>NC_134139.1:92622500-102622500 GCF_033958435.1 Carettochelys insculpta
ACGTCTCGCCGCCTAACGTCGAAGTTAACTTCAAAATAGCGCCCGACACGTGTAGACGCGACGGGCGCTATTTCGAAGTTGGTGCCGCTACTTCGAAGTAGCGTGCACGTGTAGACGCAGCTATTGTGTGGTAAATGGAGACGTATTTTAACTCATGGTTTCGAAATTATCTTTTGCATTTTTATCACATTTCAATTTGATATCTTGTTCTTGCAAAAGGTCAAGCTATGAATCCACATCAATGTTGAATGTATTTCACACCAATTTCCAAACAGTATTATCAAAAATGACATCTGGAAAATAGTGCATGAACTCCCCAGAAAGGCAATCCACATGAGACACAGTTTTGTTCTTGTGATCCAGGTAATGATCTTCCTTTTCAGCTAGGGGTTTGTTGACATGAGAGAAAGATGAAAAGTTTCTAGCTTGAAGTCGGTGCTTCCAGAGCTGAATGTTTTCCATGAAAGTGCTGATTGCTTTGTTGTGGGCATTGATGTTGTGTTTCTTCCTTTCAGCCTGAAATCATCCATAAGGTACACCAGTGGCAGTTGAAAGGTTTTGCCTGTGAAAGCGCCATATAATTCTTTTTTCTGACCTTGGAGAAAAATTTTCACTTTGTGCTTGATTTTGTAGAGTCAGCTCAGCATATTTCCTTTTGAGAGGCAGCAGACTTGCATGTGAATTAGTATACTATATATACTGAAACAAGAGAGCTTTATGATCAGCTCCCAAATCTGTGTAAAGACCTGCAAAAACCCCTGCATTTAAAGTGAAGATTTTGATTGCTAACTTCAGTGAATTACACGGGTCATCTGGAAGGGTCTTCATAGCAAAGTTGTAGTTTGTCTTCAAAAGTTGCTCCAGGTGACCAAGTCTGATGCCGTCATTGCTGAGAATTGTATGGCATATGACACACTGAGAGAACTCAATTCCTTTTTTTTTTTTTTGGTGATGGTGAAGCAACATTTTATATTCTCTTCATCATACTTCCTTTTGCCTCAGACATTTTTTTTAAAAAAAGGAAAAATTTCAATAATCAGAAAAAATTCAGTCTCTCACAGAAATTGAATAAAATACCTTTAAAATTGTTTTAAAAATTCTGTAATTAACAGGGACAATATATATATAGAAACAATTAATGGTAATTTTGGTGACAATCTCAGGTGTCAAATGTAATGAATATCCAAGTTTAATTAAAACAGTTATAAACAATTGAAAAGCATTACACACAAAGACAGACATGGCAAACAATTATAGGCCTATAATTGCTATTTAAAAGGAATAGAATTTACCTTCTGCTGGAAGAGATAACACAGACACTATCCTTACAATGAATGTAGAGGATGTGAATGATTTTCCAAGAAAGCAATGGCAAGGCAGAAAACATTGGCATTCGTAGAAATATGATACAAAGAAGTTAAATTTACACATCTTTGCCAGCCCTTTGTGAAAAATATTTCTCTCTCTCTTCTTTCAAGAGCTTGAAGAGATTCTGCACAGTGTTCTTTAATTAGTGATGAATAATGCCAACACATGTTGAAATCTAGCGACTAAATTGGTGTGTGTGTGGTGGGGGTTAATATTTGGAATGGGTTAACAATTGTGATAGGTGCTTACAGGGAAGTTGATTAAAGGCAGCTAAAAATTGAATAGTTAGCTCAATTTGACATTAAAAATTGACTTTTTTTTTCTCATGGCCTCATCGCCCGCTCCAGCACCACTTTCACACCCACCCGCCAGCAGTATGGAAGCCACTGTTCTAGAGCTACTGGTATTATATCCTGCTCTTTTACAGCAGGTCCAAAATACATCTTAGAGTAAACATATGAAGAATGAAAGTTAGAGTTTGCAAATCACATGACTAATATAGGGTAATAAGAGCAGAGACCTATGTTGCAGGCCTATAGACATGAATAAATAATATTCTGGCATCTCTGATTTGAAAACGTCTTGTTCAGTATTGAACCACTGCAAAATAAATTCTCTACATCAAAAAATGCAGTGCTAGCTATTGCTAAAGCTGTCTATATGAACAATCTAATACCCCTTATTTGCAGCCTGCCCACCTTGTTATTTGTTTTTGTCATATTAGATAAAGTTCATGAACTGTGAAGATGGCACAGCTCAACTTCAAAAAAATCAGCATGATAATACAGTTGCGCACTTATTTCTTGTTCACTTTATGTCACTTTCTTGTAAACCTGGCTTGGGCAGATATCAGTGAACAGCTTTCCAGTTCTTTCTGTGGTTGCTTGTAAAATGGGCAATTATTGCATTCTACATCTCTGATTTTTTAAACTCCCCTCCAAGGGAGCTGAGGGTTATTAGTTAGGTTCCTCTATCCAATAGCAGAGATGTGATAGGTGGTTTGAGGGCAGGTTTGCTTCCAGGAGCATGCTTACAGAGGGCATCAATAATTTAAGGGACAGTGAATTGTTCCTTCGAATCTAGTTTCGTTATTGTCAGTCTGAACCTAGGGGTCATAATTCGTTTATTAAGAAGTCTACTAAAGAGTGGCAGTATATGGAAAGTGTAATATCCAGCTTTAATGGACCCTGATGTAACGGAGTTTGGAAATGACAGACGCTGTCTGCCAACTGCTCCCTTCCCTAAATAAATGCCAGTGACTCATCAGAGCCACCCCTGCCACTGGAGCTGCTGGGGCTGGAAGAGCTGTGATGGTGGCTGGGAGCAAGTTAGCAAACAGGAGACTGGTTTGGGTTGTGTTATACAGAGTTGTGGAGGGAGCATGGGGCTGAGGTGAGCTAAGTGACCATGGCTGTCTCATCCATGCCACCCACCATCTTGGCTCCCTAGTGCATGTTCCAAGAAGCCTCCAGTCCTGCAGATTCAGATTTAATGGACTTTTGGCATTAATGGACACCCCTTCCCCCCATTAGTCTGTGAAATCAAGGGTTTACTGTATAGCATTCTTTGAAACAGACAGTTTAGAATGTTGCCAGGAGATATGCAAACGAGGCTTCCAATATGTAAATCCACACCTCATTTGCATTTTTGATTCCCCTCATTTGCATGCCTCTTTCGAAAGAGGAATGCAAGTGTAGATGCAGCCCAAGTGAAAATAGTAGGCAGCAGTTTAAAACAAGTCAGAAAAAAATGGTATTTCTCCAGATAACACTCAGTTATCCTATGGAACTCTGTCAGAGGATTTTGCAAAGACCAAGACTCTAACAAGGTTCAAAAAGAGCGAGATAAGTTCATGGAGGATAGGTCCATCAGTGGGTATTATTTAGGATAGGTAGGAATTGTGTTCCTACCCTTTGTTTGTCAAAGGCTGGAAATGGATGACAGTAGAGGGATCACTTTGATGATCACTTGTTCCATTCAGTCCCTCTGGGGCATCTGCTATTGGCCACTGTTGGAAGACAGGATACTGAGTTAGATGGACCTTTGATCTGTCCTGGTGTTTCCAGGGACTCATGTCATCATTTATTCAAGCCACAGCAATTAGTGTTGGGGCTGAACAGGATCCTGCAACCCACATTCTTACCAATGCCCTACCTAGTCAATTGAATGCATTACTGCTATTTTGAAATCTCTACCTTGGTTCTCCATATTCTATATGGGCTTTAAGATGTATACTACTTATTCCTAAGATACTACTTGTAAGTCTGAAGTAGCTCACAAGCATGCATGCCAACCTCAGGGCAAACTGTCAAGTAGCAATACATGAACCCCAAATTAATTGTGAGTTCTATACAGGGATTTAATCAACCCAATACCAAGTGTGAACTCAAGCACTACAGCAGCCTAACCATGAAGTCATAGACAATTCCGTTGGGCACTCTGGTCTATTTTGCTATCTGTGTAAGCTTGCCTTTGTGATAATTGGTTTATGGTGTAAGAAAAATCTAAGTCCCAAAGGACCAGACATTCACTCCAAGTCAGTTACACCTTCAACCTCAAACGAAATGAAAATTCTTGTAATAAATTACAAAATCCTATAATAAATTAACTGAAGTTGTATGAAGAACTTAAAGTAAGAGTTATTTACAAGGCTAAAGCAAGTAAACATACACACAGATGAATTAGTATAAAGTTCGAAAAGGTAACAGAAGCTGTTGGGATACACAAGCTCTAAATGTCCTTTTAACTACCTAATCTAAGTATCTTGGGGATCCTTTGCTTATGCTTAATTGTTGCCCCCAACCCATTTCAAGCAGCATCATGATTTTGTTCCTTCTCCTGAAGGCTGTTTGTGCCCTTCCCCCAGAGGTCAAAGTGCTGAGAGAAGTATTTTCACTCATCTCCTCTTCAGGAATGAGCATGCAAAACAAAAGGACAATGCAGTTATCATCTATATACTAGTGAATCTGAAGTTATCCTTCCCTTTCCTACTTATGTGCAAGTAAGCCTTGTTTGAATTAGCCCTTAGTAATCTTACAGCAAATGGAATCATAATGCTCAAAGTATTACAGATTTCTCTCATGTCCTTCCCTACAATCCTAACTTTCAAATTATATATATTTTATACTGTCCATTTAATATCACTAGTTTTTATTTTACATTCATATAGGGTCTTGTACAGTGAAGAATCCTACAGTGCTTTCATAACTATGTACAAATCTCCAGCTTGTGGCTGTCTCTGGCAACAGACATAGCTCCTAATAAAGAGCAGATAACAGCATGGCATAGCAGTTAAAAATATGTTATTTCTGTATTCAACCTAAGATACAGAATGCATTTGTTGGATTGGTATTACTCGCTGATATTGAAGAGGTCACTGAGTTTATTTGAAGTATAAAGGAATCGCAGGAGCCAGAAGAAAAAAAATGTTTACTGGTTCCATCTACATTAGAGTTACCATATTTGAACTTTCGAAAGAGAGGACACCCCTGAGAGAGCGTGGTTCTGTTTCAGTATCTACCATGTGTTACAGTATATATAGTACACTAATTCAACATGACTTGGTAGATACTGATACAGAACCACGCTCTCTCAGGGGTGTCCTCTCTTTCGAAAGTTCAAATATGGTAACCCTAATCTACATGAGAAAGAAGTTGAATGTACAAGTAATGCTAGTGCGTTAATAATGATGAATCAAATTTTTGTGGTCAATTCACTTTTAAAATTTGAGCAAATGTGATTTGACTGGAAGAATATATGAAAAGGAAGGAAAGAAAGAAGGCAGTTGTGGCAGTGAAAGGAAAGGTAGGGTCGGTGGGGGAGCTGTTAGCTAACTTAGCAGGAGAAGGTTGCGTGTGTTGACATCAGCATTGTCCCTTGTGCCATATAGCAGCAACAGACATCAAACACCTTACATGTTGGCTTTCCAGTGGAGGACAAGTCAATGATTTAGAATCTGGTTCTACTCTGTGTGTAACTGTATTATTCATGCACACACACACATCCAGTCCTGGAACAGATGTCAGACAGTCTGCAGTGTAATGCAAACATAAGATAGTTAAGATATGTGGTCAGGCTTCTCTTATGCATTACAAGGGCAATTTCTCCTCCTTTGATATTCACAGAAATGGGACATATCCCACTAAATTTGCCTCATCAATTGGTCCTACGACTAACAGGTATCCCTTTATTTTCCCTTCCTTCCCACCCCTCCCACCCACCTGATAACCCTGAATTCTACTTTTCTATTCCATTCAGCTGAGGAAATGGATTTTACCCATGAATAAATTTGTTAGTCTATAAAATTAGTGACCATCCATTCAATTTTTACTAGGACAGGCCCTTATTTAAGCTGTCTCACTGGCATCCCAACTTTTTTAATAAAATGGGCAAGTTGTCCCATATTTTCTGGGGCTCATGTTCCCTAGCACCTGATGTCTCAGGGCAGCAGCCCCAGCTACCAGGGAGCTCCTTCACTGGGCAGCTGCTCCATTCCCTGGCACCCTATGTAGACAGCTTCCACTTCTGGTGAGCTCTTCCATGGGGCATGTCTCTTCATTCCCTGGTGACCCCTGCTGGGACGTTGTGTAGCCCTCTTTCACCACTCCCCCTCATCAAGAGGCTATGGAGCCTCCATCCCAGGTGAGGCCACTGTGGGGCATCTGCCCCAATTGCTGAGGAGACCTGACAAGGAACAGCAGCCCCCCCATCCCTGGAGGCCAGTGTCCCCTATTTGCCATAGGGCAATGTGGTCACCCTATCTAAAATGCTACAAGACTTTTTGTTGTATAGCAAATACACTCCTCAATTTCAAAACACTTAAGCTTTAGAATTCCTGATCAGGATGAATAATATCCTATATGTATGGTAGGAATGATATTATCAATGCTTATAGAAATTACAAAGATCTTTTACCTGCCTCATGAGTGTGAGCTTGCTTCCTACTTCATAATAATCATGAGCATCTTTTCTCCAATGGCTTCCAATTTAATACACAGCTGGTGTTACCTTCAGGAAATCAAACCCACTTGACCTTCAGAATTATTTCTGGAGCTGGGCATATAATCCCAAAGTTATTCATAAATATTTATTTTAATTTGAAAGTGTACTTCAATTCAATCACATTTCATGAGAGCTGAGATGATGAATATTTGTGATAGTTATTTAACTCATCTTAGTTCTTTTGCAAGAATAACTTAATATGTGTTTTTCAATGTAAATTTTCTCTCAATACCCATAACAGCATGCTACTCATCTTCTTGAACAGAACTTAAATTTCAGCTACAGAATTCTATTTATCAATAATAAAAATGGTTCTATTGAAACTATACATAACCAATAAAGAATTTGTATTTCTAGAAGCCACAAATCAAAAAGCAGTCTAGATGCTTAAAGAACTATATGTACCATCAAAGGCAAGATCAACTAATGGACTGATTCCAGTACCTTTAAATCACACTCAAGTATTGTATTTCTTGAGTTGTCTCATGGACTTGACTATGACCAACTGTGGAATAAATGTATTTGCTCAGTAGGAACACAGTCCTAAGCCATAGTTTTTTAAAGTGTTCTCTCATCCCTACCTAACATCAAGATGTATTGCTCCTAATAGACCTCTGGTCTTAGGTATAATGAAAAAAAATCTTTAGAAAATTTTCATTTCCCACTTTACCCTGCAGTAGATCATTGTTATCAAAAACAGAGATTTTCCTTCTTCAATTAGTAGAAACCCCACCATTTTGTCCAATATTTCTGTATTGTTGACTTGCAGAAAAGTAATTGAATGACTTGATCACTTCTCCTCAATTTCTGCTATAGTACTAGCATTCAAAGTGCTTTGTCTCACAAGTAATGTAGTGTCAAGATCTGAAATCAGTCAGACTTCTGTTTGCCAGGATATATATTTTTTCTCTTGTATAGAGATATTTCATGTGCAACTTCCACTACAATCAACATGAATTGCAGACAGACTTTTGCCATCTGCTACTAAATAATAGTCTTTACCCTATAAGGTATTTCAGATATAGTCACTCAGCAGCAAGAATTTGAACACTTTCCTAACAACTTTCTGAAGAACAATCTGCTATGAATACTCATCAACCCTTGTAGTCTCCCCATAACCTGTGTATACATAAAACCTTTTCCTTTTTAAGAGTGATCAAAGCATTATGACCCACTGTGGAACACAATAGGAGTCCTCATACTCACATTTACTGATAAGCACATCAGGAAATCCTTGCTGGAATGGGGCCTTTGTCTGAATTTTGAAGAGTTCATTAGGCTAAAGGAGTGATTTTTAAACCCATTACAGTAGAGTCACTTTAGTCAATCGTGGCGAGATATGCCGAGGTATATTAAATGTATTAGTCCCTGAAATGGAAATTTTGATGATGCCAATAGTATTTCAGGGGCCCTCATATTTTATTAAAGTACATGTTCCACCAATGTATTGCTCCAAAGAAACAGCTGTTTGGTTATAAACTAAATATCAGCACAATAAGTATAATATAATATAATATAATATAATATAATATAATATAAGGCAGTTACAATAATCTTTTCAGAAGCTCATAAACAAATATTGAATTATAAGTGTCTCTCCAAACCTCTAGCTGCATCTATAGACAATTTGAAATTCATATATAATGCTGCCATGAAACAAATCTTTATAATCCCAACATTCTGTCAGGACATTGCCCACTCAGTTCTTCTACCCAACCCAAACACCATTTGAGAAAAATATAGGGAGGTTACTGTATATTCCCTCCACTTTGAGATAAGAGCTATTGGACCACAAGTGATAGAGAAGAGAAAGTAAAAGAATCAGTGGGTTAAATTCTGGTTCCATAGAATCACAGAACCATAGGACTGGAAGGGACCTCTGGAGGCCATCCAGTCCAGTTCTCCACAGCCATGGCAGGGCTCCATCTAGATCATCCATGACAGACATTTGTCTAAGCTTCTCCTAAGTCTCCAATAATGGAGATTCCATAACTTCCCTAAGGCAATTTAAGCACTGGAATAACCACCCTGACAATTAGCAAGTTTTTCCTAATGCCCATCCTAAACATTCCTGAATGAAATTTAAGCCCATTTTTTCATGTCCTACCAGAGGTCAAGGAGAATAATTTTTCTCCCTTTTTGTTACAACCTTTTGGGTACTTGGAAACGTATATCCCCTCTCTTTGCCTTCTTTTCCAGACTAAACAAACCCAGTTCTTTTCATTTTCTACCATATCAGGTTTTCTGGCCTTTCTTCTTCTTTTTTCCCCTTCCCTGGATTCATTCCAATTTATCATCACAAGACCTAACATCAACCACACCGTCAGGGGCTCTTTCACCTGCACATATACTAATATAATATATGCCATCATGTGCCAGCAATGCCCCACTGCAATTTACATTGGCCAAAACTGAACAGTCTCTACGTAAAAGAATAAATGGACATAAATGAGACATCAGGAACAGTAACATACAAAAACCTGTGGGAGAACATTTCAATCTCCCTGGACACTCAGTAACAGATTTAAAAGTAGCAGTCCTACAACAAAAAATAATTCAAAAATAAACTTCAAAGAGAAATTTCAGAGCTGCCATTCATTTGCAAATTTGACTCCATCAACCAAGGATTGAACAGAGACTGGGAGTGGTTAGCCCATTACAAAAGCAGTTTCTCCACTCTTGATGTTCACAACTCCACATTAACTGCCAATAATGGGCCACATCTACCCTGACTGAATAGACCTTGATAGCTCTGGCCCTCCCCTTTACTGAGACTCCCTTTTCAAATCCTCTTCTCAACGCCCGCTCCTCCCCCCACTCATGCATCTGACAAAGCAGGTCTTTGCCCATGAAAGCTTATGCTCCAAAATATCCGTTAAAATTTATGTGTACTCTGTATGCCATTACCTAAATCATTTATGAAAATATTGAATAGACCCTGACCCAGAATTGATTCCTGCACAGCCCCACTTGTTATGCCCTTCCAGCAAGACAGAAATATTGACATTGACTTCAGAGAGCAGTTAAGGGCCACGTCTACACGTGAAGCCTACATCGAAGTAGCCTATTTCGATGTGGCGACATCGAAATAGGCTATTTCGATGAATAACGTCTACACGTCCTCCAGGGCTGGCAACGTCGATGTTCAACATCGACGTTGCGCAGCACCACATCGAAATAGGCACAGCGAGGGAACGTCTACACGCCACAGTAGCACACATCGAAATAAGGGTGCCAGGCACAGCTGCACACAGGGTCACACGGCGGACTCAACAGCCAGCTGCTCCCTTAAAGGGCCCCTCCCAGACACAATTGCACTAAACACCACAAGATCCACAGAGCCGACAACGAGTTGCAGACCCTGTGCATGCAGCATGAATCCCCCGCTGCAGCAGCAGCAGCCAGAAGCCCTGGGCTAAGGGCTGCTGCACACAGTGACCATAGAGCCCCGCAGGGGCTGGAGAGACAGCGTCTCTCAACCCCCCAGCTGATGGCTGCCATGGAGGACCCCACAATTTCGACGTTGCGGGACGCGGATCGTCTACACAGTCCCTACTTCGACGTTGAACGTCGAAGTAGGGCGCTCTTCCGATCCCCTCATGAGGTTAGCGACTTCGACGTCTCGCCGCCTAACGTCGAAGTTAACTTCGAAATAGCGCCCGACGCGTGTAGCCACGATGGGCGCAATTTCGAAGTTAGTGCCGCTACTTCAAAGTAGCATGCACGTGTAGACACAGCTATTGTCAGGTGTTCACCCAAGGATAGTTTTCTGGGAGCTGCCTGCTCCCATTTCTCTCCTTAATCTTGGGAGCTCTGTAAGTGAATTAAAGGAATCTTAACAGCCACAGTATTCTACTAGCAAGAGAGGAACTTTGCCATTGGTATCAATGAATCCAAGATTTGTGTCTACCTCCCAATATCTAATGATGGCTGGTTCCAAGCTATTTAGGTTTTTATTCAGCAGAACACTAGCAAACACTGAAGTACCACTGGTTGACTGCAATGGGATTTAGGATGGCCTTTCTGAAGGTAAAAAAATGGGTTTGTTTAATCTAGAAAAGAGATGACAGACAAGGCAAGAAAAGAGATTTCAATTATCTCAAAAAATGTTACAAGAACAAGGGGGAAAATTATTCTCCTTAACTTCTTTTGATACAAAGTTTTTTTTTTCTCTCTCTAACCTAAACCTCTCACTGAAATTTAAGCTCATTGCTTCTTATCCTATGAGGGTGGTTAAACAATGGAATAAGTTGCCTGGGGAGGTTGTGGAATCTCTGTCATTGAAGTTTTTTAAGAGCAAGTTAAATACAGCTGTCAAGGATAGTACAAAATTTTGTTCTTGGTCCTCTTCTGAGTGCAATGATGACCTCTCCATGTTCCTTCCAGTTATATGAGTGTGTCATTTTCTTTCTTTGACATTTACACTGGTTCAAAATAACTCAACTTCTCATGCTGTATCATCTGACAACGGTAAAAATCTCAAACCTTCTAACAAAGGACTATTACAGTACGAAAAAATATACTGTCCCTGAAACAGCTTTCTCTCCCTCTTTCACTGTAGATCTTCTGTAGAGAGCTTTCCACAGCTCTTACACCTTCCTGCCCTCTGGAGAACACTTAAAAAAATTAGCAGGAGCATTTTCACTGAAGCTGGTACTCTTAAAGCGAACTGAAAATTTTCTAACACTTTCTGAGATTCTTTGACCAAGTGTCAATTGGGAAAGCTGGAGAGACAGCATGAGCCCCTGAGAGAAATTCAGGAGTTAAGGCATTTCTCCGGGGATGTGAGACACATGCTCAAATACTTGTTTTACTTAACTCAGAGTGATTGTGGAGTGAAGAACTTTTCTCTGAATTAGAGCTGGTACTTGAAGCTAAGAGGCCTACAGGTTTGTACTCTAGTCACTAGGACATTCACTCTACATTCACCCTCCTAAATAAATAAAAGCTTTGTATTTGATCTGGATACAGACTTCGACAGTTTCATTTATGGAAATGTTCAAAAGATATTGTTTTGTTCCAGTGGAGAACAAAAAGCCATTTCAAAACCTCAAAAGTTGTTCCAAAACTTGTCTTCATCTGATCAACACTAATTCTCATAGATTAGAAGCTGATGTAAGAACTGGTTAAGAGAAAACCCTGGTTCTCATGGGGGACATAATCACCTTGGCTTCTGTTAGAAGACCAATACAGCAGTACAAACACAACCCAGGAAGCTTTAGGAGACTGTTCAATATAACTTCCAGATACAAATGCTGAAGGAACCAACCAGGGGCTATGCACAACTTGACCTGCTGCTCACAAACAGGGAGGAATTAGTAGAGGAAGTTGATGTGAGTGGCAACCTGGGAAGTAGTGATCATGATGAAAGGAAAAAAGGGAGAGCAGCAAAATACACATCCTGGACTTGAGAAAAGCAGTCTTTAAATCCCTCAGAGAGCTAATGGGCAGGATCCCCTGTGATGCTCACATGAAGGGGAAAGAGGTCCGAGAGAGTTGGCAGTATTGTAAAGAATCCTTACAGAAAACAAAAGGAACAAGCCATCCCGATGCACAGTAAGAAAAGCAAATATGGTAGACAACTAGCTTGGGTTTAGCAGGGAAATCCTTGGTGAGTTTTAACACAAAAAGGAAGCTTACATGAACTGGAAACTTGAACCGATGACTAGGGAGGAGCACAAATATATTGCTCAAGAATGGAGGTGTAATTAGGAAGGAGATGTAATTGGAATTGAAGCTAGCAAGAAATGTGAACGGTAACATGAAAGACTTCTACAGGTATGTTAGCAATAAGAGGGTGATCAGGGAGGGTGTGGGCCACTTACTGCATGAGGGAAGTAACCTAGTGACAGATGATGTGGGAAAAACTGAAATATTTCATGCTTTTGTTTCTTTCTTCACAGACCAGCTCAGCTTCCTGACTACTGCACTAGACAACATGGAATGGGAAGGAGGTGGGTAGCCCTCAGGGCAGGAAGAACAGGTTAAGAACTGCTTAGAAAAACTAGACATAAACAAATCAATACATCCAAAGATGCTGATGGAGCTGGCAGATGTCATTGCAGAGCCTTTGGCCATTATGGCTGTGTCTAGACTAGCCAAACACTTTGAAATTGCCATGCAAATGGCTATTTCAAACTTTACTAATGAGGCGCTGAAATACATATTCAGCACCTCATTAGCATGCAGGCGGCCACAGCACTTCGAAATTGATGCGGCTCACCACTGCGTGGCTTGTGCAGATGGCGCTTCTTTTCGAAAGGACCCCACCTACTTTGAGTCCCCTTATTCCTATGAGCAGATGGGAATAAAGTGACTTCGAAGCAGCCAGCGTCCTTTCAAAAAGGAGCCCCCTCTGGACGAGCTGCGTGGCGGCGAGCCGCATCAATTTCAATGTGCTGCGGCCGCCCACATGCTAATGAGGCGCTGAATATGTATTTCAGCACTTCATTAGTAAACTTCGAAATGGCCATTTGCATGGCCATTTTGAAGTTTTTGGCTAGTGTAGACATAGCCTATATTTGAAAACTTGTGGAGCTTGGGGGAGGTCCTGGATGATAGGGAAAGGGCAAACATAATGCCTATCTTTAAAAAGGAACAATATCAGAAAACTTGGGAATGGCAGAGGCGCTTCATGACTTCTTTGGTTCGGTCTTCACCAAGAAGTCTGATGAAGCAATGCCTAACTTAGTGAATGGTAGTGGGAAAGGCACACATTTAGAAGATAAAATAAAAAAAATGAACAAGTTAAAACTACTTAGAAAACTTAGATGTCTGCCAGTCACCTGGTTCTGATGAAATGCATCCTAGAATACTCAAGAAGCTGATAGAGGAGGTACCTGAGCTTTTAGCTATCATCTTTGAAAAGTCATGGAAATCCAGGGAGATTCCACAAGAGTGGAAAAGGGCAAAATATAGTGTCCATCTATAAAAAGGAGAATAAGATCAACCAAGGGAATTAAAGGCCAGTTTAACTTCTGTGCCAGGAAAGATAATGGAACAAGTAATTAAGGAATTCATCTGCAATCATCTGGAAGAAAATAAGGTGATAGGTAACAGCTAGCATGACTTTGTAAAGAACAAATCATGCCAAACCAATCTTATAGCTTTCTTTGCTGGGATAACAAGTCTTGTCAATGAGGAAGAAGCGGCGGTTGTGGTATACCTAGACTTTAGTAAGGTATTTGATACAGTCTCGCACAATGATCTTATCAATAAACTGAGTAAATACAAATTAGATGGGGCTACTATAAAGGTGGGCACATAACTGGCTGGATAACCATACTCTGAGGGTAGTTATTAATAGTTCACAATCATGCTGGAAGGACATAACAAGGGGGGTTCTGCAGTGGTCTGTTTTGGGACTGGTTCTGTTCAATATCTTCATCAACAATTTAGATATTGGCATAGAAAGTAAATTGGTCTCTGGTAAACAGGGTGATATTTAAGGAAAAATGCAAGTATTCCACCTAAGAAAAAATAATAAGTTTCACACTTATAGAATGGGAAGTGACTGTCTACCAAGGAGTTCTGCAGAAAAGGATCTCAGGGTCATAGTGGACCACAAGTTAAATATGAATCAACAAACATGATTCTGGGAAGCATTA
This sequence comes from Carettochelys insculpta, assembly GCF_033958435.1. NCBI lineage: Eukaryota > Metazoa > Chordata > Testudines > Carettochelyidae > Carettochelys > Carettochelys insculpta. The sequence goes on from NC_134139.1 coordinate 92,636,477, forward strand.
AGAGGAGTGTTGTGAGCAAGACCCAAGAAGTCATTCTTTTGCTCTACTCTGTGTTGATTAGATCTCAGCTGGAGTATTGTGCCCAGGTTTGGGCACCATATTCCAAGAGGGATGTGGAAAAATTGGAGAAGGTCCAGAGAAGAGAAACAAGAATGATTAAAGGTCCATAGAACATGAGCTATGAGGGAAGACTGAAAGAATTGGGCTCGTTTAGTTTAGAAAAGAGAAGACTTAGAGGACACATGATAGCAGTTTACAATTACCTAAAAGGTGGTATAAGGAGTTTAGGGTGAAAAATCCCAAATTCCTAATGCATACTATGGTTTCTGTTAAGACCCCCCCTCCACCTACACTCATGCCCAAATTTCATAGTTTGGTATAAGACGTAACTAATTCATAACATGTATCATGGTTTACAAATACAGCTAGTGTGAGAGGGAGCTTATAAGCAAGGCCACAGCTTTCTCATTGGCTGGAGAAAGAGATAATAACCTCAGCAACTGTGCTCCAAGGACAAGTCCAGAGGCTTTGCGACCAGCCTGAGATGCCAAGGATGAGATACGCCCTCACCCTTTCCAGTATTCTGTACAAGACAGCTCCCTAGTTCACTAGCCCATGGGCTCGGATATATGAACAATGTGTTACAAAAAAGTGATATTTGTTATGTACTCTTACTGTTCTATTTTAACTCCTTCAGATATGAATCTGGGGATCATACCTAATCGAACGGAGGCATCATTACTCCCAGGGGTACATAAGTAGGACTAGAATCAATGTATATGTTGTTTAAACAGATGACTAAAGAAAACCCACAATGTATTGTATAAAATTTTGCATGTAAGATATGAGCAGAGTCATTGTGTAACCTTTCAGATTGTTAGCTTAGTGTGCTCATCATGTCTGGCTGCCAGCACCTATCCTGGGGCTTGGGAACTCTCACCGCATCACTTCTCTCCATCCATTGACATCCTGTATAATCACTTGTAATCTTGCTTGACAGTGCTTCACTGAGCCTAGCCTGACAAGCAAGGTGGCACTCCACCAGCTGTGCATAATAAACCCTCCTGCTTGATTCTACATGGTGTCCAGACTTTGTTCCTACAAGGAGGAGGGATAAAAATTGTTCTTCTTAGCCTCTGAGAATAGGACAAGAAGCAATGGCCTTAAACTGCAGCAAGAGATATTTAGGTTGGACATTAAGAAAAACTTCCTAATTGTCAGGGTGGGTTAAACACTAGAATAGATTACCTAGGGAGATTGTGGAATCTCTATCACTGGGGATGTTTGAGAGCAGGTTAGATAAACATGTATCAGGGATGGTCTAGATGGTACCTCGTCCTGCATCAGGCCAGGGGACTGGACTCAATGACTTCTCAAGGTCTCCCTTCCAGTTCTAGTGTCCTATGATTCTAAGAAGGGAAGGAGGACAATCCAGGGAACTACAGACCAGCCAGACTCATCTCAGTCAGTGACAAACTCATGGGATGGGTACTCAAAGAATCTCTTCTGAAGCACTCGGAAGAGAGGAAAATGATCAGGAATAGTTAACATGGTTTCACCAAGGGCAAGTCAACCCTGACCAACCTAATTATCTTGTATAATGAGGTAACTGTCTCTGGGGACATGGGGAAGGCAGCGGATCTGATGTACAGTGACTTTAGCAAAGCTTCTGATATGGTCCCCCACATAATCCTTGACAGCAAGTTAAGGATTATGGATTGGATAAATGTGAGGTGGATAAAAAGCCATGTGGATTGTTGGGATCAATGGTTAGTGGCCAATGGCTCGATATCTAGTTGGTGGTCACTTTCAAGGGGAGTGCCCCAAGGCTCAGTTCTAGTGCCAATTTTGTTCAATATCTTTGTTAAAGACCTGGATGAGAGGATAGATCGCACCCTCAGCAAATTTATGTATGACACAACGTTAGGGGAAATGGTAGATATACTGGAGGGTAAGGATAGGGTCCAGAGTGACCTAGACAAATTGGAGGTTTGGGCCAAATTAAATTCAAAAAGAACAAGTGCTGAGTAGTGCACTTTGAAAAAAAGAATTCCAAGTACTGTTACAGGCTGGGAACTGGCTGGCAAAGCAGCAGTTTGGCAGAAAACAACCCCTAGGGATTACAAAGGATGAGAAGCTGGACATAAGTTAACAGTGTGCCCTTGAGAAGAGAATATTCCCCTTTATTTGGCACTGGTGAGGCCATATTTGAATTATTGAATACAATTCTCCTCCCCCCCCAGTATTAAAAGGATGTGGATGCACTGAAGGGGGTCCAGTGAGGGACAACAAACATAATTAGGGGGCTGGAGCACATGACCTTCAAGGAGAGGCTAAGGGATGGATTTGGACTTGTGCAACCTGCAAAAATTAAGAGTGAGAGGGGATCTGATAGTAGCTTTCAACTGTCTGAAGGAAGGTTCCAAAGAATATGGAGAGAGACTGTTCTCAGTAGTGACAGATGGCAGAATGAGGAGCAACGGTCTCAAGTTGCAGTGCGGGGGGGAAGTTGGGTATTAGGGAAAACTATTTCACTAGAAAGACAGTGAAGCACTGGAATGGGTTACATAGGTAGGTGGAAGAATCTCCATCTATGGAGGTTTTTAAGTCCCAGCTGGACAAAACCCTGACAGGGATGATTTAATTAGAGTTATTTGTGCTTTTAGGTTGGACTCAATGACCATCTGAAGTCTCTTCCAGCCCCATGATGCTATGATCTCATCCAAGTAATTTTATCCCAGGGTTATGTCAGCATTTTCCTCCTGTTTCATGCAGCAAGTATTTAGCAATGGTGTGGGGAAAAGAATAGAGAAATGAATGCTACATCAGTGTGAATTTCTGTATATTCTAGCCCTTGCAACTAAATTGGGAAGTCTAATTATAACTACAGCATTTCTTATGTACGCTGGTGATCTCATTAGTACTTAGAGCACCCATGAGAAGAAAGTGTGATTAGAACAGTGATCATGAATATATAAGATGAGGGGGTGAATTACTACAGTAATTGTAAGTGAAAAATCAAAACTCCTTTATCAATTGTTGCCTTTGAAATTAAGATAATTAAAAGAAAGAAAGGTCACTTTTTTCATCCTGACTGTACACACATAGACTAGCAACATTAAAGTGAAAGAACTGCAGTTAGTTTTCATGGTAAGTGTTCTATTCCTCACTTTGAATTAAAAAAATCCACAGTTGTCTCTCAGCAAAAGAAGCAAAGTGTCTTAATCTCTGCAGCAATAGTGTTTTTCATGTTGAGACAGGCTTTTCAAATACATTACAGCAAAGGCTTTTAATATACCAGTATGTCTTAGTGAGACACCTTTTCAAATAATTTACAGACTAATGAGGCATATGAGAGGTCAAGACCTAATTCCATCTAGCAGCAGGTACTGACTCCTATCAGTCTTACATATCTTTCAACAGGAAAAACCCCATTGTGAGTCCGGTTGGTTTATAAGGTTTTAGACCCACACCAAACCGTAGTTTTGGGGAGAAGTCCCATTCGTGAGAGAAGCTCACCAGCTTCCTTCTTCCTGGTGTGCCTTGTTAAATGAGAAGCTTAAACAATTTTCCTGGCTTCAAGATTAAACAATCATATTCTGTTCCTCCTCCTAGCTGATCTTCTACCATCCCAGAAAGACTCAACTACCTTTTCTGCTATTCCAACCTGGAGTACTCAAGAAAGTTCCACCTCTATAGACCAACAGAAGAGCTGCAAAGAACTCCCCTTTTTTCCCTGCACTTTTTTTAACATAAATCACTCCCAGACCTGGCCTGCTAGGACTGATCCCTCCAATTCAGTAAGCTCCAGAGGTACTCAAATAGGCAACACTGGCACCAGTGAGAGGCAATTGTCTGGTCACATGTGTCTAGCCCCATTCCCTCTTAAAGGACCATGCACCCTGCAACAAACCACAGTACATCAATTCACCTCCCTGAGCTTAAGCATGTGAGCAGTGCTATTGAAGTCCAAGCACTAACCTACTTCAAATGAAACATGTTCCTAAATGCCTTGCTACATTTGTACTTCTGAAAATTCTAGGAAGTGTGAGGAGTATTGAGAAGTTTCCAACCTGCAGATCCAATCAGAGTATTGTAAATAATATACTCATCGCTCTGAAAAGGTCACCAGTGCTAAAGTAAACCACAAAATATGCTCCTTTGTTAGCCCTAAATTTGCCTCCCTACTATGCTGATCTTGTGGCATCTCATCTTAGTTATTGTATATCACTGCCACCAGAAAGCTTGAAATGTGAAGGTGAGACTGTGGTTTATAAAACACATTAGTTATGTCAAAGTAATTAATCCAATATGTCAAGATTCTGTCACACATTTGAAAATTCTCTCAAACTTGTCCTATGCCTAGCAGTTTTTATTACCCTGTTGGGTAGGGTTTGTTTTTCTGCTATGATCTGAGATGGATAATTGTAACTGAACTGCAGTATTCAAAAAGAATAAAAGCTATTAAGCTATAATATTTTCCATCCATCCTCTTTATTACTTCCTGATGTCGTCTTCTCCGACTGCCCTGAACAATCATTTTCATTCAGTTACTCAAGGATTCCTAGATCTTCTCCTGGCTTGCATTCACTTATAACGTAAATATTTAAGCTGGTCTTTCCAGTGTTCGCTACCTAGAACTCATCTATAATACTGTTTTTCATCAGCTATTATGTGTGTGCTTTTTTTCTCATCTAGTCTAGAGCCTGTTGTTTAATGTGTCTGTAACTAGGTTTAGCCTGACCACAAACATTACTGCAACCTAGAGAAGGCTGCATACACAGCTGAAGGCAACAACACATTCTAGTAGAAGATTGTGAGCACCAGAGTGACAATCACAGGGCTAAGAAGGTAATGGAGGGAGACTGAAAGGGAAGGAAAGAGGCAGTAAGGAATAGCTTAGAAAGAAGCTCAGAGTTAGCGTGGGTTGGGAAAGTTAGTCGTAACAGTAAGCCTGTACTTCAAGGCATTGCTATGGTAAGAGAGGATTAAGTGAGTATTTTAGTGAAAGATAAAAGCCTGGTGCATTTGAAATGCTAGCTCAACTAGCCAGACAGTGTAGTTTGCTCTGTAGTAACAAACAGGCTGTGACAGGGTAACATAAGGGACAGGGAGTCAAAACTCCTCTTTCTGCCACTAGTTTGCTGAATGACTGTTAAGTCATTTAATCAGAAGATCAGTTTATTTGTTAAAGGGACTAAAACCTTAGACAGTTCAATATATTTTGAGCTTTAAATAACTGTTAAACAGTTCTTACACAGTGTTAGATGGAAGTGTCATTAGCAGGCCTTTGGTAAAAATTCCTCTCAAAGGACTATTATGGGAACTAATGAAAACTGTTTACAAGTACTATGTAAATTGTGTTTTGTCAAATAACTTGAACATTTAGACAATTTACCTGAAACAATGGTGTTTTATCCCTGACAAATTATATGCTGTCTACATTTCCTGCACTTCTTTTGCCTGAAACAGCAATATGGTTTATTTAGCTAGAATTTTAATACTTGCCCCCACTCCAGTAAAGTAATTTTTTTAAAAAATCATCTTAGCAAGTTGGTTGTAGCAATCTTTTCATTGCTTCTCAAGTATTTGGAAGTGGCAGCTGTTCCTGCCACATGTTTCGGTTTCTCAAGTTGTATTTTTCTTTGTAAATACATTTATTCCTTTCCTCTCTGCAGAGAGAGACCTTGAGGTAGTGATAATATTTCATCCTCCTTATTATCTGTGATAAGGACCTATGCAAAGAAATTGATTAGTTTTTTTTTTCCCCCACAGTCCTCTTCATAGAGATGATTCTCATTTATAGAAAGGGTCCTTTGTAAAAGTTCATTAATGTAAAGAAAGGTCAAAGAGGATATGGTTTACATTTAAGAGCCCATTGCACGGCCAGAGTGGTACAAAGGGGCATTAATTTAAGTAAAAATCAGGCTCCATTTCTTCCTGTGGTTGCCCTCACTAAGCAGGTCTAAAATCTTCTGATTTCTAATGTGTATATCTAGTTTTGTGTCTTTTTTTTTTGTGCACATCTCCAAATTTCCTCTCCCCTGTTTCACTGGCCAAAACATATTGTTTATTAGTAACAGAGAGAAAGCAGTGCTAGTCTATATACTATCAAAAGAAAAAGGCAGTAAAGTAGCACTTTAAAGACTAACAAAATAATTTATTAGGTGAGCTTTCGTGGGACAGACCCACTGAAGAAGTGGCTCTGTCCCACAGAAGGTCACCTAATAAATTATTTTGTTAGTCTTCAAAGTGCGACTTTACTGCTTTTTTGTTTTTATTGTTTATTAATTTTCTATTAAGTTAGAGGCATCAGGAGTAAGTGACTCAGCTGTACTTGCTTAGTACTTCTGATGCCCTGATGAGTGAGTTAGGCTAACTTTGTGGATCACCCTGCCTGTTTGACTGAGAGAGTCAGCAGGACAGTTCTTAAACCCAGCTTAAGCAGTAGCTAGTTGGCTATTCAACTTGCAACACCTATGGCCTCTTTTTTCTATGCATGCCATGCCTAGCCTTGCTAGGAGGCTGTTACACGGAGGAGGGAGAAAAATTATTCTCCTTAGCCTCTGATGATAGGACAAGAAGCAGTGGGCTAAAACTACAGAAAAGGAGGTACAGATTGGATGTGAGGAAAAAATTCCTGCCAGGGTGGTTAATTATGGTAATAAATTGCCTAGGGTGTTTGTAGAATCTCCAGCATTGGAGATATTTAAGAACAGGGTAGGTAAATATCTAACAGGGATGATATAGATGGTGCTTGGTCCTGCTGTGAGGGCAGGTGACTGAACTTGATAAACTTGAACCCTCTTGAGCTCCTTTCCAGTTCTAGTATTTTGATTCCACTCCTCTGCTTCTCCATTGCTCCCATTCAGATCCTGCTCTGCACCCATCCTTGTTTCCATCCTTTCAGTCTTGGGCCTGTCTCAGACTCACCCTGGGCCTGTCTTCCCTGACTCTTGGTATTCTAACCCCAACCTTTAGCTCTAACTACTGCCTGTGCCTCAATCCTTAGTTCTAGCATTCAGATCCTAACTGTTAGGTATGACTCTCTTCAACCACTAGGCACAAATGCTTATGACCTAGTCCGCTAACAATGGCAAGTTTACAGATATCCCTTCACTGTTGTATCAGGACCATAGCCCCTTTCAGGAGACCATATTCAAAATATACTGTGTAGGGCTATTCAGGAGTAAACTACAAATAGAATTCTAATAGTTTAACATTTTCTGTGTCTGCAGAATTCTCACTCACATTAATGCTATCCCCCTAAAAGACACCCAACCTGCAAAAACTTGAAGGATGAAGGCGACACAGAAAGTAGGTGGGAGGAATATTTCTCTGCTGAAAGGACACTTTCGTGTCTTTACCATTCTATATGTCGAGATGCAATCCATTACAAAATCTTCTCTAAAACAAGTGTATTTTATTCCATCTTTTTTGTCAGTGGACATGAAATGACATTAATTTAGACTTCCATCTTCAAAGGGATATATATCATTAGAGTCAATCATTTTGTTTGGAAAATTTTTCATCTACTCTAGAAGTATGTTTGGCTGACATTTCAGGCTATTGAATCAATAGGACTGATGTCATTTTTCCCCTCAGAAAATAATTTTATGAAATACTTATTTGCAGAGAGAACACTGATGCACAATAAGAAAATGGAGTGACCGCCCCTACTTAATTTTCAGAATAAATACTTGAAGTTTTGGTGTGTCAGGATTTTTAAAGCTAACTTTGTATTCTTCATAGCTTAGTTAATTAAGCTTACATTTGTAGGACCAAATTCAACCCTGGCAATTCCATGGAATTGCCAATGTAAGTGCATACCCTTGGAGTAGGGTGTAATTTGGTCCATAGAGTTTAACAGACAGAGATGGAGTGTAGGTTGCTAGAGAAAAGGCCATTCACGTTTGTGAAGAATTCAGATGTCCATTGGTTTATGGAGAGGTTACGCAAATCACATCTTGAATTTCAGAGACCCAAAGCACAAAACACAGATTGACAAACAGCGAATTAAAAGATGTCACTGAACATCAAGGGAAACTTACATTTCAAAGATGAGTTATCTGCCAGCTCATCTACCCAGAAGCATCAATTTGTATTTTAAGGCATCATATCTCCTCTTACAGATTAAGGGAAGAATTGTGACTTTCCCCCTCTGCTTATTTCCATAACTACCTTCATTTATTTGCCTGACAGTCTGAAAAATGCCAGTAACTGGACATCATTCCTTTCACCCTAGACTACTACACTTGTTTTGTTGAGCAAACACTGTTTGTTCTACTGTTTTTGAACACTGTTTTTGTTTGCTGTTTGCCAAAGAAACACTTTTCTGCTAATCCTCTGAACTACAGGATAAATATTGTTTACTGCCTCATCTTTGTGATGCTAGTCACTTGCTCTCTGTCATACAATGTATCAAATTACTGTGCACCAAGGTTTACCTCAAGGGTACGCTCATACTTTAGAAAGTTCTTCAAATGGTATATATTGGGTCAAAGTACCTCAAATATTCCTACTTTGCTATCTTTTAGTTTTTGAAATTTTACGCAGATTCGGTATTGAATTTATCTGTTGAAATGGATGCCAGATTTAGCATCTTCTCTAGGCACTTTCACTTGCTATAATTACCTGGCTTCTCATTTAGAATATATAAAGCATATTTTACCTCAACCAGAGGCCTCATAGTATTAATGTTGTTTTGGAAGATCACAATATACAAATAGCTCTAGAGCAAGGGTCAGCAACCTTTCTGAGGCAGAGTGCTGAAATTTGACCTATTGACCTCTACATACAAACCAAGTGGTGGCGATACTTTTTAAAGTCACTAATAGTCCTACTTTTGAACAGTTTTTTTAATAAATAAATTAAGAGGGAGAGCTTTACCATTTAGGTGGTGGTTGGTAGTATTAGCTGCTCTTTTGTTAAGCCACAGGTGGCATGGCATTGAGCAAATTCTTGGCTGCATGGGGTCGGATGGGGTGGGGCCGAGCTCCTGCCTCAAGTACTGATGATTATCAGTTCATGTGCCTCTCCTGGCACTCATGCTGACCCCTGATCTAGAGTCTTGGAATATGATTCAAAGTTGACAGTGAAGCAATAAAACATGCACAAGTCAGTATCAAACTTCTCCTTTCCTGCCTGCCCCCCGGCCCAACCAAATCACAGCAACCTGAGTACACACAGCCATGCCCAAACATCTGGGAAGACAAATAGTTTACTGCAGTTCTAATTTCTGCTGCCAATGAGGGAGAGAAGTGTTTTCTAGTTCTTTGAATAAAGTTCTTTGAATAAATACCATAACAAGCTGCAGGGCAACAATAACGTATTATCTAACAAGTAGGATTGATGAACAGTAATAAAACCAAGGAGGAAAAAGAGCATAGGTAAAAAATGGGTTAGCTACCAATATAATTACCAAGACCAATAACGGTTCTTAATAATTATATCTGAGCTCAAAGTAATTTTTTTTCTTTTCCAATACTACTTGCACTGCATAGTCTTCCTCTATAAACAGGAACATACAAAAACATATTGAAAAGAAATGGAAAGGTCAATTGCATAGATAGATCGTTTCATAATCTTTTTGCTTTCAACACATCGTATTTCACTTTTGAAAGATTGTAAAAGGGACACAATTAATTAGACAAAAATGGCATGTATTATGATTCAATTTCATTACATGTGCAAGATGCAAACTTATGCAAAGCTTAAGTAAAGGATAAACGCTGAAGGCTGCAATAATCTCCTTTTGTATCATTTTATGTAACAGTAATTTATACCTTTGTTTTATCTAACATATCTCCAGATAGACCCTAATGTCTGCATTCAGTGGGGGTCAATGTTTCCCCTTATAAGCACAATGCCTGTTGGCGTGTCACACCTGTAAAGGCAGAATTTGGCCCCATAACTGGATTGCATGGAAAAATGGGGATTGGGAAAAATGTCAGTAATAGCATTTTTTATTTTATTTTAATTTTGCTTCCAATGATGCAGGTGATATCTGAAGAAGCCTTTTGTCTATAGGAAGAAAATTAGAGAGAGAATAGAGGAAGGAGAGAGAAAACAGCAAAATGAGAGAACCAGAAAGAAAGGATCAGTTTTAACCAACATAAATGCACTTCAATTTTAATGTTTCTGTCATTCTATTTCAAGCTTTGTTGAAACTCATACAGTACTGACATTTAATTAGTAATTAGTTGCTTTCTGATATCTTAATGAATGTAATTGTAGATCTTAACTAGAACAAAGACATCAGATATGAAATCTGTCATTGACGATTTGCATTACTATAACTCCTAGAAGGCCTAATCATGAGCCAGGAAACATTGCACAGGACAAAAAGACAGTCCCTGACCCCAAAGAGCTTACAATTTAAGTATGAGGCAAGAGACAAAGATGGATGCAGATAGACAGAGGAGTACAATGAAACAAAGAAACCACTTTGAGAAGCCTGATAGGCAGTGTTATCAGCATCACAGCAGGCTAACCATCCCTGAGGTTTCTATAGGCTTCATAACAAAGGAGTTTTGATGTGGATTTTGAATAATGATAATCAGGTGGCCTTGGAGATGTTTATGAAGCACTTCTACCAAGTGTGAAGGACAGCCTGGGAGAAACCATGATGATATTTGACTGAAAATGTAACAGGCAAAACATTGACTGATTGGCGATGGATGCTGACATCTCACTAGTGAATGAGAGTGACAGGTAGAGTGGGAATGGCCCTTTAAGTGCCTTGAAGATAAAGACAAGCTGCCTGTTTGACTCCCACTTCCCTATCATGTCGGTGTGGGAGAGCAAAAAGAGGAAGGATATGATTAAATCACTGGGTTGGGGAAATGATCTTTACAGCAGCATTATAAATAGAGTTGAGTAGAAGAATATTGGATTTGTCAAGGTCAGATAAAAGATTGTTTCAACAACCAAGATGATGAAACCCTGGAAGCTGGGCAATGGAAAAGAGAGCTTATGCAGTAAGTAAAAGCAAAATTTAGACATAGCCTGAATGTGAAGACCTGGAAAGAGGCCTGAGATGGGGATGGCATGCAAGTTACAGGGCTGATTAATAGGAAGCATGGTGGTGAAAGGAAGTCGACGAGAAGGTTTGGCAGAGAGCTCTGTTTGATTTGGTTCATCTTGGACTGTCAGCTAGATATCCATAGGGAGATGTTTTGAGAGAAGGAAATGAGTAGACAGAAAGAACTGTGAGTTATCAGCATAGAGCTGGTGTTTGGATTTGTTTACCCAGAGCTAAGGTGTAGGAAGAAAAGGGGTTATGATGGATTCAATTACAGAGGTTCCCCTGGAAACTGTCACCTAGTGTGCTCATCATACCACTGAACCTGCCTACATGTCCACTTGGGCACCTTACCACCTAGTCCTGAGAGGCCAGATGTTCCAGTCTCCTCGGCAAAAGCTCAGAATTGGGGGTAACAGAGTAACACAGATGCTGACAACAACTCACCTACAGGGATATGTCAGCACCCAGAAGCACAGAACCAGATAGGGCCAAAACCCCAAATAAATCCCCCTTCCTCTGTGTAAAAATTTTACAGAGAGCAACCTCAGAAGAATGCTTGCCTCCTTTATCAATGAAAGAGAGATCTGTGCGGCTTTGCTCCCTTCCTAGTAACAATTTATTTATACTGGGTTTGGCAATAAATGGAAGTTTCATTAATTATAAAAAGGTAAGATTTAAGTGATTGCAAGTGAAAACAGACAGCTCACAGTTAAGTTACTAAGCAAAAATAAAACAAAACATGCCAGATAAGCCTAATAGATTAACAAGTTGTTACGAATCATTTTTCTCACCTTCAGATGCATTTCTTCACAACCCAGAGCTCATATTTTTCTCTGACCTGGGCCCAGCAATACTCCTCCAGCTCTCTTTTTACAGTTCTTGCCATTCCCCCACCCCTACTAGGGCAACAGAAATGATCAAGGCTATGGAACACCTTTGATATGAGGAGAGATTAATAAAACTGGGACTTCTCAGCTTGGAAAAAGTTGACTGAGGGGGAATATAAGGTAGAGGTCTATAAAGTCAAAACTTGTGTGGAGAAAGTAAATAAGGAAGTGTTGTTTACTCCTCCTCACAAGACAATAACTTGCTGAGGGACACAGAAAGGAAAAATTCATCATTGTTGTTGACATTTATGGGGAGCAACTGGAGATGGTGAAGCATCATTTTTGGGTCCAAGAAATAAGCATAAACTAGTGGAATCATTATTATGCAGCTATGGGATGTCTAACAGTGACTGCAGAACTTTCAGATGCATGAGGCCGTTTGTGTGTGTGTGCGCATGTAGCTCATTCCAGCCTTTGTAGTGACACCAAAATGAGAGCTATACTGACAGTAGAGAAGCAAGTGGCAATAGCTGTGTTGAGGTTTGGAATGCCAGACTGCTACCAAAGAGTCAGGAATCAATTTAGAGTTGAAATACTCAGTGGAGATTGCTGTGATGCAAGCACGCAAGGTGATTAATCACATCCTGCTATGAAGGTCTGTGACTCTGGACAGTGTGCGGGACATAGGAGATAGTTTTGCAGCAAATTATCCAGCACTGCAGTGAGGCAGTAAAGTGCAAGGTATCCCTATTTTGGCAACAAATCACCTTGCCACAGAGTACCTCACCAGAAGGGGCTCCTTTTCTATGGTATTGAAAGCACTGGTGGATTCCATTCCCTGTGGACATTTTACCAACATCCACTCAGGCTGATCAGGAGGGTGCATGACACACACAGTTTTAAGAACACAGGTCTGTTCAGAAAACCACAAGATGGGACTTTACTTCCAGACCAGAAGATTACCACTAGGGATGTTGAACTGTCAATAGTCAACCTGGGAGTCCCAGCCTAGTGCTTATTTGTGTGGCTCGTGAAGTTATATACTACCTGTCTCAGTAGCAGCAATGAGCGCTTCAGCTACAAACTAAGCAGGTGCAGAATGACAGCTGAATGTGCCTTTGGCCATTTGAAAGGCCACTGCTAATGCCTACTCATGAGATCACTTCACTGGAAAATAATCCCACCTCTTGAGCTCATCAGCTGTCAACTACAGCCCTATGCTGCCAGCCCATGTGCAGTAATTGTACTTGCTGAAGTAATTGTTTAGTGTCCTGGGAAAGTGTCCCACTGCAACAGAAGTCATAAGCTCCCAGAAACCTCCAGCAGCTGATTGCAGACTACCTCCAGGAAAGCTTACTTGAGATGTCTCTGGAGAATTGCTAGGACATCCTGATACACACAAGAACTGTTCTGCAGTCCCCCTCTGCCTAACTCTACAGGAGAATGAAAAGCAGATAGTGACTCCAGCTCTACTGATTAACTAGCTCTTCTGGAATGGTTAAGAGTGAATGAAATAGTTGTGTTCCTGCAATATCTGAGCAAAGCTTGTATTTACCAAAGGCTCCTTATTCTGCATCAAGCTTGCTCATGCAAGATTATAGAGACTGACCTAATGTTCCGGAGCTAAAAACAGCCCCTGGCTTGCTGTGCCACTGTATTCTGCCCCCGCCCCTCCTCCCCACAAAAACACACCACCACCACCTGTCCCCTATATTCCTCATCATCATCCAGCACCGACTAGCCGTGTCTACACGTGCACACTACTTCAAAGTAGCGGCACTAACTTCGAAATAGCGCCCGTCGCGGCTACACGTGTAGGGCGCTATTTCGAAGTTAACTTCGACGTTAGGCGGCGAGACGTCGAAGTCGCTAACCCCATGAGGGGATAGGAATAGTGCCCTACTTCGACGTTGAACGTCGAAGTAGGGACCGTGTAGTCGTTGCGCGTCCCGCAACTTCGAAATTGCCGGGTCCTCCATGGCGGCCATCAGCTGAGGGGTTGAGAGACGCTCTCTCCAGACCCTCAGCTCAATGGTGGCCACGTGGAGCGGCCCCTTAAAGGTCCCATCCCCCTCCCTTCCTGTGCAGGAAGCTCAGGGATCATGCAGGCGGCAGCCCACACACGCGGCCAGCCTGCACGTCCCTCAGCCACCCACCCAGCTGCGATGGCTGCCCGGCAGCCCCCCCAGCGCCCCCAGGGGACACCCCCCAAGGGGAGCCAGGGCAGCCAGCCCAGCCAGAAGGGCAGCCAGGCTGGCAAGCGGCAGCGGGGCCCCTCCTGGACGGAGGCCGAGCTACGGGACCTGCTGGGGCTCTGGAGCAAGGAGGAGGTGCTCCAGGTAATGGGAAGCAAGAGGCGGAACGCGGATGCGTTCGCTCGGCTGGCCGATGGCCTGGCTGCCCGGGGTCACCCTGCCCGCACTCCTGACCACGTCAGGAGTAAGGTCAAGGAGCTGCAGCAGGGTTACTCCCGGGCCCGGGATGCGGCCAGCCGATCTGGGGCCACCCCCGTCACTTGCCCCTTTTATAGGGAGCTCAGGGACATCCTGGTCCCCCGGCACACCTCCTCCCCTCCGGCCACCCTTGACACCTCGGCTGACGAGCCCCAGCAGGCCCTGCAGCCGGAGTCTGCCCCGGAGGTAAGCCCTGCACCCCGGGGGCCCCCCCCGGAGGCCAGCCCCGGAACATCGCGGCAGGAGGAGGAGGAGGAGGAGGAGGGGGGCTCCTCCTCTGCAGAATCCGGGCTGCAGATCCTCCTCCTGCCATCCCGGAGCAGCAGCAGGGCCTCTGTGCCCCGGGGATCTCCGGACCGTGGGAGCGGACCGACAGGTAGGTACCCCCCTCTGGTGGACACCCCTGGGCTTGAGGAGCAGGGGGTAATAGATATGTGTCCAGGGCCCCCCACATGCTCACATGGCCATGGCCCCAAGGACAGCAGGGCCATGGCCCTCACAGCACTGCATCAGCCCCTGCCCCCACCACCCCACACGACAGTGCCATGCCCCATCCCCGGGCCGGCGGGGAGCGGAACCTCGAGGGGCCCCCCGGGAGGAGGGGGTGGGACACCCCGCAGCAGCAGCATGTGATGGAGTGGGGGGAGTGCAAAAGGGAGACTCAGGCTACATATGAGCAACAAGAGCCGAATAGCTCCCAGGGGCAAAGGAGGATCCTGGGGCTACAGCTGGCAGGTGACACCTCTGCCCTGAACAAACAGGAGGGAGGAGCCAAGCTGGCTTGGAATTGGTGGGGGAGGGTGGGGGCCACAGGTAGAGGCTAGGGGAAGGGAAAGCTGGAAGGCAGCCAGCCTGAGGAGGGGGAAAGCTGCATCCCAGAGGGGCCCCCCTTGGGGTCTTCTCCCCAGGATGGGTTGGAAGGACTGTCTCTTCTGACAGCTGGTGCTGTCACTCCTGGGAGAAACTGGGCATCTGTGGCCTAAGAAACCTCTCCTGCTGTCCGACCCTGCGGGGTGAAGTGAGAGTCGCTCCCACCAGGGGATGGCGTGCAGGGCAGGGGGACCCCTGAACCCCATCCATCACAGCAGCATCTCCCGGGGACGGGGATGAGGAACCTGCAGCACAGGGCTGGGGGGACAAAGGCCATGGCTCGGGGCCCACACTAAAGCCTGTCTCCATTCTTCTTCCCCCCCTCCTCTCCTGTGTCCCGCACTGCACCATCAGAAGGACCGGAAGAGAGCGCTGGCGAGGCCTCAGTCGTCCCAGAGAGCCCTCCGGGACCATCGCTCCAGGCCAGCCCCTCGGCCGAGGACCGACCGGCCCCACGGCGGGCTAGACGGCGGACCCCGCACCACCACCACCCGACGGCGACGGACCCCCAGCTGCTGGCCATCCACCGACGGCAGCTGGAGGTCGCGGAGCAGCAGCTGAAGCTGCAGGAGCCGGCGCTGGCCTGACGCCAGGAGGCATGGGGGGCCTACATGGAGACTTTTAACCGGCTGGTGGACTACCTGGCCCCCCATGCTGCGCCGGCCGCTGCAGCGCCCGACCCTGCCTGCTCCACCAGCCCCACCACCAGCTGCTCCACCCGTCGCCGTCCCGTCCGCCGTCGCCCCGCCACCCACCACCGAGGGCTGGAGCGCCGAGGGACCCCTGGAGCCACCTGAGACTCGCCAGGCATCCTATCTTCCGGTCCGGCCCGCCCCCAGCCAGCCCCAGCCAGGGCTGCGACTGCGGCGGGGCTCCCGGCTGCCAACGCCCAGTGCCGGGCTATAGGGGCGAGGGGCCCGGGATGTGGCCCCCCCGCTTGTATATAGTTTAAAGTTCTTCTTTGGTGCCCCCCGTTTGCCCCGTCCCCCCATGTAAATAGTTTTCCCCTTTATCCTCCCTGGTTTTCTTTTTATTATTGAGGACACTTGTTTGTTAGTATTGTTTTATTTTTGTACATATTAGTTTGTTTCCACATGTTGTATATAGTTTGTTCTTGTTTTATATATTTACAGTTAAAAAAAAAAAGTTCACAAAGAAAAACCAGTTTGAGTTCAGCCACAAGTGCGTGCTGTCATTTGTCCAGGAAAAGTGGGAGGGGGGGTGCGGTGGGGTGCTCCATGGTGTGGGCGTTGGGGCAGGAGTGTGGTGGAGGAAGGGGCGGGCAGTGGGGGGCCTGGGCAGAGTTCACCCTGCGGCCTCATCATTGAAGTGGGCCCGCAGGGCCTCCCGGACCTGGGTCCCTTCGGGGTCCACCTGCCGACCGGGGGCAGCAGGTGGCTGGACGTCTGCCCTGCCGGCCTCCGCAGCCCAGCCCTGGAAAAAGGTGTCCCCCTTGCTCTCCACCAAATTGTGCAGGGTGCAGCAGGCACCCACAATCTGGGGGATGTTGTGGGGGCCCACATCCAGGCGGGTCAGGAGACATCTCCAGCGTCCCTTCAGGCGGCCAAATGAGCGCTCCACCACCTGGCGCGCGTGGTTCAGGCGCTCGTTGAAGCGCTCCTGGCTAGCGGAGAGATGGCCCGTGTACGGGTGCATGAGCCACGGCCGGAGGGGGTATGCCGCATCTGCGATGACGCAGAAGGGCATGGTGGTGTCCCCCAGAGGGATCTCCCGCTGGGGGATGTAGGTCCCCGCCTCCAGCCGGCGGCACAGGCCCGAGTTCCGGAAAACCTGGGCGTCGTGGGTGCTGCCAGGCCAGCCCACATAAACGTCCTGGAAACGCCCCCGGCTGTCCACCAAGGCCTGGAGGACGACAGAATGGTAGCCCTTGCGATTCAGGTATCGTCCTCCACTGTGATGCGGGGCGCGGATGGGGATGTGAGTCCCATCCACAGCCCCGAAGCCGTTGGGGAAGCCCAGGGTGGCAAAGGCCGCGATGGTGGCATCTGGGTTCCCCAGCCTCACGAGCCTGTGCAGGAACATGGCGTTGATGGCACGCACAACCTGCAGAGAAAGCACATGGGACAGCACCAATGAGGGGTGAGCAGGGTGTGTGTGGCCCTGCCCTGCCCTGCCCTCCTCTGCCCTCCCCCGCCCTGGCCTCCCCTCCCCTCCCCTGCCCTCCTCTGCCCGGGCCCCCCTCCCCTGCCCTGCCCTCCCCCCGTGGGTTCTCTTACCTCCATGAGGACAGCCCCGATGGTGGCCTTGCCGACACCAAACTGCTGCCCCACGGATCGGTAGCTGTTGGGAGTGGCCAGCTTCCAGACAGCGATGCCGACCCATTTCTGCATTGTGAGGGCATGCCGCATGGCGGTGTCCTGGTGCCTGAGTGCGGGGGTGAGTCACTGGCACAGCTCCATAAATGTCTGCCGGCTCATCCTGAAGTTCCTGAGCCAGCGGTCGTCGTCCCACTCCCCAAGCACCAGCCGCTCCCACCAGTCGGTGCTGGAGGGGTAGCTCCACAGCTGCCGGCGTGTGAGGCGGGGCGGGGGCGGGGTGCTGCAGGGGTAGGGGTTGAGTCCTGCTGCCCTGTTGGCAGCTCCTCCTCCGGTGTAGCAAGGAGGTGCTCAGCTGCCTCCCGCATGGCATGGAGCAGGGTGGGAGGGCTGGGTGGACCTCTAGCTGCTGCTGCTGCTGCTGCTGCTGGGGGTCCATGACTACGGCGCCCGGGGTCTGTGTGCCTATGGCTCCTCAGACCGCGTGCTGTGCAGGCTGAGTGTGTCTGGGAGGGGCCCTTTAAGGGAGCGGCTAGCTGTTGCCCCGGAAGCGCTAGTCCGCCCTGTGACCCTGTCTGCACCTGTGCCTGGCATCCCTATTTCGATGTGTGCTACTTTGGTGTGTAGACGTTCCCTCGCTGCGCCTATTTCGATGTTGGGCTGCGCAACATCGAAGCTGAACATCGACGTTGCCGGCCCTGGAGGACGTGTAGACACTATTCATCGAAATAGCCTATTTCAATGTCGCTACTTCGAAATTAGCTATTTCGATGTAGCGTGCACGTGTAGACGTAGCCACTCTGTGCTGTTCATTCTGGGGGGTCAGTGACTCCAGCTCCCCTTAAAGAATCTCTAAGGGATGGTAGTGAGGTCTCCCCCAAGGATAGCCTGCATCTCTTTGTAAAAGTGGCATGTCTATGACTCCATACTAGAGTAACTATTCAGCCTAATTTTTCTTCTCATGTGCCTGACAGCACTCATTGGCTGTCATGTGGCACTGCTACAAGACTCTTTTCTAGCCCTTCTCTTGCATGACCTGAGTGATGTATTGATAGATATCGACATTTTCTATACAGTCTTTTCTCCCAGCAAACCTTGGAAACCTACCACCCCTGCTGTACTCCAGCCAGGAGTGTGTCTGTAGTGTGTGGAGTGGGCGTGGTCCCCTGGGCAGTTGCTAGGTGAGCTCTTTATGCCATGAAATATCAAAAATTCAGGAGGCTTAAGAGGGCCTGGGCAATGGGCAGTGGCGTTCAAAACAGTGACCCTCATGGTGACAGTGTGGCACTGTTGGACACCTCCTGGAGGCTACTAAAATTGACAAATATAGTGCCTTACTATGTTGAATACTGTCTCTTGTAGAGGAGGAATTGAGTCAGTACAGTAGGCAATTTATATTGGAAGAAGAAACATTTTAGCACAGAAACTTAGAGTTGGGCCAAAATAAGCTGCCTTACAGTGGCATTATTCTATAGTGTAGACAAGGCCTAGAGTGTTTCCAGCACCATTAGTTCCCACAGCTAAAACATTGTGAAAATGTAGGTATTATGCTTTTCTCAGCTACTGCCTCCTCGGAGCACCCTTGGTCCTCAGGGTGCTAAAGTGCAGCTTATTCTTTCTAAGTGGCTCTGAGACCCACTGTAGAACCAATGGGTCTTGGTGCTCTCTTCCTGGGAGAGCTAATGAGGAGTTCTGCTTCTGATTCTGCCTCTTGCTGCTGCTGAAGGCTGACTCCCTGCATCCCACCACCATCTCCCAAATGCTGTGCCAGTCTGAGCTCAGCACACATCTGTGCAGTCTCAGTGTGCCGTTGGTTGCCATGGCATATCAGTCAGACTCCTGACCTAAGAGCTCCCCCTCACAGGCTGTCTGTGTTAAAGTAGAGCTTCAGGGTCCTGATGTGTTGAATGTCCTTTTCAGAGTTGCAAAGATTTCATCTTACTATTTTCCCAGCTCATGCTACTATGCTTCTGCCTGACAGAGCTGCTTCTTGTAAGCTCCCAAAATGGCAGGAGGCTGTATTTGTATAATCATCCCCATACGTACTTCTTGATGAGAAAATTATCATGCTCACAAAGTCTCAGTAGAGGGAAAGCACTTCAGATCAGTATGTTGAAAACAGGTATAAGTATAAATGTTTGTAAGGTTTGTATAGATCTCAAGTTGTCATCTGGAAAAAATGGGTTCTCTTCCTTAAATGCAAATTAGTAAATCCAACAATCAAATCTTTGGTGGTTTTGCTTCTCTGAGATCCAGATAAACTGTTGTAGTCAAAAGAGAGATATTCAGTATCATCTTACTCAAGAAGAGAATTGGAGTCCTGCCTGTCCTAATCCTAGTCCTAGGCATCCTTCAGTCTGCATAGACTATGGATCGCTCCCTTCGTAATTCCATTTAAGATTGTCATTTGCAGCATTGACTGTGACTGTGGAGGCCTACACAAGAGTGACAGTCCTTGCTACATCTGCTGCATATGTAGTGGGTGTCTGGCAGGTCCTTGCTGTCCTTTCTACGGGCTCGCTTCTCCTCTGCCAGCTGTCTGATCTTCATTGTGCCCTTCTGAAGACCCTTCCAGCTGCCGCAGTTGTCTGCGAACTCTTCCCAACTATCTGGGTCAATGTCTACCTCCTTGAGGTCCCTCTTACAGATGTCTTTGTAGCACAGTTGGGGGTGTCCGCGAGGTCTTTTGCCAGAGGCTAGCTTGCCATACAGGATGTCTTTTGGGATCCTTCCATCATTCATCCTGTGGATGTGGCCAAGCCAGTGGAGCTGCTGCTGCCTGAGTAGGGTGTCCATGGTTGGAATTCCAGCTTGCTCAAGGACAGCGGTGTTGGGCACTCTGTCCTTCCATGATATCATGAGAATGCTCCTGAGGCAGTGCAAGTGAAAGACATTCAGCCTCTTTTCCTGGCGGCTGTACAAGGTCCAAGACTTGCTGCCATAGAGGAGGCTCTGTAGACTTGCATTTTGGTGTGAGTGCACAGCTTGTTGTTGCTCCACACTCTCTTGCTAAGTCTGAACAGAGTTATGGCTCCTTTTCGAATCCTCCTGTTTAGCGCAGTCTCCAGTGACAGGGTGTCAGTGATCGTGGGCCCGAGGTAAGTAAACTTGTGGCCGACCTCTAGCATGTAATTGTCAGTGCTGATTGATGGAGGTTCAGCAACGTCCTGACCAAGTACATTTGTCTTCTCTAGGGTGATGGTAAGCCCGAAGTCCTTGCATGCTTTGGAGAACTGATCCAGCAGTTTTTGAAGCCGGCCTTCTGCGTGTGTCACTACAGCAGAGTCATCTGTGAACAGCATGTCTCTAATGAGCACTTCCCGCACCTTAGACTTAGCCTTCAGCCATGCAAGATTAAACAGTTTCCTGTCAGTTCCTGTGTGCAAAAAGATGCCCTCTGTTGGGGATCCAAAGGCCACGCTTCAGGAGGAGTGCGAAGAACATCCCGAACAATGTCGGAGCAAGAACGCATCCTTGTTTGACGCCACTCCTGATGCTGAAGGCATCAGGTGATGTGCCGTCATATTGGATGGTTCCTCTCATGTCTTTGTGGAAAGACTGGATCATCTTGAGTAGTCGTGGTGGACAGCCTGTCTTACAGAGCAATTTAAACAGTCCATCCCTACTGGCTGAGTTGAAAGCTTTGGTCAGGTCGATGAAGGCAACATAGAGTGGCTTCCTCTGCTCCCTTCATTTCTCCTGCAGCTGCCTCAGGGAGAAGATCATGTCAATGGTAGATCTCTCGGTGCAGAATCCACACTGGGATTCAGGATACACCCTCTCAGAGACCTTCTAGAGTCTGCCAAGGATGACCTGAGCGAACAATTTACCAGTGATACTTAGGAGGGAGATTCCATGGTAATTGTTGCAGTCAGTTTTGTCTCCTTTGTTCTTATACAAGGTTACAATGTTGGCATCCCGCATATCCTGTGGAACCTCACCCTCCCTCCAGCACATGCACAGCAGCTCATGTAGGGGTTCCAGGAGTGCATCCAAGGCACACTTGATTACCTTTGGTGGTATACCATCCTGGCCTGGGGCCTTTCCTACTGCAGTGTTGTCAATAGCTTTCTTCAATTCAACCACAGTTGGTTCCTGGTCCAGCTCATCCATGACTGACAGGAGCTCGACAGCGCTGAGGGCTGTATCAACCACAATGTTCTTGCATGAGTACAGCTCGGAGTAGTGCTCGACCCAGCGCTCCATCTGTTTGGCTTTGTCAGTGATGACTTCACCAGATTTGGATTTCAGAGGTGCCATCTTGTTCTGGATGGGTCCTGTTGCCTTCTTTATGCCCTCGTACATTCCCCTGAGATTACCAGAGTCAGCACAGGTCTGCTGCATACTGCATACTGCAGGTCTGCTGCATACAGCACAGGTCTGCTGCATAGCTTAAGCCAGTAGTTGTTGGCACAGCACCTGGTTGTCTGCTGTACTATTTTTCTGGCTACTCTGAGTGCTCGCTGGGTACTCTGACTTGTGAGCGTTTACACTCCAGAAGTGCAACACTCTTCTTTTCGATGACTGAAATCATCTCATCGGAGTTAACGTCGAACCAGTCGTTTGTGTTTCCAGCTCTTATTCCAAATGCTGACAAGGCCATATTGTAGATTGTGTCCCTCAGATGCTGACATCTGGATGTCGCATCAGCGTCACCAGAGCTGCTGTGCAGATTCTCCTCAAGGGTCTCTCTGAACATTTCGGCTTTTTCTGAGTTTGCAGTCTTTCTGGCATCAATGCAGGGCCTTCCAGTTGGTTTAGAATGGTGCAGCTTCTTGGGTCTCAGCTTAAGCTTGGAGCAGACTAGCGAATGATCTGTATCACAGTTGGCACTATGGTAGCTGCATGTCAGGAGAACGTTTCTGAGGTTGTTGCATCTGGTGATGACCAAGTCTAATTGGTGCCAGTGTTTCGAGCATGGGTGTCTCCATGACACTGTGCTGTGGTTTGGTTTGGAAAAATGTGTTTGTGATGCACAGATTGTGGTACACGCAAAGTTCGAGGAGACACTGTCCATTGTCATTCATTTTTCCCACACCAAAGTGACCTAGGCAAGAGGGCCATGAATCACAATCGGCTCCAACTCTTGCATTGAAGTGACCCAAAAGGTGCAATTGTTCACGAGCAGGTAATTGCACTGTGGCAGCACTGAGCTCGTCATAGAACTTGTCCTTTGCTTCTGGTGTGGCGTTCAGGGTTGGAGCATAAGTGCTGATCAGGTGGACGGGACTGGCGCAGGTTTGAACTTTGACCTGAAGAAGTCTTTCTGATCCACCCATGACTAGCTCCACCATGTGCAGAAGGGTGCTTCTGATGGCAAAGCTGGCACTGTGCTCCCTGGGTTCCTCTTGGGCTTTGCCCTGCCAGAAAAAGGTGTAGTCCTTTTCCTGTAGGAATCTCAAGCTGCGAGTCGCATCTCCTGCAAAGTGGCGATGTCAACTTGGAGCCTCTTCAGTTCCTCATTGATGACAGCCGTCTTTTGGGTCTTGCTGATGTCCTGAAGATCTTCAGTCAAACCGGTTAACATGGTCCGTACATGCCAACAAGCAAGTTTGAAACAAAACCTTAAGCCTCATGCACCCAGTGAGGCAAGTGAACTGTGGTGAGACAGTACCCTACTGGTTGGGGGCTGCCCAGCTTAAGGTGGGCACTGACTGCCCAATGAGATGCAATGATCTCTCCCACCATTGGAAGCAACCCCTGGCATTCATTCTGTATGCCAATTGAGCAAGAGCTTATGACCGGTATCTGTTGCCTGCCATGATGGTTCAACACTGTTAAGCGATGCTGGAGTACCTCTCCAGGTGCGAGCCTGGGCAATTTTTATGGAGACCTTGGGCTGCCCAGACACCAGGCCTCCCCTCTCGGCTTGACTGATATAGTCCAAAGGAAGGGATAACCTCTACGTTTGGTACCAGCTCAGCTGCAGGAGTTGCCAGGACAGTGCCAGAAGATGACACAGAACCACCTTAGGACTCTCCTCTGGATTTTCTGTCAGGGTTTACTCCCTTAGCCTTACTCCTTCCCCGGATAATCCACAAGGCAGTCCTGCATGTAGATATGTTGATATTGATCTGTTTCTCTCCCTAGGTTAGTTAAATTTGGTTATAAACCATAGAAAACCAACCATTTATTGTGTAGGATATATTCCTTAGCTCTTACTTAAAATGTGGGGTGCATTTATATGACAGCATGATAAAGAAAAAGGGAAATAACATTAGAGTGAACTTAATATCTATGAGTTAAATGAAAATTTGTAAGAACTAGATCCATTTGGGCCTTCAACCAATAACCATCTTGCAAAAATGATAGCTCTTTCATTTCCTGATAAAACTGAGACAAGTAGTGGCATCCGTAATAATTATCAGTGGGTTAATCGTAGACAACTGGGGCTGATCTAATTAAGTAATGGTCAGTATGACCTCGCTTCTCCTGGAGGAGAAGAAAGAACTGCTCTCACTAGCATGCTCCCCTTATGCCTCACAAACAATAGGAATTGAGTGAAATTTCAAATGGGTGGGGGGTGGACATCTTGAGTTTTATCACAGAAGGCAGGGCTGACAGCCACTGTGCACACTGGGACAAAGTGGGACCTGCTCTGTGCCCCCCAGAAGGGGGGTAGTGGATGGCGCTCTGGGTCCTGCTAAAAGTGAGCCCTGGAGCACCTGCCTCCTTTACCCGCTCCCCTCCTGTCAGCAGGCCTTTTGACAAAACAAGCCAGCAGCCATGTTTACTCCTGTGACTTCACTGATCTCAGTGAAATTCCACTGCTTGTTACAAGGTCCAGTGCTACTCCATAGAAATCTGTGTCCCTTTCCCTCAAGCTGGGGATGTACAAGTTTGATTGGTTGGTTGGTTGCTTTTGCCCAGCAATACTTTTCTTCCTGCCTACATAATTAAAGAGAGCACTGCTGGAAAAGAGATGTGAAGTGGGCAGGCTAACTGAATAAAAGCCTTTTAATCTCTTTAAAACAAGTCCATCAAATCTAGTGTGGTAGAAGGAGCCTTAAAAATAGTCAGGTAGAAGGGAGTTTATTTGATTTCAGAGACTTTATTCCTAGGTTTTTTTTCCTCTCTTCTTGTTTATAATTTGGCAACTTTAAGAATAGGAAAAAATGAATTTTAGACAAATCAATGGCCGTGTGCATTGCTTTTATCTTAGGTTGTCGTGAAAGGTTCAGGAAAGCAATCAGAAGTTCAGATGCTTTACTGAAGCATTACACAAAATTTTAAAATCTTTGAATGAATTATAGGCTATTCACAAGACCATACTTGTAGGCTGGGGTGGAAATTTGCAAAGCAAGTGTAATAACACAAAGGTCAACCTTTGCTGTATTTTCTTATTACTACTGACTGATACTGAGATTTCATCACCTCCATCTTGTACTCCCATACCGAGAACTGGTGGAGTAAGAGTTTCCTTTAACTACACTGGCTTAAAAAAGCTGGCTGGCTACAGAGGGGAAAACACCCCCTTTAAAGGGACGTATTGACTCACTATGCAAAGAAGTGCCCACTGAGGTTAGGTGGCTGACTGAGTGGTGGCTGTTTGGGGTGGCCATCTTCCATATGGCAATCACAAGCCACTTCTGCAGGGGGAATGCAGGCCGCATGTGGGTGTTCTGGTGCTGAAGGGCAGGGGCCAGCCAGTGGCATAGCTCTAGGAATGTCTCTTCCCTCATCCTGAAGTTTGGAAGCATTGCTGTGTGGACACTCTCTTTCAAAAGAGCACCTTGATCTTTCGAAAGAACTGATGGGAAGATCAATCCCCTTTTGTGTATATGCATGATCTTTCGAAAGCCGCCTTCTGGAAGATCGCCTTTCCAAAGCATGCTGCGGTGTAGATGTCGCCTGGGAGTTCAAGGGGCAGGGAGGGGGGACCTTAGATGTTTCCTAATCAAGGACCCACCCTTTAGTGATATAGCTAATGTTGGTCTAGCCCCACACATGCTTCTGTGTAACTGATGCTAAGCTTAGACATAATGAATGGCTCTGAAATAATGTTTAGCCTAAAGAAAAAGGCTCTTCAACAAAAAGCAATATGAGTTTTGGCTGGAGCCATCCTTCAGAGATGAATATTAAATTTATTGATCCAGCTGTGGGGCAATAAAGTTTTTAAGTAGTGAAAAGATATTAACGTCATATTCTTCTCAAAACTGGGCTTTTATGGAACATTGGTGATACACAACCCTTCTACTGGCTTTCTGCAAAAAAGGTTAATTTGACCTTCATGTAAGTAAGGCTTCCAGGATCAAGCTCTAATTTTTAAGCAAATAAAAGAATTAAAACACAGCAGGTGGGGCTGAGGTTGGTGGCAAGTAACTTATTACAGTGTGACAAATAAGCAGCATGGATTTAGAATTAAATCCCTTTTTTCGAGTGTTTGGTGCCCATTGAATAAGCTAGGAGTATGCTGAGATGGCAAATGGCAACTTAAAGGGTCGGGGGCGGGCAGTGGAGGACTCTCGGGCTGTGGAGGAGGAAAGCTGCAGCCATCATTAATGTAGAATAATAAAGAACACTGAAAAAGGTAAAAAAAATTTATTTCTGTTATACAGAGAAAGCCCTGTCTTAGAAATAATATTGCCAGTACTGCCAAATGCCATTCCACCTTACCATAGTATTATGGTACATCTTTGAGCAAGATATATATATATATACACACACATACACATACAGAGAGAGAGAGAGGGAGAGAGAGTTTTGAAAAGCTAAGGGTTTAGTGGCTTACATGTAGCATTTTGTCTGGGAACAAATTTCTATTTATTCATAATTGAATTTTGGACCAAAGATGTATGGCTATTAGCCTCTTATGCACAAGTTGGCATCATATGAAAGGCTGTAAAAAGGAGACATTCATTTAACTATATATGGTTAATTATACTTCCTCTACAGAGCTTAAACAGTGGCAATAATAAACTCAGCATGCTTAAAGCTTTGAGTGACTCACTCTGACTTTTCAGTGCACAATACTATAAATTTTCCAAAGAGCAAGCTCCAATAACAACATTAATCTTTCTGTCGCATCTTAAAGGTTCTTATTGTCACAGCTTGAAAAATAAGCATAACATTCTTCTCAGAAGGATGGCCAATGCCTAAACTCAAATTGCATTTGCTGTTTCCTTAGGTGAGGCATAGTTCATAAAAATGTATCTGTCAATCTATCATTAAGACAACAGAAACATGCAATACATGTCTTAAGCCTTGCATCAGCAAACTCTCTTCAATAACATTTTTAAATAAAATTGCATCTGTTCCTTCAAAGCATACTATTATCTGTCTTGTGAAGTGCCATACATGTGAAGACGCATAACCTCAGAGGGGGAAAATGGCTGTCCGATCTGTCAGTCATAGATCCACCAGCCCTGACTCTCAAATATTCCTGTGTACTCTTGTGAAATTGTACCCATTACCATGTAGGAGGGTGTGATGGGATGCCTACCCAACTCTAGCAGGCATCTGAAGGGTTAAAAGAGCCCAAGGGAGACTGTACAGGAGACAGCCAATCAGGGCTGGGCAGGCCCATACGAAAAGGGCTGCAGAGCATTTCAGCTTCAGATGCTCCCTGGCACTTGAGGAGGGAGGCTGGCAGATCAGTGTTGCAGGCAATGATCTGAAAAGCAAAAGGAAGGTCCTGGGGGACTTTAAGGCTCTGCTGGCTGAGGCCCTGCAAGAAGGGCAGAGAAGGTGCTGGAGCACAGGTGAAGTGCCCTAGGGAAATGTGAAGAGTCAGAAGGGATGTCACATGCTGTCGTCCCTGGGCTGGGACCCAGAGCATAGTGGGTGGATCTTGGTCATCCCACCACTTATCCTTGGGGAAGTGGCTGAATAGTAGTGTGTGTTAACCTTTCAGAAGTGACTAGATGGGGATTATAGAGATGTCCCCCTAAATGGGGGTGCACCAATTATGGCAATACTGGACAGTCCTTGGAGGGATATGGGTCCAGGAGCAGAAAAGGTGACAGCTGGAGCAACACTAGGGCAAGGCAGACTGGATCTCAGAGCTAATTGCATATTGGCCATAGAAAGGTGCCACAGGGTGAGCATGTGCAGTTACAGGAGAGCACGTTTACTTTGAGTTATAGATCCACACTGCTCCTGCTATGGGGAACCAGGGCTCTCAATATTTGCAGGTGGGATGTGAGGAGTGAGGATCTGATCCAATAAAACTCTTGTTTGCGTGGATTCTTGTAGATGATTCCCTTGCAGTGCTGTGAGTTTGTGCAACAGCGGCACCGTTCTAGCATATGACGATCAAAATCAGGCGGCCTGTATATTTTTGCTGGACAAATAATATTCAAAGAAAAGCACAGCACTGTAAACCTGAGGCTGAAAAGTATCATGGTTCTGTCAAGGATGTGATGGAGTATTGAGGGCAACTGCTTTTCCTGCAGAATCATATGCTTGCTCTGAGTACCTGCAAATGCCATTGGTCTCAACAGAAGCTGAGGGGGCTGAGCAACTCTCAAGGTCAGGCCCTAAGTTTCTGGTGTGGTGTTAACCCAGAAATGTTTTACCTCTTTCCTGGCAATGTGATGGAGAATTTTTCTATACCACCAATTGTAGGTGCTATTTATGAACATTTAAAAATATTAACAAATGGGCCTTTTCCTGACCTCTTTCGCTTCCAGTTTTCTGTCTTAGGAGGGAAAAATATTTATCCAATACCCAAGAAGACTCTTCCTTTTAAAAGAAAATCCACATCTTTGATGTGTTATAAACAATTCAAACCCTTAATGATTTGGAGCTTGAACCTGATCCAATAGAATGCAAAAGCAAAACTCATTTGCTTTGTAATTTAAAACAAAAGCAGGCAGGCAGTTGGCAAACCACGTTTTAGGGAAGAGAAAAGCGCGGATAGTTCTGTCTTCTGCTGTGCTGAGTTAATGGCTGTAATGCTGGGAGGAAGGGCTTTCTGCAAGATCACTACTGCATTTAGCATTAAAATAGAGTTTGGGGGTATGCGCGAGCATGGTTACTGTGCCTTTTTGTACATCACGTCTCCTTAGGGTGTGGCTATATGTTGAAGTCAGCAGCAAGTGCTGCCTGGGAATGCGCACTGATTCTTTTCAAATGTGAAGCAAGTGTAGCTCATTTAGACAATACGCTGTTGCCTTCTCTGAGCTGTCTAGTTGAGCCTGGCACCGATCATTCAGTTAGCAACCCTTCTACACTGCCATATCTGCAGACTCCGCCCAGATGCAGAAGCCTGAAACTAGAATGCAATACGTGTCAGTGTTTTTCAAACTGAGTCTATATATTGCCTGAAAGAACTCTTGTATTCTGTTTTGATTTGTTTTTTGTCAGGCCGATTGTCTTATTGTTTTCCTGATTTGTTTTTCAGAAGAACAGGGAAACAATGCTTCTGCTGTTGGAAAGATTTATCCAGTGTTTAATTTTTCATAGTTCCTGACAAAAATTCAAAGCATTTTTAAGCTACATGTCAAACTTCTGGACCAACCTAGTATAAACATTTTGCATATTGGTTTTAATGAAAATATACATCCTTCTCAACAGGGAGGAGAGAAGAGTGAGCTTGAGGTTCGGCATTGGACTGGAATTCATGATCTGAGATTCAATTTTTAGCTGTTCCACAGACTCCCTATGTGACCTTGGACAGGTCACTTAAGGCCAAATCCCAACAGGAGTTAAGGCCTGTGAGGATATAGGCTGTAATCTCATTGCCTCAGTTCTTCACCTACAAAATCAGGATAACCTTTTATTTACATTGTCCGTAAGATTGTAAAGAGGACATGAACTGTCTGTGTGGATGTCAAAGCCTAAAACAATGAGGTCCTGGTCTTGGAAGTGGGTATCTAATAGTACAAAAAATAGTTACATTCAGAGGGTATGTCCTGAGAGAGTTTGTGTATATTAATTGCCATCAGCCCAAACCCTGTCCTGATTCAAACAAAACTCTCCCTGTGATTTAAATGGGAGTCTTATGTAATAGTGACAGGAGAAGGTGTCTCATATCTCAGCTTGTCTCTTCCACCAACAGAAGTTCTTCTCATAAAAGATAGCTCGCTCACCTTGTCTCTCTAAGAAACCAAACCTCTGTGCCCAGGATTAGGCCCTGGATTTATCTAAATGAAGTCTAATCCATGGGGTAAATGCTATGCATACACATGTCTACATTGCACAGTTGACCTTGTCACTTGGAGCTTTTTGTTCAATTGTTACTTTAAAATGCTGTTTTTAATTAACAGCCTTTATTTCTAGTCTGTTTATTTCAGTACAGATTAAACCTCTCTAATTCAGAATTCTCTCTTCTTGCAACTTCCGTAATCCAGCATATTAGGTTAGTTTTAGTTTTCACGGATATGGCCAAGTTTCCTGTGGTGCCATAAAGTTTGTTCACAGCCACCAGTCCTGGATCACAGTGTTCTGTGCTGTTGTTTAACTGTAATTTATCCAAAATGCCTTGTAAGAGCCCAATAAGCAGAGAAAGAATCAGAAATGTGGCAGAAAATATTGACCTCTGATGATCTGGCAAATTCTGTCTCATTCAGCACCAGTCAGGACCCGAGGGTGCCGGATGAGAGAGGTTCAACCTGCAGTTAAGGTTGTGGTTTGCCCAAACTCACAGCCAGTTAACTTTCCCTCAAAGGACACCAATACAGCCTTCCCATCAAGAATAGGCAACAGGCAACAGATGATTGAAAAAACACACAAGAAGATTGATTTAGACGTGATCAGCTAAAAAAAAATTAGCAATAGAAGCAATAGGGTTAAAGCATAAAATGAAGCTACCAGCAGATACACAGTCCTACAATTACAGTTTCAATTAATTAACATTATCCCATATAACAATATCATTTACTTAAAACTCTATGCTTTATAGCAATGTATCAATTAAACATTTAACATAAATTAAATATGTGCTCTTCAATGCTTATAGCTAAGTGCTGGCCTAGGAGTTACCAAATGGCTAGGAAGCTCTCACTCAAACCACAGGCATCCAGCTTTATTTACACTCAAAACCCATATGCACCAGGATGTTAAATAGAAAAAGGATTTTAAATGGACAGAGGCTTCTCTAAAACTCCTTGTAAATCATCTGTAAGTACCCTGCTTAGGTAAGACCTCGTGGGCTGGAAGGGTGTATCAGAAGTGCCATATTGATGCTGAGGAGCACTGATTGATGATGAGGTGTGGGTGGGTGTAATGGCTGCTTTCACTGAGGTTCAGCTCATCAGGTGGGTGAGACAGAAGTCCATTGGTTGCTGATGCTCTGAAGGCCTCCTGCTGGCCAAGGGCCAGAGGTGGTCATTGCCAGTGGCAAAGCTGGAATCCTGGACAGGCTGTCGCTACTGCTGCAGAGGTTGTCTCTGGAGCAGCTCATCTCCTTCACGGGGTTCTGGGGTTCTGCAGCAGTTGTCCCTGAAGTACTTTCTTCCTTGGAGCGTTTCGGTGTCTTGCTGCCTTTAAGCTCATTTGCTGGCTTATGGTAATAAATTAACAGCTCATCAGCTTTCAGAAATGTGTGTATGCTAATTTATGTCTAATGTCCCAACATATGGCTGCAGTTTAACCAATAAACTTTCAGGTATTAACATATGGAAATTAGTTTACCTGAATCCATGCTGCAAAGTGGCTGGGTTTCCATTTGAGTTAAAGCAGAGTCTGAAGTTTAGTACACCTTCCCAGATCATAGTCAGAGGTCATCATCGTGCATGAACAATGGGTGGGGCAGTACATGGAGTAGGTTAATACCAAAATCTGCATAAGAACCCTGATTAACACTACAATGAAGCCATATCCACAATGTAGAATTTGTTTTAGATGCATATTGTGAGTTTTGTGTGGGAGGTTACGTGCTGTCTATTGGCAAGCTAAGTGAAATGTTAATATTACTTTCCAAGACTGTATCCCTAAAAAGAGATTAGCAAATTAATCTCTAGCCTGCAGAAAGAACAAGACTAATCACTCCCATCATTCAAATGAATGCAGATATTTTGACTGCAAAGGTGATGAAAAAAGTGGACCTTGTTTCTTAACTTTTGATCTACTGTACATGCTTTGAGCCTGGATGAAATCATGAGTGGAGTCAGAAATATATACTGAACATGCATCTGTGACTCTGTGAATACACAGAAAAAGCAGATGGGGTCAGAATCTTAGTGAATATGTTAACTTATTCATTTTTTAAAATATAAACGTTGGGACAACAAATCAGATTCAAATGATAAGCTGGTAAGGATTTAAGATTTCATTTCCCTTTTAGATTATTACACAGAGGATACAACTGAAAAGTTGTATTTTGGGTGCAGGATTGTTTTGTTTGTATTTTTAATTCCAACAGTTGTTACATTTTTTTCAGTGATGTAAAAACCAGCAAGAATTTTGGTTCCAACTTTGGCCCCCTGAGCTCATGAATGATGCATATTTTGAGTAGTAATGTCAGAGTCCTTTTATATTTTTCTCTGGTTTCCATTGTTTTTAGCAGCATAAGTACAAGCACTGCCACATTGATTTGTTGCTAAGAATGGGGTTGAGATCCTCTCAGAATGAGTCGCCTCATATGCCTATTGGGTTATGCCAGTCCCTTTTCATCAATTTGTAGACAGAGGCTGTAACTTCTTCTATCTTTTTTTTTCTTTGTGCAGGTACTCAAGGGGTCTTTAGTGCCTAGCTCCTTACTCCAAGTTCACTAAGGTTAGAATTCAGGCTTCTGATGGTTGAATTGCCCATTAAAGCTACGTCTAGACTTCAGGGTTTTGTCGAGAGACGATTTCGTCAGAAGATCTCTTGCGACAAAATTTCTGTAGCAGAGCACATCCAGACACCAAAGCTCATCTAAAGAACACTCTGCTCTTCCGAGAGAGAGTGACTGAACAGCCCAGGCTCACTCTTGGAAAAATGGCCACCCAGAACCACATCAGCCAGGGCTGCAGGTCACCAGTTCCTTCCAAGAGCTGGTGCTGGAGCCCTGCAGAGACACATGCTTAAAGGGGACCCTCTGGAGGAACAGCATCTATCCCTTGTGAGGGACAGCAAAGCTCTCGTAGTGCCCACTGTGCTCTCCCTGACTCAGTGCCCTAAGCATGAGCGGTGACCAACACCCCTTGGGCCAAAGGACAGAGATGTCCAGGATCAAAGCATGTCTGGCCCACACAGTGAGCCCTGCTGCACAGGGACTCTGAAGTGCCTATGGAACGGTGTTGACCACTGCTGTCCCCACCCCAGTCATTGAGCTAGTGACCAGGGGGTCCCCTTCTGGGTGGCAGGGGACCTGGAAGCAGTCTGGCCCACCCTGGGGCCCACTCAAACACCTGCCGCTCACAGCACTGCCCACAGGAGTGGGTGTGGCCTCATGCATGCAGGCATGCCCGCATGCCTCACTGGTCCATGTCTCAGGTCATGCCTGCGCCCTTGAGGCTAGCCTGCTTCCAGCCAGGGCAGGTGCTGGGAGGACCACCCCTCACCAAGGGCCTGCCACTCATCCGGCCTCCCCCAAGCCTGCCAGCGAATGCTGGGTCTGGCTGGTGCACACTCCCAGGCCTCATGGGTCTATGTGCTGGGACCGCAGCATGGGGTCCCAGCCAAGTGATACTCACAGCCAACCCCATCTGCGCTTCCCTCTGAGGCCCAGGGGGTGGGGTTGTCAAATGGGGGACTCGCCTGAGGAACCCTTGCCAAAGTTGGAGGAGCCCCAGGAGGTATCCTGGCTGGGACCATGTCCAGGGTGATCACAAGGCTGCTGGTCTCTGACTCGGGGTCCTCCTGATGCCCCTCCTCTGGCTCATCGTCCTCTTCTTGTTCATGCCCAAGAATGGGGTCATTGAGCCCAAATCCAGGTTCAGGTCAGAGATGATGTACTCTCCCGCTCCCACAGGATGCAGTGCAGCTCCTTGATAGTAGGGAAAGATGGCCCATTCTGCCCCTGAACAGCCTGCAGTGTACTGGGCCCAGAAGTACCCCTGCTGAGCTCCTTTATCTTGGCCCAAACTGCTCAAAGGTGTGGAGAGGGTGACAATGTTCTTCCAGGTCCTACTGGAAATGTCCACATTGCAGCACCTGGCTCTGGGGTCCTGTGGGATCCCCTCTTCAGTGAATAGATCCAGTAAGGCCTGGATCTCTGCCCCAGACCTTCATGAGGCATGCCTCTTGGAGCCCTGAAGTGGATCCAGGGATACCTGGGGCTGCTCCCTCACAGGCCCATGAGTGTCACAGAGTGTCTGGCATTTGGTCATCTGTGCTTGAGTGTGGCTGTGAGGGCATAGGGGACAGCTGTGTGCTGTGTGGCTGCTCCCATGCTCTCAGCTTCCTGCTATGGGTTCACCAGGACCCCTGCAGCTTTAAGAGGGCCTGGGAATAGGAACCATAAAGCGCTAATTTGCTGTAGACAGATTGACCACCAGGACACCTGTGTGGCATCCCAGAGGCCTCTTCTGTCTGCAGAAGGCCTCCTGGGATGACCACACCCTCCTGTTGTCAATAGATCTCTCTCAACAGAGGTGTTCTTCCTCATGACAAGTGGAGTATAGCTGTCAACAAAACCATGCTGTTCTTCAACTTGCTGTCAACAGAACACACTTTGCAGTCTGACCTCTCCCTGACTGTTTTGTTGACAAAACCCTGCAACTTAGACATACTCTTAAGTGCCTGCATATAGAATACAGAAATACAGATTGTCTTTTTTAAGGCAGGTTTTATTGACATAATAAAAGCAGAGCACAATTATTGATGATAATTCAACTGGAAATAAACATGGTACTAAAAATCCCTCCCTGCCTCACTTAGACCCAGCTCAGCTATG
The DNA here is from genome assembly GCF_033958435.1 of Carettochelys insculpta. Classification (NCBI taxonomy): domain Eukaryota; kingdom Metazoa; phylum Chordata; order Testudines; family Carettochelyidae; genus Carettochelys; species Carettochelys insculpta. The sequence continues at coordinate 92,670,691 of NC_134139.1, forward strand.
GCAATGCCAAGTGACTCCTCATTTAGTCTTTCATACGTCCAGCTGTTCACTCTTAGCATTTGAGTATTGCACTGGCCCATGCCAAACCCAAGAGAGCAGAAGTTGGTGTGAATCCAGTATATTTTCTGCTTTCGTCTGGTCCTTAAATACTAATGGATAAATTGGGTAATGTCCACCTTCCAGTTTTACATTTGTAGCTGTTTAAATGGGGTTTATAATTTCCAAATAGCGTCTTCAAGATGGGTCCTTTGGTGTATTACTGGGGTTCCATTCCAGTGGAATGGTAAGAAGAAAAATGGCCAACAGAGTGTATTAAATTCCTTTTAGCTTGTGTTATTTTTCTAAGATTAAACTAGGTCATAAGCTTAATTTATTAAAAATCTAGGCTTATAGTTGACCTTTCAAAAAAGAGGATGCCCCTGAGAGGGAGTGTATCTGTATCACTAGCTCCCAACTCATGTTGTATTAATGTACTATATATACTATAACACATTAATACAAAGTGAATTGGTAGACACTGATGCATTCCTTTTGAGGAGTGTCCTGTTTGCCTGATTTTCATGGGGTTATCCTATAACAAACAGATTAGTACTGTAGACATAAATCCGACAGGACCAGATGAGTACAGTGGGTCAGATAGATAAAAGTCACAAGTATTTGGGCAAGCACACTCGCACCTAATTAATTTGAACATAAAGTATATTCACTGAGTGTGCAAATTTACTGCATATCCATAGGGCACAGGCACAGGACTTCTGCATATGGTCTTGGTATTTTACATGTGCAAATTAGGCAAATGCACTCAAATACCCAGCCCGTTCTGTTTGACTCCTGGCTGTTGTCTATGCTCAGCTGTAATAATCACTTATTTTCCCCTCACACATTCATTTTCTTCATAAATAGTTGGGTGTGGGGAGGAAAAGGCATCTTATGGGACTTGAGCAGTGCCTCTGTCAGTGAGAAGAGCTATTAGTAATCCCCTTATTTTAAAAAAGAGAAATTGCTGCCAGCCCTAAAATGGATTTTCTCATTTAAAACTGCAATATTTTTCTAGCTTTCCCACCACTACTTACAATAACTGGAGTTCTAAGGAAGTATGGCTGTAAGATGAATTGACGTGTATACCTACAAAAAAAAAAAAAAAGACCGTTCTTCCAGGCTAAACTAAAGCCCAGGTAATATTTCTCATTCTCATCTCTTCTATATACCACTGAAGAAAGGAAAATATCTTAAGTATTGGTGGATAAATTTTATTTAGGAATTTAAATAAGGATCATGTCCTCTTGTCCCCATATGCCATGAGAGTAGAGCAGTGTATAATAATCACAGATATCAAAAATCCCTCTCTAATGACACCAATATAACACCATCCTCACTTTTAAATATTCTCTTCCCCCTAAAAAAAAAGAGATAATGAGAAAAGAGGTCTGGATTTCTCACTGGTGTCTGTCAATTCAGAACATTTAGGAGCAATAATGAAAAATAACAAGATGAAAAGCTGAGATTACAAAAAAATTGCTTGAGAAACAAGCCTCATGTAAGTGACAAGTGAGATTATTTCAAAGTCTGTAAATTTTTGCCTCTGTAATGCTAATAGAAATGTAACCCTTTCAGAGTGTGCTTGTAACCAATCTACTAGGAAGATACAACCAAGAAAATCTTGAGAAGCATTTGAGAAAAATGTGTTTTTAAATGTCCAAAAAGGCATTTTTAAGAGTGAAAGAAAGAAATGGAGAATGAATGGGAAACAGGAAAGCATCAGAACACCAAGAGTCTCAGCTATCTGAGTCTCAGCTATTTCTTTTTAGTAAGTGAACAATGAAATAGGAATAAATAAGCCAGCCCAAGATCTCATATTTTAAATGAACAGAACTCAGTTTCCATTGCTTTCAATTCTATACACATAAAGCTTTTCCCTACAGAACAACCTAATCTGCTGTGTAGATGATGTGCATTACAATTTTGTCATCAGTAAATGATATAATTTATTTCATTTATAATTTATGTCCCTAAACTTTGTTCCTCTGAATAGTTGTCAAAGCTCAAACTATCATTTATCTTTTATGAAAAGTTATAAAGTATCTTTTCTTAGAATGACACAAGTGTGTGTTTTTTTTAAATCTAATACATTCTGTTTGCTCATTGTCACTTTTCTAGCTCTCCTCATGGATTTGTTGAAAGACAAAAAAAAATCCTAATCAGGGATAAACTAAGGAAATATCCCTGTCAACAGAATAACCAGTGCTTCTGGCTTAGAGACCATTTTGAGACCATTTATCAGTATATGACAAGAGACCATTGTTCCTACAAGATTTATTCTCCAAAGCTTTTCTATTTCACTATTTAAAAGATGGCATATTCCAATTTCACTTTCATATTAATATACTAGTAAACTTCGTGTCCATTTACAGACGTCCTAATCCTTCCTACTTTCCCCTATTTTAGAATAAATTCTGTTTTTGTCATTTGTGTTATAAATATGGCATTGTTTGGGTTATACAGGTTGAACCTGTCTTGTTTGGCACCCTTGGGACCTGACAGGTGCTGGATGACAGAATTTGACAGACTGCATGAGGTCAATATTGCCTAGCACATTACCAACACTTGCAATGGGGGCTCTTAGCACACATTCAAGGGTAAATTACAGCTAAATAAAACAGAACACTGCAAGTCAGGACTGGTGTCTGTAAACAAACTTTGAGACCATGGGAAACTTGATCATGATTAGTGGTCATCCGGCTAACTAAAATCAAGCAAGATTATGGATGTTGCCTAAAGAGATGGTGCCTGACTGGAGAGGTTCAACCTGTACCATGCCTCCAACAGGCAAAACTAACCAACAGAATACTTCTAGGTGACTTAAGACTTGAATGAGCACAGCACTTAGGCATGTGCTTAATTTTAAGCATATGCTTAATTCCCGCTGACTTTAACTTAAGTGATGTGTTTAAGTAGTTTTAGTAGTTTAAGTAGTAAATCTCCCTCTCCATTTGCCTTTTTCTTCATCTAGCAGCTTCTTTCAGTCATATCCGTTTAGCTCCTCAAATGCCTTCACAGGTTTTCAAGCCACACGCCATATTTTATCATTTCTGTTATTATTGATTTCCCAAAGTAGAAGCACAAAGAAACTTTGAGGTTCACAGAAATCCTTAAGAAGTTTCAGGAAAATCCTGGTCCCTGACTTGAAGGAGTCTAGCTCTGTACCATTACAGACTTTCAAGCCAACCGTTTATCCTTTTAGTCCTTTCAAACATTCAAATCTCCCACCAACATGAAAAGTCAGGATTCAAGGGGCAGAGGGAAGAACAAGAGCATAAGAATGGCCACACTGGGTCAGGCCAAAGGTCCATCTACCCCAGTGTCCTGTCTTCTGACAGTAATTAATGCCATGTGTCTCAGAGGGAATGAATAGACCGTGTAATCATCTAGGCTATGGCTACGCTGCAGCCTTGTTTTGGACTGTTATTTCAAAGTCACCCATTCAAAATAACTTAGTTTGAAATAATGCATCCACACTTGTTTCTTTTGTGAAATAAAGCATCCACACCTGTTGGACGCTAACTCACCTATAAGGCCACATGGAAGCAGTTCAAGTAGGTCATCAGGCTAGCAGTTCTTTCCTGTGGCTGCTGCTTGAGGCTATCTGACGCTTGTGCTTAATGGGACCCCCGTGGACAGCTACTCCGCAGGTTTCCTTGCTTGCTTGCCTATCTCCTTGAGAGACAGAAAGTCACTCTATGAACTGTAGCATCTGTTCCACCCCAGGGCAGCACAGCAGCCTCTGCTATGGAGCTGGAGCTGGTCCTGGCCATTCTGTAGCTCCTGCTGCAGCAGCTGCAATCTGTGAGGGACATGCAGTGGCTTGATTCCTACGACACACAGATCCCCACCCCAAGCCCGTCTGGTGGGCTCTCCTCACCCAGCTCTAGGACCTGATCCGCTAGCTGGAGGCTGCCTTCCAGGCTCTGGTTCCTGTGGCCCACTGCATATTGCAGCTGGATACCAGTGTGGATTGGTAGGACCACATCATCCTGGAGACATGGGGAGACCAGCAGTGGCTACAGAACTTCAGAAAGAAGAAAGCCACCTTCCTGTAGGTCTGCAAGTGGCTTGCCCCCACCCTGCAGCAATGGAATATGCACATGAGGCCTGCTGTCCCCCTCCAGAAGTGGTAGCCATTGCACATAGGAAACGTGCCATGCTGAACATATACCAATCCACTGGGAACCTCTTGAGTTTGGGGAAGTCAACCGTCAAGACCCTGCTCATCCAGGTAGGGTGCTCCCAGCCCAGTGGACCACACTGGGGTGGAGGGTGGATGGGATGGGTGGCCCTAGAGAATGAGGGTTGGGGTTGTTGAAAGCCTCTGCCCTGGGAGGGTTCCCTCTTTCCCACGCCCAAGAAGCCTGCCCAGGGTGAGTGTGACTGCTGGGGCTTGCTTCCAGTGACAGGGGGAAGAAGCACTGGGGAGGAGCCATTAAATGCCTTGTGACAGCTGCTCCATGCCCCCACAGGTGGTCAGGGCCATCCTGCTATGCAGGACTATCCACCTGGCAGATGCAGGATGCCATCACAGGATTTGACACCCCGGGCTTCCCCAACTGCCGGGACAGGACACACATCCCTATCTGCGCCCCAGAATACCAGGTGTCCACCTACAGCAACCAGAAGGGATACTTCTCAGTGGTCCTGCGGACCACGACCAACCACTGGGGCCAGTTCACAAATGTAGGCATTGGATGGTTGGGGAAGACACACAATGCCTGTGTGTTCTGGAATGCCTGCATTTACAAACAGCTACAGGGTGGGACCTTCTTTCCCAACCGCACCATCAGCGTTGGGGATGTGGACATGCCTGTCAGCCTCATGGGGATGCAGCCTATCCCCTTATGCCCTGGTTCATGAGGCCCTACACCAGCCACCTGAACGCCTCCTGGGAGGCCTGCAGTGCCCATCTGATCAGGGCCATCATGGCAGTCAAGGGTGCCTTTGGCCACTATAAGGGATGGTTCCAGTGCCTCCTCACCTGCCTGGACCTTGGGGAGTGCAGCATCCCATAGGTGGTGGTTGTGTCCTCCACAACTTGTGTGAGGGAAAGAAAGAGGCATTCCTGCCTGCATGGGAGCTGAGGAGGGAGGGCAAAGCTGAGCACCTCATGGCAGAGGCTGAGGCCCTCAGCCACCCAGTCCCGCATTGTGCCCTGCATGGCCAATAGCTCCTCCAGGTGCTGCTGCAGGAGATTGTCAGTGCCCTGCACGTGCTGATGGTGTCCTGTGAATGCCAGCAGTGTCCCAGGGTCTGGACATGTGGTTCCGGCGGATGCAGGACCCTCTTCCATCAGAGCTGGTACCTCTGTGGAGAACAAGGACAGGTGGTCGGCCCCCAAGGAGGGGCAGTTCTCAGAGCCCAGTCCCCGTGTGCCAGCCAAGAGTGATGGTGCCCAGCTCTGCCACAGCTGTCAAGCGGGAAGACAAGCCATATGTGCTCATGCTGCTGGTCCCTCGTGTCCTTGGGAGTGGGGGCTGGTGCAGGACTGCGGGCATGCCTGTGTGCTGTGTGCAGAACTGCTGGGTGTGCATGCATTGCACTGCCCCCTGCCTCCCTCTCTCCCACTGGTGATGAGCTGTGGAGGCAGAGCGTCCCACCCAGGGGCTGGGGCATGGCAGGCCTCTCCAGCCAACCCCTGCCCCGTAGCCCAGGGCCCCCTGCGGCAGCCTCCCAGTGCTGCATGACCAGGAGCAACATGGCATGCGGTCCCACATGCACCAATGGCTGCATGCATCGTGGCCAGTGAGGTTTGGAGATGGGGCACTCACCCCTCTGCCCAGCCCCTCCATCCTTGGTATGGGGAATGGACGTGGCATTTACTGGATGGATCCTCTCCCACGTCATCCTATGCCTGGGAGTGCTCCATGGACAGGCCTCCTGTCACCTGTGGCCTGGCTGCTGTCCTCCAGCTCCTGGTCTGAGTCCTCCAGCAGCTCCTGGACATCATCCCTGTTGCCTGACTCCAGCTCTGTGATCGGTGGGTTGCAGCCAGACTCCACAACAAGGGGTGGGGTGGGGAGTGCCCTGTCCCCCAGGATCTAAACCTGGTTCTCAAAAAAGGGGCAGCTGGTGGACACTGACCTGGACCTGCTCCTGCCCTCGCTGGCCCTGGCATAGGCCTGGCAGAGCTCCTGGACCTTCACTTGCACCTGCTCCAGTGTACGCATATGGCCACAGGCCACCAGACCTTCTGCCTTGCAGCCATAGATGGCCTCCTTCCTGCATTGGGTGCGGTGATCCTGGGAGATAGTCTCATCATCTCAGACCACAAAGAGGTCCTGCATGTCTGCCCCCAACATGGGAGGCACCCTTCTTTTCCGGGCCTGAGCAGATTCCAGGGGAGCCATACAGGGTAGGTCAGAGCCCTCCTACTTGCTCATGCATGCTGTTCCCAGCCTTTTGTGCAGGAGAAGGCTGCAGGCTGTGCAACAGGCCCAGGGCACAAACCCCTTAAGGCAACTGTTGTGCCTCTAAGTGTTGGGAGGGTGGGGAAGAAGAACAAGGAGAGGGTTCCCTGCCCATGGCCAGAGAGAGCTTCTGGCCACAGCCGGGTGCCCTGTGGACCTGGAGGCCCCTTAACTTGAAATAATCCTTAATCCCTGGAATAACACAGTTTAGTTCAAAATATCTATTTCAAGCTAAGTGTTGTTCCTCGTAGAATGAGAGTTACAGAGTTCAAAATAATGCACCTGTTATTTTGAAGTTATGTTGAAACAGTGCATGTGTAGTCTAGATGGCAGCAAAATTATTTTGAGATAACTGCTGTTTTCTTGAAAGGACTTCGTAGTGTAGCCCTAGCCCTAGTGATTACCCTGTTGTGCATCCCAGCTTTTGGCAAACAAGCTAGGAACACCGTCCCTGCCCACCCTTGATAATATGCATTTATGGACCTATCATCCATGAAATTATCTGGTTCTTTTTTTGAATACTATTAGTCTTGGCCTTCACATCATTCTTTGGCAAGGAGTTCCACAGGTTGAATTTGTGTTGTGTGAAAAAAAATATCCTTATGTTTGTTTTGAACCTGGTGCCTGTTAATTTCATTCGGTCACCCCTCGTTCTTGAGTTATGATGAGTAAATAACACTACTTTATTTGCTTTCCCCATACCAGTCATGATTTTATATAGATTTATCCCTTTCCCTCAGCTGTCATTTCTTTCCCAAGCTTAAAAGTCCTTCTTATTAATTTCTTCTCTTATGCCAACCACTGCATACTCCTAATCATTTTTCTCAATGTTTTCTTAACCTTTCCAATTCTAATACATCTTTTGTAAATAGGGTAGCCACATCTGCATGAGGTACTCAAGATGTGGGTGTACCATGGACATATGTAGAGGTAGTATGCTATTTTCTGTCTTTTTTATCAATCCTTTTCTTAATTATCCCCAACATTTTGTTTCTGTGATGATACTTATATCAATATCCTCATTTAATATGAGACACTCCGGGTCACCCATCTTATTATTTAGACTTCTAGCATTAGTATATAAGCACTTTAAAAACTGTCACTCTTTTAGCTGTCATTACATAATATAACTAAATGTGACCCTCTTTCACTGTTTCTCTTCAGACCATACTTCTATTTCATCACCTTCCTTCCTCTCTTCCTTACTAGGACATAGAGAATCCCCATTAATAGATTATCCCATAAGCTATGTCTCTGTCTGAACCATGTGCTCCTCTGCATCTGTCAGTTTTCCCTGAGTCCTTAGTTTAAGAATAGTTCTAAGACTATAAGTCACAGAGTTTGCTTTGGAGCTCATCATGCTTTATTTGAATACATGCACCACCTACTGCTAATAGTGGGATTCTTCAGTGTACAAGAACGCAGCATCAGGCCACTTGAGTAGAGCTGTATAACTATCCCATTTTTTGATTTGCTGGAGGTTTTGAAAAATATACTTAAAAATTGTTTGCATCTATAACATACTTAGTCATCACGGCAGAGAAAGGGGTTGTCTACACTACCACCCTCCTTCGAAGGAAGAATGATAATTAAGGTGTTGGGAGTTTACTAATGAAGTGCTGTGCTGCATATGCAGCACTTCATTAAGCAAATTCCCCCTCCTCAAAATTTTGAGGAGTAAAGGGACTTCAAAGCTGCCCCAGCACTTCGAAGTACCGGTGGGTGAGCCGCAGCTAGATGCGAGCCGGTACTTCAAAGTTTAAAACTTCGAAGTTGCCGCAGGGGTGATTTTGTTTAATGAAGTGCTGCATATGCAGCGCAGCACTTCATTAGTAAACTCCCAACACCCTAATTACCATCCTCTCTTCAAAGGAGGGTGGTAGTGCAGACAAGCCCAAAGAGAGTCATTCTATAGCCTAGTATCCAAGGAGAGCTACCTAGGTTCAGGCCCTTGATTCAGGACTGGGACTTCCTCATCCACTGTAAATTTCCTAACTACTGAACTACTGGGAATCAAGAGGGAAAATATTTCCTCCTTAGATGGTTCTTAATCCCTTTCTGATTCTAGCCAGAGAAACGGAAATGTTTTGTTTTGACCAAAACGACTTGTGGAAATTGACACAAATTTACAAAAAAATTTGACCAGCCGTATCCTGAGTTATATTTGAAACTTAATATATGTCATTCCCTACCACTTGGGACAGAAAAAGTTCACAGATGTATTCATATCAGATTCAAAATACAAAGTCTCATAGAATATTTTAAATTATTATTTCATGGATCATATCTAGCTAATATGTCAGGTGATCCTCTGTTGTAAATGGCAGCCTGGCTTTCAGTCTCTGACACTACACTTATTTATTATCATTATTACATTTTTTCTTAGTATTTTGAAGAGTTACACTAGCTTCATTGGTCCCAGGAGACAAGAGACCAGGAGACAGCACATGAACCAGAACCTCAGAGTTACAAACACCATGTTTACAGACTGAGCAGTAAACCTCATGCGTCATTTGGAACCAGAAGTGCACATTCAGGCCACAGCAAAGACAGAAAAATAAGTGAACACAGTACTTGACTTGACTTACTTAAACCCTCATACTCTGAGTTGGAGCATAGGTCATCCACAAATCTCATGCACTTCACTGTCTCAAGACAAAACTTCTAGCTGACCCCAGGAGTACCTCAACTGTTGTCCTTCAGTCTCAGTAGATCTTCTTCATGTTTCCCAGAGTCTTCCCTTTTTGTATTTTCCTTGCAGGTTGCATGTGAGTGCTTGATGGATTATTGTGGGTGGTGGTTTTCTGAGAGTGTGGCCTAGCCATCCCCACTTCCTTCTCTTGATTTGAACATCAGGTGGTTCTTGTCTTGTTTTGTTCCAAAGCTCCTTATTTGTGAGACAGTCTTGCCATTTGATGAGAAGGATGTACCTCAAGCATCTGTTTATGAATACCAGTACAGCACCATGTTAAATGTGAACTACTAAAAAAATACCCAGAAAGTATGAAAAAAAAAAGATAAAGAAATAGTATGTGCTTGTTTAAATTGAGATGGTTATTACGCATAATATCAAAAACCTCCTTCTGACACGCAGCTATCATAGTGCCGACTGCAATACAAATCACTCGCTAGTTTGCTCCAAACTCAAGGTGAGACCCAAGAAGCTGTACCACTCTAAACCAACTGGAAGGCCCCGCATTGATGCCAGAAAGACGGCAAACTCAGAGACAGCTGAAAAGTTCAGAGCGAACCTCAAGGAGAATCTGTGCAGTGGCCCTGGGGGTGCCGATGTGACATCCAGATGGCAGCATCTGAGGGATAAAATTAACAACACGGCCTTCTCGGTGTTTGGAAGAAGAGCTAGAAACACAAGTGCCTGGTTCGAAGCTAACTCCAATGAGATGATTCCAGACATTGAAAAGAAGCGTGCTGCACCGAGCCAGAGCACCCTTCAAGCACTCAGAGTAGCCAGAAAAACAGTACAGCAGACAGTCAGGCGCTCTGCCAACAACTACTGGCTCGAGCTATGCAGCAGCATCCAGACCAGTGCTGACTCTGGTAATCTCAGGGGAATGTACGAGAGCATCAAGAAGGCATTAGGACCCACCCAGAACAAGATGGCAACTCTGAAATCCAAATCTGGTGAAGTCATCACTGTCAAAGTCAAACAGATGGAGCGATGGGTCAAGCACTACTCTGAGCTGTACTCATGCAAGAACATTGTGGTTGATACAGCCCTCGATGCCATCGAGCTCCTACCAGTAATGGACGAACTGGACCGGGAACCAACTGTGGATGAACTGAAGAAAGCCATCGACAGCATCGCAGTAGGAAAGGCCCCAGGCCAGGATGGTATACCACCAGAGGTAATCAAGTGTGCCACATACACCCTCCTGGAACCCCTACATGAGCTACTGTGCCTGTTCTGGAGAGAGGGAGAGGTTCCACAGGATATGCTTGACACTAACATAGTAACCTTGTATAAGAACAAAGGCGACAGAAGCGACTGCAACAATTACCGTGAAATCTCCCTCCTAAGCATCACTGGTAAACTGTTGGCTTGCGTCATCCTCGGCAGACTCCAGAAGATTGCTGAGAGGGTGTATCCTGAATCACAGTGCGGATTCCGCGCAGAGAGATCTACCGTTGACATGGTCTTCTCTCTGAGGCAGCTGCAGGAGAAATGCAGGGAGCAGAGGAAGCCACTCTATATTGCCTTCATCGACCTGACCAAGGCCTTCGACTTGGTAAGCAGGGATGGACTGTTCAAACTGCTCCACAAGATAGGCTGTCCGCCACGGTTACTCAATATGATCCAGTCTTTCCATGAAGACATGAGAGGAACCATCTAATATGATGGCACATTATCGGATGTTTTCAGCATCAGGAGCAGCGTCAAACAAGGATGCGTCTTTGCTCTGACATTGTTCGGGATCTTCTTCTCACTCCTCCTGAAGCACGCCTTTGGATCTTCAACAGAGGGCATCTTTTTGCACACAAGATCTGATGGGAAACTGTTTAATCTTGCAAGGCTGAAAGCTAAATCTAAGGTGCGGGAAGCCCTCATCAGAGACATGCTGTTTGCAGATGACGCTGCTGTCGTGTCACACACAGAAGACCAGCTTCAAAAACTGCTGGATCGATTCTCCAAAGCATGCAAGGGCTTTGGGCTTTCCATCCTAAAGAAGACAAACGTACTTGGTCAGGACATTGCTGAACCTCCATCAATCAGCATTGACAACTATACATTAGAGGCCGTCCATGAGTTCGTTTATCTCAGGTCCACCATCACTGACACCCTGTCATTGGAGACTGAGCTGAATAGGAGGATCAGAAAAGCAGCCACAACTCTGTCCAGACTCAGCAAGAGAGTGTGGAATAACATCAAGTTGTACAGCCACACCAAAATGCAAGTCTACAGAGCCTGCATCCTCAGCACCCTCCTTTACGGCAGCGAGTCTTGGACCCTGTACGCCCGCCAGGAAAAGAGGCTGAACGTCTTCCACTTGTGCTGCCTCAGGTGCATCCTTGGAATATTGTGGAAGGACAGAGTGACCAACACCATCGTCCTTGAGCAAGCTGGAATCCCAACCATGCACACCCTCCTTAGGCAGCAGCGGCTCCACTGGCTTGGCCACGTCCACAGGATGAATGATGGAAGGATCCCAAAAGACATCCTGTATGGCGACCTAGCCTCTGGCAAAAGGCATCCTGGACACCCCCAATTGCACTACAAAGATGTCTGCAAGAGGGACCTCAGGGAGGTAGACATCGAGCTGGACAGCTGGAAGCAGCTGGCAGACGATCGCAGCAGATGGAGGCAGGAACTACACAAGCGCCTTCAGAAGGGTGAGTTGAGGATCAGACAGCTAGCAGAGGAGAAGCGAGCCCACAGAAAGCACAGTAAGGACCTGTCAGACACCCATTACACATGGAACAGATGCAGCAAGGACTGTCACTCTTGTGTGGGCCTTCACAGTCACAGTCAATGCTGCAAATGATGATTTCAAATGGAACTACAAAGGGCGCGATCCATAGTCTACGTAGACTGAAGGATGCCTACCACTATTACGCATAAGAAGAAAGCTGCTTTTAAAGTTTCAGAGCAGTATTGTCATTGTTCAGTTGCACAGTTTTGAAATAACAATTGCTTTTCATTTTGAGTTACAAACATTTCAGATTTATGAATAATCTCTTACCTGAGGTGTTCATAACTCTGAGATTATAATGCATATTTATTATTCTCAGGAAATTGAAAACGCATGTCATTTTTTTTCCTGGGGTATAATTTTACAGTTGTTTATACACATACAGGAAAAATTATTGCTATATGTTTTGTAGCCCTATTCTACATTTTTTTTAATTTATGTGGAGCAATATTCTGTGTGCAGTTACATCACTGTAAATCAAGAGTAACTCCACTGAAATAAATTTAGTTCTTGGTTTTATATGGTGTAAAAGACAGGAGGCTCTTACAGTTAGAAAGATAGGATCCAGAGAAATATCAAACACAGAATGCCATTACTTGAAGGAGCTGTGTTCTGCAGCTTTGACAATTTGGGCGGCTGTTCAAATAACAAGAAAAGACAGTGAACATCACTGTGCCTTTCATGCAGCTGTCAGAATTATCTGATTGATGAAAGACAGAATGCCAGCAGCTCTTCTGCATTTTACATGCGTATTTCTGAGATAAGAATTATAGTTTAAGAGAAATGTTTCTCGGTGATAAAGCCCAAATCACAATCCTGTTCAATTTACTACATCATATTTCCATTATCATAGCAGCTGTTTTTTCCCTATCTTTGTTCTCTAATACAGTGCTTGTTTGATTTGTGGGTAGCTCACAGTATTAGAATTTGTGTTTGCTTTTAGATGAGCAAGGTACAGCTATTTTCCCTTATCTAAACAGTTATGTCCTGAGTCCACTATTGGTTATAAGTTTCTGTGCTTTCTAGCTTAAGATCATCATCAGATATAGAAATCTTTCTTTGAATATTATTATACATATAACTGATATGGTCAGCACAATCTAGTAATGTATCCCTGTGAAATAAGAAAAGGGAGTCTGTTGTTTTAAGGTTTGTACAAAGAACTAGGAGTCAGAGTACAGCTTTCTCAGCCACTATACCTGTCAAACCATTTCATGGAATGTAATGCAGTTTAGCCACAAAGCTTTCTAAAGTACCACCCCATGCACTTTTGGGCTATGTCTTCACTGCCTGTCCCTTTCAGAAGGGGCATGCAAAAGCAGCCAATGAGGCAAACATTTCACGCCTCATTTGCATACTAGTGTGGGATCTGGATTCCAGAATAGCTGGTTGTGAAAGCCAAAACAGTCGTGTAGATGGGGTTCATTTGAAAGGAAACCTGGCTTTCTAAAGCACGCTTCTTCCTGAAAAAAAATGAGGAAGAAGAGTGCTTGTGAAACTAGAGCTTCTTTTCAAATGTGTCCCATCTACATGGCTGTTTTGGCTTCAAAATCAGAGATCCTGCACAAGATAGTTAAATTCACATCTCATTTGCATTTCCAATCAGCCACATTTGCATGTCCTTTCTGAAAGGAAGGGGCAGTGTAGATGTAGCCTTGGAGTGCCTTCTCTTTTTTAGTTGAAAACTGCAGATCAGAAATAAAGAAATGGAAATTGAAATTTTCTTCAGGAATAACACTGTGTCCTCTTTTGTGTTCCTTCTCTTGGGACTCTTCCATACACTGGGTATGTCTATACTAAGAATTAACTTGGAAGTTAGGCACTACTTCAAAGTAGCCCGCAGAAAGTCTACACACATTTTCCCTTATTTTCAAGTCCTTAATCCATTTCCACGAATGGAGTAGTGCCCTACTTCGAAGTAGGCTGTGTGTAGACCTCAGCTTCGAAGTTGTTTACTTCATAGCAACTTCGAAATTATTTTTGTACTGTAGACACAATCACTGTGTCCCATACTGGGCCTTAGAAAGTTGTGAGGTGTGTCTGCCATTGACTCAGTGTCACCCATGAAACTTCTTTGAGCCAAGATTTCCCCATCTGTAAAATGGGCATAATGACATGCACTCCTTTTTTGACAAACACTGCAGTCCTCTGATATTAGCACAAGGTATGGCTGTTACAGCTGTCTTCCATATTATGTGTTTGTAATCTGCAAATATTCTACCTGCACTGAAGGGTCAATTATTTTATCTACTTATGGTAATTTTCAGCTGTCCATTCACTCCACTAGGCCTCAAACACTAGAATCTGATCAAATGTTCTCACAAAAGTATACAGAAAACCAGAGTATATAATCCTCATTTTACTAGCAGTAGTGTGGCATGGATTTCTCCACTAACATTCTGGCACATAAGCAAGGTACAACTCTCTATTCCTTATGCTGTGTCAGCCCATCTTAATTAAACTAAGATTCTGTAAGCTCTCTCTTCCCTGACAAGTTCATTTTCTGGAACTAATTCTTGGCCAGTAACTCTTAATAATGGATTAAATTTGTTAAATATGAATTATTCTACAGTAACCTCTCAGTCTTTTATTTTTAATATGTACATGAATTATTGTGAATTTACAGGCAGACTTGTAAAGTGCTAACAAATAAAAAGGGGATGTGTCCCATGGTGACTGTGGTTTTCAGTAATCAGCACTCCACATTGATTATTTAATTTCAGGCACTTTATGGAACTTTTTCACTTCCAAGCAATTGTTTTGAAGGTATCATCCTACACTATGCATCTCCTTTTTAAAAAGAATGCTCCAGCCATGCATGCTTCCTTTAATCTATAATACATTGCGGGGGAGCAGCTTTAATTTACAATATCAGAGAACTGAGCATAGTAGAACCTTTCTGGCCCCAAAGAACTTTCAGTCTAAATCCAAGGAACAAGTTGTGGGAGAAAAGTATTATTGTTCCCATTTTACAGATGAGGCAAAGAAAGTTACTTGCCCTGTGTTAACCTCTTCAGTGAGCTGCTTCCCAAAGGTGTCTAGAAGACTGTGATTTGGAACTGTTTTATAAGGGTTTTGCTTAATCTTTTCTTTGGGAGGGGTAGAGGGAAGGGAGATGAAAAGGAGGGTGGTTTTTGCTTGGTTGGTGGATTGTTCAGTTCCATAAAAACTTGTTTGGTTTTCCTCTCTGGTGTCTCTAAATTGCCTGGAATGGAAAGCAGGCTGGAGATGTCCTCCTGATTCCATTTTTTTCCCCTCTGCACTGTCAATGCACAACCAGAAGTCCTTTAAAAATGGCTCCCTTTTTTCCCCTTTATCTTTGTTTGTCACCAGGTCTTTACTTATATTGTGACATTTTGCATATACTAATACTTTTCCCCTTCTTTCTGGTAAATGTACCCATTTGCTTTTTGGCTTTCTTGTATTCTTTTTCAAGCCTGACCTTTTCAGCTTACAGCTACTTGAAACCTTGATTTTGTTTTGGCAGCGTCTGTCAGCTTCTTCACTTGGTTTTCCAATTTGTTTTTCATTGTTCATCTTCTTATGCTCCAGAGTGTTCTGGATAATACTGCTGATAAGCTTTGAAAGATTTCTCACTCTGACACTTCTACTTTCAGTTCCTACCATAAATAAGCTTCTGCTCCTATTACGTTGATGTGTATAGCTCTCTTTAAATCTGTATCCTCCTCCTTCTGCAGCTAGGCTTGAATGTTGCTTTGCCGAACCTGGCTGCATATCTCCCTGTTCTATACCTAAGGATACTCTTTTTCTTCAGATAATGACATTTATTTCCAACTGCTAAGAAATGGATTTTCCTCCGAAATGCCACAAATCTTCTGCAGTTAATCTGAAACCTGACACCAGTGGCGTCCAAAAGAAATTTCAATATAGCCACAGACCCCTGCCCCTCCCACTAGGCACCAGCCCTTCTCCCCCCAGAGATTACTCACCAGAGCCACAGCTGGAGCAGTAATTGCTGCATGTGCAAGCCTCAGCTGGAGTTTCTGCCACATGCAAGTGGCCCAGCCACCAGGGCCATAGGAGATGGTGGCTCAAAGCTGCAGGAGGAGCCCCCTCCGCTGCTGCCACCATGCGCTTGTCCCACCAAGTGGTGGGGCGAGTGCATGGAGCGGGGGAGGGCGCTCCACTTCACCACACTGCGGTTGGTGAACAGGAAGTGTATAGGACACCGCAGCCTTATAGCTTCGGATGTAGCTTTCTAAGACCACTGACTTAGGTGCTTTCAGCATCTGCAGTAATTTGTTATACTTTCTTTCCACATTCAGGGCTGGTGATTCGGATACTTGCATGACTTATCCAATGTCCAAAAAGTCAGTCAATTGCAGTGGTTCCCAAACTTTTTGGCATCACCCTGGCTTTTTGATTTTTGAGAAACCTTCACACCCCCCACCTTTTCTTTATCATCATCCAACCCCACCTCCCTTTAAAAAATCAATTCATAATTTAAAATTTAAAATAAACACAAAAACTTGGTATAAAAATTTTATTTAAAATTAAAAATAAGCACAAATATTTTTTCTTGGCCCAAAAATTTAATGAAAATTTAATTTAACATCAGAAATAGCAGAAATAATGTGAAGGATGATGCTGCATTTTCTTCACAAGTTGGGAAATCCTAGGTTTGAAAGATAAATGTGCACAACGCAAATTGTTTTTGACATCCAGTTGATTTCTTTGTTTCATTTTTGATGTGACTAAACTTGAAAAGCTTTTTTCACAGAGGTACATTTGATGAAAATGGAAGAATATTACGTAGTGCTTCCTCTCCAGCTTTCAAGTACATTGGGAAATATTTTATCCAAAATTCCTCCAAGCTTGAGTTTTTGAAATTATCTTTCACACTTGAATCATATTTTATTTTGAGTGCTTGTTCTTGCAATATTTCTGGCAATGAATCAACATCAAAGTTGAATGGATTGAGTAGTAATGTGAATGGGTTTGCCAGAAAAGTTGTCTGGAAGATAGCAGATGAATTCATCAGCAAGGCAGTCCTGATGAAATGCAATTTTGTTCTTCGCATCCTCTTTACAAAGTTCTTGGAAACCTTCATTTTGAGGAGGTGATGAAAATGTTGGAAAAGTTAGGCGTCTGAGCTTGTGTTCAACATTTCCAAAACTGGATTTTTTTTGTAAATGCTTTGATTGCATCGTGTACTATAATGTTCGCAGTGTTGTTTTCTTGCAGCTTCAAATTAAGATTTTTCAAAGATTCAAAAATGTCCATGAGGTATGACAGTGAAAATCGAAACATTTGGTTTGTAAATGCACAATATAACTTTTTTTTTCTGTTGCTTGAGGAAAATTTTCACTTTGTCTTTCAGTATGAATAATCTCAAAAGAATGTTCCATTTGGAAAGCCATCGTACGTCCATGTGAAACAAAAGGGTTTTATGATCCGCTCCCAAATCCACACAAGGAGTTGTGAAAAGTCTCATATTTAAAGCACCTTTCTTCACAAAATTGACAACTTTGATGGCCAGATACAACAGGTCATGCAGGTCATCTGGAAGGGTTTTAGCAGCCAATGCTTGTCTGTGTATGACGCAGTGAGCTGTGGTTATGGCTGGATCTTTTTTCTTTCACCAATATCACAAATCCAGAGCAAGAGCCGAGCGTTGCTGGAGCACCATCTGTGCATACATCAATCAATTTTTCCCATTAAAGTCCATTTTCTTCAAAAAAGTCAGAAATTGTTTTCATAACATCAGAAGCTCCTTGCTCCCCATGGCAGCCACGTGCTGCCTGAGCAGTTGGAGCTGGCACGGACCCGGGACTCCCACTCACCCCCCCGCCCCAACTCCCCCACGCAGGAAGGCAGCAGGTGGAAGGAAGTCACCGGTGGGCAACAGATACAGCTTTTCAGGAAACACGCTAGCTGTTGGGGAGGGGATGCAGTGCACATGCTTCCTGAGATGCTGGCTTTGGTGTGCAGTTGTGGGGGCCCTCCCCATGCCATGCGAAGCTGGCACTACCTCCATTTTTGTAGGAGGTAATGCCAGCATGGTGTTTTTCTTGGGGATAATGGAATTGATGGCAGAGCAGCTGGGTCTCCTTGTGCCCCCCCCCGCAGAATTTCTTCACCCTCCCCCCACAGTGGGGCACACACCCCCAGTTTGGGTACCGATGGTCTAGTGCATAGTCGCCGACTAAGAGCTCTTCTCCAGATCTTTCCCGATAAACTATATTGCAAATTTTGCATCTTGATCACAGACTCTAACGAGTGCCATTGGTGTTTTCTGGCATAAAAAATGGTTATTGGCTGACCTGCTTCTTATCTGAAGTTGAATATTTTTATATCACAATCTTCTTTGGAAAGAATTGTTTGGTTAGCTTTTGTGTGCCCCATTTGGGATAAGTGTTACTTGATTTTCCTTTCTCCCAGTGCAACGTGGTGGCTTAGCTAGGGCAGGAAAAGCGGGTGGGTCCAGCTTTCAGGTGGAAAGGCAGTGATGGGGGACAGGAGACTGGTGAGATCTTTTGGGGGAAGCAGGAAGGAATGGGTGTGTAGGAAGCATCCAGCACCAGAGGGAGGGGATGAAGTAGGGGTCTGGTGCCCTGCAGTGAGGCTCAAGAAGGAAAAGGGCCCAGGAGGGTCCTGGTGATCTGAGGAGCAAGGCAGGAAAGGGAGGGGACATAGAAGAGACTGGGGCCCTGGCAAGAGGGAGCAGGAGGAATGGGGCACTTGTGTTCGCCCATCTTACTGCTTGATGGGCATCTGGAGCACAAAGGCTGCAGAATGCAGCTGTAGGTCAGAGGAGGATCCAGGCAGAGCTTGAACTCCAGCCACTTCTCTCTGTCCCAGTTCAGTGTCCACTTTCCTGCCAGTGTGCTGCACATGGCTGCCCCAGTGCTAGCCCTACCCAGGCCCTCCCCCATGGCAAGAAAGGGCTGGAGGAATGGAAGAGGGGCAGGAAGTGGAAGGAGGTGCAGGTATCTGATGCTCTAGGGAGAGGGGACAGGAGGAATAGGGGACCTACCTTCCCTCAGTCTCCCCTTGTTGTCCAGCAGTCAGACCGGCTGCATCCCCCTCCTGCTGTGTCATGTGCAGCTGCCCCAGGTTCTGTCCCCAGCATTGGCCTCACCCAGAGCTTCCCGCACAAGGCACATTCCCCTACAGGGCTAGCACTGGGGCTGGAGAATGGACAGCAGCACATGGCACCAGCAGGAGATGGATCCATCCAGGCTGACAGACACCCAGGCAGTCTCAGAATCAGAATCTCAGCCTGTGGATTTGGGGATCTGGCTCTGATGTAGGTGGGTCTGGATGATAAGCGGGTAGGCCACAGCCCTTTCAGCCCACGCTGGTGCTACAAGCATTGTATGTGTTCACAGCACAACTCCCACCAACTTCTGCTGTAGCTGAGAGTGTTCAGCGCTTCTGCAAACCAGGCCCCAGTGACTCAACCTGGACACCTAGAAACTGAAGAACACATGGTGGGGACCAGCTGTGAAAAGTTTGGTTCCAATGACTTACCCAGATCCATTGAATCCCCATGCCAAAGCCAGGGATAGGATACAACTCTCCATGTCAGCATTTAATTGTATAGCCACAGACATATGGACTTTAAAGCAAGAGGGGTTCATGATAGTATAATCTCATACCAAGCATAAAACAAGCCATTGGATTTTCCTGAGTTAATTCCTGTTTGAAGCAGGTCATGTCTGGACATAAAAATTTCCAATGATGGAGAACCCATCACAACCCTTTATAAATTAACCTTCACTGTTCAAAATTTGTAACTCTAAATTTGTTTAATATCAACTTCCAGACACTAGATCTGGCTAAGCTTTGGTTTGCTTGTACCTTTGTCTTCTAAACTGAAGAGCGTCGATTATCATATTTCTGTTCCTGTGTAGGTTGTGTAGATTGTGATCAAGTTACCCCAGCCTTCTTTCTAATAACCGAAATAGATTGAGTTTCTCCAGTTTTTCTCTAGCAGGCATATTTTCTAATTTTTAATCATTCTCATGGCTTTTCTCTGAATCTTCAATTTAACATCATCCATCTTCCTCTGGGGACATCAGAGCAGGACAGAGTACTCCCAATAAACAGATCAGGTATCCTCCCTGTTGCTACTCGTTATTCCCTGTTTATACATCTAAAGGATCACATTAACCCACTTGGCCACAGCATCATAGTGGGAGCTCATGTTCAGCTGACCAACTACTACACTCCCCAAGTCTTTTTTGTAGTGACTGCTTCCAAAGATAGAATCTGCCACCCTGTAAGTAGGGTCTGCATTTTTTGTTCCTATCTGTGGTTTTATATTTGGCTCTACTGGAACACATGTTGTTTGCTAGTGCCCATCTTACCAAGTGATTTGGATAGCTCTATGATTTGTCCTTTTCATTATCTATCTCGCAAGAAACAGGGATTGTAACTAGGCCCCCCTATACAAGCTGGCTGGGTAGGAGGAAGGAGTGCTCCTGGGACTCTCCCCTCTGTTTTACAGTTCTTCCAAGATCAGAGGCTAGGGAGAAAAATAGTGCTTTAAATCTTTGGCAAGCAACAGTCACTGAAGTAATATAAAATGGAAATCTAATCCATCTTAATAAATCTTTCATCTCTCACTGTTATGATTTGTATCCTCCTGGCAATCTATTTTGTTTAACATTTCTGACCCATCTATACAAGTGCAAATTGAATGTAGGTGCACATCTGTACTGTCTATTGCCAGGAGTCATTTGCGTGGCAGTTCCATTCCCAGTACAGCAAAACAACATGACAAATGGAAACAGCAAAGAGAGAGTGAGGTTAGTTCTGTGTTTAGTAAATGTGGACCCTGCTTAGGTCTGCTGGGCTCTTTCTAAATACTACTAATAGTAATATAGGATTCCAACCTCAAGATTCCTAGATTCTCACTGTCAGCAGCTCATTTTTGGGAGGCATATCTCTTTTTCAGTCCTCTCCCTGTGTGAATGGAAATAATAAAGGCCCTCTTCTTTCTGGTTTGAATCATCTATGGACACTGTGAGGGACTACGGAGGGGAGAAAAAAGGCTCAACCAAAGTTCCTCAGTCATAATAGTTGAATTGAGATTTTTAATATAATGTGATTCCAGATTCTAGAGATTCTCTACATACAAGTTGAATCCCTCTTGTACAGCACTCTCGGGACCTGACTGGTGCCAGACAAGAGAATTTGCCAGACCATGCAAGGTCAATATTGTCGAGCACATTACCAACACTTCCACAGTTTACTGGGCTCTTAGAAGATATTTATGTCTAAATTACAGCTAAGTAACAACACAGAACACAGAGAACCAGGACTGATGACTGATGGGAAACCTGGCCACACCCATGATAAGTGGTTGTCTGGCTAACTACAATCATGCCGCATGACAGAGTTTGTCGGGCAAGAGAGTTCCAGATTAGAGAAGTTCAACCTGTAGTTTATTAAAAATTGTTGGGGTAAACTCCTGTATTAGACATTCTTTACACTGCTCTTTATTTTTCATTTTCACAGAAAACTAAAGTTCTGCCTCTTGTGGGTTTATTTTGGTTTTGATTTAATGACTTTTTTTTTAAACCCCAAAACTGCTAAGAATCCAAACTGGGACCAGGTGAAGCAATTCATATGCACTAAGAATGATCACAAACCCCTGTTCAAACCATGAAAAAGTCAGGCTTCTGTGAGATTTGAAATAGTTTGAATAACTTCCCTCTCTGTGCTTCAATTTATACCTACTACAAGGGTCTAGAAATCAATTTGTTTTTTACATTTCTGAGGGGTCAGTAGAGGAACCCAGGCCCAACCACTCAACTGGATTCTGAAGCAGGGCCCTTAAACCAGAATTAGAATCAGCCAATAGTCAGAATCAAGCTTCAATAATAACTCCTGGCTTCTGCTGTGCCCTGAGATCAGGCCCTCTGATGGGGTGGGGAGCAGGAGCAAAGGGGGCAGTTGCCCTTGGGCCTGGCATTTCAAAGGCTGCAGCAGCGGCCAGAACTCTGGACCCCTTTTGAAGTGCTGCAGTAATACTGCTTCACCACTGAGCACAGCTCAGAGACAGAAGAGGATCTAGTACCGCAATCCCAGCAATGTTAAGGTTTGACTACACCCTAGGCTCCGCCCATGCTGCCCAAGGCCCTTCCCCGTGTGTGGACATGGAGCTGTGCCCCCGTCCCACCTTGCCTTGGGGCCTGCCATGGCTATCAGCCTTGCTGCCTGAGATCCTTTCTATCAAGTTGCATAGGCTTCTCCAGCCTGTAAATTCAGTCATCCCTTCTCTGTAGGGTTGTCTCTGGGCAGCTTCTCAGCAGCTTGCAGCAGGACTTTTCCTTCTCCAGCCGACTAGTTTCCCTGGCAGTCCCCTCCCCCTGAATACATTCTTTTTTTTCTCCCAGCTGCTGTCATGGGGCCAGTGAGTGCTGGCAAGTGGCTGCTGCATTAACTCTTAAGTTACTACATCACCAAGGGGCTCAGCAGCCTGTTGTAGGCTATTTTGCTCATTAGTATTGAGTTCCACTGCTCTAGGAGAGCCAGACAGTGATATAGTTGATTTTAGGGGACTGGAATACATGGCCTAGGAGGAGCGGCTGAGAGGTTTGGGTTTCTTTAGTTTGCAAAAGAGAAGACTGAGGGGAGATCTGATAGCAGCCTTCAACTTTGTGAAGGGGACTCTAAAGAGAATGGAGAGAGGCTGTTCTCAGTTGCGACTGATGGCAGAACAAGGAGCAGTGGTCTGAAGTTACAGAGCAGGAGGAGTAGGTTGGACATTAAGAAAAACTATTTCACCAGGATAGTGGTGAAGCACTGGAATTTGTTGCCAAGAGGTGGTGGAATCTCCATCCCGAGAGGTTTTTAAGTCCTGGTTTGACAAAGTCCTGGCTGCTATGATTTAGCCAGGGTTGATACTACTTTAGGTTAGGAGGCTGGACTGAGGTCTCTTCCAGCCCTAGGATTCTATGATTCTATATTAGCCCTGAGATAATAGCACACCTTACATGGCAGCCATCCTCCCTACTCACTACTAAAGGGAAGTGAACTAATTCCCTGCAATGGCAGAAACAAGCCCTGCCACATCCTAAAGGCTTTACTGAACCTGTCAATTCTGGATGGAGCAGCAGATGGCTAGACTATAAGGGAGGACATTACAGGAGAATTGTGAGCTTGTGGAAGGGTTCTGGCATTCAAGAACAGTACCAATGTGTGTAGCATGAGCTTTAGCTTGAGAGGAGCCTGCTTCTGGGGCTCAGTGCACAGCAGCAAAGGACAGCATTTGAGCTCCTGAGAGAGAGTAAATAGAGAGGACTGGGGCCTCTAGTGAAGAGAGGTGTTACTCCAGTAACAATAGGATTTACTTTGGGGAGCACAGAGCCAGCCGAGCCATACCTACCACATGCAGTGTACACAGCAGTGGTGTGTGAAACTGAGATTTAATCTTTGTTTTGATTTTGATAGTAGAAATGTGAATCCTACAAATAAACTGAATACCTGGCAGAAAGTTAGATCTTCAAAAAGCAGCTCGCTAGCTTGCAGCCTGCTGCAGGCCCAGGGAATGAGATCAATACCCTCAGAACACATGACTGAGGTTCATAACAATTGATGTAATTATCAGTGGCAGAAACTTTGAAGGATCTGTAGTTTTTAAAACTTGTGTAAGATTTTTTTCACAACTTCCAGTTCAGATATAAATAACTTCAAATGATGGATGGTTGAATAACAAATGACTATCTCAGAATGGAAGAATGAAAATCAGTTTGAGCAGCATATTGTAATGAAGTACTCTTCAAAATTATAAATAACCTGATGGCTCTCTCTTCTGAGTCTACGTGACTTGTTCTGAGCTCATTGGAATCTATGGGAATCTTTTCACATTCTCTTCAATGGGTTTTGGATCAGGGTGATAAGAACAGTCATAATGGATCAGATCAATGGGCCATCTAGTCTAGTATCCTGTTTTCCGACAATGTCCAGATACTTTTGTGGGAACAAACAGAACAGAGCAAGTTTGAGCAATCTAGCTTCAGTTGTCCAGCCCCAGGTTCTGATAGTTGGCAGTTAAGGATGCCTGGATGTAGGGTTGCATCTCTGACCTTTTAGCCATATGGCCATTGATGGACATATCCTCCAGAATTCATCTAATTCTTTTTTGAACCTTGTTATACTTTTGTCCTTCACAACATCCACTAGTTATGACTTCCATGGGTTGACTATGCATTGTATGAATAAGTACTTCCTTTGTTTAAGCCTGGCGTTCATTAATTTCATTAGATGGCCCCTAATTCTTGTGTTATATGAAGGGGTAGATAAAACTTCCCTGTGATTTGTCCACATATTCATAATTTTATAATTCTTTATTATATCTTATCTTAACTATCTCTTTTCTAAGTTGAACAGTACCAGTCTTTTTAATCTCTCCTTCGAAGAAAGTGTTCCACACCTCTTAATCATTTTTGTTAACCTTTTCTGTAGCTTTTTGATGCTAATGTATCTTCTTTGACAAAGGATAATCAGAACTGAGTGCAGTATTCAATGTGTGGGTGTAGCATGGAGTTATATGGTACATTATATGGCATTTTGATATTTTCAGCCTTACTATCTGTTTCCTAAAACTGTTAGCTTTTTCTTAGTGCTGTTACACGAGTGGATGTTTTCAGAGACTGCTCCCTGATGATTCCAAGATCTCTTGCAGCCCCGTGTCCTCAAAGTATTCACCAAAGGTGTATACTTCTCAATCTTCTTTGCTCTTGCTGCACAGAAAGCTGCCAACCAATTTTTTTTCAAAGGGGATGGACACATCCACCATTGTAATCTTTTTAGCCTGTTCATCAGTTATTACAATATCTGGTCTGAGCAGGCGATTAGTATCCGGAATAGTTGTCTACTGCAACTTTACCTCAGGCTGCCAGAAGGGCCTTAACAAATCAGTCCTGAATTGCGTTGTGTCGCAGTTGCCAGGCTCTAGAGTGGACCAGGCATCCACAGAGGACATGGGGCAGGGTCTCACTGGAAAATCCACACCTCCTAGGCTGTGTCTACACTAGCCCAAAACTTCAAAATGGCCATGGAACAGCAGATAGTTATAAGGGGATTTCAAAGTTGCCGGGGTCCTTTCGAAAAGGAACCTCATCTGGACAAGCCGCGCGGCAGCAAGCCGCATCAATTTCGAAGTGCCACAGCTGCTGGCATTCTAATGAGGCACTGAATATGTATTTCAGTGCTTCATTAGTAAACTTCGAAATGGCCATCTGCATGGCCATTTTGAAGTTTTGGGCTAGTGTAGACATAACCCTACACCTCTTGTCTTGGTTTCCATGGCAGATAGCTCCATTGAGGGGGGCGCAGTTAAGCCATGCCCGATGGATAAAATGCCAGTCTGCAAAGCAGATGAAATTATCTGCAGGAAGAAAGTGGTTACTGGCATCTTACTCACTAGTGACATCAGACACTTTGCCTTGGTCAGCTCATAGGAAGAAAGGGATTTTGATGTTGGTGGCGTCCTTTTGAAAAGGACCCCCATGTAGATGAGCCACGGGTGAGCAAACCGTGACACTTTCGAAGTGCTGCGGCCGGCGGCATGCTAATGAGGCGATGAATATGCATTTCAGTGCCTCATTGGTATTCTTCGATTTGGCCATTAGCATGACCGTTTCGAAGGTTATAATAAGTGTAGGCGTAGCCTAAGTGGAACATGAAGCCAGTGGTATTAAAGTTTGCTTCAGGTTTTTGAGAGCTATAAGCTGCGTCTACACGTGCACGCTACTTCGAAGTAGCGGCACCAACTTCAAAATAGCGCCCGTCGCGTCTACACGCGTCGGGCGCTATTTCGAAGTTAACTTCGATGTTAGGCGGCGAGACGTCGAAGTCGCTAACCTCATGAGGTGATCGGAATAGCGCCCTACTTCGACGTTGAACGTCGAAGTAGGGACCGTGTAGACGATCCGCGTCCCGCAACGTCGAAATTGCTGGGTCCTCCATGGCGGCCATCAGCTGAGGGGTTGAGAGATGCTCTCTCTCCAGCCCCTGCGGGGCTCTATGGTCACTGTGGGCAGCAGCCCTTAGCCCAGGGCTTCTGGCTGCTTCTGCGGCAGCTGGGGATCTATGCTGCAGGCACAGGGTCTGCAACCAGTTGTCAGCTCTGTGTATCTTGTGTTGTTTAGTGCAACTGTGTCTGGGAGGGGCCCTTTAAGGGAGCGGCTGGCTGTTGAGTCTGCCCTGTGACCCTGTCTGCAGCTGTGCCTGGCATCCCTATTTCGATGTGTGCTACTTTGACGTGTAGACGTTCCCTCGCTGCGCCTATTTCGATGTTGGGCTGAGCAACGTTGAAGTTGAACATCGACGTTGCCGGCCCTGGAGGACGTGTAGACGTTATTCATCGAAATAGACTATTTTGATGTTGTCTGCACGTGTAGACGTAGCCATAGAGTCTGATTAGGGTAACTAGTAGCTAATAGTTTGCCTCTTCCTATTCACAAATATTCTCCGAAGTCCCAGTTCAGCAACGCACAAAGGCACATGCCTGCATCCTACTGAAGTTAGCCGGCCTGCAGGTACGTAGAGTTAAATATGTGGTTCATTGCTTTCCTTGTTACAGCTACTGCGGAATGGAGGCCAACATCTGGGCACACTTGTAAACTTGCATCCAGCTTGAAAGAGCACCCAGTTAACTGATGATCAGCAGTTGGTACTAAAATCAATGTATTCCGAATTTCAATGTTTTTATAACATCACTCTCTTTCTTTTAGACAGAGGAGACTCCTTTTTATGCTTCGCTAGCCTCTTCTCTGAGGAGACTCTCACTCTAGACTACACTGTTTGCCAAAGAGTTAATTATGAAGAGGAGGGGGCTCTCACCATTGCTGATTTCAAATGTTCATTAGTAGCTTGTAAACTACTTCAGTGACTTATTAAAATGCTCACATTTTAAGTGATATTTGGGCCTTTCTGACAGTATTTTTTAACACTGATCATCATACTGTATCATATAGCTTGTTGTTAAAGCTACTGAGTGAATTTCTGTGTTCTGCAGGGGATAAGAATAAGGGTCTGTGATCATCTTTGAAAATTTGGTAGCATAATTTTGGTGCCCATTTAACACATTGACTTTAAAAATATAAATTCAAAAACTCAACTAGTAATGAGTGTCACCTGACCTCAGTGGAAGCATCTGGCTTCTCGGCACTTTTGAAGATCACGTCACTGATTTTCAGTAACCTAACTTTATGCTTGTATTTCCAAAAAAATCTTGCTCAAGAATTTTTCAGGAACAGATAACAGGAGGAAAGTTGAAATATCTGAGTCAGGGTATTCTACAGAGACAATTATTGGAGAAAATTCTTAATGTCCTTTTACTTATGATCATTCTGAAGTAATAAATTAATACATAGGCAAGCATTATTAGCGGGAATAATATATGAAGAACTTCCCCCATCTCCTCTGAAAACAATAAATGCTCTTTCACAGTTTTCTCATAAGTCAACTTACTGATGTAAACCTAAGGCAGGTGACATTCACCATTTATTGGTGCATTATTTTAACAGCATTCATTCCAACCCTTAGTTGAAATGGCTTAGTTGAGATTTGCTGGACTAAGTACCATTACTTACCCCAAAGACATAATCACAGTTCAGAACAGGAGGATATAAGATAAACGGCTCTCCTGACTACAAGCTCCTCATATTGAAATTAGGCATTTGGCAACACCTTATAGCAGTAGGAAAGTCTTTAAAGCATTCCATTAATCATAGGTGACTGGTGTGGGGATTCCAGTGGGGGCACT
Source organism: Carettochelys insculpta (assembly GCF_033958435.1). Classification (NCBI taxonomy): domain Eukaryota; kingdom Metazoa; phylum Chordata; order Testudines; family Carettochelyidae; genus Carettochelys; species Carettochelys insculpta. Next base: position 92,698,320 of record NC_134139.1, read on the forward strand.
GGCCACATACCCCTACCATGCCTTCTCCCCACTCCTGCTCTGCCCCTGCTTCACCCCTCCCCCGTGCTACTTCATCACATCTCTCTTGCTGTGGAAGCACCATACCACTTCCAGAGAATGCGGGAGCAGTCCCTCACCTCCTCAGAGTGGTGTGACTCAAAAGCCACAGGAACTAGGAAATCTACAATGCCCTCAGGCCACACAGCTCCAGGGGAGAGACAGAACTGCCCCTGGATTCCCTGGAAGTGGCATGATACTGATGGTGAGTGCGGGAGAGGGGCTGATGCTGGGGGGTGCATGTGATCTCCGTAAACCCCCCATACATTGTCTCTGCCAGTAGTTTTACTGCATAAGAGAACAAGAGCATCCACTGCCCTGAGCAGCAGCTCTGGCTGCCTTCTGGATTGAGCTACGCTAATTTATTGCCACTCCTCTTATTCTGAGCAAGTAGTTAACCAGTGGCTTCCAAGGCAAAGTTACAGGATGTTCTCAGGCCGCAGGCTAGCTCATCAGCAACTCATAAAAAAATTGTATAAAACTGGATACAATCCACATGTAATCTGGGCAGACTCCAGCACACTAGTAAATATGTGGAGAACCTACCTAATATCCCAGGAACCTAAGTGATGGATGGTTCTTGGTCCACTTAGCTGCAAACCTGGATAACATTCAAAGGTGACTTTCCTGTGTCTATAGACCACGGCAGGAATGGAGCCATTGAATTTTGCCTTCAAATTCTACCCCTTCACTCCAATCTGCCTCTTAGGGGCCAATTACTTTTGTGAATTGAGCCTAATTCTCATAAATACCTTTGTGAATCTGTATGTGCCTTAGTATCAGTTCTATTTTTGACTAACCAAATACAGAAACTATGGGCCAGGCTGGGTACTGTAGTTGAGATCTACCATGTGCATCAGAAAAAAGGAGGCTACCAGGGTGCGAGTGATTGCTCCCTGATTCTCTGCCTGTATCTGCCCCAGTCCTGTCTCTGGAATAGGTCTAGACAGAGGCTGTGCTGTGTAATTTCATGGCCCTCCATCATCATGCTATCTGGGCACACTGTAAGTAATTAAAAGAAAGAAATGCAAAAAGTTCAGTTTTCATCACTTCTAAGAGAACCTTTGAATAGGTAATAAATGTCACAAATAAACCCAGCTTTGCTGTGCAAGTAGCCAGACCAGCTACTGAATCTGTTTAATGTGGCTAATAGGAAAAAAGCACGTAAGACTCTTTCCCACATGCTCCCTTGGATACTTCACCATCTGTGGACATTATTTAAAAATGAATCTTTCTTCATTGGCAGCTTCACCAATGAAATTAAAATCTCCCTTTAGACCCTGACTGTTTGAGTTTAATTAGAGTTGCAATGATGAGGCATGAAATTAAAATGAGAAAGGATTATTAGAAAAGTTATGAGTAAAGAGCACATGCATTGAGGTCATCTAATGCCGTTGACTGTAGCATTGTATGATCATTTCATAACATTGGACATTTCATATAATTGCTCTTGAAAGCTGAGAAATGTTGAGCTTTACAAGAGGTGTAGACCAAAATGTCACATCTTCTATGTGTTCCGGTTCTTTAGCACTGGATGGGTTCTAAATCTGTAGTAGATGTGATTAACAACAATAAATATTCATCTATATGTCCATGGGTGAAGTAGCATTATTTGACAGATCATTAAAATCATATAATATTTAGACTCAAATAAATCAAGGTCAAGAAAACGTGTCTGAAAAGGAGATATATCAATGTGATATATTAAAAACCCTGTTTCCATGACTTGCAGAATTGCCTGTGGCTGATCTGTGCTATCACATGCTGTATGTTTTCAGTTTTTAATTTTTTCAGAAACTTTTAGCTGTAGCAATCTTATTTTTAATTAAACTATCCTAGTAATTTCTGAAAAAGCAGCAGACTGCTACTCTGTCCTGTAAGAATGTTCGAAACCAAGTAGTTCCAAGGTTATCACCTTGGATGCAGGTGCAAGGTCCATAGGCTGACTGCTCAAGCACCACCATACATGGGGATGACAGCCTCAGGCCCCACAACATTAAAATTAAATTAACCTCAATTTTAACTGGGGGTCACAGTCTGAGGCTTGCTGTGTGAAAGTGGTGACCAATACAAGGTGTTGGAGAACCACTTTTTTAGAGTTTCAGGTTTGAGCAGTTGAGAGCAGCTATGTGGCTGTGCAGAGCAGTGCAATAGTACAGATGCTTGCTACAGAAAGGTCAGGATTTTGTCCTCTTCATGTTGTAAATCTATTCCGTTAAGAGGCAATGGTTATATGAACAGAAGAATTCTTCCATTGATATAGTGGTGTCTATGTCCAGGCTTGGGTCAACTTAACTATGGCTGAGGAGTGTGGGTTTTTTTACACCCTGGAGTGATGAAGCTAGTTTGATTTAAATTTTAGGTGTAGACCAACTTTCAGACTACAGAGAGAATGAATGGTCCTTGGAAAGGGTTGTGGGAAATTTTATTTACATTCAAGTGCTTCTTTTATGGGTTACCATAAGGCTCTGTCCTGTTAACTCTCTAACTGAAGGTGCAGTTGAACCAACTAGATGGGACATGAAGTAGGTTTGAGTTACTAGGATACTCAATACTTGATCTCCTTGAGCTGCTCTGTTTCTGAGATCAAGGACTGGATATAAAATAGCTGCCTGAAGTTCCAGTCAGAAGGGGAAAAAGATCCAGGCTAAGTGAGGAAATAACTGTGGACGATGATTGAGGTGATATCATCCCTTTTAGAACATGTCCATCTTTTATTAACAACGTTTGCAGCCAAGAGAGCCTCCTGAATGGCTGGCTGCTCTTGGATTTCTTGATGGAAACTGTAGCCAAGGGTAACACCTGTGTCTGATAAGTGGGGTCCCAGGACAGTTAGCTAAGGTCACTCAAGTAAGGTGAACTATGAGGAATGGGAGGGCCAGTCCAAAAAGCTGGTGGTTATTCCAATATTTATATTTACCAAGTCAGCACAAAACCACTTCTGTATGATCTTATTGGTTAATCAGAGTCCACACTGCACAGTTCCCTTAAAATACCCAACCTTAGGCCACCACCAACACATTGCAGTCAGATACAGGTCTGCCAAACCAAAAGGACTGGACATATGACCTTCCAGGTCAAGAGATATTTCAGACCCAACTTTCAGATACTTTGTCTCAAATACATGCTTGTAACCAATTCTCATTAACTGAACTAAAAAAGAAAAGAGAGGGTATTGGTTAAAAGATTAGTATACATACAAACATGAGTCTGATTTCTGAAGCTCACTTCCATGATAAAGAGATGGTGATCCTATAGTTGGAAAAAAAACGTTCTTTTAGACTTTGGTCCATGGTTATAGACCAAAGCCTATATCCAGGGTGATTCCAGCCAATGACTGCTTAATCAGCTCTGAGACCAACAGGATCAGGACGTAAGGTCCTTCATACCTTTGCAGCAGCCTCTTGGAGAACACAGTAACCTTCTGTCTCCCAAACACCGTTACAATTAGCATATGGTAATTTACCCATCAAACAGTCAGCAAACTGTATATCACAACCTTCAAAGAGACATATAAACAGTAATATTACTTCATCAAGTTTCATAATCAATGTAAATGTTCCCTTTTAATCTTGACTCAAAGCTACAGTAGCAGACAAGGATTGTTTGTTTGCTTCATAAGACCTAAGCAAACACCGACCACTCTGTGGCCACATCTACACTAGCGGGTCCTTTCGAAATAATTTTCAAAAGGAGGGCCTCTTTCAAAAGATCGCGCGATGTGTCTACACACAAAATGGAAAGGAATTTTGAAACAACGCAGCCTGCCTTTTGAAATCACTCTTCCCTTCCCATATCAGGAAGAGCACCCCTTTTTGAAGGGCTCTTCTGAGAGAGAATATGGGTAGATGTTCCACACACCACTCTTTCAAAAGAGGGGGGCGTTCTCCATGGCGGTGGCTGGCGCAGTGTGGAGATGCCCCTGCCAGCACAAGTGGGGCTCTGTAGTCTCTGCCTCCAGCCATGTTTAAAGATGCAGGAACCCAGAAACCTATTGCTGGAATCTGAGATCATGTTGGCCGCAGGGTAAAGCACAAGCCTCCAGCAGCATGCCCTCCTATCGATGCCAGAGTGACAGCTGCCAGGCCACCAGCACTAGGACAAGCACCCAGGAGCCCCACGCCATCCACAGACAACGACCCCCAGAGTAAGGCTGAAGTGAGGGACCTGCTAGGATTTTGGGGTGTGGAGATCCTCCTCCATACTACTGGTGGGTGCTGGAATGCAGCATCATTCAGCTGCCTCTCCACCAGCCTGACCTCCCAGGGCCACCCTGCCACACCTCAGACCAGGTCCACTCAAAGGCAAAGGAGCTGCAGTAGGCCTACTGCTGGGCTCAGGATGTGGCCAGCTTCTCAGGGGCAGCACCCACTGGATGCCCCTACTTCAACAAGCTGGACTGCCTCTTTGGAGCAAAGGAGGCAGCCCCTCCAGCCATGGTCCAGGACACCATCAGGCAGTGGCAACCCCTGGTGGATGGGCCAGGAGACTGAGGCCACCAGTGATGACAAGGGCTCCAGCGATGGAACCACCATCATTGTCATCCCATCCAGGTCATCCAGCCAGGCCCCCTCCACCCAAGTCTCCCCTGAGTTCCTGGAGGGATTTTCAGGTAGGTCCTGGCCATGCTGAGACACCCCAGTGTGTGGGAAGGAGGTGCCCACATCAGCCACAGCCAATGGTGGGCCACTGGCATGGTCGCCATCGCCATCCCCAGTCCAGACCCACCCTGGATGGCTGTGCTCTCTGGGCTCTGGGTGGGGGCAGGGCCCACATATGGCACTCAGCACTCCCTGCCATGAACAGCACCTCTGGCTGCACACCCAGCGAGGGAAAGGAGGGATCCCTGACCGAAGCTTGCATGCACCCCACCCATGTGAGAACCCCCAGCAAATGGGATGCCCCCGGGCCAGTGGATGCGGGGTGGAGTGGTCCACAGGCAGTGGGAGGCCCAGCCCCTGGCTCTGGGTCATGGGACTGATGGGTCGTCCCTCTCTCCCCTTGTCTCTCCACAGCTCCACCATCCAGAGGCTGGCTAAACCCCATCCATGGGCCAGGGAGCCCCACAATAGCTGGTGAGAAGGCTAGGGCACCCACATCACCCATGCCCACACTGGGCCACAGCAGGGCTGTGCAGCAGCACCATCAAGAGGAGAAGGCTTTCACCACCCACATGGCTAGCCTGTGCAACTAAAACAACATCCTGTGGGAGTGGCTGGTGATGGAGCGGAAGGCCTGGGGCTCGGTGTTGGGCACCCTCACCACTCTCACCTGGGTCATGCCCACTCTTCTGTCCCAGACCCCCACTCCCATTCCAGCCACTTCTGCAGCCCTCTCCAAAACTCCCCTGATCCCAGCTGACCTCCCTCTAGCCACCCTGCTGGAACTGGCCCAGCTACTTATGTTCAGGGCAGGCCACAAGGAGCCAGACCCCCCATTTTCTCTTCCTTCCTGTAGTTCCAGCCCTGGCCCCGATGGGGATCCCAGACTCGGGGTGGTAGGGACTCCCATGGCCACTGGGGCTTCTGACCCTCCACCCCTGTGAAGGACTAAGGTCCCCTCACCCCAGGGCTCCCCTCCTCCAAGTTTGGGGCCCCCACCCCCACCCAGCACCATATAGATAGTTTCCCCCCATTGTCCTGCCCTGGTCGCCCTTGTTTATATCCTTTGTTGATTTTCTGGCATGAAAACAATTCGAGTGTTTAGTTATAAACAGTGTATTTAAAACCACCCCCATGTTGTGTGCGCATGAGGGTCAGCAGTGAGGGTGGAGGTAGCTGGGGTGAAAGGTGCTTGGGGGAGGGTCAATGACGCAGGACTGAGAGCTCAGTGGCTTGTGTATTGGCCTTTTAAACTTAGGGTTGAGAGCTCAATCCTTGAGGAGGCCATTTAGGGCTCTGGGGCAACTAGATTAAAAGAAAAGAGCTCATGTTCTTTCCTGCCAATGTGTGCACCGTTCTTAAAATAGGGGTTACAAAAAGCATGGATTGGTGTTATTTATGGTGGGTGGTGAAGCATTGGAATGCGTGGCCTAGGGAGGTGATGGATTCTCCATCCCTTGAGGTTTTTAAGTCTCAGCTGGACAAGGTCCTGGCTGGGATGACCTAGTGGGGGTTGATCCTGCTTGAAGCAGGGGGCTGGACTAGATGACCTCCTGAGATCCCTTCCAGCCCTGTGATTCTGAGGCCCCTGGGTGGAGGCCTCCCTGGCCCACACTCCATCCCAGTGTTTCTGGCAGCATGGAATGGGGGCCAGCTGCTCATAGCTTGCCCACGGCCTTGGTGGCCCTCCCCTGCATGAATAGTTTGTGCTTACTCTCCACAATATTGTGGAGAGTGCAGCAGGCCCCCACAATGGCCAGCCTCCAGCTGCATGAGTAGGCGCTGAAAGTGCCCCTTCAGGCACCTGAATACCTGCTCCACACTAACCCATGCCTGGTTGAGGTGGTCATTAAAAACATCATGGCTGAGGTTGATGTATCCGGAATATGGCTGCATCAGCCACAGGTCGGGGGTAAGTGGCATCGGCCACAGTGCAGGGAGGCATCGTGGTGTCATCAACTGGGAGGTCCCAGGAGGGGTGTATGTCTTCTCCTCCACCCTGTGGCTAAGCCGTGAGTTGTGAAAGATGCAAGTGTCATGGGCTCACCCAGATCACCCCACACAAATATCCATAAACTGCCCCTAGGCATCCATGAGGGCCTGGAGCACCACAGAGTGGTACCCCTTGCAGCTGACAAATACATCTGCAGTGTGGTTCAGGGTCTGGATGGTGATGTGAGTCCCATTCAGAACCCCAAAGCAGTTGGAGAAGCCCAGCTCCTTGGACCCCATGAGGGCACCATTGAGGTCCCTGACACGCATGACCCAGCGAAGGAGGACACAGTTTATGGTGCTGATTACTTGCATGGGGTGGAGGGAGAACACACCCCTGAGTGGCTGTGTGACCTAAGCATGGCTCATCTCTGGGAGGACAGCCCAGATAGTGGTCTTGCCCAGCTTGAACTTGTTGCCAACTGAGTGGTGGCTGTCTTGGCTGGCCAGCTTCCACAGAGCAATGCCTACCACCTTCTGCATGGGGAACGCCGTCTGCGTCCACGTGTCTTTGGTGCTGGAGGGCTGGGGCAAGCCAGTGACATCTGCTTGATCATGCAGATGTTCTGGAGCCAGCGGTCATCATCCCAGTTCCATAGCACAGCTGGGCCCACCACTCGCTGCTGGTGGGATAGCCCTACAAGCACTGGATCATCCAAGGGACGGGGCATGGAAGTTGCCTCACAGGGGTGGCCCACAGGAAGGCAGCTATGTGGGTGGCCCCCCAGAGCCCCTGGAGGACAGCCACAAGCATCGTAGCCAACAGGCTTGGGCCTCGAGGAGCTGTTCATCAGGGAGCTGCTGGAGATTCATAGGGGTATCCTCAGTGGCTTTGCTGTGTGCTCAGGGTCTGCTGTGCCATGGGGAAGCTCAGCAGCCCTTGGCATGTGCAGGTCAGGGGTGCTTGGGAGGACCCCTTTAGGGGAGCAGCAGGCTGAAGCCCCTGGAAGGGCTTGTCTTCCATGTGACCCCATTTGTGGTATTTCCTGGCCCTTTCTTACGAAAGGGTGCCTTGGGGTGTGGGACACTCCCTTTCGAAAGGATGGGCTGGTCTTTCAAAAGAGTGGATCACATCTTCAATCCACTTCGTGTGTAGACATGCAATTTCAGAAAATGATCTTTCAAACAGTGGTTTTCGAAGGTTTGGCTTTTGAATTCATGCTGTAGTGTAGACGCACCCTAGTGCTACAGCAATGCAAGTTTGCATTTCAAAGTTCTACTCTAACCTGATGTAGCAGCCCGTTATTCACATACCTTCCCAACAAGTCTCTAAAGATCCACCCTGGTCAGTTAGCCTAGGAGCTAATTAACTCTTTCTGGATGTGTGCCACAATTTTAATCTGATGACTGATATTTCAATCAGATAGTATCAAAAGCTGGTCAGAAAATATTTGGACAAAATTTGTGTGTGTGAAAATGTTGATTAGTTGAAACTGAAATGTTTTGTGGAAATCTATTGGTTTTGATAAAATTTTCATCTGGAAGACTCTCAGGTCTAGAAGGAAATCTGAGAGAGGGAAAAAAGAAGAGTGAGAGATTCTAATTACGGTGTTTGCCTTAGATGTGGGAGACCCATGTTCAACTTGCTCCCCTGAATCAGGTAGGCTACGTCTACACTTAGGGTGTGTCTACACATGCACAATATTTCGAAGAGACCGTCCCTCTTTCAAAAGAATGAAGGGAGCGTCTACACGAAATTGAAGGAACGTAGCCCAGACATCGAAAACTGGACCCCGATCCCATATGGGAAGAGCACCACCCGTCAAAAAACAAAATCAAACTAAGGCACGTGTAAACGCGCCATGCCCCGCTCTTTCAAAAGAGGAGTCCTCCACGATGGCGCCAAGCCTGAGTGCGGAGATGCCCTGCCCCACCAAGTGGAGCTCTTTGACCCACGCTTCCAGCCGCTCTTAAAGCCGCACGGACCCAGAAACCCCATGACAGGAAGCTGAGAGCAGGCAAGCTGCAAAGCACAAGCCCCAGGCAGCACGCCCTCTCAGCTGCACCCATCAACAGCGATAGGCACATGGCCAGTTGTAGCCAGACAGAATCCCCCCCTTGCTTTACTCCATCTTGCCCCTCTTAGGTGCCTCAAAGCACAGAGGCCAAGAAGGAAGCAGCACAGACCTAAAATGCTTGAAAGCACAGATGTGCTTATCTCAGGCACAGTCTTTTGATGCTTCAAGCAGGATGTGCTGACCCAATCATGACCCTGGATAACGGGAGAACGCAGATAAGAGGGCTAACAAGCCAGCCATGGGGCCTTGAATTGCCTCTGGCTGGTCCTGCTAATTAATACGCCAACACATTAATCATCCCAGAAGAGGAAAACCTCACACACCACCCACAAAAGAATGTCCTGCCTTAATGATTTAGTTACCTTTACTTTACAAGTGTAAATTAAAGTTGCAACTCTCTCTCTGGTAAGAACTGGCATCACAAAGGTAAACCAGCATAACTGGCATCTAACAGATAAGGAAGAGTGTGCGTGACCCAAGGGGTATAAAGAAGGGTCCGGCAGACCACTCTAACTGAGCTCCAATCACCTATACCTGCCAGTCGGGTAAGGTCTTTGCCTCCCAAGGTCCCAGGGGACGCCCTCCTTGCATATCTTTCTTCCCAAGGGATTGAGTGACAGACCTGGCTACGCCGGAGTCAAAGGATGCAGGGGTGAGAATTATACTTGTAATGTACTTTGTGCACATTTAATAGTAAGAGCTCTGTAAACTGAGGCACTTTGTCTTCAAATGTGTAACTTTTCCTTTGTAATCCAATATATGTACCATCCTACTAGTAGTTAAGTAAATAGAGCAATAACCTCGTAACCATTAAGATTTTATTTCTGTCTTTTAATAAATAGTAACCATTTAAGCTCCAGCCTGACTCCCTCTAATTACCGTAACTCAGCCGAACACAAAGAAAGAACCTTAGCTGGTTTGGCTATATTAGCCTGGTCAGTGGTAAGGTGCAGTAAAAGCTGAGCGCTGAGCCGTACTACCTCCACGGAGCAGACTCTTGGGGCACCTGTCCGCCTCCCTGGCCGCCCACGGTCAAGGGGCAGTCTGTCCTAATGGTTAAAGGCTCGGGTGGAATAAGCTTTCTGCACCAACCTTTGGGGCATCCATCAGCCACACTGGCTGCCCGCTGTGAAGGGACTGTCTGTCCTAGCAGTTAAAGACTCGGGTGAATCTCTGGGGCATCCGTCAGCCACTTTGGCTGCCCACTGCAAAGGGACTGTCTGTCCTAGCAGTTAAAGACTCGGGTGTGATAAGGCTCACAGACCACTCATTACCCAGCCATAGGCTAACAGAATTGGTGTAGTCATTTGCAGGATTTGTGTTATCGGCCGAAACACAGTAACATGAAGCCAGTCATGACAGACACAGATTTCAATAAAATAGAGAAGGAATTCACCCGAGAAGGATGGGGTGACCCTAAATGGGACAAGGAAATGCTGGGAAAGAACTGGGGACAGTCAGAGAAATTATGGTCGCAGTTCTGTAACTGGAGAACTGCCTGTAAAATAAAGAAAGGAAGAGGAAAAGGAGCCTTCATTTGGCTACTAAAGGGTGTACTGCAGGCTGCGTGTAAAAGTTACTGGGACCTAGAAACAGAGTTCATAAGAGTACAGAGGGAAAGGGATGACCTGCAACAGCAGTGTCAAAACTTAGACACCCGAACACGGATACTAAACAAAGGTTTGGAACACCTGCAGCAGTGACTCATCCCTATGCTAGACAAAGAGGGAATTGAAAGAAGGAAAAAACTAGAAAGCAAACCATGGAGCATTAATAAAGTTAAGGTAGAGGCTGCTCTGTGGGTAGACCCAGAGGAATAGGACGAGGCTATATGGGACCTCTCTGACGAGGACTACCCTGTATCATCAGAAAAACCACCTCTCCATGTAAGACCCATCATTACATACTGGAGAGACTTGCTCCTGAACCAGAAAAATAATGAAAATGGGGAGGAAATAGGTCCAGCACCAGGACCAACCCGTGTTATCTCCTGGTCGTATGAGCCCAGAGAGTTGTTAAAGATACAGGAACAATTTGCTAGGAAACCTGGGGAAGAAGTGATAGAATGGCTAGTCAGATTGTGGGAAACAGAGCCGGCCACACGTACTTATCCCTTGAGGAAAGTGGACAGGTGAACCTTGGAGCCGGAGTCTTCCTTAACCCCTATGAGGGAGAAAACTCGATATCCCTGTGGACCCTTGCCTGTAGATGGGCCCGAGGAATACATTACGCAGATTGAAACGAGCTCTTAGGTATTCTCTGGACAAATGAGAACAAGCTCAGGAAGTCCCTAATAACTGCCGCTGTAACAGCCCGACTCCATGATGCACCCCCACTACCCAGAGATGAAGAACAGCCCCTGGAATGATACTGCCTATCCCATGAATCTAAGACCAGTCCTGAAAGGGACCCCTGGGCTATACAAGGTAATAGCCCTGGCCATGAGGACACAGGCCTGGGGAGGGCGCTCTAACTACCAACAAATATTTGAGAATGCCCTGCAAGAAGTCACCGTCACCTTCCATTGAGGTGCCCGAAGGCCCGCTTGACTACGTGCTGGGCCTCGTTGAGGGGGGTGTTGAAGGCCTTCCTGCTGGGGTCAAGGTGGCCAGTATAGGGCCACATCAGCCATGGCAGTAGCGGGTATGCTGCATCCACAACTATGCATAGTGGTTTCCCTAACTGGCATTTCCCACTGGGGGATGAAGGTGCCGGCCTCCATACGCCGGCACAGGCCGGAATTGCAGAAGACCCTGGCATTGTGGGTTTGTCCTGACCAGCCAACATAGCTGTCCATGAACCGGTCTTTGTGTTCCACTAGGGCCTGGAGGACCACCGAGTGGTAGCCCTTCAGGTTGATATAGTGGCCGGTGCTGTGTGGTGGGGCACGGATGGGGATGTACATCCTGTCCAGGGCACCAAAGCAGTTCAGGAACCCCAATGAGGAGAAACCCTTGATGATGGCATCCAGGTCCCTGACGCAGGCAACCCAGTGCAGGAGCATGGCGTTCAGAGTATGGACAACCTGCAGGAAAGGAGACCATGTGCTCTTGTGAGGGTTTGGCAGGGTGTTCCCAGCAGGTGACCCTCTTCCGCCCCCATCCCCCAGCCAGAAACCCCCCCTCCTGACCCCCCCTGGCAGGCGACCTCCAAGGGGTCCCTGTGCCCTTAGGCCCCCTTTCCCCTTCCCATGATAGGAGTGTGCCCCAGGCCTGGCTTATCTCCATGAGCTCCACTCTGACAGCATCCTTGCCCACCCCAAACTGGTGACCCATTGGGCGGTAGGAGTCCAGGGAGGCCGGTTTCCATACTGCAATTGCAACTAGCTTCTCGAGGGGGAGTGTGGGCCACATGGTGGTGTCTGTTGCCTCAATGCAGGTGCCAGCCAGTGACACGGCTCTTGGAAGGTGTCCTGGCTCATGCAAAAGTTCCAGAGCCAAGTGGCATCATCCCATTGCCCCAGAACCAGTTGCTTCCACCAGTCTGTGCTGCTGGGGTGGCTCCACAGGCACCGGGGTGCCAGGGGGTGGGGGGCAGCCTGGGTGCGCGCCGTGTCCTCGGGGGCTGTTCAGTCTCCGAAGGAGGAGGGGGGTGGCTGCAGCGATCATGCAGACAGCGTGGGCAACAGTGCTCATGATGTTTGCATCCAGTGCAAGAAGCAGGGTGTCGTAGGCCATGGTGCTGCTGCACTGGGGTCCTGCGTTGCTCCTGGCATCTCAGCAGGCCTCGGCTAGTGCAGGGCGGGGGAACTGAAGGGGGGCCCTTTAAGGCAGCAGCTGGCTGCGGGCCCTGGAAGGGCTTGGTGGCCATGCGACCCCATCCGCAGCATCTCTGCCTCCCTTCTTTTGAAAGAGCACTCGTCCACATTTAGATGCTCTCTTTCGAAATAATGGGATGAGGTCTTCAAAAGAGTGGGTTGGAACTGCAATCTCCCTTTGCCATGTGATCACGTTCTTTCCAAAGACGGTATATTAATTTCTGAATTTCAATTTTGCTCACTTGATGGTGGGCTCCCATGTAGACACAGCCTTAGAGAAAACTTTGAAGTGGCCATGCTAATGGCCAAATTGAAGAATACTAATGAGACACTGAAATGTGTATTCAGCACCTCATTAGCATGCCGCTGGCCGCGGCACTTCAAAATTGCCGTTTTTCACTACCGCATGGCTTGTCCAAAGGACCCTGCCAACTTCAAAATCCCCTTATTCCTATCAGTGGATTACTCCTATCAGACCCTCCACCCCTGTGAAGGACTAAGGTCCCCCAACCCCAGGGCTCCCCTCCTCCAAGTTATCAGGAATAAGGGGATTTCAAAGTTGGCGAGGTCCTTTTGAAAAGGACCCCTGTCTGGATGAGCCACATGGGAGCAAAAAGCAGCAATTTTGAAGTGCTGCAGCCAGCAGCAAGCTAATGAGGCACTGAATATGCATTTCAGCACCTCATTAGTATTCTTCCAAATGGCCATTAGCATGGCTATTTCAAAGGTTTTTCTTAGTGTAGACACAACCGTAGAGAAGAGTTATGGCTATTCTGTATCTCTCTCTCTGTCCCTCAATCTCTCTTTTTTTTTTTCTCTCCCAAAAGAATTCCAGAGCCCTTCATTTTATCCTCTAGTGGAAGGAAAAACCTCAGTTTTATTTCTGTGAATCTGAAATCTTGATAACTGGCCAGCCCTAGTTTCTTATTCACTGAGCAAAGACGTAGAGACTATTAGTTTATGAATGCATAGAACACTTTGGTATCCATGACTTTATAACTTCCAGATTGGGAATGTCCCTCAAGAGCACACAGAAACTATCATTATTATCTGGGTCAGACTAATTTTCCAGTGCAATGTGCTTCAGAGGGAATGAGCAGAACAGGTAATCATCAAGTGATCCATCCTCTGTCGCTCATTCCCAGCTTCTAGCAAACAGAGGCTGGGAGCACCATCACTGTCCATCATAGCTAATGGTCACCGATGAATCAATCTTCCATGAACTTACCTAGTTCTTTTTTGAATCTTTTTACAGTCTTGGACTTCATGACGTACTCTGGCAAAGAATTCCATAGGTTGCCTGTACACTGTGTGAAGAAATACTTTGTTGTATTTGATTTAGGCTTGCTGACTATTAATTTCATTTGGTGATTCTACAGTTCTTGTGTTAGAGTTAAAAGCACTTCCTTATCTACTTTTTCTATACAAGTCATAATTTTGTAGACCTCATCTCTACCACCCCTTAGTTTTCTCTTTTCCAAGTTAAACAGTCTTAGTTTTATTAATCTGTCCGAACATGGAAGCCATCTCATACTCTTCATCATTTCCATTGCCCTTCTCTGAACTTTCTCCAGTTCCAATATACGTTTTTGAGATGAGGAAACCGCATCTACATACAACATTTAAATGCAGGCATATCATGGATGTATATAAAAGCAATATGATATTATCTATCTTATTATCAATCTCTTAAGGAGTTTCATCATTCTGCTCACTTTTTTTTCCCTGCTGCTGTGCATTGAATGTTTTCAGAGAACTATCCACAATTACTCCAAAATCTGTCTTGGGTGGTCACAGCTAATTTAGACCCCATCATTTTATGTGTATAGTTGAGATTGTTTTCCAATGTTCATTACTTGGCACTTACCAACTTTGAATTTTGTCTGCCATTTTGCTGTCCAATCACACAGTTTGCCTGGGACTTAACTATCTTGAGTGGTTTTATATCATCTGCTAACTTTGCCACCTCACTCTTTAACCATTTTTCCAGATCATAAATGGATCTGTTGAACAGAATTGGTCCCAGAATGAGTCCCTGGTGGATACTACTATTTACCTCTCCGCATTCTGAAAACTGAGCATTTGTACCTACCCTTTGTTTGCTGGCATTTAACCAGTTACAAACCCATGAGAGGATCTTCTCTCTTATCCCATGGAAGCTTACTTTACCTAAGAGACATTGTAAAGGAACCTTGTCAAAAGATTTCTAAAAATCTAAGTACACTTTATTCACTGGATCCAATGTAGTTGTTAACCCCTCAAGGAATTCCAGGAGATTGGTGAGACATTATTTAGTTTCATTAAAACCATGTTGATGTTTTTACAACAAATTATATTAATGTACTTGTCTGACAATATTGTTCTTTTCAACCAGTTTGCCTGATACTTAAGTCAGTATGAATGGCCTGAAATTGCCAGGATCAACTCTGGAGCCCTTTATAAAAAATGTCTTCATATTAGTTATCCTGTAATCATTTGGTAAAGATTTGGATTAATCTTAGAGGTGTAAGCAACAGAGATAATGTTGTAGTTAGTGTCTGCTGTAGACCACCAGACTGGGATGATTCATTTGCATTATTAACAAAAGAGCAGTAAAATTTTGATCCTAAAACAAGTGTGCCCCTTGAAAGTTGTTTTCTTTCCAAACTGCCTCACAGTAAATTAAGGTAAAATATATTAAACTAATTCCAGATTCAATGACAAATCTTCAACAGAATTACAGTGTCACGTAATCCAAAAAGTAATGTCTTCACATTTAGTTTTTGAAACAGATGCCTAAAAGCTGGCAAAATATTAATAGTCATGTTCATATTTTTTCAGAGAAGTGGATTCAGCAACACATTCAGTCCAATGTTCTGGTTATAATCCATGTATCACATTGGGCATTCCTAGATTTCGGGCTACCCATCACCAACCTTCATTTTATTTCCAGTTCTAGCTTTGCCAGGTTACAGCCACTTACCTTAAATAAATGTAACAGGTGTCAGTTTGTGTACTTATTGTTTGTCAGTCAACTCTGCTATGAGCTTAGTTA
Source organism: Carettochelys insculpta (assembly GCF_033958435.1). Lineage (NCBI taxonomy): Eukaryota > Metazoa > Chordata > Testudines > Carettochelyidae > Carettochelys > Carettochelys insculpta. The sequence continues at coordinate 92,713,779 of NC_134139.1, forward strand.
GTGACTTTTGTATAGACTCATGGACACTTTAAAACTCTAAAGGTCAAATTCTCCATACCTGGTAAGAGCCACTGAAGGCCAGGTGTCCAGCAGAGTCAGTCCCTTTCATGCTCTAGAGAGGGAAGCAGAAGGAGGGAGCTTGTGTAGTCAATAATAGCACCCTTATACACAGGGATGGTTGTGGGGTAGGCTGAAGGACACAGACATAACTACCAGGAACAAAGTATCAGTGAAATCTGCCATAATATCTGTGGGAAAACATTGCGTCAAGATATTTGTTAGTTCTGAGATCTCTGAAGGAGGATTTGGACATCTTCATACCATCCTGGCCATGTAAAGAGCTCTAAATTACACTTATACTCATTTCAAGACTGCTTTTCACTTCCCGAGTGGCATGGGGGGGAGCCTTCATGCAAACAAAAATCATTTTCCTTTGTGGCAAGGGCCCCTCTTACCTGGGCCACTGTTCAGCTCAGTCTCTTGCCCATTTTTCCCCAGGAGCTGGGGCTTGCAACAGATCTCTGCAGCAGGGAGCCCAGCCACTGCTCCTAGGACTCCCTCCTCTACTGTTCCTGACCCAAAGCCAGTCTGCCTTGTTCTCAACTTCTGCTCTCTTGCTCGGTCTCTCCTAGCCTCTCTTCCCATCCTCCTGCTATTCCCCACACCAACAAAAAACAAAACAAAACAAAAAACCCTTCCATCTGTGGAAGACTTGTAAGGGCCTCCAGCAAGCCAGCAGTAGAGTCAGCTGGCCCCAATTTGGCTGGGCCAGCTCCCTTCCAGCTGCTTATATTTAGCAGGGTTTTTTTCCCTTTTCTGGGCTGCCCTTCTCTCACTCTGTTGGGGTCCTCTGGCTTGACCCTGCCACTCTTTCCACTATCCTCACTTATTCCCCCTACAGTACAGCCACTTTCCTCAGATGATGCACTCCAGAGAAGATCTGGGTTTAAACATTCTGTTGGCATAGCCAATTTAAATTATTAAACCTGCCCTCCTTGAGGAAGGGCTATGCCCAGCATTGTTCAGCATTTTTAGAATAATAGGCAAATACACAGAGGCTATTACAAAACGCTAAACAAGCAGCCTTCTATGCAGTGTCAATATCCAAGAAGGGAAGATCATTAGAAGGTACAACAGCAAACTCTACAGGATGACACCATAGCCTGATTGAGAAGAAAGACAGTAGGACCAAGTCCACAGATGCATGAGGTAGGAAAGCAGTTGAGTGCAGAACAGAGCATTGAAGTGTCAGCACCAAGCAGCTTGATGGTCCAGAATTGCCTAGCGGAGCCTAGTAGTATTTCCTTTGTTTTCATATAAGTTATTTCGCACAATTTCTTCCCCTATATCAGACACAATTAAAGATTATGCGTGTTTAGAAAGTGGTATGGAAAACTGAATGTGCACAGTGAGTGCATTGGTGACAAGAAGTGTATTGATTGAGGCCCTAATAGAAATCATTTGCACCATGGAAATTAATTGTAAAACTTACATCAATGTCAGCAATGTAGTGATGGGACTCTGGACTCTACCTTGGGGAGGGAATTCTTTTATTGGGGTAGCCATGGCGATAGAAGAGGCAATTGAGCAGAGTATGCTGGAAGAAAAGAAGATCAATAAGAAGTGGATTATACAGGAGACGCTGAATTTGGTCCAAGAGAAGACAGTGCTGAAGATCAGAAGGGATGTTTCCAAGAGGGTGGAACAGAAATATAGGGTGAAATGAAATGAGGTAAGCAAAACGGCCAGAAAGGATAAGGCAAAATGGTTAGAGGAGCAGTGTGAAGACAAAGAGTTATTATGGCAAACATTAAGACCAAGGAGATTTATAAGATGATAAGGAATATTAATAGGAAGAGGCAGCCAAAGCAGGCAGCAAAGATGAGAACCAAGAGGTGCTCATGAAAAAGGAGAAGATTGTGCAGCGATGAACGAGCTATTGTACCAATCTACACAAAGCACGGTTGGACCTGAGTTAAAAGAGAGATCTTTGTTGAGCATTGAGAACGACACCGATATTTGGAAGGAGGAAATAGAAAGAACAGTGAAACAACTAAAGAACAGCAAGAGCCCTGGAAATGAGAAGATCATGGGAGAGATGATTAAGTATGGCAGAGAAAGTATGATTCAGGAAATACACCTACTATGTAATGTAAAACGCAAAGAAGGGAAGGCACCTAAGGAATGAACAAGTTCCATGCCAGTGACATTAGGAAAGTGCATTGGAGTACAAGAACTACAGAATGATTGCCCTAATGAGTCATCTAGGCAAGGTGCTGATGATATTGATGGAGAGACTAAGATCGCAGATAGAAGAACATCTAGCGGATGAGGAAGCGGGGTTCAAGAAAGAAAGAAGTACTGTACAGCAGATATTGGCACTAAAATTAATAATGAAGAAAGCTCAGTGAAAGAACATCAACACTTGCTTCAGCAACGAAGGGTCCTGTGGCACCTTATAGACTAACAGAAAAGTTTTGAGCATGAGTTTTCATGAGCACAGACTCACTTCATCAGATGCTGGTCTTGGAAATCTGCAGGGCCAGGTATAAATAAGCCAGAGCAAGGGTGGGGATAACAGGGTTAGCTCAGTCAACAAGGGTGAGGCTTATTATCAGCAGTTGATCTGGAGGTGTGAACACCAAGGGAGGGGAAGCTGCTTCTGTATTTAGTCAGCCATTCGCAGTCTTTGTTTAAGCCAGAGCTGAGGGCATCGAATTTGCAGATGAATTGTAGCTCAGAAATTTCTCTTTGGAGTCTGGTCCTGAAATTTCTTTGCTGTAGGATAGCTACTTTTACATCTGCTACTGTGTGGCCTGGGAGATTGAAGTGCTCTCCTACGGGTTTTTGTATATTGCCATTTATGATATCTGATTTGTGTGCATTTATTCCTTTACGTAGAGACTGTCCAGTTTGTCCGATGTATATAGCAGAGGGGCATGGCTGGCACATGATGGCATAAATTATATTGGTAGATGTGCAGCTGAATGAACCCATGATGGTGTGGCTGATCTGGTTAGGTCCTGTAATGCTGTTGCTGGTGTAGATATGTGGGCAGAGCTGGCAACGAGGTTTGTTGCATGGATGGGTCCCTGAGTTACAGTGACTGTGGTGCGGTGTATAGTTGCTGGTTAGGATTTGCTTCGGGTTGGCAGGTTGTCTGTGGGCAAGGACTGGTTTGCCTCCCAAGGCCTGTGAAAGTGGGGGATCATTGTCCAGGATGGGTTGTAAATCCCTGATGATGCACTGTAGAGGTTTTAGCTGAGGATTGTAGGTGATGGCTAGTGGTGTTCTGTTGGTTTCTCTCTTGGGCTTGTCCTGTACTAAGAGGTTTCATGGCACATGTCTGGCTCTGTTGATCTGTTTTTTCACTTCCTCCGATGGGCATTGCAGTTTCAAGAATGCTTGGTAGAGATCCTGTAGGTGTTTGTCTCTGTCAGAGGGGTTGGAGCAAATATGGTTATATCTTAGTGCTTGGCTGTAGACAATGGATTGTGTGGTGTGTCTGGGACGGAAGCTGGAGGCATGAAGGTAGGCATAGCGGTCAGTAGGTTTACGGTACAGGGTGGTATCGATGTGGCCATCATGTATTAGCACCATGGTGTCCAGGAAGTGGATCTCCTGTGTGGACTGTTCCAGGCTGAGGTTGATGTTGGGGTGAAAGTTGTTGAAGTCCCAGTAGAATTCCTCCAGAGTCTCCTTCCCATGGGTCCAGATGATGAAGATGTCATCAATGTAGCATAAGTAGAGGTGGGGTGTTAGTGGACGAGAGCTAAGGAAGCACTGTTCCAGGTCAGCCATGAAAATATTGGCATATTGAGGGGCCATGCGGGTACCCATAGCTGTGCCGCTGATTTGAAGGTATATATCGTCGCCAAATCTGAAATAGTTGTGTGTGAGGATAAAGTTACAGAGCTTAGCCATCAGATGTGCTGTAGCATCATCAGGGATACTGTTCCGGACAGTATTTATTCCATCTTTGTGTGGGATGTTGGTATAGAGAACCTCTACATCCATGGTGGCTAGGATAGTGTTTTCTGGTAGGTCATCAATGTCTTGCAGTTTTCTCAGGAAGTCAGTGGTGTCTTGGAGATAGCTGGGAGTGCTGCTGGCATAGGGTCTGAGGAGAGAGTCCACATAACCAAACAGTCCTTCAGTGAGAGTGCCAATGCCTGAGATGATGGGGCGTCCAGGATTTCCAGGTTTGTGGATCTTGGGTAGTAGGTAGAATAGCCCTGGAAGGGGCTCTAGAGGTGTGTTGGTATAAATCTGTTCTTGTGCTTGTGTAGGGAGTTTCCTGAGCAGATGGTGTAGTTTCTTAGTGTATTCCTCGGTGGGATCTGAGGAAAGTAGCCTGTAAAATTTGGTATTGGAGAGTTGTCTGGAAGCCTCCTTCTGGTAGTCAGACCTGTTCATGATGACAGTAGCTCCTCCTTTATCTGCCTCTTTGATTATAATGTCAGGGTTGTTTCTGAGGCTGTGGATGGCATTGTGTTCCGCACGACTGAGGTTGTGAGGCAAACGATGCTGTCTCTCCACAATTGCTACCTGTACGCATTGGCGAAAGCATTCTATATATAGGTCCAGACTGTTATTTCTACCCTCAGGAGGAGTCCACGTGGAGTTATTCTTCTTGTGCTGCTGGGAGGGTGTCTGTGTAACGGTGTGCTGGTCAGTGTTGTGTTGAAAGTATTCTTTGAGTCTGAGACAGCGAAAATAGGCTTCCAGATCACCGCAGAACTGTATTATGCTTGTGCGGGTGGTGGGGCAAAAAGAGAGTCCCCGAGAAAAAGCAGACTCTTCTGCTGAGGTGGCTACACTAGCCCCACCACTTTTTGAAAGGGGTATGCTAATAAGCCACTTTGGCAGATGCTAATGAGGTTATACCATGAATATGCAGCAGCTCATTAGCATAATGGCAGCCATACACATTTTGAAAATGCCACTTTTGAAATGCACGCTGCTCATGTAAACAGTGACCTTTCAAAAGGACTCCTGGACTTCAAAAGCCCCTTCTTCCCATTTGGTTTTGGGAAGAAAGGGCTTTTGAAATCTGGTGGGTCCTTTTGAAAGGTCCCTGTCCACATGAGCAGTGTGTGTTTCGAACGTCACAGAAGGGGTGGGGCTGTGTCATGCGCCCCCATTCCAGGAGGCCTCCAGAGCATGTCACGGTGGCACTCTGGCAGCAATTTAAAGGACCCAAGTCTCTGGCTGCTGCCACTACTGTGGTAGGGCCTCAACCCTGAGCCAATTTGCCCCCTTTGATCTCCACATTGGAGGGCTTAGACATAAATACCAAAGACATTACTGGCAATTCTGCTATAGATTAATGGTATCAAAATTTTGTGTGTAGGTGTTCATGGGTCTTATGGGTGTGGAAGGAAAACCATCAGAAAAGGTTCCATTTTTTCCAGTTATTCATTTCATTCTCTATTTTCTGGGAAAAAATGAAGCATTTGCTTATTATCATAAGCTTTTCTAACATTTAATTCTCCACTGACTTTAATTGAGCTCTCTAGCTTTGCACCTGCACATTCAATCTTCTTTTTAATGTCAATTTGTTTTCCAAGTGGGTTTTTCAAGCTTTTAAATCTAATGCAAACCCAAGAGAGCAATATAGGAAAATAGTTTATTATATGCTGGGAAATTGAACCACCTACAATCTATCACTGTAAAGTCTCTTGCTTCACAGATGTACTGACACTGAATCAAAAATGTTGGTTAACAATTCCTGTGAAGTGTTTCTTTCAAAGCTGTCTGCAAAGATAAATTCAGATGACTCAAGAGTACAAATGTCCACCGATTACGTAACTGACGGAAAGGTGTCGGTGGCTACATCTACACTAGCCCCAAACTTCAAAATGGCCACGCAAATGGCCATTACGAAGTTTACTAATGAAGCACTGAAATGCATATTCAGTGCTTCATTAGCATGCAGGCAGCCGCGGCGCTTCGAAATTGACGCGCCTCGCTGTCGCGCGGCTCGTCCCAACAGGGCTCCTTTTCGAAAGGACCCCGCCTACCTCGAAGTCCCCTTATTCCCATCAGCTCATGGGAATAAGAGGACCTCGAAGTAGGCGGGGTCCTTTCGAAAAGGAGTCCCGTTGGGACGAGCCACGCGGCAGCGAGGCGCGTCAATTTCAAAGCGCCGCGGCTGCCTGCATGCTAATGAAGCTCTGAATATGCATTTCAGTGCTTCATTAGTAAACTTCGAAATGGCCATTTGCGTGGCCATTTCGAAGTTTGGGGCTAGTGTAGACACGGCCAGAGAGAGGAGAGATGGACTTGTGCTTAAGGTACTGCCTTGGAACTTAGGTGGTTTTTGTTCTGACATCTGCTCTGTCACACACTTTCTGTGAGAATTAAGCTAGTTATTTAATCAGTTTGTTCCTGCTCTGTAAAATGGGGATGGCAATATTTGCCTATTTCACACACCTGCTCTAAGTTCAGTTATATCTCTGAGATGCTCAGCCGCTATGGTGTTAAATGCCCTCAACAAGCTGTCAATGAAATAAAAAATCTGTTGTGTTTTATGATAAATGAAACATCAGTCTTGTCTCTGAATCCACAGTACCAAAAAGTGTACAAAGGAAATTCTCTTGGTTAATTATACAAATTACCTTATTTCACAGGAGACTTCTTCTTGTTTTCACTATCATGGTGGCTTGTTTTTCATCTTGAAAGTAACTCTATTTCATGCAAACATTAAGTGCTTAGTGCTCTTTTGGTACAGATCATGCAGTGAAAATGGCCCTGACTTTCTCTCAGGAACACTAATGTGCTTTGCAATTTAGGAGAACAACCCCACCCACTCAACATGTCCAAGAATAACCCCAAACATCAGCAACTTCAAAGACACATGTTTGAATTTTGTCTCTCTGCCCTTGCAGATTAAACCCCCAAAGGTAGCTCAAGCTCAGTGTAAGAGGATAGACCAGAAATGGAGTCAGCTGTCCTCAGTTCTAGGTCAATCTAGTGCCTACACTGTGTGGCCATCCCTCCCACTCTTCTGTACTTTTTTCTGGCTTGTGTGTTCTTGTGTTCCTGATTTTTGCAAACAAAAGTAATTTTGTCATAGAAGGGAGATATTTTTACCAGAAATAAACTGACAATGTTGTGTAAGGGAACTGTTGATCTCTTACTAAAACTTGCTGGTGTTATTTTTGGATGGTTAGCTTCCAGGGCCAAAAGGAAGGGGAAAGGTGAAAGAGAAATCAGGATACTGAGACTGACAGTCGCCAGGAACAATGGGGAGAAGCCAGTGGTCCAGATCAGCCTGCTTTTCTGACCCAGTAGATTACAGATCACATGATGGAGGACAGGACTCCTCTGGCCTCATTAGCCTACTTGCCCTGCCAAAATGGGTCCAAGCTAAGGAGAGAGCAAGTGTCCTGGTTGAGCTGAGGCACAGATAGAATTGAGCCAGCTGGAAAGAACCAGAGAAGCAGCCCAGGAAGCAGGTCAGTGCTGAGAGCAGAGCCACAGAAGCACCCAAAGAGCTGACCAGCGCTAGGAGTATAGCAGCAGCAACCACAGCCAGAGAAGCAGCCTAGGAGGCTGGATGCAGAACAGCAGCAGAGCTGTGGCAGAGTGGAGCTGAAGCAGTCCAAAGCCAGATGCATTGAGCAGCTGGGGAGAACAAGGCAGGACCCCAAGCACAGGGTCCAGCACAGAGGGAGACCTCCTACCAGGAAGCCTGGAGGGCCAGACTTGGAGCAGGGTCAGAGGGACTGCTGCTGGGAAGAATGGGACTGCCATTTGGAGCATGAAGGCATGTGGCTTTCACCAGAGCAACCATTCATCCGGCAGCATCCCTGCAGCATATCCATAGCCTGAGAGGGAAGGAGGTCTGGGATGTGTGAGAACAGACTCAACTTCCCTTGCACGCCAGAGATGGCTATTTGTGATGTCCTCATGCTGCAGAGCAGGGTTACGTGTTCCCTTTAACCTTTCCTATTTTCCATATTCTTTTTTTAATTGATTGCTGCATAATAAATTGTATTTGCTTTGAACTGTATGTAATGATCAGTGGGTCAGGGAAGCATCTAGAGCAGACAAAAAGCACCCTGGCCTCTGTCCTAAGAATAGGAGTAGAGCCCCACAGGAACCCCGAGCCCAGCCTTGCTGGGGTTATGAGGACTCCGCCTCACTGGAAAATGGAAGGGAGCCCTCAGGTAAAGGGAGTTGGAGCGTTAACTCTGAGCTTTTCACTGGCCCATTTCACCAGGATAGTTTAGAAGCCAGGAAGGTTCCCCACAATAACAGGGCTCTTTAAATCCCTGCTACCATAGTCAATATTTAGAGATATCTTTTGACAGGAAGTAAAGTCAGGCATATTTTATTAATGTAAAAGGAAGGGATTTTTTTTTTATTGCAAACCGGGTTACTGAGAAATGAGCCAAATGTAATGTTGCAGGTGTGTCATACTGGCAGCAGAACAGATGTTAAACCACTGTAAGTGGGACAACTAGACAGAAAAAAATATACTGAGGGGAATTACACAGCATCCTAACTGCATGATTCTACCCTCGTGTGACAGACAAGTCTCTGAGATCTGATACGTATAGCCTCTGTTAGCACCAGTGGTTCCTGCTGAAGTCCACTGAGGTAAAAATACACATTTGATCAGTTCATTAGTCAGATCAAACATGATATTACATATAATTTTCATTGCTATCCTTCTTCAAATAAGGTCATTCAAGTAAGAAGATATTAATGTCTCTATCTCAAAGAAACTCTATAGCAGGTGCACCAACTTGAAAACACAACAATGGAATGAAAAGCTGGACTTCTTATTTCATCCATTGTTGCCTACCCATTTCCTTATGGAATTCAACAAGGACATGTATTGAAATTTCAACATGAAGACTTGACCAAAACTTGATTAAGATCTAATCTTAAAAGTGAACTTGTAGACTACAGGTAGGATGGACTGTTAGGCCTAGTGGCAGGAATCAGGATCGGAAGCCAGGATCAAAGCCAGTCAGAGGTGCAGTCAGAACCAGGATCACACCAAGGGACAGGTTGAGGAGACATTTCAATGACTGAGCTGGAATCAGTGTCAGGAGTCATGCCAAGGGTTAGGCCTGGATCCAGAATCAGACAGCCTTGCCAAGAGTTGAGCCAAAGTCAGGAAACAGTGTCAGGAGTCAAACCAAATCTCAGAGTCAGATAACAGTACCAACAATCAAACCAAACTCAAGGAACAGTGCGAGGGGTCAAGCTAGACTCAGGGTCCAGTACAGCAGCACAGCAGGAATTCACTCAGTTGCTTGGACAGCTTTCTGGGCCTTCTTCCAATTTAAAAAGTGCATTCAAGTCAATTTGTGGGGTCAGACATCTGCTCCAATCAAAAGTATTGTGAGTGGAGCCTCTGGTGGATCAGAATTCCGCTATCTCCCTTCCCTGCTGGTTCTGGAAAGCTGCGGGGTGGTGGTTGCAGTTTAGGGAACTGTGGGCCCACACTCCAGACCTGCAATTCCTCACAGATGAAGGAAAGAAGCTATACCCTTTCAGAAAAGTTACGTCAAGTAATTTATCATGAAACTATTGAATTAGTGATAAAAAGACCCTTTGGCTATATCTACATTTACCCCCTTCATCAAAGGGGGCATGGTAATCAGGGTGATGAGAGATTACTAATGAAGTGCTGCACTGAATATGCAGCACTTCATTTGGCAAATTATCCCCCGTGGCAACTTTGAAGTGTCAAACTTCAAAGTGCCGGCATGCCAGAATCAGACTAATCAGCTCTGCACTTCATTAGCCATCTCCCATCACCCGGATTACCATGCACCCTTCCCAAAAGGGGGCAAGTGTAGATACAGCCTTAGACTCAAAACTTTGAAACTCATCACATTGACTTATACAGGAAGCTTAATCAGCTTCCACCTCCTTAGTGCTCATAAAAGATACACAAACCTCAGCCCCAGGACAGGAAAAATAAAATGCTATAATCTCATTTGTTCATTAGATTGCAAGTGTACTGCTAAGAGGATATTCTTTATGTTAACTGAAATAGCTGAGAGCATTGGTGTAATGGTACCATGTGTTGTACGCCAATAAGAATCAAATGCTGGAGAAACATTTATATCTTACCTGACATGGACTGAACTACACAAGATTCACAGAGCCCAATGGGTGCTTGAACTTGCACTCACTGGAGTTAATTAGATGACTCTTTTGTGCTGCAGCACCAAAAGTGCCTCACAACCTAGGCAGACAAGTGTTCATGTGTGGGGCTTGACCTAGTGCACTCAAAAGAGCAGTGTGGATGTGACAACTCATGTTGGAGCTCAAGCTTTCAAGACAAGGTGGTCAAGTGGGTTTGAGACACTGACCTCCAGCCTAAGACTCAAAGTCTACACTGCTATGTTAGCATGATATCTCAAGCCACACTAGTGCTAATTTGACCCCCTCTAGTGTGATTCTGTCTACCTTGGCACCCAGCTGTCTTGCAGCTACTTTGCAGACTCACTTATAGATTCCAAGTGGTTTCTCAACATGTGATGCAAATCCAACTGTTTAGTCTGAATCTAGAAGCTGTACCATATCTGGCCTGGAGCTGGCTCAGACTTGGCACAGGAAGCACACAAGTGTGGTAGCCCATCAAGTTTCACTTCAATGAAATATTTATTCGTCTCAGAAAAACATAGTGGAATTAGTTAACTTTTAAATTTGAAAACAGGATACCCTTGTTATGCAGCTAAGCAGAGTATTCTTGGGGAACTGTATGTGGGATTCTCTCTACAATGATTTTGTTTGCAATAACACTGAACCTGCAGTACAAGGAATTGCCTAGAAATGCAGGCAAACAAATGTGGAGACAACTTTTATGATAGTATCTAATTTTATTTGACAGATGCTACTTACCTAACACACAAGTTGTTTGCAGTGCCATTGTAGCCACGTTGGTCATAGGCTATGAAAAAATAAAGTAGGTGAACTTCGTTAAGAAGCTGGTCCAATAAAAGATATAAATTGTCTCTCTCATAGGCTGTGTCTACACTAGCCCAAAACTTCGAAATGGACATGCAAATGGCCGTTTTGAAGTTTACTAATGAAGCGCTGAAACACATATTCAGCATCTCATTAGAATGCCGGCAGCCTCAACACTTCGAAATTGACGCGGCTCATCACCACACAGCTCATCCAGGTGGGGCTCCTTTTCAAAAGGACCCTGGCAACTTCGAAATCCCCTTATTCCTATCTGCTGTTAGGAATAAGGGGATTTCGAAGTTGCCGCGGTCCTTTTGAAAAGGAGTCCTGTCTGGACGAGCCATGAGGTGGCGAGCCGTGTCAATTTCGAAGTTCTGCAGCTGCCGGCTTTCTAATGAGGCGCTGAATATGTATTTCAACACTTCATTAGTAAACTTCAAAATGGCCATTTGCATGGCCATTTCAAAGTTTTGGTCTAGTGTAGACACAGCCATAATATATAAGGTAGGATACATCAATGCATGTCAGTTGCATGTGTTAGAGTCAAATGCTACTAAATAAAATAATTGCTACTAGTAAACTAGTAAACACTGTGCTCTGGAGTAAGTGTTTGTAATATTAGTCCCATATATTGCATCTTTAGCTGCAGTAAATAAGTAAATCATGTAACAAACCTTTTACATCAAATGTTAGGCTATGTCTACACTAGAACATAAAGTCACTTTTAAGGCACTCAACTCAATTTTACAATGTGGCTGTCTTTGCTGCAAATGCCGTTAGGTTGATTGGAAGGGGCGCTAAAGTCAACTTTCCTGCCCCACCCCTCCAGTCTGGTGTAACACCAAGTTCAAATTGACGAGGTTGAATTCATGCTAATGTGGAAACAGCATTACTTTAAATTGATTTTATTGGCCTCCAGACATACCCAACAATGTCCTGGCCGTGTCTGTTCTGGCTGCTTTCATCTCCACTGCTCTCCAGGTGTGCAGGAAGTAGGAAGCAGGAAGCCTGGCAATTTGAATTCATTTTCTTTCTTACCTGTGTGGTGATCACATCTTGCCATGATTTCTCCAGTCATCCATAGTCCTCTAAGGCAGAGAAAACTTCATTTTGTACGTAAACTTACGTTATCAAATCTTCAAGATTTGTATCTAAATCATAATGAAATTATAAAAAAGCACAGGCCCATTTAATTTTCCTTTTACAGATCTCTTTTAAAACATCTGAAGAGCTGAAATTTCCTGACCAGAGCCATCACATCTTTTGGTAGCATCTGGCAGCTTTTGCAAAATGGTGAACAACCTAAAAGGTGTACCTGATTTTCTTTCAAACAATTCCTTCAATTGTAAATTTAAGAGGTGTGTAGTGAGTCAGTATGGCCGCCTGCAGACCCAGAGGCAGAGGAGGCTCTGCAGAGGCCCTGGTGGGCGGGGCCAGAGCCCTCAGAGGGCTGGCCCCAGGGCTAGAAGAGCCAAGGGCGGGGCTCAGGAGCTATTAAAGCTGGGGCCTCCGGGCAGGGAGGACGTGCCTGCACGAGCTCCTCGGTGCCAAAGGGAGAGGGCCTGCTGCTGCCCAGCCAGGCTGGAGGAGCAAGCCCCCAGCGGCTCCAAGCAATCCCGGGTCCATATGCCCCAAGGGGACTACCCGGCCTTCCCAGACCTACCAGGACCTTCACGCCAGCGGAGACCCCCTGCCTTGGAAGAAGCCCCAGGAGCGGTCTGCCGCAGAGTCCCGGCGGATCCTTACAGCACTCAGGCCCAGGATCGCCTCGGGTCTCCTGTATTACCGCCGCCCGACTACCCCAATGACATTGTTATGGACAACTGGCCGGAGCCCCCAAAGGTGGATGACCTGGAGGAGACCGACCTAGGGGGACCCCTTGACCAGATGGACTGGGACCTTCCGCCAGCAGAGGTAGAGGTAGGAAGTGGCCCGGGGAACGACGCTCACGAACCCATGGCAGTGTGTTGCGGTCTGGATCCCCACTGCCATGGTTGCGTGTGAGCGACCCCCCGGGCCCCGGGCCGGGTCGCAGTGGAGTGGGAGGGCCTGCGACCCCCTCCCCCCTTGACAGGGCCAGCCTGTGCTGGGCCTGCGCTTAAACCCTTGTGTTGCTGCCCTGCCCCAAACTGAGGGCTGGGCCTGCGCTTAAACCCTTGGGTTGTTGCCCCGCCCCAAACTGAGGGCTGGGCCAGTGCTTAACCCTTGTGTTGCTGCCCTGCCCTGGACTAAGGGCTGGGCCCAGAACTGTGCTATTACTTGGGGACTGCTGCCCTGCCCTGGACTGAGGGCTGGGCCCAGAACTGCGTTATTACTTGGGACTGCTGCCCTGCCCTGGACTGAGGGCCGGGCCTAGAGTTGTACTATGACCTGGGAACTGCTGCCCTGCCCTGGACTGAGGGCTGGGCCCAGAACTGCGTTATTACTTGGGACTGCTGCCCTGCCCTGGACTGAGGGCCGGGCCTAGAATTGTACTATTACCTGGGAACTGCTGCCCTGCCCTGGACTGAGGGCTGGGCCCAGAACTATACAACTCTTGTGAACTGCGGCCCCGCCCTAGATTGAGGGCTGGGGCCTGTATAGTGTTGTAGCGGTGAGCCGCTGACCGCCCAAACTGAGTACGGGCCAGTGCTCTAACCCCCTTTTTGCTGCCGCCCGCCCTAGGCCAAGGGGCTGGGCGTCTCTGGACTTGTTACAAGGTGAGTATTTTTTTCTATGCCATATATGCATATAAGAGATCAAAGCCCTCCAGTCGTTATGGCTGCTAGGAGAGAATGACCTAAAGTGAAACTACAATTTTTACACTGTGAATTACCGGTTGTACAAGCTATCTGATGTCTTCACTTTTTCAAGCTGAAACTTGACTTAACATTTTCTCTTAACTGGATCAGCTGTCATACAAAGTGAAGTCAGAATGCCAGTTTATATGAAGAAGGGACATTTTAAAGGTGAACTTCTGAGACTCTCAAAGACATCATATTTTTGTTACCTAAGTTGTATTTGATGGATGCCCATCAGCAGTGCAGCTCTCCTATGTTACTTGGGTAGCATCTAATTTGACCTCCGGAATGTTGCAGGCCACAGAACCTCAGCAACCCACTATTGTAATAGACTCCTAACTGATGGCCAAGTTACTGAAGTCCTCAAATCATGGGTTAAAAACTTCAATTACAGAGAATTCACAGTATACACTAGTTTAAACCGGTAAATGACCCAGGCTACATAGGAAGTTGAAAAACCCCAAGGTTGAAATTAATTCCCAAATTCCACAAATATGGCTTATATTACATCTTGGCTTTTCACCTTCTCTGCCCTTGCTCCCATAGAGTGACGGCAGATGCTTTTCCTGGAGCCTTTATCTGAGGCAAACTTCTTGGCCAGTTTAATGAGCTTCTTTGTTCAGTTAATCCTGGCTTCCCCTGCAGGTGCAACCAGCTACCCCTCACGACCAGATTAACCCTTTTCAGGCCTGTGTGGGGTAGTCATGCAGGTCTACTCTCAAGCCAAGTGTGGCTGGATGCAGCATCTCCTAAGAGTATTCTTGTTAGCAGGGCCACCAACAGGGGGTGAGTGGGGCCAGGGCAGTTGCCCCAGGACTGAGTGATTTAAAAGGGCTGTAACTACTGTAGCAGCAGCAGACAGAGTCCCAGCAGACAAAGTCCCCCAGTCATTTCCAGAGCCCCACATGGTGCAGTCCACATAGCACTGAGGACTGGCTGGGGGAGGCTATCCCTTGGCCCTGCCCCTTCTGCCTGAGGCCACTCCTCTTCGGAGTGGCCCAGAGCCGAGTCCTCCACCCTCCTCCATATTGTCCAGCATCTGTGGAAGTCTGTTGCCAGCCTTGATTGTTAGTCTGGGTACTTGAAAGCAATATGAGACAACCCTTTGCCTTCACGCCCCACTGCTCTGAATGTTCAGCTGCTCCGGTGCCCTCAAATTCTGTCAGCTCAGGATGAATTTGGAATCATGGTGTGATCATGCATTCATTGTCATTACACTGTCAGGAGTCTCCTTGATTTGATAATCTCTTTTGGTTTATTTTTTTTTCCTTCCTTCATTCCCCTAAAATACCTAAGAAACATGGATGTATGCACACTTCGGTCTGATCGTATCAATCTCTCTCACTCTGCTCTGTTTCTTTTGAACTAATTTCAGCTACAGAATATTCAAGGTAAAAGAAAAAAGAATCAGTCAGGGCTATATCGGGCCAAACCAGCTGAATCCCCAGTTCCAAAGCATACAGTCGTGATTTAGGAACAGAGTTAATCAGAACTACTCTCCCTTCCCCTTCCTAGCCTTCGATTTGTACTAGTCTATGTTCAGCAGTCACACCTGAGCTCTTGTAGTATAGGTTGAACTTCTCTGCTCTGGAACGCTCAGGACCTGACTGGTGCTGGGGCAAAGAGTTTGCTGGACTACAGGAGGTCAGTATTGTCTATTAGCATTACCAACACTTCCACTGCTTACTGGGCTCTAAGAAGACATTTAGGGATAAATTACCACCAAATAACAGCACAGAACACAGAGAGCCAGGACCGGTGGCTGTAAACAAACTTTATGAGAACAGGGGAAACTTGGCCACGCCTAGAGAAGTGGACATCCAGCGAACTAAAATCATGCCAGACAATGTATGTTTTTGTTTGAGAGAGTGCCTGACTAGAGAGGTTCAACCTGAAGTCATGTTACATAAACCACAGTCCTATCTCTGCTATCCAGGACTTCCAACCAAACCAAATGTTGGTGGGATAGGGCCATTTTGAGGAATGCAGGGTATTTAGGCCTGCCTTTACAAGACAGATGCTTTGCAGAGCATCAAGATTCATCTGATGATGCATACTTCACAAGGCTTAGTAGAAAGGGGCTATTTCTAACAAGATTTTGGTGGAGAGATGGGATCAAGGGAAAAACAGCTTGGCGTGTGTGAAGTTAAAGGAAAAAGAAATATGGTGAGTTTTTTCACCCAGAGTGCCCCCCTTGCTTGTGAAAACGATTGCACCCTTAAAACAAATCTCTGCTGATGCAGTCCAGTAACCCAGAAAAGCACATTTGTGGTCTCACCATTTCCTGTTGTCTAGAGGTTTCCAGTCACTGTGAAAAATGGTAAACATCTTTTGAAGGAATTGTTTTGCATGCTTCAGAGAGCAAGGAAGTGAAGAGATTAAGTAGAGCCACTTCTGAGCAAAACTGCTCTGTGCACCGTGGCACTGAACCTGAAAACAATTAAGCTATTTTAGAGACTATCCACTGTACTTTAAGTTTTGTGAAATCCTCATTCTATCATTATGATTCCTACTTTTTCCTATTGTTTGTACGATCTCTCTCTGGGTTTTACTGGCTTCTACCTGCTGTACAATTAATTTTACCAGGCATAAATCAGTGAAGTTGATGGGTATGATTGGTTAGGGCATTTTGTTACACTCTGTTGGATTGGTTCATAAAATTTTAGTAAAATAATTCATTACAGTGTAGCTAAGGAGGACTTAAGATGTCACTATGTAAAAGGGGATTCAAAAGGAAGTTCTTTGGGAACCAGCTCCAGAACACATTTCCAAGATCAGAGCTGCCAGACCTAAACACTGTGCTAATGATAAAAACTGGAGTCCCCCAGATAGACCTGATCCTGACTGGCCACTTGACTGACTCCAGCAACGTCGGACTGGCCTTCTGCAGGACCTGCCTGTGTTTAGCTGTGTCTACACGTGCACGCTACTTCGAAGTAGCGGCACTAACTTCGAAATAGCGCCCGTCGCGGCTACACGCGTCGGGCGCTATTTCGAAGTTAACTTCAACGTTAGGCGGTGAGACGTCGAAGTCGCTAACCTCATGAGGGGATAGGAATAGCGCCCTACTTCAACGTTGAACGTCGAAGTAGGGACCGTGTAGACGATCCGCGTCCCGCAACGTCGAAATTGCTGGGTCCTCCATGGCGGCCATCAGCTGGGGGGTTGAGAGATGCTCTCTCTCCAGCCCCTGCGGGGCTCTATGGTCACCGTGGGCAGCAGCCCTTAGCCCAGGGCTTCTGGCTGCTTCTGCGGCAGCTGGGGATCCATGCTGCAGGCACAGGGTCTGCAACCAGTTGTCAGCTCTGTGGATCTTGTGTTGTTTAGTGCAACTGTGTCTGGGAGGGGCCCTTTAAGGGAGTAGCTTGCTGTTGAGTCCGCCCTGTGACCCTGTCTGCAGCTGTGCCTGGCACCCTTATTTCGATGTGTGCTACTTTGGCGTGTAGACGTATCCTCGCAGCGCCTATTTCGATGTGGTGCCGCGCAACGTCGAAGTTGAACATCGACGTTGCCAGCCCTGGAGGACGTGTAGACGTTATTCATCGAAATAGCCTATTTCGATGTTGCTACATCGAAATAAGCTATTTCGATGTTGGCTTCACGTGTAGACGTAGCCTTTGTGTACTTGTATGTGTGTGAGAAAGAGAGAGAAAATGCATGTGCTGCTTTTTATGTGTTTTCAATAAACACAGTGTATTGTCGTTTCCCCTGAAAAAAATTACATATACTTCATTTAAGCTTAATATCCTAAACACACCCACTGTGTTGGCTGCTTGCCATAGCCCTGTTCCTGGCCCTGCTCCTGGCCCCAGACCCACTCCCAGGTGCAGCCCCAGCACCCCATCGATGTCGCCCTCTACCACCACCATCCCCTTCTCACACCAAAGGGAGAAATGGATAGAGTTAATGGAATGTAACCCTCCAAAGTTTGGGACCACGGTTCTACACCCTTCTCCTTTTTGTCAGTTATGTAAAGCCTAGCCACAGTAAGAGCGGGTGAAACCCCAATGCCCCTGAATCCCAGCTGAAACAGCCTCCCCATAGGTAACTGGTCTAAATGAAGAACAGTCCTGAAGTTGACTTAAGTTGGGCTGGTGCACAGTTTGCTCAGCCTCCAATTCAAGTCATAAAATGAGATATCAAAGTGACTCACAGGCACTCTGCCTCCATCTTTGGTCCTGCACTGAGAATAGGTATGACTCTGCACCTTGAGCAACATGGGGACAGGGAGATAAATGCATGCATCCAGGGAGAAAAATCCAGAAAACTCAAAGGATAATTTCAGTCATTTGAGCTATTAATGAGATCTTTGTATGTGCCCCAAAGGGCTATTGCCACAAGTGAAGACAAGTTCAGGTAATTTGGTTGCAATATCTCATATGCCTCTTACTCTTCTTCCAGTGTAATTGTGAAACACATACCTAACTTCTGAAAGTTTCTGCATATGAACTTTAATTTTCATGATTTCTTGATAATCACAAAACTTTAATATAGCCACCGCTATCATGCTGAAACCAATCCTTTATTTAGGAGGACCGCATTCAGTGCAATCTACTTTATGTAGTTTCATCATTTTTAACTTTCCCCTGTTTCCTTAAACCCCCTGAGGTTTGTGAAAGCTAAGAGCCAGTGCAGCAACTTTAAAATTTGATAAGTATTACAGTGCTTCATAGTCCTTCATTACTCACTTTTATTAACTGTTTTGTCTAGTTGCTTTGCCTCCAGGTAGATGGAAAATTAGTGATTTATTCAATCATTTTAGTGAAAAAAATAGTACTGTTCATTTAACTGCTTCAGTAACTTACCCTGTTACTGCTGGGTAATAATGGCTTATACCCATGTGGTTAGTGCAATGGAAGAAAAAATGTTCTCTGTTTGTATTCACAGCAGTTAACCCTTAATGCTTATAGCTGGCAGTATTTCTAGAACCCCAGAAAGGATCTGATCTCTTACAGGTATAGTGGAAACAAGCCTTGGGAAAACACAGCTAAGGAATTTTCTCTTCTGTTTAAGATTATAATCCAACATTAAATCCTACATATTCAATAGATAATTCCAGAAAGAAAAGAAATTATCTGATTTCTTGTTCCAGTATAATCACAATATACTTGCTAGTGCATTTTTATAACCTCCTAGACATAATGTCCCCATGCAATCCATTTTAAAAACATTTACCTTTATAAGGCTGAGGAAGGCTGAGGACAGAGTTATCCCGTTACTCATTGAGGAGGGAAAGACTGTAACAGAAGATGCCGCAACAACTGACTTGTTGGAGCTTTTGCTTCAGTTTTCACCAAAAAGGCAAGCCCGTGACTGGATGACATACACAATGAGCATCAGTGCATATAAAGTAGAATCTGAGGCTCAAATAGGGAAAAATAAATTAAGAGTACTTGGACAGGGTAGACCTCTTTAAGTCAGCAGGCTCTGATGAATTGTTACCTTAATGCTATGCAGGATTCCCTAAACCCAAAGCTCTCAGTAATTTTACTGTCTGCAAGGTGGTATCATGAAATAAATCAAGGTAGAGGCAGTATCTCTGTCTGCTTTCTGTCTGGCATAAATCACACACAATCAAGTGCTTTTACTTAAAGCCTTCACTGTAATCTTTCAGCCCTCTCACCAGAAAACCAGTACTCAAAGTTTCAGCTTTATTTAATCTCAAGAACACACAAACACAGTGGCTGGGTCTACACATGCCCCTTACTTTCGAAAGCGGCATGTTAATGAGCGGGTTCGAAAGATGCTAATGAGGCGCTGCAATGAACATGCAGCACCTCATTAGCATAATGGCAGCCGCAGGGATCCAAAATTGCGGCTTTTTGAATCACACGCCGCCCGTGGAAACGGGACCTTCCGAAAGGATCCCCCAGTTTTCAAAAGCCTTTCTTCCTATCTGGTGATCGGAAGAAGGGCTTTTGAAAACTAGGGGGGTCCTTTCAGAAGGTCCCATCTCCAGAGGCGGCGCATGATTCGAAAAGCTGCACTTTCGAATCACCATGGCCGCCATTATGTTAATGAGCCGCTGCATATTCATTGCAGTGCCTCATTAGCTCATTTGAGCTAAATAGGAGGATCGGTAAAGCAGCCACAACTCTGTCCAGACTCAGCGAGAAAGTGTGGAATAACAACAAGCTGTACACTCACACCAAAATGCAAGTCTACAGAGCCTGCATCCTCAGCACCCTCCTTTATGGAAGCGAGACCTGGACCCTGTACGCCCACCAGGAAAAGAGGCTGAACGTCTTCCACTTGCGCTGCCTCAGGCGCATCCTTGGAATATCGTGGAAGGACAGAGTGACCAACACCGCCGTTCTTGAGCAAGCTGGAATCCCAACCATGCACACCCCCCTCAGGCAGTGGCAGCTCCGCTGGCTTGGCCACGTCCACAGGATGAATGATGGAAGGATCCCAAAAACATCCTGTATGGCGAGCTAGCCTCTGGCAAAAGACCTCCCGGATGCCCCCAGCTGTGCTACAAAGATGTTTGCAAGAGAGACCTCAGGGAAGTAGACATCAAGCCAGACAGCTGGGAGGAGCTGGCAGACGATCGCAGCAGATGCAGGCAGGAACTATATAAGGGCCTTCAGAAGGGTGAGTTGAGGATCAGACAGCTAGCAGAGGAGAAGGGAGCCCACAGAAAGCACAGCAAGGACCTGCCAGACACCCATTACATATGCAACAGATGCAGCAAGGACTGTCACTCTCGTGTGGGTCTTCACAGTCACAGCCGACGCTGCAAATGAGGACGCCAAACGGAACTACGAAGGGCACAATCCACAGTCTACATAGACTGAAGGATGCTACTACTACATGCCTCATTAGCATCTTTTGAACCCACTCGTTAACATGCCCCTTTCAAAAGGAAGGGGCACATGTAGACACAGGGAATAGGTTGTAGGCGCACCCCAAATGACAGTTACTCAGAGTCTGCAGTGTCTCAAGTGGTCAAACAAGGCTGAAGTGGTCTGCTATGCCCTGCCCCTGAGGATTCCAAGAGATATCCAGAAGATCAAATCCAAATTCCTCAGGCCTGTCTACCCCTTTTACATAAGTAACTTCTAGTTACATCACTAACATGGCCAATCAAAGAAAAGCCACAAAGCCAGCATGATTTTGGCTGTCATTTGTAAAAATGTATGTGCGCAGAGTCTGCAGCCTCATGGGCCCCTGCACATGTAACAGAAGTCAGACATAGACAGACTTCCTGTTTTTCACAGATGCGTATCCCTGCATACCAAGGAAGACACAGTCAAGCCCATACCTCATGATTGCTGTGCTCCCCTCCCTCCACACCCCGGTTCGCCTTAGTGATGCTAAACGGGTTCTAAGGCCTTGCAGGCAATACTCTTGGCAATAAGCAAAATAATTGATATTCCATCCCAATAGTTACCAGTGGCTTGAGCACTTGAGTGGTTGCAAAAATGTCCCTGAGCACTAGAATACTTATGAACCTGTCTGAAGGTGGTCTTACCTACTAGTGATTAATTCCAAGAACTCATGGAAAAGACAATGGCATAGGCAATACATTTGGAAAGTTTGCAGACAATACTAAGATGGGAGGGATTGCAAGCACTTGGGAGGACAGGATTAAAATGCAGAATGATCTTAACAGGCTGGAGAAATGATCAACAATAATAAACAGGATGAAATTCTATAAGGACAATTGCAAGAAAACATTTAATGACACGTAAGAAAGGGCAATCAACTGCATATGTAAGTCGTAGATATAAAATACATTACATTATCACAGATTAAGAACCTCTTGAAGACAAGGGCATTTATTGAACTCTGGGGAGGCTGGATATTTTGCTGCCAAACTAATTATTTACTGGCATGGACACCCTGTTAGTTCCCCACCTCTCTCCACATTTAGACTCTCCATCACCATCTTGCAAGTGTTATTCACAGAAAGCTGGAAAAAAAATTAATGAAATATCAAGCACAACAAATCAAAAGGGTAATTCAGGACAGATGGCACTGAAAACTCTATGATAATAATGCCCTCATAGCTCTTCCCATTAAAAGTAATAAAAAAATCATAGCTGCTTTTAAAGTTATGGTATCTCCACAGCAACTAGAGGAGAACAAGAGAAGAGTAAATGTGATTCAGGAGAAAAGAAACAGGATTTCACAATGTGGTTTAATGAATGAGGATTTGACCTAACCTGAGAGATAATGATGGGGACAGATTGATTGCTGCTGCGAAGTTAGATCAAGAATCTTGGCTGACAATACAGCCTAACATACTGTACTGACAAATGCTCAATACCGACCACAAAAAGGGCTCCTTCTGAAAGTGCTTTGACTGTACACATCAGCACAGTGGAGAGAGAATGTATAAGTAGCCTAAAAAGAGTAATATTCTGGAAAGCAGTCAAGCTAGTTTTTTGTTTGTTTGTTTTTTCCCCCAGAGTGCTGCTGTACCTTTAAATATAAACATTGTAGCGGGACGGGACATGCAAATGACCGAGATCAGAAATACAAATAAGACAAATTTAAATATCTAGCACCTCATTTGCATATTCCCATATGATCTGGCTTCCAGAAGAGCCAGTTCCGGATACCAAAACAGCCAGGGGGACGGAGTTCCTTTGAAAGGAAACCCCCCTTTTGAAAGCACCCTTCTTCCTACTTTGTTTCAGAACATAAGTAAACAAGGTACAAGATATTTAAATCCATGCCTCATTTGCATTTCTGATCTCACTCATTTGCATTGTCCCTTCCAAAAAGGAGGGGCCAGGTAGACAAAGCTTGTTTGTGCTGTGGGTGAGGAGTACATTACCCTGAAGTTAAAGCGGCTGTTACAGAACAGTGAGAAACTGTGCAGCTCTGTTGTCTCTGGAAGTTTTGTAGTTCTTTCTTTGCTCTTTTTCAAAATCTGAAAAAAAAAGTCACTGTCTGAGTGTATACATTTTGTTCTTTTTTCATGTACAAATCCCTCCAAAAATGGGACATAATCATCATTTAAAAAGCTGTTTTCGCTCGGGCCACTGAATAAGAAGGTCACAGAGAACCATCGCAGTCAAATAACTTTTTGGTAAAAACTAATTGGGAAACTGCAAGTGTTACAGGATATGAACATGTTTTGTTTTCCTCTTATTGGGCTGTATCAGTATTGCCTTCTACACCAGAGCTGCCAACTTTCCAATCCTGCTCTGTGATAGGCAGGGCCTTTCTCAGGGGTTGCACTTACTGGTTTCCCATCAAAAAGATCTTTTGAGTTTTTCTTAAGCCTTTGGCAAGTGGAGGCTTTTCAGCTGTTTCCCCCAGCTACTCTGTAACAAGAACCACCTCCTTCAGAAGAGCAGCCACTTTTTCCCCCTGGTTGCTGATCCTTCCTGCTGCTCCTTCCTGCATCGGTGACTGGTGCCAGCAGAAAGTGGGGGTGGGGTGGGGTGGGGTGGGGTGCAAGGAGCGCCACCAAGATTGAAAGGGCGAGGAGAATGCAGGGACACCCCTAGCAATTAAAATTTGTCAGGGATGTGATGAAGTGGAGTTTTAATTCACTCTGTTATGTTGCACGTGAGCTCTCCTGTCCTATAGTAACCCAGAGCGCATGCCTTAGTGGCCCTGGGCACGGCACCAATACCTCGACGGTGATGGGAATTCCAAGTTTGTCTTCCTGTGACCAGCTCTCATTTTTAAACCTGCTTTCTACAACTGGAGCAGACTGTGCAGGAGTGTGTGTTTAGTAGGGACTGAGCCCTGAGGAGCTCATTAGCTTTCTCCAATTGGATCAGGCTGTACCCACCACTCTGCTGTATAACAAAAAAGGATAATGTTGTCTGCCGTTCAGTGCAGGCGACCGGAAGTCAGAAGACCTGGCTTACAAGTTCTCCATCAGTACATGGAGAATCGTATTTGTCTTTGGGGAGCACTTCAGGATCCTTTGGAAAAAAGTCTCAGAGAGATAGTCATGCTAGTCTGTATTTGTAAAAACAACGAGGAATATTAATAAATCCATTAGTCTCTAAGGTGCTAATGGACACCGCTTTTTTTAAAGGAATTTTTATACAATTTAAAAATAATTAAGGTGCTTTGAGATGGAGCCACACGCATGTAAAATAATGCTAACTAAAGAAAAATAGCATACACTTTCATAGACGAATAAAAGAATATTGCAGAGATATGAAACTTTACTTTGTCATGACTTTCGTATTTTATACTCTTAGGACTAATAAGAGTTTTGATGTAGAGCCTAATGTCTTTTTTGTGTTTCATGATGGAGGTGTGTGGGTCGGGTATTTGTTTTTTGTTTGTGAAAGGAATGTGCCAGCAGGAACTCAATGCTGCTGAAGGCTAGGAGGAATGTGTCTCCCAGAGATCATTTGCATGAGAATGCAAAGGTGTACATATGTGCTTTCTTCCACACCACAGTGTTTGGAAAAAGAGCTGCCTAAGCTCAGAGGAACTGGAGGCTCCCCTAGAAGAGACACCCACTGCAATCCCACAAGGACTGATAGGGCCATGAGCGGAGGTCACTGTGAAGATAGAAGGGATGGAATGTAGAGCTGTGCTGGATACAGGATCTCAAGTGATCTCAATATTCCAGTCATTCCACCAACGAATGCCTGCCTATTCAATCACTGATGGGTCTCGGTCTGTGTGGACTCAGCATGAATGAATACCCCTATGTGGGATATATCATAGTGCCCCTAGAGTTCCTTGAAGAGGTGGCAGGGTAAAAGAGGAGGTAGACACAGCTGCCTTAATATGCCCTGATCCCAAGGGGATCTCTGATGTGTCTGTACTAATAGGGACCAACTCCAGTCTCTATAATGTCCTGGCGGAATATTGCAGACAACAGGTCGGGCACCAATACCTGACCACCCTGATGATTCATACACTTTGTGCTGAAGCCTACAAGAAAATTGAGGATGCTAAACAGAAGTCATCCAAACTGCCAGTGGGCGCTCTGAGGCATGCGGGCACAACTCCCTTAGTAGGACAGAGCAAGAGGTGCTCGCCAGGAGTACCTGACTGAAAAGCAGTGGAGGAACTCTAGCTATGGTAGAGCAGTCAGTTGAAGGAGGTCTCCCTGATAGTCTTACCTGCTGAAACCCAGGAAAAGGTGACTATACTGATTGCTTAACAAGTCATGGCATTGTCGTGAAGCAAGGACAAAAGATAGCAGACCTTTTTGAGCCCAAATCGGTGATAAGGCCTCAGTGTGCCACTCAAGCCCAACAATAGATCCAGAAAGATTTGACTTTAGAGATTCACCACTGTCTGAGGAGTGGAAGATACGGCTAAGGAAGAAGCTTTGCGAGAGACCAAAGGTATTCTCACGACATGAGTGGGATGTGGGATGTGCAAAAGGGGTTGAGCATACCATCAGACTACAGGATGCTTGACCTTTCCAGGACAGATCTAGGAAGGCAGTCCTTTCTGAGATGGAAGATGTCCAACAGCATCTTCAAGAGCTAGCAGAGAACGGCATCATTACAGAATCCTGCAGCCCATACACTTCACCCATTGTGGTGGTCAGTAAAAAGAATGGGAAAATTTGGATGTGTATTGACTACCACACCTTAAATAGACGTACCGTGGTCGACCAGTACATTACACCTCGGATTCAAGATGCTTTAGATTGCCTGCTGGGAAGCCAGTGGTTTTCAGTTCTAGACCTTCAAAGTGGATATTGCCAGATTCTGCGGGAGAAGAAGATAAAGAGAAGACAGACGTCATCTGCCCATTAGGGTTCTACCAGTTCAAACGCGTGCCTCAGGGGATTTCTGGGGCACCAGCCACATTCTGGAGTCTGATGGAGAAAGTTGTGGGCGACATGAACTTAGTGCAAGTCTTGGTTTATTTGGATGACCTTATCATATTTGGAAGAACATTGGGGGAGCATGAAGCAAGACTTCTTAAGGTCCTCAACTGGTTGGAGGCCTATGGATTGAAGCTTTCTATCAACAAGTGCCAGTTTTGTAGAACATCAGTGAAGTATGTAGGTCACATTGTGTCCCAGAAAGGTGGGAGTATTGACCCAGATAAAATAGAGGCACTTGTCACATGGCCACTTCCCAACAATTACTGGGAGCTTAAACCCTTTCTAGGGTTTACTGGATACTACCATAGATTTGTGAAGAATAATGCTACCGTTGTCAAGCCTGTGAACGATCTCACCTGTGGATACCCACTTGGCAAGAGCAAGACTAAGACCAGGGGTAAATGGAGGCCCCCAAGGCTTCCAGAGCAGAAGCGTCATGGTCCTTGTAAGGCCCCTGCCTATGGCAGCACCCCCTCTGGGCAGCACGGGCCAACACAGCTCGCCCTCCGGGTCTAGCTAGCCCAGGGCTTTGTCCCCTTTAAGGGCAGTCTGGTGGTTGGCCAGCAGCTGGAGAACCGTGGTAGCCATCAGCCAAACAGTTAGAGACCTGCCCTTTCCTCAGGGCAGGGCAGCAGTCACACAAGCTGTTCTGGGAAGCCCAGCCTTCAGTCCAGGGCCGGGCAGCAGCCAAACAGCCGCTTACAGGCCCTGGCCCTCAGCTTGGGGCGGGGCAGTGGTTTCACGAGCCATTTGGACACCCAGCCCTTGCTTCAGGGCAGGGCTGCTGGTAAGTGCACAGTTTGGGGACCCAGCCTTCAGTTCAGGGTGAGGCCAAACTCAATTGCACAGTTTGAAAGTCCAGCCCTCAGTTCATGGCGGGGCAGCAGTCAAGCAGCAGCTTGGTGGCCCTGCCCTCAGTTTGGGGTGGAGCAGCAGTTAAACACACAGTTTGGGGAGCCCAGCCCTTAGTTCAGGGAGGGCAGCTGTCACAATGCTTTCCCCCAACCAGGGTTGGCTGTAGAGAGGTGAGGGGTTACCCCGCCAGGGACAGGGTAGGGGGGGCCCAGGCCCTCCCATTCCACTGCAACCTGGCCCGGGGCCGTATGGATCGCTCACACCTGAGCTTGGCAGTGGGGATCCAGACCGCAACACACTGCCATTGGCTCAGGGGGAGCATCCCCCAGACCGCTTCGTTCCTCCAACTCCATAGGCTCAGTGTCCCATTCGGCCTGGTCTGCCGGTCCCAGCTGGTAGGTCTCATCTGGGTAATCTGCCCTCGGTGGCTCCGTCCAGTGGACATCTCGATGTCATTGGCATAGTGCAGCAGTGGCAGGACTGTGGGCTCTAGGAGGTCAGAGGCCTGTGCGCTGCGGGTGTCCGGACGAACTCCAGGATCTTGTGCCTCTGGGGCCCCTGGGTAGCCAGCCCTGGGCATTCTCTCTTGTCCTGGCTGGGCCTCGGGGGAGGAAGCCCTCCACCAGCGTGAGGACCCTGGTAGGTCCAGGAAGTCCAGGTAGTATCCCTGTGGCATCCTTATCTGTGGCTGCCCAGGCTGGTCTGGGCAGCTGGGGGGTAGCTCTTGCCGACAGGCTGGACGGCAGTGGGTCCCCCGCCCCTGGTGCCCAGAAGCCTGGTTTTCGGCCTCCTCCTGGCATGATGGCCAAGCATTTAGAGGGCCTCGAACCTGCCCCGGCCCTGCTGGCCCTAGGCACCGCCCTCTGAGGGGCGGGGCACTGGTATTCCAGCTCAGGGCCCGCCCACCAGGCCTCTGAGCAGCCTCTTCCGCCTCTGAGTCTAGGGGAGACCACAGCACCTCGCTACAGTCCTCTAGAGCCTTTTGGATCACAATGGAATGAGAGACGTGAGAGAGCTTTTCGAAAGATCATTAACTGCCTAACTCATGCTCCAGTACTAGTGTTTGCTGATCCAAACAAACCCTTTATTTTACATACTGATGGCAGTTTGGAAGGTTTAGGGGTGGTTTTATACCAAGAAGTGGACAGCAAACGTAGAACTGTGGCCTTTGCCAGCCAAGGATTGTCTAACACCGAGACTCGTTACCCTATCCACAAGCTGGAGTTCTTGGCCTTGAAGTGGGCCATCACTGAGAAGTTTCATGACCACCTGTATGGTGCTAAGTTCCAAGTATGGACAGTCAACAATCTATTGACGTATGCGTTGATCAGTGCTAAGCTGGACGCTACTGGGCAGAGATGGGTGGCTACCTTGGCCAGCTATGAGTTCAGAATACAGTACCGATCTGAGAGAAGCAACATCGATGCAGATGCATCATAATGGCACCCACAGCCATCAGAAACTGCCGAGATTCCTTTAGATGGAGTGAGAACCATTTACAATGGAAGTTATCTCAACTCCGAGGCCCTTGAGAGTTGTATTGCTGAAACTCTGGGTTTACCACACAAGAGTGTGCCATCGGCCTCTATGAACTATATTGTGTTGGACCAATCTCCACTGCCCAGGCTTAATGCTGTGGGCTGGCAAAAAGCCCAGTTACAAGATGCTGACCTCCATGGCACCCTACTTGCAAAAACAGAGGGGCAAAACCCTATGACCATTGTTCCCTCCACTCCTGGAAGTAAACTACTGTTGAGGGACTGGAACAAACTGAGACTGATACAAGGTGTTCTGCACTGGGTCACAGTAGATCCATGGAAAAATCTACGAACACAACTGGTACTGCCAACAGAGTACACAGCCTTGCCCATGAGGGCCCTGCGCAATGATTTTGGGCATTTGGGTATGGAAAGAACCCTTGAGCTTATCCACAATAGGTTCTATTGGCCCTGGATGGCTGAGGATGTACACAGGAAATGTGAGATGTGTGCGCAATGTTTTCAACAGAAAACTCTGCCTACCAGAGCAGCCAATCTGCAGAACATCACAACCAGCAAACCCTTGGAGTTGATATGCATTGATTCCTTGTCTCTGGAACTGGATAGGAAAAATATTGGAAATATCTTAGTAGTGACTGACCACTCTACCTGGTACACTCAGGCCTACCCTACGTGTGACCAGAAAGCAACCACCATAGCACGAGTATTGTGGGAAAAGTACTTTTCCATGTTTGGACTCCCAGCTCGGATACACTCGGACCAGGGGTGAGACTTTGAGAGTTGCCTCCTGAAGGTGGCAGGAATAAAAAAGTCCAGGACAACCCCTTACCACCCACAAGATGACCCTCAGCAAGAACGATTTAACCAAACTCTATTGGATATGCTGGGGACGTTGCACCTGGAGCAGAAGGCATTCTGGAGTCAACATGTTGCCTTTTTGGTGCAGGCCTACAATGCCACGAAGAATGACGCCACTGGAGCCACCCCGTATTTGCTGATGTTTGAACGAGAACCCAGACTACCCATAGACCTATGTTTTGGGGTGTCAGCAGATGGAGTAAGCTATTAGACACACTTACAGTATGTTTCCCAACTAAGGAAAAAGCTGCAGGATGCCTACCATTTGGCTACAGCAGCTGCCTGCAAGAACACAGATCATGACAAACACTGGTATGATGCAAGAGTGCACCAACCTGGGGACAGAGTTCTGCTGTGAAATCTAGGTGTTGCTGGCAAACACAAGATTGCTGATAGATGGAAGGCAACACCCTACCTGGTGGTAGAAAGACTTAGGGACCTGCCTGTCTACAAGATTAAACCTGAGAGTGGGTCAGGGCCAATGAAAACAGTACGTAGAAATCTCCTAGTGCCTGTGGGAAAATTGGTTGGTGCCCCTTCTGAGATGGACTATGACACAAGACTGGGGCAAGAAGAAAGTGCAAGGCCACATCGACTACCCAACACAGGCAGTGGGCACTGTGGAGTTAATCTACCCCTACCCAGCACCTTTGAGAGTGACCCTGAAGAGGATGAGGCCCCCATGGAGCACCTTAGAATGGGAACAAGTCCCCAGATCCTATCAAGGGGACATGGGGAAAGTTCAACATCTTCAGCACTAAATCCCAAGGCAGAAGTGTTTAGGCTTGTGGCTGGAAAACCTCCTTCAACAACAAGACTAGCCTCGGACGATGAAATTGTCCCACTTACAGACAGTCTGGAGGAGAACCAAGCATGTGTAGATACCCCTCAATTAGCAGATGGAGATGTTTTTGGCCAGGACATCCCTGTGTATGAGCAAGCGATACAAGGGCCTGTGCCAGTACAAAGTGAATCCTCAGGAGAGCCCCACTTGCTCCTATCCTCAGAACAGGCTCCCACAGTACCTATTATGGCCATGCTCAATAGGTGAGAGAGAGTTATAAAGCCTGTAAATAGACTAACTTACGAGGCACCAGGAGTGGTTGGGGAGGATGTGATACACCTGGTGCACAGACTTGTGGAAGCCAGAGTGGGTTTTCTCAGTCCCTTAGAAGGAAATTCACATGGATAGTAACAGCAACGAAGGGTCCTGTGGCACCTTATAGACTAACAGAAAAGTTTTGAGCATGAGCTTTCATGAACACAGACTCACTTCAGCTCATGCTCAAAACTTTTCTGTTAGTCTATAAGGTGCCACAGGACCCTTCGTTGCTGTTACAGATCCAGACTAACACAGCTACCCCTCCGATACTTGACACATGGATAGTGTAATCAGAAGTGTGATTTGCCAAGATGACAAATTCTCGGCAGGGGGGAAAAATGTAAGGAATGTGCCAGCAGAAACTTAATGCTGCTGAAGTCTGGGAGGAATGTGTCTCCCAGAGAGCATTTGCAGGGGAATGCAAGGTGTGCATATGTGATACCTTGCAAACAAAGTCTGATGGGTAGCAAGGAAGCAATGAGGTTTTGTTTATTGTAAATACATTGTTGTAAAATCACAATTTATGCAAACACTCAGTATAAGAACTGTGAAATCTCACCAATGCTCCAAGTCATTGTGGGGGACAGAGCTGTCATCATAACTGCATAAGACATGGATTCCATAGAAGATATGGATTTAAACCAGGGCTGCCCTGGTTTAAAGCATTGTAAAGCAGAAGTGGAGGGATATGAGTTAAACCAGCTAGCTGTGTGCCTTGGCCCTGCTTAAGCCTTGGTCATATAGCAATAAGCCTGGTTTGACTAGTCCTCCCCACGTGTTAAAAAATAGAGCTGAAAACTAGTGTTTGTATCCTGTGAGACTCTACTTTGGTAGATGCTGTGAGCTGACATTGCAGGGTGGCAGCTAAGTCCACTATGAGCTGAAATCACCGGGTAGCAGCTAAGGCTACTAAGAGCTGAAATCACCGGGTAGCAGCTAAGGCTACTAAGAGCTGAAATCACCGCATTTTGCCTTAGGCCCAACCCGCAGCAGACAGTGTGATGGCAGATGGCTGGTAGGAGGAGCAGTGGACAGACAGACAGTGTGACTGGCGGCCGGCCGGTAAGAGCAGTGGCGGACAGATGGCGTGACTGGCTGCCTGAGGAGGGTGTGCATAGTTGGGATTCCAGCTTGCTCAAGGACGGTAGTGTTGGACACTCTGTCCTTCCACGATATTCCAAGGATGCACCTGAGGCAGCGCAAGTGGAAGATGTTCAGCCTCTTTTCCTGGCAGGCGTACAGGGTCCAAGTCTCGCTGCCGTAAACGAGGGTGCTGAGGACGCAGGCTCTGTAGACTTGCATTTTGGTGTGAGTGTACAGCTTGTTGTTATTCCACACTCTCTCACTGAGTCTGGACAGAGTTGTGGCTGCTTTACCGATCCTCCTATTTAGCTCAGTCTCCAAGGACAGGGTGTCAGTGATGGTGGACCCAAGGTAAACGAACTCGTGGACAACCTCTAACGTATAGTTGTCAGTGCTGATTGATGGAGAAACAGCAACGTCCTAAGCAAGTACCTTTGTCTTCTTTAGGCTGATGGAGAGCCCAAAGCCCTTGCATGCTTTGGAGAACCGATCCAGCAGCTTCTGAAGCTGGTCTTCTATGTGTGACACGACAGCAGCATCATCTGAGAACAGCATATCTCTGATGAGGACTTCCCGCACTTTAGATTTAGCTTTCAGCCTTGCAAGATTAAACAGTTTCCCGTCAGATCTTGTGTGCAAAAAGATGCCCTCTGTTGAAGATCCAAAGGCGCGTTTAAGGAGGAGTGCAAAGAAGATCCCGAACAATGTCGGAGCAAGGACGCATCCTTGTTTGACACCGCTCCTGATGCTGAAAGCATCCGATAATGTGCCATCATATTGGACGGTTCCTCTCATGTTTTCGTGGAAAGACTGGATCATCTTGAGTAACCGTGGAGGACGGCCTATCTCGTGGAGCAGTTTGAACAGTCCATCCCTGCTGACCAAGTCGAAGGCCTTGGTTAGGTCGATGAAGGCAATATAGAGTGGCTTCCTCTGCTCCCTGCACTTCTCCTGCAGCTGCCTCAGAGAGAAGAACATGTCGACGGTAGATCTCTCTGCGCGGAATCCGCACTGTGATTCAGGATACACCCTCTCAGCAATCTTCTGGAGTCTGCTGAGGATGACACGAGCGAACAGTTTGCCAGTGATGCTTAGCAGGGAGATTCCACGGTAACTGTTGCAGTCGCTTCTGTCTCCTTT
Organism: Carettochelys insculpta; assembly: GCF_033958435.1. Lineage (NCBI taxonomy): Eukaryota > Metazoa > Chordata > Testudines > Carettochelyidae > Carettochelys > Carettochelys insculpta. The sequence continues at coordinate 92,745,810 of NC_134139.1, forward strand.
GTTCTTATACAAGGTTATGATGTTAGCATCGTGCATGTCCTGTGGAACCTCTCCCTCTCTCCAGCACAGGCACAGTAGCTCATGTAGGGGTGCCAGGAGAGTGTCTGTGGCACACTTGATTACCTCTGGTGGTATACCATCCTGGCCCGGGGCCTTTCCTGCTGCAATGCTGTCGATGGCTTTCTTCAGTTCATCCACTGTTGGTTCCTGGTCCAGTTCATCCATTACTGGTAGGATTTCGACGGCATCGAGGGCTGAGTCGACCATAGTGTTCTCACGTGAGTACAGCTCAGAGTAGTATTCGACCCAGCGCTCCATCTGTTTGGCTTTGACAGTGATGACTTCACCAGATTTGGATTTCAGAGGTGCCATCTTGTTCTGGGTGGGTCCTAATGCCTTCTTGATGCTCTCGTACATTACCCTGAGGTTACCAAAGTCAGCGCTGGTCTGGATGCTGCTGCATAGCTCGAGCCAGTAGTTGTTGGCACAGCGCCTGGCCATCTGCTGTACTGTTTTTCTGGCTGCTTTGAGCGCTTGCAGGGTATTCTGGCTTGGTGAATGTTTACTCCAGGAGCGCAGCTCACTTTTTTTTGATGGCTGGAATCATCTCATCAGAGTTTGCTTTGAACCAGTCATTTGTGTTTCTAGCTCTTCTTCCAAACACCGACAAGGCCGTGTTGTACATTGTATCCCTCAGATGCTGCCATCTGGATTTCACATTGGCACCCCCAGGGTTGCTGCGCAGATTCTCCTCGAGGGTTGCTCTGAACTTTTCAGCTGTCTCTGAGTTAGCCGTCTTTCTGGCATCGATGCGGGGCCTTCCAGTTGGTTTAGAGTGGTGCCGCTTCTTGGGAATCACCTTGAGTTTGGAGCAAACTGAGTGAGCTGTATCGCAGTCAGCACTATGATAGCTGTGTGTCAGAAGGACATTTTTGAGGTTATCACATTGAGCGATGACCATGTCTAGTTGATGCCAGTGTTTTGAGCGTGGGTGTCTCCATGACACTCTGTGCTGTGGCTTGGTTTGGAAAAATGTGTTTGTGATGCACAGATTGTGGTACGTGCAAAGTTTGAGAAGATGCTGACCATTTTCATTCATTTTTCCCACACGAAAGTGGCCTAAGCAGGAAGGCCACGAGTCACGATCGGCACCAACTCTCGCACTGAAGTCACCCAGAATGTACAGTTGTTTGCGAGCAGGTATTTGCGCTATGGCAGCACTAAGCACATCATAAAGCTTGTCTTTTACTTCTGGTGTAGCGTACAGGGTTGGGGCATAAGCGCTGATCAGGTGGACAGGACCGGTGTGAGTTTGAAGTATGACCTGAAGGAGGGAGGGAGTTTTGAGAGGGGAGTTTAGAGGGGGAGCTTAGAGGGAGCTAGTTACTTCTTCAGGTGTAAGAGGCAGCATCATCCCCAACTGCTGGCTGGAGCTGAGGGACCCGCTGCAGCATGAGGAGCAGGGGGGCAAGATCAAGGGATGTCAGTGGTGGGCAAGTGGTTTGGGGACGTCTGGTACGGCTGTGAGGATGGCAGCACCCACGGAGGCTGCTTGCGGCGTCCTGGCTCAGATTGCATGGCTTCCAGGCCCAGTCCTGCGCTCCCTGCATGCACGCGCCGCACCAGATCTGTGGGGCTCCAGGGACAGCCGTAGCCAGATGAAGAGTTGGTAGCTTTGGCTGGGACCCAGGGTGTGGCTGGGCTGCGAGATCAGCATCTTCCTGGAGGATGTGGGGCTGCAGCAGTGTGTGGCCAGGTGCAGAGAGGCCAGGGGAAGGGGGACCTGGGGGCAACGAGAACTGATGGGGGCAGTGTGGTGCAGTCAGGAGACATGGGAGTGGATGGGGGAAAAGGGGACAGGGAGGGGGGATCTGGGGGTGATGGTAGCCGAAGAGAGGCAGAGGGGTGGGGAGGAGGGTCCTGGGGAGGCGAGGTGGTCATCATGGGGAGCTTTGGGGACATGTGGCGCCAGGGAGGTGCAAGAGGTAGTGGGACCGTACCCACGTTCTCCATGCCCCACTGCCTTGTGGGTTATCCTGGAAAGGAGCAAGGGTAAGGGAGTAAACCCTGACAGAAAATCTGGAGGAGAGTCCTAAGGCGGTTCTGTGCCAACTTCTGGCATTGACCCGGCAACTCCTGCAGCTGAGCTGGTACCAGACGTAGAGGTTATCCTCTCCTTTGGACTATAGCAGTAAAGCTGAGAGGGGAACACTGGCACCAGGGCAGCCCAGGGTCCCAATAATCACCCAAGCTCACGCCTGGAGAGGTACTCCAGCATTGCTAACAGCGTTGAACCAACACGGAAGGTAACAGATACCAGTTATAAGCTCTTGCTCGACTGGCGTAGAGAACGAGCGCCAGCGGTTGCCTCCGACCGTGGGAGAGATCGTCACATCTCACTGGACAGTCACAGCCCACCTCAAGCTGGGCAGCCCCCAGCCAATAGGGTACTGTCCCGCCATAGTTCACCTGCCTCACTGGGTGCGTGAGACTTAAGGTTACCAAACCTGACAAGTGACTTGAAAGCTGAGCACCAGGCAAACCAATAAGAAAATCAACAAGAAAAGGAAACCATCAAAGTTTTAAGCTTGCTTGCTGGAATGTGCGGACCATGCTGACAGGTCTGACTGAAGATCTTCAGGACATCAGCGACACTCAAAAGACCGCTGTCATCAATGAGGAACTGAAGAGGCTCCAAGTTGACATTACTGCTCTGCAAGAGACACGTCTCGCAGATTCAGGATCTCTAAAGGAAAAGGACTACACCTTTTTCTGGCAGGGTAAAGCCCGTGAAGAATCCAGGGAGCATGGTGTTGGCTTCGCCATAAGAAACACCCTTCTACAAATGGTGGAATTAGTCATGGGTGGAGCAATAGAAAAGATCTGGGACAAGCATGCAGGGAGTGGGACAGCTCTTCCCTGAGTAGAACCCGATTGCTGGGAAGTGCTAGAAGACACTCTGTGACCCCAACACGGAGAAGCTTAGAGAGAGCATGTGACCAGGATGGGGCTGTGGGAAAGATCTAAAATTAGAATGGGGTGGCGGGGGAGAGGTGGAAAGTGGTCAGAGTTGAAGCTGAGGGAGCACTTTGCTGTTTGCTACTCAGTCCCTGGACTAGAACCCAATGAATATGGCCTGAAATCCCTTGCAGGCTCACTGAGAAAGAAGGTCAGATACATGGAGCAGAAGGTTTATGGAGACAGCCTAAATTGCCAACATGAGATTGCTGTATGATTGTCTGGAACTTTTTGATAACTGTGGTAAGGGAGGACCAAAAGCCAGGCCAAACTATAAAGAGGCAATGGAATCAGCCTGTCAGAGAGGAGACAGAAGTGAGTGAGGTCTAAAAACAGGAGACTGTTGCACAGAGCACCAAGGCTGCAGAGAAATTAAGATGACTGTCACAGAAGAAAAATGCCATGTGAATGCCACGTTTCCATTTCTACAGGAGTGACAGCCACTCTACGAAGGAGACTCAGATTTGATTGAGTGCTCCAGCAAGCAACTGAGAGATGTTTCTAACCTCCCATTTTATCTCCTCTTTCCCACTCGCAAAATAATTTAAAAAACCATAAACCATCCTCTTTATACCCCTTCTTAATTTGGGTATCAAGCTATTCATGCTAATCATTCAAGCAATTCAAAAGTGGAATACCAAAAGAACTGGGTTTTGTCTCAACATTGTACATTCTACATTTATCTTTGGCAGGCAATTGATCAGGAAGTGTGATGACGGGGAAAAATGTAGCTAAATTTAATTTCAGTTGAGTATGCTGTGAAAGACCTACTTAACACAAAATGGTGACAGATATTGCTTACCCTCAGTCAGTGGAGGTTAGAGAGTAATATACAGAAGAGGCACCGAAAAGCAACTGTCCATTCTGACTGTAACAATTCACGCTCTACAGCACATCTTCCTGATGGCTTGGTTAACAAGGCATGCTCAACATGGCTGAAGCCAAGCTTCATAGGCTTCCTCCTCTATCATGTCCACTTTTCCCATTGATTGTTATTCTTGACAGTGCGGTCAGCCTGGTCATTTCTGATGCTGCGCTCTCCTTTTCTCCAACTTTCCAGGCTATGTCGAAACTTTGCAATTGCTCCCTCCAGCACATATTGAAAAATCTGACATTTCCTGTTATGTTAAATAAAATATTGGATGTGCCTGAATTTTTCCATCTTGATTATCTGGAAGGTAATTAAAGATTGGAACAACTTGCCGGGAGCTCTAGCAGATTCTCCATTACTGGTGATTTTTAAATCAAGACAGGATGATATTCTAAAATATATGCACATATATATTCTAGTGCAAGCAGAAATTAAATCAGGGAAGTCTCAAGCTATGTGTCATACACTAGCACAAACTAGATGATCACAATAGTCCCTTCAGTGTAGAAATCTGACTTAATGTACCTTCCTCTTCTCCAGTTTTCCTTGCACACATCTGTTTCCCCTGCCATTGATCCAAAACGCAAGCGCAAAAATGTTTTTGCCTCTCAGTGGGACCATGTCAATCCCTTTTTGAATCTTTGTATTGCTTGTATGCCTCAATAAATTTAAGCTTCCCACTCCAGCCTGATCAGTGTCTCTGACCAGCTGCGAAAACCTGCAGTTTTTCTCCCAACTACTACTACAATTGCATATCACATTTTAAAAAAGGAAATCAAATTACGTTAGTATTAAATGGAGTTTATTAGCAAAATTGTACATTGTGACCACAAGTGACTGGACTGGATTTGTGGGTGGGCAGGGCAAGCAGGGGAAAAGCTCACAGGAAGCAGTGGTTCAGGATTCTAGGTCTTGCTGTCCAATGTGCTGCGCATGGCCTTGATTATGCCACTCTGATAGTGGTGCATATCACTCTGCCTATATTCTGCCTGGGCACACAATAGCTTATCTCCAAAGGGCTGGGGAACAGTGGTCTAATCTTAGTTGTTGAGTTGAGTTGGTGGATATTGGGTGGTGTGGGGTACAGGTCAGCCTTGCTAATTTGTCCTTCATCTATACAATTCTGTGAGGGCTTTGCCATTTTGCAGATTTATGGATTGATCCTGTGTGCATACTCTTTTTATTAAGCAGAAGATCAGACTGTGCAGAGGCTGTTTTAGCTATAGACTGGTTTATTGGTGCTTTCACAGTACACTGGCTCACCCTAAATCCAATCATTACAAACCTAGCATTTAGTCTCCTGTCACCAAGTCAAACACATGCCATTTGAACTTGTTATTGACCAGTTAATTCCAGTAATCTCTAGTGCTTCCCCTGTCCCTCAGACTACCTTTAACACAGGGCCAGATTTTCTGGTATGATCTGGCTGCTTTTCTCCAGCAGCACAACGTGGTTGGATTCTGGTCCTAAATGGCCTTATAAAGAGGAAACCCCATTTTTTCACCACTAACAAAAAAAAATCATACAAAATATTTTCACTAGCTTTAACAAACAGGGTATTCTGAGCCAGAAAGGGCACTAAAAACAGTATCAGGTTTGTCATATTAGGTCAAATTGTTTTTTCTCTGAAAAGGTGAACTATCCTTTTGCTGATGCTGCACATTATACATGGTACTAATCTTACAATGGAGATAATACTCCTTTGAAGAAGGAAAGCTCATGAATTCATGAATCTTACTTGCTACAAAGTTACACACCATGGCTATGTCTACATTAGAAGCATCTGTCTACAGAATTACTGTTGGAAGAGATGTTCCAACAAGACATCTATCAACAGATAACACATCAGCACATAAAAGTGGATCAATCTTTTGATTTGCTCTGTTGACAAAAGGGCTCACTGAGCATCTATATGGCTCTTTTGTTTACAGTTTCTGTTGACAAAACATCAGAGTGGTGGCTGTGTTAGTCTGTATCTTCAAAAACAACAAGAAGTCCTGTGGCACCTTATAGACAGATATTTTGGAGCATAAGCTTTCACAGGCAAAGACCTGCTTCATCAGACTCATGCATCTGATGAAGCGGGTCTTTGCCCATGAAAGCTTATGATCCAAAATATTTGTTAATCTATAAGGTGCCACGGGACTTCTTGTCATTTTTGTTGAAAAAACACATTTTGTCTGTAGATGCTCTGCAAGTTTGTCTACAAAACTGTCTAGTGTAGGGGTAGCCCTTGTGTCTTTGTTATTATCAATGCAGGTTAGAACAAGCAACACAATGAATATGCTGTTTATTTGCCAATTAATAAATGTCCAAAACTGTGGGTCAGAGGTACCCAAAATATTACAACTCTAATTTTATAACTGTAAATACAGCTTAATATAACGTATTTTAAACAAGAATTTTAATCCAGCTGCTCCTCTTTTCCCATAATATTTTAATTACTTCAGCATAAGGAATTAGAGCAAGGATATTGATCTACATTACTTATTTTAACCAAAGGCTAACTTCTTATTTGCAAGGTGAAGTATTACCTGGAATAATGGAGCAGGGAATATTAGAGTAGAAATCTAAATTAAATTTGCTGTCTCCTGTCTTTTTTATTAGACCAGAAAGCTATGTTTGTTAAAAGGCAGAGATGATCCAAATACTAAATTGAGTGCATTTCACTCATCTGAAAGATAAAGTAGCTTTGATGACATTTAATTAACTGGCTGTTAGAAATCTAATTCTTCCAAAGTGTAGCAGTGTAAATTGGGTGGATTAGGGTCATTAGCTACACACAATCATCTTTATTATCATTATCCACGCCCTCTCAATTTGAGCTTCTCTCATTATAGGCAGCAGTTTACCTTCTAGATAACTGAATGCCAGAATTAGAAATCCAGCTAAATCTAACTGAGTGGCCATAGCAACATGATTGTCCTGTTCACCAGCTCTCCCTTGATCTGCTCTCAACAGCTGAGGTGAGCAAATTGACTGAATTTGAGGTTCATTTCAGGTTAACTAAGTGAGTCATCAGGTCAGAATGGTGTGGATCCATTTTGTGTGATTTAACTGAGTTAATGAGGGTTGGTCAAAAACTAAAAGTTATGCCCTGACAGCAAGCCACTGCACACAAAAGAAGTAATGTTGTCACCCAAAAAGAGTGCACTACAGTAAAGTCAGCCTGAAACTGTCTCTGGCCCCATTTCCAAAATTTTGAACCTCAGATTTCTACCTGGGGCTTTCTTCAGCCTGCAGCCCAGCTCTCTAACATTCTCTGGTGGATTCAATGGCAGGCTTAATAAAACAAAAACAAAAACCATCAAGAAGGACAAAGGCTGAAAAGGCCCTTCTTTGTATCCAACTCCACCCTAATTTACACATCTATCTAGCATGCAGAAAGCAGTTAACTGTAACCCACGCCAACCACTATGTCAGGTATGAGTCATAAAGCAGGCTCAGAATTTGAAGTACCAGACTGTGGATCCCATTGGTCCTGGTGACTGATGGGGGTTCTAGTAATTAAGCCATTGTCCTAGACCGGCAAAATGGAACATTTCTGGAACAGAACAGGATACAAGGTAGGAATCAAGGAGAGCAGGAAAATGAGTTTTTGATGTAAGATTGTCTATGTCAATATTGTCTTCAGCTTTTTGGCCTGGTCTCACTCTGTGGGCACTGTAAGCTACCAAGAAACATGATCTAACATAGCACGGGAAATAATGGTATAATTCTCTCTGTGGAGGGAGATTCCACTGTTATACCAGGCATTTGGCAGCATCTGTATATCAGTATAGTACATTGGGTTCCAGACCTCCGGACTTTTTCCAAGTCAGGCAGAGAAGATGGCACCCTCAGAAATGCTCAGGTATCTAAATCCTATTTCAGGTACTACTGTGATCCACAAAACTCACACTTGGCTGCCGCCTAACCTTGTTGGCCCCTAAAGTCACTCATTATCTATGTCTTTGACATAAAAGTTCAGTAGACTCTTCTGTTACTGTCTCTGAGCTCATGTCTTCCTGCCTTCCTCCAGGGGTGTGGTTGCCTATCTCCCACCTAAGCCCCAGAGCAGTATGGTCATTCAGCTACCAAACTCACTACCTCCTTTATAACACTCAGCCCAGTGCATAGGATACTTAGTAGGAAGATGAAGTGAGTCTGTGCTCACGAAAGCTCATGCTCAAAACTTTTCTGTTAGTCTATAAGGTGCCACAGGACCCTTCGTTGCTGTTAGTAGGAAAAGACATTCCTCCCCCTCCCCATCCCACACACACTTTGCCTGATGAGAAGAAGGGATTTGAATAGGGTTCTGACACTCTAGGCAATGGCTCCCAACCTTTTCAGTAACACAGCACATTCAATGAGACAAACAATTCCAGGGCATCCCCACCTTTTCCAGCTGAATCGATTGCTCACAAATGTCACATTGACTTATGTTTACTATGGTTACAGAAGATGGAGACGCTTTGTCACAGGGTGCAGGGTTGGTCAATTTTTCCCCCAGCAGCAACTTTGCAAAGCCTCTGTGAGGGGAAATTGACCAACCCCACACTAGCCAGGAATCAGGTAGCCTTGCTGCTTGAACCCTAGCCAGTGCAGGGTTGGTCAATTTCTCCTCTCCTCAGCTCTTTGCAGAGCCACAGAGGGGGTGGTGGGGAAATGATGACCTTCAAGCAGCAAGGCTGCCCGATTCCCAGCTGCTTTGGGTTGGTCAATGTCCCCTCGCAGAGGCTTCGCAAAGCCATGGGAGGGAAATTGATGACGCTGCACCAGCTGGGATTCAGGCGGCCTTGCTTATTGAACCCCTAGCTGGTGCTCGGTCATCTAAGTGTGCCATGCAATTCCATCAATTTGCCCCTGAACACTTGGCTCTGCAAAAAGCTGCGCAGAGGGGAAACTGATGAAATTTCCACAGCATACTTAGACAGTTCTCACAGCACACTGGTTGAACACCACTGTTCTAGAGGAGCATTCTCTAACCATATAGAATCATGCCAAGTTTTTCTCTGGAATGATTAATATTTAATTAAAGTGGAACAGTGAGATTGGGGGTTGGGGGGCTAGCCTTAGACCCGCTCCTATTCATTTTGCTCCACTTTAATTCAATAATTGAAAAATATTAATTTGGCCAGATGAAGAATCAGAAGGAGTCTATAGTCTAGTGGCTGACACAATTACAGCTGACAGTTTCTGGTTCATATCGCTTCTCTTCACCAGGCAGAGATAGGTGCATCTTAGACATCGGTGCTTAACACTGAGCAAGAAGGGCCCTTGGTGTCTGTAACTATAAATTAACCACTTGTACTGCCTATAGTTAAATGAAGCTGGTTACTGAGAATATGTTTTACTTTATATCACCTCAGAAGAAAAGGCTTGGGGAATTGTTCTAGTAAATGACAAGCCATCTGAAAAGAAGAAAGTCTGCAAAAAGTTATCAAATGTTAGAATGTGTGTCCTCTGAAAATTTATTTTTGCTGAATTTCCCACAGGAGAGAAATGAATCAACTGTAAGGAAGTAGTGGACAAAGTGGTACAATTACTATTATAAGGACTTTTTTATGGCTTCAATGATTTAGGCATATTTATCCATACTTGTCGGATGTCATATTCCTTCAGGATGTTGATGAGCAACCTCAAGCTGAAAACACACATTTAAATAGACTGTGTTAACGTAGTGTTAATGAAAGAAGATGGATTGACAGCTCTGGACACTAATGTCTTTTTACAGTCAATTGATAGACCAGGGAAAGCACAGGAGGTCCTTACATGGTGCCATCAGTGTGCGTCATTCCTTCTTTGGAGGACCCATTTATAAGGGTAAGGGAATACATCCACAACACTCATTTCCCAAACACTGTTAAGGCTGCATCAACTGAAGCTACAACCGTTATCATAAACCCTTTGAAAACTGGTTTGGTCACCAGTTAATTCAGGATGATGTGACCTTGAGAATAGCTTCCAAATACAACGTGTTGCTTGAAGGAAGTTGTGTTGTGACCATTGAGGCAGCAGCACTACTGTAGAATTGGAAACGATATAAACTCTTTAAAACAAAACATCCTTGGATGCTTTGCAGTGTAAATGGAGCCTGGGTGAGGCTTCCTCCTTGGTTTCATTTCCAGGTGCGTTTGTTTTTGAAATTTCAGGTAGATGATTTTGTTATATAAGCATCTTCACACAAACACTTCAAAGAGCTTTAAGGACTTTGTTTACAAGAGTTCTATGCTGGGATCCATATCTGATTGCATACTTAGCTAAATGTACAGTGACTGGCACCTCATTAACAGTAGTGTTTACTACACATTTAGACAGCCACATATTTCTAAAATCCATCAAAAAATTCAGCAACAGGCAAACTAAAGTACTTCTAATGTTTTCAAGCGATGGTTAATTGGTGAAATGAAAATTGCTCTGTCCAAATAAAAGATTTTGAGGTTCAGAGTGATTCGTTTCTGCATATTGTGACAAAGTCAGACACCTGTAAAAGAGTGACAGGTATAATAGGCCTGGAATTGTAAAGGTCATTTCCCCTGTGAACTTAAAAGTAGTTACCTAAGGTTAACTAGAGACACCAGAATCTAGGTAAATGCTACCATTGACCTTTAAAAACCCATCACATGGTGAGAAAGAGCAGAGATTGGAAACAAGCTACAACAGAAAGGAAAGGACTCTCCTGGGAAGAAGGCTGTTCTTCTTCCTATAGGTTGACTTCTGTTGGGGAAGGATGACTGGAAATCAGAAGCCAGTGGAATTATGTATTGCCCCAGAGAGTGGGCAGAGAAAATTGTTCCTTTTTGTGTCATGAGTTTATTTTTTGCTTCAAAGAACTACTTGTGTCTACCTTGAAGCCCATCTTGCAACTACTGAAAAGTAAGACAAAGTGACAAATTAACAGTCTTCAGAACAGGATTGATTTACTCTACACCCCCCCGATAATAGTAGAGGTTTTTCTGGGCAGCGCTGAGAGGGCCAAATCAAGTCAAATTGTCTAAATCAGGGCTACTTACAGCACAAGAATGGGGGTCCTCCACTATAAGGCATACTAAACCAGTCACACAGAGCACTTGTGTTGTCACACTGCCCAGCAAGAAGTCACACAAGTAATTCCCTCAGACAGTCCAGCTTCCCTTATGCCACAACCAGTACCCTCCTTACACAAATGAAAGATTATGAAAACCAGTCTCACCAAATCTGAACAGGTTCTTCTGATCCCAAAGGACCAGCCATGCTCCCAGGTCAATATATACCTCAGATTTTACCCAAAAGAATACACAAGCTACATCTACACGGGGATGCTCCATTGAAATAGCTTATTTCGATGCAGCGAAATCGAAATAAGCTATTTCGACGAATAGCATCTACACATCCTCCAGGGCTGGTGCCGTCGATGTTCAATGTCGACGTTGGGCAGCACTACATCGAAGTAGGAGCTGCAGGGGAGCGTCCACACTCCAAAGTGGCCCACATCGAAATAAGGGTGCCAGGAACAGCTGCAGACAGGGTCACAGGGCGGACTAGCACTTCCAGGGCAACAGCAAGCTGCTCCCTTAAAGGGCCCCTCCCAGACACACTTGCACTAAATAGCACAAGATCCACAGAGCCGACAGCTGGTTGCAGACCCTGTGCATGTAGCATGGATCCCCAGCTGCAGCAGCAGCAGCCAGAAGCCCTGGGTTAAGGGCTGCTGCACATGGTTACCAGAGAGCCCCGCAGGGGCTGGAGAGAGCGTCTCTCAACCCCTCAGCTGATGGACGCCATGGCGGACCCCGCTATTTCGATGTTGCGGGACACGGATCGTCTACACGTGCCCTACTTCGACGTTCAACGTCGAAGTAGGGCGCTATTCCATCTCCTGTTGGGGATAGCAACTTCGACGTCTTGCCGCCTTACATTGATTTCAACTTCGAAATAGCGCTCGCCACGTGTAGACGTGGTGGGCACTATTTCGAAGTTGGCATGGCTACTTCAAAGTAGCTGGCTCGTGTAGATACGGCTACAGTGCCAATCCTTTAGAAGCTAAAATCTAAAGGTTTGTTAATTGAAAGAAAGAAAGAAAGAATATGAGAATAAGGTGAGAAAAATTGTTAAAGCAAACGAATTACATACACCAATCACAAAGTTCTTGATGCAGGCTTGCAGCAGAGGTGGAATAGATTGCTAGCTTAAAAGTCTCTGGAGTACATCCTTTGTCAGGATGGGTCATCAATCCTGTTGGACTCAGTTCACAGCAAACATGCTCCCGAAATGATGAGCGTGAATGAAGACAAAGATGGAAGAACCCCAGGGTCCTCTTCATGTCTTTTCCCACGTGGAGGGATTTCCATTGTTCCTCCCTGTGTGGAAGCACATCTGAGATGCACCCTGTCACATGGGTAGGTCACCTGTCAAAGTTATTTTTAGGCAACCTGTCATTTTCTCTCTGCTGGGTTACATGTTACAGCCAAAATCCTTAGATGGTGATTGGAATCTGATAAGGCCAATTCTCTTTCAAGTATTGCTTCACTTGACTAGGCACCCTTTCACAAGAGGTTGCCACACCTCCTACTGTGGTCTCCCAGAAACTAAAATTTCAAATAGAAGCACAGAGCCAGTACTTATAACTCCACATATAAAAATAATACAAGCATGAGCAGTATAAACAGATTCAGAAAATCACCAGCTTTCAACAGACACCTCACTTGGCATAAAATTTGGTACGAACATAAAAGAGAGGTTGCAGCAATGTTTTGCATGTTCACCTTAAAATCCAATAACGTCATACCCTCAACCTCCCAAGGAGAAAACTCTGAAGCTGAAAAGATGAAGGAGGTGCCTGGCCACAACAGGCAGATGATGTTGGGCTAGGCAGGCCTCTCGTTTTTTGTTTCTCTTTTGTGATTATTTTAAGTTCTCTCTTATCAAGATCAATCACTGTGGACTTGAGGTAGACTGCTGTAAAGCTGGAGAACAGTGGAGTTAGGTCAGATTTACATCCTTGTGAGTGAGAGCAGAATCTGGTTCTCCCTGTTTCCTTTCTTTTTTGCAACTAGCCATAGTGTCAGTCTTCTGTCAGATGTCAGTCTTTCCACCTGTTGCTCCTGACACCGTACTACAGCAGGAACCCACAGAGGAGATACTAAGTTGCTGGCAATTTGTGCTCACCCACCAACCCATGGCACTCTTCAAAAGAGCAGACAATTTTGATCCAGTATCCTGGCCAACTTGAAATCTGAGTCATATTCCAGCTACTTTAATTCTCCCTGTAGTGGATATAATATGCTGTTGCTTTCATCAATAGACAGCTGCTCTGGGCATCTTTCACACCAGAGGCATTTGCATTTTCCTGGTTAGGTTACTGTCTACCATGGTGACCAATATTGTCTCGTCGTTTTACCTAAACTCCCGCTTCTGTCTGTACCTTTCTGTTGTCCTTTATCTCATACTTAACTGCTGCCCAAAAGAGGCTTACAAGCTATCCTTGTTCTGTGTTTATACAATGCCTACCACAGCGAGGTCCTCAACTGTGAGTCAGGTCCCTAGGTGTTATGTTAATACACACATAATTATCAGCAACATATGGTATCATTTTTGTTCCGTTGACAAATAACTTAGCAGTGTTTTGCTATCCATCTCACTAAAAGGTCTGGTATAATTGTGAATTCATCACCTACTGTGTACCAATACAGCGATAACGAGAAGTCCTGTGGCACCTTATAGACTAAGAGATCTTTTTGGTGCATAACTTTTCATGGGCAAAGAGCCTCTTCATCACATGTATGTCATGCTTCTGACGAAGTGGCTGTTTGCCCACAAAAGCTTATGCTCCAAAAAATCTGTTAGTCTAAAAGGTGCTACAGGACTTTTCATTGTTCTTGTGGATACAGACTGACATGACTACCCCTCTGGTACTAATACAGAGATGCTTAGTAACCTGGATTTTCAGAACTTGGAATGATGTCACTGTTGGAATAGCAGGGGTATTAGTGTGGAGTTTTCACACTGCCCACCTTTGGCTCAGGCTGATGATAGCAATCCCCCACCATCCAAAGTATTAAAACCACTTAAAACAAAAATTGTCACAAAACAGTGAATGCCCAAGCTTGTGCTAGTGCACTGCTATACTAGAGCTGTTAAAACTAAATAACCATTGCCCTATAGCTAGCAATTTTCCTACAGTTCTTTTCCTTCCTAATGAAATGAGAAACAGTATATACAACAACTTGTATTAGCAGCATTTCAGGTTTAAAAATCAGTAAAATGTTTGTCTAATTTTAGTATCTGTAAAGTCAGGCCTCCTTCAAAGCAGTATCAACTCCTGTGTTGTTATTAGGAGTAGAATCCCTGAATGAAGAAAGAGACATGGTGTTTGTAAGTTTGAAGAAGAAAATAAACAACTGCGGGGACATTGAATGGCTGTTATTCCTGAAACAAATGCTTAGAAGTGTACACTTCTGTTTTATCTCTTTCACCTCCTACTCTTGTGTTCACTGGATAAAAGTGCCCTAGAAATAATTCAGTCCTTAAAATGTTCTGTATTTTGCTTTTGTGTTCTTTTTCTGTCATCTTCAACTAAGAAGAACAAATGTCTATAAATTGTGTTTTAAAATATAGTGGAAGAAGTGCCCAGTGAGATATGATTTCATGTACTGGAAAAATAATGGGCCAAGTTCTTAGTTATTTGGTTCCTATGCTTGGGGCAGAGATGGCAGGGGTAGTCAAAACAGGTAGCTTTAACCTACTTTTGCATCCCCCACCATCCAGTGCCAGCTTGTTCAGGGACCTACCTGCTACGCGCTCTACTCTTCCTTTCTCCCACTATGGGTTAGGAGAGCCTTCAGGCTTCTTTTAACTCAGGGCTTCTCAGACTCCTTTGCACCCAGACCCCTTCTGACACATGGCCCTGGGAATGTGGTTTGAATCCCAAGCCACACCAATATGGGGGAAAAGGGCAAAGCCCAAGCTCTACAGCCCGGGGGAGGGGGAGAACAGAGTTAGGGGGAATGTGAAGCGTCAGCCCTGGGCAAGGGGTCTATAACCTGAGCTTCAGTCTTCAGCTTCAGTGCTAGGCAGTGGAGCTTGGACTTCGGCTTCAGCTGCAGGCACCAGCCCTGCTGATCCCATTGAAACAGGATCACAGGCCCACTGACAGGAAAGGGGGCGTAAGGAGGGACAGCTGCATAGGGGCCTGGAGCTCTTAGCTGTGCCACTGTTGCAGTAGTGACAGCGGTGGCTGGGAGCTCCAGACCCCTTTGAAAGGTCACAGAAGCATCATTCCACCACCTCCCATAGCCTCTTAGGGCTGCGGAGGGACTGCACCAGGCTCTGAGTGGCGCTAAGGGCTGACTGCCCTTGGCCCCACCCCTTCTACCCTTTGTCCCACCCTTTTACGTAGTGTGCAGCCAGCCCTCCCCTCCACCACCAACTTGCACCTGAGCCCATGGTGGCTGTCAGTCCCTGCTGAATGGTCGCGACCCACTTTGGGATCCTGAACTACAGTTAGAGAACCTCTTTTCTAACTTATACGCTGATCCATGTGTGGTAACTCAGAGGGAGTCCCATGTAGAGCTGAGCAGATAAGTGACAATGAAACCAACCGTTAGAGTGTACACCCATGTGAAAATCACCATGATTTGTAAAATCATGTTGACTTTGGCAAAACTTTGTTTCAGAAGGGGAAAAAAAGGAAAGCTTATCTGACAGTGTTGAAACAGCCTATTTCAACATTTTCAGAATTATTGCTCTTATCCAATATGTAAGTCTGACTAGCAGCAGCAAAAGCAAATTAACATGAGAATGAGGAATGATATATGCTGCTTTTGGAAGAAAAAAAATACTCCTGGTGAAAAAGAGACCCCCTATTTCAACATTGGAACTAAATGTTGCAATTTTCCATATTGAAAAGGTTTTTTCATTTTGATTTTAAAAATTTTTCACTGTAAAAATTTTTAAGTTAAAATCTACCTAAAATATTTAGGCTTTATCAACACAAAATATTGTGATTGACTTTGAAAAACACTGTTGTCTGATTTTTTTTTCTCCAATGGAGAATTTTAACTTTTTCTGGGTTTTTTAATTGGATTGAAAATGAATTCCAAAATACTGAAACTCTCAATGACATGGATTTGCCATTGCCCAGTCAGCTCTAATTCTCATATAATTTTGCTCCTCCTTCAAGAATATAGAGCCTAATTACATGGTAACTAGGTAGAATTAAGAGGCTTCAGATTTCTGTGAAATGCATGATTTTTTTTGTTTGTTTTTGTTCTCAGCCTTTCTGCCTGTTATGGACTGTGCATTATAAAGCCAATATTTGTTTCTAATGAAAAGCAACAGGCAGTGAAACAAACCATCCAACTTCAGAAGGTGTAGTTATTGCTCTTATCCAGTCAATTAGTCTGACTAGCAAAAGCAAAAGGAAAGCTGACAAGTGGGAATCATGGTGGTATATGCTGAATTAGGAAGAAAAAAATACTCAAGGTGAAAAAGATGTCAACTGGTCAGCAGAGAAATAAGGGTGAAATTTAGTGGTAATGTACTTGTCCATGCTAACCAACAGAGAAGCAATAAATAAATTTGCCACTTAACTTTCACTTTGTGAACATGTGAAGACAAAATTTACACACCCATTTAATAGGTACTTCTCCATCTCCACCTAGATTTCCAACACAGTACTGTGCAATGAAAGTGTCATTAATTCCCATTAACTGTAAAAAAAAAAATCACTTGCTTTTCCTCTGTCCATCAGTTTTTGGACTGCACTTTCTTATAATAGTTTGTAAAACTTCTCTCCTAACACTGTCTCCCAAATTGTCCCCTCTGGTTCAGCAAAATGAAGCAGGAACAAGAATGTCTGCCCTAGAGGAATCATTAACATTTGGAGTGACTATGGCTACGTCTACACGTGCACGCTACATCGAAATAGCTTATTTCGATATAGCGACATCGAAATAGTCTATTTCGATGAATAACGTCTACACATCCTCCAGGGCTGGCAACATCGACGTTCAACTTTGATGTTGCGCAGCACCACATCGAAATAGGCGCTGCGAGTGAACGTCTACACGCCAAAGTAGCACACATCGAAATAAGGGTGCCAGGCACAGCTGCAGACAGAGTCACAGGGCAGACTCAACAGCAAGCCGCTCCCTTAAAGGGCCCCTCCCAGACACAGTTGCACTATACAACACAAGATCCACAGAGCCGACAACTGGTTGCAGACCCTGTGCATGCAGCATGGATCCCCAGCTGCAGCAGCAGCAGCCAGAAGCCCTGGGCTAAGGGCTGCTGCACACGGTGACCATAGAGCCCCACAGGGGCCGGAAAGAGAGCGTCTCTCAACCCCTCAGATGATGGCTGCCATGGCGGACCCCGCTCTTTTGATGTTGCGGGACGCTGATCGTCTACACGTTCCCTACTTCGACGTTGAACGTCGAAGTAGGGCGCTATTCCCATCCCCTCATGGGGTTAGCGGCTTCGACGTCTCGCCGCCTAACGTCGACTTCAACTTCGAAATAGCGCTTGCCACGTGTAGCCGTGACAGGCACTATTTCGAAGTTAGTGCCGCTACTTCGAAGTAGCGTGCACGTGTAGACACAGCTTATGTGGCACTTGTTTATATCATACTCTTACTGTTTTCACTTATGTCTACTGGTACTGTAAATCAAAAAGATACTGCACCCAGGTCAATTGGATTGAAAATAAATTTCAAAATATTACTTATTTCACCAAGCTTACATATTTCTGTTCATTTATAACAGGTGCTAATGGAAATCAAATATTTAGAGGTGTCCAGGAGATGATGAACAGACCAAAATGGAGAACTGGATGGAGGGAGACAAGGTGGGATTGTGAGATGAAATGTATCTATCATCATCACTACAGGGAAGGTAATTGAAACTTCATGAATGGCTGAAATAGCCTAGAGAAAGGCTGCAAAGCTTGAAAGAAGTGAGCTAAAGACAGGTCCTGTGGGACTGCACAAAAAATGGGAGAGAAGATGGGGAAGCTAGAGAAATAACTGGAGAGGTAGGAAGAGAACCAGCAAAAGACAGAACCCAGAAAGTCAAGGAAGGATGAGAGGTCCAAGACAGTACTGGTGTCAAGTTGTTTTTTTATTAGATTATTCAATGTATTTTTGTGGTGCAGACAGAAAAAACATCATTGATTAGCAAAATGCATCTAGTAATTCATCTGAGCACATTAAACGAAGACTTCTTTGTGGTGCTCTTCAGTTAATGGTGAAAAACATGCCTTCTGCCACTGAATACTCTTTATTCCATGTCCGTTACTGTAAATGTGGCTGCGGTGTGTGCTGTCAGTAGATGGAATGTGAGATGGATATCTCTGTGTGATGAAAGCCAAACCTTTTTTTTTTTTTTCATTGCTAGGCTTAGAACAGACAACCACTAAAGAAGCTGGCATGATCAACTTTGCAGGACATATAGCAAGTATGAATGAGGAAACCTATACCTTGGGATTCTTTTAGGTTTTTACTACAGGTTAAATCTCTCCAATCCAGTGCACTCAGGACCTGACTGGTGCCAAACCAGAGAATTTGCCAAACCATGGGAGGTCAGTATTGTCTAGCAGCATTATCAACGCTTCCAGTGCTTACTAGGTTCTGAGAAGATATTTGGGGTAAATTACTGGTGAACAACAGCACAGAACACTAACAGCCTGGACTGGTAGCTGTAAACAAACCTTATAGGACCACAGAAAACTTGGCCACAACCTTGATAAGCTGACATCCAGCTAACTAAAACCATGCTGGACCATGGATGTTGCCTGACCAGAGAGTGCCTAACTAGAGAAATAATTCTGTAGCCTGGTGGTTAGGTCACCAATGTGAAAAACCCAGAATTCAGAACCTTCTGCTCCAATGACTACTTGATTATTATAGTTCTATGAGCGAAAGAGACAGAGAGAGACCATGCCAGCAATTAGAGCAGCGCTCAACAACATTTATCACCTCATGGCACACTTTTGCATTTGTTATGATTTCACAGTACACCCAATCCCCTTCCCATCCCCCAGAGCCAGGGACTCCCAGTCCCGTCCTTGCTCTACCTAGATGTCCGCAGACCCACTGCCAGTATGCATTTCTCCCAGCAAGCAGTGGGGCATGTGCACAGAGTGACGAATGGTACTCCTGGCATACAGCTCTGAGGCACACTAAGCACTTCTTCACAGCACACGAGTATGCCACAGCACAATGTCACAAAAATGAAGGTATGTTGGGATGCACTGGCAGAGTTTCCTTCAACTAACCTGTTACCTATTATATTAGTCAGAACCAAAGCAGCTAACAAAAAGAATGCACAAACATTTTTGAGTTGACCCATGGAATAGCTGGGCCTGGAGCGGGGTGGAAGGAAGCGGGAAGCACCTCCAACCCACCTTTCTGCTCTCAGATTGTAGAACAACTGGAGGTAGAAACAGCCTCTGGCATAATTTAAGCAACCTCAGACCTTGTTTAACTTCACCTGCCTAAAATTTAACAGTTTCACCAAGTCAATATCTAAACAGGCACTGCTCACTCTCTCAATCCCCCAACCATGGATACATCTACACAGCAGAGATCTTTCAAAAGAAGCCCTTCTAGAAGATCTCTTCCTAAAGAACTTCCTTTGAAAGAGCGCATCCACACACAAAAAAACAGATCAAAAGAGTGATCTGCTCTTTCAAAAGCGAGCATCCACACAGACCCTGCTCTTTCAAACGAACAGGCCAAGGATAGAAAAATCAGGTGCCATGAGGACTGGTGTTTTGAAAGAAGAGCCCTGAAGTGCATCCACACATATTTTCTTTCGAAAGAAGCTTTCAAAAGAAGGGGCACTTCTTGAAATGCAGGGGAAGAATGCTTTTGAAAGGAGCACCACACTCTTTCAATTTACTTTTGAAAGAATTTTTTTTGCATGTAAATGGTCCGTAGGATCTTTCAGAAGAGCCCCATCTTTCAAAAAACCTTTTGAAATAACTTGCTAGTGTAGAAGCAGCCCATATGTATTAAAGGTTTGAGCAGGCTGTGGGTGTACAGTCATTTTTGCATCGCCTGGGAATTCTCCTGGGTCAGGTGGGGATCTGCTACTACCACTTGAAGGCCTTAGTAACACTTAGCAATTGGAACAGAGAGTTAGGAATCTGGCCCGTTGTCATTTATGTACAGAAGTACAGTCATTGAATGGAGTGGTGGAAATGGCTAGAGAATAATCTTTACCGCAAGAAACTGAGGACCCCAAAAGGGAAACCAGAAGAATAGGTTTTATTTTTGTTTGTTGTTGTTGTCATTTTATTTGATTTAGTATACAAGTTCTGCCAGAAAGTTGGGTGATATAAAGGCTTTTGTATTTTGTATGCCCCAAATTAACGACTCGGGGTCTTTAGTATGCTGACTGATTTGTTGCTAGTTTAAAAGTGAAACATAAAATGCTTGAAACTTTTACAATCAACTGTATAGGAACTTCCACAGATTTTTCCCGGACTATCGAAGTGGATGTATAATTAAATCTAAGCTTTAATGGTTTGAATCTCCAGTGTTGCATTTCATCATCAACTATTACATTGGAGCTAGTTCTCTGTAATTGTCTGCTGTGATATTCTTAATATATTATATGATACTTTCTTTAGTGGATGTACAGAGTTTAGCTTTATGGGAGAAATAATTGTTTGATATATAGTTGCATTAATGAGGTTGAACTGCTTTGTTAGAATCCTGTCAGAGGAGCATCCCAGAAAAATTAGCTGAATGTTTCTGAGTAATTTACTAGTAAACAACATATTGAATAGAGCTGTTTAGGAATGTATTGACAACTCTTGGGGGAGGGGTCCAAAAATGTCATATAATTGAACCTGAAAGGAACGGTTTTGACAAATTTCTGCATGTGAATATTTTTGGGTGGTCATTAAGTCCCAGTCTTGTGCTCTCATGGCTGGAATAACCTTCTAGACCATCCCCAACAGGTGTTTATTTAAACTGTTCTTAAAGTTCTCCAATGTTGGAGACTCCATAACTTCCCTAAGTAATTTATTCCTGTGCTTAAGCACCTTGACAGTTAGCAAGTTTATCCTAATGTCCATCCTAAACTTCCCATGCTGCAGTTTATGCTCTTTGCTTCTTGTCCTATCATCAGAGGTTAAGAAAAATAATTTTTCACCCTCCTCCTTGTCACAACCTTTTAGGTATTTGAAAGCTGTTATCATGACCCCTCTCAGTCTTCTCTTTTCCATACTAAATAAACCTAATTTCTTCAATCTTTCTTCATAGGTTATGTTTTCTAGACCTTTAATCATCCTTATTGCTCTTCTCTGGACTTTTTTCAATTTGTGCCCCTCTTTTCTGAAATGTGGTGCCCAGAACTGACTACAGCAGTCCAACTGAGGTCCAATCAGTGCAGAATAGAGTGGAAATATTATCTTTTGTGTCTTGCTTACAGTCTTGTTAATACAGCCCAGAATGATCTTTGGGGTTTTTGCATCAGCGTTACACTGTTGTCTCATATTTAACTTGTGACCCCTAGATCTCTTTCTTCGATATTCCTTCCCAGACATCCACTTCTCATTTTGTATGTGGAAAACTGGTTGTTCCTTTCTAGGTGGAATACTTCGTCTGTGTGGAGTACTTTGTCTGTGTTTAATGACATCCTATTTACCTCAGATCATTTCTCCAGCTTATGCAGAACATTTTTAATTACAACCTTATCCTCAAAAGCCTTGGCAACCCCCCTCAATTTGGTATCATCTGCAAACTTTGCAAGTGTACTTTCTATGTCATTATATAAATTGTTAATGAAGATATTGAAAATAACGTCTCAAAACCAATCACTTGTTATGCTCTTCCAGCATGACTCTGAACCATTGATAATTAACTTCTGGGTACGGTGAGCCAATTATTTAGGCACCCACCTTATAGTAGTTCCATCTAGGTTGTATTTCCCTAGTTTGTTAATGAGAAGCTCATGCAAGGCTGTATCAAATGTTTTACTAAAGACTAGATATACCACATCTACCTCTTCCCCCTTATCCACAAGGCTTGTTGTCCTATCAGAGATAGCTATCGGGTTGGTCTGATGTAATTTGTTCTTCACACATCCCTGTTGACTATTACACCTCTTACAGTCTTCCAGATGTTTGAAAACCAGTTCCTTTAATTATGTGTTCCATTATCTTTCCTGGTACAGAAATTAAGCTGACTGATCGGTAGCTTCCTGGATTGTCCTTATTTTCCTCTTTATAGAAGGACACTATGTTTACCCTTTCCAGTCTTCTGGAATCTTTCCCATCTCCCATGACTTTTAAAATATAATTGGTAATGGCTCTGATAGCTCCTCTGAGAGTTCCTTGAATATTCTAGCATACATATGACATGGCTCCTTCCCCACTCTATCAAGACAAATGCAGAAGTGGGGGCCAGCAAAAGTGCCTCCAAAACCTTATCTACCAGGTTTTGGTATAAACTTCCCCCCACCAAAATCCTAAAAACCTTAGATTTTGGGGATAAATTTCACTGCCACCACCCAAGTAATAATGAGGAAACCAGGGAGAGACTACTTGGGAAATCTCAGCCCCAAAAGTAAAAAAACAGGACACAAACATTCACCAATACCAGGTTAATAAAAAGAAAAAGAGAGAACTTTTATTATTACAACAATATTCATGTTGCAAGCCTCATGACTAGATGGAAGAGTCACAAAGTAAAACACATGGGGAGTCTCCACCATGGGCCTAGAACTTAGTTACAAGGAAAGTAAAAGAACATTTCTAAAAAGTGCACAGACATCAGATCCCACTTTCCAAACCATAAAACAATAGAGCCTAATGGACTTATCTAAACTTTACCCTACTTACAGAAGATTGGAGGGCCTGCTCTTGGAGGAAGATATTCTGTGCCTGTCTCCCTCATGGCTGGAAAGAAGAAGAAGGAACAGAGGACAGAAAAAGGGAGGAGCCAAAAAATTCAAGTCTTACCTACATTCCTATAGGCCAACCCCACCTGGCTAAGGAGGTTAACCCTTTTACTCCCAGGCTGCTGGCTAACCCTCATGATCATGACAGCATATGATCAGGTCCTGCTGATATGAAGACATTTGATTTTTCTAAAAATAAGTCCTGTATTTCCTTTCCTCCAGCATTTACCTATTGTAGGCATCCAATCACCACCAACTTTCTTGGTGAAAACCAAAACAAAGAAGTAATTAAGCACTTCTGCCATTTGCACTTGTTCAGTTATTGTTTTTCCCTTTTCATTGAAGGGTGGGCCTATGCAGATCTCGGTCTTCCTCCTGCTTTTAATATATTTGTAGAATGTTTCCTTTTACCTGTCATGTCTTCAGCTAGACTGAGCCCATTTTCTGCTTGGGCTTTCTAATTTTGCCCCTACATGTTTGTGTTATTTGTTTGGATTCAATCTTTGTAAGTTGACCTAGTTTCCAATTAGTGTTTTGGAGGACTGGGGAGGTGGTTAGGTTTACGAATATTTTTTTTTCAGTTCTGACTTTTTGTTCTAATTCAGAACAGGAAAAATAACCTCTTCTTGAGATGGAAAAATTGTTTTCCACCTAGCTCTAATATTGCACTTTCTCTAATGAAGTTACAAAACAGCACTGAATATGTTCAAACAGGTCATTTTTGCATGTACAACTCACTGCCATTCCCCATGCTCTCTTCCTAACTGTGCTCTGCAATATCTTCGCAAGATAGTTTTTTAACATAATGCACAATATACATTTTCAGATTTAAAAAGACAGATTGTTTTAGCAAGAATAAAACTGATTATTTTTAAAATATGCCATCCTGTAATGGGAATCCATGCAAACTGTAATATAGACCTTAACTGGCTATGTCTCAGACTAACTCATCTGGCAAGATAGCCCTCATAGAAAAATATTGCAGTAGGCCTGAATTGCTTTCTGTGAGGCTTCACAGAGCCAAAACCTGTTTGGTACCTACTGTGCCTTCTGCTAATTATTCACATACCACTTATTAATTACATGAATATTCTTTCTAAGTTTTGTTTTATTGTAGTAATCTTGTCACATTTCTAGACCAAGAACAGAAAAGCCAGCACCATCCTCCGAAGTAAAGAACTGTCATATGCATAATTTTCTATGGCAAAAGAATCTTCTAGCCTTGTATGCCCATTTTCATTAGATGCTTTAGGTGTGTAATTTTCACCCTTTGAATCTAAAAGGATGTGAACACTTCGGTGGTACCATTCCGATTACTTACTCTGATATGAATAGCTATGGTTTTGGGTGAGGCGGGGTGTTTCTTGATCAAGGTCCATTTCTGCCCTTACTTATAGAATCAAAGGTCTGGAAGGGACCTCAGAAGGCCATCGAATCCAGCCCCCTGCATCAAGCAGGATCAACTCCAACTAAGTTATCCCAGCCAGGACTTTGTCAAGCTGGAACTTAAAAATCTCTTGGGATGAAGATTCCACCACCTCTCTCACCAACACATTCCAGTGCTTCACCACCCTCCTGGTGAAGTAGTTTTTCCTAGTATCCAACCTACTCCTCTCCTTCTTTAACTTCAGACCATTACTCCTAGTTCTGCCATCTGTCACCACCTAGAACAGTTTCTCTCCATCCCTTTTAGAGCACCCCTTCAGGAAGTTGAAGGCTGCTATTAAATAAGCCCTCTGTCTTCTCTTCTGCAAACTAAACAAGCCCAAATCCCTCAGCCTCTCCCCATAGGTCACGTGCTCCAGCCCTTTAATCATTTTTCATACCCTCCGCTGAACCTGCTCCAGCACATGCACATCCTTCTCTACACTGGGAGGCCCAAAACTGGACACAATGCTCCAGATGTGGCCTCACCAGTACCAAATAGAGGGGAACAACAATTTCTCTAGACCTGCTCAAAATGTTACTCCTAATGCACCCCAATATGCCGTTAGCCTCCTTGGCTACAAGGGCACATTGTTTACACATATCCAGCCTTTCATCCACCACAATCCTTAGGTCCCTTTTTGCTGTACTGCTGCTTAGCCAGTGGGTCCACAGCCTATAACAATGCTTGGGCTTTTTCCATCCCAAGTTAAGGACTGTACACTTCTTGTTGAACCTCATCAGATTTCTTTTGGTGCAATCCTTCAATGTACCCAAGTCACTCTGGATCCTGTCTCTAACTTCCTAAATATCTACCTCTCCCCCCTCACGTGGTGTCATCTGCAAACTTGCTGAGGGTGCAATCCAGTCCCTCATCCAGGTTATTAATAAAGATGTTGGCCCCAGAACCAAGCCTTGGAGCACTCCACTTGAAACCAACCACCATTCTGATATTGAGCCATTGATCATTACCTGTTTGGCCTGACCATCAAGCCAGCTTTCTATCCATTTCACAGTCCATGTATCCAATCCATACTTTCTTAATTTATGGGCAAGAATGTTGTGGAAGAGTGTATCATAAACTTTGCTGAAGTCAAGGTATATCACATCCACTGACTTCCCCATGTCCACCAAGCCTGTTACCTCATCAAAGAAGCTAATCAGATTGGGTATGCATGACTTGCCCTTGGTGAATCCATGCTGACTACTTTTCATCACTTTCCCCTCTTCCAAGTGCTCCAAAATGGATTCCTTGAGGCTCCCCTCCATTGTTTTCCCAGGGACTGAGGTAAGTGAATAACTGCTCTATACCTCCCTAGATTGTCCTTCTTTCCTTTTGTAAAGATGGGGACTACATTTGCCTTTTTCCAGTCATCCAGGATCCTTCCCAGTCTCTAAGAGTCTTCAAAGATAATGGCCAAAGGCTCGGCAGTGACATCTGCCAATTCCCCAATACCCTTGGGTGCATTAAATCCTGACCCATGGATTTGTGCACATCTAGTTTTCTAAGTAGTGCTTAACATGTTCCTTCCCCACCGACAGCTGCCCTCCACCTTCCCATACTGCATTGTCTAGCACCAGTGTGTGGGAGCTGTCTTTGTCCATGAAGATTGAGGCAAAAAAGCAGTGAATACTTCAGCTTTTCTTATATCCTCTGTCACTAGGTTACCTCTCTCATCCAGTAATGGCCCCCACCTTCCCTGATAATCCCCTTATTGTTAATATGCCTGTAGAAACCCTTCTTGTTACCCTTCACATACCTTGCCAGCTGCAGTTCCATTTGTGCTTTTGATTTCCCAATTACTGCCCAGCATTCTCCAGCCATATGTTTATACTCCTCCTTAATCAACCGTCCACATTTCCGCTTCTTATATGCATCCTTTTTGAGTTTAAGCTGACCAAGGATTTCCCTGTTAAGCCAAACTGGCTGCCTACCATATTTGCATTTCTTACTATGCAGTGGGATGATTTGTTCCTGTGCCTTCAGTAAGAATTCTTTAAAATACTGCCAGTTCTCCTGAACTCTTCTCCCCATTCATCTTCATTTCCCAAGGGATCCTGCCCATCAGTTCTTTCAGGGAGTCGAAATCTGCTCTTCTGAAATCAAGATTCTGTATTTTACTGCTCACCTTTCTTCCTTTGGTCAGGATCTTGAAATCTACCATCTCATGGTTGCTGTGGCCCAGGTTGCCACGCACTTCTATTTCTCCTACCAGTTCTTCCCTGTTTGTCAGCAGCAGGTCAAGTTGTGCACACCCCACGCAGCTCCATCAGCACTTGTACTAAGAAGTTATCCACAACATTCTCCAAAAACTTCCTGGATTGTCTGTGTGCTGCTGTCTTGGTCTCCCAACAAATGTCTGGGTGATTAAAGTCTTTCATGAAAACTAGGGCCTGTGATTTGGAAGTTTCTCTGAGTCACCTTGAAGAAATCCTAATCTAGCTCATCTCCCTGATCTGTCAGTCTATAACAGACACCAACTACATCATAACCTCTGTTGCTTTTACCTCTAAGCTTAACCCAAAGACACTCAACTGGCTTTTCTCCCTGTTTATATTGGACCTCTGAGCAATCATACTGCTCCCTCACATAGAGTGCAACTCCTCCTCCTTTCCTCCCCGGCCTGCTCTTCCTAAACAGTTTATACTCTTACATCTCTGTGCTCCAGTTATGCGAATCATCCCACCAAGTCTCCAGTATTCCAACCACCTCATACTTCTTTGACTGTGCCAGGGCCTCTAATTCCTCCTGTTTCCTAGGCTTCTTGCATTTGTGTACAAGCACCTTAGAGAAGTGGCTGATTGGTCCAATTTTCTCCTCTTCACCCAAGAATCCTCCTTTGTTGGTCCCCACTCCTTCCCGACTTACCTCAGGGCTTGTGTTATCATCCCACAACGAACCTAGTTTAACCCCACCACCACCACTAGGTTTGCAAGCCTGCCTGAAAAGATGCTTTTTCCTCTCTTCGTTAGGTGGATCCCATCTCTTCCTAGCAGTCCTTGTTCCTGAAACAGAATCCCATGGTCAAAGAAACCAAATCCTTCTCTGTGACACCACCTACGCAATGACACATTTAGCTCAGTGATTTGACAATCCCTACCTGGACCCATTCCTTACACAGGGAGGATGGATGAGACCACCACTTGTGCTCCATATTCCTTGAATTTTTTTTCCTAGGATTATGTAATCTGCAGTGATCTCATCAAGGTCCCTCTTGGCTGTATCATTAGTTCCTACATGGAGAAGTAGGAAGGGGTAATAGTCCGCAGGCTTGATGATTTTTGGAAGAGACTCTGTAAAATCCTGGATTCTAGCTCCTGGTAAGCAGCAAGCCTTCCAGGATTCTAGGTCTGGAAAAGAGATGGATGACTCTGTCCCTCTAAGGACGGAGTCTCCCACCACCACCACCTGTCTTCTTCTCTTAGGAATGGCAGTCATAGGACCCACATCCCTAGGCCTGTGCATCCCATGCCTTGCAATCTGTGTGGTCTTCTTCAGATCCATTCCCTGTGAGATATTTGCCCAGCTATCTCCACCATATCACCTGTGCAGAGAGGTTGAAAGGGGTTGCTTAACTCCCCTGGAATTGGAGAGACCTGAATTGGTTTTCTTCTCCTGGAGGTAACGTGTTCCCAGTTTTCTTTCTTGTTTTGAACAGCCTGATGTTCCTGCAGCACTAAATGATGCCTTCTATCCAGAAAGTCTTCACGTTCTCTGATAGACCTCAGCCCTGGAAGGCCCACGTGGAACAAAGCACTCCCAATTCACACCTTGCAAACTTATCAAACTGCCAAACACACTTGCAAACTGCCCCTCTTTGCAAAACATATTCAGCACTTCATTAGCATGCTGACAGCTGCAGCACTTCGAAATTGATGAAGCTCGCTGCCGCGTGGCTCATCCAGCCAGGGCTCCTTTTCGAAAGGACCCGATCAAAGAAATGTATCTTTCAATGTATCAGCAGATAGGAATAAGGGGCTTTTGCAGTTGGCAGAGTCCTTTCATAAAGGACCCCTGGCTGGACGAGCTGCACAGCAGCAAGCCACGGCAATTTCGAAGGGCCGTGACTGCCAGCATGCTAATAAGGCGCTGAATATGTATTTCAGTGCCTCATTGGTAATCTTCGAAATGCTGAAGATTTGGGCTCGTGTAGACTTAGCCATGTACTTTCAGAATTCTATGTAATTCCATTTCTTTTGCTACTGAAGAGATTCACACTCAGACAGGGCCTTGTTTAGCCTGGCTTCCTATCCTTAAGATTTCCATTAAATGTTACCAGTTGGCAGCTTTTGTTGCTTGATCGTTTGGGTAATACTTACATGCTAAGAAATCTTTTATATTGAAGCATTAAACTGTCACATATTGCTGCTACTGGCTTCAATACTTCCTATTGCAATGAAAGATACATTTCTTTTTGTCTCATGTTTCAATCACAAGTCACCATGTACTGAAATTGGTTTAAAAAAATTCTAAGAGTGTGTCAGAGAGTTGAGTGGGGATCATGCTAGTTGCCAGAGAGAAGAGATTTTAAACCAGGAACACGCTGCAGAAACATGAATATTCTAACAACAGAAGCAAAATTAGCTCTCAATCCTTCCTGTCAGACGCCTGGGCCTACAAGAGGGCCCACTAGCTTTCTGAGCATTGCTCACTATTGCAAGTGGTTGTCAGTCAGACCCATAACTGACTCTGATAAAGGGACGTTTCTTTACATGCAGCATAGTTAAGTACACAGCCCTGGTGGGTCTTTAACATGGGGATGTAATTCTTCAATATAATGGCCTTAATTCATCCCTGGTGCAATTCCATGGAAGCGAATGGAATTGCATCAAGAATGAATTTGGCCCATTATTTTTTGTACTTTGCAAGTACTGTAAATCCAATGAGGATTTCTTTAAGTAATTGCTTTCTAGTGTAACATAGTCAGGATTATGATGTATTTTATTTTTCATCCAAGGATATAAAATGTCCTTAGCTGCTTATGTATGGTTTACTATAGCTTTCTAATGAACAGCTGAAAAACAAGGTGTATTTATGGCAAAAATAAGTATTTGAAATATGTTTCCTGCCTTTAATATTTGGCTTACCTTTTTTAATATTTTCTATTTAGTTTACTCAAATTGAAAAAAAGTGTGTTGTGTGAACATAAAATATGGCTATAGAAAATGCAAGTATATGAAAACAATAATAAATAATTCTAACACCTCCAGAATTCTTTTGGTGAGTTCCCAAAAGAGGGAGCAGACATCAGATTAGCAACTCCACTGTTCTTTGAGAGGATGTGAGCTATCATCCAAGTCCAACTATAAACCCACCTGCAGCCTTCCCCAATCATTCTTGTTACCCAGCTCTACCAACACAGCCCACTTGCAAAATCCAAGGCAGATCTGGCAAGACACTGGCTCTCAGTGAGAAAAAGAAACTCTGTATCACTTTGAGGGAAAGGAAATCCTTTCCCTTCATGTGACCCCGTTTACTCCATTACCACTGTGAAAATCCCACCCATGCACCCCTTCACTACCCAGATGTTTGATGCTCTAACTTTAGCATCATTGGCATACCTAGTCATCCCATAAACTAAGATAGAACTGTAACCCAAACTATAAAACAGTCAAAGCAAAGTTTCAGGTGTCTTATTTTGTGCCATTGGTTATGCAGCGCTTTAAAGATTAACGCTATCTCCAGATCTGAAGAAGTGGGTCTGCCCCATGAAAACTCATCACCTAAAAAATCATTTTATTACACATTAAAGTGCTACACAACTGCTGTTTTGTTTTGTTAGGATACAGACTAACATGGCTACTTCTCTGATACTGTTGGTTATGCAGCATATTAAATTTCCCTGTCATTTTAAAAAGATGCATATCAGGTGACTATCCATCTTTTCCATCTGGCTGCACAGTTTGTCACAAAGATGCTCAAGTAAACCATAGCTCCAGAGTTTATAAATGCCAATAGCTGTCATCATCAGTAGTGCCTCTGCACGATTGATCTCCAGAAATGTTATAGCTGTTCTAAAAGTGCAGGCGGTTGAATATTATGACCAATTACACCACATTGTTGTTAGTACCAATATCACAATAAAGTCCCAAAAACCCAGTCAAGACTGAGGCTGTAATGTGCTAGGGGCTGCAGAAACATGTAGTCAAAGATGCTTCCCCTTCCCCTGAGATGCTTACAAACATTCTTTTTGAGGAGAGAACCTAAAATAGACTCAAAGCTGGACTGTATTCAGGGGGGCTGTTCAGGGTGCAAATGGCCCTTCCCACTGCCCATGTTCAGTTTCTCTCCCTGGGAGCTGAAGTTCCTTGGCAGCTTCTTGCCTAGAGAGCTGGCCCTAGAGCAAGGAAGGGACTACATTTTCCAGCATGACCTTGTCTGGTAGCAACAGGAAAGGGACGGGGACAAATATTTTGGAATATTGTTTTTTTCACTTACAATATTACAGGAAGTTCCCTGAATGCAATTTCTATAAAACCTTTATTGCTATTTAATTTTTAGTATGCTATAACAATGTCACTTCACCAATCACTGTTGCCACTCAGATTTTTCATTAACCTCTCTTATGCACACTCATTGCACAACTATTTTGAACTCCTTTATATTTAAAAGCATTGCAGGCCACATTTAGGAAAAGAGAAGAAAAAGTACAAACCACAGAAATCCCTGACAGGCCTGCAAGGCTACTGTTCTGTTTTATCCAAGCATCAGTATGGGTGGGAATGTTTGAATAAAATGCCATGTGGAAGATATTTGCGCCATCTGCTCTCAGCCATCTAACTTTTCTCTTTAACTATGCAGAGAAAACAAGGAAGTTGTGTTCATTGTTTATTTTTATATCAATTAATACTCTTTGCCAGATCATAGATCTGTTAAAGTTCACAGAGGCTGCTGTTGGCCTCACCTTTCTTAAGCCCTTTCCTTACACCTGGTTTTTGATGTCTTACTCGAAGCATAAAGACAAAGGGAATCAGAGCTTGAGAAACTGTTGAACCTCTCTAAGTCCTGCACCCTCACAACCTGACCAGTGCTAGATTAATATCTATTATAGTCACTTTATACTGCTGTGTGCTGGGACAAAGCATACTTCAGTAAACACAGCAACCACTTCCTTCTGTGAGGTACTTGGGTGACTCCATTTACTCCTCTATGGCTTTGTCCACACTTGCAAAACACTTCAAAATGACTATGCTAATGGCCAAATCGAAGAATACTAATGAGGTGCTGAAATGAATATTCAGTGCCTCATTAGCATGCCACCAGCCGCAGCATTTTCAAAGTGCTGTGGTTCGCTCGCCCATGGCTCGTCTACACGGGGGATCCTTTTTGAAAAAACCGTGCCAACACTGAAATCCCCTCATTCCTATCAGGTGATATATGCTGGTAGGAATAAGGAGATTTCGATGTTGGCAGGGTCCTTTCAAAAAGGACCCCCGTGTAGATGAGCCGTGGGTGAGCGAACCGCAGCACTTTCAAAGTGCCGCAGCCGGCAGCATGCTAATGAGGCACTGAATATTCATTTTAGTGCCTCCTTAGTATTCTTCAGTTTGCCCATTAGCATGGCCATATTGAAGTTTTTTGTAAGTGTAGACACAGCCTGTATCTTGACTTCAGTCTGTGCAAAAATGGGAAAATTACTTACTGCTTTTGCAATGCTTTTAAAGACATAACACTTTATGGACAAGCAGAATTACTGAGGAATGCTGATTGACTTTGAGGATGTAGTGATAACTTCTCTCATATCCTTCAACCATACATTGAAAACGGGCTTGAAAATAGAATCCTTTATGTGTAGGTCACCAGTTCCGCTGTATCATAGGTAGCGACAAATAGCTGTTATCTTCTATCTTAGGCTACATCCACACTAACTCTGGAAGATCGACTGCTTAGGTTCAATCTTCCTGGATGTCATTTTGTGTATGCACAAAACAGAGCATTCCAGGGTCAATGTCAACCCGGGAACTCCCCACGAGCCATGAGAATTAAGGAAGGTTGACGAGAGCAGCGCTCCTGTCGACCTTCTTCTGCAAAGGCATAGAAGTCAACAGCTGCAAAGTCGACTTTTGGTACTCAATTTATGTACCAAAAATCACGTAGCAGCCATCGATGTTCCAGGTAAGTGTAAAAGTAGCCCCAATGTCTATTCCACTGAAAAACAGGAATCTCTCTTTCTGATAATAGGGAGCCCAAGTTTCTAGTTTTGAAATTAAAGTATTAGGACCTAATTCTGCAATATGGGTACTTTCATAAGAGAATGCTAGCAAACTCACAGCCACAAAAAAAGAAATAACACGCATCATGCCATTTTATTTCATTGCTGAACAACTGTGCAGAATCAGATATGACATTCACATCAGTGTATCGACATGATTATACTAACTGGAGAATTAAGAAATCATTAGCATTTGTCAAAAAATGTCACTAAACTTCTGTTACTTCACTATTAGCATAATGAAGAGATTGTGTTTGCTCTCTTTGGCAATCAATCAAGCATCGGGGATGCACTCACAAGTAAAGCAACTAATCTTAAAAACAGAAGATGCTGGATTTTACACATCGATAATTCTTGTGTATTTGAAGGGAGCCATGTATTTTTTTAACAAATGTGTATTTACTTGTATTTCTGAGATGAGATTAAGAAAGAACAACAGACTTATTCATCCAAAAAGTGAAGTGACTTCCTTTTGGCAAAGGGGGATTTTTAATTGGACACAGACAAATTAAGATTCATGTACTAATTTATTGCTCCATTTCTCATGGTATCCTTTCATCTGCAAACACCAGGGATGAATTTGGCCTCAGTTAATATATGAGGAAAAGTCCCTTAAATGTACCATAAATTGTAATAACTATAAATATAATATTTTCTGACACTTTAAACCTTGCCAGATGATATGGCTGGACCTGTTCTGGCAGGGCTGTCACCAGTCAGAGATATTTGGTGCAATATGAATGAAAGGGGAATTGACAAGGTCATAGTGATGATCTATTTAAATGCAGTCAGAAATGCAGGAGTTTGCCCATCCTAAAACTGGATAATATATAGTGTGTCTGTCTTATATGTGATTGCTGGGATGGAAATACCAAGGGAGCATATTTGGTACACAGATCACCTACTGCACAGCAAAGTCTCTGCACAAACTGATGGAGCTCTTCACTATATTGGTGGTCAAAAGGCTAATCGCCCTTCTTGTCTTCTACACCCACACAGATAATAGCCCAGACAGCTGGCTATTCTGTCTTGCTCTAGTGTTTCAAGGGCTATGGTGTAGACAGAATCATGTGTTGCCTATAAAACAAACTTCTATCTGAGATGACAAAATGAAACTTGACTTCACAGTTGATTGTAAATGAGCATGCATCCTCTGGGGTACTTCCTCAGCCCTGGCTTTCAGTGCAGTCTTAGCTGGAGCAAGCAGTATACATCCTCTCACCTCAGCAGTCAGCCACAACCGAGCCGAGCTGCTTTCTTTTATACCGGTGCACCTGGAGCCTGCCCAGTAAGGCGAGAGGGGTGTGGCTTCTTCAGCCCATATTATAGAGTTAACCTTCTCTTGCCCAGTGCTGGGGAGAGTGTGCTCCATCACAACTTCTTGCATTTACAGCCTGGCTGTAAGGTAGATGAAGATTTCTTTATTGTGTTCATTATCCCATAATAAAGTTAAAGATTGGGTTCCTGACCTGAGTGGACAAGCTGGTTAACTACCACTGGCCAAGGCCAGGACAGGCAAGATTCAATGCTGGGTTAAAATTCAGATAATGTTTTTCCCCTGCCATTGGATATTGGAGAATCCCAGCTTTCTGACTGTATAGAGATCACCTGTGTGTACCCCTGGAAGCTTCCAAAATATCAGCTCTTAAATTGTGGCATACTTATGTATAGGAGAAAAAAACTGCTGAGTCATTTTAAGATTACTTTTGTAGCTCCTTCTGGGGCATGTACAGTTGGCCTCTTGGCAAAAAAACAGCTCCTGGATCCACAGACAAAATGCAAATTTTAACATTAACAAAGCTTTACTTTTTTTTAAATAAAAGTAATTCAGTATGACTGAAGACATAAATGCAGAATTTCAGCCCTGAGGAAAGTTTTACAGAAGTAGAATGAAAATATTCTGTGGTAAGGTTTGGCTATCAATGAAATTAAAATGTCAATTACTGTCTCTCCCTCCACCCTTTGCAAACATTTAATCACCAAAGTAATGCAATAGGATGGGAACTGTAAATACATTAGCTTCACCATTGGGCTCATATTAGCATGGTCAGGCAAAAGAGAAAGTTTTCAAAATAAAATTTGGCATCCTAGGCATTTAGATATGAGGTATAATCTTGCCTAGGCTGACAATGTTGCACATAGAAAAGGTAAAAAGATCACAAGGGCTACGTCTACACGTGCACGCTACATCGAAATAGCTTATTTCGATGTAGCGACATCAAAATAGTCTATTTCGATGAATAACGTCTACACGTCCTCCAGGGCTGGCAACGTCGACGTTCGACTTCGACGTTGGGCAGCACCACATCGAAATAGGCACTGCAAGGGAACGTCTACACGCCAAAGTAGCACACATCGAAATAAGGGTGCCGGGAACAGCTGCACACAGGGTCACAGGGCGGACTCAACAGCAAGCCGCTCCCTTAAAGGTCCCCTCCCAGACACAGTTGCACTAAACAACGCAAGATCCACAGAGCCGACAACTGGTTGCAGACCCTGTGCATGCAGCATGGATCCCCAGCTGCCGCAGCAGCAGCCAGAAGCCCTGGGCTAAGGGCTGCTGCACATGGTGACCATAGAGCCCCGCAGGGGCTGGAGAGAGAGCGTCTCTCAACCCCTCAGCTGATGGCCACCATGGCGGACCCCGCTATTTCGATGTTGCGGGACGCGGATCGCCTACACGTGCCCTACTTCGACGTTCAACTTCGAAGTAGGGCGCTATTCCCATCCCCTCATGGGGTTAGCGACTTCAACGTCTCGCCGCCTAACGTTGATTTCAACTTCAAAATAGCGCCCAACACGTGTAGCCATGACGGGCGCTATTTCGAAGTTGGTGCCGCTACTTCGAAGTAGCTTGCACGTGTAGACGTGGCCAAGGTGAGGACCCACGTAATATTAGATATCACGTGGACCAAGTGAATGAATGAACTCAGAAAACTGAGTGAACTTCAACAAATCAGCAGAGGGATTACAGCACACCCCAAGCATCAACAAGCATATTGCTGTGCAGTTACAAATATCAGGATTGCTATTTTGATATACAATCATACCCTACCCAGGAAGGACTGCCATTGCTCATGACACAGCTGCTGTCTATGCTGGTTATATGGCCAACTTAGCCCCCTGGGTTGGTGGTAATGTCCATCTAGGAAAGGGAACTTGCTTTCCTGCTGCAGCTGCTGTTTCATATTATTTATGGTGAAAGGAAGCTTTGAAGCTGAAGAGAAGCTCTGATTTAACACACGCCCTGGCAGTCTCCCTTCCCAGCTGAGCCTACGGATGTTTGCTTGTATGTGCAATCTCAATAGTGGCATTTCTGGACTATCCCATCTTACCTGGGCAATCATAACATTCTTTTCATACATAGAATTTAGAGTGCATGTGTGCACCCACTAATGTAAACATGGTGTTGTATAGTGGTTGTACAAATCAGCATGAGTTCAGGATCAGCATATTACTCATGAGTGGTGAAACCATGAGTCAGCAATTAAGTTATTTCCTAGAATGCCAATAAACATATTCCATGACATCACACCTTTTTAAATAGCCATAATACCTAGCTCTTACATAGCACTTTCCATCAGTAGATCTCAACACAATTTAGAAAGGAGAGCAGTATCTGATTCCCATTTTGCAGATGGGAAAACTAAGGCCTAGAGCAGGAAGTGAATTATCCTGGTTACCCAGCAGCAGACATGTATTTACCCCAAGTGTGTCTCTGACAGACCTGATTTGGCAGTGATCAGTATCAAACCTGGGACCTTTGAAGCTTAATGCAAGAGTTCCCATTGAATGCACTAAAAGACTTCTATTTTAACCAAGTACTGTTGGTCTACCTGCCACTTAGAAGACAGAGAGCTTCACCACGCAGACCCGTGTGACACTTGTATGCCACCAAAACAACTAGAAAACTTTGCCATGTTTTTACAAAGGACTTTTTTTTCAATTAACATTTTAATTTGACTATGTTACAACAAAGCCAATGTGGACAGTGATTTCAGAAGCTTTTTTTGAGCTCTTATCACTGAAAAATGGCTTTTGTTTAAGATTTAGACATTTTGTTTTACAAAAAAAGTGAATTTAATGTCTATGAAAGTGAAGGAAGGTGCATAGCAACTTTCTCAGTGGATGACAAACAAATTGTATTGGGCAGCTCCCTCAGTGCACCTAAACCTGTACTTTAGCAGCCAGTCTTACTGCAGTCCTGTGTCCTGCTTGAACTAAGATAACCAGTTCTATTAAATTGCATAGGATGGGTAGAGCTCATACTGGGGAAAAATGGCAATTATGAATGCCAGACAAATTCTTACAGGAGGATTCCGAACCACATCTCCAGAGGCATGCTGCCCCCACATTACCCTACAAGGCCACAATTGCCTCTTCCTACAACTGTTCAAGACCCTTCTCTCCCATGACTTCTCCCAAGAAGTCTACTTGGTAGCAATGGCTAAGATGCCGGGCCCATGGGAATAGCAGCTGTCACTCACTTCAGCTATATAATAACCTAGCAAGCTTTCAAGTTGGTGTATATTTGATTGCATCCATCTCTGACCATCTTTTGCATGCTTCTTTTCAACTTAATGTTGGAGTTTTGGCATCATTGAATGGAAATTGCTTCATAAATGAGGAGTATCATTGTTATTATAAACATGAATAAAATATATGAGCCAAATTTAAAGATAATTCACTTTGCGCCGTTGTATGTGTTAGTTATTGAAGACCAGAGTGAGTACTTGGGGCATGTCCTGACACATCCTCTGAGTGTCCATTTACCGTACAACCAGTAAAGTTAATCTGTGTGAGAGCAGAAGGCAGGATGGAAGGTAATACTTATTGAGGGTGGGGCTTTGGAGGGACATGGAGCTTTAATTTGCAGGCTCCCCCATGCACTGTAGAAAGGAGACTGGAGTCTGGTGGGAGAGGGTCTGCAGGAGGAGGCCTGAGAAGGAACTTCTAAGTGAATCCTCCACCTCTTCACCATCCTCTGGGAAGTAAGGGATGTGGTAGGGTCACAGAGTCATCCACCAGTACTTAATATGGGAAGTCAAAGCCACAGACTCTCCAGTACCTAGTGAAAGTACTTGGACTCAGCTCTGCAGAACTGATTTGCTCTAAGTGAAGGTCAGTTAATACTGCCCTAACATTGGTTTATTTTCCTA
Source organism: Carettochelys insculpta (assembly GCF_033958435.1). Taxonomy (NCBI): domain Eukaryota; kingdom Metazoa; phylum Chordata; order Testudines; family Carettochelyidae; genus Carettochelys; species Carettochelys insculpta. The sequence continues at coordinate 92,783,365 of NC_134139.1, forward strand.
ATCTAGATACAGCAGAACAGGGGAGGAAGGAAAGGGAATATGTTAGAGAATTAGAATAATTTCTGGCTATTACATGTGCAAATAATAAGAATATTTACAGGAAAGTTAGGCTCCTCCTGCTTTATCTTCTGCCTATTACATTTGCAAAGTATACCCAATTACTTAGGGTAACACTCATCACTTCTATACACACACACACGCACACAGATCAGGAATGCTCCAAATCTTGCTCCTTTTTACAGTTTACATTGCCATTCAGTTCACGCCACGATCTCTAAACAACGCTTATTCAGGACCAGGGAAAATGAGCACAACTATTTTCTGCATCGGCAGGTCTTGTATTCACTTCAGATTAGTTCGCTGCAAATGCTGGAACAATTTTGGTGAGGTTGCCTTTTTGAGATTGAAGTGGTCACCCTGCCCCTTGGGAAGCCTGACCTTCCTATACTAACACTAACAACAGGATTTCAAAATGTTTAGCCCTAAAAGAAACACAGTAGTAAACCACACTGGGAAAAAAAATCAATATTTCCTCAATTTTGCACCTCTGATTCCGCTTTCTTTTTCCGTCTGGAGAGGGTGCTGTATTATTTTCTTGACATTGGACTTGTCATTATTAATCAGCTTCTAATTCTACCATGGGCTATTGTGTCCAGTGTAGTCATCACCAAGGTCAAATTCTTGAAGTGCCCAATGAAATACTGTAATCCTTAGAATCCTCCATTTCCCTCCTTCATCAGTGGCTTCCATTGGAATTCACTGTTGCACACAGGGAGCACAAAAACCTACCAACACACTATTAAGTGTCCTGTGCACGTCCCTTCCAAGGCAATTCCTTTAGCCTTAAGACAGTATCCTCTCCAACTTTTAAAAGATGAGCTCCTTTCAGGAAAAGTAAACTACTCGTGACCCCTCTAGCCCTGCTTTGTGTTGTTAAAAACACACCAAAAATGAGTGATCAATCACATATTTTTCCTTATATATTTTGCTGAGCAACAGTACAACAAAATAATACGAACAATTAAATCATCATCCGCTGGCTGTGGGCCTGGGTGGGCATCAGTAAATGAACATGGGTGAGGCTTTATGTCTTTGGAGACAGGATTAGGGAAGTAAGTGGATCACCAGGCTGGAAACAGAAGGTCTGTATGATCTCAGAGAAGGAGGAACAGACTGGGAACCATTTACAATGGACACGGTAGCAATGAATAAAATAAGCTGGGAACGTACCATGAGGTAAAGGGCAAGTCAAGCATGCAATGTGTGGACAGAGCGTTTTGTACAGGGATTTTTTCCTATAAAACAGGGACGGCCAACCAGTTTGAGATGAAGAACCAAAATATCTGTGGAGAGAGTGTAAAGAGTCACATATTATATATTTATTTTTGTATATCTATATATCTAGATTGCTGTATATTATATATCTATATAGAGACATAGATTAGATAGATAGATAAAATAAATATACAATACAAGGCTCAATGCCACCCCCCTCCCCCCAGAGCCAGGCATTCCCAGCTGCCCAACCCTCCCATCCCCTGCTTTAACTGAATCCCCCTTTTCTCCCCAGAGCCAGGGACCCCCAGCCCCCTGATCTAACTCAATCCTTCTCCCTTGCCCCCCCGCAGAGCCATGTATTCCCAGCTCCCCTGCTCTAACCCGATCTCCCACCCCCTCCCACAGAGCCATGCACCCCTAGCCCTCCCCTTCCCTGCTCTGACCCAATGCCCATTATGCCTGGGACTCACCGGAGCCGCCACCATGCACTTCTCCCTCCAGGGGTTGGGGTGAATGTGCAGAGTGGTGGTAAGCAGTTCCAGCATGTGGCTCCGAGCAGGAGCTGCATTGAATTGTTTAAAGAGCTGCATGCAGACCAAGAGCCACAGGTGGCCACCCCGTCACAAAGAGATAAACCCAGTTCTAAAACGTTTGATGCAATATGTAGCAAATGCCATGTAATGTATAAATGTATGTAAAGGAAGAGATTTGCTGTCTAACTTTGGATATGTGATATATTCAGTGCCACTGGTCAACTCAAGTGTAGCTTGGTTGAATGCCAGTAAAGAAACTTCAGTGATGAGTCCTGAATCAACTTGTGTTCTTGGGACCAGAGTGTCAGAGGCTGTCAGGGGTTACTGAGTGGATAAGGTCTCAGAGGCTGTCCCAACAAACTGATGCCACTATGGCTTGGATCTGCTCAGCTAGAGCACAGCCCTAAGTGTGAGGGTTGCAATCTAGCATTAAGGAAATGTCCTTGGAAGAATTTAAGGTTTTAAATATGAAGAAGTTAGTAGCATGGTCGGAAAGTAATTAAATCTAAGGGTGATCCCTAAGCAGTGTCCATACTAGGTGGAGACTGAGACCAGGTGAAAAAGGAATTCCAAAGAGCCATATTAGAGGGAAAAAATAAGTATTGGCAGGACACAGACAAGATCTAATGAGTGCCACTGTTTTGCTTTGTTTTTTTTTAAATACAACCCATTGGCAGCCATGGAGGAGGAGGGACAAATAGAATCTAGTTGTTATGTCCCCACTCCCCAAGGCAAAGAAAGATGAAATCAAGGCAGCAGTTTCCCAAAAATTATTTCTAGTGGCTAAAAACAGAGACAGGATGTGCCATCTTGAGGGAAGCATGCCAAAAGCATAAAGAGCCAAATGGAAGTTGTACAGGAGGAAACAAACTTAACGGAAAAGATTTCTAAAAGAGAGAGAGAAAACAACATTTTTTACATATCTGCATAAATCCAAAGGGGCCATTCTTCAAAGGTTGCATTCCATGTACCAAATTAAGAAAGAAGTGCAAAAATATAAAATATAAGCTTAAAGCTGTTGAAAAGTGTGCCAGTTTGGAGCATAAGAACAGTGGTGCTGGAACCATACATGTCAGAGGTGCTGCAACACTCCCTGCCTTGAAGTAGTAATAACAAACACTTCAAAGAAGGTTTCCATAATTAGCACCCCTAATATAAAAATTGTCCCATCATTCCAGGATCAGAATGGGATTTAAGGAAAGAGAGAGAGGCATTAAATCTGCTTTTGTACAAATAAACACTGCAGAGTTCAGAGGGAACTAAGTAGCTGGGGGTTGTGTAAATACTAAAGAATGAAGGTGTTAATGAGGATGCAGAAGTGTTAAAGAAGAGAATGCTTAATTTGATGATGAAGATGATGCAGCCCCATTATGGCAGGATACCTCATGCAGTCACACACACCCCACCCCAGTGAAGCCCTTACTAATAAAACAATATATGAAAAGGGAAGGTTAGGTGGTGACAGTTCCCACCCCAATATGATTTTTTCCCCTGGGAAGATTTTACAGCCAACTCCAAGAAAACGGGCCCTTCCTGACAACTGGGTGTTTATTGCTGCAGACAGTGACAAGCTGGTTTGAATTATTGCACTATGAATGATGATGTAGTCAAAATCACTAAAGAGGAATCAGAAATTTCTGTACAGCTTGACTGCTTCCCAATGTACTAGTGGGGATATAACCTAGGCACAGCTTTGCAGAAGAATAATTAAGTGCTAAGCAAGGGACACTGATCAGCTCAAACAGATTTGTTTGAAAGGGAAAAACACTTAGGGCTCGTCTACACTACCACCTTCCTTCAAAGGAAGGATGGTAATTAGAGTGTTGGGAGTTTACTAATGAAGTACTGCCATGCATAGGGAGCACTTCATTAAGCAAATATCCCCCCGCGGCAACTTCGAAGTTTTAAACTTCCAAGTACCAGCATGCGTTTAGCCACGGCTCACCCAGGGCTTGGTGAAGCTGCCCCTCCCCTGCATATCTCCCTATCCCGTATTTGGGACAGAGAGATATGGTTGCCCTAACTAAAGTTAGGCATTGCCGCACTCAGCATTGCAATTCCTAAATCTCTTGGTGGAGCCAGGCCTAAAATACAATCGGAGATGTATAGGCTACAGTAAAGCAATAAATAAAATTCATCCCTTGATGCCATATTGAGGAAAAACTGTAACCACCATTACTCAGCTGTTGGGAAACCCAAGTGTAGCTTTAGGGAAACGCTGAGATATCTTGTATATCAGCAGATGCCACACTCCAGTACTTAGAAACACATTTATTCTTTCCCCAGTTTACTGGCAGTCTGAACTCTCATACAATACACCATATGCCCCTTTTGCTGAATAGACCCCTTAGTGGTGAACTTGTCTACATTGATTATTGATTAAAAGCATGTCAGACCCATTTCTGCTCCCATTAACGCTAATGGCAAAAATTCCACTGACTGTATCAGTGCAGTTTTAGCCCCTTCTTGGGAAAGTGTCATACCTTCTTGACATGATACAGTAGCTTCTATATGTTTAGTCCCATGGGTTAGATAATGTAGGTATGGCCCAGAAAATTTGTTGTAGTTATTTATTTCTCAACCGTGCTATATTTCTCTTTGATACTGCTTCATCATTATCAACAACAACCATGGGATCAGCGCCTGTTGGTGTCTGATGCTTCTCCCACTATTTCTTTCCATCTTTCCCTGTCCAGTGCAGAGTGGCTTCTTCTCTGTAGACTAGCTCTGCACCAATCTACTGTATCATCTACCCATTCTCTGTGGGGTCTGCCTCTCCAATTTGAACCGTCTATTATGCGGAATACCAGGGTCTTGATTTTTCATTCATCATTCATTCTACAAATGTGCCTGTAGGAAGTCCTAGACCGCCTGGCCCTTGGCCTAGGGCGGTCGGCAACCAAAGAGGGGTTATAACACCGGCCCGCACTCAGTTGGGGGCGGTCAGCAGTTCCCAGTGCAATACAATACAGGCCCCAGCCCCTCAGTCCAGGGCGGGGCAGCAGTTCCCAATAGCAGTGCAATCCCAGCCCAGCCCTCAGTCCAGGGCGGGGCAGGAGTTCACAATGGCAGTACAAGCCCAGCCAGCTCTCAGTCCAGGGCGGGGCAGCAGTTCACAATAGTAAGACAATTCCGGCCCAGCCCTCAGTCCAGGGCGGGCAGCGGTTCACAAGGGGTTAGCCCAGGCCCAGCCCTCAGTTTGGGGCGGGGCAACAGCACAAGGGTTTAAGCACAGGCCCAGCCCTCAGTTTGGGGCGGGGCAGCAGTACAAGGAGGTTTAAGCACAGGCCCAGCGCAGGCTGGCCCTGTCAAGGAGGGGGTAGGGGGGTCACAGGCCCTCCCACTCCACTGCGACCCAGCCCGGGGCCCTGGGGGTCGCTCACACACGACCACGGCAGTGGGGATCCAGACCGCAACACACTGCCATGGGTTCGGGAGCGTCGTTCCCCGGGCCACTTCCTACCTCTACCTCCGCTGGCGGAAGGTCCCAGTCCATCTGGTCAGGGGTTCCCTCTAGGTTGGCCTCCTCCAGGTCATCCACCTTCGGGGGCTCCGGCCAGTCGCTCATCTCAATGTCATTGGGATAGACGAGCGGCAGTAGCCCGGTGGACCCGCGGCAATCCTGGGCTTGAGGGCTGCAGGGCTCCGTTAGGACTCTGGAGCAGGCCGCTCCTGGGGCTTCTTCCCAGGCGGGGGGTCTCCACCGGCGTGAGGGTCCTGGCAGGTCTGGGAAGTCCAGGTAGTCCCCCTGGGGCATCTGGATTCGGGGTTGTTCAGAGCCGCTGGGGGCTTGCTCCTCCGGCCTGGCCGGGCGGCGACAGGCTCTCTGCCCTTGGCGCCGGGGAGCTCGTGCAGGCGCGTCCTCCCTGCCCGGAGGCCCAGCCTTTAATCAGCCCTGAGCCCCGCCCTGGGCTCTTCTAGCCCTGGGCTCCACCCTCTGAGGGGCGGGCCTCTGGTATCCTAGCTCCGGGCCCGCCCACCAGGGCGTCTGCGCAGCCTCGTCTGCCTCTGAGTCTGCGGGAGGCCATACTGACTCACTACAGTGCCCAAGTAGCTGTAACTTGCATTATATAACCTTCTGCCGTAGGTGCTCTTTTGGATGTATCTTCCTATATAATTCCTCATTAGTGACCTTCTGCATCCATACTAATCTCTGATACTGCTTGAATTCTTTCAAAATTGATGAATCCTGTAACACTTGCATACTATGAATCTTCCTAATAACTAACAGATATCAGCCCCAAGACCTACATGGTATTTCTATAGGAAAACATCTTTGTTGCAGTTCATTTTGTGATATTCCTTGTAACCCATTAATTTTCTTTCAATACAAATACTTCTTTTAAAAGCTCTTCTGTGAAAGGCCCACTTGAACCTCTTGAGCAGAGTTTGAATGCTGTAAAATTTCTCTGTGCATTCACAGAATTATGATTTCAGGACATGCTGTGTTCTAGAAAGGAGTAAACAAATTAATTTAATTGAAAAACATATTTCCTAACTCTGCACCCACTACATTTTTTAACCTCCCCTTTGCACACCTGATTTTCATCCATCATAATTACATGTTAACTTTGCATTGTAGGAAATGTTTGTAAAGATTCCAGAAATAAAACCATGCCACTTTACTTCCACTTTTCAGCATCTATCTGGATCTTGGTTCCCTTCTGTAGGACCAATATTACAATGAGCTCTGGCACCTATTTTATACTTTTAGGTCCAGATTCAGCAAAGCAACTAAATATGTGCCTAAGTGGTTGGCTGAACAAGGATGGATTTAAGTACAGACTTAATATTAAATCGGACACTCTCATACCAGAATGATGGATGCCATTTAAAAAATGCATAAAACAGATTCATCATTTACTTTGAATTACTTACACCTTAGGTAGCCCAAGTGATTTCAATGGGATGGTTGAATCTGCTTCTTACTTACTTAATACAATTAAGGACGTGTCTATACTAGCCAAAGACTTCGGCCATTTCGAAGTTTACTAATGAAGTGCTGAAATACATATTCCTATGAGCAAATGGGAATAAGGGGACTTCGAAGTAGGTGGGGTCCTTTCGAAAAGGAGCCCCATCTGGATGAGCGAGCCGCGTCAATTTCGAAGTGCCGTGGCTGCCCGCATGCTAATGAAGCGCTGAATATGTCTTTCAGCGCTTCATTAGTAAACTTCAAAATGGCCATTTCGAAGTTTTTGGCTAGTGTAGACATAGCCTTAGAGTTAAGTGCAAAACTCCATAGGTGTGTTCAAAAAATGAAAAAAACACAGAGAAGTTAATTATTGCTTTTGAAGATGCCATATGAGACTGCAGTCGCTGTTGGAGACTTGCTAAATATTTTATTTATTGTTCCTAAATAAATAATACTAATAAATATTGGGAAAGAGATAAAACCTTGCATTTTGGGTTTAAATCAATCTCTGGCTATTTAGCTCTCATCCTAAACTATATGTGTCAGGGAATAAATATAGCATTATCCCAGTTCTCAGATGAGTGCCCTAGCCAAAGGACTTCAGAGTGATTCTGCTTCTGGCCCAATTCACATTTAATCAGTCATTTAATTAAAGTAACACAGCTTCAAAAGGAGAGACTGAGGGAATCCCTGTTGGAATAGCCCATAGATTTGTAGTTGGGGCAGCAGATGTCTGTTCAAATCCCCCTCTCATTAGGCCAAGGGGAACTTGAAGTTGGGACCTGTCTCAGTCCAGGTGAGTACTTGATCATTGGCCTAAAGGTTCTGGGGAAATGGTCCTCCACTCTCCCAGACATTTGGTGTGACAATAGCTAATCTCTGAGCATGCCTAACCGACGGAGCCCCATACACAATTTTGGCAGAGGGCTGCCTATTTTTCTCTGGTTTGTGAATAGCACTGAGGCTTAGGCAGAAATGAGCATCCAGGTGCCTAGAAGGAGGAAGCCTTGGATATGACCAAAGAAACATAGATGCCTAGGGAACTTTTACTGCAAAAATGGAGGCTCTAAATTGAGTTTAGACACCTACAGCATTCGACAGCAGCCAAGCAGGAATTTTATGGCTCACAGAGGTGCCTAAAAATGGGATGGATTTAAGCATTTCTGAACTGGGCAGCAGAGAGCTGGACACTGCAGAGCACATAGTTTTGGGGAAATTCGGGACTGGGAATCTGTTAGGATCAGCTTGCTGTTTGCGATCAAGGCTTGGAGAAGCCAGGGTGGGGCTGTGGAGCTGTATACAATCTGCTGGGATCAGAGCTGCTGAGTTAGGGTTCCCAACACACAGGCTGTGACCCACAAACCCATAGGGCAGTTGTGAGCATCCTCGGTTGGGAGCTGCAGTAGCAAAGCATTGTAAGGCACTCAAGTCTGCAAGGCAAATGGTGACACAAGTCATCACTGGTCTGGATTGCATCCTTCACAGCTTACTATTTAAACTGAAGATTACATGGCAAGGCTTAAGTAATTCTCAAGTGAGATGCTGAAAACAGTCAAAGAAAGGTTACTCTTTTATTATGTTCTGTTTATGTATTTCAAGCAAGGGAGGTAGAACAAAGTGAAGTGTAAGCAGCAGAAAAGGGCAGGAGAAACAAAGAAGCAGATGCTGAGTTCACAGAGGAGCCGTTAGAACTATGTGCACGGTGAGGTCTGGCACCACTGATGGGGAGCAATTAGAGCTAATAAACATGCTGCATTCATATACCACAGGGAAAGATGAGGCATCTGCTCTGAACCAGATGCCAGAGGAGAGCCTTTTTTTTTTCCTCTGGGGCAGGCAGGAAACCACGCAGATGATTCCTCAGAGCACCTAGCAGAGACAGCAGAAATGGTGGGAGGTCCCAACCTGTGGCAGCTCGGGTAGAAAAGCTGCTTGTGGGGATCAGAGGAGCAGACCTGGAGGCTAGCTGTCTGAGTGAGGAGGAAGAGGTAAAGCAGCGAAAGCTGACAGGGCAAAAGCAGGGATGTTGGATTAAAAAAGGAAGGGCGAGTCACACCCATGGGACCCAAGAAGAGACACATAATTGTGTGCCTGATGAAGGCTAGATGAAGGCTAGCCAATAACCAGTTGTGTATCTGGTGGGCCCCATCACTCTGCCTATAGCCTGAGGCATTATGGACACCAAGTGCTTGAAATATTTGCGTAGGTGTAGCCAGACAAAGTCTCCCCCTTACAAGCCAGCTTGCTCGCTGCCCCCCTCCACTGAGGAGCACACAGGGCATGGAAACAGCTGCTGACAGCACAGTCTTTGATGACCTCACTGAGGCCCAGATGTGCTAGCTTATCGTGAACCTGAGAAGCAGAAAGTACAGATAGAAGGCTAACAGGCCAAACTATCAACATGAGAGTGGGGGGGACCCTCAAGAAATCACCCCAGCTGGCATTGATCGATATGATGCACACACACAACCATCCCAGAAGGGGAAGTGCCCTGCCCACACAAAAAGAATGTCCTGTACTCTCAAATTGCTTATCTCCTGTCTTACAAGTGCAAATTAAGTAAGAAATGCCCTTGTAACAAACTGGCGTCACAAAGACAGACCAGTGTGATCTGGCACCTTAGATAAGAAAGAGAATACGTAACCCAGAGGGGTATAAAACGTGGGTCCAGCAGAACTCTAACTCTGAGTGCATTCCACCAACTACCTGCTGGTCAGGTCAGGTGATTGCCTCCTGAGGTCCACTACTGGGGACGCCCAACCTCGTATTCGTCTTTCCGTGGAATTGAGTGACCGATCCAGCTTGGCTATGCTGGTATCAAGAGACGCAGAGAGGGTAAGATACACCCATGCTAGGTCTCCGACTTTTTTGTGCACAGCTAAAGAATTAGAGCTCTGTAACTAGATGTCGTTGTGTCAAGATATCATTGTGTTAGATGGTAACAGATTTCTTTGCATTGGATTGTAATGTAACTTGTTAACACCTGTACTTTGCTAGCATATAAGAAGTAAACAATAGCCTTTTGTAACCGCACGCTTATAACTGTAGCTTAAATAAACTTGTAACTAGTTAAGCTCTGAGCCTGACTGCTGTTAACCCTTTTGTCACTGCAACACAGCCGGCACAACAAAAGAACTTTAACCATTTGGTTACTACAGCCTGGCCGTGGGTGAGAGTGCTAGGAGCTGCCTGCTCTAACAGTAAAAAACTGGGTTATTTAGGACCCAGGGGAGTACCTCACCGCACATTACCTGGCCACCGGCTAACAGTAGGTGAATTTTTCCACAAACTCCCTTACAATAAAGTGTTCACTCCAACCCATCTGATGGAGGTGGCTTTACACATGAAAGCTCTTGACCTAATAAATTTGTTAGTCTCCAAGGTGCTGCTGGACAGCTTGTTGTTTGTGAAGCTACAGACTAACAAGGCTACCCCTCTGAGACTTCTCTCCCTCACAAAAAACAGTTATTATTTTATTGATAAAAATATTAGTGGTGTAAAAATGGTGCAAGGGGCTGTATATTACATAGAAATCACAGTCTCTTCTTTAAAGAATTTATTAAAAATCATTAAATTATGCCAAAGGCCTATGTCAGAACTAATTATGCAAATTATTTATTGAGAACCCACAACCTGAACTGTTAGGCCCGTAGCCTTTCCCCACTAACACTGAACATAAAAGGCCTTCTTTATGTCCCAAACTTACCCCACCACAAACAGTGCTTTTCATTGTGAGTATGTTTATTGACTTCAATGGGAACAACACCAGGTCTAAATGCATGTTTGGAGGATGATTATGATAAATGTCAAAGTCCTTGCTCAGTAGTTCCAAGTTACTGAGGTGCTGGATTGTTTTGTCTAATCATGTAAGTAGTGTTGAAAACTGATTTTTCCAATTTTTAGAGGTTTGACTTTGTGCTCCTCAGACTTTATGGGCTAAATTCATTCCATTAATTTTTGCATGGGTGTATTCTTTTATCAATGAAATGTTTGGTTTTTTTTTTCTTGATAGCCCACAGAGCTAGCCCTTGAATGAGATTCTGAAACTACCAACATCTACGGGGAAGTTCCTTGTAGCTCAAACAATATTATTGTTGCTAATACTCAGGAGTCCCCAGACTACATCTAGCCTATCAACACATTTTGACGGGACCCCTGAGTACAGTGGCACACAGCCCATCAGGGTAATCCACTGGTGGGCCATGAGTTTTAAATTGAGCATCAGTGGTTCACTGTTCTCTGCCAATGGGAGCTGTGGGAAACAGCATGGCTGCAGAGACTTGCCAGCTGCTGCTTCCTGCAACTCCCATTGGCTGGGAATGGCAAAGCCTGGTCACTGGGAGCTGTGGACAACCGTGCTTGACAACTCATAAGGTCACAGTTCTGGTGAGTAGGGGTTGTCTCAAGAGCTGTAGACTTAATGTGCTCCAGAAAGACTCAGAAAAGGGACATTTGCAAGCTAAGTTTGCATTTGGATACTAAGTTTAACAAAACTCCAAGTTTAAAATATGCAGGCATATTTGATACAACTTTTAACCTCTGGGCCACTTGCCATTCAGGATATATTGCTCCTGGTGCAAACATGGTTTTCACTTCACTAGTAGAACTTGGAGTTCCCACAAGGAACTTAACCAAAACAAGCACGGACACATGTCTACAGACAATTACACTCCAGCACTTGATGCAGCAAAGACCAAATTAAACCAAGATGAGGGACTTCTCTACCCTCTTTCCTCTGGCCCCATGCTATTCCCTGCCTCATCTTCCCCCTTCACTTCCATGACATCACCTCCTCTTCTTCTCCTCCTGCTCATCCCTGAGGTCCTACCTACTCAGCAGGCACACTCCTAAGATAGAATGATTACCCTGACTTACCAACTTCCTCTGCCCTCTGCTGCCTGGTCTATATTAATGTAATCTCCTCTGGGTAGTCTCCTACACCTTTAGAGTTATGTACAAAATGTATGTAATACATTCTACAACTGAACCACTCTATCCCACCATAAAGCCGTGTCTACACGTGCACGCTACTTCGAAGTAGCGGCACTAACTTCGAAATAGCGCCCGTCACGGCTACACGTGTTGGGCGCTATTTTGACGTTAACATTGACGTTAGGCAGCGAGACGTCGAAGCCGCTAACCCCACGAGGGGATGCGAATAGCGCCCTACTTCGAAGTTGAACGTCGAAGTAGGGCACGTGTAGACAATCCGCGTCCCGCAACATCGAAATAGTGGGGTCCGCCATGGTGGCCATCAGCTGAAGGGTTGAGAGACGCTCTCTCTCCAGCCCCGGCGGGGCTCTATGGTCACCCTGTGCAGCAGCCCTTAGCCCAGGGCTTCTGGCTGCTGCTGCTGCAGCTGGGGATCCATGCTGCATGCACAGGGTCTGCAACCAGTTGTCAGCTCTGTGGATCTTGTGTTGTTTAGTGCAACTGTGTCTGGGAGGGGCCCTTTAAGGGAGCGGCTTGCTGTTGAGTCCGCCCTGTGACCCTGTGTGCAGCTGTTCCTGGCACCCTTATTTCGATGTGTGCTACTTTGGCGTGTAGACGTTCCCTCGCAACGCCTATTTTGATGTGGTGCTGCGCAACATCGATGTTGAACGTCGACGTTGCCAGCCCTGGAGGACGTGTAGACATTATTCATCTAAATAGCCTATTTCGATGTCTCCACATCGAAATAGTCTACTTCGAAGTAGGCTTCACGTGTAGACGTAGCTTAAGAGTGAGATTGAGTGATGTGACCCCAGCAGCTGAAGATTTGGGGGACCCACACTGATTATGAGCCAATAGTGTGCTTGCCATTGCATAATATACAGGAACAAATATGCTCATCCTGACTCATTCTAACTGGAGACACAAGCCAATAGAAACCATGGAGCCAAACTGAATAAAGAAAAGTAAGTTATTCACACTCAAGGTGAAATCCTAGCCCTAGTGCAGTCAGTGGCAAAACCCCAGTTGAGCCTAATGAGAGTCAGAATTTTTCCTTCCAATTCCAATTTCTTTTACTTCTGCAAACTCAAAAACAAAAAATTTAAGTAAAAACTGGTGCAAACTTATCACTTCATTAATTTGCTTATGTCAGATTCTCTATCCTAGCCCTTCATCTGTGCGACGTGGTACTGGGTTTGGGGATAAATCAGATCAAAAAGAAATGGCTATAGATCTTCCCAAACATATTTTTACTCTCCTATGCAAATTCTCCCAGTTTGTTTTCATGGTTCGGAAGTTCTGTAACCATTTATTTTCTATCTGAGCTATCTGCAAACCCAATATCTCTGTGAATGAATTTCTGGCATATGACTTTTCCTTTCAGCTCTTGACTGAGTTTATTAGGTGGGGAATGAGGCTTCTTTCATCCTATCCTGTGCATCCGTGTGGCAGCCAGCCCACATAGAGATAGATGAAAGTAGAAACTTAGAAGCCTGTGTCCTGTAAGATATTTAGCTTTCACAACTGGCAAAGGGCTGTGAGGTCTATGAGGCACGAGTGAGCTACTCAACAGTGATCCTCAGTTATTGGGGACCTGGGACTATTATGTTAAGGGGATTTTTACCAGGTAACTGCAGAAATATAAGTTGATGCCAGCTTTTGAATATTTTAGATGCTTTGCCTCAATCTTGCCTTGGCAATGAATTAAAATATACGATGATAAGTTTACATCATTAATATACCAACTTATAGAAGCGGGGTCATCAAACTTTCCGAGGCAGAATGCAGAAATGTTACCTTCTAACCTCCATGTACAGTCGGCATGATGGTGATACTTTTTAAAGTCACAATTGGCAGAGTAGCTGTCTTGTGACCCCAGCATTGTTTTATCAAGGATTAGTTTAAAAGTATAAAGGGCCATTTCTGGCTGAGATCTAAATTCCCTCCCCTCCCCACAATTACACAAAAGTGCTGATTCCAGCAGAGGGCCCCACACTCCAGCCCCACGCTCCAGCTGTGGGCCCTGTGGTCCAGCAGGTGATTGATGGGTAGGCACACTCCAGTCTCTTGATCCAGTATGGGCCTCATGCTGTCGTGGTGTTCCCAGCCCCATCCACATGCCATTGTGGGGACTCCATGTTGTGGCGGGGACTCCGTGGCAGGGGCTCCAGCCCCATGCTCTCTCCTCTGCCCACGCTTCATGGCAGGGGTGGAGAGGGGCTGAGCTCCAGCTGCTCTAAATAGGTGCACATGCTGATAGTGGCACACATGCTGGGGGGTTGCCAATCTAATCTAGAGTGACTCCACTGACTTAATGGGGTAAGTCTGGACATACACGAGGGCAAGTGAGATCAGAATCTCTCTCTCAACCAGAGCACTGATTTTATCCTCTTTGTCTCTTTCGTTTTTAGCTTATTTTTCTTCTCCTTAAAACTTTTTTTTACTGACTGCTGTGCAAGGCACAGTTCTTCTGCTCCATTTTAATACTTTAATCAACATATTTTCCATGCTCCAGGCCATTGTTCTTCTTTTCTTGGCAACAACACTTTTTTCTTTCCAGTCAGGTTTCCTAGCTCTCCATCTGTTCAGTCAAATAGATGGAGAAACAACTATGTGTTACTGGACTTTCCTCATCAAATCATTGTGGGAAAACTGTTGTCAAGTACAAAAAAACACAACTGATGAGGCACATGCCAATCTAAATGAAAATTAAATATATGATGGCTTATACCTGAGCTTAAACCATGCTTTTTCTCTCACTCACAGTAGCAATGTGTATGCAGAATATGCCTTCATAAAAGAACATCAGGAACTAAGGTTCTTTTTATACTGATGAGCTAATAACTGCAGTGTTTTAGTGCCTTCTTGTGTTGATATCTGGAAGTGCAGATAAGAGAACCTTTGAAGATGTAGAGTTCCCTCTGTTCCATAAATGATAAAGCCAAATATTCCTGCACTTCTGCTGAAATTACATACAGAATAAAAAGAGGGGAAAATTTGTTCTCCTGTCTCAAGAAAGGCAGATGAACTTATTCAGGAGATTCTTAAATGTCTGTAGTTTAATTCTTACCTTATTTCAGAACTTCTCCATGGTGTGAAGGAAGCAGAGATGGGGTTGGGTTTCTAGTGTGGAAGGCATTCTGATTCCCCTCTGACCCACAGAGATTCTTCCAGAAGAAGTTATGCTTCTGTGTGCAGGTCGACCTGGCCTCGTGTGCATGTGCCAGGATCTTTGTGTCTCCCACTGAGATGCCAGATTTGGAAATAAGTATGGTGACGTATTTCATTAAAGAGAAGGGTAAGGATATGTAAAGTTCCCCTTAACACACACACACACACACACACACACACACACAAAAAGAATGTTACAGGTTTGACTGTGGGAGGGGATGATACAGGTCTGGCAAGAAATAACATGAGAGTCTATCTGGAAAAGAAATCTATGCAGTATATTCGTGGGGGAGGGGTGGGAATTTTCCAAAATCCAAACGAAGAACTATTTGGAAAGGACCAGTAAGAGTTAAAGTAAGGGGGAGCATGGTTAATTTTAGCTCCCACTCCTTTGCTAACAGCAGAAGGCATCTTCCTGGCTTAATGATCAGTACATTACTCCAGCTCCCCCTCTTCCTGGGTGTAGCCATAACAGGTCCCCCTTCTGTTCTAATTTATTCTACCCATGCATACTAATGGGGCAGGGGGAAAGGACAACAAGTGGATTTTGCTGCAATATACAGCCTTTCATCTGCAAATAATAAGGTCCTTACCCCAGTATACTTACAGTCCAATTCAGAAGCATCATCATTTTAACAAATGACAGCTGGGATGTTACAGAAAGATTAAGTGGCAGGGGGAAAGGGGTAGTTAGAGAGTTGCTAACTCTCATTAAGTTGTCACAGATCTCACCATGTTTTTCTTAAAGTTCCAGCATAGACACAAATGATGAGGTAAGAATCTCAGTTTTCATTTGAATTAAAAAATAAGTTTCTAGCCCTCGTGGTTACAGAGAAAAGCTTGAAAACATGACTCAGCTGCACCCTCTTGGCTCAGAAATCAACAGGCAAACACAAAGATCCCCACATTTATTTTTCTAAATCTCATGATTTGTGAACACATAGGGATGGCAAGGCAGAAATTAAAACAGCTATTGATGGAAGATCACTTAAAGTTGCAGGGTTGCAAGTTTGTTTATTTTTCTCTTTGCCGTTGTAGATATATCTGTTTTCTATGGTTTCTTAAAATATGTTCGAGGAAGAGAGGGAGACTAGATAGCTCTGGTGCTGAGCTAATGGATCTCTAATGGGATATGAATTTACAATATAACAGAATGAAATTATACAAAAGAAAACTTTAGCTGTGCTCTGAAAAGTGACTCTACAGAAATGGCATGATAAAGCTCACTACTCATGTGGCAATTATTGCTGGAATGGGTGGGCTAAGATTGGAAGTAAAAAAAGTTGTCTCTAACTGCCACCCCTGAAATTGAAAAGCTAAGATCTGAGAACCCTGCTAGATTCTTGTTTGTTTACATTGTTGCCCAGGATAATGGTTCTCCAACCAAATTATACCCCAGTGATACCATTAGCTTTAATAGGTTTGTGCAGGTGTAAGTAGCTGGAGCTTAATAAAGTTATACTGATGTTCAAGAACAAATGGACTCTGCATTTCAATCTTCTAAGAATTTGGCTGTACTGACCTGACAGGAGTAAAGGAATATGCTCTAGGATATATAGCAGGAAAGGAATCTCTATTGGCAAGAAGACAGAGAAGATGATCCAATAGGTAGTTCTGTTTCTAATACCATCTGAAGCTTTGTATCAGTTCAGTATACATTTCCTACTGTGGCATTGAAGAAACTTGCTAAAGACAGCTGATATTTTATCAAGGCTATCATCATAGGGAGGGGACATGATAGTGGTTTTTAAGTACCTAAAACAGGGTTTCAAGGAGGAGGGAGAAAAAATTTTCTCCTTGGCCTCTGAGGATAGGAAAAGGAGCAGTGGGCTTAAGCTTCAGTAAGGGAGGTTTAGGTTGGACGGTAGGAAAAACTTGCTAACTGCCAGGGCAGTTAAACACTGGAATAAATTGCCTAGGGAGGTTGTAGAGTCTCCATCTCTGGAGATATTTAAGAGCAGGTTAGACTGACTTCTGTAAGGGAAGGTCTAGACAGTTCTTGGTCCTGCTGTGAGGTCAGAGAACTGGAGTTTATGACTTCTTGTTGAGGGCCCTTCCAGTTCTAGTGTTCTATAAAGCTATTTGCTGTCATATTTTTACTAGTTATGGGTTACACAACGTGCTACTAACATCTGTATTTGTTGAGACAGGAAGATGTATTATATTAAGAGAACTGATTTCTCATTTGATCATGGCTCTAATAAAAGAAAAAAGAACCTTGATCCAAATCAAAGCCAACAGATGTCCTCACCTACAGAAAGTCAACTCCAGGCTGAAGAAGCCTATGTATGATTTTTGATAAAAGTACTCCTACAGTAATGATATCTTCATTTCAGATACTGCCTCTCCAAGGTGTAGGGTTTTTGTTTTTCTTTTTGTTTTCAGGGAAGAGCTGGATTGCTTAGTTTGCTCTTCTCTGGAAGAAAAACAAAACAACCCTGCAGCTGGCTTTGATTTGGACCACGGTTCTTTTTTCTTTTTTTCTTTTTTGGTAGCCATGATCAAATGAGAAGTCAGTTCTCTTAATATAATACATCTTCCTGTCTCAACAAGTACAAATGATAGTGACACGCTGTGTAACCCATAACTAGTAAACTCTGACAACAAATTCTGTATGATTGATCTGTTTAATATTTCATCTATGCCACTGATTTGTACCAGGAAGAAACTTGACAAAGAGTGTGACATCCTGGCCTCATTGAATTCAATGGGAGATTTGTCCTTCGCTATTGAAGAGGGATATCAGAGGTCAAATAACTTTTCCCCTCACCATGCATTCAAACTGGTTAAGCTGCTATCAGTTCAACAATGACTAGAGAAATTAAACATTTATGGTTTCAGATGTAATCTCTGAACAAAACCATCATTCAGTTCCAAAGAGAAATAAACTCTGGCAGGCAGGCAGATGTTCAGGATTCTTGCTGCATTGCAGCTCCCTGGAAGGGTAATGGAACAGCTGCTTGCCCTTTATGCTACCCAGATGTCCCTGAGGCACTAGCCTCATCCACAATACTTCCCAGAATGCCCTGGGATACCATGCTCCTCCTCATTGCCCCACAGCTCTACAAAGAGACTTTTAAACAAGGCTTCAGCTCTTCTCATCTCCATTGTGTGAAAAGAACTTTCAGAGAGCCTCTTTGGTTGGAAAGGGGCACTGCTATGTCAAAGACTCCTTATAAAGGTGGGGGACTTAATTTGTTTTTTTATTGAACTCCTCTTGATGAGAGAGACAAGGGTATGTGTGTAGCAATTCGGCACCTCTCCAGAGAGAGATGAAGTGTGGCACTTCCACATACTTTACACAGAGCAGTGAGGCTTGATTGGCTGCAGGCCCAGCTGTGGGCTCAAATTCCTCCACAGGACGTGTTCATCTCTTTGCGGTAGCTCAGTTGTATATTTCAGTGGGAGGATGATGAACAATTTGGCTATATCTACCTTTGAGCTTGGAGGTATGATTCTGCTTCACAGAGATGTATGGGCTAATGCCTAAAATTAGGAGTGTGTCCACAGTAGCGTGGGTGACAGGTTGAATTAGCCACCCAAGCATATACCCATCCGGACATCTTGCACACACAATTGGGCAATTAGCTTAGGCTTCTGCTCATGTTGCAACATGGCTATTTTTAGCATGCTAGCTACACTTATGCCATCAGGAAAGCATTGGCCCAGCTCAAATGTAGACATAGCGTAACAAGCCCTTTCCTTTGAATGAAGTGTTATAATGAGATCCTTTTAGCCTCTTTCTTGGTCCCAGTCTTTTAAAGTTAAGTGATGACCAAGAGAATTTAAAAAGAGGAAGAAGGAGTACTCCTTTACAATTTTCTTCTGTAGCATCCAAAGCTATGTATGGGCTATTGCTGATCTCTTAGATGCTACAGAGTAGTATTATAAAATCCCTGTGCTGTTAGTTCCTGGAATAATACTTTATTTTGTAAAGCACTTTGAAGTATGTTAAATATGAGAACCCTATAAAAAGCGATTTCACTTTCTATTATATGGAAGTATGAGTTTTTCTTCTACCTAATGTCCCAAATTCTTTCAGATCCCTGTTTTTGCAAAACATATTTGATGAAAAGTGAGAAACTTAAAGGTGAAGAATTCACTGTGACCCTGAGTAGCAACATAGCCCGAAGAGATGCCTCATATAACTACCTGAAAATACGTAAATTTTAGAGGCTTAGTAATTTGTTAGTCATCAGATACTCAAGGCTGAGACCTGGTAAAATGTTACCCTAGTCTGAAGAGATGAAAAACATTTGCTGTAATGGGAGTCTATTCAGAGATAATAAAACAGAATACAGTAAACTCTTTCATATCTGGCATTCAATCATCTGAAACTCTCATATAACTGGCATTTTAACCATAAGTAAATGTTGGCTATGTTTTCATGAGTACAGTATAGTGAAAGTAAATACAAATAATCACAGAATCACAGGGCTGAAAGGGACCTCAGGAGGTCATCTAGTCCAGCCCCCTGCTTCAAGTGGGATCAACTCCTACTAAGTCATCCCAGCCAGGACCTTGTCCAACCAGGACCTAAAAACCTCAAGGGATTTACACAGCAAATACAGTGTAAATTTACAGTTTACGATACGACTGTTGTGGGTAAATAAAGTACTCTGCATACATTTTTGTTTGTTTCTTAATATCTAATCCCATTATTCTTCAGTGTTATGCATTGCTAAATATACCTTTCTATTATCCAGAATGTTTGAATATCCAGCAACCTTCCAGCCCCAGGGCTGCCAGATATGAAAGAGTTTACTGTAACTAGGAATAGAAAAATATTTTACAGTAAATTCTATTTCATTATAAATGGCACTGAATTATTTTTTAGTAATGTGGTTTTCACCATGATAGAAATCACATACCAATGCCACTGCAAAGAAGGGAAGAACTGAGGATGGGAGAGAGACAAAGAGAGAGCAGAAGGTAATAGAACATAAGTGATGGAAGAATAAAGAAAGAGGAGGAAGATCAAGCTGAGTGGTGGGTTCTTCTGCAAACACACTGGGCTTGTCTACACTACCACCTTCCTTCAAATGAAGCATGGTAATGAGGCTGTTCGGAGTTTACTAATGAAACACTGCTGTTTTAACTTCGAAGTACCGGCGTTCGTCTAGCCGCGGCACACCCACCAATACTTCAAAGTGCTGGGGCATCTTCAAAGTCCCCTTACTCCTCAAAATTTTGTTTGATCTCCTGATCTCTGACTCCAGCACAAAATTTTGAGGAGTAAGGGGAGTTTGAGGAGTAAGGGACTTCGAAGTTGCCCCAGCACTTCGAAGTACCGTCAGGTGAGCCACAGCTAGACGTGCCAGTTTAAAACTTCGAAGTTGCCGCAGGGGGGAATTTGCTTAATGAAGTGCTGCCTATGCACAGCAGCACTTCATTAGTAAATGCCCAACACCCTAATTACCATCCTTCCTTTGAAGGAAGGTGGTAGTGTAGACAAGCCCACTACGTAATGAGGTGTTTGAACCCTGCAGAGGGATGCTAAAGAGGCCTGTTCATTCACTGTTTCAGGCTGAGCATATTCATTCATCAGTGACAAGAGAGCTATCAGGAAGGTCAGGGTTGTATAAAGGCCACTAGGGGGCTAGATATACCTGGCATTCTGTAAAACTTCTTTTAAACTAAGCTAAAACTTAAACCATCTGATTTAAATAAAAAACCTATCAAGAATCTAATTATTTGTAGGAAAGAATGCAGGCAGAAGCCAGCAGCAGAGTGGGAGTTATCCTGTTTATTGCACTCAATGTCACATGTCCAATGGTGCAAGGAGATCTAGGCCCTCAGCTGACACATACAGGCTGGGTCTACATGAGCCCCTTCCTTCCTCAAGGGGCATGTTAATGAGTGGGTTCTAAAGATGCTGATGAGGTGCTGCCATGAGTATGCAGCACCTCATTAGCATAATGGCGGCTGTGGTGATTCGAAAGTGCAGCTTTTCAAATCTCACGCCGCCTGTGGAGATGGGACCTTCCGAAAGGACTCCCCAGTTTTCAAAAGCCCTTCTTCCTAACACCAGATGGGTGACGCGCAATTCAAAAAGCCGCATTTTCGAATCACCATGGCGGTTACGGAGCCTGGAGCACGTAACCGCTCTGTTGTTATCGTAAAGATGGCTGCCATTATGCATCTTTCAAACCTGTTCATTAACATGCCCCATCTGAAAGGAAGGGGCTCATATAGACAAAGAGACAGGCTTTGGAGGCCAAAGTTCCTAAATTAGTGGATCTAAAGGACGCAGATGGTATGTAGGTGAGGCTTTCCACCACAGAGTCCCACCACCAGGAAAGTTATTCAGATAGGTCACAGGTGGACTGTATTTTCCAATGAGCAGCCCATTCTAAATTCTGATTTACCAAAGAACATTCTCCACTCATTGATTCATTTGCTTTCCACTACCAACTCTCTTTCCATGAGTGGTATGCCCAAATACTTGATTACTAATATCCAAATGGTATTGTTCAACTTGCACACCTAAATCCCACTTATTGCTGATTATATGTTATATGTACCATATGACCCTTAAACAAAACCTTTATTTATAGATAATCCAAGCATGACCCCCAGATGTACAGAATCTCTTTTTTCAATCTGTGTACATTTTTTTAACATTAGCTTCAATAATTTTTTTATTTCCTTCTTTAGAAACAAGTCTATGGACTGTAAAAACATGTAAATAAGTCTATGGACTATAAAAACAGGTAAATACACTACAAGCTGTGGCCTTCTGGAAGCATGCAAGAACACAAGGTGGCAAAGGAGAACTGGAGTGGCTCTGGTCCGTAGTTAATGACTAAAAGGACACCGAAGAGACCATCCTGAGATGAAATTCCAGTCTGAGTCAATGAGAGATTTGCACCTATATGGAATTCAAGATTAAGTTATCCAGCCTTAAAAAGCATCTAGTTATTTATTTCATAGTCCACAGGGGCAAATATCGAATCGCAGTATTACTATGCTTCTATTCCTGCCCCTTCATGCAAAGATTGGTATAAGATAGTATACAATGGAAAAAAGGGGAAAAAAACACATCTTGTCAATAGTTCCAAGCAAGAAGATTAACAAAATGGAATCGAATTTTAAATAACATGCAGAATTTTGGTGGATTCTATCTAAATCAGAAGTTGCTGCCAAATTAACAAATAATTTGAATGTCCCCCTTCCTTAAGGAGTTCCTTGTCAATAAAATTGAACGAGATGAGTCCTTTATTTTTCAAATGTGCTCCAATTCACAAACTACTTTTTAATATCAAAACAAAAAAGCAGTCAAGTAGCACTTTAAAGATGACCAAAATAATTTATTAGGGGAGCTTTCGTGGGACAGACCCACTTCTTGGCTACGTCTACACGTGCACCCAACTTCGAAATAGATTATTTCGATGTTGCGACATCGAAATAGGCTATTTCGATGAATAACGTCTACACGTCCTCCAGGGCCGGCAACGTCGATGTTCAACTTCGACGTTGCTCAGCCCAACATCGAAATAGGCGCAGCGAGGGAACGTCTACACGGCAAAGTAGCACACATCGAAATAAGGGAGCCAGGCACAGCTGCAGACAGGGTCACGGGGCGGACTCAACAGCAAGTCGCTCCCTTAAAGGGCCCCTCCCAGACACACTTTCATTAAACAGTGCAAGATACACAGAGCCAACAACTAGTTGCAGACCCTGTATATGCAGCACGGACCCCCAGCTGCAGCAGCAGCAGCCAGAAGCCCTGGGCTAAGGGCTGCTGCCCACGGTGACCACAGAGCCCCGCAAGGGCTGGAGAGAGAGTATCTCTCAACCCCCCAGCTGATGGCCACCATGGAGGACCCCTCTATTTCGATGTTGCGGGACGCGGATCGTCTACACGTCCCTACTTCGATGTTGAACGTCGAAGTAGGGCGCTATTCCCATCCGCTCATGGGGTTAGCGACTTCGACGTCTCGCCGCCTAACGTCGATTTCAACTTCGAAATAGCGCCCAACACGTGTAGACGTGACGGGCGCTATTTCGAAGTTACTGCCGCTACTTCGAAGTAGCGTGCACGTGTAGACGCAGCCCTTCAGACCATAGCCATACCAGAACAGACTGTTATGGCTATGATCTGAAGAGGTGAGTCTGTCCCACGAAAGCTCACCTAATAAATTATTTTATTAGTCTTTAAAGTGCTACTTGTCTGCTTTTTCATTTTGATAGTACATAGACTAGCACGGTTCCCTCTCTGTTACTTTTTAATAGTATAGCTCCTTGCCTAAGAGAATAAATGTGAGTTTGTCCAGAGTTCTTATTATAGTTCAGAGGTTCCTGAACTTTTTCTAATTGTGTAACCCTTCCAGATCCATCAGCCGGCTGCATGCCCCTTCTAAATCTATATGCTGTCCACATAACCATACCCTCTTCACTCCTGATGCATTGTATGTTCTTCTTAACAGTACAGATCTTTAGTCATCTATCCATACTTCAGTGGTGCATAGAGATGTATAGTGCGACTTAAGCAACTGAAACTAAAAAAACCCACCTTCTACACTCTGCACTCAGTTTGACAGGACAGCTGCTGGAGAAGTGAGCCCAAGCTGTATGGTGTATAGGGGTGAGCACTACATACATCCACAGCTCTTGTTTTCATTACTATATCTTGAAGCAAATTCACTGCTGTATTTTATATGATCAATTCCCCCCAAGTTTTAAAGCTTTGTCTGATTTAGCCATTTATCTGACAATGCAATAAATAAAATAATAAACAAGTGCCACCATTACACAAATTCTCCTCCATACCCTGTGGGGGGCAGCAGGGCATATCACAGTTTGGGAATCTTTGCTCTAGTCTATTGTGTGATTTGCTTGTTAGCATATGTGAGTAAGAGATTTAATGTTAACCATGATTTGGGTGTGTACAGACATGAGGACCAGGGTGCTGGGACAATTTGTACAGTGGGGCTGGCAAAAGCTGTTGACCCCAAACTGTAAACCCTGTAACTGATGGAAACCACTTCAAACTGCAGGGTGCAGCAGTACCCTCAGCACCCATGGTCAGTGTTCAGTGTCCCATTTCAGAACCAGAGGCTGGTCTCTGTATCAATAGAGAACATGCATTGTAGACCACTCTCCAGATGTTTTACTGTGCACTCTTCCCACTTGTCGGAGAGTCTGCCCATAGTCACATGGGCTATGTCTACACTAGCACCCCCCTTTCGAAAGGGGGATGCTAATGAGATGCTTTGGGATATGCTAATGAGGTGCTGCAACGAATATTCAGCATCTCATTAGCATAATGGCAGCCACGGCACTTCAAAAGTGCCACTTTCGATTGCACGCAGCTCATCTACATGGGGTCCTTTTTGAATGAACGCCACACACTTTGAAATCCCCTTCTTCCTATAACCAAAGTGTAAAAGGACCCTGTGTAGACAAGCCACATGCGATCAAAAGCAGCACTTTCGAAGTGCCATGGCCACCTTTATGCTAATGAGACACTGCATATTCATTTCAGTGCCTCATTAACATATACAAAAGTGGCTCATTAGTATCCCCCTTTCGAAAGGCGGGTGCTAGTGTAGCCATAGCCATGGAGAGAAAACCAAGTCAAGCCACTGCACGGTTGTGGCAACTCTGATCAAGCCAGGGAGTAGCCTTTGAGCATAGTCCAGAATCTGTGAAGAAGGAATCAAGTGCAGCAAGGCACTCTTGAATTACTTAGTATATTAGACTCTCTTTCCCACCAATGTTTCAGCTTTTGTCAGGACATCATTTTCAGCACCGATCATCCAGGCATGGGAAAGGGCCAGTGTACGCTTGTCCAAGGGTTTGTGAACTTCTGTAGCAAAATAGCGTGGGAAGATCAGCCAAAGTCTCACACCTCAGACCACAGGAGAAGGACTGTGCACTGAAATCCAGTTACAGGAAAAATCTATGTGTGTCATGTTCCTAATTGCTCCCCCATCTCAGTGAGTTATATTTTCTGGCTGTGATTCTGGGTTTTTAATCCTCTTTAAATATTTCGTCAGAAATTCAGCAGCAAAGAGAATATTTTCTAAGAATAACGGGGTTACATATGCATTAGATATTTCTTCAGCCGCAGCAACTTCTTAATCTTTCTGACAAG
This sequence comes from Carettochelys insculpta, assembly GCF_033958435.1. NCBI lineage: Eukaryota > Metazoa > Chordata > Testudines > Carettochelyidae > Carettochelys > Carettochelys insculpta. Next base: position 92,808,293 of record NC_134139.1, read on the forward strand.
TTCAAGTATTCTTTAAAGCTTGTAAACTTTAAACTCCGGTGTTCTAGTTCAAGCCATCCCTACTTGAGAGATTTGATTCGCTGGCAAGATACTGTAATACATTTACACACTTACCTGTAAGAAACCAAGCTTTTAAGTGGAATCCTCTCTCCTATGAGATACACATATTATGCATCAGCAACGAAGGATCCTGTGGCACCTTATAGACTAACAGAAAAGTTTAGAGCATGAGCTTTCGTGAGTTAACTCACTTCTTCAGATGCTGGTCATCCAGAATACACTCTGACATAAACTGGTCCACAAGCATCACACACAGATGTGCTGGGAAGCAGTATGAGAACGCAAGAGAATATATGAAAGTGTAGCTAAAGTCAGCCTCATCTCTGCACAACAAAACACTGAAGACCAAGCCTGGAAGCTCTAACTTGGTCCTAACTTTGCCTTGGCCCTATCTAGCTTTGTCTAATGGAGCAGTAAAATAAATAAATAAATAAATAAATAAATGGAAAATACCTGGAGTGACAGTAAATAAATCATGGTCCTTGCTTCTGAGTGGCACTTGCTGTTGATCTTATCAGAGATATATTGCAAATGCAATATTAATGAAAGTCTTTAGCAGGTAAAATAAAAGAGAAGAGGGACGAGTAACAAAGTAATCTTTGAAAGCAAAGAATGAGGCATAATATTCTAATACTATCAGTTAATTGAAATTTTTTGTGGTATGAACACACACTATGAGGTCTAAAAGTCTTGACTTGACAGTTTGGGCTCAGCTCTCAGGAGTCTGCAGAAATGCTGAGTGGGAGATTGATGACACATCTGCATTTAAAGACCCTCAGTTTCACTAATTATCTTAAATCTTGTAGTTTTATGTTTAGACATTTTGTCTTGCCACTGAAAGGCTAGCATTTTGGCTTTCCTTTGCCCAATAATTAAAGGACTTGTGTAAGCCAATCTATTAATAAGGGAACTGTTCAAACCCTAGGCAAAGTAAGGAAATAATTTCTCTTATGAAACATTTCATATACCTCCTTTCTTGCATCCACAGATTACCTCTGCATGAATAGCCTAACACCTATTCTATCCTTGACTCCGTCATCTTTCCTGCACATTTTCAGAATCAGACTGTGAAGGCAGACTGGGTTCAATGAAGTGATTTGAGAATCTATTACATGACTAATACACACTGACAATTCCATTTCCCAAAGACTTCTGAAGTTCCAAATTTTGTTTTTGTTCTACATCAGCACATAACAGCAAACAGGTTAAAACCTTTTTGTGAGATGGAATTTTTAAAAAAATGTCCATTTTAAGAAAGAAAAGATAAGGTTTTGATTTGGGTCTCTCCCTCTTTGGAATTAACCAGAGTCTATACTGGATCTCAGGAATATTTACATCACAATTAATACATCGACACAAAATATTTCGGTGTTGATGAAACAGCATTTTCCAGCACAAACAAGTTGCATCACAATTTTTCAGCTTTATTAATGGATTAATTAATTTGTGTACAGTGCTTTAAAGTAGTAATACTCTATTTGGAATTATTATAGTTGTTAATTATTAAAGACAAGTAACCTTTTTTAATACTAAACTGGAAAACATTTTTATGAGGCACATAACACTAAATTAATTGTTCAAAAACACAGTATTAAAATATTATGCCCAAGAAAAACAGTTTCTTCCACACATTCTCATACATTAAATATCTCTCATGGTGGACCAAAGAAGCTGTTTTGATGATCTGTTCATGAAGGACAAACAATTCTTATCCCATCTATATGGTTCCTCTGACCTGTTCATTCCCCAGGCAAGAATTACAATGGTCCTTTTGATAGAAGGTGGATGTCTATCTTTTAGATTTTCAATCGGGGCCAACCGAGACCACACACTGCTATTAAAAGGCCTGCTACAACCAGGTCAATATTTTTTTTCATCTCTTGATCACCGGAAGATTATGCCCATGTCTTTTGGATGTGGCTCTTGCAACCACTATCAATATTTTGTGACCTCTAAATCAGGCTTTTTCAATCATCCTCTATGGAGCTACACCATAAGCTCATCTGGTAATTTAATGCAGAATTCAGCTGTCCATTTCTTAAGCAGTGTACCATTTTTGAAGCACATTAAATCAGTGCTTTAAGATCTGTCCTGGCTGTCTATTGGTTTCTAGGTAGGTTTTAAGATTTTTTTTAATTTTCAGTAAAGCCTGAGATCTGCATATCTAACAGAGTGCCCCTCTTTTCATGAGACACGTACTGTAATGGTCAATGGAGGTACCTGAGCTACAATTCCACTGACATAAAAGGGAAGTGACTGCTGGAGAGAATTCTCTACCAGGCTTCATGCCTTTGTAACTTGCTTCCCAGTGTGGTGCACAGAAGAATCAGCTTGTTGTTAACCTTCTGGATACACTGCAAGGGCCATCTTATGCCCTGGCCTGCAGGAGTTGGTAGGAGGGTGATGTTAGGAGCGTTCGCAGGATTTGCTATTCCATTTTTTTTGTATCTGCTGCCAGGATAGTGCTCTCAAGGAATCAACTGTTGAATTATGAACTTTTACAAGTTTGTCACAGATGGTCAGAACCTGAGATGGACATATTTTTTTGTGTCGTCAGTACAAATCTCATATAAATAACTCAATACATTGTAGAGCTAAATTTCATTTAGTTTGAGCAGTAACATACATTAACTGAACAACCAAGCCAAAACATCTAGATCCAAATCTAGAAATAGTACTAATCAGTTTTGTTCAGTCATTTTTTTTATGTTAGGCAGGCAAACTTCTATTTACTTCAGTGAGAGTTTGCATGAATAAGGGTGAAGGAACATTGAATAAAACCTGACTAAACAACTGAGGGTTTGCACTTAGCAGCAGCAGCAGCAGCATATGCTTGCCAAGTTGAATGCTAACTTGCCTGAACACTCCCGCATGTATCCTTGGCCTGGTTACCCGTTCTACCACTGTCTGTGCTGCCCCAGAGATACTACTATATTTAGTATGCTAGCTTAGCACAAGTATATCTGGCTAAGCTGGGAATCACACTCCTAGCTCATCGAGCAGACTACCCTGAGTTGAGGTAACTTTGGAATGTGGAACTATTACACAAATAAAAGTCTCAAAAGTTGAAAAAATTACGATCAGGCCTAGATAATGTACACTAGCTTAAGATTTAGGCAGTCACCAAAAGATCATTTGTAGACATTTGAGAATAATTTGATAAATTGATATTTTTCAATCTGAATGCAAGACATTTGCAAATTGATTGATATTGATTATTTCTGATGCATACACTTTCTATGGAGTTACAGCAAGTTACTTCCACCTAACAAAGAGAGGAGAGAGCATTTTTGCAGGCAAGCTTGCAAATCTAGTGAGGAGGGCTTTAAACTAGGTTCGTCAGGGGAAGGTGACACAAGCCCTGAGGTAAGTGGGGAAGGAGGAGGGAACAATCAAGCAGGTTTCCTGGGTGAAGAGGAGAAAGTGGGCCAATCGGCCCCTTCTCTAAGGTGCTTGTACACAAATGCCAGAAGCTTAGAACTAGAGGCCCTGGCACTGTCAAAGAAGTATGAGGTGGTTGGGTTAACGGAGACTTGGTGGGACAATTCGCATAACTGGAGCACGGTCATGGAAGGTTATAAACTGTTTAGGAAGGACAGACAGGGGAGAAAAGGAGGAGGAATTGTGCTCTATGTAAGGGAGCAGTATGATTGCTCAGAGCTCCAGTATAAGGAGGGAGAAAATCCAGCTGAGTGTCTTTGGGTTAAGCTTAGAGGTGGAAGTAACAGAGGTGATGTTGTTGTTGGTGTCTGCTATAGACCACCAGATCAGGGAGATGAGATAGATGAGGCTTTCTTCAGGCAGCTAAGTGAAGCTTCCAAATCACAGGCCCTGGTTCTCATGGGAGACATTAATCATCCAGACATTTGTTGGGAGACCAATACAGCAGCACACAGACAATCCAGGAAGTTTTTGGAGAATTTGTGGGGACAACTTCTTGGTACAAGGGCTGAAGGAACCGACCAGGGGCCGTGCACAACTTGACCTGCTGCTCACAAACACGGAAGAACTAGTAGGAGAAACAGAAGTGGGAGGAATCCTGGGCTGCAGCGACCATGACATTGTAGATTTCAGGATCCAGACAAAAGGAAGAAAGGTGAGCAGTAACATACAGACCCTTGATTTCAGAAGAGCAGACTTTGACTCCCTGAGAGACCTGATGACCAGGAACCCCTGGGAAATGAGAATGAAGGGGAAAAGAGTTCCAGAGAACTGTCAGTATTTTAAAGAAGTTTTACTGAAGGCACAGGAACAAGACATCCCTCTGCATAGTACAAAATGCAAACATGGTAGGCAACCAGCTTGGCTTCACAGGGAAATCCTTAGTCAGCTTAAACTCAAAAAGGACACATACAAGAAATGGAAACGTGGACAGTTGACTAAGGAGGACTATAAACATACTGCTGGAGAATGCCAGGGAGTAATCAGGAAAGCAAAAGCACAATTGGAACTGCAGCTGGCAAGGGATGTGAAGAGTAACAAGAAGGGTTTCTACAGGCATGTTAACAATAAATGGGTTATCAGAGAAGGTGTTGGGCTGGTACTGGTTGAGAGAGGTACTCTAGTGACAGATATTGTAAGAAAAGCTGAAGTACTCAATGCTTTTTTGCCTCAGTTTTCATGGACAAAGTCAATTTCTACATGACGGTCCTTGGCAATGCAGTATGGAAAGGTGGAGGGCAGCCCTCTGTGGGGAAGGAAAAAGTTCTGAGCTATCTAGAAAAACTAGATGTATGCAAATCCATGGGTCTGGATTTCATGCACCCGAGGGTACTGAGGGAATTGGCAGAAGTCATTGCTGAACCTTTGGCCATTATCTTTGAAGACTCTTGGAAATTGGGGAAAATACTGGATGACTGGAAAAAGGCAAACGTACTGCCCACCTTTAAAAAAGGAAAGAGGGACAATCCAGGGAACTATAGACTGGTCAGCCTTACCTCAACCCCTGGGAAAATAACGGAGGGAATCCTCAAGGAATCTATTTTGGAGCACTTGGACGAGGGGAAAGTGATCAAAAGTAGCCAACATGGATTCACCAGGGGCAAGTCCTGCCTGACCAATCTGATTAGCTTCTATGACAAGGTAACAGGCTCTGTGGACATGGCAAAGTCAGTGGATGTGATATACCTTGACTTTTGATACAGTCTCCCACAACATTCTTGTCCATAAGTTAAGGAAATATGGATTGGATCCTTGTACTATAAAATGGATAGAAAGCTGGCTTGACGGTCAGGCCCAAGAGGTAGTGGTCAATGGCTCAATAGCTGGATGGTGGTTGGTTTCAAGAAGAGTGCTGCAAGGCTTGGTTCTGGGGCCGGTGGTATTCAACATCTTTATTAATGATGTGGATGAGGGACTGGATTGCACCCTCAGCAAGTTTGCAGATGACACAAAACTATGGGGAGAGGTAGATACATTGGAGGGTAGACAGAGAATCCAGAGTGAGCTGGATACATTGGAGGACAGGGCCAAAAGAAATCTGGTGTGGTTCAACAAGGAGAAGTGTCGAGTCCTGCACCTGGGGCAGAAGAATCCCAACCATTGTTATAGTCTGGGGACTGACTGGCTCAGCAGCAGTACAATGGAAAGGGACCTAGGGGTTATGGTGGATGAAAGGCTGGATATGAGTAAACAGTGTGCCCTTGTAGCCAAGAAGGTTAACGGCATACCAGGGTGCATTAGGAGATACATTTCTTGCAGGTCTAGAGAGGTAGTCATTCCCCTCTGTTCTGCACTGGTGAGGCCACATCTGGAATATTGTGTCCAGTTTTGGGCCCCCCGGTATAAAAAGGATGTGGATTTGCTGGAGCAGGTTCAGCGGAGGGCAACAAAAATGATTAAGGGCCTGAAGCACAAGACCTATGAGGATGGGCTGAGGTATTTGGGCTTGTTTAGTTTACAGAAGAGAAGACTTAGGGGTGATTTAATAGCAGCCTTCAACTTCCTGAAGGGGAGCTCTAAAGAGGAGGCTGAGAAACTGTTCTCAGTGGTGTCAGATGGCAGAACAAGGAGTAATGGTCTGAAGTTGAAGAGGAAGAGGTGTAGGTTAGATATTAAGAAAAACTACTTTACCAGGAGGGTGGTGAAGCATTGGAATGCATTGCCTAGAGAGGTGGTGGATGCTCCGTCCCTCAAGGTTTTTAAGTCCCGGCTTGACAAGGTCCTGGCTGGGATGACTTAGTGGGGGTTGATCCTGCCTGAAGCAGTGGGCTGGACTAGATGACCTCGTGACGTCCCTTCCAGCCATATGATTCTGTGATTCTGTGAAAGGAATACTCTACTATGAAACTAGACAAGATTTTATTTGTTTTTATAGAAATGATTTTAGAGGCCATGCTTATCAAATCACATTTCTGAAGTTATATATAACCATCCAGTTAGTACGCCCTATATTATCTTGGCCTAGCCTAAATGTTACCTATCTGTCATGTTATCTGCAACAATTTTTCTTTTGTATTATCACAATTCTAACAATAAAATGATTATTCTATTCATGCTATTTTAACAACAATGAAAGACGGTGATCAACCTTTGTTTTTAATTGTTTGGCGATTCATATTGTTAGTAATTGTATTGTAATGGGTTCCTTCAACTTTCTATTTTTGGAGTTCCTTGCAAACAATCATTGCAATAGCGTCCAATTTTAATTAACATTAAAATTTCTGGCCCCATTGCACTACAGCCAAGGTTCATGTCCTAGCATTTATAATGACCCTGGGAAATAATTTGCTAACACACTCAGGAGTGTTCAGCCAATTAGAGTGCATGAATGACTGAACATTCCATGCCATCTAATATTAGCAAGTAGGTGCCTCATGCTGTGGAATGTTGTCTTTCCAATGTTTCCTAGAAGACCATTCCATTAGATTTTGGGACCAAGGCAGAAAATTGCAATAAAACTATACTCCACTGAAATAAAAATGTGTTGGCCACTTTAGCTACATTTACCCTGGAGAGTTTTGTTGACAAAAAATGCGTTCTGTCGACAGAAAATTAATAGAACACGGCACTTTTGTTGACAGCCTTCTGCCCCTCACTCGTGAGGCAGAACGCCTTTGTTGACAGAAGCTGTCAACAAAAAAAGCTGTGTGGATGCTCCAGGGGTCCTCTGTCAACAGACAGGGCTTCCAGGTCACTGGACAGCCCTGTCTGCCAGCTTCCAGTTGGCCATTTCAGTGAGAGCGGCTGGGTTGTCCAGCCACTCTCTGTCAACAGAGCTTTCTCAATCCACTTTGCTCTTTGGCCACAATCTGTTGACAGAAATTTTGTCAGAAGATATGTTGTGACAGGAACGTCTGTTGACAGATTGCTGTAGTGTAGACAGAGCCTTTGAGAAAAAGGATGTTACGGATGAAGATGCATAAATGCATGGTTTGTCCCAGTAGTGCCATTTCCTCTATTCTGACTTTGGTTGTCTGACTCATATAATTCTACCAACTCATCTAGTCTATGTGTACTCTGATTAACTGGCCATTCAGAGTACAGTAAACTCTTTCATATCCACCAGTCCGGGACCAGGAGGTTGCCAGATAGTCAAATATTCTGGATAACAGACAGGTATACCTAGCAATGCTAACACTGTAGAAAAACAAGATTAGATGTTTTGAAACAAACTAAAACGTATGCAGAGTACTTCATATACCAATAACAGTAGTATTGTACACTGTAAACTTATGTGGTATTTGCTGTATTTATTTGTATTTACTCTGACCATACTGTACTTATGGAAAATGTAACTATGGCTAAAATGCTGGATGTTTGAGAGTTCTGGATAATAGAATGCTGGGTAATAGAATGCTGGATATGAAAGAGTTTACTGTATAAGGGTTTGTGCAATCACTCTGGTTATTTCTCATATGTTGTCCTGTAGATATTCATCCCTGGGCAGACTGCCAGCTTGAAGTTTACTCACCATTTACCTTGTGTAGCTTGGGCTTTAGAGCTAGTCAAACTTTTCTGAATGTTAAGCTTTTGAAATTTACATTTTCCATGTCAAAAAGAAACAGTGAAACATTTTGGTGAAATTCTGACAAGTTATTAACCTGGTTGGAAATTGTTGGTGACTGGGGAAAAAATGACTTTTTTAAATTTCAAAAAAACAGTGTAAATTTTTAACATAAATCAGTGAAACTTGTTTTCTTGTTTTTCCACATAGCAGTACTCTTTTGAAGGTTTAAATATGACATAACATGTCCTTGTGCTGGACTTCTGTCATTTCACCCACTGTACATATGCAAGTATATGTATTGTGTTCTATATTAATTACAACATATTAGCAGAAGATACACATAGTAGGCCCCGGAGAGCTTTAAAATCAAGATGTCACATGCAAAATGCAGCACTCACTGGGAGATCCAATAGAGAGGATAATTTAGATAACCTTTTGAATTTATAAATAACCACATCCTGGGCTTTGTCAGAGAGGCACCAGAGATAATTTTGCAACAATAATATACAGTGGAACTCATTGAAATGAAGTGACCAAATGATGAAAAAATGACCCTTTATTGTTTTTATGGAAAACAATTTTTAATTGCTCTAAGTTTTCAAAAACTGAAATATTCCTTAACTTTTTCAGTATAACAAAGATCTATAAAACATTTTAATATTGTGAAGAAAATACCATTTGCTGACCAGCTCTAATACATACTGATCTTGCAAAAGTTTTCTGAACTTGATTCATTTATGTTTTTAAAGACATTAAGATTCTGAGATAGAAAGTTCTACTGCTATGCTTACATTTATGGTATGATATATCATACGACTCTGTCATCCTGTTTGTATTTTAGGTGATGAAATTGCTCAACTCTGCTTTCTAGCATGGACATATGCATTGCTCCTTCTCTGTTCAGTTACAGGCCAGCTACACACAGCAATTGATTGGAGTCGCTGCATTTCTAGATCTCTGTTTGTCCATGCATGAAGAGGACAGGTATCATTTCCAAGTGCAAAGAAGAAAAATAACACTGGAGAAGGGGAATGAAATCAATTGTTTCAGCAAGTGTTGAGTGGAAGGAATTTTTCATTAGCTCTATAATTATACCGGTTGAATCTCTCTGGTCCGACACTCTCTTGTCCAGCAACATCTGTAATCTGGCATGATTTAAGTTTGCCAGACAACCAATAATCATGGGAGTGGACAAGTTTCCTATTGACCCATAAAGTTTGTTTACAGCCACCAGCCCTGTCTCTCAGTGTTCTGTACCGTCATTTAGCTGTAATTTACCCCAAATGTCTTCTAAGAGCCCAGTAAGCAGTGGAAGTGTTGGTAATGTGCAAGATAATATTGGCTTCCCACCATCTGGCAAATTCTTTATTTTGGCACTGGTCAGGTCCCAAGGGTGCTGAACTAGAGAGGTTCAACACGTAGTGTGGTTGGAAAGTTCCAATATGCTCAATTTTCAATCAGTACAACTTTCTTATCTTACAGCATGTGTATTAACTTTTCTGAACCCAGCCCTACTGTTCAGTCTCTCTTGCGATACAGACACTCACAGTAGGCGCACAAAATAATATCTAGTAGTGTCTGACTGTTCATATCTTGAGAGAATGAAACACAAGATCAGGCATGATTCCTTGAAGTGTCAAGATTAAAGCTAATAAGTTATAAAGTAGGAACTGCAACCAGATTTTTCATGTTAAAGAGAGATAAATGTTAAACTTTTGGAGCACATTTACAAAGGGCTCAGCAATTCCCTTTGTTTGCCCATATGACTATGAATTGCAGGCACAAATCTGAGTATAAGTGTCACTTATCAGCTCAGTTGCACCCATAATTTAGTTGAAAGTGCTAACTGAGGCCACATTTTTCAGGTGTAAATGGTACTTCTCAGAAAAAAGAAGAGGCTATTCTTGAAAGGCAGACTCTCAGTGTTCATTGTTTTAATATACAATTAAGGTAAACATGCATCCCTTTATTCTCTAAAAAGAAACCCAGGAGGAAAAGTCAAATCATAAGAAATACTTTGTGAAGAACTATGATTTGATTTACCAACATGTTCCACAGCACAGAGGAATTTTTAATAGTTCTTTATATCCCTTAGGTTACCCACCATAATTTTGGGTAACAGCATCATGACCAAGCAGGGGCAAATTCATTTATCTTTTCTTCAACACTTAGCTGAATAATCAGCCATAGCACTCTTTCACCGTTTGATTCATTCCTGTGTGGCCACAAGGGCTTGATGGGCCAAAAAAAACAATAGCAAAGCAGATATTATGCACACAGGGGGTTCTGCTCTGATTTGCCTCTACCCCTCAGTTGATGGAATTTTATCTCAGAAATTTAAGCCACCGGACTATGTCTAGATTCAAGGATTTTGGTGACAAACCCCATTGAGCATGCAGATTGCCAAGCGCATTCTGTCAACAGCAAGTTGACAGAACACGGTGCTTTTGTTGTGAGCCACACCTTGTTTGCATTAGGAAGAACACCTCTGTTGATAGAGATCTGTCGACAAATCGCCAGTCTGTATGTTCCGGGGGGGATTTCTGTCAACAGAAAAGGCCTCCCAGGCACTGTTCAGGTGACCCGGCAGACACCCTGTCCACAGCAAGCAGCACTCTATGGTTCCCGCTTTGGGCCCTTCTTAAAGCCTCAGGGAGCCTGAGAAACCCTGTGGCACAAAGCTGAGAGTGTGGGAGCAGCAGAGCTACAGCCTGTAGTCCCCCACGCCCTCATAACTGCACCATTAACAACTCTGGGAGGATGCCATCAGCATCATGTCCGTTTTTCATTTTGCAAATGGCACTCACTTCCTCCAATATTGGTGCGTTGGTACAAGTGCCTAGGTCAGAAACCACAGTGATTGTGAAATCATCCAGCTAGTGGATGGTTCAATGATGATTGCAGCAGTGCTTTGACTGGTTCATTTCACTTTCACTCTGCTCACTGCTGCATAGTTCAGGTGGCAGGCACTACAAAGGAAAATAGGGTGAGGCAATGCAGAGGACCAAGGTAATTGTGCTAGATCTTTCTTCTTCCATTAATCATCACCTTTGCAAAAGATACTGCCTGGGGAAAAGGGGTCAGGGGACAAGACAGGCTTAACAGTATTTAGCTCAGTGGTTTGAGCACTGGCCTGCTAAACCCTGCAGTGTGGATTCCATCTTCAAGGAGGCCATTTAGGGACTGGGGAAAATAGATGTCAGGGATGGTGCTTGGTCCTGCCAAGAGGGCAGGGGCCTGGACTAGATGACCTCCCTAGGTCCAGATGCATATCTCCAATCATTAAGGGGGGGAGGGATAGCTCAGTGCTTTGCACATTGGCCTGCTAAACTCAGGGTTGTGAGCTCAATCCTTGAGGAGGCCATTTAGAGATTGGAGCAAATAGACATGAGGGATGGTGCTTGGTCCTGCCAAAAGGGCAGGGGACTGGCCTAGATGACCTCCCAAGGTCCCTTTCAGTCCTAGGAGATGTGTATTTCCCATTATATATTTTCTCCTCCAAGATCTATGGGAGAGCCATAGTAAGAGGGGCATAATGTTAAAGTTGCTTCAGATAAAGTTACCTGCCTTGTGCACCTTTTCACCCCCAATAATGAAGTCTTAGAATGTCATCATATACCATGCCTACATGCCCAGTTTCTTTGCCGCAGCTGGGGAACATGTGGCAAGGGGAATGTGCTCATAGATTCAGTGTAAATGGCTAACTGGAGATCCACAGAATTATGGCCACAGATATCCAGAGGGTCCCTGCCTTTGATGCCTTTGCTGATCCTGATGCTTCTCATTACACACACCCTCTTAGCCCTGCAGACCAAGCCCAAATAAATGTGTAGAATGCTTGTATTAATATATATTTGTGCAAAGGAGGAGCATATGGGTCTGTAATCCCACTTTAATCCTTCTTATCAATTCAGGGAAATTCTCTTTGATCAACACTGCAGTTGTCTATCGGATATGCTGCACTGACAGAGTGTGAAATATGCCACAGATACATACCCACATTGCAAAGAAAAGATGTGGAGTACAGATCAAAGTGGAGAATTTTGTTCTTGGCTGATCAGCAATTAAGTTCTTTTTTTTTTTTTTCAAAAAGTCTTCGGCTAACTATACTCAAAGAAACAGTTTTAGCACAGTGAGTTCTCTCTGGAAATTTCACTTCTTTCCATGCAGGCAGCTGTAGTTTCATAATACTAGGCATTCATTAAGCCAGCCTGCAGCCTTTTTAGCTTTCTTCCTTTCCTTCACCAGTCACAGTGCAAACCTAAAGGAGCAGTATATAAAATCTTACATAGAGAACATCTCGCTGCATTATGTTAAACTTGCTTTAAGAGATGATTATTTTCATTCCTAGCTCTCTTAGATATTCATGTGCCCCCTGTAAATACATTGTCCGAGGACCTCAGTGTCTTTCAAGCCCACTAACGTGGGTGGGTCATGGAGATAAACGGCATGGGGGCGGGGCTGGTGTTTCAAAGGGGCCCAGACTAGTAGCAGCAGAGGCAGCTGCCGTGGCTGGGAGCGCCAAGCCCTTTTGAAATGCCATGGAAGCGTTGCTCCACACAGCTTCTGAGGACAGTGGGGTTGTGGGGGGTGGGGAGCCCGGTGCTATGCCCCTTCCAGGGGAAGCCCTGCTGTGCTGCACAGCCAGGATCCTAGATGAGCCCTTTTGTACTTTGTATTGTGCACCATAAAGGCATTTACATGCATGTGTTGTTTCACATCTGTAATGTTAAGCAAGTGGGCAGTCCCACTGAAGTCAAGTACATTTGTAAAATTCAGCACAGGCAGAATTGAATGATTATGGAGTAAGACGGCACATGAATTTTATGATAAAACAGACCCAAGAATCTGAAATAACAAAACAGACCAAAATAAACAAACAAAACCCAAAAAGCCAAGGCGTGCCAAAAATCCATTGGAAAAGGCAGAGTAAAAAGGAGGTCAGAATGTTCTGGAAGGAATTGAGTTGAGTAAAAGGGCCTTGCACTGAATTCTCAAGGTAGTTATGGAAGGGCTGACTGGAGTAGAGGGAGAGACAGTACCAGAAATGAGGTCCTGAAATGCAAGAAAGGAATGGCCAGCAGGTAGGGTGCTGACCTAGCACTCCCTAGACATGTTTCCACATGCTGGGAAGAACAGGCACCAGCAGGCTGCTTCTCTCCCACAGGAGTGTGGGAAGAGAGCTGGTCCAGAGGAAGCATTAATAATCTGCTCTTCAAAAATAGCCAGCACAGACTGCTTTCCCCTTATTTCAGGATTAAAGCTTAAACTACACTGTGACTCAGATTTATGCACAGCCCCATACTTGGACTGGTTTGTATGGTTAAATTAGCCCTCAGTAAAGAGCTTAATAGGAATCTTATCTCTGTTGATGGTTGTGAGGTCAGAAATGACTATACTTAGATATGTTTCTCTGCAGTTAAGGGAAATTAAACTGAGAGACAAATGGGGTATAGAATAAAATCTGTTTCTTTTCTGAACTAGGATCTTATACCAGACCTATCACCATGCCTGAACACCTTTGGCTGTTTTTTAATTTTTTTTCCTTTTTGTTAATATTTCCACAAAGCACCCTGTTGAAATAGCTTCTTGCTTAGAAGTGGCATTCGTAAGTGGCAGGAACTTAAATGGATTCCAGTGGGTTTTACTTCTATTAGGAATAACTGGTCAGTGTTTGTAAGAAAGGGCTTTATACATAAGTGCCACCTTTCGCTAAGCACATGTTCATGTTTCTCCAAGTACTTTGCAAATGTTTGATTCAGAAAAAATTCTCTATGCTGGAGGTATTGCTTCCCCCAGTTTCTGGGCCTTTGCCCAGTTGTGATCACTGCAATGTTATTGCAGTTCCTTCCTGTCCCTTTGATGTAGCATTTGCTTTTTAAATTTCCATCTGTTTTCAGTCATTTTTCTCACTCTGCTTTTTTGGCTGTATTTCTGAAGGTAATGAGGCTCTTTCAGGGAGCAGGCTTTATCAGGGAGCATATGCTTCTCCCCTCCAACTGTTTCACTAACTTCCAATATCACAGTCTGCAGGAATACTAAGAAGGACTACATCAAACAGACCATATATCACATTGTGCTTGCAAAAACTGGCTGCAGTAACACCTGAGAAAGCGAACAATGATTTTTTCTCAACTTAGCGCTTTTCTGTTCACAGGTCCCCAAACTTCCCTATGAGTTGAAAGAGTCCAGCACCTCCAAGGTGGATGAGGCTGCATCAAACATATAAGAGTCTAGCTACCAGCAGCACCAAGATTCTGGAAATGTAATACTATATAAACTCAACTAAGAGGGATTTCATTCATTCAGTGTCATGGTTACTGCAGAAAGAGATGCCAAATGCAAACAGAAAATAAACACTGAAATGTAAATTGGAGATTTCAAGTTCTTTCAACTGTAATCACCCAAGGTGTTATTAGTAACAGAGGTAAGAACGTTGGTTTCTTACAATATTTCTTTTTAAGGTCAGAGGGTGCTTTCAACTCAGTACAGTTACTAAGGATATTAACATTTCAGGGGAACTATGAGTCACCAAATGAAATCATTAGACAGTAGATTTAAAACAAATTGAAAGAAGTAGTTTTTCACACAACACACAATCAGCCCATGGAACTCCTTGTCAGAGAGGCTGCATCTACACGACCAAGTAATTCAAAAGATTTTTCAAAAGAAGGGAGCTCTTTTGAAAGAGCCCATGGATTGTTTACACACAAAAAATGTTCTTTCAAAAGTAAATCAAAAGAACGTAGCACTCCTTTCAAAATCACTCTTCCTTTCCCTTTTCAGGAAAAGCTCCCCCTTTCGCAAGCTGCTTTAGAAAGAAAACATGTGCAGACATTCTGCAGGGCACTTCTTCTGAAAGAATAGTCTTCATTTTCGATCCCTAGTCCTTTCTTTCAAAAGAGAGGGGGCTGTGCGGACACTCTTTTTCGAAAGAGCCGATCACTCTTTTGATACACTTTTTTGTGTGTGGATGCAACCTTTTGAAAGACTTTCTTTTGGAAGAGCTCTTCTGGAAGAGCTTCTTTCAAAAGATCTCTGTAGTGTAGACATAGCCAGAATGTTGTAAAGGCCAAGTCTATAATGAGTTATAAAAAAAGAACTAGGTAAGCTCATGAAGGATCCTTCAATGGCTATGAACCAGGATGGGCACAGATGATGTCCTTAGCCTCTGCTTGCAATGGGTGACAGGGGATGAATCACTTGATGATGTTCTGTTCATTCCTTTTAGGGCACCTGCCAATGGCCACTGTCGAAAGACAGGATACTGAGCTACATAGACCTTCAGTCTGCCCCAGTATGGCCATTTTTGTGTTCTTATGTGTAACATTTAGTTAATTATCCCTCTGGGCAAACTAAGAGATGCCCTCATCTTAGTTCAGCATTCTCATGGCTATTTTATTTACTATATTTGTGGTTAATTTAAAAAAGATGGACAAGCTATTTTGTCATATATCAAATGCAGGTGTGAATAGCTCAGTTTGTTATCCTCAGTTATAAATCCAGTTGATAATGGGCTCTGAGGAAATATTTCTCACTCAGCTAGGCATGATGGCTTAATGGACTGAGCAATGAGCTAGCAGTGAGGGACTTCCATTAGCTGTTTCAGTTTGAGCAAGTCACTTAACTTCTACATGTCTCAGAATCTGTATCTGCAAAATGGGGATATTTTTTTTCCTGCTTCACATTAAGGACTTACTTCTGCTCCACTCCAGGCAGTGGGAGTTTCACCATGTCACTTCAGTCTGTGCTGGAGCAGACCTTAACTATACACTACTTTTGAAGTGTTGAGCTGGATCCTACTGTCAGTTACAGCATATTGACTTCAGTGGGATTGTTCAGGTGCTCCTAAGAGTAGAATTATTGTATTGCCATAGCATCTCAGTGCCTAGCAGGATTAAGGATAAACAAGATTAGTGTGTGTCATGTGAAGTCTTCTCTCCCTTCCTCCCCCAGAGGGAAAAGTTAAGTGCATGTAATGTGGGAGGGATGTTTTTAAAAACGTTGTATCTGTAGAGAGAGACTCAAAGATGTTATGTGCTGCTTATTGGAAAAGTAAGTTGAACATGATAACTTTGCATTTGGATTGGAAATTATGAAGTTTGGTGCCATTCTAAGATCGTGTCTAAGGAGCCACCTGTCTCAGTTTTTGCTCACAAAACTGACAAAAATTGAGGCATGGCTAAGGCAGGGCTGAAAACATGGCCCTCTGAATTACATACAGTTAGAAAGCAGTCAGAGCTTTGAAAGCTGAAAACATTTTAAGCCTCTCTCTTGTTTCCTGAAATGTTACAGACAACCTTTTATTTTCCTAAAAAGAAAAATGATAATCCTGAACAGATTTTAATATTCTCCAGCACAGAACATGATCTCATTCTTTATGCCCACTGCTGAACTACAGGTACAAATCTGAGTGTGAGCATCTGTAGCCATTCATCTAAGTAGGTAGAATTGCAAGTACTCCAGGACAGATCCTGAGCTTGTGTAAGTTGTCATCACTTCTTTGAAGGCAACAGAGTTATGGCAGTTCACACCAGATGAGGGATCTGCCCCTCAGATTTGTGTATGCAGTTAGCTTTGCAGGCCTGGGAAGAGTCTGTGGGCATAAATTGTTCAAGCAAAAGCATCTAATATCACAAAAGGGGAAGGAAATCTTAGCATGGAGATAGCTCTGCTGACTATGTGAACATCCCTCCCCACCTCAATGTTCACTCCCCACAGGTGATGCCATATCTCAGAGTTATGATATCCAAACAGACCTTCCTGTGCAAAAAAACAGTGATTTTTAAACAGAGCATATGACCTCACCTACTTGTGCTCAAATGTCATTTTCTCAGACATTCAGAGGGCCGGGATGGTGAACAGCTAGTGAAGCAAAATCTTAGGCTGTCTACAGAGGAGGGTTTTGTCAACAAAACCATTTTTTGCTGACAAAACCCAGGGAGTATCCCGATTCCCAAGGCATTCTGTTGACAGTAAATGAATAGAATACAGAACTTTTGTCAACAGTCTTATCCCATAACGCCTCTGTCAACAAAGATCTGTTGACAGAAAGCAGGTCTGGACACTCCAGCGGGGGACCCTGTCAACAGACCAGGCTCCCGGGACATCTGACAGCCATGTCTGTTGTGCTTCCAGTTGGCCATTTTGTCAAAAGAGCACCAGGTGGTCTGGCCATGCTCTATTGACTGAGCAGATCGCTTTTGCAATCCACTTGAAAATTTGGTCGTGATCTGTTGACAGAAGTTTTGTTGGAAGATATCTTCCAACAGAAATTTCTGTCAATAAATCCCTGTAATCTAGACATAGGCATAGAGTTGTGTTGCCATCTGCACTTCGATTGGTTTGGAATTTTAGTGACCATACCAACAATGCTAGACTTTTTGTTGAGTTGATGCCCACTCTGAGCTCCTCACAGTGCAGAGACTGGCACAGTTATTTCTTAATAACCATCCTGTAAATAGGCAGAGCCATCTATTTTGTTGGTCTGTTTTAGCCATTCTGATTTAGCTGGTTCCTGCACTGAGAATTTCATGCTTTCAGCCAGCAGTGACGATGACACCTCTGCTTTGGGCTAGAGAACAAACAAAAGCATCCAAAATGAGCTTAAAACAAACAAAATACGGATTGTGGCATCACTGTAATGGTAATCATTTTAGACATTGTTACAAACCTTCCATTCACTTTCTTCCTGTGCCTCCCCTTTCTCCCCATTCGGCCCCAAGGTTGTCATTCCCACAAGACCAGTTAGATGACTGTGGTGTTGCCATTGTTCATGAACACCAGGTAACCCCTTACCCTTCCCTCCTAACTTTGAAACCTAACTGTGAAGCCAAGTAAATCCAGAGCAATCCCCCTAGGGTCAGGGCAAGGTTTGCTTGAGGAAGGAGGTGCTCGAATAGTTTTTAACGTGGGGATGCGGGAGGGCATTAAATGAAATAAGCCCTATTTCTCACAGAGGCCATGCATTCAGTTGTCATCGCTTCCGGTGCTCTTGTACTCCACAGTACACTTAGTACCCATGCCCCTAAGGAAGCAAGGGGCAGCCTAGACTAATGAGCGGGCTGTCTAAGTGGCTCTCCTTCAGCTCAATGAGCCTCAAGATTGTTGTAACCAAGACGATCTCCTAGGATCGGTTAGTTTTGCGCTTAGTTCCCTGACTCTGCACAGTGTGACAACTGAATTGCAGCAATGCTTGGATTGAATGCAGAGGGAGCGCGTGGCTCTCACAGTCAATGTGGTGGCCAATCAGTGTGCACCTCATTTCACATGCCCTTGCTTTACACGTGTGTCACGTTAGCAATACTTGTAGGGGAAAAAAACTATGTGGCCTGAAACCAGGGGAATCTGGAAATCTGGGCAATAGTAAACAAAATGTCTCACAAGCCACACATAGAACCCCAAGGGGCTGCAGGCTGCCCAGCACTGCCCTAACGAATGTTGAATAAGTCCTGGAGTGAAATCCTGAAGCCAATGGTAAAATTCCCTTTGGTTTTATGCTGGATAAATGAATACAATATCACTTCACCTCACTTCTTGCACTGCTATTTTCCACCTTGCCCCCATTTGGGTAACTGGTCCTGCCTTTGGCCCTCAACAAGCAAAAAGATCTGGCCATGGCTAAGGGGCTGTGTTAACTAACACTCTCCTATCTATTCCTGCACACATATGCAGAGTATTCAGTGCTGCACAGACTCTTACAAATGACATCCTAACAGCCTGTGTTACCAGAAAAATCAGACACATTGCTGCATACAGTGATCCACAACAGCACACAAGCTAACAACCAACCTCTGAAAGGTTCCAGCCAAGATGCCAGCTGCTGGCAAGGTCATGCTTGGTCATAAGGGAGCTGAGGGTACCAAGCCTGTCAATGTATGAAAAAGGTCTGAAATGCTAGATGACTTCTATATGATTAGATCTCATTGTACTTACTTCCAGGTTGAAAAAAGTTATTGATAAAGTGTTAGTCAAGCCACAGGAGAGCAAATCCTGTTCTCAGGTACCCTTGTTTAAATCTGAAATATCGCCACTGAAGTCAAGAGAATTACTCTAAAACGACACTGGTAAAATGGAAAGTTCACTTGGTTCAATACATAGCTTAGCCACTTGCTTTAGTTATTTATGAGCGTATTTTCCCAGAATGCTGCATACGTATCTCTATCAGGGCTAGTGACAGACTTTGCTGGGTCCTGGGCAAGGTGGACGCAGGGGAGTTCTCAGCTCCAGGCCTCCTGGGAGGGGCAGGGCCTCTGGCAGAAGAGGCAGAGCTAACAGCAGCCAGCCCTCAGCACTGACCAGGCCACACCAGATCTCCCCTAGCCAACCCTCAGTGCAGCCTGGGGCTCAGGCAGTGATTTAACGGCAGCAGTGGTGGTGAGCCATTTTAAATCACAGGGCCCTGGGGCAATTACACTTCCCTCCCTTCCATCAGCAGCCCTGATCTGGAGCAATGTGTGCATACACAATGCGATTTGTTTTACATTCTCCTGTGGCCAGTTATTGCATATATCTTGTAGATTATGTTTCTTTGTGATCGTGTAGCACCATACAGCAGTGTGGCAAACAGTGCAGAAGTTATTTTAGAAATGCAGGAGATACTTATATTTGCCTTCTTTTCCTATCAGCAGCGTTAACAAACTGGTGTCAAGAGAGAAAGGACTTTATTGTTTTGTTTTAAAAACATGTTGCCCTCCTGTGCATCCCAGCTTGGGTCAGACCCTTCCATACTGGGGCATTGTGAGAAAATTAACTGGTTGTACAATTGTGCCCACAAGCTGTAAAACTGGTTCTGTGACCCATGTCCTGTTCTAAGTTACCTGACTGGGACCAAGTCAAGATTTTCCAAGGTGAGATGTTATTTTGGGTGCCACCATTTCAGTCCTAGGAGTATGCAAAGTGGGAGGCATACCCACTCTGGGAGGAGCAAAATTTTGTAAGGGGGGTGCATCATGATCATCCTCCTCCCGCCACAGCTTCCACTACCTCCCATCCCTCTTCTGCCTCCCCAGCCTCCTCTGTGGCCTCTGCCACCACCATCACCAAGGGAGCCCAGTGGCCAACAGGAATGGCAGTACCCACTGGGCCAATCAGAATATGCAGAGGCCCTGAACTCGGAGCATCCAGCGAGTTCCTGGCTTGGTAATGTGACCAGAGTGGTCCCCAAAGGCCAGGTCACACTAGTGCCTAGTTACCCTCCCAGGATATCAGTACTGCTGCCTGTCTGTGGGGGGAGGGGGGTGCAGGGCCACCACCAGCCTGGTGCCACCACTGCCCATCAATACGGTGCAGCCCAGGGTCTCTATCTCCTTGCTCTACAGCAGCACCAAGTTCCATGGCCAGCAGTGCAGCAAGGGCAATGCCTGTGAGGTGGAGTTCGTGATGCAGCTGAGTCCCTTGGGGTCCCTCATTCAAGGTATCCCCTCAAGTGCCCCTCCCTCTTTGGAGCACCCCGCAAGTCTCCCAACTCTTCTTCTGGGATCCTCCCCCCAAACACCCCTCCCCCTTTGGGGCACCCACCTGGAGCCCCCAAGCAACCCCTTCCCGAGCAACCCATCCCTTTCCCAAGCTCCCCCTCATCCCTGCCTGTGGTCCACCCACAAGGTGTAGGTGGGAGGCCTGCCATTTGCAGGCATGAAAAGTGGGGCCTGACATAAAAGGTTTGCTCACCCCTGCCTTAAAGGACCTTGTTTGTCAGAAAGCAGACCCCCTCACTGAAAATCAGACCCTTTCTGGTGTCTCAAGCTGAGCAACATGAGTCATGAGCAACTGCCTAGATCTTTAAATAACAGTTGCTCTATGTAAGAGAGGTATTGCAATCTAAGATGCTCTCATATTATTTTATCATGGGCACTTTGATTTAAGTCATAAAAGAGTGCCTATGAATTCCTTGTAGTGCTCTGTAGTGGCCACTTCTCTGAACACAGGCTTCCCTTGGAAAGGACTGTGACATTTTTGGATTTTAAGGTGAACATGCAAAACATTATTGCAACCACTGTTCTATGTTTGCACCAAATTCTGTGCAAAGCAGGCCAAATGAGATGTCAATTGAAAGTGTATGATTCACTGATTCTGCTTTTATTGCTTATATGCTTGTATCATTTTTATATATGAAGTTAAAGTATTGGCTCTGTGCTTGTATCTGAAATATTGGTTACTAGGAAACTGCAATAGGAGGTGTGGCAACCTCTTGTGAAAGGGTTTGTAGTCAAGTGAAGTAGTACTTGGCATGACAGATTCCAGTCATGATCTGAGGAGCTGGTCCGTGAACTTCTAATTCAGCAGAGAGGCAAGGGCAGATTGCCTACAAATGACTTGGACAGGTGGCTGGGTCTATCTTGGTCGTGTTTCCACACAGGGAGAACAATGGAATTCCCTCCACATGGGCAAGGGTATAAAGAGGACCCTGAGAGCGCCTCCATTTGTCTTCATTCTAACTCATCACTTCAGGAGCATCTTTGCTACGAACTGAGCCCTGAAGGATTGATGATCCATCCTAACAGAGGATGTATTTCAGAGAGACTTTAAAGTTACAGTCTATTCTATCTCTGCTGCAAGCCTGCATTAAGAACTTTGTGATTAGTTTATATAATTTCATTGCTTTAACAATTTTACTCTCAACCTATTCTTTCATTTTATTAATAAACCTTTAGATTTTAAGATTCTAAAGGATTGGCACAGCATGCTCTTTGGGGTGAGATCTGAGATATACATTGATCCAGGAATGTGGCTGGTCCATTGGGATCAGAAGAACCTGTTCGGATTTGGTGCGATTGGTTTTCATAACCTCTCATCTGTGTAAGGAGGGATACTGGTTGTGCTGCAAAGGAAGCTGGAGTGTGCTAGAGAATTGCTTGTGAGACTCCTTGCTAGTAACAAAACTTCTCTTTTGTGACTGGTTTGGTGTGCCTTATACTGAAGGATTGTCAGTCTTGGCCTGTAAGCAGCCCTGTTTTAAGCAGTTTGCCCTGATTTGTCCCTCTTAGCTGTGCCCAGAAAAACTTCCAATATTACAAGGGAGCCATTTTAAAATAGTCATTTTTTCAGAGTAAATTTGATCTTTATATTCTGGTCTATCGCTTTCCAGATTGCGGAAGGTACCCAAATGCTCCTAACAGACAAACAATAATAATAATTCTTTTCTAAAGGTAATCAGGTTTCTTCATTTTCTCCACAGTCTTTTGCCAGACAACATTGGTTACATCTCATTTACTGAAACATTAATCTGCAGACAAGGCTAGCAAACAAGCCATTGGTCTCAAAAGCCAGGATTTTAAGCTATGCAAAAATTGGATTCAGTACCTCTTCCACCAATCAAAACATAAAGCAGTCAAGTAGCACTTTAAAGAGTAGCAAAATAGTTTATTAGGTGAGCTTTTGTGGGACAGACCCACTCCTTCAGACCATAGCCAGACCAGAACAGACTCAATATTTAAGACACAGAGAACCAAAAACAGTGAGCAAGGATTTGTCCTCCTCGCTTACTGCTTTTGGTTCTCTGTGTCTTAAATATTGAGTCTGTTCTGGTCTGGCTATGGTCTGAAGAAGTGGGTCTGTCCCACGAAAGCTCACCTAATAAACTATTTTGCTAGTCTTTAAAGTGCTACTTGACTGCTTTTTGTTTTGATAGTGTATAGACTATCACGGCTTCCTCTCTGTTACTCTTCCACCAATGTTTATGTGCCTGTCTTCATTTGTTTCTAGACAAATTAGAGTTAATGACTTGTGGTGTTTCACTGATGAAAATAGAAAAACTTTAGACTGGAGTTTGCTGTCATGTGGTTGTGAAACTCCTTGGCTGTGTCTACACTACAAAAGTAACTTCCAAGTTGCTTAACTTGAAAGTAAGGGAAAATGTGTGTAGACTCTCTGCTGGCTAAATTCGCAGTTAACTTTGAATATAGTTCCTAGTGTAGACTCTCACCTTCTGAAGTTAATTGTTGTATATTAATATCTAAAACAGAGTTTGGTTTTTCTAAGTCATTCTGGCCGGGTCTACACTTGCCCCCAACTTTGAAGGGGGCATGTTAATCAGGGTGATGGGAGATTACTAATGAAGTGCTGCAGTGAATATGCAGCATTTCATCAGGCTAATTCTGCCCTGCAGCAACTTTGAAGTGTCAAACTTCAAAGTGCTGGCATGCATGTAGCTGCAGGTCAGCTGCAGGTATTTTGAAGTGCCCGTGCTACTTCTAAGTGCCTTTACTCCTCATAATGTTGACACTTTGAAGTTGCCGCTGGGGAGAATTACCCTAATGAAGTACTGCATATGCATCACAGCACTTCATTAGTAATTTCCCATCACCCTGATTAACGTGCCCCCTTTAAAGTGTAGACAAGCCCTCTGTGTAATATTCCTGTTATCACTTTTGTAAATTATAGGTAAATCCATTAGATTGAGATTAATATTAAGTAACTGACATCACTGTGAACTTTTATAGCTATAATTTATGTAATGCCATAAATGGGCATAAATGGCATGACAAGGAGTCTGTGGCCCAAGCTGCTGGCTATTTAAAACAAGAATGCCAGGAGGAGAGAACAAATACAGCAAAAGATGGGGCAAAGAGGAGGAGGGTGAAACCAGTAAGTTTATATGGCTGCTTAGATGAGTGTCACATGCACCACTGGGGTCCTGTTTTCTTTAAATTACTATGTAAAGTATAAGCCTCTTTGTAGAACTGGGTTTTGAAAAGCAGCTTAAAGGAAGTAGTGGAGACATGCTGGGCTTAGCCCCTTTATCCAGACGTAGCAGGCTTATTGAAAGGAGATATGCAGGTGAGTAAGGAGGACAACATGAGGAACATAAATGAAAGCAGATGCTGGTGATGTTTAGTCTGACACCAGTTCAATCATCTTCTGGGAAGTGTTTTCTTCTCTGGCAAGAAGCAATATGTGTAGAGTGAGCACATGGATATGTCTGGAGAATGCTACCCATGCCACAAACGAACCCTGTGACTAGCTGTTGACTTTTCAGGAAACAAGGAATGATCCTCTTCTGCCTCCACCTCTCTCCCCCTCACTATTTCTGCTTAGTGTGTGGAAAGCACTGTGTTTTTCATTTTCTGTGTCACGGTAATAAAAACACGACAGAATAAGCACACGGTAAATCTATACAAAAGAGCCAATTTCGACTGATGGGGTATGCAGTTCATTAACCCACAAATTAGGTACCCTGCCAGATTCCTGAACATATGTGTCTTTCCTGCCAGGGGGCTTGTTCAGAATGCTTCAGAGACAGCCTGCTGTAAACAACACTTTTCCCAGATTTTTTGGAGTTTAGTTCTCTTTGATATGAGCTGCTCTCTGAGCCTACAGTTACACTAGTGAGTTTTGATGATAACCCCCAGTTTTTGTCAACAAAACTGGTGGAATGTCCACACACAACATGCATTTTCTTGAGTTTGTTGGCAAAACTCAGCACTTTTGCCGGCAGCTTTCTGCCTCTCCGTGATGAGGCAAAACACTGCTGTCGACAGATTCTGTCAACAAAAAAGCTGTGTGGATGCACTGAGGGGCCTTCTCTGAACAGGCAGGGCATCCAGAACAATGGCCAGCCCTTTCTGCTGTTCTTCTGGGTGCCTGTTTTGTCAAGAGAGCAGCCAGGCAGTCCAGCTGCTCTGTCAACAGTATGGAGCTTCCTCCCAACTGGCTTTTGTGTGTGGTTACACTCTGTCGACAGAAGTTTTGCTAGGAAATCCCTTCTGACAGTCACTTTTGTCAACAGATTGCTGTAATGTAACTGTAGCCTGAGAGTCTGGTAGTGATTCAAGGTGTTTCTTCGTCACCAAAATCGAGCATGCCCCTTCCACAGTGCTCCTCTCTTAGAATGCAAGGTGAGTTGGAGAGTAAAATTCAGTAGCCAGATTTGAAGCTGCAAAACTACTCATTCAAATGGTCGCTGCTTGCCAGTATATAGTGCACACGGCTGTGGTCTCTGTGCTGGGGTCTGGGACTCGTTCATTTCGCTGAAGTGAAAGGCCACTCTTGCCCCATGTGTTAAATAGTGAACAGGGGAGCATCAGCATTCCACAAGGACTTGCTAGGGTACTTGTCAGTATGATGAGGGTTCAAAAGAGTTGGTCATAAGAAAGCAATGAAAAGGCATCAAATAAACTAGAAAATCGGCCAAGGCAACAATGGAAACATAATCAGATGATGAGGAGCCCCAGAGATGCCGAGCAGGAAAAGGTGGGTAGTTTGTGCTTAACGCCCGTTTTCCAATCCTCTGTTCTGCCAGAAGCAAAGGTAACACTCCGGGACTGACCTCAGCACAGCCAAACCACAGCAGCTAGCTGTTCTGGTGACTGAGGAGAGAAGGCAAAGTACATGTGATGTTATCCAGACATGGCTAGCCACCTCCACCGTGAAGAGATGAGTATCCATTCCTTCCGCTCTCCAGTGGGAGTGAATGGGAGGTGGTATCCTCAAACAGAAGTGGCTGGAGTTGTGGGGGTAGTGGATTTTGGAGCACTCTAGTTCCTCAAGGCAGACAGATAGAGCAGAATGTTTGCAAGCTTCCAGGGGCCACACTGAGCTCAGAGGTAGAGTTGACTGGGACACTTTTGCCATTAGACATTTCAAATGGAAAACTGAGGGTGCTGGGGAAGGGAGAGCACACCATTCATTTTTCCTGCAGGAAATTTCAAATCAAAATAAAAAAAATTCTGTTCTGAACAGATATTTTGAAGGAAAATGATAATTTTACTTAATTTCCTTAGAAGAGTGCTTTGTTTTGGTTTCTTTACACCAGAAAGCCAAAATGTAGCATTTCACAAACACATTTCCCATGGGAAAATAGACATATTTAATCGTGTTGATATTTTTCCATTTGAACACATTTTTGGTTACAACATAACCAAATTTTTCAGTGGAAAAACCTCCTACATGAAAAATTTCAAACAGATCTACTCGGAAGCCTCTGGGAAATGTTTACAGTCTGCTCGCGGCAGCAGCCCACTCCTTGAGAATCACTGTTCTATTATAATATATCTAAACTTGGAGAAAGAGATACAGTCACTGTAGGAAAGCTAACTTTATGTGCCATGACCTTTTGCACTGCATGCTTTATCCTGCATCCACATAGATGCCACTTATAGCAGATAGACCATGACAATTTTTGCATAATAACTTCCTGGTCTTAGAACAACTGATTACGATATATGTTCTTGAGGGTACACTATTAAAAATAACAATCATGAACTCAACAACTTTAAAACAAAATGCCTTGTTTTAAAATGTGCCTCTTAAATAGCAGCATTTTTTTCCCCAAAAAAGGACATAACAAAAAATTCCATCTCCTAAGTTGAGTTGGTTGGAATGATGGAGCTGTGTTTGAATATGACGTAACCATGAATGTCATGACATATCTGTCCCCTTTTCCTCTCAGCTCTATTTCTGTGAGATGCCATGGGATTGAAATTGACAAGAATTGTGTCTCAAGCACTCAGAGAATGAAAATTGCTTCTGTTTATATGCCTCTCACAAGAGTAAATCAGGCATAGACAGCAGCAGGAGAGCATCATGTTCACATCTGCAATGTTTGTTATCCATTTCCCAATTCAGTAGTTGCATTTTAAGTCTGCTGAGTTCTTGCTTTAGAGGATTGATGGGCTTTATTTTAATGTCTTTTATTAGAATGATATTTTAGAATAAAATATAATTTCTTGGAAATGCTAATATTCTGATCATTATCCATAATCAATTCTTCACACATCATAGCACAATCTATTGATCAGAATGTCTTTTTTTCAGGCAGTTAGCCAAGTCCACATAAAAAGCTGATAATGGCCCACTAAACAATTGATTTCAATAGTGGTTGAAACCCCCTTTACATTTTTAACATTCCAATGGTTTCTATCACACTTGCATTGACAAACATTTAAAATATCGTAACTGCTTTATAAATATTGTTTTTCTAGTAAAGGTAGTCAGTTTATTTGTTTCAAATAAAATAGCTAAAGAATATAGCCTCTTTCCCCATTTGTTAACTAATTGACCAGGAACCCTGCAGATGTCCTGGTTACTCACAAAAATCTGATGAATTGTATAAGAGGACAAATGTTAGCCAAGTGGGGTATACATGCACACTGAATTCTTTGTGTTCGTGCTGTGATTTGTTAGCAATGTCACATGGCTTTGTTTCTACTCTAATTAGATAAACTTTTTTAAGAAGAGGCGTTCACTAGTAACAAGTGGCACACAGTGAATAGTGCGTAGTAAACAGAAAATTCTTGTTTGCTGTGAAAGCCTTTGTTCACATCCCTAAGAGAAATTTTTGCAGACAGAACAGTTGTTCTCCAAACTCTTGGCACAAATATTCTTGGATAGTGAATGACAAACATGAGCAGATCTAGTTTTCTTCTGGTACCTATAGGTAAACCGCACGGCTTGAAACCCTGGAGAAAGCAGGGTGCTCTCTAGTGCCAGCTGTTGGTGAACAAGGAGAAATATAGCTACAGACAGAGCTGCAGAGTATTGTATAAGCTTTCTGAGATACACACATTGCATAGAGCTGGAAGGGACCTCAGGAGGTCATCAAGACCAGTCCCCTGGCCCTTTTGGCAGGACCAAGCACCATCCCCTTTCGTTTTTTTTAAATCTGTTTTGCCCCAGATTCCTAAATGACCCCCTCAAGGATTGAGCTCCCATCCCCAAGTTTAGCAGGCTAATGCTCAAACCACTGAGCAACCCAGACTATTTCTCCTGATTAATTTGGGAATCACAATAAGAGTAGCAGATTCAGAACTAGAGACAGGCCTGTGCCTATGTACTACCTCAGCACTCTAGGACCACCCTGCCACTGACCTCAACTGTGTAAATAAATGCAAATGGGGAGGTGACATGGTAAGCAAATGAGGAGTTAATTAACTGCTGCTAAAGGTGCCCTTTGGGACTATTTATTTATCTTTCTTACAGATCCTATTACTACTTTTCCCTAAATTTAATGGTGTGTTCCCTTGTCTCCTAGTAAAGTTCCTCGTGTTCCATACACACTGTGAATGTGGGCAGGGAAGTACTGTCTTTCGGGGGTATTCAGGGAACGTATTTAATAATCTCGTAGTCTGTGTCTACACTAGAGAGTTTTATCGACAGAAGGGGCCTTCTGTTGACATAACTCAGGGAGCAGCTACACTCATAAAGTGATCTGTCGACAGATCTCTGCATTTGCCTTGACACTGTTATCCCTCAAAAATTTGAGGAATAACACTCCGGCGACAGACAGGGCATCCTGTTGCCGGGCAGCCCTGTTTGCAGAGCTGCCATTCCACTTTGTCACCAGAGGGCAGTGCAGTCCGGCAGTTCTCTGTCGAAAGGACAAGTTGTGCATAGCAACAATCTGTAGACAGAGGTTCCATGGAGATGTTCTGTCAACAGATGCTTCTAGTGTAGACATAGCCATAAAGTCAGGTTGGGGCTCAAGCCAATGGCATTTGTTTAAGAAATGCTCACTATTTGAACCTGGCCCTTGTTGCTGCTAATAATACCTGGCAAAAGAGTAACATATGTTGAGGGATATAATGGGTGGTGGGGAATGGCCTGACATTAGTTACTGGATATGAAGTAAGGTTTGTCTCATCATCTTAGGTTCTTCATTTCCTTTTAAGTTCCATTCCCATGGTTGATATATCACCCCAAGATGAAATAAAATAACTTGCTTTACTCCATCTGTAAGCCAGTGCCCTACCTGGAGGGAAAAGGGTCTGAGTTAACTTTAGTCTGTCAACCTGACTTACGCTCAGGACCCTTATCAGTAAGGCATCTTGAGCCAACATATATTTCTGGAGGCAGGGCTTTTTATCAACTAGGTAAGGATCTCTCCTCTTGGGACTGAACTCTAACTGCAACAAGCCTTCCTCAAAAGGAATATGAATTCTCTAATCTGGGTCTTCTGCTGCTACTTACAGAATCCCTTGCCTGGGGCCAAGCTCCACCAGAATGTGATATTCTTAGCTGCTTCCTTTCAGAGATCCTCCTTCCTAAGAACTTTCTTCCTTTCCTGGTGCATCTTCTTTACCAGACTCCCCCTGAGATGTCTCCCCTTGGAAGCTTCCTCTTTCTAGGGATGATTGCACTACCTAGGGGCCACCATTCTCTAGGGAGACCCACTAGGAACCCCTTCCTAACCAGCTTACCTGAGGATTTCCTTCCCTAAGCTCCTTCTCTCTTCTCTGAGCCCACATAACGATTTATAATGTGTTCCTCTACTAATGAACCATTGGCCCATTTCTCAGGTAATCATTTATCCCCAGATGGGTCTGGGCTGACTCATTCCTTTTGGCTTAGCTTGTCTCATGCAGGCTGTGAGCCCAACCATCCTCAAGGGCCAAATTTTATCAGTGATGATGTCATGTTTTTTCTTCCGGGCATTGACACGAATGTTAAACAGAGTAGGCCTGAGAACTGATCCCTGCAGGATCCCACTAGAAACACACCTACTCAGTGATGATTCCCTGTTACACTTATAATTTGAGACCTCTCAGACGGGCACGTTTAATGTAAGCCATGTTAGATGTTTTTTAATTGACATGTCATGTGTCAAATGCCTTGTAGAAGTCTAAGCATATTACATCAGCATTATTACTTTAAAAGTTGACGTGCTCTGGGGATTTCCTGAGAGTACTCGGTCCAAATTCTGAAATCCTTATTAATTTGTACTCTATTCTTACTCAGGCAGAACCCCAGTGAGTTTTGAATAATGACATTAATAGATATACAGTTATGTTTCAAAGTAACTGGGGATGAAACAACAATAGAGTCTCACACTAATATCAGAGCATGTAAATTATTTAGATCTCAGTGGGCAAAGCCATATGACCCAGAAACAACCTGCCCAGGTATCCAGAAGAAGTTAAGTGAATCCAGAGTGTGACTTTCTTTAGGAAATGGTCTTCGCTCCATAAGACTAATGCTCGCCCTTCTGACAGCCCTTTCTACCCAAAATATTGCACTAAAAAACTGAAACAAACAGTAGATTAATACATATTTTTAAAAATATAATTGCTTATCTTATGCAGAGTTTTTATGTCATAAAGGGAGAATTGCCAGAAACCCTATGATTGCTACTGATTGTGCCAGAAAGATGCTTACATACTATGGTTACAGGAAGTAGTATAAAATTGACAGCAAAAATACCCACAATCCTTGCAAACAGTATCAGGATGTAAATAAGCCACTAACAAATTCCTGAGATGCTGACTGTCAATGTTTTGCAGAAAGTTAACAGTAAGGATATACTGGTATTTTTTTTTCAATTACCACAGCCCTTTTCTGTTAATTGACTAGTAGATTTTATCTACACTAGCATTTTTCAGCTGAGGCGATGCTGTGTCTTGCTCGCAGATATTAAAGAGAAGTAAAGTTATATACTCAGTCAGCATTCCAGTTATTTCTTTCAGTTGTCCTGTTTGTATTACACTGAAATCAGTGTTGTGGGCATTAAGAAATGTCACAGCTTTCTGATCACATTCAAGATTTTCTCTTTTCTGGTTTCTGTACAGCATAGTCACCATTGGTCTTTACTATTATGGGGGTGTTGAATACGATTTTATGTACATGCACATGCACACACATACATCCCTAATAGAAATAGTAAACAAAATAATAATTTGGGAGGTTTCATCACTTCTCTTTCAACCTTTTAGAACATTTTTTCATTCATAAACTAAAATGTTTCTGATGTCTCGAACTGGAAAAGAAACTCAAATGCATTGTATGAATACTTCAGAGTGCCATCGGAGCTCAAAAACATTAAAACCCTGATTTTGGAAGCGGGTTAGAGAAAATAATCCAAAAGGTATTTCAGAAATATGGAAGGGGACTCATGGAAATGGATTTGAGGCTGTAAAGTAAGTGGGCCAGATAGAATACAAGAGGAGGAAGGAAGAGGGGATGTAGAAATATGGACAGGTGAGAGGAAGGTCTGAAAGGGGACTCATGCAATGAAATGCAGTAGGATTAGAAGAGTCATGAAAATAAGTAGACTGTGACCTATAGCAGAGATTGTCCTGCACGCCCACCTCAAGTTTCCCCAACAGCTTTGAATGAGAAGCTAGTTACATCACTGTGTTGCCCAAGCAATCAGTTTGGCTGGTGTTAGGTTACAAGTCACTTGAATGCAGGGGTAATGAAATGTTGTCATCCTTGTTGTCTGAGTAAAGGGCAGCAGAACTGTAACTTAGCCTGTCCTGACAGTGGGTGTCTCCCTTAACTGAAATGCCAGATCTCAGTGGGGAGAGAGGGTTGGGGAGAGACGTTTCGCTGGATAATCTGCCTAATTATCACAAATAGTATTTGACTCGCACCTCTCCAATGTTTAAAGACAAAGCTGGTTAGGCTCATAAAGAGTCTTTTTTTTAAGTGACAACTTTAGAGCTGAAATGCTTAGATCAGCTCTGAAACAGTGTTTCTGAGAAAGAGAACCTAGCCTGCACTATTAGAGAAGTTTCCCCTCTAAGATCTGAAATCTCTAAGTGATGGAATCTCAAGAAACCAACTTACAGAACTTACAGTGGCAGGTGGCAGCAAAAGGTGATGGCACAGTCATGTGGACCGAGCAGTTACATGGCTGGTTTCCACCACCAATATCCTTTTTCACCAGTCACCCTGGGTTGGAGGGAAAAGTGAGGAGCATGTTACAGGAACTATGGAGTATGTTTTATTCCACTGTATTTTACTGAGTTTGCTCTAGAATGATAGATTTGTCAGCCAAAAACTTAGATAAATATGTATTCGTGAGTACGAAACATATATATAGGCCAAGATTTTTAAAATGCATTGTTTGCCAAGGTTATTATCTCAAATCATTGCTATCTTGAGAGGTCATTATCTTGGGGAGTTTCTGAACTACACATTGTTATTATAATAATTAATTTTTACATAAGAACACCCATACCGGGTTAGATCAATGGTCCATCTAGCTCAGGATCCTGTCTTCTGACAGTGGCCAATGCCACGTGCTTCAGAGAGGACAGAACAGGGAGTCATCGGCGATGTCTACACTAGCCCCAAACTTCGAAATGGACATGTAAATGGCCGTTTCAAAGTTTACTAATGAAGCGCTGAAATACATATTCAGTGCCTCATTAGCATTCAGGTGGCCGCGGCACTTCGAAATTGATGTGGCTCGCCGCCGCACGGCTCCTCCTGACTGGGCTCCTTTTCAAAAGGACCCCGCCTACTTCGAAGTCCCCTTATTCCTGTGAGCAGATGGGAATTAGGGGACTTCTAAGTAGGCGGGGTCCTTTTGCAAAGGAGCCCCGTCGGGACGAGCCACGTGGCGGCGAGCCGCGTCACTTTTGAAGTGCCGCGGCCGACCACATACTAATGAGGCACTGAATATGTATTTCAGTGCTTCATTAGTAAACTTCGAAATGGCCATTTACATGTCCATTTCGATGTTTGGGGCTAGTGTAGACACGGCCATCAAGTGATCTATCTCCTGTCATCCCATTCCAGCTTCCAAGAAACAGAAACCAAAGACGCTTGGAGCATGGGGTTGCAGCTCTACCCATCCTGGTGTATAGCCACTGATGGACTTGTCCTCCAGAAACTGGTCTAGTTCTTTATTTAACCTTGTTATAGGTTTGGCCTTCACAGTATTCCCAGCAAAGAGTTCCATAGATTGACTGTATGTTTTGCGAATACTTCCTTTTGTTTTTTGAAACTTGATGCTTATTAATTTCTTGTGTTATATGAAGGACTAAATAATACTTCCTTATTCACTTTCTTCATATCAGTCAAGAATTTATAGACCTCTATCATATTGCCACTTAGTTGCCTCTTTGCCTAGCAGAAAAATCTCAGTCATTTTAATTACTTCTCCAGGTTTATATCCCTAATCATTTTAGAAGCCCTTCTTTGCACCTGTTGCAATTCCAGTGTATAAACATTTGAGGGATGGGGTGACCATACTGTACACAGTATTAAAGTGACCACACCATGGATTTATATAGCTGCTTCATATTTTCTGTCTTATCTATCAGTTTTCTAATGGTTCTGAAGATCTTGTTTGCTTTTTTGACTGCTGCTGCACACTGAGTGGATGTTTTCAGAGAACTCTCCATGATGGCTATCTGTACACTAGAGAGTTTTGTCAACAGTAAATTGACAGAACGGGGCACTTCTGTCAGTGGCATTCTGCCATTGTCCCAGGAGGCAGAATGTCTTTTGCAACAGAATCTGTTGACGGAAAGCCAGTGCGGATGCTCTGGAGGTCAGGCCCTCTGCCAATAGACAGGGCTTCAGGGTACTGGGCAGCCCTGTCTACTGTGCTTCTGGTTGGCCATTTTGTCAAGAGAGTGGCCAGGCAGTCTGGCCACTCTGTGTCGATACAGGAGATTGATAGGGTGGTCCTTTTTTGTATGGGCACAATTTGTCGACAGAAGTTTTGTCAGAAGGTATCTTCCGACAGTTACGTCTGTCGACAGATCATGTAGTGTAGATGTAGCCTTTGACTCCAAGATCTCTTTTCTTGAGAAGTAACAGGTAATTTAGACACCATCATCTTTTATGGATAGTTGAGATCAATAAATGCAAAATAGTGAGTTTGAAAAACATACAGCCAACCTTTATCTTCACAGTCTCACCTCTCATTGTCCCTGACATCCCCCACTAAATGTGAACACCCCTACTCCAAGTTCAATTCCTGGGGAAAACACTGCTCCAAAGAAAGGTAAAGAGAGTTAATGGAGAAGACACACATGTAGAGTAGAGTTGAAGAGACCACCAGAGCGAGAGTCTGTGTACATGGAACCAGGCTGCATAAAGATGGGTGTGTTTGCTAGAGAGACATAAAGGGATGTGTAGAAAGGTAAAGTCTTCTAGTCACATCAAAACTTTCAACACTTCTGATTTTCCAGAGATAAAACTTGAAGGCCTAGAAGTTTTCTCTGCAGATGTGGTAAAAAACTTCCCCTTCATTTCCTTCCAGTGTCCATTGCCCCAGAGACAATCCATGCTTGCTGATAGTTAGGGAGCCTGTTTCAGCCATGTTACTGAGCACGTTCCAAACATAGCAAGCATCAAATGTGAAGCAGATGACCTCACATAACCCTCCCATGTGTTGCCTCTGCATGACCCCCACTCCAACCTAAGCATAACTCCTATCATCACGCATACCTCCCATGAGCCTGCCAAGTCTGCCGGTGGGGAATTTTGCTTTCATAACTTCAAAGTATCTGTCAGAATAGGGATCCCCCCCTGAGAAACATATAAGCAAACCTGATTTAGGCTCCAGTTCAGGAACTCACATCCGTTTAAGTCTTACTGATTTCTGTGGATTTAAACATGAACTTATAGCTTCCCAGGCCAGAAAGTAACATTTAGTCTGACCTCTTGTAACATGAAACATAAAACTTTCCCAAAATAGTTCCTAATGCCTATCTTTTAGACAACCTTTCAATCTCAGGTTAAAATTTGTCAGTGATGGTGATCTGTCTTGGCAAAGATCGACAGTAGCTTAAGCTTAAACCTATTTTAGCTCTGGTCCTGCATTATGGATGAGAAGACAATCTGAGTGCAGATTCCCTTTTGCCTTTACAAATTCAGCTATCCTTTCTCACTGGTCTTAATCAATTTATATATAGCCACGTGAGGACAGGCAGGATTGCAGTTTTGTGCATGGCCTAATTACACTGAATCCCAGATCCTAGTCTTGTGAGGCAGGCCCTATCAGAGGAAGGGCAGGAGGGTCATTTGGCCCAGGGCTTCAGGACACATAGGGGCCTCAATTTTTGACATTTTTCTTCCAAGTCATTTCCATGTATTACACACGTTACAGTTATAACAGAGACAAGAAAAGGAGCTATATACATTGGGAAAAAGTTGACCTAAATCATTGTAGGACCTAGGGATTTTGCCAATTTCTTGATAACATCTGAGTTTTCACCTGCATGACTACAGACTGGAGTAGCTTCTGTGATTAGTGATTCTACATTATGAAACGTTGTTTACAGTCTTTGAATATTTGAGAGGTTTTGAAAGTCATAATTAATTCTGTTACTGTAAAGTGATTTGCATGATCTGAGGGTGAGTTTAACCTTTAAATCAGATGTTTATCTCTGCACAGGAGATTTTTGTATTCCTGTTTTTGATTATGTGTCTTTGCATACAATAACCATATCAGGCTCATCTGCAAGCTCCCTCTTCTTCCAGTTTTAGAGTCACCTTTTAAAGGCTTTTTTTGGAATAATAAACTATTAATTGTAATTGTTTAATATATGTATATCTAAGCTGGCAATTGCCCCAGGTTCATATTCATAATAATGCAAGAGTTATTAGAGAAATTTAATAACGGGAATGTGTTCATGACTTTGAAATAAGAGTTTAAGGGCCGTAGTAAATAACACTCCCAAACCTTTATATAATATTCATTTTGAAGTATATACAATTAAATTTTTGTATAACCAATAGCCCTTACTGAATTATTTTATTGTGTGTTTCTGTGTTTTAAAAGAACCCCTTTATAAAAATGAAACAAAGATTTGAAAGTGGTGCAAGTAAGAGATGGTGAAAGCCAGAGTAAAGCATCAGTTAAGAGTTTAAAGCCAATAACATAATTTCTCACTGAAAAAACGCCTCAGCCGTTAAACTGTGACCATATTGACAGTGATTCTTCCAGTTCTGATGATGAAAACTTTGTACTCACAAATGACATTTCAAGACAACTGACTGAGAATGAGGAGGTCATTAATCAAGACACAGAAATGCCAACCATAGCAACAGATGCAGAAGCTACTCTAGAGTTAGAGAGTGTGCAGGCAGAAAATTAGGACCTTGGAGAGGCTGAGCAGCAAGAGCAAGAACTTACTACTAGCACAGACACAGTGTAACAACAATGGCATCAGAAGCCCATACTGGACTTCCTGGTAAGAACAATGCTGCTCACATGAGCCGTGTCTACACGTGCACGCTACTTCGAAGTAGCGGCACTAACTTCGAAATAGCACCCGTCACGGCTACATGTGTTGGGCGCTATTTTGATGTTAACATCGACGTTAGGTGGCGAGACGTCGAAGCCGCTAACCCCATGAGGGGATGGGAATACCGCCCTACTTCGACGTTCAACGTCGAAGTAGGGACTGTGTAGTCATACATCCCGCAACTTCGAAATAGTGGGGTCCGCCATGGCGGCCATCAGCTGAGGGGTTGAGAGACGCTCTCTCTCCAGCCCCTGCGGGGCTCTATGGTCACTGTGTGCAGCAGCCCTTAGCCCAGGGCTTCTGGCTGCTGCTGCTGCAGCTGGGGATCCATGCTGCATACACAGGGTCTGCAACCAGTTGTCGGCTGTGTGGATCTTGTGTTGTTTAGTGCAACTGTGTCTGGGAGGGGCCCTTTAAGGGAGCAGCTTGCTGTTGAGTCCGCCCTGTGACCCTGTCTGCAGCTGTGCCTGGCACCCTTATTTCGATGTGTGCTACTTTGGTGTGTAGACGTTCCCTCGCAGCGCCTATTTCGATGTGGTGCTGCGCAATGTCGATGTTCAACATCGATGTTGCCAGCCCTGGAGGACGTGTAGACGTTATTCATTGAAATAGCCTATTTCGATGTCGCCACATCGAAATAGGCTACTTCGATGTAGGCTTCACGTGTAGACGTAGCCATGCAGTCATTTCTCAATGTTAGTTGTTTTCAGATTGCAGGTAATATACCAAAAGATGCTGAAAATCATGCTTTTCCCACCCATCTGCTGACAAAACCTTTCAAATGGAGAGATCTACACCAGGGACTGGCTCTGTTGGAGCATGGAGGAACAGGCTGTGTACAGTGCACCCTATTTCACTTTTAACAGTAATATTTCAATTGCATCAGTACTGTCTGATCCATCTGGTTGGAGCACCGGTAGAGGTTGGAGGAAGTTGAAAGACTGAATACCTGCACGTGAAACTTCAGTATAGCATAAAGATAACTATATTACTTGGAAATCAACTAGAAGAGCAGCATTAACTGATGGTTCAATTTAAAACTTACTCTTGAGTGAAATAAACACAGAAACTGATAACTGGAAGAAAATCCCTGAGTGTGTATTGAATGTCATTCTTTTCCTTTTTGAATGGGGACTGGCTCTGTTTGGTTCCAGTCAACGTATGGGTGACCCTACAGATGGAAAATTTCCTGGTATACTTGAGTTTCTTAGCAAGTATGATCCACTTTTATGAGACCATATTAAGCATGCTTGTGAATCACAAGAGAGTGGAAAATGCATGCAGGTTCATTATCTGCCTACCAGAATGCAAAACAAGTTTACTGAGCTGTGTGAGACATTTGTACAAACAACAGTCCTTGAAGAGATACAACATATGAAGTACTTTTCAATTATTATTGATGTAGCTCCAGACTGTTCCCATAAAGAACAGATGACTTGGTTGCTTCATACGTTAAAATTGCAGGACGGTCAAAGATTTAAATTGAAGAATGATTCATTTTGTTCGATAATTTCATGAAAAAATGAAAATGCAATCATTGCTCATGTATCAGAAATTCTGGAAGGCTTCAAATTAAATTTCAAGTCTGCATTGGCCAAGCCAATGACAATAGATCCAATATGGTTGGAAAGTACAGCGGAGTACAAGCAGTCCTTCTTGAGCAAAATCCATATAGTATTTTCTCCAGTTGTGCCAACCACACACCAAATCTTGTCGGTGTTGATTGTGCTGAATCGTGCAAAGAAGCAATTGTACAACACTCCAGCAATTGTACAACCTCTTTAATAACAGGCTTTGAAAATGGGAAATTCGGAAGCAGTACCTGCCTGTTTCCCTTCATGGCATGTTAACAACAAGATGTTCAACATGAACTGATGGCATTAAACCAGTTGCACAGGATTTGGACTCTGTGAGAAAGGCCTTCAGTGAGCTTGAACCTCTTGCTCTCACAGCACAGACTCACGCTGAGCTTAAGTCAATTCAGAAGTATATATTTAAATTCAAATGCATTTTAATTTTGTCCATGTGCATGAGGCTGCTAAAAATTATCCATGAAAATTATCTTTTAATTGATGCATGCAATGTTACATTAGATGTTCAGAGGGATAACAATGGATGACTTCTTAGAGATATTCAAAAGATTTGTGATCAATGAGACACAATCATTTCTGGCTGGGTCTACACGAGCCCCTTGCTTTTGGAAGGGGCATGTTAATGAGCGGGTTCAAAAGATGCTAATGAGGCACTGCTATGAATATGCAGCACCTCATTAGCATAATGGCAGCCATGGTGATTCGAAAGTGCGGCTTTCGAATCACGCGCCACCTGTGGAGATGGGATTTTCCGAAAGGACCCCCCTGAGTTTTTGAAAGCCCCTTCTTCCTGTGTGGTGTTAGGAAGAAGGGGCTTTCAAAAACTGGTGGGTCCTTTCAAAAGGTCCCCATCTCCCTGGGCAGCACGTGATTCAAAAGCCGCACTTTCGAATTGCCGTGGCCGCTATTATGTTAAAGAGGCGCTGCATATTCATAGCAGTGCCTCATTAGCATATTTCAGACCTGCTCATTAACATGCCCCTTCCAAAAGGAAGGGGCTCATGTAGACACAGGGTCTGAGTCCAAATCAGTAGGAGAGTATTGACATTTCCTCTGAGTTTTTCACCAATCACTGCCCAATATCACAATATGATGCAGAAAAGCACTATCAAGTAATTTTTTTTGTATTATTGACTTCGTCAAATATGGTCTTGCATGTCAATCTGAACTCTGCCATGAAATCTCTAAGAAGGGTTACCATCCATCCTGTATTGGGCGTGACGATCCTGTATTTGGAAGGCATCCTGACTTATTTTTTAAAAGGGATGAATTGTCCCATATTTAGGCCCTCCCACCACCCACCTTTTCCACCAGCAGCTGTGCAGGCACAGCTGCTGGCTGAAGTCACTTCCCTGAGCCTCCAGGAAGCAGGGGGAGTGTGGGCAGCTCTCACTTCCCCAGGGCTCAGGAGTGCTGGCAGCTGCAGCTTCCCTGGGGCTCTGGAGGATCACCAGTGGCTGCTGCTTCCCCAGGCTCCTGGGGAGCACCAGGGGCTGCGGCTTTCCCAGGGCTTTCAGGCAGTGCTGGTGGGTGTGGCTCCCCTGGGTCTATGGGGGAGGGCTGGCAGCTGCCTCTTTCCTGAGGCTTCCAGGGAGCACTGTCAGCTGCCTCCTCCTTCTTAGCTCCCCAGAGCTTGATGGAGCTGGGAGGAGCTGCCCCCCCCCCAATATCTCCCTGTCCTGTATTTAGGACAGGGAGATATGGTCTCCCTACCTCTAGGCGTTCC
Organism: Carettochelys insculpta; assembly: GCF_033958435.1. Classification (NCBI taxonomy): domain Eukaryota; kingdom Metazoa; phylum Chordata; order Testudines; family Carettochelyidae; genus Carettochelys; species Carettochelys insculpta. The sequence goes on from NC_134139.1 coordinate 92,847,539, forward strand.
ATGCCAGTCCCAAACCTGGATAAAGGAGGAGGGCTGGTCAGATGAGTGATGACGCACTGATTTTGAAACAATACGAAGGAAATCTGATGTCAGTACGCTAACTGATGAAAGATGAAGAGAAGGTAGTGAGAACAGTGCAGGTGCTAAACGAGAAAGGGAAGCAGTATGGATTGATTATGAACATAGATGAAACAAAACCAATGGCATTTGGAGATAAGGAAGTAAGAAGGAAGATCAGTGTAGACAGGATTGAACTTGAGAATGCAGAGAAGTTCACATGTCTGGGGAGCAACATAATGTACGGTCTAGACTGTAAGAAGGAAATAGTGACTAGAATAGTGAAAGCAAGAGCAAGTTGGAAGGCGATGAATAAGAGCTGGAAAGGTAATGCGATTAGCTTAGGAACAAAGCTGAGCGTCTTGAAAAAGTGTGCATTCAGCAGCATGTTGTATGGCTGTGAGACATGGATGATAATGAAATATTTGAAGAGAAGGATATTTGTATTCGAGGAGTTGTTATAGAAAGATCCTGAGATTAGGATGGATGCAGAAGGTCACCAGTGAGGAAATATATAGGAAGATAGAGCCAAAAGGGAATGTAATGCAGAAGGTTATACAATGCGAGTTACAGCTATTTGAGCAGAATGAACGATGAAAGAAAATCAACAACCTGGTATTCGGTATAATGGATGGTTCGAATAGGAGAGGCAGACCCTGCAGAGAATGGGTAATGATAGATTGGTGCGGAGCTAGTCTACAGAAACTAAGCCACTCTATACTGGTCAGGGAAATATGGAAGGAAATAGTGAGAGAGACATCAGACACCAATAACTGCTGAGCCCGTGGTTGTTGATGATGATGATGATGATGTTGATTTGAGTCCCTGTGACAAATGTATACCCTTTTTGGATTCCTTTGGCAGTTCAAAGAAGGAAGTGATGAAGACCTATCTTCAGCAGCTGAATGATTTCAACAAAGGTACAACAACGACATTTCAAGAGAGCAGCAACGAAGGGTCCTGTGGCACCTTATAGACTAACAGAAAAGTTTAGAGCATGAGCTTTCGTGAGTTAACTCACTTCTTCAGATGCAAGTGAGTTAACTCACGAAAGCTCATGCTCTAAACTTTTCTGTTAGTCTGTAAGGTGCCACAGGACCCTTCGTTGCTGCTACAGATCCAGACTAACACGGCTACGCCTCTGATACTTGACTACATTTCAAGAGAGCTCTGTTACAAGATCATCTTTCTGAAGTGTATTCATTCCACCAACTTTAAATTGGACTGCAAGCCAAAAGAATCACTTCAAGAAATATTCAGTCTCAGCCTGTTGACTATATTTCCTAATATCACAATTGCATTCCATACTTTTGTCAGTCTCCCTGTGTCAGTGGCTTCAGGTGAATGCACATTCAATGTGTTAAAATAACTAAAGAACTATCACCATTCTACAATGAGACAAGAGCATTTGAATGGGCTTGAAATACTTAACATTAACAGTGATGTTGCATGTAAATTTGATCTTTCTTCAATTATAAACAAGTTTCCGAGCAACAAAGCCAGAAAAATAAACCGTCCTAAATTGAAGAGTTTTGTTTGCAGTGGATACTCACAATTAATATTACATTTTTACTATGCACGTTATTTCTATAATGACTTCATTCAAGTGTTCATTTACATATATTCTTTTGATTTTAGTATGACCCTGTAGATGAAAAGTTAGATACTTTGAGGCTAGGGCTGGGGCTGGGGCTGGCCTGGGACCTCTAAACTCAAAGTACCCTGGGCCTCTGTCATTCTCTGAAAAGGCCATATGCCAGGTGCTGAGCACTTTTCTCCACAGAAAGTAGAGTTGAGGGTGCTCAGCATCTAAAAGGAACAGCCTTGAGTAGGGAAGTCCTTGACTGGTCTAGAGCCACCATTCTGCCCACAGCAGTGGTTATGCATCACCTTGTTCTTTCCTTCCCAAACACTGTGGTGGGATGGCGCTTTCCCTTGGCACAGCTGGAGTGTGCTGCAAGCTGGTGATGCTGTGCCATTAGAAGAGGCCTTGGGAGTGATTGGGATTGGGTGGCAGTCCTTGCTAAGTTATCTCTTAATGTCCTTTTTGTTACACTAAATAGACTGAGGTCATCAAGAGTATCACTACAAGGCATGTTTTCTAATCTGTTAATTATACTTGTGACTTGTTCTGAACCCCACCCAACTTATCAGCATGCATCTAGCTATGCTTACTTTCAAATTTTGGCTTAGGCTCAAGAGTTTCTCCTAAACAGGGATCATTTCCTAAAACTGAAGCCTTCAAACTATGCTGCTCATTCAAAAATAAAGGAAAATCTATAAGCAAGCTGTATTTAAAAAGAGTTATAATTACATACTTGCTTCAATAGACTCCAACAAACAATAAGACTTTCTCCATGAAAATTATGCAACTTCCCAAACTCCCACTTTAAGAATCTCAGATATGACCAAATACAGAATTCAGACAATTCCAACTGTCTCATCATCCTTTTCCACTCACTAGTGCAGTCAATTCTATTGACTCCCAGTATAATGATACTTACATTTCCTTCCTAATGTGTGCAAAAATACATACAAAGGTAAAAACAGCAAATACGTAGTGTGAAATTGTGTTCCCATATTTTTTCTGAAATATATTTTTGAGTAGGAACATGCATAACTCAAATATGCTTTATGGAAATGGGGCATGTGTTACCTACCATTGAAGTTGTATTCCCCCAAATGTGTATACAGTTTGAAGCTCTTTAGTTCAGCATCCTCTCATCTAGCAACATCTGTAATCTAGCATGAGTTTAGTTAGCCAGAAAACCACTTATCTTAGGTATGGCCAAGTTTCCCGTTATCCCATAAAGTTTGTTTACAGCCACCAGTCCCGGCCCCGTGTTCTGTGCTGTTATTTAGCTCTAATTTACCCCTAAATGTCTTCTAAGAGCCCAGTACGCAGTGGAAGTATTGGTAATGCTGCTAGATAATATTCACCTCCTCTGGTTCATCAAATTCTCTTCTTTGGCACAGGGTAAATCCTGAGGGTGTCAGATCAAAGAGGTTTAATCTGTATTCTATCGGTGCGCATGATTCATTCTAGTATTTGAAGCTAGAAATATGAAATATAAACCTATTTATTAATATAAGTGTATTAGTGAAAGCCATTAGTGGTTCTTAAGAAACTTAATAGCCTGGTGTTTGAAACAATGATCTGTGAATAGTATTGCTCTTCTGGTATGCCTGGACAATGGTTGGTCCCCTCAAGATATATGGCCTGGTCATCTGATGCTGGAACTCATTTTGAATGTGGTACTTTTTTATGGGGCGGAGGAGGCAAAAGGCTTGAAGCTGAACAGAAAGGATTCCTACTGGAGTTGTAGTTTCAAGGCACGCACTGCTTGCCACCAAGATGACTGCCGGAATCAATTAAGACTGAACAGAAGGAAGGATTGGACACAAATGAGGAAGCTACCTCATTTGTGAGAAAGATGATTAAAACTACTGTTAGGGTAAGAAATTCAATGTAACTGGTTTCTTGGAAGATTAAGTTTAGCTGGCATGTTTTATTTTGTTATGCTTAGCAGTTTACTTTGATCTGTGTGTTACCACTTTTAAGCACTTAAACCCTACTTTTTATACTTAATAAAATTGCTTGTTTATTATTAAACCAAGTGTAAATAATTATTACTTCAAGGGGAACAACAGCTGTGCATATCCCTCCATCATTAGAAAAGTGGTTGAATTTATGAGCTTGCTCTGTGTAAAACTTTTATGCAGACTAAAATGGGTTTATCTCAGGTTTTGATCCCACTGGAGTTGGGCACGTGGTGCTCCCTGTGACTGAGCCTTCACAGAGCTAAGCCGGGGCAAACAAACTTTTTACATTGGACCATACTGTTCATCCCTGCAATTAACAGGCCTCCCTCCACCAACCTGTTTAGTGTAATCCAAACTGATGGAAATTTTGGTTATGTTCGTAAGAAAAAACCAAACCAAAACAACTTTTGGCACATATAAGAAAATATGTAGAGTGTAAAAACTTTATTAATGGGTGTGTAAATGTGACTACACATACAGAAAAACAGTAACATATTTCAACATTGTTAATGAGCTGGATGAGCCTAACACATAGCACCCAATCATTATACAGCTTCCCAAAGTCTCACTTTAAGTATACCAAATATGACCCAATACAGAATTCAGAAAATTCCAAGTGTCTCATCATCACTGTTCTCCATATTTGTGTTGTACTGCTGTGGGCTGTAAACTCAGTTGGGTGCCTTTGCTGGTGCAGATCAGAGCTTGTGGCTCAGTAGGACAGGGTATTGGGGTGCCTCAGAGAGCAGGAAGGGGGCTCAGCAATATGACCAGCCCATCAGGTGACAGTTTCACTGTGATCTCTAAGGTACAAAAACAAGCAGGATCCAGGTAGAGCCTCCCCCCTCTCCTTGACTGGTTGCCGTCACCCATGAGACAAGGGGGCTGAGGTCAGCCCTTCTTCGGGGTACTAACCTCTGCACTTAGCCACGTGTCACGCACAGGATTCCCATTTCAGACCCAGAAAAGAAGCGCCTGCCCCCAGCCTCCCCCACAACGCACACCTGGAAGGCGCGAGGGGGCCCAGGCGCCCCTGGAGCCCAACCCAGCCCAGCCCCCAGGTGATCGAACAACCCACCGCCCGCCCGCGCGCCTCCCTGCCCAAAGCAGCCATGTTTGGCCGTAGCCTGCTTCCCAGAGCCCCGGCCCTGCCGGTGCAGCCCCGCCGGAGCACTCCCGCCTCCCGGCGGCCCTTTGCCTGGTCCCTGGCTTCCCGCCAGCCCGCTCAGGCCGAGCTCCCCGGGGCGGAAGCGGAGGCTGAGGACCGGCGGTGAGTCACGCCGCCGGGGAGAAGCAGGGAAACTCCAGCGGCTCGGTCCAGCGGAGTGGCAGGGCGCATGTGCGCTCCCCCCGCCCTCCCGCTCTCTCTCCCTGCCGGCTGGGTGCTGAAGTTGGGCGGATGGCAGCGAACCAGCTCCGCTAGGGACCAGCTGCGCGAGCCGTTCCCCGGGATCGCTCCGTGCCAAGCACGCGCAGCCAGGCGGGGGTGGGTAAGCCAGAGCGGGCTTTCTGCGCGTTGTTTATGATTTGAACCTGAGCCTCGGGCAGCGGTACCAACATGTCTGCTGTGTGCTGGTGCATGGGCCGGGGCGGGGAGGCGGGGGGGGTACAGCCGCCAATGCACTCCCACGGTGGGGAGATGGCGGGGATGGCTGGGGAACGAGGCTGTAAGGTGCGGTCCTCGTGCGAGGGGCGCTCCCCTCCAGGGATGCCCAAAGAGGGGGAGGAGGAAAGGGGGACGCGGCGTTTGGCGGTGGCTCCGCCGGACTCCCCACGTACTCGGCTGCTGGGCTGTGGCTCCGGAGCGATGCTGCTGCGGTGTGCATCGGCTGCACCAAGGCATCCTGATCAATCCAGGCGGGGGAGGGAGGAGGGTTCCTACCATGTTGGGGGAAGGGAGGGGGAGATCGGGAAATGTCCGCTTGCAGATGTGGAAGGGCGGTTGGGCGCTTTTCGGGGGTCGGGGATGGGGGCTTTCCTCTTGCCCTTCTCCTCCGGAGCCCCCACTGCAGGTTCTGCGCTGGGCAGTGGCGTGGGGGCACTGCAGCCTGGCAGTTTGCACTGATTTGAAGCGGTCGGAGACAATCACACAGTGGGGCTCCCTGGGAATGGAAGTGACTCCCTGTCAGACCTGCACAGAGGCGTGCGATACGGTGCATAGTGCTGGCTGGAGGTGGTGGGGGGGGGGGCGCGTAGTAAAGGCCCCGAAGCAATCTGTAGGAGCCGGCGCAGGGCAAAGGGAGAGATGCTCGCAGGCACCCGCCTTGCCCTTCATTGGGATGAGTTCTGGCTTTCCTTTGCATCTTCCCCGGAGCCTTTCATGGCACCCCCCTCCCCCCCGCCTCATTATTCTGCGGCATCAGCTGGGGGTTGGTCGGCTTCTTCTCCCCCCTGCCTTTCTGTGCGTGTGTGTAAATGTCGGAGCGGCTGAGGCTGAGGAAGGAGGGCGCCTATGGGGAAGAGCGGGCGGCTACAGATGGTTGAGAAGGAGGCTCAGAAAGCAGTTGGCTGGGCAGTGACTGCTAGCGGCAGCAGTACTAGCAATCCCCAAGCCTTCCCGGCCGGCCCCCAGTTAGGAACAGCGCTGAGCGCTCAGCTCACAGGAGCTCACACGCCAGAGCATCGGCAAAGGATAGTCCAGAAACCTCAGCGCCCTGAGCCTTTGGCCAAGACCTTCTCTGGCTCAGCTTCCTAAGGCAGAGGGGGCTCAGGAAGGTCCCTGTCAGGAGTGGGTCGTGTCCAGTGGAGGTTGTTGGGAGGGATTTGATTTTCCTTAGCAGCTCTGCAGATCCTAACATTCAGGATTACAAGCCATGAGTGCTTACCTTTATCACCAGGGAGGTCACAGGCAACTGAAGAACACCAACAAGTTCTAGCTAATCTAGTTTATTTCTAGAGTGCCCCTCATTGTACTGTCATGAGGATGATTTTAGAAGGGGCATAACTGAGAGGCGGGATTTCCAGTATTGAGAGGAGCTGTTTCTCCTTCACATTGCTAAGGGTTTTGGCTAACAACTTTGCAGCCTAGACGCATATTATGATATTCATCCATATATGCATTAAAAGTTACATTTGTTATTTAGTGGGGTTTTTTAATCAAATGTTGACAAAATGAACAAAATCTTAAGTGTAATAATAGCATTGTTTTTTAAAAAGTCTGGAGAATGTAAAAAGATAAATTTATCAGTTGTATAAGTTTTATGTCTAACAAATAATAAATAACTCTGTGCAGAATAAATGTCTATTGTTATAAGTTTTTAAAAGGAAGTTAATTCCCATTCAGTCAATGGAAGCTAGTGTGCTCAGCCACATTATAAAATACACAATGTCATCGTGACATAGTTGAAGAATCCCTTATTTAATCTTCGTAAGAAACGTTACCTAAGATATTATTATTGCTAATAATTATTTATTTGAATTTAATGAGCACCAAACATGTAAGGTACCATTCATATGCATAGAAAGACTCACTCCCAGCGCTGAAGTTTGTATAGGCCGAGAGGTGAAATGCATCTGAGCAACAGAAATGAAAAATGTGTTTATAATGTACCTTAAATGACAATTGTGCTCATCGAAAGTGCTAGCCTAGCAGTGATTTTACTTTCTCCACAGAGCAAGGAGGTAAATAGTGTAGAAGGTAAAAAGGAGCAAGAGGCAGATAGTGTAAGCCTCTTCCCTCTGCTTAAGCCATTACCTGGAGGTCACCTTAAGGATATAGAAGGTGTTCAGTCTCCCACTTAGCCAATCCTTGATCTTGCTGCTGAGACTACAAATAAGAATTGCAGAGATGAGGGCTTGATTTTGTGCATGTGATATGGACACACAGAGCTGGCCTGAAATCAGTTCAGTTCATAAAGTTTACTGAACAGCCATACAATAGTAATAACTTTCCCTTGCCAAATTTAGAGGTGGCAATCCACTAAAAGACTCCCTACCCGAGTCCTGTTATCTCAGCCACCAGATCTCTAGTGGCATAGGAGAGTCTTGGTTCTTGAACTGCTGTTTTTGTTATGCTTTTTTTTTCCTCCAAAAGTAATCTAAATGCAACATACACACTATATAGGACCATGGCCTTTTTGATGATTGCCTGAAGTTATGGTTCATTGTGTGTACTCTGTTTGAAAAGTAGGCTAGAACTCTCCCACCAAAGGCAAGATGAAAGTGAAGGCCTTCTGGCAGAACTCTTTCTACAGGAGAAGAAGTGGGTCTGTCCCACAAAAGCTCATCATCGAATAAATCCTTTTGTTAGTCTTTAAAGTGCTACATTTCTGCTGCTTTGTTTTGTTGGAGTACAGACTAACACAGCCTCCTCTCTGTTACTGTTCTACAGGAGAGTAGGACTTGAGTGGGGATGATGCATGAAGAGCTGATCAGGCTTGCTTAGGAAAATGCATGCCAATCTTGCCACAGGGTCAAAAATAGGGAGGCCCACAGGAACTGTAGAGAAACAGGAGTATCATGATCTAGAGCCACAGCACTGGGAAAACAATGTTAGGTTGTCAACAGTGGTGGACACAGGACATCGGAACATGCCTGTCGACATGAACAACATGGATTCGGCATAAGATAGTGTAGCAGAAACTCATCTGAATGAATGGGCCTGCTCTAACAAAGAAAACCCTGATGCAGCTCAGATGCCGGAATCTTCCTCTCTTAAGAGTTAAAGAGAAGATTAAAGCAAACAGCACTTTAAGACGGAGAGGAGAAGGTACTAGCAGATATGAAAGTAAATCCAGTGACCAGCATCCGAGGGGTAGTTGTGTTAATCTGTATCTGCAAAAACAATGAGAAGTCCTGTGGCACCTTATAGACTAACAGAGTTATTGGAGCATAAGATTTTGTGGGCAAAGACCCGCTCCATCAGATAAAGCCAGTGAGACACCAATATGATTTGCCACTTCAGCAATGGTGTCTATATGGAGCTTTTCTTCAAGGTAAATATGGTGGCTTGCAAAAAATGTAGTGCTCCCATTACAGTCACCTAACATTAGGCTCTCCCCACTATTATAACATGTAAAAAGGGCCTTGTCACTTATGTACTCCACAGAGATCTTTGACTGTGAAAAGTGTGTTATGAAAGTGTGTCTGGTGAAAGAACATGAGTTACTATGGAGTGCAGTTATCACACTGTAGTTAAGGAGAGGTCTATTTTTCATATGATCAATACAACCTCTTTTTCCTATGAACAAAACAAGGTATCCTCCCCATATTTACACTGTGTGCTCTGTGAGCATAGAATTAATTTGCTGAGAAGTTACAAATAAATCTAGTTAGCTTTAGTTTAAAAAATTAAAAACTGGGTATATTAGGAAACTTAACACCTTGCATCAATATTTTCTTGGTGCTGAATTATCTTTATAATGACATAATGTGGCCACTTCCAGCTTTCCATATTGTTACAATTAATTTAAAGCTTGTACGTAGGCTATAACTGAAGAAAATAAATTGCAATCAAGGTAAGAATTAGATGCAGCTGTTAATAAAGTTGAATATATAGGCTGTTGACCTGTACCTCTTAACTGGGGCCATTATGACTAGCGATAACTCAGTCATCACCCTTCCTCTGTAGCAAATTTGCATAGAACAATTCTATTTCTTGTAATGAGTCAGTGGTATGGATGCATGTGTCTAGAGTTCTCATTGGTAGCATATTGGGTTCAGCTGTCACTGTTCTTTAAAGATTTAATGTCTGCATGTTAGTCTGGGCATCAGAACTTAAACAGCTTCCAATAGCACTGCAGTCTCAGCACCTCTGTGTATAGAGGCAACCCTGTGGGGGTTGGAACTGGGGCAGAATACCAGGGTAAGCAGTCCAAGTGTATCAGCTTTGTGCCTTGCAGCATGGATTCTCTCTGAGCATTCTCTTTTGGTTTCTTGTTTAGTTTTCAGACTTATTGAGCAAGGTGGAGGTGGGGCAGTTCTGCACTCCCAGAAGAAGCAGAGTCTAGGTGGAAGAGGCATCGCTGGGGCAGCCAGCCCTTAGCACTGCCCCCCACCCCCCCCGAAATCCCCCGGGGCAAGATGGGAGGGGAGTCCGGCTCCATGCCCTGAAAGAGGCAGGGCCACAAGCAGAATGGGTATGGCTAAGAAAAGTCAGCTTTCAGTGCCACCCAGTCCTCAGCACTGCCCCCACCCCCCATGCCCCCAGCCACACACAGCCAGAACAGCACTGCAGTGGAAGTTCAAGGGACCCTGAGCTCTGGACACTGCTGCCACCAACGTAGCAGCACAGGGGCCAGAGCTCCAGACCCCTTTGAAATGCTAGGCCCAGGGGCAACTGCTCCCTTTTACCCCCATCCCTGTCAGTGGGCCTGGGGCTCTGGCTGTCACCCTTGCTAGAGTAATGGCAGTGGTGGCTGGGAGTCCTGGGCTCTATTCAATTGTCAGGTCCTGAAACAGCTGCCTTCTTTGCCTTCTCTGTCAGCTGGCCTATTGGTAGTGAAGGAGAGGAGAATCAGAACAGAAAGGTCTGCATGCTACTTGGAATATTATAACAATTATATAGGGGAGTGTACAGAGCCCTCTAATGCCTTACACCTGGGACATTTTTCTCAATTCCTGTTAAATGTTGAAATATGAAGGTGAAACTTTCACGTGGCCTGATTATTTGCTGTGCTGTTTTTAGTGATCCCAGGGGAGTGCATGGACAATATGCCAGCATGAGCCCTGGCACAGGTGAGAGCAGCCTGGGGGCCATTCTAACTTGTGCCCACAGGAATTGTTCCCCAAAGGATTATCCACCAGAGGGAGTTAGGAGGAGCACTGTGTGCTCTGGACACTTCTCATCACTGGTTCACTAATACACCCTGGATTTCTGATGCTGGGGGAGCTGTGGGGAGCAAAGTACACGAATCAACTATGTTAGCTCTGTGCCCATGGAGCCTCCATTGTGCCAACCAGGGATGTGTACAGTTGGGAAGTTATATGCAATCCCCACTCCTTTGGCATCACCTAATCGGATCAAAAAGTGTAGATCAGACCAGACAAACTGGACTGCTCTGTTTAAAGAAAATCTTTTGATCCATTATGAGAGGGTTTCCCAAACTTTATGTAGTTGGAACCCATTTTTTTTCAGTACCTTATTTTGTGGCCCAAAAATATACACACATATAAAACAAGGGTGAAAAATTAATAAATTTTCACTGTTATTTCTTCACAATAATAATAGTACATAATATAAGTATTGATATAAAATACCCAGGTGCTTAACTTATTATCACCTTAATTACTCAGGAAAATACAAAATGTACCAAATTAATAGGATCATGCACGATAATTTGTATACTTTCTATGGACTGTTTTTTTGGGGTTTTATTGCAAGGACCAGTACTACGCCACAGACCACACTTTGGGGAACGTTGCAGTATGACATAGTGCTGTAAAACTTACTGAATATTCCCCTCTCCCTCTGGGTCATTGTTTGAATAGGATTCTATGCAGGCCTTCACTGTCATTTGCAAAGGTGCTGGAACTATTTTTCGAGCAGGGAAGCGGAGAAGCACTGAATCAAACTATAAACCCTGGCTATAACAGAAATCACTTCAAGCCATCATCTATAGTCATTTGGCATTACGAAAACATAGTGGGTACATATAAGCTAGCCCCTTCCTTTCGGAGGGGCAGGGTAATGAGTGAGTTGGGAAGATGTTAATGAGGCGCTACCATGAATATGCACCACCTCATTAGCATAATGACAGCCGTGCACAATTCGAAAGTGCCACTTTTGAATTGCGCGCCACCCATGTAAATGAGGGCCTTTTGAATGGATCCCTGGGGCTTCGAAAGCCCCTTATTCCTATTTGGTTTCCTATTTGGTTTTGAAACGCCCCTGTCTACATGGGCGGCACATGATTCGAAAGCAGCACTTTCGAATCATGCATGGCCTCCATTATGCTAAAGAGGTGCTGCATAGTCATGACAGTGGCGCATTAGCACCTTCCCAACTCACTCATTACCATGCTCCTTCTGAAAGGAAGGGGCTAGTGTAGACGTGGCCGGTATGTTTGGAACTCTGACAGAGAAATCTTTGTCATTTTGTGTGAGACTCATTTTTAATTTTTGAAAAAGAAAGCTTGATAAAACAGGCATAGTCAGTGTCACACATACAAACAGGTCTAGCCATAGGTATACCCAAAGCTCTGTTTATTATGGACTAGTGTCAGTAAAATAACATTAACGTGTTTGAGACAAAGTAACTAAGCTACAGAATTTATGGATGAAAGTGGCACAGCATCATTCAATTAGTGCTGTCATGCCTAGGTTTAGCAGCTCAGAGGGCTCCTGTCATGGGATCTCAAGACATGGAGAATTCTGCCATATAATCTCTTCTGCCATTCCATGACAGAGTGCTAGACAAAGGCAGCTGTACCAGCACTTGGATCTCAGGATCTCTAGATCAGGAAGTAAATTACCCTGGAGTAAGTCTGAGGGGCCAAATTGCGTCTAGCAGATTGATTGGATTAGGCTGAGGAGAGAAAGTAGAGAAGACATGGGTAGGGAAAACAGAAACCAGCAGGCTGTGGTGCATCTGAGAGCTCTCTGGGGAAATGCTAGAAAGATAGGCAGGGCCAGTCCTAGCCAATTGGCAGCCCTGGACAAATTTCTGCAGCCCCTTGAAAATGGTGGCTCCCACAATAACTCCAAGCCCAGAACTCCACCCCAGCTGTGCACCCAGCAGCCAACCCAATTCTGGAGAGTGCAGTGTAGGAGCACTTGCAGTGCGGTGGGGGCCACCTGGCTGTGGAACGCCCACCCAGGAGTGTGTGCAGTGTGGCAGGGCTGGCTGAGGAACACGGGGGAACTTGACGGGGGTGGACCTGGAGCAGAGTGCCCGCTCTGGAATGTGCAGGATGGGGGAAAGATGGCTGCCGAGACAGCAGACAAGCCCAACATGCTGTACTGGCTTTTGGCAGCCACTTGAAAGTGGCAGCCCTGGGCAACTGCCTGGCTCGCTGGCCCGTAAGACCAGCTCTGATGACAGGGTTAGAAGAGACTGCCCGGGTCACCTAGTCTAACCTCCCTGTGCAGGATTTTTTGTCTTTAAGCTTTTCAAGATAGCTAGCTATCCATCTTCCTTTTGAAGATTTCCAGTGAAGGAGCTTTTACAGTCTCCATAGGCAGTCTGTTCCGTTATCCTACGGTTCTTACAATTAGAATGTTTTCCCCAAGACCACTGGCTCCACCACTCCATGGCTGAATGCGCTAAGGATTACATTCTTATAAATACAGAGCCTCGCTAGTTTGTAAAGATGTGGGGAGAACAGTGAATATTATTGCATGAGCTGTTGGACCAGAAGAAGGCCTCCAAGCATTTTGGGTGCATCTAGACTACACTCCTCTTTCGAAAGGGGAATGCAAATGATGGAAATCAAAAATGCAAATGAAGCACTGATTTACATGTCTTGCGCTTCAGTGGCATAATCTTGTCCAATTGCTTTTTCAGAAGAGTTTTTTTTTTTTAAAAAAAAGGAGTCTAGACGGGGTTCTTTCAAAAACAAACCCTTTCTCGAAAGAACCATGTAAACCTCACTTTTCAGGGAGAGGGGTTCTTTTGAGAAAGGGTCTTTTTTTTTTTTCAAAAGAACCGCATCTAGACTTTTTTTCTTTTTTAAAAATCTTCAGGAAAAGCAATTGGATGAGATTATGCAAATGAAGCACGAGATTTGTAAATCAGCACTTTATTTGCATTTTCAATTTCTCTCGTTTGCATTCCTCTTTGGAAAGAGGAATGTGCTCGAGACTACCCTTTATGTCCAGCAAAGAGGTGAGAGTGCATGATGCTTTGTCACACATCCCTAGGTAAACAGCAGGCCTCAGGCAAGAAGGCTTACCAAGAAGTCTCTGGATTTCTTTCTTTGTCCCTGACCAATCAAACATTACCTCCATATTGATCTGAATGCTTACATTAGGGAAAATGTATAATGAATGATGAATTGCTTAGTCATTGCCTAGTGTTCATTTCACTATGCTGACATAACTCATCCAATGTAAAGTTCACATTATTCCAAAATCACTGCAGGTTAGACTCTGCCATCTTTACTCACACTGGGCCAGGTATTCAGCTGCCGTAAGTGGTTGTCAAATCAATTGTTCTATGCCAGTTATCTCAGCTGGGGATCTAACCCACTGAATAACATCTTACTCCATGCAAAGCCCTGCTAAATTGAATATAAGAAAGGTGGTAAATGTTGTCCTTATTACTCAGCACCTGCTATGTAGTTAGTTTTGTATGTCTGCTGCTTCAATTTATTCAGAAATGGCAAAAAACTAATTATAATTAGCAACTTGAAAAAGTTATCATTGTGGAGGAAAAAATGTGCAAGGTGCTTTTTTTGCTACTCAAACACACAGTGGTTTAAAATGGGCACAAAAATATTTGTGCATCTAGATTCCAACCAACGGGATTTAATGTGGCTATAACAGAGCAGCCTGAACATCTGGTAGTAATACTTCATATTTATGTACTGTGTTACATGTGTTCAGAACATTTCATAAATCTAACTAATCTTCCTAATACGGTAAACCCTTGATATAACGGACCCGGTTATACTGGACATTGGTTATAACGGACATCCACTAGCCTCCCCCACAAAGAAAGTAGAGTAGAGTACTGTATGGTACTATCAAAGACTCACCAGAGCTGCCACCAGATCCTCCAGTGGCTGAGACCTCTGCAGCCATGGGGTCCTTGGCCATGCCATAGCTGCCACTGCCACCGAGTTCCCCCCAAACCCCATGGCTCAGATTGCCACAGCTGTGGCTTCCCTGGCCATGCCACAGCAGCTGGCACCAGGTTCCCCACTGCTGAGACCACCCCAGCGGCTGGAGGAGCCCCCGTGCTCTGTCCTGAGCCCCAGTGGCTCAGAGCCAGAGGAGCCACCCCACTCTGCTGGAGCCAGGAGGAGCTGGGAAGGTTAGTGAGTAAACCCTCAGATATAACGGACTTTCGGTTTTAATGGACACCCTTCCCCCCATTAGTCTGTTATACCAAGGGTTTACTGTATAAGAAGCTGGGGCTAAGAAAATCTGACAGATTTTTAACCATAGCGGTAAGCAGCGTACCACTGCAGAAGAAAGGATAATGGCTCACAAATATTAAATTGGATTATCTTACACTTAAGGCCAAATTCTGGAATTTTGCAGCAAGTCCCAATAAGGCTTTAACCCTCCACATACTAGTTATAGCAGCAATGCAACTGCATCCAAAATGTGAGTGCTGTGGTAGTCTAAACTGTGCTCTGTAACCTCATGCAGGAGTGGGGGTTGGGCTGGTCAGTGGATCAATGTGCGTGAAAACCCATTGGCCATATTTATATCACTCTCTGGCTAAGTCTACACGTGCAGCCAACATTGAAATAGCTTATTTTGATGTTGCGACATCGAAATAGTCTATTTCGATGAATAACGTCTACACGTCCTCCAGGGCCGGCAACGTCGATGTTCAACTTCGACGTTGCTCAGCCCAACATCGAAATAGGCGCAGCGAGGGAACGTCTACACGTCAAAGTAGCACTCATCGAAATAGGGATGCCAGGCACAGCTGCAGACAGGGTCACAGGGCGGACTCAACAGCAAGCCGCTCCCTTAAAGGGCCCCTCCCAGACACAGTTGCACTAAACAACACAAGATACACAGAGCTGACAACTGGTTGCAGACCCTGTGCCTGCAGCATAGATCCCCAGCTGCCGCAGAAGCAGCCAGAAGCCCTGGGCTAAGGGCTGCTGCCCACGGTGACCATAGAGCCCCGCAGGGGCTGGAGAGAGAGCATCTCTCAACCCCCCAGCTGATGGCCGCCATGGAGGACCCAGCAATTTCGACGTTGCGGGACGCGGATCGTCTACACGGTCCCTACTTCGACGTTGAACGTCGAAGTAGGGTGCTATTCCTATCTCCTCATGAGGTTAGCGACTTCGACATCTCGCCGCCTAACGTCAAAGTTAACTTCGAAATAGTGCCCGACACGTGTAGACGCGACGGGCGCTATTTCGAAGTTGGTGCCGCTACTTCGAAGTAGCGTGCACGTGTAGACGCAGCTTCTTTCTCCAAGCCCAATCTGCATAATTTGTAGAGAGAACCATTGAGAAGTTCCTGGGCCTGGTGAGGAGCATAGGACAGATCTGTTCTATTGTAACATAGGTAAGCAAATCCCTTTACTCATTTTCTCCCCAGTTTACCCTTTGTGCACTGGAAATGCAGCAGTTTTTCTCCTTGTAGATCATCCACATAACTGTTGCAAGTGGGCAGTATTTGTCCCTTTTTGTCCCTTTGTAATTAAGGTCTTAATATTCTTGACTTCCAAATAACAAATTTGATTTTTCTTCTGATTATGACATGTTTATAACGCAAATCCCTTTTTTCAGTCACAGCAGTTTTTTAAGAACTAGTTAACGGTTTTATGTTCTGTCTTCAGAGTCCTTCATATAATACAGCAGAGAAAATTGTTTTAGCATATTCAGCAGAAGAGTGTTATAGTTTAGCATTCAAGAATGACATATTATATGTGTGTGATGCAGTGTGAAAATGAAGCTAGTACACTTATGTGCCCTACTACTGCTGGTTTTCTGGGTCAGGCTTTCATTTCATAACGAAACAAAATAATCTCATGTCAGTTTGATTAACAAATCCAAGGAATCCTAATGATATTGTGAAAGATATGATATTATGGGTAAAGCTTCATAGTATTTCATGAGCACTTGAGAAAAGCTACAGAGAACCCAGGAGGACAAAAAGAAAATGTAGCAGAAAACAGCCATAGGAAAATATCAATGACAAAACAAAAGGAATAAATACTTATTGCAGAGGAAAGGAACTTCCTTCTAGAGAGTGCAGTAATCTTTAATGCACAGACAGTTTAGGAAATACCGAGCACAATTACAAAATAACTAATCAGATGGCCGTTATTATTATCTTTATAGTTATTGGTTTGGATTTAAAAATTCACAGAATGTTTAGTATAATATGCTGCAAATTTCCTTTGTCCTCTGTTAGCTTTTGTGATAGAATGTCCCATAATATTGCAATAACAGTCAGACTTGCTGAACTAGGCAAATTGATGGGAGATAGCTCCATGCTGGAATAGGCAGAACCTCGGGCATAAGGGGCAGGGCTCTGCATCTCCCAGAGCATACTGCAACTCACCCCACGCCCAGTCAGCCCTCAGAGCTGCCGAGAGCATGCTGCCAGGTGCTTCAGCTGTGATTTAAAGGTCCCAGGCCACCTGCTGCTGCAGTCATGGCGGTGGCAGCCAGGTGCCCTGGACGCTTTCTAATAACTGGGCCCGAGGCAGTTGCCCCTTTTGTGCCCCCCTCCCTATCTTGGTTAAATGGTTTCATTTAACCAAGACATATAATGTTTGTTCTATGTTAAACTCAAAGGCAAGCAGGTTAGTGACCGTTTTACAGTGTGCTACAGTGTGTGTGTACAACTGGATTTCTACACAGAAGTAAAGCACATAAGACATTGAGGGGCAGGGCTTCAGGGCTAAATTTCTCTGTGTAGCCATTTGGGCTGAGACGGAGCCCAAGTTCTGGGACCCTGCCTCAGCAGTGTCCCAGAGCTCAGGTTCCAGTCACAGCTCAGATGTTTACACCGCATTTTTTTTTTTCCAGCACAAGAACCAAACCCCTCAAGACTAAATCAGCTAGGCCAGGCCGGCTTTAGGATTTGTGCTCCTGTGTAGAGCGCCATAGAGTATGTCAGAACCAAGCCTTGCAACGTACTGAGTGCATCCACTGAGGTGCTGAATGACTCAGCTCCTACAGAATTCAGCCTGACAAAGCTGACAGCATCTCTGCGGATTAGATCATTTCTTATGAACTGTGCCCTCTCCGGCAGGTGGCCCGGGAAGACACTTTAGATAACATTTGGCCCAGGTGTTCTTACGAGACCTGTGGGTGGCATGAAATCTCTGTGTGCAGCCCTCCCGTTCTCACACAGACAACTAGCCTAGATAACTGTACTCCTTCTGCTCCCGAAGCAGGAAAAGACCCTCCAGGGACCTGAGGATCTTATAGGAGTTGGAGGGGAAAGGGACTTGGGGAAGAGATGTGATCAAGAGGGCAGCTATAATTTCCCCACCTAATCCCAGTGGCACTCAAATTGAAAATTCGAGAGGCTGTGTTGCATGGCCACAAGCCCCCGCCTCCCCCTGCCCCTGTTTACACAGTGGGGACTGACTTTGAAGAGGCTTTCCAAGAGCAGCTGTCACCTGAAGAAATCTCCAATGTTAGAACTGTGCTGCCACACAATGGGTGGTTGGGACACAGAGGCACAGGCCTCCAGCAGATCCCCCCTTGGTCGGGAGGGACCCCAGAGGATGCCTTAGATTTATAGTTGAGCCTCAGAAGAAACAACAGGAGAAATGTCTATGCAAGGAACGTTTTGAAGATATTTCCTCTATGTGAGGTGCCTCTCACAGGCTTTTGCTGGGAAATGGGCTCTTTCTGTTTACTTACAGCTAGTCTGTAGAACCTTTCCTAAATTGCTGTGCATTTACTCACATGAATAGTGACACTGAATGTAATGAGACTATTCAGGTAAGAGAATGCACACCGGTGTGAGTGAGGACTACAGTCTAGCCCTAATTTAGAGTCATATTCTGTCCTTCCTACTTGGAACAGTATCTTATGCTGTTAATAATCCAATTAACTACTATTTACGTGAATACCACTATTTCACATGAATATAAATGGGGGAATCTGGCACATAATCAAGGGAATCAGTAATGACACCATATGAAATACAAAGAACCAGAACAATATGACACTTACAATTGCTTGTTAGAAAAGAAATAAATTATATTATATTATGGTTTGTATATGGTTTCCTGGCTGTCTAACAGTCAAGTTCCAAATAAACAAAAAGATATGAAAAAATGGAAGAATGAACAAACTGAGAGGACATTTAGATTTAACAAAGCCAGAGGGTATTCTGATCAAATTATAAAATTTACTTATGCTAGATAACTGCTGCTGGCTTCATGGAAGTTGAATAGATCAAATTTCTTAAACACCTTTCAGAGATGTTTTAAAGATGTTTCAGCCCTAATAAAAAGAGCAACAAAACAGGATATCACTCAGTTACCAGCTAAAAATCTCATGTGATGGGATTCTGGATACTGTAATGTTGCCTCAACTATGCAGACTCTTCTGATAGCAAGTGGATTTATTGCAGTCTAAAGATTCTTTCCCTTGTCATCCCAAAAACCAGTAGTTAATCCTTTACAGGATGACATTTTTAAAGCAAAAATTAATGATGCTTCAACATCAATATGAAAAATTTCTATTTTCAAAAAATCTAGTCTTCTTCATAAGGTACTCCTAAGATACTTCTGTCCGCCCCATGCTCACCATCATAATATCTATGTGGGCACCTTCTAGCACTACACAAATTGGATCAGTAGATAGCTTAGCTTGAAATCAGGGCTATATGCTCTTTTTCCAGTAGGATCCCAGAAATAATGATTGTGTGAGACCACTATGTTGACTTCACCTACATCAACTGACATAGCACAGAGAGTCACCCACTTTTATCTGAGGCTGTTTGAATTTCCGTCTTAGTAAAGAATCAAATCACCAATATGGCAAACAAATTCAGGTTGTTTGGATGAATCACCAACTCATTTGACAAAGACCCTCAATCAAGTGACTTTTGACATACCTTATGGTCAGGTGCACTGTCCTACCAACATCAGCTCCCTGTTTTCTATGACGCTCAGCTAGATTACAGTCATCCATGCCCCAGCCACAGATGGACCTCTGAATGTGAGAGAGCTCTTGGGACAGAAAATCAATTATCCTCTAACACCTCTGAGAGACAAGACGGAAGCCTCCACAAAGCAGCCCTGTTGACTCTTTGTCATGTCTTTGTACAAGTCATCAAACCCTCAGGATCAATAATATTAAAAGTAGTGTATAGATGTAATGATGTAAGCAAGAGCATCCGATCTTTCTCAGTCACTTAGATGAGATTATCAGCCAGAGCCGCCACTACAGAGTTAATGCCATAATCACGTGTGAAGCCAGACCAACAAAACACAAGGGCTATGTCTACACTACAGCGATCTTTCAGAAGAAATCCTTCCAGAAGATCTTTTCCAAAAGAACTTATTTTGAAAGAGGGCATCTACACACAAAAAAGCAGATCAAAAGAGTGATCTGCTCTTTTGAAAGAGAGCATCCACACAGCCCCCAATCCTTCAAAAGAACAGGCCAGAGATCGAAAAATCAGGCACCATGAGGACTGCCCTTTTGGAGAAAAGGGCCCGTGGAGCATCTACACATGTTTTCTTTTGAAAGAAGGCGGTCTTCCTGAAGTGGGAGAGGAAGAGCGCTTTCAAAAGGAGCACCGCATTCTTTCAATTTAATTTTGAAAGGATGCTTTTTGTTTGTAGACGCTCTGCTGGATATTTTGAAAGAGCCCCTTCTTTCGAAAAATATTCGAAAGAACTTGCTAGTGTAGATGCAGCCAAGGAGATCTGAGGCAACTAGATAGCATGAGAAATGCCTTACCACATTTTTCATAGTTTTACCTGGAAGTGGTAGAGAGAGACCTATACTTGTCTAGATTGTCAGTGTCAAGAAATGGTTTCTTAACTGAAGGCAGATTCAGACGTTTGTCAATAAATGCCTTAAACACATTCTTCAGTTAAAGTGTTATGATAGAATGCCAAATGAAACCTTGTGGACCAAAACAAAATAGAAGCTAATGGAGGTCCAGATCAAGAGGAGAAAATGGTGATGAGCAGACCATATCTGGTGTAAGGACTGTGAGGAATGTATCACAAGACAAGAATTAGAATGGAATCCAGAGGGAAAGAGGAGAAGGGGATGTCCCAAGCAAACATGGTGATGAAGCTTCCTGAACAAAGCAAAAGCAGCTGGCTTAACGTGGGATCGAATCAAGACTATTGCTAAGGATTGCAAGAGATGGAGAATGACGGTGGAGGCCCTATGCTCCACTAGGAGCCCAAAGGATTTAAAACAAAAACAAAGAGAAAAAACACCTGAAGGCACATACCCAGTACTTCCTTAGGAGCGCTTGTCACACTTTGCTCTCCTTAAATGAAGCATTGAGAATCTCCAAGAAAAATGATCCCAGACCTTTAACAGTGGGGAAGTTTATGGAGCCAAAGCACAAACTACAAATCAAATTTTTGCCAGCATTTCTAGAACTTCCATAAGTAACACAAGCCTAAATGGAAGCAGGGAAACCTCTATGCCCTCAAGATCCTACTCTTTTGCCACAGTTGAAGACAGTTGAGCATGAAATTGGCCAGTGTTCTCTGCAAAATAACAAGAAATTTCCTGACAGCGTGAAATACTTGAATCAGCTCCCAGGAGAATGCAGTTTGAATTAAACAGTCTATTCATTAAATGGGATAAGTCCTTTATTCAAGATTTTGCAGATGTTTTCTTCTATGCCTACTGCAACGTACAAGCTTAGAAAATGTTTGTCACAGTTGGCCACATTCATACTGGGGCTTCTGCCTCTGTCTCTCCAGCTGTCTTCCATCTCACACCCTAAGAGAAGAGTTGCTGAACTGGAAGAGTACAGTCAAATTATTTGTAAAGACAATCTGCAGGAAGATTGTACAGTGGGCCTACTTCAGAACTGGCTGCCCGAGTTCTTCAGATGAACAAGCAGTCCCATACTTCAGGGGCAATGTGTGAAAGGGCATACATTTAGGAGCAATAGAAGGAAATGGAAGGAATATGAAGGCACATGGATGTGGTGGAGCATGAGATGAGAAGGAAAAGTGTTCAGAATAGAAAGTTAGACAAAAATGTTTTGAAGGATCTAAAAAGTTAGGGTAAGAAGTTTATATGTGGCATAGGGAAGGAGCTCAGGGATGGGAGTGAGATGACCAAAGTGGTGGCAGATAAAAATATTTTTTACAGAGAAACACAAGCTGGGAGGGAGGCCAGTGAGTTGGATACTGCAGTAGTCAAGCTGAGAGATGATCAGTGGCTGGACATGGGTTTTAGCAATGCAAAGGATTGTGGAGACGTGCAAGAGGAAAGAGGAGCCAAATTGCTAGAGGTGCGTTGAAATTGTGAGCAGGAGTGAAGTGAAGGACCAGGGAACTATGATCTTTTTCGGTAAATGAGGAATATATTAGTCCTTTTTCAGCTTAATTTAAATTGGTAGCGAGGAATCAAGAAGGAGATATTAGAAAGACTGTTCCAGATGAGAGACTGAACAGAGGAGCAGAGATTAAAGTAGAAAGATTTCAAAGTCATCATCACAGAGAAGCCATGAAAGCAGAGTGTTGATGGAGAAGTCTGAGGCTAGAACACTGTCCGTCTGCAACAGAGAACTGCAGAGGGAAGAGAGGGTTTCTGAAGGAGCTAGCAGTCAGGTATGAGGAAGGCTAGGGAAACAGAGGATGAGCTGTTTTGAGACTTACAGTTTTAACTGAAATTTGTTTCCTACCAGCCTGTTACTGGTAGGAAGTAGGTGTGACCTTAATGGCATCCTCATGCAAGAGGTCAAGGGTTTCACTGATGTCTAATGGTAAGTTTCAGCTGGTGTGACCAGTTCAGTGTATCCCCACTCACTAATGTCATAACCCAGAAAATGTCAGATAAAATATCAATAGAAAGCTAATAAAATACAGATTCACAATTACAAATATATTGGAAATTATTTTACCCAAGTTTGTTGGCTATCAGGCTTAAGTTACCCTGTCCTAGACAAAGGATGTGGTTATCCCACCTGGAAAGTATTTGCAGGGTTCACTGAGGAACCTTGGGAGTACAGTTTACCTAGAAGGCAGACAGGACCATCAGGCCAACAAGAGGAGGAAGCAATCACAGATTGCAGGAAACCAATCAATTTGCATGATAGCCACATAAGAGGGGAACAAAATCAGCATGGAACTTTGTCCATCAAGAGACTCTGCGTCACCTTCCTCACAGTTCAAATGAACTTTACTTTGGGGATGAAAAAGAATCCATTTCAAAGGTTCACTGGACTGTAAAGATAAGGGCAGAATACCCCAAGTTATCTTTCACCTCAGAAGACAAAAAACTGAGAGCTTTGGATTTGAGGGTTGATCCTGACCAGATGGGTGAGCAGCCATGTTGCGGGAAGGTAAATTGGTAAGGAAACTACCTCGACCAAACTTGATGTGTTAAGTCGGGGTGAGCAAACTTTTTACATCAGGCCTCACTTTTCAGCCCTGTGAGTCCCACCTCCCAACCAGTGGGAGGGATGTGGAAGGGATGTGGAGGGTGCTTAGGAAGGGGGCACTGGGGAGTTCTGGGGGGGAGGGTGCCCGAAAGGGTGCTTAGGGGGAGGACCCCAAGCAAGTGCCAAGGAGGGACCCCATGATGGTACCTTACCAAGCCAGGAATGCACTGGCTGCCCCCACTGCTTGGCTCAGGGCCTCTATGCATTCTGATTAGCCCAGCAACAGGGGGCATTCCCTTGGTGACAGCAGCAGCAGAGGCCACGCAAGAGAAAGCAGGGGGCTGGCAAGGCATCAGAAGCTGTGGGGGGAGGGAGCCAATCACTCTGTACCCCCTTACAAAATGTTGCTCCCGCCCCACTTTATGCACCCATGGTACGTCTTAGCATCTAGAAAGTATTTTCACTTTTATTTGCCTGTAACGATTTCTAATTCTATCTTTTATACTTGAACTCACTTAAAATACTATTTCCTTTTGTTTAATAAACCTGCTTTAGTTTTAATTAAAACCAACCCCATGCCGTATTTGTTTTAAAGTAAATGTTAACTCCAATTAACATAGCAAGTTGCTGAGCATGGTCTCTTTAAAGGAACAAACAGACTTTACTGTGTGTCTGAATTGTCCAGGAGAGAGCTGGATAGTGTAGCACATGTGGTTTGAGGAAAGTTAGGGACTGTGAGATTCTGGGGATATCTTGCCAGGTGTAACCACAACAGGTGGACCCCAGAGTGAGACAGTGATCAAACAAGCAGGCTGCTGGACTCAGAATTGCTGAGTCAGAGCTGTTTACCACATGGACACTCAGTGGTGTGCTAGCAGGAAGAATCCAGACTCAAAAGCCACAGCAGCAGGGCATTCTGAGGCAGTCAAGGTTACGGGGCAAGTGGTGACAAGAACCCCCACTGGTCTGGATTGCACTTCAGAATATAACTGTGGGAGGCTGGCAACCATTCGGCATGAGGAGAGATCCTAGTTCAGTTATGTACCTAGTTATTAAAATATTTTAAAGGTTTCCTTTATAAAATTCTGTTCTGTGCTATGAAAAATAGCACTCACAGGCCACTGGAGCAAAGATGTGATTTTCCCTTGCTCGCTGGTAAATAGGGTTTCTGTTATAGCTATTATACCATACGGAAACTCTGCTTAACCTGACACCCCCAAAGGCGGTACAGTTGCATGTCCCTAAAATCAGAGTAGCTGATTACTGCCTCTGTAAGCTACACATCCTGAATATAAAGGAGCCCAGTTTTCTTAGTGGTTGCAGGGCTTTCTATGGACTTAAAAAGCTACACCTGAGAAAAGGCCGTACAGGTACGGTACAGGCTGGGAAGTAGTGGCACTAGGTGGCAAATCTGTTAAACAGTTAATAGAGCCCTTCTGGTGCATGCAGTCCTGTCCTTCCTATTGGAGTCAAGTATATACAAGTGACTCAGTCACTTGCCTCCAGGTGAACTTTGTTGGCATTAGAGTTGGTCCCCAAAGACCCAGCTTTTCAAAGGTAGGTAGGTGTCCAGGTATTTAAATCACTGGGGATTAGATACCTAAATAAATGGAGCAGCTGGGTCAAACTCCAAAAGCAACCTTATGGAAAAAAAGTACTTTCCAACATATTTTGAAGTTTTTGAAACTCAACCTATTTTTACCTTTTCAGAAATTTCTTTGGTTTTGTGTTTTTCAGAAAAAGATATGCAAAGTGTTACTAAATGTGTTACCAAAATCATTCTTGGCTATATTGGTTTACTGAACATCAACAATTGGGCAGAGAAAAACCAAAGGTAAATCTTCAGAATATTTTCAGTTAGAAACTGAATTTTATAAGGTCTAAAATTTTGCATGAGAAAGTTTAAAGAAGTCAACAATATTGGATTTTTCTATAAAACTGCATCTTGCAAAAGTATTTTTATTTGCAAAAAAAGACCTTTGACTTCAAAAATTTCAACCTGATGTAGTGTTCATGCACACATCATGCACAGTACCTTTCATTGGGGTGTATTGGCTCTGCAGAGAAGTCAAGAGGGCAGTTAACCTTCTTAGTATAGAAGAAAGACCACAACATCTGCCAAACTTGGAATGACAAAGTAGCTTAGTGGGGCCATCTGAAGGGAATTAATTATTTTCCAGACAGGACTAAAGGGTGGGGTGGGGGGGTCAGTGGGTCTCAGGCTTGAAGTTTAAATCTGATGGGGAAAGATAGGATGGGGAAAGAACCAGAAGGTAGGAGTGATGCCTTGGCTTTCTCTCTACTTCCTCCTTGTAAAGTGTAGCAAGGTGAGCTGCCCTGTGTATCTGCTTTTGGGGCTTTGGCTGAAACTGTGTCTGTGTTTGTCTGGTTCTTAAAAAAGTAGGTGGATCTTTCCTCTGCCATTTTACAGTGAATTGCACTGCCCTTTGCATAGAGGCGTAGAAATCTCTGTCTATTTCAGTCCTGCCTCATTTTGTTTCAGTCTTCTTCCTTATGCTTGCCATTACCAACCATGTGTCATTAAGTGATATGTGCTATCTGCTGAAGCTTCACCAGAACAGAGACTCTTCTTTAAGCCAGGGGCAGAAGTGGCTGAATAGTGTGTCTCATAAATAATAGCCCTGAGTTCAATTTGATTCACGAGGTTGTGAGAATTTTGCCAACTTTGGCATATCTGAAAACTCCCTCTAGAAGCTCATTGGTGGTTCTCATGGTTAAACTTTCCCATTGACTTGTAGAGACTAAACAACAAGGTGCGTCTTGGATTATCACACATAATAGCACAATAATACTGAGCAGCTGCAGCAAACAGTCTGGAGACACCCACAGGCTGAAAATGGTTTGTCCAAATTATTAAGCCACTAATAACTAATGAATGTCTTTTAAGAAAGTCTTGACTGAGTCTCTGGTTTAAAAAAAATACTAAATTCATGATGAATATTATAGGACACAAATAGCTGGATGAGCTCTCTCTGTGGGGAATGAAATTGTCCTCTAAGTGTACTCTAATTCTAGTCACGCCCTAAAAGATATTCTTGCTTTCTTAGAACTTCTGCAGTTATTTGGTTGTTTCCCAGTAATGAGTAATTTCTCCTTTTTTTTTTTTGAGTGTGCATGAGACCCTCATGAAATACCGATGCTTCAGTTGGTTGCTGCCTGTGGCTACAAAATAGATAGAGTGGCCTATGAGGGCAGGCCTCACACCCTGAGAATTTTCCAGGACACAGAAGCTGTATCTACACGAGCCCCTTCCTTTTGGAAGGGGCATGTTAATGAGTGAGTTCAAAAGATGCTAATGAGGTGCTCCCATGAATATGCAGTGCCTCATTAGCATAATGGCGTCTGCGGCGATTCGAAAGTGCAGCTTTTGAATCGCATGCCGCCTGTGGAGACAGGGACCTTTCGAAAGGACCCCCCAGTTTTCAAAAGCCACTTCTTCCTATCTGGTGTTAGGAGGAAGGGGCTTTCAGAAATGGGGGGTCCTTTCGGAAGGTCCCCATCTCCATGGGTGGTGTGTGATTCGAAAGCCGCACTTTGGAATCGCCGCGGCCACCATTATGCTAATGACACGCTGCTTATTCATGGCAGCACCTCTTTAGCATCTTTTGAACTCACTCATTAACATGTCCCTTCCGAAAGGAAGGGGCTCTTGTAGACACAGCTAGAATGCTGGGGGAGGGGGCTTCTTTCTGGGCTCATCAGAGGTGTGTATCCCGTCATTGCAATTTTGAGATTCCTGCTTTCCTCAGAATCTGTCCACTACCTCCAACCTTCAGCAGTCCTGTGACTCTTCCATACCAGAAAAGCTCTGACTTGTTCTCCAGTAGTAAGAACCATGTGCTAAGAGAGGTGCATACTGGTAAATGTAGAGTGCCAGAATTTTAAAGAGCCTCGCAGTGAAATCTACAGTGGATATGCAAATTCTCCATCAGCCCCTGCTCCAGAGAGCTATGGTGGTGATGTAGAGCGTATTGTGGGGCAAATACTCCACATTGTTTGCTTCAGTTGTGCCAGAACACACTAATGCAACACATTCTGAATTTGGATGCTCCAAGCCATTTTTTTTTTAAAAAAATCCCTATTTGGACAGACTAGAACTGGGGTCAGCAACCCTTCTGAAGCAGAGTGCCAAAATTTGACCTTTTGACCTCTACGTACAGTCCAAGTGCTGGTGATACTTTTTAAAGTCACCAATAGTCCCACTTACAACAGCTTCATTA
Source organism: Carettochelys insculpta (assembly GCF_033958435.1). Classification (NCBI taxonomy): domain Eukaryota; kingdom Metazoa; phylum Chordata; order Testudines; family Carettochelyidae; genus Carettochelys; species Carettochelys insculpta. Next base: position 92,874,511 of record NC_134139.1, read on the forward strand.
ATTCATAAATACATAAATTAAAATGCAGAGCTTTACTGTTTAGGTGGTGATTGGTAGCATTAGGTGGTCTTTTGTTAATCGATAGGTGGCATGGCTTTGAGCAAGCTCCTGGCTGCATGGGGGAAGAGGGGTGGGGATGAGCTCCTGCCTTGTGTGCCAATGAAAATGGGCTTGCATGCTGCTCTTGGCTCCCGTGCCATGTTTTGCTGGCCCATGGGCTAGAAGGTTGCATCCAATGACTGAGTACAGTCTCTGTCCCTGCAATGTGCTGGGTTAGGGTAGACAGGCCCAGAGCACCAGTGTGGATCTACACAGCTGCTGTAGAGGGGATGTTTTCAGAACTGAGAACAACCATTTTTTCTTTACAGTTCAAGCTATTGTGAAGAATCTCCAGCCCATCAGCCAACAGTGCTGACTTGGCCGTGTTCATTAAATAAAACAGGTAGTGCTCTGTGGTCTGAAGAGCACTTAAAGCTATTTTTTAAAGCATGTCTTAGCTGACACACTGCCAAATGTGAAACATACCAGTACTGCTTTCTGGGGCATGCAAACAAAATGAAAGAACAACTGCTTTAAGGAATATGAAATGCCCTTATTCATATCAATGAGGTATTTCTGAAAGCCTAGTTAGTTAAATGTAAATACTACTTCTTTGTGCTGCTGATTCTCCAGAAAGGAAAAGCCACCTAATGAGATTATACACTGTTGGGTTTAAGGAAGTGGAAGGAGAGAGAAGAGGAAAGGGACACTGGCAGACAAACTGAAAAAAGACTCACTGTGTTGTATAGTAAGAAAGTGAAGGTAGAGTGACTCTAGAAAGGGAGCAATATTGAAACAAAGCTGGAGACATAATGAGCTACAGCTCTTAAGTAAAATTTTACTTGCCGGTGTCACAATTGGAGCACAGAACTCCTAGTCCTTTAAGTTAAATGGCATGAATGATGGTAGAGTTCTTTCACTCTGGCTACTGGGACTTGGGTAAATTTGTCAAGCTTCCTAAACAAGTGAATGTCCCCTCCCCATTGTGCGCAATATGTATAGTGAAAAATAGCATGGAAAAGAAATGGTTATAAATACCCATCTATTTACCTATCCCTCACAGTAGGCATAGTAGTCTTGCCTCTGACTTGTACAGCAGCATATCTCGTGCTGATGGCAAACCAGTAAGGCAGGCTGATCCAAGCTGCTGTGTTCTCCCTTTCTCCTCAGGGGAGAAAGCAGGCATGGATAAACCATTCTAAGGTATAGAAGGCTTCTTGTTGCTCCTCACTCCTTTCTATGATTATGTCATCACAACCACTGGCTAGCCCTTGGTTTGTGTATGGAGCTCTCTCTTTTCAGCAGGTGAGCTCAGAGACTCAGGCCCCTGCACAAGGTTGGGAGGGGGGCCTGCTCCATGTTCTTGGAAAGACAGGCCTAGGGCAGCACGCCCACAGTGCTACCCAGACTGCACCTACCCCTCCCCAGCTCTGACTGGAGCAAGCCAGCTGGAGTTCTGCAGTGCACCCCACAGGGCTCTGGCAGTGATGTAAAGGGCCCATTGCAGTAACAGCAGTGATGGATGTGAGCCCCAGGTCCCTTTGAATCACCAGTTCTTGCGGCAAATGCCCCCTTTGCCTCTTCTTCCACCCTGTCAGCAATCTTGCTTTTGATTAATGAACATCAGCTGTGTGGAACTGTGATGTGACAAATTGCTAAAAGGCAATGTGGCCTAATGATTAGAGTGGGGCAGTGGAAGCCAGGATCTTATTCCTGGCTAAACTAAAGGCTCACTGTGTAACCTTGCTTAAAACCAAAAAACCTTACTGCCTTTCCAGAATTTACCCATCAGCATGTGAGGAATGAGCAAATTAAGATTTGCTATCCTTGCAGGGCTTTAAGGTTTCTGAAATTCTTTGGGAATGATGAAAGTTGTTAGATGGGTGCATAGTCATATAATTGCATAAAAGGTACTAGTACATTGTGTAGTGCTGCTTTCTTAAAGAACAAAGAGCTGTGCTATAATAGCACAGATCTAAACCAGGAAATCAACCTAGTAGCTTCAGCCTCCCATCTGATGAAGTGAGTGTGTTCACGAAAGCTCATGCTCAAAACTTTTCTGTTAGTCTATAAGGTGCCACAGGACCCTTTGTTGCTGTTCCAGTAAAGAAAGCGAGCAGCTGTTTAAACAATGCAGCTCACACACTGACCCTCAGTGGTTAGTCAAGTGTTCTTTTTTGAGATCTTGTCCTTATAGTCTACCCAAAATAATAGCACTGGGAGGACAAATTGTCTGGAAAAATATTTAGTATTTGTGGTTCAAGGTGTATTTCCAACTTTTAAAAAAGCAGCAATGCTAATGATAGGCATGTATCTCTTATCACATAAGAAGATTTCTTTATTTCTTCTTCCTCCGAGCTCTAACTTTCAGGAGGCCATCCCTTCAGATCACTCATGCTTGCTGTAGTGTAATGTCCTGGCCACTATCTTGTTAAACAATTTAAACAAAACTTAAATTCAGGAACAAACCAGTCAGGCTATGTCAGGAAACTCCTTTGGGTTCTACCTTTGTCACCTCAGCAGATCAGATAGAAGGAAGTAGCCATATGGCAGGTCATTGTGTTTGAATCAATGACCCTGAGGGATAAAAAAGCTCTGAATGAATTTCTAGCACTCTAGGCGGTGTAGGTGCTGGAATTAGGAGTGCTGGAGGTGCAGCGGCAGCTTGTGGTTTGAAGTGATTACAGTCATACACCAGGTGTACAGTTTGGTTCAGTGGCTCTCAGCACCCCTCACTATATGAATTGTTTCAGCACCTCTGCTAGGCAGGTGCCAGGTTATTGGATAAATTTGATCCGCTTCATAGTCATGCACAGTATAAAGCAGAGGTAGTAACACTGCAAGCATCTCTGCCCAGCCCTATCAATGTCTGTTCTAGCATGAGTGTATCCAGTAATAAGTATTCCAGTCCCCAGGTTCACTAAGGCCATGTCTACATGTCTGGGAAGACCAACCCTGCTGCGGTTGATCTTGCGGAGTTTGATTTAGCGTACCTTGTAGGGACATGCTAAATCAAACTTGGAGGGGGCCCATCTTTGCACTGGTGTTCCTGCCCCTCGTTAGGAGTAAGGGAAGTTGATGGGAGTGATGGCCTTCCTTACTGGAGATGGCATGGAAGCCAGAATTAAGGTACATTTACTCTAGCTATGTAATTAACATAGTTGGTGTTTTGTACTGTAATTTCATCGTCAGCTGTAGTATAGATTTATATAGCAGACAAGTCCTCAGTCTCTGGCATGTCTATTACATATACTACTAGAGATCTTAGCAGCGTATATCAAATGCAGGGGTAATGGTTGCCAGTAACAGTATAGCTTTATAGCCTCTCTGTAGGCTGCCCGCTAGAGACCAAGATAATCACAAACTTCTGAGCAAGCCTTATCTCATCCAAGAGAAAGCAATTGTCTGGTGTATATTCAGGATGCATACAAAATCAGCCTGCCTCCTCTTTCATTATCACATGAAGGGAAAGAACAAGCAAAATTTTACTTGCCCATAATTTGCCTCTGCCAAGCAGGTTTAGAATTCTGCCGGGCTCTAGTAGCTAATATGTTAAAAAGTTGACAATTCTTTTGTATTTAATGACCCAACAGGGTAAAGGAAATTGTGCTTTCTGTTTCTTCCAGCTTCTCCACTGACATATTTATAATCTGAAAGGGGGTGTAAATTCACAGGAGAAAAATTTTTCATGTAAGACTAAAACATGTTACCACATTTAAGTGGCCTAGGTCAGACAATGGTAGATTAAACTGTTTTGAGATGAGAGCTGAAGGGATCTACTAAATGATAGAATCCACACCATCCATGCATCTTATATGGAGTCGAGAGGGTTAGAAATAATTTACCTATCACGAGGCTCAATAATCTCCTCTTGCTGCTTCCACCCCTCAAGAAGGTGTCTGGGGTACTGACAGGTTCTGCTGTAAGTGTGCAGAAGTCCTCTGATGCAAACAGGGATGTGTATAGCCACGCATCCAGCGCAATTAACTTACAGTGACATTCTTCCGAGAAACAAGGTGGGTCAGGAAGTATCTTATGGGACCAACTTTTGTGACAGAGACAAGCGTTTGAATTACACAGAGCTTTTCAGATCATTCCTTCAACCTGAAGAAGTGCTCTGTGTCCCTGGAAAGCTTGTGTCTCTCTCTCCAACAGAAGCTGGTCCAATGAAAGATATTACCTCACCCAACTTGTCTTTCTAATGTTCAACAAGTGACATGGCTATAACTGCACAGCATACCTCAGTTTAAGAACACAGTTACCACAAAACTGGAACAGTGAAATAGTTGATCTGCAGCAGTTTGGAATTTTGTTGCCAAGGCTGCTGCTAGAAACTTTTAGAAAAAGAGTTGAAATAATCATAATGCCCGTAAATATGCAAATTCTGATGCTATTAATGCACAGCAAAATGCCTCCTACTTCGAGTTCACGCATCAATTTCTGGTCCACCGTTGCCAGCAATCGAGAGAAGAGTACAACTGTGTGCAAATTTTGTCATTCAGTAGTAACAGCTTTATTGGCTAGAGAAACTCTGGTAATATGAGAAGCTGTTGATTTAAAATAAATAGCTGGCTATTAAGCAATGCTTTGTACTTGGTTATTCTATAAATAGCATATCAAAAGAGTAGCAGTCACTTAATTACAACCAGGTTGACAGCATTTGTTCATTTCTCAAGAAAAAACAGGGTTTTGACACAGCTGGCACTAGGAAGTCACTCAGTTAATAATATTAAACATATGGGTTTGCCTTTTCATGGCCAAATATTTAGGGATGCTGCTGTTTAGAATATGATTGTCCTTTCAGTTGTCTTCCCCTGTTTAATCTTGCCACAGCAGCCCTCCCCACTTGTGTGTGAACATTCAAGGTATTTTTTGCCACAACTGCATGAAAACAAAGTTAATGGGGTTTTGGGAGGGGGAAGAAACATGGCTGGAATTAGGGAGTTATAAGTAAATTAGGAACAAATCTTAAGAGTAATGTATCCTTGTTCTAATCTACTCCAGCCCTTAATAACTGGTTCATATGAAGGCTGGCTCTGTGTCCAGACTGACATAGGAAATGACTGGCAGCTGGACACTGTGACAAGAAAATGGTATTTGGGGAGCTGGGGAAGGAAAAGGAAGTTGGAGTCTGAGGGCATACCAGTAAAAATGATTCAATAGGACAGAGCTTCTTTTCCTATCACTATGTCACTGGGAATTCAAACCATTACTGATTGTTCTTGCCCGAGGTAACAAGGGGACCAAATGGGTAGAGTTTTATCTCAGCACAGTAGGTTTATACTGGGGGTAGAGGAAAACTTGTGTTTGCATACTTGGCTTAATCTAATTCTTGACCCTCCCCCCACCCGTTCACTCTCTGATTTGCTCACCTTGATCATTTTTTTCTGATTTGTCCTCCTTGATTACTGTTTTTGGTTCTTTGTGCCTTAAATATTGAGTCTATTCTGGTCTGGCTATGGTCTGAAGAAGTGGGTCTGTCCTACGAAAGCTCACCTAATAAATTATTTTGTTAGTCTTTAAAATGCTACTTGACTGCTTTTTTGTTTTGATAGTATATAGACTAGCACGGCTCCCTCACTGTTGCTATTCTTAAATGCACTGTTCTCCCCCATTTCTCCCTGATAGGTCATTCACAATCTGACATTCCTTGTGTTTCATAAAGCATTCCCTGTGAATGACACAAGGCCTACTAAACACAGATGTTACATGCTGCATTTTACAAAGTTGCAGGAAGGCTGCAGGAGACCATGTATTCAGACTACCTAATAAAGATTAATCTTCACAACATAATATTTAATGGCATTACTTAGGCTTTTTTAAAAGGGAGGGAATTTCCATACTCTGAAACTCTTGATTCAAAACTGCCAAAACACCTTGCCCCAATGAAGCCGTGTCTACACGTGCCACCTACTTCAAAGTAGCGGCGCCAACTTCGAAATAGCACCCGTCACGGCTACACGTGTTGGGCGCTATTTCGAAGTTAACATCGACGTTAGGCGGCGAGACGTTGAAGTCGCTAACCCCATGAGGGGATGGGAATGGGAATAGCGCCCTACTTTGACGTTCAACGTCAAAGTAGGGAACGTGTAATCGTTGCGCGTCCCGCAACATCGAAATAGTGGGGTCCTCCATGGCGGCCATCAGCTGAGGGGTTGAGAGACGCTCTCTCCAGCCCCTGAGCTCGATGGTGGCCGCGTGCAGCGGCCCCTTAAAGCTCCCTGCCCCCGTCTTCCTGTGCAGGAAGCTGAGAGAGCGTGCAGGCCGCAGCCCAGACACGCGGCCAGCCTGCACGTCTCTGAGCAGCCACACACACACCCTACTGCTGCAATGGCCGCCCGCCAGCCCCCCAAGCGCCCCCAGGGGACCCCCCCCAAGGGGAGCCAGGGCTTCCAGCCCAGCAGCCAGGTGGGGAAGCAGCAGCGAGGCCCCTCCTGGACAGAGACCGAGGTTCGGGACCTGCTGGGACTCTGGAGCGAGGAGGAGGTGCTCCAGGTAATGGGGAGCAAGAGGCGGAATGTGGATGCGTTCGCTCAGCTGGCCGAGGGCCTGGCCGCCCGGGGTCACCCTGCCCGCACTCCGGATCATGTCCGGAGTAAAGTGAAGGAGCTGCGGCAGGGTTACGCCCGGGCCCGGGATATGGCCGGCCGATCTGGGGCCGTCCCCGTCACTTGCCCCTTTTACAGGGAGCTCAGGGACATCCTGGGCCCCTGGCACACCTCCTCCCCTCCGGCCACGCTTGATACCTCGGCCGACAAGCCCCAGCAGGCCCCAGAGGTGGAGTCCGCCCCGGAGGCAAGCCCCGCAACCCGGGGGCCCCCCCAGGAGCCCACCCCCGTGGCACCGGAGGAGGAGGAGGGGGCGTCCTCCTCCAGCGATGTCGGCCTCCAGATCGTCCTGCCATCCAGGAGCTCCAGCCGGGCGTCCGCCCACCGAGTGTCCCCCGACCATGGGAGTGGACCGTCAGGTATGTACCCCCCCAGTGCACACCCCCGGGGTTGAGGGGTGGGGGTAAGAGACATGACCAGGGCCCTCCACATGCCCAGATGACCATGGTCCCAAGGACAGCAGTGGCATGTCCCTCAGAAGAGTGCATCAGCCCCTGCCCCCTCCAGCACGACAGTGCCATGCCCCATCCCCGGGGCTGGGGGGAGCGGAACCTCTAGGGTCCCCCAGGGGGAGGGGGTGGGACACCCAGCAGCAGCAGCAGCAGCAGCAGCATGTGATGGAGTGGGGGGAGTGCAAATGCGAGACTCAGGCTAGATATGAGAAACAAGTAGAATAGCTCCCAGTGGCTAAGGATGATCCTGGGGCTACAACTGGCAGGTTACACCTCTGCCCTGAACAAAGACGAGGGAGGAGCCGAGCTGGGTTTGAATCGGGGGCGGCAGTTAGAGGCTAGGGGAAGGGAGAGCTAGAAGGCAGCCAGCCTGAGGAGGGGGAAAGCTACACCCCAGAGGGGCACCCCTCGGGGTTTTCTCCCCAGGACGGGTTGGAAGGACTGTCTCTGACTGCTGTACTGTCACCTCTGTGAGAAACTGGGCATCTGTTGCCTAATAAACCTCCTGTTGTACCTGCTGAGTGACAGTCACTTCTGCCAGCGGACGGGGTGCAGTTCAGGGGGACCCCTGAACCCCATCACAGCAGCCTCTCCCGGGGACGTGGATGGGGAACCTGCAGCAGAGGGGTGGGGGGACAAGGGCCACGGCTCAGGGCCCACGCTAATGGCTGTCTCCACTCTTCTTCCCCCCTCCTGTGTTCCGCAGCTGCACCATCAGAAGGACCGGAGAGCGCCGGCGAGGTGTCAGTGGTCCCGGACAGCCCACCGGGGCCATCAATCCAGGCCAGCCCCTCGTCGGAGGACCGACCAACCCCATGGCGGGGAAGACGGCGGACCCAGCACCACCACCCGACGGCGACGGACCCCCAGCTGCTGGCCCTCCATCGTCGGCAGCTGGAGGTCGCCGAGCAGTGGCTGCGGGTGGAGGAGCGCCGCCTCCAGCTGCAGGAGCGGGTGCTGGCCTGGCGCCAGGAGGCGTGGGGGGCCTTCATGCGGCCCTTCAATCATATCGCCGACTACCTGGCCCCCCATGCCACACCGGCTGCTGTTGCACCCGCCCTGCCTGCTCCACCTGCTGCGCCACCCGCTGCGCCGTCCGCCGTCGCACTGCCACCCGCCACCAACGGCCTTTCCACCGAGGGGGACCTGGGGCCAGCTGACACCCGCCAGCCGTATCTACCGGTCCGCCCAGCCCCCAGCCAGCCCCGGCCAGGGCTGAGGCCGAGGCGTGGATCCCGGCCGCCCACCCCCAGCGCTGGACATTAGGGGGTGTGGGGACCAGGATGCGCCCCCCCCTTTGTATATATTCCCCCCAGTGTTATGTTATTTTGTAAATAGTTTGTGTATTAGACCCCTGTTGCTATGCTGATCCTTGCCCCCCCATGTACATAGTTCTCCCCTTCCTTGTCTTCCCCTTTCATCTTATCCTTATTTATAATACATATATATATAAGTTTGATTTTGCCTGCAAATAGTTAGTCTTGATAATAATAATAAGAGTTCTACAGGTATTTGATTTGATGAACAACTGTCTGCTTTTATTTACAAGAAAATTGGGGGGGGGGTGCTCTTGGGTGCTCTGTGGTGTGGGCGTAGGGGCAGGGAGTGTTGTGGAGGATGGTGAGGGCAGTGGGGAGCCTGCCAGTGTTCACCCCGCAGCCTCATCAAACTGGGCCCGCAGGGCCACCCGGACCTGGGTCCCTTCGGGGTCCACCTGGCGACTGGGGGCGGCGCGTGGCTGCACATCAGCCCTGCCGGCCTCCACAGCCCAGCCCTGAAAGAAGGCCTCCCCCTTGCTCTCCACGAGGTTGTGTAGGGCGCTGCACGCGCCCACAATCTGGGGGATGTTGGTGGGGCCCGCATCAAGGCGGGTGAGGGGACACCTCCAGCGCCCTTTGAGGCGCCCAGATGTGCGCTCCACCACCTGGCGCACGTGGTTCAGGCACAGGTTGAAGTGCTCCTGGCTGGCTGACAGATGGCCCGTGTATGGGTGCATGAGCCAGGGCCGGAGGGGGTATGCCGCATCTGCGATGACGCAGAGGGGCATGGTGGTGTCCCCCACAGGGATCTGCTGCTGGGGGATGTAGGTCCCCGCCTCCAGCCGGCGGCACAGGCCCGAGTTCTGGAATACCCGGGCGTCGTGGGTGCTGCCAGGCCAGCCCACATAAATGTCCAGGAAATGGCCCTGGCTGTCCACCAAGGCCTGGAGGACCACTGAGTGGTAGCCCTTCCTGTTTAAGTAGCGTCCTCCACTGTGTTCCAGGGCGCGGATGGGGATGTGGGTCCCATCCAGAGCCCCGAAGCAATTGGGGAAGCCCAGGGTGGCAAAGCCCGTGATGGCAGCATCCAGGTCCCCAAGCCGCACGAGCCTGTGGAGGATCAGGACATTGATGGCGCAGACGACGTGCAGGGGAAGGACATGGGAGAGTACCAATGAGGGGTGTGCAGAGTGTGCGTGGCCCTCCCCTGCCAGGGCTCCCCTCCCCTCCCCTGCTCTGCCCTCCCCTGCCAGGGCCCCCCTCCCGTTCTCTCCCCTCCCCTCTCCTCCCCTGCCAGGGCTGCCTCCTCCTCTCCCCATGGGTCCTCTTACCTCCATGAGGACAGCCCTGACAGTGGCCTTGTCGACGCCAAACTGCTGGCCCACGGATCGGTAGCTGTCTGGAGTGCCCAGCTTCCAGACAGCGATGCCGACCCGTTTCTCCACAGGGAGGGCACGCCGCATGGCAGAGTCGTGGTGCCTCAGTGCGGGGGTGAGCCACTGGCATAGCTCCAGAAATGTCTGCCGGCTCATGCGAAAATTCTGGAGTCAGCGGTCGTTGTCCCACTCTCTGAGCACCAGCCACTCCCACCAGTCGGTGCTCGTCGGGTAGCTCCACAGCCGGCAGCATGTGCGGCGGGGAGGGGGCGGGGTGCTGCAGAGTTGGGGGTTGCGTCCTCCTCCCCTGCGGGCAGCTCCTCCTCTGTGGCAAGGAGGTGCTCAGCTGCCTCCTGCATAGCATGAAGCAGGGCAAGCACTGCTCCTGCAGGGGCGGCTGGGTGGACCTCTGGCTGCTGCTGCTGGGGGTCCATGACTGCATCGCTCGAGGTGTGCGTGCCTGTGGCTCTGCAGACCGCGTGCTGTGGAGGCTGAGTGTGTCTGGGAGGGGCCCTTTAAGGGAGCGGCTAGCTGTTGCCCTGGAAGCGCTAGTCCACCCTGTGACCCTGTCTGCAGCTGTTCCTGGCACCCTTATTTCGATGTGTGCTACTTTGGCGTGTAGACGTTCCCTCGCAGCGCCTATTTCGATGTGGTGCTGCCCAACGTCGACGTTGAACGTCAACGTTGCCAGCCCTGGAGGACGTGTAGACGTTATTCATCGAAATAGCCTATTTCAATGTCACTACATCGAAATAAGCTATTTTGATGTAGCGTGCACGTGTAGACGTAGCCTGAGTGTGCAAAGCATGAAGGAAGACATGGCTTATATAGTGACTTCAATTTTCAATCCCTTAATACTATCCAAACCACGTTTTTGTCACCAAAATGTAGCAAGGTAACACTGACAATTCTTTCCTTATGAAATTTTTCCTTTCTGGCCCCATCCCTTTGGAACTGTGGATAATTAATGTTAATGAAACCACTGTACTGGACAGCACAAGATATACTCAGGCTCTCTTTCCCAGAGAATCCATGGAAGAACCGAAAGCTCTCTTTCTCACAATGTATTTGAGCTGTAAGTGTCCGTGAGGAGTGTATTCACTGCTACAAATTGCTCAGTTTGAACATGCATATAAGTATATAGGAAAAACACAGAATGAATCTTCAAAAACAAAACAACAAAACAAAAACCCTATGAACAAGTGCTCCATGACAGGGACTGTACCATAAGATAAAATTAAATGAGAACAAATGAAAGTAGTCTGCTTAGGAAGGAACAATCAGTGGCATACATACAAAGTGGGAAATGACTGCCTAGGAAGGAGTACTGTGAAAAAGGATTTAGGGGTCAGAGTGGACCGCAGGCTAAATATGAATCAATGGTGCAAAACTGTTGCAAAAAAGACAAACATCTTTCTGGAATGTATTACCAGGAGTAAAAACACTGAGAAATCCTGTGGCATCTTACAGCCTAACAGATTTTTTGGATCATAAACTCAAGCTTATGCTCCAAAAAATCTGTCATGATGAGGTTCCTTCCATTTCTATAATTCTGTATGGCCGCGTCTACACGTGCACTCTACTTCGAAGTAGCGGCACTAACTTCGAAATAGCGCCCGTCACAGCTACACATGTTGGGTGCTATTTCGATGTTAACATCGACGTTAGGCGGCGAGACGTCGAAGCCGCTAACCCCATGAGGGGATGGGAATAACGCCCTACTTCGAAGTTGAACGTCGAAGTAGGGCACGTGTAGATGATCCGCGTCCCGCAACATCGAAATAGCGGGGTCCGCCATGGTGGCCATCAGCTGAGGGGTTGAGAGATGCTCTCTCTCCAGCCCCTGCGGGGCTCTATGGTCACCGTGTGCAGCAGCCCTTAGCCCAGGGCTTCTGGCTGCTGCTGCTGCAGCTGGGGATCCATGCTGCATGCACAGGGTCTGCAACTAGTTGTTGGCTCTGTGTATCTAGTGCTGTTTAGTGCAAGTTTGTCTGGGAGGGGCCCTTTAAGGGAGCAGCTTGCTGTTGAGTCCGCCCTGTGATCCTGTCTGCAGCTGTGCCTGGCACCCTTATTTCGATGTGTGCTTCTTTGGCGTGTAGACGTTCCCTCGCAGCGCCTATTTCGATGTGGTGCTGCGCAACGTCGATGTTGAACATCAACGTTGCCAACCCTGGAGGACATGTAGACATTATTCATCGAAATAGCCTATTTCGATGTCGCTACATCGAAATAAGCTATTTCGATGTAGCGTTCACGTGTAGACATAGCCTATCTGAACTAGCAGATTTACCTGGTATTGCTGAGGTTCGTAACTCAATTACATTTTTTTTTTTTGCCGGGGGGTGTGTGTGGAAATAAATGGTTTATTTAAATGATTTTATTTTTCAAAAATAAAATGTTATTTTATGAAGTTAATTTTTTCAGATTTCTTTAAAAGGGGATTATTAAAATTGTTTAATTTTTTAGTAATTTTTTAAAATGGGAATTCCACCAAGTGCAGTTTTTTCTTCAGTCCCATAAAATCTTATTCACTCTGTTTTAACAAAAAAGGCTATAGTCAGTTTGGTTTCCAAAAACATTTCCTTTTAGTTTGCAACTCTTAAGCATTGATTGAGCTGTGCCAAAACAGAGCACTACTTCACTCCACATTTCTCTATTTTATCTTATTTCTGTAAGGTTGATTGAGCAGCAATCCTATTCCTGGTTCATCCTCTCTCTCTCTCTCTTTCTCTCTCTCTCTCTCTCTCTGTGTGTGGTGGCCCATCTTTGTTCAGTCTCTATCAACATTTCCTCAGTTATGTCAGTTGTGAGGAGTGTACTTGATTTGGTGATTCCATCTATTTTTCTTTTTGGTTTTAGGAGAAACAATCCCATTCCAGGCACATCCCATTTTCCTAGTGCAACCAAATTCTTCCATTGTTTTGAGTTATGATTAGTGGAAGCTGTATACCAAATTTGGTGGTCCTAGCTCATAGCATTTTGGAGGAGTTTTTCATCAAACAGAAAATTTCTCTCAAACATACAGTATATTAAAGGAAAAAATGAATAGACTGGACAGAACTTCCTTTGAAAGTCAGTCTGCTAGAACAGCAGCTGTAGCACAAGATTTATACGCTGTAAATGAGAGAGAAAGCGAATCTCTGGTTCTTTAGCAGAGTGGTAAAAGAATCCCTTCCCTCACCAAAGAAACTAGAAATACAGCAATAGCAGTCTTTTCAGCATATTGGGCACTATAGACATGCTGCTTAATGTTAAAGGTTTATGTACTATCACTTTAATAGTTAAACTTCTCTAGTGATTGTCTAATTTAGACTAACGCTAGGGAAGACTTTTGTGGAGGCGTTTGTGCATATTAATAGACAATCACAACTTCTTCAGAAGTGTGAAAAGTTGACTGGGAATCTGCAAGCACAGGCGAATAGGATAAATATCGGATTCATAAGAGACTGAATAATTAATACAGTCTCAATAAGTAAAACAGCCACCTACAGTATCTACATAACTTATCAAAGGCCTTTCATGTTCATTTGTGTTATCTTTGTAGTGATGCAGTATGCTATCCTGTAAAGACACTACAAGTACTGGCTTGTACACTGTAACATTTTGCCTAATTGTAGGCAGATTAGGGGTAGAATTAATTAACTTGAATAAATTGTCGGAAAACACACATTTAATTATTTCCTGTTGCTGCCTGATTGTAAACTTTCCTTTCTTCAAATATGGATTCCAGTGTGAAAGAAGGATAGTAGATAATCTGTTTTGTCACATTGTAGCCGCGTCTACACGTGCACGCTACTTCGAAGTAGCGGTGCCAACTTCGAAATAGTGCCCGTCATGGCTACACGTGTTGGGCGCTATTTCGAAGTTAACTTCAATGTTAGGCGGCGAGACGTCGAAGTCACTAACCCCATGAGGGGATGGGAATAGCGCCCTACTTCGACGTTCAACGTCGAAGTAGGGAACGTGTAGACAATCCGCGTCCCGCAACGTCGAAATAGCGGGGCCCTCCATGGCGGCCATCAGCTGAGGGGTTGAGAGACGCTCTCTCTCCAACCCCTGCGGGGCTCTATGGTCACCGTGTGCAGCAGCCCTTAGCCCAGGGCTTCTGGCTGCTGCTGCTGCAGCTGGGGATCCATACTGCATGCACAGGGTCTGCAACTAGTTGTTGGCTCTGTGTATCTAGTGCTGGTTAGTGCAAGTTTGTCTGGGAGGGGCCCTTTAAGGGAGCGGCTTGCTGTTGAGTCCGCCCTGTGACCCTGTCTGCAGCTGTGCCTGGCACCCTTATTTCGATGTGTGCTACTTTGGCATGTAGACGTTCCCTTGCAGCGCCTATTTCGATGTGGTGCTGCCCAACGTTGAAGTTGAACGTCGACGTTGCCAGCCCTGGAGGACGTGTAGATGCTATTCATCGAAATAGCTTATTTCGATGTTGCTACATCGAAATAAGCTATTTCGATGTAGCATGCACATGTAGATGTAGCCCGTAAGACCAAATGATCTTAGTCATCAAACTGGACAGATATTCCTCTTCTCACAGTCCTGTAAGTACATGAGTCATGTTTACTCAGACAAATTTATTTACTGATTGTGTGTGAGTAAATTACCCTGAAAAATGGGGAGGTCTTACTGAAATCATGAGTACAGAAGACTCGTGTGAGCAAGGTGATGAAGAGTCAGGCCTTCCCTCTGATGTCAGAAGGGGGTTAGGAAATATTAGAGAGGTCCTCTGCAGAAAGGAACAATTAGGAACAATATGTATTGAAACTGAACAGAAGTCAGTAGCAAAGGGGATCCAGGAAAGCACATAATATGTATTTCAGTATATTTTTCACTAGGGTTTTTCTTCAGGAATGTGCTGTCCACCCACCTGAATAGACTTCCAATAAATCACTGTAATACTGCAATGTAAACTGCAACTCTAGAGACTGTCCCCTGAGAATGGTGGTAGATTGACACTTTCGGTAGAATTTTTGTACAACAGGTGTCCTTTAACAGCACTTATTGGCAAACAAAGCATAGGTCTATAGTAAAGAAGCTGCTGCTTAAGGAAAAGAATGTTTGGCTTCATCAACTGTCTCATACTTCTCAGGCTTGTATCTCAAGTGTGGCCTTCCCAAGATTTGTCCTCTTCTGCAGCCCTATGGGAAGGGAATGGAGGGGGAGGAATGGAGATTGTAGAGAGCTTTGCAGCATATATTAGGCTATATTGGAAATGGTGGTTGAAATTCCCTGGCCTGTGTTATGCTGGAGGTCAGACTTGGTTATCATGATGGTCCCTAATGCCTTCGGTATGTCATATAATCATAATAATGTCATATCTTAAATAGTAAATGGACAGATGTTTATAGTAGTTCCTGAGAGAGACAGTAAAAAAATGGAAAACATCAAAAATGAAAGTAGAGATGGAGCACAACACTTATCCTAGGGGACATGGTTGGTGGCTGTTCTCCAAACTAAGAGTCATTGCAGTATGGAAATGTGTTCTTTGGCCACAATGCCAGAGCCAAAAATGATTGAATTCAATCAACTAGAATCATTAAGATCTTTAATCAGTTGTTGGGAATCATTAAGAAAAGGACAGGTCATAAAACAGAAAATTCAGTATTGCTTCAATATAAATCCACAGGACTCCCGCACATTGAATACTGTATACAGATGTAGTTGTGCCATCTCTAAAGATATATTTGTTTTGGAAGAGATTCAGAAAAGAACATTTCGTATGAGAAGAAATGAATAAGGCTGGGACTTTTCAGCTTGGCAAAGAGACTTTGGCGGGGATATGATAGAGGTCTATAAAATCATGACTACTGTGGACAAGGTAAGAAAGGAAGTGCAATTTACTCTCTCCTAACTCATGAACTAGGGGTTACCAAAAGAAATTAATAGCAGCAGATTTAAAACAAACACAGTAAAACATTTCTTCAAATAACACACAGTCAACCTGTGGGATTATTCACCAAGGGATGCTGTGAAGGCTAAGACTGTAGTAGGACTCAGTAAAGAACTAGGTAAATTCATGGAGGATAGGTCCATCAATGGCTATTAGCTACAATGGTCAGGGGTGGTGTCCCTAGTCTCCGTTTTCCAAAAGCTAGTTATGAGTGACAGGGAATGGATCACCTGATGATTACCTGGTCTGTTCATTGCTTCTGGGGCACCTGGCATTGGCCACTGTCAGAGGGTAGAATACTGGGCTAAATGGACCTGTTGTCTGACCTAGTATTGCTGTTCATATGTTCTTGTAATCTTCGATACGGTTGTCATTCCAGATTAAATCCAGAATCTGGTCCACACTGTGCTTGGTATTGTATTGACAGTTAAAACACAAAAACACCAAGAAGTCCTATGGCATCTTATAAACTAACAGATATTTTGGAGCATAAGCTTTCGTGGGCAAAGACCCGCTCCAAAATATCTGTTAGTCTATAAGGTGCCACTGGACTTTTCATTGTTTTTGTGGATACAGACTAACACGGCTACCCCTCTGATACTTGTCACCATGGTCACCATGCAAGTTAAAACACAATTCTTCTTTGTGTTAGACTGGCCCTCATATGTTCAGGTCATTTACCTGAATATTATTCACAGTAGTTTAGGCTAGGATACCAAACAAAGGCCATTTCTACACTACATCATAAAGTCGATTTTAAGGCAGCTAGCTCGATTTTACAGTGTCAGTGTCTTCACTGTGAATGCCATTAGATCAATTTTAGAGAGTGTTAAGGTCAATATTACTACATCCACAAAGCAAGTCGGCATAGTGCCTAGTTCGAATTTAAAAGATTGGATTAATGCTAGTATGGAAATGGCAATTGTTTACATTGACTTTATGGGCCTATGAAGGTGTACTGTATGTATTCCACAATATCACACAGTTGTCTGCTCTATCCGCTTCCATCTCCTCTGCTCTCCAGAGCTGCGTCTACACGTGCACGCTACTTCGAAGTAGCGGCACCAACTTCGAAATAGCGCCCGTCGTGTCTACACACGTCAGGCGCTATTTCGAAGTTAACTTCGACGTTAGGCGGTGAGACATCGAAGTCGCTAACCTCATGAGGAGATAGGAATAGCGCCCTACTTCGACGTTCAACGTCAAAGTAGGGACCGTGTAGACGATCCGCGTCCCGCAACGTCGAAATTGCTGGGTCCTCCATGGCGGCCATCAGCTGGGGGGTTGAGAGATGCTCTCTCTCCAGCCCCTGCGGGGCTCTATGGTCACCGTGGGCAGCAGCCCTTAGCCCAGGGCTTCTGGCTGCTTCTGCGGCAGCTGGGGATCTATGCTGCAGGCACAGGGTCTGCAACCAGTTGTCAGCTCTGTGTATCTTGTGTTGTTTAGTGCAACTGTGTCTGGGAGGGGCCCTTTAAGGGAGCGGCTGGCTGTTGAGTCCGCCCTGTGACCCTGTCTGCAGCTGTGCCTGGCATCCCTATTTCGATGTGTGCTACTTTGACGTGTAGACGTTCCCTTGCTGCGCCTATTTCGATGTTGGGCTGAGCAACGTCGAAGTTGAACATCGACGTTGCTGGCCCTGGAGGACGTGTAGACGTTATTCATCGAAATAGACTATTTCGATGTCGCAACATCGAAATAAGCTATTTCGATGTTGGCTGCACGTGTAGACGTAGCCCAGGTGTGCAGGAAGTAGGTAACAGGAAACCTTAATTGATTTCGGCACCAGGAAACCCAGGAAATTGAAGTGGGCACATAGGCCCATTTTGAATTCATATCTTTTCATTAGTGTGGCAAACGCATCTACCCATGGAAAAATAGACCTAACACAGGATGGTGGCTTCCTCCTGGCACAGGATATAACAAAAGAGTCTGAGATTATTTTTTTTTCTGCATTGGTGCCAGCCCCTGCCCCACCGCATCACGTGATTAGGTAGAAGTCATACCATTCTGGCCAGGCAGGGGTGGTATCAAGGGGCAGGAAGATGGCTGGGGGGCCAGTTGAGATGGCACAGTCACCGTTGCCTGGGTGATTCTAGGACACAAAGTCATTCTGGCATGTGTGTATGACAGTCCTCTGCCTGACATGATAGTTGGCTGATCATGCAAAAGTCATACCTAAAGGTGTTCTTCCTACTGGGGAAAAGGAGCTGAGCAACCAGTTTACATGATTCAGTCATCTTCTGAAGCCAGCCTATCTAATTTTCTTTCACCTGGGAGTCCCTACTTTTACTTCTTTCCTTCTGAAAAAATGTCCATTTGCTTTCCATGGGAGGGGAATGAGGGCAATGTAGTGTGGGAAGATGACACAACACACCCACAACCACTTGCAGGGGCTTTTTTTTCATCCTGTACCAGTGATAAACCCATAGTGCTGTGGAGCTGAGGGAACTGTGGGATAGGTTCCCACAATGCACTGCTGAAACAGTCGATGTTTGGTGATTCAGTGTGGCAGCACTAACTTGACTTTGTGGGGACTTTGTGGGAAGGTGAGAATACCCAAAATCAAATTTATAAAACCCAGAATTATAAAATTAAATTTAATAAAATCAAATTCACATCATAATGTAGACATAGCCAAACAGTGCAGAATAAATATTTCATCTGTAAGTACCCACTATACCCAATCTAAAATGATTAGAAGAATTAACAATTATTGCACTTTGACCGGCTAATACCAATTTTTCAGTATTAACAAATAAAAACAGCCAAGAGTTATTTTAACACGCCTATTTCTGGAATTCCTTGGCAGTACTAATTTATTCTGCTCCCATGAAATGACCTTCATTCTGATTCACCAACATGTGCAATAGTGGAGCATAGTTGAAAATATTTGGGCATAGTATATTTTCAATTAATTTTCACTGGTTGGTCTTTTTCTGTATTTGCTAGTTGGTCTGGCACCATTACCTGACCCTTGGCTCCTATAATATTTTCTCAACAATTGGGCTCAGAAGCTCTACCTCCACGTGTGTGCCTAGGAAGTGGAGAACTTGCAAATGGCCTCAACTGCTGTGTTGTTCATCAGTCTGGTTGGTCAGTGCTTTTAGTTGTCCTACTGTCTGGCTGCATGTTGGGCCTCAGCCCAAGCTCCTAGATTTTCTGCTGCATAACTGCATGAAACTGGGTAATGGTAATGCACTGTAATACAAGTAACTCTCTGTGCTGGAAAAAGCAAGTTCCACCTGCAGGGCAGCAAGATGGAGAAACCATTTTAGCACCTGGCTCAAGCCAAACGTAAAATATTGTAGCCAAAAAAAAAAAAACAACCTATCCCACGGAACCTTGGAAGAATGCCTGGCTGCAGAACTATGCCCTGCCTATAGTACTGATAACTTGATTTACAGATTTAGCTCTATACTTTCTAGCTTACTTTGCTCAGGAGATATTGCTTCTAGAGGGAGTACAGACACAAAGATCCATTTTAGCACAAAGTAAGTCTGTTCTCCACACCACAGGAAAATCCTCCAGCAAGAATTAAAGATGTATCTCATAACTTATGCTCCCTCCAATGGACTTTCCTGTATGGGCCAGGTGGCTTCAAATTAAAATGCACCACGCAGCTCTCTGCCACCAGTCTTGGTACATCAGCATAGTATGTGAATGTCTGTGCGTCAAGTGGCTGTTGCTTTCAGCAAATCATCTCACAGCACATAAGCCATGAACTCTAGTGGAACTGGTTTGTTCATACTTTTCCAGTGGCTTCCTTCCATTCAGGAGTGCTTTAGTAGAACTTTATTAGCAAAGATTGCAGATTGGAATTAGGCAGGCTGGTTGGTTGCATCAACCCTGTTAGACAAAGGTTCATAGTTTGGCTTTTCAGTTCTGCATTTACTGAACTTGCCAGAGCTGCAAGAAAATGGGCCAGGGATAAAGCATAACCCTAAAGCAAGGGTCTGCAACCTGCGGCTCTTTAAGGACTTCTTTGTGACTCCTGATCCTGTACTGTCATCCCTCATTTAATGAGTATTTGACTTACGAGTACTCATTAAAAGGAGGGACATAAATATATACCTTTGCTCACTAAAAGAGTGAACTTTTCCTACTTGTACGAGCCAGCCGCGGGGTCCCTGGCTGGGGTGCAGGGAGATCCGCAGCCCCACGGCTGGCTCTGCTCCAGCCGCATGGTCCCTGGCTGGGAGGCAGGGAGACCCACAGCCCCGCAGCTGGAGTGGAGCCAGCCCCAGAGTCCCTGGCTGGGGCACGGGGAGACCCGCAGCCCCACCCGGCCCCACTCTCAACACCCCTGGCCCACAACTCCCTAGGCACCCCCAACAGGTACTGTACCTTTTCCAACATCCCCCTCCCAAGGTTCACTTACCTTTCAAGCTGCATGCTGCCACTCCTTCCCCCAATTAGGAGCACTAGGAACCAATCAGAGACTTTTACATATATTTTAATGGTAATTTAGTGTCTCTCTTACGAGTTTTCTCATATGAGCAGAAAGATGGGAACCAATTGTGCTTGTATAACCAGGGATGAGTGTAATTGCAAAGTAAAAAAACCAAAAACCCTCCTGATTATTTTCGATGAACAGTGAACATCTAAAAGCCTGGCAATGAACAACTCCTATCTAAATAACAAACAATAGCTGCGTCTACACGTGCACGCTACTTCGAAGTAGCGGCACCAACTTCGAAATAGCGCCCATCGCGTCTACACGCGTCGGACGCTATTTCGAAGTTAACTTCGACATTAGGCGGCGAGACGTCGAAGTCGCTAACCTCATGAGGAGATAGGAATAGCGCCCTACTTCAACGTTCAACGTCGAAGTAGGGACCGTGTAGACGATCCGCGTCCCGCAACGTCGAAATTGCTGGGTCCTCCATGGCGGCCATCAGCTGCGGGGTTGAGAGATGCTCTCTCTCCCGCCCCTGCGGGGCTCTATGGTCACCGTGGGCAGCAGCCCTTAGCCCAGGGCTTCTGGCTGCTTCTGCGGCAGCTGGGGATCTATGCTGCAGGCACAGGGTCTGCAATCAGTTGTCAGCTCTGTGTATCTTGTGTTGTTTAGTGCAAGTGTGTCTGGGAGGGGCCCTTTAAGGGAGCGGCTGGCTGTTGAGTCCGCCCTGTGACCCTGTCTGCAGCTGTGCCTGGCATCCCTATTTCGATGTGTGCTACTTTGACGTGTAGACGTTCCCTCGCTGCGCCTATTTCGATGTTGGGCTGAGCAACGTCGAAGTTGAACATCGATGTTGCCGGCCCTGGAGGACGTGTAGACGTTATTCATCGAAATAGACTATTTCGATGTTGGCTGCACGTGTAGACGTAGCCAATATGTGATGTTGAAAGCTGGATGGCTCCCTCGTAGTGTCCTTCAGAGACAGGGAAAGTTCAGGAGTGAAAGTCAGGAAGACAGTGATCCAAACATGTGTAAAATGTGAGGAAACAATAAGTAAAAAGTGTGTGAACATCCTGCAGTAAACATATATTACATTACAAATCACGTGTGTGTGCTGTTCTTAAAATAGGGGCTACAAAAGGTATGGTTTGACATTATATCTTAGGGACCATCTCACATTCACATGTACTGCGGCTCTTGAATTACTGAGCTTCTTTACTGAATTAGAAAATATGGCTCTTCTTGCTATTTTGGCTCCTGACCCCTTCCCTACAGCATCACTCAACTCAAGTGTTTTGAAGCAAAACAGTGGCTTCTCTTGTTGAGAAACAGAACCAGCATCTCCTTTTACAAAAACCTTTGTCCATATTTAAAGTCTGCACTCTACCAGGGCATAACCTTGGAAAGAGAATTTTATGTTGCTCTCTGATGTAGCACATGGCTGTGCCCTATATTTGTGTTTCTGCCACAGAGGATAAGGAAAAAAATAATTTTATTAGCTGCAGGAAGGCATAATGTTATCTATTGCTCAGTGACTGGTTGTCCAAAATAAACTTCAATACTAGGAGAGTCATTGTTCAGTATAATACTGCCTTAAAGGCATATGTTATAACAAGTCATCCTATTAAGTGGGTTGAGTATTTTCTTTTAACATACGTAGGTCTACAGCCAGTGAAGTGAATCTTGTGCAGTTCATGGACTATCAATGTCTTATTTTAAGCTGTCATCCAAAATCCCCTTTGTCCTCCGCACACATTAAAGGCAGGGTTTTGAACGCATTTAGCATTACTCCTATTGGAGTCAATGGGAGTAGTTGTTTACTGTTTCACTCAGCATATGCAGAGATGGCTGAATGCTTCTTAAACACACACATAACTTGTAAAGTGCTTAGGGATAAAAGATGCTAATAGAAGACAGGCCTTTTAGTTAAAAACTGCAGAGTCACTGGTGGCCTCTGATAAACTATATATTACTCAGGAAAATGAGACTCCAGTGATAGCTGCAAGTTTATCAACTGTCCCTGTTATTTGAAAGAAATCTGCTTTTAAAGACGGATCAAACTCTCATAGGCTTAAATTAAAGTTGGATGGAGTGCTCAGCAGACAGCTTTAGATGTGACTTTGTTTAGTAACGGGAATAAGATCATATCTAAAAAGTCTGTATTTCAAGCAGTCTGTGTTTTTGTCAGAAGAGGGACTAACCTAATACTGAGCCTACTCCTTAGCCCTTAGTTCCTTAGGCTAAGTACTGGGAACCTTTTTGTTCCCTCCCAACACCCTACCCCATACTACTATACCTAACGCAACACAACAGCAATGACCGTACACACTGTGGGATCCTTTCTGAATGGAGAAGGCAATCTAGTGACAGATGATGTGTAAAAAGCTAAAGTACTCAATGCATTTTTGCCTTGGTCTCTAAAAACAAAGTCATCTGGGCGGCACAGTATGGGGAAGATGATAAACAGCCCTCAGTAGTGAAGGAACAGGCTAAGGACAAGTTAACTCCATGGGGCAGGATCTAATGCAGCCAGTGGTGTTGAGAGAGTTTGCTGATGTGATTGCAGAATCACTGGCTGTTATCTTTGAACATGCTCAGAGATTTGGAAAAAAAGGCAAATGTAATGCCCATCTTCAAAAAGGGGAAGAAGGACCATCCAGGGAAGAACACACCAGGCAGCTTCATCTCAGTTCCTGGAAAATCATGGAGCAGGTCCTCAAAGAATCAATTTTTAAACGCTTGAAAGAAAGGAAGGTGATCAGGAACAGTCAACATGGATTTACCTAAGACAAGTCATGCCCGACTAACCCGATCGTTTTCTATGATGCTATAACAGGCTCTGTAGACATGGGGAAAGCAGTGGATGTGATATACCTTGCATTTAGAAAAGCTTTTGACATGTTCTTCCTTAGTATCCTTGTTGGTATGCTAAAGAAGTGTGGCCTGGATGAATGGGCTATAAGGTGAACAGAAAGCTGAATAGATTGTTAGGCTCTACAAGTAGTGTTCAATGTCTAGTTGGCAGCCAGTATCAAGTGGAATACCCTAGGGGCTGGTTCTGGAGCTGGTTTTGTTCAACATTTTCATAAATGATCTGGATGATGGGTTGGTGTTGGTATCTTGCTGGAAATAACACTAAGCTTGGGGGAGAAGTTGATATGCTGGAGTGTAGGAATAGGATCCAGAGGCCGTGTCTGCACTTACAAAAAACTTCGAAATGGCCATGCTAATGGCCAAATCAAAGAATACTAATAAGTGTGCTGAAGTGAATATTTAGCATTAGCATTAGCATGCCACTGGCCACGACACTTCAAAAGTGCTGTGTTTTGCTCATGCGTAGCTCATCTACACGGGGTCCTTTTCGAAAGGACCCTGCAAACATTGAAATCCCCTTATTCCTGTCAACTGTAGACACAGCCTCTAGATCCCATCCCTACGACCAACCTATCACCCAGATCATTAATGAAGATGTTGAACAAAACCAGCTCCAGAACCAGCCCCTGGGGTATTCTACTATTCAGCTGATAGGAATAAGGGGATTTCGATGTTTGCAGGGTCCTTTCGAAAGGACCCCTGTGTAGGCAAGCCGCGTGCGAGCAAAATGTGGCACTTTTGAAGTGCCATAGCCAGTGGCATGCTAATGAGGCGCTGAATATTCATTTCAGTACCTCATTAGTATTCTTTGATTTGGCCATTAGCATGGCCATTTCAAAGATTTTCGTAAGTGTAGATGTAGCCAGAGTATCCGAAACAAATAGGATTGAGCCAAAAGAAATCTGATGAAGTTCAACAAGGACAGGTAAAGAGTCCTACACTTAGGATGGAAGAATCTCATGCACTGGGACCAACCATCTGAGGACCAACTAGCTAGGCAGCAGTTGCTCAGAAAAGGACCTGGGACTTACAGTAAATGAGAAGCTGGATGTAAGTCAACAGTGTGACCTTGTTGCCAAAAAGGATAGCAGCATGTTGGGCTGCATGAGTGGGAGCGTTGCCAGCAGATTAAGGGAAGTGATTGTTCCCTTCTATTTGGCGCTGGTTAGGCCACATCTGGAGCACTACATCCAGTTCTGGGCACCCCCTACTACAGAAATAACATGGACAAATTGTAGCGCATCCAACAGAGAATAATGAAAATGGTTAGGAAGCAGAGATGCATGACTTATGAGGAGTTGTGAGGGATTTGGGGCTCACTTAGTCTGCAAAAGAGAAGAGGTGGGGGGAGATTTGAGAGCAGCGTTCATTTACCAAAGTGGATGGAGCCCAGACTATTCTCAGTGATGGCAGATGAGAGAACAGGAAGCAATGGTCTCAAGTTGCAGTGGCGGAGGTCTAGGTTGGAATTACTAAAAAACCCTATTTCACTAGGAGGGTGTTGAAACACAGGAATGGATTGCCTAGGGAAGTGGTCGAATCTCCATGCTTTAGAGATTTTTAAGGCCAAGCTTGACACAGGTCTAGCTGGAATAATTAAGTTGGTGTTGGTTCTGCTTTGGGCAGGGTGTTGGACTAGATGACCTCCTGAGGTCTCTTCCAGACCTAATCTTCTCTGATTCTGTGATTCCACCGTTGTAGGAAATAAAGGGAATATACCCAGGCAGCTGCAGTGTCAACCAGAGATACAGGAGGCTGTGCACATTCAGATGATTTGTGATCTTTCAACAGTATAAATCAAGAGTGTCATAACTGACAATACGGTGACTTGGGTATAAGTGAGTAGACCTCAGTACTCATACACATCTTCTCCACTTTCGTCTTGCATCAGACTCACTAGCTACTTTGTCAGCAGAGACTCCTCCACCAGGGAGGTGTCTGCATTTAGTCCAAATTATGTATTCATTCCTTCATTAAATTTTTTAATGCTAGGGGTTTTTTGAGGGGTGGGGGCAGGGTAGGGGCTAGAAAGACACTGGTTGGTGCCTGGCTGGCCAAACTGAGTTGTGTTCCGGTTTTTGCACTCTTTTTAGTGTCAGTGTTAAAACATAAATTGCCAGGGTACCCAGGCCTCTTCCATAGGTGTCTTAATCAATGCTTTTTTTTTTATTTAAAGAAAAAGAAAAAGAGGAGATGGTACTAAGCAGGATCCCACCCCAGCCAATCCCACGGCTTGGGTGGCTGAAGTGCCAGTACTCAGTACTGGCAAGTTCTGGTGCTGAAAGAGCAGTGGTCTCAATTATGTATATTACATTATCTTCTTATTTTTTAGCTAAAAGTCAGCATGTAAACTTCCACATTTCATGAGCTCAAGGAAATAGGTCTGTGCAACTCTTTTTCTACTTTAAATGGCTTAGGTATGAAATGCTGAATTTCCTAAACATGGACACTGTGGCACTGATGTACTCCCATCCGAAAGCCTTTGGTCTATGCAGCAGCAAATAAGGATCTTAAACAAACTGCAGTTGGCTAGGAACACTAGTTATAGGAAAGATCTGTGACAGATATGTATGTCCAGCTTTGTTCAATAATCCATAAAGGCAACATTCTGAGACGTTTCATCTGCTGATCACTAGGGACCTGTTTATCAAAATTAAATGTGTTCACTGTATCCCATTGCAAAGTCAAATAGAAGAACTACTTAATGGTTTGCTGTATGTTAATACAGTTAAGAGATTAGCACAATCTACAATGCTGAAGAGGAGATTAGAGAACTGGGAATCGTAAACATTGTCACTCAAATTTGCATGTATTCAATGGATTTTACAGGCGTGTGTTTCAAGTCTTAATAGCCATGTTCTTCCTTCTTTGCCTCTGATAATTAAACCATGTAATACTGGGACAATAAATAGAAATCGATTATGATAAGTCAAAACTGGTATCACTGAAAAATAGCTTCAAAAGTGCTCTGTTACTTAAACTTCATTGAAAGCGAGATGTTAGCTAAAAATTTCTGTTTATAATTCCCTTACAAATGGTCTTCAGAAGTTTCCTGCCTTTGATATTTTCACTGTGTAGATGTTGAATTTATCATATATTTCAAAAACACAACCACCGAATCTTGCCCTTGCAACACGTACCGTGTTGTGTATAGTGCCTTAAAAGTAGTTAGAGAACAAATATGGCTCCATGACTTTCATTCTCTCAGATGAATAATTGTGCTTATTGTGTATTTTTGTAACAAAAAAAAATACAAGTGTTTCCTGAAATAAGAGATTTGACTTTTTATCTGAATGTGTCTTTTAAGACAAAATGCAAGCAGAATGTTGTATGAGAGACCCCAGATGCTTGGCAAGTCATTAAATAGGACCATTTTCAAAGCTTTCCACAGTTACACATCTACTGCTTTCTAGGGGAAGATAAGTTTTGGTCTCAGTTATTGGGGAGAAGCAAAGACATAAATAAATACTTACCTGCTAGCTAAGAATATTTCATTTAGTTCTAACTGGAAATTTTTTTCCCAAAAATTGGATGAAAAATGGTATGGGGGAAGACATGATGGCAGCTACCATATTTTCTTCTCTCATTTTATGACTAGTCTTAGGACCTTTGGAAAATAACTATTCTTAGTTTCTGAATCCCTGATTTTTTTTTCACTGCCAAAGTCTCACACCAAATTTCAATCTGGTCTAGTGAATTTATGAAGTCCAGTTTGATTATGTTTGTATCTTTGCATCATCCCTCAAGTTAAGGGCAGAGGGACTGGCATATGGGTATCTGCCCCTAAACAGGGCAGTTAAGGACCATCAACAATTAAGTAAGCTAGCTGTAGGAGGACAATGCCTAAGGTTTACCAGCTCAGCAGGAGGAAAGAGTTTCAAGTAACAGATCGAGAGCCAAGGGACTTGAAGTTGCTGATGTGATCTGACAAAGGGAATCACAACTAGGTGAGCGGGCCAGAACAAAAAGCAAACAAGGCTGAGAAGAAGAGGAATCCTAGGCTCCATGAACAGACACTGTCCAAATCCCAAAGGGCATTTGGAGTAGAGAGAAAAGAGCAGGAAGGATTTGCAAGTAAGTGTTGTTTTATCCGAAGACCTGTAGATTTCTTGTGCTCCTATGCTGGTTAGTATTTGGAAACTCCTTGTCAAGACTATGTTACTTATTTTCACTCTCATAATCCCTGAAGAGTGAAATGGTAAATAAGAGGGTGTCCACAGTTTTGGTGGAACTCAGGGAGTGGGCAGGAGTGACCAGGGAGGCTTGGCAAATCCACCTCTAGTTTCAGGGCCTACAAAAGAGGACCATAGGTTCCTCAGAGCCAAGAGTGGTGTCAGACAGAGTCTACGTGCCAGTAACAGAAAAATTGTACCTAACCTTTGCCTTGTCCCAGCAAGCCAATAGCCTGTGGGACACAAAGAATGGTCCCAGTACAGCAGCCTGACTAGCATTTACCAGGGACCCTTACCCAGGGTTGTAACACTTAAATTCCTAAATTTGATTTTTCAAAAGTCACTTAAGTACTTTTGAATAAACTTTATCCTAGGTCTCCAACAAATTCCCAGAGGATTAAGCCAAATTTTTGCAATCCCTCTCCCAATATAAGACTAAAAAAAATGGTGCTATTAAAGCAGAGCCTATAGTGAAAGAATTGAAGAGGGAGCCTCAAAAAGAAGCAAACTGACTTTATATATATATATATATATATATATATATATATTCACGTAAATTCAGTTCTCCAATTTTGCCAGTTTTAACTTTCCCCTGTATTGTACTTTCTATTTTTCCTTTTATTCACATAGCTGACTTTCCATGGTTTTCAACTTTGTCTTTCTAAATGGTGTTCATTCATTATCTTTTGCCTCTGAAGATCTGGAGCATGAGATTTACTTGTTCTGCTTTCACTTGTCATGAAACCTGGTTAAGTTTTCTCCAGCTGTACTTTTGACTAATACAAACATTTGTTTTCCAGAAAGTGTTTGTTTAAGAATGGAAGTTGGGGGAGAGAGGATTATATCTTAACAAACCCAGAAACTTCCAAATTTCAACCAGCCCAGCTTGCTGTCTTTACACTGTCCATTGTAATTCCCTGACAAAGGTGAGCAATCACCTTCTTTTAGCTAGATCTAAGGATATCTTTTTTATCCTCATCTTCAGATGTCTGCTGCCTTTCCATTGTCTTGATGTTGTCACAATTTGGTTTCTATGCCCTTGACTTCTTTGGGGCTTTGTGTTTGCTCCTTAACAGGAGAAGTGAGGGTAGAAGAGACCTCTCCTCCTTGAGCCGGTACTGCTGCTCAGGTTGTGTCCATCTCCGATATCTGTCTGACCTTTCATCAATGTCTCTGACTGAATTACCCAGATTGTGTCCACAGCTTATAGCCACCTGTGTGGAGCTTAGCTGTAGGAATGAAGAGTGTGGAGTACGCACTAATTGGTTGGTTTGCATGCACATGGTTTGAATGCTTCCTGCTGTTTCAGTCCTGCTTTAAAAAATTCTCTTGGTAAAGACCCAATTGAGATTTAGAAGCCTGGAATGCTTTCATATTATCCATTATTTAGCACATGAAACATGGAGGCCTAACTGTCAGTCTAGCAAGACCCATGATTACAGATAAACAAAGCAGCAACCAGAAGCTCAGAAAACAGGGAGTGTGGAAGAACTCATAGCATAATGAATACTGGCTTTCCAGACAAATCCCTTCAATAAGTATGCAAGCAAGAACTGAGTCTGCCTACAAAGCTGATCCTTAGCGATGAACACAAAAAATAAGAGTAAAGCTTTTTTACTACCTCATTTGAGGGCAGAAGGGAATGAGAAATGAGTGAGACTCTGTTGCCAGGATTAATGCCGGAAACACTGGAACAGCTGATAAGTCTTCGACTCCTGGCAGAATGAGCCTGTAGATACTGTTATTGTTTTGTTTTGTTTTTTGCCTGAAACCAAGAAACAGAAGAAGAAATAAATACTTACACAGGAGTGAGAACTCAGGTAACCATGGTCCATAACAAGATCATTTGTGGCGCATGTGGCTCCACCATATGGGGAAGATTGACCTTTTTTTGTCATACTAACCTTAGAGAAATACCTCTAACTAGCAAAGACAGCTGTGGTGTCCAGAGTAGGAATCACTCGTGCCGAACATGTACATGAGCTCAAGCTAAAGGAACCCAGGAACCATGATAGAGACAGACTGACCAAGAACAAAGGCATTACCATACAGTGTAAGTACAGTGAAAAGTAACACAGGGCAGCAAAAAATGCCCAGCCTATAGTCAGTTGTGCAAGGCATATGGGAGCAAGAACTACTTCCTCCCACTGTTGCAAGTAGCCCAGTAGGAAGGTGGGGAGGGAAAGGCTGTAGTAACTGCAAGGGGCTGAGGTTGTAAAGCAGTGGTTCATCAACCGGTAGATCATCAGCACACATCTGTGACCCATGTGACATCCTCAGGGCCATATAGGTAGTATTGGATGCAACCTACAATGCTAAATAGGTTGAGAGTCCTTGGTGTAGAGACTTCAGCTGAAGAGGAGCATCTCTGCAGTAAATCTAGCAGATGCAAAGATTCTCAGTATATTCACACTGCAGAAGAAGCCTGCCCGCCATTCATATTCACTGCCTTAATAACCAATTTGATTCCAGCTGGACAGACTGTGGAGCCTGCTGCAATGCAATCCCAGTAACACTGATCAGTAGCAATGGTGAAGTAGAAGGGTGTGACAGTCCATGTGATGTACAATAAACCATTCTGGGATTAGTATTAATGCACGCTGTTAAACTCATGAAATGAGACATTATGGGTTGGTATTGACACAGGCATACTCCTCCCCACAGCATATTGGAGTAGTGCAAGCTAGGGATCTGATGATAGTACAACTCCAGAATAAACTCTCTGGCTACGTCTACACTACAGAGATCTTTCAAAAGAAGCCCTTCCGGAAGATCTCTTCTGAAAGAAGTTCTTTTGAAAGAATGCATCCACACACAAAAAAGTGGATCAAAGAGTGATGTGCTCTTTCAAAAGAGAGCATCCACACAGCCCCACTCTTTCGAAAGACCAGGCCAGGGATCAAAAAATCAGGCCCAATGAGGACTGCTCTTTTGGATAAAAGGCCCTGTGGAACATCTACATGTTGTCTTTTGAAAGTAGCTTTCAAAAGAGCGTGCTCCAGCTGAAACGGGAAAACAAGAGTGATTTCAAAAGGAGGACCTCATTCTTTCAATTTTCTTTCAAAAGAACACTTTTTGTGTGTAGACGCTCCACAGGATCTTTCAAAAGAGTCTCCTTCTTTCGAAAACTCTCAAAAGAACTTGCTAGTGTAGATGCTGCCTCTGTCAGAGAGGAGAGAGATCAGTTGTCTTGGGCCTTGGCCAGCATTCTAGCAGAACATGATGGCATATTTCAGAGAGATTAATACCTCTGGAGCAAGCAGGAATGAGAAATAACACCCTCCCCCCATGTGCAACTTCTGAGAGTACTGACATATAGAGTTCCATTACCTCTGGTGGAGCCACTGAAGAAGGAGCTGGCAAACAGGTAGAGGAAGAGACATAATTTCACCTCCTGAAACTACCACAGTGTGGATCAGCAGCTGAGTAGAGGTCAGAAAACCTTCAGGTAAACTGAGGCTCTCCATTGAGCAAACCACCAAAAAGAGCACTTGAGGGAAAGAAAAGTCATTCCCCATTACCAGTGATTGAGAACATATGACATGGACTAATCTAGGGCAAAAACATTCATTGTGATGTTAAGAATGGTTCTGTCACATTGAGTTAAATAAGCCATTCAGCCACAAAAACCTTTGATGTAACCATTAACAGGTAACACTTGGTACAAATAGACCATGCTGATGACCATAGGTGTGGTGTTCCAGCGTAAAGTCAAGTAGGCACTATAGTAGAGACGGGCAACCACTACATGAGTGGCTCTCCTTTACCTCACTGGGCTACGGGAGCCCCACGCTTACTTCCTCCTCACCTCCCACCTACCCAGCACTTTTGGAGGAGCTGCAATTTGCCTGTCCCTGCTTCCCCACCTCCCTCTCAGAGCTGGAGCACCACAGAGTTGATTCTCAGTGGAACAGGGGCTATTGTAGCATGTCGATGGACTGCCTCTCTACCTCAGAAGGGAGGCAAAACAAGAAAGCCAACAGGGTGAGGTGCTGCAGACTAAAAAGCAGTGACAAGGGTTGGGGAGATCACAAGGAACAAGTGCCCCAGGGGCTGATGGGGTGGAGAACAAAAACTCTAGTTCCCGTGAAGGGTAGTTTGCTGCAGTCCATAGGAGAAATGATAGACAGGCCATAACATGGCATTTTCCTATCTATTTCTTAGCAGGCAGCTTTCTCCTGTAAAGGAGCCAAGGACCCGAGGACGCTATGCACAGACAAGTAAGTCTGGGTCCACCTAGTCAATAGCCACCCAAAGCAAAGGCAACTATGCATGTTGCAGTGGGAGGTACAACTTCGGAGGTAGCCTGAGAAGAGGTGGGCTCAACACTGGTACCTCCTTGTGGCTGGGCAGAGTATTGCAGCTCCTTCTCCACTGGGTATTCCCAGCTGACAGCTGCTCCCCTTCTGCAGTGTTCCCTCCGCCCCCTTTAGTGTAGTTCATGAACAAAAAGCAAGGGGAGTTTTAACACAAGCTGAAGTAATAAGAAAGGGAAGTTACTTCCCTTCATGATGCATGAAAATCTGACCCTCCCTCTCCTCAGGGAGGGACCATTAGACGGTGGCTCTCAGGGAAGCTCCTGCCTTCAGCCAACTCTTTCCTTAGAAGCTGAGAGTGGAAGATTTGTTCTCTTCCCTGGCCTGCCTGTAATTGGGCTGCCCTGCTTGCCTTTTAAACTTCTCCTCCAGCCAGCGCATGCCTTGCAGTTGTGGGGGAACAGAGCTGGCTGACGCCAGAGCAGTTCCTTCACCCCTTGTTGTCCAGTGTGAGATCTGTATGTGGCAATGAAAACAAAGACAACTGTAGAGCAAACTGGGACAGATGGGTAATTTACAATCAATTCCTGTTAGAAATAGACCAAGGGCAAGTGGATTGCAGATCCATTTTAAGAGATGCCTAAGCCAACATTCAGCTCTAATTGACTGAATTAAAACTTCAGTCCAAGGTTTTGTGAAGGAAGAGCTTACATGAATTCAATGGCAGCTGAGTGACAAGTATCCACAGCTATTTCAGAGGGCTACTGTTCATTGAACTTTCCCTCCATGAGCTTATATTTCTGCATTGACATCATCTAATGTTAAACTGAACAAATCAAATGCCAAGCACGAGAGACTCAAGCCCTCATTCCACAAAATGTATGGTCCCCTTAGCTAGTTTCAGTTTGTGGTCCCATTCATATTTCTTTCCAAAGCATGATTTGATGTTGTAGTCCATTTATTATTGCATATTGTACTTTAATCTCACTAAATGAAAGATGTGTGCAGTTTTCTGATTAAAATCCTGTATCTAAGCAAACTTGCTGGCTTTCTATTTCTAGTAGCTTATCAAATTTAACCTCCATGTTGCAGAGATTGTGCTTTTTTTTAAATAATTAATTCAAACAAATAATTTGCTTTTCTTACACTAGGCAAAATTCTTCTGCTGACCTACTTATTTTAATTGTTACTTTTCTGATGAAATTGCATGGGATCTATGCAGGTCACAAAGCAGTAAAATAAGCAGAGCTGTGAAATGAGATCTGGCTTTTTAGTGCACCGGAAAGCTAACACTTAATTTGGAGCTACAACAACAGTGTTTGGTTCAGTAAAGCTACTTGCTTCCTGTGTCACTCAAGGCTCCTGAGAGTAAGCTCTCAGTGGAGTACATTGTAAACTTGACAAAGACTTCTGCACGTAAGGATCTGCAGGCCCTTTCTGTAAGGAAAGTAACTTCTTCAGCAGTTGCAACAGAGGCTTTCATTTGGCAAAGTCAGCTGCACTCAACCTAGCCAGAGGATCAGCATAGATAATTAAAGCACCAAGATGAGTCTCAGATGCTGTGAAACACATACAAATATAAAACACACTTTGGAAATATGGGGAAGTCTTGCTGGTGAGTGTTATATCCTGCATTTATAAAAAGCTCTGGAAGCCTGCAAAGGGCTCCTCATCATCTTAGCACAGCTTGTTTAATGGTTTAAGTTTCCTTTTAAACGCGGAAGGAGAAAACTGCATGTACGCATATCGACATTTTCAGTGATGCATTACTGTCAGGCTTAATCTGCTGTAGCTGGGCAGTAATGTCTGATTAAGCAGTACTAATGAGCAGCTGTACAGCAATGTAGAGACTTAAGTGGGTAGTGGCGCCGACAGCTGCCACAGGCCCCATGGCCAGGAGGGAGAGGGGCCTGGCTCCACACCCAGAAGGGGCAGGGCCATGAGCTAAATGATGGGCCTGGGGGAGTCAGCCCTCAGTGCCCCCCGAACCATGGTGTTCCCCACCCACCCCACTCTGTGACAGGCACAGGCAGCTGGAGTAGCGCTGCCACGGCATTTCAAAGGGGGCCTTGAGCTCCAACCACTGCCAAAGTAGCAGTGGCATCAGCTGGAGCCTTGGGCCCCTTTGAAACACTGGGCCCAGGGACAACTGTCCCCTTTGCCCCTCCCTGCAGACAGTCCTGTAAGTGGTGCTTCCTAAGGATACTAAATTCCCTATGAAATGAGAACAAGACATCTCAGTCAGCCTACTCAACCATGAAGCCTGTCTGGCAAATTCATAAAAAAGCGTTGTACACAGAGCAAGGTCACTGTAGCATCCAAGCAAATTACACACTGGTTTTGTAGGGCTGAGTTAGCACTCCCAGATAGTCTAACAAAATATTTAATATCTGAATGGCTTCTTTATAATTTCTTCATATCCTATGCAGCTTTGTCTTCACTCCTGGACACAAGGGCTACATCTACACGTGCACGCTACATCGAAATAGTCTATTTCAATGAATAACGTCTACATGTCCTCCAGGGCTGGCAACGTCGACGTTCAACTTCGACGTTGGGCAGCACCACATCGAAATAGGCACTGCGAGGGAACGTCTACACGCCAAAGTAGCACACATTGAAATAAGGGTGCCATGAACAGCTGCAGACAGGGTCACAGGGCGGACTCAACAGCAAGCTGCTCCCTTAAAGGGCCCCTCCCAGACACAGTTGCACTAAACAACACAAGATCCACAGAGCCAACAACTGGTTGCAGACCCTGTGCATGCAGCATGGATCCCCAGCTGCCACAGCAGCAGCCAGAAGCCCTGGGCTAAGGGCTACTGCACACGGTAACCATAGAGCCCCGCAGGGGCTGGAGAGAGAGCGTCTCTCAACCCCTCAGCTGATGGCCGCCATGGCAGACCCCGCTATTTCGATGTTGCGGGACACAGATCGTCTACACATGCCCTACTTCGACATTCAACTTCGAAGTAGGGCACTATTCCCACCCCCTCATGGAGTTAGCGACTTCGACATCTCGCCGCCTAACATCGATTTCAACTTCGAAATAGCGCCCAACATGTGTAGCCATGAAGGGCGCTATTTCGAAGTTGGCGCCACTACTTCGAAGTAGCGTGCACGTGTAGACGCGGCCAAGATGTCCGCTTCTGAAAAGGGGCTGCATATGAGACTTTTGCATGTGGCTAGGATTTGGGAAAAACAGTTTTTTTTGTTTTTTTCAAAAGATTGACTTGGTTACGATGTGATTAAATGATAATTTGCTGACAGCGATTCTTCTTCTCCCTGTAATTCCATTTACATTCTAGGAAAGATTGCGTTTAGTGAGTCACAGACTGAGAAATGTTTGATTCTGTAGCTGACCCTGTCTCTCTAGATCAAA
The DNA here is from genome assembly GCF_033958435.1 of Carettochelys insculpta. Taxonomy (NCBI): domain Eukaryota; kingdom Metazoa; phylum Chordata; order Testudines; family Carettochelyidae; genus Carettochelys; species Carettochelys insculpta. The sequence continues at coordinate 92,909,215 of NC_134139.1, forward strand.
AAAGTCTGAAGAGTAGACTTTTAAATGCAAGAGTTTGCAGGGCATGTGTACCAGAGTAGGCTAGGATGAATTTAAATTTGGGGCCAAGGGTTCGGCATGCTAGATTAATGTAGAAGCCAGTTCCACAAACTGTATGACTTTCAGGGGAAACTGATGCTATATGATGCATGAATGTAATTGAATGTAATAAGAGGCATTACTGCTTGGGAGTTTCTGTGTGACTTCAAATTATTGTATGACCGGGTTTTAACCAGCTTTTTTTTTAAGAAAAAAAAGCCCTGATGAAGGGCCAAACATAGCAAGAACAGAAGGGCCTGACATAAGAAAGATGTCTCATGAGCAGAAAACTCACATGCCTTGGAGTTAATTTGGGAAAGAAATAGCTATAGCAAGAGCTCTGGGTGTGGAGCAAGAGCAGCTGCAGTCAACATTTCTAGTCATGAGGAGGCAATAACGTTCATTGTGAAGTTTCTTGAGAGCTCCACTTTCAGATGAAAAGTTAATAATTGGAGCAATCTGCTTTCAGAGGCAAGCAAGCATTTTTCTACATGAAACTGCAAAAGGGATGAACCAAGAGGAGGCTTAGACCTGCCATTCATAAGGGGAGGTAGGTTGGGGGGGAGAACAAGTATTTGAGGCAGGATGAGGTATTTTTGTGACCCTCTGAAAGAAGAAAAATGTGATTTCTTAGTATGATGACCACCATCTTGGCCAGCACTGGGTGGCCTTCTGAGCATTAGTCTTTAGCACTTAAAAAGAAAGCCTATCTCTCTAGTTCAAGAGCTGTAATAGCACATCCTCTGAGCTAACATGTCCCCTTCTGTGTTAACGTGCTGACCTGTACACTACATTAACACTGTATATTGTGAAGTTACAGCTTGTAACTCCACAGCTCAAGCAGTTCATTTTGCACCTAAAGGGGAGATTCATCCTCTTAGTTGATTTGGGCGGTGAGGAGTTAGTAGAAAATGTACAAAGTTTACTGAGTACAGAGTGTATCCTCAAATGTACAGAACATATTGAGTGCGGAATGAATTTCTGTAGAGCTTACAAGTAAATGTGTTAATCTATTTGAAATGAAATTTAAAGGAGTCTTTTAAGAAATTTGGCATCTGTCAGTCTCTTCTTCCCAAGCGATCTTAACAAAGGCTTAGTGCAAACACTTTCCATAGCATTGCAATGCATTTAAATCTTATGCACAACTGAACTTTTAAGAAACAAAGTTGCAGTGAAGCAAATTTAATTGCGCCTAGCTTCTAGGCTGTGGTAACACAAGTGGGGCATCAAAAGTAATTCAACCAAGCATTTTTCCTCTACAACTAACTTGCAAATGCTATTGGTTTTAATGATTTTGGTTTGAAGGAAAGGACACGCGTAGAGTTCTCATTGGCAAATTACTTCGTCCAACTGTCATTGCTCTATAAATATGTTGTGATGGCATACTAGCTACCTAAACGCTCCTTAATTTTATGAACTTGAGCAGGGGTGGCCAACCAGTTAGGGGCCACGTCTACAGGTGCATGCTACTTTGAAGTAGCGGCGCCAACTTCGAAATAGCGCCCGTCACGGCTACACGTGTTGGGTGCTATTTCGAACTTAACTTCGATGTTAGGCGGCGAGACGTCGAAGTCGTTAACCCCATGAGGGGATGGGAATAGCGCCCTACTTCGAAGTTGAACGTCAAAGTAGGGCACGTGTAGACGATCCGCGTCCCGCAACATCGAAATAGCAGGGTCCGCCATGGCGGCCGTCAGCTGAAGGGTTAAGAGACGCTCTCTCTCCAGCCCCTGCAGGGCTCTGTGGTCACCGTGTGCAGCAGCTCTTAGCCCAGGGCTTCTAGCTGCTGCTGTGGCAGCTGGGGATCCATGCTGCATGCACAGGGTCTGCAACCAGTTGTCGGCTGTGTGGATCTTGTGTTGTTTAGTGCAACTGTGTCTGGGAGGGGCCCTTTAAGGGAGCGGCTTGCTGTTGAGTCCGCCCTGTGACCCTGTCTGCAGCTGTTCCTGGCACCCTTATTTCAATGTGTGCTACTTTGGCGTGTAGACGTTCCCTCGCAGCGCCTATTTCGATGTGGTGCTGCCCAACGTCGAAGTTGAACGTTGATGTTGCCAGCCCTGGAGGACGTGTAGACATTATTCATCGAAATAGCTTATTTAGATGTCGCTACATCGAAATAAGCTATTTCGATGTAGCGTGCACGTGTAGACGTAGCCAGGGACTAAAAGCCACGGATAGAGTGCACAGAGCCATGTGGATAGAGTGAAAAGAGCCACATATTATATATTTATTTGTATCTATCTCTAGGTAGATATATAGATATATGAACATAAATATGTGGCTCAGTGCCCTCCCCCTCCCCAGAGCTGGGTACCCCCAGGTCCCTGATCTAATGCAATCCCCCTCCCTCCTAAGGAAACAGGCACCTCCAGCTCCCCGCTATTCCTCAATCCCCCACCCCTCACCCAGAGCCAGGCACCCCCATGCCCCTGCTCTAATGCAGTCCCCCTCCCCTCCTAAAGAACCAGGCACCCCCAGCTCCCCACTATTCCCCAATCCCCACCCATCCTACAAAGCCAGTCATCCCAATCCTCCCCGCTCTAACTCAGTGACACCCCCCCCAGAACCAGCCCCCCCCGCCCCTCCCCAGCTCTAACTCGATGCCCGTGACTCCCTGGCACTGCCACCACATGCTTCTCCCACCAAGAGCTGGGGGGCGGGGGACGGGGTTGTGCAGAGCAGCGGACAATGCTTTCGCTGTGTGATTCCCAGGGGGAGCTACATTAAATTGCTCCAAGAGCTGCAGGTTGGCCACCCCTGAACTAGACAAAGATTAACCAGGGTATTATCTAAAGAATGTGAAATAAACCAGAATAATATTCTATAGTGTGGCTATAAGAGAGCTATAGAACCACATCCTTGGCTGGGGTTAATTGTCATAACTCTGAAGCCACTGGAGCTGTCTTAACTAAACAAACTGAGGAGCTGGTCCTTTATCAGTGAATTTAAATAAAGGAAAGCAGTGGAGAAGACCTGGTGTTCCAGATCATTCAAAGAAAGTGTTTTAAGGGCTAAGGAGTGACTGCAGAGAGCTAAGCACATTCAACATCCTTTGAACATCCTCGATTTGCTGCGTATCTCATTCTCTTTTTTTCCCCTCAGCACCTTCCAAAAAGCATGTTACACTGACTGACTCTGTGGCACACCTATCCTGAAAGCTGCTCAGAATGTTTTGCTCAGAACTCACCATAAAAGAGGGAACATTCACTGCCAGTTGCATAGACAAACGGCACGGTCAGCAGCACCTCCACATGTTGTAAGGGCCTCTCCAAAACAGACATTGGAAGCAAGACTGTCTGCTGCACTTCTAAGAGCTCTACAGCACCCTACTCTCAGCCCAGGGAAGACTGGGGACAGGTGAATTTAAGCCACCTTTGTGTCCTCCCTAATCCTGATCTGTGCCAAGGGCTGAAGAGGCCCCTTCCCCAATGTAATGTAGACAGTCCCAGTGGTGGTGAAATACCTAATTTATGGCAAACTCCCTGGACTGCCCTGGGAGCCACTATATAGCCCAGAAATCTCTGCAGAATTGAGTGCTAGCACCCTGTCCCAGAATGTGTCTCTGTCCCCTGTATGCCTTATATACCTGAGCAATAAGATGGTCCTTGGCAGGCAGTTGCACAGATGTTTTCTTCAGTGCCTGCATTAGGAGAAATCCTTCCCAAGCTGCCTCCAGGGCTCTGAGGGCCCCTTTATGTATCTCTAGACCTTTTATAGATTGTAAAGGGGCTGGAGCAGAAACAAGGGTTTCACCCATGATTTCTGCCCATTGGAGCTCCAGTAAACAATGCCAGAATATCACGACACCATGGGATGGTGAAGACACTAAGACTGATTGTGCAGTGCCTCAGGAAGGACTAATGCACTGCATGATGGGATAAAGGGGGTGGGTTTTATGTGACTAAAAGGATGCCCTGGTTAATTCTTTGTTGATGTTGCAGACGGAGTGTGATGGGGAGAGACTAGAATGAGGTTAGAGAGTTGGGTAGGGGGAGAAAGTTTGAAAAAAAGGAAGGCCTTTCCAGTGTAAGTGGCCATGTGGAAGAAAGTGCAGGGTCACTTATAGGAGATGCAGGTAAACAGGGTATCAAAACTAGTCCAGTTGATGAGGGAGATGATGAGACAATTTCAAAAGAAAAAATTAGCCATGAAGAGGAGCTGCTTTGTTTGGCTTCGAAGGCAGCAAAAAGAAGTTTGATCTTGATGCAGCGGAGGAGAGGAGCTAATGGAAGAAATGAGCTGATGTGGGCTGGCTCTGGTGCAGTGTCTAAAAGGCAGGAGATTGAAGAGCTTTATATCTTGCAAAGAGTTTTAAGAACCTAAATGTGAACCCCATGTAGGATGCTAGGAGACAAGAATGTGAAATAAGTTGTAAAGAAGCATCTCCTAGTAAGAACCATTTGGGATTTGAACTCCTCAGTCACTATCCATTATGCTTTCCCAGTTGTAAAATGTAATGAAGCAAGTGTTTCTTAATATACTTCCTTCTTTTTGAGGTCTCTTCCCAAGGTATTGCTCTGTGTGCTAGGGGATTTCTATGCTAATTACAGTGGATTTTGTGGTAATTATGACCTAAATATGTCAGTAGTGTTAGTGAGTCAGCGCTGTGCAATTGACAATCAGCCCATACTTCAAGTATTATAGGGTTTGCTCATTTCATGTTAAAATAATATGAGGCTGGCTGCATACAAAGGATACATATATTTCTGTTGCTCTGCTGTTTTAAAAAAATTATATACATGTTACTCAGTTGCTTAATCTACTATATATTTTACTTGCCTTAAAATGGGGATAGTTCTTTCCTGATTCTCATGAGCACTGCGAAAGTAAAATCCATTAACTACTGTGAGAAGCTCAGATGTTATGGTAACGAGGGCCATGGTACTCAGATAATCCCTCGAAAGTGAATTGAATCTCTTTTGTAAAATGGAGCCAGATTTGGGTTCCTCACATTGGAAGTCATGCAATTGAAGCAAATGGAAATAGGGAGATGTAAAACAGTGACAAGAGAATTGAGCCCACGGTGTGCTGCCTAATACAGGAGAGTCTGTCTAATCTTTGTAGTGCTAGGAAAAGATGCTGCTTCTAATGGGCAGGTGAATTTCTGTGTCTTAATTCCACATTGGTCATGCCCAGCACAGTGCTCATTTTGCTTTTGTGTATCAGGAAAAGTGAGATTTTTTCAAAAGCTAAAATGCATTTTCAGAATTTGTAATTCCAGTTTGTACCACTATTGCAAAATCTCCCTTCAAAATCAGGTTGCATAATTTTGTATTTCTGGTGCTATTTCCATAAATTTGGTTTCAGTCAAGCAATTGTCTCATTAGATTGATCTGAGTTTAGAAATCTAAAGTTCATATTCAGAACGTGGATCAGACAAAAGGCATCACCGTGATATGACTAAGTCACTATTTACATTCCATAACTCAATCACTGAATATATCCAAAGAATGAGGCTAATAATCCCTCTCCTACAGCCTAAACACTTAATGAAATCAATGAGAGTTTTGTCAGAGGAGACAATAGGATCAAGTCTGATATTTGCAAATACAGTAGTTAGCAGCCAAAGCAAGCAAGGAAGTAAAACTTGATTCCTTCCCACCCTCATATGACTGTGCTTGGTAAATGCACGTCTGGCTTGCACCACCAAGTTTGGGATTTGCTGATTGCTTGTAGACTTTCCCTTATAAGATCTGAGGGGATGTCATACTCGCAGAAGTGTAGGACTGAGAGCATTAATTTTACCATCTACTGGGTAAGCTCTGCAAATGCACTTCAGTCAGTGGGGGCAACATTATCAGCTATTCTAGTCTTGTACGTCAACCTAGCAGACTGGCAATCACATCCAATTCAAGCGATATTTTACATTTTCAGGAAAATATACCATGGAAACAGGCTGAGGCTCCAAACTTGTATCAATTTGTTACCGAAAATGAACTTGAACAAGTGGCAGAGGGCAAAGAGTACCTCACCAACATCCTTGCACTTTATATTGGGACTATAAAAACACAGGTGTGATCAGTTGCCCCTATTCTCACTCCTCTGAAGACACAAGCCTTTGCACCACTGTATGCCGTGTTTCATATTTTCTCATTATCTGGCCAAAATCTGGCATTGTGACCTAGTTTGTGATTTGCCCTGATAGAGATGCATGCTGCATTCCTACCCAGCCCCCATAACCTATAAAAGGGCAGATGGTAACTGTTCCTGTAATCAAGGATTGCTCTGGTCTTGCTTCCTCCAGGGAGAAAAAAGAATACTCTTTGCCCTTCATCCTCTACACTGGCCAGCACAGCATATTCACAGCACTTGCAAAGGGCTGTGCCCTTGAACCTGTCTTCTGTTGCTCTTCCTAGGGAAATGTGGCTGTGCCACACTCGGTGGGGGATGGGCATTTCTGACATGTAACAAACCTACCTTTCTTGCACAGCTTTAGAGAGATGTGGAATATGGAAAATGTTTTCATTCTTGTATTCTACTGGCCTAATATGTCTTTGCTGACAAAGACCCCAATCCTGCAAACACTTAGATCCATGAGAAGTCCTGCTAATTTCTGAAATTGCTCCATTATTGGACATTATGTCTAAAAGTTTCTAGAATTCAAGTGTTGGCCTCAAGAAGACAACATGCCGTATCAGAGGTCTTTCATCCACATCCATATACTAATCAGTGCGTGGTTTTCAACAGGTTCAACTTAGGACATGGCGTGATAATTTTAAAGCAGGTTAACTGCATCACACATACACAACCAAGTCATGTGTATTGTTAAGGGACTGTGACATCATACAAGTCAGATGTTTTGAACTATATGCTATCATGCAGTAGTAGTCTTCCCTCCTTTGTTGGTAGCAAAATACAATGCTATCATTAGAGTGAAGGCAATCATCGTGCAGGGCAGTTGACTTCTGAAATTCATACGTGAACAGTGGAAGTGATATTCTTCTCTTTTTCTATAGGTAGGACCTTTCTGTGTAAATCAGTGCCTTACTTTAATCAATCACAGTTTAATATGATCTTTCTTTTTAACTTCACCACATACTTGTATGAAATAATAACATAGACCAGGGTGTTCTCAACCTTTTTCTTCCTCAGGCTCCCCTGCCCTCAACATGCTGTAAAAACGGTATGGCCACTACTGCCACAATAACTATTTTTCTGCATATAAATCCAGGCTGGCATTAGGGAGTAGCAAGCAGAGCAAGTACCTGAGGCTCCATGCTACAGGAGACTCCATGAAGCTAAGTTATTCAGGCTTTGGTTTCCAACATAGGTGGAAGGGCTCAGGGTCTCAGACTTCAGCCCTGAGTTGTGGAGCATCTGCTTTCTACCTGTGTCCCAGTGAGTCTAATGCCACCCCCACTTGGCAGACACTTTGTAACCTGCTCACAGCCGCCCAGGAGCCCCAGACCCATGGTTGAGAATTGCTGGTGTAGACGGTTGCAGAGCAGGAGTGAAGAGGTTCTGATTCAGTTCATGAGAAAGGTCTGAGAATCTGCAAACATACCAGTTCTGGTGAGAAGCTGAAATGGTTCCGAGCCCAGTCTCTCAACCTGACTATTTAATATCCCTGTCACATAAAAGTAGGAATGTGTGGCTATATAGCCACAGACTCCCTTAGTTACTGTTAGGCTGAAAATACTTCTGTGGTTTTAGAAAGAAACCATTTAAGAAGTAACTTTGCTTCATGTTGCTCCATAGGCATGTGCAAGATGAGTCATATTCTGTGCACAAGTGGAAAAAATCCTGACATCTAAAATTCCTTAAAAATATAACTTTACTCTTATTCTCTTTGTTTGAAATGTTCAGCTAATATGTTGAATATTAATTTCAGCTGGAATAAGTACAAATCACTAGAAGGAAAAAATATCTTGGTTTAAGAAAATCTGAGAAGTCCTAGTGAAGGGGGAAGGAAAAATTTACCTAGCCAAAGAGCCCAACCCTTTTTGAAATGTTTACTTTTCCTTGACTGAACAGACAACTCCAGTAGCCAAACCCCTAGTAATGCTAATCTGGACTAATTAGTGGTAAATAATAATTGTTTGTCCTCACTAATGAATCACATTAGTTTGTTTAGTGGTCCATCTAAGATTTCAGAATAGTTTCATAGCAGCTTATAACAGAAAAAAAAGATTAAGGTCATGGTCATGTTTTAAGTAAATTACCATCTCCCAATAGTTTTAGGTTGGGTCTACGCGAGCCCCTTCCTTTCGAAAGGGGCATGTTAATGAGCATGTTCGGAAGATGCTAATGAGGCGCTGCACTGAATATGCAGCACCTCATCAGCAGAATGGTGGCTGCAGTGATTCAAAAGTGTGGCTTTTCTAATCGTGCGCTGCCTGTGGAGACAGAACCTTCCAAAAGATCCCCCACCCACTTTTCAAAAGCCCAAGGAAGAAGGACTTTCGAAAACTGGGGTAGTCCTTTCGGAAGGCCCTGTCTCCACGGGCAGCACACAATTCGAAAAGCCACACTTTTGAATCGCTGCGGCCGCCATTATGCTAATGAGGTGCTGCATATTCATTGCAGCACCTCATTAACATCTGTCGAACATGCTCATTATAATGCCCCTTTTGAAAGGAAGGGGTTCATGTATACACAGGGTTAGAGAGATGGAAAAATACAGAAAAAGCTGTATATTGATTAAGACTCTTATAAATGCTGTACAATTTGCAAGGGTTGTGATAATGGCTATAAGAATAAAAAACAGGCTTTTATTCTAGCCAAAGTGCAGAGCAGGTGCCACTCTAAAGTACTGTAGCATAAGCATGTCACTAGAACGCATTGGTTTAGCAAATGTTTTTATTGTAAAATTCCTACTTAGGCAGCAAAGATGATTATTTGTCTTCCTTACTAAGTTTTTGAGACACTTAATATAATTAATATAGAAAATGTGATTGTACGTCATGTTTGTCTGTAGTAATTTTATAAATCTCTTATGTCTGTGTTCTTGTAGCCGCTTGGGTACTGAAGTAGCTGAAATGAGAAAAAGACAGCAGTCACAAAATGAAGGAACATCTGCTGTATCTCAAGCACCTGGAAACCAAAGGCCCAACAACACATGTTGCTTTTGTTGGTGCTGTTGTTGCAGCTGCTCATGGTATGTCCTGTAATGTATTTGGTATCAGATCTACCACAGGTGACTAATGAAAACTGCCAGTTGCTGGGAATGTAAAGAGTTCTCTAAGAGTCACACTGCTGAAGAACAGACTGTTTTTCTGCACTAGAATTTTACCAATTATTTCTCTGCTTTTTCTGGACCTTTTCCATTATGGATGTGGGATGGGTGTGAAAACCATGATTTTAATTTTGCCCCCTTTCTGAAGTTACTGTCAATAAATGAGGATGTAGCAGGTGTAAAATTGACATGGGCAGATCTTGAAAATGCTTTAATTTTACATTTGACATGCTTGTTCCAGTCTATATTTATTAGTGTTTTAAATGGTTCTTTCTAACCTATAAGAAATATTTCAAAATACTTTATCTTTGCATTCACTGGGGGGCAAATGGACAGAAATGGAAACTATATAGTGCTGTAACTATTTAGTTATTGCGTGAATAAACTTAACTAAATTCCATAATCTGAGAGCATAAAAAATCCATTCCACTGTGATCTTTCAACTAGCAAAAAAGTACTGTTTTAAGGAGGAAAGTCATTGCTACTCAGCTCTTGCTAAAAGAAGAGTTGGATTGGGGAGTCTTAAGTTTAAATTTGAACTTCTGTTTCAAAGTAACTTCAATTAATCATTTCTCTGAGCTGTGTGTCAAAGGTCTGTTTCTATAATATAGAAGGCTCCTATTTATGTGCATGATTAACTTTACATACGTGGCTTATCCTATTAAAGCATAAAACTACTTGCAGAATTATTCAGAGCCTCTTCACGCATGTTACAAAGATATAATCAGCTGAGTCTTTCCCGAATGGCCATTCTGTGAATATCAGTCCTATTTGACACTTAAGTCAGCATTTGCTCCTTTTCCTGCATCTAAACATGCACATCAGAGGGTACTAAACATCCTAATGACACCTCTTCCCTGACATATCCTCTTCTTTGCCGCAAGAGCAATAGCAGAATGACACAAATTTCCAGCTCTCACAAAAGCAGAGGATCCCTGGGAATGAGAAAGAGGGAGTAAGCACAAGTTATTAAGAAGCTATCCTGGTCTTTGATGTATGCTCACTCCATACAACACAAAGGCTGTGTCATTAAGCTAAAATCTCCCCCACGGCAACTTCGAAGTGGCAAACTTTGAAGTGTCAGATTATGTGTAGCTGCGGCTCACCCAGCGGTACTTCGAACTGCCTGGGCTACTTTGAAGTCCCCTCACTCCTTTGAGCAGGCCAGAGAAGAGGAGTAAAGGGACTTCGAAGTAGCCCAGGCACTTCGAAGTGCTGGTGGGAGAGAATTTAGCTTAATGAAGTGCTGCATATGCACCGCAGCACTTCATTAATAATTACCAGACACCCTACTTACCATGCTCCCTTCGAAGTTGGGAGCTAGTACAGACACAGCCGAAGTATATAGAAAGGTCTTAAATGTGAAGACAAGTCCTGGTGCTGCTTCTGCTCTTCTCTGGCCTGTGTAAAGGGCATGCAGGCTCATAAGGATCAACTTAAGGATCCTTAAAATCTGCAGTAGGATAATAATCAGTTCTCACACATTCTCAGAGCTGTTTCCCCTGAAGAGCCTTCAGGGTGGTATGCCATCTAGATACAGTCCATTGCTGCATTAAAATGGTGAGTGTCCTCTGAACTGCTTTCATTAAAATATTCCTTTCTGATGATATCCTGACTTTTTTTTTCTTAATGTGGACTTGATGATGCATAAAGAACCCTGTCTCGGTAAGCCTGTTTTCTGTCTTGAAAATAAAGTCTAAAAAGCTAGTTTGCGAGATGTATGTAAGAACATAAGAATGGCCATATTGGGTCAGACCAGATGTCCATCTAGCCCAGTATCCCATCTGCCAACAGTGGCCAGTGCCTCAGAGGGAGTGAACAGAACAAGCTGTCATCAAGTGATCCCTTTCCTGTCATCCATTTCCAGCCTCTGACAAACAGAAGCTCACAACACTATTCCTACCCAGCCTAGCTAGTCGCCATTGAATAGCTAATAGCCATGTGGTAGAAGTGCCATTGCTTGTGATTTTTAATATTAAATTGAACAAAATATGGAAAATATAATGGTGAAAGTAAATCCTGGTAAAATGATGATCTATTGAGTTGGCTACCTCTCACTTCTGATTCTGTGATTAAAATCCAAAGAACTCATGGGGGTGAAGGAGAGTTTTTGATGGAGTTATTACTGAAAGGCAATTTTTGCCCATTTAGAACTTGAAACAAAATAAAATTGTATTTTGGTGTGGAATTTGTGAGTTGTTTACGGCTACAGGTATCAAGCATGCTGCATCTGATGAAGCAGGCCTTTGCCCACGAAAGCTTATGCTCCAAAATACGTTAGTTGATAAGGTGCCACAAGACTTCTTGTTGTTGCCTTCACTGACTTTCTCTAATAGGCTGTGTCTACACTGAGCCCTAGTGCCGACAGTTTTATGCAAATAAGCAGTCTCGAAAATGTAAAATAGTGGTTCATTTGCATATTTGCATACTTAATTTGTATGTCCATGAGGCTGATTTACATATCCATGGCAGAAATTGAGCAGTGTAGAGCTACGTCTACACGTGAAGCCTACTTCGAAGTAGCCTATTTCGATGTGGAGACATTGAAATAGGCTATTTCGATGAATAACGTCTACACGTCCTCCAGGGCTGGCAACGTCGATGTTGCACATCGACGTTGCGCAGCACCACATTGAAATAGGCGCAGCGAGGGAACGTCTACACGCCAAAGTAGCACACATCGAAATAGGGGTGCCAGGCACAGCTGCAGACAGGGTCACAGGGCGGACTAGCACTTCCGGGGCAACAGCTAGCCGCTCCCTTAAAGGGCCCCTCCCAGACACACTCAGCCTGCACAGCACGTGGTCTGAAGAGCCATAGGCACGCAGACCTTGGGCGACGCAGTCATGGACCCCCAGCAGCAGCAGCAGCAGCAGCAGCAGCAGCAGCAGCAGCAGCAGCAGCAGCAGCAGCCAGAGATCCACCCAGCCGCCCCTGCAGGAGCAGGGCTCGCCCTGCTCCATGCCATGCGGGAGGCAGCTGAGCACCTCCTTGCCACACAGGAGGAGGAGCGGCCCGCAGGGGAAGAGGACCCAACCCCCAACCCTGCAGCACCCCGACCCCCCCCCACCTCACACGCCACCACCTGTGGAGCTACCCCACCAGCACCGACTGGTGGGAGTGGCTGGTGCTTGGGGAGTGGGACGACGACTGCTGGCTCAGGAACTTTAGGATGAGCCGGCAGACATTTATGGAGCTATGCCAGTGGCTCACCCCCGCACTCAGGCACCAGGACACCGCCATGCGGCATGCCCTCCCTGTGGAGAAATGGGTCGACATCGCTGTCTGAAAGCTGGCCACTCCAGACAGCTACCGATCCGTGGGACAGCAGTTTGGCGTCGGCAAGGCCACCGTCGGGGCTGTCCTCATGGAGGTAAGAGGACCCATGGGGGGAGGGGAGAGGCAGCCCTGGCAGGGCAGGGGGGCCTGAGCAGGGCAGGGCAGGGGAGGGGAGGGCAGGGGGGCCCGGGCAGGGGAGGGCCACGCACACACTGCTCACCCCTCATTGGTGCTCTCCCATGTGCTTCCCCTGCAGGTCGTGCACGCCATCAACGCCATGCTCCTCCACAGGCTCGTGAGGCTTGGGGACCCAGATGCCACCATAGCGGGCTTTGCCACCCTGGGCTTCCCCAGTTGCTTCGGGGCTCTGGATGGGACTCACATCCCCATCTGCGCCCCGCATCACAGTGGAGGACGCTACATAAACCGCAAGGGCTACCACTCAGTGGTCCTCCAGGCCTTGGTGGACAGCCGAGGCCGTTTCCAGGACGGTTATGTGGGCTGGCCTGGCAGCACCCATGACGCCCGGGTTTTCCGGAACTCGGGCCTGTGCCGCCGGCGGGAGGCGGGGACCTACATCCCCCAGCGAGAGATCCCTGTGGGGGACACCACCGTGCCCCTCTGCGTCATCGCAGATGCGGTATACCCCCTCCGGCCCTGGCTCATGCACCCGTACACGGGCCATCTCTCTGCCAGCCAGGAGTGCTTCAACCAGCGCCTGAAGCACGCACGCCAGGTGGTGGAGCGCTCATTTGGCCGCCTCAAAGGGTGCTGGAGATGTCTCCTCACCCGCCTGGATGCGGGCCCCACCAACATCCCCCAGATTGTGGGTGCGTGCAGTGCCCTACACAATCTGGTGAAGAGCAAGGGGGAGGCCTTCTTTCAGGGCTGGGCTGTGGAGGCCGGCAGGGCCTACGTGCAGCCACCCGCTGCCCCCAGTCGCCAGGTGGACCCCGAAGGGACCCGGGTCCGGGAGGCCCTGTGGGCCCAGTTCGATGAGGCCGCGGGGTGAATGCTGGCAGGCCCCCCACTGCATCCCCCCACCCTTCCTCCACAACACTCCCTGCCCTTACGCCCACACCACGGAGCACCCAACAGCACACACACACACCCCACTTTTCCTGGACAAATAAAAGCACGCACTTGTTTGTAAAATCCAACTGGTTTTCTCTGAACTGTTATTTTAACTAATACTAAACTATATACAAGAACTTCTAACTATAATTGAATATTAAATAAGTATGCATATATTAACCAAAAAACCCAGGGATTACAAGGAAGGGGAGAACTATTTACATTGTGGGGGGAAGGATCAGACTGGGCAAATGGGGGGCACAAATAAATAAATCCAAACTATATACAAGGAGGGGGGCCCACGTCCTGGGCCCCACGCCCCTATAGTCCGGCCCTGGGGGTGGGCAGCCGGGAGCCCCGCCTCAGCCGCAGCCCTCTCCGGGGCTGGCTGGGGGCCGGGCGGACCGGCAGATACGTCCGGCGAGTCTCAGCTGGCCCCAGGTCTCCTTCGGTGGAATGGCCCTCGGTGGCAGGGCGACGGCGGACGGTGCGGCGACGAGCGGAGCAGCGGGTGGCGCGGCGGGTGGAGCACTCAGGGCGGGCGCAGCGGTGGCCGGCACGGCATGGGGGGCCAGGTAGTCCACTAGCCAGTTGAAGGTGTCCATGTAGGCCCCCCATGCCTCTTGGCGCCAGGCCAGCGCCCGCTCCTGGAGATGGAGGCGGCATTGCTCCACCCGCAGGCGCTGCTCCGTGACCTCCAGCTGCCGGCGGTGGAGGGCCAGCAGCTGGGCGTCCGTCGCCGTCGGGTCATGGTGCTGGGTCCCCCGTCTTGCCCGCCGTGGGGCCGGTTGGTCTTCCGCCAAGGGGCTTGCCTGGAGCGATGGCCCCGGCGGGGATTCTGGGACCACTGAAGCCTCGCTGGTGCTCTCCAGTCCTTCTGATGGTGCAGCTGCAGAACACAGGAGGGGGGGAAGAAGAGTGGAGACAGGCATTAGTGTGGGCCCCGAGCCGTGGCCCTTGTCTCCTCACCCCTGTGCTGCAGGTTCCCCATCCCCGTGAGATGCTGCTGTGATGGGGTTCAAGGGTCCCCCTGAACTGCACCCCGTCCCCCGGCGGGAGTGACTCTCACTTCACTCAGCAGGGTCTGACAGGAGAGGTTTCTTAGGCAACAGATGCCCAGTTTCTCCCAGAAGTGACAGTACAGCAGTCAGAGACAGTCCTTCCAACCCATCCTGGGGAGAAGACCCCAAGGGGTGCCCCTCTGGGGTGTAGCTTTCCCCCTCCTCAGGCTGGCTGCCTTCCAGCTCTCCCTTCCCCTAGCCTCTACCTGCGGCCCCCGATTCAAACCCAGCTCGGCTCCTCCCTCGTCTTTGTTCAGGGCAGAGGTGTAACCTGCCAGTTGTAGCCCCAGGATCATCCTTAGCCACTGGAAGCTATTCAGCTTGTTGCCCATATCTAGCCTGAGACTCGCGTTTGCACTCCCCCCACTCCATCACATGCTGCTGCTGCTGCGGGGTGTCCCACCCCCTCCTCCCGGGGGACCCTAAAGGTTCCGCTCCCCCCAGCCCCGGGATGTGGCATGGCACTGTCATGCTGGGGGGAGGGGGGCAGGGGCTGATGCACTCCTGTAGGGACATGGCACTGCTGTCCTTGGGGCCATGGCCATCTGGGCATGTGGAGGGCCCTGGCCACATGTCTGTTACCCCCGCCCCTCAACCCCGGGGGTGTGCACCGGGGGGGTACATACCCGACGGTCCACTCCCACGGTCGGGGGACACCTGGGGGGGCGGACGCCCGGCTGCAGCTCCAGGACGGCAGGATGATCTGCAGGCCAGTGTCACTGGAGGAGGAGTCCCCCTCCTCCTCCTGCTCCGGTGCCCTGGGCTCCTGGGGGGCCCCCGGGGTGCAGGGCTTGTCTCCAGGGCAGACTCCGCCTCTGGGGCCTGCTGGGGCTCCTCAGCCGAGGTGTCAAGCATGGCCGGAGGGGAGGAGGTGTGCCGGGGGCCCAGGATGTCCCTGAGCTCCCTGTAAAAGGGGCAAGTGACGGGGGCGGCCCCAGATTGGCTGGCCGCATCCCAGGCCCGGGCGTAACCCTGCCGCAGCTCCTTCACTTTACTCCGGACATGGTCCGGAGTGCGGGCAGGGTGACCCCGGGCGGCCAGGCCCTCGGCCAGCCGAGCAAATGCATCTGCATTCCGCCTCTTGCGCCCCATTACCTGGAGCACCTCCTCCTCGCTCCAGAGCCCCAGCAGGTCACGAAGCTCTGCCTCCGTCCAGGAGGGGCCCCGCTGCCGCTTCCCAGCCTGGCTGCCAGCCCGCGAACCCTGGCTGCCCTGGCTCCCCTTGGGGGGCTGCCGGGTGGCCATCGCAGCTGGGGTGGCAGACAGTGGTGGCTCAGAGACGTGCAGGCTGGCCGCGTGTCTAGGCTGCCGCCTGCACGTTCTCTCAGCTTCCTGCGCAGGAAGGGAGGGGGCGGGGACCTTTAAGGGGCCGCTGCACGCGGCCACCATTGAGCTGAGGGGCTGGAGAGAGCGTCTCTCAACCCCTCAGCTGATGGCCGCCATGGAGGACCCCGCAATTTCGATGTAGCGGGACGCGCAACGACTACACCGTCCCTACTTCGACGTTGAACGTCGAAGTAGGGCGCTATTCCCATCCCCTCATGGGGTTAGCGGCTTTGACGTCTCGCCACCTAACGTCGATGTTAACATCGAAATAGCGCCCAACCCGTGTAGCCATGACGGGCGCTATTTCGAAGTTAGTGCCGCTACTTCGAAGTAGCGTGCACGTGTAGACACGGCTTAGATGTGGTTCTGCTGGCAAAGAAAACTCTTTGCTGGCAGCTCCTTATGCCTGACTTTTTTTCTAGGCATCAGAGGCTACCAACGAAGGGTTTTTTTGCCAGCAGAACCACATCTCCACTGCTTGATTTCTGCTGTGGTTATGCAAATTAGCTGTATGTTATACACATTAGCTGTATGAGTATGTAAATTACCCACCATTTTGCATTTTCAAGACTGCTTATTTGCCTCACACTGTCGGCACTAGGGCTCGGTGTAGACACCCTACATGAGAAGCCCAACTTGCTCATTATTGTTGCAGGCAAGAAGTTTTCTGAACCATGTTATGCAGCAAGTCATACTAGATTATCATAACAGACCATGCTGGCCTTAAATTGACCCAGTTCTCACAGTTCCATCATTCCTTATATCTGGAGTATTCTGAATCTTACCAGATTTCTTTCTGGAGGGGCTGTTGGGTTCATTTCTGGTAACAGTGCTCCAACGGAACCTGCCAATACCGATGCTGTTGGCTATTTCCAGCTCTGTCAGCAATATGTGTGATGTTAGACAATTCAGGTCACTTACCTTCTCTGTGCCTTAATATCTTTGCTAGTAAAAAATAAGTGTAATGCTTGCCTGCCTCTGAGCATAGCTTGTGCAGCTTACAATAAAGGCTTTCACTTCCCTCAGTAACAACGCTGTATCTGTTCAAGGTGCTAGTTCATTAGCTGACAACTCTGGACAAGTCATTATAGTTCTAAAAATATCCTAGCGAGTCATGTGACATTTCAGTTTTCTTTCATTCCACCCAGTGTTAAAATCAAATGAGGATTAAGACTCTGTTTACATAGCAACTTAGTCAAATACCCACACCTTTGTTTGTGGAAATAATATCTTTCCTAATAGCAAACTCGTTACCAGCATCAGATCTTTGTTCAGAAAGCTATTCCATATAACTTGTTAAAATGATTAGCTATTAATGTGAAGTCTATCTAATGGGTTATACTTTGTAAACTGGTTATTTTTAAAATAAGTAACTTCTGTTAATTTTGAAAGATCTCTCCAATAGCATTGGAAGTCTACTGATAGTAAACCTGCTCAGTTTAATAAAACAGTGTTGGATGTCAGGAGACAAACCACTGTCCCTTTCCATTAACCATTTTAGCACAGGTAAAACCTCATTCCTGGATTGCATAACTAAAATAGACCATTATGGTCATCTGGTCTGTCCACCTCTATAACAGCAGCCATAGAATTTCCTCAGAATAATTCCTTATAAATGATGGTATTTCTTTTAAAAAATAAATCCAATGTTGATTTGAAAATTGCTAGAGAGGTAGCATCTACCATCATGCTTGGTAAATACTTCCAGAGATATATTATTGTCTTTTATTTCCAATTTGAATTTGTGTAGTCTCAGCTTCCAGCTATTGGATCTTGTAGCTTTCTCTGCTAGAGTCCATCATTAAATACCTGTACCCCATGTAGGTAGTGGTAGACTGTATAACTAAGCCATCCCGAAGTCTTCTCTTTGTTAAGCCAAACAGATTGAGCAACTTGAGCCTGCCACTGCAAGGAATGTTTTCTAACTCTTTAAGCATTCTCGTGGCTCTTCGCAGAACACCAGAAATGGACATAATATTCCAGCAGCAGGAGCACCAGTGCCAAACAGCGATAAAGTAACCTCTCTACGTCTGCTTGAGATTCCCCAGTTTATGCACCCAAAGATTGCATTCTCCCTTTTGACCACCCTGTCACACGGGGAGTTCGCGTACAGCCGATTATCCAATATGATACCCAAGTCTGTTTCAGTCACTGTTTTGCAGAAGAGTCAGGTAAGTCTGTCCTCTGTTTAGAGCCTTGCTGGATACACAAATGTGTATCTGCATTCCATTTGCGATCTGCAAAAGTTATCTGTGGATTGCCAGGACACCACCCCAGGCTCTGGGCTGAAGCCATGAGGCACACCACTGCTGAAGCCCAGTCGGGGACAGCCATGAGGATAGCTGTGGGGAGCCTGCACAGAATCATGGATCAAAGGAGAGCCTGTGGGGCTGCTCTCACCTCACTCCCCACTTACACCGCAGGCAGGGAGAGGATCCTCTCCAGCTTCCCAGCTGGGCTTCACATTGGCCTGGTTGGGGAGGAAGTGGGTGATTTGGGGAGCTGCCTGGGGGCTGCTCAGGCTCCCCATCCAGGGCAGGTGGAGGGCTCTCCATAGCCCCCACGGCTGCCTACCTGAGTCTTACCATGGCCAGGCTACAACTCCAAGATGCCCCCCTCCCCACCTGGAGCTGTGTCAGAGAGAACCACACTGGGTGCTATGGCGAACTGTGGCATAGCCTCCAACTGCCTTGGGTGTGGGGCCTGAGCATCACCCCCACTCAGTATCCCTGTCCCCAGCCCCTCCATCCAGTGTCCCTGCCCCTCAAACCCCCATTCAGGGCAGGTGGAGGATCCATGCCATGATTCCTCATAGGTGTCTTCCTTCTCTTACTATCAGAGCTCTGTGGGGCACAAAATTTGTATCCACAGCTGCACTGCTATCCATGGATGTGGATATCCATGGACGTAAGGCCTGTGGATTTGCAGAGCTCTACCTGTGTTCTTTGATCCTAGATGGATACATTTACAGTTAGTCCTATCCAAATGTGTTGTTTGCTTATATAGCGCTTACCAGGCAATCCAGATCAGTCTGTATTGGTGACCTGTCCTCTTGATTATTTGGCACTGCCCCACATTTTGCGTCTTCTGCAATCTTTATGAGTGGCGATTTTATGTTTCTTTCAAGGCCACTCATAAAAACGTTAGATAGCACAGAGCCAAGAACCAGTCACTGCTGGATACCACTAAAAGTAAACCCACTTGCTTCTGATTCTCCATTTACAATTACATTTTAAGATCTAACAGTTAGCCAATTTTAAGCTATTTGATATGTGTCATTTACATTTTGCATTTATTTTAATTCGTTAATAAAAACATGCAGTAACAAGTTACAGAAGTATATTTCATTAACACTCTAACCTTTATTAACCAAACTTGTATTATTATAAAAAAGATTCCAAGTTAGTTTTACAAGATCTGTTTCCTATAAATCAGTGTTTATGGTCATCAGCTCTCTTACCTTCCTTCAATCTGTTATTTGAATCTCATAACAGCTACTCCATTATCTTGTCAAGGATCAATGTCATACTGAGAAGCCTATAATTACTGGGTCATCCCATTTACCCTTCTTAATACTGGTGTAACATTAGTTCTCTTCCAGTCCTGCAGAATTTCCCCAGGGTCCCAACACTTAACTGAAAATCAGCATTAACCATCCAGTGAGATCCTCAACGAACTCTTCAAAAACTCGTGGATGCAAACTTCCTAAATGTGATTATCTTAAAAATATTTAACATTAATAGCTGCTGCTTAATGGCCTCCAGATTTAATATTGGAATGGAAAGAGTATTATATTACATGGCTATATCATTCTGCCTTTCCTGTGTTATTATGAGTGATAATTCTACCATTTCCTTCTAGTAATGGACCAGTACAATAGCTCAGATTCAGTCAGTTCACAATATACTTAAAAAACTCCTTAATGTCATCAATTCTGCTGGCCATTATAGCTCTTTGATTCCCATATCAGTTTTCCATTTTGGCTCCTGATTTACATTCATTATTATTAAGTTCCTCTTTCCTCCATTTGTTATAGACATATGTATACTGTTGAGTTGTTTGTTTGATGGGTCACTGCCATTATTTCCCCTCTAAACTAGTTTGCTGTTTTTAACCCATATGGTACTTTTCCTTGATTGTGGAATTATACGTTTTGGGACATTTACTAAACTGTTCTTGGGCAATTCCCAATTATAACTCACACATGTCTCTTTTAAATTCTTCTTCTAAGTTGATTTATCTCATAATTCATGTCAGTTTTATGAAACTGGCAACTTTAAAGTACAAATATATGCAATTTGTTTAAACTTTATTCTGTTTCCACATTAGAAATGTGATCAAGTTATGACCACTTGTATCTAAACTGCCATTACTGATTAGTTCTATAATAAATTTCTCTTTATCTGTCAAGACAAGGTCTAATACAAAAATTGCCCCATTAGATGCAAAGCGTTTTGAGTTAAGAAATGGGCATTTATCGTATTCAGAAGTTCCAGGGAAGTTTCATTATTGGCATCATGAGATCTCTGTCATCATATGTCACTG
The DNA here is from genome assembly GCF_033958435.1 of Carettochelys insculpta. Lineage (NCBI taxonomy): Eukaryota > Metazoa > Chordata > Testudines > Carettochelyidae > Carettochelys > Carettochelys insculpta. The sequence continues at coordinate 92,929,732 of NC_134139.1, forward strand.
AAATTGGGGTTTCTTCTCCACTCAGTTCCCAGTCATGCAGCTTTCTTCCCTACCCCTGAAAGTTTGGTGTGTAAGCAGGTGGTCATCCTGTTCCCTACTGTGATTCGGTGATCTCTAGCAGTACCCCATCTTGTGCTTTATCTGTTATGATATTGATCCATAAGCATTCATGATCATTTTCTTTTACGTTATCAGTGACATGAAAACTGACAATGCCACTTTCGCCATAGTGTCACTCCTTTACCCCTCTTTTCCCACTTGATCCTTCCTAAAGAGGTTTAATTCATTGTTTATAACTTTCCAATCATGTGAGTTATCCCATGATCTTTTGGTGATACTACCTAGGTCAAATTTATGGTCATAAATAAGCAATTGAATTTGCTCTTATTTGTTATTGGCTCCTAACATTGGTGTAAAGGCAATTAATTTTTTTTTCTCTGCATGTCCTTTGGTTCCTTGATTAATTTTGGTCTAACATATCATTTTATGTTACTTGAGATCTGCTTTTTTCCCGTCACATTTAGAAAGAAAGAAAGAAAAGAAAAGCAGCAGAAGGGTGAAAATCTACAATCCTAAAGTATAACATTTAAAAATAAACATGCTCATGCTTCAAATCAGTATTCATCAGGAACAAGGATTTTTCCTTCTAATTGTACTGGAGTCTTATGAATGTTTAGTGCTTGGAATGGCTGGAAACAGGTGGCTCTGTGCATACTTGTTTACACAACTCTCCCAGGGTATTGCAATCTGCCTTGCAAACCTTTGGGCCTTGACTGTGCCTGATATACTGTGCCAGATTGTGTTCTGGTTTAATGAGAAGGGCAAACTTCCAGCAATTAGTAGACTGAGATTAGCAAAGACTTCTCATGTGTGATTTAAGAAGCATCTGGCTGAAGAATTTCAACAACCAAGAAACTGACAGATCATTACCCAGCACCTTTTTACTGCCACTTACCTCAGTGCAAAGTGGGTGTAAAATGTTACCATTGTGGTTGGTAGCACTTCATACCCACTCTGTGCTTGTATAAGTGATTGTGCAAGTTGTGAGTCAGTGTGCAATTGCGTCCCAAGTGCTTTAATTAACTGTTTAATTAACTATTCCACCATAATTTCAGAACATGAGCGAGATATTTGGTTTGGGAGTGTTGCAAGTGTGGGGGACATTTAAGTCCACAGCCAGTGTTCAGCCATTCCATTTGTGAACTTAAATTTTGATTCAGATGAACTAGAGAGTCCAGAATAGCTGTCTAGCTCAAACCTAGCACAGACCATCTATTGCAATATGGTAGGGAACTGTTGTGCTGTTAGTAGCCAGCTGTTAGAATCGGGGGAGTGGTGTATAAGTTTAATCAACCTTTTTCTAACCTAAAAATTTCAGGTTGGTTTGGAGATGCACTGAGGTTCGTGTCTATATGTAAAACAAAAAGGCAGTTCACTAGCACTTTAAAGACTAACAAAATAATTTATTAGGTGATGCGCTTTCGTGGAACAGACCCACTTCTTCAGACCATAGCCATACCAGAACAGACTCAATATTTTCAGTAAAATGTTGAGTCTGTTCTGGTATGGCTATGGTCTGAAGAAATGGGTCTGTCCCATGAAAGCTCACCAAATAAATAATTTTGTTAGTCGTTAAAGTGCTACTGGACTGCCTTTTTGTTTTGATAGAATATAGACTAACACGGCTATCTCTCTGTGTTTATGTGTACTGTGACTTCCCCTTCTGTGGTAACCCTGGAAGGATGGGCTGAGGGGAAAACCCTAACTGTGTGGAAATAGCAGGTAGTACATCACTTAAACTGAAATTTCATAAAACAAAATGGAAAGACCTTTGTGTATACAATAGTGCTAAACTCAGAACCCCCATCATTCTGATAGCTATGTCCTAGAAAGTAACTGGAAGAGTTAAAATCCCCCACAGTGTAAATCTGATGGCCCCATTCCAAGCAGACAATTGGAAATTGCTGGGAAAATTGGAGTACCAAAAATCAGACCCACAATCTCCCTGGTTTGAAGAGTAAATATGTGGGATCACGTGAGCCTTATTTCTTATTCAGCTACACCTAAGCCTCCTGGCAACATATTTCTTCGGAGATCTAAGACTAAACCTAGTTAATTTTAGAAAATGGCCATGACTTCAGCCTGTTGCAGCAACCCCTTTTACATAAGAGGAGCTGACCTTGAGGAGAAATTTGACCTTGAGGAGAAATTCCACCCTGAGTAGAATGCAAGTAGCAGAGTCACCCCCTCCATTAGAAGACCTTAACCCTAACCCTAACCCTAACCCTTGCCCTCCCTCTTCACAGCCAATCTCATCCACCTTCTGGGCAGTGTCATTCCACTCCAGGGTTGGGAATGAGGCTTGAAGGTTAAGAGTCTCACCACAGATGGGCTTTCTGCTTCCAGGACAGGTGAATAATGCTGTGTCGCTACCAGAGGAACTGGAGAGCTAGGGCACCTGAACCCCTGCTCGCAATGGGCTATGTGTGAGTTTCAGTGGGTAGAAGCATTAACCACGTGTCAGTCTAGAACATACTGTGCAGAAGCTTTGTCTTCCCCTTTGAAATATGGCATTTGTGTATCTTCACCAAGTTGCCAGGGCTTCAGACCCTGGGGGTAAAAAACCACAAAACTACTGAAGAGGGAGAGGTTTAACACAGGCCTAAGTTGAATGGGAACTAGGACACTGTATGATGTAACTTAAAGGAGCAAGAAGAAATTTTGTAAGTTTTCCATTTCATTGGCATATAATAAGACGTTAAATATTAACTTTCTGTCAGGAGAAATTCCTATCCAAATAAGACAGTGGCTTCTAACTGAAAGGGAAGAAGTATTGGCTCCAGCCTTGTGGGGCGAACAGCCACTGCCAGCCCTGGGGGCAAGGTGGGAAGGAAGATGACCACAGAAATGGAGAGACCATGGCCCTGGGCCCCACCCCATGCTCCCTCAGAGCCATGTGTGGTGTGGCAGCACAGCTCTCTGCCATGTTTCAGAGGGGCCCATTTCTCCAGCCACCGCTGTTTTGGAAGTAGCAGCAGCTGGAACTCTGGGTCCCTTTGAAATGGTGGGCCTGGGGGCAACTGCCCTCTCCCATCAGCAGGCCTACTCCAGCCAGTTCGTTTACAGCATAACTTTCAACTGATAAAGGTTTATCTTGTAACCATGTACTATTCCAAATTTGATTACAATGTCAGTTAAAACATGAATAAATGTTGTTGGCTTTTAAATAAAAATGAGGATAGATCATGGAAATGAGTCCTTGAAGTCTAACACTTAGGAGATAAAATCCAGAAGATGGAGACTCTTCCGCTTAAAGTAGTCCAGTTACACATTAAGCCAGAAAAAAAGGAGGTGAAAGTCTTGTCTGGTCAACTTAATGTGATTCCAAAATACAAAAGTATGGCCAGATGGCAGCAGTCATAGTTACAAACTAATAAATTTATGTACTGGTACTACCATCTTCCACTGGGTGTCCTCAGCTCCCTCTAGGTCTGTGTACTTGACACTTCAAAGGTTGGACCCTTAGCTCTATGGAAAATCTGAAAAATAGCAGTTAAAATCCATTGGGAAACAGTGCAAACTTCTGTCTGTATTTATACGTACTAATGTGCTGATCTCAACCCAGCAGCCTATTTAAAAATAAATAACAAAATAAATGGTGGAATGAAAATAAGGGAGTAAAATTCTTAATTTGATTTGAAAATATTTCAGACAAGTGTATAAATACTCATACTTTAACTCTTCCGATTTACCTCAGTCCCAATAGCAACACCTCTATTATAATCCAGTCTTGAACCCCTCTCTCTTACTGGAGACTATCTGTACTAAGTTGGGTGGTGGCTGCCTTACACACTCCTTTCTGCAGATGTTTTTCATGAAGTTCCAATCTGTTATCTTTGGAAGTGGAACACTGAAGGCCCCACTTAACCATTTAATCTCTTATTTGAAAATCAGAACTTTTATAATGCACTACTGTGCAAAACCAGTTTAACCCTAATCAATTTTTAAGGGAGGATGTTTTTCAATCTTGTAATAGGAATCTTTATAAAAAAACTTAATTTAATTAGGCCTTTGGATAAAGGTATGAGAGCTTAGTGTGAATGTTCCTATCTTTTCTCCACATTGTGGAAAAAGCAACAAGAATGTAGTTGAATCTAAGGAAAACAAGCAGATTGCCTCAGCAAACCTAGCTTTCATCATGGCCTTGTCAACCTCCTAATGGGCTCCAAGTCCCCACTGCCTCATACCTTGGATAGTCACTCACACCTGTGCAAAGCAAATGTAAGTAGATATACAAAGTTTAAGACAGCTGAGAACTGGGGCCCAATGTGCATCTAAAGTCACCTGCCAAAAGGCTGCTCCAAATAACTTTTTGGTGTCCTTTTAAAGTAATTTCTAGTACCCTGGGTCCTAGATAACAGGTGCATTTATGCCTTTCAACTATACCAAGTACTTATGGAATAGCTGCAATTGGTGTTCAAGACTTGTGGGCATGTCCAGAAAGTACACGTACCCACTAAACGCAACCAAATACGAAGAGCCACAATCTTTTGAAGGAAGAAAGGAAACTGACAGGAAGATAAGTGGCCTGCTGGGTGAATTGGAGGGATGAAGATCGAGACTAGAGTAAGGGTACCACCAGTCTTCTATTAGCTGTGGGCATGACCCAGAGCCAGCCCTGCTGAGATGAAGTAGAACTAGAACAATTCTGTTAAAACTCAGCAGCAAGAGGATTTAGCCTATCAGATTGCAGCAGTGGATTTCTCAAAGTGCACTCCACAATTGAGACTAAAGTCTAGGATGTGTTTTCTGAGAGAAGACTAAAAGTTTCCAAAATATGTATTTAATATCTTCATCTGTAAATACCGTATGAAAACAGTGTGATTTGTTTGGGATGGAGATGCGCTGATTTTTTACCCCTTCCACCAGTGCGGAAGGAAAACCTGGGAGGAAAAAAGACAACAAGGAAACGAGCAGGTTTTAGTAAAGCCCCCTAGTGGACAGTTCTGTATCATTAGATTTTTTTCTTAACCAGTTTACAGGATCAGCTTTTGCTATATTTCTCTGAATGCCTGCTGTGTTGCATTGTCTATTGGCAGATACATTAAATTTTACACAAGAACTGAGAATGATCTCCAGACATAAGACCTGTGGGGCTTGTCTTTTTGAGACTGTACTTTTAAACGCTTGTCAGCTACCGTATGCCCACAAGTTCACACTTTTCATCAGTGACGTCAGAATCACCTTCCACCATCACCAAGGAGAAATGGGTACTTTTAATTTACATTTAGATAAAATGGCCTCCAAACTGTTCCATTTTATTAAAATCTTTCCCTAAAAATATGATCACAGTGATTGTGAATTACTTGAAAAAGACTACATTCACAATCTCAATTTTTATTAAAGCTAATGTTAAAAATATGTAATGCACAATTTAAGGGCATAGCTTTGGTACGTCTGAGTACAGTGTTTAAATAATTCAAAAGAACAAAGTTTCCTTTAAAAGTCTTCAAATATTGTACAAATAATACATAATCAATAGTAACCACATTTAAATTAATATATTTAATGATACCCTTCGAAACCTGAAAATAAGTGCATATGTGCAAGCAGAACAAAATATTAGGATGCTGTACCATATTGTCATCTAGGTTCATAATTGACAGCACAGTGTCAAGATAAGTCAAGCTGTCAGAGGTGCCATACTGCGGAGAAGAGGCCCCTTCTCTACATAGTTGACTTTGGAAGCAGAAGGATTTCACAGAGCATTCAGGGCTGAAATGGGAAGGGTTAGAATTTCAGATTATTGATCAAACCTCCTTCAGGAAAATATAGTCTACTACTAACACTGCTAACTACTGCTTGGTTCATAATATTTGCTGAATCAGCCTCTAAGGCAGCAGCACCATCATCATTTAGTGATATGTTAATGGATTTGAGATGCTGAGAGTATAAAAGGCTCCACTTAAAATGTGTATTTCTTGTAATATATATTTCTGTTATTTAATGAGGAAAATGAATGTGACTGTACCAAAGCAATATATTCTCTATAACCTTACTAGATTCATTTTATATAGACATATATAGATTGTAAATTACTGTACTATATTGCAATAGCAAATATATGGTACCAACACCACTTCATATTAAAACCAAAACACTGTCTAAATCAAGGAACTACACAACAAAGGCTAAAACTCTCTCCTTTGTTCATCATTTAGTTTGTTTATTGAACAACTTACAGAATCTCATGCAAGATCACATTACCTCTTCCTATCCTCAGGTTTAGGAAAACAGTTCAACCAAACTTCTTGATTGTGTGGGTTCTATCAGGATGAGGAGGTAGGCAATAGAGACCTCACTTCAGTTTGATATGTGGAAATAAAAGACATGATCCTACTCTCCTTGAAGCCAACTGCCAAACTCTCACTATCCTCAATGGGAAAAGAAGTGTAAATCAAATTATATTTCTGAGTTTGCTCATGGAACATGAACTAGAACTCATTGCATGCTAACAATGACACCTGCCTCAAGCTAACGGATAGATTTTGCTTAGTAGAAGGTGACCTTTAAAAGTCATGAAACTTTACTAAAAATTATGGAGACTCTTAATTGCATGCTGAAGTCAGATTTGCCTGGTCGCAGTGATGTGAATTTTCATGCATATTTCACTGTCTAATTTGCTATCTTGTAGCAGGTGGCTAACAAACCTTTAGAATAAGACGCAAGTGATTGTGGAAGAGATAGATAGATAGATAGATAGATAGATAAACTGTACATACAATAAAAACTACAACAAGCAACAGATCAAAGTGTTCACGGACATCAATGTTTGGTCCTCCGGTGCTCATTAAAAGGTAGTCTACTGACTGGTCATCTCATATTAAGAGGAAAGAAGGTGAACATAAAACCTGTAAAGAGATGATCATGAGAAGTATTAAGCAAAAATTACTGATCAGGAATGAAATGCATGAGACTTTATTTTAAAAATTGCTTTGTTCAGCTGTCCTTCTGAGTCACCTTTCCTAGTTTAGCTGTCAGAGTTCTTGCATTAAAATCCAGCAGACTTTTTCTGCAGTCTCCCGAGTAGCAACAACAGGGAAAGTCTTTTCAGTCCAGGATATGCAGTCTGGTCAGGATCTGTGTGGAAGTGGAACATGCTCAGTGCAGATAGGCACTCTGGAGACTTAGGTGCTTAACTCTAACCAAATCTCTCCTGAGCATATCCAAACATAAATTTTCAGAGTTCACAATGTGTGCAAAAGGCACATGCCTGACACCAGAAGAATTTCCTACCACTACCAAACCACTAAACTTCTAGTCCCTGCTTCAAAGTATGGAGATGCTAGAGCTTCCCAGGGTCATAACATATATTCCCTGTCATCGTTTGGAGAAACTATTTTTGCTAAAACTTCCCAGAAAAAAGTTTGAGACAGACACTGAGAAAGGAAAATTTCAGCTTGAGTGGTTAAAATTTACAAAGTTAGAAACAATGGAAAACAGGGTCAGGTTCTGAGAAGTATTTCTACATGCATCACTTAGATTAGAAGAGAATGTGAATTTCTCTAATGTAGCTTTCTGTAGCTGGCAACAGAGTTAAAAGCTGTACCATGCAGAGTTCTGAAAAAACACATGGTGCATGATACAGAGAGTAGGCATGCAGCTGCTGCAGGTTGCTTGAATCCCATAAAAGCCAGTATGAGGATTTAATACTGCAAAGTGCATACATGAACTGATTTTAATTTTAAGTCTTGCTGAGAAACTTTTCTGTGCCCCAAATCCTTCTGCATCACCTTTGTAATCCAAAATGATCTGGATAAATTATCTGAGGTAAACAGGATGAAGTTTAATAAGGACAAATGCGAAGTGCTCCACTTGGGAAGGAACAATCAGTTTCACACATACAGAATGGGGAGAGACTGTCTAGGAATGACTACAGCAGAAAGGGATCTAGGGGTTATAGTGGACCACAAGCTAAGTAATGAGTCAACAATGTGATGCTGTTGAAAAAAAAGCAAACATGATTCTGGGATGCATTAACAGGTGTGTTGTGAATAAGACACAAGAAGTCATTCTTCGCTCTACTCTGCGCTGGTTAGGCCTCAGCTGGAGTATTGCATCCAGTTCTGGGCACTGCAGTTCAAGAAAGATGTGGGCTACGTCTACACGTGCACGCTACATCGAGATAGCTTATTTCGATGTAGCGACATCGAAATAGTCTATTTCGATGAATAGCGTCTACACGTCCTCCAGGGCTGGCAATGTCGACGTTCAACTTCGACGTTGGGCAGCACCACATCAAAATAGGCGCTGCAAGGGAATGTCTACACGCCAAAGCTGCGTCTACACGTGCACGCTACTTCGAAGTAGCGGCACTAACTTCGAAATAGCGCCCGTCACGTCTACACGCGTCGGGCGCTATTTTGAAGTTGAAATCGACATTAGGCGGCGAGACGTCGAAGTCGCTAACCCCATGAGGGGATGGGAATAGCGCCCTACTTCGACGTTCAACATCGAAGTAGGGACGTGTAGACGATCCGCGTCCTGCAACATCGAAATAGCGGGGTCCTCCATGGCGGCCATCAGCTGGGGGGTTGAGAGATACTCTCTCTCCAGCCCTTGCGGGGCTCTGTGGTCACCGTGGGCAGCAGCCCTTAGCCCAGGGCTTCTGGCTGCTGCTGCTGCAGCTGGGGGTCCGTGCTGCATATACAGGGTCTGCAACTAGTTGTTGGCTCTGTGTATCTTGCACTGTTTAATGAAAGTGTGTCTGGGAGGGGCCCTTTAAGGGAGCGACTTGCTGTTGAGTCCGCCCCGTGACCCTGTCTGCAGCTGTGCCTGGCTCCCTTATTTCGATGTGTGCTACTTTGGCGTGTAGACGTTCCCTCGCTGTGCCTATTTCGATGTTGGGCTGAGCAACGTCGAAGTTGAACATCGACGTTGCCAGCCCTGGAGGACGTGTAGACGTTATTCATCGAAATAGCCTATTTCGATGTCGCAACATCGAAATAAGCTATTTCGAAGTTGGGTGCACGTGTAGACGTAGCCCAAAGTAGCACACATAGAAATAAGGGTGCCAGGAACAGCTGCAGACAGGGTCACAGGGCGGACTCAACAGCAAGCCGCTCCCTTAAAGGGCCCCTCCCAGACACACTTGCACTAAACAACACAAGATCCACAGAGCTGACAACTGGTTGCAGACCCTGTGCATGCAGCATGGATCCCCAGCTGCAGCAGCAGCAGCCAGAAGCCTTGGGCTAAGGGCTGCTGCACATGATGAACATAGAGCCCCACAGGGGCTGGAGAGATAGCGTCTCTCAACCCCTCAGCTGATGGCCGCCATGGCAGACCCCGCTATTTCAATGTTGCGGGACACAGATCGTCTACACATGCCCTACTTCGACGTTCAACTTCGAAGTAGGGCGCTATTCCCATCCCCTCATGGGGTTAGCAACGTCGACGTCTCGCCGCCTAACATCGATTTCAACTTCAAAATAGCGCCCAACACGTGTAGCCGTGACGGGCGCTATTTCGAAGTTGGCGCCGCTACTTCGAAGTAGCGTGCACGTGTAGACGCGGCCGTGGAGAAATTGGAGGAGGTCCAGAAAGGAGCAACAAGAATGATTAAAGGTCTAGAGAATGTGACCTATGAAGAAAGGCTGAAAGAATTGGGCTTGCTTAGTTTGGAAAAGAGAAGATTGAGGGGAGACATGATAGTGGTTTTCAGGTATCTAAAAGGGTGTCATAAGGAGGAGGGAGAAAACTTGTTCTTCTTGGCCTCTGAGGATAGAACAAGAGGCAATGGACTTAAACTGCAGCAAGGGAGGTTTAGGCTGGACATTAGGAAAAAGTTCTTAACTGTCAGGGCAGTCAAACGGTGGAATAAATTGCCAAGGGAGGTTGTGGAATCTCCATCACTGGAGATATTTAAGAACAGTTTAGATAGATGTCTATCAGGGATGGTTTAGACAGTACTTGGTCCTGCCATTGGGGCAGGGGGCTGGACTCAGTGGCCTCTAGAGGTCCCTTCCAGTCCTAGTATTCTATGATTCTATACTCAAAAAATTAGCAGCAGGTGGCAGTTCTTATGGAAGCCAAATAAACATGGTGTCACTAAGTCAAATTCTTTTGGAGTGGAGACAAGACAAAGTTGTAAAAAATCAACCTAATTAACCCTAATATTGGTATTTTCCTTCTAGCCTCACACTTCCAAAAGAAAAAATCTACCTTTATAAAATTGAGTGTGTGAAATTCCAAGCATGTGAATTTATTTCAGGCAAAAGTAGACAGCAAGGTGGGAGAGAGGCTTATTGACTAGGTTCCGTATAATTGATATCTTGGAGGTTGCTTGGCTGCATCATTAATAGTCATGTAACGTTGTCAATGGATCTTACTGGTATTTCATTGATTTTTGAATATGATGTGGCAACATTGTCATGCTTCTCTATTCCTAAATAAGCATTGTCCTGCCCAGTTTTCACTGGCATATGGCTCTAAATTTCTGGCTGACTTCTAAGTGCAAAGGCAGACTATTTTTACATACTGTTTTATAATTTATAATAAATAATGCCAATAGTTTTCTGCTCATATGCACTGTAATCATGAGATTACATTTATTTCCAACTTGAATGGCTTCAGAATGTGGGCCTTACTTACTTGTGAGATGTATTCACTTTTGTCTCAATTTGTGGATAACCATTCCATTGCTACTGCTTGCTACAGGGCGTAGTTCTTAGTTTCCCTGCCTGTGCAGGAGCTAGTAACTGATTGGAGGAGAAAGCTTAAAGGAGATTCAATGTCTAGGGGGGGAAAAAACTATAAATAGGGTACAATATTTTTAACAGTGAAGATAACTAACCATAGGCATAGTATATCAAGAATTGTAGTGCATTCTCTATTGTGATTTTTTAATTAAACTCCCAGAGCGTAAAGGATCAGGTCCCAAATGTAAATTACTTCCATTGCTTCAGAATAGCAGTAGCACTGCAAGGATACCCTGAAACTTTTTAAATGGCCAAACACATTGGCCGTGTCTACACTAGCCCCAAACTTCGAAATGGCCACGCAAATGGCCATTTTGAAGTTTACTAATGAAGCGCTGAAATGCATATTCAGCGCTTCATTAGCATGCAGGCGGCCACGGCGCTTCAAAATTGGCGCAGCTCACCGCCGCGCGGCTCATCCCGACGGGGCTCCTTTTTGAAAGGACCCCACCTACTTCGAAGTCCCCTTATTCCTATCTGCTCATGAGAATAAGGGGACTTCGAATTAGGTGGGGTCCTTTCGAAAAGGAGCCGTGTTGGGATGAGCCACGCAGTGGCAAGCCGCATCAATTTCGAAGCGCCGCAGCCGCCCGCATGCTAATGAAGTGCTGAATATGTATTTCAGCGCTTCATTAGTAAACTTCGAAATGGCCATTTGCATGGCCATTTCGAAGTTTGGGGCTAGTGTAGACATGGCCATTGGGTGGAATTATCAAAAGAGATTTGGGGACAGTCAGTGAAACTTGTGCTCCTAGATTGCTGAGGTTCTTCTGAGATTTCCATTCAGTGCACTCTGAAGTACAAAAACTATTGACTTACAATATTGGCCTAGTAAAATAATTACTTGACAGGACAAATATTTAATTGCTGAACACAGATACTAAGGAGGGCAGCCAGTGTGTCTGATTGGTCAGATGTTTAGATCCTATAGTCCTGAAATTCCAAATGAAAACATGGATTACTCTTTCAGTAACATTATTTGCAGTTGGTAAGATGACTCTTGCTATTGGAGAAAGATGGACGTACCTGCTGTATTGAAAGCCAGAGCAAAGTCACCCCATTTGGCCCTATTATAGGGTTTGTTTAGTTGGTTTTTTTACATATTATCATCAGAACAATAAAACAAGAACAAAAATAGATGTAGAGGACAACTTTGCAGTGAACTGGAACTAAAATACATTAAGTGACTGCACTTTTCATTCCTCAGTGTTCTCCTATGCACTCCAGACCCATCCACTTCAAAGCATTATTATTTCTGCAACAACTTTAGTATGTAGAGCTTGTGTCTATAGACTACACTGTTTTTTTCAGGAAAGTTAGCTGGATGTATTTGAATAAATAAAGCACACTTAATGGCAGTATACACTGATTTGTGGGGTACCAGTGTGGATCAGCTCACTATTGTTTCACCATTGCTGACACCATCTGAATTACATACTTTCTCTTCTTAAAAGCTCACAATCAGTTGCTTGGTGAAAATGAGTTTTAACCTACTACTTCCAGTCTGTTGAGTTTATTGTAACTCAACTTGTTTCCAATGCAGACTACTGCATCTATGTTAATGTGAGATTTTCAGGTCACCTTAAATCAAGAATATGCAATCAAACTTTTTGACTGATTTCAGTCACTTGTGTTTCTGTTAGATACAGCCATAGCAACCCAACTTCAATATCTGGCCATATGTGGTTTCACTAAAATGAGATGTGTTCTAAACATTTATCTCAAAAGGTAGAAGTGCTTGGGAGGGATAGCTTAGTGGTTTGAGCACTGGCCTTGTAAACCCAGTGTAATAAAAATTCAATTCTTGAGGAGGCTATTTAGGGGCAAATAGAGTTAAAAAAATCTCTCAGGGAAGCTGCTTGATCCTGCAGAGTGGGCAGGGGACTGGACTTGATGAATTCTCACGTTCTCTTCCTGCTCTGAGATGCATATGATATCTATTTCATTACACAGCTGAAAATAGAAATGGGGAAATGGTAGAGCTCATAAATGTTATGCAAAAGTATTATTTTTAAAATGAAAGTGAACCAGTTTCTAGAACAAAATAATCACAGAGCTACTTTGAGTGAAAATAACTCACTTGTTCAAATAAAAGTTACTTTCACATGAAGATCATGTCACATGTCTGATGGAACATTAACCTTCTGTCAAACGCAGAAAATGAAGTTTCACTATATTAAAATCATTCAAACGAACATAACCATAAATCTATTGCAAAATACCATTCAATGATTTTCATGAACTTGGCCTAACTGAAGTTGAGAATTTTTTCCAAATGACCATATCAGTCCTTCATAGTCTTCTGAGCTTTTCAAGGCTAATTCTGTCACTGAACTTCATTTATTAAGAAGGTGAATGAATTAATTCCAGTTGTGTATTTGATCCTATCACACTAGCACCAAACTTTAGAATCCCAGAAGACAAAGTGTTCTGGGTCCTTCTTTAACATTCCACTTAGATGTTTGCTGGAAGCCAGAGCCCTTAACAAAATATTGAACTCCTCTCCCAGTTACTGTTCTGCTAAATAACAGCTTTGGTGTCTAATTTTCTGTTTCTTTTTCTAACTTGTGCCATTCTCTTTTTTTTCCAACTTCAGCAGCCCGTCCTATTTCTCATTCTTCAGCAGAAGTGTTGCATAAGCAAAGCAAGCAACATTTGATCCCAAATATCTACTTAAACTAATAGTAGTTTCGCAGCTCTCAGCAGAGTAAGCTAGATCCCCATTTAAAATATGGGGTGAGGGTGATTTAAGGCAGGACAATGAGTTCAGTGCAGTTTAACTGCTGCTCACATGGGCTACGTCTACATGTGCCCCAAACTTCGAAATGGCCATGCAAATGGCCATTTCGAAGTTTACTAATGAAGCACTGAAATGCATATTCAGCGCTTCATTAGCATGCAGGCGGCAGCGGCGCTTCGAAATTGATGCGGCTTGCCGCCGCGCGGCGCGTCCAGACGGGGCTCCTTTTCGAAAGGACGCCACCTACTTCGAAGTCCCCTTATTCCCGTGAGCTCATGGGAATAAGGGGACTTCAAAGTAGGCGGGGCCCTTTCGAAAAGGAGCCCCATCTGGACGCGCCGCACGGCGGCAAGGCGCGTCAATTTTGAAGCGCTGCTGCCGCCCGCATGCTAATGAAGCACTGAATATGCATTTCAACGCTTCATTAGTAAACTTCGAAATGGCCATTTGCATGGCCATTTCGAAGTTTGGGGCACGTGTAGACACGGCCATGGTGATGAAAAAAGATGGGTCATTTCCTTCTGGTTGGGTTGAATCTTCCACATTTATCCATCACACAAGCGATTCCATTACAATGGCATGAATGAGATGAGTAGGATGTGGTGAATCCTAGCACTTTATCTCTAAAAAACTGTTTGCAATCGTAAATTAATGAGAGCAAGAGCTTGTTCCTAGCAAGTAGTGTTGTTTCTTTTATCCAGAGCTGTATCATCTCAGGGGAAGCTTTGAGAGGGATTGTGTGTTGGGTACCCTCACTGAAGCACAAAGGGAACACATCTGTTGTGCTGTCCTTTTTTGCTCCCACCCAACGTCAACCAGTGGAATTTGTCTGGGAACTGCAACTCTCCTTTCTCTGTCTCTTCCATGGAGTAACCTGTAACCCCAGAGGCAATGAAGTGCCTGTGTTTAGCAGTGTCTGGGCCATGAAAGAGTGAGGGAGGTTTCTTGTGACATCTTCTGCTCCTTCTCTTCCAAAAAAACCTTTGCACTCTAACCAGGTACAAAGTGACCCAAAGCAGTTACACGTGTGGACTTAAAGATTACAAGATGTAAAGAGTGGACAGCCCATATTCTGTTCTTGTTCTATATATGGAACTCACATTGGCTTCAGTGGGTGCTCCCTTTATAGATTGACAGGAAATGGGCCAAAAGGAGATTGAAAAGGCTTTTTACCTGCCAACCCCAGAGTTCAGGATGTGTTGTTTCTCCTGCAGCAGTTGATGACATCCTAACACCTTAAGCAGCACAGAGGCTGCATTCCTGCGCTGTAACAGGGGAAGCAGAACCAAGGGCCTGAACTCAGGTCTTGGCAGGTAAGTGAAGAAGCAACTGATTTCAAGCAGCTTTGTTTGAAAGTGTATATCATTGTAATGTTTAAGTCTTAATATGTAATCTGCAGTATCTGGGGATTTTACATTTTGGATTTTTAAAAGAGCCCTTGAGTTCACCTATAACCTCTGCCAAATTGATGATAAAAGTGTTGATCATGCCTCTGTGGGGACAGAGGGAACCCTTATTTACATTTAGGCTACGTCTACACGTGCATGCTACATCGAAATAGCTTATTTCGATGTAGCGACATCGAAATAAGCTATTTCGATGAATAGTGTCTACACGTCCTCCAGGGCGGGCAATGTCGACGTTCAACGTCAACGTTGGGCAGCACCACATCGAAATACGTGCTGCGAGGGAACGTCTACACACCAAAGTAGCACACATCGAAATAAGGGTGCCAGGAACAGCTGCAGACAGGGTCACAGGGCGGACTCAACAGCAAGCCGCTCCCTTAAAGGGCCCCTCCCAGACACACTTGCACTAAACAGCACAAGATACACAGAGCTGACAACTAGTTGCAGACCCTGTGCATGCAGCATGGATCCCCAGCTGCAGCAGCAGCAGCCAGAAGCCCTGGGCTACGGGCTGCTGCACACGGTGACCGTACAGCCCCACAGGGGCTGGAGAGAGAGCGTCTCTCAACCCCTCAGCTGATGGCCGCCATGGAGGACCCCGCTATTTCGATGTTGCGGGACGCGGATCATCTACACGTTCCCTACTTCGACGTCGAACGTCGAAGTAGGGTGCTATTCCCATCCCCTCATGGGGTTAGCGACTTCAACGTCTCGCCGCCTAACGTCGAAGTTAACTTCGAAATAGAGCCCAACACGTGTAGACGTGACGGGCGCTATTTTGAAGTTGGCGCCGCTACTTCAAAGTAGCGTGCATGTGTAGACACGGCCTTAGAGTGATTCAGAGTTGGATTTCTTTTTAAATGTGAGTGGAAGGTGGTCAGCTCAGTAGAAGAGGGAGAAACTATTTTATTTAAACCTTTTATACTTGCAGTTACTTAAGATGACCAGGATTATAGTGGCTATTTGATATTCAAAATCTGAACTATATTGGTTGTTCATTTTTTTCATCACATAGACTCTTCACGTGATATGCTCCAGTTTCCGAGCCTAACTCTTACAATCAGATTTCCCACACAAATATTAATGTCATTCAAAATTTGCTTCCTGTAAGCATCTTCCAGAGTTCAGTTAGTTGTTTTTGTCAATGTTCCTGCTAGTAATTTCACTTGCTAGAATGGTCATAAAAAGCAAACAAATGTGCTTGCACACATAAAGCAAATGTGATTCAAAACATAAACAAATATTTGCAGATTTTTTTTATATTTTTGCCTAGCTTTGAAGATAATTTTTTGTTTGTTTTTAAGGGAGGGAAAGTCGTTCTTCTCTCAGCTCCTGGTTACTGAAGGCTAATGGAAGTCTTTTTACTGAAAAACCAATAAGATTTATTGGTATGAAAAACTAATAGTACTTGGCATATGGACAAAATGGCTTACCACTTAATGAAGTGTAATGCCACTAAACTCAATATTTGCTAAGTTGGTGTTACATTAAAAATAAAAGTCAGTTTTCACAGTACAAAAGTCAGCTTTCACTCCACCAGGAGTCCTCACAAATTTGGTTAAAGGGGGAAGGAATCCTAAGGGACAGCTGTGCACTAAGTCTTTTAAAAAAAACCACACAACATAATCTTAATGTGTGGAAATTCTTGTTGCTCAAAGAACAAATGACTACCAAGCATTGCTGGGACATTTTTTTAAGTGCCCAATAAAGTGTATTTATGTGCACTTCTCTCTCTATCTCTCTTTTTATTCCTTTCCTCTTATTTGTTACCAGTATTATTCTGACTCCACTTAGGACAGTTTCCAAAAGTGACATCTAAATTTATGCCAGTTTTTGGGTTGCACAACTGTTAACTTGTAGTAAACTGCATATGCAAATAGCATCTGTACCTCCTAATCCAAGTTATGGGGCATGCAAAAATGTGTGATCAAAAGCTATCCTAAAACTGGGTTCATATTTAGAGTCTGGAGTGTACCCACTTTGGAAGATATAGTCCTCAATACATGTACACCCCTTAAATTGGAGTATTTCTATAATCGTTATTTTAAATTAACTTTCTCTAGACAAAATAAAGTGTTGTACTACATTGCAGCCTCACTGTTAGGAATGAAGATAGAGGGGACAATGCAGGAAGGCCAACACATACAACCAAAATGGAGAGTATCCAAGTCATAGAGGAATGGTAAGTTTATCAGTTTACGTTTTCTGGTGCTCACAAGAGCATCCAATTTATCAAATGCCTGTATTTCTAACCTGTCTGTTAGTAGTATCAAAATCTCACTTAATTTGAGGCTTCTAGGAAGTTACCTAATGTTCTTTTCTTAAATCATTGGATAAAAAGCAATAAAATCTGTCACAATGATGAAATGTGAGTAAAGGCATTCCAAGGCCTTTCTTACCTACAAAAATAACAGCTTAAATACAGTTCTGAAGTACTGTTGCCCAAACATGTGGAGAGGAGAGAAGATGGAACTAGAGGAGCTGTCACTATATGTCTTCTGGCCTTCCTTCCAGATACACAAGTTCAAGGTTTATGCAATTGCTACTCTGACTCTGAGTGCAACTGCTGCTATTCCAAGGCCTAGGAATGGGAATTTTTTCTCCTTCTTGCTGCTAAAATCTTTTACTATCCAGCTGAGTTATCTGGCATAAATGCTTAAGACGGGGATGTTAGCTTTAATGTATTGAATTTAAGATTCTGCTTATTAGTCTCTTCTTAAATTAATATAACTCAAGGGCACAGTGATATTTTGCTCAAATATCTTCACCAAACAGATAATATTTATGAAGTCTCCAGTTTTAGAAAGATGAGTTAATAATTACAAAAAAACAGCTTAATGGATCAAACCAGATTCAGTGCCCTACTCAAAAAATATCTAGACTCTGAATAAATTCCAGATAATCTATCCTTTTTCACCAGTTTCTGAACTTCCTGTAAGTGCAGTCTTATGTATCCATGCCACAAACTCCTTTAGCTACAATGGAGTTCCTTGTTGTTTTCTCCATTCTGAGAAGAGAACTCGAGGCTCTGATTCCAAGAAATTATCATTGATTAACAAAACAGTTATTATGGAGTTTATATTACTTAACTAAAAAGTTATATCCATTTTGGTTAGGATAGTTTTGTGGAAGTATAAACGTTATATCATTTCTATAGCCTGTATTGTTGCAAAATAAAGATTTATTAAATGGATTTGAGCACCAAACATATGGCAAATGCTGCTTATTGTGTGGCATTTACATTGAAAAGCTCTTAAATATTGGAACTTTCAGAAGCTTCCATCTTGCAGGAAGAACAGGATGAGTATGTACCCAGTATTAAAATTAATTATATTTAATATAGTTGTCTGATCTCCCATCCAGTACTTAAAGTGTAATAAACTTGGGATAAGTATCTTCTAAAAGTGGCAATGATTTGGTTCTCCCTCACCCACTTCTGTTTCCCATTTTCCCAGTGGCATCTGGTATTAGCCATCAAATCGTGTGGTAACATATCATCATTCAGATAGTAGCACCAAGTAAAGAGAAGCTTATCAATTCTTAGCTACTAAACAGAGACATATACTTATTTAAAAGATCTCTCAATTAGTATTTTGCCAAGGGCCTCCTCATTCTTTTCAGCCCCCCTGAACTAAATTATGCAGATGCACCTGGTTGGCCTACCATCTTCAGAAGCAAGCAGTGACATCAGATGTCGCCTAAACCAGACTTAAAAGAGAATCCATTACCAAACATTCAGAAATCAATCTCCTTTAGGTTCAAAGTCAGTAATTAAATTCTGCAGATTGCTTTATTCTTGAGTTTTGTGGGTAACAAATAATTCTAGAATGAAATAACTAGAAAACAAAATAAACACATTTAATTGATATTGGGATTATGAACACAGAAATGAACACTGAGCAAAACACTATAGTAAAGAATAAAGCCCAATCACTTTCATTAGTTCTTGACTACAGTGTGGCTAGGAGAATTTGGCCCAAAGTACGTAAACACTGTTACAAAAAGAGAAGCATATTCTAATGATACTTTGCTTTTGCAGCCAAAACCCTACTGCAGATGAAATTATGTCTTGGGCACAGAATTTTGACAAAATGATGAAAACACCAGCTGGTCGGAACCTTTTCAGAGAGTTTCTTCGAACAGAGTACAGTGAAGAGAACTTGCTTTTCTGGCTTGCATGTGAAGACCTAAAGAAAGAACAGAACAAGAAAGTTATTGAAGAAAAGGCGAGACTTATATATGAAGATTATATTTCTATACTTTCACCAAAAGAGGTAAAGCTGAAAATACTAAAAGTTTCATTTGCTATAATTAAGGCTGGCAGTCCTGCAGATTGATATGGTGGGGTCAGAAAATATCTCTGACTTGTTGGATCAGAAAGATTCTTCACATTGAGGCTCTCCAGCCAATGAAAAGGGATCAGTGTTAAGAGGGCATTTGGCATCATTTACTCCAGCTTCCAAATTTCTGCAGAGGCTCAGTGATCACAAGGCCTGAAGAAGTATATTATTCTTTGCCTTTTTAGTGGAAAGTTGCTTAGAGGTAAGGAATAAGCCAGGGAAGAAGATTTGAGGAGGAGATGGTGCCAATCAACAACTGACATCCCATGCTTGGTGTTTAATAGGAAGCAAAGTCATGGGACATGTTCATGAATAGTCTCTTTTAATACTTAAAAATTGTGTGTAGACTGATGTCCTCCCATCACTGCTGGGATTTTTGTTTGTTTGTTCTCAATAATTTTTGGAGAAATGCTTGGATCATGTCAAGTACAATTAGTTCCTTTATCAGAGGGGTAGCCGTGTTAGTCTGTATCTGCAAAAACAACAAGAAGTCCTGTGTTTCCTTATAGATTAACAGATGTTTTGGAGCATAAGCTTTCGTGGGCAAAGACGTGCTTCATCAGATGCATATGACAAAGTGATTCTTTGCCCACGAAAGCTTATGCTCCGAAATATCTGTTAGTGTAGAAGGTGCCACAGGACTTTTTGTTTTTCAGTTCCTTTACTTTCCCTATACTTTGGATGGGAGCCTCAGTTTTTTGTAAACCATTATAGCGCTAAGGCTAAGGCAATGGAAGTATGTTGATTTATACAAGCTGAGGGCTTGGCTCTGTGCATTTATCCTCCAGAACAGTCTCTAGAGGTAATAGCTTCCAGTGTCATTATTTTTCCTTTCTTCTGTTTTGTAGTATATTATATTGCTTTTGAATGATACGCCTGTCAGTATGGTAAACTAGTAATATTTTTCTCTTTTATTTATTAATAGATGGCTTTCTAAGCCTATCAGCTCTTTCCAGCTTTTAGGACAGCTACAGCATTCTAGTTTCACCATACTTAACAGTCCAAAAGTGGTCACAGATGTCATGCTCAGTGTACGTAAAGCTTTACATTCAGATCCCCTTCAGTTTCAATTCCAAATCATCTTCTGTTGCTACTTTTGATCATAAGAGGCTAGCAGAAAACATCCTGAATCTACTTAGGATCTTTTGTCATAGCCCATTTGCACCCTTTTGTTGCTATGGATTTGTCTGAACTATAGCAGTTTATAGGACTCTCCAATACAAAAACTGCATGGACTAGCATTCAGTTTTCCATATAAACTGGAGTCATCTTTGCCTGCACAGTTTTCGTGGTCATTGAATAAATTCTAATCAAAATGGACTACAGGTGACTCTTTTTTTAAAATTCCATAAACTCAACCAAATTTCACCAGAACATTCACCAGCAAATATCAATAATGACTAGTTGATGCCACTTTTTCTAACAAAGGCTTTGTCTACACTACAAAAATAACTTTGAAGTTGCTTACTTCAAAGTACAACTTCGAAGCTAAGGGTCAACACACCCTACTTACTCCTGGGAATGGAGTAAGGAATTCGAAGTTGGGCTCCCTACTTCAGAGTTAACTTCAAAGTAAGGGAAAATGTGTGTAAACTCTCTACTGACTACTTCGAAGTTAGTTCCTAGTGTAAACACACCCAAAGAGAATTAATCAGCTAGTTGCATATAAAATGAGAGCCTAACACTGTTAACTTCTTGCACTCAAAGGCAAATCAGCCAAGGGAAAATCACTTAAAGCTAAGAATTTCAGAGCTTGGGTAGAAAACAGAGTTAGTAAGGAAGAGTTGAAATTACCCCTACCGTGCTTCAAGGCTGCAGTACTGCCCTTTGCAGTTAGTTGTTTCTTCAGTACTCTAACAAAATATTCTATCTTGGCTACAGCTGTAGCTGTGTATGTTATATCAGACAGTTCAGTGTGCATGATAGAACAAGAGTTTAAAACAGCCATTTATAGGAAATAGCTAGGAAACACGACACAAAATATTCTATAAAATAAATATAGCAAAGAAATAGGAATGACTTACTGGCATGCGTAGGAATCTGATATTTGCAGTGAAGTTGGCATCATGATAGGGCCTTGTGACTATGAAATGATTAGACTGCAGAATGCATTTTGAAGGAGAGGATTTACTCTATACGAAGATTAAGCCAAGAAAGATGTATTAGGCCGTTCTGACAATAACGTAAGCACACAAGAATGAAAAAAATACAAGGTGCTACATGTAGCCTGTAAGGCTGCAGAGAAAATTTGCATGCTGTTTTAACTAGTTCAGTCTGGTATCTGAGTATATACTTGAAGATTTTGTTGCAATGCATATGCAGTATTTATTCCTGATTTCTTTTAATGCTTAACCATGCATTGTTAGCAATCCTCTAACATCAGGGTGTCTGTTGCTTTTGTGTTTATATGGACTAAATATATTTGGACAATGTAATTTTTACTGAGGATAAAATACAGATATATGGAGCCAGAGCCTCAGCTGTCCTAAAGAACATAGGTTGATTGGAGTTCATTCTATGGCTCAAAAAGAAGGCTCTCTTTTCTCAACAACTAATACTTTTCTAGCTGGACCAATTTATTTTTCCCTATTGCAGCCATATTTTATTCAATCTGGTATGAATCTTGTGTTTTAACAGAACACTGGGGGCAATGTACCTCTGTCCTTCCTAGATGTCAGAGTTCATTACAAAAAGAATACCAACTCAGAAATTTACAGGGATATTGCAAAATAGCTCCCAAGTTAAAGATGAATATAAAAATGTCAAGAATAGGAAAATATCAAAATCTGAAAGGCCCTGAAGGACAGAAAAAAATGAGACATAGCACTAATAGCAAAATTAGCACAACAATAACAACAAAAACACTTTTGGTAATTTGTGACTAGTAATTATAGAGTCAAAAATGAAATAAAAAAACCCAATAACTATAGTACGGTAAGCAGAAAATTTTAGACGACTGAACAAAAACTGGGAATGAGCATTTCAGCCAATTAATGAGTCATTTCCCCTGAAAGGAAGATTGCTAAGTTTGGAATAACGATCGCTGTAAAATCAAATGTGTATGGAGAAATCCATCCTAATGTATAGCCAACTACCATGTATTTTTGCGGTGATATAATGGCATCTTTGTCTCATAATACCTAATGTGAACTCAAAGACCCCAGCCAATCAAAATGTGTTTGGTAGGCTCAGATGGTAATTTTGTACAAAGTTGATTTTGAGGAAGCTTGAGTAGACAAAAAATGTAACGGAAAAAGGAAACTGGGTTCTTGGTGCACTGTGGAGTTTTGTTTGTTTGTTTATTTGTAAAATCTGTTAAATATAGATGTTTATGCAGCCCTTTGCAAGTCTGTTGTTCAATGGACATTTCTTTCTATTCCCTTCAGGTTAGTCTTGATTCTCGGGTGCGAGAAGTGATCAACAGAAACTTGTTGGATCCCAGTCCTCACATGTATGAAGATGCCCAACTTCAGATATACACCTTAATGCACAGAGACTCTTTCCCAAGGTTTTTGAACTCTCAGATGTACAAGTCTCTCATCGAAAGTACTGTAGGTTCTACTTCTGAAACTTAGTTCTGATTTTTGGGTGAAACAATTTGGGGTATTTTGGGGTGGGTGGGAGAGAATAGAAGTAGTTTAATAACATCTGGAGCTGAGTTCCTGGAGAACTACAGTTTAGCACTACTCAGGCTACTGTGAAGAAAACAAACACATATTATGGTCTCTGTCTACATTTTTAACAAGGTCCTCCTTGCTTGAGTTTGAGGGGGAGGGGAACAATGGATTTGCCAAAATACATTTGTTTCACACTCCTTTCACTAACTGCAGTCAAGAATGCGATGATGTATTTGTAGTTTTATGAACAGTCTCCTTGTGTATCCTCACACTGCATGTGCAAGATAAAATTGCTTCACATACCACTTAGTTGTTGCAATATTTAATTCAATAATATAAATTATATCTGTATTTAAGAACTTTTTTGTGCAATACAGTCTTATGGTACATAGAAATAATTGCAGCAAACCAGAAAGGGGCTTGCATTTTATTAACATCACTAACACAGAAAAAAGCCAATTTTTCAGGTGTAGCATTATTCAAAGTGCTCTACTGAGTACAATACACTGACTTTTTGAAGCCAATATTTCTGTGTAGGGAAAAGAGCTATTTATCACTGTTTATTTAAGATAAATCAAAGTGGGGATTCCTCTGGTTGTTCACTGCCAAAATCATGGCATTTTCATAAGTGTTTGCAGTGTCAAAAAGAAAAGAAAAAGCACAAACCACTTAAAGGGATCCATGTCTGGGCAACACAATTTATGCGCTGATATTGTTTAATTGTTATAAGAACAAAGATTTTCAATGTACACTTCAGATGTCAGATACTGTAATTGATTTATTAAAGACTGGCAATCTAGTTCTAACATTGTTGTCTAATGTTATGTACTTCAGAAAAAAACACCTTTATAATTTAGTTTTTGAATAAAGAAGTTTAATAAAAGATTGCCTACATGTAGCATTTTAGAGCATTTTAGAACATTTTGATGAATTGCATCTGTCCTGTAAAATATTTTTCTTTTAAAGAGAAATCCAGTGAAAAGTTTTTTTAAAGGTTTTTTACAAAGAGGGAGAGGGGCTAAGGAAAACTTGTCTCATCTTAAAGCCTCTTTGATTTTGAAAATCTCTTTGAAAGCAAGGAGTTCAAGGGCTTGTGATCTTATACTCCTTACCCAGGCAAAACTGTTCATGTTAACAAGTGTCTTTCTTGGGTAAAGAATTCTGAATATTAAGGGCCCAGTAAAATCAGAACTAAGAAGGCAGCACCGTGCTCAAATTGCCTTGCTACCATGCTATTTTGACAGCTGTCTGATTTGACCTTTTTTTTAAGAAAATGTCCTTTTTTAATATGCACTTTGATGTTTAGAGATACCATAAGTTGTAACTTACAAACCACAACCTTCATACATACAATACACAAAATTATGATCTGAATGTTAGGATCCCCTGCAAACTATCCTGAAAGATACATCATACATGACTTTGAATCGAAATTTAAAATGTCCTTATTACTAGGAAATTTGTCCTTACCAAGCTTTCGAGAGAGGCAAGAGTCTTCTCACTTACACCCATATAAATATGGAATATCTCCATTAACTTCAGAGTTGACAGATTATACAGTTTTGTACTGGAGCAGAATCTGCTCCTGAAATGTTGGGCCCTTCTCCCTAGTCTGTAAATTACTTCTGATGGGCTGGCCGCTGTACAGAGCCCTGTTGAAGTTGGTGGGACTCATACAGGCACAGGGATCTGCTTGCATAGAATAACTTGCAGGATTTGGAGATTAGTTTATTTTCTGGTGGTTATTTTTTCCTTTTATTTTACTACCTCTCTCTCTTATTATTACTTATTATTATTATTATTATTATTATTATTAGTTTATTTATAGAACATGTTTCAAATAGCAGGTTTGGGGAATTTTTTAAATAATCATTTTTACTTGAAACCTGTGTGCTTTTTTGTGGATGAATATGAACAATCCGAAGAACTGTTTCTTAAACTCATTTGGTTTTGTAATTTATATAGAATTCAGGAGATTATTAAAAGGGCTATTCTTTATTCCCTATGCAAGTATTTTAAATGTTGTAGTGTATGACAAAATGGGATTTTAAACAAATTCTGCAAAGCAGAAAACAAAAATCTGTTTACAGTGGCGTTGCTGACTATCCTACTATATTCAGCACTTTTAAATATGTTGTTTATGAAAATGTAGTTTAAAATGCAAGACATAATATTTATAAACATTTCTTTTAATAAATACCTGTTTTGCCTGAAAGTGTTGTTGTGTTATGACATACTTTATTCATGTTGGTTAGCTATTTACCATTATGAATAAAATATTCAATAATATTGATAAGACTAATAGCTATAATGTTTACAAGACTTTTCTTCCTGAAGGGAGGGAGATGGAATTCAACAAGGAAGAATTGCCTCCTTCTACTGTGAATATGGTTTAAAAATGAATTTAAGATTTTTTTCTTAATTAGAATTAAATTTGGTCTTACATATCTATTGTGCCATTTAGTGAGAACTATTTACTATGGTACTATACATATATAGCATCATATATGTATATATTTATATGGCATGATTTGCTAGTGTTTGGGGCACAATGCATTTGGATGCAAACAACTAGACAATGTAATAAGACAATACTGCATGTATGAGCTTTTAAAAATGTAGGCTTGAATATTCTTGATGTTACCATTTGATGGTGACTTGCTAGCCATTAGCTATCTTTATAAGATACTTTAGACAAGTAGCTGTTCTTGTCAAAACAGACAGTTTATCCTTTTTAGGACGCTTCTAAAGCTAAAGGCCCTGAAAAACCATGTTGATTTTACGCATAGACATTCCAGAAATATGTAAGTGGAAACTGTTACATCATTACATATCTCTTCAGTATAATATCACAATGAGCTTATGTTCTAAATCCCCAGTTTTCAGGAATTTGTAAACTGAGCATAAATTATGACATAGAATTTTTCTTCCAAGGAGTATGATATAATTACCGTTAATAGAAACTCCAACAATTGGGGTTTTCAAACTCACATGAATAGTCAACTACAGTTCATGTCAATGTATATCTCAAGCTGTTTAAATTTCTGAAATTGATATTCACAACAATTTGGTCATAATACAATCTCATTGCTTTTGGTACAGTATTTTGAAAAACAATGTGAACAGCCAAGCTATTAAACTTGAATACAGATTTACTTGTATATACAATAAACAATACATATTTTAAATTGCCCTTTACACTTATACTATAGACTGGAAAAGTTACAGTCTCATAAAAAACTGAAATGCAAGAAAAAATCAAAACAAATTTAAAAGAGAAAAGACATAAGCTTAATTGTGCGTACATCAGAGGGCCTAATCCTGCAAACATCGATGCATCGCCCTAAATAGGCAAAACATTTAGACATATACCTAAGTCACACTGGCTTCAACATGGGCTTTGCTGAATTGGGGACCATGTGACTAATTTAGGTTCTGAAACAGTCTTGTGGAAGCCAGTAAATGGCTTTGTTTAACTTACTCACACGCATAGGCTGTTTTGCTCTAAACCAGCAGTATGCAGGAAGCTACTCCCATTTTTTTTTCAGGTAAAATAAATATGGTCCAAATTCTGACCTGAAGCCATATTTGCTCTCTCTGGTGTAGGATGTCTACACAGATACCACCTGCCTGGGAAGGTATGTGCGTGCGATGGAGGGGGATGCTCTCCCTGGGAGAGCAAGTGGATATAACTGCAGTCATATATCAGGCACAGGGGCTATAGAGGGAGGCCGACTTTACATTACAGTGAAGGCTTCCTTGAAGGCTTGTTTTGCAGAAGCTGCCTAGAATATGTGTTCAATGAACCTGATTCAAAGCCCACTGAAACACAGACTTCTTCAATGACCTATGAATCAGGATCCATGTCCCACAAGTTATAAGGCCACCAGTTATCACTGGCTGTAAACCTTCTCCTTGAAGAATTAACACAGTCAAGGACCCACAGTGGGCATCCTGCTGATGGAACCCAATGACTGGGTTGATTTGAGCTTTACATACACAGATAACCAAAACATCAGTTTCAACTTATTTGTTCCTCTCTGGTGATAACCCTAATGTAAGTTTTCTTTCACATGAAATTTGCTAGTGTTTTGCAGACACACATTTGATGTGGGGCTTAGGAGACCTGTATTTTTAATAAATATATCCAATAACAGAACTTCAGCCCCATTCAACCCTATCATACATATTTCTGCCAGTAACAGGAGTGATCTGTGAGGGATGGGAGGATAGTGCATGATGGTGCCAAAATCTGCCACTCTTTGGACTCACATTAATACTGTTTGCACATTTGAGAGTCAAATATGCTATCTTAGTGCCTGGAGCCTGAATTTGAACATACTTGCCCCATAAACTAAGATAACCATACAGAAACTTTCCCTGCAATTTAAAATTGTGACACAAACCAGATGATTCAACATCTTACAGCAAGTCATTAACTCATGCTGGCTTTTTTCTTCACAAGCTTTACTTTACACTAAATCATCTTATACTCTGCATTTCCTGGCTTTTGACGATCTGTCACAAAGCATGTTACTGATCCATAATAGTTACGAATTTCATAAATTTTAATGTCCATAGGAACTCGAGTATTTGGTCCTATCAAATCCATAAAATTTCATCATTTTTTCTTTTCTCCCTTTGACAATGATACTTACTGTATTAAATTATCCATCATAATTCAGTGAACTCCACTGACAGGTACCAGTGGATCACAAAGTAGATTTGCATGCATGAATAATATTTCAGAGGCAGTGCTTTAGGCAATTTGTTAATGCCAGACTAACTTCAGAGACTGTACATTCACTGCATACCCTTTAAGTGTAATTTTCTTACTTTAAAAAATATTGTTGTTACAATGAATTTTGTCAGTCCAATTGTATACAGTGGAAGACTTGCTAAAATGTTTTTTCTAAACATTGCAGAATTACCATTTTTAATCCTATATTTATTTTAATATAGTCAACAAATCATTATCTCACGTTGAATGTATTTCCTGTGGATTTCCAAAATGAATCTGGATTACAAGTTTTCATTTCTGACTGCTGTGGCAATTTTACATGCATATGCATTGCATTAACATTTTTTAATAAATCTTTTGAAATTGACAACTGACTAATGTAAGCTTGGGAGAAGTTACTGTTACTCTGCCATGTGTGTTAATTTAGTTGTAAAGTATGCTTATTTACTTCTGTTAATTTATGAGAGGAAGAACAGAATACTTTGATTTGATTCCTTCCAATGGCTGTACTATAAGGTTATTGCTTAAAACAATTTTACAGATAACTGCACCTTTTTATAACATAATAAAGTATATTCTTTAAACTACTTTTGTTTTGAGTTTAGCTGAGAGTCTTTCATCTGAAAGAAAGTGATTTTATTGCAAACTCCACAAAAGGTGATATCAGAAAGTATGAATGAATAATATCAGACAAAGTAAATAAGGTTATCCCCCAATCTTTTCAATCTGTTATCACACCACAGCCTAATAAATGACCTTGTGTGCCTTTTGCATTTCCAGTTCAATGGTGCATTAAAATGTATGTGTTTTAGAAATTGGTCATATTTAGTCCACTAAGATTTGACCTAAATAATTTCTGGAAATTGCTCTTAACTCTTGTCTTACAAAACAAGTTAGCTCTACATTTTGCTTTGAATGTTCGATTTTTGCATTTGTTATAACTGCAGGATACATATGCAAAGATGCCAACATTATTTTAAGGAATTTCCTTCATCACTATTTTTAAGGACTACTTATATTAGGAGGTGTGACTAAGAGCCTGAACTTATATTTATTGAGAGACCAGTCATGGTACAGCTTTTATGTAGGATTATGAACACTTCGCACCTATGCTTACCACCTCATTAAACTGCCTTTAGCCTTACTTATCCAATTTTAGATAACTTAAGGTATGAATTTAAACAAACGTATTTATACTAGTCAAAACATTGTTGCTGATGTTTATTCCAGTATGTCTTTTCCACATTAGTTTATATTGCTTAGGGAGGCTGTGTAAGTGAAACACAATTCTTATACCTGAAAAAGTGTAAATATAGAGTTATATTGGCATGGTTGTTAAAACTCTCCAATACTGACAAGCACTTATTTTGAGGGTGGTTGCTCTGATATGAGTATGGGGTTGAAGTGACCCAGGTCTGACCTGGAATGGGAGCCACAGTGTTGTTCAGGTCTTAGGCTCAGACCTTTAAAGATATCTTCATAGGTTCCTAACTCCCTGAAATTAGTGGGCATTCAGGGCCTAACTACATTGGAGGATATGAGCTTTTGTACTTGGGCTTATCTGCAGAGTCCATTATCATCTATTTAACTCATGCAGGAATTTGAGGAAGTAAGATCCCTGTCCCTCAGTTTCCCTTTGCTTTCATGTTGGAATAATGGCGTTACCTACTGTTACCCATAAGTATGAGCAACCAAATGGAAGGATGTGGGCTAGATCCCTGGACTTGTCCCCAGAGTAGAAAGACATGTCTTTACAAGGAAGATGTAGCTGGTGCTACCCCGACTCAATATCTGCATATGCACAAAAGCTTGCCATCATTATTCACAGAAGCGCAGTCAGACAGTAGCCCTTCCCTCAGTATTCCAGTGGTGTGGTGCCATTTTAAATAAAATTCTTCAGCCTGAGTTATGCAGGAGGTAAGGCGAGATTAGGCTAGAGAACCTACTGCCTGTGGACCAGATGCACCCCATTGCTTAATTTCATCTGTCCTATGGCATATCTTGGCATCCCCCTGCAGGGCTGGAGTTGTGAGTGCCAGCTCACCAGCAGCAGAGGAGAAGCCCTGAATCTCCACCACGCCCCAGGTGAACGAATAGAATGTTTTTATTTCTCTCTTTAAAAAAAAAATCCCTAAATAAAGTTGTTTTTCCCTTGAGTGTGTGACCCATAATTTATTTATTTATTTATTTATTTTGTGGGCTAGATTATCACTATGATTCCTTCAGGTCTTAAAATGTACCAGCAGGGTAAGCCTGGGCTGTAAAATTCTAGCAGCCTTCATACTGCCATTGAGTGCAGCAGGGTTAAGCATCAGTGACAATACGGTGACACAATTACCTCCACTGAAATAACATTTGCCAGCTCATGTCTGTGTGCGAAGATGTACTTGCTAGTAAAGAAACGGTTTAAGCTATCTCCCAGAGGGTAAACATCAAGTGCCAAAGTCACTGCCCCAATTGGTACTCCTGTTTTCTGTATCAGCATTTAAGACACTAGAAAAAAAAGGAATGGAGAATGAAGTGTCCTTATGCCATTGATAAAGGGCCTCGAGGTTAGGACTGTAAGACATACTGGTGGGCAGTGGGTGAAAGTTTGCACTGCTACTGCCGCTAAATACAATTTGTGGAGAACAGGTTGTATCATCAATGATGACTAACTGTGGAAGCGCGCTAGTGAACTTCTGATAAAGCCAAGGTGAGCTTTGTGCCGCAGATCTGGTTAAACAAAGATGTGTTTTCTATTTTGCTTTCAAGCTGAGTTAATAAAATGTTTGGGGCTGACACGGGGCTGAGACTGCACCATGAATAACCTTAGTCATTGGACTGAAACATGAAAATAAAGCGAGCAAAGCCTCCACGCCAGGCAGGGATGGAAGTGATATGGTTAGGACCCGATGCAATTCATGTAAGGGAGATGTCAAGGATACTGACAGGATGTACAGGAAGGAGACTTATTGTGCTGAAGCAATGGAGGTGTACAAGAGCTGAAGCAATGAACAAAAGAAAATATATAGAACTGAAGGAGCGTGTGTGTGTGTCGGGGGGTGGGATTGAAGTGCTTTTTTTGTGATGATACATGCTGCTATGGCATACTGTTGCCTTTTGTCATAACAGGGCAGGAACTGGAGCCCCTGCCAGCCCCACAGCAGTGCCAGGGCCATGAGGCTGCCATGTGGTTGGGAGGCAGAACCCCCCTAGCCCTGTGGCAGAGGGGGGACAGGTGCGGGAGCCCCTGAACCATTTGGCAGATCAGACCTGGGAGCTGCAGCCCCTGCTGACCCCACAGCAGCACAGGGGCCAGGAGACTCCTGTGGGGCTGGGAGCCAGAGTCCCTGTGACCTGTGACAGAGCGTGGCTGGGTGCTGGTGCCCCACCCTCCCCTCCAGGAGCGTATTGAGATGTACAATGTGCATACTGATACAGCGTAGAGAGGCATATGAGGGCTACAGTGATATGGGGAAGGAAGGGAGGTACACAGTAGTTGTAATCATGTAAAGAATGGAGGTGTATTGGGACTGAATGGAGCCATACAGGGTATTTTTTGCCATGTTATGGATGAGAGGCTATAGGGAGGCATCCAGGGTCACACATGGTTGTGAGTGATCGGGGGCGGGGGCGTGTACCAGGGCTGTAGAGCAGGGAAGCACACAAGCGTTGCACTTATACATAAAGGGGTCTCGGGGCTCCAGTGAGAACTGGGGCTATGGCAAGGTAGGGGAGGCAGTGTACAGCCAATGTATACACAGACGCTGCACAGGTCCTGTACCAATCTACAGATAGGTGGAGCCTAGGGGCTGTAGCAAAGGCATAGAAAGGAGCGATCTGGGACTGCTGAGCTGTGTGCTGGGAGGAGCACAGGGACTGCAGACCACGGAAGGCTGCAAGAGGACCGGGGGGACGAACGTCACAACCCGTTGCGAAAGTTCAGGCTATAAATTCGGAGGCGCTAGGACCCGGGGGCGCAAGCACACCCGGCAGCGTCTGCCGGAGCCTGGCCCGCCTCTCAGCCCAGGCCGTCCAATCAGACCCCTGCTACGGGAATCCCGAAGCTCGCCGGGAGCCGATCGCATTCGACACTTTCCGGCAAGGCGGGGGGAGGAGACACCCGAACGTTGCCGGCCATTGTCGCTCGTGCCGAAGACAAGCCGAGCGCCCTTGCCCGGGACATGCGACTGCTCGCGCGGCCCCTCCTCCGAGCGGCGCGAGGGCTCTCCGCGGCCGCGGTCGCGTGCCCCGCCGGGAGCTGCCGCGAGACCGCCACTCAGGGCGGCCCCGGGGGGGGACGCGTCCCGCAGCAGCCGCTGAGCTCTCGGCCTGGCCTGGACGTGCTGTTCGCCGCGCCCGGGTTGCGCCGGTTCCTGGAGGAGCGGGCGGCAAGCGAAGAGGGCCACGAGCTGGCCGCGCGGATCCAGCGGCTGCGAGCGAAGGAGCAGGAGCTGCGGGAAACCCAGGAGTTGGCCCGGGCCGGTGAGACCCCAACCCCCCGCAACGGCAGAACGCGCCGGGCTCTGGCGCCGCCGGCGCTCACCCGCAAACCGCAGGGGCTGGGACCAAGCCTCTTGCATGCGCCTCTACGCCTGGCTGTGCTGCATGGGGGGTGGGGGCTAGTTCCTGGGGCACTGGGAAAGTCAGAGAGTATTTTACGGTGTATATTCGCGTAACCCAGGTCAGATTAAGGCACGCCTGGCGCAGAGTAACAGCGTGCAGACAGGAAGTGCAATCGGGGTTCTGCTTTGCATCCACACCTGACTTTCATCGGAAATAAATTCCCCTGTATCAAGGAGTGTTGAATAGGCTTGTGTCCGACTGACCTGCTAGGCTAGGATTTAAATCCCTTTGTGGAGCTGGGCTCTAGGCTAGTTCCTGCAATGATTTTTGTCAAAGTGGTGATTTCCGGAAAGCAGTTTCTAGGCTTCAGGGGTGCAGGGGAAAAATTGCAAATGTGAACCCTGAAAGTGTCATAACCAGAAAAGCTCATGATGTGAAGGGGCCTGATTCATGATTTTTTGAATGTTTGCATGTTGGCACTATTGAATATTTGTGTTTAAAAAGTGCTAGCAAATGCATTTAAAAACATTTCTCTCACCCTACTAGTGGTAGGCCCAAAATTAATATTTTTAAACATGATATAGTCTCTTTTCGCATGGGAAGAGTAAGTGTGGGAATAGATGGTGAGCTAAAATGTGTTTGTGTATGCTCTTCAGTGAACAATTACAGATGACAAGATTTAAATCCATATAGTTCAACCACCACCACGGGGCAATCATTTGGTTTTTTAATCATAGGCTACAGCTAAACTACAGGGAATATTGGAGCACAGTAGCTATGCTAGCATAATCCTTATAACGTAGACACAGGGCTTTCAGCTACTGCAAGAACGCATCCTTCTTAAGTAACAGTACAGTAACTAAATGGAAAGAAATAGTCATCCAGCAGCCTAGCTGTGCCTAAACTGGGGATTAGTTTGGTGTAGCTGCAGCGCTCTGTTGTGTGGATTTTTCAGAGCCCAGAGCTCTGCATTTATGTATACATAAATTTTACGGTAGCTCAGGAAAGCCTAGATTGCTGTTGTAGTTCTCAGATTATTTTGGTTGCATTAATTATTTCACTGCAAAAATATTCCCCACTTTCTTTGTCAGAGAAGAGGTAGCCTTAAACCTCATTTTCACTAGGTATGAGATGTATTTTTACGTGTTCGAATTCTAATGTATGCAAGCAATTGAACTAACCTGTAGTGGGGAGCTTTCAATTTACTTGACCAGCTAACATGTTAAAATGAACATTAGAAATTGACTACACCAGGACTTTAAGACTTTATATTAATTTGTTAAAAGTATACCTTCTTTCTTGGAACAGTAGGCCTAGGGCTTTTGGTTGTGTTAATCTAACTTGGCTCACCTAACCTAATTTAAAACTTCACCTTTTTGCCAAGTAACATGGCTTTATAATTCACAATGGTTATTAGAAATCTATTACATTACCCACCAGGTCTCTAATATCCTGAGACTAACAACTATGTGACAGGTGACTGATAATATTCAGGTTAGTGAAGGGTGGTAGGTCAAGGCCTTACACACTACTTAAACCTTTAACATAAAGCTTACATGGTATTGAAATCCTTTCTATAATTGTAGAGGACCAGATTGATTTAATGATCCATCCTTTAAACATACTCCGCAGGTCAATTTAGAATTGAGCATTTATAGGAGATAATGCAGCACCAGCAACTGGACAATGTGTAGCAATTTTCTCCTAAATAGAAGAAGAAAGATATGGCTACTTTTTCAATCATAATAAAAAAGCATGTATTGTAAATGGCTATTGAGTCTATACATCCTTATTTAGAGCATCACTTGATCTGTTAAATGTGCATAATCATTTACGCTTCCAACCTGCATTAACACATCTAGCAAATAGGCCCTTACCACCTATACACTCTTTACCAGTGTTCCCTCAGAGCATATGTTTGTTTTCCTGAGTCCAGCAATGTTACTGAGAA
Source organism: Carettochelys insculpta (assembly GCF_033958435.1). NCBI lineage: Eukaryota > Metazoa > Chordata > Testudines > Carettochelyidae > Carettochelys > Carettochelys insculpta. The sequence continues at coordinate 92,963,838 of NC_134139.1, forward strand.
CCTTTTTCTATATTATACTAGGCTTGTTGCTGCAAAAAGTTGAATTCAAACAAACTTGGAAGCCAACAGAAATAGTGGGATAGTCAAAGCCTGTCAACAGAGAGTAACTGCAGCCCAAGTGGTGCAGAGCAGGGAGCAGACTCATTCAAAGAGTCGCTCTAGATATACTAACTTACCTGGGAGGAAAGAGGGATATTTGTGCAAGCATACACCTGTTTAGTCGGTACTGATACTGTTTCTTTATTCCTCACTGGCTATGTCTAGAGAGTTTTGTCAACAAAATGCGCAGAGCTTCCACACCAAAAAAAAAAAAATGTTCTGTCAACAAAACTTGGCACTCTTGTTGACTGCCTTCTTTCTGCCTTTCCCTCATGAGGTAGAACACTTTTTTGACAGAATCTGTCCACAAAAAGGACATGTGGATGCTGTAGGGGACCCTTTGTCAACAGATAGGGCTTCGGGGTCACTGGGTAGTTCTGTCTGCTGTGATTCTGGTTGGTTGTTTTGTCGAGAGAGTGGTTGGGTAGTCTGGCTGCTTTCTGTCGACAGACTGGATTGCCAGAGTGATCTGCTTTCGTGTGTGGCTGCAATTTGTCGACTTAAGTTTTGTTGGAAAATGTCTTGTGACAGTATCTTCTGTCAGGAGATCACTGTAGTGTACATGTAGCCACTGTGTTCAAACAGTAGACACTTGAGGGTATACCGACAGAGGTGTAATTGTAGCCCAGGTATGTTTGAGTACAAATGATGTCAGTATCTAAATCAAGTATGGTCAGGAACTTTACAGCGAAACATTAGTCGGATGAAATTTCTAATGATAGGTACACAATCAACTTTCAACATTAAATGTATTTTTTCCAGCTATTATACTTTAAAATGTTTGTTTTTACATTGAAAAGAAGCTAAATTCAGATTGTTTGCTTTGAAAACATTTTTGTGGTGATGACATATAATGGGATATAAGGCCGTTAACCTCTCGGTCATTGTTCACAATCCAGTCAAGGTCCAAAGTGACCCACCAAGCATTCCTGCAGTATGATGACAGTTTGAGTTATGTGCTACATAAATACAGTATTTTTAGTTTAATGTCCAGTGGACTGGTATAAGTTTAACAAAAACTACTGCTACATTGCTACTATTGATAATTGCAGAAGAACAATCAATAATTGAATGGGCGTAACAAATAAAACACTGTCTGCATTGCTAGAAGTGGTCATTGCAGGATGTTTGAATGTCTCTCTGGGCAAGTTTAATTTATTTTAAGACTAGCCCGCAATATTTAAGAAATGTCATCTGTGCAGAGTGATGGGGATGTTATGCTATCGCCAACACTTAAGTAAACAGAACTTTAAGATTAGCTCCTTGTTAGTTTTCACATGTCTTTCTGGATATAATAGAGATATTGAATAGGGTGGGTCTCCCCATATCTAATATAGGCAATTCCTGAAAATAGTAGTAAAATAATTATTCATCTCTATCACAGATCATTCTTCCACTTTAATGACATGCAAAGTATGTTTTCAGTAAGAAGTGTGGCTTATACAGCTATTGTGAGGGGATGGTTAATGAGATTGTGTAAATCGTAGCTATTGATGATTAACATGCTCTAATATTGCAGATGAGAATGAAGATTTGCAGAAGCTTGCAGAAGAGGAAATAGTTTCCTGTCAGGAAGAGATAACTGACTTGAAGCACCAGGTATAACCCTTGTAAGGTAACATCATACATAGTTTTGCTAGCTAACACTAAATGAGCAAGAAACAAATCCTGTCCTCATTTACAATTCTCCAATTTCATTCAAATTAGTTTTTCGTTTTTATAGTTGGTAGTGAACTGCAAAGCTGGCATGTTAGGGAATCATGGAAATGTAGGGCTGGAAGGGACACTGAAAGGTGATTGAGTACATCCCCCTATGGAGCAAATTCCTGTAGATTTGGGGTCTCAAACTCCTGGCTGGCAGGCCATACCTGGATGGAGCAATTGTGCAGTCCAGCCTGGGAGTACCAGGGGAAGGGGGAAGCCTGTCCATTCTCATTGCCCAGGTTCTGCCCTTTCCTGACACCACCCTGCCCTTGTCCCCAACCTCCCGTGGAGGTGGAGCTGGTGCAGGGCAGCAGCAGTTATTGGGCCCCTTATACTCCCTGTGGCAGCAGGAGCTGCAGGGAAGCAGAGTGCACTCTGTGGGCATGCTCGCTCCACTTTCCTGCCACCACAGGGAGTGTGAGGGAGAAATCAACCACTGCTGATATCCTGTATCAAGCCCCCCCACCCCATAATCCGTAATCCTCAAGGCTGCAACCCTCGAGGGACAGGGTGCCATGGTGGGAAAAGGGCAGGGTGGTGGCAATGTTTGGGCAGTGAGAACAGACACCTCCTGCCCCATCTGCTGCCCCTGCAGTATTTCTGGGCCAGATTGTGCAAGTGCTCTGGAATTAGAGACCCCTGCTCTTGACCGCCCCCAAAAAGCATTCATTTGTATCATTTGATCACTTCCCAAGAATTTCAAACTATAAATGCTTAATAGGCTTCCTGCTTTCTCTGGCTGTAGGAGAAAAAGTTAATTAGGTTTATTGCATATATATGTGCTAAAGGCTTTTATCGGCTGATAAAGGCAAATACACGTAGTATTAGTGCGAGAGCAGGCTATTGCTTTTACAGAGGACATTTTTTAACTGTAGCTAGTTCCTATTTGATAGTCTGTATAGACAGCTGCAGAGTAATTTATCACAATTGTTCCCTTTGGAATGTGTACAGTAATGCAAATATTGATTTACTGGATGAGCAGATAGAACAAAGATATATAGAGAAACTTCATTCAGAACAAGTAAGGGGGGGGACTTCACAGGCAAATGTTTAAAGTTTGAGCTTGGTTCAACACGTAAAGTTGTTTTATAAAGGCCGTTAGAGGTATTTTCATGTTTTGATATCAGTACATCTTTAATTTTTGTGATTCAATACAAATTCACATCTCCCCTTATTTAACTAAATGAAATAAATCCAACAATTCCATAATATACTTCCAAACTTCATCAGTGAGCAAGCTACTTAGTTGATAAGATAGTACTGAGTTTAAAGATCTCACTTTTAAAAAAAAAAAAAATTCTGGATATTGGTCAGTGATATCTCTAGTCTTCAAAAGCAGAGGCCTCTTATGGCTAATAGAAATCAGTACAAGATTTTGTTGGCCTTCTTGAAAGGAGCCTTCCACAATCGGGGACAAACACAACAAGCTCCGACCTCTCTACAAAAGCATATTTGACTCCATTAGCCTTTTTGGAGGTAATGTAGTATCAGAAAAGACATTAAACTGAAAATTAGGAGATTTGGGTTCTACCCCTGGGCTGTCCAGTTGACCTACTGTGTGACTTTGAGCAGGTAATTTCACCCATGCCTCAGTTTTTGACCTATAAAATTAGGATAATATTTACTGTCCTTGAACTCTTCAAGTAAATGCTAGTAAATACTAGATATGCACGTGTTAATGGGAGTTACCTTGGGGAAACTAGTACAAACAAAAAGTTGGTTGAGCTTCAGCACTGGGTGTGGAGAAAAAAGCATTAAGAAAACTGTCTAGTTGAAAAATGTCAAGGAGCTGTACAGACTGCAAAATAAAATGATTGGCAGCTTGTATGACATTTTCATACTATCATTGAAATATTTCAAGTATAAATTGAAGTGCGGGCGAAGAAAATCTTAGGTAAAGAGGTGTGTAATTTTGTATTTACAGATAGTATTGAATTTGATTCCTTCAGAGGAAACAGACAACAGTGATTTGGTCTTGGAAGTAACTGCTGGAGTTGGTGGACAGGAAGCCATGCTATTCACAGCAGAGATATTTGATATGTATCAACAATATGCTGCATATAAAAAATGGAGATTTGAAATACTGGAATATTTTCCAAGTGAAATAGGTTGGTCATTAATGCTCTAATAGCTTGAATTGAAAAGGTGTATGCTTGAAAACAATTTTACATGAGTGTTTCCTCACTTGCCTACAAGTACTTCGCTTCCAAATTTAAGTAAACTGAATCAGTAGAGCTCTTAACATACAAAGAAGATGTTACAGTAAACCCTTGATTTAACAGACAGATGGGGTGAGGGGTGTTAGTTATTCCTGAAAGTCCATTAAATGAGGGTTTACTGCCCTCCCGCCCCCCCCCCCCCCCAAAAAAAAAAAAAAACACACAAACAAAACAAAAAAAAGCAAGCCATTGACTCACCAGTCACTGGAGCTGGAGGCGCCCTGCCACACATGGCTGCAGAAGCCTCCTCTTAGCAGCACACATTCCTCCCACTGCACGTGGGGCACGTATGCCAGTGCCAACTGTCTGCATACGTGCCCCAGCCCTGATGAAAGGAGCGCATGATGGCTCCTCCGGGCCACAGCAGCTGTAAATCTCTTATTTTTTCTTGCGGAGGGGGAGGAGGGAGTGTTAAGATTTTATGGACCCCAGCAGACTTCAGGAACAACAGGGTTGTCCATTGTTCCCAAAATCCACTAAATTGGAGTCTGTACAATCAAAGTTTTACTATACTCAGTTTTTATTATGAGAATGCCTGATGTTTCACAAAGGTTGACATCAAGTCTATAGCTTCATACAGTGTAATTGACATAGCTTGAGGAATTCAAGTTAAATGTTTGGGTGAAGATACTTACATATACTCGGTTATTTTTTTTTTTTTTTTTTATTGATTTGGACACAGTTGTTCTATTTAGCTATTTAATATTCTTGTTTGTATACTACCTACAATCTGTTGTATTCTGAATGCTTGTTAATTGTTCTGGGTAATTTGGCACAAAGAGGGGCGATCTTTAATTTAAATCACACTTAGGCTATGTCTACACTAGCCCAAAACTTCAAAATGGCCATTTCAAAGATTACTTAAAGTGCTGAAATACATATTCAGTGCCTCCTTATCATGCAGACGGCTGCAGCACTTCGAAATTGCTGCGGCTCATCCAGATGGGGCTCCTTTTCAGAAGGACCCTGGCAACTTCGAAATCCCCTTATTCCTATCTGCTGATAGGTCTATGCTCCTTCTAGTGATGTTATTATCTGCTGATAGGAATAAGGGGATTTCGAAGTTGCCAGAGTTCTTTTGAAGATGAGCCATGGCAATTTCGAAGTGCCGCAGCCGCCTGCATGCTAATGAGGCATTGAATATGTATTTCAGTGCTTCGTTAGTAATCTTCAAAATGGCCATTTTGAAGTTTTGGGCTACTGTAGACACGGCCTTAGTGAATAAGATGAAATATCTTGAATTTACCTGAAGTGTAGTTTGCTGCCATATATTTTCTCATCCAATTCAAAATTTGGTTCATTTAAAAAAAAAAAAAATACAATGCATCCTCATTAATCTGCACCAAAAATGCACATATTCCATATCACACATGCTCAATTGTAACTTAATTGTAAAGGTTGAGCCATTACATACACCTGGTGATCTCTATTTAACCATATAACTCTTAGAATAAAAGCTTAAATAGTGTGCAAGACCTTGCCCTTATACTTTCAAATTTGTAAAACTAGTCTTTGCTACCATCTTTTTCAGTTCTTTTCTCACTGTCAGCTGAACAGTGTGGACTGTTAGTTGCTAAGTGTGATGAGCTTAAGTATTCTATTTCAGAATCTCCTTCTAGTAATCTTGTTGTTAACTGCATTAATCCTTGTGTTAATTCTTAATCATAACAGAATTTATAGTTCAGTGTCATCCAACAGATAGATTCTGTCTATCACAAGTAAACTTATCGTGGACAAAGATACCTAGTTTGCTAGTAACTTTGCTTTCCAGATTACAGTACAAGTTGGTATTAAACATTCCTGCAGGTGTGTTCTAGGTGTGAGTGCTTTTTATCAAATTGATGAACGTCCATCCTATTTTTTTTCCTGCCTACTTTGGTAGCTTCTGATTAAATACACAGTGGCTTAAATAAAGATGTGGCTCTCCGACTTGAAAATGGCTGAGGTCTTGATGGAACCATTAAAGATCTTCCCAAATGTTGTTTGTATCATTACCTATTTGCTGTAAAGCACTTTGGATAAATGTTTTAGATATAAAAAAAAAAAATAACTGTTTTATTCAGTACTTTACATGTGACGGTGATGGACAATAAATCCAGTACAAATAGTTCAGTTAAACTGCATCAGTTGAAAACCATATATACACAGCTGAAAACTGCAACCAACTAGGACAGTTTTATATAATGTAGGAGGGTAGCTTGCAAATAAGGTCTTTATCTGACAAAAAAAAAAAAAAGCCTAGCAGTACCCCATCCAAACTAGTGCTGCTTGGTACCTAAGGATCAATGGGAGTACTCTGGAAAAGTTCAACTGTATAGCTCTGGCTTTCAATCTGGAACTCTCTTTTCCTGCAAACTCCATAATCTGGCACTATTTTAGTTAGCAGGACAACCACTCATCATGGGTGTGGCCAAGTTTCCCATGGTCCCATAAAGTTTGTTTACAGCTACCAGTCCTGGCTCTGAGTGTTCTGTGGTGTAATTTAGCTGTAAGTTACTCCTAAATGTCTTCAAAGAACCCAGTAAGCAGGTGGAGTGTTGGTAATGTCCTAGAAAATACTGACCTCCTGTCATCTGGGAAATTATCTCATCCGGCGTGGGTTAGGTCCCAAGGGTGCCGGATGAGAGAGGTTCAGTTGTACCAGGTAGCAAAGATCAGGACTTAATGACATATCCCTTAACATACCCCTCCCCAAACACAATGGCAATTACTTACCTGGACAGTAGTTTGGGGCAAGTTGTCTCTGCTTCTCTGCAGTAACCGCTGAGAGGCAGGGTGAGTTGTCTCTCTCCTGCTGTGCTAACCACTGAGCTGGGCTGGGAACAAGAAGGGGGTCCTTTCCCCACTGCCCCATGTCTCAGCAGCTAGTGAGTTGGGGCAGGGATGGAGGGGGTTCTCTCCATTCCTGGAAGCTGCTCAGCTGGGACTGAGAAGAAGGGCTGGCTCCCCCTGGCAGCTGAAGCCCTGAAGCTGGGGGAAGTCACCTCTTTCTCTAGCTGCTGCAGCCATGCATATTCCAAATGCCCCCCCACCCACCTGCTATTTCTTCACCTCACCCCACCCCACTGTCCTTTTCCACCTCCCCCTACTCCCTCCAAGATCACCATTTCACCTTACCTGTGTGTCTTTTGCAAGGTCCAGGCACCTAATTAGTGGAGCCCACACCTGCACAGCTCAGCTAATTAGGTGGGTGGCCCTTAATTCTCTCAGGTGCACACCTTAGACGGAACTATCCACAGACCACCTGAACGGAGCTTGCAGACCATTGGTACACGGACTACACTTTGAATACTTCTGCTCTAAAACATTTAAAAAAAGACATGAAAGTAGGTTCACCAAATGGTAAACCAATAAGATGTTTGACCTTTATAACTTTAACATAAATCTTTTTTGGAAACAAAACCCTTTTTGACAAGGCATGGGCAAGATAGGAGAGAAGCTGAATCACTGGCTTAATAATCGCTAATACCATAGCACTGTGTGCTTTCAAAATATTTGGATCATCTGCCAACTTCCTCTTCAGCCAGCTACACAAAAGAAATATTTAGCTTCTTAATTAGTATAAATGTTACTTAATATTAAAATAAACCTAAATTCTGTGTAGTTGAGCAAGAAGTTGGATGACTATTAGTGTTAAATGGTGCATTTAATGTACAACATTAACATGATAAACTGATACATGCTGAGAAGTCACTTAAACTGTAATAAGGTTTGTTTAATTATGCATTGAGGACATAAAGTGATACATTTACAAGTTCATATAATGCCATATTTTATTGGCAAATATGAGCAATTGTGTTTTATTTTTAAATTCACCAACATAGGTCAGAAGGCTTTGTGATGGAGTAGGGCAGGAAATGGTAAAGTTGGCACATAGACTTCTTTTTTTGTTTTGATCCCTACAGACTGACTTAATGGAATCATGTCTTACTTATTTTTTGTAAAAGAATATTAAGTGTCTTTGGATAACAGCATTATTTGCAAAATCCTTAATTACAGTTGTCAAACAGCAGTCCCACAGGATGGATCTGGCCTGCTAAATGAATCTTTCGTGTCCTAGACAGCATAGTCAGATTTTGCTCTGTTTTGGCTTTCATTTCAAAAAAGCTTCTATCTAGCCCTCAGAGAGAGAGAGCCTAATGTGTGTATATATATTGATGCACTGACATCAGTGGAAGCCCCATGGAGGGAGATACGTAGTTTGTGAACATGTATCATGGCCTATAAACTTAATTTAAAATTGCTTTTGGCTCCTCCACAGAATGATTTTGACACATCTTCGTTTAACAAATAACTGGCAGGAAAAATTTATTCTTGGAGTTTTGTGCATCTTTGAGTATAAACCTGACTGAAGATATTGGTTAAAATGTCTTTCTTTGTTCACTGCTTGTTTTGTTTTGTTTTTGTTTTAAAAAGATAATTCCCATTGAAATATTCTGTTGGAATTCTCAGCCAAGACAGGACATTACCTGCCTTCTCACTGTGTAATCAGCGACCTTAATTTTCCCCAAGACTGAAAGCTATATGAGACAACATATAGAAAAAGCAAGAGTGCTGCAGAATGCTGAAGAATTGAACACGGGTTGTGTTTACACTAAAAAAAATAACTTGGAAGTAGAGCATCTACATACACCCTATTTTGAAGTTAAACTTCGAAGTAGGGCACTACACCATTCCTGGGAGTGGAGTAAAGACTTCAAAGTTGGGCTCCCTACTTGGAAGTTAACTTGAAGTAAGGGAAAATGTGCGTAGACGCTCTGCTGGCTACTTTGATGTAGTGCCTAACTTTGAAGTTGGCTCCTAGTGTAGACGCACCCAGGTTGTGTGATGTATTTAGCATGTGCAAGGTTGGCTGATGAGGAGGCGCTTTATAATTAAAGTCTGATTCAGACTACACACAGATAAGTCACTTGATAAATCATTGCTAATGTTTTCCAAGCAACAAGTGTTGATGTCATCTAAATGAAATGTTTTAATAGTAATTGTAATATGATAGTTGTATTAGCACTATTTTGTTTTTGTCTTTAAGGGGGCCTGAGACATGCAGCTGCCAGTATAGCAGGTCTTGAAGCATACAAGAATATGAAGTTTGAGGGAGGAGTGCACCGTGTTCAGCGAGTGCCCAAGACAGAAAATAAAGGCCGTATTCACACCAGTACAATGACCATTGCAGTATTACCCCAACCCATAGAGGTAAGATTTATTTAAATACAGGCCCCATTGCTTGACATATTGAAGACATGTGAAATCTTTCCTTTTTGAATCTTTTGACCTGTCCCTCACTTTTAAGTGTAATTTTGATGTAATATCCCAAGTCACGTTGCATCTAATGAACATATTTCTGTCTGGAGAGGCTAGAGAGCAGTAGCACACATCAGAGCGCTTATGGATTTCTGCACAATCCCACCTCTTACTCTTTTCCCCCCAAAAACTGCTGGGAGTTCAACAGAATTTTCTCTTACATAGCTTGTGGAAAATTACTTTGCAGAGAGTAAGATTTCTTTAGTTTCTACATCTTATTTAAACAGTTGGAACCTCTCTAATCTGGCATTCTCAGGACCTGACTGATGCCAGCTGAGAGAATTTTCCCACCCATGGGAGGGCAATATTGTCTAGCAGCACCACCAACACTTCCACTGCTTATTTGGCTCTTAAAGGACATTTAGAAGTAAATTACACCTAAATAACAGCACAGAACACTGAGAGCCTGAACTGGTAGATATAAACAAACTTTATGGGACCATAGGAAACTTGGCCACAACTGTGATAAGTGGTCATCTGGCTAAGTAAAATGTCATGCCACATTCTGGATGTTGCTGGACAAGAGTTCTGGACTAGAGAGGTTCAAATCCACAAACCTAAATTTTTGCTAAGCATGAAAAATGCTCTTCTCAAAACCAGTGTTTTAGAACCTAAGTCTATTACAATTCCAGAAGAATGCTTTATATACAGGAAGTGGAAATACAGATCATTCCGAAGGGAAGGATAATGCCGCAGGAATCCCTCACCCAAATATTGGTTCTTCCTATTTGGACTTAAGCAAAGGCATGTCAAAGATAGCCTTGCATTCTTGACAGAGGAGCAGAAAAGCTGGGATTAGTCTATGTGAAACTTAGATATTTGATTTTACTTATGTATCTTCTACCTGTCTTGGGGGAAAGCCGACAGGAGTGGAGGATCACATGTATCAGACAAACATCTCTTAGGGGTAGGTTTATAAATAGAAATTCTCATTGTAGAGCTATTAACTGTGGTTTGTAACCTATCCTTCAAATTATCTTATATACTTAATGAATGCAAGATAGCTAATGTGACACCAGTATTTAAAAAGGGTTCTAGAGATGAATGATTCTGGCAATCACAGGTTGGTAACGGGCAAATTAGTTGAAACTATAGTAAGGAATAGAATTGTCAGACACATAAGTGAACATGGTTTCTATAAAGGAAAATTATGCTTTAGTAATCTGCTAGTGTTATTTGAGGGGGTCAACAAGCATGCGGACAAGGGGGAATCCAGTGGACGTATGGTACTTAGATTTCCAGAAAGCCTTTGACAAGGTCCCTCACCACAAGCTCTTAAGTAAAGTAAGCTGTCAGAAAAAGAGGGAACTCCTTTACCGGGTTGGTAACTCATTAAAAGACAGGAAACAATGGATACTAATAAATAGTCAGTCTTCAGAATGGAGAGTGGTAACTAGTGGTGTCCCCCTATCAGTTCTGGGACCCATCCTATTGAACATATTGATAAATGATTTAGAGGAAGGGGTAAACACTGAGGTGGCAAAATTTGCAGATGATACTAAACTGTTCAAGATAGTTAAGAACAAAGTAGAGCTTTGTGAAGAACGTCAAAAGGATCTCACAAAACTAGGTGACTAGGCACCAAAGTGGCAAATGTTTTAATGTTGTTAAATGCAAAATAATGCACGTTGGGGAAAAATAATCCCAACTATACATACAAAATGATGGAGACTAATTTAGCCATAACCACTTGAGAGATCTTGGATAGTGGATTGTTTTCTATTCACTGTGGATAGTTCTCTGAAAACATCCACTCAATGTGCTGTAGGAGTCACAAAAGCAAACAATGTTAGGAATAATTTAAAAAGGGATAGAGAATAAGACAAGGAATATCTTATTGCCTGTGTGTAAATCCATGGTAAACGTACATCTTGAATAAATGTGTACAGATATGGTCACCTCATATAAAAAAAGATAATTTGGCTTTGGAAAAAAAATCAGAAAAAAGAAATGAAAATGATTAGGAGCTTGGAACAGGTGCCATATGAAAAGAGATTAAAAAGACTGGGACTTTTCATCTTGGAAAAGAGACTAAGGGAGCTGTAACAGAGGTCTATAAAATCATAACAGGCATGCAGAAAGTGAATAAGGAAAATATATTTACTTGCTACCATAATGTAGGACCCTAGGCATCACAAAGTGAAATTGAATAGGTAGCAGGATTACAACAAGCAAAAGGAAGTTTATCTTCACATAGTGCACAAACAGCTGGTGGAACTTCTTTTCAAAGGATGTCATGAAGATCAGGACTTTATCAAGGTTCAAAAAAGAACATAGACTCATAGAAGGTAGGTCTACCAATATGTATTAGCTAGGATAGGTAGAATGGCGTCCTTAGCCTCTGTTGGTCAGAAGCTGAAAATGTGGATGATTACCTTTTCCATTCACTATCACTGTGGCATCTGGCATTGGCCACTGTTGGTAGACAGGATACTGGGCTAGATGAACCTTTGGTTTGACCGGGTATGGCCGTTCTTATGTTCCATATTTTTTGCTCCTTCTTAAAATGGTTTGCTGAGAATTTTTGTTTACATAAGGCTGTTAGCTCAGCAAAACCCATAAAGTACAGGTTGGACCTCCCTGTTCCAACACCCTCGGGACTTGACCAGTCCAAAACAAGAAAATTTGCCAGACTGGGAAGGTCCCCTACTACTTGCCCCACAACCTGCTGCTACCTCTTAATTCTGGCCTCAGAACCCTTGCTGGACAATCCTGAGGAAGCTCCAGCTTCCCTTCCGTGGCTGCTGCTGCAGGGCTGGGAGTCACAGCCACAGAAGCTGCTGCAGGGCAGATGGAGCTGTGGCTGTACCAGCTGCAGCAGTAGGGGAGCCAGGGCTGGGGGCCCCCCAGTGGTGGGCAGTGTGGCAGCCAACTGAGCCAGACATTGGCTCCCAGTCCTGCTACAGCCCCAAGATGCTGGCTTCCTTTTGACTGAGTCCTGGCTACCAGGGCTCTCTAACCCAGAAACATCTGTGGTCCGGTAGGACCATGGATGTTGCTGGACCAGAAGGTCCTAGTTTAGGGAGGTGCAACCTGTAACTGAAAATTAAAACTGTTTGTCTTGATCTTTTCCTCACAGAAGTTTGCACTGCAGTTTGATCACCAGGACTGTCTGGTGCTTTCTGTAACTGGTTGTGACACTGTACTCCTCATCAACTTGAAATGGTTGTGATTTCCTACTGAAATATACTGTTTTTTTTTTAAAGTGTTTATATTAAAAATAACTGTCATTTGTCTAGAAAGGGGAAAACAAAGAGGCGTGTGAGGTATTTATTTGTTCTGTCTTGCCTATCACAGATCAATCTGATAATTAATCCTAAAGATTTACAAATTGAAACTAAGAGAGCTAGTGGAGCTGGGGGCCAGCATGTAAACACCACTGACAGCGCTGTACGGATAGTTCATATTCCAACAGGTACTACAAGTTACTCTTTATAAAGGATATACAGCATAAAACTATTGTTGTAACTAAAATACAGATACCTTCTCAGGCTGAAAGGTAAAAAAGCTGAATAATTCTACCTATGTTCCCTTCCTATTTTTTCAGTCTCTTTGTAAGAGCAGTTTTCAGTATTAGGAGACAAAGTCATGTAACTTAATAATGTAAAATCATTATGGGGTAAGGATTTCAGAAAGGTTAATAAAATAACCATTTATTTCTGCAAATTGTATAAAATTACATCCCTGAGATCTCGATTTGGAACATTACTCCACATCACAGAACCACTACTTTTCTTGGCATACCGGGTGGTTTTTCTTTCATGGGTCCAGTACTAAGTTATTAGAGCATTGGAACCAAAGACTTGAGTGCATTGGGATAAATATCTTTTTTTGGAGGGAGGAGGAGAGAAGCCTCTTGACTTACAGCTTATCACTTTTCATGCTTGATATACATACAAAGAGAAGTAGTGCTTTAAAAGCAGGTCAGACTACTAGGACAACAGTTTGCTCGAGAGTGGTCATATCACATCGAACTGGGAGGGACCTCAGGAGGTCATCAGGTCAACCCCCCCCCTTTTTAAAAAAAAAAAAAAATCTAATCTATTTATTTTCCCCTCATCCTTAAATGACCCCCTCAAGGATTGAGCTCACAACCCTAAGTTTATCAGGGTAATGCTCGAACCACTGAGCTATCCCTCCCACCCAAGAATTTCCATACTAGATCAGACCCGCTGTGCATTCTAGTCCAGTAATTTCTCTCTGACGGTAGAAGTACTTGTGTGGAAGTACTCTCTACTTGGAGTTGTCTCTTCTTAGTTAGCAATGATAATTTTATCACACAACTCAATTTCTGTTGCTTTTGATACAACTCTAGCTTATTCTGAAACCTTGAAGGTAATAGACCATTCTCAAATGTTTTCATAGCTTGATGATATAAAATGTATTGTTGATCACATCTTCCCCCTGCTCAGTTTTGCAGACCACCTCCTTTTAACACACCAGTTCAAAGAAAAGTTTCTCCCTTCTTATTCACACTAACATCCTTGAGACAGGTGCAGGAATTACTGATATGGAAAATTTGTTTTTTTTTCAGTTTTTAATGCAATTTAGCAAGTGAAAAACAGATCAGAGGCGGTAGCAGACAGATCTTCAGGAGACATCTTGAGACTCACCGAACAGTTCCCTGTTCTGGAATAGCTTATTTCAAAGTAACTTTGCTGTGTAACCATACCCTTAGTCTTAGAATCTGTGGCCTCCATGGTAAAATCACTTCCTTAATTATTATAGATTTTGGATTTTATTTTATTGCCCCCTCAACATGATGAAGACGGTAGAAGCTTGTTTTCACTTTTATCATAAAAATAATCACTGCAGATGCAATCACAATATTTTGTAATTACTCCTATGAAAGGTGAAATCGGATTATATTTTTGCTGTACTCAGGTATAGTGTCTGAATGTCAACAAGAGAGATCTCAAATCAGAAATAAAGAGAAAGCTATGCAAATGCTTCGAGCTAAACTCTACAGCATCAAAGTAGAGGAAGAGACAAGAAAGAGATACAATGCCAGAAAGATTCAGGTAGGATTCACTTTGCAAATGAATATCTCTGTGTGCATGGGACTGCTGGGCTGAAGTATGAGTAGGAGACAGGAGTAGGGAAATCTTTAAATGCAGTGCACAAATGTCTTATTCCATGAAATTGCTGCACATAGAGATTACACAGGGTTTGGTGGCATAAATATTTTTCACACTGTCTTGTAAACTTACACACTGAGCTAGCTCTCACATACAGAGATTGACAAGAGCAGTAGGATCACATGTTCTGCACGTTTTACTACTCATTTGGTGCCATCAAAGTATGGTGCATTAAGCCTCTAAATAGATTTCAAACTGCTGATTTTGTTTGTTAAATTAACATACTTGAAAAATATTCATTTTTGGTTCAGTGACAGGGTAAGGGCCTGATATCTAATAACCCATTGCAGTTAGAAACTACGTGCCAATAGGAAGAAAAGACTTATGCCTTTCCAGCAGTAGAAAGTACAAGTTTCTAAATCTGATAACTTATTAAATATTTGACATTTCACTGTGAAATGACAGGCACCATATTTTTATTTTTGCTATACTTGATCCACAGTACTATACAGGATCTACAGCCCTGATGAGACAGGTGAAATGAAACCAAATCTGAGCATAAGTAACCACAATACAAGAGACATTACTGGTTTTAAATTCGCATATACAGGTTGTACTTCCCTAGTCAGACACCCTGGGGACCTGAGTAGTCCCGAACAAAGGACTTTGCTGGACCAGGGGAGGTGAAGCCTGCTCACTGGCTAGGCTCCTCTCCTGGCTGCTGACCCACTCCATGGATCCAGGTAACCAGGGGTGGGGGGCATTCCCCCCCCAGTTGTTGGGAGGAGGAGTGGCTCTATTCCCGGCTCACTAATCAGGCTCCTCGTTACCAAGGGGCTGCCAGCCCGGCTTCCCATTCCCAGTGGGGCTTCCTGCCACCAGCCCACTGGCAAAAGCACCTGGCCCGCCAGCCACACCAGCCCACAGAGCTGGGGTGCTCTCATCCAGCAACACCTGTGCTCCTGATGTTGCCTAACCAGAGAGGTTCAACCTGTACCTTTCTTATTCATTGATGGCTACTCTGTTACTTCATATAGGCTTGTAGCAATGGTAAGAACACTGTGGTTCTTAATATATCTAAGAATTCTACAAACTTGTTATTCTTAGCCAGAGGTATAGTGAACAGGTCTGTGAGTTAGTCCTGTTGTTAAATCTCTGTAATGCGTATTTGTATATTTCCAGTAGAAGTAGAAAAAAAAGAATTGATGTTCAAATCCTTAACAAATCTCTTGTAGCTGTTGTTGTTACTGTTGTTAATAATAAATAATAATAATACTACTATGGTAATTAACCAGTTCTTCTTATATGGTAGATTGGGACCAAAGGAAGATCTGAGAAGATCAGAACGTACAACTTTCCACAAGATCGTGTGACTGACCACAGGATAAACAGAACAGTTCATCATATTCAAAAATATATGTTAGGAAAAGAACTTCTTGATGAAATGATAAAATCCTTGAGGGACTATGCTGATTATGAAATTTTAATGGAAATTATTTCAGAAAATGAAAAAACAAATCTGACCTGAACTTTGTTCTTTGCCAAACCATGTAATGACAGGTATGGATCCCTGGCAAAAATTAGCTGCATGACAGTTTGCTGGAGCATCACAAGGAGGTTTAAACTGCATTTTAGACCATCATAAAGGATGAATGTATCACCTTGTGACCTCTGAACAGTTTTTTCTATTTGCTGAAGTAGAAGACTGTAGACCTTTCTATGAGACATTGTTGCTACAGTATAGAAAATCTAAAGTAAATATGATTGAGTTTGAAGTGATGGCAGTCTTTACTTTCTCACCTGAGGACACTGCTGCTCCACTCTCGAAAGGTATGCAGAAAACCTGAAATGCTTTTAGTTCTAGGCTTCAGCTAAGCATTAAATATCTTTTCCATATGGTACGAATCCAAGGATGTAGGGCACCTTTTTTTTATAACCTTTAGGCTAGTGGTTAGGATGCTCAAAAGTAAGGTAGGCTATTCTTACATCTTAGGTGATTGATCTTAGCCACGTGACTACACGATGAGTCTGTTTCTGTCTCTGGTCCAGTTAATATTTAATTATCTTGTTGAAATTGAGTGACCTACATCAGACTATTGCACAGTCCAGTGGCTAAAGTATTCACCTGAGAGGTGGGAGATGTCTGTTAAAATCTCTTCTCGTCAGGCAGAAGAGGGAATTAAATTAGGGTCTCTCGTATCTCAGCTAATTAGCCCAACCACTGAGCTAAAGATTACAAGGAAAATCCCTCTACCTCACAGCCATTTTGTGTGCAGTGAGACAGGCACCTAAGCTGTTTCTTGTGAAACTGGCTTAGCACCTAAATCACCTGACCCAGAGAGGGGTTCCTGATTGTAGATTAAAAAGCAAAAATAGGTACCTTCCTGCAGACTACATTCAGGAACTGAACTCTAAAAGGCACTTGAGATGACCAAGGCTTAGGACATACCTTTCTCATCGATATCCCCTATCTGCTAGCGTAGGCAGCTGCACGCCTTGCTGACTTTTGTGGATTCCATTTTCTCATGCTGTCTCTTGCCATGCATTTTACAGGGAACCTAGGCACCTTACGTACACTTTGGCTATGTCTACACTAGAGGGCTTTGTCAACAAAACTGGCATTTGTCAACAAAACTTGGGGAGCATCCGGATTCCCAAGTCATTCTGTCAACAGTAAATCAACAGAACGCAGCACTTTTGTCGACCACTGTATCCCACTCCCCACGAGGAAGAAGACCTCTGTCGTCAGAAAGCCAGTCTGGATGTTCCAGGGGGCCCTCTGTTGACAGACAGACAGACGGCTTCCAGGACAGCAGGCAGCCCTCTCTGCTGTGCTTCCAGCTGGCCATTTTGATGTCTGGTCACTTTCTGTCGACAGAGCAGATCGCTCGAGAGCCACTTTGCAGTACGGCTGTGATCAGTTGACAGAAGTTTTGTGGGAAGATATCCTTCCAAGAAAAAATTCTGTTGACAAATCACTGTAATCTAGACATAGCCTTTGTGAATTCCAGTGATTTTTACAAGCCATCTGAAAGCTAGGCTCAGTGTTGCAATAGCCAATTCCTTTTTGGATTCAAGATGTACTGTCTGGAAGCCTGAGCTTCAGGTCTTGTATTTCTTGCTGTACTCTTTTTATCAGTTATAGCAAGGTTATATGATATTAGAAAACTAATGGTGATGAGATTGTTTTCTGTAACACTCAACAAAATGTTAACCTTGTTTGTTGAGTTTTTCAATGTCTGTATCAGGGTGAGCAATCTTTTGCAGAGGGACTGATCCAAGAATTTTTGTAAGTGGTCATGGTCATGAGCTGCCCTTTACTGTATTATTTGAGGGGCATGCAGGGTCTACCAGAGAGTTAGAATAGAGGAGCGGATTCTCACCTCGAGATGAGATGCTAAAGGGGATGGGAGTTGCAGTTTCTGGCCCTGCTGCCGCTTATATAGGTGTCTCACAGCTGGCAGTGGAGAATTCAGGCAGGCAGGCTGGCTGCCTACATGCCGCGGTGGTTCCATGACACTCAAAGTGGCTGGGGCTGCTAGCAGGCATATCTCTGTGCACTTCTAGCAGAGGGAGGACAGCTTGTCTCTGTGTGCTGCCTGTGCCCACAAGTACTGCCCTCATAGCTCCTACTGGATAGTCTCCTGTCAATAGGATCTGTGAAGATGGGGGTTGTGGGATTCTGTCCTTCTCCCAAGGGGCAAAGAGAGACATGCTTGCTAGTGGCAGTCAGTCACTTCCGGGAGTAGCAGGGCCAGAGTCACAGCAGGTAGGCAGTCAGCCACAGCACCCTTCTGCACTGCAGAACGTTTAGCAGCCCAGAGGGTTGTGCCAAGCTGCAGGATAATTGGCAGGCTAGTCTATCCACAGGCCATATTTTGCCTACCCCGGGTCTATATACATTGTTGCACTGAATAATCATTGCTAAAGTCCTGTTGCCTGGGGTGGGTATTGCTCCTGGTAGGGCAGTAAGAGTTGTATTAGCAGCCCTGGTGATCTGAAGTCTAGCCTGGGGATAGTAGTGTAAATTGTCCTGTCAGTGTCATTAAAATAGCAATACTTGCAAGAGTACGGCAAAGCAAATATAAAGTATCTTACGTGATAATATACTTATTCTCTCCTTAAAATCATTTATTATACCAGAGAGTAGCAATTATATTTGCATCTGTCTTTGAAAAGTTGGTATAAGTAATTCTGGAAATTACAGGCCAGTAATTTATTTATTTAAGTACCAGATGAACTGCTTGAAATGAGAATTTAAAGAATTATAAAACATCTGAATGAATAGGATGTGATAGGAACAAAACAACAGTATTTATATAAAGGAAAAGTCTGTCTTTCTGATCTACTGGTATTTTTTGTTATTAAAACATAGAATAAATAAGCAACATCAAATTTATATTTGGATATGGAAAAGATTGAAAGCAATTGTGACTGCCCACACAAACAGTGATAAGCACAATTTTATACCATACCAGAAGGTACTGCATATTATAACAATCTGTAGGGCAACAAATGATTCATAAAATGAGGGGGAAATTGTTTTAGTTAAAAAACATTTACTTTATTTAACAAAGCCAACATGAAAGATTAAAACCAAGTTAGCATGTGCAACAATCTTTACAGGAGTTTGTTCATAAAAACTAAAATTTCAGTAAAGTACAAATAAATGTAACCTAATATTCTAAATAATTAAGGAATGTAATTACAAAACTAAATGTCAGCGAATGTATATCTACATTCCATTATCTTATATTTACTTCCTTCTCTAGTTGGAGCTACGGATTGGACCTCCCTGGTCAGGCATCCTTGGGACCTGAACAATCCCTATCAGGGAATTTGCTGGACCATGAGAGGTCCCCTGCTTCCAACTTCCCAGACCACCACCTCCTTCCAGTCCAACTGGCCTCTCCCTGTAACTGAGCTGCTGACCCATATATTAGTCCTGGCCCAGCTGCTGCTAGGGTTTGGCCCAGCAGAGTTGCCATAGGCCACCATCGACTCTAGCCACTGCTCTGGCCCCAGCTCTTGCTGTGCAGACACCCAGCCTCTGGGCCCCCTGGGCCCTGGCCCTGACCCTGTTAGGGCTGCCAGATGGTGGCCCAGCCATGGGACTCTCTAGTCCTGGAATGTCCATGTTCCTGCCAGTCCACAGATGTTGCTGGATGAGGAAAATACTGGATTTGGGGGGTGCAACTTGTAATAAATATAAATACCCAGTGTATTTGACAAAGTTGGTTTTATCCACAAAAGCTTTTGCCCAAATAAATCTGTTTAGCCTTCAAGGTGCCACAGGACTCCTTGTTTTTGCAGATAGACTAATATGGGTAACCCTCCAAAACTTGTAAATATACAAATTTTTGTATAAAATTAAGGGTTCATTTAAACCTGATTTCCCCAAGGTTTTCTAGAGACCTTCTAGGCTGTCCTTAGTACCATGCCATATTCTGTAAAGCACTGATGAACAAGCTTAACTTTACCCATGAAAGTAGTGGCTTTGAAGTCAGTTCTGTTCCTGCACGCAAAGTATTTGCACCACTCTCTGCAAGATTGGAGTCTGAATCTCTACAATGGAGGTGTCCAATACGTCCAACTTGCCACATGGCAAATAGGACACCATGTTGTGGTGAATGTGGCTCTCAAGCCACATGCAACTCTGAGCCTTTTAAATACAGCTCCTCATGAGAGCTGCAGATGGGGAGTGCTGTCTGCCTGCTCCATGCCCCACTGCTTGGTGGGAGAAGTGCCTGATGGCAGCAGTGGTGGCCCCCATGGCTCCATTGAATTAGAACATCGGGACTGGAGGTGCCTGGATCTAGGGGAGAGAATTATTGGGGGTGCAGGAGTGTGATGAATAGGGAAAGAGGACAACCACAAGTGTGGCAATCTTTGAATTCCTATTGGGCACTGCTGCTTGACAATTTTGGTATATTTATAGGCAAAGGCAGAAGTATAAGGCAATGCACTTACAGATGCACAGTAAACCCCACTCCTTTCAAGTTTTTGCGTTCTTAAAATCACCTACCTGCCGTCACATGTTCATTTTGATGGAGAGGTCACTCTCGTACAACTCTGTGACTTCACTGACACTACTCCAGTGTGGGATACAGCTCCACTGAGATGTGAGATGAATGTATTGTGCTCCCAAACTATCAGACACATACCATCTATCTGCAAAATCAGAAAGTATCACATCCTCTAAAGGCTCCACTCTTGCAAAAAGTGATGTGTACCTAACTTTGAATATTAGTGTTCTCAACTTCTGTGGAACTTATTTAATGGGTAAACTAAAGCGCACACATAACTACTCTAAAGAATGGAGGCCAAAATTTAGGGAAAAATGAGTACTGGAAATAGAAGGGTTTATTTAAATCCAGTCGTTGCCTAAATGGATAGTATGTCCTGTACCATCACCTAGATCTTTGTCCACGGCTAGTATTCTTTGTTCTTGCCTATTTCTTGACTTTGGTGGACTCTTGTCTTACACAGATGGTAAATTTAACCCTGAATTGTTTCTCCACTGCAACTGAGCATCTTTAAGTACTTGTCTCTAAGTAACAAGCATTGTCATTGTTCTCCAATTGCCTTGAAAATGTATTTTGTAGCCAGGCAAGCAAAGTCTATAGTGAGCAGTTGTACTAGAGGAGCCAGGCAACCTGTTCTATCCTCTTCTTCCTCCAAATAAGGTAAATCCCACATTAGTCACATGGAGGACCCTACCTTATTAAAAATATTTTGCACAGCTTAGAAGTGTGAGACAAGCCAGTCCTGAGATAGGATTCTGCCTGCTAAACTCTGTTCCACTATTGTCTAGGTGACACTGAATATTTGGGGGTACTGAAGAACTTGGTCAGCTAACCACTAGGGGTGAGGGAGAATATTGGACCCTGACAACATGACATAAAGCAGACCACAGCAGCAGGTAAGTTAAAGTGCAGCTTCTGTCATTGAAAGGAATAATTAAATGGGATAATATATAAAGGGGGAGCAAATATTACTTACAGTGGCTATTAATCCTTGGTGAATTTTGCATCTTCCACTTAAAAAGTCTGCACACAGTATTTTAAAATGGGGCATATCATACATGTCACAGTAAACACAATATAATCATGCTTCAGAGGGCAACTGGATCTGCTGCTGACAGCCTGTAGGCTAGGGCTTGTGCTGTCTGCCTGGGAACCCCAGGGGCCGTGTTAACCATGCATGGGAGTGCGAGGGCTGGGGAAATCAAATGCTGCAGGAAAAAATAAAATTCTGCAAACGATATGAATTCTGCCTTACCCAGAAATCCAGTTGAATTAGACCATACAGCAGTTTATTATTAACATACACCTGCTCCACTTGTGTGACACCTTGGAATGACCTGCATTTCCAGCCTTCTGTGGGATGTTTGCAAGGAGTTTACACATTAGGTATTAGCAGGGTACGTACCGCCACTGGGGAAACTGAGGCATAAACGTAGGGCGAGGGGGAGGTGAATTACTGATGGTCAGAGAACGACTTACAATAAATCTCGATAGTTTATTTCCCACTCCTGTGCAATACCGCTTTTCCCTGGAAGGGATGCGCGCCGCTTGGCACGGCCAGGGTAGAGAAGCTAGGCGGGAGTAACCGCCCGCGCGCTGGGAGCTGCGCGGACAATGGGTTGGGCGGTGAACCCGCGGCTGCTGCTGCCGGCGCCGAATTCTCTCCCGCGCTCCACGTGTCTTCCCGGAGAGCGCGCGCGCAGCCTCGCTCCTTGCCTTACACACGCCCCCAGAGCGCAGGCGCAGGCTCGTGCTGGCCGGGCTCAGTCAGAGGAGGGACAAGGTGAGGATGGCTCCTCGCGAGGCCCGGGATTGGCCGCCGTTTTCAGCCTGCCCGCCATTGGGCGTCCAGGCTCGTGCGACGGTATCTGATTGGCCGGCGGGATTTTGGATACCAAATTCAAAGTTTTTAAAAGTACCCGGCGAGCGCGGCACTACAGCCCGGAGTTAGAAGCCGCGGTCGGCGCGGAGAGCGGCGCCTCCAGGTACTGGGCCGGGGACGGTGCGGGGCTAAGGAGTCGCCGCCGCTGCGGCGGGAGGTTTGACTTGTCCCCGTCCCAGAGGCGAGGGGCTGTGCCGCATCCCGGGTCAAGGCGGGCTCGGCACCCTGGCACCTCGGGTGGGCTGTGGCGCCCGTCACGGGCTCCGGGGGGCGGATGGGGGAGCGGCGCTTGTTGCGCGCCTTGTTTCGTGCGCTGGGCACTGGAGGGGCTTCCGCGGGGCAGCCGCCGAGTGGCACAGACCCGGCCGGCAGCCTGGGGGTCCCCCGCAGTCTCCTGCCCCTCTTGATTCCCGCCCCACCCCCCGGCCTTGCAGCCGCTCTGCTCCGGTCGTCCCCGCGGCGGGAAGGTGGGACCCGCGCTGCTCCCCCGAGCGGGGGATGGCCAGGCCCGAGCCTCTAGGCGGGCGGGCGGGAGAAAGGCTAAGGAGGCGCTGCGCAACCCAGTCTCCCGCCCGTCCAAACCGTGCCGCGCTGGGGGGAAGGACTGGAGAAGCGAGGGCTCGGGGAGGCCGGGCCCGCGGTGGTGTGAGCATGGCAGAGCCGGGCCCTTCTGCTCGGCGCTGGGGGATGAGCATGGAACTATCCTGACAGCTCCCAGGCCCCGGGTTGTGCTCGCCACGCTGGGAAGCTGGTGCAGCGTAGTGACCTCAGAAGGCGGCAAGGAGCTTATTTCTGCGCGAGCAAGGCCACTGGAGGCACAGTCTCAAACCACAGCTCGGAGAGCGGGAGGGGGCCACCGTCACTACTGAGCTAAGCGGGAACCGCGTCTTTGCCTCATTTTCAGGGCAGAGGGAATGAATAATTTTTACCTTACACCCGATGAGGACTTTCTTTACTCTAGTTTTACAGGAGCTAGTTCTACCGCCCTCCTCACACTTGTGGAAAACTCTTCCCCCAAAACTCCTAGAAATGCTTTTGACTGCAGCCCCTTATATTTTGCCTTTATACGGTGATCACATGAATAGAGACTTCTTGGCTATTCTCCGTGTATGAGAGATCATTTATTTTCCCCTCACTATGCGCACATGAGAGAGAATCCCTCACTGCAGTATATAAGAGGTACCCTCCTGTCCAACCATTAACATGTGAAAGGATATCTCTTAAGGATAATAGAGACTATTTATTTTCCCATTTACATGTCCTGCCCTCCAGTCAACAAATCTGTGCCTCAGGAGGGTGTCTCCTCTCTTTCAGCCACCATCTTTTTCCCCTTACTGTGAAGGTTAGGGCACCTTCACCCAGCCTCTGAAGTGTACTCTGGCCTGACCTTGTGTGCCAGAGCTCCTTTCATGGTTCTGCCTGGTGGCCAGCTAACACCCCAGAAGCAGGATGTCTAGTTCAATGGTTGCTGGCATGGCCTCTGGCTGTCTTCCAACTGTACTTAGGTCATGGAACACTGTCATGCGTACTGTTCTTTCTAGAGACCACTTGGAAATACAGGCTGTATCTTGCTGGTCTGGCATGTTCAGGGCCTGATATATGCCAAACAGCTTAATTTTCTGTTCCAGGGAAGGTCCAGGACTAGTGCACTAGGCAGCCCCAGGCAGTTCCTGGGGGACTCCAGGCATCCTGGGGCTGCCATGGGACTCCATCAGGCAGTGGTTCCTACCATAGCTCCAAACTGCAGGGAGCACCAGCCACTGTTCTGCACTCAGTTCCTGTCACACTGATGTGGGTCTGCACCAGCCCTGGGACTCTCTGGTCCTGCAACATCCATAGTCCTGCCACACCCCAGATGTTTCCAAAAAAGAGAGTACTGGATTTAAGGGGTTCAGC
This sequence comes from Carettochelys insculpta, assembly GCF_033958435.1. Lineage (NCBI taxonomy): Eukaryota > Metazoa > Chordata > Testudines > Carettochelyidae > Carettochelys > Carettochelys insculpta. The sequence goes on from NC_134139.1 coordinate 92,988,043, forward strand.
TGTGCATTGATTATACTTGTAAGATTTAAAAGTGCAAGTGCCATTATATCCATCCTAAAAAGCAGAAGGAAAAATTGAGAGAACTTTTTTTGTCATAATGGTATCCAGGGTAATGTCCTATTCTTGCAAAAAGGTCCTGCTGGGATTTTAATCACTGGTGTTTGGGACCAGAAGGGTATGCATTCAAGCAGTACAATGGCTTAACTCCATACTGGGGAATAGATCATGTGGCACTTGCAAGAGTTGCTTTTATCCAAATTACAACTGAACAATTGTGTTTTGCCCACCTAACCTACCATCCTGCATATTCAGCTGGAGAAAGTTTAATTTCCCTCTGAAAAATATATAGTAGAATTGGTCTAAAGCAGCTTTTGCATATCATTCCAAGTAGACTGCAGTTAAGTGGAAAAGATGTGAAAACGCTCCATGAATATCCCTTTGTAAATGATAAACTGCAGTCCCCTTATGGACTTTGGGGGTCTTTGTGGAGCCCCACTGAAAGATCTTGGTCTTATTCTCAGAAAAGGCAAGAACCCTAATTGCTCTTGGATAGAACTGCAGTGGCTGTGACTAAAATTAGATGGTGTAAGTAGATCTTCAACATAGGACACATGCTCACTTAATCAAACAAGGGTTGCTGACTGAATAGGCACATATCAAATGGCCCAAGAGATCCTAGTGCTTCATGTTTGCAGGAAAGAAACAGAAACTATAAAATGGAGCTTCCCAACCATCAGAAGAATTTAAAAGGAGCTCCTGGATATCTCTCCCTGTTCGTAGTGCTGGGTTCATTTGTAAGGGTGGTGGGGAAAGCTCCCCTTTCCCACCCACACTATATAGCAGCCAGTGCGAAGACAGAACTTTCCATCTTACACATCTTAGAGGGTGCGTCTACACTAGCCAGCTACTTCGAAGTAGCTGGCACGACGTTGAAATAGCACACATCGTGTCTACGTGTGCCATGTGCTCTTTCGATGTCAAAATCAACGTTAGGCGGCAGACGTCGAAATCACTATTCCTATCCAAGGATGGGACTAGCGCCCTACTTTGACGTTCAACGTCAAAGTAGTGCATGTGTAGATGATCCGCATCCTGATACATCGAAATAGCGGGGTCCTCCATGGTGGCCATCAGCTGAGGGGTTGAGAGACAGTATGCCCAGCCCTGCAGGGCTCTGTGGTTGCAGTGTGCAGCAGCCCTGAGCCCAGGGCTTGTGGCTGCTGCTGCTGCTGCAGCTGGGGGTCCATGCTGTGTGCACAGGGTCTGCAACTGGTTGTCGGCTCTGCGGACCTCGTGCTGTGCAGGCCAAGTGTTTCTGGGAGGGGCCCTTTAAGGGAGCGGCTTGCTGTTGCCCCAGAAGGGCTAGTCCAGCCTGTGAGCTCATCTACAGGCTTTGCTGGCCCCTTACTTCGACGGGGAGCACTTGTGTGTGTGGATGCTCTGCATTTCCTTCTGGGGTGGCTCCTTTCGATGTTCCCCATCACTACTTCAACGTTGAACGTCGATGGCACCAGCCCCTGAAGATGTGTAGACGATACGCATCGAAGTAGCCTATTTCGATGTTCTTACTTTGAAATAGGCTACTTCGACGTAGTGTGCTAGTGTAGACGTAGCCAGAAGGTATGGAAGACTGCATGTATTCTTTGGAAACTGGAAGTTTATCTAGATTGTCCATAAGTGTGAGATGCATGGTGAAACATTCATATGCATGTTTTTTACCGAATCTCACATGTTTAGCCAGTTATCTTTGTATGTATTATTTTCTTGATTTTGTGTGTTTTTAGCATAAGGATTAGGACTTATGACTGGAATGGACCTACTGGTTCATGGAGAAGAACCATTGGTTGTCACAGGCAATCCGTCACTCACATTACTTATTTGCCATAGAAAATGGATTAACTGCAACTGACTTGCACTGGCTAATTCTCTTTTTGTTAATACTTTGTTGTTTTGTTGCAGAGTACAAACCAGAAAATAATGAAAGCAAACCTTAACAACTGCACGAAAATGAAGTGTGATTTTAATTGTAACCATGTCTGTTCTGGGCTCCCAAAGACTGATGCAATGAAGACAAAACTAGAAGAATCTTCTACCTCAAATTATGGGGAAGGGTCTTGTAAAGACTGTGCTAAAGAATATCAGAAGCTATTGCATAGTGAACTGCAACATGCAACCCCCATAAATATTAATACCAAAGCTGAAAGAAGGCTTGTACATAACAAAGAAAATCAGCAAATATTGTGCAAGTTTGGTGAAGGTGCCTGTGAAATGGAGACATTAGAAAACAGTAAATTTAATGAGGATAGTGGTTACTCCTCTATGTTGAGCAACCACTACAATGATCCAGCAGAACATGAGGACAGTATATTAATCGCAGGAAATATATATGGCACACCAAACCACTGTCTCATGAAGAACCAAAGCCAAGCACAGCTTTCCAAGAAAACATTGCTACCAGTTAGCCATTTGGAAGAAGTAGTTTGCTCAACTTTGAAAAAAAGTGGTAAAAGAAATCTGAAATCATGGGCCATTGTGGACAGAATTGTTTCCCAGGGAAACTTTGGACTGCAGAATCTAATTGGCAGGAAAATGGGATTAGATGGAATCGACATTCTCTATGAACTCTTCCAAAGGGATCTCAGACATCTGTTGGCAAACATCTTAAGACATCTCAATGAGATGGACTTAATAAAGTAAGTTTACTAATCTTCTGGGAGTTTCTTACTGGAAAAAATATTATTGCTAATTGGCGCCAGAAGAGATGCTGCTGCTCTGTGCATATGAGCTTGATGTGTGCATGCTGTTTAATATACTTAGGAAAATATTAGAAAGACATCCTAAAAGTTGCATTGTTCTCAACATAATGCGTTTTCCTGTATAGGAATGATGTACATAATTGATAGAAAATTTATTATACTCCAAGTCTACAAATCACCATGAATATGCATCAGAACTTGCTTTTCTGCCCTTACTATAACTGTTTAATTTGCATGTTAAAATTTAAAAAAAAAATTATCTATTTGATAACCTCATTGGGACAGGCACCCTGTTATATTTTATCTTTGCAGAAGTCTAGCATATTTTGAGTATTATCAAATATAACTAATAGAGGTGTCTGAGTAGCCTGCCTCTTGAAATGGGGAGGGGTGGACTCAGTCTCTTGAGGACACTTAACATTATGTCCAAGATGTGGTCTACTCATTTGAGCAACAAGTTTATTTTTACCTTCATAAGTTGTTAAGGTGTTTTATGATTTCACTGCAGTGTGGCAAAAGTGAGCAAAACATGGAAGAAAATTCTGAAAGAAGACAAATGGGCTTTCCAAGTGTACAGCAGAGCAGTGAAAAGCCTTTCCGTAAGTTCCTGCATTTGTCAACTTTTTAAATCTGAATCGGTGATCTCCAGTTTGTTGTCTGAGGACTGGCTGTGGCTCTTGAGGGTGAAGACCTTAAAGAAATTGATTTATATTGAAAATGTTTTCTCTCATCTGTGACCTGTAATATTTAAACTGAGATATTTAAATATTCCCTGCTGCGACCCATTGTTTTACCTGTAGTCTTAGAGCAGGGTTGGGGAACATTTTTTGTCAGTGCCCTTGCGCCACCCCGCCCCCGCCCCAAAAGAAATTAGTTGAGGGCCACATAAGATGCAAAAAATCCCCAAAATCCAACCCCTCGGTGACCTGACCCCCAAGTGGGAAGGAGGAAAGCCCCCTCAGATTTGGTCCGCAGCTGAGAAGCCAGAGAGGAAATGCTCCCCTCAGGATCCAGACCCCTGGGGGATAGATGAGGCATGGAGGGATTAGAGTTTACCCCAGGGTTGGATTAACTCTTTAGGGATCCTGGTTCTAGTAGATTTTGTGAGGGTCCCCTAGGCTCTGAGATGGGGACAAAAGTGAGTTCAGTATGTAGGAGGCTTCTGCCAGGAAGTAGGCTGAGGATAAAGGTGTGAGGCCTGAGCTGGAGGTAGGCTCAGGAGCAGGCTTGAAGAGAAGAGGGTGCACATGTGGGGAGGGGGTGTGGAGTCTGGTCAGATGATGGAGTTGGGGGAGTGCATGGTCTGAGTGAGAGGGAGGTGCAGGAGTGGGCTAAGGATGTGGGTGCTGGGCAGAAAGAGGCAGAGGATTGGAGTGCCTACTTGACACAGCTGTCAGGAGTGGTGGGGAAGGTATCTTGCTTGGCTCTGTGAGGAGGTTGGAGGCATTCCCTTCAGGCACTGCCCCCTCATCTATTGCTGCCATTGGCTGTGATTTTCAGCCAGTGGGAGCAATAGGGGGATGGTGCCTGCAGGGGTCACTTTCCTGCTGTACACAGAGATGCTTTCTTGTCCCCTGCCATGCAGAGCCTGTGCATTGAAGCTGGTCTGTGACTAGGCTCAATTCGACCTGCATTGCTCAGTGGTCCCGCTGCAGCAGGGAACTGGCATGTGCCAATGCTGGCTCCCCACTGCGGAAGGTGTAGGGAACCCTGAGCAGTGTTCCCTCTAATTTTTTCCATCCATGGACAGAATAAATTTTGTTGTGTACCAAGATGTGTGGATGTGCACCACCAATAGAAACACCTGCTGCCCATTGTAGGGGTTTGTGGGCGCTCTGCTAATCAGCAGGGTGGCACCTGAATTTCTCTTAGGTAGCTGTCCAAGCACTCAGTTTACAGAGAACACTGGTCCTGAGCCTTGCAGGCTGGATCAAGGCAAACTGCAGGCCATAGGTTCTCCACCTCTGCCCTATGGTGAGAACTGTTTTGACCAGGTGCTGTCTGCTGCAGATGTTGCATAGTATAGAGACAGCTTATGGAAGAGACTGTGTCAAGAGACTTATAGGAATTTCTACTCCCTTTGTGCCACCTCAAGTGAAGTAGGGCAGAGAATCTGTCCCACAAGTACAGACTGTGGCCTTTTTTCTTTTTTAACTCTAGCTCACAGGCTAGAAAGGTGGGACACTACTGATTTAAATACATATTCTACATATATTCTGTTAAGGTTGGCATTTTATTCTGATGTGAAATCCTGGAAAATCTGAACCAAAAGTCCACTTGCAGACTCCTCAGTATTCAAAATAGGGCAGTTAATTAATCTCAGTTAACTCAAGTGATTAATACAAAACAAATTAATTTGATAAAATTAATTTGTTTTAATTGCACCGTTAATAATAAAATAATTTAATTATTAGTTTGATTTTTCTGCTTTTTCAAACATTTTAGTTTCCATTACAACACAGAATACAAAGTAAAGAATGCTCACTTTATATTATTATTTTTTAATACAAATACTTGGCACTGTAAAAAAAAAAAAAAAATCAGTATTTTTCAGGTTTTTTCACTTGATACAAACTCTATAATGCAATCTCTTTATTGTGAAAGTGCAGTTTACAAATATAGAATTAGTTTTATGCAACTGCACTCAAAAACAAAACAAAGTAATACTAGAGCCTACAAGTCCACACAATCCTACTTCCTGTTTACCCAATTGCTAAGACAAGTTTATATTTATGGGATATAATGTATTTTCCAGTGCAAATATTTGTAATTAAAAATTAAGTGAGAATTCTACACTTTTTCTTCCACATTGCAATTGAAATGAGTAGATTTGAAACTATTGGTATTCTATCACTGTTTAATAGTGCAAATAATCACAACTGATTTTTTAAAGTCATTAAGATCATTTGACAGCCCTTACTTAAAAGAATGAGGGAAGCTACATACATGACAAACTAAGGTAAAATGATGGCCACTTATTTTTCTAGCAAGGTTTGAAAAAGTTACTATAAATTTGTTAGCCAGAGAAAAGTTTACCAAGCAAACATCCAATACTTAAAGACAAACGCAAAGTTATTTTACATCAAAGGTAAATTTTTCTATGGAAAAATACTTGGAGAAGCCTTCTTTTAAATCTTAATGCATTTTATCTCTTAACAGGATGCTAGTGCACAGCCCTCAGAACATACCATAACCAGGGAATATGTACTGTACCGAGCAGCTTTAGCTTCTGTTCAGACAGCAGCCCTACCAAAAAGCTCATCCAAAAAAGCATCCAGATCCAAACCTTCCATCCAGAGCACTCAGAATGGTTCTTACAGCCGACATGCGGAGTTTTCCGAGGTAATGCTCATATTTTTATTCTGTCTCAACTGCTGGTGTGCTGTCAGGAAAAGCACATGAACAGCTTGTAACTTCATATTTCTAAAATGAACGCCACAAATCTAAACACTTGTAATGCTTTCCAAGTATAACTGTCAATTTTAGATTATGAAACCTATTTTTGCTGAACGTATAAAACTCTGTGGGGAGTTATATAATACAATAGGCTGTTCTTCATTGTATCAAGTTATCAGAAGAATATTTGAGTGTAAATCTTAGCTCAGGCCGCAAGTGAAAAGTAATTTGTGGCTTCCCCCCAGTTGCCTTCTATGACCTCCCTGACCTCAAAGAATGGACTCAGTTTGTAATATAACATGACTATTGCAGAATATCAGCACAACTGTGGGAAGAAATCGTCTTACTTTGAGTTCTATAGAAATAAAAAAATAAAGCTCGTTTTCCTAGTCTTGCTCATGCATACTAGTGTGCCTCAGAATGAGACTCTGAAGCTTCCTGTCACATTCTTATTGTCTTTCCTTGCCCAAGTGTAAGACCTCACCTACTCTACTGCCTTCATTGAAGAAGCTTGTCATAACACAGTTTATATGGTATAGAAGGGATCGTGGCTATGCCTCTACTATGCTGAATCTATGTTTCCATGAACACCACATCATTGACAACCAGATGGTGAAACTGATTAAACAGATCAGTCGGTCTGCCAGTGAGCATAAGTGGTAAAAAGAATTCTAATTGCTCTGTGTTTGCAGCTTATTGTTTGTCTGTCATGAGGCTTATATTAAGAAGTGTTGCACACGTTAAAGCTGAAGTGCAAGTACATATGCTTAATGTCCCTCCACTTATGAGGTTTTATGGAATATTCAGCACAGATTTTTGTGGTTTGAGGTAAATTGTATTTCTTCTTTTGCCTTTATAGTTTTTCCCACTTGGACTACAGGACTCTTGTCCTTGATATGCTGAATCTGTACTTTAGGATCAGTGACTTTTGCTATTCAACAACTTACTAACCTCCAGATCTTTCAGTTTAGTTCATTTGCCTGCTGTCTTTCAAATCAGGGTAGTTTCTGACTTCATTTTAGCTGGGATTGTTGCTTGGCTAATAACAGCTGCAGTTCAGCCTTTTACATGTTTAGAGAAGAGTTTGAGGTTAGCCAAGTATTTTGTAATGGGAATAAGTTACAAATACTGATGTCTACAGCAAAATATTCAGGTTAGGCTGATACGATACTTGATCTGAGAATACATTCAGACACTGATTTCACCAAGACAAACAAGTATAAAGTTCCTGTACAATAAAATCATAACTTCCCATGTTGTTGTCATTTGACTGCTCCATTTCACGTTAGTCTAATTTTGTCCGTGAAATCCATAAGACTAAACCTGAAATATTTGAAGATCAATTAGTGATTTTTGACCACCTCCATTTTTGAGGCCCCTTCCAAGGTGCGTCAAAGTGGGCACTGATTATCACAGGATGGGTGCTCACCACTTCTGAAAATTAGTCCTACTTACAATGTTTTAAGCTGAATGTAATTGGATGTTGTCTCTTATGAAAACAAATGTACCTAAGTGATCCAGCCATTATTTGTATTTATGCATGTTGTTGTTGTTGTTGTTATTATTATTATTGTTGTTATTATTATTATTATGCAAAGAGTCTCTTAGTCCAACATTCTGGTTACCCTTGACAAATGTTTTTAAAGTATCTCAGATCTGTTTCTTTAAAGTCATATGTACCCAGTAGCTCATTAACAATATACTTAAGTTGAGTAAGCTCTCAGACTTGCACACCACTTTCCACCAATATTCACTCTAATTTTTTATCTCCATGTGCAGAATGAATTTTGTGATGTGCATCAATATGGAGATGTATGACACATCATCTCCATATTGGTGAACATATCGAAATAATTCTGCCCATGGATAATCTGGCATGGGTGGAGCAGAGAGGGTGGGAGGGGAGAGATGAGGACAGTGGCTGTGGCGGGGCTTGGGGTGAGGGGGCTCAGGGCCAGGGCAGAGGATTGAGGTGCAGTGGTGAAGGCTGGAGATGTGGGATCCGGGATGGGGCTGTGAATGTGGATGTGTGATTTTAGGTACAGGCTCACCTGAAAGGGAGGGAGAGAGAGAGAGACACCCACCCACCCACCCCCTTTCTCTCTCATCTCAGCAGCCCTGGGTAAGGCGAGCAACAACATGTCTCTGCCACCAGTGGTAGATCTGGTGAGGCTGGGTTTGAGTGGGGGAGGGGCACCTCCCAGCTACAACAAGTCTGTGCTGCTGGGGATGGTGAGTGCAAAGCTTTGAGAAGGTGCCTTTCCCACGGCTGTGGCAGCTCTGCATGGTAGCCCTGAGCCCCTGCAAGAGGCTTATTAGGCAGCTGGGCAGCCTAGAGGGAACTTTGCACTCCAGCTTTTTCACTGAGCCCTAGGGAGAAGGAAGGAACGTGGGTCTTGCTACATGCTCTCAAGACTAACAAACTTGGGTTCTTACAGAACAAGGGGAAGATTTGGTGTTTGTGTTTTGACTTAATCCAGAGATTATTTTAATAACAATTTTAATTTTCCCAATAGGCTGCCAAGACCTTGAAAAACACTGAGAGCCTTAAGGTTTGCAGTCGCTGCAGCTCACCTGCAAAATATGACTCCTATCTACAGAGGGCGACGTGCAGCCGTGAAAGTTGCAGCTTTGACTTTTGCACCAAGTGCCTGTGCTGTTACCACAATTCCAGAGACTGTGCAAGTGACAAGCCTGTGAAATCAAGCTCTAAGCTGGGACTTCTTCCTGGTACCAAAAAAAGCAAACAGAATTTGCGGAGATTGTGATCTGTTGTGCTGGGAACAGCTGTTATATCACAGAGGTTAATTCAAAGCTGGAAGTTGACCAGAAGGAAAATGAATGTGAAAGTTAACAGCAAATATTCTGTTTTTAAAATAAGAAAATAAGTTGAATATATCCTAGATCCATTTTTTTTTAAAGTTCTGGACAATTTTTTATAAACTCTTGAAAATTTTTAAAAAGTTGTCCATTCCTAAACAGGTTTATTGATTTATAAATTTAAAAGAGAATTTTGAATATGAATTCTATAGTTTATTTTTAAAAATGTTCTTAACTATTAACTTAAAAAGAGAGCAAGGTTAACTGTCATTTTTGGCATGTAGTCCCATGTGTCTGGAACTGGCATTTTTTAATGGGTGGGGGATGGTCAGGAAAAAAAGTAAGGATTGAATTTTGTTTTAATTAAGTAACGTTTGATATTGTTGCTCAAAACAAGTCTTTCACGTGATTTTATAGTAAAAATTTGAATTGGCATCTGTATATTAATGAGGGCCTTTTGTTTATGAAAAGTTTCAGGTCTCTTGTTTTTCAGGTACATAGGTTTTTTCCTCATCCATCTAAAATTGGAACTTGAATTTGGTTTAATTTTCAAAACGCTAGCAGATCTGATGATTTTTCTGAAACTAATCTTGGATTCGACTGGTGTTTTTTTTCCATCCCCCTTGCTCGGAAGATTGAGGAGCTACAAATTGACCTAGGACTCTTGCCATACTGATGACATTCCAAAAAGGGGGAAAAAAAGGTAAAGTAGCTAAAGAAATGATTTGTCACTTTTCTCTAAATTGTATGTTAAAGTTTAGGTCTTTTGTATATATTGTAAATAGTACTTTAAATATTTGTCTGTATCCTTTTTGTACTGGAAATGTCAAAATAAATTAAAAAGTTTTCAGTAGAATTAATGCTGATGTTCTTGTTTCTGCTGCATCATGATATCATATGTAACATAAGTTCAAGTCTAACATTTGTGGGGATTTCTGAACCCTGAAAGATACTGGGAGGTGAATGCTCATGACTTCAAGAAGCCCTTCTCAGTGGAAGATCTACTGTTGACTGAACAGTTTATGGTCCTAATTTTCCAGATCACAGATAACTTGTCACTGCTTTTCTGTGGTGTTTAAAGGCAGAATCTGAAACAGAAGAGCAGACAAATTGTGCTGCCAAATGTAAATACCCAATTTTTGGCAACCACAGCAGATGCTTACAGCAGTGGTGGGCATTGGCCACAAACACTAGTGCTCCACTTTTAGTATGTAGACCCCTTGGCTGTTCCATGTGCCTCTTGTGCATTGGGACAGCAAATCCCCATATTTCCTCCTTCCTCTTCCTCCTTGCTCACAAACAGGGAAGAACTAGTAGAAGAAATAGAAGTGGGAGGGAACCTGGGCTTCAGCGACCATGAGATTGTAGATTTCAGGATCCGGACAAAAGTAAGAAAGGTGAGCAGTAACATACAGACCCTTGATTTCAGAAGAGCAGACTTTGACTCCATGAGAGACCGGATGAGCAGGATCCCTTGGGAAATGAAGGTGAATGGGGAAAAGAGTTCAGGAGAACTGTCAGTATTTTAAAGAAGTTTTACTGAAGGCACAGGAACAACCAATCCCGCTGCGTAGTAAGAAATGCAAACATGGTAGGCAACCAGCTTGGCTTAACAGGGAAATCCTTAGCTTAAATTCGAAAAGAATGCATGCAAGAAATGGAAACGTGGACAATTGACTAAGGAGGAGTATAAACATATGGCTGGAGAATGCTGGGCAGTAATCAGGAAAGCGAAAGCACAATTGGAACTGCAGCTGGCAAGGGATGTGAAGAGTAACAAGAAGGGTTTCTACAGGCATGTGAACAATGAACAGGTTATCAGAGAAGGTGTGGGGCCATTACTGGATGAGGGAGGTAACCTAGTGACAGATGATGCAGGAAAAGCTGAAGTACTCAATGCTTTTTTGCCTCAGTCTTCACGGACAAAGTCAACTTCCCCATGATGGTCCTAGACAATGCAGTATGGGAAGGTGGAGGGCAGCCATCTGTGGGGAAGGCACAAGTTCTGAGCTATCTAGAAAAACTAGATGTGCACAAGTCCATGGGTCTGGATTTGATGCACCCCAGGGTACTGAGGGAATTGGCAGAGGTCATTGCTGAGCCTTTGGCCATTATCCTTGAAGACTTGGAGATCAGGGGAGGTACCAGATGACTGGAAGAAGGCAAACGTAGTGCCCATCTTTAAAAAAGGAAAGAAGGACAATCCAGGGAACTATAGACCCGTCAGCCTTACCTCAATCCCTGGGAAAATAATGGAGGAATCCTCAAGGAATCTATTTTGGAGGACTTGGAAGAGAGAAAAGTGATCAAAAGTAGCCAACATGGATTCACCGGGGCAAGTCCTGCCTGACTAATCTGATTAGCTTCTATGACGAGGTAACAAGCTCTGTGGATATGGGGAAGTCAGTGGATGTGATATACCTTGAATTCAGCAAGGCTTTTGATACGGTCTCCCACAACATTCTTGTCCATAAGTTAAGGAAATATGGATTGGATCCTTGGATTATAAGATGGATAGAAAGCTGGCTTGATGGTCGGGCCCAACGGGTAGTGGTCAATGGCTCAATATCTGGATGGCGGTCTGTTTCAAGCAGAGTGCCGCAAGGCTCGGTTCTGGGGCCTGTGTTATTCACCATCTTTATTAATGACCTGGATGAGGGACTGGATTGCACCCTCAGCAAGTTTGCAGATGACACAAAATTAGGGGGAGGTAGATTCGTTGGAGGGTAGAGAGAGAATCCAGAGGGACCTGGATAAATTGGAGGAATGGGCCAAAAGAAATCTGATGCGGTTCAATAAGGAAATGTGTAGAGTCCTGCACCTGGGGCGGAAGAATCCCAAGCATTGTTACAGGCTGGGGACCAACTGGCTCAGCAGCAGTACGATGGAAAGGGACCTAGGGGTTATGGTGGATGAAAGGCTGGATATGAGTAAACAGTGTGCCCTCGTAGCCAAGAAGGTTAACGGTATTCTAGGGTGCATTAGGAGGAGCAGTTTGAGCAGATCTAGAGAAGTAATTATTCCTCTTTATTCGGCACTGGTGAGGCCACATCTGGAATATTGTGTCCAGTTTTGGGCCCCCCGGTATAAAAAGCATGTGGATTTGCTGGAGCAAGTTCGGCAGAGGACAACAAAAATGATTAAAGGTCTGGAGCACAAGACCTATGAGGATAGACTGAGGGATTTAGGCTTGTTTAGTTTACAGAAGTGAAGACTTAGTGGTGATTTAATAGCAGCCTTCAGCTTCCTGAAGGGGAGCTGTAAAGAGGAGGGTGAGAAACTGTTCTCAATGGTGTCAGATGGCAGAACAATGGAGTAATGGTCTGAAGTTGAAGAGGGAGAGATGTAGGTTGGATATGAGGAAAAACTACTTCACCAGGCAGGTGATGACACATTGGAATGCGTTGCCTAGAGAGATGGTGGATTCTCCATCCCTTGAGGTTTTTAAGTCCTGGCTGGACAAGGTCCTGGCTGGGATGACTTAGATGGGGTTGATCCTGCTTGAAGCACGTGGCTGGACTAGGTGACCTCCTGAGGTCCCTTCCAGCCCTGTGATTCTGACATTTTCAGTGTGTGAATTGCCTGATTTGTGCTTGCTGTATAAAGCCTCTACTCGCTCCAGTACAATGCAGATGTAAGTCCTACAACTTTCTGTAAACTTTGTTTTGTAAAAGCTGCTGAAGTATTGCACCTAAGTAAGCTAAATATGTTAAGTATCGTAAGTTAGTAAGAAATTCTTTATAGATACCCCACATCTGTAAGAAATCCTGGCTGTTCCTTTGTAAAAGAAATTGCTTTCTCTGAAGTGAGCTTTACTTTGTGTGAATGAGGAAAGTGTGAATGTGGGTGTGAGTGCAATAGAATCAGTTCCCCAAGTCAGCCTGTCTGTATGGCCACCTGCCAACAGTAACTTGATGGTCAGAGAATAAAAGTTGAGCCTTGCAAATGACCCACCCAAGAAAGAGAAAGAGGTCCCATCTGCTGTTAGCAGATGACTTGTGGTAATACAAGGTCCTGGGGCAGTGGGACAGGACAAGTGCTATGGACTGAAACGCAAAAATGGTGCAAAGCTATAGGGATTTTGTCTTGCCATCACGACTACAGGAGTTAGTCTTGGCTGGCTGGCAAGGTAGTAGGAAGCCCCTGGCTCTGGCTTCCCTTCCCACCTCCCCTCCAGAATAGATGGTTCTGACTGCCCCTGAATACTACACTAAAAAGAGAGCAAGCTGACAAGGGGGGGTCATACAATCAGCTCACTGCCCTGGATTCATGACTGCAGCTAGACACCCTGCACCTGCTATGCCTTGGTTTCCTCTGCTGTTCCTATGCAACTCCTTACCTGTGTGAGTTCATCTACAGTAAGTTTTTAGTTCCATTCTTTTTTGTCGCCTTGTTCAAGTATCCCCCTGGGACATGCATCAGGGGTTTAAGAACTGCATCACTTATGACAAGCCCATTCTCAGAGGGGACCTGCATACAGCCTGTCTCAAGTGCTTAGGTGATGGACAGCTGATATTCAGGAGTTTCAAGCCTATGACAAAGAGCAAGATCAGTGCTTGAAATATCTGCTTATGGACCTGGCACTTCATGCACCATCTTCTTTGGTATGCAATGTGCTGCTCTCAGGGCAGAGTGCTCCAGGTTTGGTGAGGGACACGTTGATGCCTCGTAAAGAAGGCCTGAAGGAGCACCTCTGTCTGACACTGTTCTCTGTCTCTGTCTGAGAAGGCCAGCAGCCACCATTCCTTGATGCAGCCCTCAGCAGGGCACCTTAAATACAGTGCAGCACCCTTGGTTCTGTTGACTCCAGCCCTGATGGGGGGGCTCTGGAGTCTGCTGCTGTTGGACTCCTGGGATGCGAAGTCCTGTAAGAAGACCTTAACTTCTCCTCCACACTGGTAACTTTAGAGATTGTAAAGGAACTGATCTGTATAATGGCATATGTGGCACTAGCTCCGATGCTGGCACTGGCACTGGCAGTGGGGTGCCATTTGATGCCTCTCCACCAGCACCACCCATGGTGTGGCAGTCAGCTCAAGCAACAACGTCATTGACGTTCATGCCAACACTGGCTCCAGTGCAGCATTAGGGCGAGCTGATTTCACTGCAGTGGCTCTTCCCGTCCACTTGGAGCCATTCCCCGATGCCAGTGGGTACTGTGCCTTCGTGTTCAAGCTCCAAACACATGTTGGAGGTAGTCCTTGATATCTTGCAGCAGCCAGTACCACTTCTGCTCCTGCCATTGCCTTTGGGAAGCTTCTCTGGCATCGCAGACATCCTGGCCCCCACAATGGCAGGAGTCAACATAGCAACCATTTTGGACACATTGTGCCTACTATGAGGATCAGGTCCCAGTGTCACATGCAGCTTCAGTGACCTCACCCCACCAGGCACCTTTGGCCACTGCCATGGCTCCTGATCACCCCAAGGAGCTTGAGCCTGTTCTTGAGCAAGGGCCCTTTCAATATCTGTCAACCCCTGCTAAACCACTACTGTCTCATCCCAGTTCTCTGGGGCTACAAGGAAGCCTGAATATCAGGAGGAATGTAATTCCAGGGAATGCTCCTGCCCTGACAAGGCTGTTGCATGCATGTCTTCCTCCCTCCCTGCCCCGGTATGAGCGTAGACCAGGACTTTCTACAGCGAGTGGTCTGCAGCATCAGTTTCCCCACGGAGGAGGTAGTGGAAGATGCTGATGTTATAGAGGAGACTTTTTTCTCCTGAGGACCAATCCAAGGTGGCATTACACCACGTGAAGATTAATCAATCCACTGTCAGAGTATTGTGGCAAACATCAGCCTCCCTTCCTCCAACAGCAAAAGGTGAGGAGAGGCATTGCTTTGTCCCCCAGCAGGGGTACAAGCACTTTTTCACAGGTCTAGTTTTGAGAGACAAGTCTAAGAAGAGTAAGAAAAGAAGAGGGAACTGTCTTGGTGAGGTTGAAGAAGAAGATACTCCTGTGAATTTTCAGATAGTCAAAGAAGATAGTTATATTAAAGATCCCAACCTCAGCAACCTGAGGTGGTGAAGGATGACAAAACTCCAAAGAAGAGCATGCTCCCTCAAAATCTAAGCCATCAACGTAATCTACATGTGAACAATGTCCTTTTCTGCTGGACAGTTCCCACTCCACATTGACATGAAGGAAACACCAGGGAAAATATTACCTGCTCAGTTTGATTTTTGACCCTTCAATGTTCCACAATCTATTCTGATCATCACTTGGTAGAGTATTTCTAAAAAATTTCAGAATTAAGATATATTTCAGATTTGTGGGCAGTAACTGAAGACTCAGTTATAAATGGCTTACGTTTTACATGCTGAAATATTTTGGTTAATAAAAAAATACTTTCATAGCTTTGGAAATGATCATTCTGGGAAAGGTTCAAAGGCTGTGTGCTCCAGTCCATGTTGCTCAGGTCCGTCACTCCATTAAATTTGTGCACTTTGCCCCCACTCCCTGAAAGTGATGAAGGGAGGCCGGCAAAGTCCCCGTACAAACCTGTGGGGGGAGCTTCAGCCCCCTCCCACACTCCTTAAAGTGCACCTTGGGGGTGGGAGGCTTGGGGCTGGGGTCAGTCCTGGATGGAGGGAGGAATGTGCCCAGCGCAGCCCCTTTCACCTGCCTGGTGATTCTCTTTTCTGTATGGCTTTATGAGAAGCAATCCCATTTCAGGTGCATCCCATTTTCCTGGCACAACCAAACCCTTATGTTGCTTCAAGTTATGATAAGAAGCGGTATGCCAAATTTAGTGGCCCTAGCTCTTACTTTTTAGGAGGAGTTTGTGAACAGACAGACAAACTCTAAAATATATAGTGGAAGCTGAGCAAAATAGAAGGTAGCAAATGTACCTGGTGTTGTTCAGCTCCTTAATTCAATAATAATGTGAGGTTGGGTTTTTGTTTTTTTTTTTCAAATAAAAGGAAAATGTACATGCTTTACTTACAAGCTTGCATTTTTCAAAATCAGCACCCAGAATCACAGAATCATAGGGCTGGAAGGGACCTTGGGAGGTCATCTAGTCCAGCCACCTGCTTCAAGCAAGATCAACCCCCACTAAGTCATTCCAGCCAGGACTTTGTCCAGCTGGGATTTAAAAACCTCAAGGGATGGAGAATCCACCACCTGTCTAGGCAACGCATTCCAATGCTTCACCACCCGCCTGGTGAGGTAATTTTTCCTAATATCTAACCTACACCTTTCCCTCTTTGACTTCTGACCATTACTCCTTGTTCTGCCATCTGACACCACTGAGAACAGTTTCTCACCCTCCTCTCTAGAGCTCCCCTTCAGGAAGCTGAAGGCTGCTATTAAATCACCCCTAAGTCTTCTCTTCTGTAAACTAAACAAGCCCAAATCCCTCAGCCTATCCTCATAGGTCTTGTGCTCCAGACCCTTAATCATTTTTGTTGCCCTCTGCTGAACTTGCTCCAGCAAATCCACATCCTTTTTATACTGGGGGGCCCAAAATTGGACACTATTCAAGACGTGGCCTCACCAGTGCCGGATAGAGGAGAATAACTACCTTTCTAGATCTGCTCAAAATGCTCTTCCTAATGCAACCTAGTATGCTGTTAGCGTCCTTGTCTACAAGGGCACACTGTTTACAAACCTATTTGCCCCAGATTCCTAAATGGCCCCCTCAAGGATTGAGCTTACAACCCTAGGGCTGTGTCTACATTACCATCTTCCTTCAAAGGAAGGATGATAATGAGGCTGTTTGGAGTTTACTAATGAAGTGCTGCCATGGATAGGCAGCACTTCATTAAGCAAATTCCTCCCCCCGCACTCCTGACCATGGCAGCTCTGAAGTTTTAAACTTAGAAGTAGGGGCACATGTCTAGCTGCGGCACACACGCTGGTGCTTCAAGGTGCTGGGGCATCTTTGAAGTCCCCTTACTCCTCAAAATTCTGAGGAGTAAGGGGACTTCGAAGATGCCCCAGCACCACAAAGTAGCGGCAGGTGCGCCGCGGCTAGACCTGTGCCGCTTTAAAACTTTGGAGTTGCTGGGGTGGGGGGGGGGATTTGCTTAATAAAGTGCTGCTTATGCATGATAGCACTTCACTAGTAAACTCCAGACAGCCTCATTACCATCCTTCCTTCGAAGGAAGGTGGTAATGTAGACACAGCCTAGGTCTAGCAGGGCAATGCTCAAACCACTGAGCTATCCCTCCACCCTGCCATGAGCTTCTCATTACACCTGCAACCCTGACTCCTTCCTCCTATACACCTACTCACCCCCTGCCCTGAGCCACTTCTCACCCCAGCCACTTACTATTTCCTTTCCTGTCCCTCAGAGAGAGAGAAAGCAAAGTTCACAGCTCATCTACCCCCTGCCTCCCCAGGCAGAGTGAAGAACACAGTAGTAGTAGTAGTAGGCATCCTTCAGTCTGCATAGACTATGGATTGCGCCCTTTATGGTTTCAATTTAGGACTTCATTTACAGCGTCTACTGTGACTATGAAGACCCACACGAGAGTGACAGTCCTTGCTGCATCTCTTGCAGATGTGGTGGGTGTCTGGCAAGTCCTTAGTGTGCTTTCTGTGCACTTGCTTCTCCTCTGCTAGCTGTCTGATCCTCATCTCGCCCTTCTGAAGACCCTTGTGTAACCCCTGCCTCCATCTGCTGCGGTTGTCTGCTAGTTCTTCCCGGTTGTCCAGCTCGATGTCTACCTCTCTGAGGTCTCTCTTGCAGACATCTTTGTAGTGCAACTGGGGGCATCTGGGAGGTCTTTTGCCAGAGGCTAGCTCACCATACAGGATGTCTTTTGGAATCCTTCCATCATTCATCCTGTGGACGTGGCCAAGCCAGCGGAGCCGACGCTGCCTGAGGAGGGTGTGCATGGTTGGGATTCCAGCTTGCTCGAGGGTGGTGGTGTTGGTCACTCTTTCCTTCCATGATATTCCAAGGATGTGCCGGAGGCAGCGCAAGTGGAAGATGTTCAGCCTCTTTTCCTGGCGGGCATACAGGGTCCAAGTCTCGCTGCCATAAAGGAGGGTGCTGAGGATGCAGGCTCTGTAGACTTGCATTTTGGTGTGAGTGTACAGCTTGTTGTTATTCCACACTCTCTTGCTGAGTCTGGGCAGAGTTGTGGCTGCTTTTCCGATCCTCCTATTTAGCTCAGTGTCCAACAACAGGGTGTCAGTGATGGTGGACCTGAGGTAAACGAACTTGTGGATGACCTCTAACGTATAGTTGTCAATGCTGATTGATGGGGATTCAGCAACATCCTGACCGAGTACGTTTGTTTTCTTTAGGCTGATGGTAAGCCCAAAGTCCTTCCATGCTTTGGAGAACTGATCCAGCAGTTTTTGAAGCTGATCTTCTGTGTGAGACACTACAGCAGCATCGTCTGCAAACAGCATGTCTCTGATGAGGACTTCCCGCACCTTAGACTTAGCTTTCAGCCTTGCAAGATTAAACAGTTTCCCATCAGATCTTGTGTGCAGCAAGATGCCCTCTGTTGAAGATCCAAAGGCATGCTTCAGGAGGAGTGCGAAGAAGATCCCGAACAGTACATGATGCACTTTTCCCTTGCTCCCTGATGGTCAGGAAGAGGAACAGAAAACAATGAGTCTGGAATGGGAGATTTTCAGCCTCCTCCCCTCCCAGCACAAGTAAACCCTTGACTTGCTGTAGATTGTATGTGGAAGCTGTATACAGTAGACCCCTGATATAAGCGGAGGTTGCATTCCTGGACAACCCTAGGGAAACTGATGGGAGCAGAGAAACCGTTCCTGTGAGGAGCAGCAGCCTGACTCTTGCCCTCCCTGACAGGAGTGGTTTCCCCACTCCTGTCAGGGGCGACAGCTTGACTCTTGGCTGCTGCCACTGACAGGAGCTGGGAAACTGACCAGCGCAGCACCACTGGTCAGTTTCCTCACTGCTATGAGCCGGAAACACAGCAGGAGCTGCTGTGCTGTTTGATTTCCCAGCTCCTGTCAGTGGCAGCAGCCAAGAATCAAGCTGCCACCCCTGACAGGAGAGGCAGCCTGACTTGCTGCCCTGACAGGAGTGGGGAAACCACTCCTGAAAGGGACAGCGAGAGTCAGGCTACCTTTCCTGACAGGAGCGATTTCCCTGCTCCCATCAGTTTCTCCGCTGATCAGTTTCCCCACTCCCATCAGTGGCAGCAGCCTCTCCTGTCCGTGGCAGCAGGCAAGAGTAAGGCTCTCAGCTGCCACTGCTGACAGGAGCAGGAAAACTGGTCAGCTCTGGTGGGTTTCCCTGCTCCTGTGAGTGGTGGGGAGCTGGTTCCTGGCTCCCAGCTGCCCCCCACTCACAGGAGTTGGGAAACTGATGAGTACTGCTGCTTTGGTTGGTTTCCTGGCTCCTCTGAGTGGCAGGCAGCCCAAGTCAGATGTCAGCTCCCCACCACTCAGTCGCTAAACCCAAGATTTGTGCCACTTGTGTGCATGTATCTCAGGGTTCTACTGTACCAAGTTGAGTGGCCCTGGCTCTTACCATTTAGGAGTCCTGTAATAAACAGACAAACTCTCTGCATAGTAGATTAAAGTTCTTAAAACTAAAATGTGCTATGCAAAGGGAAAACCACAAGATGGTGCTCTTGAAACATTGCACAAGATCAGTTTCAATAAATTCCTTTTTTTGACATCAGGAATTTCTTCAGCCATTTCCCGGGCATGCAAATTGAAACTGATCATTAATTTGCTATGGATTTTGCAGTCAAAAATATTAAAGTGTTCAGAGTATTAGTTCACATCTAGAGCTACAACAAACAAACTTGAGTTTAATCTTTGGTTTCAAAAGTAGTGCTCACTTTCAACTGTACACAGCAGAGGCAATTTTGTTTTCTTATTTCTACTTGATCAAGTGCAGGGAACCTACTTACAAGGCCTATGGCATTGCATGCAGCTTGTTCAAGCAGTGACTTGCTTTACTCAATAAATAACATTTCTTGAGAGACTTCATTGTTACCATGAAAGTTAGCAAATGTTATGGGCCAGAGCTTGGACCCCAGCTCCTGCCTTTTGCATCATTCTGAGGACATAAAGGGGTTAAAAAAAAAGCTGCGAGGTTGTGGGGCTAATAAATAATTTGCCTGACTCTGAGTCCAAGCTAGAGTTGTGCAAACAACTGATTTTGCAGTAAACCAAAAATTAAAAAAAAATTGTGGGGGGCAGCCCATAATGAAACGTCTCATTTTGCTTTTGAGGGTTTTAAAACATCCCTAAAATAATTCTGACAAATTTAAAAATAAAAATCCATTTTGGAAAGAAAAATTATAATGTTTCATCTGGAAATGTCAATGTGAAACATTTCAGTTTTTCTAGCATTTGTGCTTGATCATATTCTGGCTAAAACACCCAGATGTGTGTACCATCTTTTGCGCAGTGGGTGTTCTGGGAACAGCAGAGGGAATGGTCATTAGGCTTCTGTAAATTGTGGCACATGCCAAATTGGCTCCTTCCTGCCTCCTATTTCAGGGCCTGAAGCAAGTGCAGCTTGGCCAGGCAGGGGATCTAACTGAATATTCTATCTTACTAGGTTTTTGCTCATTTGATATTCATGTAACCTGTATATAATTACATGGAACACTCACTGTTTGAGTGACATTGGAAGTATTGGTTTAGACCTAAAAAGCTCCAAATGGCTCAGGAGGACCTAATCTGGGATGGCTAACCAGTTAGGGACTAAGAGCCACAGAATGCAGAGAACTATGTGGATAGAGTGCAAAAAGCCACATATTATTTATTTTTATCTATGTATAAATAGCTAAAAATAAATATATAATATGTGGCTCAATGCCCTCCACTTCCCCAGAACCATGCACGCTCAGCCTCCCACTGTAATACAGTCCCCCTCCCATGCTCCAGAACCAGCCTCCCACCAATCCCCCAGAGTCAGGCCCCTACACCTCTCAGTGCCCTCCTTCTCCCCCCACAGAGCCACACACACACAATTCCAGTGACTCAGTGGAGCTGTCATCACTGCTGCCACACACTTCTGCTACCAAGCACTGGGGCATGTGCTCAGAGCAGCAGACAGAGCTCCCAGCATGCAGCTCTGAGGAGGAGCCACATTTAATGGCTCAAAGAGCCAAGGGTTGGCTGTCTCTGACCTAATCTATCTGAGAGAATTCCTCTCTCATTGCACCACACTGATGTGGCGGAAATCACAAGAGGCACCTGAATCGAAGCTCCCATCACACACCAAATGATACATTCAAGAAGATGCTGTGGATTGCACATATTCTGTGATATGCCCCGTTTTGGAAATCAGTCTCTACCCATAGTGAATCAAATGGTCTTCAGGATATGATGCAAAGCTCTCCCTTGCCCCCCACAAGGCATTTAAAAATGGGTGAGGTGGGGGCATTTTAAGGGTGGGCAGTTGATGGAAGGGGAGGAGGAGTTGAACTTTTGCCTCTCCTGGGGTAAATCTACACTGGGCGATTAGGTCGAATTTGTTAAGGTCAATTTTTTAGAACACCATTTTGTAGCGTCAAAGGTGCATGTTCACACTGGCACATCAAGTTTGCCTGAATGTGTCCCCCATTGGGGTGTGCAGCTTTGACTTTGCCAGCAACGCACTGTGTGTACCTCTCTCTCCATTACTGCCGCCCCTTTGCATGGTGGGTTAAGTTCCCAGTGTCTGAGGGGACAAAAAAATGCCAAGGGTGGTTCTGGGTGCGTGTGTCATCAGGCTCCCACCGTGCACTTATCTCCTCCCCCTCCCTTTGGAAAGCAATGGCAAAAAGTGCTTTTGCACCCTTTTTTCACTGGGTAGCATGGACCCTGTACAACTTCAAATTGTTATGGCAAGTATTGTGAACACCTTATGCATTGTACTGTGGTATGTGCACAGCATACGAAGCCTTCAAAGTGATGAAGACTTTGAGGAGGACACACACATACACAAATGTAAATGCTTGAGAGGAGGAATGGGGTGATTCTGGCTACACTTGATGCTTTGTACCTAGTGGAGTGTCCATTCTGGTGCCATGAAACAAGCTCAGACTGGTGAGACTACGTTGTTCTGCAGGTAGGGGATGATCAGCAGTGGCTGCAAACTTTTGTACGTGTAAAGCCACTTTGCAAATTCCTTTCCCCTGCCCTGAAGCACAATGACACCGAATGAAACCTGCTTTGAGAGTTCAGAAGTAAGTGGCAATAGCTGTGTGGAACCTTGCAATGCCAGAGAGCTACTAGTCATTGGGCTACCAATTTGGAGTGGGCAAATCAACAGTTGCTGTCATCCTGGTAGCTAAAGCAATCAATACCCTTCTGCTATGAATCTGGGAAATGTGCAAGGCACAGTGGATGGTTCCATAAGCATGGCAAGGCAATAGATGGAATGCACATTCCTAGCATGGCACCAGACCATCTTGCCACAGATTACATAAACTGCAGGGGGTACTTCTCTATGGTGTTGGAGGCATTGGTGGATCACAAGGGCTGTTTCACTGACATTGGTGTGGGGTGGTTAGGAAAGGTGCGTGACATACCCATCTTTAGGAACTCTGGTCTGTTCAGAAAGCTGCTGAGTGGCACTTTCTTCACAGATCTAAAAATTATCATTGGAGACTTGGAGATACCAATAGTGATCCTGGGAGATCCATGTTACCCCTTGTTCCCTTGGCTAGCAGTCTGGACCACAGTATGGAGCAGTTCAACTACAGGGTGAGCAAGTGCAGAATGGTAGTAGACTATGTATTTGGCTGTTTAAAAGGCAAGTTCAGGAGGCTCCTGACTCTGTTGGACCTCAGTGAAAGCAACAGTCTCCTCATGCTAACTCATGTGAGAGTCTGGGGGAAAATTTCGTGTCAGTCTGAAAGGCTGAGGCAGATCATCTGGCCACTGATTATGAGCAGCCAGACACCAGAGCAATAAAGAGAACAGGGAGGCTTTGAAAAGCAGCTTTATGAATGACCAGATAGTGACATGACAGTCATGTTTGCTGATGTTAAGGAGGTGTCCCCTGTATGATGTTTGCAGGCCTGTAAACTCTGTAAGGCTCCACCACCCACCCCTGCAACAAAAGCAATAAAGAATCCATTTTTGAGAGCTTAATCATTTTTATGTGAGCATACACTATTAACTAGGGTTAATTTTGCATATTTTCTCATATTTCAGTCATCAACTGGAGTATAAGAACAAACAATTGCCTTTTAACAGGACTAAGAAAGATGCTAAAAGTAAGCATCTGAAGTTAACTTACTGCCTTTGTGTCATTTTCTAATTTCCCCCAAAACATTGATATAGCATTCACTTAACCAATTTTAGATTGTAATTTGTATTTTCTATCTACCTTTGTACTAAGTATCACAAAAGTGCTCAGCTCCATGGATTGACAAATATTTGAGCATTATCTTTTACTTTAGGTTGTTTTTAGTTAATAGATTATTGGATGGTAAAAGTAATGAATGTTGTAACATTCCATATAAAGCCTCACCCTTGCTGACTGAGCTAACCTTGTTATCCCCACCTTTGCTCTGGCTTATTTATACCTGGCCCTGCAGATTTCCAAGACTAGCATCTGATGAAGTGAGTCTGTGCTCACAAAAGCTCATACTCAAAACTTTCCTGTTAGTCTATAAGGTGCCACAGGACCCTTCGTTGCTGTTACATATAAATACTAAAATTGATAATGATCATAACCTGTTGGAAGTCTGGATTTTTGTGGTTGTTTCTTTTCTTACCACTAGAGGTCGTCGTAACACCTTTTCAACAATTTACAGGAGTAATAAACTCATTCAAGGAACTTTTCTGCAGCTTACTAGTGCATGAATCATACTGCAAACAGTGTGGTACAAGGCCTGTGAGAGACACCTTGTACATTTCATGTAAGTTTATGAAAATCTACCTCGGTTTAGCTAACTGCATTAAACTATAGTTTTTCCTCATTTCTATTTAGAACTCATTTTTCAAGCTTGTCCCGTGACACCAAATTACTAGGGAAGATGTCAGTTGCAATTTGATTACCAATAGATTTTAAACACTAGCTGTCTGAAAAAGTCCATACACATTATTTCAAATTAGAATGTTTTGCATTGCCCAAACCAAAACATATTTACATCAAGACGTGGAATAATGTAGCATTAGCTCCCTGTGCTATATTTACTTGGTTGCCCAGGTGCTGACATGAAAATGAGAAAGTCCCCCTATGGCTCAGATATCTCTGTCATTCCTTATTGCACTTAATGACTGTGTAATGGGTCGTTACATAAATTATAGCAAAAAAACCTCACTCTGAAGGGGAGAAACAATCTGATGGCTGGTGGAGCTGTTAACATGTGCTGAAGGAGAATAAAGCAATGAAAATAGAGCAAAGTGTCCTGTGTCATAGCATGGATTCTAGATAGCGATTTGGAACAGCCGC
The DNA here is from genome assembly GCF_033958435.1 of Carettochelys insculpta. Lineage (NCBI taxonomy): Eukaryota > Metazoa > Chordata > Testudines > Carettochelyidae > Carettochelys > Carettochelys insculpta. The sequence goes on from NC_134139.1 coordinate 93,012,360, forward strand.
TGATTGCTAATGATTCTAGTCTCCCCTTATTATTTATGGTAATGCTTTTCATTCACTTTAATTTGGTGAATGTGAATTTAATGCAGGGAACAGCTGCCTGATTTACAGACCTGGAGTCTGACGTCCACTCTTAATATAGTTGCAGCAGGGGCAACAGCCATACAAGATTTCATGCTTGTGCACCTCAGTATTGAGCTACTGCTCCATGAAAGAAGTGTGTATTACCTCACAGGAAGAGTGTGATCTGTTCATTAGCACACTGAACCAGGAAACTTGAGTTCTATTCTTGACTCTGCCATTGGTGTGCTAAGAGAACTTGAGGTCACTCTCTTGCTATCTGCCCCTGTTCCCTGACCTGTAAAACTGGGATAATTATACCGCTCTCCGTTATAAAGTACTTTGAAAGCTACAGCTGAAAGGTGCTCCCTTAGTGGTCAGTATTATTATTATTCCAAAGACCATTTCAGGACTGGCTTTTCTGCTCAGTCTGTCAACAGCTGTGATAGTGACTTTTGGGTAGTAGCCACTGCATGGAGACCTGTACTGAGACCTCCCAGCCTAGCTCTCTGAGATCACTGAACAGGCAGCTGATGGTAACAGCTTGGGTTATTACCTTGTTTCCTTTTACAAGAAATGGCATTTCCTTTTATTGAGAATATTTTTCTTTTCCTATTCCTTTATGCTTTTCCTATTGTTCTGTGAATTTAGATGATGTGGGGGAGGGTGTCTTATAGGCCACACCAGTGCCCAGTTCAAGTTATTTAAAAAGGTTCTTCCCCAATGGCTGTACTGCAACAAGCTAAAGAAAGATCTCTTTCTCTGGTGTGTGTGTGAGGGGTGGGCAGGAATTTGAGTAAAAGATATTAAAAGCTCATCTCAGCTGTTCTGTAGGGAGTCTTTCTCAGACCAGCCTTTTGGAGCTTGGTTTATCAGCTGGCCTACTGTCCTTAAATAGGTATACCTTCAGACCCTCCTCTTGGGCACTCTGCTTAACAGCTGATCCCTGCACTTTCAGGGGCAATGTTGTCTACAGTCATCTCCCTCTTAGGGAATCAGTCTGTATGGTATAGCAATAATCTTCCTATTTACTTCTGCCTTCCTATGGCAGAGTTTCCCCCTTTTAGCTCCTTCCCCCATACACTCTCTTTCTCCCTTTACAAGTGTGCTTCGTTAGTAACCAGGAGCCCTCATGAGTCTCCTCTACACCAAAATGAGGGTGTGCCCTGTCAGAGAGTGACTATAGAGACTAAAGGTGGTAACATAGCCCAGTCACTGTTCATCATTCTGGGTGTTGGCAAATGAGGATCTTCTTTTAACTTTTTATTACAGGTCAAGATAAAGGTCAATCAGTTACAGCATTTGAAATACAAAGTACTCAAGCATTGAAATAACATCCCTTTTCCTTTAGCTGGAGAGAGAGTTTAGGAGGAAAAAAATGTTTGACAATCTTAGATGGTAATAAGTGTCCTCTGTGAGGGTTAAAAAAGAAGTCAGGTGAGGTGGGCTGGGCCTATCATCACTATTGCCTAGGAAGATAAAACAAATACATACCAAAGAGGAATTAAAAGGAGAGAAAAGGTAGAATTTGAATTTTCTATCTCTGGTGTTGACTTTCACTGGCAACCTCACAGTCGGCAAAACATGGGTAAGGCACAGTCTTATCAGCCACTCTGAAACTTAGCACATGAGGACTAGCATCTGGCTGTTTAGGACATTGCTGTTATTTGTTCCTCTTAGGCTTAGAGCAACACTGCACAATATGCAATCTTGGCTTGCTCAAATGGACTCTTATAAGACAGAAAGGAAAATTTAAAGGAGGAGAAATCAGGTAATGGATCTCCAAGCACTAGAAAGTTGCTCCATGCCTTTATTCCCATTTTGTAGATAGGAGAACTGACATTCTGAGCATTGACAGGCCTGATAAGCCCAGAGTTGTGAGTTCAATCTTTGAGGGGGCCATTTAGGGATCTGAGGCAAATAGATTATTTAAAAAACAAAACAATACCAAAAAAAAGAAGCCTGTCAGGGATGGAACTTAGTCCTGCTGTGAGTGCAGGGGACTGGACTTGAGGACCTCTGAAGGTTTCTTCCAGTTCTGTGAGATAGGTCTACTTTGCCCTAAGTCACACAGCTGCAAATTCAGTGCTAGAATGCAGGTTTCCTGAATCCCAGTCCAGTGCTCTGTCTACTATCATTCATGATGTGAGACACTGGAGAGTGGCAGCTAAACCAGGCTTGACATATAGGACATTTTAAGGCAAAAACCAGAGTTGAGGGGGTGGGAAACCTTATATTTTAGGTTTTCCTCATACAGCATAGAGGGGATCTGATCCGTCGAAGAATCGGTGTGAATATCTGTCTAGACTTCCCAGTGCTCAGTGAAGCTAACAAAGTCATATTACAGGTATCAGATAGCTATGAGTGCTCATGGTGCAGATATGGCAACAGGTATCAAGGGGATATAGAATGCTGCCAATGACAGAGTGCCATCATACCTCTAGAATTAAAAACACTGAAAGGTTTGGCTGCTGTGAGGCTGTCCTTATGTTCTGTTTTGGATGTATAGAGTCCCCTTTTGTGTTTGCAAACAGCAACTGATAAACGGTTTGCTCCACTTGCAATGAGTGTAGACTGCAGGGTATCTAGTGAACTTTGCCTTCAAAAAAATCAGATTCCACACAATTCTTCTAATCTATGGTAGGTCAACATGCTTATGTTTATATATCAGACTTGGTCAAGGCTGACTTTAAGGTGCTTTGGAGCAGTACATGAGTGTGATGCAAAGTAGAATACTTTAGCAATTAATTTATTTGCCCCTACCCAGAAACCTAGGTAACTAAAATAAAAGATAAGTTTGGAACATATTTTTAAGTTATTATTGCAGACAAACATAGAAAACATTTAAGGAGCAAGCAGCTGTTGTATATTAATTAATAGCAGTGAAAAGTACTGAAGTGCTAACTGAAATGATGACAGACTCTGGTACTATTAAATTGTTTGGTAGTAGAGATAGCACTTTAAATTACAGCTTCATCCTGTGCAGATAATAGTTTGAAGATTATAGGAGGACTAATTTAAAATAAGTCTGTGTCTTTTGCTGTTGTGGGAGATTATGAGGACCATAGGCTCAGTGAGTGCTCGTTGCTAGGCTTAGCTAGACCACAGAAAGCTGTGAAACCTATCCACAGAAAGCATTTTAAAATAACCTTATTTTATTTGTGTGAAAACCTGGACTAATTTAGACTACAGAAAGCTTTGAATCAGTCCTCAGATAGGTGGAAAAGAATAGCAGGTGTTTTACTGTGCATGTTACTATCATGTGTAATCCTGGGGAATTAATGTCTCAATTCCAAATGTATGGAAGACCTTTCTCATCTTCCATTTAAGAAACAACTAGAGTCATCTTCAACAGATTTCTATTTCAAATTTATCATACTGTTTAGATTAATCAGGCATATGGAAGGACAAAAAACTTCAGAGAAATAAAGTTGCATAGAAAGCTGGTCATAACAAGGAAAAGAAAATTTGCAAGACAGTTTTGACATTGTCTTTTCAATTTTCATTAAATTTTCACTCTTTTTTAAAAAATAGTGCAGCCAAGTCAACTTATTACTTCAGCTTAAAGACTTGTTCTTTTCCAGAAGTTTCCATATAGACATCTGCCACTGTTCTTGTTCCTTTGAAGATCACTAACTTGGGGCTAATGCATACTTTAAATTGGTCACAATCCTTCACTGGAAGTTATGATTAGAACTAGTCAAAATGTGTGGAAAATACTTTGCAGACTCTTTTTGAAATTTTGCAGGTTTTTTTCTGTTTTTCAGTGTTCAATCTGAATCCATTTGCCATATTTTGTGACACTTCCCATATATTTCATCTTCATTTTTATCAAGGTTGTTTTCATTTTTGCCAAAACAACATGATTTTGATGTACATAATTGTAAAATAGTCGCTTAAAATCATAGAAAATATTTAAACAAATAGAAAATTACTATTACATTGACAAGTTTGAGCAACAGGATTCATTTTTGACAAAAGAGCTTTGATCTTTCTTTCATCTTTGAACTTCTAAGTCTGAATTCAGGTAAAATTATCATACAGTTAAAATGAAAGCCTATTTGCTACAGACAATGTGATTAGACAGATGATAGATGCAATGTAAGTACTGCACTTTATATTCTTCAGAAATTCATGGAATAATCAGAGAAGTGCTAAATACAGCATGTCACATTCCAGATAAAAATATGCATCACCAAAAAGTATGCTTAATTAAAAGCATGATATTTCCTTATCATACATCAAAAATCTCATTATTTCCAGGTAGCAAGCACCATACCAGGGACTAAGTTTCAGAAGGGTAGCTATGTTAGTCTGTTTCAGCAAAAATGAGGAGTCCTGCGGTACCTTAAAGGTCAACCAATTTATTTGGGAATAAGCTTTAATGGACAGGAGCCCACTTCATCAGATGCATTAGAGTGTTCCAGCTGACAAAGCAAAGGTAGGAGAGGTGTTTAAGCACCCATGAACAACAAAAGTTTGGTCATCAGTTGTCAGCGTAGACATAGTCTCAGATTCTAGCATTCACATTATTTAGACCCTCTTCATGATAGTCACTTGTTTCCATTTGGTGATTACTGGCTCTCTGAGACCAGTCTCCATGGTGGGCATTATCTTGTGATATGGCCGTATCCCAGAATAGCTGCCCACATCTAAGAAATGCTCCCATTGTCTCAAAACAGTTTTTCAGATAATAGGTATGCTCTTCCAGCATCCCTGTGCACTTCCTGGGAGGAGTATAAGGACGCCTTGAAATAGCACTTTATTTTGGCATTTGGTGCCGTTTAGATAGCACCACATTCCAAAATATCCTATTTCAAAATCGTCTCAAAATAAGCTACACAATATGCATAGCACAAATTGAAGTGTCTATTTAGTGCTTAGGTTGTTGTGTAGACACAGCCTGGGTGAGAGGAAAGCAGCACTTTCATTTCACATTACACCTTACATGGCATCAATTAATTCAGAATTCAAAGTAAAAAAGGGACTTTTGCTTAAGATTAAATTGAACTAATAGAAAAAGGATCATAAAAATTTTTCACAGTAAATGTGAATGGACGTATTTGGATGTTTAGCTAAGAGAAGGAAGACTTGATAGAGGATGATGTTATCTAATTTGCTCTGCTTTGTTGTGAACTGTATAAAAACTTAAATTTTGATGTCATTTTAGGGCTTTGTATAACTTTAATGCAACAGTTTGCATTTTAATCCCTGATCCCCATAATTTTATTCCCATCATGGTGCCAATATGGCAATTTTAAACCCTTTGAAGGGCCTTCCATGAGCTTTCAAGTTAAGACTCTCTGAATCAGCAGACTTGACCTCTGAAAAGGTCTTCTTAGTCAGTGGCCACTGGAGACCAAGTACAAAGAATCAGACTACTTTAGAAAAAGAGTTTACTGAACCTTCCTACGCTCCATGTTTCTCACTCCTTTAGAATCTGAGAATGAAGCAGAACTAAAAGATCGACCTGGGCAGTTTGTTGTCAGTCACAGCACCTGAAGAGTTAATAAAACACCTGTTCATTTGGTGTTGCTAAGTCTAGGTATATGGAGATCTCAGGATAAATTTCATTTGTTTAGTTCATTATTTGCTTGTGTCTTTGTATGTCTATCCTGGGACTGTCCTTGTCTAGATTATTATTTACATATGGGACCACTTATGAGCCCCAAAGTTAAGGCCCCTGTATATATGTATAGCAAGGGACTTTCCCTGCCCCACAGAGTTTAGGATCTAGATAGATTTAATGTGGGAGAGGAAGCAGAGAGCTGGGAATTTTTTTCCAGATCTCTGCAAACCCAAGATTAGTGGCAGAACTAAGACTAGAACCGATGCTGTATCCATTAGACCTATACTGCCTTCATTCGATTTAGTGTATAATCTTAGCCTGCAGGTTAAATTCTAAGGACTGACTTTGAGTTTTTAAAAAAAGTGTATGTATGAGCTACAGAACAGATAGCATTTCATTGTTCCGAGTGATATTAAATATATATATATGATAGGTGAGAAATGTGACTATAATATTTTTGTTTGGTTAAAAAACACTGGGTTTGTCAACATTAATAAAATTCACACTGGCGTATATATGTCAGTGGAGTTACACCAGTGCAAAATGCTAATGTAGACATGATAAACTGGTACAAAATGGGCCTTATAACCAGTATTTTCTCTAATATCTTTCATCTATGGGTAGAAAAAATTAAGTGAAACAAGGCATATGTGGATGTGCACCACTACTAGAAAAACACAGGCTGCCGGCTGTGGGCCTCTGCAAATCAGATGAATGGCACCTGAATCTCTCCTGGGCGGCTGTCCAAACACTCAGCCTGCAGGGAGCACTGCTTATAATCAGTCTAAGTGTAAGTTGTTATGTCCTCATCAAGACAGTGTCACTGTCCAAAGGCAGGTCCTGCAGTCCATTATTCACATAGATAGTCATTTCTGACTAAAGTTGCCCCATTGTCCAATTTGCAGCTATGAGTAAAAACAATGAACATGGATTAGTGCTTCCAGGATTAAGGAAAAGAATAGAAAACAAGGACTGTAAAAGTGAAGACTGAACAGTTGCTGAATTAAGCTCCCCAATTTTAAGTCCCCATTTGAACTAGCCTAGCACCCCTACCTTAAGGCAGTGTTTCCTGAAGAGTGGTACGCATAACGCTGGTGGTACATAAAAGGCTTTCAAGAGGTGCACGGCAGAAAATAAATCACTAAAAATCAGGAGATCAGCACTGGAATGGCAATGGGAGTGGGGGGTACATGAATGTTTTAGGTTTGGGAAACACTGTCTTAGGGGGTTGCACTAATGTAAGTGCCTCCAGGTACTTACACCAGGGAGAATGTTGCTGATATAGATGGGTTCTACAGCTTGCAGAGCCATTTTCACCTGGGCAGTGTGAATATGAAGGGCTACCATTCTGATCTGGTGGCATTTCACACCCACTTTGCTCTGGGGTAGATGACCACACAAAGTACAAGGCAACAAAGACCCTGGTCTCTTATTGGAAGTTTACACAGAGATCAAAGATGGCTAGGATATGCAGAGTCTGATATGCAGCTCTGGCTGAGGAGCGTTCTGAGCATTGTGTGGGGGAGGATAAAAAGAAAATGCAAAATATCTTTGCATTCCCCTGCTGCTGGCCATTCTGCACCAGACTAATATCCCAGGGCAAGTGAGAGCAGCATGAAGGCTCCTCTGTCTTACAGAAGCTGCAAATGGCCCTCAGGGCCATTGTAACAAACAATAGCTCTTGGTGGTCACTTGATAACAAGTAGGATGTCGTCATGTCACCCTCCTCTCCGTGAGTTTGTGGATGGCTGATCAGCCTGATTCTGGAGCTGCAGATCTTATCGCAGAAGGGGCAGGTGTTGGCAGCTGTTGGAGGGGCGTGGGGCAGTTTTTCATTCTCTTTTCTTCTTCTCTTCCTCTGCTCATCTGCACTGCAGTGGGATCTCTGATTGCGCCATACCCTCACAGATTACCATTCTCCGCTGGTGACTGTATCGGGCAAGGTTCTCCCAAGTGTCGACACCAATTCTGCACTTTTTTATGTGTCTTCAGCATGGCCTTACAATGCTGCCACTGGCCTCCAACTCTTCTCTGACCTTCCTCCAATTTGGAAAACAGAATCTGTTTCGAGAGGCACTGATCCGAACCATGTGACCAGTCCAATGAAGTTGTTGGTGCATGATAATGGCTTCAATGCTGGACTCTTCCAGGATGCTAGTGTTCATGTGCCTATGCTCCTAGAAGATATTTAGGATTCTTCTGAGGCAGAGTTGATGATATTGTTCAAGTGCTTTCAGCTGATACTTGTATGTTGTCCAGGTTTCACATGTGTATAGTAGCACTGGAACAACCACTGCCCAGTATACAAGGAGCTTCGTCTTAGGACAGATGTCCTCCTGGTTCTCAAAGACCCTTTGTCTCGGGTGGGCAAAAGCACTGCACTTCAATGCATAAAAGTTACTTTAAAAAAACCCAAATTGCAGTACTTGGCCATCAGTGTTACAAGCTTATTGTTTTCCTCAATTCTGCAAATGCTAACTAATGGTGGTCTGTCCTTTATGACTGGTTGCACTGAAACCAATGGGGTCCCTTAAATCAGTAAGAACTCCTTATGTAAACTTGAGCTTGCAGAATCATTTACCACATGGCCTCAAGGCATGGTTACAGTTCACCCTCTGGCATCCTTTGCATTCGTGCAAAATAGATGTAAAAAACTACCAAAGTCACCAACATGGCCCTCAGTTTGTACAGGTGACAAAAATGACTCCAGAGTGTGTAGAGCGCTAGTGAATCAGGCCTAATCTTAATAATCATGGCAACTTGGCGGGGAGTGGGAAAGAAAATAAAGACGTCAATAATCTGATGTACACACAAATCAAATGTGCCCCTGAGCACAAGGCTGAAGGTGCAGTGAGCGGAAAAAAGTCTTTATTAAATAAAACAAGAAACAGGAACTTCTACTGTATGTCAGCTACATCAGAAATTTAACAAAAAAGATTATCATTCGGTTTCCATGTTGGGCTGCATTCCAGCACAGAGCTTCTGTGTCAGCGATAATTATTCATTTCCAAAACTCATTTGAGAAAGACAGCAGAGCTCAAGATAAGAAAATTTAGCAGAATTTAAATGCTTGTCTGGTTACATTAACAAAAGAGGTTTTTTGTTTTTTTTTAAAGAAAGATGTACATTTCTGAGAATGATGTTTTGGTTGTTTCTGTGTATTTTTATCATTGTTTAGTTTTAAATAGAATTATGTTGAAGTTAATAGAGAGTGTCCTTTTAGTTTCACTTCTATTTTAATAAGAATTTAAAGTTATTGCTGAGAATAGTCTCCCAGGTCTCATCAGGCTGGATTCCAAATTAGGGAGTCTTTCACTTAATCTTAAATACTCAATTCTGCAATGACCTCTCGTCCCACAGCTCTGGATTAGTCTAGAGTTTGAGAGTGGCTTGAGATACTGAAGTGCTTGTCCTTGATAATGTTGCCTTAATACTGATTGCAGACTCTCACACACATACTCACCCATCTGAAAAAGAAACACTTTGTTTCGGACTGTACTTACACAGCCAGATCACCAGCTGATGTAAATTGTTGTAGCACTGTTGATGTCATAATGGGAACGTTGACTATGATTGTCATGAAAGAACAATGATAATTCTGATAGTTGAATTATGCTAGTGGTTTTTCATAGCATGGATCATAGAGACTAGGTTTAAGAGGCCAATTTTCCAATGTGACCTGCAGTCTTAATTCAATTTAGGTAACGAAACAATGCATCAGGTGAATGTGAAGAACATTCTGTTGTGTAGCCAAGGTTGGAAAGCTAAAAGCAATCGTTTGGGTTACATCTACACCAGAGTGATCTGTCGACAGAAGTAACTTTCAGAAGATATCTTCCGACAAAATTTCTGTTGACAGATCACGGCCACACATGAAAGTGGATCACTTTGTTGATCTGCTCTGTTGACAGAGAGCAGTGACAGAGAGTGGCCAGATTGCCTGGCAGCTCTCTTGACAGAATGGCCAACCAGAAGCACAGCAGACAGGGCTGCCCAGTGACCCAGAAGCCATGTCAGTCAACAGAGGACCCTTCTGGAGCATCTACATGGCCTTTTTGTCAACAGATTCTGTTGAGAAAGGCATTCTGCCTCCTGGGGGAGAGGCAGAAGTCTGTTGACAGATGTGGCGTTTTCCATCAAATTACTGTTGACATTTTTAGTGCAGATGCTCCATGAGTTTTGTTGACATAACTGGGGTTTTGTTGACAAAACTCTCTAGTGTAGATGTAGTCTTGGACTTCAATATTATAATATATAAATTCCCAAACTGAAGTGAACAGTACATCCCATGACTAGCTGCTCATAGGGTGCAGCTTTCCTGTCCTTGTTTACAGTTGCTAAATAGCATTATAGTAAGTTAAAAACACATTCAACACTTCCCTTATATTACTGTTCACTGTAAATAATTGTTGCAGTTGCCAGAGATGTTAAGTAATCTGCTCATATAGTCACAAATGGAAGAAGAAGTGTGTTCCTTATGCTAATCTCTCTGGTAAACATGTTGCACCCAAACAACTAGTATAATACAGTTTTTCAGTTTATGATTGTTCTTTCATGACAATTATACACATTCTTAAATTGTCAAAGACTCTAGACATAGAAGTCATGTTCACAGCAGTATTTTAGAATTTGTTTAGCAATGGGTCTATTGTGGGTTAATGGAGCCATCTGACTTACAGCAAAGGACAAGATCTCCGGCACAAGGTTATATTCCCAGCTCTGCCATTGGCTGCTTGTCTGAGTACAGGCAAGTCCCTTACAATGTTTTCAAAAGCTGCTTATAATTTTGAGTGTCCAGTTCTAAACTCCAGGGGTCTGACAGTCAGAGGTGAACCAGGAAGTTAGCACACATCTGGGGGAATGGGAAGGACCGCTGGGGTGCTTCAGGGACTGAAACGGTCCTTGGCATGAGTATTCTGATTTACAGCCTTTTTATGAGGGTTGCCTACAGACTGCTCTCCTGTCCAGAGCACCTAGAACTTTGGCAGGATATGCATGCTATGAAAACAACCTGTCCTACCCCTCAGCTGACCTTAGTCTGTCCCGTTCTTATTCTGTGTCCAGACTGATCTCCCTCATGTCGCATCTGCACCTGTGAGGGCCCAGTATACAATGAGATTTGGCTTTTGTTTGTGCAATTTGCAACTGAAAATTAAAAACATAGTTGCTGATGAAACGCCATTTTTAGCATGGGACCTTCTTCCATCAAAACGTTTTAGCCAACTGTGGAGAAAATGTCCTTCCAGCAATACCCACATGTTCAAATGTAGGGACTGAAGGTGAGAATGTATTCATTTGATCCCTTCTGCTATAGGACTATACAGAAAGAGAGAGAGAGAGCGAGCGAGAGAGAGAGAGAGAGAGATTTTTTCTCAGGTAGCTGAGGCTTAAATGTAAAGGATTTCTCTCTCAGGTGTGGCTTACATGTGGTGGGTCATAGTCTCAGCCTGGTATAAATTGGAATAGCTGCCTGAATTGCACCAGAATCCAATCCAATCGGAGTATAGGTGATTTCTGTTATATTACTAAGCTATATGGGCCGGATTCTCCTCTCACTTATGCCAGTGTCAATTTGGAGTTACCCCACTTAAGGCAATGGCATCACATGATGTGTGTGCAAGGAGAAGATCTAGATACAATAGACCTCAACTTGCGCATGAATTACGTTCCTGGGGAACCAGGCGTAGTTCGAATTTCATACAAATCGAGGGGGGGGGTTGCCAGCTCCACTCCCAGGGGGCTCTTGGAGCCGAGGAACTGCACCAGCAAAAGGGCTGGGAGCTGGTCAAAGTGCAGTGCTCCGCCAGCTCCAGCCACAGGGAGCTGCTGGGGCTGTGAGCTGGCCGGGAGGTGCAATGATCCACCACAAGTTCCAGGGGAAGCTGGGGAGCAGCTGCACCACTGCGCCTGTCCACTACCCCCCCATTACCCCCAGCTGGGAGAAGCTGGGTGGCAGCCGCACCACTGCATGGTCCAGCCTGTCCCAGCTGGGGGAAGCCAGGCGTGCTGGCTCCAGTCCCCAGGGAATTGTTGAGGCTGGGCTGGGGGAATCCCTGTCGGCAAAGGGGCTGAGAACCAGCCAAGCACAACCCCTTTGCTTCCAGGAATTCCCCTGGCCAGCAATTCCCTGGGGCTGGAGCTGCGGAGCAGTGTGCCAGGCCAACTCCCAGAAATGGATCTGACTTGTGTTAACACAAGAAATGCACAAGTCAAATTCGTGTAAATCAGGGGCATACTTTACTAGACTCTTTTCCCAGACTCTTTTTGGTTTAGAATATAGTGAGTCTCTACTACTGATTCAAGCACTGGACAGTCATTTCAAGTTTAGCCCATCGTAGTGTTACCCACACACTGGATTTGTAGCTGAATCAAAATGTATTTAAATATGATGATGATCCTGTTGATTTAATACCTTTGCTTGGCAAAATACCAAATGCTGAGATTAATTGGTGAAGCTGAAGTGTGGAAAAAAATATTGAAAGTGACAGGCTTTTTCAGGCAGAAGAGAAATGCAAAGGAGCATGTATAATATTCTGTATAATATTCCAGGGCAGTATCTCTTTGAATAATTCAGCAAAGAATTGTTATCAGAGCTGCAAATGAACACAATGAGAATACCTTTGTAATAATTCTTACAGGATTGGTAGTGTCTCAAAAGACCATTTTTTTCTTCAAAACATTGAACAGCTAATAATACTGTATGGTGAATTTTACATCTTATGAATTCTAGTTGATAATGGGAAGTTGCTATGAAATCACTATACTTTTGAACTTCTCATGTGTATGTAAATTCTACCGTGGCTGTGCTGGTCTGTGTCACATCCTCTGGACCAGATACAGTGGAGGGTGGTTAGAATGCATGGGCCACCTATGCAGGTGAAAACACCTTGGAATAATAGGTGAGCTTAACCCAGGAAAGCCATTTTTATCCTCTCCATCTGCAGGGGCCAGAGGGAGAGTGGAAATTTTCAGACACAGGACAAAGAAACCAGGTGACAAAGCAGAGTCCACAAAAAGACAAGGAGACACTCAGGAAGTCTGGAGAAGAGGAAGAAAATGTATGGACTGGTGAAGGAGATGTGCCAGGAGGTGGGGGCAGGGAAAGAGGATTGCCAAGGTGGAGAAAGCTCAATGTTTCAGAACACAAGCCATGCACTCAAACAGAAAGACTCTGGATTGGCCCAAAAGACTATGCTCCCAGTCCAAAGTGTAGCAAGGAAACTGAGACAGGGAAATGTGTGGTGGGTTTATTATTTTTGTACAGATCTGTGTGATCTTGAGTGGTAAAGAACAATAATGTATTAAACTTCTGTTCAAAATGCCTGTGTGTTACATATTGGTTGTGTCTACATGTGCCACTTCTTCTGGAAGCTGCATGGTAATGAGCTGTCCCGAAGACGCTAATGAGGCACAGATGTAAATTTCCCATGCCTCATTAGAATAATAGCACATGGTTTGGAGACTGGAAACCCTCCTTCCGGAAGATCCCTGTGGGCCGCGAGTCTGCACATGTATTTTGGAGTCTGGAAGAGCTTCTTCCTGATTCCGAACCATGTGCCCATATGCTAATGAGGTGCAGGAAATTTGCATCCACACCTCATCAGCATCTTCCGGATGGTTCATTACCATGCCGCTTCTGGAAGAAGTGGCATATGTAGACACAGCCATTACGTTTTCTGTATGGACCCTTGAAGTGGAAACCAGACAGCTCATACCTTTGGGCAGAGTTCTGTGCTGAGTGTTTACTCTGACATCCCCAAAATACCAGACATTCTGGTATTTCCAAGGATGGCGTGGCTCCAGCCCTGACTGCATTACCTCGCCCTCAATAACATGATTTTACACACGCTGTGCATGGTCAGACCACACAGAGGGTGTAATTTTGAAGAGTGCCTTGGCTAGGAGGACCTCACACAGGTGCACACACAAGGTCATGCGTGGGGTGGCAGAGTGATACACTCTTTAAAATGGCATTCCCTTATCCGTGATATGAGACAAAATCACATACAGTTTTGTCTCAGAATATGACAGGGGAAAAAAACAATTTAAAAACAGACTGTCCAACTTAAAACTAGATGAATTACTTAGTTTTGAGGCGAGGCGCAAATTAAGCTAGCGACAAGTATCGGAGAGGTAGCCATGTTGGTCTGTAGCTTCAAGAACAAGAAGTCTTGTGGGTTATCTTATAGGTCAGTTCTGGTCCTGGGGACCAAAGGCAGGTGGGTTGAGGAGCTCCATTTCAGAGGTGGCGTCCAGGAAATGTGGCAGAGAGGCCAACAGAGGAAAGACAGGTGCAGCCTGCTAAAGTCCTGGGTTGCTCAGAGCACATAGGAGATTCAGGGTTTGGATCCCTGCATAGCTATCTGGTGAGTAGCTAGCAGGGGAAGATGGCCTGGCTCCGTGACAGAGCTATATCATTGTCCATACAGCTGTCTCTAGAGTATAATTAAATATTTGCACGTGGTCCACATTTTTACAAGTGACTAGTGATTTTGGATGGCTCAGATTTGGGGGCCAAGCTTGATACACGTACCAAGGTGTCTCAGGTATTTTCTGAAAATGCTGAGTGCCCCCTATCAAAAATCAGACGTTTTAAGGAATGGGAATTTTCTGGGTCACTATAGGGGCTCATTTGCATACTTGGATTAATCTAATTCTTGACCTACCCTCCCCACCCCTCTACTTTCTGATTTGCTCACCTTGATCATTTTTTTCTGATTTGTCCACCTTGATTACTGTTTTTGGTTCTTGGTGCCTTAAATATTGAGTCTGTTCTGGTCTGGCTATGGTCTGAAGAAGTGGGTCTGTCCCACGAAAGCTCACCTAATAAATTATTTTGTTAGTCTTTAAAGTGCTACTTGACTGCTTTTTTGTTCAGACCTTTTAAGGTGTCTCTGGTCAGGCATCCAAAACTGAAGACATGATTATTAAGCATTATTAGTCACCCCTGGAAATTCTTTCTAACAGGCATGTTTAGTTATGAGTGTCACATGTTTATTTCACCACCAGTAAAGTTTGAGTGGCTATATCTGCCTACATGGTACAATGATTTTACAGTATGATAGTATATAATGCCCTCTGTAAGACTACCAACAGTCAGATGGCTCTTTCCCTTCCATGGAAAATTCTAAAAAGTTCCAGTCTTGTGGAGCAAATTCACTCAGTAGTAATTGCCTGGTTGGCCTCATTGAAAAGATCTCAGGAAAGGGAACACTTGCACCTGCTTATACAATATGACTTGCCATCATTCAAAATCAAACTCTGAATTTAGGTCAAAAACAATACATAGACGGAAGTCTGTCTCCCACTGGTGACAAACCTGCTACAGCTTTGGCTGAAAGAACAGGGGGTTATCTTCAGGCAGTAGAGGCTCAGGCATTAAAATGTAAAAGTCCTAGGTTAACTCCCCACTGCTGATAACTCACCCTGTGGTATCACATTAAAGACGTAATGCAAATAATCAATGTGAGTGATGACTCAGAGCTGACTGTTGTCTAAATGTTGAAACCAGCTGCGGTACTTCAGGCATCCCTCTCAGATTCTGGGGATTATTCAGCAAAGGCTTTAACCATCCTCTCCTCAACAGAAAGCTGGGGAAGAGAGACAAGAACATGTGTTCCTCTAGCTCTTCCCTCACACTAGCAGCTCCCGAGGGTGGCTGTAGGAGTAAAGGCAGCAAGACAGTTGCTGTGCAGAGAGATTGGAAGGATCGACTACTGTCCAGGAGCAATTCTGGGAATTTCTGGCCTTTTATTGCACATTTCATTTTGTTAGGGTTGGCGCATCTGTGATGCCCGATTGCCTGATATTTTTGCTGGTTTGCTGTCACTGTCACTAGCAATAATTGATCCCTCTGCTTCAGTTCCCTAGCCAGTTCCCACCTGTGGCTAATAAATGCTGTACCTTTGACGGCGCCTTTATAAATAGAAGCATGACCTTGTCTGGAATGGTGCCTTTCTACATGTTGATTCCCCTCCTAGGGGGAGTTATCCAATGTTTTGAGATCACGTACAGTTTGCTACTTACATATGAATTGATCATTTGGGGGCTTTTAGGTGTTCACGGTTTATCAAAAATAATCAGGAGGGTTTTATTTACTTTGCAATGAGAGTATCAGGAGACACAAAGGAGTCCTTAAGAGCCACATGTGGCTCTGGAGCTGCAGGTTGCATAACCCTGGTATAGGCCAAATTGCAGTGCTTAATTCCTGGTCTTTGGTGGGACCAGTATGGAGCCACACTGTGACAAGTTGTAAAGGCATTTGACATTGAAGACCTGGCTTTATCTGGAAGAGGTTAATAAAGGAAATGGAAAGCTGCTGCAAAGGAGGGAAAGACCATGTCTGCTCTGTTTCCAGTTGGCTGAAAGTTGGTAAGGCCTCAGCTAAGTATTGCTCAGCAGAACAAGTTATTTTTTCCTGTCATTTTGGGGGGCTTTGGTGGTGGAAGTAAAGGAGCTCTGAGGAAGGAGATCTGTAATTAGAACTCCGAGTTTCCTTCCCTGGCTGGTGGCTCTGACCTGGCCCACGTACCATGCTCGGGGAGCTCTGGTGGGGATTCTGGCCCTGTCACACAGATTCTTGGAATAGCAGGGTTGCTGTTCATGTTGCACATTCCTTTGGGTTGGCACAGTATGTGCACTCCTCTGTAGCTGGCTAGTATTTTGTGTCAGCCACAAGCCTATTCCCAGCCATCGTGCTCCTTTTGAGGCAGCTTGCATTACTCATGACACGTGCGCATTGGGCAGCCACTGTCTCTGCCCTTGGACAGCACACACAAGGGACTGGAGGAAAGATTGCTGGAGTCCTCCCACAGTACTCTGTAAGCAAGGGACAAGATTAGTATTTAGTCATAGACTACTATTTTCGTTGTCAGCCCATAATGCCAGGAAGTTATAATGTTTCTGTGAAAATTCACTATGGGTCAAAAACTTGGCACATACCACAAAGCGAGGGTCAGACTACAGCATTGTAATTGTTAGGTTACAATGACATTTTGGCCACCCAGAACTGGAAGGACACACAGGCGTATTAAGTCCTATCTCCCACAGAACTGTGTGTTCTGCATTGTATTTCCTAGCCCTTCTGTCAGTACATTGACTTCTTCTGGTACATTCTTTAATTGGCCTAGTACGATTTAATAGTAATAAACAACATGATATGATTTGTAATGTACTTGAAATAAACATTAGCTAGGTAATCTTCACAATCACTTTGTATTTCAATTTCACAAATGAAGGCAAATGGTTGCAAATCAGTTCCGAGCTAGGATTAAAACTCAGGCATTTCTGGCTCTTGCTACTGTGTTCTGCTGATTACATTACCATATCCTCTCTACCTTCAATCTCCTTTCTTCAGTCCGAAACAATATTTCTTCCAAAGATCGAAGTATTTCAGGGTCTTTATGAAGTTTGAATCAGGGTCTGTATGGGGGTTCCCATTGTAAATTAAAATGCTTCCGTCCTCTAGAAGACCAAAAAGTTACACCAAATAATGTGATGCATCCATTTTGAATTTACAGTAAGAGAATAAAAGTCAAGATAGTGTACAAGAAGTGAGGCAACCTCTTACTTTGAAACCTCTTATCTTCCAAACATTTCCTTATTGGCCTTGCCTCAAACATTCCAGAGATGTTTTATCCTTGCATAATCTATGAAATTTTGGGTGAGTTGGTTTATCCTGAAGAAAGGTAGATTAGAAGGGGACAAAGTTCAGGATTATAATGGAAAATTTAGTTAAACCCTACTTATGAGCAGATTACCATGATACCCATCTGGCTAATAAAGAATTCTAAATGCTCCATACCTCGGCAATAAGTTTCTACATAAAATAACACATGGTTGATTTTTCCTCTCACCTTCACCAAAGATGCAGGGACTAAGGGTGCTGCGAGTGCTGCCACACCTTCTATCTTGACATGGTTTCAATTGTATGCAAAGTTTACAGTTTGATGCAAAGTCTCTCAGCACCCCCGTGATACAAAATGTTCCACTACCCATGTCCATCATTAGTACAACTCCATTGACTTCAGCGGTGCTATTCCTGAAATATACTGGCGTAAGACTCAGGCTCATGTTTTTGCTTTCCGATTGATCTCTAAGTATTGTTCGTGCTATTATAGGTTTTGAAGAGCTCTGTCTAAACTCTGGTGTTTCTCTGAAGCGTACTGTGTGCAGCTCGACAACGTTAAACATCCCTGATTTGATTTGTGTAGGACCAGATATCAATAAATTGGAATTTAATTTGGTTGAAAGAGATGACAATGTAGGAAGCATGAAAGGGACTCATTGCCAATTAGAATTAGAGGAAAATATTCAGATATGGATGTGGAGTTTTTATTCATTATAATTTTATGCCATTAAAATGCTTGGAAGGTCATTAATTCATATTTTTATTCCTTCTCAAGGCAGAAGTTTGGTTAGAAACTTAGGATGTATGAAAGAAATTCTCCCCCGCAGCAACTTCGAAGTTTCAAACTTTGAAGTGCCAGCATACCATGTCATCTTCCCAGACTGTATTACCCTCATTCTCCCCTGCCTTTGAAAACAAATGGCCATTTTTCAGCAATCTCTTTCCCTGATGAGAGAAATTGTTTGAGTTGTCTGTATAATGGAAAGAGACAGTTTTTTCTCTTTTTTTAACAGAAAATCATCTTTATGGAAAGAGGAAGCTTTTACAAAAGAGGGTTTTTTAAGAGACTTCAAATTAACATTAAATACAAGTGAGAGAGAGAGAGAAAAGCTGAAGGAGCCAGGTTTGAACCGGAGAGAGAGTGAGAGAGAGAGAATTGTGAGCCATCATCACACAGAAGTGAAAAACAGCCATTTTTCAGATGTCTATTCCCCTAGTGAAAATACATCAAACAGGTGGGCTTCAGAAGCTGAAGCCCATGATACCCAAGTAGAACAAAGTGGGTGTGTGCTACCATTGAAAGCCTTTATATTGTTCTCAAGGAAAGAAAGAAAAGTATGGAATCCCAGAGGGCATTGATGTCTAGTGGGTAGCATGACTCAAAAGAAGAGAAGGAAAGACAGAGGGTGTTGGTTTCTTGTGATTAACATCTCATCCCCTGGTGAAAATACACCAAACAGCATCCATGCAACTGAGGAATGACTTCATATTAGTCACAAGGAAAGAAGATACAGTGAAAAAGTGGTAGTATAATGCTAGTGTAGCTAGCTGAAGGAGCCGGCTTTGAAGGAGAGAGAGAAAGAGAGAGAGAGAGATTTATGAGTCATCACCACATAGAAGAATGCCCTAGGGAGACCATTGCACTGATGTCTCCAACATGAGGCAAGGAGATTATTAGAAGTATTAGATCCAGACTCATTATGAATCCCCAAGACTAAATAGAAGAGAAGGAAAGAATCCCAGAGGGCATTGGTGTCTACTGCCTGCTGTAAGCAGCCATTACCCTGTTAGAAGTAGTATTGGCTTGAGAAGAGAAGGAAAAGTTAAGGAAGTGTAGTACCCAAAGGTACTGAGACCTCATCTGGGGTGAGTGAAGTCTCTGCTCTACAGCCTTGGCTGAGAGCCAGCTGGCCTTTAGCTCATGTGGCAGGTAGCGTGCAGGGCTTTAGACCCTATGCTTGCAGGTTCTATCCCTATCCAGTGCTAGCAACTTGGGTCTGTTGGTGTTACAGAAGCATTAGAGGATAGAAAGCTTGACAGAAGAATGGATTTCCTTGCCTCTTCTGGTGAAGAAACCCTAGACCCAGTAACTGCCTGTGTGTGTGAGAGAGGGAAAGGAGAGAGAGGGCAAACCCACAAGCTCCATTCCATAATAGGAAATCCTCCCCTGAGCCACAAGATTTGGGAAGGGAGCACACTCTATAAGTCCATCCGTCATGTTTTGCTTACATCCCAATGAAGGTAATCCCTCTCAAGCAGTGAAGCTCCATGCAGGACAGAACATGGCACTCTCTGCAGGCATGGTCCATACTGCCCAGCTGCTATGTGGTGTGGTGGCGCAGGGGCTAGCCTTCCAGCCACATGGCACCTGGGGTAGGGGGGCTGCCCCATACAAATGTGAAGCATGGAAAACAAGTTTCTCAGACTCTTCCGCTAAATCCCGTGCAGGGAAGAAGCCCTCATCCTGCTTAGGGCAGGATATGCCACTGTCTGAAGGCATGGTCCCCACATCCCAGCCACCACTTGGTGTGGTGGGGCGGGTGCTAGCCATGTGGTGGTGAAGTGGGGGCTAGCTCAGCAGCCCCATAGTGCCTTGGGGCTGGGGGGCTGCCCTGTACAAATGTGAAGCAAAGAATAAAAGTTGTACAACCTGTTGAAATGGTAAAGACAGCTGGGTGCTCCCAGAACACAGGTGATAACAAGGCCATGCTTCTTCTTTAAAAAGCAAGCGCCATTCCTTCCTATGAAATCCACCCCCGAGCCACATGTACTTTGTATGCCCCTTCAGTCACATTCTGCTACCATCCCAGTGATTCTTGAGCCAGGCTGTATGGCTGCCTGCATAGCATCAGTAGGGTGCTCCCAGAACTGCCCAAAGGACGTGAAATACATTTGATAATAAGGTTGTTTTTCAAAGTCATTATTCTTTAAAAAGGGACAGAATGAAGCGCAGTCCCAGCAGGGACTGCTTAAAAACGTAACCCCTGCATGGCAGCTTCAGAGGGGCAGGGGAAAGGGGATGGGGCAAGGAATGTGAAGCAGAGAAAACAAGTTTCTCAGCCTCTCCTGCTAAATCCTGTGCAGGGAAGAATCCCTCTCAAGCACTGAAACCCTGCACAGGATAGGGCATGCTGCTGTCTGCAAGCTTGGTCTGCACAGCCCGGCAGTCATGTGGGGGTGTGTGGGAGCTTGATTTTCACCCAGCACTGCTGAGCATCCTTGGTGTTTACTCAGCACAGACTCATTTGCCCACACAGAAATGAGATCCTGGCTCTACTGATGGCTCCATGCCAGGGCTTTTTTTGCAAACCTGAGAAATCATGGCTAGATGCGATTGCCACACTGGCCAGGAAGAAAATGAATGCAAATTGCCAGGCTTCCTGTTTCCTACTTCCTGCACATCTGGAGAGCAGTAGAAGTGAAAGCGGCCAGAACAGACACATTTGGGGCATTGTGCGATACACCCGGAGGCCAATAACATTGATTTAAAGTAACACTGTTTCCACACTAGCATTAATTCAACCTTGTAAATTCAAACTTGAATTACAGCACATTGGAGGGGCACAGCGAGCAAGTTGATCTTTGCGCCCCTTAAAATTGAACTAACGGTGTTTGCAGTGAAGACAGTCACACTGGAAAATCGAGCTAAGTGCCTTAAAATCGACTTTATGCTATAGTGTAGACATAGCTCAAATCTTTATTTGACTCAACTGAATTTGGTTTGGGCATACTCACATTGATAAATATGCAGATAATAGAATGTTACTGGTACTTATGATTTCATAACTGATTTCAAAGTCACACTTGCAAATATTCAGGGAAATTTGATTTTAAACATGCCCATAGAACTTTTCACATCAGGACAGCTTGCAAACTCATCCTTTGAGGGGTCCCTATGCTACAGCAGGGCTTGTCTGACCAACCAGGGTAAGTCTGCATTGCAGCATTAAGGAATATGCCCACAAGACATGGTGTTTGTACGTCCAGGTTTGAGTATCCACCCTGAATATTGGTCTTGAGTTCTAACTATCTGGACCCTATTCTCTTTGCTGAAATGTTGAACTGTCTGTCTTAATCCTGTCGCACTGTTATACTCACCCCAGAGTGGAGGTAGGCAGTTTCCATGGGCCTCTGGGGCAAGTTGTGTGGGAGGTACCCTTGTTCCATGCCCCCAAAGGGGCAGGGACTTGGATGGAAGGGGCATGGCTGGGGCAGCTAGCCTCAGCGCTGGCCGGACTAGAGTGCTGGATCCCTCAGCCCTTAGAACCACATGCAGCATGAGGAGTGGCGCACCGGCACTCCAGTGGTAATTTAAAGGGACCTAGGCCTCCAGCCACTGCTGCTGCTGTAGTAGTATCAGTGGCAGATGGAGACCCAGGACTCTTTGAATTGCTGCACCCTTTGCCCTCCGTCGACAGGCCTATATTGAACTATGTGAATATTTCCAGATCCTGTTTAGAAGGGTGTTACATATGGTACATTAAGTACGGACAAACTGTTTCAGATATAACAAGAATCAACATGAACTGTGCCACAAAACTTAAACTGAACTGTACTGGAGTCTGATCTTGCAAGATTTCCATCCCCAAGAAGTGTAGACAGTGTCTAAGCAACATATCCGCACGGAGCAATTAACAGAATAAGATGTATGATTTCTATGAACTCACAATAGAAAGAATATGAAATTCATCTTTAACAAAAAAGCTACGCTTTAAAAGGAAACTTGGCTGGTTGACACTTTCTCCATCTGGCTGAGAAAAGCCTTTTGTGAGTTATGCTTACAAATTGTGCTGTCCTTGAGCTTTTTCGCATCTTCCAACTCTGAGTAGTCCTAATTAACAAGTTACAAAGCAACTCATTCTTGTAGTAAAGATCTTTCCAAGCTTTGTCAAGAGATCATGTGGCTAATGTCTGTGCTTGGAGCTTCTGATGAGTTCACACTAGGTGAAAGACAAGTGACCTTAAATGAAGATACAAATCTGACTTTCTTTCCTCAGAGTACGTGCTTACCAGAAGATGGTATCTCTCTGTATCACCCTGTTGCACCCTATTTTGCTAGCTAGAAATACCACTCTGAGTTGCAATTGACCTTAAAAGTTAATTATGCGAGGATAAGTTCTCAGTAAATATCTGGCTTTGCTGAACTGTGTGAAAATTGAGCTCTCCTCTCAGGTGTATGTGATAAATTCAGTATTTCTGGGATTAAAGCTACTCTAAATCTGAACCTGGGAACTCCAGAACTTATTCAGACTTTGTTCTCTTCACGCAAAAACAATAGCCGTCCCGGTTATCCACACCTATACCTCCCTGATCTTATTAACTAAGTTGTGTAAAACACTAGTAGGAGTATCTGTCCATATACTTTAGGCACTCTTGGAATTACTTAAAAGTGCAATTAAATGGATACCCAAAGAGTAATAACATGCAGAACAACATAATCCATAACCAGGAAACTCCAAAGTATAAATCCTCCTCCATCTCCAATAATATCCCCTCTTTACAAACCTTCTCCACCCATCTGGAGATAAAAGTTGAACTGTGCAGCGTGGCCTGAAGGCCCTCAGATTCAGGCTACTTTGGCTTGGGCTGGAGGAGTGAATTGCAAAAGTTGGTGAGATCTCACTGAGAATGGCTAGCCAGCAATCTCTGCTCAGATGTAGCAATGGGGATGCAGCTTGAACATCTATTTTGCTCTTAGCTGTGGGGATTTACATATTGCTTACGCAATGGAATTCCTAAAAGCTGTCATACAGAGGTGAAGGATACTTGTTCAAAGGTCCTTTTAGCATTAAACATGCACATCCTTAGTTTGACTTAACCAGCATATCACAACTGTAACGCCTCATTCCACGCAGAAAACACTTTTGGGCCTAGGCCTTTCTTCTGATCCAGGTGTTTGCCCTTAAATGCATATTACCTTTTCCCCTCCAATTTCACATTAATATGAGTTTGATGAGTCATATCTCTGGCTCAGTTCTCCATAGATTCTTCACTATCAAAATCAAACTGTACCACACCCTCTCCTTTTCTTCTTGGCGCTTGATACTGTAGCACGCTCAGAAGATGGCACTGAACACGGACACCTCAGAGAGTTGTCACTGCAAAGCCACCATCCTTTTTATTCCTGGGTCTGTGCCAGTGCTCCCTGTAGGCTGTGTGCTTGTACAGCCACTCAAGAAAGATTCAAATGCTGACCAGCAGATTAGCAGAGCACTGACAGGAAGGTTTTATGTTTTTATTGGTGTCTCTTACTCACACATCTCTGTGCACATAAATATTTATTCTGCACATGGATGGAAAAGGTTAGCAGGAACACTGGTCTGTGCCTAGAGTGGTGCCTATCATGTATTTCCTTATTTCACGTTCTGGTGTAGGAATTCATTAGTTATCCCTACCAGCAGGTTATATCACAAATTCTGCTTACACCTCTTTTCTTCCTTCTGTGTCACTCCATGGCAGTGGCCACACTAGCTCCTCCTTTTGGAAGGGGCATGGTAATGAGGGATTTTGGCAGATACTAATGAGGTGCTACCACGAATATGCAGTGCCTCATTATCATAATGGCTGCAGTGCGCGCTTTGAAAGTGCTGCTTTCGAAACACAAGCTGTTGTGTAGCTGGAAGCCTTTCAAAATAACCCCCGATTTCAAAAGCCCCTTCTTCCCAAGGGGCTTCAAAATCAGGGGTCCTTTTGAAAGGCCCTCAGCTACACTGGTGGCGTGCATTTTGAAAGTGGCACTTTTAAAGTGCACACAGCTGCCATTATGCTAATGAGGTGCTGCATATTCATGGTAGCACCTCATTAGCATATGCTAATACATTATTACCATCCCCCCTCCAAAAGGAGGGGCTAATGTGGCCACAGCCCATATGTTTAAAGTGCAAATGATAGAGGCAATGTCATGGAACAGACTTCCATCTCTTGTCATTAGCTGCATTTTTGTTTATTCTTTGAGTCTTTCTGGATTTAGGATGTTTTCTCTTTTCTATCTGATTTAGTTTTGCTCTCCCTTTCTGTTTTAGTTTCATCCAGGGGTTTCTACCCCTATTTTATATAGGCCTACAAAACAGAACACTGGATGCTTATTTAAGAAAATACCATAATGCTTCGATATCACTTCTGCGATTTAGAACTAACAAGATGGCTAACTCGCTCTTGTTCCCAGAGGGGAGCTCAGACACCAGAATAGTGATGTTAATCATATCATAATGTTGTTGAAATTGTTCTCTTAAGGTTTGGAAAGGTCTTGAAAGAAGCCAGATCGGATAAATAATCTCACTTAAACCCTCTACTGTTTTCTCATTGAGGATGTTTCTCAATGTAATTATCTCCATGAAATTATCTCCTGTCTTTAATTCCTTAAAAAACAGCAAAAGGTCAGCATAGAAAGGCCTCTGGTTGCCATTTATGAAAAAAGAGTTTTTTACCTGCAATAAGAGATATTAGGTTTAATAAAGCACACTGTTCAACTCTAATACATCTCAATTTTTTCTGGGTTCATTTGTTTTGCTCTTCCTCTCTTCCAGGAATCGTTTCCATATTAAGAACACATTGTTGAAATAATTATTTGGAAGGTAGTAATCCAATGACAATGGAAACTTTAGAACAACATTTCCCTTTAACACACACCCTGCTCTGGTTCCCTAGTGTTAATATTGGCTTTAAGATCTCCATATCTCAGGCAATGTTAGTCTCTGTCTGGAGACTTTGGAAGCCTCACTGCTCCATGGTTTTTGATCTTTTTGTCATTTTGTTCTCAAGCTGTCAAGACATTCTCTGATTTTAACCCTTGAGGGAACCAGGTAATTCTTCTGTTTTGGCACGACCAGCAGTAGGGGAGAGGGAGGTAAAGGGGGCAGTTGCTCTGAGGCCTGGTGTTTCAAAAGGGCCTGGAGCGCCAGCTGCCGGCACTGCGACTTTGGTAGTGATGCAGCTGGAGCTATGGACCCCTTTGAACTGCATTTGAAAAGAGAGAAGTCATTCTGATGACCAGATCTGTTCAAGGGTACACGTGTAAAGCTGTTGAAAGCATGGTGCTAAATCACATGGGCAAGTAGGTTTTCTGGGTTTCTTTTTTCTTTCCATAGCTTACACCATTGCTGTTTACCGTCGGATATCAAGGCTTACATCCTCAAAGGTGTTTAGATGTCAACTCCCATTAAAAACAATGAGAATTAGGTGTCTAAATACTATGGAGGAGCTGAAACCAAGTGTCCACCTTTCTCATGAACTTGGAAAGATGGATTGCTATATGGGGGTGCTACAAACTGATGCAAATATGTAGCTTTAAAAAATAAATCAAAACTTTAAAAAGGAGGCATAAATTGATGGTCATTTTCAAAACACAAGCATAAGGTTATATGCAATATGATAATCACATTAAGAGTGGCCAGAGCAGACCTATCAGACTAAGATTGATCAAATGTCATTCACACCACACTGATCAATCACTTGGCCACCGATTCATTTATGTCAGGTAATGTGAGCACAGTGCCCCTCTGTTTTCTTGAGGACGCAATCGTTGCCCAGTGTGCCTACTTTTCATCATCAACGCTTGTCTCCCCATACAGTGTGGGTGAACCAGGAAAGTCACATCCTGTGATAGAATCCCGGTGGTCTACATTAGAAAATTACATAAAATACTAACATTGTTAAAAATGTTAAAATTATTTTGGCTGGAAAGTTAAGAACTAAAAATTAGAAAATGCCAGTTTTACGGGGACTGAACTAAGGTGGCTCAGGCAATTTTACATCTTGTGCCTGGTTTACACTACTCAGTGCACTGCTGGTGGGAAGGAGGCATCAGAATCTTTAGGATCTAGTAGATCGTAGGAGAGAGCACCAGGACAGCTGTAACAGCAGAGACCCCCAACTCAGCAAGACTCAGGGTACGGTGACAGGATTCTTCTGTCAGTATAGTAACACTGCACAATATTAGTTTTGCCCTTAAAAGCATTCTTGTTGCACAGCTATATCTCCACTGAGGTTGTTGGTGACATAGCTATGTTGGCTAGGGGGTATAGATTTTTCAAACCCTAGACCAACATAGCTATGCCGACAATACTTTTAGCGTAGAGCAAATCTGGCATTTCCTAACTTTTGAGTGCTTCATTTTGGAACACAAATATTGGTCTGTTGATGTGGTTTTTTTGTATGTAATTTCCCAGATTTTTAAAAAGGCGAAAGGAAGAATGTACAAGTGGTGCACTTCCCTCATCAGCAGAGTTTGATCTTTCAACCTTCAGCACTGCCCCAAAGGGTACCAACATTGGAGCTGTAGGATCAACTAGAGTAACTCATGCGATGTGTTACTGGCTGCAAACCCAGAGGCAGGATGAGATCTTGGCTACAAATACAGACTCAGGGGGTTGGTTAGTCAGGAGGAGACCATCCAGATGTGTGTGCTCCCTTGCTGTCCCCCTCCAGGGAGGCAGGGGCTCATGCCTCATGTAGAGGTAGAAAAAGATGTGATTCTGTGTCATGCATTGGGCCTCAAATGGGGAAAGTAGCCCAGGCAGCTCCAGGTTGTGTCCTCCCTCCACTGCTATCAGTTGCGAAACCAAGCACTTTGGTATTCACCCCACACACTATTGTCATAATCTTCGTACAAAACGTGTCTTGTGAGATATCATCTGCAAACTAATACCTTGCTGACCATTAATATTCCTGTGTGATGTGTGTGATGCACATACACAGTGTTATTAAGAGTTATGGCTACATACTGGAATTCTGACTGAAGTGCGGGTTAAACAGCC
The DNA here is from genome assembly GCF_033958435.1 of Carettochelys insculpta. Classification (NCBI taxonomy): domain Eukaryota; kingdom Metazoa; phylum Chordata; order Testudines; family Carettochelyidae; genus Carettochelys; species Carettochelys insculpta. The sequence goes on from NC_134139.1 coordinate 93,039,370, forward strand.
ATGGCAGAGAAAATTGGTAAATAGATCCATCCTAAAATAAGGGACGTGTGTTTATCTCAATTTACACTTAAGCAGTAAATGAACAATCAAGATAGCAGGTGGGGAGGATATGGTGGGAAACAGAAAAATCTGCATTTCAAAAGGGACAAACTGGACAGTTTCTATGCCAAAGTACCTAGGGTGACCACATTGCCCTATGGCAAATGTGGGACACCAGCCTCTGGAAATGAGGGTAGAGTTGCTGTCCCACGTCAGGGCTTCTCGGAGATGGGGCACTGCTGCTTCTGGGTGAGGCACCAGGGATGAAGCGGGGTGGAGGATGGGGGCTCCTTAACCCCTTGGTGGGGGGGGATGTTCCAAAGCCTCCCAGCAGAGGGGCCAGGGAATGAAACAGGAGCTACGTCCCTGAGGCATGGGAGGCCAGGGAACAAGGCAGCTGACCCGTGGAGGGGCTTCCTGGCAGCAGGAGCTGCCTGACGTAAGAGTAGAGCACCACGGAATGAGGCAGCTGCTTTGTTGTGGAGTATGCAAGCAGTGGGGGCTGCCAGCGTGGGGTGCTGGGGAAGGGGACAGCTGCCCCACAGACGAGCTCCCCTGTAGCAGGAGCTGCTGCCACAAGGTGCAGATCTCTGAAGAACAGGACAGTCACCCAGTGGAGGACCCCCTTGGCAGGAGAGGCTGCCACCCCTGGACACAGGGTGCCATGGAACAGGAGCCCCAAAAATATAGATAATTTGCCTATTTTCTTTAAAAAAGTCAGGATGCCTGTGAGACAGCTTAAATAGGGGACTGTCCTGGTAAAAATGGGATGGATGGTCACTTTATATTACCTCTCCACACCAGCCAGGAGGCAGAGTAATGCAGAGATGCTGTGAATTTTCCTTTCATTCCCTGACACTGAGCAGAATTGGTAGTAACAGGCGGTGGGTGTCAGCTTCTCCTGACCTCTTTACCAGGCACAGAGGGGGTTGTCCTTGGGCCTGGGTCTGTCTGGACTGGTGTGGGGCAAGCAGGTCTGCTGGGTGTGGGGTAAAGAGAGCAGTTGCCCCTGGGTCCCAGCATTTCAAAGGGGCCCTGATGTCTGGCTGCTGCTATTTTGGCCAGAGATACAGGCCTCTTTGCAGTGCCACTGCAGTGCTTCTCCACTGCTCCATATGGCTCTGAGGGAGGGGGAGGGACCATGGGCTGTGGTCCTGGAGGAGCTGAGGGCTGACTGCCCTAGCATGTCCCCCTCCCCTCCAGCTGCATGGAGCAAAGGTTTTCCTACTGTCTCACCTAAATCTCCCTTGCTACAGATGAAGCCCATTACTTCTTATTTTGTCATCAGTGGACATGGAGAACAGTTGATCATAATCTTTATACTAACCCCTTAATATATTTATAGAATGTTACCAGTGTTGTTTTCTCAAGACCAAACATGCATAGAGTTCTTTTTAAACCTTTCTTCCTGAGTCACATTTTCTAAACCTTTGTGTTCTCCTTGGGGAATCTCTCCAGTTTGTCCATATTTTTCCTTAAATCCAATCCCCAGGATTGGATACAGTACTCCATCTAGGGCCTCCTCAGTAGAAGAGGACAGTTACCTCCTGTATCTTACGTACAACATACGTGCTAACGCAACCAGAATATTAGCCTTTTTGCAACTACTTTGCTAGTTTATATCCCATTTGTGATCTGCTATAACCCCCAGATCACTTTCAGTGTCACTACTGGTTAGCAGTAATTCCCCCTCTGTAGTGTGCTTTTGATTTTTTTTTTCCTTACTAACTATAGTATTTGCAGATTGTTTCTAAATCTCAGTATTTGAGTACTCATATAGTTAGAAGTTATTCCTAATTTCTAACCTAAATTTAACTTGTTGCAGATTAAGCCCATTACTAGTTGTCCTGCCTTTAGTGGACATGGAGAACAATCCATCACCATAGTCTTCGTAACAGCCTGAAACATACTTGAGGACTCTCCTCAGGTTCCCCTTCGATTTTATTTTCTCAAGGCTAATCCTCTTTGGTCAGGTTTTCTAAACTAATTGTCATTTTTGTGTTCCTTCTCTGGATTCTGTCCAGTTTGACCACACCATTCCCAAAATGTGGCACCCACAATTAGACATAGGATTCCAGCTAATGCTTCATCAGTTCCAAGTAGGGTGGGACAACTACCTTCCATGTCCTACACACAATACTCCTGTGAATAAGCTCCATAACATTAGCCACCCCCCACTTTTTTTTTTTTTTTGCAATGGCATCATTGGTTCATTATCAATTGTGATGCACTGTAATCCATAGATCCTCTTCAGAAGTACTACTATCCTGTAAGAACAACAAGAAGTCCTGTGGCACCTTATAGACTAACAGATATTTTGGAGCATAAGCTTTCGTGGACTCATGAAAGCTTATGCTCCAAAATATCTGTTCGTCTATAAGGTGCCACAGGACTTCTTGTTGTTCTCGAAGATACAGACTAACATGGCTCCCTCTCTGATGCTGCCCTGTAAGTTATTCCTTAGTTTGTAGTTGTGAATTTGTGAATTTTTTTCTTCCAAAGTGTGTCACTTTGCAATTTTCTTTGTAATTCTTGGTGATTACAGACAAATTCTCCACCTTGCCAAGGGTTTCTGGAATAAAATAGTGTCTTCTAAAGTGCTTGCAACTCCTCCCAGAGTAGTTTCATCCACAAATGTTATAATCACCCCATTATCCAAACTTTAGTGAAAAATATTAACATGTACTGGACCTGTGACCGACCCCTCTGAAACCTCAGTAGATACACTCTCCAGTTTGACAGAAAGCTATTGACTACTCTTTGAGTATAATTTTTCAATAAATTGTGCATCCATCTTATAGTAATTACATCTAGACCACATTTCCTTAGTTCACTTATAAGAATGTGCTGTGGGACTGTCTCAAAAGCCTTCCTGAAATCAGGATACACATCTCATAGAGCTAGAAGGGACCCTGGGAAGTCACTGAGTTTAGTCACATGCCCTCTTGGCAGCACCAAGCACCATTTCCCCACTGCCTCCTTTTTTTTAGGATCTAAGTGCCCTGGACCCCTAAATGGCTCCCCCAAGGACTGAGTTTACAATCCCAGGTTTAGTAAGCCAATGCTCAAACCACTGAACTATCTCTCCCCCAATTGCTGTTCCTAGTCTGGAATTTGAACTATCTGGGTAGAGGCTGTGGCATTGTCTGGCTATTATTTTAGCAGAGGTGTATAAGACAGAGAATGTTAAAAAAGGCTACAGACACTGAAAAGCCAAGACAGAAAAAAGCACTGTGGCCCTGAAAAGCAAAGGGCGAGGGAGAGAGGGAGGGAGAGAGAGATAGGTTTTGGTCAGAATATTAACTGGAAAAGGGGCTTGGAACAGAGGGCAAAGATATTGCCCCTTATTTTTTGATTCTCACTGCATTCAAGGAAACAAGACTTCATGCGGCCTTTGTAAATAAACCAGTCTGCATATAAAAACACTTGATTCCTGCATCAAAAACATCACCAGTTTTCTCCTGAATTGAAACAATCTGCAAGATCCTGAATTTTTGGTTAAGCACTCAAGCCCAAAGAGGCCAAGATGTTTTAAAACAGTACAACATGATTAAATTTCTAGCTGATCGTGTCACTTTAAGAGATGCATACCAAGGTCTGGAATCCAAAATATACCGACTTGGAGTATTTGCTGAGCCTTACTACACAGTTCAAAAGGAAAACAGATACTTGAAATAGTTCAACAAATCAGGGATAAGGAGAAGAGGGAAGAAATAAAAAATAGAACTGCCTTTGAGGCATCAGTTGGATCCATCCACATCTCCTCATAACACAACTCTGGCATTTTGCTTCAATGCAGGGCACACCACGAGCACTGCTGTTCATCAGCCTGTTGAGTAAATGTCAGTTTAACACTGTTTTCCTATTTGGTAAAAAACTCCTGTAGGGCTCCCGATCAGCTAAGTATTTTTATTCCTTCCCCAATGCTTCTTAGCCAAGCATCGGGGAAGTAATAAACGTCAGATAGATGTGGGGAAGTAATAGACATTAGATCTTCTCCCTGTGCTGGTCAAAGGTCAGTTATTTTCAAACCATGAACTATTGGTAATTTTGATGCTTTGTGCAAAGGATATCCCTGAATATGACACTGAATTCCTTGGGGTAGCAACCATGCAAACTGTCATTGAATCTGTCTTAAAATTATTAGTTCCACTTTAAATGTGATCCATGAATAATACAGCATCGTGAGTACGCAGGAAATGAACATGTTTTGGGGAGCTGTGAACACAAATAAGATCAAGGCAAAGCTTATGGTTTGTTTCTGTCTTTCTTACAAAGATTTAAAATTTCTACTGCCATCACCTTATTAAGGAGGGACTTTATTATATTGCCTTCTTCAGCTAATTTCATTTGGTTCATGCTGAATCTTGGTGTGCCAGTCTCAGCACTAATACATACTTTGATCTAAATGCACAATTTCATTTGCATATGACCAGCTTTGTAAGAAAAAATAGAGGAAGAAAATGTTCCCTCCAGTTTCAGATACATTTTGACACATTGTAGTTTGTGGCAAACTAGCCTGTATGTCTACCCAGAACGAGCTTGCCATGAGCAAGCTGCCTATGTGGATGCTGCTGATGCACATTAAGGCTACGTCTACACATGCAGCCAACATCGAAATAGTCTATTTCGATGAATAACGTCTACACGTCCTCCAGGGCCGGCAACGTCGATGTTCAACTTCGACGTTGCTCAGCCCAACATCGAAATAGGCGCAGCGAGGGAACGTCTACACGTCAAAGTAGCACACATCGAAATAGGGATGCCAGGCACAGCTGCAGACAGGGTCACAGGGCGGACTCAACAGCCAGCCGCTCCCTTAAAGGGCCCCTTCCAGACACAGTTGCACTAAACAACACAGGATACACAGAGCTGACGACTGGTTGCAGACCCTGTGCCTGCAGCAGAGATCCCCAGCTGCCGCAGAAGCAGCCAGAAGCCCTGGGCTAAGGGCTGCTGCCCACGGTGACCATAGAGCCCCGCAGGGGCTGGAGAGAGAGCATCTCTCAACCCCCCAGCTGATGGCCGCCATGGAGGACCCAGCAATTTCGACGTTGCGGGACGCGGATCGTCTACACGGTCCCTACTTCGACGTTGAACGTCGAAGTAGGGCGCTATTCCTATCTCCTCATGAGGTTAGCGACTTCGACGTCTCGCCGCCTAACGTCGAAGTTAACTTTGAAATAGCGCCCGACACGTGTAGACGCGACGGGCGCTATTTCGAAGTTGGTGCCGCTACTTCGAAGTAGCGTGCACGTGTAGACGCAGCTTAAAAGTGTGATGACATCCTTTGAGTCATCAGCAGGGTCCCCGTGGATGGTTAATCTGCAGCAAGCTAATGCAGGGAAGATTCACATCTCAGATTGCTACTAACTAATTTTGGTGTAGACAAACCCTGGGAAAGACATGGACAAATTAGTGAAGGCCCAGAGCAGAGCAACAAAAATGATAAATGGTTTAGAAAACCTGACATACGAGGAAAGGTGAAAAAGGACTGGTCATGTTTAGTCTTCACAACAGAAGACTGACAAAATAAGTGCAGGGCTGCTGTAAAGATGACAGTGAACAAGTGTTCTTCATTTTCACCAAAGGCAGCAAAGAAGTAATGAGCTTAGCTTGCTCCACAGAGTCTTAGGTTAGGTATTAGGAAAAGCTTTCCTGCTAAAAGCTTGGTCTTTGGAATAGGAAGCTGTAGAATCCCAGTTGCTGAATGTTTAACAAATCCCTGTCAGAGATTTTCTAGGGATTGTCTTGGTCTTGCCTCAGTGCTGGGACTGGAGTAGATGAACTCTTGAGTTCACTTCCAGCCACTTGCATTTCTGTGGTTCTATTATTATCATCAAAGTGACATAAGTGTATGTGGTGTTTTACAGTGAACACAATCCCCACCCAAAGGACTTCACAATCTAAAGGGATGTACAAGGACAATGCAATGAGCAAACAGCAGTGCAAAGCAACAAATGGGCATAGGACACAATTTTCATGATCTTTACACCTTCTCACTTCCACTCCTCACTTTCCTATATTTATGGGTGTACAGATTCTTATGTTGTGTGCACTTTTATTAAATCACGAACTATTGGCCAATAGTGATTCTGAGAAAGCTAGTGGAACCCTTCTAAAGCTGGCTCCCTTCACAGCTTTTGGCATACAGAGCATTCCTGAAGTAAGTAGTGAGCTAGGACATACATGGCCACAGCACTCTAAGGCTTTTTCACAGCCCCTGCCCCAGACAGGCCTCTGGATAGCCCAGGGACATAGAGGATCTCAAAGCTAGCCTTGCCACAACCACTGTTCTTCTGTGTTCTTGGTGTAGAACTGAAGCAATTGAGAACAGAGGCCTGTGAATGCAACGGATGAACTTAATTATTCTCGGGCTTTGTGTTATATGTATAAACTTTACTGGCACTTAGAAATAAATAAATCAAACTGGTCACTACTCTGTCCCTACTGAAGTCCAGGCAAAACTCAGATTTCACCTTCAGTGGGAGCAGATGTAGCAGTGTGACAATCATTGACTGAAATGAGACTCACAAAGCTGGCCCCTTCCACAGTGCTTTGAGATATTGATACCAAAAGTTCTCAAGCTCCTGTCTGGTACTTATGCTACCCACCCTCCCCACATTAATTCAGAATCAGTACCAGACAATAATCTTTGATGCATTTGTTTTAAGTCTATGAAGTATAAACATAGCCAAGGAAGACTGTGGTAGAGTACAGATTTGAATCCCAAAATCCTAAACTAACGTCTTAACTACTAGACTTTCCTTTTTCTCCTCAGAGTTGCCTTGAACCTATGGATATAAATGTCTTTGATGTCACTGTGAAATGTACTTCCAAGTCAAAGCTGTATATGGTCATAAGATTGAGCTAATATTTTTCCACATGAGCCAGCATCCTGTTCAGTGCATTTTTCTGAAGGAAGATGGCTGTGATACCGTTCTGAGAGCAAAGAGCAGCAGTGCTGTTTTATTATGGATAAACTGAGACCAGAGGACTGTGCCCTAGCACAAATGATAAACAATTTCCTAGAATAAACATCTGTGCAGCATCTTGACTAACATGTCCTGTCATGTGAGCTTACTGGACTTAATTGTCACTCGATTAACATGAGTTACAACAGGCCCACAAACACACCCTTTCAGCCAAACACAAAAAAGTTAAGTCTCATTTTCATGGGGGCTGCACCTTTCCTCTCCATCTCCAGTTATAGTCAGTAGAAGGTAAGAGGGGGATCAGAGGGTATTTGCCCAATACCTTATAGCACATCAGTGATAGAAATAGCAACCGTAAGTTTTTATCCCAAACCCTTTCTCCCACAAGTAGCCAGTTTCAGAGGTTAAATTAAGAAAGGAGCATAAACTGCATCTCTTTGATTTTGTTAAAGTCAGATTCTTATAATCATTTTATGTTGGGTTCTTTGGTGTGTGCATAAAATCTACATGATCATGGTTATTAATATTCTACTTTTATATGTGCTGTTCTTGTTCATAAAGTAAACATTTTTAATTGTGGAAAAGTCACACATGGTTTTTGTAAAAAATTACTAAATCAATGGACATGGCTCTTTACATGAATAATTAATATTTGTTTTATCTCTTGGTGCATTTGAAGAATAAGTTAAAATAACATTTTCTTGGTCCTTTCAATTGATCTTGTCTTTAATCTTTCATTTAAATTAAACTTAGCTTAATAATTTCAGTCCTTTTATCCCCCTCCCTCCCGCTCTTCTTATCAGCTGTATGGCCCACAAGAGCACACAGGCTACAGCTCATAAATATAACTTATAAGTGAGTCATAGTACACATCCAGATTTACAGGGCCAGACGAATATCCAGAAACCAACTACTTTAAGATAGGCCTAAGAAGATCAATAACAGAACACCACTTGTCATTACCTATAGTCCCCAGCTCAAACCCCTGCAACGCATAATTAAAAACCTATAACCTATTCTAGATTATGAGATTATGATACTACATTCTGGAAGGTCCTAAGTGACAGACCTGTTCTCTCCTGCAGACAACCTCCTAACCTAATGAAGATTCTCACCAGCAACCACAGGCTATACCACAATAATACTAATCCTGGACTTTTCCTTGCAACAAACCCCAGTGCCAACTTTGTCAACATATTTATTCTGGAGGGACATCACTGGACCTACCCACTTTAATTACAAGGTCAGGAACTCATTCTCCTGTACCCTGACCAATATTATATATGCCATCATGTGCCAGCAATGCCCCTCAACAATGTACATTGGACAAACTGAGCAAACACTTCACCAAAGAATGAGTGGACACAGAGCAGACATTAGGAATCTCAGTACATGTAAGTCTGTCTGTGAGCATTTCAATGGAGTGGGCCATTCTGTTAAAGACCTGACAATATGTGTCCTACAACAAAGAGACTTTAAAATCAGATTCCATAGGGAGAGGTGTGAACTGGGCTTCATACTCAAATTTGATACATCAACACTTGGTATGAACAGGGACAGCAATTATGTCATGCATTACAAGGCCAGTTTCCCTTCCTTTGATGTTCATAATCAGCTCGGGCAAAACACTTAACATCCCCCAACCCTCACCCACATCCTTCAGTTCCTTGTATTTGATTTGTCAATTTTTATTGCCTTTTTTTGGACCTCCGTACTATATAATTGAGTCTAGTCTGGAAATGCTGTAGATTTGAAGAAGTGGGTCTGTCCCATGAAAGCTCATCATCTAGTAAATTATTTTGTTAGTCTTTAAAGTGCTACATGACTGTTTTTTGTTTTATTCAGTGCAAGGCTAATTCAATATCCCTTATCTGGATTTTCAACCCATAAAGGAACTATTGATCAGTAAACCCATGCTTGTTCTCTGGAGCTCATGGTTCTGCAAACTTGCCCACTAGTAACATACTGCCTAGGGCTGTGTTCCACTTCTCACCACAGTATATGGAAAAGCACCCATTGACTTCAATGGGATTTGGATTAAGACGCAAGATCTATACACACTTTTTTCTCAAATGTGCAATATTGCTGATCATTTCCACTGTCCACTTCATACTTCATAATCAGATGTTTCTCTGGTTTTAACTCCGTTTCAGAATCTACCTCCTATCATACAAGACCTTCCTAGGAACTTTCTCCTTTCATCAGTCTGATATAATTTCTTCCTGAGCCTTACACTGGAGAAATTTCTGACATTTTCCACTTCTTCACCTTGTTTCATTTTCACAGTGGGCTGCTGCCAACATCTGCAACAGTTTCACTGCACCTAATTGTCTCTCTCTCCAATTCCCATCTCATTCTCAAAACAAGAGCTGTCTTTTCAATTTGACATGTGACTCCTAATCCTGTCACTAGTATAACAATCAAATCCTGTCATCTGAGCCTCATAATATATCCATATTCAGTCATTTGCCATTCAGCTTTAAGCTTATTTACTACACATTGCTTATTTGTACAAGCGTGAATTAGACTTTGGTATTTCATATGTTGCATTTTATATGTGAAATTTGCTGGTAATTGCAAGTACATACACATTGTGGAAAGGGTAGATCCAGATTTTTTTTATCATACCGATAATCAGTAGAGTAAGAAATAAAATTATTTACGCAGTTTGTTGGAAATGTGTGGTTGATTTTCTACATTAATCTTTAAAGTGCACTTCTGCAGTGAAAAGTTATATTAGGTTCGCATTGTGTTATTTGACATAGCTGTTCTTTATGTTATATCTCACACCTAACTTCTATGCCTATTATTTCTTCCCAATCACCATACCACCAAAGTGAAAATAAACTGGGTTCTGTCCCAGCATATGCATTATAAGTTGAGTTTTGACCACTTACAGCTGCAAAGACAATGTGATTTACTGAGGTATCACTGAAGGCATAATTTGGGCTGCAGGACTATTATTACTGACTTTCACATCCCAGGCTAGAATGCTCAGAACTAACATTCATATTCAAATTTGACACATTAACATGTGGTTTGAACAGGGACAGCAATTACCGACCCATTATAAGGATTCTTTTACATACTTAGATGTTTGACCTAACTCTTAACTTCTGAAGATCTCTCTTTGCAGACCTTTATTTCTCTCTGTATTCTGGGTCTGATTTAGGAAACATACATAATAACCACTGGGGCTAGGCAGGACAAGCCCAAACCACCTTTAAATATCCTTGCAACCTGGAAGTGAAAGATTAGGCATTTCAGTTATCCACACAGGTGCAGAAGGTGCAATTTGCAAAGCTCATGTTGCACAGGGGCATCTTGAAAGTAGAGTCAGAGCTCTATAGCAGTCTCATCTTCCAGGTGCCCTATCCATAAACAAGCCTCCTTTCACTTGGCCACATCTCATTTCTCATCTTCATGGCTGGCTCAATTTCTTTTCCACCTCTGGCACAGAGGTGGTGCATGGCTTGTAATGCTGTGCTTGACACCCCACCACAGAAACTGACATCTACCAGTGGAATTCCAGCAGTGACTCCAAGCCCTATATCTTCTGAGCAGCAGCTTTTTATCTTTCTTCTGTCATGCACACTACAAAAGAATTGTCAGGCAGCTTGTTTGTCTTGTAAAAGAACAGAGATGCACATCTCCAAGAGCTGGAAGGGACCTTAGGAGGTCATCTAGTCCAGTCCCCTGCCCTCTTGGTAGGGCTAACTGCTATCCCTGACATCTCTTTGCCCCATTACCTAAATAGCCTCCTTAAGGTTTGAGCTCACAACCTTGGAGTTAGCAGGCTAATGCTCAAGCTGCCAAGCTATCCCTACCCCAATAAATGTATCCTCTAGCTCAAACCAGCCAAAATAATTGTATCCTCTGGCTCAAACCAGCAGAAGCTAAAGTGGTTATCATCAGCTCTGTTTATCAAGCTGCCTCTTTCTGGCTGGCTTGGGTGAAAGTTCATCTCTTATTAGTTAGCCAAGCAAACTGTTGTAGCTGGCTGGCTGGTGTGAACAGAAGAGGAGGAAATAGGCAAGCAAATGGTGGCATTCAGAATGTTATCAATAATAGCTCATTGGCAGCTACTGCCAACAAAAAGGAGTGTGGTCCTGTTGCTCAGTTATAGTGCTTGCTATCAAGAGGCCTGAAGTTCTCAGCTAAACTCTACAGCAGGCTTCCTGGGTGAGGCATGTCAGTTTCTCCATGCATCAATGGTAGTTAGAGCTGGTCAGAATGTCTCATTCAAAGGTACTTTTTTGGAAATGAAATTTTAATGGCTTTTTTCTTTTTTCTCATTTGTCAAGGGAAAAACTTCATAACTTGAAAACATGACATGCTTTCATTTTCAAAAGTAACCCCCCAAACATCCTAAGTTCTGCATTTCCCCTTCTTTCCTCTTCCCCCTTTTTCTATTTTTCTCCTTTGTCCATGGTAACACAGGAAAATGGAAAGGAAGGGATAGAAATTATCAAACCTCTACCCCTCTATCTTCGGTCAATGTTTGTGGTTTCACAGGGTTTTGCTGTTTCTTTTTTCATCAAAAACATTTGAAAAATATTTTAATTTCTGCCCCCCCGACTTACTTTTAGACTAGCTCTAATAATTACTCTAATAATTATCTATACGAATTGCTGTATAACATATGGCTCAAAAATACTAACCCTCAGAGAGACTCGAGACTATGTAGAAAAATAAAGAAAGCATTTTTCTAGCTGTTTGCCTGTAAACATCTTTCTAAAGATAATAAGTAAATAGGAAATGTAAAACAAAATTACCACTTCATTTTAGGATGTTAGGAAATCAAAATTTTCTGGTGTCCTGTATGAAGACCAACCTAGATACAGATAAGCACAAATGGTAGCATAGCACTTGTTGCATTAGAGATAAAATATTTGCAATGACAACTCTGTGAATCTGTTTCAAGGAATATCTATCTATCTATCTATCTATCTATATATTTCAGTGCTGGCCGGAGATTGGCAAAATGTAGCCTGAGATATGGTAGGTGCAGGGGAAATTCCCTCAGGTAATTTGTTGCTTACTTACCTGCTTCTAGGGAGGACACATCAGAACTGTAATGACATAATATTATTTACATTAACATCTCCCTTGCCTCTAGTCAAAACACTTGGGAAGCTAAATGTGTGAAAACAAGTGTAATACAATGAAAACATAACTCTGAGACTCCATGTATCAAGGGGTTACAAGTACAAGTGTAAATATGGGCCAATCTGAAAGGCAGATTGCTGCAGGTGGAAAAGGTGAAAAGGAAATAGCTGAACATAATTAATCCTCATGATTGCCTATCAACTAGCCTTCAAATGTTTTGGGCTACATTAAAAGAGAGTGTAGGAGCAAAAGAGGATGTTTCGTTTGGGAGGGGGCTGGTGTAAGGCCACTTTGTTGATTAGATATGAAAATTTAGGCATATGCGACTAGATTTATTTCTATTAAACTTTCATGTAGGATAAGAATAGTAGCTTTAGGAAGAGGGAGTTACAAAACTAAAGGGTTGTAATTTTTTGAGTTTTTCAGTGAGGTTTCAATGGTGTTTTTATTGCAGTATGTACACAAAATGCTTGCAACAAATACTTGCTTTTATTAGTGGTGCATAAACATATGAATCAAATGCTTATTCAGATATCTTGAAAATCTCATGACAACAGTTCTTGTTTGAGGAAGAGGGGTTTAGGAGTTTGATTTAGGAATTTAGGTATGGGATTGGGGAAAAAAGATACTAAGATCTTTTCTGCTTTTCTGATGACTCGCTGTAAGCTTGGGAAATCACTTAGCCACTATTTCCCTATTTGTATAACAAAGGATTCTCATCTATCACATAGCAGTGTGGTTGGGTTAAATGCACAACAGAGTTTATTAGTACCAGTATTTCCTGATTTCAGTCTGTTTGGCAAGAACATAAAACCAGCCTTTCTTACAGCCTCACTTATGATTCAGGGGAGGGAGGTGGAATTACCTGTTTATAGGACAGGTAGAAACTGCTGATAAAACTTTCCTACAACTCTAAAAAAGCTTTTGGAGTTCTGTATTATAATTTGGACAAAGGTTGGGGGTTTTAGTCACTTACACATCATAGAATTCTATATGGAATTTTTTTAAAATAAGATTGTTCCAGCAAGTAGCCTTAGCCTTAGCTTCTCTCTGTTCCTAGTCTACCTGACTCTCCCAGTGCATTTTTGGCAATAGGGATGTTTTGGCAATTAATACACTTCAGCACCATTTCTTCACTGTTGTTAAGAGTCTGAAAGAAGTTGAAGATGAGACTATAGATACTAAAAGGAAATGTCAATGAACTCAGAGTTAACATTTAACCTGAGACTCTGGAATTAATCTTTCTAGAGCCATACTAATAGATTATTGACTGTTTACAATGTTAAACGATAATTGAATTCAAAGCTTGTAGAGCTGAATTATTAGGTTTAGATTTTCATGTGAGTGGTAGAGTCACTTTTGCTGAAAGAAGCTATGATAGTAGAAGTCCCCTCGTACATATGAATGCTCTATCTTTCTAGCTCTAATGATGGATGCCTGTGGACCTCTATACTTCAGTCAATACTACCTGCATGTTGTGAGGGAGGTATAGTATGGCAATACTGTGGAGGCTGTGGGTACATTCTCCTGTAACAAAAAGACAACATTTGGGTTGAAGACTTTATAGAAAAAAATGGGTATTTAGACTTTTAACACTATATCCTTTTAACTCAAACAACACTTAATCTCACAGTAACTAACTGGCTACTTTTTGCAGAAATCTTTCTATAACACAGCCCAGAGTTTGACAGTCTGTTAGGTTCTCCCCTTGATAGTAGTGGTAGGAATAATTAGATATACCACTGGCTAAAAGGTCCATTATTGGGCTGGTTATACCTGCAAAGTGTTTCATATACACACAGAAAAAAATAATTACCTATTTATTTTTTTACTGCTAAAACAGACCTTTACTTTATAAAGGTGCAGCCATCTGTATTTCATTTTTTTTTCTGAGTGCTGTATCTGAAAGAGCTGTATCTGCCATGACAGGTACATTTGTTTAAAATTATGCAGTTAAGGCACATGAATTTTATATATTCTATTGTCCTTTACTGCTTCCGTGGGCTTTTTAGACAACCCAGTAGGGGAATTTATGCTCTTGTACTCACAGAGCTATCTGTAAGAGAAATTATATTGGGTAAGTCTAATACCACCTAACCTCGCACAAGTTGAAGTAGCAGATTTCATTTTATCTTTTGCCCCTATACCTTTTCTGAAATTAGGGAAGTTTTGAATTAGTACAGAAGGGGAAAGTATGCGTGTATATGAGGGGGTGGCTTTTCAATTCATTCAGTTGCATCATCTATTGCATTCAGTGGCACAAGAAGGAAGAAAGGCAAGAAAAAAACAAAAAGTTGGGAAATAGAAAACAAAATTTTAATATTTTTTCAAAATGCTAGTCAAGATTTTGTTTTGAAATTTTCCACTGCAAAAGTGGGGAAAAAATAGCAGAATTACAATTTCACACTGAAAATTTAATTTTTCCCAAACCTCATTTTTGGTGGAAAAAAAATTCAACTGAAAAATTAACCACATCACCTTTCTCTAGAAAAACAAAGAGATTTTTAAAATGATACCAAAGTTGCTGCATACAACAATAATTTCTTTTAATCAGGAAAACCATGCTATTATAAGGCACAGAAACCAGCAATTCAGATTGCTATACTATAGCATAGTTAATGCAATCCCTTTCACTGTATGTAAGTGCATGACAAATATCTCTTTCTTGGAAGATCGCAGAAGAAAGAGGTGATGCGCTATACAACTAAGAGGGCAGTTATTTTGCCATAGCTATTTTGTGTGACATTTGTTCTACAGAAATGATGAGGACACAAACACGAGGCATAGACGCCTCAATGTGCAGGTTGTAATTTTATCTCTCAGATAATAATTAACTAGAGTAAATGACCCCCAAACTATCTACCAGGCTTGTTCCAGCACATATATGAAAGTGGCACCAATTTTCTTTATGTGGTAGTATGAACCTGAGCATGAAGACCATGGTCCCCTTGTGCCCTCAGGCCTGCTCAGGATTCCTGACTAGAACCCAAAGCCTGGATATCACCTTTTATCTGTGCCACAAATGAGATCAGACAAACAAGCTTGTCAGACATTAAGGCACATTCCTTCACCATACCATGTGTGCGGCCAGGCACCCCACTGGGTCTTGGTGCCTCTAAATAGATCCTCCCTTTCCCAAAAAGCTTCCACTGACACCCACCAAAGAGCTTCAGTTTTAACATCACCACTACCACGCACGATCTGATCTTTTGGATGTTAAGCAGAAGGTTTAGAAAAACCTCACACATCATTTGCCAGTTTCTCCATGTCATAGAAACCCTACCAGCTGCCCAAAGTGGTGATTAGCCTCGCCAGTACATGCCATGTAAATGCAGTATAATGTAATGTAAACTTAATATAAGTCTGGAGCTGAAACAGGCATCCTGTAGTAGCTTCACATGCTCAGAAAACTGCCTATGTTCCCACTGCAGTTCCTCCCAATCCCTGCTGGAGACATAGTTGCTAGAAATAGGGAGTTGGGGAGGCTGTAGCAACCCCTGGCTTGAAGTTGCTCCGTTATAGCTATAGTTTATGGTTTGGTTCAATAACTCATACACCCTCACTATACAAATTGTTCCTGGCTGGAGGACCACAGAGTGGACAATCACTACCCAGTGTCAATGGCACTGACAACATAGTCCTCATCCTCTGCATGTTCCATGCATATTGCCCACCCCTCATCTTTCTCCTACAAATATAAAGGGAAGGTCAGGAAACTGAGTAACCGTCAAATCAGATAAGCACTGGAACAAATTGCCTATGGAGGCAGTGAAATCTCTGTCATTGACTATTTTAAGTGCAGGTTAGACAAATACCTGTAATGAATGGTTTAGATAATACTTATTCCTGCCATGAATGCAGGGCAGAGGACTAGATGACCTAGCACAGTCCCTTCAAGTCATAAGATTGAGTAATTGAATGATTCCAAGTATATTTCTACCCAGTAATGTGTGTCTAGGAACTGACACACACAGCTAAATCCTATCTTCAGTTATCCTTGAGAAACCCGTTCAGTGGAATCACATGGATGTAACTAAGGCACCATTGGGTCCTCTAAATCCTAAGAACATATAGCTGGAAGGGACCTCCTAGATCATCAAATCCAGTCCCTTCCTGTGGTGGGAAGTGTCATACAATTACAATCATAAACTTATGAAGCTCCATGGTTCAGTTTCTTCCTTCCACAACTCTGTTTAGGAGACTGGTCCAGATACTCATTTCTATGGTGATTAGAAACCTTCTGTATTTCCCACCCTAAATTTATTCATGGCCTTTACAACTGTTGTGTGACCTTGCACTGTATACTATTAAATTTCATCCCATTTCTATTACTAAGTTCACAAAATTATCCAGTTCTTCCTGAATAATGTTTCAATCCTCCTCTGTGTTGGTGGTGCCACCCAACTTTGTGTCATCAACAAATTTCTTTAGCACACTCCTGCTTTTTCTGTGAAGGTCATTAGTGTCAATGTTAGAGTGGTCATAAGGCTGAACCTTGAGGTCCACTGATCACAATGTCTTTTCTTAAGAATCTTGGGCCAGATCCATCCCTAGTGGACTCACTTTTTCCACAGGGAGGTCAAGCAACCTTTGGGGAGTTCTGCTGATGGAAGCAATTGTTTTTACAGCCAAAGATGAATGAATAAATGGAGGCAGGGGTGGGATAGTTCAATGCTTTGTGCATTGGCCTACTAAACCCCAGGTTGTGATCTCAGTCCTTGAAGCAGCCATTTAGGGGTCTGTGGCAAATTGATTTAAGAAAAAAAAACCTGTCAGGGATGGTGCTTGATCCTGTCAAGAGGGTAGAGCACTGGACTTGATGACCTCCCAGGGTCTCTTCCAGGTCTATGAAGTGGGCATCTCCATATATCATTATCATATAATACCTTTCTGTCAGAGGCCATGAGGGACATGTAGTGAATCAGACCAGAGAAACATGTATCACTGCACCCTGGTCCTGGAAGATGTATGGCATTTGGGACCCACTGCATGGGAAAACAAAACAAAAACAATGAATGTGTTCCTTTGAGTATTTTGCATCAGTTGATTTTATAAGCTATGGAAGACCAGTAGTGCCTGTTCTATATTGTGAATTATTTATCATAAGCGTCAGCTACACTGTCTTGGGACCAGACTCTTTGCTTGAGACCAGAAGACTTTGCAGCCTGCTATAAATCATATAACACATATGTCAGATAAATGAATGCCAGAAAGAAAAATCATGTCTTTTACAGCCTTGTGATGTACACCTGATTCCAAAAAGTTTCTCCAAACTTTTTGGCACAGTTTAGGAAATCCAAGCTCTTAGTCATGCAAGGTCAGGCTGTGACAGCCTTTGCAAGTTAATAGGTTCCTGGCACATTGGAAAGGGTGAAATTAATCAGTCAGGCAGCCTAGAACAGCAATTAAATAGGGATGATCTTAAAGCACTATCCTGAATAGGCACATCATCCCTCTTATATAATTCCAAGTTGAGTGGCAAAAACATCACATAATTTTGTGACTTGATATAATTTCTCTTCTAGACAATACATATTTAATCATCCTTTTGCCCTTTCTTAGCAAGATGGAACTGTGAATGAAATTAAATACTCATTAGAGCAATTAGCTCACAAAGGCTACGTCTACACGTGCCCCAAACTTCGAAATGGCCATGCAAATGGCCATTTCAAAGTTTACTAATGAAGCGCTGAAATGCATATTCAGCACTTCATTAGCATGCGGGCGGCTGCGGCACTTCGAAATTGATGCGCCTCGCTGCCACGCGTCTCATCCTGACGGGGCTCCTTTTCGAAAGGACGCCGCCTACTTCGAAGTCCCCTTATTCCCATCAGCTCATGGGAATAAGGGGACTTCGAAGTAGGCGGGGTCCTTTCGAAAAGGAGCCCCGTCGGGACAAGCTGAGCAGCAGCGAGGCGCGTCAATTTCGAAGCGCCGCGGCCGCCTGCATGCTAATGAAGTGCTGAATATGCATTTCAGCGCTTCATTAGTAAACTTCGAAATGGCCATTTGCATGACCATTTTGAAGTTTGGGGCTAGTGTAGACACGGCCAAAAAGCTCCACTTGACTTAAACCATGGGACCAACACACAGTGTTACTTCTTTCGTATAAAAGAATACCAAGAATCTGCAGCATAATTAGGCACCTCTCTTGTATATGGAATAAGTGGTGATCTTCACATTATCTCTCCAACATCATCGTGTAATTGAGCAGCTCCAATCTTCCCAGAGCGATCTGTAAATTGATCTATATTTATTTCTGGAGATGAATGTCAAATATTTTCCCCAGAAGAGGTAAATAGTAATTATACCAAAAAAAGTTGGGTAAAAGCATCATAAAAAGGAATACATTATTCTTCGAGAAGATTTCAGTAATACAAAAATTAATCTAATTTCATGTAGGTTCATACAATGTAGGTTGAATTCAAAGGCAATAATAGGATGATGGTTTTGAAGATTTATATTTTTTTAAATAGAGGATTGGAATTTTGGCCCTACCAAAGTCGGCAATGTTTGACATTGACTTCAATAAGGCCAAAATTTCACCAACTATTCTTGCATTTTTTTCTACTTTGTGATTTTAATATAATTCAAATGATAGCTGTCAGTTTCTATATATCAGAGAGGTAGCCGTGTTAGTCTGTATCTTCAAAAACAAGAAGTCCTGTGGCACCTTATAGACTAATTGACATTATGGAGCATAAGGTTTCTTGGGCAAATACCCGCTTAATACCAACAATTCAATATTCATGAATTCAGCTGTTTCTTGTAAATTAAAGCATATCTTTACTCCACAAAAACAACACTTCTAGTAACCATTCTAGTTCCCTAATCACTAACTCATATTTTAAAATTGGAATGTAAATAAAGTGAAGTATAGAAAGGGGTTGGAGGTATATAAGGTCCATTCATTGTGGATTCCTTATGATTTTCATTTGCTGCATCATGGGAAGGCAAGAGTTTAATGGCAATATTACATTCTGGGATTCTTATAGTATCCCTAACTCATTAACTGTTGAATAGTAACAGAGAGAAATCCGTGTTAGTCTATACTACCAAAACAAAAAAGCAGTCCAGTAGCACTTTAAAGTGTAACAAAATGATTTATTAGGTGATGAGCTCTCGTGGGACAGACCCACTTCTTCAGATCATAGCCACACCAGAACAGACTCAATATATAATATTTAAGGCACATATTTAAGGTTCTCCGTGCCTTAAATATTGAGTCTATTCTGGTATGGCTATGATCTGAAGTGGGTCTGTCCCACGAAAGCTCATCACCTAATACATTATTTTGTTAGTCATTAAAGTGCTACTGGACTGCTTGTTTGTTTCATAGATTGTTATATATCAAGTCCAGAAGGAACCATTAGATCATCTAGTCTGGCATCCTGTATAACATGGGTTATAAAATATAGCCCAGGCTTATACAGACCATGGTAATTGTTTTAATGTATGCTGGATTTTATTACAAAGAGGAGATAATCAAGAATTCTCCGAACATATGCTTTAAAGAACTATTCCATATTTATTTGGGAGCTATCCAGATCAGGAAAATAGTTTACAGTTTTATCTCATAAATCGTTAAGAATGATTACCTTGGTTACATGGATGATATCAGAGAGTAATGTGGAAATGATTTTTTGGTGCTCTTGGTATGATATTGGCAGTCCACAGGTAGCACATAGATGTATGGTGCCTAAATAACCTGAAAGACTTACATTTTATTTTTACTTGACATTCATCAGTTTTACAGTTAAATAGTTTTTCTACAGAGAATGGCTGCCACAATAACTAAGGTACTGGAGACTCAACACCTTATTCAGTAATGTGTGGTGAACATTTTTAGAAAATAAGAATATCTCTAGAAATCAATACAGACCCCATATCAGTAAAGGTGCATTTGAAACATTGGAAGGATTCTGGAATGTTAGCCTAGCCTATGGTAAATGATTGAGATTAAAAATCTTAGATGACATTCAATGGGAACAGAATGAAAAACAAAATCAGAATTGGAAATACAAAGATGGTTTGAAGAAGGGTTTATATGATGAACCTTCAAAAAAGAAACTGGGAATAAACTGGAGAGAAATATTAAATGAGTCAGATTTATCAGAAGAAGACAGACTACATATTTTTCAGATGAAGCAAAGATACTGGTATTGACTTTCACTTACACCAAGGACACTTCACATAACTCTGGCAACGTAAAATGGCCATAGCATAAATTTACACTCTACACTACCAATGTAAATGAGAATAAGTTAACTTATGTGTGTATGAGACTAAAGCGGTGACATTGTTAGGTAGCTATAAAGACGAAGGCGTGACCATAGAAAAATTATACATATTCAGTTAAACTGGAGAAAATTTCGTATTGAGCTCACAAGGTTAAGGGAGACTTTGCATATGTTTATAAAATCGATCCAATTCAGAATATTTAAGGAATATGGGGACAGTTACCAATTTATTTTCTGGAGTTAGTAATATCACAGTTGAAGGCAGTAAATAAAGGAGAGCTGTGATAATTGTGTAGTAACAGTTGAAGATGCAATGCATGGTTTGAAACATACGAAGTCATCAGAAAATTCTGTTTTAAAGATTTTAAACAATATTTAGACTAGATTGTAATCATACTGACACTGGTGTGACTGAGGAGTAAGGAGGAGTAATGAAAGTAATGCATTTTGGCTTTAATGGCGTAACTTTGGCTTGCTTCTCAAGCAACATACTAAAATCTTGACCACCGTCTCAAAAGTGAGTGGGCCTTTTCAAAGACATAATTGACAAGGTACAGAGTCTACCCACACTAAATGTATATTGATGTTTTATGATGAAATTGACTCTCCATTCAGTTATTACAGTTATTTCTGTTTAAGATGGACTACAACATTTTTATTTAATAAAAGCAAGCAGACGTTATAAAATAATCAGAACAGAAATATAGCATGGTAAAGTAGACTTACACCTAACAGAAAACCAAAACAACATTTTTTATGACAACAGTGATATTACCAACAAATGCTGAAAATGCATTTGTTAGAGTTGAACAGTATTGCCTCCCTTTCACGCTGTCTAAATTTATCTTTAGAAGAAAATTTAAAAATATAAATTTTTTATAGTCTAAACCAACAGAATCTCTAAAATAAATGCTCTTTGCTTAATAGATTTTTTAGGGGGTTTAGATAAGAATGTC
The DNA here is from genome assembly GCF_033958435.1 of Carettochelys insculpta. NCBI lineage: Eukaryota > Metazoa > Chordata > Testudines > Carettochelyidae > Carettochelys > Carettochelys insculpta. Next base: position 93,060,649 of record NC_134139.1, read on the forward strand.
AGTTATTGCCATTAGATTTAGAATCATTAGCCATTACTGTTAGGGAAAAATAAAACAATCAGAGGGATAAAATAGGTAGAATAAGAACATGAAGGAATTCTATGTTCATATTTTATAGTTATTAATTTAATAATGTAATATACCAACACAAAAATGAGCTCTAAATCTGAATTTAGCCAAAATAGCTCATAAATTTCTCATCCAAATCAGATGTCACCAAAAATTTTGTTTTGTAAAAACTGGCTACATGAGCCAAAAATGAAATATCAAAACTAACTGAACATTAGAGTAGAAGACATGGTGAGTGTTAAATTAGGAAACATTATAATATCTGCTAATGCATCGGCTAGATGTGAACCATTTAACCTCGGATTGCGGGAGACAACATAATAAACATGATTGCAATAGTCATTTCAATAAATATTGTATGGCAAAGTGTTGCAATTATTAAAAATATTACTTTGCAGTGATGGAAAGATAAACATCTGTAATTAGAGTTGAGTGGAAGGCATGTCATGTTAGGGGTTGCTATCTTTGGCTGGGTCTACACAGAGCAGCTGTCCCAGCAGCTCCATGCTAATGAGCAGCCTTGCAATTGCAAAGGTCTGCCCATTAGCATAGCCACATGGAATCTTGCTCTTGGCAGAAGAAGGTGTCGGCAGTAAAGAGGTCATATGGACTTGCCCCTGCCAGCAAAAAGCCCTGTCTCATCACCCCCTTATGCCTGAAAGCAAATTAAAAAATGAATTGCTTGGGTTCAGGGTCAAACAAGATAGACAGAAGCTAGAAGACCAAGACTTCATATCTTCAAAAGCTCAAGGTGTTTTAAAATTAAAAAAAAATCCAATGTCAGCATATTCTTTGAAGATATGATGGAATGCACCACAAACCAAAAGCAAATCCAAGAAAGTCAGATGAAGCAAATATGTGGGGAAATCCAGCATTTGAAATTGATGATTACATGAATCAGTGGAAGATTTAGATGAAAATCGGTGTTTTCAGGGTCTGAAAAAATTTGTAAGAAAGTAAGTCCTGAGATGTAAGAAAGGGATATGAACATGTAAAAAGATATCTAAACTCTGTGTACAATGAAGCACTTCAGTTTGTGTTGAATTCCAAAGAATCATTTTGCTCCCTGAGCTCCAAAACCCTAATGAGGGCCCTATGCATTAGTAAGTGATTATGGGCAGAAGCTGGGAATACGTATGGATAGGTGACTAACTTTGAATATACTCATCCAAAATACTATCAGGATGTCTGAACTTTTGGATGCTTATATATTGTGAACATCATTTCAGCTAATGACCTGGGAAGGCTTTCCAAGCTCACAACCACAACAGACTAAAGGGTACAGGAAATAGCAAGTAGAATGGAAAGTACACCTGTTACAACATAAATGCAGCAGGGCTGTTTGGGATGAGTGAGAATATTTCAAACCCTTGTCTTCAGTTATAGCAGGAATCTGGGGGCTCCTGAGCAGTCAGGCAGTCAGTCTGTTATCATAATCTTGGGTAATTTACCAAAGTTTAGTGAATGTCTTTAGTGGCTGTCTTATGGTTTTATTATTACTAAGTTATGAAATATTATTAATTGTATTATCTTAGCACTTAAAAGCCCTAGTCATGGACCAAGACTCCCTTTTGCTTGCTTTTGTACAAACATAAAACAAGAGGATGGTCCGTGCATCAAAAAGCTCACACGCACATGCAGGTTTATTCAGACATCAGCAACAAGAGCCACCATGGGCCCCAGGGCAAAGTGGGAGGGGGACCCAGCTCTGCATCCTGAAAGGGGCGGAACCTAGGGCATTTGGCTCTCCGTGCTGCCCAGACCACAGCTCCGGCCCACCCCTTTCCTCACAGCTGCCCACAGCAGCGCTGCCATGGAAATTTAAAGAGGCCTAGAGCTCTGGCCACCACTGCTGGCAAAGTAGCAGCCGTAGCAGTGGCGGGGGCTGGAGCTCTAGGCCCTTTTGAAATGCCAGGCCCAGGGGCAATTATCCCCTTCATCCCCCTGTCAGCAGGCCTAGATCCAGAATAGAGATTATACTTTCCCCAACTATAACAGAGATGGCTAGCCTTCTCACTGCACTTGCTCGCATGGTACGTATAGACCTAGATGTACAGTATCTGTAAGTGGCAGCAGTGCACACACTATTTCATCCCAAGAATGAAGATGTAACTGAAACAGAGAAGAAACCCCCACGCACAGCACAGAATTTAGTTTTTCATTTAATCTAAATGCTCTCAGTGCCTGCTTCAGTCAAACAACAAAGTTACTTCCAAGTAGTGCATCCCTGGACACCAGCTCTGAGAGCTGCCTTGCCAACTGCCTAAATGGAGAGGAAATTCAGTGACATTTGGGTGAGGATGATTCAGCTCATGTGTTGTGCTGATGGGGGAGGGAAATGAATTTATACATGCCAGGAGCACTAAGCTGATGCTCCTAAAACATGTAGGATCTATATTATAAAAATGTTCTGCAATGCTTAGATTCTACGAGTGGTGCAGCAGAAAACCCAAAGAAGCCCAAAAATTGGGCCACTCCCCTGCAAGAGTTTTGTGAGGCTGGCATGCATAGACTGGAACAAAACATATGGAAATTTAAACATGTGCACATACAGTGCACATGTCATTGTTCAGTTGCTTAAGCATGGTGGGGGAGTGGGCAAAGGTAAAACAGATGCACAAATAATTGCATAATTGTCAAAAACAGTTTGTGTCACCAACTTCCATTCCATTTGTGCAACTTTAAATGCCAGAAATCCACAAATAAGACACATTCCTAGCATTTCCTAAAACTATGTGACTATTACAGTAACAGTAACTAGTGTTCCCTGTAAGCTGAGCACTTGGACAGCTGCCCAGAAGAGATTCAGGTGCCACCAGGATGATTAGCAGGGCACCCACAGCTACCCACAGCAGGCAGCCTGTGTTTCTACTGGTGGTGCCTCCACACATGCCCTAGTGCACACAACAAAATTTATTCTACCCATGGATGGAAAAAATTTAGAGGGCACCCTGGTAATAACTGCCAACTCAGTCTGCCTGCTAAAACTGATTGGTTATTCCACCCTGACGATCTCCGGGTTATATCTGAGAAGCAAAATCCAAGACCAATCAAAATGAACATAAATGTTGTTGGTTAAGTGCTATCGGGGCTGTATGGGCCAAGAAAACAAAGACCCCAGGATTACAAAGCAGTCTGACACATCTCCTCAACTGAAAAGGCAGATGTAGCCTTTGCCAGTTATTCAAAATGTTGCCTCCTGTGGGCAGATCAGATACAGCATGTTACATCTGTGCTATGGACTCTGTACTGGCTACCAATTCATTTTTGAGTGAAATTCATGATCCTGACTACTACACAGTAAGGCCCAAATGGGTTGTAGGCTTCATGAAGGACCATGCATTTCCCTTTTTCTCACCACAGTAAGTGGCCCTTAGTGGAACACAGTGTGGTGATTTGCCTCACACATGAATCTTACATTAGCGGGTGTAGAACTTTCTCACCCTTAAATCAGAAATTTGACCATATCATATATAACATCTAATCCCAAACAGGCTCTTTTTTTGAGGGTATGTCTTCACTGCAGATTTAACCTGGGAGGTCAGGACCCAGGTCTGAGCAATAGGTTTGCCTAAGTCATGAGAAGACACATTGCAAAGCTGAATTTGAGTTGCTGTAGCTAGTGGATCACACTAGGATTTCTGGGGGCACAGTTCATAGTTTTGTGCACTTCAGTGTTAGCTATTCCCCTCTATATATTCTTTCACAGTGTAGTATAGAACTTGTCTGTCCTTCCTGGGCAGATGTGGCCTTGTCCCACTAGCTTAATAAAGTAAAACACTTCTGGTCTCTACATTTTAGATTTCTGTCCACAGCTTCTGTGGCTGAGGCATGGATCCAACTCAGGTTGATGACCTGGTCCAGCTCTTCACAAGTAGTGCCTTTCTCTTTTCAGCAACCAGAGGCAGAGACAAAGTATGACATGCGGTGGAGGGCATTTGCAGTGGCTTATTGCCCAGACAAGGCAGAGGTGTGCTTTTAGGGTGAGTACAAAGGCTGTGTGTGGACGTACCATAGTGGGCTCAGCGGGTGCAGTATTTAATATTGTGGAATTCCTCCGTGCTGCAAGGAGGTCACAAGTGCAGTAGTGGGACCACATTGTCTTGCAGACCTTGAATGACCAGCAGCGGACCTAGTAGTGCCATATGACAAAGGCTACCTTTTGGAGCTGTGTGAGGAGCTTGTCTCAGCCATTTTATATCAGACAATGGAGAAGAGACTGGCCACACCTGTCTGGAAGTGTCTTGTGGTTGCCATTTGGAAGCTGACTACCACAGCCTGTCACAAGTCAGTGGCTATTCATTTTGGCACTGGCATGTCATCCGTTTGCATTGGATGCCACATGCTTTCAAGGGCAATTACTGCCCTGGTTCACACACAGAAAATGGACATATAATATCAAGGGTATTAACGAATAGCAGGCTTTGAGAGCATGGGCTTTGTTAGCTGTCATAGAGTGATAGAGTTTAGGGCTAGAGGGAATCACCAGATCATCTAGTCTGATCTCCTATCTATCACAGAGCACCAACAGCACCCAGCACCCAGATGCTAAATCCAGCGACCAAAATTAAACCAAAGTATTATAGCAGGACAGTAGACTTTGCCACAGGTAGAGAATAGGCGACCAAGCAGCACAAGCACTTGAAGCCTCTCCTAAGGCAGGGAAATGATGAAATGGGATATAGCTTGGTAATTCTGGCCAGTTACGTGCACCCACATGCTGCAGAGGAAGGCAAACCCCAATCTGACTTTTAGTACCTAATGCCTTCAAACTTGTACTGAAGAGGCCAAGACTCCCACAGTGCCATGACAAGACCCTGCAGAGGCAGAGCTAGTGAGCACTGTGGAGAATAGGCACTGCAGGGAGTACCACAAGATCCAGACTGACAGCACACTGTGGCCCTCTGATTGACCAAGTGGTTCTTCTTCACCAGGAAGATGTCTGGGCAACCCTACAGATAATGACCTGCTAATACATTGGACTTCACCTCATCTTCTGGTCTCTGAACTCTGATTCCAGCTTGATTTCAATCCTGCCTCCTGCCTCATGATCCTCACCAGGTACTGCCCTTGATTTTATCTCTACCAACAAATCCTTGCTCCTAGACTAGCAATCCCACATGCCAGTCCCTTCAGGATTTTGTGACAGAAATTATCCTGGCCCTTTGATTTGAATGTATCAAGATCTTTAAATATTTTTTCCACATTATAAATGGTAATCTGCATTTATGGACACTTATTTCCGTCAGCTATACTGCCTTCGTGCACATGCTCCAGTTTATCATTCTTATTGAAATCTGAGGCCAAGTATTCATTTAGTTTTGGGGCCCTCTCTAGATTGGCTTTAATCTCCTCCCCATCCACCTGGCACAGTGGGCCATCTCCATCTTTCCTTATTCACTTTTTTTTTATATGGCTATAAATCCTCTTATTTAATTTCCTTGGCACATGCTAATTCAGCTTGAGTCTTTGCATTTTTCTCTTTATTCCTATATTTTATAAACTCCACAACGTAGCTTTGTTTACTGATCAAACCCTTTGTCCATTCCCTATAGGGTGTCGTTATCAACCTTTTTATTTCTTGTGTGAGAAATAAAATAGTGTTACCCTGTAACCTTCCAGAAAGAGCATTTCATCTCTTTATCCAACTTCTCTCTTTGTATGCCATGAATAACACAAACAACAAGGGCAGACTAGCTGGCACAAGCTAGAGAAAGTGCAAGAAGCTGAAGTGCAAAGAAAAGAAAAGAAAAAACAAAGCTTAAGTGCAATGTCACAGCCAATTTTCAGTGTACTTGTTTTCCTTCCCTTGGGGGTGCTCAACAGTAGAGTGCATTGGCTACATGTGCCCACATGCACTTCCATCCATAGTTGCATTGACAGCACAAGGACAGTATCTGGGGTTGCAAATTCTGCTGACCATCATGCCAAGCAGCTGTTCAACTAATTCTGCTGCTAACAGTCCTGCTTCCTTGTCACCAGGTTATAATTGAGCAGCCCACTGCCATTGTTTCCTCCGCTATCCCAGCTTGAGGTGCAACTGGTTTCTGGTGGTCCCACTCCAGCATCTCCCTCTAGACTTACAAGACCTGATCCAAGCTGGAGGCTAAGTTCTGCCTGGTCCTCTTTCTGTCCCCACCCACCGCCAGGTTCTGGACCCTCTCTCTAACAGCCAGAGATTCTCTAGATAGGTACCTTGCCTCCACAGAGATGGATGACCACCAAAAGCAGTGAAATGGCACTTTTTTTTTTTCCTATTCAGAGGTCAGGAAGTTTCTCGCTTTTAATTTTCTGTGTCACAGTAAGGCAAAGGTTGCAACTTTTAAAACCTTGGCATGTGTTCTCTTCCATGTCTGCTGTCAAGTAGCTGCTTCCAGTGTTCCTCCCCACCAAGACACTGACAAATGTTCTAGGTGTATTTGTTTATTTATTTTATTTAAATGTTTAAAAGTAGCTTTTCTGAGTCCAGGTGAGAGGACGCCAGGCCAGGCCAGGCCAGGCATCCTCTACTAGTGCTGGTCTTAACATGATTTCAGAATTTATTGGAGAATGCCGAGTAGAAAGAATCAGTTGTTTCAGGTATCTGGTAGAAAATCATCTATCTATGCCACTGGTATGTAATGTGCTGGTCAGTTTCCTGGATCCTCCCAGTGAAGGGGAGCTGGGAGCCAACCTGCCGCCTGGTTCCTCGCTCCTCCTGTCTTGCACAACATTTGAGTTACACAAAGGTGCCCAGGAACGTGGGGATCTACAATATTTGGACTTCACACCATCTTTTGGCAGTGAGTTCCATCAGCTGACCGTGTTGTATGAAGAAATATTCCCTTATATTTGTTTTAAACGTGCTTCCTATTAAGTCCATGGGGTAATCTCTTGTAATAATAGTCCCTTATTCACTATTCTTTACAGTTTTGCTGTAGCCCTGTTGGTCCCAGAGTATTAGAGAGACAACTGGGTGGGATAATATCTTTTATTGGATGAATAAAAGTTATTACTTCTCCTACCTATATGTGTAACGTTATTTAAGTTCCCCATGCCATTCATGATTTTATAGATGTCTTTCATAACCCCCACCTTAACTATCTCTTTTCTAAGCTGAACAGTCTTAGTCTGTTTTTATATGGAAGCTGTTCCATTTTCCTAATTGTTTTTCTTGCCCTATGTTTTTTGAGACAGGTGACAAAAATTGAATGGGTTATTCAAAGTGTGGGTGTACAGTGGATTTAAATAGTGGCAATATGATGTTTACTGTCTCATTATCTATCTTTTTCCTAATGGTTCCTAACATTCTGTTAGCATCTTGACTGCTGCTGCACACATAGCAAATGTATTCAGAAAACTATACATAATGACTCCAAGACTCTTTCTTGAGTGGTAATAGCTAATTAATATATATATATATATATATATTATATATATATATATTTGCCAACGTGTACTACTTGGCACTTAAGAACATGGAATTTCATCTGCCACTTACTTGCCCACTAACCCAGTATAGTGAGATCCCTTTGTAACTCTTTCTAGTCAGCTTTGGACTTACCTTTCTTGAGTAATTTTGCATCGTCCACAAACTTTACTACCTCAGTGTTTACCCCCACATCCAAATCTTTTATGAACACAGCAGGACAAGAACCACTTGACATTCACATCAAAAGAAGAAAGTGGGGATGGCTAGGCCACACTTTCAGAGAACCATCATCCAGCATAGTCTGCCAAGCTCTCAAATGGGACCCGCAAGGGAGAAAAAAAAAAGAAAGAGGAAGACCTCCGACAATGTGAGGAATATCTACTGAGACTGAAGGACAACTGGGATACTCCTGGGGTCAGTTAAAAGTTTTGTCCTCACACTGAGTGAAGTGGTGGAGATTTGTAGATGACCTATGCTCTGTGTGGAGTACAGGGGTCTAAGTCAAGTAAATCTAATCTTCCTGAGCATTTCACTGTCACCATCACCATCGTGGTCAGGCAGTTGGTAATATACTCTGATACACTCTTATTTTTCAAGCACAGAATTTGTATCCATAGAGATTCTGAGGTAGACCTTGATTACCTTAATATTTTTACGATATTTGATTCTATACTGTCTTTCAAATTTGGTTCCACACCCTCTCCCATATCACCTATTCTGTCATTCCTATATATTTTGTACCCTGGTTTTATCATGTCCCATTGATTATCATCATTCCATCAAGTTTCTCAGATGCCTATTCTACCCAATATCTTCATTTAATACCACCCACTCAAGCCCACTTGTCCTAATAGCTGTATATCAGTAATTAAAAATCCATCAATATTTAGTTGACAGCCTTTATGAGACTTAACTTAACGGAACTCTTTCTCTTCAGTTCCTATCTCGTCTTTATCAAAATTGATCCTGTTCTCTTTACTGGGATATAGAGAATCTCCCTCATTATATCCTCCCCTAAGGGATGTCAGTGATCAAACCATGTCCAAACCTCAGCACCTGTTGATTTTCCCCCTAGTTCTCACCTGCATGAGATATAAGGAGAAGAGGAACTGAAACATACATCAACACTTCCAAAATATTTTCACTATGGGTAACTAGTCGCTCATTCTGGTTCCATCACCTCTGAATTCTGTATTATAAGGGAAATGTCTTGTTGACTCCCAGTGGAAATCCTTCTCTGCACCAAAACTACTAACATTTCCTTCTCCTTCACTGATACAACATAAATATTCTCTTAGAAGAGTACCATACCATCTTAGGCCCTTGATCTCAGTTTCTCATTATGCAATCCACCCTCTGATTCACTTGAGGATTTCCTTGATGCTAATTTGCACAATGGTTCATTTTGTTATCTGAACACACAGCACAGCTCTTGCCATGAAACAGAAGCCAGATAATTTAAACAAGATGTGCAGGGAAAGAAGTTTTATCTAGATGAAAATATTAACTCAGACATAGCTAGGAGTAGATTAAGAATGTGTGCTAGCACAATGCAGGTTGAACCTCTCTACTCCAGAACTCTCTTCCAGCAACATCCATAATCTGGCATGATTTTAGTTAGCCAAATGACCACTTATCATGGGTGTGGCCATGTTTTCCTGTGTTCCCAGAAAGTTTGTTTACCACCACTGTTCCTGATTCTCAGTGTTTTGTGCTGTTATTTAGCTGTAATTTACCTCTGAATGTCTTTTAAGAGCCCAGTAAGCAGTGGAAGTGTTGGCAATGCTGCTAGACCTTATAGACATCCTGTGGTTCAGCAAATTCTCTTGTCCGGCACCAGTCAGGTCCTAACAGTGCCAGACTAGAGTGGTTCAACCTATTGGTTAGGATACAAAACTGGGAGCCTTTGCTTCTACTCCTGTCCCAGCAACAGACTGTGACTTTGGCCAAGTCATGCAGGCCTTATCTTTAAATGCTCACTAACCTTTATGTGGCTCAGTCTTTGGATACTCATCTTCAGACGTCTAGCACCTGATTGTCAGAGGCCCAAAACTCCAACTTTATTGTACAAAGAAGGGGAAATAGTCTAATGTGAAAGTGTTACAGTTGGTATCTTAGTTTTGGAAGTCAGGAACTTAGGGTCCCTTTGATCAAGATATAAGGATATCCAAGGTGGTATGTTATGTAGTATTATTCCAGAAGGAAAAAAAAATATGTGCAACTTGCGTAAGGATAGAAGACTTAAGAATGTTGTTCATTATAGTTAGTCATGTCCCTGAATAGATTAGTTTGGGAACATTTATTAAGGTTCTTTCTAAGATGTTTCTTCTTCCTAAATACTATGGCTGGAATAAAAAATCATGAAAAATAACAGGCAATAATTATTACACTTTGCACTTGCATACAATAAACTGCTTCTATTACTGTTAGCTTGTGGGAAATTAAAAAGTGCTTAATTAGATTTATAATTCAGAGCACTCTCATAAATTATTTAAGTGAATTTAGTGGTGGTTTGACAGAACACGGAACTAATAATTGTCATTGTGGATCAAATGCTTCATGATTCAGGGAATAGGAGTTCAAACTTCTACATGTTGCCCAGCCAAAATGCTGCAAGATTAAGCTTAAAAAAACAAATCTCTGTATGAGGACAATTATTCATGCTCCAAACCAATTCAGTTTTTGGCTCTTCTAAGGCTGCCGATTAAAGATGACTACAATGATATTTTTATCATATGGAAACCTGGAACTGAATTGGACTAACACAGGGGTTGGCAACCAAAATAGCAAGAAGAGACATTATTTTTCAAATTTGGTAAAAAACTCAATAATTCTAAAGCTGCAATGCATGTGAATATGAGATGGTCCTTAATAAATAACTTCAAATCATATGTTTTATAAACTCTATTTTAAGAACAGGGCACACAAAGATTTGTAATGCAATACATGTTTGCTGCAGAATATTTGTAAACTTTTTTACATATTCTATTTCCTTGCGCTTTACATGTGTGTGCTTGTACCACTATCTTCCTGACTTTCACTCCTGAACCCCCTCCCTCCCTGGAGGATGCTAGATTCTAAATAATTTCATTTTTGTTTTTGAAATCACTGTACTGCTCCTCTGATACTTGGATAAAGCACTCTTTTATATTAACAGAGATAGTCATGCTTGTCTATATACCATCAAAACAAAAAAGCAGTCCAGCAGCACTTTAAAGACTAATAAAATAATTTATTAGGTGATGAGCTTTCGTGGGACAGACCCACTTCTTCAGATCAGCTGAAAGCTCATCACCTAATAAATTATTTTGTTAGTCTTTAAAGTGCTACTGGGCAGCTTTTTAGTTTTGACACTCTTTTATATATTCACCACCCGTGAACACCTTTCCTTCTTTCACAATCTCTTGAGTTACCACAAAACTGGCCACAGTTCTGCTACTCGGTGATTTAACCCACTCAGCGAATGTGTTCTTACTTTGCTCTGCTTTTTGTAGCAGCTCCTCCACAGCCTTTTTTTTTGGCATCTCCTGCTGAATACTGTTTAGTGTGTTTTTTGAGAAAATGCTTCTTGAGTCTGCATTTTTGTTGTTGGCAAATTTCTCATTGCAAATAAGACATAAAGGGATCCCAGCTGAACTTGATATAAATACGAAGGATTGGGTCCATTCAGTTTGAAATCATCTTCAATTTTCCATTTATTTAAGTCATTCCAAACCCACCTTAATTGCACCAATTTTACTTCACGTTTAATGTCAGTGTTTCTTCTTAAAATGTGTGTAACCCTTAACAGCTTCCTTTTCCTTTTCAAAATCAAGACTTTATTAGAAAAATGATAAAAAAACCCAAATATATATGATATCATATCCCACAATACGCTGCACATATTAAATTGGGAGTTATTCAGTGTTTCAAGGTCACAACTTGTTTACTATTTAGATAGGAGTTGTTCATTATTGGGCTTTTCGATGTTCACCATTTATCAAAAATGATCAGGAGGTAATTTTTTTTAAACTTTGCCATTATAGCACTGGGAGATTGGGACCCACAAAGAAGTCCTTGAAGAGTTGCATGTGGCTCCAGAGCCACATGTTGCAGACCCCTGGACTAAGGTCATCACTTGTCAAATTCATGTGTTAGATCTTGTGAGCTATGACAAAAGACCTTTTTTTATCCTATCACTTTGCCCACCCAATCCATTCTCTGAGTTCCTGCTTCAGAAGCAGGACTGGCTGGATTAAGTTCTGACCTGTATGTGTCTGCAAAAGAAAATTACAAAGTGATTGTGGGGGACCAATACAATTTGCAAAAAATAACTTATTCAATTATTATAAGATTAAAATTTCAGTACCACCATTCTTTGCATACAACCTTTTCTGGATTTCTCATGCAGGGGGGCCAGGATCAGGTTACCATGTTGTATGGGATTAAGGGTTGTACATGCATCCCTCATTAAATGAGTACTTTACTTACGAGTACTTGCTTAAAAGAGAGACACATGTCCCTACCTTTGTTCACTAGATGAGTGAACTCCCCCCACTAATATGAGCCTTACCCCACTCCCCGCAGACACAACCTGCTGCAGCCTGAAACCTTGGTGGCCCTGCAGATTCAACCCACCTCAGCCTCACCCCACTGCTGAACCCGCAGACCCTACCTGCCGCAGCCTGACCCCCCCCACCAGCCCACAGACCCAATCCACTGCAGCCTGACCCCCCTGCTGGCCCCACAGACCCAACTCACCATAGCCTTAACCCCCATCCACCTGCCCCGTGGCCTCACCCTGCCACAGCCTGAAACCCTGCTGGCCTCGCAGACCCAACCTGCTGTGGACCTAACCCCCTACCCCCACCCCACAGACCCAACCTGCAGCACTCTGAATGCCTCCCCACCCTCCCCATGGACCCAACCCACCACAGTCTTAACACCCTGCCCTCCCTGTGGACCCTACCAGCCACAGCCTGTCCGCCCCACAGAACCAGCCCACCACCAGATTTTAACCCTCCCTTCTACTCATTGCCCCAAACTGCCCCCAGCCTTTAACCCTCTCCAAGAGCAAGATTTGGCCCAGAATGTTTAAATACCGACTACATTCTTGCTTTCTCTGTTAACACCCCATTGTAGCAAAACATTAAGTGCACATTAGAAATTGGTCCCTTAAAAAAGTCGAAAGCCATCCAGGTGGGTTGACTTGCCACATAAGGAATGCTGCAAAGTGTCAGAAATGCAGGTAAAACCTCATAAATTGGTCCTTTATAGTCTCATTCATTTACAACAATTCCCTGTGAGCAATTGTTGGCTGCCAAATGCAAAAGCTGACTTAGATATGGTATACTGAGGATTTTACTTGAGTTATAAACTGTTCCTTAAGAAATGGGTATATATGGTTCTTATCTTTATGTGAAGATTTTTGTCGGATCTAAGCAGTTTATTTGAACAGCTCCAAGTAGCTTCACTGTGAGACCTGGTAAAGTGGGTGTTAGTCTCAGTGAAGGTAAACTTGTGTCACTGAACTGATATTTGTGTGATTTGACTCAAGAGCCCCTTAATGCCAACTAGGTTACAGGAATGTCTTGATTCTGGTATGCACATTCTGCACATATGGCTTTTGCTGTCTTAAATGAAGCCCTGGGTCTTTCTGATCACTATTGTAAATGTATGCACTGATACTGTGTAAGGAATTATCTAACTGAAAATATGTTCTTAGCATCTGTGTCATCACATGAGTCGCCAGCAGAGGGAAGTAAACAGGTTTCATGTCGGAGAAGACTTGTGGATTGTGCTTTCTCTCTACCAAATGTAAATAAGCATTGTAAGATAAAAGGATGGATGCCTATTTATATAGGATGTTATCAAAGAGATGTGAAGTCAACAGGGAAGCAGCACACAGAAGAAACAGGCCACTGGGGGTTATCCTTCTTCTGAGTACAGACAATAAATGTTAGGGAGTATAATAAAAGGTGAGTTTGAGATCCCTGATCTAAAAAGTCTGCTATGATTTTGTTTTATATGTAAAATTTTGTTTCCAGAGCCTGAACTCACTATTACTTGAATCATTGGTAATAAACTTATCCTAGATTTCACTTTCTGTACATCTACAGCAGTGGTGTGATATTAAGTAGGGTGATAATTCTGAATGGAGCCATACAAGCTGACATGTACACTCTTCCCCTGAAGATGGCAGACCTGATATTTCTGTGAGTGCTCAGCTGAAGAGGGGCTGGATGCTACAGGAGAATACATTGAACAAGCTTGGGGTTGGGGTCCACCAACTGTTAATATGCAAGGCAAAATTGCACAGAGCCCAGAAGAGAATGTTTGGATAACTCACAGGCTGGTGGTGTCAGGGGGCTGATACCCAGTGAAGAGCAGCAGGTCTCCCTCACATTGGAGGCAGGCATGCAACGACATGACTTGCGGTCCAGAGTACCCTAAGAACCATGTCTTGTGGGTGTGAAACAGAGATAGGGCACAGTGTCAATTAATACAGGATTAGGAGTATCAGTGGGGCCTCCAGCCACCTTGGGCCCTGGGGCAAGGTCGAAGGGAGTTCCAGTCACCACTGCTACTGCAGCTCTGGGCCTCTTTGAAATGCTGGGCAACTGTCCCCTTTGCCCCGCCCTCTCAGCGGTCCTGAGGCGTATATTGTCCTTTAACTGTGCTTGGCCAGAGAAGCAAAGTTTAACTTCTGATGTGCTCCAAGGGCATAATGTCAATGGAATGAAGGCTACTATTCTCTTCTCCTTCGAATTTCTTCTTTGGCACTCAGTTCTGCCATGATATCTACCTTAAATCATCCAAACAGGGTTAGTTAGGTTGTGCTATAGTCAGGGAAAGCTGCTTTTGTTGTAGTTATTTTAAAACCTCGATAATAATTTGCAGCCAACAAATAAATTAACCATGTAACTATAGGTTTTATATTCATAATCTTTGTTGCCTTCCATCTTTTCTTCCTACTCCTCATTGCATTCCACTGTTCCCAGCTGTAGGTTTGGTTTTCTTTTTTTTTTGCACACGTATTTTTTTCGTCGTCTGTGTTTGTACGGCAGCTAGTACAGTACAGCCCCCAAGCTAAATGTGGGTCTTTTGGACACTACCCTGATACATCGTGCATAGCATTCTTATTGGTGGTAACAATAGTGGAGCTCCACCTTTTAATCATTATAAAATCTTTTCTGAACTCATTTGCATTTTCATCTCCTCCCTCAAATAAACATGTTTGGCTTTACAGACGTCATCATTCAGAGTTGCAAAAACTATGTCAATGCAATAGCTCTCAAAATATCAACATGAACGCTTTGAAGAGATGAACTTCACAGTTCACACTGTGAGGGAAGAGATAAATAGCCATCACTTTCTGCACACTTGATTTCCCAGTTATCATAAATTATCTCCTGTGGCTCTACTATTGAGCATGGATGGCAGTGTTCTTGTGACATGCTGCTGACCAGGACATTTGTGTGAGAGTAAAGCTCACTAACAATCCATTCAATACCCGCACCTGGGGACCCAAAATACACTTCCTCTCTTTCCTGCTTTGCATGCAAACAAGTGTGGCAAATTATGAGACTTCTCTTAGAAAAGTTTAAAAGGAAAGATGTAGTTTATTTAGATGAGTAAAATTAAAATGATTGTTGCCAGCCAGTCCCGAAAGCATCATTTTTATATAACTTTTATTTTGCATGAGTTACTGATGCACTGTATTTAAATTTGTTTTTTAGGTTTTTTCTGGGTACTAGCTGTAAAATGGACCATAGCGCTGTTTCCTCGCCCGACTGCATAGAGCAGAGCTGCCACAGCACTTCAAAGGGGCCCAGAGTGCCAGACACAGCTACTGCTGCTACTTTGGCAGTGGCCATATTCCTGGGCCTCTTTGAAATGCTAGACACTGGGGCAACTGCCCCCTTTTCTCCCTCCGTAGGGATCAATTCCAGCTAGATTCTGTTCAATATCTTCATCAATGATTTAGAGAATGGCATAGAGAATTGGCAGATGAGACCAAACTGGGAGGACTCGAAAGTACTTAGGTGGATAAGCTAAAATTCAAAATGATCTGGACAAATTGGGGAAATGGTCTGAGCTAAACAAGATGACATTCAAATGCAGAGCACTACACTTGCACACATACAATATGGGAAATGACTTCCTAGGAAGGAGTATTGCAGAGAGAGATCTGAGAATTGTAGTGAATCACAAGCTAAATCGAAGTTAACAGTGTAACATTGTTGCAAAAAATCACAACCATCATTGTGGTATCTATTAGCAGGAGTGTTGTAAGAAAAATATGAGGATTCTTCTGCTCTACTCTGTGTTGATTAGGGCTCAAGTGGAGTATTATGTCCAGTTCTGGTTTCCATATTTCAGAAAAGATGTGGACAAATTGGAGAAAGTCCAGTGAAGAGCAACAAAAGTGATTGAAAGTGGAGAATACATGAGGGAATATTGCAAACATTGAATTTGTTTAGTCCAGAAAACAGAGGAGTAAGAGCAACATTATAACAATTTTCAAGTACATAAAAGTTTATTATAAAGAGAAAGTAGAAAAATTATCCTCTTTCACATAGAAGAAGCAATGGGCTCAATTGTAGTATAAGATATTTAGGCTAGACAGTAGGAAAAACTTCCTGTCCGGACAATTAAGCACTGGCATAGTCTAAGCATGTTTTGGATTCTCCATTACTGGAGATTTTTAAGAGCAGACTAAACAAACATCCTGTCAAGAATGGTCTAGTCAATGCTTAGTTAATGTCTCTTTCTAGAAACCAGAGATGCATAGGACTGGAAGGGACCTTGAGATGTCATATAGTACAGACCCCTGCACTCATGGCAGGACTAAGACATCCTTCCAACCGTACTATGTCTAGTTTATATTAGTGAAATAATGTTCCTATAGTGTTAAATACAAGTTATCTGAAAGAAACTGCGATGCATAGTTACGACATTTTTTGATGTTAACCTTATGAAGTTTCTTAATAAAACACAAGCTGGATCTGGAACTATTCATGTTCAATAATTATTACATTAGCTCTCTTTTTGGTTAGCAAATCTTTCAGCATCCTGTCCCAATTTTCTACAAAAAGATATCTATTATTTGCACACACTAGCTTTTTGAAATGAATAATTATCATTGTTTGTTTGCAGATGTCTTGTTTTGTTTATTCACTATAGGTTCTTCATGACATGTACTTCGTCATCTAAGCCACATCACATTTTCTGCTCCCTGAGTAGAGTGAAAAGCTGTGTCTACACTACAGCAATCTTGCGAAATATAATCTTCCAGACAATCTCTTACGGTAGATCTTTTGAAAGAGCACTTCCACACACAAAAAAGTGGATCGATCTGCTCTTTTAATAGTGAGTGTCCAAACAGACCCCACTTTTTTGAAAAAATAGGGCAGGGATTGAAAAATCTGATGCCATGAGGACTGCCCTTTCACAAAAAGGACCCAGGGAGTGCTTACAAGTTGCTTTTTTTTATTTTTTTGAAAGAAGGTTTCAAAAGGAGGTGTTCTTCCCGCTCTGGGAGCGGAAGAGGCTTCTGGACAAAGACCTGCATTCTTTGATTTTGGATCAAAAGAGTGCTGTTTTTGAGTGGACACTGCATGTGTTCTTTTGAAAAAGACACTGATTTTCCAAAAGAACTTGCTAGTGTAGACACGGGCAAACATTTTAACCAGGAATATAGCAAACTGCAAATACTAAAATATAAATTACATGAATTACTATCCTTATAAATTCTGACATAAATAATCATTTATGCTGAAAGTCTTGAACCTCGATAGGTTTAGGCACATTTTCGTGACTGATCACCATTTGTGTATAATGAATAAGCTGAGCTCTCAAATTATATTGAAATGAACTGGCTCTTGTACTTATGGGTTAGTCTTCTTAATATTTGCCCAGCTCTGACAGGGCCAATGACATCACGATACAAAAAATAACCTCACAATCTGGTAATGTCTACATAAAAAGTTTATTTCCAGTTCTTTTCCTGACATTCTGAAGAACTGCTTTACTCTGTGGAATAGGCTCCATGAAAAGAAACTCCATTAGCTCTTTGGGGCATAATATGCAATTCTCTCTCTGCCTACATCATTTAACTTAACTGGCAGAGAAAAATTGATTTGTTGATGTCTCATCACAACTACCTGCATCCAGCTATATGTCTGTAATGTATTTCCAGTGACACAATACTGACATTTATAGTATCTTCATGAACTCACTGGAATTCTCATACCTGATTTTAACTGATGCCCAGTGCAAGACATTGCTTCTGTGAAAAAAGGCTTTATTTATGTCTATGTTTTGTATCTTTGACCAAAGACTTCACAATATACTAAGAATTTTGGAATCAGTGTTAGTGACAAAGGAAAAAAAAATCAGCTATATCCCTTCAGGCCCTAGAGGAATTATAGTGTCTTTTGATTAACTTCTAATACCACACACACATCTATCTATCTATCTTAGAATGTAATGATAGTGGGCTAACTGCTTCAGCATAAAATGAGAACCAAGCGGAATCTGTGTGCAAGCCATGAACCAAGCCTGTACCAAATCTTTGGTGAGGTTCTTGTTTTATTTTTGGCACTGAAAGTGCATGTGCCAAAATACCATGAGTTGGTGCTTCCAGCCCAGTTCATGAGCATTTCAGATACCCATTTTGCAGTTACAAGGAGATCTGGGAAGCATACCAGCTGTGAAGCCAGTTACTTGAGAAGATAGGGAGCTGGACTGTGCATCTTCCCTGTAGGGGCACAGGGAAATGAAGATGCTGCAGGAGGTCACTGCTTCCCCATCTTATGCACCAGATAGGAATCAAATGGCGTGTCGGATTTGCACTTTTCTGAAAAGGAATGATGGCTCCAAGCTAGTACTGCTGCTGGTGCTACTCAGTCCATGGAGGATAGGATAAGGGCAAGCCTTCCTTCAAGTCATCCAAATGAACTGAACCCTAAAGATCATGAGGTAAGCACTGAACCCTATTGCAAGATGGCGCAGCAGCCATACTTTCTCTGAGGTGCTCCTTTCCCGAGGCAGAATGCCTCGTGGCACTTCTAGGCTATGTCTACACTAGCATTCCTCTTTCAAAAGAGGCATGCAAATGAAGGAAATCGAAAATGCAAATAAGGCATAGATTTATATACCAGGCACCTAATTTGCATATTCTTCTTTTGAAAGAAGAACAGCAGTGTAGATGCAGCTGTTTCGAAAGTAATCCCCATCTTCAAAAGAACCCTTCTTCCTAAAAAAAAAAAAAAAAGAAGAAGAAGGGAAGAAGGGTTCTTTCGAAGATAGGGATTACTTTTGAAAGAGCCACATCTACAAGGCTTTTCTTCTTTCGAAAGAAGAATATGCAAATGATGTGTCAGATATGTAAATCTGTGCCTCATTTGCATTTTCAATTTCCTTTGTTTTGCATGCCTATTTTGAAAGAGGAATTTTAGTGTAGAAGTAGCCCTGGGGGGTATTGCACCTTCCCACTACTTTTTTTTTTTTTTAAATTATTACCTTTTCAAAAAATTCTCTTCCTCTCACTTATCAGTATTCTCCAGCTCTGAAGAAGTGGGTCTGTCCCAGGAAAGCCTATCACCTAATAAATAATATTGTTAGTCTTTAAGGAGCCACGGAACTGCTTTTTTGTTTTGAGAAGATACAGACTAACACAACTACCTCTCTATTTACCTATTCTACTTGGGTTTTTATACTGCCTATCATCTGGCTACCCTCCAGGAGTGCATAAAGTGACCTGATGAACATCTCTCATGTGTGGTTCATTTCCTCTCTCCTCCTCTCTGAAGGGGAGAACTGATGTTCAGTGGAACGTGTTGGTAGGGTTTAGATTTAGGGCAAGTTTTGAAAGTACATGCTGCTACTCATTTGTCAGAGAAGATATGTCAAAGACGTGCTCAACACGAATACTAGAAGGTGGTGAGGTTTGTGTCAGGCATTAGGTTGTGGAGAAATTCACTCCACAGTCTTAAGCTGGCACCGAGAGTGTTCTGTCTCTTTTTTATGGTAGAGTTCAATAATTCCTGAGGAGCAGAGTTGTTTACTATCATCTTTAACCTGGAGCTTTAGGAGATCTTTTAGGTAATCTGGGCATAGAACATTGAGCACACAGGCCCAGCATATCAAAACTCCTACACGCTTCAAAAATTCTACCTGTCTCAGTCCCTGATAACCAGCATTCAGAGTAAGATCTGCAGTCTCCATTTGTCCGCTTCTTAGCAACAAAAATCGTCATCATTTTATAACAAAAATTAAGGAACAGATTTAAATAGCAAACTTGGATTTATCTAAAACAGGAATAACCTTTCAATTCCAATGTGTGCTCATTAATTTACTGGAAGAGAATGTATATGACAATTGTCAATCACAGATGTTCTATACGCCATACTTTTTCATAACATTTTCTGACTCATACTTCATATGCTATTTCACAAGCTTGACTCTGGTAACAACTATCAGGCCCTATGGCTAAGTTCTAGGTCAAATCTCAAACCAGACGGAGCCTATTTTCTGCATACAGTTTGATGCATCTGACAAGCAGACTCGCTAGATTCAGTATCAAAATCACAGAAATCTACAGCGTACAACTGATACAAAGTTACTGAGGATAACCAAAGAACTGATGAGGTTTTTAGAACCATTTCCAGTCTGAATCTAGAACCCGCACTCTAATCAGGAACTATATCTGAATCCTGTTTACGTGGCCCATTTCTCATTTGGATATACTGCGTGAGCTAATTACTGTCAGGGCATCCAGCACTTTTGTGTGGGAGACCTTTAAAAACCTAAATCTAAAGAACTAAAACTCTTTGTGACTGATATGGTTAGTCTGATGTGCCTTGAGGGTCAGTTCTTAGATATTGGCTATTTTTATTATTCTTCAGTGACGTAAATGCTGTTCCTTTAGATCTTCTGTCCACTGCTGACCACATGGTTATTATTTTCCAGTGATAAATGACTGCCTTTATTGAATAATGAAGCACAAGTCTGATTTTAGTAGCCTTTTTCTCAGGCTGAAAAAATAAGTAAAAGGAAACAAAACTGAATTAATAATGAATTTACTTTTTAGCCATCCATACAATGAGAACCTGACTCATTAATGCTTCCAGCTTTGTCACCAAATCTTAGTTAAACATCTGAGTTTGGCAGTAGATTCCAAGCTGCCTTTTAAAGCCTGTAGAGCTCTAAAGTGGTAATAAAACCAACACAAACTATGGAGAGTTTGGGATCATCTTAGTCCTGCAGACTCACAGAAATTGACAACGAGTGTGATAAGCACTGTGCTTATGCAGCTAATATTTGCCCACATTTCAGCCACATACACTGGATACTCTTAAGCTGAATACTTCCCAAATCAATGACAATGTATTCATTATGCAGTACCTGCTATACTGCATTCACAGAGCAAGATCTTGCCTCTATTCTGAGCTATCCATGGAGGGGCAAGGGTATTCCCCAAGGGTTCTTCCAATGCAGAATAGCTCTTCTTGTGTAAATAAACAGGGGACTCTGAAGGGGATGTGCTGGAGATCTACCAAAGACACCATAGCACCATTTAACCGTGCTGTCTCAGTTTCCACATCTTTAAAGCTAGACTAATAGAACATTCACAGGGTTTCCTTCGTTTCCCCTGCCCAGCCACTTGGGAGTTGCCCTCAGCTTGGGAGTTCTACAAGGACTCAAATTGGCTGCCACACCATACTCTTTTCCCTGCATCTCCTACTCCCAGTACTTCCAAAAAAGATTCAAGCAGCTCCTGGACCAACACTGACCACT
This sequence comes from Carettochelys insculpta, assembly GCF_033958435.1. NCBI lineage: Eukaryota > Metazoa > Chordata > Testudines > Carettochelyidae > Carettochelys > Carettochelys insculpta. Next base: position 93,081,911 of record NC_134139.1, read on the forward strand.
CGTGGCAAAAATTTGTCCTTGCCTGGGAAAGCAGGTTTTTCAAGCCTTGGTGAAAGGTATTTGCCCTTAGGTCATCCTCCAGTGGCTCCCTCCTAAGGACATTCAAACATGGACACCTTCTCACTAGCAGTCAGTATGAGATGCATCCTGAATCCTGGAACATACTGTCCTTGTCATGCCTGCTCCCTTACTTGTGTTCAAAGTAACCTCACTGTTGCAACATCACTGGGGCAAAGAAAATCCCTAACAGAAAGAGACAGACAAGCCCAGAAAATGGGTAAAATGGCTCAGGGGGATAACGTGAAGGACATTATAGAAGGCTATCAGTGGGACCCAGGCACTGGTCAATATATCCTACTGGTAAGTAACATGAAGAGAAAGCAAATATTCAAGAAAAGCATGATGAAAAACATGAGCATTTCCAAGGCATGATTTGTCTTGAAAATGGAGATAATTTCTCACTCTCTTCATTAGAATTCATGCTCCAAAATAAAACATGAGAATTTGAGTCAGTGGGAAGCAACATGATTGAGAGGATACTGCAAGCAAATGCCACCTACTGATGAGTATGGTCTCCGGGGGCAGCCATGGTAGTCTGTAGCTTTACAAAAAACCAAGCAGTTTTGCAGAACTTTTAAACTAACAATTTTATTTATTAGCTAATGAGCTCACCCACAAAAGCTCATTACCTAATAAATAAAAGTTAATCTTTATGGTGCTACAAGACTGCTTGCTAGTTTAGTTTTTTTTATTTGTTTTTTTTTTACTGATGATTAGGGCATTCTTCAGATAAATTTTTATTCAGACAAAATAATTCAGTCAGAAGAGCTCTGAGGTCCAAGGTATAGGAACAGCTCATAGTTAACTGGTGAGAAACCAACTCTGCTATTATGGCAATTGTGAACATTTCAAAACAGAATGACAATTACACAGTTTCCTACCAGATCATTTTACTGGGTTTAGAAAACAAGTAGAAACTGGACTGTGCAGAGAGCTAAAGCTGGATGGGACTGGCAGAAAAGGAGGTCCACAGTGAATGTGATGCTGCTGGGTTTCTACCTTTAACAATCACAAAAATTGCTGAATCTTATTTTAATAGCAAGGAGTAGTAGTTCCAAAAAAGACCAAGTTATTCTTAACAGCTGAAAGGAGCAAATAATGCAAAAATGTGACTTGTGCGGAATACTGACCCACTTTTCAAATCAGTCATGTTTGCCTCCCTTTAGTTAATTTTGCCATTAGCATTTATACAAACATTTTTTTTCCTCAAATGAATGTTAGGGAATGGCTGTTTTTCCATACAGATACTCAAATTCACCTGCATAAAGTTTCAGTCATCCAATCAGGAACCAGAAGCAAATCCATGTGACATAGCTGACAGATTGCACATGATGAATGATGAACAGAAATTGTGGAATTTCTGACAACATTCAAAAGGCTGCAGTGTGCACAGCTAAAAACAACTGAAGACCAGTTCCTACTACCCTGATGGAGCCTGAGTAACATCTGACTATGCAAGTAATCTGCCTACAGTTTGGACATCTGTATGCCAATGAGTAGAAAACAACAATTGCAAATATTTATATGTGGAAAAATTTCCAGCAATCATTTGCACAGTGCTCAGTAGATATAGAGGTCTATTCTAAGTGCTGTGCATTCTAAGCACACTGGGGAATATGTGAGAACAGTCAAAGATTAAAGTGTGCCTGGACCCTATGATTTCTGACAGCACTAAAAAGAAGGATCTCTGTAGCAACAATCTGTTCTGAGTCAGAAGAATATCCATGGGATATAACTTCCACAGTCATGTTGACTTGTTCCGCTGCTGACTACATCCATCATATGCCGGCCATTGCACAGAGCAGATTAGACAGCAATTACAGGTTGATTTGGAAGTGTGCCAATTTTATTTTACAAGCAGATCTAACATTCTTGAGCTGTGGTGGGGAGAGCACTATTTATAAATATTTTGAAAACATCATTGCATTGTTTAAAACATTTTGTTTGTGAATGAGGTGTAAATAAATTAAAGTGTATTGGTGTGTTCTTTAGCTTCTTCTCTGCCTTTGCTGCATTCACTTGGCACACTAGCGTTATTCGGATTTCAAGGGAGTTACTATTTATTGCCTCCAGCATAAATGAGAACAGCACCAGGCCTGTGAAAATGAGATCTGAATCAGGCCTTAAAAGCTAGCTCATATCACAATCCCATACTATCTTAGATAATGCATTATCATTGATTTTGATAATGCATTGCCATGAAATTAGAATGGTAGCTGTGCGTATAATTCTTTCATCCATTCTGTAATTTTCTATGGATTTTCTAGAAAATTAATATAGTTAATTAAAAATACTTACTGATGGTGTTGTGACTCAGAACCAGCTGTGAGTCAGAGTCCCCCAAGGCACTTCGGTAAAGGGCACCTCTCCAGCTTCAGGAGCCCCAAGAAAAAATAGACTTCAGTTAAAAACATAACAGTATTAATTTTGAGCAAATTCACAGACTCTTTTCATTTCACTTTTCTGTTGGTTGTGTCTATCTTAGCCCGGGACAGCCCCACAGTTCAATAGCACTGTGCCCCTCATGCCCAATTACAAATTGACAACACTCAGGGGCAGGTTGTAACATTATAAGCTGCCCCTCAGAAATGGGAGAGGGGGCACAAAGCTGCACTCCCCCTCCTGCAGGAACAGACCAGAGGACAAATGCTTACAGTTCCTTCCTGTTGGCCCATGAGGTTTCATTTCAGAAACATTCAAAGGCAGGGAACTAAAAGTAGAAGAGACAAAGAACCCTGAAAAGTCTGGGGGTGAAGGGAAGTGCCTCACAGGACGTCACCTCTGGCTCCCTGTAAATGCCAGATGGTTAATCTGACCTGGGGGCCTTCCAGTCCCTGCCTGCATTTCCATCTCCAACCTCCCAGCTACTCACTCGAGGGAGAGGGGGAGTTGGAAATGGTACAGAGCCAGACAGTCCAGTAAAGGGGAAATTTAATCTAACCCTGAGCAGCTGGGCGAGGTCAGTAACACTGTAGCCCTCAAGGAGCATCACTAATTTGAATTAGTGACCCAAATCCCATATAGTTATTAATGTTATTTAGTGACATAGAAATTGCCAGACTGGTTCAGGTTCAGTCTCCATCAAGTTCAGTGTCCATCTCTGATGGTGACCCACTTTCCTTTCTTCCGGGCAATATGTAAATACCCTGCAGGAGGCAGATGTAGCTAAATCAGCCTTCTGTATGTTAGAGCTTGTCCTGACCTTTAATAGTGCGGGGTTGACTTAAGCGTTGAAACATTAGATTTAATACTGTTTCCAAAATTATCGTTAGCTCTAATATATACATCACATGACATTCTTCCTATCCACGTAAACTTCCAGTCTCTTCTTGAATCCTATCAAGTTATTGGCTTCAGCAATTGCTGTGGCAATGAATACCACAGTCTGATTACGTGTAGTGTGAAAATGTCTCCTTTCATTCGTTTTGAATATGCCGCCTTTCAACTTCATTGATTTTCCCCTTCTTCTTGTATTATGAAGCCAAGAGAACAGATCTTCTTGTTTCACCTTCTTTACACTATTCCTTATTTACATGCTTTGATGTATTTCTAAATTTTTCAGCGTATTCCTAAGGTTCCCTTCACCGTATCAGGATTGAGGGTACGTACACACAAAGCTACTTTGAAATAACAGCCTTTATTTCAAAATAACTATCCCAGCATCTACACAGAACAACCGCTACATGGAAATAATTTTAAAATAACAGTTGGCTTATTTCAAAATAGGTAAACCTCACTGCACAAGGAATAGCACATATTTCAAAATAGGGCTGTTTAGACAGGGAAATAGTGCCAATTGTGAAATAAGCCATGATGTATCCAGTGGCTGTATTTCAAAATAGGACATATGGCTGTGTCTATACTAGCAGGTTCCTTTAAAAGATTTTTCAAAAGAAGGGGGCTCTTTCCAAAAATCCCATGGAGCATCTACACACAAAAAGCATTCTTTCAAAAGTAAATCGAAAGAATGCAGTGCTCCTTTTGGTATCCCTCTGCCTTTCTCGTTTGAGGAAAAGCACCCCCTTTTGAAACCTTCTTTTGAAAGCAAACGTGTACACACTCCACAAGGCCTTTATTTAGAAAGAACATTCTTCATTTTTGATCCCTGGCCCATTCTTTCAAAAGAACAGGGGTTATGTGGATGCTCTCTTTTGAAAGAGCAGATGACTCTTTAGATCTTCTTTTTTGTGTGTGGACGTACTCTTTTGAAAGAAGTTCTTTCATAAGAGACCTTCTGGAAGATCTTCTTTCAAAAGATCTCTGTAATGTAGACGTTGACTACGTATATAAACACTGTGTTTTGAAATACCTTAGTGCTATTTTGAAAAGCAAGTTTGGCCATGTGTACGCTAGCAGGGCATGGAAATGACACAGAATGGGGAATATCAATGCAGTGCTGCCATGCTTATGTAACTCCTCCTTAGCAGAATGGTGGTCACGCACATTTTGTGAAGCTGCTTACTCTGAAGTGCTGACAGGCAGTCTAGCCATGAGCGCTTCCAAATACACGCCTAACTTTGAAATTCCCTTATTGCCAGTTCATGTAGACATGGCCTTTGTGTGTAGCTGTGTTATTTTGAAATAAGCTATTTCAAAATAGCTCTTCGGGAATAGCTTGTTTTGAAATAGGGCTGCTGCATAGACATATCCCGAGACTGGTTTACTTTTCAAAAATTGTCTCGCAGGCTAATTCAAAATAACACATGGTGCAAATTGCATAATTTACTTTGAGTTAACTTATTTCAAACTGGGTGCCATCCACATAGCACCAAAGTTTGAAATAATTGGCTATTTCAAAGTTTCCACTACCCCTTGTAGGACAAGGAGTACTGGAACTGGACTACCATGCTCGAAATAGTACTGCAATTTTGAACACAGTTTTTAGCTGAGGAGTTGGTATTTCAGGATACGTTTATGTCCCTAAATAGCAACTATAGTGTAGGCATAGCCTTAGTTTTAGCTAGAGGCAGGAATCCTGAAATTATTATCACTAGCTAGTTCACACCCGAGAGATTTTGCAGCCTAATTTTAAACCAAAATGTCTCAGAGAAGTTCTTGAGAAGCTTTGAATAAGTACCCAATGTTTAGGATGCTTAGCCAAACTTTGGGCTCCCAACTTAGCTCCCAATAAATGCATGGCAACGTCTTCCGTAGAATTCAATGTGAACTGAACTGGACCCCTTACAAAGATAGCCTATCACTATTATCTGCCCGCCCCATTATCACAAATTAAAAGCAGGCTCAACATCTCTGGTTTTACTGTGGCCTCTGGAGTTACTCCAATGAAGGACAAAGCTGCTCACTAAATGGAACCTTGAAAGACTGAACCTTCTCTCAAAAGCACACACACTTGTGTCCTATGCTTCCTTTCACTCATGGTTGGGAGCTGTTTTGTATGAGGGAAGGAATAGTAAGCCAATTCAGCGGTACTACAAATGGGTAGGAAGTGCCATATCTGCAAACAACTGCAGTAGATTAAAGTGATTTCTATTGAAAACTTAGCTGATTCATTTGAGCAGGGGTATGTTTGTGGGGTTTTGTTTTGTTTTTGTTTTGAGGTTTATTCAATTGTCATTATGTTTCTGCAGCCAACACAGATGTCTTTTGGTATTGTGCTATTCATCTTTTTATTAATTATCTACTTAGACATATGAACAGGCCATTTGGAGCCTATAAACACTTGGGATCTGAACTTTTCTGTATCATACACACTTATGTTCTTCCTCTTGTAGCAAAAATACACTTCATTCGAAGAAAGCATTCAGGTATTGACATAATAGCCACTTCATTCATAAACACCCTGGGACTGAACTCAGTCCCTGTATTGTTTTTTCAATAGAAGCCAGAGCAAGCAAAATCTTTGTGCTCCTTAATTTTTTCAATGATTACACAGAAATTGTTATACCTTTTTCTTTAAATTAGAAACAGAAGTCAATAGCCAATGCAACCTATTCATGTGAACACTTAAATTGGTCATAGAGCACTTTGTATCACTTTCGCTTTAGTCATCCCCTTTCCACTCTGCCTCGACTGAATTTGGCCCAGCCCTGTTTTTGGAAGCTTTCCAATGGATTTAGCAGGCCCAGCAAATTCTGATAATCTCAAAAAGTATTCAAAATTGTGGAGGCTTTTCAATATTTAGTCTCTTAATTTTTAAAGATTTGCCCATCTCTTACTGAGACTGAATATTGTGCTGAAATTTTGTGCATTTCAGTGAACTATTGCTCCGTGACAAAGATATTGGCATCAAAATATGTACTTCAACTCAGGGCCATGGATAATGATAATAAAACTTCATGTCAGTGTTGGGAAAACTATCCCTATGGATTAAATGTGAGGCAGATTCTATTCTACATAGGCTCCATCCCTACACAGCTGAGCACATGCTTTGCAGAGTAGGCAGACAGATACGAGCTTGCGCTACTTAGGCTAGCATAGTAAAAATACCATCATGGCTGCAGCTACATAGGTAGCTGCCTGAAGTATGTACTACGGTGGCTAGGTGAGCTTGTACTAAGGAGGCTATCCCAAGATGCCTCTGAAGTCACACTGCCATTTTCAGCATGCCAACCGAAGCAGAGGCGGCACCACTGCTGTGTAGATGTAACTTTGGAGGTGTTGGTGGTAGCCCTGACACTACTGACTATGGAACTATGCCAGACCTCTGGAAGTTATTACAGGTTGAACCTCTCTAGTCTGGCACTCTCTTGTCTGGCAACATTTGTAATCCAGCATGATTTGGTTAGCTGGATAACCACTTATCATGGGTGTAGCCAAGTTTCCTGTCACAGAATCACAGGGCTGGAAGGGACCTCAGGAGGTCATCTAGTCCAGCCCCCTGCTTCAAGCAGGATCAACCTCCACTAAGTCATCCCAGCCAGGACCTTGTCCAGCCGGGACTTAAAAACCTCAAGGGATGGAGAATCCACCACCTCTCTAGGCAACGCATTCCAGTGCTTCACCTCCCACATGAAGTTTGTTTCCAGCCACCAGTCTTTGCTCTCCGTGTTCTGTGCTGTTATTTAGCTGTAATTTACTCCTAAATGCTTCTAAGAGCCTAGTAAGCAGTGGAAGTATTGGTAGGCCATGTCTACACGTGCACGCTACTTTGAAGTAGCGGCGCCAACTTAAAAATAGCGCCCGTCATGGCTACATGTGTTGGGCGCTATTTCGAAGTTGAAATTGATGTTAGGCGGCGAGACGTCGAAGTCACTAACCCCATGAGGGGATGGGAATAGCGCCCTACTTCGAAGTTGAACATCGAAGTAGGGCACGTGTAGACGATCTGCGTCCCGCAACATCGAAATAGCAGGGGCAGCCATCAGCTGAGGGGTTGAGAGATGCTCTCTCTCCAGCCCCTGCGGGGCTCTATGGTCACAGTGTGCAGCAGCCCTTAGTCCAGGGCTTCTGGCTGCTGATGCGGCAGCTGGGGATCCATGCTGCATGCACAGGGTCTGCAACAGTTGTCGGCTCTGTGGGTCTTGTGTTGTTTAGTGCAACTGTGTCTTGGAGGAGCCCTTTAAGGGAGCGGCTTGCTGTTGAGTCCGCCTTGTGACCCTGTCTGCAGCTGTTCCTGGCACCCTTATTTCTATGTGTGCTACTTTGGCGTGTAGACGTTCCCTCGCAGCGCCTATTTCGATGTGGTGCTGCCCAACGTCGAAGTTGAACGTCGACGTTGCCAGCCCTGGAGGACGTGTAGACGTTATTCATCGAAATAGACTATTTCGATGTCGCTACATCGAAATAAGCTATTTCGATGTAGCGTGCACGTGTAGACGTAGACGTAATGTGCTAGATATTATTGATCTCCCATGGTCTGGCAAATTCTCTTGTCCAGAATCAGTCAGGTCCCAAGGGTGCCAGATGAGAGAGGTTCAACCTATACCTCTTGGTAGTGTGTCTGGTGAGTACTTTTTGGACTCTCCTGTCTGATTCCTTTGAAAGAGCAACACGTCTGACAATGTTTCTTTGAAGAATCAGGCCTATGACAAAATAGATTTTAAAAATACATTTACACAGGATGAGAGCAATTAAGTTCACTGTCAAAGCTCCAAAGGCTGGCAGTGCATTTAAACCCCATCAGCATACATGTTAGCCGGTGGCCGGGTAATGTGCGGTGAGATACCAGCTATGCCCTTGTTACCATCCGAGTCTTTCACTGCTAGAGTGGGGAGCCCCTAGCACTCTCACCTATGGCCAGGCTGTGGTAACCAAATGGTTAAAGTTCTTTTTATTGTGCCGGCTGTGTTGCAGTGACAATGAGTAACAGCAGTCAGGCTTAGATCTTAACTAGTTACAAGTTTATTAAGCTACAGTTATAAGCGTGTGGTTACAAAAGGCTATTGTCTACTTCTTATATGCTAGCAGAGTACAGGTGTTAACAGGGTACATTACAATTCAATACCACAACGTCTTAATGCAACAGCATCTATCTATAGAGCTCTAATTCTTTAACTGTGCGCACCAAAAGGAGACCTTAATATGCGTACATCTTACCCTCCTTAATATGGGTATATCTTACCCTCCTTGCGTCTCTCGATACCAGCGTAGCCAAGCCAGGATCGGTCACTCAGTTCCACGGAAAGAAGAATACGAGGTTGGGGGTCCCCAGTTGCGGACCTCAGGAGGCAATCACCTGACCCGACCAGCAGGCAGTTGGTGAAGATGCACTCAGAGTCAGAGTGCTGCTGGGTCCATCTTTATACCCCCTGGGTCACATATTCTCTTTCTTATCTATGGTACCAGATCCTACTGGTCTGTCTTTTGTGACGCCAGTTTTACAAGGGCAATTCTTACTTAATTTGCACTTGTAAGACAGGAGATAAGCAATTTGGGAGTACAGGACATTCTTTTACAAGGGCGGAGATTCCTCTTCTGGGATGGCTGTGTGGGTGCATCAAATCCATCAATGCCAGCTGGGGTAATTTCCTGAGGCCCCCTTGTTAACGGTTAGCCTGCTAGCCCTCTATCTGTGTTTTCTGTTTCTCAGGGTCAAGATGAGCCAGCACATCTGGGCCCCTTTAGGAAGGCATCAAAGATTGTGCTGTTTAACTGCTGTTCAGTGCCCTGTGTGCTCTGAGGCACCTTAGAGGGGAGGCAAAAGCTGGTCTGTAGTGGGGAGATTTTGTCTGGCTACAATACACCAGACAGCAAAGCTGAAATGAGGGCCAGAAAGCGGAAGGCATTCTTTTCCAAAAAAGAGAGAGAATCTGGACACCATCCCAGCCATTATAAGGCCAGAATTTGGAGGTATTTGATTTGGTGGATAATAGTCCCTAACTTTTAATGGAAATCTTCACCTAAGTTATCCAGCCACTGACTGTTTTCAATTCCCTCCTTCTCAGGATTGCTCATCTCAGTTAGCCACATTGCACTGACCTCCCCCTCAGCACGAAAATTCTGGCAGCTTAGTTTGCTCCTTGTGAAGTCGTTGTCCCAGGCTGAGCAACATTCTATACACTCTTTCCAAATCAGCTAAGCCCCGGTGTCTCCCAACTCAGTCACCTGAGTAGCTTTCTATGAGGCTGAGTTCAGTGCCCAATTTGAACACAAACAAAGGCTACATCTACACGTGCACACTACATCAAAATAGCTTATTTCGATGTAGCGACATTGAAATAGTCTATTTCGATGAATAACGTCTACACGTCCTCCAGGGCTGGCAACGTTGATGTTCAACTTCGATGTTGGGCAGCACCACATCGAAATAGGTGCTGTGAGGGAACAGCTACACGCCAAAGTAGCACACATAGAAATAAGGGTGCCAGGAACAGCTGCAGACAGGGTCACAGGGCAGACTCAACAGCAAGCCACTCCCTTAAAGGGCCCCTCCCAGACACACTTGCACTAAACAGCACAAGATCCACAGAGCCAACAACTGGTTGCAGACCCTGTGCATGCAGCATAGATCCCCAGCTGCCGCAGCAGCAGCCAGAAGCCCTGGGCTAAGGGCTGCTGCACATGGTAACCATAGAGCCCTGCAGGGGCTGGAGAGAGAGCGTCTCTCAACCCCTCAGCTGATGGCCGCCATGGCGGACCCCGCTATTTCGATGTTGCCGGACGCAGATTGTCTACACTTGCCCTACTTCGACGTTCAACTTCGAAGTAGGGCACTATTCCCATCCCCTCATGGGGTTAGCGACTTCGACATCTCGCCGCCTAACGTCGATTTCAGCTTCGAAATAGCGCCCAACACGTGTAGCCGTGACGGGCGCTATTTCGAAGTTGGCACCACTACTTCGAAGTAGCGTGCACGTGTAGACGCGGCCAAAGTGATAGAAAATGCCTTTCTCTCCAGTACAGAAGGGGTGGAGTCTGCTATTTGAATACAATGCTCTGTTTTGATCTGAACCTCCTGATCTCTGAGCACAACATCATTTCCAAGGCTGCACCGCTTTATTAATGTCAAGCCATGTTCCATATTTTAGGGCTGCATTGACTGCATATGGCCACTTTAGGGGCACCGCGGTTTCTGTTCACTTAGCAACACATCTTTTGGTCTGATTGACAGAATGAATATATTGGCTTATGAATCTCATGCCCAGGTACAACACTGAAAATGAGCAACTGACAAAAAAAAAGGAGGGAAACGTTTGCTGCGAAGAAGGATCAAGTAAGGAACAGCAACCTATGGCCTTAAACTGTTGTACATCACAAGAGATCAAGGGTTTCATAATTAATCTGAGTTCACCTGTGTCATGGATGTGCTCAGACTAACATTCCGGATAATTTTTTTTTCCTCTTCCCACCACAGGAAATCTATGTGTCAATGTAGCACCTTTCTTAACTAACCAATTCACTTACCAAAAAAAATATCTGAACTTCTTGACATTGTGATCATGTGTTTGGCTTAGGGGCAGAGTACCAATTAACACAGAAGCCATATTCTGTCCTCACTTAACAATATGCAATCCCCCCACCGCAAGTTCAGCTGCAAATACTGATTTATGGTCTGACAAAATCTGAAAATGTATTTCTTGATTGCAGGAAACTTGAGTATAATAATTAAATATTAACTATCTCCCAATGGAAGCTTAAGGATTAAATATTTAATAAATTTAATAATTAAATATTTCCATAGGGTATATCTTTCAATGATAGTATATTGAGACACTCCAGTATAGTGGTCAAAGGCAGCATACCTTTTAGTCTTTTCCATCCATGGGCAGAATAAATTTTGTTACCTGCACCAAAGCAGGTGCAGATGTGGACCATAAGTAAAAACACACGCTGTTCACTGTGGATAGCCACGTGTGCTCTGCTAATCAGCTGTGCAGCACCTGAATCTCTCCTGGTTGGCTGCCCAAGTACTTGGCTTACAGGGCACGCTGATCAAAAGACAACTGTCCTTGTCCAACTCATCTTAACTGAGACTACTCATGTGACTAAGGCCAGGTTGCTTCAGCCCCATGTGCAGTTCTTGTTAGGATCAGATATTGTGGCACCGGGAGCCATATCAGTCTATAGATCAATATATATGACAAACAACAATTCCTTACATTTGAATTAAACATGGTGTCTGTTTCTTTTTCTTAAGCTTACTACTGATGTCATTGTGCCAATGTGCACAGCCTGCCCTCGGTCTGGTGGCTGCCTCAGGCTGATTATTGTAGCTTTTTTTTCACTTAATTGATTAATTACTGATCACTGGCTTGTTCTGATATTCCTTCTGAAAGTTCAGCATTTACCTAAATGTTTCAGTCCAGTCAGAAAAGGTCTACATTAGAGAATATTTAGCACAATTCTTGCTGTCCTAGCTCTCACTTTTCTGTGTAGGTAGCACAGCTTCTAATTAATATCTGGGAAATAAATAGCATTAACAATGAAAATGCAATTTAATTTTACATACATTTAAAAAAAAACTATGAATCCTTTGCACCATACAGATAAAATGATTGCTCATCTATAGCAACCATTATTTTGCACAGAAAATTTAAAGTATTCCAAAAAATCTCCTACAATAAGGGGAAGAAAACTAGATAGTGAAGGGCCCCAGGTAAACAGAATATTGTTTTTGTATGACCAGGGCATGGAGGTTCCATGACTTAGCATCCTTGATGCCTGGTTCTAAGTAGGGAGATGGCAGATGTCCACATCATGTTGCTTATGAAGGATGTGACAGTGTAAGAAACTGAATAAAAAAAAAACAGATTTTTCATATTGTCATAGAGTATATGTCTGTGGAAAAAGACATGGATTAAGAGCACTAAGATCTTCACCATGGAGATCAAGTAGTCATCACCTAGATGAGTCTTTTTGGTGTCAGCTGTCTATGTTCTGTCCACGGTGGAAATACACTGAAGGGTGGTGCATTCTTTGTTGATGCACACAGATCAAATACAGAATACCATCCCCAGTGCAGAGTGATTTAGCCATAAAACAAATATGTCTGCTACCCCGTTCGAAAGACAATACTCTGCATGGTCATTTAGCCTCAAAGCCACTTTTCTTTGGTTAGCTCAGTATAGGGCTCATCCAAAGCCCATTGAAATGGAAGAAGAGGATTGGCCGGTGCAGGTTCAGGGTTCTACCCATACGCTCTAGATCGCAGGATGAAAGCCTAAAGGACCTGTTCCTTTGGCAGGCTTTCATGTAGTAGAAAAAGTATCTAGAGCTTTGAAAGAGAGCTATACAAATTAATTAGAATAAGAACTGAGTTACCGGAAAATATTCCATACATATTAGAATTTCCAGGAGAGATTGTGTTGTTTTTGTAGTTTATTAGTAAAACTGTGTACGAGAAGCGAAATGAAATCTGATTAACTGATTCTGTGCTAATTTCCACAAAGTTTAATCAGGTCTGTCAATGACGTCTGCGCAATGTGCTGCCAATCTGAACTGATCATATTATTAACGCCTCCCCAGAGAAGTGAACCTTAAGATTTAATTGATTTACTAATTTCAGTTAAATCTTCATGGGTCAGATATACTGGCAGCCACAGTTAGACTGTTCTGATGTCATTTCTGCTATTTTCCCCTAGTTTAATGGGGAAAACCGTAATTTCATTTTAAATGAAGTTTGAATAACTGATAGGCAGCAAAGACTTACGCAAGATTAGTCATGGTAAAAAGTCAGGAAAAACAAAAATAAACATAAGTGAAAAGATGGGCCAGGCTTTACCTCCTTGTTACTAGTGTAACTACATTGATTTTAATCAATTATACCTGTTTAAAACTGGAGTAACACATTGGTGAATCAGGCACATCAGGCAGGCTGGCTGCAGGGAAAATGGCGCCCTGGCTGAGCTTGCATTTTGGTGCCCTTTGTTTGAATTTAAGTGCAGATACACTGAGATCCCTCATCTCCTGGCACTTCCCTGTGTCAAGGCTAGACCTGGCCCTGACCCACCCTGAAGGGCACTCCCCAGGCCCACTGGGTCTCGCTGCTCACCCCAGGGCAGATTCTCCTGAGACACAAGTTGCAACAAAAGACCCCACAGCTTCAGGCTCTTCCTCCACCTGGGAGCGGGTCACACTGTCTACCCCCTCCACTGAGCTGAGATCCCACATGGGCCAATGAAGCCACCCCCAGTAGAAGCAGAACTCTACCAATGGGGGCTCACCTCTTACTTGCCCAGGCACCAGCACCTGCTTGCCACATGGCATCTCTTACAGCAATGCCTTGGGGGCTGCCCTTATTGCCCACTCACGAGGGCGGCTGACATCTGATGAAATCCAGGCACCACTTAAGTCCATGTGAATTTGGCCAGTTTGGGAGTCTCCAGTGGAGTCTATCTTCCTCCTTTGTTGCATGTGGATTGGACTTTCTGGGACTTAACCAAATCAGTGAGGGGCTGTGTTACCACCTGTCCTGCACCTCTCAGTACCTTAAACTGTGGTGCAAAGCCAAGACACCAACAGCTGCCGTACAAGCTTGCAAGACACTCCCTGGCATCCATCCCTTAGTTTCTGTTTGCACAATAACACTAACATCCCCCCAAGACCAAATTTTCCCCAAACTGTTTCCCCGCAGGGTCCAGCTCTCCTCTGGTATGCTGACAGACATGAAGTTCATTGCTCCTTTAATGAGTCAATACATTGCAGCTCACTCATTTAACTCTGGCTTGACAAACATGATAAGACTCTTGCATTTTCAACCAGCCATCACTGTTTGCAGAGTTCAGACAAATCAGATGTTTGTTTCTATATGCACTCATAGAACACATTTTTTGCATAAAACATATTGACCACATAACTGTACATTGTTTTCCTACTCTTTTGCTGCCCATGGGGTGAAAAAAACTAATGACTCATAAAGCACATCGCTCCCCCTTCAAAAACTCCTTTTCTAATAAAGCACACAAAATCACGAGAGCTACCGACTCAGTAATAAATCATTTGGCATCCAAAGAATGTACTTTTGATTCTTTGATAGATCTGGTGGTGCACTGCATTGTCTGAGGTCTTTAAAGTATATTTCCACCCTGAAGAAAGAGTATCTGAAAGAGCCATAACTTTGTGTCAGTATCTGCAGGTGGGCAGGTAGAGCTGGTCCGTCTGGACTGAAGATAGCAACATTTAATTGAACACCTTATGTTTCTGAGAAAAGTTTCCCACTTTGCACCTCACATCCTGCAGTGGCAGGAGCATCTGCACAAAGCAATCTGCCACTACGTTCACAGGTATAACTTAGCTTTTCGTAGATATTTAGCCAGCACTGGCATGTGGATGAGATATTTCTCTGTTCAGCAGGTGAGCGAAATACAGTGTCAGAAGGTAAATAGTTGTGGGTGAAAAATCCTCTGCACCTTTCCTTTGTCTTGAAATCTCTACAAAGCAAGCATGCCCAGGGCAGCTCAGAACCTTGCCTATACTCTGTCTGCTGCCATGAATGACACAGTTTTACATAATCGTAAATACAGCCCCCAAATCAAGGGATTTTAAAAATAATACTTCTGGGGGCCTTTGCCTTCTGGCTTGGCAATCTTTCGGGATCACACTTTCAATTGTTTCCTTTCCAGTCATAAGTGCTAGAAACTTACTTTTAAAATAATTGAGATTCTTACACAATGTATGACTGGAGGAAATGCGTCTTTAAGAAAAAAGCCAAATATTGTGGGACTTATTATAAAGAGAGTTGGCAACATTCCTTGTGTAGGATGCACCCCTTTCTTCTCTTGACTTGTATATGCAGTGCTGAAGCAACTGCTAGGAGGACCTGGAGAACTGACAGCCTGGAGTCATAGCTTGCCTTGCAGTGGAGGCCAAGGTAGCAGGAGTAACAAGGACCAACGAAGCAGGGTCTTGAATAATGAATACAACCCATGGGCAGTACAGTTCAGGAAGAAGAAGAATAAAAATGTGTGTTGGGATGAAGAGGAAGACAGGATGTAGCAGGAGATGACCTGTCTGTCCTCTTGTATGCCTAAATCCAGAAGGTTAGGTTTACCTGGTTTTGTTGATAAAACTTATGGAAGGTCCACACACAAAATGCATTTTGTCTACAGTTTGTCGACAAAACTCAGCACTTGGTGGCAGTGTTCTGCCTCTCACCTCTGAGGCACAATGCTGCTGTTGGCAGATTTGTCAACAAAAAAGCCATGTGGGTGCTCTACGGGGGCCTTATCTTGAAAGACAAAGCATCCAGAACGCTGAGCAGTCCTGTCTGCTGTGCTTCCAGTTGCCTGTTTTGTCGACAGAGCTGAGCGCTCTTCTGATTAGCTTTTGCGTGTGACCGCACTCTGTGGACAGAATCTTTGTTAGAAAACCTCTTCCTACAGTGACTTCTGTTCACAGAGCACTGTAGTGTAACTATAGCCGAAGAGAACAGAAATATGAGCAATGCTGCCTTTAAATATTTTGATGCAAATTAACCATTTTGGTATGTTTCTACATTTTTTGAGTGCTTTGCCTGTTCTTACAGAAGAAACATGCCTGTTAGCCTGCTGCATGTGTCAGGGACCCATTGAACTAATATCTGTCACAGCAAAGGCAGCATAATTGCGTGAGTGTAAGCAAGGGCAGAATTTGGCCCTTTCTGTATATGCTATGATGAATCAAAATCAGGAGAAATATGCCTTATATTTTGCTTGCATTATACATTTATAATAAGTTTAGCATGTTGCCCTGGTTCAATAACAAGTACACGACACCTATCAGTTAACAAAGGAATCTAAGGGGGTGCCATTTCTGTCCTACAGCTCCCACAATATTATATGTGCTTTACACCTCCACGTGTATTTTCTCAGCATGCATTCTTATTTACATCTTTGTTGCTGCTTCTGTTTCAAATTATTTAAATCACAGCCTGCCTCTTTAAATAGGAGTGCCTGGAAAATTAAACTTTTCAAAGTCAGTCAATATAGGGTGTAGCAGACCCTTCCTCATTTCTTTCATTCTGCTGCCACCATGTGGCCACTTAATTTCATTCATTTAATGAGGTTACACTTTTATCTGCAGTTCTGTGGCTCTCGTGCAGCAAGCTGTAGATACCATTTATACGCCTTTCACATGCCTGTAAACTTTTTCAATTAGGGATGTTTTAGAAAACATAGACAAACAAATGAGTGGCATTCTGGATCAATGTAATACAATAAACACTAGCAAAGGAGAGGACCTTCCCAAGACTCTTCTCTGTTTCAGTGTTAGTGGTGGTTGGTCCAGCAGAACCTGTTTATCGTATGGCACAGTGACTAGGAAAGGGGACTGCACATTCTGTTTTAGGAGTTAAATAACTAGCTTTTTTGCTGCGTTAGGTCACACAACACTTCAAGTCTAAATAGTATTAAGAGAATGATCTATAATGTACAAGTTGGCTTGGCATGAGTCCTGAAGTGACTCCCACTTAATGGACAATGGCTAGTTCTTCACGCGTGGCACATTTTATCATTACTTTGGCATTCTGCCATTAAGGAGTGCTCACAAGTGCTTTTGTCCTGGATTCCCCATCTTGAAGCAGAAAATATCTTCGTCAGTATATGTGTTTCCACTTTGGTTCGAGGCCCTAAAGATCTTGGAAGAGGGAAAGGATTGTCACCATTTCTCATGCCACAAGATTGTCGTCCCCTCCAATATGTTATGTCTGAAATGGCTGAAAAGGCTTATATAGCATGGCCTGGCCACCAACCTCGACATTTTGAGGGGAAGCTGAGATTTTGAACTTGCCAACCACTCAGCGCTTCCTTCATTGTTACTAACCATAGCAGTGCCCCAAGAGATTCTGTGGTCTGAAGCAGCCCTCTGCCAAAATACTGAAGGTTTGTTTCCAAAAGTAACATTTTCTGTCCTTGAAATTCAAATATGATTTTTTTCTGTGCTCCTGCTGTGAGACAATAACTCTCCATGTCTTGTCCTGTTCCAGGCTCTTCAGTTTTTATAGGCTGCAGTATCTCTAGAACCTGCCCACACTGCAGAAACCAGGCTTATCATACCTTTGTGGACCATTCCAAGGGAAAGCATGTCTCACTGAGATTGTGGAAAGCGCCAAAGGCAAAGGAATGTGTAGCAAGAGGAAAGACTTGCCAAGATATTCCGGCTTGCTTGAGGACAAGTAGAGGTGCAGGAGCAGTACCTCACGTAACTGTACTTGAAACAGGAACAATGGTTAAGGGAGATAGAGCACAACACAGAGAACTGTGTGAGTGACTGCTGTCTCTGTGACCAGAAGAGCAGGCTCCTGCTCTGCCCACACCACTGACTGCATCTCATCCACAGTACCCTATCCTGAACTCCAGGAGCTGCTGGATCAACTCCATGTCTGGGTGGTCCATGGAATCAGGCCCTATGAGCAACTGTGCAATGCAAATGTGGAAGGGAGAATGGGGACCAGGGGACTCACAAGAGTGGTTTGGGAGTGAGTCTTGCACAGAGTTTCCTTGTTTGTACTTGTTCCTGGGTACTTTTAAGGCTCACGGGCCTGCTGGTGTTTTGGTTTGCTGATAACAGCTGGCCCATTGGACAATGGTTTAATATTGTACTTTTCCAGTAAGTGTGTTAAAAAGGCTTTTATTTTATAAAGCAGTCTTGTTGCCCTCACTGCAGCACATCACTGAATGTGTATTTCAGCTAATAAAAGTAAACCCATGAACAACTGGGAGGTTAAATGATAAGCTTAATTCCGTCCACTGCATTGTGGGCACTGGATCCCTGTGTTTTGTCCTGGGACAACATTTTCTTTTAACAGTCAGTATCGATATTAAGGCCAGGATATGCTGAATTCAGTTCCATTAACCCTGGGTTTACCTTTCAGTGTAGAACTATCCTTAGTGTTCTGAAAAATACTTGGGACAAATGTAGCCCTTTGTAAAGGGGCAGAAATAAGGCTGAGCTTTAAATCTGACTCTGCATTTCCTGTCTTTTGAGTAGAGTTGAGTGAATACTGCAAAACTTTTTTCACAAAAATACATTTGACTTTTTTTTCCACATTCAACTGTGTTTCAAGCTCCTTTTGTGTTTTCTTTCCACAAATATTCCCATGAACAAATTTACTGGCAAGGATATTTATAGCAGCAGTACATGTTTACCAACTACTACAAATATTTGCAGAAAGTTGCCCTCATCCAATCAGGGATTTGAAACTGACCATGTCATCTTTGAAACATCTCAAATTATGAATGCTCATGAGAAACTGCAAAATAAAAGGTTATATAAAATATTGGCATATAATTCCAAGTAATGAAGATAATGAAAGATGTAAAGACAAACGCAGTGGAAGAACTGAATTCTCCTGAGGACAGTGTGCTAAAAGAAAGTGAAAATTCATCAAATAAATTGATTTCTCAACTTTAATATTGACTAGTGCTGTAGAGGAGATGGTGGAACAGAAGATATTAGTTTGCAGAGCTTCCTGAGTACATACAACCCAGAAGACCTCAAAGCACTTTCCCAAAAGTGAGGGATTAATCCTCACGATCCTTCTCCCATTTTATAAATCAGGAAATGAGAGGTGTGCCTACAGTGGACTGCAGTCCAAATCTGGACACCACAGTTTTACTGCCTCACAGTCTGAGCCTGGAAGCCCAAGTCAAGCCAGACACAGGTGTTTTGTTGCAGTGTGCAAGAAACTCTTCACAAATGTAATGCAAAGACAGATCCTGCCCCCAAAACAGTGTACAATCTAAGGTTGGAGTCCTGTAATTTGTCATATTAGAGCACAACTTCTTGTAGAACTGAGGTCTCTGTGAATATTTGGAGACATCAAGGGGAGAGAACAGGCATGGAGTAGTAGCGGAAGTGAAGTGCTGGAGTGACTTCCTGAAAGTCCTGCAGTGAATCGGTCACATTCCTGGGTTTTAGCCACAGTGAATTAATGCTGAACAATTATACTTGACAGCAAGACCTATCAGACCCTTTTTGTGAAAGTATTAAAACTCTGGAAAGCATTCAGGAGCGGGGTATGTGGGAGGTTTTCTTTTCAACCATGTTCTTAGGTGGGACAGCATTCACTTATCATGATGTTTTTGTTTTGTTTTGTTTGAAAGTGTACACTATATTATGATGAACCCCTTGATATTTGGAATGCACAAGACAAAGAAAATGAAATCCTAACATCCCGGAGAACACTGAAGTTTGATTAACCAAGAGGGATTAATTCTTATAATCTAACTTGCCAGGGTGCTTTACTGAAAAGAGAAAAAAATATGTAGTTTTCAGAGATCTAAATTATTTAACTCTCTGTTATGAATCAAAATCCTCAGGGGTAGCAGGGGAGTGGGGGACTTTCCAGCTACCAGCTTTTTATATCCACTAGGTCCCAATAACACACAGATGCTGTAATTACCTCAAGTGTGGTATATTAATTTTCCAGCAAGACACTAGTACAGGCACTGTAGGGTATCATATGATGTTTTCTCTTCTTGGGGAACTCCCAGGGAATATTTCTTTTTAGAACAACCCTTTCCATCATAAATCTTCCTTTCTATTCTTTACCTTGATAGGCACTGAGGGAAGCTAATGTTTGCTAAGTGCTTTGAGGATGAAAAGCTTAATCATTATTATGGTGACAGTTAAAAAGAGAGGATGGAAAGAAAAATTGAAAGGAAAATGTGGGAGAGGGAATTGAAGGCTGAAATTTTATCACATCTGAATGGAAATAAGATTCCCTTTAGGGCATTCAACATCTTCAAGAGCAAGTAGAAAACATGCTCCAGCCTGAAAGTTTAAAACAATTTTGCAGAGAAATATTCACTGTCATGTGGCGGGACCATACTGAACCCCTGAGAGAGAAATTGCCTTTTGTCTCTCTCCAGTGACCAAAGGGACCTCCATCTTGTTTTTCTCATCCAAGAGAAGTCATTACAACAGGGGACCAGGAGGGACTGGGATGGGGAAAATTTGCCAGTGCAGATTTCATTTGGAACAAAGAAAGACTTCCATGGGGGAAGAAAGCATTTTGAAGGGGTTCTAAGAACCTAACTTGAGAAGAATGAAAACTTCCACTGAATTAGACTTGTAACGCTGCTTTGAGGTACTCATTATTGTCTTTGTTTTACAGGCAGAGAAACTGGGGCACAGAAAAGTCAAGGAAATTGCCTACAGTCACACAATTATGACAGAGCCATGAACAGCATTCAGATCTCTTGAGTCTAAGTCCCAGACTTGAACTTTTATGCCTATTACCATAGACTTGGTATAGGTGATATATATCAGATCTGAGACATACCACATTGATATTATAAGTAGGTACTATTACAAAGTACAGTGTAAGGACTTATTTCCACAAGATGCTGCATAAATACCAGGAAATGGGCCCTAGTATAATATTCTTCCTTTACCATTATTAATAGTAATTATTTTATTATTAACTTTTAGAGGCCCTAGCTGAGATGAAAGAGCCATTGTGCTGGGATTCATACATGCATACAAGAAGTCAAAATTCCTGCCTGAAGAGTTTACCACCCAAATAGATATGACTGAGTATGAGGAAGGAAGCATTGTTATCCCCACTTTACATAGGGAAAACTGAGCCAAGTTAAGTGACTTCTCCTAAGTCACACAAGAAACCATGACAGACCCAGAGAGGCTGAGTCTACACAGAGCTGTTTGCCCGGTAGCTCCATGCTAATGAGCAGTCTCGCAATTGCAAATGGCTGCTCATTAGTGTATTCCCATGGCTCATAAGCACAGACACAGAAGATCTCACTCTCAGCAGAGGGGAGTGCTGGCAGTGAAGAGGCTATGTGGACATGCCTCTTCTGGGAAAACCCCCTCTGTCATCAGCCTCTTATGCCTTACATCCACATGGCCTCTTTACTGACAGCACCCCACTTCTGCCAAGAGCGAGATCTCAAGCAGCTATGCTAATGAGCCCTGGGAATATGCTAATGAGCTGCCATTTGCAATTGCAAGACTTCTCATTGGCATGGCGGTGCCAAGAGACTGGCTCCATGTAGACCCAGCCAGGAACTGAACGAAAATCTCCTCAGTCCCATTCCAGTGTCCTAATCCCCAAACTATCCTTCCTTCCTCCCATTTGAAACTCAGACTTAAATATGATTTTGCTTCAACTTTTTTTTTCCTCTCATGTGTGGACCAAAAATAAGTTATATTGAAATTATGGGCTCATATTTTAGCTTGGAGTTAAAACAGGGGTCCCTCAGACAATTAGAATGCGTTTTCTGGCCGTACAGATGAGGAAAGGTGCTCTATAACATGGCTGGGACATCACAGTCAGGCATTGTAAACATGTTTAAACAGTTATATTTGTAGCACAGAGAAAGCTGCCCTCTCTGGGCTCATCGTAGAGTTCTCAAGTTCAAATCACTGATCATGAGCCCCTAAATACCAATTTGCATGTTATATAAAACCATGCTCAGTTAAGGAGGTATATTCCTGCTCATTAGCAAGTGTAATAAAAATAGCACAGGGAAAAAGAACAGCATTACTGTTTTATTTACGTAAAGAAATGTCATTAAAATTCCTTTGATTTTCCTGAAGGCAAATTTTTACTTTATTAGGAATACAGATCTGGCCTAATTTCCCAAATGCAAATGAACGAGTATTGGAGATATTTAAATTACACTCACAGAGCTCAGACCTTTCACAAAGAATCTTTTCAGAAATAAGAATTTGTGAGAAAAAAATACTCAACTGAAGTTGGAAAACAGAAACATGACTTTCTATGGTTCACTTTTATAATGATGGGGGCCTATTTACTCTAAATAGTGTTAAGAAGAAAATTTTTACTGTGAACCAGAGGTGAAAGCTTATTGTAGCAGGTCAACAGGGAGTCAAATGGATGTGATTGTCAAAGGAATTTTCTGTCCTTGGGAGCTAAAACCTATCTCTCTTTTTTCTTTTTCTTTTCTTTCTTTTTTTTTTTTCCTGATTTGTTTTCAGTGCTTAGCCAATTTTCAGTCTGGGTAATAGTGATCATATCCAAGTCAATCTGAATTAATTTGGACAGACACCGTGTAAATGTTTTACTGATTTTCTCATTGGTATCGGACTCAGCTGTGATTCTGCAGTGACCAGACTTCATGGAGGAGGGGAAAGAGATTCCGTGGCTAGAGGAAATGTGCCACCCCAATGTCTCTGGAGCACGGTGTGGTCCATGCTGGGCAGTGAGACTTTCAAAACCTACATAACAATAGAAGTCAACAGCCTTCCCAGCACACATCCTGGGTTAAACACATCCTTTCTGTGCATTTGCACTGCCATTCAGTTGCACCTGCTTTGTGCTCTGCAGCACAGAATAATGGATGCTTGCTACGTAGCTGCAATTTTTAAACAGCCCATGTGCCCATGCCACTCCTTCCTTGCTTGCTCCTTCTTTAATGTAGGCCACCCATTTTAAACCTAATAATTGGCTCCTTATTTTAAGTTCTTGGGAAGGGATTTATATTTCCTGAGGAAAAAAATCTTTGACAAAAATGACATTTTAAAAAATTTCTTAGATTTTTTTTGCCAAAAAAAAAAAAACCTGGCAACCCGAAACCCAAAAGTTTTGGTTCAAAATGTGGGGAAAAAACAATTTTTAGTTGAAAGCTCAAATGATTTGCTAAAACATGATATTTTGTTAAAAAAGCCATGTCCCCCCAAAAGAAAACATTTTGATAAAAAAAATTCAATAAGCATTATGCCTCATGTTGCTCTAACCCCTTCAGCTCCTAACTTTATGTTTGTTTTGCTAAATCTTGTTTCTCAGGCAACATTTATATTGCTTAAATACCCACCTTTCTGTTTCCAGCAACCCCTCAGAGAGTTATCTGTCTCGTATCTCATCTCCATACAATCTTCTGGGTTATAGTAGTTTCCATCTTACCGCTCTGGTCTTGATTCTTGAACATAGAACTTAGACAACAACCAACCAACAAGCCTGAAAGGCTGGGGTGAAATGGTTTCCATCATATTAGTTTTGCACAGTGGCTGTGTCCACTGTCTGCACTATAAGCGACTGCACAGGATGCCTACAGTAATGGCTGGTGCATTGAACCCACAAACAAGAAAGTGAAACTTTGTCTTGGGTCAAGGTAAGGAGGGTTGAGGGATAAATATTTGCACAGATCCACTGGCTCGTCCACATTTTGCAACTGGCACAGATGGTCTTCCAGCCCTTTGAATAAAATAGTAGTCATGTGGGGGGACCATGTAGACGTGGAAAGTTCAGCTAATACCCATACTCCAAATGGAGAAATTGATTTCACTTTTCTAACTGTCCTGAATTTCATTTGCAGAGCACTATTATTCAGGCTTCAAGCAGATAGGGTGAGTTGTGTCATTTTTTTTTCTTTTTTTGTAAGCACTATAATCTATAGCTCCAGAATTCCTCCAGTGACACTTTGGGGGTATCCATAAGTGTATACAGAATCAGAATTGGCTAGGAAGTGGAAATGAAATGAGAGAGAGGGGAAACAAGGCTCCTATCTTGTAAACAGGGATATATAGCCTCAGCGGCACCAGGATCAAGGGTCCTATATGTTATTGTTCCCCTCTGCAGAGAATTCTGTGCTGTTAGGAAGATTCTTCAGTAAGAGACACTGCCTAAGTGGTGGTTTGCTGAAGCTACAGAGGACTATAATGATGAGGTTCCTTTGATCAAGTTATTAAATAAAGCTGGAGTCTCCATAGTTGCCTGAGGTGGTGGAGCCTCAGGATAGGACTAGGCAACACTTTCTAGGGGGCATGGAACATGAGAGCAACTCAAGGCTACCCTCTGACACCAAGCATCAGTGGCGTATAGTAGATGGGAAAGAGGTAAGTGATGTAACAGAGGGACATTTGTATATTGGTCATTCACATTGGGTGGGGAGCTGAGTTAAACTACTGCCAAAGCTACTATAAGAGAGTATTTTGTCTATTCATTTGGGTATATTGGTTAATGTTGATCTGTTGGGTTCATTTCTCCCTCAATAACATTTTCCTTGTGTCATACACAGACTTGTTCGGGTGCCCAGGGAAGGTATTTAGCAATTCCAGAAATTCTGAGCGAGGGGCTTAAGCTGGTAGTGTTTGTTAGTTTTAAGAGGGTCTGCTTGCTATTTTAACCTGGTTCTCCTTGCTTTTGACAATACTTGGAAAAAGAATCACAAATAAATGCAGAGATTAGATTATTATTGGCAGAGAGATGGATAGATGTGCATCTGAAATATTTTGTTCAGAAGTTGCATATCTGTGTTAACACAGGGAGGACGCATGTAAACAGAGAAAACAGAAAAACCTCTCTAAAATAATCCATCTTTATTTTCATGTAAAATTGAAATAATATGCTTGCCTAACATCATTCAGATTTGTTCCCCTATAAAGGACATTCCATTAATAATACTCTACCCAATAGATGCAGCTGTGATATAGGGGTTAATTATTTAAGAGTTGTTTGTAAATAGCTTGACTCTCAACCTACTTTAATGCTTGAAAATCTGAATTCTTTACAAAGCCTAAATTTAAATAGTGGGGAAAGGTGAATTACAAGAAGAGCGCATGTTTAGGTTGGGTGAGGTAACAAACAACATGCTAAACTATCCTGTTTATGATAATGGCACACCGGAGAAATATGCATTCATCAGAAATAATATAAATTGTCTCTAGAATACTTTCACAGCAATTACGATTTTTTTTTTTTAAATTTTGCAGTTAAAAATGTAATCCATGCTGTAGGTAAGCAGCATCACCCTGCATGCAAGCTAAATGGTGAAAAATGCACACAGGCTTTGGCGATTCCCACCTACTATTCAGTCAAGTGGGCTTCAAAATGGCAAGGAAGAGAAAGGCAGCAGCAGTTATAGCCTTCAACCTAGGATTTTCCATCTGCCAAATTAAGCATGTTATTTGTTTGTATATTTAGGTTTTAAAATGCACTTAATCATAGGCATTAAGTTCCTTATTCAGAAGCATGGCTAAGTACACATTTAAACTCATCCCTATTCAAGGAAAGCACTTACTTATGAGCTTATGAGCCACTGATTTCAGGATTTAAGCATATGCTTTGCCCACAAAAGGACGGGGTTCATATCCTGCTATTGATCCACACATTTAACTTGTATCAAAGTCAATGGGAAATTGCTTGGCTATGGCCATAAAGTAGTTCTTCACCCTTTAAAATCTCAACTGTTATCTTCTTTTTATTAGGTGTG
Organism: Carettochelys insculpta; assembly: GCF_033958435.1. Classification (NCBI taxonomy): domain Eukaryota; kingdom Metazoa; phylum Chordata; order Testudines; family Carettochelyidae; genus Carettochelys; species Carettochelys insculpta. Next base: position 93,107,479 of record NC_134139.1, read on the forward strand.
GACTAAATGAGGGACAGTGGTTGTATTTTGCCTTAAATTGTAGGGATCTGATAGCTGAAAACAGGGAAAAAATTGAATATTGGCAAAACAGAGCATCATGTACAAGATTTAAGAGGAAGAGATTCTGTTGAATATTCTCAGTCCATATCTAAACTATTATTTGTAGTGAAATGATTCTTGGCTGTGCCATTTAATATAGAGACAAGGCTAAAATACCACACACCAAAAATCAACTTTTGTGAAAGTTATTTATGAATCTATTGAAAACAAATATTTTAGTCCCCCTTCTAGGTGGGAGTATTCAGTTCCACTGATAATAATTGATCGATGGTTTGAAGAGTGGTGACGGCAAGCTAACAAAATTCAAGGATATTACAGCTCGCACTTCCCTGGTCTGGGGCAAACGAGAATTTGCTGGACCGGGGAGGTCCAGGGCTTCTGCCCCCAGGCAGCCCTGTTCTCCCAGGGCTGCTGCAGCCCCAGCCTCCAGCCTGCCTCCCCCGGACTACAGCCCCAGCCTGGGCTAACCAGGGCTGCCACGGGGCTCCAGCTGCTGTGGGGCAGCCAGGGGATTTGGCTCTGTCCTCTGGCCCCACAGAGTAGGTGGGGGAGGTTCCTACTCCCCAGCTGCTGCAGGGCATACAGGGGCTCCAGGTTCAGCCCTTGCACTGCCAGGGGACAGATGGGGCTCCTGCACCGGCCCTAGTCCAGAACTCTCTTGTGCAATATTCAAGATGTGGGCAAACCACGAATTTATATTGCAATATGATGTTTTCTGTCTTATTCTCTATCCCTTTCTTAATGAGTCCTATCGTGTTCACTTTTTTCACTGCTGCTGCATACTGAGTGGATGTGTTCAGAGAACTCTCCACAACAACGTCAAGATCACTTTCTTGAGTGATAAAAGCTAATTTAGACCTTATCATTTTATAAGTACAGTCAGAATTATGTTTTCCAGTGCCTTGCTTTGTATTTATGAATGTTAAATTCCTCTACCAGTTTGTTGTCCAATCTCACAATTTTGAGAGATCCTTTTATAATTCATTGCAGACTGCCTGGGACTTAACCAACTTGAGTAGTTTCGTATCATCTGCAGTTTTTGCCACCTCACTTTCTATGCCATTCATTTATGTGTTGAATAGGATTAGTGCCAATACGAGCCCTGGGGGACACCAATATTTACCTCTCTCCATTCTGATGAGTGATCACTTATACCTACCTTTTGTTTCCTATCTTTTAACCAGTTTCCAATCCAGGACCTTTTATCTTATCCCATGTAAAAGAGGGAGGGAGAAAAGAATCATGGGATAGCAAAAGCCAGTTACAACTCAGATTTTAGAAAGATGTATTTGCTTCCAACATTATGGACAGGAAAGATGTTATTTTTTTAACAAACGCTTCTCCAGTGTGGCACCAAACATATAACATGGTTTGGATTTCTCCAGATGCTAGCCTACATCCCTGCGCTTTGAGATAGTGATAAATAGGCATTGAAAGGTCTAGAGGTTCAGATAAAGTAAGTATAAAATGTCTTTAAACCATTGGAATCTCCACACCCATCTCCAGGACCTAGTTTTCCCAATCTCCTCCCACCCTGATAGGCCTTTACATAATCTGATCGTAATCAATAGAAAGTGCAAGTGCTGCTCAGCCCCTCTTAAAAATGAAGACACTTTAATCTACATATCCTGCTTTGAAAATTTTGACCTTAACTTAACTGTCTTAATTTTTGTTGTAAAAAAAAAGAATTAAACTATTTACCTTACAGAAGGGTTGTGATACTTGATTGGTGTTTGTAAAGTACTTAGAGATGCCTGGATGGACAGTACAGAAAAAATTGCAGTGTATTATTCCTATTCAAACCAAAGCATTGGGACAGATTCTCAGCTGATCAGCTTAGCTTTATTGACTTATTTGTCAACAGACTTGCACACTAGTGTTAATGTGCATGAGTTGAGAGCCTGCTCCCTCATCTTTTGAGATTAATCTATTAATCTTCATTATTAAGGAGTTTGTTACAACAAGTCAGCTTATACTTAATGCTTATAGGGTAATGTTAGAGTTTAAGAGGTCATTTTTCCATCAGCAATTAGTTTCCCTTACGAGAGGATATTTTAAATTAAATGTTACTCCTACTATTTCATCAGAATTGTTTGTAGTTTATATTCTACATTTGCCTTGTATCCTTTACGCAGCTCCTTGTAAATTTGCACAAAGGGAGAGTTTAGGAAGCAGCTGCAATTTCTCTGTTCAATACACACAGCATATTTGTAAACAATCGCTTTTCAGCTCCTCTTCTGAACTCATATTCTTCCTGCACATCAGAGAGGGCAAATTAATTATTATAATGATCTGGACTGTGTACTCATTCCATATAAGAGAAACCAAGACCCATTCAAATAGAGATTGATTTTTTTTTAGAAAAAGAAGAAAAGAAAAACACAGCGCTACTCTCTCAACATACTTTCACGCTTAATGTTATTTCAGTCTCTTAAAAAATTAAAAACCTTATAGACAGTGTCTCTTAATTTTGTCTAATTGTTTTCTTTTCTCCTGGATGGATAGGCCAGATGTGCACATTGGGATGGAAGATTTCACACGCACAGCTTCACAGTAGACCATCAGCTATGCTCACCTGTTCTATTTCTCTTTATCCTACATTTAATACTCATGGTGGCAACTAACCAGTTTCAGAACTACAGAAAATTTTTTTTGAAATTTTGATTCAGCACCACCCTACTGGGGCTATTTAGTGGATGCAGACGCTACTGTAGTCTGTGTCACAGCTGTGCATCATACAGTTCAGGTCATATGTCGCCTATCACACAGAGACCCCTGTTGGAGAAATCCTGTACCAAGGCCCTTTATTTGTGATTTGTATGGGGAAGGGTAAATATAGCTGTAAATGAAGTGGGGTGCAAGTCCCAGATCATTTCAGTGCTTTTAAAATGTCCAAGATGCATTTGTGATGACAGTGAACTTCTATTTATATACAACAAAATCTTGAAGTTCTTTTCATTCAGTCCTTTCACTGTTCACTTTTCATTCAGTCCTTTCGGCTTTAAAGGAGGCTTTGTCAAACTAAAATATAAGCTGGAACTTAAGGATGTGTCTGTGTGACAAGGTAGTCTGCCCCTTAAGGGCCGTGCTGCCCGCTGATCGGTCCCCCCATCCCATGGCATATGCCTTTTGCAGTTTGGGGTCATTCAATATTCAGAACCTGAGGACATTTGACATGGGAGGAAATGGGTCCAGGAAAGAGTTAATATTTAGAAAGAATTCTGTTACTGTATCTTCAAGGACGTTGGGTCTGGTAGAGAGAATGAGGTAGGTCTCCCATCTCTCACGCCCAATAAGAAATGAGTTGGAAGAAGCAGCCAGCACAATTATTGACCCCCTCCTTCACAGCTGCTCATTTGCCTGCATGCACTAAAATATATACGAAAGGTTATACAAGATCCTGAGTGACTCGGGAGCAGACACCCAAACCTTCTGAGTGTGAGGACTATACAGTGACAACTTAGGGAGATAAATTGCTGCTCAGCTCCAGGAGAAAGGCTTAGATTCCCGGCATAAGAAGAGACTTAAAGTGGAGAGACCCCTGAGCAGTCTGGGAACAGAGCTTAGAGGGAAAGCTCCAGAGGAGCTCTGAAAGTGGGAACGATCTTTTGTTTCTTTGGCAGTTTTTGCTATGGCCCCTTTCGTCAGAGCCTGGGCAATTTAAAAAAAAAAACTTTCAAAAACAATTAGGAAACAACGTAAATATCTCCTGAGGTCTGATATGGAGTTTTAATGTAATCCCTTTTTATTTTTTTCCATTTATATTGAACAGTGTCGAGAGAGGATGGGTGTGGGTCCTTCCCTAGGATCCAGTTGGCAGGGAAGGCAAGTGTGGGGCTAAGTTCCTTCTTTGTTTACTTATCAATTTAGAAAAAGTGCTTAAGCTAAGAACATGTACAAAACTTCAAAATAGCACAACTCCGTGTACCCCGAATAGGCTCTCTCCTCCACATTTGACTCCACATTTAACTTTTGCCTTCCCCTTGTCAAGTCTAAGCAGAGTCAAAGGACCAGGGAATTCAAGAAAAGATATATTCATAGATCTGTATTGTTATATGTCCTCTAGGCAGAGGAGGGAAGGGAAATGGCGGGGAGGCAGATGTGCATTCACATGCTGAGAACACAGCCCAGCGAGACTGGCTGTTCAGAGATACTTTTATGACACTTCTTGGGAGCACGAACCCTCGATTTAGCAGACCCTGCCAGTTCCCACCTCACCCCCGTTCACAAGTTCTGCTGGTGTCCATAAAACCCTAAACCCACCAGCCCTCCCACCTCGCCCCTAACAAGTGTTCTAAGGCAACTTACCAGAGCCATGGGAGCTGCCACTGCTGGCGCTGGAGAGACTGCCTTCCAGCTGCACTGGAGGAACCGCCACAGCTGGACTCTCCACCGCAGCCTGGACAGCTGCCAGAGACACCACATGTTCTTTCCCCTAGGGATGGGGCACATGTGTGGGAAGATGGCACTTATGTACACAGCCCCATCGCTGTGGGGAGAAACACCTGGTGGCTGCAGATGTGGTCGTGGCTCCTCCAGGCCATGGCGACAGTGGGGCTCCAAGCCATGGCGGCTTCTGCTACCGTGTCATTGTCGTCTCCAGCCATGTCAGTGGCAGGACTCCAGCTGCACGGAGGGGGTCCAAGCCATGGGCCACAGTGGAATCTCCAGCGATGGCAGGGCTCCTGCAGCTGCAGCGGGCCTCCAAGCCTCAGCGAGGCTCCTGCAGCCACAGCGGCAGTGGAGTCTCCAGCTGTGGTGGGGCTCCAAGCCATGGCAGAGTCTCCAGCTTTGGCTCCTCCAGTGGTGGTGGCTCTGGTGAGTCACTGGCTTTTTTTTTTTGGTGGGGGCAGGACAGGGGCTGCAGGAACCTGGTGGGGGTGGGTGGGCGCTTGATACCGTTTCTTTAAAACAGAAAATTTTGTTTCTCATTTACAGTAAACCCTTCGATTTAATGGACTTTTGGCATTAACAGACACCCTTCTCCCCCCATTAGTCCATTAAATCGAGGGTTCACTGTAGTCATCAACAGTTATTTACTTATTTGTGCTTGCTGCTGTAGTCCCGTAGGTTATACTGTTGGGAGCGGTTCGCAACAGAGAATACTTAGCCCAGGGAACACAGTCGGAACACGGGGTAGACATCCCAAACTGGTGGTGTGTTCTAGAATTAGGTTTCTCCAAGCCCAGTAACAAATATGAAGTCCCCAAACACTATCCCAGTCTTATCAGGGCATCACAAGACACAGCAGCACACGCAGTTTCAGTTGATTACAGTCAGACTGTAAAAGCCTATCAGGTGGGAAGGGATTAGGAAAATAGGTTCTGGAGCTGGGTGAGGGGACTCCAAAGGTTTAAAGATATTGTATACTTACATTTGCTGAACCTCTAGACCTTTCAGCGTCTGCTCATCACTATTACAAGCACAGACAGTTCCTTAGACTCTCCAGTCTCTCCTGCCACCCAGACAAACTGGAGCTTGTGAGAAAAGATCACTTAAACTAAAATTGACACGACACCAGGTTGCTCCCAGTCACAAGAGACCAGTTACTTATGCAGATCAACTGGTACGTTAGAGGGCTCACATGAAAGGTAGTGCTCATAGTCAATTCTCTGGTAAACTTACTAAAGGTTTATTCGCTTAGAAAAAGAAGTGGGAGATATTGAGAGGTTAAAGCAGATAAAATATACAAACAGGTGACTCACATTTTGTAATTCCAAATAGTGGCAGTGATGAAATAAACTACCAGGTTCCCAAAATCTTTTCAGAGTTCTCAGAGACTACATCTACACCAGCCCCTGCCTTTTTGAAAGGGCATGGTAATGAGGGAGTTCGGAAGATGCTAATGTGCTGCTTCAGGAACGCACACTGCCTGTGTAGATGGAGGCCTTTTGAAAGGACCTTCTGGATTTCAAAAGCCCCTTCTTCCTAAAACCAAATGGGAAGAAGGGGCTTTCGAAGTCTGGGGGTGTCCTTTCAAAAGGCCCTGTCTACACATGTGGCGTACGTTCCAAAAGTGGCACTTTTGAATTGTGCACAGCTGCTATTATGCTAATGAGGTGCTGCATATTCATGGCAGCACTTCATTATCATCTTCCAAACTCCCTCATTACCACATCTCTTCCAAATGGAAGGGAGTAGTGTTGATATAGCTATATTGTTTCTGGGGACTCTTCACTTTGCAGCTGGTACACTTTCTTGTAAAACTCCATACAAGATCTTTCCTTGAATTCTGTCTTATGGCTTCTTCTCACAAACAACGAGCTTACAGTGGTACTACGCATGTGGGTTTTCACTTTGAGGAGAGTGAAAAGTGCAGTTTGGGTCTTTGATATTTGACCATGAAACGCATGATCACTTGCTTCGAAATTAGCACTTTTGTGTTAAATTTCACCCTTTGCATTCCACAAGGCCTCTTTCTCCTTGATAGCAAGACTGGAATACAGGTATTAAAGAGTATGTACTGTTCAAGAGAGACATAAATGATGTGAAAATTAGTGTGTAGTACTGTACATCATTCATGCAGTAGATCGTAAAAGATAGCATAGACACAACAAAGTCAATTTGGGTCAAAAATCCTTTGGAAAAAGATTATCAAAGTGGTTCTATTGCTACAATGTTATAGGGATCTGTTATAGATGTTAAGGGTCTGACATGGACTTGGAGAGAGATCTTCTGAATATAATAAAAGAGAGAAATGCTTCTAGAAATTGTGCCATTGTTAGAACTTTACCAAATTGAGAGCCATATCAACAGCTCACAAACTGTGACTGAATTCTGGTAATTTTTGTGCTTTTACTCTGTACTTTACAGATTTTGGGGAAAGGCAGGGGGAGACCAGCATTTCTCAAATTCAGCATCCTGACCCAGAAAGGAATTGCAGGTGCAGGGTGGTGGAGTCCACAAGCTTATTTTAGAGAATTGTGATATTGCCACCCTTACTAGTGCACTACCTTCAGAGCTGGACAGTTGGAAAATGGCAGATGGCAGCTGTTTGTTGGGCATTCAGCAGCAGCACAGAAGTAAGGGTGGTAATATCATGCCATGCCACCATATTTCTATGCTGTTGGCTTCAGAGCTGGGTGGACAGAGGGTGGCAGTGGCTGATTATGGGCCCAGCTCTGCAGGCAGCAGTGCAGAAGTAGGGGTGGTAACATTATACCATACCATTCTTATTCTGTGTTGCTGATTGTGGCAGCTCTGCTTTAGAGCTGCACTCCAGGCCAGCAGCTGCCACTCTTTAGCTGCCCATCTCTGAAGGTGGGGTTGCCCCCAGCAGCAGCACAGAAGTAAGGACAACTGTGCCACATCCACTCCCTACAATAACCTTGCAAACCTCTCCCCTTCAATTCTTTTTCAGGCAGGGACTCCTGCAATTACAATACCATGATATTTCAGATTTAAATAACTGAAATCAAGACATTATTGTAGGTAGTCCGTAGTGTCCAGCAATGACATCTTGAGCTTGCACAGGCTCATCGGTTGTGGACTCGCATGTGGCTGAGGAGACCAAGCTTTGAACAGTGTTCACAGTGGGGGCAAGTGAATTGTCCTGGCTCAGTTGGTGCAGCTGCTGCTTTTGCTTTCTTTCTCTCATGAGCATCAATGAGGCGTACACATCACTGCTCTCCAAAGTTGTCATATGCGTGTCATACAAGAGCACGCCAGCCTGTTTGGTCTCTTGCATGCTGCTCTAGCTGATCTGGTTTTAAACCAGCATGAACAATGTTGGCCTGCACACAGTCTTTATATCTCTTGCAAGGCCTGCCTTGATTCCTTTTGCCCCGGGAGAGTTCACTGTAGAGGAGTTGCTAAGGGATTCTTGACTCTTCCATTTGTATTATGTGCCCTTTCCAGTGAAGCTGGGCTTTCAGAATCATGGCTTCGATGCTCATGGTTCCTGCTCTGTCAGATATTGTGCTGATTCAACACTCGTGCTCTCAGACGTCCTCGTGCCTGGCTGGCCTGGCAGACTCTGGCATTGATTTCTTTGTCAAGGGAGCCACCATTGGCTATCACACTGCCAAGGTACTTGAACTCCTCTACTGTTTTTAAGTCTGTTCCTTCAATAAAGATTGAAGTGGGGAGAGCAGCAGATCCTGGAGCAGGTTGAAACAGAACCTCGGCCTTTCCTAGGCTGATGGTCAAACCAAAGAGGTAAGTGGCATCAGCAAACTCATTGACGATATGCTGGAGATCAGATTCCTTGTGTGCCATAAGTGCACAGTCGTCAACAAAAAAGGCTTCAAGGATGAGCCTCTCAAGCATCTTGGTTCTAGCATTCAGATGACGAAGGTTGAAAAGTGACCCATCAAGTCTGTATTTTATGTAGACTCCATGGTCCAGGTCCCTAACTGCATGGCTGAGGACGCACGTGAAAAAGAGGCTGAATAACACTGGGGCCAGCATGCACCTTTGCTTCACTTGATTGGATATCTCACATTGATCTGAGGGCTTGCCTTTTGAAAGAACAAAGCCAGTCATGTCATCGTGGAACAGGCGTATGAGGTTAACGAATTTTCTTGGGCAGCCAAGTTTTGACAGGAAAGTACACAGGGCTTCTCTGTCAAGGTGTCAAACGCCTTGGTCAGGTCTATAAAGACAGCAAACGGATCCAAGTTCTGCTCTATGCACTTTTTCTGGACCTGACAAACAGCAAAGATCATGTCAATGGTGCTGTGGCCTGGGAAAAAACCACACTGTGTCTCTGGTAGGTTCTCCTCTGAGATGCTGGTGATCAGATGGTTGAGGATGACTTGAGCCAAGATGTTCCCAGCAGTACAGAGAAGGGAGATGCCCTGGTAATTTCCACAGTCAGCTTTGTTGCCCTTGTTCTTGAAGAGCGAGCTGATTGTTACATCCTTCAAGTCTTTGGGCATGTCTTCCTCTTCTCAGGTACTGATCAAGATGTTGTGAAAGGCTTCAATTGACACTGGTCCTCCCACTTTGAAAATTTCAGCAGGGATACCGTTCAGCCCAGGGGCTTTTCCAGAGCTGGTCTGGCTGACTGCCTTTTTGATCTCATCCATTGTAGGGGGCAGGTCAAGACTGTCTGTTGTGGGTTTCTGAGGGATCTGGTCTAGGGCCACAGGGTCGACAATGGAGGGTCTGTTGAGAAGGTTGCTGAAGTGCTCTCTCCACTGATTGTTGATGCTGTTCTTAATGATTTATAAAACCATATTTTCATTAAATTAACCAGAGTAGACCATGAATTTGGTAGTGTCCTAATCGTTATGTAAAAATTTAACTTCTTATATATAAATTGGAGAAAAAATGCTGGTAGGAATGGTAAGGCCTGGAGGCAATAACCAACATATTTCTTCATCAATCACTGAACTAGCACAAGGTGATGCAATTTTAGGCTTGATTTTGACAAGTAGTGAACACATTCTAGAACAGTTGTCATAGTAATAACTTTTGATCAAATAATTGTAAGTTGATTCACTTTAAATTAAACAGAGTGAGAGTCAAAAACAGGCCGGCAACTAAGGGTTTCGATTACACAAGGGCAGACTTTGAAGAACTCAGGAAACTAGCTCAAGAGGTCATCTGGGATGAAGACCTCAGGGATTCAAATGTGGAGAAGTCCTGGGTTTATTTATTTTTTTAGGCAAAGATGCAATCTCTCTCTGGAATTTGCATCTCAAGCAAGAGGGAATAATTTGTAGGGAAGGACTCCAGACCTAGCCGTGAACAAACACCTGAAAAGGGTTAAGCTCAGACCCTATAAGGAACAGAAGTGGAAACTGATTAGAAACAAAAGCTCTATTTGGAAGGTCTGAAAGTACAGGGATAAAGTGAGAACTGCCAAAAGTCAAGCTGAGTTAGACTTCGCAAAGACAATTAAAACAAACAGTGAAAGGATTTTTAGTCATATAAATAGAAAGAAAATAAGGAACGAGTAGTCTGCTATGCAGCATGAATAGTTTACCTCTCTTTTCAATAAGGATGGTAATACAGAAGCTGGAGACACAGCCAGCAAAGCTAGTAGAAATGAATATGAAGAAATGAAAATGACCACAGTGAGGCAGAAATAGAACTGGAAAGAGCTTGTTTTGGTGGCTAACTCAGCTATCAGAATTTTAGGAAAGCATTCAATGCGGTATCACATGGGAAATTATTAATTACAATGGAGAAGAAAGGGATTGGTGTAAGAAGGGTTAAGTGGGTAAGAAACTGGCTCCAGGGGTGATGCTGACAATGGGTTGGGCTGAAAGGAGAGCTGTCAGGCTGGAGGAACATTACTAGGATAGTCCCTTGAAGATCTATTTGGGGATTGATGTTATCTAATGATTTCGTTAATGACTTGGACATAAAAAGCTAGGAGTGGGCTAATGAAATCTGCTGGTAACACAAAGTTGTTGGGAGCAATTATCAGCACAGAGGAGGATACTGATATTATACAGGAGGAACTGGATAACCTCAAGGACTGGAGTAACAGAAAGGGGATAAAATTTAACAGTATGAAGTCAATTACGTGGGGGCTTATAGAAAAAAGACCTTCTGCTGTAAGCTGGAGGCTTGTCACTTGGAAACAGACTTGGATATACAGTATTAGTCTATCACAGGATAACAATGAGTAATAAATGCAGCCTTGAAAAATGCAAATCTGATCCTAGAATGTATCTGGTGAGGTATTTTCATTTGAGACGAGGAAGTACTAAAGCCTTTGGAAAAAGGCAGTGGATAAAAGCTTCTCTGGAATATGGTGTACAATTCTTGTCACCCAAATTCAAAAAAGGTGAATTAAAACTGGAACAGGTGCAGAGAAGACCTACTTAAGATAATCAGAGAATGAAGACTATTTTTTGAAAGAAGGTTAAATGAACTTGGCTCATTTAACCTAGCAAAATGAAGTCTGAGAGGGGCTATGATTGTTCTTTTTAAGTATATCCAGAGGTAAATATGCAGGAAGGACGAAAGCAATGTAAGCCAATAGACAATGTTGGCACAATAAAGTTAGGCTGAACACTAGAAGAAGGTTTCTAACGATCAGAGACATGAGATTCTGCAACTGCCTCATAATAGGAACAAGGGAGGCAAATACTTGACTGGTTTTAAATTGGAGCTTACTAATTTTACGAATGGATTTATAAAATGGAGCTTCTTACTGAGTTCAGTGACCAAGGAGGTCTCTTCCAGGTCGATATTCCTGTTTACTGTCACCTGCAGGTCAAAAGAATTTGGATTTTACAGACACAATCAAACTTTGATTAATTTGGTTTTAATATGGTAGCACCATATTAAACATTCATGTCATGGTACTTTTCACTAGGGGAAAAAAAACAAAAAACCTAGTACAGGAGACTTGAAGTTCCTTCCCTTTAAGTATTTATATGCTGCGATCACGAGAGGAATTTAAACTGCTCTTAAGATGTATTTGTTTTTCTTACCCTGAACATGATTAAATTTCTGGTATCTGAACAGCAGCCACAGATGTATTTTTCTTTTCTATATTTCATTACTAGCTGATAATTGTATTGTATTCCATGTTGAAATTCATCTCATGAACACATTATATGTGTTTGTTTCAGCTGCCCTCTTATTTTTAGACTGTCTGATTCACATATGTATAGATATAGCTCTAAAAGCCCAACCTTGCCATATGTGAAGTACTACTTTCTACTATTTTAAATCAGTCTGGGAATTTCCCCTTACCTCATAATGTCTACAATAGCCCCTGCACTAAAAGATGTTGATTCAAGAAAAGTGTGTTCTCAAAAATATATATGCGTCGTGTCTGACTGATTTTTAAAATGTCTAATCCCCATCTCTTTAGAGCTGCGTCTACACGTGCACGCTACTTCGAAGTAGCGGCACCAACTTCGAAATAGCACCCGTCGCGTCTACACGTGTCGGGCGCTATTTCGAAGTTAACTTCGACGTTAGGCGGCGAGACGTCGAAGTCGCTAACCTCATGAGGAGATAGGAATAGCGCCCTACTTCGACGTTCAATGTCGAAGTAGGGACCGTGTAGACGATCCGCGTCCTGCAACGTCGAAATTGCTGGGTCCTCCATGGCGGCCATCAGCTGGGGGGTTGAGAGATGCTCTCTCTCCAGCCCCTGCGGGGCTCTATGGTCACCGTGGGCAGCAGCCCTTAGCCCAGGGCTTCTGGCTGCTTCTGCGGCAGCTGGGGATCTATGCTGCAGGCACAGGGTCTGCAACCAGTTGTCAGCTCTGTGTATCTTGTGTTGTTTAGTGCAACTGTGTCTGGGAGGGGCCCTTTAAGGGAGCGGCTTGCTGTTGAGTCCGCCCTGTGACCCTGTCTGCAGCTGTGCCTGGCATCCCTATTTCGATGTGTGCTACTTTGACGTGTAGACGTTCCCTCGCTGCGCCTATTTCGATGTTGGGCTGAGCAACGTCGAAGTTGAACATCGACGTTGCTGGCCCTGGAGGACGTGTAGATGTTATTCATCGAAATAGACTATTTCGATGTTGGCTGCACGTGTAGACGTAGCCTAGATGAGACTATATAATCAGAAATAGGCTACCGGAGATACATTTTTCCTAACAGCCCAAATAAAGGTCCCAGTCATTGCATTTGGGTACTATATATGAGTAGAAAACACACGAGGCATACTTGGGGATGGAAACGTAGAATAAGAAACAGAAGTTGCACGACATGCTTCTCACATCAACTTCATTTCACAACTGCCTTTCTGTGGTTGCAGCCTGGACACTGGGCTCTACAAGTCTTAAAGGGTACAGCAAGGACAAAAGACCTTCCACATGGCATCAGATCTCCAAAGCAAGCCAGTGAAGTTCCCCTCAGTGTAATTTTGTTGAATATTTTAGCCTTCTCAGCATTTGAATGCAACTTCATGCACTAAAAGGTTATGTTCTGGGATGTTCCCTATTAGTGACTACATAGGATTATGGACCTAAAGAAGGCAGTTTACTAGGTAGGATGAGATATCTTGAACCGTAGGCCAGAGATGTTATGCCAATAGCCATGTGCACAAATGGGAAAGTATCCTAGTGCATATTCTTGTTCTGAGTAGTACCATGGTTATGGAAGTCACTTCCTGAAGGTCTGAAACTAAGTGTTCATCTGATCAACCTATTGATCCAAATGCAAATTTCACCTTTCCAATGTAACAAAGAATACCGTAATTAAAATAAAGAGGGGCTTATTTTTAGTTCTTTGTTTTTCTTTGCTGAAACTCTCAATGAAGACATGAAGATATCAATAATAAGAATGAGTCATTGTAATTTACTTTTCCCTTCTGTAAGGTACTCAGATGATGACTGACAATGGACTGCAAATGTAAAGCAAAATAGAGCCGGAATCACAAAACTTACCACCTGATGTGTAAAGACAGGAGTCTTGCTCCTGGGGACATTTTTGTACCCTCACATGTTTCATGATATTAAGCGCCAAAATGCTTCCAAACTGGTTACATATTATTTTAATCCAGCAACTCTCTGTAATATAAATCAAAATTATCATTTAATCAAATATCTTAATATTTTATATCTAATATTTCAAATTAGCTGAGAAGGACAAAATCTCAGTAGGATGACTGAATATTTTAGAATGATCACTGATTAAACATCATGAGAAGATTTATCTCTTTTCATTGCTCTTTACAAAAGTTTGAAAGAACCAAGAGCATTATTCAGAATATATAGTATTTGTATTTAAATATGAGATCAGGGTGTTTTTAAAAATGGAACAGTAAAGAAACATAGTAAAATTGATTTTTTTAAAAAATGTGCTGTCAAACTGTATATTAAAACTAAGCCTGGATCAAAAAACAGATAACATACAGCACTGTAATTTACTTATAGTGAGTTTCTTGGGAAAAAAAATCTTCTTTCTCATTAACTTAATGCTGTCGGGCCAGATCACAAACAGCATAATTGTCAAATAACTACATGTGCAGTAGAAGTTTAATTAACCAAATGTCTATTAATCATAAGTTCTGGTGTTATCGATAGTGTTTTATTGTTATGATTGCACCTAAGAACTCCTGTCAAATGATGAGTTACATCAGAAGACTTTAGTTTTTTTTCAAAGTGTCTCTTGACCAGGAGCACACACTTCAAAGGTCCTTGAGATGTTCCTGATACTAGTATAAACAGTTTGTCTGGGCTTTAAGATTTCAGATGATGAATACTTTTGTATAGTTCTGTGTGCATGGGAGAGCTATCGGCACCCACAATTATCTGCAGGAAAGCCTTTCTGTACAGATGTATTTTTCTGGTGTATGTGCAGTACAGTTAGGTCCTGTTTAGCCAGTTGCCTTGGGGACAATATTTTGTAAAGGGAAACTGTTTCTCCATTAAGAAAAGAAGGGAGAATAGGGATGTCAGTGGGTCCTACTAGGGGCAGGGTGGCCTAGTGGCTAGGTCCCTGACCCACAGTACCTTGGGTCCCGAGGTATAGGACTTCAGCCTGCTTGCTAGAGGCTGTAGTTTAAGTCTGGGGCATGGCCCAGACAGTCCAGTTTTCCCCTCCTTAGTGGGGGGAGGGTTATTGAGGATTCTACCCCCCTTGTACCTGGGAGAGGGTTTTGAGGCTGCATCTTCCAGTGTCTGACTCAGGGGCAGCTCTAGCGCAGGCCCTGCATGTGTCAGAGCCAGGTCCTATCTCTTTGCAGGTCAGCCTTGAATTGGGCTGGCTTCCCTCCTTTTATCTAGCCTCCAGGCCTGACGACGGCTGATGGTGAAACGGGGTGGGGCTAATTGGGCAAACAGGCTCCATTTAACCCCTGCCCTGCCAGGCCTTACTCTCACTCCCTTGCAAGGGGACTGGGAATATGGTCCGCACTTGAACTGAATTTCTTGTCTCTTTCTATGTCCTCACATGGCTTTAGAATGGGTGCATTGCTGTGGCATCTAAACACTTCTAAGAGCTCCCCACCAGCATCTCCATGCCCTTTGGGGCACCTGGCATTGGCCATTGTCGGAAGACAGGATACTGGGCTTGATGGGCCTATGGTCTGACCCAGTGTGGGTGTTCTTATGTTCTTATGGTCTTAACTTCACGACCCACCCAAAAAAAGTTAGGAGCAGATTCGCCATAGTGTGTTTCAACACTCTTCAACCCTTTATCAGGCCTTTTAACATTAGCGCAGAGCAGTGGTGGTAAGTGTCTAAAATAATGATTGTGGTTGGAGAAGGAGCTTCGCTACTGAGGTACTAAAGGGGCTGATGTGTAGGAAGAAACAGAACCTTTTATCAGGAAAGAGGAGACAGGAACCCTGAGACACTGAAGTTAAGCTTCCCCATGGGATGTCCCAGGAAGACTCTTGTGGTAGTGTTGCTGCTCTCCCTAACCATTATAACTTTGTTTTTGAAGTACTGCAACTGTGCATTCTGAGTAGTCAGCAAAGACAGACCTTTTCCACAAGGCAGAACTGATGCAACACATTGAGAGGAGAGATGGGCAATTACTGGGCTTCTTACATTTAGGCACCTACATGTGGATTAAAAAACTGAATTTTTGAGGTTTATTTTTAAAACTCCTGGCCCACACTCAAGCTTTTCTATTTAGGTGACAATTCTGAGCATCTGTCCCAGAGGGAGGAGTCATCAGAAGAGGTTTTAGAATAAACAGTATTAAGTCACCAGTACCTGATGGCATTCCTCTAGGAGATCTAAAGGAACTCAAATATAAAATTGAGGGATTATTAACAGTGGTATTTCACCTATCACTTAAATCAGACTTTGTACCATATGACTAGTAATGCAACACCATTTTTTTAAAAAGCTCGAGAAGGGTGACTAGGGAAGTGTCATTCAAAATTGCCTTTTTCTGTTCATTTTTCTGATGCATCTGGCACTGGCCACTGTCAGAAAACAGGATGCTGAAGTGGGTGGATGATTGTTCTGACCAGCATCGCATTCTTTTTTCCCTTTAAATATAAAATAAGTTATCTGTAAGATTATTAAACTATTCATTATTATTAAGCAAAAAAGCTACCATCTATTGCATTGCCTATGACAGGGACAAGAGACACAAATACACAACACTAGAGAAAAGAACTCATGCTTCTTTTGTTGCTAGTCTTAGGTTTCTAGAAGCCTGTGCAATCTGCCAGGTTTTGAGTGGCCAACCTGGTGGCCATAACAGGACCTTGTCTGGTGATTGCAGTGTCAATTCAGAGTAACGGCTAGTAATACATTCAGGAGTCAGGTACCAGGCTGAGAACATAAGAATGGCCAAATTGGGTCAGACAAAATGTCCATCCAGCCCAGCATCCTGTCTTCCAATAGTGAGTGGCTAACGCCAGATGCCCCAGGGGGAGTGAACAGAATGGGTAATCATCGAGTGATCGTTCTCCTGTGGTCCATTTCCAGCCTCTGACAAACACAGGCTAGAAACGCCATTCCTACCCATCCTGTCTAATAGCCCTTGATGGACCTAGCCTCCATGAATGTATCTAGTTCTTTTTTGAACTCTGCTGCAGTCCTGGTCTTCACAACCACCTCTGAAAAGGAGTTCCACAGGTTGACTGTGTGCTGAGTGAAGAAAACCTTCCTTTCGTTTGCTCCTTTTGTTGCATCTGATGAAGTCGGTCTTTGCCCACGAAATCTGATGCTCCAATAAATCCATTAGCTTAGAAGGTGCCACAGGACTACTCACTGTTGTTGCAGATACAGACTAATGCATCTACCTCTCTGATACTTGTTCCTTTTTAAGTTTTAAAGCCACTGCCCATTAATTTCATTTGGTGACCCATAGTTCTTATGTCTTGGGAACAAGAAAAGAGCCTTTCTTTATTCACTTTTTCGACACCAGTCATGATTTTATAGACCTCTATCATATCCCCCATTAGTCTCCTCTTTTCTAAGTTGAAAAAAGTCCCCGTCCTTTTCATCTCTCTTTGTATGAAACCCATTCTAAACCCCTAATCATTTTTGTTACCCTTTTCTGAACCTTTTCCAGTGCCTAGATATCGCAGTTTTCATACTGCTTTTTCAGTTCAGTCCAGAAATCTGGAAACTCCAGCCTGTTTCCAAGGGCAAATTTTCAAATAGGTGCTCTAGTTCCATTCACATTACCCATGATTACCCATTTGTGCACTGAGAGCAATATTCACTGGCTATGTCTACACTACAGAGATTCTTCAAAAGAAGTTCTTCTAGAAGATCTCTTCTGAAAAAAATCTTCTGTCAAAAGTAAGCATCCACACCCAAAAAAGCAGATCCAAAAAATCAATCCACTCTTTCAGTACAGAGCATCCACATGGCCCCCACTCTGTCAAAAGAACAGGCCAGGTCTCCTACAATCTGGCACTATGAGGACTGCTCTTTAAAAAAAAGGGCCCCAGGACGTCTATACATAATTTTTTTCTGAAAGATTCTTCTGCAAAAAGGCACTCTTCCTTCATCCGGGAAAGGAAAATGACCACTGGAAAAAGTGCTGCATGCTGTATGCTTCTAATTTAATATCAAAAGAACGCATTTTGCGTGTAGATACTCCACAGGATTTTTTGAAAGAGCCCTGGCTTTTTCAAAAACACTCGATAGTGCAGACATAACCACTTTATATAAGGAAGCAACCAGTGCAAAGCACCACTTAAATCTTCAAAATAGAGTTTCCATGGGACTCAAGTGATACTGGGTCTCTGCATGGGAATGAATTTCACCCCTATTGGCAGATTATTATGCACAGGATATGCTCTAGTTCAAACAGGAATTAAGTCAGGACAGTTCTATAGCCTTTATTATGCAGGATGTCAGAAAATACATTCATAGTGGTCCCTTTCAAGCAATGAAGCTACAAAAAAAGTTCTGGGGTATGTTTGTGAGAGCACATTTTGATCAGTTTTGGACCTGTTTTTTCTTTACTCTGATGTTTTCCAACTTGTGACACTTAAGATGTCCCAGGCTTTCTACCTCCATCTCTCTAATGCAACATTTCTTGTTTGATTATATTCTGTTTCCATGATAGCAGCCTTTTTTACCAATGTCTTACTTATATGGTCTCCACTAGGTGTCATCCAATCAAGGGCTTGACTAATTTTTGACATCCACACAATGAGCCCTGGCTACTGTATCTCACCAGTGTACAGCAAATATTGTACACAAGCATTTCTGAGGTAATGCATTATGGTTGCTGTTGTGGGTTTTGGTCATTTGTCAAGTCTCAGAAGTACAGAAGAATGTGGGTATCGTTAACGACATTGTATAATTTTACCTTACTGCTTGTGTGAATCTCCTTATTTTTCCAGATATTTGCCTGCCTCAGAAAGGCTCCATTTGCCTTCCCAGTTTTCATTTCCACCTCCTTGTGGAATTGGCCAGCAGCACTGATTGTGTTTTCAAGATGTAAAAACTTGTTAACTGCACTTCGCTACTGATCGTGTGTGCACCATCTTTTCTGCCCCCTCTTTCAATGAGCAAGACTTGCGTTTTCTTTTGGCTAATTCTTAACACTACTTGGGTCTCACATTTTTCATTGGGGCCATGAATACACTGCGGAGCTGTTTTGGGATATTGAGATATCCCGAAATAGTAACTCTGCGTCTAGGAAATGCGCTCGGTATTTCGAAATATTTTTAGAAATACCAGGCATACTACTTTGATATCCCTCTATCCCTCACTGCAGGAGGAGTAAGTAAGTAAGTAGTTCTGTATTTAGAAATTTGGCACTAAATCCTGAAATAGCCTATTTCGAAATTGACTTGAAACAGGATATGCAACTTGCATAGCACAAATGGCGTAACTTATTTTGAATTAGTGGCACGGTGTAAACATAGCCTGGCAGTGGTCTTTTTCATAGCATCATCATCTGTGTGAAACAGATGTCATCTGCAAAACTGAGATCTTGGATTTTTTCTCCATGCTACATAATTCCCTTATCTTTCTTTGCTGTTGCTCCTCACATCACATAGTCTATCGGTATGCAGGAGAGGAGAGGTGATCAAATACATTCGTGTTGCACTCCACTGGTAATATCAAATCATTCAGTCTCTCTCCTTTCTTCCATATGCAACACTTTGTACCTTCTTGCAGCATCTTAGTCAGTGATTCTACCTTTCTAGCAAGCCCATATAGTCGCGAGATCTTCCATAGCGACTTTCTCTGAAGCTTTGGTGAAATCTATAAAATTCAAGACTAATCTTTTCTGACAAGCAAACTCTCTCTCAATAAATCATCTCAGAGTAAAGATGTCATCTATACAAAATCATTTCCATCTAAAGACTAGTGTCTTAGTAGACCAAGTGAACTGCCCTATGCCGGTAATTAGGGCCTCATATGAAACTCTGCTCCACAGTACGGTGCATTTTCTATAGCATGGATTTTTAATTTGACTTAAAAAGAGCAAATACTGGTTGTCATGTAAATCCTGCATTCTGCACGGCTCATTGACTGGAACGGTCATTTCAGCTCCCACTGAGCCAAAGAAGCACAGTGTTTCTCTCTAACAGCCACGTACAGACACAGTGTTTATGCCAATTCCGTTCTTAAAGTTGAACAGAAACAAAGAAAAACCAAAAAAACAACAACAATAAAAAAACCTGTGGCACATACTTATGAAAAACTATTTTTAAACAAAATGACTTGAATATGTAATATGAGGAAAAGTAGGAGGATGAATGCTTTAAGATATATGGATCCATATTTGTAATTTGTTTACTCAAGAGGAAAACTCAGCACAGAAGCAATATTTAATTTACAGTGAGATCTTATCTTGCCCCCCCTCCCTTTCTGCCCAATCTTCCAGCTGGGTTGACTGAAGGATGAGTGGCTAGCCTAAGGGATCTTGTCATGAATCAGCGGTTAACATCCGATTACCCAAGATCCTCTAGGTTTTTTTTTTTCTAATACAGAAAAAAAAGTCTTGGTTTATGAGAATTCAGCTGCAATTTGTACAAAAAGCAGTGATCAAATACTTACTCAGGCTGACAACTAAAATCTCTAAAATATTGTCTGAGTAACATCGAACGTCACAGTATGTGCACAGCTGTGTATAACGCTATGTCCCCAGACATATTAGAAACAAAATCATTTGATGAAATACAGATATCAGTGACACAGAGTTATGGCAATTTACACCAAATGGAAATCTACTCTTTGTATATTTTCTGCATTGGCACACTGATTGACTAGGTGCCCTTATGGTAACAGGCCTTTTCTGATAGTAATTTTTGTTCATTAGAGGATCTAATGATTTCTTTGTATCCTGTCTGTACAGATACATCTGTACAGGATCATGAGACCATGTATGAATTCTGTTTTGCAAGAACTGAGCAGTAATGAACTTGTACAGAGTCTGCACTATTTGTAGTATGCATTGTTTGTAAACATAAAAACAACTGAGAAGGGCTTTAAATTATCTTGACTGCTGACTATTTTATAAGTTATTATCTTCACTAACAATGGAGAAAGAGTATCACACAGCAACAGTGCATGGGTAAATTTAAATATTTTTGGTATAGTGTCTACTTCAAATCAACCTCCAGCTTTAGATAAAACCAAGAAACATTTTAAAATGGCATATTTGATGCTAAAAATTCTAATTTTTAAGATGAAGTTTTAACCACATTACAACTCAATTCTAATTCAAAATTCATTGCTGTTTTCGTTGCTGTTTTAATGCACCTTGTAACTATAATGTGAGCAAATTCCAAATAATCTTTCCCACATTTTTGCTTTCCTGGGAAAGATCACATTGACAGGTGACAGGGATTCAGCGTTCATGCCCATTCAATATTTAGGCACTCAGTTGACATTGCTAACAAGAGTGTCAATTAGTGGTAATTATGATGATGGAGATTTCTGTAATCTGGAGGGGGAACTGGACTGAAAATGCTCGGGATTATTGCCCAGTTCACTGAATCAATTATTCTGTAGCCCATAATTGCACAATAATTATCTTTGTTTTTCTCTGTACACTTGTGGTCTTTCAGACTTATTGGGCAAGCACAAGTCCCTCAGTTTTGCAGCCTTCCCAGCAAAGATGAAGATTCAGTGACCTGTTGTGTGGGTTAGCTTTTTCAGGGACAGTCTGGCTACGTCTACACGTGCAGCCAACATCGAAATAGCTTATTTCGATGTTGCGACATCGAAATAGTCTATTTCGATGAATAACGTCTACACGTCCTCCAGGGCCAGCAACGTCGATGTTCAACTTCGACGTTGCTCAGCCCAACATCGAAATAGGCGCAGCGAGGGAATGTCTACACGTCAAAGTAGCACACATCGAAATAGGGATGCCAGGCACAGCTGCAGACAGGGTCACGGGGCGGACTCAACAGCAAGCCGCTCCCTTAAAGGGCCCCTCCCAGACACAGTTGCACTAAACAACACAAGATACACAGAGCTGACAACTGGTTGCAGACCCTGTGCCTGCAGCATAGATCCCCAGCTGCCGCAGAAGCAGCCAGAAGCCCTGGGCTAAGGGCTGCTGCCCACGGTGACCATAGAGCCCCGCAGGGGCTGGAGAGAGAGCATCTCTCAACCCCCCAGCTGATGGCCGCCATGGAGGACCCAGCAATTTCGACGTTGCGGGACGCGGATCGTCTACACAGTCCCTACTTCGACGTTGAACGTCGAAGTAGGGCGCTATTCCTATCTCCTCATGAGGTTAGCGACTTCAACGTCTCGCCGCCTAACGTCGAAGTTAACTTCGAAATAGCGCCCGACGCGTGTAGACGCGACGGGCGCTATTTCGAAGTTGGTGCCGCTACTTCGAAGTAGCGTGCACGTGTAGATGCAGCTTCTGAGAGACAGGTGGACGAAGGCTCCCAGCTGGCATTCATTGTCTCCACTGTTGTCAGTCTCAGCAGAAAGGCCAACAGTTGAATAGGAATGAAGAGATGGTCCTCCATGTTGTGATTTGAAATGTATTGGTGGGGGAGTTTGCACGGCTATTGTCCCCAGCCCCTTCTCCTTTTTTGTAGGTAAACACGGGACCTCACTTTCCAGGGCTGTCAGAGTGGCAATTATGATGAGCACTAAATTCACACTCTTTTTTCTTAGGTTCCTAACCTTTCACAATGGCATTGACCACAATAAAAGGCTTCAGATGAGCGCTTCTTTTTTCAGCATGTACCTCTACGCCCAGTGCACTTTTTGTTGGAGTATGTGAAGATACATAAATGAGATAAGGGAGAGTTTATTGGAATTATTTGGAATTTGAATTTTTCTGGTAGAGCAGGTCATTTGAGAATGAATATTATTAGTTGTTTTAATCTTATTTTTGTAGTTTTTTATTACAATGTGAATAATAATGGATTAGATGCTTCATGACCTTAAAAAGAAACCTGAGTTAATACAGGTTAAACCCATCTGGCATGATTTTAGTAAGCCAGAAAATAACTTATCATGGGTATGGCCAAGTTTCCTGTGGTCTCCTGAAGTTTGTTTACAGCCATCAGTCCTGGCTGTTCTATGTGTTCTATGCTGTTACTTAGTTGTAATTTACCCCATATATATTAAATTATTTGTGCTGTGTCTGTCCGCCTGTCTGTCTGTCCAGACAAGGTTCTACCATGTTCCTGTCCAAACTGTGCTGGCCCCAGCCCCTTGTCTGGTTAGCTCGGGGCCCAGACCAACAATGGTCATCTCCCACACCATGGCAGCCCTACCCCCTACCCCAGCCAGCGGGGGGCCTGTCCAAGCCCCCCCACAATGGAGCCCCGCTCATCCACTAGCCCTTCTCCCATCCCCTGCACCATGTCAGCCCCAGCCCCTCCTCCAGCCAGCATTGGGCCTGGCCCAGCTCCACCCACGAAATGAACCCCCTCCCTGCACCATGCCAGCCCCAGCCCTCCCCCAGACAGTGCAGGGCCTGTCCCAGCCCCCTTGATGGAGCCCAACCCTCACTGTGCCAGCTCCTCCCCCCATCCAGCATACAGCCCAGACTAGCCCCCCAATGGAGTCCACCCCCCCAGCACCATCCCAGACACATCCCTTTCCCCAGCCAGTACGGGGCCTGGGCCACAACGCCTAACAGAGACCCTCCCCCACTGTGCCAGCCCCAACCCTCACCTTGGCCAGCGTGGGGTCCAGATCAGCCCCCAAAGGAGCTCCTCCCATGGCCAATGCAGGGTCCAGCGCCTGTACTTTAGATCCACATTACAACAAGTTTCTGTTTAGAACTTTCTTCCAGCTCAACTTTCATTTGCAAGCGGAGCTGCAAACAGGCCTCTAGTGTCTTCTAAGAGTCCAGGTGGCAGTGGAAGTGTTGGTAATGCTGCTAGACAATATTAACCTCTCATGGTCCAGCAAATTCTCTCATTCAGCACTGGTCAGGTCCCAAGGGTGCCGGACTAGCGAGGTTCAACTTCTATACTAATTGCATTTTCCAGTTCTTTACATTCTCATACAGTGGAACTCAAACTAAACTGAGACTGAGCAACAAAACAAAACAGACTGACACACAAGCTGCTGCGAATCAATACATGTGAATCTAATCTACGTATTAGAGAAAATTAGATGAGAGAAGAAATTGTGTGGAGAGCTTCAGACACAAATAATAAGGAAGAGTCACTGACTCACTTTTTTTGATAGTTCTCAGTAATTTTACTTTATGGAAGAGGCACAAAGAACAATGACAGGTGGTAAATGAAAATCTAACTGGCCCTGACTTCTCAGTTAATATGAAGTTATTCTCCCTGACTATTGACACCTTTGCCACAGGTTTGTGGAACTAGAGGTGCTATTGCACCCCCTGGCTTGAAGGGGTAATAAGAAACATGAAATACATGTGCTAAATGATCTTTGGTCTGCCCCAGTATGGCTGTTCGTACATTCTTAAGGTACCAGGATGAAATGGTATTCACTCTAAAGTTCTAAAGTTCTCAAATATGAAATTACAGAGCTGTGATATGTAACCTGTCACTTAAATAACTTTCTGTGCCAGCAGAATGGGAGAGATCTAATGTGATGCCAAACTCTTTTTTTTTCTTAGAATTATAAGACAGTAGGGCTATCTTCAGTACCAGGCAAATTGGTTCAAACTACAATAAAGAACAGAATTATCATACATATAGACGAACATGATTTATTGAGGAAGAGTCAAAATAACTTTAGCAAAGATGTTGACTTTACGCTTATGACTGACCATGCCATCTTGTTCAAGTCTCATACCAAACATGTGTTTGTGTCATAGCAGGTTTCATTTCAGCTAATAAGGGAAGTTACTAATTAGATGGTGTTCTTGGATTCGCTGAATCCAACCTTTGTTAAGCAGCAGTTTCCTGCATCTTAATACATTGGAAATTATTCAGGAAATTGCTTGAAAATGACAGAGTCGCTGAACATGATTTTAATGTTTAATGACTGGAATAATGCTATTGGAGTCTTCCTGAACCCAGAGGTCAGTTCAGCAGTTTGTTCTCTAAACACATCTGCTCAATGTGCAGAACATTTATTCTTACTTTTCATCTCCCAACTTTTAACCAGTTGCTGATCCAGAAGAAGACCTTCCCTCTTATCCCATGACAGCTTATTTTGCTTAAGAGCCTTTGGCAAGACATATTGTGAAAGGCTATCTGAAAGTCTAAGCATACTCCATCTACCCAATCACCCTTGTCCGCGTGTTTGTTGACCAGGCTCAAGGAATTCTAATAGACTGGTGAAGCATGATTTCCCTTTGCAACTCCCTTTAGAACTTTAGAGTGAATACCATTCTTTGCCTGAAGTTCTTATGTAAAAATAAATTCCATTCTATGGAGATCATTTATTTGCTTCTCAATCATACAATCTTTGCCTGGGAGAAGAAAGGATAAAATGAGTATGCAACTGTGCTATTCTGGACTCCAAAACTTTGCTCCCAGAATTAAGAAAATTATACAGAAGAATAAACAAAATGCCCTCGGGGCCCAAATCTGAAGTACACTACGGGAAACCCATTTGCTGTGTTTAATTTGACCCGCTTTCTTTTTTTGTGACCAAGCTAAAGCAGTTGCCTAAAGACTCTGTATTTGCCACAATAGGTAAAATGATTTGAACTAGGCAGCGTATGGGACAAATTGACTGATAATCAATGGAAAAATTCCTATGTCATGAAGCTGAATTTGATATAAATACTTATAGACCTTGTCAGAACATAAGCTCAGTTAAAACCTGTGGCCGTTATTTTTCGACTTTATTTTCCTATAAGTTAGGTTCCTAAATAGGAGTGACATCTTTTTTTTTCAGAATATACAAATGTGGCAGCCCAGCATCTCTGAAAAAAAATTGCCACTCTTGGGTGTCTAATATTTCAGAAATTACAGTTTAAAAATAATGGCCACAGATTTTAACTGGGGTTTGTTCTGACAAGTTCTATGACTATTTAAATCAAGCTCAGTTTCATTACATGAATTTTAGCTTGACTGTTACTCAGTGTGTTCCAGACATTCTCTGGTTCCAAATCTTTCAACTTATCTTGATAAATACAGAGGCAACAACTTCAGCTCTGTCACAAAAACTGTTCTCAGGATTCACTTGGTTTTGTTACTTTGTTAAAAAACAAAAAATCAGTCAAGCAGCACTTTAAAGACTAATAAAATAATTTATTAGGTGATGAGCTGTTGTGGGACAGACCCACTTCTTCAGACCATAGCCATACCAGAACAGACTCAATATTTAAGGCACAGAGAACCAAAAACAGTAATGAAGGTTGACAAATCAGAAAAAAAAGTAATCAAGGTGAGTAAATCAGAGAGCTGGGGGTGCAGGGGGAGTCAAGAATTAGATTAAGCCAAGTATGCAAAAGAGCTCCTATAATATCCCAGAAAATTTGCATACTGGTTCAAACCGCGTGTTAATGTGGCTCCCTCTCTGTTACTTTGTTAAAAAAGGAATAGAGTGCAAACACCAGACAGTAAGATGGCATTTTCATTCAAGCTACTGCAATATGCCCTCAATTTTGTTTTCTCTCCACTTGCAATATCTTTCCAGGAATTATAAACGCAAATAGGCTTCCCTCTCCATTCAAGAGAAATTGACCTTTTTTTCTTTCTAATGCTTGAATTTCAGGGGACTTTTGAAAAAGAACTCTCCACTCCTCGAAATCTTCCGCTCAGGAACAGAGCTGACCTAGGCATACACAACATATGCAGCAGTAGGACAATTTGGGACACCAAATTTTCAGGTTTCCCTATGCAGCCATATGGGCTGTGTGTGTAAGGGGGCTGCTGTCAGCCAGCACCAGGTCCTTCTTCTCCCTTCCACTGCTGGCCCAGGTCTGCCTTCTCCCTTCCCTCTCCCACTTGTTTTTCTCACCAGCAATGGTAGCAAAGAGTTCAGGAAGCCTCAGCCCCTGGGGCTGGAGCAAAGCTACACTCCCTACACTTGGAGCTCAGTGGGGAGGAAGGCTTGGCAGCAGGCCCAGGGGTATCTGGCTGCTGCATCACATTGTGGACAGCTGGGCTGCTCTGCCAAGGCTTCCCCCTCCACCCTCCACTGCTGGTGGAGGCTGCCTGTGCAATTCCGCCTCAGTTAGTCCTGTGTGCCCGCCTGGGCCTCACCACTGTTTGAGTGCAGAGCTGGGAGGTTTGGGGTGAGGGGACCCGGACCACAGTAGGCAGAAGAAGGCACTGACACCCTGTGGATGGACCTTGATCCATGGGTGCTTCCTGCTCCGGGTAAGTCCCCACAGCCCCAGTTCCCTCTGCCCCATTCCCCCCACCAGCAGCCTGGGGGAGACTCCATTCCACCTGTCCCAGCTCCCACCAGCAGCAGCTGTGTTCTAGGTAGGGGTGTGGGTCAGGTCCAGTTAAGGTGTAAATAATGACACAGGAAGTAAAATATAAATTTTTCATATTGTTTTAAAAATGTTTCAAACAATTTTTAATTTTTCCCCAATTTCATACAAAAATGTAATTCAAGGCCTGGTGATTCTGTCTGTAGGTCAGGTGAGGGGGCGGGCAGGTATGGAGCAACCCAGCCTCAGAGAAGGTTTTGTGCAAAGCTGTGCCCCCTTCACACAGAGGGACCAGTGGGGCACCAGTGTAATTATCCTGTATAGATCCTCATATTTACTAAGGATGACTCTGCTCAGGAAGGTGTGTTCTTTTACAAGTTTAAGGTAATCAACTGGACGTCAGCCATCCCGGCAAGCTAGGCCAGTTGTCTTTTCTTTGGCTTTTCCCACATACTGAGGGTTTCTGATGCCATGTGATGTTTCGCATGAGTATAACCTCCAGAAAGCAGCTTTTCACCCAAGAAGTCACTTTAAATAGTGTCGAGGGATGTACCTGTGCAGTGATGACTTTGGCCTGTCAGTTGTTCCTTAGGATCCATTCTGATCCCCGTGCACGACTGGAATTGGACACAGCAATCTATTTCTACCC
Organism: Carettochelys insculpta; assembly: GCF_033958435.1. Lineage (NCBI taxonomy): Eukaryota > Metazoa > Chordata > Testudines > Carettochelyidae > Carettochelys > Carettochelys insculpta. Next base: position 93,134,780 of record NC_134139.1, read on the forward strand.
TCTGGGACAGAATTAAAGAGGCCCTGGGTGGGGATGCTAGGGGCAATTTTCTCCTCCTAAGCTCTTTCTGTCAGGTTTTGCCTGCCCCTGGCAGCAGGTCTGATGGTAGCTGCTTGTGCACCCAATAGCACCAGAAGTTCAAATGAGAATCTGATTCCAAACCCTGCAGCTCTGAAACATGACAGAGAGGGTTCTTCTGGGTGCGGTAGAAGGAGTGCTGTGCTATTCTCTCTCGCCTGAGGCAATCTGACTGGGGGCTTACTCAGGTGGATCGACACTTACTTTAGTGGGATTACTCACTCGCAGCTCAGGTGTGCTAGGGTCCCACTATGACAGGACAGATCCGAGGCAAAATGGCTTCTTGTGTTCCCTGGAATAGAGGGGTGACAGACCTGCTGCTATATTACCTCCCACACCAGGGGACAGCTCATTCCTCTCACACACACCGCACAGTGCCGCAGTGGTGCAGCAGAGCCATGTCCTCATCTTTCTTCTCTTCCTCCCTGCCCACTCTGAGGAGCTACAAAGAGAGCAGTCCCTGCTCTGCTTTGGGCAAAGGAGCTGCCACTGGAGCTGACCCTTACACAGACCATGCAAATGTCCACTTTCTTTCTGATGAGTCAGCCACAAGCGGGCCTTTGAGTAAGCACAGTTTCATCAAAACGTGTTGAAAAATCAGAAAAATCCCAAGGCTCTCTCTATAGCTTACAGAATTCACTCTTAAGAATTCCCGCAAACCACTGAGTTGATACACAGTATTTGCTTTGTTTGCCGGGGAAAGGACGAGACTTGAGTGAGGGAAGGCAAATGTGGAACTGTCCCACACAGGACAGGAGTGGATAAATCCTCACCATTGTCAGCAATATGGGACCTGTGCTATTTTCTCCTCTTTCTGCAGAGACATCATGGAGAAGCCAGCCTGCTGCTTTGTGCTTTGTGAAGTACTCAATGATATTTTTCAGTCACTGGGAGGTAGGGAGTACATTCAGAGTCTGATATCTGAAACTTCGCATCCTGATTGTTAAAGATCATACAAAATATCTCACTTCCCATTATAGGTTCAAGAAATTCTACTTCAGAATCCTACGGGTCCATTCAGATGACAGGTTCATAGATAATATTATATTAAAATTAAAGTGTGTTTGTATGTAAAACAAGCTCTTTGGGGTCAGTGACCGTGTCTCCCTATAGATTTGCACAGAAATTATCATATTTTAGCCCTTATTTATTTGGACAATATGTAATTTATACTGTAATATTAATTTTAAGCAGCCTGATTTTCAAAGGTGTTCAGCAGTTTTTGCAAACCAGGACCAATATATTCCGAATTCAGAAATCAATTCTTTAGGTTGTCAGACAATTCCAATTTTGCAATGCACACCTGATCAGCTATTTCTTGGCAGCTTGAGGTATCTGTACTAACAGATATATCTGTGCCAAAGTAGATTAAGCTTGATAGAAAGATCATTGTTTTACCAGTGTGTCTGAGTTTATATTGTGAGCTAGTGAAAAACGGACCATGAAAGAGTTTATTTTCAGCAGCCAGACCAAGGAATTACATTGGTGGATTGAGATATGACATACGGTAGCCCCTTGATGAATCTCTAAGATTGTCTCTTGGAGAAAGATTAAAGATTGACCCATTCATTACAATGTCAAGAAGCAGATAATCCATGGTGAAAAGGAAAGGAAACCATAAGATAAATTTAATTCAACCATTGAAATATGGTGAGTAAAATGTGATGATTGCTATATTTGCCATTATACTGTGGTCAATTAAATTAGCAAGTGGCTCTGGCAATGATGTTGGATGAAGTGGAGATGGAAGTATCATTTTAACAACATCCAACTGACTTACAGCAAGTTATATAACAAGGGTCTAGTGTCTTGTCTGGCAGTCCACTGTGATATGAGGATTAAAGCTCTGTTTATAGACAAAGGTGGTTTTGTTAAGCATCTGCACTGTTGGATAGTTATCCAAACCAAAACTAGCACCCGCTCCCTCACCCTTGAGCAAAATCACATGGAGGCTGGAACAGCCATGAACGAACCTTCAAATCACTTTGACCTAAGGATTTGGGTCCCCCTCCCCAATCCCAGGGAGCATTCCTTTACTTGTGAAAAGAGCCATTGTCTCTTTATTATCTATGCAAGTAAACAGGACTGTGGTGTTTACATTCTCATTCAAAAGACCTGGATGGAATCAATTCCTCTCTGAAGATTAGAAAAACACCACTTCTTGTGTCTTCAGACCCTGCATTGGGTGGGTGATGCCAAGGAGGTTTATTTATTTCAGATGTTCATATTAGTCAATTTGAAAACTATTGTCCTTATGGTAGTGATCCTTGCATCATAAGAAGGATAACAGATAAACAAGCAGACAGCAAAGTATATTTCATTGAACTGTATAGTACTACTGGCATATGGTCCAATGCTGCACCCATTCAGACTACTGGAAAGAGCTCATTGACTTCAGTGGGAGCTGGAACAGGCCATTAAATAACCACGCCCTTGGATATCAAGTAATTTGTTACAAGAACTTCAAAACAAGATTTCCAAACTCTTCCAAAATTGAAAAACAGCACTTAACAGAAACAAAAAAAATAAAACAAAAACAGCAGCAAAGACTGGTAATTCAAGTGAGGTTTGTTAATCAAATTTTATTGCAGCAAATAACACAGTTGATGAAGCACAGTCCATGACATAATTGTTTGAAATTACTGATCTGATTGAAACAGAACAGTAACTACATACTTCTGCTTCTGGAACATCCCACGTTAAAACACTTCTTCCAAAATATGTTCTATTTCTTACATACAGGACAGATTGTTTTACTTCTGCCAAACAGGTCACAGGAACCCAGGAATTGCCATACACCCTCACCTCTGAATGAGGTCTGTAACCATGTTTTGTGGGGAAGATAGAATCTTTCCAATCATGGATAGAAAGCAAACACTTCAGAGAGAGACAGAATGCCTACCTGGTACCCCAAATTAGCAATATGCTGCCAGTATTTTAACTTATGAATCCCACAAAGTTGGATCCATAGGGTGACATTAAAGCCACTGTACCAGGTATATGTACTGCAGGTAAGGGGCTACAGAATTAATTCCCTTTGTTTTCTCCTTTACACAGCAACTAGTCATCATAAATGTAGTCAGAAGGAGAAAAAGCCATCTAGGAAATAAACTTTCAAATATGTTCTCACTGTTTATCCTTAGTTCTTGAAAACACTATTAAATATATTGATAGTCCAGCACAGTGTTCAATGTGTGCTGTTTGAAGTAGGACATAGGGTAGAACCTGGATGTCTCTTACTGTGAATCTTTTTGAACAAAGCTGGCCCTTTACTGCAATGTGGTCCATTCTGCAGTAAAATAGTTGCACTTAAGGCTTATTTTTATAAGCTCTAGAGACAAAAGCATCTCTTGTAGGGGAAATTCAGCAGCATCCGGAAGAGAAGGGGAACGGTTGCACTACAGACAGAAAATTTATGCCAACCACTCCTTCAGCTATGTGGCAGAATTTCAATCTGGGAGCCTTGCAGGTGCAGGGCGGGGGAGGAAATATAGTTATCTAGATAAGCAGAAACAAATTGTTTATAAAGTCAGTGTTGAAATAACAGATTTTGACTCAAATATCATAGTAAAGCTGTTGACAATGGTAGGCATAAATAACCTGCCTCTAAAATGGGGTTTAAATTGGACCCCAACAGACCCATGATTCATCTTCATCAAAATGTTCCCTGATTAAATTGTGTGAGACGCTGGGGAGATTTCAGTGTCAAGCCATCGTGCTCACCTAAACCTAGATGTCTGGAGTTACAGCTGCTGATTTCACAAGGGCATGAGAGACAGAAGCTGCATCACAAAGCCAAGAATATGTTCCTTTGTCCTCAATTTACATAGAGGATATAAAGTAGTAAAGTGCAGGAGATTGACTGCTTACCGGAAATTTGTTTAAAGGCTCTCCATAGTGGTAACTATGGTACTGTTTGGTGTGAAATCACATAAATCTGGCATAGGTTTATTCTGGTAATAATTTAAGTGTTCCCTTAAGACGCAGCTGCATTCAGTCATTTTACCTGTTCTAGTTAATTGCATCCAAAATACCAAGCTGGATTTCCCACTTTGGCTTCTTTGGCCTGCTCCAGAGAAGAAAAAGATGGCTTAATTCATTCTTATCTACCTGGTCAGACTGGGCATCTTTTAGCATCATCAACTTGGCATGTGCAAAGCAGACAGTATTCTTGTAAATGTAGGTGACCAGATGTCCCAGTTTTATAGGGCCCATCCCAACATTCAGAGCTTTGTCATATAAAAGCATCTATTACCCTCAACCCATCCTGATTTTTCACACTCGCTATCTGGTCTTCCTAAATGTAATCCTTCTTTTTTTTTTTAACAGGTTGCTTCTTGGTTTATATTTAGTGTTTAGAGATTTAAACCTCACAGGCATTGCTGCAATACATTTTCAGGAAAAAGTGTGTTTAAAAGTAATAATTATACATATCACTATTTGCTGAACGTTTTAGTCTTCCCTTTAAAAAGCCCATTTATGCACTCAGCACTGTAAACTGATTATTGCCCAAATCAAACTAATTGACCAATTAGGTGAAAGCAAAGTTAAATTAGACATTGTAAACACTGTGTAATTAGGTTTACTGTCAGTTAATCAACTATTACAGAAACAGGACATCCACCAAAGCATATCAGAGAAGAGGAATAGAATTGACCTATCCAAGAAAAATCTGTTAAATATTATTCTACAAAAAGTGTCTTTTTACTCTATTTTTGTCTGTGGGACTTACTGTAAGTAAAAGTCATCCAGAGAGCAACATCGAATGTATAGTACTTAGTAATGGTGTAAAAACATATTGCCTTTTTGTTTAGAGAGCTAAACACACAAATGTAGACTGTTTTGCTGAGTTGCAGACTATTATGACAGACAGTGTCTGGTGTGCTGATTGTATTCTGGTCACACTGTTCATTCCACCACTCACCAGCTGGCAAGTATAGAGAAGGGCAGAAGGGGCACCTTTAAACAACTAATTGTTAGGATTGCTGAGTGACAAGAATCACAAGCAGTAAAGGGTGTATCACAATAGCTTTGGAAGTTTGATTTGGGTAAGCCCTGAAAATCCCTGATGCTTATTCAAAGCTTATCGAATTCTTTGAGCTTTCCTTTCCATCTTTGTCTCCTTCCCATCCTTCTCCTTTCCCTGCCCTGTCCCTTATAGCTTTTTGTAACTTGCAACAGACCCCTCAAACTTCAATCCAGTTAATTGATGATGAAGGGTTCAATCACTCAATACAAACCAAAAGAGCCCAGTCCACCTGAGGATTCAATCAAAATGCCTTCCCCATGATCTGATGCCCAAAACACCTGGGCTGTAGTCATGCAGCCTTCCACAGAAGCCCCCTGTACTCATCCTGAAAATTAATTTCAATGTGTCAGAATTCTTTTCACTCTAGACCACACAGGAGATAGGAGCACAGGCAAGGGTCAGATTGGCCACTGTGAAAGATTTTCAAAGGTACCTTTTAGGTAGGCGTCCTCCTGAAAGTCAACGGGAATCTGCAGGAAACGGTTTCAAGCTTCTTCTGTGTTCTGAACCAGCTTACAAGGACAGAGCGACAGTAAAGCCAATGAATCTGATGAGTTGTGATATCACATGGGATGCAGGAGTCCTCAGCTGATGTCCAACAGCAGCTGACAGCAATCTTTTGTAGGTGCGTTAAAACCTGATACATATATTCCTGATACATATATTGGACAGTCAAATGGTAAGGACACCATTCTGGAGGCCCAAGTTCACGTCCCTGTTCTGCTGCTTTTTTCACTTGTGGCATTTGGTAAACTGCCTATTGTCAGATCATTAAAGGTATTTGGGTGCCCAAATTTTCAGATAGGTGCTTAAGAAGGTTTCCAAATGCCTTTGGAAATTTAATTACATGCTTATCTCCAGTTAACGTCAATGGGAATTAGGCACCTATGTACTTTTGAAAATTCCATGTGGTATCTAATTACCATGAAAAATCGGGCCCTTAGTCTTTCCGGATACTGTTTTTTCATTTGCATAAAGGGGAGATTAATAATTCTTTCCTTCCCAGGGATATTGTGAGGGAATATACATTAAAGATTGTGAGGCATTTCAGACAATACAGTAATGGGTGCTACAGACGTACCTTACATAGATCTCATCCTTTAAAAGTTGGATTATTTTAATCTACCTCCACTCAGAATGTCATTTGGATTGATAAATCTATATCCTGACTGACTTTTGACCTTATACCTATTTCATACCAAACAGAAAAAAGAAACCAAGGAGAAGAACAGGTGAGGAACCCTGTCAGTCAATATCTAAATAGTCTGCTGTCATAGATCACATGACACCACTTTTTAATTGATTCTTCCCAGGTGCTACACTAATTGAGAAGCTTTATATTTTCCTGGCCAATTCCCTAGTCCTCAATGACTGTCAGGGCACCGTGTCCTGTGTATGAACTTCTATGTTCCCATAGCTCAACCTCACACTTATATCCTGTTAATGCAAAGCAGCCATCCTGGATATGTCTGTGGAACTCTGAAGTAAATTCTAAAACTAATGTTCTCTCTCTCCCCAAGCCTTTTTCTCCACAAGTGAATTCTTCCTTATATTTAGTATTATCTGGAGATAACTGCAAATGTCACATAGAGACCTTTTGATTCCACTTGACCACTTCAAACTCCATTCAGAGTAAATGTTTGGATAGATACTCTTCCATTTCTGTGAATCCGAAACACTCCCTGCCCAATGCCCAACTTGTAATCTGAGCAAATGTTTCCCTGTGTGGTAGTGCAAAGGGATTACATGACAGAAGTTCAATAACTCTTTACTCACCTTTTTCAAATATAAACGCCATTAGAGGGATCCCTTTCTTAGCTGTCTCCCCTAAATGAATGATTCCCAGTACAAAATCAACAATTAATGCCTTTTAGTGGAATTACAGTACTAGAATATAATGAAGAAAACAGGAAAACAGAGCAGAAATGGAAGTGTAAGATACTCAGGTCAAACTATTAAACATGAAAAGAAGCTGCCTGAACTGCATCTAATGTCATCTTGCACTTCTCTAGCACCTTCACTCTGAGGGTGTCAAAGTATTCTTCATGCAAAACATGGAAAGGAAATACTGTTAAGTGTTGTTCAGATCTTGTCCTTACCCTTTATTCATCCTTTAATCATATATGTGCTTAGAACATTCCTATCACCATTCTATCAAGCAATGCTATGTGGCATTAAGAGCTGTGTACTAATCATGATCTTGATGTTCATGGAATGGCTTCAGAGGGAGTTGGTCAGAACTTGACAATTGATAACTGTGAATATTTTAATAAGTTTGTAGAATTATGAACCATACATGGAACCTTCATATTTTTTCTGTAGTAGGAAGAAATTGCAAATGTGATTCTTTTATTTCAGAATTTGCTCAAGGTTTTTCAGTAGTAGAGCATCTGGTCCTTTTTAATGGGAGTCTCTTATAATAAAAATAGAGTTCACCCTTTTTCACCCACCTTGGATTAAGCAAGCAATTAACACTGGGCTAATATTGCCTGGGTGTTGCTCAGCAGCAGAAAGGTCAACAAAAAGCGGCTGTGTGTTTCATTAGGCCTACTTTGTGGGCACTAACAACACTCTTGAAACAAGAACTGAAGTATTGAAAACATGAATCAAGCACAGTTGTGAGAGCACCTTTACATGAAATAACAGCACACATGTATGCAGTTCTTAAGAGAGTATCTTAAAAATTTCAAAGAGAAAATATACACATTAAGAAAGCATGCTCTAAGAAACTATAGGTGCGTCTACACTAGCCGGCTACTTCGAAGTAGCCAGCACAACATCAAAATAGCACGCGCCGCGTCTACACACGCCATGTGCTATTTCAACATTGAAATCAACTTTAGGCGGCTAGACACTGAAATCAGTATTCCCATCCGAAGATGGGAATAGCACCATACTTTGAAATTCAACGTAAAAGTAGGGCGTGTGTAGATGATTCGCGTCCCGCTACTTTGAAATAGCAGGGTCCTCCATGGCGGTCATCAGCCGAGGGGTTGAGAGACGCTCTGTCCACCCCCTGTGGGGCTCCATGGTCACCGCGCGCAGCAGCCCTTAGCCCAGGGCTTCTGGCTGCTGCTGCTGCTGCTGCTTCTGCAGTTGGGGGTCCGTGCTGCGTTCACAGGGTCTGCAACCGGTTGTCAGCTCTGTGCATCTCATGCTGTGCAGGCTGAGTGTGTCTGGGAGGGGCCCTTTAAGGGAGCGGCTTTGGGCTTTGCTGGCCCGTTATTTCGACAGGAGCACTTGCATGTGTGGACGCTCCACATTTCCTTCCAGGGCGGCTCCTTTCGACGTTCTCTGTTAGTTCGATGTTGAATGTCGACGGCACCAGCCCTGGAGGACGTGTAGATGATACGTGCTAAAGTAGCCTATTTCGATGTTCTTACATTGAAATAGGCTACTTCGATGTAGCGTGCTAGTGTAGACATAGCCTATATGTTCAATGACACTTAAAAATGCAATGTGTGATCATGAGGTGTAAATTGTATCTTCCCACAGAGCTACCCAGGGCATGAGTTGTGACTAGCCTCTCTAGTTCTTAGTACTTCCTTGGGAAGGGAGCCTCAAGTCCCCTGGTTACACTGCTCCTCTAAGGCTATGTCTACACTCGTCATAGAAGTCTACCGCCCATATGCAATTTTAGTTCTGCCAATTGTGCAGCTAACATCGACTTATTGGCAGTCGACTTTCATGTCTGTCTACACAGGGGAAGGTTGACAGAAGTGATTCTCCCTTCGACCTTTCTTATTCCTCGCGAGGAGCACAGGGGTCAACTTTGACCCTGAGAGTACCAGTTCACATGTGTGAAATCAAACCCCAGAAGATTGACCCTGAGCAGGTTGATCTTCTGCAATACTGAAGGTATAGCCTAAGCCTCACTTGTACAAGTTTTCTTTTCCTATTGGCTAGGTGCACGATCTATTCCTACTATCTAGGCACACTATTTTTTCTTCTGTTTTGTATTTGGCAAGACTATTTGAATCCAAAAAAATCATTTTCCAAAGCTCTCACCATCTCCAAAGTATATTTACAGGATGCAGATTCTTTCTGATTCAATTTAGGATAGGTTTTTGTTTTTGTTTTTGTTTTTTTTTAAAGAAACACACTGCCAAAGGAGTAAATTATTGAATCAAAGTCAAGGGCTATGTCACCAGAAATCTACCTACCAAATAGTTACTGACTTCACACAGTGTGTGCTGCAACGACCACTAGAAATTTCTTCACCCTACTCTCTCCAGTAAACAAAAATACAACTGCAATATTATGCATTAAAGGTTGCTAAACAGGCTATCTAGATTATTGCTTTTGTTGATAGTACATCATGATAAGATATTACCGAACCTGAGTATTGTGAGCTCCTTCTTCCTCAGCTGTGTATACTTTGTAATAGTGTAAGCCAGAGAGAGAGAGAGATTTTTGCACTAATTATAGGAAGGGGTAACCTCAATCATCTGGGGGAAATGACGGTTTGCATCATTATTTCTAAGATAGCTCTGGCACCATCACAGGAAGACATGAATGCTTTAGTAGGTAGGAAAGCCAGATTCCCTAATGCAAGATTAAGCCATTTTGATTAAATGCTTACTGCAAATGAAAGGAAATAATTATGAAAGGAAAATAGAAGATTGTCATTTGGAGACAAGAAAAGTTAGGGGAAGCTGTACATTTTCTGGTAATTACAACAGATCTGATCTCAAAATTATGGAAGTCTAACTTAATTTTTAAGGGAGTTGGGAAGAGCCCATTGTATATAGAGGATGTGTGCTCACACCCTATGGGATTTTTCAGATCTAGCGCTGACAACATGTGAAAACACTAGAAGCTTTGCTCTTAATGGTAAAATGCAATGATAAAATGATAAGCACATGTTTACATGGGGAATGATACCCACCCTACCTTACCACCCTGCAGCTGGACCACAAGAGCACTTGGTAAAGGAAAATGTACAAGCCTGCATTTTTACAAAAATAATTCCCTTCTGTGAAATCTTTCTAGTACTTCCTGGTTTGCTGAGCACATCCTGGCCAGTAGCTTTCTCTGACATCCCAGTCAAAAGGTTTTCAATGAGACTTCAGCTTAGCTGTTAACAGAATGATGTATTCTGTGTTTAACTCAGTTTCTGCATTAGCTTTGCCTTTTCTCCAGTATAGCGAGTGAGATTTTAATTACAAGTCTTATGATTTTTAGTTTTTCTTAATGTCTCAGATGCCAAAAATGAGATTGTGTGAGAACTTCAGCTTTCATTTGAAAGCAAAATGAGCTACTAGCCCTCAGAGCTGTGGAGAAGAGCCTGAACACATGAAGCAAGTTCACCCAAAAGCCTGGAAACAGGCAGCAAAGGACAGAACCAACATTTGGTATTTTTTAAAAATCTCATAAAATCCTACGAAAGTCTGCAAAATTCCCAAATGACTAAAGGTATCATTTTTGAGATGAACTGAGTTGTTAGCTGCAGCTAGTAAAAAAGTGGTGATTAAAGCTGCCAGAACCATACACGCGTCGGGCGCTATTTCGAAGTTAACTTCGACGTTAGGCGGCGAGACGTCGAAGTCGCTAACCTCATGAGGGGATCGGAATAGCGCCCTACTTCGACGTTCAACGTCGAAGTAGGGACCGTGTAGACGATCCGCGTCCCGCAACGTCGAAATTGCTGGGTCCTCCATGGCAGCCATCAGCTGGGGGGTTGAGAGATGCTCTCTCTCCAGCCCCTGCGGGGCTCTATGGTCACCGTGGGCAGCAGCCCTTAGCCCAGGGCTTCTGGCTGCTGCTGCAGCAGCTGGGGATCCATGCTGCAGGCACGGGGTCTGCAACCAGTTGTCGGCTCTGTGTATCTTGTGTTGTTTAGTGCAACTGTGTCTGGAAGGGGCCCTTTAAGGGAGCGGCTTGCTGTTGAGTCCGCCCTGTGACCTTGTCTGCAGCTGTGCCTGGCACCCTTATTTCGATGTGTGCTACTTTGGCGTGTAGACGTTCCCTCGCAGCGCCTATTTCGATGTGGTGCCGCGCAACATTGAAGTTGAACATCGACGTTGCCAGCCCTGGAGGACGTGTAGACGTTATTCATCGAAATAGCCTATTTCGATGTTGGCTTCACGTGTAGACGTAGCCAGTGAATATAAGCAGCTTTGCCCTGTGCATTCCCCTCAGAAGCCCCAGCACAGGGAATAAACCAGTGGTGGAAAGAGGCTGGAAGGCATGTGCCTGGAGTACTGAGTGCTCTGAGGATTTGGGGCTGCCAGAAAGCCCACAGACAGCCCTGAGACAGCTACTGTAAGCCAGCACAGTCCTCATGGACCCATTTCATTCCTCACTAGCTGATAACCCAAAGTAGCCACGGTGGCATCAATAGAGCTGGTGAAAACAGGACACATTTTAATAAATGTTTCTGTTGAAAAATTATCCTTTTTCTTATCAGAAACTGTTGATTTTCAAAATTATGCTCTTTGATCTGTTTTGCCCCCCTGGAGGCTGTATGTCCCAGGAGGCACAGCACATAAGATAGCCCTGGACTTTTGTCTTTACCAATACACACATGCAAATATGTCTTTGCTGTACTATAAACAGAACTAAGAGAGAAGGCAGTTGTTATGTACTAGCTTATGGGTCTGAGTGGGTTTCAAATGCAGCATCTTGTGGAACACATTGCAATGATCTCGTCTGGAGGTGATAAAAAACATGGATAACTGTGGCAAAGTCCATGTGTCCTGGGAAATGCCCCCATCTTAATGAAAAGATTGTGAAAACTTGCTCTTGGCTATACTTGCTATTTGACTTTCTGAAGAGTCCAACAATACCTCCAGATTGTTGATTAAGAAAAGGAAGACAAGCTCTCTGTAGCTGTCATCTACTACTAGAGCTGAGCAAAATCATGGTTTAATTTATTCCATGATCAAACTGAAAAATCTGAGGATGGAAAAGATTATTTTTGGGGTGATACAAATTTCTTTTTAAGTCTCAGTATAACATTCAACTGGAATTTTTTTTGTAAGTAAATCGAGCTAAATTTTAAAGTGAAAATGAATAGTTCTTTTCAAAAGTGTTGGCCAGGAACACTGACTTTTTGAAGGAGAAAAAAATGTGGATAAAATTGTCCAAATAGGGAGGAAATTTACAGGTCACTTTGGTCAACTTGAAACGACACTTTTCAGCAAACACCCAGCTCTGTCAAGAACATATCCCATTAGCTAGTGCTTTCTGAGTACTGGTACCATGGCAACCCCAGCCATGGGATTGGCTGAGATAGGCAGGGGAGTGGAGGGAGCCAGCAAAATACTGGCTCCTCTTTTTTTACAAAAAAGCACTGGGCGAGCCTATATAGATAGGAACCTATTAAATTCATGGGCATGAAAAAATGTGCCATGGACCTTGAAATCTGGTCTCCTGCTATGAAATCTGGCCTTTTGTTTGCTTCCACCTATACTATATAATTTCAGAGGGGCCATCAACGTTTGTGTGTCTTCCCCCAAAAAGAAAGTTGCGGGGGGTTGCAAGGTTATTTTTGGGGGGGGCGAGGGGTACAGTATTGCCACCCTACATCTGCACTACCTTCAGAGGTGGGCAACTGGAGAGCAGCAGGTGTTGGCCAGCCACTCAGCTTTGAAAGCAGCACCCTGCCAGCAGCAGCACAGAAGTAAGGATAGCAATCCATACCATGCCGCCCTTAATTCTGCACTGCTGCTTTCATCGCCAAGCATCTGGATAGTGGTGGCTGCTGGCTAAGCGTGCAGCTCTGCAGGCAGCAGTTCTGCCTTCCGAGCTGGGATCTCTGCCATCAGGCACAGCTTTCCAGCTCTGAGGGGAGTGCTGTCATCAACAGCAGTGCAGGGATAAAGGTAGAAGTACTGAAATGTTCCCTCTAATCTTTTCCATCAATGTGCCACTTTTCTCCACCCATGTGCAAAATAAATTTTATGTTCACCAAGATGTATGCAAATGAACACCACCAGTAGAACGAAACACCTAGCTGTGGGCATTCTGCTAATCAGCTAGGCAGTATTAGAATCTCTCCTGAGTAGCCACACAAATGCGCAGCTAAGAGGGAACAAAGAACACAAGCTCCCTACAATAACCTTGCGACATCTCCGCAAGTCCTTTTTGTGTCAGGATCCTTCCAGTTACAATATCATGAAATGTCAGATTTAAATACCTGAAATAATGAAATGGATGATGTTTAAAATCCTGTGACCAAGAAATTGACCAAAATTGCCCCTGAATTTGTTAGGAGCCTGTACATAGTATGAATATTTTAGCTTCATATTACCTTAAGCCAGTTTGTCTCAGACCACTGTATCTCCCCTGCTGACTGCACAAGCTGCTTTTTTCTTAAACATACAAATAATTGCACAGGTAGCTCATCTGTGTGCATGAGCCACTCTGACTGTCGGCATTCAGACAGTGGCCTTTATGTGAGAGAATGAAGGTAAGCCATGTAATAGCTTTTATTGTATCAAATCCTGTTCCCGGAAGGGGCACCAAGAAATCAGCAACAAAACTGATTAGTTTCAATCTGCCCTTTCATGTTAAACATCTTCCTTTCTTTCCTTTCTTCTGTTATCCCTCCGTTATCCTGTTTCTATGCCTGTCTCTTTCCGTATACCTCTGCATTTCTTTCCCTTCATATGTTTCGCATTTCCCCCCTCCACTCATTTCTCTCTTTCTCTGATATGGGACATTTCTGTTTTACCCATGTCTTCCCTCAGCCCTATTTCAGGTCAGATCGCTATTCATTTGGTGACATAAATATTTAATCCTTTGCCAATGGAGTTTCCAGGTGGGGAATTTAAATCAGGACAATTTGCATGTCACAAAAAGGTAGAGGCTGTTAATATAATAAATCTTTGATGGAGGTTTTCAGACAAAGTTCTCAAAAACAAAAAAACAAAACAAAACAAAACAAAAGTCATTTATACTCAAATGAAAACTTCTTTAGTTAGAGTCCAAAAATGAATTTACAATTAATCCCCTCCTACACAGGCTTCCCACTTCATTAAACACCTTCTCTATGTTTAAAGTCACTGTGCTAGCCTGCTAACTTAACTGTGCTCAGGCTAGAACTACTGGTTTTTAGATTGCTTTTCTTGACTCTCTGGAAGTAAGCTAGCATGTGGGGGAACTGATTGAAGAAGGATGTTCTATATAAGCTGAGTGTGTCTACTGAACAATAGTCTGTATATGCAATGGTACAAAACACTAATGAAAGTGGATTTTAACATTGCTCTTGGAAGGGGAAGTAATACGCATATGGGAACATGTGAGTGAATAACAGTTAAAAGTATTTGTCTGAACTCAATATCCTTTGACATATAATATCTGATAGGCGGTAGTGGTAAAGCCAGCAGGAGCTTCCTGCTTTCCCATGATGCAGATGCAGTATTCCTTTAGCAAACACTTCCTTGCAAGTCTCCAACCTCTCCTGTAAAGCGGTGCTATTACCTTCAATGTAATTATGTATTAATGTTTGCTTCCTGGTCGAACATTAATAGTAGTTGCTTTGTGGCACCTACGAACCTTAGTTAAGGACCAGTACCTGATTTTGCTGGTTGCTGTACCAAGAGAACAAAAAGGACTCCCCAGTCCCCAGAAGCTTACAATCTAAGACAAGCAACAAGAGAAGGGAACAGAGGGGGAAGCACAAAGAAACAATTAGATATTTTGGTTAGGAGGGTGTAGGAAGTCATCTTAGCACACCAACAGCCTAGCAGGTGTCCAGTCTTCTATATACTTCATGGCAAAGGAGTGTTTTAAGGCAGAAAAAAGGCATATGGGATTGTTTAAAATCTGCCCTGATCAAAGCCCATTAGATAAACTAAAGCTTGGATAACTCTCTAGTAGAGCAGAAGAAGGAGTTAAGAAAAACAAAACACAACAAGGGATTCTTACACATAAGAGCTGTGTCTACACGTGCACGCTACTTCGAAGTAGCGGCACTAACATCGAAATAGCGCCCGTCACGGCTACACGCGTCAGGCGCTATTTCGAAGTTAACTTCGACGTTAGGCGGCGAGACGTCGAAGTCGCTAACCTCATGAGGGGATCGGAATAGCGCCCTACTTCGACGTTCAACGTCGAAGTAGGGACCGTGTAGACGATCTGCGTCCTGCAACGTCGAAATTGTGGGGTCCTCCATGGCAGCCATCAGCTGGGGGGTTGAGAGACGCTGTCTCTTCAGCCCATGCGGGGCTCTATGGTCACTGTGGGCAGCAGCCCTTAGCCCAGGGCTTCTGGCTGCTGCTGCTGCAGCGGGGGATTCATGCTGCATGCACAGGGTCTGCAACTCATTGTCGGCTCTGTGTATCTTGTGCTGTTTAGTGCAAGTGCGTCTGGGAGGGGCCCTTTAAGGGAGCGGCTGGCTGTTGAGTCCGCCCTGTGACCCTGTCTGTAGCTGTGCCTGGCACCCTTATTTCGATGTGTGCTACTGTGGCGTGTAGACGTTCCCTCGCTGCGCCTATTTCGATGTGGTGCTGCGCAACGTCGATGTTGAACGTCGACGTTGCCAGCCCTGGAGGACGTGTAGACGTTATTCATCGAAATAGCCTATTTCGATGTCGCCACATCGAAATAGGCTACTTCGATGTAGGCTTCACGTGTAGACGTAGCCAAGAAGAGCCATATAGGCAGTTATATACCAACCTGCCTAGAGTTGTGCAGCCCTGCTGGGGAGCTCTAAAAGAGTCAATGTCTTGCTGATCCTCCACATTCAACTGCACAAGGGCTAGGCATAGCGGAGGCACAATAGTTCCAGGACAGACTGTGGCGCTTCTAGGCTGCTGCTCAGGGACATCATCAGGAATTAGACTCAAGACGTACACCCCACTCATGCATCTGATGAAGCGGGTCTTTGCCCACAAAAGCTGATGCTCCAAAATATGTTAGGCTATAAGGTGCCACAAGACTTCTTGTTCTCGAAGCTACAGACTAACACAGCTACCTCTCTAATACCCCTATATGGCCTCCCTGGGTCACTACTGTAGTCAGAGAGTGACAGCAGGAGCTCTAAACCAGGCACACCTGCACTGGGATGCGGGAGGAGAGATGCAAAGCCTGGATGGAGCCGTGGCTTTACCCCAGCATGCCACCTACAACAGCTGAACCTTTGTGGGACAGAAAGTAAATCAGCTGCTGTCTCTAGGAGAAAGACAGGAAACAGGGAAGGAATTTTTCTGAGGGCTCACGCCTGCTGTGAAGCACATTCTGCCATGCCACAAAAGGGACCAGCTTAGGGGATGGGGGATGAACCATGCCTGATACATACAGTTTACATATTAGCTGTGTCTACACGTGCACGCTACTTCGAAGTAGCGGCACTAATTTCGAAATAGCGCCCGTCACGGCTACACGCGTCGGGCGCTATTTCGAAGTTAACTTCGACGTTAGGCAGCGAGACGTCGAAGTCGCTAACCTCATGAGGGGATCGGAATAGCGCCCTACTTCGACGTTCAACGTCGAAGTAGGGACCATGTAGACGATCCGTGTCCCGCAACGTCGAAATTGCCGGGTCCTCCATGGCGGCCATCAGCTGGGGGGTTGAGAGATGCTCTCTCTCCAGCCCCTGCGGGGCTCTATGGTCACCGTGGGCAGCAGCCCTTAGCCCAGGGGTTCTGGCTGCTGCTGCGGCAGCTGGGGATCCATGCTGCAGGCACAGGGTCTGCAACCAGTTGTAGGCTCTGTGTATCTTCTGTTGTATAGTGCAACTGTGTCTGGGAGGGGCCCTTTAAGGGAGCGGCTTGCTGTTGAGTCCGCCCTGTGACCCTGTCTGCAGCTGTGCCTGGCACCCTTATTTCGATGTGTGCTACTTTGGCATGTAGACGTTCCCTCGCAGCGCCTATTTCGATGTGGTGCCGCGCAACGTCGAAGTTGAACATCGACATTGCCAGCCCTGGAGGACGTGTAGACGTTATTCATCGAAATAGCCTATTTCGATGTTGCTACATCGAAATAAGCTATTTCGATGTAGGCTTCACGTGTAGACGTAGCCATTGGGACTCAAGGATGAGGAAATGAACCATGTGGAGCATGAGTGAGTAGAGTTGTCCCCTAGGTGTGGTTCAAAAGCAAACCAACTGCAGGGTACATAGTCGCCTCAAGCTGTGTAAGGGAGAGGAGCAGGGTGCTCTGACACAGGGGAGTTGGGCCTATCTTTGATCATGGGAATCAGCTACTGTCTGCCAGGTTTATAGTTTCATACCGCCACTTCTCAGGGGTTTTAGTTTTCCTCAGTTCAGCTGTGTTTTGCCATTTTCAGTTCTAACCCTATCTGTGGTTCAAATGGCAAACATGGTTGTTCTAAACATATTTAAATTGACCTTTGCACTTCGCTTCATAAACATCTGATCTTGCAAGGACTAGTGCACGAACAGGGCTTTAAAGTTGGTGGACTTAATCCCCTGGAGTCCTTCTTAGTTTGGCTACTTTATTCTAAAAAGTTTAGCACAGATCGAAACTCTCTAATCCAGAACTCTCTCATCAGGCAACATCCGTAATGCAGTATGATTTTAATTAGCCGGACAACCACTTATCATGGGTGTGGCCAAGTCTCCCACAGTCCCATAAAGTTTATTTCCAGACAACAATCCTGGCTGTCAGTGTTCTGTGCTGTTATGTAGCTGCAATTTACTCCTAAATGTCTTCTAAGAGCCCAGTAAGCAATGCAAGTTTTGGTAATGCTGCTAGACAATATTGACCTCCCAGGATTTAGCAAATTCTCTCATTTGGCACTGGTCAGGTCCTGAGGGTGTTGGATTAGAGAGGTTCAACCTGTATTATTACAATAGCACATGGAGGATCCAACTACTTGATGGTCCCAGCGTGCCTAGTATTGTATAGAAGCCAGGTGAAAGATGGTCCTTACCCCAGACAGCTTCCAAACTTTGATGAAGATATGTCTGCACATTTGTGTGAACATATAGGGAGTAATTCTATATTCTGACCCCCTCTCACTTCTTGTTCCCAGAAGTGAGGTCAGAATTTACTGAGTTTTACTAAGAGTTTACTAACATGCTTTCTCTTGACACTTTTTTATTTATTGTTTGGGATAGAAAATCAACTTTCCAAGTTATGTTTTTCTTCATCTGTACAAAAAACAATGTCAAGGTTTAATATTGGTACTTTCAGGTTTCTGACACCAAAGATTTACAGAGCAGGACTGTGCATCTTTGGAATGTATGGTCAGGCCTGAAAAGAATCTGGTAAGCAAACTGTAGGTAAAAAAGCTCCCTGAGACATCCCTAAGCTCACAGTGAATGACAAATCTGGGTTTCGGTCCTGTTGGAAACCCCTGGAGCCTTGATCTGACAAGTTTGAGATTAGCTGCCATCTATAAATCATGTCAGACTGAGCTCAAACAAGGCCCCTAATCCTGACATTTCTTTTAGTATGTATCTCGCGCTGGCTGCCAAGGTCAATATCTGTGGCTTATGCATTTTCCTCTAACCTCAGAGACAGTAGCACAGGAAATTGCTAAGTGGAATAAAAAGAAATGGTTCCCTCAAACAAAGGAACGCTGATCATAAAATATTCCATTTATACAGAATTTTCTGAGAGATTCCCCATCACAGACCCAAAAAATGAGTCAACAACAGTGTCATAGGCTTGGTCTACATTAACAAGTTCTTTTGAAAGATTTTTTGAAAGAAGGGGGCTCTTTCAAAAGATCCCATGGAACTTCTATACACAAAAAGTGTTCTTTTGAAAGCAAATAAAGAGAGTGAGTCAATCTTTTCAAAATCGCTCATCCTTTCCCATTTCAGGAAGAGTGTCACCTTTCGAAAGCTTCTTTCGAAAAAAAAAAAAAACATTTTGGAAAAAAAAAACGTGTAGATGTTCTGCAGCCTTTTTTTTTCAAAAGACCAGCCTTCATAGGGCCTGATTTTTCAATCCTTGGCCCAGTCTTTCAAACGAGCAGGGGCTATGAGGACCCTCCCTTTCAAAAGAGCAGATCATTCTTTTGATCTGCTTTTGTGTGTGTGGATGCACTCTTTCAAAAGAAATTCTTTTGAAAGAGATTTTCCAGGAGGCTGCTTTCCAAAGATCTCTGTAGTGTAGACATAGCCATATGGAAAAGAGGTATTTTAAGAATATATTCTGTGTGCCTAGTAACATACAATTTTTCCTGCCACAACCTATTTGTTTTTTGCCTCTTGCTCTCCCAACTGTTTTGTCATCTTCTTCTCATCAAAGTCTTCTCTGCATGAGCTAAATCTATTTACATCATCTAAGGATCTGGCCACTCCCTATTTCTATTGTAAAGAACATTATGCACATTAATAATAAAAAAGTGAACAAAGATTCGAAGCTTTGTGAAGATTACACTCATACTGTTCTGAACGGTATTAACATACTGTAGAAGACTATGTTGAGCATCACTGACCTGTTAGTTGGAGCGGTGGTTTTCAACCAGTGTATTGTGGCACATTGGTGTGCCGTGAGAACTGTCCAAGTGTGCTGTGGAATGTCATTAGTGTTCTTGAAGCTTTAAATTAGCACTTTTCACAGAGATCATAAATGCAATTCTCATATCCATTGATGTGCCATGGCCCGACAGTGGAACTATGTGCATTAAAGACCCAAAAATGAAAATGTTATGCAAGCAGGAAACCTAAAATGCCTATGGGAATAATTCTCTGAGGGTAAAGAACCCTTCCCACAACCTCAGCTTTCTGCTTCATTTCCTGATTTTAAATAGTTTCCAACAATACAAATAAGGGCACACCAAATTTGCACAAAATGTGAAATGAGGGATATTAATATCACTCTAAAGAGGGACTTTTCACCACTGCTCCCCTTCAGTAAAATGAAAGGCTAATTGTTAAGATTTAAAAGAAGAAAAATTAAAATATTAGCAAAGCTAATGTTAAATATCTACATAATACACAGACTAAGAAAACAAGATATGTGCATCTTGTTATAGTGCTTAGATTATCCGCAAATACAAAGGTTTAAATTTTGCAATACAGTTAGGTATTAGCATCCAAGTATTCAGGTACATCACACATGAAAAGTTATGCAGAGAGATCATTGTGGAAAGCAAATATATCAATGAGTAAAGCGATTCCGCCCTCCCTCCCCACAGTAAGTGAGTATTTTAGGGCAGGTTTTCCATTTAGAAAATATAGTCCATCAGGAAATGATTTGAGTTACTTTCCTGACTGTGCTTCTCATCAGCATTTCAGCTCATGCTTCCTAGGTAGGTGTCCCTTGACCACCTGATTGCATTCAATAGCACAAGCTACCTCATCAGCCAAGTGTAGCATTGAAGGATTCCACATTCTCTCCAATCTCACACATTACTGGAGTCCCATGCATCCAGGATTGTGATGATCAATATGTAATGCTGACAAATGTGGGTGGCCAGCACCAGGGAATGAGCCTGCATTCAGAGGGGCTAAAGTCCTGTGCTCTACCACATGAGGTAAGGGCGAGTTGGCTCTCAGCCAAGCCTGTAGAGCAGGGAGTTCACTCACTCTAGTACATGGTCTCAGTGCCTCTGGGGAATTACAAATGCTTGAGTTTTGCCTCATAGCCCCTAGTTCTCAAGATGTCATCCAAAGGGATATAGTTCTCCAACTTTTGAGACTGGGCATCATGGAAGGCTGAAGTCCCATGCTTGAAGAGCATTGTGACATTCACCATAATGATCTTCTTCTGGTCCTTGCTGGTGATGACAATATCCAGTCACAGTTGGCTATCCTATCCAGGGATGGCAGAATTCATGGCACCTTCCCTCACAGATGGTGGGATGGCTTTAAACAGACCGATCAAATCCAGTATACTTGATCTTAGTTCTAAGTCCAAGAAGCCTTAGTATGGTATGGATCCCACTGGCTTACTCTATGACATAAATAGTGCATTGTATTTTCTATAATGTCTTGTGTGTAAAACTCCCAATAGTCCTTTTTTAATAGAAAACTGAATCCCTTTGCCAATCTGTGGCTGTCTAAAGTTATTAGGAGGTGATGATTACCTGATTGTAGAGGTCTGTTGAATTCCTTTTGGGCAGAGTTACTGTGATTAAATATTTATCTAACTGCTTGGGAAGAACAATCGGGGAAAAGCATCGGGGGATGGAGGGAGAGAAATGGCATGAGATATTCCCAATATGTCATCAGTGTATGAATCAGAATTGTGATCCAAAGTTCTGAAGTTATTCAGCTGCTGCAGTGTATTCATTTATGAGAAAAAAGTGTTGTCTGGCTGATTATACACCCTAGAAGGTATCACAGTAATTATATGAAAAAATACCAAAAATGTTGCCATTAACTGAAACCTTCAAGTTTCTAAATCTCTTTACAGTTTAAAGTTAGATAGTTTACCATAATATATTAATGTAAACTCTTGTCATCTCTTGTACATATCTAATGAAGTTCTAATGTCTTTTAGATGCAAATATTTGTCTTCAAAACTACTCCAGGTTGAACCTCTCTAATCTGGCACTCTGTCATCAGCAAAGTCCATAGTCCAGCATGATTTTAGTTAGCTGGACGACCACTTATCATGGATGTTGCCACTAGACTACAGCACCTACCAGTAACAATAGGAGAAAGAAAGAATCAGGAACTAATGCTCTGTGGTGCCACCCAGAAGTGGTCAGGGGTTCTGCCTGGTCCCTAAGAATCTGTTAGCACTAAGATTGTGCCAGGAGTGGCTGATATGAGTCCCATCCAAGAATATTAACAGCAGAGGTTCAAAGTCTCCTATCAGCTACTCAAGGCACACTCTTGGTGGGCTAGGAACAGTGACTGCTGCACTGAACTCTGTTAGGGAGTGCTCTAGGCAGCTACTTAACATTGCAATCACAGAGGGTGTCTCTGAATGCAGAAAGCGGGGACATAGGTGAACAGAGACTCTGAAATGCTTTTTGATAGAAAATACACTCATGAATCACCTTGCCTTCCCTAAGCAAGCTTGGAAGCAGGGAATGCAGCCCAGCCAGGAATCCCATGTGCAGGTGGCCAAATCCACTTTGTGAAGGAGGTAACATGTTTTATTGGATCAACTTCTGTTGGTGACAGAGACAAGCTTTTGAGCTACACAGAGCTCTTCCTCAGGTCTGGGAAAGGTACTACCAGAGTCACAGCAAAATGGAAGGTGGAAGAGACTGTTTAGCAGAAAGAGTTAGTCCATCATGTAAGTGATCATTCCATAATGTACAAACCACTGCTGACATGCAGCATCATAGCTGCTACTACAGCGCATGGGCATCTACCAATCCAGAGAAAGGATAGGGGTGGGGAGTGCACTAAAGCTCCAACTCTTTTCCAGCCCTTAGATCTGGAGACAAAGTATTTAAAACAAAATGGATAATGGAGTTAATTGCCTGAGCATTTAATTATGTTCAAGCCCACGTGTATTTGTTCCACTGATCTGATATTCATAAGGATCAGCTTAAAAGTATCCACAGATATTTTTAGCCTAACCAGCCTAACCAATTAGTAATATAATGGCTACAAATGTAGCATGTATTCCCCCATTTTGGGGGTGGGGAGATTGGGGGGATTGTTGTGCATTCTTGGTAATATTGTTTACTTTGATGTTCAGAGACAAACCAACTTAGATATGTCCTCACGTGTCTCAGTTCTTTATTCACTTTCTCTATTGAACACGTTCATTTGAATGACTGTGGATGATAAAGGCACAGTTCGATTGACTGGAAGAGATGGAGCTATTTCGTCATCTATGCTGGCTTAACAGTAGGGGGTGGAGAAGCACAATCGTATTGTCATGTCATTCAAGGCCACTTTTCAAAGTAATTTGAGCAAACTAGTCTGTAAACAACTTCCATGCGACGGTTGTATCCATTCTACAAAATTCCATGTAGGGTGCTCCTTCCCCCAACAGACTAAAAAAAGTTAGAGCAGTTGCCAAATATTAGACCCGCTTTGTAATGGCAAAACTGTATTTTAAAACCTGGCAAGCGAGTGAGACAAATTCCTGTTTAGCAACACTGACATGGGGTGGCCGGTTAGTCATTCCTCTCTTGATTTTTACTAATGAAGTAGTCACACCTGTTTCAAGTTGTTAACATAAAAAGGGTCCAAACTTGCTCATTCTGAAGTCAACAGCAAAGCTCCTATTGAGTTTATTGGGAGCAGAATCAGATTCATAATCAAGCACACTGTAGACAGGAAACAGGCATGATGACAGCACCTAACTGATAGGATGATTAGCACATCTGTTCTGAACCATTAAAGTGATGGAAAGAAATTACCTTCGAGGCCACCTGCAGGACCACAATTGCACACAATTATTAAAGAGTCATTACAAAAAGTTAATGTAGAAGAAAAGTGCTGTTAGAAATGTAATCTCTATGTTTGAAGGTGCTACTAAAAATGGGAACTGAGAAGTATTGTCTGTGATGATTACTCACAGGCTCCGGAGTGTATTATATTTGTGTTGAGAGTGAGTAAGTATTTAGCCCTTGTACTGTGTTCTTCAGTGCTAAAAATTGGAACTCTTCCATTCCCCAGCCCAGGTGCATTGCTAAGAAGATTCTATGGGCTACCAAGATTCCTAAGTGTTGTGACTAAAATATTGCCATTTATTACAAAAGTCTGTGATCTGTTGGTTCACAGTGTAATAATGCAGGGGGACTTAAGGGAAGCCATTTGCCCAACCACAAAGACAAAACAAAAATAAAGAGAGGAGGAACGAAATGATGACACTCAAAAACAATTAACCCAAGAAAGCCAGCAAAGAGTTTCTCTGTAGCAGAGCCAGAAGTTTTTATGAGCAAAAGCAAAACAGCTTCAAATATGTTTATGGAACTGAGACAGTGAAGAAAAGCCTATATTTATCTTATCTGAAGAGTAGGAACCACACTGATCTGAGTCACATGCCATCATGACAGTCCAGTTAGAAATATGATAGATAAGGTTTGGAAATCAAGCACATTAGGTGTGATAGTATGATAAATGGGAAAAAGATAAAACAAAGAGTACACAGGAACAGGAGCAGGCTATAGCATGTAATGTGAAACTTGAGCCAATTCTCATCAGAGAGATATTAAAAAGGATCAATACTATAGTGGTTTGATGGCCTTTGTGAAATTAATTATCTCAGTCCAGTTCCTGTCATCTTTACATACCTACCTTACGGTATTTGAGGTGTCAGGACCAGTCAGAGTCCTACTGCAGGAAACTCTCCAATGGCTTCCCTAGTGTAGCCAAGAACTGAAGGGACAGTAGAATACATTTTTAATAACCTTATTTTACCCCTCACAATTGGTCTTTGCCAGTCCAGGTTCATGCACATCAGTCAGCCAGTGTGGTGGTGCTGTCAGTGCTGCTTCTCAGGTTGTACTTCTTGTACAGTGTAACAGAGGATTTCTCTCTGTCTCTAAGAAGTGCTAATTTTTTGATTTTTCACTACTGAAATACAGGCATCAGGGGAACAAAATTTAAAAACAGAGGTCCAAGCCAGCCAAATGTGAATGCAATACTGCTAAGTAAGGAATACATATATGGGGATAATTTTAGATGGTTTTAAAAGGGGACAGCATGTGAATTTCCCATGAAGGCAATGACAAAACTCCCATTGCCTCCAGTGGGACCTCAGATTTTACAATGAGTCTTAAAAGGAAAAAGAAACAAATACTGGTAATGTTGGTCAGAAATCAGGGTGCTGGAAAAGATCCACAGAAAAAAAACATTTGAAAAAGAAATAGCAAAGATTAAAGTTGCAAATACAATAAAATAATCAAAAGAAACAGATAATCAGTTCTGTCATTTAACTACTCAAGCAAAAAAGCCAATCAAGCATTCTGTGAAGCCACTGAGGGAAATGCAGAAAGTGGGAAGTTAGTTAATGATGACGTTAGTATTGCTCTGAGCCTGAATAAATTATCTGCCTTAGTCCTCATAAAAAGAAGCCAAAGGTCGCATTCCGGGGATTGGGATATTTTCCCAAGTGGGAGGGAAGGGAGTGGAAGTGTTGAAAGACTTTGTGAGTACATCAAAGCAGAACGGCAATTAGAGCAGATAAAAGTTCATACCGAACAGATACAGATAAAGTGTATCCCAGATTTTATAAGCCAGCAAAGGAGCCTATAATAAAGTGCAAGTTATGGAGATTTCTAGTACCTAAAAACTAAAGAACTCAAGTACTTCTCCGCTGGAGTGCATAGGCTTGAGAACCAAAGTGGGTCAGTCATGCTGTGCAATTATTGAAAGGGAAGAGCCACTGTTACGTGAAACATGATCAGGTAATCTAACGAAAGCTTATTTAAATTACCATCACTACACACTCTACAAAAGTTAGTACTTCTACAGAATCAGGTACATAGCTGCTGTCTTGACTGCTTTTTTGTTTTGGTAGTATATAAACTAGCATGGCTCTCTCTCGGCTACTATTCAGTTGCTGAAAAGTTAGTTTGTTAGCATGTCATAATTCATGTGAGAGTTCAGATAGCAGTGGCTAAAATAGTTGTATGTACGTATGGTAAAGGAAAGTTCAACGGTAATTTGTTTATGCCATGTTTCAAGCAAACACAATGAGCAACATTCCACATGATTAGAGGCTGCCAGCTAAAGTGCCCACTCAAGCAATTTCACCTAAATTTATCTGAACATAAACACTATTTGTTTTTTTATGAATGAAAAGTCAAGAAAGGTAGCAATAATGAGATCATGAGGGGAGACAATCCTCCGATTATGAAGAAAACAGGTTTCAGTATAGCATACTATATATTTAGGTGGTCATAGACATCAGGGCTGGGTCTACAGTATAGAGTTTTGTCAACAGAAGTTACTGTCGAAACATATCCACACCAAATAGAGGCTCCCCCGGTCGATGCCATCTATCGACAGAGAGCAGCCACATTGCCCAGCCCTCTGTCGACATAACAGCCAACCAGAAACTGCAAACAGGGCTGCCTGGTGAACCAGAAGCCCTCTATGTCAACAGTATTTTTTGTCAACAGAATGTGGTGACAGAGGCGTTATGCCTCATATGAGAGTGACTTAACTCTCTTAAGAAAACTGCTGTATTCTGTTAACAAAACTCTGTAGTATAGACACAGCCCAACAAAGTTGAAATAAATTAAGAGCCTGATCCAACATCCATTGAAATTAATGGGTAAAATGTTGTAACTCATTGCTAATCACTGAGTGATGGGCGTCCAGATAACATTTAAGGAATAGTTTCAGTACACTAAAAATTATGCCTTTTTTCATTTTGAAGTGACAGAAAGCCACCAGAGAATCATACGTCCCCAAAATGGGCCATACAAGCAGGAAAGAATTGTCACCCTTTCCTGACTAGCCAGCTGCATCATGTAATGCTTAATTATCCACTGTTGCTCCAACCTAGAAATGAAAATGGAAAGACAAACTACAAATATTGAAACGACTTGCAAGCGACAGTAGAGGCCAAGGGGCTCTTGCCATATGTAAATATAGACAAAGACTGATTAAGTTTATCTCAAGATGTAGAGAGACGCCCTGGATCCATTCACTGAGCAGGTACGTTGAGGAGTAAAGATGCTTTGTGAAAGTCTTGGTCCTATCTCATGCCACAAAAGCCTGAACAGTGGGGTGGTAATCTACTTTATTAAATGGGAAAGGTAATTATTAATCAGGAAAGAATCTAGTTCCCATTTAAATATGTTGTTTTATACGTAACCATTTGTATCCATCACTCACACTCATTTCTATTTGAATATCTATTTTCTCAAATAAACTTCCTGTCATTCTACTGTAATTGAACTTGAGTTCTGCGTGTGACAGAGAAACGGTGAGCTAAGGCAGAACTGGCAAAGCGGCTACATGATTCTTCTGGGAATAGGGGATCTTGGTTTTCTGTGGGTATCCAGATATCAAGCTCTGCAAAAACATGTAAAGGACTATGGAGGTTGAGGGAAAAGGCAGGGCTGAGGTAGAACAAAGAAAAAAGACTGAGTGGCTGACAGACGGGGTATGTCATGAAGCTAACGTCATGCTGCCTAGAGACAAGTGGCAAAAAGGAGACACACAGCCTCAGGAGCCCTGCAAAATATCATGACATAATATTTTGAACATGCAAAACCTTCAATTTTAGATTTCAGGCTGTCAATTTGGAAATCTGGGATGCACTTGTTCAGAATGGACTCTTTTCCAAGTGAAAAATGGTGATGTGGCAAATGAAACTGAAAACTCTGAATGATGAGAAATTTTGCTTTTCAATATGATGTTATGATTAAGTACACATGGGGCATGTCTCGTGTGCAATGTAAGCCAAGCTCAAACATAACACCCCCTGTCTGTACATAACTTGCACAAATCCAGGGCAGATCCACAGTCAAAGGATCCCACTGGGATGCAGATCTGAGCCTGAATCAAGCTGGGACCAGCATTCAAGCTCTATTGTTTTGAAGTATTGACATAGCCCCATTGGGCTTGTGCTCTGGCAAGCTACCAAAAGTATCTCAGAACCTATGGGTCTATTTACTTTATCCTCTGGACAGCCAAGTTTGGTGGACAGCCAAGTTTCCCATACTGCACCACAAACAAAGGGCTAGAGCCACCACATTTTGGGAACGCACTAGTGTCTGAAATGTAGTTGGGTGGTCTTGGATCTGGGTGCTGTGTTGTGAACGGTGGAGCCCACTGGTTCAGCCCTAGTTAGAAAATTCTTAACTTAAGATTGACAATAAATGTAAGTGCTCGAGCTCTGGCTTATTTAACCCGGGTTCTGCTGACTTAGATTCCACTAACCCTGAGCTTGGACTACCATGTAGATATATCAATGACCTAGGACTCCACAGGTCTTTGTTCAAATGAGCATTCACACTGTACTTCCTACTCATGGATTACAACTTCAAGATCTTTGGGAAACATTTGGGGATAAATTCAATGGCATAAACTATAGAGCTTAAAGTCAGAAGGTGACCACTAGGTCATCTAGTCTGACTTCCTGTATAACACAGGTCACCAACACTGCCTAGAGCCACACATTAAACCCAGCAATGGAAGAGACACCAAAGTAAGACCAAAAGATTGTTACATGACACAGGCAGAGAATGGGAGTGAGTGAAGTGCACCAATGTTGTAGGCCTCTGCAATGGCAGGAAGATTGTTCTGGCAAGTGACCTGCACCTATACACCGCAGAGGAAGACAAAAAACCCCTGAGGTCACTGCCAATCTGACCCCAGGGAAAATTCCTCCCTGACCTCACACACAGCGATCAGTTAGCCCCCGAACATGTGAGCAAGAACGAGCCAGCCAGGCACTGTAGAGAGTACTCAGTGCCACCCCAGAGCCACAGACCATCCTGTTCTGTGTCCCATCCCCAAACATAGTCATCCCTGATGCTTCAGAGGTAGGAAATAAAAAAACCTCCCAGCATAAAATGGCAGGGGGTGGGGGCGGGGAATCCCTTCTGGATACCTGCTGGGAGCCAGCTGAAGAGCTAATATAAGTCAGAGTCTTTTAAAATAGCCTAGACCTTTTTAGACCTGATTTGTTGATGTGTATGTATATGGGAGGTTATAGTGATGTAACTTAACAACCAAGGAGCTAAGGGAGGTGCAAGTAAAGTAATATAATCTACATTCTTACATTCACCTGTTAGTTGCATTTCTTATTGTTGGGTTCTCTTTTCTGGTACCTCAGCTTGTCGGTTGGACATAGACTCCCAGAAACCAACTGTAGATATAATGTAAGGGGTTACCAGGCGAGTTCAATAGCAGTAGATGGCTGTAAAAGAGATTAGAGGGAGTCAAAATTGACAGGTGCCTCTTAACCTGCCTAAAGCACACTGTGCCAGATTCCTCTGTGTGTAAATCTTTTAAAGGCACTGGAGTTGCACTAGGGAAGAAGTGGTCCCTATATCCTTAATATTAGAAAAAACAAATTTATAACTAGTATGAAAGTGCACAGTAAAGCATGGGCTTATGTGCATGTATATTTTGACTTCTACCTGATGAATGATAGAGCAGCTCGTACAGTATGTCTAGCTGTTCCCTCTACCAGCTGCTTGCAATGAAACTCTTTCCAATAGCTCATTGAGCACAAGACGCCTTTCTCACAGTGGAGGTTCTATCTGGAATTATAATGTTGCATATTTGACTGGTAGCCTGGGTGCCTTTATTATTATTTGAAATTCAGGGCACTCCCTGTAATGGAATAAAACCCTGTGCTCTGAGCAACTTTTTTTTAGCATAACAGCTCAGTGGTTAGACCTTTGGCCTTGTAAACCCAGGGTTGTGACTTTAATGCTTGAGGGGGCCTTTCATGGTTCTGTGGCAGGTTAGCTTTAAAAAACAAAAATCTGTCAGGGATAGTGATCCGTCCTTCTATGAGTTCAGGGGACTGGACTTGATGACCTCTTGAGGTCTCTTCCAGTTCCATGAGATAAGTATACCTCCCTGTTTCAAAACACAGACTTCAGGTATAGCAGTAGAACTAAGCCACATTTTAAAACTACAACATGTTGTTGACAATGCACTTTGCTTTGTGGGACCCACCCAACTTCAGTATTAGCCTCAGATAGTGTTTGCTGGATTCTTCAGGGAGTCGTATGGTTTTAAGGATCTTTTTAACCAGAAGTAGTATACTGTGCAGTGCTGAGGACATAGCATGGACAATTAGGGACACTGGGTTCTGTTTCTGGCTCTGCAGTGACTCACTCTGACCCTGAGTATATCACTTACATTCATTGTACCTCTTTGTTTGCCCCACTGTTAAAAGACTATCATGATACTAGCTGTATTTCCCAGGATATAAACAAAAAGTGTTATTAGATTTGTGAATGAATCAAAATCCAGAAGTTTAATAATATTGTTAATGTTGTACAGAATTTTTATATTTTCTGTTGGCAGATATCGTACCAGATAATATGGTTGCAGACCTCTACCTGCCCAGAGAAAGAGAGCTTTTGGCTGAATAATTTTATTACAATCTTTTTTTAAGTGTCATGGCTAAAGGACTTGCAATAAAAAATCTGTATTGACGTCAGAGTTCTCAAAAGTAGTCATATTTTTTTAAAAATAAGTAACATTATTCATCAGTGAGATGGTGGTAAATTAGAACTCACTCCCACACAGGCAAATTAGATGAAAAGTGAGCTTCATGACTCTCACAAAATCCCATGTCAGTTAAGGCACTCATTTTTCAAAAAAGGATTTCCAAAATAGTTTTTAAATGATAATGATTTCCAGAGCCAATATTTAATAAGCCGTATGAGTTCACTGGATTCTCAGTCTTAGGGTTACCATGTAAAAAGAGGACACCCCTCACAGGGAGTGTATCTGTATCAGTATCTACAAACTCATGTCGTATTAATGTGCTATATTCTATACTATATTAATACAGATACACTCCCTCTCAGGGGTGATCTCTTTTCTGAAAGGTCAACTATGGTAACCTTACTCAGTCTAAATCCAGTCCTTGTCCACAGTGATCTAAGATCATTGTCATGTGTGACCAGGATTCCAGGGGACCCAGCTGTGATTATACAACTAGAGTGAACTGCAAAGAATGGGGCAGCCAGTCCCCAAAGCTGGTGGTTATTACAATACTTAAATTTACCAGGCCAGCACAAAACAGACTCTATGATCATTACTGGTTACCAAAAAGACAACAACAAAATTCCCTTAAAGCAACCCAGCCTTAAGCTTAAACCCAGACACCCAAGTCAAACAAAGTTCTACCAGTGCTGAAGGACTGAACACATTTCCTCCCAGATCAAGGTACCTTTCAGATCTTATCCCAAATACATGCTTATAGCCAGTTCATATTAACTAAAGTCAAATTTATTAAAAAATGAAAGAGAGGGTATGGTCAAAAGATCTCTATGTGTACAGATAGGAGTACAGTTCCAAGATCAGATTCATAGTACAGATTGTGCACTTTGTAGTTGCAAAGAATTCTTTTAGAATTTAGTCCAATGTCCAACATCAATATCAGGGTATTTAGGACTGGGCTCTCAATCCTTATGACTTTGGTTTCCCCTATAGGAAGCCTTAAGCAGTGGAAGCATGAATTCCCAGCAAGGATCAGTAAGGAAAACCAGCCCAGCTCTAACAGGAAGAAAAGGGAAGAGAGAAGGGGAGGCAAAAAGACCGGGGAGAATGGAGAGGAAATAGTTCTACAGTCTGGTGACTTCCTCCAGAAAACAAACAGGGAGACAAAGGAAAATCACAAGTCCTTGAGTTTTAAGGGCAGAGTCATTTATTTTGGGTTAAGTTGACCAACTAGACTAATTTCACATGAATAAAGGAAGATCAGTTAGGAGGAGGCTGGGAGTGCTACAGAGACTCCTTCATGACCAGTTGACACACCCATAAAAACAGTCCTACGTGAGGGCTGCACTTCAGTAAAGCTGTGATGGGCAGTTGCTGTCCGCACTGTACCTCTTCTGTTGAAAAATAAGACATTCCTGTGCAGGGATGTCTAACCCGTTACATGAATGCTACATTGACCTAAGGGAATTAATTGATTAAATGACTGCTGACAAATGCAGCATTGATTCAGTTTCAATTCAGTGTTGCTGTCATTATGGTTAATGGCTTGAAGTCTCACATAAGGTTTATTAACCTCTCTGTCCTTTCTGCTTTTTTATACTTGAGTCATAATACATTACCCCACCCCATATTAATGCTCCTCGGTCGTTTTATTCATGTTCAAACCAATCATAAATCTCGTTTGACTGTTTGCTTTTTTATTCTTAAGAAATCTAAGACATCACTTATTCCCCACCTTTTTGGCAATAGCTACAGGTCACATCTGGCTTTCAACATCAACTGATAATTCTACTGTTAGCTTTTAATTAAAATTCTCAATCATTTAGCATATGCCATCAAAGTAAATGTTAAACTCTTAGCTGAAAAAAGTCCAGTTGGACTGTTTGTATGCCACAGTAAAATGGCACTTCCGTTTTGATATTTGTACAAGAAAAAGAGTGCTTTATTATTGAAGCAGCCACGTTAAATGAGTTCAATAAACAAATATTGCACGCTAGCATTAGACTTGATGGAAACAGAAAGGCCACGTCTACACTGGCAAGTTCTTTCAGAAAATCAGGCCCTTTTCCAAAAGAACACGCAGACCATCTACACACAAAATGCGGCTCTTCTTCCAATCCCAGATCAGGAAGAACACCTTCTTTTGAAAGCTTCGTTAGAAAAAAAGCATGTGTAGATGCTCCATGGACCTTTTTTTGAAAGAGCAGTCCTCATGGGATCGGATTTTTGATCCCTGGCCTATTCTTTCGACACACCGGGGCTGTATGGATGCTTTCTATTGAAAGAGTGGATCAATCTTTCAATCTCCTGTTTTCTGGCTGTGGCTACACTAGCATGCCCCTTTTGAAAGGGGGATGCTAATGAGACACTTTGGCAGATGTCAATGAGGCACTGCCATGCATATGCAGCACCTCATTAGCATGAGAGCAGCCACATGTGTTTTGAGAGTGCTGATTTCAGAATGTGTGCCACCAGTGTAGATGGAAGCCTTTCGAAAGGACGCCAGATTTCGAAAGCCCCTTCTTCCCATTTGTTTCAAAAGAAGGTTTTTTTTTGGAAGAGATCTTCTGGAAGAACTTCTTTCAAAATATCACACAGTGTAGAAGTAGACCATGGAGGTATGGTTTTATGGGATTTAGGAGATCTGGGTTCAATTCCTGGTTCTGCTGCCAAGTGCCTGGGTGTCTCAACTTGGCTATTGGACCTCAGTTCTCTAGGGGTATGTCTACACTGCAAAGTTATTTCAAAATAACTTTCCTAGTGTCAACAAACCTGCTATTTTGAAATAATTTTGAAATAGCAGTTGACTTATTTTGAAATAGGTAAACCTCATTTCACGAGGAATAGCACCTATTTTGAAATAACTATTTTGAGCTAGGGGCTGTTTAGACAGGGAATAGAGCCTATTTTGAAATAAGCCATAGTGAGTCCAATGGCTCTATTTCAAAATAGGCTCTATTGTGTGTCGACTCTGTGCTTCAAAATAGCTAAGTACTATTTTGAAATGCATTTTGTGTGTAGCGGTGTTATTTCAAAGTAAGTTTTTCTGGAATCTCTCTTCTGGAATAGCTTATTTCAGAATAAGACCATTGCATAGACATACTCTATGGTCATGTCTATACATGGTCCGCCCGTTCAGAAGGGGCATGTTTATGAGGCACTTCAGAACATGTTGATTAGGTGCTAACATGCGTATTCAGTGCCTCATTAGCATAATGGCAGCCAGTCACGCTTCGAAAGTGCTGCTTTCTAAATGCAAACTGGCTGTATAGACACAGGTGCTTCAAAATAAACCCCACATTTTGAAATTCCCTTATTCTCCATTCATTTTGGGAATAAGGGAATTTCAAAGTGTAGCAATCATTTTGAAGCACCTGCGTCTATACAGCCAGTCTGCATTTCAAAAGCAGGCTTTTCAAGGTGCAACTGGCTGCCATTATGCTAAAGAGGTGCTGAATATGCATATGAATATACATGCTTGAAAAGGAGGGGCATGTGTAGACAAGGCCTCTCTGTAATATGGGGATAATATCTGCTTTACATAGTGTAATAAGACTACACTGAGGTTATAAGGTACAGCTGTTATGGCATATGAGTAACTGAAAGCAATGTTACCTCAGCACTTCCGTAACTTCCAATAAGCCTGCAATCACTGTCATGGAAATAAACAGGTCTCCTTGCAGAGTGTGGTCAATCTAGGAACCACTTCACTCAACTTTTATTGTAAAAATGTCACCAGTTGTCACACCCCAACCCTTTTGATTAAGATTTCATCTGGTATGAAGTTGCCAAGTTACAATGTAGCCCTTCCTTGGTATCAGATACATATTTGCATATGATTCAGATCCATTCTGCATAAGAATTAATTTACCCAATTTGCATTAATAGCTATGATTTACTTAACTTTAACCTTTGCACTCTGAGTGGAGTAGAGGTCATCTACAAATCTCCTCCACTTCACTCATTCTCACAACAAAACTTCTAGCTGACTCCAGGAGTACCTCAGTTGTTGTCCTTCAAGCCCAGTAGACCTTCTCCAAGTTGTCCAAGGTGTTTTCCTTGCGGGTTCCATTTGAGAGTTTAACTGACTATACTGGATGATGGTTTTCTGAGACTGGGGCCTAACTATCTCTACTTTCTTCTCTTGATTTGAACATCAATATCTACCCTGGGTTCAAACAAGTCTTTGATTTAAAAAGTTTTCTCTACAAAAAAAAAGCTCTCTGCCTTCAAGGTGACAATTTTTTTCATTGTGTTCTGTCAATCTAAATTAACAAAACTTCTTGCTTAGTGTTTAATAAGCTGTCTGTTCCTACTGCTAATGATTCTAGATAACACCGGACTGGAAGGGAGCTCTATTAACATGCAAGTTAGACAGTGGCACTTTTAGCTCCTTTGTACAAGCACAGCTCATGGATGCAAAAGTATTAGCAAATCTCTGATTAGAGATCAAAACTATAGCTACCTCAAGTAAGATTAAAACGCAACATATTTACTACTTTCCATGAATACACTATGAACCTCATAAGAACATAAGAACATAAGAATGGCCATACTGGGTCAGACCAAAGGTCCATCCAGCCCAGCATCCCATCTGCCGACGGTGGCCAATGCCAGGTACCCCAGAGAAGGAGAACAGAAGACAATGATCAAGTGATTTATCTCCTGCCATCCATCTCCTGCCCTTGTTCTGAAGGCTAGGGCACCATACTTTATCCCTGGCTAATAGCCATTTATGGACCTAACCTGCAAAAATTTATCAAGCTCTTTTTTAAACCCTAATAGAGTCCTGGCCTTCACAGCCTCCTCGGGCAAGGAGTTCCACAGGTTGACTGTGCGCTGTGTGAAGAAAAATTTCCTTTTATTAGTTTTGAACCTACTACCCATCAATTTCATTTGGTGTCCCCTAGTTCTTGTATTATGGGAAAAGGTAAATAATTTTTCTATATTCACTTTCTCCACACCATTCATGATTTTATATACCTCTATCATATCGCCCCTCAATCGCCTCTTTTCCAAACTGAAAAGTCCCAGTCTCTCTAGCCTCTCCCCATATGGGACCCGTTCCAAGCCCCTAATCATCTTAGTCGCCCTTTTCTGAACCTTTTCTAATGCCAATATATCTTTTCTGAGGTGAGGAGACCACATCTGCACGCAGTACTCAAGATGTGGGCGTACTATAGTTTTATATAAGGGAAGTATGATATCTTTTGTTTTATTATCGATCCCTTTTTTAATAATTCCTAACATCCTATTTGCCTTATTAACTGCCGCTGCACACTGCGTGGATGTCTTCAGAGAACTATCCACTATAACTCCAAGATCCCTTTCCTGATCTGTTGTAGCTAAATTTGACCCCATCATGTAGTACGTGTAATTTAGGTTATTTTTTCCAACATGCACTACCTTACACTTACCCACATTAAATTTCATTTGCCATTTTGCTGCCCAATCATTCAGTTTGCTGAGATCTTTTTGTAGTTCTTCACAATCTGTTTTGGTTTTGACTGTCCTGAACAACTTGGTGTCATCTGCAAACTTTGCCACCTCAGTGCAAAAGAAACTGCTTCTATTTCCTTATAATTTTGAATTCTGTTCTGAGTAGTTTATTTATTTCATTTGGGGGATATGTTCAAAAGGCAAATGTTTTCAGGGATTTCTCTTTACGCTTTACAGTATATGGAATGTATATTAGATACATTACTCACTACAGTGCATATGACTGTAATGAGTAAACTCTTCATAATATTCCCTTGCATGCTTTAATATAATACTGTTTCAAACAGCACAATGTTGAAGTATACTGAGGAACCATTAGTGCCCAGCAGCAGGGTTGACCCAGGCCAACTAATGCACAATACATTAATACACTTTCGAAATCATACTCCCATACTCCTTCTTACTGTTTGTCCCATAGGCAGTATCTACACAAGCTAGCTCTATTGAAATGTTTTTTGAGACAATGGGCTCTTTCAAAATACCAGTGGAGCATCTACACACAAAAAGCATTCTTTCGTAATTAAATCAAAAGAACATGGCGCTCTTTTTGAAAGCGCTCTTTCACTCCCATTTCAGGAAGAGCTCCTTCTTTCAAAAGAACAAACGTGTAGATGCTC
Organism: Carettochelys insculpta; assembly: GCF_033958435.1. Classification (NCBI taxonomy): domain Eukaryota; kingdom Metazoa; phylum Chordata; order Testudines; family Carettochelyidae; genus Carettochelys; species Carettochelys insculpta. The sequence continues at coordinate 93,170,929 of NC_134139.1, forward strand.
CATGGGACACCTTACACTAAGTGCAGATTCTGATAACAACAGACTGGGACAATAAGAGTATCAGGTCTGAAGAAAGTTATGGCAGATGACATGATCCCTGGGGGCACCTGATTTTTTGATTGTGAGCCTGTTCTTTGGAAATAGCAAGGGCTGTGTGGACTCTCTCTGAAAAGAGCAGATCACTCTTTTGATCCGCTTTTTTGTGTGTGGATGCACTCTTTGAAAAGGAGTTCTTTTAGATACAAGTAAATATTTCCAGTGTTTTTGATTGGATAAACTCCTCCACCTTTTTGTAACTGGGTGTTTATCAGTGTGTGTTGGTTAAAACAAAACAAAGCCTGCTCTGATTTTAGATTAGACATGCCTTCAGACTGCATGGTAACCTGTGCCCCACTGTCGTGGATTGGACCTGGAGGGTGTTTCCTTGGGGTGAAAGTGAGCACCCCTTTTATCCCAGACCATTTCCTCCGGCTGCAGGAGCCAGCAGAGTAGAGAATACAATCCCATCTGTACGTATTAGGGAGGTAGCTTCCAGCTTCCCCACCAGTGCCCTGTCCAGCATTGACACCAGTCTACAAGGGAAAACAAAATAACCTTGGAACCCAGACTCACCCCACTGCTCCCTACCAGGCAAATGGTAAGCAGACTGTGAACAAAATAGGTTCCTAACCACTGTGTGTCACAGACCTCAGGCTGAGCACCTGGCTCTAGCAAAAATAAGATAAGGTACAGAGGGTTCTTCTACCTATCCAGGGGGTCTACTAAGAGAGGCTCTTTAGCATCTTTCCTGCTGTCCATTTCTCTGAGTGCCAGACTGCACTGAGCAGGGATCCTCCCTTTTAAGGGCCTACCTGCCCATCTCCAGGCTTGACAGGCCCCACTAATGCAGCAGCTCTTTAACTCCTTTCTGACTTGGGTGAGGATCTGCCCCTCCATGCAAATGTTCCCGTAAAGCACAAGAACAGAAAAAAAGTAACTGTTTGCATTTTGTTAGATAAGAAGTTTGCTGAGGTCAATCATTCTTTTACTTAATTTATAACTGTAAGCCTATTTTTGTATTACAAGGTATCCCATACTCTCTACCAAAATCCAGATATAAAAAAATCAATACATGAAATGCCTATACCCCTACATATCTCTGGCTGTCTTCTCTGTGAATAGATGGATTCACCCGGATCAGCAGGAGGTTGGGTCACTGCCTCCCTGTGACCATGGATGCTTCTGCACTGTGCTGTTTTGGCTCAGAGCCCTGAACCTAGCAACCTCCTCACAGCCCAGTTCTTTCTCCACTAGCTTCCACTAGCTGGTTACTTCTTTCAGGGTCAAACCAACAGCTCTTCCAGGCCTGAATCTCTCCAAATCTTCTCCCCTGCAGTGTTCAGTCCCTCCCACAGGCCACTCACAGAAGGTATCGTGTGTGCTGCCTTCCAAGAAACTGAACACATGATATGTATAGCATTCACATTTAGTGCATAGCATTTACCTTATTTGTCAATGAGCTTTTCACTGACTTTGATCACACCTTGATCCATTTACACTGGAGACACAGTCAGACCTTCAAAATAACATTGCTTTTTTAGGACAGGCTGGGCCTCGGCACTGCCCATCAAGCATATTTTTGGCATATATTTCCCACACACATCTACAATTGTTTATACACCTCCCTGCAAACATCATGCCATATTAATGAGTAGTTTGTTGCCAGTTTGCATGGGACACCTTACAGTAGATACAGATTCTGATAACAACAGATTGGGACAGTAAGGGTGTCAGGTCTGAAGAAAGTTATGGCAGATGACAGGCTCCCTGGGTCACATGAGAAAGAACTGATTTCAATGGATCCTGTACATTTATTCTCCAAACCCACTTTGACATTGGACTCCTATGTCTAATAAAATCTGTAAAGTCTAGCTACTGCCAATGTTAATCTGAATAGTTTCTCCATTTAATGTAATTTGTTCTCATTCATCTGCCTAAGCAAACTAAGACCAGTCAGTGAATTCTGAGTAATGTGTACACAATTTTAATCAATATTTGGCAAAATTCCTATTTTTCCAAACTGTAGGACTGATCCTCAGGTAGGCTGCATCTACAGTAGCAAGTTTTTTTTGGAAAATCACATGATTTTTCAAAAGAACACGTGAAGTGTCCACACACAAAATACACTCTTTCAATCTGAAATTGAAACAATGTGGCTCTTCTTTCAGAAGCCCTCTTCTGCTCCCAGATCAGGAAGAGTCCCTCCTTTCGAAAGCTTCTTTCAAAAAAAAAAAGCATGTGTAGATACTCTATGGGTCCGTTTTTTCAGAAGGGCAGTCCCCATGGCTCCGGATTTTTCGATTCCTGGCCTGTTCTTTTGAAAGAGTGGGGGCTATGTGGATACTCTCTATCAAAAGAGTGGATCCATCTTTTGATCTGCTTTGCTGTGTGTGGATGCACTCATTCCGAAGAAGTTCGTCTGGAAGAGATCTACACTACAGCACTCTTTCGAAAGGTGATCTTCCAGAAGAGATCTTGTTATTGTTATTCCCAAAACCAAATGGGAAGAAGGAGTTTTCGAAGTCAGGGGGGTTATTTCAAAAGGCCCCCATCTACACATGTGGCATGCATTCCAAAAGCAACACTTTCAAATTGTGCATGGCCACCATTACGCTAATGAGGTTCTGCATATTCATGTCAGCACCTCATTAGCATCTTCCAAACTGCCTCATTAACATGCCCCCTCCGAACGGAGGGGGAATGTGTAGACATAGCCTTGAGGTTTACCAATTTCAAAATAATGCTCCTGTTATTTTGAAACATTTCAAAATAGCATGTGCATAATGTAGATGACAGCTCAGTTATTTTGAAATATCTGCTGTTATTTTGAAATATCTAGGTAGTGTAGCCATAGCCAAAATATCCTGGCTATGTGTACACTAGCACACTACTTCGACGCGTATTGTCTACACATCCTCCAGGGCTGGTGCCATCGACGTTCAACGTCGAAGTAACGACAGAGAACATCAGAAGGAGCCGCCCCAGAAGGAAATGTGGAGTGTCCACACACACACAAGCACTCCCTGTTGAAATAAGGGGCAAGCAAAGCCCCAAGCTGCTCCCTTAAAGGGCCCCTCCCAGAAACACTTGCCCTGCACAGCACGAGATTCACAGAGCCGACAACAGGTTGCAGACCCCATGCATGCAGCATGGACCCTCAGCTGCAGCAGCAGCAGCAGCAGCCAGAAGCCCTGGGCTAAGGGCTGCTGCACACGGTGACCATAGAGCCCCGCAGGGGCTGGACAGAGAGTCTCTCAACCCCTCAGCTGATGGTTGCCATGGAGGACCCCGCTATTTCGACATAGCGGAACACAGATCGTCTACACACGCCCTATTTCAATGTTGAACATCGAAGTAGGGCGCTATTCCCATCTTTGGACAAGAATAGTGATTTCGACGTCCCGCCGCCTAATGTTGATTTCAACATCGAAATAGCTCACAGCAAGCATAGAAGCGACGCATCCTATTTTGACTTTGTGCCAGCTACTTCGAAGTAGCCGGCTAGTGTAAACGCACCCCCTGTGATTTAGTCAGTCCTGAAAGTCTTCCATTAACTGGATGCAATAAGTGCTAAAGGCTGCACTCTTTAATACTGAAGAAAAATGCATATTCATTGTGATCTTAGTAGGTGTTTGCCGTAGCCTTTCTGACTTTAAAAAGTGTCTTTTAATTCCATGTCTTTTCTTAATTTCTCTCTATTTCTTTTTCTTTCTCTTGAAGGATAAGGAAATCAATGTGCCTAATAGACTGAATTAGTGCAGCTGAAGTATCCCATAAATATGTGGCTTGGATCCTTCTCAAGGAGGCCAGCAGGTCATTTCAGTTCAGAATAATTTTTCACCTTGTGTCAGACATTTATTTTGAACTTCAGTGCAATGGAGAGTTGTACTTAACTAAAGGTAAAGTATGCCTTCTCTTTCTATACTCTCTGATGTGCCCTAAATCAATGGGAATTAAAAATAATTGGAGATGAGCAACTCACCTGGTAATTTTTGTTACTTTCTATTAAATGCACTATATTGCTATGGAAGGTATGCAAATGAGGTATGCAAATGAGGTATGCAAATGAGGGGAATCGAAAATGCAAAATTGGTCCATATTTGCATATCTGGCATCTCATTTGCATATTCTTATTTCAAATCGCTTCTTTCAAAAGACGAAAACCAGTGTAGACACTGCTCTTTTGAAAGTAAACCCCATCTTCAAAAGAATCCTTCTTCCCTTTATTTTTATGGCAAGAAGGATTCTTTCGAAGATGGGGTTTACTTTCTAAAAAGCAGTGTCTACACTGGTTTTCTCCTTTCGAAAGAAGCTATTTTGAAACAAGAATATGCAAATGAGGTGCCAGATATGCAAATATGCACCTCATTTGTATTTTAAATTTCCCTTATTTGCATACATCTTTCAAAAGAGGAAAGCAAGTGTAGACACAGTCTAAGAGTGTTATAAAATGGACTTCAATTAGCACAACACCTGGAATGCTATGATTGAAAGCTACTATTGGGGATTTTGTCAATATGTACCTTATTGTATTAAGAGGTCTCCCTTTTCACTTCAAAGATGCTGTCACAGGCCAATGTTATGTATATGTTTTGTTACTGAAGTGAGGGTGTACCATGTGAAGAAAATCAGAATTAGGATCAAAATATGTATTTGAAGTACTAAGTGGCTGTTTCAGAAAGAATATTTGAATAAAGAATAGAAAGACAATCACAACAGCAAATCCATAAAAAACAGCTTTGCAGGACATAGAGTATTGGACCAGCCTTTGACTGAAGACATGTTTGGAGCAAATTATCATGTGAAACTTATGTGGCAGACGAAGAGGAAAAATGCACAAATTATGGGTAAACTCTATCACCGATGGAGAGAAATCATTCATACAAAGGGTCTGAAATCACTAGAGAAGAAATAAATATTGCCAATAAATGTCACATTAAGGATTCTTTGAAATAATTCTGTCTTGGGGAAATTAGTCTCAGAGGGGCAGCAATGTTTGTCTGTAACTTCACATAAAAGCAGTTCTGTAGCACCTTATTTATTTGTTAAGTAATGAGCTATCCTGGGTAAGACCCACTTCTTCAGATTCTTCAGGAATCTAAGATGCACCACATTAAAATTCTTCTTTTGCAGACAATTCTGCTAATAATTGATGAATTATTTTCTGTCAGGTTTGAGCTCGAAGGAGAAATACCAAGATTCACCCCAGAATTTTACAGGCTGTTGGAAGTTTTCAGATCCCATTGAAGTCAATTATTTCAGTGGCAGCTGAAGCTCACCAGAACCTAGCAGGATGGTGCATTTAGGACTGGATCCAAGGCCTTTGCAGTGTCTTCAGTGGCTTTAACTCAAATTCGTTTTCAGTCAATGAGGGCTTTTCTAAAGTCCATTTATAAAAACATTGGTCAAGTCCTGCCTCTCTCCACAGTCTCGGTTTCTAATTATAGTATTTGTATTTTGTTTGTCATCAGCAATATTCTTCTTGAAAGCCACAACTTCCGTTTTTTCTAGTTCAGTAGGCACCAACCCTGCATACCTCTCACTGACTTCAATAGGGATTTTGTATGCACAAAGAACGCAGATGGGCTATGCCATTGGCTGTGTTCTCTACAGCATGCTTTTTTCTTCTTTTAATGTAGATTGGGGCTTTTTTTAAAGCTTAGATGCTGCATCAAATGACCAGTCCCTGGAAAATATATGGTTCCTTGCATAGTACACTTCTTCCCTCCTGAGCCCAGGAGCGTTAAGTCAAAGATAATGCATGTTTCTTTATTCTTGGATATGAAAAGTGAACTTCAGCAACCTCCAGTAACCCTCAGGGTACTGATAAATAACCTTCAGATTAGCAGAACTTTCACTGTCATTTCTCTTGGGAATTGCAAGCCAACAGTTGCCTGGGGCCAGAAAAATAGCTGAATATTAAAGCAAAATGTAAGATCAAGACTGTTTATAAACAAGTCAAAAAGTACATGTTCTCAGTTGGTTTGTGCATAGGCAAGGTAAGGAGGGTAGAAAATAAGTGTAATCTGTTCCAGTTTATGGCTCTGAAGCAGTTTTAACTTGAAGCCTAGCAAGCCTGGTACACAGGCTGTGTCTCAACAGTCGCCAGCAGGCCTCCTGGACAGGTGGTGACTTGACAGTGTTTCCACTCTCAAAGTTGTCCTGGAATCTATTTTCCCAGAGGTCAGCAGGCCCACTGGCCAAAGAACAGTCTATTGTGCCCCACACAGAGGTGAGGAGTGCTAGGTGGACATGGTCCTCCCTCTCAAACACCCTTCCCAGGACCCAAGGAAGAGAGGCATGGAATCCCTTGATCAGATCATCCTGGCATACCTAACTAGTCTTTGCTGGGCTGCTTCCTACTTTGTCTTTGCCTGGGGGCCTGGATAGAGTCCCTTTCTACCCCAGCAGTTCAGCTGTTCAACAAAGGGTTCCCCAACTGTCTTCTTCCTGATCTATTCTTCTCCCTCATCAGGGAAAGGCTCACATCCCTAGCCTTGAGGTGGAGTCTGACTCCCAGACCAGATGCTGCTTTGGTGGGTTGCTCTGTCCCCAGACAGCTGCAAACTGACTTCTACATTTCAGACACTTTCTGCTTCACTTTCCATTCTTGACTGGTACAGCCTCCACTTTAGAGGAGATTCTTTATTTGGAGTATGCGCCACAGCTGCCCTCTTTATAGGATTCCCAGCTGTCTGGTTTTCAACTACACCCCTAGTTGAAAAAGGGCTCCTCTCAAGCCTTCCCCAGCCTGGTGAAAATGAGTGAGTGAGGGTGAGAGACAGTGAGTGATGGAGGGAGGAGGGGAGGAGAAAACAGGGTGGGACCTCAGAGAAAGGCTGGGGCAAAGGTAGTAACGTTTCTTAAGTCAGAAAATTGGCAACCCCATTAAGCCATTACGGGTCCTTCACTCCTTTGGTTTCTGTTTGAGTCCTCTAGTGGGGCGAGTGTCCACTACTTCAAGGAAAGGGTTAAGGCAGGCTGGAGGGAGCATGAGCAGCTTCCCACAACCAATGCACGAAGGGATCCCAGGGGGAGCAAATCACAAGACAGCATTCTGAAGCTGCCTAGTATGTAAGGAGCTGTTCCACCAGAGCTCAGTCAGTTAGGTCCTAGCAGGGGCAGCACCAGCACCAGCACCAGCACCAGCACCAGCTTCTACTTAGATCCAGCACTTCAGCTCAGCAGTGCTTGGCAGGCTAAGGGAGCCTAGGGAGAGGCTCCGGGCTGATGCCTGCCAGACTGCTGGACCCAAAATAGAGGCCCTGAAGGTGCAAGGCGGGGGACAGCACAGGAGAAGTGGCCTAGGGAGCAAGGCTGTGAAGGGGAGAGAAGATGAGGGCAGGACAAGGCTGCTGCCAGATGGTGCCTGGGGTGGGACTCAGAGTAGTGGGTGGGCCTGGGTCCCTCCCCTTCCCCCTTGTACAGTACCTAGCCATGCCAGAGTGGCCCAAATAGAGTGTAGACTACCAGTGAGGTGAGGGGATAGACCAAGGCTGCAGTGGGCCACAGTGATGGGTGCTCTGAATTGGACCGGGACTGCTGAGTCCCCCAGAAGGGGGCAAGGGACTGGTAGGGAGGGCACTGCTGGAAGGCAGTGTCCTGAAGGGGACACCACAGGATAGAACACAACATGGGTCCAGAGAGTCAAGTGCAGGGGGGACGCAGGAGACAGACAACACACCTGCCAGAGGTAGGCACTGAGCTGAAGACCAAACAGCTAATTCTCTCATCTAGCAGCAGAAGGCGCCAGGGCAGTGAGTTTGCCCCATTACAAGTCACTAAACCACAGGTTAGGCCCTGCAAAATCAGACTTCTATAAAAAGCAAACCTGCACACTGTGGCTTGAATAAATCGGTGAGCGAGAGAAGCATGCACATACCCAGCCTCACATAATGTGTTCTGTGATGTCTTGTGCCTCCAAGTTGATCAGATCTGTTTAAGTTTTTAATCGGGTCTTGTTTACATTTGGTGCAACAGTGACCTGGGCAGGGAATCCTACTCAGAGTTTTTCAAGGCATGTGCTAATAGTGAATAAGGGCTGAAGATTTCAAGATCCAGTGACTAGAAACTGAAGCTACACAAATTCAAGCTGGAACCAAGGTGCGTATTTCAAAGAGGAGCACTTTCTCCTGCTGACAAAGTGAAAGCCTCCCATGGGGGCAAGAAGCATTTTGTCAGGAAAAGTGCCAACAGCATTTACACCTGCCAACTTTTAGTGGCAGGGTGGTGGCAACACAACATAAAGCAAAAAACTGCACAGTGTAGACGTAGCCTAAGAACTAACTTTTGTTGCTTGAATTTTTTGTCCCTTGTTGAATCGCACTTCAATCTTGAAGTGGTAACGGTGGTCTGCACCTCTGTTCTTACCCTTTGCACCTCACACCACTGGGCTATGTAAACAATTGCATGTGGGACTTTGTGTCTGTTTACTAGCCTGGTTTCTCAAACGAGTTTGCCATAGAAGACCGTCTTCAGTATGCATGTTATTATCCATCCTCATAACATGACAAAACCAGCAAAACTGTTTAATCGTAAGCATTGCTTCCATGGCCGTGACACCACACAGCATAAGGACCTCTTCATTTGGAATTTTGTCCCAGCAATTCACGTGGGGAACCTTCCTGAGGCAATATATATGGAACTGATCAAGTTTTAAAACAGGGCACCAAGATATGTTCCTTGACTCTGAACCATACAGCAGGATATTCAGGACAACTGCCTGATCATGTTTCTTTCATATGAAATTTAACACCATGGTGATGCCATAAGTGTTCAGTCAATCTTCTGAAGGTAGAGCTGGCTTTGTCTACTTGAGCAGTTCAATCATCATCACCTTTTATACTGGGGGACACTTCACTCCCAAGGTAGCAAAATTTATCAACAGCCTGAAGGACAGTAACAGTAGCAGTGATCACCGGGCGCGTTATGAACAGTCTGAGACCTAACCTCTCTCAGCTTGAGGCTGTTAGTGAGTAGAGCTAGCAAAATTATCAAAAAGATCCTGGCTTCCTCAATGTAGTGAGCCACCATTGCACAGTCATCAGCAAACAGGAGGTCGTGGAAAGCCTCCTTTTCATCACCTGCAGCAGACAATGTAGGTGCATATGCACCAGCTAGTACAGGGCATTGGCCAAGCCACAGTCTAAGCTTTGCTGTTATAAGACGAGGACTGATGACCTATGGTTGGGATTCAAGCTGGGGAACTAGTGATGTACTGAAGGTGAAGCCAACTCCAGCTTTTCTTAGATGCCCCTCAGGATTGCCTACACAATAATATGGATATGAATACTAACTGTCTGGTTCCAGAGATTCATGTTTTGCTTAAGGCTGAGTCAGTGATATTTTAACAGTCAAGTTATCTACCAGTGATTTCTGTCCTGAGTTCCTAGAAGTCATCATTATCAAGGAGTGTGCATACATTACAGGATGAAAAGTGTAGTTTCTGTTTAGTTCATTTTTTTTCTATTGTGTCTGCAAAATTGGATATCCAGCCAGTCATGGTTAACCAACAGGAGTCAACTGGAACAAGCTGTGTTTAGAGGTTGCTTTCTCTCCCCCTTTTTCTTTTGAAGTAAGTAGTACTGTTCCTAAATATGAATGCTTTGTCACCCAAGCAAGACACGAGATCTGTTACTGTTCCATCACACATGGGTCACCTACACACAGGTTTCTGGCTAGAGGCTTCCAGTTGTATCTTCCATCTGCATCCTGCCTCACTTCCCCTTTACCATGTGACTTTTGTCAGACATAGGTAAATCTTTAGCCTCAAGTGATATACCTTCACATATGAATGGATTTAAGTGATCTTGGCTTGTGAGTTCCAGCTCCACTGTCGCATCTCATACCAGCCATTCTATACAGATATAGGAACTGCAAAATGCCTACTGCGGGGGGAATGAGCGCAAGTTTGAGATCAGAGTTGCCTTCTTCTAGACAGATGTACCTAAAAAGACTTAGCAAGCTCTGTCTGCTCCTGTTTGAAATCAGAATTTTCCTTCCAGATACTGTCAGTCCACAGCACCTTAATCTGTATTATTCCATGCAACCCCTCAAGATCATTCTGACTAGGGCTTCCTCAATCTTTCACTCTCAGGATGCACCTCAATGTCATCATACACCAACACAAACAGGGAACAGCCAGATAGTGGCTACGTCTACACGTGCACGCTACATTGAAATAGCTTATTTTGATGTAGCAACATTGAAATAGGCTATTTCGATGAATAACATCTACACGTCCTCCAGGGCTAGCAACGTCGATGTTGGGCAGCACCACATCGAAATAGGCGCTGCAAGGGAACGGCTACACGCCAAAGCAGCACACATCGAAATAAGGGTGCCAGGAACAGCTGCAGACAGGGTCACAGGGCGGACTAGCGCTTCCGGGGCAACAGCTAGCCGCTCCCTTAAAGGGCCCCTCCCAGACACACGCAGCCTGCACAGCACGCGGTCTGAGGAGCCACAGGCACGCACACCTGGAGCGACGCAGTCATGGACCCCCAGCAGCAGCAGCAGCAGCAGCAGCAGTAGCAGCAGCCAGAGGTCCACCCAGCCGCCCCTGTAGGAGCAGTGCTCGCCCTGCTCAGTGCCATGCAGGAGGCAGCTGAGCACCTCCTTGCCACAGAGGAGGAGCTGCCCGCAGGGGAGGAGGACGCAACCCCCAACCCTGCAGCACCCCGCCCCCCCCCGCCGCACACGCTGCCGGCTGTGGAGCTACCCCACGAGCACCGACTGGTGGGAGCAGCTGGTGCTCGGAGAGTGGGACAACGACCGCTGGCTCCAGAACTTTCGCATGAGCCGGCAGACATTTCTGGAGCTATGCCAGTGGCTCACCCCTGCACTGAGGCACCAGGACACCTTCATGCGGCGTGCCCTCAGCGTGGAGAAATGGGTCGGCATTGCTGTCTGGAAGCTGGCCACTCCAGACAGCTAGCGATCCGTGGGGCAGCAGTTTGGCGTGGGCAAGGCCACTGTCAGGGCCGTCCTCATGGAGGTAAGAGGATCCACGGGGGGAGGGGGAGGCAGCCCTGCCAGGGGAGGGGAGGAGAGGGGGGCCCTGGCAGGGGTGGGGAGGGGAGGGGAGGGCCCCACACACCCTGCACACCCCTCATTGGTGCTCTCCCATGTGCTTCCCCTGCAGGTCGTCTGCGCCATCAACGACCTGCTCCTCCACAGGCTCGTGAGGCTTGGGGACCCGGATGCCGCCATCGTGGGCTTTGCCACCCTGGGCTTCCCCGATTGCTTCGGGGCTCTGGGTGGGACCCACATCCCCATCCGCGCCCTGGAGCACAGTGGAGGACATTACTTAAACAGGAAGGGCTACCACTCAGTGGTCCTCCAGGCCTTGGTGGACAGCCGGGGCCGTTTCCTGGACATATATGTGGGCTGGCCTGGCAGCACCCACGACACCTGGGTATTCCGGAACTCGGGCCTGTGCCACCGGCTGGAGGCGGGGACCTACATCCCCCAGCGGGAGATCCCTGTCGGGGACACCACTATGCCCCTCTGCGCCATCGCAGATGCGGCATACCCCCTCTGGCCCTGGCTCATGCACCCTGACACGGGCCACCTGTCAGCCAGCCAGGAACGCTTCAACCTGCACCTGAACCACGCGCGCCAGGTGGTGGAGCGCACATTTGGGTGCCTCAAAGGGCGCTGGAGGCGTCTCCTCACCCGCCTTGATGCGGGCCCCACCAACATCCCCCAGATTGTGGGCGCATGCAGTGCCCTACACAACCTGGTGGAGAGCAAGGGGGAGGCCTTCTTTCAGGACTGGGCTGTGGAGGCCGGCAGGGCTGATGTGCAGCCACCCACTGCCGCCAGTCACCAGGTGGACCCCGAAGGGACCCGGGTCCGGGAGGCCCTGGGGGCCCATTTCGATGAGGCCGCAGGGTGAATGCTGGCAGGCCCCCCACCCTCCACAACACTCCCTGCTGCTACGCCCACACCACAGAGCACCCAAGAGCACCCCCCCCACTTTTCTTGTAAATAAAAGCAGATATTTATTCGTCAAATCAAATATCTGTAGAACTCTTATTATTATTATCAAGACTAACTATTTGCAGGCAAAATCAAACTTATATATATATATGTATTATAAATAAGGATAAGATGAAAGGGGAAGACAAGGAAGGGGAGAACTATGTACGTGCGGGGGCAAGGATCAGCATAGCAACAGGGGTGTAATATAAAAACTATTTACAAAATAACATAAAACTGGGGGGAATATATACAAAGGGGGAGGGGGGCCACGTCCTGCACCCCACACCCCCTAATGTCCAGCGCTGGGGGTGGGCGGCCACGACCCACGCCTTGGCCTCAGCCCTGGCCGGGGCTGGCTGGGGGCCAGGCGGACCAGTAGATACGGCCGGCGGGTATCAGCTGGCCCCATGTCCCCCTCGGCGGAAGGGCCCTCGGTGGCGGGTGGCAGTGCGACGGCAGATGGCTCAGCGGGTGGCGCAGCAGGTGGAGCAGTGGGTGGAGCAGGCAGGGCGGGTGCAGTGGCGGCCGGTGTGGCATGGGGGGGCCAGGTAGTCGGCGATACGGTCAAAGGTGCGCATGAAGGCCCCCCATGCCTCCTGGCGCCAGGCCAGCGCCCACTCCTGCAGCTGGAGGCGGCGCTCCTCCACGCGCAGCCGCTGCTCGGCGACCTCCAGCTGCCGACAGTGGATGGCCAGAAGCTGGGGGTCCATCGCCGGCAGGTGGTGGTGCTGCGTCCGCCGTCTTCCCCGCCGTGAGGCTGGTCGGTCCTCTGCCGAGGGGCTGGCCTGGAGTGATGGCCCCGGTGGGCTGTCCAGGACCACTGACACCTCGCCGGCGCTCTCCGGTCCTTCCGATGGTGCAACTGCAGAACACAGGATGGGGGGAAGAAGAGCGGAGACAGCCGTTAGTGTGGGCCCCAAGCCGTGGCCCTTGTCCCCCACCCCTCTGCTGCAGGTTCCCCATCACTGTCCCCGGGAGATGCTGCTGCTGCTGCTGGGTGTCCCACCTCCTCCCCCCGGGGGACCCTAGAGGTTCCGCTCCCCCCAGCCCCGGGGATGGGGCATGGCACTGTCATGCTGGGGGGCAGGGGCTGATGCACTGTTCTGAGGGACATGTCACCGCTGTCCTTGGGGCCATAGTCATCTGGGCATGTGGAGGGCCCTGGTCATATCTATTACCCCCGCCCCTCAACCCCGGGGGTGTGCACTGGGGGGGTACATACCTGATGGTCCACTCCCACGGCTGGGGGACACCCGGTGGGTGGACACCCGGCTAGAGCTTCTCGAGGCCATGATGCTGTGCAGCCCCCCCGTCACTCAAGGAGGACTCCCCCTCCTCCTCCTCCGGTGCCCCGGGGGTGGGCTCCTGGGGGGGCACCCGGGGTGCGGGGCTTGCCTCCGGGGCGGACTCCACCTCCGGGGCCTGCTGGGGCTCCTCGCCCGAGGTATCAAGCGTGGCCGGAGGGGAGGAGGTGTGCCGGGGGCCCAGGATGTCCCTGAGCTCCCTGTAAAAGGGGCAAGTGACGGGGGCGGCCCCGGATCGGCTGGCTGCATCCCGGGCCCGGGCATAACCCTGCCGCAGCTCCTTCACTTTACTCCGGACATGATCCGGAGTGCGGGCAGGGTGACCCCGGGCGGCCAGGCCCTCGGCCAGCCAAGCGAACGCATCCGCGTTCCGCCTCTTGCTCCCCATTACCTGGAGCACCTCCTCCTCACTCCAGAGCCCCAGCAGGTCCCGAAGCTCGGCCTCCGTCCAGGAGGGGCCCCGCTGCAGCTTCCCGGCCTGGCTGCCAGCCTGCGAGCCCTGGCTCCCCTTGGGGGGGTGCCCTGGGGGCACTTAGGGGGCTGGGGGGTGGCCATCACACCTGGAGGGGTGTCTGTGGCTGCGGAGGAGTGTGCAGGCTAGCCATGTGGCAATGCTGCTGCCTGCACGCTCTCTCAGCTTCCTGCACAGGAAGGCAGGGGGCGGGGAGCTTTAAGGGGCCGCTGCATGCAGCCACCATCAAGCTCAGGGGCTGGAAAGAGCGTCTCTCAACCCCTCAGCTGATGGCCGCCATGGAGGACCCCGCTATTTCGATGTTGCGGGACACACAACGGCTACGTCTACACGTGCAGCCAACATCGAAATAGCTTATTTCAATGTTGCGACATCGAAATAGTCTATTTCGATGAATAACGTCTACACGTCCTCCAGGGCCAGCAACGTCGATGTTCAACTTTGACGTTGCTCAGCCCAACATCGAAATAGGTGCAGCGAGGGAACGTCTACACGTCAAAGTAGCACACATCGAAATAGGGATGCCAGGCACAGCTGCAGACAGGGTCACAGGGCGGACTCAACAGCAAGCCGCTCCCTTAAAGGGCCCCTCCCAGACACAGTTGCACTAAACAACACAAGATACACAGAGCTGAGAACTGGTTGCAGACCCTGTGCCTGCAGCATAGATCCCCAGCTGCCGCAGAAGCAGCCAGAAGCCCTGGGCTAAGGGCTGCTGCCCACGGTGACCATAGAGCCCCGCAGGGGCTGGAGAGAGAGCATCTCTCAACCCCCCAGCCGATGGCCGCCATGGAGGACCCAGCAATTTCGACGTTGCGGGACGTGGATCGTCTACATGGTCCCTACTTCGACGTTGAACGTCGAAGTAGGGCGCTATTCCTATCTCCTCATGAGGTTAGCGACTTCGACGTCTCGCCGCCTAACGTCGAAGTTAACTTCGAAATAGCGCCCGACACGTGTAGACGCGACGGGCGCTATTTCGAAGTTGGTGCCGCTACTTCGAAGTAGCGTGCACGTGTAGACGCAGCTAACGACTACACATTCCCTACTTTGACGTTGTACGTCAAAGTAGGGCGCTATTCCCATCCCCTCATGGGGTTAGCGACTTCGACGTCTCGCCGCCTAACGTTGATGTTAACTTCGAAATAGCGCCCAACACGTGTAGCCATGACGGGCGCTATTTCGAAGTTGGCACCGCTACTTCGAAGTAGGCGGCACGTGTAGACGTGGCCAGTGTGTGAGAGAGGCCACATACTTAGCAAAAAGAAACTTTTGTAAGCATACAAACACTTTCTTTCTGCCAGAATGCAAACATGTTCTTTACATGTACATGTGGTTAATACTACTATTTTAGACTACTACTTCATCTGTGGTGATAATAGAAATGTAAGGAATCAACTGGAGAATACTTGGATTGCAACACATTCTCCTGATGATGTCTAGCCTGAAAAGGAGAAGCTTAATTAAATTAACTACCTCCTAACAGAATTGAGTTCTTCTAAGTATTCTATTTAAAATATAAGTCTGGTGGAGTTTCATTCATTGACTGTCAGTATCAGCAAAAGCAATTGCCAATTTTCTTTTGCTTCAATATTTACTTTAGTTTCTAGCATAGCATGTTAGCAACTGCAGATCTTCATTATAGGACAAATTTGCATCAAAGCTACAGAAAGCAAAGAAAAATATGCAGTTTGCCCATAATGACTTGATATGTATATGATAATTGATGAGGATAGAGTTCTGTAATCAATACAAATGTTTGAACTGAAGAAACTTTGAAGAAATAGCTAAGAAAGCAATTTAAGAAACATGGATTGATTTCATGTTTATACTTATTTTCCTTTGTGCTAGGTCAGGGAAGACTTCAAAATGGTCTGAGTTTACTTTGGTTTCAAACTAGCCCTCAAAAGTTCAGAAGCTCTTCACAAGATTTGATCTAGACATTTCAGGCAAGCAGGCTTTCTAAGCAAGATTTCAAGCACTTCTGCTACTGGCCTGAAATGCTGTAAAAAAATTTCTTCATGTTATTTTAGCACTCTGGCTTCTGGTGACAGGAGGAAAGCTGAGGCAGAAAAATAGAACTGAATGTTTCACAATCCTACAGTAGGATGAAGGTTAAGTTTAGAAAGCAGCAAAGCCTTTGAATTGTTCTTTTTTTCTGCTTCTTTGCAAGTGTTTTTAACAACAGGTTATTTCCCAATGATGAGGTACCCATCCCCAACCAAATCCTGACAGGGTTAATGAGGACCAGAAGAGGCAGAATGACCTAATGTGCTGCAGCTGGAGCTGACCAGGGCTTGAAAAGGCCTAACAGCAGATGAAGCCTGACTGGGGGTGGGGGTAGATGTGGCATTAACAAATCAGGAAGTTAAAAGCAGAAGGGGATTCTGTGGCCTTTCTGGAGAAACAGAGTTAGGAGGAGGCTGTGTGGGAGGCAAATAAGCTATGAGACCCTTGTCTTGAAAGAAGGGTCAACCTAGAGATGTTACAGGGAAGAAAAATTGAGTTGGAAGAAGCACTGGGAACCAAATGGTAGCAAGGAGGGGGAAGGTGCAGACCTTGACTGCTAGCTATTGTACCCCTGAGCTGTAACCCCTTGCCAGACACTGTGAAAGTGGTAGAGGAAGGCTTGGAGAAGACTGCCTGTGAGAATATCTGTGAGTTTATCTGGTGGGATTATGTTTAGTGGGAAGTAGCAGGACTCTGTAGTGACCTAGCTAATGGGCTGAATCACAAAGAGGGAGGACTTGAAGTCTCACAGAGAGCTGGGTAGGAGAGGAGTTGAGGCACACCACCAACAAATGCTGGAAGGGAGCCCCAGATGCACAGAAAGCTCATTCCCAGACCCAGCCTCCCATACTGCAGTGAGTGGAACCCCCTTTATGTGCCCCCATTGTTAATATTTGTACAAAGCATCTCTCTGGCTAAGCTCTTCTAATATGTCTTTGCTTGGAATGTCTGGACTGAGATGCTAGTTGAGCTAATGAGTTAGACTGTCGCCTTGCCACTGACCACTTTGCACCAACCAGCAAGGTAAGGTGTCAGAAAGCTCATGGATCTCCCCAGCTGAGTGTTCCAACAGCACAAGTGAGTCGTCGACTGGTGCAGAGCTAGTTCTTATGCCAGCCTTCTTCAGCAGCTTTGGTATGGGAGGGCATGTGAGCAGTATACAGAGTATGTCAGCAACTGGCAACCAGGCATGGCGAGTGGGCCCCACAAGCAGCTTTCTTCCACCCCTGTGGGCTGCAGCAGCTCACAGCCCATGGGGCTTCTACCCACAGCCCCTCTTCCCCCATGTGTGTCTCTCACACTGGGGCACTAGGTCCCCACACCTACATGCTCTTCCCTTCCCAGCACTTTTAGAGTGTCATGAATCACCTGAGTCACACTCTGTCCTTGTTCTTTCCCCTCCCTCTCTCCCGGAGCTGGGATGCCACGAATCAGCTGTTTGTGGCTGTTCCAGCTCTGAGACACAGCGGGAGGAGTAGGAAGGGAGTGGAAATCAGGCGATTCATACTCCTCCAGCAGTGCTGGGAAGGATGGGGAGGAGCAAGGAAGTGTGGGATTCTGGTTCCCCAGTGCATGAGAGGCACATGAAAGAAGGGGGCAGCTAGGGGAGCCACGGGTCACAGGTAGAGCCCCAGTGGGCCATGTAGGCTGCAGGTTGGCTGCCACGGGGCTACGCTGACCACCCTCAAATGATGGACATTTCTAGTGAGTTGTAACAACCCAGTGTAGATTACAGCATCCCTGACGCTGTACTGAATGATGCCAGGGCCAATGTAAGGGCCAGAGGCTTGAGGAACTGTACGTGGCTTTTGGCTTTCCGCTGATGCAGCCAGTGAATAATAGGGAAGTACAGATTCTGAACCCATGGCTTATTTAGGTTTTAATAGGAAAGGGATTTTTTTAAAAAAATAATCTGGAAAACAGCATTTATGAGAGGCTTGATTTTACACTCAAATGTACCACCAAGTGAAAAATACACATATCACACAACACAGTACCTCTCCAGAGCCAGATTTCAGCTGGATGGATTTCTGTTAGGAAACCGCTGAATAGTAATGTAATTAAAGATGGAAAGTAGCACATTGATTTGGATTAGGTATCTTTAGTGCAGGCCACAAGTGCTGGCCAGGCACTTATTTACTAATAAGGTCAGGTAAAGGAAGTTTTAAAGGACTAGGAAAGAGACTTTTATTGAAATTCTGTTCTGACTTTATTAGGTGATGATCTGTATGCTCTGCCACCAAAAAGCCAGTTAATTATTTCTTGTGCTATGTTGGCACCCTTCAGAGTACCAAAAAACATCCAAAAGCTATTCAGATGAATTGAAGCCAGGGAAACAAATTTTTGAATTACCCACTTCTGAAGGAATATATATTGAAATAGGACCTGAGTGCTATAGAACCTGCTCCAGCCAATTAAATCCAATCTTTTCAGATTTTTTTTTTCCTGTAAGAGAAGGACACATACAGTACTTGCATTCTCACCTCTATGGAACAGAGAATGAATCATTAATCAAAGAGCAATGACCCAAGCAGCTCTCACAGTTGGACTTCTTTATTCCTGCTCAGCAGCAGACTAATGATCCAGTAGGTAATCCCTCTGGTAATCCCTTTAGCTGTGGATAAAAGGAGACCCCCTAAATGTCATTGGACTAGCACTGTTGCATGATATTTCAATATACCCAAAATACATCAGCAAGTGAGTGCTGTAATAGCTGCCTTTGCTCTTCCTTTTAAGTTTTCTTGGGGGCTATGGGCTGGTGAGCAACCTACAATTTGCTGTACTCTTACAGTGAGCAATTTACACCTGCACTGAATTGCCTGGATAAGTCTGATGGTCCATTCACTAGTGTGTGGATTGACCTTCAGGTGTCCCTCCTTCAGACTGACAGAAAGTAGGAAAGTTGCACACAAGTGATGCTCACAATAGGTGATGGATTCAGATAACATTACATCACTCTCTAATGTACACCCATGGAGATCAGGCAGGTTTGTGCTTGGGACAGCAAGCTGCCTGAACTATTGCAGCTGCATTTTTCTTGTAGAATGCTAGCTCAGAGGAGAGCTAATGCAAGTATGTGTATGTGAGCTGGGGATTGCACACCCTTGCTTATTACATAGACTCAGCTTTGCAGGGTGCAGATCCCACTACTTCAGGGCCCTGTGTTCCAGTTGACTGTAGGATCCACAACTCACGAGCTCTGATAAAGATTTAGTGGGGAGCAGGGTTCCACCACTGAAGAAATCTCAGATTGCTTTGTGTTGGAGATGGATTTTACAGGAGCTATTGCAAGCATAAAGATTTGCACCAGGCTTTAGTCTTCCTAGGCTGGGTCTACACTTTTCCCCAGCTTCGGGGTGGGGGGGCGGGCATGTTAATCAGGGAGATTCCTAATGAAGTGCTGCGGTGAATACCCAGCGCTTCATTAGGCTAATTCTCCCCTACAGCTACTTCGAACCATCAGACTTTGAAGTGCCAGCATGCATGTAGCCTGAGGACTAGAGGGAGTAAGGGTACTTCAGAGTAGCTCAGGCACTTCAAAGTGCCTGCAGCTACATGCACGCCAGCACTTCGAAGTTTGATGCTCCAAAGTTGCAGTTGGGGAGAATTAGCCGAATGAAGTGCTGCATATCCACTGCAGCATTTCATTAGTAATCGCACATTGCGCTGATTAAAATGCCCCCTTCAAAGCTGGGGGCAAGTGTAGACAAGCCCCTAAAGCCAACGCTTGAGGAAAAGCTGTTCCTTGGGACTGGGGCATTGTTTTTTGGCCATGGCTCTGAACAGAAGGGATGGTCTGCATGCTCTTTGTGACACCTTGCATGGAAGAAATGGGATATATAATGTGGAATAAACAAGTGCTATTGATCATGTATATACATCACTGCATTTTCCTCCATCAGGAAGCTGATGTGCAAATCTCTGAATCAGAAGAGGGTCAACAATACCGTATAAACGGACATGCAACAGTCTAGTGTTCTGACCTCTTTGTTGCTATCATCAGCCCAGCTTCATGATAAAATGCTTGTCAACATTGCCAAGCTCTATAGCTGCATCGACACTGCCCCTCTCTTTCAAAAGGGGCATGCAAATGAGGCACAGATTTAAACATGTCATGCCTCATTTGCATATTCCTGTGTGATCTGGCTTCCGGAACAGCCATTTCTGGAAGCCAAAGCAGCCATATGGATGGGGTTCCTTCGAAAGGAATCCCTCCTTTCAAAATCACCCTTCTTCCTGAAACAAAATAGGAAGAAGGCTGCTTTCAAAAGGAGGGTTTTCTTTCAAAGGAACCCCATCCTTATGGCTGCTTTGACTTCCAGAAATCGTTCTTCCAGAAGCCAGATCATGTAGGAATATGCAAATGAGGCATTAGATATTTAAATCCATTCCTAATTTGTATTTCCAATCTCTTTCATTTGCACACCCCTTCCAAAAAGGAGTGGCTGTTTAGATGCAGCTTATATGTTTCCAGATCTGCAAGGTTATTGATTCAAATAAACCAGCAGGGGAAAAGTATGACTCAAATAGTCAGCAATCAGGTTTTCCTTCTTTTTTTTTAACTCCCCAAGTAGAAAGGATGCAATGTGGATAAAAGTAAACTTTTCCAAAGTCCCATTTTCACAAGTAACTAAGTCATGTAGGAGCCTTGTTCTCATTGAAGATGTACGGGACCTAGGCTTGTAAGTCCTATGTCATTTTTGAAAATAATACTTAGGTTCTTAAATCACTCACTTGTTTTGGGAAATTTTACCCTTGGTCCCAGTCTCTTGCATTTAGAAGTTAATGCCAGTTGAACCTCTCTAACATGAAATTCTCTCCTCCAGCAACATCCATAATCTGGCATGATTTTAGTTAGGTAAATGACCACTTATCATGGGTGGGGCCAAGTTTCCTGTGGTCCCATTGTTTGTTCCCAACCACCACTCCTGGTTCTCAGTGTTCTGTGCTGTTATTTAGCTCTAATTTATCCCTAAATGTCTTCTAACAGCCCAGTAAGCAGTGGAAGTGTTGGTGATGTGCTAGACAATATTGATCCCATGGTCCAGCAAATTCTCTCATCTGGCACTGGTCAGATCCTGAGGGTGCAGGATTAGGTTTAGAGGTTCAACCTGTAACTCTCATATCCAAGGTGAGGGGACTGCTGCTGACATTTGTTTGTTTTTTCCTCCAAGACAACACTCTTAGATACACTTTGCTCATACATACTTTGCTCTAAAGATCATATTTAGATAACAAACTTTTTTGATTACTGTATCATGCTGTACTCATTCTCTGAGCTTAACAGAGAGGATCACTTTAAAATTCAGGTATTCTTTCTCTGTTAAAATAATTGATCATCAACTACTTGGACAGAGTGGTTTCCATAAGTTTATGCAATGATGCATTTTAAACACTGGAATGGCCAGGGCATCCATATATGAAAGAGAAAAATAGAAGAATTTTTAATTCATTAATAGGATTTATATTCCACATCTCAAATGTGAAAGTCACATATCTAATTACACAAAGTATTTTTGCTAATGGTGTTTTAGGAGATCAGTGCTCTCCTAATCCAGCTTCAGTCATGAGCCAGCTTGTCAAATTGGCAAGCAATTGGTTTTGTAGGTTCCAAAGCAGAGCTGAGCAGAGCTGAATGTATCTGTGGCCAGCTGAGCCATGCAGGCCCCAGAAGACCTCACATGCAGAATCCACAGAAGGTGGACTTATCCAAGGGAAAGGTCAGCATGCTGCAGTAGTCACAAACCAAACTAAAACTTGAACTGTGGGGAGGGGAGTTGGAGAGCTGTGTGGGAGCAGGAAAGGGAGCTTTTGCAAATCAAATCTCCACCTCCTGTACTCTGTTTGTGCCAGTTCCCTGAAAAATTAATTCCCTTATGCATGACTGGCATAAACATTTTGTGCCAAACCTACAAGGCACCCTCTGCTTCACCCAAAAATTACTGACTTCTGCCACAGGTTTCCCCTACCTCAAAAATATTACCACTTCTTGTTCACATCTCACCATGTATTAATGGCCATGACATGAGCACCACAATCTTTTTGTAGGGAATGAATCATAGAATCAATCATAGAATGCTAGGACTGGAAGGGACCTCGAGTGGTCATTGAGTCCAGCCCCCTGCCCTCATGGCAGGACCAAGTAACAAGCTGTTCCTGAAAATAGGGATGTTCCTCTTCTCAGGGCTGAAGCCCGCCATCTTCACAGGAAATAATATTATGCAATGGTTTGCTTGTCTTGTAAACCACATCATACTAGCTTCATGAAAATCCTACCAGCCAGCTAACTGGGAATGGACATAAGAGCTGTGGGCATACATATTGACTGAAAGGAACAAGTTTTAACCAATTAGTGATCCATGAGAGAAGCTTCCTTCTAGCCTGACTGCTTTATTTGCCTGAAAGCCCTTGATGTGGGACCTTGACAAAAGCTTTCTGAAAGTCAAGTACACAACACCAGCTGGGGCCCCTTTTCCACACCCTTGCAGACATGTTCAAAGGATTAAAATGGATTGTAAAGGTATGAGTTCCCTTTACAAAATCCATATGGACTCTTCCAACATATTAGGTTTATCTATGTGTTTGATAATTTACTGTTTATCAGTTTGCTCCAAACCTGCCTCTATTGACACCTCAGTCTGGGACAGTTCCTCAGATCAGTTATGAAAAGAATGGCTCCAGTGTGGAGAATCTCCATCATATTTTCCGCAGCAAAGGTTAATGCAAACAACTCATTTTTCCACAGCTTGTCTTCCCTGAGTACTCCTTTAGCACCTCAGCTATCCAGGGGTACCACTGATTAGTAGGTTTCCTACTTCTGATATACTAAAAAATTTACTATTTATTTTTTGTGTCTTTAGACAAAAATCACTCCAGAATCTGAGATGCAAGCTACAGGTGTATAAAATTTGGCCTGTTAGAACTATAACATTTTAATTCCTCCAAATCTGCTTATTTTTAAGAAGTAAAGAATTCTCAAAACTTCAGACTTATATATTAGTTTTCCTATTTTGTGTGCTTTAAAATGGTTGAACTTTTCCTATTTTTAAACAAAAACATGGTGTGTTGAAACATGTATATCCGTTTTTGTTTCTGAGGGAGTATTTTTCTAATTTATAATCTTTTTAAAAAGGTTTTGTCATGGAAATGCTGAGTGAATTCAACTACATTACATAAAAAAATCCACAAAGT
Source organism: Carettochelys insculpta (assembly GCF_033958435.1). Taxonomy (NCBI): domain Eukaryota; kingdom Metazoa; phylum Chordata; order Testudines; family Carettochelyidae; genus Carettochelys; species Carettochelys insculpta. Next base: position 93,193,930 of record NC_134139.1, read on the forward strand.
ACCAGGTTCTTAAATGTCACCAGTGTTCCACAGCTGTTTGTTCGCTCAGGTTCTCATAATTAGTTTAGGTTGGGATTGTAAATTGAACACAATGTTCACTGTCCAGTTGCAAAACTGAAATTTTGTGTGCCAAAACCAATTTGAAAATCCAAGGCAGATAACTAGAGAATAAGTTACTTGTTTTAGAGAAGCTACTTTCCAATAGGGTACATAAATTGATGTAGTCAGAAAAACAAAAAAACAAAAGAGCCTGCATATTGTACCAACCTTTTAACCTTTTTCCATGAAAGTCTCAGGTCAGTCTGCACTCAGAAAATATGTTCACCTAGTATGTCACTCAGGAGTGTGAAAGATCCACCCCCCAAGCATATAAGAAAACCTGACCTACAGTGGAAACAGCACCTAGTTGACAGTTTCTTCTCTGGGCTTAGCTAGCTCATCTCAGAAAGGTGAATTAACTAGAACTCCCCCCATGCCTGTAGGTGGTGTCCACGTTGACAGTTGCAGTAGCACCTTCATAGCATTTCAAGTTTTGACAAGTCCTTAAGCTTAGCATGCACACACAACTTTTGAGTATTTTGCTTTTGAAACACATTGACATTTCCCAGCATGAATAAAAGAAAAGCAAGATTTAAATGCCCACATGTAACTCAAAGTAATTTAAGCCCCTGTCAAACACTTACAGAAGTCAATAAAGTCTTGCTGTTAACATCAATGGAAGCAAGATTAAATCTGCAGTATACAAATTAAGTACAATTCCAAATGGAAATATGCATGTTATTAAACAGTCTGTGCATGCTTTCTTCACGCTTTCCAAACTTGAAAATATTTAACATTATGAATTGGTTCTCTTACCTTTGTGCCTGGTGTGCCATATAAGTTTGTCCTGAGATGTCTATGCTACATAACTAAAACATACATTTTATCTTTTTCAATTATCAAGCACTAAAAACAACCTCTGAAAATGTCCTTCTCAAGCAAATGATTATGTAACTTACCTTAAAATACACAACGGGCTGGATTCACAGCCACATTCTTCCAGTTTCACATCAGAGTTACACTGAGATTAAACTGGAATAACACAATCAGGAATCAGGCCCATTGTATTTTTCATAGTCAGAGATTTATCTAGTCTATGCCAGAAGCAGAATGTGTTCATTTTGTCTCTGTTATTAATAGAGGTCTTCGCTATTCAGACAATTGCAGCATTGAATCAAACCAATAATAGTTGCAGTGATAATAAAATGTTTTTATTGTCTGTGTATTTCATAAGTTACATTCATTTTGAAAAAATAGTAAACTGTCTTCAGATCTACTGTATATATAAGGAATGCCCTCATCACCAAAGTTATACGCAGCCAGATGTAGAATAAAATTATTGTTATGACTTTAGCATATCAAACATTAAGGGTAACTTTTCCCCCTTCTCCTTCTGTGTGCTTTTGCAACTCTAGATTAAAAAGTGTTCACCATTAAAAATAAAAGAAATATTACTGGCTTCAACTTAAATTGTATCGTATGAAAACATGGAAAATGGAGGAGGACATGGTTCTGTGAAGAATCCACTCATTTCAAATGCTTTTTTATTTATTGACATCAGTGAATTGTTTTAGAAAGGCATATACATATTTGTACAGATCCTACCCCTCATAATCTTTCTTTATACAGTGTGAACATACTGCATGCCGTTCCTTTTTTATAGGCTTTTTGTATTTATTTATTAAGTTATCCACAAATGTATCCCTTGCATCATGCAATTTTACCTGAAGTTACCATACTCAAAATAAGCCAGTTAATTAGTAATTTGGTGCTGTCTTCTAGTGTGTATTCTTTTTCAAATGCATTTATTGGAGTAAAGGATTTACCTCATATGAAATCACAGGATTTTCATGAGAGAGACTAGCATACATATGTACAGCTTTAGGTAGAGATCTCTAAAGTAATATTTACAGTGTAAACATCAACTTTTATTATATCAGAAACAAATATACCACAACTGTCACTTCACAACATATTTGTTTTGGTTTGAATACTGAAGTCATTTCTTCTTTGAAATACTATGTGGAACTCAAAAAATAGTTTGTTCTTGTCATAAATTTTACCAGTTCTCCTTCAGAGACTCTGAAAAACAAACAAAAAAAGTGTTTCAAAATCAATGTTACCAGTGACTGCAACCTGAGATAATGTTCTGCAAAGTATACACAGCCAAAACCCAGCTCCTGCAAACACTAGCTTCTGAGTGCCAGAGACCTTGCTAGAAGTAGCAACGTTCCTACTTATGGAACCCCTATTCATGGCAATAAACTCTGTGCATTGCAGTGAGTGTTTATAGAATAAAGACCAATCAACAAGGATGCTGCTGAAGATCATCATACTAGGCAAGAGGAGTGATGCTGAAAGCAATTGTGTACTTGGAGTGAATAAGTGCCGATTATCAAGTTGACATGGCATCAGTGAATACTGATAGAGCAATGGAGAACATTGACCAGATTCTCCCTCTCCTGAGAAATCTGTAGCATAATTACAGACTCCTAAGAAATAAACCTAGGAGTTTTCAAGATCAATCAATTGTCTGTCTAACTTAGTATCCTGTCTCTGACAGTGACCAGAACTAAATGCTATAGAAGAAGGTGGGAGAAATCTTGTAGGAAGCCATTATGGAATAAACACCCCACTAGGAACATTCCTTCCTAAACCTTTCATGCACAATTTGTCTTCTACCCTGAAAAGTGATCTTTCGGATCTTTGTTTGTGTTTGGAAAACTGCATTTTCTTTTTTCATCTGAGGGCAATGACAAATGGAAGAACAACATTTTCTTATTGATCTAAGGATATGGCATTCATTTGATGCTGGGTTGGGTCAAATAATTACTCTTTGCTTATCTGTAGTTCATTTGATGCCAAACTGCATCAGTAGCACCACTGAACCAATGAACAGAGATCAAAATATTTTCAAGACTATCAGGTCTGAGTCACCACTGTGGTATCACTCCCGTGCAAGGTCTGTGTAAATCCATTGAAATCAGTGAAGCAGAGTAACACAGTTGTGAATGAGGTGCATTGTCTCCAAAGATTACACAGCTAAATGTATAAATATATCAAGCAACAGAAGAAAAAGAGTCTGTCTCCACTTGATACAGTTTCCTAAATTGGAGTTAGGGAAGCCCATGTTTCTCATTCTGTAGTCTTAGGCTGAAGTTGGCTTCCATCTAGAAAGAATGGTGTAAGGCAAAAAGTAGGGATGGAACTTTATTTTTTAATTAAAGAAAAACATTCTCACAAGCCAGAATATTCTTCTTAATTAAAAATGAGTCAGTTATGCTTTTTTGCCTCCGTGCATGTGGTTTGAAACACCCAAGTGAGCTAGGTGCATTACCAGTCATTTCAGACCGTTCATTTAATTAGGAAGTCAGAGTGAAAGTAATCCTGGGGATCATTTAATTAATCTTATTAAAGAGGTCATTATACTGGAATGCGTTCCCTGTAGACATAAAATATATAATGGAATGTGGCTTGTGCCAGAGGGGGTGCACTTTACTGAGAGGCCCTCTTTGGCATAGGATTAACATCTTAAGGGTGAGGTGATATCTGCTGAACAGGTAGTGTAAAAGTAAATTTGGACCTACCAATGGGAGGCTATTCAGCAGCTCATCTACTGTAACATCATCATAGGTTTCAGAAAAGGAGGGTTCCAGCAATTCTCCTTCATCTCGAATGCTGGCAGGGTTTAGGTCTTCTTGGCTGTTGCAGAGGAGAAATATGGATTTTATTGCACTCAGAAAAATAAACCAAAATTACTCATAGTAACTTTCTGGTTTGTTGCACTTTATTAAACTATTTTAAAAAGTGAAGTTCCATGTCCAGAACTTCCCTAGATTTCAGCAAATTTAAAACATTATTCATTTTCATCATAAAACTGTTCCCTGATAGCCAGGCCTCTGTATGAGCCCTGTCTCTTTAGTTCCTCCTTCACTGGGATGTTTGTTCTAAATAAAAGCACTTTAAAAATATTTCAGTAGCATTGCCTTTATTTTAAGACTCCAGATTCTGTGCCTTCTCCCAGTCCTTACATTCTAATTGGATTGTGAAGTGTGATATAAACAAATCACTAGAAGAAAATGTCTCTAATGCTTATCTATATATTGAGGTTACATGCTAAGATCATGAATGTTCACTGTCTTTTTTTATTTTCTTAATACCTTCTTTTTCCAGTTAAAATTGAATTTAAATATTTCTTCACAGCCATTTGCTTTCGAAATCGGCTGTAGTTGTCAGTGAAGACAGCATCAGAGTGACGTTTGACAGGCATCTGCTCGTCCACGAGGTTGTTGCTATGTAAACACAAGAAACATTCAACTAGAAAACATAAATACTTTGGAATGGGTGCAGTAAGTTTGCCAGCTGGTAACTAGCTGAGTACAAATTCACTTCCGTTCCAATTTCTTTTTGCTACTTCAAAAGTCCTTCTCATTATATGAGTAAAATCCTGAAATTTTTATTCAGTCTTAAGTGAGGCAGATTTCCTGTTGACTTCCCCCATCTCTGTCTAAATAGACTTTCCATTGATGTCTCTGAATGTTGTCTGTGAGCAAAGTCTGAGCACAGACTTTAGGATTCAGCCCATTCTGTTTTCTAATGATTAAAAATCACAAACTTTTAAGTGCCAATTCTTATAATTCAGGAATCCTTCTAAACAAACTAAAATCATCCTTTACACTGGAAAGATATTTTGGTAAATTGTCCAATTATATAGACTGGCAGAAATGTAAGGAATCTTTAAAAGGCCCAATCTTGTTCCCATTGAAGTCAGTGGCAATTTTGCTTTTGATGTCAACAGGACTGGACTTCAAGTGATACAACATGCTTGTATGAACAGCTTTAAAATTTTTTTTTGGTCACTAGCATAGTCAAGAGTAAACATGTATAAATGGAGTTTACCCTCCTCCCATCTGAAGAATGAGGGGTTAAGTTTGGGTTAGTTAACCTGCTTCTATTTTAAACCACTGCACCTCTGGCTTTGAGTGAAAAGGAAAAATAGCACTTTGGGAAAGCCAAAGCTGAAGTCTGAACTTTCCTGCAACACAGTTTAGGGACAGATCTTCAGATGGTGTCAACTAGAATAACTCTACTGAAGAAACTACACAATTTTACACCCACTGAAAACCGAGTCCTTTCTATTTAGGGACAAAGTAGTTTGGACAGAAGGAAGAGCAAATTCAGTGCCCAATTTCCAATCATCTTCAGAGTACATAAAATGTATCTAATTTTCTGTCTCAATGTCAGAGTGTAGGATTTGCGTGGCCTAAAAGGGACAAATATAAAAAATAGCTTAATGATTGTCATGCTATTGACAGTATTATTAGTAATCTGAACAGCATACAGTCTGATTTTTAAGTGCTGTTTTTAATGTGTGTGATGTGACTCCTCCCAGGTTTTCTCCATATGCTATGTGTAATTCAAAAAGTCACTTTTGAACAAAAATTGCAGTACATATAAATTACATTTAGTTACATGGTTCTTATATCTGAAGATCTCAAAAAATGTTAAAAAGATAGTAAATATCATTATTCCCCAATTTCCAGATGGAGAAACTTACTCACCGAATGATTAATAAAGGAAGGACTAAATAAAAGGACTATTTAAGTGTAACCTCACCTAACCCGTTTTCCAATAAGTGACTCCAGATATCTCCTTGCAGAAAGTTGACCCAAAAGTTTGCTGTACCCACTGGTGAAAAGTCCATCAGCATGTCTTGCATTCCTAATATGGGTAAAAAATAAATCCATAATAAAGCCTGGGATCCATATATTACAAGTAAATACCATTTTTATTTTCAATTTCATAAGCCCTTCTTTGGAAAATCATTATCAGTCTTTTGATTTAATAAATGAAAACTCATTTTAAATGAATTCCAAATGATTATTTTTAATGCTAAACACTTTCAGCGCTCATGCTAAATAACAATGAAATCCAGAAAACTTTGGTAAACTGCTGTCATTATTTAACTACATTCTGAGCCCTATTTTAATAATAATTTTTTCCTGTCAGATGTCTCAAGCAGTTTGAAAAGTTCATTGAAATAACTGCAGGAAAAGCACTCTGTACCATGGGATCACTCAAGAAATGTATCATAACTTATATTTATAGCAACAAAAATTCTTACCTATCCATAGCTCTGGACATGTCAATATAGAATTTGTCATGTTCAGGTACAGCATTTTGCAAAATGTCAGTTTCAGGTTTTAATGAACCTTGAGCTTGATCAGGTTCATTTGCTCCATCAAATGGCATTCTGTTTCCCAACCTACTGAGGAAAAAAAATTGTAATATGAGGATATTAAATACTATCTCTTTCAATGTAATTTTCATGAAGTTTCATATGTATCAAACAATGTACATGTCTAATTCTCAAGACATTATAAAGCAAATTGGATAAAACACATGAAAATACTCTGCAATTAATAATCATCCATTGGCAGGATGAGAAAATATCCCTGTAGTGGATTTTCTCCCTCTTTAACCAAATATAAATATACATATTGGATTAACAGTCACATTTTTATAATCTTATCATTACAAATAATTGACTTACGGGAATACCATACAATCTAGAGTCATTATAATTGCTTGCAAATGGCATCTGGAAAACTGATAATGTTAACTATTGCAATATACTGGGATATGTATGTGACATAAATTATGGATGAAATTCACTTCTGTGTAAAGGGCCAGAAGATCTATGTACCAGTTAAGTTCCAGAAAACACCTAAAAGTAGTGCTTAAGTGGAATTAAGTGGCTCATAGGCCTTTGAACAGGGTCTCTGCAGAGGAATGAATTCTACCATATTAGTCACAAACATATGGGTATACAAGGTTTTTATTCTTTTAAAATTAATTTGCTAATAACTCTCCAGAGTATCTCACTGCTAATAGTGTGCTTTCGTCAGAACCACAGTTCCGTTCAAGTCGTGTTAATATCCCAAACATGCTTTTTGTTCACTTGTTTGTTAATGATGCCCTGTCCGGCAGATGATGCATGATTTCATGTATTATTAAAGATAACATGACTGTGTTGCAGTGGGTGTGGTCTCAACCGTTGTCTCCAGTCTCCATTGTCTTCTGTGCAAAATGATAGTTTCCTGTCAGAGTGGTAGAGGCAGCATGTGATGATGTGCCAAATCACACACTAGGGCTAGGAAACGATTTCATTCTAACATCATAGGCGTATGCTCCCTGTGGGCAAAGTACACGTACAGAACTATTTGCATGAGTAAGGCATTCAGTATCTAGCTCCAATGAATATTCCTTCAGCTACAGATATTTTATGAAACAAGTACAATTAGAGTCATGTGAAATAAATCAATCCAAGTAGCAAATTTCAAAATTTTATGACTGTAGTTATGTTCCTTTGTTCTTGCAGCATGTACATTTGTTTCCATGTAATATTGAAAAACCCAGTGCAACATTTGATTTTACCTTATCTAAACTACAACAAAATATCAGACTATCAGACTATTTAACATGTACAGCGTGTTCATTAGGCCAAAGCTCTGTATAGGTGTAGGCAAGTTTTTTTTTCTCATAATCTACTGTAATACAGACTTCAGCCATAATTTGAGGCACACTGGCTCTGTTTCTACTCTTAAGCATGCTGTATATTTGAAAAGAAGCACAGGGTACCAGTCCAGTTACAATGGCAGGCTAGAGGTCAAATGTAAATTTTGCCATAAGATGTGATGATACTTACTATGCCATAGGCCAAGGCAAACCCAGAAACACAATTCAGCATGTTTATTTTACTATTTGTTATATCATTTGTATAAACAATAATCATTAGCCAAGGACTATTATAGTGGAAATGGTACTTAGGACCTGTGAAGTAAGAAGTCATTTAACTGCTGTCTTCCAGGGATGCTAACAGTGACTGGAAGGATCATATCACTCCCTGGTGTTCTGGGGAACAGACTGAGAAGGGAGTGCCATTTCTTACCACCCCTTTAGGGTTTACATTATTTACAGCCATGGGAAGGTAGACCAGTCTATACCAGCCGTGCTACTGACAACGGGGTTTTCCTTGAATGGCTGCAAAGCTCACCAGCTTACCCAGTAATAATTAGTCACTTACTGAGACGGTGAAATAAGACCGTAACAAATGAGCCTTTCAAGCCCGTTTGCTAGTGAGCAATGTCTTGCACAGGAACCTTGTTTTAGTGTTGCGAAGCTAACAGGAGCTCTAGAAGGCTGAGGACGCGAGCTACTCAGCCCGTTTGCGGTGATACCACCCTGCGCATTGTGTTGTGTCACTAGCGAGGTTAAGCTACGGTTAACAGGAGCAGGAACAGCGCTTACCTCATAGCTGAGTATGTCCCCAGAGGAGGTAACGCCAGGGCTGGGGAGCAGAGAACACTGAGAAGTGTGAAGGACAGAAAGAGCTGGGAGCTGCTTCTATGTTCCATCTTTGTGGACCTGAGTTAATGAAGAGACACTAATTACCACACATCACCCCTGCTTTCCCCTACAGCAGAAAAGAAGGGCCAGTTCTAAGATGCTGCTTTTGGCCTCTGGGGAGGAAACTGGCGGGGAAGGGTTAGGATCCCTGCTGTGGGCTATACCTCATCCCTCAAATAAGTCCTGCTCTGCAAAATTTGCTACGCGCTGTAGCCTGTGCTTCTGACTCAAAAGTCAGGGGCACTGGCTCGGTAGTGCGGACCTGGCTGACAATCAACTATCGTTTCTAAATCATCTAGAAGGAAACTATTTCTTCGGCGTTTAATAGGTAGTAGCTGATGAAGGCCGAAGGCCGGTAGAGGGGGAAGTTCTCCCCAAAACCCCAGACTCCTTGAAACTCGAACATTTGTGAAGAAGAAGCCGGTTCAAACCCCTGGGATTTGGAAGGATGAAGTAACAATGTTAGTGAATGCCGCGCAGCCTCAACCTTTGAGCTCTGCACTGGGAGCTACGGGCGCTTCCTTCTCCTCCATTAAAAATGATTAAATGATTGAATCAGGAGTAGCAGAGGGCTCTCCCACTGCATACAGTCCCACCGTGGGAAGCGGGACCGTGCTTTGTTTCAAGCAACCAAAAGGAAGGGGTAATCAGTGGATCAATTGATGTGAAGATATGCAGTGAATGGTCATGTTCATTCAAAAACCAGGCGCCTCCTTTCCAGCTAGAACCGGAAACGAACACACTCTCTCTCTGTCTGTCTCTCTCTCTCTCTCACACACACACACACCCCTCCACCTCCAGGACAGAAAAGCGCAGGTAAAGCCACACGAGAGAGAAGGGCTTGCTTTGGTTATCAGTGGATTTCAGTTTAGGGGACAATATACCAAACGCCCCCAAAGGCAGCACTAGGAACCCCGGAGTGATAACTATGCATGAGGGAGAGCTCAGTGCCCCAGGGCAGCTAACCTGCAGCAGGCAGGAGAAGTAAGGGACGGCGCTCCCTCCCGGAGCAAAGTAAAGACAACCCAAACTGAGTAGTCCGGGCTAAAGTGGCCAGGAATGGAAGGAGGCTTAAGACGAAGCAGCAGAAGTAGAAGGCAGCGTCAGAGAAGGCAGGACTGTGCTATACATTCCCATTTGCTGGTTGGTCAGCAACTTTTTCTAGAGTTAGGGCTGTTTCCCTCTATTTGTCGGGAAGTTTTCAAAGGAATCTCCCTGAGCTAACGGGAGGTACTCACGAGGCAGGGAGACTGTCCGTTGCCCTGGCAAGTCCCGGCGCCGGGAGTTCTCCGAGGTGCTGAATTCTTCGGCAGCCCGGCCCGGGCGCTGTCCTGGGTGCTGAAGGGGACGGTGTCGGGGCTGGTTCCGGCTGGCTGGCTGGTGCTGCTGCTTCGGTGGCGTTGCCCAGCCCCTCCTTCTCGGGCTGATGCCTCCTCTCCCCTTCCTTACGCTCTTCTCAGCCCTTCCAACTGCCTTGTTTTATAGGGGGTATACATAGGACCACGTTTCTGCTTCAGAAAAAGCAACCACGTTACTTAGGAGACGTCACTAGTCCCAGGGGGATGAATGGAAGTCCGTGATCGCTTTGTTCAGGATGCCTCTGAGCCGGGGAAGAAGTTCATATTTAATTCATGGGCAGCAGCCTAAACCATTTTTATTGATTTATATTAATGAATGGCTTATGCAGTGAGTAACACTTGGCTGACAACATGATTCTGCTTAAAACAACAGATGATAGATGGGCAGGTCCTGCCACTCAGTGGGCTCCAACCCAGAGCCCTGGCTGCGTTTAGCCTGAGTGAGATTAACAGGGGAACTGGTGGCAGCTGCGTTCTCCTTCTGTACGTTGAAGACAACGAGGGATGGGGGAGAGAGCAAACAAGCCGGTAGCAGCTGAAATTCTGAGTTCTCAGCGGAGCTTCTGTCTAGAACACTGTCCCAGACTTCACCAGCCCCACCTCTGCTCCCAGAAAAGTTGTGGTGTCTTGTAAACTGTTAAGCGCCCCGCAGAGGTAGCATAGGACTAGGCTTTGCTACAGGTACTTCTCACTCGCACAGTACACAGCTACGGGGGACTGCTCCCACTTTTTGAATGTTTTAATATTGTTTTATAGGCATATTGCAATACACACATTGTCATTGACTGGTGACGCGTCAGGACTCCGCCAAGCTTGGCTTTCCAAGCTTTCTGCCCTCTCCAGACACATCTCTAAACTACGGATAAACTCTAGCTGCTCAGTAGGGCTGTGTCTACACTTGCATTCCTGTTTCGAAAGAGGTATGCAAGTGTAGACACAGCCTAGGAGTGTTATCTGCCGTCCGCGGGGAACAGGCATGAAACCGTTAGAAAGCTCTGCACAGCCTGAGATCTTCTTCGTGCAGCCTTTAGCGGAGAGGTTTGGGGCAGCCTAGCAGGATTACAAGGGGTGGCCTTTTTTAACTTGCTACTTGCTGACGCTTGTGATTTCATGAAGCCACTTTCCAGTTTCTTCTTCCTCGCTGAAAACTGATTTGTTCTCTCGAGCGCGTCCAGGGAAATGAAGCGTGCCTAGGTGCCTGTAAACTAAACCTTCCTTCCTCAGTGGAGAACGGGCGAAGCCCTGGAATTAGGCAAATGAATGGAAAGAGAAAGCACGCTTGGGAGGAGAGTTCATTCTTGTGCCATAGTTGATTCCTGCCCAGAACACCAGAGAGCGAACCACGGCCACAGCATGCGGCTGGTATTTTAGTTTTAATACAAGCCCTCCCCGCCCCAAGTGTTTGCCTGACCAGTGGTTTTGGAGCCCACAGTGGAAGCAAATTCACTACAGTCCCTGGCGCTCAGTCTGAGTTCTTCAGCCGAGGGAATTTCTGCACGTCCCTGTAATGTCTAATTTAAGTTTTCCTACATAAAACACATCCATCAGAAGAGCCACGTCAAGTCATCATCTCAGCCAAGGGCCATCACCCAGCTCTGCTTTAGCTGTCTTGTTCACCTAGTCCTCCCAACCCACGGACACCAGGTACCCAACATGCACAAGTAGGGCGGACGAGTTCCCCATTTCCTTTAACTTATAATAAGTTGTCATACATTAGTAAGGCTGGACAGGCTCGACGGTGACTCTTCTGCCCTCCTTAATCGCATTTTCTAATTCGGTTACCTAAAAATTAAGTGAATTAAACTCAAAAAATGCCTGGGAGATTTTTCTCTGGGCTGTCAGCTGTGACTCAAACCAGAGTTCCTGCCGTGGCCTAATTCCAGGAAATTTTCCCTTGTTACCACAGAACTGGAGGGCGAATAAGCAGGTCTCTCCTGGAATGGCAATAGCTCTGCTTCCCCGAGCTTCTGGGGAAGTGACCCCTCCGGAGTGAGTGTAGAAGGCGTTGCATTGCAGGCGAGTGGAGGGGGGGTTAAACAGCGGCTTCAATAACGTGTTTCAGACGTCTGGTGAATGGCACTTGTGAAAGATCAGGTGTGGAAGGGGGGTGTGGAAGGAGCGAGGGTGAAAATTTAAAAGAAGGTTCTGGCAGCTTTGAAAGACGGGTTGCCCATGTGTTAGGCTGTGGCTTAGGCAACGCCGGCCTGTGAATGTAGTGGGTAGACGCACCCGTAGAACTGCAGCTAAAAAGGTTATCCCCGTGCAGGTCCTTTGCCCGGCCAATTCCCCGGACAAGCTTTACAGGCGGCATGGTGAGTTTCAGGGAAAGGCGAAAGCTCCAGCGATGTGGCAAGAGCGCCACCTACACGCCAAAGCTCGCAAGTCCCTGGCTTGCGACGATTCCACCTAAAAGGCGCTCCCCTGTGGTTAGCCCGACAAACAGAGTGCTCCAGAGAATGAATGTCCGCTAGGAATCTTCTGGGCCGAGGCTGGGAAAAATCAGAAACCTCCTGCAGCCGGAAGTTCTCTTCTGCCATGACCTTCTTTCTAATCTGGCAAGGCATTTATGGGGCTCGTAAAGAATTAGGAGGAACAAAATACTAACATCCCGGAGTGCAGTTCTGCACTTTATGGCTACGTCTTCACGTGAAGCCAACATCGAAATAGGCTATTTCGATGAATAACGTCTACACGTCCTCCAGGGCTGGCAACGTCGATGTTCAACTTCGACGTTGCTCAGCCCAACATCGAAATAGGCACAGCGAGGGAACGTCTACACGCCAAAGTAGCACACATCGAAATAAGGGTGCCAGGCACAGCTGCAGACAGGGTCACAGGGCTGACTCAACAGCAAGCCACTCCCTTAAAGGGCCCCTCCCAGACACAGTTGCACTAAACAGCACAAGATACACAGAGCTGACAACTGGTTGCAGACCCTGTGCCTGCAGCATGGATCCCCAGCTGCCGCAGCAGCAGCCAGAAGCCCTGGGCTAAGGGCTGCTGCCCACAGTGACCATAGAGCCCCGCAGGGGCTGGAGAGAGAGCATCTCTCAACCCCCCAGCTGATGGCCGCCATGGAGGACCCGGCAATTTCGACGTTGCGGGACGCGGATCGTCTACATGGTCCCTACTTCGATGTTGAACGTCGAAGTAGGGCGCTATTCCGATCCCCTCATGAGGTTAGCGACTTCGACGTCTCGCCACCTAACGTCGAAGTTAACTTCGAAATAGCGCCCGACGCTTGTAGCCACGACGGGCGCTATTTCGAAGTTAGTGCCGCTACTTCGAAGTAGCGTGCACGTGTAGACACAGCTTATGTGAACATGGCTGAGGTAACACAGGGTTCCTGAAATAGCTGTCTGTCTTATGTAGCTCCCACGGCCGCAGTACCTGAGCAGCTCCCAAACCCCTGAGAGGTAGAACTTACATGTGCCAGCCAGCCAGCAAGGAGGGCCAGGGAGTGTCAGATGCAATGTAAACTTACCCTTACAGTGCAGACTCTCTCTAGCAACCAGCAGGGTACATATTCTATGCATACCCCAGAGCAGGTATAAGTAACAGCATCAGAGGGATAGCCATGCTAGTCTGTATCTGCAAAGGCAACAAGACGTCCTGTGACACCTTATAAACTAAAAGATGTATTGGAGCATAAGCTTTGGTGGGCAAAGACCCACTTAGTCAGAGGTATGTAGTGGAAATTCCAACTATATGCTCCAGTAATAGTGTGGGTACTGAGGCACTGCTTAGGCAAACAAAGACATGCCAGGACTCTATATCCAGACAAGTGGCCTAGCTCCTGGATTATTTTGCCTCTCCAAAAATGAGCTCATTCCTCCCTCTGTTTCTTCCTGTGAAACCAGGCTAGATGGCCCAGAAGGTATTATGTCACTTCCATAGTTTGCTTTCTCTTTCTCTCTCTGCCCACCCCTTCTCTGCCACAGAAATCACTCTGTAGGATATTTATATGCAGAATGAGCAAGATGGAGGCCAGAGTGGCAAATCAAGTCCTCTACCAAAATCTCCTCTCCTACAAAATCTTCTGGGGAATCCAGACTACTTTCTCATCCATGTCTTGGAACCTCCTCTTGAAGTAATAATAATAATGTTTTGTTTTTGCACTTCCATAATGCCACACACAGTCCAGGCATACAAGAAAACATGACTGCCTAAGGAGAGGCAGGTGGTTCTTGCATGCATGCTGGTTGCCTCTTGCTGGTCCCCTGAGATATAGGTGGATCCGCAGGTTTGGAGCATTTATCACTGATGGGAAAAGAAAACCCTTTCCCATAAGGAAAAAGTTTGGAAGAAAAAATAAGCGATAACACTTTTGAAATCTCCCCTAAGAAAAAGTAAGAAATGGGCACAGATAATTTCCAGGAAGATAAGTTTCTCAAGAATGTTATTCTAGAACAGGGTATTGGCAGAAATCCTGTCATTTATGTTATTTCAGGCAAACTCAGAAAACTGCAGAATTGGAAAAACTTGCCTGAAAAGCAATGTGTGTGCACCTGGGATATATGTGGGTGTGTATGTACACAACATACCGAACCATATTTTGTGAACTAAAAGGGACACATGCTTCTGCGGACAAAAGTTGGGTATTTGTTGGCTGGCTATGAATTTCTGGATAATGTATCTTTTATGTATCAGCTTATTTATCATGTGCTGAAACTGATGTGCTAAAACAAAATCTTAAAGCTGGTGAAAATCAGCAAGGTTTCATTAAAGTCATCATCAGAGCTTACGACGTTTATCAACTCTTGCTATCAAGTATGAGAAATTAAATTGGCAGTTGTGACAAATGACTTTATCCTAGTCTTCGATTTTTAAGCAGCTCTTTGAAAAGACAGTGGCTTCCATGGCTTGCATGATCTAAAAGAATAGGAAAACATGTAGGTCATCACAAGCCAGACCAGAGGAAGTTCTTGGATGTGCTGTAGTCTCTTGCTTGCTTGTTACTGTTTGTGTTCCAATGGACCTGTTTAGAATCTCCACCTTTGACACAGTGCCCTGGTCGTGTGTACCACAAACTTCTAGGAATTTGTCCATTTGAGCTGGTTCTTGGGTGTCCTTCTCCAGCAGCAGCTTGAGCAGCATTTTCAGCAAGCTGTGTCTCTAGAATAGAAACAATGTCAGTGAATTATTAATTGCCAGTAAAAATACAAGCAGACACATGCTCCAGACATGGGTGGTGAGACAGCAAGGAAGGAGTGGGGCCTTGCAGGTGCCCCCTTCCCTCTTTTCACATATGTGGTAGTAGAAGTGGATGTGAGTGTGTTTGTGTAAGGTGGTGTGGGGCAGGGGAATGAGGAGGGGGCACTGAAGTGACAGTGCTATAACAGGGTTTGTGTGTGTTTACACTAGGACACTTTTCTGTGCAGGATGCAGACTATAGGCCCAAGATTTCTGAGTCATGCTCCCTCATTAAGAAATGCTGATGTGCCGTTAGCCCATGCTATTCCACCATTAATGTGTGACAATTGCTGGTACATACCCAGTCTGCTTAGTGTGTAACATGCTGAGCAAAATGCATGTAAATGCAGTAAGTGGCTGCTTCCAGTGGTGTCTCCGGTGCTTCCCCCTACTTTCTTGCTATCATCTCTGTCAAAGCAAAAACAATACTGCTTGTACCTCAGAACCTTGCTCCCACTGGCCAGCCAATCACTCCTCACACCAAAACCCTCTCTCTCCCTCCATGCCTCACTCTACTGCTCCAAAAATCTCTTGGCTACCTTTCAATAATTTTTTCTCTAGCTGTCTCTCCTAGTTTGCACCCACTTGAACTGCTTCTTTCCCTTCACTGAAACATACTCCATACAACAGTGTGATTAGTTGGGTTGTGCCTGTTCCTGAGAACAGACACTGCCCCCACCACATTTGCTCATGCCCTTGTTTTGATGAGTACATGTTGTTCACATAAGCACCACCACTGCCCCTGTTTGAATGTCATATATATGTACATTCACTACTTGCACGGTACGTGGGGATGGCCAACCAGATAAGCTTTTAATACCATCTTTAATGCTTTGCTTTTCCTTCAGAAATATCTCATCCACTTAGTACATTAACCAAACTTGTTAGAATGATTCCATTTGTTGCACGAACTGGACAGGGTGGGCATGGTAACACAGAGCTAAGCATGAAGGCACAATTGTTTCATTCTTATGGGCCACACTGATAAAGGTCATGCTTCTCCCAGCATTACTTGAGGGTTAGAATCTTCAGCCTACAGCACAGGAATGAAAATTTCATCAGCAGAAGTATGTATGGTCTTCTGCAATTACCCCAGTGCTGCCATTCTTGCCTTTAGATCAACAACATGTGCCTTGTTTTCTTCCTGCATTGAAAGTATTCAGAGCAAGGTGAACTATATGGCTATCATACATTCAAGTTCTTGTGGGAAGATGTTTTGGGACATTGAAGAAATGGATAAAGGAACATATGTTTTGAAGTGGAACTGCAGAAGTGACTTTTAAATTTGCATGCCTCCACTTTCCTCAGTTTTCTCTGTAGTCCCTCAGGACAGATTCTACCTTAGGCTGTGGCCTTTTAAAGGACTCTAGCTGTATAAAGGAGACAGAACTGCAACATAAGGCTCCCTGTTCAGAGCTCTGCACTGACCCCCCTCTCCATGCTGCAAAGCCAGGGTGTGTGTGTGAAAAGGGAGGGAGATGGAAGGGGTCAGAGGAGACATGGCTGGTGCATACCAGGCTCCATTATTCAGTGTTAACCTCAAGACCATGGACGGCTGCTACAATCCAGAACCAGTTCAAGGAACCCTAGAAGTCGTGTTGGCTTCTGGGTCAGGTGCAGATTCTGAGGTGTACAAAAGTGGCTTGAGGCCTCTCTTTCCCTCCTCCCTTTTTCCTGTACCCATTGCAGGAAAGGCATAGCTGAGAAACTGTCCCATGGACTCATCGGCTGTTACATGTACAGAATTTTGGAGGTGGTTCCACAAACTGTATTTCTGTTCAAAAACGGGGTGTTTGATTTGCATGTATCCTTTTCAGGACACACAGAACTCTCAGACCCCATTCACTGTTTATGTGACCAAGGTTTTTATATATACCCAGAAGCGCCTCTGCTACAGCACCAGTTAGAAACTAGCAGTGGTACCTATTCAGATGTTTCTTGGTGAGGAGGGGGAAATTCTTGTATCCTGTGGGGACAGACCCCATTCCACCACTGGCTCCTTCCTCCCCCTGACAGTCAGCCTTCTCTATTGCTCATGCGATGCATATGCTGGTCGTCACCAGGCGTTTAGATCTCAGTTATCTCATCTGCGCTTTGCTATAAAAAAACCTGATTCCTTGTGCACCAAGTCGCAACCCCCTTTGGCCTGGCCTTCTTGTTGACTAAATACCACAAAGTAACAATTTAAAAGTGATTGAAGAAATTAATTTAAAAAGGGCTTCACTCACAAGCAAATTACCGCTATTGTTCTCATTTAAAATCCTCCTAAAGATGTTCTCGAAAACTTCCTGTGTGTATAAGGAATGAAGAAAGCATAGTGTGATACATTGAGGAGGCTTTCTGTGCACATTAAGCTACCTCTGAAGTACACTACTTCAGCTGAAAGAAAACAATCCAGGTCATTAATTCACTTAAAGAAACCACAAAGAAAACATCAGTTTGTCACATTTTTATTTAATGCATTTTAATTTTGAGCTTATTATTTTTAATATTAATTATGAAGCTATTTCTACAGTGAGCATGAACAAGAGTGATACAGTTCTAGTATGGTATGAATTCAACCCCACAAGTCACTGGAACAAACACACAATAAAACCCTACTTCTACTTTAATTTGCTTCTTGGCTGATAAATCAATGGCTCATTATCCTTTTTTGTCCCATATAAAGCATTCAAAAATGTTCCAGTGACCACGGCGCTGCAATCAACGTGTTCTCCATTATTAACTCCACATAAATAGACCCACGCTAATTGGATTCCTCATAATTTGAGGAGGTTGAAAGAAAGGAAAGATGGATTCATTTGCAATAGACAACAAGAGAGATTAATCAACACAGCAATAATCATGACAACTATCACATGTACAACATTGCACATTCTAAAATTTTGTTAACTACACATTAGACATGAGCTGAACCACACGCTTTAGATTTTTGATGCCTTCAAACTTCTGGAAGGTCCATGTCCTAAACTGAACTAAAAGTTTGGTTCCAAATATCATTGATCCAGATCTGACCTAAGGGATCTGAAGGAATGATCCAGCTACATCAGTAGCTGTCCTCACTGTTCTCTCCTTCCAGAATGTAGCAAAGATGTTCATGTGTCGAAGGCACTGGATCAAACCCTGGGCCATAGCTGAGCAAAAGAAATAGAGGCAACCACAAGAGGGTTCAGGGTTGTTAGAAGGACACCATGCAACTCAGTTGCAGGCCTGAATGCCCAGTCCAGCAGCATGCCAAAGGCAGATGATCCTAATTGCCAATTTGTGAGAAGTGATTCCAGAAAAGGAGAAAATTTGTGACCTGATCTCTTACCACTTGCAATTTGGAAGTTTGCAATCTTGTAAATTATAAAGCAGGCCCTGGAGGTTTCCCTAAGGACAATGTTGAAAAGCAAGTGACCCCTCAGTGAGAAACTGTTATTATCAGTAACTTTGGTATGCTACAATATTAATAGCTAAATAATTTGCCAAATTAAAGTATTACAGGTTGAACCACTCTTGTCTGGCCCCCTCAGGACCTGACCCGTGCTGAACCAGAGAATTTGCCAAACTACAAGAAGTCAACCATAGCCTGGGAGCTCCCATGTTAGCCTGAGAATCTAAGATACTGGCCTCTCACATGAGGTCCAGGCCACCAGGCTCTGGCCCTTGCCCAGGGCTCCACAGTTGTCCCTCTATCTGGGGATGTCCAGGGCACAAACAAAGATAAAAGGGGAGCACAGGAAACTACAATATGTGGACATTAGGCTAAATGAAATCAAGCTGGACCATGGATGTTGCCAGACCAAGGAAAGTTAAATGAGCAGGGGAAAGATTATCAGCCTTAGAATTTGATATAATCTGATTGAGATATCGCTCAGGACCTAATGTGGCAGCCACTCCCTGCACCTGTGTATATTCTCTCAGGGACCACTCACCACAGTACAAAAGGGCAGGAGACAGAATTCTAATGAGGAGGTTCTACTTCATTAAATACAAATACATTGGCAATAAATCATCACCCTTTGGTGTCAGGAGTTGATAGCTCTTCTGCACAGGGACTTCTTTGCTGTGACCACGTCCCTGTTACTGAGTTCTGATGGCCTTTCATCAGAGCCAGGTGCTCATTATTTAATTAACTAACTGCATGGGGAGTAAGGGCATCTAAGGAATTCTTTTCTGTCCATCAGTGGGACACCCTCAGTAGGCATACAATAACTCTTGCTTGCCTAAACAAGAACAAAAGGTGAGTGGAGAGGCCTGGTGGGGTAGTCTTCTATTTGAACACACAAGAGCGTGGGTAGTGGATAATGTAGGCAAGGTAAGGCATTGCCTTCCCAAAATTGCCTATACTCTTGCCGCCAGGGAAAGCTGGGGTTGTGATGCAGTAGCCCAGCTTCCCAGCTGCATGGGAGAACTGGGGTCTAATGTGTCTGGGGTCTGGGAGGGTGAGAAGATGGCAAATTGCAGAAGGGGCAGGGGCTGGGGTAGAAGGGGCAGGGCTGTGCCTTCGCGCACTGCCCATGCACAAGGAGCATTTCAACATTCAGTATGCTCCTAAATCCCTGGAATTACATGGTTTAAGGAATCAGGTTCTGAGTCATAAAAGACCTTAAGCCCATGAGTAGCCTCATTGAAATCAATAGCACAGCAAGTCCTAATCCATCTGTGTGACTATTCCCAGTGTTAAAGTTAAACATGTGCCTAAATGTTTTGCTGGACACATATTTATCAATACTTTAACCATCAGCTACGTGGTTAGCATGCACGATTTGAAAATCTGTCTACAATGCAGTGCTATATAAACTATATAAACATGTTCTTTTCTTTTCTTTTTCTTTTGATATCTACACCATAGCTGAGCCTGAAAGAGAATGGATTTGACATCCAAATTTAAATTAACCATAGCTAAACAGCTAGCCTGGAAAGTTTCCTCCATCATTGATTTAATGTCAGTGCCCTGTCGAGCAATAAAAACAATAAATAAATATACACATAGATATATAATAGCTGTACTCCATTTTCATTTCTTTTTTGTAATGCACAATACTGGGAACAGCATTTAAATCAATTGGCAGTTAAGTGTCATCCAGGAGCTCTGGAGGAAACAAGAGCACCTATTTATATCTCTTATATTTACTGGGATCACATTTAAATGTACTTGATGACATCAAGGACTATGAATTGTGTGGCATCTGCACTACACCAATAAATTTATCAATGGCTATGTGGCCCTTGTGAATTGAATAAAGGTTTGTTTTCAGACATGGATTTCCTAATGGCCTAGTGGCTGAGATCCCTGTCACTGTACTTTAAGACATCACACAAATACCTGTGGACCAAAAAACACACAGATCGAGAGAGAAAATATGTAGCAGATGGTGTGAGCAGAAATGCTGTTTAACTATTTAGGGAAGAAAATAAAATGAGAACATGTTATGCAGTAGTCATGGACCCAAACTGAGTCCAGTCACAAATAACAAGACATGTACCAAGTTCCTCCTATCACCCAGAGGCTTACACTCTCTTCAGCCTACCTCTTAGACTGCAGCTCAGATTCATTATCTGCCTAAACGAACATTGATGTTCCCACATTTCAAGAATGCAGAGCAGTGAACAAACTCTGGAGGCATAGCAAACGATTAGATGCTCCATGGACGTCTCCTATGGTGCTCCACCTCAATGGAACCAGGCTCCAGCTCACCAGAGTGTCAGCAAGGACCAAATTATTTCCCATTCCCAATTACATTACCTGGGTCAAGGGCAGTGCTCACTGGAAGCTGTGGGATTGTGCAGCCACCCAGGAGAGGTTCAAATGCTGCCTCAATACTTAGCAGAGAACCGTCAGTGCCTTCAGCTGGCAGCATGCACTTCACCTGGTGGTGCACATCCACACATGATTCATGCACATAACAATATTTATGCAGCACATGGATGGAAAAATATAGAGGGACCCTTGGTCAGGGGTCTGAAGGTTACTACCCACCCCCTAGTCACATGACAGGTGTCCATATTCACTGACTCCAGCTTCTCCCTCCCCAGCACCCTGCCCTGAGTGAGAAGGGGCATACGCCCAGCTGACTGATCATTGTGGAGGCAACAAGGGAGTTGAGTAGGTCCCGCCCAGCTCAAGCTGGCAAACAGAGCCAGTATGGATCAGCCAACTCATAGGGGTGCATTCAGCCCCCAAATCCTTCCCAGTAGGTGGAACAGGAAAGCAGTAGGTGTTCCACCATGACAGTCATTCTCAACAAAGGAGGAAAAAGTACCCCAAAAGCTATTTGAGTAAAAGTACAGCTGCTGGGGGGCATACTCAAGTAAAAATCGCTGGTGCCCTTCTGAACAAACTACTTGACTAATAGTACACACTTGCGCACACACACACATCACACCTTTATTGTACTGAACTACCTCAAAGTGCAAGTAGCTGCACTTTTAATCAAGTAGCTTTTTGGGTACTTTTCCCACCTCTGGTTCTCAACCAGGGGTCCAGTGCTCACTTGGGGGCCTGGGGCAGGTTTCAGGCAGACTACCAAAGTAAACAATGACCAGGGTCAGCATGAGATTCACTGGAGCCTAGGGCCGAAGCCAAAGCCAAAGCCCCTCCTGGGCTGAAGCCAAAGCCTGAGCAGCTTAGCTTTGCAAGGCCTCCTGCAGCAAGCAGCCCCAGGCAGCTGTCCTGCTTTCAAAGCCTTTCTGCTTTCAAACCACTGGATCTGCACCAGAAAGAGTTGCTGTGGCACAGGTGCACCATGGAGTTTTTATATCATGTTGAGGGATTCTGGGGGCTCAGAAAGAAAAAAGCAGGAGAACCTCTGCATTAGGACATACTTAACCCATCCACAAGCCTGGAGGAGACTCAGACTGAGTTTCCTGGGCCCTTATTTTCTCTCCTGCAGCAGCTGGCTGCTTTGCCAGGTCCTGCTGGCCCTGAGCAATGAAAGCATCCCAGGCCCTGCATGGGTGAAAGAGATGAGGGTCTTCAGAAGCAAAGTGAAGCCTCTCACCTCCTTCTGGGTGAGTGTTGGTTCTGCTGATAGAACAACAAAGCAACTTTCCAGTACTCCAGTTGCACTAGCCTGCCCATCTCCGATCAGTCAGGCTCCCATGCAGCTGCCATCAGTAGGTACCTCGACAAAGTGAGCAGCACCAAACAGGGCAGGCTGCAGAGCTGAAGCTACTCCAGACGTGCAGCTAGTTCAAGTGAGGGAGAACAAGCCATACTAGCTCAATCTGTCAGTCTGAGCTCAGCGGCCTGCTGCCATGGGGTGTAAGGTCTTTTGAATTTGGTGCAAATTATAAACAGAGAAACCAAAAGAAAGATGGGCAGGTGATGCTCACAAAACAAAGGAGTCCATTTTTTTAAAGATGTATACACTATTTAGAAGTCTAAATTCTATTTCAAAAGTGACGGGATCCAAAGTCCTAGAGAAAGCCAAGGGGATTTAGGAGGCTGAGCCACTTGAAGACTTGAGAAGAGTGAGGGGTGATTTGATAGCAGCCTTCAACTTCTTAAAGGGGAGGCTCTAAAGAGAATGGAGAGAAGCTGTTCTCAGCAATGACAGATGTCAGGAAAAGGAACCATGGTCTCAAGTTACAGAGGGAGAGGTGTACGTTGGATGTTAGGAAAAACTATTTCACCAGGAGGGTGGTGAAGCACTGGAGTGCACTGGTAATGGATCTCCACCCCTAGAGGTTAAGTACCAGCTTCACAAAGCCCATACTGGGATGATTTAGGTGGGGTTGATCCTGCTTTGGGCAGGGGGCTGGACTAGATGACCTCCTGAGGTGTCTACCAGCCCTGGGAGTATATGACTCTGATTCTATGACTGTTTTAAAAGTTTACCCAATATACATTTATAGAGAGAGATGCAAAACTATGGAAATCCTTTGTTCCATGCACAGGGATTTCTGTAAGAGACAGTCTTGTGTTATTCAGTATGGTCAGAAATATCCAAATGCTGAATTATTTACAAGGATTTTTCAAGACAATTCAAAGCTTTATAAAATGACTCTCCATGGTTTATGACAAGTGCCCAAGGCATTATAGGGGAAAAATATGAAGTTTCACTACTGGCAAACTAATGGATTTATCAAATAATGGAAGCTGTACATTCTACAGGCTGATTCTTTGGATAACAATGTCACCTTTTCTGTTGTGTGCCAAAGCAACAAAAGAATTAGCTGTGAAGAAGAGCGGTGTATTTTTGCCATCATTTTGAGGGAATGCGCAGAGAGAGGGAAAGAAGTTCTTTAGTGAAATACCAGCTTCCTGTGAAATGTGTTCTTCTGAGACCACTGGCAGAGGTAGTCAGGTTTTTAATCCATAGAACACCTGTAGCACGGGAAAGGAAAGCCCACCATTATGCCTCAACCCAGTTCTAGAAGATCACATTCAGAGTTAAGGAAAGACTATAATCTTAATGTTCCTCTGATCTCTGCTTGCTTTACTGATACTGTCCAAAGGGCTGTAAATTATTACCAGCAGTGATTTGCACACCCATGTCCTAAGAAAAGATTGGGCATCATCTGCTCTTTTCACACAAGTCACCAAGATCTGCCATCTGGCAGTGGCTTTGGGTAACTACACTCCTGGGGTCTGGATTTCACCTGGTGATGTGAAAGGTTTCTTGTCTAAGCACCAATAGGCTGAGCTATCCTACCCCAGTCAAGCCTTATGTAAACCAAAAGGATGCTCCGCACCTGTATTCTTATGGTGCTGTGTCCATAAGAGCAAAATCGGCCTCTTTTTGCTACAAAGCAAAAAAAAAAAAAAAAGTCCTGTGACTGTGGCCATTTCACCCTGTCTGTACAGACAGAAACTGTACAACTGGCTTACAGTAGTACTTCAACAGAGTCAGGTTCATGCTTGTCATGTGTCTGCCATCATCATGTAGCAGTAACCAGAACTGGACATTTCCAGATAAGGTGCAAGGATAAGCGTGCTCAGCAAGTCTGCTGCACCTTTGTGAATTTACCACTGTTCATGCATTTCTGCTTTTGCCTTAAGCAGTGGGTAAGGTAGCCAAGGGAAGGCATTGCCTTCCCAAAACAGCCTACAGTGTCTGGCCACCCCCGAGGGCAGAGGCCACAGCACAACTGCCCAGGTTTGCAGCCACCAGGCATGCTGGGAAGTATGACTGGGAAGTGTGGGGCCCCCTAAGAGGTCTGGGGGTTGGCTCTACAGAAGGGAGATTTGAAGGGTGGGGAAGGCTGTAGCTTGCCTTCCCCAGCTGGACTTTCACTCATCACACATGGCTTTTCCTATGCTGATTAGCAGTGCATAGAACATTGTGAGCTCTCATTCAAGCGATTTATTTAGACTGCGTACTCTTTGGGACAGCGATGGTCTTTTCCCTTTCTGTGTATATACCACCAAGCTCAATAGTGCTGTGGTTCCTGATTGTGCCTTCTGCTGGTACTTCATTATACACAGACAACTGCAAGTCACAAGTCACAAGTTTTAGAGGTAGGAGGAGGATAGTAGGTAAGGAAGAGAATACAGCTGTTCAGACTGTAGGTGATGAGAGAATTGCTCTCTCCTGTTTCTCTCTGTGGTTCAGGGAAAGTTGTCAGCTGCCACTTCCAACCTTGGAGTGGCGTTTACACTTTTGAAAGGTTTTCATCATCCCGCTGAATGAAAAGCACTACAGAACTAAAATTCATGTTGTTAGTACAGTGAACGATAACCCGTATGCAATATAGATTGTGTTCCAATTAACAACTTTTAAGTAGGTAATTAGTTACCCCCTGAAGTCAGCCCCTCTGCAAATCAGGTTGCAAATCAGGTTGCTTTTATTAAAGTGTCCCTCCCCACAAAAATTAGGGTTTGAAAATGTTGGACTGTGTTGATTTAGAGAGAGAATCCTCTCTAAAGAAAATAGTTTTGATGTACTTTATAATCTGTTTTGGACAAGGCAGAGGTAAATTTCCTATTAGTTTTCCTTTCTTTTCTCCAGCAGCTGCAGTACATCATAGACATCATCTAATTTGATGAAATGCCTATAGGTCAGGGATCTGGCATGTGTCATTTCATTTCCGAGTGGACATTTCCAGTAAATGTAGTTTTTAAGACTACATGTCAAGATGACTCAAAAACTTCATGGTAAATTGCAAGTGAAATTTAAAAATTTGATTTTGCAAAGGCATGCCATGTTCAGATAAATAGCATTATAACCAGTAGATGTTTGAATAAATAATCAGAAATTCTTCAGTAAGGAAAGGTCATAGAATAAATGGGAAACTATGTCCATACCTTGCTGTGGCATTCACCTGTCCTCTGCACGAACCCTGGACAACAGCTGCTGCATGTGATTTAATGCATGGACAGTGTAATATTTTAAGAAAAGAAGAAGCATTATCTAGTCTAGAGGTCAGCTACCTTTCCAAGGCAGAGTGATGAAATTTGACCTTTTGACCTCTATCCTCTATGTACGGTCCAAGTGCTGGTGATACTTTTTAAAGTCACTAATAGTCCTACTTACAACAGCTTCATTAGTAAATAAATAAAAGGGCAGAGCTTTACCATTTAGGTGGCTCTTGGTAGCATTAGCTGATCTTTTGCTAATCCACAGGTGGCCTGGATTTGAGAAAGCCCCGGCTGCATGGAGGAGGAGAGGTGGGGCTGAGCTCCCGCCTCAAGTGCTGATGAAAATTGGCTCATATGTCGCTATTGGCACCCATGCCAGGGATTGCTGACCCCAATTTAGTGCTTAAAAAGTGTAGCACAGGTGTCAAGACACCTGGGTTCCAGTCATAGCTCTGCCAGTGACTTCCTGTGTGCAAATCTGTGCTTCTTGCCCCTACCCCCAATTTCACTGTGAAATGGTGTAATTAATGATGATTACCTGCTGTGCAGAACTGATACAGGTCTTATTAATGTATTGTTTGAAGGTGCACTGAGATCTTCCTGGGGGAAATGCTGTTGCACAGGTCAGGACAATCTCTCTGAAAAGAATGATACCCCCAAAGGATTTCCTACAGCATGAGAAAAGATGACAAGCACTGACAATTCCATCCATTAAAAAACAGAATGCATTCTGTAAACAACAAATACCTCATTAAACATTGATTTGAGAGGAACTACTCACAGGCTTAAATGTGACATTTGAACTCTTTTGAGCACACTTCTTAGAAATCTTGATTTTGGAACTTCAGGAGACAGAGGGTTTACTATATTTTGTGGCTCCAGTTATTAATTAGTTTCACTATTAAACATTTGAGGCGTGTTTCCCGTTAGAAAATTTTTCTACTATCAACTTACAGCCTTTAGATCTTATTATTGAAGAATAAATGCTGAAGTCCCTATTTATATAACATTTCCAGCTCTTTATGTTGGCTTTCTACAGCAAGGATTTTACATATAAGTTCATTCTTTCAGGTGTAAAATGCAGTTTAAGGAAAATCATCCAGTACAAATTATAATTTCTACCTTTATTTCCATTCCAAAATCTCAACAATGCTTAAAAATATTTATTTCTGTTACTTTGTAAACTGCTAGTTAAGCAGCTGATTTACAGATTGGTCATTTACAAAATATTTCGTGTATTTAACTTCCCTAATCCAGAGAATTTAGAACATTTGTGTTCAATGCAAATTTCAAAACAAAGAAATACAGTACATTGTAGATTTTCTTCCTATATTACATACTAAATATAGTGTAATACAAGGAATAATATATCATGTAAGGCACTATTGTAAATCTTGAGTTTATAACCCATACATACAGATTCAGTTCTTTTCAAATTAATTCACTGTGGAAGAATGATCATTTCCAACATTTTGGTCACACTCTGTTGACCAAATCCTCCTTGCTGATCACATTTGAATTGACCACCAAAGCCAATGAGCAAGGGGTCAGGATTAGATGTAATTTTCCAGAAGCGTGTTACAAGTGATGACATTATCAGCAAGAGAGATTTTAGACACTGCGCAAGCCTTTGGAGTATAATAAGTGATCAAGTACAATTACAAAAGTCTCATCCATTAAAGAGTATAATTTTACATAGGAACATAAGAGCAGCCGTACTGGGTCAGACCAATGGTCTATCAAGCACAGTATCTTGACTTCAGCAGTAGCCAGTATTAGAGCTTCAGTGAGAGTGGGCAGAACAGAGGACTTTCTTTCCCTCCCAGCTCTGGGCAGTCAAAGTTTTAGGGTAGCCCTAAGCATGACCTTGCATCCTTGACCATCTTGGCCACCAGCCATTGATGGACCAATTGTCCGTGAACTTATCTAATTCTTTTCTGAACTCTGTAATACACCTGGCCTTCACAATGTCCACAGCAAGGAATTCCACAAGTTAATGGAACATTTTAGGAAAAAAATACTTTGTCTTGTTTGTATTAAATCCTCTGCCTATTAATTTCCTTGGGTAACCCCTAATTTCTGTATTATGT
The DNA here is from genome assembly GCF_033958435.1 of Carettochelys insculpta. Lineage (NCBI taxonomy): Eukaryota > Metazoa > Chordata > Testudines > Carettochelyidae > Carettochelys > Carettochelys insculpta. The sequence goes on from NC_134139.1 coordinate 93,221,307, forward strand.
GAAACAGTAATTAACACTTCTCTTGTTGCTATTTTAGGGCCATATCCTGCCATCACTAAAATCAGGTGGCATTTTCAGCCATAGTAGTAGCATCCTTAGTTTACTGTAATCCACAACTTCTGCAATGAAATGCTTTTTGCAAACTATGTACGAGATGCATCTCCAGCAATCAGGCTTAACATCTTAAAATGAAAAGAACTGAAGATAAAAAGAACAAAAGTCAGTCAGTCTGATACATTCAAATTTAGTTTGCCTTTAAAGTTAGAAAGCTGGACAGGCTGTTTATCACCAGTAGTAATGGTTGCAAAGAGAAAATAGCAGACTGCAGTGATCAGAGTAGTTGTTGATTACTTTGGTCCCATTCGTGAGAGGCACTGAGAGACAATGGACAACATCAGCTGCTGCTGAAAGTGGAGGAAATCAAAGGTGTTTATCCTCTTGGTCTGTTTCTGAGAGCCACTCCCATTAACTGCAACTGTGTGTGCAGGTCCCCAGAAGATGCACAGGATTAGGCCCTCTAGGATTAGGCCCATTATAACTAATACCTCTTCCTCTAACCTTCCACAGGAGCCAAAGAGTTCTTACTAAGCCAAGTAATGGCAGTGTTGCAGAGTTCTAAGATGAAAGGTTTTTCTCTTTGCATGAGGGTTTCCACCAGGGAAGTGCTCCAGCTTTCACTGCAGTCAGTAGAACTTGGATAAGGTTCCGTGTCTCGGTGCTCTGAAGCCTGGACTTTTCACTAGTGAGTCCAATCAGTTACCATTAAGCCTGTGGGCCATCGTGTTTTAAGAGCAATATAGGTCTGACTGTCAAAATCAGACATTGCTGTCCTGAGCTATCATACTCTAAAGCAGCTGTAGACTGAAGGTTTCAAATCCTGGAGTCAAAGGAAGTTTTGACATTGAATATGGTTAGGCCACGATTTGACCTTGGAAGTCTAAGAAGTTTTCTTTCAGAAAAATGCAGGATTTCATTGTATTATACCCCAGGAAGGATGAAACATCGGTACGAATTGAGAAACTATTTAAAGAAAGGAAATGAGTGTTCCCAGAGACGAAGAGGAAGCTCAATCAAAAAAACAATTGTGATTTATATTGCTTATCTTGGGGATCAAGACTAGAATCCCTGTAACCATACAGAGTAATAGAATGATCCCCATTAGGTTGCAGGAAGAAGTTCTTTTAGGAAGTTATTCCTTTTTCAGTTGGTTAGAAATTTCTCCCATTACACAAATTTGGGGATGCTCCATTTTTTTTTTGGTCCTACTTTTGGAAATTGGCTATAAACAGGACTGGCCTGAGTTCATTTGGAGGTCTTCTCCCCTGACAACGCCCCCCACCCATGACTAATCTCAAAACAGGGGCCTTAGTACCCGCCACAAGACTGTGGCCTTGTGTACAATACCAAGTTTTGTTGACAAAACTTATGTTGACACCTAAAAGTTAACAAACCAAAAATCATCAGAGGGCATTCACCCTTGCTCCGTCTGTCAACAGGTCCTGTCCACACTGGGGGCACCATCATTGACAGTGTGCAAAACACATGGTGGCTATGTATCTCACAGTGTGGTGCTGAGGTAAGGCAAAACTGATCCCTGCGCATCTTGGAATTCCCTCTGAGTTCTCCTACAGCCTCCTCAGCTACCAGGAGAGGCGTAATGAAGAGCACTGAACGCTCTCCATGTTGAGGAATCAAAGCAGCACAGCAGTCTGTCCCCATCTCCCCAGAAGCAGTAGTCTGCCTGCTGCTGTGTTCCTAGTTCAGGGCAAAACAGGAGCACTCCAATGGTGTGCTTTTTAATTGTTCCCAAAATGGAGCAGCTTTCTCCTCTGCCAGATATATCTGAGAGCTTTTGAAAGGGGAGGGGTGCATGTTTGCAGGGCAGCAGAGATCAAAACACTGAGCAGAGCCATTATGCCAGGCATTGTGGGATACTAGTGGAGACCAATCCTGTTGACAAAATGAAAAGAATGTTTACACTGGCTCTTTGTCAGCAGTAAGGGGAGGGAAAGAGAAAAGTCCCTCATAGTGTGTAAGTTTTTTGTCATGAGTTACTAGGCATTTTTTTCCTGAAAAAAGTTGCATTGCAGTGTGTAACCTCTCGGAGGTTTATCACCAAAAGGCAGCTTTTAACAAAAAGACTTGATGGTGTTGACAAGGCCTTTGACACTAAAACCACTTTAAAGTCTACTTCTGCCAAGGGATTCCTTAGTCCAGGAACCGGTGGTGTTCAGGACACATAGAGCTGTCCCAGAATGTGAGGTGAAGGAAAGTATCAAATGAAAATGTAAAATACTCAGAGAAATATACAAAACCAGGTTTTCTAGCAAAATGAACAAGTGAACTTTGCACGCAATTATCAACAAATGGTGGCTTGTTGATTAATTTAGCATGTCTGCACTGTAGATTGCAGAACCTGCTTTCTTCTAAACTAAAAGCCTTACCACAATTACAAATTAAAGGTATAATATAAATACACAATTACACTGCAGACCAGTTAAGTTTGGGGTAGAGCGATAAGCTCCTTGTGGCTGTAGGATACCATACCTTGCCCTAGCAAATGTGCCATCTGCTCATGTTCCTTCTGTTAGCCTGTGGCATGCTGCAGCAACAGGGAGCTTCCTAGAGGCCTTTGGAAAATCTGCTTCAGATGACAGAGAGTCCTCTTTTAAAAAAAAACAAAAGAAGGCTCCAGTTCAGGAATCTGGGAAAGCTTTAATGATGGTCTCATAAGCAGGTGGAGGAGTTTGTGTTGAATGACAGATGCGGAGGCTGTTGTTGGACCAGTGGAATTCAGGACGAGTTAAGCTGTTGGTGGTGTTCCCCACCAGGGTATTGGTGGTACTGGTGGGAGTCAGAGTAATCAGCTGACTGTTAGTTTCCACAGGGAGTGGAGGGCATTGCAAAAAGGGGTGGAAAGTGGAGGCTCGGAAGCTTGACTTTCTTGGGAAGGAGTTGGCTTGCTCCATGGAGGCTTGCCGCTGGAATGTGAGGCTGGCCAAGCTGAGATTGCTGCGACGTTCACAGTTGCTGCTACGGTAGAATCCAGTCCTGTTGGCAGCATGGCCCTGAGGAGAATGTCTGGAACGGTGGCTGGAAGCTGAGGAGTTCCGCTGCGAAATGTGGGCGCTGGCTCTGCGACGGGACAGGCAGGTGAACAAAGCCCAGATTATCGCTCCAATCACTAGTCCAATCACCATGGACACCGAGAAGGCAATTATCGTGTGATCTAAAACAGAGAAAAACCAACAGCAAGGTTGCTTTATGTATCACACAGATGATTCAGTCTAGAAATTGAGTTTGATAAGGCCAGCTTCTTAAAGCATGCCCAAACAATAAGGATTAGTGCTGTTCATTTAAAGGGTGTATGCAGCTTGTAATTACACTGCAATAAAAATGCAGTGCTTGAGGCTCATTTTACTTTTACACCACTTAAAAGCTAGTGTAATTCTGAGTGACATCAGGCAGTAACTCCTGTTTGACAACTACTAGAATGAGACAAGACTGAAAGTGGGAGGTGTTCTTGTCTGTGCTTGTTGCAATTAGAGGCACACTGGGTGGACAATTCTACTGTAAGAGCATTGAGATGACTTTGGTCAGAGATGGCCACTGAAACTCAAAAAGCTGATGGACATTTCCCTCCTCTCAACCTACAGATGTCGGGACAGTTTTGTCAAGCTGTCATTTCCAAGAGTAAGTTTCTAGCTCCTAGACACTTGCCTGCATGCTAATAATCAGCATTGAAAGGCTTTGGAAAAGGACCCTAGCTAGGATAATGTTATTCCCCACATGATGAGCTGTGTAGCAGAAAAATAAGATTTTTTTTAAAAAAAACCCACATCTTCACTGATTTCTTAAAAGGGTTGAGCCACTTCAGCAAACTCTTCACCTACTTCTGGAATTTAGGACAAGCAACCCTTGCAATGAGGGCCTCAAATGGATGATGGGGTGCATTTTTCCATTCACTTCATAAGAGTTTGCATTCTCAGGTTTTACATAGAATTTAAAGCATCACTAAGCTCACATACAACCCTGTTCTGATGAGATTTCCAGTTCCCCTTTGAAGCTCTGTGAAGCCAAAACATACATCCAGCACAAAACATACATTTTATCCTCTTGGTTATGCAGCCATTTTGGTGGACACATGGGTCCCAATCTCCCTTCTGTACACACACTGTAAGCTCACAAGCATCAGTAAAAAAGGTGGGTGCAGTATAACAACTTTAAAAGAGTAAAATGTGGCCCTGTGCAATGGGCCAGCACAGAACATAGGCACCCATGAAGCCCTATGGATATGTCTGGATTGCAGTTAGACACCCAGGGCTGTCCTGTGTTAGCTGACTTGGCCTCATGGGGCTCAGGCTAGGGGTCTGTTTAATTCAAGTGTAAATATTTAGGCTCAGATCCTGGGCCCTGGGACCCTAGGCCTGGCCCCTTAGTCTGAGCCCCACAAGCTCAAGTCAGGGGACATGGGCCTGCAACAGATTTCCTAGTGTAGTGTGAACATACCAAACAAGCTTTAGTGAGGCTTACAGTGTCCAGCCTTTGTGCTAACTCCCTTTCAAAAGCATGAATGTCACCCAAACACAGTAAATTCTAAAACAAAATAAACCTGTATGCAGTGATCTGTGAATCTGTCCACCCCATTTCCATGTCACCAAAAAGTACATTGGAGAAAGCATTCCAATGATTTGCTTGAGCAGAACTTGCCACATCTATGATTTTTGCAGCATAACTGGCATTCCACAAGTTATTGTCACCTCCTTCCAGTCCCTCAGAAAAGCTAGAGCAACTTCAAGCACTAACTTGCCCTGGCAAAGAATGTATCCTAAGAAGCTGTGACCAGGGTGCCTGGATGGGCCATGTTGGGAATGGCATGCTCTGGGCAGATGCAGGAAATAGGGCAGACAATCATCCCCCAAAGTGGTGGTTTATTCTATAGTTAGACTCACTATACCAGTAACAAAAAGCTTCTGTAATACTACACTAGTCACCAAAAACCAGCCCCCTTGAAACATTCCAGCCCCTGACTTCCATCTAGATAACCAAATCTAACAGAATGAAAGGTTACTGAAAACCTGATTCACCAGTTGTGCAGTACACCAGTCCCGAAGAGCCAGAGATGGTGAGTCTTCTGATTTGAAAGAGTCTTTTACACATTTTTAAAAAGCACTTTAAAAGTTTCTAGTTCAGTAACCTGTTCAAGTGTGCATTTTCTTCAAGATCTTCCAAGAGAATTCCATGGAAAACCTGATGACTTCAGTCTTATGGCTTAGATCTTCTCTGTTAAAGTTTAAGAAGGCCTTGGATGAAAATGATAAGGCCCAAAGACAAGTATGCCACATGGGCTTTGTTGAAACCAAGCCCACAGTTTGTGATCTCTATTTACAATGGGTCTTTTCTCAGGGCATTTGTATGCTTACCAGGGATACAGTGCAGTGGGGAGGTCCCTGGGGAGGTCAGCTTACCGGGTCTAGTGAAGACCCACTGAATTGACCACCAACCACTCTCTTGTTGATTCTGGTACTCCCGTGGTTGACTCCAGCTATGGTATTTCCATAGTTGGAGTTGCATATATTAGGTTGACATTTCCCTGTTGCATAGATCTGCCCTGAGACAACCTTCACTAATAGCCATTCCAGCTCTCAGGACAGTTCACAGGTGATTTACTATGTGGAATTACAAGCTTCCAGGGGAGATTAGCACAACATTATTACTGCACCACAAGGCCCAGCTAACTGATAATATCCCCATTTGATCTCCAAGTCAATAGAATACAATAATGAATCATTATAAAACAGGATGGAATATAGCACTGCAAGTTAATTCTTTATGATAGCTAATGGAGAATCAAAGAGTAAGAGCTTAATGTGTATATATTTATCAGTATCCTAACAATACAGGCAAACAGGAAAGAGATACTAGTCTAGTTAACATGGCTTTGATAACTATCTGCAAGGAATAGCCCTGCTTACCATTGCACTACCCTTCTGATGAATCCTAAGGGGTTGCTAAAAGTCACCTAGTTCACTTATTGTTTTACCTCCACTAGCTCAGAATTACAGGATCCTACCCACCAAGAAGTATTGCTAAAGTGTACTATCTTCTGCCTCATCTGTCCACCCCTGAGATGCCTGCAGTCCCCCTTGGGAAGTATCACAAAGTAAAGCAGTGAGAGACCAAGGGCCTCGCCCATTGGACTCAGTAACATCCTATAGGCACTGACTTGCATTGGGGGTGTGGGGTTCAAAATCAAGAGGTGGAATCTTGCCTAATTGAGACTTCCTCCTGCTGCTCCCTGGTGCCCAGGAAAGTATAACCACTTGAACACCCCTTGAGAGGGAATGTACCTTTCCCCCTGCTCCCTCCCCTTTGCACTTTAGGGGACACTAAGAGCTGTGCCTACCTTTGGATGAACAAGTAGTTAAGGCTTGTTACATTCTCTGGTTCATACTTGGGGCAACTGGCCTGTATTTAAAATAAATTCACCATATACTGATTAAGGGTCTAGTCCTGCAAACATTCCCATGCATACACTGTGATGGAGTCACAGTACACACAGCAAAAATGAGATATTCACAAAGTAAAACACCCTTCCAAACACAAGATCTGCCAGCTGAACTGTGAGGGACTGAAAACTATATTGAAATTGTTAGCTCTCACTTTAAACCCAGTAGCTACGTCTACACGTGAATGCTACATCGAAATAGCTTATTTCAATGTAGCGACATTGAAATAAGCTATTTCGATGAATAACGTCTACACGTCCTCCAGGGCTAGTGCCGTCAACCTTCAACGTCTACGTTGGGCAGCACCACATCGAAGTAGGCGCTGCAGGGGAGCGACTACACACCAAAGTGGCCCACATCGAAATAAGGGTGCCAGGAACAGCTGCAGACAGGGTCACAGGGTGGACTAGCACTTCTGGGGCAACAGCTAGCCACTCCCTTAAAGGGCCCCTCCCAGAAACACTCAGCCTGCACAGCACACGGTCTGCAGAGCCATAGGCACGCACACCTCAGCAAATCAGTATGGACCCCCAGCAGCAGCAGCAGCAGCAGCAGCAGCAGCCAGAGGTCCACACAGCCGCCCCTGCAGGAGCAGTGCTCGCCCTGCTCAGTGCCATGCAGGAAGCAGCTGATCACCTTCTAGTCACAGAAGAAGAGGAGCTGCCCCCAGGGGAGGAGGAAGCAGCCCCAGACCCTGCTGTCCTCTGCCCCTCGCCCACGCCGCTGGCTGTGGAGCTACACCATGAGCACCGACTGGTGGGACCGGCTGGTGCTCGGCGAGTGGGACAACGACCGCTGGCTCCAGAACTTTCGCATGAGCTCGCAGACATTCCTGGAGCTCTGTCAGTGGCTCACCCCCGCACTGAGGCACCAGGACACCGCCATATGGCGTGCCCTCAGTGTCGAGAAACGGGTCGGCATTGCTGTCTGGAAGCTGGCCACTCCAGACAGCTACTGATCCATGGGGCAGCAGTTTGGCGTGGGCAAGGCCACCGTCGGGGCTGTCCTCATGGAGGTAAGAGGACCCACAGGGGGGGGAGCCCTGGGGGTGGAGGGGAGCCCTGGGGGGAAGGGCCAGACACACCCTGCACACCCCTCACTGGTGCTCTCCCATGTCCTTCCCCTGCAGGTCGTCCGTGCCATCAACGTCCTGCTCCTCCACAGGCTCATGCAGCTTGGGGACCTGGATGCCGCCATCGCGGGGTTTGCCACCCTGGGCTTCCCAAATTGCTTCAGGGCTCTGGATGGGACCCATATCCCCATCTGAGCTCCAGAGCACATTGGAGGACGCTTCCTGAACAGGAAGGGCTACCATTCGGTGGTCCTCCAGGCCTTGGTGGACAGCCGGGGCTGCTTCCTGGACATTTATGTTGGCTGGCCTGGCAGCACCCACGATGCCCAGGTGTTCAGGAATTCGGGCCTGTGCCGCTGGCTGGAGGCGGGGACCTACTTCCCCCAGCGGGAGATCCCTGTGGGGGACACCACCATGCCCCTCTGCATCGTCGCAGACGCTACGTACCCCCTCCGGCCCTGGCTCATGCACCCTTACACGGGCCATCTCTCAGCCAGCCAGGAGCACTTCAACATGCGCTCCAGGTGGCTGAGCGCACTTTTGGCCACCTCAAAGGGCACTGGAGGAGTCTCCTCACCCACCTGGATGCAGATCCCACCAACATCCCCCAGATTGTGGGCACCTGCAGCGTACTCCACAACCTGGTTGAGAGCAAGGGGGAGGCATTCTTTCAGGGCTGGGCTGTGAAGGCTGGCAGGGCTGACATGCAGCCACCCAGTGGCCCCAGTCGCCAGGTGGACCCCGAGGGGATCTGGGTCCAGGAGGCCCTGAGGGCCCATTTCGACCAGGTTGCGGGGTGAACACTGGCAGGCCCCCCACTGTACCCCCCATCCTCCACAACACTCCCTGCCCCCACGCCCACACCACAGAGCACCCAAGAGCACACACCCCCTCTTTTCTTGCAACTAAAAATAGACCTGTTGTTTTTCAAACCAAAAAAACAGTGAATTCTCTTAATATTAATACAAATATATATATATATATATATATATATATATATATATATATATATATAAAATAGTAGAACAAAAGCGGGGAACTATTTACATGGGGGGCAGGTATCATAAAAGAACAGGGGTCTAACACAAACTATATACAAAATAATGGGGATATGTACAAAGGGGGGGGCACGTCCTGGGCCCCGCACCCCCTACTGTCCAGTGCCTGGGGTTGGTGGGCGCGACCCTCGCCTTGGCCTCAGCCCTGGCCGAGGCTGGCTGGGGGCCGGGCGAACAGGCAGATACGGCCGGCAGGTGTCAGCAGGCCCCAGGTCCCCCTTGGCGGAAGGCCCTGGGGTGGCGGACGGCGGTGGGACGGCAGGTGGAGCGGTGGGTGGAGCGGGCACAGTGGGCAGAGTGGCGGGCGGCGCAGCATGGGGGGCCAGGTAGTCCGCTATGTGCTCAAAAGTGCGCATAAAGGCCCCCCCATGCCTCCTGGCGCCAGGCCAGCGCCCGCTCCTGCAATTGCAGGCGCCGCTCGTCCACCCGCAGCCGCCTCTCCGACACCTCCAGCTGCCACCGGAGGGTTGCGAGCAGCTGAGGGGTCCGTCACCGTCCTCTGGTGGTGCTGGGTCCACTGTCAGCCCCGCCCTGGGGTTGGTTGGTGCTCCGCCGAGGGGCTGGCCTGCAGCGATGGCCCCGGTGGGCTGTCCGGGACCACTGACACCTCGCCGGTGCTCTCCAGGCCCTCCGATGGTGCAGCTGCAGAGCATGGGGTGGTGGGGGAAGAAGAGTGGAGACAGCCATTAGTGTGGCCCCCAAGCCATGGCCCTTGTACCCCCGCCCCTCTGCTGCTGGTTCCCCATCCCCGTCCCCGGCAGATGCTGCTGCTGCTGAGGGGTGTCCCACCCCACCCCCCCAGGGGACCCTAGGTTCCACTCCCCCCATCCCCAGGGATGGGGCATGGCACTGTCCTGCTGGGGGGGCAGGGGCTGATGCACTCCTCTGAGGGATATGCCACTGCTGTCCTTGGGGCCATGGTCATCTGGGCATGTGGAGGGCCCTGGTCATGTCTGTTGTCCCCGCCCCTCAAACCCAGGGGTGTGCACCGGGGGGGGTACATACCTGACAGTCCGCTCCCACGGTCGGGGGACACCCTCTGGGTGGACACCCTGCTGGAGCTCCGGGACGGCAGGATTATTTGGAGCCCCCTGTAGCTGGAGGAGGACTCCCCCTCCTCCTCCTCCGGCGTCCCAGGGGTGGGATCCTGGGGGGTCCCTGGGGTGCAGGGCTTGCCTCCGGGGCGGATTCCACCTCCAGGGCCTGCTGGGGCTCGTCGGCCGAGGTGTCAAGAGTGGCCGGAAGGGATGAGGTGTGCTGGGGGCCCAGGATGGACCTGAGCTCCCTGTAAAAGGGGTAAGTGGCAGGGGTGGCCCCAGATCGGCTGGCCGCATCCTGGGCCCGGGTGTAACCCTGCTGCAGCTCCTTAACCTTACTCCTGACGTGGTCATGAGTGCGGGCAGGGTGACCCCGGGCGGCCAGGCCCTCGGCCAGCCGAGCGAACGCATCCGCGTTCCACCTCTTGCTCCCCATTAGCTGGAGCACCTCCTCCTCGCTCCAGAGACCCAGCAGGTCCCGGATCTCGGCCTCCATCCAGGAGGGGCCCCGCTGCCTCGTCCAGGGCTGGCTGCCAGGCTGGGAGCCCTGGTTCCCCTTGGGGGGGAGTGCCCTGGGAGCGCTTGGGGGGCTGGCGGGTGGCCATCGCAGAGGCGGGGTGTCTTGGGGCTGCAGGGAGGCGTGCAGGCTGGCCGCATGTTACTGCTGCTGCCTGCACGTGCTCTCAGCTTCCTGCACAGGAAGGCATGGGGCGGGGAGCTTTAAGGGGCCGCTGCTCACGGCGACCATTGAGCTCAGGGGCTGGTGAGAGCGTCTCTCAACCCCTTAGCTGATGGCCGCCATGGCGGACCCCGCTCTTTCGATGTTGTGGGACGCGGATTGTCTACACGTGCCCTACTTCGACATTCAACGTCGAAGTAGGGCGCTATTCCCATCCCCTGATGGGGATAGCGACTTTGACGTCTCGCCGCCTTACTTCGATGTCAACTTCGAAATAGCACTCACCACGTGTAGACGTGGCGGGCGCTATTTCGAAGTTGGCACGGCTACGCTGAAGTACCCGGCACGTGTAGATGCAGCTAATGGGTTTTACTGATGCTGAATGCATGTTTGGGTGATCTGTGCCTAGTAGTAGTAAGATTGCTGATGGACAGCTTACATTAAAATGAAAAGCAGTAAGTAGCACTTTAAAGACTAGCAAAATAGTTTATTAGGTGAGCTTTCGTGAGACAGACCCACTTCTTCAGACCGTAGCCAGACCAGAACAGACTCAATATTGTCTGAAGAAGTGGGTCTGTCCCACGAAAGCTCACCTAATAAACTATTTTGCTCGTCTTTAAAGTGCTATTTGACTGCTTTTTGTTTTGATAGTGTATAGACTAGCATGGCTTCCTCTGTGTTACATTAAAATGGAATGAGTTGTGCTTCTCTGTGCAGGGAGCAGAACTGTTTTGTTTTTCTCTGTTTTTGGTTCTTATGTTGATACAATTCTAGATTTTAAGAAATAAACTAGCATTGCAGTGGAAATGTTTTATTTAACTTTTCTCTGTGTATGCTATGAACATAACGTATCACATCGATACAGTGAACTGAGGTTTCATTTGAAAGGCTTTAGTTCAAATAGTACATGTTAAAAGAAATTCTAAGTTTACATACATGAGTAGCCTTGACAGCAAATATCCAACCTTTTCTCCAGTTAAGGGCCAGATTATCCCTAATTGCCACTTGTCCACCCACATCCTCTGCTTTATGTCTCATTCAAGGTTTCAGACAGAATTTCATTCCCTGGTGTGACATTATTGAATAGCAATGTGAATATACATTGTTGCAACCCCTGTTATATGTTTACATCAAATTTTGTACAAAGTAGGCCAAGTAAGATGTCTATGAAAAGCTTATGATTGAAAAGCTTATGATTCACTGATTCTGTTTATTTATATGCATGTATCATTTTCATATTTGAAGTTCTGAGTATTGAGTACGTTCTTGTATTTCAAATGTTTGCTTCCAGGAGATATCAACAAGAGGCTTGGCCAACCTACTGTAAGAAGACTGTTAGTCAAGTGACTAGCAGTTCTTGACTGACAATGTACCTTAAGTGGTATCAAAGAACATCTGATGACCTCCTTTATGAAAGTTCAGACCAGCATGGGAGCAATTACTGCTGCCCCAAAAGGAGAGAGTCTTGCATGGACAAGTGACTTGTTAATGTGAGAAACTCCATCTTGGGACATACTTTTACACAGTGAGAACAGTGGGAATCCTTCCACATGGCCGAGGTTATAAAAGCATCCTGGGGATTCCTTCATTGGTTTTCAGTCTGGTTTGTCACCTCTTGAGCATCTTTGCTATGAACTAAACCTTGCAAAGACCAATGACCCATCTAAATGGAGAATGTATTCCAGAGACTTGATTTAAAACAGCAGATTACTCCATCTCTGCCTCACTTTTGCACCAAGACCTTTGCAACCGGTGTATGTATTTGATTCCTTTAACAATTTTAATGCCCTTTCTTTCTTTCTTTCTTTCTTTCTTTCAATAAATCTTTAGATTTTAGATTTTAAAAGACAGCTTTTGCAGGCAAGATCTGAATTATAAGTTGACCTGGGAATATGGCTGATCATTTGGGATCAGAAGAACTTCCTCTTGATCTGGTGAAGTTGTTTCTCATAACCACTCACCTGTACAGTGACTGGTACTGATGGGAGCAGGAGAGAACTGGAGTATCTCAGTGGATTGCTTGTATGACTTCTTGCTAGACAGTGTGGTAAAAAGAAGTGCTGTTTGTGACTAGTTTGGTGTACCTTATGGTTGGAGGATCCTCAGTGTTGGGTTGTAAATATCCCTATCTTTGGGAAATTCAGCAGCGTCCCCAGAAACCTCCTGTATTACATCCAGGCTCAGAGAACAGTGTGGGGTTTACTTCTTCCTTATACTCATAGAAAGATCGCTGTTCTGTCAAAGTGGCTTAGTGGAGCTGGGCCCATGACTAACCCCACCCCTGCACACACCCACTACCAAGCTGAACTGACCATCTAAACGGGGGAATAAGTACTGTACTACAAAAAGATGTAGTTACAGGTGAGCAAGATGCTTCCCAGTGTAGCAACCTGTGGGGAAGGTGGAACATGGACTGTAAGAGGAAAGAGTCTGGAGAAGGACTAATTGGCCAGTCAGTGCGCACAAGCTGAAAATGAGAGCTGAAGGTGCAGCACCTTTGTAAACAGTAGCTGTAATAAAGACAGGGATGCTGAAACAATTAGTACAGTAGGAGTGCTGAGAGCCACTAAACCAAACAGGCAGACCATGGACCATATCTGGACCACCAGCTGTTTTTGATCAGACCCTAAAATATTTTTATTTACTTATTAGCATTACTATATTTTATTATTTTACCTTGATCAAGGAACTTGGGCTTTGACAAACATAACTGACTTAATGGAAGCCTCTTCCATTCAGACCCTCACCCCATGTTCCAGTACCTATGAATAAAGATCCAGATTAGGTTTTCAAACAGGGAGTCCACTCACATTATTACCTAGCACCTGGTAACATCCAGAACTCCCCCTGAGGTGAGGCAGCTCCTTCTTATGACAAAAGGATCTAATTCAAGACTGTTATAGTCTGTTGCAAGATGCTATTGATTTCAATGGCATTTGGATCAGTCCCAGATACAGCAATCAACTGTAAGCCTTTGGGCTACCACATTCTTTTATTACAAAAGGGAATAATACCGAAACCTAGTCTGAAATGTAACAAAGATTTTCATATAGAATATTAAATGAGAGTCAGGCAGGAGACCCTTTGCTCTGAATCTATGTGCACAGCATGCTGTAAAGCAGGGGTGAGCAAAGTGGGGGTGGGCCCCCCTCAGCATGCGGGGAGGAATTTCGCAAAGGGTGGATGCAGAGCACAATTTGCTTCTACAGCCCAGGCTTATCCAACTCCTTGAAAATGTTGAACTATGTTACTGTTTTTGTGAATGTGTATTCACATATATCGATTCATGGAATTTTTACCTTCTACAGACTTATTTTCTTACACGTGCCAAAAGGGTGGTGGTTTGTTTTGTTTTGTTTTCATATGAACATAACTGACATTTCCACTAGTTTGGATTTCATTAGACAGGTTGGTGGGGAGAGAGGGGCTGCTAATTGCCAGGATGAAAAGTGAGGCCCGATATAAAAAGTTTGCTCACCCCGCTATAGAGTAGGCTTCATTCACAACCTCTGTTTCTCAACAACTGAGAATATTTCCCCCTCTCCCTGAAGTTGCACAACAGCTACACAGAATGTAAATAAATAAATCAAAGCGCTATGTGCCAGTCAAGCACATTCTACTGTCTGCAGGCAGGGAGAGGGCAGTTTCTGGCATGTTCTGTGCATGAGTCTGCTACGTGCAAGCTGCTTGATTCTGGGTGGGTCAAAGGAGAATGCATCAAAAAGAGCTGGTTGTAGAACAGAGAAGGATTATTTTTGTCCCTTCCCTTTTTTAACTTCTCTCTGCTGTGTTCCTCCCAGCATTTCCTCCTTTATGCTGGGACAGCAGATCTGCATGTGTTGATGAGACAAACCTTGATTCAACCCAAAGCACGTGTGCCATGTGGAAACTCATTTTCCCCTCTACAGCCCAATCCACAAACTACAGTGTTTGGGGGATGGAAACAATGTTTGATCAGATCTTTTCACACCAGGCCTTATCAGGCATGCAGACTGCAGGCTCAGCAAATGGTCATCTTCCTCACGGTTTTATCCTAATGCTAAATGAAATAATCCATCCTATGGAAAGCCACACTCGAGCAGATGATTGAAATTTGGTGTAGAACACTGACTAGTGGACAAAGGATGAACTGTACCTGAATCCTGTCACCAAACTCTTAAATAACTGGAATAGAGAGAATGTAAGGATTGTGTAAAGCGGTCTCTTCTCAAGTGAAGTAGAATTCAGAATGAACGTCAACTGACATATTCATACAAGATGGGTGCGTCCACACTAGCCAGCTACTTCGAAGTAGCCAGCACAATGTCGAAATAGCACGCATCATGTCTACACGCACCATGCGCTATTTCGACATTGAAATCAACGTTAGGCGGCGAGACGTCGAAATCGCTATTCTGACCTGAAGATGGGAATAGCGCCCCACTTCGATGTTCAATGTCGAAGTAGGGCATGTGTACATGATCTGCGTCCCACTACTTTGAAATAGCGGGGTCCTTCGTGGCGGCAATCAGCTGAGGGGTTGAGACGTGCTGTCCAGCCCCCTGCAGGGCTCTATGGTCACCATGCAGCAGCCCTTAAAGCACTACAGACCTGGATTTCTTGTGGCAGAAAGCTAAGAGCGTGCAGGCAGCAGCACATGCATGTGGCAGCCCTGCACACCCTCCACAGACCCCGCCCCCTCCAACCAGCACCATGGCAGCCAGCCAGCCCTCAGAGAACCTGCAGGGCTCCCCCTATGAGGGGACCCAGGCACCCCCAGCAGCCAAACAGAGGGCCAAAAAGCAGCGGGGCCCCTCCTGGTCAGAGGCCAAGCTCTGAGACCTGCTGGGGCTCTGAGGTTAGGAGGAGGTGCTCCACGTGATGGGGAGCAAGCGGTGAAATGCAGAAGCATTTGCCTGACTGGCCAAGGGCCTGGCCACCTGGGGTCACCCTGCCTGCACTCCAGATCATGTCTGGAGCAAGGTGAAGGAGTTGCGGGAGGGTTACGCCCAGGCCCAGGACTTGGCCAGACGGTCTGGGTCTGCCACCACCACTTGCCCCTATTACAGGGAACTCAGAGCCATCCTGGGCCCCCCGGGACACCTCCTCCCCCCAGGCCACATTAGACACCACAGCCGAGGAGGCCAGCCCTGCTCCCCGAAGCCCACCCAAGGAGCCACCCCTAAGGATGGCAGAGGAGGGGTCCAGCAGTGAGGAGGGGGGCTCCTCATAGACCTCCCCTCCTGGAGCACCAGCCAGGCATCTGACCACTGGGGTTCCCCCCACCCCTGGCAGTAGACGGTCAGGTGTGTACCCCACAGGGCACACACCTCCAGGCCACGGGGCTGGGGAACCAGACACCACTGGGAGCCCCACACAGCCCCAGTGGACCCAGCCACAGCACAGTCCAGGACGGTGGCATGCCCATCAGTGCCCATCAGCACCCACACCCATGGACAGCACTGTGCCCTAATCCTGGGAGCAGGGGGACAATGCAATGGGGACACCCAACAGGGACACCACACCCACCGATGGGGACGGAGACCCTACCAGGGTGCTTGCTCCCTGGGTGACTACCTGGAAGGCTTCCAGGTGCTGCTGCTGCTGAGGGTCCATGGCTGCTGTGCATTGGACTGCGAGAGTGTGGCCAGCGCTCTGCAGACCTCCTGCTGTGCAGGCCAGGTGTGTCTGGGAGGGGCCTTTTAAAGGAGCAGCTTGCTGTTTCCCCGGAAGGGTAGTCCAGCCTGTGACCCCATCCACAGGCTTTCCTGGCCCCTTATTTTGATGGGGAGCACTTGTGTTTGTGGACGCTCCGCGTTTCCTTCCAGGGCAGTTCCTTTCATCGTTCCCCATTGCTACTTCAACGTTGAACATTGACAGCACCAGCCCCGGAGGATGTGTGGACATTGCGCATCGAAGTAGACTATTTTGATAGTTACTTCGAAATAGGCTACTTCAAGGCAGTGTCCTAGTGTAGACGTAGCCAAACAGATGCAAACTAAATAAATGTGCTTTCCTGATGAGATACTGAAGGATTAGACCAATAAGCCAAACCATGTTGCATACACCAGGGTTGCTGTGTGCAGTTTGCAAAAACAACTTCCCTTCAACTGACAAGTGTTTTGAATTATATTATTTTTATTGAATTATTTTACTATTTCTATTCCCTCATCTTTATCTTTAATTGCCACATCTAAACAACCTTCTGATTGTTTGTAACAAAACCATGATTCACTGGGCTGGGTGAATCAGCTGCAATCTTTGTCATGGCAAATGTTGAGAAAGGTCACAGGATAGTGATCGTGAAGAGAACAGAAGTGAATGTCTGCAGCATGGACTGATTCAGATAATTAAAATGTTGGGAAAACAAATGCTGGGGAGGCTCATGCAGCAGGCTTGGATGGTGGTGGGTTAAGTAGGCAGCTCCCTCGCATTCCTACCTGAAGGGTTTTAAGAAGCATCTGGAAATAATTAGCTAAACTGAGTTAATAACTGGAAAATCCAAAATCCTGAGTCCTAGAGGTGCGGTTGTGTTTGCCATCAGGAGGACAATGCTCTTGAACAGAAAATACAGAAGGTTAAATTTCATAACCAAGCCACCTAGCTAATAACAAGATTGCCCTCTGCTGGCAATCTTTACTGATGAAAATACAGCAATGAATAAAATACTTAAGATGTTCTTGTGCTAGAAATATCCACAGCAGCCATTCCAGAGATGGTGTGCACCACAGGCAATGTTCTATTTGGTACCTGCCCAAAACTCAGAATAATTCTGACCACTCTGGTGTAGACTTTTCAGTTAGTGTCCTCCTTAGAGTTTGGAATGCTCACGTACAGTTGTGCATGAGAAAGGTTCAACCAGAGCTTGGGAAGAGCTGTTGAAAAGGGATTTGCGACTTTGTGAATGTTTGCATTAAACTCTGTCTTAGGCTTGCAACAGTAAACTCACTTTGGCTATGTCTACACGAGAGGGGCTTTCTGGCAAAACTGGCCTTTTGTTAGAAAAACCCATGGAGCATCTACACACAAAATGAGCTTTGTCAGCAGTCAGTCACCAAAACTCAATGCATCCACTGGCAGCGTTGTGCCTCTGTGCATTCAGGTATAATGCCTTTCGCAATGGTATCCTGCCAACAAAAAGCAGTGTAGACACTCCGGGGCCCTTTTGTCAACAGACAGGGCTTCCAGTTCACCGGGCAGCCCTGTTTGCAGAGCTTCCAGCTGGCTGTTCTGTTGAGAGAGGTCTGGGATGTATGGCTGCTCTCTGTTGACAGTGAGGATTGCTCTTTTGATCCACTTTTATATACTTCTGTCAACAGAAGTTGTGCTGAGAAATCCCTTCTGACACTTCTGTGCACAGATGTTTCTTGTGTAGACAGAGTCAGTGAGTCTGTATTATCAGTCTTTGTCTTTGATAAAATGCTGGAAAGAAAAGTTTAAGATGCCACATGAAAATCAGAACCAGATCAGAGCTCACTTGATTTCCCTAGTGGCAAGCATTGAAAAAGTTAAAATTATAATGAACAAGAGGAAATATCTAAGATCAAGATGTCAATGTGTTTGAATTGCCTAACATCAAGCACAGTCATGCAAAGAAATAAGCAAAGCAGTTACTGATTTGTATAAAGAACCTTTTGTGTAAGCAGTGGTAGAAAGTGTTACTTTAAGCTGTCAGCCTAATTTCCTAAATGCTATTGAAATGACAACATACCATTTTCATTTGTTCACATGCACAAAGCACAACCCGCTGGCACAGCATTGCACTCTGTCTTGCAAACAAGTAGGGGTAGTATGGACTTTTAAAGAACTTAGACCAATTGAGTGTACTGATGTAGTGACTATAACTCCACAGTTCCACAGTGCAGTATTGCATAACCTTTCATTGTAGTAACTAATCAACTAATAAGAATATCCTATAAAGCCTGACAGTAAAATCATTTACAATTTTGGTAAAGAATTAAAAAGTGTAGTTGGAAGAGACTTCTTTAATGAGATACACTCATTAGTGTAACTAGAAGCACACTACAATTAAGAAACTTACCATAACAGATCAAAGAGTCAGAAATTCATCTTGATGTAAGAACGTGAGAGTAAGTGATACTTTTTAAAAAGGGCCACAATAATAACACATGAAATTCTATAATCTTTTTGTTAGCAGCCTGACGTTGTAGGAAATCCTGTTGGAACCTAAAACATTAGAGACATTTCTCAAAAACAGTCCTTCATTAAGCAGAAATCTGTGAGCCCTGAAATGCTGCCAAGGTCAGTGGAGAGAATTCTGCTGATGGATTTAACTTCTGCATCACCAGGTCAAAAATATCCCATGTGTTTCCTTAACTTGGTTATCATATGCCTGGCTGGCCTCAATCTATAGAAATCAATCTGTATACCCTGCTACATATTATAGATACAGAATGGACTATAAAGTACCACTACATATGACCTACACATCATCTAATTTCCCTGCCTGCTCTGGGCCAGATAAATTAACATCTTACCTCCCACTTACTGTCAGTTGACTGGAAACTTGAGCCTCCTGACAACCTACATGTGTTGAGACCCTAAGAGATCCATAGTCTTTGAACTCCTCCATTTACAGTCTCTTTTTGTGTTTATGTGTAAAAAATGACAATTAAACTTTATTCAGCAAAATGTGGTTTTTCAGTGACTCAGACATTACTCAGTCATAGTTTTTTATAAATGTATTCAGTATATGGGGACAAAAAGAATCATCCATTTCTAAAAGCATCCATAAAGAGTCATTTTTACAATCTTCTTGATGAAAGAGGCCTTTTCTGAGGTTTTCAGAAGAAAGTCCACTTCACCCTCAAAATTAGCTTTCTTTTGTTTTGTTTCGAATGGTAAAGGCTGGCTGCTTCTGAAGAGCCATTAAGGGGTCTGATTGTGGATCTTATAATGGAGCCGTGGTTACAATCTTAGCTATAATGAGGCTATGAGAATCTCCATATTCAATAGTTTACATTAGATTTGTGCAAATAGCCAAGGTTCTGCTTAAGAGTAAGGAAAATACAAGTCAGTCCTTGTTCCCTATGACACTGAGCTTCTTTCATGCCCCGCTTCCCTGCCTGCTCTCACACAGGGTAAAAGATTGACTTAGGTATGGAAGGATAATTTTGTAAAGCAGAAGACTGTGACCTAGAAAACTAAGGTCTATTCAGTGCTTTTCCGCATACTTCTTTTGTGATTGTGGGCAAGCCAGTCACCCTGCCTCTCCACACTGCAGCTTACTTATCAGGAAAATGAGGACATTAATACTTGTAATTCACAGCTCACAGGAAGGCTGAAGCTACATTTATCAATGTAGGAGGAACACTTTGTTACATGCACTTTAACATTAAGTTCCCTGAGGTAATCAGATGGAAGCCACTTGATAACAAAATATTATTCTTTATAAGGCTTTAAAATGAGGCTCAGTAACAAGAATTGATGACGAATAGCTCTTCGCCTCCGTGACAGGTCGATCAGATCTGATGGCAACTCCTGCTTCATTTTGATGTGTGATCCCTAAATCTAGAATTCACGTGCATGTAACTTACCCTCTGGAGAGGAGAGAGCACAATAAAAGCTTGTTTCCTTGTGCTGTTGCTGGTGCAGACACATTCATATAATGGCTGAGTCCTTGGCAGAAGAAATTCCCTTGACCCCCTCCTGAAACTGCTTCCAGAGCTTGGACTCTCCTCATATGAGGAAAATCTGTGATCCTTTAGGGAAGCTATGAGCTGTGTGAATAAACAGTAACTCCCATGCAACCAGCATAGGAACTATTGCACATACTTTTTGAGGTGTACAATATATTTAATTAACCTTACCAAGTGATACTATTAAGCAACATTCTCTTGCCCTTTCTCCCCATTACCGCTATAACACTTGAGAAACCCATAATTGTATGAGCAAAAGGATCAGGAAAGTAGCGGTTAGCAGAAGGCAATATACCCAGCCTGCTGGGACAGCAAACAAGCAGATCATGCACCTCCCATGATTATAAGGTGGGCTGTGTTTAACTTCAGGTTTAGCAGAAGAACAGCAACGGGAAACTAAGTTCCCAAGGCAATGCGTATACAAGTTGAACCTGTCTAGCTCAGCACCCTTGGGACCGAACTGGTGTCAGACAAAAGAATTTGCAGGACCATGGGCGATCAATATTGTCTAGCACATTACCAACATTTCCACTGCTTACTGGGCTCTTACAAGACATTTAGTGGTAAACTGCAGCTAGATAACAGCACAGAACACTGACAGCCATAAGTAGTCATCCGGCTAACTAAAATCATGCTGGATTACAGATGTTGCTGAATGAGAGAGTGCCAGACTAGAGAGGTTCAGTCTGTAGTTTGTCTATCAGGTGCATTTACACTTATGTAGCTTATTATTTGCTTCATTTGCTTGCCTTTCTGGATACCATGATTCATCAATAAATTCAGCTGAATAATATTAAGGATATATTGGTATCTTCGCTGCCAAATCTCCCCATTCTTTGCAGTCCCTATCAGTACTGTGACATTAGTCTAAAACTGGCCTAAAGACTCATGAAAAGATGGTGCATTAATGTTTTAAATTTATATTTACTGAAGTTTATATGGGCCTATGTTTGACAGAGTAATAGGGAGGCTAGACGGAAAAGAAAACACTAACATGGCTGAAAATTGCTGTCCCTCCCTAGGAAATGGTGCCTCCTTTCCAATTATGACCTCTCCTCATACTCATGATCAAATTGGGAGGAAGTTCCAGCTTCCGGCAGTTGTTGGGTGGGTTGCAAAATTGGCAAACACATGGATGAATACCAAGTTGCTTCAGGTACTCCTTAGTAACCCAGAACAACAACAAAACCATCAGCCAAAGACTCAGACATCTTGCAGGTATGCTGCCAAAGACAAAACATCTGACAAACTACTTACAAATCCCTGATTTTCACATATTGCTGGCGAGTACAGAGACTTGACATGTTGGAAACGTGTCTTGGAAAATGAACAATGGCTTCCTTTTTAATAACATCATAAAAATAAATCCTGTCTTTTCTTCAGATACATGAATATTTCTAAAAGATTTGTGGGGCAGAGAACCCTCAGAATTTACAGAGCAATGAGAATCACCGCTGTTGATTTGCCAAAGGAATGGCAATAACATACAGCTGCAACCAGCATGAATATCGTAGGTCTAGAAAACCAAAGGGGACTAAGAGTTAACCCTGCAATACCTGCCTGTAGGCCCCCTGCCACCAAGGGAATCCTCAACCCTCTGTTAAGCATCCAAGCTCTCTACCTGTAATTCATGACAACAGTTAGGTGGCTAAGAAAGATTCACAAAAGCCAATGCATTAAGTGGGGAGCCACCTAAATTAGCCAGTTGGAAATGCCAAAGGGACAAGAAGTCTAGGTCAGAGGAAATCTCCACTAGGAATTCATGGCTGTGACCCCACTTCTGGAGGTAAGCACTTAAGCCAAGTCAGTCCCTTCTTGCAAAAGAATGTTAGGAGGACAGGAGTCCCATTGCTGTACTTACAGCCTACTGGTCAGGATCCTCCCCTCTGACATGGATGACTTAGGCTCAAGCGCCCCACAGCCTGTTTTGGAGCAGGGACTTGATCTGAGGTGTCAGATATCTCAGATGAATACCCCAGCCACTGGAAAACGTTCTGGGGTGTAGTGGTGAGTAGCTTTATGTTTCCCATTGTTTCCTATTTCCAATACTGAAACAGTTATTGGGCCAGCAAGAGTGAGAATGAATGGCCAGTAACTACGGCTACAGAGTCATTTCCTTCCTCACTCCCACAAACAGTTAAATATTTCCTACCAAGTGAAACAGTTTCAACCAAAGCCTCACCCTTGAATGCCCAATATCCCAAAAGGTACGGCACTCACCTAGAAGCTGGTGACTCTTTGCTGACTCACACAAAGGGGGGGTTTAGAACCCACGTGTCAAACATCCTGGGCTATAAAGAAGAATCATGCTCACTGGCAGCTGCATTTTGTGTAAAACCCAATCCAATAAGCCTGCTCTTAGGCAGCCTCTGAACATGCCTACTGGATTAGGCCCCAGTGGTTACGCAAGCAAGGGAATGCCTAGTTTGAGACTCTCACCAGGACCTAAGTACTCAGTAGTGGCAGAACTTAGTTGGCTTTGTACATCCCACTGACAGAAAGATAGGCATCTATAGAGCTTTACATGCAACAATTTAGGTGACCAGGGAATTTAGGCACTTACAAGTTAGGCAGCACCTGAACAAGGTTTTTGAGGGTCTCAATTTTGGACATGTCTCTAATCTGGCAGTTAGGCTCTTAAATCCTTTTGCCGAGCAAGCACTTATTGCAGTCCACTTTCCGTTCTCCAACTGCCCTTCATTTTCATCTACATTCTAGTTGCTATTTCTAGTGATATCAGCCCAAACAGGAACCTCTGTTTGAAATGAAATCAGTGTCTCAAGTAATTTAATGTGGGGTAGTTATGCTATACCTTATGTCATCCAGCCAGATCAGCAAGTTGCGAGTAGCTGAACATTGCTCAACAGTACCTGAGGATCGGGGCTTGGATACATTTTGGGTTTGCATTGAATTATATCCGCTCCAATACAAAAAGCAGGAAACTGGCATTTTATCTAGGGAGACTCATCTTGCCCTAAAAGCCGTCCAGCAAATACAGGTTGAACCTCTCTCGTTTGGCACCCTCAGAACCTGACTAGTGACTGATGAGAGGATTTGCTGGACAATGGGAGGTCAATATTGTCTAGCACATTGCTAACACTTCTACTGCTTACTGGGACTCTTAGAAGATATTTAGGAGTAAATTACTGCTAAATAACAGCACAGAACACTGACAGCCAGCACTGGTGGCTGTGAACAAACTTTATGGGACCACAGGAAACTTGGCCACACCCATAACACGTAGTCATCAGGCTAACTAAAATCATGCCAGATTATAGATGTTGCGGGACAAGAAATTTTTGGATTAAAGGGGTTCAACCTGTATTACACTGAGATCACTGATTTACACATTCTAAATCCCTTCTCAGGAAAAAAAATAGGCTTTCCTGTGCATTCAGTTGCCATTAGACAAGGTTTATATTTATTACAGCTACCATATAACATAATAGCTGCGTCTACACGTGCACGCTACTTTGAAGTAGCGGCACCAACTTCGACGTTAGGCGGCGAGACGTCGAAGTCGCTAACCTCATGAGGAGATAGGAATAGCGCCCTACTTCGACGTTCAACGTCGAAGTAGGGACCGTGTAGACGATCCGCATCCCGCAACGTCGAAATTGCTGGGTCCTCCATGGCGTCCATCAGCTGGGGGGTTGAGAGATGCTCTCTCTCCAGCCCCTGCGGGGCTCTATGGTCACCATGGGCAGCAGCCCTTAGCCCAGGGCTTCTGGCTGCTTCTGCGGCAGCTGGGGATCTATGCTGCAGGCACAGGGTCTGCAACCAGTTGTCAGCTCTGTGTATCTTGTGTTGTTTAGTGCAACTGTGTCTGGGAGGGGCCCTTTAAGGGAGCGGCTGGCTGTTGAGTCCGCCCTGTGACCCTGTCTGCAGCTGTGCCTGGCATCCCTATTTCGATGTGTGCTACTTTGACGTGTAGACGTTCCCTCGCTGCGCCTATTTCGATGTTGGGCTGAGCAACATCGAAGTTGAACATCGACGTTGCCGGCCCTGGAGGACGTGTAGACGTGTCGCAACATCGAAATAAGCTATTTCGATGTTGGCTGCACGTGTAGACGTAGCCAATGTTTGTTTTCATCGCAGTACTGCCAGGTGGCTCAAATAAAGCCCCATTGTGCTGGCACTTTGTGCACACTTCATAGCACAAAGAGTTTGCAGTCTGAGTCATCCCAATTGCCAAAAATGCAACATGTAAACACATTGTCACTATGCTCCGGTAATAAGAAATAAAAAATAATTGCTCATGCAAATTATTTATTTTGCAAATTCAAAAGAAAAATGTTAGCACCATAAAATTCATGTCAGTGGGTAACATTTTCCTGTAAAACTAGGAAGGTCTTGGAGGTACATTGTATATGAGATTACTGAGAAGGTATAGGAAAAAATATTAGGAGTTACGTAAGCAGACTGCAGGATTCCTTCATGTCTTTTATAATGCTGTTTAAGCTTGTCAGTTTTGGGGATATGTGAGCTTTGTTTTCTCCATGTCACTGTCACCTTCTCCAAGCACAGCTACTTAGCAGCTAACAAGGTACATTTCTAGCCATTTGCTCTTCAATAAAATTGGGAGGCTGGCTAACTCACATACTTGCAGGAATGAAAAAATTACTCATCCAAATTATGTATTTAGTGGGTATAGATCAGAAAGTGATTTGGGCGGTGTTGGAGTCATATGGAGTGGATAGCAGACTGATACAGTTGTTGAAGGATACCAATGACAATGCAGAGGCAGCAGTGAGAATGTGCGGAGAGTTGGGAAGTTGTTTTAGAACGAGTAGAGGTATGAGACAAGGAGATCCGATATTGCCGAGTTTCTTCATCACGCATCTAGAGAGAGCGATGGACAAGATCAAGGAGGAGGCAAAAGGGGTATCTGTGCATGGGATAAGAATTAACAGCTTGAGGTTCATGGATGATATAGTTATCATTGAGGAAGATGAGGAGCAAAAATGGTGCAGGTGCTAAATGAGGAAGGGAAGCAGTACAGACTGATCATGAACATTGATGAAACAAAAACAATTATATTTGGCGATAAGGAAATAGGAAGGAAGATCAGTATAGATGGGCTCGAACTAGAGAATGTAGAGAAGTTCACATATCTGGGGAGCAACATAACGTATGATCTAGACTGTAAGAAGGAAATAGCAACTAGAATTATGAAAGCAAGAGTGAGTTTGAAGGTGATGGATAAGAGCTGGAAAAGCAAAGCGATTAGCTCAGGAATGAAGCTGAGCATTTTGAAAACGTGTGTGTTCAGCAGCATGTTATACGGATGTGAGACATGCATGATAAAGAAAGATTCAAAGGGAAGGATATTGGTGTTTGAGAGGAGTTGTTATAGAAAGATCCTGAGAACAGGATGGATGCAGAAGGTCACCAAAGAGGAATTATACAGGAAGATACAGCTGAAAGAGAACCTACTGCAGAAGGTTATACAACACAAGTCAGAGTTGTTTGAGCATATTTGCAGAATGAACGAGGAATGAAAAATCAAGACCCTGGTATTCAGCATAACTGATGGTTCGAGGGGGAGACCCCACAGAGAATGGGTAGAGGATATAGTAGATTGGTGCAGAGCTAGTCTACAGAAACTAAGTCACTCCACACTAGACAGAGAAAGATGGAAGGAAATAGTGAGGGAGGCATCAGACACCAATGGGCGCTGAGCCCATGGTTGATCATGATCATGATGAAATGGGCTGGGTCTGCCAGTAGGGAGTGGGTGGTAATTCTGTGGGTTTATATGGGCCAAACGGCAATCTGAGAGAGATACTGGAAAGAATTCAGGGATATTCTGACACTTGCTGTCTCTAGCTAAGTAAGTCCCTCCCCTCTGGTTGCTTAATAGTACAGTCCCATCTTTGTCTTTGCCCTCTTTACTCCACCTCATCCAGTTGCTAGATCTGGACTGACATTTACATAAATGTACTTTTAATCACTATTTTATGTATGGTAATTATACAAAGCCCGTGATGTTGACATTTAAATACAGGTTGCACCTTCCTGGTCTGGCGTGGTTGGGACTTGACCATTCCTGAATAAGATAATTTGATACACCAGGGTAGGGCTGCTGCCTTGGGCCCCCAAGCCTAGCAGGCACCTAGCCTTGCCAACCCCTGCACTGGGCTGCTCACCCATCTCCTGGGGCCAGGCAGCAGATGGACTCCACCCCCTTCCCAACACTCTCATAAGGGGCTCCAGCACAGTCCTGACCCCACGTTGCCCTCCAGTGGGGCTGCTGGGGGACTCTGGCCCTGGCCTTTGGTTGTGAGGAAACACCAGCTCCAGTTGGGGCTGCCCCACCTCGGGGGTACCGCATGGGGGTTTCAGCCTAGCCCATGCTGCTCCAGGCCCCGGATGGACCAGCTGCCCAGGCTGTCTGGTTCAGTATGTTGCCAGACCAGAGACTGCCAGTTTTAGGAGGTACAACCTGTACAATAAATAATTTAAGACAAAGAGAGCAATCTCTGTTCATCCAAATTGCACATACTGTACTATTTGCTGATAACCTGCTAAACGAGGCATCAGAGTTGCTGCATATGTGCATTTAGTGCCAGCACAATATTTCAGCTGCACACAAGAGGCTCCATCATGGCTTCTAACTACTGGTTTATGATGGGGGCGGTGGAGAGCTCTACTGCCCCAGGGAGAGTTCTGGGTGGGATTGATACAGCAGGGACAGTTCCAACTGAGATATTAAATTATCCTCCCCAAAGACAGGCTTGCCTCATCCCCCCTCATTAATATATGATGAAAAGGTAACAATTAGATGGAACAATCAAAAAGAAAGAAAAAAAAAACAGTAATGCGGTTTCAGGAAACAAGGCTACAAAGGGTGATGCAGCATCTGCCAGGGCCCTGATGATGCAGTGTGTTCCAACTGCTTTGTTGCACTCCATGGTGCAAAGCTGAACTAAAAACTGGCCTAGCTGGCCCCTTAGGGAGTCTCCCTGCATAACTCAACTTCAAGAGGTGTGGAGCTTTTATGCCTTTCCTCCCACCTCCTGTCTGCTGGCACAGGAATTGTGTCTGGGCTCTCACACACTCTAGTGATCATGGGCTGCCAGAATAATGGCCCTTTCAGGTTGTGTCCATGTCTGGCACAGCACAGATCAGCCCTGGAAGTAGGGAAGAAAAGGATGTTAAAACCCATCATTACCCATCTACACCAAGCTCCACCATGTTGGCCACAAATGGATTCAAAGTAACACCTCCAAATAGTTGTAACTCTAGTAGGCATCCTTCAGTCTACGTAGACTATGGATCGCACCCTTTATAGTTTCAATTTAGGACTTCATTTACAGCATCTACTGTGACTGTGAAGACCCACACGAGAGTGACACTCCTTGCTGCATCTCTTGCAGATGTGGTGGGTGTCTGGCAAGTCCTTAGTGTACTTTCTGTGAGCTCGCTTCTCCTCTGCTAGCTGTCTGATCCTCATCTCGCCCTTCTGAAGGCCCTTGTGTAACCCCTGCCTCCATCTGCTGCGGTCGTCTGCTAGCTCTTCCCAGTTGTCCAGCTCAATGTCTACCTCTCTGAGGTCTCTCTTGCAGACATCTTTGTAGTGCAACTGGGGGCATCTGGGAGGTCTTTTGCCAGAGGCTAGCTCACCACACACAATGTCTTTTGGAATCCTTCCATCATTCATCCTGTGGACGTGGCCAAGCCAGTAGAGCCAACGCTGCCTGAGGAGGGTGTGCATGGTTGGGATTCCAGCTTGCTCGAGGATGGCGGTGTTGGTCACTCTGTCCTTCCATGATATTCCAAGGATGCGCCTGAGGCAGCACAAGTGGAAGATTTTTAGCCTCTTTTCCTGGCAGGCATACAGGGTCCAAGTCTCGCTGCCATAAAGGAGGGTGCTGAGGATGGAGGCTCTGTAGACTTGCATTTTGGTGTGAGTGTACAGCTTGTTGTTATTCCACACTCTCTTGCTGAGTCTGGACAGAGTTGTGGCTGCTTTTCCGATCCTCCTATTTAGCTCAGTGTCCAACGACAGGGTGTCAGTGATGGTGGACCCGAGGTAAACGAACTCGTGGACGACCTCTAACGTATAGTTGTCAATGCTGATTGATGGGGATTCAGCAACATCCTGATCGAGTACGTTTGTCTTCTTTAGGCTGATGGTAAGCCCAAAGTCCTTGCACGCTTTGGAGAACTGATCCAGCAGTTTTTGAAGCTGGTCTTCTGTGTGAGACACTACAGCAGCATCATCTGCGAACAGCATGTCTCTGATGAGGACTTCTCGCACCTTAGTCTTAGCTTTCAGCCTTGCAAGATTAAACAGTTTCCCATCAGATCTTGTGTGCAGCAAGATGCCCTCTGTTGAAGATCCAAAGGCATGCTTCAGGAGGAGTGCGAAGATCTCGAACAATGTCGGAGCAAGCACGCATCCTTGTTTGACGCCGCTCCTGATTCTGAAAGCATCCGATAATGCGGCACCATATTGGATGGTTCCTTTCATGTCTTCATGGAACGACTGGATCTTGAGTAACCATGGAGGACAGCCTATCTTGTGGAGCAGTTTGAACAGACCATCCCAGCTGACCAAGTCGAAGGCCTTGGTCAGGTCAATGAAGGCTATGTAGAGTGGCTTCCTTTGCTCCCTGCACTTCTCCTGCAGCTGCCTTAGAGAGAAGAACATGTCAACAGTAGACCTCTCTGCGCGGAATCCGCACTGCAATTTGGGGTACACCCTCTCAGCAATCTTCTGGAGTCTGCCAAGGATGACGCAAGCGAACAGTTTACCAGTGACACTTAGGAGGGAGATTCCACGGTAGTTGTTGCAATTGCTTCTGTCTCCTTTGTTCTTATACAAGGTTACAATGTTAGCGTCACGCATATCCTGTGGAACCTCACCCTCTTTCCAGCACAGGCACAGAAGCTCATGTAGGGGTTCCACGAGCGTGTCCGTGGCACACTTGATTACCTCTGGTGGTATACCATGCTGGCCAGGGGCCTTTCCTGCTGGAATGCTGTCGGTGGCTCTCTTCAGTTCATCCACAGTCAGTTCCTGATCCAGTTTGTCCATTACTGGTAGGAGCTCGACGGCATCGAGGGCTGCGTTAACCATAACGTTCTCGTGTGAGTACAGCTCGGAGTAGTGCTCAACCCAGCACTCCATCTGTTTGGCTTTGTCAGAGATGACTTCACCAGATTTGGATTTCAGAGGTGCCATCTTGTTCTGGGTGGGTCCTAATGCCTTCTTCATACCCTCGTACATTCCTCTGAGATTACCAAAGTCAGCACAGGTCTGGATGCTGCTGCATAGCTGGAGCCAGTGGTTGTTGCACAGCACCTGGCAGTCTGTTGTACTGTTCTTCTGACCGCTCTAAGTGCTTGCTGGGTACTCCGGCTCGGTGAGCGTTTGTACTCCAGGAGTGCAGCGCTCTTCTTTTCAATGACTGGAATCATCTCATCGGAGTTAGCTTCGAACCAGTCGTTTGTGTTTCTAGCTTTTCTTCCAAACACTGACAAGGTCATGTTGTAAACTGTATCCCTCAGATGTTGCCATTTGGATGCCACATCGGCGCCCCCAGGGCCGCTGCGCAGATTTTCCTGCAGGGTCTCTCTGAACTTTTCAGCTTTCCCCGAGTTTGCCGTCTTTCTGGCGTCAATGCGGGGCCTTCCAGAAGGTTTAGAGCGGTACAGCTTCTTGGGTCTCAGCTTGAGCCTGGAGCAAACTAGCGAGGGATCTGTATCACAGTCAGCACTATGACAGCTGCGTGTCAGAAGGACGTTTTTGAGGTTATTACGCCTAGTGATGACCACGTCTAGTTGATGCCAGTGCTTCAAGCGTGGGTGTCTCCACGACACTCTGTGCTGTGGCTTCGTTTGGAAGAATGTGTTTGTGACGCACAGATTGTGGTACGTGCACAGTTCAAGGAGATGCTGTCCATTGTCATTCATTTTTCCCACACCAAAGTGTCCTAAGCAGGAAGATCATGAGGCCCAATCAGCTCCAACTCTTGCATTGAAGTCACCCAAGATGTACAGTTGTTCACGAGCGGGTATTTGCGCTACAGCAGCACTAAGCATGTCATAGAACTTGTCTTTTACTTCTGGTGTGGCGTACAGGGTTGGAGCATAAGCGCTGATCAGGTGGACAGGACCGGCGCAAGTTTGAGGCGTGAGCCGAAGAAGTCTTTCTGATCCTCCCATGACTAATTCCACCATTTGTAGAAGGGTGTTTCTGACAGCAAAACCTATACCATGCTCTCTGGGTTCTTCTTGGGCTTTACCCTGCCAGAAAAGGGTGTAGTCCTTTTCCTTTAGAGATCCCGAATCTGCGAGTTGCATCTCTTGCAGTGCAGCGATATCAACTCGGAGCCTCTTCAGTTCCTCGTTGATGACAGCGGTCTTTCGGGTGTCACTGATGGCCTGAAGATCTTCAGTCAAGATGGTCAGCATGGTCCGCAAATTCCAGCAAGCAAGCTTAAATTGTTGATGTTTCTCATTTCTTGTTGATTTTCTTATTGGTTTGCCTGGTGCCCATATTTCAGTCACTTGTCAGGTTCAGGAACCTTAAGCCTCACGCATCCAGCGAGGCAGGTGAACTGTGGCGGGACAGTACCCTATTGGCTGGGGGCTGCCCAGCTTGAGGCGGGCGGTGACTGTCCAGTGAGTTGCGAGGATGTCTCCCACCATCAAAGGCAACCCCGGTGCTCGTTCTCTATGCCAATCAAGCAAGAGCTTATAACCGGTATCTGTTGCCTCCCGTGTTGATGCAACACTGTTCAGCGATGCCGGAGTACCTCTCCGGGCGTGAGCCTGGGCACTTATTATGGAGACTCTGGGCTGCCCAGACACCAGTGTCCCCCTCTCAGCTTTACTGATATAGTCCAAAGGAGAGGATAACCTCCACGTCTGGTACCAGCTCAGCTGCAGGAGTTGCCAGGACAGTGCCAGAAGTTGACACCGAACCGCCTTCAGACTCCACTCTGGATTTTCTGTCAGGGTTTACTCCCTTAGCCTTTCTCCTTCCCAGGATAACCCACAAGGCAGTGGGGTGTGGAGAATGTGGTTAAGGATCCCACTACTTCATACCTCTCTGTCACCACGAGTCACCATAGCTCCCTGTGGAGCAATGACCTCATATCTCTGGGACCCTCCTCCCCACCTTTCGCACCGCCCCCCCAGCTACCATCACCATAGGACCCTCCCCAACCCACACTAGAGTTGTAACTCTAGTCAGATAGTAAGGCAATGTGACATTGCCAAGGGTACAATGTGGAGTGCTGGACAGCTGCGTCTCCTCAGTTTTCCAACCTGGGGTGCCACTTACACTGCTTCACTGTAGAAGCCACTGCTCCTGGTCTGCTCAGCTACAACCTCCACCAGGTACACTGCAAGAGCACTTCAGCTTGCCTCCCTGGAACTGTGCTGCAGAACAACACCAGCAAATTCCCAGGCCCAGACTTACCCCCAGAAAGATGCATATTGTACAGCACAACACTCTCCTGGACAATACAAGTTCCTATTTAGGCCACCATTTCATTAATTGAAAATATGCACAAACGTTGTTGTCTCAAACGGAGGTTTCCAAAGATTTCAATCCAAACACACTAGCTTAGACAAAACAATACAACTTGCTTATTAACTAGAGAAAGATTTTTAAGCAATTGCAAGTAATGAGGCATAAATGTCAGCATTTGTTTGAAGGGAAAGTGCAACAAATAGCTAGGACAACAATCTGAAGTAAATTGAAAGAAAAGTCTTCCTATCATCACACGTTTACAGCAGTCTGTCTGGAATCTTTTCAGCCAGGACCCTTCCTTCAGTTCTATGGGACTTCTTCTGCCTTTGAGCTGTTGTTGATGTCATGAGTAGGCATGAAGAGAAAAGGGTAAGAGGGGAATTTACTTCCTTTTTTGTAACAATTCTCTTCTTCTATAGTCATCTTCAGCTGGCATTTAGGCAACAGCAAATCTGTTTACACAGGAACCACCAGCTTTTCCATTGTCAAGATGTAAAATTCTTGCTCACATCCTTTTTCCTGACAAAGAATGGCTGCTTACCAGGTAATAGTCTATTTCATTTATTTTCATTTCATTGACACCTGGCTGAGGCACCATTTTGCCTTTTGTCTCTGAAGAATTGGTTTATGCCTCCTTTTCTTAACTTGGAGACTGTCTTAGTAAAACCATACAGTAGAATCTTATCACTTTACATGCAATGTTGCCACTCATATTTTACAGGGACAATAATGATCAGGAAATTATGGGTTTTCAAATGATACCTCACAAGACGTACTATGTACAAAAGCCATCATAGGCCATGTCTACACGAGCCCCAAACTTCAAAATGGCCACGCAAATGGCCATTTTGAAGTTTACTAATGAAGCGCTGAAATACATATTCAGCACTTCATTAGCATGCGGGCGGCAGCCGCACTTCGAAATTGACGCGGCTTGCCGCTGCATGTCTCGTCCAGACGGGGCTCCTTTTTGAAAGGACCCCGCCTCCTTCGAAGTCCCCCGGAATAAGGGGACTTCGAAGTAGGTGGGGTCCTTTCGAAAAGGAGCCCCGTCTGGATGAGAAGCGCGGCGGCAAGCCACGTCAATTTCGAAGTGTGGCTGCCGCCCTCATGCTAATGAAGCGCTGAATATGTATTTCAGCGCTTCATTAGTAAACTTCAAAATGGCCATTTGTGTGGCCATTTCGAAGTTTGGGGCTCGTGTAGACGTAGCCATAATCTTGTAAAAGGATGGCCATAGAGATATAGCCTGTCATAGTGGGTCCTGGAATCATTAGGCTATACTAAGGATAGATGGAAGGAGAGCAAAAGAGTAGAGGGAGCATGTGGCAAGTGAAAGTCTGCCAAAAACAAAGTAGCAATGAAAAGAGAAGCAAGAGGTACAGCAGGAAGAACAGGGAGAGACACAGTCAGACAGTGGGGAAAGGGAAACGAAACTATTCTCTCTCAGAATGACTTTCTGAAAGATTTCTGGGAGGAAGAAGCCCCAAAACGCGTTCCCAAGATGTCCTATTGTGAGTACACAGGAAATGCACAAATACGTTAGATTATCCTATAATACTTCATGCCAGTGCTTCTCTCCACCAGTAGTAACCGTGAGATCTATGAGACGATAGTCATTATTCTGACAAGGGTGGCAGTCTGGTCCTTGTTTACATAAATTGGAATTAGTGCACACCTAATACCCACTTTGCCCCCAAGACAGAATATTGGCATCAAAACTTCTTGGCACGGGGCTAAGGTACAGGACACTTGCAATCCCCTCTAGCCATATTCATGCAGAAACAGAAGAGATCTCAAAAGACATGAATGGCTACAGGAAGAGGTCTCTTACCTGCCAGATTACTCAAGGCAAATTGTCTGAGATATGCTTCTGCTTGATTTTCATGTGGGAAAATAAGTCCTCTTTGCATCCAGGAAGCACCTCTAGAGAGTTCTTTAAATGACTAGACAAAGAGCTGAGCTGATGGAAGCTTACAGCAACCCAGCTAAGGTACCTCTAAAGAGAAGTCAGCATCTCCTATCATGTTTGTTATGGGTTCCATATTAAATAGAGGAAGTTTAGTGACAAGGCCATGACATTTATTACTAAACCCTTGGATGCGTACACTGGAAGAGGAAGTTAAAATCCATTTTTCTGTACCTAATAGAAATACCTGTGATTTGTAGGCCCATAAAATTATTCTGTTTGTAGTTTATTCATGTATTTGTGTCACACGTTGGGTTTTGGGAGAGTGTGTGAAAGGCCTTTCATAAGTGTTTATGAAAAGTTCCACAGTGACAACTGTGGTATATGAAATCCTCAGGACAATTAGGGTGTAACATAGCAATAGTGAAAGCTCCCCTCATGTTGTCTTGAGAGTATGATTTGGAGGAGATGCTTTCAGGGATGAAAGAGAGTGTTCAGATCTAAAGGTCCATTCAGTTTTTAGCCCTTCTGCTGCAACTGCAAACAAGGATGCTAGTTTGTGTCATTTCTCAAGGTTTTTTTTTTTAATTAGGTGGACAACTATCTAATAGGAAATAGACAGAGCTCACTCATGCAGTTCACATAATATGACTCAAACCAAGTTGTCCATATATGCTCCTCCTCTCATATGTATCTACGCTGCTTTGATTATCTGATTTGGTAAGGTGGTCACTCCACACCTCACCTGCAACTGGTAAGGAACTAAACCCAAGATGTCGCATGTAGAGAAGAATTAGGCTGGACAGCAAACCATAATAGAAGATGGAGTTCTGCTGAGCAGGAGTAGGCAGGACCAATAAAAAGCTAGCAAGCGAAGCCCTGAAGGGGCTTATGGTTGACAGTCCTTGAAAGAAGGAAGGTGGGTGGGTGAGTGAGTGAGAGATAGATGAATAAATAGTATGCAGCTGCTCCATGGAAGAAGAATGTTAAGGCTCAAAAATGAGGGTAGATGATAGAGCAGAAAGATAGGAAGGAGTCTGGGAGCCAAATACCATTGTTGCTAGACACAGAGTCTCTGGACTAGAACACAGAATACTGAGCTGGACAGAGTAGAAGGATTTTAACCCCTTATCAGCCCTGGAGAAAGAAGCACACAATATAGCCTTGAACTGGAAAATTGCCTGGAGTAGCCTGCAGATAACTGATCTAGTAGGACTTTGATGTCCCAAAACGGAAATGGTTGTGGTGACCTGGCTGGATGACCACATCATGAAAGGGGAACATGCTTTAGTCCGAGAATAAAAAAAAATGCAGAGAGAACAAGTGACTGAAAGGGGCATCTGATATGGACGTAGTGGTGAGTTAATCCCATTGCATGTGGGCTTTTAATAATATATGATGGCATGGACCAGGGCTTTACATTGTTCATTGTTTTAAAATTCTGAAAATCACTTCTGAAAGAGCTGTGTTACTGAGTTAGCATAAATTAATGGAGGGGAAACTTTGAATTCTAGAAAACAGGATTCCTGTAGTGGTGTTTGGGTGTTTTGTTTTTTCCTCCTCAGAGAACAATAGCTGCTCTTGGACAATAGATCAACAATGATGGTGAATTGTTCTAACAATTTTTACAATATTTAATTTTGTTAGCCTCAGGTAAATCCCTGGTCACCACACAGTTATGCATAATTAAGTGTACAAGTTTATAATCCCATTTAAACCAATTGGATGACTCAAAGGAGTAAACTTAAAACGGCATGCAAATTTATCCAGAATCTGGCCTAAGTAATTTGTTAGTGCTCACAATATTTTATGTCTTTAAAGAGTGCGTGTGAGAGAGTGGATAC
The DNA here is from genome assembly GCF_033958435.1 of Carettochelys insculpta. Classification (NCBI taxonomy): domain Eukaryota; kingdom Metazoa; phylum Chordata; order Testudines; family Carettochelyidae; genus Carettochelys; species Carettochelys insculpta. The sequence goes on from NC_134139.1 coordinate 93,256,541, forward strand.
AATGGATTCTTAAAATCAGACTTCACTGAAAGCAGCTATACTATATTATCATTAAGACTACATTTTAGTCACAGGTATTTTTAATAAAATTTCCTGGACAAGTCACAGGCAGTAGGCAAAAATTCACAGCCCATGACCAGTCAATGTCTTGCACTATAGACTCCTGACTAAATCTTTGGTGCTCTGGGGTGGGGAGGCTGGGAAAGTCACAGAATCTGATAGACTTGCAGCCTTAATTATCATTTTAACTAATGACTACTCCTTTAAAATGAGTGCCATTTAATCTTCAGTCCTATTCCAACCCTTTCACATGGTGTGGTGGGAAAGAAAGAAGTGCCAATCCCTGCACTATGGCCCAAAATTATTGGGGAGAGGAGCATTGAGCCAAAGACATCTTTACCGTCTCTCTGTAATCATGGAAAATCGTCCATGGCAACACTGGGGCTGTGGACACACTGCATTCCACTTTTGGAAGCGGAATGCAAATGAGAGAGATCAGCAATGAAGATGAGGTGTGGATTTACATATCTTGCACCTCATTTGCATATTCACATGTGATCTTGCTTCCAGAAGAGCCTTTTGTGGGTGCAAAAATGGCAGTGCAGATGGGGTTTCTTCAAAAACAAACCCTGTTTTCAAAAGAACACTTCTTCCCATTTTGGTTCAGAAAGAAGGGATCTTTTGAAAATGGGGGTTGTTTCCAAATGAACCCTGTCTACACGGCTGTTTTTGCTTCTGGAAAAGGCTTTCCCGGAAGTGAGATCGCATGACAATAAGCAAATGATGTGTGAGATATGTAAATCGCTGCCTCATCTGCATGTCTGATCTCGCTCATTTGCATTCTGCTTCCAAAAGTGGAATGTAGTGTAGCCACAGTCTGGATGATTCACTCTGAGGTTTATCCACTGTATTGGTGTTGCTGAGTGGAGGGAGGTATGATACCATCATACAACATCGATTCCGTGGCAGCAACGCAAGAAGTTCTCGTGGAAGTTCGTGCTGACTTTTTTGGCATTAAAACAATTTATGCAAGTGCTTTTCTATACGGTAAGCCAGGAGCATGGAAAAACCGGGGGTTTGGGAAGAGAAGCACCCAAAAGTGAGTGGAAAAGTAATGGTAATACAGCTACAAAAGGAGTCATGGTGCCAGCACTAGCCCAAAGGTTTGGAGCAGATGCCCAACCTTCAATGCAGATACAGGACCTTGTCCACAAACTCCTCTGGCTGGAAAACCACAAGGCCTGTTGAGTTAGAATCATTGGATTGTAAGTTCAAAATGTCTCATGTAAGTTTGCTCTTCTGATGGATTTTTCTATTAGAGTGAAAGTACAGCCTTCTGGACACTTATTTCGAATTGAATAAAAGATGAGAATCCTTGAGTCAGAAGTGCTGCCCACTGTAAACCCCCAAGTACCAGCTCTGTGGAAGCATTCTTTCACTCTTGTTCTGAAATACTACATTAGAAAAGTATACAGTTTCACTCGAAATGTGGCAAGTCATCTTTGCTTCAGACATCAGAAGACAGTGCCTGGAAATGCGGAGGACATGCTATTAAATGTACATGTCAATATGGGACTCAGAAATTGGCCCTCAAAGGCCTGTTATACCTCAAGCAAGGCAACACAAAAGAATTCCCTCAAAAGCTTATCTCCCACTTCACTCCCAATGAATCCTCATAATAAAGCAGGCCTCTTAGTTTTTAGCATACATTATTTAATAGTGTTACATATTGCAAGGACTCCTGAAAAGATCCCCCCAGAAATGGTAAGACTAAAATATGCAAATATACAGTATCTGTGTAAAACAAAACAAGGCAAGTTTCAGCACTCGATGTGAAGTAGTCAGTGTTGCTAATGCTGCTGTGTGTGTACACCTACTGAGGCCAATTACGTCATCATAATTCTAGTATTATTGATACCCAAATCTCCTTTTGGTTATGTAACCTTGCCCAGATTTTAATGACAGAAAATTAAAGTAAATGGACAAAGAAAAGGTCAGACTCTGAGAAAGACAGTAAAGATGGGTCAATTTTGTGACACTCCCTGCTTTTCTTATTGGGAAGCTTGGAAAGACAAAGAGATTATTATAAAGATTCCCCCTAGACATCACTACATCCTTTCCATCTGAAAATGGGCCAAATCCTGCTTGCTTTCCTCATGTGAGCAGTTGTATTAAATTACTGAAATTAGATGCCTAACAAGCCACTGAAATCAAGGGACAAATTCCCTCAACTTCAATGATGGCATTTAAATAAGAGAGTAGAATGTGGATGAAAGCAAAACCCCACCTGCTAGAGCCGAACTGTTTTGGATTCATTAAGAAACCGTCCATAAAGTTCATTAAGGATCATTTGGAAAATATTTGTGCCACAAAAATAAGTAATCCCATTAATTGTTTCAGTGGTAATAATTCTAGAGAGCTATGCAGTGATAATGACATTTTACAAAGCAACTGCTGGTGTACTTGTGTTCTAATTCATATTAATAATACTCTAACGAAAAAATTCTTACCCCAAAAGTTTGACGGCCATACGCTCTCCAAACGAGTACTGTTCTTATCCATAACATCAAAAATAACTGCAAAACTGGTATGTCCACGACGGAGCACCAGATTTTGGTACGTCTGCAATTCAACAGGAGAAGAAATGCTTTCACACAGCCGGTCACATTGTTTTGCTTGCATACAAGGAAATAGAAGTATCACATTTCCTGCTCAGACTCAAATTAGCAACTGTTTTTCTTATCTTGGAGTTCCACATGGTTCCTGAGTTAGGAACAATTTCCCTCTCATCATTTCCTCAGCTAAGGAGTGAATTGACTTAAAACAATACCAAATCTCCTCCTTTTTTTGAAACTTGCTACTCCATCCAAAATCATCTGAGAGGAGGGTGCCTTCCTCTGCCCCACAGCAAATTCTCTCACCCTGCCTGCCTTAAGCATTCCAAAGCACCTATTAGACTCAGTGAGCCCTTTGGATATACTGGGAAGGATGGATTGGGAACCTATAAAATAGCCTTTCCTATCTTTTTATATCATGAGAGTATGTTTTATGCATTACCATCCATTATTTCTCAACTAGTATGAAAGGTTACGCATCACAGTGTGACCCTTACATGAATATTTGTAATGACCATACTTCACAGTTCCTCTGTTTTGTATGGGGAGGAAAGAGAGAGGCTACATTCTAGAAAACATTTTTTTGTATTCTGAACGTTGCCTAGAGTAACCAGATGTCCCAGTTTTCATAGGGACAGCCCCAGCGTTTGTGGCTTTGTCTCATATAGGTGCCTATTGCCCTCTCTTCCTGTCCCAATTTTTCACCTTTGCTAGTCCGGTCACCCTAACTCTGCCTAGTGCTGTGAGGTCCAAATTGCTACCTGCGGTTTGTGCCCAGGACTGCAAAAGAAATAATAAATCATAACACACCTTCTTTACACCCCAAAAATATAACTAAGAGACTTCATGGTACATACATTGTTTATATGCTACATTTCAGTGAAAATGTAGGAGTAGTTGAATGCAGTTGACTATGTATTCTTAGGAAAGCTCTTCTTAAATGCACCTGCTGAATAGTGATAAAAATTCTGGTGCATAGTTCAAACTTTTTTTCTCTTCTCAGGTTTTATGATGCTTAGTTCAGCCCTTCACAAAAAATTAGATCAGTTGCATTTTTCACCTCTACCTTTGAATTCCAACCCCTCAAAATTCTGGGATACTTAGGTCTGAGGATTTGGTTCTGCACCAATGTTTCTGATCTCTGCTATTGCACCAGGCTAAAAATGTATTAAAGAAAGATGGCTGGCTAGTGAAAACCCAGTGGTCAAAATTTTCAAATCTAGATGCCAAAAATTAGACACCAAAATGAAAGACACTTGACTTTGAGAAGTGGGAATTATTTTAAACTTAATTAATAAGGAAGAAATCTTGTCCATTCAGAGTAAGCACAAGGTCTAAATCACTCCTCTGGGAGTACATTGAAAAGAGAGCAGTGGTCAGAACTTTCCAACTTGGTGCCTAAATCCATGCCTACATTCTTCTAAGCAAAGGAGGACTGTTTTTAAGAGATGTTCAACATAAATGAGTAAACAAAAGGTTAATCAAGTTCGATATAAAGAACACAAGAAAACTTGCTAATTTTGGAGATGTTCTGCAGATCTAGTTGAAATAACATTTTAGCGACGCCTTTCACACCATGTTGCCAAAATGAATGCATCTAATAGAGAAATAATCCAGTTCCCAATTTTCAATGAATAGAAAAGTTACAGAGGTAGTGATTCAAAGTGTGAAATGCATTTCTTTGAAAAGATTAGGACTGTTTGTTTTACAGAGGAGAAAAATAAGAGGGCACATGATAAAGATACAAACTAATGAATGGTACAAAAGGAATATAGTCATTTCTCTGCCTTTCCCACTTACCATAGAATAACAAAATGACATTTTAAAGAGATTGAAGTGTAAAATAATGGAAGTAAATATTTTTCCACAAAGGATAATTAGTAGTAATCTTTCCCATAGACTAAGTATCTTTCAGAAATAGAATGTAGCAAGACTAAAAAAAAATGGACATCTGTATAGATACTGTAAACACACACTGTTACATGAGTATAAAGAAGTCTGTGGAATATACAACCTCATGGTTCATGACATAAATCAAACACTAAAATGTCATGGCTAAGAAGAAAGTTTCTATATGTGCAGATTATTCTGTTATGGGAGTTTTTCACCTTACTCTGAAGCATCTTATATTGGTTAAAGTCAGAATATCAGGCAATTGAGACCACTAATTTGACCAGTATAATCAAAGATATAATTCCTATTATATCTTTATATGGTAAATGCTACTAGAAATACAACAGTTGTGAAAGTTTTAAATGTCCTGATTATATGTTTTTTAGCATGATTTGATGCTGAACTTTTTCACTTGTCCTTTTTTGCCATAATCTCCCACACTGATAATTACCTTCTGCAAATTGGTAACAGATACTAAACTACTACCCAGCTTGTGTAAGGATGGGTTAAGTCTGACCCACCGGCTTTGGACAGGCATGAGAAAGTGGGTAAGTGGGCGATGAGTTGCCAAATTCATTCCTAGTAGACGTGGACACAATTCCACTGAAATGCATGAAATCATCCACCCGTCAAGAAAAAGAAACTAAATTTTGTCATTATACTTTTGTTCATGCATCTGATGAAGTGGGTCTTTGCCCACAAAAGCTTATGCTCCAATAACTCTGTTAGTCTATAAGCTTCCACAGGACTTCTTATTGTTTTTCCTTAAACTCTTAAACACTGTCTACAAAGTCAGAAGAGTTATTTTGATTCACACAAGTGTAATTAGAAGCAAGCATTGACATTGACTCCATTTATGAAGTAGTAATATGTTTCTTATACACCAATCTGCTCTGAGATGTACTGGGATATTAACTATTTTTGAAAACTAATGCCCCATTTTTATTAGCACTTTTAGGGTTTTATTATACTGCATGTATGTATGTTAAACTCTTTAGAGAATTTGAAATCTTTTGTTTGCTGTTCAAGAGCATATAAAGCTTGCTGAAAGAGTGAAATTGACTATATTCTGAGTTTGTGCAGTAACTTTATTCTACACTTTTTTCCATCTGCAGTCTCTGATTTAGACTGGGATTTCCTTTCATTGTTTCACTCTTCGGTCATCTCAGATTTGTCCTTGATTCATTGACCATTGTCCAGAGGCATAAAGAACATTTGAAGAATAATTGTTTTTCTTAACAAGGATGGAAAAATGCTCCCATCTCATAGTCAGCTGTTTATTTAAAAGGTTAGTCAAAATATGGTAAATAGCAAAGCAATTTTCTCTGAAATTCACACTCAGTAATGGTTCTATTGTGCATGTACAAAGCCATGGACTCAATGCTGGATTTTACAGTTTAGCTGCTGTGGCATTTAATCCCCACTGAGAAGATTAATCTTAACCATTTAACCAGTTTTCCAAATGATATATCTAGTACATTACTTCTTTCAGCCTGACTCTTCCCCAGTGGATACTAAAGGAATATGGCTTTTAGAGATTGCATCAGCATATTAAGATGGGAAAGGAATTCTTGATTTCCAGTAAAGGCAAAAACTTGAGTGGATTTTCACTGTACTTTGCAGAAAAATTCCTCTGTAGGCTGAGAACAAGCACCAGAAATTTCAGTGACACTATACTTTCTTGGGACAGCTATAAGCACCTGGGAAGGTGGGGGGAAATTAGAAGGAAAGTAACTTCGTGACCATTTCTGCAGCAATACATTAGCTATGGAACAATGTAACATTGCTGAATATGAATAGGCCCAATTTAAAGTTTCAACATGAGACCTTGGACTTGAAAATATCTCTAAATGTAGAAACTACGTAGAATCTAGCTGAGGAGGTAGAGAAAATGAGTCTCCTCCTTTCCTGTAAGTCCAAAACTGCAGAGTGATATCCCTGTTCTTTAGAAAAACAAATTTCTGCCACCCACTGACTTCAGAGTGGGGCTGAAGAATGAGACACAGAGAGGGAGGGAAAGGCTCACTGGTCCACTTGCCAACTCCAGTCTGAAGCTAATTATTCAGCTTGAGTTTCTCTCTCTGATATTTCATTCATATTGCGCTGACCTGTATCTGACTGGCTTACATGCCCATACAACTGACATGTTCTTCTCACCATTGCCTGCTTTAATTGTGAAGAAGTCCAGAAAAATTCAATAGAAAATAATGTTGCTGTAGCAATCATGATTTGAGGGCTCCAGTTACCCAGCTAGAGGTTGTCGGTCTATTACAGGAGTGGCTGGGCAATGTTCTTGGTCTGAGTGTGCTGATAATGCTCATGATGGCCTCTTCTGGCCTTCAAGTCTATAAGCATTTTAAAACAAACCCATAGGAGAGGTATAAAGTGTGCATCCAGCTACTACATCTCTGAGAAACCATTTCTGATCTGTTGTATTTATTCACACCTGCTGAGCTTTTTAATTGAAAGAAAATCATATTAATTTTTATGCCCTCTAGGAGGGCTGAAATTTCAAAGGAAAATGACAACTTTCATAGATCTGCCCAAATTTCTGAATGATGCTTCTGCTGCTGAACCTGGCAAGATGACATTTTTGTAAGACAGAGTCTACCTATTAGACTGTCTGATATCTGCTGGAGTAGAATTATACCTGTCCCAAGCTGTTAAACAGTTTTTAAAGGACCTGGCATCTTACACAGAAATTGATGAGCAATGATGTTTACGTATGGGTATGCACAATAGTTGATGTATGAACATAAGAATGACCATACTGGGTCAGGCCAATGGTCCATTTAGCCTACTATCTTAGCTCTGAGGAAACAAATAGAACTGATCAATTTCAGCAGATTCATTCCCTGTACTCCAGTCCCATCTTTTGGCAGTTGGAGGTTTAGGGATATCTTGAATATGGGATTGCAACCCTGACCATCTTGGCTAATAGCCATTGATGGACGTCATCTCCATGAACTTGAAGAATTTTTCTTTTAACCAAATTAAACTTTTGGCTTTCACAACATCCTCTGGCAGTGAGGTCCACAGGTTGACTGTGCATTGTATAAAGACATACTTCCTCATATTAGTCTTAAACTTGCTGCCTACTCATTTGATCAGGTAATCCTAGTTCTTATTATGTAAGAGAGGTAAATAACATTTCCCTATTTATTTTCTCCATGCCTTTAAAACCAAGCAGTCCTGTAGCACCTTAAAGACTAACAACTTTATTTATTAGATGTAAGGGACCAAAGCGGACAAATACTGTACACACAGATCTAGGGGTGGAGGCAGAATCTCCTTACAATGTTGTGATCCAGGAAGAGCAGCCTAGCTGCCCTGTGCAGGTGAACAATACCTGATATGTAACTCAAGGTACTAACTGAATGAACAGTTATATAATTATGACTCAGCAAGTTACAGAACCTATAAAAACCACACTGCTGAGCAGCAAATTGGACTTCTCCATTGGACCAAGCACCAGTGCCATGTGACTTCCTAGGGACCATCTGCAGTCGTTCTGGGGTCCCCAGCTGCTAAAGGGATGTAAGATCAATGCTTCTTGCCATATAGAGTTGGGAAGTTAACTTTGACGTGCTGATTGCCTCAAATAAATGTTTTTAAATGAGCCTTGGTGTCGGGTGCTTTCTTTTCATTTGTGACCCTCAATCATGCTTGCAGTCCTACTTGGATATTACATTAGGTAATGAGCTTTATGAAGTTTACATAGCAGGCAAGGGAGAGGGGAAAAGTGGAGGAGGTCATCTGGCACTAATAGGACCAGTGGAAGAAGTAAATTACGTGGGATGTGTGCATTCCTAATTTGGATACATTTCTATCATATTTTACCTCTGTCATCTCTTTTTTCTAAATTGAAAACCCCCAGGCTCATTAATCTGCCCTTGTAGGGAAGTTGCTTAATAGTCTTTTTCATTACCCTTTTCCAATTCCATAATATCTTTTTTGAGATGGGGCAACCAGATCTGCACATAGTATTCAAGATGTGGGTGTACCTGGGATCTGCATAGTGGCATTTATATTTTCTCTTTTATTATTTGTCCTTTTCCTCATGGTTTTTACATTAGTTGCTTTTTTGACTACTGCTGAATGATGTTTTCAGAGAAGTAGTCACACACCTGGAACTCACAAATTTCACAGGATGACCCCTCTTTCCTCTGCCATGCTAAGTGAATAAATAATACCTTGTCCACATCATTCATTATTCTGTAGTCCTCTGCTATACCCACCCTTGTCGTCTCCTTTTCAAGCTGAAAAGTTCCAGTCTTTTCAATCTCTTCTCATATGAAAGTTGTTCCACACTTTTAATCATTTACATTTCCCTTCTCTGTCCAATTATAACACATGGGGATAACCAGAGCAGCATGCAATATTCAAGGTGTGGGTTTATATAATTGATATTTTCTTGTATATATATTTTTTCTTTAATCTATCCATTTCCTAATGACACTTACTTTGTTTGTTTGCTTTTTTTGAATGCTGCTGTATGTTGAGAGGATGTTTTCAGACAACTAGCCTCAATGACTCCATGATCTTTCTTGTGTGGTAACAGCTAATATAGACTCAATCATTTTGTATGTATGGTTGTGGCCATGTCTTACAGCGTGAATTACTTTGCATCTGTATTACTGGAAGACAAAATTCACTGTTGAAATTATGTCACCCACTCACCCTGTGTAGTGAGATTCCTTTGTTATTTTTTGCAGTTATCTTGGAATGTAACTGTTTTCAGTAATTTTGTATCATCGGTAATTTGTGCCACCCCACTATTCACCGGTTTACACTATCTGTAGTGACCTGCCTGAAGCATTTGACACAGTCAGCAGAGCTTGGCTTTAACAATAATTTATTTAATCATTTTTTTCATCACATGAGTTTGGTTGTCCAGAAAAATTCACCAGCATTTTGAGGTTGTTTCATGATGCAAAGTTTGGGTAAGTCTGTAGATGGTCTTCTATTTTACCTTCTACTTATTACCAATGGCATTTAGCAGGACTTCACAATTGCCCCACTCTTGTTTAATCTGTTTTGTTCAGCAACATTTGATGCTATAGGAGACTTAAATGTCAGTTTTGAGATAAATTTCCAAGCCTCCGAAAAATGATTTTATCTGAACAGGTTACAGTCTTTTACACAGGTCTACATGGAAATTGTTCATGACCTACTACATGCCAATGACTGCTGTAGACATACATCCTCTGGAAGGTATGCAATGGATTATGAATGGGTTTACAGAAAGACACAGGTTGACAATTAGTCTGGAAAAGACAGAGGTCACGTATCAATCTGTGTCACTGAAACTCATTAGGAATAGACAGGTGAATGCTGTTACCGACTTCTGCTATGTTGGTAGTATATTATTGTGACTTGTCAGCTCTTGGTCTGTAGTATCAACATAGTTCATTATTTGGCAGACTATGGCCATGTCTAGATTACAGCGATTTGTCAACAGAAGTTTTGTCGGAAGATATCTTCCAACAAAACTTCTATTGCCAGATTGCATCCAAACTGCCAAGCAGATCACAAGAGTGATCTGCTCTGTCAACAGAGAGTGGCCAGACTTACTGGGCACACTCTTGACAAAATGGCCAGCTGGAAGCACAGCAGACAGGGCTACCCCAGGTCCGAGAAACACTGTCTTTCAACAGAGGGCTCCCCAGAACATCAATAGATTTCTCTCAACAGATGCATTATGCCTTGTGGGGAGCAGGATAAGACTGTCAACAAAAGTGCTGGGTTCTGTTATTTACTGTCAACAGAACACCTTGGGAATCTCTTTGTCAACACATAAAACGCATAGCCTTACATAAAATCTGGAAGCAACATCATGGTATTAAGCATCAAACCAAGTTAAGTTTTTAAAGAGCTTGTGCTGCCCAACTCGTATGCATGTGAGATCTGGATCTGCTACAGGCATCACACTAAGCTTCTAGATGAGACATCCTGGCTACGTCTACACGTGAAGCCTACTTCGAAGTAGCCTATTTCGATGTGGAGACATCGAAATAGGCTATTTTGATGAATAACGTCTACACGTCCTCCAGGGCTGGCAACGTTGATGTTGAACATTGACGTTGCGCAGCACCACATCAAAATAGGCGCTGCGAGGGAACGTCTACACGCCACAGTAGCACACATCGAAATAAGGGTGCCAGGCACAGCTGCAGACAGGGTCACAGGGCAGACTCAACAGCCAGCCACTCCCTTAAAGGGCCCCTCCCAGACACACTTGCACTAAACAGCACAAGATACACAGAGCCGACAACAAGTTGCAGACCCTGTGCATGCAGCATGAATCCCCCGCTGCAGCAGCAGCAGCCAGAAGCCCTGGGCTAAGGGCTGCTGCACACGGTGACCATAGAGCCCCGCACGGGCTGGAGAGACAGCGTCTCTCAACCCCCCAGCTGATGGCCGCCATGGAGGACCCCACAATTTCGATGTTGCGGGACACGCAACAACTACACGGTCCCTACTTCGACGTTGAATGTCGAAGTAGGGTGCTATTCCCATCCCCTCATGGGGTTAGCGGCTTCGACGTCTCACCGCCTAACGTCGATGTTAACATTGAAATAGCGCCCAACACGTGTAGCCGTGATGGGCGTTATTTCTAAGTTAGTGCCGCTACTTCGAAGTAGCGTGCACGTGTAGACACGGCTCCTGTCTGCTATAGTCATGTCATATAAGAGGATAATGTTCCAAATAATAAGGCTCTGGAGCACAGTCATGGCACAGGGATTGGAGCCATGCTTAGTACATCAAGTTATCCTGGGCCAGTCAGGTGTTGAGGATGGCTAACACCAGAAAGCCAAAGCAGTTGCTGTAAAGTGAACAGAAAGTATGCAATCATATATGAGGGCAATTTGAAACAGTGCAACATTGGGCAGGCAGATGGGAGTTGTAAGCAACACACTGATCTCTCTGGCAAGCAGTGGCCTATGGTCATGTTACCTAGTTTGACATTAAGAGCCATACAGATACTGAGACACAGTGATGTGCTAAACACTGTCAGACTCATCAGGCACAGACTATAATCCCTTCCTTGGCATGGAACTACCAAATGCACTTCTTATTGAAAGTACCATCACCCCTAGTAGCCATTTTAACCACAAATGTACTCTTAAGACTTACATATGATGTCAGTGTCATCTTTGGTTACAAAGGACAGCATCATCATACATAGAGCCATCTGACTGGTTTGTTGCTGCCCAGGCCTGTCTACAGCCATTATTCCAGGCCTGGACTATCTAGGCTTCATTTTTTCCATGTTAAGACAGGAGAATCCAAATGGATGGTATGCAGTATTAAAAATACCTTGAATTTTGCAGGTATGCTTCCCAGCTGTGAATGCAGCATAAGTGTTATGTAAAGTCCTAATTTAAGAGGCATGAAAATTAATAAAAAGACATCTGTAGACATCAGTGTACTCATGGAAAGATAAACATTTCCCTGCCGTTGTTAATATTTATTGTGGTTGTGTATCTGAGATCTATTGGCAGGAATCCATGAGTGAAACTATGAAACTTCTAATATTACTGTTTGTAATACAGACAATTTACCTAAAATACTAATTTTTCAGAACCAATTATCATGAGTTTCCACCAAGTCTAATTACATGTACTGGGTCCAATTAGTCACCAGTAGAGGTGGACCCAAAGCTAGTGAATCTGGCCTGTGGAGACCCAAAGTGGTTCCACATGATGTGATCAGACACAACACGTGTATTGTATCCTGGTTTGGTTTTTATTGACGGCTCTCTCATGCAGGAATCAAAGTTGTTTTGCTTTTCAGGACTGCTTTTCTTTAGATCCTGATTTCAGCTTCAAAATTCCTCTTTCATTGTTCTATTCGAATGACTTGCAGCAGCCAAAGTTTTACTGAGCCAGACCATTTATATGCAAACAAGGCTAACAAAAACAATAATAAACTTTTGATCATGATGACAGTTTACATTGGTGGAGATAAATTGGTTCATGTACACTATGAAGACATATGACTACTGGAAACAAAGCCTTTCTGAAATTTTGAACAAAAGGAAATCAGAGGGGAAAGGGTATTAGTGGAGGTAACACCAACAATTGAAGGAAATACCTTTCAGCAGCTATTGAATGCTTAATTGTCTTGGGCCTCACATTTACTGATTTACATAGGGTTTTTTATTCAGAGTACTCAGTAATTACAGAATATCCATTTTTAATTAAGCAATTCTGGGCTGTAAATAATGATTTCTTTCTGTCCGTGTATGTATCACTGTTCCACATGATCTGAAGAAAAATAATATGATATAGATGAGTATGGTGTGATAACCAAGTATATGCTAAGAGCCATCTACTCCTACAACCTTGCAGAGTTTTGCAGGGGCTGTGAGGAATACAGGTTGGACCCTATGCACTGATGGTCTGAAAAAAGGTACTTACGTGCTTAAAACTAGGCATGATTATCTTCCCCCCCTGCAGCTTCAAAGTGCTCCATTTGATATGTCCTTAGTACCTTGCTAAATCAGTACTGTAATACCTAGGTATAGCTTATTTTCTACTACAGTTTCTATTGCAGATGGTCCAAGGAGTCTTAAACAAGAATTCTGGCCCCGGAGTATCAGGCACTGTGCAAACAATTAGCAAAGTCAGTTTAGGAATCTTGTATTTCTTCAGTGGCACCCAAGTAACTTCTTCCTATGGGGCCAGGAAAATCATGCATGAATTTTAAAAGTCTCCCATCAGACAGTCCCCTGCATCCCCACTCCCCATATAACTTCCACAGGAGCATTCTTGGTTGAAAAGGGTATGCAACTTTGGGAAGACTGGCCTACATGCTAATCACAGTTCGCAGTTCTGTCATCCTCCAGCATAACCTAAATGTCATGGATTCAGATGCAGTTCTACCAGGAGGCTACTGTTGAGCCAACCTACATATCTGTCCTCAGCCACTCCCAATAGCACAAGCTCTGCCCAGGTATCTCCCCTACCTGCCCTCCCTTCAGACCTCCTCCACCCATTGACCTCAGCACCTCATGTCCCACTTAGCATTACCAGACCCCAGCCAAGGCCTCAACCCCACTTACCCTAGTATCTCTGGCCACATGTCCATCTCCCTCCCTGTCCCATCTTCAAAGCTGCTGAATGTTGTGCGGGTCCATGTCCTGCCTCTGCTTGGTGCAGTTTTATGGACATTTTACTTAGTAAGACTTTGATCTGGAAAGAGAAGTGTCAGGCATTTCATCCTGGGAGGATTTGTCTAGAAAACCTTTCACCGGAGGCATTTTCTTTAGTGGAGGGACTGATTCAATCTTTCTCATAGACTGTTAGTAATGTAGGCCTGGAAGGGATCTCAAGCAGGCATCAAGTCCAGCCCCCTGCTCTATGGCAGGACCAATTACATTTAGATCATCCCTGACAGGAGTTTCTCCAACCTGTTCTTAACCTCCAGTGATGAGGATTCCACAGCTTCAACTTTTGATGAGCTTTCAATGTGTAAAAATAAAAAAGCAGTCTAGCAGCACTTTAAAGACTAACAGAATAATTTATTAGTTGATGAGCTTTCGTGGGACAGACCCACCTCTTCAGATCTGAAGAGGTGGGTCTGTCCCTCGAAAGCTCATCACCTAATAAATTATTCTGTTTGTCTTTAAAGTGCTACTGGACTGCTTTTTTGTTTTGATAGTATATAGACTAGCACGGCTTTCTCTCTGTTACTTCTCAATGTGTAGTGTGTTGTATGACTTGGTGCACAATATTTTGCATGAAATGAACACTTCAGAGGCTGGAAGCTGCTTATCCCATATCACAATGGAACATGGAGAAAGGGCCACTGTGAGAGCCTTGAGGAACTCCAAAGTGAAAAAGATGGCTAAGTCAGAAATTGTAGGATCAAGTTCTAGGCCACATACTTCACTGAAATCCAGTCATCTCCTGGATGGAACACATGAACTGTCTAACAGTGGGCAATAACACTGCACAACTGTTCTCCACAGAAAATTAACGTGACAAAATTAGGGAAATATGGGAAGAATTCATGTAGGCTACCTTGGGCTATGCCTAAACCAGAAGGGGTGTCAGCAAAACGGGCGTTTTGCCAACAAAACCTTCAGAGTGTCCAGATTCCCAAGGCATTCTGTTGACGGTAACTCAACAGAATGCAGCACTTTTGTCAACAGCTGTACCCAGCTCTGCATGAGGAATAACGCCTCTAGCTGTGTCTACACTACAAAGTTTTGTCAACAGAAGAGACCTTCTGTCAACAAACTAGGGTTCATCCACACTATAAATGTGTTCTGTCTAGAATCTGTCAACAGAACACAGCAGTTTTCCTGCCAGAGTTCCATCTTGATCGTATGAGGCATAGCGCCTCTATCGAGAGATTCTGTCGGCAAAAAAATAGTGTAGATGCTCTTCTGTCAACAGAGCAGTTCTCCATGGCGTCAGCCACCTGGACCCAGGAGACGCTCTGTCCACCACAAGCAGAGCTCTATGCTCTGCTCCTCCATTTAGGCTTAAAGGCACAGGAGCCCTGGAAACCCCATACCCGGAAGTAGGAAGTGTGTGAGCAACCCATCCAGCACATATCCCTGCAGCCACTCCACAGCAATAGCAGCTGCCCCAGCCCACCCGGGAGCAAGGAGAGGAGCCCCAGGACATACCCGTGGCCAGGAGGAGGCATGCCCTGTCCTAGACAGACCTTAAGGTCCAAGACCTAATCAGCCTCTGGGCTGAGGAGACAGTCCTGCTGGACCCAGCTGCCAAGAGGTGGAATGCCCCAGGATACAGCCAGCTTGCAACAGCTCTGGCAGACTGAGGACATCCCACCCAGACCATAGAGAAGGTCAGGGCAAAAATCAAAGAACTCCAGCAGGGCAATATCCGGGCTCAGGATGATGCCCACTACTCAGGGGCACAATGGCCGAGCTGCCCCTATTACTGGGAGCTACAGGAGCTTCTTCAGGTGGAGGACACTCTTGCCCCCCCACCACAAGCTTCCTGGATACATCCCAGGAGCCCCCACCCCAGAACCAGAGTCCCACCCTGGGGGAGCAGCAGGGCAAGGGTGACACCACAGCCCTTGCCAGCGACAGTACCCTGATCATCAGCCTGGAGTCATACCCCTCCTCCAGCCAGGACACCTCCAGGGCCTCGCCAGACCTTTTTGAGCTCTCTGCTGGTGAGTACCCCATGGGGTACACACACCCCAGCGAGTGAGCAAGGGTGGGGAATGCCGTGATTCCCACTGGGCCGACTCGGGCAGGATCTCACCCTACAAACCCAGTACCGGCACATGTGCTCAAGGCACTGTGGTCCACCTGGTCCGAGCACGCAGCTGCAGGGCACTAGCCCTCTGCCAGCCCCATGGGAGGCTGACAGGGTCTGGGGGGCACCTGCCTGCCCCTGACGCAGCTGGGTGCAGGACAGCCACCTGGGCAAGGGCCCAACCCCAGACAAATCACCGGGGACCAAGACCCTCAGTTTATGGGCATGCCTGCAGGACACAGGTAATACCCACACCTATGTACAGTGCCTCAAGCTGCATGCGTGTGGGGGTGAAGGGAATGGGAGGGCCCAGGAGGCTATGTGGAGGGAAGGACTTACCCTCTCGTCTCCTCATCTCCCCTCCAGCCGGACCATTGGTGGGACAGGTGAGCCCCTCCACTCCCTTTTGCCAGGGCCAGCCAGCCCACGGAGGAGCTGGAGCCAGGCCTGGAGGTAGAGCCAGAACCAGGCACACCCACAGGAACACTGGTACCAGGGTGCAGCACAGGTCCATGGTGGTGTGTGCAGCCCTGTGGATGGAGGGCCCATCACCAGGTTAAGGAGGATGAGGGGGCTTTCAGGTGGGTCACTGACATAATGGAGCACCGTCTGTGGGCTGACAAGGCACGCTGGGCAAGGGACTGGGAGTGACAGATGCAGGCATGGGACCAACTGATGTCCCACCTGGACAGAACCACTACCTCCTGGTGGGACCAGCTGGCCCAGCCACCTGTGCCCACTCCCCAACTGCTCCCCTGATCCTGCTCCCCCAGCTCCTACTGCCCTTCCCCCATCAGACCTCCCCTCAGCTTTCCTGGACCTCACCTGATGAATCCTGTTCTCAGCCACCTCCCTTCCCTCCAGGCCATGCCCCACTTACAGCCATGCCCAAACCCCCAGGCTCCCACAGCAGAGTCTGACCCTGCCACTGCCCTTCCTCCCCCACACCTCCCTGTGTCACTAGCCCTGACAGGGACCCCAAACCTGCGGCAGGAGGGGATCCCACAGCCAGGGCCACTAGGTGTCCTGCTGTCCCCTGGGGTCGTGGCCCACCACCCCTGCCTAGAATGAGGCATCCCACCCACTGTTCCAAGCTCCGACCACACTGCACATAGTTCAGCACCACTTCACTTTGTAAATAGTTCTTTTCCTTTGTGTTTTTTGCACACATGTTCATCTGTTCAAAGTAAAGCTTTACTTGTTCACAACCCCCGTGTCTCTAGTTATTGGGGAGGGGCCATGGAGGGCTAGGTGGGCAAAGGGAGGGGTCAAGGTGTCAATGGGGTGGGGCAACAGGCCTGAAACCCCCATTGGGGGTGTCCCAGGGGAGGGTTATTGGGGTCCTAGGGAGAATCACTCCCACAGGGCCACCTGGATGCACAGCCCATCTCGGTGGGCGTGGCAAATGAGGGATGCACCAGGTTCCTCATAGGTGCAGCCAGTGGGCAGGTCTCCCAGTGAGATCAAAGCCTCCCAGTTCCCCTCCAGAAGATTGTGAAGGGCACAGCAGGCCCCCCACAACTCAAGGTACATTACCATCTCCCACATCCAGGCACATGAGTAAGCAACAGAACCAGGCCTTCAGACGTCCTAACAAACAGGCCTGGTTGAGGCACACATTAAAGAGTTCCTGGGTGGTGCCCAGATGTCTAATATGGGGCCACATTACCCACGGCATTAAAGGGTAGGCAGCATCCCCCAGCATGCAGACAGACATGTCCACATCCCCAAGGGCCAGCTTCTGGTGGGGGATGAACATGCCATCCACTGGAAGAGGCCAGAATTCTGGAATGCCCTCACAGAGTGTGCCCGGCTAGCCCACCTGACTCGCTGGTGAAGTGCCTGTGGTGGTCCTCCAGGGATTACAGCACGATTGAGTGGCACCCCTTCGTACTGATGAAATGTGTTGCACTGTGGTCTGTGGCTCGGATGGGAATGTGGGTTCCCTCAATGGCCCTGAAGCAGCTGGGGAGCCCTATGGCCTCGAATCCAGCCACTGCAGCAGCTGCAACATCTAGGCAGATGAGCCTCCACAGCAGCAGGGAGTTGATGATGACCCTCACAACCTGCAGGTGGAGGAGGTGGGACACATGGGTGAGGGACCCAGGGTGTTCCCCATCCCCTTTGGCTGACCCCAGCCCTTCAGACCTCCTCCCAGGAGGTAGCCACCCTGTGCAGCAGGGCTGTGAGCAGCTGGGATGGCATGGTGACCCAGGGACAGCACGTCCCTCCTTCCCATTGCATCCCTTGCACCTCTGCCTCTACTCACTGAGGGTCCTCCGGACCGGGACCCCTCACCCCATGAGCAGGGCCTGCAGCCCAGGAGTGCCTTACCTGCATGAGGATGGTGCCAACAGTGGACCTCCCTATGCCAAACTGGTTTCCTCTTCTCCAGGGGGAAGGAAAGCCAGAGGTGGGTGTCCTCCCTCCAGAGGGCAGGGGCGAGCCAGGTACATAGCTCCAGAAAGGTGTCCTTCCACATGTAAAAATTCTGGACCCAGTTCTGGTCATCCAACTCACCCATCACCAGCTGGTCCCACCAGACACACCTGATGACCCTGGGGCATGGGTGCTGTCACATCAAGCTAGCAGCAATGATGGCCTCCTTCTCATGGGGGGGGGGTCATGGCCATCCCTTTGGAGAAGGAGGCGAAGGATGGCGGGATGACATGCTGCAGAAGCTGCAGCAGCCATGGGTGTGGCTAGCACAAGCCCAGGGGCTGCTCTGGAAGCATAGCTAACTGGAAAGTCCTAAGCCTCTCTCAGCAAGTCCTAAGTCTCTTTCAGTAAGCCTGGGAGCCCTGCACTAGCTTTGTTAGACCTCCAAGAGGTATGCAAGCCTCAGCATGGGCAGGAAACGTGGCCTGGGTGAGGCCCTTTCAGAGCAGGCTGGACTGTTGCTCCAGGAAGGGCTTGGAATCTATGCAACCCTGACTTCTGAGTCCTCAGAGCCCACTCTATTGACAGGTGTGTGGATGCCTTCTGTCAATAGAACGCATTGACAGGGGGAGCCTGTATTAGATGTGGGCATGTTCTGCAGGCAGAGGTTCTGTTGGGAAATATCTGTTGACAGTGACTTCTGTCGACAGAACTCTGTAGTGCAGACGCAGCTTCTGTCAACAGAGATGTGTTGACAGAAAGCCAGTCTGGACACTCTGTGGGGCAGGGGCAGGGTGTGTGTGTGCAGGGCTCTGTCGATAGACAGGGCTTCCAGGGCACTGGGCAGCCCTGTCTGCTGTGCTTCCGGTTGGCTGTTTTGCTGATGGGGCAGTCAGGCAGTCTGGCCGCTCTCTATCTGCTCTTGCAATCCACTTGGCTGTTTGGCCATGGTCTGTCTACAGCAGTTTTGTTGGAAGATATCTTCTGAGAAAAACTTCTGATGACTAACCCCTGTAATCTAGATGTAGCCTTGGTGTCCTACTGTTTAATGGTGTGTCAGCACTACTATTAGGAAACCTATAATTCGCCATTGAAATGCTGCCATAATTATATCATAAGGTTTTTACCTCATAACTCCACCACCAAGAGTAGTTCTTGGGAGCTGTAATTATTTCCACACACATAATTTTACAAAAAGGAAGAGTGGGGTATGCCTTAAATACAGCAATGGTATTTGGACCTGTGTGAGTTAGCGGCCAGCCAAAGAATAATGGATTGAGAAAGAGATCAATTATATGAATTCAAAGGAACTTGGATCTCATTTCTGGATACACATGACAAAATATGCCAATAAATCTGTTATTATATAAGGTGCCACAGGATTTCTCATTGTTTTTCTGGCCACAGTAGATTAATAAAAAAGTTAACTATTCAAACAATGCCAGATCTGTTTCTCAATATTTCTTCTCTCCCACCCTCTCCTTTGGTCCCCTTCCTTTTCCTATGTATGTATAATTTTCCTTCTTTACCATGGTTACTTCCACCCTAAGATATAAAGACTATACAGTATTGTCTGATTTTGTATAGTCTAGTCTCTTGCCGTTTTGAATTATAAAACTGCATAATTCTGCTGAAAATCTCTAGAAGCATATGATTATTCAGAGCTGTAAACTATTTATGTATTTTTCATTTTTTGTATAAAATCACAAACACTGTTTGTTCATGTGTTTTGAAGTGATAAATCCTACTATAAATCCCTTTGGTCTAAAGGGATCAAATCCATGTATATATCTATATAGGTAATATTTTTATACCTGTATTTAAAGTACTCATGTACTATATATATTGTCTGCTCCATCAAAATTATTGCTTTATAAAATCGTAATAATATGAGCAAGAGAGACATTGCTTTACACGCTTCATGGTACTCATATGACAAGGCTTTTCATGCTCTAATGGACATTTGACAGAACAATAGGAATTCACACTTATAACTGAAAATAACCATGAGGAAAAGCAGAGAGCTGCTTTAGAAGAATATTGGTTATGTAGAAAATAATAATAAATTGGAGCATCAGAAAGACACTCTTAGCTTTGACAGCTCTTATGAATACCAGAATACCATGATAGCATAGTGGTATTTTGAGAATAAGTTCAGAAAACCTATGGATTGATGAGTTTACTCAAGTCCCTTCCATTTTCCCTCCCAGAAGCTATGACGTCTCAAATATGTCCCCTGCCATCTTAAAAATCAATTTTGATAGCTTATGTTTTCTTTGAGGATCATAGCAAAGTTACTCAGAAATTGTAAAACAAAGACTTAAAAGAGAATTAGGGATACCAGACAAGTCATTTCTAAACAAGAGTCAAAAGAGGAACGCTTTGGTTCCTGGTACTTGCGTGATTGTTAAATAACACCCAATAGACCAGCTGATACCAAGTCATATATTATTATGGGACAAGGGATTCCACTGTATTGGTCAAGCGTCTGCCAGCTGCAGCTCCAGAGCTACATTCAGCTCTATAAAGACTTCTTTGTGGCTCCTGACACTATAATTGCAAAGTTAAAATTAAAAAAAAAAGTTTCCATATTATTTTTGATATTTCAGTGGATATCTAATAGCCCAATAATAACAACTTGTATCTAAATAGCAAATGATATGTGATCTCAAAACGTTGGATAACTCCTCCTTTAGTACTCACAGTGCATTGTGGGATGTGTGTGGATGATGGCTTAAAATAACAGATACAAAAAGTATGGTTCGACATTATTTATTAAGGACCAGCTCATTTCACTTGCATTGTGGCTCTTGAATTATTGAGTTTTTACAGAATTTTGCAAAAAAAAGGCTGTTCTTGCTCTTTTGGTTGCTGATCCCTGGTATAGGTGATAGATAATTAAAGATACAGGCTGCAATCATGAGCTGTTCTGTCTGCTTTTGCAGCAGCCTGCTTGTGCAAAGGGGCCCTAAACCAGTGGTGGACAACCTGCAGCCCACAGACGCCCCCCTCCCCCAGTTGCTCCTTTCCCCATGCACCTCTCACACACTGGGGAACAGGAGCCCATTGCTTGCTATGCCTGCTCTTCCCCCACCCAACATTTTTGGGCTGTGTCTACATGAAAGGCTTTCCCGAAAAAACTGGGGTTTTGTCAGGAAAACCCACGGCACATCTACATGCAAAATACACTTTGTCATTAGTTTGTCAACAAAACCCAGCACACCCACTGGCAGCGTTATACCTCTCCCCATTCAGCTATAACACCTCTTTCAACAGTGTTCTGTTAACAGAAAAGCCATGTAAATGCTCCAGGGTCCTTTTGTCGACAGACAGGGCTTCTGGTTTCCCAAGCAGCTCTATTTGCAGAGCTTCCAGTCAGCCATTCTGTTGGAAGAAGGCTAGGCAATCTGGCTGCTCTCTGTCGACAGAGCGGATTACTCTTTCGATCTGTTTTGATGTGTAGATGCAATCTGTCAACAGAAGTTTTGCTGGGAAATCCCTCCCAACAGTGACGTCTGTTGACAGAGGCTTTTTGTGTAGACGTAACCTTGGAGTGCCATGAATCACCTAATTCACACTCTGTCCCTACTCCACCCCTTTCTCCCAGAGCTGGAATGCCACAGATCAACAGAGCAGACTTGGAGGCCATGGGTGAAACCCCAGCGACCCACGCACTGCTACAGCCGAGTGAGGTGAAAGACGGCCACTCCTGCAGCCGATTCATGATTGCCCATCCATGTCCTAAACCCAGTAGATTGATTCCCAGTATTTGTTCCCTACTGTACTTATGTAGCACAGATCCATCACAGGACAGAGGTATGTCCCAGGCAGAGGATGTGGCTAGAGTTCCTTTATGCTGGCTCTGGCTCTCTCACACCAGATGACACCTAAATTCAGGGAAGAGTAACCACTGAAAAGGACAAATCATTGGTTCAGAGCAATCTGGAGCACTACAAAGGCATTTCAATACTATCAAATGCAAATCCTGCAGCTAAGAACAAAGATTGAGTATTCAGTCCTGTGAAGCAGTGGGTCTGAAAGAGACTATGGTGGATAATCAGCTGAATATGAGTTCCCAGTGTGAGCCCCTGGTTAAAAGGACAAATATGATCCTCGGATGCATAAATAGGGGAAGCTTAAGTAAGAATAAATGCAATACAGTGGTAACCTTAACACCCAGGTCACTGAAATTGCTGCTGCACAAAAAAAAAAAAAATGGTGGACTTGTATGTCTGTACCGGTTTTCCATTGTGGGCTGCATGTTATTTGAGCAGCAGCCTCACAATACATTACCATCTATAAAGCCCTGAGGATGTCAGATGGAGTGCAGCTGTGGGTGATTGAGCCAGAAGTGGCTGGCAGGCCTCATGTTGATAACCACTGCTGTGAGATGAACTGGAATCAATCAACCTGTTACTGGTGTGATTACTGACACTTGTTGGCAGTTGTTTGGCTAAAGAGATAATCGGGTTAGTAATGGGAAGTTTCTACAACTGGAAGGAGAAGAAGGTGAGGGGAGAACATAGAGGGTGAGCTGTATGGAAGAAAGAAAAAAACTTTGTGAAAGGTTGTGGTTGCTGTTTGTCTATGTTATGTGCTACCATGTTTGGAAATTGAGGACTAATGGTGAATGTCAATGAAGGGAAATGGGGTGTGTGTCTGTGACCAGAAGACTGTGAAAACAGGCTCAGCAGTGCTGCTTTCTGAGTTGTTGTAGCAGCACCTTGTGGCAAGAGGCTATTTTACTTTTGCATGTGGCTGTGGAATGACTACTACTCAAATGCTAATTGTGGTGCCCATCATTCAAGAGGGAGGCTCTACATTCAGAAAGGGCTCAGAGAAAAGCCATGAAAATAATTAAAACATAGGAAAACAATGAACTAAATCCACAAATGGGCTTAAGATCCTGACTGCCATTTTAAATACCAAAACTTCAGAATCATGCCCCCTGGGACTCGGAGGAACCTGACTCATGATCCCGAACCCTGTAGCATCTAAAGTAATTGAACACCTAAAATTTTGCAGTTAAAGTTCTGTAGACACCAATGTCTGTGCTTCTGCAGCATCATGCTGTGACTGCATCCCTGCCCCACCCCCCCAAGAGGTATGTGGACTGAGGGAAAATAGGTGTCCCTCTGCCCAACTCGCCTACAGGGCCTGAGCCAGCCAATGCGCTTTGTGTAGGCTTGTGCCATTAGGACACTAGAGATAAGCTTAAACAGAATAGCCTTGGGGTGGTGGAGGGGGAGAAATGTTCAGCCTCATGCTTAAGGCACTCCTCTGGGGTGTGGGGAAATGCCCTCAGTCTAGTCTCTTTCCCCCAGTATGAGGAAGAGAAGGCATCTGAACTGGGGCTTGCTACCTTTAAGGTAAGTGACATATCCATGGGTGGGCTATAATATGTTCTGCTGTGGGAATTTATTAATCTCTCCTGCTGAAGCTATTCCACACTGAATAAATATTTTAAAACGTCAGTGGCACCATAGCTGGGGGAATGCTCTAATTGCTAAGCTACAGCATCACATGGAACAGCTTCAACAAACAAGAATCAGACAGCACCACATCAGAACACTCTTGAGATACAGTAGAGCCCTGGTCTCATCCCTTCTTAGGTGAAGGGGGAACTTGAGACTGGGGCCTTCTACATCCCAGCTGAGATGCTTTTAGACCACAGATTAGAGTAATAAGTGAAGTTCTCCTCGCCCCTTACCTCTTTAACAATGAGTATAGGCACCTAACCCTGAGGGAGAGCTTGCGGCTGAGAATCCCAGCTGCAGAAGGGCCTCTACTTGGGCTTTCTCATTGGTTACCTTAGGCAGCTCCCCACCTAGCTGGGTGGATTTTCTAGATCCCAGTTTGAGGGGGTCTATCCTTTGCCATTGTACAAGGAGCCAAGGTATGTAATTCAGGGTTTGTTAATTTTGTAGGCTAAGTTTCTTGGAATCTTGATCAAAGATCTCACTTTACTTAGCTCACTCAATGGAAGATTTGTTCAGTCTATAATTACCTAGGTGGGGAACAGAAATTTGATAATGAAGGGCTCTTCAGTCTAGCAGACAATGGAGTCAAAGGAGCCTCTGGCTGGAAAGGGAGGCTAGACAACTTTGGATTAGAAATAAAGGGCACCATTCTAACAATACAGATAAATAGGAGGACAGTTTAAACAAATGTTGTGGTAGACTCTCTGTCACTGGTGTTTAGAGACTGATGTTCTCTAAAGATTTGTTTTAGCTCCATGGAGAATGAATTCAGGGAAGTTCTATGGGGCTGTGTTACATAGGAGGTCAGGTTAGATGATCACAATTGTCCCTGGTGCACATACAAGCAATGAAACAGCACAAGGAACCAGACTGCTAACAAAGCACATCTTTCAGTAAGAGACTGGTTTACCCCCTTCTTCCTAGCTGCACCAAGGAGGGCTTTAAAAAGATCTGGCCCATTGTATTCAAGCCATAACAAACACCTTGCCTGGTAGCTTTAGCAGAAGCTGTGCAGGTTTGCCTGGGAAAGTAACCTTAATCTGATCAGGTATTACCTTGTGGATAGGAATTATGTAATGCCAGGTTAGACTTAGTTTCCAATGTTTCAGGAGGCTGGTCAATTGCTTACCATCTTTTCCAATGTGCTGGTATGAATAAAGGTTCTTCTCAGCTACTGATGCCAGCAACCAGCCTCTGTTGTTTCAAACAATGTTGAGCTTCAGAGTTTAACTGCACAAAAATCAGAAAATTAAGTTTTGGTTTTTTTCCCTCTAACTTTCTATCTTCCCCTCCTGAAAATAGAGGGGAGAAGTGAGGAGACAGTTAAGGTGGCAGTAGTGGTCCTGAAGCTGTGGCGTGTACCCCCTCAGAGAGGCATGGAGGAATATGTTGGGGGGTGCTCAGGAGGACTTGGGCCAGCCCCTAGATAGGGTGGGGAGGAAGCATTTCTCAGCCCAGTTATGACCTCATTCCTTCTCTGTTCCCATCCTAGCTCTTTCTCTAGCACCTGATAGCCTGGGGGGATTCTGCAATTGTGGCATTTGGAGCCATAGTAAAATGACAGAATCACTCCAGGACTGGCTTTAATACCTCCCCTATCTCAGTTCTGACCCCACTCTGTCATCAGACCAAACTCCTCTGCTGAGCCAATTGTGCAGTAGTGGAAGTGGGGGTAGGGACAGAAAAAGTTTGGGCACCACTGAAAGAGAGGCATTTTGTACCATAAGCCTGTGGAAGTGTTGGTTTGAATAACCCCAAAGCAAGTCTCGGTTAAGTCCACCAATTTTCCTTTCAAATTCTGTTTGTCTCAGAAACCGGTGCTAACTATAAGAAGGCTGCAAAGCCCCTCTCCCACACTCAGTACATAGCTTGTGGTAGGGCTAGCAATGCCTTTCCTCTACAATTTTGGTGGACTAAAAGGAGGAAGCTGGAAAGATAGCTTGGTGCTGCTGTGTTCAGCAGTTTCAAGCTCATTCTCTCCTCTTCCTGGCTGCTGTCAACCAGCTGGCTCAATAAACAAGCAAGAGTTGCAGTTGCAATGACCAGCCAGCAAGGTTGCTATGTCCCATGCTTTGGAGGCAGGCACATGAGCTCTGGTTCCATCCTGAAGCCACCAGAGCCCAAAAAAGACAAGTGAGCCCTACCCATGGGGCAACAGCTGTAGGCAATGACCATTTTGTCCCAAAATAGGGATGCTACTTGGGTAGTGGAAGAAAACTGACAGGAACAAGGGAGCAGATATGAGCTATTGGGAAAAGGGAAAAGGAAACTGGAGGACTTTGGAGAGAGAAAATAACTGGGACAAGAGGTAATTTGCAGAAGAGAGAATTAGAGGTTTTATGGGGGCTGCATTGACTGGGACAGTGTAGATTACAGTAGAGGGAGTAAATATATTAACCAACTGTGTGCTCAAAAATCATGAGTGAAGCACTGAACATCACATGCTTTTTGTTATAATAATAGTTTGGTTTCCTTCAATTTATTCTCTTGTTATTGAGTCTTTGGGATGCACTGTTCATGATTTCAAGTTTTTCTCTGCAATCGTGAGGGCCTGAAACTTACTTTTTCAGATAGTCCAGGATAATTGAAGCTTCCAACATTGAGTGTGTAAAAACAAAACCAAAATAGTGCAAAATGTGTAATAAAATTGTGAGAGGTAGCAACATTGGTTCCTGGAGAGACGGGACTGGAATTTAGTGAGAGAAAAGTCTTAAAAGCATCAGAGCCTACATGCTCCATGAGCTCTGGGAAAAGTGGAGGGTGGCCTCAGCTCCACGCTCTGAGAGTGGGTACAGCCAAGGGCGGAATAGGTCGGGCTGAGAGCAGGTGGCCTTCAGCACTGCTCAGAGCACAGTGCGCTGCCTGACCCCTCTCTGCCAGTGCCGTAACTAGCTAATTTTGAACCGGAGGCAAGAATATAAAATTGGACCCCCTTATATATTTATAGTAATTATTTTATGGAAGAAGAGAAAACACATTAATAATATAAGTATAATGTTTATGTATCATAGTTCTAAGATTTGCATAAGCAATCAATTACAGTAAACCCTTGATTTTACAGACCCTGACTTACCAACTTTGAGAACAGCTGACATCAGCGCCCCCCCCGCCCCCTGCCCCAGCACCATAGTTCCTTAAGCCTGCTTGATAGGGGCCCATAAAATCCTAAATCTCATTTTCCCCCCTTCCCCCTACCAATAAATAAATAAATAAATAAAGGCGACTTACCAGAGCCACGGGAAATGCGGCTGCTGACCCCTCCATCAAGGCCTTGACTGCCACCACCAGACCTGTCACGTGCTTCTCTCACCCTCCCCAGTGGGTGGAGTGAGTGGTGGCTCTGGCAGTGGCAACAGCTCCTCCAGCCACATGGTGGGGCCTAGCAGTTCCAGCTGCTTGGCAGCAGGCCCACTCCAGCTGCATGGCAGGGTTCCAGTTGCATGGTAGGCCGGCAGCTTCAGATGCAAGTGGCAGGGCTGCTCCAGCTGCATGGCAGGCTGTGGTGGCTCTGGTGAGTTGCCAGCATTTTTTTGGGGCCTGGGAAGGGACTGGTTGGGGTGGGTGGGCAGTAAACCCTTGTATTTAACAGGCTTTTGGATTAATGGACACCCCTACCCCCATTAGTCTGTTAAATTGATGGTTTACTGTAATACAAAGCTATCTTAATAAAAATTACAATATAATCTATATATTAATAATTTATAAAACATCACCATGTTAGGTACTATTAGATATTTGTTTAAAATTGTACTTAGCTTGCTTTCAATGAGGCAAACTCATCAAAATTTCATTGAAATTAATATTATTCACTACCATGTGTTCTGTTGATAAAATGGACATATTTGATAATCTCTCCTGATCCATGGATGCTCAAAGGTAGTTCTTTATTAATTTTAGTTTATTAAAACTTCTTTCACAAGAAGCCATAGTCACTGGCAAGCAGAGAAATATTTGCAGGGCAATTTCCAAATTTATATAAGATTTGGCCAGATTACGTTCATGAATTAACTGTAGAAGGTCCAAACTAGTCACAGATGAAAAGTTTAGTAACAGCATTAATGCCTGATATTTAAAACTCTGAGGCCGTGTCTACACTAGCCCAAAACCTTGAAATGGCCATGCAAATGGCCATTTCAAAGTTTACTAATGAAGCGCTGAAATACATATTCAGTGCCTCATTGGAATGCCAGGAGCCACGGCACTTCAAAATTGACATGGCTTGTCCAGACAGGGCTCCTTTTCTGAAGGACCCCAGCAACTTCGAAATCCCCTTGTTCCTAAGCCACTGCTTGGCCCCTTAACAAGCTAAGTGCCCAGGGGAGCATTTGTTGGAACCTATCTGGCTGATAGGGAAAAAGGGTTATGTCATGGTACTACAAGGAAATTTCTCTATCTTGTCCTCCCATCATTTTGGGAAAAATTGTTCCACTGCTCACACAAATAATTTTATAGAAAATAAGAAGGAAAAAAAATAAACCACTGAAGTTTCCTGATGATTTTCACTGAAGTGATATGGCCATGTTTGCTTGAAATTGTTCCCATTTCACTCAGATCAGAACAGCTGGCATTTCCCAAAAGGCCTGTGAACCTCTTGAGGAGCATAGCTTGAATTTCTGGGTGGTAATGAAAAGCAAAATTACTTGCATCATGCTAGTTTTGGTATTTCATAATAAAAATTGTACATAGCTCTAGCCCAGCTTATTTTGTCAGAGTCCAGCAGAGGGCATTATCTGATTATATTTGTTTTTAACTGCTAATTTGAAAACTTAAATAAGTAATTACTTTTGACCTGTTATATTTGTATTTTTTTAAACTCAGACATTATACAAGATACTCTATTTTTAACTGGTGAATTTGTACTTTGAGCTGCCCATCAACACTAATAATCGTGTTTTAAAATATCAAATTGCTGGCTATCTTGTTTCCCATCTCCTTCTCAAAATAAAGGTTGGACAAAATGAGGGAAAATTATTTACAAAATTGTCACTATTTCACTATTTTTCAGTGAGCTTTACTTATGATATGGAATTTTCAGAAATGCCTTTAGAATTTAGTGGAACTTCTAAAACACAAATTACAGAAAGGTTGTCACAACAATTAACTATACAAAAATCTATATTTAGCCTCTAGAAAACATTAAGGTAAATGGCATTAGATATATAATGAAGCTCTTTTTAGGTCATTGAGCACAATCTGGCACTTGTCAGGCAATCAGCATATGTTTTTTGTGAGTAGTAATTAGGAATATCTCTGCTGAAAGGCTTTGGTAATATCAACTGCCCTTCCCACCCCAAAAAAATCCATAGCCTTAGAATTTTTTCTGTCTAGCTTCGGTTTCTTGTTGTACAGTTTCATCCAATTGCTTTCAGTTGTTTATCCAAATATAAGGTAAGGAAAGCTAATGTTAGCTTTTGTTGATTTATTTCACTCAGGATACTTAATTTTAGATACAGCATATTCTTTGTGTGCTATTGGTGTTCTATTTTTACTCAATTACTCTTAGATTGGTTGGCCCATGTTTTGCAACACTTTAAAAAAAATATTGTGAATAAAACATAGAAGGTTTATCCAGGAAATTCCCAAAGCATTTTACGAACAACCTGTGCTGTAGAGAAGTCATTTCTCCTACAACAAGAATGCAGGCACCTCTTAAGTGGGATGTGGCAGTTATTGAACAGTGCACATCTACAACACACAAAAGTTAAGGCCAGGGAGAAATTGGGAAATATCATATAAATTGGTATTGGAGATGGAATGTAATTAATTACCCAAATTTTAATTTGGCCGGGACACTAAGTTTAACACTTCCACATTTTTGATAAGTACTATGGGGTATTCAGAGGTAAAGATCTGCAGACACATCTGAGTGGAAAGCAGGCTCATTAACAGAGCTGTGGTGTCCACCTTGCAGAGGAACAGGTACACTTTCTGGTGAACTAACACCTGCCATGTCCTGAGAATCATTGATTGCACTGATTGGATTTCCTTGGAATTTGTAATGTTCTGTGAGTACTCGGAAGCCAGGCTTGTCTGAACAGAAAACACGACAATACTTTAGTTAGCCGTATGAGCCTACAACCCAAACTGGGACTATGCATACTTCTGGAAACTTCAAATATAATCATCTAAATATTTAAGACCTACATTAACAAAGGTACCCTTTACAAATAACACACAGATCTCAGAACAAGAGCTTGTGCTAGAAACATCAGAATGATCCAGACAAATGGTCTGAGGGTGAAATTCAATAAGGACAAATGCAAAGTACTCCACTTAACAAAGAACAATCAGTTTCAAACAGACAAAATGGCCCATGACTGCAGAAGGATGGGCACAGAGGGTTGTGACCTCAGGCAGGAGCACAGGAACAGGGCGGCAGAGGGTTGGGGGAAGGGCAGGGGTGGGATGCCAGGTGCAGGATTTGGTTGTATTTGGCTTACCTAGACAGCTCCCAGCCAGCAGCTTAGCAGGTCCCTTAGGCAGACTCTCTGTCTTCCACATTCCCCACACACCACTCAAAGTGGTTAGATGTTAGGGCCATGTACTTCCCTGCACTTTGCTTTGCTCCACCCCCAACTCAATCTTATAGCACCAATGGGAGCTGTCAGATTGTGCTGGGGTGAGGCAAGTGTGTGAAGCCTCTGCTCTCCACTCTCCAGGCTCTCAGATGTGTTCAGAGAAGCATGTGGCTCCCTACAGCTGGCTGCTTGAGTGGTATGCCAGAGCGGGGTATATGGTGAGTCTGTGAGAGGTTCCCACTGAGCCATGGGCTAAATCCTAGGGCTTGGTATGCCAGATCCAGCTGAAAGTCACATTTTTGCCTGTGCCTGGTCTAGTTGGCACTTGGTCCTATCATGATTGCCAGGGACTGGACTTGATGATTTCTAGAAGTTCCTTCCAGTACTATGAGTCTATGAATTCTGCTTACTGTTGAGAACTGACAAATCCTAGCTGTGTGTAGTCCATCTTCTCTATAGAGAGAGAATATTTCTGATGCACTCATCACTGTGTGGTTGCTGCGTTTATTAAATGAAGTAAAATTTATCTAAAGAAAATCCATTATAATTTAATCATGCGGTAGAAATATTAGTTTCCAAATCGTACTGTATTATAAAACTAAGAAAATCCTGTCTCAGGCTCTGTTTATAAATTAGGCAGGACATGATTGCCAATGATCTCTGCAAGATAATGTTAAACATAATCTGTGCAAAATAAGTTTCAGATCAGTAGATTGCCTGTCTCATTACCTAAGAACATAAGAATGGCCAAACCAGGTCAGACCAAAGGTCCATCCAGCCCAGTAGCCTGTCTGCCGACAGTGGCAAGTGCCAGGTGCCCCAGAGGGGCTGGACTGAAGACAAGTATGGAGCAATTTGTCTCCTGTTATCCATCTCCAGCCTCTGACAAACAGAGGCCAGGGGCACCATTCTTAGCTCCTGGCTAACAGCCTTTTATGGACTTAACCTCCATGAATTTATCTAGCTCTTTTTTTTTTTTTTTGAACTCTCTTAGGCTGTGTCTACACAGGCACAAGTCTTCAAAATAGCCATATTCTGAAGATTACTAATGAGGTGCTGAATTGAATATTCAGTGCCTCATTAGCATTAGGATGCTTTCGGCCCCAGCGCTTTGAAAGCACCACTTTTGAAATCGCACGGCTCGGTGGGGCTACATGGAGGTCCTTTTCGAAAGGTGCGGGTCCTTTCGAAAAGGTCACCCACATAGCCACATTCAGCCATGCACTTTCAAAAGCGGCACTTCCAAAGCACCGGGGCCGGAAGGGTCCTAATGCTAATGAGGCATTGAATATTCAATTCAGTGCCTCATTAGTAATCTTCTAAATGGCCGTTAGCATGGCTAGTTCAAAGATTTGTGCCTGTGTAGACATACCCTCATAGTCCTAGCCTTCACAGCCTCCTCTGGCAAGGAGTTCCACAAGTTGACTGTGTGCTGTGTGAAAAAGAACTTTCTTTTATTAATTTTAAATCTGCTACCCATTCATTTCATTTGGTGTCCTCTAGTTCTTGTATTATGGGAACTAGTAAATAACTTTTCTTTATTCACCCTCTCCGCACCACTCATGATTTTATATACTTCTATCATATCTCGTTACCTCACCTCACCCAGCCTCCTCTTTTCTAAACTGAAAAGTCCCCGTCTCTTTATCCTCTCCTTATATGGGACCCATTCCAAACCCCTGATAATTTTTGCTCTTTTCTGAACCTTTTCTAATGCTAAAATATCTTTTGGAGATACGGAGACCACATCTGTGCATAGTATTCAAGATGCGGGCATACCATAGTTTTATAAAGGGGCAGTAAAATATTATTTTCTATCCCTTCTTTTAATAATTCCTAACACCTATTTGCATTTTTGACTGTTGCTGCACACTGGATGTTTTCAGAGAACTATCCACAATAACCCCAAGATCTTCTTCCTGATTAGTTGTAGCTAAATTAGCCCCCATCATACTGAATGTGTGCTTAGGCTATTTTTTCCAATGTGCATTACTTTACACTTATCCACATTCAATTCATTTGCCATTTTGTTGCCCAGTCACTCAGTTTGGTGAGCTCTTTTTGAAGGTCTTCACAATCTGCTTTTGTCTTGACTATTTTGAACAGTTTAGTATTGTCCACAAACTTTACCACCTCACTACTTACCCCTTTCTCTAGATCATTTATGAATAAGTTTGAATAGGATCGGTCCTAGGACCGACCTTGGGGAACACCACTCGTTACCTTTCTCCATTCAGAAAATGTATCATTTATTCCTTCCCTTTGTTTCCTGTCTTTTAACCAGTTCTCAGTCCATGAAAGGATCTTCCCTCTCATCCCATCACAACCTAATTTACACAAGAGCCTTTGCTGAGGGACTTTCAGGAAATCTAAGTATACTATATCTACTGGATCTCCCTCGTCTGCGTTTGTTAACCCCTCCAAAGAATTCTAATAGATTAGTAAGACGTGATTTCCCTTTACAGAAATTATGTTGACTTTTGCCCAACAAATTATGTTCTTCTACGTGTCTGTCAATTTTATTCTTTACTATTGTTTTGACTGATTTGCCTGTTACTGATGTTAGACTTGCCAGCCTGTAATTGCCAGGGTCCCCTCTAGATCCTTTTTTAAATATTGGTGTTATGTTGGCCGTCTTCCAGTCCTTGGGTACAGAAGCTGATTTAAAGGATAGGTTACAAATCACAGTTAATAATTCCACAGTTTCACATTTGAGTTCTTTCAGAACGTTTGGGTGAATGCCAGCTGGTACTGGTGATTTGTTACTGTTAAGTTTTTCTATTTGTTCCGAAGACTCCTCTAATGACACTTCAGTCTGGGACAGTTCCTCTGATTCATCACCCACAAAGGACAATTCAGGTTGGAGAATCTCCCTAACATCCTCGGCTGTGAAGACTGAGGCAAAGAAATCATTTAGTCTCTCCGCAATGACTTTATCATCCTTGATTTGCTCCTTTTATATCTTGTATCCCTCTACAACTTCTCACCTGGACACTGAATGAGGCAGGAGTCTTGTTGAAAATAATATGTGAAATAATATGTAATTGAGTATCTAAGGCTGTATAATAGGGGAAACATTAAGGTTTGGAGTCACCTTTAACTATGGAATTTCTCAAAAATTGTGTTCCGTAGAATCATAGTACACTAGAAATGGAAGGGACCTCAAGTTTACTTTGTACACTTAACATTATTACTGTGATGGGTTTGATCACCGAGATCCCTTGAGACTGTCACTTGATCTCTTGAAATACCACTGAGCCAGCTTGCTGGCTCTATTGGACACACCATTTCTCTGTCCTGCTCTGTCAGACCCTCCAGTCTCCTCAAGCAATGGCACCAAATTAGGGTCACAGCCTACAGAAGAGCAACACACACATTGACTATGTCTACGCTAGCTCCAGAACTTCGAAAGGGGCACTATAATAAACCTAGTTGAAAGATGCTAATAAGGTACTACCATGAATATGCAGTGCCTCATTAGCATAATGGCAGAGGCAGCACTGTGAAAGTGCCACTTTCGATCACACGCGGCTCATCTACATGGGTCCTTTTCAAAAGGATCCCACACACTTCGAAATCCCCTATTCCTATTGCAGGGGATTTCAAAGTATTCAGGATCTTTTTGAAAAGGACCCCGTGTAGATGAGCTATGCATGATCAAAGGCATCGCCTCATTAGCATCTTTTGATTAGGTTCATTATTATGCCCCTTTTGAAGTTCTGGGGCTAGTGTAGACATAGATGGTGAGTTCCACTCAGCTCTGAGAAGGTTCAGCCAAAGGGACCTGACACAGCCGCGGGACCAAAATCCCAGATAAACTAGTCTCATTGTGTATATGTTTAAATAAACTAAGATCAGAAGTTGTTCACTGTTTTGTTTTGGTTTTTTTTCATCAATGAAAGAGAAATATGCACAATTTTTGTATCTGTTGAGTGACAATTATTTACACTGGGTTTATTGATTAAACAAAAGTGATTTTATTAAATCACAAAAAAGTAGGATTTAAGTTCTTGGCAGTGGTAGCAGACAGATCAAAGTTACTAGGCAAAGCAAAACAAAATACACCATCTAAGTTTACTACTATAAGAAACTTGTCACATGTAATTTCTTACCCTGAGAGTAAGTTTAATCACCATTTCTCACAAGCTGGGAAGCCTCCCAACTTGGGCCTTTTCCTTCCCCTCTTCAGTCTGAGATGTGTACAATCTGGGTGATAACCAGGGTGGGGGTGTCTCATGATATGTGGCAACTATCCCAGTTGTTTGGTTTCTTGCCTATAGATACATTTTGCCCAAGGTCTGAATCTTTTGTATTTGGTTTCAACTCTTTCATACCATCATTTAAAAAAAAAAAAAGCCACATCCAAAATGGGTTCCAGCATCACGTGACCTGGCCACATGTCTTGGCAGGGCCATCCATAGTCCAGGCTTGCAGGAAAAACAAGACTATTCAAAGATCGTTGTTACAAGTACCAGATCATTAAGTTCCTTGAATGCTTCTAATGGCCTTCATTTAGTTTTAGATATATATAAATGGTTTATACTTCATATTTCTAACTTTAAATGCAGGAGTGATGCATTTACACAGAGAATATACATATTAAGAAGATTACAAGCTCTTTGACAGGTTATATGCTAGATTTTGCATAAAGCATATTCAAGTTAAATTAATATTTAAAACACTTCCATTAAATATAGGGGTGCAACATCACAATTACAAAGTTTTAATTGACTGTAGGGCTATTTTGAGCTTTGTACCAGTTAATAGCTTATAACTGAGGCCCAGAGCAGTCTGGGTGAGGGAGTATCTAATATGTTTTTAATTCTAATTCTTTTCTATAATCACTGGACTATCATTCAAGTTAAGTTAAATCTTTTCCCCCTTCTCTCTCTCTTTTTGCCTAACATTTTCTTTTAATCATAACAAATTTCCTGATTTAGGAAAGCAACCCTAGTCAGCAGGGACCCCCCCCTCACCTGAAGCATGTGCTGCATTTTAGGCAGATGCTTAATCTCTTTGGAGGCAGAGGGGTTTGAATATGTGCCTAAAGTTAGCATGTAATTAAGTGTGGCTAAGGGTAGACTTAAGTACTTTCCTGAGTTGACACCAAAAGTTCATTCAGATGAATAAGCTGAAAAGTGGTGTCCTGCAGGCTAGCCACTTGTTAGACCCCCACTTTCTTCTCAGGTGGTTGAACATGATGTCATCAGTCCTTTGTCCTGAGGAACATATCCTTGGCTCTCCACACACTGATCTGTGCTGGATACATGGCTTAGGTATCCAGCAAAGTTACAAAGAAATGACCCCTTTCAGGCTAGCCAGAGTACAACTAAGTAATGGTTCTGCCATTTGGACCTTCTCTTCAGCCAATTCTCTGGACCACCTGAGAGTGTCTTTCTGACTCTGGGATACAGCACTCAGCCCCCAGTCTGGTTCCCCTTCAGCACTATTTTCAGCCCCCGCTGGCTCTTGCATCCTTCCCTGCCCTGGTACCGAGCCTGGGAGCCCTGATTAATTCTCCTTGAGTATCCTGCTCACCAGGACTGA
The DNA here is from genome assembly GCF_033958435.1 of Carettochelys insculpta. Lineage (NCBI taxonomy): Eukaryota > Metazoa > Chordata > Testudines > Carettochelyidae > Carettochelys > Carettochelys insculpta. Next base: position 93,292,219 of record NC_134139.1, read on the forward strand.
CTGCTTTACCACGCCCCAGACAAGGTGTGTGCAGGCTGATCCCACCCCCCGACTCCCAAAAGGGGCAAGACTGAGGGCAGCCACCCCTTTGTGTCACCTGGATCACAGAGTGCTCAGTCCTCAGCACTGCCCAGAGCACACCATGTGGTGCTCCACCAGCAATTTAAAGGGCTCAGGGCTCTGGCCACCACTGCTGATGGAGCAGCATCAGCAGCAGCTAGGAGTTCTGAGATCTTTTGAATCACTGGGCCGCAAGGCACTTGCCCACCCTCTTTCCACTATCTTGTTGGCAGGCCTGATCCAGCCTCTTTCAGATCTTGGCTCAAAGCCCTCCCCACTGGCCTGCCCATTTCCCCAATTTCTATAGGCCTTTTATAAGGCTAAGGTGTCTATTAAGGTATCATCTGACCCCCTTATTCTCCCCCTTCAGGGTGGGAAGCAGCTAATTAATTATGGCACAGGTGTGATTGGCCCCATCTTCCCTTAAAGATCTCCCTGTGCCAAATGGCACAGGGGTCTCAATAGAAATCTGTATTGTCTCTTGTGCCACAATAAACACATTTTTCCTCAGGCCTGAAAAAGGATTGTCATTTTAAAAGGGTAAGCCTATCAAAACATACATAGACTGTAGGTTCTTAGTACTGGAAGCACCTTTTTGTCAGTATTTGAGTGGAACCTAGCTGGGGCTCCTGAGTACTAGGAAAATACAAATAATAATTAATACTAACCCAGATGTAGAACTGACAGAATGTCAGATGCCATTCATATAGAGAACATCAACTCTGTTCACTGTTTTCTTTTATAGTCTCCTAAGAAGATTAAAAATACCTGAAGACCTTGTATGTTCATGGGCTTCCCTTCCCCGCACGGCCCCTCAACACTGCCTTCATGTGTACTCCAGGACGGGTGGATCCTCCTTTCAGCCTTGTTGCATTCTAGCAGAATTAATCTCACTTCCCTTCAAAGGCATTATCTGTAAACATTGTACTGACAAACAGGGTTTCAGTTTCTGAGTTTAACCTTTCAAAAACAAAACAACCTATTGGAGGAGAACTGTAGTGTAGCTTCACTGTGATGTGTCTAGATTTTTCTCTAACAAGCTGCAAATAAGCATGGCTGTTTCTCTAGAGCTCATAAATACTATAATATTACAAGAAAATAAGGTACAAGAGGCAATCACCACAGAAGAGCTCTTTCATAAAAATTTAATAAGCACTACTTGGTTGTGAGAAAACAATCTTAAAAATTGGCTTAAAGGAATACAATCTGCTTTCAAGAAAAATATATGCCAATTTTGTTACTGTCATTCCTTTGACTGTGACAAAAATCTAGATCTACGTATTTAAACAATAAAACTCTGAAACACAACCCAGCTTAGTCATGGAACAAACACATTTCTTTTTTTCAAAATGGTCTCCAGTTTGTTCAAGTGTGTGTATGATCATTTGTCAGAAGGGTCAGGAGGAAAGAGGGCTGATGTCCACATTATAGTTCTATTTTTTAGGTAAAGAGCTTTCATGGGTAAGAGGTAGGTCTTAGCCATGAAAGCTCATTATTTAGTAAACAAAATTGTTAGTCTTTAAGGTGCTACAAGGACTGCTTGTTTCTGTGATTACAGTTTTGTGTACTACACAGAAAGGGGGAGATTTAAATAAAGTGACATTACATTAAATCCAGAGTAACTGCACTGAAGTAAGTATTGTATCTCTGGGCTTATCCAGTGTAGCTGAAAGGCAGAATGGCTCAATATGTTTAACTGTACAGATAAATTTCATAAGACAACTATGAAGATACCCTCCTATCATGTCATATGCTTTGTGCTCGTTTATTTCAATAATCAGATTTTATTATAGTGTAATGTCTAATAGTTGTATAGTGTAAAATATTCGTAGTCTTTGCTCAGAAAGATGAAAGGAAATGAGACTTTTGGAAAGATACAACAAGCAAGAAAAGGAGTTTCTCTAAGAACAAGATGTGGTGTGTCTTAAGGGGAAATTCAGCAAGTATGTTTCCACCCATTTCCTTTTGCTACTTTCTGTGCTGTAACTGACATGATGTAAGAGACACTGCAGTGAGGCCAATTGAGGTTTGGTTTTTTTTATTTTTTTTAAAAAGGCAAAACAAATATTAAGGGCTATATGGCTGTGAGCCGGTGCCCAGGTGCCAGCTAAGGGTCTGGTGGGGCAAAGGGTGTGATGCCACACCAGCAGCTACGCTAAACAGCCAGGGCAGGCTGGGTTCTTTGGTTTGTGTTTAGTTCGGGTACAGCAGCAAGCGGAAAATTACACTTAGAGAGGCTTTAACAGTTACTTTATTTATACAAAGATAGAAACAATTTGACTAAGACAAATGATTCAAGTACAAGTTAGTACTCGTGGTTTTTAAAGGGGAAACAACACAATTTAACTTAAGAAAAGTTTCAGACAAACTAGCTAGTTTAAACTAATACAATTAATGTGTACACAAGAAAGGCACATTGCAGGTGTGAATTTCACCCCTGCCTCTTAGACCTGGTGGAACCAGAGTCTTTCCCTCAATTCCTATAGGAAAGAAGTGTAATACAGGTGTAATTCCTACCCCTGCCTCCTAGATCCCGTGTGACCCAGAATCTTTCTCTCAGTCCCTCGGGAAGAAGTAGATACGAACCAGGCGTCCCCAGTCTCGGGAGTTAATTCCAGACCTGGCCAGCAGGTCAAGGGGATTGAAACTCAAAGGGGGGTGGGCTGCCAAACCCCTCTTATACCCCTTTTGTCACGTAGGCTTCTTCCTGGTCTCAAGTGGCCAATCCGGAGGAATGTGTTTGAACCCCAGGTTTCCCAGGGAAGGTGCAAGGCTCAGTTTGCACCTGTGAATTGTGGACAATTGGGCACCTTTGGAGGTGATAGGCGGAGATTCCCCGTTCTTCCTGGGGCAGTGATCAGGCGTGTCAATCACCGAGATCAGCCAGAAGGGCGGCCATTAGCTAGCCCATTCACTGTCTGGTTTTTGTGTATAGTAGAGAGGCTGGGCGAGACAGCACACCTTTGTTCCCAGGACATCAAAGGCTGCCTGTCTCCATTGCTTGTTTCTCTTTCTGTCTCTCCCAGTGGGGGGGGGGCAGAAGAAGAAAAGGCCAAATGGGGGGTTCATGTCTGGCTACAATAGCCCCCGGAAGAAGAGGATAATGCAAGGCAAAATATCTTTGGCCATGCTTGCCCAGCGACAATGAGGTTTTGAGCCTAGCAAAAGTGACCAGAGCACAGCCTCCTAAATGCATACACCTCAAACCCTTATGTAATGCAGCAGATATCATACCCACCCCTGGATGTCATGGCTCTAGCTTTGTGACCCTTGTGTCTGTCATGCCATGGGCAAGTCTACGCTACAGTGCTCCATCTGGTGAAGATGAACTATGCTAATGAGAGAGTACTCTCCTGTGGCCATAATTCTTCCACCTTCCCCTAGAGCTGGAAGCTGTGCTGGCGGAAGACCATTCTCCACATACCTAGCACTGGTGTGGATGTTGTTTAGGTTGCTCGGGAGGTGTCTTTTTCACACCCCTGGGTGGCAAAAGTTACTTGGACATAAGTGGTAATCTAAGCCTAATTTCCCTGTGAGCTACATGGCCACACCACTGCCTATTTAGTGTCAGGCAGGCAGCCAAGAACCCTGCCCAGCAGTCTGCTGTAGCTATGGGAGGGCCACTTCTTCCTCAGTCCCTACCTCACCTGGGTTCTCCTGCTGTGGCCAGAAGAGGGACAGTCTGATCCTGGCCTGAACCCTGCTGTGGCGTGGGTGGTCTCGCCCTGATGTCCCTGCTACAGTGCTAGGATCTGTTGTGGGCAAGGTGGCATTCCCCAGCTCTAACCTAACCCCAGCTGAAACCTTCAGGGTCCTGGGGAGAGGTGCACATCCTGTGGTCCAAGACCCAGAGCAGCCACTGGAGGGAGTGGTGCCTTTCTCTCCCAGCCCAGATGCTGGTGTGAGGAGAGAGAGCTGGAGGGAGTCCTCTCTCCTCACAGTAGCTCAGGAACACCCTCCTTCCCACAAAACTCCTCAATCCAGCTCCGCCCTACAGTCTGCATCTCCAGCTAGCATCCTCACTCTCTTGCCTTAGGCCTGAGTTCCCTCCATCACACACTCAGAGCCTCTTACCCCATCCCTGCCACAGGGCTTTTGTTATGTACACCAGTATGGACAGAGGCCTAATGCGGGGGGGGCTTCTTATTTTTAACATGAAAATGCTTTAGCTGCAATGTAAAAATAAAAAAAAGGCAAAATAAAGATTTTAAAATAAAAGGGACACCTGAAATCTCTTACTAAGAAATACAGAAGCATTGCACAGTGATGGTACAAAACCATCATTGGTCAAAGATATAAAACCATAGAATAGTAGGACTGGAAGGGACCTCGAGAGGTCATTGAGTCCTGTTCCCTGCCCTTATGGCAGGAACAAGCACCATCTAGACCATGTTTTCCCAAACTGGGGGGTGTGCCCCCTGGGTGGGCATGAAGAAATTCCAAGGGGGGGCATGAGGCAACCCAGCCACCCCATCATCCCCCTCACCCAAAGACAGAGACGGCCTTTGCTTCCAGCTCTCAGCCCCTGCCATTTTATGCCGGTGATCCGATGGGTGGAGCTAGTTGCCTCCTGCAAAGGTGAGTGAGTGTGGGTTGTGGGGAGGATGGGGTTAGATGGTAGACTGGGGGTGCCTGGTTTGGGTGAGGGGAACGGGGGTGGGGTACGAGCAGGGGGCTGGTGGTGCCTGGCTTTGAGGGAGGTGAGGGGAGGGGCTTGGAGGGGGCAGCTGGCTCAGGTGGTTCAGCGTGGTGGCTGGCCCCAGGCAGGCAGAAAGGTGGGTGGCCCTGGCAGTGTGAAGCTCAGGCGGCTTGGGCTGGCAGGCGGGCAGCTGGCCGTGGCAGCGTGGGGCTTGGGCAGGTGGCTGGGGCAGGTGGCTGGCCCCAGCAGTGCAGGGCTTGGGCTGCTGGCTCTGGCAGCGCTGGGTCTCAGGTGGGTGGGCTGCTGGCATGGGCAGCTTTGGCAGCTGGCCCAGGATTCAGGCAGCTGGCCAGCTGAAGCTGCCCTAGGCACTTGCAAAGGGCCAAGAAAATCTATTTGTGCTTATTTTAATTTTAAATAACATTTTATATCAAGTTTTAAATTATGGATTAAATTTTTGATTATGGGGGGGTTGGATGATGGTAAAGAAGAGGTGGGGGTTGTGAGGGTTTCTCAAAAATCAAAGCGGGGGAGTGATGCAGAAAAGTTTGGGAGCCACTGATCTAGATCATCCCTGATAGGTGTCTGTCTAACATGTTCTCAGATATCTCCAGTGACGGAGATTCCACAACCTCCCTAGGTAATTTATTCCAGTATTTAACCACCCTGACAGATAGGAAGTTTTTCCTAATATCCAACCTAAACCTCCCTTACTGCAGTTTAAGCCTATTGCTCCTTGTCCTATCCTGAGAGGCCAAGGAGAACAATTTTTCTCCCTCCTACTTGTAACCCTTTTTGAGGTACTTGAAAACTGTATACATGTCCCCTCTAAGTCTTCTCTTTGCTAAACTAGATAAGCCCAGTTCTTTCTGTCTTCCCTCATAGCTCATGTACCCAAGACTTCTAATCATTCTTGTTGCTCTTCTCTGGACTTTCTCCACTTTCTCCATAACTTTCTTAAAATGTGGTGCCCAGAACTGGACACAACACTCTAATTAAGGCCTAATGAGTGCTAAGTAGAGTGGAAGAATGACTTCCCATGTCTTGCTTTCAGCACTCCTATTAATGCATCCCAGAATCATGTTTGGTCTTTTTGCAACAGCATCACACTGTTGATTCGTATTTAGCTTGCTGTGCACTATGACCCCTAAAACCTTCTTTGCAGTACTCCTTCCTAGACAGTTGCTTCCCCTTCTGTATATATGAAGCTGATTGTTCCTTCCCACGTGCTTTCCATTTGTCCTTATTAAACTTCATCCTGTTTACCTCAGACCATATCTCCAGTTTGTCCAGATCATTTTGAATTCTGATCCTAACCTGTAATGTAATTGCAACTCTCCCCATCTTTTATCATCTGCAGACTTAATAAGAGTACGCTCTATGCCAATATCTAAAATCCTTGATGAAGATATTGAACTGAACTGGGCCCATGGGAACCATTAATATGTCCTCTCAGAGAACAGTTTTCCACCCAGTTATGCACCCACCTTATAGTAGTCCCACCTACATTGTATTTGCCTAGTTTATTGATAAGAAGTTCATGTGAGACCATACCCATTGTCTTACTAAAATCTAGGTATACCACATCCACTGCTTCTCCCTTATCCACAAGACTTGGGAATCAAGAGATCTCAGTTTGTACTCCCTGCAACCCTCAGATACTGCTAATATGGTCATATTATTGAAGTCACACTCATCCCTCTGGGCTTCTTTCCCACAAACGGGAATGCTTAACTCTTTACATGCTGCAGGTCCCATAAAAGTACAAGGTACTGTAAGAATAAGCTGTAGTGTTTCGGATCATTACCTAAGAATATTTTTGCCCCACTTTTAGCTGGGTCTGAAGCGTGCCTCTACTATTAGTGGTGCAGTTCTATTCCTGAAATGAAAGGTTAGTGCCAAATTGCAGTGCTATTTTAATCCGAAGTCCTGAGCTGGTAACCCAGGCGTGTGAAAGGATGGTATTAGCGCCCACGTTGGTGGCATGTGCAGTTTCATGGCGTGCACCAGCCGCGAGCGTGCGTGCTTGCAAAATGTAGGGCGTTGCATGCACCGGGTCCACCCTCCAGCTCAGAAATACAAGGACCAGGCGCCGCGCTCGGAGTGCTGCAAAGCAAATCACAGTGAGCCCCTTCGAGGGAAGGCGATTGGAGGAGCGCGTGTTTGTGGGGAACAGCCCCTCCTCCTCCTCCTCCTCCTCCTCCTCTCTCTAACGGGAGCCTGCCCGGGGAGGGGGACAGAGCGAGTGAAGGCTGGAGACAAATGACAGCCCAGCCGCTGCCGGGGAAACACTGCAAGGGGGCGGGCTAGCGCGCGCGCGACGGCTGCCGCGGGCGGCTCTCCGAGCAGGGAAGCCCTGCATCGCCTACAGGCGCTCAGCCTCTCCCACTGTCACACGCAGTGCACCCCTGCAGAGTCATCCGGCTGGGCGGGAGCAGCTCCTGGGGAGGAGGGGCCCCCTGTACGTGCACGGGGATTGCAAAAGGGCCACCGACTCCCCCCCCCCGCCCCAGCACGCGCTCCCCAGTTGCAGGGACCGCGTGGGGCAGGCGGGAGGCTCCGCCTGGCGTGACCGCAGAAGGGCCGGGGAGGAGGCGGCCGCGGCTAAGCGGCGCCCCGTGTGCGCTGCCGGAGCGTGTGTGGGGGATTGTTGCACTTGGTAACCAGGCAGCCAGGGGCTTCCTGCCAGCCCTGCAAACACAGCCCCGCCGCTTGGCAGCCGCGGCGGGAGCCTCTCCCGCCCAGAGCCCCGGGAGCCCGGGAGGGCGGCCGCCCACCTGCCGGACGCTGGAGCCGCGCGGGAGAGAGGTACAGTGCGGGCTGGGGGAGCCAGACTGCAGCTGTCCTGCCCTCCCGAGCGCGGGCGCAGGGTCGGGCGCTGCGTCCTGTGTGAAGATGGGTTTTCTCATGTCATTTCCGTCAGGGGCCGCTCTGCTTGTGGCTCGGGCTTAGAGGTTGCGAACCAGGACGCCGGGGCTCGGGGTCGGGCGGGTGTTTATCGTGTGTTTGATGGTGACTGGGAAAGCAGGTCGGGGGTTGATCAAGGCGGAGCAGCCCAGCCCGGAAACTAGTCCGGAGCCAGATCCAACCCCCCGTGAAACCAGTGGGACTTTCCATTGCTTGCAAGGGCTTTTCTAGAGCAGACCCTTGTCCAAGGGAGTGGGGGAGATGCGCACCCAAACCCCAGGCACTGCACCCAGCCCCGTGTCACAAGAGCATCCATGCCTCACATTGGCTGCATACACTACAGAGCCATGTATGTTTCACCTGGGACTTGTCAGATTCTAACTGGGTGTGTTTGCCCAGCTTGGGCTGAGGGTGAATATGGTGATGTCTGAAGGGCAGCAGAGATTCGAACAAAAATGCTGTGGTGTGTAGGTGTCTGTGTCAGAGAGAGAGTGTGTAAAGACTTGGAAGGAGACCCCATCTAAAATATTATCAGCCAAGGCTGTATTTGGGATTTTGACATCGAGGCTGGAGGCTTGACTATTTCTCCACTAGTGCACACAGTATTAATAGTGAAGCAGGTGTGCCTCTGACCTGTTCTCAAAGTGTCCAGCAAATAGTCATGAGTTACCCAATGGATGTCAGTGAGACTCCTCCTGTGAGTGAGTGTTCAACAGTGGCAGCAGGAGGTTTCTAATTTCTTCCTGTGTGATTTGTGGGGAGACTGTTATGCTATTCCTGGGCTACTAGAGCTTCACAAGTGCTGAGGTTATTGTCTGAAAGAAACTGAGAAAGGGCATATTTTTCTGTTGCAGTGTTGGTGATAATCAACTTTGAATGATCTCTGAAATTCATTTTCACAAAGGATAAGATGTGTTTTAATGCTTCAAGTCTGTAGAACAAAAGGTTGCTAAACGATATTAAAATGTTACTTTCACCTCTCTGTGTGCTACGTTGGTTTAATCCTGACATAGAAATACTTTACTGATTGTTTTACTTAACCTTAAGTGGTAAATTTTATATGTCAAAATGTTTTATCAGTACAATATTGTAAATTTTGGAGGTTTTCATTATTTTGACAGCAACCATCTGTTCATTATTTTGTGGCTATTTGAAACATTCTTTAATCAAGTCTAGAATAAATTTAATAAAATGTTTCAGAGGAAAAAAGGGCTGTCCAAAATCAGATTGTGCCCAAATTTTAAGTTTAAAAGATAGTTTCTATTTCCCTGGATTTCTTTCATTTCTGATCTTAATTTCTAATATAAAAAGCAAGAAGTCCTGTGGCACTTTATAAACTCACAGATATTTTGGAGCATAAGCTTTCATTGGCAAAGAGCTGCTTCGTCAAATGCATCTTCAAAATGGAATTGCCACTGATTTATTCAATGTCTGAAGACAACATTAAAAATTAGTATTGGAGAGGCAGCTGAGTTATTCTGTATCTTCAAAAACAACAGGAACTCCTGTGGCACCTTATAGATTAACATATTTTGGACCATAAGCTTTCTTGTGGGGTGCATCTGACAAAGCAGGTCTTTGCCCATGAAATCTTATGTTCCAAAATATCTGTTAGTCTATAAGGTGCCACAGGACTTCGTGTTGGTTTTGGAGATACAGACTAACTTGGCTACCCCTCTGATATTAATTTCTAATATGCTGTATTCACACTGAATAAATCAGTGAGAATTCCATTTTATAATATTCATTAGGAAGTACAACAGGATTGTCTCTGAAGTCATGTGTGATTTATCGTAATGAAGTATCCTCCTCTTCTAGCATTTGTTTTCATCTATATAAGGTCATTTCTTCAAGTCCTTCTCCATTCCAGTCTGTCTTGAAGTAGTTCCTTGGAAACTCAGCAGCTAAGGAGATCCTTTTGTATAACAATCCATCTATCTGGTTTTCAGTCTTCCATTCTTTCTATTTCCTATATTCTTCTGATCCTCTTCTCATATGTTGATACCACCTAAGCCTGGAGTTTCTTATCTTCCTTATGTAATCTGGCATGATTTTAGTTAGCTGGATGACCAATTATCATGGATGTGGCCAAGCTTCCCATGGTCCCATAAAGTCACTGGTCCTGGCACTCAGTATTCTGTGCTGCTATTCAGCTGTAATATATTCCTAAAAGTCTTCTAAGAGCCAAGTAAGCAGTACAAGTGTTGATAATTCTGCTAGACAATGTTGACCTCCCAGTATTTGGCAAATTCTCTCATTTGGCACTCGTTAGGTCCCAAGGTGCTGGAAGAGAGAGGTTCAGCCTGTACCACTTTCACAGTTCCCTGCATTTGTTTGTTTTGAATATGGTCTATTTTGATAGTACTAAGCAACCATCTTTACTTTTTCATTTCCACTGTATTCAAGATCTAATCCTGGCACTTCCTTGACGTCCAGCATTGAACGCCATACAAAGTGCAAACCTAGTTACTATCTTATAGGCCTTGGTTTTCAATTTGATAGGCATTCTCCTGTCACAAATCACTCCACTTACTTCTCTCAGTGTAGTCCATGCCTTTCCTGTTCAGCTTATAAGGTCATTCTTGATTACACTATTGCCTTTTCAAACCTAAGCAGTTGAGTTTCTGTTTCTCTCGGTAGTGAATGCCTTCTCCAGACTTAGTCTCATTAGCTACGTCTACACGTGAACGCTACATCGAAGTAGCTTATTTCGATGTAGCGACATTGAAGTAGGCTATTTCGATGAATAACGTCTACACGTCCTTCAGGGCTGGCAACGTCGACGTTCAACGTCGACATTGCGCAGCACCACATCGAAATAGGTGGTGTGAGGGAATGTCTACACGCCAAAGTAGCACACATCAAAATAAGGGTGCCAGGAACAGCTGCAGACAGGGTCACAGGGCGGACTAGCGCTTCTGGGGCAACAGCTAGCCGCTCCCTTAAAGGGCCTCTCCCAGACACACGCAGCCTGCACAGCACGTGGCTGCAGAGCCATAGGCACGCACACCTCGAGCGACGCAGTCATGGACCCCCAGCAGCAGCAGCAGCAGCAGCAGCAGCAGCCAGAGGTCCACACAGCCGTCCCTGCAGGAGCAGTGCTTGCCCTGCTCGATGCCATGCAGGAGGCAGCTGAGCACCTCCTTGCCACAGAGGAGGAGCTGCCCGCAGGGGAGGAGGACGCAACCCCCAACCCTGCAGCACCCCGCCCCCCCCGCCGCACACGCTGGCGGCTGTGGAGCTACCCCACCACCACTGACTGGTGGGAGCAGCTGGTGCTCGGAGAGTGGGACGACGACCGCTGGCTCCAGAACTTTCGGATGAGCCGGCAGACATTTCTGGAGCTATGCCAATGGCTCACCCCTGCACTGAGGCACCAGGACACCTTCATGCGGCGTGCCCTCAGCGTCGAGAAACGGGTCGGCATCGCTGTCTGGAAGCTGGCCACTCCAGACAGCTAGCGATACGTGGGCCAGCAGTTTGGCGTGGGCAAGGCCACTGTCGGGGCTGTCCTCATGGAGGTAAGAGGACCCACGGCGGGAGGGGGGTAGGCAGCCCTGGCAGGGGAGGGGAGGGGAGGGCCACACACACCCTGCACACCCCTCATTGGTGCTCTCCCATGTGCTTCCCCTGCAGGTTGTCCGCACCATCAACACCCTGCTCCTGCACAGGCTTGTGAGGCTTGGGGACCCGGATGCTGCCATCGCGGGCTTTGCCACCCTGGGCTTCCCCAATTGCTTCGGGGCTCTGGATGGGACTCACATCCCCATCTGCGCCCCGCATCACAGTGGAGGACGCTACATAAACCGCAAGGGCTACCACTCAGTGGTCCTCCAGGCCTTGGTGGACAGCCGGGGCTGTTTCCTGGACATTTATGTGGGCTGGCCTGGAAGCACCCATGACGCCCGGGTATTCCGGAACTTGGGCCTGTGCTGCCGGCTGGAGGCGGGGACCTACATCCCCCAGTGGGAGATTCCTGTGGGGGACACCACCATGCCCCTCTGCGTCATCGCGGATGCGGCATACCCCCTCCGGCCCTGGCTCACGTACCCGTACACGGGCCATCTGTCTGCCAGCCAGGAGCGCTTCAACCAGCGCCTGAACCACGCACGCCAGGTGGTGGAGCGCATATTTGGCCGCCTCAAAGGGCGCTGGAGGTGTCTCCTCACCCGCCTTGATGCGGGCCCCACCAACATCCCCCAGATTGTGGGTGCGTGCAGCGCCCTACACAATCTGGTGGAGAGCAAGGGGGAGGCCTTCTTTCAGGGCTGGGCTGTGGAGGCCGGCAGGGCCACTGTGCAGCCACCCGCTGCCCCCAGTCGCCAGGTGGAGCCCGAAGGGACCCAGGTCCGGGAGGCCCTGTGGGCCCATTTCGATGAGGCCGCGGGGTGAACGCTGGCAGGCCCCCCACTGCCCCCCCCATCCTCCACAACACTCTCTGCCCCTACGCCCACACCACAGAGCACCCAAGAGCACACCCCCCGCCCACTTTTCTTGTAAAAATAAAAGCAGACAGTTGTTTGTCAACTCAAACATCTTTACTGGAACTCTTAATGTTATTATTATTATTATTATTAATATTATGAACAAGACAAACTATGTACAGGGGAAATCTAACTGATAAATATATATACATTATAAAAATCGGGATAACATGAAAGGGGAAGACAAGGAAGGGGAGAACTATTTACATGGGGGGGTAAGGATGAGCATAGTAATGGGTCACAAATACAAACTATTTACAACAAAATAACAATAAACTGGGGGGAATATATACAAAGGGGGAGGAGGGGGACCACGTCCTGGGCCCCACGCCCCTACAGTCCAGCGCTGGGGGTGGGCGGCCGGGATCCCCGCCTCGGCCGCAGCCCTGGCCAGGGCTGGCTGGGGGCCGGGCGGACCAGGAGATGCGGCCGGTGAGTGTCAGCTGGCCCCAGGTCCCCCTCGGCGCAATGGCCCTTGGTGGCAGGTGGCGGTGCGACGGCAGACGGCACAGCAGGTGGAGCAGCGGGTGGAGCAGCAGGTGAAGCAGGCAGGGCAGGCACTGCGGCGGCCGGCGCGGCCTGGGTGGCCAGGGAGTCCATGATGCAGTTGAGGGTCCGCATGTAGGCCCCCCATGCCTCCTGGCGCCAGGCCAGTGCCCGCTTCTGCAGGTGGAGGCAGCATTCCTCCACCCGCAGCCGCTGCTCGGTGACCTCCAGCTGCCGACGGTGGAGGGCCAGCAGCTGGGGGTCCGTCGCCGTCGGCTGGTGGTGCTGTGTCCGCCGTCTTCCCCGCCGTGGGGCCGGTCGGTGCTCCGCCGAGGGGCTGGCCTGGAGTGATGGCCCCGGAGGGCTTTCTGGGACCACTGACGCCTCGCCGGCGCTCTCCGGTCCTTCCGATGGTGCAGCTGTGGAACACAGGAGTGGGGGAAGAAGAATGGAGACAGCCATTAGTGTGGGCCCCGAGCCGTGGCCCTTGTCCCCCCACCCCTCTGCTGCAGGTTCCCCATCCCCAGGAGATGCTGCTGTGATGGGGTTCTGGGGTCCCCCTGCACTGCACCCCGTCCGCTGGTAGGAGTGACTCTCACTCAGCAGGTACAACAGGATGTTTATTAGGCAACAGATGTCCAGTTTCTCACAGAAGCGACAGTACAGCAGTCAGAGACGGTCCTTCCAACCCGTCCTGGGGAGAAGACCCCGAGGGGTGCCCCTCTGGGGTGTAGCTGTCCCCCTCCTCAGGCTGGCTGCCTTCTAGCTCTCCCTTCCCCTAGCCTCTAACTGCCGCCCCCGATTCAAACCCAGCTCGGCTCCTCCCTCCTCTTTGTTCAGGGCAGAGGTGTAACCTGCCAGTTGTAGCCCCAGGATCATCCTTAGCCACTGGGAGCTATTCAGCTTGTTTCTTATATCTAGCCTGAGTCTCGCATTTGCACTCCCCCCACTCCATCACATGCTGCTGCTGCTGCTGCTGCTGCTGGGTGTCCCACCCCCTCCCCCCGGGGGACCCTACAGGTTCTGCTCCCCCCCAGCCCTGGGGATGGGGCATGGCACTGTTGTGCTGGGGGGGGCAGGGGCTGATGCACTCTTCTGAGGGACATGTCACTGTTGTCCATGGGGCCATGGTCATCTAGGCATGTGGAGGGCCCTGGCCATATCTATTACCCCCACCCCTCAACCCCGGGGGTGTGCACCATGGGGGGTACATACCTGACGGTCCACTCCCACAGTCGGGGGACACCCGGTGGGCGGATGCCTGGCTGGAGCTCCTGGATGGGAGGATGACGTGGAGGCCGGCGTCACTGGAGGAGGAGTCCCTCTCCTCCTCCTCCTTCTCCGGTGCCCCTGAGGTGGGCTCCTGGGGGGGCCCCCAGGGTGCGGGGCTTGCCTCCGGGGTGGACTCCTCCTCCAGGGCCTGCTGGGGCTCCTCGGCTGAGGTATCAAGAGTGGCCAGAGGGGAGGAGGTGTGCCGGGGGCCCAGGATGGCCCTGAGCTCCCTGTAAAAGGGGCAAGTGATGGGGGCGGCCCCAGATCGGCCGGCCGCATCCCGGGCCCAGGCGTAACCCTGCTGCAGCTCCTTCACTTTACTCCGGACATGATCCGGAGTGCGGGCAGGGTGACCCTGGGCAGCCAGGCCCTCGGCCAGCCAAGCAAACGCATCTGCGTTCCACCTCTTGCTCCCCATTACCTGGAGCACCTCCTCCTCGCTCCAGAGCCCCAGCAGGTTCCGAAGCTCGGCCTTCGTCCAGGAGGGGCCCCGCTGCCGCTTCCCTGCCTGGCTGCTGGGCTGTGAGCCCTGGCTCCCCTTGGGGGGGGTCCCCTGGGGGCGCTGGGGGGGCTGGCGGGTGGCCATCACGGCGGGTGGGTGTGTGTGTGGCTGCGGAGGAGCGTGCAGGCTAGCCGTGTGTTACTGCTGCTGCCTGCACGCTCTCTCAGCTTCCTGCACAGGAAGGCAGGGGGCGGGGACCTTTGAGGGGCCGCTCCACTTGGCCACCATTGAGCTCAGGGGCTGGAGAGAGCGTGTCTCAACCCCTCAGCTGATGGCCACCATTGAGGACCCCACAATTTCGATGTTGCGGGACGCGCAACGACTACACGTTCCCTACTTCGACGTTGAATGTCGAAGTAGGGCGCTATTCCCATCCCCTCATGGGGTTAGTGACTTCGACGTCTCGCTGCCTAACATCGATGTTAACTTCAAAATAGCGCCCAACATGTGTAGCCGTGACGGGCGCTATTTCGAAGTTGGTGCCGCTATTTCGAAGTAGCGTGCACGTGTAGACGCGGCTATTGTCTTCCTGCAGTACGTTGTCAAACCTAGAGACAATATATTCTGTTTTGTGTCACTGATTTTCATGCCATTTGTTTCAAATAGACCCTTTCATCTCTGTAAATCCTCAACCGCTCGCTCTTTGCTCTCCCCTACAAGCAGTGCATCATCCGCACGAAGCATGCACCTAGGTGCCACTCTCAGCATGTTTTCTGTAAATCAAGCACCAGCGTGAACAAAAATGGGTCATGGTGAATGCTAGTGGGAAAGGGGTAGGTTTACAAGATAAAATAAAAGAACAAGATAAATATCACTTAGAAAAATTAGATGACTGCAAGTCACCTGGGCCTGATGAAATGCATCCTAGAATACTCAAGGAGCTGATGGAGGAGGTATCTGAGCCATTAGCTTTCATCTTTGGAAAATCATGGGATACAGGAGAGATTCCAGAAGACTGGAAAAAGGCAAATATAGTGCCCCTCTATAAAAAGGGGAATAAGAACAATGCAGGAAACTACAGAACAGTCAGTTTAACTTCTGTGCCAGGAAAGATAATGGAACAAGTAATTAAGGAAATCATCTGCAAACACTTGGAAGGTGGTAATCTGATAGGGAACAGCCAGCATGGATTTGCAAAGAGCAAATCATCTCAAACCAATCTGATAGCTTTCTTTGATAGGAAAATGAGCCTTGTGGATAAGGGAGAAGCGGTAGATGTGGTATACCTAGACTTTAGTAAGGCATTTGATACAGTCTCACATGATATTCTTATCAATAAACGAGGCTAATACAACCTAGATGGGGCTACTGTAAGATGGGTGCAAAACTGGCTGGATAACCATACTCAGAGAGTACTTATTAATGGTTCTCAAACCTGCTGGAAAGGTATAACAAGTGGGGTTCTGCAGGGGTTGGTATTGGGACCGGTTCTGTTCAATATCTTCATCAATGATTTAGCTATTGGCATAGAAAGTATGCTTATTAAATTTGCAGATGATGCTTAGCTAGAAGGGGTTGCAACTGCTTTGGAGGATAGGGTCAAAATTCAAAATGATCTAGACAAATTGGAGAAATGGTCTGAGGTAAACAGCTCCACTTTGGAAGGAACAATGAGTTTCACACATACAGCATGGAAAGTGACTGTCTAGGAAGGAGTATACCAGAAAGGGATCTCGGGGTTATAGTGGACCACAAGTTAAATATGAGTCAACAGTGTGATGCTGTTGTAAAAAAAGCAAACATGATTCTGGGATGCGTTAACAAGTGTGTTGTGAACAAGACATGAGAAGTCATTCTTCTGCTCTACACTGCGCTGGTTAGGCCTCAGTTGGAGTATTGTGTCCAGTTCTGGGCGCCGCATTTCAAGAAAGATGTGGAGAAACTGGAAAGGGTCCAGAAAAGAGCAACAAGAATGATCAAAGGTCTAGAGAACATGACCTATGAAGAAAGGCTGAAAGAATTGGGCTTGTTTAGTTTGGAAAAAAGAAGATTAAGAGGGGACATGATATCGGTATTCAGGTATCTAAAAGGGTGTCATAACGGAGAGGGAGAAAACTTGTTCTTCTTGGCCTCTGAGGATAGAACAAGAAGTAATGGGCTTCAACTAAAGCAAGGAAGGTTTAGGTTGGACATTAGGAAAAAGTTCCTAACTGTCAGGGTGGTCAAACACTGGAATAAGTTGCCTAGGGAGGTTGTGGAATCTCCATATCTGGAGATATTTAAGAAGAGGTTAGATAAATGTCTATGAGGGATGGTCTAGACAGTACTTGGTCCTGCCATGAGGGCAGGGGGCTGGACTTGATGACCTCTAAAGGTCCATTCCAGTCCTAGTATTTTATGATTCTATGGTGCTGGACCTTGATGTACTCCAACTGTTAGGCTGTGTCTACACTTGCATTCCTCTTTCGAAAGAGCTACGCAAATGAGGTAAATCAAAAATGCAAATGAGGCACAAATTTGCATGTTGAACATCCATTTGCACATTCTTATTTCAAAATAAAAAGGGCAGAAGGATTCTTTCAAATATGGGGTTTACTTTCAAAAGAGCAGTGTCTACACTGGTTTTTTTTCTTTCGAAAGAAGCTATTTTGAAATAAGAATATGCAAATGAGTTGTCCAGTATGCAAATTTGTACTTCATTTGAATTTTCAGATTACCTCATTTGCATACCTCTTTTGAAAGAGGAATGCATGTGTAGACACAGCCTTATGAGAAACTTCTGAGTTTACTCACATGGCCTTCTAAAGGTAGTAACACCTTTGTACATGTTGTGGGTGATTCTAATGTAGTCTTCAGGTATATGTTTCGTTCTCGTACACTAACAGATGATGTCTTTCACAACATAGTCATCAGTCAGCTCAAGATGGATAAATATTATACGCAAGGGTTTTCTTTTTTATGCATGGAAAAATACAGTGAAATCTTATTGCAGCAATAGCATCCATTATTGACTTTCTTGTAACAAATCCAGAATGATAGTCATCGACATTTTTGCTTCTCTTTGTCGTCTCTTACCAGTAATTTTCTCCCCAAAACTTCATCATGTTGCTCATAAGTTTAATGCTGAGATAATTACAGTTTTGTTTGTCTCTTTTTCTTTTGGAGCACATTAGTACTAGTATTTGTCTTAGGGATCATCTGTCTTCTCAGTCCTCTTGATGGACGTAAACAGTCGTGTCAGCATGTTCACATTATTTGGAAGTGCCTGGGTCATACTCTGGGGCTACATCTGTCGACAGAGTGCATCTACACCCAAAAGCAGGTTGACAGAGCAATGTACTCTGTCGACAGAGAGCAGCCAGACTGCCCTGCTCTCTCTTGACAGAAGGGCTGACTGGAAGCTCTGTAAACAGGGCTGCCCAGTGAACCAGAAGTCCTCTCTGTCAACACAAGTGTCTACACTGCACTCCTGTCGACAGAGTGTTATGCCTCAAATATTTGAAGTATAACACTGAGACAAATGCAGAGTTCTGTCAAGGCCCGTTCTGTTGACACAACTCTCCAGTTTCCACTTTCAATTTATTTCAATATCACCAATGACTTTCGTTCTTTTGCAGGTCTTTGCCAGTCTGTGCATTTCCTTTTCACCCTCCTGTGTTTCAAAGATAGGCATATAAGTGTTTTAAGGCTTTAACCTTACAAGCTGCCACCTCTTTCTTCTCTGTCATTTTGGATTTTTTAGACTGCTGAAAGTCCTTCTGTTGGAGCATTGTTTGCTGAAGTTTAAAATGCTTCTTCTTTTTCTCCACAACCTTTCAAACTTCCTCAAAAAGACTACATTCCCCTTTCAAAAGGAGAATATAAGTGAGTGAGATCAGAAATGCAAATGAAGCATGGATTTGCATATCTTATGACTCATTTGAATATTGTTGCACAATCCTGCTTCCAGAAGATCCTGTTATGAAAACAAAAACAGCTACGTGTAGACAGGGTTCCTTCGAAAATAAACCCAGTTTTCAAAGAACCCTTCTTCTTGAAACAAAATAGGAAGAAGGGCTCTTTCAAAAATGGGCTTTATTTTCAAAGGAACCCTACTGATGCTGCTGTTTTTGCTTCCGGAAAAGGCTCTTCTGGAAGTGAGATCACGTGAGACTATATATATGAGGTATGAGATATGTAAATTCATCCCTTATTTGCATTTCTGATCTCACTCATTTGCATTCCCCTTTTGAGAGGGGAATGTAGTGTAGATGCAGCCTAAATCAACACCTGAGCCAGGTTGGTACTTTCACCACTTAATACATTATTTGCTTTAATAAATTGTATCTGTACTTCAGACAGTTACAGTTTAAATAGACTACTCAGGAGTTTTCATAATCACGAATATAAATTGGGCTGGGGTATTTTTCTTAGTTTATTAAAATGTGAACTTGACTCATTAAAGGATACTTCATCCCATAGGACCAGCTCCCCTGCTATCGTAAATTGGTGTGGCCTATTGATTTCAGCAGAGATGTGCTTATTTACACTAGTATTGGCATCTAGTGTCAAAAAAGAAACCACTAGCATGAATTTCCCCTCTTTTAGACAGGAAAAGGGAGTGTTTATTGCCATAAGCCACCTGACCCTGATCAAGAATTTTTGTATTTTTCTGTCTGAATGGAATAAATACTGTAAGAGTAAAAGTTGCGTATGTGTAAGTCTTCAATTCCAGTTGTAGATAACATTTGAAGCTTTAGTGAATATGCCCAGGTTACCTCTGGTTGTGTTTAATGTTCTCAAAATGGTGAAAATTGTAAGGTGGGGCTAGCTACATGAGTACATTCTTGTCCAGGAAAGTAGGCACTATAACTATTATATTTTGCCTGGCTTCAAAAAAATAAGGTAAGCAGCAAATAGACTTTTAGATCTCCTTCCCATAGATTTTACAACATAAAACCAGGGAATAGTTGCACTGGAGTTAGTGTGACTGTTCATACACTTAACGTTAAGCACGTCTTTTTAAGCTTGCAGGACTGGAACCTCAATGAACATTTTACACATTTCAGAATAAGATAGAGGATATTTGCATGATGACTATCCCATATTCTATAATGTCAAATATCCAGTTTTCCTTAAACCTCAACCTTTACCCTAAACCTACCACATGTTCATATCCTAAGATGTCAACTTTGTGCTTTAAGGTGCAAAAGCAGAGAGATGACTCCCAGGACAAGAAGAATCTGAACCTCCAGGACAAGGACTTCACTTTCTTTTTCAGGAAAAAAAAGAAACCTGAAAATTTTTCAGGAAAAGAAGAAATGTGGTAGACAGTTTTCCATAATTCTGTCAGTTAGGGATTTACATCATTTTAGAACTCAGAATACTGTTTGCGTGTTTCTATATTGTGTTCTTTTTGAAAGGTCAACATCCACTTCATCCTTCACCTTCTTCTAAAAGCAATCCCTGATGTAGGAAAAAAAGGAAGTACAATGTGACAGGGATGGGAGTTGGGGACCGCAGTATCAAAACACCTTCCAGAGCCAAAATGAGGTTTTTCCATGATCTTATGCAGTGTGTGTTTAAAATCCGGCAGATTTTGGGAGAGCACCAACATACACAGGCTTATTACACTGCACAATGCATTGCAAGCCTGTACCTACTTTCAATTTAAGTCTAGTCCAATAGTGATTTCTTTCTTTTACTCACAAAGCTAAAAGCCAAATGGTATTGAAAAGTGTTATCCTAATGTTTTTCAAGTGTAAACTTTCTCATTGAAACCAAATTAATGTAGTGTAGTTGCTATAGATGTAAGTAAACTTTTTGGGCTGCATAAAAATATATCTGTCTCCTTTATAACTTTGTGTCAGAGGGAACATACTTTCAGATATTGGCACAGGGCTGGAAGCCAGGAACCCCTGGCATGTAATCCCAGCACTGTCCTTATCAACACACAACCTAGCATCAGTTTAGTAAATAAGGCCTGTGTGGAAATTTTAAATCAGTTTGCCCCAGATTTATGTTAGCTGTTGGCTTTGTTTACTAATTCTGATGACCAGTGGCCAGACCCTCAGCCTCTGAACATTGTGATATGCAGAACATGATTAATAACATAAAATAATGTTTTAAAACTATAACTTTTCAGTTAAGCATTCATCTGTCATTTACATATTTCTATTTTCCCTTCTTCTTTCTTTTCTATTTCAACAAAAATATGAATTTGTATTCTGTAGGGTTAGTAAGCCTCTGCCAAAGGGATTTATTACTGTTACCAATAATTGTAAGTCACAATGCACTACATATTGTAAGTATTACAAAGATACTATTGTATGACCTTAGGGAAACAAGCATTTTTTTCTCTTCTGATATAAGCATAATAATGAAAATACTTTTTATCTGAGGCCAACAAAGTTTTATTTTTACAAAGATGAATGTATGAAGCCTAAAATTATGTTGTGAGGTAAAGAAGGGTAATAAAATATACAATGTTCTACCACCATTCAAAAAAATTGACACCTGAGCAGCAGATCATTTTATGAGCACCAAAGATTGATAATTTCAAAGGCATAGAGATCTCTTGATTGTTCCCCTTAAATATTATGTGAATTAGTATAAAAATGGTGCTCATGGAAAAGAGCAAAAACTCAGCTTCTCAAAACCTTTTTTTTTTTTTTAAGCAAAACACAGACCCATATTTTGCTGCTGCTCATTTTTGCAAACAGGAAGCATCTTTTATGTTGTCAACGTGGTTGTTAGATAGGATTCTGAAATTACATATAACATACAGAAGAGTCTGCATTGTTTTTTAAGACTATTTCATGTTAACTAGCTATCACATGTTTTATAAGCTCTGGAGAAAAGGAGAGTGAGGTACCACCAGTTCCCTTTATTGTTAATCCAGGTCTACCCGTAAGTAGACATTTGCTTATTTTCATTCACTGGCCTATTTTTAAGTACAGCAAACAAGATTTTCTTAGTGTTAGGAAATAATTTCGGGCTTCTAATCAAAAAGGTAACTCATGAGAGATTTGGTACTCCTAGTCTCTACATGAGGTAAGACATTCCTTTTCTGTCATTTGAAGGAAAAGAGTAACACGTTCTACAGAGTTTAAAATCAATGTTGAATTCTGCTCTTGGGTTCACTTCCACAACTACCCTTAACTTTACTGGGGTGTGTGCTTTTATGTGAGGGCAGAAATTGACTATCCATCTTTTATTTTTATTTTATGGTCACATTGGGCTGTACATGGGCCAAGTGAAGGAAACTGAGTTATATCAGGTATTTATTTTATTTATCTTGTGCACAGGCAGATAACTGACATTTGTAAATGAGATGAACATTTATTATAATCTTAAAGATATTTTTTCATTTTTGTGCCATATACTTAGCTTCTGTACAGTCTAAGCTCAAAGTTATGAATATCAGAGTAATCAGTCAGCCACACACCTCATTTGGAACTAGAAGTACATGGACAGCAGCAGAGAGAGGAAAAAAAAAGCACATACAGTATAACACTGTGTTAACATAAACTACTAAAACAATAAAGGGAAAGATTACAAAAACTGAATAGATAAGGGAATTGTTTCTCTTCTTTTTTCATTTTAATTGGGATGATAAAAGCAGCATTTTTATTATGCACAGTAAAGTTTCAAACCTGTATTGGGACAATGATCAGATGTAAACTTTTGAAAGAACAACCATCATGTTTTGCTCTGAGTTACAAACTACCTCCATTCCTGAAGTGTTTGTAACTCTGAGGTTCTGTTGTATTATCTATGTCAAAAAGTAAATGTAATTATTAATAACAATAAAAATAAGTCTCGGAGGGGTAGCTCTGTTAATTTGTATCTGCAAAACAATCTGTTAGTCTTTAAGGTGCCAGAGGTCTCTTTGTTGTTTTAACAAAAATAATCCTTCAGTCATTTGTAGTATGCTAAAGCCTAAAGTAGCTTGCAGACTATTGGTTACTTTGGCTTTCCAGAAATGCTGGTAATTAGAACTAAAGTTCTACTGCATTTCTGTTTAAGCCCTACAATTGTGCTTAAAGACAAAGAACTCCAAATAAAGACAAAGAACACCAAACAGGTGCAAGCATATGCGATATTTTGAAAATATATTCCTTCGCATATTTAATACATATGTCTGGCATGCAATAGGAAAACCTGCTAAATTTTCAAAATGAAATGTGAGGAAAAATATACAGTACTCCCCTATGTATTGTGTTGCATGACTGGCTATGTATGTTGTGGGAGTTTTTGGGTTTTATTTTTTTTTAATCTTTCTTTGAAGCATCAGGTGATGGCCCCTACTGGAGACAGGATAGTAGACTAGAAAGAATATTGCTTTTATGTGTGTTGGTAATGCCTGTTATATATTCTTACGTTTCTTTCTTCTTGATGAGGTGACTCTGCTGAAGCTGTTGTTTCCATACATGCTAATGCCATTTTCTCTCCCCATCTGTTGCAGCTTAGTTCCCCCCACTTTACATTAGAATAATTTCCCACTGCTTACAAAGAAGCATTTGAATTATTATTTAGGGCCATGAATTTCCACTAAATATCTCTCATTGTTTAATTTATGTAAGATATTTTCTTAGTTGCAACAATCTCATTTATAAAGGAGAACAGGCTCAACTTATATCTTTTATGCAGAGAGAAAAGTATTTGTATGGAAAATATACAAACATTTTACCATTTTCCACATTATTTTGCATTGGAATGTGATTTACTAAAAAGTGAGTATCTTCTTCAGCTGGTCTAAAACAACACTAATTTTAGTGGCACTTGGCTGATTTATACCAGCTGAGAATCTAGACCTGCACGTTTTGCGTGGGTTAATAAATGAGCATCCACACTCTGTTCACGTAAGCATTTTAAGAAAGTATTTGTATTATCGCAATAGAAAAAAAGAACTCTTGATTAAAACAAACTAGTTCTTTGAAAATTAAAAAGAATACAGTGTAAATTCAACTGATGTGGCTTATCATTGAACCACTCACTAAATGCTGATAAACTGTGCATATAGACATCCAAATTTAATCATTTAAATGGCTGAATAGTTCTGTGCATCCTTGATGACGCTTAGTGGTCTAGGTTCACTCAAGATGGAGGAAAGGGCTGCAAATTGCACCTCCTTTCACCAGCGCAGTCCACTGTACTTCAAAGGAGCATTCGCTTTTTGGAAGAGGACAAGCATTGTTTCTACTGTCAAACAACTGTGTGGGTTTTGTTAGGGAAGAGTAGCTCTACTTTCTGCCAGGAGCATCAGACAGGACCCTGCCGCAATTGCTATGTCCATGCTTGTCCCTTACTGGAGCTATCCACATATCAACACCAGCTTTTGACTATTTGCAATAAGGCAGAATAAGATGTGATACGGCACTACTTTTGTAATATGACATGTTTTCAGGTGGAGAAAAAACAAAAGAGAGGTGTTTATAAAACTGTCAGTTATCCCTGCACTGGGTATTAAAAATGCCTCCAGTTTACTTACATTATTGAACAAAACGTTAGCAAATCTGTTCCAGCTGAACCCATGTTTCACACCTTCCTGTTGGTACAGATATAACATACAGCCAGTGCTGCAGACCCTGATTATCCTCTCTCTGAAACAGGTGCAGTCAGAAACAATGCCATTAAAGTCAGTGGAACCACACACGTGTAAGATTGTTAGGATTAAGAGGAGTAAGATGACAGAGTCAGACACTTTATAGTATGAATTTTTTGACCACAGCACTGTGAGTAGGAACAATGGGCTGGGTCTTGACTCGTTGCTCTTTCCACTGTATACTACGCTGGCAGTGCAAAGAAGAGCAAGATCTGCTTTTAAATGGCCGACAGGGATTCCCATGACATAGGGGCATAGTAAACATTTAAAGGGCAGAAAGAGACATGATGAGGGTGGAGCTGGAGTAGGATGTGCTCTTGCAATCCTTAGATGGACCCTACAGGAGCATTCTAGACTGCATCATGTAGAGCAGTCTAATGCCTTACCAGTGGGCAGTTTTGCTCCTGGCTGGTGCCAGGGTCAGAAGAATACGAAAAGGTGTCTTCAGACTTCTTTTCCCCTGCCATTCCCAGGCCCTGTTTCAAGTGTAGTTCAGTGGTATCTGAGGGTGACTGGTTCTGGTCCTGTGTGTTCACCACGAAATAAAACAAGGTAGGAATCTGTGTCCTGAATCTGTATTCACTCATTTCTTTTCCACTGAGGAACAAAACCCTCTGGCAGTCCAGTTTATTTTTGCTGTTCAGAAATTAGGGTGTTGTTTTACAGTTACATTTGGAAGGTCCAATTCATGGTGATACCAGTGCCATTTTACACTGATGTAACTTTGTTCACTTCTGTAGAGTTACACTAGAATAACACATGAGTAACAGAGGTAAATTAAGGATCCCTAATGTTAATTACTCATCAAATTTTAGGCCAGGTGACCAAAAAAGCACCATTAGTGTACACTGCATATTACAATATTGTTATCCACAGAAGTAAAGTGAGAGAATCTAATAGAATTAGGGTTTAGCATGTATTACCTGTTCTTTTTAACACAATGGAAAATAATGGTAGTTTGAAACCATTTCAGTTTTACCAGGGACGTTATATTTCTTCCTTTAGATGCAATGGTATTTTAATATTTGGTGCACCGAGGTATTCTGAAACAATATACTTAATCCTGTCATAAAAAGTATCAAAGTCTGGCGTGGGTTCAGATGACTTTAATCATTTGTTTGTGTCCTTTCAGTGGAAGCAGTGATTGCCAAACAGGCTTTCAGCGTTAATTGTGTCTCGGGCTTGAGTGATACAGTATATGGCATGCATGGCACTCTGTGTGTTAGAAGAGCTAATAAGACTGTGGTTCTTATTTTTACAGGAACTGGTGCTGGTTTCTCTAAAGCTTGGGGCTTTCTTTTTTCAGATTTCTGAGGTCTCTTGAGGAAGGACAGTGCTGCAGCAAGCAAGTGCAGTGTTTTCATTGGTGGAAACGTCTGCTGTGACTCATCAAACGCATGCTGTGATGAAGCTAAGTGATGTTTTGTTAAAGGAGTAGTCCAAACTCTCCATCCTGTTGAGGTCTGTGGCTTGGTGTGGAGATTCTGTCACTGAAAGCGTTCTTGCGGCAAAGAAACCATGGCCTCCTCGAGGCTCACAGGGAGATCTCCCAGGGATATTGCTGATGTTATGCAAAGGCTTCAGGGTAAGCAACTGATTCTGACTGGCTGTATATGTTCATATAGATGACAAATACAAATACAATTCTGAAGCCAGAAATCATTTTAAAAGTATTTATACTTTTCAACAGCCTGCAGTTCTAAATAAATCTATAGGAAGATGTTTGCTTATGATGTTGTCTGCAAACTTTTGGTTATATTTCCTTTAACATTACATTATTAATGATGTTTAAAAGCCTATAACATTATGCAGCATGTTCTGTGGATAGGGCAGTGGATTAGCATTCAGGACATCAAGGTTCTGTTCCTGGCTTTGCTCCAACCCACTCTGTGACCTTGTGCAAAGTCAGTTCAGCTGTTGGTACCTCAGTTTCCCCATATGTAAAATGGTGATAAAGATACTTACTCTCCTCTTCTTGGAGTACTACAAATAAAAAGGGCTCAATTAATATAATAATTTTAAAGTGATTGCTCTTACAATAATGCCTAGATGCTGCATTGTCTCAGTTGATGTTCTGATGAATCACAGGACTTCTGGTTATTGTTACAGTGGTCATCAGGTTGAAATTAATAAATTTCTTTAAATTCTGTGTATCACAAACAAGAATGACTAACTGAAATGACAATGTTCATTAAAACTTCCTACAATTTAAAAACTTTGACATAAATATTATAATCTAGCATAATATTTTAAAAATATAATGCATGTATTTAAACTATTTATGAACCATATATAAATACTCTTTTAGCAGCATTTTTGTTACCGTCACTAAGCTGATATTTACGCTTCCACTCAGCTCAGTGGAAAAACTCATATTAATTTTAATGTTTCAGGATCAAACCCTAATCTTGCAGTTTCTCAACACACAAAACCTCTGTGTACTTCAAAAGTCCAGTGCATACAACCATCTATACCTTGAAGCTTCCTTTATTCTCCTGTCCCTTTTCTCCCATTTCTGTGTATACAGTCATGGCGGCATGTCTTACCTTAGCCCCTCTGTCAAAAAAAATTGGAGGATCAGATAATGTAATGGATCTTTATGGACTGTGTCCTCCAACAGTAAAGGATAGCATGGGAAAAAAGCAATGCAGGTGCTTGTTTGAGGGTTTAAAAAATGAATGGACCGTGGAACTGAGTAGTGGTTGGTGCAACATAGTGCATCATTACAGATCCCCTTTGCACTGAGGATGCCCCCGTGCGAGGGGAGATGACTGTAGTTTTTGGGAAGAGACAGGTAATATTAATGGGAGACTCAGTCTTTAGAAATAAAGATAGATGGGTTTGTGATGATTGTGAAAACCACATCGTGATTGTCTGCTGGGTATATGGATTGCGTATCTCGGAAGACAGCCAGAAAGGCTTTTGTGCAGTGCTGCGGAGGAGCTGTTGGTCACGATACAGGTGATAACTGGTGACACAGGGAGAGACATCCTGGAGGCCAAATTTGGCCGCTAGGTAAGAGGTTAAAGTCCAGGATCTCCATGGACATTCTCTAAAATGCTTCTTGTTTGGCACGCGGGGCTAGTTAGACAGGCAGATGTGCAGGATCTTAATTTATTTTGGCAAAGAGGAGCCTATACAGGAAGGGTGGGCTAGAGCAGGTGTCATTAGAAGATGTTTTGAAACAGATTGATAAATTAAACAGTAATAAGTCACCTGAACCAGATGGTATTCCTCCAGTACTCATGAATGAACTCAGATATGACATTACAGAACTGCTGAGATATGTAACCTATTGCACAAATCAGCCTCTGAACCAGATGCTTGGATAGTTAAGGTATCCCTAATTTAAAAAAAAACAACAAAGGCTCCAGAGGCTATCCTGTCTATTACAGATCTGTAAACCTCACTTCAGTAGCAGGAAAATTGGTTGAAACTATAGTAGACAAGAGAAATCTCAGATACAAAGATGAACGTGATATTTTGTGAAACAATCAGCACAGCTTTTTTAAAGGAAAATTATGCCTCTACAATCTGGTGGAATTCTTTGAAGAAGTCAAATATGTGAACAAGGTGGATCTAGTGGGTACTTAGACTTTCCGAAAGCCTCTGACAAGGTCCCACAACCAAAGGCTCCTCAAAAAATAGGTAGTCATGGATTAAAAGAGAACATCATTTCATGAATCACTAACTGGTTAAAAAGCAGGAAACAGGGTAGGACTAAATGGTCAGTTTTCACAGTAGAGAACGGGAAGTATAGTAAATCCTTGATTTAATGGGCTAGTGAGGCGGGGAAGGAGTGTCCATTAATGCTGAAAGTCCATTAAATATGGCAGCTCCTCCAACCCCAAGAGTCCCAGCCACTGACTTGCCTCCAGCAGCCCTAGCCCCTGCAGCACCTCCTCCAGCCGTGGTGGCCCCAGCCACTCCAGCCGTGGTGGCCCCCGCTGCTCCTGTGGCTCCTCCAGCCCCAGCCACTATGGTGGCCCTGGTGGCTCCTCTGGCCCCATAGACCCCAGCTGCTGCAGTGGCCCCAGAGGCCCCATCTGCTCTGGTGCTCCCGGCCTCAACGGTGGCTCCTTCAGCCCCAGCAGCTCCAGCTGTGGTGGCAGCTCTGACTCCAGCAGCTCTGGTAAGTCACCGGCATTTATTTGTGGGTGGAGGGCTGGCAGACAGCATCCATTATTTCAGAAGTTCGTAAATTGGGATCCACTAAATTAAGGGTTTACTGCAGCGGAGTCCCCCAGGCATCTCTTCCGAGACTGGTTTAACATATTCATCCATGACCTGGAAAAAGAGGTAAACTGTGATGTGGGGCTGCAGCTGGGGCTGACACCCTTGGTGGCGGTGCAGAGCCGCAGCTGAAGCTGGAGCTGCAGAGCTGGAGCTGGGACTGGAGTACTTGGTGGTAGCAGTGGGACTGTGGCGGGTACCAGAGCTGCAAAGAGGTGTGTGGAGCCTTAGACGTTGGCAGCATGGCTGCATCTGGGGCTGGAGCACCGCAGTGGGGCTGAGCCAGTGCTTCTGGCAGTGGGGGCACCGGCATGGGGCTGCAACAGACAGAATCCAGGCTGGGGCTGGAATTGGGGTGGAGGCAGGCTGGTGGCAGGGGACCTCCTCCTGGTCCAGCAAATGCACGTGTTGAGGGTGCTAGAGCTGGAAGGGCCTACCTGTAGGAGCTCTCTGTAACTCCTGTGGAGAGCTTTTGTCTTGAGGGTCAAGTTGTGCATCTTCTCTTTCTAAAAAAATGGTGCTGCTTAAACATTTGTGAAACATTTCAAGACACCTATTCATGTGTAGTTCTGTGTGATTTTAACGTTATATTTTTTATTTTTATATGCCCTAGGATTCTGCTCCACTTGTCACAGTGCTTGCCATAACACTTTTGCTATTTAGCCCCAGGAAGGACATCAAACAAAAATATCCAGGTTTACATTTAAAATGTAGTAGATTAATGTCGGACACAGAGTTGTTCAATTTGTAGTCATCACCATAGCTTTTAAAAATTGCTTTCCGGCTTCCTTGCTTTTCAGATGAAAAGCCTGATATTCTGAGAATCTGGCTTCTGCTGCAGTAGTTAAATAAATAGTTCACCTTTGGCAAGAATGATATTATTTTGAGCATAAGCCTTTTAGAGGTTGTGGTACTGCATTATGGATAGCAGACAACCTGCACTGCAGACTCTGTGTTGCCTTTACAAAGTACAGCTATCCTGTCTCTCTGGTCTTAATCATCTTTTTCTGTTCCTGCCCTGAAGATGGGGAGGGTGGGGAGGGATAATGCCTTGGTATGATTGAACTATGCTGCAAGCTGGTGATGATGGGCCATCAGAAGTGTCCTTGCGACTGACTGGATTGGGTGATGGGACAGGAGAATGGTGAAAACTCATCTGTATTCCTTGCTGCATTTTCCTGAGGTTGCTCAGGTTGACTGGATAGTCTGCCAATAAATGTCAGGGGAAAAAATATTTACTAGTAGAATCCTTCCATCTAAGGTTTGAAATACCAAAGTTAGATATTGTATGTGGATTGAATTACTAATAATCATGCCAGGAAACTTACAAGAGAGCAAATAAAGCTTTATTTGTTTTAACTAATCAGTTATTTCATCTTAGAAGAATACTTATGGCAGATGCAGAATGTAAAACTTTCAATCCATTCAGGTGGAGGTCCTTACAATATGAGAGGCAGCTAAAGAGAAAAAACTGACTACATTTAAAATGTTATCAAAATCGGTTGGAAAAATAAGAGAGATATGGGAAAAAAGAAGTCTCTTTCTAATTTTGTGAAAATATGACAGAAATATACACAAATAGCTATGTAAATACCCTTAGCCTACCATTACCTTTCACTAATTGTTCATTACTGACAGGTGGAAGGCCAGAACTGAATAAAAAATGATAATTTTACTTGTGAAATTAGTATTTCTACAAGTAAGTCTGCTATCAGTCTCCTAAGGCAGAGTTTTCTTGGCCAGCTGCTACTGGTGAAATTTTGACCAAGCTTTTATAACTTGTTTAAATAAATAATCTACCTGCCAATGAAATTGGGGGGCTGGGGCTATGTGAGGTTGGAGATGGCAGCATTGTGAAGCAATCTTGCCAAGCTCATACGTGTATGGGACTTGTCCTAGTAGTGATGTCATGTATAGCATCATCATTGGCTGTCAATAGCTGGGAGGCCGCCATCTTTTGTTTATGGTCCAGCATTCTCAGTCATATCGTGCCTTCGCTCCTGTTTTTCTTCATTTTTCTTAAGGATTAGTGTGTTCTTTCTTCTTTTGATATGTACAAACATACAATTTGCGTATTTTAGTGTACACATGGCTTTCTGCTTCATGTGCTATGTATATGTCCCATGATTGGTTGGCAGGTTTTATGGATTTGGGTTGAATGGATCTTGAGGAGGATAAGTTTGTGTTGTTTTTCTGCCATCAGCTTTGAGAACCATCAGTGAATTTTTATAGTAGGGCAAAATAGAATCCCAATAATTCATTGTTTCATAGTGAAAATTAAACCAGAATAAATGTGAGTTAAGTGCAACTCAAAATCCTGCTCCCCCAACCCTGGTTCAACCCTCCAGCCCCTCATTGCTGTGATTTAATCCCGCCCTTACCCTGTGTGGCCCTGGTACAACGCCCCACACCCCTGTTCAACCCCCCTGTGACTCTGGCTCACCACCGCGCCCAGCTCTGGCTCACCCCGCCCCCAGCACACTGTTCTGGCTCCCCACCCTCCATGCAGCTGAGGCTCAACCCCCTGCAGGGCCGTGCAGCCCCTGCTCAACTCCACCCCCCGCCTCCCTTGCAGCCTTAACCCACCCCAGGCTTAATCCCCTTGCCCTCTCCCACAGCCCCAGCCCACTGGCAGGCTTAACCCTCCCCAACTGCACTCCCCCCAGCCCCAGGACTTACCTTTCAAAAGAGCTCCAGGTGCTTCTGCTGCTTCTCTGCAGAATGTGCGTTCTGTCAGGGGGAAAATGCTCCCTCCACCACCGCCGACTTAAGTGACATTTGAATTATGCAAGGGTGTGTGGGAACGCAACCCTCGCATAATTCAAGGGACTGCTGTATATGTTCTGTCTTGTTTTCCTGAGAGAACCTAGAAAAAATAGTTGTAACTTTCACAGAAATAGCCTAGTAACATAACATCAGCTTTTAGCACACGCGCGTGCGCGCGCACGCACACACACACACTATATATATATATATATATGTATACACACACACACATATAAAATTAGTATTTATAGTATAAATTAATTTTACTGGTTTCAATAAAACTTTTTGCTACTAATTTTAGTACAGGTTGAACCTCTCTAATCCAGCACCCTCTTGTCTGGCAACATCCATAGTCCAGCATGATTTTACTTAGCTGGATATACACTTATCATGGGTGTGGCCAAGTTTCCTGTGGTCCCATAAAGTTTTTTTTATAGCCAGCAGTTCTGGCTCTCAGTGTTCTATGCGTTATTTAGCTGTATTTTACTCCTAAATGTCTTCCAAGAGTCCAATAAGCACTGGAAGTGTTGGTAATGCTGCTAGACAATGTTGACTTCCCATGGTTTGCCCAATTCTCTCATTCAACACCAGTCAGTTCTCAAGTGTGCCGGACTAGAGAACGTCAATCTGTACTAATGCTTGGTAATTCTGCATAACCTTCTATAAAACCAAAACAAATCAATTTGTTGGAAAAATACAGTCTATATACAATTTTCTGGTGGTTTGCTTATTACTTAGCTGTAATTCATGTACATATAATTAATAGTTGAGTTTTAAGCGTGTGGGTTATCTGCATCCTATATCCCCAATTACCTCTTCTATCCTATTGCCATCTTATATTCTCAGAGAGTCTCACTGTGTATTTGGACAAGGAATTGCACAGTGCAGATGCTACAACACAGGAGAAAAGTTTCCTAATAACTCTTCTAGTAAATTGTGTTATTTATTGTATTATTTTGCATTTTGTATATTTATTGTTTAATACTACTTACATACATTTTTAGTTCAAAGACCTTGCCTAAAATTTATTTGTCATGATGTCATTGTTGCTGATGTAGGGAATGTGGCAGAAGGAATGCAGTGCTGCTGAAGGCTGGGAGGAATGAGTCTCCCAGAGGTCATCTGCATGAGAATGCAAAAGGTGTGCATGTGTGATACCTTTTCAGGCAAAGCCTAATGGGTAGCAAGTAAGCCATGAGATTTGGTCTATTGTAAACATGTAGTTGTAAAATCACAATTTAATCTGACACTTAAGGTGGGAGTTGTGAGATCTCACCAATGCTCTGGGTTGTTGTGGGGGGACAGGGCAGTCGCCTTAGCTGTGTAAGACATTGATTACACAGGGCTCCCTGGTTTAAAGCATTGTGAGAGAGAAGGGGAGGGGTATGGGTTGAGCCAGCTTGCTGAGTGCCTTGGCCCTGCCTATGCCTTGGCCATATAGCTATAAGCCTGGCTTGACTAACCCTCCCCGCCTGTTAAAAGATAGAGCTGGCTACTAGGGTGTTTGTGAAACCCCACACTAGAGATACCAAGAGCTGAAATCACAGAGTGGCAGCTGAGGCCACACAGAGCTGAAATCACTGGGTTCTGCCTTAGGGCAGTCCCAAGCAGTGGGGTTAGGACTGGCGGACAACAGCAGGACCAGCGGGCGGCCGGTAGGAGCGGCGGCGGTAGACGACGGCGGCCGGTAGAAGCGGCAGACGACGGCGACCGGCAGGCGGCCGGTAGGAGCGGCGGCGGCAGACGACGGCGACCGGCGGGCGGCCGGTAGGAGCGGCGGCGGCGGTGGCAGACGACGGCGACCGGCGGGCGGCCGGTAGGAGCGGTGGCGGCGGTAGACGACGGCAACCGGCGGGCGGCTGGTGACAGCAAGGGGAGGCTACAGACAAGTGGACAGCTAGTATTGCCCTGGTGATGTATCTGTGGGCTTTAAGTTTGGGACTGTACCGCAGAGGGTACACCCTGTAACTGTGTGTGTGTGGAAAAGGGCCAAGAGCCCCAGCAAGAGACTGGGTTCTACTGCATATGGGGATGGTATCTGGGTAAAAGGGGTTTTGTCTCTTCTGTGCTGAGATATACTGCATCTGTCACTGTAACCTTGGGGTAGGTTACGGTCATTAAACAAGCCATTTCTATCTCAGACTCTGTGCTTGCGAGGGGGGGGAGAACCGCCTTACAGGCACCCAGCACGGGGGTGAAATTGTCCCAGGCCACTGGGTGGGGGCTCGAGCCGGTTGATTGTATCCTTGATAGGAAAACCCCACAAGAGTTGAACCCGGCCCTTCTGGCAGGCATCTGGCATTAACAGAAGGGTTACACTGATAATGAAGAGAAATTTTGAAACTAAAAATATGTTAATGTGACACTTGTGTAATGCAAACATACTTATTGCATGAGGTGTGTTAATGAGATTATTATTCTGTTTTTTACAACTTTGCTTTTGTTTATGTGAAAATATAAACCTTTAATGTTTATATATTCAGTGTTATTTTGGTGAAACTAATAAGTTCATTTTTTATGGCATGAGGCTTCTTACTCTTGATATATCTCAGGGCTGTGGAACGTCACAGTCTAAAAAGGATGCATGCACTGGGCCCAAATAAGGAATATGTTCCAGTTTCTGTAGCCTGCACCAGAGCATGTCATGATTGCAGTCCCTGCACTTACGATGGCTTAGTAGCTGTTCTTTCAGCCCAACTCTTACGGAAGGGGGTGCAGCTGCATACCCCACTGGACCAGCACTCAAAGAGTAGCAGGCTACAGCACCTTAAATAATGAAGCAGCATGTAAAGTTACCATATATACCAATCTGCTTGAGAAGAGGACATGTTTTTTCATTGAACCTTGTGGAGGTCAGTTGCTAAATCCCCCAAATTATGGACAGCATTTCCTATTGTGTTTACCCTTGTGCAGTGACCTTTATGAGATTCACCTTGTGCAAGATTCTATAACTTATAATTATTAATATTTACTTGTATATGTTGCTATTTATATTACAAACAACAGTTATTAGTGTTCTTCTTTTAAATTTGTGGGACGTACCTAATGGGAGTCTGTTTTGGGTTCAGTCTATTCAAAATCTTTTATTAATGACTTGGTTAATGGAGTGGAGAGCATGTTTATAACATTTAGTGGTTTATAAAGGTTGCCAGCTCTCTGGAGGAAAGATTAGAATGCAAAAGGACTTTCACAAATGAGAGAATTGGTCTGAAAGCAGTAAGATGAAAGAAGAATCAAGCGCACAACTACAAAATAGAGAACTAGGTAGAAGTATTATTGACAAAAATCTGGCATTTGTAGAAATCACAAACTGAATATGTGCAAACAATGTGATTCATTTGTGAAAATAGTTAACATAATTCTGGGATGTCATATCTAAGGCACAGGAGGTAATTGTTTCACTCTATCCAGCACTAGTGAGGCCTTAGCTGGAGTATTGTGTCCAGTTCTGCCTACCACACTCTAGGAAAGATATAAATTTGAGAGAGTCCAGGGGAGAGCAAGAAAAATGATGCTAGGTTTAAAAAACCTAACTTTTGATGAAAGGTTATGAAAGATGTCAGGTGTAGTTTGCAAGAAGACTGAGAAGGGACCTGAAAACAATCTTAAAATAGGGTAGTGGCTGTTACAAAGTAAATGTATCTGTTGTTCTCCATGTTTGTTGAAGGTAGGATAAGAAGTAATAGGCTTAATCTGCAGGAGGGTAGGTTTAGGTTACACATGACAAGAACAACAACAACAAAAGCTTTGTAACTATAAGAGTAGTTAAGCTCTGGACTAGACTTCTAAGGGAGCTCGTGGAATTCACATTGTAGGACAGGCTGGATGGGGATGGTCTAAGTTTATTTGGTCCTATCTAAGTGCTTGGAGGGCTGGATTTGATGAGTTCTCCAGGTCTCTTCTAGCCCTACATTTCTATGATTCTGTGATTACAGTAATGCTCAGATTGCCAGACAAGATTTCCCTGGATGCTGTACCAGAACTAATACTCATGCCATTAGTTCCATTGATGTCATTGTGAGTATTCATGGAAGCAAACGTTAATCATAGAAGGGCTACAGTACCAGGCCCAAAATAAGTGTGAGTTTCCCAGGAATGCAAGAGTTCATATATTCCTGTCCATGGAATTTACAGCTATTCAGAGAATCAAGATTTTTAGTGCCCTTATAATTGCTGTAAAATCAAAATATAACTCTTCAAAGAAAAAGCAAGTAGGTGCGGACTCTAGTATCTTGTGCCTTTGTGCTCTTAAGACTGTCATGGGTGTAATTTTGTTCTTTGCTCTAGCGATATGTTCATACAGTTAAAGCTGGGTGGTCATTCTTTTGACAATTGTCAAATAAGTTCCATGCATCATGTTACACAAAGGCCAGTTCTTCTTGATCTTGTCACACTTATGTGCTGACTTGCTCTTGCCTGTGAGATGATAACAAAGAGTCAGTATGTCATATAATTGTTGTACGTTTTTTTCTCCTTCCCTTTCCTCCCTCTTCCTCTAATTTGTCATTTGTAGTAGCCTTCCTTTGCCAGATTGAGAGGAAGGCATTGTTTTGGATGATACTGTATTCGTATTTCAGAGGGGTAGCCGTGTTAGTCTGTTTCAGAAAAAAAACAATAAGAAGTCCTGTGGCACCTTAAAGACTAACACATTTATTTGGGCTAGAGCTCACTTTGTCAGCTCTGAGAAGTGGAAAGTTAAGTTTGGCAGCAATACATACACATGCACAAAGTTTAGAGTGTTACATTACTATGTGGAGGATTAGTGCTAACAAGGCTAATGCAGTGAGGGTGGATGTGGCCCACTCCCAATAGCTGATTAGAAGGTGAGAATACCAAAAGGGAGACATTAGTTTTGTAGTGAGCTACTGTTCCCAGTCTCTATCAGACCCAATCTGATGGTGTCAAGTTTGCATACGAATTCCGTATCTGTGGTTTCACGCTACAGTCTGTTTTTGAAGTTGGTGGTTTTTTTCTCAAGTATGGCAACTTTCAATCTTTTACTAAGGGCTTGTCTACACTTGCCCCCAACTTCGAAGGGGGCATGTTAATCAGGATGACGGGAGATTACTAATGAAGTGCTGTGGGGAATATATAGGCTGTTTTTCCCCCGCAGCAACTTGGGAGTGTCAAACTTCGAAGTGCTGGCATGCGTGTAGCCGTGGGCACTTTGAAGTGCCCGCACTCCTTTAAAGTGCCTTCACACCCCAAAACTCTCCTACACGCATGCCAGCACTTTGAAGTTTGACACTTCGAAGTAGCTGCAGGAGAGAATTAGCCTAATGAAGTGCTGTATTTGCACCCAGTCTAAGTGTCCAGGGTGGTTGAAGTGCTCTCTTATTGGTTTATGAATGTCACTATTTTTGTTGTCTGATTTGTGGCCATTTGCTCTTTTGCATAGAGACTGTCTGGTTTGTCTAATGCACATGGAAAAGGGGCATTGCTGGCACATGATGGTATATGTCACATTAGTAGATGTGCAAGTGAACAAGCCTTTTATGGTATGGCTGATGGTGCCATAAGTGTAGCTATGCGGACCAAACTGGCAATAAGGTTTATTGCAGAGTTTGATTCCTGGAGATTAGTGATTAGATTAGATTAGAATGATTGTTTCTGTTGTGTGGTATGCAGTTGGTGGTATTTGTTTCAGGATGGGGTGAAGTGGGGGAACTGTCTGTGAGTGAGGACTGGTCTGTCTGTTCATGGTTTTTGTATTGGTGGTACAGGCAATTAGTTAGGAGTTTATTTCTGTGCTTATGCCTGGTGGATGAAAGGATAGACTTAGCTACAGTCTTGTCATATATGCTACTTCTTGCTGTGTTGGTTAAAAATACAAACATATATTTTGAGATTGTACCTGCCTTTTAACTTTATTAATAAAATCAGTGTCTGCAGTTTATAAGGTAAGGCAACATATTGCATTTCTATAGCAATATTAGTGCATTTCATAATTTTAAGAGTTAAAGCTATCACAAAAGTACACTAACAGATATTTTGGAGCATAAGCTTTCATGGGCAAAACCCACTTCATCAGATGCGGGTCTTTGCCCGCAAAACCTTGTGCTCCAAAATATCTGTTAGTCTATAAGGTGCCACAGGACTTCTTGTTGTTCTCGAAGATTCAGACTAACACGGCTACCGCTCTGATACAAAAGTACACTCTTCCGAGATTGATTTTTAAATGTGGGATATAGAGCTCAGAACTTCAGAACATCTGGGTCGTAAAAATTCCACTCAACGGTAGTCTTTCCTTTAGCTGACGATAGTCAAATATAAGAATGCTGAGCGCCTACACGGTGCTCTGGAATTTTTATAACATTATGTTTGATTCACCAGTCATGGCATTCACTCCAGGGAGCCAGTAGACTGTTTATACCACTGACCTCCTGGGGGGTTTGCATCACAGGAAGATGGCTTTGACATATAGTTAACTCTGTCAGACCTCGCCCAAGCAGGACGCACTAAGTCAGACACTTGCAGGCACCGTGGCTGTGTCCCTCCTAGTCTGGCCTCACCAGTGTTCTGGGCTGTGCCAACGCTCTTTAGATTGCTGAGTGGAATTGAGGGTGGGGTTTTGTTGTGCTGTTGCACACTCCTTCCAGGCAGACTTTCTAGTTCCAGAGGCTTTTCAACCTGGGCTTAAAAAGAATGCACTGTGCATTGTGACAGGGTCAGGAGAGACGGCTTGCTTGCTGTGAGGCAGGCAGCTCTAAAAAGCAGAAGCAGCCCCAGCAATTAGGTGTTATCACAGACAGAGTGGGAGTAGAGGGGTAGAAGAGGCTGTTATAAATCTGCTAGGGCTAGCTGGTCCCACTTGAGGCTGCCATGGGTCTTTTAAAAGCCTGCCCCCAGGAGGGAGTAGGGAGAGAGTGGAAGAGGAGGTTGGAGAGAGTGAGAGAGTTGTGAAGGAGAATACCAGCATCAGAGACTTCAGGGAAGGTGAGGAGCTCCCCCAGAGAGTGTTTGAGGCTCCCTGCCCCTAATAACATCAGGGCTCAGCTGGAGGCTGGGTAGGATTGGTTACTCAGCCCAGTTGGACCAGGGGGCTCTTACCAGTGCCCTTCAAGCCAAGAGAGTGAAGTCTGAACCCCAGCAAGGGCAAGTGGGTCCTATACTGCAGGCTGTGGACTGTACACAGGCCTAGGGTCCAGGAGTGGTATGGACCCTGCAACAGCATTCAGCAGGGCCATCAGCAGTGGAAAGAGGAAGCTGGTGGACTCCAAGTTTGAAGAGAGCCTGTTAACTACTGTAACATGCACAATAGCCCTGACTGAAGTCAGAGACTCAGGAGCCAATTGGCTAATGGCCCATTAATGATACTGTTTCAGATTACAAAGCCCTGGATTGGTTTTGGTTTTGTAAGTGATAGTGACAGAAGTCACTATCAAGGACGATATTCTTCCTCTGTACATGCCTCATTGCTTCTCTCTCCCCCAGCCCCTCTTTTTGATCTCCTTTTTCTCTCTTCTCCATTTTTTCTTCTTCCTTTCCCATAAGGGTATCTTCCATCGTAGATCAACTGTCAGACTCGTATCCTCATCGTGCTGCCAACTCTGCTGCCAATCATCTTGCAGCTTTTGCTGTTTTGCCTTTTGGAAGGCAATGGAACTAAGTCTTGAAGTCAAGCACACACTTGAATGCTTTGCTGAATAAGTGCTGAGCATCTTGCTCAGTTGAGTCTTTATTACTATTTATTATGGCAGTGTTGCATATATGGGCTCTCATCATAGGTAGTCCTAGATGATGTGCTAGGTGCTGTAGAAACACAGAACAAAAAGATGCTCCCTGTTCTACAGGGCTTAGTCCCTTATCATGTTTGCTTCCCAACCACCCTCCTTGCATGGATGCTTTTCTTCTCAGTCACAGGGATGGGGCTTTATTTAGCCAAGGGAGCAGGGGCGTTCTGGGGATTGGGCTTCAGCCCAGGAGGGGAGGGACATACTGGAGATCAGGGCTTCAGCCTTGTGGCTTTTGTCTTCAGCCCCACATGGGGTCCCCAGGGCTTGGGCAGTCAGCCCCACAACTCACAGCTTCATTGGAGGTAGGGGAGAATACAGGAATCCAAGCTTCAGGCCAGTGAGGTGAGTGCTGGGGATCAGAGCTTTAGACTTGGGAGTGTGAGCACACTGGATATTGAGGCTTCAGCCTTGCAACTCCTGCTTCAGCTCTGTAGTGGGGGTGGGGATGTGGGTGCTGGGGTTCACACTCAAAAGGCTTGCAACCCTGTTGAGAATCCTGTTTTAGGTGACAATCGTACTCCCACCCCCAAGCCCGTCCTATCTGACAACTGTTTCTGCATCTCCATCCTGCCTGAGGCCAATATGAGCTCTCCCCAACCCACCATGACCTACCCACATTCACCTGCCGGCTGCAAACAAGACACAGCTGGGGCTGCACTGATAGCTGATTGATTAGCTGGGGAGCAAAAATACTGACCAGTTTGCCCATTTTTTTCAAAGGCAGGACACCTGGAAGAGAGCTTGAATATGGGACTGTCCTGTTAAAAATGGGAAAGATAGTCCTCATGTTTCTGAAGTACAGCAATTATTACATTAATTTGTTTTTCCTCCCTGAGTGAATGAGTCTTCCAGCCAAGTTAACTCATTACTCACTGGAGCTGGTTTAAAGAGAAGTGTAATTGATGGCATTCCCCTACAGTATCTCTCACACAGAAGGAAGAGGAAGAATTTAAAGATGGAGTAAGAAGTAAGAAGAAGCAAGTCTGAATGATGATTTGCAAATCTAAATATGAAGTTTGAAAGCTGATATGTTTTGTTAGTCTTTAAAGTGCTACTGGACTGCTTTTTTGTTTTGATAGTATATAGACTAACACGGCTATCTCTCTGTTACTATTCTGCAGGAAATTGGTACGTGACAGTGTGACAGGTACAGGTGAGAAAATGTTTGGGGAAAAAAAGTTGTGCAAGGAAATGTTAAGGAGCTGGGCACGTTCAACGCAGGGCAAAGGAAATGAAAGATTTAAGCAGTAGCCAGGGAGATTCAGGTTAAATGTTAGTTAAAACAGCACAAGGAAAGCTGCCAAAACTGGTTCTGAAATTGTCACTGCTGGCTGTATTGAAAAGCTTGACTAGGCATTGTCTGTTACTGGTGACTGAATGTCCTGAGATCAGTCCTTTGGTGGTGCAAGGATTTGTACTAAGAGATGTGCTAGAGATCCCTTCTAATGAAGGAGAACCCATAAAAATATACCAAAGTAATCTATTACATGCTAATCCCTGACATAACATTGCCATGAATCATCTTTAAGAGTTACAGAAACCAAGTGGCAAGGATATTAAGAAAAAAACACTATTGGTTAGTCCTAAAAATGACAAAACATTCACTGGTTGGTCTGCATGATATTTTATTTCAGATTGCAATAAGGATCAACAAAAATCGTTCAGTATAAAGGATCATACTGCCCTTGATCCACATATTATTACAGTGTATGGTGATTTGGGTTCCAGTGTGTGCTCTTCCTAGGAGAAGTTGTATGTGAGGGCACTGTCTGGCATGAAGAATTCATTTTAGTGCAATGCAGTTAAAGGGAGATTGGAGAGCAGAGACGGTACATATTGCTTTGTTTATTCATTCCTTCCTTTTTAAAAAAATTGGCACTTCATTTGTTTGCAAATCCTTCTGATCAGGATTAAAAATGCAATTTCTTTTCCTACTGACTTTGCTCTTTTAATTTGTCTTTTCCTGTTTCTTGTCATCCCAGAATTAATTACTGAGCATACATAAATAAGTTTCTATTTAGTTTTCTGCTTTGCTTCTTGTCCAGCCATACTGATAATGTTAGCACGGTTCTCAAACAAGCAGTGACTAGTTAACTTTTGCTCTTCCTTGTGACTATCCGTAGAGTACAAAGCACTAAAGGGAATACAGAAAGTGTAAAGTAAGAAAAAATACTTCTCCATTTGTAATGGATTTTTTTTTTAAATTGTGTGTGAACTCAGTTCTTCAGATTGTCAAACAATTGGGGTAAATTGTATTTTTCAGGGCAGAAAATGATAAAAAAATTCCACAGGGCCACAATTTCATTGTTGTGGCTTATGCTTGGGGAAACAGTAAGTGAGAGTATTTCTGTTCTTCTATGGAAAAATAAACATGCAAAATGACCATTTTTATTTCATACAGTTATTTTCAAAGGTATGTCATGTGCAATATGTTTATTGTGGAGAAGCACTAATGCATTCGTAAGTCTCAAAATATATGTGATATTCAGAGGGATTAAACATTACCATAAAACTGTCAGTCATTTTTGCTGACAAAATCGAAGGGGCTGGTATTTTGGGACTTAAGTGTGAACAAAAACATATGAGCTATGAGGGCTATTGGTAGAGTTTGCTAAGAATGGAAGTAGCATAAACACTGTTGGTTATTAGTGTGAGCAACACCTATATTTTGCAGTAGAGCTGCAGAGATAATGTAGCGTAGCTTTTGCAATAGAGTTGGGTTTATTGGGCAAATATATAAAGTACCATGTTGGCTTTCAGATTATTTTTCTGAAGAGTTATGGCACTGTGACCATTCATTAGCGTTGTAATATCTAGTTCATTGACTGTTCACTAGAGTTTATTATAGACCTAATAAAATTAATATTTATCTTTGTAGAGGTGTCTCATGCAAGTAGTGCGGTGAACCCTGTGCATTTAGCATCCTATCTTATTTGTGCTAACAGCTGTTGTGTTCCATAAATATAATTTCTTTTTGGTCTTTCATTTTTGTGATAATTTATTACTTTTTTCTAATGGAGAAACTAGAAAGTAAAAAAGGGAATGGTTCTTCTCTTTTGTTACTCATTAATAAAACTGCCTAATAAAGGAAGTATACTCATTTATATTGCTATATTGAGCTAAGAGACTCCAATAGTGCAAAGGAAAGTAAATGTAACTAGGATATTCTACTTGATTCCTGGAGCCTTGATTTACACTTCTGTGGAAATGAGAAGTTTCATTACTATTAACTAGCCTTGATGATCATAGAGTACAGGGAATCTTCAAAGAAATTAAAAGATTTATCTAAAATAACACCTAACATTTATTTACTGATAATTTTTGTAAAAGACTACTTCCAGTGAAAAAAATTGTTTTGTAAACTGTGCTTGCTGAAAAAAAGTGATTTGTTTTAGTTTCTGTCACAAAGATTCTATTTTGTGACTCAATTTTTAGAATTCTGACTTTTTGACTCATACAGGATTTTATTTAATACTAATTATATATATGTAAATAAAACATTTCAAATTATATGCCCTCAAATAAGGGCTTGGAAAAAATCACACATTTTCACCCATACATGAAAGGAGAAGGAAGCTTTCCCAGACACGGACTATCAGCTTTTGCAGAATCCAAGCTTCCCTTAAAATAATCTAGCTCTCAGTGTTCCAAGAATAACTTTCCAGACATGTATGTAAATTGATTCAGTGCTATATGCTTCAGTCTACAGACTGGCAGTTCTATATACTTTGCTGCTTCTCAGAGGCTACGTTTACGCTAGAAAGTTTTGTTGCAGAACATCTACACACAAAATGCATTTTGTTGACAGAAACCATTGACAAAAAAGCCGTGTAGCTGCTCCAGGGGGCCCTCTTTGGTCAAAAAATCGATCCACTTTGATGTGTAGACATGATCGGTCGACAGAAGTTTTGTCGGAACACCTCTTCCAACGGTAAATTCTGTAGACAGATAGTTCTAAGGTAGACATAGCTATAGTCTTGTAAAGAGGTAGATAGAAGAGTTTAATAACATACCATATATTAGATAAGAGAATATGTGTCCTTACTAATAAGATGTATAAATTACAATATATTAAACAGAAAAGTGATTTACAACCTATTATAATTTGAACAGTGTATTACATACAGTATGCAACTGTGGCATTATTTTAAATTGAGTTGTCTTACTTGGATCTAGTATCACAGAGGTTTTTCATCCTGGGCTT
This sequence comes from Carettochelys insculpta, assembly GCF_033958435.1. NCBI lineage: Eukaryota > Metazoa > Chordata > Testudines > Carettochelyidae > Carettochelys > Carettochelys insculpta. Next base: position 93,335,034 of record NC_134139.1, read on the forward strand.
CTCCACATTTAGGCTGTGTGTACACTACCACCCTCCTTCAAAGGAAGGATGGTAATTAAGGTGTTGGGAGTTTACTAATGAAGTGCTGCACTGCGTACACAGCACTTCATTAAGCAAATTCCCCCCTGCGGCAACTTCAAAGTACCAGCATGCGTCTAGCCACGGCTCACCCGCTGGTACTTCGAAAATTTTGAGGAGTAAAGGCACTTGGAAGTTGCCCCTGCACTTCGAAGTACTGGCGCATGAGCCGCAGCTAGACACAAGCCGGTACTTCGAAGTTGCCGCCAGAGGTGGGTGGGGAATTAGTAAACTCCCAACACCCTAATTACCATCCTTCCTTCCAAGGAGGGTTTTAGTGTAGACAAGCCCTTAGTCATTTTTTCCAGCCTTTTTAGAAGTTAGTGGAGCAGTTCTGTAGTCGTTTATGAATACTGTATGTGGCCTGGCTACTAGGATAGTTATTGTATAACTATAGTTGTCATGTGCTTACTTTATGGATATGCATATATTGAGTTATTTCAGTAGCATGGCTGTTGGGTAGCTAATAGGAAAACAACACAATGTTTCTAGGTAAGTATCCTCCAGGTAAACATGGCAAGGATTAAGAAAAGGACTTGAAATAGTTACAAATAAGTTCCCAAGAGAAAAGGGGAAGCAGTCACCGGGGCAGTTGCTGGAGTACAGGCTGAAACAGAAGTAGAGATCAGAAATAGTTTGGTCTTCTTAAGCTTCCAGGGGATGGTAGCTTGTGAGAGACATATATATTGCCTGTTTTACTGCTGGAAAAATTCTTTTCTCTTATGCTTTGCTACATTTCTGCTTCTAAGATTAAACATCACTTTAGTATGAGGAAGCTGCCTGATCACTGTGTTACCACTGGCCATAGCACCAACAGAATAGCTCCCTGGGGGTGCCTGCATACCTCTAGGGGAAATTGGTTACCCTTTCAATGGCTGCAAGTGGCATTGCATGTGGTGGAATGGCATGACAACGAGGCACAAGGGGAAATAAGATTGCTGTAGATTGCACAGATGAGATGAAACCTTTTGGACAGATACTCAGCTGGAGTAGATTGCCATAGCTTAATCACTTGCCATAGATCTCTTTAGTACAGTCCCTTGTAGACAAAGGAACTGTGATAATTTACATCTGCTGAGCATCTGTCCGGCTGAGTGCCACTGATCACATCTTGGTGCCCTGCTGAGAGGAGTTTTGGGAAAGGGCTGCTGGATCCATGACTTTGTGAATCAACCAGCTCTTCCCCAGGGCCGGTCATACACCCTTTGAAGTCAATGGTAGTATTCCCATAGGTGTATGGGATGAAGAGGGACGTACTCCACATCAGAACAACTGTATCAGCAACAGCAGCAGTTCAGGAGCAGCTCTTCTGTCACTCCACAGTCCTGGGAGGAGAATATTTTACTTCACAACCCCAGCTCCCTTGGGGGTCTATAGGGCCAAGCCTGTGTTTGTTGGAAAATGAGGTATAAGGTTTGATGCTTTGTGTTAAGAGGCAGGGACAAATTCTGGTCACTTGCATATCAAACATTAACATGTCATTTGTTTATTGATGGGAAGCATGGTTGTCCCAGTTTTTGTGCTCCGGGCTCATTTCTGTCAAATAAATTAAATTGATATAATTTTGCAGTTGTGCTTGTTCAAGAAAAGTCTTTGCATTCTGCTAGTTATTAAGTAATGTCTCAGGGTGTCTCATTTTTATTTCCTTTAGTTTTGCCTTTGCTTTAACATAAACTAAGGTGGTATCTATATTATGAGTGCTACAATGGCACAGCTATGGTGTTGCAGCTATGAACAGATGCTTTCTATGCAACAAAGCATTTATTCTGTCAATGAAGGTAATCTGCCTCTCCATGCAGTGGTCAATGGATGAATTCTGGTCATATCTACATTGGGGTTAGGCTGAGATTTGTTTGATGCCCTTGAACATTATAGTTATGTTGATTTAATTTTTAAGGATAGACCAGGCTGAAAATGGCACAGTCATCCCTAAGAATGATTCAAAACTTAGACTAAATCTTGCCTTTCCTGCTGTGCTAGCTTGAGCTATAACTCGGCTGTTGCCCCAGTCCAAATTCCATCCATACATAAAAATATCGAGTTAGAGTACAATGGTGCTTTAAACTTGGTCTAGGTGGGTTGAAGCTTCAGTGCTGCTGATGCTGGACCTAGTAATGTAGTGGGGATGCAGTACAACTCCTCATGGGATGCTAAACCAGTCCTCTGATAATTAGATCACTGTGTTGCTAATCAAATCACTGCACAGGCAAAGTGTTCTTTTGCAATGTGGCCGCTGTCATTGTACAATAAACTCTTTCATATCCAGCATTCTATCATCCGGAACTCTCAAATCACTGGCATTTTAACCATAAGTACATTTTAGTTCTGTTTTCCCTAAGTACAGTATAGTGAAAGTAAATGCAAATAAATACAGCAAATATAGTATACGTTTACGGTGTCCAATACTACTGTTGTTGGTAAACAAAGTACTCTGCATACATTTTTATTTGTTTCTTAATATCTAATCTTGTTTTTCTTTAGTGTTATGCATTGCTAGAGATACCTCTCTGTTATCCAGAATATTTGAATATCTGGCAACCTACCAGTCCTGGGGCTGCTGGATATGAAAGAATTTACTGTACTTGCAGTTGAGGTATGCTAATTAGGTTATTTGATTCTATACCAGGCAAGCAAATAGCAGCAGCCTGCCATGGTTAGTTCCTGGCAGGCCGCCTCCTCCACAGGTAATGGGTGATCACAGCTCTTTTTGGCTGTGGATTGCCATTGATAGCCAATGGGAATGGCTCAAAGAGTCTCGGATGGGGACACTGCTTTCTGCCCCCTCATTGGTGGTGAATGGCAATCTGTGGTCAATGAGAGCTGTGATCACTGGATACCTGCAGAGGCACTGGTGAGTATAGAGGTGGGGGCAGAATGTGGCACTTTCGTTGATGGCATTCTGCCATTCCCCAGGAGGCAGAACTCCTCTGTAGACAGAATCTATTGACAGAAAGCAAGTGTGGATGCTCTGGGGGGCCCTCTATCAACAGACAAGGCTTCCAGGTCATCAGGCAGCCCTATCTGCTGTACTTCCAGTTGGCCGGTCTGTCAAGAGAGCATCTGGACAGTCCGGCCACTCTTTGTTGACAGAGCAGATTGCTTTTTTGATCCTCTTTGCAGTCTGGTCACAATCTGTCGACCAAAGTTTTGCCGGAAGATAGCTTCCAACAGTAACTTCTGTTGATAGATTGCTGTAGTGCAGACATAGCCTATGTGTTTATGTGGGCTACATCCACACTTCATATATGCTACCTGCATGGCTGTAAGACTGTCACCGCAGCTTTATCTATGTGCTGATTGGGCCACAAGGGGCTTTCAGGCCAAAGGTTGTATACACCCACGTTAGCGGAATAAAGCATTTGCAAAAAGAGAGAAACTTGTTTTATTATGCCATTTTCAAACTTAAAAATATGCAAACAAATGTTATTCAAATTTTACCCTACGTTCATTTCACTTTATTCCAAATTTGAGCCTGAGATTAGTTTTCATTGAATCAGTTTTAAAAATGCTCAGAAATGGCATTTATAATGGTCATTTATAATGACTCAGTCATAGTAGCAGACCAAGATGGATGTAGTACTTTTTTTTTCCTTGGCATTTTCCTGCCTCCTCCACCATCCAATCTGAAGAGTACTGAATACATTTTTCCCAGTTCAGGAGTCTTCAACTACCAGGAATACTTGCTAATGTGCATCAGATTATTTGATGAGGAACATTAGCTGCTACATTATTCTCTGTGTACAGCTTAGAGACAATCGTGCTTTTCAACGTTTGCTGCTGTGGCAGGGTCAGTGTCACTTGTGGGCCCCAGACCTCTGCTCAGTCCCACAGTATGGGGCCTGCTTGCCCTTGCCAGGGTTCAGACTTTGATTTCTTGGCCCAAAGGGCAGGAGATAGGAGCCCCCCTGCTCTGGCTGGGCTGAGTGACCTGTCCCTCCTGACCTCCAGCTGAGGCCTGGGGTTTACTGGGGCAGGGAGCCAAAACACTCACTGCGTGAGCACCTCACCCCTTCTGCCATCTCTGGTACTCTTGGTGTTCTCCTTGGTTGCTATCTAACACCCATGTCCACTCTGATCTCCTCACTTCTGTCCAAATTCCACAATCTCCACTCTCTCAACTGAGGGTGGGAGGCTTTTTAAAAGGCCTGTGGCAACCTCAATTGGGAACAGCTGGCCATTAATTGATCTACAGTAACCTATTCCCTGCTGCTCCAACTCTGCCTGTGATGATACTTGATTAGCTGGGGCTGTTTCTCCTTTTTTTTAGAGCTGCCTCAGGCCTGATCCTGTCATGCTGCCCAGTAGCATTCTTATAGGTTGCAGGTTCTGGTTTAGGAAGCACAAAACTATTTTCCAGGTCATTGGTTGCTTAATAATTTGTTAATAATAATTAAGATAAAACTGTGATGCACACACAAAGCTGACTGCCAGAAAGTGTAAAAGTTACTCTTATATTTTATGGTGTAAAGTGCAGACTGTGCTTAGATAAATGTCTTCTATTCTGAAAGTGTAAATATCTAGGTTGTATGGAGGAGATTAAACCCCCTACATAGCTGTGACATTATTCATGCTCCAAAAATCTTGGAATACCTGCATACAAATTTATATATTTGACCATTTTTGTCCAGAGACAAAAATATTTGGCTTTGTGGTGAGCAAAATAAGAGCATTTCCCTTGCTTTACTATTACTGCCAAAGCAGATTTCTGCAATATAGACTGGAGACAACATAATGTGCATTACAGTTTTGTGTGTCTTCAGAAGCAAACATCTGAATTACAGATTTTTAGTTGATTTCTGCATGTTTTCTATTTAATTTCTTACACTGCATAGCAACAACATTGTATGTGATTACTAAGGATTCATGGAGACTTCTGGGCTGCGTCGCCTATGCCATAGGCACTCTTGTGTGGTAGACGTAAAAGATAGGCAATTCGTGTTTACTCTGAACTAGGTCATAGCCTGCGTTTGATTGACTGGATCACTGATGTTATTACTGATGCCATAAATAAAATGGTCAGGACCATATCACAAAACTGTGGCCTCCTTCACATAGCTGGATTCAACAATTAGCAGCAAATTCTTCCTCTAATTTCTTTCTCATTCTTTCACCTGCCTGTAGTGTCATGTTGTTGCCCATCACCATACTATCTGAGCATTAGCCAGACGTTTTTGAAAGATACTATCTCTCTCTTTTTCCCTCCCTCATCAGGAGAAGAAAAATGGTTCATTAGAATAAGCTTGTTTTTTTCCTTGTGGGAGGGGGCAAGAGGGGAGCTAGATTGTGTGTGTGTGTGTGTGTGTGTGTGTGTGTGTGTGTGTGTGTGTTTAAGCCTGAGGGGCAGGAGGAGTAGAAGGAATATAGCTGGAAAGCTAGTCTAAAGACATGACATTTATTCAATTTTAAATGTGGGGAGATCCATTATCATTCTTATCTTTGATGGTAATGAGTCTTGTAGTCTTGATCCCTCTCTCAAGATAGTCTTATTTCCTGCACTCCTGAGCCTTGTTATCAGTTGATAAAGTTTCTTTTTTTCCAGTGCAATGCAGCTGCCATCGGAGTTGAGAGTTGTGGAGGAACAGGTCACCCTTCAGGTAGCAATCACATAGAGGGCTTTAAAGATCAAGACCGATACCATCAAATTTGATTCTGTATTCTGTGGCAAACCAGTGCAAAAAGTATTATGACCAAGGAACTGTGTTTTATATTAGTTGGAGCTATTTCAGGCCTTGTAGCTTCACTGATAGGTATGAGTGGCAGTAATGAAGACTGGAGGTCATGAATTCATGGATCATCATAGCCAGATTTGAGCCTGACTGAACAGAATGTGAGGCTAATTAAGATGGATTTGGGGCTTCTTTTCATCATGGGAGTGGTGCAGAGCAGTAAGGACCAGAATTTAAAGGTATGTAGGTAACTACGGATGCTAGCAAGTGCCCTATGGGGATTTTCAGAAGCACCTAAGTGCCTGACTATGTTTTCAGATGCCTAAATACCTTCAGAAATGTGCATCCCCCCCACCCCAAGAGCATAAAGGTGAATCAGGCCCATAATTTGGGATATTATTTCCATTCAGTTATCAGGAATCTGGAGGACTTGCCTGTTTTTAGATCTGTTTAATAATGTAAAAAAGTTCACAGTGATAGATTCTAATTTTTCATTTACGAACAGTCTCATAAGAAATTGTTGAGGTAAGAATGCCCTTACCTGCATCCCCTTTGAATTCTTTACAGTAAACCTTCAATTTAACACACCCCGGTATAACAGATGCTGTCTGCCTGCCCCCCTCCACCCCCTCCTAGATAAATGCCAGAGACTCACCAGAGCCGCCACCATGGCTGGAGGAGCTACCTGAGCAGCTGGGGCCACTGAGGCTGGAGGGGCCACTGCAGCTGCTGGACCCACCAGGGCCAGAGGAGCTGGGAGGGTGGGAGGCAGGGGGCTGCAGCAGAGAGCAGGAGCTCTCCTCCCCCAGCCCCGTGTGCATGGAGCATGTTGGCCCCCAGCCGCCGCTGCCTGCAGTGGCGCTGACCAGCAGCTGTGGAGTTGGAGGCTGCTGGCTGGCAGACTGGGGGCAGCCACACTCTACCTTTGCTTGGAGCTGGGGGCTGGAGGAGCCACAGCGCTGAGAGCTGCAGGAGGTGGAAGGAGCCAGGCTGGCATTCAGCTCCTCTTCTGGTAATTGGGAGAGGGAGATGGAGGTGTGAGGGAAGAATGGGGCAGGAGGGGGGAGCGGAAGTGGGGACAGAGGATGGGGTGAGTGATGGGCTGGGAAGGTCAGTGCATCATCATCCAGTATAACCATTTGGATATAACGAACTTTTGGCATTAACGGGCACCCCTTCCCCTCGTTAGCCTGTTAAATTGTGGCTTTAATGTAATGCACATAAATTATATTAAAATTGCTGCTCTCTGTGTGGCAACCTTTTTGAATATAAAGCCATGGAATATTACTGCAGAGATGATGCTGATTGCTCAGTGAGCAGGCAGGAGTTTATCTTGTTTCTTTTTACTGCCCTGTTTCAGTAGTGAAACAATATATTGTAAAAAAGGGAAGAATACATTGTATGCTTTTCTTTGACTAGACTGTAACACTGTTGCACAAAAAGCAAAGATCATGCTGGGATTTATTAACAGGAATAGGATAAGGAAGACAAAAGATGCAATTTTTGTAGTCTGTGCTAATAAGGCCTTTGAAGCATCACTGAGGCTATGTCTACACTGTGAAATGAAGTCAGATTTATTGAAGCTTTTATAAAGCCAAAGATCAGCATCCACAAATATCCAGAAAGTTGTCATAGTTTGTCTCCATTGCCTTAGCTAGGTTCCACTGTGTCAGCAGAGACTTGTGGATACCTATCCCACAGAGCCTGAATCCCCATTGGATTCTGGGGTTTTGTGCCAGTGTGTTATGGGGTAAAATGTGCCATAAGTACTTCTTGTTGTCTGATGTCATCATCCCAGAGTACAGTGCCCCAAACCCTACCCCTGGAAAACAAAGGACTGTACCAAGGAATTTTGCACCATTTTTGGGTCATTTTCTAAAAACCTGCCCCTGGCTGCTGCTGCTGCACAGAGCTAGTATCAGTCCTCAGTAGCTTATAGCCATTGCACACTGTGTTATGGCCATTTCCCGAAGTGTTGTGCAGTATTGTATTAGAGAAAGCCAGTAGGAGGATGAGATGGTTGCAGATGAACTAGCGAACAGGAAAGTAGAGCTGCTGGCTGCTCTGGATGCATTGCTTGCAGTGGAGTGCCTGTTCTGGAGATGTGAAACCAGCACACACTGGTGGGACCACATCATTCTTGAGGTCTGGGATGACCAGCAGTGGCTGCAGAGCTTCTGCCCATGCAAGGCCACCTTCATGGAACTTCGTGATTTGCTGTCCTCCTCCCTGCCGGCACTGCGATCCAAGAGTGAGACCTCCTTTGACAGTTCAGAGAGGAGTGGCAATTGCTCTGTGGAAGTTTGCAATGCCTGCAAACTATCAGTCCATGGGAAATCAATTGGGGGTGGGCAGATCTACAGTGTGGGCTGCGGCGATCCAGGTAGCTAATGCAATCTGTGACCATCTTCTGTGGAAGACTGACTCTGGGAAATGTGCACTGCATAGCAGATGGCTTTATTGCTTTCCTAACTGTGGTGGGTTGATAGATGGAAGGTATATCTCCATCAGGGCCCTGGACCACCTGACTTCAGAGTATATAGACTACAACATATCTTGCCTCATTGTGTTGCAGGCATTGATGGATCACTGAGGTCATTTCACAGACACGTATGTGGGATGGCTGGGGAAAAGTGCATGATACACGCGCATCTTCAGAAATTTGGGTCTGTGCAGAAAGCTCCAGGATGGGACTTTCTTTCCAGACCAGAAAATCAAGAAATCAAGATTGGTGATGTGGAGATGCCCATAGTGATACTGGGTGACCCTGCTTACCCTCTGGTCCCTTGGCTCACGAAAAGCCACTTTCAGGTACCTTTCGACCCTTCACAAACCAATGCCCCCACTGTGGTTGCAGCCTGTCATATTCTCCATAACATTTGTGAATCCATGGGTGAAAATTTCATGCCAGCTTGTGTTGCAGAGGTAGGTGCCATTATCAGGGCTTATGCACAGCCTGACACAAGGGCATTCACCAAGGCATATGCAGAAGCAACAGCTATGAGGGAGGCTTTGAAAAATAGCTTTATAAAGGAGCACACAGCCACACGAATCTGTTGTGTTGAACTATTGTGACACCACCGCCAATCTCCCACAATGATGTGTGCTTGACTTTTCTGAAAGTACCTCCAACTGCCCTCACCCCATGTGTACCAATAAACGACACTGTAGTTTTCACAAAAACATTCTTTTTAGTTACAGGCAGGAGGGTGAAGTGGTAGGTAGGAAAAAAAGGGAAGCCTGGCATCCCATGTGGTGGAATGTGAGCCTTTTGCAATGTGGAGAGGTCCTGGCTGTGGAGCGAGAGGCAGGGGGTCAAGCCATAGCAAAAGGTTGTGGAGGCTACGTAATGAGTCTTTTGGTGGCCATCTCTGTGCAGCTTCAGCATGACAAACGTGATTGTGGTTAGCTCCCTGGCAGCCATCTGGAGCTCTGCCAAGTCCTTGTTCCTGCATGGAGCATGGTTTGCTGCCGCTGCTGTGTCCGCTTCTAGTTAGCAGCGGCTCTGGTTCACTCCGTCTCAGCCTTTTCAAGCTGTTGCAGGATGATGTCCTGTTTGGATCTCTTTTTTCACCTCATCGCAGCAACCATGATGGTCAGAATTTAGATACAACTTTAAAATGTGACACAGAGCGCTCACCCATGGAATGAAAGGGCCTGTGTTTGACAGTCACTGCAACTTTTGTTTTCCTAGGCCACTTTTGGCTTCTTATGGATGACAATGAATCAATGTGTACACATCAGAAAGTATTAGTTATCCAGACCATTTCATTGTGGGACATGGTAAGATCTTGTTGGCTTACAGGTGGTGGGGGCAGGGATGTCACAGCCCAGCAGCTGCGTGGGCTGCGGAGGAGTGGGGAGGGGAGGGTCATCCCTGTAAACTGTAAAGCTCAGAAAAAACATTCCTTGGCTGCTCCTCATCAATCCTGTGCAGGTGAAAAGACATCTAAAACAGGGAAAGCCTGTGCTGGACATGCTGGTGTCCTGGAGCAGGGTCTGCAGAGCCCAGCAGTTCAATGGCAGGGGAAGGGTTTGAGGCCCTGGATGCATTGCAGGCTGCAGGGTGGGAGGGTCATCCCTGCAAATCGTAAAGCATGCAAAAAACGTTTCTTGGGGGCTCCTCATCAATCCTGTGCAGGCGAAAAGCCATTTAAAGCAGGGAAAGCCTGTGCTAGACATGCTGGTGTCCTGGAGCAGGTTCCGCAGAGCCAATCATGCCCCTCGAAATCGTCTCAGAAATGTCCGCATTTTGCTTGCTGAGTCGAAGTCTGCTCATCACCGATTCTTCACCCCACACAGAAATGAGATCCAGGATCTTGTTGTGGCTGGAGCTGGAGCTCTTTTGCGATTGTGAGAAGACCCCTGAGTAGCCATGATGGTTAGATGGCTTGATCCGATAGCTAAATGCAATGCATGGCTCCTGGGATGCGCTGTCCACGCTGGCCAGAAAGAAAATGAATTCAGATTTCCCGGCTTCCTCTTACCTACTTCCTGCACACCTGGAGAGCAGTAGAAGTGAAAGCAGCCAGAACCGACACCTGTGGTGCATTGTGGGATACCTGTGGGCCACCCCGAAGGCAAATAAAATTGATTTAAAGTAATGCTGTTTTCACACTAGCATTAATTCAGCCTTTTAAATTCAAACTTGACGTTACACTGCCTGGGAAGGTCGGCACAAGAAAGTCAACCTTAGTGCCCCTTAAATTGACCTAATGATGTTTGCAGTGAAGACAGTCACATTGTAAAATTGAGCTAAGTACCTTAAAATTGACTTTATGCTGTAGTATAGCCATAGCCTGAGTCTTAATTTGGACATTGTACTTCAGGAAAGATATAGACAAATTGGAGAAAACCCAGATCGGAGCAACAAAATGCAGCTCTAGAAAACATACCTGTGAAGAAAGACTGAAATGAATTAGTTTGCTTTATATGGAGAAAAAGACTGAGGAGGGACATAACAGTCTTCAAGTACGTAAAATGATGTTATAAAGAGGCCCTTATTGACTGAGCACAGGACAAGACACAAAGGGCTTAAATTGAAGCAAGGGAGTTTTAGCTTACTCTTTAGGAAGAACATCCTAATGTGTAAGCCTAGTTAAGAACTAGCACAAATTATCTAGAGAGCTTGTGGAATCTGTATCACTGGAGGTTTTAAGAATAGATTATACAAAACACCTGCCAGAGAGGATATTGATAATGCTTAACCCAGACTCAGTGCATGGGACTCAATTGGATGATCTATTAAGGTTCCTGCCAGTCTTATGTTTCTATGAGTCTTCCTGCTCAAGTTAGTATAGCATTTAGCCTGTCCTTTTGCTTTGTTCAGTGTGCTAATATAACACACAGCATATCTACATAATACCTTTCCAGCATTCCTGCAGTTGAAAGTTGGCTTTATATTTGTGTTGTTACTAAGAAAGCTGTGGGTGTGACAAACTGTCAAAGGTGGCTTGAATAATTCACTAAATTTGAAAGGTTAATTTTAATGTTTACAGTGAGTTCCTAGGAAACTAAGCTCTCCCTCTTTAAGCTTGCCCAGCTTAAGCATCATGTTTGCTCTCTTCACGATTTTGTGTTTGATATTTTAGTGAAAAAATTAAACTTATACATGTTTGTTCCCTACATAAACATGTGCTTGTTTTTATAACCTGCTTCACATTTATTGTTACCTTCCTGAATCTGTTGCTACCTTCCAGACTATGAATGGTAATAAAACATCTATGTTTTAAATTTTCACTCATTTGCCGGAGATCGGGTCTAGTAAAAAAGCTATGTACACATGCTCCTGGTTATAGTGTTAAGAGGTAGCCCTCCTGAAAAACTGCAGAATAGAAGAACTGTATTTGGGTGGAGGAAAGAGTGGTGACAAAGGGTTGAAGAAAGTTGATATGAACATTTTCAAGTATCATTTCAAACTATGGTATGCAGCGCGGAGAAGACGAAGCAGAGAATACCAAAGTACAGGCAGCAAAATGTAAAGCTTTACAGAGAAATAGTCAATTATTACATTTTTAAATTTGTCCCAACTAGTTTGAGATTAACGAGTAATTTTGCATTAAATTTGGTGTAGGAAAGAAGGAAAATGTGGCATTTACTGGATATAGGTCTTGAACACTTTAATTTGATATGAATTGCAGATGGTATCTTCACTTTAAATCTCTAAAGACTTGGATATAGCTAGAAATATTCAGCAAACTTAATATGAAGAGTAAGAGATGCACAGAACTCTACAATCATGTAGTTGGGTTAAATTTTCATGAGACACTTCTGAAGGGATTTAAACTCATGTCATGTTTGACAGACATAGAAGGTGAAGTTAGAACAGTTGGATCAAATTTAGAGACTGCTGAAGAGCTTTTGGACCCATTGGATATTTATTCTAAAGCAGGAAAGAGAAATCAAAGCTGAATGGGAGAATAAGCTTTCCGAATGACAGAGCTGCTATCTTGCTAAAAAGCAGAAACGTAGGACTTATCAGCAAGGAAGACCAGTAACTAAAACTTGATAACTCTCAGTAAGTCCAAAACTTCAGCTGTAATAAACATTGTGATGACGGTTAGTCTTTGTCCCCTAAAGCTATGTTTTCCAGAGTTTGGTTATTGTTTATTATCCTCTTACAAAGACACAATATAGTAGCTGTCAATAAAAGATCTGTCTGGCTTCTACAGAATGCTTGCACTCTGTTATGTTAAACAAGCATGGATTTCAGCCCTGGATGTCTGATTATTCTATTATAAAATCTTAAATTGAAGACGAATGGGATTTTACTCTGGATGCAGAACGTATAACTTCAGAACAGCAGATCAAAATGTATGTTCTGGAATTGCTTTATTTTTTCCATACTGAGACTGGTCTGTTTTACAAATATCTTAAAAGATACTAGCGAGGTTAGCTTTCCTAGCCACATATCATTCTGTTATAGCCTTAGAGAGTTCTAACTTATTCACCCATAGCAATATATTAATCAATTACTGAAAATTGTCTTGTTTTTTCTCATCTCTTCTTGCGCTCTAAAAATACCAGCTATAAACCTAATAATGGGAGCTTATTTTCTGGGTCATCAATTCAGTTCTTGGAAGGCCTTGTCCCTGTAATTAGACAAGCTACATACCAGTCAATTGTTAGCTACATATTTTCAAAGTTCCTTTTTTTCCCCTCAGGCTCTTTAACTAGAAGCTTTTTCTTGGATCATAGCAGATTTTCAAAGCTTTCAGTTTCATTTAATCTTTACTCCTGACCAACTGGGTTCAGGGTAAGTAATTTCAACATAGTTTGGCTTGTCATATAGCTTTACCTTTCTGGTACATGACCAAGACTCAAAAGAGGGGGGAAAAATCCTTGTATTAATAGCAGATACCAGCTTGTGATAAAATGTTCTCCATCTGGCAGGTCAGGTGTCTTTTCAGGGATTGAAAGTTATATTTCTCTTCTAATATATAAATATTTAACCAGAAATATTTACCTGCAAAAATACAGCCTCAAATAGCGTGTTCCTGAAAGCCACCTGCTACACATCTGTGACCTTTTTCATTTTATCTCAAACCAGTGGAACAGGATGCTATTCTGGGGGCTTAAAGAAAGCTGCTACTCAGTGACTAGACAGAAAGTGTGGCTGATTGCCAGTTGTGCAGCCATAAGCTGCTTTGGTGGATTTTCTTTTTCTGAGGCTTTTGCATTATTGGGAAGGGAATTTGTATTCCACATAGTAAGACTTCAGAATGAGACTGAGATATGCCCAGCAAAAAGGAACAAATATAATGAGGAGTTGTGTCCTAGGCCAAAGATTTCACCATTCTATTCCCTACCTCTGTCTCTAATGCCAGTAGAAGCTGACTGTGATGTGATTAGCATGAACAGAGATAAAATAAGATAAAATTGTTAGGTTTTCCTTAAACCCACCATGTATTCATTCTGGTCTAACTTATCTCATAAATAGAATCCTACACTAACTTTAGCAAACAAAGACGGGAAATCTTTCCAGTGCATTTAGAAGGGAGCTACAAACCTAAACCCTTTTATTACTAATGAGACTTAAGCACAGGCAGGAAAATGTAACCAGTATGTTATCAGAGCCATGCACAATGACAGGGGAAAAATAATGCCTCCCCAAAGTCTTAGCCGCTGTGCAAGTAGTCTCAAAGACTAGGTCTACAGAGCAGCTGGGAGGATGCACCCCAGCATGGGTGGGAAGATGAGCTAGTTTGCTAAAATAGCAGCATGGCCCTGGTGGCATGGGCGCGTCTGAGGCTAGCCATCCGGGTACGTACTCAGGCTGCTAGCCCAAGCCACTACTGCTGATGCTACAGCTGCACTGCTAGGTTTTAATGCACTAGCTCAAGCAGAGCTAGTGCTAGCCTGTCTACCCATTCTGGGAAGCACAGTGCAGATGCATTCAGAAGACCTCCATCTTGATGTTTACTGTGCTGAAACAGGAACTTCAATATCATCCATGAAGACTGTAAGAAATCTCTGAGGTGATTAACAGAAAAGTTCACACACACTCAGAGTAAGAATTTGCTTCATCCTGTATGGGTGCACAAGGGTGCATGGAAGGCAGAGGAAGGGAGTGTAAAATCAAGGAGCCTTCCAAGATGTTATACCTATGCAGGAATGAGCACAGTTTGATCTTTTCTCTCTCCTTAGCATAAGGGATGGAGACCTGAATGGACAAGTTCTATTTACTTCAGTGGGAGCAGATTTTAGCAGCATAGAAATGCAGGCCTACAAGGGATCTCAAGAGATAATCTAGGCCAGGAGATCGACAACCTGCGGCTCCAGAGCCGCATGCTGCTCTTTAAGGAGTCATTCGCTGCACTAGACACTGCTGCCACTGGCTCCTCTGTGGCTCCCCACCCTGCCACCTCAGAAATAATAGAACTAAATTCAGTTGGTTTAATGGCCAGATCCTTCTCGCTGCCCTGCCAAGAGTTGCAAAGAGTTACACAGGTTGACCATGCGTTGTGTGGAAAACAAAACAAAACTTTTTTTTTGTTAGTTTTAAACCTGCTACCTATTAATTTCATTTGATGAACCCCATTTCTTGTGGTATGGGACTAAGTAAAATACTTTTCCTTATTTCCTTTCTCAATACCGGTCATGATTTTATAGACCCCTGTGTTATCCCTGCTTAATCTCCTGTTTTCTAAAGTGAAAAGTCACAGTCTTTGGCATGTGTTCCAAATCCCTAATCATTTTTGTTGCCCCTTTCTGCACCCTTTTTTTCCAATGCCATGATAATTCCTTGTTTTTTATGTGTGTGTGTGTATATATATATATAGTATAGTATAGTATATATATAGTGTACTATACTGTACATGAGGGAATTCTTTGGAGAGCCAGAAAGGGGACAGAGATTACTATGGAATTTGATTTGAAAACCTTGAAAACTAAGTGATGAAGTTAAAATCTAAAAGTAAGAAAGTCTTTCCTTTTCATTTCCCATGTTTACTCTGCCTGCCCTAGACAAGTGGGATCAGGAATAAAACCAAATTTCGTTGAAATTCACCTTCTCCATTACACAAAGACAGCCAAGAAACCATTGACAAACATACCATACAGTGCAGTGATTCTCAAACTTTTGTTTTCGTGGACCTCTTGAAAATTGCTGAGGATCTCAGTGGGTCGCTTAATGATCTTTCAAAATATTGATTGTACCCTCAGCTAACTATTGTAAAGTGTTCTGGATAAAAGAGTTCTGTTTACGTAAACCTTAGTAGTAATTATTTTTTGTTTTAAAAATAAAAGCGCATAACTCATATTTTAATATGATTAGGGGGTCCCACCACCTCACCCCCGCAGTAGCTATGGTGCTGGGGCTGAGAAGGAAGGCCATCTCTCCTTGACAGCTGCGGCCATGGAACTGGGGAAAGTTGCCTTTTTCTTTGGTGACTGCAGCCCTGCACATCCCAAATTCCCCTCACCCCTCTTCTCATCCCACCGCCGCCCACCTACCACTTATTTCACCCATTTAGCTGCACTGCCCCCTGTCACCTACCCCATATTTTCCCAAGTCCACCACCTCACCTTACATGTGAGGGTCCAGGCACATAATTAGTGGATTCATGCCTGAAAGCCACCAGTTAGGCAGGCAGCCTTTCATTCTCTTGTGTGCAACTGCCCAGGCAGACCAGGGTTTCCTCTAATTTTTTCCATCCACAGGCAGAATAAATTTTGTTGTCTGCACCAAGACGTGTGGGTATGCACCACAAATAGAACCACTTGCTGCTCACTGTGGGTGGCTGTAAGTACTCTTCCAGTCTGCTGGACGGCACGTG
This sequence comes from Carettochelys insculpta, assembly GCF_033958435.1. Taxonomy (NCBI): domain Eukaryota; kingdom Metazoa; phylum Chordata; order Testudines; family Carettochelyidae; genus Carettochelys; species Carettochelys insculpta. The sequence continues at coordinate 93,351,055 of NC_134139.1, forward strand.
AATCTCTCCCGGTTGGGCGCCCATGGACTCAGCTTATAGGGGACACTGCTGTGGACTATCTGAATAGAGCTCATGGACCACAACTTGAGAACCTCTGGTGTAGCATGGTGTTTTCACATATTGGCAGCCACAATTTCAAAAGTGTCCAGGGATTTCAACTGCCTGAGATTTTAGGTGTCCAACTTGAGAAACCTTAGTCCTGGTTTTCTGAAGAGATAACCTCATGTGGAATTGTGAATAGTCAGTGTGTTTGGATTCAGGAAATTTAAGATGTCTCAGGGTGGGCTTGAACAACCAGTGAACATTTTGAAAAATATTGTCCAACACAGTGTGTTGAGACAAGGAGGGGATGCACCCAAAAACATGAAAGTCAAGATCCTGCCAGTCAAAATCCAACTAATAATAAATTTACAGTACTCCAGAAACAAGCTCTCACCAGCAGCTAATACACAAGAAGGGAGAAAGCCCTTCCTGACACCTTTAGGCGATAAGCTTATTCTCTCTCCAACATGAGCTTAAATTATGTAGCTACAGAATTATTGTTCGGCATATGATTATCCTACCTTTTAAATTCAGTTACAGTATTTGACCCAGTGGCTTCCTCCAGGAGTGAATCCTATTCCAAAAGAAGCAATTCAGGAGCAAAGAGAACATTTTTTTATAAGTACAATAGTGTCTTTTATAAATTACAGATTGCTGACTGGAAAATGTACAATGACATCTAATGCTCTTATGTTCTTATGTTATATAGAAACTTTCATGTATCCTGTCTGATATGTTATGAAATACCTTAGCAGTCCCACAATTTTAAACAAGTTTATTGTCTTCATATTTCCTGACAATAATATTTGTCAATTATCACTGTACTTTATATAATGATCATAATTACTGTATGCAATCCAATGTACATATGGGCCCGTACATACTAAGCAAACCCCTTGGACTTGCATGTTTATCAGGTTGGTGGCTTGAAACCATCTCTGCAATGGGCTGAGTGAAAATTATAGATCCAAATGTTCCTGAATGCTAGGGAAAAAAATTGGTAGATTTGTATTTTGATCCCATCTCTATTTCAGTTCACTATATACACATGATCTTGAGTTCAGAGTGGAGTCTTAAAATACTAATTAAAGGCAGTAAACAATATTTGGTGTAGAGATCAAAGGCATTAAAGGTAAGTGTTCAGAGTTAAGTGTCAAATGAGAGGCAATGGCTACTGCTTGAGACCTCTTCTTTGAGAGCTTGATCCAATACCAGCTAGTGTAGGTTTTTTTTCCCCATTGACATGAGTGAGTACTGGATCAGAACCTGGGTCTCCTGTCCCTTTTTGACACCAAGGCCTGGGGGGATCTAAGTGACTACTTTTGGGTGTGTTACCTTGCAGAATTACCAAGGTTTTGTAGAGTGGTTTCTGACTGCATTCGAGCTTGTCCCTCCTAATATTGCTTTTAGGAAAGGAGATGTAACAATTATATTTTTCATTCTTGATTGAAAATGTAATATCTGCAGTAATGTTTATTATTAAGTATTGAGTTTGGCTCTATGCAACACCTTTTTATATATAAATGTCATTTTGACTCAATCTGTAATTATTCTGCCCTGCTTTGTAGAGCGAGCATTAAATAAGATCAGTTATTTGGAAATTGCATTCTCTTCCTCTTTCTGTGTTCAAATCAAACTGTAACTTTATAGCTTGCAAGAATCTTTCCTGGTTTTGTCTGGGCTCTGTTAGCCATTGAAATAATTCAGCGATGCATATATGTGGTGGTGGGGGGGGGGGATATAGTTGAAGATGATTATAGTGTATTGCATAAGCCTAGTTTTTGTAGTCTGTTTTTTTTAAAATGATCTATCAGCAGAATGGATCAGCTGTAGATCATATATAATTAATTTCACTGCACCAGAGAGTGCTTCCCACTGTTCATCATTGAAACCTTTATTTTTGAATTTGCTAACCTTTTGTAATTTCAATATTTAATAATGGTATAAAGAATGTCTTGGTAATTTCAGCTTCCTACTTTTTCTGTTCACCCGTTATCACTCTGTTTTGCATTAGATTGATTTCAGCTCTGATAGGGACATGTGTGTGCACAAGAAACTTTTCCACCTTTAGACAGTCCATGAAACAGCTAATCATAATCACAGTCCTTGTGAATGGGACTTGCTTGTCCTCTCTTCACCCTCATGAAACAATTGCCAGAAAGAGGGTGGAAAGAAGGCAGACACCGAGCAGCTTCAGGTGAGATTCTTCCTGAAGCAATCTCTGTCCAGGACCCTCCTGAGGAAAACTCTTGTGTGTTGTTGCAGCAGTGTGACCCCACATTGCCCATACACAGGGCTGTGTTCATATTGCCCTTTAAGCATCATCTGCCAAAATAATTGTGGCAGGAGCATGTAACTGCTATTCATATGGGTATGCTGTGATCCTAGACAATAGTACTCCAGCAACTAGCCCAGCTGTCCTATGGGACTTTCCCATTTGGGAGATTGGAGAAAAATGTGTGTGTGCCTGTGCACAGGAAAAGTAGGGTTTTGTTTAAACATACTGACTAAACTGAGCTGTGCAGTTCATCTCTTTCATTCCGCTAGCGCTCAGAAAGCAGTGCTGTCAGGTTGAGCAAATGCTGTTGCATGAAGTGACCTGGAGTCAGTGAGCAAGAGGTGGTGAGGGGAAGTGAAAAGAGGAAGAGATCAGGAAATAGTAAGAGGAACTTGTCAATATGAGCAATTTATCACAAGCATATAAAGATGGGCAGCGGTGAGACAGAAGGGCTACTGACACAAAATGACCCGAACTGCCCTCCACAATCACTGCTCCTCTTCACCTGAGCCGGGGGAGAAGAGGGGACTTTATGTGCCAAGGCAACTGGAAGCACAACTGTTGGATGCCATAGAGCCCAGCATTGTGAGCAGGGCCTGCACCTGGAAGAGTTTTGGGTGGGTAGGGATCAGGTGGGTCTTTTGCTCCCTTATCCCCCCATTTATCAGTCCTTGCAGCAGTATGAACACTGAAGTTTGCACATGATACTGAATACAAAATACAAGTCTCTGCTTTACACTGAGCAACAGTCCTCTGGTTCTCAGCACTCCATTCAGCAGGGTGCCTGAGCACCTGTGGGACTGAAACATGGAAGCAGATCTGTGCAGTAAGAAATAAAACATGAGTCAGTGTAAAATGGCAGATGGTGCCTTTTAAGCTTGTGCATTTTTTTTTCTATCCAGAGCAATAGTTGCTGTTGTTGCAGGCCCTGCTGATCAGATTATGGTCTGCAACAACAGGATTAATATAGCCTCAGCCTCAAGTGAGGTCACATAATGGACAAGATCCGTTGCAGGGTGTGTAGCCAGTAGTGCTGTTAGAAATAAGTTCTAAGAATTGTAATGAATTTTATAACATCTTTAAATTGCAACAACTTTTTCTCCTTGAATTACACCAAAGTAAAGAATATCTTCACTGGGGACAAATAAAGAGAAGAATTCATAGGAAGAGGACTGCAGAGTAGAAGGATGGATTGACTCTCTGATCAGAAGCAGCTATAATCTAGTGAACTGAGTATTGATGTAGGGGGAAAAAAAGACCTCTTTGTTCTGATGCAGTTACTCACTCACTGTGTCTTTCTGGAAGTTGCCCCGGTCTCTGTGTAGTAGCTGTAAGACCCTCATTTCCATAGTATCTCAGCACCTCTCAATACATTTATTTTCACAACATACCCGTGAGGCAGAGAAGTACTATCATACTGTTACCCACAAAGAACAGATGACAGGTTATGGCACAGAGGGTGAGATCCTGGAAGGGCCACAGGAAATAACAGGAACGACACCGCAATCCACAAAGCCGAGCTGGGCACCTAGTTGTCCATACAATGAAAGGAGAGAAGCAGGTCCTTAAGAATGTGACCCACAAAAGTCAGCATCTAGGGGGGAGCAGCCTAAGCTAGCCAATGGGAGAGGCTGATAAGAGGGGAGTTTGCTAAGCCTTGACCATTGTTTGGAGATAGGCGTTTGAGTATAGGCGAGGGAGGTGTCTATCTCTGCCGACAGATCCATGAAAGAGAGTCCATCTCCTGGAGTCCAGTGGCGTAGCTGCCTAAAAGTCCGTAGAGTCCTTCTCATTCTGTCTCAGATGTTCTCCCTGTGTGTGACTCTTCTGCCATGAATAAATACTTAATCACTGGGAAGAGGAGGCGGGAAGACGAGAAATAATAACTCAGTAGCCTGTTTGTCACCACACTCCCTGGGACGTGGAAGATCTATCATAATAGTCAGCATATATTTGTGAGTAGTAGAGACCCTTATTCAAATACTTCTCCCCATTACATGGGGATGAGGGTAAATGAAATGGATTCTCCAGTATCCTAGGCATTTCTGTAGTCACAGGACATGCAAATTAAAAATAATGCAAAATATTATACCAAAATGATTATTGTTAAAAAGTTCTGAGCAGGAGGTTTGTGGAAGGGAAACTAGATATAATTTTTTTCTGGCTCATCCATTATCATAAATTGCTCTTTTGTTGAAATATTTATGTATTTCTAGTAATCTTCCAATTCAGAAATATTGTACTGACTTATAAACCAATGACATGTTTTTGCTCTCTGTTTTTCTTGTTAAACTGGACTAAATCCTTTTGAAAACAGGGAGTGAACAAACAGTCCCCCATAAAAACTTATCAGATATCATGTGTTTGCAGTGAAAGAGGCCTGATTATTCTGCTTTAACAGAAATAATTGATGAAGTCATAGCAGTTCTTTCCAATCTGTAAGGTGCTCCACCCATACACTGTTTTGCTGAAGAACTGAAATCATGGCAGAAAGTCAGGAAAACAAAATACAATTCCTGCGTTAAATTTATATTTAATTTTAAAAAAGAATCTTCCAAATACTGATCTGTGTACAAGAGGGGGTTCTTTCTTCGAATGCAGCTTATATTTTATTTCATTTAAGTTTAGTTTAGTGTAGTTTAGTTTAAGACGTAAGATAGACTAATGTTGGGTGAGGGTAGGAAAGTTCTAAGCAGATCTGACAATGTTTATGAAACTTGTACACACAACATAATCCTGCTGCCTCTGCTATGACCTTTGCAACTTACTAATTGTTGGACGCTCTTAAGCAAAGACAATTGGTTATCCGAATATGTTTAGGGAAATTGTGTTGGATATAGATGGCATCTAGAGATAGGGTTTTATATACAAACACTGGATCAATTTCCTTTCTGTCTAAGTGAGAAATAAATGTATATCTTCTTTTACTAGGGATAATACACAGGAACCTGTCAAATTTTCAGTCCATTTTCATCAGCTTCACCACAGGATTTTAAATATTGTAAATTTCACAGTTTCAGTTATTTGAATCAGAAATTTCATGGTTTTGTAACTGTAGGGCTCATGACTCAAAAAAGGTTGGGGTGGGATGTGTCAGAAGGTTGTTGTAAGATTGGGGTTTGCAGTATTACTACCCTTATTTCTGCACTGCTGCTGGTAATTGGCTCTACCTTCAGCGCTGGGTGATTGCTGCCCGACAGCTCAATTCTGTTGAAGTCAATGGGAAGCTTGCCTTTGGCTTCTGTGTGGCCAGGATTTCTACCCATAGTACTTGCATCTTAGGCTATTAATTACTTAAGCAAAAATATTAATCTGTGCTACAGAGTCTGGTCCTGGATGTTACCCAAAGAAAGTTTATTTTTAAAGTAGTGAGTTAGTAATAAAATGGCATAGTCTCACTCTAATGATTACAGCTGTGAAATGTTCCTCAGGCTCCATTATTTGTGAATTTAGGTGTTCCTGCGCAGTTATATTTAAAATACTTTCAGACTCAAATAAGAGTATATCAGGCAAAGATAAGGTAGCTCATGTAAGGTTTCCACTGAGTCTTCAGTTAGACTCTGTGATCCTGGGTATCTCCCAAGGGTCAATGTCAATGTTGCACTTTTTAAAGTTATACTTCAGCAAGTCCTTATAATGCTTCTGTTGTCCTCCTACATGACAGTACCCTTCTTTCAGCTGACTATCCAGCCGCTATCATGGATCCTTCTCCATCCTTTGTGAATGGTTTGTCCCACTTCTACCAGACCCAGACCCCAATTACCTCAGATCTCTGCGTCCTGAGCACTGTGGACGTGCAATAGTCTATCCATTTCTGTGCCCTCCCTTTCTCCAACCTGCTCTGTATCCCTCTTCAGGGACTCTTCTCATGAGCAGCTGTTTCATCAGGAGGTGCAATTGCTCATGGCCTTCGGGGGTGGATAGAGGAGGTTCCTCAGGAGTTCTGGGGAGGGAGTTTTACTCCTGGTACTCCCTTTTTCTCAAGGGCAGGGGGTATTCCACTCCATCTGAGATCTATGGAACTTGAATGAATTCATAAAGAAACTGAGGTTCTTCATGGTTTCCCTAGCCACCATCATTCCCTCTCTGGATCTGGGGGACTAGTTTGCTGTTTGTGACCTCAGCAACATGTACTTTCACACTGCAGTCATTCCAGCCCACAGATGTTTCCTTTGCTTGGTCATGCTGGGCAGCCATTATCAGTTCCTGGTGCTTCCCTTTGGCCTTGCTATGGCACCTCAGGTTTTTACAAAGCGCAGGGCAGTGGTGGCCACATTCCTGTGCCAGAACTGGGTGCAGGTCTTTCCCTATCTAGACAACTGGCTCGTCATGGGTAGGACTTGAGAGCAGGTGCTCTGGCACTTGTAGCTGGTCAGGGACATATTTTCCTGGTTGAGCGTTATCGTGAATGTGACCAGGTCCACTCTCACTCCCACTCAAAGAATCAAGTTCATTGGGGCCCTTCTTAATTTTATTCAAGTGACAGCCTCCTTATCCAAGGCCCTCCTCCAGGTTATGGTGAGCATTATTGCTGGAATTCATCAAAGCCCAGCCACCACAGCGTGCAATTACATGAGGCTCCTAAGATACACAGAATCTGGCATCCGTATCCTCTGTCACACTCAGCTTTACCTTTGCCATCTACGAGCATAGCTGGTATTGGTAGTCACGTCCTCTCAGGAGTCTCTTAATCTGCTGTTCACTGTGCCTCAGGTGATCCAAGACTCCTTCAATCGGTGGCTCCAGCCACAAATAGTTTGTGTAGTAGCAGTAGTAGTGTAGTGGTCCCCTTTATCAGGTCATAACCAGTGATCGCTCTGATCAAAGATGCCTTAGACATGGATTGGGGAGTACACCTGAAAGACCTTCAGATCCAAGGTCTGCAGGTGGAACTTCTGCTGCAAATCAGTGTTAGGGAGCTCAGGGGGTCTTGCCTGGCTTGCCAGCTATTTCTGCCTCACCTGAGGGGTAAGCATGTCCTAGTCCTGATGGACAACACCACAGCAATGTGCTATATCAATCAAAAGGTGGTGCTCACTCTTCTACCATGTGGAAGGAAGCCCTCAATTTATGGGACTTCTGTATCCAACACAACATACAGCTCCAAATCCCATACCTTCCCCGTTCCCAGAACAGCCTCACAGATTGTCTCAGCCAGTAGCTTCACTCTCACAAATGGTCCCTCAAGATGGATGTGGCCCTCACCATCTTCATCAAGTGGGTTCACCCCCCGCAAGTGGACCTATTTGCAACCCGCTATAACAGGAAGTGTGGCTTCTTCTGTTCGTTCCATGGCCACCTGTGAGGATGCATAGCAGATGCTTTCTGTCTGTCCTGGACGGGGCAGCTCCTATACACATTCCCCCACATTACCACTTCTATAAAGGGTCTCTCTCAAGATTTGACAGGACAAAACGGCAGTCATACTTGTAACACCCATGTGGCCCAGACAGCACTGGTTTACCACACTGCTGTCTGTTTTGGTGGTCTGGCCAATGACGCTCCCTCTGCTTCCAGATCTGTTAACACAGGGCCACTGCCCACTGCAGCACCCAAACCTGGAACTACTCCACTTGGCAGCGTGGAAGCTCTGTGGTTACACTGCCTTGAGCTGCAGTGTTCAGCTTCAGTCAGTGAGTTTTTATTGGGCAATCATAAGCCCTCTGCTTGGGCTGCCTACCTTGCAAAATGGAAGAGGTTCTGTCTTTGGTGCTTCCATGAAGGCACATGCACACAGCCAGCGACCACACCCAAGTTCGTGGACTACCTCCTTTGCCTGAGACACCAGGGTCTGGATGTGTTGTCCATTAAAGTCCAGCTAGCTGCGACTTCAGTGTTTCATCTCAGATCAGGTGCAAAGTCCATTTTTGGAGATCTTTTAGTGGGTCATTTCCTTAAAGGATTGGACAGGCTGTACCTGCGGGTGTGACACTCGATACTACCATGGGATCTGAATTTAGCCCTCTGCAGGCTTGTGGTGTCCCCATTTGAGCCTTTGGCTCCCTGCTCTTTGTCCTACCTCTTGTATAAAATGACCTTGGTAGTGATTACATCTGCCAGATGGGTATCAGCATTGCAGGCCCTTACCTAGAAGCCTCCATATACTGTCTTTTATAAAGATAAGGTGCAGCTGTGCCAATATCCTGCATTCTTGACAAAGGTGCTGTCATCATTCCATGTCAGTCAGGACATTTTTCTCCCCTTCTTCTTCCTAAAGCCCCATGCCACTGACTGGGACAGGGCTTCACACCCTCTTTTTTTTTTTTTTGCCAATGTGTCATGACAAGAGAAACCTTGGCTGACAGCCTTAGGTCATCCACATCTAGTATAGCCTTAAGCATGGCTGGGGTTTAAAGCATGTATACTTGTGTGGCTTCAAGAAACCTCTAGGTGCAATGACACAAGACCTCATCAAGCAAATCCTAAACCTTTGGGGACAAAAAAAACAGTCTCATTGTCATACTTGACACTCTTAACAGTATCAGTGGAGAAACTGCTGGTGGGTTTCATAAAAAACTGCTAATAAAGCAGATCCACTTTCTAGTTGTTAGCTTCGCTGATGAGTGGTTGCTCCATTCTTTCTGCTGAAAATCCCCTTTTCAAAGAGAGTTGTGGGCGGGATCATAGGCTTTTTTACTGGTATAATTCTGTCTCTCAGTATACTGAAAGTAGAAAAGGTTACTAAAATAATCCTATAGTTCCTATGTGTGTTTGTATGTGTGTGAGGGAGAGAGTGTGTTCAAGGGTGAGATCCAAAAGCATAAGGGGTTTGTCATAAAATATCGTTATATTTGCCTAAAATTTTACTTGGTGGTGGACATCCATCACCAAACAGTTATTTGTAGTGGTCCACACAGTGGAGGTTAGGGCTCTATTATGTATCCTTCTGATGATGCATTGGGAAAGCCTTCAGATTTTTCAGCCTAGCTGCAAGAAGTCTATTCTATCTATTTTTTAAGCCCAGCATTTGTAAACCTTAAAGCTAAATCATATTTAGGCACATTATACAAGCATGCTATTTTTCTAAGATGCAGCACACCTGCAATTCCAACTGACTTAGTGGTATTTGTGGGTTTCTCTAATAAAGAAAAATGAAGCTCCTTGTAAATGCACAAGCAGTTCTTCTACCCTGTCATTAAAATACTCACTCTTGAACATACCTAAAGAAAACCATTCTTGTGCATTATTAAATTAACTCATAAGAAAGGCTGTCTGGCTTTGATCTTGATGAAATGTGACAAACATTAGTTCCTTCCAAGTTTCTACATTTAGAAACTTAAAAAGCAGGTTTTGTGTTTTCTACTCTGTTTTTTCAATATTCAAATAACGTTAATTGCTATGAAACATTGATCCATTTTGTAAATTCATAAAAGCATCCACCCAAGATCTCTGGGTGTATTACAATCCTGCTAAAATTTAACTAGTGGATCATTATGTTGTTCTAATGAAAAAGTCAGTGAAGACCTCTACTCAGTGTGCAGCACTGACTAAGAAAGGAAATAGTATGTTTTAATCAAAAACAATGATGAGATGGAGAATAGAACCAAAATTTATAAGGCCATTGTATAAACAGAAGCACTCACTCATCTAGAAGGCTGTTCAGTTCTAGTTGTCCTATGTCAAATAGGATGTGGCAGAAATGGAGGCAGTTCAGGATGAGGAAAGCAGTGTCAGAAGCATGAAAAAATTACCATATGACAAGTGACTGAAATGATTGGGGATTGTTGCCCACTGAGATCTGGCAAAGAATAAGGGAAGAGATGATGAAGTATAGAAACTAATGAGTGATAAAGAGAAAATGAGTCAAACATTTAAAGTTACTCTTCTGCATACTACAAGAACAAAGGGACACTGGATGACATTGAATGGATGTACATTTAAATATGATATACATAATTTTAAATGGGTCCATTTCGTAACCTAGTGAACAAATCTTTAAAAATGCTTTCAAATTCAGTTGTTCACATTTCAGTTGCTTTTTATGTACATTTTTCAACCATCTTGACTCCTCACTAGCCCATGCAATAAACAAGATATCCAGAAAACATATGTTGAGAAATTTGTGTTTTAAAAAAAATGCAGTGGCTGAAGATTGTCCATTATGTCAGGAGATAACTATAATTTATTTTAAAGATCAAATTATAATCTCTTAAGATTTACTTTAAAGCAGCTCTTTCATTCTGTTATATTTTAGCTTCTAATTTTTAAAGTAAAATATAAATTATAGCCAAAAACTCAAAGTAATTGCAACAGGTTTTTGAGTATATCAGAAGCAGGAAGCCTGCTAAATAACCATCGAGACTACTGGATGATTCAGATGCTGAGGGAGCACTCAGAGATGATAAGGTGATTATGGAGAAACTAAATGAATTCTTTGCTTTGGTCTCCACTGCCGAGGATGTTAAGGAGATTCCCAAACTGGAGCCATTCTGTTTAGGTGACACATCTGAGGAATTGTCCAAGACTGAGGTATGATTAGAGGAGGTTTTGGAATAAATTGATAAACTTAACAGTAACAAGTCACTGGGACCATATGGTATTCACCCAAGACTTCTGAAAGAACTCAAGTGTGAAGTTGTGGAACTATTAACAGTGGTTTGTAATTTATCCTTTAAATCAGATTCTGTACCTATTGACTGGAAGATAGTTAATACGACTCCAATATTTAAAAAGGGCTCTAGAGGTGATCCTAGCAATTACAGATCAGTAAGTCTAACATCAGTACCAGGCAAATTAGCTTAAACTAGAGTAAAGAATAAAATTGCCAGACATGTAGATGAACATAACTTGTTGGAGAAAAGTCAGTAGGTTTCAGTAAAGGGAAATCAGGCCTTACTAATCTACTAGAGTTTTCTGAGGTGGTCAATAAGCATGTGGACAAGGAGGATCCAGTGGGTATAGTTCACCTAAGATTTCCAGAAAGCCTTTGATAAGGTCCCTCACCAAAGGATGTTAAGTAAAACAAGTTGTCATGGAATAAGAATGAAGTTCTTCTCATGGATTGAAAACTAGTTAAAAGACAGGAAACAAAGGGTAGGAATAAATGGTAAGTTTTCAGAACGGTCAGAAGTAGCTAGTGATGTCCCCCAAGGGATCAATCCTATTCCACCTATTTATAAATGACTTGGAAAAAGGGATAAACAGTGAGGTGGCAAAATTTTCTGATGATACTAAACTGTTCAGAATAGTTAAGGACAAAGTAGACTGTGAAGAGCTTCAAAAAGATTTCACAAAACTAAGTGATTAGACAACAAAATGTCAAATGAATTTTAATGTTGATAAATATAAACTAATGCACAATGGGAAAAGTAATCTCAACAGTACATGCAAAATGATGGGGACTAATTTAGCTATAAACTCTCAAGGGAGAGATCTTGGAGTCATTGTGGATAGTTCTCTGAAAACATCCACTCAGTGTGCTACAAGTAGTCAAAAAGGCAAACAGAATGCTAAGAATCATTAAAAAGGGATAGAAAATAAAGGATATGATGGAGATCTATAAAATCATAACCGGCATGGAAAAAGTGAATAGGGAAAGTAATTTGCTTGTTCTCATAACAAAAGACCTAGGGGTCACCAAATGACATTAATGGGTAGCAGGTTTACAACTAATAAAAGGAAGGTTTTCTTCGCATAGTGCACAGTAGGCCTATGGATCTCCTTGCTAGAGGAGGCTGTAAAGACCAAGACTTCAACAGGGTTCAAAAAAAGAACTAGACAAATTCATGGAGGTTAGTTCCATTGATGGGTATTAGCCAGGTTACGTAGAAAAGGTGTCCATAGTCTCTGTCAGCAATTGGAAATGGATGTCAGGAGAGGGACTGCTTTTGCGATTACCTGTTCTGTTCACTCCATCTGCGGGCATCAGGCATGGGCCTCTGTCGGAAGACAGGATACTGGGCTAGGTGGACCTTTGGTGTGACCTGCTATGTCCATTCTTGTATTTTTATGTAAGAATCTACCTTGATTACATAAACATGTAATAATCATATTGTTGTACTTGCTATATGCTCTGTCCTCATCCTGCTCTTCTGTCATCACTACAGCATATTATGTAGGCCCCAATATAGCAAAACCTAAAGATACAGGAAAAGATCGTCAGCTGGCATAATCATCCTATCTCCATCACTTTAATTGAGCTATACTGATGTATGTCAACTGCCACATGTATTTGCCACTATCATCAGTGTAGTGTCTCATAGGTCAAAGGATAAGCCCATCTTTTCGGGAAAGAAGCTCAATATTTTGTAGGTAGCTATGTGGAACCTAGCATACTTTCAGGTCATCTATACACACAGAATATTTATCCATTAAATGAGCTAATGAACAACTGTGAAAATATATCAGCATGAAATCTATTGGCTGTAAAAAGGGTCATTGTTACCAGAGATTATGGGAATTACTGTGGTTGCTCAGTACACCAGTCCATTACAGTGCCAGGTAGGGAGGCCACTTGTCTACTTTTGTACCAGATAGGCCTCTTTTTGGCTACATCTACACTAGAAGCATCTGTCTACAGAAGTTACTGTTGGAAGAGATGTTCTGAGAAAACTTCTGTTTACAGATCCTGTCTACGTATAAAAACTGATTGATATTTTCATCTGCTCTGTTGACAAAAGGGTCCCCTGGAGTGTCTACACAGGTTTTTTTGTTGACAGTTTCTGTCAACGAAATGCATTTTGTGTGTAGGTGCTCCTTGAGTTTTGTGTACAAAACTCTCTAGTGTAGATGTAGACTTTGGCTAATTTGTTCTTATCCTTGTCTTAGACAAAACCAGATGTGCCTTTGCCTGGTATAGGACAGGGAGTGCCATTTTGAACATTGAATCATTCCGCCTCCACCAGTATGACGATATACACATGCTATGTGCTCGGTCAGACCAGCAGGGGCAGAGTGCTGCCCTCTTGAAAGTGTCATCCCTCATGTGAGGTATAAGGTCACCATTGCAGGTCCAAGGGGTCACGGTGGCAGGCAGGGTAGGTCCATGCTATTCCCAGAAGTGCCAGAATGTCTGGTATTCTATGAACATGTGAGTGGCCATCTGTAATAGGATGGGGTTTCTGGGCACAGCTAGATGGATCAATCCAGAATAACTTTGCTTAAAATCTGGACTCCTTACATCCTCAGGCTGGGAGGCAAATCCAATCTGCCACAAAATACCTCTGCCAGCCCCATTGGCCAGCCAGAAGCCACAGATTTCCCAGCTGCTATACCTGTCCTGACCAATAACCCCCAAATTCAGGTGAGAAGCTCTTAAACCTGTTTCACCAACTCCAAACAGATTCTGCCAGGCCCCACAGGGTCCAGCCACAGCCCCCTGTCAACATATACTTGGATTTTACTCAAATCACCATGCTCACAAAACCCTTAGATCTAAATATCTACAGATGTAATAGTAAGAGAGAACAGGGATGGAGAGAAAAATTGTTAAAGCAATACTTTACATACATCAATTTGAGTTATAGATGCAGACCAGTGGTGTTGTTTTCCGATTCTTGAAAGTGTCTGAAAGTCCATTTCAGGTTACATAGTTTCAGTTACTGTAGAATTGTAGACCTGGCCTGCTTAGGTCAACAAGCTGGGACATGGACTCTTGGAGACAGGTCCCATAACAAAGAAACAATAGCCAGTCCAAGATGGACGCTGCTAAGTACACACCCTGGTTCCCTCTTGTCCAGGGACCAAGCTCTTCCTTCTTCCCATCAGGCCCTTGAGGGTCAAAAGTCACCTGACCCAGGTAAGCTGCTGTGGCAAAATGCCATTCGTCACTGGTTTTGCTGGCACGATCCAGTCATTTACATGGCAGGTGGGATGGATGCCTCGGCATCTCATGTCAGTTTCTTTGCTCAGGTCAGGTCACCTGACCATTGGGATGCATTCCTTTGACAAGACCCAAGCATCTGGGATGTGGATTTGACTGTTTGAGCCTTTGTTCATAGTCCCTTCATCCCGGCTGGGGCTGAGTTCACACCTCCTATTGTGAAGCTTGGCATTCAAACATTTTCTAATACAGCTACGTAGCTAAACCTATAACTTTAAATACATACATGATACAGACCTATAAATAACATACATAGTTTCAGAGCATCATCAGCTTTAATTAGAGACCTCACTTGCCCCTCCCCACTGGCATACTGTCTGGGGCAATTAGATACAATGGACACACAAAATGGCTTCCATACGCAATATAAAAATCCAGTCATGTGACACCATGTGTTGCCAGGTGTATCACAACTAGGAGGCAAGCACTGTCGTATTTTCAGCAGCTAAGCCTTGTCGGAGTTAGCCCTGAGTTCCCCAAACTGTTCAGAAAGATGGACAAGAAAAAAGGTGTTTTACTAGGACTGGCAGGAAAGAGCAAAGATTGCAGGTAGCAACGCACAGTTCAATGAGAGCAGTAGTGGTTCTGATTTGGACTTCTGGTGCAAGTAAAAAGGAGAATCAAACTCTTCAGATCTAGTACTTAGGGGTTTCTCTTTATTCCAGGCCATACTCTAGGAGCTTGTTCTTTACCAAAAATCTCATTTTAATCATCTGACGGTGCAGCTAAGGAGAGGACTACAACTCCCACCAGCACCACTGCACTCCTCTTTCTCCCAGGCCCAGTAAGAGCGAAGGAGTGCTGGGCTCTGTTTGAAGAAGCCTGATGACAGAGTGGAGCTAAGGGGTCAACTGCCCCAGGCCCAACAAGGTTGTTGGCTTCCCAGCTTATGGATTTCCAAGTGAGACTCAGTGTCTTTCATTGGAACCTCTCTGCTCTGGCTGCCTGCCCACCTGCTGCTGTGTCTCCATGTGTCCCACACAGACATGCACCCAGATGTAAGTCTTGTCAGCTACAGCCTGTTCCACACACAGCTGTGCATGTGGTTCCTGGGGATTTTTTGCCTCTAGTTTCTGACCAGCTCCTGGTTGCAGTGTGCCAATTACCGATGCCACTTCTTCAGACACAGCCAAGTGCTCCTTTGCTCTTACCTGTCCTGGGAGAAACTGGAGTGCAGTGGTGGTGATGAAAGTTGTACCCCTTACTTAGCAGTGCCATCTGATTATCAAAATAAGATTTTTAGTAGAGAACAAAAATTTCTGCTGTCCTCAGCTGATCCAATGATGGCTGCAGATTAAATCTGATTCTTCGAAGCCTGAAACTCTTTAATGTAGAGGATTTTCTATTTTGGATATCCCAAAATGCCTAATAATTTGAAGAAGACATTTTCTCTGTCCACTTTATTACACCCAAAGGACTCTTTTAACCTAGTAAATGATCAATTAAGGCCAAATCCCAGGGTCTTTACTCAGTTGTTATTCTGCCTTTTTTGGCCAAGTCAAAAGGAGTTTGCTTGACTAAGCAGAAATAGAGGAAAAGTGAAGTCTGGAGTACAGATTTGCCCACAGTGGGCATGGTAAGACTTACACAGTGGAGATTAAGCATGAGTTTGACAGTGAATAACAAGGCACAAACAGTTTTTGAAGTGTGTTAGATGTTGTTTCTTTTCTCTGGGGACTCTTTCCGGAGGAAAGATGTAGATCACGCTTTCCATTCTCGTTCTGCTGTTGAGTGAAAACTGTACTGCCAGGCTAATAAGGCACCAAAGAAGTGTCTGAATGTGGTTTATGTGGAGCTTTTTGTGTTTGCGCATGTGTACATGTACATGCATGATGTGGGCAGAAAATGTTCTGCAATGATTCATGCCACCTCTGCAGAACTTCCTGCCTGATTCCATAGTACTTAATCTTGGCATTTCACTTTGTCGCTTAAAAATAACAAAGATATTGGGAACAGTGACACAACACTGAATTTGCAGCTGGACTAAAATAAGTGCTGCCTGGAAGAACCATAGCCGTGCTGAAACCCTCTCCTGTGCCTTTCACACAAATACTTTTCCATAGAGGTTATCTACCATAATGAACACACCTTATTTTATTTGCACAAGTTAAACTTTTAAACAGGAAGATGAATATGTCTGGGACTCATCAGGGCCACATACAGGAAGTTGTTTGCTCATTTAAAAGAAAAGTCAAATGACACAGACCATTTAATAAAATGGTGAGGAGCGCTGAACCATAATTAAAGTGCCTTCATTTGTAAACTACAGTAGCTGATGGTGTAATGTTCTTCTGTGGTATGTGTAGCTTTTAGGTACTCACACAGTCTCATGCTTGCTCACAGTGAGGGATGCTCAGCACTGCCAGGTTAATATCAAGGAACACAGGCAGGCGCGCTAAATGACCAAAGAAGCCAATGGTCAGTCTGGGTCCTCTCCTGAAGCATACTGTTTTTATGAGCAGCTGAATCTTATTCTGGGGAGAGACCCAACCACCTCACCCAAAAAATACCTGGATGCCTCAATAAATGCTGCTCTGCAGACTTCTGGCAGCAGCAAGAAGGATGAACTGTGGTCTGAGGTGGTAGATGAGGAAGAGGTGGACGACAGCTGTGTGCAGTCCAGCAGAGAAGCTAATCCTGCAAACAGCCAGGAGCTTTTTAAATTTTGGATCTAGTCCCCTCATTCCTGGATGTTTAGGGGGAAAACTGTGATGCTGGAGAGGGCACTTCTGGTAAGTATGCTTCTTTTATACCGATAATAGCATGGTGAGGTGGATATGTGGCCATTTCCCCTAGAGCAGCTTGTTAATATATCTGAGGCTCGAGTGCTGATCCTGTTTGGACATCTCACTGAAAGTCTCAGACAAGCACTTTTTGATTCTTCTCCTGAGATTTTTGGGGAGACTTGATTTATTCCTGCTTCCACAGTAAGCCCCCTTTCCACGCCAAGCCATCAGTAAGTAATCTGGAATCACGCCATCACAGAGCATTCTTGCGTATTTTCCAGCATTGTACCTGGACAGGGCGAGCATTTTTTCCTTATCCCTTTTTCTTATTCTGGGGAAGCTTATGTTTCCTTTGGCAACCTAGAATGCATGGGAAGTTTCATGAGTCACTGCAGTGACTTTTCATGATTTTTTGCACAGACCCAGCACTGAGAAAAACTCCTGTAGCCTGCCTGTGGCTTTTAGATCATGGCACCATTGAAGAATCCCACGTGGCAAGCCTGCTCCCCTCCTGCCTGTGCTGGCAGCTGATCGGACCCTGCCCTGGCTCACATGCACACCTGCAGTGACTTTTAATGATTTGTTCCATATAACCAAGCACTGAGCAAAACTCCTGCAGCCTGCCTGTGGCTTTTGAGTAATGGTGTGGTTTAAAGTGCTGCCAAATGCTCAGTGGCATGTCCCACCCACACGGGAGCTGGAGCACTTCTAAAATATTTTTCCCCTGATATACAGCCACCTGTTAGCCACGAGCATCTTACCATGGCTGCAAGGTAAATGTCAGCTGCAGAAGATCTTGAATCCTTCTGTTTAGATTGATTCTTTCTCAGCCGTAAGAGTCCAAGAATGACCTTGTCATGGACATATGTTGCTCCATAAAGACAGAGAGGTATTCATTCTGTCACTATGTTCATTGTTCTGACCAAAGAGAAAAATATTGCTAATGACAATGTGCTTAATATTTCAACATGGCTGTCTTTCATAGGCAATGGCCTTGGAAGTAGGAGTGTGATGAATGGTGGGCTATTGCCTGATGAAGTGAGATTCTCGCAGATATGGAGGAGGAAAAAGGCAAGGCAGGAGATCCTGGCTGAGCACTTGGAAGAGGCATGCAAAGAATGCATGCAAGCCACCCTAGACAGACAGCATGTGCAAAAACGGAGGAATAAAATGCTGGGCAGACAGAGATCAGGCCGTCAATAATTGAATGAAATAGCTCTAGATCCTCTGAGCTATCCATGTCCCATTTCAGACCTCCCTCCCCCTATTCAGTCCCCTCCCCTCGTCAGGGCCCCAGAACAAGAGAGGGAAGGTCACAGACATCCATGCAGTCCACTCCCATGGAATCACCACACAGCACAAGGCTCACATTCCTTCACATGAGATCATTAGCCCCTTGCTTTCCCTATACCTACCTCTCTACCATTAGGGCCCCCTGAATAAAAGCAATGTATGTCAGAAAAAGGAAGTTTTGTTTATTAGGTAACATGCTTTGGTGTCAATGCTTTGGGGTTGGGTGTGGTGGCATGCGGCATCATGCTGTTGGAGGTGGTTTCATAAAGGGTAAGGAAGGGGAATGTTATCTTCACTGAGGTCTAAGGAGGTCAGAATGTACCTGAACCTGGCTTTTAAATGGCCAAAGGCACATTCTACCATCATTCTGCACCCTCAGGCTGTGGTTGAAGAGCTCCTTACTGTGGTCCAGGGTGCCTGTGTATGGCCTCATGAGTCAAGGGAGCAAGGGGTAAGCAGGGTCACCAAGAATCACTATGGACATTTCCATATCCTCAGTGGTGCTTTTCTGGTCTGGGAAGAAAGTACCATTCTGGAGCTTTCTAAACCGACAAGAAATCCTAAAGATACACGAGTCATGCACCTTTCCCTACCATCCCACATTAATGTCAGTGAAACAACCTTTGTAATCTC
The DNA here is from genome assembly GCF_033958435.1 of Carettochelys insculpta. NCBI lineage: Eukaryota > Metazoa > Chordata > Testudines > Carettochelyidae > Carettochelys > Carettochelys insculpta. The sequence goes on from NC_134139.1 coordinate 93,369,848, forward strand.
CCAGTGCCTGAAACACCATGGAGAAGTACCACTACAGGTTTCTGTACTCTGAGGCCAGGTGGTTCAGTGTCACAATGAGGATGTGAGTTCCATCTATGGCCCCACCACAGTTAGAGAACTCTATGGCAATAAAATCATCCACTAAGTCCTGCATGTTCCCCAGAGTCACTCTCTTTCACAGAAGTTTGATTGCCTTGGATACCTTGGAAACAACAGCCCTCACTGTAGAGTTGCCCACTCCAAATTGATTTCCCACTGACTGGTAGCTGTCTGGCATTGCAAAGTTCCACAGAACAATTGCCACACACTTGTGAACTGTCAAAGCATTCTGATATCACAGTGTTTGAGAGCGGGAGACAGTAATTCAGAAAGTTCCATGAAAGTGGCCTTATGCATGCAGAAGTTTTGCAGCCACTGGTAATCATTGCATGCCTGCAAAATGATGAGCCAGTCTGAGCTGGTTTTGTGGGACAAAAACCTGTGTTCCATGGTGTACAAAGCATGCAGTGCTGCTGTCAACTCAGTGTGCCTCTTCTCCCACTCTTGACATGCAGAAATGCCTCCCAGTTCAAAGTACTCATCCTCCAGACTCATTGGGTTGAGAAGATACTGCAGCACAATGTGGGAAGTCATCATAAAGCACTGCAAAAGACTGAAGCATCTCTGGATCCATGTTATGTGCTCAAGTGGCAGGCAATGTACAAGTGATACAAAAATTCACTTGTCATTTATTTTTTTCATCTGGAAGCAGGAAGTGAGGGAAATGCACTCTGGGAAGATATCAGACCCCGGAACCACTTGTGGGGACTTTTTTCACACAACTCACTGTCACAGAATCCCAAAGTGCAATGGGGCTGCAGGAACTGTGGGACAGGGGCGCACAATACACTGCTGCCACAGTAGAACTTAGGCAATTTAATAAGGACACATTAAGTTGACTTGGTGAGCAGGGTGGGTGAGTGATTAACATGGGTTGGGTCTAGTTAGTTTTTTTTAAGGTGGGTTGGGAGTTTAGTGGTTCCTGAGCCACTAGAATATTGTGTAAATTTTTCCTAATAAATGTTATAAATGACTTATCACTAGGTACTTAGATTTGAGGATAGGTATTTCTAGTAGATCAAAATAAAACATTCAAAGCACTGAACAAGGAAGAAGGTGGATAAACTGGAAATGTTTTTCATGTATATAATCTAGAAAGGATTGACTGCTTTACTTTTCTTCTGGTAGAGCTAAATTTCTATAATCAGAAATGTGCAACTCTAGTTTTATGTGTAACTGTTGCATATTAAAGAGCTAGCTGGCACTACTTACCAATAATCCACTAATAGCATTAAGCACTAAAATCATTTCAAACCTCTTATAACTGATTATACCGCTAATTAACAGAGCTGTTGTGGGTTAACACCTTGTATGCCACATTTGTGTTTGATCTGTTGTTTAGTATGACCCATTACTTTTAAACTGTTTGTTAATTTATTTAAATTTACATAAATTAACAAAGGCCAGTTCAAAACTTACTTCGGAAGGACTAGTCACATGCTAATTATGTGTCTGAGTGCTTTGTAGGATCCGGGCCTATAATAAGTACATTTTTGGAGATTATATTTATGTCTGGTTTAAGGATACATTTGGAAAAATGTAGTATAGCAGCTACACATAAATTTGAGAATGGTATAAATCAGGTTCTAATGAAGTAACTAAATTGTGTGCTCCTTTTTACCCTTTCTGGCTGTGTCTCCAGAAGAAGTGGCACGCGAATGAGCTAACCGGAAGATGCAAATGAGGTGCAGATGCAAATTTTCTGCACTTCATTAGCATATCCACATGTGGTTTGGAGTCCGGAAGAAGCTCTTCTGGACTCCAAAGTACACATGGAGACGCGCGGCCCACCAAGATCTTCCGCAAGGAAGCCTTCCTTCTGGAAGATCCTTCTTTGGGCTTCTGGAAGGAGGATTTCTTTCGGGAAGATCCCTGCGGCCCCCCGCGTCTCCACGTGTACTTCAGAGCTCGGAAGAGCTTCTTCCGGACTCTGAACCACATGCCGATATGCTAATGAAGTGCAGTAAATTTGCATCCACACCTCATTAGTATCTTCCGGTTAGCTTGTTAGCAAGCTGCTTCTGGAATAAGCGGCATGTGGACACGCAGCCTCTGGGAATGCAAACAAAAGTGACGTGGGATGAAATTGAACAGAAACATAGTCAAACGTCAGGATAAGCATATTTCATTTAGATATATTAAAAGCGTTTTTATGTACTGTATCAACAATTTCATATATTTTGTAAATCCAAGTAGGATTTTGCTATGACTTTACAAAAAAACTAAACCAAGACAAAACAAAAACATAAGAAATAGGTTAACCTGCATTTGGTGTACAGTACTCAGTTTTAATAAGCTTATCTGAAAAAATATGTAGTTGAAAAATAAGAAACATAAAATATTTTTAAAAGTTTAAAACATGTAAATGTTTCCTGACCACGAAAAGAGTGGTCTAGGAAGGTGTGTGAACTAATTAATTGTATGACAGAGTGGTCCTGAGATTGTTCCAGGAAAGAAGGGCTTATTACTCCTTTCTAGTCCTTTGTAAGTGACATGGTGACTGGCATACATTTGTCATTTGTTTTCAGAATAATTCATGAATACTCTGCTAGCTAGTTTTGAAAAAAATTACATGTAGATTTGAGCTAGTCCAGTATTTCAGTAGTGAAATGGAATAATTACACTGATGTGTAGTATTGCCTCAGTCCATCTTCGAGCTCAATCAAAAGCCCAGTGAAGGCAGTCGTAAGAGCCTTTGGACTTTGAAGCAGGCCCTTTGTATCTTTTGATGTCTTTTAGGAAGGAAAACAATGTATCTCTATGGCAACTAGGAAGCATCAACAACTGTATGTAGTTTAGTTTTTCAGGGGGAAAGGAACACACTATGTTTTGACAAGTAGTCATTTCTAGTTCTGTTTTTTCTAACTTTTTTGGTATAATAATAGTATATGTGCTGAAGCTAAGCAGTTTGCCAAGAATCTAAATGCAGTTTAGAGTGTTTTAAGTAGTACTGGTTGTAAATCTGTGAATGTTACAACCATTATGGCAGCTGAATGAAATACTTGAGCTCTGTATGCTGTCTGTACTTTCAGAAAGACAAGTATGGGCATGCTTGTTTACTAGTGTGTGTTTGATTTTCTGCCCTTTGAAAGATTAAGAAATACTGTTTTCCCAGGGTAGGAAAAATGATACAGAAAGAATTACAGGAAAAGCCCAGTTGCATTTAAAAACAGTAATAGTCATTACCACTGGAATGGTAATTAAACTGAAGAAAAAGTAGATTCTGTACCAACCTGTGAGCTATGCTACCTGATTGGCAATCCAGTAGTAAAATAACACTATTAATAATAAAGAGACAGATTTTCCTAGATTCTAACTCCTGTAAATAATCACACTGAAGTCAACAGAACTTGGAAGTCTTCTAAAGATGGAAGAATTTGGCTCAATATTAATAAAGTGCTATGACTATCTCTGTTCTGAGTATTTGGATTCAGGTCAGCCAAGGGTTATAGGATAACTGTACCAATAATACAAATTATAATTAGAACTTATTGATTGTCCTGATTAAAAAAAACAGGAGAACTTATTTTAATTTTAAAACAGGAAAAGTCGTGACACAAGAGCATTAAGAATATTAAGGTGTCATAAAAATTATGGGTCAAATAAACATTTTATTTACAGTGAAAGTGTTGTTCACTGCCCTTATATTATTTGATGTATGCAATTTGATGAAGCCAAACCACAGAATTCTTATCAGCAATGTTCAAGGCTTGAAGACCTTCAGGAAGTTGAGTCATTTTACAGTCCTCAACAATGTGTGTCGTAGTCCACAAGTGTTGGAGATCCAAATTTATGATAAATAGGATTGTCAGGCATCTGGCTTTTGACCAGCACACCTGGTTGAAAAGGGATTACGGTACCTCCACTCAGCAGTGCTCACCAGGCTGCTGAAATTCCAGTGGGCAATACAAGGGGGCTATACCAGGCTCCCTGCCTGCCCTCTATGGTTCCATGTAGCTCCTGCAAGCAGCCAGCGTGCCTGGCTCCTACATACAGTGCAGTCACAGGGGTTCCTGTGCTGCCTCCACCCTGACAGCTGGCTCTGCAGCCCCCTGTTGGTTGGGATCTGTAGTCAACTGGAGTTGTGGGGGATAGTGCTTCTGGGAGTGGCAGTGTGCAGAGTCCTCTGCCAAGTCAGGTTAGGAACTATAGGGACATGCTGGTTGCTTGTGGGAGTCACCTGAGGTAAGTGTTGCCCACACAGTACCAGCGCCCCAACCCTTGGCTGCATTCCAACCGCTTGCCCCTAGAAGGAACCCCTTCCCACATTCTGATTTCCTCCCAGAGCCTCACACCCTCCTGCATCACAACCCTCCTGCACCTAGTCTTGTACTTAAGCTCCTCCCAGAGCTGTACCTCAGACCTATTCCTGCACCCAGTGCCCTGCCCCAGCCCTAAGCCCCCACCGCACCCAAGCTCCCTCACAGAGCCTGTGCCCCACACTTCCTCCTGCACCCACTCTCCAACCACACAGCCCCTCCTACACCCAAAGCACTCCCCTGGAGCCAGCACCTCAGGCCTCCTCCCATATCCCAGACCTCTAACCCATCTCTGAGCTCCCTCCTGCATTCAGAACCCCTTGGCTTCAGCCTTGGGCCAATTCCTACCCCCAAAACCCTTATCCCCACCCTCCCTCTAGAGTCAACAACTTCAGCCCCCTCTCCCAGCCTAGAGCCCCTTCCCCCATTCTGAACCTCTCATTTCTGCCCCCCCCCGAGCTCTCATCCGCACCCAGACTCCTCGCCCCCTCCTGCATCCTAATTCCTTGCCACAATCCAGTGAAAGTGTGTGAGGGTTGGGGAGAGTGAGCAACAGGGGCTAAGGGAAAGGGTGGGGCCATGGGGAAGGGATGTTCACTTTTGTGCAATTAGAAATTTTGCAACCCAAATAAAAAAATCATATATAGGAAGTCGTATACGCAGCAGTAAACTTATTCTGGTGACTAGAACCGTGACATTTTCTGAAACCAAGCAACCAACCAACTCTGTCACCATTTTTATGGAGATTGTGGCTGTGACAGATATATAATCTCTCAGATAAATTACAGGAGAACAGCGCTAATTCAGTATTCTATTTGAACAAATACTGGTGGAAATATGATAGTTATTTAACATTTCTAATAATCAAAAAATTAAAATGCAATATGTAAATATTAATTTGCAAAGTGGCATGTAGTTTAGTTTGTCTCTATTATCTGAACAATTTGCCTCACCTGCATTTAAATGTTAAAGAAAATGTGGAATGACAGAAAGTTGAAATACTAGCCAAATTGCTGCTATTCTCCAAAAATGCTAATAAATTTTGCAAATCTAATTCACTTTCTGCTGCCGTTAGCCCATGCTTTGGTTACAGTATCTGGATAGAAGCTGTGGTTATGCAGATGGTATCTCTAACACAAGAAGTGAAGTAAAACAATTTTGTCATTCTGCTTGCTAGTGTCATCACATCTTGTGTATAAAGAACTCCTCTATCAATTCATGATTCCTGCATAAAAATATTAATGGTATAATATTCATTATAGAGATGTTGACAAATAGTAATTTTTCATTTATATAGTGTTTTATCAGAACTTCATAAAACTCCTGAGAGAAGAAATTACTTGTCATTTAGCCAAATCATCATTTATTACATCCAAGGAACCTATGTTAAAATAATGTTAAGACTGCAAAGTTAAGGACTCAAAAGTTAGAAGATGCCAGAATGAAGGGTTCAAAGTCCCACAGAAAAAAGTGATGAGCCCATATAATAACCCTAACCCTAATTCATACACACACACTATCTTGACCTGAGTGCTTGACTTTTCTTAATATTTTAATATAATTTTTTAAACTTTTAAAGATGCAAACCCATAAAAAGGTCCTGTTGCAGAACCACACTGCCCTTCACCTCACCTCACCTTCCCCGTCCCCCCATCAGATGATTCATCAGCAGAAGATCAACAACACAGTGCTCTGGTACTTCAACTAACAGTGGAGTAACCTGCCAGTAGAGGGGAATAAAGACACACACTTTGCTATTGGGTTTTTTAGGTATTTGCTATAAAACAATGGAATACTGGGATATATTAGATAAGAAGTTGAAATCCAGGGTCATGAGGGAAGTGTTATTTAGTGATTACAAATTTTTCAACCCCATTTTCTCTCTCTCCTTTTTCTTTTATTCTCACCTCTGGTGCCCTGCATTTGTCCCCTCCTTCTGCTATCTCCTCCTACCCTGTAACCATACCCGAGTCTGAACCCCCACTCCATTTCTTTCACCTAGCTCCTGCCCCTGTTCCCACCCTGCTCCTGTCTTCCTTCATCGGTTCCTGCACATCTTCACTATCTTTTGCCCACCTCTGCTCCTTCCCACATCTCCCAGCTTGGTGGAGATGGTGCACATGCAGTGTCGTCACCACTTGGGAACAACGAGGAGATGGAGCCTGCTCAGTGTTTACAGAATCTTTGGAGAATTTAGCTGCCAAACTGTAACAAATCTCTAGCGAGCGTGTACGAACTGAGATTTTTCCAAGTCTCATAATTTGGCTGAATTTGGGCTGATATTTGCAGGGAAAGCAAGTGTCATATTCCTGTCATTATGGTGATCAGTTTGCCAAATTCAAGTCTCTGTTCCAATTCAAGGGGGCACTGCACAGTTGTAAACAAACAGTAGAAAGAATTGTTATAATGTGCAAACAATCATATTTTCACCAAATCTCTTACACTGAATCAGCTGAACTCTTTTAACTGAAACTGTTTTATGTATGTCAGACCAAAGCAGACGTCTGGCATAAAAGATTTCCAGACAAGTGTTTAAATTTAGTAAAGTTCAAGGTGACAATTACACTGCTCTGTCTGAAATGAATTACCTTTGGAATTTTTTTTCACCAGTTAAGGCAGTCAGCTAAGGATTATGTGTGTGCTGACACCTTCATTTTTGTTTGTTTTAATAGGATAGAGGTGTGATAGGTAATATCAAAAGAAAAAAGGTGTGTTAAAAAGGGAGAATTCCAGTAAATACAGTCTGATTCTTCTTTAATTTATATGCTGTCTTTACACCAGATAAATCCATAGACTTCTATAAAGTTACTCCTAATGTGCACCACTGTAACTGAAATGAGTCAAGCCCCTAATCTATGCTTGCTTGAATTATTTATTAAAAAGGCATCTGTGGTTCTGCTTTGATGTGACAACAATGTAGATCAGTAGCCATTTTAAAGAAGTAAATGGAGTTACACCAGTCTGAGATCAGGCCAGTTACTTTTCATTATTCAATTTGACAACACTAGGACAAGTTGCATAAAAATGTCTTCTGGGATATCATGGAACACACTAACACATGAAAGGAACAGACATGGACTAGACATACTGAAAATGAAAGAGCAAATACTGTTCTCAGCAGAAAGTTAGATGGCATTATAAACACTCAGCCTTAGCTCCAAAGAAAGACTCATTAGATCAGTGTTTCCTAAACTGTGTTCTGTGAACAACTCTCAGTTGTGCCCCAAGTGTTTGGAAAAATACCCTGGTGGTATATATATTTTGCTATTAAAAACAGATACAGTGTTACTTTTTTCATTGCTGTGATACCTGATTACATTACTTCATTTTGGTTGTGTTGTATGTGTGTCTTTATTTCTTTTTTTTTTTTTGGTCTGACAAAAATTTTTCGAAGAAAATTTTAATAGGTGTTCAGCATAAAAATATTATTGTTTGGTGTTCTGTAGTCTCAGAAAGTTTAGGAAACACTGCATGAGGTTGCTGCACTATTTATAAATTCAAAAAAAATACACTATGTGCTCTGTTGTTGGATAGTATGTGACCTTTATGGCATGGCACAGAAAAAGAGAAGTTAGATTAGAAACATGTAAGCTGTCTTATGGGAAGGTTATTGTGTAACCCTACACTATTTCTCAACATTCAGAACATACAAGAACACTCAGAACATACAAGAACCCAAAATAGGAGGGAAAAAAGGCTGCTGTATGAATGCAGCTGGCACAACTCACCAATCTTGCTTTAGGTTGGCTGGGACAGGGGGCTGTCTCACCATGCTCTTGTGGAAAACAAATTTTTAAGCATGGTAAATGTGCCTTTAATCACTAATATTAGGAAAACAGGCTTCTGTTTATCATTCCCTTTCTTAAAATTTGCATAAAATAATTCTCAGATCTCTGAATATATGTTGCAAACTATTCCTCTTTATCATTAGATTGCAAACTGTCAGTATTGCAAGAAGCAACCATTTTATCTTTACTCTCTTTCTCTCTTCTTAATTTTTTTAGTGCCATTGTTACTGTTAGTTTTTCTGTTATATTTTGTGGAAAGTAAATAAAAGCATAAGTATTCTTGCTGGAAAGTTTCAGTATTTTATGTCTTAGACTTCAGAACACACAAAGACCCAAAACATATAGGAAACAGAAGACCTTCTAGTAAGGCAGTAAGGTGCAACTAACCCAACTCTTTACACTGCACTTTTTTTTTGAACTGATCAGTGTTTATGTTTTTAGCACCATATCTTCATTTTGAGTATAGAATTATAGAATGCTAGATTTGGAAGGAATTTTGAGAGGTCATTCAGTCCAGTCCCGTGGCAGGACCAAGCACCAGCTAGAGCATCCTTGACAGGTGTATTTGTTTGTCAGCTTTTCAGAACATATAAAAACAAGCAAAACATTCTAGTCATAGGTTACCATAGTTATTTTCCCGTGTCGTTAATTTAATGGAGTGGATCTTTAACGTAATTGGAAAATTGGAGAACATTCTGTCCTTGTGTATGGGTTATTGAAGTCTATGGAAGAGTATCAGTTGACCTCAGTGGCTATTGGATCAGGCTTGTAATTTTCAGGAGACAAGAAACTCACACTTGAGTTTCTTCCATATTTTTCTTTTAAAGAAGAGTTTCCAGTTATTGAAGTGGAAACACTGAAACCACAAGATCTCTGATAACAGGGCACTTTTTGTGGGTGTGCTGTGCCTCCTTGCTCCCTGTTTGTCTGCCCCAGTGTTCTCTGGTCCCAGGGATGCTTTAGACCATGCAAGTTTAACCCCTGTTAAAGGGCTTCCGATTCTGAAATTATTAGCTTACTAGGGATATTCTCAGAAGCTATGTCTCCACCAGAAAGTTTTGTCAGCAACGCTCATGGAGCGTCCACACTAAAAATGCATTTTGTTGACAGTAAATCAACACAATGTGTCTCTTTTGTCAACAGCCTTCTGGGTTTCTCTCACAAGGCAGAACACCTTTCTTGACAGAATCTGTCAACAAAAATGCCATGTGGACATGCTGGGGGGGCCTCTGTTGACAGACAGGGCTTCTGGGTGCCTGGGCAGCCCTGTCGCTGTACTTCCAGTTGGCCATACTGTCAAAAGACTGGTCAGGCAGTCCAGCAGCTCTCTGTCAACAAAGCGGATCACTTTTTCAGTCTGCTTTGCTGTCTGGCCACAATGTGTCCTTGGATGTTTTGTCAGAAGATATCTTCTGACAGTAACTTCTGTTGACAGATTGCTGTAGTGTAGACATAGCCCAAGGGTCGGTAGTAGAGAGCACTGTGGAGAAGAGCCAAGTCCTACCACATGGTCTCTTAGGAACATAGGAATTGTCAGGTGAATCAGCCCGTGGTTCATCTAAACCAACATACTGCCTCTTACTGCATCCAGCACCAGAGGAGTGAGTAAGAATCCCGCCCACCCCAAACCATGGGTCCCACAGAAGTGAATTACAGATTGGAGGAAAGGATTTCTTCATTTTGCAATGCTTCCCATAACCCCAAATACATTAATCCTCCCATGGCATGATTATAGATACGAAGTAGGATGAGTGTGCTCCTGAAATGTGTGATGGTGCTACAGTGCTGATTACAAATCCCTGTTGAAACCATAACCAGGTGTGTAGTGCTCACTATCATTGCCCTTACAATTGGTAGTAGCAATCAACCTACTCCTGCACAGCAAGAAAGGAGAATGGGATAATAGTGAGATAATAATGCTTGAAAAATATAGAAAACAACTTCATCCGTGTCACTATCTATTTGACTGCATTCTTGCACCAGCCCCCGCAACCCAGGGTATTTCCCCTTTGTATTGCTCCTGCAGAACAAAATTGTTTTCAACTCACCCTGAAGGGGCAGCTGTGGATTTTCCTTTTGAGAATTCCTCACTGCTATGTAGCCAAGGTAATCGACTCTGTGCCACCCACTCTCCATTCCATGGCGGAGGCGAATCAGGGACAATATAGCAGTAGGAGGGGGATAAATTCTGGATTCTGGCTACTATAAAAATACCATTCAGCATAACAAATCAAGCTTTTAATAAATACTTTTTGTTGACTTATTTGGAGTCTTGTTTATTTCACCAGCCTACAAACAGTGCTACTACATTTAGTGGTTTGTGAACTGTAGGATTTTCTTTTTAGAGTATGTGCTATGTGTTGTTTTATTTATTCTATGTTTGGGTGATGGCTAAGGGATTTTGTTTTGGTTTCTTTGTTTGTGCACCTGCTCTGTATATATTCAGTGTAATCTCTGGATTTTCTTATAACATATTTGGTTGTATTTTGTTAGGAACACAGACGTCTTAGGCGTGAGATGCCCCATAAGTGATTATGCCTTGCTATTGTTGATTTTGGTTATGCTTGTTCAGCAGAGAACCAAATATCTAAACAACCACTCTTTATTATATCAACTATTGTGTTCACAGTGAAACAACTGTAATTCCTGCCTGTCTGTGAACACAGTAAACCTTATATAATTTCACACTTTTGCTGCTTACAAAAAAGCGCATGGTCTCCAGTTCGCAAGTAGCAAAATGTAAACTGAGACAAGTGACTTGACTAAGATTACTTAACAAGGGCCCAAACCAACTTTTCTTGAAATCAGTAGAGATAATCCCATTCATTTCAATGGAAGTTCAGTTGGTCTCCATATTAGTGTCAGAGCCTGTCCCCAGTTTCCTGACTTGCATATCTGTACCAAAATCACAAGACCTGAATACCTCTCTGGCAGCTATTTAACTTTTCTGCATCTGATCTCCACTGCCCCCTGTCGCAGCAGGATTACTGCCAGCATTCCTTACTCCACTTTTCTTCTCATGCTGATGCCTGGAGGAAGCTGAAGGAATTCAGGCAAATTCACTTAGAATTCTGCCTCACAGCTCAAAGGGCTCTTCTCTAAATTCTTACTCTAAGCATCATCAAAGCTTGACTATGTCCCCTAGTGATCACTTCTCAATCATGAAATGCCCAATCAATAGAGAGCACAAAATAAACTTTAAATTAAATATGTTAATGGCTGGATTATGCCTGTGGACATAACCCTGCATAAGGGGTGGGTTATAGTTCTATTCCTGGAGAAGGAGCCTTGAGAAAAGTCTATGAAAATCTGAATTCCTTCCCTGTTTTGCTCTTTATCACAAGTCTTTTGCCGCTGTATGGAGAAAAAATGATGAGTAGAAAGGAAGTGACAGGTTAATAAGGCCTGTTGTTATATCAGTCAGTTACCCACATGACTTTGTTTTCTTAACAGTAGTTGCCTTGTACCATTAAAGATTAACAGATCATGCTGTCTGCTTTTAAGGGAGGTAGGTAGGTAGGAGCTGTGAGAAGGCACATCCCTGGCAGAAAAGCCGCACACTGCCACATTTTAGTAACCACCCCCAAAATATTAGAGGTGATAAAATCAAAGAATCCTAGGGCTGGAAGGGACCTCAGGAGATCATCTAGTCCAGCCCCCTGCCTAAAGCAGGATCAACCCCAACTAAATTATCCCAGCCAGGGCTTTGTCAAGCTGGGACTTAACCTCTAGGGATGGAGACAGTGATAGAGAGGATTTCAGATAAAAGGTCTTAAGATTTTTTTAAGCATAGGCAAAATTACGCATAGTGTCCAAGCCTCCTTCTCTGACATGCCTGAACCATTTTGGCTGAAGATTTTGTAGCTGTGAGGCAGATACCTGCTGTGGAAAATTTAAGCCTTAGCCAAGTTTTATAAAGCGACTGAAAACAGTGTATATAGTATGAAACAATACCATCCAAATGTATGAAAAGGTGTAAGAAACCCCCAAAAGGAATGAGGCTGTGGAGAATGACAATCAGGAATTGAGAGATTTAACATAGCTATGTCTCATATACATATAAACATGTATAGGTTGAACCTCTCTACTCCAGCACCTTTGAGACTTGACTGGTGCCGAAAGAGAGAATATTTACACAGGGGGTCACTGTCATGTAGCAGCATTACTAACACTCCCACTGCTTACTGGACTGTTAGGGGATATTTAGGGGCAAATTACCGCTAAATAACAGCACAGAACACTGGGAGCCAGGACTGGTGGCTGTAAACAAACTTTATGGGGTCACTTCCATGATGAGTGGTCATCTGGCGAACTAAAATCATGCTGAATCACGGATGTTGGCAGTTAGGGGAGTGCTGGATTAAAGAGGTTCAACCTGTACATCTTTACATTGTTATCTACATTAGTAGTCAGAGAGTACTGAACTTCACTAGAAGACTTGTTACAATGTTACATCTAAATAAATCACAACTGGTATTAGATCTCAACCACAATCCCACCTGTCAGGGGAGCTGGTTATAACAAAAAGACAGTTAGAACAACACTGAGTAACTGTGTAGCCTTTTACCTCTTCACTGACTCTACGGAATGGTAACAAAGTACTCCATAAATAACAACCTTTCATTGAAAGGTTTTCTTGTATCTCAATACCTCACCATGGAAAAGCAGGAGGAATTCAGTTTCTCACATTTAGATTGTAAGAATCGGACAGTTGGAGTCTCTTGGATTGCCACCATAGCATAGGCAGGGCACTGCTCCCTCCTACTTTAATTTATACAGGGAAATGTACCATGCTTGACACATGTCCAGACCATTTAAGAGATGAGATGCTTTCAGCTACCTATCTGTATGTTAATTTCAAAGATGTTCTCAGTGTGGTGAGCACCTCCCCCCAGCCCAATCACAATGAAGAGCTCCTGGACAATATTTCCAGTGCAGCTTTCCCTTAATTGACAAGTGTGGAACCTAATTAATTAAAGGAATTTTTCACAAATTACACAGGATGGGTCATTTTTCCGTAGTTTAAAACACGGATGCCATGATAGTCACCAAGACAACAATTATCTTATTAGAATTTGAGTTTGAGATCAGGCAGTGTGCCTAGTTTCAGCACTAACATCTTGGCACATTGTACACTCTGTAGTTTATGTTCTTACCTGATGTTCATTTGGCAACTAGTTTTTCTCCCCACAAGCTCTGCTGATGAGTTTCTTTGTAGAACTCTGTGGGATTTGCGATTCGATGCCAGAAAGCTAGTAGTGCTTTAACCTTTTTAACCATTCTCCACTTATTATTTTTGCTTTAATTTCATGGCACTTTTGTGATTTTGTTTGGATGTTTTTAATTGACCACTGTGTGTTTGTAACTGAACTGAATTTATAAACAGCATTAACAAAAATTCTATGAATGTGAATGGAGTTGATCGTATTGTTAAAAGTTCTAAATAATGATGTTTGTAATTTATTTGTTATGGGTCAAAAACTGAAATTTCTCCTCTTGTGAGCAATCCCAGAGATTTCAGTGGGCTCATTCTTGGGAGTGAAAATGAGTTGTGTAAGAGTTCTGTATTGTGTTACATGGAAGTTTCTCTCTGCAGTTATGCTGGTGGAGGGCGAAGTTATAAGTCATATAGATCTGAAGATAAGCATGTTGAGAGAGGTTCTTAGGGAGAAAGAATTAGGGTGCTAATACAGCATTTGAACACACATACTAGGTGAAAGATTAAATATAGTAGCTCAATTTGAATAGGAAAGATGTGGGTGAGGGTCCTGAAGTGAATGAACAGTGTTTTGGTGAAAATGGGATCCTCTTGCACCTTTTTTGTCAATTTCACAGATGCCCATAGGGCTCTGAATAGAAACCATGAAGGTGACTGTAGTTTTCTTGTGTTTTTAAATTGTGTATTCTGCAGAAATTGATCTCTTAGGCTTCCATAATTACCAGGGAAACTTCCCCTTACTGCTGGTGATTGGGTGAGTGAAATTATCAGGGTTTGGAGTAATAGTTTAATTATTTTTTCCTAGTTTGTACAAATCAGGTAAAATACAAACCAGGAAATAGATAGGCCGCATTGACTAATGTACTACAATGAACAGTGAATATAAACATACTAACTCATTTTAGCTTTTTCCTCTTTGGGTATATAACGACTGCTAGTGATGGCAGAGAACATTGTAGCCTTTATCATAACAGTTGTTATTATGCTAATTTTTACATCTTCAATAAATAAATAGATGACGTCATTATCCATGGGTATAAATTAGAGGAGCTTTGTTGAAATTAATGGAGCTGTGATAGTTTACACCAAAGAATTTATTCCAGACATTTTGTGAGTAATGTTTTTATAATGGTGCTATTTTAGGGTTTCCCCTTGCTTTCTCGTCCTGTATTGCAATGTGAGATGTTTAGGATGAGCACAGAGAAATAAAAAGATCTTGAAAACCAGCCATTGTAGGATATTTAATCATAATGGCCATACTCTGCTTGCCTTGCTCAAGCTGAGTAATATATTATTTAGTGGTACATTTCATTGATTCCTCTGTGGAACTACTCACTGAGTAAGACACTTCTAGTCCAAGTAAGAATAGCAGAATTGGGACAAATATTACTTAGCAGATGAATTTTGGAAAACGAAAAAACAAAAAGCAAAAAGCAAAAAACAGGTTTAACCTTTCTAGTCTGGCACCCTCAGGAACTGACCCATGCTGAATGAGAGAATTTGCTGGACCACAGGAGATCAGTGTTGTCCAGCAGCATTACCAACACTTCCAGTGCTTATTGGGCTCTTAGAAGATATTTATGGATAAATTACGGCTAAACAGCAGCACAGGTCACTGAGGATCAGGACTGGTGGCTGTAAAGAGACTTTATGGCACTACGGGAAAGTTGGCCACAGCCCTGATAAGTGATTGTGTGACTAACTAAAATCATGCTGGATTATAGATCTTGCTGGACAAGGGAGTGCCAGACTAGAGAGGTTCAACCTGTATTTAACACAGTAACATGTTGTTCAGAAATTAAATTGTTTGGAATCCTGTTCTGAATGGTTGTAAATAATCACTAGCCATGTCTACACGTGCACGCTACTTCGAAGTAGCGGCACTAACTTTGAAATAGCACCCGTCACGGCTACACGTGTTGGGCACTATTTCGATGTTAACATCGATGTTAGGCGGTGAGACGTCGAAGCCGCTAACCCCATGAGGGGATGGGAATAGCACCCTACTTTGAAGTTGAACATCGAAGTAGGGCACGTGTAGCCGATCCGCGTCCCGCAACATCGAAATAGCGGGGTCCGCCATGGCGGCCATCAGCTGAGGGGTTGAGAGACGCTTTCTCTCCAGCCCCTGCGGGGCTCTATGGTCACCGTGTGCAGCAGCCCTTAGCCCAGGGCTTCTGGCTGCTGCTGCTGCAGCTGGGGATCCATGCTGCATGCACAGGGTCTGCAACCAGTTGTCGGCTCTGTGGATCTTGTGTTGTTTAGTGCAGCTGTGTCTGGGAGGGGCCCTTTAAGGGAGCGGCTTGCTGTTGAGTCCGCCCTGTGACCCTGTCTGCAGCTGTGCCTGGCACCCTTATTTCGATGTGTGCTACTTTGGCATGTAGACGTTCCCTCGCAGCGCCTATTTCGATGTGGTGCTGCGCAACGTCGATGTTGAATGTTGACGTTGCCAGCCCTGGAGGACGTGTAGACGTTATTCATCGAAATAGCCTATTTCGATGTCGCTACATCGAAATAAGCTACTTCGATGTAGGCTTCACGTGTAGACGTAGCCACTTACTCCAACTGAAGGTATATTTTGTGTTACCATGTTATAGTAGTGATTCCTCAAAGTAGTGAATTCTTTCACATTCATATAGCTTCAGTGTACTACGGACCATGCTCCAAAGAGCTTGCAGTTTAGGGTACCCATCTAGCAAATTCATAAGCATATACAGAATTTTATACATGAGTAATCCATTGTAGTCAATGGGATAGCCCCCATGAATAGTTACCTGTAAGTACTGGTAGGATCAAGGTTAAAAAACATTTCTGATTGCTTTGACCAAGACTGTGAATGTCTGGCTCATACTGGTAAACAGTTACCCACTGGCTTCAAAAGTATTTCATATGCTGATAAATTATTCATAATTTACTCCTCAATTTTTTAATGTACTCAACATTCCCATATTATTTGTGCATCCAGATGAACGGTATTTCTTTCCCTGAGTACATGTTTGTGCGACATCCTACCTCTATTATGTTATACCTTTTGTAATATGTTCTCAAGAGAACAATTTTGGAGCTCATCCAGGCAATGCAGCGCGTAAATAAAAGCCATTGTACATTGTGTAAATCAGAAGTTAAATGATATTTGAATATACAGTAGTTTTGGCTGAGAAGTGAAATCTGCTTGAAGTGATACTATGCCATTATAATCTCAGTGAGTTCTCTTTTACTTGTTGAAGAGAATGTCATTTTAAATAATGCTTTTCATTTTATTTTATTTTAGCCACTTTGCATTATAGAAATCACTGAGATTTGATTGCAGAAAGTGTCTCATTTTAGAACAGCCACATCTTTCCTGTAAGTGCCAGTGTAGGTTATATATAGTGCTGTTTTCAACAAAATATTTAAAAGGGCATGTAATTATTATAATGTTATCTAGAGTATTTCATAGTTATTAAAATGAAAAATCAGAAGCAAATTAGAAGCCCCTTATAACTGACATGAAACTTGTTATTATTTCTAAAATGTTAGAAGAGTGTTTTACACATATGACACAAGCAACATATATGTTTAGACTATATGCAATGCTGTCAAATATTTTATTATTTTATTAATTCTAAAGGTTGCTTTGTTTGCTCTTTTGGGATTACTCTTAATGATCCTTTTTTTTTCTCCTCTATGAAGACTTCTTAATATGTCATACATTATTTTTATAACTTTCTGGGACTGTTTACTGTGAAGCAGAGGTTCTTTTGGGTGACTGCATTGTCACCAGAAATGTAGAAATACTATGGAAAATATACTAAAAAAATAGTAGTTTATCTTGTCTTTGTTACTGATGGACTGTGCCTGGGATGCTTTTTTCACCGATAAACTTGGTACTGTACATTTCTAAAATTCTTTTATTCTTGTTTGTCTGACCTTACATTTATAATGATGTAATACTGTTTAAATAGGACATTTATAAAAAATCACCCTTCTTCCCAAAGTTGCATGCAAATCTCTTGGGAAGCAGGAGAGAAGAAAAAAGAACAAGGTAGAAATTCCTATACTGTGAGGTTGCTATAGCAATACCTAGAGGATAATTCTGCTGGGCTGCTTTGAGGTTTCCTTGGTAGAGGCCTGTGTTTCATTTAACTTGATTCTGATGGAATTAGGACAGCATCCAAAAGTCAGTGTAACAACAGGTTGCGCCTCCCTCATCCGGCACCCTCAGGAGTTGATCTGTCCCAGACAAGGGAAATTGCTGGACAAAGGGAGGTTCCCTGCCTTGGCCCCCTGCACGTCCAGCCCTAGTAGCCCCCTTACCTGCAGCTGGCCCTAGCTGGGCTGAAGCCACTGTCCCCAATCTTGCACAGCCGCAGCCCCAGCCTGGCAAGGGAACTAGCAGAAGTCCCCCGGGGAGCTCATTCCCAGATAGCCAATTCCAGCCCTGGCTGGGGAGCTGGCACAGGGAGCTGCAGCTCCAGTGTTGGCCGGGGAGCTGGCACAAGCCCCAGCCAGGGAGCTGGGCAGCTGACTTCAGTCCCTGGCCAGAGAGCCAGCATGGGGAGCTGGCACCAGGGATACGCACCCCTGGCCTCTGCCACACAGTGCTGCCAGCCCCCTTGTCACTGGGCTCCCACCTGCCCTTCTTATAGCAGCTTCTCAGCTGGGGATCTGATACAGCAACATCTGTGGTCCTGTCAGACAGATGCTGGGTGTTGCTGGGTGAAAGAACTCTAGTTTTGAGAGGCTCAACCTGCTGTGAAATATATTGAAAACAATTTCAGAAACTGAATAGTAAGTAAAAAATGATGTATTATTTTATTTTGGGATTCTCCTCCTGATGTCTCTCATGCAATGATATTTGTTTGATGGCATTTAAGAGAAACAGGTACTTTTTGTAATGGTAAGAATGAAGATCCACAATATTTTCATATGGATTTATGAAATGGTTTCAGGTCAGTGAGTAGTCCTGTGGCTTCACTGGTAATACTGACAGGAGGAAAGATGGGATTGTTTGCAGCATCTTTTAGAGCTCGTTGAAGTGAAACTCTCATTTGAGTCCATGGGAGTGTTGCTTCAATAAAGACTGCAAGGATGGGCACTGAATGTGAGTGCAGTGTTATTGCTGTGATCCAGATTCATGATATCTCTGGAGAAAAGCTGATGTCTTTTGAACAAGATTTGGCAGCAATCTCATGAGGTTAAGATGTGGCTACTAGGCAGACAAAGTTTGATTTTTTGAGATAGATGTGCCTGTTGTGATTCTCATTCTCATGTTCCTCAGCTAACATCATATGTGCCATCATGTGCCAACAATGCCCAGATGCTTTGTATATTGGACAGACTTCAAACTTTCTTAGACAAAGAATCAATGGGCATAAAACAGAAATAAAAACACTCCTGATCCACAAACCGGTCAGTCACCACTTTAATGGACTGGTGCATCCTGTTAATGACCTGAAAGTTTGCATCTTACTGAAGAGGAATTTTCACACTACTTTGGAAAGAGAGGCTGCTGAACTCTCTTTTATATTCAAATTTGACACATTAACACGTGGTTTGAACTGGGATGGGAATTTTTAGGTCATTATAGGGGCTCTTTTGCACACTTGGCTCAGTCTAATTCTTGACTCCCTCCCCCCCTCCCCCTGCCTTCTGCCCCTCTGCTCTCTGATTTGCTCACCTTGATAATATTTTTCTGATTTGTCAACCTTGATCACTATTTTTGGTTCTCTGTACCTTAAATATTGAAATACTGTTCTGGTATGGCTATGATCTGAAGAACTAGGTATTTTAGAGCATAAGCTTTTGTGGACAAAGACCCACTTAAGGAATGTGAAGAGATATGAGGTTTAGGGTGAATCCCAACTTCACTGAATTCAATGACAACTCTGTCTTTAGTGAAGCCAGGATTTTGCCTATAGTGCTAAGGTATTCATGGCAGCCCAAAGAGCAGTCTCAAAATCTGTTAGTCACACTCTTTAAGGGTGCATGTCTCTTGTCTATTAACACAGGTGACAAGACTGGTCTATCTCATGTTAAACACATTGTAACTTGGAAATCGTCTTCCTCAGCAGAGGCATGTTTTGAACACTCAAACGTCAGTTCGGCTGATGCAAAAGTCCCTTTTTCAGGAGTGATCAGGAGTTTATTGTGATGAAAACAACTCTACTCCAGGCTGCATACCACCGCTTTAGCTATGGCTATTGGAATTACTAAGTACAAATCGGTATTTTCATTTCAGAAAAAAAGAAGCATCATCCATAGAAACCTGCAGGGACATCGGTGGGAATGTGGCACATAAAACTCCTCTTTCTTTGCGCTCCTTACTTTTGGAACACCCACCCCAAGCTCCTGTGGCAAGCAGTGCTCCTCTTCACAACATGCTCCCTCAGCGAAGCCTCCCAGTGTTAATCCACTCTGGCCAGAAATGCTATTATCAAGGCTTAAAGCCAGCTAGGTCACCTAGGGTTAATGTCCCAGTCAAAACAAATGAAAAGCTCTGATATGCGGCTGGGTCTGTGACTTGTGCTGGAGAAGGGGACTGCAGGGCTGCATCTAATGCAGTGCTTTCTGGCTGGGAAACAGAGAATACAGTCTCGGCTTTTCCCAGGGGATTTTTTCCTGATCATTTCAGGACGTGCTGCTCCTCTCAATGCAGCCATAATAGGTATTTAGGACAAAGGCACAAACGTCCTAGGAATGGATATCATGTACACTTTGGGTTGGAAATAAATCACCTGGGTCTAATTTGGATTTGTTCCGATTTTGGACCTCTGGGAGTCAGCAATCTGCATTTTTCCACTTGTTGGCAACACCCCAAATTCTGCGGCAGTAGACTGAGATCAATAGCCAATGCAGACATGCTACGCTCCCCAGCCAGCAAAATCAGATCATTTTTGCATTTGCATCTGCTCTGCTGTGGCTGATTAGTATTGCAGCTACTTCTTCTGCAGCCTACGAAAGAACCTAAAGGAAAGGCGCTCATAGGTCAGACAGACTTCTCTGAGATTATATAAGACAGTGTCTGACCTGTGTCAACTGACTGTGGACTTGTGGGCTGAGGATAATAGACATTTTAATTGAAGTGTAGGCATTCAGGTTCAGGCAGGGGAGCTAATAGACTTGTCAGGCACCTGGGCGGGGTGTGTGTGTGTGTGCGCGTGTGTGTGTGTGCATGCACGTGTGGAGTGTCGACTCTGGGCCAGGGGCTTTGGATGGAAGAGTCAGGGCCAGGGGCTATCCATGCCAGCCAGAGCACATTATGCCACATCTCTCCCAGCACTCAAAGCCTCCAAGGCTGCATCTAAACTTGCATTCCTCTTTCGAAAGAGGCATGCAAATGAGGGAAATTGAAAATGAAAATGAGGCACAAATTTACATGTCTGGCACCTCATTTGCATATTCTTTCAAAAGAAGAAAAGCGGTATATATGCAGCTCTTTAGAAAGTAAACCCCAACTTTGAAAGAAAGGTTCTTTCAAAGATGGGGTTTACTTTCAAAAGAGCTGCATCTACGCTGCTTCTCTTCTTTCGAAAGAAGCTCTTTTGAAAGAAGAATATACAAATGAGGTGTCAGATATGTAAATCTGCACCTCATTTGCTATATTGAGTTCCCTCATTTGCATGCCTCTTTCAAAAGAGGAATGCAAGTGTAGACACAGCCCAAGAGTGCACTGCACAGTGCTCCAGTGGTGATTTCATGGGCTGGGGGCTCCAGATGCCTCCACTCCTAGAGTAGTGGCAGTGGCAGCTGGGAGCCCCTGGCCCTTTTGAAGTGTTGGATCCTTGTGCAACTGCCCCATTTCCTTCCCCAGCCTCCACAGGCAGATCTGGACTTAGTTTGAAGCTGGTTTCTGGGACCCCTCTCCCTTGCTAAATAATTTGTTCTGCCTTGTCTTTACCTATCCACTCTGAGCATGCCACATGGCCCTGAGAAAGAGTGCTGCATATACTGGAAAGCTTGTCTTGCTCACTGACAGAAGTTGATCCAAAAGAAAATATAACTTCACCTGCCTTGCTCTCTGATCACCACCCATTGGCATTTATTGGCTTCCTTTCTGGCAGCCTCTAAAGAACGGCTAGGAGTTGTATGGGTATTGAAAATGAAGTACTTTGCCACCTCAAGAGATGATCCATCTAGGTCAGGGTAGAGATATGTAGAGGCAGAAGCATGTGATGCTTCTGCTTTAACTATTCTGTGAATAAACAGGACAATTAGGCCATAGGGCTGCCAATCTGGCACCTTTCACAAGGACTAAATTCACTTCAGATAATCAAATCAGTTGTTGATTATACTGATTTTAGCTAATAACCAGCTTTAGATTAGAGTCTTGCAAGGCTGATTAAATGCATGTAAGTCTCTTGAAAGCTATAGCAATGATTTTCCAATAGGAGATCATTTTCATTTGCAATTTTACTCATTTCACTGAGAACAGTATGAAGGCATGTAATGTAATCCACACATGTCAAACAATTCTCTGTGCGATACCAGGATTGCAGGGAGGAGAATACCCAGGTCACCATGTTGTAATGAGGAATATTGTCTACTGATAGCCCTTCAATTGGTCTGGATAACAGAAAGGGAAGGTTTATAGGAGCTGGTTCAAATCTTGATTTATTTTATTTTATTCTTTTAACAGGAAAGTGATAAAATACTTTTTAATGGTTGTAATCAGTGGGAGTGTAGGGAGAATGTGGGTGGGGGTAATATTTTCTGGAAGTTCCAACTGTTCAGTTAAATTTCGAGAAAGACTTTGGTTAACTGGCTGGAATGTCCCCAAAATGGTATTCTCTCCCCCCACTTACCCTGCCACCCCATTCATCACATGTCAAAACTGTTCCCTAGTCTGGCATTTTGAGTGCAGAAGGTGGGGGGCCACAAGAGACTTAAAAAATACCTTTCCACTAAAGGCTTGTGTTAAAACTCCCCAAGATCACAGATTCCCTGGCCTTAGATTGGTATTGCTGCAAATGCAAAAACCCCTTTGAAAACCCATGAAGGCGCACCGGGAATTCCTACTCTCAAGCATTTTTAACCCTCTTTCTGGAGAGAGCTTGAAAACTTTAGTTTCTCTCGGTAGTTGGCTTTGCACTCTCGGCATGTGCCCACAGAATATCCTGCCTTCTAGGACACTGGAATCTTAAAAGGATGATTTTTATTAACATCAAAACAAGAGAACATACTTGGTGACACATTACTTGGTTGCTAGGTGTTACAGAGCAACTGAAAAAAAATTAAAAAACAAACAAATAAACCAACAAACAAAAAGATTAAAAATCAAATGGTTCCCTGGGATTCGGGTTGGAAGATTACAGTGTAAGGGCTAGTTACGTGCACTCAGCACAGAGAACTCCAACAAACCAAAAACAAGGAAAATAAGATGACTGCATCTGGCTAAACATTCGCTGTTCTTCTCACATATCTGTAGATTCAAGACATAGTCTTTCCCAAGTTATGGATGTCACTGGATTATCAGTGCCTGGTTCCCTGGCTCATATCATGTTCTCGCAGGCTCTCCTCTGGAACAGGAAAGCCATTACTACCAATTCAGAAGCCCATACGCTGTTTCCATTGGCTGTCCTGGCCTCTTGCAAACTTATTTCCTGCTTCCCTAGCACTCATGGGGACTCTCTGAGATAGTGGTCCACAACCCGGGTCCACAGCCCCCTGGGGATCCATGACAGTATTGCAGGAGGCCCATGGAAAAATATAAGATGAATAAAAATGATCTTTGAAAATAAGTGTTAAATAAATTGCAAAGTTACAATCTATTATTATTTTTAAATTAAATATCTTTCAATAATTAATTGCTGCCCAAAAATCTATATTGTGGTTTCCTTTTTCATTTAATGGTGTGTACATACCAGCTAGAATTGGCTTTGCTAGAGGGCTACTAATGGTTTCGGAGGTTATTGGGGATCTGCAAACAGTTTTAGGGGGTGAGTGGGAGTTCACACTACCGAAAAAGTTGGGAACCACTGCTCTAGGAATCACTGTTTATAGTTTTAACCCTTAAAGGCAAAACAATTAGGTTTAGGTCTCAAGAGTTAACTACTGAGAAAGACTTTAGTTAACTGAATGTCTAGAATGTACAGAAAAGGGTATTACCTCCCCCATTCGTCACAATAGTAGAATGTAAGAAGAAAGGGTGAAAAAGAAAAAAAAAGAGCATATACATTCCAATAAACGCAGGCTAGGACAA
This sequence comes from Carettochelys insculpta, assembly GCF_033958435.1. NCBI lineage: Eukaryota > Metazoa > Chordata > Testudines > Carettochelyidae > Carettochelys > Carettochelys insculpta. The sequence goes on from NC_134139.1 coordinate 93,393,392, forward strand.
TGACCATTTAGCAGACACAGAGGGGAGATTGAACACATTCATTTAAATCCCCGAGGAGATTAAGGCAAAGGTTAATAAAGGTAATAAGAACCATGAAAGAGCTGCAGCTCATAGGAACATGCAGGAGGGCTGAAATGCAATTATATTCAGTGTATGGGGCTAAATCTACTCCTCTGCTGCCACTGGGGGATGGGAACAAAATGCAGGCAGGCATGGTTCCACAATGTGTGCCTCTCTGCCCCCACAACCTTTGAGAAACTCATGTGTGAGCACACTGCAGGGACTGGCATCCACAGATGGGAGCAAGGAGGACGGGTCATAGAGTGGTCACTATCCATAGCATCATCTTAAACCCTCTTACCCGGGCAGGTTTTCACCATAAGTTAACGCTGATTTTCTTTGCATTAATTTGAGTGAGTTTTCCCATAGGTAAGGGAACCTGCCAAGGGGACTATGACAGCGACAGTTGGTGACACAATGAGAACACAGCTCCTAAAGGTGCTTCCATGAATCTGTGCCAGGAGATAGAATGGAAGGACAGGATTTCTGTACACATGGCATTGGCTTCCAGAGACCTCCTGTAATCTCTGTCTGTGTTCCAAGTAGCACCCCCGACTCCTCCATTCCAGACCCATGAAGCAGGAGGGAGGCAAACCTTGCTCTCTTGTTATCAGTGAGTGGAAGCTAATTTGTTCCTCCTTTCCAAATGAAACTAAACTGAATTGGGGAGGATAGGCTGTTAGTCTGTAAATGTAAATAAGCGCATTTCCAATTCACTTTTCTGTTAAATGTCCTCACTGTAAGTGAATAATTACTGTGAAGCTAACAATAAATTTACTTCTTGAAAAAAAAGGCACACATTATGAAATCTGTTTCAGTATTGTTTTTCCGAATTTTCTTCTTTTGTGTTTACCCCGCAACAGTTTTCACCAGTATAGTGATATTGCTGCAGGTGGTTTTTTTTTCCCCTATGGGATATGTGTGTGTGTGTGTGTCTGTGGTATATTAACCTTTTGGTATCCTTCTTATAACTGTAAATGTGGCAAGATGACAGGCATGGTAAGCTCTCCTGTTACGTGTGAGAGGAACCTGCTGAGAGGTTGTTCTTCATGAGCACTCCTAGATTTTGGCGCTTGTTCCTCACCTTGGTTTGAAATACCCCAAATATGTCAACTGTCCTGGCATGCTGCAAGCCCATCTGTTTTTGAGTGATTTTGATGAGAGTAACAATATAGAACAGAGCTGGAGGAATATAGAATGGAATGTAGGACTGTTTCATTTGTTTTTAATACTTGACTATACTTTGATTTTGTTAAGGGTTTAAAACTGATTTGGGCAATTGACTAATTTTGTGAGTGATTGTCAGAGATGACTGGGCTCCTAGAGCTTGAATGGGCATCTTTTCTGTTTTAGAACTGGGAAGAAAGATTAAAATTCCTATAGCAAACTCCATGCAGGCAGTGACAACAACTGCCCTTGTTCCAATCCAGCGAACAATCATCTGCTCCATCTATAAACATCTAATATACCATATTTCTACCTTTCTGTGTCCTCGGCCATGTCCACCACTTGGAGAAGGTTTCACACTAAATAATAAACAGAGCAGGTCTCGGAGCCAGGACACCTGATGATGAGATTGTTTCACCATCTCTGTGGGTGCATTAAGGCCAGATACGTTGTCTTCAGAGGAGACTGATGTAACCTAAGACCATACTGATTCAAACCTTGAATTTTTTTTTCCCTTCACTTCAAAAAAAAAAAAAAAAAAAAAAGGGGGGGTGGTAAAACAGGGGAGCAAAATTCACCTGAATGCATAGCTTATATTAAAATATTCCCTCTCCAAATATTTGTTCATGCACGCCTTTACATTTCAGCGGCTTCTGTATGCTGTTGGCACTGAGTCTATTTTCATCTTCACCTTCACTTTCATCCACTGTTCTTCTATTTCCAATTGTTTACTTCTGTCCTGATTGAATCAGACAGGGAAGGCTTAGCAAGTTACTACACATACACCAGCTTCAGTGTTGCTATCCTCCTTTTTGTTGTAAAAGAGGCACAATTTTGGGACAGGCCTTTAAAAATGATTTTAACACCCTTCCACCCCCACAAAAAATATGGTTAAATCTTTTTTTAGTCCAGGAAATTTGAATGGGGCAATTTATGAACTCAGAGGTGCAAATGTGCAATAGCCAGTAAGTAAGCTTAGGATGTTGCTACACTTTTGTACGTAGAGTCCACATTGTTGCAGTGACTTGGCAAGGCTTCGTACAGCTGCTTTGAATTAAGAATAGATTTAATGGAGATGGAAATAGCCACGTAGTATGGTTCACCTAAATCTTCACAGTGCCAGTGCCAAACTACTGCCCAGTGAAACTTTCCTTAAGCACTGCCATTTGCATTTCTGTATGCCGACGGTTACATAGTCTCAGGTGACATCTTGACGTAAGGTAGCCAATTTGGCACTCCTCTGGGTAGTCCTGGTTCTTTTGACACATTATCTCTAGCAGCTCTGGAGTCCACCTGGAAAATTAAAAGGGGAGGGGGCTAATGAGAAAGCTCTTTGTAGTTCCAAAGACTAAATTAGAAAAAAATGGGGCTTTATGTGGAAAAGTAAGCAGCTGGAACACTTATTTTGTTTCATCACAGCAAACGATCTGTATAGTAGCTTAGGAAGCTATCAAAAATATATCTTAGTAGCCCAGCTCTGTAAAATAGTAGTACAGGTAGTTTGATGGAGTTGCACAGCCTTGCACCAGCTGAAGATCTGGTCCATGATCACTAGCTGAAACATTGCATGGAAAATGTTGTAGGATTTGTGCTGCAACTTGAACAAATATAGCTTTTGCTTTGCTAGTTGCCTACCTGGACATTATCCTGTGCCCTGTGCTGTGGGGGGTAGTAATTTTCAAAGGAACAAATGAGAGCTAGGCACTTGTGTGAATTAGGCCATTATTTATCTATTGTCTCATAGTGCTATTTACTTATCGAAAGTCTAAACTCCACGTTCCAGTATAAAGGGAGCTTTGCCTGCATGAGAAATGCAAAGTATGGGACACGCTACCTAAAATAAAATAAAAAAGTGATAAATGAATGGCTCCATCACTGATCACTACAACATACATGCTACTCTTGCAGATTTCTTTAACATATTTGCAAATTCCTAAAAATAGATAATTATTTTGTTCATCTTTCATAGATTCTTATTTGTAATTATTGTAAATAAAAATAGAGAGTTTTTATTGTCTTTCCTTATTTGTGAGCTACCTGAAAAAGTCATTTGTTAGAGATGCATTAGGTGGAAAAAAAGACTTGTAAAAATACGTAAACACTTCGAGTCAAATAAAAGAAAAAATTCCATAAAAAGCGTTAGGCCCAAATTCTTCCTTTAGCCATATCTGCATAAATGCATGGGGCTTACACTGACATAACTGCAGCAGAATTTGAACCACCAAATTGTACTTATTAAGGTGAATTTACAAAGCCTGAACATGTAAGATACATGTCAATAAAAATAGCATACACACCTGAACAAATTTCTCCCTCTTCAGAATTATGGGCTTTTCCATTGTTAGAGTAAACTGAATGCACATTGAATTTACTTGTGCTCCAGCTCTTATTAAAGGTTGAACCTCTCTACTCCGGCACCCTCAACACTTGACAGGACCACGGGAGGTCAATATTGTGTAGCAGCATTACCAACACTTCCACTGCTTACTGGGCTCTTAGAAGATGGTTAGGGATAAATTACAGCTAAATAATAGCACAGAATACTGAGAGCCAAGACTGGTGGCTTTAAACAAACTTTATAGGGCCACAGGAAATTTGGCCACAGCCAGGGGAAGTGGTGATACAGCTAATAAAATCATGCAGGATTTTGGATGTTGCTGGATTAGGGATGTTCAACCGGTAGTTATTTTAGCATATCAAAAGAAACTCTCTTCAAAACCTACACACCTCAGCATCTCTGATTTATGCATTAGGAAATACTCATCTTTTCACATTTTTCAGCATTTAGAATGTTTATTCAAGTACACTACAGAATTCTGTGTATCACTAGATACACCTCATATTATTAAAAAAGAGTTCTATTATTAAAAGCTAACTGGCCTATATGTCTCTTCAAATGCATTATATCTTCCAGTTCAGTACCTCACATACAAACTAAAGGATGTTCATATCTAAACATAAAACATAATATGATGAATCCAAATGATAATTTTTAAAAGTGACATACATATTTGCATACCCAGCGATAACCAGAATATTTTATTTGCTGTTTTTATGCATAGAGTACATTACATTTCTATCAAGCATGTTTTGAGATGATTGAATTGCTTTTTTACAATCACATAGCCTGCTACTTTAGGTCCTCTGCATTACACTTGGGTTGTCCCAATCTTTGGATAAATTATTCAGGCTCTTGACATCACAGAATTCTACTAGCTGATTGGCTGGGGCTTATAAAATACAATCTTTCCTCAGGAAAACAGTTTGGAGGAATGATGGCAGTGAGACCAGCAGGTCTGTTACTCAGAACACAGCTGGCATTGTCTGGCAGTATAAAAAATATGTGACAGATGCTATAAAAAACCTGCGTTAATGTGATCCCACTTTAAATGGGAAATGGTGGAGTGATTTAGGCAAGAGGCATGCATTTCTGGCAAAGGAAATAATATCTTTCCTGAAAAAATTACCTCTCACATCAAGTCTAAATTAAAGAGACTTACTATACAAGATACAAAAGTAGCAGAAGCAGCAGCAGCAGTATCAACAGCAGGAATGGCTCGTTACAGAGATGCTAGAGGCAAAAAGGTTACATCATTAAATTTGGTGACTGGATTCTTTCAATACCAGCTGGGTAAGTGGTGCACTCGGAAGCATTGACAGCCCTGGCATGTGGGGTAAGCAATGGCATACAACATGTAAAAATTGTAAAGTATTTGTGTCTTGTGATCTTGGAGAAACGTGAGATCTAAAGAGATTTCAGAATGTGTTAAGAAATAGAAAGAATTGCCCTCTTTGGGGAAATAATAAAATGTGCATGCTAAATTCCCATGATATTTGTAAAAATGAAACCATTTTTTCTATTTTGCTTGTGTCTTATAGCTCTAATTGGTGTATTTCAGTCTATATGTTTTACATTTTTAAAGAATAAGTACTAAAAAGAAGGAAAATATTGAAAATGGATATTTTAGAGCTGGTAAGGTATATGAGTCAACAGATTTTACTTAGGGAGAGATCAGATTAAAGAATATTTCTCTTATCTGCTGATTTAAACCGACTATGTGTACTCTAGGTCAGCTACGAGTAGCTGCCTGCTTAGAACAGGAGTTTCACCTGTTTTTCAGTATGTTGTCAGAAGGGCAGTCAATAAACACTGTGGACATCATGCTTAGGGAGGGAGCAAGCCAGAACTGATTATTTTCTCCTTTTGTTTTATCTCTTCGAAGGCTAAATTCTGATTGTCAAGTTCTCATCTCTGATCTGACCTAAGAGTGTTGTAAACATAAGTGTAAATGAAATAACTCTTAGGCTGGGTTTAGATTGTGTGTGCTATTTTGAGCACAGCAGTCAGGTTCCACTACCCCTCATCACGAGAGGGGTAGCAGTACTTTTGAAATAGGCCCTTATTTGGAACTTGAGTGCTGTTTGGATGGCACTAAATTTGAAATAAGGCATCTCAAAATCATTTTGGCAATTTGCATTGTTCAAATTCTGTAAATTATTTTGAGAGAGAATGCAGTCTAAGCATAACCTTAGGGGTTAATTTTGTTCCCTGGGTACATACACACAGGAATAAGACCCTTGGCATGGCCACAGTTAGTTGAGGTCAGCTGATTTGTTTTTCTGGACTTGAGCTGCGCAGCTAAAAATCTCTGTGCTAGGTCAGGAATCTATTCCCAGAGAGGCCAACAGTAACCATGGCCCGGGTAAGGTGCAAGGAGGACCCTCCAGCCTCCCAGAGCTCAGGCTCCAGCCCGAGCTTGCATCTCTACACAGCAATTTTTCAGTCCCATGTTCAAGACCCATGACTCTCAGTAAGCTGACCTGGGCCAGACTTGGGCTCTTTTTATCACTCTGTAGACATAACCTCTGAGTCTATGTTCCAATTCCTATTGAGGTTGAATTGTACTTTTCTATGCAAGTAGTTCCACTGAACGTAATGAAGCTGCAAATGCTCATTGATGCTGAGTTTGGCCTTTACTTGTTCCTTGTTGCATATCACACAGGAAATACCCAGTACACATTGCTTACAAAAAGGAATACTCCTGAATATAGTTATGTTTCCCAATTAACTGAAAATGATTTATTGTTTTCATCTAGACTCATTTTGTAGTTATTATCAGATTTTAAATATTTTATGATAACAATTTTACTATTGCACATCAAAATTCCTTTTTTTCTAGGATATACACAATGACAAATATACTGTATATAACTTCATAACTGCAACTCTGTGTCAGGGCTGGTACAGTTCTTGCATTTTAAAAATTATGCAATTTTGAGAAATCCTCTACCAGGCTGAATGGCAATAAGATATAAAGGGAATACAATCTATACAACATATAATGCACATAAAGGGAAATGCCCATGGAGCCAATAGAATAGAATGAACTTTACAAAGGGTAACCTGGGTCAGACTCACTAACCATCATTAAGATTAACAAAATTATGAAAAGAAATTTGCAAATTTCAAATAATTTCCCCATTCCAGTTCATAGCTTGAGAAATGTAGAGAAGAAAATAAATACTGTACGTGTAAAAAGTATGTCACTTTTTTCGAGGTGAATTTAACTCATGAGTACATGTAGTGCCATTTCATCAATATATTTTCTGTCTTGTGCTATAATTCCTTGTGATAGATCTTTTGAAAACTCATAATCTGCTCAACAGTAATGTCTTGGTAAAATGTGTAGCAACATTCTATGTAAAGATATAAGTTTTTGCTTTATGACATTGAAGTAATATGGTCCAGAGTTAGAAAGGCAGTGATAGTGGAAAGATTTGTGCTAAAATGTCAGAGTGCTTGGTACTATGATCTCAGTGCAAAGAGAAACAAGATTGCCTTTTATGAATAATATCATTTAACATTTTTCATCTCTCACTCTCAAAACACATTAGGTAGGTAACAACATCCATACAAATCGTGCCAACTACCATTTGCATAAATGAAGGGAGCTCACATGACATTCTCAAAGTCATGAAGCAAATGAGTAGTAGAGGCAGGAATAAACAGGCCTGCTGATGGGAAGTTAGGGCAAAAGGGAGCAGTTGCACAGGGGCCCAGAGCTCTGGCCACTGCTGCTGCTACTTGTGCAGTAGCTGCGGACAAAGCTTTTTGCCCCTTTAAAACACTGCAATAGCACTGCTCCACTGCTCTGTGTAGCCCTAGGTGGGGGCCCATCAGGATCTAGGCAGTGCCATGGTCTGAGTGGCGCTAAGGGCTGACTGTCCTGTGCCCTGCCCTTTCCACCCTTGGCCCTATCCCTTCCAGGGCATGGAGCTTACCCTGCCCCCGCCCCCCCCCCCACCTTGCGCTGGGGCTGTGGTGGCTGTCAGTCCAGCTGGGAATACAATCTGAGATTCTTTGCTCTAGACCTGTGTCATCTGGTGAAACATAGTGCACTGTGAATTAAACAAAGAAAGAAAAAGAAAACTTCATCTAATATAGAATTTTCTGTAATGTGGGATGGGGCAATGTTCAAAACTATTCTGTGGGTGAGAGAAATCACATTGGTGATATGTTATTTCTTAGAAAAGTAACTTCATATATTTGACCCAGTGGTATAAAATTCTTTCCTATTCCAAACTTCACTCACCAGAAGAGATACTGTGGCTCTCTAATTCTATGCATTTTTGTAGCTGTAACCCCAGCACAGTTAGTTCAAAAACTTCTTTTACTCGTATCAGCTGGCAGCAAATTACAAGGGACCATCCAAGAATTGGCAGAACTCATAGTAATGCCAGACATGCCCCTTAAGTCAGTGCTAGGCTCAGGAGTGCTGTAGACACTGAATATGCCAGCAGCTCCTGGATGCTAGGGTGCAGTGTCAGCTTCCCCCTGTCCTGTGACCTTCAGCAACAGCTAATCACATTGATTCCATTTTTTTTTCCAGATGAGCAAGAGGCTGTACAAAAGAGGACTTTCACAAAATGGGTCAACACTCATCTGGCCAAGGTAATAAACATCTTTTAAAGATCTTCCTTTTCTAACTTAAATCCTGCTTCTCTGCAGTCACTGGAGGGTGTAAAGCAGCAACACTTATATAGTTCTGATGACCAGGATAGTAGAAGTAGGTTGTTCAGAACCCTCCAAGGGCGGTCACCTTACAGTAAACTCTTGAGATACACGCAACCAACTTGCATGTGTCTTGGGTTAACGCAACTGCCACCCCAACAGGAGTGAGAAACCTAAAACCAAATAGGAATAAGGGACTTTTGAAGACTGGGGGGGGTCCTTTTGAAAGGCCCCTGTTTACATGGGCGGCACGTGATTCGAAAGCGGCCCTTTCAAGTTGCCACGGCCACTATTATGCTAATGAGGTGCTCCATATTCATAGCAGTGCCTCATTAGCATCTGCCAAAGTGTCTCATTGCACCCCCCTTTTGAAAGGGTGGGGCTAGTGTAGACATAGCCTAAATCAGTAAATTACAATATTTAAATATAGACAGTGCTTTTTCAAGTATGCATTTTATAAATCATCTATTCTAAAAGCCTGAAGAGAAGTTTTACTCTATATATAGTTAACGTATTCTCAGATATGTCCGGGTTGAAGCATTTGGTCTTATGTTTTTAAGTTGTTTCTGCTAAATCAGTAATGTTTTAACTAATGCAGTGTGACTATGGCACCATACAAAAAACAAAACAAAACAAAAAGTTGCTGGCAGTTACTTATTGTTAGTAAGAAAGAGTCTTGAGTTATTTGTTATGCACACATATTATTTTTAAACAGACCCGTAGATGCTTTTCTCTTTTAAAAAGATGCCAATATTTTAATAGCAGTCGAGGATTTTACATAGTGTACGCTTCACCAAGCATTTCGGGTTAAAAAGTAAGCTCCTACCTAATTATCAATTTAAGTGGGAATGGTACCAATTTAGTAATTGTGCTTGCCCAGAAGTTAGTTCTTAAATGCCCATATGTCTCTTATCTGTGGTGTCTGCTTCTCTTTTATCCCCTTTGTACTGGTTTTATTTATGTTTCCGGGCACATGTTCTGCTCTGTTAAGCACTGTGAGTGATTGTAAAGAGAGAAAAAGAAGACAACTTTTGTCAATAGAATACCCTCTATTCACCAGCTAGCACCAGCAAGAGATGAATTGCTGCCTCTTGATTTAAGAGAAACTGTTTTGGTTTCCCCTTGCTTCTCAGCATTTCATTTCAAAATCTTTGCTGTCAATAATTTGGCTGTTTGTTTGCCACTTCTTATCTTTTCCAGCACTTTGTATTTTGCCATTTTTTCCAAGTTCTACAAAATCTGTGTTCACAGATTCAGTTTGCATGGAAAACATAACATTTTACAACTGAAGTTTCTGGGAGAAATCCTGCTTTCATTAAAGTCAATGACAAAAAGACATGATTATATCCACTATTATAGACGTGACAACCTACCCTTTACAGATCACTTTCTTTACTGCTTAAATTCAAATATTTGAAAGAAATATAATATTGCTTCAAAATTTATGTGGGAAATAACAAGATAGAAGGAAATGAATTGCACTGATATCTAGCATGTAATGCAAGATTTCCTAGGAAAAATCCACTCTGACTTTCTTACTCCATTGATTTCACTGGAGTTACAATGAGGAAGAGATTGGTATAGCACTAGGGATTTTAACAGAAAAGTAAGTGTGGTAAGTGGAGGGCTTTTCTTTAAACAAAATTATTCACTGATCTGGTGCTGCTAAATTCACCCCATCAGGATACAGTGACATTGGTATACTAAAATGAAAAGAAGTTTACATATTATTATGATAATTTTTGTTAAAATAGTACAACATAGCTTTGCAATAAGCTAAAGGAAGCATGCAGTTCTCTTACTGTAGTTGTGAGAGCATAGCCACATAAAAAATCTTAAAGTAAAAAGACTCATTTCAATAAGAGAGCAACCTTTTCAGCTATTCCTGAAAGTATTTTTTATAGGAGAACTGAACAGTATGGATTAATCCACCAGAGGTTAGTAACTTCAGTCCTGAAGGTGACATACCCATGAATGTTTTGCTTTTTCCTGCCTTGTTTGTATCATCCCTTCTCTGGAAGACAAATGCTTTTGTTATCTTCAGCTCTTCAGTTACTTTCTGTAGGAAAGAACCACACATCAAGAACCACACATCACATTGGTTGTGCAAGAATGATTTTTCAGATGTACAATTGTTCCATAAAACAAAATAGGGACCTCTTCTGCAATTTAATGTAGGTAAATAGACACTGGAATGTGTTACCTAGAGCGGTGGTAGAATTTCCATCCCTACAGGTTTGTAAGTCCTGGTTTGACAAAGGCTTTTGTCTACAATAGAGCATAAAGTCGATTTCAAGGCTCTTAGCTTGATTTTACAGTGTGACTTTACAATGTGATTTTATGATTTTGTACAGTGTCTTCACTGGAAATACTATTATGTCAATTTTAAGGGACACAAAGGTCAACTTTCTTGTGCTGCCCCTTCCCAGGTGTAATAACACCAAGTTCAAATTTAAAACGTGAATGAATGCTAGTGTAGAAACAGTGTTACTTTAATTTGATTTTTATTGGCCTCCAGAGGTATCCCACAATGCCCTGAATGTCCATTCTGGCTGCTTTTACCTCCGCTGCTCTTCAGGTGTGCAGGAAGTAGGTAACAGGAAGACTGGGAATTTGAATTCATTTTCTTTCTGGCCAGCGTGGCCAGCAGACCTCGGGAGTGATCTCATCTAGCCGTGATTTCTCAGGGTCTCAAAAGAGTTCCAGCTTGAAGCCATCAGGAGATCCAGGATCTCATTTCTATATGGGTGGATGATTCTGTGCTGAGTAAACACCAGGGAAGCTCAGTGGTGCCAGGTGAAAATCAAGTCATCCGTCCCCCCACCGCCCGCGCCATGTGGTTCCCAGGCTGTGCAGACCATGCCTGCACGCAGTGGCGTATCCTGTCCTGAGTGGGCTTTCAGTGCTTGAGAAGGCTTCTTCCTTACACACGGTTTAGCAAGAGTGGCTGAGAAAGTTGTTTTCTGCGCTTCACATTTTAGGGACTGCCCACCCCGCAAGGGGCCATGGAGCTGGTGGACTTGCTCACGCACCCAGATCATGTGGCTAGCTCCCACGCAATGTGGCTGTCAGGCTGTGTGAACTATGCTTTCAGACAGTGCCATGTCCTGTTCTGCACAGGCTTTCAGTTCTTGAGAGGGCTTACCCTTGTGGTTTCCCCAGGGCTAGCAAGAAATGCTATGGTTCATGAGGTGTGGTTCTTGATGTGTGTTTCTCTCCTACAGAAAGGAACTGAAGAGCTGGAGATAACAAAAGTATTTATCCTCAGGAGAAGGGATGAGGCAACGATACACCATGCAAAGGCAAAAAGAGGAGATTCCCTACGGCGTTTAACAATTTGTACATTTTACAGGGCTGCCCCTCCCATGCCGCCATGCAGCTGTTGGTCTAGCCCCCATCCCTCCACCACATGGCTGCCGTGTTGTGTGGACCATGCTCACAGACAGTGGCAATTAAGTGGTGCCATGCTAAGTTGACTTTGTGAGCGGGTGTGGACACTCAATTTTGACTTTATCAAATGTATTATACAAAGTTGACTTCAATAAATTTTACTTTATTTTGTAGTGTAGACATAGCCAAAGTCCTGGAAGGGATGATTTGTTTAGGATTGATCTTGCTTTGAGCAGAGTGCTGGACTCTGTGACCTCCTGAGGTCTCTTCCAGCCCTATGATTCTATGATAGATTAGTTCCTGATAGTCATAGTGTATATTCGCACTTATTGTTTTAATCCCTATACCATGTGTTGCTCTGCAAGAGTTCTAAGGGCTCAGGGTTTTCTGTATGCTTGTTTGTTTTGTAGATAATATAAACATTGAAGACTGAATGTAATTATTAATATACTATTTCCATCATATGCATATGATTCAAATATATTTAGTTTCATTATGTGTATATACTTAATATAAAGACATACAAACACATTTAGAAAAAAAATAGGGACCTGAAAAATCTATGGCATTGTTGTCCTCTTAGACAGTTAACAGCAACAAAACATGGATATTTATAAAGTTTAGGTGAACTCCTGGCTTCAGTATAGTCAATGGGAATCATTCCAATGATGTCAACGGAATCAGGATTTCACCACATTTTTGATGTGCTAGGTTAGGGGAAGAAGTATGAAATAGTGATTGTTACTAACCAATAGAACTACATAAAATAACATTAGAACTACGTCTACACGTGTATGCTACATCGAAATAAGCTATTTCAAGGAGTAGCGTCTATACGTCCTCCAGGGCTGGTGCCGTCGACGTTCAGCATCGACGTTGGGCAGCACCACATCAAAGTAGGCGCTGCAGGGGAGCTTCTACACGCCAAAGCGGCACACATCAAAATAAGGGTGCCAGGAACAGCTGCAGACAGGGTCACAGGGCGGACTAGCGCTTCCGGGGCAACAGCTAGTCGCTCCCTTAAAGGGCCCCTCCCAGACACATTCAGCCTGCACAGCACGTGATCTGCACAGCCACAGGCATGCACACCTGTTGAAGCAGTATGGACCCCCAGCAGCAGCAGCAGCAGCAGCAGCCAGAGGTCCACACAGCCGCCCCTGCAGGAGCAGTGCTTGCCCTGCTCAATGCTATGCAAGAGGCAGCTGACCACCTTTATTCACAGAGGAGGAGCTGCCCCCAGGGGAGGAGGAAGCAGCCCCAGACCCTGCTGTCCTCCGCCCCCTCCCCCACCGCACACGCCGCCAGCTGTGGAGCTACCCCACGAGCACCGACTGGTGGGAGCGGCTGGTGCTCGGCGAGTGGGACAACGAGCGCTGGCTCCAGAATTTCCGCATGAGCCGGCAGACATTCCTGGAGCTCTGCCAGTGGCTCACCCCTGCACTGAGGCACCAGGACACCTTCAAGCGGCGTGCCTTCAGCGTTGAGAAACGGGTCGGCATCGCTGTCTGGAAGCTGGCCACTCCAGACAGCTAGCGATCCGTGAGGCAGCAGTTTGGCGTTGGCAAGGCCACCGTTGGGGCTGTCCTCATGGAGGTAAAAGGACCCATGAGGGGGGAGGAGCCCTGTGGTGGAGGGCAGCCCTGTGTGGGGGGAGGGAGCCCTGGAAGGAGGGCATCCCTGGGGTAGAGGTACCCTGGGGGGGGAGGGAGCCCTGGGAGGGGAGGGCCAGACACACCCTGCACACCCCTCACTTGTGCTCTCCCATGTCCTTCCCCTGCACATCATCCGCACCATCAAGGCCCTGCTCCTCCACAGGCTCGTGCAGCTTGGGGACCCAGATGCCGCCATCACGGGGTTTGCCAGCCTCGGCTTCCCAAATTGCTTTGGGGCTCTGGATGGGACCCATATCCCCATCCGTGCTCCAGAGCACAGCAGAGGACGCTTCCTATACAGGAACGGCTACCATTCTGTGGTCCTCCAGGCCTTGGTGGACAGCCGGGGCCGCTTCCTGGACATTTATGTTGGGTGGCCTGGCAGCACCCATGATGCCCGGATGTTCAGGAATTCGGGCCTGTGCTGCCGACTGGAGGTGGGGACCTACATCCCCCAGTGGGAGATCCCTGTGGGGGACACCACCATGCCCCTCTGCATCATCGCAGACGCAGCATACCCGCTCCGGCCCTGGCTCATGCATCCTTACATGGGCCATCTCTCAGCCAGCCAGGAGCGCTTAAACACGCTCTTGAACCATGCGCGCCAGGTGGTTGAGCGCACTTTTGGCCGCCTCAAAGGGCGCTGGAGGTGTCTCCTCACCCGCCTGGATGGAGGCCCCACCAACATCCCCCAGACTGTGGGTGCATGCAGCGCACTCCACAACCTGGTCGAGAGCAAGGGGGAGGCATTCTTTCAGGGCTGGGCTGTGGAAGCTGGCAGGGCTGACATGCAGCCACCCACTGCCCCCAGTCGCCAGGTGGACCCCGAGGGGATCGGGTCCGGGAGGCCCTGCGGGCCTATTTTGACCAGGCCACGGGGTGAACACTGGCAGGCCCCCCACTGCACCCCTCCATCCTCCACAACACTCCCTGCCCCCACGCTTACACCACAGAGCACCCAAGAGCATACCCCCGCCACTTTTCTTGCAAATAAAATTAGACCTGTTGTTTTTGAAACCAAAACCGGTGATTTTTCTTGTTATTAATAGTACAAATAAATATATATGTATATACAGAGCAAAACAAAAGGGGGGAGCTATTTACATGGGGGGGCAGGTACCATATAAAACAGAGCAGGGGTGTACCACAAACTATATACAACAAATAGGTATGATGGGGGATATGTACAAAGGGGGAGGGGGGGCCACATCCTGGGCCCCACACCCCTCTACTGTCCGGCGCCTGGGGTTGGTGGGCGCAACCCTCGCCTCGGCCTGAGCCCTGGCCGAGGCTGGCTGGGGGCTGGGCGAACTGGCACATATGGCCGGTGGGTGTCAGCAGGCCCCAGATCCCCCTTGGCGGGAGGCCCCAGGGTGGCGGATGGCAGTGGGACGGCGGTCGGAGCGGCGGGTGGAGCGTGCAGGGCGGGCAGAGCAGTAGGCGGCGCAGCACGGGGGGCCAGGTAGTCCGCTATGCGGTCAAGGGTGCGCATGAAGGCTCCCCATGCCTCCTGGCACCAGGCCAGTGCACGCTCCTGGAACTCCAGCCGCTGCTCCTCCACCAGCAAGCGCCGCTCCGACACCTCCAGCTGACGCCGGAGGGTCGCGAGCAGCTGGGGGTCCGTCGCCGTCCTCTGGTGGTGGGTCCTCCTCTGGCGGCCCCGTCCTAGGGCTGGTTGGTGCTCTGCCGAGGGGATGGCCTGCTGGGATGGCCCTGGTGGGCTCTCCGGGACCACTGACACCTCGCTGGCGCTCTCCAGGCCCTCCGATGGTGCAGCTGAGGAACACGGGGGAAGAAGAGTGGAGACAGCTGTTAGTGTGGGCCCCGAGCCCTGGTCCTTGTCCCCCCACCCCTCTGCTGCTGGTTCCCCATCCCCGTCCCTGGGAGATGCTGCTGATGATGATGGGTGTCCCACCCCCCCCGGGGGACCCTAGGTTCCGCTCCCCGCATCCCCAGGGATGGGGCATGGTGCTGTCCTGCTGGGGGGCAGGGGCTGATGCACTCTTCTGAGGGACATGCCACTGCTGTCGTTGGGGCCATGGTCATCTGGGCATGTGGAGGGCCCTGGTCATGTCTGTTGTCCCCGCCCCTTAACCCGGGGGTGTGCACTGCGGGGGGTACATACCTGACGGTCCGCTCCCACGGTCGGGGGACACCCTCTGGGCAGACGCCCTGCTGGAGCTCAGGGACGGCAGCGCGATGTGGAGCCCCCCGTTGCTGGAGGAGGATTCCCCCTCCTCCTCCTCCAGCATCCCAGGGGTGGGCTCCTGGGGGTGCCCCTGGGGTGCGGGGCTTGCCTTTGGGGTGGACTCCGCCTCCGGGGCCTGCTGGGGCTCGTCAGCCGAGGTGTCATGAGTGGCCGGCAGGGAGGAGGTGTGCCGGGGGCCCAGGATGGACCTGAGCTCCCTGTAAAAGGGGCAAGTGGCGGGGGCGGCCCCAGATCGGCTGGCCGCATCCTGGGCCTGGGCGTAACCCTGCCGCAGCTCCTTAACCTTACTCCTGACATGGTCAGGAGTGCGGGCAGGGTGACCCCGGGCGGCCAGGCCCTCGGCCAGCTGAGTGAACGCATCTGCGTTCCGCCTCTTGCTCCCCCTTACCTGGAGCACCTCCTCCTCGCTCCAGAGCCCCAGCAGGTCCCGGATCTCGGCCTCCGTCCAGGAGGGGCCCTGCTGCCTTTTCCCGGGCTGGCTGCCAGGCTGGGAGCCCTGGCTCCCCTTGGGGGGCGTGCCCTGGGGGCGCTTGGGGGGCTGGCGGGCAGCCATAGCTGCAGGGGTGGTGGCCTGGGGCTGCAGAGATGCGTGCAGGCTGGCCGCATGTCAGTGCTGCCGCCTGCACGCACTCTCAGCTTCCTGCACAGGAATGCAGGGGGCGGGGAGCTTTAAGGGGCCGCTGCACGTGGCGACCATAGACCTCGGGGGCTGGAGAGAGCGTCTCTCAACCCCTTAGCTGATGGCCGCCATGGCAGACCCCGCTCTTTCGATGTTGCGGGACATGGATCGGCTACACGTGCCCTACTTCGACATTCAACGTCGAAGTAGGGCGCTATTCCCTTCCCCTGATGGGGATAGCGACTTCGATGTCTCGCCGCCTTACATCAATTTCAACTTCGAAATAATGTCCGCCATGTGTAGACGTGGCGGGCGCTATTTCAAAGTTGGCGCGGCTACTTCAAAGTAGCCGGCACGTGTAGACGCGGCTTAGAAGTGTCAAAGCAATTGAGAAAGTAAGAGTTTATTGATGAAATTTTGTGATTTATATTGTCAGAAAACAAAATTTGTTAAAGTATATTTTCAGTGCTGTCTTTGAAAATTTAATAGCATATGTTATGGTAATTTGTTGTGAAAGGGAATTGAGATTCTGAGTAACTTTGTGGTGAAGAAATGCAATTCCTCGAGGAGAAAAAGGGGGAAATATGGCAACCTTCTGAAGCAACAGTCAGCAGTATAAAAGTCGTACTGTCACTCTGTCATCCCCAACTTCCAACCACGCTTCATCTTCCTTTGATACTATTCACCTGGTCATGTTTCTGGTTTAGAGACAGTTGGAATTCTTGTAGCATACCGAATATGAGATAAATCAAAACGTGGCTATAATACTGCGTGCAGGAATTGTGTGTTGTTATTACTTAATAGTTTCTTAATATGCATGTCAACATTGTAGAGTCCGCCAGAGTTTGTAGTTTTTAATAAAAATGACTAGGCTGGGAACTGACTGGCTAAGGAGCAGTTTGGCAGACCTCAGGATGACAGTGGATGAGAAACTGGATATGAGCCAACAGTGTGCCCTTCTATCCAAGAAGGCTAACAGCCTACTGTGATAAAAAGAAGTCAAGTAGCACTTTAAAGACTAGCAAAATAATTTATTAGGCAAGCTTTTGTGGGACAGACCCACTTCTTCAGACCATAGCCATACCAGAACAGACTCAATATTTAAGGCACAGAGAACCAAAAACCGTCATCAAGGAGGACAAATCAGAAAAAAATGATGGAGGTGAGCAAATCAGAGAGTAGAGGGGTAGAAGGTGGGGGAGGGGAAGCCAAGAATTAGATTAAGCCAAGTATGCAAACGAGCCCCTGTAGTGACTCAGAAAATTCCCATCCTGGTTCAAACGATGTGTTAATATGCCAAATTTGAATATAAAAGACAGCTAGTCTGTTTCCCTTTGAATAGCGGTGCAAAATTTTTTTTTCAGTGACACGCATACTTTTAAGTCATTAATAGAATGGTCCACACCATTAAAATGTTGACTAACTGGTTTGTGGATCTGGAGTGTTTTGATGTCTGTTTCATGCGCATTAACCCTTTGTCTAAGGGAGTTAGAAGTCTGTCCAATATACAAAGCATCTGGGCATTGTTGGCACATGATGGCGTATATGATGTTAGTTGAGGAGCATGAGAAAGTGCCCATGATTCTGTGAATCACCTGGTTAGGTCCAGTGATGGTATTTCCAGAGAAGATATGTGGACAAAGCTGGCCGCTGGCTTTGTTGCAAAGAAAGGTTCCAGGACTGGTATTCCTGGGGTATAGACTGTGGCTGTTGGTGAGGATCCTCATAAGGTTGGGAGGTTGTCTGTAGGAGAGAACAGGCCTGTCACCTACAGCTTTCTGGAGAGTGGCATCCTGATTAAGGATAAGTTGTAGGTTTTTTATAATTTGCTGCAGTGGTTTGAGTTGGGGGCTGTAGGCGATGACCAGTAGTGTTCTGTTCTTGGCTTTTTGGGCCGATCTTGGAGTAGCTGGTCTCTGGGTATTTGTCTGGCCCTGTCAATTTGTTTTTTCACTTCTCCTGGTGGGTAGTTCAGGTTTATGAATATTTGGTAAAGATCTTGTAGTTTTTGGTCTCTGTCAATTGGATCAGAGCAAATGTGATTGTATCTAAGAGCTTGACTGTAAACAATGGACCTCATTATGTGTGCAGGATGGAAGCTAGAAGGGTGTAGGTAAGTGTAGCGATTAGTGGGTTTCTGGTAGAGTGTGGTACCGATCAGGCTATCCTTGATTAGTATTGTAGTGTCCAGGAAATGTATCTCTTGCATGGAGTAATCCAGGCATAATTTGATGGTGGGGTGTAGATTGTTAAAATCTCTGTGGAATTCTTCTAGAGTCTCTATACCATGGGTCCAAATCATAAAGTATAGGAGGGGTAATAGGGGACGAGAGCTGAGGAATCATTTTTCCAGTTCATGCATAAACATATTAGCATATTGTGGGGCCATGCGGGTGCCCATAGCAGTTCCACTAATCCGGGGGTATAAATTGTCCCCAAATCGGAAATAATTGTGTATGAAAACAAAGTTACAGAGGTCAGACACCAGATTGGCTGTGGTGACATCAGGGGGTGGTAGTCCTGATTGCTTGTAATCTGTCTTTATGTGGAATATTAGTGTACAGAGCCTCTACATCCATTGTGGCAAGGATGGCGTTATCAGGAACTTTTCCGATGTTTTGTAATTTCCTCAGGAAGTCGGTGGTATCTCAGAGATAGCTGGGAGTGTTGGTGGCATAGGGTTTGAGGAGGGAGTCCACGTAACTGGGTAGTCTGGTGGTAAGGGTGCCAATACTTGAAATGACAGGGTGTCCAGGGTTTCCAGGTTTGTGTATTTTGGGAAGTAAATAGAATAATCCAGGCTGGGGCTCAGTTGATGTGTCTGAGTGAATGAGGTCCCGAGTAGCAGACGGGAGTTCCTTAAGTAGTTGTTGTAATTTCCTTTGGAATTCCAAAGTGGGATCAGCGGAGAGAGGTCTGTAAAATGTGGTGTTGGAGAGTTGTCTGGCTGCCTCCTGTTCACTGGACCTAGCCAGGTTATTCACAGAATCATGGGCACTTTCTTATGCTCCTCAACTAACATCATATATGCCATCATGGGCCAACAACGCCCAGATGCTTTGTATATTGGACGGACTTCTAACTCCCTTAGACAAAGGGTTAATGGACATGAAACAGACATCAAAACACTCCAGACCCACAAACCAGTTAGTCAACATTTAATGGAGTGGACCATTCTATTAATGACTTAAGAGTATGCGTGTCACTGAAAAAAAAATTTTGCACCGCTATTCAAAGGGAAACAGACGAGCTGTCTTTTATATTCTAATTCAGCACATTACCACGTCGTTTGAACCGGGATGGGAATTTTCTGAGTCACTATAGGGGCTCGTCTGCATGCTTGGCTTAATCTAATTCTTGACCTTTCCTCCCCGCCCCCCCTTCTACCCTCTACTCTCTGATTTGCTCACCTTCATCATTTTTTTCAGATTTTTCCTCCTTGAAGACTGTTTTTGGTTCTCTGTGCCTTAAATATTGAGTCTGTTCTGGTATGGCTATGGTCTGAAGAAGTGGGTCTGTCCAACGAAAGCTCACCTAATAAATTATTTTGCTAGTCTTTAAAGTGCTACTTGACTGCTTTTTGTTTTGATAGTATATAGACTAGCGCATCTCCCTGTCTGTTACTAGCCTACTGTGGTGAATTAGTAGAAGCATTGCCAGCAGATCTAGGGAAGTGATTATTCCCCTGGACTATTGTATCCAATTTTGGGCCCTTCATTACAGAAAGGATGTGTACGCACTGAAGAGAGTCCAGCAGAGGATCAAAAATTATTAGGAGGCTGAAGCACATGACTCATGAAGAAAGTCTGATGGATTTGAGCTGAGTGAAGGGGGATTTGACAACAGTCTTCAACTACCTGAAGGGGGTTGCAAAGAGGATGGAGAAAGGCTGTTCACAGTGATGACAGAACAAAGAACAGTGGTCTCATGTTGAGTGGGGGAAGTCTAGGTTGGATATCTGGAAAAACTGTTTCAATAGGTAGGTAGTGAAGCTCTCGAATGAGATGTCTAGGGAGGTGGTAGAATCTCCTTCCCTAGAGGTCTTCAAGTGCTGATTTGACAAAGCCCTGGCTGACCTGGTTTAACTGGGATTGGCCCTGCTTTCAGCAGGGATTTGGATTTGATGACCTCTTGAGGTCGCTTGCAACCCTATGATTCTATGGTTCTGTGACTCTATGATAGATAGCAGAAATGATGGTGAATCTGAAAGTAGATGAAAGGTGCTTTTAGGTTTGGAAATTAGTCATGGTTATTGAAATTGTAATCATTGACTCAAAATACAATGCTGGGACTTAAGTAAAGGGTTCAATGATGTAGGCTTTAAGTTTAAGAATAAGCCACCATATTGTTTTTTACAATGCACATCCGTATACAAACTATATCCTGCAAGTCTTTGTATTCAGTGCAAGTGTCTGTGCAAGCTATACATGAGCATTATTAATAAAAATAAGAAGCAGGGTTCTTCATATGTAGTCCTTGATATGAAGCAAGCCTCTTATGTGCATGCTAACTTCCTCTTAAGAACACACAGGATCAAAAACAGTGCAGACTGTGGGATGGTAAATGAGTATGCCATCACTCATGACAGACTTAAGATCAAGTGTGATGCTTAGCATGAAAACTGAACATGTAACTGTACACTCCTTTCTTATTGCTGCTAATTTGGAGCTGCTAATCTGGAGCTAATTTGGCAGCTGCATATCTCACTAATGCAGAATCTAACTACCTTTTACTTTCTCTCATCATTTTAATCACTTTTACCTGGATATTAAGGGCAAGTCAAGGGAGCTATGCTGGTTTACATCAGCTGAGGATCTGGCCCTATATATACAACATTCTGCACCTTCACCATGCATGGCAGAAGATTTATTTCAGGTCCTTCTGTTAGGATATTAGTGCTGCTAGTATTACATTCCTGAGCCAGCAATGCCAAATGATAACTGGCCAATGGACTATTACTGATGAAGACCAAATACATTTTCTGTTCACTTCTATTTTAACAAAGTAGAAATGTTGCTTGTTACAATATTGGATTTTTTTCCTCCTTTCAGCGCAATCCCCCACTGGTGGTTAATGATCTCTTTGAAGATATTAAAGATGGTGTTATGCTACTTGCCCTTTTGGAGGTTCTTTCTGGTCAGAAACTGGTAAGGATGTATTTTCCTTTGAGTTGAGGTAGGATAGTTTTCTGAATTTGTAAGTTGATTATATTAATTAAATCATTTTCTGGTTTATTTTACATTGTAATGCATGAAAGACAGGAAGTGGCTGTATATTACAGCATAAAACAGGTTTATCAGTTGTGTGGTCTGCTGGGTGAAGGTACACAGAATACTTTATTGGAGAAAAACGTTCTTTATTTTACTCCATCTTGGTGTCATGCTGAAAATATGTATACACTATGGCTGCATCTATATTAGCAAGTTCTTTTGAAAGATTCTCTTGAAAGAAAGCATGTGTGGATGCGCCGCAGGCCCTTTTTCAGAAGAGCAGTCCTCGTGGCACCAAAGTTTTCGATCCCTGGCCTGTTCTTTTGAAAGAACAGAAGCTATGTGGACACACTCTATCGAAAGAGTGAATCTCTTTTTCAATCTGTTTGGTATGTGGACACGCTTTTTCAAAAGTGTTTTTTCAGAACAGATCTTCCGCAAAATCTTCTTTCCAAAGGTCACTGTAGTGTAGATGTAGCCTACGGTAGCAATTCATTTTGTCTTTTTCTATTAAGCAGATGTTGATTATTTGCAGTATACGCATCTTATCAGTATGTGCATATGTATGTTTCCCTGGAACTTAACATTTAAATTGCATTTTTGTTGTGTTTGCAAACCATCATCATGAAGATCTGAAGTTGACTTTAGTCAGAAACATTTAGTGCAAGTAAAGGGAAAATAAGAATGCCCAATGCTTTTTCTGCACATTTCAGAGAAATAATGATTATTTTACTAGTTTGGTTTATCCGTTTATTTATGAGCATGTTGGACAGTTAAAATCATTTAGGGCCTGATTCTCATTTTCATTGAGGCCTCTTTGCCCTGCTCTTTCAGTGAGTAGGACCAAAATTTACACCCATTTGAAGTCTCCTCTGCAGTTCCAGAGTTGTGTATAAGAAGCTTTGGCATAATTGAGAATCAGTCTCTAATTCTGGGGCTAACTTGGCTGATGCTGGTTTGCAGAGGTGAGCAGGATTATTCTTCAGAAGTTCCAGCCTCTTCCAAACCAGCCCAATAATAAGATTGCACACTCCTAAGAATAAGCCAGGGATTTTCAAACTGGGGATCACCAGTCCTCGGGGAGTACTGGGTTCGTTACATGGGGATCTGTCGGTTTCTGTTGTCAAATCTCTGTGTGGCCTCTAACATTTATAATAACGATACATATACTAAAGTACGTTTTTTCTTTTGGGGAGGGGGGTCACACTCAGATGCTTGCTGGGTGAGAACTGGGTCACCAATACAACAGTTTGAGAATAGAAATAGACCTGAACTCACCCTCTGGCTTAGGAGTTCCACCTGCCCCTTACTAAAGGCAGTAGCTAAATGCCATACTTCAGCCATTATTCTTTTTTCCAAGCTAGCTGTCATCTGCCTCCACACCTTATAGGACAGCAGTTTGATTCTAGATGGCAACCAGCACTTGATTATAACAGCTTTGAAGTCATTCTGCTTGTGGGACTGAGCTACTTGCCAGTGTGACGTTAAGCATGCTTCAGGATACTTCATTTGAACGAAGGTTGCTCAGTTTGAGTTATATGGTCTTCAGGGTCACTGGGATTTCTGTTGTGTGAGACTGCAGCTGGAGTTTTTCTGACTCTGTTCTGTGCTTTTCTGAGAGGGACATCTCCCTCTTGTGGTAAAACTTTATTAGTAACCTAAGAAAGGAACTACTGCAGTCAGTAGTGACATTGAACTTCCTTATACCAAAGCCAAAGTAAATACACTGTTGAAAGCAAAGAAGTAATGGAGGCTCAGAAAAATGACTGGATCGGGTTTATAGAAAGGACAAGCGAGAGAGTAATAATGAAGAAGAGTGTTTTATAATTTGTATATAACTGTTAGTGAGGATTGCTTTTGTTGGAAATGAAGTCATTGCAGAAATGGAATATAGTTAATGTTTTACAATGGCCGCGTCTACACGTGCACGCTACTTTGAAGTAGCGGCGCCAACTTCGAAATAGCGCCCGTCATGGCTACACGTGTTGGGCGCTATTTCGAAGTTGAAATCGACGTTAGGCAGCGAGACGTCGAAGTCGCTAACCCCATGAGGGGATGGGAATAGTGCCCTACTTCAAAGTCGAACGTTGAAGTAGGGCACGTGTAGCCGATCCGTGTCCCGCAACATTGAAATAGCAGGGTCCGCCATGGCGGCCATCAGCTGAGGGGTTGAGAGACGCTTTCTCTCCAGCCCCTGCGGGGCTCTATGGTCACCGTGGGCAGCAGCCCTTAGCCGAGGGCTTCTGGCTGCTGCTGCGGCAGCTGAGGATCCATGCTGCATGCACAGGGTCTGCAACCAGTTGTCGTCTCTGTGGATCTTGTGTTGTTTAGTGCAACTGTGTCTGGGAGGGGCCCTTTAAGGGAGCGGCTTGCTGTTGAGTCCGCCCTGTGACCCTGTCTGCAGCTGTTCCTGGCACCCTTATTTCGATGTGTGCTACTTTGGCGTGTAGACGTTCCCTCGCAGCACCTATTTCGATGTGGTGCTGCCCAATGTCGAAGTTGAATGTCGACGTTGCCAGCCCTGGAGGACGTGTAGATGTTATTCATCAAAATAGACTATTTCGATGTCGCTACATCGAAATAAGCTATTTCGATGTAGCATGCACGTGTAGATGTAGCCAGCGAGTAGTAACAATACACTACAGTTTAAGATAGGAACTGAGGAATGTTAGAACCAACAGAAACTGCGGGGGGAATTTCAACAACCATAACAAACCTTTGTTAAAGTTGTTTTTGACTTTCTGAATAGGAATAAAAATGAAAATAGTTAATTGGCTATTATGTGTATTCTGTCTGAATGAATTTCTCAAGATAGGGAGAAGCCTATGAGCCTGTGTGTCTAGGTCTCAGAAATCCATTTTTCAGATATGAAATTTTCATACTTTTTAAAACTTGTCTAGATTATACTTTTATTTCCAATTTACTGAAGACTTTCCTTGAGAACGATAAACATTGTCTACCTCTCTTGATGTTATAATGGATCACAATAGCTGGGTCTACACTACAGAGTTCTGTCGACAGAAGAGGTCTTCTGTTGACAAAACTAGGGAGCATCCACACTACAAATGCGTTCTGTTGATAATCTGTTGACAGAACACAGCAGTTCTCCTAGCAGAGTTCTTTCTTGACCATATGAGGCATAGCGCCTCTGTCAACAAAAAAAATAGCGTAGCTGCTGCTGGGGGGCCCTCGTGGACAGAGAGGGCTTCCAGTTCCCTGGGCTTCCCTGTTTGCAGAGCTTCTGGTTGGCTGTTTTGATGACAGAGGGCTGGGCAGTCTGGCTGAACTCTGTCAACAGAGGGCATTCACAGGAGGAGCATCTATTGGGGGTGGATGTGTTCTGTAGACAGAGGTTCTATTTGGAAATATCTGTCGACAGAACTCTGTAGTGTCGACATAGCTAATATGATTGGATATAAATCTGAAATATCACTTTCAAATTTTAAAAGTTTAGAATATAGGGGACATGTAGGTTTTGATTATGTGCAAAGAATTGTATGACTGCTTTAGCCTTGGGAAGTAAATTTGGGAAAAAAAATCCCCTGTTCGGCAAGGACTTGTGATAGTTTGCTGGGATCAGAAAGGCCGTGAACAATATTTGATAGTTACCTTGTAAAAAGCTAAAATATCTATTGGAAATTGTACTTTTGAAACAATAACTTGAAGATACCTTTGGATTACAATAAACAGATCTAAAATTTAAGCAAAGCTGTAAAATTTGCATTCAATATTTGCATCTAACATATTTGCTATGTATCTATTTGCATATACAAAAATCTTACGTTGAGTGTACTCACCCAATATTTTCACATATCATTCAAGTCACCACACATGTTGATGTGTTTTTACAATTATTGAGCCTTTTCTTTGTAAGAATGTTGGTATAAATCTGATTGTAATTTGCACTCAACTTTCTTTAAGCCTTGTGAGCAGGGACGTCATCTGAAGAGAATCCATTGGGTGGCTAATATTGGCACTGCCCTTAAATTTCTAGAAGGAAGGCGGGTAAGTTTAATATTCTGTCAGCACCATTTTGTTTCCCCCAATTGTTCTTTCTTGAAGTCTGTGTTCTATCTTCGTCTAATTGCTGTAATCTTGCAGTATCCTAAGTGTTCACATGCAGAATAGGTGTGCTGCGAAGGTGTGACCCAATGAAATACCAAAACAAAGTTCCAAGCTAAGGCAGTTATAGTCCAACTTTTCCTTTTTGGAAATTCAGCTTCTGTTAAGGAACTCATCAGTTATTGTATACTTTTCAGTTTCTTTTCTTAAATCCTGTTATGAATTG
The DNA here is from genome assembly GCF_033958435.1 of Carettochelys insculpta. Lineage (NCBI taxonomy): Eukaryota > Metazoa > Chordata > Testudines > Carettochelyidae > Carettochelys > Carettochelys insculpta. The sequence goes on from NC_134139.1 coordinate 93,418,999, forward strand.
AGATAAAAACCTCCTCTACCTGTTGATACATTTGGGCCATGGCTACACTAGCTCCCCTCTTTTGAAAGAGGGATGCTAATAAGCCACTTTGGCAGATGCTAAGGAGGTGCTGCTATGAATATGCAGCGCCTCTTTAGCATAATGTGGGTCGCACGTGTTTCGCAAGTGCCGCTTTCAAAACACACACTGCCGGTGTAGAAGGGGGCCTTTCGAAAGGACCCCTGGATTTTGAAAGTCCCTTCTTCCCATTTGGTTTTGGGAAGAAGGGGCTTTCAAAATCTGGGGGGACCTTTTGAAAAGCCCCTGTCTACACCGGTGGTATGTGTTTCGAAAGCGGCACTTTTGAAATGCGTGCGACCACCATTATGCTAATGAGGTGCTGCATATTCATAGCAGCTCCTCATTAGCATCTGCTGAAGTGGCTCATTAGCATCCCCCTTTCGAAAGGGGGTGGCCAGTATAGCCACGGCCTTGGAGTGAGCAACTCATTTGTAATTATATGAACACATCTCCAAACTTAGTTAAATTACATTGGCAAAAGCAAATTCCCATAACGAATAGCTGTGAGAACTTTAAAACACTCTTGTCATTATTTGCCTGTCTGTGCTCAGGCCAAAGTCCAAACTGATTCTGGAGAAACCAACACTGTTTCCATTTTCAGAAATGAAACAACAAAACACAGTAAATAATATTCTAAACATTCTTGGTAGGCATGCCCATTAAATAATTCTATTTCCGCATACATTCCTGGGTCTCAAATTCCTGCTGTTTCTTCTCTACTGACTTATGTTTGTGTTTTATTAGCTTAGATGTCTTTAGTTCCTTCTTTCTCTGTGACATTTTTAAACACATTTCTGCCACACCAGATTGCATCTGATTGCATAGTCATTAGAGCAATTACATTTATGAACTAGCAGCCACCAGGTGCCGTCAGTGATTTTTGGCACACTTTGCTTCCATCTCACACTATGATATCCATGACCTAGTTACTTTCCTGATGCGCAAGATATGATCATAGCAGCTCCCTGTGGAAATAGATCTACTTCAAGCTGGGATTTTTGGATTGGTTTTTGGTAGGACTGGTGAGTTCAAGAAAGGACAAAATTATTTAAAAAAAAAAAATCTTTCTTCAGCCCACCTAGTTAAGTTTGATATTACAAACTGTTCTGCAGCTGCTTGTTAACCCTGAGTACCTTGAGCTCAGAGGGCTGCCTTACCTGCTCAGACTGGTACCACCAAAAGATGTTTAGGACCAGAAAAATAGAGAACCCGGGTGCAGAAAGAATGACATACCTATTTTTCTGCTCTCATAGAGAACTGAATAATTTTATATTCATATGATAAGGCTGAGAGTAGGGATTCACCCAAAATGCCCTTTGAGCTACAGCATTGCTTGCCATTTTCATATACAGTAAACTTTTTTGTATCAGTCATCTCTGGGACCAGGAGGTTGCCAAATATTCAATAGTGATTGGGTGCACCAAAGTGTGTTAAAATTGTTGATGGTGACTGGTGGTATGAATGCCAGGGGGAATACAGAACACTGACATTACATTTCTTTATTCATTTATTAATATTCTTTAGAGGTGCATGGCAGGGCTGAAATTCAGCCAGAGCTCCCCATAACAGATCTCCTGAAAATACCCTCCCGGCATGTAGGACTATGCCCTTTGTCAACAGACCCTTATCCCTGAAAAAAAAAAAAAGGGGGGGCGTTTCGCCAACAGAACCCCATCTGCATGGCTGGTTTTTTCCTCCAAAATCTGTCCTGACAGCATGATCGCATCAGATTATGCAAATGAAGTGCCAGACTTGTAAATGAGAGCTCCACTTGCAATGTCGGGTTCCCTCATTTTCATTCCTCTCTTGTGAGAGGAATGTTGTGTAGGCATAGCCTAGGAGTATGGGGCAAAGAGCTCTCAGAATGTCAGCCCTCAGGCACTGTATAAAAGGAAGTTCTCCTAAATTTCTCATCAGGATGATGTATTAGGAGGTGGTGATTTGTCTAAAGCTGCACGGGTCTTCCAAATTTTTAATGTTTACTTTTGAAACATTTTAGGATAAATCTATTATGTTAAAAAATCCAATGTGAGAGAGAGGAAAAAAGTTTAAATTTACTAATTATACATCAATGATTCCAGTGAAGATGTTCATGATTTACATCGTAACCTCTGAGGGGAGAATCAGGCCCACCATGTATTTCTCCTTCTTTTTTAATGTAATTTTTGTAGGTACTCTCTCATACTCTGTTTCATAGATTTCTGTTTTACCGTTACATTTTATTTGATTCTATAGCCTGTTGTGTACTTAGCCTTGTCTTTTCTGAGGTTTGTCTTTTGGTCTTATTTTGGGTGAGCATAGCCGTGTCTACACGTGCACGCTACTTCGAAGTAGCGGCACTAACTTTGAAATAGCGCCCATCACGGCTACACGCGCCGGGCGCTATTTCGAAGTTAACTTCGACGTTAGGCGGCGAGACGTCGAAGTCGCTAACCCCATGAGGGGATAGGAATAGCGCCCTACTTCGACGTTTAACGTCGAAGTAGGGACCGTGTAGTCGTTGCGCGTCCCGCAATTTCGAAATAGCGGGGTCCGCCATGGCGGCCATCAGCTGAGGGGTTGAGAGATGCTCTCTCTCCAGCCCCTGCGGGGCTCTATGGTCACCGTGGGCAGCAGCCCTTAGCCCAGGGCTTCTGGCTGCTGTTGCGGCAGCTGGGGATCCATGCTGCAGGCACAGTGTCTGCAACCAGTTGTCGGCTCTGTGGATCTCGTGTTGTTTAGTGCAACTGTGTCTGGGAGGGGCCCTTTAAGGGAGCGGCTTGCTGTTGAGTCCGCCCTGTGACCCTGTCTGCAGCTGTGCCTGGCACCCTTATTTCAATGTGTGCTACTTTGGCGTGTAGACGTTCCCTCGCAGCGCCTATTTCGATGTGGTGCTGTGCAACTTCGATGTTGAACGTCAACGTTGCCAGCCCTGGAGGACGTGTAGACGTTATTCATCGAAATAGCCTATTTCGATGTTGGCTTCACGTGTAGACGTAGCCCATGTGTCTAGTGGTTGATGCAAGACCCTGAGCTTAGTTCTGATCTTGAATTTTGACCCTGTCTTTGTGATTGGTTTACTGTTTTCTTTGGAAAATCATTCTTCTCCTTGCATCTACTTATCCATGTTTAAAAGGGATTAATAATGCCCACTTTAGTGTGGATGTTGTGAATCTTAATGTGTTGGTAAAGTCCTTTACAATGCTTGCATGAAAGAATCTCTACTTTTTCATCTTTTCCACCTCTGTTTATTCTTTTTTTGCTCCCCATTTATTTGCTGTTCCCCTTTTCTCTTTTTTACGTATTCAGACTTCCTACAAACTATAGCAAGAACAGGTTATTCACAGCTAAATAAGTAATTTGAAATAACAACCAGGGAGTACAACAAGAGAATGCTATGAATTTTGTGCATTGTGTTGCTTTCTCTACATACTAAAATTTAATTAACAGGGAAATTGCATTATGTTGATTTTTTATATTGTTGTTTCCTCTTTGCCTTTCATGCTAGTCCTTGTACAGAGGATCACCGGTTGGTACAAAGATTTATTGTAATTTTTAACCATATAACTAACTTGCATAAGTCTGAAAAAGTATAAATTAATTAGTATATTTTATTCCATTTGAAAACGTATATATAATGACCAGGAGTGTAGTTTAGATTAGTGTTTACATGTAATTCGTACAGTTCTGTGATAAATCTTACGTAATCACAAACTGTTAATATACTCCTTTTGTTATGTTTCATTCATTATCTTGCTCCATTTAAAGGCATAACTGTGGCTTTCAATACATTAACTGAAGTTCTGATCACTACATTTCATTTTGAGTCAAGAAAATATTTTTGCATAAATTTATTATATACCAAACATATTAAGGAACCATGTAATAATGTCACTATCTCCTGTATGTCACAACATGTATTTTCTTTTCAAAACAGATTAAGCTAGTGAACATCAATTCAACTGATATTGCTGATGGTAGACCTTCTATTGTGCTTGGCTTGTTGTGGACTGTAATTTTATACTTCCAGGTATTGTATTTTCTACATTTGGTTATTATTTATTAAAGTAATGGATCAGCTCCTCACCTGGTATTAATTGGTGTGGCCCAAGAGAAGCCACCTTCCTCACACCTCCGGTCCCAGACAGGAACTGAGCTGGTGAGGCCAGGCGGCTCCTTTTATCGAGGCTGCAGGACTCTGATTGGCTGTTGCTAGCTCCTGTAGCCTTTGGAAGTCCACATATCTCAGGCTTTCAAAAGACAACTCCAGAGAGTCCTTTCTAGGCAAGAAAGGAGGCAAAAAGCTTCAGAGAAGTGCTGTTACAAAGTACAGACATGCTGCCAATCCCTGGAACACTCTTTGGGAGCCTGATTCTTTAAGATATTTACCAGTTCTGTGACGTTATCTAGACCACGGGTGAGCAAACGTTTTACATCAGGCCGCACTTTTCATCCCTGCAATTAGCAACAGCCCCCCTGCCACCTAATGTCTAATGTAATCCAAACCAAGTGAATTTTTGGTTATGTTCATATGAAAAAATCCCATTTGGCATCTGTGATGAAAGAAGTCTGTAGCATGTATACACTTAATTAATTAGTGTATAAATGTGAATACCCATACATAACAACAATAACGGGTGCCAACATTTTTAATGAGATGGATAAGCCTGAGACCCAGCAGCCAATTGTGCTGTACCCTCCTTATGAAATGTCATGCCCCTCAAGAAGGCTCGCCCCTCACTTTGTGCACCCCTGCTCTAGGCAGCCTCAATTCTCTGAGTATCCTTTCTTCAAGCAGGCAAAAATGTGCCAACCCTTTGACATTGACCTTCTAATATTAACCTTTCCTGTTAAAACCAACTGGTGCATGTAATGCTTGTAAAAATGTGAGCGTAATGGTTTTCATATGAGTAGGCATGGGGCAAATAAGTGATCTATGAGTTGCCTCGCCAGTGTTTCCTACTGTACCCCACATACAATTCTGCCATAAGGCCTCTCCGACCTAGAGACTTCCCCACTTTCAGAATCATGCCATCATACTGGACTAGCTTTGTGTTGGAAATGAAACTATTACATGAGTTCATCAGAATCACTTTTGCTTTTCTAAGGAGGGCATCAGAAGAGGACTGAGGCCTTGTTAACTTCTGCAGGTGCTCTTAAATTCCCTCTTCTGGGCTGCTGTTGGTTAAATGTAACATATTTGGAAAGGTCACTTCCAAGTGTTTACTCTAATTCAAATTCACCAGTGGTATCAGCAGATGCAGCTCTATTTAAGCAGATGGAATTGTCTTTTCTTTGAGCTAGGGGAGAATTTAGGCCAGTAGCTCAATACAATGAGCTAGTAATTTGCATAAGAATGTGTAATGCTTTGTAACGAGATATATGTACACATTGTTCCAGCTATAGGATATCAATAAGAGTCAACAGCTGCTGGATGTTCAACATTCTGAAGAGGCCACTTAGGTACTTGAATAAGGATTTCCGAAGCTACCTTAAGACACCCCTTTCACTTATTTTTAAATCTTGCTCATTATTTTTATGCATTTTAAATCTTAGCCCAGTCTAATCCTGTTAACGCCCTGTTAATGATGATTAAAATAAATATCAACACTACAGTTAATCAATGTCACTCTAAACACAGATTGAAGAACTGACAAGCAACCTTCCACAGCTGCAGTCGTTGTCTAGCAGTACATCTTCGGTGGACAGTGTCCTCAGCTCTGAGACAGCAAGTCCTCCAACAAAACGGAAGGTGGTAACAAAAGTCCAGGGAAATGCTAAGAAGGCTTTGTTAAAGTGGGTACAGTACATAGCAGCAAAGTAAGTCACACTCTGGAAGTAATTTAGGTTATAAGCTCTTTACTTAGGACTAAGGTTCTTTTTCTGTGTTTGTGCAATGCCTACCACTATGTGCTACTGGTCCATGACTAGGGTGCCTAGTGGTAATAATCATAGTGATAATAAATTTGGATTAATTTTACAAAGCAGTACCATTTTGTGGCATGTTACGCTCAATTATCCCTGAGAGAGCGAAACCCAGAAAGGGAGGTGGAAGTTATCTGAACAGCGGCACCAAGTGCTGCCACGGGCCTGGAGCAAGGTGGGACGGCGAGGGCCAGCTCCCTGCGGTGGAAGGCACGGAGCCAAAGGCACGAAGGGTGGGGCTTTTGATAATCAGCACTGTGTCACCTCACACATGCTCCGTTGCAGATGCATACAGAGTTGCGGCAGAGCACTCTGCAGCGTTTTCCCCCTTTGTCCCCTCTGGCCCCTGTCTCTGAATGATGCATTGTTTGCTCTTGCTGCCAAACCCTTGATACAATGTTTACCCCCTTATTGAAAGGGCGCTCTCTGTACGCTATGTTCTTAGTAGCCATTGGTTTCTGCCTCAGTGAGTGAGCACAATTCTTCTTGAAAGTGCAAGTTCTTGAAAATCACAACGATCTTGCTTTAATCAACGGTACTTACATGTTATTATATAAATTGCATTAATTTATGCATTATTATACCAATTGCATTAATTTTCCTTGTTTATGAATTGGTTCAGCAGTATAACTGAGCCAACCTCTGGTTAATTTCATAACATTTACTTTCATTTGGTGCAATTCTTCTACGTTTTCTGATTCCAAATGGCATAAAGCAAAAAGTAGATTAGATCAAAAAAATGATAGTGATCTGACTGCTTGCATAATAAGAAAAATAAAAAGGCATTTCCCCTTTCCCTCAAAGCCATAGGAGAATAAAATGGAGTTAATTGTTCAAATAAAATGAACAATTATCTAGACATACAGATGTCTGGAATATGGGGGACAACCAACACAGGGCAATAAAATGGAGCAACAGAGAGAGATCATAATGATATGATCATAATATCACAGAATTTTATCCAGGTTTCTATAAAACCAGTGCAGTAAAAGGTAATTTTCACTGTACTGCAATCTACTTTGGCACAGCATTCTTCCTATAGAATTTTTGGCAGTTTGAGGCAGACTACTGAAAGCTTGATAGCCACACCATCCAGAAAGGTGAAAAGTGAAAAATTGTAGTGATGGGTGAATACAGCAACCGAATTGACCTAAAGAAAGGGAAAGAAAGGAGCATCATAGTTCCCGTCCCTCTATACAAGCACAGAGGGAGAAATGGCTGCACTGAAGGAGCAGGGTATGCCATCAGAAAGCCTGGTGTATCATGAACCGCCCTCAGGGACTGATCCGAAGCCCACTAAAGGCATTGGGAGCCTTTCCTAAAGTTTTAGTGGGCATTGGATCAGGACGTCAGAGAAAGACCCTGCCTGTATGAAGAATGCACCTCTCTAAACTGCCCCTGTTACTGTGTGCTGCCCCAGCAGGGGGCAAGCATCTGAAGGGCACAATATGGCCTCATTGGAAATTTGTTTTGGTAAGGAGTCCCAGTGTTCCCTGGCACATGTGCCCTTGTACGGCCACTCAGGAGAGATTCGAATGCTGCTCAGTAGAGCCCCCACAGCTAGGTTTTTGTTTCTACTGGTGGTGCACATTTGTACCTGCCTTGGTGCATGTGAAAATTAATTCTGCTCATAGATGTTAAAAATCCACACATAGGCTACGTCTACACTATCCCAAAACTTCGAAATGGCCATGCAAATGGCCATTTCGAAGTTTACTAGTAAAGCGCTGAAATACATATTCAGCGCCTCATTAGAATGCCGGCGGCCCCGGCACTTCGAAATTGCTGCGTCTCACTGCCATACGGCTTATCCAGATGGGGGTCCTTTTCAGAAGGACCCTGGCAACTTCGAAATCCCCTTATTCCATAGGATTAATTCATAACCTAATACTAAAAATATTACATACTCTTAAAAAACTTTAAAAGAGCAGTGTAGTTATTCCTATGGAATAAGGGGATTTCGAAGTTGCCAGGGTCCTTTCGAAAAGGACCCCCATTTGGACAAGTTGTGCGGTGGTGAGCCGCGGCAATTTCGAAGTGCTGCATCCGCTGCCATTCTAATGAGGAGCTGAATATGTATTTCAGCGCTTCATTAGTAATGAATCATTTCGAAGTTTTGGGATAGTGTAGATGGAAAAGATTAGAGGAAATGTTGGTAAGGACTGACTAAAAAGCAGGGGAAGGAATTCAAGCTCTGGACATGAATGTAGTTTTCAAAATTACTTTGAAAAAGCCGTGTTGTACACATTGCTGATTATTTCCTTGTTAGAATCACGTAGGGTGTATCTACGCTTGGGAAAATAGTTGAATTTGTGAAAATTGACTTTGTAACACTAGATTTTATAAAGCCAAAGTTGAGGGTCCACACCTGCTCACAAAGTTGACTTAGTGTGTCCCTACTACATTGCCTAAGTTTAACTGCTGCAGCAGTGCATTGTGGTCATCTATCCCACAGTTACTGTAACGCTGTTGCATTTTGGGTTTTTGTGCCAGTGTGTTACGGGAAAAAATGCGCCACCAGTGTCATCATCCCAGAGTGCATTGCCCTCACTCCCCCGGCCATTGAAAACAAATGGACATTTTTCCAAAGCCTGCTCTTGAATCAGGCTGCTGTGATGATTGCCACCATCAGAGCTGGCTATTTATATGCCAGTCTGCCCAGAGCACAGTAGACTGGCACAGTTGAGGAAGTAGGAGAGGATAGTAAAGTTGAGGAAAGTGGAAACCCTTGACAGTGTAATCAATCTCACATATTAGGGCATCTGCACTCCAGCTGACTGTGCCATGGTAACAGGTACCTCATTTTTATCCTGGGGAAAGAACACCTTGAGAGTGTGAGTCTCATTAAAAAATGTACAGTAGCCAAAAATATTGGTAAAGGTGCTCAGACTACAATAATCCATGAGCCTTTCAGGAAACCTGCAAATGTACTTGCTTTCAGTGGAGCCCATCAGAAGTAGATGTCTGGCAAAGTTAAGGAAGTAGCAGATGATACAAAATTGAGGAAGGTTGAACCTTTGAGAGTGTTGTCAGTCCCACATATTAGGGCATGAGCACTGCAGCTGACTGTGCCATGTTAACAGGTACTTCAGTTTACCCCTGGAGAAAGAACACCTTTCACAGGGTGCGGAACTATGTCAGGGAGCTGTTTTCCCCTGGTTAAAATGCAGCAAACAGACCACTGCTGGGACTGTGTGGCTTCCCTGATCTGTAAGATTTGGGAAGGGAGAGTACTGTAGCAGCTTCCCCAGGCAGTGGGGCCAGCCAAGAATATACATACTGCTGGGGCTGGCCCCCTAAAGCTCAGCTGACAGGGGCCAGCTGAGGCACCTTTTAACGTGGTGCTGTCACCAGAATATAGGTGCGGTCCCGCTGGGGGAGCATTCTCCCCAGTGTGTGTTGCCATACAGGGGCCAACCAGTCCCTGAAAATCTTGGCTGCGGAAAGATCCTTCCCCCGGCAACAGCCCACAAAAATATTTTCCACTGGGGGAGCCTTTACTCCGCGCTGGCCAGGGCATGCTGCTGTCTGGAAAGCATGGTCAGCACTGCAGTACTGTCACGCGATGTGGTAAGGAAGAGGGTAGCCATGTGATATGGTTGGATGGAGGCTAGCCCCCCACCTGCATGGCACCTGGCAGGGAGGAGGCTTCTCCTTACAAATTTGAATTGCAGAAAAGAAGTTTCTCAGACTCTTCTACAAGTATGACCCACACAGCCTAATGGCCATGTGGTGTGGCGGGGTGGGGTGGGGCTAGCACCCCAGCCAAACTGAGACTCTGGCTCTCCTGATGGCTTGATGCTGGAGCTCTCTAAAGTGGCTAGATGCGATCTCCATGCTGATCATAAAGAAAGGAATTCAGAATGCCGGGGTTCGTATTTCCTATTTCCTGCACACCTACAGAGCAGTGGGGAGTGGAGCAGTGACCTGAAAGCACCCCTTGAGGGGTATTGTGGGATAGTTTAAAGGCTAACTAAATTGATCTTAATAACACTGCAGTCTCCACTTGTATAGTTCAACTTTGCAAATTCAACCTCTCCATTTACTGCGGGGAGAAACCAGCACTACAAAAGTTGACCCTCACAATTGATCTGTTGAGCGCTGGAGTGCAGGCATAGAGTTTATAAAATTGAACTTAGACCCTTAAATACAACTTAATGTCCTAGTGTAGACCAGGCCTTAGATTCCCTCTTGCACTACTGTGTGAATTTCACTAAGGCAGTAGGGGGACTGAATAATGGGAGAGCACATTATTGCTCATGTGTAGAATCAGAACTGTAAAAAATACTCCATGTTATTGCAGTGACATTATTACTTTAAATATCCAAATACAGATAACAAGGGAAGTATACTTACCGTGAAGGGAGATTGGAAGGTTTTAGCTGGGGCGGGCGGGGAGGGAGGGAATAGTGCTTAATGTTTTATAAGACATCTTATTTTCTAGTGTCTAACGTACAAGAAGCAGAGTTGTAATTCATTTGCTCGTAACACACACACAGGGCTTAATGTAACCAAGCAGCTTACTGGAAATAGAAATTTTTGTGTAAGGGATATGAGAAAATGCACTCTTGGCCAGTGTTAGAAATCATAACCCTGTATCTTGTGTTTTCATATGACTAGACTGATACTGTCTTTTTATTTTTATTTATTTATTTATTTATTTTATTTATTTTTGTTCCATTTTAAGGCGAGGTGGAATTGAAGTCAAAGATTTTGGACGAAGTTGGAGGAGTGGTGTTGCTTTTCATTCAGTGATTCATGCCATTCGTCCAGAGCTAGTAGACATGGAGAAAGTGAAAGGAAGATCCAATAGGGAAAACCTAAATGAGGCCTTCAAGCTTGCAGAAACAGAACTGGGAATCCCAAGACTTCTTGATCCTGAGGGTACTATACATAAATTATACTGCATCAAATTTGGATTAGCATAGACTAATTTTTGTTTTAAAGTTTTTTAAGAGTGTGTGATATTTTTGCTATTCGGTTATGAATTAATTTACTATGTATTCTGCACTCTTCCAGATGTGGATGTTGACAAGCCAGACGAAAAGTCTATCATGACTTATGTAGCACAGTTCCTGAAACAGTACCCTGACCTACACAGTACAACTGAAATGCAGGAGAATGATGTAAGTACCCATTATGCTTCCACTGTGATCAGTTTCTTACACACACACACACTCACAAGGGGCATATTTTGACATCTGTTTTCAAAACATAGGTGATCATGTTTGTTTGGTTTTTTAAACAACAGACGAGGGAAGTGCCACCAGAATTAGAAAGACCATGGCCAGGGAAGATTAACTGACTATAAAAGAAGCCACTGTTTTAAATGGACATTAGTAACAGTTTTAGAGCTGGAGAGAATAGAAAGATGCAAATAATAGCAGAAGGCAGAGGTAGCAGAAGTAGCAAACTCAGGCCGTGTCGACACCAAAGAGACTGTAGTGGCATAATTATGTTGCCATAGCTAAGACAGGATAGCCCCGAAGTGTAGACAGTGCTTAAAGTTATGGAAGGGTGTTTTTTCATCTCTGTAGAAATACCGCCTCCCTGAGTGACAGAAGCATTCTTTGGCCAGCTAGCTGTACCAACAGAAGGACAATGCTTTGGTAGACTCTGGTTCTTGTATACAGTCTTTGGAGTTCGTTGTCTTCTTGGTTGATTGATTGAGATCCCTCACTTGACAATCTCCATGTTTGTGTTATTGTAAGGGACTTCTGTGATATATAGTAGTGAGAGACTAACCCCGTACCACAAGCTCTTCTCCACTTATGATTTGTCAGGGAGTATCTGTCAACATTAAAATTGATATTTCCCATGATAGCAGATTCTTGTCATTTAGGATTGTCTGTTTGTCCTTGCAAAGGCCATTATAATAACTTTGGTAGAGCATCACACACAAAATCCAGCCTCATTAGCATCTTAATTTATCTAAGAATTAAAGACCAGGTTTTATGCAGCATTTTGGATCAGTAGTTTTTCTGTGCTATTGGAGCGTAGAAAAAGAATGGTTCCAGAAAAGAGAGACTGAGTGCAAAACAGCAGATGTGTTAGGTCACTGTGGAAAACAAATGAGTTAAGCCTATAAAAATTATTTTGTGCTGCTTTTGGTGATGCAGTCACTACAGGTATCCAGTGTTTCACCGTACGTGGTAGCTTGGCTCCACAATATCACTCTTTCTTGAAAATTTCTACAGCCAAGGGACTGCTTTTCCAGTCACAAGAGCCATAAAAGTAGCTTCTTCCAAAGCCACTTGCATACTATTTCCATTCATTGTTCAGAAAGAAACCAGGATCCTAATACATGCAGGCAGCTTTTAGCTAGAGAGAGAGTATACAAGTGATAGCAGTTCTTCTCCTTTTCTCAGTGCACAAGGTTACCGTTAAACCAGACATAACCTGGGTGCATCTAGATAATTTCATTTAAAAGGTGGTTGGTAATGTAGTTGTTTCAAATAATATATGCATAAATTGTACAAGCAGTAACTAATAGTCCAAAACATTGATTTGGTTTGGAAACCAAACTCCTTTATTTGATTTACTGAGCTAACATAAACACATTAATATTTAATAATCTGTCTCAGAGACATTTCAGATAATATCAGTTTCTTTTTCCAAGAAGGTCTCTTCTGTGTGTTTAGAGGAATGACTTTTTATTGTACAGATTGAACCTCTCTAATCTGGCACACTCTAGCCCCGCAAAACTCATGGTCTGGCATGCTTTCAGTTGTCTGGCTCTTCAGTTATCGTGAGTATGTCCAAGTTTCCCATGGTCTCATAGAGTTTGTTTCCAGCCACCAGTTGTGGCTCTCAGTGTTTTGTGCTGTTCTTTAGCTGTAATTTACCACTAAATGTCTTTTAAGAACCCAGTGTGCAGTGGAAGTATTGGTAATGCTGCTAGACAGTATTACATCTCACGTGATTTAGCAAATTCTCTGATTTGGCACCAGTCAGGTCCTGACATTGCTGGACTAGAGAGGTTCAACCTGTACTGTTTCTCTCTAATTATGTATATCTGCTTTGCTTTCTGGGTCAGTTGTTTTTTCCCCTTACTAGGCATTATTTCTTAAGTTGGTACACTTTAATCAATCGTCTGTTTTGCCCTTTTTATTCCTAATTTAAATGTAAGAATTAAACTCTTTGGAACAAGAATTTATACTTCAACTGGGTATTACTGCTTCCTAGTTTCTTAAACCAGTTATTCCCACAAACTTCTCCACTATCACTTAATTGAGTAAATAATTTTATAGTAATGCAATAGAAAAATAGATGGTTGAGAATTTGAAAGTGGAAGGCAGCTTGGGAGAAAGTGACCAATAAATCACATAATTCATGATTCTAAGAAATGGTAAAAGGGAGAACAGCAAAATAAAGACAATGGATTTCAGGAAGGCAGATTTTGGTAAACTCAGAGAGCTGGTAGGTAGGGTCCCATGGGAAGCAAGAGTAAGAAGAAAAACAACTGAAGAGAGTTGGCAGTTTTTCAAAGGGACATTATTAAGGTCTCAAAAGCAAGCTATACCACTGCATAGGAAATGTAGAAGTATGGTAAAAGACCACCTTGGCTTAGGTAGGATATCTTATGTGATCTCAAAATCAAAAAGGAGTCACATGAAAAGTGGAAATCAGGAGAAATTACAAAGAATGAATATAAGCAAACAATATGTGTATGCAGGGGCAAGATTAGAAAGGCAGAGGCACAAAACAAGCTCAAACTAGCTAGAGACATAAAGGGTAGCAAGAGGACGTTCTATAAGTATATTAGAAGCAAGAGGAAGACCAAGGACAGGGTAGGCCCACTGCTCAGTGAGGAGGGAGAAACAACATTAGGAAATTTAGAAGTGGCAGAGGTGCTTAACAACTTCTTTGTTTCAGTCTTCACCAAGAAGTCTGATGCAGAAATGTCTAAAATAGTGAATGCTAGTGGGAAAGGGGTCGGTTTAGGGATAAAATAAAAAAAATGAACAAGTAAAAATTTACTTAAGAAAATTACATGTCTGCAAGTCACCAGGGCTTGATGAAATGCATCCTAGAATACTTAAGGAGCTGATAGAGGAGGTATCAGAAACTTTAGCTGTCATCTTTGAAAAGTCCTGGAAATAGGGAGAGATTCCAGAAGACTGGAAGAGGGCAAATATAGTGCCCAATTATGAAAAAGGGAAAAAAGAACAACTGAGGAAACTACACATCAGTCAGTTTAACTTCTGTGCTGGGAAAGATAATGGAGCAAATAATTGAGGAATTCATCTGCGAACATCTGGAAGAAAATAAAATGATAGCTAACAGCCAGCATGGATTTGTAAAGAACAAATCATGCCAGACCAATCTGATAGCTTTCTTTGTCAGGATGACATGTCCTGTGGATAAGGGAGAAGCAGTGGATGTGGTATATCTAGAGTTTAGTAGGGCATTTGATACGGTCTTGCATGATCTTCTTATCAGTAAACTGGGCACGCACAACTTGGATGAGGCTACTGTAAGGTGAGTGCATAACTGGCTGGATAACCATTCTCAGAGAGTAGTTATTAATGGTTTGTAGTAATACTAGAAGGGCATAACAAGTGGGGTTCCGCAGGGGTCTGTTTATGGGCCTGTTCTATTCAATATCTTCATCAACAATTTAGATATTGACATAGAGAATAATGACATAGAGAGTATGCTTATTAAGTTTGCAGATAATACCGAGCTGGGAGGAGTTGCAATTGCTTTGGAGAATAGGGTAATACTTCAAAATGTTCTGGACAACCTGGAGAAATGATCTGAGGTAAATAAGATGAAGATTAATAAGGACAAATGCAAAGTACTCTGCTTAGGAAGGCACAATCAGTTCCATACATACAGAATGAGAAGCAACTGTCTTAAGGAGTACTGTGGGATTTAGGAGTCATAGTGGACCACAAGCTAAATATGAGTGAACAGTGCAATTCTGTTGCAAAAAAAGCAAACATACTTCTGAGATGCATTAACAGGAGTGTTGTGAGCAAACCCCGAGAAGTCTTTCCTCTGCCCTACTTTTTGAAGAGTAAAAGGGACTTTGAAGTACTGGCAGGTGAGCTGTCGCTACGTGCAAGCTGCCACTTGGAAGTTTAACACTTTGGAGTTGCTGTGTGGGAGAATTAGCTCACACACTTACAGGTTTATGTCAGTGTAGCATTCCTCTACACTGGTTCTGGATGACCTGGAGAAATGATCTGAGGTAAACAGGATGAAGTTTAATAAGGACAAATGCAAAGTACTCCACTTGGGAAGGAACAGTCAGTTCCCCTCTATGTAAGGGGAATTCTTCCCCTGTCCAGTTATTGCCAAACATGACCTCTTTGTGCTCCTTGAGCAGTGCAAAGTGTCTGTAGTGGATGAGAGAATCTAGCCTATAATTATCCTCTCAGGATTCTACTTTTCATAGTATATAGCTTTGTAAAGTTATATGCTTGAGCACAGAAATTTTTGGCATGTTACATTTCTGTAAAAATGTAATATGCTCAAATTTTTAAAACTAGAAACCATAGTTGCATATCTGAATGTGTATTTGAGCTTCTTAACAAGCGTCCTAATATCCAGAGTAGCTGAGCTGTTGAATCTGCCATAATTCAGCACTTCTGAAGATCAGACCACATATTTATTTGTCAAAATGTGGATTTAAGAGCTGAGCAGTAAGGGCCTAATCTGAAAATTCTGTTCTTGGACTTGAATAGTCTAGCAATTACAGATCAGAAAACTGGATAATCCAACTAAATACTCCTTTTTCAGTCTGTAGTTGTACTTCTTATGACACACAAATGCATATGCTTTGCTGTCTAACAAAGCATCCTGTTTTTGTAATTTTCAAATTTAGCCCAGTGGCATCCATTTAAAAACTGTTGTAAGTTGTTTTGACTTTCAGACTGTGCCAAAAATACTCTGGGTTGATTTAAACTTATGGTTTCCTGTTGGGATTTTTCTGTTGCTTTCTCTCTGATAACCTTGTTCTGGACACAGCATTAATAAAAATTATGTAGACAGTAGATCATATTAAGCAATGTCGAAACAAGAGAAATGTTCTCTCAGAGAAGAATATACTGGTCTTGAATATGGAAAGATCAGTGTGTGATGGTCTGTATATGAAAGAACCTGAAGATCAGTACTTTGAAACTTTTGTGTCCTAACTAAAATTTTAGAATATGAAACCCTTTGTCATTTATGTAAACTTTGATCCAGGATAGTGCACTTAAATAAGGGAGTCAGTAGTCTGACAGTGTAGAATGTTATTATGACATACTGTTTATCATCAATATGGTAAGTGATACTCTACTATATAGCTGAGAGAGTCTGTCTGTTTGTTCAAGAACTCCTCCTAATGACAGCTTTCTAAATATAGACCTTGATCCTGCAACCCTTATTCACTTGAGTACTTCTTGTTTACAGATAAACTGCAGTCACTGGATTATTCACTTGAGTAAGAGTGCGGCCAATAGTACAGTGCAATGTTAGGTCAGCCAGTAGTGTTTTATATGTCCTGCATATTGGGACTGGTTAACCAAGCTGCCTGCTCTTGAGCTTCAGAGGCAGCCAATAGTAGAGTTACCCTGTAGATAAGTGGCTTGTAGCAATACAGCTGGTGCACAGAAAGACATTGTTGCCACCTGACAATTAGTAGCATGGCATCCTCTTTGAAACAAAAGATTATACTAATTTCATTAACTTCTGGTACAATTATACAATCATGAATAATGACCTTTTCCAAATAAATTTACTTTAACTGAAGTGAACAAATTATGATTTATTTTACTTATGACATATTAAAATTAGGTACTGCCATTTATTGTACAGTTTGAACCTCTCTAGTCTGGTCCCCTGGGGACCTGACCATTCCTGAAAGAGAGAATTTTCCAAACCATGGGAAGGTAATAGGCTCTATTACATTACGAACACTTTCACTGCTTACTGGGCTCTTGGAAGACATTTAGGGTAAACTACAGCTAAATAATAGCACAGAACACTGGGAGCCAGGACTGATGGCCATAAACAGACTTTATGGGACCAGCAGAAACTTGGCCACACTGATGATAATTGGTTATCCGCCTAACTAAAATCGTGGCAGACTGTGGATGTTGCCAGATGAGAGAGTGCAGGAGTAGAGAGGTTCAACCTGTCGTAGCTTCACATTATTTGGTTTTAAAGATGAACTCGATGTGACGATGTGCTTTATGTGACACTGCAGTACTCCAAATATTCATGATGATTGTGCCAGTAAGAACCACCTGTCTGGGGGGTCTAAACTGTGCTCTCACAACCAGGCAATTCCACTTGTTCAGGCTGCATGCAGATTACAGACGGACAAATTTGACCCAAATTTCTATGCTGACTTTCTCTGAAAATGAAATTGGGCTGCTAGGAAAGAGTATCATATTGCCCATGTTTGGTACTCACTAATAATCATCTGCACTTCTCTTTGGGTTTGCTGTCTCACAGAAAGAAGACAGACTGATGCCAAGAGAGCTCAAAGTTTGGTTGGAACAGTTTGAAAGGGATCTGACCAGGACACAGATGGCAGAAGTGAGCTTACTGGAGAAATACCAGGTCAGCTGTGGATAGCTTTATATGCTGGTACATTTTGTCATGATTAGGTTTAATGGGTCCCTGAATTTGAATCCTTCTTCCATGTAATTATTACACTATGCTTACTGTGTAAACGTGCTGTGTCTCTCTTCTGAAAAAATCTGAGGACTCTGCAGATGCCCACATTGTGCCTCCCTAGATCTTCAAACAAAGGGGACTTGTTTAACCCAGATCTACCTCCTGCAGGATGGAATATGGGGTTAGCTGCCCTGAGGTGGACAGCTAGAGACTCCTAAGTCCACTCTTCCCAAAAATACATTCCAGAGACTGCTTTGCATGATAGAGGTTCTGTGATGGGGGATAGTCAAAGGAGGAGGACAGGATGTAGACAGGGATGGGGGTCACATTTCACACCCCCAGTCCCCTGCCACCAGCCAGCCCCTGGAAATTAGTCAACATGGCTTATACAGAATGTGCCTGTATTATGTTTTAATGGAAATGCCTTGCTCCAATGGGGGCAACGGTAGCTCTGGTGGAATCATGCAACATGCGATGAATGGGTGAGTGTCATTAGGATCAGAGTCCAAATGGAGGCACAGTGGGTCTTCCTAATTTGGGCCTGCCTAATTCGCATAAAGATCCTGCAGCCTTGCCTAGATGGGCAAACTTTGTTCCCCTAGCATTTTGACAAAGTGGTGTGTGTGTGGTGATGGGCAGTACATCAACAATGGAAATCCCTGTTCTTGTAACGTAAGCAACCAGATGACACCTTTGTTTCCTGGGAATCAGAACAAAGGGTGGTGATGGAGACTTCTGGTTTGAACTGGAAACTGGGCAGTTGCAGGGGGTTAGTCTTGGGGCTGAAGAGGAACAAAGGAGGCAGGGTCCCAGGTTCGGGAACCCCCCTCAAGGCCTCCTCTCCCCATTATGGACTGGACTGACTGTTTCTGGCTGGTGTACTGACAACACTGTACCGGACTGTGTCCCTGTTGACTAATAAATCCTCTGTTTGACCTGCTGCGTGAGAGTCACACCTAACTGCAAATGAGGTGCTGGGCCTGGTGAACCCCACACTCTGTAACATCTGATGGTAGCAGTGGGACATTCTGCACCCTGTGGATGGAACATCCAGCAATAAGTGATGGTATGCAGAAGGATGAAGGGTGGCCAGTGAGATCCAGGCATGCTGAAGGACAGTCAGGTGCAGTTCCAAGAGGCGAGAGGCCTGCAGCTTAACCAAAGACAGAGCGGGTGTTCTACCCAAGGAGGGTTTACCCCTTGGGGCCTATAGCCTAACCCCTAGGGTGGTGTGACCCACAAAGAGTCTGGCACCCTGAAGGGGTCCTTCCAGGGACAGCAGAGAGGCATATAATCATCTCCATAAAACAGACATTGTCCAGGTATACAAAGTGAGAGGTCTCCCTAGTGGCAAATCCACCAAAGCCCAGCCCTGAATGATCACTTCTTGGACCTGGGGACAGTCCCCACTGGGAGCTGCCAGACGGCCGTGGGGTGCTTCAGGCCCTCACTCAGCAGAAGGACAAGAAGGGGTTGGGGGCAGCTGGACAAACCTGGGTGCTGCTTGAAACCACTTGGTCAGTTGCAGTTCATCCATGATCAGCAATTCCTCTGTGGAGCTGCAGCATCTGGAAATTGAGTTGAGACTAAAGGAGTTGGATGACTGGGCACAGGAGTGAGGAGACCAGAATAAAGACTGACAAGAACAGGAGAAAGTCTGTCAGGACTGAGAGAGGCAGTGACAGCATGAACTGCGACAGCGATGGCAGAACTGAGGACTAAAGAAACGCCTGCAGTGGTGAGTTAAGACCGGGGTCGAGGGCCCTGCACTGCTTGGAGCTTTGACATGAACTTCCTGTCCCAGTATAAGGAGTAGGGTGACATAGATGCTTTCCTTTATGCCTTTGAGAAGGCCTGTGGTCTGCTCCGGATTGATCCAGCAGACAGGCTACAGCATCTCACCCCCTTACTGGATCCCAAAGCCAAGGGACGTTAAGACAGATGGGTGGGTTTCAAACGGGGAGTTATGTTCTGTTCAAAAAACCCCTGCTGCACAAGTTTGGGCTGAGCACCAAAACATATCAGAAGGCACCTGGGGAGACTTACCAAGAACGGGTACTGCAGATAGGGCAATACACCTGCAGGGAGACTGATGGGGCAGGGACCCAGACCAAAGAGGAAGTGGTTGATCTGATGGTGCTGGACCAGCTGTGTGACCTCTGTCCGCTTTACTTGAGAATGTGGCTGTTGAAGCTGAAGGGCCTGCAAAGTGCAGAGCAGCTGGCTGAGGAGTTTGCAGACGGACAGACAGTCTGAGGGTGAAGAGGAACCCAGATTCCTCGCCCTCCCAAGGGAGACAGCCAATACCAGGGCAGACCAACAAACCTGAGGACCCAATGAGACCCGATCTGTTATTGCTGTGGGCAGAAGGGTCACAAGCAGGTCCAGTTCCCCAAGTTCCCAGGCAAGTTGAGCAAACAGAATCCTTAGGAGATTAACTGAATGGGGTGCCAGACGCAAGAGGGGCCAGCTGCCCAGACACAGGAGGTGCTGGCAGTTTGCCCTCAGCTTGGGAGGAGACAGGTCCTTAGGCCAACTTTTCTAAGGGCCCAGATGCACAGGACTCAGTTTACAGGGTGGGGGCAGGGCTGCCTCTGTGGAGCGAGTGCCTCATACCCCTCAAGGCGAATGGGAGAAAGATCAAGGGTTTCTGGGACATGGGTGCAGATGTGATGCTGGCCTAGCCCAGAGTGGTGGCACCAGACTAGGTGATGTCCAACTCCCACCTGACTGTGACAAGTATGGACGGGATCCCTGTCAAGGTGCCCATAGCAAGAGTGCACCTGCACTGAGGGGATAGGGAGGGCCCCAAGGAGGTGGGCATGCACCATCATTTGCCTGCTGAGGTACTAATAGGGGGTGACCTGGAGAACTGGCCTGGTGAATGTCCCCATGCCCTGGTCTTAACTCACAGCTAAAGGAAGCAAGTGGTGCTCTACCCTGGTTCAGGGGAGGACACCCAGCTGGAGCTATAAGGTCCTACCCTGGGAGACAGGGAGCCCCAAGAGAAGGGCTTGTCAGGTCTCTGGTCCTGGGACCAGGCAGAAGACGGGGAATCAGTTCCCATCCCTTCCCTGCATGCTGAGTTCCAGGCCAAGTTGCAGAGATCCCTCCTTGCAGAAGCTGAGCGGCCTGGCCAGCCTCAGGCCAGCCCAACCCCTGAGGCAAAGGGTCTGCAGGGAGAGATTACTGTGGACAAAGGCATTCCTATGTTGGGAATGGGTTCCCATATGGGAAAGTGGAGCTGTGGGGGGGTTCTGGAGGCAGCTAGTGGTTCCCCAAAGTTATTGCCACAGGCTGCTGTACCTGGCCCATGATGTCCCGCTCTCAGGACATCAGTGGATCCAGTGTACCAGGAAGAGGATGTTACAGAACTTTCTCTGGCCAGGTGTCTTTACTGCTGTCTGTTGATATTGCCAGTCCTGCAACCTCTGCCAAACGGTAGGAAATGCCTGTGACAAGGGAAAAGCAGCCTTGAGGCCACTACCTATCACAGAGCAGCCTTTCCAGGAAGTTGTCACGGGTATAGCAGGGCCCTTCAGTAAGCTGACCTGTTCCAGGAATACATTTTGGTGGTGGTAGATTTTGCCACTCGCCACTCTGAAGCAGTGGCTCTGACCTCTGTCAAGGCTGACACCGTGACAGATGTGCAGCTGTCCATTTTCAGCAGAGTGGGGTTCCCCAAGAAGGTCCTTACTGACCCAGGGTTCAACTTCATTTCAGCACTGCTGCAAAGGTTGTGGGAGAAGTGTGGGGTCTAGCACACCTGGGCCACAGCCTGTCACCCTCAGATCAATGGGCTGGTGAAGAGGTTCAATGAGACCCTAAAGCAGGTACTGAAAACTTTGCAAACCAGCACCCAGAAGACTGAGACAAGTACTTATCCCACCTGCTGTTCGCACAGAGGAAGGTGCCCCAGGAATCCATAGGATTCTCACTGTTTGAGCTGCTGTATGGGAGGAGAATGAGGGGACCCCTGGACTTGCAAAGAGCCAAGTGGGAGGGGAAGGCCTCTCAGGGAGAGAGATTGGTGGTGGAGTATGTATTGGCCTTCTGGAAAAGGCTTGCTGAGCTCAGGGGCCTGGCCAGGGCAAACCTAGACAGGGCCATAGAAAGAAAAAAGTCAGGTATGGCTCCAACGCCGGGGCTCAAACCTACACCCCCATGGACCAAGTGATGGTTCTCAGACCCATGCGGTGGAACAAGCTGCAAGCTTCCTGGGTTGGTCCCTTCAAGGTCATCAAACAGCTAAGTGAGGTGAGCTACATGGTGGAATTGTCTAACTGGTCTCATGACCACATCAACATGATGAAACCATAATGGGACAGAGAGAATTTGGTGCTGGCCACATGCAGGCACTGGGAGGTGCAAGGGGATGAACCTTTGGTGAATCTCTTCACTGGGACTGGAGCTGGCTCTTTCTTTGAATCTGTCCCCTTTCCTGATCAGCAGACGGAGATCAGAGAGGTGCTGTGTTCACACCAGCAAAGGTTCTCCAACCAGCTTGGTCTTGCTAACCTGGCTGACCAACGAATAGAGACAGGCATCCACTCTCCTTTAAAGTGTTCCCCATTCAGAGCCACAGGGAAAACAGCCCAGGACCTAGAACGGAAGGTCCAGGATATGCTGGCACTGGGGGTGATTCAGCCATCCTCCAGCCCCTGGGCCTCTCCTGTGGTGCTGGTCCCCAAAAAGGACAGGTTGATTCGGTTTTGTGTGGACTGTCACAAGATCATCGCCATCACAGTGTCTGATGCCTACTTCATGCCTAGGCCTGATGACCTTCTGGACAAGCCTGAGGGGGCCTGCTACCTCACCACCACAGGCTTCATCAAGGGATATTGGCAACTGCCACTGGATCCAGGTGCCCGGCTAAAATCGTTTTTTATCATCCCTGTGGAACTCCATGAGTTCCTGGTCCTGCCTTTCGGCCTCAAGGGGGCACCTACCACCTTCCAGTGCCTAATGGACCAGTTGTTGAGGGGGATGGGAAGTTTTGCTCTTGCTTACATTGATGACATCTGCATCTTCAGACAAATGTATGTCCCACGTCAACCAGGTGCTGGACCCACTTCAGGAGGCTGGGCTGACTATCAACGCAGAAAAGTGCAAGGTGGGGTTGGCCGAGGTGACCTACTCGAGCCACAAGGTGTGCAGTGGCTGCCTAAAGCCAGGGTCAGCTTAAGTGGAGGCCATCAGAGACTGGCCAGCGTCCCAGACTAAGAAGCAGGTCCAGGCCTTCATTGGGATGGCGGGTTACTACCAGAGGCTTGTGCTCCACTTTAGCTCCAGCCCTGCTCACGGAGTTGTGTAAGAAGCGTAAACCAGACAAGGTGGTCTGGACTGATCAGTGCTAGGGAGTTGTCTGTGCACTGAAGGAGGCCCTGGTTAGAGCCCCAGTCTTTGACAAGCCCCTTATGGGGTTCACTGATGCCTCAGACAATGGATTGGGAGCTGTGCTAATGGAGGTGAATGAAAAAGGGGAGAGGCACAGTTGTGTACTTGAGCAAGAAGCTGCTACCCTGGGAGCAGAACTGTGCAGCCATAGAGAAGGAATGTCTGGTCATGGTGTGGGCTCTTGGAAAGCTGCAGCCATATCTGTTTTGCCAGTGCTTCACGGTATATACCTATCACTCACCCAGACCTGGCTGCATCACATGAAAAGGGCCAATGCCAAGCTCCTGAGGTGGCGCCTGCTCCTGTAGGATTAAGACATGGAAGTGATCCATGTTAAAGGGAGCAACAATGTCGTAGCTGATGTCTTATCACTCAGGGAGGACTCTGAAATTCCCCAGCTCACTGGCTACATGACCCCACTCAGTTCAGTCTCAAAGCGGGGAGAGATGTGGCGACGTGGGTGTGTGTGTGTGTGTGTGTGTATGGTGATGGAGAACATGTCAGCAATGGAAATCCCTGATTTTTGTAACCTAGGCAACTAGGTAATACCTTTGTTTCCTGGGAAACATAATGAAGTGGGGAGGTGAAGCCTTCTGGTTTGCATTGGAAACTGGGCGGCTGGGGGGAGTTAGTCTTGGGGCTGGTGAGGAAAAAAGGAGGCAGGGTCCCACATATGGGAATCCTCCTCAGGGCCTCCTCTCCCCCATATGTATTGGATTGAGGGTTTCTGGCTGCTGTGCTGACAATTCTATAACACTCTCTGTCCCTGTCGGCTAATAAACCTTCTGTTGCAGCTGCTGTCACACCTAACTGCAGATGGGGTGGAAGGCCTGGTGACCCCCCACACTCCATAACAAATATGATTTACTCCCTCTGTAAACTCTGTCTTGAGTCTTGCTGTGGGAGGAGATGATTCAGGCCCTGAGAACAATCCTAAAATCATTGAAATAAAGAAGGGATTTTCTTTGCCTGCATGTTACTGTATTTTTCTTCAATCATTAAAATAAATATCTTCAGGTCACATCTGGTGCAGTTCTAACATGTGAACGTGGAGTAAGTCAGCTGGTGTAAATCCTGAAAAGTCCAATGAACTTTAGGAACGCCTCTGGATTTAAATTGTGTTAGGTCTAAAGAGTAGGTTTTAGCAGTTATTGTTACGCCGTATGTTTTTTTTTGCCTCACAGCCTAGCTTCTTATTTGGTCGGATTCAGCAGAGAAGTCCCAGTTCTGTGTATTTGGTGCTATAAGCCTTCATCTCAGAGTCCTACCAGAGTCAAAATACCTATTGATTTCAGTGGGAAAGCCACACGTGGGACAGCTGTAGGACCAGCTCCTCATAGATCTTTGAAGCAGGTGCAGTTCCCACTTTCTGCTGAAGAGATTATGTGTACAATGCATGAAATCCAGATGTAGGCCCTGATCCTGTAAACAAGCAAGTAAAGGAACACAAGTGAATAGTTTCAGCTCATTCTTGTGCATAAAGTTACTTTTCTTGAAGTTTGACATTGGTAACACCACATCATAAACTTCATCCTAAAGCGTCTCCCGAAGTATAGTTTTTCATAGGAGTTTCCAGGCAGGCCATCTCTGTACCAAATTTAGTTTTCTTGGCTTCTGAGAGAGGTTTCTTCTCCTTTTGTAATTTGCTAAAAGCTAATTGAATGTAATTGCCAGTTCTCTTCAACAGTAATTTCTGCCTTTCATACGGGGTTCAAGAACCTAATAACTGGAAGAAAACAAAGGAGTCCTGTAATCCTACAGTGATCCCTTGAGTCTCTTATCTTGTTAAAACCATTAATAGAAATGTCTTTCAGTGAAGTTCATAAATACACATTCCCATTTTGTCAATTCAAAACTGTGAAGTGGCCAACCTTACCCCATATATGTCCTGTCATTTCTTTCAATGCCTGATTGTACTGACTTTCTTTTCATGCAGTCATTTAAACACTTCCGAGTCCAGTATGAAATGAAGAGGAAACAGATTGAACTTGTAATCCAGTCTTCACGGAAAGATGGTAAATTGTCACTTGATCAAGCTATGGTGAAGCAAGCTTGGGACAGAGTTTCTTCTAGGGTAAGTTAAAAAGGTAATATACTCGATATATTTTGTTAAACATATTTTTTTAAAGTTTTGTCCAAGCAGAGATTAAATAAGGTATTTTAAAATAGGGCACCTTGCTTGAACTCCTTTGTTTTAGAAAATGCATTCATAAAAAAGGTAGTATCAAATATTTTCAAAGCAGAACTAGGTAAATTTCACAGTTCCCCTCAGACTGGATTGACAGAACAGGTTTTGCACAATACTGGACACCTTATAAAATTCTATAACTGATAATTTAAAGAACAATTTGTCTCTGCCTACCAATTACTGAATACTGTAGAATCTTGGAATGTTGACATTTGTCTTTTCTGAGATGAGGTAATGAGTAGAGGGCAGATGGAACTATCTAATGTATGAGATGTTCATTTTACAACATGGTTTCAATTTTTTTACACAAGCCTTTCATCACCTCATCTGTGGTGAAAGTACAGATTATCTGATTGCTTTTGGTGGTATACAAGTGTTAATAATATACATTTAGGGTAATCTGCACTATTAATGAATGACACTGCCAGGTATGGTGTATCCAAAACAAACTGCTGTAACAGAAAATTATACATTACCATCCTTAATCTTGTAATGACAGAAACTGAATATCTGCATGTTGATTTTATCTTTTACCTACTGGTCTTTTTGTTTCCTTTTTTTTGTCCTTGTAACTATTCAACACCAAGTTTGATTGTCATAAAAATGTACAATTAATCCTGGATAGAGATTCAGTCCTCTTCATTTTGTTTTCCAGCTCCTTGAATGGCACAAACAGCTTGATAAATCTCTTCCTGCACCTTTGGGTACAATAGGTGCCTGGCTATACAAAGCAGAGGCTGCTATTAGGGAAGAAATAGTCATTCAGCAAGCTCATGAGGAAACAGCAAATGCGATACATCGGAAGCTCGAACAGAATAAGGTACGTCTGTTTGAGACATCCCTACACGTGACATTCCAGTTTCAAGTATCAGAGAGGGAATCGTGTTAGTCTGTAGCTTCAAGAACAACAAGAAGTCCTGTGTCACCTTATAGACTAACAGATATTTTGGAGCATAAGCTTTTGTGGGTAAAGACCCGCTTCATCAGATTATTCCAGTTTCAGTGTAACCGCCTAGGATTATGGATGAATATTTGTGTTTCAAGCTGTATGAACTACAGATTTGTGTGGTAGGTGTTGTTTGGTTTGTTTTGGAAGTGATATGTGATGATGAGCAACTTGGTTGACACCTGGAGTCCTAAGATTTCCTTGATGCCACACAGTGGATTTTCTATATGACGTAGTAAGGAGGGTATATATACTAGTTGGATTGGTAGATAACCTCCTGGTAGTGGGTGAAGATCAAGTATCCATGCCTATTCTTTTAGATCTATCGGACAATACCTTTGATTATGAGATTTTTTTAAACATGTCTACAGATCCTAGAAGTAGTAGTTCAAATTATCTATGAGAGACTCTTTTTCTTTTCCTTTTGAGACATCTTAGAGCATAATATTCCATAATTGTTCAGCTGTCATGCAGAGCTTCATACTATTCCTTTCTATTACTGAAGCTAGATGAAAAAGTGAGGTAATGGAAAGACTACAACACTTTAAATATGCTGATAACTCACACTGCAATACGTTTTAACCTAAGTTCCTTTCAGGTCAATGGTTGATAATCTCTGGCCTACTGGCTGCATGCAGCCAACTGCAGTTCTACCTGCGGCTCGAACCCCCCCGTCCCTACATGCCTCTTGAGAACTGAGGCGCTGGAGCCCCACACTTCCTGTTCCTCCTCCTCCCTCCCAGCACTTTTGAAACGTCACAAGTTTGTTGATTCGCACTCCATCCCTGCTCCTCCTGCCCCTTCTCAGTGCCAGAATGCTGCAAATCAGCTGTTTGTGGATTGTCAAGCTCTGAGAGGGCAGGGGAGGAGCACAAATTAGGTGATTTCGGGGCACTCCAAAAGTGCTGGCAGGGAACCGAAGGAGCAGGTAAGTGGAGGGCCACAGTGACACAGTGTGTAAGAGGTGCTTGTGTGGGAGTAGAGAGGTAGCATACAGGCTACATGCAGCCCACTGAGATGAAGGAAGGTCACTCATGTAGCCCACTTACTAATCCTGGTTGCCCATCACTGCTGTAAGCTGTGCAGCCAGTGGGTAGATATGCTCTTCTGGCCCCAGCACCGAACTACCTGCCGGGGAGGAGGTGCCTCTGCTTTACAGTCCCAGAATGGAATTGCCACAAAAATAATCTGACAAGGATTTATTTAAAATTATATTTGTGGTACTTTTGATGTCTTTAAGGCATACAGTACGTGCATTAACAACAAGCTTTTTGTAAATCTTGGCAATAGCATGAATGTCAGCTTTGTTTTTGCTAGAATAACTCTTGGAAGTCTAAAGATACATATTGTGAGCTCTCACATCTTAAGTAATCACCCATAACAAGTAGACTTAGTGCTTATGTTAGTAGGGCTACGTCTACACTAGCCCCAAACTTTGAAATGGCCACGCAAATGGCCATTTCGAAATTTACTAATGAAGCGCTGAAATGCATATGCAGCACTTCATTAGCATGCGGGCGGCCGCGGCACTTCAAAATTGATGCGCCTCGCCGCCTCCCGGCTCGTCCCGACGGGGCTCCTTTTCTAAAGGAAGGGGGACTTCGAAGTAGGCAGGGTCCTTTCGAAAAGGAGCCCCGTCGGGATGAGCCGGGAGGTGGCGAGGAGCGTCAATTTTGAAGTGCCGCGGCCGCCCGCATGCTAATGAAGCGCTGCATATGCATTTTAGCGCTTCATTAGTAAACTTCGAAATGGCCATTTGCGTGGCCATTTCGAAGTCTGGGGCTACTGTAGACACGGCCTAGATGTCAGATAAATTCTTCAAGCCTAATAGGTAGTGCCTGTGGGTTGGAGAAAGCATCAGTAGGAATTAGTAGGAACCGGTTCCCTTTATTGTGTGAGTTTGCTCATCTTCTGTCACTCAGGTTCATGACACAGGGGTCATGAAAGATCCTCAGCTGCTTAAGTAACAGCAATGACTCACTGTGTTTTTTCCAACTCTGCTTTATTTCTCTCTGCTAGGAGCCTCACCACATTATGCTTGCCTTGTCACATACACAATGGATTATTTTAAGAGTTGCTACATGACATTGCATATTATATGGCTCCTTAAGGTCATTCTGAAGTTCCAACTAATACAGAACTTAGTATTATTATTTTCATTATTACTGTTAGTATTATTATTAGTGCTTATCAGTGCATTTTAAAGTATATTTTGCCTTTTTAGACACCATCCTGAAAAAAACTTTTCATGTGCTTAACTTTATATCCATAAGTAATCAGTGGGATTACTCACAGTTGTTCATCTCAGAGTTATACATGCATGTAAGTTTTTGAAGGATCGTGACCTTAATCATAGTAATTCACTTGGGGAGCAAGTTACATCTGAATGCCATAGTTTTCACTGGCTTCCAGCTGATTAGTTGGTGGGGTTTCAAGTACTGGTTTGACTTATAAAGCTCTAAATAACTTATCTGTTTAAAGATCTCAGGCTGTTTACAGAGCCCAGCAGGTTGGACTTTGGGGGCTGGAATAGAAGTGTTTACTGAAGTGCGGCATTTTACTGTCCTGCATGGATATTCTGGGAGCAAACTAAAAGGTTCCTAGTTTTCACTAATATAAGTTGGTTAGAAGAAGATTATGTCAATGTGAACTAGGACACTGTTTCTCAACTTTTTTTTTTTTTTAATAAAAAAACTCCTTTAAAAAAATTGCAAGTACTCCCAGAGTTCTTGTCCCACCAGTTGAGAAACAAGGTCCTAAGGTAATCTGAGGTCTTGAAACAAGTGCCATTCAAACCTTTGCAGATTATTGTGCCCTTTTCAGGAGTCAGATTTGTTGTGTATGCCACCAAGTTACAGCTCACTTATAAACTACTTACACAAACATGCAAAAATATCACAGAAGACTGCTGCTGAAAACTTGTTGACTTTATATCATCTCATTAAATAAATGATTTGGAATAGAATTATTGTAGTTACATTTCAGCATAAAACATATGAACCAGTGGAAACAAGTCATTGTCTGACTGAACTTTTAGGCTGGACTGACTTTACTAGTGTTTTTATGTAGCTTGTTGTAAAATTAGGCAAATATCTAGATGAGTTGATGTATCCCCTGGAAGACCTTGGTGTATCCCCAGGGGTACACATACCCCAGTAGAGGAACATTGAACTAGGACACTTTGAGTTTGTGCCACTGCATTCCATGTGTGAGCAAGTTTGCAACACAACAATTTATTGGCCAGTGGTGCTCACACCCCTGTACTCTAAACTGTGGGGTAATGTGGACAAACCCTTAGAGACAGCTTCCCTCCTTGCATGGCAAGGTGGCACGTGCAATCATCTGAAATGTTTGTTCTGACTTCCCTCATTTAAATGAGAGGTGGCTAGTTGCAGGAAATTCTCTGTGAGGGCTTAACATTTCTGAATATCATTTATCCCCCGTGCCTGAGAAAACCAGTACAGCCTCCTTCAGAGATACTGTGAATTTATCACTTCTCTCAGGCTTTCTTCCAAAGAGGAGGATTGAGTAGAGTCAAGTCGGATGGTAGGGAACAACGGGGGTAACGGATACAATTTAGTGAACTGAGCTGATAGAAATGTATACATTTATATGCTGTTTCCCCAGTGCTCAGTCAGAGCAGTCTTTGGAGAGACGATATTTTAGTACATTGAGAAAATAGACATTTGAGATGAATTTACTAGTCTGCATTGTGTTAACCCAGCTCCCTAAATTGGGGGAGAGGAGGAGCTGTGCATCACGTTCAGCAAAGAAGTGTACAATAAGCTATTTATTGCCTCCCATTCAGACAGCCTTCTGAGGACTTGACATCGTTATGGTTACCTTTTTGGAAACTGTTGCCAGTCATTCATTTTAATAAGTAATCTCCAGGAAGCCCTTTGAAGTGGTGTTGCTTGGTTACTATAGAAATGAGCTGTTATTATGAGGCTTATGCTTGTTTTTATGTTTTCGTAAGTCTACAGGTTAGGTACTGAATTTGGTTTAGATTTGAGTGATATTAGCGTAGAATCACTGAATCTTCTAATGCTGAGAGCCTAGAGTTCACATCACTTTGAATATTCAGTAATCACTAGACCTCTGAATCTGCTGGCTTTGTGTGGGAGAGGGGAGGTAGGCTAATTTTGTAATATTTGCACTGCACTTAACAAAGGCTGGCATTCAGTAAAGACATAAACAGTAAATTTAGCAAAACTATTTACTTGTGAATTTTCAGCAGTTGCAGACTTTAGCTCAGATTAGTTCCAGATAAGCAAAAATCACTGTTTCTTTAAATCTCTGAAAATTTATTTGAGGCAGTGCAAGTGCCACCATCTATTTTAAAAACTGCCAGAATTATAAGACACAGCTTTAGCAGAACATCTCATAAGGTACTTTCGCTGTGCAGATGCTCAAACTGCTATATAATGGTTTTATATTAGGCATTAACTTGCATGCAAATGTGACAGCATGTTCAAATACTTAACTACATTGACTCATCACTGCAGCCTTAAAATCATGCTTATTAGCTAGCCCACTGTGAGCATTTTCTGTCTCTTCGAATCAAACCAGGACCTGCTTAAAAACATAGATGGTTACAAAAAGGCATTCCAAGGGATCCACCGGGCTAGGTCTGTTAATGGAGTTCCTGTTCCACTGGAGCAGTTAGACGATATGGCAGAGAGGTAAGATACATTTCAATCTTAAATAAAACCTGCTCTGTGGATGATGAAGAACCTGTTTGCTTTATAATTTTTTCATGTAAAAATCAGGTTTTATATTTGGTTTTTAGTTAGGAATAATGAGAGAAGCAAAAGATGAGAAATACATTATCATAACTGATAAAACTCAGTTTGGACAAGCAACTGTTTTTCATAAAGGAACATTTTTGCAGCCTAGGTATGTTTTTACTCGACACAGGAAGGAACATTATGTAACAACACTTACAAGGTTTTGAGCAAACTGGAAGAGGGATGTCTTGCTAACTTAGTCAGAGACCTAAATTGATTATTTACTTCTGTGTAGAAACAGAATTATAACATGTTTGCTTTTAATGAGCAGACTTCAGAGAGGCTGTCATACACAATTAAATATGCCTTCAGGCTTTGCATTAGATCAGTGAATACAGATATAGCTCAGACATAACAAGGTAGCTTGAACCTATAGAAGAATCCCTCTGTTCTTCCTGCATATTGAATGTTGCACTTTTTTACTATGGCGTGATTCATTCCTAGGTTTAATTTTGTTACATCTACGTCTGAACTCCATCTGTTGAAAATGGAGTTTCTAGAACTGAAGTACCGTCTGCTGTCACTCTTAGTCCTGGCAGAATCAAAGTTAAAATCTTGGATTATCAAATATGGAAGACGAGAGTCCGTAGAACTACTTCTACAAAATTATATTGTAAGTTCTTATTCTTCTTTAATATACAAATTTTAAATATTTGTAAATAAATAAAGCAAATACATAAACAAAGAAGTTATATTTGCCAGTCACCAGTTTTATATGAATGATATGTTTAAGAAAACATCCATTCAAAGATCAAATTCTTTTCCCCTGTGCGTATCCCCAGGCAACTCTCTCTGCACAGAAGCCATACGCAAGGGCAGGAATGGGAGTGGAATCCTCACACCTAATCTGGAGCTTCCCCATAGTGATCACTTCCTGATTCTGTGGGGGTCTTTGATCAGCAAATCCATGTAGTTCTGAGCTTGTAAATGCACCATAAAAACTGAGTCAAAAGTGTGCTAGATAGGTAAGAGGTTAGTTGCCATTGACAAGTAAACTGCTGACCTCATTGTCTTCAGAGACAATGTTGATGGAGTTCTGCATGGGACAGATGGTGTGAAGCTTTCTTACTAATTTCTATCCTCTGTACATAACCTCCAACTGAGCGCGATTACTCAGTACAAGGCAGAGCTGAATACAGAAACTGACAATATTACAAAATATGGCTACTGCTCCACTCATGCACATTTTAACCCAGTCATTATTTACTTATACAGTATTTGGATGCTTTCCCTGCCCTCAAGTGCAAACTGTATCTATCAAAGTGAAAATCATGCTGATTGCACCAGTGTTCCCTCTAATTTTTTCCATCCATGGGGAGAATAAATTTTCTTATGTGCATCAGGGCATGTGAAGATGTGCTACACCATAGAACCAGATGCTGCTGCCTCCGAGTGGCTCTGGGTGCTCTGGTAACCAGCTGAGTGGCCTCTGAATCTCTGCCCAAGCACTCAGCTTACAGGGAACACTAGATGGCACCCATACTACCTCCTTCACTGGCCAGAAATAATGTCCCATTTGTTAACTGCTTGACCTTCACCTGACTGGGGAATGTTGCTGTACTCCAGACCCTGTTATGTGCTACAAATTTAACCTCTCTAATCTGGAACTCTCTTGTCCAGCAACATGTCTGGCATGATTTTAGTTAGCTGGATGTCCACTTATCATGGGTGTGGCCAAGTTTCCTGTGGTCCCATAAAGTTTGTTTACAGCCACCAGTCCTGACTGTCAGTGTTCCATGCTGTTCTTTAGCTGTAATTTACCCCTAAATGTCTCCTAAGAGCCCAGCAAGCAGTTAAAGTGTTAGCAATATGTTAGAAAATATTGATGTTCTGTGGTCCATCACATTCTCTTGGCTGGCACCAGTTAGGTGTCAAGGCTGCTGGATGAGAGAGGTTCATCCCATACTCATGTGGCATACTTAGAGCCACTTAGCTGCTATGTTCCCAGTGTTACAGGCATTGGTTGCTGTATGCAGTGCTCAGTATACAGACCAGGTATGGAGTTAGAGAAGGTTTTAAAGTTATGGTAAATATAAGGAAAGGGGGAACCTCAGGCTGAAAACAAAGGGATACTGCATCTGTGCATTGACTGAACATGTTATTGTGTGAATCATTTTACAGTTTTTTCTGCATTGGTGATAGGCCTTACTGTGTATATATAGAGAGGGTGCCATTTCCATTCTGCAATATGACTAATTGCAAGTCTGTCCTATTGGATACCTTCCATTAACAGCCTCAAGTACCTTAGGATGGTGACTGCTGAATGCTGACTGTGGGTTAGTTTATAATACTTCCCTTCTGGTCCTGAGCTACGCCAACTTTGACAAATCTATGCCCAGAGTGGCAAATCAGTGCAGGAGTGGAACAAGCGCTGCTGCTGTTTTCTCATACCAGTGGACGAAGCAGACCAAGCAGATATAGGGTTTTGCGTATGTTCCACCCCCTTGCACTCTTCTGCGTTGGGAGGAGTACACAGGAAAATTAAAGCCTCTGTGGAGAAACAATGCCTGCAGATGTAGAGCTATATAATATCAGGGTCTTGGATGAATTGATGGATTTATAGCCCCACAGTCTATCAGTTTTCTGTTGTTTTTGGATCAGTCTTCCAATTGAATAATGTTCTGCTGCCAAAGACTGGACTATTGAAGGGCTTCCTTCAGGCATCAAATTGATCCTTTATGTCCAAAATAGCCTTTCACTCTCCTGTGGTATGAGCATTAGCAAATGGAGGCTTTCAGACATTTTAAAAGTTTGTCATTGGTTTGGACGTGCTTCTGAAACTCAGATGCTCATTTAAATCTTATGAGAAGTTCTTGAGTTCTTGTCAAAATGGGCCAGATTTTTCACGATAACAGGCCTCTCTCTCTGATTATGTCTAAAGAGTGGCATGGGCTAGCTGCCTGAGTACGTTCACAGGAGGAAGGGTGGGACTATGCTCAGGAGTCTCATCCGAGCTGCTGCCTGTCTCACTATGGCTGTATTACTAGACACTAGGTCAAGTAGAGCTAACACATGTTTTCCTACCCAGGTCTGGGAATTACACTACCAAGCTGCTGTGTAAACGCTCTCTCAGATACTTGCTGGGTTTTTATTTCCAATCAAACCTGAACAGAAGCTATGAACTACTTTTGTTGTGATAGCTTGGAATTTCTGATCGGAGTTCCAGTTGTGTCTGGATACCAAAAAGAGAAAAAAAAACTGTTCCAAACATTTCATAACATGAATAAAGAGCTTTGGTTTGGGTCTGGGTTTTGAAGTAAGTCAGGGGTATATAGATGTGAATACTCTACTTTGAACAGTTTGCCCATTCCAGATTAGAATTGAGAGTAATGGAATTCTTGGTGTGCAATGGCTAGAGAACTACAGTCATTCATACCATCAGTGTGGCTGCTTTTATGAGCAATATAATCATAAGAGAAGTGAAATAATAGAGAGAAAAATATGTTTAGATCATTATTATTTTAGTAAGCAGAAAAAAATCTTATTTTTAGCTTTTAAATGAAAAAGAATCTTGGGTAGTAATTTTGGGTTTGATTTTACAATAAACTGAGTTTGGCCTTTGTATGCATTCCAAAACCAAACAAAATGTGAAGATACATTTCTAATAATATTAATAATTAATAATGTGAGGAACTATTGCATAATTTTAAAAAAAAACTAGAACATATCAAAGCAAGGGAATAAGTATGTGAGGACACCCAACTGCATACATAATAAACACCATGGCCGTTTCTACACATGCCACTTTCTCTGCAAGTGGCATGCTAATAAATGGCCTGAAAAATGCTAATGAGGTGTGGATGTAAATTCCTGGTGCCTCATTAGCATAAAGTTACATGGAAGAAGGGGCCTCTGGAAGGAGGACTTCCTTCTGCAATATACCCCAGGGGCCGCGCTTCTACATGCTGTTTCTACACGCTTCCTCCGGACTCCAAATCATGTCACCCTATGCTAATGACCACCAGGAATTTACATCCACACCTCATTAGCATTTTTGGTTCATTTATTAGCATGCCACTTTTGGAGAAATGGCCCTTGAGTCAGAACCTCAGCTAATGAACGCTCAGCTGCTGATAGGGGGTAAAAGGTGTTCTAAGTGTTTTCCAGTCCTTAGAGCTGCTCCGCTGAGGGAAAACACTCAACCCAGCTTAACATGGTCTGAAAGTTGCTTTATTCTTAGAGCCCTGTGCAGATACAAAATTTGTATCAACATCTATATCTGCAAAAATAAGCCACAGATATCCATATTGACATTCGCAGAGATGGGTAATCATGGCTATAAAGTGACTGACCACTTGTGAACAGGGAAGGAGTCAACATTGGTTGAATAAGTATTCCCTATAAATTATTTATGCTGCTCCATTTAAGAGCAAATGTTGAAAGAAGGATATAGAGTTTTAGCATTAACCCTAAAGGTAAAAACTTCTACAAAACTTTGTAAAGCAGCATACATTAATGTAGTGTTTGTTTAACACCTTGTTCCATCTATTCCAAAAGATGTGAATGTAAATTGAAGATGGATGGAGCATATTTTTAACTTTTCAATGAAATCTGTCCCTTTGTAGTGGGTCAGCATAAGGTGCTATTCTGACTTCCTGACATTTAAAAGTGTGTAGTCTTTCTGGTATCACTCTGCATGAAGATGAATTTTGCTCTTCCTGAATTTTTTTCACTTAGGTCTCAGCAGAGGATTTACTTAATAGTGACTCTTCACTCAGTTGTTTGGCTTTTGCTGAATTCTAAATGTAAAGAAGTCTCAAGAATTCCAGCAAGAAAAAGCATTTAACAGGTTGCCTTGCGAGCATGTTGAAGATACCCATCCAAAATAAACTACTGAAAAGAAAAGAAAAGAAAAGAAAAGTAAAGGAAGCCTTATGAAAAGAAACTGTCCTGTTCTGTCATTGTCAAACGGAACTCTGGATAGCACTTTGTAGATTGTGTGGGGTGGTTTGATGAAATTTGAGAAATCATATCTCAATGTAATTGTTTTTCACATGAATTGTCTATTATTCCTGTGTGACGTTTATTTTTTCCTCTTATAACTGTTTTTTTTCCTTTTCAGACTGTTATTGAAAACAGTAAATTCTTTGAGCAGTATGAAGTTACATACCAGATCTTGAAAAGGGCAGCTGAGAAGTATGCCAAAGCTAATGGATCAGGTAAATACCTTCATATCTGTTGCAATATCAAACCCATTTTAGTCTTTGTTGATTTTAATAACCTTTTAAAATTAGTTCCTTGGGGTATATTTAGAAGTCAGTTCCCAGGCTGCTATAATGTACTGTACTGTAGCTGTAATTAACCACTTGGGATCTGACAAAGCTACATTCCAGTGGCTTTCCTTCTATGTGTCTTGACTATGTGGTTGTTAGTACCATGCTGTGCTGGAATATGAAGAAATCTAAGTGTTGACTGTGAAATAGTTCTTCTACTTTCATCTTGTAGAAAAGTGCTCCTGATTGTAACTGAAGATGATTTTTGATTCACAAAGTATGAAATTCACTTCAGTGCAGAAAGCTAGCACAATGGCTGTGCCTATGCCCAATGCCTCTCAGACTTTGTATTGGCTCTAGGCCCAGGGATAAATTGCACTTACTTTGAATAACTTGAAGGAGATATAAAATGATAATATTTAAGAACTGAGTAACATTGGTCATCTGTACTTTGGGGGTTAAAAAAGAAACAATCTCCTCTCAGAGTAGCTGGAATGGAGATTAGATGACAGTCACAACAATAATAATAATGATGTATATCATGATGTAGTTCCTTTGGAAAATTGACCAAATGCCTATGGAATGACTATGGTATTGTACTCCATACCAAGGTAGGAGTTTATCAGGCAGTTGTTCTGAACACCTTGCTGTATGGCTCAGAGTCATGGACAATATATCACCACCATATTTTTAAATTTAATCAGTTCCATATTCACTGTCTGAGGAAGATCATGTAAATTGTTGGTCAAAACCCCTAACACAGAGGTTCTTCAGCTGTGTGGTGTCATGGGCCTGGAAGCACTGCTTATGAACAGACTGTTTTGCTGGATTGGTCATGTTATGAGGATGGATGACACATGGATACCAAAGATGGTCTTCTGTGGCCAGCCTGCTCATGGAAAGTGCTCTATCGGTGGTCAGCATAAGCGCTATAAAGATGCCTTAAAGGCAAAGGTGAAGTCATGTGGCATATCTCCAAACTCTAGTTCAGGACAGATTGTCCTGACGGCAAACTACCATACAGCATCTTAAGTGCTTTGAGAGTCACCATGTCCCAGCGCTACAGGAAAAACGTAGGATCTGAAAAGAACATACAAAGCTTGTAGTTGGCGGCTTTATACATGACATCTGAAATCGGCTCTGCCAATCAAGGATTGGTTTAGTCAACAGCATCATAAAAGATAAGATCCGTTGACTGATAGCTCAGTCCAAGAAGAAGAAGAAGAAGAATGATAATGATGCAATTTGTGCCGTTTTGGAACAGCTTTGGGCTGAGGGAGCTCAGAGCACAGCTACCCAGTGGAAAGTTGTAGAAGTCTGTGTCTGACCTCCCCAGTATACAGGGTGAAACTGCACCCTCTGGTTAGTCTCCAGGATCTTGGAATAGCCTTTATCTCTGCTGTGCAATGGAAGGATCTTTTGTGTTATGCCTCTGCACCAATGCGCAAAGCAGTCTTAGCCAGTATCATTATGAGTACATCCGGCAGCCTCCTGGTCCCGGGGCTGCTAGGTATGAAAGAGTTTACTCTAAATGTATAAATACAGAATGGGGGACAATTCGCACTGCTGAGAAGGATTTGAGAGCTGTGATAGATCACAACCTAAAGATGAGTCAGCCAAATGAAGCTGTTGCAAAAACTGCAAATGCAGTTTTCAGTTGCATTAACAGAGGCACACCATGCAATTCACAGGAGGTATTCAGCACTAGTTAGGCCTCCTCTGGAGTAC
The DNA here is from genome assembly GCF_033958435.1 of Carettochelys insculpta. NCBI lineage: Eukaryota > Metazoa > Chordata > Testudines > Carettochelyidae > Carettochelys > Carettochelys insculpta. The sequence continues at coordinate 93,456,835 of NC_134139.1, forward strand.
AGTGTCCATTTATGGTCAGCAATGTATAGAAAGATGATCAAAGGGATGCAATGCTGGCCATATGACTGAAGGAGGAAGAACTGTATAACTATATCTACCCTAGAGAAATCTATGGACAGAAGTTACTGTTGGAAGAGTTCTCCCATCAAGAATTCTGTTGACAGATCACATCCACACACAAAAGTGGATTGAAAAAGTGATCCGCTCTGCCAACAGAATGGACCCCCGAACCTTGGCAGTCAGGGTTGCATGGCCAGCAAGCCCTTCCAGGAGACCCGGCCAGGTGCACCCTTAAAGAATCTCTCCCCACCCACCTTCTTTGCACGTGTTGAGGCTTGCCTACCTCACTGAGTGATAGCAAAGCTGCTGCAGAGCTCACATGATTTCTGTGAGAGAGATCTTTCAGAACCTGCTCCCTTCGGGGCTTGCCATGGACTCACTCCCTGCTTCTTGAGCTGCTGCTCTTGCTGCTGATGGCTGTCCTTCACCTCCCTTAGGGGGACATGCCCAACACCAGGACCAAGGATGCTGATCCTCCCAGTGCCTCACCTGCACTTGCCTACTCGGGGTGACCAGGCAGGTCTGGAGGTATACCACAAATTCCAACTGGTGGGACCGGCTGGTCATGGGGCAGTGGGATGACCAGCAGTGGCTCCAGAACTTCCACACGCAGAAGCATGCCTTTCTGGAGCTCTGTGGCCCTGGTGGACCACGGGGATGGTTCATGGACATTTATGTTGGGTGGATAGGCCGAGCACATGACATGTGGGTGTTCCACAACTCTGGCCTGTGCCAGAGGATGGAGGTAGGAACATACACCCCCTGCCTGCAGCTGGGAGTCAGGGATGTGGACATTCCATGGTGCATGGAGGGGGACATGGCCATGCACTGGCCACCTGGACTCAACCCAGGAATTGTTTAATAACCACTTCTCAATTGAGCAAGGAATGAAGGTACATTTTTGTGCCTCTTGAATGGCTGGACGTGCAGGACAACAAAGTTGTGGCTGCCTGTTGTGCCCTTCTCAACCTTGTCGAGGAAAAGGGATGCCTTCCTCACAGGGTTGGTAGCAGATTCCGGCCAGGGCTATGAACAACCAGGTGCAGCACCAGTCTGTCCAGGCCCATCAGGATGGGTTGCAGATCTGGGAGGCCTTCTGGGAGACCTTCGCCCATGGCCCCCAGTCACACTCCCCAAGGCACTCCCACCAGGGTCCTTGGGCCTGCAGCCCTACCTTGTCCCCACCATGACCCCGCCCTTTGCCCCCTTCCCGCTCCCTGATCTCTTCCCAATAACAAGGGACATGGGATGATGAAAACATAAACCATTTACTTGAACACAGAAAATCTTCTGCAAAATAAAAAGTGTGCTAAGAACTATTTACATTGTAAAACAGTGGGCAACTATACACATGGGGGGGGCTTGGAAGGGGGGTGAGGGCATCTGAACTTGGAGTGGGGCCTTGGGGTGGCGTGGAGAGGCTCAGTCTGGTGGCGGCATGATTCTGCTGGGGAGCAGGACCCTGGGTGGTGGTAGCTGCGGGATCCCCTCCCTCCGTGGGCTTGGGGTCCCCATCGTGGCTGGTATGGGGCCAGGATCACAGGGAGGTATGGATGGGGTGGGGGTGTAGCGGGGTCAGGTTCAGTGGGAACAGGCCTGGGGTGGGGGGGGCAGGCATGGCAGGGAGGCTGGGGGAGTAGGGAGGAACTGCATGGCAAGGAGGACTTGGGGTGCAAGGGGTTAGCCATGGCCATCATCCACTGCAGGACCAGCACCATGCCTTGGGGCAGGGCACTGGGGGCAGGGGTGGGGCAGGGATGAGGAGGAAGCTATGGCAGTGGGGGTAGTGAGGGAAGTGGGGGTGGCAGATGTGGGTGCCTGGGCCAGCAAGGCCTGCCATGTAGTGGTGGCAGCATCGAACATGGCCATAAGCTGGTCCCAGGCCTGCATCTGCCAGTCCTGGTCCTGCTCCCACCACTCCCATTCCCACCACTCCAAGTCAGTCCACAGCCGCTGCTCCATGAGGTTGGTGTGCCACCTGAGAGTGGTGGTACAGGCCCACAGCATGTCCTCCTCATTCAGATGACGGCTGCTCCATACATGGAGTTGTTCCTACAGTGGTGGGGTGCTGGGTGGCATGGGTGCCAGTCCTGGGCTGCCTGGCTCTGGGTGAGGGATTGGGCTGGCTGGTCCTGAGATAGTATTGGGGCTGGCCTGGCCATCCAATGGTGCAGCTGTAAGAGGAGAAGGAGGGGAGACAATGAGTCATTTCTGCAACACAGCCACTAAGATCCTGCCCCCAACCCACTGTGGGCAGCAACCCCCACCCCTGGGCCGAGGGATGGGACAGTCCTAGTCGCACTGGCATGTGTACCAGTGTGCCCTCTGTGGTGTCTTGGGGACAGGGCTGACCATTGCAGGCCCTCCTGCTCACCCACAGTCAACGGGCTAGCAGCCAATGGAAAAGGTCCACCCAAAGAGGAGTCCTTGCATGGGTGGCATTTGAGCAAGGTGCAGCCTGGCCCTCCTCAAGCCCTTCCCCCCGCCAACACACACATGTACAGCTTGTGGTGCAGTCCACGGGAACAGGTGCTGACTGTCTCCTACAGGCATGCCAGTGATCCAGGAGCCATGGCCTTTTGTGGTGTGTCTGGTTTCAGGATGGCACTGGTGTAGCTGCCCCACTTCCAGCCATGTCAGGGGCAGGCATGCCACCCTCCCATGCCCTGCGGTGTGTGAGAGGGTCCCTGGAAGAGTTCCAGGGACACCCTGGATATGGCCTGGCTAGAGGATGCCACGTCCTGAGTGATCACGAGTGTTCCGTCACTGGAGTTGTAGTCTGAGGGGGCTCTCAGTCTGGTTCCAACTCCAGCAGGGTCCCAGGCTGGTCCTCCTCTGGCTCTGGCTCTGGCTCTGGCTCTGGCTCTGGCTCTGGCTCTGGCTCTGGCTCCAGCTTCAGCAGTGATGGGGGAGCTTCCCCAGCTGTATCCACAGCAGTGGTGGTGGAGGTGGAGATGTCATCGCCCCTCAGGATGCTGTGGAGTTCCTTGAAGTAGGGGCAGGTGGCAGGTCCTGCCCCCGACCTCCTGTCTGCATCCTGGATCTGGCTGTATCCCTTCTTCAGCTCATTTTCCTTTGCCTGGACCTGCTCCATTGTCTGGGTGGTGTGGCCCCATGCTGCCAGAGCAGTGGCAAGCTGGGCTTAGGCAGAGGCATTCCTCCTCTTTGCAGTGGGTCCAGGAGTAGGCCCTGCTCTGCCCAGAGGCCCAGGAGGTCCTGCACCTTGGGCTCGGTCCGTGATGGAGCCTTGTGTTTTGTGCCCTCTGGGTCTCCTGCGACCCCTCTGGCAGCTCCCTGGAGAGCCCCACTGGGTCATGGGGTGGCTGGCTTTTGGCCATCTGTGCAGACTGTATCAGCAGAAGTGGCTGCAAGGGCATGGGGGAGTGCAGATGGTGCTTCTGCTGCTGCCACGTCCTCAGCTTTCTGCCACGGGGTTTCTGGGGCTCTCTACACCTTTAAGAATGTCTGGAGGCACAGAGTATAGAGCTGTGATTGCAGGGGACTGGGCGTCTCCCAGGGCCAGCTGGCTGGTGCAATGGAGGAGCTCTCTGTTGACAAAATGGCCCCCCAGAGCATCCATGTGCCTTTTTTGTTGACATCAGTCGACAAAGGCGTTCTGTCTCCCGGGGGAGAGAAAGAAGGCTGTCCACAAAAGTGCTGAGTTCTGTCGACTTACTATCAACAAAACATATTTTGTGTGTGGCTGCTCTGTGGCCGTGCCTACACTTGCTCCCTCCTTTCAGAGGTGGCATATTGATGAGGCAGTTTGGAAGATGCTAATGTGGCGCTGACATGATTATGCAGCACCTCATTAGCATAATGGCGGACGTGTGCCATTTGAAAGTGCCTCTTTTGGAACGCATGCCACCTAAGACCAAACGGGACGTTCCTAAGACCAAATAGGAAGAAGGAGCTTTCGAAGTTATGAGTTCCTTTCGAAACACCCTCCTCTGCATGGGCAGTGTGCATTCCGAAAGCAGCACTTTTGACTTGCGCGTGACCACCATTATGCTAATAAGGTGCTGCATATTCATGTGAGCACATGGCCACTGCAATCACAGCTCTATACTCTGTGCCTCCGAAAGGAGGGGGCAAGTGTAGACAAAACCTGTGAGTTTTGTCGGCAAAGCTCTCCAGTGTAGACATTGGCTATATGTTTAGTTTGAAGAAAGAGAGATTAAGGGAGAGGGAATAAGACAGGCTGCCAGAAAAAGGATGGAAAACAGTTGTTCTCTTTTGCCACATACAATGAATTCAAACTACAGCATAGCAGATTTAGTCTAAACCTCTGGGAAAAAACTTTCTGACTCTTAAGATTGGAAGGACAATGGAACAGACTGCCTCAGGAGGTTGTGGAAGCTTCATCGCTAGAGGTTTTGAAAAGGTGGCTGAATAGCCATCTGTCTTGAATGGTTTAGACACAACAAATCCTTTATCGTGGCAGGGGGTTAAACTAGTGACCCTTGTGGTCCCTTGTGAACCTATGGTTCTGTGATTTTGCGATTAGAGTATTCACTTATGTGTAAACAAACCTACTGATGCTGAAAATAATGTAAAATATGATTAACTTACAAAGATAATAAAAGCGATTTAATAGAGTTTGAAAATCCAACATACTTTACGTTTTAGTGGAAGAAGCAGAGAATGTGATGAAATTCATGAATGAAACAACAGCACAGTGGAGAAACCTGTCAGTAGAGGTGAGAAGTGTGAGGAGCATGTTAGAAGAAGTGATTGCTAACTGGGACCGCTATAGCAGCACCGTGGCCAGTTTGCAGGCCTGGCTGGAGGATGCTGAAAAAATGTTGAACCAGTCTGAACATGCCAAAAAGGTAAGGGGAATATTAGTGTCTCCGTCTACATTAGTTACAGTCTATAGTGGAAAAAAAGATCAAACCAAGTATCGGCATCAGACAATAACTGATTTCAGGGGACTGGGGAGAGGCCCAAGATGATGCATGCTATGGTGGGTGGAGCCAAGTGCATGGAATGATTCCTGACCTACCCTCTTTGCTATCAGAATCCTTCACAGATTGACAGTGCCCTTTCTATGTGAGCATGTGTGTCTTTGGTTTGTGTGCACACATGCATGTACCCATGTGTGGAACTCACACACTAGTCAGTGTGGTTCACTGTCCCATGTAGTGGCACCTAGACCACTTAGAGAGAGAGAGAGGGACTGAGTCTCCTCTACAGTCTTAGCTGAGAGCCCCCTGGCTTTTAGTTCAAACCACAGAGGCTCTTGCAGTAAACTCCAGAGGTCCCAGATTCGAGTCCGTCTGTCAGCAATTATATGTGAATGCATAAATATGGAGAAAAGGAAGGAGAGAGATCACATTTATGATGGTATAGCATAAAAGGCTTTATTTGCATGAATTTGAGATAGGAACATTGTTGACAAAGGGCAAAGCCAAGAGTATGTTGATATGCAGCTCAGTCAAAACAAGTGCCATTATATCACACTGCATAAAATATGTTTTCTGTATATGCCACTTATATTGTATTAAAAATGGTTTAAACCCTTTTTCTTCTTGACAACATTTTAGGAGCTTAAGGGAGCTCTATTAATAAGGCCTGCTGATACAGACATTTATGTGCAATGAACATTATGCACACATTATCCTTTTAAAACAAAAAGCAGTCAAGTAGCACTTTAAAGACTAGCAAAATAGTTTATTGGGTGAGCTTTCGTGGGACAGACCAATAAACTATTTTGCTAGTCTTTAAAGTGCTACTTGACTGCTTTTTGTTTTGATAGTGTATAGACTAACATGGCTTCCTCTCTGTTAATATTATCCTTTTGTTTACCACTCAGGTGACTTCTCTTAATTACTTCTGTCTGCCTACAGATGGTTTTATATATAGATAGATAGATAGATAGATAGATATGTTTGCCTGGAAAATTCAAAAGTAAGGGTGTTTTAAAAACGATTTTAGAAATGTTTTAGATAATTTAAGAAGTTATTTCAACTACTGTATGCATTTATATTTTTTACCATCTAAGCTGTTTGGCATAGTATCATGAGTTGGCCTCTGGCCTCAGAAGGGATGAAAAATTATGACAAATATATTGTAGAAACTTCTTTGAGGCCGTGTCTAGACTAGCCCCCAACTTTGAAGGGGGCATGGTAATCAGGCAATGGGAGATTACTAATGAAGTGCTGCAGTGCATATGCAGCACTTTATTAGGCTCAGTCTGCCCCGTGGCAACTTCAAAGTGTCAAACTTCGAAGTGCCAGCTTGCATGTAGCCATGGGTCATAGCCACGGGTACTTCAAAGTAGTGCGGCAATGGGAGGGGGCTGGGCGTACAGGGAAGTAGGGCCGGAGGTCAGTTTTGGGCTGGCGGCCAAGGCCAGTGGAGTCCTCTCCTGGGGGGCTGGTGGGCAGGGTGACGGCAGGAGGGGCAGCAGGTGGAGCAGTGGGAGGGGGCAGTCAGGCCAGGAGCTCCTGGTAGGAGTCTGCAATGTCCTGGAATGTGGCCAGGAACTCCTTCCAGGCTGCCTGGTACCAGGCGGCCTCCCCCTCCTCAAAATGGAGCCACTGCTTGGCCAGCTCCACCTGACGCCAGATGGAGGTGTTGAGCTGGGGGTCGTCTGCCGGCCACTTCTGGCTCCACCGCTACCAGGTCCATCCTGGCGCTGATGGCGGCTTTGGCCAGTTGCTGTCTCTCACCTCCAGGAGATGTCTGGTACCATGGGTGGGCCGATGTCCTACTGGCCCTTGGATGGTGCAGCTGCGGAAATACAGGAAATATAAGAAGAGAGGAACAGGTCATGAGTATTGACCTCTGCCCTGTGGCCCATGCCCTCAGTCACCCCGTGGGCATTGGGTCCCCATCCCCTGCCCTCAATCCATGGGTGCAGTGGCTCTGTGGGCACCCTCTTTGTGTGGTCTGCCCCCCCCAGGGGCAGGGTGTGGCGCTGTCCACAGGAGCAGGTGCTTATGGGTACTGGCAGATGTGCTGCCATCCCAAGACCATGGTCTGCTGGGAGTGTAAGGGCCCTTGGTCATGTATATGTATGGTACCCCAGCCCCATGATCTGGGGTGTGTGCCCTGTTGGGTACCTACCCAAGGATCCACCACTGAGGTGAGGGGATGGCTGTCTGTCTGATGCCGTCTGGAGGTGCGGGAGGGGATGTCTGTGACCAGCTCCCCCTCCTTTCTGGACCAGTCCTGGGCCGAGGCTCACTCTGTCTCTGGTGCTGGTGGTGGGGCTGGCCCCTGGTCCCAGCTCCTGCTCTTCTCACAGCTGGGGCTCCTCGAAAAAAAGGCATTGAAAGAGCAGCCTCTTCCTATTTTCTGTTTGGAAGAGTGGTTTTGATTCCTGTGGTGCCTAATGTTAATTTAATCTTCAAAAAAGCGTGTGGCATCTGTAGATGAGCCACATGCTACTTTGAAGTGCGGCCTGTTCTTTTGAAAGAACAGGCTAGTGTAGAAGCAGCTATAGTTTTAACACTGCAGTTTTTATGACACAATTTTAATGTCTATTCTCTTGGGGTCTACCTGTGATGATTAGGTCCTTTTTTTACAAGAGGACAGGCTTTAATCCTGACACCAGTTGAGGACAGAACATTGCACATCATAGGCCACAAATCAGTTTAATTCTTTTTTTTTTTTTTTTGAGAAATTCAGTACTTTCAGTCATGGAACAAGAAAGGAGCATGTCTGAAGAAAAATTATGTCCAAAAAATTGTCACAGTAGTTTGCCATGTTATAATTTCTCCTGGCAACGTTAGATAAATTGGCAGGTGGAATAGTAAGATACATGGCAAATAAAGTGTACCGCCTGGGAGTCAGTGGCTTATACCTGTAGTTATGTATATTGTGTTTGAAATGAAATGTTGGTATGTATTTTCATATGAACATATAAGTCAACGTACATGTGTCACCTCTGCAACAGCTTTATCTCAAAATAGATTTCTAAACAAAATCTGAACACGAATGCATAGTGCCACATAAGTGATGCTAAGAGAAGATAACAGAGTTTGCTTTTGGTCCTAGATATTTTCAAGATGCAGTATTAGAGCTTAAAGGAGTGACGTCGGTGTGTTGCTTATATTTTGTTTAGGATTTTTTCCGACATTTACCTCATTGGATCCAGCAGCACACAACCATGAACGATGCTGGTAACTTTCTTATCGAAACTTGTGATGAGACCATATCCAGAGATCTTAAACAACAGCTGCTGCTACTAAATGGAAGATGGAGAGAGTTGTTTATGAAAGTTAAGCAAGTATGTGTTGTTATGTTTCTTCTATTTTTATTTTATAATTATTCTATAATTATTTTACCATTGCAATGCAGCCAGACTGCCTAAGATTAACAATATTACACACACAGACAATTTACCAGGAGTCAAAGGGCCATGTCTAATATAAATATATATAGTATGTAAATCAGAAATCAATACATGTCACCAGACTTGTTGGTTGTATTTGTACCTTTCTAGAAAGATGGATAGAGATTACTTCATTCAAGTTCATCAGCAAACATACTTTGTAGGTTGTATCTGAAGTCTTGCACACACGTCTTAGGGCTAAAGCCAGTCAGCAGTAGAGGCAGCACCCATTAATCCACCAATGCCATTACCAAAGCTCTGCTGACATCGTTGTTATCTTGTACACTATTGGGCACTTCAGGAAATAGACTTGCCTGGATGGGAAATCAATGTTATTTTAAGAAACCATTCAAAACAGTATAGCTATGTCTACACTTACAAAAAACTTTGAAATCGCCGTGCTCAGGGCCAAACCAAAGAATACTAATGAGGTGCATGGCGGTTTCGAAGTTTTTTGTAAACGTAGACGTGACCTATGAGGGGGAAGATGTAAGACATAACTTGTTCCGAAGTATCTGACAGCTTTATACACACATTTAAAAACACTGCATTGAGGTAATCATATGACTAATGAATTTTTTACTTAATTATTTTTGACTACTCACCTGAGTACAAATCCTATTTTCTTTATTCACATGAGTATTCCCACTTCTGTCAATGAATCACCCAAGTAAAGTGATCAGCACTCAGGGATCGATTCGGCTCCCTTTTTTTTTTAAACCTTTCAAACTGTTGCTTGAAGAACAGTCACAGCTTTATTATTTGTGAGTGAGTGGGCAGAGTGGTTAATTTGGTAAACCCTACTCTCCAAAGGTTGAATGCTTCCCTGTGCAGCTTGAGACTCTCTCCCTACTCCTGTTTTCTATCCTTCTCCACAACCTTCTAAAATATCTCCCACTCAGTTCTTTCCAGTCTGTTTTGTGCCCTCAGTTCTTCCTTCCCCTGCAGCTGTCAACTAATTCCTGACTTCTCTCTGTCCTCAGTTGTCCCAGCCTACTCTGTTTTGTTTGGTTGTGTCTCTTCCTGCTGAGTTGGAGCTGCTTATGCATTTGTATTTCCTGTTGATAGTAGCTTCACAGCAAAGGTTGTCAGCAATGCCGAGAATGTGAATGGAACAGCACCAGAAACAAATGTGGAGAGGCTTCCATATTTGCTGTTTCATTAAATTGGATCCCTAAAGAAACTGTGACTGAAAATAGTAGGAAATTATTGTCATTTCACCTTCTAAAATGATAAACTAGCAAATCACAGAGAAAGCAGATGCTCAGGTTGGATTTGATGCTGTCGAAGGCCAAAACTAAGTAAAGCATTAGGAGGAAGGCTACTGGGCAATCAGGAAGAAAGTATTAGATCCACTTCAGATACCAGGGATAGAACTGAAATGAGGGCCATTTTGTGGGGAGGGAGAGGGCAATTTGTGAACAACTTTTCCTATTCTTTAAAAAAAGAGTTCTTCAATCAACCAGCTACTTGCTGGGCTCTTGGCTTGAAAGATCACTAGCAAATCTCACCAACTATAAAGAAGAGAAAAATTAAATAGTTACTCCCAAGAACCTATTCATTTCCTTAAGCAGCAGCCATTGCGTATTTTGACATGTTCTTTGTGCTTTTATTTTCCATTTTTCATAGTATGCTCGGGCAGATGAACTGGACAGAATGAGGAAGGAATATCTGGATGGTGTTGCTACCTTGTCAACATTTGTTGATTGCAGTAACGGAAAATTTTCTGTCCCAGTTGAAGTGTCCTTTCTAAATGTCAAGATGTTTGTACAAGATTTGGAGGTGAGTTGTTTCTTCTTCTTCTTCTTCTTCTTCTTCTCCTCCTCCTCCTCCTCCTCCTCCATTCTTTCCTCCTCTCCCCAAAAAGACAAAATGAGTTAACTATTTAATTTTAGGAGATGATCAGAAGGCTATTTATTAAAATATCCACTTTCAGCATTTTTGTGCTACAAGGGTGCATGCTGTGTTCTATGTAAGCTAAATTACTGCATTGTATCAGTGACATTTCTGAAACACATTTCCAATGCCATACGCAGGGATGTCACTAGATTTTCTGAGTTCAAATCTTCACACATAGAACGAGCTGAATGCCAAACTTTAATCCACAGCTTCGGAGATGAACTCTTTTGCTTAGCATACATCAGACACATGCTGCACCTGGTCCCATACTCACTAATGTCAGTGGGAAAAAAATCCAATTGATATCAACAGGAGTTGGAGCTATTGCCTAACATTATTGTGAGAACAAGCTCATGTGCCATTTGAATTCTTAACGTTACCCTTAAAATATTTGTTGCAGGATATTGAGCAGAAGGTGCCTGTGATGGAAGCTCAGTATAAGATACTTACAAGGACAGCACAGCTTATTACAAAGGAAATTTCCCAAGAAGAAGTCAATGAAATGCTCACAACCATGGCAGGGATCAAAGCACAGCTAAGCAAGGTTCTGGAATACCTTTTCTGTTGTGCAGTATGCTTGCTGTTCAACTTGTAATTGAAGATAAGCCCAAACAGGAACCATTTATCTAAATGCCTGCCAGCTCCAATTTCAGGGAACTCGATATAGTGGGACCTATGTCTGAAGCAGGCCTAGTGTTGGTTGCTTATGGTTTGTTTCACACAATGAATTTTTATTAAGACAAACCTACGCCCTGATTTTGACCACTCTTTATTTCAAATGGACACAAACTAAAACCTAAACTATTTATGTGAAATATCTCTTCTCCTCCTCCAGACCTTAAGGGCTTAGATAAAATGGGAGCCATATCTGAATCCTCCCTAATGTTATTTTCCTTTTTTTCATCATTAAAATGATCCCAGTTGTGTCCATCTGGCTGTGTATTGAAGTGACATTTGTGTGCATTCTTTGAAAAATATGCTTTCACAAGGAAAGCATATTATGTTGGATTGTTGATGTTTGAAAAACATCTTTTTTTTTTGGTTTTGTTCTTGTTTTTGGTATAAGTGAAATATTGGAGCTATAAACTTGGAAAAACCATTGAAATTATACATATTATTATTTTTCAGGTAAATGGATTTAGACTAAGTGCTTGCTCCAGTACCAGGATATTAGTACATACATATATGATAGACCACTATACTTTTCAGCTTCCTCTCCACACCAAAATCTCTGCATTAGTCATGCCTGCCCTTACACCTGCAAGTGGCATATTCAACTTCCCCCAAAGTCATTATCACTGCTGCTGAATTGAACAGATGGTTTTACTATAATGAGATATTCTTTCTTACCCGTATCATATCATGGAGCTTAAGCCTGAGCATGGAACCTTAGTGCATATCACTACTGTTGCACTGTTTCCAAATGGCCAAACTGTACCCCAAAGCACACCCACTGTTCTGCAGAGGGAGGGTGAGTGGTTTTATTCAACTCAAACTGGCCAAGAGCCACACCCCAAATACTCTGTTGTTGGGAAATCTAGAGAAATATATGGGTGTAAAAATCTCAACAAAAACACCCCTGCCAACAGCCAGTATAGTGACCTTAACAACAACAGTAGTTCAAACTCACTTCTGTAAGGGAGGTAGATCATTGAATCATAGGCCTGGAAGGAGACTCAAGTGGTCGTCAAGTCCAGTCCCCTGCACTCAGGACAGGACCAAACACCATCTAGAGTGGAGCATGGAAGAAGTACAGTGCATGGAGAGAGAGATGATCTTTCCAATCATATATGTATGTAACACCTGTTTAAATGATGCAGAACTGGGCCAGAGACAATGTGGAGAATGAGAGAAAAAGAAGCAAAGGAAATGGGTGAAAGGAAGGGGTATGTAGAAAAAGCGAGTGTGCAAAAGACAGCATGGAAGAGAGGAGGAAGGAGATGGAAGGGGAGAAAGAGAAAAGACTATGAGGCAGAAGATAGTGAATAATATAAAGGAGGATAAAAGGAGATCACCCACACAACAGTTCAAATGATATCTAGTGCACATACTTTAAAGTAACTCAGATTGAATTTCAGTAGCAAGAAGTTTTACTATTTTTATATCAGATCTTGAAGTACTTTATATTAATGGTAATTTTTGCTTGATTAAGAACTAAGTATCAAGCCCATTTACCTTTGAAAGTGGGAGAGGGCGTATGTAAAGCAAAGTACGAGGAAAGGTTATTTAGTGTTTATTGCATTTCAGTAACTTTCTGTTGTAATGAGATTTTTTCTTTATGTCATCAAAAGACTAAGGAGCGTTGCCCTGTCCTACTGTATGAAACTCAGCAGCTGTTGTCTCCTCTGGAAGAGTTGGAAAAGCAAATTACACATTTTTATGAGTCTCTTGAGAAAGTCAATGAAATAATTTCTATCCCAGATCTTGAAGCACAACCTGCTGCTGTTTTTAAACAAAACCACCAGGTAAGCTTTTAAAAACCTGAAACCGTATCTGGAAAATATAAGATGCACTCTGTGAGCATTTATGCAGCACATTAGATTGTTAAGACTGGGGACAGGAGCAGTGAGACTTGAGGAGAAATTCTTAATGTAGGGTTGATTTCTTAATCTTCATTTAAAAATATTTAAACACTTCCTTTGGAATACAGATGTCAGTGCTACAATTCAGTTCTATGTGCCAACTTTCCCACAAACTCATATTAACTTGAAGTGGTTTTCTCTTCATATGAGCCCTGATTATTTTCCCATTGAACTCAGTGGGAGACTTTCCTTTCATTTCAATGGAAACTAGATCAGGCAGGCTCCTGTACAGTTACACACAACATCAGTGATGATTGATATTTCTTGGGGAATACCTAGGAACTCCCATTGATTTTCATGGATATTGGTGGGCTTCCGATGTGTTTAGCAAGGGCTGTCTTTGAAGTCATTGGGTGTGGAGGATATAGTGTAAAGGAGCCTTAAATTTCCACCTGTCTTTTCAGAGGAAAGAAGTTGACTTTTCAGAGGACCTCAATGTTAGAAAATGGTATTTACCTTGAAGGACATATTGGATCCAGAAGAATGTATCTTATGTTGACCTTTTACATCTGTAATGTAAAGCTGCAATATTACAGGGCTGCTTAGCATCTAGTAGAGTAAGATAATATTGTTACCAAAATAATGGACTTGGTGCAGTAAATGAAAGAACAGTTAGATATTACTTTATAGTTGCAATGATTATGGAGATGTGAACCACACTTCAATCAGGTTGGGCCTTTGCTCCATCATATTCATACAGCCAGATAAAAAGAAAAAAACTGCATTTTGTAAACTACCTACATGAATGAATTCCTTTTGATGGGGCTTTGTCTGTGGAAAATGTTTGCAGGATCTACATGAGTCTCTGTAATGTATTGTTTAAGCTTTTCTTGATGGAGCCCAACCACTTCAATTTTCTTATGGTCAAAAACGTTTCCTTTCCTAGCCCTGAAGTTTTCATTCCTTTGTTCCTAGCCAGAACTCGTGTTTCTTTCCTTCTTTCTTTCAGGATTTGGTAGCATACCAAGAAAACTGCAAGAAAGCCTTCTCCATGATTGAGAGAAACAGTCAGGGCATTCTGAAGTTTGTGGCTTCAAGTAAGATGTTACAACATTTCAATTCACTGATGCTTCAGAAGAAGATCACCGAGATCCAGGTCATTTTTCAGGTAGTGTTGTTGCTTCTTAGTAGATTTTTGATTCACATACAGAGAAGAACTTGCGGCTGGACTAGGTCAACTGAATCACACTTGTGGCACTCTGGCTGCAGGATTATTTCTTTGCTTTGTACACTTCTAGGCACAACATGGTGCCCAAGCAGTTGAGCAACACTCCAGCCTCACAGGGTGCCAGAGCCAGACTTCACTCTGAGACTAAACATCAATGCAGCAATGAAAAAACATTGCAGCCTGAGCCCTGTGAGTCTGAGTTGGCTCACTTGGGCCAGCCAGAGGAGTCTAGTTGCTGTGTATACATATCCTTCATGTGCACTTGGTATTCCAGTGTTCTTTTTGCTTTCTGTCAGACTGCAGCTGCTGCCACAGGGAATCCAAAGACATTTCCTTTGTTTTTTTTTTCCTTTCCCGACACCCACCTACTTTTTAAAACAAACATTGGGCTTATCTGTATTATAAAACATGCACTGATATAACTAAATTACTTCAAAATCTAATATACTTTTAATACTGTAATACAATATACTTATACACAACCACAGATGCTCATTCTCATTGAAATCTTTCCATTAATCCCATCTGTACCAATAGTGCCATTATACAGTGGTATGATTCACCGATTTTAGAATGTGAAGTTGATGCAGAAATAAAGACTACCTCAAAGGGAAGGGAGGAGATACTTAAAAAAACTGTGAACTGAGACTCAGGTCTTTCATGGTGTCCCATGGTCAGGAAGCTTGGGGTCCAAATAATGACCTAGTAGTCAGAAGTCCTCTACGCACCTCAGATAACTTGAAATCAATGGAGAAATCCCACAGATTTCAGGCCATTTGTTTATGGGTTTAGGAGATCCACAAAGAGGGACTGCCGTTCTGTGTTCCTGTCCAGAACACTCTACCGGCACTTGTCACAGCTCTCATTGGCAACCATATGTTTATGCACCCCCGCCTAATCAAAGAATGGAGCATGGCAATTTTTGCAAAATGCAGTGTTGCTTCGTTTTTATTTCCAAAGTTACAAACATTTGGTTTAAATAGTTTCTGAAACTATTCTATGAAATGTAACCTGGCTGGTACTGTTGGAAGTGTGTTACTGTGATTGTTCCTAAAGATAAAAAGTTATTCACAGTTCCTTCTTTTCAGAAACCACAGTCAGAAAATAGTACACGTTTAGTGGCAAAATCTCATTTACTTGAACTAGCTTTTTAATCTGTGAATAGTTTTCATTGCTATTTTATGGACTATTTGGCTGTGTCTACACTACAAACATAACTTTGAAGTTGCTTACTTCAAAGTACAACTTTGTAAGAAAGCAAAGTAAGCAACTTCAAAGCTGAGCATCTACACACACCCTACTTCCAAGTCAAACTTTGAAGTAGGGCACTATTCCATTCCCCGGAATGGAGTAAGGACTTCAGAGTTGGACTTCCTACTTCGAAATTAACTTTGAAGTAAGTGAAAATATATGTTGACTGTCTGATGCACCTTTTGAGTACTTATACTACTTTAGTAAGTGAAACAAAATCTGACATATAATTATTCAGTACTGTTTTAGAGTCAGATACCCAAAAGTTGGTTTTATTCACAGAATCATAGAATTCTAAGGCTGGAAGGGACCTCAGGAGGTCATCTAGTCCAGCCCCCTGCCTAAAGCATTCCTTTCCTTCAGAGTAACATAGTATTCAATGTAAGGGTAGTATAATTGGACTCTTATTTACTCTTGAATTTTATTCTATACTAAAATGCTGATTGAATGGTATCTTTAAGCATTTCTGATCATCTGGATTTTCAGTGAAGATCTGTAGATGTAATTTTATGTTATCATTTAAAAACATTTTCTTGGGTTATATTTATGGGTTACAAAAGGTAGGTCTACACAGCATAGTTATTTCAAAATAACAGCTGTTATTTTGAAATGACTATGCTCGTGTTGACTGTGCTAAAGAAAAGGTACCATTCAAGGCCAGAAGGCTGGATCTACATTACATTCCCCTTTTAAAATGGGGAAATGCAAATGAAGTGCTGATTTACAAGTCTTACACTTCACTTGCATAGTCTCACACAGTTGCATTTTTGCAAGAGTCTTTTTGAAAGCAAAAACAGCCGTGTACATGGGGTTCCTTCAAAAATAAACCCTGTTTTCGAGAGAACCCTTCTTCCTGAGGCAGAACAGGAAGAAGAGTTCTTTCAAAAAAGGGGTTTATTTTCAAAGAAACCCCATTTACATGACTGCTTTTGCTTTTGAAAAAGTCTCTTCCAAAAAAGCGATCGCACGAGATGATGCAAATGCAACGTGAGATTTATAAATCTGTGCTTCATTTGCATTTTTTGACCTACCTCATTTGCATTCCCCTTTCAAAATGGGAATGTAGTGTAGTTGCAGCTGAAGTGGAGGACAACCTCAGAGTATCAGTTTCAATACACTGTCCTCTCTCACAAAGGTTCACCTTTCACATTAAAATATCAGTGTGTTTGTCTTTTAAGTACAGTTGTGTTAAGGCCTCAGATTTATGAGTAGGCTATCAAGAGTTTTTTGCATGTGTCTGTCTTTGTCTGGGTCAGAGTGGGAACACAACCAAAAATTATAACTCAAAGGAGGAGGCTCAGTTCCAAAAGTTCTTGTTGCAAAAGAAGTGCAGCTAGCTAAGCTATACAAAAGATTTTTTGAATGTTGGATTTCTGTGAAGATTTAGAGCTCTCAGCCTTTTGCAATTTTTTCTGCATCTTGGTAAATAAGCACACTTGTATGTTTGAACTCTAGAAACATTCCCAACAATGCCAACATTAGATATCTTCCACTGTCTTCTCCTCATGACTGAGTATTGTTCGCCTCATTTTGCAGATTAGGAAGCTAAATAAAAGTTAAGTGATTAGAAAATGACCACAGTAGGCGTGAGTGTTAGAGCTGGGGTTAAACCATAGGATAAGACTGCCTTTCATAATCCTGTGAAATATTCACCATGCTCAGAGACAGTTTGTTGCCAAGTTCCACACCTGGAGATTGGTTTAGGGCCCTCAAAAATCAAGAGACTTTGGGGCTCATATGTTTCAAAGGCCAAACCAGGGAGTTTCTGAAAAGAGGGGATGGTGAATAACTTACAATCTTTAGGGACAATTGCAGTGGCAAACTTCTAACAACACCAGCCCGTTTACATTTCAAGACTTGCCTCACATAGGAAAAGTCTAGTCACGACTATAGGTCATGTGTAAATCCCCCAGATTCATCAAATTAGATAGTTACATTTTATTTAAATGGGAGAATGAGATAAACATGGACATTTATAGGTATAAGAGGAGAAGCTGTGAACTTCCCAGGCCCAAAGGCAGCTCCAATAAGAAGTATTTTAGTGAGGGACTGCGGATAATATAGTCAGGAATCATTCATAAAATAATCTGGAAAAAAACACTAGCTCATATTTTCTTCACTTGTCATTTAGGATATGGCCAAGAAGACTGGTGACTGGAGAAAAAATGTAGAAGCAAACAGTCGTTTGATGAAAAAATTTGAGGAGTCCAGGGCAGAACTAGAGAAAGTGCTACAGATGGCCCACAGCTGCCTGGAGGAAAAAGGAAATCCTGAAGAACTTCTCAGGAAACATACTGTGAGTAGGTCCTCTAAGCTTCATTGCAGTCACAACGTAGTCTTTAACAATGGACATATGTTCCACTAGTTGACTAGTACCAAATCTATTTAGTCTCCTAAATGACACAGAGTCTGATATTAGAATGATGCTGTTCAGGAGGGCCTACTTGGGAGAAAAGAAATAGGAGTTCCTATTGTGTAAATGAGCTTACCAGAAATATTTCTACTTTTGTTTTTTTTTAAAAATACTGTTTCAGTGGAAAATCGTATGTGTATAAATTACATGTTCTGGTGCTGAAATGTATAAGAATGAATTGATTCACTTTCAAATTATTCAGGGCTACCTCCAACTTCCTGGTGTATATTGTATCATTTATTACCTTGAATTCAGTCTTCCAAGTTTGCAGAGGACGTGTTGGTGATAGGAAAGAATGTGGAGTGCCAAACTTCACTCTTGCTTGTTTCCATATCAACAACATCAAGCAACTTAACCTTCTCGCTTTTGCTTTCAACATCAGGAGTTTTTCAGCCAGTTGGATCAGAGAGTGCTTAATGCCTTCCTGAAAGCTTGTGATGAACTTACTGATATCCTTCCTGAGCAAGAACAACACAGCCTACAGGAAGCTGTTAGAAAGCTCCATAAGCAGTGGAAGGTCAGTATTTAAACGTGAACTCGAATAGCTCTGGATACCCAACTGTCAAACCAATATGCTGTGATTGGAAACTGCAGCCATCTTGCCCCACATTGACTTCAAGAATAAGTACAATTGCACAAAATTGTATTAAAATAATAATATTACAGTTTCAAAGTCTAGCACTGAAAAGTAATGGAAATGCCATGATTAAACTTGCCTATGCAAGCCCCTTTGTGCATATGCCTTTAATGACATGCTCATATACTGCTGTTTTCCACAGGATGTCTCTGTCATTCAGAACACAAGAGTGACCAAGTTCACTTATACAGCAGCTGTTCAGTATTTTCTTTTTCCCTCATGGGTTAGTGTGTGGTTTTAAGCCAGGGGTGGGTAAGCTGCAGCCCCCTCATACCTGCAGCCGGGTGCAGCCCCCTCATACCTGCTCTGCCTCCCTCCCCGCCTCCATGCCTGTCTCTTGCTGGAGGCCCTGCATTACCGACTGCTGCTTCTCCCGCCGAGTACTTTCAGAGTGCTGTGAATCAGCTGATTCACACCCCATCCCCATGCACTGCTCTCCTTCCTTCCTAATGCTTGAACAGGGCGAATCAGCTGATGTTACTTTTGCTGGCAATTTACATGTGCCCGTAATTATGGATCACTTTGTGTTGAAAAGGCATGATAAAAGAAGGAGAATCAAGTGCAGTGTTTTCCATTTTATTTATGTAGTCATGCCTGATTTCAATCTTGCAGCCCACTGTGATGAAGGAGGGTCTCTCATGTGGCTAACTCATTAGCCTTGGTTGGCAATCACTACTGTAGATCTCAGTTATTGTACAGTATTCAAACCCAGATAGAGTTATTAATTTCATCCCTAGGCTTCTTGTGTAATTCCCTCCTATGATAGCTGTGTGTGTCATAGCTATTAATGAGCTTCTCTTCTCTATACACCTGTGACTGCAACAGAATTATCCTCATTAGAGAAATGGGGAACTGAGGTACAGAAGAATTAAGGACAAACATATTGCTTAATTTGCAGCAGTCAGGGCTTGATTTTTCAGAATATTTAGTAGTACTAGTATGCAGCACTTCTACAAATCAAGCCCCAAATCACAAGTTGGGCACCCAGAGAAGGAGGAACTTGCAGTATTTGTTCAGTGCATAACAAATTGATGAACAAGAAGGCTGAGTAAATCATACTTGGCCACCAGAATACCCTGAACATTGAGTTGTAACATGCATAGAGTTGATTTAATGACATAGAAGTCATTGGGTTGCACATTGGGGTTGTTGGTGGCGACTGTGTGAGGATTCATTGAGCTGGTGCTCATGGAATTTGTTTTGTTGGTTGAATCATTAGCTTCCGTGTCAGGTAGTGGCAGGCAGCATGACAAGAATGCTGATCCATGGCCCCCATATAGTTAGTGATCACATGTGATTAGTTTAGTGTCAGTGAGTTGCCCCCTGTCACACAGAAACTTGGTGGCCAGTTTTCCAGGGCAAAATTCTGTTGTCTAATTCATGAGACCCACCATTCTCTTCCTTCAGTCCTCTCCTCCATTCACTACTCACCTTCAGCTTCTGAAACAAATGAGTGAGGAGTCCTCCTTTCTTTAGTGTGTAACCTATGATTCATCCCGCAGAGCAAGTCCATCTTCTGCACTGACTGAAGCAGGAGTCACGTGGACAAAAATTATTGACCACATATTGACAAACTGTAGCATAATGCGTGCACACAATGGGCTGAATTAAGGTTTCATAGGCTATGTTAATTTTGACACTTTTTTTGAGTACTTGACTTTATTCCTTTGCTGCAAATATTTTGTGTAATGTTCTGGGTTTCTAAAAAAGCAAAATGAAGGGAAAAAACAGCTAAATGTGGTATCCTGTTGACACCCATGTGGATCTACAGCAGAGCTGGAACCTTCAGAGTCCTCCACATAATCCTCTGCTGCTTGAGGTAATGGAGTAACTGATAGGAGTAGTAGTTTTTCATCTTCTATGGACCAGGACAATAGGTGCAAGTAAGATTCATTTTGTCAGCGGGTTTCAGAGAAATTTCCCAACAGAAGAGGAATGATGAGACCCAGGAATCTTGGGTTCCATTTCAGGTTCAGGAGGCGTAAGTGCTCTACTGGGTAAGGACCCTTCTACCTGATTCCTCCCAAGCTTGACCCTTTTGTTCTATCTCTTCCAATCTCTTCTTGTCCTAGTCCTGTCTCTTTCCCACCCCTGGCTCCTTAGCACAGCCTCACTCCTCTCACCTACCTTATCTCTGTTCCTCAGGTTTCTCAATGCTGTCCCAGTCCTCATTCCCAGACTGTTATAATATACCCCCTGGGATTACCAGTATATTACCCCCGACCCATGACCATGATCTGGTCTCCTTGACCTGTCATTTCCTGCTCTCTTCCCTGTTTCTTTTTCCTAGTCTCCTGGCCTAGTTAGTACCAGTTTCCCCTTCTCAGATCCTCATTGATGCAGCCCTCTATACCCAAGCCTCCAGTCACCCCTACTCACATTCCTGCTTACCATTGGCCCCCAATCTGTCTCCTTCCCTTCCTGAATTCCATTCAGTGTCTTCCCACCAGTCATCTCTTTATCCTTGTTCTCTCCTTGCATCCTAGCTGCTTGTGAGAAGTGTCTCCCCTCCACCCAGCCTTCATCCCATTGTCCAGTCAGTCCTAGTCCCAACCAATCTCAGCCTTTTCATTCCATCTACTTGCTCCCAGCCTCATAACTTACAGTTACAATCTTCTCCGAAGCTGGTACCAATCTTCTCCACCAGGTCTCAGTTCCAGTGTCCAGACTCAGTTTTTTTAATCTAGTCTCATTCTTGAAAATAGCTGAACTGTTTTGGCTGATTTATTTTTAATCACCAGTCATATCTTGCATGGAAAATTTCAGCCAGAAGAGTTAAAGTTGGGGCGTGGACGCTGCTAATATAGCCACTATATTATTATCTTTATTATTTATTTTATTGAGGTAGCACCTAGAAGCCCCAGTTATAGATCAGAACCTCACTGTCCTAGGCACTGTGCACACTGTTGTGAACAAAGGTACCTGCCCCAAAGAGGTTGTGATTTAAGTATAGAACTAATAATTCCAATCTGACAGATTTTATTTCCCTTCATACCTGATTGCTGAAAAAAATCTGTTCCATGTGTTTTATAGCATGCATGTGCTTTCTGCGTTTTAAAAATTGTTCTATACTTCTCATTTAGTAGCCTTCCATTGGGCACATGAGAATCATGCTTTCTTTCTGTGTTTGTTTTTTCTCCCTGTGGTGTACAGGATCTCCAGACAGAAGCCCCGTATCATTTGATCCATCTGAAAATTGAAGTGGAGAGAGACAAACTCTTAGACATTGTTGAAGAGTGTAGATCTGAACTTGCTAGAGAGAACAAGCTGGTGTCCAGAGAGGGCAGTGAAAAGATTATCAAAGAGCACCAGGTATGCACCGGGTGCCACCAAGTGGCCATCTGTGTATACGCATTCAAATTATAAAAACCCAGGTCTGACTGATCACAAGTAAATTACTCCTGTGTCACACTGATGCAACTCTCTTGATTTCAACAAAGTGAAACTGGAGAAACATGGCAGTAAATTGGACCCCTGGATGGAGGTTCTATACATTCTCTGAACACCTTTTAATGTACTAAGATTTGAAATCTTAAAGGAATAGTGAAGTTGATTTAATCCTTTTGTACTGATACACAACGCCTGGGAGCCTAAAGTGTGATTGTGGCTTTCTCAACGTGTATTATTTATTGCTTTTTTACCCTTTTCAGTTTTTCTTCAGTGATAAGGGACCTTACCAGTTGTGTGAGAAAAGGTTGCAGCTAATCAAAGAGCTTTGCCTAAAACTACCTGAATGGGATCAACTTAAGGCTACATCAGAAAGCACCCGAGAAATTCTCAAGGAACTTAAATCCCAGATTGAAAGCACCTATGTGAAGCTGAAAGAAAACCCTGATAAATGGAAAGACTACAAAAACAGGTACTTGTCCTGATAGTCATGTATGATAGGACTTTCGTAAGAACAATTAATATATGTACTCTTCTTTAAAATTTCCAGTCATATAGAAAATGCTTTTTTGTTCACAAACAAAACACTCTATTTTATGTAGAAGGTCCAAATTAATGAGATTTTTTTCTAGCCATTGTTTTTTTTTATTTGCGCTAATAATTACCAATTGGGGATTGATAAAGGGTACTTTGCAGCTAACTCTTGCACTGTTTTGTCATTGATTTCAGAACTTCTGAATTAGCAAGTTGGATTTCGTCAGAGGAGAGCGAGCTGAAGAAGATTAAGCATGGTGTCAATGATACTGCCAAATACAAACAATTTAAAACAGCAACGGAGGTTAGTTCTTCGTTTATATTCAAATAAGGTAGAAAGAGTTCTGCTCTGAACTTCAGAAATGCTACCTGTCAGTTCATCTGCATGGAGTTGATGCCTGTAGCCTCTACAAAGGGAGAAACTGGAGGCAGGGCCATTTCTCCACCTACCTTCACATCAGTAAGCAGAACTGGCTGCCCCCAGAGAGTCATAAGCTGTGTCAAGACTACAAGTGGCTGCCAGCAGCTTGGTGCAAACGAGGGCTCACAAAATTGCAAATAGACACTCATTTGCATATTTGTGCAGCCAGTTTGCATATTTGCGCACGATGGCCCTGCTGTCAGAGGCTGCTGCCATCAGGAAACAAGCAGTGTAGACGTGGTTCTGCCGGCAACCCCCCACCCCTTTTTCAGCAGCCCCTTATCCCTGAATTTTTCCAGGTCATTAATGAAAATATTTAATTATCGTAGAATAATAGAACTGGAAAGAACACTGAGAGGTCAAAGTCTGTTCCCTTGCATTCATGGCAAGGTGAAGCACCATCTAACTGTCCCTGGCAGGTATTTGTCTAACCTGCTCTTAAAAATCTCCAATGGTTCAGATTCCATAACCGCCCTGTGCAATTTATTCCTGTGCTTGAACACACCTTGACAGGAAGGGGTTTTTTTTGGTTTTTTTGGGGTTTTTTTGTTTTGTTTTTTGTTTTTTTATTATTCCACCTAAATCTCCCTAGTTGCAATTTAAGCCCATTGCATCTTGTCTCATTAGCTGAAGTTATGGAGAATAATTTTTTGCCTTCTTTCTTGTAACAACCTTTAAGGCATTTGAAAACTGTTATCAAGTGCTCTCTCGGTCTTCTCTTTTGCAAACTAAAATACCCCAGTTTTTTCAGTCTTACCCCCTGGGTTGTGTTTTCTAGACCTTTAATGATTTTGGCGCTCTTCTGTGGGCCTTCTCCAATTTGCCTATGTTTCCTGAAATGTGGTGCCCATAACTGGGCAGAATACTCCAGCTGAGGCCTAATCAGTGCAGAGTAGAACAGAAGGATTATTTTTTGGTGTCTTGCTTACAACCCTCCTGCTTTTGCATCCCCAGAATGATGTTTGCATTTTTTGCAACATTAACAGATTGTTGACTCATATTTAGCTTGTGGTCCTCTATGACCCCTAGATCCTTTTCTGCAGAGCTCCTTCCTATGTGGTCATTTCCCATTTTGTAGTGCAACTGATTGTTCCTTCCTAATATTGGTCCCAAGACAGATACTTGAAGCATCCACTAGTAACCTCTCTCCATTCAGAATAGTATGCCTTTCAGCAGAACATGTTGCCTTATGCCCATTAACCAGTTTCTGATCCATCTTAAAATACTTGTCTTGATCCACACCTTCCTTAATTTAATACTTTCCAATGTTCTATCATGTCAAATGTTTTACTGAAGTCCAAAATCATTAGCTTCACTGCATTTCCCTCATCCAAAATTTAGTTATTTTCTTAAAGAAGGAAATCAAATTAGTCAGGCATAGTCTGTCTTTGGTAAGCCTATTTTGCTTTACATCCCCTTTTCCATTTGCCTCCATGAATTTAATTATTCCTTTCTTTGTGATTCATTGTAAAGCCTTGCAAACAACTGAGGTCAAACTAACAGACATGTCATTGTCTGAATTATTATTTTTTTTTCAGGAAGAAGGAGGATTTCCTTCCGGGAGATCCCCCAGGGGCCGCGCCTCTACACGCTGTTTTGGGGTCTGGAAGAGCTTCTTCTGGACTCCAGATCATGTGACCCTATGCTAATGAGAACTGGGAATTTACATCCATGCCTCATTAGCATTTTTCTGGCCATTTCTTAGCATGCTACTTTCGCGGAAAGTGGGATGTGTAGAAACAGCCGTAGAGTGGCAGAGGATCAGAATCTTTGACTAAATTCTAAATTAATAACTCAGGGTGTAATTTAAGACAGAATACGAAAGAACAGGATTACAATCTGGTACTATTTAAAGTGGCTTGTAAAATCCATTAACACCTTATAAGGCATTCCTATTCAGAGGCAAGGAATTTGAGTGACCTTGAAAAAGCACATAAGTCAGAGGATCAGTGGATGGCACTGGCATGATCCAGTTACATTTTCTTATTAGCACTGGTCTAGAGACAATACAGTTGGAAAAAAGTGAGCAAATTGGGAAAAGTTAGCTATTTTAAAAATTATTAAATGTTGTTTGGATGGTTATATATTTTGAATTATGTTTCAACAAAAATGATCCAGGGAGAATCAGAGTTCAAAATAAAAAAAAAATGTTAATTACACATTTAAAATTATAATTAGAATCTTTATTACTGTCTATGATTAACTGTGGGTTCAATAAGCTGCATGTCAATTTCTTACACTGTTAGCATTCTTCACCTTGTAAAACATATGGTATAAAAAGAAACATTTTCTTTCCATTTGGTCATTCCTAATTCCCACATGTGCTATGTTGAGTAGAAGAGCTTGTGCAGTCACCTCTAAATAAATACCCATTTCTTGGTACTTAATGAAAACCAATCAAAGCTACGGCAGTGCTTTCCATACCAGGTCATTAAGTTTAACTCAGAACTCCTCATTGACTTGGCAAGTGATTCCACATGCCATAGAAGACAAGGTTTGACGGATAGAAGTATCAGTTTATGAACATTACCCTTAAAGTGACTTCATTGTGATGTGATGAGAAGATATGTATGTCTGAAAGAGAACAGTAAACTGGCAAAATAGTTGTGTTTTTGGCAAACAGGCCTTCAGATTTTATACCTCTGAGCAGTTATGTTTTAGTCAATTGGTCAAAAGGCCTTACAAATGGTCCCTAAAAAGACCACATGAAATATGTATTTTAAAAGCATGGGGTTTTATGTGTAGGGAAGATGTGCTTCACTCACCTTTTATACCAGGACTGCTAACCCACAGAAGGATGTAGGTGCCTAATTGCTGCTTTAGCCACCTATGTCCTGAAATCAACCCCACTGGGATTCACAAAACCTAAATTTGTGAAGAAAAAGTTCCTTAGGTGCTTATGTTTCTGCCTTTGAGTAAGATCACTGGAGCACCACTCTGAGGGTCTAGATGCCTAAGCCTCAGAGCAAAGTACACTCCAGAACAAGATCAGTGTTCCTCATCCTCAGTTGCCCAGTTCTAGAAATGTGTTCATTCCTCACTATACAAATTCAGCACTTGCAGGTAAACTTGGCACAGTGGAGGAGGGGGACTCCCCTTTTAGCTTTTAGTGGATAGTGCATTTACCTGGGATGTGGGAAACCCCCAAATCAGTTGCCCTTCCATCTGAAGGGGAGAAGGGATTTGAATGGGTGTGTTCTCTGACAAAATTTCTTTGTGACTCTGGTGTAAGTACCTGAAAACAGATAAAAACAGAATAAAACTATGCTAATTTGGCTAATTCCAATACTGTTTTTTAATTTGTATTGTAAGCCTATTTTAAATACGTATACACGGGATATTGTATGTAACCGATTGTATGGTCAATAGTTGAAAAATATATATCGTATTTACTATGTGGATAATGAGCAACAAAAATGCTAGCCATGGGGGCGGGGGTGGGGGCTGAGAATAGGCTTTAGCAAAGTAGGGGAAAGGCTCTAGCAAAGTATTGATTGCCTAAGAAATGCCGGATTCAGCCCTAAGTAGAACATGAGAGACTCCGTGGGAATTAGAGAAAAATACTGTCCTAATATCTTCAGAGATAAATATGCAGATTCTCATGCACATAGTTTTGTTCTCCTCACCATAGAAATGGTGTCAAATCGCACATGAATATTATTTACTGTTACATTTAGTTGATACTAAGCTTGTGTATTTGTGATTTGCAGGTAATCAGGCAAGATACCAGCAAACAAAGAGAAAATTTCCACTGGCTGAAATCTAGACTTGCTGTTCTGACTGAGATTTCTGCTGAGGATAAAGCCCGAAAGAAAGAGGAAGAGCTATCTAAACTTTCTAGTGACTTCCAGGGACTCCTACATTTGCTGACTGAGGTACAATAGAAGAGACACAATGCCACTACACTTACAGTGTCATACATAGTGACATCAGCCAGGCCTGTGCAAGACTAAATGATCTGCTGTGCTTTTTTAACTACGCAAAAGCACACAGCAACCCAAATTCATTCAGATTTCAACACACCCCTGAGTCTAGCAAACAATAGTACAGACAGAATCATCAGGCTCCCGAATCTTTCTTTTCTTCAGATAAACATTTCTGAATCCAAAATATCCTCAGTGCTTTAGAAATTTTTACCTAAAAATGGAAAACTAGTTAGCTACAGTTAAATACTAACAGGTATTTTACACTGACAGCCTGGCAATGTGTGTGACTCACTTTGTAATAGCAAGAACAATTAATATGAGTTAGATTGGCAGACTTGAGCTCGAAGGAATCAGGCTCCCAACCATTGTTCCTGGCTGATCTGCAACCAAATTCTGGTACCACTGAAGTCACTTTGAGTTTTTGACACCTAAGAGACAGCATGCTATAACTCTACTTATTAGCCTGAGAAAAGTGTTATTGATGAGTCATTGCAAAAAGAACTACTTTTGCATGGTTCATCAATCCTTGAATCATACATTTGTCCTTGTTATGAGGAAGATGAAGTTTAGGATGGAAACTAATGCGGTTTATACTGCAGTCCCTTCCAGAAACGGTCTAGCCCCATTTTAATTGCTCTGGGTTTGTAGAGTAAGCTTATTTCTCTAGACTGTTTACAGGATACCCAGTAAAATTATTTGCATTCAAGCAAATTCAGTAGCAATCATTTGCAGAAACATTCAAATGAACATCAAGTTGACTGAGCCCCCATGAAAATACAAATACTGTGTAGCGTTGTTTTTTTTTTTCATTTACCTTATCTGTAAGGCTTAGGGATCACACAAGGAAGGGAGACATACTCACCATCCCACACACACATGGGGAGAAGTCACACACACTCACAACCCAATACTCCTCTATCACATAGGGGCAGTGACTGACAGACACAACCCATCCTTCTCGTCACTCTCTGCCCTCCGTGCCTAGCAAGACTCTCATGATGGACCCGCCTCTCCTGGTACAAGACACTGCATTTTCCCAAGGCAACATGGGGAGGGGGCACACAGGGTCATATGCCCCCCCACCAGTTACTTCAATTTTTCACACTAGAATATGGCCCACATCAGCTTCTGAGTGCTGTGCAGAAGGGAAGGGACAGGAGTTGTTTCCAGCTGCAGAGAAAGAGGAGGGAGGGATGGGATGACCTGGCTGATGTCATTGCAAAGATCTTCTATCCCCCATGCCCTCCCCTTGATGTGGCTGAAAGCAATTTGTTCCTTCATGCCCACATGGAGTTGAAAGCAGCTAACACCTCCAGGCTGCTGCTGGCCACTCTCGTAAACCAGCTGCCTCCTGACTTCTGGATACAGCATGGGCAGGCAGTATGGGCCCAGGGAACCTGAAAGCAGGGCTTCAGTGAACACAGCCAGAGTGGTGGCTCAGCAGAGAAGGGTGCCTAGGCAATGGAGCAACCCTGCACTCTCTGACCATGTCTACACTTGCAAGTTCTTTTGGAAAAGCAGTCCCTTTTTCGAAAGAACACACAGAGCGTCCACACACGGGCTGAGAAAGAACTAGCAAGTTCTTTCAAAATATTTTTCAAAAGAAGGGGCTCTTTCAAAATGTCCAGCAGAACATCTATACACAAAAGGTGTTCTTTCAAAATTAAATCAAAAGAACATGGAGCTCCTTTCAAAAGCTTTCGTCCACTCCTGTTTCAGAAAGAGCACTTTCTTTAGAAAGAAAATGTGTGTAGATGCTTCACAGGCCCTTTTTTTCGAAAGAGCAGACCTCAAGGCACCTGTTTTTTCCCATTCCTGGCCTGTTCTTTTGAAAAAGCGGGGGCTGTGTGGATGCTCTCTTTTTGAAAGAGCAGATCACTCTTTTGATCCGCTTTTCTGTGTGTGGACACGCTCTTTTGAAAGAAGTTCTTCCAGAAGAGATCATCCAGAAGGACTTCTTTTGAAAGATCACCGTAGTGTAGACATAGCCAAGATGAGCTCTTTTGATCTGAAATTGGAATAATGCAGCACTTTTTCTGGCAGCCCTCTTCATCTCCCAGATGAAGAAGAGTGCCTTTTCCTGAAAGATTCTTTCAGGGAAGAAAAGCATGTGTAGACACCCCAGGGGCCTTTTTTTCAAAAGAGTAGTCCTCATGGTACTAGTTTTTTTGATTCCCTGGTCCGTTCTCTCGAAAGAGCCATGGCTGTGTGGCCACAATGTACCAAAAGAGCGGACTGATCTTTTGATCTGCTTTTTTTGTGTGTGGATGCACTCTTTCGAAAGAAGATTTTTCAGAAGAGCTCTTCCAGAAGAACTCCTTTTGAAAGACTGGTGTAAGGTAGAAACGGCCTCTGGAGGCAGGACCCAGCAGGGGGTGGGGGAGAGGCATGGTGAAGAAGGTGCTAAGCTCATGCCTAGGGGGCTACTGTGAAGACTGCAGGTTTGGGACATGAATGGGCTGGAAATCATTTCCCCAACCCTGTCCCCCCTACTACTCGAGTTATTTAGCTGAAGGGCAGAGAGGCTTCCCCATGCCAGTAGGGCTTTGACTCATACAGGGTTTGATTCCTCCTGGTTAGCACCCTCGACAGAGGGTCTTATTCTTTCCCAGGGCACCAGCTCAGCCAGAGGCAGTGGGGAAAGGAAGGAGCCAGCTGGCCAGACTGTTGGTTAGCTGAGTGCTCCAACCGGAGGCTAGTTCTTCACACACCAGTGGGAGCGGGATGCCCTGCTGGGGAATATGGAGGAGCAGTGGAGATGGGGATGGGTGGAAGGGACAAAGCAGGGGGAGGAGAGCAAGAAGAGGATCATTAAAAAGAGCCAGTGTGTGGGCAGGAGAGGGTTGCGACCTGGTGCCTGCCCCAGCACAGCCAATGTCAGCTGGAAATGTGATGGGTCCCTGTTGGTCAAGAGCTGGAACGTGGCGGGGACTGCAGCGGTGGACAGGGCAGGGGAACAGCCAACCCTCCAGTCATTGCATTTTGCCTCACTGCCAGCCCAGCACACTGAGCTCCATCATCAGCCACGGGTCCCCTCCACTTATCACTGGTAGGTGGACAACTGGCAATCAGAGATCCAGACAGTATTGATGGGAGAGAGAAACTGTGGGACAACTTGCCCTTTTTTACAAAAAGTCAAGACACCAGCAGGAGGGCTTAAATGTGGCACTGTCCCTTTAAAACAGAGGACATTTGGCCACCTACAGATTTACACAGGCTTCAAGTGTTTATTCAAGCATGAACTTAATTTCCTTTGGTGTGAAAATTGGTCTTGAAATTTTATGAAAACTCTTGGTTCATAATGTTCTGTTTTCTGTGGGTTGGAAATACTTCAAAATGTAACTTCACTTGCTATTGATGTGTATTTTCCTCTTGTTTCACCCAAAAGCAAGAGTCAAGAAAATCAGACACTGATAAACATTTAAAGCAAAAACAGAAAATGGTTACTAAACTTCTTCTAACCATCATATAGTTTGGCTTTCAGTTGTCCTCAAGTCCTTAACAATGCTGAAGTATTTCACACGTTCCTAAAAAACTGAAATCTGTTTTCCAACATTTTGTATTTGCATTTTCTTCCAAGGTTATACTGTTGTAGAATTGTTTATGAGTGCTAGACTAATGAGAAGTACAATTAATATGCTGAGAGAGATCTTCAAATGGTGTAAATTGTCATCTAATCTGAAATAAATGGAGTTATGGCAATTTATACACCTTGAAAATATGACCCATAAAAGCTGCGTCTACACGTGCACGCTACTTCGAAGTAGCGGCACCAACTTCGAAATAGCGCCCGTCGTGTCTACACGTGTCGGGCGCTATTTCGAAGTTAACTTCGACGTTAGGCGGCGAGACGTCGAAGTCGCTAACCTCATGAGGAGATAGGAATAGCGCCCTACTTCGACGTTCAACGTCGAAGTAGGGACCGTGTAGACGATCCGCGTCCCGCAACGTCGAAATTGCTGGGTCCTCCATGGCGGCCATCAGCTGGGGGGTTGAGAGATGCTCTCTCTCCAGCCCCTGCGGGGCTCTATGGTCACCGTGGGCAGCAGCCCTTAGCCCAGGGCTTCTGGCTGCTGCTGCGGCGGCTGGGGATGCATGCTGCAGGCACAGGGTCTGCAACCAGTTGTCAGCTCTGTGTATCTTGTGTTGTTTAGTGCAACTGTGTCTGGGAGGGGCCCTTTAAGGGAGCGGCTTGCTGTTGAGTCCGCCCTGTGACCCTGTCTGCAGCTGTGCCTGGCATCCCTATGTCGATGTGTGCTACTTTGCGTGTAGATGTTCCCTCGCTGCGCCTATTTCGATGTTGGGCTGAGCAACGTCGAAGTTGAACATCGACGTTGCCGGCCCTGGAGGACGTGTAGACGTTATTCATCGAAATAGACTATTTCGATGTTGGCTGCACGTGTAGACGTAGCCAAAGTATTACAAAAATGCTGCAAGCAGATAGGCAATGAGGGTGGGGAAGAAATGTTTTGGGCTAGGAACATTGTTAGTTTTTCTTTGAAGCACTGAGCAAAAGAGATGTCCTAAATGACCTGGAGGTGTGTGGGTTTTGCATTACAGACAGCAATCATCAAAACAAAAAGCAGTCAAGTAGCACTTTAAAGACTAGCAAAATAGTTTATTAGGTGAGCTTTCGTGGGACAGACCCACTTCTTCAGACCATAGCCAGACCAGAACAGTTCATGGTCTGTTCTGGTCTGGCTATGGTCTGCAGAAGTGGGTCTGTCCCACGAAAGCTCACCTAATTAACTATTTTGCTAGTCTTTAAAGTGCTACTTGACTGCTTTTTGTTTTGATAGTATCTAGACTAGCACGGCTTACTCTCTGTTACTAGACAGCAATCATGTGTTGCCAAAATACCCCAAATGTAAGTTAACACTGTTCAGCTATTGCATATTTCAATATTGCCCATAAATATAGGTTGAGAAGATGTTAAGCACTGTTGGGGAGTGTGTCCAATACAAAGAAGAAGTAGAAAGTGCCCTAGAGGAGCTAATTACCAACTCAAAAGAAGCCCAAGTAGAGGCTGAAAAAATCTTAAATACAGAAAGCTTATTACAGGCTCAGCAACTACTTCTGCATCATCAGGTAGGACAACTGGTCATATCCAGGTTTGATCTACTTGTTATGTTGGATTTGTGTCATTGACAAGCTAAATGCGTTTGTGTTACTTCTCTTATGGCGTACTCCACCATATTTAATATGGCAGTGTCAGGTAAAAAGTGTAGACCTAGCTTTGGCACTCTGTAAGAATGCTCATGTAACTGATGGGAGACAGCTTTCCCAGTGACATAAAAAGAAAAACAAAAACAAAAAAACAAAAACAAAAAAATCAATGAATGACACAGCGCTGTGCACACAAGTGCTTATGCTGCTGCAACTTATGTTGCGCAGTCACACAGCTGAACAATGAGTTTCCTACATGATATTGGTTTACAATGATAGCATTTACTTTGTCTTGAAATAAAGAGACCAAGATTTTTCAATTTTTAGTGCCCTATTATAGATCTCTGAGTAAAAATATCCAGATTTATAGAATTTGCTTGAGTTCTAGGAACTCTGAAACTCAGGCCATTTTTATATAGATGCCAAAGTCTGAAATTTTTCACAAGGTGAACTCTTACAAGTATTACTGTTTTTAAAGGCTAAGATTCTGATTTAATCATTCTTAGCATAATGGGAAGAATTATGTACACCAATCATTTTTCCAGTACTTGTAACTATTAATAGAGACTGGTTTAATGACATTATATTGCCATGGTTCAAGTAACCCAGGGTTTTAATTTGGACAATAAATGTTTTTAAATATTGCAGGCCAGATTCTGCCTTCAGTTACACTGAGGTATGTAACAGATGGCAGAATTTGTCCTTCATATTCTGATTATGTATGTAAAACTGTAAGAAGCTGATTTTTTGGAGTTTACATTACAAAATGTCATATTTCACCAAATCAGGTGCTCAGCTACTTTGATAATAGGTTCGTATTTTAACTGATTGCAGGGAAAGACAATTAAAAAGTTGTTTTTAATTTTAACAGACAGTGAACTCAATTATTGAGTACTCATGCATATACACTGTTTTAAACCAAAATAACATACACTGCTTCTACTAATATTAATAATAAGTCAAGTTTGGGAATGATGTTCTATCATGTACTGTAGAACAAGTTTCTACTATGTGACAGTAACTTTAGGGTGTCTTCAATAAGAATCACATTATTGTCATTGTTGGTGCACAGTGTAAATGGCATCAAAACAAAAAAGCAGTCCAGTAGTTTTGAGTGTAAATGGTGTGTATTAACTTGTGTTTCTGCACAGCTGGATATTCTATGATGCCTCACCAGAGGGTGCTGTATTGTAGCTCTGTTTCTATACAGAACATGTCATACTTGTAATAACTACATCCATGTTCTAGTTGTATAAACTGGGTTTTTAAGGCCCTGCAAACCTGAGTGTGACAGGAGGAGGAACACTGCTCACGGGGACTCAGCAGGTTTACCTTGCAGAAGCCTGGAAAAGTCCTGGGTGAAATTCTCACCGTGTCCTTGCCCAGTGTGGCTGATGGGGGGAGTGGTACAGCTGGGGTCGTTAATAGCCCTGGAACTACCCAGAAGACAACTGAGGCAGACTGCTGCAGGCTGCCTTCTGACGATTCCTTCACTAGCCCAGCAAAGGGCATGTCAGAGGCAGGGCTGGAAGTGGGTGGAACACTCATGCAAGGGGGTGCTGTGGGTATACGATACAGCTCCCTCAGTGCTGTTCTGGGAGGAGGTAGTGTGTAGCCTGTTGTCTGTTATCTCCTTTGTGTAGATACACACAGAGAGAAATCTGCGTGTGTTTCTGGTGTCCCTGCTTCTAACACTGACTTGAGAAACATTTAAATCTATATCAATCCTCTTGAATAAATGCTTTTAGCAAAGGACAAAGAGGCTCCATGCAAAGAGGCAAGATGTGCAACAGCAGATTGCCCGAGCTAAGCAGCTGCAGATTGAAGGAGGACTGCCTTGCACAGTGCAAGAAGATTTACAGAAGCTGGAAGGTACAATAGAAAACATGCAGCAGAATGTGGAGAAACGGGAAGAAAAATTACAGGTGAGCGTTTTGCATATAACATTACACAAGTAAGTATCTTGTTTTCTTCTAATATCTTCCATTCAGTTTTTTCCATTTGTTCATGTAATTTAGTTAGAGGGTTGAGAACTTGCTACTCTTTCCAATGGTAACAGGTCAATATATATAGCATATATCTAAAAAAGTGTACTTTCTGCCAAGTCATAGTAATAGCTGCAGTTTATTTCAGAAACTTGACATTACAAAAAAATGAAAGAACAATGCCCATTTATTACAGTGAAGATATTAGGTTGGGTTCCAAGCTTGGAGCAGCTAGGAATCAGACCTTACATGTTAACCAAATTTTACAGTAAATAAACTGAACAGGCAGCTTTCTATATTCAGCTTGATATTAAGATCATTACTATTTTTATAACCAGTTTTCTAATTTTGTAAGTATCATTGAGCAGAGATCTGTTCCTTCCATTTTCACTTATATAGCCTTGAGACTTTATTACAGTCCAGTATAATGTGTTTTAAATTCTGAAAGAAATGCATTAGAGAGCTGTGCTTTTCTGTGCAACAGAACAGAACATGCTCCAGATAACCAACCACACCTTTGCTGTCTCCTAGATATTTGTGTCTGCAGCACAACCAAAGGATTCTGAGAGGGAAAAAAAATGGCCACTGTATTTTGTATTTAGTTCTACTACCTCTGACCTTCAGTAATTTGCAATCAAACAGTTTTCCATTGTTATCTTCTTTTGTGTAGGTCACAGTAAACAAGTGGGAACAATTTGAAAGAGACAAAGAAACAGTAGTCAAATATCTTAAGCAAGCAAGCTCGGCACTTGAACGCATCTTAAGCTTTAGCAGTTTAGAGAGCCTCTCCTCAGAACTGGATCAGACAAAGGTATACATGCTGCTGTGTAAATTAGGGGAATGGTGACACTGTTGTGTCTTGTTAATAAGTAGTACCATAAGTGGTCTTTTGAGCTCTCTATGGTTCTCCCACTAGTGAGAGAAACAAAGGTAGGAGAGGTCATATATTTTATTGAACCCGTTTCTGTTGGTGGAAGGGACAAGTTTTTGAGTTATGCAGCTTTTGAACTCCCAGTAATGTCTGTAGGACCTCTGGATGTTAGCTGGAAAAAATATAGTGCCTCTAGCAGTTGAATGATAATTTCACCACTGAAATAAATATATCTGTCCGTGAAGGACATATATTTAGAGTAAAGTAATTGTCTGAACTTTATAATTTTACTCAATACAAGTATTGTAATCATAAGGATAGATATGAACAAACATATTCACTTCCCTACCATAATGTCTGGAGATCATGTATCTGGTATGTGTTTCATCTCTTCACCGTGCACATCAACAGGCTGTTATTGCAAGTACTTTTGAAGTCAGCAGATCAAATAAGGTTGATCATTTTTTCCCTCACATTCAGCATAACACTATACTAGTGAGTTCTTTTTTCTTTCTCTAAATCCTCCTTTTGTCCTCCCTGTATGTTCCCTTCTTTCCACTTTCTTTCTGTTCTTCCTCTGGTGTTGGCAACACAACTCTCATGATCTAAAGCCTGAACCGCTTCCTATGATGAAACCCTTCAGAGCTTTGCTATTGACTTTAAATGTGGGGCGGGAGGAGGCACGTTTGGACCATAATGCTTGCATTTTTCCCCCAACTAAACCTGTTTTTCAATTCATATACCTTTCCCTTTTGACTATGATACCAAACTGTATCTTAGGCTGATTAACATAGCTATTCACCATTATCTTGTATGAACCAAAATAATGCTAAATATAGAAAAAAGTGAAGCTACATGCTACCCAAGTCCATCATATATGTAGGGATTATAGCACCTGAAAGATATTTTAAAAAAATCACCTTGACACACTGCCCCCTGCAATTTCATTAATGAAACAGAATCACAAACCATTCAAGACACTGATTTTTAACTGAGTACATTGAAAAGTTATTGTTCTATCATACTAGTTTCTTGCCTTAGTTGGAATAAAGTAAGTTGACTAAAATGAGCATTTGTTAATAGAAATGTGGAAATAAAAAGCCCTGTATTTTTACATCTACCATGAATTAATACAAATAAACATGGAAACATCTCTCAGCACAGAGGAGGGAAAAACAATGATTTTAGGATGAGGAAATATAAAACAATTTTTATAACAACCATGATCCCTCTCTACAGGAACTTTCTAAACAGACTGTAGCCATGGCAGCACAGGCGGAGAAGCTTGTGAAGAACTCCTCTGAGATACACCTGGGCTCAAAGAACAAGCAATCCCTTCAACAGCAGGCAAAGTCAATCCAGGAACAAGTGAAAAAAGTGGAAGCTACCCTTGAAGAAGAGTATGTTCTTAACAAGTCCTAGTGTTTCCTCTCTGCCATAAGAATGTATCTGATTTTCACATTCCATCATCAACATTTCATGTTAAGTTTCAAAAGGCACTGTAAATTTCAGCTTGCCACAGGGGGATAACCAGGATAATAATACTAAATATTGCTGAGAACACAAATACCAACAAATGAAGAAAATGGTATTTTGATAACACAAAGTAACTAAAATGATTCCAGGCATATTTAACCAATATCATGGTTTTATTTCTTAGCCATGTGTGCAATCTTGTGAAGAGAGGACAATAATTAGTCATGTTCTTCAGGTATTACTAGAGCCTTTTGGAAAAAAAAATCTCAGTGCAGGTATAAAAGCAACACAATTACCATGCTTGTCTCACATTTTCTTACATTCTCCACAGGAATGTCAAAAAGTACCTTTATCTTAGTGAGTTCCCCAATTTGTTTTTTTCATTGGAATTGCAATAAGCAGTTTCTGTTGGTAAAAGTAAGAAAATGTTGCCAAATTTTGGATAAAAATGGAAATGTGGAGAAAATCCTGAAAATGAATGTGACGTTTTGTATTTGTAAAAATATAATGCATCTTCACAAGTTTGTGAATATTTAATTTTGGGCAGTGACATTTGGTGAAACTCTGTTGATAGAATTACATAGTGCCAAAAACTTATACCAACCCCAGTTAGGCAAGCTTGAGGGCTGGTGGAACTGTCAGGCACTGTCAAACAATTGTGGTTCTACCATGCTGCGAACTCAGCAGTTTCTTTAAAATTTAAGTTTTTAATGAACCTACAAACTCAGCTAGTACCATTTTGTGTTGCCACATTTACTTCAGTGGAACTACAATAGTTTATCCTGCTGGGAATCTGATCTGCTGGTTGTAATGATAAATTTCCAAGTACACTCCAATTTCATTCTGCTTTACTAATGTGTCCCTTACGGCTGAATGTGCCACAGTAACTCCAAGAAGTCCATCTCAGTGGTTGCTTAACCAAAGGCAACTCAAATGCCAGCATTGTGAGCTATTTTGCTATTGATCATTATCCACTTACTCTGAAATTTTGGGAAGAACTGG
This sequence comes from Carettochelys insculpta, assembly GCF_033958435.1. Classification (NCBI taxonomy): domain Eukaryota; kingdom Metazoa; phylum Chordata; order Testudines; family Carettochelyidae; genus Carettochelys; species Carettochelys insculpta. The sequence goes on from NC_134139.1 coordinate 93,493,954, forward strand.
ACTCTAGTTCAATGAATTTTTCTTCCCACTGGGAATCCTGATCCAGACAGTTACCATAGCAAAGGTATTTGGCTATTGGCAATTTCATTTTTGACACACGCCTCATTAAAATATGTGAAATATTCTCATTTATTATCAAATATTCTACCATTTTCTACTGAACAATTAAACTTGCACGTGTGTTTTTCCCCCACTGTTAATTAGCAGGCTACCATTATCCTTTTTGCATCAGAATCTTAGCTGCCATATACAGACAGTAATATTAATTAATTTCTGTGTTTAATAATGTGGTATCATTTTATAAAGCCTTGCAGAAAGCCAGAGCATTTGACCATATTCTCATTCAGCCTAGGTTTGGAATAAACTTTCAGTTGGAAGTAAAATAATTTAACATGTCTGTGGTACTGTTACACAACATTGTATCTTTATACAGTTGTCTGGAAGTTCTTTCTGCAAAATTTGCATGCTGGTATAACTGGACACTAGATGAACCTGTAAACCATATTTTGCATCAAACTGAATATCTGGCATATATGGTCATGGGATGGCTCATACACGCAGCTTAATAGCAGTGCGGGTGATTGGTTATTTTTTGAAGATGTTTCACTAAAGACAGCAGGACTCATACATTACTCTTCTATAAGAAAACTTTCAGGAGGAGAAAAAAGGGAAATTGCTCTACATGGTCTGCTACACAGAAAACCTGCCACACATCCCTTCTGTGGAGATAGATTTGCAGCTGATCAGAGAGGACAGAGAGATATCCTTGAAATATGGCAGAGTCCAAGGAATCATAAGGAAATCAGATCCTAACCCAGTGGACTTCAGACCAGTTGCACAGTGCTTTGTCTTCTGTATTCTAATCCCAGCCCACTTCCTCCTGGCATCATGTCACAATGTGCACTGCCCCCTTATCTGAGTGTAATGCAGACAGACCCTTGTCCTTGGCAGATGGGATCAAACCTGGGGCCTTTGGAGTTTGATGCATGACCTTCCACTGCTTGAGCTAAACAATGCATCTCTGTTAGCCAATGGTTTAGTAGATTCATAAATTTCAGGCTGATCTAGCTGCTACTACAGGCATACTGAGGGTCACATGAGGTAGACATGGGTTACATATTTTCTCTAGCTACAAAGGCATATCCTGAGCTTCCGAAACTTCCCAGCTGATATCTCAGAGGAGCCACCACTTGCAATGCCAAGAAACCCCTGTTGTCATCAGCTGGGATCAAATGTGATCTCTGACACTTCATGTAGGACCATCTACTGCCTCTTAACAGGTTAATTGTTTGCCATCTGCTCTAGCTGCCACTAAAGGAGACAGAGTGCTGCACCAAGCAGTTATTGGTTTCATAAGAACCATCATATGCTTTGACAGAAATAGAAGCTATGGCCAAGGAGTTAATTTTAATGCACCCAATGGAGGGCATATGAGAGAAAGCAGAGGGATATTTCTTGTGTGATGTCTTGGATCTGAACCAAGATCAAGCACAATCTCTCTTTGTTTTAAGTTACCTAAAATGCACATTTATGGAAAAATATTATTTTGGAGCAAGCTGAGGCTTTATCGGCTTCCTCTTTTTTGATTTGATGTTGACTCTTTGTGAAAAAAGATGCTCTAACTACATGCTGGTCTGGCAGATTGTTGTTTGTAGCACAAGAGAATAAAATGATAAGTTCTCATGGATCACATTCAGAGCTAGAATATCCTAGTCTTAGTTCTTTTGCTGTAAAATGAATTTAGACCTGTTTATTTTTAGTGACCAGCTATAGCCAGATAATAATCATATTCCACAGAAACTTGTGTGTATATAGCTCCTGGATTAATTCTCTTCATTATTTCTTGCTTTCATGTGTTCCTTGATGCACAGGCAGTGAGACATATTTTTATCTACTCTTACTGTGTGTAACACTATTGAGATTAATGGAATTGTGTGAAGTCTGTTTTGACTATGGTCTGAAACACACATCTACATTCTCTAAAAACATTCTTTTGAAAATACAATGTGCCTATAATTTGGTTAATAGTTTTTTTAATTAGCCCTTGTAAGGAAAGTATCACTCTATTAAACTGTTTGTTTTCTCTACTCAATTTGGTTAATTTTAGTATTAAAACCATGGAAATGGTGAAAAGCAAGTGGGATTGTTTTGGCAGTAATTTTGAAGCTCTGTCCATCTGGATAAGTGAAAAAGAAAAAGAACTCGATACTTTGGAAACATCATCATCTCCCTTGGACATGCAAATCAGCCAAATGAAGGTGATTGGTTCACATGTTACATTAACCATTAAAACGCTTTCCTTTTATTTATTTATTTATTTATTTTGCTGGAGACTGGATGGGAGAGAAACAATTTGACTCAAGTTGCAGAGCTACAATGATGTAAAGATATACTTTGTATACAAAAATACCAAACTGAAAAAACATACAAGCTGGTTTCTCTGTTAGTGATGATTTACACATGCAAAGCCTTAAATATATGTAATATTAAAACATTTTAATGAATGTACAGGGGTTTTTTTGTTTTTTTTTAAACAAAGCTCACTGGCTTACAAAATAGCCATGTGATATGTTTTTACAGAGTGTAGAAAGACTTTGTAATGTAAAATGTACCTCAGTCAGTGGCTATAGCACTTTGTTTTATAGCACCTGATATTTTGTGTATCTTTTATGATGACATAATAAAGGAACTAGTGTGCTCACTAGCTTGTGCACCCATAGACATTTATTGGTATAGTATTTTTCTCTGTACATTATAGTAGGTACACATTTTCTCATAATTCATTTATTGGTGTCAGAGAGGTATAATACCTTAAAAGTTGCATTTAGTTAAAAAAAAAAGAGTCAGTCTCAAGGACCACTTTACCTCCACCTACAAAATATAATAGGTATGTCTTCCCAACCTGCATATGCTCATGGGTCCAAAGTTTTCTATGAACCCTTTAACTCTTCAGTAGCTTGCAATCAGGTAGCTGCAGGCTGTTGCAACATATTTTGAAAGGCCCTAAGTCACTTTTGCTTCAGGTGACTGAAAATATTTCTTGACAGAATATTAATTTCTGAAGAAGTGACCATATAAACATGTGTTAAATAAATGAAATCATCTAGCTCTTGGTTTCAGTAATGGAAAATAATATACTGCTTGAATTCTTGCCGTGTCTAAAAAAGATTCCCAGTAAAATTAATATCTCCATGTTTTATACAGACACATACTAAATCATACATGTTCAGTAACTCCAATGGAGAAAACTGAACATATCTGAATTACATATAATGTTATAAGTTAGACACTGTGTCTCTGAAATGATTCATATCTGATTTATGCCAGCACATAGGGTGGTTCATCCATACAGCTCTGATACGAGAATTGATACTTGCTTGTGTGTGCTGTGCTTGAACAGATGAACAGTGATTACATTCCAATGTAGGTTTATAAAAAATTGAGTATAACTCTTCAACGAAATCTCAGTTATCAGACTGAAAATTACTTTAAATTCACAGATAAGCATTTGAGTGAATTATCATAAAATGAAGTTCTTCAGCATGAAGCTACATGTGGATAAAATTACGTTTCTAATGAATAAGAGAAAGGTGATGCACCCTCAAGTGTGAAACTAGCCATGGTGTCCCTCAACATCAAGATATAAATAAATTTCACCTCAGTTGCTTTCATGATGTTTATAGATCTGTCTACTTTGAAGAATATGTGTTGTATTTGATGCTTTGTGTCATATTCCTATTAGTGCTTATAGTATGATAGACAATATCACAATCTGAGTGGCTGAGAGGAGATATTGAAAGGTACAGACTCTCTTATCTTTAGATTACCATACCAATCATGGTATGACTATTCATTAACCTGTGTGAAAAGTCTAATAAAGGTGACACCATGGCTTAGTGGTCAATGGCAGAACTCCCAGGCTAAGGCTACACTACAGTTTCTGTTTTGGGATACATTTTTATCCTGAAATAGAAAACATCCAGTCAAACACTGTGCTTGAAATTGCAGGGCTATTTCGAGCACAGTGTTTTGTTACTGGTAACTCTTGTTGTACAAGGGTTTGCGGGAAGTTTGAAGTAACTCCTTATTTTGAATCCTGGTGCAGTTTAGCCTGCACTGAGTTCAAATTAAGGTAGCTCAAAATAACTTATGCAATTTGCACACTGAAACTTCTATACGTTACTTTATGCTAGATGTAGCCCTAGCTCCACTGTTTTCAGTTAAGTTAGGATTTCACCAAAGGTGATTTCACTGTAATTCTTAGTGGGCAGTGGTCCACAGACATTACTAAATGTTACCAATCTTGACAGATTCAGTTATCCCCCTCCTCTGAGGTGAGAAAGGACACTTTAGGTGCAAACTTGTACTGCCTAATTGATTGCTGTTCTGCTGAGAGAGGATTAAAACTCCAGTGCGTGCTGTCAATCTAGTGCCTTTAATTAGCATTGTATTCTCATGCAAAAAAAAGTCATTTTACAATCAAAATTAATTCAAAACATATCACACACAGACTTTATAACTGCTGATTTACTACAATACATTTTATTCTGACTATACTATACAACTTTGCTGCCGTAGGCACTAACCTTGCAAAATTCTATTCACTGAAAATTGAATATTTTTGAATAGCAAGTGAAACATGATGGGTGTGTCTACACTAGGAACTAAAACTTCGAAGTTAACTTCGAAGTTATGCGCTGCTTGGAAGTAGCCTGCAGAGAGCCTACACGCAGAGCTTACACACATTTTTCCTGATGTAAGGGAGCCCAACTTCAAAGTCTTTACTCCATTCCCAGGAATGGGGTAGTGCCCTAGTTTGAAGTTCAACTTTGAAGTAGGGTGTGTGTAGACACTCAACTTTGAAGTCTGTTATTTTCAAGTTGTACTTCGAAGTAAGCAACTTCAAAGTTATTTTTGTAGTGTAGACATGGCCAATCAGTATTTTTGTTGTCATGTTAACAGAGGTTGAATAGATCTTGTGCTTGGAATGGTTTCATGACAGTTTTGGAATTTTGCCATTCACATTTACCTTTACATAAACACGCATGAGAATGATATAGAATTTCCCCAAATTAGTACAATAGGGTTTGTCTCCCCATTGCCAGCCAGTTCCATCAACTGTCCTTTTACAATGCCACATGAGCTGAAGTGAATATTTTTCCCTGGTGAAGAAAGGATATTTTTCCACTCACACAGATGTTTAATGAGTAAATACACATAAGATGCTACAACTTTCCAATGTGTGACGGTCTCATGCTTCTCTTTCATAGCAAATGAAAATAGGCATAGAGAAATTATAAAATAGGGTGGATTATGATCAGTTAGTGCTTGCCTACAAAGCGGTAGATGAAAACAAAAGCCAATGCTAGATTATCCCAGTCCTCTGCTCAAAGACACAGAGCAAGTTAAAAAATATCAAAAACACTACCTATCTGCCCTGAAGGAGAATATTGTTTTGAAGTCCAGTCTGGTTCTCCATTAACCCTATGCTTGAGAGGCAGAATAATCTTAGTTAAATTTCTAATCTGATTTATACTTAGACATCATAAAATTGAGATGGAAAGTACCTTTTTCCAGTTCATAAAATAGTCCTATTTAGACTCTAAAGCATGTGCTTGCAAACCATTAAATCACATTAGATTATTCTCCATCTCCTGATCAATGTAAGTTTGCTTTTCATTAACCACTGACAAATTTTATCTGTCAAGCCTGATTTTCAAGACCCATTGGTGACTTAGTTATATTTAGTCTTCCTTCCTGAATCCCAGTCAGAATTATTCAGCCAAGTCCAGAAGGCAGAGCATTCCAAATATCATCATTATACTAATGAAGGTTTAATTTTGTCTACACTTGTTGGTTGTCATGATTTTTACATCGTCTTTCCAACATTAAATCCAAGAAGTAAGGGGAGCTTAGATAATATAGTAAGGATTTTTATAACCAGATAGATAGAGTGATCTTTGAGTTGTCTTGTACATTTATTCATAAGAAAATTACTGTGACTATTATAAGCACTAATGGAAGGAAAATGGAAAGGGATTATTCTGATCAATTGAAAATCTATTGTGGGTGCTGATTTATTATTACTTTATATTTTAGGTTATTAGTAAAGAAATAGATGGTAAAATAAATGGAATCCCAAGTCTAGAAGAGGAAGCTCAGTCTTTTTCTCAATTTGTCACATCTGGAGAATCTGCACATATTAGAGCCAAGTTAACTCAGATCAAAAGGTGTTGGGAAGAGCTTAGAGATCATGCACACTGTCTGGAAGGAATAATAATGGGGAACGCATCACAGCAGCAGAAGTATGAAGAAAGTCTCGAACAGGTAGACATTGCAAAGTCTCAACGGACTATTTTTAGACAATTCATAGAATGTTTGTAGTTTCCCAATAGAACCCTAAAAACACACGCAGTCTCATATGACATTATACAAGAGTTTAAATGAAGGACTATTTTTATCTAGGTAAGCAGCTGTGAATCCTTCACTGGTAAATGTTGTTTAAAATTATTTAAAAGGTAATGAAATGGGCAACTAATACAGGGCCATACAGCATTCCATGCCTTTAAAATAGTACACAACAATTCTTATAGATGCTACAATCATAAATCAGGTCCATAAACTTGACATAAGAACTTATCCATCTTCGGTATCACATTGGAATTAATATTGTTTGCACAAAGCGTCCAGTCGTGCAAACTGTTTGAGCATCTCCTGAGAGGAGCTGAGTGCCCAAAACTGCTATTAATTTCAGGAAGCACAGAGTCAGGCCCTCAAACAGCAGTTGGCTCTGGATACTTAATGTATTAGCAAACATATCATTTCAAAATCTATCATTTAATTTGTTTTTGGTAGTTTTCTTAAACCTCCATTTTGTATGTATTTCATAGGTGCAGCAGGCTGTGTCTAGATTTGAAGCTAAAGTGGCTGAGCCAGTTACTTCATGTTTTTCATCAGCAGATACTTACAGAGTGCTTCAAGATCATATGGTAAAACATGCTCAGGATTGGCTGCTTGTATATTTGTTTAAAAATTGAGACAACCTGTTTCATAGTAACCTTCTTAGAGTAAACAGAAATAACTTGCAGCTGAGGGATTCATTTACCTCCATGGGTTATTGAGCAAGTGGGCCTAGGTAGGAGCATGCATCATTACACTTAGCAACCTCTGCCCTCCTATGCCTCTGAGGGGAGCAAACTAAAGGCACAGCTTTTAACTCTTCTCCAGCATTCGATATGAGACTCCTTGGGAAATATATAGAATCAGCACACGTCCCCAGACAGCTCGGTCCCACTATCAAGTGGGATTTGCTACAACACCTCCCCATCCTTTTAGAAGGACTTTCCCACCTTGGGGAGGAAGGGGGAACAGATAAAGGAGAGAAGCTGACCTTGAGAACTTTTAAATTCCTCTGTATTTTAAAACAGTGTAATAAATAGTAAGAAATGCACATAGTTGTGATTCGTCCTGCAGAGAAATTTCAAGAAAGGTTGTATTCCATTTGAGAAATCTGTGATTAGAAATGAATTTTCTTTGGTATAATTTTCCCTCTATCACTCTGACTTTCCACACTATACATGTATCAGACTGTAAAATTCAGATCTAGAACCAGACTTCTAGCTTCCAGAATGCTGGGGAAGAGGGGGGAGTTTCCAATTTATGTTTCAATTTTGTCCATTGTAAAGATCAGTGCCATTTTAGTAAAAAAAAAAAAAAAAAAAAAAGAAAAGAGAAAAAGAGCCAGTACTCAGCTAGCTACTTGCCCCTTTCGTTCCCCCATGGCTGGGACTGCTGAAGTGCCAGTACTCAGTACCAACAAGTACTGGTGAACACCCCCTTCCAAAAAATCAAATAAAAAGGACTGGCAAAGATCCGGATAATTTGCAAAATATGGATCTGGGTTCAAATTTCAAAAAAAGTCCAAAGTTATGAGGAGGTTCTTCCACATTTTTGATTCCCCTCTCTACATATTATATATATTACATACACATTCATCAGTACTTCTCTCTTATTTTCTTTAGGAAAATACTGCGAATACAAATCTCTGGTCAGAATACTCTTGCAGATATGCATGCATAATTCTTACTAAGGTCAATGGCAGCTCCTTACAAGGGCCATCTGCAAGGATTATCTGACCTCTTAAACTGAAAATAGCAGAGGTTTGATTAAGGAAAAATACTCAGTGCCTTTTACTGACGTGCTTACTTTGTTTTTTTTCCTAATATAAAGCAAAGTATCCTGCTTAGTAAGAAAAGGAGCTTTGGGCGGGGGACCTTTGTTGTGAGGTACGGAGGCACTGGAATCCTTTCTGTTAGGTCACAGAGTACCCACTCAGTAACTCCATGTGCTGCATATACTGTGTTTCTTTCAGCTGGATTTGTCCAGTGGATCTTGGTAGTTTTTGGTGCCCTGGCCAAGCCCCTGCCACTTCCTTGGCATGCATCACAAACAGCAGCATGGATCAAATCCAAGCACTTATGGAGTAGTGGTCCATGCCATTCAGGGACAGAAGAGTGCTTTAAGCATATGATTTAACCTTTAGCATATAGAGAAACCTTACCAATCCCATGGCCTCCTTTGAGCTCCTGCAGATGAAAAAAGAGTAGATTCATTGATATTACTGTGTGTTTATTCCTGTTGTGGCTTGTATTCCTTTATCTTCATCAACAGGATCTCTGCCAGGCTGCGGGGAAAATCAACAACACTATGACCTCCCTCTCAGCCTCTGCCCATAAGGTTGCCGACAAAGAAAAAGCTACTCAGGAGGTTACAGTGTTGCAGGAGAGGTATGAAAAGCTGCTAGAAAAAGCTAAGGACAAACAAACGGTTGTAGAGACTCTGTTAGCACAGTGGCAGAGGTGAGTAACCTGCTCTCCTTTATTTTGAAAAATACAGACACTTTTCTGCAGAGAGTCCAAGAGAACATGGCATGCTTGAGTCAGTAATTTTCTATGCCATGCTTTTGTTAGGCAAGAGAAGGAGCTCTCTATCTTCCTGACCTGGTTAGAGAGGTGTGAAACTGCAGCTAGACCTCCAGAGCAGTATGTTTCCGGTGACAGAGCCAAATTGGAAGGTGAACTACAGTCAATACAGGTAAATTTGGGGATTGCAATTTAGCTCAGAAGCTAGCCTGCTTTTAAGGACCGACTTTTCTGTAGTTTTATAGGAATGGATCTGCTCATTTGCCCTCTGACTAAAAGTGATTGGGGAAATTCACTCAACTGAAAGTGCTTACACTATTATCTATTTATTAATTTATTATCATAGGGTGAGTCTACATAGCAAAATTACTTTGCAGTAACAGTTGGTAGTCTGAAATAACTTTGTGAGCATCCACACAACTCAACTGCCATTTTGAAATAATTTTGAAATAGTGGATGGCTTCTTTTTAATTTGGTAAACCTCATTCTACAAGGTATAACGCCTATTTTGAAATAAGTATTTCAAAATAAGTATTTTGAAATTGGGGCTGTGTAGGCAGGGAAAAGGGGCTATTTCGAAATAGATTAATCTGAAATAACTTTGCTGTGTAAACAGTATTTCATATTAGAAGTGCTAGGAGCAGTGCGGCAGCAGCTCTAGTAGACACACTATTTTGGGGATAAATTTTGCTTATACCAGGCATCCAGGTCCGTGTCTACACTAGAAAGTTCTTTCAAAAAAACCTGGGCCTTTTCCAAAAGAGCCCATGGAGCATCTACACAGAAAATGCACTCTTTCAATCTGAAAGATTTGAAATTAAAAGAATGCAGCACTTTTTCCGGCAGCCCTGTTCCTCTCCCAGATGAGGAAGAGTGCTTTTTTCCAAAAGATTCTTTTGGAAAAAACGTGTGTAGACACTCAGGCCGTTTCTACACAGGCCTTCGGAAGCGGCATGCTAATACACAGAGAGAAAATTTTTGGGAAGAAAGGGTCTCCGGAAGGAGGACTTCCTTCTGGAAGCCCCCCCGGGGCCACGCTTCTACATGGTGTTTTGGAGTCCAGAAGAACGGTCTTCCGGACTCCAAATCACATGATGTTATGCTAATGAGGTGCATGGAATTTGCATCCACACCTCATTAGCATCTTTCGCTCCGAATATTAGCATGCCACTTCTGAAGGAAGTGGCCTGTGTAGAAATGGCCTCAAGGGGCCCTTCTTTTGAAAGAGCAGTCCTCATGGTGCTGGATTTTTTGATCCCTGTCCCGTTTTTTCGAAAGAGTGGGGGCTATGTGGATGCTCTGTATTGAAAGAGTGCATCAGTTTTTGATCTGCTTTTTTGTGTGTGGATGCACTCTTTTGAAAGGAGTATTTTGGAAGAGATCTTCCAGAAGAACTTGTTTTGAAAGATCACTGTAGTGTAGATGTAGCCCATGTAGTGTACACACATTGTTCTGGAATAACTCATTTTGGAATAATTCCAGTATAAGGTGTTTCAGATTAACTCTGTGGTGTAGACAATACCTATAGTGCCTAGGAGCCCTGCTTGTAGATTCAGTGGTAGACACTTTACAAACAGAGAAAACAGAAGAGTGTTTATGAAAGTGCAGGCAGAATTGGATTTAGTGATTAGTATATGCTGTTTTGTGGAGGTGGTTGCCACAAGATACCCTATTACCCGCCAGGGACTGAGGGGCTTAGGGTGCCTAACACAGGAGCCTTAAATGTATTTTTCTCATGTGTGAGAATACTTTTCAGAGAAAAAAGCATGTTAAAAATTTGCATTCAGAATGCAAGTGGTGATTTTGCAGCACTTCCACTGAGTTTTTTTAATGTAAAATTTCACACAGGTCTAAGGCATTTTTCTCCTGTGAACAAATGCTGTTTGTTCTCGTGGTCTAATGGGAAACTTTTGGGAAAAAAAGCAGCTCTCTTTTCACAGATCAGATGAGGTCATAATTTCATGTCAGCACTGAAGAGAAGAAGAGAATCAAGTGGTTTGTCTAGGTTCACGCCAAAATATGAAGATTTTTTTTTCCCCAGCTGTAGCGCAGATGACAAAAATTAAATTCTGGGCTAGAGTTTGCAGTCATTACTGATGTATGAGCACTCCTTCTCACAAGCAATTTCATTGTCTACTTGTTGGAATAAACGCTCATAAACATGAGAAAATGATTGCAAAACCTTGGTTTTGAAGAAGTATTGAACATATGCGGAATGCCTAGTTGTCGCAAATCCCAAACCACTCAAAGGATTTGGCTGGACTTTACTCGTGAGTCACAGGAGTGTGTTGGAGATCCCCAGCTGACACCAGTCTAGCATGTTTACTCTCATACTGTTATATTGTATTTACCCTTAAACGTGCAATTTACTGTTCCCCAGGATTTGCAGGCTGATATTACATCTCATGCTTCACTGTATACCAGCCTGTTAGAGTTAAACGAGTCACTGTTTGCTACAGCGTCCAAAGAAAGCATAAAAGCAATGAAACAAGATTTCGACAAGCTGGATGGGAGATGGAAAGCTTTACCACAGACTGTTAGAAAGAGGTGGGTGTTTCTGGGTGTTTCTAGCATGGTTAACAGTCTCAAAAACAGTAATCAATAATGCAGATGAAGAATGGTCTGCCTCAGTCACAGCTTTGCAGTGTGACCCTGGAAATGTTAGGTTTTAAGGGGCCTATGCTCACAGAAGTGGGGAGTGTGGGACTCCAACAGATCCAACATACTGTCTTTGTGGCATCATTCTTTCCCTAAACGCAATGCTTAGAATCTGTGTGGAAGGAGGAGGGTGGAGCACGAGAGGCAGGCAGTACCGTCCACACACAAATATCCTGGCATTTCCTTATGTGCATTAACTTACACTCATTTCCTGCTCAGTACAATGGCACCATCTTTTTGTGGTGAGGGACTAGGTCTAGCAGGTGGTGTGAGAAGCCCCTGCCATCTGAACTGTGTTCCCTGACAGCTGAGCACTTGGGTGGCCACCCAGGAGAGATTCAGCTGCCCCCCCGCCATCTGATTAGCAGAGTGCTCACCGCCTCCCACAGCTGGCAATGGGTATTTCTATTGCCGGTGCACATCTGCACATGTTTCGGTGCACATAACACATTTTTTTCCGCTACTGGAGGAAAAAAACTAGAGGGAACGCTGCCTGTGACCTCTGCAAGAACCATGCTCATCGAAGCTGTGAGCCAGAGTCCATGCAGATATTTTTGTCTCCATGGATTCCTCAAGATAAATGTGGATATCAAGTATCCCCTGATTTTGGGGCCTAAACATTTTACTTGTTCAGAGAAAATGTCAACCATCTAGAGAGAAATATTCATGGAATTCTTTAAGGGAAAGCTGACAGTATTTCTTATCCCATCTTCAGTCTTCTCCTGCATAGGAAATGCTATAGCAGTTTTTTCTTCCAGTTTAGTATGTGATGGCTTAATCGTGAGTACGCCTATGAAAGGATGAGCATATCTTTGGATTGCTTAACACCTTCCAGGATTGAGCCCAAAGTTCACTTGCCGGAATCAACTTTAAACAGAATTCAGAGGGGTAGCCGGGTTAGTCATTGCACCTTACAGAGTATATACTACTAATAAATTTGTAAGTCTCTAAGATGCCATAGGACTTCTTATCGTTTAAACAGAATTGTTATGTCTGAAAATTCAAGTTTAAAATCATGGGCATATTCTGGCAACCTTTGCTCCCGTGAGTTATTTTTTTCTTTCTTTCTTTCTTTCTTTTTGTTTATTTTACCTAGAATGTATTTTAACACAGTCTAATCAGTCGTGGGTTTGATTAATCAAAGTGACTCACTCACACTGAAAAGTTAACTTTTTTTTTTTAAACCTGTTATTCTATAGGATCAGTTTTCTTCAGTCTCTTGTTGCTGAGCATGGGGAGTTTGAGGAACTGCTCCTCAGTTTTTCAGAATGGATTAACCAGTTTCTTAGTGAATTGAAAGCCACTTCTGAGATAAACACAGCTGACCGACACTCAGCTGTATGCCGCAATAAGGTAAGGTCTCCAGTTGAAATATTCAAAAATATAAAGGAAAGCATCTTTTCCACAGTGCACTGCAAAGACCATGCAGCTAAAGCTATGATAAAGCTGATTGTCCCTGTCATAAACTTCACTTTTTTGATTGGGTTAATCCAAATCAGGAATGCAGCATTGTTCCTACTGTGTTCTATTTAGCTATACGTGTACTGATAAGCTTAATTTCTTTTATCAAGACTTCTCTCTGAACCTTTCCATGGAAAATCAGTTTGCTTCCTCTCTTTCTAAAAAGGAGCACTCAATGGAAGTGGAAAGCAAGAAACAGGAACTACAGAGTCTGAAGGAACACATAGAAAAGTTGTGTTCTTTTAGTCGCCCAGAGGACCACCACATGCTACAAGGCAAGGCTGAAGACTGCTTCCAGCTCTTCCAGGAGGCAAGTCAAATAACCAGCCGAAGACAAGAGGCTTTGAATCAGCTTGTGGTGTTTCTAGAAGTACATGTTGCTGCATCAAGTGGGCTCCATCACCTGAGGCAGACAGTAGAGAATACAGGAAACATGGATAAGGCTAAATCAGAACTGCTGGAGAGAGAACTGAGGGATGTTGTTCAAGATATTAACAAATTAGCATCTTCTGCAGTCAGTTTGGATGGAGCCCTTATCAAAGCCCAGTATCATCTCAGATATGGTGTTTCTGAGCAGAGGACGTCCTGTAGGGCTGTGGCTGATAATCTGTGCTTAGAACTAGAGTCAGTCCAAAATCTGTTGGGAACCAAGCAGAGTGAAGCAGAAGCCCTTGAAGGCTTGCAGAAGTCTTTCATGGAACGTAAGGAACAGTTGTTAAAGGGCATTGAAGACATTGAAGAAAGAGCTGACAAAGAAAGATTGAAGGAGCCAACACTTCAGGCGCTACAACAAAGGTAAAAACAAAAATCGGAGGACGTACTTTATCTTGATCTTTGGTGCTTTTTTTCTTGTATTTCAGGAATTTGATGTGTTGATTATTTAGACTATCCCATGATCATTTTATACCTAAAGCTAGATTCACTCCTGAGATAAAGGTCACACTCTGGCAAACTATGATTAGTAACAGAGAGAAAGCTGGGCTAGTCTATATACTATCAAAACAACAAAGCAATAAAGTAGCACTTTAAAGACTAACAAAATAATTTATTAGGTGAGCTTTCGTGGGACAAACCCACTTCTTCAGACCATAGCCATACCAGAACAGACTCAATATTTAAGGCACAGAGAACCAAAAACAGTAATCAAGGAGGACAAATCAGAAAAAAATTCTCAAGGTGAGCATATCAGAGAGTAGAGGGGTGCGGGGCGGATGGGAATCAAGAATTAGATTAAGCCAAGTATACAAAAGAGCCCCTATAATGACCCAGAAAATTTGCATCCCGGTTCAAACCACAAGTTAATGTGTCGAATTTAAATATAAAAGAGAGTTCAGGCTGCTGAATTCTCAGGTTCAGGGCCGCACCCCTCTACTCTCTGATTTGCTCACCTTGATCATTTTTGTTCTGATTTGTCAAACTTGATTACTATTTTTGGTTCTCTATGCCTTAAATATTGAGTCTGTTCTGGTCTGGCTATGGTCTGAAGAAGTGGGTCTGTCCCACGAAAGCTCACCTAATAAGTTATTTTGTTAGTCTTTAAAGTGCTACTTGACTGCTTTTTTGTCTTGCAAATTATATACAATCTTTGCATAATTCCAAAAAGGTAAGCAGTCTGGCAGAAGAGAGGGCCTCTCTAGAACACTTGGCAGATGTTCTGTTTCAGTACATCCCTCAGATCTCTTTCTCTGGAAAACCAGGTGGTGACATCCCTGTCCCTGAAAGTTGTACTTTCATAGAACCCCTACTATAAAGTGGCAGTACTAAAGTGCTAGCCCTCTGTTAGCATAGACACTGCAGTTATATTCCCATGTTAGCAGGGCATGAATGCAGCTCATTAACTGTAATAAACTGTCAAATTATAAAGGAGACTGACATAAAAGGATTCTACAATTCTTGAAGAATATTTCCAAGTGCACTTTGTCTGGGAAGTGAAGAGAGGGAGGCGTATGCATGTGAGAGTATAGAGGATTAGATTCTGATCTTAGTTTCAACAGCCTTAATCCAGTGTAACTTTGTCTTCAGTACTTTGTAGTTGCTCCAGATTCACATTGTTACATCTAAAGCCAAAAATTGACCCTCAGACATATTTTATATACAGTCTCTCCCATTCTTGTTCTCATGTCATTATCTGGGAAGCTAAGGAGTGAGTGTGTAACCATGCTTTTAATTTGCAGATTAAAGACTTTTAACCATCTAGAGGATGAACTGAATTCTCACGAGCATGAACTGCAGTGGTTGATGGACAAAGCAAAACAAATGGCCCAGAAGGATATAACATTAGCACCTGAAATTGACAAAGAGATAAATCGTTTGGAAGCTACGTGGGCGGATACCAAAAAACTAATCAATGAAAAGTAAGTAGATTTTGGATAAAATTAAAATTAGAAAGAAGGAGTACTTTTCCTTGGGCAGAAGAAGAAAGCTCTGGTATTGTGTTTGAAAATTATTTATTTTTCTGCATCAATTCCAATTAACAATCAGGTAGGGTTTGATATTTTAAAAAAGGTCTCTACAAGCATAATTTAATTAATAAATCCATGTTAATTATGTATTTTTGTGCATGTCTGAACTTACCACATGGCTGGAAAGATAAGAAATCTCCATTAAGACTACATGATTGCTATCAGAGGGGTAGCCGTGTAAGTATGTATCCGCAAAAACAGTGAGAAGTCCTGTGGCACCTTATAGACTTACATATTTATTGGGGAAAAAAGCAGGCAGGTAGCACTTTAAAGACAAAAGAATAATTTATTAGCTTTCGTGGGGCAGACCCACTTCTTCAGCTCATCACCTAATAAATTATTTTGTTAGTCTTGGAAGTGTTACATGACTGCTTTTTTGTTTTGTTAGGATACAGACTAACACGTCTACTTCTGTGTTACTATTTACTGGAGCATAAGCTTTCGTGGTCAAAGACCCACTTTGTCAGATGATTACTATGTAATGGAATTTAATTAATGTACTATTTCCCTGTATGCTGCCTCTGCAACATGCTAATTTTCTACTGTCTTGAAACTACACCTGAGCTTAAGTTTCCATAATGTCTGCAGGTAGAAACATCCTGTAGGCAGTCAGCCCAGCTGCAGACTATGTTTTGAGTAAAATAATAACTCATGCTTTTTGTTAGATTATGCTTAGTGGAGCATATGGGGGACTATCTGTCCATATAAATGCATTTTCTTGATATCTATCTGTCTCTCTATCTAGCTCAAGAAAATGTTTTAACTGTATTTACATTCAGTTGGAAAGAAAATTAACATTCTTTACAGTTTTTTGTTGGGATTTTTTTGTTGTTGAAATAAACAGTAGGCTCTTTCAATCATGGCTCTGGGTTATACTATAACATTCTTCTCTCTCTTTAGTACTGACACTCTTCCAAATGTGTATACATGCTGGCACTTGGACAACCTGTGTGTATTTCACTTTTATAGATTTCCTCCTTTGCCAGTCCCTTTATCACTGTTACCACCAACAGGTGTTATATTCATGTAAATTCACTCTGTTTTCCCAAGAGCTACCTGGTAACAAGGTGTGCAGGTTTGAAGGAAGGAAAGGAGAAGGAGAACTCTATTTACCAGGCTTTCATTCCTATTTTGTCGAGGTCACTACCTGTTCCTCATTTTTTTATTTTATGGGCTGCAAAGGTGTGGATAAGGTGGGGGCAGCTCACTTTCCGTTGTGGGGTGCTGGGGAGAATGAGACAGGAGAGAGGAGAATAGTGAGACCTAAGCACATGAAGCATTGTAGTAAGCCTGGGGAGCAGGAGGATTTTGGGGTTTCAGGGGAAGGTGGGATAGCTGCTTAACCAGAGGAGAGGGAAGATTCAGTGACAGTGGGGAGGCTGGGCATCGGAGTAAGAAGAGGCCTCCAGGTGGGTGCTCTGTCTGAGGAATGAGAAAAGTTATAAAGACTCGGGATCCTTGTCAGTGGGGAGCCAGCTCCAGGTTAAGAGGGAGGTTTGTGTCTCTCTCTCTCTCTTTCTCTCTCTCTCTCTTGCTGGAGGTGTTGCTCCCAGTGCTGTCCTCCCACTTCCTTCCTGCTCCTGCTTCACCAGATGCACCAACTGCTCCATGTCCTGATCTCACTTCTAGTCCCAGCAGCCCTGAAGCCCCACCCAGCCAGAGTGCATAAAAGTGTTCACATAAGAATGACAGGCAGGGGTGGAAATATAGATTTGCAGCCATATTATTTCCATTGTGGGGGCACAAGTCCCACTGCCCTCTAGTTCTTCCTCTCCTGAATATTTCACATAGGATGTGTCAGAGGCAAACCACCACACAGGAGCTGAAAACGCCATATCTATATAAAGCCATATCTACTTGCTCGTTAATGAAAGTTGTACCTCCCTAGTTTGGCACTCGTGCAAGGAGCTGACCAGTCCCGAATCAGGGAATTAGCTGGACCAGGGAAGGTCAGTGCCAGTCCTTCTGGTGCTGCCGGCCGTGGGGCTTATCTCCAGTAGCAGCAGAGGGGCCGGCATTGGCTGAGTGGGGACAGGGAGGACACTTGGGCAAAGAGGCAAGGTGCCTGCAGAGCCCATGCCCTGGGAGCCAGGAGGGCAGCTCTTCAGGACTCTGTAGGCAGCCTGCCTCTTCCCCTGAGCCTTCTCCCATCCCTGCTCCTCTCCCTTCCTCTCTCCCTGAGCCTGACCACCACAAATGAGCTATTCGCAGTGCTCTGGAAGATCTGAGAGGGTGGTTGAGGAGTTGCTAAGTGCAGGACTCAGCTTTTTCCCCGAGTGCCCGGGAGCACCCACAGGGTCAGACCACAGATGTTGCTCGACGAGAGAAGTCTGGATGACAGAGGTCCAGACTGTTAAGAATAATAGTGCATATATGTTCAAAACAATGACTAGACAATACCTATCTAATGCCCATAATATCCCTTTGTGGAAGTATATTTATTCCTGCTTTACATACGGAGAAATTGAGTCACAACAGCAACATGACCTACCCAAGGACACACAACACGTAACAAATCAGTGGTAGAGCCAAGGATAAAATACAGTAGGGTCTCACCATTCACAAGTGCCACATTCAAGAATTCAATTATTCACAAGTGGCCTTGCTTCCCCGGGGCCCTGGGCTGGGAGCGCCGGCAGCTGTGGCTTCCCCGGGGCTCCAGGGCAGGAGCGTTGGTGGCAGCCACTGCTTTCCCGAGCTCCGGGGCAGGAAGCACCCATGCTGCCACTTCCTGGGGCTCCAAGCCCCCTCCTTCCCACCCCACATTCATGAAAATCAACATCT
The DNA here is from genome assembly GCF_033958435.1 of Carettochelys insculpta. NCBI lineage: Eukaryota > Metazoa > Chordata > Testudines > Carettochelyidae > Carettochelys > Carettochelys insculpta. The sequence goes on from NC_134139.1 coordinate 93,512,240, forward strand.
GCAAGTGTTCTGAACCCAGACCCCTCTTGAATATTGAGACCCTGCTGTATGCGGTTTTCACAGTTATGTAACCGTACAGGATTATTTAGCCCCCTTTAACTCACTCAATACAGCCCTGCTACAACAGCGAGGAAAAATTATTTGGTGGCTATGGCACTAGACTGGGATTCAGGAGACATGGGTTGAACTCCCTGTTGTGTCAGACTTCATATATGATCTTGTTAAATCATTTAGTCCACTGAGTGCCTGAGATGATAACACTTCCCTATCTCACAAGGGTGTTCTCAGGATAAATACAAAACCAGATTGTGAGTTGCTAGGATACGATGATAATGGAAACTGTAAGTGCCTGGAAATCAATTTTATAGTGAGTCCTTTCTGACCAGAAGAAATGTCATTGTAAATCTTGGTGTTTAAAAAGTATGATTGTTTTCCTTTAAGCCCGTGGAGACCTCATTGTGCAGGATTATTGCACAGGTGTGTTTCTGAGAAGGAGAAGAACTCAGAAGTGACCATCTTTCACACTTGGCCACCTGTGGCTCTCACATTCCTTTTGTCAGTGGAACACTGTTTAAATAAAGTCAATTACATACAGGAAATATGGGCATCCTGTTCTGTCTGACTCCTCAGGAAGAGCCTGAATTGATTGGCAGCTACTGCTGAGCCTGAAGATCCCTGTCTAGGCAGGGAAATCTGAAATAAAATCATAAAATCTGGCTTAAGCAGCAAATTGTTTCCACTTCCAGGTGAATGGTCTCAAGCCCAAGGGATTCAAAACAATATTATAAACTTAAGAAAGGAAATATTTTCACTGAAAAATCATGGAGGCCAGACACATATCCCTTTTCATCAGCTTTCACTTCTACTTTTTCCTTTTTGAACCTGGAAGCTTGAAATCCATCACTGAATTTAATTCAGTTGATACAAGAGGTGGAAAATGCGTATTCAGAAACCAACTAAGTTACATGTCACGATGGTTTTCAGACAGCATGGTCCAGTGAGTAAGTCACTGAACTTGAAATTAAGAAACCTGGGTTATATTACCAGCTCTGACCTGCTGCGTTGCCTTTGGCAAGTCACTTCGTTCAGATACTCCACTGGTACAATGGCAGTTAGCTGCCCCCTCCCCCCACCCCTTTTTTGTGAATTGTTTTGAGATTGAGGAATCAAGAGTGTTGTATAAGCAATAAGGATGAGTATGTACATAACCATACAAATCATGCCCCTTTATCATTCTAACCTGATTCCCCAGGGCCACTCTGCATGACGGTCTCTCTGTGTCACAGCCCCTGACTTCACAAATGTCGGAATGCACACCATTCTTTCAACATGCCTGTTTTCCATTGCAGACAGGAACAGTGCTGCATCCTCATTGATCTGATGAAAGACTATCAGAGTTTGAAATCAGCAGTAACTAAAGTCATAGATAGTGCTGACAGTGTGAGTGTGACCAAATCCATTTTAAAGGATCAGGAGGACATCAAAAGGGCTTTATCAAAGGTAGTTCAAACGCTTTCATTTAAAATTACTGAATGGATTGTTGGTTTCAATAAATTTGGTGAATCACCTCTTTTTATGTTCAAAGAGAAGTTTGTTTTATCCTTGCTTGAAGTTCATTGGACTTCTACTGGGTGTCAGATCGTCACCTACTGAAATCAGTGGTAAATCTCCCATTGATTTTGATGGGGGCAGAATTTGGCTGTTACTGTGCTCTCAGCACATTTTTCAAAAAAACTTTTCAATTTGCATGCCTTTGTTTTTCTGTTAAGTATATTTTATATTCTTTTTGTGGTTTTAATTGCATATTTGTGTGCAAGGAGAAGTTGTGCATAGATATTACAGATGCATAGTCTACTCAAAAGTATAGAGGAAGAAACCGCCAGTTAACATGTTTCTAATACTTTGGCATAATAATCTCTTAGGTAATTTTCGTTCAGCTGAAAACAAAACGAAAGCACAAGCTGATCACTGAACTTTGGTCTCTTCTCTTTGGTCGTTCATGCTGCATCAGCAAATTAGCCTTTGCTTCTTAAAACTTGACACATTCTAGCTGTATCTACATGGCCCCTCCTTTTTGGAAGGGGCATGCAAATGAGACATGTATTTAACTATCTTGTGCCTCATTTGCATCTTCCTGTGTGATCTGGCTTCCAGAAGAGTCATTTCTGGAAGCCAAAGCAGCAGTGTGGACAGGGTTCCTTGGAAAGGAAACCCCAATTTTCAAAAGCAACCTTCTCCCTGAAAAAAATTAGGAAGAAGGGTACTTTCAAAAAGGGGGTTTCCTTTTGAAGGAACCCCGTCCACACAGCTGCTTTGGCTTCCGGAAATGGCTCTTCCATAAGCCAGATCACATGGGAATATTCAGATGAGGTGCAAAATATTTAAATCCACACTTCATTTGCATTTCTGATCAGTGGCATTTGCATGCCTCTCCCTAAAGGAAGGGGCTGTGTAGATGCAGCTTCTCTGTCTCCTTTCCCCAGAAATGGGATTACTTTATCCATATTAGTTACTTTGATATAGTACTGGACACCGAAAAATGTCAAGGGCTTTGCTTCCTCGTATTCCATACACTGCTTGATTACATTTATTATATTTCCAAATTCTGCTGGCCTGAACTCACGCTTAATACAACCTGTCTTCTGAGTAAGTTTTGAGGTAAACTCCTCCATTCCTTAAAAAGTGTTAATTTTGGTTGGGAAGCCTGTAGTGGGCATATTGCAGGATCCTCCTTAATATAAACAGTCAACACCATAAAACATGTAGTACTAAAATATGCCTCTTTTTTGGCAAAGTTTTATAAAAAACATAACAACCAGAATTATAATTAAGTTAATCATCATGTTAAAGTGAAGCATTCTAAATTATAGTGCAACAATGTTTATTTCACAAAGGGTTCTTTTATTTCTTTGCGGTTTATTTTGATTTTGCTGGTAACATTTTGTAATATAACCCTTATGACAATGACCTCTTGTCAACACTGGCCACAAGAATGTATGCAGGAGTATGCAAGATCTGTCATATTCTTATGCCAGTGTGAATTAATCCTCACTTGCAGAACATTTGGCATTCACATCTGCCTGAGGCTCTCAAAGGACTTTTCAAACATTAGTGAATTATGCTGCATGACTGTTGTGTGTTACTGTTCTCCCCATTTTAGAGGTGAGAAAATGGAGGCTTGGAAAGTTTGTAAATTATTATCCCAAGGTCCCACAGCAAGTTATTGCAGAGTGACAAAACAACCCACATATTGTTGCTACCTCTCATAGGCCGTTTCTACACAGGCCACTACCTTTGGAAGTGGCATGCTAATACACGGAGCGAAAGATGCTAATGAGGTGCAGATGCAAATTCCCCGTGCCTCATTAGCGTAACATCATGTGATTTGGAGTCGGGAAGACCGTTCGTCTGGACTCCAAAATGCCATGTAGAAGCATAGCCCCCTGGGGGCTTCCAGAAGGACATGCTTCTTCCAGAGGCCCCTTCTTCCCAAAAATTTTCGGGCAGAAGGGGCCTCCGGAAGAAGGACTTCTTTCCAGAAGCACCCCCCCCGGGGCCATGCTTCTACACGGCGTTTTGGAGTCCAGAAGAACGATATTCCGGACTCCAAATCACATGATGTTATGCTAATGAGGCCTGGGGAATTTGCATCCGTGCCTCATTAGCATCTCTCACTCCATGTATTAGCATGCCACTTCCGAAGGAAGTGGCCTGTGTAGAAACGGCCACACAGTCTATGGCCAGAAATGGTCATCAGAATCACTTGTCTGACATTCCGCTTATCCCAGGCCACAGAGGCTACGTCTACACGTGCACGCTACATTGAAGTAGCGTATTTCGATGTAGCGACATTGAAATAGTCTATTTCGAGGAATAACATCTACATGTCCTCCAGGGCTGGCAACGTCAACGTTCAACTTCGACATTGGGCAGCACCACATCGAAATAGGCGCTGCGAGGGAATGTCTACACGCCAAAGTAGCACACATCGAAATAAGGGTGCCAGGAACAGCTGCAGACAGGGTCACAGGGCGGACTCAACAGCAAGCCGCTCCCTTAAAGGGCCCCTCCCAGACACAGTTGCACTAAACAACACAAGATCCACAGAGCTGACAACTGGTTGCAGACCCTGTGCATGCAGCATGGATCCCCAGCTGCAGCAGCAGCAGCAGCCAGAAGCCCTGGGCTAAGGGCTGCTGCACACGGTGACCATAGAGCCCTGCAGGGGCTGGAGAGAGAGCGTCTCTCAACCCCTCAGCTGATGGCCACCATGGCGGACCCCGCTATTTCGATGTTGCGGGACGCAGATTGTCTACACGTGCCCTACTTTGACGTTCAACTTCGAAGTAGGGCGCTATTCCCATCCCCTCATGGGGTTAGCGACTTCGACGTCTCGCCGCCTAACGTCGATTTCAACTTCAAAATAGCACCCAACACGTGTAGCCGTGACAGGCGCTATTTCGAAGTTGGCGCCGCTACTTTGAAGTAGTGTGCACGTGTAGACACGGCCAGAATCTCACTCAGCCGTTCCTGTGATAGGCCCATAACCTCATAGTGCATAAACAATGTACTTTAATTTGTCAGGACATTAATTTCTTTTTCCACTTATTCCAAGAACTACAGATTGCCTGGTCTTTAGTGACATTGACAACTATTAGCAAGGAACTAGAATAAATATAGAACACATTCAATATGCTCACTGAGTTTAGGACTCTAGAGGTGGATGGCTGGGGAGCTTGTTTTTTAATTAATTAATTAATTAGTTGTGACTGCATTAAACAAGTAAACATTTATGTTCACAGCATGAAGCTGTCAAGAACGAGCTAAATGACAGTCAGAAAGAGTTGGATGCCTTCACTAACAAAGGAAAACACTTGCTAGCAGAGCTGAAGAGAATTCAGAATTGTGATCCCATGCTGATGAAAACAGATATGGACAGTACTGTGGACAAATGGCTGGATGTAAGGACAATAAATGATGTTTTCTTTATAGGAAAGACTCGGTCTACTATCCAAGAATAGGTTGCAATGCATTTACTTCTCTTAGAAACTGTAATTTTTTTCTTTTAAACTAAATGTGATTTTCAAATGACTCTCAGAAGACTAAGTCATGAGTATTTTGGGAATGTTTTGTACCTACAAGCATGTGATCAGATATAGATATATCTATATCAGATATATTTGCTATATTTAAAAAGCATTTTATGAGGAACTGAAGATTTGAACGTAATTTACTCTAAACTAAACTAGTGCACATTTCTCTTGTTTGAAGTATGTATATATTTGGACCAGATCCTCAGCTGCTATAAGTCAGTGAGGCTCCATGAAAGTCAACACAAGTATTCTGCATTACCTGGTGTATGTGGCCTATAGTATATTAGGAAATGGAGTATTTTAAGATTTCATATCTGTAGAATTTTATTTGCATATGTGTATATTGTGTAGTAGAGATACATCAGTTTTGAAAATGATAGCTTACTGACTATCGAGTGGTTACTTTCCTTACAGGTTTATTAAAAACATTAGAGTAAGCAATTCCAAGCCCCAAGGCAGAGCAATCAATGGGCCCTCTATGACACAGTCCACAAGACATTTGGACAATGCTGCGCCTGCACTGCTGACACCTGGCAAACTGCTGCTGGCTGCACTGCAGGCCTGTTCCCTATTTTACTCATCCCATGAGCAATAAATTTTATGTGCATAGAGGTATGTGCAGATGTGCACCACAATATATGTATTTTAGAAAGTTACCAGAAGGATAATTACTCCAGCCAGAACAGGTTGGATATTTTAGAGCTCATTTCTCAATTAATTACATTTAATGCTTAAGAGAAATAAAAAATACAAAATTTATAAACCAGTCAAAACAATAAACACACTTTAAAAGAATAAAATTGCGTAGATAAAACATGCATTGCAGGAAGTACCAATAAGTAATAGCAATAATGCAAGTATGTGTTGGGAGGTCAGTGTGAAAGAATCTCTGTGTGTGAGACAGCCAGGCAGCATAGTATATTTGTGAAAGGCAGACAGAACACAGAGAGAGAGACACTGGGCTGGTTGCTGGGGAAATCAAGCAAGGCAGGCAGGCAGCTCTGCCGAGTCTTTATGCAGCAAGTTCTGTCCATCTCGAATCTCTCTGAGCATCTGTGTCTATACCCTCTCCCCTTTTAAGACCTGGGGTAGAGAGGCAATTCTGCCTACAGAACTCCCCCTCCTGCTCTCTGCACAGCTAGAATGAGGTCCCTAGAGCAGCTGCTGCCAGATGGAGCGACATGGGGGAAAGACACCTGAATACATACTGTTGATTCTGATCTGCTAACCAGCAGGCAGCACTTGAATTGTTCCTGTGTGGCTGGAGCCCCTAGGCTATTTTAAGTGGTCCAGGCCCCTGGACAATTGCCTCTTTTGCTCCTCCATTCATCAGCAGGCCTGATTGGAATAACCTAGTTTGTTTAGAGTAAAATTTGGTCATGTGTCACCATTTTCTCTTTGTTCTAACCTTCTCACTGCAATAGTGCCTTGACTTGACTTAAACCCTTGTACTCCGAGTGGAGTGTAGGTCATCTACAAGTCTCCCCCATTTCACTCTCTTGGCACAGAACTTCTAGCTGACTCCAAGAGTACCCCAGTTGTTGTCTGTCAAGCTCAGCAGATCTCCTTGTTGTCCAAGGTCTTCCTCTTTTACATTTTGTTTGCGGGTTCCATTTGTGAACATGACAGATTGTGCTGGATGATGGTTCTCTGAGAGTGTGGCCTAGTCATCCCCACTTTCTTCTCCTGATTTGAATGTTAAGTGGTTCTTGTGCTGCTCTGTTCCAAAGCTCTTCATTTGTGACCAAGTTTTGTCATTTGGTGTAAAGGATGTACCTCAGGCATCTGTTTATGAATAGCTGTAGCCTTGGTGATTTGAAGTCTTTTTAGTATGCCAGATTTCACATCCATACAAGAGCACACTCTTCACATTTATGTTGAAGATCCGCAGTTTCATCTTCACAGATATTGTTTGTGAAGTGCATATGGGATGAAGAGTCTTGAATGCAGCTGTTGCTTTCCCTATCCTAGCACTGAAACCCTTGACTGTTCCTCTGTTTCTGTCCATAATACTTCCCAAGCAGGTGAACTGTTCCACATCTTCCAGGTCATCCCTCCCAGTATGATGGTGTTGTTGTTGGACTGATTGATCCTCATTGTCTTGGTCTTTCAGTTGTTAATGCTCAGTCAGTCCAGTCAGCGAAGCCACTTTGTCTAGTGTTGTGACTTTTTCTTCCATGCTTTTATGTTGGTGTGAAAGGAGGATGACTTCGTCAGCAAAATCAATGCCCTCTAGCTTTTTGAGAGGTGTCCACTGAATGCCCTGTTGTCCTGCTCATAATCCAGTCTGTTGTGATCAAGAACAGGAAAGGTGACTATAGACATGCTTGTCGCACTCCTGAGACTATGCTGAGTAGTTGAGTGTAAAGTATTGACCCTTCAAATCTGGTTTAAAATCCTTCTGAAGATCTTAGTAAGCTGCTTTTCTCTGTTCTTGGACCATATGTTTGGAGGTTTCTCAGATGGCGAACATTACCAGTATGCATGATTAACTCCTTCCTTACCCCCTGTCCCCAGGTTAGCTGCAAACCTCATCAGTTTTGAAAACTGCAGCCTATTTAGCTGAGACTGCTAAGCCGGTTGAGCTTTAAGCAAAGATATGATGGTTATTTAGATGCATATTTCCCTTATGCACAGAAGGAAAGCTGGAGAAGGGAGTGTTTGTAGGAGGTGTTTATGTAGGCAGAGAGTTAATCTAAAAGAAGGTCCATGTTTGGTTTCAAACTTGAATTTTTTTAGACCCATTTCACTATTAATGAATTAGTTTTAATGCATCAAAAGTGTCTGTAAGGCAGATTTTCCATTTTGGGTTTAATTCTAGCAATATAGCACATTTTAAAGTTAGTGGAAGTGTATTCAGCTAATTCTCTCTCAGCTTTTTCCCCAGTCAAAGCATACACATTCACAGGCATTGTAATATACTGGTTTATATCAGTTTTATAATATATAAATCTAAAATATCAGTAGTAAAGCCTTGTGTTTCTGTTTGTAAAATAAGAGACCTGGCATTAGGTTTTCCAGTTGTTTCTGAGCTATTTTTCTTGAAATTGGCTTCAACATAAAGAAATATGAAATTACTTATTTAGGATATTGATGTCTTTTCCTCTCCAACAGGTGTCAGAAAGGACCGAAGACAACATGGAAAAGTTGAGTGTAAGCGTGTCACTATGGGATGAGGTGCTCGCCATTGGAGATGAAGTTGATGCATGGTGCAGTAATGCCATCTCTCAGCTGAATGAAGGCATCAGCAACCTGAGCAGCAGCCAGAAAATGGAGGTGTTGCTGAAGGAATTTCAGGTGGTTACTAAAAAGTGATACCAATATTTGAAATTCTCTAATCAGCTGGTGTAAATTAGCATAACTCCATTAAAGTCAGTGAAATTATGCTGATATATGCCATCCAAGAATCTAGCTTTTTGATATATTTGTTCACTTATGCTATCACCAAACGTAGCAAGCTATTAGGAACAAAGTAAAAATCTAAGAGCTATATGCCCCCATTTTTTTGAGACTGTTCGTATCAGAACTAATACTGAAATGTCTTGGCATTAAACTGCATTTAAACTCCATCACTATCTTTGTCATAACCAGGCCTCTTTATATGAGGCTTATCAAAAATTAAAGTTGGGATTTTGAGACAAAGAGCATTGGTTTTACTCCAGTCAGTGAGAAAAAATTTACTATTACCTTCAGTGGGAATAGAGTTATGCCAATGCAGAGCAATTCTGAAAATCCCAGTTTAAAAATCAGGGGGCTCCTGTAGGCACAGTGAAGATGATATCTTGTGCTGAAGAATAAAAAGCAAGTTATTTGGACATGATCTGCATTCAGAAGTTACACCAATTTCACTCACGGTGTTCAGAAACGATCTTAGGCTGTGTCCACACAATGAGATAAATTTGAATTTCAAGGCTTTAGTTCGATATTAAAATGTGACTGTCTTCACACGTAATACTGTTAATTCGATTTATTGAGCCATAATGCCGATTACAGAATATCGATATTGCGGGACGGGTATATCATCTATCTCATATTTAAAATTTTGAATCAAGGCTAGTGTGGAAGCATCATGTCCTTAATTAGAATTTGTTAGCCTCCATAAGTGTCCCGCCTGTATCCTACAAAGCTACGCAGTGACCCTCCAAGTATGTCCACTTCTTTGTGCACTGCTGTCAGGTGTGCACAAAGAAGGTCAAAGTAAGCCTGCAAAGTTTGGATTGAATTTGAATTTGAATGAAAATTTGAATTGGAATTTAGCAGCCAAGCCCTGCAAATAAAAAGGGTGCCCATGATGAAAAAATCCCGTTGCCCATCACATTGGTAGACATCGCACCGAATCTTTAGCAATTATCAGTAGCCCTGTTCTGCAGTCATAAGCACTCAAGTTAGTGATCTGACTAGCACTTCTCAGGCTCACAAGAGAGCCCCAGCTTGGACCCACCAAGAGATTCTGGATCTCATTGCCATCTGGGGAGACCAATTGGTGGCAAAGAGACTTCGGGTGTCCAAGAGAAGTGTGGCCAGCTGTGATCAAATGGCATGTGAAATGGCCACCCGAAATTACTCCCGGGACTCTGTGCAGTACTGGTTGAAGGTTAAAGAACTCCGTCTGGCCTATCAAAAATTCTGTGAAGCCAACCAGTGGTCATGGACTTGCTGCTATTAAAAACAGCTCCACATGCTTCTGGGGAACGACCCCACCACGGACCCCGCACTGAATTATGACACTTGTGGGCCGCGTCTACACGTGCACACTACTTCAAAGTAGCGGCGCCAACTTCGAAATAGCGCCCGTCACGGCTACACGTATTGGACGCTATTTCGAAGTTGAAATCGACGCTAGGGGGCGAGATTTCGAAGTCGCTAACCCCATGAGGGGATGGGAATAGCGCCCTACTTCGAAGTTGAACGTCGAAGTAGGGCACGTGTAGCCGATCCGCGTCCCGCAACATCGAAATAGCGGGGTCCGCCATGGCGGCCATCAGCTGAGGGGTTGAGAGACGCTCTCTCTCCAGCCCCTGCGGGGCGCTATGGTCACCGTGTGCAGCAGCCCTTAGCCCAGGGCTTCCGGCTGCTGCTGCAGCAGCTGGGGATCCATGCTGCATGCACAGGGTCTGCAACCAGTTGTCGGCTCTGTGGATCTTGTGTTGTTTAGTGCAACTGTGTCTGGGAGGGGCCCTTTAAGGGAGCGGCTTGCTGTTGAGTCCGCCCTGTGACCCTGTCTGCAGCTGTTGCTGGCACCCTTATTTTGATGTGTGCTACTTTGGCATGTAGACGTTCCCTCGCAGCGCCTATTTCGATGTGGTGCTGCCCAACGTCGACGTTGAATGTCGGCTTTGCCAGCCCTGGAGGACGTGTAGACGTTATTCATCAAAATAGCTTATTTCGATGTCACTACATCGAAATAAGCTATTTCGATGTAGTGTGCACGTGTAGACGTAGCCGTGGAGGCCCTGGTATGGAGTTCAGGGTGAACCTGAAGGAGTAGAGTGGCTTGGAGGAAGAGGGCAATGCAAAGGAGGTAAGGAGCAATGAGCGGGGGACAGAAGAATTTGTTCCAGACATCCCAGAGCTGTTCACCATCGACATGGAACCAGTACCCCCCATGGCATTCCACTCCACGGCAGTCCCCTCCATGCTGGTCACCTCCACACCGGTCCCTGAACTCTTTGGTTCAGGTGAGTATTTATTCTGCATGCTAGAAGCGGGTCGGGGGTGGGTATAGATATAGGGTTGTGTGTAGGTTTGCTAGCTCTGGTTCTGTGCCCCTCAGAACAGCGTGTTATTGTTTCTTGGGATGGTGCACTTCTCCTTTTTTGGAGATCTCCTGGACAGCCTCATCCAGGCACTCTTCTGTTTTTTTCCATGAGATTCTTGGGCAGGCCTGACTTGTTGTGGCTTCCCTGGTAGCACACCTTGCCACACCAGGCAACCAGGTAGCGATCTGGTGTGATGGCACCACACAGCATTTTAGCAAATTTTTCAGGCTTTTTGGTCACACAGCAGGCGTAGCTGTTCTTTCTCCATATCTGTTAGTTTTCGGAAGGTGATGTCTTATTTAGCAACCTGTGGAAGTATGGGAAGTTGCATCCTTTTTTTTTTTTTTTTTAACATGCTTCCTGCCCCTTTACATTGGCCTGCAGCAGCCAGTGGGTGCTCCATTCCCCACCACACAACATGGTTTGCATTCTCTGGGGGGGTCCCCCCCCACACATCCCTTTCCAAAGAGCATTTATTTTCATTTTTCATGAACCCTTCCCCCGCCCCACACGCCACGCATCTGCCAGGCTCTGCTGAGTGTTTCCCCTGCCAATCCCTTTCCCCCCAGGGTTTCTTTTGATTTTGCAGGACTCCCCAGCACTGCATGGCTGCTGGGCTCTGCTGGGCATTTCCTCTCCCATGTCACTTTCCAAGCACCGTTTGTTTTCATTTCTCAGGAGTCCTCTGCACCACATGGCAGTGATTCCTCTGCTCTGTTTTTCCCTTACCATGTCCCTTTACATCCAGCTTTTCTTTGGATATTTTTTTCTTTACGTTATTTTTATTGTGCATCGAAGCCCCACAAGCAGCCAGCCACTTGTGACTGACACAGGACACCCGGCCAGGACACCTGAAGGCTTCCCCTGCTTTGAAGACCTTCCCATTCTCACCAAAATAGGACACTTGCTTGTAAATTACCATGTCCACAAAGCAATGTGCTGGAGAAGTGACGGCAGGTGAGGTGCTGTGAAATGCACGCTTACTGTCCCATCCTTAATAACCCATGTGTCCTTCAAAAGTATACTTTCAGTGGTAGTACAGAGACCCCTTGATTGCACTTCAAAGCACATTATGTAAAGTGTATCTTAATTTTGACCTTCACTTTCCAGGCCTAGTGCCCAGTGTTCTAGAGAAAGCCAGAAGATGAAGGAAATGCAAACAAGATGTGATCCTTCAGCACATGGAAAACAGTCAGGCAGAGCACAGGAACTTGACAAAGGACACTGGTCAGTGGTGTTACAGTACAGCTGAGTGGTGTCAGAGTCAAGTAAACTTCAATGAGAGAATACTTGACCCGCAGCAGCAGCAATTGTCAAAAATGAATGAGGCCACGGCAAAGCAGAATGAGGTTGCGGCAGAGCTCATAACGGCCATTACTGAGCAGACGGTCCTGTGCTCCTTGCTGCAGGTGCAGAGGACTCCCAACCCAGCAGGACATCAGCTGATACCTGCTGGCCAGAGTATCCTGAGGAGAGGTTGCCCGCCCCCCATTGTCACAGTCCCCACACGTGTAGAGGGAGGGCAAGGCTAGTCTGCTGCTACAGCCCCAAGGGCTACTGCAAAAGGGTATTCAAGCACCCTTGAGAAGGCTTCTCTTCCTGGCCTCTTCAACCTCTTCTCCCAAAATAAAATCATTCCTTTGCGCTTGGTGTGATTTCTTGTCCTGCAGGAGAGAGGGAGAGAACACAAATCAAAACGGGTGGGTGATGGGAGGGTGAGTGCTGCTGAAGGCACAGCTGCCCAATGAAACTCACATGTCTGCAGCAGACGCATGGCTGAGGGAACCGAGCGCATTGGGGTGGGGAGTGTTGAACGCACAGCACATTCTATTTATTGCAGCTTAACCCCCTCCCACCAAAAAAGAGCGAACATTCATTACGGCATGATTGATTTATTGGCATTATGGCAGAGACATACACAGGTACCATGTGTGTTACAGATCATTCATAAAGCTGTTTTTCAAAGCGTCCCTTATTGCTGCAGCCTGAGCGTGGCTACTGGTGGATGGCAGTGTAGACAGCTGCGCGTAAGCCCTGCCTATTGCTTCCGCTTCAGAATTCCAGATGGACAGGAAAGTCTCTCGTGTTGATTCACATATGTTGTGCAAAATAGCGCACACTGTAATAACAGTGGGGACATTAGCTTCAGAAACATCCAAATGGGTCAATAAACATCTGAACTTTGCTTTCAAACATCCAAAGGCACATTCCACGATCATTCTGCACAGCTCAGTCTGTAAGTAAAATTTTTCTTGCTGAGGTCCACAGCTCCTGTGTAGGGTTTCATCAGGCACAGAAGCAGAGGGTAAGCAGGGTCACCCAATATAACAGAGGGCAGCTCCACATCACCAATCTTGATTTTTCTGATCAGGGAAAAAAATCCAGGAGCTTTCAGTACAGTCCTGAATTTTGGAAAATGCATGCATCATGAACCCTCCCTGCCCAGCCAAGCTGATGTCGGTAAAATGACCTTTGTGATCTACCAACCCCTGCATGACAATGGACAAGTACCCCTTTTGATTAATGCACTCTGAGGCCAGGTGGGCCAGGGCCATGATGGGGATGTGTGTGCGATCTATTGCCCCACCGCAGTTAGGAAAGCCCTGGGCAGCAAAGTCATCCACTATGGCCTGTACATCTCCCAGGGTCCAAGTCTTCCTGAGGAAATGGCGACAGATTTCATGGGCTACCTCCATCGCCATGGACCCCACTGTAGATCTGCCCACCCCGAACTGATTTGCCACTGACCGGTAACTGTCGGAGGTTGCAAACTTACACAGTGCAATTGCCACTCGCTTCTAAACCGTTAAGGCCTGCTTCGTTTTGGTGTTGCTGTGCTTCAGGGCAGGTACCGTAAAGGTGAACTTGCACATGCGAGTTCTGCACCCCCTGCTGGTCATCCCAGGACTCAACAACGATGTGATCCCACGAGTGTGTGCTGGTCTCTCAAGTCCAAAAATGCCACTCCACTGTCAGCAATGCAGTCATGACAGCCAACAGCTCTGAGTTCTTGGACCACGGTTGGCAGAATTGCTGTTCCAAACCACCATCCTTGTCATTGTCATCATCCACAGCAGCAGCAGGAGCAGCGGCACTGGGAGGATAGCTAAGTGTCATTGAACTTTGGAATTGAAGAACAATTTGTGTGACAGCCACTGTGGTTGCCGAAATGATCTGTGCTATGAATTGGAGCGTTCGTGGATCCATGCTTGTGCTGGAATGCTGCAGCAGGAAATGAAGCGATCTCCAGTTCTTTTTTTGCACAGTTAGTGATGCACTGAATTCTGGGATAGTACTTAGAATTCTGGGATCCCAACAAGAAACACCTACAAGCAACCAGGGCAAAGGCACGGGGGTATAGGTACCAACAATGCAGTGCTCACACTGTTGAACTTGCATGGGGCAATGGGGATGCGGAGATTCAACACGGACAAAAGGTGGGTCCAATTTCAAGAAGATTTGTGTACACTTTATTCAAATTCATAATATCGATATTAAGTATTTGAATTTAATATATATTGATTTGATCTCATAGTGTAGACGCAGTCTTAGTAATATAAGAGCAAGCTCACTTTTGTGGCAGATCTTACGTTGGTTTAAGAGTGCCTTGTATTCCTTTCATTGTTGATTCCTTGCAGCACCCTTTCTTGCAGGTCTTACTCCATATTACAGCTCTCTGCACATCTGGAGAGTTTCATTGCTTTATTAGTTCCACAGCAGATGTGGATCTAGTATGGAAGTTTAATAGTACTTCATTTCTGTGACACTATGATTTCCCTGCATTAACAAGAATTAGAGCGGATTCAGGTTCATTAGTAATACTCTTGTTCATTACTTTTACATCTTGTCTAGAATGAGCTGTTATGTAAGAGCTGCTAATACATTAGAGCAGAGATTCCCAAATGCTGGTATGTGTACTGTTGGTACTATGCAAATTTGATGGTTCATTGGTTCAGTCCCCAGTAATATTCTAAAAAGTTGGTATATGAACCAGTAGTTTTAGAGCCACTGTATTAGAGTCTAAATCCTAGAAAAGTGAAGCTTTTACCTAGCTGGGATACTCTAGCACTCTCTTGCTGTGGGTGTTTATGATAATAATGTGTCAAAAGTATACTGGAGCACCACAGAGGAAAGTGCTTTTTCCACTTCCTCTGGAATTAATTAAAAAATAGTGATCATCAGTGAAACAGATAATGACTTTGTGTCAGTAAGACAGGTAAATAATATGAAATGCTTCAAAGAGAACATGTTTGCTTTGATTACACTAAAATTATATTCTGTTCCATCCATTTCCCACTTGTACCAAGTAAACAAATTGGTGCAAAACAGTCTGGTTTTGCATAGAAACAGACTGTGCTCAGCCATCAGGTGTGCAAGAGACCAGACTCAAGGACAGTACAGGAGCTGAACACAGCCTATGTCTTTATGCTTCCAGAATGCAAAGATTGCACACAGCTAGCATTGCCTGCATTTGCTTCTGCAAAGGAGTGAGGAGGGGCCAGGGCAGCAGCGCATTCCTCCCCACTGCCCCTCTCTGCTCTGACCGGCCAATAGAGAAGCACACATTGCATCTACTTTGAAAGCATGGCAACATCTGCATCCAGGAGCTCTGGAAGGCATTGTGCCTCCCTGATGAAGCATTCCTCTTGGAATTTCTGCTGGGGTGATTCTGCAGAACCTTAATGCAACGATTTAGCCCTTAATGTGCCTCTTCTGCTCAATGAGATCTATGTTAATTTAATGTTGCCTGCAATACCATGCCTACTTGTATCAGAAACTTCTTTAAGTGTTTCAGATCTTAGGAAACTGCCAAGTGAAAATTCCGTCCTCTCTATATAATGTTTGACAAATAAAAAGTTTCTCCAAAATTTTCACTGAAATTTATACTGTAAACTGGAGATCTTGAAATGCCAATGAATAAAAGGCAACACCTCTATTCCAGCTCTCTTTTCAACACAGAATTTACTTCTGCAGAGAGTGTAGTTTTGTGTAATAAAAAACCAGAGGGTTATGCATTATACTCTGGATTCCATTAAGTGGAACCTAATGACCATAGTAAATTTTTCCAGTCTCATAAAACAATGAGGCACTTATTTATTGAGGCACTTTTCAGGGATTCAAGCTGTTAAACATTTTCTACTTTAACATGAGTTGTGCATGGTTTTGTAGTAGATAAAAGATGTCTGAACTTAATATATAAAGGGAAAAAAGTACTTTTGTGAAACAAGGAAACCAATGGATAATGATATTTAACTTTTTTTGAATATCTAAAGTAGTCTTTCTTTCTTTCTTTCACAATTTACTGAGCACCTATTTAAACCTCCATCCAGCTCTGTAATGATCACCAAATAAAATGTTTACTACATGCTGTTTTACAGTCTGAAGTTACAACTAAAGGACAGAAGGTGAAAGAGCTTAGTTCAAAAGTTTCAGATCTCAAAAAACTGACCAATAGTCAAGACTCACCTGCAGATCTTCAGGTAAGATGTAATGTCACTCATCAATCTGTGTTGTTCTGAAATTGTGCCCCTTCTATAGCCTTAGCCTATTTGGGGAAACATATTACACTTGCCCTTATTGTGATCATTTTCTTCCTGTTCAGAGAAGTCTAAATTAATTACTGATATTATTTCTGAACAAGAATACTGTAGAATATATAGGAAATTCAGTTTTGTAAGTGTTTTGCCACCGTCTGAATGTAGTGATGATACCTTCTTCATTGAAAGGTAGTGTTGTAATGGAGAACATAATTATGTTGGTCTGTTTCATAAAACAGCACGTTGGATTAAAATCTGTGTATCAGACTAATTATTATGAGAAATTGGTCAAAACAGGAACCTCAAATCCTCATTCTTATCATTTTTTATTTTGGGTGTCTGACTCAGATGAAGACTCATTTTGTTTAGTGACTCAGATGTTGACTGTGCGGAGAGGGGTAACTCTTTAATTTCCTCAGAGTCGAATAGCCATTAGTTCTGCGTTAAATTCTGACTCCTCTGAAATCAATGGCAAAACTCCCACTGACTTCAGTGATGCTAGGATTTCACTCTCAGTGCCTGCTGTTTTCCTTTACTTTAAATATCTGTAGCTGTTCATGTAAAAAGAGTAAAAAATAAAAAAGGAGGGGGGGACTTTTACTTTTTTCCATTTGTTATGCCATGTGTAACACCCATTAGTTGTAATACTAGGCCAAAGTGATTCACAGTCATGCTCTAAAGTATGGAATTTTGGGTTTAGTTTCTAGAAGCAGATTTAAGGCAAAAACTGGAACATGCCAAAGAAATGTCTGAGACAGCAAAAGAGACACTGGAAGATTTCTGTGCTCAGAAGATGCAGTTACTAAAATTTATAGATCAGATGACAGACTGGCTTGCAAAAGTAGAAGAGTCACTATTAAACTCTGCTTGTAACAGAGATCCCAAGGGCCTAAGTAAAGTGAAGGTAAGCATCACATAAGATATACTTTTTATTGCATAGTGGCTCCACTATTTAATTCTAGCATAGTTTTACCTGATTGAGAATAATGACAGTCAGTTTATTAAAATGTAGCTGTTAGTTTTAAAATGATCATATTAAAATGTCCATTTTTATGCTTTAGATATTAATAAAGAACACACCATTATATTTTTAAAGAATTGAATAGCACTGCTGAGCGTCGTTTGTTCTCTTTGTAAGGCAATCCTTTTGGAGAAATGAAATGCATAGCTCTCTTTTTTATTGTGACAGAAGCTCATGTTATTTCAGCCAACTACTTTCAGTCATTGCTTTAGAATGCTTGCTAGCCTGTTTTTTATTTTATTTTTTTTCTGTTCTAATTGTTGTGGAGTTGGGAACTGATGCAATTAAGTGACTAATAGCTCTGGTGGATCTTAGCATCATATTAGGCTCTACTCTAGTGCACCTCAAACACCTCCACTATCTAAACCCTAAACTTCACTTATGCCATGTTATGACACACAGTGTGGAAGTTTCATAGTGCAAATAAGTGGCAATACTGATGAAAAAGCCACTCTCAACTTCACTTTTGAAATGAATTTCAGGCCCATATGCAGGGGCGAGCACAAAGAGTGCAAACACATGGTACCCGCCATGTCCACTTTCTCTCCCTCCCTGCTGTGCCATGCAGGGGTAGCCTACAGGGCATGATGGGGGTATCCAAGGCACCCTACGTGTTGTTGTTCCTTGGCCAGCTCCCCGCCTAGAGAGCTGGCCCTGGACCAGGGAAGGAACTACATTTCCCAGTATGCCCTGTGCCACTAGCAACAGGAAAGGGAGGGGAACAAAGTAATAGTGTTTTTCATTTACAATATCCCAGAAGGTAATTTCTATAAAACCTTTATTACTGTACACATTTTAGTACATTTTATTAAAAAATCAGCTTATTGATCACTGTTTCAACTCAATTCTTTTCATTAACCTCTTATGCACGCTCATTGGATGACTATTTTGAACTCCTTTATGTTAAAAAAAAAAGTGGTCCGCATTTACAAAAAAACACAAAACATACTCCTCCCAGAAATTCCTGTGTACGAGCCTGATTTGAGCTTTGTATGCTGTCCCCCAGACGGATCAAGGCAGTCCGAATGATCCTTCCCCTCTCTCCCAAACTCCCAGTTCACATTGCTTTCTTTAGTGTAACCTCTGAACAGGGCACAAAAATGCCACTAAAATATTTTTTGGCTGGAATTTGCGAATTTGTCACAATATAAATGTTTCTTCATAGATGGTTTGATCTCTGTAAAGTTCTCATGGGATACAGGCTGGGGTCATGTGGGGCCCTACCTGCCCAGAAGGTTCTGATCAGAAACAGGGCTGGTTTTCTGCCAGCTTGTCCACCAGGCGCCTCAGATGCTCCCTAGGCCGACTGGCTTGGATTCAGAGACCCCAGCGGTTCTAGGTCCACAGCTTTGAAGCTGCCCATCAAATGGACTGCCCTGTGGCTGGGGCTCTACCTTATTTAATTGAAAATGTCAAAAAATCATTCTGCAAAATTAAACAAATTTTGAAATATCTAAATCCTCCATTAATGGAATTATATTTTTCCACTTAGCTATATTGTAGCCCAAATGAAGCTTCACTGTTGACTGCCAATAAGGATTATTTTCAGTTGTGCTTTGGAAAATATATTACATAAAAAAAATAAAAAACAACCTACAATGGCAAATGCTGACAAATGCCTATTTTTGGTGCTGATTTGATTTTTCCTAGGGTCCTTATCAGTTGGGAATTGTTAGGGAATTGTGTAATTGAATAATCTCTTCCCCAGTTCCCTCCACAAATTCTTTGCTGCAGAGTGCTCTCAGTAGCTGCAACAAGTGGCTGGATGAAGTGCAGAAGAGCAGGAAAAGTAGAGGAAATAGGCATCTGGTTTGTGCAGGTGGGCATGCTACGCTGACAATGCCATCTTCCCCTGTAGGAAATCCAAAAAGAACTTCAGCTCCAGCACAGCAGCATTGAATCAACGCGGGAGAACCTCAACAGCCTGTGCCGCAAGTACCACGCTGTGGAACTAGAGACTCTGGGTTGCACAGTGACATCACTGATACAGAAATATGAAGCTGTGACTCGGCAGTGTTCCAGAACGCAGGCCAGCATGCAGGACTCCCTGGAGAAACATCTCCTCAGTGAGTCTCTGTGCTTATTTAGATGAGCTGTTAGACCACAGCCATGAATCAGACTGCCTACGAAGAGAGTCCGTGAAGTTTCCGTTGACATAATTTACAATTACACTCTTGTTATTGTATAGAGACTTTCATAAGTGTGCTTTCAAAGTCTGTTGCAAACTCAAGGGTTTACAGAAACAAAATTCAGCCTTATTTAATACATGCAGTGCTCATAGCAAGAGTTCCAATTCAGTTTTCTGTGATAAAATCCTCCTGTGTTTCTCATCTTCCATTTAGTTCCATTATAACTCCCCTTGCTATAAATCATCACTATATAGTACTCAAATGCTCTATCTGTAAGTAAGGCCAGTCTCATGGTGCAAAAGCTATTGAAGTCAAGATGAGTCTTCCTTTTAGATCCAACAGGCTGGAAATCAGGCACCTAATGAAGGATGATAAGATATCTGCACTGCTACTTTGGACTGTATGACCATAAAATGGCTTTTTTGGAAACTTTTGTTTCTTTTTATAAGCTTCAATGCAGGAATTCCAGGAGTGGTTTTCTGCGATGAAGGAAGCGGTGAAAGAATCATCTGATAGGTCTGGGGACAACAAAGCCATAGAAGCAAAGCTGCATGATTTGCAGGTAGAGTTATCAAATCAAGAGATGATAATTTGCTACTTCGGGCCATTTGCATCCATGTATTATCTTTTTTATATTTACAAGAAATCTGACAAATCGTTTTTTTTTCCTGGAAAGAAAATATAAAAATTTCTCCAAATACTAAAAAATGACTGTGCACATCCAAAAGGTGCCAGCCACGTATTTCAGCTTGTGCTATTTCTTTTTTCTAGTAAAACTCTTCTTGTTTCCCCTCTGAAATTTTATACTCTATTTTCTCCTTTGTTTCTGCCTTCCTCCCTTACCATTTTTTCTATCTTTCCATACAATGTCTTTCTTCTCTTTCACACTTTCTTGCTCCTTCCTTCAGACGTGACATGATATGATATAGATGGATGGATAGATAGTAGGATTTCCTTGATCTGATCTGTTGTGGAAAAGAGCTTAAACTAGACAAATGCTGTTCTATTTCTTGTAAATAACCCTAATCCCTGAAATGTCTGCTTGTGGCTTTAGGCTACGGTTACACTGACCTGAACTGCTGGCAGCAGTATGCAAATGGGGGCGGGGCTTGAAAATACAAATGGACACTTGTTTGCATATTTGCTTGCTGGCAGAGGCTGCTGCCAGCAGAAAAAAGGCAGTGTAAACATGGTTCTGTCAGCGAAACTGCCTCCTTTGTCAGCAGCCTTTTATGCCTCCCTCTTCCCCCCTGTATTTGCATACTGCTGCTGGCAGTTTGGTTCAGTTAAACCATCAGTTTAGAGTTTATGTAAAATAGGAAGGACTGAAGATGTACTGGGGACACATGGGAATTGTGCATTCTCTCCGTTATAGATTTTAATAAAATCTGGTTGTAATCACTCCCTCTGCTAGAGATTGACTCTGAACTTCTTAGCTGTTAGCTAATCCTGCTTGTATAAATTATACTCTTTTCTCACACAGAGAGTGTTGGACACAATGAGTGAGGGACAGAACAAACTAGATGCTGTTTCCAAGCAAGGAGAAAATGTATATGGTTACTTACCCCAATCGGTTGTGAGCAGTATCCAGGAGCAGATATCAAAGTCATACCAGGACTTCGAGGGATTCCTAAAACAATGTGTGAAAGATAAAGAGGCTCTGGAAGACTGTGCTGTAGAACTGGGAAGGTGGGTTATTTTAACAGTACCAGATACGCTGCAGAGATGTATTACAAAATGGTTTGGAGGTGAGGCACGACAGCAGATGGAGAAGTTTTCAGAGGATGAGGACATAGATGATGATTTGAGCTTAAAACTTGCAGATAAAGAAGTAATAACTATGGGCTTGTTTACCCCTTCCTCTGGAGATAAGTTAACAACTCTGTGTTAGTAATTTTGGGGAAACAATTGGGCTGTGTATGTTACACAAAGCAAACTCAAAACCCAAAGGCTCAAGTTATTTATTAGACCAGAATGTGTTTCCTGATGAGGTAACAGGCAGAGTATTAATGGGCAGTTGGATGAAACAGCAAGATGAGATCAGATGGAAATGTTGTGTGTGCCTCCATGTGCATTAAAGTAAGATTTTTTAAAAGTAGGAAACTAAAGTAGACTCCTAAATCCTTGGCCTCATTTTTCAAAAGTGCTGATCACTCGGAAAATCCTATTAATCTCAGGGGGATCTCTTAGGTGCACAATATTTTTTTAATTGGCTAGTTATTTATATGCATAAGTTTGATTTTAAGAACCTAATTTTAGACTTTTTTTTTAAATTGAGTTACATTTGAGTTAAAAGCAAGATTCTGAGAGGGTTTTATTTAGCCACCTTATCTTTACTGAATATAGAAGTAAAGATAAGCAATGTCACTTTAAATTTTGGAGGGTTCTTTTCCCAATGTAATTCCCATGATCTTGCTGAACATTTTTAGATCCTTGCGGAATATTTTTAGATTAGTAGTCACTGCAGCAGTATGTTGTGTGTGGAGCTCTCATTCACTACAAGTTAAAGTGATATCCAGTCTATGTTTCCAACTCAACTGATTATGCATTCTGCTGTATACACTCAATGGAATCTTTGCACATCTAGGGATTGCTTGTAAAGGGATACCTTTCTGTTCCATAGCTTTGAGGATCAGCACAAAAAGTTGAGCCTGTGGATCCGTGAAATGGAGGAAAGAGTAAGTACAGAAGCACTAGGTGAGAGCAAACAGCACATCCCTGAGAAGAAAAATGAGGTGCAGAAAGTGGAAAAGTTTCTGGAAGAATTACTGGCTGCAAGGTATAACAATATGTTTTCTAATGTTCCGTTGCCAGAGTTCTTTATTTTCTTTGTTAAGTCAGAGTTATATAGAACTGACTGGTAGTACGCACAAGATGCTGGAGGATGCAGTGTGTCAAAGGAACAAGTTACAAGAGGTTGTATCCACATAGCTCCAGGTTGAGGAAATTTGAATCTGGATCTAAAGTTAATGGCGTAGGCTCATTATTATTTCAGGGGAAGCTGAAGTAACTTTGTTAGTAATGATGAAAAAGCAGTCATGTAGCACTGTAAAGACTAACAAAATAATTTACTAGGTGATGAGCTTTCATGGGAGAGACCCGTTTCATCTGTCCCACGAAAGCTCATCACCTAATAAATTATTTTGTTAGTCTTTAAAGTGCTACATGACTGCTTTTTTGTTTTGGTAGAATACAGACAAACACAGCTATCTCTCTGTCCCTGTTAGTAAAGATGATCTGCACAGCATGGCAACCTCAGCTTTAGCAATGTGTTTTAGATGTCACATTCATCATAATATTCATCACATTGCCCATTTAAAACTCGTTTTCTTTTATTGTCTTTGTCCCATGACATCCAGTTCCACTTACATTGCAAGCTCTTATGCTGCCCTCCATGCGCTGTGTGCATAACATCTCTCAGCCAAAGAAACTTGAGCTGGGAAACAGCCAGTGGAGGTTGAGGTAATTGCCATTTTTAGTATACTGTGTAATTGTGCAAACATTTTATCATTTGTTGGAAAAGGTAGAAAAATATTGTTCAGTTGTTCTGCTAAACCTCACAGTATACTAAAAGAAGGTACTGACCTAGTCCTCATCCATCCACCCAGGGCTGGTCCAGCAGGGCTTTTGACTGATGTGAGTTCAGCCTAGTACATACAGAAACCAGGAGAATTATCCAGTGATTGGGCATTAGCTTACGACTTGGGAGATCTCGATTTACTTTTCTGTTCTTCCACCGACTTCCTGTGTGACCTTGGACAAATCACTTAGCTCCAGTTTTATGAATCTTGGTTTCTCCAGTCATGGAATAGGGATACTGATACTTTCCTATCTCATACAATGGGAGGAGTTTGAGGATAAATGCACTGAAGTTTGTGAAATGATCTGGTGCTACCATAATAGGAGACAGATAAATATTTGATAGATTATGTGTTGGAGGGAGAATCGGCAATATCAACAGAGAATTAGATTTCAATTACAACGTGCTGATTGCTACTTTTAGCTTGACTATTCTTGCCACGAAAGCATTATTGTTAAAGCACTAATATAGACCCTCATTAACATTATTTCTGCTATTTAAAATTAATATATGCTTCTCATACTATACACTCAAATTTGCTTTATTCAGATAATGTTTGTGTAACTGATTTGTCTGAGTATAGTGCAACTTGATTATGTTGGTAGTATTAAGTCATTTCCATCCTCACTACAGCAGTGACAGTTCAAGCAGTTTCTAAAATTGTCAATGCCAAACCTTTCTTTTAGAGAATCCTTTGATAAACTTTCCCAGAGGGCACAAGCTTTAAATGAAGGAGGACACGGTGCTGGGAGTGAAGTACGTCTGGCTTCTCAAAACCTCTCCAGCTATCAAAACCTTGTCAAAACTGTCAAGGAGAAATTGCGAACATGTCAGATTGCACTCCAGGAGCACCAAGCCTTAGAGGAAGCATTGCAGAGTATGTGGTCCTGGGTGAAAGATGTTCAAGATAAATTGACTTCTGCAGAGAGCACTGTTGGCAGCAAAGCCACATTGGAGAGGCGACTGAGTCAAATTCAGGTAAAACACAGGGCTACATAAACTAGCACATCAGAATTAAAATTGCATTAAAGTTTAAGTCACAGGAACTCAGGGATTTTTCCGTCGAAAATCAGGGGCTTAGCTATTGTCTGTCTGCTACAAAATACATAAATGCCTTAGGAGGCACCATGTGGCACTTGTGTGGCTTAATACTTTGCTGTTAGAGCACTTTCAAATATAAATAGAGAGACAAGATGGGTGAGGCAGTATTTTTCATTGGACCAACATTTCTTAGTGGAAGAAGCAAGCTTTAGAGATTATAAAGAGATCATCGGGAGAAGTTATGGTCCAAGTTGACTAGGGATACACAGAAGAATGGTTCAGAAGAGGTAAATGAACTCAATGAAAATGATGAATGATGCTGGAAGAGTAGCACTTGGAGCAGGGATGGGTAATAAGCAGCCCGCAAGTGTGACCCAGAGGTTTCCTTATGTTTGCTGGGTGGATTTGAAACATAGAATCCTTTTTGCTGTGCAGGAAATCCTTCTAATGAGAGGCGAAGGTGAAGTTAAGTTGAACATGGCCATTGGAAAAGGTGAACAAGCCCTTAGAAGCAGTAATGAGGAAGGGCAGAAGGTGATACAGACCCAGCTACAAACACTGAAGGATGTATGGAATGATATTATCAACACTTCAGTGAGTTGTCAGAGGTAAGCTCACTGTGTTTCTCCCAGGATGAGAACTTTACGCCGCAAGTAGTTTGGCCAATGACAATTTGAAATGTAATATTCTGCTCTAAGTGTCTAACGCCAGAAGAATCTGACCCAGATTAAAATGCAATTTAAAAGTGCTTATCTGAAGGAAAATACACAGGAAAACAATTCAGCGATTTCTCTGCTTGAGTTCAGAGTTCAGTGTAAACAGGTCACTGCAAAAAATACCTCCTTGAATAAAGAAGCAGTGTGTTTGGTACACTGGTTACAAAGGACTAAAACTCAATAATCAGAAAACATCAGGTTTTTTCAGTAGTTAGCCGTGCAGTATTTATTATTTTATGAGGGTTTGTTTGTTTTTTTAAATTCAGGAATTGGGATTAAGGTGTTTTTGGACTTTCATGTGAAACTTGGGGCTCCTCCATCGGAGTTACTCAGTATTATCCAACTATCTCATTTGTTAGCACTGACCCCATCATTCCAGAGAAGACTGCAATGACAAACTTCATTTTCACTTTGATTCTGTGGCTAAATTCATCCCAGTATATGTAAGCGCCAACTGACATAAACTTGGGGTGGAACCCTGGCCGTTTACATGAGAACATGGGAAGTGCCATACTGAATCAGGTCAGTGATCCATCTTGCACAGTTCCCTGTCATCTGACAGTGGCCAGTGTCAGATGATTCAGAAGGAATGACCAGAAGAGGCACTTATCAAGCAATCCGTTCCCTATTATTGACGCCTAGCTTCTGGCACACAAGTTAGGGATTTGTATCCCCGCCCATCCTGGCGCATAACCATTGATTGAACTGTCTTCCACAAACATCTCTAGTTTCTTTTTGAACCCTGTGATAGCCTTGGATTTCACAAGATCTGGCAATGAGTTCGACAGTTTGACTGTGCGTTATGTGAAGAAACACTCCCTTTGGTTTGTTTTAAACGTGCTACCTGGGGCAGGGGGAGAGATAGCTCAGTGGTTTGAGCATTGGCCTGCCAAATCCAGGGGTGTGAGCTCAATCCTTGAGGAGGCTCTTTAGGGACTGGGGCAAATAGATGTCAGGGATGGTGGTTGGCCTTGCCAAGAGGGTAGGGGACTGGACTAGGTAACCTCCCAAGTCCCCTTCCAGTTCTAGGAGGTATATATCCCTATTATTATTTTTACCTATTAATTTCAATGCTGTGGCAAAGATTCCATTTACTGGAGCCCAGATTTCATCTGTGGACGCATGGCAGTGGAAAGTCTGCTAGGAGAAATTGACATTGTGCAAGTGTTCATCCTAGTAGCTTATCTGCTATTATTTGGAAAAGAATTAAACAAGATGTGATTTATTTGGTCTTCTAAAATTGTCAGTTTTTCAATAATTATTTAAATGGTACACATTTTAATATCGTTTTTGAGAGGACAGTGGCTTATGTCTCATGCAGAACATCTGCAATGATATGCATTTTGCTTTGCTAGACAAATTAAAAGTAACAGCTCAGATGATAGTGAAGAAGTCTGGAGTAGCAACAGTTTGAACTGATGAATGGAAAGGGTCAGCTTTGCTGAAGAGAGATCCAAAAAAATATTTGGAAGAAGATGTATTCTAAATGTCTGATATACATGTACAATATAAAATATAAAAGGTTGGGGTTTTGCCAGTAAGTAAAATATTGATAGTTTGAAAAAGTACAGTAAATAAAATTGTTCCTACTGGTTTCAGATATTTATTTGTTCTGTTGATATTCTTCACTTAAACATAAGAAATCTTAGACCAGTACAGTCTTTCAAATCAGTAAGATTGTTTAAAGTGTAATTGCTGACTTTAGTGCAATTATGAAGAGTGACCAGGTAAATCACTGTCCAGTAAATGGTGGATGAAAACTTTTGATTACCCTTCACTATATAGGGGTCGTGTGAAATTCTGAAAATATGTTTATGAAACTGTTGACCATTGAATTTTAGGCAATTTTATTCTTTCAAAATATTGTTATGATGTTTTAGTAAAAGAGGGGTTACATGCTGAACAGCATCTGTCAGTGTGCTAGACTATAGGGACCCTCACTCTCCTCGGTAGACTTTGTTCCATGGGAATGTTCAACTGAGTGTTGTAGTGTCACCTAATTAGTTTTCCTTAAGGCCTGCAAGACTTCTAACTGGTACTTTATTTGTGTCTTTCATATAAGCTGTTTGGAGTCTGTGATTAGCCAGTGGAATGACCATTTGGAAAGGAAAAGCCAGCTGGACCAGTGGTTGGAATCAGTGGATCACAAAATAGAACAGCCTTTACAGACCCAGACTGGTCTGAAGGAGAAGTTTTCTCAGCTGGATCACTTCCAGGCTATTGTTTCTGATATAGAGGATCACTCTAGTGAACTTCATCGACTTACTGAAAAAGCCAAGGAACTATATGAGAAAACTCAGGATGCTTCTTTCAAGGAAGCAGCTGAAGAGGAATTGAAAACACATTTCAGTGACATCACTACTGTGGCCAAGGTACATACTTTTTAAGAGAAGGTAAACTTTTTACATACTAGTTTTTATGAATGAGCTTGAGCTGATTTCAGTTCCATTTCAAGTAATGAACATATTTAAACACACTTCTATAAAATCGATGTACAAGCACCTAAAGAGCCACATCATAAATTATATCTCATTTACACATTTGTGCTAAAACAGAATCAGAAGGCAGCTTTGACACCCAGTTTCAATAGTTTACTTGCATGAAAAGCAATGTAAGTGTTCGTTTTCTTGGCTTTTTTTGCTTCAATTTATCAAGATAGAGTCTCATTTAATTTACATTAGCTCACTGGGATGCAACCATTTGTTTCCCTTGGGAAATTGGGGTTTTCAGAAGGGATATTTAGCTTTGATTAATGAGATCTATATATTTGAACCTTGAGATACTATATATAATATTTCTGCAATTTCTTTTTTATTTCTTTTAATTTTCTTTCTTTCTTTCTAATTTATTTCCATCATGGTTCTCTTTGTGTGTATGGGAAAGAAGGGAAGAGGTATTTCACACAAGCACAAGTGGAAAAAAATTGCTTTAATGAAAACACATTTCTATACAGAAGACATAGATAAAAGTATCTGTTTTGTGGCCATTGAATATGAGACATGTTGTGTGGTGCCTCTCCTTGGTCTCCCAGGGAAGAGACTACAACCTGTCTGTTCTTGGACCCCTCTGACCAATATCCCTCTTCCAAGCTCACTGAGTGAGGGATCTTGTCTGACCCCCATCACTTCACACAACTGAAAATTTAAATCAAATAAAAAATTAAAAATCTTTTAAACCCATAATTGTGCCCAATAAGACCTGAAAAAGATGCTTAAAATAAACATCATTATTATAATTCTGCAAGTCTATATAAAAGCCTTTGTGTAGTATAACTTGACTTTAGTAAGGCTTTTGATATTGTCTCATATAACCTTTTCACAAACAAACCAGGGAAATACAATCTGCATGGAACTACTGTTAGGTGGGTGAATACATGGTTGGAAAACCATTCCCAGAGAATAGTTACTAGTGGTTTAGTCAGGCTGGAAGGATATATGTCCTTCAGGGATTAGTTCTGGATCTGGGTTTTTTCAATATCTTCTTCAATGATTTAAATAATGGCATAGAGAACACACTTTATAAAGTTTGTGAACAATCAGGGAGGGGTCACGTGTGTTTTGGAGGATAGGCTTAAAATTCAAAATGATCTTGACAAACTGGAGAAATGGTCTGACGCAAACAGGACAAAATTCAATCAGGACAATTTCAAAGTATTCCATTACATGGGAACAGTCATGTGCACACATAGAAAGCATGAAATGACTGCACAGGAAGGAGTACTGCAGAAGTAGATATGAGGTCACAGTAGATCACAAGTTAAGTATGAGTGATCAGTGTAACTCTGTTTCAAAAAACAAAAAATTAAACACCTTTTGGGGATGTTTGTTAGCAGGACTGTTGTAAGTAAGACACAAGGGGTGCATTTACACGAAGAACTAACTTCAAAGTTAACTTTGAAGTTAGACACTACTTCGAAGTAACCTGCAGAGAGTCTACACATGTTTTACCGTACTTCAAAGCTAACTTCAAAGTCCTTACACCATTCCCGGGAATGATGTAGGGTGTGTGTAGATGCTCAACTTTGAAGTCTGTTACTTTGAAGTTGTACTTGGAAGTAAGCAACTTTGAAGTTATTTTTGTAGTGTAGACTTGCCCAGATAGTAATTCTTCTGCTCTACTCAACTAGGCCTCAGCTGAAGAATTGTGTCTAATTCTAAGTGTCACATTTCAGGAAAGATAAGGACAAACTAGAAAAAGTCTGGAGAAAAGCATGACCTATGAGGGATTATTGGAAAAAATGTGGAGTTTATGTAATCTGGAGAAGAAAAGACAGAGAGGAGACATGATAAGAGTTTCCAAGTTTGTTACAAGGAGGAGCAATGGGCTTAAACCGCAGCAAGGGATGTTTTAGGTAGGAGATTAGGGAAAACTTCCTAACTGTCAAGATGATTAAATGCACTGGAATAAATTGTATAATGAACTTTTGTAATCTCCATTGTTGGAGATTTTTAAGAGCAGGCTAAATACAAATATCACGGATGGTCTAGATCAGTGGTTTGCACCAGAAGTATGCATACCTCTGAAGATACAGAGAGGTCTTCTAGGAGGTACATCAAGTCATGTAATATTTGTCTAGGTTTACAACTTGCTACTTAAAAAGCACTAGCAAAATTAGCATATACTAAAATTGCATAAACAGTGACTTTGTTTATACTTGCTTTTTACATTGTAATGTAAATACAATATTTATATTCAGTCAATTTATTTTATATGCTAGAAATGAGAAAGCAGGCAATTTTCAGTAACTGTTCTGACACATTTGTATTTTTTGTCTGATTTTCCATGCAAGTAATTTTTAAGTGTGATGAAACCTGGGGTATGGAAGATGAATCAGACTCCTGAAAGGGGTGTACTATTCTGGATAGGTTGACAGCTACTGGACCAGATAATATTCAGTTCTACCATGAGTGAATGGGACTGTACTAGACCTCTTGAGGTCCCTTCCAGCCCTACAATTCTAAGTTTCTATTAAAAGCTTTAGAAGCCTTTTCTCCCGTGGTCTCTTGACCTCCAAGATCTCTCTATTTTTCACTTGGGTTTTCAGGAAGTGAAATGTTTTGAATGACCTAATGTTTGGCAAAGAATGAATTTATTTGGTGGCTGCTAGTACCATACATTAGTTGTTGGGTTTATTTTGATTAATTGTTTGGTTTAATTCATGGCAAAGGCCCCTAGGATATTGTAGTATGTGTGGATGTGTGTAAGTAAATATTAGTGTGCTAAACTTACAAATATTTTGTGGTTCTTTTGGACATAATATATATATATATATATATATACACACACACACATATATATATATATATATATATATATATATATATATATATATATATATTTCAGTGTTCACTCTTGCTATTATTTAAATTATAGCAACACCTGGGAATAATACAAATATGTAATTGTAAAAAACAGTAATAATAAGTGATCTTAAATAATAATAATGGTTAATGAGAGGGACTGCTTGCTCAAAGTGCAACATTAGATATGTATACTTCGTACACAAAATCAAAATAGCACTTTCCAAAACTAAAGTTGAGGTGGTGGTGCAAAATATTTGATGACTGAAAATGCTCCCTTTTTAGTGGAAGTAGAAGCAATTTGCTGGGTACACCAAGTTAATTTTTATTTGATAGTTTTTCTTTAACTTTTCGTTTCTCTTAACCAAGTTTTCTCTCCAGGAGTAAGTTTTGCCATTAGTAATTTCCAAAATATAGGAAGGAAAATAAGCTTTCAGGCCCTCACTGTACATATTTAGGTCATGCCAGTGAATCTAGAAAACTTTCTGTTGCCTGTTCAGTCTGTAGCAATCTTTCTTAAACTACATTCTGCAGAACACTGGTGTTCAATGACCAACCCTAAGGTGTGCTGTGAGCATCTGACACTTCTTTGATATACCCGGATGGTGTATATTTTCTGCTATTAAAACCAGATACAATTATTTGAAGAAAATTTTAATGGATGTTCTACATGAAGAAATAGTATTGTTTGTTGTTCCATTGTCACAGGAGTTTAAGGAATGCTGTTCTAAAGAATACTTTTGAGAATGAGAAAAAAAAATACCACTCTAGTTGAAAGTCAATTGAATAAGCTAGTTTTAAAAATGGGGCTTAGGCCCCTAACATGCTTTAGCACTTCTGAAAACTTTAGGTACTATCTTCCTTTATTAGATTTGACAGGGTAATTCTTTGGTTTGACTATACTTGCACACTTAGGACAAGACTGTGCGTCTAAACTACAGCCCATGTTCTAAGGCAGCACAGAGAGACTGTCTACCAGAATTCTGTCTGAGTCTACAAGGGGCACATACTGCAGCAGCACAGCAGCAGCTTTGCATACTTTGGAAGGATACAATGAATGTTATCCCGTTCTCTACACAGCCTCCCGACTGGCCAGTGCGCCACGGAAGGAGAGCCTGGCTCTGCTCTCACACTTTCCCCTCCTCAGGCATTTTGGGGAAGCAAATTGCCCCTCTGCTCAACTAAACGCTACATGTCTTTAATGCAGAGACACAACTGGGAAGGGAAGATGAGGCAAAACGTAGCTCTTTACAGCTTATAAGTCAATTTAAAAAATGCTTTGGAGGCAGCCCTGCAAACCGTGTGCAACCCTGCGCTGCAAACTGAAAGGGAGGAGAGACCAAAGCTTACGCTCTCCCGTGAGTGCCCAAGTGAATCTGTTTTCTGTGTGATTGCTAGGAGAAAATGAGGAAAGTGGAAGACATTGTGAAGGACCATTTGCTGTATCTTGATGCTGTGCATGAATACACAGACTGGCTCCATTCTGCAAAAGAAGAACTGCACCGCTGGTCAGACGCGTCTGGAGACACACCAGCCATACAGAAAAAGCTAGCCAAAATTAATGTAAGAAACATGACTGGTTTTACTTAACTTTCTCCTTCTGCACTGAAACAGGACATGGCCAGATGTGCTGTGGGATGTAATGATGCTGTTTCCCTTGATTGGTCTCAAACGATTGTTACTCTTCACTGAGCTGAGAGTGCACTTGCTATGCCAAACTCTATTCTCAGCTGCTATGAATTAAGTAAAATCACTAACCGAGATCATTAATCACAGGTCCACATAGGAAGCAGCGCCATCTCAGTGGGTTCAGAGAGCAATTGTGCCTCAATGCAGGGGTTCCAAATCTTTTTCTTTCTAATCCCCTTCCCCAACCCTTGTA
This sequence comes from Carettochelys insculpta, assembly GCF_033958435.1. NCBI lineage: Eukaryota > Metazoa > Chordata > Testudines > Carettochelyidae > Carettochelys > Carettochelys insculpta. The sequence continues at coordinate 93,544,298 of NC_134139.1, forward strand.
TGCTATAACAGCTCCACCTCTGCCACAACTGTTCTTCTCAATAGGAAAGCTGGGGCTAGCACTCAAGGGTGGGAAGCAGGACACGTGTCTGGGGCCCATGCCACAGGCATAACTGGGAAGCTAAGTTGCTCAGACATGTAAGAAACATGGGAAGCTAAGTTGCTCAGACATCTGCTTCATTCGTGGTGCTGGGGTCTGGAGCCCAGTCCTGCAGTCCTGTCCAGTAGGTTTTCAGTTTTCTGCTCTAGGCCAGAGCAAGTGTAATTCTGGACATGCTTGGTGGACCCCCACAACCTGCTGAGGGACCTCTGAGAACCACTGCCAATACAAAGGCTGTACCTTCTTGGTCCTCCAAGCATGTCTGCTCTATCTTCAGGGTGAGAAAATGGATAAAGGTAAGGCCCTTACCTACTGCCACACTCTCTCATATCTTGTTAGGCCACTGTGTCCCCTGGGAGGCCAGAGAAAGCTCCCTGCATTACTTCACACACCGGGGAAGTGCTGATCTGTGGGACAGAGTAGGGGAGCCTCCATGCATAACTCCATGACTTCTTAGTGTCTCTGAGGGCCTGTCACTCTCTGTCCTATGTCTACACTTGAAGCATCTGTCTACAGAAGTTACTGTTATTAGAGATATTCCAACAAAACTTCTGTCAACAAATTGCATCTACACATAAAAGATGATAGATCTTTTGATCCCTGCTGTTAACAACCACCCCCCCAAAATCTACACAGCTATTTTGTCAACAGTTTCTGTCGAACAAACATATTTTGGGTGTAGATGCTCCACAAGTTTTGTTGACAAAACCCCAGTTTTGTCTACAAAACCCCCTAGTGTAAATGGAGTCCATGTGTTTATATACTACAAAACAACTGATGTATCCCTGCATGAAGCATAAGAGTAGGGTTCATGTGTATTTGCTATCATAACATTTCACTTCAGATAATCACAGAGAAATTTTAGATTGAAGCAAAAGCAGAAAGGTGATCTGGTGGGTAGGTTTTTCAATTGGCACAAAAGAATCCTGAGTACAGTTCCTACCTTAGTCACAGGATGCGAGTGACTTCTTAGGCCATTTACTCTGCCCTGTACCTCATTTCCCTAACTGTAAAATGGGGAGAGAACCCCTTACCTCACCAGTTATTAAGAAGACAAATACCTGAGTGACTGGGAGGCACTCAGGTACTACAGTAAACCCTCGATTTTACAGACCCTGATTTAGGAGACTTTGGGAACAATGGACACCCCACTCCCCATTGTTCCCAAGGTCCACTTAATCAGGGCCCATAAAATCCTAAATCACCCCCACCCCTCAAAAAAGTATGTTAGGCGACTTACCCAGAGTTGTTGTGGCTGGAGGGGCCGTTGCTTCCAGATGCCGCTGCTAGCGGAGCCCCAGTGGCTGGAGCCTGTGTCGTGGCCAGGACCACCATCAGAGCCATGAAGCGCCCTTCCCACCAGGGATGGAGTGCACTCATGTACGTGCCCCATCCTTGGTGGAAGGAGAGCATGGCGGCTCTGGCTTCTCCAGGCTGCACTGGAGTCTCCAGCTACGGTGGAGCTCCAGCCACAGCAGAGTCTTCAACCGTGGTGTGGCCCCATGGTGGCGTGCTCCCATGGCTTCTCCAGCAGCAGGAGCTGTTGAAGTTCCAATGGAGGTGAGTGACCAGCGTTTTTGGGGAAGAAGGGAGGACTGGGGCTGGGGAAGCCTGGTAGAGGAAAGTGGGAAGTAAACCCTGGGATTTAACAGACTTTTGGTTTCAAGAGACTCCCCTTTCCCCCCATTAGTCTGTTAAATCGAAGGTTTACTGTACTGATATTAGGATCATGTGCTTTGTAGATGGCTGTATGGTGAGCTTATTCTCCCAGTTTGTACAGCTCTGTTATAATTGTTTTAATGGTATGTGTGAAATCAAAATATGACACAACCTGCTACCTCATGGAAAGCAAGAAATTATGTTGCCATAAACTAAGGGAAGAAATGCAAAATACTCGTTCAGCTCTTCATGTTTCTGTTTACGTGACTTTGAAACCATTGATATCTGCTACATGCTAGCATTTATTGTGTTAAAGATAACACAGTTTGTCGTATTTAAAGATAACGTCTTAATTGAAAGAAGCTTCTTTGCATTGTTTAAGAAAAGTTGTTTTTCTCTTTGTCTCCTGGATGTTTAAGAGTATCCTGTTTTCAGAGTCCGTCTGTTTAAAGCACTGTCTGTTTTGTTATTTTAATTTTATTTTAACATTTCACTTACATTTTTAGATGACATGTAAAATGTGAAAATGCTGCAGTTGAAACTGCTGCTTTGTTCACCATGAAATGCTGGCGGTTACTTCCCAGTAGAATGTGCTGCCCTCCATTTGTAAGTGTTCAGATTTCCAGCTGTAGTGAATCACAGCACTTTCAGTTACCATGGCAATGTTCCATTGCAGGAGCTGATAGATTCCAGACAGATTGGTGCAAGCCGCCTAAGCAGAGTTGAGACACTGGCTCCGGCAGTGAAAGAGAACACAACTCCCAGTGGGTGTGAATTGCTAGATGCAGAGATGCAGGCCTTGCAGTCTGACTGGAAGCAATGGGAAGAGAGCATATTTCAAACCCAAAACAACTTGGAGGGCATAGTTAGCCAAATGGCCCTGTCGGAGCAGGAGTTCACAGCACAGGTTGCTCAGCTGGAAAAGGCCCTGCAACAGTTCACGACGCTTCTTGCTTCCTGCTCGCAAAAGCTGGCCCTCCTGGACGTCAAGCAAACTGATAAAGAAATAATTGAATGCTGGCACCAAGAAAAAGTAAGGTCACTTTCTGCTTTTCTAATCCTCTTTTGGTTGTAAACATGCAAGTACTCTGTGGAAGAAAACTTCTTACCAACAACTGACTGTAATACGCAGGCATGAGAAAAATAGTAAGCTTTGAAATACATTTTACAATATAAAAATGAAAGGTGAAATCTCTAGTAATGACTTTGTGAACTTTTGAAAAAGCAGACACTGTATTTAAGAAGACATTTCTCTTTGGCCTCCATTGTTCCAGGCATAATACATGTTTCTCAGCTCTCCCAACACAGAAAGCAGGGCCTCTCAGCAGAGGCAGAAATCAGTGAATGCCAGTTTTCAGATTTCCGTTAAACTCCTTCAGTATTTCAAGCCACAAATTCACATGATTGCAGAAATGGGTATTGCTTATTGTGGTTTTGCATGAGATCAGATGACCGTCAGAGACATCATATGTTTCCTTGTATTTAATCCTCGCTTTTTGCTAGTTTATTCTTCCAGTTTCTCAAAACATCTTGGCATTGTGCATTAAACTATTTTGGCATCTGCTTACAGAAGGGGGATTAGAATTAGAAGCCATTATCTACTTATTAACTGTCGCTTAATTGGCTCAACAGTATTACTTCGAGACAGAGAGGGCAGTCGACATGCTTTCTCCTTCTTACTTATATCCAAATGGCTTTTCCATAGCTGTGGCAAAACGGTTCCTGTAACATTACAACTGTGAATCATATATACTCCAAAAAGGCTGCCGTGTTTCACTTTCTGCTAGCCCTGAATCAAGTCCCAGTATAGTGAGAGAACCATTTAATGTTATCACTGTGACTCCTTCACTGAAGATGTGAAATACCCTAAAACTCCCAGATGTGTTCTTCTTTAAACTGAGATTATTGATCTCCACCTCTGGGTTCCCTCTCATGTTAGTTCCCCTTTCAGAGAATTCCCCTCTGAAATGCAGATTTACAGTACCAGTATGCAACATTAATTACATTACAGCAGGTCTGATAAGGTTGTAATACCATTTTACATGTTATGAGCATGAACATGTAAAATTCAGTAATTACAAGGGATTTGTACTTAAAAAAATTAAACTCCTTAACATCACAAGAATTCAAAATATTGCTTGTTTAATACAGTGTATACACATTATAGTTGAATGTAGTACATGAACACCTGCTCCTTTAATAACAAGTATGATTACTTCCAATAATAAGCAGTCCTGTAGCACCTTAAAGACTAACAATTTTATTTATTATTATTATTATTATTATTTATTAAGTAATGAGCTTTCATGAGTAAGAGCCACTTCGTCAGGTGGGTGTTCGTCTTCTGATGAAGTGGGTTTTACCCATGAAAATTCATTGTCAAATAAATAATATCATTAGTTTTTAAGGTGCTACAAGGACTGCTAGTTTTTTGTGAAGCTACAGACTAAAGGCTATGTCTAGATTGCTGAGCACTGTTGACAAAAGGTACATAAATTGCGCACTGCATTTGGGTATCTTTGCCAACACTTCTGTCGGAGAGGCTGTTCCAACATTTGTCCGATCCACACAGGGCCAAATGTGAGAAATCTCCCCCCTCTGTTGAGACCTCACTTCTTCCTCATGGAACAAGGTGTACGGAGATGTCAACAGAACACTTCCGACCAGCAGATCTCTTCTGAGAGATCTACAGTCTGAATGTGTACTCAGCCAACAAACTTCTGTCCACAGTTTTGTCGACAGAAGCCTGCATTCTAGACATAACCTAACATACTACCTGTCCGAGCCTACTTCTATTAATATGTTGAATCCCGAAAAAAGAGATTTTTTTACTGTGTATGCCTCTACTTTGTAATCTAATATGTAGCAAAAATATAGGAAGCTGTGTAAAAAAATTAGGAGTCCTAAGGAAAATAACATGGACAAGGGTGAATTCATTGGTGTAAAACTTAGACTTTCGGAGAGCCTCAGATAAAGTCCCCCAGCAAAAGTTTTCAAACAGCAAAAGCAGTTACGGGATAAAAGGGAAGTTAAGGAAGGTTGTCTTATGGACGTGTAATTGGGAAAAGACAGAAACCAAAGGTTGGGAATAGTTTTCAGAATGGAGAGAAATAGTGGCATCCACTGAGTATCTGTACTGGGACCAGTGCTGTTCAAAATATTCATAAATGACTGGGAAAAAGAGTAAACGGTGAGGTGGCAATATTTGATAATCACTGGTCTTGTTGTGTCTGATGTGTGGGTTAAGGTGTTGAAACTTTGTTTCTCATTAGAAGTCTAGTACATATATACCTTTTGGGGTTATAGATCAACAACATATACCAACCACCTCAGATTTATCACACATGCTGCTTATGTTTTTACATAAATTTCACGGTATTGTTTCTGTTTCCTGATGGGATGATATTTATGAGATTGCCCACATGTGCTAAACACCTGCAAATCCCATTGGGAGTTAATGAGAATAGGATGTGTATAGCACCTTTCAAAATCAGACCACTTTTGTTTAGGTGCATAAATTTTGGTTTTGGAAGCCTAACCCAGAATTGAAAATATTGTCCAGATTTTACAAAATATCTCTTTTCATGGCAATATTTCTTTCCAAAGATTCCAAACACTTGCCCATTGCAACATTTAAAAATTCTGTGATGATTGTATTTATTTAAAAAATTCAGCCCTGAAGTACTGTACACATCCTAAGTAATTTTTCTAATAGGTCGACACAGCATAAACAATAGAAGTTTCACCCCAGCTAAAATTAGCTAACAATAGTACTGAACACTCACAGTTTCAGTTCTTTTCATATTGGTGGGGTTTTTTTTGTTTTTGGTTTTTTTTGTAATCAGGAAACTCTGGATGCTCTAACAAAGGCAGAGCCTATGACAGAAGAGCTCAAGACTCAGTTAAACAACCTTTGTAGATTTTCCAGAGATTTGAGCACCTATTCTTCAGAAGTGTCAAGATTAATTAAAGAGTACAATCGGTAAGCATTCAAATTGTTTGATTGATGATTTCCTATGTTAGAAATTTACAAGTAAACAGTGGAATGATTGTTTACTGACTGCCTTGAACCTGATGGCGATAGAGGTTGAAAAAATTGCCAAGTCGTTTTTTAACACATAGACTGGACCATGTGACTCATCTTTGAATGGGTGAGAATTGCCACTGTGAATGTCAACGAATAGTCACTGGGTCAAAGAGAGAGTGAGAATAACTCTATTACCTGGTGATTAGGACACTCACCAAAGATGAGGGAGAGTTGAACTCAAGTCCCTGCTTCAGTGATTACAGTAAGGTCTCAGAGTACGCGTCTGACTGCGACTCCTGTTGTAAACCCTGTAGCGCGATTTCCAGTTGCGCTTAACTCGCTCCCCCCTCCATGGCTCAACCCCACTGGCTCTGAACGGCCCAGACTCAGTCCTCACTCGCCCCCAGTTCTGCTCACCACCCGCGCATAGCTCCTGCACACTCCCCACCCCTGCCTCTGGCTCTAGCTCACAACCCCTCAGGCGCGACTCCGATTCAGCCTCCCTGGTCCCCGTTCAACACCCCCTGCTGGCTCACCACCCATGCACGGCTCTGGCTCACCTGCCACCCCCACCCCTAGCTCTGGCTCACCACCCCTCGTGCATGGCTCCGGTTTACTCTCCACTCCCCACCCCGGTTTAAACCCCACATGCGTGGCTCCAATTCAGACCTCTCGCACGCGGCCCTGTTTCCGTCCTCCCGCCCCGGTTTAAACTCCCACGCACAACTCCAATTCAACCCCCCCACCATCTCAGTAGCCGCACCTGACTCTGGCTCCGGTTCAACCTCCCGCCACATCCTGGCTCACCGCCCAAGAAGGGCTCTGACTCACCACCCCACACACAGCTACAGCTTAACTCCATCCCTCTCCCCCCGAAGCCCTAACCCACCCCAGCCTTATCCCCCACACCCACCTCCCATGTCCCCAACCCACCACCAGGCTTAACCCTCCCCAACTTTCCCCCCACTTCAGGACTTACCTTTCCGCTGCTTCCCTGGCTGCAGAACATGTGTTCTGCCGGGGAAAAAGCTGGACTGTCACACACAATCTGAGTTACGTGAGGGTGCATGGAATGGAACCCTCATGTACTCTGAGACCTTACTGTATTTAATTGTTATACAAAGTGGAATATCTAAGGGAGTGATTGAGAGAATATCACTTCATCTAGTGGCTAGGTTACTCTTCTGCAGTGTAGAGCTAGGTCTACACAACAGCCCTATTTCAAAAGAAGATTTCAAAGCATTAGTTTGAAATAACTCATCCACATGTAAAATGCATTTCGAAATAGAACCCAGCTATTTCAAAATAGTATTTCTGGGTCCATAGCGCTATTTCAAAATAGTGCCATCGGAGCCCATTGTGGCCTATAGACATTATTTTTCAGGAAATGAGGTTTATTGGAATCAAAATAATGCATCCACTATTTTACTTTTATTTCTGTATAGCGGGTGTGTCATTTAGGTGTAGCCAAAGTTATTTTGAAATAACTGCTGTTATTTTGAGACAACTTGGTCGTGTAGCCATAGCCTAGGAGACCCAGGTTTCCATTTCTTTTTCACATCGGACAGAGGAGGAAACGGAACTTGGGGCAGAAGCATCACCACTGGCTGCTTTGTAAATAGAATCTAAAGTCTGGAAAAAAAATGTGCCTGAAACTACTTTGTGAATTGCTATTGAATTAATGAAAAAGTTCCAGCTTGCCAAAATATCGTTTTTTGGTGAAGAAACTATTCATGTGGAAAAAAATCACTCAGGTCTAGCAACAGGTGCTACATTGCTGCATTAATCAAATGAGCCCTGGGGTAAGGGACTGGTGACAGAGGGGGGTTTAGCCACCAGAGGCATGTCAACACGATCTCTTTACTGCCAGCAGGCCCCTCTACCAAAAGGAAATCTCTCACTGCCATGCTAATTAATCATGCCAGTATGCAAATAGAGAACCATTTGCAATTTCTAGAATCCTTATTAGCATAGCACTGCCAGCAGCAGCGCTGTGCTCCAGGGCTGTATAGACATGGCTAATCTAACCTTAAACAAATTCTACAGTTTCTTTTTTAGGCTACATCTACACTTACCTGTACTGTTAATGGCTGCTATGCAATTTTAGCAATCGCGTACCTAAAATTGATTTTGCAGCCACTAACACTGGTCCCTGTCCTCACTGCAGAATGTCAGCAGGTTGCTCCTCCCACTGACGTTCCTTAATTCTTACGGTTTGATGTTGATCCCAGAACACGCCGTTTCATGCATACATGCAATGGCGCCACGGAAGGTCAAACCTCAGCATTCGATCTTCTGCGGCTAGTGTAGACCTAGCTTTAGTCGATATAATTCAAGTCTTAGTGTAACAGCTATGAAAATGCCTATTTCATTTTATCTAATTTAATCTTCCTTTATTTCTTCCATTTTCATTTAACTGCTTCAAACAACAAACTCAGCCTATGTCTCCAGACTTCAAAGGGCTGTCAGAATAAAGAGGAGGTTTTGCAGCAGAGGTTCCGGACAGCATTCAGGGACTTCCAGCAGTGGCTGGTCAGTTCAAAAATCACCACTGCCAAATGTTTTGACATGCCTCAGAATATCCATGAAGCATTGATGAGTCTACAGAAAATACAGGTATGTGTTGCAATCAAATACTAATTAAAGAAGGAAACATTTATCTTTAAACCAAGAAATCTATCTGACTTTTGTTGACTTAGTTTTCTTACTTACTTACTACATGAAGTTTACCAAAATTGCAGCAATACTCAAGATTATTATTAATGACTATTATTATTATTGAAAAGGAAGAGAGAATTTTTCTCTATTTAGTTTGTTCACTTTGTGCATCTGACGGCATTTTGTGGATAGCCATTTTCACTTATTTTCCTCAATATGGGATATGTCTATAGCATAAACACATGATGTGAGTATAGCGCAAACTCATGTACCTGAGCTAACTTTAGGTAGCTCACGTCTTAGAGCAGCATAAGTGTGGTCTATCTCGTGGGTTCAAATAGGCTTACACAGCCTGCCACATTCTGGTCACTCTACCTTAGCTTCACCACTTGGGGAGCCAAGCTAAATTAATGCTAGCTAAGGTGTGTCAGCTTGAGCTGCAGTCAAAACCTGCGAGGAAGTTTTTAGACATACTAGTAGACCATTTTGTCCATCCACACAGTAATGGGAAAAGCATATTTTTTTAAAAAATGGGAAAATGGTAATAAAATCAAAAAGAAATTGGAATACAGGGGCATTATGTGGTGCCTGAAACTATTTCAAAGTAATAGTTTCTGCAAATGTTTTGTCATATTTGAAAATAACCTTTATAATGTAAGTAAAGGACCACAACCAGACCAGCAGGTAATTAACTTGTGTATTTTCATTTAAAGGCTTCTCCAACAATTCATCTGTGGATTCCAAGTCTCAAAATAAATATCGTTCCCCTTGGTATTGTACTTAACATTTTGTATAATGTTGGATTAATATCTCTACTTTTTTACATAAGGAAGCCCAGTTTAGAAGGAGAAAACTCTTTGGCTGTTTGTGATAACCACATCTGGAAATAGCAAATAAGTCAGCCTGTTTAAACTTAGGTTTGTCATTTGCACCGTGGCAAGAAAATTTTATTCATCATGAAAGCTATGCATTATTAAAATAACCATTTGTTCTCCTTCTGCCTAAAATTATGTATTAATGATTGCAATATATGGTTTACGCTTCCTGCATAAAAGAAATTTTGCTTATACTTCTAGGCATTTCTCAAGAAATCATGTGCACTTTTATTCTTTAATCCCTCCAGCGGTTAGGAATAAAATCCTGCTGACTTCAGAACATGTTTATAAGTTCATAATATAAAACTCCCATCAACCTCACTGGTGCCAGGTTTTTACTTGTAGATTTTAAGGGATAGAAAGGGCAGTTGTGATCATCTACTCTGACCTCCTGTATAGCACAGAACTTCACCCAGTAATTTTACATTAAGCCCATAACTTCCTACATTGGAAGTAACTTGGTAAGGTAATTGGGAATCAGAAGCTTTATGTTTATTAAGGCAATTCTGATAATCATCATAATGAATGAGTTAATTAAAACACATCTTTAGTTATGTATTTCCTTTCAGTCCAAAGATTCACAAAATGCTTTTACACTTTGGTTTTCTGAAAAGGCTGATGTAGTTATTAAATATTGCAAGTGACATTCACTGAATATATCATCTAAAAGATGATCTCTCCAGTAGCAAAGTAACTAAGACCATAATGTTTGGATATTGATTCATTACCTACTCTGAGCAAAGTTTGCCTGCTACCTACCAAATCCCTAGTATTGCTTCTTCTTGGAAAAACAAGCAGATTTTCAAAAAGTTTCCAATCCAAGTAAAGGAGGGATCATTTTATGAATTCACACACAGTCTTAGCTGTCCCTAGCCTGTGTGATTTTTTTTTTACTGGATATAAAGTGGAATGCATTTAAAGAAACATGAATTAATGTGATTTTGGGAGTTATTTATGCACACTATCTATAACTACTTGTCTCATTTCTTTTGCCTAGGAATTCTTATCTGAAAGTGAAAGTGGCCAGCATAAACTAAACATTGTGGTGTTCAAAGGAGAATTGCTCAACACTATTCTGCCCCAAGAAAAAGCTGAAGTTATCCAGGCCAAAGTTGCTATTGCTAAAGAAGACTGGAAAAATTTTCTCTCCACACTTCACCAGAAGGAATCTGCTTTGGAGGTATGGAACAAGTCAAACAGGGAATGGATTGATTAGAAATCTTTGCTTTTCTTTCCCATCACATGATAGACTGATTGCTTTACATTTCTTACTTCAGAGTAAGGTCAGTTTTGCTTTCTGGTACTTGCTCACCTACTCAGAGTCTAACTGATCAACATTTGTTTTGTCTGACAGGAATTGTTGCCCTAGCTCAGATTGGCGGGGAAGTTACCTTTCACTACACCATGGGTATATGTCACTTGACCATTTCAGGGGCTTTGCTGTTTCTCAATTCCTCCTATTCCCTTCCTATCACATATAAGCTGCGTCTACACGTGCACGCTACTTCGAAGTAGTGGCATCAACTTCGACGTTAGGCGGCGAGACGTCGAAGTCGCTAACCTCATGAGGAGATAGGAATAGCGCCCTACTTCGACGTTCAACGTCGAAGTAGAGACCGTGTAGACGATCCGCGTCCCGCAACGTCGAAATTGCTGGGTCCTCCATGGCGGCCATCAGCTGGGGGGTTGAGAGATGCTCTCTCTCCAGCCCCTGCGGGGCTCTATGGTCACCGTGGGCAGCAGCCCTTAGCCCAGGGCTTCTGGCTGCTTCTGCGGCAGCTGGGGATCTATGCTGCAGGCACAGGGTCTGCAACCAGTTCTCAGCTCTGTGTATCTTGTGTTGTTTAGTGCAACTGTGTCTGGGAGGGGCCCTTTAAGGGAGCAGCTTGCTGTTGAGTCCGCCCTGTGACCCTGTCTGCAGCTGTGCCTGATATCCCTATTTCGATGTTGGGCTGAGCAATGTCGAAGTTGAACATCGACGTTGCTGGCCCTGGAGGACGTGTAGACGTTATTCATCGAAATAGGCTACTTCGATATCACAACATCGAAATAAGCTATTTCGATGTTGGCTGCACGTGTAGACGTAGCCCTAGTAATTAACTCTCCTGTGAGCCGTAATATATTCGCCTGATTCTGGTTGTTAGGTTAAGTGTACAGTTGGTGGCCTGTGATATATGGTAGGTCAGACTAGATGATGTCTGTCCCTTCTGGCCGTGGAATGTATGGCTCTGTGAAAGCTAGTCATATGTGCCTCTCATTTGATGTACCTGGAAAATAGCTAAACTCAGATGATCACATTCTGCCACCCTTAGGCTATGTCTGCACTAGCCCCAAACTTCGAAATGGCCATACAAATGGCCATTTCGAAGTTTACTAATGAGGCGCTGAAATACATGTTCAGCGCCTCGTTAGCATGTGGGTGGCCGCGGCACTTCGAAATTGACGCAGCTCGCTGCCGCGCAGCTCATCCAGATGGGGCTCCTTTTCGAAAGGACCCTGCCTACTTCGAAGTCCCCTTATTCCTATGAGCAGATGGGAATAAGGGGACTTCGAAGTAGGCGGGGTCCTTTCGAAAAGGAGCCCCATCTGGACGAGCCGCACGGCGGTGAGCCGCATCAATTTTGAAGCGCCGCGGCCGCCCGCATGCTAATGAGGCGCTGAATATGTATTTCAGCGCTTCATTAGTAAACTTTGAAATGGCCATTTGCATGGCCATTTCGAAGTTTTTGGGTAGTGTAGACACGGCCTTACTCTCATAAGTAGATCTTATACCATACAAATTATCCATTGATTAAAATGGCCTAACTCACATAGCAAGGTACAAGTCAGAGGATGATGGAATGTGACCCAACCTCAGTAGCTTGAGCTTTATGTAATACACCAGATACAATGCCATGTGACACCACAGTAGTCTGCTTGTTTCAAAATGTCCGATTGAAGCATAGAAATTAAACATGTTTAAACCTGACAGCATATTTCAAGTCCTACATTTTTAAGTCCAGAAGGGGCCATTACATAGAACTCTGACTGGGTGATCATAAATAGGCCATAAAACCTATTCCTGTTTCAAGCCCCTAACTCAGAGGTGAGCCTCAGAGGTGACCCACTCCTTCACATCAGTGGGCTGTAGCAGCTCATGACCTGCTGGGGTTCTACCTGTGGCCCCACAGCCTCCCTGTCTGACCCCTTCCCCCATGCACCTCTCACATACTGGGGCACTGGGGTCCCACATTTACCTGCTCCTTTCCTTTCCTCGCGACACTTTTGGAGTGTATGAATTGCCTGATTCTCACTCCAACCCCGCTCTTTCCCTTCTCTCCTAAAGCTGGAACACCACGAACAGCTGATTTGTGGCATTCCAGCTCTGGGAAAGAGGAGGAAAGGCAGGGCTTGAGTGAGAATCAGGCAATTCACACACTCTGAAAGTGAGTGTGTGTGAGCAGGGTGGAGTGGAGGCATAGGAAATGTGGGGCTCTGGTGCCTGAATGGCATGTGCGGGAGGAGGGCAGCCAGGTGGTCCAAGGGCTGCAGGTTGCCCATCACTGCTGTAACTTCTGGTTGAGATAGATGATATCTTTTAGGTCAATTTTAAATTGCATTGATAAGAAATGCAGCAAAATCTTTGGGCCAGATCCTAACCTGATGTAAATCACCACTGAAGTCAGTGAAGCTGTCAATGACACTGAAGACAATTAAGGCCTTCTTTGTCTCCCTGGTTATGTCAACACTGAAAAGATCTGTCAGCAAAAGATATGCAAATACACTGCATAATTTGTGTATCTCCTGCTGACAGTTCTGTTGGGAGAGGTTTTTCTGACATTTGGCCCATCTTAATTGGGAAAAACCCCCTTTGCTGACACATCACTTTTTCCTTACGGAACGAGGGTGACCAGGCTCCTGACAGAAGCCTGCAATCTAGACATAGCCAGAGTGGCTATGTGGGGAGATGTTAGATAGTGGATGTGGACAGTGGGTTTTTTTTCCCATGGACTGGGATAGGTCACTCTAAACTCAGAAATTTCAGTCCCACAGTCTACAACTGTAATTCTCATATTTGTTAAATGATGAACAGAAAAGAATATTCATCTAAAAATCCCAGGAAAACTATGTTACTTGACCTGTGCTGGCTAGAGCTTTTACTCCACATTAATAGTTTTAGATATTCTCTCAGCCAGTATAATGAGTTCTCAGGAAAATATGCAGTCGCCAAGGCCTTTTTAATGGTTATGTATAAGGACTTGACAGTAAAGCAAATTACAATCAGAAAGTAAGTAGAAATAATCCTCAAGATTCGGTTCATCCAAATCTACTGCTCTTGATTGTGAAGACATCCATTTTAAATCATTCTCCCCATTTTGGATCCCAATTATAGCCTTTCCCCTTAGCATTTGTGCAAGGTGGTGAGGGAAAGCAGGAGAGCTGAAATGAACCCCACATCCACTGGAGACCTAGTAGTGCCAATGCACCTTAGCATACCTGTGTGTTTGGATTATAGGTTACATAATATTACAGCAAGCATAGTGGCAAATGGAGTTTTTTTTTTGTTTCATTTTGTTTTAAATTGCACATCACATGTTTTCACAGAACTTGAAAATCCAGATGAAGGACTTCGAAGCAAGTGCAGAGCCTCTCCAGGACTGGCTGAGCACAACTCAGAAGAAGGTGCAAGAAAGCAGCAGTCGACTTCATGATCTCCCTGCAAAGAGGAGGGAACAACAAAAGTTACAGGTGATAAGGCCCTAAAAATACAAACAGCCCTCCCCAGCCTGGTTTCCTGTGCCATGAATTCCTAGTAAACTCTTGATCGTCCTGATCTCCAGCTAAGACTGCATCCAGTTGTGGGGTTTACTTCAATCCCCAGTCAGATTTCGTGTCTCTGCACTTCTAAATGACATGGGTTGTGTCCTTTTGTTAACTGTATCATGTACATACTGATCAAATGTTCCCTTTTGTTAAAGGGAATGTTAAGATGCTTGCTACTAACTTCCATGTTTAAGCTGGCTGCTTGCTTGCTTGCTTTTTCGCTTGCTCTTTTGCGCCTGCACTTAATAGTAACATGCTTATGCTTTACAGTCTGTCCTTGAGGAAATAAGCTGCCACGAGGCTCCGCTCAACAGGCTAAAAGAAAAAGCTCAGCAGCTGTGGGAAGAGCAAGCTGCCAGCAAAAGCTTTATGCGCAGAGTATCTCAGCTATCTTCTCAATACCTAGCGCTAAGTAATCTAACCAAGGTAATGCGCACGCACACACCCCCGCACCATCAAGCAGCCCACGTGAGTGGGACTGATGTGAAAATGAATGGTTGGAATTCCAAAATACCTCAGTTGTCTTTCTGCTGTAGTGTATGGTATGTCTGATATATTCGGTGTATAAGGTTTGTGGTGTACAGGGAAATGTGTGTGTGTGTGTGTTGTTTACCTGATTGACTGCTGAGGTAATTGTTTTTTTCCAATGCATCAGTTTAAGAAGAGAAACTGAGTGTACACATGTATGGTATAAAATTCGCTCCCTCTCTCCGAAAATCTGATAGCTTGCAGGGAGTTGTGTTTTTAATGCAAAAAATGGAAATGTTTTGAATGAAAAAGCAAGCCAAGATTTTCATGATTTAAGATAACTTAGTTTGATAATCAGTATCCTCAGGAGTATGCAAGTTAATTATTTTTCAGAACTTGGGGGTAGTTATGCAGAACACAATATTGAAATGTTGCTATAACTTAATCATCTTTAAGATGAGGGTTGGTTGTTTTCATTATGAATCTCTTTGTCTAGAACTTGATAGAGTGCTTTCAGCTTTTTTTAAAAGCATTTGTTAGCTGCTTGAGTGATTTTTGAATTATTAGTGTGAGATAGCATTCTCTAGTGCCTTGGGCACAGGATTGAGGTTTGGAAGACTTGCATCCTGTTCCCATCTATCCCACTGACCTACTTGGGCATTGGGCAAGGCATCTCACCACAGTGTGCTCCCCTTTCCATTTTGTTCCTTGTCTGTTTTGACTGTAAGCTGTTTAGGACAAGGACCATCACTCATATGCTGCCTATCATTGCCGTGGTGGGGGATGAGGGGGCTTGATCTCAGAGACAACAGGCACTACTATACTGGTTGAACTTCTCTTGCCTGGCACCCTTGGGACCTGACCAATGCTGGACAAGAGAGTTTGCCGGACCAAAAGAGGTCAATATTTTCTTGTACATTGCTAATACTTCCACTGCTTACTGGGCTCTTAGAAGACATTTAGGGGTCAATTACAGCTAAATAACAGCACAGAACACTGAGAGACAGGACTGGTGGCTGGAAGCAAACTTTAAGGGACCACAGGAAACTTGGCCACACCCGTGATAAGTGGTTGTCCAGCTAACTAAAATCATGACAGATTACGGAGTTTGCGGGATGAGAGAGTTCCAGATTAGAGAGGTTCAAGTTGTAGTATAAGCGTTTATGAATATTAGAAGTATGTTATTGGGAACCATTTAATTGAATATCATTCCTGTTTTTAATAATTACTAACTTAGTTTGTCAACTTAGTGTATGAAAATAGAATATTAAGAAATTTAATAGTCATATAATGTAAAAATGTAGTATATAGGGCCAAACCATGGGAACAATAAACATAGAAAGGGAAAAGGCATAGGTGGGGAGGTATAGGGGGAAATTTTCACAAGATGAAACTAATGCAATTCCTTGCACATTTTAATGTGTGGAGTTTGTGGGAAGTCACAAAGAACAGGTGGTGTGTACCTTCCCATACTGGAGTGGGAGGGGCTGGGGAAATCACAAAGATCCTTTTTCAAAGCATCAGCATAGTGCCACTGTGTATAAAAAGCTGTGAGATGCCTTTCTGCAAAAGTGTGTGCTCACATTGGCTATGGCTACAGTAGAGAGTTTGGGGTTTTGTCAACAAAACTGGTGGAGTGTCCACACACAAAATGTACTTTTGTCGACAACTCTCTGCCTCTCCCAGATGAGGAGGAGCACCTTTGTGGATGGGTTCTATTGACAAAAAAGCAGTGCAGATGCTCTGGGGGCCTTCTGTCAACAGACAGGACTTCCAGTTCACCAGGCATCCTTGTTTGGTGATCTTTCGGTCCGCTGTTCTATTGAGAGGGGATCTGGCCATCCGACCACTCTCTGTCGACAGAGTGGCTCGGTCTTCTGATCTGGTTTTGTATGTGGCCCCACTATGTCGACAGACGTTTTATTAGAAAATCTCTTCCAACAGAAACATCTGTCGACAGATGCTGCTAGTGCAGCCTTAGCCATTATGAATTACCAAAAGTTTGTGAGTGATCAGGTGCAGCCCTGTGTGAAATATATTTAAGTAATTCAATCATGAGGTGATAAAATCGTTGGTAAGGGAAGGCAAGGTCCACATGTGAAAGAAAAGGGTGCAAGAAGATGTTAACAGGCCTAACAAAAACCAGTGGCTGGAAGCTAAAGTGAGACAAATTCAAATGAGAAATTAGGTGCAAATTAGCTATTGGAAAAAACTAGTAAGGAAAGTGGTGGATTATCTCTTGATGTCTTGAAATTAAGATGGAAGCCTTTCTACAAGATACACTTTAGTCAAACTCAAATTATTGGGCTCACTATATGGGTATCTTAGTGAAATGTAATGGGCTGGGGTGGGACCAGATAATTTCTTGAACATGAAGTCCCAGTGTGATGCTGCTAATGTGATCCCAGGGTACATAAACAAGGGACTCTTGAGTACGAAAGGAGAGGTTATTTTACCTGTCTATTGGATTCTTGTGTGATCACTGCTGGAATATCATGTCCAGCTCTTGTGGCCACAGTTGAAGCAGGGCATGCATAAATTGGAGAGGGTTCAGAGAAGAGCCATGAGAAATGATTGAAGGATTAGAAGGCACACCTTACCCAGTGATAAACTCCAAAAGCTCAACATGTTAAGCTTAACAGAGAGAAGATTAAGAGGTGAATTGATTGTAATAATAATGGGCTCTTCAGTCTAGCTGAGAAAAGTATAATAATATGATCCAATCGGTGAAAATGGCAAGTGGACAAATTTAAATGGCAAGTAAAGCACAATTTTTTTAGTAGGGAGAGTAACCAACCATTGGAACAATTTATCAAGCATTATTATAGATTCCCCATCACTAACAACTTTAAAATCAAGATTGGATATTTTTTCTAAAATATATTCCCTAATTATTTTGGAGAAGTTCTATGGCCCGTGTTAGAGCGGTGGGGAGACTGGATTATCACAGTGGTCCCTTTGGAATATGGAATCTATCAATCTAAGGCGTATAAATGGAAACGTACTTTACAATTAAAAAAAAAACCTCTTAAAACTTGGTCCTTCCGATATTTTTGCTAATATACATTTTTTAGGGCAAGGATATGTTTAAAAATGTTGATCTATTTATACACCAACTAGACTGAAAAAAGGGAGTATTTTGAAGAGCCAGATCATCTAATTTGGTGACTAAGTAGAGTATTTGTAAAATTGTCACATGCATAACATAGTGCACGCACCATTCATGTTTGTGTGTGCCAAGCAGATAACTGCACATGTGCATATGAGCATGTAACATATGCATGAAATATGGTAGACGTGGTTTGGACACCGGCATCTAAAACTTTAATTGCGTAATGAGTAAGAACAATCACGGAAATGGTTGGTGGTGTTAATTTATATATGAATTTCAGGAGAAGGTTTCCAGAATGGACAGGATTGTTGCAGAGCACCACCAGTTCTCTCGCAGCATGAAGGACCTCCAGGACTGGATGGCTGATGCTGTTCATATGTTGGAATCTTACTGTCTCCCCACGGCAGACAAAAGTGTTCTGGACAGCAGAATGTTAAAGTTGGAGGTATGTAAACTAATGCTACAAAGATGACACACATAGGACACATTATTCCAATTGCTATGAAATCGAGGCATCACTATTAGTTCTCAAAATTCAAACAACTTTTCATTCACTTCAGAACATTTGGAAAAATGTTGCCTTTGCAGGGTAAAAAGGGATTAGTTTAAACAGTTCCTGCAATAAAGATATATCAGACCATTGTGACATGGAAGGTGGCGTAAGTATTAAAGAAAAAATTTCAAGATTATACATGGCTAGCTAAGGCTATAGGGAGAATGTATGATATTGTCTTTATTTGCACACTCATGTTGTTTTTCAAATACTACCAGTGGCCTGAGTGCTGTATTGTGTAACTAACATTGTATAAGTCACTTTTTTTTAATTCATAATAAACGGTGAAATTCCTATAAGTACACAACTCCTGGAGGTGGGGATTAAGAAAAAATACCAAGTGCTGCAAGAGGCGATAAAAATTGTGGGAGCTGGCAATACCGGGCTCACTGGAGTTCGAAAGCTGAGACATATCAGTGTTGTGGGGAGGTCCAGAGCTGGGCAGGAGTGAGTGGAGTGGGGGGCAGAACCCAAATCAGGTGATTCGTGCCATTGTGACATGCTGGGAGGGAGAGGGGGAGGCTTAGGAAGGCTAGGGCTCTGGTGCCCCAGTGAGCAAAAGGTGTGTTGGGGTTAGAGGAAGCCAGGGGTCTGCGGGCTGCAGGTGGATCCCAAGTGGGTCACGTGAGCTGTAGGTTTCCCAGCACTGTCCCAGTCTGTACTCTATAGTGTTCAGGTCTGAAATCTGTACAGCGAAGCACTTTCTGTCCAGATTCCTGGAAAACTCTCCCCTCCCCACTCCATCGCCATTATTGCTATGGTTTCTTTTATGGCCCAGACCCTGTTGTTTGAAAGGCCTGCTTCACTAGCCAGGCGCAGCTGTTAGGCCTACCCTGCTGTTAAACCAGTTGTACAATTCATTCAAAGTTTAGTGTAGCAGCTCCTTTCCCAGGAACGTGTATTAACAATTTCCTCTCCCTTGAAAGAGGAGGACAACATGCATGCCCTAACAGTAAGACCGAAACTAGATCTGTTTGCTTTTTAGGGACTGCTATCAGTGAAGCAAGAGAAGGAAATACAGATGAAAATGCTGCTAACAAGAGGAGAATCTGTTCTGCAAAACACATCTCAGGAGGGAATGCCTGTTATTGGACAACAGTTACAGACACTGAAGGAGACATGGGCTTCTCTCTTGTCCTCTTTCATTCACTGTAAAAGGTACAATGAGATATGAGTGGGGAATGTCAGCAGGTGATAAAACGCATTTGAAAATATTAGTGTTATCTACAGAAGTTGTAAAATTACAAGAGAGGCAAGGCAGGTGAGGTAATCTTTTTTAATGGACCAACTAATGTTGATGAGAGAGAAAAGCTTTCAAGCCGCACAGGGTTCCTCTTCAGATCTGAAATCATAATAGTTTAATAAAGATCATGGTTTTATAAAGACACTGGACATATAGATTATTTTTAGATGTGACGCTGTTAGTATATTTCCCAAACCTGAAGAACTTTGTAGCTCAAAAGCTTGCCTCTCTCCAATAGCAGTTGGTTCAGTAGAAGGTGTTGCTTCACCCACCTGGTCTGTCCGGGAACTCACACAGCTACAAAAACATGGCATATAATTATAAGCATAATACTTGGACTAAGAGAAATTTAGTGATGAGTTTAACCAGGAATATAATTATAGTCTAAGGACCCGTATACACAATAAAGTAGTGTGCAGCAAGCCAGGATGTGAACCTACAGCGCTGCAATTTGCCACGCTGTAACTTGCTCTTGTGGATTTTGCTTCAGGGTTGTTTTGGATTTTCCCTGCATGTGTCTGTGGAATAAATTATTGTGTGGGAAGCTGGTGCACTGTAGAACCATGCCTTTGGCTTGCCACACGCTAATTTGCTATGTAAACATGCCATTATTGTTACCATTAAAATTGATTCTGTATTAATAATTAGATTGTAAGCTTTATTTTCAGGCATTTTGCATTTCCTTCCATTTTTTAATTACTGGATTTTATACCACAGACTGATACAGTATGAATAAATTATATTAGGAAAATGAAGGGTCACATTCTGGTAGGTCCTTACCTCAACAGAATTTGGCACTAGACACCTGTTGGAACATACTCATGACCTCAGAAGATGGAAAAATGCTGTGCAAAATATTATGATAGAAATTCCATCATTGTCGATGACAGTCTTGGTGATAATACTTTAATAAGATACTTAAATAAAAGAAAAACATAGGAAAATGTGGCCTGATACAGTATCATTAATTACAAATGTTTCCAAGTTTTAAACAACCAAGGCTGTCAATAGATTTTATCAGAAGGGTAGCCAAGTTGGTCTGTATCTTCAAAAACAACAAGAAGTCCTGTGGCATCTTATAGACTAGCAGATATTTTGGAGCACAAACTTTCGTGAGCAAAGACCTGCTTCGTCAGATGTATGAGTTGGGGGGGCGGGGTTCCAAAGGATGGTTTAAAGAGGGAATCCCAGTCAAGGGGAGGGCCAGAGCTGACAGGGTGTGTTCACTTACAGAGGATGTGGCCCATTATCAGCCATTAATGTGGAGCTATGCACATCAAGAGAGGAGAAATCAGGTCAGTTCAGACATGGAGGATATGTTTCATTATCAGTAGCTAATGTGGAGGTGTGAACATAAGAGAGGAGGAGCTGCTTTTGTAGCTGGCCAACCACTCCCAGTCTCTTGGTTGATAGTGTCAAATTTGCAAATGAATTGCAGTGCAGTAATTTCTCTTTGGAGTTTGTTTATGAAATTTTTTTGTTGTAGGCCTGCTACTTTTAAATCTGTTACTGAGTGTCCTGGGAGATTGAAGTGTTCTCCTAAAGGTTTTTATATCTTACTATGCCTCATGTCTGATTTGTATCCATTTATTGTTTTACATAGAGACTGTCAAGTTTGGCCAGTATAAATTGCAGCGAGGCATTGGTGGCACATGATGTCATATTAGTAGATATACAGGTGAAAGAGCCCCTGATAGCGTGGTTAATGTGGTTAGGTCCCGTGGTGATATTGCTGGTGTAGATGTATAAGCTGAGTTGGCACTGAGGTTTGTTGCAGGGGTTGGTTCCAGGTTTAGAGTTGTTGTTTTTAATAGATAGTCTGAGCTTCCTAATGTATTATGAGATCTAGAGTAGGTAACTTAAAATCAAGACTTATTAGTTCTGTTCCTTTAAACCATGCTTTACTTGTGGACACATGGTTACAGGATAGGCTGGGATTGTAAGCATGCTGTGTCCCTCACTAATGTCTTTTACTGTCTCTTTTTGGATGTGTCAAGTAACCTCAATATTGGTGCCCGTCTGTAGATTAGCTAACCAAGGTAATTAGTAGGTTACAGTTTTCTGCAATTTTTCTGGGACAGTTCAGCATATTACATGCCTCCTTTCATTCTGCCCCCTAACAAACCAAAAACTTGAATCTCTGTTTATCTCATTATTTCACGGCTAAAAGAACATGAGATAATGAATACCAACTGATACACATTTTTAATTTTTAGTCAGCTGGAAGGAGCTCTATCCAAATGGACAAGTTACCAGGATGATGTTCGTAAATTTTCCAGCTGGATGGACAAAGTAGAAGCGAGCCTGAATGTTTCTGAAAGACAGTGTGCAGAGCTGAGGGAAAAAACAGCTATCCTCAGTAAAGCAAAGGTTTGTTTATTGTTACTATAGTCTTAAGAAAAATGCTCCTTGGTGGTATGAGTAAATATTGCAGTGATGTCTGAACAGCCATACATGTATCTGATACCTAGATATTATCCTGGTGTACACACTAAAAATCAGTCATGCAGACAGCTGTTCTGATTGAAATCCTGTTTCCTCATTAAATTCTGCAGCAACAGCAATTAGTTACTGGAGGGAGGTGGAACCTACCCAGCACTGTACCATGGACAGATTTCCTTTCTAGCAGTGTTTTTTTTTCCCCCAAAAATAAGGAGCTGGAATTCAAGTCGAAAGATTCTTCTTAGGGGTTAGGGTATTCAGTTTTAATGCCCTGGTCCCTGCGCTGCTGCAGGACTGGTGGGGGCTGCTGCCACGGTCCTGCCGCCGCGGTCCTGCCCTGCTGCGGAGGCTTCTGCCCTGGTTCACACTGCTGTGGGACCGACAGGGGCTCCTACTTCATCCCTGTGTTGCTGTGGGACCAGTGGTGAACATTTTTCTGGTGTTCTAACAGAAAAAAGTGCCAGAACTCTGTTCCAGTGCATTCTGCCAGAAAACGAATCCTGCTGTCTAGTGTGGTTTAAATTTCAAGTTTTGGCTAACAGACCAAAAAATGCTTTAGGGAGAAATCTTCAAGCTTATATTCTTCATTTTCTCATATTCTTGTGCTAAGTGGCACAACATGCTGCCAAATTAGAACAGACATGTTTTACTTTACAGCACCCACTAGTGTTTATAACTACATAGAGTGCTGGGCAGCAATGAATCAAACACATCCTGCTTTATAGTCAGATCCTGCATTTACTTAAATAACAGTGTGATTTGAGTCAGGCATACGATAGATATAAATAGCTAGTTAGAGGTGGCAAGGGTCAAAGTGAAGCCTCAGGTGCCTAAGCCACGTGGTTATTAGTTGCCATGCCATGTCAGTATTGCTATTATTTCACCTGTGAAGTCTTAGTCCATACAGTTTTTACACATACACTCTCTCTCTGTCTCTCCCTCCCAACCCTTAACCACTCTAGTATCTGAATGCTTTTCAGAGGTGTGTTAAGTAATGTGACTAACATGTTGAGTGTAATTAATTCCCACTTTTGTCCTCTTTGCAGGACATGTACAGCAGAGCTCTTGTTTAATAGGTGTTCTTGGCTTTGAGGGGATTTCCTAATGAATGGGCTGCTACATGTTTATGTGAGAAATCTCAAGGTGGAAGAAATTAGTTTTGTGCTTGGGGTATCTTGAACCATAATGAATTCAGTGGAAAAATTCCACTGTCACTTGGTGCTGACCTACTGGGAATCTTTTAGAGCAACTTGTGTAGGTAACAGACTATCAAATAAAAACACTAATTACCTTACAAACACGCACACCATCTCTAGACTTGTTTAGATATGGATCATCAGTAAACCAGTTCATTTACTCTGTGTTCTGCAGTTACTCAGGGAAGAAGTGTTGAGTCACAGCAGCCTACTAGAGACCATTGAAGCAAAAGGCACTGGCATGACTGAGCATTATGTAATGCAGCTTGAACTCCAGGACCTCCAAGAGCGATACAGGCTCCTCAAAGACAGGACAATGGTACATTTTATCTTGGCAGTGCTCCCCTGTTCTTTGTTGTTGTTTTGATGGTGGAGGAAAAGGGAGAGAGGATCCTTTTGTTTGTTTATCTCAGAATTTTTAATGCGTACAGTTGGAGGGACAGATTTAATTCATCTGATTCTATTGAATTCAAAAGCAAAGCTCTCATTGACTTGCATAAAGCTACGATCTCACTCAACAAGACCAAAACCTTAAAAATATTAGTGCAAATACAAGTCAGGATTTTTGTTTTACTGTGAATGGATGTCATCAGCAAATGTAAACACTAGACAAACCATCAGGGAGGTCACCCAGGGAGTAATTTTACAAACAGTTTCTACTAAATTTAGTGCTTATTACTGAGCGGAGTCCCCTTGACGTCTTTGCCACATGACACATCACAGGAAGTGCTGCACTCAGTTGTCAGTACTGATGAGTTCCAACACACTAGCCCAGAAGGGGTTTTGGAAAGCTTTATGTCACAGACTCATGAAGGCTGAAGCAGTTTTAATAAAATATCTCTTAAAAAACATCAGCTTTACGAAATTATGTGTACTTGCAGAAACTCCTCTGTAGTCATCTCACACTGGGTTGTGGTTTTGTAACTTCTGTTAAAATAACCAGTGAGGGCCTGGACAAAATGTGGACAGGAAACCTAGGTGCAATAATAGCCTGGAGGATTCTCAGTCATTCCTAAACCACTACTGAAGCATGATGCTGTGTCACTGTGAGGGAGGTGCTGTCTTTTAGATGAGCCATAAAACTGAAGCCTAAACCTGTTGGAGACAGCACAGATCATGTGATGCATTTTACTAAGCCTTGAGACTTAACCCTAGTGCCTTGACTAAATGCCTCTGCTGGCAATTACAGAAATCCCCCTGCAGTTTCAGTTGCAGATAATCTTTTAGTTTTTGACTCTGGAAACTCTGTTGGGTAGTAATGCTGACATATGACAGCTGTGGTGTCAGGCCCCAGATATGGCAGTGTTTTAGGGCCAGACTATGAAATCAGAGGGATTAATCATGGAAGTGATTTGTTCATAAATGTGAACATAGGATTCAGAGTCTAGTTCTTCATGATCAGCAAAGTCAACTGTAGATACAGCAAAACACTTTGAGACTCTCCATAATGAAAGCTATTTGTACACTCTAAATAGGAGGTAGAATATTATTATGTAGTTGACAAGGGACTGAATTAAAGGAAACAATTGGCCAGATTCCAAGAACAATTCCAGTTAGGTCACCAGAATTGCACTAATTTAAAGACAAAATAAATGAGATAAAAAATCAGGTCTGTTGTTAGTATTAATCAGTGCTGGAAGCAGAAATGTACTCAAACCAAAAGACCAGATCCAAATAGCCAGACTTTCTCTCCAAATCTGCACCTGATGTGCCCTCTCTTTCTGTAATTACACAAAACATCCCCCGAATCCAGACCACCTAAACTTTGAGAAAGCTCAGCTCTAGGTCCCAAACTGTGTAGCCTGTTTCTAAGATTTATGATCTCTGAGTTGGTTGTGGCTCTGACAAAGTATTTTTAACAAACAGGAGGCTGTAACCAAATCTGAGAAACTGCTTTGCTTACATCACGAATACCAAAGAAAACTGAAGGCCTTTGAAGTATGGCTGGAAAAGGAGCAGGAAAAACTTGAACGTTTATCGTATCTTGAAGGTGATGCTCAGACACATGAGTCAACACTCCGAGATCTACAGGTATAGTATGTGTGGTACTCAGTCTAGAAGAATTCCACTTGTAAAATGCAGAAGCAATAATTGCATGATAGAGAGATTGTATTCCTTATTTATCTTGGGAAAAATGTCATGCACAATAATGCCATTATTTCCTGTTTTTTAAAATATGTTTTAGACATGTAAAAGAGGCACAGTCCTTGATTTTTCAGGTGGATTTCAAGAGACCCTCCTATTTGCAGGCACAAATTGTGACATTGACTTTATGTCTAACTACCTGATTTCTGGCTGCAAATGAGGTGGCTATATGCTACCCTTTGTATTAGTACAAAATGAGAATGAAATCTGGGCTCCAATGAAATTAATGGTGAAATCCCCTTCCCTCCAAAGGGACAAACAAATCACCTCCAGGCTACCAACTCATCTTAAGAACATAAGAACAGCCTAGCGAGTCAAACTCTTGGTCCATCTCTCTCAATATCCTATCTTCGGACAGCGGTCAACACCAGGTGCTTCAGAGGGAATGAACAGTGCAGTCATTGTGTGAACCCTCCCCTGTCATATAGTCACGGCTTCTGGCAGGTGGAGGTTTAGGGACACCCAGAGCATAGGGTCATGTTTGTGACCCTCTTGGCTAAAAGTCACTTGTGAACCTGTCCTATGTGAACTTATCCAATTCATTTTTGAAACCACTTAGGCTTTCGGCTTTCACAGCATCCCATGGCAGTAAATGCACAGGTAGACTGTGTGTTGTGTGAAGAAGTACTTCCTTTTGTTTGTTTTAAACCCTAAGCTTATTATTGACCCTTACTTCTTGGATTCTATGAAGGTGTAAATAACACTTCAGCATCTCCAAACCATTGATGATTTTATCTATTCAATCTCCCCATCTTAATTATCTCTTTTTGTGTAATTAACAGTCCCAGTGTTTGTAATTTCTCCTCATTTGGAAGCTGTTCCGACCCCCCACTCATAATTTTCATTGTCCTATTCTGAACCTCTTCTAATTCTAATATATCTTTTTTGAGATGGGTAACCAGAACTGCAGGCAGTATTCGAGGTCTGGGCACACCATGGATTTATATAGACTCATGACAATATTTTCTGCTTTATCATCTATCCCTTTCTAAGTACAGTAAAAGGCCTTTTATCAGGCTCTTCACCAACCCGTAAGCTCAATTAACCAGCATTTCTGATATGCACAGAAAGTCTGGTTTATAGCATAGTTGGTGCAGGACTGGCAGAAAGCTGTGGCATGGAAAGGGCTGCAGGGCACACTCTGGGAGTGAGTGTGGGTTTGGAAGGGGGCTTGGCATACAGGAGAGGCTTGGGGCCTCAGGTAGGGAGGCACTTGCCACCAGCAGCCTCTGCTTGTGACTCCCGGTCCCTGCTGTTGCTGGTGGAGGTGTGGCCAGGCAGCTCTGCAGCCATGTGGTCTCTTCCCTGCTTCCTGAGTGCAGATTCCACAGTTCCCAGCTTATTTCTTAGGAACTGGGGCCAATAGGACTCGCAGGGGGCAGTGCCTGCAGATGAAGGCAATGTGCCTGCTTGCAGCAGAGCCTCCAGGCCATGCCTCCAAGGAAGTGCTTGTGGAGGCTGCCAGAGGGGAGCATCCATCCCGTGTCCAGTACTCCGAGACCCTCCCATGCCCCAACCTCTCTGCTAGAGCCCAGTCCCCTCCCAGAGCCGATACCCCGTAGCACATGACGGGCACATTCTCATGTTTCTCAACTAACCATCACATACGCCATCATGTGCCAACAATTCCCAGATGCTTTGTATATTCGACAGACTTCAAACTCTCTTAGACAAAGAGTTAATGGGCACAGAACAGACATAAAAACACTCCAGATCCACAAACCTGTTAGCCGGCATTTTAGTGGAGTGGGCCATTCTGTTAATGGCTTAAGAGTTTGTGTGTTACTGAAGAGGAATTTTTACAACACTCTTCAAAGAGAGGCTGCTGAACTCTCTTTTATATTCAAATTTGAAACATTAACACGTGGTTTGAACCGGGATGGGAATTTTCTGGGTCACTATAGGGGCTCATTTGCATACTTGGCTTAATCTAATTCTTGGCTTCCCCCCACCCTCTTCTGCCCCTCTACTCTCTGATTTGCTCACCTTGATAATTTTTTTTTCTGATTTGTCCACCTTGATTACTTTTTTGGTTGTCTGTGCCTTAAATATTGAGTGTGTTCTGGTATGGCTATGGTCTGAAGAAGGGGTCTGTCCCATGAAAGCTCACCAGATAAATTATTTTGTTAGTCTTTAAAGTGCTACTTGATGGCTTTTTTGTTTTGATAGTATATAGACTAGCATGGCTTTCTCTCAGTTACTATGATTTTTAAAGGAATTAAAGTCTATGGGTATGTGTACACATTGCTCTACAAAATTATAGCATTACAAATATTTTCAATTCAAGAAAGTAGCAATAATTGTGAACAGAAATATAAGTTTCAGGTTGCTCTGTTCTCTTTTGCAGTGTTTGAACACATGGTCCCTACTTGGCTTTTTTATTATAGCCATTTTCTTAGCGTTCCTGAGTTAATAGCCGCAAACTGTCTTCATCAAGAAACTGGGAATCGTCATACCTTGTAATTTAGTTAGTGTATTTTGGTATCAAATGGATTTGTGACAAACTTGCATTGCAGTCTCAACATATCCAAGCTGGCTAAATACCCTGGAGGACAAAGTTAATTTCAGGACTGGGCAGCAGAGTGAAAACCAGCATGTTGTGATTCTTAACTATGATGGATGTGGGAATTAGCTTGCAATTGTATATGAAATATATACATTGAAAGTACGGGCATATTTATTACTAAAAACTCTGAGCCATAAATCTTTTCCAATCCAGCTGTTTCCTGCTTTTGTATGCTTTTTATTAATCAACTTTGTTTAAAAAGTGGAAACTTTCGTGGCTGTTTTTACTAACAAAGGGCAAAAATAAGCCTTTGGCTAACAGCAATGGAAAACAGGTCTAGGATTCTAATGAGACAGATTTATTTCTAAAAGTTACCACAGTGGCAGGCTAGTAGGGTACTGGCTGCCAGCCTGAAAATCTGGAGTTGAAGGGTGGGCTGAATGGCCTCTGGCACCCCTCATTCCCATGCCAGCAAAGATGACATATGATTGGAGGTGGTGATAAGCTTGGCAGCTCATGCAGCACATTTTGGCTATAAAAGTGTCCTCTGATTCATTGAGCATCACTAGTGACCAGGTCAAAAAAATCCCTCTGCCAAGCTGTGTTAAGATGTTCATGGCCATACTAACATCTAGATCGGGGTGAGCAAATACCGGCCTCTGGGCTGGATCTAGTTCCCCAGGGTCACATCTGGCAGGCTGCTGCCACTGGATTTATATGTGCCCCTGCAGTTACAGGTGATCACAGCTCCTGTTGACTGTTGATCACTGTTCCTGACCAGTGGAAGCTGCAGGAACAGGTGTCCTGCTCTGCGCTGCTTCCCAGGGTTCTCAGTGGCGGGGAACGGTGATCAGTGGCCAGTGAGAGCTGCAGTCACCTGTACCTGCAGAGGTACATGTAAATATAGCAGGAGTGACCTGCCAGGGACTAACTCCAGTGAACGACCACCGTTTTACTGCTCACCCTGATCTAGATGGTATAAAGTACACAGCCTCAAATACATTGGGGGATATTGTGACCTCACTGAAGTCGAAGAGAGTTCTGCCGTTGACTTCAGTGGAGCTAGGGTTTTATTGACTCTGCAAAACAAGATTACCACTGGTAATGTAAAATGTGAACAAATTACTCCTATTATTGTAAACTTGCAGGAGTTACAGGTCAATTGTGCAGAAGGACAGGCATTACTAAATGCAGCACTCCATGGCAGGGAGGAGGTGCTACCTTGGGGCATACCCCAGACAGAAGACAGAGCACTGGAGTCCATGCAACAGGATTGGCGGGTTTACCAGCACAAACTTTCTGAGGCCAGAACCCAGCTAAACACCAATCTGAGCAGACTGAGGTTAATGGAGAAAAAGTTTCAGACAGTAGATGACTGGCTTAAGACCCTGGAGGAGAAAGTTAATATCAGGACTGGGCGGCAGTCTGACAGAGCAACAAAAGAGATGCAACTACAGCAAATGAAGGTAACTACTGTGCATCTGTTTGAGAAACACTGTATGGATCTCACATGGCTTACACATTAGAGTGTGGTTCTACTTTAAAATGATGATAAGTATGACATTGCCATTATCTCTCAGGGAGCCCAGAGCAAACTTGCTCAGCTTACAGGTAAGAGATGATTTTGCCAAGCCTGTCATCTCATTGTTGGATCTGAAATTCAGTTTGCCTGTAGGGTGAACAGGCACAACTGAGAGAAGAGTTTAGTCCTGGAACTGGAGTGGAGTCAATTCTTTTCTTGATCAGCAGTCCAACTGAACCCAGTGCATTCTCGTGTGGCTGTGCTGTGTCTCCATGCTGCTGACCAGAGTAAACTACTACATTTCCCTTGTAATCACATACGCTTGATAATGTCTTTTTTTTAATCTTGACTCAGAAGTGGCATGAAGAAATAACAGTCTACAAAGATGACGTTGAGGAAGTTGGGGTATTAGCTCAGCAAATCCTGGAGCAAAGTCATACTACCAGTAGGCTGGGAAATCAAGCTACCCAGCTCACCTCTCGGTACCAAGCACTTATTCTTCATGTATTGGTGAGTGATGGAAATGCCTTCATTACAACATTCTGCAGTGTCAGCTGAGGAAGAGACACAGGTCTTTTTTATTGGGCATTATGAGCACAAATTTATTCACTGATATACAGGATCCTCAGTCATTTAATGTGCATGTACGGGAACCCTTCCCTCTCTAGATTTCAGTGAACTAGATGGTTCAGGGCTGTGTTAACAGGAAAATGGCCTTTCAGACAGCTTCTGTAGGAATGATAAATTGTCACCATATCATGGGTGATTAGCAGTTTATGTGATGTGCGTTGGTAGTCCCATTCTGTTTTCTTACAGAGAGTTGTGTAATCTCCATAAAAAAATACACTCCCAGGGGATACTGATTGATACCTCTCTTGGCTGTCCCAGCAGAGAAGAGAGCTGTCTACTGATGGGGTTAGGTTATTTTAATTGTGTTGGTTAGAGGTGTGTATGTTTCACCTGCTTAGTTCCTAGTGTAGACCAAGCTTAAATTTGCTCAGAATTATAAAATAGAATTTTGTCACCTGTATCTTTAATGCTAAAATATTATTCCATTTTAACATTGCTATACACACATTGAAAAGAGAATACAGTAAACCCCTGTGAAACAAGTCATCAGGTGGATATGAAAAGAATTAATTACAAGTCAATGAGCTTATTAAATTGATTGTTTTTTCATACAATAGTGTATTTTTGCTTTTAGTAAACATTTTCATGTCAAGAAATGGACAATGGTAAGCATTTCATTTTCTGTTTCCAACATTTGTTTGAAGGAACAAATAAAGTTCCTGGAAGAAGAAATTAGAAGCATGGAAGAGTCAGAATTAGCTTTCAGCACTTACACAGACTGGTATGGGGCCACTACTCAGAACTTAACAAATGTGGTAACCAAGAGTTATGTAGTGGATAAAACAGCAACGGAGAAGAAAATGCAGAAACTAGAGGTACAGTAAACCTGAACTTGGTATTCGTTAGTCATTGTTCTTCATGAACTAAATTATATAAATTCGTTCACATTTAATGGTGCACTCACCATTGCTCAGAATTCCGATTTCAACAGTCCAGAGTAGTGGGCTGCGTAGAAAGAATTGGGTGTAAAATTAGATGTTCTCCTGGTGTGTAGAGTTTGATGACATTAGATGAATAATTTGTAACTGTTCATCATGAAATTCTTGGAGGACGCCAAATGGTACAATCCTGTTCTTCTAACAGAAGGTGTTTTACAGTTTGATTTAGTTTAAAATAAGACCCTCTGATATAAATTTTATTATAGAAATGTATCGTAGGAATGAAAACTCTTCCTTTTCTCCCATAGAACTTGCACTGTACCTCATAAATGTGAATGAATACCTCAGTGTCCTTGCAATATTTAAACCTATTGTGCCAAAGAACAGCTTTCAATTCTTCCACATTATATTGTGCACTGTGTATTTGATACACCTTGTAAATAAAATTTCCAAGTTCAGCCCCTGAAATTTCATCACCACTGGCTGATTTCAATTGCATGATTTAAAAACATTTTATCTTTAAATTAAGGAAAACTTTAATTTCTTTCTGAGATGCAAAGTGTTTTGTTTTTCCAGTTAGCTCCTCTTAATAAGTAGTGGAGAGTGAAAGATTATATATTCTTCTATCTATTCCACTTAAGCAAGCCTCTGAAATAATAACCTTTGTGAGAAAACATATGATTGTTGCACTATATTGTATTGCAATAAAATAGGACAGTGAATTTGACCTTTTCAGTTATCTATTTTAAAGTGAGTTTCTTGGTTATGAAAAGCAATAGAAGTCCAGATCCTCAATACTGGGGATTTTACAATACGATATTTTGCTGAATTACATCATAAACAGCACGAGTGCAAGATTCTTCAAGCTTCCTTGCTAATGAACCTCTTTGTGATACTGCAGGCACCATCCCTCAGTAAGAAGTTTGCTCAGTTTCTTTGTCCTCAGTAGTTTGAGAAAAACGTTGCTGTAAGTGTAATGGCAAAGAGATGCTACTAGCAAGGGAAAACGAAAGGGGTAAAGACTCCATCCATTTTCTCTGTTAAGCTCCATGTTTTTCTTTACAGCTTCTTTTGAGTGAGATGGATGTAGGCCACAGTTTGCTGAAATCTGCCCGTGAGAAGGGTGATCGGGCTATGAAATACATGGAGGGAAATAAAGTTGACCAGTTACGGAAACAGATCAGTGATTACATGGAACAGCTTGAAGAGCTGGCCAGCTCAATCAGGAAGGAGCATATGGCCTTAGAGAAGTGTCTCCACTTGTCAAAGGAATTCTCAGACAAATACAAGGCACAGACTCAGTGGATGACAGAATACCAAGCCATCTTGCGCTCACAAGTGGAGCCCAAAACTGAATTATATGAGAAGAAGGCCCAGTTATCCAAATACAAGGTAAGTTTTTAGAGAAGTCCTTAATGTCCATTTCTCAATTTAATAAATTCAATGAGCAACTTCATCAGGATACCCAAATCATAAATGCATAGTATCTATGCCAGGAAACCAGGGTAAGCATCCAAATGTAGCATTTGAGTACCATAATAAGTATTCCATGTTTGAAGTTTACACATCGGGGCCAATTTTTGTTCTCATTTCCATGGAATAAGTAGAGAGTTTATCAATTTATGTGGCAATAGAATTTGACTTGCAGTCTTCTAGAACTTCTCTGGCACTGCAAAAATTTCCTGGTTATGCTTTTGTTTTCTTGCTATATTTAAGTTTTCTAAATAAAAGGGAAATAGTATTATAATCAATTTACCACAAAGACAATGAAAACTAACCTGAAACCTTCAGACCATATTCAGAGGTGACATAAATTATGATATAAATTGTATGATGTTAAGTTATTTAAGTTTTAAATGTTTTGGGGCATGGAAGTGAAACGATGTAGCAGGAAAAGCAGCTAATAGGATGGTGAAAGACCTCTGGTTGTTGCTTACATAACTATATACTGCGATCTCTTTGTGTAAATTACGTGTGTAGCATGTGTAACTTACACATTTCCTCATTTAACTTCCCCTGGTCTACATATAGATTACAGTTTGGCTACATCTACACTAGCTCCCTCTTTTCAGAAGGGGCATGAAAATGAGGGATTTCACCAGATGCTAATGAGGCGGTGACATGAATATGCAGTACCTCATTAGTGTCATGGTGGCCAGATGCAGTTCGAAAGCGCCACTTTCAGAATGCACACCACCCAATGTAGACTGAGGCCTTTCAGAAAGACCCCCCAGAACTTTGAAAGCCCCTCCTTCCCAAAACCAAATGGGAAAAAGGAGCTTTTGAAATTAGGGGGTTGTTTCAAAAGGCCACCATCTATGTGGGCAGCATGCATTTCAAAAGCAGCACTTTCAAATCATATGAGGCCACCATTATGCTAATGAGGCACTGCATATTCATGGTAGCACCTCATGGGCATCTGCTGAAATCCCTCATTACTATGTCCTTTCCAAAAGTAGGGGGCTAGTGTAGATGCACCTTTGTGTTGTGCCTTTACTTTGGATTTCTAAAGTATGTAAGATTTCTCAGTCAACAAGGCCCGCTAGCGTAGGTAATGTACTATACACTCTTATTTGTATCACCGTTGATTTTAACCCTGAATACAGATGGAAGGGACCTAGAATCAATCTACTAGCATTACAGTTTTACTGACAAAATAAGCGAGACAAATTTTCTCTTCCATTACACTAAAATTATATCAGTTTTATGCTGATATAGTTGAAAGCAGAATTTGCTCTCACCAGGTTTG
The DNA here is from genome assembly GCF_033958435.1 of Carettochelys insculpta. NCBI lineage: Eukaryota > Metazoa > Chordata > Testudines > Carettochelyidae > Carettochelys > Carettochelys insculpta. The sequence goes on from NC_134139.1 coordinate 93,577,863, forward strand.
GCTAATTTAAAATGCCAGTTCATTTATTAAGTCGTCTGAAAAAATCTGGCCTCTTTTGGTATGAGACATCAGAAGCACAATGCATAACTCTTCTGAGATGTAATTTTTTTAACTAAGGCTAGATCTACATTAGGGTAGACAGTCGATTTCAGACATGCATTTCCAGCTACGCCATTAGCGTAGCTAGAACTAACGTATCCAGATCGACTTTCATACCTAGTTTAGACTTTTCTTACCTAGTGTAGACTTTTTAGGCTCACACCAACGTCTCTTACTCCACACAATAGCATCAAGTACAGGGGTCGAGGGCCAAGCCCAGAGAGATCGATTTTGCTGTGTCTATACCAGACATGCAAAGTCAAACTCTGAAAGATCAATCTTCCTGCATCAATCTTCCGGCTCCTTTGCTTTTAAGTAATTTTAAAAATAGTATAACATATTAAGAATTAAAATGGTTTTTACAGAGAGCACGTGGGTGGATCTCTTTTTGGACCATCGCCTGTTGGTAAGAGAAACAAGCTTTTGAGCTTAATGAGAGCTCTCCATCAGATCTGGGAAATGTACTCAGAGGAAGCTGCAGTGGAACAGAGAGTGATTCTTCTGTCTGTATAGGTAGTCAACTTCTCCGAGAGGTAATAGAGAAGTAGCGGTGTTAGTCTGTACTTCAGCAAAACAAAACAGCAGACATGTAGCACTTTAAAGACTAACAAAATGATTTATTTGGTGATGAGCTTTCATGGGACAGATCCACTTCATCAGATCAATCTCATTTTCAATACAGACTGACATTTATGAGTACAGAGGACCAAAAAAAATTGCATTAAAAACTGACAAATAAAATGCATACGAGGGGGATGAAGGATGAAGGGATGTTAATACTCCTGCCTGGGATAATTACAAGCATCAAAGGAAGGGAGGCAGTCCTTGTAACGTGTGGGGTAATTGTTGTCTCTGTTCATACCACGTGTTAATGTGTCAAATTTGAATATGAATTCCAACTGACAAATTTCTTGCTCTGATCTGTTTTTAAATTCTTTTTGCTCCAGGACACAAATTCTCAGGTCTTTAACAGAGTGACCCACTCCACTGAAGTATTTACTGATTGGCTTATGTGTATTGAGTTTCTTGATGTCTGCTGTGTGTCCATTTATTCTTTGGTGAAGGTTTTGCCCAGTCTGTCCAATGTATATAGTGTCAGGGCATCGTTGGCACATAGTAGCATATAAAATATTGCTGGAAGTGCATGAGAATGTGCCATTGATCTTGTAACTCACATGAGCCGTGTCTACACGTGCACGCTATTTCGAAGTAGCGGCGCCAACTTCGAAATAGCGCCCGTCACGGCTACACGTGTTGGGCGCTATTTCAAAGTTGAAATCGACGTTAGGTGGTGAGACGTCGAAGTGGCTAACCCCATGAGGGGATGGGAATAGCGCCCTATTTCGACGTTGAACGTCGAAGTAGGGAATGTGTAGACGATCCGCGTCCTGCAACATCGAAATAGTGGGGTCCTCCATGGCGGCCATCAGCTGAGGGGTTGAGAGATGCTCTCTCTCCGGCCCCTGCGGGGCTGTATGGTCACCGTGTGCAGCAGACCGTAGGCCAGGGCTTCTGGCTGCTGCTGCTGCAGCTGGGCGTCCGTGCTGCATGCACAGGGTCTGTAACCAGTTGTCGGCTCTGTGGATCTTGTGCTGTTTAGTGAAAGTGTGTCTGGGAGGGGCCCTTTAAGGGAGCGACTTGCTGTTGAGTCTGCCCTGTGACCCTGTCTGCAGCTGTGCCTGGCACCCTTATTTCGATGTGTGCTACTTTGGCGTGTAGACGTTCCCTCGCAGGGCCTATTTCGATGTGGTGCTGCGCAACGTCTATGTTGAACATCGACTTGCCAGCCCTGGAGGACGTGTAGAGGTTATTCATCGAAATAGCCTATTTCGATGTAGGGTTCACGTGTAGACGTAGCCATGGTTAGCTCCAGTGGTGTTATCCCCAGAATAAATATGTAGACAAAGTTGGCAGCAGGATTTATTGCAAGGAAAAGTTCCAGGATTAGTATTACTGTGGTGAAGCCTGTGATTGCTGGTGAGAATCTTACAGGAATCAGCGGGAAGTTGTCTATAGGAAAGGACAGGCCTGTCACCTAGGGCCTTCTGGAGTGTAGCACCATGATCTAGAATAACTCATAGGTCTTTAATGATGCATTGCAGGGGTCTGAGTCGGGGCTAGAGGTGATGACAAGTGGTATTCTGTTGTTGATCTTCTTGGGCTTATCTTGAAGTAGCTGGTTTCTGGGTATTCATCTGGCCCTGTCACTTTGGTTTTATAAATGCTTGGTAGAGGTCTTGTAGTTTTTGGTCTGTCAGTAGGATCAGAGCAGATGCATTGTATCGAAGGGCTTGTCTGTAAACGATGGATCTTCTGGTGTAGGGTGTGTGTTCAGAGGCAATAGGTAGGTTAATGAAAAAATTCTTCCATTTATATAGGACTGCCTAAATAGGGACTTGGGGAAGTTTAATAATGCTGCTCGGGGAAGCTAATTTTTCGCATCCATGACCTACATAGTAAACTGGTATAATCTTCTAATATCAACCAGTCCAGAGTGTGTCACAGGTAGAACCTATTGCTTATCATAAGCAGTTAACATGCATCTCAGAGGACCATTCAAAGTGAAGTGGCCCATTAACATCCCTTCAGTGAGAGAGGGATAAAGGGAATGGGGGAGCAGGGGGGCAGTCAGTGTGAGGCTTGTTCCTGGGTCACGGATTGTTGTAATAAGCCATAAATCCAGTGACTCTGTTTAGTCCATGATTTTTGTGCCTGGCAATGTTACAAATTTAAACTCCCAGTCTTGTTTAGTGAAAGTGGAGTGCAGTTATTCTTTGAGAATTAGTTCTAAAAGATCATAAAGAGTGATAGTTTTGTGAAAAATGTTCACTCACAGATTATAAGGATGTTTTTGTCTTTTATCATTTTCCATTGTGGGTTCCTTTGAGGGGGGTAGTGATTGTCTCATTTTATCTCTATAGTTGTTACTGAGGCATTTTAAGCACTAGATAATGTGCACCATATGTTGTGATAGGTATGTGCAGAACCCATGGATCCTGAATGGTGGATTGTTGGGGATGTTGATCGTTATAATAGTGAAGAGATGTCTACAGGTTTTGCACCTGTTCTGGGCAGGTGTGAGTATGTTTCCCGGACCTGAAGAAGAACTCTCTCTTTCTCTTTCTCTCTCTCTCGTGTGTGTGTGTGTGTGTGTGTGTGTGTGTGTGTGTGTGTGTGTGTCAAAAGATTGTCTTTCTCACCAACAGAAGTGGTCCAATAAAAGTTACTGTCTTATTCACCTTATATCTCTAATATCCGCCATGACTATAACAAGGCAAATGAGAAAGGTTTAACATTTACTACTGTACCAACATAATAAAAGCTCATCACTTAATAAATCATTTTATTAGTCTTTAATGTGTTACATGACTGCTGTTTTGTTTTGTTAGAATACAGACCAACATAGCTAGCTCTCTGTCACTCTCCAGAAATAAAAACTTCCAGCAATGTCAGTCACCATCTTATTAGTGTCTTTGTAACACCCTACAGTGCTGTAGATGCTTGCTTGAAAACTAGCATGTCCCAAAGGCTTGAGACCATCAGGCATCACTGTGTATATGAGGAAGCCAGTATCTCACAGCATTACACACACTGCTACCTGTTATTTATTTCTAAAACAGCAGGAATAAGTGGACTGTTGACCAAATTGTGTCCCTTTTTAGAGATTCCCCTTACGTCTTCCCCTTAAGGGAGATGGGGTTTCTCTCCTGGAAGAAGCAGTGGGGTTCCTGCCCCAAACCTACAGATTATAGCCATCTGCTCCATAGTACTATCCACACCCACTCACACTTACTTCACTCTCTTTTTGCAGCTGCCTTCAGGATTCCTGAGGGGACCCCAAGGAAAACATAATACAGCCCTAGGGGCTGGTTGGGGAAGGATGGGTCTACAGAGGTGGCTGTGCCCTCTACTTTATGAGAAGGAAGAGGGGAACTTGTGAGCCCGGGATCTAAGGAAAGTGATCTTACCACATTTTATTTACAGTAAACTTTTCACTCTGTGCTTGCAGTCAGTGCAGCAGATGGTGCTGTCCCATGAGCCTTCAATAAAATCAGTGACTGAAAAAGGAGAAGCCCTTCTTGAACTCATGCATGATGCTACATTAAAGGACAAAATTCAGAAACTTGAGGCCAACTACCAGGAACTCTGCAATGCGGCAAGGGTAAAAGAAGTCAGCAAGGGAACTGTGGGAACCTTTGATGACATTAATACAAAATATGAATAACTTTTTTTCCTGTTTAAAGAGTTGAGATTCTTTCCTTATGGGTGACATTTCATCCCAATGCAGAGGGCTGGTAGCAGCCCCTTTATGGGTGCTTATGTGGTACTTGAAGTCTCATGTGAGCTCTTTGCAGTAAGGTGAATTATTACTTATGCAAAGAAAAGCTCAAATGATTATTGAGTAATGAGGGGAGAAGTCTCTTGAAATGTACAGCTCAAAGTAGGAGTAAAAGATGTTAGTGGCCTCTCTGAACTTCAACAGTTAAGGGGTGAGCCAGCTCTACCAGGAAGGAGCATAAAGCCTTAGAGAAGAGCCTTCATTTGGCAAAGTAGATTCTTAGACAAGTTCAAGGCACAGACATGTGTCTAATCATTTCACTACCTAAAAATATTGTCTTAAGTAACACTTTAAAAGTAAAAGTGTTCTGAATAACATCTCCTACAGTGAATCTCACAAACTAGACATGGCTCAGATCACAAAGCAAAATGTAGGGAGCAGTAGTGTTGGTGATTCAGCAGACAGCAGTTAAGTAACTCTGTTAGGTTATGCGTATATAATACTTTGAAAATACAATGCTGCCATATCTCTGGTTATGTATTATTATTCCTAAAGCGCTTAATGGGTAGTACTAAGTAGCGTACCTCCAGTAGTACTAAGCTTAAAAAAAAACTGGATAGTGTCATTTTAATTGCTATTCACCTTCCTATGGTAAACGAAGAGAGAACCACATTTGTGGATTTTTTTTTTTTAAATATGAGAGTTATAATTCACAGGAACAAAATGGCACTTCTCTCAATGGCTCCATCTACACCGAGGTCACTGTTGACAGAGAAACCTTGGCAGCACCTCTGTAGACAGATAACGTGTACACATAGAAGTGTCTTGAAAGACCAAGCTACTCTGTCGACAGAGAGTAGCCAAGCTGCCCTGCCCTCTATTGACAGAACAGCTGACCAGAAGCTCTGCAAACAGGGCTGTCTGGGAATCATAAGCCCTCTCTGTTGACAGAAGTGTCTACACTGCCTCTCTGTCAACAAAACACTGTTGAAAGAGGCACTATACCTGATCCGGGAGTGGTATTACAGTGCCGACTGAACAGCTGAGTTTTGTTGACAAACTCTCGACAGAGCGCTTTAACTATGTAGATGCTCAGCAAGTTTTGTCGACAAAAGCCCTGTTTTGTCAACAGAGGCTGCCCATGTAGACATAGCCAATACACTTTTATAGTGTTAGGTTTGTTGTTTGGCAACCTGGATGACTTCAACACAAGCATATACATATGGATTTAAACAGTACAAATCCACAGTAAAGTATATTTTGAAGGACTTGTCTGTTTCTTTTCCATGATAATTACAAGTAACATCTGACATTATTGTAAATGACAAGGATTAATTACATTTCAAGTTGACAGTGTATTTTATATATGTTATTTTTTAAATAAAATTGGCCCCACACCTTTCTGAGGCAAGACGTTCTTTTGATGCATTCATTGTGAACTAGGCATAGGAGCACTACTCCTATGAGCAAATAGTTTTCAAGATCAGTCTCTTACTAACTCTCCAGGTTTCAAAGAAGCTTTTGACATCCTTTCTCTAGAAAGTGTCTCAAAAATTGTATGTTGGTTTATGTGGTCCTACAGGCACATGCTGAAAGCTTGGAAGTAAAAGTAAAAGAGCATGAAGATTATTACAGTGCCTTACAAGAAGTAGAAAAGTGGTTGTTACAGATGTCCAGCAGGCTGGTCACTCCTGACTTAATGGAAAGTAGCAGCATAGAAATAATAACTCAGCAGTTAGCCAACCACAAGGTAGGTCTTGTGCTTGAATATGTGTTGCTCACTAAAATTTAAAAATATTACCCCAGTAATTTGTATCTCTGTTTTGGAGCTGTAACTTTCCCATCCTTTGTACTTACTTGAATATCTGTAACATTGATTGGGTTATTTTTGTTATTCTCTTGGTGCACTCACTGTCTACATGCAGATCATTTAATTCATCCCACCATCACTGAGCAGCAGTGACAAAGTAAAGTTTATGTATATGTGTCTGAATTTTGTATTAGATTTTTCTCTATGTCATACTGAGAAGAAATGGACTGCATGAGGCAGAGTAGTGTCTTCCTACCTCAGGACACTACTGATTCCTGACTCTTCTGAGGACAAAAACATCCTATTTTTTTAGAAGACATTCTATTATAATGTTCTCTTGTTATTAGGTTATAAAATACCCTCAAATACTCTCATAGAAAGCATAATTATTACTAGCAATCCACAGCTGTGGTTAGTGCATACTGCAGTTAAAGAAAGTCACAATCCTCTTCCCAACATGCCTTCAAACTATGGGCCAAATAGTGATGTCCTAATACCTTTCTTGGTTAGTCCTTTAGTTTCATTGCATGAAATGCTGGCTCTCTTGAAATCAGTGGGAAAATTGCTATTGACCTGAAAGGTACCAGCATTGTTCTTAGTGGGACCACTTTTGGATCAGTTACGTGCAATATCAAAGTCTGACCCTAATATTAGATTTGACATGAAAAAGAATGATAAACAGTCTCAGAGAATGACCTGTTGACAAACGAAAAAAGGTTACTTGATTTCAGACAAAGTGCGTTATATTTGTAGTATGTCTTGAAAATATGTATATATATGAATTTGCTGTATTCTGTTGATTTAAGTGACAGACCAGTGACAAAAGCTTTAAGATCAATTGTATAGTCTAATAGCTGTAACATAATAGATTTCTCATCAAATGTAATGACACATCTATTTAAGAACAATATTCAAGCATATATTGAGTTGCATTAACAAGTCATCACACAGAAGCAAATTTATCAAAGTATCTCTTCATGGCTTGGGTTGTTCTTATCTTGTTGTTGTTTTGTTTTGTTTTGACTTTTTTCACTTTTTTTAGGCAATAATGGAAGAGATTGCAGGATTTGAAGACCATTTGAACAGCCTTAAAAATAAAGGAGACTATTTGATCAATCAATGTGCAGAACATCTTCAAGCAAAATTTAAACAACAAACACAAACCCATTTGCAGGGGACAAGAGACAGTTATTCTGCCATATGTAGCACAGCGCAGAGGGTAAGTCTTTTTTAAACAATGTGTATTGACTGTAACTGTAAGCAGCTTGTTATGTGCAATATTGTAATAATTCTGTGTAGGACAGGAATAATGTGTATTAGAATTTTTTTAATAATTTGATGTTTCATGAAATAGTGTTTAAATAGCAGTATTCTGGCTGCTCTCCATTAATGGGAGCTGTGGGAAGTGGCAGCCCAGTCAGTGCTGCTTCCCACAATTCCCAGAGGCCAGGGGAGCTGCAAGCAGATGGAGCTACAGATGGATCTGCAGATGCACAGGTAGATAGAGAGTCCAGCAGCCTGCCAGTGGCTAATCCTGGAGAATCTCATCCAGCCAGGGACTGCACATTGCCCAACTCTGCCTTAGTTTCTCGCTGTAAATTTTACCTAACGTCTAAAAAATTCAACTGAGTTGGAGTTTACTGAGAGTCACCTCATGTATTGAGAGACCTGTATTTTATCTTACATTTTTTATATCTGTCTCTGAAGTGTGAATAACCTTAACTGATCTTTTCATTCCAGGTGTACCAGAGTTTGGAACGCGAACTCCAGAAGCATGTTAACCATCAGGATACTGTACAACAGTGTCAGGCTTGGCTTTCTACAGTTCAGCCAGAGTTAAAGCCATGCACGTGGCCACCTTTCAGCCTGACAGATGCAGTTAAGCAGGTAAAAGTTATGCACACAAGCTACATTTTGAGCAAACTGGGTTTATATACTCACTTATCCCTTTTTTCCATGCAGCCAAGTAAGTGCTTAATATAGCAGAATGTAGCCTCTGTGGCTTTTTACTCACAGCAACTTCCGAACCTCACTGGTTACTTCCATTTCCAAGGGTGAAATGTACAATGCCTTGGGGCAGCATAATGCAGTTCTAGGCACCATCCAACTCCTCCCTCCTATGCCCATGACTCTCACTGGCCAAGCATCATAAAAGAAAATAAGATATTTGAACATAATGTCAAGCAACTCCATCAACATGCTCAGAGATGTCACTGACGAGCTTAGCACTGAAGTTCCCTGTTTGCCTTGTCAACCATCCAGCCATCTGTCTAGTTATGTTCTTATACCAGAGATGGCATAGGCACATAGTTGTGTCATGGGAGAATCCTAGTTGTGTCATGGAAGAATTTTAAAAAGGTTTCACTCTGAAGTTATCAGGCTGTCCCTGGCTGACAGATTTCATGAGGTGTTTTGCCAGGGAAAGGACGCAAGCAAATACTTAGGTTGAAGATCAGTTCCCCAGAACTCCACAGATTAATTGTGCGACTTGAGAAAATTCATACCATCCACACACTTCAATGGAACCCGAACACTGGTGGATGGCAAACACTCTGATTTTCATGGCATGTCGTCACTTGGCAGTTGACACAGAAGATCTGTCCCCCAATATTTTTTTTTCATTTTATGATGCACACACAATATAAGGCTGAGTTCAAAGATGTTCAGTCTGTAAACCCATAGCTGCACAGGGGAGTTGTCTCAGATCTTAGAGCCCCTGAAAATCATGCTGGCTGTTGGATAAGAATAAAGAATGTCCCAACCCTCAGGATCAGAGGACCTTGATGGCAGCTGGGGAGCTCATTTATGAGATTTTCCATCTCCAGACAACAATATGCCTTGCAGCCATTGCGCTGGAGTTGCAGTGGGGTGGCCTCCCTAGTCATCTAACCCATGTCTTGGCTCTGTGAACTTGAAATTAAGCATCTCTCATCTTCCACAACTTGTGTACCCCATAGAGACGTTGTCAGCAATTTTAGATATGATTTGAGATGCACCCCATGCAGAATCACTGTCATACAAAATGTATTGCAAGGAATTGTGCTGTGTGCCTCTTTGTGGATTTCAAACTCCTGTATTTTCCCCCACATAAAAAGGAAGCATGAGGCACAGTGTTGTTATAAATCTCTGATTCCCTAAAACAGTGGCGCTCAAACAGAAGCATGCATATCCCTGAAAGTATGCAGAGATCTCCCAGGGAATACATCAACTCATCTAGACATTTGCCTACTTTTACAACAGGCTACATTACAAACACTAGCCAAGTTCCTACAAACTAAAATTTCATACAATGACTTTATACTGATCTGTGTACTACGCACTGAAATACAAGTACAATATTTGTATTCCAATTGATTTATTTTATAATTATATGGTAAAAAAGAAAAAGTAAGCAATTTTTCAGTAATAGTGTGCTGTGACACTCTGCTTTCATGTCTGTTTTTGTAAATAAGTAGTTTTTAGTGAAATGAAACTCAGGTGTATGCAAGACAAATCAGACTCCTGAAAGATGTAAAGTAGTCTGGAAAGGTTTGAGAGCCACTGCCTTAGAAAGTAATTTGAAATTGTTGTTTCTTTATTTCTTGCTTATTTTTAATACTTAACTATTTTGCATAAATTCTGTGCCCTGTATTAAAATCAAACTGACTTGAAGGTGTGCATTCAGAAATTTAGTCATATAGCACCTGCATCTGTTAGTGGAGAGGACTTGTGCCACAGCTGATGGTAGGGTACCACTTCTGTAGAATGGTTTTTCCTTTCCCTTGAGCCTTTTTTGAAGGAATTTTTCATGGACTGGTTTTCACCTAGTTTTCTGACCATCCATATAGGATATGTGTAGGTTAGTTAATGTTGTGCTTGTCACTATTAATATATCTTTTTCTTATGGTAATGGGGAACCTCAGTGCAGAGGCAGCAGAGTGCGCTTATAACCTTGCCAGAGTTTTGCTGCCTGGGAGGCAAAGGAGGATTGGGAGGACTCTGAAGGCCATATGGCAAAATCAGCTGCCTGCACAGATCACCTTGAGTCCCCCGCCCAGGATACATTAAGTTTTGGAGAAGTCATAGACATAGATCTAGACTGCTACCTTTCTCAGCTCAATAGTGGGGCAAATTCTGTTTTCCTTTTCCACTTTAGAAGTAATCTACTTGAAATTCTGAATGTGAAAACACACAGAATTTCTACTTCACTGTAGAGAAATAAGCTATATAGGGGACAGCATATCCTTTGGTGCTTTGATTTAAAAACAAATACATATATAAACAAAATATAGTTGTCATTGTTTAGGTTTGTGATCAATATATTTCCCATGAATTTGATTGTAAATTATCTGGGTAATTTGTGGGTAAGACAAAATAGCCTTCGCCAAAGTGCTATTCTTACGTGTTCTATCCATCTGGAAATTATGACAAATGAATGTTTTAATGCAACGTGGTGAGTTCCAGAAAATGCATGTGGATTGTATTCCTTCAGGTTAAGCATTTCCGAGCTCTGCAAGGGCAGGCAAGCACCTACTTGGATCTTCTGTGCTCCATGTGCGATTTGTCAGACACCGCAGTGAAGAATACAGCAACAGACATTCAACAAACAAAGCAAACGGTATGAGAGAGACCACAGCCATCAACCTGTAATCCTCCTTAGAGTTTTAATTGCCTTGATCTATCCTCTTATACAAGGTTCATATTAGGTAATGGTTTAAAGAAACATCTTCTGTACTTACATCTTATTGAGGAAATTTTACATTATACTTCATGTTGCCATCCTGCTATAGAATGCAAGCATCATTGCTGGAGTGGGGATATTCAAGTGTAGGGCTTCAGGGTAGCAGCATATGGTATATATTATGGGTGCGTGAAGCAGTACAACCTGGCCCCAAAGTGCCAAGGTACTACTGTTCTCAGTAGCACAAACCTGACTTTGGCTATTTTGTAATTTGGAAGTGTGCATTTGCTTAAACACAAAGTAACACTATCACTAAAAGTAGTATATCACAAAACCTTCTACATTGGTAATTTTAAATAACATAGACTTTTGCATGTGCATATGTAGAAATACACCATATCAGAGTTATAACTTAAAAATAAATACTCCAAAGCTATCCATGAAAAAACTTCATTTGCATTCTACTGTGAAAATATCTCACAGCAGGATACACTTTATCAGGAAAAAAAACATATTCTGATAATTTAAAATACACTCCATTTAATATAACAGTTTAATACATACAGTATGCATCCAAATTCCATAGTAGAGAAGCAAGTAAAAATTCAAATCCAAGCAACCCTTAAACTATGGTCTATGAATGTATAAAGAATAGCTAAAAGGTGCTTCAAGCCTTAGGAATAGGAACAGCTTGTTATTAACAAGCTGGGAAAAAACATAAGTAGGATAGCACTGAGACATTTTAAGCCTTTTGAGAACCTGAATCTTAAAGTCATCTTACTATTGCATTTGAACGAAGCAGCATGCGGTTTAACATGACTGAAGGACTCAGATTTGGTAAGCATTTTCCGCACTTAATTCTGGAAATTCTGCCCAAATACATGTAAGCAAGAGAACAGTATTAGGCAAATTAGAATGAAATGCAAAAATGGAATTAAGTTTTTACTAAGTTGGTGAGATAGTATATATGTCACTAGTTGGCATGAATCAAGAAGTGCAAGCAAGAAAGTAAAGAGATTTAAATTATAGAGTTAATCTCAGTTTATAAAGAAAGTGTTGAGCCCTGAATTATCTTTAAATAATTTAGAATCTTTCTTTTTCTTTTTTTGGCCCCTTTCAAGATTGAATCATAATAAATTTCTTTGTATTGGCTTTCTTAGTAATTTCCTGTGGCTTTCCTCTGACACTGTTTTGTTTTAAAATTTTCAAAGGTTAAAGCTTTTGTTGGACAGTAATGCTTTCTTCAAGAAAGGGTGCTTTCTGAAGAAGTGGGTCTGTCCTATGAAAGCTCATCACCTAATAAATTATTTTTTTAGTCTTTAAAGTGCTACTGGACTGCTTTTTTGTTTTGATAGTATATAGACTTGCATGGCTATCGCTCTGTTGCTTTCTCCAAGATATTCACTTAGGCCCCTCAAGAATCTACCCCTTAAATCTGTCCTTTGTGCAGTTCTGCATTTTTCACACAGAATACAAATAATTATACTGAAATGTCCCTATCCTTTTTTTGTTTTGCTTTATTTTTAAGATTGAGCAACAGATAATGCACACTCAGTACCTGGCTCAGGGTTGGGAAGAGATCAGACAAATGAAGGCTGAGCTTTGGATATATTTCCAGGATGCAGACCAACAACTACAAAATATGAAAAGGAGATGTGCAGAACTGGAGCCAAACATTGCCCAGAACATGGTGTTGCAGGTTAAGGTAAGGAGTCAATGGAAAGGAGGTAACGAAGGAGAAAATGTATCCTAAGTCATTTTATTAGAGATCTTGCTTTCTACCCTTCCTGGGTGCATTAATTCTGTAAAAAAACATGCAAGGAGGGATGAGAGGGGATGGTTTTTGCTTATGTTGGTGCTACAGAAAGTTAAAGCAAAGAAGGAAATATTTTAATACTTCCCTAGGGTTTCAGATCAGTCGGTCAAACCTTTACTGTGCCATGTTCCCTTTGCTTTCAGGAAGCTAATTGCCTACTGCATTTGGTCGGAAGTTACAAATCTGTAACATACTAAGAAAACTAACTAAATGTCATTGCTATATATAAAGCAGTCCAAGCTATTGTCACATAAAATTTGATGATGAATATTATTCTGAGCTGTACAGAACATATTCCATTAGAAAGAAAACTGATTTGCTTACACATATTGAGACAATAGACAAGCAGCCTTCAAAGAAGTATGCATTCCTGTTTATTTCAAAAACAGAGATAATACCCACTGCAGTTTTCTCAGTAGCCAAAATACTCTTAAAATTACAAAGAGAAATATGTTCTCTCTTCCATTGATGCCTAATGATCATGAAGACTCCAAACTTGCATACTACACTTTGTCCCGCCTGTCGTGGATGGGTTAGGTGAAAGGTACAGAGTGCCTTCCTCACGCTTGTGTTCCAGGGCATAAGAGGAGTCCTTATACTTATCTGAGTATGGCAGGAGGATAATAGCACAAGCAGCCACAAAAAGTGTGGGAAGAAGGAACATAGATCTCTCCTCCCCCCTGCTCCAGCTGGTTCTGTTGGCAGACCATGGATGGGAGCACGCAGTAAACACTCTGAAGGAGTTGCACCGTGTCTGCACTTGCCATATGTGTCGTTCAGCTGTCAGAGGTCCCGTGTCTTTTAGGGCAATGCAACTCTTCAGTACAGCTCACGTAAAGCAGAGTCCAGCCCATACCTGTCCCCTTATGCAGGACTCCCACTGACTTCAGTGAAAATGGCTAGTGCTAAAAGAATGCAGGACTTGAGTCCTCCAATGGATAGTCCTCTGTCTAGGAATCAGAAAAGATTGTTTGTCAGCATAAAATATCAGGGACTGTTCACGAAATGCAAAAAAAACATAGAAATGTGTTAATTTTACTTTTCTCTGTGGTGTTTATTTGTGATGTGATTCCCTTTTGATTACGTTTTAACTAGGAAAATGTATATGAAGGATAGCGTGTTTAGTACTTAAAAGTTCATTAGCTCTTGCAGCATAGTCCCCACATGACTTCATAGTTTGCTTTGACTTGGTAAATAACAATGACTCTGTCCTGTTAGCAAGATGGGAACTGATTGTGATTGTCTCTTCAGGTGGGAGCTGATGAAGTCCTATGGAATTAGGTCCTACATTCCGGCAAATATTTCTTACAATAACAAACAAAAGGGGGAAAATGTGTGTTACGTTATGTTGGCAGAATGGAAACTAATAAAAACTAGGCTGTTCTGCTGTGTGGGAGAGGTGTTGGTAAATGTATGTCTGGAAGATGTCCAGGGAAGGCTCTGTAACTAAGTCACACTTCCTTCTCTCATCTGCTGTTGTTCCTGTGAAGGATGTAATTTGCTACTAGCCCCTTTCCAGTTGCAGCTCTGTGGAGACTGCTGTTATACCCTGTCCCCATCCTTCATTTGGAGCAGCAAGCCAGGCTGGGGAATGGATCTTATTCCTGCTTGTCTGCCTGCACAGCACATCTTCATCAGCCTGGCTCTAAGGATGATGTGTTCACAGTTTTCATTCAAACCTCTGTTTGTATTTGCAGTGGAAAACCTCCCTTTCATTTTTCTTTTGTATCTTTGACAGGAATTCAGTCAGAAGCTGCAATCTAAAGAGGCATCTCTTACTGCTGTGACTGAAAAGGTGAACAAACTAACACAAGGACAGGAGTCTCCTGAGCATAAGGAAATGGGTCACTTCAGCAATCAGTGGCTGGACCTCTGCCTTCAGGCAAACAATTTGCTCACAGAGAGGGACGAGGATTTTCAGAGGACAAGGGATTACCATGATCGCATGAATGTAGTAGAAATTTTCTTGCAAAAGTTTACGAAGGAATGGGACAACTTGGCCAGGTAGGAGGGCTTGACTCAGATAAAGCTGACAGGTCCCACCCTTGTTAAGAAACCCTCTTGCAGTGTCTTCAGAGGCCATGTCCAATAAATATCCTTTCTCCATACCTTGCCTAATAAAAACTAGTAGCAGAATCCATTGTTCTGAGGTGGAAGGAGGCTGAAATACACACTGTTTGTATTTTTATAGGTGAGTTTCTCTGCTCTAAAAGGGGGTGTACACTAATTCACTCCAGCTGAGGATCAGGGCTTTTATTTCTGTAACCTCTTACCCCTTAAAAGTCCTTTAATATTTGCTGCAAAATTGAGAACTGCATGGTTGTCAGATTTTGCAAACTTACACTTTATAGCTTTAAAAATTTCATGCATGCATAATTCTGTAATTGGAAATGAACATCTTGCTGAATTAATCAGGAATGCAACTCCAAAAGGCATGGTCTGATATTAACAACACATGTCTAAACATTTATACTGTATTTTCTGTAATGGTTGGTTTTAATTGACAGGCCATTGAAAGCTTAAATTTTGCTGCATCGTTGAGGGGATATTTTGGATATTTGCTAAGACTATATAAAATTAAAGAATAACAGTCCAGTTTAGCTCCCATTCAAGTTAACCAATAAAACTCCTCTTGACATTAATGGATTGGGTCCTGAACAAAAGTATATTTTGTTATTTAATATTCTGTCTAGTATATTTCTTTTATTATTTACATATACAATATTTTACACAAGTGAGCTGCCAGTACTTACATTGCTGATTGGACTGTTTTAGCTAATGGTACTCAATGGAAGAGGGGAAGGAATATTAGAAATATTAAACTTCTAGTTAATGATTGTGGTTACTGTCTTCAAAGGAGCTAAGGGATTTAGGCCCTTGATCCCAATGAACTTCACAAACTATCGACAAACTAGGCAAATCCAACTTAAATCGTGCTGCAATAAGGTGGGTGCATAACTGGCTGGCTAATCGCACCCAGAGAGTAGTTGTTAATGGTGCTCAATCCAGCTGGAAAAGCATAACAAGTGGGGTTCCGCAGGGGTCTGTTTTGGGACCAGTTCTGTTCAATATCTTCATTAATGATTTGGATATTGGCATAGAAAGTACGCTTATTAAGTTTGCAGAAGATACCAAGCTGGGAGGGGTTGCAACTACCTTGGAGGATAGGGTCATAATTCAGAATGATCTAGATAAATTAGAGAAATGGTCTGAAGTAAACAGGATGAAGTTTAATAAAGATAAATGTAAGGTGCTGCACTTAGGAAGAAATAATCTGTTTCACACATACAGAATGGGAAAAGACTGTCTAGGAAGGAGTACAGCAGAAAGGGACCTAGGGGTTCTAGTAGATCACAAGTTAAATATGAGTCAACAGTGTGATGCTGTTGCAAAAAAAGCAAACATGATTCTGGGATGCATTAGCAGGTGTGTTGTGAACAAGACACGAGAAATCATTCTACCGCTCTACTCTGCGCTGGTTAGACCTCAGCTGGAATATTGTGTCCAGTTCTGGGCACCCCAATTCAAGAAAGATGTGGAGAAATTAGAGAAGGTCCAGAGAAGAGCAACTAGAATGATAAAAGGTCTGGAGAACATGACTTATGAAGAAAGACTGAAAGAATTGGGCTTGTTTCGCTTGGAAAAAAGAAGATTGAGGGGGGACATGATAGCGGTTTTCAGATATCTTAAAGGGTGTCATAAGGAGGAGGGAGAAAACTTGTTCTTCTTGGCCTCTGAGGAGAGAACAAGAGGCAATGGACTTAAACTGCAGCAAGGGAAGTTTAGGTTGGACATTAGGAAAAAGTTCCTAACTGTCAGGGTGGTCAAGTACTGGAATAAGTTGCCAAGGGAGGTTGTGGAATCTCCCTCGCTGGAGATATTTAAGAACAGATTAGATAGATGTCTATCAGGGATGGTGTAGATAGTGGTCGGTCCTGCCATCGGGGCAGGGGACTGGACTCGATGGCCTCTCGAGGCCCCTTCCGGTCCTAGTGTTCTATGATTCTATGATTCAGTAAGCTGAGGGCACCTAACTGTCTTTGTCTCCTTTGAAAACTGTATCTTGCGATACCAATTAAGGTTTCATTTTTGTACCACACATTTTGTCAACAGATCAGATACTGAGAGTACGACTGTACACCTTGAGGCCCTGAAAAACTTAGCATTGACCCTACAGGAGAGGAGATCTGCCCTTGAAGACCTGAAAGACCAGAAGCAGAAAATGATGGAACATCTGAATCTAGATGACAGAGAATTAGCAAAAGAGCAGACTAGTCATTTTGAACAACGCTGGTCTCAGCTGGAAGACTTAGTCAAGAGCAAAATCCAGGTTTCTGTCACAACCTTAGAGGAGATGAGTTTGATGCAGTCTAAATTTCAAGAACTAATGGAGTGGGCAGAAGAGCAGCAGCCTAGCATCTCTGAGGCTCTAAAACAGAGTCCACCTCCAGACCTAGCTCAGCGCCTTCTGATGGATCATCTCACCATTTGCAGTGAAGTAGAAGCCAAACAGCTTGTACTCAAAACACTCATAAAGGATACTGACAGGGTGATGACTAACCTTGGCCTCAATGAAAGGCAGATCCTCCAGAAGTCCCTTTCAGAAACACAGAATCACATGGATTGTCTTAGCGATCTGGTTGGCCAGAGGAGAAAATACCTAAATAAGGCATTATCTGAAAAGACTCAGTTCCTCATGGCAGCTTTTCAAGCTACAAACCAAATTCAGCAGCATGAGAAAAAGATAATGTTCCATGAACATATCTGTCTGTTGCCAGAAGATGTGAGTAAACAGATTAGGACTTGTAAAAGTACCCAAGCTAACCTGAAGGCTTATCAGAGTGAAATAACTGGGCTGTGGACTCAGGGAAGGGATTTAATGAAAGAAGCCTCAGAGCAAGAAAAGAGTGAGGTGTTAAATAAACTTCAGGAATTACAGAATGTGTACGATACTGTTTTACAAAAGTGTAGCCAGCGACTGGTAGAGCTGGAGAAAAATATGGTTTCCCGGAAATATTTCAAGGAAGATTTGGACAAAGCTTCTCATTGGATAAAACAAGCTGATATTGTCACATTTCCAGAAATCAATTTAATGAATGGTAGCTCTGAATTGTACTCTCAGCTGGCAAAGTATCAGCAAATTCTTGAGCAGATTCCTGAATATGAAAATCTTTTACTTATCCTGGAAAGAGATGCTCAGGAGATCTTACTGTCACTTAACGAAGTGGATCATTCTTACTTGCATGAAAAACTGAATGCCCTGCCACAGCAATTTCATATGGTCGTTGCCTTGGCTAAAGATAAATTCTATAAGGTTCAAGAAGCAATTCATGCCCGCAAAGAATATGCTTCATTGATTGAGTTGACAACTAAGGCTCTAACTGAACTGGAAGATCAGTTTTTAAGCATGAACAAAGCTCCTGCTGCTCTTTTAGCCAAAGAGGGTGTGTCACTCCAACAGGATTACAAAGCCCTCTTAGGTGAAGTGGTGAACCTTGGTGCAGCAATGGATGAATTAAACCAGAAGAAGGAGGCTTTTCGAAGCACTGGCCAACCATGGAAACCTGAAGAGATGTTAAAACTCACCTCCCTGTATCACAAGTTGAAAAGACAAATAGAACAGAGAGTTAATTTTTTGGAAGACACTGTAGAAGCCTACAAGGAACATGAGGAAATGTGCCTGCAGCTCGAGACACAATTAGAGTCAGTGAAGAAAGAGCAAACAAAAGTGAATGAAGAAACACTCCCAGCAGAGGAGAAGCTGAAAAGCTACCATTCTCTTGCTGGCAGCCTGCAAGAGACAGGGATTCTTTTGAAGCGAGTTACTGAACATCTGGAAGCACTTTGTCCTCAGCTTGACCCATCCACATATGAGATGGCAAAAGCTCAGGTAAATTCTTGGCAAGAGAAAATGAAGTTGTTGCATGCTGCCATTGGTGATACAGTGATGGAGTGTGAAAATAGGCTGGTGCAAAGCATAGACTTCCAGACTGAGATCTGCCGTTCACTTGAGTGGCTGAGATGGGTGAAAGCAGAACTCAGTGGAACGCTAAACTTGGACCCAAAACTGCAAAACATTCAGGAAGAGATCCGGAAGGTTCAGATACATCAGGAAGAAGTGCAATCAAGCCTGAGAATAATGAATGCTCTGAACCATAAAGAAAAAGAGAAATACATGAAGGCTAAAGAACTGATACCCGCTGACTTGGAAAACAGTCTCGCTGAGCTATCAGAACTGGATGGTGAAGTTCAAGAAGCCATACATACGAGGCAGGTTAGTGTCTTGTTTAGTTATTATTTTATTGCTTCCTGCTGAAAACATGCCACGTTATAAGATTGCTTTGTCTTATTGCCTGTGATGAAGGTGAACATCTTGGCTTTCCCAATCATATTGTTTTTTTCTGAGGTCTTAGGCATAGTTCATCACTCAGTCCTATGATGCCTTATAGGACCTTAAAAAATAAGACTCACCCTAGCACACATGTACACATACTCCCTGTGCGCTCCCCACAGCTTAGGTCTAGGTAGTGGACAAAGAAAGAGCATTGTCCAGTGTTGCTGTTCCCCCTCAGGAACAGGCAGTTGGAAAGGGTGAAGAATGGGTCAAGTTGACACACCCTGGCTATGTCTACACGTGCAGCCAACATCGAAATAGCTTATTTCGATGTTGCGACATCGAAATAGTCTATTTCGATGAATAACGTCTACACGTCCTCCAGGGCCGGCAACGTCGATGTTCAACTTCGACGTTGCTCAGCCCAACATCGAAATAGGCGCAGCGAGGGAACGTCTACACGTCAAAGTAGCACACATCGAAATAGGGATGCCAGGCACAGCTGCAGACAGGGTCACAGGGCGGACTCAACAGCAAGCCGCTCACTTAAAGGGCCCCTCCCAGACACAGTTGCACTAAACAACACAAGATACACAGAGCTGAGAACTGGTTGCAGACCCTGTGCCTGCAGCATAGATCCCCAGCTGCCGCAGAAGCAGCCAGAAGCCCTGGGCTAAGGGCTGCTGCCCACGGTGACCATAGAGCCCCCAGGGGCTGGAGAGAGAGCATCTCTCAACCCCCCAGCTGATGGCCGCCATGGAGGACCCAGCAATTTCGACGTTGCGGGACGCGGATCGTCTACATGGTCCCTACTTCGATGTTGAACGTCGAAGTAGGGCGCTATTCCTATCTTCTCATGAGGTTAGCGACTTCGACGTCTCGCCGCCTAACGTCGAAGTTAACTTCGAAATAGTGCCCGACGCGTGTAGACGCGACGGGCGCTATTTCGAAGTTGGTGCCGCTACTTCGAAGTAGCGTGCACGTGTAGACGCAGCTCCTGTTTGGGATTTTTGTTGCTGTTGAAAATTGTTGCTTCTGTAACTGCATGCAGTACTTTCACCGTTCTTTCAGGCTGTTTTGACTAAACTCTATAGCCTCTGCCAGAGGTACTACCAAGTGACGCAAACAGCTGGTGACTGGCTTGAGGATGCCCAGGAATTGCTGCATTTGGCAAGGAATGGTCTGGATGTGGAGAGCTCTGAGGAGAACCTAAGAAGTCACAATGAATTTTTCAACACAGAGAATCAATTCCTTGGTTATCTGGAGGAGCTACAAGCCCTGGTGTCTGAGATGAAACCATCTATTCAGGCCAAATCAAGAGAGGAGCTATTACAGAATGTAGCTGTTTTAGAAGAAAAACACAGGGAAACCAAGCAAGAATCTGAAACCCAACAGGATCAGCTGCAGAGGTACATTTGTATTCCTTCTTTTAAATTTACCATTTTGATGATGAAGAGAAAGGGGGATACTTGCTTTAGAAAGTTCTTTGGAGTTTGTTAAAGAGTATATTCTGTTGAATAGAGCAGTAGCTTTTGATTCAGAACTCCTGGATTTTATTTCCTCCTGCGCCAATTACTTGCTGTCCTACAATTAAGAAATTACCTTTCATGGGGCAGACCCACTTCTTGAGATCTGAATCTGCCCCATGAAAGCTCATCACCTAATACATTATTTTGTTAGTCTTTAAAGTGCTACATGACTGCTGGTTTGTTTTGTGAAAGTACAGACTAACACAGCTACCTCTCTGTGACCATTAGGAAATTGTTTAAATTCTCTAAGTTTTAGTTTACTCATTTTTAACATCAACCTTATTTACAAGGCATCCTGGTTTTATGATTGTAAGAAAGTTTGACTTTCTTTAATGAAAGATATTAGGCCCATAGTCTTTTAAGGCAAGAAGGGGCCATCATGATTATGCATTCTGCACAATGTAGGCCACAGTACCTGATCTACCCCCATCTGAAAAAGACCCATAGTCTCTGGCTGATTTACTGAAGTCCTCAAATCATGGGCTAAAGACTTCAAGTTACACAGAAGTAACCGTTTAAACTATTTTATACTTGCAAGTGAACCATGCCCCATGCTGCAGAAGAAGGTATAAACAACGACTACCCAGGGTCTCAGTCAATCTGTCCTGGGGGAAAGTTCCTTCCTGACCCTTTCTTGAGCATGTGGGCAAGACCAAACAGCCAACATCTGGGAAAGAATTCTCAGTAGCAAATCAGACTCCTCCCCTTCTAGTGTCAGATCTCTGGCCGTTGGAAATGCTGGCTACTAACAGAATAATAGTAGTAGTAGTAGCAAAGTTTAGATTCTAGTATGACAGTGTTTGATTCCAAATGTTTTTGTGTTCTATTCAGTTTTTCTTTCTGGTGTTTTATTTTCCAAGGTGTACTTCACAGTGGCAGGAGTACCAGACAACAAGGCAGCAGGTTATTGAATTGATGAACAAGGCTGAGAAGAAATTATCTGAATTCTCTGTAGCCAAGGCTCCGTCAGTTCATGAGACAGAAGACAAATTGTTAGCACATAAGGTTAGTTTACTGAAAATAATAGGAAATTCAATTTTCTTCTGTTGAATCAGTTAAATTTTGTGCCCCATGTAGGATACCGAGGCAATGAAAAATTTGCATCTTTGTTTTCCACTGGGTAGATATGTTAGACAATGACTTGTCAGGTGCATAAGATATACTTCTATTTACAGCCTAAGTGAAATATCATTTAATTTATAAGATGATGCCTCCTTCCTATATATTGTGCTTTTAATGGTAGTCCAAAAAATGGCTGCACTAACGTATTCTTATGGATCTATTTTAAATGAACAAAAGTTAAAAATTCTGAATCTGTGGTGCTGCGGGGATATCTAAGCACTTGCATCCCTCTGTCACATTTTGGGATGCAGTCCAGATTAATGAGGGATTGTGTCACTACCTGCCCTTCAAGCTTGGATTCCTTCACAATGCTTTGCAGTTGTAGTTCCAAACCTGGTCCCCCCCACAAACAGCTAAACAGCATGCAGTCTACACTTTGGCTGTGGCCAGACTAGCCCCTCCTCTCGGAAGGGCTATGGTAACGTGGCACTTTGGAATATGCTAATGAGGTGCTGCCATGAATATTCAGTGCCTTCTTAGCATAATGGCAGCCACACGTGCTTCGAAACTCATAGTATCAAAACACACAGCACCCAAGTAGCCGGGGGCCCTTTGAAATGACTCCCCTGATTTCAAAAGCCCCGTCTTCCCAAAACCAGATAGGAAAAAGGGGCTTTCGAAATTAGGGGGCTGTTTCGAAAGGTCCCTGGCTACACGGGCGGCGTGCCTTTCGAAATGAGCAGTTTCAAAGTGTGCGTGGCTGCTGTTATGCTAATGAGGCACTGCATATTCATGGCAGCACCTCATTAGCATTTTCCAAGGTGCCACATTACCATCGCCCTTCCGAAAGTAGGGGCTAGTGTGGCCACGGCCTTTTGAGTATCTTTGTATAGTTTAGCCTGTCAGGAACACTCCAGTCATGTTTCTGACTTCTATCAGTCCTGGTTACCACTTGCATTGTGTCACTAAACACTCCCAGTCCTGAGTTTTCCCAAAGATGTGTGCTCTGCAGTCTCCTGGGCAGTTCAGTTATTAGAGGCCAGTTGCCCCATAAAGTATCAGTATGTAGAAGTTTTCTACTTTAACGAGAATCACCCCAAGAGGTCAGTTTAAATAGAACACTAGCATAGTTTTAATTAAAAACAATAAAACAAGTTTATTTAACTACAAAAAGATTGTGAGTGAATAGAGGTATAAGGAATTAAAGTCAGAAATGGGTATGAGAGAAATGAATCTAAAATTCTTTCTAGTAACTTAGTAAGATTTTGCATATTAAATCAAGTGATGTGCTGTCTCTTACTTTGGAGACAGAAACATGGAGTCTTGTTGTGAAAAAGGTTCCATGTGGTTGTTTACTAAAATGCAGATCCATCCATCTGTTCCTGCCCCTGCTTCATTTCCAAATAATGGACATTTGTCAGACAATTGCCTGTAACTTTGACATTTGGTTAGAGGCATTAGTTTGTCTTTTGAGGAACAGGTTTGCCCCTCTCCCCGCAGCGTGTCTGGTAAATAAATTTGCTTCATAATTGTATCTTATGTTCATAAGTTTACATATAATGATGCCTCACAATTTCATCATAGTATTTTTGACCAGCAAATTATTAGTTGCTTCAAACAATACCTTACAAGGTATATTTATATGAGATTATTATATCTCAAGAACACAAGACAAAAAGGGAATGTGTGTTCTTGAGAGGAAGGCCATGTCCACACCAGTGTTCCCTGTAAGCTGAGCGCTTAGGAAGCCACCCAAGAGTGATTCAGGTGTCACCAAGCTAATCAGCATGAAGCCCACAGCTTCCCACAGCGGGCAGCATGTGCTTCTCCTGGTGGTGCACATCTGAACTTATATTGGTGCACATAACAAAACTTACCTCACTCTTCGATGGAAAAAAAAAGTAGGAACAAGTCTGCACTATGCTATGGGTGTGATTTTTTCCCCTGCTCATGCACACCTGTTTACAGTAACTTCGCTCAAGCTCATGCAAGCATAAATAGCAATGTAGCTGCTATAGTATGAATAGAGGCAACAGAGACACCTTTGAGCTGTGCTGAGTACATACAGGCTGATTTCACGTGGATTTGTGCTTGCCACCGCCTAAGTATGCCTTCACTTTGGCTACCATTGCTACTGCTAGTATACTACTATTGGAGTGTGTATTAGCTTGTATGAGCAAGGAAGCCATATCCCTAGCTAGTCACCCATAAATAGCTTAAAATGCACTTGGAGCTTAAAATGCACTTGGAGGTACAAATGATTACCTGTTGTAGAGAACTACAGCTGAGGCCAAAGTCTCCAGACTGCTGAAAATCCCAGCTGAGAATTTCCATTGACATAGGTCAAAACTTCATGTCTTAGCTGTGCTATAAACTTAACTAGGGAAATGTTGATGTAGCTTCTCTTCTGGTGCCATCAGACGTTGCTATAAAAAGTGAAAGCCTGCCATTTCTTTTTCTTTTTCAGTCCTTGGTGTCTGTGGTAACCGCTTTCCATGAGAAAATCACAGCTCTGGAGGAAAAGGCTTCTCAGCTGGAAAAAATTGGAAATGATGCCAGTAAGGCAACCATAAGCAGGTCAATGACAACTGTCTGGCAGCGCTGGGCTCGGCTCCGGAGTGTGGCCCAAGAGCAGGAGAAGATATTGGAAGATGCAGTGCAGAAGTGGAAAGGCTTTAATGATAAGGTACAAGGGTCTGGGTAACTCCTTTCTATTTCAGAGTTCACACGTTTTCACTGTGTGGACATTACTTCATGGGGCTGAAGGCTGAATTAAATGGATCAGGTAGGATGTGTCCACACTAGCCCCTCCTTTTGGAGGGGCTATTGTAATGAGGCACTTCGGCAGATGCTAATGAGACGCTAGCATGAATATGCAATGCCTCACTAGCATAATGGTGGCCACGCATGCTTTGAAAGTGCCACTTTTGAAACACACGCCGCCTGTTTATCTGGGGGCATTTCAAAAGGAGCCCCTGATTTCAAAAACCCCTTCGAGTAGTGAGGGTGGGGAGATCGACTGGTTATCTAAGGTGTTTGTACACCAATGCCAGAAGCCTGGGTAATAAGCAGGAGGAATTAGAAGCCCTGGCCCAGTCCAAGAACTATGAGTTGATTGGGATAACAGAGACTTGGTGGGATGACTCACATGGTTGGAGCGCTGTCATGAAAGGGTATAAATTGTTCAGGAAGAACAGGCAAGGGAGAAAAGGAGGCGGAGTTGCACTGTATGTAAGAGAGCACTATGATTGCTTGGAACTCCAGTACATAGAGGGAGAAAAGCCTGCTGAGAATCTATGGGTCAAGCTTAGTGGTGTAGGCAGCACTGGAGATGTGGTGGTTGGTGTCTGCTACAGGCCACCAAATCAGGATGATGAGGTAGATGAGGCTTTTTTTGGACAACTGAGAGAAGTTTCCAGATTGCGGGCTCTCATCGTGGGGGACTTCAGTTACCCTGACATCTGTTGGGAGACCTATACGGCAGTACACAAGCAGTCCAGGAAATTTCTGGAGAATGTTGGGGACCACTTCTTAGTACAATTGCTGAAGGACCTGAGCAGAGGTCATGCACAGCTCGACCTGCTGCCTACAAACAGGGAGGAAGTAATTGGGAAGGTAGAGGTGGGTGACAACCTGGGAAGTAGCGACCATGAGATGGTAGACTTCAGGATCCTGACCAAAGGAAGGAAAGAGAGCAGCAAATTACACACCTTGGATTTCAGAAAAGCAGACTTTGACTCCTTCAGGAACCTCATGGGCAGAATCCCCTGGGATGCTACCATGAAGGGAAAAGGAGTCCAGGAAAACTGGCAGTATTTCAAGGAAGCCCTACTGAAGGTGCAGAAAGAAACTTCACGATGCACAGCAAGAGAAGTAAATATGGTAGCAGACCAGACTGGCTTAATGGGGAAATCCTTGGAAAACTTAGGCACAAAAAGGGAGCTTACAAAAAGTGGAAACTTGGACAGATGTCTCGGGAGGGATATAAAGGTGTAGCTCGAGAATGTAGGGCAGTTATCAAGAAGGCAAAAGCACAACTGGAATTGTGACTCGGGAGGAACGTGAAGGATAACAAGAAAAGTTTCTACAGGCATGTTAACAAGAAGAAGGTGATCAGAGAGGGCATGGGGCCCCTACTGGATGAGGGAGGTAACCCAGTGACAGATGATGTAGGGAAAGCTGAAGTATTTAACACTTTCTTTGCCTCTGTCCTCACGGACAAAGACAGCTCCCGAACTAATGCGATAAGTAATGCATTGTGGGATGAAGGTGGACAGCCTTTGGTGAGGAAAGAACAGGTTAGGAGCTATCTAAAAAAGCTAAACGTACATAAATCCATGGGCCCGAACCTAATTCATCCAAGTGTTCTGAGGGAGTTGGTGTATGTTGTTGACGAGCCCTTGGCCGTTATCTTTGAAAAGTTGTGGAGATCGGAAGAGATCCCGGATGATTGGAAAAATGCAAATGTAGTGCCCATCTTTAAAAAAGGGAAGAAGGATGATCCAAGGAACTACAGGCCACTCAGTCTTACATCAGTCCCTGGAAAAGTCATGGAGGGGCTCCTCAAGGAAGTCATTTTGAGGCACTTGGAGGAAGGGAGAGTGATCAGGAATAGTCAGCATGGATTCATGAAGGGCAAGTCATGCCTGACAAATCTGATTAGTTTCTATGATGAGATAACTGGCTCTGTGGTTAGGGGAAAATCAATGGATATGATTTATCTTGACTTTAGCAAAGCTTTTGATACAGTCTCTCACAGTATTCTTGTCAGCAAGTTAAAGGAATGTAGGTTGGATAAATGGATGGCTAGAAGATGGCTAGAAAGATGGCTAGTAAGATGGATAGAAAGCTGGCTAGTATGTCGGGCCCAGCGGGTAGTGATCAACAGCTCAATGTCGAGATGGCGTTCGGTTTCTAGTGGAGTGCCCCAAGATTTGGTTCTGGGTCCTGTTCTGTTCAGCATATTTGTGGATGACACTAAGCTAGGGGGAGAGGTGAATACGCTGGAGGGTAGGGATAGGGTCCAGATTGACTTAGACAAATTGGAAGAGTGGGCTGCAAGAAATCTGATGAGGTTCAATAAGGACAAGTGCAGAGTCCTGCACTTGGGCCAGAAGAATCCCAAGCATTGTTAGAGGCTGGGGTCCGATTGGCTCAGTAGTAGTTCTGCAGAAAAGGACCTGGGAGTTGTAGTGGATGAGAAGCTGGACACGAGTCAACAGTGTGCCATTGTAGCCAAGAAAGCTAATGGCATATTAGGTTGCATCAAGAGGAGTGTTGCCAGTAGATCCAAAGAAGTGATTGTTCCTCTTTATTCGGCTTTGTTGAGACCGCATCTGGAGTACTGTGTCCAGTTCTGGGCCTGCAATTATAGGAAGGATGTGGGTACACTGGAGAGGGTCCGGCGGAGGGCAACCAAAATAATTAGGGGGCTGGAGCGTATGACTTATGAAGAAAGGTTGAGGGAATTGGGACTGTTTAGTCTGCAGAAGAGAAGACTGAGGGGGGGGACTTGATAACAGCCCTGAACTTACTGAAGGGAGGTTGCAAAGAGGCTGTTCACAGTAGTCACGGATGGCAGAACATGGAACAATGGTCTCAAGTTGCAGTTGGGAAGGTCCAGGTTGAACATTAGGAAAAACATTTTCACTAGGAGGATGGTGAAGCACTGGAATGGTCTACCCAGGGAAGTAGTGGAGTCTCCATCCCGGGAGGTGTTTAAGTCTCGCCTCGGCCAAGCCCTGGCTGGGCTGATCTGATGAGTTTGGTCCTGCTTAGAGCAGGGGGCTGGACTCGATGGCTTTTTTAGGTCTCTTCCAGCTCTATTGTTCTATGATTCTTTGATTCTTCCCAAAACCAAATGGGAAGACGGGTCTTTCAGAATCAAGGTGGTTTTGAAAAACCCCGAGCTACTCAGGCAGCATGCGTTTTGAAAGCAGCACGTTTGAAGCACCTCACTAGCATCTGCTGAACTGCCTCATTACCATAGCTCCTCCAAAAGAATGGGCTAGTGTGGCCACAGCTGTAATGTTGTTGCCCTCATTTTATGTATGGGGAAATTTCAAACTAAGAAGCCCATCTACTTGCCAAAGGCCAAACAACAAGGCTGTGTCTACACTAGACAGTTTTGTCAACAGAAGGGGCCTTCTGTTGACATAATTCAAGGGGCATGTACACACATGCAGTGTTCGGTCGACAGAGTCTCGACAGAATTCTGCATTTATATTGACAGTGTTATCTCTCGAAAATGTGAGGAATAACACTTCTTTCAACAGAGCTGCAGTGAAGACACTTCTGTCAACAGAGAGGGCTCCCAGTTCACTGGGCAGCCCCGTTTTCAGAGCTTCCGGTCAGCTGTTCTGTCAAGAGAAGGCAGGGCAATCTGGCTGCTCTCTGTTGACTAACTGGATTGTTTTATTGACCTGCTTTTGTGTGTAGATGCACTCTGTCAACAGACATGACTGTTGACAGATGCTTCTAGTATAGATGTAGCCCAAGTGATTAACACTGGCAGGATTAGAATTCCTGACCTCTGTGCCTATGCCTCCAGACCATATTGCACTCTGAAATGGAATGGAAATAATATTATGTACAGTAAATTCAATCTTGTTTTTTGTTATTGGTTTGTCTGTAATCCTTGAGGCTTTCATTTGTGTTCCCATTTCCTCACGTTGTGTTTAATGTCCATAACGTAGCTTCAGAATCCTCCAGATCCTGTGTCATAATGTATTACTGATTCTTGTGATTCTGGATGTTTTCTTACCAACTGTATCCATCTTTTGTTCTACCTTTATTGTTGTCCAAACCTGCACTTCTTTCCTTAGATTCAAAAAGCCACTATAATGATAGATCAGCTACAAGGTCGCTTACCAGAGAGCTCGGTTGAGAAGGCATCAAAAACAGAGCTTCTAGATCTTCTGGATTACCACAGCACTTTCATTCTGGAGGTGGAGCAGCAGCTGTTATCTTTGGGTCTGCTGAAGCAGCATGCAGTGAATATGCTCCAGGATGAAGACATGGAGGCTTCTTCTCAAGACAAGCTACCATTCATGCAAGAAATCAAAGCAATGCAAGACCGATGCCACAAGTAAGGAGAAAACAGTACTTAAATAAAGGATATTAGCTGGAAAGATCATGTTCTTCTTAAATTAGTGTATGATTGACAACATGCCAATTAAAAGTTTCAAACCTCCAGTTTTTGACTTAGGACCTCAATGGAAGTGTAGTAAATGTATTTATAGTCAGGATAGCCTGAACAAGTTGCAAGTCCAAATGGTTGAATTTTGTTTTATAACAGTTATTCTATCAATACCAGTACCTTTCTGGGTGTCACAATGTCATAGTCAAGAGAGACAGGAAAGTGAGATATAGGCTACGTCTACACTAGGGAAAAACTTGGAAATGGCCATGCTAATGGCCAAATCGGAGAATAATGATGAAACGCTGAAATGAGTATTCAGTGCCTCATTAGCATGCTGCCAGCTGCGGCACTTCGAAAGTGCCGCATTTCTCTTGCATGTGGCTTGTCTACATGGGGATCCTTTTCAAAAGGACACTGCAAATGTCAAAATCCTCTTATTCCTATCACCTGCCTCATTAGTATTCTCCAATTTGGCCATTAGTATAGCCATTTTGAAATTTTGCCCAGGTATAGACACAGCCATTTTTTCTTTGAGCCAACTTCTGTTCCTGAGTGAGACAAGCGTTCATGCTTCCATAGAGTATATCTTCAAGTCTGGGACATGCACTCAGGATTTCACAGCTACACACAGGGTAGAAAAGATTGTTTGACACAAATAGTTCTGTTCCACCTTGTATTCATGTGCAACATGCTTAGTATCTTTCACAGACCTAAAGAAGTGCCCTGTAGAAGCTAAAAGCTAATCTTTTTCATCAACAGAAGATGGCACAATAAAACGATATTATGTTACCCCCCGGGCCTCTACTGTCCTGGGACTCATACAGCTCCAATAATACCACATATATACAGACAAAACACACCAAATAAAATGGGTGATCTGTGGAATTAAACATCTGAAACTTAGTGTTTTAGTGTTGCCCTGTAGCATCTTTTCATTTTTTATTAGTCCCCCCGCAAATGCATAATGTTGTGCAATGATCTTCTTTATTTGTTTTTTGTATCACTCAGTCAAAATTTTGACAAAATACAAAGAAGTTTTTAGCAAATTGTAATTTTTCAAAATTATTTTATATTTTGAAGCATGAAACAGAAGGTGAAGAAAAGCGGAAAGCTGGTGAAACAAGAACTCAAGGAACGTGAAGAGGTGGAGCTAGAGATTAACATAGTAAAGTCTTGGATTCAGGAAACCAGAGAATATTTGCTAAATCCCACCATGGACATAGATGCCCAACTTGAGGAGTTGCAGGTATATCAAACTTGTAATGTTCTCGTGCCCTTTGTGAAACATTTTGGGTGGTTTCTATTTATGAGCACTAAATCAGATTAAGTTAGAATGACTTCGACTTATACAATATTAATGATGTCTTTACAATAGCCATTGGACAAACTCATAAAATAAACCCATCAGCTACAGAAATAGCAAGAGAGGCGTGATACATTCTCTCTGTAGAAACTTAGTACAGTAATTAGCAGTGTTCTTCATTCTATCTTAAATAAAAATAATCTCTAGAATATGGATGAAGAGAGTTTAATATGGTAATTTTTCTTCTTGGGAAAGAATAAACCATTTTATATGAAGATTTTCAAAACCATTTCAATATAGATGAGGTCATGCAAATATTTTTTTTCCATTGGATGGCAAAAAGTACTGGAAAGTGAACTTCAGAAATAGGATGGTGTATGTAGGAGCTAGCTATCCAGACAAGGACCTGGCTCTCATATGACTGAGTAGTTAAAAGCCAACACGTCAGCTTTATAATAATGTTAACAACAGTTTATCTTAGTATTGAGTTATATTTTGTGTGTGAATGAACCTCAAATCTCAAAATGCATGACAGTATAAACTGATGGCTTTGTGTTAAAACCATGTTATGAAACAGAAAATGTTTGAATGATTTTTTCAGCAAAATTCTAAATTGTTTGGTTTACTTCAGCAAACATTCAGATGGAACTGGTCTGAATTTTAGTTTTTAGTGAAACTCAAAAAATGGGATTTTCATGTGATTCTGAGTTTTGTTACAAATGTTTTCATGTCTCTGCTCTTAATATCTGCAAATTAATTCTTTTCAGTTTTAAGCCATATTTTTCCTAAAGTTTCTGTTTTTCTTATGCCATGTTCCACTTGTCTTTTCTTATGTCCTCTAGGCTCTGCTCCATGAAGTAACTGCTCACCGCCAGGCTGTTGAGAAAATGGCTGAACAGCAGCAGAATAAGTACCTGGGTCTTTACACTATTTTACCTTCTGAACTGTCTCTTCAGTTAGCAGAAGTGGGACTGGCCCTCGTAACTATACATGATCAGGTAAAAACTACTGAAGGAAGGCACCATATAAACCTATGATGTGATGATAATCTTCTAAAACCAAATTAAGTGTTCTGATATTCCAAGTGTGGTCATAGTAAAATTTTCTAAAGTGTAATTTTGTCCTCTGAAATAAAAGTGTATGATTAGCTGGGTTGCTTCTTACTGCTGCTGTTTTTTGCAGATTCAAGCCAAAGAGAAGGAAGCTCAGCAGAGCAAAGCATTAAACCAAGAGTTTGGTCAGAAAATCCAGGTGATAGCAAAGGAACTAAATGGAATTCTGTCCAAGCTGAAGGAGAAGACGAGTAATGTAGCACAGGCTAAAACAGACCAAAAGGTAAGAAAAAACACTCAACTGCTTATACTATGGAATTTTCTGAATGGGCACATCCAGCTCCCAAAGCACTGCTGAATCGTGAGTTTGCCTTATGCAGGTAGGAGGAGTAAAGGTTCCTTTTATCCAAGCTATCTGAGGCTTCCGACAACCTCTGCACATGTGCACGTGGAGGTTTGCCCCCAGATACTTCCCACAGGAACAAATATGAAGTGGGTAAGATAGACAGGGAGCAGGCAAAGCTGTCAGGCCATGCAGAGAGGAGCATGCTTTGCCCTTCCCCCTCTAAAAAGAGGTGCAGTAAATCACCCCAATCATTCCAGTGCAATTAGGTTTCATGAGACAACCAGACTGCCCCTTGCTTCAGGCCATGCCAAAAAAGCATGATTTATCCCCGCCCCACCCCAAGCCATCCTTGTTCATGCTGATTAGTACCTTTCTGAGAAAGTATCAAACCAAAAAGCAGTCAAGTAGCACTTTAAAGACTAGCAAAATAGTTTATTAGGTGAGCTTTCGTGGGACAGACCCACTTCTTCAGACCATCATACTTCTGAGAAAGTAGTTCCATTGATCTCAGTGGGCCTACTCATGGAGCTCAATGTGCTGCTCAGTTTCAGTAACGGTGGCACAGCATAGCCCAGCCATTGATGAACTTGCTGAGATGCTGAGGCTATTGCACGCATATTATGCTCTCCATCTATATGAAAGAGTTCCAATTAAGTCTCTCACAAAACATTACCATTTTTTTATAACTACACTAAGATTAGATGGACTTGGTCACCAGTTCAAAGTGAGCAAATTGCTGCCCATAGAGGAAGAGTTACTGACGTAATAGAAGACACCAGTCTCTTTCAGTATGCTGCTGTAAAATTTTGCCTTCCAAGTAAATTTGTCTTCTGTAGAGCATAAATGAACTCTATTCCACTGAATTTGGTTCATAATTGTCCCAGTTATGTTGGTGTAAAATCACGTCAATAAGTTTTCCTGTGTCTCCAGCTTTAGATGAAATGTTCTTTCATCATTGGACATCTAGTAATATTTGCACAATTAGATGTATCTGTTAACTGTGAGAAGAGGTTGCCTTTGATCACAGCAGTAATCATTTTGCTGGAATGATGAAACTATGTACATGGAATACAAATCAGTTATGAATACATCAAATGATTTCCAGTTGCTCCAACTGGAATTTTAATCAATATGAATTAAATAAATATGAATTAAAATCAATATAAATATGAAAGTGGAACTTTTATCACCCCATTTACACTCTGATTAATTTCTGCCAGGATATTCCACCCCTCTAAACACCTTGAAACAGATCTTATTAAAAATAAAGTTTAACCTGTCACAGAACTGTTTCCTTTCCTCATGGCCTTGTCTGCATCACAGAAGTACAATCTGAAGTAGAATTTCCCCCACAATAAAGTTTCTTTGAGGTGCAGCATGGACATGTCCAACTCTGGACCAGATTTTGTCCAGATTGGTGCAATGTAAAGTGCACCTTGAACTTTTTTATTTTAACTTTTTGCCACCAGAAATGAATGTTTTCCAGCATGACATCTGTAATTTTCTTGCAGCTGTGAAAGGTTCCAAGATGTTGCTCTGTACATCTTTTTTAGATAAATTTTCTAAAATGGGATAGGTAACATTTCTTCTCCCCTTCACAGTTTTGTGCAAGAATCAAGATAACTAGGACATCTGTCTTTGCATGTATTGGGAGACATAAAACAATAATATATTTCCAATATACTTTTAAATACATCCACACAGTACAAAATACGTTATGGTATGATGTTAGAAGGCGTTATTGGCATTTATTTAATTTGACCTGCATAATTAATGGATTTTTCCTGTTGTAGTAGATCCCTCCAAATCTCCTGTAACATCTTTATTATACCACACCACTATGTACAGAGAAGTTTATTTCTGTCTATGAGATTTGTATTGATTAAGTCTTATTTTTACACTGAGATGTCATCCAAACTGCTTGTGAGAAAAGATCAAATTGTCTAATGCACAGCACAAACTGATGATAGTAATAGGAAAAAAACAAAATAGAATGGACACGTGGATATTTAATGACACATTTTGAATTATTCATCAAAGGTTTCTTCAATAAAAATGAATCCATATCCTAATATGGCCAACCCAGGCCTTCATCAAAACAACAGAATGTTGACCATTCTGTCTGAGGACAAACATTGGACAATGTTCAATAGTGGTTGATGTACTGCTAAGGATTCAATTTTCTGGTGAGGGAGGGAAGAAGGTATTCATCTTGTACAGGAACACAGGGAAGAAAGAGCAATAATAGTACTTACACATCCTACCCAATAGCCTTTTTGCTTAAACAAACATTACTGGCATGCTGCCAATAAAGTAATGAAACAAGCAATGGAAACTTTGGAATGAGTGTCAAAATCACAGACAACTGTTAAAATCTAACTCC
Organism: Carettochelys insculpta; assembly: GCF_033958435.1. NCBI lineage: Eukaryota > Metazoa > Chordata > Testudines > Carettochelyidae > Carettochelys > Carettochelys insculpta. The sequence continues at coordinate 93,611,677 of NC_134139.1, forward strand.
CCTCTCACTCATTTTGTTAAAGAAAATGCTCTCTCCCTATTCCAGATCCTAGGTGAGGAGTTGGACAGCTGCAATATAAAGCTGGTGGAACTAGATGCATCTGTACAAGATTTTGCAGAGCAGAACAACCAGCTGGCTAAACAGCTAATTAACAAGATAGGGAAACTGACTGCACTACACCAACAGACCATTAGGCAGGCTGAGTATAGAGCAGCCAAACTCAATCAGGTAAGGTGTCAAATAATGTCATGTATTTTTTTTTTTAGAAATGCAAAGAATTCTGGTTAATTACCTTTCTTGTATAGTTACACAAAAACATGATTGTCTCTTGGAGTAATGTGTAATAGGGCTGAATTCACTCCTGGTGGATGGACCTTAGGCAGATGTAAATCTACCTGTATGAAGAATGGCCAGCTCAGGAGGGCAGAGTAATTCTGATGTGTAGAGAGGCTAATTCAGCGTCTTTGCTAGGAAAAGTGCCAGCAAATTTTCTATGGCAAGATAAGGGTTGTGTCTACACTACAAAAATAACTTTGAAGTTGCTTACTTCAAAGTTGAGCATCTGCACACACCCAACTTTGAAGTTAAACTTTGCAGTGGAGCACTACTCCATTCCCGGGAACAGAGTGAGGACTTCAAAGCTGGGTTCCTTGCTTTGAAATTAACTTGGAAGTAAGGGAAAATGTGTAGACTCTCCGTTGGTTTCTTCAAAGTAGCGCCTAACTTGCAAGTTAACTTCAAAGATAGTGTCTAGTGTTGACACACCCAAGGAGGATTTAAAACTGTCCTTCTACTAGGAGCACACCCAGTGCAGCACCCAGCTCCTCGCCTGGAATTAAATCTTGGTAATGCAGTTCCCCATTCATATTCATTTGGATAGAAACTGTAATACCCTACAGTGTGGGGAATGATCAGCACCTGTGTACAGCTGCAGAAAAACCTAAAAATAAAGTTCTTTAAAATGGTCCCGGGCATCCTGTCCCTATGCAGCAAAATGCTTCAGCAGTATGCATAGACCCACTGAGCACGTACTTTGTTAACTTTGGATCAGTATAAGCAATTGAGACATAGAAAAGGGGAATAGCGAAGGAAGAAGGCTGAGATACCCTCCTGGCATGATGATTTTTAGAATAGCTGAGATCAGAGAGAGGGAAGGTGCTTTTTGTTGTCCTGCCAGTCATAATCTTGATCAGTCATAAGCCCCATTTTCAGAATGCTTTGAGAACATTTTACAGAAGTTGAAGAGAACAGTTTCATGGAATTCTATTCCATTACCCCTTCAAAAAAGTTTTTTTGTTTGTTCCCCCCCCCTCCCAAAAGAAAGTCAGAAATGGCAGAATAACTTTCAATTTAGAAAAGTGCAAGCCGAAGAAGATATTTGTTGTCCAGTATTTTAGTTCAGCATGGTACAAAACACAAAAGAAACCCCACCTGCATGTACTAAGAAGCGTACCATCTAAGTGCTGTAAATAAACAGTACAATTCAGATGTACGGGTCGGTGCCCATTCTCACATATAGATCCACTGATTTCAGCAGAGTTATTCCTACTGAGCTGAGAATCTGAGTGACAATGTACTTGATAACAAGTAGCAGGGGTGAGGTGGGGATGTTTTAGAAATCAGTGCTGTTTTTGGCTTTGTGTTTTTACAATAAATACACCACTTTTCTTCTCTTCAAAAATAAATATTGATAGGCCAGAATAAGAAAGCAGGTTTTAAATAGGAGTAGAATGTGTGAGATCGCAGGAGGGGAAGAGATACGTAAGGAAAAGGCGCACAGATAAGATTGACTGTATTTAAGTAGGAGCCTTGAGGTGAACAAGAAGGAAGAATATATTCATGCATGGCAGTCTCAGACATGCACACCCACCAACACACTCTTACTGTGTCCTAGTTTTTTTAGTAGGAACTTTCACAGAATAGCTACTCCTTCCTTTAGAGGCATAATTAGTTTATCGTCATAATTTGGAATTTGCTAATAATAATAACAATAATAATAATAGTTGAAATAGGTAAAAAATTACACTCGTCACAAAAAAAGGGAAATTTAATTTACTTTTGCTGCTTTTTGAAAATATGTGGAGTCATACTGTGCAGAATTGATTGTCAGATTTATGAAATGGATCTTTTTATTTTCAGGCTGCTTCACACTTGGAAGAATACAGTGAAATGCTGGAGTTTATAATGAAATGGATCGAAAAAGCTAAGATCCTAGTGCATGGTAGTATTACTTGGAATTCTGCCTCCCAGCTTCGTGACCAGTTTATAGCACATCAGGTGACTATCTGAGCTGTGAAATTGAAGGGACAGTTTAATGTCCATTTGTGACATTCTGGGAACCATAAGCCACTGTTTTCTGTCTCGTGCTGAGGCTTTATTTGCTCCCTGCCATGCCAGCCTGTCTTCTTTACCAGTAAGCCTCCTGAGATACTGCCAGTCTAAAGCTTGCCTTGCAGGTAGCTTACAGCGAATCCAAGTTCTTCCAAAGACTGCTGTGTCTAGTTCCCCTCACTGGACATCCACATTTGTTGCTTCGAAAAAGACAGGGCAAAGACCAACCTCTTAGTTTTGCTAAGGACTCACACTTTAATTCAGTTGTAACAGCACTGAGATGATTTATAGTGAAACTGAGGATCAGTTTACAAAAAAAAAAATAGAGATGTAGCTGATACTAAACAAAAAAAGTGACAGGTATTGTTATAAACAAAACAGTGCAAACGTGCTATTGATTAAAAATTAATTTCAGTAAGTTACAGTCTTTTCCTATGTGGTTTTCTTTCTTACTTCAAGTTACCAGCATCTCTAGCTCACTGGACTTGGGGATCCAACTTTCATAGGGTCAGAGTGTGATGAACTGCTAATACATCTTTTTGTTCCTTTTATATTTCCCCAGTCCATTGTCTTGGCCTCAAGAGAAGAGATGTCTTCCTGAAGTGTAGACAATGTTGCCTTGCATACTTACTAAGTTGTCTCCTCCACCACCTGTTAGCTGGATGACTTTGTTTACCTTGTATGCAAATAGATTTTCATTGTTCTCTACCTTTAATCAAGCAGTTTGGATAGATAAATCCACAATCAATTGTGTAGGCTTTGTTGGTTTGATAAATGCACAGCTTTCCAAACATCCTTTTGTGACTATGTGAAAGGGAGAAGAGATGATTTTTTTTCAGGGTTAATACCTATGGGAAAAACATTAGATGTATGTCTTAATGCGGTAGGTCCCAGTATCATTCCAGCCTCCTCTTCAGTTTTATTTGGATGTACAGTAAAACCCCTATTTACAGGATTTTGTCTTGAAAGTTACTTGGATTAATGCAAGTCAAAATCATGAGTGGCAGGGAGCCGGGAACCAGGCAGCCTGGCTCCCCTCAACTCCCGGCTCCCCTCCACCTGCTGCTGCGCTGGTCAGTTTCCTGGCTCCCAGGAGTGGCGAGAGCCAGGTACCAGGGGCACTCTGGCTCCCAGCTCCTGTCTGCTCCAAGCTCCCCTCCGCTTGCGGAAGCTGGGAAAGTGACCACTGCAGCAGCGCTGGACAGTTTCCCAGCTCCCACAGGGAGGGGAGCCAGGAGCCAGGCTGCCTTCTGTACCTGGCTCCCTGCCAGTCCCAGGAACCAGGAAACTGACCAGCACAGTAGTGCTAGTCAGTTTCCTGTATCCCCTGACTTGCGCAAAGTTCGACTTACACATGGTTACCTGGGAATGCAACCTACACGTAAGTCAGGGGTTTACTGTATTTGCATACCAACAGATTTTGCATGTATGTGATGATGTATGTGGATAGTGTGAACTACATAAAGATTCTCTCATTGCAGGCAGCACACCTGTGAAACAGATCACAGTGATTGCTGCTGATAGACGTTACAGCACATGCAATGACTGATCATAAATTCTCATTATTCTGAGCAATATTTTCTGCATATTTGGTAAAACATGCACTAATGTATTTGCCTGGAGTAAACTAAAATAAGATACTTTGATCTCTTATGGCAACATTCATATTAAGAGCTCCAAAATGTTATACAGATTGACAAGCTACAGTAAATATGTGTAATTAAATGACTTCAAGCAAACACACATTCTACTGCATATTTTGTAGATGTGACTTTGATGCATTTTTTTAAGTAATGGTTATAATGATAAAGCAAACTGTTTACCCAAAACCTTGCTGAACCTCAGCTGAATCTCATTTGAAACATCCTTTGGGAAATGTAGTCACTTTCCTACGCACCTCTTGAATGTTTTGCTGTCCCCTGAACAGTGTTGGTTGCATGATGAGTGGAGCGTGTATTTATGGGAATAGTAGGGTATCAGACTGTCTGTGTCAACTCCCTACCATACCAGTCTGTCTGTTTACCAGCTAACCCCTGAGACTCTACCAGTCTAAACCTGTGGTGATTATCAGACAGCTGGTGCTGTCATCTGACCAAGACCAGAAGAAAACAATGTGTTGGTGAATCTGGACCCATGTGTATAATTATCACTGGAGCCACAAGATACAAGTTACAGACTCCTCTGTATTCGTAAAGTTGCTCTGTTCAAGGGAGTATGCCCTGAGGAAGCTGCTGCTTCTGTCATCTGTGAAGGCTTCCTACCCTACCATTACAGGCTACTAAGGAGATGCACTGATTCAACGCATGTTCCTGGAGAACCTGAATATGACTACTTTCTGGGCAGGCAATCTACTTTTTTAGGCAGAGCTAACACCCATTGCCCCTGCCACCACACACTTTCCTCCACCTGAGATTTTTCTTTTTTTTTCTTTTTCTTTTTTTTTGCTGCCCCTAAGATCCAGCAAATGTCCAGGTTGAGTCTGGGCCATATTTAGTGTGTTGTATTTTTATCAAACAGTCTAATATATGCAAAGAAATTCTGAAGAAACTGATGTTTGGAAAGGTGCAGCTTTTGAAATATCATTTATGATATTTTATGGGCTTAATAAACTAAGGCACTGAAGTTCGTGCCCAGCATTAAGCATTTGCATGGATGTAACTGAAGTTCTTGGGACTTAATCAGTTTAAGAATTTAAAGATGAGCACATGTTTATATATATTGCTGAATCAGGACCTAAAAAGTGGCACTTAACTCAGGTGATATATTTCTTCCTTGCAGACCATGTGTGTAGGGTTTGGCACTTAGAAGTTGCCATGCAGGAGAATTAGCCTAGTTAAGTGCTGCATACTCACCTCAGCATTTCATTAGTAATCTCTCATTGCCCTGATTAACATGCCCCCTTCAAGCCCATGAATTTTATTGCTCATTAACAGATAACTGGAATCCTTAACCCAGGTCTTAACCCTTCCTTGCAGACCATGCTTGAGGAGTCTGGAGAGATTCATGGTGATCTCGAGTCCATGAACGAGAAGATAGAATATCTGTCAAGCATTTACTGTACAGAAGGAATGATTCAGCAAGTGTCAGAACTGGGGAGAAACACGGAAGAGTTACAGCAAATTATCAAACTCCGGCTCCAGAATCTCCAGGATGCAGCCAAGGTAGCTGGTTGACAGCTGGAGTAACAGTTTGTGTCATTTTGTGTTGGAGTATCAGGAAAACAGGTCATCTGTGGTCTATAAAGCCATTTCCAATAACTCCTTTCTAAAGGTCTCATCCAGCTCCTACTGAAGTCCATGGGAGTCTTTCTCTGACTTTACTGGGAGTTGGATTGTGGCAAAACTGTAGATAGTAAAGTCTGCATTTCCAAATTGTGTACTGAAAATATTGTGCACTTTCACATGCTTTAATATGCAGATTCCTCTGGGTGTGTGCAAAGTAGGGTTTACATGTATTAACCATGCCTTGTGCATGAGGGATTTACACAGTTAGGCAAAGGCACTTTCAAAAGGATGAACATGTTTTTGAGTACACCCATTTAAAAAAATAAAAACAATCAGGTTTACAGCCAGAAAATGGCTCAAGGTGGGATATTTAAATCAATAGTCAAATAAAAAATGTTCTTACGGTAATGTAGCTTTCCTTGGTATTGGAGAAGGTTTTCCATTGCAATTACAATGTTCCGTGTGATGTTGGCTGCTAGTAGAGGAAAAATACACATTGATCAATATGTAAATGTCATATAAATTTGATTAAAGTTATGGCAGATAGCTCTGCATTTCCTTTCTTTTTCTAGTGATAACTAAAATGTGGTCCTTCACTCATACCTTGATCTGAGCTCTCCAGTTATGTATTGCAGTATAGCAGAGGCTCTGTAATAGTTTAAGTACAGTAAGGGGGTAAAACTTTTAAATAACCTCTCAGCTACAAGACGTGTTAAACCACAAAGAGTCATACAATCCAGGCTGATTTTTATTGTGTATGGCACAACTCAGACAGAGAGCTGAATTCTTAAGTATAAGGGAAGCGAATGGCATCACTTTAATCAAGTCCAGTTTCAATTTGTTAGTAAGGATACTGTCAATCGTATGTGTGCCAAAAGATCCCTAGGGTGGTGTGTGGATTATTTCGTGGATATCATAATGCCAGATACATCTATGGCATTTATTTTTTTTATCCCTGGATTTTTACTTTTTATTTTTATTTTAAGGATATGAAGAAATTTGAAGCAGAGGTGAAAGCTCTACAGGCCGCTTTGGAACAAGCTCAAGCTACTCTCATCTCTCCAGAGCTTGGGCGTTTAAGCTTAAAAGAACAACTTTCTCACAGACAGGTAAAAAGGCCAAGTTACAAAGCCATCAGAAGTAAAATGAGCAGCTGTAGTCGCTGGGGCTGCCCATGGAGTAAGGCACTATTACTGTGAGGTAAGGTATTGGAAACCAGCCCCAGTTTACCCGCAGGCATGGAGAAAATAGGGAAGAATGCTTGAAGGGGAAGTTATTTGTTTGATGTGGCTTGTGAACTCGCACCTACCTCAGTACTGTGCCTAAAGTAACAATATACCCCATAAGAATAACAGTAGTAATTAATAAATAGCATATATATAGCCTATTTTTCAAAAAGCATGTAGAGAGCTACTGATGGAATTCAACATGATTATCTCCGTTATCTAGAGGGGGGAAACGGGCAGGCAGAGATACAGTGACTAGCCTACCAACCAGAAGGTCGGGGCCAAATCAGGAGTAGGATCCAGGTGTCTGAGTAACAGTATGTTGCTCTGTCTACTAACCCTCTCTACTTCCACAGAATGGAAGAGAACCATAGAATGAAAGGTTTTAATTGTAACAAATGTTCCACGGGAGTTGTGGATGCTCAGGTGGCTGATGTGGCCTATCCTTGAATCACAAGATCTATTACAGTGAGAACAGATGTTTTCAAGTATGGCAGGAAGCTGTTCTGACCATGCCTGAAAGTCAGCCTTTCCTTCCTCCTGTACCTCTTGTCCTCAGCTTATTGGAGGGCAAGTTAAAAATGCAGGGGACCATTGCACAGGACTTCTCTCCATTTTGAGTGATCCTGTGTGAGTGTCTCCCAAGTGTCAATCTCAATATTACACTTCTTTAAGTCACTTTCGTGTTGTTGTGAAGCAACTTTAGGACATTTATATATTTATCAGGACATCCAGTCCTTGAAAGTACAGTCCAGAGAGCACACCGTTTCACTCAATCAAGGGCTTTAGTTAGATCAACGAAAGTCACGTGCAGTGATTGGTTTTTCACCTACCACTTTTCATGCAGCTGCTGTGCTGCAAAGATCATATCTGCAGTTCCATGACATGCTTGGAAACCACTCAGTGACTCTGGTAAAATTTCTTCTGACAAGGGAAGAGGGCAAATTGCACAGATCTGTGCCACAACTTTGCCTCCAGTGTCAAGGAGAGATACCATGGTATTTTCCACAGACTGCTATATGCCCTTTCTTTAGAGGGTGACAATAAGGGTGTCCCTCATTTCCCTGGATATCTCTTCCTTTATCCAGTTTTTAAGGAAGAGCACATAAAGCTTCCAAATTAGCTATGGTCCATCATCTTTAAAGATTTCATCAGGGATCCTGTCTGGACCTGCTGCCTTGTTTTAATTTATCTGTTTAATGGCATTGTGTAACTCATGCAAATTGGAAGGTTTCCAAGGTGATCCCTTGAAGGTCATTGCAGAATTTCCTCAGGGACTTCGTCTGCAACCATGAAGTTACAGTGAGAAGACCTTCAAAATGTTCTTTGCAGCAAAAATTGATGGCATCCTTGTCCTGCAGAAGTGTGGCTCCATCCTTAAAAAGAAGGGATTCATGCCATAACAAATTGGCCCATAGACAACCTTAATGGCACTGAAAAAACCATCTGTGTTGTGAATGTCTGTGAGATGTTGGAGTTATTGCACTTTCTCAGTCCACTGTTTGTTCTTGAGTTCTCTGGTATTACGTTGGACTTCTCTTGCATTGGCCTGGACTTCTCTCTTTGTTTTACAAATTATGTCATTCTGCCAAGCTCAAATTGTCATTCTCTTCTCATTGATGAGTTGCTCAATTTTAACACCACACTTCTCAAAATCAATCCTGATGTTCTCTGGTTTGGTAGCCTATGGTTTCTTCACATCATGGTGAGCACTGCTTTCAGTCCCTTCCAGTGTGCCTCGGTTGCTTCTGGAAATTCTCATGGAAGTTTTTCATCTAAGACTGCTTGGAAGTGGTCATGCTTAATGGGGTCCTTCAGATCTTGACCCTTCAGCTTGTGCCTGACCTTCCTTTGCAGCCTCCATTTGGGGGCGACCACCCCCGTACCCCACCAAAGGAAACCACCCATCCTTTCACCATGATCACAAGACAGACAGCAAGAGACACTATAAACTTTGTGTATTAAAAGACACATAAAACCACCCACCTGGGAGAGTCAAGTCCAGGGACACCAGCCAGTTCTTTCCCTAACAGGCTCTGTCTTCCCTGGCTCCCCAGTATTAGCTGTGATGGCTGACAAGAGACTCAATGATAGGCTAGGTCAGGGAAGTCCCCTGTTTCCTTTCTCCCTTGATGAACTGTGGTTTTTACTGACTGAGACAAAGTTGCTTGCTGACAGGTACATGTCCAGGGCTTCACCTTCCCCTTTCCTTGCAAGGCTGTGTACCTCCCTGCAGGTGTCAGGCAAGACCCCACCAACCAGAAGAGGACAATGAGGGACAAAGAAGACTGTGTAAAGGATCTGCTGCCCCAGAAGACTTTATAGAGACTCTGATACCAGAAAGACACTTGAAGCCAATCTGCTTGTTTAGTTAGGGTGGTGGTCTCTTGCCATACTGACTATCTTTCCTATGAAGTGACAGTTGTTCTTGTGCCCTTGAATATGTCATGGAAAAACTGCAAAATATCTTAAATTGTTTTTCTTTTAGACTTGCATCCCATGGGATATTTACCTACCCCCTCTCAGAGTTTGTTGAAGTCTGTCTTCTTGAAATCCATTATCTTTATTTTGCTGTCTTCCCTCCTGCCATTTCTTAGGATCATTGGCCCTAATGTTTCATGATTGCTTCTCCGAAGGTACCTTCCTCTTCAGATTCTCAGTTACTCCCCATTTGTCACAATCAGATACCTTCTCCCCTTGTAGCATTCTCCACCTTCTGGAATGAAAATTGCCTCTGATACATTCAAAGGCTTAGTGTTCTTATGGAAGACATAAGTACATAACATGGATCATCCATCCTTTGTTAAATAAAAAATATCCCAAAAGACATTAGGCTCCCCGGATCACAAGGTCTTTCCTTGGCCCGTCACCACAGCTCCATTGTCATAGCCCTGGGGACATAATAGAGGGGTAAGGAGATAGGTGTTTGTGTGTCATACCACCACATTTTTGTACTGAGGACTCAGCCCATTAAATGCAAAATTTCAGACTGCATATATTAATACACGTCATCGTTCATGCATTTTTGTGTTGAGAAGTCAAAAACTCCTCAGAGATAATAGGAAGAATGTGAACCAATCTACCCCCCCTGTAATTGTGCATATGCAGTTCTCAGGCATATGAATGGAAGTTAGGTGCATGTATTATAGGAAGAATAGATGCTTGGAGAGGCTGATAAACAAAGGAGAGCAGATGGTGCTTATTCGAGGGGAAGGATTTTTAAGTAGCTGGATTTTGTTCTGTTTCATTGCCTATTTTATTTTATACATCACTATTTTTAGACATGGTCTAAATTTTCAAGGGAGGATTATGAACACAAATAGAGTGTTTTGTGTGCCCCATATGAAAATGTGCAACTTTATCTCAGCAGGGAACCCAGTTTGGCTTTACTTCTAAAATGTGTTTATAAATAAGATTAAACAAATACCTGTTGCTCAGAAATTATGCTTAGTTTTCAATGTATTTTCTAGAATAGTTTAAGAATTCCTTTCAGACTAGACATAGACATCCAGATTGCTTTGTTTCAATGGGGCTTATTAAGTGATTTAATTAATCGTTTTTGTTTCTCTTCAATAGCTAACATGCGCTTTGTTTAATTAAGAATATAAAAAAATACTTACCACAAAATCAACAGGCAACTCCACTTTGAGTATGCCCTGGTTATGCTTCATTTAACTGTTGGCAACCTAATTCATTTTTATTTTGCTGGTTGAACTCACTCTTGTGTTTTGGCTGTGTGAATTGTCTTTGGAATTCATGGGTGAATGACTTCCTATGGCACCAATTTTACTTCTAGCATCTGCTGTCTGAAATGGAGTCACTGAAGCCAAAGGTCCATGCTGTTCAGGTCTGTCAGAGTGCCTTAAGGATACCTGAAGAAGTGGTCACCAGCCTGCAGATATGTCACACTGCTCTGAGACTTCAGGAGGACGCCAGCCGTCTGCAGCACATGGCTATCCAACAGTGCAATATAATGCAGGCAAGTGCAAACTGAGCTCTGGGTGAGGAGGTGGAGATAGAGATTGTGATACCCATTAAAAAGGTTTATACTGTCATAGCCTAATTCCTGCATTCCCTTTTAACCATAATGTAACACAGTGTTTGCCTAGAAGCGTAACATGCCTACCACTTACACTTTAATGATTTGGAATTGTATATTTATTGGAAGTTAAGAATATTATTAGATCATTTTTCCGTCTGGATTTATTCCCAAAGAAATAAAACTTCAATACCCAATTAGCATTTTGCTCTGTAATTACTGTTAAATAACATTACTCACCTTTTCACTCCACATTCTTGGGAGGTATTATTGCATAATCTATCAAGCTATTGCTTTCACCTGTACTGTCTTGTTCATCATCTTGTTTATCTGTTCGTCACTATGGTGTAATCTGGCTGTTTGAACCATCCATTCTGGTTGAGAAAATTAAATTTTCACTTCAAATATAATGAATGGTTTCCTTATTGTATGGTAGAGAAGAACTTGAGGTGGCCTGTGTCAATCTCTTTCTGATATTGTTTTTGGGGCCATGCACTTTTTCCATCCCAGAGCATGTTTGCTTTAGGAAGAACAGCAAATACCCACAAGATTTGTGATAAAATTGTGAGGATTTGTTGCTGGTGGGCATAGTTGGTGAGGCAGCCGCTGGCAAAACTTGAGCCCCAAGTTTGACAGTTGCACTTTTTAAAGTAATCTTTATTGTTATTTTTTAGTTGTTTTTGGATAGTGCCAGCTCAAGCCCACCTTAGTAGCTGAAATGAATCATAGTATCATAGGGTTGGTATGTCTAGAAACTATTAAATTATTCACTTTCTTGTAACTCATAATGTTCTCCAATAAACTACCCTGTCAGTGAAATCACGCCTGCTTTACTTCAGTTCTTGCTAGTGCTGGCCCACATCCCATCATTACACTTTGGCATTGTGGTTTATGTGGCTGAGATTTTTCAAAGCCCTCTAGGGGATGTATTCACTCTTCCCAGTTAAATTAATGAGTCATGTGGCTAAATCCACTACTCAGCTTTGAAAGTCTCAGCCTATTTTGCACGCGAATAAAAAGGTAGAAAATGACATCTTTGAATAATTTAAAAACAGACTGGAAAAGTAATTGAATATACTGTGAAGAGTAATTCATCGTTGGACAGAAGATGGGCAAGATGAATTCTACTTTTTCTTTCCAAAACTAAATTCCCTGTAGTTATTTACATGGCAACCTTATAACCATATTGTTCAGTAACCATCTATATTAATTAGTCTCCAGGAAAAAAATCTATTAACTCTTCTGTCTACAGAAATATAGCTCATTAACAATATTTATTATGTAGTGAGCTCTACATTATATTACGTAATATTTTTTCTTGACATGCACCATAACTTTCAAAATGTGTATAGACATGACTCTTCAGTAAGTCTTACTGAGTGAAGTTCATGTTTTCACGTTAAATTAGCTTTGACTGTGAATAAAACTGGGGAAAAATGCAATATACATAATAAACTTAATGTTTTATGATGCCAAAGGGGTTTGTGTTCATTACAAACATTTAATTCGCATAGTGGCCTTGGGGGCTAGGAAAATAGGACCATAACAGTTTTATTGATTGTTGAACTGAAACCCAAAGATGTTAAGTAACAGTCCAAATCAGATAGCAACATAGTGACACCCCTGGGAATTGAGCAAGCAGTTCTGATTCTTCCCCTAGACTACCAACTCTCCTGTTAACTAAGAAACTTATAAAGTGTGATTATGTGGTCCATTCTCATTTGGCATGTTGACTCTATATAAGTAATGGTATCTACTTTTGCAGACAAAATCAAACTCTTACTAGTGTTAGCTGTATTGACTTAGCCTTTCTAACTTCAGATATAATGCACAATACACATGATAGAAGATATCGTTATTATGAGCCAGCCTATCAGCTAAAGTCTAATGCAGACAGGAAAGAAGGAAGTTTATCTTCAGATCCCAAATTTGTGGGTTTGCTGTGGTGTACATATTTAAAAATACGTGAGTTTTAAAATAAGAGAATCTGATATGAAAGTATTTTAAAAAAGGAATATGGAGCCTTCAAATGACATATTTCGGTCATGTTTCTGAGTATAACTAGTTTTGAAGTGTGTAAGCATAAGATTTTATTCTTGTCAGCTGTAAAGTACCCTTTCCATTCATATCCTGTTTTCCAGATAACTGGCTGGTAGGGGGTAATGTAAATGAATGAATACCATCAATATTCTATTTTTACGGGTACATTTACTGGATCTTTTCTCTCTAGGAAGCAGTGGTACAGTATGAACAATATGAGCAAGAGATGAAACATTTACAACAAATGATAGAGGGTGCCCACCGTGAGATCCAAGACAAACCTATTGCAACCACTAACATCCAGGAGCTGCAGGCCCAGATTTCACGCCATGAGGTAATGAAGCAGAGATGCAACTGTCCAGGCTCTGAGTTAATTAGTTTGAGAGATCTCTTGGTCAGCTTAAGTTCTCTTGAGGTCACAGAGCGGTTTTTAGAGGTCTGCAAAGGCTAGCTTAGCAGGAAGATGTATACCTCACGTACTTGCACACAGCAAATTCCTGTTAACACTACAGATCCACATATTCTTATCTTTAGCAAGTAGGTTTCCTAAAGTCTTGAGCGCATGGTAACCTATTAAAGCATTAAGGAGCTACCAAAGGCTGAAACACACGGGGCCCATTAATGCAGCCATTTCAAATGTGAAAATTCCAAATAGTTCAGTAGGAACTCTTTGTATTGTGCAGTAACAGAGTGCTGAATATGAACTGGAAGATAATTGTTACATGGGCTACGTTCACACTGGCCAAAAACTTTGAAATTGCCATACAAATGGCCATTTTGAAGTTTACTAATGAAGCGCTGAAATACATATTCAGCGCCTCATCAGCATGCGGGCAGCCGCGGCACTTCGAAATTGACGTGGCTCACAGCCGCACGGCTCATCCAGATGGTGCTCCTTTTCGAAAGGACCACAACTACTTCAAAGTCCCCTTATTCCTATGATCATGGCCATTTCGAAGTTTTTGGCTAGTGTAGACACAACCATGGTGATCTTAAGCCCAGTCCTGAAGTTCTCAGTTCTTTCTCATCACTGAGGCTATGTCTATACTTGAGAGTTTTGTTGACAAAACTGGCAGAGCTTCCACATTCCCGCTGTCAACGGCAGCCAGTCTGGATGTTCCGGGGGCCTCTGTCAACAGATAGGGCTTTCGGGACACAGTCCTGTCTGCTGTGCTTCCAGTTGACCATCTATCAAGAGAGCAGCCAGGCAGTCTGGCCACTTGCTGTCCTCAGACTGGATTGTTCTTTCAATCCACTTGGCAGTCTGGCCACGATATGTCAACAGAAGTTTTGTTGGAAGGTGTCTTCTGAAAGAAGCTTCTGTTGACAGATCACTGTAGTGTAGACATCATCTGAGTGCTATGCCTGAGAAAAGACATTCACCGTGCTAGCATGTTACATTGTGGTGTGATGATACAACTTTATTGCAAGGTATTTGTACTGTAAGTATCATGATGTTTTGATGTAAGCAGTTGCTCTACTGAAAAATCAGATTTGTGTGTTTGTGTCATAGAGGCAGGTACAGTATGTAATTTGTTGTATCACACCCATAAAAATAACTTTGATTTACATTGTGACATATTGGCTACGTCTACATGTGAAGCCTACATCGAAGTAGCTTATTTCGATGTAGCAACATCGAAATAGGCTATTTCGATGAATAACGTCTACACGTCCTCCAGGGCTGGCAACGTCGATATTCAACTTCAACGTTGCGCGGCACCACATCGAAATAGGCGCTGCGAGGGAACGTCTACACACCAAAGTAGCACACATCAAAATAAGGGTGCCAGGCACAGCTGCAGACAGGGTCACAGGGCAGACTCAACAGCAAGCCGCTCCCTTAGAGGGCCCCTCCCAGACACAGTTGCACTAAACAACACAAGATCCACAGAGCCGACAACTGGTTGCAGACCCTGTGCCTGCAGCATGGATCCCCAGCTGCAGCAGCAGCAGCCAGAAGCCCTGGGCTAAGGGCTTCTGCCCACAGTGACCATAGACCCCCGCAGGGGCTGGAGAGAGAGCGTCTCTCAACCCCTCAGTTGAACGTCGAAGTAGGGCGCTATTCCTATCCCCTCATGGGGTTAGCGACTTTGACGTCTCGCCGCCTAACGTTGAAGTTAACTTCGAAATAGCGCCCGACGCATGTAGCCGTGACAGGCGCTATTTCGAAGTTAGTGCCGCTACTTCGAAGTAGCGTGCACGTGTAGACATGGCTATTGAGTGAAAAACTGAGGTCCCACAAAAAGATGACCACCAAGAAATTGGATACTTCTATGTGTACTCGGTACAAGCTGAGTGTATATTTACTCCTATAGGGACTTTTCTACACTAGCTCGCTTCTGCCTTAGGGGAGGAGGCAAGAGGCACTGGTGGCAATAGGCGGTGCAAGTGCTGGCAGGAGGAATCCAGAGGAGCAGAGAGTGGTCCCACAGCCAGCAGCACTTTGAAGGGGGAGCTGTCGTTTCTCTCCAGCTGCTGGCTGCACAGCTGCCCCCTGCTCCTCTGAAGGCCTCCGCCCTCAGTTCACTGCTTTCTGGTGAGTGGGGGTGCATGCAACCTGTGGAGGAGCGGCATGGCCGGTGCTGAGCCCACGGGGGCGGGGGGCAGAAGTGCCCAGGGTGGGTTGACTGCAGGAGCTGGCATATTACCCACTGGATGGAGGAGATGGCTGGGGAGGAGGTGAATTAAGGAGCTGATATGAAGTGCTGGGGCAGAAAGTTAGTGGCAGTGGCCAGGGGATGCCAACAAGTCTCCTTTAAAATCTCCACCTACCTCTGTACCCTCCTCTAATTAAACCTGCCTTTCCCCACGCACCAGCAATCAAGGTTAAATAAAAAAAAAACTATTTCTACAATTTTCATTGCAAATACACAGTATTTCAGACATGTAGTGGGTTAAATAGGTTTTTGTGGCCTAGTCTGGGAACCTAACTGCCATTTATATGATTGGATCTATGGGAAAATGTGTTCAGAGTTCCAAACCACCAGCTATCAAACAAACTTTTGGAATACAACCTGTTAGTAAGCTGGGGACTAGGAAGTTTTGGGGGAGAACACACAGTTCATGTTGGAAAGGTGCTCACTCTAAGTACTAGGATGTATCTGTTTATAATTCTGTAGCTCACCAATCTGGAAATTTTCCTGTGAGATCTTGAGTAATTAGTTTCATAAAAGTTTACATAACCTGCAGCGTCAAAAGCCAAGCTGCCGTGAAGCCTCCATGACTTCATTTTCTCAATATATGTTAATTAGTGAGTGTTTTGCTTGTTAGGCTTTGCAGCAGATGTTCAATATTTAATTGTTACTCATGTGCACAGAGCAAGTACTGCTGGAAAAAAGGATCTTCCAGGTAGTACCGGAAGTAAAGAGAATAGATTTCCGCAGCATTTAAAAGTTCTGAAATACTAAAGGCACAAGCTCACATGCTTTATAAATAAGGCAGCAAGTCTTTCATGGAGGTCATGGATTACATGACTTTCCAGGACCTCTGTGACTTCTGCCATGGCCAGTGCAGATGACCTTAGCACCACCTGTGCAATTGTGACAGCTTGGGAGCCAGACATATTAGTGGCTGCTCAGGTAGCCCGAAGCACCTGCCTGTAGGAGCTGCTGGAACAGCAAAGGTCCTGGGCTCTGCCCTGGAGCAACAGTCTAGAGCAGGGATGGGTCCTCAGGCTGTCCCCTCCGTCCCTAGCACCTGCAGTGCCCCAGAGGCCCCCAGGGCACCTAAGATTTACTCAGGTATATTTAGCAAAAGTCATGGAGAGTCACAGGCCATGAACTTTTGTTTATTGCCCCGATCTGTCCATGACTTTTATTGAAAATACTCATGACATAACTTTATTTGTATATAAAGTGACATTTCTCCTGTCTTTTTTATTTGGGAGACAGCATAAGAAAATATCTAAACAAATGTGAAAGTAAAATACAAATAGGGATTTGAAAGAATAAGCACAGTGGTGATGTAACAGCAATAACTCTACACACATAGTTTTCACTTTGTAAATTAATAGACTGCTGTGTGACAGTTTCCAGACAGAGGGGCCTCAAGAAACTATTGCCCTGGGTGATCCTACAGAGTGCCACCCCCACCCCATCCCTAGAACAAAGGGTCTTAACTGGGGAAAGTGGGAGAGGGAAATATCAAGAGATTTTTTGGTGGGTGCAGAGTCTTCTGGTGGTTTGGTGATTAGTGTAGAGAATGGATCAGCTCCAGCTTGCAGCATCACTTGCTCAGGTTTGGCACAGCTGCCTGTCCCTTTTGGGGGGAGGCACTGAAGGGACCAAATTTGAGTACTGTTATGATCTGTTATGTAGGGTCCCAGCACCATTCAGGTTTGGCTTGACTGGCCCTGCTGCACAGGACAGAATCTGCCACCCAGACAGCTGTCTACTTTGCCTGACTAAAGTAGCCCGTCTCCATGGTGATAGAAACAATATCTCTAGCAGAAGCCTGAGCTTCCCCCATTGATCTTTTTTATTATTTTAATATGAATGTAGTGCTCTGAAAATGGTGAGCTGAGCACATTAGATATGCCTCTGTTGGACAGGACCCATCCTGTGTCTGAAAGGATCATTCAGTCTGTTGGTCCATTCAGTTGTGTATCTGTTTGCTGTCACTGCCATGACAGTATGAATGTGTTTTAGCAATGCTGGGAACTGTATCGATTTCACACAGACTACTGCACATCAGGCATAAGTAAAACAAAAATAATTAAGGTAAAATACCTGTGAAATTACACATAGAAGAAAAAATATATCCACTCCACCCACAACGCAAAAACGTGTGTGTTATAAATAGGACTGATCTAGCATATAGTTGCCTTCTTAAACCACTATGTTTATCTGTTTCTGCTGTTCATTGTGTTCGGACAGCTGAGAGCTGAGTATTGCATTTTTTTACAGTTGCAGTCATCACATGACCTCATTTCCATGGTATGCACCATCTGGAGATTTTCATCTTGTTTTAGTAATAGGAGGAAAAGAGAGAGAGCTTCCCCTTTATATGGTGTAAGAGAAAGTGTACAGAATTTGCTGCAGATTAGGAATTGTATAAAAGTGTGACATATTCTCCCCCTCTCTCAGTGTCACATACATGTGGCTTTCACAGACCTTTTCCGGTTTCACTGCATAGCTTGCTCTTTTGTGGTTTAGCTGTTCTGTGAGATGCTGCCTTACTTATTCTCTTCCACAGTCAACATCCTGCCTTTCAGCTTGTGCTGTTGCTGATGTCGGGGCTTGAGACACAGAGCTGTGATTTTCATTGGCTGACCTCAAAGGGGTAGCCTGCCTACTTAACGGAAGCTGAAACACTATTAGTTAGTTTTGCAGCCTTTATATTCAGCATCTGGCCCATAGAATTAAAAAATATATATATTTCCTCAGGAGCTGGCACAGAAGATAAAAGGATACGAGGAGCAAATAGCCTCTTTGAATTCCAAGTGCAAGATGCTAACAATGAAAGCCAAGCATGCCACTATGCTGTTGACAGTGACAGAAGTGGAAGGGCTTTCAGAAGGAATGGAGGAGCTGGACTCAGAGCTCCTTCCAACACACTCAGCTCATCCCTCTGTTGTTATGGTAAGAACTGAATTAGTGTCATTACTGTTCTTTAGGGCTGTCTCTTTTGTGCTGTTCAAATGCTATCATGCAGCCAATTGCCACAATGCACACTGAGTGCTTTGTTTTACTGACATGTTTTAGGGTGTTGCAGTTGTAGAACGAACTACAACTTCCCGTTGGTATATTTGTGTCACATCAGCTAAGCCAAATGATAAGGAATGAAATTGTTTATGAGGATAACAGAAATCCAGTCTGTTAAAAGGAAAAAAAAATATTTAAAGCTCACTCTTACTTTTCAATATGTGCGCAGGATTGTTTTCTCAGTACAGTACAACAGACACTGAAAAAAAGCATTGAATTGGATTGCAAAAGGGGGAGGGGCAGAATCAAATGTATTCCACAGCATATTTTTATACCCCAGATTTTTTGGAAAAAAAACTTTACTGCAACAAAATTTATTAAAAATTGACAACATTATGACAATATCCTAGCTACTGTGTCCATATGTAAAGGCTGAATAAATGTGATCAATGGAGATTTTTCAGTGCAGGTTAGACAAAACACTTGTCAAGGATAGTCTAGATAGTGCTTGATCCTGCCATGAGGGCAGGGGACAGGACTCAATGAGTCCTCGAGGTTCCTTCCAGTTCTAGTATTCTATAATTCTACATACATGCTGAAGTTCTTACTTTATTTTGCTCAGTCCATAGTCAAAAGTACGGAGCGCTGCACGGATACAAAATTTGTATCCACAGCTGCATCCATGTCTGCAAAAATGAGTCACAGATATCCACACTGTCATCCATGGATGCTCATACCCACAGATATAAAGCGGATATCCTCAGATTTGCAAGGCTGTCCAAACGTAACCCCCCACCACTGATGTCATTGGGAATTCTGTGTGAGTAAAGATTGAGTAAAATTGGAGCAGGCACTTCAATATTTGTCCCCCCATATTAAAAAGCAAAACTGAGATGTTACTACTGTAGTAAATTGGGTTATTTTTAAATCTGCATTCAATTCTGCTCTGCAACATTCAGCCTTTCATCATTTAACTAGGCCTGAAAGTAAAGGTATTGAGGGCATTCATTCTGACTATCTGCAGCATTACTCCGTGGCTTTCAGTAACTTCTCCTAATGCTTTGTGTGTTACCCTCAAACTTATTTTTGATGTGTCATCTGTAGGAACTTGTAAAATTCCCTACAGGTAGTAGATGGCTAACATCTCAGTAACATGGTACCAGCAGAAAATATCACTGCTTATGTGTTGCCTTCCTGAGCTGTTAATATAGCAACTCAAAGGGGCTTGGAGGAAGCAGTGGTCCTTAAATTGTCTCAGTAATTCCAACATTGTGTTAATTTTCTTGGTTTGGTCTACAACTAATGAAAACACTTACTGAGGTGGTTGACTGATCTTCTTCCTGTCCTTTGGGGTTGCATTTCTGTGACAGATGACTGCTGGTCGCTGTCACACACTACTCTCTCCTGTCACTGAGGAGTCTGGGGAGGAGGGAACCAACAGTGAGATTTCTTCTCCACCTGCCTGTTGCTCTCCTTCACCTGTGGCTAATACAGATGCTTCTGTTAACCAGGTACCTGCCTCTTGGCATTCATTCAATTGTGATCTCTGGAAAGGTGCATGGTCCCATTCTGTGTACTTTGTGGTTGGTTCCTACTTCTAAAATATTGAGGTGATTTTCTTTAAATGTTGGGCACACAACATCACGGTCCCATCCCCTGAACTCAGAATTGTTATCAAGCATAATTGGAACCTGGGTTCTGAATGAAGAACAGTTACAAATGCTGTGCAAGAGGCTTAAAGCATATCAATTTGGCACCCTTTGTCCTTGACAAAAACACAATAATTTGGCTATTTTAAAACAAATTTTGAGTATTACGCAGTGTCCCTAACTCACTGGTGGCTCCATATAATTTATAACATGGTTTTATTTTCGAAATTGTATACGTGATTGTATCCTGCATCCTGAGAGAACACAGTATTTACTTTGTGATAAAACATTACAGTGTGTGTGTGTCTGTCTGCCTTGTGTCATTGTCCAAGTGGTGCCATAGTTCAGTGTTTTCCATTGGCTCAGGTTATCAACTGTGATATAATTTTGTTGGATTTATGTTCTTACGTTTTTATGACTTGTTACATTCATTCTACACTTTGTGCTAAATTCTGTTTTCAGTGTTAACAGTACAAAGCCCCTGAAATCACTGGGTCAGCATATCTAAACTGAAAGCAGAAATGAGGTTTCTGGTAATTGTGTGACCTTGTGTACACCACAGTTGTTTTCACTGGTAGTCTGCGTAGTGTTTGTACTTTGAGTATCATGTACATATATGCATGTTTTATCTAACTCTTAACTTTTTCACCCCACACCCTCCACTCTCCCACATCCCTCTGCTCTTCTGATTTGCCAACCTTGATAATAAGTTTTGAACCTCTGTGCTTTATATATTGAGTCTGTTCTGGTAAGGCTATGATCTGATGAAGTGGGTCTGTTCCATGAAAGCTCATCGCCTAATAAATTATTTTGTTAGTCTTTAAAGTGCAACACGACTGGTTGTTTTTATGTATGCAGTGTATGTGAGTCGTCTCAATTTCTTTGACTTTAACATCTGATTTCTCTTCTTCATTTAAAAATAGCTTTTTTTTCTTTATTGCTTTTATGGTTAAGTATTTCTAGCATTGAATAACTGAAGAAATGAGGCTCTCCTTGGCTATATCTTATTTTTAAGTTCAGTACTGAAGAAATACAAGCATGATATTTTATATTTTAAAGTATAGTTATGGTATTAGCGAAAACTCTTCTAAGCTTCCTACATAACATAAAAAATAAAGCAATTATCAGGGACAAGCCATATGAAGGAAGAAAGTCAAACAAAGGGATGAAGGAGTTTTCTAAAGTAATTATTACATTGTAGAATAGTGCAGTTCTCAGTAAACTTGCCTGAAATGGAAAGGAAAGTTCCACTGTTCGTGAGAAGACTCTAATCGGAGGCCATGTTAATGAAACAAATATTGAAATATCTATGAAGACAGATAGTAGCTTGGTTGGTAAAGAACACTGTGCAATTCAATATCAGCTCATTAGCATTTCTTATAAAAATGAAAACCAGGTTATCAGATCAGACAGCTCGAAGAATGAGAAAAATCCAGTGAAAACTTCTGTTACCTCTAGAATTGGAGTAAGAAGAATAAAAGTTGTAGAACCTAATTTAAGTAGGCAGGAAATTCATTTATGCTGTTGTTTTCACAAGATGTCACTGCCTTTCGAAAGCGATATTATTAGTTGATTTTGAGTTAGATAAAAGCATCAGCATATAGGTTTCTTCATTCTGGGCATAAATTTTGAAACAAAGTGAGAGTTAAGCAGTAAAAGGAAGAAAGTTCCACAATCAAGTGGGTTACTTACAAAATCCGTAAGTTCCTATTCACATGTGATTATAACCTAAACAAGCTCTAAATAACCTTGCTAATTCAGATCATAACAAATGTCTGGGAATGTACAAGGAAAGAAGATAAGCTAAATATGCCAATGTGCAGCTATTCCAGCTCTTACATGTAAGTAAAGATATTTACAGTCAGTGCAAACCTTTACAGGGAGCAAAAGTAAAGATTTTTAAATCAGAATAATGTGCTATGAGGAACTTCAGGAAATGGTAGTGAATATAATCATAAAAGAAAGGAAGGCTTTTACAGAATAGTTCTAAGAGTTTGTCTACAGAGTGGTTTAGTCCACAGTAGGGGGCATTAATTCTAGTCCACACAGATCAAGATTACACACTCCGCTGATGTGCACTAAAAGTTCCCTAGGGCATGTTAAAGGAATGTTGTTTGAATTGTGACTACATTTATGCATGTGAGGCAACTTTCAAGGCTTGTCAGCAGGACCTTGGAGATCCGTCAGTGTGCAACATGCTAGTGTGTACTAGAATTTCCACCTCTTTATAGACCATGTAAACAAGGCGTAAATCTCTCACAGCAACACTTGGTGGGGTAAAGGAGTAATTGTAATTGTTGGACACTATTCCTTTTTCTTTTAAAAGCTACTATAAATATTTAATCCTGAGGAAACAGGAAATTGTAGCCAACTCTAACTATTCTCTTACTGCCAATTCTGGGATGTGGCTCTCCCTGTTACTCTTAGAGCTTCAGTGTATCTCAGAGGACACCATAATAAAGGACAAGGGAAATAATCAGAAGTATTAATTCTGGTTATAGAAGGAAAAAGAGACAGGCCAATTACAAATATTAAACATCTTAAATCCAATTAAATTCAACTACTTTTCAGTTTACCAAGGGTTAGCCCCTATTTCTGCTCCAGGAATACGGCTCTAACCATGCAGTGATTAATGGGGGGAACCATTAGTATTTTACATTGCAACAGCAATTTCATATTCCAACAAAATCATAAAAAAGTTTAAATTTAATCCCTTGGTTGTGACTTTCTCTCACCATGCATGTTTTAGTCTTGGGGAGCTTTTCCTTGAATTAGTTTCTTGTGGAATAGTCTGTTTTTCTTACCACTCTGTGGAAGCTTGCATGTAGATATAACTGGGATGAGTTGTGGAGCACTTGCTCTTAATGCGGGGTAGTACAGGGATTTGTTAGTATTTTTATAGAAATAATATTAGAAGTTTTTACATTTACTAACATGTGCATTTCACAGAAGTGTTTTGCATTTAGCATTTAAGAAATTAAAAAGTATAAAATATTTCTAAGTACACATGCTTTTTTTTCTGAATGTGTATAAACATTCTTAGGGCAATAAAATCTTCTTAGCCAGAAAGGCATGTTTATCTTTCTTGGCATTTGCATGTCCTTGGGATCTAAAGTCAAAGCCTCTCAAAATTCCTTTGGTTAGCTTAAGTATTTAAATAATATGTTTAAATATGTATATAAAGTACTTTTTTATTTCTCCACACATCATATGTATGAAAGTAATTATAAATATATCATGAGCTCTGCTAAAAGCCGTAGGAAAATTTAATGATAAAATTAGTATATTGCATCAGTATTCCGGTCTCTCACCTATATGTATCTGCTGTGTTTCATAGTTGAGTAAATAAAATTTAAGCAATAGCTTGATGAGAGACAGATATTTTCTAGTTCATCTTAAAGAAGCAAGCATTAAGACTTTTTCCATTTAAAGATGGAATCATTTTAAATGGAACAGTATGGGTCAGAGTTGCAGCAGTCATCTAGGGCAGTGTTTCTCAGCGACCAGTCTAAGGACTGGCACTGTTCACTGAGGTTTCCCTGGCAAAGTTTAGGAAGGCAGCTAGCCTGGTCCATCATATCCAAAAGTTTGAGAAACCACAGATCTGCAGCTACCACCTAGAGGTGCACACACTTCTCATAGAGCTGGAAAGGACCTTGGGAGGTCATCAAGTCCAGTTCCCTGACCTCTTGGCAGGGCCAAGCACCATCTTCCCTGTTCCCTCCCCCCATTTGCCCCAGATCCCTAAATGGCCTTCTCAAGGTTTGAGCTCATAACCCTGTGTTTAGTAGGCCAATGCTCAAGCCACTGAGCTATCGAGCTGCCATCCTAGTTGTTAGCAGTTAATTACTGCCCCTCACTGTGGAGAGTATGGAGCTGGTGCACTTTCATGGAATCATTGAACACAGGGTACCTTATTCCTACACCAGGAAGTTTTGAATGTCAGGAGAGGCATGATGTTTCCATAACAACCAGCACAGAGGGAGTTGGCCAGCTAAGTTGCCATTTAGATTGATATAGTGTACACTCCCTGGGTCAGTCAGCCAGTTTCGTTTAGGGATAGCTAGTGCCCAAGACATTTGGAGGGAATACTGTAGAATTGTGGCTGGTACCAAATGGAAATGTAGGATAGGAAACTTCTTGGTACCTTCCCACTTCTCCAATTTTCAAAGTCCTAAAAAATTTAATAGCCATCTTATACTATTGAATACAAAATAATTCCTCCTTCCCTTGCACACAAAGGATGTTTCGTAGAGAAGAAATAATGCATTTGTTTCCAGCTCTGCTTAAAAAAAAGGTACACTTTATGTCTGTGTACTAGGCATCCTTGGTCCAATGCTTTGCATCCTGCCTTCAATACCACAGACTTCCAGGGGTCTCTACCAAACTTGGTTAACAAGTGCTAAGGACTTTCTGTCTCTCTGGCCCTGAATTTTCCCAAAAAGTGTTCTGAAATGTTCAGCCCTTCCTGGAACAATCAGAGGAACAATAAGACTTGTTGCTCTTTGAAAAATCAATATTCATGAGTTTGATATTTTTTATTGGCATTTCAGTTTAAACATGGCACTGGACTGCTTGAGATTAAAATTAAAATAAATTTATTTTAGAATATTTGAATGTTAAATGAGTAGAAGGGTTAAAGTCAGAAATGGTTACAAGAGAAATAAAGGTAAAACTTTAAGGCTATGTCCAAACTGACCTTAACGCAAAATAATTGCAAATTGTGTATCCTGTTTTGAGTCAATTTTGAAACAGGCTATTTTGGGATTTGGTGCTGTCTACACAGTGCCAAATTTTGAAATACAGCACTATTTTGAGGCAGCCCTTGCATTCCCCACAGCAAGGGGTAAAGGGTGCTGAAATAGCACACCTGGTATTTCAAAATGCATTTCCTACATGCAGAGTTACTAGTTCAGTATACCGCAGTGTAAACATAGCCTTATTAACAAAAAATTAACAAGTTAGACTTGGCTCTAGATAAAATCCCCACCACACCTTTCCTTTCAAGATTGGTGACCAAAATCTTGGATCAGGATCCAACTCCCATAGTCAAAGGGCTGGTACCTCTGTCATCTTACATGAAACGTAACTTGGGGTTGTTCTTCGAGTGTCCCCGTGGGTGCTCCAAAATAGGTGTCGGGCTTGCCCGGCGCCGCAGATCGGATCTTCCAAGCAGTTTCTGCTGGACTGCGCATGCGCCGGTGTGCGCCGCTCCCTTGCACGCTCCTGGCCACGTGCGCGATCCGGTCCCCGACAGTTCCTCTTAACCGCCGTCGGCTGCAGACGGAATCCGACTAGGCTACGGCCAAGTTAGCATATTCAATGGTTTTAACTGTTTTTTCTTTCAAGTTTTCAAGTTCTTAGGCTACTGTTAAGTTAGCCAGTTGTTATTTTCAAAAAAAAAAAAGAAACAAGCGGGACGGCATTCAGTCCAGTCCTAGTAACAAGCGGAACACTGGAGGCCAGGAGCCTAGGGCCATTAGCCCTCCTGCCGTGGCAGGCCATCGGAGAGGGGGAAAAACAACACAGAGAAGGTGCTAAGTACCCATTAACAACTGAAAGACTCACCAACAATGTCCTCTTCAGGATTTAAGAAATGTGAGTCCTGCCGAGAGGCAATGCCAGCGTCTGATGGGCACAGTCTCTGCATAAGGTGCCTGGGGGAGTCCCATGTCATGCAGAAATGCTCCTTCTGTGCAAAATTAACAGCCAGAGCAAGGAAGGACAGGGAGATGCGGCTTAAAATGCTGCTCTTCGACAAGGCCCTCCAGCCAGACATGCCGGAGCGGCCGCAGCAGGAGGGACCCTCCGGGGCCCATAAAAGGAAAGCCGCCTCCCTCACCCCATCAGCGCAAAAACGGAGGAAAGCCTCCCCAGCCCGATCCCTACCGGCAGCAACAGCGAGCGGGACGGGAGGAGCACGCAGCCCCCAGCTGCAGCAACAGCTGATCGGCGGCAGCACGGAGAGCCACGTGGAGGTGGCTCAGCCTCCGATAATCAAACAGCCGCCCCGCCCCGATCCAGGCAGGGCGGCGGCTAAACAAGCGCCGGTACCGGCGGCACCGCAAGCAGCAGCACCGACCCCCAGGGAACCGGCGG
Organism: Carettochelys insculpta; assembly: GCF_033958435.1. Classification (NCBI taxonomy): domain Eukaryota; kingdom Metazoa; phylum Chordata; order Testudines; family Carettochelyidae; genus Carettochelys; species Carettochelys insculpta. The sequence continues at coordinate 93,637,930 of NC_134139.1, forward strand.
TGCAGAGCCTGCAGGCACCGGAGGGCACCGCCCATGAGCGTGCCGAGCACGGTGTGGACGGGGCTGAGATCCCCTACATGTCAGGGGGCGGAGTTACCTCCTCAAGGGAGGGGAAAGGCTGCACACAAAACGAGGCACCACAGCCCCTCTCCAGACAGGGCTGCAGAGTTGCTTTCTCTCAGCCCTCCGCTTATGATGCAGACTCCAACCAGAAGGCAGGGGTCCCCCCTAGCCTACCCGGAGCCCCCGGCTCCATTTTTACAACCAGCCTCGCCCTGGCTGGGACCACCTTCACCCTTCCTGGGGTTTGAGCCGCTGGAATACTATCACAAATCGCTCTCTCCAGTGTCCCAGATCTCTCGACGATCTCGCTCCCCCAGACGCAGAGGGTATGCACCAAGGGAGCGGTCTAGGTCACCTTCCCAAGAACAGTGTCTATACTGCCATGGTCGCCCCTATCACGCGGGGCATAGACACCACCGGCAATCTACCAGGGAAAGATCCCCACAGACGGTCCCGTATCCCCGAGGGCAATTGCGAACGGGGACAGAGACTCAAGTATCTCAGGGGGAACTGGTTATGGAACCCCGAGATTTTCCCTGGCAAGCTTCCAGCCAGAGGATGTACCATCACCAACAGGAACCGTAAGGGTCCAGAGAGGCGTACCCTAGTGGTTCCTCGCTCTCCTCCCCGGACGAGGCTACGGCCCCGGGGGACGTCCATCCTCCGGACGATCTCAAACAGTTTCAAGAGCTGTTTAAGAGGGTGGCCTTCACGTAAGGCATCCAGACAGCAGAGGTGCAAGAGAAACACCATAAGCTCCTCAAAAATCTGAGACCTCCGGCCTCCTCCAAAATAGCAATACCGCTTGATGAAGCAATCTTGGAGTCCGCCACTATGATATGGCAGACCCCTGCAACTATTCCGCCTGTCCACAAGAGAGCGGATAAGAAATACTTCGTGCCGGCGAAGGGCATGGAGTTCCTGTTCAGCCACCCACAACCAAATTCCTTGGTGGTGGAGTCATCGCAACAAAGATCAAAGACATCTCAATTCAAGACAGGGGGAACAGACAAAGATGCCAAGAAGCTAGAGCTGTTCGGCAGAAAGGTCTACTCCTCCTCCACTCTACTGTTGCGAATGGCAAATTACGCAGCGCATTTAGCGAACCATAATTTCGACAACTACACTAGGTTAACCTCCCTCATGGACTCGCTTCCAGAGGACAAGAAACCGGTGCTCAAGGCCATCGTGCAAGAAGGCTACGCGGCCTCGAGGACGGGAGTTCAGATCGCCCTGGATGTTGCGGACACAGCAGCACGTTCCACAGCTATGGCAGTGGTGATGCGAAGGGAGTCCTGGCTCCAGACTTCAGGTATACCGAGGGATCTGCAGGCAAAGATAGTCGATCTTCCCTTCGACTCACGGAAGCTGTTTGCTGAATCAACTGACTCGGTCCTTCATTCCAGTAAAGATTCAAGAGCCACACTTAGGACCCTGGGGATTTACACCCCTCCATACAGAAAGAAAAAGTACTACCCTCAACAAAGACAGTACCAGTACCAGCAACAGCGTCCCCAGTACCACAGGGGTTACGAGCAAGGGCGACATCAACAGCACCAGCAGTACAGAACTCCCAGGAGACGTTCCCAACAGAGCCGTGTGTCCTCGGGGCAGGGCCAAAGGCCACAAGTTTGACACACAGATCCAGGGCTGCGCCATCACTACCATCGCACAAGGTCATCCGAAGCGGCTATTCCACCATCGCCTCCGAGCATTCTACAACCAGTGGCAAAGGATCACCACAGACAAATGGGTGCTGGAGATCATAGCCACAGGGTACGCCATCTCCTTCCAGTCGCTCCCACCGCCACGACCTCCACCCAGGCCCCACCTCCAGGAGGCCTCCCACGTAGCGAGGCTCAAGCAGGAGGTAGACCATCTCATGCTCATAGGGGCAGTGGAAAGAGTGCCGGAGCAACTGCAAGGAAAAGGGTTCTACTCGAGGTACTTCCTCACGGAGAAAAAGACAGGAGGGTGGAGGCCCATCTTAGATCTTCGAGGCCTCAACCGGTACCTGCGCAAGCAACGCTTTCGGATGATCACAATCGCCTCCATCCTTACGGCACTGGATGATGGAGATTGGTTCGCAGCCCTCGATTTACAAGACACGTATTTTCACATAACTATCCATCCGGCTCACCGGCGATTCCTCCAGTTCATGGTAGGCAAAGAACATTTTCAATACAAGGTCCTACCGTTTGGCCTTTCCTCGGCCCCCAGAGTCTTCACCAAGACCTTGGCCGTGGTGTCAGCCTACCTGCACAGACAGGGGGTATTTATATTCCCATATCTGGACGACTGCCTACTCAAAGGGGCCTCGAAGGAGGAGGTACTACGCATGATACGCGTCACAGCAGGCACGTTCTCTTCGCTTGGCCTGGTTATCAATCTGGCAAAATCAAAGATAGACCCCACACAGGACATAGAGTTCATAGGGCACGCATAAATTCTATTACAGCGAGAGTGTATCTACCAGAGACTCGCTTTCGGGCCATCGGCTCCCTCGTGCAGGTCATCACCTTCAGCCCTACGGTGCCAGTCCTGACATGCTTACAGCTGCTGGGCCACATGGCAGTGGCGACGTTCGTAGTACAGAACGCCAGGTTACACATGCGCAGCATGCAGCACTGGCTGGCGAGCGTATACAAACCGGCAGCACACACCGTTCACAGGGTGGTGTCGCCCACAGCAGAGGTGCGCAAATCCCTGCATTGGTGGGTAAACCCCAAGAACTTGCTGACAGGGGTACCCTTCCACCAACCACAAATATCGGTTTTTCTTACTACAGATGCCTCCCTCATAGGGTAGGGAGCACACATGGGCGAAGAGGTGACTCAAGGGCTGTGGTCCTCCACGGAGCAGTCACTGCACATAAATATACTGGAGCTCAGAGCAGTGTTCAACGCCTGCAGACACTGTCGAGACCATATACAAGGCAAAGTTGTCGGGATCAGTACAGACAATACCTCCACCATGTTTTATATAAATCGGCAAGGAGGAGCTCGGTCCCGTGCCTTATGTGCGGAAGCAGTCCGGTTATGGAACTGGTGCATCGCTAACAATATAATCTTGAAAGCCTCGTACTTACCAGGCGCTCACAATGTGAAGGCAGACCAGCTGAGCAGGCATTTTGCACTCACACACGAGTGGCCGATCCGTCCCGATCTGCTACGACCGATTTTCCACGCATGGGGTTTTCCCCAGATAGACCTGTTTGCCACTCAACACAACAAGAAGTGCCCACGATTCTGCTCCAGGGCAAGACTGGGACGGGGGTCCCTGGGGGACACGTTCACGATCTCGTGGAGGGGCCCCCTGCTTTACGCTTTTCCTCCCACAGTGCTGATCCACAAAGTCTTGCAGAAAGCCAGGAGGGAAGGAGCCCGAATGATCCTGATAGTCCCAACGTGGGATCGACAGCAATGGTTCCCCCTACTCCTGCGCATGTCGGACCGTCCACCGATGCCCCTTCCGGTGGCGCCGGATCTGCTCACGCAAGCCCAGGGGTCCATAGTGCATCCGCACCCACAAGGCCTGCGACTACAAACGTGGTTAATCCATGGCTCAGCTCCCTAGAGAGCACATGTACGGAGGAAGCGCAGCAAGTCCTAGAAGTAGCAGGAGGACTTCCACCAGGAAGACCTACGAGCAGAAATGGACTCGCTTCACGGCATGGTGTTCTACCAAACGGCTAGCCCCGCTTTCGGTGCCTATACCTGTGATATTAGAGTATTTACTGGACATCAAGAGAGGAGGACTCTCACTATCCTCGTTAAAGGTCCACCTTGCCGCCATTTCAGCGTTCAGACACGAAGAGGAAGGGCACACGGTGTTCGCCCATCCCATGGTTACCAGGTTCCTCAAAGGGTTGGTAAACCTATACCCCCCTCGGAAACTGCTTCCACCTTCGTGGAACTTGGACCTGGTGCTTAATGTGCTAACGGGACCACCGTTCGAGCCCTTGGCCACGGATTCCCTCCGCCTCCTTACGATAAAGACGACCTTTCTTCTCGCAATCACGTCAGCTCGCAGGGTGAGCGAGCTTGCGGCAGTTATGGCAACACCACCCTGCACTGTTTTTTCCAAGGAGGCGGTAACCATACGGCTGCATCCAGCCTTTGTTCCCAAAATTTCTTCTGAGTTTCACATTAACGAACCTATTGTTTTACCCTCATTTTATCCAAAGCCTCATAACTCTAACAAAGAGGTGCGCCTACACCTCCTGGACGTGAGGAGGGCGCTAGCCTTCTATATAGGCAGGACCAAGTCCTTCCAGAAAACGGATAGACTCCTAGTCTCTCTCGCTCCCAAATCGAAAGGAGAAGGTCTCTCTTCGCAGAGAATCTCGAAGCACATCGTATCCTGCATAAAAATGTGCTACGAGCTCAAAAAGACTCCTTTACTGGCCACTCCCAGGGCTCATTCCACTAGGGCAGTGGTGGCATCAACAGCCTTTTTCAAGGGCGTTGCGCTAAAAGACATTTGCAGAGCGGCGACCTGGTCATCCTATGACACCTTCGCCAAACATTACGCCCTTCAGCAGGGTATTCCAAGAGGATACCCGTCTCTCTGCAGCGGTCCTCTCGGGGACAAGCTGCACATAATCTGATTACCCACCTCCTATCTTGGGTTACTGCTGGGTAGTCACCTATTGTGGAGCACCCACGGGGACACTCAAAGAAGAAAGACAGGTTACTCACCGTAGTAACGGTGGTTCTTCGAGATGTGTCCCCGTGGGTGCTCCACTACCCGCCCATCCTCCCCGCTTCGGATCTCTGTTTAGTGTTTTGCAGGAGCATCCGAGGTGGTTGGTCAAGGAACTGGCAGGGACCGGATCGCACACGTGGCCAGGAGCGTGCAAGGGAGCGGTGCGCACCGGCGCATGCGCGGTCTGGCAGAAACTGCTTGGAAGATCCGATCTGCGGCGCCAGGCAAGCCCGACACCTATTGTGGAGCACCCACGGGGACACATCTCGAAGAACCACTGTTACTACGGTGAGTAACCTTTCTTTTCTTGGTTACCTACCTTTTATAGTCCAAATCGTACTTAAAGGGAAAAGTATATAAGCAGCTGGAAGGTAGACAAAATAGTCTGTTTTGAAGAAGTTTCCTGCTGTTTCTTTGCTTGAAATGTCTACTAAAGTTTACATAATTTAGTTCCTACTGTCTCCACCTCAACTGAATGAGCATTAGACATGTGATTATCAGTCTCCTCCCATGGTGTGATAGTGCGAGGTTTGCATCCACAGCCGGTTATCTAGATGTATCTGTTTACATGACTTCTCCTCTGCCTTTTGGCTGTTCTGAATATCACATATTATGAGCCTAACAATGGAAATGCCAAGCTACTACTAATAATAGACCAAAACAGAAGCTTATAAATACTAAAAAGATGTCCCAAAAGGTAGCATTGTGGTAAATTGACACATATATTTTTTAAAAAATATTGGTTGTTCACTAAAAACAGCAGCTGCTAAGTCTGCTCTAAAGAGATCAGAATGAAAGAACAATGCTAAAAATATTAAATATGAGTATAAGCATAATTTATGAAACACCCAAAGGATTTTAAAAGTTCTTGCGATGTACAGTGTTTCTGCAATAGATAGCAATTGTTTAATGCAGATTGTTTTGAAGTCTAAGGAAATTAGCAAATAGTTTCTTTCCAGTTCTGTGAAGTGCTGAGTGAGTGCTCAGCTCGCGCTGAAGCAAAGGGGAGGGAGATGATACTCAGCATTGGACTCAAGGCAGTGCACACTTCATGGGAATATATCCTGATAATTTCTCTGTAATTCATAAAGACTACACTCATCCCTCCTTAAACGAGTACTTTATTTACGAGTACTTGCTTAAACAAGGGACACATATACCTCCCTTAGTTCACTCAACGAGTGAACTGCCCCCCGCACTAATATGAGCCTTACCCCTCTCCCTGTGGCTCCAACCCTGGTAGTCTGACCCCCCCCCACCAGCCCCTCAGCCCCAACCCGCTGCAGCCTGAGCTCCCCACGGGCCCTGTGGCCCCAAACTTCAGCACCCAGACCCCCTGCTGCCCATACCCCTCACGGTCCCGTATCTTGATCCCCACTGCAGCCCTGTAGCTCCCAACCATGGTAGCCAGACCCCCTTACCAGCCCCACAACCTGAAACCCCTGCCGCCTGTACCCCCTGCCCCTGCAGCCTGACACCCTTGCTGGCCCCACAGCCTCAGCCCCTCCCCCGCCTGTATCCCCTGCGGCCTCGCAGCCTGACCCCCCACTGCTGGCCCCATGGCCCCAAACTGTGGCAGCCACACCCCCTTACCAGCCCCACAGCCTGAACCCCCTGCCATCTGTACCCCTGTGGTCCCACAGCCTGACCCTCCCTCCCCCCCACCGGCCCCAGGGCCCCAAACCGTGGCAGCCTGAACCGCACCACCCCGCCCAGACCCAACCCACCATCAGATTTTAACCATCCTTCCCACTCACAGCCTCAAACTGCCCCCAGGTTTTGACTCTCCCGAACCCAAGGTTCACTTACCTTTCAAAAGCAGCGCCACCTGCTGCCACTCCTTCCGCAAGTTAGGAGCCCTTAGGAACTAACCAGAGACTTACATGTAATTTAATAGGAATTTAGTGTCCCTCTTACGACTGTCTGCCTATGAGCAGAAAGTTGGGAACCAGTTGTGCTCATATAGCGAGGGATGAGTGTAACTTACTGGAATTAGACTTTTGTTCGTATGTCTGATATGAACACAGAACACGTATCAGCATGTTACCAGGTACTGCAGTCATGAATGAGAAAGCAGTTACAGAAAGCCCGTATGGCTAAACATTTCGCAAGCTTCTTCTTTACCCAAAGATTTCTTTTTCAGTTAGTCCTACTTTTTTGATATAGCAGGGTGGTGTTTGAACTACAAAAGCCGAAATGTTAATACTCACCATTCTGGCCTCAGCTAATCTTCAAGCCTCAGTAGTGGGCCACAGTTCACATTTCTCCCTGTCCAAATCTTCCCCTATCCAGGACTTCTCCTACCTTGCATAAAATCTAGACAACAGCAGGAACTGTCCTCAGATACTTATGAAACGAGAACATGCCCTCTTCCCTTAAACAGAGGAAACATAGGGTTATCATATTCGACCATTCAAAAAAGAGGACACCCTTGACAGGAAGTGTACCTACCAACTCACGTTGTTTTGGTCTGTTATATAACACGTTAATACAACATGAGTTGATAGATGCTGATACAGGTACACCCTCTCTCACGGGTGCCCTCTCTTTTGAAAGGTCAAATATGGTAACCTTAGGAAACATTATGAAGTTTAAAAACTGTTGTTTGCATTTGCAGTTTCCACGGAGAAAAAAGGAGGTGCAGGAAAAGAATTTATATATATAAAACACACCAAAGTACATTAAGGAAAAAAACATGCCTAGATTAATTTACTTGAATCTTTCTCTCCTTCCTTTCAACCTCTGTGTCACTACTGAGAGCTGATAACAGCAACTGCCACACTGGGAATACACACAATTTAGTGAAAAGAAGAAAGAGAACTGGTTCAGTTCAGTTTTTTCTCACCAGCTTTCCTTATTTGTTAACAGCCAGTCTTTAATCTGGAACGCAGGATTTAAGAAGCCTCTGTAAAAAAAAGCCATCAAGACTGTTTAGTCCAGTGGATAGAACACTGGTTGAGGACTTAAGAGACCTGAGTTCAAGTCAGCATTTTATTGCAGGCTTCGTGGGTAGAGTGGGGCACATCTCCCCATAATCTTGTTCCTCATGTAAAACAGGGATTATACTTCCTACACCCCAGGGTTCTGTGAGGCTAAGTGTATTAAAAGATAGAGGTTATAGTAATGGAGGCCTCTCTTAGCTGGGCAGATCTCAGCTTCCTGATAGGAGAGAAGATACAATGACTATTTATGGAGTACAGTATTATATGGTAGCAAAGTCAGGACATCAGTTATTTTGAAGTGACTTTGGCTCAGCTATGTTCCTGCCCTGTATTATAACTTTCTGTAAACATCTGAACAATGTTGCATTTCTAGCATGTTTACTAAAATGCTTTAGAAGCACACGTCTGTACACCTGGGGGTAATTCTGCACCACTGTGCTAGCACAGAATTAATATTCCCAGCAGATTTTACTATTTTCCTAAAAAAATATTGATTTATATGCCATGCTATGGCAACAGAGAGGGGTGCAGATCTGGTTTTGGGATCACTGAGATATAAACACTACTGAGGGGGGCAGGGCAGGACTCTGTTTTTCCCTCTCTCTGTCATGTTACACCCAGAGCTGGGGTGGGACAGAGCTGAGGACTCCCTGGCCAGTGGCTCCTACCATGCCTGGAGCTCCAGCTGCTAGTTTCAGCTGGGCTGCAGGGTGGGGATGGGATTTACTTCCTTTCTCCCTACACAGGCCACTCCTGGGGCCCCGGCAAAACCATCCCAGAGAACTTTCCCATACTGCAGAAAGTTCTACACACTCCTGTTCCCTTCCCTCACTGGTCCCCAGCCGTGCAGGGGGGAGGGCGGGGGATTCACTTCCAGACTCACCCAAACCCCACCCTGCCAAGCTCCATGCTCCTGCATACGGACCATCCCCTAATGACCCACACACACCATCAAACTTCCACTCCAACTAGCTCCACTCTCTTGATCCTGAACAACCCCCCCGGAGCCTCTTCCTCTGGACCTCCACACTACTGAGCTCCAAACAGCTGCACCCAGACCTCCACCACACTTCAAAGCCCATGCCCCAGCCTCCACAGTCCCCTGCTAAGTTCACTACACACAAATCCCACCCACTTTCTCCTGGATCCCCCATACAGAGTCCCAGGGAGACGCCCCCCAGTGAGCCCTTAGTCATCCAGCTTTCCCCGCCACAGACCTCTGACCAAGTCCCCTCCCTGTCAGATTACCCCACACAGTACATTGTCACCCCACATCTGTATTCCACCACATTGAGCCCCTGCACACTTGGATCAGCCCAAACAGGATCACACCTAGATCAGGGGTCTGGATTGGGCATGTGTGCAGGACTCTGTCCCTCTTGCTCACCATGGGCCAGACAGACAGATGTACTAATATGTCTAGTAAGGAATCTGTTTGCCAAGAAAAAATTTCTTGAAACTTTTTTTTGGTTGTCTGTGTTGTTACAGACATACTTGCTGCCAGGTATTTTTGAAAAAAAAGTTACCAAAATAATTGAAAGTGGTGATTGTCTTATTTTAACAAATAAAATAAGGAGAATTTTGAAAAAAATTAAAATACTGTGTGCAGATTTTGTTAGGTTTTTGGTGCAGAATTCTCTCCGGAGTCACATGGCCATTTACAGCTAAGCAACACTAAATAAATGTAGACTATTGTGTGCAATATACTAGCAGCGAACTTGTGCATGATCGCTTGATACAGCACAGACTCTTTGGAAGAAAATGTCTAATATCCTCGAATGATGAATAAATTTGAGGAAATTTCTGTGCCCCAAGATTTATGATCTAACAGCTCAATCCTGCCACACTTACTCAGGGCCAATGAGGACAGCAGAATCAAGCTAAAACAAAGACTGCTGTTCAGCAACCCTTGGAGTACTTCCAGACATAGACTATGTAGCAGATAACCATTGCACTCAGTTGCATCATTGGGACTACCACTAAAGCATGTCAGGTTTAGGTTAGAAAGCTGTAAAAAGGTTGTTGTTTACCAAATGAAACTATAGAGTAGTTCATATTTTCAAAACTTCTACAGTTATTTTTTTCAAAGAGTGACCCAGAGTGTGGGAAACGTTCAACTTTAAAGAAAATAATGAAACCAGTTTTGAACTGAGGAAACCACAAACATGCATTTTTACTTATTTATTTATTTGCTCATCTGTAATTCAAGAAAGAGCTAAATCATTTGTTTTAGATTCAAAAATAAATTGTTCCCATCTGAAAATATTGCATGCCAGGTTTCAGCTTGAGCTTTGTAATACCTGAGCCAGCAATACATTCATTCCTCACTACCGGGGAGGTATTCCTAATTCTTCTGTGGCAAGGAAGGAAGATATTTTAATCCCCTCTACAATAGTCTATGATATTAAACTATATTTCCAAAAGTGGAATATATCTAAGTCATTTATGCCATGTGTATAAATAAATAGAAATACCCTTTGGCAACAAGGAGCTATTGCCTTCCTGAGACAAAACACCTTATTTCAGTCTATTATGTCTCAGTCCATACTCTTCTGTGCTATCTTCGTGCTTCATACATTAAATGGTATCACTTAATTGACAAAAGTATTACCAAGCTATAGTATGCAATTAAAATACATATTACCATGACTATGTTCCATCTGTATTGAAGCAGAATTCCCCCACTGAATTCAGCTGAAGTCCTCAGATGATTATAAAAAGAGGGTACAGTATAGCCCCATATTTGGTTTTTAAATGATTTCTTAAGGTACATATTAAGCCGCTGCTTTAAACTCTCAGACCTTGATCCCACAAGGAGCTCTGCAAGGGCAGATCTTTGTGCCTGAGAGCAGTCCCACTGAATTCAGATGGGAGTTCCACATGGATGTAAGAGTCCATCAGTGTGGAGCTCTCTGGAGGACTGGGGCCTAACCATTAGAAAAAGATATGTTCTAAACTCAGTCAAAATGCTCATTGAATTGAATCAGAATTTTGGCTGATTAGGGAATGCAGTTATGACCTCCTCTAGGTCAAAGGAACTCTTTATCTGCGTTATTAGTGCTGCCCTAGGTTATTATAACTGAACAGTGTTTTAAAAATCACTTTCATTTTCCCTGCTTGTACTCATTGTTTGTCTGTTTTTTGTACTTTTCAGCTCAGACACTGACCTATCATTTTTACTGCTGTTCACAGGCAGTTAGTGCCTGCTTTGCTTGCACTACTACTATATTTCACCAAGCTTGCTTCAGACCTGCTAGGGCTCAAAGGACCACCTGGGAGAAGGCGCAGCACATATTACAACTGCAGTGAGCTGACATTTAAAAATATATCACAGGGCTGCAGAGGAAGCATGATAGGTCTCGTTTTCCCAAGTAGGCCTCAGCTTCCCAAAAGTTTAGGAATGGGCACTTTCACACAGTGTGAAGGAGCCTGCATTGCAATCCCTGCAGGAGGAACTCATTCAAATTGTGTTTCAACTCATGAGAACATGTATTTTATTATTAGGCCCATTTTTATGCAAGCACCGTACCTGGGCCTGATCTGACAATATCTTGTAGGCTAGAACTACTGTCGCTAACTTTAACTTTAGTAAATTGTGTCTGTTTCAGTTAGCCTTTTGTCATCACAGCCTCTTTCCAGCCTTTAAGCATATATTCTTCTCTATAGCTCTAGACAGTACAAGCTTGATTATCCAGCATCCCAGAGGAACAGGGGATTGCTAGATGTGCCAGTTAGCCAAGCAGGCACCACAGGTCCCAGATGGGCAGCCGGCCCCATTCTATTGGCCCCAGCCAGGCAGCCGGCCTGGCAAATGCTGGATAACCAAACTTGCCGGTTATCCAAGTGCTGAATAACATGGCTTTTACTGTACAATATTTGACTCTTTTTCCTGTGAAAGAGCAGGTGATTTCTGCACCTAAATCCCAATAATTCTGATGAGACATTACAGTTTTCTTTACACTTCTGTTGTTTGTCCTCCATTTTCTTGGACACAGTGGACAATATCAGCAAACTGAAACCTCACTCTTCTCTGAGCTATCATGACTTTGTGTCTGACTGATTCTCTTCCTGTCTCTCTTCAGTGTCTCCCTTCGTCAATCCTCCTCCAGGTCCCTCTCTCTCTCACTCTCACAGTCCCTTGGGGCTATGTTCTTTGACACCCCTATTCCTTATTCCTGCGCTTTGACTGTCAGCTCCACACTTTCAGGTCCCAGTTCTAGACCTTTAGCCTCAAGCTTCCTTCCCCTGTTCAAACTTGAGTTGCCGTCCTGGCCTTTAGCTGAAACACAATATGACAAAAACCCATCATCTTCTCCCGTAAGTGCTTCCCTTTCTACAATGGTGGGGCTCCATACCATATGCCAGTACTTTTACTTATATTACTATGTGCCACATTTTAATGTCTGTATTTAATGTCTTTAAATAAAAAAAGAATTGTCAAATCATCGTCTTGGATGTCCGTGGAGTTTTACCTTGGAGCAGCCGTTGAATTAATATAATTGCAGTGAGGTTATGCGGCTTTTGTTTTGAAATTGCAATGTTGTGCTTCATGCTCGTAGGATATTGCTTATTACCAAGCCTTATCTGCTGAACAGTTGCAGACAGAAGCTGCCAAACTTCAACCCAACGCATTGTCCACTCAGGAGTTGTATGAGCCAGGCTTAGAGTCAGCTGCCAGTGCCAAGCTGGATGATTTGCAACGTTCTTGGGAAACACTGAAGAATGTGGTGAGTCCTTTAATGCAGAGGAATAAAAACTGATCTGTAGTATGTCGGTGGGAATACAATGCAAAGAAAGCACTTTATTCAGAGCTACAGCTCTACATAATGCTCCTTAACATCTTTTGGCCTAAATGCTGGCAATCATGTGGCAACAAGAACTGTCAGTACAGTGGTACACTGTTAGTCCATGCTGTGTGTATACGGTGATGGCAGGCAGTGGCCAGAGTGAGTGAAGGTGATGGACTGAGAGAGAACTCACAAGAACAGGTTTTGCACAGGCACTTGTGATCCATTAGTGGTGTGGAAGTAGGTTTCAGAATTGGAAAGCTGAATCTTGAAGGGCACTCTACGGCTGAGTGTCAGCGCTGTACAGCTTAGCAGGGAGTGCATGTGGGAAAGCCCTATTCCCACATCACCTCATTTGGGGCTTTTGATTGTTTATGTGCCTCACACAAATGTTCCAGGTGAGGAAGTGAGACTCCAGTGTGCTGAGCAACGCACATGTACGTAGTGCAATGATAGCCAAGGCCCTGAAGAACAGAAACTCTAAGTCTGAGAGACAATGAATGATCACAGCAAACATACAGGTAAAAGTGAGCTGATTGTGCTTGGTAGCTTAGGTAGTGGTCACAGCATCCTAGTTGTCAGCTCATTTTCAAGTGCTTTGTAGGAATTATGGCAAGGGTTAGTTTTGAGCAGAGATTTGTAGAGACTCTGGTTAAATTAACAGCTGTGCCAAAGCCAGGTTCAGTGTTGTTTGTTTTAATTGCTGGACATTTTGGTATTTTTCCCTCTCTACTGGCACTTTGGGGAAGCGAGGAGTATGTGTATACACATTACTTGCAATTGGTCTATATTCTGCCATTTCCCCTACTTGTTTTCTTACTTCTGAAAGCCAGTTGCAAAGGGAGACTATTTGTAAGCTAAAAAATGTACATAAATCATAAATGATTATAGCTCCCAGCAGAAATACAACAACTGTTAACGCCCACGTTCTCCTTTGGTAGTTCAGTGACTAAACGTATGTGGTTCTAAAGGAGGCGTTGAGTGAAGATGGGCATGTACCATCAAAGAGATATTTCTAAAGACAGTAAGCCAAAATTTTCTTCCAGTCTGTTCTAAGCCCTCAAGGACTTGATATTAACTATCATGGCTTTTTTGTGGCAGTACATGCCAGTACCGCATACCAGCACCTCCACACCAATGTTCCTCCAGGCTAGGGTTCCCATGGCTGGGGCTGCCAGTGGTGCTCTGTGCCCCAACTGGCTCCCAGCCACAGGACTGCCCCTGCTCCATCCCTCAGCTGGGGTTCCCGCATCTGGGGCTGCTGGTGGCGCGCTGTGCCCCCACTGGCTCCCAGTTGCATGGCTGCAGGTTCTCCCCCCTGTGCCCCAGCCAGGGCTGAGTACCAACACTTATTTTTTTAAAGAAAAAAAGCGCTGCTACTAAGAATTGAAATAACCCTGCACAAAAAGCCAGATGCCAACGGAAGTCCAGTGATCCTGTTTCTAAGGATTTGTTGACATTCAGTGCATTGATGGCAGCCCACATAGGCATTTTCAGGCTAGTTTTGATCTAGCTAGTGCTGCTAAATCTAGCAGTGAGGACACAGTGCAATGAACCCAGGAATAAATACCCAGGGTTCCGACAGGCTTGTATAGCCCACACAAAAGCCTGGGCTGTCATGGCTTCAATGCTGTGCTTAACCGCACCAGCTGGATTGAAGCTAGTGCAAGTTTTCCTACCCAAGGTGCAGTCACACCTCTGATTATGATACGCGTATACCCTGAGAAGTACTAGACCAACCTAACCTATTTATACAGAGCAATGAAGCCCAGTTATCTAGTAATGCACAAAAATCACCCCATTCTATGTTCCTTTCCCTGGAGATCCACTTATGTGATATTAATTCTTGCTAGAGACAGAGTAGCTATTATGTGGAATGTGGAGCTATGCCTGAAGTAATTTATGCATAGGGCATGTCTGTGTACATGCAGCCCAGAATGTGGCAGGAGAAATGTGCTTAGTTTTCACCTTTTTATTAAAGTAAGGGGAGTTAGGCATAGGAACTAGACTTTGGCCAACAGTGACTAAATGTCCTTAGTATTCCTCTTTTGCTATATAATTTATATTCTTAAAAACTGCTATTGCAGACCAACCTCTTGGCTTAGAGTCCCATTTAAACCATGGATATATGAGGGAGAAGAGAGGAATAAGCAAAAACTTATTTCAGGAGACAGACTATCTGCTTACAGTTTTCTTTACTTCTTTAGATCAGTGAAAAGCAGCGCACCCTCTATGAAGCTCTTGAACGCCAGCAGAAATACCAAGACGCACTTCAGTCCATATCCACAAAAATGGAGACCATTGAAGTGAAGCTGAATGAAAGTTTGGAACCTGGCAGGAGCCCAGAGAGCCAGATGGCTGCTCATCAGGTAAAAAAAAAATCCTAACTAGCTGCAGCTTTTTATGAATTTGATGGCTGTGTTATTATTCACAGAATAACTCACAGAAGACATGCAGGCTGATTGAAACTTTGTTTAAAATGTAAATTCTTGATTTAGGCAGGAGTTCCCTGCAGTCTGCTTTTCCTCTTGAACACTCTGCTGTTAAAGAAATGGGATGCGATTTACAAAGTGACTCAAAAAAGAGAAAGGGTTAGACCAGCAAAACATATAGGCCCAAATTCTGTGCTAATTAACCCCTGCCATGTAATGCCTCTGGATTCAGTGGAGTTGCACAGCATGTGGGCACAGCATTGGCCTTCCTTTGTAATGTTTAAATCTGCCAGTTAACAGACAACTAACTAATGAGTCTCATTCTGGTCTTTGGCTTATTATAAGCACAGTTGAGGGTTATTTTAGGAAATGAGGCTCTGAAAGAATTAGACTATATGATAACCATTGAGGATAACATTTGGTTCTGATGTTTACCCAACAGATCTTCCTCAGTGCATTGGCACAAGTGATAAGAGCACAGAGAAACACAATAATAGAGTCGAAATCTACTATGTAGCTCTCAAAGAATTATTTTTCCCTTATCATATAGGACTTTATGAATGCTTACCTTTGTCTGAAGAATGGGTTTACTGGTACAGGTTGCACCTCTATCATCCAGCACCCTTGGGACCTGACCGGTGCCAGACAAGAGAATTTGCCAGATGACGGGAGGTCGGTATTGTCTACCAGCATTACCAACACTTCCACTGCGTACTGGGCTCTTAGAAGACATTGAAGGGGAAATTACAGCTAAATAACATCATGGAACATAGAGAGCCAGGACTGGTGGCTATGAAGAACTTTATGGGACCACGGGAAACTTGGCCATGCCCATGAAAAGTGGTCATCTGGCTAACTAAAATCATGCTGCATTACAGAATTTGCCAGCTGAGAGAATTCTGGATGAGAGAGGTTCAACCTGTACTTCCATTTTGACTCTTTTTATAGAGGTCATACTTAACTGTTTACATTTCAGATTAAAATCTGGAAAATTTCCATGCCTTTAGAAATCTGGATGGCCTTTGCCAACTGGAGATATTTCCACTCACAAATGGGTGAAGTCCTTAGGGTGCTAATGAAGATGATGCCAGCCAGGAAGCCCTTGTCTCACCCCTTCATGTGGACAGGAGGAAGATAAAGTGTCACATACACCTATTAATTATATTTAAAATTGGATCCAATTCAGGTTTTTAAAATTATTTTTCACAAAGAAAATATAATGGTCCTGATTTGCTGCCCCTGCTTAATCCAGCCATTCCTTTCTGTGCTCACAAAGTAATTTGTACATACAATTTGCCATTTAAACATGCCACTGACTGGGATTGTTTATCAAATTGCTAGAGATCTAAACTATGTAATCTGCAACCCCACATAATTATTGGAATGAAATTACACATGCACATATGGATGCAACAAGGAAAGGCAGTTTGCAAAAGACTTTGGCCCCAGACATTCTTCTGGACTGCATCTGTTGTCTGGCCATGCTCTCGAATGGAAAACCCTTCCAGTATGGCCTGTTAGTGAACAGTATTCAGACTGGCCCCGAGTGCTCTGTCACTTGGGAAAATTAAAACTAGTTCAAATTTAAAACACTGGTTCAAAATGTGGCAGCCTGCCGGAGAGCAGCCAGGGCTCCATTTACTTCAGGGACTCTTGTCAAATACTGGATTCAGTATAAGTCCTGGTCCTTATCTCCAAAGCAATCCTTGAGTTAGTATCAAGCTATCTGAAGGGCCATCTTTCCCTTCAGTGGGAGCGCTGTGCAATTAAATATCAATTCTTTGTGTACAATTCTTTGAGTTTAAAGCCAAACAAACTCTTCTGGAGCTAGTTTGTGTATCCAATCTGGAACAAATCCTGAAGCATCCAGAAAGAAAGGCTGACCAGAGCCATCCCATTTTGATTTGCCTGGAAGATGGATTCTAAGATGGGAATGGTTAGAAGTAAGTTCATAGGTAGCATAGTGGCATTTTCTGAATGTTCATGTAATTTGGTCAATATTTTCAGTTCCTCCTTAGAACCAATACCCAATATAATTGTAGGTGAACTGAGTTTTCAAGTTGTACCCATGTTAGACCCATGTTTCAAAAACCATTGTCTTCTCTGTCTGCTACAGTGATTGCCTTGTGCAATGTTAAATTTTTGCTGTGTGCCTCCAGGTTGCTTATAAAACGTCTTACAGATTGCTAAAAATTATATACTTGAAATCTACATTTAAAATAGCAGCAGTCTATGAATAAGCAGAATGTTTGAATAAGGACAAATATAAAAGCACCTGTCTTGGTAGCTCAGCATGGAAAATTACATCCTGCAGGACACGTGGCCCGTCAGACCTTTTTATTTGTCCCTCAGTCTCCTTCCGGGGAGCAGGAGCAGGTATTTACCATGCTCCACCTGCCCAGTGCTCCCCAGACTTGGGCTCACAATTCTTTGATGAGCACCAGCTTCTGGCATGCAGTCACACTGTGCAAGTGTGACTTCCCCACACTATACCCAGGAACTGAATCCTGACTCTACACAGCATTTGCCCCCCATGCAGCAGCGCATCTGATCCCCTGCTGGTATCCTACTGACCCACCTTGTGCCTCAAAACGTCCCAGGGGCCACGCCCATTGCAGCCAGAGTGGCTCAGCCTGTGGCAGTGCCTGATATGGCTGCCTTGATGTCACTGCAGGTAGGGCCCCTTGGAATCCCCTGTACTTTTCCTCTGGAGCACTCCCAGACGTGTGCCATAGCCCGTGAGACCCGTTTTACCCACGCGCTGTCAAGATCCCTCATAGAGCCTCCACCACACCCCATGAGTTCTCTCACCTCACCTCAGACGGCTATCCAGTTTCCTTTCCCAGGTGTGGCCCTCAGTCCAAATTTGCCTACCCTTGTCCTAACACCTGGATCTTGAAGAGTAACATTTGATTAACCTTATTGCAATGATTTCTGTTTTAAGCCATTTGCGCCCACTTGGACCACTTCTGGTTTTGTTTTTTTATCCCATTCTATGTGTCTTCACTTTCTTTTTCCCCTCAGTAAGAAATGAGCCAATTTGTCTTTCTGCTCCCACCTTGAATAGGCTTTGATGGATGAGATTCTCATGTTACAAGATGAAATCAGTGAGCTTCAGATATCATTAGCAGAGGAGTTGGCGTCAGAATCACTGGACACAGATGCTGCTGATCAGTCGGCTTTGCAGTCCACACTCACTGTTCTAGCAGAGAGAATGGCCACTATTAGAATGAAAGCTTCAGGAAAACGACAACTGCTAGAGGTAAAAAAGAACTGTGAAGGGGTTTTTTTGTTTCTTGCCCCAAGTTTCTGATTCTGAATACTACTTTCAGAATATTTAAATATACATTGTGTGCACGCAGAAGTGTTACAGAGGTATGCAGGTAAAAGGATGCAATCACATTGTGAATCTGGCTAGAGCCTCGCACATAAGATTATTTTAAATACTGACAGTGAGATTCTGTTCTGTGTTGTGCTGTGCCATTGGATATGTTTGTGCTGCAATGAAAGTTGCATCACACTCATGAAAGAAATACATGCAACAAGCTTTGCCTGAGCCAGCATGGCTAAAAGTAGCAATGTAAATGCAGCAGTACAGGCTTCAGCGTGGGCTATACAAGAATGCCTATGACCGTAGATTTGCCTGTTGCTAGCCCTTCTTCCTGCATCTGTGCTGCTGTTTTTAGCCGTACTAGCTTGGGTATGTCTACTCATGCTGCAGTCACAGCTCAGATTGCATAGATGGAAAAGAGAGCACAGAGCTCACAGGCCATGGGAAAGGGATGGGCAGCTTATGACGTTTCCCACTCCTGGGCCACTCTGGAACCCCCAGCATAATTTAGCCCAGGGACCTAAATTTCCTCTAAACTGCCCAGCTGCACAGTTTCACATTAACCCATGAGCATGGGCTCAGGGCTGTACTGGGGAGCGATCTCTCCCCGAGTCCTGGAGCTAGCGAACTAGGGAAAAGGGGCCTCCCTCGATGTACCCAGCAGGTAAGCCCAAACCCATGCCCTACCTTGAGCCCTGCCCTCCTGCACCCCAAAGCCCTCATCCCTGACCCCACCTCAAATTCCTTCCTGCATTCCTACCCCCTCCAGCCCAAAGCCTCTATTCCCTTCTGCTCAGCACACCGACTGAGTCCTGAGCCCCTCCAGAAACCTGGAGCCCCCTCCTACACCCCAAACCTCTCATTCCCCACCCACCCTAGAGCTTGCACCCTCAGCCAGAGCCCTTGGATCCCAACCCTCTCTGCTAGCCCTGAGCCCCTCAGCCCCAGCCCCACCTTAGAGCCAATATCCCCAGCTGAAGCCCTCACACTCCTGCACCCCAACTGTCTGCCCCAGACCTGGCTCAGAGCCCCTTGTCCCCACTCCCACCCTGTAAATTTTTTTATAAGCAACAATATGAAGGTGACGTGTTGCACATCACCTCTGTGTCACACATCACCTGCGCATGAATGCACATCAGAAAATTCATTCTGCTTAGGCATGAAACAGATTAGAGGGGACACTGCCAAGGACCCTGTCTGAATAATGGCTGCCCTCTAGGTAGTGGAGCTGAGTACAGAGTTTCACCCCTTGCACATGTCCTGTGCCTTCAAAACTTGCAAAGGCATACTGAATGGGTGGCCTTTGGACAGTCTCCTCAATGCTCGTACTGCCTATGTTATAAGCAATGAGGAGTAGAAATGTAAACATCTCTTTAGAGGACTGTGACGTACAAACTGGACTGTCATGAGAATGGGATAAAACAAAGCAGCAGAAATGTAGCCTTAAAAAACTAACAAAATGATTCATTCGGTGATGAGCTTTCTTGGGACAGGCTTACTTCATCAGTATGCTGAGTATGGGATGGCCACGTTACTCTCCGCATGGAAGTATCTAACAAATAAGCCGGAACTTGAATAGTGTTAAATCGACTATTCTCTGGCTGAGATACTTTACCAACAACAGATTTAATTGAACTGTCTTGTGTAATTAATATTCTATAACATAAAATGTACAACAGAAACACCTAGAAAACTACCCAGATCCTTAGTTTCTGCTGTGTCTAGTATTAATGCAACCCCTGTAGTACTTGATCTATAGCCTAATTAATTGGGTGGAAAGATTCCCATTGACTTCAGTGAGCTTTGGAATGTATCTATAGGTAGGACATATGAATTCAGGCTGCTTCATGGATTTGTTGATGTATAGCTAGTGTATAAAGTTACATGCTATTATACACTTCAGTGGAATTACACCAATTTATGCCAGCTAAGAATCTTGCCTTGTTTATCATAGAGAATTTCAGATCAAAGAACTGTTGTTATTGTTCTTTTGTTTTGTTGTTCTGTTTTTGGTTTTGTTTGGTTTGTACATGGAAGCATAATGATAAGAATTTCCAGTTATTATGCAAAAATGGGCATAAAATGGTGACTGGAGCAGATAATATACAGAAGTTGTACATGTGAAACAGAAACAGAGAAGATGTGGCCACACTAGACCCTCCTTTTGGAGGGGCTATGGCAACATGGCACTGTGGCAGATGCTAATAAGGTGCTGCCATGAATATGCAGCTGCTCATTAGCATAATGGCAGCCACACTCATTTCAAAAGTGCCGCTTTCGAAATGCACACTGCCCATCTACCCGGGAACCTTTTGAAATGACCCCCTGATTTCAAAAGCCTCTTATTCCCAAAACCAAATGGGAATAAGGGGCTTTCAAAATCAGGGGTTGTTTCAAAAGGTTCCCGGCTACCCGGGCAGTGTGCGTTTTGAAAGTGGCACTTTTGAAATGAGTGTGGCCGCCGTTATGCTAAAGAAATGCTACATATTCTTGGTAGTGCCTTGTTAGCATTTGCTGAAGTGTCACATTACCATAGCCCCTTCAAAAGGAGGAGCTAGTGTGACCACAGCCAGAATGTTTTAGTAGTCTTAAAAAGACAATATTAATGATGGAATATCATGGTAAAATGAAATGAATTTTCATTTTGCATATAAAAGTTATTGGTTCACACTTGCTTCTGCGTTGAGGTTGCAATGGCCTTTCTCACATCCTACTATATTGCCATTTTACTGTATCTCTCATCTGCTTTATACTGTGCTTCTAAAGAAGGACCTCCGTGAATAACAGCTCACCTTGTGCCACTAGGAAAAACTCAGCGAGCAGTTAGAAGAACAGCGACAAGAGCAAGCCCTGCAGAGATACCGCTCTGAAGCTGATGAGCTTGACCACTGGCTGCTCAATACCAAAGCCACATTGGATACCACTTTGGTTACTTCTGAGGAACCCATGGACATGGAGGCTCAGCTGGTTGACTGTCAGGTAAAACAGAAATCATGGCTCAATTTTGCAATGAATACACTGGAGCTATATCTACACATGGAGGGTCTCCACAAAAAATGCATTTTGTAGACAGTCTGTTGACAAAACTCAGCACTTCCACCGACAGCATCCTGCCTCTCAGTGATGAGGAGTAATGCCTTTGTCAACAGTCTCTGTTGATGAAAAAGCCCTGTAGATGCTTTAGGGGGCCCACTTCACCGGGCAGCCCTGTATGCTGTGCTTCCAGTTGGCTGTTCTGTCGAGAGAGCAGCTGGACAATCTGACCGCTCTCTCTCGACAGAGCGGATTGCTCTTTCAATCCACTTTTGTGTGTGGACCTGATCTGTCAACACAAGTTTTACCAAGAAATCCCTTCTTTTGGTAACTTCTGTCGACAGATCTGTGCAGCGTAGACATAGCCTAAGAGTAATACCTTACTCTTTGAACAGTTCTGGTAACTTCAGTGACATCACTGTGGATTTAGAAAAGCAGAATGAGGTCTATTCTTTGCTACTATGTGTAACACATTGGCCAGGAGGAGGCTAATAAGCCTGTGGGGTCTGTGCTGCACTAACAAGGCACACCTGCATGGTTTGTGCAGCCTGCAAGAAGAGGAGCTTAAAAGGGGAAACTTGCCACAGCGGGGGCATGGTGAACAGGGAGAACCTTGCCTCATCAAGAGACTGAGGCTACAGTTACACTAGAGAGTTTTGTCGACAAAACACGCCGTGCATTTACACACAAAGTGCCTTTTATTGTCAGTGTATGAACAAAACCCAGCACTTTCCCCAACAGGGTTCTGCCTCTCCGCTATGAGGCATAGCACCTTCATTGACAGATTTCTGATGACAAAACAGCTGCGTAAATCCCCCCAGGGGGCCTCTCTCAACAGACAGGGCATCCACAACAATGGGCAGCCCTGTCTCCTACG
Source organism: Carettochelys insculpta (assembly GCF_033958435.1). NCBI lineage: Eukaryota > Metazoa > Chordata > Testudines > Carettochelyidae > Carettochelys > Carettochelys insculpta. The sequence goes on from NC_134139.1 coordinate 93,660,102, forward strand.
CTTCCAGGTGCCTGTTTTGTCAAGAGAGCAACCAGGCAGTCCGGCTGCTCTGTCAACAGAGCGAAGCACTCTCCCGATTCGCGTTTGTGTGTGGCCTCACTCTGTCAACAAAAGTTTAGTTGGGAAATCTCTTCTGACAGTGACTTCTGTTCACAAAGCGCTGTAATGTAACTGTAACCTGAGGTTAGCAGGAGGAGGCAGCTGTGGAAAACATTGCCCCAGAGCAGTCCTGGCTGTCATCAAAGCAGTGTGCCCCGGGAAGAGGGGTAGCAGGTAAACCCCATGGCAGATTAATAGAAAAGATTAATAAGAAGAAGAACAACTCTGTTGAAGTTAGTGGTGTTGTACTGCTATAGGATTAACATGACAAAAATAAAACTCAAATCATGTTTCTCATCTTTGAGACCTCTTCAATAGCTGGATTCTCAAAAATACCCAATCATGTCATAATCTTTCACTGTTCATTCTTGGGAAGTTTATTACCTATAGATCACCGTTTTGAAGTTGAAGTAACATAGGGTATCAATAGCATTGCATGTAAACTGGGGGAAGTGGAGCTGTGAAAAGAAAATTGCTAGTCTTGCATAGAAAAATTAGTACTACTCTTGAAGTAATGGTGCTTTAAATTGTCCAGTTCAAAACTCACAACACAATCCCTTTTTATAACCAATGACTACATCTACACTAGAGAAAACCCAGGGAGAATCCAGATTCCCAAGGCATTCTGTCGACAGTCTTATCCCACTCCCCTGAGGCATAATGCCTCTGTTGAACAGAGATCTATTGAAAAAAGCCAGTCTGGACATTCTGGGGGGCCCTCTGTCAACAGACAATGTTTCCGGGACACCAGGCAGCCCTATCTGCTGTGCTTCCAGTTGGCCATTTTGTTGACAGAGTGGATCGCTTTTTCAGTCCGCTTGGCAATTTGGCCATGGTCTGTCGACAGAATTTTTGTCAGAGGATAACTTCCGACACAAACTTCTGTTGACAAATCACTGTAATCTAGATATAGCCAATATAACATTTTAATTTGTCAAGTTTTGCCCATCTTACATGAATGCATTCCTTCAGAGAGCAAAGCCTCTCGAGCACTTGACTGCTGCTATGGAAAATGGAAAAAGGCATGTATCATCAGAGTAAATCTGAGTGAAAATCTAACATGATCTTTTAATTTGGCAGCAGCAAAATGTGTCTCTTCATCTATCTCATATATAAATGGTTAGTTGCATCTCAGGATAATACATTCTGAAGGCAAATAAGCCACAGATTTGTCACTCTAAGTCGCTCTCTAAACTAAAGAGGATTATACAGGGGGTCTTAGTGCAATTGAAGCACCAATCAGAAAGGGCAAACAGTGAGAAGAGAAGCTTATCAATACAGACACAGTAAGGTGGTGGAAGAAGGGTGGGAAGGTGGAGAGACAGAGAGAAGAGGATTCCTTTCTTGTATATGCAATGAAGAGGAAAGGAGTAGCTGTATCTGTGTGAGACTTATTTATTGTTCTTAAACAGCTGCATCACTGTCCAGCACAAAAAGAATGGAGTAACCACTAGGCATCTTAGCCTCAATTGCCATTGAAAAGCAAAAAAAAAAAAAAAAAAAAGAAAAAGAAAAAAATGTCTCCTTTGCAGCACATGTTCTAGGTGAAATAAACCAGCTTTTCAATGAACTTCTTTTAAACTTTACAACCAAAAATAAAAAGTTGAGATGTGCAAAAGGTTGCAAGTGTATTCCTGAAGACTTCAGAGGGAACTGGAGAGTGAAACAAGGAAAATCTGGTTTGCTATTACTTTGGAGAATGATGAGGTAGGCCCCAGGTCTCCTTGCCAGGAAGCTTGGTGGATGCTGGAAAATGTATGAATTTGCCTCTTTATTTTTGCTGCTGCAGAACATGCTGGTGGAAATAGAACAGAAGGTGGTAGCCTTGTCAGAGCTCTCTGTACACAATGAGAACCTGCTGATGGAAGGAAAGGCGCACACGAAGGATGAGGCAGAGCTGTTGGCCGTAAAGCTCAGAACTTTAAAGGGAAGCCTTCTGGAGCTGCAGAGAGTGCTGCATGACAAACAAATCAATATTCAAGTAAGCAGCTCCTTGTAATTGGCTTTAAAGGGATCAGTATTTTTCCCCTTAACAACTGGGGTGTGAGACTTCAGGCAATGGGGAAAGGGAGTTAAAAATGTTTTACCATTATAACTTCATATATATTAAAACAACATGTGGCGGGACGCTGAAGTATATACAGAATCTCTTTAGCAAGCTGCAGCTTAATATTTGCATGGTGTAACACCAATCACGGATTTCTTACTCAGTATCTTTACTAAGTAACAATGACTCACTGTTGAATTATCTTGGCTGAAATTTACTGAGCCATTTTTCCTGGTCTTTCGTCTGCTTTAGATTTGTAATCTCTCTAAAGCAGGGATTGTAGTTACTGTGGTTCCATAAAGTAGATTGTGGGTATTTCCAGTAACAAATCATCATCAAAATAGAGGAACATATATTTAAATATTGCAATCAGTAATTTCTGTCATCTAATTAGATATGGTTACTCCCTCTCTTGAAGAAATGTGGAGCAACGATGGAGAGATTTAACTGAAGACTGTTTTATGATGTTATTCCTGACAGTATGGCTGTACCTAATGCAACTAGATAATGTGGCTTTGTTTTAAGTGATTTTGTTTATTTTTCTGGCTAAACTAGCATGGGGAGAAGTAAAAGCGCACAAGAAAGTTGAATACTTAACATGACAGACTGGCTTTTGGTTTTGAATTGGTTTAGTGTGTAGTGTTCATTTTTTCCTTCTTCTTTAGCCTTTGGTGTGCAAATCAAGTATATGGTCACCTTCAAAAGACTTCTGTTCTGTAATGCAGATTAAAGTCTACGGACCATTTAGCTTGAAAAATTACTGAGTGCATAAGGGGCAATTTTTAGTCCGAGTGCCTACAGAAGAGCAAAACAAAAGAACAAAACTTTTTTTCCGAAATCAGATGCCATGCTCTCTTGCTGTTCAGATTAGGGATTAGATATTATGAGAATTTTGTAAAAGGAGCAGTATTTATTCGGAAAGAAAACAGTTCATCCCAAGCACCTCTTCAGTACTATTCTTGCACATGTACTTCATGATTATGCCAATTAAATAAATGTTAGCAGCAGCGTAATAATGTATACTATTGTCTCTCATATACACATAAAAATCAGTGGCAAAATGAAAAGGTGACAATAGGTATCAAAACTTGATTTCTTGGATGATGGGTTTTAAATATGATAAACTAAGTTAAGCTAGTTTATTGGGGGCTTATTTGCAGATTTTTTGGCTACTCTGCTGATGTTAGGAGATTTTGTTATAATTTTTAATATTATTACTAGACTTGTTTCACTTGCTTATCCAAAAATACTGCAGAAATGCAACACTTTCCTTTTATTTGAAGACCATGTTCTTAAGTTTTTATATCTGTGTAAGAAGCTATTCTAGCTTTTAGGATTTCAGTTGCAGATCATGAACATAAGACGACAGAGGAAGCTGTGTAACATCTAATTTTTTAGAAGAGTAGTTTAACTGATTATCAGATTGGTGAAGGATATTTTAGTAAATGTTTCTTCTTATAATAATTTTCTAGTCTGCAATTCTCTTTCGAAAAGTTGCAGGTTATATGGCATCCTCTCTTCTCTTAAATTTGTGGCTCTCCTCTGATAATTACTTCCTTGATTAAGTAACCATGGCATAGGGCATTTCCTGTGGATTAATGATCAGAGAAGCTGATGGCATGAAGTATGGTGGAGGAAAATTAAACCCAGCTAATCAGGTATCCCGAGGAGTGTTATGTGCAATCCTGAGGAGGTGTTACTATTGTTCTCATGAGATAAAAATGCAAAGAAAAATCACAGGCCTATCATTCTCTCCTGCACCTGCATATTCTCTAGTGGGATGTTTACACAGCAGCCTTATTTCAAAATAAGCTACTTCAGACTAGATATTCTGAAATAGCTTATTTCAAAATAACACTGCTTCACACAAAAATGCATTTCGAAATAGAACTTAACTGTTATTTTGAAATAGCTGTGCTGTGTAGACCTACCCTAATACTCTGAGCACAATTACTTTGCAGACAAAATTCTTTATTTTCACGCAACCTCTGTATTTGCACTGTATTTAGGTCTTGGTTGTGACTGTCTGTTCTGACTTCTGAATATCAGGTTGAGGGATATACTACTTTTTCTGTTGTTCCACATTATATTCATCTAGGCTGCCTGCTTTTTCTCTTTCCAGGTGATGTCCTTATTATCACTTCTTGTGGAAGTCATGGTAGTGGCATACTTAAAGCATTGTCCTGAATATGTTCACCCCATCTTTGTCTTACCATGTGTGAGGCTTTAGAGTGGTTTGTGCTTCTTAGCCTTAGTTTAAGGTGTCAAATGACTTTTAAAAATCTGTAAAATGTATCATAACAGGAGCTTGCCAATTCCACACTTTGTTCTAGAACAATATTGTCTTCATAGACCTCGGTGGTCTAAAACCTGCTTATTGCTCTCCAGGTTGAAGGTCTAGTAATTTCTTATGTTCCACAATGACAACGTAATTTCAGGCAATTTCTCTCTATTTACTGCAGTTGGTAAGGTCATCTTTTTTGGCAACTTTACTCTATAGCTTCTCCTCCCCTGGGTTGGGTTCTTTCCTTCATACTGTACTCTGTTCAAGAATACAATGGAAGTTTGTAGGGCTGTTTTGTCACTTGTTTTAAGCATCTCTCACCAGCTGCTTTCCCATTTCTGAATTTACTAATGACACTTCTATTTCTTCCCCACCAAGCTTCAGTAGTCAATCTTCATCAGGTATTTCCAGCAGTTCACATAGGCTTGTTCTATTTAAAACAGTCTGAAAAGTTCTGCCCATCCTTTCTTTTGCTCTTTTTTAATGAATCTTAACATTAGCATCTCTAATACTGTACAGTAAACCCCCAAATATGTGAGTTTGAGTTGTGCTTAACTCAGATTAACTTGAGTTAAGCGCAACTTGAAACTGCTCTGTAGCTGTCTGCCTGCCTGGCTCCCCCAGCTGAAGGGAGCTGGGTGGGCAGCCTCGGTGGCATGGCTTCTCCCTGGCTTTCCCCCGGCTGTTTGCCCAGCACAACTTCTTTCAGCTGGCAGAAGCCAGGCGGACAGCTGTGTCTGGCTCCCAGAGTGGCAGGGAGCCAGGAACCAGTACTGGTTAGTTTCCTGGCTCCCACAATAAGGCGTGGAGTTGAGAACCAGGCGGCAGCCTGGCTCCCGGCTCCCCTCTTCTGTCAGGAGCCGGAAAACTGACCAGAACATCACTGGTCAGTTTCCTGGCTCCTGCCAGTGTCAGGAAGCCCAGAACCAGGCAGCAGCCACTGGCAGGAGCCAGGAAACTGACCAGCAATTTCCTGGTCAGTTTCCTGGCTCCTGCCAGCAGAGGGGAGTGGGGAGCCAGGCTACTGCCTTGTTCCCAACTCCATGCTTCACTGTGGGAGCCAAGAAACTTTCCCAGCTCTCATAAGTGGAGGGAAACAGGGATCCAGGCTGCTGCCTTGTCCCTGGCTCCCGTCCACTCCATGGCTGGTGCCCTCATGAATTTCCTGGCTCCCCCACAATGTGTGGGAAATTTGACCTACATAGGGATAGTGAGAACGCAACCCCCACATAAATCAGGAGTCTACTGTACTCTAATACAGCCAGTACTACTAAATTGATTGTTAGCTGTGTTTTTATCTTGTACAAGGTTATAAGATCATCTCTTTAGGTAGAATCTTCAACCTCTTAACATTTTCTATCTGCTAATGCTCCTTTTTATCTATGTCTGGAGTTCTCTGGTCTTCTTGCCATTTGTTCATCTCTTCACATGTCTGAGGGTTTATGAGTTTTTGCTTTATGCTTATTATCTTTTCCACTGCTGTCCACGTATCATCACTGGTCCATTCAATATTCCCTTTTAAATGTTATTAATACTATCTTTGCACTTTTTGCATTCCACACATTGAAATTTTCTGCAGAGATTCACCACCTGTGTTTTCTTTAGCTAATACCAGTAGAACCACCAAACTGTTCTTCAGTTCAAGCTGAAAAGTACTTTTTTTTTTTTTGCATTTGGGTTTTTTAATTGTGGAGTTGTTGATGCAACATCTTTTAGGTTTCATCATCCTCATAAACTTGATCTTCTATTTAATTATAACAGTCATGGTCCCTGTCCACATCTGTTCCCCTTTGCAAATGTACACTTACCAACAATCTGCATAATGTTTTGGAGATGCAGAAGTAATCTGATTTTTTTTTTTATCATCATGCAACATCTCAGGAGTTCCATGTGACTTCATGGATTTCTTTAAGGAAATATTTTCCATCTCTCACAAAGACACTCCTGCAAATTTCTAGAGAATGTCCACAGTTTTGATTCACATTCAAACATCTTCTGCGCTTCCCCTTGGTTTTATCTAACCCGTTGTTGTTAACTCCAGTGTTTGCATTAAAAATCACCCATAGTTGTGAGGGTATTATTTTCTGGGACATTAGTTAGCACATCCTGTAACAAATCATAAAAAACGTTTTTTTAACCAGATTGTTGTTGGTTCGTACTCAGCACTGTGTCACCATTAAGTGTGAAAAGTGTAATCTAAAAGTGAGCTCTAATACTTCCTTTATTGATGGTTTCCTAACCAATAAGCACCTACTCTGTCTCATTCAGCATTTAGATTGCTATATAAGCTTCACGCTTGTAATCCACATTTCTTGAGTACATGATGGTTTTATTTAAACAGCTTATGCTTGAGACAAATACATATGTCTATCCAATCTCACTGATTCTAAAGACACCAAGCTAGTAACTATCCATTTCAGGAATTATTTGAACTGCTTTAGCAGTTTTATATATTGTTCTCAGTGACATTTTTTCAATCATTGTTCTGGCCTTGAGCAAGAGACTTTTCATGACATGGGCTTTCTTAGGGGATTAATTACTTAGGGGGTTAATTAATGTCTCTGATGCTCTTCACATGAAGTCAATTTCTTGTTCAAACCTCACAGAGGTTCTGTTGTTCATTTCTACAGGAAGTTAATTTTTACATGATGGCATTACCAGTCTGCAGCATTGCCTTTGGTTCACAGCTCCTTATTCAGTATTTGAAGTGGTACACATGTGGATACTTCCCCATCCACCAGCCAGGGGATGCACTTAGTAGTTTCACATACTCCAAGTTACAGACAAAACCAAAGTGAAGCTGTGAAAAAGATCCTGAAAGTGCTTAGATCACATGGGCTCCCAGTGATTTTTACACCTATCCATTGCAGAATCTAGCAAGCAGACCCCATAAAACGTGCAGAATTACACCCTGTGAGACTACCTTCAAACAACACATGTGAGGCAATAATATGAGATGAAATGCTGTGATGACGTTATTTTTCTCTGTTTTGGTTCCAGATGACTCCACTTCCTGGTCACAGGAAGATGGGGGTTCAGATAATGTAAGGGTCAAAGTGTTAAGCAGCCACTATGGTGAGCTGCCATTTGCCACATCTTCTGCATGGGTATCTAGATCCTCCCAACACCTGGGAATTTGCTGATGCTCCTCCTGCAGTGGAGGCACCTATATCTTAGTGAGGTGGAAAGGAAAAGGATTAGAGGTGATGTCCATAGAATGTCCCCTAATCCTTTTCCTCACCACCTTTCTAACATATAGGATGCTATGGAACCAAAGGGGAAAGCACAGAGGCAGCTCTAAGCTTTCCAAAAGAGTGGTGGAGCCTGGTACAGCACCATCCACACAATGAATTGCTAACCAGTTCCACCTACAATCTGTCCTGATTCCACAGCCTATGTTCACACCTTCTCCCTGCCCTACTTCATCTAATTCTTGCTCTTATATGGCATTCTTGCATATCATCCTTTCTGTCTGCTTTTTCCCCCAATTTCTGAGTCTGTCCCACTCTCATTCTGATCCTTCCCCTTTCACGGAGAAGAAATTCAATGGAAGCCGGGGCCATCAGAAGAGGGAACTGAGAAGCTAGGCAAAGGAGGTGCTCAATGGAAAGGTTGAGAAAGGAGTGAACAGGAGGGACTAGGAAGGAAGAGAGCAGAGCTGTAACCAGAGACATTCAGTTAAATGTCTGTAGGTCAGTCCCCCTTCATATCTCCTGTCCTAGGCCAAATCCACTCTAGCTCCCTAAATAATAGGTCTGCAACCAGAAACGGTGGTGCTGAGGGCCAAAGATAGGGAAAATAGTAAAAACAATGGCCTGAAATTTCATAAGTGATGTCTAAATGTAGGCTACTGTGTCCATAAATCACCATAAATGGCCCAATTTTCATAAAGGCTGAGCACCCACAATTCCCAGTGAAGCACTTTATTTTTTTTTCTAGTGAAATAAAAGCCTAAAAAAATGTTATTTTTATTCGTCAGAAAGTTCCCACATATGTATGATTCAGTTAAGGTTAAAATCCCACTAACCACAATTTCAGTGTAGTTGCTAAAATATTGTTGGCTATCTTTCATGTAGCATTTTAAAAATCAATCAGAGGCCTACATTTGCCATCAAATGCAAATACTTGGCTTCCAGTAAAATCTGTAGGAAATGTGTACGCCCCTGTGAGGAAAGAATTTGTCCCTAGTTGGCTACAAATTCAGTGACTGTTAGTTCTTTCAGAGTTTCTTTGTTTCTGTTTCTTCTTCTTGGTTTTTGTGCGTACTTAGAGGCCAGTGAATATGGAAAAAAGTTCTAGCAAGCACTATTCAAATGGAAATGTTAATATGTTTATTACCTTTTGTTTTTCTATGATGTGGGAGTAATGAAAACAGGCACCAGTATCATAGGAGGTTAGTGCTAATGTAAACCACCCACAGGTGGACTCAAACCAGGGACCTGTAGAGCTAGTGCAGGAGCCTTTACAGTTTGGGCTAAAAGTTGGCTAGCCCTCAGCTAAGGCTGTAGAAGAAACGTATTCTTCCTCTCTGCAAGCAGCCTGGATGTTACCCTGGGGGATAGCGAACCACACCCCTAGGAGGGTAGGTTACATACTTCCCCCTAGCTGAACAAGGGCATCCTGATCTTCAGTGACCCAGTTTAAATTCTAAGCAAGCCCCCACTTGCAGTCACCCACAGGTGAACTCAAACCTGAAACCTCTGGTACTTAGTGTCAGAGCTTTTACAGTTTGAGCCACAAACCAACTAGTGCTCAGCTAAGGCTGGAGAAGGGACTCATTCTTCCTCCATGTAAGTGCCCTAGGTGCCACCACGTGGGACAGTGAACCACAGACCCAGGTGTGTTGGTTAAACTAAAACATGTATATTCTCGCTAATAACATATCTGTTCTCTCTTTCTGAAGTTCACGGTTTTTTACTTGTTCATAAACAAATACTAGAAGCACTCTCATATTTCTTTCCTGTTTTCACAGATTGCAAAAAAGCCTGAAATAAGCTTGTTTTGTAATACATCATTCTCACACCTGAGGACAATTTCAGTACAGATTTCACCACCCGGGGTTGGCACCCTCAGGACCTCAGTGGTCCCAGAATTTTGCCTGACCGGGGAGGTGAATGCCCCCCCAGTGCCTAGCTACCCCCACTGGCCAGCCTCAGCGGGCTCCCAGCTCTGACCCCCTGCGGGGCTGCTGGGGGTTGCTTGCACCCTTGCAGGACTTCTGGGAGACACTGCTTCCAGCCCTGCTGCCCCCTGTGGGGTTGGCAGGAGGCCAGGTTGGGTTCCCTCCTGCCTCAGTCCTCTCATCCAGTAGCATCCCTCACCCTGCCAGATGAGGGACGTTACCAGACTGAGAGTGCCAGTTTTTGGAGGTGCAACCTGTACTTAGCTTGCATTCAAGGCCTTCAGTCTGTTTGTTTTAGTTTTGTATAGCACCTGTCCCCCTGGAATCTGAACCCTCCTACTCCTAGAGGAGAGAGTATTTTAGGAATCTAGCTCAAGACAGTCTTGAGCCAGTTTCCTGTGTTTCCATTCAAATAATAGTTTCCTTTCATTTCTTCCCTACCAAGCTCAATTCCAGATTCAATGTGACACTATTCATTTCTTTGGAAAGCCCATCCAGTAGTAGGAGGAGGTAAAGAAATCTTTATATTCATTTCAGGAAAAGTGCCATAGCATTAATCAGATAAGTAAAACTGGGAAATACCTCTTCCCTTGCCTTGGTTGGGACCCCCACACTTCACCACCCCATCTATCTGCCAGCTTTTCATCAGACTTCATAGCAGTGTCCATGTATTCAGCTCATCTTCATGGAGAATGGAAGTCAGAGTTACACTGGAGGCAAACATGGGATTAACAACAGGTCTTAATGAAAGACCACTTAATTTTTGTCCCCATTACAGTTTCTGCTAGAGGCATTGGATTGTTTTTTTCCCCCCCAAAAGAAACACTTTAGGCTCCTCTATCTGCTGTTTTCTGAATACCTGTACATCCAGTGTCATATGACAGCAGCCTACTGTCAGAGTTCTGGTCCAATCACTGATATGGTCATTATCTACAAGTACAGTGAGATATGAAACAACCTTGTTTCTTTTCCATCAGTTGACAGTATTACATCTGTGTTGTTCCCTATCCCTGACACAAAGGAAGGTACTGCTCTTACCTCTCTTAGTCTCCCTTTCTGTCAGTTCACTCTCTAACTTTTTGGATTTATAAGATAAACTGATTCACATGTACTTACTCATTTTGGGAGGTGGGGGGGTGGGCTAGAATGACCACCAGCATTCTCTCATTTGTAATTAATCAGTAAGCTGTTGGAAACAATCAGCTAATTCTCATCATTGTCCATTGGAACGTGAAAGCTGGTAGAAATCTGAAGCTTGCAATCAGTTAGGTCCTTGGGAAGGGTGGAGGTCTTCATTGAAAAAAAAAATGTTTGAGAAAACTGGCAGCCATGAAGAAAACAATCTGCTTTTTATCCATGTAATATTAGTCACAGACTGAATGCACAGGGGTACTGCATCTGGGTGAAACTTTTTGGAGCAGTAGTATGCTCAGTGAAAAAAATGCAATGCTGATTGGTCACAGCCCTTTTTTAAAAACTGTGGATGTGAGCTCTTTAGCCAATGATTGGGGCACTTAGCTGAGAGATGCAAGTTTTAAATCGCCCTTTTGGAGTGCGACTTGAACTCAGTGCTTCTCTAGCCGAGGTGAGCTGCCTAAACACTGAGCTCTAGAGAGGAAAAGAGAGGCTATACCACGGCAATTATGAGATACACCTGGTGATAAGAGGGATGGATTCAGATAGTCTCTCTGCCAGATTTAGAGGAGGGATTTAAATTCACATCTCCTAACTCCCAGCTGAGAGCTTTAATCACCATTCTGTGCAGTTATTCTCCCTCGCTTTCTGGCCCATTGGATAGTTGAGTAGTTACACAAAGCAGAAAAGCTTCAACAGAGAGAATGGGTAGCCTGTCATAGGATAGCTTTGTTGGGATGCTTAATGCAGTACAAGAGGGTGCCTCAGTTTAAGTCTTAGCTCCCAGAAATAAGTATGTATATGAAGTGGAAAATGTTCAGTAGGTGGGACTGAGATTAGTGCCCCCTCTCACCCAGCCTAGGATAGCTTGGAGATTAGGCTGCTCAGAGGGGAGAGCAGAGTTCAACTCCGTTCTGTGGAGTGAGGGTTCACGGATGGGTGTCCCATATGCCAGGCCAGTTCCATCACCCCCAGATAAAGGCCAGAAGCAAACACACGTTTTTCTGAGGCTGACTGGACTTGTCCAGTATGCTGATGTATTCTAAACATTTTCAGAACAGAACTGAACCAAACAGCATTTGTAATGTTTTTGGTTTCGTGGCTGAAGTGACAGATCAGTTATTTGCCCAGGTCTAATTGCAATCCTCTTCATGACTGTCTTGTTAACTTGTGCTGCTTCTGAACTGAAGAGACATCCTGTGTGTGTGAGAGAAAGAGAAAGAGTAGTTCAGTCTCCAAACTGTGCTTATGCCAATGTCAGTGGTGTTTCTTTGCTTCTGCTAACAAGATGCCAGTTGTTGTGCAGGTGTGTGTGTATGTGTATGTTTTGTTTTATAGAGGTCTGCCCACTAGCAACCAGATGGATACCTACTTCATACAGGCCATCCAACAATAACATGTCACAGCTGAGTTAAAATAGATACATAACCCAGCCCCTCAAGTTGAAAGACACTGTGTTATGTGTTAGTATTAACCTCACTGATCTCTCTTATAAAATGAGTGTTTCTTTTCTTTTTAATCAAAGCAAGGAGCTTTACAAGAAAAGGAGGTGTGTGAAGTGGACCTGGTATCCTCTCACGGTCCCAGTGTCCAAGAATGGCTGGCACAAGCACGGATGACCCGTTCACTGCAGCAACAGAGCAGCCTCCAGCAACAGAAAGTTAGTATCTTGTATTTCCCATACCCCAATGTGCAGGTTTCGTTTAACATCACAGGTGTGTGACTTTGGTGTGTGACTTTGCAGGACTTAAGGAATTTAATAACGTAGTATTGGGGAACTAGTAATTTATAAAATTCCTCTTGGTGAATGTTGTGTATTTATATATATATTTCTTACTTAAACTCACTTCTGCTATCAAACAGGGACAAATGCCCTAGGGAAAGGCAGAAGTTGGTTTAAATAAGAGATCTAGACTCTTCTTCAAATAATTGCACACTGTTAGGATGTTAAAATGTCCTGTGAGGAAGAAATGAACTTCTGTAACTTGAATATCCATGTTCATAGCTGGCCCCTTGCAACGTGTGTGCGAAGAATGGGGAAAGCACCAGGTGCCTTTCTGGAGGTACCCCCTCCACACAAACAAGGGAGAGACAGACTCACAGTCCCTGCACTTTTTAAGTACAAAATGTGCTTCCAGTACCTTGAGTGAATGTGGGGCCATGTTTCCACTTCCTCTACTCACATGCCAGCCAAGCTGCCTAGCTATTGAGAGGGAGCCAGGTTGCACTGTCTGTTATAAGGTTTTCTGTTGCACCACAGGATCTAAAGCCCGAGTATAGTCAGTTACTTAAATATGTGCTTTAATACTTTCGAATCCAGCCCTAAGAGCTTTGTGCTAGCATGCTGCATATTACTCTGTATACCTGGAACATGAAAAAGATTGTGTGTCTGAGTTTGAACTCCTCCAGTTTGCACTGGAGTTTTGTGGTTTTGCACCTCCCATTACTGAGGACTGTGCCATAATGGTGCAGATGATCCTTCCCTGCCAACCCCCTATCCTATGTCTGCTAGATCCAGCCAGACCAGATTAAAGATAACCTTGTGATTAGGATGTTGAATAGGAACCCAGAAGGTCTGTGTTATGTTTCTGGCTCTGGCACTACTTCTTGTGACATTTTGGGCAAGTCACTTAATCTCACTGTGCCTCATCTGTCCACTGAAGATAATACTTACCTTTCTTCACAGAGGTATTGTAAGCATATATTCATCAGGGTTCTGAAGTGTTCCACTGTTGTCTTGATGGAGACATACATAGGCACACTCTTGTGGTGTCATAGTTTTGCATGACTGAGTTATACAAGTAGCATATTTGCTTTTTTTTTTTCCTGAGATTACTCACCTTAATAACTGTGAGTGGTAGGTTGTGGACTTGTATGGACATCTCCTGAGCATTTGTTTTGCTAGCTGTCCAGTTCTGATGGTTGAGAGGTAAAATCATGCATGGCATATGTTCTTCACAACCAGGATTTTTTTTATAACAACTATTATAGTAGTTTTTGTCCTCTGTTAGGAGCTGGAACAAGAGCTGGCAGAGCAGAAGAACCTACTTCGTTCAGTAGCAAGCCGCGGAGAAGAACTCCTAACTCAACATTCTGCTCCGGATGGCCTTCGGGCTAGGTGAGTTTCGATACGTCTTTTCTCATCAGGGATCCCCTAGCCCTTTACCCTTCTGTCTGTTTATTCCATCTCTTCATCTGTCTGTGTTTGTACAGTGCCAAATGCAATAGGGCACAATGGGGCTGCTAGATGCTGTGATAATGCATGTAAATAATAATTATATCCTAGCCCATGGTGATCATAAAGTATAATCTTATTAACAATTGATGTGTCTATGACTTAATTTTTTCTCCATGAAGTTAATGAAGATGTTTATCTTTGGAATTTGCAGTCTCTCTTGAAGTTTGAGCCATAGGGTGGGAGTCTGACCCCCGCCATTCTGAACCATTTATGGTAGGCCTTTGCTCAGGCTGTGGGAGAATTCTCCCTGGCAATCACTGAAGAAGATAGCTACAACCTTCATGAGCAAGCATTGGCATGGGATCATATCAGGAGTGGAGACAGTAAAGGTGGAAAGTCCTGAATTTACATTTTCTCCAAAGCTGGCCACTTGCAACCATGGGGGAGGGGCAGACAGGATGCTATAAATCAGAACAGGTGTCAGAGTTCCATTAATTACATTGCAGCTCCTGCAATATGCCAAAATTTGGGAGGCATAAAGGTGGCTCTTAGGGTAGAGGAGCAAGGCTTTGATACTCAACATTAGGGATTTTAGCATCAAAAGCAGTGCATGTAAAATGACTCAGCAGGGGAGGAAGGCATGTTACTCTCAGACATTTGTCTTGCTCATGGGCTAGTGTTTGTACAAAGTCTAATAATTAAAATTAAATAGAAAAGTGTCACACATTTGGAGTTCAGCCTGGTCCTGTAATAATTGTAGAACAGTTGTTTTCCAATTAGCCACACTCATGGCCTTACTGCTAAACTTGGGTATAAAAGAAGAGGAAAGTTGAACTTAACCTTTAGTTTACAAAGGTGAAGGTAATGTGTCTGACATGGGGGGGAAGTATGGTGCAAAACATGTAAACATGTATGTTGTGGCAATTGATTCAATTCTCACTCTTTTGAAATAAAATTTGATTTAGAATTTACATTTAAATGCAATGCATTTTTCATCAATTTGGGGATATGTGTATTGTGGCTAAGATCAAGTATGGTTTTTGTTCTAATTAACTTGTATGAGAGCATCTCTAAACAGTTCATATGACCTTCTATTGGCATACTTATTTCTAGTTTAAATGTAGCCTTATTTTTACTGTCTGAAAGCACAAATAAAAACATTTTTAAAAAAGCATTTAATTAACTTTTTAATTATTAAAAAAACATCCAAATTGAAAGGAGCAAGAAACACCTTTAGTTACAATATTTCCTCTGTTGTTTGATCTTAACACTCTCCCCGCTTCCCACCTCCCCAGTGAGAACCCTGATGTCTTATCTCAGGAGTTAAGCTTGGAAGATGACAAACCATCAGCTGAAGATCATATGAAGATGAAATGGGAAAACCTGCACCAGGAATTCAGTACCAAACAGAAACTGCTGCAGAATGCTTTGGAACAGGAAGAGGAGCTGCCGGTAGCTATTTTTAATTTTTAGCTTGCCCCTGTAAGAAAAGTTTGTAGCTGAGCACACAAAGTACAAGATATGCAAAAGAAATGCCTTAGGATTTTTAAAATAATCAGTTCAAAGAACATAAAATGTGACTTTTTGGTATAATTTTACAAATTGACCAACATTGGAAATATTATTAATCACAGACCAAATGCTTTAAACCATGTGCTTCCATACATCTCAAAATTCCATAAAACGTGTGGGAAATTATGAACCAAGCCCTGCTTTCATTTATTCCAGTATAATTCCTTTATAACTCATCTGAAATCAGTTGTTACACTCAGTTACTCTAGAGTTCGTCAGAGAAATTTGGGTCTGAATTTAAACTCGTGTGGGATTCTGGTCCCATTCATCTTATTGGTCTCAGAGAGGCCAGGATTTCACCCAGGAAGTTTCACCACAAGAGATAAATGTTTCAAGATTTGCCTGGACCACAGACTGCTTTCAGGAGGCACTCCTACCTCATGTGTAAGCCAAAGCATCTGCCAACTCTTCAACTGTCTGGATGAGATTAAAAATAATTATTAGTTTATTTATACTTAAGTAACACCCAGGTGCTCCAGTTAGGGCTGGGACCTCCTGTGTGACGTGTTGTACATATGGCAAGAGAGAGGCTCTATCTGAAAGAGTGTGCAGCCCAGTTTAAAGTGAAATGCAGCAAATGTGGCAGCAGACAAAGAGGAAAGAAGAATACAAACAATGATGAGGGTGCATGTTTGTATCAGCTCACTGTGGAATGACTCAACTCACATATAACCTAGTGAAAACTTGCCCACTAACCTTATTGGAAGCTGCATTGGGCCTTATGTGTAAATGTAGATGGGTTTTGTTGTTTAAAAACATTATTTATAAGTTGTCAGTGATCCTCATTGGTCACTCATTTATTCTGATTCATTTAAAAAAAAAGACTGAGAATCCAACTATTCCCCCTCACCCCAAGAACTCCAGCACTGTGCAAGGTAGTTTCAATTCCCAGCCATGGGATTGTGTTATACATTTCCTCTTTTTAGGATCTGGCTTAGTGTCTGCTCCAGAATGGTTTTTAAGTGTAGTTTTCTAATTATAAGTAGTATTACCGCTCCAGTGTTTCTGGGTATACATCTCTCTAGATCAAGTATACTGTCCATACATGCTATGAATCTCTGGTGTGAGCAGTTTAGGAAATATGACTTCATAACAATGATGTGTGTGTAACATTTTAATACAATACAAAGAGACTCTTCAGCCAGTAATGCTATCTGTATTTTCATATGAGAGATCCAGTGTATGTTGAAGTACTCTAACCTGTGCTTCTCTCCTAACAGCTTTACAACAGACCAAACCGACTGATGTCTGGCATACCCTGGTACAAAGGGGAAGGACAGGCTCAAGATAAATCATCAGCTGAATCTCTACTAGTTGATTTGAATGCGGCCTTTGAAGATGTTTCATCTCAGGTACAGAAGCATTGTTTGTTTTAAAATCTAATTTCATGCAGAGCTGCAATCCAGAATGGACACTCTAATTCCCACATGGCAAGGGGCAGGCCACATCCTAACAGTAGAGAACCACCAGGCATTAGTAAAGGATATTTGGCTTCTATCTATGGAGCCAGTATGAACTGACAGACTCTCCTAATCACTTTGGCTCTTTTCACTCAGGTTGAAGGAGCAGAGAAGGACAGCCTGCAGTTGGAGCAGAAGCTGTATGATAGCATCTCAGCCACCTCTTCTTGGCTCAGTGGTGTTGAAGAGCGCTTGTTTGTTGCTACAGCCCTGCTTCCAGAAGAGATAGAAACTTGTCTGTACAACCAGGAAGTAAGTAGTTTTAGCTTTCTAGTCAGGTTCTGTATTGCTTTGTATTCTAGAGTGAATTAAGACTCTACAATAACAGTATTGCATAACTGAATGCAATTGGCAAACTCCTCCAGCTAAGATTCTGTCATAGAGATAAGGGATTTCACAAAGCAAACATCAGCTAACTTAGAGAGTTGGTAAATAAGATGCTATAGGAAGGACATTCAAGGGGTGTAAAAGGGCTCAGGAGACCTGGCATTTTCTCAGAGACATTATTGCAGTCACGGTAGTAATCTTTCTCTTTCCTCCACATCCAGATAGAACAATGAGAGACCGCTGTGACTCTATCAGCAGCATTTTAATGATCTAAAAATCAGAAAGCAGCAATACAAAATGTGGAAACAAGGACAAAAGAATGGCACAAGGATGTAGGGTCAAAATGAGTGACACTTAGCAAAGGACATAAAAGGCATTGAGATGATGATTTAGTAATACTGAGGGGGAGGGAGAGAGAGAGAGAGAAACAAGGGTGTATGTCTGATATGTAGCAGGGAGGGAGAGTTATTAACTGGCAATACAAAAAAGCTGATTTAATGTCTATTATTTTTCAGTCAACATTGAAAAGATTAATTTTGATAAATGGAGAAATGGTCTGAAATCACTAAGATGAAATTCAGTAAAGAGTAATGCAGAATACCACACTTCAGTAGAAAAATCAAGTGCACAGATACAAAATCGTGTATAACTGGGAGGTAAAACTACTGAAAAGGATCTAGGAGTTACAATGGAGTTGAATATAAGTGGGCAGCATGTGCAGTTGTGTGTACATATCATTCTGTACTGTATTAACGTATTCTGCGAATGTCAGTGAAATAGTGGTGGTTCCAGTATACTTGGCACTAACAAGGTCTCAGCAAGAGTACTGTGTTCAGTTTTGAACAACACACTTCAAAAAAGGTGTGTACAAACTGAAGAGAGTCCAGGGAGAGCTGTGGACATGATAAAAGATCGAGAAAACAATCTGTGAGGAAAGATTAAAAGATGGGGCATGTTTAGTTTACAGACGAGAAGGCTGAGTAGAGTGAGAACACTTCAAATATATGAAAGATTGTCATAAAAGAGGGCAGTAATCAATTATTCTCCACATCCACTGAGGTTAGGAGAAGTAGTAATTGGCTTAATTCGAAGCAAAAGAGATTTAGGGTAGATGTTAGCGAAAAACTTTTTAACTATAAGAGTGGTTAAGCTCTGGAATAGGCTTCCAAGAGAAGCTTTCGGATCCTCCTCATGGGAGGTTGTTAAGATTGTCCAAACACCTGTTAGGTTTACTTGGCCCCACCTAAGCATTGGGGGATTGATTTTATAACCTCTTGTGAGGTTCCCTCCAACTTTGTGTTTTTATGAACAGTACACGCTTGCATTCAGTGGGGCAAAATCTTCTGTCCTCTACATCACATTAAGTGTAAAGTGTCTCAGTTGATGTTAAAATGTAGTATCTTACCATACATTTGTCTAGTGAGAAGAGAAGATCACACATTTGAGTCTCTTTGAGCCTCTTCTGTTTGACTAGAGTAAACCGAGAAGCTTATGTAGAAAGACAATAAAACATCTATTTAAAAAAACAGGCTACTTCATTGGAGGGAAAAGTCTAAGCAGTAAACAAGCCACACTAAGAAACTCTGTGTTCCCGCAAGATAGCGCGTCTCAGTATTAATACACAGAAAATGGAATAGAATAGAGCTAAGGGAGGTAAAGCCATTAGATGTATGCACAATGCAAGTTCACAGGGACCAGATCCTGCATGAGTTGGAGAGAAGAAGGCTTCATTCTTCAGTAGCTGGACACAGGACAGACCTTGTTAAGGTTAAAGGATACCTTCCACAGCCCCTTTGTTTCACAGCTTTTTTTTTCTTCTGAGAACAATGGCCTTTTCATTGTTTCTGAAAAGATTTCCTGAGTTGTTTAGTATGGTTTTAAAGTCTAGTACACTTGTCTATTAGATTTGTCTATTGTTAGTGTCTAATTCCAAAAATTGTTTGCTTCTCTAAAAACTCCAGTCCCTTGCTAAAGATATCAAAGACATGTCAGAAGAAATGGATAAGAACAAGAATTTGTTTTCTCAAACATTTCCTGAGAACAGCGATAACAGGGATCTTATAAAAGACACTTTGGACTGTCTAGTGGGGAGACTCACCATGCTGGAGTCAGTGATAAACCAGAGGTGCCATCAGATGAAAGAGAGACTTCAGCAAATACTCACATTCCAGGTAGGATGCCTATTCCCGAGGAATTCTCTAGGCCCTACTCTGTCATTTTGAATATATTGGAGACTTATTAGGAAATAGAATAAATGGGTAACATTTCCACATGACAAGTAGAGTCTTAAAAACTGTATTTTCCAAAGCAATTAGAGATGTTAAGTACTGCAATTTTTTGGTGTCCAACTTGTGACACCTTGAAGAAATATGACTTTAGAAAGTGCTAAGGATTTACCCCATGATTTCTTTCTCAAGTTGAGTATCCAAAAATGGAAAACTCAAACTCACTGATTTCTTTAAAATTGTGAGCCAAAAATTCAACTTGCATTATTGTTAGACACCCCATGCGGGGAATTGGTGGTTCAGTGGTAGAATTCTTGCCTGCCATGCAGGAGGCCCATGTTTGATTTGCAGCCAATGCCATGCCTCTTTTCTCCAAGCCCTTCCCCCTGCCTGAGGCACTCTTTATGGGGAGGGATATGTCAGTGGCCAGAGCATTGGCCTTATAAACCCAGGGCTGTGAGTTCAGCCCTTGACAGGGCCTGTCAAGGTTCTAGGGCAGGTTAGTTTAAATATTTTTTTTTAAAAAGTGTATCAGCAATGGTGATGTCTCCTGCACTCACAGCAGGACCTTGGACTCGATGACCTCTCGAGATCCCTTCCAGTTCCATGAGATATGTATATCTCCGTGTTTCAAGAATAGTTGTACGTCTAGTTTGCAGTATGCTACTGTGAAGTTTCACCCAATAATGCACGGCACATGTTATGGTATTAAAATTAACAGCAGTCTTTGACTACTATACTTAAGGGCAGTCAAAAGGAAGGATTGCTTTCAGATTGCTAAGGTATGAAGAGTGTAGTGCTGTGTTCATAAAGTGGGACGTATGGCAAAATGTATACCAAACATTAGCCTTGTTTTGATATGTGTTCTCAAATGTGTTTATACCATTGCATTAGCTTTTAACTGTTCCCATTTCAAGTGGCCTATATATAATGTGAAACCTTCGTGTACATAATATTCTGAATTCTTTATTCTCCTAGAAGCTTTCCAGGCCTCAGATGGTTACCTCTATCTTCTCCCCTTTTCCTGCAATATAAGCATACATTGTCAGTCACCTCATCAGGTTATTTACAGGCGTTAGAACTTCAGTAACTGCTTTACAATAGTTGTATTGAGTACTTTGTCTCAAAAATCACACAAGTATTTTAACAGGATTTTCTTAATGTTCAAGAATGAAGCAAACAATATTGGTTTTAGTTGAACAAACATCTCTTGTCATTTATTGAATGAATGTTTTTATTCTACATATATTTGGAGCTCTCCTCTGAACACGCACACACTTTCATGTTTCTTGGTTTGAAACTCCATAATTCCTAGAGATGGTTTGTTCAGACACAAATGAAAGAAACTCCAACAAATGTTAGGTGCGTAATGCCTAAATCAGGTAAAGTGTATAGTATTGCAGTACCACTGGTACTATTGTATAAGAAATCATATGAAAATAAAAATAAATCACCATTATTTTCTGCCTTGGTTAGGTGTCTTTGAAAATGTGGTGATGTTTCTAATGCTCTGCATTATTGCGGGCATAATTGGGATAAATTTGTGAGCAGAGAAGAAAGTACAAAATTAAGTGAGAGTAGTTCTCAGAAACAGGAATCAGATTAAAATGTAGTTCTTCAGTGACAAGTGACCTGAAAATGGCAATATTGTGTTCAATGTGTGTTGAGTCCTGCTGATTTCCACATTAGATTTGCTCAGCTTGCAGGCAAAACAAAATTGTTCTTAGAAAAAGAAGCAGCATGTTAGCCAAAACGGAAGGGAAGTGTGATTTCATTTTATGAAACTGGAATGAAAACTGCCCACAAAGTTTTTTTTTTCCTCTAAGAGTTACACTTGCATAATAGTTATTTCACCTTTTTTGAGATGACAACTGTGTCATATGTGGTTTGAAAGTACTTTGTGCATCTAACATCTCACATAATTCAATACACGATAGACGTATGTATTTGTGTTTGTAATTCCAGTTTTGAATACATATATAGAAATAATGTATCATGTTCTAAAAATTTAGTCTATTGTTTCAACAAGTGACATAATCTCATTTGGGAAGAGATTAAGGTTTTAGTTGCTGAGAGTTATGATTGGCTATAATTTTTGTCCTTTGAAACTTCATTTGAACATTGTCTCTTCTAGAATGACCTCAAGCTACTGTTTACTTCACTGGCTGATAACAAATACATAGTTCTGCAGAAAATAGCAGAGGCAGCTGAGCGACCTGAAATGGAACAAATGCAGGTATTGTCAAATATCTATTATGAGCAAGAGCAGCAGTGTGAGTATAGTGAATACAGAGGGATTTTCTGCTTGAGACTGAAGTAGTCTTCGAAGGGCAAGAACATCGTAGGATCTGTATATTGTTTGTGGAAGTGTAATGTGTGCATGTCTAAGAACATACTTCTGACTTTTGCAAAACCCCTAAAATAGAAGGGATATGGGATATCTATCAGGGATGTCTATCAGGGATGGTTTAGAGAGTACTTGGCCCTGCCACTGGGGCAGGGGGCTGGACTCGATGGCCTCTCAAGGTCCCTTCCAGTCCTAGTATTCTATGATTCTATGATATGATATACCCACACAAATCCAAAACCGCTAAGTAGATTCATATAGACACAAAGGCTGTATCTAGACTAGCCCCAGCTTCGAAGGGGCATGGTTATTAGGGCATTGAGAGATTACTAACGAAGTAATAAGTCGTAAAGGGGCTTTGAAGGAGAGCAGGCACTTCGAAGTAGCCATGGCTACATGGAAGCTGGCACTTTCACACTTTGACATTGCGGTGAGGGAGATTTAGCTTAATGAAGTGCTGCATATGCGCTGCAGCACTTCATTAGTAATCTCCCAACACCCTAATTACCATGCCCCCCTCAAAGTTGGGGGCTAGTCTAGACACAGCCAAAGAGAGAGTACCCAAAAATATAGTCATTTCAATACAAACAATGAGAAGGATATGTCCTTGGCCTAGATCTTTCCAATATGTTTGTCTTGTTTTGTGATGCTCTGTGATATTAAAATACAGACCTCATGGGTTTTTTTAGACTGAGGAAAATATGCTCTAGCAGGATGTGTACACTGCATAATTAATCTCATCCTGGACATATTTTGTCCCATGTTTTCAATACCAGGAATAACAAAAGCGAACTTTGGTGAATGCGGTGTGTATTAAAAGCTACTTTCTGCCTTTTTTGTGATAGGAGGCAGGTGAGAGAAGAAGTGTAGTAGGTGATTTGCTCAGTGATGTGTATCTGTATGAGAAGCGAAATAAACTGATTCCAGAAGTCACTATAGCCAAATAGCAGCTTTTGAAAAACTCACTGAGTTCTAGCTCTCCTGTCTATTGTTTGATGCAGTCAGGCAGCTGGGAGTTACTCATCACAGGCATATCACAGACTTACAGTGCAGAGAGTGTTCAGGTCTGTATCTTGACAGGCTCATACTGGTGTTCTCTCTAGTTCCCTGTGCTGCCTCTTACCTACCCAAAAAGGGCAGTCAGAATTTAGTTGTGAATGTGTAAAACCCACGGAGGCAAGCAAGCGGACAAGGAAACAGAAATCATGTTAGCTCAGCTGGTAAAGCATGGACCTTTCAATCTCAATGTCATGGATTCAAGCCTTGCTCTGGATAAACATTGTTTGGGGGCTGATTCTGAAATCAATCAAACTTCACATCCATAAGTGTTTGCATTTGGCCTTCACTCACTACACTCACTCAGTGTTACTCAAGGTCGGAGGGACTGTGTATGAGAAGTATCTATTGCTTAAATAAATGGTTTCAAGAGAGGGGCCTTAAAAAAGAAAAGGAAGCTAGCTTTGTGCTTAAGGCGCTAGACTGAGTTGTAGGAGGTCTGCATGCCATTCCTATCTCTGCCACAGACTTTCTATATGACCTTCAGCAGACCTGGGTTTCAAAAGCATTGGCTGAACTGCTTTCACTAAACCTATTGGTAAAACATCCAGGACTTTAATGAGAGATTTTGGCCATCACTGAGCACTCATGTAAATCCAGCCGTTACTGTTCTGTGCCTTAGTCCTGTCTACAGAAACTGAAGAAATGTCAGAAAAGGGCTAATTATACATTCTTACCTGACAGCAACAGAAAGCCATGCTAGTCTATATACTATCAAAACAAAAAAAGCAGTCAAGTAGCACTTTAAAGACTAACAAAATAATTTGTTAGGTGGTGAGCTTTCATGGGACAGACCCACTTCTTCAGACCATAGCCATACCAGAACACACTCAATATTTAAGGCACAGAGAACCAAAAAAGTAGTCAAGGTTGACAAATCAGAAAAAAATTATCAAGGTGAGTAAATCAGAGAGTAGAAGAGCAGAAGGGGTTGGGGGAGTCAAGAATTAGGTTAACCCAAGTGTGCAAAAGAGCCCCTATAATGACCCAGAAAATTCGCATCTTGGTTCAAACCATGCGTTAATGTGTCAAATTTGAATATAAAAGAGAGTTCAGAAGCCTCTCTTTGCAGACTGTTGTGAAAATTCCCCTTCATTTAAACACAACTTTTAAGTAATTAATGGAATGGCCCACTCCATTAAAATGTTGACTGACCAGTTTGTGAATCAGGAGTGTTCTTACATTTGTTTTATGCCCATTAACTCTTTGTCTGAGAGAGTTTGAAGTCTGTCCAATATACAGAGCATCTGGGCATTTTTGGCACACGATGGCATATATGATGTTAGCTGAAGAACACAAGAATGTGCCCGTGATTCTGTGAATAACCTTGTTAGGTCCAGTGATGGTATCTCCTGAATAGATATGTGGACAAAGCTGGTAATGGACTTTGTTGCAAGGAAAAGTTCCAGGACTGGTGCTCCTGCAGTAGACTGTGGTTGTGGGTGAGAATCCTCATAAGGCTGGGAGGTTGTCTGTAGGAGAGAACAAGCCTGTCACCTAGGGCCTTCTGGAGTGTGGCGTCCTTATTAAGGATAGGTTGTAGGTCTTCAATAATGTGTTGCAGTGGTTTGAGTTGGGGGCTGTAGGTAATGACCAGTGGTGTTCTGTTCTTGGTTTTTTTGGGCCCAGTCCTGGAACTTTTCCTTGCTTTGTATATTGGACAGACTTCAAACTCTCTCAAACTAACAATTAATGGGCACAAAACAGACATAAGAATACTCCTGATTCACAAAGTGATAAGTCAGCATTTTAGTGGAGTGGGCCATTCTTTCAATGACTTAAAAGTTTGCATTTTAATGAAGAGGAATTTTCACAAGTCTGTGAAGAGAGGCTTCTGAACTCTCTTTTATATTCAAATTTGACACATTAACGGGTGGTTTGAACCAAGATGCGAATTTTCTGGGTCATTATTTTTGCATATTTGCATATGCATCTTTTGCATATTTGACTTACTCTAATTCTTGACTCCCCCCCCGCTTTCTGCCCCCTCTACTCTCTGATTTGCTCGCTTTGATCATTTTTTTCTGATTTGTCAACCTTGATTACTTTTTTGGTTCTCTATGCCTTAAATACTGAGTGTGTTCTGGTATGGCTATGGTCTGAAGAAGTGGGTCTGTCCCATGAAATCTCACCACCTCATAAATTATTTTGTTAGTCTTTAAAGTGCTACTTTACTGTTTTTTGTTTTTACCTGACAGCAGTGTTGGGACTCAGACTGAGGACAATGGCAAAGAACTTATATTCTTCATTGGTACAACATCAGGGCCATTGGATAGCTAAATTAATTATTTTAAGGTTCCCCAACACTATTGTGATGAGTGGTTGAGGAGAACTCAAGTTTAAAGTTAAATTTTGAAGTATGTTAAAATACCAAAAACACATGAGGTGTTTATTTTATAAATGGCATACATGATCTATTCATAGTACAAAACTAGAATCAGATTTTGTTTTAAACAATTAAAATAGAACATTCAGTATGTGTAATATTAAAGGTTTACAGTAGTATGGCACTTTTATCAAAAATTACCTTGAATGACTATTTCTTCTTCCTGTGGTATATTTCTTTGTGTTTAGTGTACAGACTTCTTAGTGAAATGCAATGAGTACAAAATTAACTGTTAAAAATAAGGACAGACTAATATGTTGTGTTTAAAACAGTTCAAGTCAACAGTAATCATGTAATGCAGGTGAAAGATTGCTGTGAGACCTTCTAGCTAAGTGTTGTAATTCCCCTGATACAGGCTATACTAGAGGCAGAAGAGGGTCTGAAGGAATTGGATGCTGGAATCAGCAAATTAAAGAAGCATGGGGACAAGCTTCAGATTGACCAGCCTTCCATGCAAGAATTGTCCAAGCTCCAGGTATAGTTCCCATTCTTCAGAGGATACATTATAATAACTACCTATTGATATTATGGAAGATATATGCACACTGCCTTTATCTTAATGTATATGGGACAGTTTACAAAAGTATGTCTCAAAGCTCTTCATGGTGTTAAAAAAAAAAGCTTTGATTTTCTCCATAACATCTTCCTCGTATTTCTATTTAACACTTTTTAGTACCTCCGACTAAAATCAGAAACCCTGAAAATCTGCTTAACTTCCAGTTTATGTGCATTTCCATTGACTACTCAAGTGAACAAAGTGAAGCTTTTGCAGATTTGCTGTATAATGGCCTCTGTACTTTCCAGAGCTCTGTGACTTCTGTTAGGTTCGATCTGAATTTAATTTTCTTTTCTGTAAACCTGTGTATCTGTATTATGTCTACAGTCTTGTCAACTAAAACTTGAAGAACTCATGTAGTTTTCAGGACTATACGGTAGACCCCCCAATATACGTGTGCTTGAGTTTCGCATGTCTTGGGTGAACACAACTGTGAGTGGTGGCGCCAGCTCTCTGCCACTCCAGAGGAGTGGGGAAACTCACCAGAGTTAGTCAGTTTCCCTGCTTCTGTCAGGGGCGGCAGCTGAATCGGCCCACCCCAGGGACCCCCCAAAGAAACCGGGGAGCCCTCCCAGAAGGGGAGCCAGCCCCCCAAGCGCTGGCTCCCTCGTGGAACGCCGAGGTGCGGGACCTCCTTTCCCTCTGGGCAGATGAAGACATCCTGCACCAGACAGGAGTCTGGCACAGGAATGCAGCAGCATTCCAGTGCCTTGCCACAGGCCTCACCGGCTGGGGTCACCCCACCGGGACCATGGACAAGATGAGGTCTAAGGTGAAGGAGCTGTGCCAGGGATACTGTAGAGCCTGGGATACAGCTGGGTGGTCAGGGGCAGCACCCACCAGCTGCCCCTACTATGAAGACCTGGACCGCCTCCTTGGGCGCAAGGAGACGGCACCCTCGGCCGTACTGCTGAACACAATGGTCCTGGCATCAGAGCAGGACACGGGGACAGAGAAGGACCATCCTGGACCCGCACCCAGCACCAGGTGCCTGTGGAGGCTGGACACCACCACTGATGACGAGGGCTCAAGCGAGGGGGCCCTCGTCATCAACATCCCATCCGGGCCATCCAGCCGTTTATTTTTGTGTTCCACCCGGCGTCTCCTGTGCATGGGTGGTGGTGGTGGGGAGTGTGCAGTGTGGTGGTGTGTGTGCGTGTGTGCAGGATGGTGATGTGTGTGTGCAGGGTGGGGGGCTCACCATGCACCCTGCTCAAAGGCCTGGCATATGGCCTCCCGGAGCCGCATCCTGTCCTGCTGGGCCAGGTGGCACAGGGTGGCAAGGGGCTGCTCATACCTGTGCCCCGGCTGGGTGGCCCACCCCTGCATGTAGGGCTCATTCTTGGCCTCCACGAGGTTATGCAGGGTGCAGCAGGCCCCGACCACTGCTGGCACGTTGGCCAGGCCCACCTCCAGCCTCATATGGAGGCACCTGAGGTGGCCCTTGAGGCGGCCGAACAGCTGCTCCACAGTATTGCGGGCCCGATTCAGCCTCTCATTAAAACGGTCCTGGCTCGTCTGGGTGTGCCCTGTATATGGCCTCATGAGCCAGGGCTGCAGGGCGTAAGCCGCATCCGCCATGATACATGGCGGCATTGTTGTGTCCCTGATGGGCAGTTCCCACTGGGGGAGGATGGTCCCCTCAGCCATGCTGCGTCCCAGTCCCTCATTCCTGAAAACGCTGGCATCATGGGTGCAGCCAGACCAGCCCACGCAGGTGTCCTGGAACCAGCCATTGGCATCAATGAGCACCTGCAGGACCACGGAGTGATAGCCCTTATGGTTCACATAGACCCCACGACTGTGCTCCGGGGTCCTGATGGCGATGTGGGTGCCGTCCAGAGCCCCAAAGCAGTTGGGGAAGCCCAGCTTCTGGAAGCCCAGTATGGCATCATCCAGGTCCCCAATGCAGATCAACTGCTGCAGGAGCACCTTGTTGATGGCATGGACGACCTGTGGGGCAGTGAGGGGGTGTGCTTATGAACGTCTCCTGGGCTGCGTCCTGCACACCCACCCCCCACCACTCCCAGCCCCTGTCCCCAGTGGGGGATGTCCCACCACTCCCCAATAGTACCCCTTACTGGGGTACCCCCAACCCCTGCTCCCCACATGCAGTGTGCATATGACCCGGCCATAGCTTACCTCGATGAGGACGGCCCTGATGATGGCCTTGCCCACCCTGAACTGGTGGCCGACAGATTGGTAACTGTCTGGGGTGGCCAGCTTCCATAGGACGATGGCCACTCTTTACTGTACAGGGAGCACTGGCCTCGTGGGTATCCCAGTGCTAGAGGACTGGGGTGAGCCAGTGGCACAGCTCCAGGAATGTCCCCTTGGTCATCCTGAAGTTCTGTAGCCACCAGTCATTGCCCCAGTCCTCCAGCAACAGCTGGTCCCACCAGTTGCTACTTGTGGGGAAGCCCCACAGGCAGTGGGTGACCCCGGGGGACTGGCTGGGGACATTGCGCTCTGAGGATGGCCTCTGGGAGGGTGGCTAGCAGAGTGGACACCCAAAGTAGCTGGAGCACAGTGGCCAGGACCATGGCCAGTGTGCTGGCCACAGCCTCAATGCTGGGGTGCTGCTGCTTGGGGTCCATGAGGGCCCAAGATTCCTGCTCTGTGCGCTCTGTCTCTCTCCTCTGCCTGGAGACAGGCCTGTGGGGGGGACCCTTTAAGGGAATGGTAGGTGGCAGCCCTGGAAGGGCTTGTCTGCCATGCGATCCTGCCCATGGTGCTTCCTGCCCCTGCTCTTTTGAAAGAGCACCCTGGTGTGTGTGGATGTTCTCTTTCAAAATTGCACGGGGTGGGGGGGGCTTTCGAAATAACGGATCGAAACTTCGGTCCCCGCTGATGTGCGTGAACGCTCCGTTTTGAAAGAGCATCTTTCAACGTTCTCATTTGAAAGACGGTCTTTCGTAACAGAGCTGTAGTGTAGACGCACCCATCCTGTCTGGTTATTAATGAACTACCTACTTTGACTTTTCTCTTTTATAGGAACCTCTATCAGCATACATCCCTGGTAGTTGTCCCTTTAACTCTGCAGCCTTAGAATAATCATTTTGCTTCCTAGCATTTCAGAGGTCAATGCTTTCCTCTCTAGTTCTTATTATAGTTGTGGGGTAGAAAGGTGTAATTTTTAAATGGTTGGATACCAAGTAATTTATTTTTAAAAATACTAAAAAACAATTTGTCCAGAGAAATAATAAGCTCTCTTTTATTAGTCGTTTCTCTTATTGCCAACTCATGGAAATTCTCCTTGGGTTGCTTTCTTATTGAGTCATCTCTGTTATTCTTAGCCCTCTGTGGCAGTTAGACGTAAAGATGAAAAGTACAAGTTGTAGAATGGTTGCTTTTTGAGAGCCTAGGAAGTCAGGGAATCAGCAGTGCTCAAATATCTCCTCTGCCTGACATCACTGAGTTAGATAGAACCTTTATGCCAGTTCTACATTAGCCAGGAACATACTCTAAGTAGGGAAGATTCTGTGGGTCTTTTCCACTGATTGTAAAGGCTTGTCCACAAACAGCGAAGGCACACCGTTTTCCATCCATGTACGTACACTCGTGTCCCTGAAAGGCAATAGCTGTGTCAGTGGGAAAAACTCTCCCACCAACTAGTGGTGTCCACACAAATGGTTAAGTCAGTATGACTTCATTGCTCGAGGATGTGGATTTTTAGAACCTCTACTCCAATATGGCTGTACCAAGCTAGGTCTGTAGTGTAGATTTATAGTGTAGACTGCCAGAGCAGTGTGTAAATGGGTCTTAGTATAATTGAGAAAGAGTGACACAGCCAGACACATTGGGCTTCTATTTCCAGGGGCTCTGCTACTCAAGCAAGGCCACTTCAGTTAAGCTCATGCTTAAATATAAGATCTCAAGAATAGTGTAATTCTCACTTGTTTTTCTCTTTAAACACTGAGCCAGTGAGTTAATTGCATCTTTAATTCCCTTTCACTCCCTCTGCAGACTCCCAACTCAGATACGTAGACCAGGTTTACATTCTAGACCTATATTGGTACAAATGTGTTGCTCATGTCATAGCTATAGTGACCTCATCTCCACCCTCCCATGTAGCTAGTGCTGTGTCCATAGCAGAGCTTCTTATGCCTACAAACTAAAGTCTCTCTGAGAGGTGGATTAATTCTCCAATTGGCATAGTAGCGTCTTCACTAAAGCACTGCTGTGGCACAGTGAAGACCAGCTCTAATTTTCCGGTAATGTTTGTATGTAGTGAGCACGTTTTTCAGTGTATTGGCTTTTAAGTAATGTTGTTCAGTAAACATGTGCATGGAATGAGGAATGCTGTTGCTGCTTGTCTCCCAAAGGACATGTACGATGAACTGATGATGATTGTTGGATCCAGACGCAATGGGCTGAACCAGAATCTGGCCCTCATGGGTCAGTATGAACGAGCTTTGCAGGATCTGGCTGACCTGATAGAAACTGGCCAAGAAAAGATGGCAGGTGACCAGAAAATTATTGTTGTTTCCAAGGAAGACGTTCAAATTCTACTCGACAAACACAAGGTAAAAACAATATATGCATTTAAAAGAATTGTTTATTTGCGACCTAAATAAAACGCTTGCCTTGTACTCCACTAACTTCTGACCAATCTATAGCCAGCCTTCACACCTGGAGAGTCATCTGGGACGTTGTTGGTGATTTACTTCTAGTTTAGGATTCATTAAAAATATTGCAACTAAATAGTACTGAGTGCACCGTGAGTGAATAGCCTGGATGTTTTTATCAAGTACTCTTGTAGTAATTAAATTCAGTGTGTGATAGTAGCCATTTTCTTTCTCATCCTAAGTCATTCTGACTTAGAATAACAAGTTTGGTGCTTTTGTGCTGGCTAGCAAAGATGGAGAAACGTGGGAGTCTCTTTGGAATGCATCCTTGTATTCCATGTTATCTTGTGACTTGAAAACAGCCTATAGAACAAGTTAAAGCTATTGTCCAGAGTGCACAGCAAACTTAAAAAGAGAAGTAGCTTGATTTATACACTAGTTAATGCTATTTTCTAAGGTTATGTAAGGTCTCTACAAACAGGAATATTGGCAGCTTTGTACACCAGAATTTCTTTCATTATTAGAACAAATTATTTTCTGATATATACCTTGTTGAAATCAGGTATGTTGTAAATTAAGGCAGAATTTGTAGTTTAAAGATTACTCTTTTTCTCTGGTGTTAATGAGATTTTGTGTGGTGATTGATAGGGAAGGTTAGCTAGTTGTATGTGTGGCTAATTATGGCCTCCCAAACAATAGTATCGGGGCCCTTTCAGGGTTTGGTAAGTTTTACAGTAACTTGTTTCCGATACACTTCACTCTTTTTTTTTCTGGAACCCTTCCAGGAATATTTCCAGGGTTTGGAATCACACATGATCCTGACAGAAACATTGTTTAGAAAGATAAGCAGTTTTGCCTTCCGGAAGGAAACCCAGTCACATACGAAACAGATGTCACAAGCCTCCACTGTGTTAAAACAGGCTCATAAGCGGGGTGTTGAGCTGGAGTACATTCTTGAGGTGAGAGGATTCTCTATTTTGTACTTCCCATATAACAATGCATTATTAAGGGTTCACCCTACCTGAAGCTGCAGAAGGCTGAGGACAGTGTTGGTGAACCTTGGTCCCTCTGATCATTTCCCCCCTTAGTGGGAATGGAGGGTCATGTATAGTCTTTGATGCTTATATATTGTGAAGCAATGAGAGCCTCAGGTTCAGCAGCCACACCATATAGTTAGCAATATACCATTTTCAAAGGTAAAAGAATTTGACCCATCAAGCAGAAGAAAATCTCATCTTCTAAGCAGAAGCCCAATATGTGATTTGGATCAAATGACGGAAGGCTGATCCTGAGTTTCTATGACAGATAATATTGTATATACACTGCGCCTTTCCTCTGGAGTTGGAGAAATGTACTTAAAGTAAACAATAGTTTTAAATTTAGTTAGAAATAAATCGTAGATGCCGTAGCAAGCGTTCACCATACACACGCATACGTGTTTCTTGTAGACCTGGGCACGTCTGGATGAGGATTATCAAGAACTGACCAGACAACTGGAAGCTGTTGAAAGTAGCATTCCTAGTGTTGGTCTGGTAGAAGAGACAGAGGAGAGGCTCACAGATCGCATCACACTTTATCAGGTCAGTGGTAATCTTGGATTTTCAAAGTGATATACATTGTGATCTTTCATCATAAATCTCTTAACCCCAGTCAAAGCTAGTAGCTTACATATGGGCTTTCTACTAAATCCTACATTCTTGGTCTCTCTTTTTTTAGATGTTGTTGTTGTGACTATTTTCTAACTGGCAAGAAGTTTGTTCAACCCAAAGAAGAGCCAGTCTCAACTAGGTTTCTGATGC
The DNA here is from genome assembly GCF_033958435.1 of Carettochelys insculpta. Taxonomy (NCBI): domain Eukaryota; kingdom Metazoa; phylum Chordata; order Testudines; family Carettochelyidae; genus Carettochelys; species Carettochelys insculpta. The sequence continues at coordinate 93,692,262 of NC_134139.1, forward strand.
TGTCACTGCTGAGTTTCAGCTGATGTTATAGATTATTTTTAGACTATATTACGGTTTGCCAGCTGTAACATCAGGTGATTCCTTGTAGTTTGGAAGCTTTGGAGCTATCTTGATGCTCTTCCAGAGTGGTGTTTTTCATCGTCTGAGCTTTTCCTGTGTGTTGTGTGCTCAAGAGATTTCCCCGCCCCCCAGGCTGCATGGTTATTTTAATATTATATTTTGCCTCTTAGCCCTTAGAACATTGCCAAGTGATCTGGACTGACTGAGAAGATGCTTGAATATGTGTCTCTAACGTCTTCTGAATAGCCTGTATAATTCAACATTTATTTCATGTGTGCAAGACATTGGTTTGACTGTCTCTCAAAAATGCATAAAAATGTACGGAAGAAATGTAGCTTCAGCAAACTATGCCCAGCCAGGGTCAAAAGACTGTCTCATCCCATTTTCAATCAAAAAATTCAGATTGTTTCCCATTGTGCACAATTTAAGACTTCCACTTGCCCGTGCTCATTTGCTTTCACCCACTTAGCTATCTGTCCTAAGTTATACTGTACTTTGTCTGTTGTCCAGATGTTCCCCCTCCCCAGTTACACAGTTTATGGATGATAGCCCTATCACCTCCTTTCTCGCAGTTATGGTAACTGCCCCTCTTAGCTCCCCAACCCCTGGATTCTAAGTATAACCCTGTTGATGGTGATAAGCACTGCTTAAGTGCAAATTAGACCATATACAAGTTCCTTTATGAAGGGAAGACTTGTTTTCCAGCATCATTTTGGACAAGGCTGTGGGGTCTGGAACTTGTGTTGTTAAAACTGTAACAAATTGGAACTCACCACCATGACACTTCCTACTGGTCAAGCCGGGAAATAGCTCTTCCAGTTCCAGACCATCCTTTTCCTGCCAATGTCTCACCCACTTTACCTGTCTTTTCCCAGTTCTCCACCACGTCATATCAGGACCCACATCCCTCCTGTGCTGTCATGGCCTATCCCGTGGTACTGCCCCATAGCATTTCCCACACTCTGAGGTCCTACCTTCTGGGGAGCCCAGTTGCTCCCTTCAGAGCTGGAGCAATAATGTGCTTCTGCTCTCTAGGAGCCCTTCTTAAAGACCCATCCAGGTTCTGATTGGCCCCTAGCCCCAACCCTCTTGCACGACTGTTTTTAACCCCTTATGTGCCAGTGCAGGGCAACCACCCCATCACAAACATCATAGAGGGAAATCTCATAACTCCTACAAACAATTTTGCCACAAAAATTTTATCCAGACAATACTCACCAATAAATTGAGTTTTCATACTGAGCATATCTTGACCAAAAGTTATGACATAGTCTGTACAGTGAACACTGGATTATATGCTGTCATACCTAGGCTCTCTTGAGTGCAAGTATTTTCTTTCTCTCTCTCTCTTTTTAATATACCACATTCTCAGATTTTTCATCTCCATTCTGTTTAGATTAGAGGTTTGCTTTGAAAAGTGTATGACTGCCTTGGAAGTTTACACATTGTTCCCTAAGAATAAGTACTTTTGAACTAGGGGAGGAATATAGACATTTAATTTTTAGGATCCTGCACTTTTCCAAGTAAATTCTTAAGCTACCACTACCAGCTTTTGAAATAACAGAGTTATTTAAATGGCTCAATTTTCCAGGTTTCCTTTTGACATGTCATAGGTACTCTGCCACCTGATTGTTAGAATTTACCAGCATGGAAGAGAAACTAGAAATAAACATGGAAACTAACTTGTTAATGGCACCTGCAGTATGAAACACCCCATCTCATGCATGGTTACATGGTTGAATGAAAATTCATGTCATTTGAGGCTTGCATTTATATAGCTGTATGAACATTTATGCAAACTTGGCAATTTCTGTATTTTGTTGGCTTTTTGAGCATATAAATGTATCTTTGTCATATGTTTATCAACAGTCTTTTGTGTCTGTATTTGCACCAACCTGTGCACAATACTGTGCCCTTATTCTCTCTCTGTTGAACCTCAGTTGCATGAGAGAACGTACAATCTTAGTGCCCTGTTGTAATACCTTGACCTCTGGTGATCCCATCCTGTGGTCTCTAGCCTTTGCACAGCAGCATTCTTTCTCTTCCCCTTACCCTGTTTGGTAAGGCAACCATGAGATTGAGAGAACTTTTTTTTTGGTATACATGCACAGCTGAACATCCTGGTGATGATGGGAGGAGAAGATGCACAGAAAACCTAATGGCTGAAGGGAATCCATGCAGGAGACACAAGACTTGGAATTTGGTGGCTGAGGGCCCAATCCTAAACCAGTCTTAAGCACTTTGAACTTCCAATAAAGTCAAGGATGCTCAGCCATCAGAGAAGTGGGCATTGATCTTGATTCTGCTTTTCTCTTCCTAGTACTATAGGCAAGCTTCCCTGAAATTTCAGGCATACAAACACTGTGTTGCAAGTGTCATTTTCAGCAGAGCAAATTTCTGGCACGGGAAATGATGAACATGGAGGTCCATGCCCTGTCTTTTTGTGTTTGAATTAAAAGAGTCCTTGAAACAGGAAGAGGGTTTGATATACCATATAACCCAGCAAAAGGAATATGGGGCATTAAGAAGTTATTGTTCTAATAGTCTTTTCTATAATCTGTCATTACAGCGCCTGAAATCTAGCCTGACTGAATACCAGCCCAAGCTTTACCAGGTGTTGGACGATGGGAAAAGACTACTTTTTTCTGTCAGCTGTTCGGGTCTAGAAAGTCAGCTGAACCAGTTAGGAGAGCACTGGTTAAATAACACCAGCAAAGTGACCAAGGAACTGCACAGACTGGAGACTATACTTAAGCATTGGACAAGGTAGTGTTGTTATAAGACCCCATCATTAAGACGTTGTGCTTCTAATGGAGGCATTTTCTGTTCACATTTGGTAGAATCGGCCCAGTGAAGAATAGGGAAAGCTTGCCTCAGTGTGTTTTCTCAGTGTGTGGTTTGTCAAACCAGGAAGATATTAGTATTTTTTGTAATTTGATTTTTATTCGCTAACTGTTGGTCCTGGTTATATCATCTCTGGTAGGAAAATCTGACAAAATAGATTTAATCTGTCTTGTTTCTGGATGGAGGGTGTGGATGGCTGGAAAGTGACAAAAAGTACTTTTCTGCACCTGTGTTTAACAGTTCTAATTTAGGACCTCACTATTAACCAAAATTCAAAATGGAGCTGGGGCCCTAGTTTTCTACCAGCTTTCAATACCACATAATGCTTTTGTGGCTTTTAAGAGAGGAATGAGGTGTTCTTTGTAAAATTGGCCTTTGTGTTGAGAGACTGCATTAGAGACAAGGGTTTTCAATAACTGGTTTTGTCATTAACATCCTCACAGGTATCAGAATGACTCGGTGGAGCTGATCCATTGGTTACAATCGGCAATGGAGCGGCTGGAGTTCTGGACTCAGCAATCAGTGACAGTTCCTCAAGAGCTTGAAATGGTGCGAGACCACCTGAACGCTTTCCTGGTAAGTCAGTTGAAGAATCATAGGCACCTTTTTCGTTTCTGGTTACAAAGAAATGGTTCCACTCCTATAAGATTTATGTCTTTGTAATTAGGAAAATGTTCTCCGTGTGTGTGTGTGTGTGTGTGTGTGTGTGTGTGTGTAGATGAGCTGTATAAACCCTTTTTTTCTAAGACACTCTTTAAATGGCTGAAAGTGAAACAGCTCTGTTAAGTACAGAATGGCTATGAAAGACTATTAATAAACTAGTATAAATAATATATTGTAACCCCTATTGTTTGAAGTGATTGTGGTCCTTGATGGTTTGTATTCTTCTTGTACAAAGATTTTGTATTTTAATTAAAAAAGATGCCACCATGTCAATACGTATTTTAAAAGAAATTGTTTCCTGTTGAGTAAAGAAATAAAGTTAGTTTCATTTGGTTAGTATCACTTATTTTTCTCTGTGAAATCATGATCCATTTTATAGGAGTTTTCCAAAGAGGTTGATGCCAAATCATCCCAGAAATCCTCTGTTTTAAGCACTGGGAACCAACTCCTTCGGTTGAAGAAAGTGGATACAGCAGCATTGCGTGCAGGACTGTCACAGATTGACAGCCAGTGGACAGAGTTACTTACACGAATTCCAGTAGTACAAGAAAAACTACATCAGGTAGGTGTCAGAGGGGTAGCTGAGTTAATCTGTATCTTCAAAAACAAGAAGTCCTATGGAACCTTATAGACTAACAGATATTTTGGAGTATATTTTTGGACTTTGCCCATGAAAGGTTATGTTCCAAAATATCCGTTAGTCTGTAAGGTGCCACAGGACTTTTAGTTGTTTTTACATCAGGTAGGGGAGACATTTATGTCTACTACAGCTGTTAAGACTTGAAAGAGTGCTTATTTTGAAATAAGCGCTATTTGCTGCCTTAACAGTACCTATTTTGAAGTAGGACTTATTTCCAATAATGCCTATGTGTTCAGACGACATATTTTAAAATAGGTAAGTGCAATTTTGAAATACATTTTTGTGTGTAGTTATGTTATTTTGAAATAGCTTATGCTGAAATAAAGCTCCTGTGTAGATATAGCCTTAAAGAGATACTGTCTTTTCCCTCCAACCTCCTACCTGTGGGCTGCTATAGAAGTTTTTACTAGTCTGCAGTGCCTGAATTCTGTGGCAAATTTATCCTGTTTGCCCCACCCATAATCTGATTCTAGTCGGTGTTAGAAGTCCTTTGTTTTCATAAAACCCTTAAGTGTAGCTGTAGTATTACATTGTATCTTACAAACTGAAGCAAAAAGCTTAATGAGTTTTCAAACATATATATTTCTTTTATTGGAATAAAGTCTGGATACTGTATGTGAAGGAGCAGAGGTTTATTACAACCAGCTGTTGGAGTGGTTCTGAACTTGGTTGAGTTTCAGAATGCATTGACAGGCACCAAGTTATGCGTGATTATATAGAGAGCTGATAGTCAGAGGAAAGAATAGAAGCAGACAATCAGGAAATGAGCATAATCAATGAGCAATCAGTGAACAATCCAGATGAATTAGTGAACAATCTGGGAGTTACAAAGAGTTTCTGTGCACAGTTCACAGAACATTTTATCTATAAACAACAAGTCCTTAGAAGAGTGCAGTCCTCAACACTGATGTATAAAGTGATATCTCATCTGTAATACACTGATGTGCGGAGCAGTGATGTCTCATCTGGCGTCCTGATGTAATCTTTGCACGGACATGATCATTCGTGTTATCTCTGCAGAATCAAAGCAAGTGGTCAAAGCAGAAGATAGTGAAAGAATCGTGTCAGTCGCCCTTTAACTATAGTCCAATTACCCTCTCCGCAGGGTCCCTTCCTGGAATGTGGCTGCCTAGGGAGTTATTTAAATTAGCTGGGATGCCCTCCCCAGATGGCTGGGATTGGGGGTGCTTACCAGACTCCATTTTGGAACAATTGTTCTTAACAAATATCATGGCCTACTTCAGAAATTTATCCTATACTTTATTCAAAGCCATCTTGTACGGAGAATGGTTCAGGGTGGACATCCCATGCCCCATACTTTGGGGAACCCCCTGGCAGCCACTTTCTGTGGACAGGCCTATGGGGCCCAGGTTGGCCCTGTTGATTACCCAGCAGGGGGCGGCAGCAGGGGATGTCATCCCATACCTTGCAATCATTGCAGGAGCTGGAACTTCCCAGCTGCCTGCTTCACTTCACTTGCCTCCCAGCCCGCTGAACTCTGTTTCAGCATGGCAGTGGGGAGTAGCATGCTCTGGCCCCAAGCTGCTCCCCTGAGCAATGAAGGGCTCAGAGCAATGGGCTGGGGCCACAGCTGGGACGGGGACAGGCGGGCGCAGGCATCTCTCAGGCCTGCATCAGCGGCTGCCGTGGGCCCCACACCTGGGGCACTATGGGGAAAGGTGTTGGCTCAGGCTTCACGCTCCCTGCTTCCTCGCCCTCAAGGGACTGCACTGTATATTTTTATTACAATTTTATTACATGCAGTTAGAAGAAAGGGAGAGAGTAATTTCTTTGCATTTTGCAGTCTAGCCTTTTCGTAGCCTGTAAAGAGAAATGTCAGATTAGCAGGATTTTGCTAATATATATAGGGATTTCACCCTATATATATAGGCATAGGCAGAGTTCAACGCTGGATAAGACAAAAACAAGTGTAGTACCCAGAGGCACTGAGACCTCATCTGGGGTGAGTGAAGTCTCTGCTCTACAGCCTTGGCTGAGAGCCAGCTGGCCTTGAGCTCATGTGGTAGAGTACAGGGCTGTAGACCCTATGCTTTCAGGTTCTATCCCTGGGGCTGGCAACCTGGGTATGTCGGTGTTATACAAGGATAGAAGATGCTGCCTGAGGTCTTGAAGGGAAGAACTGCATGCCTGAAGTAGGAAGTTTTACTACTTCTTCGAGTGTCCCCGTGGGTGCTCCACATTAGGTGTTGGGCTCGCCTGGCGCCGCAGATCGGATCTTCCAAGCAGTTTCTGCCGGACCGCGCATGCGCCGGTGCGCACCACTCCTCCGCGCGCTCCCGGCCACGTGCGCGATCCGGTCCCCGCCAGTTCCTCTTAACCGCCGTCGGCTGCAGACGGAATCCGAACTAGGCTAAGGCCAAGTAGCGTATTCAACGACTTTATCTGTTTTTCTTTAAAGTTTTTTCAAGTACTTAGGCTACTGCAAGTTAGCCGGTTGTTATTTTTGCAAAAAAAAAAAAAAAAAAGCAACAAACAAACTACAAGCGGGACAGCTTCAATCCAGTCCCAGTAACAAGCGCCGGAGGCCAGGAGCATCGGGCCATCAGCCCTCCTGCTGAGGCAGGCCATCGGACGGGGAAAACAGCACAGGGAAGGTGCTAAGTACCTGCTTAACAACTGAAAGACTCACCAACAATGTCCTCTTCAGGCTTTAAAAAAATGTGAGTCCTGCCGAGAGGCGATTAAGGAGAGACAGGGAGATGCGGCTTAAAATGCTGCTTTTGATAAGGCCCTCCAGCCAGACGTGCCGGAGCGGCCGCAGCAGGAGGGACCCTCCGGGGCCCATAAAAGGAAAGCTGCCTCCCTCACTCCATCAGCGCAGAAACGGAGGAAAGTCTCCCCAACCCGATCCCTGCCGGCAGCAACAGCGAGCGGGACGGGAGGAGCGCACAGCCCCCAGCCGCAGCAACAGCTGATGGGCAGCGGCAGGGAGAGCCACGTGGAAGCGGCTCAGCCTCCAATGATCAGCCAGCCGCCCGGCACCGCAAGCAGGGCAGCAGCTTAAAACTGCTTTTCATAAGGCCCTCCAGCCAGACGTGCCGGAGCGGCCGCAGCAGGAGGGACCCTGCGGGGCCCATAAAAGGAAAGCTGCCTCCCTCACTCCATCAGCGCAGAAACGGAGGAAAGTCTCCCCAACCCGATCCCTGCCGGCAGCAACAGCGAGCGGGACGGGAGGAGCGCACAGCCCCCAGCCGCAGCAACAGCTGATGGGCAGCGGCAGGGAGAGCCACGTGGAAGCGGCTCAGCCTCCAATGATCAGCCAGCCGCCCGGCACCGCAAGCAGGGCAGCAGCTTAAAACTGCTTTTCATAAGGCCCTCCAGCCAGACGTGCCGGAGCGGCCGCAGCAGGAGGGACCCTGCGGGGCCCATAAAAGGAAAGCTGCCAAAAACGGAGGAAAGCCTCCCCAGCCCGATCCCTGCCGGCAACAATAGTGAGCGGGACGGGAGGAGCGAGCAGCCCCCAGCCGCAGCAACAGCTGATCGACAGCGGCACAGAGAGCCACGTGGAAGCGGCTCAGCCTCCGATAATCAGCCAGCCGCCCCGCACCGCAGGCAGGGCGGCGGCTAAACAAGCGCCGGTACCGGCGGCACCGCAGGCAGCGGCACCGACCCCCAGGGAACCGGCGGTGCAGAGCGCGCAGGCACGCAGCCTGCAGGCACCGGAGCACACCGCACCTGCGGCACCGCCCTCGAGCGTGCCAAGCTCGGTGCGCACGGGGCCGGGATCCCCTGTACGTCAGGGGGCGGAGTTACCTCCTCAAGGGAGGGGGAAGGCTGCACACAAGAGGAGGCATTACAGCCCCTCTCCGCACAGGGCTGTGGAGTTGCTTTCTCACAGCCCTCCGCTTATGTTACAGACTCCAACCAGAAGGTAGGGGTCCCCCCTAGCCTACCCGGAGCCCCCTTCTCTATTTTTTTGCAACCAGCCTCACCCTGGCTGGGACCACCTTCACCCTTCCTGGGGTTTGAACCGCTGGACTATTATGCAAAATCGCTCTCTCCAGCCCTCCCCCAGACGCAGAGGGTATGCACCAAGGGAGTGGTCTGGGTCACCTTCCCAAGAACAGTGCCTATACTGCCATGGTCGCCCCTACCACGCGGGGCATAGACACCATCGGCTATCTACCAGGGAAAGATCCCCACAAACGATCTCGTACCCCCGAGGGCAATTGCGACCGGGGACAGAGACTCAAGCATCTCAGGGGGGACAGGTTATGGAACCCCGAGATTTTCCCTTGCAAACCTCTAGTGAGAGGGTGTACCATCACCAGCAGGAACCGGAAGGGTCCACAGAGACGTATCGCAGTGGTTCCTCGCTCTCCTCCCCGGATGAGGCTACGGCCCCGGGGGACGTCCATCCTCCGGACGATCTCAAACAGTTCCAAGAGCTGTTTTACGAGGGTGGCCTTCACGCAAGGCATCCAGACAGCTAAGGTGCAAGAGAAACACCATAAGCTCCTCAAAAATCTGAGACCTCCGGCCTCCTCCAAAATAGCAATACCGCTTAATGACGCAATCTTGGAGTCTGCCACTATGATATGGCAGACTCCTGCGACTATTCCGCCTGTCCACAAGAGAGCGGAAAAAAAAAAAAAAAAAAACTTTGTGCCGACAAAGGGCACGGAGTTCCTGTTCAGCCACCCACAACCAAATTCCTTGGTGGTGGAGTCGTCGCAATGTGGGGGAACAGACAAACATGCCAAAAAGCTAGAGCTGTTGGGCAGAAAGGTCTACTACTCCTCCACTCTACTGTTGCGAATGGCAAATTACGCAGCGCATCTAGCGAACCATAATTTCGATAACCACATTAGGTTAACCTCCCTCATGGACTCGCTTCCAGAGGGCAAGAAACCAGTGCTCAAGGCCATCATGCAAGAAGGCTACGCGGCCTCGAGGACGGGAGTTCAGATCACCCTGGATGTTGCGGACTCAGCAACAGCATCCCCAGTACCACAGGGGTTACGAGCAAGGGCGACATCAACAGCACCAGCAGTACAGAACTCCCAGGCGTCGTTCCCAACCCAGCCGTGCGTCCTCGGGGCAGGGCCAAAGGCCACAAGTTTGACACACAGATCCAGGGCTGCACCATCACTACCGTCGCAAGGTCATCCGAAGCGGTTATTCCACCATCGCCTCCGACCATTCTATAACCAGTGGCGAAGGATCACCACAGACAAATGGGTGCTGGAGATCATAGCCACGGGGTACGCCATCCCCTTCCAGTCGCTCCCACCGCCATGACCTCCACCCAGGCCCCACCTCCAGGAGGCCTCCCACGTGGCGAGGCTCAAGCAGGAGGTAGACCATCTCATGCTCATAGGGGCAGTGGAAAGAGTGCCGGAGCAACTGCAAGGGAGAGGGTTCTACTCCAGGTACTTCCTCACGGGGAAAAAGACAGGAGGCGGGAGGTCCATCTTAGATTTTCGAGGCCTCAACCGGTACCTGCGCAAGCAATGCTTTCGGATGATCACAATCGCCTCCATCCTTACGGCACTAGACGATGGAGATTGGTTCGCAGCCCTCGACTTATAAGACGCGTATTTTCACATAACTATTCATCCGGCTCACCTACGATTCCTCTGGTTTCTCGTGGTAGGCAAAGAACATTTTCAATACAAGATCCTACCGTTTGGCCTCTCCTCGGCCCCCAGAGTCTTCACCAAGCCCTTGGCAGTGGTGTCAGCCTACCTGCACAGACGGGGTATTTATATTCCAGTATCCGGATGACTGCCTACTCAAAGGGGCCTCGAAGGAGGAGGTACTACGCATAATATGCGTCACAACAGGCACGTTCTCTCGCTCGGCCTGGTTATCAATCTGACAAAATCAAAGATAGACCCCTCGCAGGACATAGAGTACGTAGGGGCACGCATAAATTCTATTGCAGCGAGGGCGTATCTACCAGAGACTCCCTTTCGGGCCGTCGGCTCCCTCGTGCAAGTCTTCACCTTCAGCCCTACGGTGCTGGTTCTGACGTGCTTACAGCTGCTGGGCCACATGGCAGCAGCGGCGTTCGTACAACAGAACGCCAGGTTACACATGCGCAGCATGCAGCACTGGCTGGCGAGCGTATACAACCCGGCAGCACACACTGTTCACAGGGTGGCGTCGCCCACAACAGAGGTGCGCAAATCCCTGCAATGGTGGGTAAACCCCGAGAACCTGCTAACAGGGGTACCCTTCCACCAACCACACATATTGGTTTTTCTTACTACAGACGCCTCCCTCATAGGGTGGGGAGCACACATGGGCGAAGAGGTGACGCAAGGGCTGTGGTCCTCCACGGAGCAGTCACTGCACACAAATATACTGGAGCTCAGAGCAGTGTTCAACGCCTGCAGACACTTTCGAGACCATATAAAAGACAAAGTAGTCGGGATCAGTATAGACAATACCTCCACCATGTTTTATATGAATCGGCAAGGAGGAGCTCGGTCCCGTGCCTTATGTGCAGAAGCAGTCCGGTCGTGAAACTGCTGCATCGCCAACAATATAACCCTAGAAGCCTCGTACTTCCCAGGCGTTCACAATGTGAAGGCAGACCAGCTGAGCAGGCGTTTCACACTCACGCACGAGTGGCAGATCCGTTCCCGATCTACTGCAACCGATTTTTCATGCATGGGGTTTTTCCCCAGATAGACCTGTTTGCTACTCAGCACAACAAGAAGTGCCCACGATTCTGCTCCGGGGCAGGACTGGGACGGGGGTCCCTAAGGGACGCCTTCGCGATCTCTTGGAGGGGCCCCCTGCTTTACGCTTTCCCTCCCACAGTGCTCATCCACAAGGTGTTGCAGAAAGCCAGGAGGGAAGGAGCCTGAATGATCCCGATAGTCCCAACGTGGGATCAACAGCAATGGTTCCCCCTACTCCTGCGCATGTCGGACCGGCCACCGATGCCCCTTCCGGTGGCGCCGGATCTGCTCACGCAAGCCCAGGGGTCCATAGTGCATCCGCACCCCCAAGGCCTGCGACTACAAACGTGGTTAATCCATGGCTCAGCTCCCTAGAGAGCACATGTACGGAGGAAGTGCAGCAAGTCCTAGAAAGTAGCAGGAGGACTTCCCCCAGGAAGACCTACAAGCAGAAATGGACTCGCTTTACGGCATGGTGTTCTACCAAACAGCTAGCCCCCCTTTCGGTGCCTATGGCTGTGATATTGGAGTATTTACTGGACCTCAAGAGAGGAGGACTCTCGCTATCCTCGTTTAAGGTCCACCTTGCCACCTTTTTGGCATTCAGACACGGAGAGACAGGGCACACGGTGTTCGCCCATCCCATGGTTACCAGGTTCCTTAAAGGGCTGGTAAACCTATACCCCCCCCTCGGAAACCGCTTCCACCTTCGTGGAACTTGGACCTGGTGCTTAATGCGAAAAGGGGACCACCGTTCGAGCCTTTGGCCACGGTTTCCCTCTGCCTCCTTATGATAAAGACGACCTCTCTTCTCGCAATCACGTCAGCTCGCAAGGTGAGCGAGCTTGCGGCAGTTATGGCAACGCCACCCTGCGCTGTTTTTTCCAAGGAGGCGGTAACCATACGGCTGCATCCAGCCTTTGTTCTTAAAGTTTCTTCTGAGTTTCATACTAACGAACCTATTGTTTACCCTTGTTTTATCCAAAGCCTCATAACTCTGACAAAGACGCGCGCCTACACCTCCTGGACGTGAGGAGGCGCTAGCTTTCTATATAGACAGGACCAAGTCCTTCCAGAGAATGGATAGACTCCTAGTCTCTATCGCTCCCAAATCAAAAGGAGAATGTCTCTCTTCGCAGAGAATCTCAAAGCACATCGTATCTTGCATTAAAAAGTGCTACAAACTCAAAAAGACTCCTTTCCTGGCCATGCCCAGAGCTCATTCCACTAGGGCGGTGGCAGCATCAACAGCCCTTTTTCAAGGGCGTTGCGCTAAAAGACATTTGCAGAGTGGCGACCTGGTCATCCTGTGACACCTTCGCCAAACATTACGCCCTTCACAGGGTATTCCAAGAGGATACCCGTCTCTCGACAGCGGTCCTCTCGGGGACAAGCTGCACATACTCCGATTACCCACCTCCTATCTTGGGTTACTGCTGGGTAGTCACCTAATGTGGAGCACCCACGGGGACAGTCGAAGAAGAAAGAAAGGTTACTCACCGTAGTAACGGTGGTTCTTCGAGATGTGTCCCCGTGGGTGCTCCACTACCCGCCCATCCTCCCCGCTTCGGATCTCTGTTTAGTGTTTTGCAGGAGCATCCGAGGCGGTTGGTCAAGGAACTGGCGGGGACCGGATCGCGCACGTGGCCGGGAGCGCGCGGGGGAGTGGCGCGCACCGGCGCATGCGCGGTCCGGCAGAAACTGCTTGGAAGATCCGATCTGCGGCGCCGGGCGAGCCCGACACCTAATGTGGAGCACCCATGGGGACACATCTCGAAGAACCACCGTTACTACGGTGAGTAACCTTTCTTTTTCCTCTGTTAACTTCTATACTATTGTACAAGATATAATGGCGTCAGCATAGAAGTTGTTGGGTTTTCTTTTCAATTTATTTTTTGTTGTTGTTTTCTTGCTAGGCAAGGCATGGGTTCAAGCAGGTGTAATTTTCACTATGTGACAAATGCTGTTAGAACGGGTAATAGTGAACACACTGAAAAAAAAAGGCAAAAGTTGTAATTGTGCCCACTGTATTAAATGGCTTGTCATCCATGCAAAATAATTCCATAATGTAGCTCTCTGAAACGTCCCCTAATGTAGGTTATATCCTTTTCTTTTTCCTAAGAAATAGAGAAACAACATAATAGAGAGCTATAAATTGCCATGATGGAGAATAATTTTCATGTAATTTTAAAAGTAAAATTCTGCACCAAAAGGTGAAGTAAAACAACCCAATTGCTTAGCAAAGTAAAAGAATCCAGTCTCCAAAATCCATTGAGAAATCAGCTGCCATAGAGGAGGGCATAGAAGTAGGAACTCTTTGCAATGGACTTGCTTATCAGCCATTAACAGTTAAGGAAGAGCTTTTAATATATTGTCCAGGGACCTGTGTATAACTACTACAGTGTGTAACGTAATTAGAACTCAGAATTAATAGGTTATTAAAATTCAGTAATGGAATCTTCACAGGCTCATGCAGATGCCTCCCTAAAATAATAGTGATAAATGGAAGGAAAGCAAAAATTGATTGCGCTGTTTAAAATGTAGTGTCTGTTTAAAGGTATTTTTACAGGTGTGTGTATAAAATACACTTCCAAAGAGAACTTACACTTTACAATTTGTAAACATCAGGAAACCCAACCAAATGATCTGTTAAGAATGCAAAATGACTGCAAAGAAATAGAAACTAGGCTGAATTAACAAAGCAAAGTGTTCTTTATTGATTCTGACAGAATGTCATTAATTGAAATCCTTTGCCTTTACAGCTTCAAATGGATAAGCTCCCTTCTCGTCATGCCATCACTGAAGTCATGAGCTGGATTTCTCTGATGGAAAATGTCATTCAGGAGGATGAGGAGAATATAAAAAATGTAGTAGGACGTAAAGCCATTCAGGATTATCTGCAGAAATATAAGGTAGTTAAGGGGGGATAGTTGGCAAATACATGATCTTTTTTGGTCCATTTCAGCATATCTGGTATTTAACAAGAGCTGCGTGTTCCACAACTTCAATACAAAAACAAGATGAGAGGTGCATAATTGAATTGTGTTATGATTGTGTTTTGTCCACAGACCACAAAAATTTTGGCAAATGTTACATATTGATTTATGAATTCTTTTTATACGAGTGCCTACTGCTGAACTACAGCCATGTCTTAGAAGGTGACTGTTTTCTAGGCCAAATGGGACAAAAATTCTTATGTATATGAAATTTGAAGGACACTTCTTATGTAGAATTTAAATTCTTAGCTTCAGTTCCTTGGCCAGGTTTCAGATTGGTAGCATTTTTACTCAGATAACTATATCTGCACATGTGAATTTTATTTTCAGTGTCAGACTTCTTTCTTCTAAAATGGCATCAATAACAAGAAGTGATTCTGTAAGTTTCTGCAGACATGTGTTGCCTCAAGGATGTTTGCTCAAAGTGTAGCAGAACTGGTGACTTTGTTTCCCCCACTGAAGTACCTGGTGGAGAGTGTATATAGTTGTGGGTATTCAGGATGAACTGGCATAAGAAAATACCCGTGAGTTATCGGTCATCCCTCAGGCAACAATTGCAAGAAGAGTAGCCATCCTGATTAACAAAGTTTCTTGCAGCCAGCCAGCAAAAGCCTTGTGGCTTGCTCAAGTGTCTCCAACCCTAACAGCAAAATGTGCAAATAAGAGGTACTATGTTCCACTGCAGGAATTCAAGTGTTTTTACTCTTACCTAGCACCAAACTCCTTATTTGTCATGGCCACTAATGAGAGTTGCAGCTGGGAGATTTAAGTTGATTCCAACATTCAAAGAGTGGCCTTGTTAAGATTTATTTCACTGCCTTGGTCCAGATGTGAATGAATAAGCTCTTTTAGCAAAATATGACTTTCTGTACTGGGAGGCAAAATCTAAATGGTCAGATAAATTGCCAAACTATTCCAAAGAGAATTTGAGGGTTTTCTGAGCAGAGGGTTGGCTGGTTGCAAATACCTCACTCCAGTCATCTCTTCATGTTACATATGTTTCCTCCAGGGCAGTAGCTTCTCTAATAGTAATCAAAAGGTCATCTTAGCTGCATAATTTTGGCACAGCACCAGCAATTCATTATTTTGGGAACCTACCCTTTGATGGACAATATTTTGTTTCAGGCAAGACTGACTAGGTGTTGCACTCTTTTTAAGATTTATGTGCCTACCCACTTCTCCCTAGGAGACTGTAGTCCAGCCATCAAGAGGTTCCAATACAAGCCTCCACAGTAATATTTTCAACAGTACCATTGGCATCCTTTCTATTCTTGGAGACCACAGACATATTGAGGAGGAAACATAAACCTCAAAAGAGAAGGGTCATCTTTCCCCAGTGTTAACCAGTCTTCTCCCCCTCAACCAGCTGTCAGGAAAACAATACAGCCGTCAGCAATCTTCTCATTCCCCTCCTCTGCTTCTGGGGGAACATTATCTCACTTACTCAGTGCATGGGAGACAATAACCTCAGTTAAGTACATCCTGACTTCTGTGAGACTGGGATATTCAATTCAATGTGTTTCCATCCCTTCTCCAAACCTTCTTCCCTGTCCCTTTTGAGAGATCTATCTCATTAGTCTGTATTCTTACAAGAAGATCAGACTCTGCTCACTGTGGTGGCAGTAGAGGAAGATAACTTGCAGCTTCAGGGTGTGTTTCTACCCCTGCTATTTCTTGATCCCCAGGTCCAAGGGACACCTGAGATCCATATTGGTGCACTGCCCTGTATCTTTAAGATACATGGCAATGTTGTCCAGTCCCAGAAAGTTCCTGAGATTTTGTGATGGGGATCTCCATTGCTTGCATAAGGTACTTCTCTTTAGCATGTCATCAGTGCCTCATGTGCTCACAAAAGGTATGGTGGTGCTTGCATACTGCATAAGAAAAAAAACAGAATCCATGTCTTCCCTCACTCTCTAACTGGCTGACCCTAGGGCACCCAAAAGCCAAGTTCATAGCCTCAATGGATCTACCATCAGTCTTTCAGTCATCTGGGATTTGCCCTTCGAAACAGCAACATTTATTCCCACTCAAGTTCATTGAGACCCTGTTTGACTCAACAATTTTAACCAGTTTTCCTTCCCCAAGAGAGCTTTCAAATAGTTCATAATTTCTATATGTCCCTCAGGTCTCATCCAGCCACCATGACTTGGACTGGACAATAAAAAGGCAGATGAAATTCAGTGTTGATAAATTCAAAGTAATGCACAAGAAAACATAATCCCAGTTAGACATATACAATGATGTGGTTTATATTAGTTGTGATTGTGGATAGTTCCAATCAACATGCAGCAGTAGTCAAAGTTAACTGAATGTTGGGCATCCATAAGAAAGGGGTAGATAATAAGACAGAAAATATCATATTGTTGCTATATAAATGCATGGGAGGCCCACATCTTGAATACAGTTTGCAGATCTGGTTACCCCATATCAAAAAGATATATTGGAATTGGAAAAAGTATGAAAAAGTCCAATAAAAATGATTATTGGAAGAGCTCCCATATGAGGGGAAATTAATAATAATTGAACTTTTCAGCCTGGAAAAGAGGTGACTAAGGCAGAATATATGATAGGGGGGCTATAAAACTGAGTGATATGGGAAAAAATAAATGAGGAGGTGTGTTGTTTGCTTCTCTTAACTCAAGAACTAGGGATTACCAAATGAAATTAATAAGCAACAGATTTAAAACAAAAGGAAATATTACTTCAGACCACATACAATCAGCCTGTGAAACTCTTTTGCCAGAGATTTTTGAAATGCCAAGAGAATATTTACAAGCTTCAGAAAAGAGCTGGATTCTAGGAGCTGGAAATGGGCAAGGGATGGATCACATGATGATTAGCTATTTTGTTCACTCCCTGTGAAGCTCCTGGCATTGATCGTAGCTGTAAGACAGGATATTGGGCAAGATGGACCGTTGGTCTGATCCAGTACGGCCATTCTTAAATTCTTATGGACTCATCTGAGATTGATATCCTACATGAACTCTTGTACCTACACAATGAAGTGTGTAATACCATCTTCACACTCTAAAATCATCATTGGTCAATCATCATTTAAGTGTCATTTAGACAGGTTGGTCCATCTCCCTCCTGCAGTGTTACACTCCCTCAAGCTCTGCCCTCTACATGTCCTCAAGTTCTGGGCAATTCACAGAGTTTATTGAGCTCTCTTTCCTGGCACTAAGGGCTTGTTCCAAATTTTGACCAACATCACAACAGCAATGTACTATTTAAATTAGCAGGGAGGGGCTCGCTATAGCCAGCTTTCCCTAGAAGCAATGAGCTTTTGGAAGTCTTGCACTGGAGGGGATATCACTCACATATCTGCACACTTACTGGGCACCCAGAATAAGTTGTTCAACTTCCTCAGCAGTAGGCTTTTTCCACAGTCATGAGTGATGTCCAAAATGAGCAAGCCTGAGGTCCATGCCTCAGTAGAATATACGTGTGCCCCTGTATCTTGGAGAACAACCCTTACAGACCAAGTAAGTAAACATTTTTTGAAAATATACTTTACACAAGTTGGTACATCCAGTTTTAAGGACTGATACTTTTATATTCATTTTTCAGTAATGTATTGTCTGGATATACATCTTGGTTTACTGCTAGAGCAGAAACAAGAGAGGCTATTTTCCATGTAACTCTCCAGAGTAAGCATCAAAAGTGATGATGGATGCTCCTCTTCTCCCCTCTTTTTTTTTCTTGCCAGGGCTTTAAGATTGATGTAAATTGCAAACAGTTGACAGTAGACTTTGTGAACCAGTCCGTGCTACAGATTAGCAGCCAGGATGTGGAAAGTAAACGTAGTGACAAGACTGATTTCGCAGAACAGCTTGGAGCAATGAACAGACGTTGGCAGATCCTCCAGGGCCTCATAACAGAAAAGGTAAGAAAAAGGCAAGCTGCTCTTCACTGTGTATTCAAGCATAGATGTAACTTATTCAGGAGCAGACATGCTCAAAGGGAATCATCACATCATCAGTAGTATGAACAGCCCCTTTGGCAAACCCAGCATCTCTAGTGTCAACATAATTGCTTCAGTGTTCTGAGAGACATGCAGTCTTCTTTCTGATCGTACCATAGATTCTTCAGTTGTACATTTATTGTAATGCATTGCCTAATTATTTAAATGATCCTGCATATTTATAACCAGTCTGAACACCAGGAAACAGAGGGAATGCTTTCTATTTTTCCAGTGACTATTAGTTGGAATGCTCAGATGATTCATGCAGTCTTAGTCTGTCATTCATGGCAAGCTGAGTTTTAAAGTGGGCATAAGTAAGCTCCTCTTACTTGTGAAATCCAACAGGTAGCAAATTCTGCTAATTTGTCAAAGAATACATAAGTATAGTTGTATTTTTGTTGTTTGTTTTTATAATAGAATAGCATAGCATTGACGTTCCCAATAAAGATCAGGAACCCATTGTGCCAGGCATTCTACAAACATAAAATAGAAAAGTAAATAAACTACAATCTTGTTTTAAAGTAAAATAATTAATTGATATTACCATAATAAGTGGCAATTATTGCCAGCCCTAAAAGCATAGAAATAAATTACATTAAAATAACCTTGGGCTTCTGTTCTTCACAACAAATGTTGTTTTACCCCTTCAGCATTCACCTGAAGAGAACTCCAGTCTGTACAAACTTTTATGGAGAAAACTCCTTCCAGATTTTTACAGTTTAGGATTTCAGTGGGCTAGATCATGGGAGTAAGACCCAAGTGAAATATTTATAGGAGTTGTTTTTTTTTTTTGCTGTTTAATCCTTAATGAATAGAAGGTCAGTAAAATCAAGCTTGACTGTCTAGTATGTTTAAATTCTAATGTAGGAATTCACTGAATGCTGAGGAAAAATACTGATTGGTGTTCATCTCCCTGGGACTTACTTTTATCTCCATAGAAGCTGTTTAATTTAGGATATATACTTATGTATTTCTGTTCAGATCCAGATGTTGGAAAGTCTGCTGGAATCCTGGACAGAATATGAAAACAATGTGCAGTGCCTGAAAACTTGGTTTGATACCCAAGAGAAGAGGTTGAAGAAGCAACAGAGAATTGGAGATCAGGCTTCAGTCCAGAATGCCTTGAAAGACTGTCAGGTAACTGTCTTGGAAACTGCAGGTTCTCTTTCCTCCATGTAGGAACACTACCTAACAGACATGGAGTGAAATCCTAGTTTCACTGAAATCAATGATGAAACTCTCCTTGATTTCTCAGTGGGACCAGATTTCACCCCCAAAGTGTAACATGCATAGAAATAATACTGTGCTGAATACATACCTTTATGTGAATACTAGCTTAATAATTACAATAGCAATACAAAAGCAGGGCTAAGCACAAATATGCTGCATTACTGTGGGTAAAAATGATATATTCTGTTTTCTGGGCAGCTACTTTCCTGGCTTTTGCTGTTATGAGCATTTCATTTAACTGTTTAAAAAACTTGTTTCTCCTCCTGATCCCCTCCCTTTCTTGATCGGAAAAATAGGCTTTCAAACAAATTTGGCCTATATGCTCCTCCTTATTGGAAAATGCATTGAGCCTATATAGCGTTAACTTGGTCCACGTCCAGGTAGCATAGAATTAGGGAACCACAATCAGCTCTCACTAGTCCCATGGTGACAGTATCATATTGAGGATTTTAAATGTCATACTTCTTTTCAGGTCAGAAAAAATTAAGTAGGACCCACTAAAGCACATAGCAGGGATCAGAAATTAGCCTGGAGATGGACTTGCAAGCAGAACATCAGCATGACACCAGGGATCAGATCCCTCCAGACTGATTTGACTTACGAGGCAACAAAAAATATGATCTATCTGCAGTGGTGAAAAATTCAAAGCTGTAAGCCCAACTCCATCCCCATGAGCACAGAGAGTCTGTAATTCTCAGGGCTAGGGTCCTGTTCAGAGGAACAGAGAAATTTCCACTTACTGGTCTTGAGAATTTCTTTCTCCCCAAACCTTCCATCAACACAATAATTATGACCCTACATTAATTAAATCACTATATAAATCTTCAAAATCAGAAGAGCTAGAATTTTTTTTCACATGGAAATTGAGATCCTAGAAAGTATAAGAGAATATTTTGGGCATTCACTAATTTAATAAATCCATCTGTATTTCTGGAAATGGAGAAGGTGGGTGTGTTTGGCAGTGTCAGAAGTTACTTTTTAAAGTTCTCTCCCTGAACTTCAAAATGAATCCAACTTGTGGTTTCAGTACAAATGACTTTATTATTTCATCAGAACAAAGCAAATAACTCATACAATGAAGCCACCATGGGTAATTAGCACAACTTGACCAAGCTGGCAGACTTGACTTGGCAGAGATCCAAAGCGTGATCCAGTTTATTGCACTTGTGGTTCCTTTGGGTCAGGGATGTCAGCAAATTCTCAGCTGTGTGAATGGCAGAACTTTGATCATTAGAAAAAAAATTGTTTAAAAAATAACTGTACCAGGGTGTCAAAGATCGTCAGACATCCAGTTAAATTAACACAAAAGCTACAGTTTATGTATTAACTGATGCTAAGACTGATCCAGTGTCACTTAAATAGTTAAGGGCAGCCTGGAAGTTTTTTTTAATCATAGGTCAGAAACAAAAAAGACTCTTTAACTGAGTAATCAGATTGAAAGGCTAGACATCTCAGTTTCCTCCACAAATATTTCTGGCTCCCTCTGTATTTCTGGCCTTTGATGCTTTGCCAGTCACATTAAACCCACTTTTTTTTTAAAAAAAAAGCAATCATATACAGATTTAAATGCATTTTAATACTAAAACCAGTTAGACTGGTTTAAAATGTCACATTTAATTGGCACTGCTAAAAAAGTGAACAATTGGCTGTTTTGTTATCAGATGTTAGGAAAATGATACAAGTATTATTTCAAAGTTACATTTTGGAGATGGGTCAAAGAGTCCAGGTTTTTTGTCTCTTGGTTTGTTTCTGAAACCTCGTTGATACCAAAGCACAGATCTGACCCGCCAAAACTAAGGATGGTGGAGAGTATGATAAATGTTCTACTTTTGGTCCATCACGCTGTATATGCCATTGACAATGTGAATGAGGAGAAAATATTTAGAAATGCTGGAATGCTAGAAAGAATGGTATGTGAAATACTTTGATGTCTGTCTGCTACTGTCTACATTTTAGTTACTAAAACAGACACCATAAATTCGAAAATAAGAGTATAAAGAAAATGCAAAGGCTTATAACAAAATCCAAAATAATAGAAATGTGGAAATGAGCACATGACATGGATAAGATAAATAATAGACTGAAATTCATCATACTTCTAAAACTTAGGAAGTTCTTATGTCTGTGTGTGCCACAGGGTGAAGCCCAAATTCTGCCCAGGCAATCTTACTGATATGGCATCTCAAGGGTGTAGCTTGGATTGATTTTTGGTCCTTAATACCCACTTGTTTCCTGAGAATAGATACTCATTAATATTTAGTTTTTGTTTGCGTAGTCTGTCTGAAGAGAGTAGCATTGTGTGTATAGAGGAGGTGGGGAGTGCAGCCTCATATGTCAAAGAGTAGTGTGCAACCCAGAGGGAACACCTTCAGATCCCAGTTGATCCCTTTACATGAAATCCAAGTATGCACCAGCAATTACTGCTTCATCAAGCTGTTAGGGATTTCTGCTTAGAAATATGACAGTCAGCGAAGAAAGCACACAATGGAGAGCATTTGCTGTCTCTGTCTTCTTGCACTCCTGGGTTTGTCACTCCACTCCCAAATTGCTGGAGCCTTGAAAAGTTGAGAAACATAAGGGCTCAGCAAGCAGAGCAGCTTATGAAGCAGAGCTACTGTGCTCGATTTTTTAATACATGTTGAATCTTTCTAGCATGACACTCTCTCATCTGGCAACATCTAGAAAAAAAAATATGCTGGAACTCAAGACCCAAACCGCTCCCTACCCCAGGTGGCTTAACCTGACAGCTCCAAACTACCCCTGCAGGCTTAATCCAACCCAGTATTCACTTATATTACCCAGGAGCTCCACATGCGGCAGCCCTCCACTGCTCTTTCTCCATGCCACCATCTGCTCTTCTCCACAGCTGTCTGGCTCTCCCCAGCCCTCCGGCTCCTCAGCATACAACACAGCAGGGGCAGCACCCTGCCACACTGAAAGAATAGGACTCAGTTTAATTGATCTAAAAGCCAGAACCCTCCTGCCAGCCATTAAACCAATTACATTAACTTTCAGCATGGCAGATAGAGAGCTGGAAGAGAGCAGCAGCAGCGGGAGCTGCAAATGGCTCCTTAGAGCAGTGGCATTCAATAGTAAATCAAGGAATGCCACATTTGTGGTTGTCATGGTTGTATATTCGCCACAGTCCCCTCCCCCTCTCTCAATAAATACCCTCCCACAAAGCCAGGTCCCCCCAACCACCCCCCCCAAATGCTCTACCCCAGAGCAAACACCCCACTCCCCCACAGCCAGGCTGCCCCAGCCCCCCAGCTGAATGCCTTCCCCAGAGCCTGCCCCCCTCAAATGCTCTCACCCAGAGCCAGGCACACCATGCCTCCAGAGCAGGTGCCCCCAGTTCCCCCGCCCATGAATGCCCTCCCGCTTCTCTATTGCAAGGTACCTCCAGCCCCCCTCCCTCAACTGAATGCCCTCCCCTTCCTCAGACCAGATACCTCCTGCTGCCCTCTACTGGATGCCCGACCCCTTCCCCAGCACCAGGTACCTCCAGAAACCCACCTAAACCCCCACGCGAATGCTGGCAAATTACTGACCTGGCACTGCAGGGGCCACTCCAACTAGAGGTGCACCAGGCTGCTGGAGCCACACAAGCACCACCCCATGCCTCTGGGATGCAGCTGCAGGAGCCACACGGGGACTGGAGGAGCTGCGTGGCTCCTCGCTGGAGCTGCACATGTGTGGAGCTGGGGTAAGGGGCACTCCACGTGTGTGGCTCTACTGAGCCACATTTTGCCACCCCCACTACCCCAAACAGGGACCAAAGCCCAGAAGATAAGAACATAAGAATAGCCATACTGGGTCAGACCAAAGGTCCATCCAGCCCAGTATCCTGGCTGCCAACAGTGGCCAATGCCAGGTGCCCCAGAGAAGGAGAACAGAAGACAATGATCAAGTGATTTATCTCCTGCCATCCATCTCCTGCCCTTGTACTGAAGGCTAGGGTACCATACTTTACCCCTGGCTAATAGCCATTTATGGACCTAACCTGCAAAAATTTATTGAGCTCTTTTTTAAAACCTGATAAAGTCTTGGCCTTCACAGCCTCCTCCGGCAAGGAGTTCCACAGGTTGACTGTGTTGTGTGAAGAAAAATGTCCTTTTATTAGTTTTGAACCTACTACCCATCAATTTCATTTGGTGTCCCCTAGTTCTTGTATTATGGGAAAAGGTAAATAATTTTTCTATATTCACTTTCTCCACACCATTCATGATTTTATATACCTCTATCATATCGCCCCTCAATCGCCTCTTTTCCAGACTGAAAAGTCCCAGTCTCTCTAGCCTCTCCCCATGTGGGACCCGTTCCAAACACCTAATCTTCTTAGTCGCCCTTTTCTGAACCTTTTCTAATGCCAATATATCTTTTTTGAGGTGAGGAGACCACATCTGCACACAGTACTCAAGATGTGGGCGTACCATAGTTTTGTATAGGGGAAGTATGATATCTTTTGTCTTATTATCTATCCCTTTTTTAATAATTCCTAACATCGTATTTGCTTTACTAACTGCTGCTGCACACTGCGTGGATGTCTTCAGAGAACTATCCACTATAACTCCAAGATCCCTTTCCTGATCTGTCGTAGCTAAATGTGACCCCATCATGTTGTACATGTAATTTGGGTTATTTTTTCCAATGTGCATTACCTTACACTTACCCACATTAAATTTCATTTGCCATTTTGCTGCCCAATCACTCAGTTTGCTCAGATCTTTTTGTAGTTCTTCACAATCCCTTTTGGTTTTGACTGTCCTGAACAAGTTGGTGTCATCTGCAAACTTTGCCACCTCACTGCTTACCTCATTTTCTAGATCATTGATGAACAAGTTGAACAGGATCGGTCCCAGGACTGACCCCTAGGGAACACCACTAGTTACCCTCCTCCATTGTGAAAATTTATCATTTATTCCAACCCTTTGTTTTCTGTCTTTTAACCAATTCCCGATCCATGAAAGGATCTTTCCTCCTATCCCATGACCGCCTAATTTACATAAAAGCCTTTGGTGTGGGACTGTGTCAAAGGCTTTCTGGAAATCTGGGTATATTATGTGCACTGGGTGCCCCTTGTCCGCATGTTTATTAACCCCTTCAAAGAATTCTAATAGATTAGTTAGACACGACTTCCCTCTGCTGAAACCATGCTGACTTTTGCCCAACAATTCGTGCTCTTCTACGTGCCTTGCAATTTTATTCTTTACTATTGTTTCTACTAATTTGCCAGGTACTGATGTTAGGCTTATCGATCTATAATTGCCAGGGCCGCCTCTAGAGCCTTTTTTAAATATTGGCGTTATATTGGCCGTCTTCCAGTCATTGGGTACCGAAGCGGATTTAAAGGATAGGTTACAAACCACTGTTAATAACTCCGCAATTTCACATTTGAGTTCTTTCAGAACCCTTGGGTGAATACCGTCTGGTCCTGGAGACTTGTTACTATTCAGCTTATCAATTAACTCCAAAACCTCCTCTAATGTCACTTCAATCTGGGAGAGTTCCTCAGATTTGTCACCTAAAAAGGCTGGCTCAGATTTAGGAACCTCTGTAACATCCTCAGCCATGAAGACTGAAGCAAAGAAATCATTTAATCGCTCCGCAATGGCACTGTCTTCCTTGATCGCTCCTTTTATATCTTTATCGTCCAAGGGCCCCACTGCTTTTTTAGCGGGCCTCCTGCTTCTAATGTATTTAAAAAACATTTTGCTATCATTTTTTGAATGTTTGGCTAGCTGTTCCTCAAAATCTTTTTTGGCTTTTCTTACTACATTATGACACTTAATTTGGGAGTGTTTATGTTCCTTTCTATTTTCCTCACTAGGATTTGACTTCCACTTTTTAAAAGCTGCCCTTTTCTCTCTCACTGCCTTTTTAACATGGCTGTTAAGCCATGGTGGTTCTTTGTTGGGTCTCTTACTGCGTTTTTTTATTTGGGGTATACATTTTAAGTTGGGCCTCTAGTATGGTGTCTTTAAACAGTTTCCATGCAGCTTCCAGGGATTTTAGTTTAGTTACTCTACCTTTTAGTTTCTGTTTAACTAGCTTCCTCATTTTAGTGTAATTCCCCTTTTTGAAATTAAATGCCAGAGTGTTTGACCGCTGCGGTGTTCTTCCCAACACAGGAAGAACCAAAATGGCAGTACTGGGGACAAAAGGTGCCAGAATGCCGATCTGTAGCATTCCAGCAGGAAAAAAAAAATCCTGGTTTTAGTTAGCTGGATGACCTCTTATCATGGATGTGGCCATGTTTCTGGTGGTCCCATAAAGTTTGTTTACAACCACCAGTCGTGGCTCTCAGTGACCTGTGCTATTTTTTAGCTCTAATTTACCCTTAAATATCTAAAAGCACAGTAAACAGCGGAAATGTTCCTAACGCTGTTGACAATACGAACCTCTTGTGGTTGGGCAAATTCTCTTGTTCGGCACTGGCCTGCTCCGGAGGGTGCCGGACTAGAGACGTTCAACCAGTAATGGCTCCAAAATGAAATTTCTAAATCCAGATGCTAATGACCAATTAAAAGGTACATGAAACATTTAAAATGAGCTAGGAAACAAGGGAATGATTCTCTTTTGATAATGAATAGAGCACTTTCCTGTATATCTATGTGTCTCCTACCTATTTTAAATGATTGTGGGTGGATCCATACTACATTCTGCATTGTAGTAATGTACATAGACTCATGCATACTCAGCATGAAAGTTGTTTTTTTTTTCCTTTAAAATAAATATGACAAATAGAAAAATAGTCCACAGAACTTGTTGATGGAGTTATGTTGATAAGGGAATAATCAAGCAAGTGTGCACTTCCCATTTTCATCATGGGAAGTTGCTTAGAGTTTTGGATCAGGGAAATATTATCAGTCTAAACCCAATACATGAATACTTCTTTCTTTCAGGAGTTGGAAGAGTTGATTAAAGTCAAGGAGAAAGAAGTAGAGAAAATAGAACAGAGTGGCCTTTCCTTGGTTCGGAATAAGAAGGAAGACGTCTCTGCTGTTGTCATGGGTACCCTGCAAGAACTTAACCATTCGTGGGCCAATTTAGACCACATGGTAAGAAAATGCGTTTCTATTAATCAACTCTGGGTGGCATGCCTATGAGGGCAGATAACACCTACTAGAAAGCAATAGGTGAATTTCTTCTGAAAGGGGCAGGAGGTGTCAGAGTTAGTCCAGGGGATTGGGTGAGTCTGTGTCCACCGTCATGTGAGTACCCATATGTAAAATGAGTGTAAATATTTCTAGTTCAGAGTGGTGTTGAATTCTCGTTTAAGTTTTCACATTGCTATCAGATCTCACATGAAATGTGCTGTATTAATTACAAAGACCACCTCTTAAAATACACACATTACAAACACAGTGTCCGTGTCTACACTAGCCAAAAACTTTGAAATGGCCATTTCAAAGTTTTCAAATGAAGCGCTGAAATACATATTCAGCGCCTCATTAGCATGCGGGTGGCCACGGCACTTTGAAATTGATGCGGCTCGTCCAGACGGGGCTCCTTTTCGAAAGGACCCCACCTACTTCGAAGTCCCCTTATTCCTATGAGCAGATGGGAATAAGGGGACTTCAAAGTAGGCGGGGTCCTTTCGAAAAGGAGCCCTGTCTGGACGAGCCGCACAGCGGCGAGCTGCGTCAATTTCGAAGTGCCATGGCCGCCCGCATGCTAATGAGGTGCTGAATATGTATTTCAGTGCTTCATTAGTAAACTTTGAAATGGCCATTTGCATGGCTATTTCGAAGTTTTTGGCTATTGTAGACGTAGCCAGTATGTGTAATACTGCCCCCAAGCCCACAAATACACCTATAGCCACAGACTGAATTAGGTGGAAATTAACAATGGTACACTCCCAAGAAGGGGTGCTGGAGATCAGGGTTCTGGGGGTACAACAGCACGTCCTGGCTTGAAGTGGTTTTTATCACAAACAGTGTTTGCAGATTGGTTCAATAGCTCTCAGTACCTCTGCTATGCAAATTGTTCCAGCCTTTGCAGCTTCCAAGCACCACCCACAGAAGTACAGGGGGTCCATGTTATATCTCCAGGGTATGTTCCTAAATAATGCAACTTAGAGTGAAATGATTTGTAAAGGGGAATTGATATCCGTGAGGAATAATATAATTAGCTTGAGATACAGTCTCAACACACACAGTTCACAGACATATGGCACATATAATGTACCTATAACCCAAAAATAAATAGAAATAGAATGGAAATAAATTAATAATAATAAGATAAACAAATAAACAGAAAAAGATAAGCTAGCTCCTCACCGGCTCCCACTGACTCCCTGCCAGTCCCCACCTTTTCCCATATTTCACTTCCAGCTCTCCACAGTTCTCCACCACTCCCCCAGCCCTCATCACTCCCCCATAATTTCAGGACTCACTTCCAGGGTCCCTGCACTACAGCACCTGCCTCCTGGCAACCACAAAGCTCTGCTATATTCCTGGCTTTTCGTCCCTCAGCCCCTAAACAATGTAAGTGCAGATCCATGCAACTTATAGGCTACGTCTACCCTAGCCCCTTCTTTTCGGAAGGGCCATGGTAATGAGTGAGTTGGGAAAATGCTAATGAGGTGTGACCATGAATATGCACTGCCTCATTAGCATAATGGCACCATGCACAATTCGAAAGCACCCTGTGTAGACAGGGACCTTTTGAAAGGACCCCCTGGACTTCAAAAGCCCCTTCTTCCTTAAACCAAATAGGCTTTCAAATCATGCATGGCTGCCATTATGCTAATGAGGCACTGCATATTCATGGAAGTACCTTATTAGCATCTTCCTGACTCACTCATTACCATGCCCCTTCCGAAAGGAAGGGGGGCTAGTGTAGATGTAGCCATGATGAATCTGCTTTCCTGAATTGCTTAACGAAGTATATGTGAAATGACATAGTGAAGGGACTTATAACGAGGTCCCCCTGTAAGCTCCATCCATAAGAGTTTCCTAAATTAAATGGTGTTCCCAGTAAATTGTGCAGAAGATTATAATTTTTAAAAATGCTGCCCACAGGACTCCTTTAATTTGACTCTGCCTGCAGGGGGCATGACTGTGCTGTTGGCTGATTTTGGACTATGCTAAGGGTTAGGGGTGGGCGCAGCACATTCTTGGTGATGCTGAGGGCTGGCTGCCCTTAGCCCCACCCCTTTCAGGACTGCAGAGCCCACCACCACCTTGCTGTGGAAGCTGTCATCTCCCCTGCTCTCAGAAATAGTGGTCCAGGCTTTGGGCAGGCTCATATGGAAAACTGCAATGGTTACACTCAGTTCGTGTGTCTGAGATATTTTTTTCTCAGCTGTTATAACTAGAATCTTGCTAAAAGAAGAAGAGACTTGAGATTCTACAGAACAAGGTTAGATGCTTCAAAGATATTCCAGTACTTCACCCTGCTGTGCATGAGCCCATGAAAAAGCCTGGTCAACAGCTGTGCAAAATAATTTTTTCATGGTCATGGAGTGCACCATCAGTAGTAAGCAACCATATGGTTTAAGCGCTGAGTACTGAACATGGTACTTTTAAGATATCTGTCACATGTTGTGCAACCAAAGACTGAGACATCCAAAGTCACTAATCATGTCCGAAAATCTTGGCCAGTATTGTTATGTGACCAAGCATATTTCTCTTTAAGCATGACTGTTGAACAAATAGCACTGAGCTTTGGTGCTTAACCTTTTTTGATTCAAGATCAAATGAAGGGAAATAGTTTAAACAAATAGCAAATGCCTCTCACACATTCCACATTTATTGTTCGCGCTTTTTCTCCCAGGTTGGCCAGCTGAAGATATTGTTGCAGTCTGTGCTTGATCAGTGGAGCATTCACAAAGTGGCTTATGAAGAACTGAATAGTTACCTAATGGAAGCAAGATATTCTTTGTCCCGCTTTCATCTCATCACAGGTTCCTTGGAAGCAGTGAAAGTCCAAGTGGACAACCTCCAGGTGACTAATGAGTACTGAGGCTCCTGACAGCTTAAGAAAAGATTTAGAGATAAATACTGCATTCAGTGCTGCACAGACAGCTGACTGCATATTCTGGCTCTTAAGATATTAAATCTTAGATATGCTGCCAAGTCAAACCATTTGATTTTAACAAACACCTTTGTATAAGACCTGATATTGAAATTTTTTAAAAAGTAATTTTTGGTGAAATTGCTTTTTTTAATCAAAATATTGTTTTCTCTAAATTTTCTAACCATTTCTTGAGCCTAGAAATGTGTGATTATTAGCACAATTTTTAAAATCCAATTTACAGTAGGGTTGCAACCTTCATGAGGACGTGGTGTTGAGAACCCTCATGAATGTTGAATTTCACAAATGTCCGGATGCGCCACACAGGTGGCTTGGGTGCCTCACGGTGGCTACAGAAGCAATGCGCGGGCAGCTATGGTGCATTGC
Organism: Carettochelys insculpta; assembly: GCF_033958435.1. Taxonomy (NCBI): domain Eukaryota; kingdom Metazoa; phylum Chordata; order Testudines; family Carettochelyidae; genus Carettochelys; species Carettochelys insculpta. The sequence continues at coordinate 93,721,722 of NC_134139.1, forward strand.
GCTGCCTGGTGTCAACAGCAGTGCTGCACGGAACACTACGCTAGATGACGCTGTTGATGTGGCGCACATTCACCATTGTTAGAGGACTATCTGCTACATCCAAATCTATTGAGAACGGTGGTCTGTGCTCCTAACATTCAAAAGGAGGTTTGTGAAAGTTATCTCAAGATGCTCTGGTGTTGGCAGTTCCTGTCAAAATGGCTCTACCACTTCATGAAGCCCCTGTGGAGCCTGTCAAGGTACTAGGATGTGGGGAGTAAGGAGGACAGTGTCTACCAAAGCAGAATGAAGCTTATTTGTACTCTCGCCCTACCCAAATTTGGTGGGTTTTGGGCACAAGTGTTGATCATAGGCATTTCAAAAGCAGTGACTTGGTCATCAGCCCATACTTATGCTTCTCATCGTGCCATTTCCAATCTGTCTGAGGATGATGTCTATTTCGGACAGGTTGTCTTACAGTCACTGTTCAAGTAGACTCAGAGCCCACCTCCCTGTTTGTCTGCTTGTGAGTCACCTGCAGCAGACTGGAGATAGGCAAACACTTGAAGACAAAAAGAATGTTATGTATCTTTTTGTAACTATCGTTCTTCAAGATGTGATGTGTATGTCCATTCTATGACCTGCCCCCCTTCCCCTTTCATACAAAGGGACTGAGAGGTTGGATGCAGTGCCATGTGACAACAGAAAGTATTTGAACTGCCCTGACCGGTACTGCTAAGGAGTAAAATATCTTTGACAACTGCGCACAAGGAGTGGAGTTGATGTTTATAACGCAGATCAAAGAACACCAGTTACAGAAAGTAACTGTTCTTTGTTTTTCCTTTTCCTTTTGGATTTCAGTGTTGCATTATATGGTTTCAAGCATATCCCACCAATCCCAAGCTTTCAAAACCACAAGACTAGCTTAAAAATCAAAATAGAGTCTTCTTATATGCCTTCAGGTTTCTGAGTCTTCAGGGAACTCTTGGACCACATTTTTAAGTTTTCCTTTTCAAATGTAAGAGATAGAAACTTTCACTTTTTAAAAAACAAAAGCTGAGATTCTGATATATTTGGACGACTCCAGGAATGGGGGCTAAAAATCACAAGTTCACCATGAAGCCATGATCATTGGTAACACTGTCAGCACAGAAGCATGGATGTTTTGAAACCATTGGTTTTGGAATTAAAATAATTGTGTAACATTTTTATATCTTAGGACCTGTTTTAAAATGTTTTATTAATAGTTAAATGGGGGCAAATTTTAAGTTGACGGTGTTTCAATGATTGGCTAGCTAGAGGTATGTACGTCAGTGGGGTTGCAAGGATATAAGTGAAGGTGAAAACGGCATATATCTAAATTTTCCTCTTTGTCCCCAGGTTTTACATTTCATAAAAAGGCAGCAAGTGAAACAATAAACATTATTGTGTTTGGTTTCTCTGGGCCAGATTTTGGCCTCGCTTGTAGGCATGAAGTTCACTGACCCAAGCATAAATCTAAACAGGATCCAGAGCAAGTACTCAGGTGGCTACCCAATGCCACTGCCCCTGTTGCCACAGCTTCACTGCTATTTTTAGCAAGCTAACTAGATTGAAGCTCGCTCAACTCTGCCTACTTGTGCGGCGGTCACACCTGCGATTGCAGTGTAGACCTACGCTTAGGACTTGTCAACATAAACGTATAGTTGGCAGCAAAATGGAGTGTAAATCCATCCTGCACCAGCCTACTGCAGATTAGCTCTCCATGATGGTCCGCTGCCATGTACTAACAGTTCCATAGTGCACTTTGATCTCCTCCCATTTCAAAGGAGGGTAGCTCAGAACACGTTAATAGGCTGTATGCCAGCAGGGTCCACAAGGACACCTAAGCCGTGTCTACACGTGCACGCTACTTCGAAGTAGCGACACTAACTTCGAAATAGCGCCCGTCACGGCTACACATGTTGGGCACTATTTTGACGTTAACATCGCCGTTAGGCGGCGAGACGTCGACGCTGCTAACCCCATGAGGGGATGGGAATAGCGCCCTACTTTGAAGTTGAACGTCAAAGTAGGGCACGTGTAGACGATCCGCATCCTGCAACATCGAAATAGCGGGGTCCGCCATGGTGGCCATCAGCTGAGGGGTTGAGAGATGCGCTCTCTCCAGCCCCTGCGGGGCTCTATGGTCACCGTGTGCAGCAGCCCTTAGCCCAGGGCTTCTGGCTGCTGCTGCGGCAGCTGGGGATCCATGCTGCATGCACAGGGTCTGCAACCAGTTGTCGGCTCTGTGGATCTTGAGTTGTTTAGTGCAGCTGTGTCTGGGAGGGGCCCTTTAAGGGAGCAGCTTGCTGTTGAGTTCTCCCTGTGACCCTGTCTGCAGCTGTGCCTGGCACCCTTGTTTCGATGTGTGCTACTTTGGCGTGTAGACGTTCCCTCTCAGCGCCTATTTCAATGTGGTACTGTGCAATGTCAATGTTGAACGTTGACGTTGCCAGCCCTGGAGGACGTGTAGACGTTATTCATCGAAATAGCCTATTTCGATGTCGCTACATCGAAATAAGCTACTTCGATGTAGGCTTCACGTGTAGACGTAGCTCTAATCTGTGGCAGACTGGAGTGGGATAGACTTATACCTCAGATTGCTCTGAATTAAGTGTTCCTGTAGATCTCCCCTTAGTCACAAGTTCTTCCCCAGGCTGCTCAGGGTGGGTTATTAACTCTTGATGTAGCCTAAGCAAGCAATTATTGTAGCTGTCCATGGGTCAAAAGATGGGCTGGGACAGGTCCACCAACAGCAATTCCACACCGCAATGCAGACCAGTCAGTGGGCCCCTGTCTCTCCAACACTCAGCTGGAGCCGCAAGCCCCCTGCCCAGAGAAACTCAGCCCCCACTTCAACCTAGGTCATTCACAGCTCTGTTCCACACCTGCCTAGAGAAGGTCTGTGCCTGCAGCAGTTGTACCTCCCTTCCAGTCCCCAGTCCCAGCCAAGCAGGCATATCAAAAAATGTCTTTAAAGAGATGCTTTTCCCCAGAGTAGGCTGGGTCTGGGGAAGGTAGGGGAGGCATGGCTGCAGCTGGCCTGGTGCTCCTCTGGCATGTGGGGGAGGGGCACTTGGGGGCTCCTGTGGGGGTGTGGACTTGCAGCTGGCTCAGAGTTCCATTGGCAGGAGGGACCACTGGGGGCTTCTCGGGCAGGGGGAAGTGGCTTTTGGCTCCAGCTGAAGGAGGAAGCTAGGGAGGGGGTGTGTATTGTGGCTCTGGCCATGATGGGAGGGTATGGGTAGAAGCAATGGAGCCAGTGGCTGGGTTCCAGACACAGCCCATGCTCCCATGCATACGGCCCACACTGAGGTTTCAAAATGGCCTGGCAGGGTTCTCGGCTGCCGCTACTGAGTCAGTGGCTTAGGCCTCTGGGCAATTGTCCCTTTTCCCCATCCCATACCCCCATTGGGCCTGGATTAGTCAGTCTCTTAACAAAGAGAATGTCTCATAATCACATTGCTTTAAAAGTCTGAGATCCTATAATGGTGGTGATTTGAATTATGTACTTGTTCAAGGTTCTGCTCAATATAAATAAATAAAATCTGAAAATGTATTAACAATATATTTGAAAACATTCTTCTTTGTGTTGCTATGAATGTATTTGATTAATAACCAAAAGAATTTTAAGAAGGTTTACTTTTCGCTACTTGTACTGTTAGTTTACTTCTGTGCGTTCCTCTCACTTGAATTGCAGAAAATACTCAAATATTAATATTGTTTCTTCAGTAGTTAGACACCAGTCAGTTTTGTGTTTTATTTTTTGATGCACTAGCTTTTGGTTTCAAGCAATTCATGTGAACATTTGTTTAAAACCAAGTTGTTTCTTTGAAAGGTGTTTCACATTTCACAAGATGGATTTGGTAAAAATGTATTTTTTATGAAAACCTCCATTTTGAAACATTTTTGACCCAGTAATGTTTCTCTAAAAATATATTTAAGTATGATTTGAATTAAGATAGGAATAAGTATAAGACCTGTAACTTGATTTCATGAAGCCATATGATTCAATGTACTTTCACGGGTGAGATGAAAATTTCATTTTGTTCTACAGAATAGATAACCATTTTTTTTTCTTCTCTGTACAGAGCCTGCAGGACGCGTTGGAGAAACAAGAGAGTAGCTTACAGAAATTTGGTTCAATAACCAACCAGTTATTGAAAGAATGTCACTCACCTGTCACTGAATCACTTTCCAATACTCTGAGAGAAGTCAATATTAGGTACAGAGCTTACTTTTATGGTGATTTTTGTTAAATTGAAAGTTATGATTGAAAGCCACCAGCTCTCAAAACCTGTTTAAATATGTCTGGAACATCTGATGGCCTGTATTTTATTAATTTATTTTGTACAAAATATTTTAGAGTTTTAAATATACTTAAGCATCTTTTCAAATGTTCGAAGGATTTAGGCTAGTCAAGTCCTGAGGGGACTGTGAAGGACAAAACTAAGTTAATTGTCCAAAACAATGGCAAATAAAATTCAATGTTGATTAACACAAAATGGAAAGAAAAACTTGAATTTACATACATGAACCTTGTAGTGTTTAGCTATATTCTAAATTACACATACGAACTCAGGAAGGGGACCTAGACTTCACATTAGCAACTCCATAAAGGCCTGCTCAAAGTGTAGCTGCAGTCAAAAAAGCAAACAGCGTGTTAGAATATGTAAGAACAGAATGCAGAATAGTATCAAAACCATCTTTATGCCATTATAATTAATGGTTCATACTCGTATGCATACTATTTGTAGTACTGGTCACCGCATCTCAAAGAGGATATTTTAGAATTAGAAGATCAGTAGCAAGAATGATTAGGTGTATGGAAAATTATCATAAGAAGAGAGACTGGTACTTTACAGAGGAATGAGAGGGGGTTTGGTAAAAGTTTTGAAAATAATATACAATATTAAGAAGTTAAACTGAGAATTTATTTTTTCACGGTCTCAATTCTAGAACAAGGGGTGAACCGAAAAGAAGCAAATTTTAAAACTTCTAAAGGAAAAGATTTTTCACAACACAGGATTAGACTGTGAAACTCTTTGCTACTAAGGGCCATTGAAAACAAGAATTTAGCAAGATTCACAGCAGGACTGAACATTTATAAGTGCTACAAAAATATCCACAGTTCTTACAATTGCTTCTTTTTTTAAAAGCGGGCTATAGAAGGGCTTAACCTATCTGTGACTATTGGTGGTTAGTCAGAGACCGTATCACCCCATTTCTGCCTGCTATGGGGTTTTTCTCACTCTTTCTCACTGTGAAAAGACACTAATGCTGGCTGTTGTCAGAGACAAATGTGGTATGCTGTGACAGTTCATGTGAGCACAAATGTCGGTATTTAAATGCTCGGAGAAACTTGTACTACTGTTTTTTTTTTAAAACAGTATGACGTAAAGTAGAGTCAGCTTAAATCATAACCATGATTTAATCTAATTTAAAATTCTAAGAATTACTCACCTTTTTTCCAAACAGCTACTTATCAAAACAAATTTATAATTCTTTATATGTCCGTGAACTGTAAATAATTGCTACTCTAGATCGTCTTCTGTGTAGCTCTGTTAGCTCACGTGGTTTGACAGATTCATTTGACGTGTCTGGCAGGTGGAACAGCCTGCTGGAAGAGATTGCAGAGCAACTACACTCCAGTAAGGCCCTGCTTCAGCTTTGGCAGAAGTACAAAGACTGTTACAGCCAGTGCTCCTCCACAGTCCAACAACATGAGGACCAAATCAGTGAGCTTTTGAAGACAGCCACTAACAAGGACATAGCTGATGAGGAAGTCACAACTTGGATTCAGGATTGCAATGTACGTCCAGTAAGCTTATCACAATTGCATGGGCTAATATCACAGCAGGATTCCCTACACTAAACTATTTCTCCAGGCTTAGCAAGTTATCTTGAATTTTATATGTAGGGGTGTTAATTTCTCTTTACTAAAGAGTCCCTCAGGCATCAACCATGGACTCTACCTTCTCCATCCAGGCCCTACTATGGGAGTAGACCAAAGGGGCTCTGACCTTCCTGAACTGAGAATTCAGGGCATTGACTCAATCTTCCTGAGTTCTTTGATTTTCTTACACAGGCACTTTGTTCCTCCTTCTAAATGTTATTTTAAATGTTGAGTTCTGTTTATGGTCTAGACTCATGCTACAGACAGATGAATTACTATTTTGGGGTCAAATGCTTTGGTCTTTACATATCCAAGTGACACTTACTTAAGCAAATATTCACATTTATTTCAGTTGGAGTATTCATATGACAGGATTGTAGGATCAGCTGTGGTTTTGCCTCCATACTCTAGACTGGCAAATGTGTGAGGCAGAGCAGAGAGAGAGGTTCAAAATTTTTTTCCACCTCTCTTTCATTGTGAAAGGACACAAGACATTCTATTGAAGTCTCAAGAATCTGCCCATTCACCGGATTACCCACAGTTCATAGAAAAGGTACTATTTATCCCCTAGACTTGGACACATTTCTTCATTTGTGACTTATGATAATCCATTATGCCATTGTCTTTGATAGGCAGGTTGTCATAGGGCAGTCTTGCCTGGAGCACCATCCAGAACCAGGCTGCAGCATTACAGGCACACCAGCCCCAGTTCATTCTTTCAGTGTCCTCATTAACACCTCATCAGGCTCTTCTGCTTTAATACCCATTTTTGGAACTGGTCTGTTAGCAAAGCATAGCTCAGCAAATCAGCAACAGAAATTCCAAACACAGTCCAACTCTCCTATCTGATGGATATAGTCTTTAAAACCCTGCCCTTCCCATCACCTCTATGGCTAGTCATTCCCTACTGCATGCTACACCATCTGCCTAATGTAGGCTCTTCGTCAGTCACTTCTGTCAGTATGCCAGGATAGCCACCCCAGCTCTATCACTAAATGTAACCCCACTCTTGGCAGCTGGAAACCTCATAGCCGTACTGGTGGAAAATCATCCTCACCAAGAGAGCATCCCTACCTCTCCTGGCCCTCTCACTGTTCCTCTGGACCCACCTCTCTAGTGTCATCAGCAGATACGACCCTCTGCTGGATAGCCTTCTGCTCTCTAACCCTGGCTGGCTGGGTTGGAGATGCCATCCAGGAAACCCTCCATCTGCTTTCCTACCTTCAGCTTTCCCAGGAGCCTCCCATACTTTCTTCTGCAGCTTTCATCTGGTCTTTGCCTTACTGACTCCCACTGTGCTCTAAAATCTAAAGCAACACTCGGTGACTGACAGACCCTCTCTGAGATTCCCCATTCTTTATAGCTCCAGTTGCTGACTGGCTCTCTTCATTGGCCAAACTGGAAGCACCTGTTCTGGCAGAAGGAGTTGGACCTACTTTGTTTACTGCAGCCAGCTTCCTTGTGATGCAAGTCTTTGTCACTTTTATTCTACTTAGTATAAGCAATCATTTAAAAATTGCTCCCTTAAAATTACATTTTTGGGTTTTGCAGGCACTTGGGTTCATATGGCATGCTTTTGCCATGAAGACTATGCACAAAAATGGATTTTAAAAAATCTTCCTACCAGGTCAGCTCAGCTAAAAAGGGACATTTCCAGTCAAAACAGATTAAGCCATAATGTGGCATTTTCACTGCTAGAAATATTGTCATATCAGCTGATCCACATGGATGCTTTTCACATGTTTCTGATCTCTGCTCAAAACAAGCATGTAGTCAGCTGATCAAGCACGTCTTTTCTAACTCCTTGAGCACATGTACTGAAACATTTGTTCTTTTATACAGATATACCACAGCCAGTCAAGACTCGCTTAAAATAAAAAAACTTCTATAATGTAATAATAACTGTATAAATATAATCTGTTATTTTCATGAATTATGAATTACATGACAGATTTTGAGAACCCCAGAAGCTCAGGTGAGATTGATTTGAAGCAGAGTACCTTTAAGCTTTTGTTCACCTGGCTGTTACTACAGGACGTATTGAGGCATCTGAGGACAGTGCAAGATTCCCTGTTTGTTCTCCATGAACTTGGAGAGCAGCTTAAGCAACAAGTGGAGACTTCTGCATCAGCAGCTATTCAGTCTGATCAACTCTCCCTGAGCCAAAAGTTGTCTGCCATGGAACAGACTCTCATCAGGCAAAAGACTATACTTCAGGTACAAAGAGCTTGTTTCATGTTTATTGCCAGACCATGGGAAATCAATACTGTCTAACATATTACCAACACTTCCACTGCTTACTGGGCTCTTAGAAGATATTTAGGGGTAAATTACAGCTAAATAACAACAAAGAACACAGAATCAGGACTGACGGCTTTAAACAAATTTTATGGGGCTGTGGGAAACTTGGCCACATCCATGGCAAGTGAACATCCAGCTAACTAAAACCATGCTGGATTATGTATGAAGTTGTACTAGAGAGTGCCGGGTTAGAGAGGTTCAACCTGTAGTATGTGTATTACATATCTAAAAGTGGGAAAACTCAACTAACATGTCCAGACTTATAGATGGAAACTAGCTACGTGATCCCAAGTGCTGAAAAGGGGACAACAAACCTTGCAAGAAAGATAGAAATTTACCTTTCAAACCTAGTATCGGAGGGGTAGCTGCGTTAGTCTGGATCTGTAACAGCAACGAAGGGTCCTGTGGCACCTTATAGACTAACAGAAACATTTTGAGCATGAGCTTTCGTGAGCACAGACTCACTTCTTCAGATGCTTCAGATGCTTTAACCCAATCCACTTCCCCTCCTCCAGAACCTGGCACCCTCAGCCCTCCCTCCGCTCTGAGTGCTCTCCCCAAAAGCCAGGCACCTGCCCAACTCTACTTCAATGCCAGTGACTTCTTCAGCATCTGAAGAAGTGAGTCTGTGCTCATGAAAGCTCATGCTCAAAATGTTTCTGTTAGTCTATAAGGTGCCACAGGACCCTTTGTTGCTCTTTCGAACCTAGAAACCCCAAAGTAATTATGGACGTGACAGTCAATCAGACTGTATATAGAGGTAACCTCCAGATCCACAGCTGCTAATTAGATATGAGAGGCAAGGAAATATCAAGCTTTCGCTCACAGTCAATAAACACACAGAAAAACCTGGGCTTGATTTTTTTTAAAAACATTCATTTTTAATTTAGCCCTTCTCCCATTGAGTGTTGTACTATTTACTTTGATGGAAAAAGGCCAGTAATGAATGCTTTTGAAAATCCCAATTTAAATATGTACAGAAGTAAGTAAAGAAATGGGGATCATAGATCAGTTGCCAAAGGCATGGAAAATGTCCAGGTCCACTAGTTAAATCAGTACAAAAGAGCAGCATGAGTCCTGCAGTAAAAGTACACATGCATGGAAAAATACAAGAAAGTAGCTTACATCCAGATGGCTATGTGCTTGGAAAAATGCTCATAAAACTGCTCATTCAATTTGTTAAAGCCATAAAAAATCAGGCATATATGCCATTTTATAAAGAGAGGAAAAATGACAGGGCTTTTTATAGCAATCTGAAAATGAATTATGACTATTTATTTTTATTAACAGGGTTGTTTTTAACAGTTCAGTTTTATAAAGAGAGATGCTGAATTATCTCAAGTCACCTTAACTATTTTTAAAATAAAATAATTGCAGATTGAGCGTTCAGTCCTGAAACTTTAAAATTCAGTTAATGCTAAGAATTTGGGAGATTGTTTTTCTTTTTAATGTGTGTGTAAGATTTTTGTTTAGAATTACATATATGTAGAGTTACATGTGTTACAACAAAGCTATTTTTATGGTATATCTTCAAAGCTTTATAAACTAGCCCTGATTTTTGAAAGGCGTCATTGTTAACTGCTTTGAACTCCTAACAACTGATTTACTTGCAAGTTTCATGAACAATTAACAATTTACTGTAGCCCTCTATTCATCAAAGCACCTCAGCATATACTTAAGCCCCACTGAATTCAGCATGCATGTGCGTAAGTACTTTGCTGAAGTGGTGCTTTAAAGAGTAAATGATGTCAATTTCATTACAATCAGCTCTTGTTTTCGTGTCTAGCAAAACGATTATACTCGCACTTTCATAATAAATGTGACCTTTTCCATTTCGGGTTTGTAATTGCCTGTCTAATCAGAAATACTGGTTCTACTGAAGAGAAGCAATCCACAGTCAGATTGCAAATTGGTGCTAGTGAGAACAGCTATTAGAGGAGTTTTAGCATTAGAATCACTGAAGGAGTAGTGCGGTCGTAACAAAGAATATGACTATGATGTGGCCTCTTATTAAGCTTTTAAATTGTGGACTTTCTTTTGTACCTCAGGCTGGAGTTCTAGACTATGAGACATTTGCTAAGAGCCTAGAAGGCCTGGAGGCCTGGATAACAGAAGCTGAAGAAATGTTGAAAGGACAAGACCCCAGTCATTCATCTGATCTCTCTATAATCCAGAACAGGATGGAAGAACTCAAAGTGAGTGACAACTACAAACAGTATGACACTAAACTGTAAGAGCAGCATGATCCATATATAGTATAATCCATGCACAAAATCCACATGTGTTCACTTACCACTAAGGCCTCACGTACATACACTGAAGCAGGGTTGGCCATCCAGTTAGGGACTAAGAGCCGCTTGGATAGAGTACAAAGAGCCATGTGTTATAAATTTATTTTTATCTATCTATCTATCTATCTATCTATCTATCTAGATAGATTGATAAAATAAATACATATTACGTAGCTCAGTACCTTCCCGTTCCCCCAGAGGCAGGCTTTCCCAACCCCCTGCTTTAACCCAATCCACTTCCCCTCCTCCAGAACCTGGCACCCTCAGCCCTCCCTCCGCTCTGAGTGCTCTCCCCAAAAGCCAGGCACCTGCCCAACTCTACTTCAATGCCAGTGACTCACCAGAGCCACCACTGCATGTGCAGAACAGTGGATGACACTACCGGTGCATGGGTCTGAGCAAGAGCCACATTTAACGGCTAGTAGAGCCACATGCGGCCTGAGAGCCACGTGTTGGCCACCACTGCACTGAAGATAGAAGACTAAAATTTATTTCTGGCAGTCTATCATTAACTGCTTTCCTTTTGCCCCAGTGTGAGGAGGACCTGGATGGGCAAACTGATTGGAGTAAAATAAGTTCCTAAATATCATTCCAAACTTGAACTAAATAGTTTTAGACATTTAGAAAAGTTTGCATATTTTCTTCTCTTTCTTCTCTTCATATTCCTGAACCCCTGCAGTAACTGAGCCACATACAGAAAGGATACAGTACCGGTAAAGAACGTCTTTAATTTCTGGCCTACCTGGAAGCAGGAAGACTGTTCACTTGACCTCTGCAGATACAAGAGGTTCTCATAATATTAATTTCGACATTGAGACTGTTTGATGCTTACCTAAACTAAATCTTCCGACATTTGGATAGCTGGCTGGATGTGCTGTATCTCATTTCCTCTCATATCTGGATACTGTTAGGAAAGAAATACTTAGATATAACATTTCAAGAGAGGTGCAAGAAGCATCTAAATCCCTGAATATGATGCAGAGTTTAGTGGTCTGATCCCATGAGAATAACCACACTTTGAAACTTAATATAGAAGCTGCCTACTGTATAGGGGATCCCCAGAATACTCCAAGTGAAATGTACCTGAGGCACAAAATTCAGAACCAGGTCCCCACGCTTCCCAATTACTAGTTCTAGAAAGCATTACACATTTTAAAATGTATCTTATCTGTGCAAGTGGTAAGGTAAGTGAAAGGGACTGCATACTCCTTTTTTTATTATCTTAATTCGTGTGTGTGTGTGTGTGTGTATTTTTATAGTCATTTGTACTTTGGCAGGGACCAGTCCCTACCGGAAAGCTGACCTGCTGTTTCTCCCATTTTAGCTCCACTGTTTTTCTTCCCTCAGAAATACCTACAGAACATGCCTATACTATGACTTAACTGGTGGATATACTGATCCAAACACGACATTTCTTCTCACAGGCTAAGTGCACCATCTTTGAAGAGATACCTCCTTTTGCAAAATATTCTGCTGATCTGGGGACTAAGACACTAGGCTCTAGAATCACAAAAGGGTTCCTTGCCCGGCAATGGAGAGCACTTGCCACAAGGTGGCAATCCAAGCCATCCCAAATCCACCAATTGGGAATGTTCTCTTAGTTTTCAGACTTCAGTAGGATTTCTTTGTCTATGGCTACGCACATAACAAGAAGTCCTGTGACACTTTGGAGACTAACAAATACATTAGGTCATGAACTTTCTACCTGTGTTCCTTGTCACTCATTCCAGAGCCAGATGTTAAAGTTCAGCAGCATGGCACCGGATTTGGACCGTCTGAATGAGCTGGGTTACAAGCTACCCCTGAATGATAAAGAAATCAAAAGGATGCAGAGTCTGAACAGGCGGTGGTCTATGATCTCATCTCAGACAACAGAAAGATTCAGGTTGGGTCAGCTACAAGCATATGTATTACTACCTGTTAGTCATTCTGAGCTGGAAAAGGCAGTTCAATGTGAAATTTTGGCTTTGCTTGCACTAGGTGAATTTTGCTGGTATATTCAAACCAGTACAGCTATATCAGCAAAAGCCTCTTGCGTGAATCTAGTTGTATCATTGTTAAACAGCTTATGCTGTTTCCAAAACTAATGTAAGCTATGCTAATAAAATACTGTTATCCCAGCATCACTGTATGTATCCCCGGGCTTTTATTGGTATATTTAGGTTGATAAAAAAGAAATTACAGACCCAACCAAAATGGCCATACCAGTAAAAAGTAGATAAGCCTGTCTTATATAACTGATAAAACTGATGCTATTCTCCTTTGGGATCACAACTAGGACATAGTCTATACTCTAAAAGTTTTATCACCACAGTTCTGTGGGTAAGTATGAAAAAATCACATCCACAAATAATATAAATATGCTAGTAAAAGCCCTTGTGTGGACTAAATTCTCCTGACCAAATATATAGATAGATGCAGTTATTAGGGACGTGATTTGAGTTACATCATCAAAGTAACTTTTTTTTTTCACTAGTGTAAGCAATGTCTTCACTAGCAAGGGACTGTTGGTACAGTACTTCTTGGTCAATAGATCTCTATTAGCAAACTTTTGTAAGTGTAGATATAACCTCAGGCATTGTTATAAAGTAGTAATGAGCTTGTGCCTCTATATATGGAGCAAAGAGGCAAAAGGAATTTTATCAAACAAAAGCAATGGTGATTGTCTGTTTATGAACAGATGATGTTGTTTTAAATTCTGCTACTTCTGGGAGGACAAGGGGGTTCCACATCAAACAATCCCCTGCCTAGGATAAGGCAGCATTTGGGTTTGTGATGGTGCCCTGAAAAACCACTGCCATTTTATTTTGTATGAGCTGGAGGCATTAATGAATCCATCTTTCATCCTTCTAGTAAACTGCAGTCTTTTTTACTGCAACACCAGACCTTTCTGGAGAAATGTGAGAGCTGGATGGAATTTCTCGTTCAGACTGAGCAAAAACTGGCTGCAGAGATTTCAGGAAACTACCAGAGCTTGTTGGAGCAACAGAGGGCACATGAGGCAAGTTATAACAGATGGACTTTACATAGAGACATTTTACGTTACCCTTCAGTAAGCTACCCTCTGCCGTATCCTCACTGAGTATTGTACCTTAGTAACTAAAGGATGTGGATATATAAAAATACAGACCATTGGTATCCAAGCTATGGCCCATGTATATTACATGGTATATAAAATCTGTATATAAAATCAAATTTTCAAGTATCCTGTAATTACCCAGGGATGTTTGTTCCACTTGACATCCCACTGTTCTCATCTGCAGTGTTTCACAGTCTTTCAGTCTCCTGACACACTCTTAGTTCCTATTTCTCTCCTGTGCCATCCTAGTCTCCCGGTCTTAAACAATTAGCTTCCTGCACTAAGAATGAAGTGGTGAAAACTTCTGTGACTGTGTTAAATATGACTTCCTAGCTGCCTTTCTGAAATTCTTAATCCTGTTTTGGCACTAACAAGATGCGTAAGTGGCAAACTTTTCTGCATCCGCATATCTACCTGTGAAAAAATTGATTCTAGATTTTTTTCAAATGGATTAAATGTACAGGCAAATAGGGCGTGGGTGTGTGTTCATATAAAAAATCTCTGCCTCGGATTCCTATATACCCACAAGAGTGCTGTCAGAAAAATTTTTCAAGGACATCAGAAAGCATTTAGAAGTTATAAGGTATATTGGGTGACAAAAAATCAAAAGGACTTATGGGACAGATTTTTGAAAATATTTAGGCACTTTACTTCCAGGAGAAGTAAGCACTGAAATACTTTTTTTAAAAAAATCTAGAACTAAATGATTCAATAATGAAAGTTATTAGGAGTCTTAATCCTATTGATTTTGATTAAGACTTACAGCATGTAGCCTAAGTCACTTTTGAAACGTGTATATTGGCTCCCAAGTCTCTTGGGCACCTCTGAGAATATTACCTTATCTTTTCTTCTCATTTGATCTTTTTGAAAAAATTAGATTTTTAAATAATCACACAACGTGATCCATTCCAGCTGAAGATCTGGCCCAGTATTTCTACAAAAAAACTTTCTTAAAACTCAAAATTTTAATTTTGATCAGAGTAAAAATAAAATAGTAGCTACCATGTTTTCAATCTCACCATGCAACTGTGCACTGCTGTCAGAGAGGTGTATCCACAATGTAAAATTGTCTTACAATGTTGTTAACGTCATACAAACTTTTGATGTGAAAGTTCTACATGCAGGTATGACTTCACCAAGCAAAGAACTATAACAACTTAATATTTAAAAACATTTCAGAAAATAAGACATATACACAAATACTCCTCAACCACAGGATTCCAAATTCCTCATGCAGCTTCTCTTTAAAACATGCTGTCGATCACAGTCTTGACTCCAAAGGGTGCCGAGAACATAGATTAGCTTTTATGTACAGTAAAAAATATTCTGTTTAATGGGAAGAATAATTACTCCTCTCTCTTCTTCCCCAAGACTGTGGGATTAATCCCATTCTCAATCCAGTTGATACAATGTGGAGCTCACATGGAGCAGGATTAAGCATTGAGTAAATTAAATGAGAAGTGATCTTTCTTTTTTCCCCTTTTTTTTTTCCTGCCAGTGATAGCAGAAGAAGTGTAAGCCTTTGAGACCTTTTCTTTGAAACCACTTCTGTCTCTTTTATATTAGTTGTTCCAGGCAGAGATGTTCAGTCGCCAGCAGATTTTACATTCAATCATTGCTGATGGGCAGCACCTACTAGAGCAAGGACAGGTGGATGACAGGTAAACACTCGTGTGTTTGATTTTTTTTTTTTTAATTAATGTACGGTACCATATGCTTTGTGTTAGGTAATTGTCAAACAGAAAAGAAGGAACACTGTACGAAGTCAGACAGGTAGAGGGTAGGTGGAAGTCTCATAAGATGTAAGTCAAGTGGCCAATAAACTGACTGGCCATTTTTTGGTAATAAAATACTGGGTCAGCACAATGCTGTTGGTTTTTGGTTTGTTTGTTTGTTTTTTGTTTTTGTTTTTGTTTTTTAAATAAATTATTAATTCCTCCAACTTGTGATTTTGGGGACCACAGAAGCTCCATGGTTGTGTCTTCAGACTCGAATGTAGTGCATGACACCTTCCACCATGACATGGTTGCAAAATTCCCCTATACCCAAGGGCCAGGAGTGGGGGGCCTACACTTTCTGATCGGGGCCATACACTATCCCAGGAGAACACCCGCTGACACTTTATATTAGTTTTTTTTCTGCACTATTTGCACCACCAGGCAGCACAGATGAGGTAGGGTGAGAACCAGCATGTGGCCAGGAGAGTTAAATATTTAAAAAAATCAGCACACACCACTAAAGCATATGGAGCACTTTTGCTGTAGAGATCCAACCAGTACTATATACCAGGACTTGCCATAAATTCCTCTCCCAGTACAAATATTAGTGTTTTTTTCCTTTTTTTGAGATGAGTGATAAGTATATTTCATACCCAGAATGTTTGAGAGAGGATTGTAAGCTTTCAATGAGTTTTTAAATAATTTTTACAAAGATTGCAGTTTGAAATAAGACGTTTTTCTTGAGAAGAGAATTTCTGGCTAATGACCTGAAATGTGGTAGTTTTTACTTCACAGATGGCTGCCATTGGAAAGAGTAATTCATCCCTTTTTACCAAGATTTTATAGGCAGCTATCAGAAAATAATACGTATTCAACTTTTTGTTCATTAGAGGAACAGATCAAAGATACAATTCTGAACTCATGCTTGTATTATTTGTTGTTAAATAGGGATGAGTTTAATCTGAAACTCACACTGCTCAGTAATCAATGGCAAGGAGTGATACGTAGAGCACAGCAGAGGAGGGGAATCATTGACAGCCAGCTCTACCAATGGCAGCGTTACAGGGAGATGGCAGAGAAACTACACAAATGGCTGGTAGAAATGTCTTGTCAGCCAGTGAGTGGGCTGGGGAGTGTTCCTATTCCACTACAGCAAGCCAGAGCCCTGCTGGATGAAGTGCAGGTATGTCAAGTATGTTAAAAATACTTCTAGTCCTTTTCTTTTATGCTTTCAAATTATGGTCACCAGCCAATAGTGCAGGACCCACTGGTAGATCCTGGAGCCTCTGACAGGTGAGCCAGACTGGTTTGGCTGGGCAGCTGCTCCTCTTCCCACAGCCATGCTTCACCTGCCCTCTGCCTTGGAGCTGCCCCCTATGTTTTTGACTTGTCTGTGTATTTAATAATTTTTATTTCTCTCTTGTGCTCGAATGTAATTCTTTGAGTTGATTATTCTGAAATGCCTAACTTGTCATGGCTGAACTAATTATTCCTGGGGTATATGTTAAAAAATATATATTATATCTAGGTTGTTGGTTTCTACTGGAGGTGCAGATCTATACTTTGCCTCAATATTAGTGTACATTGAATAATTATCAATGGTTCACAGTCATGCTGGAAGGGCGTAGTAGAGCTCCTCAGGGATCAGTTTTGAGAATGGTACAGAGAGTGCGCTTATAAAATTAGCATGTCATACCAGCCTGGGAGGGGTTGCCAGGGTTTTGGAGGCTGGGGTCATAATTCAAAATGATTTGCACAAACTGGGGAAATGATCTGATGTAAATAGGTTGAAAATCAGTGAGGACAAATGCAAAGTACTCCATTAAGGCAGGAGCAATCAGTAGCACACATACAAAACGGGAAGTGGCTGCCTAGAAGGAGATACTGCAGAAAGGGATCTAGGGGGTTATAGCTAAATATGAGTCAACAGTGTGACAGTGTTGCAAAAAAGGCAAACATCATTCTGGGATGTATGAGCAGAAATGCTGTGAGCAAGACACAAGAAGTGATTCTTCCGCTCTACCCTGCGCTGATTAGACCTAAACCAGAGCATTGTGTCCAGTTCTGGGGCAGCCCATTTCATGAAAGATGTGGACGTGTTGGAGAGGGTCCAGAGAAGACCATCAAAGATGATTAAAAATCTAGAGAACATGACTTATGAGGAAAGATAGAAAGAACTGGGGTTTTTAAGTCTGGAAAAGAGAGGACTGAGAGGGGCATAGGACTGAGAGCTTTTAAGTACCTAAAAAGGTGTTACAAGGGGGTGGGAGAATAAGTATTTTATTTAACTTCTGATGCCAGGACAAAAGCAATACGCTTACATTGTGTCAAGGGAGGTTTAGGCTGGACATGAGGAAAAACTGCCTGTCATGGTGATGTGGCTTGTGTGTCTCAAGGACTCAGAGAGCTATGCCAGGAGGAGGTACAGCTCTTGGAAGAGTCAACCAGACTGGACAGGTCAAAGGGTAGAGACCAGACAAATTTGGATCGCCTCTCCTCGAGGTAAAAGGGGCTGGCTTATGGTTAGCAACCCTATCCAGAAAAAAAACAAAAGTTACAGATTTAAAAAAAACAACAACTACAAAGAAAACTAGTAAAGTAGGTTTATGTAGGACATTAGAAAAACTGCCTGTCACAATGGTTAAGCATGGAAATAAATTGCCCAAGGAAATTGTGGAATCTCCATCATTTGGAGTATTAAGAAGAGGTTAGACAAGCACCTGTCAGACATGGTCTAGATAGTGCTGGGTCCTGCCTTGAGTGCAGAGGACTGGACTTGATCTCTTGATGTTCCTGCTGGTTCTTGTATTCTGTGGCTATGGTTACACAACATCGCTCTGAACAGAAGTCACTGTCAGAAGAGATTTCTGACAAAACTTCTATTGACAGATTGAAGCTACACACAAAAGCAAAGCGGGAGAGTGCTCTTCTCTGTTGACAGATCAGCCAGACTTCCCGGCTGCTGTCTGGACAAAACAGGCACCTGAAAGCACAGCAGACAGGGCTGTCCATTGTTGTGTATGCCTTGTGTGTTGAGAGAGAACCCTGGGGCGTTTACAAAATTGTTCTGTCAACAGCAGCATTCTACCTCCAAGTTTTGAAGCAGAACACTGCTGGCAAGAGTACTGAGTTTTATCAACACACTGTCAACAAAACCCATGTTGTGTATAAACGCTCCACTGGTTTTGTCGACAAAATCCCGGTTTTGTCAACAAAAGTCTCTAGTGTAAGCGTAGCCTTTGATTCTGTAGCCAAATTGATTCCCTATAAGTTTTTTTCTATTTATGTGCAGATCGCTGTCTGGGAGTCTCCTGGAATCAGATTTGATCTCCTGGGAGCTCCTACAACCAAACTGGGAGATGGGCTGTTAGCAGCCAAGCAGCACAGAGAGGCTAAGGAAGTCTTCCCCCTGTGCTGCTGCTGGATGTGGTTGGCACATCCTTGCAGCCCCAAAGGAAAGCAGGATAGGGAGTGTCTACATTCTGCCCTTCCCTGCAGACCCTGCCCCTGGAGCTCCTGTTGGCCAGGAATGGGGACCCACAGCCAATATGAGACATAGGCGTGGTGGGCAGCAAATGGAGCCACTTGCTTGTCTCCTGTAGGACCCACCGCTGGACATGCCGTCCATTTCAGAAGTGGCTCAGGGCCAGAATGTGGGTAAATCTGCTTTAGTCCCACTGCATCCCATCCTGGGAGCTGACTAAGATAAGCAGTGCCAGCCAGAGCTCATGTCCTGAACCTCCTCCTTTCCTCCAATACCATGTCCTATTCCTAAACCATTCCTGCCCCCAAAATCCCTCCCAGAGCCTGCACTCCAACATCCTGCCCAAATCTCAGCCCAAAGCCCCTCTCACACGCTGAACCCCTTGGCCAAAGACCAGAGCCTGCACCCCAACTCCCTGCCCCAGCCTGTTGCAATTGATCAACGTTGGGGCAGGCAGGGGAAATGGTGTGAGCAGAGCTTCAGAGAAGGGGTGAGGCCAGGAGCAAGGTAAGGGTGTTTGGGTTTGAGGGAGATCCTGGATTACACTTAAATTCCAGAAGTAATCTTGTGCTTTAAAAGAGACAAAGGGTTTAATGTGTAGTTGGAAGATGACTTGCTTATCTTAAAAGTGTGCTGCAATCAAATTAATTACAGTAGTCAAATCAGTGGAGTCGAGCAACAGGAATACTGGACATGGTTCTTTTTCAGAAAGACTTAAGGCTGGATTTATACATTTAGAGACATCTCAGTGAGGTAGTTTTTAACAAAGATTATGCAAGCACCAACATCAACAATTTAAGCTTGCTTGCTGGAATGTGCGGACCATGCTGACCGGCTTGACTGAAGATCTTCAGGCCATCAGTGACGCCCACAAGACCGCTGTCACAACGAGGAACTGAAGAGGCTCAGAGTTGATATCGCTGCACTGCAAGAGACACGACTCGCAGATTCGGGATCTCTAAAGGAAGAGGACTATACCTTTTTCTGGCAGGATAAAGCCCAAGAAGAACCCAGAGAGCATGGTGTTGGTTTTGCTGTCAGAAACACCCTTCTACAAATGGTTGATTTAGTCATGGGCGGATCAGAAAGACTTCTTTGGATCACGCTTCAAACTTGCGCCGGTCCTGTCCACCTGATCAGCGCTTATGCTCCAACCCTGTATGCCACATCAGAAGTAAAAGACAAGTTCTATGACATGCTTAGTGCTGCTGTAGCGCAAATACCTGCTCGTGAACAACTGTTCATCTTGGATGACTTCAATGCAAGAGTTGGAACTGATTGGGCCTCATGGCCTTCCTGCTTAGGACACTTCGGTGTGGGAAAAATGAATGACAATGGACAGCGTCTCCTTGAACTGTGCACGTACCACAATCTGTGCATCACAAACACATTCTTCTGAACGAAGCCACAGCACAGAGTGTCATGGAGACACCCACGCTCGAAGCACTGGCATCAACTGGATGTGGTCATCACTAGGCGTAATAACCTAAAAAACGTCCTTCTGACACACAGCTATCATAGTGCTGACTGTGATACAGATCACTCGCTAGTTTGCTCCAAGCTCAAGCTGAGACCCAAGAAGCTGTACCGCTCTAAACCTGCTGGAAGGCCCCGCATTGACGCCAGAAAGACAGCAAACTCGGAGAAAGCTGAAAAGTTCAGAGAGAGCCTCCAGGAAAATCTGCGCAGCGGCCCTGGGGGCACCGATGCGACATCCAAATGGCAACATCTGAGGGATACACTTTACAACACGGCCTTGTCGGTGTTTGGAAGAAGAGCTAGAAACATGAACGACTGGTTCGAAGCTAACTCCGATGAGATGATTCCAGTCATTGAAAAGAAGCGCGCTGCACTCCTGGAGCACAAACGCTCACCGAGCCGGAGTACCCAGCAAGCACTTAGAGAGGCCAGAAGAACAGTACAGCAGACAGCCAGGCGCTGTGCCAACAACCACTGGCTCCAGCTATGCAGCAGCATCCAGACCTGTGCCGACTTTGGTAATCTCAGAGGAATGTACAAGGGTATGAGGAAGGCATTAGGATCCACCCAGAACAAGATGGCACCTCTGAAATCCAAATCTGGTGAAGTCATTGCTGACAAAGCCAAACAGATGGAGCGCTGGGTTGAGCACTACTCTGAGCTGTACTCACGCGAGAACGTTGTGGTTGACGCAGCCCTCGATGCCGACTGTGGATGAACTGAAGAGAGCCATCAACAGCATTGCAGCAGGAAAGGCCCCTGGTCAGGATGGTATACCACCAGAGGTAATCAAATGTGCCGCGGACACACTCCTGGAACCCCTACATGAGCTACTGTGTCTGTGCTGGAAAGAGGGTGGGGTTCCACAGGATATGCGTGACGCTAACATTGTAACCTTGTATAAGAACAAAGGAGACAGAAGCAACTGCAACAACTACCGTGGAATCTCCCTCCTAAGCGTCACTGGTAAACTGTTCGCTTGCGTCCTCCTTGGCAGACTCCAGAAGATTGCTGAGAGGGTGCACCCCGAATCACAGTGCGGATTCTGCGCAGAGAGGTCTACCGTTGACATGGTCTTCTCTCTAAGGCAGCTGCAGGAGAAGTGCAGGGAGCAGAGAAGGCCACTCTACATAGCCTTCACTGACCTGACCAAGGCCTTTGACTTGGTCAGCAGGGATGGTCTGTTCAAACTGCTCCACAAGATAGGCTGTCCTCCACGGTTACTCAAAATGATCCAGTAGTTCCACGAAGACATGAGAGGAACCATCCAATATGATGGTGCATTATCGGATGCTTTCAGAATCAGGAGCGGCGTCAAACAAGGATGCGTGCTTGCTCCGACATTGTTCGGGATCTTCTTCGCACTCCTCCTGAAGCATGCCTTTGGATCTTCAACAGAGGGCATCTTGCTGCACACAAGATCTGATGGGAAACTGTTTAATCTTGCAAGGCTGAAAGCTAAGTCTAAGGTGCGGGAAGTCCTCATCAGAGACATGCTGTTCACAGATGATGCTGCTGTAGTGTCTCACACAGAAGACCAGCTTCAAAAACTGCTGGATCAGTTCTCCAAAGCTTGCAAGGACTTTGGGCTTACCATCAGCCTAAAGAAGACAAACGTACTCTGTCAGGATGTTGCTGAATCCCCATCAATCAGCATTGACAACTATATGTTAGAGGTCATCCACGAGTTCGTTTACCTCGGGTCCACCATCACTGACACCCTGTCATTGGACACTGAGCTAAATAGGAGGATCGGAAAAGCGGCCACAACTCTTTCCAGACTCAGCAAGAGAGTGTGGAATAACAACAAGCTGTACACTCACACCAAAATGCAAGTCTACAGAACCTGCATCCTCAGCACCCTCCTTTATGGCAGCGAGAGTTGGACCCTGTATGCCCGCCAGGAAAAGAGGCTGAACGTCTTCCACTTGCATTGCCTGAGGCGCATACTTGGAATATCATGGAAGGACAGAGTGACCAACACTGCTGTCCTCGAGCAAGCTGGAATCCCAACCATGCACACCCTCCTCAGGCAGCGTCAACTCAGGTGGCTTGGCCACGTCCACAGGATGAATGATGGAAGGATTCCAAAAGACATCCTCTATGGTGAGCTAGCCTCTGGCAAAAGACCTCCCGGATGCCCCCAGTTGCGCTACCACGATGTCTGCAAGAGAGACCTCAGAGAGGTAGACATCGAGCTGGTCACCTGGGAAGAACTAGCAGATGACCGCAGCAGATGGAGGCAGGGGTTACACAAGGGCCTTCAGAAGGGTGAGATGAAGATCAGACAGCTAGCAGAGGAGAAGCGAGCACACAGAAAGCACTCTAAGGACTTGCCAGACACCCACTACATCTGCAAGAGATGCAGCAAGGACTGTCACTCTCGTGTGGGTCTTCATAGTCACAGTAGACGGTGTAAATGAAGTCCTAAATTGAAACTTTAAAGGGCGCGATCCGTAGTCTATGCAGACTGAAGGATGCCTACTACTATGCAAGCAACAGCTGAGAGGTTCCTTTGTCTCTTTTCACTTTTTAAGAACCTATTGATTTCCATGCTTCATAACTGACCTCCAGTGAAGTTTGCGTGTGCTCCTGTATGTTTGTTTTAATTAGTCATTGGCCTTGACAACACACCAGAGCTAAGACAATGTTTGGAAGGCCTTGAGCTGCCACACTGTCCCTCTTTGTGCACAGTCAGACAAATCCACGTACTGGCTTGGCATTTGCATCACTGGAAATGACAGTGCTGATGACACAAGTGCCTACAGTGCTCTTGACAGGAGTCAGAAAAGTGAAGCTTCTCCCTTTGAGAGCTTGTGAATTACCCAGGTGGAAGGGGAGGGTCAAACAACTGTTTTTTATGATTCCCACCACCATCAGGATCTCTGTGTGCATTGGGATTAAAGAGAGGAAACTTTCTGTCTGTTGTATCTGCTGCTTGAATTCTAAAATGATAGCATTAGAGAGTTGGGTAGGAGCCCATTGTATCTAAGCTAAGGTCCTTCATACAGCAATGAAAAATGTATTTTACCAATACTGATTTACACATTGCAACTCATTGGGAATATGAGAGGCTAACAGATCATTGCTCTTTGCAGCTGAGGGAGAAAGTTCTCCTACGGCAACAAGGGAGCTACATTTTGACTGTGGAAGCTGGGAAACAGCTACTGCTCTCTGCTGATAGCGGAGCAGAAGCAGCCCTGCAGACAGAACTTGCAGACATTCAGGAGCGCTGGAACTTAGCCACCATTCGTCTTGAGGAACAGAAGAAACAGCTCACCTTTCTACTGAAAGTAAGTGCACTTGCTGAATAAATAGGCACTAGATTACCTGCAGTAACTCTTGGGGCACAGTGAAGAAGTGTAATCAAGAGGAGTGCTCACAGCTCTTGGAATTCCTGAGGGTCAGGTCTTGTTTTGCCACTCACTCACTGTATGAACATGGGCAAGTCATTTCACAACACTGCCTCATTTTCCCATCTATAAAATACAATTTATAATACCATAAACTCTTTCATATCTGAATAGAAACAGAGGGGGAGCCGTGCTAGTCTATATACACTATCAAAACAAAAAGCTGTCACATAGCACTTCAAAGACAAGCAAAATAATTTATTAGGTGAGCTTCCATGGGACAGACCCACTTCTTCAGACCATAGCCATATCAGAACAGACAGATCTGTCTGTTCTGGTCTGGCTATGGTCTGAAGAAGTGGGTCTGTCCCACGAAAGCTCACCTAATAAATTATTTTCTTGTCTTTAAAGTGCTACTTGACTGCTTTTTCTTTCATATCTGGTGTTCTATTATCCAGAATTCTCAAATAAGTGGCATTTTAACCATAGATAAATTTTAATTATGTTTTCCATAAGTACAGTATAGTTTGAGTAAATACAAATCCATACAGCAAACGCAGTATACATTTACGGTGTACAGTACTACTGTCATTGGTAAATAAAGTACTCTGCACACATTTTTGTTTATTTCTTAACATCTAATCTTAACATTTAATCTAATCTTGTTTTTGTTTAGTGTTACACGTTGCCAGGTTTACCTTAGTATTATCGGACTTCCTGGCAGCCGGATATGAAAGAGTTTACTTTCCTGTCTTTTATGTGAATATTCACAAGTTAGTGTTTGCACAACACTGATGAAAACACCTGTATGTGTATTAAGTATGTACTACTGATACCTTAAGTGAACATTGCAGCAAGCATGTGCATTTTATTTTGCAACATTATGATTATTGATTTTGCATATGTGTTATATTAAAATATTACATGTTTTTCTCTTTAACTCAAATGTCATTGTATAGACTTTCCTAGCCATCAAGTAATCTAGTTTTCTCTCCAGTATCTTGACTACTAATTGTTTCAAATACATTTCTTAAATCTAGGAGGAGAGAGAAGTTAAAACCCGTTCTAGTGTAAGCAATATTCAAAATGCATGCTAAACCCAATGGCCACATGTACACAAGAGCCCTGCTGCTGCCAGCCACGTGCTGCAAATGAGGGCTCTTGAAAATACAAACGTACACTCATTTGTATATTCACATTGTTAATTTGCATAGTCCCACAAGATCTCCCTTCTGGCAGAGGCTGCTGCCAGCAGAAAACAAGCCGTTTAAACATGGTTCTGTCGGTGAAAACACCCTTTGTCGGCAGCCCCTTGTCCCCGATTTTTTTCCAGGGATAAGGGGTTGCCAACAAAGGGGGGTTTTGCTGACAGAACCCCATCTACATGGCTTGTTTTCTACTGGCAGCAGCCTCTGATGGTAGGGCGATCTCAGTGGACTATGTAAATTACCCATACGGAAATGAGAATGAGAGCATCACAATCCAGTGCTAGTTGGCATTAATTTTCAGATTAGTTGGGTTCCTTGTTGCACCTCAGGGAATAGAAAGTACCACAAATTGGAGTGTTGGCTATATAAATTGTATGTAAGTAATTATGTAATGTAATATTTTCAGATTGTTGTTAATTGTACGTTTTAGTTTGCAAGAAGATACTGGATGGTGTAATGCTTATTTACTAGGTAATTATTTCTCATTTGTGTCAGTCTGCATTAGGATGGTAACTGAGACTTAGTTAAACACACAAAACATTCAAATAAAAATTATTTTATGAGATTGAGTAGTTTTGGCCTCAACATATTTTGTATTAAAAGCAGATTTAATTTAAAACAGGTTCATTTATAGAAAGAAAAACTTCTTATAAGTTAAATAAAAATAGATTTGAATTAAAAAAAAATTAGTTTTATCCACCAAAGCTATGACCTCACACAGAGAACAGAAATGTCAGCCAGTAGCGATGGAAATTCTTATTGAAGATGAATGGTGCCTTATACATTTCAGAACTCGAATCTTTAGGAAGTTGTTAATGTGCATCAAACACTCCAGTAAAAATACATGCATAGTGTGATTTATGTCACTTATGGGAACTTTTCACTAAATAGCTGTAAACAAGAGGCACTGTGAGTAAAATCCATCAACATAAATTCAGAAGATTCTTTTTTGTGCATGTATCTAATTTATTCCTTATATGGCATTTAGAAATAGCTCTGACATTGAAATTAACTGTCTCTCCATTTTGATGAAATTTTGCATTTGCTTTCTTCCTGTTTATCACAGCATCTAAAGATGGTCAGAAACCTTACTCAGAAGCGGGGAGGGGGCCATGGTCCATGTCTACAAAGTCATTTTGTTTTATTTTTGTAAGCTAATGTGATAACAAAATTCTTTATTATGCCAAAACTCTTGCTCAAAAAGCCTGCACAGAAACAGAATCTTACCATTTCAAGGGAGAAATCAGCTGAGGTCTTAGCTATGTTTTTGAAACTTGGGATTTTTTTTTGTTTTGTTTTGGTTTTGGTTTTTTTTTAAATTTTTACTTTTGTCTGTTAATATAAGAAGGAATTTTTGACGCAAAATCCTGCCCTCTCCAGTATCATACAACTGACATTCTGCAAAAGATACTTAGAGCAGTTCGGTTCGTATTCTCTGAGCAGCTTTTGTTGAAGACCTTAAGAAGGCTTGGTGCAAATACAGCTGCTGCAGTGTTGCCTAATGAACATTATTATACTGGCACTTATCTACTGGATGGCAGACCCTGCCTTTAGAATTTTGGGGAAGTATATGAACAGCAGCAGAGAAGATCACTGTGCTTGTCTGAGTTCTTTAGTCTGGTCTGTTCCTGCAGTAGACACAGAAGTCAGCTGTTATCTATGAGGATTTTCGTAGATGGAATAGGATTACTTTTTCAAAATACAATGGGCTACCTAATGAAGTCATTCCAAAGGGGTGCACAGAACCCTTTTTGGCAGAGAGAAGCAACACTGCAAGGTCAAAATCAGACTTTGAGGACTCTGTGTCTATAAGAGAGATTTAGATTTACCTGCCGCAAGCACTGGAGCAAAGCACAATGAGCAATGTGCTCTTCTGGGGCATCCCATCTAGGCTCTGAGACATGAATGTTAAATAAAGAGGGGTTATGTGAATACACAGTTATACAAATGCGTTGGTGATATTGCTGTCAGGAATGCAGGGGACTGAAGTAGGTAACCACTCGAGGTCCCTTCAGTTCTATGAGCATTTAGTCAGTTTGACTGATTCAACATGATGAGCCTCTTTCCACTCTCCCCCTGCCCCTCACTCCTCTGAATCTGAAGTAAAGTCTAATGATAATTATTCTGCCTTCAGAACTGGGAAAAATGCGAAAAGGGCATCGCTGACTCTCTAGAGAAGCTAAGATCCTTCAAGAAAAAGCTTTCTCAGCCATTGCCACATCACCATGAGGAGCTGCATACAGAGCAAATGCGATGCAAGGTAAAGCAGTCTGGTGATCACCACCTGATCTGCAATTTGCTTATCTGGGAAGATCTTCAGCCATTGTAAGCCTTGGCATTACTGACTATATAGATCAGCAGCCCACAATTACTGCATGTGCAATTTCCAACTTCCATCTCCATAAACATTTTACGTGTGCATCTGTTTGAGTGAGTTTGTGCAGCACTTGGAAGGTATAGGGCCTCTTTCTAATCTCAAGTGAGTGTAAATTAGGTTACTTCAATAGAAAACCAAACTAAATTGGATCAGAATTAGGTCCATAATGACTTATAAAAATGCTAAGTCTTGGTTCTTCTTATTTTGTAAGTTCTTATTGCATGATCTATTTAGATGAGGCTTACAAGTTCATAGAGTGAAATGACAGTTTTAAAATGTTCTTTACTCCTTCTCAGGGTAACAGTATATCACAAACTTTTATCCTGAATAAGTTGCAGTTTAGAAACCAATTGAGAATCCCAATCTCATTCTTCCTTTCTTAAAATCAGATGGTAAATATGGTGCAGACTGCAAAGGTGATCACTAGAAATGGGCTCAAACCAAAATCTGGAATACAGATTGCGCTGAACTTTGGAAAAGTTAGACTCTGGGATTTTAGTTTAGACCCATTTCTACTTGTTTAAGGGCTAAGGTATCTCTTATCAGTTTTACGACCAATGAGATCTCCCTTCTAACTCTGAAATAATGCTGTCTTACCGGTGGTCCAAAATAAGTCTATTAAACATGATTCTAACTCTCCATCTAAATAATGATTCTGCTTAGAGACTTGATTTGCTAGATACAATAGGATTTTAAAATGGCAGTGCCTATGGTTAACAAATACATACAACTTTGTTTTATTACACAATTACCAAACCTCTAGTTGCGTAAAGACCTTGTTTTTTGTCATTTATGTTTTTTTAAACCAGGAGCTAGAAAATGCTGTTGAAGGATGGACAGATGACCTTGTGCATCTGACACTGCTGAAGGAGACTCTAGCTACCTACATCAGTGCTGATGATATCTCAATCCTCAACGAGCGTATTGAGCTGCTGCACAGGCAGTGGGAGGAGTTGTGCCACCAGGTAAATGTGACACTGATCCTGGATGTGATTACAGCCCAGTAAAATATCACAAAATAGACAAGCCACATTCGAACAGACAGCGACCATCTGCATGACAAGCTAGCATTTGAATTTGAGCTGAGACTCATCCATTACAGAGTATAATCTCATCAATCTCCCAATGCAGCGGTAAATCTAAGGAAGTAAATTTGGCAAGTAACCACAAGCCTTATCAGCAGGAACAACATACGCTTTTGAGCGTAGGAAAAGCTGGGAAGTATTTTCAGCCGTACTAACTTACAGATATTTGAAGCAAAAGAGTGGAGGAGAAAACCACGTCAATTTACAAGTGCAGAATTGGGGAATTAGCAGATGTAACCTGAAAGCAATCATTCCCTTAATAGCAAACTTGGAGGGAAATAACTGAAGTTTGCTCTTGAGTTGGAAAAAAAAATGAAGAAGAATCTCATTCCTGGATGGAAATTTTGACTAACCTAATAATTAAAGGATGTGTACAGTGTATATATATATAATATATATATACACTGTATATATATATACTATATATAGATAGATAGATAGATATAGACATAGATATATATATAGAGAGAGAGAGAGAGAAATCTATAGAACTGGAAAGGACCTTGAGAAGTCATTGAGTCCAATCCACTGCCCTCTCAGCAGGACCAAGCACCGTCTCTGACAGATTTTTTTTAATCTATTTGCCCCAGAACCCTAAGTGCCCTCCCTAAGGATTGAAATCACAACCCTGGATTTACAAGGCCACTGCTCAAACCACTGTCTGCTGTCCCTAAAAAGGTTCATCCTTACATTCCTGGAGACCAACTTGTCCGGTGGAATGTCCATTGAAAGCAATGACCAGGCCAAGACCAACAAAAGAGAGAGAGCAGGCTTATGTATTTTATTATAGCAGAGCATTTCCTTTTAAAAACTTTACGTTGCTGTGGAGCTATATTTGAGAACAGTCCAGTGTGTCTTCAAGTGTTTACTTTAGTTACCACTGATATTTTCAGACTTCCTGCAAATACTCACTACATCAAGGAAGGGTATAAACAAACTCAGGGAAACTATATTGAAGATAATGTTAAACTTACAGCATAATTGACCCATGGGATACAAAAGAAACAGAACAACATTACTGGCTCCATAGGAGTACTGGCAAAATAGTCTGATGTGTGGAAAAAATCCCACTGTCCCTTGTTCTCTTTGGAGAGTCTGTGCTCTTCCTTGTGTTTAAAAAAATAAACCTGCAAATTTCTCATTCTCTTTGGCTTGGCTGCTTGCTAACTTCCTTGACACCACTTGGGAGATACGTACACAGTGCTTTTGCTGCCTTTTACAGTTGTAGCTTATGCTTAGAAATCCTGGCTCTAGATTTAAAATTGCCACCTGTCCCAAATTTTGCTGGATTGCTCTGATTTTACATGTGTGCTCCAAATTACATCAAGCAGTGAAGAATCCCTTCATGATCAAAAGGTATCAAAAGAATAGACCCAGTTTGGGAAATCTGCAGAATTCCCATTAGGCCCTTAGACTGGAGGATGTTTTTCCTGTCTTCTGAATGAAGTTGCCAGGGTCATGAGCGCTTCATGTGGAGGAAAAGCCTTCACAGATTATCAATTTTCCGAAATAAAGCAGA
The DNA here is from genome assembly GCF_033958435.1 of Carettochelys insculpta. NCBI lineage: Eukaryota > Metazoa > Chordata > Testudines > Carettochelyidae > Carettochelys > Carettochelys insculpta. Next base: position 93,751,512 of record NC_134139.1, read on the forward strand.
AACTGAACTGGCTTGAGGTTATGTGAATAGACTAGAAGACTTTGTTCCTGCTATACATCCTTTATGCTGAAAGCAAAGGCTGATCAGAGATTGGATGTTTTAGACAGTTTTTTGCATATTTAATGATCCAGGATGTAACCAAATGAGTGAGACTTTTCTTTTTGCTCCGTAATTGGGTGTTACCACAAAAGGAAATGTGCTGTCGTATGTGTCTGACTTTAAAAATCAGAAGTTTCAGTTAGAACATCAGTCAGTTATGTACGAAAGAGCAGGTGCAGTGCTCCTATCATCAGTGGAAATGCTGATGTAGAGTCAGAAACAACTCCTACAACAAATGAGGAAGAAGAAGCTGTAGTAAGTAGGATGACATTATGTTATAGTCTTGCGATTATCAGAAATTCTGACTAGAGAGATTAGGTTACTGTCAGCAATCTGTTTAATACTCTTTCAGGTGCTCTTCAGATGTGATCAGTTGTTTTGTAATTCACAGTTATAAATGGAAGTGTCATTCTAATTTCCCAGTTAATACAGCAGTCTTACTTTTCAGAGTGACATCAGTTAGACAAGCCTCCATTTCCTGTGTTTGCTGCTGTTTTGTTCTCTGTTGCAGTCTGCACTTACTGGCTGCTACTTTCTGGCATAACATTTTTTTAGTCCTTGGGAATCTCCGGTCACTTAATACCAACTTTGCTAAATTAGAAGCACTCACAGAAATTGTGTATGAGGACACAAGCATGGAACTGCACACTCATTTGCAATTGCTTGGTTTATGAATGTTACCTATCTCACCCATGCACAAATCTTGCAAATGCCATTGACGTACCAATCTTTTTTAGTTTGGCCGTACCATGTGTGCATCTTCCTAGACATCCGTTTGAAATCTAAAAAAGTCAATGTTCTAAGGGTCAAGCATCTATTTTCTGCTAAACAATCTGTTGGAGTTTGTGTTCCCAAATAAAGAAACAAAACCATCAATGTACATTGTAGTACTTAATAAATGAAAATATTGACTCTAAAGACAATGAAAAGGCTATTTATAACTGTGCTGTGGAAACCTGAATTAAAGACTATCAGTTCATGTTTTATCATGAAGTCAGTTGTATTTACAGTATGCTCCTTTCCATGTGCAGCAGGCTCTGCCTACCAATTATACTGAGATTAATGCTGACCTTTAACTTATAATTAGTCATGCAAGATTTTTGTAGCACAACTCCCATTTACTTTAATGACAGCCAGGTAGCTCAAACCCTTTGAAGGCTGAGAATTTATTTATGAGAGTCAGTTTGCTCTCACCTACTAACAGTCCTTTCTTTTACTGACTCCCTCTGTAAACATTACAGATCTCCTTGAGGCGGCAGCAGGTGAATGAAAGGCTGAATGAATGGGCAGTTTTCAGTGAGAAGAACAAGGAGCTCTGTGAGTGGCTGACACAAATGGAAAGTAAGGTGTCTCAAAATGGAGACATCCTCATTGAAGAGATGATAGAGAAACTCAAGAAGGTAAATTGCTTTTGGTTGTATATGTTTAAATGAAGTTATGTTCACTTTTTTGTCTGCTCTAAATTATCAGAATTTGAATAATCTGGTACCGGCCTGTGCTATAGACAGAACACTGTATTGAATGGACTACCAATCTGTTCCAGTGAGAATTTTTGTCAGTGTTCTACCCTAATTATCTGTCTTTTCCCTGTGCTTCTCAAAGTGGATCTGTAAACTACTTATCCATTATTGTATGTGCGTGGGCAAAATGTTTTGCTTTCTTTGGATTCTTTATGCTTATGTGGTGATGGCAGTGGTGGTGCTTATGAGGATTTGGTCATTCACCAAACTATTTCCAACTTAGTTTTAGGCACTGCTTATGTTTATTATACTTTTTCCAGCAGCACTGAGTGGAATGTGTTCTGAATAAATTTTGTAATCTCTGTGATTACTCTTTGCCATTTAGGATTATCAAGATGAAATTGACATGGCACAAGAAAATAAAATCCAGCTCCAGCAAATGGGAGAGCATCTTGCTAAAGTCAGTCATGAGAGCAAAGCATCAGAAATTGAATATAAACTTGGCAAGATCAATGACAGATGGCAACACCTTCTAGATCTGATTGCAGCCAGGTAAAAGCAGCTGCTTTGTTTTTAAACACTTCATGGAATAAAATCCTATATTGGAATTCATAAATCAGCTGAATTCTTAGCTCAGAGCAGGACTCAGCACCAGTGTTCCCTCTAATATTTTCCATCCATGGATGGAATAAATTTTGTGGAGTGCACCAAGTAAACATGCTGTCAGCTATGGGCACTCTGCTGTTCAGCTGGGCTTCACCTGAATCTCTCCTGGGCAGCTGCTCAAGCGCTTAGCTTACAGGGAGCACTGCTCAGAACTTTTTTCTTAGCTGTCTCTACCCACTCATCCTAACTGTGATATGTCACACAGCCAGCCACATGCTTGGTTCAACTTTTCCCTCTTGATCCACTGAATCTGCTTCAGAAAGTTCAGATCCAGTATCTACTAGCATGATCAAGACTTGTTGTGATCAAAAATTTAGTGTCATCTAGTCAAGGCGCAGGTCAATTAGGATGAAAGTGGGTGCCTAAAGCAAGACGTCAATCTTAGTTTTCTTTAAAGGGCAGTGCAAAGGGCACTAAGTCACGCGCTTTTAAAAATCGTACCCAAAGGATGGTTAATGGAAGCTGGTTTTGTTTTTCCTGAAGAAGTGGAAGGAGAGAATAATGTAGACCAATATGTCCATTCGGCCTGGTAGCTTGCAAAAGAAAAGTAACATTTAAAAAGTTGTTTGCAGTTAGTTATGTTATCTCGGTGAGGACATGAAGAATATTAATTTAAATTTCTAGTGTGTGTTCTGAGCTGTAGTGCAGCTCCTCTCCAGCTAATAGATAATCATTTTTGCCATAGCTTTAGCTATTGTATCTGTACTCTCCAGTACAATGGATGTTCAGCATGTTGCTTGCGTTTCTGTAACTGAAATGTATTTCTGTCTGTACCAGTACCCAATGTCCTATTTGCAGCAAGCAATTTGTTTTACATTTCTCTCCATATCCAGTAAGTTCTGCAAATATGTTTGTTTACATCCAATGTTCCCTCTATTCTTTTCCATCCATATGTGGAATAATTTTTACATGCACCCAGGCATGTGAGAATGTGCACCACTAGTAGAAACAAAAGATCTACCTATGGGTGAGCTGCTAATCAGCTGCATGGTATTTGAATCTCTCCTGAGGGACTGCACAAGCACACAGCTTACAAGGAACATTGGTCACCTCTACTACCCTTCTACTACAATATTCCTCCTCAGAATTCTGTGAGTGTAGGGAATCAGCTAATTTCACAGTGGCAAAGCAATTCAAGGGGGTGCAGATCTTTTAAGATGAAGCTGGCTGTGTTGTTTTTAATGTAACGCTATACAGGAAATGGCACTTGTTACAGACTAAATGTATGCTGGTTTCAAAGGATGTGGTGTTTCACCCGGTCTTAAGCAAAGCAGTTATTTACCTTAATTCTGTACTTTCCTTTTGAAGGCACATCTCATGTTTAAACTCATCAGTGATAGGCTTTCTCTATGCCCAGGCCAAGCTTTAAGAGGTTTCCAGTCAGAAGCAGTGGTATATGCAGACAACCATGTGTACTTCTAGAGATTTGTCTGTTACACTCAACACAGGGATTAGCGCTGTGCTTTGTCAGGGTGGTCAAGGATTCTTTTTCTTAGTGGTCTTTCCAGGTGAGCTGTAAAACTGAATTGTTATACACTTGTTAAATTTTCCATGCCATTTTCCTCAAGCACAGAGCAATAGTTCTGGCCATAGATTAATTTGCATGGTTATAGGTTTGCCTCAGTTCCCTAGTTAGTTTCTGCTGGAAGCTCTTACCTAGTACATTTAATGTTGTCCCTTTTCACGACAGAGCTGGCTGTATTTGAACTGTGAGCGAAAGGGTCCCTATATGAAGTTTGTATCTCATGTAGCTAAAGTTGGAGGACTAAGTGGCTCAGAAGATTGCTGGAGAGAGAGAGAGCTTTTGCCAATATTCTCTGTCCAAAATGGATTGTGACTTATCTAATGTCTGTTGGTTAACCTGTGTGAAATGAGTTTGTAATCTAAGACTAGTCCTTAACAGACAGATGCCCACATCTTGCAAAGCAGTTTGTAGAACAGTTGGAGTGAAATTCAGTGTATCAGTGTGTGTTACTATTTTCGCACATTCAGCTGGAAAATACTGCTTATTTCTGGCATTGCTGACGTGATAACGCAAATTCAGCCTTCTGCCTTCCTGGCAGTGCCTCTGTATACATTCTCCTTGTTTCTGCTCACTCTGCCAAAGACATCTTTATGCTGGAATGTGATTATTGGATTGTTTGCAGCTGCCATCCACCTGTGGGAAATACCTATTTAAAGGAAAATGTAGTAGAGTTGTAGCTGTGTTGGTCCTTAGATATTAGAGAAGCAAGGTTGGGTGAGGAAGTATCTTTTATTGAACCAAATCTGGTGAAATAGACATGCTTTCGAGCGAATAGTAACAGAAACATAACCGTGTTAATCTGTATCTTAACAAAATAAAAAAGCAATCAAGTAGCACTTTAAGGACTAGCAAAATAATATATTAGGGGATGAGCTTTCATGGGGCAGAGTAGTATTTCCAGTACAGCACTATCGCCAGATCTGAAGAAGCGGGTCTACCCCACAAAAGCTCATCACCTAATAAATTGCATTTGAACTACGCAGAGCTCATCCTCTTTGTCTTGGTAGGAGCGCAGGCCACATCTGTACTATGAGACAAATTCGAATTTACAGCAGTTAGCTCGATATTACAGCATCACTGTCTTCATTGTAAATACCATTAGCTCAATTTAGGGAGCACTAATATCGATACCATAACATTGTGTAAACCGGCTGGGTGTAGTGTCAAATTCGAATTTAAAAGTCCAAATGAAGGCCAGTGTGGAAGCACCACATCTTACAATTGAATTCATTGGCCTCCAGAGGTGTTCCATATGTGTTCCACAATGCCCCACAGTGTTCTGCTCTGGCGGCTTCCATCTGCACTGCTCTCCAGATGCGCAGGAGTTAGGTAACAGGAAGCCCGCGAATTTGAATTTGGCGCATGTACACCCATAGCTGTGGGGTCATGCTTGTATGAGAGGCTGAGAAACTTCTTTGTTTCTTTAACATCAGCACTGTAAGCACATCTACCCATTCAAAATAGCCCCAACATGCATTCGTGATTCTATCTCTACTTCTGCAAGCTGAGCGCTTGGATTTTTTTTCAACGCTGGTGCCAGCCCCTGCCATGCCGCACCATGTGGCAGCTAGACTGTTGTGGGGCAGGTTGTGCGTGAAAGAGAGGCCAAGAAACTTATTTTCTGAGGTTTACATTTTTGCAGCCTCCCTGCCCCCACAGGTGTCCTGCAGTCAGGAACTTCTTGCATTCAACCACATCACATGGCTAGCCCCTGACCCAATAGAGGACATGCCTGCCTTGGTGCAGACCATGCTGCCAGGCCCCACCAAGTTCCAGGCTTGCGTGCGGTGAGGGCTTCAATGGTGGGAAAGATTTTTGGGTGCTTGCTGCCAGCAGGGGGACTGCTTTAACTGGCCCCTACCCTCACCAAAAATATTTCAAAGGGTTTGTTACTGCTGGGAAGAATTCTCCCCTGGTGGCTAAGATTTTTCAGGGGCTTGCTGATGCCTGGGGGTCCATTTCACGTGGCTCCGCAGCCACATACCATCACATCCCCCCAACAAAAATATTTCTGGGGACTTGCAGCAACTATGAGGACCATTTCAACTGGCTCTGCAGCCATGGTCCCCATCCTTCACCCCCTGCCCACACAAAAAGATTTTCAAGGACCATGTCCTATCCACAGTAATCATTGCTCTATGGTTCCATGACTCTTGCCCTTCTTAACCATCGCCAACATCAACTGTTGCAGCACTGCATTGTGGGAATCTATCCCACAGTTCCCTGAGCCCCCTGGCATTCTATGTATTTTCATTGGTGCAGCATGGGAAAAAAAAATGCCCTGCAAGTGGCTGTGACATCTTCCTACATTTCATTTCCTACATTTCATTTTCCTCATTCCCCTGCCACGTTAACCAAATGTCCCTTTTTCCAGCCAGGGTCTGGCTTGCCTGTATAAGAGACGTGCTTTTTATAAGTGAGGGGAGTGGAAGGGTAGTAAAGCAGATAGAAAAGGTTAGAAAAAAGATTTTGGGCTTCCCAACCAACAGGTTTTCAAAACAGGATGCAAAAACACTGGAACACATACGTGATGTTAAGTGGGGAGGAAGGGTCACATAAAATGAGGGGACTCCTAACATCAGCAGGGCCAAAAGTCACCATAGATCTGGATTTAGACCTCCCGGCAAAGAAGATCCTCAGAACAAGAATTGGCAACTGAAATGTATGTGTAAGTAGACACAGGTATTATGTCTTGGTTGGTCACTCCAGGCCTTACTTGGAGAACTGTGCTAATTGTAGAGCTACTACATTGCCTTCAATGACCTTCGGATCAAGCCCGTACAAGAATTTGGTCTCAAAGGACAATCACTCTAGTGCCCAAATTTTTTCTACTGTTGACCAAAAAGGCCTCCATTTGCTCCAGGGGACACCCTGTCCACAGTAATCAATGCTCCATGGTGCCTGCCTTTAGCCTTTTTAAAACCACTGGGAGTCTAGGAAACCCTGTGGGAGGACCCACCACCTGCCCCTACGCCCAGCAGGCCCAGAGAAAAGTCTTGGCTCTGTATTTAGACCTCCTGGCAAAGAAGATCCTTACAGCAATAATTTGCATCCTTGCACTCAATTCATAATCTAGAAATGTACATCCAGGTCCACATGGGTGTTACACTGAATGTGCTCCCACGAAAATTTTGATGGCATTTCCTGTGCCTGCGGGTAACAGGGAACCAGGGTTTAATTATGAAGGGGAAGCCTGAGAAACGGCTGCCACATTGGACTAATATCAGAGGGGTAGCCGTGTTAGTCTGGATCTGTAGAGCAACGAAGGGTCCTGTGGCACCTTATAGACTAACAGAAAAGTTTAGAGCATGAGCTTTCGTGAGTAAACTCACTTCTTCAGATGCAGATTTCCAGGACCAGCATCTGAAGAAGTGAGTTTACTCACGAAAGCTCATGCTCTAAACTTTTCTGTTAGTCTATAAGGTGCCACAGGACCCTTCGTTGCACATTGGACTAAGTACACTTTAAATCCTTTAATGAGGATCCATTGGAGCGCAAGTCTAGTCCAAGCCCCTGCCTCTAGGTGCTTGATGCTCTTAAACCAGCACCCAAATATTAGGTGCCATGGGAAACATCCCCCTGATAGCTGCCAGCACCCAAATATCTCAAACACCAGAGACTTTCCCTGGGTGGCTGCCAGCCCCCAAATATCTTAGCGGCCAAGGGAGACTTCCACCAGGTGGTTGCAAGAACCCCAGATATCTCAGCCACTGGAGAGTTTCCTCAGATGGCTGCCAGCCCCTGAAAATCTTAGCCACTGAGGGAGACTATGCCTGGGCTGCTGCAAGGCCCCTGAATAGCTGCCAACCCCCAAATATCTTAGCTGCTGAGGGAGACGTCCCCCCAGGCGGCTCCAGGATCCTGACTGCATGCAAGCTGCCTGGCAGCATGTTCAGCACATCCTTTTATTAGTTCAGGGTCAAGCCACATGATGCAGGCAAGAGAAAGTTCCAGAGTGTGTGGTGCCTCTCGGGGAGGGAAGGAAGGGGATGTGGGGTGTAGGACAAAATGTAAACAACTGAAAAGAAGTTTCTTGTCCTGTCATACAAGCATGACCCACCGCCCACAGCCTAGGTGCCACGTGGTGTTGGGGGGCAGCGGCTGGTGCCAGGCAGCACAGAAAAAAAAAGGCAGCTAGCAGAGGGAGACCCAGAACCACAGACCCCACAGCCGCACTAACAGCAAAGAAAGAGAGAAGATTTTTTCAGCCTCTCATACAAGCATGGCCCTACAGCCACGGGCTTCCAGGTGCTGAACTGAAATGGTCTTCCTGATGCCTAATTCCTGTGCACCTGAGAGCAGTGGAGATGGAAGAGACCAGAGCGGAGAACTGTGGGGCCTTGTGGGGCACGTACGGGGCATCTCTGAAGGCTAATGAATTCGATTTAAAGACATGGCGCTTCCTCACTACCCTTCATTCGGAATTTTAGATTTGACCAGAACACTACACCAGCCAGGTTCTGATGATTCTATGATATCGATATTATGTCGATTTTAGTGCTCCATAAATTGAGCTAATGGAATTTACAGCAAAGACAGGCACTTGGTAAAATCGGGCTAAATGCCATAAAATCGATATTATCTCATAGTGTACAAATAGCCACAGACACCTTGCTGCACTGAAAGCGTGTTGCACACACCTCCTCCTTTTTTGAAAAATCTTTGATAATTCAGTTACAGCTACAGTTATAAAAGGCAGTCCAGTGATAGAAGCAAGAGATTTCAGGTAATTTGGCAATCTTTGTTGATGTCCTACTTTTCCTTCCTTTTTCCTTGAAAAGTGGCCATTTGTTTTCCACGGGAGGGGAGTGAGCGCAATGCAATGTGGGAAGTTGACATCACATACCCACAGCCACTTGCAGGGCATTTTTTCCTGTGCTACCCCAGCCAAAATACCCAGAATGCTACAAGGCTGACGGAACTGTGGGATATGTTGCCACAGTGCACTGGTGGAGCAGTTGATGGTTGGCGATTGAGTGTGGCAGCAACAAGTCGACTTGGTGTGGAGCCTGTGGGAACGCGAGGATACTCAAATTTGAATTTATAAAACATAGTGTGAGAAAGTTGATTTTAATAATTTTAAATTTATCTCATATTCTAGATGTAGCCACAGAATCATATTTGTTTCAGAAGATGAAAAAGAATATATATTTTGACTGTATAGCATTTTGTTTTTAAACGATGCCTTTTGTATTAAAGAATCTTGACTTTAACCTGTGCACAGGATAAAATGTAATGCTCTGTTGTTTATAGCAAACTGTTGTTCTTCCTGGAGAAAAAAAATATTCTGTCCGAAAACCACTGGTCAGTTCTGAATGTTTTTGGTAATATTTCAGGCCATGTGGGTAATCATTTTAAATATTCCTTCTGGCCTATGATTTTTATTTTTTTCAATAACATATTTCCTTTTCACTTTTTTTCTTTACCACCCTCTGATTCCTTCTGTGGAAGGAAGGGGCAGTGGATGTGGGGAGAATAGAGAGCTCCTCAGAAAGACAGCTGCCTCTCTATGTAAGTGATTTCCCGATTTTTGGCCCCTCATGGCTGGAAAGTTTTCTCCCTACAGATTGTCCATTATGATAAATAGTCCAGCTGCAAATGTGTACAGCAAAGTAGTGTGCGACCGCATGCTTTACACAGGATTTTTCTTGGACAGTTAAGTTTACAACTGCTCAGCGTTTGCACTGAAGGCCTCTTCTCCCCTCCCCCACCTCCCCTTCCTGACACTCATGGCCTGCATTCCAGGAGATCAAGCCTGGCACATGTTGATGAATGTAAGTTTTATTTAGAAACATGACCACTTGTCCCCGCTTAGTCTCATGTTAGCAGACAGGGTTCCCTAACATTGGGCTGTGAGCACTTCTCTGCAGTACTTGCAAAGGCGTGCTTGCCTGCAGCACATGCAGTCCACAAGCCTCCAGTTCAACAGCAAGTTTTTGGTTTTAGTACTGGAAATTTTCATGGTGATAGGAGAGAATTTATGTGCTGTGAGGATGGCAGAGGACTGCAGTGTGGATTCAGACCTCCCAGACTGCAATTGCGATGTCACAAGGCAGGCAGCTGTTTATTTTTCTTTTGCATTTCTGTGGAATTTGTTGTAGCTTGATGAGGAACTAATTTATATATTAATCCTTAAACATGCTGCCTTAGCTAATTTTTTTTCTATCCTGCCCAAAACTTTAGTGCTGTTGATGAGTGTTAGGAAATCATTGTGTACTTTGTTGTATTGCTAGGACTTTGGGACCCTCAAATGTTTGTCTTAACTGAAAATAGCCTGACCACTACTAGTAGTTGGCTAAATGATGCTGGATGAACCCATAGCCCAGATTTTACTACTGTTTTAAATACATGACATATGCAGGGATCCAGAAAGTTGTAATTTACTACCTGCTGTTTGTGTAATCAAGGAGGCCTGGTAATAGCCAAAAGTCACAGATGTGGAGAGGATCTGTAAAATACTTTCAGTATTAATGTGTTCTAATCTTGTCCTTCATGTTCATATTATTAAAATGTCTATAGCCAGATAAATCTTTGTAACTTAATTTTGGAAAGTGTGTCTAGTTGGATTGAAAAACTTTTATTTTTTTTTCTAATAGACTCCCTGGATTTTTTTCATCTTGTATTTTTCCACAATATTTTTAGTACAAGCTAACTTGTAACTCTGAGTTGTAAATTATTTTTCAGTAAAGGAGAAGTATGGGATCTGAAAAGAAAACTAACATTTTTCAACTACTCATTAGTGACTAAACTATCAATGCTACCTTGTCGAATATAACTATTTTAGATAAAGAAAGATTTTTACAGTACATTCGGGTGTATAAAAAGGTTTCCCATGGTACCCAAAAGAGAAGCATTCAAATAGGAATGAAATATAGCACACGTCAGTTGTGTTCTTGCAATATATTTGCCTGGAGTTTGAGAATGAAGGTGTCTCCAGATTAGCAAAGTAACAGTTTCTCATTATTTTCTCCCTCCAGAGTGTTTTGTGTGAGATATCTGTGTAGACAGTGTGTGAAAATGTTTAACAGCTAATTGAAGTATACGTTTGTGATAGATTCAGCTGATGTCACATTTCTGTGCATATATTTATGGTTAGTTTTTAAGTTAATATTAGTAACCAGCTGTCTAATGACTAATACTGAAGCTGAGTTCTGTACCATGCACTGTTGTGTGTTTATGCTGGGGCATATGTCTAGACCTAAGCGGACTTTGAACCTATCCAGTTCAACTCTAGCTGGATGAGTTTTAAAAGACTTCCATATTATTTTCAGCTTCAGAATATTTTCTAAGTATTTTTGTTTAAAATTGGCTTTAAAAAAAGGAATCACGTTGTTTTCCTTTAAATATTAAATTATACTAGCAAGTGCAGTGTGCTAATTTTAACTTTCAGGTATTTTCTCATTTGTAATAAAATGCAAAAAATTGAACAATTGGATTAGATGCTGTTTTCCGTCCTGAGCAAGGACAAATGCCCACGGTACAATATGGGCTAAGAGAAAAATACAGCAAGCTTCAGGAACTTCCTGTACTTATTGGTCAGGCTTGCTAAATTTATACAACCCTGCTTAATCCTCCCATTTGATAATTCCAAGCATCTAATTTGAATTAGGAATCCCTGTTAACAAGCAGGGGAACTCAACCCAAGCCTCTTACAGTAACATGTTTAGTGAGATTTCCCCAGAGAATTTGCATTCTCAAACTAGAGGGGAAAAAGAATGAGGTGAGCGGTAAGCATGACCCGCTGTGTAAGCAGGCACATATATTTTCAGTGTAATTAAAAGCACATTATCTACGAGTTTTATGTATTTGATTAATAATTTAAAATCATCTTGGAGCCCCACACATGGATCAAAACCTCATTGTGCTAGACCTAAACACAGACCAGGACAGTTCTGTAATGATTTGCTTGTAATTTCATACAGGCTAGAGAGATGGACCTAGCCATAAAGTTTGGATTCAAGCTTTCAAAACCAAATTCCAGGAATACTATGATCTGATTTTTTGAGGAATCATTTCAGCTGAAGTCCTCAGAACTGCTCTGCATAGTGCACACTTATTACGTGCTGTACTGTGAGCGGATGCTCCATGGCTATTAGCCAGGATGGTGTCCCTAACCTCTCTTTGTCACAGCTGGGAATGGGTGACAGGGGAGGGATCACTTGATGATTTCCTGTTCTGTTGTTTCCCTCAGGGACAGCTGGCATTGGCCACGGTCAGGAGGTAGAATACTGAGCTTACCATCTTGATGACCCCAGTCGATCAGTGGTCACCCGGCCCCAGCCGGCTATGCTAGTTAACCGAATGTGCCAGTTATCCAAGTGCTGGATAACATGGCTTTCACTATAAGCAGGGATTGAGCTAAGGCTGCCTCTCACATATAGGGCAACCCTGATATTTGTACCAGAGGGGTAGCAGTGTTAGTCTGTATCCGCAAAAACAACCAGAAGTCCTGTGGCACCTCATCGACGTACAGATATTTTGAAGCACAGGCTTTTGTGGGCAAAGGTCTGCTGCATCAGGAACAATGTAGTGGAAATTCTAGAGGCAGGTCTAATTATGCAGGCTCATGAAAAGGAGGGAGTCCCAATCAAGAAGAAGGCCAGCGTTGACATGGTCAGTTCGGTCAAGGAGGATGTGGCCCACTCCCTGCAGCTGTTGTAGAGTTGTGAACACCAAGAGGAGAATCTGCTTTTGTAGCTGGCCAGCTACTCACAGTCTCTGTTCAATCCTTGATTGATGATGTCAAATTTGTGTGGCCCCTGATATGAGTGATGACCAAAAAGACTATCCATAGACTCTAAGACCAGAGTGAACCATTCTAATCATTGGTTTGACCGCCTGTATAATACAGACCATAAAACTGCCAAAATAGTTCCTAGTTTATATTTTAAAAAAAAAAAAAGTAACCTTGATTTAAGAAAAAAATAATGATGGAGAGTCCATCATTGCCATGGGTAAATTGTTCCAAAGATATTTATTTTGCTACAAATGCTTATGGAATATGGTGAGATCTTTCTCATTCTCCGATCTAATATTCTCTTGAAAAGAAAGCTGGTCGGTGTCTTTGGTGTTTATTGTTGCACAGTTAAAGTTAGAATAGCCATTAAGGTTTGGGAAGATAGAATAATGGATTGGTACAGTGGCTCACAATCTTTCCACACTACTGTGTCCCTTTTTAGGAGACAGATTTGTCTTATATCCCCTCAAATGTCATCTCACTTAGACACTACTTGCTTAGAAAATAAGGCACAAAAATAGTGTCCCAGTACCCTGTCACTGACCAATTGCTTACTTTCTCGTTTTTACCATATAATTATTAAAGAAATCAACTGGAATGAAAATATTGTACTTACATTTCAGTGTATAATATGCAGAGGAATTTAAACAAGTTGTCGTATAAAATTTGTACTGACTTCACTAGTACTTTTAATGTGATGTGTTGTAAAAATAGGCAAGTATCTAAGTGAGTTGATGTACCAGCTGAAAGTAGTTGAGATCACTTGGTTAATATACTAGCCTCTGCTCCAGCTAAACAAAGTGCTCTCTGTTCCTAAGGGGGAGAAGGTTTGGTTTTCAGAAGTAACAGGCGAAAAAGACCTATTAGGTGCATGCAGTTTAATACATATCAGTGTCCTTTGTCAGCTACAAATAGCCGTTTGCTTGTAATCTGTCCAAGTGGCTATGTCAATGAAACAGAAGGTAAAACTAATTTAGAAGGAATTTTTTTTCATACATTGATGATTACATTTTCTTTCCTTGAGCCAAGCTTTGAGTCTACTGGCGGAGGTACAGAAGCCTACAAAATCTGTATGTGGCCTCCGAAAATCCTGAATTCCTGATAATTAGAAATATTGCTTTGGGCACTGCATATATACTTGCAGTGCTATAAGTAGTAGGGGGAAATCTTAGTGTAGAAAATCTGTTCGAGTGTAAAGTTAAGTTGAATTTCTTTCTCAATGAAAATTACATTGAAGTGATGTCTGATAGAGACTGTTTTAATGATGTGCTCGTGCTCTTGTTTCTCCATTTGGCAGGGTGAAGAAGTTGAAGGAGACCCTGGTTGCTGTCCAGCAGCTGGATAAGAACATGAACAGCTTGAGGTCCTGGCTCGCTCACATTGAGTCAGAGCTGTCCAAACCCATTGTCTACGAAACCTGTGATTCCGAGGAGATACAAAGGAAACTGAATGAGCAGCAGGTAAAATACAAAATGAGGTAGAAGAGTAAAATACCTGACATGGTCACCTCACTGGCAGTTGCACTAAGGTGTGGGAGACCCAAAGTAAACTATAACCTTGGGCTGCTGATGTCCAGCTCAGTGTTGAAAGAAGGCACTGATACAAAGAAGATGCCCTTAGAGTTCAAGGCACATGGTGCTTGTTGCATCACTCTAGTAGAGTCTTCTGCTGTCTTTGACACTGAATCTACAAGGAGCTGCTTGACCAGACAGAGGTAAGGTACCACGATGTTATTTGCAGAGTGTGGGTTACTGTTGTGGTTGAGGTTTTCTTTCTTAATTTTTTTGAATTAAGTACAGAACTACCATCCACTTCCAGAGATTAAAATGAAGCCATATTTTAGTGTTAGCTTGCAAGTTTTATAAGCACTTGATTGAAGCTGTCCATCTTTGGAAGTGCCTTCTTGTTTTGTTTTGTATTGCAGTTCATAAACACGCTTGAGTACCTTTGCATGTGCAACACAAAACTGATGTTTAACTTCAAACTGATGTGCAGTGTGCAAAGCCAGCACATGGTGCTGACATGAAGCAGTCCCTGCTGCAAATGGGAAAAGCAGGATGGGACAGATAAGGTCTATTTATTTGTAGTAGTTTTTGACATTGTACTCAACTGTTGGCATGCTGCTTTTCCCCTTCTATCACAACCTAGGAAAAGGAAACATCAGTTTTGCAAAGCAAAAAAAAAAAATGCATTTCTATACTTGTTTGTTATCCTTTGCCAGTTGTGTCTGACACACTGGGCAGCGATTTTGATTCCGGTCACATAGCAGATTATGTTCTTGACATTCTGTTTCTTGGCAGACTGCTTGCTGGATGATATCAGTGCAGTTTGTAATGAGTTAGTGAAAAGCAAAATAACTTCCCTTAACACACAAAGTAGAGGATGCAGTTTTTTGTGGAGAAAAAAAATATAGCAACATTTTGCGGGCTGTTTATTTTTGAAGCACGCAGAATGGCAGTGTGATCCAGTGAATGGAGTGCCAGTCCAGAAACTAAGAATCTCCTCAGTTTTAATCCTAAATCCTCGACTGACATATTGTGTGGCTATTGGGAAAAGTCTTTTAACTTCTTTGTACAGTTTACAATCTGTAGCATGGGGTTAATAATACATACAGGATTGGTATGAAGAGTAGCTAATACTGTGCAGTACTTTGAATATGTATAGTGCTGTACAGTGCTAAGTATTAACATTAAAGCAGAAGATTAGAGATTTTCTGGCAGTGTACTTGTGTAGGTATCCCCAGGTTTCTTATGGCTCCTTTACTACTGCATTCATTCTGGTATGGACGTCAAATGAATTCTTTTATTCTTAGTGGTGGTTTCAGTACAGTGGTGGTAATGCTCTTCTCAAAGGCCTATCGGTTCCTTTGGAACTCCAAATGGCACAAACACTGGAAGTGTATTTGCCTTGCCAGTTATTTTTTAAGACACTAATAGCAAAGAAAACATGAACTTTAACATACAGAAGAAAGTGGGGTTTTTTTTCATAGCTGCTACTCATAATATTCATTTGGTTTTCACAACGCAAGTTACCTAAGCTACCTTTCCAGCCAGCGATGTCAGCACCACGTTTTTCTTTTGTTTGATCAGTGCATTTTTCCACGTTTGTTTTCTCCTAGGCCCATGGCATCTCCCCAGCCCACACTGCCACAAATGATCACTCAACTACAAATCTCAAATTTAATTATAAACATAGCATTGCCTGACAGAAAGTAGGGCTGGATCCCCCTTCTGTGGCTCCCACACAGCGTCTGTTGGCTCATTGGCCGAGTCTGAGCTGGAGGGGAACACACACAGTAACTTTTGAGTT
Organism: Carettochelys insculpta; assembly: GCF_033958435.1. NCBI lineage: Eukaryota > Metazoa > Chordata > Testudines > Carettochelyidae > Carettochelys > Carettochelys insculpta. Next base: position 93,767,308 of record NC_134139.1, read on the forward strand.
GCTCTTCCCCACGGTGTCACCAGGGCAGTTAAAACAGTGCAGTCTGAAGGAGAGTGGCTGTATCTTTACTGCAATCTGCCAACCCTGGAAACATAGTCAAATTTCAAAAGCCATTGTGTTTTCGTTTCTTTGTTTGTTGGATTGCAACAAATGTGGAAGAGCATAAGGTGTTAAAGAATCATCCTTTCTGCTTCCTTCTTGATACTGTTGCTCTCCATTTTTAGCCAGCTATTTGTATCATGAGGTACAATTAACATGTATTCAGCAATTGGGTACAGATTTTTCTTACACTCATCCAGGAATCATAGCCGATTATTTTCACAGTCTATCTCACAAGCACCAGCGATGTGCTGGAGACAGTTATGTTGAAATGTCATTACAGTTCAAGAGGGGAAAAAGCCACGAGAACTATGGTTGAGATTAGTACTAAAGAGGATTACACTTGAGCAGTGCAATTATGGAGGATGATGCAGATGGTGTTCTTTAATGATCATCTTTAGTTTTCAAATTTCATATCCTGTTCAGACCACACCTCTCAGAGACATTCTTTCGGGAGGCCTGCAGGCTCAAGAAAAGAAAGATGCATTGATTGCATTAGGCTACACTGTAAAGTTTTCTCTGCAAATCTAGGAGGAAAAAGTTAGTCGTATACCAAACTGAAAGCTGAGGATTTTTGTATAATTCCACATCACGTGGATTCTGCAGTAAATTTTGTGGCTTTGAAATTGTAGCTGACATGGGAACTAGCAAATGAAGAACTGTTTGCACAAGATTGGTAAAATTAGGATAGATTTTGCTTCCTTCCCTATGACTTCCTTTGCTATATTCTTCTTCTGCACATGGCATAACCCCAGAATCACCTTTGTATGAGTCATGTCAAACGTGTCAGATGGTTCCATGTACTTAATGTTTTTGCTGAAAATCGATCCACAGATGAACATATTATGGTAGAACCCCAAGATACTCTCACTCAAGTTCCCTGAAGCTCGGGTTAATGTGACTCTGAGTGGTGGGGAGCTGGTGCCTGGCTCTGGGCTGCCCATAACTCAGGGGAGCTGGGAAAATGATCAGCAGCACTGGTCAGTTTCTTGACTCCTGTGAGTGGCAGGCAGCCAGGAGCCAGGTGCCTGTTCCCCACCACTCACAGGAATGGGGATATTGACCAGAGCTGCTGTGGTGGTCAGTTTCCCTTCTCCTGTCAGTGGCAGCAGCCCAGAGCCTGACTCTCAGCTGCCACCACTGACAGGAATGGGAAAACAGATCCTGTCAGGAGCTGTAGTCTGACTCTCACCATCTCTGACAGAAGCGGTTTCCCTGCTCCTGTCGGGTGGAGGCCTGACTCTTGGCTGCCGCCACTGACAGGAGCTGGGAAACTGACCAGCACAGCTGTGCTGATCAGTTTTCTGGCTCCCCCAAGCAAAACAAAATTTAACTTTCATGGGGTTGTGCAGGAACACAACTTCTGTGAAAGTTGGGGGTCTTCTGTAGTGTTTTTAAATTTCAGTCTACATCCATAAATGATTTACTATACGTTTGCTTTCATTTCTATTGGTTTTACTTTCACATGTTTTGGTTCCTAATTTGTCCTGAACACCAAAAATCCCTGCTTTTGTAGAAAACTGCAGTTCATGTATTTCTTAGATGTTTTCACTCTTGAGAGTAATTCATGCATGGTACAAGACAAAAAAAAAATAAGCTCCTTTTTCAAAATAAAATTATATATAAAAAAAATTCCAGCTTGCTATAGTAGTATTGCAGAATTCTGGCAACTTGCCAACCTGATTTGCCTTGTTCCAGTCTTTTTGCTTCTGCAAAACAAATGACCTAAGGAAATAAAGACCAAAATGAATCAAACTTGTTATGGAAGTTGCTGCACTGGCTTGAAGATTGCAATGTAGTCTCTGTAGCTAGGGTGTTATGTAGACATCAAGTTAACACACAGCTTGAACTTCCTGAGTAACAACCACCGAATTGAAAACACTGGGCATGAAAAAAATATGAGTTGCAGGTATGCTGCCCATTTGGTGAAGACAAAAATCAAAATATTAACTTAGGCACAAGAAGCAAAGATTCCAAAATATCATCCAGGGCAGAAGATTTAATTGAACAGCTCTCTAATCTGTCCAGACCAAAGTGTGTTGTCTGAAGGGAAGAAAAGAAAGAAGTAACAAGTATTGGCGACGCATTATGGTGTATTGTCATACAAATTAAAACTCCATGCAAGAAGGTCTTGTGAGTAAATTTCTGGGAGCCAGAACATTTATTCTGCAGCTCATCCAAGCCAGGATCATCTCATGAGGCTGCATCTTTGAGGAGCAAAGGGACTGTAAAATACCAGGAAACAACAACTCCATTGTTCACTCTGAGTCACCAGAAAAAAAAAACAAAAACAAACATGCTGGAAACATGCACACAGAAAACATTTTCTCATTAATGTAATGTGAAAAAGTATGCAGAAACAAGTTCATTTTATTTTTATATCTTATGAATTCCTTTTTCAAACAAGGAGGTTTAGAGTAATCCATTACATTAAGCATGAATAGGTTATCTAGTAATTCCCTCACTCAACCAACCTCCCCCAATTAAGGTTTTTTGGGTTTTTTTTTTGTTTGTTTGCTTTTTTCTAATATATAGCCCTGAAACATGGCAGCTATGTGTGTTAGACTGAGAAATCTGGTCGGATGACTTCAAGCAAAATTTGCAATTGGGTAGTTTAAGAAATTCCAAGGCCAGAAGGAACCATTGTGACAATGTAGTGTCACCGGTCTGGGTAACACAAAGAACTTCCTCCCAAATAGCTCCTGAATCAGATCTTTCAGAAACACATCCCATCTTGTTTTTAAAAATTGCCAGCGATGGAGAATGTAACCTTACTCTTGGTAAATTGTGCCTGTGGATACTCTCACTCTTAAAAATTAACCCCTTATTTCCAGTCTGAATTTCTCAAGCCTTAACTTCTAGCTGTTGGATTGGATTGCATATTTTTCCTAACAGATCAAAGAGACCATTATCAAATATTTGTGCCACATGCAGTTACCTGTAAACGGTGTTCAAGTCATCCTTTAACCTTCATTCTGTTAGTCTCAAGGAGCCAAATCTATTTAGTTTATCACTAGAAAGTGTGTTTTCTAATCTTTTGGTCATGTCTGTGACTCTTCTGTGAATCTTGTCAATATCCTTTTATGAATTGTGGGCACCAGAACTGGATACAGTATTCCAACAGCAGTCATATGAGTGCCAAATACACAGGTAAAATAACTGCTCTACTGCTACGTAGGAGTCCCCATTTTGTGCATCCAAAGATCACAGTAGCCCTTTTAGCCCCACTGGTGTTCAGTGAGCTCTTCTTCAGCTGATTATCCATTCTGACCCCCAAAACGTTTTCAGAGCCACTGCTTCCCGTGATAGGCTACATCTACACTAGCCAAGAACTTCGAAATGGCGATGCAAATGGACATTTCGAAGCTTACTAATGAAGTGCTGGAATACATATTCAGCGCCTCATTAGCAGGCGGGCGGATGCGGCACTTCAAAATTGACGCAGCTCGCCACCGCACAGCTCGTCCAGACAGGGCTCCTTTTCGAAAGGACCCCGCCTACTTCAGAGTCTCCTTATTCCAAGGGGACTTCGAAGTAGGTGGGGTCCTTTTGAAAAGGAGCCCTGTCTGGACGAGCCATGTGGTGGCGAGCCACGTCAATTTCGAAGTGCCGCAGCCGCCCACATGCTAATGAGGCACTGAATATGTATTTCAGCGCTTCATTAGTAAACTTCGAAATGGCCATTTGCATGGCCATTTAGAAGTTTTGGCTAGTGTAGACACGGCCATAGTCTCCCATTGTCTGAGTATGACCTATGTTCTTTGTTTCTAGATACACATATTTACATTTAAAAAACTAGGGAAATACAACCCAGGTGGAGCTACTATCAGATGGGTATATAACTAGTTGGATAACTGTTCACTGAGGCTGTGTCTACACTTGCATTCCCCTTTCAAAAGAGGTATGCAAATGAGGGAAATTGAAATTGCAAATGAGGTATAGATTTGCATATCTGGCACCTCATTCACATACTCTTATTTCAGAATAGCTTCTTTCGAAGGAAAAAAAGCAGTGTAGACACTGCTCTTTCAAAAGTAAACCCCATCATCGAAAGAATCCTTCTTCCCTTTTTTTATGAGAAGAAGGATTCTTTTGAATATAGGGTTTACTTTTGAAAGAGCAGTGTCTGCACTGCTTTTCTTTGGAAAGAAGCTATTTCGAAATAAGAGTGTGCAAATGAGGTGCCAAATATGCAAATCTGCTGCTCATTTGCATTTTCGATGTCCCTCATTTGCATACCTCTTTCAAAAGAGGAATGCACGTGTAGACACAGCCAGAGAGTAGTTATCAATGGTTTGTGATCATGGTGGAGGGGCATAATGAGTAGGGTTCCAAAGGGATCAGCTCTGAGACAATTCTGTTCAAAATCTTCATCAGTGGTTTAGATAATGGCATAAAGAGTCCACTGACAAAGCTTGTGCTTGATAGCAAGATAGCAGGAGCTGCAAGTGCTTTGGAGGTTAGGATGAAAATTCCAATGAACTGGACATACTGGAGAAATGACCTGAGGTAAATAGAGTAGAATTCAATATGAGCAAAAACAAAGTAATACACTTAGGAAGCAGCAATCCCTTCCATACACAAAACATGGGAAATGACTGGTTAGGAAGGAGTATTGCAGAAAGGGATCTCAGGGTCATAGCTGACCCCAAGCTAAACGTGAGTCTACAACATGACACTGTTGAGAAACAGGGAAACATAAGTCTTGGATATATTAGCAGGAGGTTTGTAAGCAAAGATAAGAGAAGTAATTCTTACACTCTACTCTGAACTAATTTGGCCTCAGCTGGAATATTGTGCCACATTTCAGGAAAGAAGATCTGTGAGGGAAGATTAAAATAAATGGGTTTATTTACTTAGGAAAAAAGAAGGCTGAGAGGGGACATGATTTCTAAAAATAACAATTTTCAAATGTCTAAAAGAACATTGCCAGGGAGAGGGAGGAAAAAATATTCTCCTTAACTTCTGAGGATAAGAAAAAATGGAGGTTTAGAGGTTGGACATTCTGAAAAAGTTCCCGGCTGGTTAAGCACTGGAATAACTTGTCTAGGGAGGTTGTGGAATCTCCATCACTGGAGATTTTTAAGAGCAAGGTAGACAAACACCTGTCGGGGTGGGCAATAAATTTTAATAGAGGGCCACTCCAAGTATTTGGTAAGTAGTCAAGGGCTGTACTCTTCCATGGCACTGATGGAGGAAGTGCAGGGTCTGAAATGGAGGTTGGGTGCAGAAGGGCCCTCGAGGTAGTGGATTGGAGTGCAGGGAGGGGCTGTGTGGTCTGTGAGTGAGCCTGGGTGAAAAAGGGGGATGTGACCTGGGGCAAGGGATTGGGGTACAGGAGGAGGTGCAGAGTCCAGGAAGGCATGTGGGTATTGGAGAGGATTCTGACCTCTAGGCAGGGAATCATGTCTGGGAGAGTGCTGTGACCTGGGGCAGGGGTTCAGGAGTGTATGCAGGGGTTGGCAAGTGACTTAAAGGAGGGAATTGATGTGTGGTGTCTGGGCAGGGGTATGTGTGCAGGAGCAGGGATGAAGAGGGCTTGTGTTGTGACCTGGGGCAGGGGTGCAGGAAGGAGAGGGGTCAGAGAGTTGGAGGAGGGATGGGTGAAATGTGAAATACAGTCTCTGGCCAGAAGGCACCTATCTTAGGCAGCTCCTGGCCCGCAGCCCATCAGGACCCTCTGACAGGCTCTCTGCCTGCCGTGCCCCACCTGCTTCTCAAAGTGGCTGCCTGTGGGGGCCATGAGTGTCCTTGTGGGGACAGAATTTCTATTCATAGCCCACAATCTCATTTTTAAAAAGGTTAGTTCGGCAGGCGCATTGTTCCACTAATATACTCACCATGTCCCCATGTCTCTGGTGTCTCATTATTTTTGTTGTGGATTTTACTACAACTGTATAGAGTTGGAAGCTAATCAATTTCAGGATAAGTTTTTAAATTCCTGTCTCCCTTTAACTGGTCAGAATGAGATGGGCATAGGTTAGTAAGAAGAGTACAATTGCCATAAATATGCTGACACTAGGAGTACTGTCTTTTCTTTCCAAGTCTATGAAACTTCTATAGGTCTCTTTTCTCCCCTGTGTTCCCTTTCCATTGCCAACTAAAATAATGTAATCATTGGCCAGCTAAGAGGAAAACAGCATCATTTCATATGGAAGATAGGCTGCTTTATATATGCTGCTGCTTCTGCCTCACCCGTAGAACATGTCAACAGTTTTGACTTGGCAAAGAATAGAATTAGAAGTCACACAGTACAGCAGAATGAATGGCCACTGTACAGCAGAACTTTATTTTTCTTGCTGTGGTGGTTGTTCCTCATTATCACATCATAGGTACTTTTAAAGGAATAGCTTTCATGACATAATAGGTACTTAAGCATAAAAAGGAGAAACTTATTGTTTAAAATTTACCCCTTTGATGAGTCACCAATGAATGCCAACCATGAAAGGACTCTGTAAGTTTGGGTAGTCATGACTTTCGTCACGTCCTTAGCAGAACTCGAACATTTTAGGTGTACAAATGCACTGATTCTTCTTTGGCTTTAAGTAAAATTCTGAAAGTACCTAAGAGCACTGTCTAATGAAGGTCACTGATTGTGATGTTTTATGCACTTCACGTATTTCTGAGTGTTCATACTTTTAGGGATTGCCCCAAGTGCTCCAGTAATCACAGGATTCTTCTTTACTCTGTCTTCTGTTCTTCATGATAGAGTTCTTTATACTTAATCATCTTTTCTCCATGTTGTGGGGGTGGGGGGTGCCTGCCTGCCTCCCTATATGGCAATATCAATTAATGTGGTCTTAGCTGAAAAAAAGATGACATACGTTACATCTGGCCTATTTTCCTGTGTCGTTCAGTGTGCAGCAGTTAGCAGATCCCATAAAATCCTAGCCTCTTTGTTCTGTAGAGCACTGTCAGTTTAGTGGGCAAAATTCTGTATGGTTTCTTTAAATCTGTCTCTCCTAGAGAAGCTCCAATGCAGATATTTGTTGACCTCATTATGTATTCTCCCCCAGCAAGACTCCTGCAGGTGTTCATTGCAACACTTCAGGTGTGTCCACACTAGAAACTAACTTCGAAGTTAACTTTGAAGTTAGGCACTACATCAGAGTAGCCAGCACAGAGTCTACACACATTTTCCCCAACTGCAACATCCTTACTCCATTCCCAGGAATGGAGTAGTGCCCTACTTTGAAGTATCAGAGGGGTAGCCGTGTTAGTCTGGATCTGTAGAGCAACGAAGGGTCCTGTGGCACCTTATAGACTAACAGAAAAGTTTAGAGCATGAGCTTTCGTGAGTTAACTCACTTCAGATGCATCTGAAGAAGTGAGTTAACTCACGAAAGCTCATGCTCTAAACTTTTCTGTTAGTCTATAAGGTGCCACAGGACCCTTCGTTGCTCTACTTTGAAGTAGGGTGTGTGTAGATGCTTTCCTTCAAAGTAAGCAACTTCAAAATTATTTTTGTAGAGCAAACACAGCCTTCCTCTTACTCCTCCTTTTTCACCTCCATTACCATTATTCTTTGTGTTAAAGTAGTGCACAGCAGCCAACCAAAAATGGAGCCACCCAATGCTAGGCATCCAACACATATGGTATAGTAGATGGCCCCTGCCTTGCAGAGCTTCCAGTCTAAACAGCCAAGACAGACAGAGTGGGAGAAGGGGTAGAACACACATGCAACAGGAGCAATGTGATGGTGACAGATGGCTTTTTAGTTTCATGATTTTGCGGAAGTGTACTCAGGAAGGGCTCAGTTAACTGGAAAGAAAAGGGAAAGGAGATTGAGAGGGAAGTATGGAATGATGTCAAGGTGAAGAGACTGTGTATGGGAATGGCAGGTCTGGAACAAACAGCCAAATCAGCACAGGGCAGAGAATATCCAGTCAGAACTGTAGCAGGTTCTCTGAAAGTCCAGTGATCCTTGTGTTGGCTGGTTCTGCTCCTATTGGCTGGAGCTTTTGGCAGATTCCTCCGCATATGTTCTCCCAAGCTCCTGAGTTAAGGGGTAGGTAAAGCACATCAAGTTCTTAAAGACCGCAGTTTATGTATTGGAGTCTTGCTTCCACAGATACGGTGATGGAGGAATGGTTGTAGCTGGGCTCCATTTTACCCTCTTACCTGTAGCTCAGTGATCCCTGCTTTATCTGGTTCTGTGCCTGTTGGCTGTCATTTTTTTTTCACCTTTTGAACTTCTGTTTTATGTTCTTGGGAGTGGGGACCTGAAATGTAAGCTGTTCCATCCTAGTATGGCAGTGGTGAGACGTGCTGGTGAGATGGCACTTTCAAGATATTTCAGTACTCTGGGCCAGATCTTCATCTATAAATTTATCATTGCCCCATTGGCTGCTGTGAAGGTATGACACTTCACACCAACTGAAGATCTATCCACTGTCCACAGATTTTCTTGAGAACTAGACAACTCTGTACCATTGCCTACTGCTACTAACCTACTTGCTGATGAGTAACGTTGCAGGAATGCCCATGTAGCTTGGGTGTTTTAGTACTCATTCATCCCTAACTCTTGTGAGCTTGCCTGACTTATTTGGTGGTATTTGAACAGCTGAAAGAGACTGTGTATTTTCAAGGAGCAAATGGTTTGGTTTATCTATTTAAGCTTTGATTCCTTGACCTACAGGAGCTCCAAAGGGACATAGAGAAACACAGCACTGGTGTTGCATCTGTTCTCAATCTGTGTGAGGTGCTTCTCCATGACTGCGATGCTTGTGCCACGGAAACAGAGTGTGACTCCATCCAGCAGGCCACCCGGAACCTGGACAGAAGATGGAGAAACATCTGTGCAATGTCAATGGAAAGGCGACTTAAGTAAGCCAAAATACTGATAAATCCCAAGAGATTCTCCATATGTTTCAGTGTGAGGGAAAAAAAGAATTGCTATTTCTCAGCTATTCACTTACTTGAGAAAATGTTCCCCATATTTAATGGCAGATCAGGTCCCTGCTTCTTCAAGGGGATCTGCATAAACTGGACTCTGCACTTGTGTGGAACCAGATTGATATCTTTATGGTTATTGAGGATGAATGGGAAAGAAGAATGTTACCACATCCTTATTTTAATTCAATAATTTGTGATGGCCAATAAGTGATTTATGACGGATATATTTAGTCATTTTACATTTGTTTTGTGTAATGTGTGTTTTTAAATGGTACCAGTATGCTACATTCTTGTGGCTCAGTTTCCTAATATTTTAGTGTCCTACAAAAATGCTTTGATTGTGCAATAGAATGTTGTATCTAGATTATTTAACTTAGTGAAGTTTGTATACAGAGGACTACATTTTGGCAAATGGCCAAATGTTTAGAACGCCTCCTTCAGCCCATCATGTTCTTTTTATACACATTCTAAAAGTGGATTCACAGCACACACAAAGTCAATGTCTTATTCCAGCTCAAACTGGAATCAGCCAGCCATTTATGTTGTCCATTTATGAACCTTACAGTCAAGGCTTGGTTAAGAGCCAATTATTATTCAGTGCAACCTTGGTTCCTTATTGCAGCTTATACTCAGGTAGAGCATTATGGGTCAAATGACCTCAAATACAAATGTACCCTAATATCCCATTTTCTGTCACAGAATTGAAGAGACGTGGAGGCTGTGGCAAAAATTCTTTGATGACTATTCTCGCTTTGAAGACTGGCTGAAAATTTCTGAGAGGACAGCTGCCTTTCCTAGCTCCTCTGGGGTGCTGTACACTGTTGCCAAGGAAGAGCTAAAGAAATTTGAGGTAACTTATTATGTCTGAAATTTAATATCTCCTGATCCTATTACAGCAGCCAGCTGGTTCTCCTTTCGATACATGAGCTGTTCAACACAGATGCACAGTACTTAAGAGTTTATGATTTTGCAGCTGTCCCCGCTAGCATTTTTAAAGGAAAAAAAAATCTGTAGGTGTAGGAAGAGACATACTAGATCATCCAGGCTCTCACCCTGTCAATGCAGGATTGTTCCCTATAGTACCTTATCCAGGATTCTGTCCACTGTAACTTTTAAATGTCCTAAAATCTTCTACTATTTCTTTTTGAAGACTATAGTCTTCCTACGTATTTTGTTTTCCCATAGTTCATCCCATTACTCCTCTCCTTCTACATGTTTATGCTTTTCAGATATTTGCAAAGGATTATCACATTCCGATCTTAGGGAAATACTTCCTCTCACAAGTCACTTTACATGCATGAATATTCTCTTCAATATCACAAGGACAATAAACGTGTTAAGCATGTTTCCTCGATGTTAACCATGTTATAGTGTTTGTGACCAGTAACATACTGGACAGGGTGTATATGTGGTGTTTAAATACATGGAACTTTCTGGAAGCTGTCCAGATGAGTTTTCTAATTGTAAACATGCCAGTAAATTTGTTGGGCTTATGCTTTGGAATGCTTCAGTTGGGCTCAGTTTTTATTAGCCATGCACAAGACTCTGGAAGCTGTGATCAAGGTTCCTTACTGAAACATTGCTAGATCTCTTAATTATAGTGAGGCCAAAGGCTCCCCTGTAATAAAAGGTTGAGATTTAACTAGAAAATCTGTATAGTCTGTTTGTAGTCTGTTTTAGTACTTCTGTTTAACTTGATGCATTGACATGTACATATTGTGACTGTCATCTCAGAGTCGAGATGTAAGTCTAAAACTAGTGTTCAAATGGGGACAGCCTTCACCAGAGGTAGAATATTGAGTTACTTCTAATTTTAGTTGTACTTTTTCCCTAATTTTATTCTCCTATCCATGCCACCAATAAGAGAAAACCTTTTAAGAACTCTAGCAAAACACTTTAGAAATCTGTCAGTCATTCAGAATGTCTGAACTCCATTCTACAAAATCACACAGGCTGTGATGCAAAGAGGAATGTAGACAATTGAATTATGGCATGGCTGAACTGAAAATTGGAAAACACAATTATTCTTTTGCTAAACAAACTTGATAACAAATGAAATGGCACTGTAAATTTACAGAGAGTTGTAGGTTACAAGGTTAAATTTTTTGCATCTTTAGTAAATCAGTGGTCAGTAGAGTGGATTGATTTAAATCGAGGAGACTTAAATCACCGAGAAAAAAAAATTTATTTCAATCAAGTTTCCTGCTGATACTATTCACATTTCTTAAACAATGGTGTAAATCTGGTCACTAAAAAGTATTGGCTATGTCTACACTAGCGCCCACTGCCATTTGTAAAGGGGAATGCTAATGAGACACTTCAGGATATACTAATGAGGCACTGCAATGAAGTGCCGCTTTCAATTACACGTGGCTCATCTACACAGGATCCTTTTCAAAAGGACCCCACACACGTCAAAATCCCCTCATTCCTACTTGGTTGTAGGAATAAGAGGATCTGACGTGTGCGGGGTCCTTTTGAAAGGGACCCCATGTAGATGAGCCGCGCGCGATCGAAAACATCACTTTCGAAGTGCTGCGGCCGTCATTATGCTAATGAGGCACTGCATGTTCATTGCAGTGCCTCATTAGCATATCCTGAAGCATCTCATTAGCATCCCCCTTTATAAACGGGGTGGCTAATGTAGACATAGCCAATAACTTACAACTCAGAATAGCATTTTATAACATCAAAGAGGGTGTAGTTTGTATAATTTTTAGTTAATTTGATTTTTATTAATTTAGAAAATATTACCTAATACCCCATGTCAAGCTGCAGATGCAGCAGCAATACATTAGGAATGATAAGAACTGTTACACACACAAACACAATAACACTTGTTTTATTATATTAAATCTTAAATGTGACACAAACGTTTTCACATTTGCAAGAGCAGCAGTTTCCTGACTCTCTGGCTAATGGCTGTCTTTAAACGTATTTTTAAATTCTCAGATTCTTTTAACTCTTACAAGTCCACAGAACACTAAATATACAGTGTCCTTAAAATGTCCACAACTCACTCTCATTTTCTCTGCTCACACTGTCATTTTAAATGACAGACTGAAACAGAAATACAAGTTTTCCTGATTTTTTTCAACTCGCAATCCATTTCTTGGATTTGTGTGAATAATACCAAACAATGACAATATTCTCTCTATGCCTGCAGAGGATGCTACTGCAGTGAAAACTTAGCTTAGCAACTTAAGGTGACGAGCTAATGATTTCCACCAGTTCAGGGAAGTGACTTTGTTCCAAATACCATCAGTAAACATGTACTGATTATATGGTTTTGTTCCAGTCGTGAAATTTATTATGACGGTCATAACTAAGGAGTGGTTTCAAGATGCCCATGCCACAGCAGCAGCATCTTCAGAAGTTAGGGATCTACCTTGTATCTGGGACTGAGAATGTTTGCAAGAAAATGAGGTGGAGTTAGTGTTTGATCCATTCACTTTTTTATGTTCTATAGTTTAGCTTTCTGGTGAGCTATTTCTTTCATCATTGTCTCTTGAAGTGCCTTCCAAATTTTGACAGCATCAACAATGCAGCAGCAATTTCTCTGAAGTTTGTTTAAGGTAGTGGATACAGTTCTCAGGATACTGAGCATATCCTCTCCATTCCTTTTCCATATTTAATCATGGTTTTCTTCACAATATCATATGAGAATAACCGTTTCTTAAGAAACTTTTCAGAACAATTAACCACAGAATTCCGTCAAACATCTTGAGGGAAAATTAATTGGTATCCTCCCACTCTTTTCAGTAAAACTGAAGCAAAGTGGTTGTTATGGAAGTATTTTGTGACTTCAACATTTTCTCCTATTCCTAGAGAAGACATACATAAGTCTTTGGCTAAAAGATGTGTTAAATGGGCAATGCAGCCATACACTAGTAAGAAGCATATTTCTGTTTCTTCTAAGTATCTTCTCATCTTTGCCATGTTTGCAGCATTGTCTGTGACCAAACCTGCACATGTGACAGTTGAATTTTTGTTCACAGTTTATTACAGCTTTCACTGCTACTTCTTTTAATTATTCTGTCGTGGGGGCATTTCCCAATGTATCTGTTATTTCTGAAAGATATGCAGCTCTATCACACAGGCACATATTACTGGACCATTGCCTGCATTGCTCCACCCATCAAGGTTTAAACTGGCAAATTCCCCTCGGTATTTCTTGCACACTGTTCAACTTGCTTCTCTTACACTACATAGCAACTTCAATCAATGTCTGTTCTACCACATGGGCTGTGTCTACACGTGCCCCAAACTTCGAAATGGCCATGCAAATGGCCATTTCGAAGTTTACTAATGAAGCGCTGACATGCATATTCAGCGCTTCATTAGCATGCGGGCGGCAGCGGCGCTTCGAAATTGACGAGCCTTGCCGCCGCGCGGCGCGTCCAGACGGGGCTCCTTTTCGAAAGCACGCCACCTACTTCGAAGTCCCCTTATTCCCGTGAGCTCATGGGAATAAGGGGACTTCGAAGTAGGCGGGGTCCTTTCGAAAAGGAGCCCCGTCTGGACGCGCCGCGCGGCGGCAAGGCTCGTCAATTTCGAAGCGCCGCTGCCGCCCGCATGCTAATAAAGCGCTGAATATGCATGTCAGCGCTTCATTAGTAAACTTCGAAATGGCCATTTGCATGGCCATTTCGAAGTTTGGGGCACGTGTAGACGTAGCCATGGAGTATAGCCTAGTTGTAGGGATTCAACCATGTCAATGAAAGTGTTTGTTGTTAACGCAAAAAAGAATTTTTGGCATAAATGGACTCTGTTTCTATGGTGTCTTATTGTTATTTGCTGGTCCTTGCTATAGACCCATCCATGGTTTGGTTTTAATGGCTGATTAAAATATTTTGTTTGTTACTGATACAGTGTTGTCTGAAATATGTTTAGTTACAGCATTACTGCTAAAAGCACCAACATATGACTGTGAAGTTGTATGTGGCAAAAGCGTGGTGGGGAATATAGGATTCTGTGTGTGTGCTAAATAATACCTTCCTTTTTTCTTTTCAGTCCACTTCATTGTTCCTTTCTGTTCTACCTCTGTTGTTTTCTGTATATTATCTCTCTGTCTATAAGACAATGTCTTAATTAGCTCCTCTCCCATGCTTCGTGCAGGTCCATCACCACATAAGCACAGAACAAAAAAAAAAATTACTACCCAGCTTGTATCTCCTTTTACGCATGTGACTTTAGTCTGCTGGCAAACAGATATTGAAAGCCCAGAAGTTTCAAGTAGAAAGAGCTGGTAGTTAGGCTGGGCAAATGAGAGCCATTAATTCATTTTTATGAGATCGCAAATGTAGGCAGAGCATGTTTATTGAGAGACTTAACTGTTATTTTTAAATAATAAATTTAAAAAATTCAAAAATCCTATTTAAATTAAGCAATCTGATCTTTTAACTTTGTTTTTTTTAAATCATTGCTTTCTATCCACCCTGGTGGTCAGATTGATACTATTTTCATGAGCAAATGTGCTTCTCACTCCAGTTACACAGCTGCTTGTTGGTTGATTTCTTATTTCATTGGCATTTAAACAAAGAGTAAGGTTGCTTCAGTGTATATGGTTGTTTCAGACTGGCTTCTTTAGCTGTATCTGTGACTTCTTTGCACCAAAGTGCTTTTTTTTTATTTTTAATTCACACTCATTCTGACAAGTGGCAGGATTGAGGCAATATGCACGTGCTTAGCTGATGCTGCTAATGGCTATGTATTCGGGTTCACTGGCATATTTGTTTTCCAGGGTTATCATTTCTTTCCTACCTCCTATTCTCATTGCCATTTTATTGGTACGTAAATCTACGCAATGCAAATTTGCACAAATGTGATCTGGAACCAAAGCCAAGTCATCTCTTTATCATTTCCTTTAAATCACATGTCTCCCAAATAGATTCAGGTGAAATATTCAACATATAGCCCTTTTCTCTCTTCATGAGTTATGAGCAAAACAAATGGCTCACAAGGTTCTTGCTATGGCCAGCCTTTTGAGAATTTTGAGTGTGATTGATAATCTAAGTAACATGGCAGTGTTCCTTATAAACTGAGAACCCCAGAGAGATTCAGATGCCATCCAGTGGTTAGCAGAATGCCCACAGACAACAGCTTGTGTTTCTGCTAGTGGGGCACATCTGCATATGCCTCAATGCACATAACAAAATTATTCTGCACATGGAAAAAAATTAGAGGGAACATAGTTACATGTTGCATTCCTGTACTCTTGCTATTTCCAAATTCATTGACTGAAACTTGTAACCCAGAGAAGAATTTAAATAAGTCACATGTGGAGTGTCCATTTGCTCAAATACAGATTTGTATAAATACTTGCAAAGCATTCTCTGTGACTGTGGAAATAAAAATGGCTCTCATAACTGTCTTACTGAAAACAAATAAAAACTGCCTGGAATACTGTCAAAGGAAAGTCACCATTATTATTCATACCAAGGCTTCTCAGCATCTACTAGATGGTAGTGCAAATAGATTTATTGGCAACATCTACACTAGCCAAAAACTTGGAAATGGCCATGCAAATGGCCATTTCAAAGTTTGCTAATGAAGTGCTGAAATACATATTCAGTGCCTCATTAGCATGCGGGCGGCCGCAGCACTTCTAAATTGACACGGCTCGTCCAGACAGGGCTCCTTTTCAAAAGGACCCCGCCTACTTCGAAGTCCCCTTATTCCCATCTACTCATAGGAATAAGGGGACTTTGAAGTTGCTGGGGTCCTTTCGAAAAGGAGCCCCATCTGGATGAGCTGCGCAGCGGTGAGCTGCATCAATTTCGAAGTGCTGCGGCCACCTGCATGCTAATGAGGCGCTGAATATGTATTTCAGCGTTTCATTAGTAAACTTCAAAATGGCCATTTGCATGACCATTTCAAAGTTTTTAGCTAGTGTAGACATGGCCATTGTGTCTCGAGAAATCTTGTAGAACCATAGGAATGTTTGCTTTGATGTCTTCAAGCATTTGACGTCACCATTTACAGTGCTTGATTGTTTGTAACCCACTGAAAATCAAGTCAGTGTCACATGCAACCCTCTCATGTAATATTTTTAGAGATTTTCAAGCTGTTTCAGAATTTACATCCTCCATATTGTAAAATATGCAGGTAAAAGATTGGTTAGCCAAGAAATGACACTGCCTCACTCTTGGAATAAAACTATGCTGGCTGTTGTCTGTGTGGCAGGAGCATTCTTACTGAAAAGCCTAGTCCGTACTGCCATTTATTGGTCGTGTAAACATTTCTCTTTGCTCATCTTAATAAAAAGACCCAAGTCCTACAATCAGGTTGGTAGTGGCAAACATTTGCATCTGTGTTGGAGTCAATATGAATCCCCCAAGGGTCTCCCTGTGAAGACCCATTTTCACGATTGGAGCCAAAATCAAGAGTGTTTTGAGACCATTTACATGTATTACTGTTCCTTTTGTTGTTTTGTTTTAGGCTTTCCAGCGGCAAGTGCATGAAAGTCTCACGCAGCTAGAACTGATTAATAAACAGTACCGACGCCTGGCCCGAGAGAACCGCACTGACTCTGCTTGCAGCCTCAAACAGATGGTCCATGAAGGGAACCAGAGATGGGACAACTTACAGAAGCGAGTCACTTCCATCCTACGCAGGCTAAAAGTATTTCTTCATTTTCAAGCCATTTTGTTTGAGAACTAGACTGCATGCCTAGGTGATGTTGTGAGCTTCTGCACCTCCAGCCTTTACAAATTTTCTCTTTGCCTAGGTCATAGAATCATAGAAGAGTAGGACTGGAAGGGACCTCGAGAGGCCATCGAGTCCAGCCCCCTGCCCTCATGGCAGGACCAAGCACTTTCTAGACCATCCCTGAAAGCCATCTATCTAACCTCTTCTTAAATATCTCCAGTGGTGGAGATTCTACCACCTCCCTTGGCAATTCGTTCCAGTGTTTGATCACCCTGACAGTTAGGAACTTTTTCCTAATGTCCAACCTGAACCTCCCCTGCTGCAGTTTAAGTCCATTGCCTCTTGTTCTATCCTCAGAGGCAAGGAAGAACAAGTTCCCTCCTTCTGCCTTATGACACCCTTTTAGATACCTGAAAACCGCTATCATGTCCCCCCCTCAGTCTTCTCTTTTCCAAACTAAACAAGCCCAATTCTTTCAGCCTTTCTTCATAGGTCATGTTCTCTAGACCTTTGATCATTCTCGTTGCTCTCCTCTGGACCCTCTCCAATTTCTCCACATCCTTCCTGAACTGCGGTGCCCGGAACTGGACACAATACTCCAATAGGTCTTCTAAATTTTGTTTTGTTGGTTTCCTGGGTGATCACTAAAGTAGTAAAGTACAGTAAATTCTGTGTTATCCAGTACTCATTCAACTGGAATTCTCAAATAACCAGCACAAACAAGAGCTTCCTGAACTGAACACATGAGCTAC
The DNA here is from genome assembly GCF_033958435.1 of Carettochelys insculpta. NCBI lineage: Eukaryota > Metazoa > Chordata > Testudines > Carettochelyidae > Carettochelys > Carettochelys insculpta. The sequence goes on from NC_134139.1 coordinate 93,784,704, forward strand.
ACCCCACCCCTCCACAGCCACTCTGCTCAGTGCTTGCAGTGCCTTCCTCTCAGCTGCCATACGGGCTCCCGTCCCTGGCCGGCTCCTAGACCTGGGGCTGCCAGCAGAGCTCGGTGCACTGCCAGAGTTCCCCCAGAGCAGCTAGAGTTCTGCCACGCCCCACTTGAGTTCCGCTGGCTGTCAGGCTGCCAGCAGAGCTCTACACCCCACCAGAATTCCCCTGAACCCTGCTCCCAGGTTGGCTCCTTGGGGCCGACAGAGTTCCACCAGCTGCGATTGACTCCCTGGGGCTAGAGCAGGCAGCGGGGCTGTAGTCCCTAGCCAGCTTCCAGCCATGGGGTTGGAAGAGGCCCACCACCACGGGCTGCCAGTGGGGCTCCATGCCCCAGCCTGCTCCCAGCAGCTGGGTGCCCCACCTCTCTGCCAGGGATCCTGCAACTGCCTCTATATTAAGCAGCAACTTTGAACATCCAGCAGCCTTCCAGTCCCAGGCTTGCTGCGTATGAAAGAGCTGACTGTAATATGCTCTCAGAGGCCGCGTCTACACGTGCACGCTACTTCGAAGTAGCGGCGCCAACTTCGAAATAGCGCCCATCACAGCTACACGTGTTGGGCACTATTTCGAAGTTGAAATCGACGTTAGGCGGCGAGACGTCGACGCCGCTAACCCCATGAGGGGATGGGAATAGTGCCCTACTTCGAAGTTGAACGTCGAAGTAGGGCACGTGTAGATGATCCGCATCCCACAACATCGAAATAACGGGGTCCGCCATGGCAGCCATCAGCTGAGGGGTTGAGAGACGCTCTCTCTCCAGCCCCTGCTGGGCTCTATGGTCACCGTGTGCAGCAGCCCTTAGCCCAGGGCTTCTGGCCGCTGCTGCGGCAGCTGGGGATCCATGCTGCAGGAACAGGGTCTGCAACCAGTTGTCGGCTCTGTGGATCTTGTGTTTAGTGCAAGTGTGTCTGGGAGGGGCCCTTTAAGGGAGCGGCTTGCTGTTGAGTCCGCCCTGTGACCCTGTCTGCAGCTGTGCCTGGCACCCTTATTTCGATGTGTGCTACTTTGGCGTGTAGACGTTCCCTCGCAGCGCCTATTTCTATGTTGTGCTGCCCAACGTCGAAGTTGAACGTCGACGTTGCCAGCTCTGGAGGACGTGTAGACGTTATTCTCGATGTCACTACATCGAAATAGTGTGCACATGTAGACGTAGCCAGAAAGTGTAGAGTTGGACCTGGATGCCCTGATCCCCCACCTTAGAAAAGAAGAACAAGAACACATACACCTGAACTTTTGTACCTCTGCTCTTTGCAGCTGGTAATGAAGTGGGAATTTTATTTTAAAATAGAATCTTATTTAAATAGCCAATTTTGTTTTAATTATATATTTTAACCCCCCTGGCCACCTCTTTGAAGCCAGGATTTCATACCTGAGATGAATGAAGAAAGCTTGTTGATTTCAGTCAGACTCAGAAGATAGGAAAGTGAAAAGTGCTTTCTGTGGAAGCCTCACATTGTTTTTGTTTTCTTTCCAATTTCTCTCTTCAGCATTTTATTGGCCAGCGTGAGGAGTTTGAAACAGCACGAGACAGCATTCTAGTCTGGCTAACAGAGATGGATTTGCAGCTGACCAATATTGAACATTTCTCAGAGTGTGATGCACAAGCAAAGATAAAGCAACTCAAGGTATGGGAGGCCAGCCAGTCTACGTCACCAAAAATATCCTAACAGGAAATGAGAGCATAAGAAATGTTCCAAGAAAAGTGTTACATGATGAAAACCTTTAATTCCCAGGACAAGGGCTCAGCCCTAGCCAATCAGAGGGATCAATGAAGCTTTGGCTGGTGAGGCCAGTGGGTGAGTGGCAGCCCTGTGCATAGGTGAGGCACATCCACACACTTGCAATGTTCTGAATTCAAGCCACAGATTCTTTCCTCCTCTGGTGCCGGTCATCACAAAGTTTGATCCAGTCCACCTCAGTGCCTCATTCCATCTACAGGCTGTCTCCACTGACTGGAACAGTGTTCTGCAGTCCTATCCCAATCCTCCGCCAACGTGCCAAAGGCTAAGAAGTCATCTTTACAAGGATCCCAAAATCTGTGCAGCAATCTGCCTCTTTTTCTAGACCCTTCATGAGCTTCAGAGTACAGCACACTCTTCTGGGATCCTGTAATCAGGCATTTGCTTGTCATGTCTAAGCCCCCTGAGTGTTTTCTTACTAATCAGGGTGCCCATGAATGACATACCAGCACAATTTAACATTTCCCCATTTAACACCCTGTCTTGCCATCTTATTTGAGAAATTTGACGCAAGCATCTAATCAGAGAACTGTTTATTTTTTGTTTCCTTGGCATAAGTCATCCATGGTTCTGAGCTATATATGATAATGGATGCATCCCATGAATATGTATTTTCATTTTAGATGCCAATTTTTGTTTCAGGTTCTGTCTTGCAACTGGCTACTTGTTGATTCTACCAGTGAGCTCAGTGTCAAGCTCTATGTTGCTCATAACAGTAAAGCCAAGGTAGCAAAATTCATCCGTGACATCCAAATTGCAAACCTAAGAAATTTACACAGTACACACTGGCCTACCACAGACTCCCTTGAATATATCAATATATCACAGTATCATAGAACACTACAATGGGAAGGGACCTCGAGAGGCCATCGAGTCCAGCCCTCTGCCCCAATGGCAGGACCAAGTACTATCTAAACCATCCCTGATAGACATCTATCTAACCTGTTCTTAAATATCTCCAGCGATGGAGATTCCACAATCTCCCTTGGCAATTTATTCCACTGTTTGACCACCCTGACAGTTAGGAACTTTTTCCTAATGTCCAACCTAAACCTCTCTTGCTGCAGTTTAAGCCCGTTGCCTCTTGTTCTATCCTCAGAGGCCAAGAAGAACAAGTTTTCTCCTTCCTCCTTATGACTCCCTTTTAGATACCTGAAAACCGCTATCAGGTCTCCCCTCAATCTTCTCTTTTCCAAACTAAACAAGCCCAATTCTTTCAACCTTTTTTCATAGGTCACATTCTCTAGACCTTTAATCATTCTTGTTGCTCTTTTCTGGACCCTCTCTAGTTTCTCCACATCTTTTTTGAACTGCGGTGCCCAGAACTGGACACAGTACTCCAGCTGAGGCCTAACCAGCGCAGAGTAGAGTGGAAGAATGACTTCTTGTGTCTTGTTCACAACACACCTGTTAATGCATCCGAGAATCATGTTTGCTTTTTTTGCAACAGCATCACACTGTTGACTCATATTTAGCTTGTGGTCCACTATAATCCTTAGATCCCTTTCTGCTGTAGTCATTCCTAGACGGTCTCTCCCCATTCTGTATGTATGAAACTGATTGCTCCTTCCTAAGTGGAGCACTTTGCATTTGTCTTTATTAAACTTCATCCTGTTTACCTCACACCATTTCTCCAATTTATCCAGATCATTTTGAATTATGACCCTCTCCTCCAAAGTAGTTGCGACCCCTCCCAACTTGGTATCATCTGCAAACTTAATAAGCATACTTTCTATGCCAATATCTAAATCATTGATGAAGACATTGAACAGAACCGGTCCTAACACAGACCCCTGCGGAACCCCACTTGTTATACTTTTCCAGCAGGATTGAGAACCATTAAGAACTACTCTCTGGGTATGGTTATCCAGCCAGTTATGCACCCACCTTATAGTAGCCTCATCTAAATTGTATTTGCCTAGTTTTTTTATAAGAATATCCTGAGAGACCGTATCAAGTGCTTTACTGAAGTCTAGGTATACCACATCTACCACTTCTCCCCTATCCACAAGGCTCGGTATCCTATCAAAGAAAGCTATCAGATTAGTTTGACAAGATTTATTCTTTACAAACCCATGCTGGCTGTTTCCTATTACCTGACCACCTACCAAGTGCTTGCAGATGATTTCTTTAATTACCTGCTCCATTATCTTTCCTGACACTGAAGTTAAGCTGACTGGCCTGTAGTTTCCTGGGTTATTCTTATTCCCCTTTTTATAGATGGGCACTATATTTGCCCTTTTCCAGTCTTCTGGAACCTCTCCTGTCTCCCATGGTTTTCCAAAGATGATACATAAAGGCTCAGATACCTCCTCTATCAGCTCCTTGAGTACTCTAGGGTGCATTTCACCAGGCCCTGGTGACTTGCAGACATCTAATTTTCCTGAGTGATTTTTAATTTGTTCTTTTTTTATTTCAACTTCTAACCCTACCCCTTTCCCACTAGCATTCACTATGTTGGGCATTCCTTCATCAGACTTCTCAGTGAAGACAGAAACAAAGAAGTCATTAAGCATCTCTGCCATTTCCAAGTTCCCTGTTACTGTTTCTTCCTCCTCACTGAGCAATGGCCCTACCCTGTCCCTGGTCTTCCTCTTGTTTCTAATATAGTTATAAAAAGCCTTCTTGTTTCCCTTTATGCCTGTAGCTAGTTTGAGCTCATTTTGTGCCTTAGCCTTTCTAATCTTTCTCCTGCATTCTTGTGTTGTTTGCCTATGTTCATCCTTTGTAATTTTTCCTTGTTTCCATTTTTTATACAATTCCATTTTTATTTCGAGATCATGCAATATCTCCTGGTTAAGCCAAGGTGGTCTTTTTCCATGTTTTCTATCTTTCCTACACAGCAGGATAGCTTGCTTTTGGGCCCTTAATAATGTCCCTTTGAAAAACTGCAAACTCTCCTCAGCTGTTTTTCCCTTTAGTTTTGCTTCCCATGGGACCTTACCTACCAGCTCTCTGAGTTTACCAAAATCTGCCGTCCTGAAATCCATTATCTCTATTTTGCTGTTTTCTGTTCTGCCCTTCCTTAGGATTGTGAACTCTATGATTTCATGATCACTTTCAACCAAGCTGCCTTCCACCTTCAAGTTCTCTACCAATTCCTCCCTATTTGTTAAAATCAAATCTAAAACAGCTTCCCCCTGTTAGCTTTTTCAACCTTTTGGAATAAAAAATTGTCTCCAGTACAATCCAAGAACTTACTGGATAGTCTGTGCCCCACTGTATTAGTTTCCCAACATATATCTGGATAGTTGAGGTCCCCCATCACCACCAAATCTGGGGCCCTGCTTGACTTTGTTAGTTGTTTAAAAAAAGCCTCATCCACCTCTTCCACCTGGCTAGGTGGCCTGTAGTAGACGGCTAGCAGGACATCACCCTTGTTTTTTACCCCTCTTAGTCTAACCCAGAGACTCTCAACACGTCCATCTCCTACATCCATATCCACCTCAGTCCAAGTGTGTACATTTTTAATATATAAGGCAACACCTCCCCCCTTTCTTCCCTGTGTATCCTTCCTAAGCAGGCTGTACCCTTCAATACCAACATTCCAATCATGTATTATCCCACCAAGTTTCTGTGATGCCAACGATGTCATAGTTATATTTATTTATTAGCACTTCCAGTTCTTCAAGCTTATTATGCATACTTCTTGAATTTGTATATAGGCATCTAAGATATTGATTTGATCTTGCCTCCCTGTTTTGCCCTGACCCTCTTTTTACTCTGACATTGTTGCCCATGCTGCCTCCCTTTTCTGACCCATCACCCAGGTTTCCATGTTCTCCACTCACCTGTGGGCTTGGCTCCCCTGACCCCGTCGAACCTAGTTTAAACTCCTCCTCACTAGGTTAGCCAGTCTGTGTCCAAATATGGTCTTTCCCCTCCTCGAAAGGTGAACACCATCTCTGCCTAGCAGTCCTTCCTGGAATAGAATCCGATGGTTGAGGAAGCCAAAGCCTTCCTGGCGACACCATCTTCGAAGCCAGGTATTCACCTCTAGGATGCACCTGTCTCTGCCTGGGCCTCTACCACTGACAGGCAGGATTGAGGAGAATACCACCTGTGCCCCAAACTCCTTCACCCATGCCCCCAGAGCCCTGAAGTCACTCTTGACCTGCTTAGCGTCACACCTCACAGTATCATTAGTGCCCACATGGATGAAAAGCATGGGATAGTAGTCAGAGGGCCTGATAATCCTCGATGACGCCTCCATAACGTCTCGGATACGGACCCCAGGCAGGCAACATACCTCCCGAGATGAAATGTCAGGGTGACAGATGGGCGCCTCCGTCCCCCTCAGAAGAGAGTCCCCGACCACCAGTACTCTACGTTTCCTCCTCGCAGTGGTGGCAGCAGACTTCCCAGCCTTGCGGGTACGAGGCTTCTCCTCTGCTGTACGGGGCGATTCTTTGTCTCCTGTATCAAGTACAGCGTAACGGTTCCCTAGTACCACAGAGGGAGGGTTCTGAGCAGGGGTGGAATACTGCCTACTGCCAGAAGTAACAAGCTGCCAGTGTCCACCCTGATCTATCTCCTCCTCCACCAGTGGTTTATCAGCTGTCCTGTGTACTGGGACAGTTACCTCAGCTGTCTCCACATGAATACTATCCAGGAACTGCTCATGCAGTTGGATACTCCTCAACCTGGCCACCTCCTCCTGTAGCTCCTCCACCTGTCGCCTGAGAGATTCCACCAGCGGGCACCTTTCACACTGGATGGTCCCCCCAGCCTGGATATCAGTGAGTGGGAATTACAAGCTACAGTCCCTGCAGAGCCACACCAGGATCTGGGTAGAGGCATCCATGGTCAGGCAGTCTGTCTGGCTACAGGCACAGGTGGAGGAGACAACAGTAGTGGTGGCACAGGTATTGTGGGTCTTCCTAACCATCGTAGGCCTCCCTCTGTCACACTCCCTCTTAAACACCCCTATCTGCAGCTCCCTGTCCACTTTGCTCCTCTGGTCGCCCTTGCCTCTGGCTTTTAAAGCCTCCTGGCCTGGGTCAGACCCTCCCCCTGTGAGTCACACAGGGGAAGACCAATCAAGGGAACAAAGGTCAGGCAGGCAGTGCCAGCTGCCACAGAAACTGAAACTGACCCACCTGAAATCAAAATGTCAGTTCAAATTCAAACAGATTCAAACAGTTAAACATACTCACTCACCCCAAAAACCAGCTCTCTCACCTGGTAGCTTCTGCAGTGGCAGGATCACTTGCTCTCCCTCTTAAACTCCCCTGTCTGGAGCTCCCTGTCCACCTCACTCATAGCTTCTCTTTCTCAGTTGTGATATTGTCATCCCGAACTTTCAGCAGAGCAGTCTTGTTCTTTATCAGTCCAACGGCCTTTCAGATGCCTTCATACAAACATCTACTGTCATCTGCATCAGCTGCCTTTTGAATGCTGTCAGAGAGACCTATCCAGAATTCTTGAATGCACATCCTGGGAGCTAACTGAACAACATTACAATCTTCTCTTAGTTTGTTGAGCTAACCTGTAATAAAAATAGACTGGTAAGTGATCACCACAGATCTTTTCATCTCAGGATGTGGCAGCAGTATCTCCAAATGGTGTACGAATCGGTGAACATTTTTAATACTCTTCCCAAATCTCTTGATTATCACATTTTACATATTTATCTACAGGATTATCCATGCATCTGAAGCAGTTTCATTTGTTCTGTCTTTGCTAATTTGTTTAAAAAAAAGCTGGTTCTTGATACAGTCAGCTGTTGGGCACAAATCAATATAAGAATTATGGCAGTTTTATCATAGTGGATCATCTTAGTTCTAAATTTTACTTTGCAGCAGTTAAAAGAGTGGTCTGTGTCACAGTCTGCACTTCGGAAGGATCATGTGCACAAGGTAGCTTTCAAATATGTATGCTTTTGTTAGTACCAAGTCCAGCTGATACATGCCCTTGGATCTCAAGTATCTCCACGGTGTTGTTCTTCTGATGTTAGCTGCAAAGAAAGTGTTTGTCACCTAAAGGCCACATCTCAACATTAGATCTAACTCTTGCATTGAAATATTAGGCTGGGTTCATTCCATAGAATCATAGAACACTAAAGCTGCGTCTACACGTGCACGCTACTTCGAAGTAGCGGCACCAACTTCGACGTTAGGCGGCGAGATGTCGAAGTCGCTAACCTCATGAGGAGATAGGAATAGCGCCCTACTTCGATGTTCAATGTCGAAGTAGGGACCGTGTAGACGATCCGCGTCCCGCAACGTCGAAATTGCTGGGTCCTCCATGGTGGCCATCAGCTGGGGGGTTGAGAGATGCTCTCTCTCCAGCCCCTGCGGGGCTCTATGGTCACCGTGGGCAGCAGCCCTTAGCCCAGGGCTTCTGGCTGCTTCTGCGGCAGCTGGGGATCTATGCTGCAGGCACAGGGTCTGCAACCAGTTGTCAGCTCTGTGTATCTTGTGTTGTTTAGTGCAACTGTGTCTGGGAGGGGCCCTTTAAGGGAGCGGCTTGCTGTTGAGTCCGCCCTGTGACCCTGTCTGCAGCTGTGCCTGGCATCCCTATTTCGATGTGTGCTACTTTGACGTGTAGACGTTCCCTCGCTGCGCCTATTTCGATGTTGGGCTGAGCAACGTCGAAGTTGAACATTGACGTTGCCGGCCCTGGAGGACGTGTAGACGTTATTCATCGAAATAGACTATTTCGATGTCGCAACATCGAAATAAGCTATTTCAATGTTGGCTGCACGTGTAGACGTAGCCTAAAACTGGAAGGGACCTCAAGAGGTCATCAAGTGCAGTCCCCTACCGTCACAGCAGCACCAAGCACCGTCTAGACCATCCCCAGTAGATATCTGTCTAACCTGATTCCATGGAATCAGGGAAATTGTCAGGATTTGACCAATATTGAATCAGGATTCCATGGAATCCTGTCGATCAGTTCTTCCAGCTGTTGGTATAAGCTATTTTTGTCCTCATCACTAGCTTGCAGCGTTGGAGCATAGATGCTGATGAGGTGAATGAATCCTTGCTGTAGACTCAGTGTGTCATTATACATATGGACATTGCAGTTGGAGCTTCAAGGAATGATGGAAGTTCATTTCTGAAAGCAAAACCTACACCATACGCTCCCCTTCCTCCTTCAAGTTTGCTATGCTAGGAAATAGTGTAGTCCTTCTCCCTTCTGAATCCTGTTTCCTAGAGTGGAATTTCCAAAAAAGCTGCAATATCCATTCTGAAACTTGCAAGCTTGTTACTCCACACAGCCATTTTCCTCAAATCTGAATAAAGATCAAAGTCATCATATCTGGGGTCAAAGTCCAAATATTCCAGGAAGCAATTCCATTTGCTTACATCCTGGCTTGGCTGTGTGTACAATGAGACAGGGCTTGTTTGATCCACTTTGCTAGGGCCACTCTCAGATAAGTCAAGCAGGCCTTCCCTAAACTGGGCTGCTTGGAAATCTGCCCCAGGGCCTTTTGTCCCTTTCCAGGCTTTGTGATCATCTTGCCAAGAATTTGAGTGCATATGCCCAAGCAAAGTTATGGAGGAGTGCAGGCTGCCATATTCATGTTACCCCCGCCCTTTAGGCCACTTAGCCAGAATCCAAGGACCAGAGCGAGTCTGAACATTCCGTGACAGGTTATCACTTCTGCCAGAGAGCAACCTAAATACAGCTACTTCGGCGTGAGCACCTTTTTGCATAAGGGAGATCCCTCAGCCTTTATTCAACCATGAAGTATCCACAGGGCATCAGAGGATGCAGCTTAACATCATGCCCAGGACATGAGTTCAGCCACAGTACTGATAACACAGAACAAAGCTATTGGAGACTGCTGGGGGCTCCGTGGGAGAAAAAAAGGGTTATGCCCACATGTGGGTGCGTAGGTAGCAACTAAAGATGGCTTTTTAAAAAGCATGGGGAATAACTCAGTGCTCTGACTTTTCCTCTCTCCATAAAATCATTTCCAGTGGCAAAGTTATATATGTTATGGCTGGGAAAATAGCTGTCCTGCCCTGTTCATCCACAGTTTCAGCTCTACTGCAACGTGACACATTATTTGCTGAGTGCTTGGGAACATCTGCAGTCTGAAAGACAACTGCATAAAACAATTTGTTATGACGTATTAGTATGGCTTGAGAATCTACATCCATTTTAACCACCTTATCTACCTAAGCCTTTCAAAACTCACAGGAGTGGCTTGTTGAAAGGACAGTCCTCTTCTGTGAGATAGCACAGAAACCCATGAGACTTGCCGGGTGAAACTTGAAGTGCCGCTTTGTTAGCTTTTATTGGAGAGTGTGACTAGGGAATGCTGAGTTGCACCCTCATATTTTGATTACCCTGTATAAAGGTTTTTTTGTGTTGAAAACATACCATCTCTTCTGTAAAGCTCTATAAGACATAGCATTTGTGGTTACCAAGGATTGTTTGATGTTGCTTTTAGTGATAGCAGAAAGTCATGGTTTCTTATGCTGCATAGGCTTTCCAGCAAGAGATCTCCCTGAACAACAGTAAAATTGAGCAGATAATTGTCCAGGGTGAACAGCTGATAGAGAAAAGTGAGCCCATGGATGCAGCTGTCATTGAAGAAGAACTGGATGAGCTCCGACGTTACTGTCAAGAAGTCTTTGGTCGTGTGGAACGTTACCACAAGAAATTGATCCGCCTTCCAGTATGTACCTTCTTTCTTTATTATTTTAAGGTTTATTATCTATGTGCAACTCTAATAATGGTGACAGAGTTTACGTACAGAGAGGTGTAATCTATATGCCAAGACACCCCAAGATTTTTGCTCGTTGTAATAGTGGTCCTTCCCTTTTCCCTGCACCTCTGTGATATCATCATATATTGTGGTGTTAGGCCCTATTTACATTGCTGACTCCTCAGGGCAAAGCACCTGTCTCACTTCTGTAAAGCATCTTGCACACGTACACATTATAAATCTGAGCTTTATGTATGAAAATGAGGGTGCAGTACTGGAGACAGACTTCTTCCCACCCTGCAGGGGGAATCCACTGAATAACATTGAGTTCTCAGAAATACAGACACTCATTCCTAGCAGAATGCAACCTCAAGTATCCAGAATTGACTATAGAGATGGGGAGTAAAAAAGGCTGATTTTTGAAAATCAAACTGGAAAGCCCCACTGAGGGAAAAGAAGAAGAAGTATTTTTCACATGAAAGAATAGCTGAGCGCAACTGTCCAGATAAATGACTTTTATAGTTTCTGTACTTTGTTTCCAAAACATTGCTCTAATTTTGTTGTCTGTGGAGATAATATCTGAAGAAAATTTGGAGACAGTTGCCTCGCATGAGACTATACAGACGAGCATTAAGCAGTGAAGATGAATTTATTTTATCCCCTTTTACTCATTTTATCCTTTTATTTTATATGCATTTTTTAAAAAAAGCCAAAGGAGGATCAAGGAAAGATATAAAATGGGAATCCTGTCAGTCGGAATGTTACCCAATGACATTTTTATCTCATTGACCCAGGTGGAAAGGACATTCTTTCCAAGGGTTGAATTAATAGGCTTTGTTCTGCTCTTTCCTTCTAGTTGACAGATGACGAACACGACCTCTCTGACAGAGAGGTGGATCTGGATGAGTCAGCAGATCTCTCTGACATACACTGGCATGACAAATCTGCAGACAGCATTCTCTCCCCTCAACCCTCCTCCAACCTCTCGCTGTCACTTGCCCAGCCGATGAGAAGTGAGCGGTCAGGGCGGGATACTCCTGCAAGTGTAGATTCCATCCCTTTGGAATGGGATCATGACTATGACCTCAGTCGGGACCTGGAGACAGCCGTTTCGAGGACACTGCACTTAGAGGAGGAGGAAGGACAAGAAGACAAAGATTTCTATCTTAGGGGAGCAGCTAGTATAGCAGGTACTGACTATTTCTCTCTCAGTAAAGGCAAATAATATTGCATAGAGGATCATAGTGCTGCCGAGTTCTTAGACATGGGAAAGTATTTTAGCAGACCTCAGAGGGCTATCCTGAAATGGTGCCTTTAGCTTCCTGGGTTTTGACACAATATTGCAAGTTTCTGGATGAGTGCAATATCACAGAGGCATATGCACTGAATGACAAAGTGGGAATGTGCACTCTGGCAGATGTGACCGGTGTCGTTGTACAAGTTAGCGAATACAGTCCTTTGACTAGAGCATAAGCACTCTAACTTCATTGCACTGTGAGCTCCCTGTGATGACAAAAATTACTATGTAACCCCAAGAGCAGGGACCAAAACCTAAGCCTGCCTGGGAGTGCCTCCCCAGGATGTGGGGTGGAGCCATACCCTAAGGATTTCAGCCCTGGGCTAGACCTTGGAACTTGTGGCCCATGACCCAAGACTGAAGCCCTTGGGATTTTGGCTTCAGGCAGTGGGGCTCAGGCTTTGGCCTTTTGACCCAACACATCTAACTGCAGCCTTGGTGACTCCAGTCATGACCCACAGCAAGACCTGACCCACAGTTTGAGAACAGCTGGCCTAGAGGAAATGCTACTGGATGATTGCAAGAAAAATGGGAGGGAGGGAAAACGCTAAGGAAACATTTGACATAATCACCCACGGGACCACATGTTAAAGTCCAAGTGAATTTTTACTCCATCCTTTGTGAGGCAAAACTCACATTAATATCTTTGGGAGGCTTTATTTTTTATAAAGATGTCAAGATTTGACATTTTATGAGTTCATGAAACCTGTCTGTGTTTTTGACTATCAGCTTATTGTCCAGTGAATACTAATAAGGAAATGTGTCTGTATGTCTGACTTATGTGACTGTGGTCTGTTTATTATGAAGGAAGCTTAATACTTGTGACTATTTGCTGATTTTCTGGAAGCAGTTTTCATTCGGAATTCTGTGGTGCAGTTTAACTCTGTTTATTCAAAGGAAATAAGTGTTGTAAATTACAACTAGTGATCTACTCTTTTCCAGGAGAGTTGGTTTCCTGTTACAAGGTGATGATTACTGAGATATCAACTCAGATTGTGCTTATATCTTTGCAGATGTAGAAATCCCAGAAAGCCCTGAGGTCTATGTAAAACTTACTGAAAATGCACTCAGAAATATCTCTGGTAGGCACAAAAAAAAAAGTGGGGGGCGGGGTAAAGCATAGCCACACCAGATAACCCAACCCATCCTTGTAACAGTGTCTTCTTAGCTCATCTGCTGCTCTTCTCATAGTTTACAAGATAGATATTTTCTCACATGACAGCACTAGCATGTTAATGCAAAACTTTCCTGCTTTACTACCATTCAGTAAGGTCTTGTTTCTTCTGTGTCCCCAGAAGGAGTGGAAAGTGTTTTTAAAAGCTTGGGTATGGTATCTCTTAGCTACGTTGCTGGCTAACTAGCTGTAGCTAATCAACATTTTATTCAAATTGGTGTCAGCTCCTTGGTGTCCTGACTCCAGGACTGTAGCAGAGGGATTTACATTAAGAGATTCTTATGACAAGATCCCAACCCTTGGTTTTCTTCTGGGAACAGGCTGGTTTCATGAGGAATGGGAGAATTTCTGGAGCAGACTTCACTGGGAATGGAGACAGGTGGAGAGGGGGAGAGAAAGGATAGCCCAAAGCCTGGTTGCCCAGTTCTGTGTATCTTAGTTCCCAGGCACTTTAAATTATTACACTAGCATAAATAATGTGTTGTTAATTTTGCTTCACCCATAAAAGCATAAGCTGTGAATATCTTCAAAACTATTCAAAGGTGGAAATGATCTCCTAAGAACAGTCTTTACTAAAGAGAGGGTGGAGCTCTTACCACATTACACGTTGCTTGCCTTTCTTACAACAGAGATGATCCTGTGGACAGCTCACATCCTTACCTTTAATTTTCTCTTCAAATAAGTTGGAGAGGTCACATATGATTCCAAATACCTTCACCTGTGGACTCTCTCTCTCTCTTTTGAAGAATTGTTTCCATTGCAAGCTTCAATCTACTTGTGTGCCTGGGGAAGCTTGGCAGTGTTGGCAAGCCCAGCAGTTAAGCTCCCGGCCTGCAATAAGGAGCTGTAGTTCACTGTCTACTTTTGCAAATAAGTGTTGCCAAAAAAAAAAAGAAAAAAACCACACACACACCACATTGTCAGATTAGACGGAACAAGGAGGTTTTGCTGAGACTATTGTGTACAATAGTAAGTATAACAAAAGACAGGTGGTAGTTCTTCTTGAACTTCCAAAGTTTTCAATTCCAGAAGCTCCTATATCAATTTGCTCCGCCCTATTCTTATTCCATTCAACAGTAAGTATGGTGGCCAAGAGATATGATGGTACTGCCTCATGTTGCTAATTCGACAGAAGGGGAGAAAACAAGAGTCCTGTGGCACCTTATAGACTAATAGATGTTTTGGAACATAAACTTTCATGGGCAAAGACCCGCTTTGTCAAGGGAGAAAGGCATTCAGGTTTTTGAACATCTCTTATATAAATCCATGGAGATCAGGCACACTTCAGAAGTGACTTGGCCTGTAGGAAGAAGTTTTCCATGGTTCAGAAGCATTGCCTGCTGGATCTGGTGGGTGTAGCTACAACAGAATTATATGGTTATTTACATAATGCCTTTTCATGTTCAGAAGTAGTATAGAGAGAGAATCTTCAAGATACACAACGATTACACTCAGTCAGTTTCAAGGGGAATGCCACATATGGTACTGCAAAAAGTAGTGAGAGAGAAAAATTAAACTTTAAAATAAAACATGAAGGGAGGGGACCAAATACTTAGTCCTGAGTGATTGCCAGATCTGTGAAGGAGTGATGTCACAGAAAATGTTATTGTGTGAGGGTGGAATAAAGCCCACTGGCAATTTAGGCTTCTAGAGAGATCAAGAATCATGTAGGGGCAAGAGTCTCTTCAAAATAGTTTGCAGGCTTGTGTGCACCATTGAAAGTTTTGATACTGTTCTCGTGGCAAGCGCATTCATCAGAATAACCATCCCTCCTCTGGAAAGTTGTTAACACACTTGCATGGAATTAGTTACAAGTTTGCTTTGTCATTCCCCAGCATGCATGCTATTTCCGCCGCCTTTTCCAAGCTGTCTACCCTGGTTTGTGTGGCTATAAAGCAAAAGCTGTGAAAAAAATCTCAAAGCAATAGTCTCATCTTTTGTCTTTCTATCACAGGAGAGCCAGGTGCTTTGGAAGCACACATCCGTCAGTTGGACAAGGCTTTGGACACTAGTCGTTTTCAAATACAGCAAACAGAAAACATTATTCGCAGCAAAACACCCACAGGACCGGAGCTAGATTCCAGTTACAAAGGATATGTGAGTACCAGGTGTATTGCCACCTCATGACTGAATTTCAAACAACAGGCCATGTAACAGGGCACTGTATTAAGGTTACAAATTCTAACACAGTAAACCCAATTGCCATGTAAGTCAATTTTTTGTGCAAGTTGGAGGGGAGACAGGAACTAGGCTGCAGCCTGGTTCCCAGCTCCTTTGGGAGTGACCAGCCATGTGCTGATCATGGCGGTGGTCATTGTGGCCATATGCTGGTCAGTTTCCTGGGTCCCCCAAGTGACGGAGAGCTGGGACCCAGGCTGAAGCCTGGCTCCCAGCTCCCCTCCACTCCCTGGAGCCAGGAAACTGGCCAGGGCTGCTGCCCTGGTCAGTTTCCCAGCTCTTCAAGCAGAAGGGGAGCTGGGAGCCAGGCTGCTGCCTGGTTCCCAGCTCTCTGCCACTCCCCTGACTTAGGAACCACTCCTGTCAGGGGCAGCAGACCAGAGTCAGGTTGCCAACCCTGACAGGAGCAGTTTCCCTGCTCATGTCAGGGACAGCAGCCTGACTTTTGCTGCCGCTACTGACTGGAGCAGCTGCTGCCCCTGACAGGAACAGGAAACCATTCTTGCTGGGATGGCACGAGTCAGGCTGCCACCCCCTGACAGGAGCAATTTCCCACTCCTGTTAGGGCAGCAGTTGCGTTAAGCCGAGACAAATGCAACTCAGTTGCATGTATTTTGTGGGTTTACTGTAAATGAACATAGAAGAACCGTTGAAAATGTGGCTGTTGCAGTAGAACAGACTGTTAGGGATAAAGCAATTATCCTCTCTCAGCCGCATTTACACAGTCATCACCCTGCATTGCACATGGTTATTGTTACTTCAAGGTTATGTCTTATTTGTGAGTTTATATCATCATAAGATTGTAGGCACATAACCCCACAGAGTTCATTTTCTAATTTTTTGTGAGTAGATGTGCCAGAGTAATTTCACAGGCACCCTTTATCACTGTAATGAAATCATTTTTGTTTTAAAAGAAACTTCCTTACCTCTTAAGATCACAATTTTATAGACAAATGCATATTTGTTTTAATGATACATTCTAAAATTATATGACATCACCCAGGCTGTATAAGGGAATCAGTGATAAAAAGTTTGAGAGAACTTTGCAGACTACACCTGAACAAACAGTACTGTAAGAAGCTAGGTTTAGTTTAGTCCTGCCTTTGCACAGTGAGCTGGTCTTGATGACTTCTCCCTTTCATTCTGACAGTGATGCCTTAGAACCAAGGGAACCTTGGATTGGAAGTCCCCAAACTGTGGTGCCTGCCCCCGCAAGGGGGAACAGAGAAACCTTCAGTGGGGGCATGGGTGGGCTTAAGCCAGCCCTCCATGTAGTGAGGGGGGGTCTCTGATAGTGGTAATGCAGCCCACAGAAATGTAGGCAATACAATCCTAGTTTCTTAATATTTATCAAATAAATGTCACCTGACAACATTCATTTGACTCTGGCAGCATCATGATACATTGGCACTGAATTACTTCTGTTATAGGGTTGGAGTCTCTACTCCAGTCCTTAAACCCCTTAAATCTATATTTTTGTATCCATGTAAAAATGTTACAGATAATACCAAGAGAGACGTGATCTCATTGCAATTATATTGGCCAGTGTATCTGAGACAAAAAGATACATTGACAATTGGCAGATTATTAAAACAGTAGGTTTCTTCCCACTCTGTCATGTCAAGACCCATTTCCATAAGTTTTTCACAATCGCTTTGTAATTAGCCCTTTACCTTTAGAGTTATTCTACTGTGGCATAGATTAATGAGAACTCTGTTTTTAAACAGATGAAGCTGCTGGGTGAGTGTAGTGGCAGCATAGACTCGGTAAAAAGGCTTGGTTACAAACTGAAGGAGGAAGAGGAGAAGCTCTCTGGATTTATAAACCTGAACAGCACTGAAACGCAAACAGCTGGTATGTAGTATTCAGTCCTTCCAGGGAAAACAAATGTGAAATGAGCAGCAATCTCAATAGCATTGATCAGAATAAGCACTTGGGATTATGAAGGAAAATAGAAATTTGCTAAAGTTCTGACCACGCATGTGCCACTCCATCCACACGTTACATTATGTGTGATGGTGTTCGCAGTCATTTTAACTGTTGTATAAGAGGGACAGATGTACCCAGCATTGCTCAGTTCTTTAACTGAAGCTC
Organism: Carettochelys insculpta; assembly: GCF_033958435.1. Classification (NCBI taxonomy): domain Eukaryota; kingdom Metazoa; phylum Chordata; order Testudines; family Carettochelyidae; genus Carettochelys; species Carettochelys insculpta. The sequence continues at coordinate 93,801,903 of NC_134139.1, forward strand.
CTAAAAATTTGAAAATAAATGAAAAATGCCCCCCCATGATACTATTTTGCGAAAAGGGGGGAAAATGTAGGCTGGAGTAGAGAGTTTCTGCGTGGGGAGGGGCAGGAGATGGGGGACTTAGAGTAGAGGGTTGGGGGAGGGCTCAAAGCAGGGAATGGTGATCCAGAAGGCATGGCAGATTGACAGTGCAAAAGTTAGGGCAGTAAACATGTATTGCATCACAAATCATTGTGTGTGCACTGTTCTTAAAACAGGGTTACAAAAAGTAAGGTTTGACATTATTAAGAACTGTCTCGTATTCACATGCATTGTGGCTGTTGAACTATTGAGCTTTTTACTGAATTTGAAAGTCTTTTGTTATTTTGGTTGTCGAGCCTTGCATATGGGAAAACAGCCGTGATTTGTCTTATACATGGCAGTAATTTAAACGTATTTATTGAAGGACAGTGTTTTAGTGGGAAGAGTCCAAGGATGCATGCAAATACCAATAATTAGTTAAACACATAAATGGCCATCTGCAAATGCAAAATTTTTATTGCACACACAGTCATTCATTATATGAATGAAACAGCTTTATTCATAGGACTCCTGAGTTCTAAACCTGGCTGTGGCATTGAATTTCTGTGTAGCCCTGGACAATCCACTTATTCTCTTGCCTCAGTCTCCACAGCAGTAGAGTGGATGTAATAATATAATTGGGCTTCTAAAGGTAAGTGCTGTAATATGAGTAGGTGTAAATGTACATGTAAGTGTAGATGGATAGTTTTGTCTTCATATCCATATTACATATATATCTTTGTACTGCATTGTGTCTGTGCTTTGGCAGGTGTGATTGATCGATGGGAGTTAATTCAGGCCCAAGCTCTGAGCAAGGAACTGAGAATGAAACAGAACCTTCAGCAGTGGCAGCAGTTCAACTCTGATCTCAACAATATTTGCGTTTGGTTAGTGGAGACCGAAGAGGAGCTAGAGAAGCTCTGTCATCTTGATCTCAGCACTGACATACAAACCATTGAGCTCCGAATTAAAAAACTAAAAGTAAGATTTTTGCCTCAGTTTTCTGTCAGTTGTTTTAGTAATGTCTATTGGATTCCATTTGTAAGCTATAGTTGGTATTCACTTTCTGCATTCCTGGCATATGAAATTGTGACTAATTATTGGAGTGAGAAACTAGAAGAATTGGTTGAGAAATGGCTTATTTAATTTGCAAAAAGAAGAGTCCACCACTGTTTTGCTGAAATGCCAAATAAATGTTGGAAACCATTTTATATGCAAGCTATATTTCCAGAATAAGATCAGAGCAGAAATCTGTTGAATTAGTGAAGCTTAGAAGGGGTCAGATTAAGTAAATTAATATCAGTCCTAGCTCAACTCATGGCAAATAAATAAATACATAAATAAATAAATCGTAGGGGCTTCTATTTTCCTGTTGATTACAATCTCTTTTTCTTGGTGCTGATATTTTGCCTTCCTAGTGGTCTCCTAAGCTTTCTGCTCTGTGTTACCACTCCACCAATCCCAGGTTAAGTTGCTGGATGTAGTGTCTTGTCCCTGGGCAAGAAACATGTCAAAGTCAATTCGAAGGCTACATGTTCAGCACTTTGAGTACTGCAGGAGAGGGAGAAGGCTACTTTCAGTGACCTCTCTAATCAGTATAGGAGCAGCATTATTGTTTGTTTAGATGGTATCCAGTCCAGCTCCGTTCAACAATGTGAAGGTTGCTGTGATGTGGGGCATTATGGGGACATGAGGAAGAAGCTGTAAACTAGGTAGAAAAGGGGACTCTTTCATAAGGATCTCCTTTAAAAATAATATGGACTGGGGTTTCAAGTTGATAAATATAAAAATCCAGCATAATTTTCTACAAAACTGTGATTCAGAAGCTTTAGTGGTGTTTGCTTAGCATTTGTCAAGAGCTATGCCACAATTTTTCCTGTGTCTCATATTTGTTCCAACCTTTGTATATAACTAGTCTGTGGGTTTTGCCAGGCATTCTTTGTCTTTCAGACCTTTGAAACACAAGCAGTTCTTCTGATCTTTAAAATTCAGCCATGCCTATAGCCTTCTAAATCATAAAAATTTTGTAATTGGCTCATACTAAATTTTACTGTGAATATGGTGTAGATGTTAAAAAGTGACCTTTTGCAATATTACGCCAGTTGCAACAGATATTTCCAGTCTTAAGTAAAGAGGAAAACTAGTACACTAAAATTTTCTTGAGAATCTTAGAATAGTAGAACTGGAAGGGACCTTGAGAGGTTATTAGGTCCAATCAGCTGCACTCACAGCAAGAGCAAGCACAATCTTGTTCATCCATGACAGATGTTTTGCTTACGACGCTTCTGTTAATGCATACTAGAATGTTTGCTTTTTTTTTTCCAACGGTTGCATGCTATTGACTCATTTTTATCTTGTGGGTGCAGTGACCCCTTAGATCCCTTTCTGCAGTACTCCTTGCTAGACAATCATTTCCCATCTTGCGTGGGTGAAACTGATTGTTCTTCCTTAAGTGGAGTACTTTGCATTTACCTTTATTGAATTTCATCCTATTTACCTCAGGCCATTTCTCCAGTTTGCCCAGATAACTTTGAATTATATTCCTATCCTCCAAAATAATGGCAACCTCTACCAGCTTGATATCATCCACAAACTTTATAAGCTTACTCTACAATCCATTATCTAAACTGTTGATAAAGATACCAAACAGAACCAGTTGCAAAAAGGATCTCTGCAGAACCTCACTTGTTATTCCATTCCAGCATGGTTGTGAATCATTGATACCTACTCTTTCTGCCTGTGTCTATGCCTGCCATGTCTTCCGGAAGCAGCATGGTAATGAAGGGTGGATGTAAATTTCTAGTACCTCATTGGCATATGGGCACATGGTTTGGCATCCAGAAGAAGCTCTTCCAGCCTACAAACTACACACGCGGAAGCGTGGCCCTGGGCAATCTTCCGGAAGGAAGAAGGGGCTTCCGGAAGGAGGGTTTCCTTCCAGGAGATCCCTGCAGGCCGCACATCTGCACATGTATTTTGAAGTCTGGAAGAGCTTCTTCCAGACTCACAAACCATATGTCCATATGCTAATGAGGTGTGGGAAATTTACATCCATGCCTCATTAGCATTTTTGAATGGCTCATTACCATGCCACTTCCGGAAGAAGTGGCATGTGTAGACACAGCCTCTGAGAACAGTTGTCCAACCAATTGTGCACCCATTTTTAGTAGACCCACCCTCATTGTAGTTCTCTAGTCGTGTTACCTTACAACAAAGCATTGGTCTTTAATGGCTACCACTACGCTTTTTAATTCTTCAGAAAGCACGTAGCACACTTTCTTTACATCTTGTGGTTGTTTTAACTTTATTCTCCTGTCATCCAGGAACTGCAGAAAGCTGTTGATAACCGCAAAGCTATCGTCTTATCCATCAACTTGTGTAGCTCAGAATTCACCCAGTCCGATAGCGAAGAAAGCAAGAAGCTGCAGGAGCGCCTATCTCAGATGAACCTACGCTGGGAACGTGTATGTAATATGATTGAAGAATGGCGCTGCTCACTACAGGATGCTCTAATGCAATGCCAGGTCTGTATTAAAACGGAGGTCTCATTCCCTTGGTCATAATGAGGAATTCTAGAACTGATGGGATTCTTTTTCTTCACAGCCTCCTAATCTAGGAGATCAAACCTAATGCCGCCCACGTGCACATATGAAAAGGCTGGCTCTAGAAAGATCTCTGTGCATTCCTGAAGCATGTGTTCTAAGCCCATGGTCCAGGTGTTCTAAACGTGTTATGATGTGTAGCCTGGCACTTAGGAAGTATAATTAAAAGAAGAATTTTTGCAACCATATTCCATATGATAGCATTCACACCTGTGAAAAGCAAATGCAATGGGGATGTAAACAATTACCAGATCATAATAGTATTCATGCAGTGGCAGGAGCATCAGGCCAGCAAGTATGTGCAAATAATACTGTAATATAGTATATTAATATAGGCCTGTAATACTTTCAGTTATATAATAATACAGGCAGTTGAATCTCTTGTGGAAAATAGTGATGTGGCAAAAACTACAACATAATTCAGAATTCTCTGAAGCTCTCACATGTCTTCTGTAGGATTTCCATGAAATGAGCCATGGTTTGCTGCTCTGGTTGGAGAACATTGACAGAAGAAAAAATGAGATCTTGCCAATTAATCCAAACCAAGACTCGGACACTCTGCAGGATCATCACAGACTGCTAATGGTAGGATCGTAAATGCCTTATGTTTAAAATCTTTAAAAAAAAAAAAACTGAAAAGCAGAGAGAAGGTAGTTCTGGAAGTGAGTTATACTGTATGTTTACCCCTGTGATACTAGTAAATTCAGGGATTCTCTTTAGTATGGGTAGAGGCATAGTGAAATTGGTGGATAAAATCATTTGGTTTAATATGGAAAACATTTGTCTTTTTTATTTAGTTTGAGCGTGTTATTTTGGAAAAGCTATTTGTAATTGCAACTTGCTGAGCTAGACGGGTATTCTAAAATAGTCTACTGTTGTTGATATGAGGTGCCAGGCAAAAAATCACCTTTCTTCCTGCTAACTTGCCAGGATTTTAGGGCTAGTGGCACTTTTTAGATGCATCTTTTCTGATCACCTAGTAAACTAAGGTCATGGACATCTGTGTCTGGGTTTTTGTTTTTGAGGAAGTTCTCGCATTCTATCTCATTGGTTTCATAATATGTAAGCAGAAAAAATGTGATTCTTTGGCTTCACAATAGCAAATCAGACGCGAGTTGCTAGAGTCTCAGCTGAAAGTGGTGTCACTCCAAGATATGTCCTGCCAACTGCTGGTCAATGCCGAAGGCAAGGACTGCCTGGAAGCCAAAGAGAAGGTTCATGTGATTGGAAACAGACTCAAGCTCCTACTGAAGGATGTCACACATCACATCAAGGACCTAGAGAAAATCTTAGACATTTCAAGCAGTCAACTGGTAAATCATATTTCATTGTTTCCTTTACCACCGATTGAGGGCTAATCATACTGACCTTTTTCAAATGATGATCTGTAAAATACACTATTGGCCTTTTTTTACTTTTGTTTGTTTGCTGCTTAGGAATGTGATGCCTGTCTAAGTGGTACAAAACCATCACAAAATCTCCTTCATAATTTGTACTGTCCAATAACTTCCCCATCTCTGAAACAGCAACTCAGAAAACCCAAGACCAGAAGGGAACACTGTGATCATCTAGTCTGACCTTCTGTATAACAAAGGCCAGAGGACAGTTCTCTCCCTCCCCCGAAATTGCTAGAGCAGGGCATTTAGAAGAACAACATATCTTGCTTTAAAATCGCCAGTGATGAAGAATCCAGCATGACCCTTGGTAAACTGTTCCAGTGGTCAAATTTCCCACGTTGTTAAAAATCGGTTTCTTATTCCCAGTCTGAATTTGTATGGATTCAACCTCCAGCTTTGGCTGCCTACATTGCAGTCAACTGGCAAAGTACCTGGGGTAGCTACTGTAGCTGCAGTACCTGAACCCATGGCATGGGAGTTATTTCCACAGAATACACGAGTTCTACTTTCCTACTGACAGACTAATGAAAAGGCTTAAAATAAAATCTCTGGTGTACTAACAAAGGACCTGATTGCTTGTCTTTTTTTCTTAACTTTGGAAGCATACTCCATAGCAGCAATGGTTGTCTTGTACATGAGAGTGTGGGCAAGGTGAATATTATGCTTGTCTTCAATATATGTGCCCCACTAAGATAGAAAATGTGCTCTTTCATTGTCAGTCCCTCCTCTTGTAGTTCCCAAAACTTGAATGAGCACAAAATATGAAGAATGTGATCTGTTTTCAATCTGTCTAATGTATCTCTCGCTCTCTGTCTCTATCTATATGAAGTGATGTCTGAGAGTTCAGTGGGAATTTTCACTGAGTACACAACACCTCTTTACCTTTTAAAAAGTAGATAAAGATCTGTTGTTTTCTTGGTACTGCATTTGCTTGCCTTAGGAAATTAAATGTTGGTTCTGGCAGAGAATTCATTTGCCTGACTTTCTGTTCAGATCCTAATGTGTAATGTATAGTGGTTTAATTCTGGAGATTTGCATGAATTTAAATCTACCTTAATCATATTTCAAGGATGAGTAGTGCAAAGTGCTCTGCTAAAAACAAAGGTTCCACTCCCGTTTTCTAAGTATTGTTTCCTTGGCAGATTATTTATGTTTTTTTTAATCTCTTACGATTCTGAACTTCAGGATTTGTCCTCATGGTCCTCAGCTGATGAACTGGACACATCAGGATCCCTCAGTCCTGCATCTGGGAGAAGCACACCGAGCAGGCAGAGAACGGTAATTTCACACCAGATACTTTCTGTCATCCCTTGGGTGGGAGCAACAGATATTTACAGTTGCTGGAGCCAGCTGAGAGGTCTACACAGTCTCCCTGATAGGAAAGAAGAAGGCACAGCCCAAGAATTCCCCTCAGTCAAAGCTGCTTCCCAACCCTGCTGCATCTCTCTCCCTGCATGAAATCAGAATTAGAAAATGCTATTAAAATCTGGGCTCAACGTGTGGCTGGAGTTTTGTGGTGTGGCACACATACGCACTTGTGTTCCGATCAAGCAATGGCAGCATCCCAAGGTCTGGTCTTGTCCCAGCACAGTTACAGCTAATCCCTTTGCTTTCTACTTGGCATACTCGCAGAGCTACTCTGTCAAGAACCTCAGTAAAATGTTCTTTTCGTAATCAATTAAACTGTGGATGATGCCAGACTCTTACTGAGGCTTTGGGTGAGAGGCTGCGTAGAAAGCTTAGAAGGCATTAGCTGAAACATTGGAACAGAACCTGATCGATGGATGTGACAACAGCTCTAACATTGCATGTTGTCACCACTAGGACACAATACAAGAAATACAGCATGCCATGCTGCATTCTGCTCCTCCATGCTTTGATCCTTGAATGGAACTGGAATTTTTGTCTTTCTTTAGAGTTCTGCTGGTTGATTTCTTTTAATTATTGTTTGGTTTTCCTTAGTTCTTAACTATCAGTTTTTCATTTGCACTTTTTATAAAACATCTGAGTTCTGTCCTGATGAACTTTGTGGTCTCCTGAAATTGATTTTGCTACATTCACTAGTTTTCTTTAGATCCTAGTTTGAGAATGTAAAGGAATACTGGCTTTTCAAAAGGGAAGAAATCAACATCAAACACGAGCATTTTTATTTCTGGAGTCATTACTTTCCTTTTTATTAGACACTTTTTTTTTCAAAAACTACTAATAAAATCATGATATCGTAACCTAGAGGACACCACAGACAGTGGTAAAAGTAATTTACGATAGCAAACTTTGGCTAAAGAATTAATAGTAATATAGTATGTCTCATCTTAATATTTTAATTTTTTGTTCATATTTAACACAGTGCTGTGGTTTATGTAGATTATTTTCTTCATTTTTGTCCATAACGTACAGTGTAAAATGTAAGATTTCCCAGGACCTGTTTTAAAACTGGCCTCCCCTTTTTCCATCTGTAATTTTGGAAACAAAAATTGGTGTCGCCTAGAATTGTAATGCCAAGCACATCACTAGTACTGTTTTTAATAATAACAATTTCCTAGCATCCAATTCTTTCTAGTGGTTAACCAATCTAAGCTGCATTAATTATGCTAGGAAATAATTGCAAATGCAATAATGAACCCACAGTTATTTGTCCCTCAAAATTGTAGATGGAAAGAGGAAAGCCAGACTTTTAAAAAGTGATGTTTGTAATATTAATTGTTAATGTTCTGCAGACATTAATTGACCTACAGTTAAATAGAAATGCAGCATCCCTTTCAATAAGATGAATTAAATCATATCTCATATACCAAAGTACTTGAGCTAATATTTTAATGCTTTTTTTTAACCGAACCTAGTATGTAATCATTTTAAAGATAAAAACATTCTGTCAAGTTCCTTTCATCTGGTCAAAGCATTTTCATACTCAGCGGGGAGCAGAAGAAAAGCCAGTTTCCTTGGTTCATGGGTATTGGTCTCTTCATTTGATTTTTATGTTTCCTTTGCTGCACTTTTAATTTGGTTTCATCAGTAGCTTGTCTTTATTTGCCTGGACTGAACATTCTTCTTTCTTTACCCCCTGTTCATTGCAAACAGCCACGGGGCAAATGTATTGTCTCACAGCCTGGACCCTCTGTCAGCAGTCCACATAGCAGGTACCTTATTCTCCTGGTTTCTGCACTCTGTTCTAGAATTCTAAGAGGATGCTGGAAATTGCCCATGATGTCCATTAAGTGTCTGTCCACACTCAATCTGCCAAATGGACAAGAATTAACCATGTCAGGTGCAAAGTTCCTTTGTAAGCAGGATTCAGTTACTGCAACCAAAATATCTGTAAAGAGAAATACCTGGTAATTCTTCAATATACAGCTTTTGCTTCCCGTTAGCATCTCTTGAATTTAAATTTACTTTGACATATTTGATCACAAGGGTGCTAGTTTATATTCGTAATATTGCTTGTTACATTAAGACTCAATCAGCAGAATCATTACAAGGTTCATGGCAAAAACTTTTTATCATCCTCTTTATTTCTAGATATTAAGTTAAGGCAGATAGTAAATCAATACAATATATTAAAATTTGTAAAACCCACAGGTCTGGAGAAAATACACTAACATCCTCTCTCTTTGTTAATTTGTGTTTATATTTTCTTCAGTTTGTGGGTTTTCAGTTCTCATCACTCAGAATGAAAAGTCAGAATTTGAGATTTTTTATCGTAAAAATTGCTGGCATCTTTTTTTCTCTGCAGTCATAGAACTCCTTTGGAGCTATAACACAATGAAATTAATGTGACACTCGACAATGCTTACAACCACATATTGTTCTAGGAGCAGCACTGCCCCATTTCTGGATGACCACTAGAGAGCAGACTTGCAGCTGCAGCTTTTTGCTTTCCACCTTGTTTCTTGCAATGTCATCTCTGCCGCTAACAATGCTTCTGCATTCTCTGTTGTTGGCGTGATGTGTGTGTCCCTTTGCTCGTTCACTGATCAGTTCACTTTGTCCCATAGAATAAAGAAAAATGGTTAAATATATGTACACAAACGTAAGATACAGGCCCTATCCCATTCCAGCATCTAGTGAGGTGTAGCAAGAATTTAAATTATACGTCAGGGGGTTGCAGGGGACTGAAAATATATATGGAACTGTAATCAGATTTAAACTTTGTTTGTCATCTATGCACGAAAATTGAATTATTCCATTAAAGTAGTTTCTGTTGAAATGATAGAAATTTTAGGCTTGAAGCAGAGACAAAATGGATTTAAGTAGTGGTTGAGCAACAGTTAGCATTAAAAAAAAAAAAACACTTTGAATGCACTTTGTACTTGATGGCCTTTATCCTACCAATACAAACCATGTTTTTGCTCCACAAAGCAACAGCGTGAAATTTGGAGCTGGGGGGTAAAATCATGCTATATTTAGAACAAGTCGATTGTCCAAATTGTTACCAAGTAATATGCAGTGTTTAAAATGTGCGTTGAGATTTCATTTAATCATTTTCTAGCTGTGTCACTATCAAAATCCATGTGATGTATGGATAGGTAGAATGTTTAATCTTCCAATGCTTATAAGAAAGCAGATTGCTTTGTTGTGGGAGGGGGAAAAAAAGGTAAAATAGCAGACAAAAGAATTGATGTTTAGTTATACAAGTGACTCCAGTTCTCTATCCTTCTCTCATCTGGAGAATCAGAGAGAATTTTTCTATCTTCAGTCAGTATACAAGCTTAACGTTCTGTTTCTTAGAGAAGAGGGAGAATGGAAACTTAATCCATGACCATTAACTGCTAAGCTTGTACGTTTATGAACTGGTCTGAAGACCAAAATCTAACTCAGGCAGATAAGCATGCTTGCACTAGCAGCGCTGGAAAGGCATGTGCTGTATCTGCTCCTCTCTTCCCCTCTCCTCCAAATGCACAGCCATCCCCTTCGAGAAGGCTTCTGTGTTGTAGAGGAGAGCAACTGGCCCAGTGTGCATCTAAGCAGCGCTTTGCAGCTTTGGGATCAGCCCACATTCTAACAGTGGCATCTGCACGGCACCTCTTAGATCAGCTCTCTTCAGCACTGTATGTTAACACGTCTCATAGCCGCTCAACACAATATTCAATTTGTCATTCAGACAAGCATGGAATACAAATGAGTTACTAGTGAATAGGAAACTTAATCAAATGCGCAAGCCAAACAGGTTGTGGTTGATGTATAATGTGGTTTTAACTGATAAAGCAGTACAAGCCGTCACTTTGTTCTTTAATATTTTGACATGCCTCTGATCAGAGTACTTTGTGTTTGATCTTGCACTGGATCAGCAAACCCTAATAGACTATAGTATAAGGGAGAACCAAAGCAAAATTAGAAATGTTTATCCTGTAGGATTTTGCAATGGAAAGTTACTTGAAAAATTAGAGGGCAGTGGGTTTATTTAATGAGCTTGATGACATTTTGTCTTTCCTAACAAACAGGTTAACATATATCCTAGTCATTTGTCACGTAATCCATGTCCATTGAACTAGATAGTCTCTCAAATTTCCATATTACAGTATGGCATGACTCATGTTTTGGGAAGCAATACAAGTTGTTGCATATTGATTAGGAAATGCAACTCCCAAAAGCTCATTTCCCCTTGGTCAGCTAACATAGCTCTCACAAAATGCAAACCTGGACCTAGGCCTGCCGAGTTGTTGAAGTGATGACAACATGAAAAAGACAAAAAAATACTGTGCAGTTTTCACCACTGTGTTTACCTTGCCTTTCTTGAGTTCTCACTTCAAATTATGGTGCCACTGATCCTGTCCCCACTTCCTAATGCCATTATCCTGTCTCCGCCCGGATCAAATAGCAAATTTATAAAACTCACCTACAATTCTGGAACTGAATCATGCCATAGGATTCTTACTGATTTTGACTGCATAATAGTAGGGAATGTGGTGTACGGATTAGACCAGGAGGTTTGGGCTCATGTCTCCAGGCTTCTGTTCCCAGTTCTGCCATTCACTATCCCTTTGGGCATGTTAGTTAAACTACCTGTTTAACCATCTGTAAAATGGATATAGTAATCTTCCTTACACTCTAAGCCCACTAACTTGGGGGGAAGGAAGAAGGCGGAGTACACAATGTAGAACATTCAGTAACACAAAACAGCTAATTTAGCTTCATTACTGAGCAGTAAGATGAAGATACATGGGACCGTAAATGAGAATCCACTCCCTATTCATCTGGGAAGCCTGCCTAATAGTTCAGAAAAGACAAGAAAACAACTCCAGTCCTCCAGACTTTGCACACTCCATAGGTCAGGAATTCCGCTCCTATAAGCTACCTAAGGTCAAATCATCAGAGTTCTTGCCTGGATGACTTGGTTTAATGGTAGGAAACATTGCAGTTGGTCAGATTTGCAGCTGTGCCTTCCGCAATGTCTGGTCACTAGCATCTCTGTTAAGGGAGTGGTGAACAATTGTGAAGTGGTCCAAACTGAGCAGCTGTCAGTGTGACAAATGGCCCAGCAGTCTGAAAGAGAAGACAGGGAAATGAACAGCCCTTTCCCCAAAAGTAATACACTGTACAGCATTTGAGCCTGAAATTGATAGGGAGTTTTCTCTCTGTTTCAAAGGCAACAGGTTTTTGATTGCAGGTGTTACCATTTAATCTTCCCTTTCCGCACTCTTTGAGCTCTGTATCCAGTTTTCCAGCACTATTAATGAGTCCATTATGGCATGAATGTGTGTGATAAGCAGCGGCTCTGTCACAAAAGCAAAATAGCACATGAGCTTTTTAAAACAGACCCTTTTAGAGTTGTTTCCTACACAGGCAAGTATTTCATTCTTCACTTATTGGATGATTTCCACACAGTGTTAGCTGTTACTGTTTACAACCCTGCCCCACTTCTTCTATATTTTAGCACACTTTTCCCATGACAGGATTATTTTTTTTAAGAAAATTAACTAGACTCCTCATACAGAGCCTCCATATACTTTTCCCCACCACCTTTTTATTTTGAATGCTTTTGTTTTCCAAGAAAAAAAGTATAATCAGTGTTGCATTTCTGGTGCCGTAGTCTTGAGAAGAAAGGAAAATTACTAGTTGATGAACATGCCGAGTCCTTTGATCTGTCTCATGGAAATTCCTTCCTAAAGACCCATTTTGGTAGCCTCAGGGATACCTTCAGGTGATGTTCAGGTCATTGGATAACTACTGAAAAAACACTCCACTTTTCACATTATGATCATTAACCCCAAAGATGAGCAGATGCGCTACAAAATGTGGCATCTGCTTATGAGCTGTAAGCATCAGACTTTATGCAAAAAGAGCCACGTAAGTAGGTGGACTGTGCAGCAAAGTGCTCGGAAGGTAATTAAGCACTCCATGTTCCTTTTGTTCTTACCTCAGCACATTAACTCTCTGTGTTGGCATTCTTCGATGGTGGAAGGCCTGGTCTAATTAAACTTTAATATGGAATGCTCTGATGCTGTTAAATGTGCCATGTCCTTTCATTGCATTCTGTATGATATATGTTTTTACATGATGCAAGAATAAGCACCTTTCCATTCTGGCTCCAATGCTGTGGATTTAAGCAATGTGCAAACTTTTGTTTTGATCTTGACCTCCTGATCTAATCATCCCACTAAGTTAATCATTGAGTGGACTCAAAAATTCAGCTCTCCGTTAGTCAACTAAACATAACTAAAAAGTTGTCTGGCTTCACTTTTAAATCCTCAGCATTGAAAGATAGTTGTAAGTTAGCTAGTAACAAAAAGTTGTCTCCTTGAGTAATATATTAATAATTGGTGAATTGGTTACTTCAGTGATCCAAAAACTGCGTAAGACGGTATAATTCTGTGGCTATGAAAAGCTAAATTACCATCAAGACAAAGGTAATTCTGAAGATGGCTTTTCATTTTTTCTGCTGTTTTACATGCATCTTTCTACCTATTTAACCTCAGCCCACCATTGTATTCTCAGTGACTGGTAATCAAATTGCTGTCAGACTTCCATATCGGACAGACATTGGATAATAATAAAAACTGAAACAAGATTGGTGCAAGATGCAAGATTAGGAGATCATTTGAGAGCCATTAAATTCTCCTGAATGTTATCACTTGCTAAAATGCAGTATATTTCCATGCCACATAATTAGAGTACCTAATTCATTGTATTTGGTTGGTTGGGTTTTTTTTAACCTTCAGGCTGTCTTTTATCAACCGATCTAAGGTCTAAGAAGCATTCCAGTAGCATGTAGTAGATTTCTAACAGCTTGGAATAGGAGGGCAAAATGGGAAGATGTGTGACAAAATCAAATTCAATCTTTTATCTAGTACTAGAGGGGGAAAAAAGGGTTTCCATGTTAACAGGGAAATTTAAAATCTTTAGTCAAAATTTTCAAATATGAGTACCTAAAATTAGGCATCAAAATTGCTGGCCTGATTTTTGTTTTGTTTTGTTTTGTTTTTGTTTGTTTGTTTTTTATGGGTGCTGAGCTTCCACACCTCACTTTGATTTAAAAAATCGATGTGGATTTAGGTGTTTAACTTTAAGACCCTCCCTCAAACATCAGATATTGAGAGCAGGCTGTGATTGCCATGCTAGTAGTAGGATTTCATGAAGAGACAGCAGGCATATAAGTTACACACAATAAAAGGGGAGTAGTCCATTAAAATTTCAGGAATTTTAACTCCAGTGCAAAATGAAGCTACGTGTACTCTGTGGAACATGAGATCCTGCTAATCCAAAACTGGCATATTATTATTTTGGTTGTATGACTCATCATAATGCTTCCTAAAAGGAAATGCAGTCAACACTTAAAGCATTGGGGTTTCCCTTCAAGACTCTGTGCAGATGTTGACTGTGTCACCGTCTGACATGATAGGATACATTCTGTCTTGCCTAGAGAATACAGTCCATTCGTTTTTACCCCAATGGAAACATTTTATGCAATTATAAAAAAAAATTATGGCACTTGAGTTTCTTGAGGGCGATCCTTTTTATGATTGACCAAATGTTTTGTTTTCTAGTCCCATTGGTGCAAAATAGTGACGGAGTCCGGGTAATGGCATATTCAAATACACCACACTTCTGACACTTGTTAGTTGTAGAGTTGATGTTCATTCTGAAATTAGTATACCAAGAAGAGTTGTTGTATTCCAGAAAGCAGTGCCTGTTTTCCTAGGGCTTTTGGTTTATCCCTATATTGATTTCTTTTCTCAGGTCCACAAGAGGTGGCTCAGATTCCTCCCGTTCTGAGACCCCGGCTGGTCAGCAGCATCCATCCTTCTTCCTTAGGGTCCTCAGAGCTGCTCTACCACTTCAGCTTCTTCTGCTGCTCTTGATTGGTCTTGCCTGTCTTGTACCAATGACTGAGGAAGACTACAGCTGTACCTTATCAAATAATTTTGCCCGGTCCTTCCACCCTATGTTAAGATATACTAATGGGCCTCCTCCTTTATGAAGCAGTGGAAAAGCTAGTAAAGTTGGAGATATGTGTCAGGAAATGGGCCTGTTTCAAATGTTAATGCACTCAATGTGGCAGCTTTATCTATCTACTGTAGCCAGTGTTCCCATATCATTCTCCTGGCACTAGGTTAATAATGTCTCAGTACGAAAATGTGTAATGCATTACATGAGTAATATCCTTTCTAAACTCACAACCCTGGCACTAAGAAGACTATGAAATAAGTGAGGGAATTTTCTTTCTGTCCAACATTCTGGATCTTTTGGCTACTTTATGTCTGGGTCATTGTCCTGTACTGTGCATAGCCCAAAGACTTTATACAGTTGAGAGAACCTTTCCTGTGTGTGGCTCTGAGCGAGCTATTATCCAATCTGTGCTAAGGACATTTAAGAAACTTTGTAACATATACTTTTAAAGAGCTTGTATGGCAATGTACTATTTTTTCCTTGTTTTTTGTTTTGGGCATGGTGTTCTAACCTTTCCTTTGAATGCACAGGCTGTAAATCTGAAGGCACTTTTTTAAGGTTTAAAAAATGGATGTAATAAATAAAATCATGGAAGGTTTTATGAGAAAAAAATATTGAATATCAAGTATAAAAAGGAACCTATTTATGTATGTACAGTTTGCTAAGCCGAGTTTTGTTTGTAATGATTTCTTTGCATTTATTATAGATACCATACAATATTTTGTCTACGTGCTTTTTAAGGACAATTATAGAAAGCATTAAGTTTAGAATGAGAAATGTATGGTAAAAACAATTATCAGACCATATATATGCTGCAATTCTCAAATGAAAAAAGTAAAATAAAAAGCAATGCTGTAGTAATGAATTATAGCAGGTATCTCTAAGTTTGGGAAGATCTTACAAAATTTCTGCAGGACAGTATGAGTTATAGGAAAGTATACTATCAGAGAATTAGTGGTGAATGTATAAAGCTGTTCTTATGAATTATTAATTGACATTTGGAAATAACAGATTTTTCTGATCTGTTTCTTACATTTCACATTTTCCGATTGGTTAGATTTCTATATGCTGCCTTCCATATTCCTAGTATTATCTTTTACCAGTCAACATGGAAGAAGACTGGATTTTGTGAGTTGAAAATATTTGAATCATCTCCATAGCAGCTTGAAAAAGACTGACACTAAGACAGATATTTATGCTTGACCAATAACAAGTATTGTTATGGAATATACCCAACACATAAGCATAAATAGCAGAAAAACAGAACAACATGAAAACTCATAAATTTCCCAGAAACATTACAGCAAACTCTCTTGCTCTCTCTCTCTCTCTCTGAGCAGTGGCAGGCACTTCACATAGCTTATGAGTCATAACTCAACCAAAACAAAATTCTTTTCAAGTTTGAGAAATTGCAGAGTTTTGCCCTAACGTTATCTCTTGTTTTAATAAGTTTTTCTGTTTTAAAAACTAAACATTACACATACTGTCTATTTTTCCATTAATTTTATGAGCAAATGTTTTCATTTAAAGAGAGAATAGACTGGAGTATGTACGAAGTAGTTAAAAAGCCCTGGTTTTGCTGAGGTTGGAGAAAAATATTTGTATTGTTGATGCTTCTTGGGATTTCCTTTCTGGGAAGCAGTGGTTTCCATTGAGACTAATTAGAACGAGCTGTGATGTGACCTTCAGAAGTTTATTAAAATTATCCCCAGTATGCATCTGAGTTAACATGTGGCACTTCTCGTGTCTCAGAGCAGTTGTTCCAGATTCTTGGTCAGATGTCACTCAATTGGATACAGTGGGTTCCAGTTTTTCTTAGGGTTTTTTGTTTTGTTTTTGGATTTTTTAATGTTTCTTTACAGCCATTCAGTTTAGAGCCTTTTTAAAAAGGAGGAAAGTTGAGATTGAAGAGCACAAGATGTCAACCAAGAAGTGCAGAGAGAGATGTCAGGCAGCCTCTACTGCTTCCCAGTAAAACCCTGGAGACCTCAAGGAATCTATTCGATTTTACCTGAAAGTAAGCACACAGCCTGAGAGCAATAAATAGCATTAGCATTTTAATCTTCAAGGAGTTAACCAGAGAGAGTGCTAGGCAAAGTATGCAGACAGCCTCACCTGTGAGTGCTTAGGGATCAGTACATCCTAGTCTACATGAATTAAACATTGGAGGGAGAAGACCACTATACAGGAGGCAATAAGAAGAAATTAAGCCTTAAATTAAGGTTTAAATTAGGGAGATGGAGGAGCACCTGTCAGAGCCGCATGTGGCACAGATGTTTAGAACAAGGTGGGCCCATGATTTCCACTATCATGTCTGTTCTGCCAGGTCTAAAACATATTTCTCTACCCTTCTTCCCACTGTCATATCTGCTTCCTGCATCTCCAGCCACTGGCTAATTCTCTCTTCAAAACTGAACTACTTGTCCTGTCAACTTTTCCCCCTCCATCCACAGCTTTGCTCTTCTCCCTGCCCCAAAGTTTGCAAATTTCTCATCTGTGGCTCCCCTCTGCATTCAGTTTTCTGACTGTTGCACTGTGCTGTACTCTAGATGCTGGTGCCACGTGGGCAAAGCTTGTGTATGGTGACCATGCAGGAGCCTCTGTCCATCAAATCTGTGCTGCAACTGAGCCTTCTGCTACAGTAGGGGAAAAAAGTACTTTGAGCCAGCAGGGACAGCGAAGCCTTCCAAGCGTGCCCTCCGCACACTTCCACTCTCCAAGAAAAGGAGAAGTGTCAGTACCTCCAGAGAGACATTGCTTGGCCTACAGTGATTTTTTCACTCTTACAGCATATCTTGATGGGCTCATGTGGCCTTTCACTCCTGACCCCTGGGCTGCGGTGGTCGGGGAGCAGGTAGACAAGGGAAAAAATCAGAAGTGTTGGGGGAAGAAGAGCTGAAATGGAGACTGGTGAATCCTCCTTATGATGAGGAGGGCGAGGTCCAGAAGGGTATAAAGGAATAGGAATAAAACGTATCATCAACCTCGGTTTGATCCCTTGAGGCTCCACTTCATAGTTTGTCATTCTTTGTTTGGAGCTAGGTCCACTATAGGTATCTGAATCCAACAGTTGGGCACTACTGAGATCCTCAGAACCATGAGGCTGAACCGGAAAGTGCTTAAATTCCCTGCTGGTGAGCATGTGCAAAGCTGCCAAAGTTCTTGTGCTGCTGAGCGGTTTGGTACCCTACCACAGACCTAAGCCCCGGTGTGATTCTCAAATGAGGCATTCCACTGCCTTCCTCAGAGCATGCCTGTTGGATCAGGCTATGCACAAAAAGCACCCCGTGCAACTGAATCAGACTTGCTGGGGCAGGCTGGCGTGTGTGTGTTGATGCAATAGCCCAGGGTTTCCCAAATATTATGTCGGTGGGAGCTGGTTTTCTTCAGTACCTTTTTTCACAGCCCAAATATATAAACACATAAAAAAATGAAAAATTAATAAATTTTACTGTTTATTATTTATTCACAATAATAGTGCATAAAATATACATCTTAGTATAAAATACTTAACATGCCTAACTAATTAAGAGTGCCTCAAGCGTATGGACAGACTCCACCCACCAGTCTTATATGCTGTCCCTGTGTGGGAATTCAACTTGATCTTTGCTGTCCCTTTGAGCCCTCCCTTTGAGCCTTTGGCCACGTGCTCCCTCATGTACCTCTCATGGAAAACGACCTGTCTAGTAACACTTCTGTGAGGCGGGTATTTGCGCTCCATACTCTAACTTAGGAGCCTCTTTACACTGTTTGTCATAAGGACAAAGTTCAGCTTAGACCTCACCTGGCCTTCCTCCTGAAAGTGGTTTCCAGGTTCTGTAATGGCCAGGATATATTCCTGCCCATTTTTTAGCCAAACCCCACAGGAGGTGGAGGGAGCAGAAACTGCACTCCCTTGATCTCAGAAGGGCCTTGTACATTGACCACACCAAGCCCTTTTGAAAGTCTTTGAAGCTATTTGTAGTGGTGGCTAACTGCATGAAGGGGCTGACAGTGTCATGTCAGTGTATCTCCTATATCACAGCATGTATTCAGATGTGCTATGACTTGGTCAACATTTTCCTCGACACACAAGTGTAGGCCTCCTCGGCTGCATTCCTGGCTAATGTACCTCTCCCAGAGACCTGTAGGGTTGCAACCTGGTCCTCCATTCAGACCTTCGTGTCACACTACACCATTGTGCATCAACCCAGGTGAGATACAGCATTTGGCACTGCAGTCCTCAAGTCAGCATCTCATTGACTCCAACCCTCCTCCTAGTTAAGGCCTGTGAATCACCCTTGGGTATTGATATGAGCGAGCCCTAGAAGAAGAAATTACAATTCCTTGTGGTTTGTAACTGTTATTATTTGAGATGTATTGCTCATATCTATTCCATAGCCACCCTCCTTCCCTTCTATTGGAATAGCTGGCAAAAAAGGAACGGAGGGGTGGTCAAGTTGGCAAGGTCCTATATAACATGCTGCACCAGCCCCGACCCCAGAGCTGAACTCATGAGTGGTTGATAGGGTAAATCTTTCCTATAGCCGTGCCCATGGTGCGTGCACACCTAATCAGAGTAGCCATGAGCATCACATCTTGAAGAGCAACCATTACAAAAAATGAGGACCTGTCTTTTCCAGCATCTGTTGTGGGGGGCTCTTCTCACTCCATTTGTTTCTCCTAAGAAAGGGCTGACCTGGCTGCAGCTCATAACTCTGGGAGATGCTTCATGGCTGAGAATCCTGAGCAGGAGGGGAGCAGGGCCTCTGAGACCCAGATCACTGAAAGTAAGGTGCTTAATTACCTTTTGGAATCTGGGTGCTTAGCCATGCTCTTTTCCTCTGCATTTCACTCCTGGCTAGCTTAGGTAGCTCCTTCCTCGGGTGTTTGTCTTCTAAGGATCCCTTTCTTAGGCACCTGTCTATCCATGTACTGTACAAAGCACCTGGGCGGGTAACTCAGGCCTGAACATTGTCCCACACAACATGGTGTGTTGCAACACCTAAATTTGTAAATATAGCCCTATATATGCATACGCTACCTAATGCAATTGGGATACCAATGGGATTGAAGCATTTAGCCCCTAACATAAAATTTGCCCTTTCCATCACTGTGGCCAAATTGCTGGCCCACATCTTGAGTGCCTCTCTCCTTTATTACTGCCTTCTCAACCGCTCTGGCCTCCTGTTACCTCACCTCTCCAATCCACTCAGTTGCTGTCAACATTATCTTCCTTCTCCCAACACTTCATCATGCTCCTCTTTCTCCCCTTGATAGGCCAGACCCACTCCACTCTGTCTTCTCTCATCTCTTCCTGTTCTTTTTCTGTCCCTTTCCCCACATCCCTCCCAGTCCTTTCACTAATAGTTCTTTGTCTCCCTCACACATCCTCAGCTGGGAGCTCCTTGTCGCCCAGCCTCTGTGCTTTCAACTCCCTTGCCTTTAGCACTCAAATTCTTACAGAAAGCCTTCTTATTGCAGAAGTCTCTACCGCCCATGTCTTGCTGCTGTTTGTGCGTTTTAGTGTGTGACAGGAAGTTGCCGTAGCAACAAAGCTGCATGCAACAGGTGGGTGAAGTTGCTTTCTCCGCTGGATATTGGTGCTTGACCTCATTTCTGCTACTCTGGAGTCAATGCAGGTAGGAGAGTAGGGCTCACAAGGGCCTGCAACCCAGCTAGCTGGACTGCAGAGTATGTATGGGGTGCATCATCTCCTAGGCCCTGACAGAGGGGGTGGAGGGCGGACATATGGGAGGAGGGCTCTCTTATGTTTGGTTTGGAAGCTGGGGAGGGAGGGAAGAAAGTCAGGGACCAACTGAGCCCTCCCCACTTTAGCTCCTGCCAGAGCCACTTCAGCTTGCCTCCCCAACTCCACTTCTGTTATCCAGGGGCCGGGTTCCTGCAGGAGGCACAACTGAGCCCTTCCCAGTGTGGCAGGGGCTGAGAGGAATTTTCTGGAGAGGGGAATAGAGGGGATGCTATTGACACCATTCTGACAGGACTGGAGGCAGGAGGCACCGGCTCCATTGTGAACAATGGGTTACTCTGTACCTCCTCCCCTCTGCTGTACCACCAGCCCCTGGAAGCGGAAAAGGAAGGGAAGAAGGCCAACGTGCTGTAGTGGTGCAGGGTGTGTGTGTGTGTGTCTGTCTGTCTGTCTGTCTGTGGCTAGCTGGGCAGAGCTCCATACATGTTTCTGGGCTGGGTGCAGTTGGGTGTAATTAGTTTATTACAATGTGGGGGAGCTCAGCCCCCTCAGGAAGCCAGGGAGAACTCCTGGAGCCAAAATCATGTCATTTTGTACATTTGGGAGAGTTGGCAATGGGAGGCTGCTCCACAGAACTTGTGCTGCTCGTGCAGAGGCTCAAAGCCGACAGGAGAGAGCTCTGCTGTCAATGACTTTGGCTCCTAAGAGGCAGGTTAGCTGTGGCAGTGGGAGAAGTGCTGTCCCCATTGGCACCTAGGCCAGTGGACCTTATATCACTGGGGATGGTTTAGTCACACCTCTGAGTGACATAACTTATACTGACATACGCTTGTAGTGTGGACATAGTCCGTCACCCAAACTGGGGACATAAGAGGGGATTTGAAAAGCCAAAGGCAGCCCAAAACCCAGGGTACCATTGTTTGGAAAAAAAAAATTGTCTTGGGTTGAGGCAGCCATCTCATAACTTCTGAATGTTTAGGGTTGTCCACCTTCTCAAGTTAAATAGCTGTTCCTACTCCCCCCAATGAATGCTTTTAATCCCAACAGCAGTCAAGCTGACTATTCAGCTTCATGCATCTAAGTACCATGTCACTTCCATGCCCCAGAGATCCCTGGTTTATTTCCCAACAGAGACAATGGACTGACAGCTGCTGTTTTCCTCCCAGACATGTGCTACCATCCAACCTGCCAGTTCCCCTCCAGCAGAAACCCTGCACTCCCAACCTGCCAGTCCTACATACCTTGCTGTCCCCACTACTGGTGAATAACCCAGGACTGGTTGGTGCGTACAGGGCATAGCAGGATGATGACGCTGGAATAGTTCCTTGTAGTAATGAGAGAGTACAGGTTTGTCTTGCTTTCACCTGTTCCCCCACTTATACCTGGACAAGTCAGTTCTGGATCCGCTCCTATTTCAGATGCTAGTGACCTCAGAACAAGCTGGTGTTCAGAGGGTTACTGGAGTATCTCAGCAACTTCAGCAACTCCACAGCAATAACTCCCTACAGTTTAGCTGGTTTTTGTAGGAGGATCCTGCTGATAATGATGAACCCAGGTTTGAAATAAACACTTTCAACAGCAGCTGTTGGTGTGAGCTGGAAAGTCAGTAATATGGTGCTTAGACGACGGGGCAAGAGGCAGAGTGAAGAGAGATGCTCTGAAGTCCAAAGTTGATGGGGGTTTTTCACCTGCCCGAGAACTGGAGAGGGGAAGACAGACCAGCCAGAGCAGGAGATGGCATAGTTGAATTGGAACCTATGTATCTGGTAAAAAATAACAGACTATTCCATTACTGCCCCCACCAGCTAGAAGTGTGTGCATCCACTGGTTTTTTGACCAAAATCTAGTGGTGACTGCATGAAAGGTGCAATAGAAAACTGATTTTTCTTCAAGTGCTTGCTCATGTTGATTCCAAGTAGTTGTGTGTGCACAGGCATCACAAGATGTTCCCCAGAAGCAGTGGAAACCCCCTAGAGTGGCGCTGACCTAAGTGTATATAGACCACAGCTGATCCTCCTCTTACTCAGTTCCTTCTGACAGCCTGTGACAGTGTTTCTTACTCTTGTCTCCAGCAAGCATTTTTATCTCCTTTCCATCTGCAAATAGTTGTTACCTTTGTAGTGTAGATGGTTTCATTGTTGACAATTAGTAGTTTATAGATAGTTCTCAGCTGGGACTGTGTTTTGTTCTCTCCTCTCCTTTCTTGGGGCTGCAGCATGCCTGGGACCCACTGGTTTAAACCTTGCATCTCCTGCCAGAGGTTTATGACAAGAGGAGACCCCTCATGGCTCCTGTTTGAAGTATCTGGGGGAGGTGCATCTTACACTTGTGTAAAATTTGTAATGCTTTCTGTCCAAGAACCCACAAGGACAGAGTGCCGATTCAAACAGATCCTTATGGAGTCCTCTCTTCATTCCCAGCCGACACAGCCTGATCCAGTGCCAAAGCAGGCCTCCGGGCACAGTGCACCCCCTTCAGTACAGGGCTCTGTACCAGTGCAGAAAGAGGCTTTGTCAAAATCCCAGCACTGCCATTCTCCACCAGTGAAGACAAGGGCACCAGTGGTAGAACACTGATCCCACTCTCCGCCTCCATGCAAAATCCAGAAGCACTCTGATTGGTTCAAGTCACCGGGTGCCAAGACAGTGAAATCTAAAGGTATGCAACCCATGTCAGGACACCCACCTACCACCAGGGATAAGCTGGCCTCATCCAGGACCGTCGAGTCAAATGGCACTAACTCTCCCACCGGGGACGCCCAGATGGAGAATGTAGACATGCTATCTACCCTCAGAACATACAAAGCAGCCTGAGATCTGATTGAGATGATGTCTAGCCACTCCATGGCCCCAGGAGTCTCTCCGGTACAACCACCAGCATTGTACTGGGGACCAAGGCCACTGGCACCAAGAAGAAAGTTGGTGATAATGCAGAGGTCTCTGTCCCACCCCGGCACTTTGCCTCCCATGATTGCTAACCCCCCGCACCATTCCAGGGGTCATTAACCCCAGCACCAATATTCTAGAGTTCTGATCCTGGCACAGCAGTCAACGATGCCATCAGCAGTAGCACCACTGTGGTCGTCATGCTCAGACTTATCATGCAGTTCAGAACCAGAGTCTTATAGGTCCCGGAGGTCCCAGCACCTCCCAGTCCTGCAAAGATGACCAGGCCTTGGCCATAACGTGGTCCCTGTACCGACAAGCACCCCTGCGCACACACGATAGCCCTACTAGACCCCATGGGCATACCATCAGGCCCAGGCTTCAATTCCAGATCAGTGTATGTGGCATTGGACAGGAAGCAGACTCCGTTTGCTTCCCAGGTGAGGGACCAACACTAGAGGGAGGATCATCCCCCGTCTCTACCCCAATGCAGAGGTCCTGAATGGGGCCATGTTCCTCCCCACCCCCACCTCCCAGCACTGGGGCAACGTCCAGCACCATGCACAAAACCCATGGCACCAAAACACTGGCACCACACAACACCAACCTGGCTGGATCACCAGGTGCCGGACCTATGCACCCTGACACAGAATCTGTAAGCTGCCTCGCACCAAACAAGGCACCGAGTCTCAGGAAGTGGCACTAGCAAGATCCAGGCAGTTGGGCAGTGCAAACAGTGTTAGTTTGGTGGACTCTTCACATTCTTCACATACCAAGAGGGTAGCAGGCTCATCCACATCCCTACCCTCTATGGATCAGAGGGCCCATCAAGACCTCTTTCTGAAGTTGGGCCTGCAAGTTAAGGAAGTAAATCTAAAAATGGTGGACATCTTGGCCTAGGAGACCCCCTTTGTGGGTGGCCTCTTGCCATTCATATAATGGTCTCCTTCACCATGAAGTTGCTGAGTTCCTGTGGCAGACTCCAACTTCCATTTCACTCACTGCAAAGTGAGTGGAAAGGAAATACTTCATCCCCTCCCAAGGGATGAATGCACGTTCATCCATCCACAGCTGGGCACATTGTTGGTAGATGCTGCCAATGCCAAAGAAGGGTAGGGTCAGCAGGAACTGATCACAAAATCAAAAGAGGTCAAGAAGCTGGACTTGCTGGGTCAGAAGGTCTACTCCACAGGCAGCCTTCAATTAAAAATCTCAGGACGCTCTTTTAAGCTTCCGTGATGATAATACTTGTGCCTCTCTGGGGAAATTTAAAGAAACATTTCCCACAGATTCCCCTCCCAAGCTTGGGGCCCTTCTGGAGGAAGGAAAAGCGATCTGCCCACCCTGCATTATGGGGAGCACTGGACACAGATGATTCATCAGTGCACACAAGGGCAACAGACATTGTGATGTGTCAATCTTCTTGGCTCCAGGTCTCAGGAACACCCCCAGAGGTCCAGCAAACAATACAAGATCTGCCCTTTGATGGCTTGGGATTGTTTGTGGAAAAGTCTGACTCAGGGCTTCACAGCCTGAAGGACACTCGAGCCATGTTAAAGTCCCTGGTCCTACTCACCCCATCTGACTGGGGAGGCACTGTAAATGTCCACTGCCTCTGCTCTACTACCCTCCTCAGCAGAGACAGGATTTTTCTCAAAGGGGCAATCATCATAACCACAGGGGATGCCCACAAGCTCCTCCAATAACAACTAGGGACAATGCTCCTACTGCCACACTCCGGATCCAGTCCCCAAGACTGAGCACCATTTATCCCAGTTTTACCGTTCCTTGTTCCAAATCACCACTGACAAGTGTGTTTTAGGTGTGGTGTAATGGGGATAAGCTCTCCAGTTTCTGTATACTCCCCCTTCCCAGTCCCTCGTCAGAGACCCCCCTCTCCCTCATGAGGAGCTTCTTCAACTGTTCTTTGAGACCTATTCCTCAAGTCCATTCCAAGATCCACCTGCCTCTTCTCTGTCAGAGTAATTCCAGCAAGACATAACTGAGTGGTGGAGAGGGTCAGCTGTGGTCTATGTAGGCCGTCCATCGTGTCCGACGATGACATCTGGAGCTTGCACAGGCTCATCAGTTGTGGATTCACATGTGGCTGAGGAGTCCAAGCTTTGAATGGCATGGAAGTTCACAGTGGGGGCAAGGGAATTGTCCTGGCTCAGTTGGTGTGGCTGCCGCTGTTGCTTTCTTCCTCTCATGCGTCTCAATGAGGCATACACACCGCTGCTCTTCCAAGTTGTCATACGCATATCATACAAGCGTACACTAGCCTGTTCGGTCTTTTGCATGCTGCTCTAACTGATCGGGTTTTAAACCAGCACGAGTAATGTTGGACTTCACGCAGTCTTTATACCTCTTGTGAGGCTTACCTTGATTCCTTTTGCCCTGGGAGAGTTCACCGTAGAGGACTTGCGTAGGGATTCTTGACTCCTCCATTTGTATGATGTGCCCTGTCCAGCGAAGCTGGGCTTTCAGAATCATGGCTTTGATGCTCATGGTTCCTGCTCCGTCCAGGACTTCCAGGTTTGTAATTCTGTTCTGCCATCGAATGTGCAGTATTGACCTCGGGCTGCACGTGTGGAAGCGCTCCAGCTATTTTATATGTTTTCTGTTCAAGGCCCAGGTTTCACAGCCTTTCAGGAGACTGGTCAGGACTACAGCCTTCTACACTTTCAGTTTAGTGGACTGTCGGATATTGTGCTGATTCAACACTCGCACTCTCAGACATCCTAGTGCCCAGCTAGCCTGGCAGATTCTGGCATTGATTTCTTTGTCAAGGGAGCCACCATTGGCTATCACTCTGCCATGGTACTTGAACTCCTCTACTGTTTTTAGCTCTGTTCCTCCAGTAAAGATTGAAGTGGGGAGAGCAGCAGATCCTGGGGCAGGTTGAAACAGAACCTCGGTCTTTCCTATGCTGATGGTCAAACCAAAGAGGCGAGTGGCACCAGCAAACTTGTTGACGATGAGCTGAAGATCAGATTCCATGTGTGCCATAAGTGCCTTGTCATCAGCAAAAAGGGCTTCAAGGATGAGCCTCTCAAGCGTCTTGGATTTAGCATTCAGACGATGAAGGTCGAAAAGTGACCCATCAAGTCTGTACTTTATGTAGCCTCCATGGTCCAGGTCCCGAACTGCATGGCTGAGGATGCACATGAAAAAGAGGTTGAATAACACTGTGGCCAGCACGCACCCTTGCTTCACACCATTGGATGTCTCAAATGGATCTGAGGACTCTCCATTTGAAAGAACAAAGCCAGTCATGTCATTGTGGAACAGGTGTATGAGGTTAATGAATCTTTTCAGGCAGCCAAGTTTTGACAGAATAATCCACAGGGCTTCTCCGTTGACGGTGTCAAATGCCTTGGTCAGGTCTATAAAGACAGCGTGCAGATCCAAGTTCTGCTCTGTGCACTTTTCCTGGACCTGACGAACAGCAAAGATCATGTCAATGGTGCTGTGGCCTGGGCGAAAACCACACTGTGCCTCTGGTATGTTCTCCTCTGAGATGCTGGTGATCAGACACTTGAGGATGACTGGAGCCAAGATCTTCCCAGCAGTACAGAGAAAGGAGATGCCCCGGTAATTTCCACAGTCAGCATTGTTGCCCTTGTTCTTGAAGAGCAAGATGATTGTGGCATCCTTAAAGTCTTTGGACACATCGTCTTCTTCCCAGATGCTGATTAAGATGTTGTGAAAGGCTTTAAGTGACACTGGTCCTGCCACTTTGAAAATTTCAGCAGGGATACCGTCCATCCAAGGGGATTTGCCTGAGCTGGTCTGGCTGACTGCCTTTTTGACTTCATCCATTGTCAAGGGCAGGTCAAGACTGTCTATTGTGGGTCTCTGAGGGATCTGGTCTAGGGCCACAGGGTCGACAATGGAGGGTCTGTTGAGAAGGTTGCTGAAGTGCTCTCTCCACCGATTGTTGATGGTGTTCTTCTCCCTCAGAAGGGTCATGCTATCTGCACACAGGACAGGTGCAGTACTTGGCTTTGAAGGTCCATATGTGGCTTTGATAGCACTGAAGAACATCTTGGAGTTCTTGGTGTCAGCGTATTATTGGACTTCATCAGCTTTACTCTCCCAGCACTCAACTTGCATTTTGCGAAGTGCCATTTGCGCCTGGCTCTGAAGGTGTTTGAAATGATCACGTTTGGAGATTGAGGACTGATCATTTTGCCATTGCAGAAATGCATTCTGTTTTTCCTGTAAAATCTTCATGATGGCTTCATCATTTTCATCAAACCAGTCTAGGTGATCTCTCTTTTTCAGTCCTAGTGTTGACTTGGCTGACTCCGTCACCAGGGTTTTGAACTGGTCTCACTCTTGTGTTGGGTCTCCAGTCGAGGTCCATGGGCCATCAGCACTTGGTCAAGGCAGGCTGCAAATTTCTCGCAATGACCATTATGTTGCAGCTTCCCAATGTTGAAGGAGCGTCTGCCAACCTTGAGCTTCTTATGGTGCAGTGATATGATGTGCAGCATAAGGACTTATTGGATGAGTCTATGATCAGTCCAGCACTCAGCTCCCTGCATGGCTCTGGTGATCTTAACATCTTGAATGTCCCGCCTGTGACTGATGACATAGTCAATCAGGTGCCACTGTTTTGATCTCAGGTGCATCCATGTGGCCTTGTATTTATTGGTTTGCCTGAAGAGAGTGTTGGTAATTGTCAGGTCATTTTCTGCAAACAAGCGCAGCAAAAGGCACCCATGGGCATTCATTTTACCAACACCATGATGCCCCAGCACCCCTTTCCAGGTCCTACAGCCCTTGCCGACCCTGGCGTTGAAGTCACCCAACAGGACAAGCTTGTCACTAGGAGGAGTTGGTTTCACAAGATGGTCAAGGTCCCCATAGAAACTTTCTTTTGCTTCATCGCTGCTAGTCAGTGAGGGGGCGTAAGTGCTGATGAGTGTAACGTGACAAGAGGTGTTGAGGGGGAAGCAGAGCTTGATCAGACACTCACTGATGCAAGTTGGTAGGTCAGGAAGCTGGTGCAGAAGTGATGTTTTGATGGCAAGTCCCACTCCTTGGATTCTGTCTTCATTTTCTGGCCTGCCTTTCCAGAAGAAGGTGTAACCTCATTTTGGTTCACAGATGGATCCTTCCTCTGCCAGCCTGGTCTCACTTAGGGCAGCTATGTCTGTGTTATAACGTGCCAGTTCTCTTGCTATGAGATCTGTTCTCTCAGGCCTCACAGCATTCTCCCTGTCCAAGAAGGTGCAAATGTTCCATGCTGCAAATATCACCTTTCTTTTCACTGTTTTTCAACCGCTGTGAGGTTAAAAGTGGCAGCTGCAACATGCTGGCCATTTTGGTTGGGACTAGCAATTTTTGGGACACCTTTTCTAGTCCCCTCTCTCATTTTGAGAGTGAACAGTGCTGTTCCTAAAACGGCCTGCTGAGTCACCTGGGACGCTGCTGAACTCCTCCGTCGTCCCAAGGTCAGAGTCGAGCGACCAAAGTCCACAGGCCATCTACGTGCAGATTTGGAGCTACGACTCCCAGTGGTCACCTCCACCTGTTGCTTCACCCCTCCACCATCACCATAGGACTCTGAGGTAGACAGAAGTGATGAGAATGTGCAAAGAACCTGTGCGGGAGAATGTTTCAAGTGGAAAACCCATTGCACAGGGGCAGTTCCACTCTCTCGACCTCAGAAGCCTGGTTCCAGTGGTACAAAAAGTTGTCATGGCTGGGACTTCCTAGGCTGTAGTGGATGGCCATGCCATCTTTGGTGCCTTGTCATGCCCTTCACTCTCCACAGAGCGTTGCAGAACCGCCTTCCTGGTTGTTGGATCTTGCTGTTGATCTCATCCGCCCAGTCCACCAGGGCCAACTTTGCATCCTGGGGTAGGCAATTCCCTATCTCACCACAAGTTTCAGTCCTGCCAGCTACCCTCACCCGGTTTAGCCCGCCTGTCAAAGCGGTTTATTGAGGCGTGGCCGCTGCATGCTGCAGCTTCTTGGAGCTCCAGGTGAGAGGTGGGTGCCAGGTGGGGACCAAAGGCGCACGAACTGCCCCAAAGAGACATGACAAGTCCCCACACAGAGGTGCTACCCCTCCCTGGACACCCCATACACCCCAAGTGTGGTCTATACACACTGTTATATTGGTGCCATTCTATGGGTCTCCTCGATTGACTTACAGGTGTTGCTGTGGGAAAAAGCCTTCCAACAACTGTGCATGCAGCATGTGTACAACTTCATGGCAAGGACATGAGCAGCACATCTCAAAGAACAACAGTTACAAAAAAAGGTGAGTAGCTATTTTTCTTCTGGAGAGGTAGCGGTGTTAGTTTGTATCTTCAAGAACAACAAGAAGTCCTGTGGCACCTTATAGACTAACAGATTTTTTTATTGTAACATAGACATCTTATTGAACATAGACCTTGTGGTAGCATGCCTCTAAAGGGAGAGCTCTGCCTCTCTTAATATTAAAATCATTTGAATAGAATTGATAGAAAGGAGTAGAAGTGACCAGTCAAATTCAATTTTCTTGCTTTGCCAAAAAAAAGCTTGACACAAAGTTGCTGAGAAAAGATAAAGGAAAATAAATAAACAGGGATGAAGGCTAAAGGCCTTTCATGGATTAAAAAGCTAATTAAAAGATAGGGATCTGAATTATATTACAAGGCTCCTCTGAAGAGCAGAGGGCAATGAATTGTGGAAGATCCTAGGGTTCTGAATTAATGTATTATTTTACGTACAAGAGGAAGTAGACAAAACTGTTTGGCTTAAAATCAGTAAAGGCCCTGAGAAATAGCAGATGGGTTTCACTGCAGTACAAGATTGAGCCGCACAATGGCAGATTAAATTTAAACTTTTTAGGGTAAAATCTATTAGCGAAAGAATGTATAGTTTTTCAGAAACACTGTTGGGTTCAGGATTTTCAGGAGATGCTGAGGAAAATGGCTTAGGAACACAAAATATGTTGAGGAATGCAGATGCAGGTAGTATCTTTCAAAGCAAAATACAAACGGTGGAGCCTGCTGTCCTCAGTCAGGCTGACCTCCCTTTGTATTCTGAGGCTCCAGATATGATTCTTGGGATAATTTTTAGAAAGGCTGGGAACAGCTTCAATACAGCATTGGAGTACTGTCACCTAAATGCAAAAGGCAACCTTAATGGAATTTGGACAAGGGCAGCTTGGAGATCTGACATACTGAAACAATATCTAGGCTTAAATATCTAGAGCATCCCGTCAGTGGGAACTAGATTAAACTTCCCAGAAAGGACGGGTTGTAGGCAGAAGAGAGAAAGAAGGGGAGAAATGAAGGAAAAATAGCTAGGGAGATGTTCAAGGGCAAATGGAAGATGGGGAGGGGAGGTTTGGAGAGTGAAACCAATGGTGAAAATTAGCCACCTCTTTCGTGCAGATTTGGGATGTGGGCACAAGACGTAGCCTGTGGTATGTAGTGAAGGAGCTCAGCCACTAACACCTACAACTCCTTCTGGCAGATGTTGCTATGGCAATTCAAAATGTAGGCTCTGCACCTGAGTGCAGCCAAAGTCTGGACCAACTCAGGAGGGTGATGTGCGAAGGTGATTTTAAACCTTCGTCAGTCCTGAGACCATAGGGTCTTCTGGCAATACTCAAAGCTGCTTTAACCCCATTGTCTGTCATCAACCAGAAGCTCTGCTCAGGTGGGATGTGTGTGACATTCCCCTGGGTACAGTCTGAAGAGATATATAGCTGTGTCCCTTTAATACTCCAGTCTGGGATCTTTTACACTCCTTTTCTGGGAAAACTATCATTCCTGGCCAGGCTCTCACACAGTATGCAAAATCACTCCCAGCTGAATGATATGAATGATCTGGCCAGCCATTCATGAATTACATAAAGGGAGATATCAGCAAATTCCCAGTTTCAGATCTTCCGCAGAAATGTGCATCTTCTACTTCCCACGTATCTTCTTCTGGACAATACATACTCATAGAAAGTCCATCATTTCATCAATGGAAAGTGATGGGCACAGACCCTCCTCTCTCCAGTGGAAGTCCCCAAACACTTTAATCCAAACACACTGGCAATAAAAGAAGTTAATAAACTAGAAAAGAAAGATTAGAAGTGATTATAAGTAATGAGTCTTAAGGGTCAGAACTGATTGTAAAGAAATAAAAGATACAACGCAAACTAACAGCTAACTTGAAAAGCTAAGGGAACATAAACACCATGAAGTTTTACTCACCATAATCTTACAACTGTCTGGCTGGATTTTTCAACCAAGACACTTCTCCCACTTTAATAATGCTTCCTTTGTCTTTCAAATCTTGTTACTGCCATATGTAGAAATGGTGGCGGGCAGGGGGAGTAAGGTGATTCAGGGACTTCTGCTTCTCATTCTGATAACCTCCTCCCCTCTTTGGGTGTCAGGCAACAGGCAATCTGTTTTCACAGAACACCCCCGATCCCAGCTGTCTCTTTGCCGGAATGTAAATTTTTCCTCATGTCCTCCTTCCTGCCAAAGAATGGCTACTTATGGTCATGGTAGTCCGCTTGATTGTGTTGATACCTGGTGGCATAGTCAGTGCATAGTTTCTGAAGAACTGGTTTAACTGAGCTTCTGCTTTTGGAACATGTTACAGTAAAGTTATACAAGAGAATCTTACACTGTAAGAACATAAGAATAGCCAAACTGGATAAAATTCATGTCCACATAGCCCAGGGTCTTGTCTTCTGACTGGCCAGTGCCCCAGAGAGAAGAACAGGTTTGTTTTAAACCAGTTGTCTAGTAATTCTATTTGGTGACCGCGAGTTCTTCTGTTACAAGGAGTAAATAACACTTCTGTATTTACTTTTTCCTCACCAGTCATGATTTTATAGATTTCTATCATATCCCATTGAGTCACTCCTTTTCAAAGCTGAAAAATCTTGGCCTTATTAATATCACCTCCTACAGAAGTCGTCGCATAATCCTAATAATTTTGTTACCATTTTCTGAACCTTTTTTTTTGAGATAGGGCAGGCATATCTACAATATTCAGCATGTGGACTTCCCTGTATTTACATAGAGGCAATGTGATTCTCCTTGTCTTATCCATTTCTTAATGATTCCCAACATTATGTTAACTTGTTAGACTGTCCCTGCACATTGAGTAGATGTGTTCAGAGTACTATCCACAATGATTCCAAGATCTCGTTCTTGAGTTTTTACATCTAATTCAGACCTCAATCATTTATATTTATATATAATAGAATTAGGATTATGCTTTCCAATGTGCATTACTTTGTATTTATCAACATTTACTTTCATCTGCCATTTTGCTGCCTGGTCACCAAGTTTTACAAGATCCTTTTATAGATCTTTGCAGTCGGCTTTGGGCTTAAATATATTGAGTAGTTTTGTGTTATTTGCACATCATCTCACTGTTTACCCC
Source organism: Carettochelys insculpta (assembly GCF_033958435.1). Taxonomy (NCBI): domain Eukaryota; kingdom Metazoa; phylum Chordata; order Testudines; family Carettochelyidae; genus Carettochelys; species Carettochelys insculpta. The sequence continues at coordinate 93,834,316 of NC_134139.1, forward strand.
TTTTTTCCAAATCACTTATGAACACATTGAATAGGACTTGTCCTAGTACTGATCCATTATGTTACCTCTCTCAATTCTGAAAACTGACCATTTATTCCTTCCCTTTGCTTCCTTTCTTTTAACCAGTTACCAGCCCATGAGAGGATGTTCCTTCTTATCCCACAACAGCTTACTTTGCCTTTATCACAAGGTTTCTGAAAATATAAGTACCCAACATCCAGCGGATTCCCTGAGTTCACATGGTTATTGACCTACTCAAAGAATTCTAGTAGATTGGTGAGTCATGATCTTCCCTTTACAAAAACCACAATGACTCATCCCTAACAAAGAGATTCATCTAAGTGTCTGATAATTATGTTCTTTACTGTAGTGTCAACCAGTTTGCTCAATATTGAAGTCAGGCTTATTGATCTGTAATTATCAGGATCACATCTGGACACCTTTTTAAAAATTGGCATCACATTAATGATCATCCAGTCATTTGATACAGATGCAGATTTAACTGATATGTTGTAAATTAGGGTTAGTCATTCTGCAATATCACATTTGAGTTCTTGCAGAACCCTTGGGTGAATACCATCTGGACCTGGTGACTTATTAATACTTGGAGAACAGCAAGAAGTCTTGTGGCACCTTATAGACGAACAGATATTTTGGAGCAGAAGCTTTCCTGGGCAAAGACCTGCTTCATCATCATCTAATGAAGCAGGTGTTCGCCCAGGAAAGCTTATGCTCCAAAGTATCTGTTAGTCTATAAGGTACCACAAGACTTCTTGTTGTTCTCCAAGCTACAGGCTAACAAGGCCACCTCTCCGATACTTATTATTACTTAGTTTTTCAATCTGTTCCAGAATTTCCTTTAATTGACACCTCAGTCTGGAACAGTTCCTGACAATTGTTATCTAAAAAAATTGATCAGGTTTGGGAATTTCCCTCACATCCTCAGCTGTCAAGATGAATGTTAAGAATTAATTTAGTTTTTCAGGAATGGCTTTATTGTCCTCTACTGGTCCTTTCGCATCTCCCTCATGCAGTGGCCCTACTGGTTACTTAACAGGCTTCCTGCTTCTGACATACTTCAAAAAATTGGTGTTATATTTTGAGTCTTTGTTCTTCAGATTCTATTCTGGGCTTCCTAATTCTATTTTCACACTTTTGTATATTTCATATTCTACAATTTCATAACTTTACATAGAATGTTGATAGACTTAATTTACCAGGACAACAATATTCAGCAGACTGAGTTTTCAAATGCTGTTTCCAAAATATACTTCATACAAAACTTATCCCAGTCTTGTAAAAAGGATGAACATAGAGGTCTGTCACATGGGGAAAGATGAATATCACAATTGTGAATATGCAGAGGCAATGTTTTCAAAGACAAACAAGCATTTTGTCAGCAGCTTCAAGTCTTTCATGCTCTGCTATGTGGCCTACGGGATTAACCTGCATGTTTGCCTAAAGACATATATATTCTTATAGATTTATTATTTCCTGATAGTTGTGATTGTATATTTATTATAATAGGTTACAGTAGGGTTGTACAGGTTCAACCTCTCTAATCAGGAACTCTCTAAACCAGCAAAATCTGTAGTCTGGCATGATTTTAGTTAGCCAAATGACAACTTACCATGTGTGTGGCCAAGATTTCCATGATCACATAAAGTTTGTTTATAGGCACCAGTCCTGGCTTTCAGTGTTCTGTGCTGTTGTTTAGCTGTAATTTACCCTTAAATGTGTTTTACTAGCTTCCCTGTAAGCAGTGCAAGTGTTCGTAATGTTCTGGAAAATATTAACCTATTGTGGTCTGGCAAATTCTCTTGTCTGGCACAAGTCAGGTCCCAAGCATGCCAAACGGGAAAGGTTCAACATGTATTAAAGTAATTTGGCTATAACACAAGGGACTTGCAGGCCACGTCCCGTATGTTGAGCTAAGGCAAAGCTAGTTTACATATGCCTGGGATCTTTCACCCAGTGAGCAAAGTCAAAGTGCATCTATTTGGGACCTTCCACCAACATAAGGCACCTTCGATGGCTTAGGGACTTCCTAGAATATCCACAACTGAGCAGGCACATCATTACTTGGAAAAATCCAAAATAACTGGTTAAGACCAGACCAAATAACTGTGGGACAGAAATAACAAAAGTGATCCATAACCATAAAAGGGCCATGGTAACAAGTTGATGCATCTGCTACTAAGTTGAGATCCGTGATATACTGAGCTATAAGTAAAAGACTCTTTGACATTAACAAGGTGAGGAAATACAAATAAGCAGAAAGGGAAACAGCCCCTATTGAATATGTATCAAACATAAAGTCAGCGTAACATATTATAAAGGTGGCATGCTGGCTTACGGGTATTAGAAGGAAGAGAGGCAGTTCTTGGCGGGTGCCAGTATGATGGCCACTGGTGACAGCAGAGAAAGTGGTGGTGATGAGGAAGATGATGACTAATACTTCAGTTGGTTCTAGAAGGAATGGTGTGAGTATATGGAAATACAGATGTAAAGGTTATCCCTCCCCACATCAGAAATCTCTGATACAGCAAGATCCGTGGTCCTGCCCAGTAGGCAGTGAGGCCAGTGTCCAGCAGCGGGGCTGGGGCCAGAACCAGTATCCAGCAGAGAGTCTGGTATCCAGTAGCCCAGACAGGGTTAGGCCCAGCAGCAATATGGCTGGAGCTGGTGTCCAGCAGCAAGACCAATCTGGAATTAGATAGGCCGGAGCTGGCAGGAGAGGGTCTAGCCACTGCTGGCAGTAGCAGGGCAGCATCTGGCAAACCTGGAGAGGGGCAGAAGCTCAACTGGCCAGAGACAGGCCAGCTAGGCCAGAAGCAGAATCAGCAGTGGGGAGGAGTGATGGGGTTGGGGGCTGGTGGCAGGGGATCTCCCCTGCCTGTCAAAGTCCCTCATTCTGGACCAGTCAGGTCCCAAGGGGTCAGGACCAGGAAGGGCCAACTTGTACTTTCCCCACCTATCTTGTGAAGTTGGGGTGTCTGTGATTGTGCAAAATGTATTAATAAACTACATTTGTAAATATACAAGAGTTCCTCTAGTGGAAGTGTTGCAACTGTGCACACCAACCTTCTCAACCACAGAATAATGGAGATACTGGGCCTGATCCTGGAACAGGGAACTGTCAAAGCTAGTGATGGTAACTGGAAAATCCTAAGTAATCTAAAGATCAGGTGACAGGGAAAGAGTCAGGCTTCTTCAGCTTTTATTTTGTAAAGATACTTAGTGACAAAACAAAGATGCATATTCATAGATAGCCAATCTTTATAACAGGCAATCTGTTTTTCCCTGGGAAAAAAAATCTTTAGTACGCATTATGTACCAAAATTTCTAGAGGTGAAACCTCACAACATGTGCATTGGGAGGACTAATACAATTTCAGCTGCATTTGAATTATGCTCCCTGAAATTATGGAGTAGCCAAAGCTGGGCCTCACATGGATACACACACATGAGGAAGCAGAACATAAATAAAAGTATCACCTACATGACAGCGCAAAGTCCAATCATTCCTAATGATGGCCTCTTTGCGGTGACATCTAAATACAGCAAAGCACAGATCCTAGCATGGAAAAGCTTTGCCAGATCTGAATTGCTCAAAATATTACATTTTGCTTGTTAATGTGTCATGTTCCAGTTGCTGACATTCCCCCCACTCTGCTCTGGATGTGTCAGCAGGTTGTTATGATAAAATGGAAATAACTGCAGCTTGGGGGCCTTAGAAAAAGAACATTAGTGGGTTTCATTCAGCAAGTGGTTTTTACACTTTCAATAACATCATCCGTAGCCTGTCATGCTGCTGAGGGTTGCCTGGGTTTGGTTCTTTCTTTTCACCTAGTTTGAGCCAAAGGAAGTGACTTTAACAGAGGGGAAAAGAATGCAGTGTTTAATCATCCAAAGAAACAATCACAGCCCCAGGATTTTAAAGGGTTGCATGATGTATATGAATGAAAAAAACACTTTGATATGGCAGTAATTAATATTCTGTTTTTATTTAGTTTACTTCTCTATCTTCTTGTCTTCAGGCTGTGCTACTTCTGGCCTTTGGGTGTCAGCATTTATCCTCTGGCTCTGGGGAAGGTTCATCAGCTTCAGTAGGAAGAGCATGTTACGCAAAGATGTTTAAGCAGGGCCATGCTGAAATGCAGCGGCAACATTAAACATTCTGTTCCAGTGCAGATTCCTGACCTGTTACCATTGCATGGCAATAGGCGCTCCCTGGCTGACCCAGCTAAGAGGAAAAGTTGTCAGTCACAAATATATTTACTATACATGCTTGGGAGCCAGAACATTAAGCAGTTTTGAATGAGTCAACTTCATTTTCAGAGGAGTGCTGTGCTGTGAAGAACCATCCATCATTTATAGGCTAGGAGTGGAAAGCAAAGAGAGAGAGGGAAAAGTCTCTTTAATGGAAACAGCAGCTGGAGCAGATGGAATGAGTTGAGTTGTGCAGGCATTGTTTTTGGGGGGGCTGCTGTAGCTAGATAGGGCTTGGTTGCCTGTGCTACAACAAAGGAAATGCCCTGGCTGTAGGGTATTTTTTTTTCTTTTTATAAGAGATTACAAAATCCTTCCATTCAGCTGATTTTTTTGACCAATAGAATCAGGTCAGTGTTTGGCCACAAGCCAGGGTACAATTACTAAGCTAATGAGGAACTGTTATTACTTATATCAGAGAGGTAGCCGTGTTAGTCTGTAGCTTCGAGAGCAACAAGAAGTCTTGTGGCACCTTATAGACTAACAGCTATTTTGGAGCATAAGCTTTCGTGGGCAAAGACCCATCTGATGAAGCGGGTCTTTGCCCATGAAAGCTTATGCTCCAAAATAGCTGTTAGTCTATAAGGTGCCACAAGACTTCTTGTTGTTGTTACTTATGTCATTAAGGCTCACCTTGCTAGTACAGAGAGAGATACAGTCAACCTAATTTTAGTTACCTTTGAGCTGATTCCCTGAGTGAGCTCAGAGGAAGGGCTCTTGCATAGGCACTGGAGAATGTGCGGCTTGGAAATAAGTGTCATGGAAAACTAGGTGGTCTGAATTTCTATCTGGGTATGTCTACACGGCAAAGTTATTTTAGAATAATGGCCACTACTCTGAAATAACTTTGTGAGCATCTATTTTGCAAGCAGATGGCTTATTTTGAATGTGGTAAGCCTCATTCTGCGAGGAATAGTGCATATGCTGAAATGGGTATTTCGGAATAGGGTCAGTATAGACAGGGAATGGGTCTAGTTTGAAATAAGATATTCCAGAATAGTTTATTCTGAAATAATCCTGTTGAGTAGACATAATATTTTGGATCAGAGCCCCTGGAAGCAGCTTCCAGGGTCTCTAATCTGAAATAGGGCTATTGTGTGTTGACACACTATTTTGGAATACGTTTGCTTATTCTGGGGCTTTCCTGTAGTGTAGATGCATTATTCTGGAACAGTTTATATTGGAATAAAAACTCTGGAATAAATTATTCTGGAATAAATTCGCTGTGTAGACATACCCTCCAATTGCAGACACTGCATCCATAATCAGGTATGTCATTGAAACCCTTGTGTGAGGTCTTCCATTAGGCTATGTCTACACTACAGTTATCTCGAAATAACACCAGTTATTTTGAAATAACTCAGATGTTGTCTAACAGGTGTGTTATTTTGAAATTTTTACCCTCAGTGTGGGAGGAACAGCACCTATTTTGAAATAGTGATTTTGAAATAAGTGCTGTTTAGACAGGCAGTAAGAGCAGAAGAAACGGAAAAGCTCTGGGTGACAAACCCAATAGATCCTCCACAGGTGGAGGTGGGAGACCCTGTGCCTTTGCCTGTGGAGCATCAGCGCCAAGGAGACACAGCTGGTGCATGGAGTCTTAGACATCCGCACCTTCTTCCAGGCCATGATGTCCCACCCCGGTGCAGCCCTTGGCCCTGATGCTGCTGGAGTGTTTGATAACTGAGGGGAAGTTGGGTATTCTCCCCCAGCCCAGTGCAGCTGACAGCCCCACAGAGGACAGCAGTGGCTCCCGCCCAGCCTGGGGGCGGCTGCCTGCCTGGGACAGCATGGGCTGCCTACCCAGGGAGCTGGCCTAGGGAGATGATGCTGGGGTGGCCAACTTCCTGCTGGGGTTCCACACCAAGGAGCTGTCACTGGTGGCCTGCCCAGGGAGCCAGCTCCAGGAAGCCAGGTAGGGCGGCTGGCAGCCTGCCCCTGGCCAGTCAAAGCTCCCCACCCAAGTGCTTTTTATCAGCAGATGTCAGGGGGATGTGTAGGGGGAATGACTGAGGCAGTGTTGCCTGGTGAATAGCAGAAAATACTAGAACTCAAGAAACCTGGATTTGTGTTCTAGCTCTGCCACAGGTCTGATGGGTAAATTCTCCCTTGTCATCCTCAGTTCCTCACCTGTAAAATGGGAATAATGATACTGATTGCTTTTTGTAAATAGTTTTGACATCTGCTTATAAAAAAGCACTTTAAAGAAACCGGGTGTTATGTTATTCACAGTCTGGGTGTTCTCATCTCTACATGCAGTACAGGCTGAATCTTTCTAGTCCAGCAGTCTTAGGACTTGATCAGTGTTGAGCCAGAGAATTTGCTGAACAATGGGAGGTCAATATTGTCTAGCAATATTACCAACACTTCCACTGCTTACTCTTTGAAGACATTTATGGGTAAATTAGAGCTAAATAGCAGCACAGAACACTGAGAGCCAGGACAGATGGCTGCAAACAAACTCTGTGGGACCACAGAAAACTTGACCATGCCCATGATAAGCAAACATCCAGTGAACTAAAATCATGCTGTACCACAGTTGTTGCCAGATTCGAGCATTCCAGCATGGAGAGATTCAACCTGTACTGGTAAAATGGTGAGAGAGGGAGGAGTGGTTCACTGCTCATGTACTAGAAAAGCCCAGTGCTGACCAAGAAATACTTCTCGTGCAATCCTGCTGCTGAATGCTCTGTTATGCGTATGTGGAAAACATACAAAATCATTGATAGTCTTCCAGGAATAATACTCTTTGTGATTTCTGTGCTGGTCTATGTAGAGTGAAAAGGATTACATTGCTCAGAAACCCAGAGGAAGCACTGCACAAGATGGAAAAATATAATCCAATGCTAGATTTGGAGGGCGGGATTCAAAAAGGAACCTCACTTCTGTTGTTTTCAACCACAAATTAATTGAAATCAATAGGTGTTAGGAACCTAAAAATACCTTTTTTGACTCCCACTCTTAATGAAGGTACAAGCCCATCATCCCACGAGCTAATAGGCCTTTCCAGAAGCAGCGCTACAAACAAATTTTGGAACATCACAGCACAGAAGCTAATCTGAAATACATTTGGGTGCCTTGATTGGTTTGAGGCTATACGTGGATGAGTTCCGAAAAAGGGAAATATGTCTTTGCTAGGAAAAAGGTATGTTCTTCCCCCTTCTGACATAAGATAACATCCATGCGAAGACAGGGCCATTTGTAGTTTTTCACTCCCATCCTTGTCATGAAGTAGCAGTATCTGGAATTGGCTAGACTCTGAGAATAAATGTGTTTAAGCTACACCTAAGAGTGTGGGCAGACAGTGATCTTTTTTTAAAAACTGTACACACTGGTTGTGGTTAAACAATCATTTTTTGTCAGCACTAGATGCTAAAGTATGAACAGAAACACACTCTGTTTGCTTAGTCGAGTCATGCCTGCTGAGTCTGGACCAGGGGAGCGTGCAGAAGAGTGGTCAGTGAGTGGCTGTGCAGGAAAGTTGCTGAAACCCTGTGACATAAAGGACTGATTGAGCAGTATGGCCTCTAACAACACATTCTCACTTGAAAAAATAAAGGCAAATGATTTACAGTCATAAAGGTTTCTCTTCAGCCTGCAAGTGGACAACAATGATGTGACCCATAGCCTCATTTTAGGATTCTGCAGGCCACAGGTTGAACATCCCCGGTCTGGCAAGTGCCCCGACTCGCACCAGGTACAAACATACAAACAGGTACACAAAAGCCTTTGGAAGTAGGTACTAATGATAGGCTAACTCAAGAATCCATTTCTTTCTGAGCAACGAAGGCAAAAAAGACAGTCACCTGCTTTGTAACTGGTGTTCTTTGAGATGTGTTGCTCATATCCATTCCAAGTTGGGTGGGTGGGTGCAGCACATGCCCAGCCCAGTTGCCGGCAGTGTTTTGCCGTAGCCAGAAGCCATATGATCAGTGAAGCACCCCCCCACTCAGAGTGGCGCCCGTGGGGTGGCCCATATATACAATACCCGCCCTGCCTCCCCCCCCACACTCAGTTCCTTCTTGCCAGCTGCTCTGACGGTGGGGAAGGGGGGAGGGTTTTGGAATGGAGACAAGCACACATTTTGAAGCACACCGGTTATGGAAGTAACGTCTTTTCTTCTTCATGTGATTGCTCATGTGCATTCCAAGTTGAGTGAATACAAGTCAATGCCTAGGAGGTGGGTTTGGAGCCCTGAAAGGACAGCCCTGCCCACCACAGCGTCTTCCCAGGAATGCTGTGTCACAGCATAATGCGCTGTGAACGTGTGAATTGAGGACCAGGTGGGCACCCTGCAAATGTCCTGGATAGGGACCCTGGCCAAGTACATCATTGAGGAAGCCTGCACTCTCGTAGAGTCCTGACTGGGGGAGGCGGGACCCCTGTCAGCTTGTAACACTCTTTGATACAGGCCACTATCCAGGAGGAGATCTGCTGGGAGGAGACTGGAAGCCCTATCATCCTGTCTACCACTGCAACAAATACCCGTTGAGCCTTTCTGAAGGGTCTGTTCCTGTCCATGTAGAAGGCCAGTGCCCTTCCAATGTCCAAAGTACATAAACTCTGCTCACTAGGGGAGATGTGAGGCTTTGGAGAAAACACTGGTAGGGCAACGTGCTGGTTGACATGAAAGGGGAAGCCCACCTTTGGCAGGAATGCTGGATGGGGGCTCAACCTGAGCTTATCTGTGTGGAATGCCATGTAGAGCGGGTCCACTATCAGAGCCCTGAGTTCTGACACCTGCCTGGCCAAGGTAATGGCCTCCAAGAATGCTGTTTTGTAACTGAGAACTAGAAGGGTGCAGGAGGCAAGGGGTTTGAAATGGGCCACCGTAACCTTTGATGATACCAGGTTGAGGTCCCACCCTGGCAGAGAGGGTCACACCTGCGGTCTGACCCTTTCCATTCCCTTCGTGAATCTTTTTACCATGGGATCTGAAAAGACTAATGACAGCCCGGGCCCAGAGTGAAAGGCTGAAATGGCTGCTAAGAAGTGCATCTTGACAGAAGGTGGCGACAACCCTGCCTGGCTCAAGGACAACAAGTAGTCCGGCGTAAATGGTATTGGGTTCTGTCCTGGGATAACCCATTTTGAGCCGCCCAGACAAAAAAAATTTTTTCAATGTGGCCACATATGTTGCCCTTGTGGCAGGTTTCCTGCTGTTTAACACATCTTTCGCAGGTTCTGAGCATGAGCGCTGCACCGCCCTCAGCCATGGAGCTTCCACGCTGTGAGATGTAGCACTTGCTGCAGTCTCCTCTCTTCCTTTGTCAACAGGTCCAGGTGTAATGGGAGCACTGTTGGGTTGCAGACAGACACCTCTAAGAGGGTCGCTTACCAGTGTTGCTGAGCCCACGCTGGGGCCACCACGATGAGGCATGCCCGGGCTGACTGAATTTTCACTAGTGTTCTGTGGCTGAGTGGGACCAGAGGGAAGGCATAAAGCAGAGGGCCTGACCAGTGAATGCTGACGGCATCTGCTCAGGAGCCCAAGTTTCAATTCTCGTTAGAGCAAAACATCTGGTGCTTCGCGTTGCGATGAGTGGTGAACAGGTCTACCTGGGGCATCACCACGTCTGGAAAATTAAATGCAGCACTTCCTCATGGGCCAGGAAGGATCTGCTGAGATGGCCGCAAGGGAGTTGTGGGCCCCAGGCAGGTAATACACTTTCAGGAGAATTCGGTGCCTCATGCGGAACGCCCAGAGCGTGGTGGTGGGGGGGGGGGGGCGCTCGTGACACAGGGGAGAAGAGCATTTGCCCCCGCTTGTTTGTTTATATAATACGGTGCTGTGGTATTGTCTGTGCTCACAGCAACACACTGTCCCCTTAAATTGCTCTGAAACACTTCTCATGCTAGCCATATGGCTCTGAGTGCTTGAACATTTATGTGGTGCTGAGCTTCCTCCTGGCTCCATAGGGCCTGGGTCTGGTGGGCCCCCAAATGTGCCCCCCCCCCCCCAGCCCAAGTCTGACATGGCTGTGACAAGAGAAAGGGAGGGTTGAAGGGCACTCCCATGCAGACCAACCCAGCATCCAGCCAGTAGTGTAGTGACACTAGCACTTGTGGAAGGGACTGTCACTAATGTGTCCATGTTGCCCCGATAGGCCAGTACACTGAGGCAAGCCACAACTGGAAGGGACGCATTCGTAACCTGGCGTCCTGGACGACGAATGTGCATGCCGCTGTGTGGCCCAACAACCTGGGGCAGCCTCTGGCCGTTGCAGTGGGGATTTATCAGTCTGTGGATGCAAGATGCCATAGCCTGAAAGCTGCTCCAAGGCAGGAAAGCCCTGGCCTGCCTCTCAGCCAATAGTGCTCCTGCAAAGTCCATGATTTGAGTAAGGGTCAGCACCGACTTTGTCTCATTTACTAGAAGCCTGTGTGTGTCAAATGTCTGTCAGATCGGCTGCCCGTGCTGCGCCACCTGGCACTGCGAGCGACCCCTGATTAACTTGTCGTCCAGGTAGGGCAAGAGGTGCACCCCTTGCCTGCACAAGAAGGCTGCCACTGCTGCCATGCATTTGGTGAAGACCCTCAGTGCAGCGGAGAGACCAAACAGGACTGTGAACTGATAGTGATCCTTCCCTCCCACAAACCAGAGGAACCTCCTGTGGGACAGATTATGGAAATACGCGTCCTGTAAGTTAAGAGCAGCAAACCAGTCCCCTCATTCTAGCATTGGGATAATTAGGCCCACAGGGCTATCATATGAAAACTTATCTTTTTAATGAATTTGTTTAGGCTTCACAGCTCCAAAATGGGCTTTAGCCCCCGTTTTGCCTTCAGGATTAGGAAATAACGGGAATAAAACCCCTGTCCCTGAAATTGTGCTTTTTCTCTAGCCCCTTGTTGTAGGAGGGACTGCACCTCCTGCCTGAGCAGAATCTCATAAGAAGGGTCCCTGAAGAGGGAGGATGGGAGTGGGGGGCGGGGTATGACGAAAATTGGATGGCGTATCCCCTTTCCACCGTGTGGAGGACACACTGCTCTGACATTACGTTGCACCAGGCATGGGAGAAGGGAAATAGGCAAAATGAAAATAAAAGCTGAGCTGGAACTGAGGTGGCGACCGGTGTGTGTCTCTCCTGAGTGCACCATCAAAACTGTGGTTTAGACCCCAGCAGGGGTTTTTAGTGACTCTGGCCCTGACGTCCCCATTGGAGCGTCCCCGTCTCCTCTTGGTGATGTTATGGGAATTATCTAAAATGAGGCCTAAGGGCGAAGTGCTGTCGTTGAGTTGAGGGGTGTGCAGGTCCAGCAAAAGTAAGGTGGGCCTTGAATCCTTCATGCTGTGTAACCATTTGGCTGTCATCTCCAAACACAGAGAGGGGCCCTCAAAGGGAAGGTCCTGTATAGTCTGCTGGACCTCACTGGGGAGCCCGAAGACTGGTAGCCATGCTCCCCTTCGCATGGCTATCCCAGAGGCCATGCCCGTAGTGGCAGCATCTGCTACATCCAGCACAGCTTGCAGCGCTGCCCTAGATATGAGCGTCTGCTCATTCACCATGGCATTAAAATCAGTTTTGCTTTCTGGTGGAACCAGCTCTGAGAGCAGGATAAGAAGCTGGCCGTGTTATCTGCTAACCAGAGTCTGCTGGTTAGCAATTCTTTATTGAAGGTCACTGCTCGAATAAACCTTCCTGCCATACAAAGTCTAGGTGTTTGCCCTCTCTGCTCTTGGGGGGAAGGGCCTTGAAACCCTGTCTCTCCCTGTGATTTGCTGCATTCACAGCAAGGGCGTCAGGGGGAGGGTGGGTAAAAAGCTGCTCATTGCCCTGGGCAGGAACAAAATACCAGCACTCGTTTCTAATAGCTATGGATAGGGCCAAGGCCGGGGTCTGCCACACCGTCTTTGCTGTACTGGCAATTGTTTTCATAATGGGCAGTGCAACCCTGGTGGGCCCCGTTGTTGAAAGGATATCTGTTACCGGGCCTGTTTTGTCCCTGACTTCCTCTCCTACACACATAGGCCCTGGGCTACCCTGCGTGGTAACTGCTGGTGTGTCCTGCCATCCTCCATCACTGGGGATGCTGAGGGTCCCTCTGGGGCCTCGTCTGGGGAGGATGAGGACAACACGCCTGCACCTTCCAAAGTCGCTGGCGTGGAGGGTGCCAGTTCCCCTGTTTGAGTCCCCAACACCGTGGTCTGCAGTGCCATGCTCGGCGCCTGGGGCGGAGCACCCCATAACAGTATGGGCTGTGTTGCAGTCATACTAGAGTACTTTGGCACCTGGGATAGCACTGGGCCCACTGGTGCCATCACTGGTGGTGCCATGTTTCCTGGTGCCTGCAAGGGCAGTGCCCAAAGTTGGGTCAGTGCCGACTGCGACAGTGCCGAACTCACCCAAGGCACCTCCAGCACTGTCAGCCCCTGAGATTGGTCTTGCAGAGATGCCCCCCGTGACATTGACAGTGCCATCCTTGGCACCTGGGGAGTGCTGGGCACTCTAGCTGGGAGTCCCACGGCCTGCCCTTGTGTTTGGTGGACCGACCATGGGGTCCAAAAAGGCCACTGGGGTGCGCTCTGGGAGGACACTTGACAATCTCCAGCCACAGGGTGGTGAGTCTGGTGCCAATGTCCACTGAGGTGTGATGACCTTGTACTCCCACTTCTAACCGAGCCGGAGTAATAAGAGTCTGACTCCAACGCAGATGCCGATGCTGAAGACCACAGTGGTGCAATGGGGCCCCTGATGCACATGGACTCCTGTGCACCCTGCGCCACATGATACGGCGTGCCGAACTGGGTCACTGAAGACATGGCTTGCGGGGGCTCGTTCGGTGTCAGGAACCGTGCTGGTTCCCCTGGCATCTGTGCTGATGGCTGTGCCTGGGATGAGTGTTCCTGTGGTGATGAGGACTCCCAGTGCGGCTGTAAGAGGCCCTGCATGGCACTGAATGTCTCCAGTGTTGAGGGCAGCCTCGGAGAGCATGGGCTCTCATCTCATGCCAGCGTCAATGCCCACATTCATGACCCAGGTCATGGTGAGATCTGGCAGATGCCTTAGAGGGTTTTCCATAGTTAACCTTTTTGTAGGACCAGCCCCGTTCTCACCTCTTTTTCTTGCAAAGCACTAGGGACTGACTTCTATGGCACCTTGAAGTGCTAGGCGCCAACTCTTGGGCTCGAAGTTGGGAACTTTCTGACAGCACCAATGGTGCTGGAGTGCTCTGCACTGTTCTGAGCTCCTGCAGCAGAAATATCTGGGTGCAAGGCTGCCTCTGTCAGTAAAGCTTTTAAACATTGTGCTCTGTCCTTCAGAGTCCTAGGCTTCAAGGCCTTGCATATGGCGCAATGTTCTCAGAGATGTACCTCAGCAAGGCAACTCAAACAAGTCCTATGTGGATCACTTTGGTGCATTTGTTTGCCACATTTTGAACAGGTTTTGAAACACGGAGAACTAGTGCTGAAGCGCTAAGAGGGGTTAGAGTCCCGCCTCGGCTCACTAAGTGGAACTACTTACAAATAAAAGGCAACTATCTAAACTACTTACAACTATTTACACAAATTACTATCTAATTTACAGGTAATAGCTACCAGCCAACTACACAAGAAGTGAGAGAGCCCCAGCAACCAACAGCACGGCGAGAAGGAACTGAGCGGGTGGCGGGGCGGGCAGTGCATATATGAGCCGCCACATGGGCGCCACTCCAGGAGGCTCTGCGTGGACCCTATGGCTACTCACTAGGGCAAAAAGCTTCCGGTAACTGGGCAAGCACCAGTGCGCGCACACACCCAACTTGGAATGCACATGAGCAATCACTTGACGAAGAACTCATCTTTCTTTCGCAACTGCACTTCCTGGCCTTAACATCATGCACTTAGATAAAAATAATAAGGACTTTATTACATAAATCTGAACGGTTAGCAAGAAGCAATAGGCGAAAGAAGTTTTAAAAAAATATCCAACATACACCAAACAGACGTGGTTTTATTTAATTTTTTATTTTAACATCAAATAGGTTGAGAAAATCTTGGACAGGTTAAGTATGCTGCTGGATTTTTTTTTTTTGTTAAGTTCTTTGTAACATTCATTTCAAGGTGCAAAAGGTTTACATGTGTGTTTCATGTAACATAGCAAAACTTTAACAAAACAAGAAGACATCAATAACAGTATACGCATAAGCAGAATAATCCAACAAATACATGATGGCATTGAGCCGTGTACTAAAGAGAGGGCTCTACAGTGAAAAAATGGGTAGTGCACACAAAGCATCTTTGCATGCTACACAACAAAGGGACATAAAGTGGCTTTTTTAATGCAAGTCTTTTCATGCAAGACAAGCAACTTCTTTCCCTTCATTCTTAGATGGGCACTAGCTAACAAAACTGGTGCACAGGGATTCAGAGCACACTCTTTGACAAGGCGGGGTTGCAATATGGCAGCATAAATTACCTTAAAAGTTTAGGTAGATTTGAATGCAAAATAAATGAGATTTTAAAAAAAAAAAAAAAAGAGAAAACTTACCACAAAATTTGAAGTGCCCTCACAAAGGCAACAATCACTTAGAAAAGAACCTTTAGAACATAAAAAAAATCTACATTTGAGCTAAAACATAAAAAAGAATGCATGTAGAAAGAAAAGTGTTTTTTTAAATGAAATATGAATTTTTGGTACCCAAAATTTAAATCACTGAAGGCAATTTGAAATTGTGGTTTATTTTTGGGTACTAGCTAAGAATGCTATGCATTAAGACCTGGTCTTAGCTCAGTAAATACAAAAATATTGTAAAGCTGTAATATTTGCAAATATCTTTCAAAATACCTGACTCATATTATAGAGTAAAAGATCACAGTAGCTCTGCTGTCACTGTCTTAGTGTTTTCATCCAGACAATCCTGCTGGCTTTAAATTGTGTTGCATCCTAGTTTTGAAAGCAGAATATATGTACAAGAAGAGGAACGTATTTTGTTCCCATGTAAGTCTGTGGTAACATTTAGACTGACTTCAATGGAGCAGGACTGCTGGTGGAAATAGTTTTAATCCTTATATGTTTGGCTTCTTTTTAGCACAGTTCTTTAAGCATCAAATTAATCAATTATTGAAACAGATGAATCCAGTATGAGCTCTACCATTTCCACAGCCAAACACACTGACCCTGCATTATCAGAAAAAAAAAAACCACAAGCCAACATTCTTTCTTCCTTTCTTGTATATTTTCTAGTCTATCAGTCCCTTAAATGTACAAGAAGGAACAATTGGGCAGTGTCACTGACAATGTAACAGTAAAATCATCACACAAAACAGCTCCTGTTGTTTCTTTCTTAGGAGTTTTACCTTAGCCAAAGTTTGCAAGATCAAGTTCACTACAAACGAGAAGTGGCTTTCACATGCTGCTGGAAACCCAGACATCATCTGCTGAGCAAGTTCATATTACTACTTTCACATGTGCCCTGAACTTTTTCAAGGAATTGTTATTTGAATGGCAACAGATTTGCTATGCAAAGCAAGTTTGTCTGCTCTAGTATTATTTGGTAAAAGCATAGTTAGCAGCCCCGAATATTTTTCCTTCTCAGATATAGTTGCAACAGGATACTATTTTTCTTTTCATATCCAGCACAAGGCATCTGTTAGTGCTGGTTTCTCTACTGCACAAATAAAAGACTATAATCATGTAGGCTTACAATCAGTTAGGCTCAGGCACCAATAATTATATATGTGATATGGTATTTCAAAAGCATATGAAAATATATTTGTTTTAGGTATTATAGTTTTTATCAACTGGGTTTACTAAATGGCTACATTCAATTGTCTGATATGTGAGCAATGCATCTTTTATATATATAGCATTACGTAAGGTGCTTTTTAGAAAAAAATAAGTTTTGGACAAGTTAATGATGTCAATCTAAAACATTGCCACCAAGTTCAAAATATGTATTGTGAGCAATCACCAGTTTTCTCTCTTGGGGGTCCCACAGTATGTTACCATGTATGTTTGAACAAAATGAGTTCTTACTGCAAAGGCCAAGGCTAACGAAAAATCCCAAGTTGCTGGTGTGCACTCTATTTGTCATAATTTTTACTATTCTGGTGTACATTTTGATAGCCTTCCTTATGCCAGGTAGCACTTTATCCCACACGTAGGTTCATTGGCCTCAGTGGGACTCTTTGCAGAAGACTGTGCTATTCACCATGGGTAAAATATCAACATCTGGCCCTCTGTTTCCAGTTGCCAACCATGGGCCAAATTCATTTGTTTAAGGTCATCTATGGATTAATTGGCCCCTGGGTGCTTATTTGTTGGGAAAACTAAGGAAAGAGCCATTAATTAAATTATGTGACATTTAGAGGTGCTCTGGTCTCAATCTGTCTAAGTTATCATAAAGAACATGGTAGTTGTTAACACATTACATTTCCCAGGCAACTGTGAGACGTACTGGGCTCCAAATGGGCGACGTTTGCTTTTTTAAGCTTAGCTATACAATGTTCTGTGGCCCATTCAGATTTTCACCTCCACTTATTTATTTCACTAACAGATAATACGCCAAGATTTTCTCAACACATGATAAACTGCTACAAAATGAAAATAAAAATGTGTACATTTTGGACAAGGCACTTAGGAGCCCCCCAACAGCCTTCGGGAAAGGAGTTGCAAAGATACGGTAAAGCTTTCTCTGCAGAAGCACCAAGACAAGTGCTTTATCACATACACCAAAAAAATGATGCTACTGGAAAAGCACCTAATGATATGCATTAGCAAGCGAGCTGCTAAATTAAGATGAGATGAAAGCGCTTCACAAGTTTAGGGCTCACCAGCTTCCTAGGGATTCTGAAAAAAATACAACACGTGCAGCTAGTAGTTACTGGCAGATTTAGAATAAAGACTGGGTGCTGATATATACATTCTGCCCTCACCGGCAATGCCAACTCCCACCGAAGTCCACGTGTCAGTGCCTGAGGGCTTGCAGTATGAACTTGTAATGCCCCTCTCTTTGTCTGTTCTTCCCTACCACCATGCACACTGGGTGAACTCTCGGCTTAGGGAAGCTAGCCCTCCTGGCCCCACCCTCACAAAGCCCAGCCCCTCTTTGTGGCTGCTGGCTCCTGCCCAGTATGCCAGCCCCCCTCATATTGTATCCACTGCTTCAGGACAGTGGGGAGGGGAGCAGTCAGCAAGGCCCTAACCCCCTAGCCCCAGAGCATGAGGTTGCCATGTAGCATGGCCTCAGTCTCAGAGCACCATGCCGCGCAGTGCCTACGCACCCTGATCCCAGAGCACCGAGCAGCACAGCCCTAGCCCTCTGGTCCCAGAGGATGGGAAGGATGGGCAGCCAGTCAGGAGAGCCAGAAGCAGGAGGGGGCAGGGGGTGTTTGTGTGGGGAGGTGCATTATTCTTTAGAAGATGAGATACTGCAGTCAGCTGAACTGGAGAGGGTCGTATTGTCTAATTTTTAAAGGTACCCTGGACAGAGAGAGGATGAGAGAGTACCTTCCTCTTTATTAGATGTCCTTCATAAGTGGTTCCAACTCCTGTTAGTGTCAGTGGGAAATCCATGCATTCATGCTTCCAAAGCCCAAAGGGACTCTTGTGGTCACTTAGTCTGACCTCTGGTAGAAACACAAGCCACAGAGTGCCCTCACACTAAATGTATGGTGAGTTGAATGAGTCTGACAACACTTAGCAATGTTAAAGGCAATGGCATACTTCCATAGAAAGGCACCCATGGTTTCCAGCTCATTTCCCATCCAAGCACTACCTACTCCAGGACTGAGATCAGAGAAGATTAAATATATTTAATCCAGTATGGCCAGTGGATGAGATAATTGCAGCTGGATATAAATTCAATGTACTCCTGAAGGGGAAAATATCTGCTGAAGTCAACTAATAAGGGAAATCTTAAGGCAACGTTACTTTCCAAAAGGTGCAGTTTGTCACCCTGTGAATATGACAGGCTGGAATCTACCAAGATCTGAGCTATATAATGAGTCAGTCTTTAGTGGGGCTTCCTTGTGGCTCACCCTGGAGCCACTCAACCTTTCAGTAGAAACATCAGTTTACTCAAACTCAGCTTGTACTCAGGCTCAAATGATTCTCAACAAAGCCCAAAATCTTGTAAAGTAAATCTGGAAACCCTCACTCTACTTAACGCAAGAGGTACATCAGAGTAATTGTAAATTAAGCTGGCCTCCCATCCTTGCAGGTCATCTCTAACAAGTGATATGAGCAAGTGATCAATGAATACTCAGATTAGAAATCACTGATGCCTATTGGAGTGTTTATGCATGTGGCAATTTAACTAAAGTGATGTATGAACTAGGTAGTATGCTGTTGGGATTCTCAGAACCTTGTAGGCTTTTTTTAACGTGTGAAAGCTCATACTGTATTTTGCAAATTCTCCTCTTCCCTGCTTACATAAAAGGGCTGCAAGGAATGTGATGAAGTTGATGCAGTTGTCAGCTGGCTCTGATTCTCTTCTTCCAACTGGGCAGTATTTCTGGTTCCTCGGGCATGCAATCGGTGAGCATCTAGCATTTCCAGCAACAAATCATAAAGAGGGACTACATTTTTGCACTTCATGTTGTACAGGTGCTCCATCCCTTTATTGCTGTGGTTTTCAATGAAAACAAAGTCAAACACTCCATAATGAGATAACAATACATAATATCTAGCACCATCTAACAACTGTTACCACACTATGATAGCTCAGCTATCAGCTCCTCACCCACCCAAAAAATGTTGACTTTAATGATAATTTTGTGTCTGACCCAGAACTCCCAAACCAATGACTGTCAGACTTTTCATGACAAGAAAATAACAAGGTTTACAAATAGAAGAAGAAAAAATAATCAAAACCAAAAAATAGCCAGACAATCACTTTAGTTTTGCCTGAAGTGCTAGGTCACCTCAAGAACTGAATAATTTAATTGATCAGCATTGTAGAGATCTTTTGCTTAGACTAAGAGGAAATTAAATTCTTCAGACACATCACCTTTAAATGTTAATTGTTATTTAAAACCATGGAGGTAGAGTCTGACACACACATTCCTGACACCTTGAGAAAGCCTTTTACTATCAATGTGAGTAGGGGTTAGAGATTTGGGGTGTTGTATACCACTCCAATTTATTGAGCATGTTATAAATGGAGTGAGACATTGTGTATATAACAACAACCATCAGGTCCTGCGTCTACCATCAGACCCCTGTGCAGTGTAGTGACAGCAGAAGCAGAGAAACCATAATGAGCACAAGTGACAAAAGAAGACACAAATAAGGTTAGAGACAGTTTTCCCTCCCACATGATATTAAGCAGAGGGGCTGTTTATGGTTCTGAACTATGTACCACACTGTGATCTTCTCACTCACACTGATCTGTGGGAAGCCCTCACAGCTAGTTTAACTGAAGGAAAAGCCCACCCCCCCCCCCGCCCCCAATGGGGCAAGTTACTATTCAATATGCATTTATCAGAATCCTGGTGTATCAACAAAGCAAATCCTTCCCCACATGCTGAACTTTGCAGAATTGCCCAGTACAATACAAGAAGGCCGCACACGCACCCTCTTACCTCATGTGCCTGAAGTGTGAGAGTATGAGGAGGAGCTGAGCCAGTCGCCTGTGTTGCTGCTCTGGAGAGAGACCTGACTTGGCCATTAAGTGAATCAAGGTATCTGTGATTTTGTCCAGGACACGATGAATATGGTCTTTCTCATCCAAAGATCTCAAGGTGCTGGAAAGAAATGTATATACACCTAGAGGGGGTGGGAGAGAGAGAAAGAGAGAGAGAGCTCAGATTTCATTGCTGTAGTCTCACAGAGAGGGGGCTTTCAAGAGATCTGAAGAGGCATGAGAGCCAACCACACTGTGAACTTGTTCTCTTCTGGCAGTAGGAAAGTGGATAGGTGGTTAGAGACAATGCAAAGAGAACATGACTAAGTTAAAAATGGAGGTCTCTCCAAAATGGCAATGGTGAGAATCAGGTGTGGATGTGTTGGTCTAGATGAAAACAAATCAATGGGTGTACACAGTATCTATTATACAACTCAAACTGCAACTAAAAGTAACATATAGTACATAATTAGTTTTCTTGTTAAGCATCCTCTGCCCTGATGCTTCAGCTCCCAAAGATCATTATTTAAATGGTGGTGGCTTTCATGCATAAACAAACCCAGTCCCTCAGCCCACCCAGAGTATAGGGAGAACTCAAACTGTTTGGCACTTGTGTTGGACTCCTTTGATGTATCTAGAAAAAAACAGCGTTTCTGCATGAGAAAAAGTGTTTCTCCCAGATAGCCATAACACAGGCTAATCAAAGCGACTGAAAGGGAATCGTGCACTGCAGCCATTGCCCTGCCTCCTCCCTGTCTTAGGGTCTCTATATAGTCCAAAAAATCTGATTCTTCTCCAAGACAGGTGATCCAACTAGGCCAGTTACTGTTAAAACGAGATGGGATGGGTTCTTTAGAAATGCCAAACCACCTACCTTCCACAACAATCCACAATAAAGTCTAGCACTTGCCGGTCATTGGCTCTTCCAATGCAGGCTGATAAAACTGGTGCAGTCTCAGATGAGCCAGCAACTAAGGCAGTCATGCTTTCAGCAGCTGGAGAAATAGTCAAGAGTAACTGGAGCTAGAGGGCTGGCATATGAGCTCAGTTACTCCAGATGTAATCCCATGCGAGAGACCAATTTACTGTAGCTATAATAAATTGCCCACTTTCCTTCTTCCCCCACACTGTGTATTTGACCTCACCACGTATTCTCTTTGAGGTTACTCCTGTCCCCACCTCTACTCAGACCCTCCATTGGAGGGGGTGGGGAGGAGACAAAGGGGGCAACCACCCTAGGGCCCGGTGATTCAAAAGGGCCTGGCGCTCCCAGCTGCTGTCACCACCGCTTGGCAGCAGCAAAAGTTGAACCCCGGGCCCTTTAAATCTCTGCTGGGGCCTCATGCCGTGTGCTCTGGCTGGCTCTGGGAGCTTGCAGGGCTGAACTGGGGGCCACAGCTTGTGCTGGGCAGCACTGAGGGCTGACTGCCTGAGGCCCTGCCCCTTCTGGGAGTGAAGAGCCAGGACCGCCCACACCTTGCCCAGGAGCCTGGCAACGCTGTCGGGCCCACCCCCTGCCTCGACTGTCTTGACATGCCTTTCTCGCTTTCGTTAGGGGCTGGGACCCTGCTACCTCGCTGCACTGAGCACCACTTACAGCTCCATTGTACGCCACAGGAATCAGCAGCGTCGTAATGATCAGAACTGTACTGCTGTTGATTTCATTGGCATTTACACCAGTGTTAGACCAGACTCTATCCTACTGACTGAGAACAGAACAGACACTTACTGTAGACTGGCCTGGGAAAGGCAGCAGTCTCAGTGCTTCCTTTCATTGGTTGGCCTGCTCTAGATTATTGCCCTGAATTTACTGTATAAATATGAAGCAGTGACTGCTTGTCCCGTATCATTTTTCACACTGGAGTAACTCCAGCAAAGAGAACAAGGCCCTGAGACCTTTCTCAGCCAAATGATGTTCAACCTGCCTCACTCCCATGCTACTAAAATGTTTATGACTTAGGAATGTTCTAGAGGGACTAATTCTTTAGTTCTGACTGATTTGGCTTAAGCCATTAGTGGGAAATGTGTCCATAGTCCCACAGTAGCACCAGCACAGCTCGTGCTAGGCCGGGAATGCTGCCGTGGGTTATGAATCCTACTGGAATTCCTCTAATTTTAAACCCCTCTCAAAAGGAAGGAGCCCTGCCAGGAGCTCCCAGGTCTCACAAAGGGGTATCACAGAGCTTTGTTTTGAAATATTAAAACAAACACACGAGCCATCCCCAAAGACTTGGGCAATTGGTAGCTCCCTGATAACTGCACAGCAAAAGAAAGACAGCTGTTGGTTATCTGACTGCCCCAGGTGATTATTGCTGCTTTGCCTTACTGACCAGGCATTTCAGAAACAGGAATGTCAGCCATCCGTCAGCAATGAGAAAGGCTGCGGCCCTCAGACAAGTTCACTCAGCAAGGCGAGAAACCTGGCTGTCCTAATGCTGTCAAAGCTCTGCAGCAGACACAGGATCTAAGATTAAGTAAGTACTTTCGAATCTATTTTCTTCCAACTCTGTATAATAATCCGATATCATGGGAGGTGAGACCCAGGGAAAACAACCACTACTGTGAGCAGGGTAAGGCCTGCAATCTGTGCCAAAAGGTCAAAGCTGCATGTGGATTTGTGAAGGGATTACACAGTACGTTACCACATATACTGAGGCCGAATGGTAACAGCAGACTCTTTGGGTGCTCTTCTTGAGGAAGAAAAGCCCACTTCATTGTTTCTAGACCCACTTAAAGTGCCTGTTCAGCCATGGAGTGCAAAGACTGTTGTCAGTGAAGCAACATCCCACCCTGTCAAGACAAAAAGCAGTCAAGCAGCACTTTAAAGACTAGCAAAATAGTTTATTAGGTGATGAGCTTTTGTGGGAAAGACCCACTTCTTCAGACCACAGCCAGACCAGAACAGACTCAATATTAATTGTTTAATTTAATTTTAATTTAAAAAAAATAATTAATTAATATTGAGTCTGTTCTGGTCTGGCTGTGGTCTGAAGAAGTGGGTCTTTCCCACAAAAGCTCATCACCTAATAAACTATTTTGCTAGTCTTTAAAGTGCTGCTTGACTGCTTTTTGTTTTGATAGTGTATAGACTAGCACGGCTCCCTCTCTGTTACTGTCCCGTCCCGTGTGTTTCACCTGTTACACGGTAAAGTGATTTGTAACAATGGTTCGAAACCTGTGTTCTGCAAACCGCTGGGGTTCCACAGGCAATGTCTAAGATTTCCAATGAGAGCTACATCTCCAGTTGAATTTTTTGTAAGGGGTCTGCAGATAAAAAAGGGTTGAAAACTACTGATATGACGCCATGGGAAAAGATGTTTAAAAACATGATATAAATGGCAAAGAACACCAGGTGGTTAGGATGTCCCATGAAGCCATCCATCAGTGTGGTTTTAATGCTGTAAAATACGCTGCCTGGAAGACTCATAAAATTAACTCAGTTCTTTCAGCCTCCTGGGGCAAACCAATTACATTAATTTTCTGCACTGACAAAAACACCACCACATTGGTTTCTAGAGATAAAGGGTGATCGCTTTGCCACATACCACTGATCTTTTTATCATGCAAAACTGACAGCAAGAAATCTGGTTTTATGTTGCTGCTCTTGTGTTCCTTGAGCTCTTTCTCCGTGACCTCAAAGGTAAGGAAGAGCCCTTGAAGCACTGCACTGCTGAACTGAATGTGCTTTTCAAAATATAGCTTTGTTTTGCAGCTGAAAGGTTTATTTCATTTTCTGCAGCCCTGGAGGGGCAGATTCTGTTTTGTTATGGAGCTGGTAAAACAGCAGCACTGTCCTTGTTATAAGAGACAAGCTGTCACCATGGTATCTCAGGAGACATTCACAAATGATATCAATACAGTGTATCTTGCAGTTCAAATACAAAGTGCCACTTCCCCATACAGTGGGGAAGAGGGTTTATAGCAGGAAAAAAAAAGCCACTTTAACTTTTCTTTTTCTGATTAAGGCCACAGGGAAAGGAAGAAGTTACAAGAAACAGTGGAAGGGGGCAGAGACTTTGGTGATGGAGGAAGTGTGGAATTAGGTGATAATATGGAATTCTCATCATGGGAGGTTTTTGTGAACATGATGGACAGTCCTGGTTTACTTAGTCCTATCACAGCATAGAGAGATGAATTGGATGATTTCTCGAGGTCCCTTCCTGCACTATATACCTATAATTAATCCCAATAGTCTCTAATGTGACCATGCACTAAACATTTTAGGAAAAAGAAAATGTTCTAGATTTAACCAAAATCATTTCTATGGTGCAGTAAATCTATACAATACTTTAGAAATACGAATTAAATTAAGAGGTTAGATCTGAGGTTGATTTTAAACATTTATAGCTTCATATGCCTAATTCAAATTAGCTGAAAACACATTTAATTTCCTTTGAGATCATTTGTGTATGTTCCATATATATGTAATTTGTATAGCATGTTTCTCAATTAGGTTGTCCAAGATTTGTGTGTGCATTTTTCACTGGTTTTGTTATGTGCTATTTCTGAGTATTTTCTATAGGTTATGTTTCCAAATACAGCTATATGTTATATAAAAGTTAAATTAAATGGTTATGAAAGTTGCAAAGTCAAGCACTCAAACATTAGGAAATACAGGTTGACCCTCTCTAGTCCGGCACTCTCAGGACCTGACCGGTGCAGAACCAAGAATTTGAAGAAGGATGGGAGGTCAATATTGTCTAGTAGCATTACCAACACTTGCACTGCTTACTGGGCTCTTAGAAGACACTTGGGGGTAAATGAGAGGTAAATAAGAGCACAGAACACAGAGAGCCAAGACTGGCGGCTGCACACCAACGTTGCAGGACCCGCAGGATACTTGGCCACACCCATGAAAAGTGAACATGTGGCTAAGTAAAATCATGTTGGATTACGGATGTTGCTGTGCTAGAGAGGTTGCACCTGTACAAATATTTACGTTGTCTGGGCAGCGTTAATTCCCCATATTTGTGTGCACTGTTTATAATGTAGTCTTAATTAAATGATCACATACTATATTTTCCTGAAGAATCCCACTTGGTTCTGCATACAGGAAAGGAGGTAGCTGTAATTTTTTTCTTAAATCTTCCTCATTCAATGTATGGCACCAAGCATGATTTACCATACACTCTCCACACTCAGTGCAGCATTACTCAATTCTTTTCCCATTACTCTTCTCATGATGGTTTCTATGAGCCTCGAAAGTATTCATTAATTTATCTGTACAACATCCCTGGAAAGAGGCAGAGGTTTTACAGGTGGAGACATGAGGCAGAGAGTGATTATCAGCAAAACAGGCAAGGATGAATTATGGGTGGCTCAGTCCGTGGGTAGCCACATTAAGGCATGGAAGGACTGACTTTTCAGAGTATTTAGCATTTTTATAACACTTCTTCTGTGTTTTCAGCACTGCACAGAGACTTTGAATGAATCATCACAACATCCCTGTGAAGTAGGTGGATGAAATGCTATTTCCCCCTTTTACAGGTGGGGAAACTGAATACAAAGCGTCTTGCTTGGGATGTAGACGTAGGGCCTCTTTTTCCCTAACCCACATTCACTCCTTCAGATCATACTGCTAAGGCAGTGGTCACCAACCAGTCAACCACAATCAACTGTTTGATCCTAGAGCCTCTCCCAGTCAATCTGAGTCTCTGGTGGTATAGCAGGGCTGCTGCTAAGGCAGGCTCCCTGCCTGCTTTAGCCCCATGCTACTACCAGAAGTGGCCAGTATGCTTCTGTGACCCCAGGAAAGGGGTAGGGGAAAGAGTAGTGTTTCTGTGAGCTGTTCCTGTCTGCAACCACCATCCCTGCAGCTCCCATTGGCTGGGAATGGGGAACTATGGCCAATGGGAGCTGTCGGGGACAGTGCCTGTAAAGTTGTGGGGGGAGTACAGAGAGCCACATGCCTCTCAAAGTGTGTTGGCCCCTTCTGTGAGTGGTGGAGACCTGGACAGGGACGGATTCTGCCTTAGTCCCACTATGCCACTCACTGGGAACCTTCCAAGGTGAGAGCCTGCACTCCAACCCCACTCCTGAAGCAAGGATCCCAGGCCCACTCATGCACCCAAAACTTATCCTAGCTCTGAGCCAGCACTGCACGCCCTTTCCTGCACTCCAACCCTCTGCCCCAGCTCAGAGTCCACCACCCCACCCTGCATCCAAACACCCTCCCGGAGCCTGTATCCCACATACACCAGCACCAACCACAGCCCAACACCTCTACCAAGGCTCAGCCTGGAGCCTGCTCCCATGTTGCTAACCCTCCAGCCCCATCCCTGAGCCTGCGTCTTCTCCCATCCCTGCCCCCCAGTTTGGTGAGGATAAGGGAGAGCAAACAATTGAGAACAGGGTAATAGAAGGGTCAAGGCAGGGCCTCAGAAAAAGGAGCAAGGTAGGTCCTGCGTTGCCCTTAAATCCAAAAAGTGATCTTGGACATAAAAGGTTGGAGACCACTGTGCTAGGGGGTTTTCATAGCTCTAGCTCTCACTCAACTTATCTGTAGTTGCAAGTAGTCAGCATGCTCACAGCTGAGGCCCAGGATAAGCACCCACAAAATAAACACCATTAGTGACCACCTGGGGCCCAGCATCACACAAGAATATAATCCAATTCTGCAAGGTGGCAATTCAACATCTTAACCACAATATTGTCCTTTTCATTGTCTGTGGCCCATTACTTTTTTTTCTTTAGACACACTCCTGCAATAAATAAGCCAGGAGTCTTACAGACAACACAATCCTTCTCTATACAACTCTAATTCATTCCCACAGCGCTGCCTATCCTGTGAACTGAATGAGGTAGGATCCTGTGGAAAAAACAGCATGTGTAGAATTAACACTGAACCGTAACGTGTACACACAAGAGAACCTAACCACACACAAAAATGTGACAGACACTAACCTTAGGTGCCTTCTGGGCAATAGTCACTCCTGGGCCTGATTAAAGTTCTGATATTTTGCAGCCTGGTATAACTGGAGGTGGGGGAAGGAGAATGCCTGAAGTTTGGCTACATGTATTTTCAAAGGACACACAACATATGCCGTCAGTCTTACATGTCTCTCTCCCCTGCTGAAGTCTGTATAGTTTTCGCTTTGGTGCTGAGTGAGTAATTCAGCCAGGCCATCCCAAAACCCTTCCAATGAAGTGCTTCTTTTATAGCAAATCACCACATATAAAATAAAAACTTTCAAGAGGCAGAAAATAAAGTACTTGCTTTCATTTTCCAGTTGTGCATGCTGGACAGGAGATTTATTAGGCTATTTCGTTCATTACACACAGGCGGTAAGAATACATCAATCACAAGCTATTCCGTTCCAAGCGCACTGACTTCTTAGTTCTGTACATTTCCTCATTGTAGGAACAAACCAAAACTCTCTATAACAAAAGTCAGATGGATACCACAAAGTACAGTGGAGAAGGTCTGGCAAGGACACTGTCTAAGCAGGTCCTGGCCTGGCCAACCTGGGTGACATGGCATCTAAAATACTCAACTTGCTAAACCCAAATTGCGGGACAAAGTCATTTCAAAGTGTGAGTCAAGCAAAACAGACAAGACACATAAATGGAACCAAATAACTGAATGATATAGCAATCATGTTCTACGATTAAATCAGATATTTCTTGAAAATCAACAATATGCAAAGAGGATAATGCAATTTCAATGCGTAGGTGAAAATGAATATAATTGGCACGGTAATCATTTACACAGATCTTCATTATTTTCAGGAAGCATTAAAATTGTTTTCTCTTATGAAAAGACGACATTTTGCTATTTTTAATCTTCCATTTATCATATTGTTATCTATATTTGCCATATCAATTTAGAGTATGCTGTATAACTTAACTCATATGCACTTTGTGATAACTACTGACAAATGGTGTGGCTAAAGCTACAGGAACATGCATTAAAACCACAACTGGCTGTAATTTGAGAGGATGCACAGATGAGGCATGGCAGAGTTGATTTCCCATATAGAAATTGCCTCGGAACTTCCTGTGGCTACAGTCACACAGCCAAGTTATTTCATGATCCCTGTGTCTACAAGAGCCCCTTCTCTGGAGTTAGGGAGAAGGGGCTTTCGAAAACTGGGGGATCCTTTCAGAAAGTCCCCGTCTCCACGGGCGGCATGCGATTTGCAAGCTGCACTTTCGAATTGCTGTGGCTGCCGTTATGCTAATGAGGCGCCGCATATTCATGGCAGCTCCTTATTAGCACTTTTTGAACCTGCTCATTAACATGCCTCTTCCAAAAGGAAGGGGCTCGTGTAGACCCAGCCAACAGCAACTGTTATTTCGAAATAACTTTGCTGTCATCTACACTACAAACATGCTATCTTGAAATAAATTTGTAATAGCAGGTGCATTATTTCAAATTGGGTAAACTGCATTGCAGGAGGAATCACATCTATTTCAATACAAGCACTGTTCCCTGTAGCCATGTCTACACTGGCAAGTTCTTTTGAAATTATTTTTTTAAAGAAGAGGCTCTTTCAAAAAATCCAGTGGAGCCTCCACACGCTAAAACCATTCTGTCAAAATTAAATTGAAAGAACACGGTGCTCCTTTTGAAAGTGCCCTTTCACTCCCGTTTCAGGAAAAGCGCCTTCTTTCAAAAGCTTCTTTTGAAAGCAAATGTGCGTAGATGCTCTGTGGGCCCCTTTTTGGAAAGAGCAGTCCTCATGGCGCCTGATTTTTCGACCTCTGGCTGGTTCTTTCAAAAGAGCGGGGCTGTGTGGATGCTCTCTTTCGAAAGAGGAGATCACTCTTTCGAGCCACGTTTTTGTATATGAACACACTCTTTTGAAAGAAGTTCTTTCCAAAGAGATCTTCCATAAGGACTTCTCTTGAAAGATTGCTGTAGTGTAGACGTAACGGCTACATCTACACTAGCAATCTTCTTTCGAAAGAGGCACGCAAATGAGGCACAGATTTAACTATCTGACCCATCATTTGCATATCTTCTTTTGAAAGAAGAAAAGCTGTGCAGATGTGGCTCTTTCGAAAGTAATCGCTTTTGAAAGAACGCTTCTTCCTAATCTTTTTTTTTTTTTTTTTTAAGGAAGGGCCAGGCATGAAGGGATTGGGATTCAGGGGTGGATTCCAGGGTTGGAGTATAGGGCCCCAGCAGTACTTACCACAGCTCCTGAAAGCAGCCAACAGGTCACTGTGGCCCCAAGGTGCTAGGGTGGCCAGGGATACTCTGTATGCTGTATGCTGTTCTTGTACTTTCAGGCATCCATTGATCGTACTTCCCAGCCAATGGGAGCTGCAGAGCCAGCACTCAGAGGAGGGGACTACATGAAGCCTCTCTGCTACCACTGCACCTAGGGATGCAGGGACCTGGCAGCCACTTTCAGGAGTCATGTGAAACCAGGGTAGGTAGGGAACCTGCCTTAGTGCTGGGTAGTGGGCCCCAGGAGACATAGGGAGGAAGTGAGGGAGGGAGGGAAAGAAGTTAATCAACAGGGCTCACAGACTCCCTGGAGTTTCCTTATAGACTACCAGGGATCTGTTGATTCCAGTTTGAGAAATGCTGCTCTAGAATACTGCTATATACTTCAACTTGTAGTTAAAATACACATTTGTCTATTTTCTCTAATTTTAAACAGACAAAACATTCTGCAAACTTACATCCTAAACTAAGTGGAAAATATTATTGTTAAAGTTTGCAGCCCAAACTAGATGAACAAACATCTTGAACAGGTTATTAAGAGAAAGCAAAAAGCCTGCAAATAATGGAAGAAGGGCTGCATCAGCAAGGACAACTGTATCTTGAAGTCAGAAAGAAAGGATTCTTAATGAATGTCGAAGCTTGGGTGTTCAAGCCCTATGGCTGGAGGATTGCAAATGTAGTAGCTATACTTAGGAAAGGAAAAAAAGGGATCTGCAAAACTGTAGGCCTGTTAGTTTAACCTCAGTTGGATGCAATGTTTCAGAACAAATTTTGAAAAAGCCAGTAATTAAGGATATGAGAGTGAAAGGAAATTGGGACAAAATACAACATGGTTTTACAAAAAGTAGACCATGCCAGTCCAACCTGATCTTTTTGTTTGAGATCATGGATTTTGAAGACAAAAGAAATGCAATACATAGACTCTACCTGAATTACAATTAAGTATTTGATAGAGTTCCATGAGGGGAATTATTAACTAAATTGAACAAGATGGGGATTACTATCAGTATTTAAAGGTGGGTAAGGAATGGGTTAAAGGAATAGAGTACAGCTGGTCATGCCGAATGATCAGTTGTGAAACTGGAGGGCAGTTACAAATGCAGTTCCTCAAAGACTAGTTTTAAAGGCCTTGGTGCAAAAAGTGATAATGTGCTAATAAAACACCCAGAAGTCAAATTTGGGAAGTACTGCCACTATGGAGGAGGACTAGAAATAGCAGAGAAGATTTGAATACCCTTTAAACATGCTGGAACTGTTTGTAATTGTAAGAAATGTAATAGTGTAAATTCATACACTTAGGGACTAACAAAAAGAATTTTTGCCATGTGTTGTGGATGTGTCATTTGGAAATAATAAAGGAGAAGAAAGACCTGAACGTATTAATCTGTCATGGGATGACTGTAAGTCACCAATGTGATGTGACTGTGAAAAAAGCTAATGCAATCCTAGTATGCATCAGGTGAGGTATTACTGGGAAAATGTTGTTACTGCTTATTACTGAGGCACTGCTGAGCCCTCATGTGGACCACTGAGGTGTGTGTACACTAGGAACTAACTTTTAAGTTAACTTCAAAGTTAGGCACAATATCAAAGTAGCCATCAGAAAGTCTACACACATTTTCCCTTACTTTGAAGTTAACTTCAAAGTAGGGAGCCCAACTTGGAAGTCCTTACTCCATTCCCTGGAATGGAGTAGTGCCCTGCTTCAAAGTTTAACTGTGAAGTAGGGTGTGCGTAGATGCTCAGCTTCGAAGTTGCTTACTTTGAAGTTGTACTTGGAAGTAAGCAACTTCAAAATTATTTGTGTGGTGGAGACACAGCCTGAGCGCAGTTCTGGTCTCCCAGTTCCAGAAAGATGAACTCAAGCTGGAATAAGTGCCGAGAATGACCAGCGGAATGGAGAACCTTCTTTATGGAGGTGAGACTTAAGGAGCTTGGCTTGTTTGACCTAAGCTAATGAAGGCTGAATGCAGATACAATTGCTCTCTATAAATACATCAGAGGGATAAATGCCATGGAGGGTGAGGCATTAATGGCCAGTGTTAGTCAAAAATAAAGGGAATTTATGGGGCTACTATAGAAGACTGTGTCCCACAATGTCCAGGAGATCAGATTAGATGATCATAATGGTCCCTACTGGCCTGAAAGTCTCTGAGTTCAAGGTGGGGTCAATTTTATGTAATCACTTTTGGAAGCAGTGTCTTCTTTAACAGACATTAATATTATGGCTTCAGAAAAATCTTGTGTTAGTCTGCATTTAGAATAAATATTTGTCTATTTTTCTGACTGTAAACAGATAAAACCTTCAGGACAAAGATGCAAGACCTTTTCCTTTTTGTGCCTTCCTTCTCAGGTTTTATTTGGCCATTTTAACCTCAAGGCCTTTACAACTGTTCTGACAAATGTAACCATGTCTTTGCCTTCCCTTCCCTCAGTTTTATCACCTACAGAGGCACATTACTGTCTTAAAACTAACATTAGAATTACACCTTGACAAAATGAGGGTTGCCTCAACTACCGTCATCGCCTCCTCTCTGACCTTTTAAATAGTAGCCTGGACCCACTCCCAGTGCCGCTCACAGTCACCACGGCTCCTGGGGCAAAGGGGAAGGGGGGTCCAGCTCCACATCCCAGAAGGGGTGGGGCCAATGGCAGAAAGGGCAAGGCCAAGGGTATTTATCCCTCAGTGCTGCTGGGACCACGGTACTAGGTCTCTCTCCCCTACCCTCTCCCAGCCATGCAGCTGGAGCTGCACTGCCACATCAGTTCAAAGGGGCCTGGAGTTCCAGCCACTGGTACTTGGGCAGCTGGAGCCCTGGGCCCCCTTGAAAGGCCAGGCCTAGGAGCAACTGCCCCCTTTGCACCCCGCCCCCACCGATCAGTTGGCCTGCTCACCCCCCAATCCATTGAAAATACTGCCCAAAGTCATCCTTCAGGTCTGTTGATTTCAGTGCATCAATCCCTTTTGAATCAATTCCCAGGTTCTCTCTTGGGCTGAACAAGTTTATGCTTCGTGTCTTTGCCCTAAGGCTTTACATAACAAATTCCCTGTCCTATTCTCTGAGCCAGCTTCTCTTCACAGCCAAACAACAACTGAAATGAAACAAATTAAATTGCTAAAATTAAATGCGAAAAGTGTTATATGTGAACAAGCCACTTACCCGAATTGAGAAGGATAATTGACTTAAGGCACACAAATTCCTCCCCCTGGAGATTCATCATACGGAACCGAGCAGATGTGGCAAGCAGCATGTCAAAGATCTCCACCATGCCCTCTACACACTTCCCTTGATTCCTGCAAGAACAAAACCACAGAGCAAACTGTTCACAGCTTCATCCAAAACAGTGAGATATTTTTCATCCCCAGGTCTTTCCACTATAGCCATGATGTCCAATACATATACCACACGTGGCAAACAGGACAGTGGTGTGGCAATTCCAGCTCTGGAGCCGCACATGGCTCGTGGGGCCTTTATATGCAGCTCTACCTGGAGCCATATGGGAGTGCTGCCCACCCGCCAGCTCGCACACATGCCCCATCCCTGGTGGGAGAAGTGCACGGCAGCTCTGGCAGCCCTGGCTTGGCAGCCCCAGAAGCCCTGACAACCCCAGCAACATCCACAGCACCAGGAGCAGCTCTGGCTGCCCTGGCTTCAACCCTGGATGCTCCTCTAGCTGTAGTGGCTCCAGTGGCACAGCTGTTCTGTCATTAGTTTATAACCGGGGGCTGGGTATACCTGTCTCTGGGGGGGACCATTTATTTAGAGGGGGAGTGGGGAAGCCTGACTCTGAGAGAGAGGGAGGATGTCTATTTAGAGTGGATGTGTGTAGCAAATATAGAAGGATGACAACCACAAGTGTGGCGATCTTTCAATTCCTGGAGGACACCACTGCATAGTATGACTTCTCGACTTTCAACTCGAGCCTAATTGGAAAGCGCTTCTATTCATTGGTTTCAGTTTGTACCAATGTGCCCAGACAAAGTGGAAGGCAATGGAGGACAAGGGTCAACAGCTGATAACTAAAGTATAGAAATCTTTATTTTTTCCAAGCGTTGCTAATTACTCAAGGATTGATACACCTGTCGGAGTCATCATATAAGTTAACTAGGCAAACCATCCAAAAAAAAAGGTTTTTTTTAAAGATTTTTTTTCTTTTCTCCTTCACTGCCTTGATTAATTTGTCTTCTCTTTTATTTTTTTTTTTTTACATATCTCTACAAATAGCTGTCTTTATACTTCACCGTAGTTGTCCTGAATCTTTTGTTGTTGGCATTGTAAACTTGGTATTTTGGCACAGTACTTATATTTCTCTTCTTTTAGTGAAAAAAATACAAGAATCCCTTATTTGAAGAGGGTGCCACAGGAATGCTTATTGTTTTTAAAGTTACAGACTAACACAGCTACCCGCTGTGGCTTATTTTTAATGGCGCTCATGTCATGCTAGTATATTACTTTAGTATGTCTACACTACACAGTTCTTAGCAGCTGTCAGAGTAGTCCTGTTATCTTAATGCACTTTACTTAGTGGATGCTACTGAGGGTTGTTCATATTTCCTTCAGATTAGCTCAGGGTCAGCTAAGTTAAAAATGTATCTTTGTCTACACCTGCAAATGAACAACAAAGGTTTTGTCACTTTCAGGGGCTTAACTCCTCTTCCTGCCCCACCAATGACAGAAGCTTTGCCACAGCAACTACCACAGGTTCAACCTCTTAAATCTGGTACCCAAGCCAGAGCTGTAGCCCCTGCCAGCCCCTGCCAGCCCTGCTGCAGTGGGGAGGGGAGGCAGAGCCCACCCACAGCGTGGGGCTGGGGCTGTAACTTGTTAATCTACTACCTGCTGTGCTCCCTTCAAGTGGCGGGTAGCACTGGGGCCACAGCTGTCAGGGCAAGGAAACCTCAACTGGGGTGAGGATCCAGCACCTATGGAGCTGAAAGACAGCATCCCTGGTCCCAAGTAACTGCCAGTTCTATGAGGAAAGTGGCTGCCGGGGCTGGTGAGCAGAAGGGGAGCCCCAAAGGCATTGACCTCCCCTGGTCCAGCAAAATTCCCTGTCTGGGACAGCTCAGGTTCTGAGGGTGCTGAACCAGGGAGGTGCACCCTGTAGTGTAAATGGTGCTTTGGACAATGCCAATGCTGCTCATAGGGGATGGAAGTTTTGGGTTTACCCTGACTAAGCTGTGCAGCATAGACATACCCTAAGGCCACACGTACACTCTGAGATAAAATCAAATTTATTAATGTCAATTTTGTAACTCTGGAACGTATACATTCCAATTTGCCTATCCTCTCCTCCCCCCCGGGCTCCTCACAAAGTCGATATATTGCTGCTACACTCGATTGGCAAACATCAACTGTTGCAGCAGTGCATTGTTGAAACCTAGCCCACAAGTCCCTCAGCCCCGTAGCATTTTGGGTATGCTCTCTGGTCTTTGACATCATCTTCCCACATTGCATTTTGCTCATTCCCCTCCCGTGCTAAGCAAACACTCATTTTTCCTGTCAGAAGGCAGGAAGTAGGACATCCACAGAGATGGCAAAAAAAAAAAGTTCACTGCAATCGCTTTCTTCTGTAACTGAATTCTCAACTGGACATCCACTGAGTGTCCCCGCTCCTGTGATTGCATCCATCACTGAAAATAATACAGGGACCCTGAAAAGCTTCAAGAAAGAGATGATGGGAAAGTTTTTGCAAAAAGAGTGTTGCTGAGGGGAGAGTCTTGGGCTTTCTGGTGCACTATAAGGCTTCTGTGCACAGGCTGTGTTCTCAACTGGTTATCCACTGAGTTTCCCCTCCTCCTGTGCTTTCATCCAATCCCTGAAAATAACAAAGGGCCAGGCTGTGTTCTCAAAGCTAGAAGAAAAAGGATAGAAAAGTCTAGGAAAAGAGATCTTTTCCTTCCCTCTTTAATACACAGACATTGCTAATATGAGAGAGGTAGCCGTGTTAGTCTGTATCTTTGACAACAACAAGAAGTCCTGTGGGACCTTATAGACTGACAGACATTTTAGAGCATAAGCTTTCGTGGGTAAAGACCCACTTCACTCATGCATCTGATGAAGCGGAACTTTACCCACGAAAGCTTATGCTCCAAAATGTCTGTTTGGTCTATAAGGTGCCACAGGACTTCTTGTTATTGCTAATATGGGCAATGGCAGTGAAATCTCATACACTGAACTTATAACAGAAACAGAAATCTCAGCTGGCCCTCCTCCCTGTGTTGGGGAGGGGGGTGTCAGAGCATGAAGACAGATAGGAAAAAGAATTTATAACAGAAATATCAAAGCATCATTGGTCTGTGGCTGTACAGCCTATTGAAGTAGTTCCCCCGACTATCTTAGCTGTCAGAAGAGATTTCCTTCCAGCGGCAGCAAGTCCCCAAGTATCTGGGGAAGGCTTCCTTGCAGAGGCTGCAAGCCCCACTGGTCCCTTGCTGGGGTGTGGGAGGGTGTCCTCCATAGGGTGGGCAGTTGAATTAGTCCCCCTAAATATCCTAGTTGCTGGAGGAGACTTCTACCCAGTGGCAGAAAGGCCCTGAAAATATTTTTGGTGGGGAGCCATTTGAAGTAGTCCCCCTGAATGTCTTAGCCACCAGGGGTTGCAAGCCCCTGAAATTGTTTCCCATCCTTGGAACCCTAACCGCCTGCAAGCTAGGACAGGGTGCTGCCTGGCAGCATGATTAGTACCAAATGGCAGGCACATCCTTTTACTGGGTTGGGGGCTACCCATGTAATGTGGCTGAGTGTAGGAAGGACCCTGTCTGCATAGCGCCTGTGGGGGAAGGGAGGGTTCACGGACAAATGTAAACCACCAAGAAGGTTCTCGGCCTCTCATGCAAGCACAACCCCCCACAACAGTCTTGTTGCCACGTGGTGCAGTGGGGCAAAAGCTGGCACCAGGCAGCTCAGAAAAAAATAAAAACTGTAAAAACAGAACCATGAACTCCATGCTGGGGCTATTTGTAATGGATAGATGTGCTCACAGCGCTAATAGCAAAGAAAGAAAAACGTTCTTCATCAGCCTCTCATACAAACATGACCCCACAGCGGAAGGCTTCTTTTTCTACAGGTTAGTTCTGAAAACTCAGCTTGGATTCTGTGAACTTCAAGAGGTTGTGCAGATATAATTGATTAGAACATTGTTAAATAAACAAAAATGTAATTGGCGATGAACAAGTTAGATCAGAATCTTTAGATTACTTTCTGTTAGGAGTACACAGGAATATTAGCTAACAGGAATAAAAATAAGTAAAGTTTATTTGAATATATCAGAATATACAACTACAGGCACTCAGATGAGCAGATTTGATGATTAAGAAAGGGGCATCTTTATATAACCACTTTTCTGAGTAAAGCAGCACTTTAAAGATAAAAAATCAAATGTTTATTCAATTAGTTATTTCAATGTTCCTAGTGTAGACAAAATATTTGTAAACCTTCTAGTAGCAAACTAAGGACACCTGTAATTGCACAATATTAACTTCTTTCAGTGAAGGGAAGTTTCAATGACAGAAATTTCTCACCTACACCAATTAACACTAATTATTTGCTATAGTAGGAGCTCAGTTACTATGGTGGTAAGCTCATCGTAAAATCTTAGATGGAAAGGTATTTAAGTGGGTGAGAGGGAAACTACTGAGCAGAGTTCAGTCTAACGTCACTATTATCTTTAGTCCATTTATTACTATGCCCCAGTGTACAAAACTGAGACAATTGCTATACTCAACCCTGCTGTAAGTGGATGCAAATTTGTTGAATGAATGTTTGTGTCTCTTTATACTAGAGCTGAATTTGCATCTCAAAGTGGGCTGGCCAGAAAAAAAGAACTTAGTTTTGAGGAAAAAAACTAAGATTTTGCCATTTTTCATTTTGCTTTATGTCAAATGCTTTAAAGTCAAATGTGACTTTATGGACTTTTGTGTGGAAAAAAAAGAAAGATGAAGACACTCCTCATCCCTGAATAGCCAATAGGCTAGTGGTCAGGACACTCAGCTGCCAGGGACTTGAAAAACAGGTTCCACAGATGCCAGGCAAGTCCTCTAACCATGGGACCGTAGGCTATTTGGGATGGGTCAGAAGAGGCAAAGGAGTAGATTGACTATATCAATCTACTGCTGGAGCTGTTCCACTTTGTAGAAATAACTATTCATGGATGGTGCAAAGAAGGAAGAGGAAGAATGAGAGTGACTCTATAGCCTGCTTTAGTTGCCTAAATGTACATTCCCAGATTTGAAAACACTGGCTTGAGACTTGTGTCTTACTCAAAGCAACTTCACTTCCCACTGAAGTCAATGGGAGCTGCGTCTATTTAGCACCTTAAAATTATGGCCAGTGGTTTAATATTATCATGATGGCCAATAGGATCTTAATATCCTTTGTTAATAAACTCCATTTCTAACGCTATAGTGGAGAGATGAATAATATTTGTTCCAGAAGAGAAAAGAAGAAACCTGTCTGAAGAGGACTCTGTGGCACTTGTTTCTTTCATTTCAGAGATCCTTTCAGTCATGGAGGGTCAAACTTTAACAACCTCTCCAAGCAGTCACTTAAATTCTTCTTTTTACCATAGTATAACCAGTGCCTTTTTAGTTTAAAGAAAAAAAAAAGCTGGTACTCAGCCAGCTCCCTGCCACTCCTCTCACCACCCTCTCCCAAGTCCATGGCTGGGGTTGCCAAGGTGCTGGTATTCAGTACCAGCAAGTACCAGTACGAAAGAAAAAAAAAAAAAGCAATAACAGAAGAGGTGACACTAGGGGCTTAGAAGTATATGTGCATATATTAAAAAGCTTACAATATAAGCCACTGAGGAATTCTTATATGACAGAACTTATGGGGAAGAGGTTATGGTATGTCTGTACCTTGGTTTAGGAAGTGAAAAAATGAATATTTGATTTATCTACTGATTTCCTACACAATCAAGATTGCTTTCCTCAGCTTCAAGAACCTGCATGATCCCAATATCTCTCTGATTTCATTTCTACTTATACTCACTTTCACATTTCCCGCCGTAACCGCTCCTCTGACTCTTTCAGGCCCTCTCACAGGGCCTGTCTCTGTTCATAAACGCACGTCAGCTCTTTGAGCCAGTGTGCGTGGCACCCATTTTCTACATCAAGACTGTCAACTTATAAACTTTGAAGCTAAATTGTGAGCTATTCCCAGGGACATTTCGAGGTACTGCATATGTTGTTTTAGTACTGGAGATTTTCATTAACTACCTCTTGTTGATTTTAGTTCTTGCCAGATATCTCCTTTGTCTTATGCATTGAGACAGAACTCCAATCTGAATCCCTTGCAAGCGCAGAAAGATGTATGGCATACGTCATAATAGTCTTTGAATATTCCACATATCTTGGTCATCTGTGTTTCTCAATATAATCCTCTTTGAATATTCCATGTTTCCAAAATACCATATCTGTTGCACCCCTTTCTGCTATTTTGATGTATAGCAGAGGTTGATCTTTTGCTGCTGCCAAAGCAGTTAGTTGGTGAAGTCCCTCCTGAGGCCCTATCCCTTTGTCAAATACAGCTCAGAACTTCTCCCTCTATGTTGCCATAATCAGAAAGCTATGTAATTCATACTTGCGCTCCCTGTTAGTAATGCTTCATCTCTCTTCTCATTTACTCTCCCCTGTGTATTGTCACTCTTTCCCTTGCGGTAGCTGCCTGTTGCACAGTGACATATTGATACTGTTAACATATCTCCTTTCAGACGTCTGCCCCATTTTCCTCCATTTCTTCCAACAATGAATAAGTGTTATTGAACATTTAGAACTTGTGCATCTGATTCAATGAGTAGGCTAATTATAAAATACTATGGGAGAGGATGGTGATTTAAATTGTGACTAACTTGAAAATCATTACTTGAACTTTCAAATTGCTATTCTCTACGCTGTCATTCTTGTCTGTTTACCCTGAAATGAGAGCCTTAATTTCAAAAGAATCCTCAGTGTGTCCCTAGTGTCACCTGCTCTGTTATACTGTGATGAAAAAATGGATTTCAGGTGAATGCTTGGAGAGATTCTTGGAATGGTCTAGTTGCAGCAATTATTTATTACTGGTGTTGAGCCTTTCAACCAAGTAGCCAACTATG
Source organism: Carettochelys insculpta (assembly GCF_033958435.1). Taxonomy (NCBI): domain Eukaryota; kingdom Metazoa; phylum Chordata; order Testudines; family Carettochelyidae; genus Carettochelys; species Carettochelys insculpta. The sequence goes on from NC_134139.1 coordinate 93,873,406, forward strand.
CAGCCAGTACCTGAGCACAGATAAAAGCCTTTGCTTCACCTTCTTTCAATGTAGTTTCCTCTTCCAAGGCTGAGTGAAAGGTTTGTATTTGACTACTGTGGCTGTGGCATGGCCTTCAAACTGGCACTGAGCACAGATATGCACAAAATGAAAAAAGTTAACTGAGCCTGAGCTTTTCATATTTCAAAAAGCTCTTTAGTTCTGGTTCTGATTCAATTTTGGACACAGATTTTGAGTGTGTGGAGGTTCTACTTTATCCATAGTGGTAGTTCTACCCTAGTACACTCTTGCCCTGCCCTTGCATTCATCCTATTTCTGAGCCTTTTATTTCTATTAAATTAGAAATAAAAACCAAATGTATTAAATTAGTCAAAGTTATGTCCTATGTATGGAACAGATTTCTTCAACTATCAAGATCTAAGGACATAAATATGGGTTGAAGGAGCCTGAAGAGAAGAAATGAGAGACAAACTGGAAAAACACCTTCAGATCTGATTTTCCTCAGCATTTGTTACCTTTGAATTTACTAGGGATTTTTTTCAGATTATTTCTCAAGCTGTAACAGCAGCTATTTTTGTCAGATAACAGTATTTTTGTCAATTTACGCAAACGTGTAAGTCAAGAAAGTCAATGTATGCAGCACAGTGTCAGAATCACAGGCAATACGGTGATTAGAACTGGGTCCAAATTAATAGTTAGAATCCCCCCTTCTTGGCCCCCCAGTTTTAATTTGTCCCTTTGCGACACCAAACTCTTTGTCTAAGAGGCCAGATTGGAGCGTGAGTTCCAAACCAAACTCAAACTGTTGAATTCACAACCTATTTTGAATCTGAATGCTTAGGCCCTTTTCTATTTTCAGTCCTGCCTCAGGATGAAATGGTATGAGGTATCATTTGGAGAATACATTTTAAGTTAAAAAAGCCAATACAATCCATTAGAATGTTTATGTGGCAACTATCACTGAAGTAAGTAGATGGCAAATTTGGATAACTATACAAGAGGATGCACTAGCACTGATCACCATAAAGCACAATGACTCATTCTCAGCCCAAATGGGAAATATGAAAATAAAACATAAGCAGCAAAATGCATGAGACTTGGGAACAGATAATAATGCAGCTCAGAATACCCATAACGCACTCTAACATTTGCAAAGAATGTTAGAGCTTATTAATATTTCAGAAATATTACACATTATCTGTTTTGTTACTGTGGAGTTTGTTGTATAATTACATGGGGTTAATTCAAATAGGCATTAACTGCTTTTATGCAGAGGCAACAGCATTAAAGGACATTACAATTGACATACACATTCCAGTTTTATTTCTGACCATGTTGGGTTCAGCTGTCTAGCTGGTAATACTGGGTGGTGGGAAATAAGCAGGAAATACTGAAACATACAGCTTTGGGATAGATAAAAGGACAGCCTCTAAAGTCCAGGCAGGAGAAAGGAAGGCAGGGATTGCTGTAGAAATGGTGGGAGTCTGGGATACGTTAAGCTTATTTAGGCCTTAAAGTAAGCATCTGATGCATGTAGACTGTTGGGTTGTGGGAAAACCCCTCTATCTTTTTATGCTTTGTTCCTACCACTAAAAGCAAATAATACTCTGTTTTGGGTCATTGTACAGTAAACCCTCAAGTTATGTGGGGGTTGCAGGAATTCAACCCAGCATAACTCAAATTTTCGTGCAAGTTGAGGGAAGCTGGGAACCTGGTTGCTGCCTCGTTCCTGGCTCCCCTGGACTGCAGGAGCCAGGAAACTGACCAGCCCACCAGGGCTGGCCATTTTCCTGGCTCCCAGAGTGGCAGGGAGACAGGAACCAAGGGGCAGCCTAGTTCCTGGTTCCCCATCACTTGTGGAACCCAGGCAAAGGACCAGCTCATGGCTGGTCAGCTTCCTGGTTCTCACAAGTGGGGAGCCAAGAACCAGGCACAGAGCCTTCTCTCTCCCTTCCCCCAGCCGCGAGGCTGTCAGACAGCCACGTGGATGGGGGAGGGAGGGAGAAGACTCCAGCCATAGTCCTGTGGGTCTCCTCCCCCCACCACAGGGGACCTCTAGCTGGATCTGCAGGGTCTCACCACCCCCTGGACTCCCCCACACACCCCTCTCATGTAAAAACAAGATACGCACATGTTGACTGCACGTATCTCAAGATATTACTGTATTCATTTTTGGTCATTGTTCCCAACAGAAGACTTGTAGTGGCTGAACACAACCAAGTCTACACAGGAAAGTGAAGGCCTTTCATTTGAAAGGGTGCAGTCAGAGATTAGAGTGATGCAGGGGGCAGATAGCCCTGAATCCTTATTCTCCGGGAAACTAAATGAAAGGAATTCTACTGAAAACAAACACATTGCTTACATGTAATCAGAATGAGTTCTTTTGTTATTGAAATACAGACTGTGCATATTTTTTATCTACATGGTGGCATCATACCACTGCCTTTTTCTTATAGCACTGTTCTGAAGAGATATTAACAACCTTTGCAAAGGTCTAGATCAGGGGTTGGCAACCAAAGAGCAAGAAGAGTCATTTTTTTCAAATTCGTTAAAAAAATTCAATAATTCAAGAGCCGCACTGCATGTGAATACGAGACAGTCCTTAATAAATAACATCAAACCATACTTCTTGTTATCTCTGTCTTAAAAACAATGCACACAGAAATCCCACAATGCACTGCACATATTGAAGGGGGCGTTATTCAGCGTTTCAAGATCCCATATCATTTGCTATTTAGATCTGAGTTGTTTGTTGTTGGGCTGTTACACATTCACCAAAATACCAAAATAATCAGGAGTGGTGGTTTTTTACTTTGTAATTATAGCGTCGGGAACCACAAAGAAGTTGTTAAAGAGCTACATGTGGCTCTGGAGCTGCAGGTTGCAGACCTCTGGTCTAGATCAAGTGTAGGCCATAACCTATAAAAGTGCATTTTATATTAGTTCATGGGTTAAAAGTGTCTCTCACTGCTCAATAGGAATCCATACTTAACTAGCTATTACAGAGACGAGTGCTTTAGAAATGCAAATAAATAAGTAATTTACTTAGCAATCACCTTTTACTGAGTGACACCATTATTTGACACTGCCCAATCAGTGTGTCCTCTATAATACTTTTAATTATTGGGGGAATAAAGCAAACAGGCATTGAACAATTCCATTTATTTCAATTTTGCCGTTTTATTAGCAAGGTCGCATTTACTATTCCATTGAGATTGAAGGTATTTCAAACTCAGTGAGGTGATTTCGCCTGAAGTCTGGAGGCAGTAAAACATCTTTTCTAGAGGGCATCATTTGTCTCCTTTAACAGATGTGTTAGTTAACAGGTGGCAGAAACCTCCACCTTTGCTCATGCCTCTGCTATAATAATTATAAATAAAATGGGGAGTGCTCTTTTGTTCAAAATATGACAGAAATTGACACAGTGGGGTGTAAGACTCTTATCAATGGTTGTTGCTGGGGAATCAAATGTACATGTCTGGGAGGTAACTTTGTCCTTAATAAAGGATCACCACTTCCACCACTATGGGATTTTGTTTATATTTCCAATTTCAAATATATCTCACATTAAATTATGTCACCACAACAATATAAATATGCAAGATGAGCCAAAACTCTAGACAGACTTTCTCCAGTCTTTTATAGTTATTTGAATTGTGGAATACCCTTGAAAACTGTTAGACACCCCAACTTCAAGTAAACAGAACAGAGAACTGTAAAGAGAATCGCACAACTGATACTTAAAACGTGTGTTTGTCTCATTCTCCATAGTCTATAATGGCAATGTGATAACAAGCTTCAAATTACATCAATAAAGCAAAAAGCGGAAGAGCATTTAGTTATGTTCTGAATTTTATTTCCCTCTGCAGGCTGCTGCACTCAGCTCTGTTAAGTAAGTGACTTGTTTACAGACTGGTTTGTTGGAGATCTGGTTTTCAGGGTGAGCCAAATCAGTGTCATTGGTCGACTGAAAATAAAATATACAGACAGGCTTTTAAAAATGTTTTTGAAGTGCAGTAGTGGATTTAGTTAGTGTTTATGTGCTTGCTTCCTTGGCAGTAAATACAAATAGTATGCCACCAAATTAAATTTCTGAATTAAACCTCTGCATTCACCTTGCTTCTATTTTTTCTAGTAAGTGAATGGTAAATTGGAGCAACAATTTTTACTTTGTTCTGCACCAAAGTTTTGATGTTCCTTTGATCAAGAGTTATTAAGAGTGTGATGTCCTGAGGAATCTGAAATATTTTATTAGATGAGTGGGACCATCTAAGCATCCTATAGTCCAATACTAATTTTACTGTATTGGACTTAGTCTTTTATTACAGACTTGTTGCTGTATTATCTGAGTGCCTGAAAGCACAACGTGCACAGTAAACTCAGTAAAAAACAGTTTTCAAATGTTGTGGGACACTTTCATACCATCCATAAAAGCTAAACAAAAATGTAAACTGTTCAGATGCATTCAGCTGATGAATGCAAAAGATTATACTAGTCATCAAAGTATGTGATTCGCCCATAGTTGTGGGCTAAGCAAGACACCCCGCCAAGGTCCTCTGCCATTGTTCAACAAAGAGGAGAATAAAAAGAGACATTTGTGCATCCTCGGAAACAAACACAGTGGCTGTGGCCACACTAGGAAGTGATGTTGAAAGGGGTAATCCCTGTCCATCATTTCCAAGTGAGCCGCTTTGAAAGGAAGCGACCACACACAAAACGCGGATCGACATTGTGATCCGTAACATTGAAAAGATGCCCTGTTATTTCAAAATGGAACAGCTACACAGCCACAGCTTCATTTCAAAATAATGGGGCAGGAAATGGCTAGAGCAGGGTCAAATGGCTGACAAGCCCCTCCTGGAGCACGGGCCAGCCGCACTATTAACCCCCACCGTGCACATGAGGAGGACCCTGGCTGCTTGTAGCACGTGACCTTCAGCACAGCACTCAGCAGAGCTTTGGTTAGCACCACACCACTGCCTGCCATGGACCCGCAGCACTTCACTGACAGGGACACCCTGGACATCATGGCCAGCCTGATGGCCATGCTGACAGCATGCCATATGAAGCTATGTGCTGCCTGACACGTGGCTGGCCTCCTGCAGGACCCTGCCACCCACGGTGCCTCCAGAGCACCCCCTGTTCCAGCCCTGCCATCGCCTCTCGTGGTACCCCACCAGCGGGGAATGGTGGGACGACATCGTCCTTGGCGAGTGGGACGACAGCCAGTGGCTCCGCAACTTCCAGATGACTCGGGCCACATTCATGGAGCTGTGCCATTGGCTCGCACCAGCACTTTGCCACCAGGACACGCACATGCAGCCCGTGCTCCCTCTGGAGAAACGAGTAGCCATTGCCGTGTGGAAGCTGGCCACCCCAGATAGCAACCGCTCAGTCGGCCACCAATTCAGGGTGGGAAAGGCCGCCGTCGGGGCCATCCTCCTTGAGGTAAGACACCCAGGGCGACACACCCACGGCGAGGCCCCAGGGAGTGGGGCCCCAGAAAGGCGGGTCCTAGGGAGGGGAGTCCCCCATATGCTACCACACACTCACGGGCACCTGTTCCCTCTGTCCCTTACAGGTTGTTGCTGCCATCAGCAGGATCCTCCTGCGCTACCTGATCTGCCTTGGGGACGTGGACACTGCCATGGCTGGCTTCCAACAGCTGGGATTCCCCAGCTGCATCGATGCATTGGGCAGCACCCACATCGCTATCTGGGCCCCACCACACAGCCGGGGACAGTACATCAACCGAAAGGGCTACCACTCTGTCATCCTCCAGGCCCTCGTGGATGCCCAAGGATGTTTCACAGACATTTGTGTGGGCTGGCCAGGCAGGGCCCATGATGCCTGCATCCTGCAGAACTCATGGCTCGGCCGCAGGATGGCAGAGGGCACCTACATCCCCCTCAAGGGAGCTGCCGGTGGGGGACATAACCATGCCCCCATGTATCATCTCTTCAGGCCTGGCTAATACGCCCCACACAGTACACACCAGTGAGAGCCAAAACCTCTTCAATGCCTGCCTCAACCAGGCGAGGAACACCGTGCAGTGGGCATTCGGCCATCTGAAGGTGCATTTCAGGTGCCTCCTGACATGCCTGGAGGTAGCCCTGCCCAGCATGCCTGCAGTTGTGGGCACCTGCTGTGCTCTGCACAACCTCATGGAGAACGAGCAGGAGCTCTTTGTGGTGCACTGGGCAGCCAAGGCCGTGCCACCCTTTGAGCAGCCAAGTGCAGTCCCGTGTCGTCAGGTGCACCGGGACAGGGTGCATGTGAGGGAGGCCCTCTGGGAAGCCTTCCCCGGGGGCCCCCATGACCTGGCCCCGCTCACTCAACGCAACCCAACCCCATTCTCACCCCTGCCCCACCAGCACCTCCCTTGCCATCCCCACCCGAGGCAAGACACACATCACCATTAATTTCAACTGCTATTTTTGGAAAACAAAGAACATGTGACTATTTACATGGAAGGGGTGGGGGTGAACTATTTACATGAAGAGACAGGGGGCCTCAATCCTCCATCAGAGAGGCTGGTCGGGAGCCACAATGGCTTCTGGAGGTGTGACCACCCCGGGTCTGGAGACCACGGTGGGGCCGGGATGGGGCAGGTGGAACAGGGAGGTAGGGCTGGACTGGGGTATCTAGGAGCTTGGACTCGTGGGGAGGAGTGGGGGGAGCCACAGACAGGCAGGTCTCGCCCAGCCACAGCCAGTGCGCCAGCTCCTGCTGCTTGGCTGGGGACATGTCAGCTGGAAGCAGATCTGCAACGGCGGGGCGGGGGGGCAGAAGTGGGGGCTGGGGAAGAGGGGGGAGCTGAGGAATTGGGGGGTGGCAGGGAAGGGGGAGAGACTGGGGCAAGGGCGGCCATGACAGAGGAGGGGACTGGGGAGGAAAGGGGAGCTGGAGCAGAGGGGGCTGCTGCAAGAAAGGCCATCCATGGGGCAAGTGGCTGGGCCAGGTGGTTGGCAACAGCCTGGGTCAGGATGTCAAGATACCCAGCCACCTGGTTCCAGGCCGCCCACTCCACGTAGAGCCATTCCTGCAGCAAGCAATTCTGCTCCCACCATGCAGCCGTGTGGGCTGACGCCAGATCATCTGCCCAACTGCGGCAGCGGCTCCTCCCACCACAGCACTGGGTCCGAGGAGGCATCATCCCTTCACCCTCCACTGCTGCTGTCGGGCTCCCAGGCACATCCAGGGGTGGTGGCAGATGTCGAGGCTGTGAAGACATAAGGGGAGAGGGTGGTGCCTCATCAGTCACAAGACTGGGTACTGTGGGCCAGTAGCCTTGTCCCCGCCGCCATCCCACCCTGCTTGCGGTGAGGGGCTCTGGAGTGGTCCATCTGCTGTGGGGTCCATGAACGTGGGGCCATTAGAGTGGCTGCTCCAGCCCTCCCAGGCTTCTGACCCTCACGGCAGCCCATGGCCACAAGCGGGGACCCCCCGTGTGCATGGCCCCCCCGGCAGCAATGATGTCCATCCCTGGATCCCTGGCCCATGGCCATGTGCCCGGGCCCATGCCAGCTGTGTCGGGGACCACCCCCCGCCCACATGACCAAGGCACCCCACGCCTGGTCCTACCTGAGGGTTCCTTGGGTGGTTCAGGAGAGGCCTGGGTGGAGGTTGCCCGGCTAAGGCCCTCGGAGGGCTCAGTGATGTACAGCAGTCCCTGGCTCCCGCTGTTGCTGTCCCTGGTGCCAGCAAGTACTTTGGAGCCTGCAGTGGGGGGGGGGGGCATCGAGGGTCCTGGCTGGGGCTCCTCGCCCTGCCCCTCCAGCTCTGCCATGTCCAGGGTCTCCTCAGGTGGTGCAGCCTCCCTGGGTCCCAGCAGCTAGTGGAGTTCCCTGAGTAGGGGCAGGTGGCCAGCACTGCCCCGATTGCCTGGCTGAGTCCCTTGCTTGGGCATAGCCCTGCCACAGCTCCTTCACTTTGGTCCGGAGGGGGTGGCCCTTGTAGCAAGGCTGCTGGTGAGGCGGGCAAAGGCATCCACAATTCTCTTCTGCCCCTCCATCCTGAGCAGGATGTCCTTGTCCCCCCAGACAGCCAGCAGGTCCTGGACTTCAGCTTCCAGACAGAGGGCCCCCCTCCTCTTTGGGGGCTGCCCAGAGCCCTGGGACCCCTGCCGCCAGGAACCCTTGGCTCCACGGGGATCCTGGGGGTCTTGGCTGCTAGCCATCTGTCGGGCCACGGAGAGGTGTCGCTTTCTGGAGGTACTTGGGAGTGTTATCTGCCCACCTTGTGCTCCTACATCTGCCAGCACACTCTCAGATTCCTACACGGGATTCCTGTGTCCCTGGAGCTTTACGGCATCCACAGCTGACAGCCATAGAGCTCCGGATGCTGGTCAGGGTGTCTCTGTGCTCTAAGGAGGGGCCGGCTCTGTGGAGGACTTTTCATTTCAAAATGGTGGCCACGGAGCAGCTACACACATTTCATTTTGAAATTAACATCGAAAGGAGGTGTTATTTCCAACACAGGAGTGGAATAATGACTTTGAAATGAACACCTTTTAATTTCTAAGTTGATCTCGAAACGAGCAATTTCTGTGCTCTCCTGCTCATTTAGAAATTGCCCCTCATTTCAAAATCGTTTTCGAAATAAGCAGCTAATGTGGCCACAGCCAGTGAGAAAAGAAAGCCCAGAATATGCTGGACATGCATTTATCCCAATCACACCAAATGGAACCAGCAAGACATTAGGTTTCTCTCTGACAAGACAAAACTAGACTGGCGGAAGAATTAAGGTTTGCATAACAGTATTAGTACCGTTATACATTTTCCAGGAACAAGGATGGGTCTTGCACATTACACGTACCTAAGAAATATTAATGATAAGTTGTTGTCTTATTAATTTAAATATTATTATTGTTTTGCTGGTGATTCCAGCAGTAGAACATGAATTTAAATGGACAGCCTCGCATTTAGATCACTGTGGTCATGAACAGAGGTACTCTAAGCTAGGCACCCATTCACAACCCTTCTGTTACTCTCCGGACCTTGTTATTCTGCCAGGTCATCATCTCCAACAAAAGACAGAAGGAAGAAAGCTGTCTGGCACCGTAGGTCATATAATTTCAGATGCTAACATTCAGATGAATTTAATTACATAGCTGGAACTTAATGAAGAACTACCAACATAGCACTGTACCAGGGCAAGAGCTAGTGATCTGAATTTTCCTTTGCTGTCTGTTGATGACATGGGAGAAAGACAACAGTGGCAGACCATATTTGTACAAAAAAATTTGTCAAGGTGCGCAGCAGAATGTTTTGTCAAACTGTTGCTGTTTTGGGTTAAAATATTTAAGTCTTGGTTACATGGACAATGAAAATTCATCTTTATTGTATGTTAAAGGCCAGCAGAACTGTTCTTAATAAGCTCTAGTTGAGGCAAATGATTACCACCCGCTGTGGGGTAGGTTTTTACATAGTGCTTGCATACATTTTGTTCCTATTGTAGTGTTTTCCCTAATTGTTGCTGATTTCCTTCTTCTCTTAATAAAAGTTTTCTTTTGCTTTTCAAAGACTTAGTGCATGTGAGAGAGAGGAAGAATTATATCTTAGGCTATGTCTACACTATGAGATAAATTTAAATTTATTAAAATTTACTTTGTAACACTGTTTTAGAAATTTGAATTGGAGAATCCTCACCACCCCACAGGCTCCCTACAAAGTCAGCTTATTGTTGCCACACTCAACTGCCAAATATCAACTGCTGCAGCAGTGCACTGTGGGGACCTATCCCACAGTTCCTTCTGCCCCAAAGCATTCTGGGTATTTTTGCTAATGCAGCATGGGAAAGAAATGCCATGCAAGTGGTCATCTTGCCACAATGCATTGCCCTTATTCCTCTCCTGTGAAAAGCAAACAGCTATTTTTCCAGGATGAAGGAAGGAAAAGTAGGACATCAACAAAGCTCGACAAATTAACTGAAATCTCTTGCTTCCACAACTGAATTGCTTTTTATAACAGTAGCTGTAATGGAATTATCAAAGATTTTACAAAAGAGCAGCAGGTGTCTGAGTCTTCTCAACAGCCACTGACCCCCACCTTGATTTCATATGATCCCTGAAAATAATACATGAACAATGCAAAGCTTGAAGAAAGAATAGGGTAGTAAAGGTTTTGAAAAAAAAAAAAAAGAGTTTGTGAGGCAGGGGTTTTGGCTTCCCCGTCCATTACACAGTTTTTGTGACCAGGGATCACCCAGCAGCCTGTGTCTTCTCAACTGGCCCTCCACCCACTCTTCCCTGTGTTCATGGGGACAAAGCTTGAAGCCAGAGGATCGAAAAGATGAGGAAAAAGATTTTTGGCTTCTCACTACACTACACAGTTGTCCAACATGGGGATGGAGCTCCCCAAATTTCAACAAGTGGTGCTGAGGTGGCGGAGCTAGGGGGGCAGCACCGCTGTCGGGGTGCCAGACCCCCCCTCATCCCACAGGGTTGGGGGCAGGTTGCGTGGATCGGAGGCTGATGGGCCAGTTGACATGGTCCTCAAAAATCTTTTTGTGCAAAGGTGGGGCTGAGGAACATGGCTGCAGAGCCAGTTGAAATGGTCTCCATGGCAGCTGCAAGCCCCCAAAAATATTTTTGGCTTGGGGATGTGGGGGTCTGTGGCTGCAGAGCCACTTGAAATGGTCCCCTGGGTGGCAGCAAGCCCCCAAAAATCTTAGCCATCGGGGAGACTAACCCCTGGTGGCAGCATACCCCCTAAAATCTTCCCCATCCTTGGAGACCTCACCACACACAAGCCAGGACATGGTGCTGCCTGGCAACATTGTCCACACTGAACAGCAGGCTTTTTCTGTTATTGGGTCAGGGGCTAGCCACATGACAGGGTTGGGCATGGGAAAGACTACAACTGCATGGTGCCTGTGCGGGAGGAAAGGGGGTGCCCCTGCAAAAATGTAAACTGCAGAAAAGAAGTTTCTCAGCCTCTCTTTCACGCATGACCCCACCCCAATAGCCTAGCTGCCATGTGGTGCAGTGGGGTAGGGGCTGGTGCCAGCGCTGAAAAAAAAAAATCCAAGTGCTCAGCTAGCAGAGGTAAAGATAGAACCATGAACTCTGTGTTGGGGCTATTTTGAATGGGGAGATGATCTCACAGTGCTGATATCAAAGAAAGAAAGAAGTTTCTCAGCCTCTCATACAAGCATGGCCCACAGCCATGGACTTCCAGGTGCCCAATTCAAATTCATGGGCTTCCTGTTACCTAATTCCTGCACACTTGGAAAGCAGTGGAGATGGAAGTAGCCAAAGTGGAGCACTGGGGGGATTGTGGGATACATACAGCACACTTCTGGAGGCTAATGAATTTGATTTTAAGATGTGGCAGCTTCCACACTGGCCTTCAGTCAGACTTCGAATTTGATGCTATGCCCAGATAGTTTCAATGATGTTATGAAAAAATTAAGGGGTAAATTACAGCTCAATGACAGCACAGAACACTGAAAGGCAGGATTGGTGGCTGTAAACAAACTTTATGGGATCATGGGAAACTTGGCTACACCCCATGATAAGGGGTCGTATGGCTAATTAAAATCATGCCGGATTATGGGTGATGCCAGACAAGAGAGTTCTGGATTAGAGAGGTTCAAGCTGTATTTACTTTTCTTCAACTCATTCTTCTTTGCGATGTTAAATTTTCCCCACAAATGACCATGAACTTGAGGTCAGGTCTTACAAATTTCAGTCCTGAAATACTGACATCTTTAAAGTCTGTTTTCTTGGGCACCATCCCGACTAGCAACATCTGCCTTGTCCTGTAGACAGCTCCCTTTTTAAACAGCTTAAAGAATCTATTTCTAGCCAAGCCTGTTCACGAGACAAAGTTCTCAAAAGTGCGTATCATTCAAAAGAAGCATCTTCATGCCATCACTTTTTTGAAGCATGTCTGTTTTTCTATTTCATAATAACTATTAACTGCACTTCTCCAAAGGTGTCAGGTATCATGTTAAAACTGTACTAATTGTACCAGACCTTGCTATTATTTTAACTCTTATAGAGATCCTGTCTCTTTAGTTACACTGTCAACAGCAGAAACAGATTCTTGTTTGAGAGACAGGAAGCAGTTGTATGCAGACAGCCTTCTTTGCTCTTAAAATCTGTTCCAATTCCTTCTGCACCAGGGTGGCCAGGAAAATGGCTCATGTGAGTGACCAACCCCTCCACAGAAAGAGAACAGAGAAGAAAATTTTGCCGGCCAGTGCAGCGCTCCCCTTCTCCTTGATTCCTCCTCTCCCCACCCATGCCCAATTTGCTAAAGGGAGGGTAAAAAGCACTTTGGCTCTGCTCTCTATTTTACAAATGTTTCTCTGCAATTTTTCTTAGAAAAATATCAAACTTAGAGCGGAAGGGTCCTTGAACAGTAGAGATGTAATTTATGTTCTATTTTCCCATACTATTCTATATTTTCTTTCCAGACCTAGTAAATTATACTAGTACCGTGCAAAGACATGAAGCCTGTTTTAAAACTGTACCAAGACTAAGTTTAAACGAACAGATAAATTCCTGATCTGTCCAGAGAAATGGTTTTATACATCTCCTAAAGCCAAGTCACACAGAAAGATGGTGGGCCTCAATAGGAAGGTAAGCAGATTTGGACTTTTCCTGGGGCAATAAATCTCTTTTTCCTGTCCTATTTCACATTAGTTATTATACTATTATATATTAGCATTTATATGGAGCTGCTGCTTGAAAGTACAAAACTCAAACTCTTGTTTCTTACAGATTGGGCAGTTCTCCTCTGATTTGAAGCAGTTCTGCTGGATCAAAATTTACAGGGCACGACTGCTCCAAAGGAATGTAACAATTGGATGAAGTTAATCATTTTCTATGCAGTATGAAATAATCCTGTGAAAGTTATTACCGAGGAAATTATGAAGGAAAATAGATTAACAGACTTTTCTTTTAATAGTTTTGGTAGGTTGTGACCCACTCCAGCAGCCAAGCATTCACTATTTTCACTGTTACAACAATCTTTTTACAAAATATTCCTCATGAGGTATCATCTGAAAACTAACTTATGTATTCACAATATGCATACATTATTTATTAAGAGTTATGGATATATGCTAGAATTATGACTGAAGTGTGTTTAAACACAATGTATATCAAGGGGGATTGGTAAACAGGGTCTGTTTGAAACAAAAGAATGTGGGTTTATCTCAATTTACATATAAGCAGTAATCAGGACTGTCAAAACAGCAGAGGGAGGAGTTTGCGGAAAATAGAACAATTTGCATTTTAGCAAACAGTGCCAGGGAGAAGGTGAACAGCACTGAGTTTCCTTCACTGCCAGACTCCATGTCACTTTCCTCATGGATTGAAGACCTTCACTTCCAGTGTAATCATCAAAACAATCCATTTAAAAGATTCACTGGATTATATAAGGAAGCAGCAGGGGGAAAAGAAATCAAGTGATCTCTTTCACCTACAAAGACAAAGGAACTTTGGGCTTCTGGAGAAGATCCTGACCAGGATGAGGAAATTAGCCACCATCTTGCTGGAAGACTGAGGGTGAGAAAAGTCATTGGGAACAAACCCATCTGGAACAAAACCTGTACTTTGCTAAATTAAGTTTTTGACTTTTAGATAATTGTTTTCACTTTTAATTGCTTGCCGCCATTGCTAACTTTCCCTCTTCCACTTGGTCATTTAAAATCATCTTTCTTGCTGTTACTCAACTTACTTTACTGTTAATCTCAAGCAACAGCGCTGTGCTTAAGTAAAAAGAAAAATAAACTCCAATCTGGCAAGTGGTTGGGTTCTGGCTCTTTACAACAGCAAACAGATCTTTTAATTCCTCTGAATGTTGCAAGAGGGGGCTGGACATTGCAGAGTACATCAGTCTGGGAAAGTGTTGGGGTCACCTGTTAACATCCACCAAGTCGGGTAAAGACAAAAGTTTGTCTGTGATAACTGTTGGCAGGCTGTTGGTTTCAAAGTAGTTTATTAGAGTTGTACGGCACACAGGACATGAAGCACATGCTGGCTGTTGGCTGTGTGCATGACCCAGACAAGAAGCCAAAACTAGCAGAAGCATTTTGGGGACACAGTGTTATAAGGCAAGGAATGACACAACCTTTCACTGATCTGAACTGCTCACCCGAACATTACATTGATATTGCTAATGTTAGGAGTGGTAACTAAAATAAGTTGGAGAAACTGTTTCTCTTCTAGCTCACTTTTTTCAGCTCTGTTTCCTTCTGAAAAAATTCCTTTGGGGCTGAGACATAACTATTTGCATGAACATAAGGAAAGCACTTGCATTTACAACACATGGAATGAATGCCAACTGAACACAACAAGAAATTCCCCACTTCCATAGAACCATATTGTACAATTAGATAGTCGTGATTCCATCTCCCTTTGAAGTATGCAGTAAGAGATACTAAGTTTCAGGTTACTGGATTTGACAGGGCACTAATCATGTTCTACTGCACTAATCTGTTTTTCTTCAGCATTCCTGGGTCAGACTTTCCACTCCACCAAAATTGAGTCCAGAAAAGGAAAGGAAAGGTGTATGAGGGGGACAGGACAGAGTCTGCTTTAAACCACTTTTTCAGCTCAGACTCCTGGTAAAAATTAGACTATCAAATGAGCCTCTTTAATTATGCCACTGCCCACAGTCCCGAAGGAGACACCTGGAAATCATAGTTGCCTGTGCTGTAGGAACCCTCAGTCACATCTTCTCTAAGATGCCTTCTGCAGCTGGGGTAAAGAAGAAGATAACACAGGAAATGCTACAGCAGCTGGAACATCCGTGTATTGCCTTCCATGAAAGCCAGCTTTTGGATGGCTTGGCAGGGGGAGAGTTTAGCATATGGTTTTCCTCTACGGTGGAAAAATAGTGACATCCGAGGTAGCAAGTGGCAGCTGTTTAATTGCACACAGCACTAATACAGAATGGCTGAAACTACAGGAGAGGTTTTTTAATAGGCTGAAGTAATTAACAAAATGGCTTCTGGTCAGGACGTTGGAGTCAATATCCTTCCCTTTGCCAAAAGTACAATGGACTCTTGAAGAACTACAAATGGTAAGTGTCTTAGTTTTCTGTCTCCTTTGAAAGAAAGTACGTGCAGCAGGAGAGGATGTTCTAACACAGTACTACCTCACAACTAACGGCACCATCTATTCAACCACCAAAATAACTTCCCACTGCTCCTTCAGTGGCATCCTTTAGAGGTCCTGCTTTCAGTACCGACTAGACCAGTCTTCCTCATGAAATGTGATTGGATCTCAACATCGGATGGGATGGCTGCAGGCTAAAATGACTACAAGTGATAAAGATACATTCATTTAAATAATAATTATAAATAGACTAACCTGTCCAGTAATAGATTGGGTGCAAACAAGAGTTTTCCTGGGTGTTCCATTGAACGCCAGACTAGGCCAATCATCAGTATCTCTAACCAGGCACATTCCAGTAGATGTACCTGATCATGGAGTGTTAAATCTACAAACCCTGAAAATGACAAACAAACAAACAAGTTACGGGAGAACCATACACTGCATGAAAACAACAATTATGTATTTTGTTTAATGAATCAAAGTATTTAGAATATCAGACATAGCAGAAAGTGCCAGGAGGCATTAGGGCTGGATGAACCAGTTGGTCTGGATGATTTTTTTTTTTAAAGATGGTTCCTGGTTTTCATGTCTGACTCATATCTACACACACAGCTTACCATTTTTATTATCCCAGTTAGAAAATATGACAAAATGAAAAAACTGTCTAGCCACATGCAATAATATCTCCAATCACCAGAACTCAGAACTTTGTGAACCATCATGGAGGAACGGATGTTTCAAGAGATCTGGAGCAACTAGCCACCTTGCAAATGTTCCATCTGTGCTTCTGCCTCACACAGTGCAACAAATATATTAGCAAGCAAGTATGTATGAAAGCATAACTGCAGCTCATGGACACAACAATTTCCTTTCATAGCAGGCTAGTCCAACACCAAAGACGTTGCAGTCTGTCTCTTAGTGCTTGTTTATACAGTACTTGGGGCAATGGAGGCTGATCTGAAGGTGGCCTCTGAGTGATATTGCAATATAAATAAATAAATAAATAAATAAAGGTGAAAGAGGCCAAGTCAGTAAGAAAACAAAAATAAACGATAAAATAAAAAGCGCATTGTCTGGGTAGCCGGGGGATATGCTAACTAGCTACACCAGTGTTTCTTAAAGTATGTCACATTGATGTTTCGTGACCAACTTGGAGGTGTGCTGTGAGCATCTGACACTTTTTTGATATCATACACTAATTGTCTATGTTTTCTGTTATTAAAGCCAGACACAATGTTACTACTTCATTGCTGTGATACCTGATTAAAACACTTTGTTTTGTTTTTGCTGTATATTTCACTCTTCCTTTGTTTTTGGTCTGACAACCATTTTTAAACAAGTTTCATTGCTGTTCCACATAAAAATATTATTGTTTGGTGTTCTGTGGTCTCAAAAAGTGTAAGAAACACTGACTTACAGAGTTTTTCAATTCCTATGACTCTGGTCTTAGCTACATTGATGTAAAGCACAAATGTCTTCAATGTAGTTATACTGGTTTAAAACCAGATTAGGCTCTACGTAATTGGTTTGAAACAAAGTAGGCGCTTAGAGCAGTGCTCCTCAATGTTCAGTCTGTGGACCAGTGCTGGTCCCTGAGATCTTGCTGACACAGTTTAGGAAGGCAGCAAGCCTTTTGCTGGTATCAAACAGACTTTGAGAATGCTCTTATGCCCTGGTTGTTTGCCATCATCGTCTGATTGCCATTGTGAAGTGAGCAGATGAAAATCATAACAATACACAGATGTCCACATCCCAAAAGCAAAACAATCCCACCCAGTTACAATCATCAGAGTAGATTCACCCAGGCTTTACTGAGCATAGGAACTATAGCTAAGTGATGCACTGTCACTTTACTGCTTGGCAGCTTTCTGGGTCAGGCGTGTGAAAACACAGGCATGCATCAAGTTACAGCGCTGTAAAGTGTCATTGTAAACCAGATACAGTGTTAGGGGCCACATTCCCCAGCACTGTTAGCTACTCCCATTGTGGAGATGGTTTACCTAGAGCCCTGGGTGTGCTCTCTCCAAGGGCTCTTGCGGCAATGACATTGTCATCTTAAATTGTGACTGTGGCTGCGCTTTAAACATGCAAGTGTAGTCAGTCCAACTCTGATCTGAACACTGGAACTATACTCCTGATCTTTATAACTGAAATATTTTATAAATGATTCATATTCACATCTTTACGCTCACAGGTTACATCATAAACAGCCTAATGAAACTGGTAAGTACTTTTGACTTTCAAATAATATTCTCAGAAGTAAATGACTAATTTCCAAGCAATATATTGTGTACTGTATGTAGTCAGTAAGTACCATTGGTTCCTCTCTCTCTTTTCTCTGTCGTGGTGGCTAAGAAACAGTCGTTGTTATTATCTCCATGTTTCAAGTTATCTGTTGTGTTAAAAATGTAATTTTGAATTACGGCATAAAATAAAGAGGTGAGAGAATGATTAATATGGTTTGTGGAATATGAAAAAAAAAAGTTTCACATCTTTCCCTAAATGCATTGAAGGATGCATTTGTAGCATGCCAAACAAGGCCATTTGTAATCTTTATCCTTCTCAAAGGCCAAGTCTACGCTAGAAAGTACATTTGCAATTGAGGTTGAAAGATGGCCTTCTTTCGAAATTCCCTCCAGAGCGTCTACATATACACACCAAGATCTTTCTAAATTAACTTAGTCAGTCCTCCATTCCCGTGGTGGGAACAGTATCCCCTTTTGAAAGAGTCTTTCAAAAGGGAGCAAGTGTAGATGCTCTGTGGATGGCTCTTTCAAAAGAGCGAGTCCTCCACGGCACCGATCAGCTGGCAGGCGGTGGCGCCGCTCAAAGCACAAGCGCAGCTCTATGGCTCTGGCATCCAGCCATGTTTAAACACCCCCATCTCCAACAACCCCCCCAGGCAGGAAGCTGAGAGCATGCAGGCAGCAGGGAGCCCACACTGTTACACAGTCCGCTCCCTGCCACGATGCCCCAGCCACCTGGTCACCCTCCCTGGACCCATGGCCAGCCAGCCAGACTCCTGCCCACCCCAGGGGCCCACCAAGAACACCAGAAAGTCCTTCCTGGAGGGGAGCAAGGCCCCGAAGCACCAGGCCCCCTCCTGGATGGAGGCTGAGCTGCGGGACCTCCTCTCTCTCTGGGAGGATGAGGAGGTCCTGCATCAGACAAGGGGGTCTGGTGCTGCAATCCCATGGCATTTGAGTGGCTCACCAAGGACCTCATCAACCGGGGCCACCCCACTCGCCCCCTGGATCAGGTGAGGTCCAAAGTTTAGGAGCTCTCTCAGGGCTATTGCAAGGCCCAGGATACAGCCAGATGGTAGGGGACAGTGCCCACCAGCTGCCCCTTCTGCAAAGTACTAGACCACCTCATTGGGCCCAAGGAGGTGGGATCCCTGGCCATCATCCTGGATGTGGCAGAGCCTGAGACCAAGCTGGAGACAGCAACAGGGGGTGAGGACAACCCAGGACCAGCAGCCAGCACCAGGTGCCCAGGGACAGTCTGGTGCCTGGAGACCATCAGCAATGATGGGGGCTCAAGCAAGGGGAAACTCATCATCAAAGTTGTGTCAGGACTACCCAGCCAGGCCCCATCCACCTGTGCCTCGCCCAAGTTCCTGGAGGGACTCCAAGGTAGGTGGCGGGTATGGCAACCACCCCAGAGCCTGTGGAGGAGGTGGTCAATCCCACATGGCCACCGGCCCTGGTGCTCATGGAACCCAGATGGCTGTGCTCCCTGGGCCCCGGGGTGGGGGCGATGCATGGCAATCAGCACCACTTGGCTGGGACAGCACCACAGGCTGCACAGCTCTGGAGGGACTGGGGGTCAGAGGGGGGGCCCATGCTTGCACCACCCATGCAGCAAACCCTGGGATGCAGATATTGCAGGGCCCTGGGACAGGAAGGGTCAGGGATGCAGGATTGATTGCCTTGGACTAATGCTCCATTCCTCTCTCCCCTTCTATCTCCACAGCTCCACAGCCAGCAGCTGGACCAGCCCTGTCCTGGGCCCAGGGAGCCCAACCACCGAAGGCAAGGAGCAGTGTCCCGGACCCTGACTGGGGACAGAACAGGGCCACTGCCATCCGCCCGTATATAGTTGCTCCCCGGCCCACTTTTGCTGTTCCCCAACCCACCTGTATATAGTTCCCTCACATAGGCAGAGGCACAGCTTTGCACAGTGCAAGTAAACTGTTTATTATTCTGTTTAACCCTGTGTCCCCTGTGTGTGTGTGGGAACAGTGGGGGGTGTGCATGGGGGTGTCAGTGGGGTGTGTGGATGCAGAGGGGGGGTCACAGTAGTCCCTGGGTGAAGGCCTGGCACAGGTCCTCCTGTACCCGCACCCTGTCCCGCAGCCTGGCAGTATGGGGCTTTAGGGGGCTGCTTATACCCGCGCCCTGCCTTGGCGGTCCACCCCTGCACAAACGGCTTATGTTTTGCCTCTACGAGGTTGTGTGGGGCGCAGCAGACCCTGACCACTGCCAGGATGTGGTGGAGGGCCACCTCCAGCCTGGTAAGGAGGCATCAGACGTGCCCCTTCAAGCAGTCGAATGCCTGTTCAACCATATTGTGGGCCTGGATGAGCCACTCACTAAAAACATTCTGGGCAGGCCGCATGTGTCCTGTAAACAGCCTCATAAGCCAGGTCAGCAGCGGGCAGGCTGCATCCACCACAATACAGGGCGGCATCGTGGTGTCCCTAACGGGGAGCTACCGCCAGAGGATGAAGGCCCCTTCAGCCATGTGGCGGCCCAGCTCTGAGTTGCAGAACATCCAGGCATTGTGGGCACAGCTGTACCATCCCACAAAGATGTCCTGGAACTGCCCATTGGCATCCACAAGCACCTGCAGGACCACAGAGTGGTAGCCCATTTGATTCACATAGGTCCCACTCCTGTGCTCTAAGGCCCAGATGGCAATGTGCATGCCATTGAGAGCCCCGTAGCAATTCGGGAACCCCAACTCATCGAAGACCTGGATGGCATCATTCAGGTCCCTGACATGGATCAGCTGCTGCAGGAGGACCTTGTTGATGGTCCGGATGACCTGCAGGGTGTGGGAGGTGAACACGCTCGTGAGTGTGGGGCAGGGTGCAGTGTGCCTGCTCATCCCTGTCCCATGCAGGGCAGGCATCCCCATGGCACCTGCCCCCTGCCCTCTGCATGCTTGCCCATCCCTGTCCCCAGCAGCCCCCCCACCCCGGTTCCCAACTGCACCCCTTGTGGGGTGCCCCCTCCCACTTTCCCCCAACTCCACACATGCAATGTGGGTGTGACCCAGGCATGGCTTACCTCACTGAGGACAACCCCGACAGTGGCCCTGCACAGCCCGCACTGGTGGCCGAGGGATCAGTGTCTGTCTGGGATGGCCAGCTTCCAGAGGGCGATGACCACCCTTTTCTGGAGTGGGACCACCGGCCTCATGCGAGCCAGTGGCACAGCTCCAGGAATGTTCCCTTGGTCATCCTGAAGTTTTGTAGCCATCGGTCATCACCCCAGTCCTCCATCACCAGCCAGTCCCACCAGTCGCTGCTTGTGGGGAAGCCCCATAAGCAGTGGACGACCCGAGGGACCAGGCGGGGGTGTCACGCCCTAAGGACAGCCTGAGGTGCCTCCTCCACTTGCTCTCCATCTCCATGCCTGGGGACAACTAGCCAGCGCTCAGTGTGTGCAGGCTGAGGCTCTGGGGTAGGGAGGGGGCAGGGCCTTTAAAGGGGCAGCAGGCAATGGCCCCGGAAGGGCTCGTCTGCAATGCAGCCCTGCCCTTAGCATTTCCTGGCACTGTACTTTCGAAAGGACACCCTGAGACATGTGGATGCTCTCTTTCAAAAGTGCATTGGAGCTTTTCGAATGGGTGGGTCGGACCTTCACTCCCTGTTTGCCAGTGTGGACGTTCCTTTACAAAAGGCCATCTTTTGATGTTTAGTGTTGAAAGCCATCCTTTCAAACAGGGCTGTAGCGTAGACACAGACAAATTTACCAGATCTGAAAGGGAGTGGGATATAATCAGCAAGCGTGGAGTGGGCTAGCTCAGCACATGTAGGGAAGCTGCTACTGTTGCAATCTTGGACGTAAAAAATAAAAGCTTTCCTTTTTTGAAAAAAAAAAAAAAGTAATATTCTACCCCTTTGAAGCTTCTCTTTGCTACTATAACCCACGCACTGATGTCTCCCTGAATCTGCAGATAGACTAAAACAACAGACCTGTGGCCTAAACATGAATATTGTTAACAATCACTGTGTTAATCAAAGTATTCAAGAAGGAACCCAGATAAAGATAACATGATGGCACTGCATGCAGATTATGCAAACAAGAATGGTGAGTCTATGAAAGTTACCTACTGTGTTAGTGTAACCACCCCCAGGCAGACTTTAACCTGCCTTCTCTGGAGCTTAGTGCATAAACCTCTACCTTTGAGCTAAAAGCCCCCTGGCTTCAGCCAAGGCTATCAAGGATACTCATGCTTTTCTGTGCATGTGGTGTAGGTACCACTGCACAGGACAGTAAACCACACCTAGATGTAGGGGTTACACTACATCTCGTTTTAGTGACTCAGGCTGGTAGCACTTGGGTTGTAAGCAATAACTTGTAAGAGAACCACAACTTTTTTTTTGCCAGTTTGCCCCCAATTACTATTATTTCATGTTCCTATTCAGTGTGTTAAAAGTCAATTGTATTGCCACCGTTTCACACTGTCCCTCAATGGAATGTTTCTAAGAATATACAGCAGACAATCTGAATGTTTTGCAATTGTCCTAATCCACTTCACTGTAAAACTGTGGTAGTTTTACAATACGTTGAATGCCAAATTTTTGGCACTCCTGTAAAGCCAGAGACATATTTCACATTGGGATTCAGTCTAAAAGCAAAAACAAAGCCACCACTTCCTTTCTGAAACTCAGCAGAGTAATAAGTTCTACAACAATAGCATCTCATATTTATAAAGCTCTTTCCATTTCAAAAGTTCCCAACTCATTTAACAAAACATAAGAACCTACTTCACCCACCTCAGAACCATGACTATTGTGGATCACGGTTTTTGCTTGGGAATGGAGTAAATAGAACTGAGCAAATGTCATGGAACTTAAAGTTTTGTGACCTGTTTATTGGGTTTGCAAAATAGGAGTTTGTAAGCCTTTTCTTCCTGCTATTTCAAATTATTTTATCCAACTTTTTAAAAAATCAAAACCATATGTTTTTCAAGCTAAATGCCTCAGTGCTAGACTGCCATTTATAAAATGCATTTATTTTTCCCGTTAGAAATTCTTTTCCTCTCTATTTTCACATGCTCTCTGACTTTGTTTTTCTCTGTGTCGTTTTTCTGCTCCATTTTTAACCCTATCTTTCGCTGGCTGTGTTGTGGCCTGCATTTCTTTCCCATAACTCCCAGCCCTGCCATGCTCATCAGAGGCATAACATTCAAGTATAAACTGAACTTTGAAACCCAAAAGGGAAAATTCAAAAAAAAAAAAAATTTTGCTCATTCTACCAGCAAGTTTACATGACTGAGAGTTAAAGGCAGGATGCAACAAAATGCCTACTTATTAAAGCACTTTGCCAGATCTATAAAATAGGATACTGCATTACTTTTTCATGACAGACAATCAAAATGTGCCACCCACATTTGTAAAATTGCATTTTTGGCAACGCTAATTTTCTTAAAGTCTGAAAGGTCTAGATTCTAATATCTCATTTTGTGCTTCAACCCGTCCCCTCCCCACAACCATTCCACTGCTGAAAATTGCTAATAAAGTATAAGACATAAAAACCATCCCAGTTCTGACTGTAAACAGAGTAGTCACAGTTTCCAGCTCAGACAGATACACAACCCATAATATTTCCAGTAGAAGATAGCAGTATATGTCTCATTTACCAGCTGGGATGTTATTCCTTTTTGGCGGTCGCTTGATAATGAGTAAGGCGTTTTCATGTCACCTTCCTATTTGTGAGTCTGTTCAGGTCTTATCAGCCCAGTTCTGGAGCTGCAGATCTTATCACAGAAGGGGCAGGTGTTGGTAGCTGTTGGAGGGGCAAGGGGCAGTTTTTGATGCTCTTTTCTTCTTCTCCACCTCTCCTCATCAGCAGGGCCTCTGAGATTGCACCACCCCCTCACAGATTACCCCTTTCCACTGGGGATGGTCTTGGGCAAGATTCTCCCACATATCAACACTGATGCTGTGTGTGTATCTTTCCATGTGTATCTTCATTATGTCCTTGTATTGCTTCCGCTGGCCCCCAACGCTCCTCTGTCCATCCTCCAACTCAGAAAACAGGATCTGTTTTGGGAGGTGCTGGTCAGACATCCAAACCACACGACCAGTCCAACAAAGTTGTTGATGAATGATAATGGCTCCGATGCGGGTCGTGTTTGACCCTTCCATGATGCTTGAGTTCATGTGCTTAATCTCCCTAGAGATAGTTGGTGATCTGAAGAAGTGGGTCTGCCCCACCAAAGCTCATCACCTAATAAATTATTTTGTTAGTCTTTAAAATGCTACAGGACTGCTGTTTTGTTTTATGAAGATACAGATTAGTGTGGCTACCTCTCTGTGACTATTTCCCAAGAGACGTTTAGGTATATCATACCTTATAACAGAGTGCATAGTGAAGCAGCAGCAAATCAGCGGAGAAAAGCAATACAATAGCCCTTCACTGACCTACTAGAAAAAGTGGACAAAGACAGGAGAATCAAAATTATCAGGTGTCACTATCTGAAAACAGGCAGAGTAATCATAAATGGTGGGAGGAAACACAAACCTATGTACAATCTCATAGCCCTCTGTCTCGCTGAGATTTGGAGCACTGCTACTTGAGGAAGTGTCACCATGAAAAGGATTTCAAAGTATTTGGCAAGGCGCCCAACCACCTCAGAAGCTGCTGGGGTAGAAATTATTGCCATGCTGGCTTCATGGACAATTGTGCACAAAGTTATTTTGCCTTGACACAGCACTACACAGGGCTCAATTGATTTTCACTTATTGCTACACTGCAGCACACACATTCACTTAAATTTAATTCAGAACACAAGAAATAATGTGTTTGCTGAACTGCGAGTGGAAGCAACTATTCAGAGTTCCTTGAGAAAGGATACTTCTCTGCTTTTAAGGGCCAACAACCACTTGTGTGTTAGAACACGCACCTCCACCATCAGTCCTAGTGACAGCTTTGAGGTGAGTTTCTGCTCTTCTGTGGGAGCTTTACTATCAACTTCATCTTGTTAATGAACAGTGAAGATATTTTAAATATAAAAGTGAAGCAACCCAGGAGCTGATTATTAAGAATTCATGCTACAATACCATTAGCTTCAGATTTCTAAAATGTCTTAGACAAAACTATGCACCTATGCAAGGAAGTGGCAAAACTCCCACCAGTTTCAAAAGGAACAGGATTAGACCCTATAAATTCACTGGAAGAAACTTTTGGCTTGGTTTACATCATGGCTACATCTATACTACAGCAATCTTTCAAAAGAAGTTCTTCCACAAGAACTTCTTTCAAAAGAGTACATCCTCACACAAAAAAGTGGATCAAAAGAGTCATCTGCTCTTTCAAAAGTGAGCATCCAAACAGCTCCCACTTGTTTGAAAGAACAGAACAGAAAAATTGGGTGCCATGAGGACTGCTCTTTCCAAAAAAAAAGGGCCCACGGAGTGTCTACATGTTATCTTTCTAAAGAAGCTTTTGAAAGAAGTTGCTCTTCCTGAAACGGGAGTGGAAGAACACTTCCAAAAGGAGTGCCATGCTCTTTTGATTTAATTTCGTAAGAATGTTTTTTGCATGTAGACACTCCTCTGGATATTTCAAAAGAGCCTCTTCTTTCGAAAACTATTTAGAAAGAACTCGCTAGTGTACAAGTGGCCCATTTGTATTTACAGCCCCTCCAGGCTCCCAGACAACAAGTGATCTAGAATATTTTTCTCTATTACTGCTTGGTAGAAGGGGTTTCAGAAAAGAGTTGTAAGCTTTCAAAAGTTCTGCATAATTACTTAATTATCAAAATGATGTGCAAGGACTTTTTATTTATTTACTTATTTTACTTTTAAGGGCTCTGCCCAGCTCAAAATGCCATGCCACAGCAGAGCCGTGTCTACACGTGCACGCTACTTCGAAGTAGCGGCACTAACTTCCAAATAGTGCCCGTCACGGCTACACGTGTTGGGCGCTATTTCGATGTTAACATCGATGTTAGGCGGTGAGACGTCGAAGCCGCTAACCCCATGAGGGGATGGGAATAGCGCCCTACTTCGACGTTCAACGTCGAAGTAGGGAACGTATAGTCGTTGCACGTCTCGCAACATCGAAATTGTGGGGTCCTCCATGGCAGCCATCAGCTGGGGGGTTGAGAGACGCTGTCTCTCCAGCCCGTGCGGGGCTCTATGGTCACCGTGGGCAGCAGCCCTTAGCCCAGGGCTTCTGGCTGCTGCTGCTGCAGCAGGGGATTCATGCTGCATGCACAGTGTCTGCAACTCGTTGTTGGCTCTGTGTATCTTGTGCTGTTTAGTGCAAGTGTGTCTGGGAGGGGCCCTTTAAGGGAGCGGCTGGCTGTTGAGTCCACCCTATGACCCTGTCTGCAGCTGCGCCTGGCACCCCTATTTCGATGTGTGCTACTTTGGCGTGTAGACGTTCCCTCGCTGCGCCTATTTCGATGTGGTGCTGCGCAACGTCGATGTTGAACATCGACGTTGCCAGCCCTGGAGGACGTGTAGACGTTATTCATCGAAATAGGCTACTTCGAAGTAGGCTTCACGTGTAGACGTAGCCCAGGTGTAGCAGCTTTCAGGGGCTTGGTAGACATGGCAAAGATGGTGGCAGGTTCATGCACCCGCTGACTGGTACGGCTCTTGCGCTTGGTGCTGCTCATGTGCTCACGCTGCAGGCATTGGGGGGGAGGCAAGGAGCAGTGGGCCAGCAGCATTGGTGGCTATGAGAAGAGGGACCAGAGCGGCCAGAGAAGCGAGCACCAGAGGACTGGCTACACTCCACAGCAAGGCGCTGGTAGGTGCTGCTACCTCTTCCACCACTCACAGCCCTAGCCTGGGGGTACCTGAAGGCAGCAGGGCACCCCGCTCTCTGAGCTAGCTCAGTGGCAGGGTAACAGCAAGGGCCGGATTGGCTCCTTGCAAGAGGCATGAGGGCAGCTTCTTGCATCTGCAGCCAACTGGGGAGTTGCTAGCTGCGGAGTGGGGGTGTGGCTTTCTGGGATCCCTGGGCTTCTTCGTGGAGGGGAAGACAGGGAAAGAAGACCTGCTGGGAGAGGAGTTGTGTGACTGGGCCCCCCTGAGCACAACTGCAAGGCTCAGGCCTCTTTGGAAAAACTCTGGAGCACAGAAAATCTGTCTCCCTGCCCCTCCTGTATCCCTGTGCCTGCGCAGACCTCAGCTTCCGTGAAATTTGATTTCTGCATGGTTGCCCAGGAATGCAATCTACACTTAAGTCAGGGGTCTACTGTAGTTAACTCTGCATAGGTATAGTCTCCGACTCAGATACATAATGTTAAGCATGAGCATGCCAGTGGCCAAAGACCTTAATTATCTTGGAGTAGCTATTGTCTCATTGACTTTAAGGGGAGCAAGATTGGGCCCTTGATTTTCCTGTGTGTTCTGTTCCTTATGTGGGAATTTACCAAAAAAAAAAAAATACAGGCTTTATGTTTTTCACAGGAGGGGTGTGTGTGGTAATGCTCTCTAAAGGTCACCATGAAGCTAATTGTCAACCATAACTTGGCTTCCTGGCTTTTGTCAGGATGTTTCACAACATATAATTTGACTGAAATGTACTTTCATTTGGCAATACGTTCATTTTGTGTTAATAAAAGAATATTCCAGAAAGTGCATTAACATGACCATTTTGTACAAACATGTTAAGGCTTTCCATCAGGTAAACATAATAAAAATACTTAGCACTCACCGAGCACTTCACATTTTCAAAGGGCTGTCTGTACAGACATCACATATTAAGTGCATTTTACAAATGGAGCATAGACAGGTTAAGTGCTCTGTGCAGAGCTGCACAGCGAGTCCGTGGCAGCCAGGATTAGGATTTAGACATGTCTGGCACCCAGGTACTATGTTCCAATCTCCTAAAATCTTCAGGCTGTAGAAGTGTCTTTGAAATCTAGTGCTACAGTGCTACTTTGACTCTGGTCCTTGTCAATCAATGAAAGGAACCACTAATATCAAGAGAAGCCAAACTGTTCCTTAAATGCAGGTGAAAGCCTCCAGAAATGAGAGCTGGGAGACCTGATAATAAAACGTGAGCAGAAAGTCCTGGCTGGAATGAAATAAAGATGCACATATTACTCTGTACACCACCTTCAATAATATGGGCAAAGCAACTAAGAATCATTGCATCCAGATTAACCCAACTTACCCCAACTCCAAATAAAATGAGTATTTATGTAAAATGCTTATTTCTAAAGACTATTTGTTAGTACATGCTGCCAACTCACCAGCGAGGCTGCATCTCCATGGGTAGCTTCTGTTGACAAAACTGGGCTTTTGTCGACAAAACTTGCTGAGCGTCTACAGAGTTAAAGCACCCTGTTGAGAGTTCGTTGACAAAACTCAGCTGTTCGGTCATCAGCGTTGTACCTCACCCCAATCAGGTATAGCGCCTCTGTCAACAGTGTTTTGTTTACAGAGTGCCCATGTAGACACTTCTGTCAACAGAGAGGGCTTCCAGTTCCCTGGGCAGCCTTGTTTGCAGAAATTCTGGTCAGCCATTCTGTCAAGATAGAGCAGGGAAGTCTGGATGCTCTCTGTCAACAGAGCAGATTGCCCTTTCAATCTGCTTTTTGGCATAGACACTATCCATTGACAGAAGTATTGTTGGGGTTTCTCTGTTGACAGTGACCTCTGTTGACAGAAGCTGTTCATGGAGATGTAGCCTGACAGTTTGAAGAAAAAATTACCTTGATATAATAAAGACCTACGTGTTCATCACTATTTAGCAGTCATACATAAAAATACACACTTGTTATCGTTAGCACACATTAATAATTGCCTCTGCTGTGCACCAAATCCAGTTGTCTAGTGATAGTTATCCTGGACTCATGCTGGGCTTTGATAAATGTATCACCTTCTTTCTTTTGCTTGTTCTTTCTTTCCCTTTAAGGTTGTGTGTTTTTCTTAGGAAATTCAGATTTACTATCCAAATGGGTAAGAACTTGTCTCCCTCTAGGGCAACACGATCCTGACGCTTTCCCCACAGTCAAACAGTCAGAGGCAAAACTCACTAGCTGGGTCTACACTACAGAGCTCTGTCAACAGAAGATGCCTCTATCAACAAAACTAGGGACCGTCCACACTCCAAATGTGTTCTGTCGAGAATCTGTTGACAGAACACAGCAGTTTTCCTGGCAGAGTTCTGTCTAGACATAGTGCCTCTGTCGACAGATTCAATTGACAAAAATCTGGTGTAGACGCTCCGGGGGGGGGGCTCTGTCGACAGTGAGGGCTTCTGATTCACCGTGCTGCCCTGTTTTCAGAGCTTCTGATTGGCTATTCTGTCGACAGAGGGCTGGGCAGCCTGGCCACTCTTTATCGACAGAGGGTGTTGACTGGGGGAGCCTGTATTAGGTGTGGATGTGTTCTGTAGACAGAGGTTCTATTGGGAAATATTTGTTGACAGTGACTTCTGTTGATAGAACTCTGTAGTGTAGACACAGCTCCAATGGCTTCAGTGGTCCCGGAGCAGCT
Source organism: Carettochelys insculpta (assembly GCF_033958435.1). Taxonomy (NCBI): domain Eukaryota; kingdom Metazoa; phylum Chordata; order Testudines; family Carettochelyidae; genus Carettochelys; species Carettochelys insculpta. The sequence goes on from NC_134139.1 coordinate 93,902,178, forward strand.
TTCCCCTCCCAACTCATATGTACAGTGCCTCTTTTCAATCAGATTCGGAGGATATAACTTTACACCATTTGCGGACAATGCTACGTTAGTTTGCTGCTATTTAGAAACATTCAATGTTATATCCTATCCAGTTTTGTTTCTCCTTTTCTGATGACTTGATACTCATTACTGTACAATTACTTCAAGTTTCAGTCCAGTTTGCAAGGAGCCTTTGTTTCATTGATTAGTAGATGTTTGGCATGGCTACAAGTGGGTTCAGGGGGTTCCTTGAGAATTCAACATGTTTTATCATTTAGCTAGCTGATAATGCTACTGGAAGGCAAGTCTGTGTTCCAGGAGTGGTCTAAACCAGAGGCTGATGAATGCTAAAGTAAAAGATAAGGTGTTTGTTACTGTAGTTGTTACAGACCATTATCTGAGCAAAACATTTCAACTTTTTTACTATTATCTTATCACTCATATGCCAACTATAAAAGAAAGTGACTATTCAATTCCTTTCTCTCACAGAACAAAATGAAGTTGGCTACAATGGAATCCTTTTTTATTTTTTTTTAAAAAGTCCCTTTTAGGTTTCACAGGGACACTTTTCAGAATGCACAACCATCAAAATGGCCTTGTGAAAGCAAAACCAGCCTACAGAACAACTTCCTCATTTTCCCTTTTTCATCGGCCGCAACTTCACTAAACACTTTCAGAAATTCCCCTGCCCATGGCTTGGCCCAGATGTAACAATGGTGGGAGCATTACCATAGACCAGCTAAAGGCATTACACTACTGGATTTAGATTTGCTCAGAGCAGGTTGCATGACACCATGCCGGCACTACTGGTGTGTACTAATGCACTCATTATTGCTAGCACAGGCAGAGCTGCCCTGATTCTAAGCTAACAGTAAGAGAATGTCTGAAAAAGCTCAAGTAGACACGGGCTCAGGGCCTAGACACAGGCTCAGGGCCTTGCCATGTTACATATGCTGATGGTTGTACAACTGAAAGGCTTTGGCAAAAGAATAAACTGGTGCACAGAGCATTAAGATAGAAGTCGGGAGACCCAGATTCTATTCCTGGCTCTGCCAATGTCATCCTTTGTGACGAACATAGGCAAATCACTTGGTCTTCCTATGTGTCAGTTTCCCCCATAGATGCAGTAACGATAATGATATTTCCTCCCTTGTCAAATGCTTTGAGATCTATTGGTGAGTTTTGCAGCCATGGGACCAGGAGGTTGCCAGCTACTCAAATATTATGGAAAATAGAGAGGTATACCTAGCAGTGCAAAACACTATAGAAAAACAAGATTAGATATTAAGAAACAAACAAAAATGTATGCAGAAAACTTTACTTACCAATAACAGTAGTATTGTACACTGTAAACTTGTACTTATTTGCTGTATTTATTTGTATTTACTTTCACTATACTGTACTTAACGGAAAATGTAACTAAGATTTACTTATGATTAAAATGATGGTTATTTGAAAGCTCTGGATGATAGAATGATGGATATGAAAGAGTTTACTGTATTATAAGAGTTTTCTGAAGGCCTGTCAGTTATTTATACATTTGCCTTATATTTCCTTTCAGGAAATAATGTTCAACTTCTGAAATTGTCTTTATTTGTACTGCATGAGTAGTGAGAGGCCAAAATTATGACCAGGGCTGTGTTCTTGACATCCTACAGATCCAAAACAATACCATTTCTTCACTGAGGAATGTACAGTTTAAGAAAGTGTTCAACATCTTTATTAATGACCTGGATGAGGGACTGGACTGCACGCTTGGCAAGTTTGTGGATGACACAAAACTAGGGGGAGAGGTAGATATGATGGAGGGTAGAGAGAGAATCCAGAGTGACCTGGATAAATTGGAGGATTGGGCCAAAAGAAATCTGATGCAATTCAACAAGGAGAAGTGTAGAGTTCTGCACCTGGGGCGGAAGAATCCCAAGCATTGTGGCAGGCTAGAGACCGACTGGTTCAGCAGCAGAACAGCAGAAAGGGACCTAGGGGTTATGGTGGATGAAAGGCTGTACGTGCGTAAACAGTGTACCCTTGTAGCCAAGAATGCTAACAGCAGACTAGGGTGCATTAGCAGAAGCATTTTGAGCACATCTAGAGAAGTGGTTGTTCCCCTCTATTTGGCACTGGTGTGAGGTCACATCTTGAATATTGTGTCCAGTTTTGGGCCCCCCAGTATAAAAAGGATGTGGATGTGCTGGAGCAGGTTCAGCGGAGGGCAGCAAAAACGATTAAGGGGCTGGAGCACAAGACCTGTGAGGATAGGCTGAGGGATTTGGGCTCGTTTAGTTTACAGAAGTGAAGACTTAGTGGTGATTTAATAGCAGCCTTCAACTTCCTGAAGGGGAGCTCTAAAGAGGAGTGTGAGAAACTGTTCTTGGTGGTGAGAGATGGCAGAACAAGGAGTAATGGTCTGAAGTTGCAGAGGGAGAGGTTAGGTTAGATATTAGGAAAAACTACTTCACCAGGAGGTGGGGTGAAACACTAGAATGTGTTGCCCAGAGAGGTGGTGGATTCTCCATCCCTCAAGGTTTTTAAGTCCCAGCTTGACAAGGTCTTGGCTGGGATGACTTAGTGGAGGATGATCCTGCTTGAAGCAGGGGGCTGGACTAGATGACCTCCTGAGGTCCCTTCCAGCCCTAGGCATCTATGAAAGTGGTTCTCATCCATAGGTCCAGGATCTGAGGCAGCTATCAGGGACTCTGCAAACTTAGCCAGAACGAGACTTGCCACAGCTTAGGGCAGAAAGCTGAAGTCTGCTACATAGGACTGCAGCACCGGCTGGAGTCCCACCACCTGGGACTGAAGCTAAAGCCTGAACAACTTAGCTTTGCAGTGTTCCCTTTGGGGTGGGACATGTGATAATTGCCATGCTTCCTAACCCCTAATGTTGGCCCTAGCTTTTACGTACAGAAAAACAGTTGCTGTGGTACAGCTGGTCCATGGAGTTTTTATAACATGTTATGGGTGGTGGGGGAGTCAAAGAAATAAAAAGATTGAGAAACCCTGATTTAAGAGGAAAAGAAACATATGAAGGGTAGGTGAGATGGATGGACACACACACACTGAAAAAAATAAATATAGATAAAGTCATTATTAGTTTCCCTCTCCCGTTCCCATCAATGAGCTGAATTCATTTGTAAAGTTACAAGCATAAATGTCAAAAATTTGAGTGTTCCAAATTATTTTAAAATGTTCTTGGGTAAAATTTTCACAATCATGTCAGTGACTCAGCAACCTGAGTTCCATTTATTAAATGTTAAGGTATGAAAATGGGTCTCCAGATACCAAGTCATTTATGTGCTTTTGAAAATTTTACCCCATCCACCTTTAACTTTCTTTGACTTCCTGTTTCTGCTTTTTTTTCCCTTTTAAAATCACTGTTTTCTTACCTTTTTCTCTTTTAAAGCTTTACTTATCTCTATGCATTTTGAATGTCCACTGACATCTTGTTTTTCTTCTCTGGAAGCTTAAATTTCAGTTTTGTTTTTAAACCTGGGATAGTAAAATCACTTTCAGATATTTAGAAGAATAGAAAAAAATGTCAAATACATTTATTTATTATTATTACTATTACTATTATTAACAGTAAAACCAAAATTAAGATGACACTATCCTAGGGCATGTTTTAGACTAATATCTACTGTGATTATCTTTGCACCTGTCAGTAATTATCTCTGGTATAGTAATATATGGGCCAAAGAGAAAAGTGGATTCTTTTCCAATCCAAGGGGTCGGGAGGATAGCTGTCAGGTAGCTGAACACTAAAGCAGCTTCAAGACTACATTAGAAACAGTTCAGAACATACCGTACTGTACCCACGAAATGAAGAATAACCTCGGAGTTCATGTTCTAGTCATTCTTTTTAGTCATTAGAAAATAAAATCAGTCTTTGACTAAGACACCTGCTGCCATTTTATATCTTCATATGGCTGAATTTTGGAAAATTCCTTTTGCTTATTGCATGTATGTGCACAGTACCAACCAATGATAAATATATATTAACTGCATTGGCTTGTATATGTCCCCCAAAACATTAAAATAATATGTGGGCTTTAAAATGTAGCAAGTACAAGATTTAAATAGTAACTAGAGACAGTCTTCTTGTCATCAGAAAGTACAAATGAGAAAATTATCCTTTTTTATTAGAAAGTGATTTTATTTTCCTCTTTCATTCCCTGAACTCCCAAACAATTGGGTTTTGAGTAGAATCCAAACTCTGAAAAAAATCATCCAAGGAATCATGATGACACATCAAAGAGAAACGAGACAGCAAAATTAATTGCAGCAATTTCCTTTAACCACTGCAATAACATGAGCACTTTAGCTGCTGTGTGGGAGTTTTCACAATCTGAGAGAGCAGAGGAATATAGAAGGGGAGGATTTGGAATGCAGCTGACCATTTGTATCCATTTTTCTGTCTGGTAAAAGTCCACTTAACAAGCAGCAAGTTCCCAGAAAACACATCACTCACCTAACAAACTCAAAGCTCCTCTTGCTGAGAACTCTCTCTTGTTGCACCTCAAGACCTACTGAAGTCCCTGGCACCTGCCAAGCCTCAACCAACCAGAAAAAGAAACTTGTGGTAAATGAAAATCTTTTGCATTCATACACAATAGTTATTGTAACCGGAGAAATCTGTCCTTTATTTGTATGATCGACAACTTTCTAATCACACAAAAGCAAACATTTCTGTCCCACGTCTTCCTTGAGGCTTCTGACTCCTTCTCAAGAGCCCCAACTTACTCCATCCCCCTCCCTTTATTGCTCACTCTCCCCCATTGCACTCACTTGCTTTGGGCTGGAGATCCAGAAAGAAGATGAGGGCTCCAGCTCAGAACGCAAGCTCCTGGTGGACCAGATATGAGGCATGTCCCTGCAGCTCCTGGACAGCCAGCAAGCCTCTGCACACTACCCTTTGACCTTCAAGTATCAACCTAGCAGCTCCTATTGGTCAGTGTTCCTAGCCAATGGGACTTATGGATCTGGCACTCAGGGTGGGGGCAGTACATGTGTAACTGCCCACAGATAGTCTTGAACCTCAGACTTCTAGAGCTTAGTGCAACTGCCTCTATAGCTTGAGCTAAAGGCCAGTTTGCACTCAGCTGAGGCTGTAAAGGACACATGCTTTCTCTGTGATGTGGTTTAGGTACCACAACATGGGACAGTTAACCACACAGAGGTGTGTGGGTTACACATGGATCCTCCCTGCATCTAGAAGCTATAAGGACTTGGCAACTACTTACATGCAGAGTCAGAGCACCTAGGAAGCCTGTCTTAGCCCCACTATGTCACCAACCAGACTTTAGCAGCCTGGTTAGCAGTGCTGACCAGAGCTACCAGGGTCCAGTTGAAAACATGATGCCTGACAACCATAGGACCCATACAGATATTGCTGCTACAGCTGGCTGGAAATTCTCCAACTGAATGCTTTTCTGTCAGAAAATAGTAGTTTGATCAGAGCAAAACATTCTGCAAAATTGTTTCAATTTCATCAGAGCTGAGACTTAAATCTGCCCAGCCGCCAGCTCCTCACCTGAATTGCCATTCTTCAGGAAGATTAGAAAATTCTCTCTTTTCTTGTTTTCAGGTGAAAGCCCAAAATTTCCTAATGCAAATTATAGGAAAGATTATATAAACTATATTTTAAGGTACATTGTGGTTAGGACAGAAAAGTGCATTATTTCCAAACCGGCTGACATTAGGAAGCAAAGAAACTCTCATGACAGAGCCTGTTCCTTTCAACTTCTTAGCCAGATTTCCAGTACAAAGATATAGGAGATGTCTGAATAAGTATCTATAGCTGCATTCAATCTAAATTGGACCTATAAATCTCACTCATCCTTCATCACAGCTGAAGAACTGATGAGGATGTCAACACAGACAAAAGTATAATTAATTATTGCAATTCTGTAAAATAACTTGAGTATACTGGCAACAAAAGAGAAGAGGTAATTTATGTTATGATTGCGAGGAAAAAAATCTTGCATTAGAATTCCTGGGCAGACTTTTGAAATTCTAAACAACAGTCTGCAGTTTGTCTTGTCCTGCTTTCACAGTAGTTTGATTTGCTATTTCTTCTCTCTTCTCTAACTATTGAATTTGACAGCTAGGTGAGAATGAAAGCTTTGGCCATGGCCAGACAATGTAATGTTACTGCACTGACTAAATCTGAATTAGGACAACTTTTTGTGAACCATATTTATATCAAACCTAAAGAACATACCTGATAAATATTACAAATAGAGTTGAAAGTTTTACGCCACCACCATGGACAAATTATACTTTGTGCAGGAACAAAGGCAGCAGCAAATAACACAGTTGATGTTGCCCATGTAACTTGTAAAATTAAAAGTCATAAAAGCTATTTGGAGAACCTCAAATACACACAGATATCTAAGGCTATGTCTGCACTACCAGATAAATTCGATTTTATTAAATTCGATTTTATAACTCTGGGGCTATGTCTACACTATGAGATGAATTCAGATTTAAGGTAGTTAGCTCAATATTATCACAACTGTCCTCACTGTAAATACCATTAGCTCAATTTAAAGAGCACTAATATCGAGATTCCAATATCTCAGTTACCAGATGGGTATAGTGGCAAGCTCGAATTCAGAAGGTCGATTAAAGGCCAGTGTGGAAGCGCTACATCTTAAAGTTGAATCAATTAGCCTCCAGAGTTGTCCTGTATGTAACCTCTCTGTGCTCCACTGTGGCCGCTGCTCTCCAGTTAATTAGGTAACAGGAAGACTACGAATTTGCAAGTGGGAGCAGCAAGCCTTTGGCTGTGGGCTCATGTTTGTATGAGAGCCTAAGAAAAGTCTTTCTTTCTTTCTTTGCTATTAGCGCTGTGAGCGCATCTATCCATTACAAGTCACCCCTGCAGGGAGTTAGCGGTTCTGTCTCTACACTTGTTATTTTTTTCTGCTCTGCCTGAAACCAGGTGCTCCACTGCCACACCACATGGCAACAAGGCTCTGGTGGGGGTCGTGCTCACATAAGACACCAAGACACTTCTTCTCAGTGGTTTGCATTTGTGTGTGAACTCCCCTTCCCTCCCCCATAGGCACCACACAGTCGGGGTCTTTCCGGTGCTCTTCCGCATCATGCGGGTAGCTCCCAAACCAATAAAAGGATGTGCCTGTCGTTCACTGCTCACCACGCTGTGAGGCAGCACCATGCCATAGATTGCATGCGATTAGGGCTCCAAGGGTGGGAAAGATAATCATGAGCTTGCAGCCACTGGGGGAAGTCTCCCCCTGCAGCAAAGCTATTTGGGTGCTTGCTGCCATTGGGGGAAAAGTCTCCCCTGGTGGCTAAGAAACTCAGGGAGCCCCATCTCAACCGGCCCCCTGCACTCAACCCCCCCCCCACACCCATAGCATGGGACCACTGGTGCTTGCTGCCACCAGGGGGAAGGACTGAGGAGAAGGCTCCAGCCACATAGGTTTGAGAATGTTGATTTAAAGAAGAGACAAGCTGTTGAGAGCAGATTCCCAGAGGAAAGGGAAGCCCTAGGAATGAGGTCTATGTCCATAAATTAAACCCAGAGAGGGGAAGCTTTATTGGACAGAAGGGTGGGAGGCTTGAAGGTGGGAAACCGAGGCAGAGAATCACAGAGCCACACAATCCTTTGTTGGAGGAAGAGCACACTTAGGAGGCAGTGGCTCTGCCCAAGAGTTGTCTCATGGAAATGTCAATACCATAACCTCTCTGAAACTAATTTGACTAGCTTAGGCCCTTTCAAAATAGTTGAGGGATATTTCCACAGGAACAGTATTATAGAGAGATATTCAAATAAATTCTGTTTCTCAGCTTTGTTTCCTAACGAGTATATTCCTACACTGTACTAGAATGAATTTTTTCCAATGTTATATGCAATTCTCTTTTTCCATCAAGAAATTTGGACATTGGGGCCAACCAGACACGTGTCTAATGGCATGATAAAGCAGTATTTGAATCACCTGGGACACATGAGAGACTTTGTCCCAAAGAGTGATGTATGGTTGATCATGGGCACATGTAAAGTGGGAGCAAAATAATAAACAAAAGCAATAATGTGCAGTTGTATCACATGTTTACACCAAGAATGAATACTTTATAAAGGCTGATTAAGGAAAACTCACAATGCTCCCATGAAACAGTAATGATTGTGATAACTGGTTTACAAATGCATAAACAGACACAGAGAAGGTAAGTGACTTGCCCAAGGTCAAACAATGAGTCACTGGCTAAGCTAGGAATAAAACTAGGAGCTCTAAAGGGCACACTTTTATCCAACAGATGCTATGTAATAAAATATAATGTGTTTTGCATTTGCTATTCATATGAATGCCACTGCTTCTCCATAGCTGCATTCATATGAAAACTAAGAAAAAGAAAGAGCATGTTGTACATATAATAAATATTTAAAGAGCCAGTAGCCATATGGCAGTAGCCTTTATTAACATGCTGTGTCCCCATTTGCAGCTCCCTTCTACTTAAAATGCATTATCATCATCAAAAAATCAACCAATTATTGCTAACATTTCACTCCAGTACCATGGGATAAGATCACTAACTGATTCTCAATCAATTTCACTATTTGTCTCTTGATAAATTTCACAGAAATGAACATAATTTTGCTCCTCAGAAGAGGAGGAAAATTGGAGTTCTGTAAAATTTTGCCTTGAGTCTATATTGACTCAGACAGCCAGTTATTGTATGCAGAGTTCAAACCTCAGTCAAAAGGTCTTCTAGAAGTTACAAAAAGCTCTCAAGTTCATTCACAGACAACTCCAGATAGTAGCAAAATAAACAAAAAGTTTGATGTACTGCTGGAACGTGAAGGCAGAAGAAAGAGTTCTAAAGTAAGTAACAGTCACTGGGAATGACAATTATCACTAAGCAGAAAGCAAATTAGAGAATGTTTTTTAAGCCTTCAGCTAGTGCAAGTGAATGAACAGCAGAAAATGTGGAGGTCCATTCTACTGGAGACATTCCACAGAATGATATTAAAGACATCTAATTAAATATTTTAGAGCAAGTAACCCTATAAAACAACAACAAATGTGTACAATATACACTTCAACGAGTACAAGTTGTACCTCCCTTATCCAGCATGCTCAGAACCTGACAGGTCCTGAATAAGAGCATTTGCCAGACCAGCGGAGGTATAGGTCTTCTGCATGCAGACAGCCCTGAAATCCAGGGCTGCTGCAGCCCCAGCCCCTCTCCCTGGGACTCTGGCCCCAGCCCAGGCTCCCAGGGGCTGCTGGGGCTCTAGCCAACCCTTGCCCCATCTGCTGCCATGGGGCAGGTGGGGGATCTGGCTCCTACCCCTGTGACAGCTTCTTAGGCCTTGCTGCCATGGGACAATCAGGGGCTCTGGCTTCTGGCCCCGGCTCTACTGTGGGGCTGGTAGCCTTCTGGCCTCTGCTGCTGTGGGGTAGGCAGGATCTCCTGGCTCTGACTTCTGTCTCTCTCTGGCAACATCTGTGCTGGACCACAGATGTTGCCAGAAGAGAGGATACCGGATTTGAGAGGTACAACCTGTAGTATAAACACTGAATGTTACCAACATCTGGAGACTCTAATTGTTTGTAAATGAGGGATTAGGAAATCCTTATGATTAGAATGAATAAAGTAAATCAAGTTACTGTGAAAATTCTCCCAGAGCAGAAAGAAATGGACGTTTAAGAAAAAAGAAAAGAATAAGTGCAGGTTTTATCTTGTTGAGATTTTTCTTACTACTAAGGAGGCATTTAACCAATAAAGAATTAAATTAATCAGTGCACAAAAGGACTAATTCTTAAAACACTTGCTGAATTTATCAAGAGTGTTGATGGAAAAAAAATTACTTCAGAGAATGCTCTGTAAGGTCATGTGGAAGACTGGATAATGATCAATCCCTTGTTACCAGGTAGTTTTTCCTCACCCATCCAAACTTTTTTTTCAGGTTACTGCACAAAATAAATCCACTGTCATCCTAGCAAAATGCAACAACAGAAATAAGTGACTAGAACAATTAATAAACAAAGAGTACAATTAACCTCTCGGATCAAATATTGTTCAATGTTTTAGTGGCAGACATAGGACAGTGGCTTTAGCACTTTTACAGAACATGCTCAGTACAAGCCAAGCAGCAAATGGAAGTAAGGGGACCAACTCTGTCCCCGCTCCCACCCATACACATCACCTCTGTCCAGAGGCTCCTAAAACACTTGAAGACTCAAGATTTTAGGCAGAAAATTTAGCAACTAGCTGACAGGAGCAATACATCTAAGTCCTATGTAAAAGAAAGAAGATTAAATAACTATTAGACCCGCTCAGCTCTAACGCTAACATGCTCTGACATCTTGTGGCAAGTCACTTAAAGGACACCGGTAAGGCTTAAAAATGTAAGATATATATAGTCTATGTTACAATATCTCTCTCTCTCTCTCTCTCTCTCTCTCACACACACACACTGCATCTCAGTTCTGTGGGGCGGGTCTAGTGGATTACAGCAGAATGTCAGATACATCTGGATTCTACATAAGAATATCAGGCTGGACATACTGGGTCACACCAAAGGTCCATCTTGCCCATTACCCTGTCTTCCAACAATGGTCAATGCCAGGTACTTACTCATCCATAATATATACCTTAGATTACTAGTTGAGCTTCCATTTTCTAAGCATTATCAAATATAACATGAAAATTACAAATGCATGACAAGAAGTATGCTCCAGCAGTTTTGTACATGGCTGAAACAGTTGCTCAGGCATACATAAACATATTTGACCACTTCTTAATAAATAGACTATGAAAGGAATGAATGCTTTGAGGAGGAAGAGTTCATGCATGTGCATTCTCAATTTCTAGTTTTCTCACAAAGATGCTTGAGGTAGTAACTCTGGACACTTTAATAAGCTGGAAAATAGCTCTGTGTGTTGGCTGGTGAAAAGGTGAAGCTGAATAAACAGACTCAGAAACTGACGTTCATCTTTTTTGCCATTAACTTTCCTCAATAGTTTTATTTATAAGGGGTTTGAGCGTGCAGTCCTGATAACAAAGGGGGAGACAGGCAAAATGATCCCGCGTCATTGAATAGCAAAGAGAAAGATTCCAAGTGTGGGCCACCTCCTCAGTAGTGGCAGTCTAGCATTACTAATACATCCCATTACTGATAAAAGACCATTCAGAAGACATCTAAGTTCCCTGCTGGGAGGAGCTTGCCAGTTAATTTTAGATCATGAGGAAAGAATTCACTTGAATGTCAAATGAAGGGGGAATGGAGACCTCTCCCCCACCCAAATGCCTGGCAGTTAGAATACTCTGCTGGAATATGGGAGCCCTGCATTCAAGTTCTGTCTAATCTGGGGTAGGAAGTTGAATGCAGGCCTCTCATATTCCAGGAGAGAGCCACAACCTATTGTTTATAATGAGATGAGGAGTTATTTCTGGTTTTTTCATGAGAAAGGACTGACTTGGCTTAGATACCTAGTTTCAGAAGAGGGTTCACCAACTGCGAAGCCTGAGCAGAGATAAGCACCTGCTCTTGATGCGTAAATCATTCCCATCTCCTTAGTGTTTTCTACTCATTAGCTTAGGCCACCACACCACTCAGCTTCCTGGTCTCAGAGGATACCGTTCTCCAGGGCACCTGACTTGGGACTGTGAATTCCATTGGACAGCAGAGCACCTATGACCATTTTGTGGATCTCCTCCTTGATAACCAAGAATGAATTATATCAGGGTGTAAACCTGAATGCAGGCCTGACAATGGGAGGTGGCGGGCAAAGGGGACAACTGCCCCCAGACCCAACATTTCAAAGGAGCCCAGAGCTCCAGTTGTCACTGCTGCTACTTTGACAGTGGTGGCTGGAGCTCCAGGCCCCTTTGAATTGCCATGGCAGCACTACTGCATATGGCTGGAGGTGGGGGCGGGTCGCAGTGCTGTGGTCTGGGCAGTGCTGAGGGCCAAATGCCATATGTCCCATTCCTTCCACCCTTGTCCCCAACCCTTCTGGGGCACAGAGCCAGGCCCCTCCCCTCTCACCATCCCCTGGAACCTATGGCTTCTGTTGGAGCTTCTGCCTAAATCTAAATCCACTCAGCACCTTTTGAGGCAGAATACATAAAATTTGGTCAAAAACCCAGTTTTTCTGTGATCCATATTCCATCTCGTTCAAAGAATGGCCTACAAGTCTTTCTAGAAAAAGGGTTAATTCTTCTTTCTATTCCTCACCTCTTTTTCCCTCCCAACATTCTGAAAGTTCTTTGCCTCACTGTCTTCCATATCCACACACTGTGCACTAGGGCTACGTCTACACGTGAAGCGTACATCGAAGTAGCCTATTTCGATGTGGCGACATCAAAATAGGCTATTTCGATGAATAACGTCTACACGTCCTCCAGGGCTGGCAACGTCGATGTTCAACATCGATGTTGCGCAGCACCACATCGAAATAGGCGCTGCGAGGGAACGTCTACACGCCAAAGTAGCACACATCGAAATAGGGGTGCCAGGCACAGCTGCAGACAGGGTCACAGGGCGGACTCAACAGCAAGCCTCTCCCTTAAAGGGCCCCTCCCAGACACAGTTGCACTAAACAACACAAGATCCACAGAGCCGACAACTGGTTGCAGACCCTGTGCATGCAGCATGGATCCCCAGCTGCAGCAGCAGCAGCAGCAGCCAGAAGCCCCGGGCTAAGGGCTGCTGCCCACGGTGACCATAGAGCCCCGCAGGGGCTGGAGAGAGAGCATCTCTCAACCCCTCAGCTGATGGCCGCCATGGCGGACCCCGCTATTTTGAAGTTGTGGGACGCGCAACGACTACACGGTCCCTACTTTGACGTTGAACGTCGAAGTAGGGCGCTATTACCATCCCCTCATGGGGTTAGCGGCTTCGATGTCTCGCCACCTAACGTCGATGTTAACATCGAAATAGCGCCCAACACGTGTAGCCGTGACGGGCGCTATTTCGAAGTTAGTGCCGCTACTTCGAAGTAGCCGGCACATGTAGACGCGGCTTAGGAGAGGGAACGTGACTCTAAGCAAAATTCAGAGTAGACTCCCTGAGGTTAAAGATACTAATTCACCACCAGAGTAAGTAGCCCCATTTCCACTAACTGCTTCAATGGAGTTGGTTCCAGGGCCTTTTCTGACCCACCAACTTCTATTTGAAGTATATCTTTTCTCTGTGTTGGAGTGCAACCTTAAACGTAACACCATAGGCCTCTCCTATCTTTTCTATGCTCAGAGGACCTATTTCTGGCTGTATCCTTCCTCTAAGATTTCTTTGACCCACCCCTGTCCCAAAAAACAATGTCTGAGAGACTGATTACTGGAATTTGAATAGTTTGACAGTTGCCTGAGTGCAGACAGTTGTCAGACTATTTAGGGCTTCATGAGTTGGAGGATTTAATCAAGGAATAAGAAGAGGTATGGTATCTAAGTTCCATCTCAGAGGAAAGCTTCTACTTGAAAATATTACACAAAAGAAATTTAACTATATAGTACAGTTAAGTCTGAAAAGAAGCTTTATGAATAGGCACACAATGCCATTTGATTAGTCTATGATCACGGACAAACAATTACAGGCAGTGATTTCATTCATTGTGCCTTTACTCACACATTTGTCCAAAAAAGTTCTACAACTCTTCTAGACACAGAGAAACCAAAATACTGGAACCTATGCTTGAGCCAATCTCTCTCTCAGCTCCTGCTGGCATCCACAGGTACAAAATAACTGCACTTCTGGAATGAAATTTTAGCTTAGTTCTTCCTAGGAACTACTATGTTGCTGAGTCTGTAACCTCAGAAATTATTCATTATTGCAGTGCCTTTAAAGGAAGTCACACAGCAGATTCAGTTCTCGTTTTATCCACAGTGAAGTCAGCCACAGAACCTTTTTAGCCAGAGACCCAGGTAACAGACATGTTTATCTTCTATATCTTACTATGCTATAATATCAGGTGCAGAGTTGTCCCCCCCGACCCCACACACACACCTTGCTGCTCACACAATTCAAAAACAAGCTGGAACACTCCACTGGAGTTCCTCTATGTTCATTCACAGGCCTTCCTTTGTCCTGTAGGCCTTCAAACATATCATTCTGCTTAACAAACCCAACAATCTATACTAGCTTGTTGTAAATGTCAATAATGTAACAATCTCTGAAACTGAGTTTATGGGTAACAACAGAGGTGTGGCATTAGTATTAGGCTACTGCTTTAATTTCCTACAAGTTTTAAACATTAAAGATGGAAAAGGTATTAGGTCACCTTTCTGTACCTTCACTGCTAAAACCCTTGCCCATCACTTAGCCAGTCAGTTTGATTACTATAACCCTCTATATTCTGTCTTTCCTCATATAACTCCACATCAAATACAAACACCTCTCCTCACCTTCCAGTCGATATACACACAAACAACTCTGATCTACCCTTACTGTCACTGCTCAACACTATGCTCCACCCCAGCGCTTTCAATTTAATGTTCCTTTTGTTTATATTTACCTTCTCATTGTTTCTTCTACCCATCCATGCAATGCTCACTTCCAGTTTTTCAAAATTCTTCTCTCCCCTGTCAAATCAATTTCTCTACACAGATAACTTCCTTCTTCTCCTAGGGTGCATCTACACTAGCCAGCTACTTTGAAGTAGCTGGCACGACGTCAAAATAGTCGCGTCTACATGTGCTGTGAGCTATTTCCACATTGAAATCAACGTTAGGTGGCGAGATGTCGAAATTGCTATTCCTAGCCAAAGGTGGAAGTAGAACCCTAGTTCGATGTTCAACTTCGAAGTAGGGCATGTGTAGACGATCCGCGTCCCGTTACGTCGAAATAGCGGGGTCCTCCATGGCGGCCATCAACTGAGGGGTTGAGAGACGCTCTGTCCAGCCGCTGCGGGGCTCTATGGTCACTGCATGCAGCAGCCCTTAGCCCAGGGCTTCTGGCTGCTGCTGCTGCAGCTGGGGGTCCATGCTGCATTCACAGGGTCTGCAACCTGTTGTCGGCTCTGTGGATCTCGTGCTGTGCAGGGCGAGTGTGTCTGGGAGAGACCCTTTAAGGGAGAGGCTTGTGGCTTTGCTGGCCCCTTACTTCGATGTGGACTGCTTGTGTGTGTGGATGCTCCGCATTTCCTTCCGGGGCGGCTCCTTTCGATGTTCTCTGTCGCTACTTCGATGTTGAACATCGATAGCACCAGCCCTGGAAGATGTGTAGACGATACACATTGAAGTAGCCTATTTTGATGTTCTTACATCGAAATAGGCTACTTCAACATAGTGTGCTCATGTAGACGTAGCCCTAATGTATAGTCTCTCCTTGCAGTTTCTTCTCCAAACTATGCTTCCATGTCTTGTCATTTTTAATTTGTCTGGTCCGTCTTATACTGGAAGCTCAGTGAGGCAGGGAACATACTTTATGTTTGTAAAGCATGATGTATAAATGTGGCACTGCATACATCATTCCTACTATTTATTAATAATTTTGGCCATTGCCTTATCAGAAGAGTATTTCTCCTGATAACATGGAGATACGCACACATCTCATAGAGCTGGAAAGGACCTCAGGAGATCATCAAGTCCAGTCCCCTGCCCTCTTGGCAGGACCAAGCACCATGCCTGACAGCATTTTTTTTTAATCTATTTGCTAAATGGCCTCTTCAAGGATTGCACTCAACCCTGAGTTTAGCAGGCCAGTACAACATATTCCCGTCTTTTGTCCCGACCAGCTCCTGACCAAGAAAATCATCCACAAACTAAGTATTAGAAAGTTTTTATTTGATATTCTTTTTTTTTTCTTTTGATTATTCCTAATTATACTTTTCTTGGACTGATACCTCTCTCTATTTGGCGTCTATGATCTTCAGAGGCTTATAGGTGGTTATTATATCCTGCCATAAAGATTCTGATCTCATGACCATGTAAATCAAGAATAATTTCATTGAAATTATATCAATATGCAAAATGATCAGAATGAGAATTGGATTATTCTTCTTTCATTTTGCTACATATTTACTTGTTTTAATCTTCCCTAAATAGGTGGAGTTCCACATCTCCAGGCTATGGTATATACCAGTTCTGTCAAAGAAAGCCACAACTGATTACAAATAGAATATTACTTGATAACATTGGCACAGTCGTGAATGCTATTTATTAGCCGACAAACAAGAAAGCCTAAGGAATATTTTTAGAGGGTTTAACAAAATCTAGTCGCTTCCACTAAATTAGCCTTTATTTACGTGAATTGACAGCATCAGGGATACAGATTATCAATTGTCAGAAAGACTATCACACTGAACAATGCCGAAAACTGCCACGTACAGAAAAATGCACAGTACTAATATGCACTGAAGTATATCAGTACCTTCCTTCAAACAACATTTTTTCAAAGCTTTTGGTGTCAGTAAAACACAGTGTAAAATAGTGGCTATTGTTGGTCCCTTCACACACTGTTCTGAATTAAACAAACAGAGCAATTTAGAAGGTCAAACAAGAAAACAATATCTTAAGAAAACAGCAACTTCTGCAGCTTTAAAACAAAAAATTCAGTGCCAAAATGTTTATCTTCTCAGTTCATGAAACCATAAAATAACTACAAGCACCATGAATTATCTCAAAACTTCAAAGGCAGTATGCCCAATATACCATTTTAGGGCCATTAAATTGTCCAGCTACTGTACTCAGAGTAAATAATTAGTCAAATTTCTACCGGCTGTGCCAAAAACTGCACCTTTTTAATCCCAAACTCCTCAAAACTACCATCTCCCTCCCCTCCGCCTCTCTACTTTATTTATACAACCTAAACACCTACCAAACATGTCCTTATACATGCTCATCGACTGTAACACTGAAGTTACTAACTTCCTTACTTGCCCATAGTACTACAGATAGGAATACAGTGATATATATGAAACATAAATTACAGTGCACAAATTCCCAGCATTGCTATTTCATTGGGCTTGCTATAGTATTTTGATGATTGTAGATTTGTTATTGGCAGCAGGGATAGAACTTATGACACACACACATACACACACACACCCCTGCTCCAGTTTAGAACAGTGTTCCCCCTATTTTTTTAATCTGTGTTGAATAAATTTTGTTCTGTGCACTGAGGTATGTGTGGATGTGCACCACCAGCAGAAAAATATGCTGCCAGTTGTGGGTGCTCTGCTAATCTGCTGTGTGGCATTTGAATCTCTCTTGGGTGGCCAGCCAAGCACTCAGCTCACAGGGAACACAGGTCTAGAACCATGTACCTTTACTGATTACATTCAAAAAATAATCCCCAGTATATTAGCTCTTAGGCTGTAGCATACTCAAAAACCTTTATACAGTGCAGTGATTAGAGGAGGGAGTGCCAGGCTTTGCTGTCCCAGAGCAGACTTTGCCCATCTGGACTAATATCTTATCTGCACCAGTAGTCTGGACAGGATTTTAAAAGGAGGCAAAAAGTGATCTGTAGTATATCTAGCCAGTTCTGAGCTGCATTGTCACCTGAGACTTTTTTTTTGTGACCTCAGCTGGCCATTGTGTTACACTTTGACACTAGAGATTGCTTTTGGGGAGCACAGAGATTATGCTATCACATAAGGAAACAGTAATTTAGGAACATCACGGACATTATTGGACCAATTCAGATAAGATAGGCTAATGTGAAGTTAGAATTGATCCAGACCTCAGACCCTGGATCCTGGTATAAGCGAGATCTGGATCAACAAGGTACAAGCCACCAGGGGGAAGTCTCCCGTGGTGGCTACGATACTTGGGAGCTTGCTGCCACTGGGAGGAAGTCTCCCCAGCGGCTAAGATAGCCAGGGTGACCACTTCAGCTTTCCAAGCAGCTTTGCAGCTGCCAACCACAGCACCCCCACACACCCCGCCACAAATATTTTCAGGAGCTTGCTGGTTTGATAGTTTGGTTATAAAATCTTTTTGTTAACATCTCCAATATGTCTTCATGCTTTGACCCACTCAGGAACACCAGGGCGGGGTAGATTCCTGTTTCTTTCTGTTATAAGTTCAGTGTACGATATTTCACTGCCATCGCCTGTGTTGGAAATATCGCCGTAGTGAAGGGGAAAGTCAACATTTATTTTTTCTTAGGCTTTTCTATCCTCTTTCTTCTAACTATGAGAATAGAGTCTAGGCCCCTGTATTGTTTTCAGAGATCACATTGCAATGATGGGAGAGGGGACACCCAGCGAATGGCCGGCTGAGAACATAGTCGCTGCACAGAAGCCTTATAGTGTACCAAAAAGCCTCTCCCCTTAGCAAGTCTCTTTTCTGAAAAAACTTCCTATCTTCTCTGCATTATTTTCAAAAAAAGTGAAAAATCTTTTTTCCTAGACTTTTCTATCTTCTTTCTTTTAACTTTGAGAACACATGCAATGTCCCTGTATCATTATCAGGGATCAGATGCAATCACAGGAGGGGGAATACTCAGTGGATGGCCAGTTGAGAACTCAGCTACAGAAGAAAGACATTTAGGTAAACTTTCTTGCCATCTCTGTGGATGCCCTACCTTTCCTTCCTTTCAGTGGGAAAAAAAGGGTGTTCGCTTAGCATGGGAGGGGAATGGAAAATGCAATGTGGGAAGATTATGTCAAAGGCCAGCAAACATAACCAGAATGCTTCTCTGGACTGTCATCCAAGGTGCCAAGCAATGCCAAATTTCATAGCATTTTATGATCTGGACGCCTGTTTGGTAAGAAGTAAACCCGAAAAAACAAGCTGATATCGCACAGGCCACTGCACATCTTTGATACAGCTTTAACTTGTGTTTGTGAAAGATCAAGGCAGAGCTGGATTCACTAACCTTCCAATGAAAGAGTATAACCTGGTGCCAGTTACTCTTGGTGTATCCAGTGTATCTTCCAGACAAGGTATTATATGATATAATGAAGGATTTTTGAACCAGATTTTCCCTAAGATATACATTCTAACACGTATTTCATTTTACAGATAAGGATAATGAGTAAAATCCGCACACTTGGAGCAGGGAGAGGGAGAAGAAAGGTTCTTTTTTGAAATGTTATATTGTTATATATATATTTCCAGTTAATCAGTCTTAAAATGATCTGTTTTCTTACCTGGGACTCTTTTGGCCCAGTTGATCATGTGCACCAGTTCTCTGTCTGCAAGGTTAGTCAACAGGGTCATCATGGAGGATTCACTGAAAGGTCTGTTAGGATCATATTCAGAATAGACTATGGGTGGCTCAGCTTCCAGTAAGGCACTGACCATCTGATCTGCTGTCAGAGCCAAGGCCGGACTGTTTTTCTTGCTATGCTTAATCACAAGAGGACTTGTCCAGAGGGTGTGGGTTCTCATCTCAGTTGATGCATTTCCTCCATTCCTGGCATCTTGCTCCTCTCTTTGACGTTTGTGTTTCAGCATACGCCCACCTCTCCGGTCTTTTCGGATCCCTGCAGAAACATACCAATGCAATTAGCTTCCTTTCTTTAAACCTGTACAACTAATCACATTTATAATTTCAACCAATCAGCGAATGTTGGTGAAAAGTCATGCAGCAATCCTGTGTTTGTTTTCCCAAGAATCAACCATAAACATAGAACTTAAAGCTATTACACAGGGTGAACATTACCAATATTTGTAAAGTTCACCATTGAGTGTCTCGTTAGCGTAACAAATAACAAGCAGCCCTCTAGCGTCTTAGAGACTAACACATTTATTAGGTCATGAGCTTTTGTGGGTAAGACCCACTTCTTCAGATGATTAGAGAAAAAATGGGTTTTACCCATAAAAACTCATGACCTAATAAATTTGTTAGTCTCTAAGGTACTACAGGACTGCTTGGTTTTTGTGAAGCTACAGACTAACATGACTGCCCCCGAGACTCTTTAGCATAAGTGATTTGTAATTTTTAAATGGATTTGGCTTTGGGAAAGACCAAACACCACATTGTGGAAACCATGATTTGATGCTCCAGTCTTGTTAAAAAAACCTCCCCAAATAAAAACAAAACAAAAACAAACTGCCAAAGCGTACCTTAGCTTCTGGCATACAAGTCATCACCCATGTTTCAGAGTCTTCTTCTCACAAAGCAGGTCAATTTGATCCCAGATGGGGGACCCCAAACCTGCTCATGAATCCTGTGGTGCTAACACTAGAAGCCTTCCAAGGCTCCGATACACTAACTATTTTAATTATAGCTTAATCCAGTACTAAAGCAGGACTTGTTCTTCATTAGTGGGGAAGAACCACTCAAAGTTTTCCCGTCATATGTTGTTCAGAAAAATAAGGATAAACATGAAGTGATAAAGTAAACAGGGTAATGCAGCAACCTTCTTACTAAGTGAAGAGACACACAGAAGATACATCTAAATGGTAAGATTTTTGGGGCCAGGAACAGTCTTTATTACTTGTGTTATCCATATCACAATGAGGCCATGATCCTTGTTTCAGAAACCTGCTATAGTAATAGTAGCCACAGCAGTTGCAGCAACAGAAGCCCTAACCATAGAACAAAATCTCCTTTTGTGGAAAATGTCACAAGGAAAGTATTATGAAGGAACCTCAGTGGTTCCATCAATACAGAGAAAAGTTGGAGCTCAGATAAGAAATTAAGGAGGTAGCATGGGTAGCTGATGACAAGAAGAGTAATTTAGAAGAACCACAAGAAAGTGTCCAATAGATATCATGCTGATTAGGTGGAGTGGAGGTGTCATCTTGGACACCTGTGGAAAAATAAACAGTCTCAAGCCCTCTCAAAGATGTTAAATCTTCAGTAAGTCTTACGGGCATGATTTAAACATTACATGGGCCCCAAATTTGGCACCCCGACCAGTCTCCCTCCAGACATAGTGCTCTCTTTACATAAGCAAAGATCAACATAAATGGTTTACAAAATTTTCCATAAAGTTCTCCTTGAGACTTGTTCATGAACTCCAGGCTGAGAATCTGTGATCTTCCTGCAGATAATGACATTTCACTAAACTAGGGTGAAGAGTTCAGAATGTTTATTCCAATCTATTAATATATTGTAGTTCCCCTAACTATATTAAATTCATTTTTCCACATACATATGGTTCATTGAAGCTCTCAAACCCACCACCTGACCTTTTACTATTTTGCCCATTAGTTAAACAAATATTTTTTCTAAGCCAAGTGCCTTAAAAGATTTGCTGTTCCCATTTTTCACAAATTTATTGATATTTTTCCTACCACAAAAGATTCCTAACAGCAGGAACAAAAAGACCTTTTGGCAAAACTTAATCCTGTACCAAGTCTCCCAAGCAGATTACTGGAGACTACTGAATAAGAAATCTTAACTGCTATTTTTTGTTGTATGGTTTATGTGACTATGATTTTTGAGAATTACAATTTGCCAATGAAATCAGTATGCACAACTGTGTGAAAAGAACCATGTGGTTCACATATAGTTGAGCGCATAAATTCACCACATCCTGGATTATAAAACTGTTGATTCAACACAGCTCTACTTTTAAAAAAAATCTGTTTCATGGGAATATAAAATGTATATGTGTTTGAAAATTGTTAACATTTACCTACTTGCTGTGATGAATTAATAGTGATGTATGTAATATAATCAATAGCCAGCCAGACATGCAAATTCATTCTAAAGGCATTACGGCTACGTCTATACTAGACATAGATTTTGACTGCCAACGTGCAATTTTAGCTACACCAATTGTGTAGCTAAAATTGACTTATCAGCAGTCGACTTCGATGTCTGTCTATACAGATGAAGGTTGACGGGAGTGTTTCTGTCATCAACCTTCCTTAATCCTGGCTGATCGCAAGCAGTTCCAGGGTTGACTTTGACCCCAGAAAATGGTGTTTCATATATGTGTGAAACAAAACCCTGGAAGATCGACCAGCTCAGGTTCAATCTTCCATAGTAGTATAGACCTAGCCTAAGAAAATGCTCATTTTGTGTATTCTAAATGCCCTCCAAAAAAAATCTATAAAAATGACCATTTGTCATTAGCAAGCATGACAAACTATTGTGTGTGAAAAAGTCTCTCTTATATGCTTTGTTTATTCCTTTATTTCTTCTTCCCAGATCTCTGATCCCAGCTTCCTGTTTCACAGAATAACGAGTTTGGTGTTATTAGAGGTTGAAAATGAAGACCACATATGAATTGGCACTGAGAGGTCATAGGAAAGCTTTGTTCTTGGGGAACAATGTCTCAGCGCCATCCAATTAAATGATAAAGTCACTTAGCTCTTTACAGGAAAGATTATTAGAGAACATTCACTTACTTTTAGAGCACAGTATTGATATGGTGTAAACCAACACCAGGTAATGATACTCTTTAAAAACACAATACACTCTTCCATAGTTCAGGTTTAAAGTCTGACTCAGGAGCTATACATCCATATTCTAAAAGTTTCCTAAAAACTTATTTTCCAAAAATTTTGTCTATGTTCTCAAGATGTTTCTTCCTGAAACCTAACAAGCTGCAAAGCTGATCCTCCTGGTTAAGGAGAGCTTGGAAGGTGAGTGAGGAGAGGGAAGGAGATCTGGAGGGACACCAAAGACCACAAAAGAGGAGAGGAGCCTCAGCAATCCGGGGGGGTTGGACTGCCCCAGTCCAGGGGACCTGAAGCTCAACTAGAGACTGTGGGGAACTAGTCAGCTGAGGGAGCCAAACAAAGGAGGGAACTTGCTGCCATGGCTACCACTAGGGGAAGAAGGTACCGGGGCAATTGTCTGGGGAAGTGGCCCAGGGAGTTGAGCTGCAGGGGCAAGGGTGAAGGGAGTCAGCCATCACTGGTAGTGGCCATCCAGGGTCCCTGGGCCAGAACCTGGAATGAGTGGGTGGGGACCATGTTCCCCCCAGACTGCCCTCTGCCCCAGCAAGGGTAACAGGGTTTGTATGGTGGGGCCAGTGGACTGAACAGAGGACCTGGGGCCCAGGAATGAGATTGGCCCTGCCACAATATATACACTTCATTCCTGAAGCACCTTCCAATAGCACCCATGGTTATTGCTAGGAACAGAACTTTTGAAGTAATTTCTAAAGATAAGGCACTGCATTGTAGGATGGAGCTAGAAGGAACAGATGACTTAGTGAGTCTGCTAAACTTGTTGCTTTCTATCCATACTTCAGAAGAGTCTTTGTAGATCTTCATCAGTTCAACCAGAACTAAACTAAAAATGTCTTTCTAGGGATGACTAGTGCAATATTCAACTTGTACACACAACATGGTAGAGTCACAAACATAACAATCATACAATCATCTCATTGCCTATGAATGCAATTTAAAATATTGAAACTGATCTTCAAAGTCTTATGTGGATTGGATCACATCTACCTGATGGACGACCTATCTCTCTGTTTCACCTGGATCTTTCAGATCAAATCGGGTTTAGTGTTATTCCTAATATTGCCTTGATTTGCATGTGCGGTGGTTGTTAATAAGATACCTACTACTCTGGATTTCACTTCTGCATTGGTTCAAAATAAGACAGTTTGTCACTCTGAAGTGCATGTTGTAAGGACCAACTGTTTTCACATGACTCTGATGGTAAAAGAGGGGATATACGGTACTGGTGATATGCTATTTTCTAGATGAAGCATATTGTTTTTACTTAACATCTGTTAGTTGATCTTATTTTGGTTAAATTATGTGACAAGAGACAAATGAAATGGATACTTTATTAGAAATCAGGAAAATAAAGTTCATATAGAGAATATTATCTTTTAGATTGGAAATTACACCACTTAGATTAGCATTTAGATTAATTGTGTCCTAATCCAGAATTTTTCCTCTTCATATACTAACAAAATAGTTGTGGTTCCTCTGACATCTGTGAGATAAAATGTTTCAGTGGGAAACTTTTCTAAATGGTCCACTTCAGAAGAAGAATACAGAGTAACCTGTTGATTTCATTTTCTTGCTGGCACTCTTCTTTTGGACACTTATCAACAAAGGCTGAATTAGCAACTGAATATTCATCACTGATGATCTGCTTAATTAAACAGGTCCACTTCTGCTACGTTGTAAGTGAAAATAATCTGTTTAAGAAAAAATATATTCCTTTTTACATTTCCCCTGAGCACATCTGCACCTCCATGAAAAGAAACCTGAGCCAGCATCACAGTTTGAAAACAAGAAGTTTAATCTAAGCAAATATTTTAACCAAATTTATATAATCTGTCTGCTCAGTAGCTCCATATTAGGCTGTCTCTGTTTTGAAGTCAGACAGAGAAGTGATGGGCACAGGCGGAATATGTCTGCCAGGTAGTTTATGTACCATATGTTGTCACTGATCTGTGGCAGAACTGGCTACTCGTACTCATACAAATAACTCACATTTAAAATGTGTCTATTGGATTGATTTTTGAGATTTTCCCACTAACTTTATTTTAAAATGAGGAAAGAGGGTTTTTTCAGAAGTCAGCTGTTTGATGCAAGAGAATGGATCCAATATACCTTTGTGGAAGCCAAAGCTTTATATTTTACTTCAAAAGAAACATCTTAATAACCTAGGTTCTAATTTGTAGCCTCAGAGATTGAATCTGAAAATTTAAATGCATTCCTCATGTCTCACATCAGACACTCAAACCATTCAGATCACATTCCAAAAGTCCCTTAAATCTGTATAAGAATTACTGCTCATCAGAGTTTTACAGAAGTTTCTACTATTAACTCTTTACTTATCCCCTAGATGGAGAAATGAGATGGCTATTCTGTTATTCATGATCTTGAACTAAGAGAAATTTGAAGGCCTCCACATTTCCTTCAGCTTATCAAATTGTAACTTGGATTTCTGCAAGAAAAAGAAGGGTGGAAAAAGCAATGCACAGACACTGATTCCTAAAACAAACATCTCTGAGACAGCAGGAAAATTAATTTTGCACAGACTTGACCCCACACTGTACTTTTTCAATATCTTTGAAGTCCAAATAGTTTCACTGTGTAAAAAAACACGAAGGCTGGAATGATTTATATGTTGCTATTTTATTTCTTCCGTAGTCCTCGAAGCTTTGGCAAAAAGGTCTATCAAAAAAGTATTTGTTTTCTTAGCAGAGCAGTACTAAAACCATGGTCCTTTTTTAAATTAATTTTTTCTTTTAAAACAATGGTTTGAATTAAGAAAGAAAATATTTCATGAAACCGGAAGAAAGTCTGGTGAAAGTTCTGCGTGTTTTGTAAACTCCAAAACACCACTGGATTCTTCAGGCACTGGTTCCAGCCACAACCAGGCTTCTAGATGTGGTCTGGTAAGTAAAGGCTGCATCCAGTCCCACCCAGTGGTCAACTTCTTAGTTTTACATTGCATTCAAAAGGCAGGAACTACAGCAGTCCAGATCTTACCTTACTACCAAGTTGGGCCCCGAGTCACTACTGGACAAGACTGAAAATATTACTGAAGTGTCCACACATTACAGCAGTGGCATTCTTCTTGAGGTGAACCATTAAAACAAAACAAAAAATAATCCCATGACCTACTCCAACTCCTTGTGGTTTGTGAGAATGCTCCAGAGCACTGATTAACATCGCCATGCAGGCCATATCACCACCTTTCTTCAAGAAGTCACCTGAAAATTCATCCCCACCATCCACCTTGACCCCAACCTAGCCATTCATTTTCAGTGACAACTTTTTGTTTGTGGATCTCAGTCAATGTATGTGCAAATCTATATGAATTACTTCAATCTTTGGTATTCAGCTGAGCAGCAAATGCATACCCTTAACATCAGGTCAGACAGGAGATCTTGGCCCAAAGATGGTGCACTGCTAAAGGGGATTTCTGACTCCATACCATAAGGAAATGTGCATTTCAACTTTGAAACACAGCCTGGGAAAAATAAGAATTAATTTAACTTTTTAAAAAATAATCTAGTTTTACTGGAATGTGCTCTGTACTCTTATTAATGAGGATACTTAGACTTCAGCTGTGCAGGAGGCAAATTACAGATCCACATCATTCAAAAGAGTCACAGTAGGATATGTGTACATGTATAAATTCTCATAGCAAAATGACTGATCAGATATCATTTTACCAGTTATAATTGGTTAATAACATAGTAAAAGCATTCTGATTGTGTAATATAATTATTAACCAATGTTTTCATATCATGTTACAAAGAGCTACTTGCAGCTCACAATTCTCAGTCTGAGTACCACTATAAAAACACTAATTATTCTGTTTTTTTATTTGTTTTCTTTTTTTTAAGCAAGCACTGCTGGATCAAAAATCAAAATCTGGTTTCTAGTGTTATACGCATTCTGTTGGCATATATTAGCATAAATAGTAACATTGGCTGTACATACTCTAGCCGTGTCTACACGTGCACGCTACTTCAAAGTAGTGGCACTAACTTCGAAATAGCGCCTGTCACGGCTACACGTGTTGGGCGCTATTTCGATGTTAACATCGACGTTAGGCGGCGAGACGTCGAAGCCGCTAACCCCATCAGGGGATGGGAATAGCGCCCTACTTCGAAGTTGAACGTCGAAGTAGGGCATGTGTAGACAATCCGCGTCCCGCAACATCGAAATAGCGGGGTCTGCCATGGTGGCCATCAGCTGAGGGGTTGAGAGACGCTCTCTCTCCAGCCCCTGCGGGGCTCTATGGTCACCATGTGCAGCAGCCCTTAGCCCAGGGCTTCTGGCTGCTGCTGCTGCAGCTGGGGATCCATGCTGCATGCACAGGGTCTGCAACCAGTTGTCGGCTCTGTGGATCTTGTGTTGTTTAGTGCAACTGTGTCTGGGAGGGGCCCTTTAAGGGAGCGGCTTGCTGTTGAGTCCGCCCTGTGACCCTGTCTGCAGCTGTTCCTGGCTCCCTTATTTCAATGTGTGCTACTTTGGCGTGTAGACGTTCCCTTGCAGCGCCTATTTCGATGTGGTGCTGCGCAACGTCGATGTTGAACGTCGACGTTGCCAGCCCTGGAGGACGTGTAGACATTATTCATCGAAATAGCCTATTTCGATGTCGCTACATCGAAATAAGCTACTTCGATGTAGGCTTCACGTGTAGACGTAGCTTCTGTGTGAGATGAAATAATGGGAAACAACACTATCCTGTGTCTACACATGCCCACTCCTTTCAGAGGGGACACGTTAATGAGGCAGTTCAGAAGATGCTAATGTGGCTCTGACATGAATATGCAGCCCCTCATTAGCACAACGGTGGCCGTGTGTGATTCATAATTGATGCTTTCGGAATGCATGCCGTCAGTGTAGATGGGGGCCTTTCGAAAGGATCCCCTGACTTTGAAAGCTCCTTCTTCCTGTTTGGTTTTAGGAAATACATGTAGATGCAGCCATAGTGTTTTTTCTATTATTTTATCACTCACAAAGTATGTTCAGCCAGTGTTACTATTTGTGCTAATGTATGCCAACATACTCCATATAACACTAGAAACCAGATTTTGATTTTTGATCCAGCACTGCTTGCTTGCACGCCCCCCCCAAGGAGGGGGCATGTGTAGACACAGCCAATATGCACTTGTATTATGACAATAATTTAGTTTACTATCACCCTTTTCAACTGAGCATCTCAAAGCAGCATACGTGAGTTAAGCTCCCAAAGCTCCTGCAAACTAGGGAGCTGGGATACAATATGGTTAAATTTCTCATCCAAAGGCACTCAGTAAAATAACTAGCAGAACTGAAAGCAGAACCTAGGTCACCTGACACATTGCTGTGCCCTAACCATTAAGCCATGCAGGTAAGAATGAGTATCTTGCATATTAAATCAATGTTAGATGCCTTTCAAACTAAAACTTTTGACCCACAAAGTTGAGCCACTTTCTGAGTACATGCAGGCAAACAAGCTGTGGTGATTTGTGGATGCAGCCCTGACAGAGGCATTTTGCTTATGAAGTTCATATACTTTGGCATATGTATTTTTAAAAATCTGGATTCCATGGCAAAAAAAAATGTTTTTTTCTCACAGAAATGAAAGATTGCTTTCTAGCTCTCTTGTTTAATTCTGCAAATGATATTGACTAATCTGGTACGGGAATTCTGTGTAGTCCCAAGGAAAACATATTCTAGCTTTACCTCAAATTCCCTACTTCCTTGGGTAGTTGCAGGCTATGAATTTAATGGTAAATATAACCAGAGGATTTGGAAGAAAAATCATCTCACATTATCCTTAAAACCCTGCTCCCTCAGGTAGAATGCAACTTCCTTAACAAAATATTAAGATTTATAGCATTGATTTGTTGACATAGGCTGTGTCTACACTAGCCCCAAACTTCAAAATGGCCATTTAAATGGCCATTCTGAAGTTTACTAATAAAGCGCTGAAATACATATTCAGCGCTTCATTAGCTTGCTGGTGGCCGCAGCACTTCGAAATTGACGCTGCTCGCCACCACGTGGCTCGTCCCGACAGGGCTCCTTTTCGAAAGGACCCCGCCTACTTCGAAGTCCCCTTATTCCCATCTGCTCATAGGAATAAGAGGACTTCGAAGTAGGCGGGGTCCTTTCGGAAAGGAGCCCCATCGGGACGAGCTGCATGGCGGCGAGCCGCGTCACTTTCGAAGTGCTGCGGCCGCCCGCATGCTAATGAAGCGCTGAATATGTATTTCAGCGCTTCATTAGTAAACTTCAGAATGGCCATTTGCGTGGCCATTTCGAAGTTTGGGGCTAGTGTAGACATGGCCATAGTGACCTAACATAATTGCTTCGAAAAAAACAGCCCTTTCTATCTGTCTGCCCTCTTCGTCCTCTGACCTTTAAACACTCTAGAGTAAAGCTACATCTAAGCATCCCACTGTCTCTCAATATCAGGGTCCTATAATTACTACTTATTAGACTGAAACCCTTACAGACAACAGACATAGGCAACAATTCAAAAAATTTCAAGGCAAGGAAGCCAATAGTTCTGGAAACTTGATACTTCTATCAAGCTAAGAGAGCAAATAACTAACAGGGCAGAAGGGTTAGAGTCCTGTTACTAGGCAACTGGATTGTAGGTAGCAGCTTATCTCCAAGGACCAGAGTGTTTGTTTTTAATATGTCAGTGCTATTGCATACAGAACTTCAGCTGATTTGCCAGAAAAAAAAGGCAGATTTTAAGATGGGAAAGAAGCTGCCATCAAGACACTTGCTGCATAGCTTTGGGCTTTAGCTTTCCTGAACCAGAAATTTTTTCCACTAATTTTGGCTTCCAGGTACATAGACTGCAATTTTTTGTCACTTTATTCCATTTTCAATTATACAGTTGGTTTATCTTATGAGAGTTGATCAGATATATGGTTTTAAGCTATCAATCGTTTTATCAGTGGAATTCGTATGGCACTGCAGTGTTTTACTACAATGACCTACTCTGCTGTATACTGATTGAACCTCTCTTGTCCTGAACTCTCTCAGCCATAATCCAGCATGATTTTAGTTAGCTGGATGACCAATTTTCATGGGTGTGGTCAAGCTTCCAATGGTCCCATAAAGTTTGTTCACAGCCACCAGTCCTGGCTTTCAGTGTTCTGTGCTGTTATTTAGCTGTAATTTACCCCTAAATGTCTTCTAAGAGCCCAGTATGGCAAGGAAGTATTGGTAAAACTGCTCGACAATATTGACCTCCTGTGGTTCGGCAAATTCTCTTGTTCTGCACTGGTCAGGTTCCGAGGGTGCTGTACTAAAGAGGTTCAACCAGTACCTCAATAACAAAACCTCATGGAATCTTCTGTCAATACATGCAGCATGCTTTTACAATATTATTAACCAACTGTAGTTGCCAAAATAATACTTGGTCAGTCATTTTGCTGTGAAAATGTATATACATGAGCAAAACCAGTCAATGAAACAATGGATTCACACTATTGTGGCTCTGTTGAATAATGTTGATCTGTAATTTGGCTCCTGAACCACTGAGATCAGAGTATCACTTGTTCTATAGGAAATTAGTGAGAACCCACTCTATTTTGGGAGGGCAAGGATAGTAATTTTTCCATAAATAGACTGGAACAACACTTATCAGATGTGTCTCTCTCCTTTCCTTCTCCCTAAATCTGGTACCAGCTCTATGAAATATACCCATTTTTAGGCCATGCTCACAATTGTAAGACCCTTCCTGTACCCATTGTGTATATTGCAGTTCTCCTATTTAGCTTCAACCACAAAGGTTTATTAATAATGGTGCATTCTCTGATTCTGAAGGACCTCTCTCCTGCACTTTTAAATTTGGTTAATAACCAAATAACCATAAGCCATATGATTTTTTTAGTTCCTTCTAAATGTGAGATTCTTTACAGGATGCTAATCTAACTAAGCGGGGATTTAAAGACCACATTAAACAATCATAGAATCATAGAACAATAAAGGTGGAACAGCCCTGAAAAAGCCATCGAGTCCAACCCCCTGCTGTAAGCAGGACCAAACCCATCAGATCAGCCCAGCCAGAGCTTTGTCAAAGCGAGACTTAAACACCTCCAGGGATGGAGACTCCACTCCATTCCAATGCTTCACCACCCTCCTAGTGAAAAAGTTTTTCCTAGTGTTCAACCTTGACCTTCCCAACCACAGCTTGAGACCATTGTTCTGTGTTCTGCCATCTGTGACCACTGTGAACAGCCTCTCTCCAGCCTCTTTGCAACCTCCCTTCAGTTAGTTGAAGGCTGTTATCAAGTCCCCCCTCAGAATTCTCTTCTGCAGATGAAACAGTCCCAATTCCTTCAACCTTTCTTCATAAGTCATATGCTCCAGCCCCTTAATTATTTTGGTTGCCCTTCGCCGGACCGTCTCCAGTGTGTCCACATCCTTCCTACAACTGGGGGCCCAGACTGGACACAGTACTCCAGATGGGGCCTCACCAAAGCCAAATAAAGAGAAATAATCACTTCTCTGGATCTACTGGCAACGCTCCTCTTGATACAACCTAACATGCCATTAGCCTTCTTGGCTACAATGGCACACTGTTGACTCATGTCCAGCTTTCCGTACACTACAACTCCCAGGTCCTTTTTTGCAGAACTACTAACGAGCCAGTCGGACCCCAGCCTGTAACAATGCTTGGGATTCTTCCGGCCCAAGTGCAGGACTCTGCACTTATCCTTATTGAACCTCATCAGATTTCTCGCAGCCCAGTCTTTCAATTTATCTAAGTCACAATAGAAACATCCAATGAAAAGAAGGAAGATTTCAGAACAAAGTAAAAACAGGGAGAAACAAGTGAAAAGAATAACATAAGAAACCCATCTCATACAAGTGGAAGGGACCTCAGGAGGTCATTGAGTCCAGTCTCCACCCCTCTTGACAGGGCCAAGCACCATCCTCTCTTTCTTTTTGCTTTTTTCAAACCTATTTGCCCCACATACCTCAATGGCCCCCTCAAGGACTGGGCTTACAATTCTGGATTTAACAGGCCAATGCTCAAACCACTGAGCTAACCCTCCCATAGCAGATAAAAAATGTCCAATAGAAGAACACAGAGAGAAGTTAAGAGAAAACTGTAAAAACTGATAAGAGGGTATTGGAGAGAAATCTAAGAAAACATCAGTTATTTTGCAGATGACTTTAAAGAGGAAGAGGAGGAAGCTGAACTGCTTAATAGAGAGCCCATGCTTTTTGGCCTAGTAGCACATAAAGCTGTCATCCAATATAGGCAAGACAAACAAACTTTAATGAAATAATGAGTCATTATACTTCATAGAAATAGGAAATACAAAGTTGAATTGCTACTGTACTTCTGAAATAGCCAAACTATCCAAAACCTTAAAACACATTAATTTGTGAGAGAACAGTGGTTACTTCCATCAAGTTAATCTGTGTCATTCTGACAGGTAAGAATACAAAGGGAAGGAGGGAATGTCCCGCTGCTTGAGCTTCTTCTTGAGAGCATAACAGTGGATGCAGTTTTTCAATATTACACTGGACGGTGCTCAGCCTTCCAGTCCTCTTAGGGACTCAATATCTAAAGAGGCCAGTTCTAAAGAAATAGGCACGTTCTAACTGTTCTAGAAATAATCAACCTGTCCTAGAGAAAAGTTGCACATTATCTGAGGATAAATACAGTGACTAAGTAAATAACTGTCCAATGTACCAAAGGTACCTATTAAACTGTCATCTTAATAATTCTAATTTGCATGAGTGAATATTAGTATGAATTGGGAGAAACATAAGAGAATAAAGTACATGCAAGATACATTATTATAATATCATCATTTGTGATTTTCTCCAATTCTTTGCACTGAAATATGGAAATGACAGGGTCTATTCATGGACTGCTGTGCTTTACATTTGAAGGATGAAGAGGAAATGGAAACTAGCAGTGTAGTGGATGAGTGGCACTGACTACACAGACTGTAGGTGCAATTCAGCCCACTTACACGATGAAAAAAATGGTACAGCTATTAAAAATCAGATGTTCCTTCCCAAAAATGCACTTGGTTCAATTATTTTTCTTACAGACCATGACTGGATACTAAAATTCTCATCACAATGCAGATAATATTGGGGGGGGCAAGGGTCGGGTTATTCAAGGCACTCTACAGTCCACATTGATTTGCAGATGTGATTTTTACCTCCTTGCCAAAACTGAGAGTAAAATCTGGAAGCTTCTTCACCCCACGGCTGCCAAAAATACATAAAGTGAAGTTAATGATACTTCTAATTCATTTGGAAATGGATTTGATCAGCAATGTGTAAGTATACATATGGTAGAGTATGAAAAGTGATTTAACTGAGCAGCAATGAAAACAGGAGTGTAGACAGGGCCTTGACAGAAAAAAAGGAATGAGCTAGAGATGGACACAGAATGCCGTCAGCAGGACGTGGCTCAATACCCCCTAATGTGTCCTGCCACACAAAGTACAAGAAAGAGGGATTCGACCAACTGCTTTGTGTCTGCACTAAAACCTCTATCATTGCCTCCCCTGGTGGAGCTACACCTGTGGTAGTACACAGGTGAGAGATTTCCCAGGAATAGTATAGGCAAGCCAAAAGTGGCATGGTTGGCACTAAACTTGGTATGATCTGAGCACAGCACGGTCAAAATATGGTGTATATGGCAACTAGATATGTTTCACTCTTCCCAAAGGTCTTTACTGGCACCTCTAACCACTTCAGTGCCTTTGTTTTGCTTTACATACAGGAACCCTCTATCATGCACTAATTTTAATCAATAGTTTTAATTAAGTGAAGTGAAACCAGGCCCTCAGGATGCCACAAAAATATATGGCTCCTAGGGCTGCTATCTGGCCTACATAAGAGCAGAAGGCTGGATTGTACTGTTTTTTAAACCTATTTTCATTATTTTAGGAATTATGTTTATAGAAGATGGAGATTTGCCAACGCCATTTGTGACTGTATTCTAGGTCCAAATGTCCTATTATGTTTCAGCATGATGGTCCTCCCAAACAGATTTAGAGGCCTGGCAGATTGGGTTGCTCTCTTTTTCCATTTTGTTCTCACTCTGTAAATTATTGCAATCAGGGGGACACTAACTGTGGAAAATATTCCAAATTCAAGATTTATAGATATGAACGTACTACCTTTGGATGCAATTCAGACAATCTAAACACTCACTTATTACAGACTGCTTTTACAAAATGCCATTAAATGAAGCTTGAATGATACTGGAGTCCCAGTTGGGTAAACAGTTACTTTAAATGAGAAATGTTTTTAGGAATTAACTGAAAAAAATCTAGAACTCAGGACTATCTTGAAACAAATATACAGTCAGCTATTGAAACACTGTAAGACAACAAAGACCTTGGGTCACTGCAAATGTGTGACTTTAGAAGAAAAGTCAAGAGAGACAAGAATAGCACTGATAGAACTCAAAAATTCATAGAAACTGGCAGAAAGATCAAGAAAGGAATGAAGTTAGCCAAGAAGATATGAATAAAAAAACAATACTCTAAAACTAGTGTATCAATAATAAAAAAAGCCAATGGGCCTTCCAGGCTGTAAAAACTTTGACATTGGAAAGAGGGAACAAAGCCAGCTCAATTCAAGACAAAGAAGGGAACAGTCCTGCAAAAGAAAGGGACATCATCAACAAGTGAAGAAACTATTGCGCTATCAATACCGCTACCAGAGAAGAGGAGATCCTACTATCCTAGATTACCTATATTCAATAGAGTGTGACAAGTTTCCAATAGTGGATGAGGAAGTAGAGACAGCTGTGAAATTTCTGCAGAATGGAAAGACTGCAGCTATTGAGAACATCCCAGCTGAACTGATGAAATTTGGAGGAGAAATATTAATAGATGTATTCACCAAGGTCTGCAACAAGATTTAGCAGATGAGTGAGTGGCCCTTCACATGGACACCATCATTAACCACCATTCTAACAAAGAAAGGCTAGCTGCAATAGTGTCAAAATTACCAAAACGCAAGCTTAGTTAGCCATCCCAGAAAAGTGATCCACAAGAAGAAAATATCATAGTGACTGATGTTCTAGAAGATCACATGGTGTGAGCACTGGGAGAGAATAAACACAAATCTTCAGTTCCTGATGACATTGACAGCCTGCCGGGTAGCAAAGATGAACTTGCTGACCTGTGGAATGAACGGATGAAATCTCCATGAAACATGGCCTGGAAATCAGTCCAGAGAAATCCAAGCTGATGACAGACAAACACGATGGAATCAGCTCGCATATCACTGTTAGGGGGGTCCATCATCATGGACGAAGGATCAAAGGCAGAAAATCTGGAAGGAGCAATAGCAGAAGGGGCAAAGCTAAAGTCGGTTTGGAAGAAAAAGAAAATATCCCTGGAATCCAAACTGAAACTGCTGCATGCACTGGTCACCTCCATTTGTCTGCATGCATGTGAGACATGGGGCCTTACAGCAGAACTTGAACAGAAAATTCAGGTAGTAGGCTACTTCTATAAAATCATGGGCATCTCCTACTTTAACCAAATCACTAATGAAGATTTCTGCATCATCATCACCCAATACACCCAGTCCTTTGAAGCCTCCTGACAACCATGAAGAAGCTCGAGCTGAAGTGGTACAGCCACGTAACAAGATCATCTGGCCTATCCAAGATCATCGTCCCAAGGACAGTACAGAGGAAGAGAAAAAGAAGAGATGGCAGACAGACAAAGAGATGATGGATTGGTAACATTTAAGAGTGGACAAGAATGAACAAGAATGGACTTTGCAGAGAGACAAACGCTGGCACACAATTATCACGGTGGAGACAATGACTGATTGCTCACCAAAGATGGTTCCCCAATGACCAATGTGTTTATGCGATTGATGTTGATATTCAACTGCACAATTAAGGTGGCAGGTCAGCATTTCTCAAACTGGTGGCTGCAAGCAAATGCCAAGAGGCCCATGGGCCCTACTGATCACTCCCTTCCCCATCCCCCAGGTGCCTTCAGAGGTCTGTGGCCCAAGGCTAAGGCAGGCTTACCTGCCCTGGTTCTGCACAGCTCCTGGAAAAAAAATCAGGTCTTCGTGGTCTCCAGGCAGATAGGCAGCCTGGAAGCTCTGTATGCTGGCTCAGCAGTTCTCACTGGCTGAGAACTGTGGGGATGGAACCTGCAGGAACAAGGGAGGCATATGATGTTTCACTGGCTGCACCATTCCCTAGGGGCTGCAGGGACCTGACTGATGCTTCTCAGAAGCCACAACAAGTGCTGCCTAGAGCCCGCAAGACAAGACCTTCATCATCGGCCCAAACCCAGAGCTTGCATCCATTGCCAGATCCGTTCCTTCCCACACTCCACCTCCTTGCCCATCCCAGTCCCTTCCCACACCAAAACTCCCTCCTTTGGGAATCCAAAGTCTGCAGCCTCACAAGCCCTCATGCTCCAATCTCTGCCCAAGCCTGGAACAACCTTCTGCACACCAAATCCCTCCTCTCTGGCCACATCCCAGAGCCTTACTTCCCCCCTACACACACACACACACACACACCAACATCCCCAACATTCTGCCACAGACCAGAGCCCCCATCTTGATCCCAAACCCCTCAGTCTTGGCCCCACCCCACAGCCTCCACTGCAGCCAGAGCCTTTTCATCCCTCCTGCTTCGCAACCCTCATGCCCCTACCTGGTGAAAATGAGTGAGGGTGAGAAAGTCCAAGCAACAGAAGGAGAGAGGATGGAGTGAGTAGGGGCAGGGCCTCAGTGAAGGAAGGAGGTACGGGCATGACTTTGCTTCAAGGGTGAGGAAAGGGGTCCCCCAAAATTAAAATAAGATAGAGGTCCTCAAGTTGTTTATGCTGCTTGTGCCCCATCCATATACCATGGATATAGAATGAGCAGAGACTGGTCTCATGCCACATCACTGGCAAATAGAGCTGAGTTAGCACAGAGAGGGTTGTGCTGCCACCAGCAAATTAGAAAGCCCCCTGGTTGACAATCCCCACCCTCACAAGCAAAAATAAACACAATGACACTGTGCGTCTCATTGATGTTTCCCGTAGTCACAATGTCTCAGGGTCATGTTTATAGGCATACAGGTTAAACACCACCACCCTGCTCTCCTGAATCCTTCCCACATCATCAGAAGTCAGAGAGTATAAATAAGTCTTCACCATCCCTATTTATCCTGGGCCCTCTTTGCATGTATGCCATGTTAAGTCCCATCTGTCTCCCTCTCTGAGGATATACAGATCTACCTAGCTTTGATCTAGTTAGCTCAAAAACAGCAGAGCTGCAGCAGTAACAACAGGGAAACACAGATTCATGAGTGGCCATTGACTATGCTGCCACAGCTTCACCCCTACCATTACTCAAACTAGCTTTGATATAACTAAAGTCAAAATTAACTTGAATATGTCTGCATCACACCCTCAAACTGCATATTAGACGTGCTCTAAGTTACATTTAACAAAGAGGACTTTTGCATATTTCTGATGCTGCCCACCGAGACACCTGCCATAGCAAACACTCTTGCCTCATTTTTTAGCAAATGTCCACTCATCTGGATATCTGTAGAGATAAGGGGTTGTTAAATCTGAGAAATCTCAACATTTGTCCTTAATTCATGCCATTTAAGACCTGGACTTTTCTAAGGCATTTGCTTTCAATGTCACTGAGGCATTCATCTGCAGCCCTTAAGTGGATTTACACTAGCTGAAGCCACATTCTACTCTTTAGGCAGTAATAACTACCTTTAGCAATGCGAATACTGTGATGCAGCAGTACACAGACGTATAACAGGAAACTGCTAATAATTACTATAATAAAATCAGCACTTTTTCAGTGCACTAATTCTGTAGTTTGGACATGCTGTTACTGCAACTGTCAATACTAATTAGTTATTTGTCCAATCAAATGGTCAACTATGTGTCTGATGTACCATACTCCGGTACAAGTGCTCGGTTTTCACATGCAAGCACAGTAACTGGGTGTGCAAAGCAAGTATGCAGTTGCTTGCAAACTAGGTGTGCGGTTGCCTGACTTTATTTTTTTACATTGGTGTCTTACAGTCTTAAATCACTTTCCATCTTAGCAAAAGGAATAAGAGTTAAAATATGAGAATTCTCAACTATTAGCACAACGTTTGAAATAAAAATTAATGTAATGCATTTGCAATTTGTTGAATGCCATCGGTCTATAGGAGGTGTACAGAAACTTGAAGTCTAATTCCCCTCCCACTATCCTGCTGTGCTTAACTACCATCAAGTAGGAACTGTAACTGCTTTGAAAGGTTGTTTAGCTTTCCTGTAATTTCTGTAAGTACCTCATTAGACCAGGAACTGTAATGTTTCTTATACGAGCAGTACACTGGAATAAGAGCTTTTCTGTAATGGTGTGTCAGAGCTGACCTAAAGTCTAGACACAAAAGCTGCATCTACACTAGCCGGTTCTTTTGAAAGAGCAGGCCCCACTTTGAAGTAGCACCCTGCATGTCCACACATGTCACATGCTCTTTTGAAGATGAAATGATGTTAGGCACTGTAGGAATCAAAACCACTCTTCCAAACAGAAAATACGAAGAGGCTGCTCTTTCAATGTGGTTTTTTGAGAAAGGACGTGTATAGATGCTCCAGGCCCCTTTTTTTCAAAAGAACGGGGTCCGCCATGGCAGCAATCAGCTGTTAGGTGGAGACATGATACCTGGCCCCTGTGGGGCTCTATGGTCCGTGCATAAAGCCACACGGACCAGGAAACTCCATTGCAGAAACTGAGAGTGAGCAGGCAGCAGCCATCGCATGTGCTGCCCCTGCATGCCTCAGTGCGACCCTGAGCAGCTGCCAGACAGCCATAGCCAGCACCAGGCAGGTTAGCAGTCCCAGGGCCTCCCCTCTGAGCATGCCCAGGGCTCCCAAGGGTCCAGCCAATGGGGGGAAAAGCATACCCCTTCCTGGAGCAAGCACGAGATCTAGGACCCACTGGGGCTCTGGCAGGAGGAGGAGGTGCTCCAGGTGATGGGGAGCAAGCGGTGGAACATGGCTGCCTTCGACCAGCTGGCCAAGGGCCTGAGTACCCAGAGTCACCCTGCTCTCACTCCTGACCAAGTCGGGAGTAAGGTTAAGGAGATGCAGCAGGGTTACGCCGGGGCTTGGGACCCAGCCAGCTGGTCGGAGGCCACTCCCACTTTGTGCCCCAATTACAGGGAGCTCAGGACCATCCTGGGCCCCTGGGACACCTCGTTCCCGCCTGCCCTCCTGAAGACCTCAGCCAAGGAACCCCAGCCATGAGAGGAGCAGGAGCCAGGATCAGCGGCCAGCCTCACCCACCAGTACTGGAGATGGAGCCAGCCTCAGCCAAGTACTGGTCCAGTGAGGAGAGGGACCTGGTCATCAACCTCCTCTCCTGAATCTCCAGCCTGGCATCGGCCAGATGGCCATACCCCAACCCCAGCAGTGGACCCTCAGGTACGTACACAACAGAACACACACACCTGACCAGGGGGCAGGGGCACCATGCATGACCAGGAGCCCCCACACACTCCTAGCAGACCCTGGCCCACCAGAGCCCAGCTGGACCATGGCCCCGGGATGGCCGCATGGCCACCAGTGCCCATCGGCACCCTCTCCCATGGACAGTGCTGTGCCCTGCCCGTGGGGGTCAGGGCGGACCACACAAAGGGTCCGGCCCCAGGGCCACCACACCCACAGATGTGGGACAGGGGCCCAGTGCCCACGGGGGGTTGAGGAGACATGGACCACAGGGCAGGGGTCAGTACTCATGGCCTGTTCCTCTCTTCCCCGTTTCCTCAGCTGTACCATCCAAGGGCCAGGAGAGCCTTGCCCTGTCCATGGTCCCAGACAGCTTCCCAGAAGCAAGGGACGGTGATCAGCCAGAGCCATCACCAGCACCAGGATGGGCCTGGTCATGGCAGAGCCAAAGGTAGCCAGTGGAGGACCCCCACCTCGCCACCTCCATCCAGCACTAGGTGGAGCTGGCTGAGTGCCAGCTCCACTTTGAGGAGATGGAGGCCACCTGGCACTGGGCAGCCTGTAGGGAGTTCCTGACCACCTTCAGGGATGTGGCGGCCATCTACAGGGAGCTTCTTGCCCAGCTACCCTCTTCTGCTGCCTCCCCGGCTACCCCTCCTGCTGTGGCCCCACCTGCCAGCCTCCTGGAAGAGGACCCCACTGGTCCAGACGGCTGCCCTGAGGCTGATCCCCGGCCCTACCTCCCTGTACTCCCTGCTGCCTCCCAGCCCCGCCAGGGACCCCAGATGTGAGGGGGGTAATATGACCTGGGGCCGGTGGGGGTCGTGCCCCTCCACCCTGCCACAGTCTGATGGCCCACTGGGCAGACCATGTAGGTCCCCCTCCCTCTGTAAATAGTTACCTCCCCCCTTGTAAATAGTTGGATGTTCTATTATATTTAACAAGAAGTATTACCCACACAGTTTTTGTAGTTAACAATATGCCAGTTTATTTTTCCAAAACCCCTTTGTGCTGTGTGCTTGGGTGGTGGTGGGGGGGTGTGTACGGGAGGTTGGGGGGTGTGTGGGAGGCCCACCACGGGCAGCGGGGGCGATGCTCACTGGGGTCCCTGGTCAAAGTACCAGCGCAGGGCCTCCCAGATGTGCATCCCGTCCTGACGGCAAGGGGCGGTGGCTGGCTGGGGGTAGCCTGTGTTGGCCTCAACCACCCACCCCTGCATGAAGGCCTCTCCCTTACTCTCCACGGTATTGCGGATTGTGCAGCACGCACCCATGCCCTGAGGAACACTGAGGATGCCCACATCCAGGCGGGCAAGGAGACAGTGCCGCTGCCCCTTCAAGTGGCCAAAGGTGTGCTCAACCACCTGATGGGCGTGGTTGAGCTGGCCATTGAAGCGCTCATGGCTGTGGGGTGGGGTGGCCCATATAGGGCTGCATGAGCCAGGGTTGGAGCAGTTATGTCAAGTTGGCCACCAGGCAGAGGGGCACGGTGGTGTCCCCGAGTGGGATCTCCTTCTAGGGAATGTAGGTCCATGCCTCCAGCCAGCAGCACAGGCCCAAGTTCTGGAACACCCATGCATCATAGGTGCAGCCAGGCCAGCCCACATATATGTCCTTGAACTGGCCCCGGCTGTCCACCATGGCCTGCAGGGCCATGGAATGGTAGCCCTTCCTGTTTATGAATTGTCCTCCCCTCTGCCAGGGGCAGCCACTGGCACTGCTCTGGGAAGGTCTGCTGCCGCATCCGGAAATTCTGGAGCCACCAGTCCTCATCCCACTTCCCCATGACCAGTTGCTCCCATTACTCAGTGCTAGTGGGGTAGTTCCAGAGCTGGTGGAGCTCCCTGCAGGGGGGCAGAAGACCCCAAGGTCTGTGGCATCCCCTTTTGCTCCCAGGGGGGCAGCCTTGCCAGGAGCTTCTGGGAGGTCACCAATGCTGTGGCCAGCAAGGCACCAATTCCACTGGTGGTAGCCAGCAGGGCTTCCAGCTGCTGCTGGCCCATGGTCTTTCCTGCAACCACTGTGTCTGTGGGGCTTGTGGCAGCTCCACAGGCCTTGTGCTGTGCAGGCCGAGGATGCTGGGCAGGGGCCCTTTAAAGAAGTGACCCTGTCCACAGCATTTCCTGCCACATTCTTTCGAAAGAGGGCGTGGGTGTGTATGGACGATCTCTTTCGATGTCCTGGATGGCCCCTTTCAACATGGCACGTAGCTCTTTCAATGGCGCTCATCAACTGCACCAGCCCCAGGCTGTGTGTAGACGCTCCCCTTCAA
The DNA here is from genome assembly GCF_033958435.1 of Carettochelys insculpta. Classification (NCBI taxonomy): domain Eukaryota; kingdom Metazoa; phylum Chordata; order Testudines; family Carettochelyidae; genus Carettochelys; species Carettochelys insculpta. Next base: position 93,943,208 of record NC_134139.1, read on the forward strand.
AAGGGTGTCTTTCAACCACTCTCTTTTGAAAGGCACCCTTTCGAAAAAGCGCTCTAGTGTAGACGTAGCTTAAGTAAAAGAACAGGCACATTTGGGAAATAATATACGTAACAGAAGTAAACTACACAAAGGACTCTGATGTTCTTCTCATCTCATGCTCAGTATGCTGGCCTTGATTCTGGATTTCATTTACAAATTCCAAAATATGGGAAAAATTTAGTTTAGAGAAAATCCAAACAGGAATTTACAAAGTGTGTTCATAATATTAAACACGTCCCTGGATTTTTCACTGCGGCAGTGCAAGTCTCCCATACATCTTTCCTTATTGCCATCCTTCCCAATGTTAGTCTACTTATACATTGTAAACAACTTGGGGAGATGATTTTTATGTATGATACTGTGCAAATAACAAATGTGGTGGAATAATGTATTCAATTAACTTTACTGCACAAATAAATTATTCAATTAATTTTTCTCGTTATTCATCAAGTTATAATAAATACAAATAAAACAATTAGTAATTAACACAGGTTGATTAACACTCAAAATTTAGGCTTTTACACACAATAAACTATGGTTTTGGTTTACACATTCCTTTGAAGCGTTTTTATCCCAAGGTCTGTAACAGTGGACCAGTCCCTTTGCAATAGGCTATGAGACTAAAAGGAAACTGACTTTGCACAAAAATCAGACTAATGAACCTGTTTTTACTATCCAAGTACACAGAAAGAGAAGACAGGTGGAAAATAATTATAATAGCCCTTGCCACCTATATCGCACTTTATAAACTTTAGTAATCAATTTTCGCAACATGCCTATGAGATAGGTAGATGGGATATTGTCCCAGTTTTTGGATGGAAAACATTAAGGCAAGGAAATTAGAGGACTTTCAAGGTTGCACAGTGAGGAGATTTTTTTTTTTACTATTATTTCGTTTTTAAAACTCAAACCTGTTATTTGTAATGTAAGTAAGGAAAATAGACTGTTTTTCATATGTAATTTTTCACCTGGTATTTTTATCTCAAGATAGGCTGGGTTACCTCAGTTGCTTGTTACTACATTAAAAAGGCATGTAGTGACATGTAATGGAAAAATATGCCTTTTCCTAATACTTAAACATTCAGAAAATAAAATGTGATTTATTAGTGTGATAGCAAATGGAGATACCGAGTTACAAATTTTTCCTCAGCTTTTTGTGTCCATTGCTTACATTTAATCATCCATTCATAAAATGCGAAGCCTTGCAGGGGAACAACAGCTTGCTCACTTAACACAGTTTGCTCCCATATGTATCTCTATATTCTCATAGAAGTGTCTTCGCTGCAGTTCTCCCTGTTTCATGACTAAATAGTGCATAGCACAGCAGGTTGTTTTACGAGAGATGTAGCTAAATCGGGAAACTGTAGGCCAGAAAGCACAAACTGATATACTTTGGTATTTGGATCATGTGTCAGTGTCTCATATGTTGGATTAAGTGGTTATGTAGGTGCTCACAAAATATATTGTACTTTCAAGTTTGGTTTGTCAAGAAATAGAACATGTCCAGACTTGATGTAGGACATATTTTGGTTGACTCTGACATTCTGTGCAGGGGATGAACCACTGCCGTATAAAGTGACAGACATGTAGGTATACAGTACGTACAAATGGGTCCAGAAAGCAGATTAATGGATGGGAAACTGCAGTTTACAGCTAATAGCTGAAGACAGCAGACACAGAATTTCACTGAACAAATTTGAAGTCCTCTGTAAAAGAGTTCCCTTGCCCACCAAACAAGTATTGTATGTAAAGTGGCCTGGAAAAGCGACTGCTGAAAAGAGAGCTCCTAAATTTATATATAAGTTAGGGTATGTGAATTTCAGCAAAACTATGAGGAGGTCAATAACTTTGGCTACACAGTTCCTAGAATGCTTTCTATACCTCTGCCCTCACCCTCCCTCCCCCGGCACCCACCTTCTGGTTTGGTTTTACAACCCCTCTGTTGGCTTAGCAGAGTTCAAACTTCAATCTCTGCAAAAATAGTCTTTGGCAGTAAGAACACAGAGGGCCTGAACTGTGAAAGTAAAAAGTTAAGGCCCACACCTCCCCCCAGTTTTCTTAGCTGTAAATTGAACTGATTATCAAAAATTACCCTTTTGTCTCACAATTGGTTTTCCTCCGATTGCCTTGTATCTCAGTTCCAACTATCTATATATCAAAGGTTTTCTTTCTTAGCAAAAAAAAAAAAAAAAAAAAAAGTGATTTTTGATTCAAATTTAGACTCTCGGATTTTCACAGGAGCTGAAACAAAAAAAAACCACAAAAACACACACAGACAAAAACAAAAATGAATATCTTTAGGTAGGTAGTTCAAATGAAATGAAAAAAAGATATCAAATTAGATTTCTGAAGCCCCTGGAAACTAAATGTAATGGTATACGCTCCAAACAGTTTTGTGGAGGTTCTAACTATTTAGTTTGTTGGCCATTCTCTCATGGGCAAGTGAAGGTTGCTGGAAAATTCTATTGACAAGCATGCACCTCTATGAAGGGAAAAACAAAACTGCTGAACTTAAGAGAAAGGCCAAGCAATTTCCACATGGACACGGCAGCGGCTCAGGAGCCAGAAGATCCTGACTCATAACTGCAGATTCTACAGGTTTCATGCAAGAGCACAAAAACAGAAGCACCAGATGCACTGAGATGTGACTTCCTTTTGTCTATGGTCAAGGGGCATATCGTGAATGCACATTCCTCTGGATCTCCCTGTGGAAATGGGTACCACCTCACCAAAATAGCCTCTCTCACCTTGAAGAGGCTTCAGGAGAGAACAGAATTGGCAAGATCCTCTCTTTCAGACCAAATCTGGATAATCAACAAAGGAAACTGCTCCACTGCCTGAAATGCCCTTGTCCATGGAGTCAAAAGAGATTCAGCCTCCACCCACATCTATTTGACATCTTATTTATAACATCAAACCACTCTGGGGAAAGTGCAAGGTAAACACACATTTAAATGCCATCAACACTCAGGTGACACTTTATGTCTACTTTACATGAAATGAAAACTATCTCCAAGCTATTGTAATGGTGAATCCATGCATTCCAAACAAGCTTCTGATAATTTATACTACTGTATTCCATCATGTATTTGACAAACCACATACCACAGAAAAATAAGGTTTCCTTATACCTACAAATCTAATTTTATGAGCTTCAATGGCAGATAGAAAATTGTAACTACAGGTTGAACTTCTCTAACACAGCACTCTCTCGTTCAGCAACGTCTGTAGTCCACCATGATTTTAGTTATCTGGGTAAGCACTTATCACAAGTGTGGCCATGTTTCCCATGGTCTCATAAAGTTTGTTTACAGCCACCAGTCCTAGCTCTTAGTGTTCTGTGCTGTTATTTAGCTACAATTTGCCCCTAAATGTCTTCTAAGAGCTCATTAAGCAGTGGAAGTGTTGGTAATGCTGCTAGACGATATTGACTTTCTGTGGTCCAACAAATTCTCGTTTGGCACTGATCAGAACCCCAGAGTGCAGGACAAGAGAGGTTCAACCAGTAATATGTTTCTGAAACCTCCACAAGTTACAAAAGCTTGCATGTAAGTCAGCTTCTCTGTAAGACTGTTTTGATTACATGGTCTGATATGTCATGACTGCCGTGTTTAAAGTGCCAGGACTTATGCAACTAGGTATCAGAGCTCAAGGAATTTTTTAACTTTCATCACTGACATGGCAAGCCAAGAGATGTCAGGGCTATAAACTGCCATGCCTAGAGAGGTACTGTGGCTCAGCCCTGGCATATATTAAGCACTGCATGACTGGCAGTAGAATCAACTCTTTATACAGTTAGAAATCATGTAATCTCAGGTCTCCAGTACAATACTATAACCCAAATGATTAACCATCCACAACCTCATGTTTTATGCAATACTGGTCCAGAAGTTAATATAGCCATACTAACTCAGCCTGGTAATTCCTGATTTTAGCTCATCCCAGTAATTTTATTTCTGAGGTGCAGTGAAAGAAACAAACAAGTTGACATGATGTTTTCAAAACCCATGGCTATTTAAATATTGATTGGTTTGAAATACTAGAATAAATCTCAGGGAAGATGGATTAAGAGGCAGAGTGCCGAAGTAGTAAAATGCTATGTCTACACTATAAAAATAATTTTGAAGTAAGCAACTTCGAAGTCGAGCATCTACACACACCATACTTCAAAGTTACACTTTGAAGTAGGGCACTACTCCAGTCCTGGGAATGGCGTAAGGACTTTGAAGTTGGGCTCCCTACTTCAAAGTTAACTTTGAACTTCAAAGTTAACTTTGAAATAAGGGAAAATATGTGTAGACTCTCTGCTGGCTACTTCGAAGTAGTGCCTAACTCGAAGTAGCCTAACTTGGAAGTTAATGTCGAAGTTAGTTCCTAATGTAGACACAACCAAAAGTGTTTTATGAAAAATATTTTTCATGGTTCTCCTGTCAGCCACAGGGTTGAAGAATTAAGAAAGGTATTCCATAACTATAGCCTTTCATGTGCATGCAGTGGGAGAGAGAATGAATACACGCTGGTGTAGGATGGAATCAAGGCCTGCTTTAGATCAAATGGCTGCCAAGATGAGGAACATCTTTGATGCTCTCCTTCCATTTGTTAAGATTTTAGATACCTTTTCATTGCCTTTTTAGCCCATTACATGACTTTGACACATGGTCTGCACACGTGGTTTATTCCCGTCATGAAAAATTATACATTTGCATTTATTTATGCCCTGTATGAGTAAAAAATAAATCACTGCCTGTAAGCTTATAGGAACTTTTTAATATTAAGAATAACTGATACATTTTAACATTAATAAATTGCACCAACATTGGGTGGACTGGCATTAAATAGCTTTAGAGTAGGTGTCAACCATAGAATATTAACCCTAATCCTGTAAACAAAAGGTCACTTAAAATTACACAGTCAAGCAAGGTTTACAGTATCACAGCTAGGTTCTCATTTCATTTCTTTCTTAATAGCTCACTGACTGTTGCTGATATCCTGCCCTTTATATTCCTGTGAGGGTATGGGGAGATTCAAGGAAAATGTAGGTCTCAGAAAATCTGGAAGATTCCATAAGATTCTACAACAATATAGAACATTCTAGGTGATTAGTGAAAAAATAATCCACAAACAGAATACTTGAAAACTTTTTCTTAAAACATTCTTTATTGTCTTTCATTGCTAACCTTCCAAGCCTGGCAATGGACTGTCTGTCAGTAAATATGGCCCTGGATTGTGCGAATTTTTATTAGCATGAATTTGGAATGATAAGCTTTACTCATTAGTGTCAAAGCCAGGAGAGTCAGATACTCATAGGAAACTGAGGAATTCTAAAGCTGTACACGGAGGCAAACCCGTTAGCTGAAGAGCTCCAAAACTCCACAGGATAGTGCACGCTGTGCATAAACAGAGAACCTACAGTCCTATAGGGTTCTGATTGTATGGAAAAGTTGGGGAGGGAGCTGGTAATCCCACAGTGATCCTAAACTTTTCCCTGACTGTTTTTTAAAGGAAATTTAATTAATAAACACTTATGTTATCTATAAATTAAGGTTGCTTCGTTAATATATCTATTGCCAAGGAAAATCACAGAAACAAATAGATAAGTAATGACAAATAAACAGCCAAATACGCTTAGTTCACACAATCTTAAACATACTTGTATAAAACATAAAAATACTGCACAACATAGAAAACATTCTTACAGCCCTACCAATAGCCTAGCAGCCATTGCACGTGACATTTTCAAATAATAAACAAGCATGTGTGCAGCTAAGAATCAAGGTTCAATACAATCTACCCTTTGCTCTGTTTGGGGAACTAATTAAACTTTGGGACGATACATCATCTGCTCTGCACGTGTGCACAGTGGGTGAACAGAAATTTCAATAAAGAGTCAGATATCAGCTCCAGCTTCCATCTAAGGAGCTCTTATAAACAACGCTAAGAAAGAATGGTTTTAAGAATATTTTATCTGTATCCTTTTAATCAACTACTGCTTTCAAATAAGCAATTACTCATTTTTGTATTAGTTCTTATCACCTGTACCAATTTGCATAAGTACAGAACAGCATGCCTGGAAAATATTATAGAGAGTCAGTTCAGGCACAACACAAACAGTTTTGTGGTTAAGCTACTTTCTTCTTATTCACCAATTTCTATTTTTAATAAATTGTTGCATTAAAAGATAATTATATGGCAAGCTACAATATTCAGAACATTTCCAGTTTTTGCACTAAACATCTGCTTACTTCTGTTTCTCAAAATGCTTGTAATAATTTCCCTGCTTCTTTGTTTGGTCTTTTAACATCACATGGACAAGCACTATGAAAAAACAAACCACAGTTCCCCTCCTTAAAAGATGAAAAATCAAGGCATTCAGAAGTTCCTCACCAGAAGGAAGATAAGACCTTCCAAGAATTTTTTTTCTGTTCTCTTGTCTGACCTTTTCTCCTGCTTGACCGTTCCAGCCTAGCTAAATCAGACTGAAAGGCCAGCACTGGCCCATATGGATACAAATGGGCACTTGGTCGAGCTGTAAACTGATAGGAGACTAGGGAAGTGGAGTGGCTTTTTGCATCCAATCTTGGTGATAGGAGTTTCCCTTACTCTCAACTGATTATAAATGAATGTATCTGTAAGTTTTTATTAGCATGAATTTGGGATGATCTGCTTTAATGACTAATGACAAAGCAAGGAAAGTCAGAAACCCATAGTAAACAAAGGAATTCTATAGTTCTATAAGGAGAAGAAGCCAGTTACTGAAGAACTCCACAACTCCAAATGGAACGTCAACCAGAATGCGGGCAACACTAATGTTATCACTAACTATTGTAAAGCTCTCAGGGACATGGGGTGGAAGACAAGCTCAGAGCATGGGAACTGAAAACTGCTGCAGGAAAGGTATGATTCTTATGCAATAATTTCCTGTCTATTAGTAACGTCTTGCACATACTTGAAATGTGTGAGTTATATGCCTTCTGTCTACAGTTTCCAGAGGCAGTTCAGTATGGGCTGTGCCATCACTCTAACTTTGCCCCCTTGTGTAGCCTGCCACCAGAAGATTCATTCCAAAGCTGTGTAAAAATTCATAATATACAATCAGTAACAATATCTTCAGTACCAACCAGCAAACTGTGTATAGTAGCTATGGTCAACAAACATATCAAAACCAAATACTGCCCAATGGCTAGGATGTCAACCACAGAAGGTACCATTCTGAAAGAAACTACTATCAGAAAGACAATCAGCAGATAAGAAATTTACCGTTTTTCTGTTCACCATCTCCCACAATTCTGGAAGAATTAGAGAGCGTTAACAAAAGCAGAGAGCGATGGAGAAGACTTCCCCCCGCCCCCCTGCTCTCCTGGTAATTCCAAGCTAATTGCCCAAATGGCAATATTATTAATAGATCACCAGCTGCAGTATCTTTCTGCCAGAAGGGACTTCTGCTGAGGACAGAAAAGAAACTTTAGAGTGTCAGATAAAGGTGTTAATTGAGGATGTTGTTGTGCTGCAGATTTCTGCAATGGTAACAAATTCTTTCTGACCATAAACTCACCATAGATCTTGTGGCACAGGCCTTTATGCAATCTGGAACAGAAGCACATAACATCCTTTAAGCATCAACAGTGCATAGCTTGATCTATTCTGGCTGTTGTTAGCTTGGATGCCCAGAGCCCATGGTACTGCAGATGGAAACGAGACAAACAAGGAGCCTGAATCTTCTTGTTGATTCAGTGTGCTTAACAAAGGATTGATTCTCAGTGTTCTTCAAATACCTAAGGTGTGCCACAACTTTTCTTTCATATGGCATGATTTTGCTCACGATGAAAGGAGGAAAATCTCCTGGAAGGCATGGAAGTAAATTAATTCTAGTCAAGAATAATTATTGGTTTCTTCGCACTGCTTTGTCACCATGGAATATACATCAGAGTTCCAGTACAGATAAATCTGCCACTTCAAAAAAGAAACAAAAACACTCAAAAACACAACAGTTCTCCTAGATGACATGATGGCAACCAAAAAACAAGTTTCACTGGATAGATAGAATAGAGATATTGATGTCAGTAGCTCAGAAAATCACAGTTAGACCTTACAATACCAGCGGCAGATCCTACTTAGAAAAGATTGTTCTAACCACAGGTTTAGACAGACTGATTGCTTCGACAAGTCTGTGTATCTGATGGTGCTCTGTCACAGAACCAGAGGAACCTGGGAATATACCACTATTTTTGCTGACATCTTTTACTCTGTGAAGTTAGACTAAAGACCTAAGTTTTCATCTAGGAAACAGTATTCTTGGGATTTGTGTTGTGTTTGATGCCAGGAACTTAAATGTGTCAGATGGAGGACTAGACGTTTAGTGCTGAAGCTCATTCAGAGCAAAGGAGAGTTTCAATCTTTTTTGAAGATTGTTATGCTTGATTAAGGCTTTCTTCTCAGTAGGCAGGTTGTCATTTAATGGCAATCTGTATCTGGAAGGGGTAATGGGCCTTGGTAACGGATGTCTCATCAATAGATACAACTGGTACCATTTTCAGTTGTAACTGATGAATGAAGCATGGTCTCCTCCTTTGCCATCAAAGTGAAAAATCATCTATTCCTAGTAGTTTTGGATCTGCCTCCTTGGCAAAGCACTGTGAAATGAAAGTGAAGACTTCCTGATTCAGGCTTCATTCTGAGTTGCTGCATCTGTTGAGCCAGCCTGACTTTTAGTTCATCTTCCTTTGAACATGTACTACACCATAGAAGGAAGTTTCTATTCCATTATTTCCACTGCTTCTTTGTTTAGAGTCACATTTCTCGTTTCCACTTGGGTTGTTGATATATACCACTGTGATTGCATTGCCAACTGGACTAGAACACATTCACCTGTCAGGTAGTTCTGGAATAGCTATTTGGCAAGCCTGACAATTCTGTTTGCCAGCAGGTTTATTCTCCAGTTCCTTTTCCTGGGAATCAGGGTACCTTAACTATACTGTGCCCCAGGTGAACTCCCCATTCTGTTAGGTAGGCATCAGTTATGTGTGCGTGGACCTGAAAGGCTCATGGGAAGACCCTTGCAGACACGTGTAGGACTCTCCACCACCTCAGAGATTTCTGCATCTTGTTCAGAATCAGTACCTGATCTTGTATGTGTCCACAGAATCATAGAAATGTAGAAGATTAGGGTTATAAGAGACCTCAAGAATTTATCTAGTCCAACCTCCTACTCAAAGCAGAACCAATACCAACTAAATCATTCCAGCCAAGGTTTTGTCAAGCCTGTCCTTAAAAACATTCCCCATCAGCTTGAAACGGTGGGGGAAGGAATCAAAAATCCCTGACAAAAATAAACTGGATCTCTGTGATGTTTGGACTTGGGGAAGGCTCGATTTGCATAAGCAAAGGATCCCTGCTGCTTGAACTGGGTTAGCCCTAAAGGGTTTATGGAACTTGCTTCCCATAGAAGCTTTGACCACATTTTGGGACCTAAGACTATAACTTGTTTGTCTGTATATATTTAACCTTGCAAATAACATATTTTTTTTTTTTAATAAGCCTTTAGTTAATTTATTATATGATTGGTTACAAACATTGGCTTTGGTGTAGGACCTAAGATGCAATAAACATGGGTCCTTTGAGACTCTAGAGCTGTGTCTACACGTGCACGCTACTTCAAAGTAGCGGCACTAACTTCGAAATAGCGCCTGTCGTGGCTACACGCGTCGGGCGCTATTTCGAAGTTAACTTCGACGTTAGGCGGCGAGACGTCGAAGTCGCTAACCTCATGAGGGGATCGGAATAGCGCCCTACTTCGACATTCAACGTCGAAGTAGGGACCGTGTAGACGATCCGCGTCCCGCAACGTCGAAATTGCCGGGTCCTCCATGGCGGCCATCAGCTGCGGGGTTGAGAGATGCTCTCTCTCCAGCCCCTGCGGGGCTCTATGGTCACCGTGGGCAGCAGCCCTTAGCCCAGGGCTTCTGGCTGCTGCTGCGGCAGCTGGGAATCCATGCTGCAGGCACAGGGTCTGCAACCAGTTGTCGGCTTTGTGTATCTTGTGTTGTTTAGTGCAACTGTGTCTGGGAGGGGCCCTTTAAGGGAGCGGCTTGCTGTTGAGTCCACCCTGTGACCCTGTCTGCAGCTGTGCCTGGCACCCTTATTTCGATGTGTGCTACTTTGGCGTGTAGACGTACCCTCGCAGAGCCTATTTCGATGTGGTGCCGCGCAACGTCGAAGTTGAACATCGACGTTGCCAGCCCTGGAGGACGTGTAGACGTTATTCATTGAAATAGCCTATTTCGATGTTGGCTTCACGTGTAGACGTAGCCTAGGTTACCTGAATATTTTTGTGATTTTTGGAGTAAGGAGCTATGTATCACAAAGAGGATTGTTCCTGGGTGGCAAGGTAGATCACAGATCCACAAGTAAGTCTCCATTGTTGTTATACCACTAGAGGAGCTCATATTGATACTTCCTTGGTGAAATGTAAGAAAATGGAATTCACAGCTCGTTTGGGGCGTTTTGCACTGTTTCGTAACAGTTTTCTTTGGACGTTGGTCTTCATGCTCCTGAACCACTCCAGACAGTTTGACAGACTAGTTTCCAGATATGTCAGTGTTCACTTGGGCCTTGGGAGGGGATGATCTGGAAGATGTGGAGCAGTTCACCTACTTGGGAAGTATTATAGGCAGAGACAAAGGAACAGATAAGGATATCAATGCCAGGATAGGGAAAGCAACAGCTGCATTCAAGACTCTTCATCCCATTTGGAGTTCACAGATAACACCTGTGAAGACAAAGCTGAAGATCTTCAACACAAATGTGAAGACTGTGCTCTTGTATGGATGTGAGGCCTAGCATACTAAAAAGTTTTCAAATCACAAGCTACAGACATTCATAAACAGATGCCTGAGGGACATCCTTCACATCAAATGGCCAGAGTTTGTCACAAATGAGGAACTTTGGAACAGGGCAGGACAAGAGCCACTTGACATTCAAATGAAGAGAAGAAACTGGGGATGGCTAGGTCACATGCTCAGAAAACCATTATCGAGCATGGTCTGTTAAACTCTCGAATGGAACCCAAAAAGAAAATGCAAAAGAGGAAGCCCTTGGACAATGTGGAGAAGATCTACTGAGACTGAAGGACAACAACTGGGATACTTCTGGAGTCAGCTAGAAATTTTGTCCCAAGACAGATTGAAATGGAGGACACTTGTAGACGACCTATGCTCCAATCCTGTACAAAGGTTTAAGTCAAGTAAGTCAAGTCATTTGGGACTTAGAGGTCCTAGCGTGAGCCAGCACCCTGGTCTGCCACCATTGCATCAAACTTAGCCAATAAACTAACCCCCTCATTGCCAATGAGTTTCTATGACTCATGCATCTGTCATCTGCAGATTGGACTACTGTAACTCACTGTATCTGTGAGCAAAGGTGGCAGCACTGCAGCCCAACTTGTCTGGAGTGTGCTGGCACTTTCTATTTTCAACTATTAAAGTGAGTTAAAGGAAAGCTAAAATATATTAGAATGTTTTTCAATATAATCAGTTGCCGCAGTTGCCATTTGGATGTTAGGTCACCACTAATGGAAAGGTCGGTGGGACTGCAAATGGGAAGGATGGTGACCAGCAAACCTCTCTCTATTAAGATGTGGTCCACATTGTGAAAAAGTTGGACATTCCCTGAATTAGATGGGGATAGGGGACAAATTAAAATTTAAGAGCAGTGATTCCTTTTTGTTCTCAATTTAATCCCCAGAATTGATGATGAAGTTATACTACTGGTAAACAATAAAATTATACGTACATTTTTGTGGAAAAAAATTGTCAGAAAATTATTAGAATGAATACCTAAGAGGAAATATAATATATATATACCACAAAGTCTGAAGTCAGAGATATACTGGATCCTTATGACAATAAAAACAATGTAAATATAAATGAATGAAAATTTATCAAGTATAAGTGTGGAACAAAATGGTACAAATACATTGTATTTGAGAAATAGTACGCTATGACAAAGCTGAAGATTGTGATATTGCATATATACAATAGGGCAGAGCTAAGGTAGCAGCTGCAGCTGATTTCTTAAATATATAGCCCTAACGCTATTGTTCGCTTTATTTTGCAGGGATTATGTTTTTCATGATGTAAATGAATTCCAGCCAGGTGGAATATACACACATGCATTCCATGAATCAATTATCTAAGATCTATTTCAGTCTGGAGCAGAGGCCAAATAAGGGGGGAAAATGGTTGGTCTGAATCACCAGGATGATAGAAATAATGACAGAGAAAAGCTGGAACATTCTGAATAGCCTAAAAAATGGAGTCCTGAGTCAAACGTCCCTCACCTGAGAAGTAAAGAATGAGCATTGGAAACTCTCCAAGAGAGTCTAAACATTCAGAAAATATCACCATCCAGATTTAAGTCTCTGCAAAATGCTGCTTCTAAGACTTGTTTTACAAATGGGTTTAGATAAGGTTAGTAATCATTTTAATTAATAAACCTTATTCTGAAATATTTTTAATTAACAGAGAAAATATTTTCCTTCCATTTTAAATCAGGTGCATCTAATCTCCAGTTTTATAATTATCTTTCCTTTTTTGTACATTCTTTTAGACAGGCTTTTTTTTTTTATGTTTAAAAGTTAGGTTATTTTTCCTCTGCTTGCCTCATCCCCTTTTCCCTTCTGCCTGTTTCTTGTAACGAAAAGGAATGGAAATTTAAAGAGGGAGGAGAGAAGACATCTCCTGGGGAAATGTTCAAAATGTGCTACTAAAACATCTCCAAGCCTTCTTGGAAATAAACTTTGCTCTGAGAACAACATAGTAAAGGTTATTTGATGGCAGTGTCATTTATTTATAACATTTTTCCTGTAAACATTAAACACTGGATATCTCTAGCACAATCAGTGTGAGGATGTGCAGCAACCAGAATCGACATCAAAGTCTGATTCTTCTCTTGCACCAGTTCAGCAGAATCTACAAAAGTAGTACAGAAAGAGCAGTTTCTCCAAACCATCACACCTCCATGTGCTTCATTCCTGATATACATACAAGAAAGTAATTAACCATCTGTTCCCATACAAGTCTTGACCGACCCTGAGAAATTGTCCACAACATTGCAATGCTGTTGCTGGGTTTTGCAATATGGATACTTGTCCATTGGGGACTGAGCTGAGAGCACCAATGTGTTTTACAAAAATTGCTGAATGGCAAAGTGCAGAAAAAAACTACATTTACAACGAAATTTCACTGATGATAGCCTGGCCCTAGGTTACAGTGTTGTAAGAAAACATAAATATTAAGCATGAAATCCCACCTGAATTGAAGTCAATGGCTAAATTTCCACTGACTTCACTATAGCCAGGATATCAGCCTAGCTTTGTTGTCATGGTTGGGGTTTTTGGCCCAACTTCAACATTAATTGCCTGTTAGTTGTCCAGGTAAGCAGCTATCAATGCTGAAAAAAAGTGTTTATTGTTGTGTACATACCACCTTTCATCATCCCCACTTCATAGCACTTTCGCAGTCGGCAGGCCTGGCAGCTCTTTCTCCTGTTCTTGTCAATGGTGCATTGGTTAGTAGCCGGACACATGTAGTCATTGTGCCCTGCAAAGCCAGAGGAAAAATATAAAGTAGAATTAATGAAAACATAGATGATCCCTGAACACAGCAGTTTCCACTGCTCCTGTAATACTTATTCTTAATTTTCTCTTAAAGTATTTTTCATGATTGAGCTAATCATAAGGAATTTGATAGCTTTGCCCAAAAAAGCAGATTAGGCATACACAATATTTGTGCTTTATTATAGACACAGTGGTAGTGATTCTAGAGTTAAGATGGAATCTATACTTCCATTCTATGTTCCATTTTAAGCTGGCCTGCTGACAGAGGAAACAAAAAGGGAGCAACTGCTCTGGGGCCCGGTTATTCAAAAGGGCCCAGGGCTCCCAGCTGCCACTTCTACAGCCACATTTAGAGGCTTGGGCAATTTAAGATGCCACCAGAGCACCAGGCAGTGTGCTAGGGGTTGGGGCTGGCTACTCTTAGCCTCGCCCCTTCCTCCTGAGGCCCTGCCCTTTCCAGGGGCGCAGAGCTGGACTCTTCCCCCACCCTTTTTGCCCAGGGGCCCAGCAAGTCTGTCAGCGACCCTGATTTTCTGGATCCTATGTCAAAGCAGTATTAGAAATGTAATGTCAGCACTAACTTAATAAAAAGGATTACCTCCACAAATCTAAGAGTCAAAACAGAGGACTGATGGGCAGGACTCACACATACTATTACCAGTTCTACCACTGACTTTGAAGTAATTTTGGCACGTAACCTAGTGCCTCAAGCTAATCCATCTGGAAAACAGGTAAAATACCAACCCACCTCCCTTCCAAGACTTATTGTGAAATACCGAAATATCCTTGGAATGGAAAGGCTCACCGAATACATTTAAGCATCCACTATGCTTCTGGCCAGTGAAAAATGTGCGTGAAACCATAAAACAACATAGAAGTGCCAAATATTAACCAATCAACTAATCAAGTTTCTTATCTGTATGGGCTTCAACTCAGGTTAGGCACCTACTGGCAATCCCATGTCAAAAACACTTATTAACTAATTACAAATTTTAAAAGTGGCAATGTTTAAAAGAGTATTCCAGAGCCAGTGCCTTTTCACTGTGAGCTCCCCTTGCTTACTGCATCTGAAACCTGTTGATTCTTGTTACAGACAGCTACCATGTCTTTAAGTCTGCCATAATAGAGGCTATGACTTTCAATAGGCATGTTATCTATTCCTAGTATGAGGTATTACATTTAGCCTCAAGGACTTTTCTCATCTTCCATATTTAAAAATGTACAACTTCCCAATTATAGAGAAAGTTTGGTGAGAATGGAAAACATTGTCCACACAGATCTTGCCCAGTGTTTTGTTTTTCCAACTAAACAGGACAAGGTATAGCACGTAATGAAAAATTTTACTGCAGAACTGTTTGTTCCTTACTCAGGTCAGGGATCAGTCTGAGGTAGAGTGGGGTGGTGGCTTGACAGAGACCTTGGTCTCTTCAAACCCTGTTTCCTTGCTTATGCATCAGAAAATACAGAGTAAAAATGGCTATCAGATTACACCAAGAACATCTGCTCTCTTATGCTGCATAATTAGGATCTAATCACAATAAGCTGGAGAACTGTAAACTTGCTAATATGGTGACAGCAGACCACACACTGCCTGAGATAAACAGGCATATTAATTATTATAATTAATATTATTTACAAGCCCTGGCTAATAAAGCAGTGTGACTAGAACAACCTGAATTTTCAGGCTATGCGCCAGGGCTGAGCTAAGGAAATTGCTCAGAGATACTACCTCAATTTAAGCAAACCCGTTTAAAATGTTCACCTCCTTCTATTATATAGTTTGTTCTATATCTGATTCAAAACATCTCATGTAAAAAAGTCAAGCTGGAAAAAGAACAGTCCTAACCACATAAAGATGTGATATCTGTCAGAAAAAAGGTAATGTTTAAAAAAATCTTTTTTATATGGTCAAGTTAAACAATAACAAAAATCACAGAAGATCTTGTCCCCATTCCTCAGCTTCAGTTTATAATCCAAAAGGAAGAGCTCTGAAATGGGAAAACAAAATGAACCACATCCTCCCTATTGTCAGTTGTGTGTGTTATGGTTACTGATTATCTTGACTGTTAAAGATGCTAACCATTAAAGATGCTCCCCTAGCAGTTAAACTAGGTTAAACTGACATAGGGATCAGGAGCAGGCCCTATCCCTTCAATTCAGCAAACTACATAATGGCTGTATCTACACTAGCTCTCAACTTCGAAGGGAGAATGGTAAGTAGGGTGTCGGGAGATTATTAATGAAGTGCTGCAGTGCAAATTTTGAGGAGTAAAGGGACTTCAAAGTAGCCCAGGCACTTCGAAGTACTGGTGGGTTAGCCATGGCTACATGCAAGCCTGCACTTCAAAGTCCTGGCTTGCGTGTATAGCACTTCGAAGTTGCCATGGGGGAGAATTAGCCTAATGAAGTGCTGCATATGCACAGCAGCACTTCATTAATAATCTACTGACACCCTACTTACCGTGCTCCCTTCAGAGTTGGGAGCTAGTGTAGACACAGCCAATGAAATGTTTAACTTTAAGAAGAGAGGTAAACCTATTGAGGTCAAAGATAATATATGATCAAGTGTTTTGCTGAATTGACACTAAAATGGTTAAATTTCCTATTGTAGGTGCTTTATAGGTATCATGGGTTTACACAGCTCAATAGTTCTAAAGTCTTCCTTATTAATGTGTAGGAATATAACATTCAGTATAGCTTACAGCACTTAAATATATGCTACAGCACCATTTACAAAAGCTGGTTCCTTCCACAAGGAGCTTACGTGCCCTTTACAGTTCATTCAGAGAATGACTTGTTTCTATTGCGTCATATGCCTTATGCTGAAATGTCAGTACAGTATTTCTATCCCAATTCATTTGTTTGATAAGACGGTAGAAAGTCAGCAGGTTTTCAGTAGTAGTCTTCTATGATATTTTTACATGGTTTTGTAAGTAAGTAGTTTTTAAGTGAGGTGTAACTTGGTGGTGTGCAAAACAAATCTGACTCCTGGAAAGGGTATAGTGATTAGTAATCTGAAAAGGCTAAATGGCACTTGTTTCAAGACCTCAGATTACCTTAGGACCTAAAAAAGAGGTGCTTTAAAAAAAGGTTGACAAACACTGCTATACCCTACCAGCATATGCTAGAGTCCCTTTCTCATCTCGGCTGCCTTCAAGAAGGCAGGAGATCTTGCTGAGGAGATAATGGTGGCTGACTGAAAAGAGGGAAGTTTGCAAGTTTCCTATCTATAAAAACCTCAGCCTTGGTTAGCATGAGACTGAGAATGCAGATCAAAGTTAACCCAAAACTGCCTGAGTACTTTGGGGCTTTCATTTGACATTTCACACTTTTTTAATTTTGAGCTTTAAAAAGGGAGGAACAGCAATAATGAACTTGATCATACAAGATTTAAGCTATGTCTGCAATAGAACACTATGTCGAAGTAGCGTATTATGATGTAGGTCCATCGAAATAAGCTACTTGGACGTGTAGCATCTACATGTCCTGCAGGGCTGGCGCTGTCAATGTTCAATGTCAACGCAGTGATGTGAAACACTGAAAGGGCACCCCCCCCTCCCTGGAGAGCATCTACACCCAAAAGCGGCTCCTTTTGAAATAAGGGGCCAGGAAAGCCTGCAGACGGGGTCACAGGGCAGACTAGCCCTTCTGGGGCAACAGCAAGGCACTCCTTTTAAGGGTCCCTCCCAAACACACTCAGCCTGCACAGCACGAGGCCTGCAGAGCTGACACCACACTCACAGACCCAGTGCACACAGCCCTGGTCCCCCAGCAGCAGCAGCAGCAAGAAGCCCTCCAGGCTGTCACTGAGGCAGGAGCCGCCCTGCTTGGTACTGTGCAGGAGGCCACCTAGCAGCTCCTGGAAGGCAAACCCTCCTCAGGGGGTGAAGGAATTGCCCCAGACTATGGGGCCCTCCTGATCCCCCCCACCCTGCTGGGTGCTCTGCCCAATCTGGAGCTACCCCACCACCTCAGAGTGGTGGGAGTGCCTGGTCATAGGGGATTGTGACGATGGCCACTGGCTCCAGAATTTCTGGATGCAGTGGCAGACATTCCTTGAACTCTGCCAGGGGCTCACCCCCACCCTGAGGCATCAGGACACTCACATGCAGCGCACCCTCACTGTGGAGAAAAGGTTTGGCATCACTGTCTGGAAGCTGGCCACTGTAGACGGCTACCAATCTGTCGGACACCACTTTGATGTGGGCAAGGCCACAGCTGGGGCCGTTGTCATGGAAGTAAGGCGCCCCGAACGGGGACTCACTGGGGAGTTGGGGAAAGGGTCTGGGGAGGGGGCCCAGGGGGAAGATCCATGGAGGGAGGGTGCCCGGAGGGGGGCCAGGCATACCCTGCACACCCTGAGGGGTGCCTATGTCCCCTCCCTGCAGGTGGTCCTTGAGCTGAACGCCCTGCTGCTCCACAGGCTCATCCAGATCGGGGACCCAGACACAGCCATCATGAGGTTCACTGGCACGGTGTTCTCCAACTGCTTTGGGGCCCTGGATGGGATTCATATTCCCATCCATGCCCCAGACCACAGCGGGGGAGTTTTTAAACAGGAAGGGCTACCACTCGGTAGTCCTCCAGGCTATGGTGGACAGCTGGGGCTGCTTCCAAGACCTCTATGTTGGCTGGCCCGGCTGCACCCATGACGCCCATGTGTTCCGGAACTCAGGCTAGATGGAGACAGGGACCTACATCCCCCAGAGGGAGATCCCTCGAGGGACACCACTGTATCTCTCTGCCTCGTGGCAGATGCAGCCTAACCCCTCCAGCCCTGGCTTATGCAGCCCTACACAGGCCACCTCAATGCCAGCCAGGAAAAGTTCAATGGCCACCTGAACCATGCCCACCAAGTGATGGAGTGAGCTTCTGGCTGCCTCCTCACCCATCTCAATGTGGGCCTCCCGAACATCCCCCAGGTTGTGGGTGCATGCTGCACGCTCCACAACCTAGTGGAAAGCAAGGACAAGGTGACTGTGCAGGGGTGGGCTGTGGAGACCAGCATGGCCTACCCCCAGCCAGCCACCGCCCATAACCTCCAGGCGCACCACAAGGGGGTGTGGGTCCAAGAGGCCCTGCGGGCATATTTTGACCAGGGGACGGAGCAAGCACTGCTCTGGCCATGCCTGGCAGGCCTCCCACACGCTGCCCCCATCACCTGCACACTGCCGCACCACCTGCACACTGTTCCCCTAAACAGCAGATGACACACGTGTTGTTGAAAAATAAAACTGGGATTGTATTATTTACAAACAAAGCATGTTAATGAATTCTTTAACGCAACAAATGTCTTTTGAGAAGCTATGTACATGGGGGGATTCTACTTAAAGAGTGAGCATAACTATTTACAACAGAGGTTGGGGGAGAACTATATACAGAGGAGGTGGGCCTGGGGGGCCTAGTCCTTGGCCCCCACTGCCCCACCTCCGGCATGGAGGGGTGCGACACCCTCTCATCCAGGGTCCCCACTGAGGCTGGGTGGGGGGCTGGAATGACTGGCAAATATGGCTGGGCCAGCTCTGGATCCCCATGGCCCTTCCAGTGGGCTCCGGAGCAAGGGGCTGTCAGGAGGGACAGCAGGTGGAGCGGTGGGGGTGGCAGCTGGCCTGCTATTCACTCCAGAGTGCTAATGCCTGCTCCTCCAATTGGAGGTGATGCTCCGCCACCTCCATCCAGTTTTGGAGGGTGGTGAGGACCTGGGGGTCGGCAGCCACTTGTGGCTGGCTCCAGCAGTGGAAGGCCAGTCCCAGTGGTGGTCCCCAGCCTGGCTGGCTGCCACGCTGTGATGCACCTGGCGCATTGTCCAGCATAACATAGACTGCAGGGCTGTCATGGCCCTCAGACAGTGTGGCTGCAGATGGCGAGGGAAAGAGAGAGGACAGCCATTATTACTGGGCCCTGGCCTATGGCCCATGTCCATTGTCCCCCCATGGGTGCCAGGTCCCTGTCCCCTGTCCCCCAGCCATGGGCATGGTGTCCCTGTGGGCAACCCCCTTCAGGTGTTCAGCACCCCCACACCTCCCCCTGAGGACAGGGCAAGGTCTGTCTGTGGAAGCAGGTGCTGATGGGCCCTGGTGGCCGTGTTGCTGTCCCAGGGCTGTGGTCTGGATGGGCCACAGCAGGCCGGGGTCTGCTGGGAGTGTGGGGGGCCCCCAGTTGCATCCAGTGCCCCTGCCCCATAACCCAGGGTGTGCACCCTGTGGGGTACATACCTGATGGCCTACTCCCGCAGTCAGGGGACACCTGTCAGGCAGATGCCCGGATGGAGCTCTGGGATGGGAGCTCTATCTGGAGCTCCCCATTGCTGGATCCCTCCTTGGCGGTCCTGGGGGCTGGTGATCCCAGGGCCCCTGGGGTGTGGGGCTGGCCTCCGGGACAGACTTCTGGTCCAAGGCCTGCTAGGGCTCCTTGGCTGCCTTGTCAAGGATGGCTGTGGGGAGGAGGTGAACCGGGGGCCCAGGCTAGCCCTGAGCTCTCTGAAATCAGGACAAGCAGCGGGGGTGGCCCCAGACCAGCTGGGCAAGTCCTGGGCCTGAGGGTAACCCTGCCGCAGCTCCTTTACTTTGCTGCGGACATGATCTGGAGCGAGGGCAGGGTGACCCTGGGCGGCCAGGCCATCAGCCAGCCATGCAAAAGCTTCTGCGTTCTGCTGCTTGCTCCCCATTACTCGGAGCAGGTCCTGGATCTCAGTGTCCATCCAGGAGGAGCCCTGCTGCCTCTTCCCCCGACCCCCAGCTGGATGCCTGGGAGCCCTGGGTCCCCTCGGGGGGGGGAACCCTGGGGGCACTCAGGGGACTGGCTGGCTCCCATGGGTGGTGAGTGGGCAGCTCAGGGTCTCTCAAGGGCATGCAGGGTGAGCACGTGTGGCTGCTGCTGCTGCCTGCATGCTCTCAGGTTCCTGCCACAGGAAATCCAGGTCCATGGTGCATTAAGGGCTGTGGCACGTGGTGATCAGAGAGCTCCACAAGGGCTGGACAGCAAGTCTCAACCCCTCAGCTGATTGCCAACAGGGAGGACTCCACTATTTCAAAGTAGCAGGACACGGATCGTCCACACACACCCTACTCCAACGCTGAACTTTGAAATAGGGCTCTATTCCCATCTTCTGCTAGGAATAGCGATTTCAACGTCTCGCTGCCTTAAGTCGATTCTCACTTTGAAGTAGCGCACGGCATGTGTTGACACAATGGTGCTACTTCGAAGTTAGGCCAACTACTTCAAAATAGTCGGCTAGTGTAGACATGGCTTTAATGGCTCAGCTGCAGAGTAATCTCTGTTCATCACTATGAGGCTATGTCTTCACTACACATTGAACCTAAAGCACTTAGCTCAGTTTTAAATTGTGACTGTTCATGCATCAAATAATGTTATCTCAAATTTAGGGGAGCTACAGCCAACATTCTTACTCCAACAACCCGAGTGAGATTAACAGGAAGTTTGAATTTAAGTATTCAGATTAATGGTATTATGGAAACAGCTTCCATTAAACCAGCTTTATTGGCCTCCAGAGGAGTTCCACATGTATCCCACAATGCCCCACTGTTGCCCATTTTGGCCAGTTGCATCTCTGATGCTCTCCAGGTATGCAGGAAGTAAGGTAGCAGGAAGCCCACAAATTTAAGATTTCAGGGGCTGGCTGTCACCAGGGTAGGGAAGTCTTCCCCTCCCCAGCAAAGATTTTTGGGGTCTGGCTGTCGCTGGGGGGAAGTCTCCTGCTCTGACAAAGATTGCAGGGGCTGGCTGTCACTTGGGGAAGCCTCTTTCTGAAAAAATTTCCATTTGATTTCCACAGGAGTGAAATGAGGGCAACGCAATGTGGGAAGATGACGTCACATACCCACAACCACTTGCGGAGCATTTTTCCCCATACCGCACCAGCAAAAAAAACCCAGAATGGTATGGGGCTGAGGGAACTGTGGGATAGGTTCCCACAATGCACTGCTGGAACAGTCAGTTGGCGATTTAAAAAGTGTGGCAGCATTAATTTAACTTTGTTGGGACTTTGTAGGGAGGTAAGGATACTCACATTTGAATTGATAAAGCCTAGCATTACAAAATCAACTTTAATGAAATTGAATTAATCTTGTAGATGTAGCCCGTTGATCTGGTGTGAAATGATGGAAACAGCTACTAGTATGGCTGAGCACTTTTTGACTGTTTAAACTACTACCAAATGCAATCAACACTGGATATGCAGTATGTTGCCATTCGGTATTTATGTTCTCAGCTAGACTGACTTTACTAATTACATTTATGTAGTATACAGCAACAGGAAAACACATTTCATGTCAAAAGACCTAATCCGGAGGTAACTCAACCAACTCCAACTCTTAACTCTACAACTAATTCTATGCAACGATTCCATAGGTTGTATGAGGTAGACTTGAGAGGTGGTGGATTGCATAGCCAAGCTGCCACACCCATGTAACATCAGGGGCTTTCAGCTACTAGTGTATAGCAAGCACTGCCCCATCTCCCAGGTTTTGTATATCACTTTCAAGTTCCAGTGAAACCCCTCCATCCTCATAAAGGCCTCTAAGCCTGAACAGCTCTATGTCTTCAATAAAATTTGACTAGAACTACCTAATAAGACGACTCTGTGCCTTTCACCCCTCTTTCTGCCAATCAAGTTATGTAGATGAATCGGAGCAAACAAGTTGGAGAAGACACATTGCACAAGAACTGGTGCAAACAGTGAATATGCTGTTATCTGGACTATTCCATGACCATTAAGCACAGAAGTCTGTAAAGAATGGCACATAAAAAGCAAAGCATTACTTTAGAAATGCAGCTGATTGTTTTCTATAACACCAAATCAGTGCAGAGCTTTTCTCACCAACCTCCTAGTCCAAACCTTAAACGGCATTTCATTGTTTTCTACTCAGCACTTATGTAACAGAATGAGGAAAAGCCTAAAGCAATTTTTGTGCATTAAAATTCCTCCCCAAACCAATGTGCATCTTTTCAATTTTAGACAAGATAATAAAAAGGGAAGCATGTTTTTTTTTCCACATGGCCATTTTTTTAAATAAGACTGCAGTCCACTTGGCTGTGGCAGATCCCAATCTCTGAAGAAGTCTGGCAAGGAACTGTGACATTTTCTTTCAGGCTCTCTCTATCTGATAAATCACTATTGTTTTAAATGTCTGGCACACGATCAGACCAACAGCTGTATTAAAGAAAAAGCATGATGTATCACTCACAGCCATCACATTGTGATCACTCCAGAGACAATAAGTATTTTCAGTGATGGGCCTTATGGCCCAGAAGGAAAGTCACAAACTTAGTTATGTAGGACCTAATGCAGGCCCTGGCTATTATTTCTGAAACTTTAAAATAACATTTCTTACATCTCTAGCCACTCAAATTTCTATGTTCAGAATAAAAAAAAATACTACTATGGAAACACTCCATACCCAAATTCAGGGATACACCCTAAAAATTAATTATTAAATCACCCTTGATCCACCCAAAATTCAGTCAGCTACTCCACAGGACAAAACTAATGTATCTAATTCAATTTCATGTATAGACTTTATTGTTGGATTATCATAGGGTACCACATAAATTTTGCTAACTCTTAAGTACTTTTATGATCTCATCTGCTCTAGTATCTGAATACCTCCTCGTTTTACCTTGAAAGATAGGGAAGTATTATATTACCCCCATTTAACAGATTAGAAACTAAGGAAGGCTAAGTGATAATCGAGATAATTGATAATTGAGATAGTTGAGAGACTTTTCAATGTAAATAACAGACATCAGTGATCATTGCTGCTTTTAACAACGTTTCCAACATTTGTTTAACTGAATTTGTCATGGTAGTCCCCTAATATTTTTGTTTAAATATTTTGATTTTTTTTTAGGTTACTTTAATAGAAAGCCCATTCTGCCTATTCAGCAATTGCACTGTAAAATAAAACCTGCTGTGATTATTTTTCTACCTATTAATGTAAACCAATACCCCCTTGGTCTACTTTGTACAATTAACACACACCAGAAAAAGATTTTAAAGCCCAAAGGGGCCATTAAGATACCCAATAAGACATTGAGCAAACACAAGTCACAGAATTTTGTTAATTAATTCCTCCAGTAGAGGGAATTAATCATCTCTTATATGTAATTGAACATCCTGGAGCACAATAATTGGTAGCTGATATACAATTTTTAAGAAAGACATACGCTTTTGGTTCAGATAATCAAAACAACAATGAATTTGCCAGTTCTGCTGATAATTTTTTCAAGTTAATTACAACTGAAACATGGCAAGTTTAATTTTATAATGACCCTGTGCTAGTTTCAAATCAAGCTGTCTGCTAGTCTTCTCTCAAACATAAATGTCACCAGTTTTTGAAATATATTTTTCACAGGTGAATCTCTCCCACACTTTTATTTATTTTAGCTACCCTATGATGCTCTCCAATTTGACCAAAACATTTTTTCTCAAACAATTCAATCAAAACCAGACATTTGAGGAAAACTCTGCTTTCAGGTACTCTGAATTCCAAGGAGACTTCACCGCTGCAGCTCAGCATACAGTTTAAATTGGTGCACAAATGCACTATAAAGGTATTTATTTTTCTGGTGCCATTTCAGGTCTATTATGCAGAGAGCTGTGAACAAAGAACTTTGGGCCTGTTTTTCCACTTCTCCAGGTGTAAATCAAAAATAACTACACTGAGGCTGACAAACCGTTTTGGAAAGAGAAACAGCCGAGCTGGCTTTTATATTCAAATTCGGCACATTAACACATGGTTTAAATCATGATGGGAACTTTCTGAGTCACTATAGGGGCTCGTCTGCATACTTGGCTCAATCTAATTCTTGACCTTCCCCCCCACCCCTCCACTCTCTGATTTGCTCACCTTGATTATCTTTTTCTGATTTGTCCTCCTTGCTTACCGTTTTTGGTTCTCTGTGTCTTAAATATTGAGTCTGTTCTGGTCTGGCTATGGTCTGAAGAAGTGGGTCTGTCCCACGAAAGCTCACCTAATAAACTATTTTGCTAGTCTTTAAATTGCTACGTGACTGCTTTTTGGTTTGATAGTGTATAGACTAGCATGGCTTCCTCTCTGTTACTATTCAACATGTGAGGCTGACAGTTACACTGAAGTAAAACTGATTTGATAAGAGATTTAAGCCCTTTGCTAGACAATATACCAGCACTTCTTAAGGATAACATTCTTGTAATGAGGGCTTTCAGCTCTTATATTTCAGAGTAAATATTTGTGCTGCTGAGATAGATGGCACTGAGTATAGCATGAGTTAGCATTGGGTGCATCTAATATAACCGGCTCTGCCAGTCATTTCTAGTGATCCTCCAACCACTTCAAAATGCTTTCCTCTGGGCACTCTTAAGATTGACAAGCCAATGTGTTCATACTGTTATTTGTGATGAACAGTCCTAACTTGCAATGAAAAAAGCTAGCTCCATGCTAAGGAATCCAAATGATCAGATCAATACTTCATAAAAATGGTAGTGGTGGGGTTTTGAAATTCATATATCATCATTATGGTGGGATTTTTAATAGGGCACAAAGACTCTAGGTATCCAACTCCCATAAAAAGTCACTGTCAGTTGGACACAACTCACTTACGCTGTATGGAAAATCCCACACTTAAATGTTAAAAAAATATTATGGTCTATCACTTAGAGCTGGGGTCTGAAAGTCATGAGTTCTGATTTAGTTACTGGCTCTGTCACTCACTGTTTGACTTCCAGTAAGTCTTCCAATCATCGCAGCCTCAGTTTATCCATATAAATTTTTAATTTTACCACAACAAATTAATCCTGACAACTCCCTAAAGCACTCTGAAATCCTTCTATTTTCATGACTCACATGAAGAGATTAATTGCATTTATTTAATGGGTTTAAATGCACAGTCTCATCAGCCTAGATTCAAGTCTGGAAGTGCAGAGTGCAGTCTGAAGTGTGAAATAATCTGTGAGTTAATATGCAGTTCTTTCTAACAAAGCAAATATACCTTGAAGGAGGAAAGAGGAAATATTAAATGAGAGACTATTGAATTTCAATCACGCATTAGCAAGGCCAAAGAATTCTGCCCAGAACGTGTACACAGCATTGGAGTAGTAAACAGAAGAATTCTATACTGTTAATTTAAGAATAGTTTTGATTTGCTTCAAATTTAAATAAGTTGAACCGCAAATAAAGGGAATATTAACTGGGTTATGATAACTTTTCTTCCAGTCTGTAATTCTTATCTCATTGACCTCTAAGACAGTGCAGTAGTATGTAGAAGAACTCTCTACTAATCTATGTGATCAGACAATAGGTTGCATTCTGCCCATACTAGTGAACTATGTTGCCAAGTAAATACAAATTTTAAAACAGAAATTAGGGAAGCCCAAGCCTTAGCTGGTCTTCCACAAGCTTCCGTGCAAAGCTGTGCTTTTGTGGAACAGAGAAACTCTTACCACCAAAACAGGACTGAGACTTTCCTGAGTTTTATTCCAGGCTCTGTCAACTAACATAAGTCTTTTGTACCTTGCTTATCCATCCATACCAAAGGCATAACACCACTTATGGTTCCTATGTCACTAAGGTAAGTGAGGTTTACTTCATTAATGCTTATAAAATGAAATCAGGTACTCAGCTGGAAGGCACTGTAAACCTGTAAAGTATTATTATTAATTGCTACTGTGGACATTACGCTGTCCTCTGCTGAGTAACCTACATAAGATTAAGATTGGATGCATTTTGGTGTTTTGAAGTCAGTCATTACATTTAATGACATTATGCCCCTGAAGCCTTCAGGATATTCATATGTCACTTGTAGCCTGGTGAATATTTCTGACCAGCCAATCCTTTCTTAGCAAATTCAGTTTCATACCTGTGATTGGCTATACACACCACTGCACCATGTTGGAGTTTAGAATGAATTATCTTAGAATTACAGACCTGAAGAAGAGTTGTCAAAACCATTCTTAAATTAACAATGCAAACAATAGACTACCCGGAAGCCTGAACAAATCAATATGATCTGAATAAATCGTTCTAACCGTACCATAAGCAGGTGATATAGGATTTAGTAACTTTCAAACAGAAGTGTGTGGATTCATATAAGATGCCTAAGCAACTGGTATAGACCAAGTGACTGAATGAGTTAATGAAAAGAGATGGTTCTATTAAAGTAAAAGGTATATAATATTAGCAGTTAAGTGGCAAGATAGAAAGGATTTGTTCTCAAAGTGCAGCAAATCAATTTCTTTGGATTTCTCAAGATCAAAAGCATCACTAAATGAAACTGCATACTAAAGTAGAAGGAGAGAACACTAATAAGTGTAATGATCTTGTGAGTCAGGTATTTCACTGTTATCATAACTGAAACATGAGCATGCTAGTAATTTATGTCCCTACTTCAGGCCTTTCAGCAACATCTTCATTCAGAACAAGTTTTTTTTTCATTTTTTTCAATCACCAACTGTTCAAAAAACAGCACAGATCAAAAGGCAATGATTTGAACTTGTAACTTCCAAACAGATTCTGTTAAACAGTATTAAACCAATGAAGCCAGCCAAGCACTCCAAGGCTGTGTCTACACTAGCAAGTGTTTTTTGGAAAAGCCTGACCTTTTTTGAAAAACCCACGGAGTGTCTACAAACAAAATGTGCTCTTTCGATCTGAAATCGAAAGCACGCAGCCCTTTTTCCAGTGACTCTCTTCCTCTCCCACATGAGAAAGAGAGCCTTTTTCAGAAAGATTCTTTAAAAAAAAAGTATGAGTATATGCCCTAGAGGCCCTTCTTTCAAAAGAGCAATCCTCGTGGCACCAGATTTTTTGATCCCTGGCCTGTTCTTTCGAAAGAGCAGGGGCTGCATGGACACTCTCTATCAAAAGAGCAGATTGATCTTTTGATCCACGTTTTCTGTGTGGACACAATCTTTCAAAAGTAGTTTTTTGGAAGATCTCTTCCAGAAGAACTTTTTTCTAAGGATCACTTCAGTATAGATGCAGCCCAACATATGAGTAATTTAAATGTTTGGGTCCACTAATAGACGGAACTTTTAAAGTAAGAAAAAAACAACACTATTGATATTTGAGTGAGCACAATGCTTAGCTGGAACTGAGAAATAATCTGATATGGGATACAAGCTGGCTTGGTATCTGGCAATTGGTAACAGTTTCCCATACTGGGAAAGCACAGATTCCTATATAAAGTTACTGATTGTATTTCATAAAATAGAATTGCAGGATATTGTGGTTGAGTTGCTGAAGATGCAAGCCAGGCGTTCAGAGAAACACATGAAAAGGCATTTGCCAGTTGGTCAGACACAGGATATAAAAACAAAAAGTGAGAGAACTTCTCAAGTGCACACATCCTAAAACTTTGGACATGTACATGTTGAACATATTATGTAATTTTTATTGAGGGAATAAATAATATTTGCAGGCATGTTCTAAAACATGTTGCAAACATTCATAAACTCTCCTATAACAATCCACAGCCTCCAAGCTGTCTGACTGAAATAAAATTGATACCCATGAACCCCAATGGCATCTGTGACTGCACATTTAGATCATCTGCCCTAAGAATACTCAAGTTTGCACTGAACATAAAGAGAGTTTAATCAAAACATGTAATTAAAACAAGGGACTCCACAGGGAGACACTAAGTTTACAAAAGCTACTGAAAGAAGTTTTAAAAGGATTTGGAAGATTAGGAAGTAATGGCACTATCACAGTTACCAGGCTAACTTGGTCACAAGTTTCTAGCTGTCTCTTGTGTGATTGCAGCCTGAGACAATTCTCGCATTCTCACACTGGGTCATTGGCTGCAGACCCCCAACACTAATTTCCTCTGTACTGAGGAGGTCTGACTTCAGCTTAGATCCATAGGTATATTCATTCTCATGAAACAACCATGGTAATTAGTGACCAAAAGAACTTTCTTGAAGCAAAAGCTTTTAAAACATTTAAAAGCTATTTAAAACAAAAGCTTTTCATTAAAAAAATGCTTCTTAACAAAACAGACTGTGAAAATCTCTAGCTAGCCCTATGGCTTATCTTTCCACAGAGCCAGTGAGGACCATTTTCTTTGGACACTCTCTCTCTCTCTCTCACACACACACACACACACAAAGAACTCACCAACCTTCCCTTGCAACTTGCCCTCCGTCACAGGAATAAAGGTATTTTAATTGTTTAAGACCCACCACATGGACCATACATAGCACCCCAAAATCACCAATTTATCAAGACTGCCTCTACTTAGAGCTGAATTACCTGTACTCTCAAAGGACTGAGTTTCTGCTCCTCCATAGAACTTGATATCATAGCAGTATGTGGAGAACTAGAAGAATTCTTTGGCCAACTCCACCTCAAAAATTCTCTCACAACATCATCACTGGCCATCACCCACAGCCCCTCAGATAAAACCGCTCCAGCACATCATTAGTGATCTACAACCCATCCTGGACACTGATCCCTCACTCTCGCAGACATTGGAGGCAGGCCAGTGCTTTCCTACAGATAATCCACCAACGTGAAACAAATTCTCACCAGCAACGATATGCCACACCATGGCAACTCTAACTGAGGAACCAATCCCTGCAACAAACCTTGCTGCCAACTCTGCCCACTTATCTACACCAGTCCAGGACCTAATCACATCAACCACACCATCAGGGGCTCATTCACCTGCACATCTACTAATGTGATATGTGCCAACAATGCCCCTCTGCCATATACATTGGACAAACTGGACAGTTTCTATATAAAAGAATAAACGGACAAAAATCATATATATCAGGAATGGTAACATACGAAAACCTGCAGGAGAACACTTCAATCTCTCTGGACACTCAGTAGCAAATTTAAAAGTAGCCATGCTGCACCAAACAAAAAACTTTAAAAACAGACTCCAAAGACAAACTTCAGAGCTACAATTCATTTGCAAATTTGACACAATCAATCAAGGATTGAACAAAGACTGGGAATGGCTGGCCAGCTACAAAAGCTGTCTATCCTCTTGGTGTTGACACCTCCACATTAGCTGTTGGAAATGGGCCACATCCTCCCTGACTGAATTGACCTCATCAACTTTGGCCTTCCTCTTGATTGGTACTCCCTTCTTTTCATGAGCCTGTATATTTAGACCTGCCTCTGGAATCTCCACTCCATGCATGTGATAAAGTGGGTCTTTGCCCACAAAAGGCTATGCTCCAAAATATTTGTTAGTCTATAAGCCGCCATAGGGCGTCTCAGTTTTTAATGACACTACTACCACTCACAACCAGCACATCCCCCATCAACAATCATAAGAGAAGCAGCTGACTAGACACCCCACAACAAGTGAAACCATGCAGTCATTAATTGACGGCTTCACAAAAAATTGACTGAGAACTTTAAACATCACATCCATCACAATCACTGCACTGCTGAGAGTCCTTAAAAACTAACTTCCAGATATTGATTGAAGACAACAGAGGTTCAATCATAGTCCTCAACTTTGACAACTATATTAATGAGGCCAACAGACAGCTTCCTGATACTACTTACTATAAAGAACTATGAGAAGACATTGCATCACAATTCATCCAGGAATTTAAGAATATCATCAAAGTGTTCTTTTCGCATCTGACATCTCAGTCCTCATTCTCAAATGGAAATCTGAACACTTTCAAAAGACAAGCCTGGGAACTTAGCTTTTGCAAAACACTAAAAATCATGGACTTCAACCTTACATCCAGTGTCTTTATTGTGACAAATTATAATCTACTAACCCCCTTTTTTGTCCTTTGAATTCAGAGATATTAACTGGCCACTGCACTTTGAATGGTCTTTCATAACGTGTGTTAACTACTTATGGAAACACTCTGTTCCATCTTTTTATTTAGCTGTGACTCTGAGGGTGCACGTACACTAGGAACTAACTTCGAAGTTAACTTCAAAGTTAGGCACTACATCGAAGTAACTAGCAGAGAGTCCACACACATTTTCCCTTACGTTGAAGTAAGGAGCCCAACTTCAAAGTCCTTACTCCAGTCCCAGGAATGGAGTAGTGCCCTACTTCAAAGCAACGTGTGTGTAGATGCTCTACTTCAAAGTTGCTTACTTCAAAGTTGTACGTCAAAGTAAGCAACTTTGAAATTATTTCCATAGTGTAGACACAGCCTGAGTATTTTTCTAGATCTAAATAAAAAGTCTGTGTAAGTGCAAAAAGTTTGTCTTTTTCACCAACAGAAGTGAGCCCTAAAAGATTGTCTCTAATACAATCTGGGACCAACCTGACTACTACAGGTTGAACCTCTCTTGTCTAGCACTCTGGAGACCTGACTGGTGCTGGACAAGGGAATTTGCAAGACCATACAATGTCAATATAGTCTAGAAGCATTATCAATGCTTCCACTGCTTACTGGGCTCTTAAAAGACATTTAAGGGTAAATTAGAGATAAATAACAGCACAGGACACAGAGCCAAGAGTTGTGGCTATAAACAAACTTTATGGGACCACGGGAAACTTGGTCACACCCATGGTAAGGGGTTTTCCATCTTATTAAAATCATGCCAGATTATGGATGTTGCAGGATGAGAGGTTCAACCTATACCACAGCATTGCTCTTTGATTTGTTAGGTCCTAGCATTTATATTCAAGGGTGGATAGGAATGTTTTTAGCACTTTCAATAGTCCAAGGCTCATAATACCTCATATTCAGAAAACAACATTCATAACAGTATATCAGCATCAAAGGAGAGATACACAAGAGGTATGCCTAGATACAGCAAATAGGCACATAGGGTGGGGAACAGGGAAGAGCTGTTGAAATTATCATAAAGCTGGCATTCAGCAGTTTCATTTCCAGCTCTAAATCTCATCAGAACATAGGAAAAATATGAAAGTTTCCCCCCAAAAGATCCATTTTTGTTGAAATTTTGAGAGCAGTTCTATTAGTTAAACTGGAGACTTAATTATTGAGTTCTTACACTTTACTTTCAATACTGTAAACTTGTCATTTGGGCTAATCCAAGGGTATTTACATTTGAAGAGCAAATTACCTGTTAGGTCAATCACATACTATGTGATTTATTTTTCATTTTATGAAACCTGTGGGTGTTGTCAGGAATATTTAATGTCACCTCTCCCTTCCCTGCTTCCCCGGGTTGGGAAAAAAATCTCACTAACTCTTCTAACTGAATGCTCTGATTACATTTTCCCTGGTTCCACACTGATGAAAAATATAAAGCTTTACCTTTTTTATGATTCAGTATCACTGAAAACTAGGCAAAAACAACTATTCTGATAATACTTATGATGCAGCCTTCAGTTGCTATTCACAGCAGAGCAATGCAATTGTCAAACAAGTGAGTTACTGGACACACCAAGGTATTAAAGAGTTTCTGTCTTCTTGGCTGCAGGATGATTTATACAAGTTGTAACTACTATCAAAGAGATTAAATATGGAAATACAATGGAGGAGAATGGCCATAATGAAATAATGGTGTGAGCAGTTCATGAACCCATCTTGGACTGCCTGAAAATACTGCAGGTAGGGTGGTGGGAGAGTAATATCTATACTGTTCTTTTTAGGCATCTTTTGCTAGTGAAAATGAAAATCATTGGAATTCAATCCTTGACTCTCTCCACCCACAACACAAAAAGAAAAAAAGTCACTACCAACCCTGAAAGTTTGCAGTTCAAACGTTTATTTCAACAGGGTCAAGCACTATCGCTCTGCAACTAAATCAACAACTGATAAAGGCTGGTATCCACTGCCAAGAGATTCTCCTCCCTGTGGCCCAGAATGCATGACTGTACATACAATCCATTCTCAGCTGCATGACTGAAATATTTTATTTCACTGGGCTAGCCCTGAAGGGCTAGAGACCCAGACGTCTGGGAGGTTTAAGAGAGTAAAGAATGTTCATTCACCTTATCAGCAAGTTTGTGTTTAGGAGCTTGGGAAAAATATATTTTCTGGTCTCAACTCTTTCCTTGCCTTACTTCAGAGCCTCATTCTTAACTAGAAATCTCGGAATTATCGTAGGATTTGTAAAGACCTGAAGCTAGAGAGAGAGAAAAAGGAGGAACCAGGCAGAAAATAACGAGGGGTGAGTGGAAGTGAAAATTTGTGACACTGATAGTTCTGTGACTGAGAACTGGGGGAGGAGTTAGTCCTGCTAGGTTCTAGGCATCCTCAACTCACATTGTAATCAGTGGAAGCTGAGGGTTCCCAGTACCTCAATCATGCCTGGCACTCTGCTGGAGACAGTTCTGGGAAAGCAAAAGTAATTCCTTCACCTCCCAGGTCCTTGACTGCAAAGAAGTACAGCAACAAACAGGGGAGGGAAAAAAGAAGTAGAGAGGCAATTGTCCTTCTATAAGTGGCACTGAAAAACCCATAACTAGATCCAGTATGCATATCTGCGTTTTCAAAAGGATGGAGATGTTAGAAGGCTAGGAAAAATTCCTTACTCTATGAACTCAAACTATTTAGCTTTTGATGATCAAGACGTTACTTGATTGTGATTTATAAGTACTTCTAGGGGGATGAATAGAAGTTCTGTACTCTAGCAGAAAAAAGCAAACAAGACTCAATTGTTAGACAAAAATCAGACACAAGTTTTAACAATTAGAACAAACTACCAAGAAAAGTTCATAAACTTACACTGGATGCCTTTCAAGAAGGTGTGTTTTAATTAACAATATTTTGGATTCAAAAGAGCAGGAGGAGACAAACTATGACCCGTGGGCCAGATTCGGCCCATAAGACCGTTCAGTTTGCCCCCACCCCCTCATCTCACACTGGTGAGTAGGGTCTGGACAGCAGTGTCATGAAAAGCCAGCCCAACTGCCGGGCAGTGCAGTAAGCCAGGACATCTGGTTATCCAGCTGCCCAGAGAAGTTAGCCCCCAACTCCTCTGCTTCTGCCTCTCACCTTGCAGTCTCAGCTCCCCCAGCACTTGGGCATCCCACTTGCCATGCTCTGGGTGGCATGGCTGCAGCTCCAGCCAAGAGATGCGGCTGCAACAACACCAACCTTGGTGCTCCAGGTGGTGCAGCCAGAGGTTGGGAAGCGAGGGAGAGAATTCGTGGGGTAATCAGTGGGTGGGAACTAAACTACACCCGGCTGCCTGGAGTGACACAGCATCCCCCAGCCTTCCCTACCTGCCCCCCATGGCAGCAAACACAACTCCCAGTAGGACAAATCCCAGTGCCTTAAGTGCCAACCTCCTTCCTTTTCAGCCAGTCACTAGGGTCACATCCTCCTGGTCTTCTACAGCCCTACCCTTGAGACAGAACCTTGAAACTACCCTTATAGAGCCTCCCCAACATGTTATATATACACCCATTCAGTTCTTCTCCCCCACCTTGGTAACATCAATGTTCATATCGCTCTGTACAATTTCCATTCCCAGATGTGGCCTTCAGACCAAAAAGTTTGCCCAACCCTCAAAAGAGGGACAACTGGGTGAAATTCTCCAGCATGTGTTCTAAGAAATCAGACTAATAGATGTAATGTCCTTTCTGACTTTAAATCTATGAATAGAGAAGTACAACTTATTGCGGCTGTTTGCGATGCTAGAATGGCATTTTAGATATGACAATGTTACCTTCCAGGTCACTTCCCATGGGAAAAGTAAGGTAGAAAAAGCAAGTCTGTGGATTTGGAAAGCCTGAAGTGTGCTGGCAAGCTCTGAAACTCAGCAACACTTAAACAAGGTGCCAGGGCCATGGAAGAAGAGGAGAACACCAAAGCTGTGAATGTGTGCAAGTCAAACTATTTTTCCTCCTTATTTTAACTGAAAAAGATAGAACGTAAATGGAACTGGTTTATAATTACAAACATATGCTTGGATTCTTTTTTCCTGAATTTAGAACACGGGAAGTTCAACTCTTAGAAACAGAAATTACTAAATGGCTGTTCTTGCTGAAGTACCTCCCTGGAGGTCTTACAGAATTAGAAACAGACAATAAGATAACTAAAACCTTTTAAAGAGCTTTAGCCAATTCATTATAGATTTTGGTGAGCGCTCTTAATTGCATTGGCCAGTGACCAATATCTTTTTTTTTTTAATTTAAGGAATCTGAATAGTTTTAACTGATTATTCTAATTCTATCATACCCTCAATCTGAAACATTTCTAATAATTCTGCTGGAGTGTGCCTGGTACAAGAACCACTCCCACCATACCTCTGGGTTCAAGGTCAGTCAAATCAGCACACCCCTGCCCATAACGCCTACAGCCTGCATGCCTCTGAGGAGTAAAACACCCTTACATCACTAAGCCAGGCACGCAATGGTTTGCATTCTTGTTCAATATTTGAGAATATGCTGAGGACTATTATTCCTATTAACACCCAAATTACGAGACACTAAAATATCATTTCTAATAGGGACATGAACAGGCAAAAGGCTTGAAATAGAAAATGGCAGGATAAACTTGATGCTGCCATTAGATCCTGCTTTTGTAGAATCAAAAGGAAAACATTCACAACTTGTGACTGCAAGAAAGCAGTAGAGCATCCAACTCTGGCTTTATTTTGAGCTTTCAGCTATTTGGCATACGAAAAAGTCATTCAAAGTCTGCAAAAGATCTAAGTCATTTCAGTCATTGTGGGAGAAATGCAAGAACTTCGCCATCACTCTTTGCCCTTACTGACCAAGAGAACTGTTGCAAATTATTTATATTTTATGAATTAGTGAAATAGGGAACACATTTAAAAAAGTCCCTCAAGGATAACAGATCACAAAACGTGCTACATTTATTTAATTGAAATCTGTAGCTTACTTATTTGTAAAACCATTAATAAAAACTCTGAACATTTTGAAAACAAAATCTTCATCTGGTAGGTCACTATAGCAACTCTACTATGAAATAGTAACAGAGAGGGAGCCATGCTAGTCTATATACTATCAAAACAAAAAGCAGTCCACTAGCACTTTAAAGACTAACAAAATAATTTATTAGGTGAGCTTTCATGGGACAGACCCACTTCTTCAGACCATAGCCAGACCAGAACAGACTCAATATTTAAGGCACAGGGAACCAAAGGGGCTCATCTGCATACTTGACTTAATCTAATTCTTGACCTTCCCCACCCCACCACTCTCTGATTTGCTCACCTTGATCATTTTTTTCTGATTTGTCCTCCTTGATTACTGCTTTTGGTTTTCTTTGCCTCAAATAGTGAGTCTGTTCTGATATGGCTATGGTCTGAAGAAGAGGGTCTGTCCCATGAAAGCTTGCCTAATAAATTATTTTGCTAGTCTTTAAAGTGCTACTTGACTGCTTTTTGTTCTGCTATGAAAGTCTGGAGAAGAGAAAAAAAGACCTATAATGATTAATCAGTCTGTTCTGCTGTATTTGAAGCTGTTTCACTTCAATACAATGAAACAAAAACATGATCTATAAAAAACATTGCACAGTATTTTAGATTTGCACACATGCACACTCCATCTATGTCACTACAATTTCCTCATATGGATCCAAAAGAATTCCTCTCTTTCTCACTCTCCACATATTCAGACCCTTTGGATCATTCACAGCTACCACTGGAAACAAAGCATTTAGCACTTCACAAGATTAGGCTCCTGCATACAAGCTATTTCATGTAACTCTTTTTAGAGAGGCTTTTTGACCCAACTGATTACCACAATTCTCTGATAAAACAGCTAAATGCTTCGATTATTCATCCTCACTGGCATTAATGTCGCCAGTCTATTGTGCCAGTGAAGGTGTTCATGAATACGAAGTCATAAATCTGTATATGTATATTTAAAAGACATACACACTAGGGCTGCCTACGCTAGAGAGTTTTGTCCACAGATGGGGGCCCTCTGTCTGCATAACTCAGGGAGCGTCTACACACTTAAAGTGTTCTCTCGACAGAGTCTTGCCAGAACTCTTCATTTGCCTCGACAGTATTATCCCTCAAAAACTTGAGACATAACAATCTCTCGGTATAGTACTGTTGACAGAAATGTACTGTAGACACTTCTGTCGACAGAGACGGCTTCCGGTTGCCATACGACCCTTTGCAGAGCTGCCATTCCATTTTCTGGCACCAGAGGGCAGTGCAGTCTGGCAGTTCTCTGTGGACAGAGCAAGTTGTGTGTAGCTGCAATCTGTCGACAGAGGCACTAACTTCTGTCAATAGATGCTTCTAGTGTAGTCATAGCCTAGAAATGGTTGTGTGATAATTACCAAGTAATTTATCTGATTAATTTCCTAATACATAAAGAAACATAACATTTTTCATAATTAACCCACCTTTTACAATCAGGTGCATTTCTTTGTGTTTGGGTTTGAGTAATATGACAATTTTCATATTTTCAAAATAAGTTATTCATCAAAATGTTTTATTTCATATTCGCCTGTCTTAGTGCACAGCAAAGAGCATTTTCAAGGCTCAAGCTGTAAAGTATGGATCTGGATCAAAATTTTTCCCATTATTCAATTAGGATTTTTCAGTCAGATTATTTTTCTGACTTTGGCGATTTTAAAAATATCCAATCATTTTCAAGCTGTAGCAACATTGAAAAAAGAGTATTAGAGGCAGCTAAGTTGTCATCAGTTTTACATTACTAGTACTCCAAAACAAGTATAGCATGCTTTTCAGCCTTTGTCTATAGAAATGTTAACCCTTAAGAACAGATCGTACAGGGCAGTTCATAACAAAATAAAGCACTGGAGCAGTATTAAAAAGAATCCTATTTGTAGATCCCCTACTGAAAACCCTAACTATCAGCATAGGGCCACGTGTGAGAGATCTTGGGAGATTCTCCATTTGCACCACTAATACTAAAACATCCTCTCTAAGATAGCTCAGGGGTTTGAGCATTGGTCTGCTAAAACCAAGGCTGTAAATTCAATCACTGAAGAGGCCATTTATGGGTTTTGGGGCAAATAGATTTATTAAAAAAAAAATTCTATCAGGGATGGTACTTGGTCCTCCGAAGAGGGCAGTTGACTGGACGCTATGACCTCCTGAGGTCCCTTCCAGTTCTGTGAGATGTGTATGCCCGTTTATATTATTATAGTATAAGAAGAATAATTTGTGGAGGAAACTAAAATGCAGGACTTATCCAATAAACACCTATACAAGTAACCTGCATTTGTGTGACTGTTTCCATTCACCTCAAGACAACTGCATGTGAGACAAAGGATCACTGAATGAGAGAAAAAGATCTTTTAAAAGGGATGTTTGAAATTATAGGATAAAAATGTAGATGAGAAGTATTCCAAACCGTTCAAAACAATTATTGTTATTAAGGCATTATGAAAATTTAGGTGGTATCTAGGTGACCTGTTAAGAAATATTGCAAGTAAATTTATATTTATTTGCCAGGCATAATTTTGTGTTAATTATCTCAAAGCCAATACATACTCCAAAATACTCTAGAGAAAAAAAATTCTTAGAAAAGAGAAAGACAGAACTATTATTTCTAGTATCCTTGCACAACTCCCAAAGACACACATTTTAAGGCCAAAATGGACCATCATGATCATCTAGGCTGTGTCTACACTATGAGATAAATTTGAATTTAATTCAGTAAGCTCAATATTACCACAACTGTCTTCACTGTAAATACCATTAGCTTGATTTAAGGTGCACTAATCTCGAGATTACAAAATTGCAGTTACCTCAGGCTCGAATTCAGAAGTTCAATTAAAGGTCAGCGTGGAAGTGTCATGTCTTAAAATCAAGTTTATTAGCCCCCAGAGGTGTCCTGTACGTAATCCACAATGCGGCTCACTGCTCCACTCTGGCCGCTGCTCTCCAGTAACAGGAAGACTGTGAATTTCCAAGCGGGAGCAGCGAGCCTTTAGCTGTGGGCTCATGTTGATATGAGAGCCTGAGAAATGTCTTTCTTTCTTTTCTATTAGCACTGAGAGTGCATCTGCTCATTCAAATAGCCCCTGCAGGGAGTTCGCAGCTCTGTTTGTACACTTGTTTTTTTTTTCTGTGCTGCCTGGTGCCAGCCCATACCCCATCATTCCACGGGCCAACAAGGCTGTGATAGGGGTCATGCTTGCATAACACGCTGAGAAACTTCTTCTCAGCAGTTTACATTTGTGTGATAACCCCCATCCCTCCCCCACAGGCGCCACACAGTCTCAGTCTTTTCTGTGCTCAGCCACGTCACGTGGGTAGCCCCCAACCCAATAAAAGGATGTGCCTGCTGTTCAGTGCTGACCATGTTACCAGGCACACATTTAGGGCTCCAAGGGCAGGAAAGATATTCAGGGGCTTGCTGTGCCATGGGGAAGTCTCCCCCCAGCAGCTAAGATATTTGAGAAGGAGCACCTCAACTGGCCCCCACTGAACATCCCTCCCCATGCCCAGACCAGGGCTTGCTGGTGCCAGGGGGAAGTCTCCCCTGGCAGCTAAGGGGCTTGCTGCTGCTGGGAAGAAGTCTGCTCTGGTGGCTAAAATACAGAGGGGCTTGCTGCCACCAGTGGGAAGTCTCATGAGCTGCAGGGGCTGATTCCCCATGAAGGGACCATGTCAACTGGACCCTCCATACTTGGCCCCCACAACCCTCAGAAACATGAGCTGTCCCCACCCCCGAGTCAATGAGATTTGGGGCTTACACCATCTTCTTATTATACCTACAGTGACATTCTTTCTGTGTTGTTCTGTTTTGTTCCAAAACTACCTTAGCAGAGGTTCTTCCAGGAACACCTTTTACAAAACATACATTATTTAAAACATTCTCATTGTCTATATTATTTTCTCTCTTATGTAAGGATTTTGCCAGTGGGCCTAATCTCACAGCAATATAGTGAGGAGGCGAAACCAATAATCTTTTTTCCTAGACATTTCTATCCCCTTTCTTCTCACTTTAAAATACAGTCTGGGTCCCTGTATTATTTTCAGGGGCCACATGAAGGCAATGATGGGAGGTGGGACCCTCTGTGGATGGCCAGTTGTGAACACAGTGGTTGCACCTGTGTGAGCAATACAATGGGTGGGGAAACCAAAAATTCCTTTTCCCTACACTTTTCTATCCTCTTTCTTCTCACTTTAAAAAACAGTTCGGAACCCTGTATTATTAGTGGGGATCACATGCAATGATGGGAGGTGGGACACTCAGTGGGTAGCCAGTTGAGAATACAGTCATTGCACCCGTGCTGGCAATGTAATGTGGGGGGAAACCAAAAATTCTTCTTTCCTACACTTTTCTATCCTCTATCTTCTATCTTTGAGGGTCCCTGCACTATTTCCAGGGATCGGCATATTTGCAGGGATTGGGAGGGGAAGGAGGAAAATGCAATGTGGACAGATGATGTCAAGACCAGTGAGCAGACCCAGAATGCTACGGTGATGAGGGAACTGTGGGATAGCTTCCCACAATGCACTACTGCAACAGTTGATATTAGCCAGTTTGAATGTGGCAGCAATGACTCAACTTTGTGAGAAACATGTGGGAAGTGAGGATGGTCAAATTCAAACTTATAAGTTCCAGAATTACAAAATCAATATGAACAAATCCAAATCTAGCTCATAGTGCAGACATAGCCTTAGTCTGATCTCCCCATTCCTGTAATTTACCCACATCCTCTGGCTGAGTTACGGAAGTTCTCAAATTTTGGTTTAAAGACTTCAAATCTTGGACTTCATCTTTTATTCTAATTCAGAGCAGCAAGTGACGTGCCCTCTGCTAGAGAAAAAAAGGACACACACACATCCCAGGACTCTGCCAGTCTGACATATGGTACAAGAAAATGCCTTCCTGGCCCGAAACATGGACACTGGACTGAGGCATATAGGTAAGACCCACCAACCAGACAGCTAGGAAAGAATTCTTTGTAATAATTCAGAGCCCTCCTCATTTTGTGTCCCATCTCCAGCCTTTGGAGATATTTGCTAATATTAATCACAGATAGTCCATATGCCATAGTAGACAATCTCTTCATACCACCCCCTCCTTAAACTTAACAAGCTTGGTCTGATAAATTAGGCTTTTTGTCCCAACTACTTCTCTTGGAATTCTGTTCCAGAACATCACTCTTCTGGCAGTGAGAAACCTTCCTCTAATTCAAGCCTAAACATCTTCATGTAGAGTTTAAATTCACTTGTTCTAGTGCCAACAATGGTCTTTACTTTAATTAGTGGGTAATAAGGTTGGCATTCTTGCACAGTTTGAGGTTTATGGGTGGTACTGCCACAACTGAGTGCTCTCTCCTTATTTTTCTCGTATTATTATACTAACCAGTGTCCAGTCCATCTGGCCACGAAAAAATACTTAAAATTGCAAATGCATGTGGTAGAATAAAATTACTTTGTGAGTGCTAATGATTTTCTTAGATGTGAAGGATTTTTTTTCTAATTCTTACATTCAGAGATTAGATTACCATCCAATCTGCAATTCTAGCAATAAC
Source organism: Carettochelys insculpta (assembly GCF_033958435.1). NCBI lineage: Eukaryota > Metazoa > Chordata > Testudines > Carettochelyidae > Carettochelys > Carettochelys insculpta. Next base: position 93,984,211 of record NC_134139.1, read on the forward strand.
CAAATGGAAGAAGTGCTACAAAATGAACAGACTGCTGAGCACCATGCATAGAATGGAGGATACAGACTCAACACCTGAAGGCGAGAGATATGACGATAAAAAGTGGGGAAAGACAATTGCCCTGGTTTAGAAGTAATATCATGTTCTTGTGTTAAACATCAATTACACCAAAGGAGCCATTGGAAAAGTGGGTGTTCAGGACAGAGACATGGCCACAGGTGGGTATAAATGGGCTGTGGTCCACTCATTTTTCATCCAGGCCCATGCACAGCTGGGGATCAGGGCCAGGGTGGTGGGGCTTACCTCACTCCTCTTGGCATTCCTGAACAAACTATGCTCCTTTCTACAGATATTCTATTCATGAGTTTTACACCATGCCTCTGTCTTAACAGAAGATCATTAAGCAAATTAAGGTCAGAAGGGATTTCCTGCATAACACAGGTCAAAGAATCTCACCTAACAACCACTGAATCAAGCCTATTATTTCTGTTTGAACTATAGTATTTTATCTAGGAAAATAGCCGGGATTGATTTAAAGATGTTAGGTGTTGAAGAATCCACCCTACCACTAGTTGTTATGGTATTTATTTTTGCTGTTGAAAATTTGCACTTTATATCTAGTCTGAATTAATCTAATTTCAGTTTTCACTCTTTTGATCTTATGTCTTTGCTTCTGTTGGATTAAGAGCAATGTATCAGAAATATCTTCACTTTGTAATTGCTTGTAGATTATGACCAAGTTACTTCTTAACCATCTCTTGGATAAACTAAATACACTGAGCTTATTTAAGTCTCCCACTGCAAAGAAAATTTTCCAGACTTCACATCTTTCTTGTGGCTCTTTTCTCAATTTTTCAATTAAGTGGTAGCTTCTGACATGCAGGTCTGCTAACTTCCCAAATTAGTGTTCTGTCACTTGAGTTCAAGTGCTATGGCATGGTATAAGACATATGAGGAGGGTCTATATTTTACCCTCTTCTCTTTCAGAAGTGGCAGTGAAATGAGATAGCATCCTTTAAATCTCTTCATTTAACCTTAGGTCTAGGAATGTCCATCTAGAGAAGGCTTATTCAATGGAAGAGCTGTGACCCTGATGAAGAACAAATGAATAGAGCTAGGTAGAAAATTAAAAAGAGGTCCTGCAGCACTTTAAAGACTAACACTATAATTTTTTAGGAGATGAGCTTTCATGGTACAGACCCACTTCTTCAGATCAGGAAAATTCTGATAAATGATAACTGAGACAAAGAGAATTTAACAGAAGGATAGAAAAAAATGAAATAAAAACTGACAAATCAGCTACATAGGACAGAAGAGGGGCTAAAGGGAACAAAAATAGTTTCTGCAAGTGTCTAGTAAGTTAAATGGGTCACCCGGGATCACTACAAATAACAAAGGGTGGGAAATTGTCCTTCTAATGCGTAAGGTAATTGATATCTTTGTTGACTCTCAGGTGAAAAGTACCAAACTTGAGAATGAACTCCAATTAAGATGTCTCCCTTTGTAATCTGGTGTTAAAGTCTCTTTGTTTTAGACCACTTAATAGACACTTGCAGAAACTGTTTTTCTTCTTTTGTCCTCTCCCTTCTGTCCTATGTAGCTGATTCATCAGTTTTTATTTCATTTTTTCTACCCTGTGGAACAGAGTGCTACAGGACTGCTTTTTTGTTTTGTGAAGATACAGACTCACATGGCTACCTCTCCGAAACTAGATGGAAAATTGTTTCTGCCCATGATAATTTAAAAAAAAAAAACTGATACTGAATCAGCAGAAAGTCAAAAATCCCCAATGTTTTCAAGAACTAAAAATTCAGAAAAATAATTTTCAAGAATCTAAATGTTCAGAAAAATGGGAAGTGTTTCCTTTTGAAATGTTTTCCTTCTTTCAGGATACATTTTCTATTTTTTTTTAAATGAAAGGTTGCTTCAAACTTAAAAATTTAAAACTTTGTGGACTAACAATATTAAAGTAGGGTCATTTTGATGGTCTCAAAACTTTTTTTATTTTGGCGGGGGGGACTTCCTGACTAAATCTACAAACTAATTCTTTCACAGATGTATCTGCACACATTGTTATGAAGAGACTACAAACTGCAGGAACAGAAGCATATTTCATCTAGAATCCTTTCCATACCTATACTATATGTATATTGCAAAAACAGTACATTTCTATGTCAACTGTAACTGAGGACTCCCTGTGAGGGGCTGTCTTCTTTTATGAAAGGTCAAATACATTAACTCTATTTTTTTTAATCTTAGACTGACTAATTACAATGTTATCAGTATGTGTATATAATTTACCAGGCAGGGACATAAATACATGTGGAAGAGCATAATGGTTGTCAGCTTGTAAAAGATAATATTTTATTCTCCAGGAATCAATGTGTAGCCTCCATGTCTTCACAAATACACAATTCCCTAGGAAAAAGGAGCTTACCACCACACTTCTGCAAGTTATTACCTTGAATGCTTCTTTTGAAGAAGGCCTTGCAGCCCTCACAAGACCAGACTCCATAATGGTAGCCTGAAGCGTAATCATTGCACACAGCACAGTAGCGGGTTTCCTTGGTGGATTCCATGGACAGGCTGCCCTTTTCACTGGTGCTGGACATCCTCTCCCTGCTCCCTTGGCGCCTGTTATCTGAGCTTGGCCTGTAAAATGAATATTCAGTGATTGTATTGACCTTAAAAAGTTTCATCCTCACCCGAAAGCTAAGAGGCTGTAAGAGAGTATAGCATGTCTGTGCTTCCAAACACTGATGTACTAGTGTGGTGGTGTATTCCCTTATTTCCAGCTGCTGAGTTACATTAAAAGATATTAAATACTCTAACGTTACTTTTATACATAAGCAATTGTCGCAGGTATGTTATGTGATCACGAAGTGGAAAGGAAGAGGAGGAGGAATGGAAATGATCTGAAAAAAACTGAAGGGAAAGTGGTCAGTGAAACAGCCTACTGAGATGCAGAACACACTACAAAAATAGGTAATATAACTACTCTGAGAAATAGAATGTAACTGGCTGAGACAGAATCATGTGATCAAAAGTAGTAAAATTATTTGGCTGATTAGTTAACATTTTTATCCACTTACCAAATATAAACTTACCTAATTTTCAATTCTTGAACAGATCTTAGTTATCTTACCAGCATTACATGTCCTTGTCCTAGCCAACTACACTGCACTTCTAAAGCCAAGCCCTTCTCCAGTTGTTTTATTTTGAAAGTTGACATATTATTCTCTTCCTCATTGCAGGAAGAATAATGCTTACTTCAAAATAAGCATCAAAGATGTGCAAGTACTTTGAAGTGCCCATGGCTACAATGCTTGCCAGCGCTTCCAAGTTAGGAACTTCGAAGTTTGCGCAGCGAGAACTATACTAACGACAGCACCTCATTGCTATTCTCCACTAGCGCTCATTTACATGCCCCCTTCAAAGGAGGGGGCTTGCGTAGCTAAGCCCCTCATGAAAAAGAGGTTTACAAAAGTCATCTTTAGAGCCCCTTAAAATCAACCTCATGAGCCCTGAAGTGAAGACTGATACTTTATAAAATTGAACTAAGCCTCTTAAATTCAATTTTATCCCCTAGTGTTGACCAGGCCTAAGTCCCCTCTCTTCTAGAAAGTCACTCCCATCTCCCTTAAACCTGCGGGGTAAGGGTTAAATGGGTTCTGATGACTCAAAGTGATAGGCTAGGGAGTTTCAAGGAAACACTGCCAAATCGTTACACCCACCTACAAACTGAAATTACGGTTGGCTTTAATCAGTCATAAATCTGTCTTAACCACTTTGTGCCGTTTTGTTAGGTTCTCATGTTTCTTTGACGCTTGGGCAGTTCCTCTTTTTGACTTTTTAGTGCTTGCATGATAAAACAACTAAGGTTAACTAACCGATAAACTAGTTTAAAGTATTATACTGCCTTTAACTAATTCAAATTGCATTATGATGTTAAATGTGTAAAAATTGGGGATTTTGTAGGAAACCAGCTCTTCAGGCATTGAAACAAGAAAATAATTGCTCCCATTTATTTTGAGGTTAAAAACAGTAAAGCTGTGTTTACATTTGCATTCCTCTTTCTAAAGAGGCATGCAAATGAAGGAAATCAAAAAAATGCAAATGAGGCACTGATTTACATATTTGGTGCCTCATTTGAATATTCTCCGTTGGAAAGAAAGAAAGCAGTGCAGATGGGGCTCTTTCAAATTAAACCCCTTCTTTGAAAGAACACTTCTTCCTGAAACAGAATAGAAAGAAGGGTTCCTTCGAAGATGGGGTTTACTTTCAAAAGAGCCCTCTGTCTATTCTGCTTTCTTTTTTTCCTGTCTTTCTTTTGAAATAAGTGCTTTCAGGAGGAAAGTATGCAAATAGGGTACCAGATATGTAAATCAATGCCTCATTTGCATTTTTGATTTCCTTCATTTGCATGCCTCTTTTGAAAGAGGAATGCAAGTGTAGACACCGCTTGCGATCTCTGTTAATACTGAATGTTTACAATATGTACTCTGGCACATCTTTCCATATCATTAATGAGAAAATGAAGTATAAGCTTAACTGAGAACCCTTCACTGTACACATATGCAATACAAAAAACAGATGTGTGTTTTACTTTTTTCTGTTAAAAAATTCATTGAAAAACTACTCAACAACTTTCCCAACAGCACTGGAAAAATTAGAGAACCCTGAACAAGACAGTATCTCCTTTGACCTTATTCTCATGGATGGACAGACCAATTAGAGTCCCATTACAATTGTACTGAGGACACAGTCAACTTGTGCTGAGGACACAGGTAAACAAAGCTGGTTGGAAAATAGAATTTCCATTCCATAGGAGAAGCTAACATTTCAGTATTTATTTTCTTTCCAAATTGGAATAAAGGGTCATGAAAATTCAGAAAAACAAATTCAGATGGAAATTAGGTAGAGCAGAGATTTGAGAAGAGGTCTCCTATTTGTCCACTTATTTCCCTCTATTGCAATTCTTCACTTGCAAAATATTCAGCTAAAGTCAAGTCAAGCCAATCCAGTCATTTTTTATATCAGAACCCTCATGTTAATATTTGACCTCCACTATTCTAATATGCAGCTTCTGTTTAACATAATGAAAATTATATTGCATTTTATTAAGAATAGTAAGGATCAAATTCATATCATTAATGCTCCCAAACAGTTACTGTAAATCAGTCATCCGGAAGTTAAAAGGTTAATGCACTAACCAATCCATCATATCCTAGTAGCAAGTCAACTCCCTTTTAATACTTGTCAATATATAAGAGCTATACAACTATGTGTTTGCAACTTCTGGCAACAGTTGTACAAGCATGATCTATGAACCAGGGAATTTACATCCTGAATTAAGGACAGAAGCTCAGTTGGAAGCCGTTGAGTGGTTCACCAAGTTCCTGTTCATACAAAAAAACAACAAGAACAGATAACAATGAACACTTAGATCTGGTATTTGATGGAAACCTTGATTCTATAAAACATGTTGAATTAGCTCATTGTGTATGATACAGAGAAGCATACAGATGTGCAACCAAACAGGTTCTACTAGTACTACTAGTTGGCTGTTACAGTGTATTTGCTTGGCCTGCTTTTGGAAGACAGGAGCAACAAAGGGAACAGAGATGTTCACACTTCTTTTTCTTTTGGAAATGGGTGCAGGTTTTCTTGAGCTAAGCTGACATTTGGTAATTAAACCATTTGCAGCTGGACAATTACTGAACGCCTAAGCACAAACAGTTACGTCCATTTAAGAACTTTGGCACTTTTAAAACAAACAAGCAGTCCAGTAGCACTTTAAAGACTAACAAAATAATTTATTAGTTGATAAGCTAACACCAGTCCTGGCACTTTTCTTTGCAACAAAGCCCGTTGCCAACTTTGTCCACATATCTATTCTGGAGATACCATCACTGGACCTAACCAGTTTATTCACAGAATCATGGGCAAATTCTCATGTTACTCAACTAACATCATATATGCCATCATGTGCCAACAATGCCCAGATGCTTTGTATATTGGACAGACTTCAAACTGTCTTAGACAAAGAATTAATGGGCATAAAACAGATGTAAAAACACTCCTGATTCACAAACCAGTTAGTCACCACTTTAATGGAGTGGGCCATTCTGTTAATGACCTGAATGTTTGCATCTTACTGAAGAGGAATTTTCACACCACTTTGGAAAGAGAGGCTGCTGAATTATCTTTTATATTCAAATTCAACGTATAAACATATGGTTTGAACCAGGATGGGAATTTTTTAGGTCATTATAGGGGCTCTTTTGCATACTTGACTTAATCTAATTCTTGATCCCCCCACCCCCTTCTGCCCCTCTACTCTCTGATTTGCTCACCCTGATGACATTTTTCTGATTTGTCAACCTTAATTACTATTGTTGGTTCTCTGTGCCTTAAATATTGAGTCTGTTCTGGTATGGCTATGATCTGAAGAAGTGGGTCTGTCCCACGAAAGCTCATCACCTAATAAATTATTTAGTTAGTCTTTAAAGTGCTACTGGCCTGCTTTTTTGTTTTGATAGTATATAGACTAACACGGCTTTCTCTCTGTTATTATTTGGCACTTTTGTGATTCTTCACCATGTTCCTTCACAGTTTCCTACATCATTCTCCAAATATCTGTTTTGAGAGCAGGGTTGAAAGCGGTTTACCTATACACACCCTATCTTCAACCCTCCCGCTTTGGCCTATCTGAGTGGACCCTGCCTCTCCCATTCTGGGTTGTCAGCTGCATGATTACTTCCAATTGCTAGGTTTTTAAGTGGATACTCCATCCAGTTCTGCACTGGGCCATTTCATGATCCTTCGCTTCCTCCTTCCCTTCTCATGGACATGTCATGGAGAAGTCCTATTTTCAATAAGCGGACTGGAACAAAGAGAGCAAATCTGAGAATTTGACTCTGTGCAGTATACCAGTAGTTAGGGCACTGCCAAATATGTAGAAGAGCCAAGGTCAATTCCTGTCCACTGAAGAGTTAACTATCTGAAGTGGAACAACTTCAGTAGAAAAAACTAATATCCCTTCCCAACATATCCAACCGCCTGGTTGGTAGGGCATTTTCTTAGTCAGTTGGATACCTGGGTTCATGTCACAACTCCAAATCAGTGGAGTGACCATCCACAGGTGGGTCTCCCATTTACCTCATGAATGCCTTAACAACTGAGCTACCAGATATTGCAGGATGTGAATTGTACATCCTAGCTCCCCACCAGTCTGCTAGGTCTGCCAGGGTTGATATTTTCTTTAATTTCCCTTCTACCATAAATTTCAAAATTTAGCTTTTTTATTCCAAAATTAAACTAAATGTCTTTTATATTTCCTATGGAACAGAAATTCCAACTTTTGACTGACTAGGCCGGTACACCTGAAAATCAGGAGGATCATATCTCAAGTGGAGCCCTAGAATCAGAGGGCCCTTTGAATTATTTTGGCTTAAGACTACAGGGACATCAGCGCTAAAATAATCAAGGAAAAATATGAAAAATAGTGGTAAGACAAACTCTGTTGCATTTTTTCCTCATTCTACTGTCCTTATTTTGATTATATTTAAATTTCAGGGCCTCCTGGCAAGGATTTGTGTTTTTCATTTGTATTTGGGTGGCAATTTTCACAAGAGTGGGTGTTGAATAAATAATTGTTATTCTTGTACTGGGACAATTAGCACTTTAATTATGCCTTCAAATTATGCAGTCACCACAGGAAAAAAGGATGCATATTAATATGCACATAATGGATGAAAATGCAATGGTCTGTTCTGTACCTGTTTGCACTTGAAATTGCCAACAGATGTATTAGGGGGTTTCAACTTCAGCAACTAAGTTTCAAAAAATTAGGCACGTGTATGTTATGCAGATGTTCTTACTCTTGTCCTTTATGCTGACAATAATTTTCCTGCAAAATTTATAAAATAAAAAGTTCTATTTTGTTTCTCACAAATACCTCAAATCTACTGATGGCATTTTTACAATGTTCAGTCTAATGGAGAATTCGACCATTTTTTTTGGCTTCCATATCATGGTACTTCATTAACTTTCCCACCATTTATTGTCTTTGGACTATAGTTCTCAGCTTTTCTACACAACTACTGGGCTGGGAGGAAGGACAAGTCTAAAAGAAAAGCAGGGATAGCTAGGATTACATGGTGGACACTGAGCCAGCACCTTCATCATTGTGTTTTATAGTCATATTATCACCTGCTCATATGGCATAACTGCAGCATGCTGCCAATGCACAAGACTCAAAGTTTCCCTTGAGAATCCCATTTATCCCTTTTCCAAATATGTGTGTTTTTCATATGTGTAGAAACAATCAGTTGTCATCTAAGATTATTTACATGATAATTTGTTGAATTCTGTTTACAGTGTGAATTCCAGCCATGTACTTGGGTGTCTGGAAAACAGTATTACACACCTTGTCCAAAGTGTTGAAACTTGGGTAGCTAAATTAAGCCCCTTGAAGTCAGATTTAGATACATACATAAGCAGACGGATTTTCAAATATAATGAGCACTCACCAGGGCTGACAAGAGTCTTTGCCTGGCCCTGGGGCAGCTGGTTCTGGGCCCCCAGAAGGCTAGGCATCAGGTGGAAGGAGTAATGCTCAGGGCTAACCCCAACCCTCAGCCAGCCCTTCAGCACTGCTGGGGCCTCAGGACATATTCCACCAGGGACTCCAGCAGTGATTTAAAGAGCCTGGGGCTCTGGCCATTGCCCTGGTAGCATTGGTGGTGGCCAGGGGTGTCGGGCCTTTTAAATCACCAGATCCAGGGCAGCTGTCCTCTTCCCTACTCTCTCCACAACTTGTCAGCCACCCTGGCACTAACACATCCCACTGAATTCAACTGGGAGTTGTGATCAGCACAAGAGCTGGTCAGAACATTTTCAATTAATTGTTTTCCATTGAAATATGCTATTTTGTCAAAGCTGAATGTGTCGCAGAGGATACAAAGGACTCCCCAAGAACTTGCAGGGGAAGATGGAAAGGGAAAACACAGAGAAACAGGCACCATATCAAAACCCAGACCTATTCCATTTGAAAAGAGGACAATTTATCTATGTCTTACTTGAAATTTTCCTTTCTTGAAACAATTAGAGCCACAGACACATGACACTCAGCTCTAAGACTTGGAGGCAGACCAAACCTGCCAGTCAGAGGCAGTGAACTTATGGTTCCCTCTCTGAGTAACCGCCACCAAAGACCTTCCACAGCCTATGAAAAACTAAGTACTCTGTATCAATAAGGAAAATTAAATATTGATTAAAATGAGCAGAGCAAGGAATTCAATAAACAACAAGCTTTGAGCGCCAATTCCTAATTTCATTTCTTGTCCCAATTAATACTCAATTCAGGGAAGGTTGGATGTGTGGCTCTCACTACTCAAAGCAAGGAAAATTTCAGGCAAGACTCATAACATTTTCTGTTCTTTGTCGTAATGAGGTCCGCAAACCCATAACATTGGGATTTTTATAGTAGTATCCAATTAAGGGGGGTGGGGGGGAGGACCCTATACATTCATATATAAATGTAAAAGGGAATAACCCTTTCCTCATAGTTATTGTAATGCTACAGCAAGGAACACCTGCCTACTGAAGGCAGCATAGGATGAAAACTGATGTCCAGCTTGTGCAAGTTTGAAAGTGGCATGGCAAGGTCGCTATTTTATGAGTTTTCTGGTTTGAGGCACGCGGCCTTCCTCATGAGGCTGCCCTAGCTCTCAGGGAATGAACTCTTGGACTGGAATGTGGAGCTAAACTTTCTGACTTTTAAGGTACAATATCTCATCCACTTGGAATGGAAGATTTTGAAACCTTCTTTCCCTTTTATACTGAGTAATAAAACACAATTTGCCAAAGCATTTGTGCCTCTGACGTCAGCTGTGTGCTTAAATTCTTTAGTAAGAAGACTGGGTTGGTTCTGAGTACCACTTTAACTGGAATGTGCAGTATTGATGCTGTAGCAAAAGAGCTCTGAACTCAGATACAATGCCAACAGATATGACTGTCATGAAAGAAGCCATGGGACAGCTGTATGAGTTGCTCAAACAGAGGGCCTGTAATGAATTGAGAAGCATCATGAGATAGCAAAGATACTGCCCTCAGAAAAAAGCTGGACGTGTCGGTGACGATGAAATGCACGACTTGTCTGCTGTGCTAAGAATGCCAGACAAAGCAGCCATTTGACCTTTTAGAGTCTTAACTGACAGGCCTATGTGGGGTCAAGAACTCTGCTGTGGCACAACTTGTTAAAGTTCAACCAGGCCCCTGAATATGCTAAGTTAATAGATTTATTTCTGGAAGCTAAAACTGTGGATATAAGCTCTCTGAATAACCTCTTTGGTTTAAGAGGATCTGTTCTTCAAGGACATGACAGTTAGGCTCAGGCTGTCTGGATCCTGATGCACGATTAGCCATTGTAATATCACATACCATAGTTGAAGGAAAGTAGATGGAGAAATCTTTATGCCCTGTCAAGGACATCAGAGAACAAATGCCTCCTTGATCAGAACGGGAATAGCAAACTGACCAGTGCTGCTTCTCTCCTGACCCAGTCTTGTGGAGCATTCTTATGAGGACTGGAAAAGGGAGGAAAGGCATATAAGAGTCTCTTTGAGCCATGCTTACTAATAAGGCATCTGCTGTGGAGCTGTGACCTTACTGATAAGATAACAACACTGAAAGCTTTTGATTCAGGTGGAAGACCAACAGATCTATCACAGACACACTATATTTTTTGCCAGGAGATGAAACACTTCTACATATAGTTCTCATTTTGGACGACCTAACTTTTGCCTGATGAGCCAGTTGGCTGTAACATTCAATTTTGTCTTGGATGTGAATGGAGCATGCTGACGGCAGATTCTCTTTTGACCAAGTCATCAGGAGTTGAGCTAAGCCTTGTCCCATTTCTCTATTGATGTGTGTTATTACTGAGATGCTGTCTGTTACCATCAGCACTTGAGGTCAGTCAAAATATGAAAGCAGAACCTTAAGACCACATTGTGTCACTCTGAGGTATCTCAGGTTTGTGCTGTGCTTCTTCTCTTGTTTACACCAGATTCATTGCACAGTCCTTGAGTCCATGTGAATAATCAAGAATCCTCCTGGGGTCACAAACTGTCACTGAGGGACAGATAAGAGACAATTTAGGAACCGATAAAAGGAGTTATTTGGTGGCCTCATGAGCACTGGCCCACTAAGAATATCCACATGGGAGACCAATAATCCCAGAAGACAGATGATAGGCAGGGTATTCCCCTTAAAAGATTGATTGTTTTGATAACTCTGATTCTCACAAAACTGTGGCACTGCAGTATCCCTAGGGTTACTTTTGTAAAGCCTTAGGCTATGTCTATACTACTGTAGAAAGTCGACCAAAGTTGCACAACTGCACTTACATGAACAATGTACATACATTGTGCTGGATTAAATAAAGACATCCTGTTCTTTGTGCTCAAGGCCCCAGTAAATCCTAATCCAGCTCTGACAGACCGTTTAAACTGGCATAATACTGTGGTTTTGTGTGTGTGTTAAGTTAATTCTCTGTCTGTCTGTCTGCCATCTTATAACAAGTTTTCAGTCCCTCTAGCTCAGTGGTTCCCAAACTTTTTGGTATCACGCCCCCCTTTCGATTTCTGAGAAACCCTCATGCCCCCCACCTCTTCTTTACTGTCACCCAACCCCCATTTTTAACAAAAAATTCAATTTGTAATTTAAAATAAACACAAAGGCTTGATATAAAAATTATGTTTAAAATTAAAAATAAGCACAAATAATTTTTCTTGGTCCCTGGTGTTGCCTGGTGCAGCCCCAGCTGGCTGGCTGGCTGCCTGAGCCCCATACCAGCCTCTAGAGGTGCCTGTCCACCTGAGACCTGCACTACCAGAACTGCCCACCCGAGGCCCATGCAGCTGGGGCCAGCAGTCCACCTGCCCGCAAGCTGCCTGAGCCCCACACTGCTGGGGCCAGCCACCCATCCCACCAGCCACCCACCCAGCCGCAGGCCAGCTGCCCAAGCCACCTGCCCAAGCCTCATGCTGATGGGGCTAGCCGCCCAAGCCCTGCTCTGTCAGGGCCAGCCACCTGAGCCCCACAAGTCCCACAAGCTGGCCGGCCACCTGAGCCCCGCAAGCCCTGCGAGCTGCCCACACAAGCCCCTCCCCTGTCCTCCTACAAAGCCAGGCACCCCCAGCTCCCCCATCTAACTCCATCCTCCTCCTCCTCCCCACAACCCACACACACTCTCATTAGCAGGAGGCAGCCAGCTCCATGTGGGTCTTTGCTGGCTGCCTGCTTTTTATAGTGGCTGCACCAGGTCTCCACGTAAAATGGCAGGGGCTGAGAGCCAAAAGCAAAGGCTGGATCTTTCTTCAGGTGGGGGCAAATTGAGGGGGTCATGGGTCACCTCATGCCCCACCCCCGGAATTTCTTCACACACACCCCAGAGGCATGCCCCCTCCCCCAGTTTGCGAAACCATGCTCTAGCTGTTGGAGTATATAAATTGATTTACTGCTGCTAACTTACTCCTTTCATGCCAACAATGGTTTTTGAGATGTTATTACAAACACTGAATAGACTGCAAGCTGAGTGACTAATCTAGTAAAGACAAGTAACAGAGAGATAACCGTGCTAGTCTATATACTATCAAAACAAAAAAGCAGTCCAGTAGCACTTTAAAGATTAACAAAATAATTTGTTAGATGATGAGCTTTTGTGGGACAGACCCACTTCTGATCTGAAGAAGTGCGTCTGTCTCACGAAAGCTTATCATCTAATACATTATTTTGTTAGTCTTTAAAGTGTTCTAATAAAGACAGTGTTTCTTCCCAAATGTACTGGCCCGGCCTGTAATATGATGGGTTCTGCAGCTCTTCATCTTGTAGCAATGTGACCGAAAAGGTTTCTTAGGAACCTTAATAAATACAATATACATACCTTTCATAAAGTTTAATTTTATCTTGTCTATTTCTTATATTTAAAATGAACATGAACAAATGTAAAAGCAGAAAGTGGGGAAAAAAACAGTAACATAAACAAAGCTATAAACAATATAAAAATGAATAGTCCGTGATCCCAGTTTTACTGCACAGTGTGCTTGCTACATAGGCTGAGGGCCACTAAACAGCACACAATGTACCCACATATTTACCAGTTTCAGAAACACCTGCTATAATTTTCTTCTGATCCCAGGAGACATCTAATTCTTAAGGGTAAGCTTTTTAATGTTTCATTTAAACACCATGTGTAGAATTCTTCACCTGAACTGGAGCATTGTAGGAAATTGGGAAGACTAGCTCAAAGAATGCTTGTCAGAAGAAAGAAACAAAGTTGGTTCCCTCTTTTTGTGCGATAGTCCCTCAACTACTTACAAAGTAACTATCTACAACTGCAGTAAACCTGAACATACATACTTGAATACAAATTTGAATTTACCTAAAACTAGCATTCAAAGCTTTTCCTACTGACTTCTAGAACCACTCTCACTGAATTTGGAGGCTATGCTGTATTTTTCCTCATTGTTCAACGTGTGCCTCCCTGCCTTATCCACACTTCACACTTTTCAAACTCCGCTCTAAAGACAGAATTATTAATTAATTGCTAGATTGTTCCATGTGCTCATCACTATAGCATCTTAAGCGCTTCACAAACTTCCCCGTGAGGTTGGTGTAATTATTTTCATTTTACAGATGGTGATCTGAAGCACAGAGAGCTTATGATAAAAAAATGAATGTGAATGTTGGGTGCAAAATTTGATGCTTGGAACTGGATTTTTCAGCATATTTAGTAGTAGATACAACTATATATGTTAAAAGCACAGCTCTCATTGACTTTACTTGCAGCTGTGAGTGCTCAGAACATCTTCAAAATCATGCAACGCTGTCTCAAGCTGAGCAAGAGAAACACGAGGAAAACACAATTCGTGATACACACACACACACACCCGTGAAAGATCTGGTTTAAATGACTTTCTCAACATCACATAGGAACTTTGCGGCTGATAGTGGGATAGAATCAAATTCTTCAGGGCAATACAGGTTGAACTTCACCAATCCAGAACCCTCTCATCTGTCAACATCCACAATCCAGCATGATTTTAGCTAGCCAGATGACCACTTATCATGGGTTTGACCAAATTCACAGGGTCCCATCAAGTTTGTTTATAGCCATCAGTCCTGGCTCTCAATGTTCTGTGCTATTATTTAGCTGTAATTTACCCCTAAATGTCTTCTAAGAGCCCACTAAGCAGTGGAAGTGTTGGTAATGTGCTAGACAATATTGACCTCCCAATGGTCCAGCAAATTCTCTTGTTCAGCCCTAGTTAGGTCCTGAGGGTGCCAGAAAAGAGAGGTTCAACTTGTACTCAGTTGCCTTAACTATCAGATCATCCTTTCTGTTTCTGCAGTCCTCTGCCTTTTCCATTTCACATCCTCCTACTTTTGCAACTACTAATAGAAGGGTCCTACAGACAACAGCCTCATTCACTACACAAGCCTGACTGATTTGCAGAGCAAGCTACATCCTGTGCAGTGAATGATGTAGGAATCTTATGGACAAAATAATATGTGATCATGTAATTAAAGTCAGTACAATACGGATAAGGCCCAGATTTTAATCACAGGTACTTTTTAATAAAAGTCATGGACAGGTCACAGGCGATAAAGAAAAATTCACAAAAGCCAGTGACCCATCCCTGACTTTGACCAAAAATATCCATGACAAAATGGAGAACTACTGGAAAGTTGTGGGTGTCGGGCTGGGAGATCAGGGGCCCCCACCACTTGCAGCTGAGGGCTGTTGGGTCTCCTGCCACCTGTAGTGGCCTGGCCAGGATCTGCAGGATCCCTTTACTGAACCCATGGTGGCTCAGAGCCTGCTGATGCCAGTGATGACCAGGAGCACTGGAATACCCCTGCTACCTCTGGCAGCTCAGAGATCAGAGGCCTTGCCTCTTCAGGTTATAGGAGTACCCCACAGCTCCTGGATGTTGAGAGCAGTGGCAGGACCGACAGCTCTAAACCACCTGCCAGGTGAAGTCATAGATTCTGTGACTGCCTAAAAACTCCATGACAAAATAAATATGGATACTGATGAGGGCTCAAACAACCTTACTTCAGACATTTTCTAGTTTTTGTGAGTTTGACTTTACAATCCTAACATTCTACTAATTATGTATTTTTTTCCTAGTTTTTTTAAAAAGTAATTGTAAATCAGAAATTCTCCATATGGAATCACTGCTCCACTGCCAAACTGTTCTACATCAGGATGCACTACACCATCTCAATTTAAAAAGAAACTTCAGACCATTCTAATACCGGCAAAGCAAAGTATTTTTCCTTCATTCTCAAAAGCAGCTGAACCATTATGGTTGAAACTTTGAAAAAGAAGAAAGTCAGCTTGAGACAGACACTCGGCAAAGAAAATTTCAGCCCAAAGAGTGAAAATTTGACTAAATTAGAAGCGACTGAAACATGGGTTTTTAAATGGGAAGCAGAGGTCAATAGACTGCATGACCAGTTCACTTCGTCCATGAGAACAGTGAAATTTTCAACCAAGACATTTGTAAAAAATTCTCTTGATAGTATCCTTCAATGTGTTTCCTATTTTTGCCATCATGTTTGTTATACTTGTGATCTAGACCAGCAACACACAGTGGTAATAAACATTCAATCAGCCACCCAGTCTTAGCAACCTTTGCGTTCCCTGAGGTGCTGTGCCTCACACACTCATCTATACCTATTCCAAGTGTACAGATCATCACATTCTTATAAGGAAGATAATCCAATTATATAATTTTATGTTGCATCAGCTTTTACTTGATTTATATTATACCACCTTTCTTCACTAACAATTAACCATTTTAGATTTTGAAGGTTCAGCTGAATTAGCAACCGCAGGATTTGCGTGCTTATCCCTACTACTGATATAAAAGAGAACAGAAGCTATAAAAAAATGGGACAAAAGATCTCATAGGGGATGAAAGAAAGAGAGAAATATTTCTCTACCTACACATTTAAGTTTAAAACACTCCACAAGCCATTTCCAGGTAATAAAAAGGCTACAGGAACTTACATGTTAGTGGCGCACACATTTTTCCTTCAAAACAAAAAGCAGTCAAGTAGCACTTTAAAGACTAGCAAAATAGTTTATTAGGTGAGCTTTCGTGGGACAGACCCACTTCTTCAGACCATAGCCAGACCAGAACAGACTCAATATTTAAGACACAGAGAACCAAAAACGGTAAGCAAGGAGGACAAATCAGAAAAAGATAATCAAGGTGAGCAAATCAGAGAGTGGAGGGGTGGGGGGGAAGGTCAAGAATTAGATTGAGCCAAGTATGCAGACGAGCTCCTATAGTGACTCAGAAAGTTCCCATCACGATTTAAACCATGTGTTAATGTGCCAAAATGGAATATAAAAGCCAGCTCGGCTGCTTCTCTTTCCAGAACGGTGCAATAATTCTTCTTCAGTAACACACATACCTTTAGGTCATTGACAGAATGCCCCATTCCATTAAAATGTTGACTAACTGGTTTGTGGATCTGGAGTGTTTTGATGTCTGTTTTGATGTCTGTTTTGTGCCCGTTGACCCTTTGTCTAAGGGAGTTAGAAGTCTGTCCAATATACAAAGCATCTGGGCATTGTTGGCACATGATGGCATATATGATGTTAGTACAGGAGCATGAGAAAGTGCCTGTGATTCTGTGAGTATTCAACATTTTTCCTTGTTTATATTAATTGGTTTTGAACAAAGAGGGGTATTAGTCCACTATAGCTATGTCTATACTATGAGCTAGGGATGTGGTTCCCTGCTCATATACAGATACTTGCAGTTGATCAGTGAAAGGTATTAAAAGCATAACTAGCATGGTATTTGCAGCAGCAAGGAGAGTAGCAAGGAGATACTCAGGCTATGGCTAGACTACAGCCCTTTTCCAGGATACTGGAGGTTTCCCAGAAAAGGTTTGCTGCATCTGAGAACACTTCCCGAAAAACAGGCATGCTCTTTTGCCATCCCTGTAAACTCCATTCTACAAGGAAGAAGGGGCGGCCTGAAAGAGGAGATTCTCCTGAAATTTGGCACCATGTAGACAGGCCAAATTTCAGAAAAGCCCCTCCTGACAGAAAAGCAGGAATAGACACACAAATTGCGGTGCACAGTGTGTGTGTCTTTTTCTGACATTTTCCCACAGACTAGCGTCATTGTTTGAGGCAGGTTTGTACTCAGCACAACTCAGTCATATCTCCTCTGATGCTAGATAACTCAAAGCGCAGACAAGCCCTCACAAAAAAGGAAAAAGAGAGTGCTGTACTCTTGTGAATTAGCTATCGAAATTATGACTGGAGTTGGCATGTAAGCTCCAGACACACCCAAGTAGTCTTTGCAACTGCCACAATGATTTTAAGGGAACACATTTGCCACAAAGAGTCTGTGGCACACGGGTTGGAACAGGGACCTGACTGTTGTGCTCAAAGTGGAGGTAAAACATACACATGGGTCACTTTTTTTAATTTATTTTTCTTTGGACACTGGGAGTTTGAATCACAAAGAGACTTGAGTGTTACAGCACCTAAAGTGTAGGGTTCCTGATGCCCAGGTGGAATTTACAGTCCTAAGTTGGGTGACCAGATGTCCTGATTTTATAGGGATCATCCCAATATTTGGGGCTGTGTCTTATATAGATGCCCATTACCCACCACACTATCCGTATTTTCCACCACTCCGCCACCAGCAAAAGGGCTGTAAAATTACAGAAAAACAGCAGAGGATTTCCATTTTATGAGCTTTAAAACTTAACCTTTCAGAGAGCTCTAAAATCAGAACAGTTACTCTGCCTGCTTAGACATCCACCTCGTGGAGATGCAGAGGAGCACTAGTGATGCAAATTTGGGGTCACTTGACCAAGGGACCCCTGATTTACTAGATAAACCCCACACCTGCTTCTTTCTGTTCTGTGAAACCGAGAGTGAGGTACTAAATATCTCTAGATGAGTCACAGACATATTTCATTGAGCTAGATGGTGTGAACACACTCCATGGTCAGTTAACATAACTAAGGACAACTCAATCACAACCCCTTTGGGAAAAAAAAAGAATCATTTTGCAACAGGTGCCCAGAGCGTGCTACAGTGTGTGACTCAGGGATACTGGCCATGTGATTTTGAGGATGGAATCTGTCAGGTGGTGGGGGGGTGGCAGGGGGACCAATCAGGCACGTGAATGCTTCCTGGCCAGGGACCAGCACTAGGAATCAGAGTAGTGCGAGACATTAGAGGGAAAATGGTGTCGGCCAAAGGGAGAAGGGATTGTGGGGAGGGAGGGGAGGAGGGATGGGGAAGGGAAGTGAGAAAGACTGGGGGTTCAAGTGAGGAAGACACAGCACCACCCAGCTCTTCCAGTGCACCTGCAGACCTCTGCATTCCTCACCCCTGCATTCTGCTGCTCCTCAAGGGGCCAGTGCACTCCTGCTCTGCACTCCAACATACCTACTCCCCCAGCTCGCATACATGGGCGGGCACTAGCAGGCAGAGACAAATGGAGACAAATAGCTTGGGGTGATAAGGGAATTCTTCCCTGAGGGAAAAGCACCACCCTTCATCCCTTCCCTTTCTTAAATCACTTGACAGTGCCTTCCCAAACACAGCAAGAGCACACAGGATTTTGCTGAGAATCCCAGTCAGTGTGGCTTCAGGGAAGCGAGCTGTTCTAAATTAAACATTATTGAGAACTACCTACAGCCAACTACGCCTCAAACCTGGCTTACCAGGATCTGGTAACAATGTGAGCTACTAGGAAGTCCAGGAAGGTGGATTTCAGAATATTAGTAGTGTGACACTGATCCTGACCTGTGAAGGGAGTTTTACTTATATGAACTTCCTTATAAGTACAAAAAAAGTGACAATATAACAATTTTACAGCTGGGTGTTATCAATATTTAACCTGAAGTCAACAGCTGCCCTTGAAGTTCACTACAATCAGATTTTGCCTGTATAAAAAGTGCTAAGGGGGACCCTTCCCCCTGTGACAGCCCCAACAGTAGGAAATGCCAAAGAGCGGGGTGGGGCTTAGTGGGGCACAGAATCTGTTCCTGGGGGTCTGAATTCTATTGCTGCACTTTCTCCCTCCCACCTCTGCCCCTCACTACTGAGGCTTGAACTTTACTGTCAGGTTTACCTATTTCTAGGGGTGGGAACAAATCTGCCGCTCTATCTGCCAGCCATCCCATAACTGAATTTGCTGTGAGATAGTACAGTGGGTTATAGGATATCCACACCCCCACTAGTGCTCCAGAATCCCATGGTAGCTGGCACCCATCAAGACTGAAGCAGCCAGCAATGAAAAAGGCAGCCTATTCAGGCTGAGCCCAGGCACAGCTGTGTCACACAGCAGCACATGAGACAGAAAGAGCCTGGCCAGTTCCAAGGAAACAAGGAAAACAAGCATGTTTTGCTAAAGCCACCTGGGACATTAGGAGCCTTCTTTGACAAATGCACTTACTTGCAAGTATGGCACATGGATGTTGAGTGAAATGTTCAGGTCTGCCAATGGGGGAGGGCTCAGCAAAAGGGGCAATTGCCCAGGGGCCTAGATGATTTAAAGGCTTAGGGCAGCACAGCAGGCCTAAGCAGTTTTCTTACCTGCCCTCACTCCATGCCACTCCTGAAAGCAGCCCACATTATACCAGCAGCCCCCATGAGGGTGTTCCTCACACTGCTGCTGCTGCTGCTGCTACGAGTGTCAACTCTGCAGCTCCCATTGGCTGGAAGTGGCTGTTGGGGTGGGGCTTCCATGCAGCTGCACATGGAGACCCCTTCTTCACTCCCCCACCTAGGAGCTGCTGCCAGAGTGATGTGCTGCTGCCAGTGTGATGTGCCACCTGAGGTAAGCCTCTCACAGCTCCCTCACCACACCTGCCCAGCCCAGAGCTCAAAGCCCACCCCAACCCCCCTGCCACACGCCAGAGCCTGCACTCCCTCCTGAACCCAAAGTCCCTCCAGGAGCCCACTTTCCTCAGCCCCACCTTCACCCAAATTCCCTCCCAGAGGATGCACCCCTCACCCGCTACTTCACACACACTGTCTGCCCCAGCCGGGTGAAATTGAGTGAGGTTGGGGGAGAAGGGATGGACCAGGGGCAGGGACTCAGGGAAGGGGTGGGACGGAGTGTGGATTCATGGATGGGATAGAGCAGGGGCAGGGCTAGAATTTTTGCATTTGCATGGTTGGAGAACGGTCAAGCCAATTATGTGGGCATGGAGAAGCCAAGACCATGCCAGAATAACGTGCCCACCAGCACAGCCGGCAACGCAGCCAGCACAGGTGCGGCACCGTCCAAATGTCATGCAGAGCACATCCACATGGACTCATCTTGTGCGTGTGTGGGGCACCATTGGTTGCTCTGCCCTAGGGCTGGGCTAGGAATTGTAAATGGGTGTGAACTCACTATTTACACACACAAAAGGACTTTAACTGCACATGGGCAGGGGATCTCTTCCAACAGAACAGAATGAAATTATTATAAAATTACATGCATAGAGCAAAATCAGATTCCGTGTTTAAACTCAGCATACTGTCCAGTTGGCATGCGGCATTCATGCTTACTCACTACTGACATTAACTGGCCACATAGTTGCTCTCCTACACTGCTGAAGCCTTGTAGCTCTTCCTCCAGTACCTCTTCCTCCAGGTATTCTTACTAGAAGAGGAAAATGCTTTCTCCCCCCAAACCCCCTTTAACAAAAACACTCAATTTCCTCCTACTGCTGTTAGGCTCCAACTACTGACCAAAAGGGCAAACTGCACTAGTCCTTCACATTAAACTACACTGTAATACCATGGAACTTAAACATGTCATCCTTCTGTCATGTGTCATTGGTAGCAGAAAACGCCAGATTCAAACATCCAGCTCCAACCCTCTCCCCGAAATCTGCAAAGAGCTAAATACCTTCACTGCATGCCTCTATTAGGCAATATTCCCCCCTCTTAAAAGTACCCACTGAGTCTGTGAGTAAAACAAAACTTTACTGGGGGGAAAGGAGCGTGGCATTATTTTGGGACACACAACGATATGGTTAAATAAACAGTAAATAAAACAGCCAGTCCCTCATTAGCTTGGGGTGCAGCCCCTGCTTCCGTTTGGTGAGAAAGTCCAAAAGACATACGTTGCACTTAGACTCCTCATTTCTTCCTCTTCTTCTTGTGTGCCCCCTACCTACCATTGTTGGTAGTTAGTCAAGTCTCACAGACCAGGAATGCGCTTAGGTTGGTCCAGAGGTGGCCACTGATTGCCTGCTATGTTATTGCTGACTTCTGAGAAACAAAGGGTCATTGGAGTTACCCTAATCTGAAGGCACTAATTCCAGAGGTCAAGGCCTTCCACGAAAATGAGTGTGGAGCGCTCAGGGAAGGTCATGGGTGCACTGCCCTTTATGTTCTTCTAGAGGAGCACAAGGAAGCAATGGGCACTAGTACGAAAAACTATTCACTCTTCAGTCCATGGGGCTTATGTCCACCTATAGTGGAACCTACAATGACACATACCTGAAGAAGACCTAGTAGTTATAGATCTCTTAGATATTTTTACAGCCCCGCCCCGCAACCATAAAATCAGAACACTGCACAATCTCTAAAGGGGAGTTAGTCTCACAATACTCCTATAACATAGGGAACCATGTGACCACCATCTTTCCTCTATAGCACAACCATTTATGTAAAACTGAAAGGGAAAGGACAGGTACTATAAACAGAACCATTCCCAGTGTTCAGGACACATGGTCAGTATTTCTATATTATATTATAGTAAAATATCCGTTAGTCTATAAGGTGCCACGGGACTTCTTTGTGTTTCTGAAGTTACAGACTAACATGGCTACCTCTCTGATAGTTCTATATTATGGGTGTCTAATGCCAATTATGAAATCAAGAGACTACTACATGGGTATTCCCATATGCTAGAGCATGCCACATATATTTTAAAAGAAAATGAAACACTGCTCCTGGGATATTGGACATAACATGGAACATTTTAAAATTCTGCTCCCTCTGTAAACAGCCACAAGGTTTAGCCACTGAAGAGGTCAAACTAAACAAAACATCTTTGGCTGTCTTCTTCCAAATTCTGATGTCCTGTGTGGGGATTTATGAACTCTAGCAGGATAGGGATCAATGAATCTTTGTCATTTTTGGATCACTTCAGGAAGTGTTAAGAATTAATATGATCACATTGATGGGAAACAGCCAAGACACATTTTATAATTCAGCCTTAATAATCTTTGGAGATAGGCAGCATCTGCAAAATTAAGCAGATACTTTGACTGTATTAACTTATACTCTGGGCTGGAAATACCAGAAAAAATTCTGGGTCCATTTTGAGTGAGAAAGACAGATTGAAAGTGTTAGTGATAGACTATTTCCAGTACATTGACTAGATTTGGTCTTGTATTTCGCTACTGACAAATAAGCGTCTCTATAATCAGTCAGAATGAGCTTGTTCTGAATTTGGTGCTCTGCAGACAGACTGAAGGCAGACAAGTGTTTATTTTGACCCTTATGCCAGGCCTGTAGGGAAGCATTTTAGTTTGGTAATTGGGCAACAGAAAGGAATTAATTTGTTGCTGTCTATTGGAATTTACAAGTGTTAAATTAGCCACTGAGGGCTCCTCTTGTGTTTCCTAAATGAGATATCAACTTATTGCAATGTACAATGAAAACTTTGGCACCAAAATCAAACATAAAAACTGAGATAGGCTGAAATAACTTTAATAGCAAGGCACCTGTACACATAAAATATTATTACAATGTTTTTGTTAAAATATATAGTAATATTTGATAAATTAAGTACTGAAAATAGTGAAAAGATAATAAAACATGCAAAAGTCTAAGAAAATTGTAAGATTAACTACTGCTACTCCTAATCGTGGTTTGAGCATACGATATTTGTAAGATAAGAAAAGATATTTAGTACTAAACATACAGTATGTCATTAGCATTCAGTGAAATTAACTGGAACTGTTTTGCAATGGAAATGTATTGAAAATTACATGTAAAAATAATTTAAAAATCAAACAAATGACACTGGATTCATACATCGATCTAGCAGTATACACGCATAAAGTCATGCAAAGTTAATATAATTTCTGTTTAAATTCTTCAGTAAGAGAATGAGGAGGAGGAAGCAGATTTCTAACATTTTAACCATGTGTTAAAGTGGGTCAGCACACAGCAGAATACACCTCTATTTCCTACTTATCTTAAGTAGTTACTTAAATAACTATTGCTCCTGCTGATTTAGCCTCAGAAAAGGCAACCTTTATAGCTCCACCATAATATTATTGTGATGCTCCATTGCAAATATTATGACACTCCAACAAAATCAGTTTGGCAATATTACACCAAAGGGCTAAATGCTGCTCTCCTTTCTCATCTAATCCCATTAAAGTCAATGAGACAACTAAAATGAGTATAGCAAACTGGAGATGTGTGGAATTTGTACCTTCTACTGCCTTTTTGGACTTTAACCTGTGACTTTATCATTAAATATCTTCATAAACTGAGCACCTATGAAAGTTATTTATTTGATGGGATTTCTATGATTTGATACAGGCCCAATGGGAAAAAAGAGCTAAAGTTTAGCATTTTCAGGACAATATCCTATCAAGTACAGCCCTATGGAGATAGAAACAGCACTGCTTCTCCTTCGTTTGTCACTTTCATGGTTGTTCATGTGAGATAATTACTACAGACCATCTATAACGAGTTTATTGAAGCAGAGTTCTATGATGTTTTAAAAGATGCTGCCTCTGTTTCCATCCGACACACACATCCTTTTCAAAAGTACAATCTTCCTCTTTGATATGTGGTCTGATTTTTATTCATGCTGAGTTTTATTCTACACTATAAACAGTGCCCCTTAAGTAATTTACTGTTCAACAGAGTAAAGGTGCAAGACTCTCTCCCTGGATATTGCAAGCAATAATTTTTCTTAAGATGCAGTTGTTGCTAGCAAACTCATTCAGACCTCTTAGATAACTGAGACAGAGACATACATTAAGAACAAATGTTACTTTTAACGACACCTGGCACCATATACTGAAAAACTTTGCTATCAAATATTAAAATTTGGGAGAAAGTGAATATAGGGGAGTTGCATTCTTGGTATTTTACCAATAAAGGAAAAATACATTTTCATTTTGTGGGTGGGGTGTTTTAATTTTAAATCAGGAATGAGGAAGGAGAGTTGATAAAATCCTTGGCATTTCTTGGACATTTTATGTGTTTTATGACATCTAAAAATTCTCTGCAGCCCCAGTACTGGTAAATTTCCACTGCCCAATCCAAAAAAAGTACAGGAAGGCATCTACAACTATAAAAATACTAATGCCAATACTCCCATACAGCACATTTTTATAGAAGTGTTCCACTAATATACACGAGAAGCTACAGAGAAAAGAAAGTAAAAATGCTCTGTCTTTTAATAAAATGCACTAGTTCAGGGAAACTTTATCTCCTTATCTCTCTCCAACTGCAAATATCCATTTCAGGTACACGGCATTTAGCTCAGCTCCTAAAAGCTTTCCATATGATTGAAATGCTCTTTGTCATTAAGTTGACTACAGCTGTTTTGCTAAGGAGGCTATTGCATTTCTGAACAAGTTACAAGCCACCCAGTGCATTCTATAGGCAGCCAGGGGTAACAGCCTCATGCCATGGACTCAAACTACCATTTGCATGAAGTGTGAGCTTGACCAAAGGCGATGGAGAAATCCCTTCTAGTGTATACTGAACTCCTTTTTATTGAATGTGGGTTTTGTTCTTGTTTTCCATTCTTTTGCAGATTATTATTTTGGGCTTGTTTTTCCCAGGTCCCATTTATGTTCCTTATCAGACTTATTTTTGTACACATACATTTTCTAATATTTATAGCAACAATACTCAACAGTCACAACAGCTATTTTGTTTACTCCACACTATCATTTACAGTCTAATTATTTACCAGGGACTCAATTGATCAGACTATATGACCCTTTATACGGAGACAATTTTGTGTGCTTCTGTATATTCCATTTTGCATGTCTTATTCAAATAAATCAAAAGAAGTACTTACCTGTAGAAGGCTGGAGGGCCAGCTTCTCTCATCCCAAAGTTGCTTTGATCATTTTCAAGGTAGTAGGGTACCTGCTGGCTGTGGTGATGGATAAAGGGTGAGAGCTGCGGTGCAGTTTGTAAGAACACCACAGGGCTTGGTGGGACATTGTTCAGAGAATGAAACCCTCCCAGACTGCTGGACCCAAATGATTCAGAAGCAGGAACATAACTGAGGCTAGTAGAGCTATACACTGGAGCCGCAGTGGCAAAGTCATAAGTGGTTCCTTCTGGGTAGTTAAACACCCCGTTCTTGTTGCTCTCCACGTACATCTCACTCAGCGACCGATCCAGGGGAATCTTCATCTGAGGTCTGTTCAAAGGCTCCAGTTCAGCGCCTTGAATCTGGTGGAGCATGGCAACTCCAGAGGTTTTAGTATGAAGGGTCATGGTCATTGTTAATGGCAGCAAGCAATTGGCATAGCTGTTTCTACTGTCAGCGGAGGGATCAGCAGCTTATAGTCCACCTGAAAAAAGAGCAGAGCCCGGTGTCAGCCTTGGCAAAAATCATGTTAAAGCAGCACTGCACGGGCACTCAGCTGGACTCCGCAAGGAGGAGAATACAATCCACTGCCGCATGAGCAGTGAGAAAACTCTCCTCTCTCTCCAACTTATAAGAACTCCTCATCTGTGCTAATATGCATTACAAAGGTGCTGGACAGAGGCCAAGAACTCTCGCCTTGCACTGACATTGGTTTAAACATCTTCAGAAACAATTAGTTTTGGAACGATACCAAATAATTGTTCCACTAAATTTTACTCCTATTAGTTGTTTCATTTTTCGCTTTATGGGTTCCCACTGCGCCAGGGTGGCTAAGGCAAAATGCTCATTATACCAAACTAGGGAGGCTAGTCCAGTGGTGGTCAGCTTACCGCTTTTTATGCCCCCGTCAGGCTCCAATCTATCTCTGTTTATCTCTACTCCTGTTTGATTCATTTTCATGTTTGCTAGAAATATGTAATGTGTACATTGTAATGACCCTGGGTAGGACTATGCTGTAACTGAGATATGGCAGAGTGTGTGTGTACATGTTTGTGCAGCCAGCCAGTCAGTAAAACTGTCTTTAACAGAATCAATAGATGCACTCTATCTATGTAGGAGAAAAGTCATATATAAATGTGCTAAATTACAATGATTCCTGGTATTCAGCTGAAGAGTAAAAAGTAATGCAAAAAGGCAGGAGAAATCCTCCTCCTTGTTCAGCGTGTAAAAATCAGAGCAACATAAACTTAAATATAAAACAAGCCATCTTTCAGACCAGTATGCAAAACCCCAGACTGTTAGACAACATTCATGTTAGTCACATGAAATATGAACTAGATATTAATAAATTTAGCAGGCGAATTTTCTTCCACCTTGCCCATGGACAATACCTATCACACTTCAACACAGACAGCAGAGTTTGGAAATCAAAGTAATCCAAAAAGGACCCATTTTAAAGTCAGCCAAAATAATTCCCCACCCTTAGAACTATATTCAAAACTATGTTTAAAACTCAGCATGAAAAAACAGAATTGTAGAGGGAAGGTGTGGCAAGCAAGTTTCATCTTGCAACATTTTCCTATACTATTTAACTTTGTGAAGATACTTATCCTGCATCAACTGAACAAAAAACCTCTGAACATGTTTCAAGTTCTATAGCAGTGCTGTCCTAGTCTATGGTTCAGCTCCTACAGTAAGTTAGTGTTATCCTTCAACAGATGCATGCATAGGCCTAAATAACTTAAGTTTGGTATTAATTGTAAATCCAAGCCATACTAAAATAATTCTATATTCATTTGGCCTGTCATTTGGAAATTCTGACCATCAGATCAGATGATGTTTAAAAAGAATCCACCTAGACATCTATTTTATGTCTTCACCTTAATATAGCTTCAAAACACTTTACTATAAATTAAATTCTATAGACAATGCTTGAATCATATTACATTTTTAGAAATTTTGCTAAAAAAGCCAATGTTTAATTTGCATATGCAAGACTTCACCAAAGTAGATGCATTTGAACGCCTGCATACATACAGAGACAGCAGCATTTGCTTAAATATCTATTAACTAAACAGATTCCCTTCTGCCCATCCTTCGTTCCCAGCTCCAATTTCAGGTTCCAGACTTTGATCAAGAGATAACAGTATTTAAATATAGCTGAATTATATAGGTACCTGGTAAGAAAAACGTCAATCATCACCAGCAGAACAGCGACATCCTTCCAAGAGATTCTAAAAATATGCAAAAGTGTATAAGAGGGTGTGTAGGAAAGGGAATGAGAGCAAGAAAGTGTGTGTGTGTGTGTGCACGCGCGTGAGAATATATTTGCCGGGGCTTGTGAAAGAGGAAGTAAGTACACCTCTCAACATCTTCCTGAAAACAAGAGCCAGTAGCTGTACTCCACTGACTATAATGAAGGACAATTACAAGTTTAAGGTACACTACTGCCTACAGAGTTGCTTGGCACATCTCTAATATTCAAACCATAATGCTGTCAAGCATACTCTGTTCTTATACTGCATAATCTGAAAATCAATGCGACAATGTCCTGGAGGATGAGTAATGTTTATATTTACAACATCCTGCAAGAGGGAATTTTAAGGCTTTATTCAAAATGTTGTGTGATATATTACTGTGTTATAATATGCTACATTATAATACATATACAGAAGAGAACAGATTGGAGGTTAAGCACACAAATTTAACTTCACTGCTTAATGACTTCTAAATATTTCACTTGGCAATCTTAATGTTCTTTGAATATTTTTTAATTAAGTCTACCTATGCCCAAGTATTTACTAGATGGCATCAGACCCCTCAGTGTGGTTCAGTAGGAACAAGCCACAGTGTAGGAGCCTTGATTCCTTCCCTGTGTCACCTAAACTCAGGGACACTGTACCAGTTCTACATAAGCCAGTGTGGATAGTTGCAAGGAGGGCAGGCAGGACCCAGAAGAGCACTAGAAACACAGGATCTGCATTTACATTGGCCCAGCATCTCATGCAATTGATGCAGAGTGGCTGCAAAATAAAAAACACCTGATGCAAAACTGTAATAAGTTGTCAGTGTTTGCCTGAATTACCCAACCTTGTCAGCAGAGGTTGAGCCTTCTGCAAAAGTGGGCTCTGCTGACTCACTGTCTCAGATGTCTTGCTACCCTATTTAGCTACAGGTTGAAACTCTAAAATCCATGACTGCCAAAGCCAGACACACCGGGGCTGGAGAGTGGCAAGCCCCTCCCACCACCCAATATCCTACCCACCACCATTCCCCTGCAGCCAGGGCCAGGGAATCACGGCAGGGTTGGGGAGCTACAGCCAGGGCTGGGGAGCTGCAGCCCTGTGGCAGGCAGACCAAGGACTCAGTGGTCTGCAGCCAGGGGCTGGGGCCATGAAGCAGGGACGGAGCTGGGAAGTGGCTGATGGCCAGGAGTGGAGCCTGGGAACCAGGCTAGAGGCCAGCAGTAGATTGACCTCCCCTGATCTGAGACCACTCAGGTTGAACCAGGGAGGGTGCCGAACCAGGGAGGTGGAACCTGTGTAAGGAAGGTGGTATTGGCTCTCTACTCAGAGGACCTAGGAGGTGAGCTGAGCAATCCTGTGGCAGGAGTCCTAGAACATAGCCAAGACTGGAAAGAAGGTTCTGCATGCGTTTTATATTTTCTTTATAAATAAAGCCAAATTACTAAGAAAGGGTTGAAATCTTGTCTCTGTATAGCGTATGGACCTTGTTTTGGAGGAAGAATAGGTATCAACACATAAAACTAGAGAAAAGCCTTAGATGAGGAGACCTTTACACTTTTACTTTCTTCAGTACATCTCAGAGCAATTTAAAATTGGGCTAAATGTTCTGCACAAATTCACATAATAAATGAAAGTGAGACCCAGAGTCTGAAACCAGGTCTTTATGCTTAGCTGTCAGGGGCTTATTCCATCACACACAAGTCTACCCAAACAAGTCACTCTGATTTACTGTACCTCAGATCTTCTGTCCGTGAAATATGCTTGATAATAATAATGTGTACTTGGTCATTGGTAGATCCCAAAGTGCTTTGCAGAAAATGTGCGCACAGAAACTCCACTTGGCAGATGACGTGAAAAATCAGGCATTTGTCTAAGTTTACAGGGCAAGGTGGGAGAGGGGCCATAAAGGGCAGGGCCAAGGGCATGCAGACTTCAGCACCGCCCAGACTGTGGCATGGGCCTCCCCACCTCTCCCCTAGTCCCCGACAGCCACGCACAGTCAGACCAGCACTGTCGCAGCATTTCAAATGTGCCTGGAGCTCCAGCTGCCAATGCTGCTAAAGTAGCAGTGGTGGTGGCCAGAGCTCTAAGCCCCTTTCAAACTGCCCTCTTTCCCTTCCTCCTCTGCCCCCATTGGCAGCCCTATTTGCATCACATCTTGCAAAGTGAAGCCTGCCTCATTTGCTGTGCACTCTAAAATATAGGCACATTACCTAAACCACAAAACTTACCCGTAGGCATGAGCCGCCATGCCTTTACTCTACCCACCAGCCAAATGTACTTTTAAAATACCCAGTCAGTGGCGGATCTACTGGTTTCAGAGGGTGTGCTTCACTTAATGTTCATCCAGTTCCAGCCAAGCTAACAAACATCTTGGGTGTGGTGCCAGAGGAGCGCAGAGCTGGGTGTGGAATATCTGGGAGAATGCCCACGGGTTGGTGTGGGGCAGCAGGATGGGAATGTGTGTGTAGCTGTTTTTAAGGCTCTCTCTGTACTAGACATAACAGTCGACCACCACCATGCAACCTTAGATACGCCAATTGCATAGCTAAAATCGACTTATCAGCGGTTGACTGCTATGGCTGTCATCACAGAAGAAGATCAATGGGAATATTTTTCCCATCGACCTTCCTTAATCGTCACTGCTCATGAGGAATTCCAGGGTCATCGTCAACCCTGGAAAGCATCATTTTGCACATGCACGAAACAAAACCACAGCTGCTAGAGATAACCAGTTACACAATCCCCATCACAGCTCCTACATATGATTGAACTACTTATGTGCTATTGTGGACTAAACATGTTCCAGCACCAGGCTGCAGGGACTCAGAAGGATTTTCTCTATATTTGCTAGTCCCAGCTGTTTGGGGCTGGAGTAGGGCTGGGCACTGGAACTAAGAATATTGCTCTCCTGCTGAGCCTAGGGGGTGTGGAAGAGGAAGATTCCTGATTCAAATGCCAAGGGGACAAAAGCCTGACTGGAACAAGAGGAAGGAACAGATTGGGGTGAGATGGAGACAGTGAGCTAGAGGGGAATACCAGGATTGACTGGGCAAGGAGAATGAGACCTGGGGTGAGACTGGGACAGACGGTGTGGTTATGCACCCCAGCTTCATGGCAGATCTCTCTCCTCTCCCACCTCAGGACCAGTCTTACAGGCAGTCAAGCGGGCGTTGTGTGGTCAAGAGGCAAGAAGTGCTGGGGGTTTGGTTGCAAGACAGTGGAAGGGAGCTTGGGGCAATGTGTTTTGGAGGCAGCAGGGCTCAGAGGACATGTGAAGTGGGGAACCCAGGGAGACAGAGAGGATGGCTGGGGAGACCGGAGAGGCAGTGGAGGTCAGGGGTTATGTGGAGGCAATGTGACTAGGGTGCCAAAATATTAATTCACCCCATGTGTCATTTTCTCTAAGGCCATTCCTGGCCTGCTCCACTTCTCCCTCATCAAGCCATGGCCTCAAATGCCAGAACTCTGAAATCAGTGGGACGGAGAGGTGTCCCAGCCAAATGGAATGGACTCTCCCTAAGGGTCCCCACTCTGCTTTAACTTGCTCCTCTCCACTATTCCAAGACAGAACTGGCTCCATTAGGAGCTTTTATTACTTTAAGTGCTTAAATTAGAGCTGTGATGGGATAGCATTTCTGTCAAAAGCTGAAAAAGCACTGAAAGCTGACAAACACTGACCTGCAAAGGTCATAACAGAGAAGCAGGTGGCAGCAGAAGTTAAGCGACAATCCACCAGCAAGTGCAGCAAGCAGTAAGTAAGTGGCTCTGGCTGGCCACTTTTAACTTCATTGCAAGTTTTTGTTCTAAACTCAGAGTCTGTGCTCATGAATGGGGAAGTATTGATTCTCACAGGTGTCCAGAAGCAGCATGGAATTTTCACAGGTTACTGGTCCAGGGCTTAAGCTGGTTCTGTTCTGTATTGCTGCTTTGTACTGAAACTGGCCCTGGTGGCCTGCTGGCTCTACCTGGCAGATTGGTTACGCCCG
The DNA here is from genome assembly GCF_033958435.1 of Carettochelys insculpta. Lineage (NCBI taxonomy): Eukaryota > Metazoa > Chordata > Testudines > Carettochelyidae > Carettochelys > Carettochelys insculpta. Next base: position 94,015,585 of record NC_134139.1, read on the forward strand.
TACAATGCTGTTTCTCACAGAGAACTCTGACTTATTATTCAGTGTTTAATTTGTAATGAAAGCAATGCTTGGGCAATTAGGTGCCAGAGCTCAAGCCTTTTTTTTTTTTTTTTTTTAAATTTTCAAAATTGACGCAGCAAGTTCAGAAGTGCCAGAGCTATAAACTGTGAAACCTAAAGATGCTGAGCTCAGCATTGGCACAAATTAAGCACTGCTACAATTGTTAGTTACTAGCATTTGCAGTGCTATGGATCTTAAGATGCCCATCCTGCTGATGAACCAGATTGATGTCAACATGGTGCAATATGATGGAATCTGTTTTTTCACTTTGCTTGTTTAAAAACCTAGTCAATTACATTGAAAAATCTATATTCAAGGAACCTTACAATTGAAAAATAACAAGCAGTCCTGTAGCACCTTAGAAAACTAACAAACTTAGTGCCAGCAATGCCCCTCTGTCATATACATTGGACAAACCAGATAGTCCATGTGCCAAAGAAAGAATGGACAATTAAAAATCATGAACTGGAATACAGAGACCTATAAGGGAATTCTTTAACTGACCTAGACATTCAATAATGGATTTAAAAGTAGCCATTCTTCTACAAAAAATGTTACTACAAGATCACAGAGACAGACATCTGAACTGGAATTCATTTGCAAATCTGACACATTTTAAATGAAGCTGTAACAGGGATCTCAACTATCCAAAACATTACAAAGACAATTTCCCCACTTTTTATGTTCTCAGTAATGGGACACATCCTACTTAATTTGCTTCATCTGCTGGTCCTACTAATGACAGGTAACACCCTCCCCATTCTCCCCCAACCAACTGGGTTTTTCCTGCTTCTTTCATCCCTCCCCTCCTGGTATATAAACCCTGGATTCTAAGAAAGTGTTCCAGTCATCTGAAAAAGTGGGTCTTCCATGAAAGCACATAACCTAATAAATTTGTTAGTATTTAAGGTTCTCTCCCACCTCAGGACCAGTCTTACAGGCAGTCAAGCGAGGGGTTGTGTGGTCAAGAAGCAAGAAGTGCTGCAGGTTTGGCTGCAAGACAGTGGAAGGACACCTTCTATGAAATCTTACTTTGTTCTGCTCTATGTATAGATCTTGATACTATCTTTAATTACATATGTCATGAGGCAAGAAGTGGGAAATACTTATATTACCTTTTATAAATGTCTTATGTTGCTCCATGTATTTGTGTGATTTTTACCCTGGCTGAAAGCATAAAGTTATCGAAAGCAGCTCTGTGGGAAAGAGTTAAACAATGGCCTAGACTACTTTTGCTCTGCCCCAGCTAGGGAGCTGGTCAATAAACTGCTTTTACGATGAACCACTCCAAGTCACTATAGTCTCAGAGATTTTGAACTACAGCATGGTTTCCCAAACTGGGGGCATGCCCCCCGAGGGAGGGGGCATGAAGAAATTCCTGGGGGGGGGCACAAGGCAACCCAGTCCCCTCCCCATAATTTCCCACACCTGAAGAAAGAGCTGGCCTTTGCCTCCAGCTCTCAGCCCCTGCCATTTTATGTGGGTGACCCGGCACAGCTGCTATAAAAGCAGGCAGTCAGGGAAGATGCATGTGGAGCTAGCTGCCTCCTGCAAAGGTAAGAGGGTGTGGTTTGTGGGAGGAGGGGGAGAAATAGGAGGAGGGGTTAGATGGGGGCTGAGATATCTGGGTAAAAGCCGGGGGCTGGTGGTGCCTGGCATTGTGGGAGGGAGGGGCTTGAGTGGCCAGCTGGCTTGTGGGACTTGCAGGGCTTGGGTGGCTGGCTCTGGCATCATGGGGCTCAGGCTGTTCGGGCTGGTGTCTGGCCCCCGCAACGTGGGGCTTGGGCAGCTGGCAGGCGGGTGGCTGGCCCCAGCAGTGCAGGGCTTGGGCTGGCAGGTGGGTGGCTGGCCCCAGCAGTGTGTGGTTCGGGAGGCTCGGGCTGCTGGGTGGGCAGCTGGCCTTGGCAGTGTGGGGCTTTGGTGAGCAGCTGGGGCAGCTGGTTTGCAGCTGGGGCGGGTGGCTGGTGAGTGGGTGGCTGGCCCTGGCAGCACAGAGCTCAGGTGGCTGGCAGGCGGGCGACTGGCCCCAGCAGCAATGGGCTCAGGTGGCTCGGGCTGGTGGGAGGGCAGATGGCCCTTGCAGCATGGAGCTCGGGTGGGCAGCTCGGGCAGCTGGAGCAGGCGACTGGCCCCAGCAGCGCGGGCCTCAGGTGGCTGGCTGTGGCTCTGGCAGCACAGGTCTCAGGCAGGTGGGCAGCTGGTGCAGGCAGCTCTGGCCAATGGCACAGGGCTCAGGCAGCTGGCCAGCTGGGGCTGCACCAGGCACCTGCAAAGGGCCAAGAAAAACTATTTGTGCTTATTTTAAATTTTAAATAACATGTTTATATTAAGTTTTTGTATTTAAGTTATGAATTGAATTTTTTGTTAAAGAGGGGTGGGATGATGGTAAAGAAGACACGGGGAGGCATGAGGGTTTCTCAAAAATCAAAACGGGGGTGTGATGCTGAAAGTTTGCGAACCATTAAACTACAGTGACAGCACCATAAACAACCCTATAAGGTAATGAATAATTCCATCCTCACAATAATCAGATTTGAATACTGGGCAGTAAAAGCATTGGTCACACATTGAACAATGATGACAAAACAAAACACTGAATAGCTACTCTTTGAGTGGGAGGAACCTATATTCAGTGAAAAAAATAATTTGTAATCTTGTAATTAAAGACTGTATCATAATGCCAATGCACACAAAGGAGTCTGAACGAATGCTGCACAGGCAAGTTAGATAATTCCTAACTTTTCAGTGCTTAAACTCTGCAACATTAATAATTATCTTTTCATGTACATTGCTTGTCATTTTTTAACAAAATAATAAGAATTATGCACAGCCATTAAACCCCTACATATAAACTGTAAAGAAAAAGAGAACTGAAATTGCCTACTTGAGAGAAATATACCTAAAAGGAAATTAGACTTATGGTATATTGTGATGGATAAACATTCTGTATGTCATTCACAGCACATCAAAGCAGCATGTCTATTCTTAAAAAAAAATGTTTACATTGTAAATGTCTATAGACCCTGATGCTCTAATACTAGTACTCAACTGCGAATAAGATTGATGTTGACAATGTAAGGTATATGTACCTTAAAAAAATCAGCTGGGATTTAGACTGACTTTAGATCTGTTTTCAATAAATATCAACATAGTATATAAAGTGGAAATTACTATGAACAGAGTTGGCAATGGATTGGTCTCCTGAAAGAATACATTATTCTTTCTTTCTTTCAATAAATGAAATCTAGCCAACCTCCTCTTTTGTTGGCAGCCGTGTTATTGACAAATGAAGATATTTAAAGTAGCAGTAGATATTAAACATGATAAATTAGGAAATGTTAAATGTAGGAAATTGAAGAGGAAAATTGAAGTCATCAGGGAAAACTCTGTGGCTAGAAAAGCTAAGGACAATATGAGAGACAAAAGAAATCTTAATGGTGATTTAGACCCTATACTAGATAGAGATGGACCAATTCAGGGGTCTGCAACATGCAGCTCTTTAAGGACTTATTTGTGGCTCCTGACGCTATAATTGCAAATTAAAAAGCCCTCCTGATTATTTTCAACAAATGGTGAACATCTAAAAGCCCAACAATGAACAACTCGTATCTAAATAGCAAACAGTATGTGATCTCAAAACTTTGGATAACTCTCCCTTTAGTGCAATAGTGTCCAAAAGCAACTGAATGGATCGCCACATGCCCCCCTTCCTCCACAGCCAGGCGCTGCCCCCCACACCCCCAGCCAGGCACCCTACCCACCACCACCATACATACTGCCGGTGACTCACTGGAGCTACCTGAGCCCCAAGCCACACCACCTCAAGCTGCCTGAGCCCCAAGCTAAGCAAGCCACCTGCATCCCACGTCATGCCTGCTGCACCAGCCGCTCAACCCCAAGCTGTGCCAGCTGCCTGAGCCCTGAGCCACTGTGCGAACTGTGCCGCCATGAGCCGCCCAAGCCTCGAGCCATGTGGGCAGCCTAAGCCCCGAGCCGCCAAGCAAGCTGCTCAGCCCAAGGTACCTGTGTTGGCTGCCCATAGCCCACGCAAGCCATGGGAGGAGCCACCTCTGCTGCAGTCACCATGTTTGTCCCACTAAGTGCTAGGGAGTGTGCATGGAGGGGCAGCGGGTGTACCATATCCACATGTGCTGCTCTAACTAGCCACTTCGCCACACCACGCTGTTCAGTTTGCCACATGTGGTGAACGGACAGAATATTGGACACTGCGGCTTTCATATGCGCAGTGCATCATGGGATATGATACTGTATCTGTGTTTGAATCGACTTGCTACTAAAGTCTTGATTTTTCAAAAGGAAAAGGAAATATGTGGCATTCCTGCTGTGAAGGGCAACACTTATTTTAAGGAAGAAAATTGAAATTAAACATGAAGTAAAATTGGCATAATTAAAGTGGGTTTGGGAGTGAATGTGAGGAATTCACTGATACAAACATAAACATGTAAAGTGTGAGGAAATAGAATACGTAAAAAATCTGTGAGTGTCCTGCAGTGAACATGTATCACATTACAAGTCATTGTGTGTGTGCTGTTCTTAACATAAGGGTTACAAAAAGTATGGTTTGACATTATTAAGGACTGTCTCATATTTGCATGCCCTGCGACTCTTGAGTTATTGAGTTTTTATCAACTTTGAAAAAAATGGCTCTTCTTGCCTTTTTAGTTCCCGAGCACAGTCAAACCTTTCTCCATTTAAAATGACACAAAAAAGGAGAAGTGTTCAATAAATATTTCTGTTCTGTATTTGGAAAGAAGTAGGATGATGTACTTGTATCACATGTGGTTAGCAAAGTATTTTCCAATTTTTTAGTACAAATGATTATTTTAAACAGCATGTACTGGTGGTAAACATTTTGAAATCACCAAGCTGAGTTAAAAGCCATTAAAGAATTGGCTGGTGAGATTTCTGGCACACTGATGTTAATTTTTACTAGATCTTGACATTCTAGGGAAAGTTCAGGGCTAAAAGAAAGCTAATGTGGTGCCAATATTCAAAAAGGCAAACAGAATGACCTGGTAATTATAGATTGGCTAACCTCACATTAATCCAGAGCACAGTGATAGAAAAGCTAGCAAAAGAGTCAAACAATAAAGAATAAGGAAGAAATATAGCTAATGCAAATCAGCTTGGATACATGGAAAATAGATCTCATCAAACACACCTGATTTCATTTTTGATGAGTTTATAGATTTGGTTGATAAAGGTAACTACACCACTGTGATAGACTTTTGCATGGCATTCAACATAGGACTCAGAATATTCTGATTCAAAAATGATCACTATATAATATCAGAATAGCGTATGTTACATGGACTGAGTACTTACTAAGAGACTTCAAAATGTAGCTGTAATTGGAGGAATCATTATTTAATGGGGGCATCTCCAATGACTGCTGAGATCAGATTTAGGCCTGACACCATTTAATATTTTTGCAATTATCTGGAAGTAAATATCAAATGACGGCTGATAAAAATCTATCACTCAGACAAAGACGGGACGAGTGATAAATAATGATGAGGAAAGGGCAGTCATCCAGAGAAATCTGAATGCTTGGTAACCTGGACCTTTAGTACAACCAAACGCTGGTCATACATCTGGGAATAATGAATACAGGCCATACTTACAGAATTGGAGACTGTATCCTGCAGTGAATCTGAAATAGTTTTAGGGGTCATAAGCTGCAAATGCAACGCTGTGGCAAAAAGAGTCAATATGATCCTTAGATGTATGAGTAGGAAGTAGTGTGATGGAGTAAGGAAGTGATTTTTACCATGGTGTATGGCACTGGTGAGACAGATACCAGAATACTGTGTCCAATTCTGACATCAAACTCTTCAAATGCATGCTGAAAAATTAGAAGAGTTGTAGAGGAGAATCACAAAAATTATTGGAGACTGGAAAATAGTGCCTTACGGAGAGAACCTAATGGAGCCCAATCTGTTTATTGGGGAAAAATGTTTCTTCATTCTTGTAGGTAAAGGCATGACTAAAAAGAATGGCTGAAACTTAAAGTTAGACAAATTCAAATTATACATAAACACAATTTTTAACGGTGGGGGTGTCTAACACTTGGAAAAAGTACTGAAAGATGTGTGGGTTCTGCAACAGGACTCACAATGATAGCTGATCGCACTCCTATCTACTTCTGGATAGGTGATTTAGTGCCTGATTGAAACCTCACTGAAATGAAGGGAGTCTCTGCTGTGGTAGGTACTAAAGATTTCCACCAAACTAGACATTTTTTACTTAACTTTAGATAATCCCTATTTTGTCATGCTGATTATTTGCCAAACTTAATATTTTTTTAAAAATTAACACCATAACATTATTGGAATTATTATATCTTAGACTTTCTGAATCAAGCAGGATTCCCTAAAACAAGTAAATAAACTAGATAGCTGTTAAATGAGCAGCATGAAAATTACATTTAAAATGTTGACCTTAGGCACTTGTAACAAGTAACTAATGACAAAAAGGAACTGGGCATTTGCTTATCTGAAAAAAAAAATGACTAGGAAGTTATAAGAAGCAGAAATTATTCAAGTCTGAGGCCAAATTTGGCAAAATGCTGGCCAATTTATATAAATTCCAGCTTCAAAAAGCTATCATATGCCACATATGTATATTATTTATAAACTACTATCTCCATTTACTGAAATACTCTTGAACTTTACACAGATGTATACTCCTGAAGAGAAGTCAGGCTGACATAAAAAAATTCCTGCAGAAGATACAATTCCCCAAATTAATAAAAAACATACCACAAAGTTAAAAGAATGACATTAGTTTACATGCAATCCAAGAAGCTATTAGCCCCAAACTAATAAAGAGCTGCAGGCCCTGAAGGATATAAACATACAATTTAATATGAAATTTTCTAATACTACAATATATTTTATCAAAAGTATAACAGTGATGGTATTAATTAATAGGATGCATGAAACCAGTTAATGCTTTACTACATATGGGTCACTGAGTTGATGGGACTATCCGTGAGCTTACTGTTAAGTATGTTCTTAAGTGTTCTGCTGGATCAGGGCCTAAACTCTCTTCCTCACACTTGGATCTTCAACAAATGCAGCAGTCAAAGCTGGCAACCATGGAAATAATATTTCACTCTTCGCTATCCTCTCTCCAAATCTTTGCACCTCAAACACTAGGTCTACTTCTTACTTTAGGGAAGCTGCCCCATCTTAAAACTGACTTCATGGCTTTACAGTTATGTCCACTGGAGCTAATCTAAAAAAGGTCCTGTCAGGAAAATATTCCTTTACAATTATTGTTATTTGCAGTAGACTAGAACCTACAGTCCCTACCAGGAACGGAGGCCCATTGTGCTAAGTACTCTACACATATACACTAACAGGTAACCACCAAACATAAATGTCCAGGCCTTATAAGACCAACAAATAAAAATAATACTGTTAAAAAAATAATGCATTATTCCTTCACACCTACAGAGAGATCTGATAATGTGGCAGAATCTCACACTTTCAGCATGGAGCAGTGTTCTTTAATAAAAGAGAAGGCTACTTTATAGTGATAAAAATCCTTGTGTCAAACTATCACAAAATTGGTAATAGAAAACAAAAGGTCTGGATCTACACAGAGCTCTGCCCAGCACTGCTGCTGGCAGAGTTATACAAAGTGAGCTTCTTGGGATTGGAAATAGCTGTCCATTGGCGTACTCCCAAAGCTCGTTACCATAGCCACGCAAATGTTTGAGGCATAAGGGACTAGTGACTGGGGGTGTTCAGACAGCAGAGGCACATCCACACAGCCTCTGCAGTGCCGGCAAGCACTTCTGCCGGCACCGAACTCTCACATAGCTATGGTAAGGAACTTCGGGAGTATGCAAATGGACAGCCATTTGCAATCCCAAGAAACTCACTTTGCATAGCTCTGCCAGCAGCGGTGCTGGGCACAGCTCTGTGTAGACATAGCCAAGGTGTTTAGGAGTTGCATTAGTAGTTATAACTGTTGAAGGAAGTAAAGGTTCGCACTCTGACACACCAGAAATACTATAACTATGAAGCCACACAACATAAGTTATAGGTATGAAGTCCCATGTTAGTCTGCATCTGTAAAAACAATGGGGAGCCCTGTAGCACTTTAGAGACAAACAAATTTATTAGGGCATATGCTTTTGAGTCAAACCCACCTCAGTTCTTACCCAAAAATAAGAGTACGCACTGTCTCTCTCTCCCTCTCTCTCTCGCTTGCTCTTCAAGTTTTTTCCAAGCACCATAAACTGCAGTGATGGGTTATCACAATCATCCATAGTATGCTACAACAGTAAGCAACACATCATCCGATCATCAAACCAACAGCAGAAGAGCAAAAAACCTGACATTGTTGGATGGTTACTGCAAGTTTTCTAGGTTGCCTTTATGCTACTGTTGAAAAATAAAAATACATTGTCATCTCTCAAGTGGAACAAATAGGACCTCAGTGATGCAGTTGCTCTTTCTTGGCAGATGTGTGCTTGTTTAAGGCAGAGAAGATTAAAGGACATTACTTCATGCCAAAAACAAAAAAAGTCAACGTTATTTATTATTTCAACGTTCCCATTTCTTTATTTGCTTCTCTACATGTTCATTGTTTCCTGCAACAAGATGGTGTTCCTTCTGAAGTAGACAGCTATAGTCAATAATGTGGTGAAATAGCTGTTTTGCAATGTCAACTGTTGAATAAATTAATCAGATCTGCGTAAACAACAAGTTTCTTATAGCTAGGGCTGTTTGCCTCCGTTGCAGGCCCACCAACGGAGCATTGTGTGGCACAATCCAGGCAGCTCTTAGAACTGCTGGGGGGTGTGGTGTGACATGCCCAGATGGTGCTGGTGTCTGGATATACCCAGCCCTGCGCCTTCTACATGAGGTCCTGCCCTTCAAGGGGCGCAGAGCTGAGCACTCTCCCCCCCAGCTCTCCCCGACTTTGCCCAAGAGCTCAGTTTACTGAACCCCTTGTTAGCTTCTGGTGAAAGTCTTTCACTTACAAATTCTGCAGTGAAACTGAGGGCTGTTTTCAAAAATGCTTTCTGTTACTATGCACTAGAAGAGGAATAATCTTCATGATTAAAAGCACATTTACATATTTTGGAACATTACTCCTCATATTAACATCATCAGTGTAAGCCTATGTCCATCAATGACTGAAACCAAGGCAGTAAGAGTGACAGTCTTTTGTTCCAATCATCATAAGGTCAGAGTTAGTGCATTTACAGAAGATTAAAAAGCCCTAGTATGAACTCAAAAAGACTCCAAAACTTATATCCAGTCTGACAAATCATTTGCCATAGCTGTTCATAAATGCATGATTTTCATATTTTTGAGAGATAGCATTGCAAAACAGTTCGTTGTGCCAAATAGTAGAATACATGCCGCACAGCATTCTATTTGTTAGACAACACTGAGCTTTAGCAAATACCTTATAAAATCTCACACCCTGTAGCTCATGTCTTGTAATATAAACAACTATTAAAAGTTCTTTTCTAGTTTGGTATGGCCCTAACACAAAATATACAGTTACAGAGTATTTGCAGGAATTATTGGTTTTGAGACTCAATTCTGCAGCCATTATTTTTCATGTCAGTTAAACAACTCACATGAATAAGAACCATAAAAACAGATTTGGGTAATTTTTCCCCATAGATTTTAATATTCTGGCCTATCCAACAGGCTTATGTTTATATTTCTGGAATGTCCTTTCTTGGAGTTAGTTATTTTGGGGCAGGTGGATTTCTCAGATATGGCCTTTAAATCAACTTTATTGGCTTTGGAATGCCAGTGAGACAGTTTCAGGGAGTGGTTGTGGTTAGCTATGATCTCACTGAGTCTTGCCTAATATTTCTGTGCTATTTAGAGTTTTTAATATAGCAATATACTTGCAACATATTCAAACAAGATGGGAGAGTACATGTTTGGTCTGAAACCTAAAATGCCTTGTGGGCATAATTTTGGATGGCTTACAATATCAGTTGATTCTTAATTCTCAATATATTTTAAACCCTAGTTGCATTGGCAGATTATGTGCATATCCATCGGTTGGAGATTTTCACATGAGGTTGTTCCCGTGGGGAGAAAGTTGGCACCTCAATTAGCCCATTCACTGTTCCCTGGGTGGCAGCAGTCCTGTGGCCCATATAAACCTGGACCTCTCAATGAGTCCATCCCCTTCTGGAGGGTGGGAATAGTACAAAAGAGTACAGAAAAAGAACAATAGTTTCATGAGCAACAAGAAACTAGATCACTCCCTGATGCAAAGAATGGAAATAATCTTTCAAAATCCACAGGAAGTCTCCTCTCCCATCCCCCTACACAGCCAGATGCTAAGACTTAATCCTGGGCATTTCAACAAAAGAAATAAACTAGCCTGCCTTCTTACCTCAGAGGGTTCAAGCTGCAGTGCTCTGAAGCCATGCATCGAGCACAGCGCCCTGGTCTGCAAGCTGCAGCGTTTTGTTTTGTCCAGAGGAATAGCTGGGTTAGTCTGTTTCAGCCAAAACAACAAGGAGTCCTGTGGCACAATGAAGTTTAGCAAACATATTTTGGCATAAGCTTTTGTCATCTGGAAGCCACTCCATCAGACACACTCCAATTAGAAATGTTATTAGTTTAATTATTTGAATTGATTGAAACTGGGGTCCCATATATTTTTTTCATACTTTCATATCTCAGTGTCAGCAAAACCAAGTTTCTACCCTCCATGTAGTTTTGGATGGGCATATTATGTAAGTGAAGGACTTCAGAATTGTATTCAGTTGATCACCAAGTGAAAAAGGTCAGGTTTGTTACTTGATTGTATTCTAAAGACCTATAATTTGTAGGTGAGTGTAGAATATTGACTGGTTTTCACTGGAACACTTGAGAATTGCTTAATCAAATTTGTCTTCCATATGGCTTTATTATCTTCTAAAACCTCTTTAAGACGACTCTTAAATTTTATCCACCACCTCTGGACATGTAATAAGGTCAAGGTAATAGTCTGTTTTTACAGTTCAAAAGTTCATTCAAATACCTAAACAAAGGGTGCATCTATACTAGGAACTAACTTCAAAGTTAACTTCAAAGTTAGGAGCTCCTTCGAAGTAGACTGCATAGAGTCTACACAGCTAGGTCTACCCTAGCCCCAAACTTCGAAGGGGGCATGGTAATTAGGGTGTCCGGAGATTACTACCGAAATGCTGCAGTGCCTATGCAGCACTTCACTAGTCAAAATCTCCCCCGCAGAAACTTTGAAGTGTGAAACTTTGAAATGCCGGCTTGTGTGTAGGTGCAGGTACTTCGAAGTGCCCATGCTACATCAAAGTCCCTTTACTTCTCACACTTTTTAGGAGTAAAGGGACTTTGATGTAGCATTCGCACTTCAAAGTACCCGCGACTGACCCACGGCTATATGCAAGCCAGCACTTGGAAGGTTCACACTTCAAAGTTACTGTGGGGGAGATGTTGATGAGTGAAGTGCTGCATGTGCACCACAGCACTTCATTAGTAATCTCCCAACACCCTAATTACCATGCCCCCTTTGAAGTTCGGGGCTAGTCTAGACACAGCCCATACGTTTTCCCTTACTTCAAAGTTAACTTAGGGAGCCCAGCTTCAAAGTCCTTACTCCATTACCAGGAATGGAATAGTGCCCTACTTCAAAGTTTAATGGTGAAGTAGGGTGTGTGTGGACGCTCAACTTCGAAGTCTGTTAATTCAAAGTTGTACTGCAAAGTAAGCAACTTGGAAATTATTTTTGTAGTGTAGACACGGCCAAAGAGTAAGACCTTATCCACCTACTGACTCAATCTGCCACATCTCAAACTTGTTCAGTTAATAGGAATCCTTTTAAGCTCACAGCAGCTGTAGATGTTGATTACCACCTCTCACATTGCGTTGCGTGCTTTGCAGTATTCATTCTACTGTCTAGAATACCGAAATACTTGCAGTAATTTCTGTTGAAAGTATAGAAGCAATAGAGTATCAAACAGTTATGCATGCTTTTCAGAACACGTGTAGGTGTTTAAGTCCATGTTAGGGATTTTCAAACTCTCTTGTGATCATGTTGTTGCCCCCCCACTACACACGCACGCACAATAAGGCTGTGTCTACACTTGCATTCCTTTTTCGAAAGAGGCATGCAAATGAGGGAAATCAAAATGCAAATGAGGTGCAGATTTGCATGTCTGGCACCTCATTTGCATATTCTTCGTTTGAAAGAGCTTCTTTTGAAAGAAGAAAACCAGAGTAGACACTGCTCTTTTGAAAGTAAAACCCCTCTTCCCATAAAAAAAGGGAGGAAGGATTCTTTCAAAGATGGGGTTTACTTTCAAAAGAGCAGTGTCTACACTGGTTTTCTTCTTTTGAAAGAAGCTCTTTTGAAAAATAAGAATATGCAAATGAGGTGCCATATATGTAAATCTGCACCTCATTTGCATTTATGATTTCCCTCATTTGCATGCCTGTTTCAAAAGAGGAATGCAAGTGCAGACTCAGTCTATGGCCGTGTCTACACTAGCCCCAAACTTCGAAATGGCCACGCAAATGGCCATTTCGAAGTTTACTAATGAAGCGCTGAAATGCATATTCAGCGCTTCATTAGCATGTGGGCGGCCGTGGCGCTTCAAAATTGACATGGCTCGCTGCTGCGCAGCTTGTCCCAACGGGGCTCCTTTTCGAAAGGACCCCGCCTACTTCGAAGTCCCCTTATTCCCATCTGCTCATAGGAATAAGGGGACTTCGAAGTAGGCAGCGTCCTTTCGAAAAGGAGCCCCGTCGGGATAAGCCACGTCAATTTCGAAGCACTGAGGCCACCCGCGTGCTAATGAAGCGCTGAATATGCATTTCAGTGCTTCATTAGTAAACTTCGAAATAGCCATTTGCGTGGCCATTTTGAAGTCTGGGGCTAGCGTAGACGTAGCCTATATGACACAAGCCTTTCTCCAGTGGACAATCATGGGCAGTTGGTGAAGGCCAGCCCTAACCCTGCTCCTTCCATGCCCACCTGCTCCCATTGTGGCCAATGGCTCTTGTCCTGCCCCCCTCCCCCATGAAAGGCTATCGCATCCCCACACCAGGACTAGACAGTTGCACAGGCCCAGCTCCCACCATTCCTTGCTCCCAGAATAGGGCAGCCCTAGTTTCAACCCCACCCTGGCTTGCAGCCCTAACCTTGGGAGAAGCTGGATGACCTTGTGGATGCAGCCCTGGAAGCAGCTGCGTGGCCCTGCCCCAGGAACAGCCACATCTCCCTGGTCCCGGAAGCATCCAGACAGCTCTATGGCCTCGATCCCAGCCCCAGGAGCATCCAGGAGACCCTGCAACCCCAGCAACAGCCAGGCAACTGCACAACCCCATTCCAGGGAGGAGCTGGGCAGCTACACTGCAGCTGTAGCCTTCCCAGATGACCAGAGCACTGGTTGAAGGGGCACCCATACTGCAGCTGGAGCTCCAGCTTTCCCACCTGGCAGAGTGTAGTGGGTGGGGTTTTGGGAAGGCAATTCCTTCCCTTGTCGCTATTACACACCACCTATGCAGACAATGGAGCTTCTTCTTTAGGTTTAGCTCCAGTGGTGGAGGCTTGTGTTTTCAGAAAAGGTCATCCGTTTTTTTCTCCTGATGCCACTCATGAGAAAATGGTAAAATGAGAGTAAGGACTTACTGAATACAGTAAACTCTTCCATATCCAGCAGCCCTGGGACTGGGAGGTTGTGGGAAATTCATATATATATCTGTATTATCCAGAATACCTACCAATGCATAATACCAAAGAAAAACAAGATTAGCTTGTTTGCAGAGTACTTTGTTTACCAACAACAGCAGTATTGTACACTGTAAACTTATACTGTATTTGCTGTATTTATTTGTATTTACTTTCAGTGTACTGTACTGTACTTACAGAAAACATAATATAACTAAAATTTACTTATGGTTAAAATGCCAGTGATAAATTGCTGGATATGAAAGAGTCTACTATAAGTATGATCACAAAGAAAAAACAATATTTACTGTAATAGTTTCCCCCTTTTTAAGAGTATGCGTCCTAGGACCATGAAATGATATATTTCCATTCTTTCCTGCAGAAATTCATTCCCATGTGTATAGGCTATGCCCTCCTCTCAAAATCATCAATGTTTCTACCCTCAGAAAGCAGTGCAACCTACTGACCTAGAAAATAACGTTATTAGGAAGACACTGTATGTCCATTTGGAACCTTAATATCTTCCTGTGCAGACTTCATCAGGACTTCTGATATAAAATCCTGTGCAAAGGGCAAAAGGATGTTTTTCTCAGCTCATCTCCCATCCCACATTAATTGTAAAAGACAGCATTTTAAAATACACACTGAATGGATCAGACTGTCTTTCTACCTTAAAAAAGAACCAAAAAAAAAAAAACCCAAAAAAACAAAAAAGAAGCTGAATTATTTTCTAAGATGCTGTCATCTCTTGGAATGGATTAATAATAAGCAGATTATTACCTTCAGTAAAAATTTGTTCTCTTAAATAAAACACTGTAATTTGGTTTTAAAAACATGTATATGTTTTGACTTTAAAATGACTAAATGCAATAAAATTTAAATTGGCAGTCAATACTCAATTGTTTCTTTAGCTCAAGCCACGACCTCCTCTTTTCATGAGTTAAAGATTGAATAGCAGGGCTAACTTTTCATTTCCGAGCTTCTGACAATGTTTTGAAGTAAGTTATGAATGTAAATCAACAGTGTGAGCTTTGGAGATGTCTCAGCTGACTGCCAATCTATGAAAGAATATCACTTGAGTCAAACTGCAGGAGAATCTGTTCTGCATCCACTTCTTCCCAGCACAGAGAAAATGATTGACAATGTGAAAATAATAGAGATGCTTGGAGCCATTCACTGCAAGATATTTGAATTCAGCATAGGAAGGAATCTGACCAGAAATTATGTTCAAGGTTAATCCATTTCAGAAAATTAAATTGGTGGAATTATTAAACCTAGAGCCCAATCCTCAAACCTTAACTTGTGAGTGTAGTCTCAGTTGTCCAATGGAACTAGCTTTGTGACTAAAAAGTATCAGAAAGGTAGCCGAGTTAGTCTGTATCTTCAAAAACAAGTCCCGTGGCACCTTATAGACTAACAGATATTTTGGAGCATAAGCATTCGTGGGCAAAGACCCACTTCACCAGATGCACGAGTGGGCATCTGACTAAGCATGTCTTTGCCCAGAAAAGCTTACACACCAAAATATCTGTTAGTCTATAAGGTGCCACAGGACTTCTTGTTTTTTGAGAGTAAAGACTACTTCTGTTAATATGAATTACAGAATTAGTTCCCTAGCAAGTAAAGGCCGATAGATGAAGCGTTCAAACCCATAATTGAAAAAGGAGTATTGGAAATCCAAGATGATGCCATAATTAAGTCCCAACATATTACAATTCCCCTGAAAAAAAGAACACAAGTAACAAGGAAAGAGACTGTTGGTGATCCCAGGCTGACAGAACAACCTTTTTTTCACTGGGGCTGAACTGAACCTTTGCTAGTTCCAGGAATAGAAAGCGAGGAATAAATATTGCATACAGCCACCTTTGCCCTCCCTTCCCAACATTCTGTGTTGAGCAGAGACTGACCAGACCTGATGAATTAGACTTAGAGCATAAGGCATTCAGAGAAGATAGCAAGGTTGTGCAAACATTTGTGCAAACAGTGTTAGTATTTCCTCGCTTATGAGTGCTCCTGTTTGTGAACGTGGTGATTTCTTCTGACCTGATTTGTATTTAATTTTAATTATATTCCTGGGGTTTGTTTGTTGCAGTTTTTTGAAGAAAATATTAAAAATAAAATATATTAGTTTTATTGAAACTAGGTGTGCTGTCACTACCTTGAAAACTTCATGCAACTCAAGAATTTGGGCCAGATCATAGCTAGTATAAATGGCTCAACTAGGTTGATCTGCATCAGCTGAGAATCTGGTCTTTTAAAGTTGTCAGTGGCATCAGATTCCTCCATTTAACATGGAAAATTTTATGTTAAGGAGGTATTTTCCAGGACCCTTGGAATCCCTTATTCCATGCTGTGTTTGTAAATTATACCTTCACAGGGTACAGCTACAGTATGGTATGTATCTAGGCCATACCAAGAGTCCTAGACCACAGATATCAGAATTAACTCAACTAATCCCACCCTTAAGTACAGCGAATTTTCATGTAACTACGTCACTGGTTATATGAGGGAGACTGCACATATGGTTGATTATTTGACCCAACTGCCCTGGTTCTTTGAAACAACCCACATAGCAAGACAACCAATCTGAAATGCACGTAGCCCCTCTCAACAGCACATACCCTTCATTTGCCACCCACAGAAAATCAACACAAATCTTTCAGTATGAAGCAATGGCAACAGTTACAAGCAGGGCTAAGACCCCTTTTTGTTCAGAATGTCATTGGGTTTTGTCATCACTGAGCCTTGTAAGAGCCAAATGGAATATTGGAGTCTAAGGGTTCTATGGCCATTGGAACGTGCCAGTAAATTAAAGAAATAATATATGGAGATACACATCTCATAGAACCGGAAGGGACTTTGGGAGGTCATTGAGTCCAGTCCCCTGCCCTCTTGGTATGACCAAGCACCATACCCCCCAACCCTTTTTTTTTTTTCCGATCTATTTGTCCCAGAATCCTAAATGGCCACTTCAAGGGCTGAACTCACAACCCTGGGTTTAGGAGGCCAATGCTCAAACAACTGAAGTGGGAGTATGAACTGTAGGGCATAACAAAGAAGTACTTGTGCCTCCAGCCAGGGGGCAGGCATATGACCCATGTTCGGGAAACATATACAAACAAACATTTTTCACTACAACACAGCACCCAGAAACAGTATCCCCAAAATACTACTTTCCTATGTGGGTTTCCTCCTGCTCCATTGAAAAACATGCTGCTTGTGTTGTGTTAGCATGTTTATCATGTTTTGCGAGTGTGCTTCCTGACATGGTATTCAGCAAAATAGTATGCCGGCATAGTGGTGTGAAGGCATACCACCAGCACTGGAATAATCTGATTCTAAACCATACAGAATTGGGCACAAGGGAAAACAGGTCCCATATGTTCTGGTATACAGCTTTGACCACACAAAATGCCAAGAAAGCAAACTAGTCTCACTGGCCACTGAAAGGATAAAAGAAGGAGAACACTGAGGGAAAATTAATTTGATACAGAAAGTAGATGATGGCTTTTGTGGCCCAACCATGCAATAGCTTTCAGCTACTGAATGTAAAATATATTAACTGTCACATGACACAGGAATGGCCTGAGCTATTCTGCTACCCAGAATAAAAAACATTTTCAGCATGGACCCACCAGTAGGAAAAAAAGGAAAAAGAAAATTTAAAAAAAAGAAAACGGGGGAGCCAATCATAGCAGATGGGAGGGAGGGGGGAGAGGACGATTGCATAGCACCTGCTCAGCTTGTTTTCCCCTGACTTCAGACATAAATTATCTCTCAAGCAAGCTTGGCTGATGTGGCATACAAATGGCATACGAGTGCTACAATGCCTGTGCAAAATACCAGTTCACCACCAGGCTACTGCAGAATGGAATACTTGTCCTCACTATAGTGTACTGCAGTACACAGTAAGATAGATACATATATTCATCTGTGAATTGTTTTCACTAACCTAATATCTTGCCCAACACACCTAGATTTTTAACCTTCCTGCTTCCCTAGCTTATACACTCCCTCCAGCTAGGCAATCCCCCCATCCTATAGCCATCTAATAAAATTAGTAATATTAATACCCCTTTAAACAACAGCATCCAGAAATATTCTCAAAGTTAGTTAATAAAAGTCAATAAGCCTCTCTATACAGCTACAGAGAAGTTACCTGGCTTGTCAAAAGTCCTAAAACACATTGGTGGCAGAGCAGAGATAGCTAGAACAAGGTATCCTTGTTTCTAGCTCCTTCATCTACCCACTACACAATGCTCCCTCCTCAGATGTCGTTCATCCGGAAACTGCATAGCATTATAAGGCTAATGTAGCACTTTAGGCACTTAAGGCTTACCTCAGTGAATCTGTAGCTTCAATAATATCAGTTACATGAGGAAAGTAAAAGTTAAGGGAACACAAATGTAAATCTCTGAAAAACCAGAAACTACAGTTAAGGCGCATGCCTCTCCCAGAGCACAAAATTAAACTCCCCCTGCTTGAAGCTGGCAATAACCACTCAGAATAGTAATAGGGTGTGATGTGGTGGGTGCCCTTCATGCCCTCATCTAGGCTGTGACTACCTACCTTCCCTGGGCTCCCCACCCCTTTGCCATCCCCTCCCACGGCCCCTCCTGCAGCCCCCGCCCCACAGCCCCACCCTTGCTGCCCTGCTCCCATGCAGCTGGAATTCAGCCTGTGGCTCACAGCTAGCATGGGCCTTAGCAAGCCAGCCACCCTTCTTCCCCTGCACTACCCCTACCAAGGCCAAGGCTGCTGCACTCCCTGCCATGCTCCTACCTACCTGTAGCCCCAGCCCCGATGGGGACCCTGGACCCAGGATGGTAGGGGTTTATGTGGCCAGCGCAGCTCATGGCTCCACCCCCCCCGCTGAGGACTACGGTCCCCCCACCCCTGTCTTGGGCACCCCTCCAAGTTCAGATGACCCCCGCCTCACCCCAGGACCCCACCTTGTTTATAGTTTCCCCCCAGTCCTCACCTGTAAATAGTTCCTGTTTCATGTCTTCATTATAACACAGTTCTGATATTTATTAAAAGTGTTTATTGCTCACTACTCCAATGTGCCTTGTGCAGGGTGGGGGAGCAGTGAGAGTTGGGTGTGCGAGAGGGGCTTGTGGTGGGGGAGTGGTGCACATGGGTTGGTATGGGAAGGTCATGGGGGGAATCTGAGGGGAGGGTCATTGGGGCCCCCTTTTGAGGGCCTCCTGGAGAGCCTCCCTACCCACACCCCATGCTTGTAGCCAGGTCTGGCCTTGGCAGCCCACCCTGCACAAAGGGCTCACGCTATCTCTGCACGTTATTGTGGAGACCACAGCATGCCCCCACCACAGCAGGCATATGGCGGAGGCCAACCTGCAGGGGTGTCAGGGGGCACTGAAATTGCCCCTGCAGGAGTCCAAATGTGCTCTTGACGCTGTTGTAAGGCTGGTCCAGGCAGGCATTACAAAGGTCCTGGCTTGTATCTGTGTGTCCCATGTAGGGTTGCATGATCCGTGGGTGCAGGGGGTAGGCAGCATGAGCCACTATGCAGGGGGGCATGGTCATGTCCCCAACAGGGAGCTCCCCCAGGGGGCTGTAGGTCCCCTCCACCATCCTGCGCTAGAACCTGGTGCTCTGGAAGACCTGGGCATCATGGGCTTGGCCTGACTAGCCATGCAGATGTCCATGAAGCATCCATGAGAGTCCACCAGGGCCTGGAGACAACTTTTGAAAAATTGCTTTTCAAAACAGTATTGTCATGTAGCTGTAGCCTGAGTGTTTTGTTGCAAGAGTAGGGTGCTCTTCTATGTGTTATCAGTATGTTAAAGCACCTCTCAAAGAGGGCAGAGTCAAGATTATGTTGTGAGCATGACATGTTCCACAACTTTCCATCTCCTGGTTTTCAGAGGTTAATCTATGTTACTTTTGCACTTCAGCTCCTTGTTTTCAAAGGTCATCTGAACTTGAAGTTCTGCCTGTGCATCCTTAGCAACCTTAATTCTGCTTTCATTCTCCTTTCACTCTCAGTTTCTTTGCTGCAGAAGGGGTTAAGAATACGAGTCATGATTACATCACCCAAACTGTTGATTGAAGGCTTTAATCTTCCCTTTTTTTGATTACTGTTAATTTCCTTAACAACAGAATCAGAATTTACAAGTGGATTTTGGAGTACTTTAAAAAAACTCACTCTTGTAAGAAAAATGTTGGTCAGTGGGCAAATCTTCCAAAAGGAGACCCTGAAGAACACAAAGAACAAGCAACATACACAATACACATTCTTGGAAAGCTGTCAAGGCTCAAATGCACAATGTAGAAGTTCAAATTCAAAAGCCACAGCATATTACTTTAAGGCACCCACCTACTCACACAAACTGCCTGGAAACTACCTTGTGTCAACAGAGCCCTAGTCATGTTGCATGTCAGAGTCAAGCATCTGCTCTAGCCACTGAGTTATAAGGGGCCCCTCCTCCCACAACCATGTCCTCCTCTCACCAAAGTTAAAATGACAGGTGGTTTTCAAGCACACCTATTGGATTAAGCCCCTTATGCCACTGAGGTACCCAAATGCCTATCTTCCTCCCCATTTGTGAATCATTCTGAGGCTTAGGGAGAGAGGTGGTCAGGTGCCTAGAAGGAATCATTAGTGAAGGTGCCCAGAGGCAGACATGAAGGCACCGAGGGAACTTGTACCCTGAATATTTAGGTGGTGGGTTAGTTCAAGCACCAACAGTGTTCAGAGGTACCAGAGGGGTAGCCGTGTTAGTCTGGATCTGTAGCAGCAACAAAGGGTCCTGTGGCACCTTATAGACTAACAGAAAAGTTTAGAGCATGAGCTTTCGTGAGTTAACTCACTTCTTCAGATGCTGGTCCTGGAAATCTGCAAGGCCAGGTATAAATAGGCCAGAGTAAGGCTGGGGATAACGAGGTTAGCTCAGTCCGGCAGGCTGAGTTGTATTGTCATCAGTAGATCTGGAGGTGTGAACTTCAAGAGAGGGGAAGCTGCTTTTGTATTTAGCCAGCCATTCACAGTCTGTTTAATCCTGAGCTGAGGGTATTGAATTTGCAGATGAATTGTAGCTCAGCAATTTCTCTTTGGAGTCTGGTCTTGAAATTTCTTTGCTGCAGGATAGCTACTTTTAAATCTGCTACTGTGTGTCCTGGGAGATTGAAGTGCTCTCTTATGGGTTTTTGTATATTGCCATTTCTGATGTCTGATTTGTGTGCATTTATTCTTTTACGTAGAGACTGTCCAGTTTGTCCAATGTATATGGCAGAGGGGCATTGCTGGCACATGATGGCATAAATTACATTGGTAGATGTGCAGCTGAATGAGCCCACGATGGTGTGGCTGATCCGGTTAGGTCCTGTAATGATGTTGCTGGTGTGTATATGTGGGCAGAGCTGGCAACAAGGTTTGTTGCATGGATGGGTCCCTGAGATAGAGTGACTGTGGTGTGGTGTATAGTTGCTTGTTAGGATTTGTTTTAGGTTGGCAGGTTGTCTGTGAGCAATGATAGGTCTGCCTCCCAAGGCCTGTGAAAGTGTGGGATCATTGTCCAGGATGGGTTGTAGATCCCTGATGATGCGCTGTAGAGGTTTTAGCTGAGGACTGTAGGTGATGGCTAGTGGTGTTCTGTTGGTTTCTCTCTTGGGCTTGTCCTGTAGTAGGAGGCTTCGTGGCACACGTTGGGCTCTGTTGATTTGTTTTCTCACTTCCTCAGGTGGGTATTGCAGTCTCAAGAATGCTTGGTGCAGATCCTGTAGGTGTTTGTCTCTGTCGGAGGGGTTGGAACAAATGTGGTTATATCTAAGTGCTTGGCTGTAAACGATGGATCATGTGGTGTGTCTGGGATGGAAGCTGGAGGCAAGAAGGTAGGCGTAGCGGTCAGTGGGTTTATGGTACAGGGTGGTACTGATGTGTCCATTGTGTATAAGCACAGTAGTGCAAGGAAGTGGATCTCCTGTGTAGATTGGTCCAGGCTGAGCTTGATGTTGGGGTGGAAGTTGTTGAAGTCCCGGTGGAATTCCTCCAGAGTCTCCTTCCCATGGGTCCAGATGATGAAGATGTCATCAACATAGCGTAAACAGAGCCAGGGTGTTAGTGGACGAGAGTTGAGGAAGCATTGTTCTAGGTCAGCCATGAAAATATTGGCATATTGAGGGGCCATGCGGGTACCCATAGCTGTGCCGCTGATTTGAAGGTATATATTGTCACCGAATCTGAAATAGTTGTGTGTGAGTATAAAGTTGCAGAGCTCAGCCGCCAGATGTGCTGTAGCATCATCAGGGATACTGTTCCGGACAGCATTTATTCCATCTTTGTGTGGGTTGTTGGTATACAGAGCCTCTACATCCATGGTTGCTAGGATAGTGTTTTCTGGTAGGTCACCAACGTATTGCAGTCTTCTCAGGAAGTCAGTGGTGTCGCGGAGGTAGCTGGGGGTGTTGGTGACATAGGGTCTGAGGAGAGAGTCCACATAACCAGACAGTCCTTCAGTGAGAGTGCCAATACCGGAAATGATGGGGCGTCCAGGATTTCCAGGCTTGTGGATCTTGGGTAGTAAGTAGAATAACCCTGGACGGGGCTCTAGAGGTGTGTTGGTGTAGATCTGTTCCTGTGCTTGTGTAGGGAGTGTCCTGAGCAGACGGTGTAGTTTTTTAGTGTATTCCTCGGTGGGGTCTGAGGAAAGTAGCCTGTAAAATCTGGTATTGCAGAGTTGTCTGGAAGCCTCCTTCTGGTAGTCAGACCTGTCCATGATGACAGTAGCTCCTCCTTTATCTGCCTCTTTGATTATAATGTCAGGGTTGCTTCTGAGGCTGTGGATGGCATTGCGTTCCACACGACTGAGGTTGTGAGGCAAACGATGTTGTTTCTCCACAATTTCTGTCTGTGCGCGTCGGCGGAAGCATTCTATGTATAAGGTCCAGACTGTTACTTCTGCCCTTGGGAGGAGTCCATGTGGAGTTATTCTTCTTGTGCTGCTGGGAGGTTGTCTGTGTAATGGTGTGTTGGTCAGTGTTGTGTTGAAAGTATTCTTTGAGTCTGAGACGGCGAAAGTAGGCTTCCAGATCACCGCAGAACTGTATCATGTTTGTGCGTGTGGTGGGGCAAAAAGAGAGTCCCCGAGAAAGGGCAGACTCTTCTGTTCAGAGGGACTCAAGACTCAGGTGCCTATAACTAGGATTTATACACTTAAATCACTTTGTGGATCCCACCCTTGCTGAATGGATAGCCTAGAGAACACGGCTGGCACAAATATATTTATTCATGCATAAACAACCAAATTCACATGAATAAACGTCAATTCCCTCCCCCCACACCAAAAAAATGTATGAATAAAAAATAGGGTTTCAGGTGGTCACAATAAATCAAATTGAACAATGGGTACAAATTTGAATCAAATTTAAATAAGTAAGTTCACAGATATACTATTTTGCCACAGTTTGCCTGGTTCTATGCTTTAGAATTCTATCATATGTTACTGTTCTCTGAACTGAAGCAGCATTTTACCAGGTTTCACATTTCTGCCAATTTGGATGAGGAAAATTGGTATTAACTCTCCCATAACAGCAGTGAAAAAGCCCAAGTGCTTCTTCAAGTATTTTTTACATATGAGGAGGCCAGTAAATAATTAGGCTATTGAGATAAAGAAATCTGATGGTACGGAGAAAAACAAGGCATCAGGGAATCCAGAGAAGCCACAAAAGTTTGTGTCATGGAACAAAAATCTGTGCAGTGTCTAGATTAGGGCAGACAATGGTAGTACTTAAGCACTGGCAATCAATTACTTCAAGTGACAATGGGACCACAAGGTGAATTAATCATTCACTTCAAGTTACAAAGAGACCATAAAACCTAGCCTAGACATATCCTTTGAGGCCATTTCTCCTTGTGTAAAGTGGAAATAATAATACCTAACTCAAATGGTGGTTGTAAAGCTTAATTCATTAATCTTCACAAGTGCATAGGGTACTTCACATGGAAGACAATATCAAAATGTTTATTATTATTATTATAAATGCTAAGAAACTTGCATAAACTGGCCAAGCATAAAAATCTTCAGCTGACAATGAAGAATCCTCCTGGTATCTATTTTTAATAGGAATGTTATGATGAAGAACATCACCGACATTACCGATGACACTGACAAGATGCAAATGAAATAGACTGTGCTCCAGGGATTGATTAAGGGATTAAGGGATTGATCTTGATCTCCCTGATAGTTTTGCTGCTGACTTAAATGGGAGCTTTGCCAGGACCTAAACATCAAAATGCAGATCAGGAAACTACTAATAAAACAGGTGACTTTGCTTACGGGCAGGTTCAGTCGACACAAAAGTAAGGGGAAAAAAAAATGAAATACACTCCAAGAAAGTAGCAGAAAGGAAGGATTTGGCATAGGAACAAATGTGGAATGTACTCACTGTAAACACGAGCAAGGGGTTATTGATCATAATGAAACAAAAGACACAGCAAATACAACAAACTGGAACACACCGAGGTGATCCACTGCACTAAAATGGTGAAGTAAAAAATGGCCATAGGCACAGTGCAGAAATTAGGAAAAATATCGCATGTAACAGTGCTGCCATATGCAGGGACAGTGAAGTTTAAGATTGATGTCGATGAAGATGTCATGATAGAAACCCAGAATTCATTCCAGTACAACACATATAACTGGAGTCTGTCATAATACAAAAATGCACCAAACAGGGAAATTATATTTGGGTTATTAACTTTAATAACAAACAATGATTTGCTGATTAATATGCAGTCTGTAAAATGGGCCTCCTGCACCCAGGAAAGGAAATAAACCTAGAGGTACAAGAAAATCGGAATTAAGCTTCAGCTAGTTCAAACTGAAATGAAGGATCTTCTTACAAATCAATCTACTTCCATAGTTTTGATACACCTCACAGTATATTCTTTTCAAATGCTTCCAAAAATGAAAAACATTTATCAGAATATAATGTATGGGCTTCCTAGAGGAAATTAGTAAGCCAATGAGTTGTGGTTTATGCTAATGTCCTCCAGGCAAAAAAAAAAAAAAAAAAGAATGGAAGAATAAAAATTTGAACAGACCTTAACCTGTTGAATAGGCAGTGAAACGAGAAACATTTATGCTTCCTACATTAAATTAATATTGTTCCTAAATTAACTGGAGCTTGTGTTTTCTCTTAACAGGGTTTTGGCTACCTCTGCACAATGACAGTGTCAAAACCACATTTATAACTCCATTTGGAAGAGTCTGTTTTCAGCAAACTCCATTTGAAATTGCTTCTTTAATTGAAATCGTCTAGAGAATAATGTCTGAGCTCCAATGTGCTCATTAGTGATAATAGCTATTTGTGCCAAAGGAGACAGTGTGGGCTGGAAGAGTTTGAAAGAGAGGAGTAACCTACTGGTGAAAAAACATGGACGCTAAAAAAAAAAAAAAAAAAACAGGGACAACAGTGGAAAAGCTCACGTAGCATGACAAGCTGTTTAATTAAGAGGAAATTCAGAGATCCCAGATCACAGGACCTACAGAAAAAAACCTCAATTTTTTCCAGCATCAGTTGAATTGGATCTTACTGAGACAGACTCTTGCAGATGCCTGTAAACCCACTTACCCTAGAAGTGTATGTGGAATGGAACATAGGAAGACCCTTCCCTCCAACTTCTCTTTGCTTAAGAGTCCCAGAGCTTGCATCCAAGGCCAAATGTTTACACCACAATTAATCAGCCCCTTAGCCCGAGCCCCACAAACCCAGATTGGTTGGTTCGTAGGGTACATATTCTGATATAGCCTCAGGGCAATGTTTGCAAAGTTGCAGTGTCAGCTGTACTGGTCCAGCCACAGGGCCTTCAATTCTCTATTCCCACCTTCAGTCAGGCCCTCAGCTCTCTAATGGAGGGAGCTCTCCTTCAAATAAATCCTTCCAGTTAATGTGAAAATCTCAGGGTTACCAGATTTAACCTTCAAAAGAGAGGACACCCCTGAGAGGGAGTGGATTTGAATTAACATCTGTCAACTCACATTGTATTAATGTACCATATATACCAGCGGTCAGCAATCTTTCTGAGGCAGAGTGCTGAAATTTGACCTTTTGACTTCTGTGTATCGTCCAAGTGCTGGTGATACTTTTTAAAGTCATTAATGATCCTGCTTACAAAAGCTTCATTAATAAATAAATGAAGATGCTGAGCTTTACTGTTTAGGTGGTAATTAGTAGCATTAACTGGCCTTTTTTTAATTCACAGGCAACATGGCTTTGAGCAATCTCCCAGCTGCATGGGGGAGGAGAGGTGGGACTGAGCTCCCACCTCATGTGCCGTTGAAAACTGGCTCACTTGCCACTCTTGGCACCTGTGCTGGGGGTTGCAGACCCCTCATATACCCTATAACACATTAACACAATGTGAGTTGGCAGATACTGATACAGATGTACTCCCTCTCAGGGGTGCCCTCTTTTTACATGGTAATCCTAGCAAAATCTTAAAAGTCTGCTGGTTACTTCCAATCGTGAAATGAGCTGTGGCAGTTTCCCAAACAACAAAACAAATCCCATTATCAAATATTCAAGCTTTGAAGGCCCAACTAAACACAGTCCTGGGATAGTAACCCCTTTCCAAAACTACAGGTGATACAGGCAGCCCAAAGTGACCCATGGTCACCATGACATTCTTGCGCTCAGGAAGACAGAAGAGGTACATACATACTTCATGTTTGAAAACAATGCTGAACACTATGATTAAAACTAAAACAGGGCAAGTGCCAAGTTAAAAAAAAATGGAAACCAGGGACATAAGAGCAGTTGTATGGGCCCTTGACTGTAAATTCAAATTGAGCACCAACTTTCATGGCATCATTCTCACATTCTTTGTCTGTATTGGTGATTATATTATGTCCATCGCCATGGCATCTGACGGTCATCCAAAGTGACTGTCCAGACCATGCCATCCCCTCTCCAGTCCCTCGTGGTTCTGCCCTCCAGTCCTCATTCTCACCACCAATTGAGACTTTGGCCTGCTCCTCACTTCCTTCCCCATGTCCTTGATGGTTTGGTCTACCTCCCAGCACTGTGTCTCTGCGTGATCCTAAAGTAGTGATTGGCCAAACAAGCTGCTATCCGCTGCTACTTTCCCGGACAGATGGCTACCTCCCAGTTTAGAGTTTTTAAGGGATCGGAAGTTCAGGAAGGCAATGGTCACATAAATGTACCTGCTCCCTGAGAAGTGGGAATTAACTGTCTTTTTAAAATGAAAATAAATTAACAAAATGGGTTGGTGAGTTGCCCATAACAAGTCATTAGCTACTTTTGTCACTTCCTTGCAACAAATGGCGCTTCCTGCAGCAAAGGAAAGATCATTCCCCAATAATGCTGGGTCTCTGCACAGTGACCCTATTGTTTGGAATCTGTCTCTTACTCTGGAGACTCCTGCAGATTCCCCTGAAATCATGAGTCCCCAAGCTCTGTTGCACTATGATTTACATTCAGGAGGGAAATTCAGAATTTTGGACATATGGGCTAAAATGAAACTGAGCCTTAAAATGCAATTCAGTTCAGATCAAAGCAGCTAAGAGATCCTAGCTCTTGGAACATCAGTTATGTAAGTATTTATAATGGTTAACTGTTTAAAGACATTGCCCCCAAACATGACATCGGAGAGCCAGGTAATATGTGTGTGTGTATATATATATCTCCAGATTATATTTCCAGGTTAA
Organism: Carettochelys insculpta; assembly: GCF_033958435.1. Classification (NCBI taxonomy): domain Eukaryota; kingdom Metazoa; phylum Chordata; order Testudines; family Carettochelyidae; genus Carettochelys; species Carettochelys insculpta. The sequence goes on from NC_134139.1 coordinate 94,043,043, forward strand.
TATATCACTCTTGCAAAGGCTAAGACCGACAGCCCTGCAGGCATTGCAAGCACTTCTGGTACTGTCATTTTAGTTCTTGTGGGGAGAGGTGTTCTTTCACATAAGATTAAGGTCAATTTTTCTACAGTTTGCCATGGGGGGCGGGAATTTCTCATATTTTATTTCTATATTTAAAATTAATGTTTGCATTAATTCAAATGTGGGATCAGTAAGAAAATTAAAGGTAAATTGTTACCTTTCAACAACGTGTTGCTAGTTGCTCTCCTCGTAGTGCTTTTTTGAAATTGATTGTGTGAGAAGCAGACTTTCCCCATATCCCTCAGCCCCTTTACCAGTTCCTGCTTTGTATGGAGAGCTCATAATCCTGTGTGATCTCTGTCATTGCCAAATCCCAGCCATTCCCACAGCAGCAGTTTGATGTCACTAACAGGAAACAATGAATACTAGGAATGATTATGAAGGAAACAGGGTCATTTTACAGGGAAGAGGCCCTGGACTGGACAACATATGGATAACCACTTTACTAGCCTGACATAAAACAGGTGAACGGAAACTTGCTGTCCCTAAGAACAGCAAGCATCTAAGGGTTAAAATAAGGGGGTGTATGCAAAACCAAAATTTGCCTCTTTCTGGATTCAGCAATGGGAGATTTCTGCCCCCACTCCTTCCCCCTGCCTCTTCAGTGGATGAAGAGATAAAGATTCATCAGCTGGGAGGTTTAAAGGTGCACCCTTTTCCCGTGAGGGCCAGGCAACAGAGAAGGAAAGAGACAGCCTGCTGCCCTCAGTTCTTCCCTACATGGACAAAGGAAAGCCCTGTCACTGACTTCCTCATTCTGTGCCAGATCTGGGGGAAACATGACCCTGTTCATTCTCTCTTTTCTTCTGGCACTCTCCAGTGGCACCGAGGGATGAAGAAGGAGAAAAAGCTAAAGGTGCTTGGAGCACAAAGTATATTCCCTACACACTGTGCACTTTTGCCAGACAGATACCCAGCTTTCTTTGGATGACAGTGGACTTGGGCAGAAACAGATGACTCCTTTCCAGTTCATGTGTTTCCTTTCCCCTGTTGTCTGCCCTTTGCCATTACAAGATAATGCAGTGTCATGCCATCAACGGTCAACATTGATGGCAACACACAACCATCAGCACTGGTGAGCTGCCCCTTCAGATTTCGCTTGACTTTATTCACCACTTTTAAAAGTACAAGCAAAAGCATAGGACGCTTGTTGGGGCCTCTCACATGGGTAAGTGGCAGTTGTAACGTTATAAAACTACACTCCAGCCTTCCTCCTGGAAAGAGCACTAGAAAGAGGATCAAAGCTCCAGAAGCCAAGTAGAGAGTCTTTGTGACATTCTGCCACTGTGAAGCAGAAGAAAGCAGACAGACTAAGGGGGAGTAACACACTCTGCATTGGCCTTTCCCATGCAGTCCAAAATAAGGGTGTCCTTCCACAGTTGCCTTCAAATGGATGCCAGTAGGTGTACAGAAAAGGCAGGGCCCCGCCCACCTGCCCAATTCATTAGACAATGTCACTGGGCCATGAAATACCACTGAACACATAGCTAGTCCCTCTGTAACAGTCATGGAATGCTAGTGAAAGCATTCTGCCAGGGTACCATGCAGAGTCAATAACATAGGCAAAGAGGCTCCATGTGCCTTTTTCCTGCCAGCATATTCCAGTAAGAGTAGCCAGAATTTAGGCTATAGATCGCAGCTAACTACCTTGGGGTATTAATCTGTAAATGTTATATGCACATTTACAAAACATTTATGCAAAGTGTGTTAAACAAAATTTGTTTATGGGTTGCAAATAATAACCCTAATAATTTAATAGCCATTGTTCATTCATCAGTAATTGAATAGTCCCACCTTGTCACACATTATAGTCTCATCACCTAAGTCATTCTATAAGACCTGCTCTTTCCAAAGCACTGTAATGTATTCAGTCATAAAACTGATTTAATTACATTATAGGGATGATGGTAGAGCCACCAATTCTCATAAGACTCAGTTTTCAGTTGTTTATAACTTTAACCATTTGGGCTGAAATTTTCCTTGATAGCCTTGGGCTGATTTTTTTTTTAACAGAATAACCTTAGCAAAAAGAAGTTCAGCTATTTCTGAGAAGAAATCAAGGAAGAAACATGTCATTTTGCAGAGGGCAAGTAACTATGGGGACCTATTTTAATAGTTCTAGCACCCCCATGCTTTAGTGAAGAATGGTCTCCTGGTCAGTTTGAGACCATGGGGACAGATCTACAGAAGAGGTGAGCACACATGCTTATAAATCAATATTACAGCCATGGGAGGGCTCACATTTTATAGCCACAGATTCAGCTGTCTGCAACTATAAATTAATATCCGTGGAGCTGCAGGGCTGTACTGGGAACCACAGCAGCAAAAGCAACAGCCCAGCGGGGTCACCACCTCAAGCAGCCTGATCCCTGTTCTGAGAGCTCGTCTGGCATGGCTGTACTGCCTCCAACGCTGCTCTCTGGAGCAGGCACCAGGCTCACTGACAGCTGTCCCTGGTCGAACTAGTGCAGTGAGCAGGCTTGGGAGTGGTATAGCCCTCACGGAGGTGCTGCCAACACAAAGCACTCCAGGCTACTTCCTTTGCCTCTGTGACTCCCAACAGAGCCCTGCAACCCAGTGGGTATCCGGATCCATGGATGTAGATTTTATATCCATATGGAGCTCTAACAAATATCAATGGGAACTGAGCTTTGAATGTATGAAGTGCTACACCGTGATGATTACTATTAGAAATCTGGCTCTACATGTCACAGACTAGGCTCTCACCCCCCCGCCCATCTTATCCTGTCACCTGTTCAGCATTTAGCAGACAGCTCCTGCAATTGCCTTCAAAAGGTAAAGGGCCAACCATGGGACATAAAAAGCAGTTCAATCCTGCTGTTTTTATTTAAATGTATATTACAAATTTAAAATCATATTAAATCTGTTTGTAGAAACAGACAAACATCTGAAATCTATATTTCACATGCATTTCACAAAAACATCTGAAAACCTATGTGTATTTAATGCAATTTGATTTCATATAAATTCAATACACGTTATGCAATCTGATTTGTTATTAATGTGCTTTCATATCAATTTGCTTTCATATTCATATTTAATAGATTGAAAAGTACTTTGTTGTTCAGGTAACAGGCTGAAATGGGGGCCATTAGACATGGTTAACACAGTAGGAATTGTTGTGATATTTACCAGTGTGTAGAGGGTACATATATTTTTTGTGACAAATACATCCCTTATTCTCATACAAAGCCACAGAAAATGAATGTTGGGGGCGTAAGAAAGACTGGGAGGTAAGCAGTGCTTAAGGGCTCATAGCCATGGAAAAAATACTGCTCTGACTGTGATTTGAGAACATTTTCAAACTTTTTCTCAAGTAGAAGTAAAACACTACTGGTGGGGGGCGTAAAATACCAAGGGTGCCTATACACTAGCAGGTACCTGCAAAACTGAGGTCGAAAGATGGCCGTCTTTCGAAATAACCCGCGGAGCATCTACACACACTGCACGAACTTCCAAAAATAACTGTGAAAGAACGGGGCCATTCCGTCGAAGTTGGTCCTCCGCTCCTGTGGTGGGAAGAGCACCCCCCTTTCAAAAGATTATTTCGAAAGACAGCAAGTGTAGATGCTCCATGGCCTACTCTTTCAAAAGGAGTCCTCCATGGCAGCCATCAGCTGTCAGGCACCAGTGCTGCTCCCAGCCCTAGGGGAGCTCTATGGCTCTAGCATCCGGCTGCGTTGAAGGAAGCAGGCTCCCACAAAGCCCCAGTCAGGAAAAGCTGGGAGCATGCAGGCAGCAGGGAGCCCATGCTGCTGCACAGCCCGCTCCCTGCCACGACACCTCTGCCAGACCGCCCTGCTCTCCGGCACCATGGCCAGCACCCCGAACCCCGGCCCATGCCAGGGGCCTCCAAAGACACTGGGGAGTCAGGCCCTGAAGTGCTGGGCCCCTTTATGGACCAAGGCTGAGCTGTGGGTCCTCCTCACCCTCTGGGCAGACGAGGAGGTCCTGCACCAGACGAGGGCCCAGCACAGGAAAGCAGCAGTGTTCCAGCGCCTTGCCACGGGCCTCACTGGCCGGGGTCACCACACCTGGACCCCGGACAAGGTGAGGTCCAGGTAAAGGAGCTGTGCCAGGGCTACTGCAGGGCCCAGGACATGGCCAGGCGGTCAGGGACAGCACCCACCAGCTGCCCCTACTATAAGGACCTAGACCGCCTCCTTGGGCATCTACAGCTCCCTTTCAGGTGGCCAAATGCCCGCTCAACTGCATTGTGGGCCCAGTTCAACCACTCATTAAAAACATCCTGACTAGGTGGCATATGGCCTCATTAGCTAGGCTTGCAGGGGGTAGCCCACCTCTGCCACAATGCAGGGCAGCATTGTGGTGTCCCCAGTGGGGAGTTCCTGCCTGAGGATGAAGGTCCCCTTGGCCATGCGGTGTCCCAGCCCTGAGTTCCAGAACATCCTGGCATTGTGGGCATGGCCAGCCCAGCCCCTGCAGATATCCTGGAAGTGACTGTTGGTGTTGATGAGCACCTGCATGACCACGGAGTGGTAGCCCTTGCAGTTTACATAGGTGCCGTGGCTGTGCTCCAGGGCCCTGACGGCAATGTGTGTGCCATTCAGGGCCCTGAAGCAGTTCAGGAAGCCCAACTCCTTGAAGCCCTGAATGGCATGTTCCAGGTCCCCTCAGGAGCACCTTTTTGATGGCCTCGATGACTTGCAAGGTGTGGTGGGGGGCATGCTTGTGAGTATGAGGTGGTGTGTGAAGTGCCCACCCCCACCCCTCACCCCCTGCATGCCTGCCTATCCCCATCCCCAGCCCTGTCCCCAGCGAGGACTGCCCCCCAAATCCCTGATGGCACCCCTTTGTAGGGTGCCCCCAGCTCCCCACATGTGGTGAGGGTGTGACCCAGGCATGGCTTACCTCATTGAGGACAGCCTCAACACCGGCCCTGCTCACCCCAACTGGTGGCCAATGGATTGGTGACTGTCCAGGGTGGCCAGTTTCCAGAGGGTGATGTCCACCTTTTCCTGGAGCAGGATCGCCAGCCTCATGTGGGTGTTGTGGTGCTGGAGGACTGGGGTGAGCCAGTGGCAGAGCTCCAGGAACATTGCCTTGGTCATCCTGAAGTTCTGCAGCCACCGGTTGTTACCCCAGTCCTCCAGCACCAGCCAGTCCTGCCTGTCGCTGCTTGTGGGGAACCCCCACAAGTGGTGGATGACCCGGGGAACCAGGTGGGGACATTGTGCCCTGAGGATGGCCTCCAGGAGGGTGGCTAGCAGGGTGACCAGCCAGAGCCACTGGTGCAGAGAGGCCAGGACTGCACCCCATGTCCAGCCACAGCCTTGATGGGGAGGGGAGCTGCTTGGGCTTGGGATGTAGGGGCCCTTTAAAGGGATGGCAGACAGCGACCCCAGAAGACCCAGCCCGCGGTGCTTCCTGCCCCTGTTCTCATGTGGATGCTCTCTTTCAAAAGTGTGGTGGTGGCCATTCGAAAGGGCGGGTCATGCGTTCACTCCCTGTTTGCATGTGTGGATGCTCCATTTTGAAAGGCCATCTTTCGATGTTAAGTTGCGATAGCCGTCCTTCCAAAACGGAGCTGTAGTGTAGATGCAGCCCAACACACACCAGGAATTCTTCCTTTCAGCACATGTTGTTTAGTATCCCTTCATTCTCCAGGGTTAATTCAGGAGAAAAATTATCTTTTCAACAACAAATGTAGCAATATGAAGAGATTCAATTCCTCAGAAAAGTGCAGCATTCATGCTACATGCAGATGTACATGATTACTGATAATTGAAGATATTTGCTGATAGTAAATGTGGTAGATAGGAAAAGCTGTCTCTCAACAGAAAATTGTTGCGTGGGAGATAAAGAGATGTATTTTACATCTGATTGGCTGTCTAACAAAAAAGTCCTCTCAAAAAGAATTTGCTTGCTAAACATAAAAGACTAAATTGCTCCACTGAATGCATTTGACTAACATTGAACTATAACCACTGGGAGACCCACACATGCATCTAAGATCAGAAATTGAGATAAAACCATTTCCAATTTCAGAAACAGGGTTGGATGCTGATTGGGAGCAGAAGAATTAACCTCCCCCATTTCAAGCGATGGATCAGCAGCAAAGCCCTTCAACAGGCACTTCTCCAGGCACAAAGACAGACTGTCCGGCTGTGGGAAATTCCAGTGAGTCCATAAAGGGTTTGACTACCTGATCACCACATGCATTCAAGCACACACGTTCAAACAATTTCACAATTATTTTTTTCTTCTTTGTTTTCATTTTTTTAAGAAATTATGTAGAATCATATATTTGAAAAAAAGTTACAACTGACAGTTTATAGGCATAGATTAGGACACTGCATATGATTCTCGGCATTACTGTTCCAGTAACTATCTGTTTTGGTCCTGCAGTAAGAACGAAGCCAGATGAGTCTGGCATAGATGAACAGTGCCAAGTGGCCTGTATGGTTCTGATCACAAGTTCCAAATCTTAGTTTTCCTGGTAAGTAGTCTCAGAGGGGTAGCCGTGTTAGTCTGTAGCTTAAATAAATAAATAAATAAATAAAACAGCTCTGTAGCACCTTAAAGACTAGCAAATTTATTGATTAGGTAATGAGCTTCCATGGGTAAGACCCACTTCTTCAGATATTCAGACTGAAGCAGACAATTAGAATCCAGGATTTATGTAGCAGGGAGGGTAGGGGAAAAAAAGTGTCACCTGTCTCGAATAGGCTCAGAGGAAGAAGTAAATTAAGGTCTATATGATGAAGATGCCATCGATGTAGCATAAGTAGAGGAGGTATGCTAGGGGACGGGAGCTGAGGAAAGGTTGTTCTAGGTCAGTCATAAAAACATTGGCATGTTGTGAGTCCATGTGGATGCCCGTAGCTATGCCCATGAGTTGGAGGTATAAATTGTCGCCAAATCAGAAATAGTTGTGGGTGAATTCAAAGTCACATATCTCTGCTACCAGATGTGCCATGGCATCATTGGAGATTGTGGTCCTGATAGTGTGTAGTCCATCCTCATGTGAAATATTGCTTCTATACCTATAGTGGTAAGGATGGTGTTTTCCAGATGATTACGGATGTTCTGTAGTTTTTCAAGGAAGTCAGAGGTATCTTGGTGATAGACAGTAGTGCTGGTACCATAGCATTTGAAGACAGAGTCAGCACAGGATAGATCTGCTGTGTAAGGGTGCCATTATCCAAACTGATAGGCTGTCTGGGGTTTCCAGGTTTATGGATCTTATTTAGCAGATAGAATATTCCTGGATGGGGCTCTGTTGGTACATCTGTATGGATTTGGTCCTGAGTTGCAGCAGAGAGATTCTTGAGCAGATGGCGTAGTTTCTTTTGGTATTCTTCAGGGTATGTCTGTACTTACCACAGGTTCAATGTGCCTCAATCAATCCACCAGAGTTTGATTTTTTGCGGCATCAGTTAAGATGCAGCAAAATCAATCTCTCTTGGCTCAGCCATCAACCCTGAAGTAAGGGACATCAGCATGAGCCCAAAGATCCCTGATCTACACCAGGGACCAAAGTCGATCCTGATACATCGATTCTAGCTACGCTAATGGTGTAGCTAGAATTGCATATCTGGGATCAACTTTGTTCCGTAGTGTAGATGAGGCCTCAGCGGGATCAGAAGAAAGAGGCTTGTAGTATGTGGTGTTGGTGAGTTGCCTAGCTACCTCCTGTTCATAGTCTGACTTATTCATGATGACTACAGCACCCCCTTTGTCAGCCTAATGTTGACATTTTGCATACAGACATGGGTTTCTGGGTTATGGTTTTAGGCAAAATCTGACTCAATTTTAGAAATAAAAATTAGTTTTTTTTTAAATCAGTATTTAAAACTTGCTTTCCTTTATGTTTTTAAAAAAAACAAAATTAGGTGTCATCCTCCAAAGCCCCTTCCCTTCTGGGAAGTTCTTCCTGGCAACATGGAAGACCTTCAGAATCTGCTAGACCCTTCTTGAAACAAATTTCTACTCAGCAACGTGTGTGAGAGAGAGTGAGTGTGAAAGAATTGTTTTGTGTGCATGTGCACTTGTGCATAATATTACATTTCTGTGGAATATCTGCATTTTATTCTAGATAGGCAATGAGAGATCAATGCATGATTTTTACTGCCTCTCTTACAGCTGGAACACTAAGGCTGCATCTATACTAGCAAATTCTTTCAGAAGACTTTTGGAAAGAAGGAGGCTCTTTCAAAAGAGCATGTGGAGCATCTACACACAAAAAGTGTTCTTTCAAAAGTAAATCAAAAGAATTTGGTGCTCCTTTTGAAATCATACTTCCTTTCCTATTTCAGGAAGAGCACCCCCTTTCAAAAGCTTCTTTAGAAAGAAAACGTGTAGATACTCCACAGGGCCCATCTTTCAAACGAACAGTCTTCATTTTTGATCCCTGGCTTGTTCTTTCGAATGAGTGGGGATGCTCTCTTTCGAAAGGGCAAATCACTCTTTTGAGCCACACTTTCTGTGTGGATGCACTCTTCCGAAAGTAGTTCTTTCGGAAGAGATCTTCCAGAAGAGCTTCTTTTGAAAGATCTCTGTAGTGTAGACAGCCTAAAAAACTAGACTCTAGAAAGGGTATTAAAATAATCATGCAGCAGGTTACAAAATGTAATCAGCAATTATCATAAAAAGACAATTAAAATCTTAAGACAAAATTTTAATTTGCACTGGTGTGAAGAATCAGAAAGGTCTAACTAGAGAAAACATTTCAGTGGTTACAAAACCTTAACCAAAGATCATACCACCCACAATCCGTCAGTGATTCACTCATTAGATGTGCCACATGCAAACAAAATGTATTTGTGATGCTCTCTATGAATTTGCTAGTGTCTCTTTTAGACTTAGGCTATAAGGACTTTCGTGTACACAATATTATCTGTTTATAAGAAACTTACTAGCAGCACGTACTCCCCTCTCCAGTCATACTGTGCTGAATGATTAGCGAGGGAGGGAATAACATAAGCCTTTGAGCACTGTAATTGCCTTTGTACCCATGAAATACAAATAATTTAATCTTGCACAAGACTTCACCGGATAAAACTTTTTTTTTCCTGAAGATGAGGAGAGCAGACTTCATACTTCAAATGTCCTGACTGTGAAAAACATAATGAAAATATGTAGGTTGCATTTGAGAAATAAAAGTTGTAACTTCATTCCATTCCATAATGAAAAGCTCCTTTACAAAAAAGTTACTACCTGGGCTCATCATCTTGTGAGCTCATGCTCCATCTCTGTCTGGTTGCCACTTCTCTCAGCCAGAACAATAAGGTTGACATCAATGAATCTATGCATATAATGTATTTGCATTAATATGAAGGATATTTAAAATAACATTCATGCTCAATGATCAGCTTCGCCTATATTAGTCAACTAGTTTCAATACATATATCTGCTCTGGCTGAGACAGAATTTAGAAATATTTTATGTAATTAATTGCATTATTTACTACCTGCCTGACAAGTGGATTTTCACGTTTCTCTCTATGTGACTGAGAGAGAGAAAAAATGAAAAAGGCATGCAGACACTCTAGCTCATACAGGATGTCAAACACAACAGTTACTTAAAGCCTATGTCTTGATTAGAGGGATTTATCAACAGAAGTTTTGTCAGAAGTTATCTTCTCACAAAAATTCTGTAAACAGATCACGGCCAGACCACAGGGCAGATCAAAAGAGTGATCCGCCCTGTCGACAGAGAGCAGACGGACTACCGGGCCCCTCTATCAGCAAAACAGCCAACCAGAAGCACAGCACACAAGGTTGCCTGGTGTCCCAGAAGCCCTTTCTGTTGACAGAAGGTCCCCCAGAACATCCAGAATGTCTTTTTCTTGACAGATCTCTGTCTATAGAGGCATTGTTCCTCGTGGCAAGTGGGGTACAGCTGTTAACAAAAGCCCTGTACTCTGTCAACTTACTGTCAACAGAATGCCCTTGAGAATCTGGATGCATCATGGGCTTTGCTGACAAAACGGCTGTTTTGCTGAAAAATCCCTCTAGTCTAGACACAGACAGAGAAAGAGAGAGATTTTCTCAGAAATCCCAGAAACCCAGTGAGAGACAAAAAGCTATAGAACTCGTTCTGCAAACCTTCAATGATGACTCGTAACTCCACACTAGCCACAGTGCCTGAAGTTACAGCTCCCCCTGCCCTCCTAAAAGGAACTGTAGCAGAGCATAAGCAGAGAAGAGAAGAGGAAGATGAGACTTCAATGCAACTCTTATCACGAATTTTCTGTAGATGCAAAATGCTTTCTTTATAACTTGCCTCAATTATATTTAGTGGTAAGCAGAATGTAAGTAAGGCCCCAGATAATGAAGCCCAGTCGGTACTTCGTACATCCTATTGCTCCCGTAAGACCTTATTTCTATTCAGTTGCCTGGCACTCATTAGGCTACTATAATAGCTACAGAAAAGGCAGATAGAAGATCTAGATCTCCGTGATCCACAAGACCAAAGGACAAACCCATACTGATTCTTAAGCAAATGCAAGAAAAAATAAAGAGGTTTTACTTTGTCAAGTGACCTCTCATTTCTGTTTCAATAGCAGCAAGGTTGAAGAGAGAGTCACTGTCTCACTAGCAAGTGGAGGATGTTGTAAAGAAATTCAAAGAGCTGACAAGACAGGAGAAAGTAAGAAAGAAACAGGAAAAGCAGGATCTAAAATAGCAATCTTCAGCTCGGATATAATGTGATGCAGGAGTTTGGGAAAGAGCAATACAATATAAATAAGTTGTTCATCACACACAATCTGAAAGCTTTTATAAAGCAAGTATCTTTTGAAAAAAATAAAATAAATTATTAGTACTGTAAAAGACAAGGGTACCAAACCCTTAAGGCTTACACAGCCCAGTGGCCTATAACACTAGGATGATACGACTTTACACGTCCACAGACCCTTCCATAAGAAGATTAAAAAGAGTTCTACCAACACTTACAAAGTAAGTCTCACAACAAAGCTGTGAGGCGCACTGCCTGTTCTAAAGATGGGGACATTTTCCCTGGGGTCACCCAAAGGCTGGGGCCACACTAGCAAGGGATTTTGAAAGAGGAAATCCCAATCCGTAATTTCGAAGAGAGTCGTTTCAATACGAAGCGACTATGCACAAAGTTCAGCTTGACGTTGCAAGGCTGCACAGCACAGAGCCTCCTTTCAAAAGAATGGGGCAGGAAATGGCACAGGAAGGGAGCATGGGCAGTCCCCTCCCCAACACCCCTTCCCCGCCGCGCACATGTTGAAGGCTCAGGCTGCATGCAGTACATGTTCTCTGGCACAGCACCAGCAGAGCCCTGCTCAGCCCCAACACTGCAGAGGGCCACAGACTGGTAGCACCTCCAGGACGAGGACGTCCTCCACATCATGGCCGACCTGTCGGCCATCCTTGCTGTAGTCCATCTCAGGCTCTGGACTGCCCACCAGGTGTCCAGCTTCCTGCAGCCTCCCCCTCCATCCACCCCTCAACAGTGCAGCCAGAGCATCCCCTTCTCCGGGCCTGCCGTCGCCTCTGGCAGTATCTCACCAGCAGGGAATGGTGGGAAGACTGGGACAACAAGCGGTGGCTCCAAAATTTTAGGATGACCAGGGCCACCTTCGTGGAGCTGTGCCAGTGGCTGGCACCAGCACTATGCCACCAGGACACTCGCATGCAGCCTGCATTCCCCCTGGAGAAAAGGGTGACCATTGCCATGTGGAAGCTGGTCACCCCAGACAGTAACCACACATTCGGCCACCACTGTCGGGATTGTCCTTCGAGAAGTTGGTCAGGGTCATGCACCCACAACGGATCCTAGGAAGGGGGCCAAGGGATTTGGCCTGGGGAAGAGGCCAGGTGATGGGCCCTCGGGTGGGGGCATGGGTAGGAGGCCTTGTGGCGGGGGTCCCAGGGAGGAGTCCTGGGTAGGGGCCCCCCTTGCATCCTGCCACACACTCACGGGCACTTTTGCCCTCCATTCCATGCAGGTTGTCGACACCATCAACCGCACCCTCCTGTACCGGCTCATCCATGTGGGGGGTATGGCTAGGTTCCAGCAGCTGGAGTTTCCCAGCTGTTTCAGTGCCTTGGACAGCAGCCACATCGCCATCCAGGCCCCACCACACAGCAGCAAATGTTACATAAATCAGAAGGGCTATTATTCCAGGCCCTCATGGATACCAGCGGATGGTTCACAGACATTTGAATGACGTGGGTGGGCAGGGCCCATGATGCCTGTATCCTGTGTAACTTGTGGCTCAGGCACATGATGGCTGACAGCACCTATGTCCCCCCGCAGGAGCTCCAGGTGGGGGGGGGACAACTATGCCCCCATTCATAGTTGCCTATGCAGCCTATCCCCATCCAACCTGGCTAATGCACCCCTAAACAGGCCAAACCACTGAGAGCCAGGGCTGCTACAACCAGGCTCAACCAGGCCCGGAACAAGGTTGAGAGGGCGTTTGGGTGCCTGAAGGTGTACTTCAGGTGCTTGCTCACGCACCTGGATGGGGGCCTCCCCAGCATGCCCGCAGTCGTGGGCACAGTCTGTGCTCTCCACGGCTGAGCAGCCGAGGCTGTGCCACAGTATGACCAGCAGGTGTGGTCCCATGCCACCAGGCATACCGGGACAGGGTGTACATGCAGGAGGCCCTCCAGGAGGCCTTTGCCTGGGGGTCCCCATGATTTGGCCCCAGCCCGCCCTGCACAACCCCATCCTGCACACCTACGCCTCACCTCTGCCCCACCAGCACCCCTGCCCACACACACATCCCTTGACATCCCCACAACACTGATATCGTTCAATGAAGTCTACTGTTACGTGTTCAAACTCAACCTAGCCTCAATACAACTACTTCCATGGGGGAAGGGTGTGGGGGGAACTCCTTAATGGGGGGGTGGGGGTGAACTATTTACAAGGGGAGACCAGAGGTGAATGATTTACAAGGGGGGGCAGGAGGGCCTCACTCGTCTGTAGGCACAGAGGGAATGGGAGCCACGGTGCCCCCTGGAGCCATAACCACCCTGGGTCTGGGGCCCCCTGAAGGTCTGGGACAGTGCCAGGAGCACCAATAGATATGGGCCTGGCGAGGGGGCAGCGACGTCGGGCTTGCCAGGAGCAGGGCGGTGGAGCTGTGGCCAGGGTGGGCATGCCAGCCTGCATCCACCGCACCAGCTCCTCCCTTTCGATCATGGTCTGGCAGGGTGGAAGCAAGTCAGCAAGGGTGGGGCTGGTGGGAGGTGCCATCAATGGAGCTGGCAGCTGAGCCAGGCGGGTGGGAACAGCCTGGCTGAGGGTGTCCAGGTACCCGGACACTCAGTTCCAGGCAGCCTGCTCCAATGACAGCTAGTCCCGCTGCCGGCAGTTTTGCTCCTGCCATGAGGCTGTGTGGGCTGCCACGAGGTCATCTGCCCGGCTGTGGTGGTGGTGGGCCTGCCCAGCATGGCACCCGATCCTGGAGGGTGTCGCACTTTCCCCCTTGCCAGCTGCTGCAAGGCTCCCCAGCACATCGAGGGGACTGGGGTGGCTCGCAAACATTGAGGCTGTGAAGACACAAGCGGAGAAGGTGGCACCCCATCAGTTGCATGACTGGATACTGTGGGCTGGTGGCCACATCCCTGTCGGCCACCCCCCCCACCCATGGGGGAGGGCCCTGGGCCATGGTGAGGTCTGTCCACATGTGGGTAGTGTGCAGGACTCGGTGGCACCCCCCACACACACCTTCCCATGGCAGTGCCCTGCACGGCTGTCTATGGTCCTGTGCGAGGATCCCCATGCATGGGCCTGTCCCTGACAATGACTGCAGCTGTCCCCAGGGCCCCTGCCCTGTGATTGCTGGCTGTGTGCCCTGCCCTGTGCCAGCAGCGGCAGGGGCCAGCCCCTCCCCCTGAAGGCCCCAGGTGTCCGACACACCCAGCCCGACTTGAGGGTGCCTTGGGAGGCTCGGGAGAGGCCTGGATGGAGGTGGCCTGGCTCGTGTCCTCCAAGGGCACGGTGATGTAGAGCGTGCCCTCACTGCTGCACTCTCTGTTGCTGTCCCTGTCATCGCCCTGGGGCTCCAGGTGCGGGGTCAGAGGTGACACAGAAGGCCCCAGCTATGGCTCCCTACCCTAACCCTCCAGTTCAGTGGTGTCAAGGGCCCATTCTGGGGGTCCTGCTTCCCTGGAGCCGAGGAGCTGGTCCAGCTCGGAGAAGTAGGGGCAGCTGGCAGGTGCTGCTCCAGACTGCCTGGCTGAGTCCTTGGCCCTCGTGTAGCCCTGGCGCAGCGCCTTAACGTTGAAGCGCACCTAGTCGGGGGTCCAGGGATGTGGCCCCTTTTGCTAAGGTTGTCAGCCTGCTGGACAAAAGTGGACGCATTCTGCTTCCACCCCTCCATCTGGAGCAGGACATCCTTGTCCCTCCAGATGGCCAGGCGATCCTCGACCTTGGCCTCCAGCCACAGAGCACCCCTCTGCTTTGCCGGCTGCCAGGGGTCCTGCGAGCCCTGATGCCTGGTGCCTTGGCATCCTTCAGACTCCCAGGGTTTTGCCTGATGGCCACGGCTCTGGCTAGATGCTTTTCCACCATTCTGAGGGGTTCTGGGCAGTGTGCAGCTGCGGGCATGTGCTCCTGCGGCTGCCAGCCCACACTCAGCTTCCCGCACAGGGTTTTTGTCCCCCTGCAGCTTTAAGGCAGCTGGAGCTGGCAGCCATAGAGCCCTCAGTGCTGGCCAGGGCATCTCTGTGCTCGAGGGCCGGGGGGGAACGGCCTGTGGAGGACTTGTAATTTCAAAATGGCAGCCAGTGGAGCAGTTACACACATTTCCTTTCAAAATTGACGTTGAAAAGAGGGATTGTTCCCAAGACAGGAGTGGAACAACGTTTTCGAAATGAACGCCTTTTCATTGCAAAGTTGATTTCAAAACGAGCAGTTTGCGTGCAGTTCCTCTTCTCCTCATTTTGAAATCTCCTCTCCTTGCAAAAATGCTTTCGAAATTACTTCTTATTGTGGCTACAGCCAAAGAGTTTGTGGCAGAGCTCAGAACAGAACCAAGGATAATACAGTGGGAGCACTGAACTTGTCCACTACAGGATAGGAGTAAGAAAATTGCTGGAAGTCACCCAGTTGTGGGCCCCATACTTCCAGCAATGTAGTGCTCACTTCACAAACACACAACTACCACATTTTGTTTCTCGGTACTTAACCATTTTTCCACTCCCTTTCACTTCTATGGAATGAATTGATGCATTCTCATTTCTTCCCTCTATGTAATCTCATTATGTATAGCTTCACAATATTATTGATAGGGCAGGGAAACACAAAAATAGCTTGTGCTTTCCTTTTGTTGATTTTATAACACTAAGATACACTATTATTCACACAACATAGATCTCCAGTCATATTTGCAAGCATCATATTTCATAAAGCTATATGAATCATTTCAGAGAAAATATGAAGTCCTTTCCCCAGCCACCACAAAAATTCCAGTTGCTAAAGAACTTGTATCTATACAAACCTAACCTATTTATTAGCAGGGCAGAAAGTAGTCTTATATATTCTATTTTTGTACATGGCTGCACTTCCATGAGAGACTGCTTGGACACTTCAGTATTGTTGCTTATTATTGGGTAAGCTATCTGCATTCTTCCTCCAGTAAAAGATACAAAAAAAAGAGATGTTCCCTGCCCAAGAAACATCTAGTCTCAAAGCTATTTTTTCCAGTATTTCCACCCCAACTGCAAATATGTAGCACCAGGAAAGTCCACAAGAAAAACTGTTTGTATGAAATTTCCACCCAAATATTGTAGACCTAAGAGGTTTAAATAAGCATGTAGATTCTTCTTTGAGCTGACCGCAATGTTCATCTTGATCTAATAGCAACACAAGATTTTGCAGAACATGATATATTAAAGCACTAAGGGCTGCATCAGCAACTTAGCATTAGTAGTAGTAGTAGGCATCCTTCAGTCTGCATAGACTATGGATCGCGCCCTTTATAGTTTCAATTGAGGGCTTCATTTACAGCATCTACTGTGACTATGAAGACCCACACGAGAGTGACAGTCCTTGCTGCATCTCTTGCAGATGTGGTGGGTGTCTGGCAAGTCCTTAGTGTGCTTTCTGTGCGCTCACTTCTCCTC
This sequence comes from Carettochelys insculpta, assembly GCF_033958435.1. Classification (NCBI taxonomy): domain Eukaryota; kingdom Metazoa; phylum Chordata; order Testudines; family Carettochelyidae; genus Carettochelys; species Carettochelys insculpta. The sequence continues at coordinate 94,059,215 of NC_134139.1, forward strand.
TGCTAGCTGTCTGATCCTCATCTCGCCCTTCTGAAGGCCCTTGTGTAACCCCTGCCTCTGTCTGCCGTGGTCGTCTGCTAGTTCTTCCCAGTTGTCCAGCTCGATGTCTACGTCTCTGAGGTCTCTCTTGCAGACATCTTTGTAGCGCAACTGGGGGCATCCGGGAGGTCTTTTGCCAGAGGCTAGCTCACCATACAGGGTGTCTTTTGGAATCCTTCCATCATTCATCCTGTGGACGTGGCCAAGCCAGCGGAGCTGACACTGCCTGAGGAGGGTGTGCATGGTTGGGATTCCAGCTTGCTCGAGGATGGCGGTGTCGGTCACTCTGTCCTTCCATGATATTCCAAGGATGCGCCTGAGGCAGCGCAAGTGGAAGACGTTCAGCCTCTTTTCCTGGCAGGCATACAGGGTCCAAGTCTCACTGCCATAAAGGAGGGTGCTGAGGATGCAGGCTCTGTAGACTTGCATTTTGGTGTGAGTGTACAGCTTGTTGTTATTCCACACTCTCTTCCTAAGTCTGGACAGAGTTGTGGCCGCTTTTCCGATCCTCCTATTTAGCTCAGTGTCTAATGACAGGGTGTCAGTGATGGTGGACACGAGGTAAACAAACTCGTGGACGACCTCTAATGTATAGTTGTCAATTCTGATTGATGGGGATTCAGCAACATCCTGACCGAGTATGTTTGTCTTCTTTAGGCTGATGGTAAGCCCAAAGTCCTTCCATGCTTTGGAGAACTGATTCAGCAGTTTTTGAAGCTGATCTTCTGTGTGAGACGCTACAGCAGCATCGTCTGCGAACAGCATGTCTCTGATGAGGATGTCCCGCACCTTAGACTTAGCTTTCAGCCTTGCAAGATTAAACAGTTTCCCATCAGATCTTGTGTGCAGCAAGGTGCCCTCTGTTGAAGATCCAAAGGCATGCTTCAGGAGGAGTGTGAAGAAGATCCCGAACAATGTCAGAGCAAGCACGCATCCTTGTTTGACACTGCTCCTGATTCTGAAAGCATCCGATAAAGCGCCGTCATATTGGATGGCTCCTCTCATGTCTTCATGGAATGACTGGATCATCTTGAGTAACCGTGGAGGACAGCCTATCTCGTGGAGCAGTTTGAACAGACCATCCCTGCTGACCAAGTCAAAGGCCTTGGTCAGGTCAATGAAGGCTATGTAGAGTGGCTTCCTCTGCTCCCTGCATTTCTCCTGCAGCTGCCTTAGGGAGAAGACCATGTCAACGGTAGACCTCTCTGCACGGAATCCACACTGCGATTCGGGGTACACCCTCTCAGCAATCTTCTGGAGTCTGCCAAGGATGACGTGAGCGAACAGTTTACCAGTGACGCTTAGGAGGGAGATTCCACGGTAGTTGTTGCAGTCACTTCTGTCTCCTTTGTTCTTATACAATGTTAGCGTCGCACATATCCTGTGGAACCTCACCCTCTTTCCAGCACAGGCACAGTAGCTCATGTAGGGGTTCCAGGAGTGTGTCCGTGGCACATTTGATTACCTCTGGTGGTATACCATCCTGGCCAGGGCCCTTTCCTGCTGCAATGCTGTCGATGGCTCTCTTCAGTTCATCCACAGTCGGTTCCTGATCCAGTTCGTCCATTACTGGTAGGAGCTCGACAGCATCAAGTGCTGTGTCAACTACAACGTTCTCGCGTGAATACAGCTCGGACTAGTGCTCAACCCAGCGCTCCATCTGTTTGGCTTTGTCAGCGATGACTTCACTAGATTTGGATTTCAGAGGTGCCATCTTGTTCTGGGTGGGTCCTAATGCCTTCTTCATACCCTCGTACATTCCTCTGAGATTACCAAAGTCAGCACAGGTCTGGATGCTGCTGCAGAGCTGGAGCCAGTGGTTGTTGGCACAGCGCCTGGCTGTCTGCTGTACTGTTCTTCTGGCCGCTCTAAGCGCTTCCTGGGTACTCCGGCTCGGTGAGCATTTCTACTCCAGGAGTGCTGCGCGCTTCTTTTCAATGACTGGAATCATCTCATCAGAGTTAGCTTCGAACCAGTCGTTCATGTTTCTAGCTCTTCTTCCAAACACCGACAAGGCCGTGCTGTAAACTGTATCCCTCAGATGTTGCCATTTGGATGTCACATCGGCGCCCCCAGGGCCACTGCGCAGATTTTCCTGGAGGGTCTCTCTGAACTTTTCAGCTTTCTCCGAGTTTGCCGTCTTTCTGGCGTCAATGCGGGGCCTTCCAGCAGGTTTAGAGCAGTACAACTTCTTGGGTCTCAGCTTGAGCCTGGAGCAAACTAGCGAGGGATCTGTATCACAATCAGCACTATGATAGCTGCGTGTCAGAAGGACGTTTTTGAGGTTATTACGCCTAGTGATGACCATGTCTAGTTGATGCCAGTGCTTCGAGCGTGGGTGTCTCCACGACACTCTGTGCTGTGGCTTCATTTGGAAGAATGTGTTTGTGATGCACAGATTGTGGTACGTGCACAGTTTAAGGAGACGCTGTCCATTGTCATTCATTTTTCCCACACCGAAGTGTCCTAAGCAAGGAAGGCCATGAGGCCCAATCAGCTCCAACTCTTGCATTGAAGTCACCCAAGATGTATAGTTGTTCATGAGCAGGTATTTGCACTACAGCAGCACTAAGCATGTCACAGAACTTGTCTTTAACGTCTGGTGTGGCATACAGGGTTGGAGTATAAGCGCTGATCAGGTGGACGGGACCGGAGCAAGTTTGAAGCGTGATCCGAAGAAGTCTTTCTGATCCGCCCATAACTAATTCCACCATTTGTAGAAGGGTGTTTCTGACAGCAAAGCCAACACCATGCTCTCTGGGTTCTTCTTGGGCTTTACCCTGCCAGAAAAAGGTGTAGTCCTTTTCCTTTAGAGATCCTGAATCTGCGAGACGCATCTCTTGCAGTGCAGCGATATCAACTCGGAGCCTCTTCAGTTCCTCGTTGATGACAGCGGTCTTTCGAGTGTCACTGATGGCCTGAAGATCTGCAGTCAAGCCGGTCAGCATGGTCCGCACATTCCAGCAAGCAAGCTTAAATTGTTGATGTTTCTCATTTCTTGTTGATTTTCTTATTGGTTTGCCTGGTGCCCAAATTCCAGTCACTTGTCAGGTTCAGGAACCTTAAGCCTCACGCACCCAGCGAGGCAGGTGAACTGTAGCAGGACAGTACCCTATTGGCTGGGGGCTGCCCAGCTTGAGGCGGGTGGTGACTGTCCAGTGAGATGTGAGGATCTCTCCCACCGTCGAAGGCAACCCCTGGCGCTCGTTCTCTATGCCAGTCGAGCAAGAGCTTATAACCGGTATCTGTTGCCTCCCGTGTTGATGCAACACTGTTCAGCGATGCCGGAGTACCTCTCCGGGCGCAAGCCTGGGCACTTATTATGGAGACTCTGGGCTGCCCAGACACCAGTGTCCCCCTCTCGGCTTTACTGATATAGTCCAAAGGAGAGGATAACCTCCACGTCTGGTACCAGCTCAGCTGCAGGAGTTGCCGGGACAGTGCCAGAAGTTGACACCGAGCCACCTTTGGACTCCACTCCGGATTTTCTGTCAGGGTTTACTCCCTTAGCCTTACTCCTTCCCAGGATAACCCACAAGGCAGTGGGGTGTGGAGAATGTGGTCCCTAAGGGAAGAACTGAACTTTCTTACACGTGTACATAGGACTTTAGCTGCATAAATATATAGCCATTCTTCAACTGCAAATGCCTCTAAGGGTACACTGCAGAAAAAAAAAAAGACAAAATGTGTTTTTCTGGGACTGCAAAGGAAGAAATACCAATAGCTAGGCTTCTCTGACATCACCTTCTTGATGTGTATTTTATCTTTGTGGTAGATGCATGTGACATGGAATGTCAGCATGAGGCTTTTTTCTAATAATTTCTTCAGTTTCATGGTAGAAAAGGTTTGTTCAAAAATGCAAGTAATTGCAAAGCTGAGTGAACAAACATCTTTCTTATCATACAACTCTGTCACTCAGAGATCCATCACTCAATTCAACAGCTTGTAGGCATGACTCCAGAGCTTCTGTACATCTTTGTGAACAAATGGCTTTAGAATTAAGATTGATAAGTATATTATTTGATAGAGGTGGACATCATGTACCATTTTGGTGAAAAACTTAGCTTGTGGCTTCAGTTGCATTTTGTCTTTGGGCAAGGCATTTCCAGGATCCATCTCCAGTCTATGTACATCCCTCCCTGTTTCTTCTCATAGCAGGGCATTCTAGACTGCTGCCAAATGGCACGCATCCTCTGGACTTAGCCCAAGAGAACCCAAGCCATGAGATTCAGTGACTCAGTGTTCAGATGCATCACCTGCACGTGGTTCCATTATAACAGGTCCTTGATGAAAGGGAAGAGTAGAAGTGGCGTATGTCTGAGTTCCATGGTTGCTTCACCCCTGTTGGGGCAAGAGGATCATTTTCTTTTGTTCTTGTTTCAGCTTAAGAAAGTCGCTGGGAATAAACCGCACTGCAGAGTACGCATAGAGGCAGCTCCTGACTCAGAGGAGTTAAAATGCAGCCAAGGTGGACCTAGAGCGGTGGCCCAGCCTGGAGCAGACTTAGAAATATTTCCTGTTCTGTTGGCATGAGAATAAGTCCACTTTTGGGATTCTCCCTATTTGAAACACTGATTTATGAATAGCCATATTGAAAGAGTGTTTGTGATTCGAATTGAATGAGCTGGTCAATCAGCCCACGAAGCCATAGTGAATCCCTGGTAGATGGGAGGCTCTGAGAATCAGGGACTTCTGTATGCAGAAAATTCCAAACCTGACTGCCCCCCTGGCACAAGCTGTTTGACCTTGTGCTCCCCCCGCCCCCGTTTCTCTGACAAAAAATGGTGCTTGTGGTATTGTAGGTAACACCTGGATAGTCCTGCCCTGTATACACAGCAGGGACTGGTGGCAAGCTCCGGTGATCCTCCATAACTTTAGGCTATTCTGTGTAGCCTGGCCCCTTGAATAGTCCACACACCTGGAGCTTGCATGTCTCCTAGATATGCTCCCACCCAAAGGCTGAAGAATCCATTACCAAGCCAAGAGGCGATAGCTGGGGAGAACAGGAGTCCTGTGCAAACATTGTCTCTGTTAATCCCCCAGTCCAGGAATGGTAGGATGTTGTCTTGGATAGACATGAGTCTGTCCAGGCATTGCCCTCACAGCAGTGCACTGACATAAGCCACATCTGTGAGGTTCTGAGATGCAGCCTGGCATGCAGGGAGGAGGAAGAGTCAGGAGTCCCCAATGACAGAAGCCACAGTGAGCTGTGCACGGGTACTTCCTTCAACATGACTCTGGCAGCTGAGTCCACAGCATCCAAAGAAACCTGCAGAGCTGACCTTGCAACCAGCGTTCTTTCTTCCACAAAGTAGTACTTGTCTTCAGACAGCACATTGCTGGACCTAGCGTCCCAGTATGCAAGATTCCAATGGTTTGCACGTGGAGAAGGTTCTTCTCTCAAGGGATATGTTTCATTAGTGTAATGGTTAGTAGCAACTGAACAGTTTTTCATCCTTTAATTTAACTTCCATCACTCAGGGGTGTGGAAAAGCCACACATCTGAGCAATGCAGTTGTGCTGACCTAATTACAGCATGGACAGCATTGTGTCAACAAAAGGGCTTCTCGGGTAAGTGGAGTACCTGTGCCACTGGAAGAAGCTGTCTCAGAGTAGGTAACATCTTTGCTAGTGCTCAGCCTCTGGGAAGAGTGGTTGCTGAGAAAATTATAGCTGTAAAATGGCAAGCACATGAATCACTGCAAGGCAATCAGTGCTGAGTAGACCCAGTGGCTGCCTGACACCAGTTCAAGCTGGTTAGCGAAGGTAGGGCTGGGTGGAAATTTTCTGACAGAACATGCTGATTCATCAAGCCCTAAGCTTACCCAGTCTGCAGCTCTGTGGCAGCCCCAGCAAAAGGGCTGGGCACCCATTACAAGGTAAAGTGATACAGATTAAATGAGTCAAAAAGCCAGGGAAAAGATGTATTTTCCCAGCTACCTGAACCATTTGTATGAGTTTAAGACAATGAAGGTTTTTGTTCAAATTCCTATTGTAAGTGGCCATGTCTACACTAGCCCCAAACTTCGAAATGGCCATGGCAAATGGCCATTTCGAAGTTTACTAATGAAGCGCTGAAATACATATTCAGCGCTTCATTAGCATGCGGGCGGCCGTGGCACTTCAAAATTGACGCGCCTCGCTGCCGCACAGCTCGTCCCGACGGGGCTCCTTTTCGAAAGGACCCCGCCTACTTCAAAGTCCCCTTATTCCTATGAGCAGATGGGAATAAGGGGACTTCGAAGTAGGCGGGGTCCTTTCGAAAAGGAGCCCCGTCGGGACAAGCCGCGTGGCGGCGAGGCGCATCAATTTCGAAGTGCCGCAGCCACCCACATGCTAATGAAGCGCTGAATATGCATTTCAGCACTTCATTAGTAAACTTCAAAATGGCTATTTGCATGGCAATTTCGAAGTTTGGGGCTAGTGTAGACATGGCCATCGGGATATAAAATCACTTTTTCTCTTTCAGTTACCAAGAAAAAGCGAACAGAGCTGCTAAAAATCGATGATGCAAATTCTTCTAGAAGTATTTTCTTTTACTGATGCTTCCCAGTACATGCAAACATCCTGTGAAAATAGCAGGCAATTTATAGGCATACATTTTAGTTAGCAATTGAAATATTATAACACTCATTCCAGTAGAAAGGGAACATTTACTCTTCAAGTTCCTCACAAAAATCCTTGAACAGCAAGTTAGACTTATTTGAGTTTTCAGATACTATCTCTTAAAAAAAGAAACAGGCACAGAGCATGCAGCTGTCACAAAGTAGGAGGTAACATCAGTGCTCTGATGTACAAAGAAGGGGGTAAAGGTCATGGCTGCAAGTGCATGAGTTTCAATGATTTTGAAAGAAGCCCATAAACCCTGACAAAGCAGAACAGCTAGTCCTTTATATCTGGCGTTCGCTTCCATGGCGTACTTCTCTGTGTCCCAGAATCTGCTTTTCCAGCACTGCGGGATCAATATTTTTTACAAAGTGAGAGAGAACAGACTCAATTTTTAGCATAATCTCCAGCTTTTTCACCCAGCTGTTATGCAGTTCATACACCTGCACAGCTCTCTTACTTCTCCTATCATTACCTCAGCAGTTAGAATTTGAAAAAGAAACATGTCATGGCTTTAGTAACTTTGTGGGTTTTGTGCTGTTTGATGCCTCTATCTTTACAACATGTAGCCCCTTTTACAATACAAGAGGCTGCTTTCTAATGCTATCATCAGACACTGTGGATGAACCCTTCGCCAAGAATAGTAACCTTGATAGCATAAAGCCAGCTTGTGTAACTCACACTTCAGGGCCAAAAATATTCTAGAGAGAAAAAAGGAGAAAGGAGGAGGAGGAGGGAGAGGAATTGAAAAGGGAGGGAAGGAGAGGAAAAGAGCCAAGAAGGGACAGATAGAAGAAAGCACTGTGGGACTTGTAGGCAGGATGAAGAAAAAAAATATAGAGGAAAGTGAAAAGCAAGATGAAAGAGTAAGAGTGGTAATGAAAAACCAGCAACACCAAACTAGGGCTGTGATTCAGCCAAGCACTTGTTTATGTGCTCAGCTTCAACCAAATTATTAAACCCTGAAGTCCACCATTAATTGAAAATGTAAGCATGTGCTTAAATGCTTTGCTTGCTAACTAAGGACCAAAGAGAAAAGGGGAGAAGAGAAATTCATGAAGTACCATTTATGTAGAGAAAAAGGAAAAGAACAATGGAAGGAGAGTAAAAATATAATTTGCTTTGTCATGTAGCACCCCTGCTTGGTGGTTTGGAGGTATTGCAACGTACTGGCAGATGGATTAAAGGGCCAACAGCAAGCACTTAGGAGAAGTGCATCAATTCAGAAAGGAGGGGTGAAAGGCTGCAAAGAATCCAGGAAATATTGAGATCTAAGTTAAAAGCACAGTACCTTGAGGGTAGAAGCTCCTCTGCTCCTGTCACAAATCTTATCTCTCCCTTTGAGAGTCTGCCTATCAAAATATTAACTGAAAATGTAAGAAAAATAATTCAATTTAATTGTTCCCTTTCGACCTGAACAAAAACAGTGCCATGTGCATCTCAGAGTGACTAACATGTACCCTACATGACAGTATACCAAGTTGCATGAGGTTCTGATTATTTAATATCTTATTCACTATCTGGTAAAGGAAATAAAGAGCACATCAATGTAAATTGAAGAATAAGCTGAATTGACCAGAGCAGTAAATCCAAGGAAAAGCAAAGAAACAATACCAAAGGCTCTTTAAAAATTGTGAACTTGAGTAGAAAATAAAATAAAATTCCACTTGGGAAAATGCAGCTTTTGGACTCTGAATAGATAAATGGATTAGAAGAAGATATACAGATATGGAAACATTCTCTCGGGAAGTTAAAGAGCACTTTACAGCAGTATAACTTAAATGGTCACCAACAGTAACTTTTCTTTAACTTCTCTGGGCAAAGCTCTTCTGTGCCTCAGTTGCTCCCAAATTCCTTTTCAATTTTACTTCTCACTGCCCAGCAATTTGCTTTGTTAAAGGGAAAGGGCTCCTGATCTTCTCCATCTGTCCTTCTTTCTTTCTTTTTCTCTCTTTCTCTGCCAGTGCTCCAGGTCTTAGGCCATGCTATCATTTTTCAGAATAGCACTGGTAATGAACATAATGGACTGATCCACCAGTACAATTTAGAACTATACCTACTTTAACTTTCCCATTGAGCAAAGCTCTCTGTTTAATGCCATTTTGAATGCGTTTTTCAGGATGTGAGCATCACTCTACATAAACACCAGTACTGAAACTATGAGCTCATCCTTCCACTTTCCTACACAGGCTCATACATCAAGGAAACTGGAAAAGAACAAGCTGAAGAGGACAGATGACTGCTACAAAACAATCTAGATTGCTTTGTAAGCTGTGTACAGAATGTGCTTCAATATGTCCACATGCAAAGTCACACATCAGGCATCAAAGACTGAAGGCCACCATCAAGAATTGGGCACTCTATCATGATAAGCATTAACTTTGAAAGAGACTTGTGGGTCATGGCTGATAAATGGCTGAACATGAGCTTTTAAGGAGACAACGGCCGCGTCTACATGTGCATGCTACTTTCAAGTAGCGGCGCCAACTTCGAAATACCGCCCATCACGGCTACACGTGTTGGGCGCTATTTCGAAGTTGAAATTGATGTTAGGCGGCGAGACGTCGAAGTCGCTAACCCCATGAGGGGATGGGAATAGCGCCCTACTTTGAAGTTGAACGTCGAAGTAGGGCATGTGTAGACAATCCGCGTCCCGCAACATCGAAATAGCGGGGTCCGCCATGGCGGCCATCAGCTGAGGGGTTGAGAGACACTCTCTCTCCAGCCCGTGCGGGGCTCTATGGTCACCGTGGGCAGCAGCCCTTAGCCCAGGGCTTCTGGCTGCTGCTGCTGCAGCTGGGGATCCATGCTGCATGCACAGGGTCTGCAACCAGTTGTTGGCTCTGTGGATCTTGGGTTGTTTAGTGCAACTGTGTCTGGGAGGGGCCCTTTAAGGGAGCGGCTTGCTGTTGAGTCCACCCTGTGACCCTGTCTGCAGCTGTTCCTGGCACCCTTATTTCGATGTGTGCTACTTTGGCGTGTAGGCGTTCCCTCGCAGCGCCTATTTCGATGTGGTGCTGCCCAATGTCGAAGTTGAACATCGACATTGCCAGCCCTGGAGGACAGGTAGACGTTATTCATCGAAATAGACTATTTCGATGTAGCGTGCATGTGTAGACGTAGCCAACGTGTCGTATAAAGTCTAATGCAATCCATGAATATATAAACAAGAGGCTACTGAGTAGAAGTAAAGAGATACTACTTCTTTATGGGGCACTTGTAAGACCACTACTACTGAACTACTGCATCCAGCTCTGGTGTCCACAGAAAAAAGAAAGATGGTGGATAAACTGGAGAGGGTTCAAAGAAGATCCATGACAATGATTAAACAACTGGAAAACATCCCTTTTCATGAAAGACACAAGAAGACCAATCTGTTAAGCTTAACAATAAGAATGTTGAGGATGATTTGATCAATCTGTAAGTACCTATGTGTGGAGAACAAAAATCTGATCTCAGAGTTCTTTGATCTAGCACATAAAGGTATACGAAGATACAAGGGCAGGACATTGACACTAGCCAATATCATAGTACAAATAAGGTGCAAAATTTTATCAGTGAGAACTACTAACCAAGGAATGTGGCAGATTCTCAATCATTGACATATTATAAATTAAGATAGGAAGGTTTTCCAAAGAATGTGCTGTAGTTCTAACAGGAATTAATTCAGGAAGTTGTATGGCCTGTATTATACAGACTATTAGACTCACAGTAGTCCCTTCTGGCCCCATAAGCTATTTAAAAAAGGACTTTAAGAAACCAATAGTCACAAGGAAAGAATTCCCCTGATACAGACACTGCAGAAGTCTGCTGTAAGCCTGCCTTCTAAGCACCCTATTGCAAGCCCCAGCACAAGGTATAAGGAGGGATATACCATAGATAGGGTTGCAGTGAACCATGGTGTGGAGCCTCTGGACAGAGCTGGCACACATGGAAAGGCCAGAGAAGGTGCTATAACTTAACTAGTCCTCCAGAGAGCTCTTGTGCTCTCTCTTCTTATATGTATATTATCATGAACCGCACTAAAACTAGGAGACAAAAAGTTCTCTATCTACAGAACAGGTGGGGCATTAACTAAGAATTGCAGATTCCCCTATTCCATGACCATCACCCCTCAAGTCCTGACCTGCTCTTACGTGAATGAGAATAAAATCTCAGAGGGTTAGCTGTGTCAGTCTGTAATTTCACAAATTACAAACAGTCTTGTGGACCTTAGAGATTAACAATGTATTAGGTCACAAGCTTTCCTGAGTAAAACCCCATCAGATGAAATGGGTTTTACCCACACAAGTGAATGATAATGTCATTCAATTAACAGGCCCGTTCAACCTTCGGCATCTTTGCTTAAGTTGCAAAAGTACAGATAGTAATGGTGGCATTTTCTGATATGAATGTCATATTGGAGTGGGATCCTAACAATTTCACAAGGCTCACCATGTCATCAACTTTCAGTCACCTGGACTACATGTAAGCTAATTTTTTTCTGGGAAAAATGAGTGTTCAATATTTAGTAAAGATCCCTACACTTTCTTCTTGTTTTGCTTCAGTTTTTTAACTCCCTGGCTCTTTTACAAATCCAAAGCTTGGGTTCAAGGATGCTACATGGTTAAGCAACAGAAAACAGAAATTTGTTAATGACAAAATGTATTACATTTCCCAGGCCTAAAATCTCTGTCTTGAACATAATTAATTAATTGTCAGTGTTTTGTCTAGCTGTCAGTCATTTGAGATTTAGAAGGTCAAATCTGTTTGGTAGTTTCCTTGACAGAGCCTGGGATATATCCATTAGGTAAGAAACAAAACCTTCATTACACATGATTTGTCTACATTTTCACCAAAGCACCATTTATTTCAGTTCTTGATTCATGGTACATGAATCATTGCTTTCTTGAGTCCCCACTGATTGTTGCACTTGGCTATTTTTCTCTGTTGCATTTCTAAAAAGTATCTCCTTGTAAAACAAGGGAAACTGTATCCTTGATGTTGCTGTTTTGAGAGAGAAAGCTCAAAGAAAAAAAATGAGGTATTAAAAAAAAAAACACCTCAGTGCTGTGCCAACTATCCTTCAAGAAGATAAAATGTGCCTGTGCCCTGTTCCCTTTAAATCAAATATTTCCCCAAGCTAAAAATACTTTATTATGAAAATGAAGAAATAATACGGAATGCATTGTTGACAGGAAGACTTTCCAAGAAAATGAGGTGCTAACAAAATAGTAAAAATATATTTATTAGTGTCATTAATCCCCAGTATATAAAAAGTTATATATAGAGGAATCACTGTACATACAAACATCACTGACATGCAACTATGTCTGGCGCAGAGTACATCAGCTGTTTAACAGTTCATCGCAACTTGACAAACAGTTTAGTACAAGAAGTGAATCCAGGTGAAACATATTTAACGGGAACTTCAAAGAGAATTCAAGCTGGCACAATCCATATTGTAAATTGCCCAGGATACTGGTGTTAAAACTGTCACTCTTGTGAAAAGTGCTATAGGACTTTTAGCACCCATGAGCAGCCAAGATCTCTGTTTTCCTTCTCATCCAAAAATGGGATATAAGGCAGGACATCAGTACCTATATTAAAAGGGCCCTTTACACAAAGCCAGAAATCGTTAACAGCAATAGAAATAGAATGATTTATTGGCAGTAGAGGGATATTGCTTGGCAATGATCATGGATAAACATACAGCAGGCAGCAGAGCTCTCTGAGTTTTGTGGTATTCTTGGAAGGGATTAGGGAGTTGCTTAATTATAGTAATATAACAAATAATTACATTAGAAACAGAATTCCATGCATAGAGATGATCCCAAAACCTGAACTCCACATCCCAAGGTCAGGGGTTTAGATAAAACTGGATCTGGCTTTAAGACCCCAGTTTTAGTTTTGAAAGCAAAATCCCTGTTCGCTAGTTCACACGACCAAACCTAGTTTTGCCCGCCTCTCTCAAAAACACAAATCTGACAAACCACAATCATTTACCCTGCACCTGCACAAGCTTTCAAAGGGCTCATAAAATTAAACACATATGGAAGCCACCCCTGATTTTGGATTTGAAAATTAAAATCCAACTAATGGTGGCTTTCAAAACTCCTTCCACTTGTGATCTCGTCAGTAGGTGCCTCTCTGGAAAGGCTTATTACATATGGGTTGATCATACAGATGGAAAATAAGAAAGCACATAAACTGTCCTGACAAAACTGGCCATAAAATTCGACCCATTTTGTCAGAGAACTGGAGGACAGTTTGGTGACGGACAATACAGAACTACAAAAATCTTCAACCACCATTATGTGAATCTTTCATGCAATTTAACAGAAATCTACATATTATTGATAAAATTCATGATTGCCACCTGACCCATTTTTGACCAGTCTGGATGGATTTTTTTCTAGTGCCTGGCTGGTTGTTTGTCACAAGTTGTAATTATTTAGGTTATTTGTCCACTTGTGCCACAGCCGGCCAGGCACCACAGAAGACCATCTGGTTCCCTAGGTCCTGCTTAGCATGTGTGCAGCATGCGAAGACACACACCAGCCTCTGGGGAACAGGCCCTCAAGTCCTTCCTTAATGGAAATGTCCTAAATAAAATGACTTTTTCTTAAAGATTTTTTGAAACATCTGCTATAGAACTGAATGGAGAGTTATAGCTGATAAAATGGTTAAAAAATGTACAAAGCAGAGTGAATTCTCAGTGCAGTTCTAAAGCTCTCTTATATCACCCTATTTCATTTCTGTACAATTTTATTAGTTTTAATGGTTGAAACCCTGTGCTGTTGTCAAAGGGTGATTCGCAAATCATGTGAAGCCATAGCTGCTGGAAGAAAATATCAGGCAACCGATATAGAAAGAATATCAATGCAAAACATGCACTTTACAGTTAACTTAGAAATTGTTTCCAATGATGAAATCAAATTCCTAAGAAAATCAAGTGAGAGTTTTCATTTGAAAATAATTGTGAATGTTTTAAAATATGGCTCCAGTGATCAAAGTCTGATCCTCATCCCCTTATTTACTGACTCATTATCCCAAGCAATGAAACAAAGATGACCCGCCCGCCCCCCGTCAAAAAAAAAAGTGCAGGAAGGCAAAATTTGAAACCTGAGGGTATGTCTGCTTGCAGATGGGAGATGTGACTGTAGCCCATGTAGAGACACCTGAGCTGAGCTGAGCTGATCTAGCTAGAGCAAAACCAGTTCCAGTAATGATAGCAGTGAAGCCATGGCAACTTGGGTGACTGTACGGACTAACCTTACCAATCCAGGGCCCTGGTTACATGCTCAAGCTACCACTCTGCATGCTCAAGGCCAGATTGGCAGATAAGCAAACCAGGCACCTGTCTAGGGCTTAGGGCCGCCATTTCTCTAACTGCAAAAAAAAGAACACTCCTGCTATGCCCCTTTTCCAGTGTCCCAAACCTGCTCACTCTATCCCCCTCTTTGTCCATCACTTGCGCTCCCCCACCCACACTCACTTGCTCATTTTCACCAGCCTAGGCCAGGTCGTTGGGACATGAGAAGGGGTCAGGTCTCTGGCTGCTGCAGGAGGGGGCTGTGTGCCAAGTGGGAAGGCTGAGAGACTCAGAGTGTGGAAGGGGGCTCCAGGTTGAAGCAGGGTGTTGGGTTGCAGGTGGAGACTCTGGGAGGGTGTCTGGGTGCAGGAGGGGGCTATGGGAGGGGATGGGGTGCTCACCGGAGCCACTGGGGCCCTTTTTGACCAGGTGTTCCAGTCAAAAACTAGACACTGGGCAATTTTATTAGGACCCAAATTTGGGTGCAGTGGAAATTCATGGAGGAGCTGGTGGCATGGACTTCCCACTTTCATAATTGGCCCCAACCTGGGAAATGCTGCAATCCCATGCAACACTTCACAACACCCACTCACCCAAGTGTGTCCCAGCCACCTGACCATCATGATAAAGAAGTGACTGGGGCAAATTTGAGCAAGAAGCATTGCAAGTTAGTATAATGGATTACATTAGCAGATAGGGACCCATAAGTATATGCTAGCCTGGGCCCAGTGATGGAGTAGTCTGGGCCAGTCCATACTGCTGCAGCCTCAATCACATCTCCAAAATGCAGTATGAGCATAATGTAAGAAGTTATTAATGCAGTTAAGGAGACCCCACTATACTAAGCATATTTTATTATGGGAAAAACAGTATTTTTATACCAAGAGATCAAAAGGCCACGTTGCTCATGACAGAATATATAGAAGGTACAACCCACTTCCTAAGGAAATGAAATGTACCTGTACCATGTGCATTTACCAAATGTTTAATATCAAGTAGTATAATTTAGAATACCACAGATGACATATCAAGCTTTCTTTTCCTTCTCAGACCAGCTTGTTGAGTGCTAACTGAATAGTTGACACAGATACTGATTTCTTAGCATGTGTTAATTTTGTCCCAAACAATGAGAATGAATACAATTTACAGCTTTAAAAACTGACCAAACAGAATTGGATGCACCACAAGAGGAGTCTAGTGTGAACTTCCATCTGGAAAGAAGTACTATGTGAACTCCTATCACGTTGTGCCAAGGGTGTCGTCACTGCAGAAGAAGCCAGACTGAAAGAATTCAGTCAAAAGAGATAGTCAAGTTCGGGACATATTTTTAAACTTTGTCTCTGTTACTAATAAACCACAACATAGGGCCTGATTCATAGACAAATTTAAATACAGTAGTCCCTCCAGTTACAGGAAGGTTGTGTTCCCATGCACCCTCACATAACTCAAATTTTGCGTAATTCGGGGGGGGGGGACGGGGGGGCTTTTTCCCTGGTGGAATGCATGTTCTGCAGCCAGGGAAGCAGCAGGAGCACCTGGGGCTCCTTTGGAAAGGTAAATCTTGGGATTGGGGTGGCAGCTGGGGAGGGTTAAGCCTGGTGGTGGGTTGGGGCTGTGGGAGGCAGAAAGGGGAGGGTAAGTCTTGGGTGGGTTAGGGCCGCAGGGAGAGGGGGGTGGAGTTGAGCTGGGGCTGCTGTGGGGGGTTGAGCTGGAGTCGCATGCAGGGAGGAAAGGGGGTAAGCTGGAGCCACAGGGGATGAGCTGGAGCTACACAAGGTGGCGGGGTTGAGCCACAGATGGGCAGAACGGGATTGAGTTGTGTTTAACTTCCACTAATGCTTCACTTTAAATAAGTACTCATATCCAATTGAAATCAATGTGACTTCAGAATGGAGGTCAGTAAGTGAAGTACGAAAGCTAAGATTACAGAGGAAGAAAAAATAGGAAATCTAATCTGCTTTTCCAAACAGAATTTGATTTGAAACTATTCACTATCTGTTTGTTATTTAAAATTGATATTCTATGTATTACTATCTGTAAATGCTTTAAGGTAGCAAGTTAAATAAGCCTTCTGTATTTTCATGCTTTGGTGTTTCCATTTTATATACAAAAATAGTTTTACTTTGCTTGTCACTCTATTTGCTGTTTTATTTATTTAGACTTGCCAGATTCACATTTGCCTCCCTACCCCAGATGCTCACTGAATTGGACCGCATTCAACAAGGTTGTACAACAGTGTGGGAGAATTTCTTTGGAGAGTGGCAAGAGTCCATTTGCAAAGATCTGAGCTAAGATTTTCCCACCTATTGCTGGGAGCCAGATGCTACAATAGTTTCCACAGTCCGATTTCTCACCCTTCTTGAAGAAACTGATGATGGGTGTGTCCCTGAACTCCCTGGCATCCCTTCCCTATTCCAGATCTTGAGACTCTGGAGGTGGAGTTGTTTGTGGAGTTCTGGCCCACCTCATTTGAAGACTTCAGTGGGGATTCCATTTAGTTCAGTTGCCTTGTTGCTCTTCATTACTTGGTAGCAGCTTGGACCTCACTCAGCATAGGAAGTGTTGCAAGATTGTCCCTAGGCTAAGGGTCTACAACCTGGAGCTACGGAGCCACATGCAGCTCTTTAAGGCCTTTTTTGTGGCTCCTAATGCTATAATTGCAAAGCAAAATGAATAAAAAGCCTCTCCTGATTATTTTCAATATTTTGGTGAACATCTAAAAGCTGAAGAATGAACAACTCATATCTCAACAGCAAACGATATGTGATCTCAAACCATTGGATAGCTTCCCCTTTAATATGTGTATTACATTCTGGGATATGTGTGTGCTGTTCTTAAAATAGGGGTTACAAAAAGTATGGTTTGACATTGTTTATCAAGGACCTTCTCATATTCACATGCATTTTGGCTCTTGAATTAATGAGTTTTTTTAGTGAGTTAAAAAAATGGTTCTTTTTGCTCTTTTGGCTGCCAACCCCTGCCCTAGGCAGTCGCTCAGGGATTCAGTCAAGAGATTCTAGGGCCACAGTGGAGGGGCAGTTCAAGAGTTCATAAAAGCACTCCCTCCAGTGAGAAGCCCTGGCTACGTTATCTTTCAAGAGGTGGGTACCGTTCTTTGATCTCAGGGGACTGAATCCACGGTTTCTTGGTCCATAAAGAGCTTTGGTGGCCTTGAAAAAAATCTCTTGTATCATTGATATCAGGGAAATGCTGGAGTTCTTGTGTCTTCTCAGTCCACCACTGGTTTTTCAGAGTCCTTGTTTTAAGTTGGACATCTGTCTTGATATGCTCTTCTCTCTTTGTTTTGCCGTTGATGTCACTTTGCCAGTCCCTACAGGCTTTCCTTTTTGCCTCAGTCAGACATTCAATTTCCACATCATTCTCATCAAACCAGTCCTGATGCTTCCTGGACTGGTATCCAATTGTTTCTCCACAAACTACATTTTTCAGCTGACATCAGTGTTCTTCCATATCTTCAGGGAGTACTGATGGCAGCTTCCTTTGGAGCACTACCTGGAAATGACTTCATATGATGGGGTCCTTCAAGCCTTGTATGTTGATCTTTTGTCAGATCACTTTACTGACAATCCGAATCACACATTGAATAAAGTAGTGATCAGTCCAGCAGTCATCAGTGGTAGTCACTGCACATGTGAGGACATCATGCTGACCCCAAGTGTGGATATGACAGTCTATGAGGAGCCAGTGCTTCAATCAAGTATGTTGCTATGAGGTCATAAATTTGTTTTTCTGGCAGAAGAGGGTGTTTGTGATGACAACCATAGGTTCAGCACATTTAATAAGGAGGTGCACCCCACTGGAGTTGCTTCTTATGGACTCCTTTTCCAATGATAGTATGTCAGAGGTTCACATCTTTTCTGACCCTGGCACTGAAATTCTCCAAGAGAATAACCTTATTTGGGAATGCCGATCAAGACTGCGTCCAATTGGGTGTAGAACTTCCTCATGTCATCTTCGGTATCTAGTGTTGGTGCACAAGCACTCATAACAGTTGCCTGACACTCTCAGAAGAAATTCTCCCAGAATCTCATTGTGGTTTCTAACCATTCCAAGAGGCAATGGACATTATATTAACCACGCAGCAACTGCAAGAAAAATGTTGCAAACAAAACCAAGTCTTATCCATGAGTTTCATTGACCTGAACAAAGTGTTAGACTAAGTCAATCATAACGCTCTGCAGACCATCCTCTCAAAGATCAGTTGCCCCAAAAAATTAATTAGCATCCTGAGGCTGCTTCACAACATGACTGCCAAAGTGTTGAGCAACAAAGGATCCCAAAGTGATCCCTTTAAGGTCAAAATGGGAGTCAAACAAGATTGCTTCATTGCCCCAGCACTGTTCAGTATCTTCATCATCATGACACTTCACTACATTGCTGGCAAGCTTCCAGATGATATGAAGATTGTCTATAGAATGAACAGGAAACTTTTCAATCTCAGGAGACTGAAGGCTAAAAGCTAGACCATCACAACCTCAATCATGGAGCGCCAGTATGTGGATGACAACACAGTCACTGCTCTTTCTCTCATAGCCCTTCAGACCATCTTAAGCACCTTTGCCAAAGCATACAAGAATCCTAGCTTCACTCTGAAAATCAGGAAGACCAAGGTGCTCCATCAACCCTTACCAACAGGATAATCTCATTTACCTTCTATTGAAGTCAGTGGAGAACTTCTGGAAAATGGGGAGAATTTCCTGTACCTTGAACTATCTTTCTACGAAAGTCAACATTAACATGGAAATCCAACATCATCTGAGCTGTACAAGCTCTGCCTTCACCCACCTGAGAAAAAGGGTCTTCAAGCATAGGTACATCTGTGCCAAGACAAATCTCCTTGTACAGTGCACCATGGTTGTTCCAACACTACCGTATGCACATGAAACCTGAACATACAAGTGTAATTTGAAGGCACTTGAACAATATCATCAATACTACCTCAGGAGACTCCTAAATATCTTTTGAGAGGACTGGCACACAAACACTAGCGTCTTGGAAGAGTTGAACATGACCAGCACTGAAGCAATTATTATTCACCAACAACTTTATGGAACTGGTCACATGGTTTGGATGTCTGATCAGTGCCTTCCAAAACAGATTCTGTTTTCTGAGTTGAAGGAAGGATGGAGGGGTGTGGGGAGCTAGATGAAGCGATTTAAGTACATGCTGAAGGTACACACAAAAAAATGTGGCATCGGTGTCGACACTTGGGAGAATTCAAAACAAAAAGCAGTCAAGTAGCACTTTAAAGACTAGCAAAATAGTTTATTAGGTGAGCTTTCGTGGGACAGACCCACTTCTTCAGACCATAGCCAGACCAGAACAGACTCAATATTTAAGACACAGAGAACCAAAAACAGTAAGCAAGGAGGACAAATCAGAAAAAGATAATCAAGGTGAGCAAATCAGAGAGTGGAGGGGTGGGGGGGAAGATCAAGAATTAGATTCAGTCAAGTATGCAGACGAGCCCCTATAGTGACACAGAAAGTTCCCATCACAATTTAAACCATGTGTTAATGTGCCGAATTTGAATATAAGTGTCAGTTCGTCCACTTCTCTTTCTAAAACGGAGCGATAATTTCTCTTCAGTAACACACATACCTTGAGGTCATTGACAGAATGCCCCATTCCATTAAAATGTTGACTAACTGGTTTGTGGATCTGGAGTGTTTTGATGTCTGTTTTGTGCCCGTTGACCCTTTGTCTAAGGGAGTTAGAAGTCTGTCCAAAATAAAAAGCATCTGGGCATTGTTGGCACATGATGGCATATATGATGTTAGTAGATGAGCATGAGAAGGTGCCCGTGATTCTGTGAGTTACCTGGTTATGTCCAGTGATGGTATTTCCAGAGAAGGTATGTGGACAAAGCTGGCAGCGGGCTTTGTTGTAGGGAAAGGTTCCAGGACTGGTGTTCCTGGGTTATAGACTGTGGCTGTTAGTAAGGATCCTCATGAGGTTGGGAGGTTGTCTGTAGGAGAGAACAGGCATGTCACCCAGGGCCTTCTGGAGTGTAGCATCCTGATTAAGAATAGGTTGTAGGTCTTTAATAATTCATTGCAGTGGTCTGAGTTGGGGGCTGTAGGTGATGACCAGTGGTGTTCTGTTCTTGGCTTTTTTGGGCCGATCTTGGAGTAGCTGGTTTCTGGGTATGCGTCTGGCCCTGTCGATTTGTTTTTTTACTTCTCCTGGTGGGTAATTCAGGTTTATGAATATTTGGTAAAGTTCTTGTAGTTTTTGGTCTCTGTCAGTTGGATCAGAGCAAATGCGATTATACCTAAGAGCTTGACAGTACACAATGGATCTAGTCACGTGTGCAGGATGGAAACTAGAAAGGTGTAGATAAGTATAGCGATCAGTAGGTTTTCGGTACAGTGTGGTACTGATCAGGCCATCCTTGATTAGTACTGTAGTGTCCAAGAAATGTATCTCTTGCATGTTGTAATCGAGGCATAAGTTGATGGTGGGGTGTAGATTGTTAAAGTCTCTGTGGAATTCTTCTAGAGCCTCTGTACCATGGGTCCAAATCATAAAGATGTCATCAATGTATCTTAAGTAGAGGAGTGGTAATAGGGGACGAGAGCTGAGAATTCATGGAGGTTACGTCCATAAAAGGCTATTACCACAGGGCAGGAATGGTGTCCCTGGCCTCTGATTGTCAGAGGCTGGAGATGGATGGCGGGAGACAAATCGCTTGATCATTGTCTTCGGTCCACCCCGCTCTGGGGCACAAGACAGGCTACTGGGCTGGATGGACCTTTGGTCTGAGCCAGTATGGCCATTCTTATGTTCTTAACCTTGCCCAGGAGTGCCCCAGTGGAGAACCATAATCTGTGAGGGGGTGGCGCAATTTAAGAGGTCCACCACAGCACAATTGAGGAGAGGGAAAAAAAGAGAAAAGAACACCAAAAACAGCCATGCACCCCTCCAACAGCTACCAGCACCTGCCTCTTCTGCAATAAGACCTGCAGCTCCAGAATTCAACTGGTCCAGCCATCAACAGATTCACAAATAGGAGAGTGACAGGAAACCATCCTACTAGTTATCAAGTGACTGTCAAGACAATAGTGTATTTCTTTCTTCTGCAATAGCATGTTCCTCTAACTTATAATGGCCAATCTGAAAAGTACCTCCTCATTTCCCTTCCCAGCTCTTAGTGTTTCTTCTGCTAGCTCCTAAAATCCTTGTTCAGCCTGTGCCATGCATCTTCCCTGGTGCAATAAGCAGTTATATTCAAATATGGTAGGTAGGGAAGTGTTGAGATACCATTGTGCTGAATAACTAGAGATATAGGCTGCATCTACATTAGCAAGTTCTTTTGAAATATTTTTTGAAATAAGGGGAGCATCTATACACAAAAAGCATTCTTCTGAAATAGAATCAAGAGAACATGGTGCTCCTTTCAAAAGTGCTCTTCCACTCCCATTTCAGGAAGAGCACCTTCTTTCGAAAACTTCTTTCAAAAGAAAACCTGTGTAGACGCTCCATGGGCCTTTTTTTCCCCTCCAACAGAGCAGTTGTCTTAGTGCCTGATTTTTCAATCCCTGGCCCATTCTTTCAAAAGAGCGGGGGTGCGTGGATCCTTTCTATCCAAAAAGTTGATCAATCTTTTGATCCACTTTTTCTGTGTGTAGACACACTCTTTCAAAAGAAGTTCTTTGGGAAGAGATCTTCTGGAAGGGCTTCTTTCTTAAGATCACTGTAGTGTAGACACACCATGATGTTTTCCTGCTTTTAATGGGACTTGACTCACTATTCTGGGTAGGTTAACATTAGACTTCCTGTTCTGGTAAGAGCTGAGCAACTCTTACACAGTGTAGACTATCCTCGGTTCCTATTGATGTCAGTGGGAGTTGAGGACACTCACTACCAGGGTGAAATTGCTCAGGATCGTGAACGAAAGGTTAGGTTTTGTTAAATAAGATTAGAAGTATTCTTTAAAATTTTATGAACAACCCTATTCGCTAAAACGACAATAACTGAATATATGACTACATTCCCATTCCCAGCCTGTTGAACTTGGACACAGAGTTACCATCAAATACAATCGCTCCTGATTTCACACTCAAAATATTAGTAAATCTTTTCCTTCCTGAAGCTCATTCAACCAGAATAATGCAAACAGTCTTCTCTTTCTAATTGGTTTTCATTTATATAGTGCAGTGGTTCCCAACCTAGTGTCCACAGACACCTGAGGGTCCATGAGGGTACTGCAGAGGTTCCATGAAACAGATAAAAGATAAATAAAAATGATCATAGAAAATAAGTTTTAAATAAATTGCAAAGTTTCAATCAATTCTTATTTTTAAATTAAATATCTTTCAGTAATGTTATTAATTGTCCAAAAATCTACGTTGTGGTTTCCATCTTCATTTAATGATGTGTACATAGCAGCTAGAATGGGCTTTGATAGGAGTCTGCGAATGGTTTGGCGGGGGGGGCACAACTGGGGATCTGTACTAGTCAAAATGTTGGGAACCACTGCACTAGTGCATGGTTGCTGTATTTTTGCTTCTAGCACCACAGAGGAATACTTAAATCAAATACAACAGGTAGCTGAACACATGGCTATCTTTCATCACATGCACTGAAATAAGGAGCTAGATTTAAAAAAATGTACTTCTCGCCCCATTTATTTCCTTATAAAGATTCCAAAACCTCTCACTTGTTTTCCACAACACCTGCTTTTTCTGAATTTTTTTGTTTTATTGTTTTGTACTGTATTAAAATAATATACGCACCTTTCATTTCAAATTAAGCAATTAAGGCAAAAAACCTATTCATATTAAGTCTGTCACAAAAAAATCAAAAAGAAAAATCCCAAAAATTATGAGCTTGTCACAACTAGTTAAACAGAACTAACTTGCACAGAGTCACTGTCTGCTGTTCAGTAAAGAAAAATGCTAAGATGCTTTTCGGCTTCTTTTAATCACTTTTCTTCTGTGAGATTGATTCATTATATGTACTCGAGATATACCTCTTGATTAATTTTATACATTAATAAATGCATAAGGTAATATAAGCTCTGATGGCCCTAAAAGCACAGCAACATGGAACCTGATATGAAGGCCATTGAGTCAATAGAAAGCTGCCAATTACATTTAGTGGGTGTTGGATCAGACTCCCCCTACAAAGTTTACCTCCCAATTCAATGTAAAGCCCAAAACTACTTAATTGTATCACCCAATACTGACTTTCAAAATTGAAAGCGGCCAAAAAATGACACTTGCAAAATTCACGAAGCGTGCTCGTAGTCTGCTGAAATAATGAAGTAGACACTACCTGTGTATGTGCTACCCAGGAAAACAAATATGAATCATCTCAAAAAGGGCTCACTATCTGAAAAGAATGTTCAAAAATAATTCAGAGATAACCTTTGTTTATTAAATGGAAAATTTTGTCCCAGGAATCCTATTAATGGAAAAGCTGGTCCCCAAATAAAAACCCTCAGATCAGGTTTTGTGCCCGATCAAGAATGTGCCCGTAACTGAAAAGAAAGAGAAAAAAACTTTTTATGCCCACTATATAAATATCATACCCTTTAAGTAAATATCATCATTAGGAACAAAGCACAATATATGCACTTATTGAAGGGTACCATGTAGTCTTTGTGATTCATGAAAATAATACATACATCAACCCCAACCAAAGATGTTACATTTTCTCTCTTTTTATGCATTTTTTATTTCACTGAAATGAAGTTTTTTCAGCTTTTCAGTGGTTTATTTAATTGTTCTGTTTAATGCAGTTGGTTGAGACAGGATCAAGAGAGCTAACAATTTCATTTATAATAGTTCTCCAAGCTGATCAATTTTGTCAGAGAGTTATGAGACTTTGTGTCTAGAGCTTAAGCACAGGGTAATTTTCAGGCTATGGCACATTTAATACTAAATACTGCATAAGAGATTTCCACTCGTCACTTATTTCATACCTAATGGCAATATTTGAAATGCATTGCCTTGGATTTCTGCTGCTTTTTGCAGGACACGGAAAACAAAGAAACAGTAAATAAAAACTGACATCAGAAAAAAAGAGTTATAACAATACTTTTTAAGCATTCCCATGGGCACCATGATGTGTGCGCAGCAATGTTTTGAGTAAAAACAACATGTAAAAGTGAGCATGAGGGAAAGAAACTGCAAAAAAACTGAGAGCTATTTTCACTTACATTTATCCAAGAAGGCTGTTGGCATTACTTCTGGAATTCTGTTATTGGCTGAGAGGATCACATGACCCCGTAAACTAAAATAGAAATGCCTCAGTAGAGGGACACTAAAGCAGCAGCAGCAGCAGGTCCGAGACAAAAAACATGTTAAATGGTATACAGAACACATATTCTAGACTGGAGCATTTAATTTTTAGAGAAATTATTGTCCATTGGATTGAAAAGGTGATCTCTGATAGGCCACGATCTTAGCCTTTGACGTTGAGTATTATATCCCAATATCACTCATCTTTTTAATCTAGGAGGGGATACAGTTTTCTGCTATAAATTACAGCTCCCATCAGTGTATAATTGCAACTGGTGATTGCACTAATAATTCTCAGTAAAATTACCAATACCTTTAAAATATGATCTGATTCATTTAAACACCAAACCTTTCCACTATGCTAGCTGTTTTCATTCTGTCTCTAAAGTATCTCAGAAATACGGCTGACATCTAAAAGGGAAGTCATAAGAAAAACGAGTGTTTTCTTGAGGTAACTGGCAGTACTATACAGCATATGCAACAGAGCAGTCCAGCTTTCACATTCTTTCATAAATAAAATCTGTCATTTCAGAACTACAAATTACTAAAACATGTGCCATAAATCTGAAAGTTATAAATAGAGATGAAGTGCAAAGGATCCAAGACTCCAAAACTATGCTGATGTCCTAACAGCTAAATGCAAATTAGCTAACGTGATAAAATGCTGCCTGATTTCAAGGTTAATGCTTAATTGCACCATTCAAAAAAGCAGCTTTTTCCAGACATTTTATTTGAAAAGATTGAGGCAGACAGCACATTGACACTGCAGTATGAACTACTACAAATTCCCTAGGTAACTTTCACACCAGGAAATTGTTCATGGTTTATTCTGGTTTCTTGTTGAGCTTTTTAGATTGATGTAGCTTCAGCTTGATAAATTGCCAAGTGTATCCTTTGTTTTATATGTCTGTCATTTATGTTACTGAAAGGGGAGGAACACATAGGGAGGCTTAGAGCAAGAATGTGTAGGGGAGGGCAATCAAGCAGCAAGGGACGTCTGCTATCATATGATGGCAGGACAAGGGCAACAGAGAATTTATTGTTTCACTTGAGAGTTTTTCACTGGAATGACCCTCACCTGACAGTTCTAAGGAAAAACATTGGCACTCCAACCCTTTTAAAGAAAATATTCAGACAGGCTTTGGGACCAAAGTAGATAAAGGGAGCACAAACTTTGCTCAGAGATCCACACTGTTGAAAAGAAGTGGAAATCACAAAAGGAGGGGAAGGGTAGTAAACCAGGCTTGCCTCCCTTTGCTGAAGTAATATAAAAGGAAACGTATTTGAACTGTATGATTTCAGATGAAAATTTAGAGGAACAAACCTATATATGCTTACCAATGAACTAATTATAAATCAATTCTGACAAAGAGAAAGCAAGGTTTTTTATCTACCATTCTGTAAACTACTTAGGGCCAGATTCTGATACATTTTATATTAAGCAGGATTTTATTCCATAAGAAGTCTCTTTAATTAGGGTCAGAATTCTTATGGAGTTAAGTACCACATAGCATGAATATGGGTATCATAAACCGTCCCTTTGTCGTGTCACCCTTTATTCATTAGTACTTGAAAGGGAAAATGTTGGTATTTACTATGGCTACGGTTACACTAGAGAGTTTTGCCAACAAAATGCCAGTTTGTGGAATGCCCACATAAAAAAAGTGTTTTGTCAACAGTTTGTTGACAAACTCAGCAATTTTGCCAGCAGTGTCCTGCCTCTCAGCCATGAGGCATAACACTGCTGTCGACTAACTCTGTCAACAAAAAGGCTGAGTGGAAGCTTGGGGGGCCCTTCTCTTGGCAGACAGGGCATCCAGAACAATGGACAGCCCTTTCTGCTGTGCTTCTGGGTGCCTGTTTTGTCGAGAGAGCGGCCAGGCAGCCCAGCCACTCTGATGGAAGAACAGAGCACTCTTTGGATTGGCTTTTGTGTGTGGCTGAACTCTGCCAACAGAAGCTTTGTTGGGAAATCTCTTCTGACAGTGACTTCTGTTGACAGGCGCTGTAGTTTAACCGTAATCGATAGGTATAGGAATGGAAGAATGTGACTAATCGAAAGAGAGCTTATTTGGTCTACTTTTTTCTTGTAGAAACGTGTTATACTCTATTATGTGAGTCATAGAATAACAAAAAGCTTCATATTCTTATTTATATCCGTCATGCAAACAATCCTTTCTCTGTGCTATCTGGATACAACTTGATAGTTTGGATTTGGCTATTCATCCCTCAATCCTGCATCTCAGAAGTCCGTGAGAGTTATCCACTGACTTCAAGAGGAGCAGGGTTGTCCCCTAGCATTCCAAATAAGGGGGAGACTGACACAGCATGCTCCCCAAGACTCTCAGTCTGAAGAAAGAAGATTGAGAGGAATCGGATCAAACAGGTAAAAGTTTACCCTTCCGTATTATGAATCAGTGAGGCCTGGGCAAAAAAGGAAGTGTCCTGAAGCTCTTTACAAAACGAGGAAAGGCTCATGCTTAAACTTATTTTGGAAGCAAATGCACTGCAAAAGTGTAGGTCCTCCGTTGGAAATATCCAGTTAGCAGCGCCCAGAAGATTCATCTCTGGAATATGGAGTTTCATGGTTCCAGAAAGCGCGATCGGCAGCAGCCTTCAGATGATGTGGTCATGCTACAGGCTGCCCTAGTGACCCTCGATGAATTTGGATTTTGTCAATAGGAACTAGTGCCCTTTAATTTCATATGAAAGTCAATGGAGAACCAATACAGGGAATAGAAATCAAGAATGAGGTGTGAATTTTGACATACTTTACTCAAAAGACGGGTGGCTGCATTCTGGAATAGTACAGACCTTCCTAATGGCTCTCACAAATAGCCTGTGGTAGTGTTACCTGGATTTGTCAAATCAAGATATTACAAAATCATGGATTGTTGAGGCAAGTTCCATAAAGCCAATAAATAAATAAATAAATAAGAACAGACTCTTCCAACACAAACGAGAAAAGATGTTACTCTGGTGAATAAAATAATAGACTTTCAGACTGTAGACCAATTCAGCGATAGCTGATCAGATTATCTCAGAGAAAGGAATCATTATATTTTTAACTAAGGCCTCAAAATCTTTCCTCTTACTGATCAGCATTCTCCTCCTACTTCTTTAGGTTGAGCTGTTTGTTATTAACTTTCATCATAATTTCTGATGTATACTAGTGAGACTGGAGACAGCAGTGTCTGGGTCAGATGAGGAGCTGGGTGTCATTGTCATATTGATGACACTGTGCCCGCATCATCTCCTCCACTTCAGCACTGGCTTTCAGCATATGTTGAACAGAACATGATAGAACTGAATCTTATCTGGGCAGGAGCCACAGCGGATAATATTTGGGAAGAAGTAGTCACTACTCACCACAATCTGGGAACCACTCAAAGGAAATTCTAAAGGCCCTACCAAATCCTGCTCACTGTCATTTCAGCAATATCTCATGATCAAAGACACATCTTGATGGTGACATTATAGGTTCTTATTTCCAACCTTTAAATTTGCAGCAGTGCCATCTGCCTAAAATCGTGCAATTCCCAAAATGCATCACAGTAGCATGCTCAGGAGTGCTAGAATATACCACACCGATGTTTGTGGCACAGAAGTCTAATTATAGCAACAAGAGAGTCAACCTTTAGCAGAAGAGTAGTCAATAAAGGAAACAGGGAGAGGACTGGCAGGGTAAGGACAGAAATTGGTTCCTGAAGTAACAAATGGAAAGGTATGGATGGTAAAGAGAAAGAGATGACACTTAGAAGACAACTTTAAGGATGGAGATTAAGGTGAAAAGAAGTGCAAATAAAGTCAGAGAACAAAGGAGGCCTATACAACGTGAAATTATAAAGAACTAAGAAAAATATTTTTAAAGATGAGAATGACACGAAAGGCCAGAGGTGGAACTAATCGGCATTTACTACACTTCAGAAATGTAAATGATTTTGTGGCATCTGCTTTTTAACTTCCCATTTTTATGAGCACTTTTCATTCCCATCCTAAACTGCTCTATTGCGTCATGGTGAACCTCCATGGAGTAGCCATATTCATCAAATAACGAGAAACGCTTCTCTTCTGCAATATTCAACCAGCTCTTCAGTTAGCCAAATAGCAGTGTGTACATTATACAGAAAATACCAGGAAAATTAATCAAATTGTATGTTCGACAAATATGTTGGAGTATGGGAGGTAGGTTGCTATTTGACCTGCCCTAATAACACATTCCATATTTTAAGTGTATTTAGTAGAAAGTTGATTGACAGTAGGGAGCAATTAAATATAGTGTACAACTCAAGAGAAGAGTGTAGCGCTTTGAGACTTTTATATTCTGGCTGATTGGCTCAGTCCTCAGGCTAGTAGACGCTAGATAATTTTTTTTTCAGGCCTGGCACAGGTTTTACACTTATCCCCAAATAGTCTTAGTATCTGAAGAGCACCTCTCCCAGGGCAAAATCAAAAAAGCAATAAAAAAACTTCAAGCTGCAAAGCAGCTAGGCTGACTGGCTATTCCCTGTCTCTTTTAAATGCAATAATATCATCACTCCCTGTTTATAATGTATATATAAGCATGTTACCACGGACATCCTGAAACCTAAATCACATCACTCTGACTGAGTTCCCAAAAAAAGCAATGAATTCCCTAGAACAGCAAAATTCTGTCAACAGTACATCCAGCAAGAGTAATATTCTTTGGTCCTCTGTATTATTTATGCAGATTAATTCAGAGGTACTTAACAATAGAACAGCCATCAAAAATTGTAAAAGTATATCAAGTATTTCCAACTAATTATAATGACATAAAACAGACATGCTTATCCTGTCTTGATTTAGAAAAGATGTTCAATAGCACGTTCTGGGATTTTCTTTTGCAACTTAGGTCCTGCATAACTTATCTTCCCAACAACCAAAAGGAATAAACATTTATAAATAATATACAACCTAAATGGATGAAATTAAAAATATAAGACATATAGGGCTATACACTTTCACCTGTCATGTGTAATGGTAATCAAACCAGTAACTGTCTGCATAGCCATTTGAACAAACTCTAATATCCCTGGTATAAAAATTGATCTCCATGAACATAAAGATAAGCCTGTTTACAGGTGACCTCCTCGTTTATTTCAATTCACCCCAAATCTCTCTCTCAAGAATTCCTAAAATAATGTGGTGACACATGTAATTTTAAAAAATAACATACATGAACACAAAGTATTCTTATAGAGCCACTCTCCTGGAAAACATAATCTCCCATATTTTCAATGTAAGTGGCTACCCAATGGATTTAGATTTCTATCACTGGAAGAAAGATTGTATACACAGTTGTCAGGGGGAAAAATTCTGTCATTCCACCTACAGAAAAATCTGGCCTGTTTTAGTAAAATAACACAATCCACTCCTCTCACTCTTGGGATGCTTACATTTATATCTACCCAAAGGCACTACTCTGCACTTCCAAAGACATTCTCACGTAGCTTATCCCTGCAAGGAAAAAAAGTACAATCACTAGAGAAAACACTTGCTAAGGAAAAACAAACACTAAACGAGGGAGAGTTTCCTTAAATGACAATTAGCAATATCTAAAGGAGGTCTTACCTTATCAAACTGAAATATACAGAATTTCACAGTATCATTATCAGAGGGGCAGCCATGTTATTCTGTAGCCACAAAAACAACAAGAGGTCCTGTGGCACCTTATAGATTAATAAATATTTTGGATGATGAGCTTTCATGGGCAAAGACCCTCTTTGTAGATGCAATGTCATCAGTATCACTAAGAGCACTTTGGAAACCGAAACATTTCGTCCACACATTCTTTCACTCAGGACCAACTTGGCCCACTATTGAAAAACTCTTGAAATAACTCACAGCCTCTCAGACCATATTCTCAATAGACAAGCCCGATTTATTTCTTCTATATTGTAATGAAATGGCAAGACACCAGGAAATTTCTAGGGATGGGACATTATCTAATGCCCACCCTCCCAGATGCCGAGCTATCACAATTTCAACCTGTCTGAGAGAAGTATTTTAGAAATTAACCATCTAAAATATTGCTACCAAGATAATCTGTTTGAATTGTATCCACACAATAAGTGGGGCAGGGAAGGATCCAAGACACACACAAAATCCAATACACTGTGTCTACACTAGAGAGTTGTGTTGATGGAACTCACAAAGCGTCCACATTACAAATGTGTTCTGTTGACAATAAATTGACAGAATGCAGCATTTCCATCGACAGTGTTCTGCCCTTCCCCCAGGAGGCAGAACACCTTTCTCAACAGAATCTGTCAAAGGAAAGCCAGGGTGGATGCTCCAGGGAGACCTCTGTCAACAGCCAGTGCTTCTGGGACACCATGCAGCCCTGTCTGCTGTACTTCCAGCTGGCCATTCTGTACAGGGAACAGCTGGGCAGTCTGACTGCTCTCTGTCAACAGAGTGGATCAGCAGAGCAGTCCGCTTTCGTGTCTGGCTGCAATCTGTCGACAGAAGATTTGTTGTAAGATCTCTTCCAACAGAGGTTATGTCTGCAGTATGAGATAAAATTTGAATCTAAGTCCATTAGCTTTATATTAAAATGTTGCTGTCTTCACTGTAAATACCATTAGTTCAAATAAGGGAATCACTAATATCGATATCATCATATCGTCGGAACTAGCTGGGTGTAGCATCAAGTTCAAATTTAAAAGTTCAAATAAAGGCCAGTGTGGAAGTGCCACATCTTTGACTAGTATTCATTAGCTT
The DNA here is from genome assembly GCF_033958435.1 of Carettochelys insculpta. Taxonomy (NCBI): domain Eukaryota; kingdom Metazoa; phylum Chordata; order Testudines; family Carettochelyidae; genus Carettochelys; species Carettochelys insculpta. The sequence goes on from NC_134139.1 coordinate 94,090,166, forward strand.
CCAGAGGTATCCAGTATGTATCCCACTATACCTCACCGTGCTCCATTCTGTCCAATTCCATCTCCACTGCTCTCCAGGTGCACAGGAATCAGGTAACAGAAAGCCTGTGAATTTGAGTTTGGCGCCAAGAAGCCCGTAGCAGTGGGGTCGTGTTTGTGTCAGAAGGCTGAGAAACTTCTTTCTTGCCTGCTATTAGTTCAGCTCTGGTTGTGTCTTTCCTTCTTTGCTATCAGTGTGGCTGTGAGTTCATGCTTGCATGAGAGGCTGATAAACTTCTTTCTTTCTTTGCTATTAGTTCAGCTATGGTTCTCTCTCTACTTCTGCTAGCTGAGCACTTTTTTTTTCTGCGCTGGCACCAGCCCCTGCTCCACCACACCACATGGCAGCTAGGCTGTTGGGGGAGGTTGTGCTTGTATGAGAGGCCAAGAAACTTCTTTTCTGTGCTTTACATTTGTGCGGGGTCCTCCCTCCATCCCTCACAGGCACAATGCAGTCGGGGGTCTTTCCTGCACCCAACCACATCACATGGCTAGCCCCCGACCCTATAAAAGGATGTGCCTGCTGCTCATTGCTAGGGTGACCGCCCATCCTGATTTTGGCAGGACAATCCCCTATTTGGGATGCCAAAAAGGCATCCTGACTTATTTTATAAAAGGGACTAATTGTCCCGTAGTTCCTGCACAGGCGCAGCTGCTGGCCAGAGGACATGTACTGTACGTCAATACATGCTCTCCACAACAGAGGGAGCCAGGAAGGCTGAGGCTCGAGGAAGGACAGGAGCAAGAGGGGACAAGTATGCCATCATCTCAAAGCCGAGTGCGCCACTTGATCTTGCCAGCTGAGATTTTGCAAACACCAGGCTTTAATTTGTGAAAGGAACTTTTGTTACTCACAGAGAGTGAAAACTGGCCTGGTGAATGGCTGTTTTGAGGCCATTTTTAATGAAGATTAAAGTCATCCTTGACAGTAGCAGTTTTGCAAGTGTGGCTTAGTCTCAAAAATTCTTGTCTTGGAGAACTGACGGGTTGAACCTCAGGCTTGCTCTACGCTAGGCAAGTAAGTAGATTGCAGACGTAATTCTAGCTATGGCAGTTGCGTAGCTATAATTGGCTTATCTGCAGTCAACTTACCTGGCTATCTTCACATAGGGAGTTCAACAGGCAAAACTCTTCTGTCAACCTCCATTACTCCTCACGATAGCCACTGCTGCTGTTTGCCAATTGTAGGGTTTTCGTATCATATTTGCATTTTTATTTCCTGGTTAGAAGCAATGTTTTGCTTACCAGAGGTTTGATAATAAATTGATGCATTAGTTGGGGTGCATTGTGAGTTCTATAATTGTGATGATGTTTGTTCTGTGTAACTGATGTGCTGAGGTCCAGTGATGATGTCTGCACAGTACATATGTGGACAGAGTTGGCAACAGGGTTTGTTGCAGGGAAAAGTTACAGGATTAGTATTTCTGTGGCATGGCGTGTGGTTGAAAATGAGAATTTTCCTGAGGTTAGGTGGTTGCCTATCACCCAGAGGCTCTCAGAATGTAGCATCGTGTTCCAGTATAGGTAGTAGCTTGTTCATAATGTGCTGAAGGGATTTGAGTTAAGTGATGACAAGTGGTGTTAAATTATTGGCCTTCTTGGGCCTATGTAGAAGTAGCTGGTTTCTGGGTATTCGTCTGGCCCTGTCAGTCTGTTGGGTTTTGTTTTGTTTTTTTCCTTCTCCCAGTGAGTAATTAAGTTTTACAAATGCTTACTGTGCTCACACTAAAATTCTTTTGTGGTCAAATTTCTGATAGGTGTCAGCAGCGACAGTTGCTGAGGAACCTGAATCAGTGCTGGGTGTGAAGTGCTGCAAGGTTACAGTCACATGAAGTTCTATCTTTGTTCCAGAAATGTTTAAAAAGTCTATGTTCTTTTAATGATAACCGTCAAGAACAGTTTAAGTTTTTGAAAAAGGACTCTTCAGTCAGTGACAACAGGCAGGTTATATGTCAAACATGTGGAGCACGTTTTTCAATTGCTCATGGTGGCCAAAATGACATTACTCAACTTCTTCAAACACAAAAAAAGCACAGGAGCACTGAACAAAGTAAGTGGGAAATGCCAAGTGTTTCAGAAGTTTTGGTTAAGTAAAATACCAAATCTGATTAAATACATACTCATGAGGGACTCTTTGCTTACCATGCTGTGTGCCATGGACACAGTTTCAGATCTAGTGATTATACCTTACAGTTGATTAAAAAACTCTACCAACCCAGGTTTTCACCTGCACGTACAAAATCTGAAGCAATAATTTGCAATGTATTAGCTCCATTATCAGCAGAATTACTATAGTGTGATCTGGAAAAGTGCTTGTTTATCACAATTAGGCTGTGTCTACACTGCAAAAATAACTTTGAAGTTGAGCGTCTACACACACCCTAATTTGAAGTTAAATTTCAAAGTAGGGCACTACTCCATTCCCAGGAATGGAGTAAGGACTTTGAAGTTGGGTTCCCTACTTCAAAGTTAATTTTGAAGTAAGGGTAAAGGTGTGTAGACTCTCTGCTAGCTACTTCGATGTAGTGTCTAACTTTGAAGTTAGTTCCTAGTGTAAAAATACCCTTACTGTGGAGCCTCAAAAAAAAAAAAAAAAAAAAAAGAATCTAAAGCTATTCCCTATCGTTGTGTGCTATTTTCACCCAGTTGGTGGGATACACACAAAAATGATTGCGTTTTCATGTCTAGCATGTGAAAGTTCTGATATCCAGTGTGAATTTCTGTATCAATTGATTGAGCAACATTCTCTTAGTGAAAAACTTGTTGGGCTTTGTATAGACAACACCAGTACAAATTTTGGTGGTGCTAAAAGTGATGAGAAAAAGAACATATGGTGGAAATTGCAAGTCAAACTAGGGAACGAGATTTTTGGTTTTGGTTGTAGTGCTTTCTTTGGTGATAATCAACCTGCAAACAGCATCTGACTGTCTTCCAATTGATTTGGAATCCTTTGCTGTAAAAGTTTACAAATATTTTCATACTTACAGCATTCTTGTTGAGGAATTGAAAGACTTCTGCCAGTCTGTCAACCTTGAGTATTCAAAATTGCTAGAGTATGGTAGCACACGATTCCTTTCTCTTGAACCAGTGCTAGAAAGAATTTTGTTGATTTTTGATGGACTCAAGGCATATTTTCTCTCTCAAGACAAATGCCCAACACTGTTCAAGAAAGTCTTCAGTGACTCTTGCACATAACTGTGGCTTGATTTTGCTACTAAGCAAATATTAATCTTTCAGTGTATAGTGGAGGCAATTGAGAAAAATGACTCATCAGTGGTGGAAGTTACACTGCGTATTTGTGCCCTTCAAAATCATTCAGCAGAGAGGCTCAGAGAAAGATATGTCACATCACACACAGAGATCCTGCTGCAGTCTTTGGCTGAGAGTGGAGAAATTAATGAACAGGAGTTTTACAGAGCAGTTGAGAATTTTTATTCAACATCTCTGAAACATAAACATAATTGGAAACCTGCCTTTGAGAGCACAGAAAAGCTTGAATGGGCTCTGTTGAGAAGCATGCCAGTGTGGAATGATATATGAAAAAGTTTTGCCATTTGCCAAACAAGAATTTCTTCCCTAAGTTTGATAGATGAGAATCATCTTTTTGCTGAATGGACACATGCAAAACCAATAATATCCTGTCATATGTCTGACTGGAACACTCAGAAGGATGGCAGAATCTTTTTCAAGAGATGGACAAAAAGGCAGTAGAATATTCAAATCTGGCAAAGATAGTTGAGTTTGTTTTGTGTTTGCCAGGAACCACAGCCCCTGGTGAACATGTCTTCTCAGGAATGAATGCAGTTTGGTCACCTGAAAAATCACATCTCAAAGTTTGTACCAGGAAGGCTATTTTGTTTGTGTGAGTAAATTTTGATCTAGACTGTGCTGCATTTTATGACAAGTTGCTGAAAAACAAGTGGATCCTTTAAAAAATTGCTTCACATGACAAATACAGTGTACAAGAAGCATCACATACTGGAGGGCAGCAAGATAAAGACATGGCAGGCCCTTCTAACTTGTAAATACATATTTTAAATTTTTCACTGTAATGGTGCAGAGCGGCTGCCCACTGACCTGGAGGGGGAGGAAACCCTTGGGGAGCCATTTTGTGACTGAGCCTGACCCTTCCCAGTCACGTGACTAACTCAGGAGGCAGGGCCAGGACTATAAAGTTCAGCCTCAGTAGGAGACTAACCTCCAGGGGAGCCTGAGACCTATTCCAGGCTTCTGGACCAGGAAGTTGAGAACCAGCAAACAGCTGCAGATTTGGTGTGGACCTCCTGGACCCCAGCTGACTCCGGAAACCCAGAGAGACCGCCTGGACACCTGCCAAGGGGGAGACTACGTGTAGATCTGGGAATAGTGAGAACTGTTAAAGATCCATGGGTCAGCATGTTGCAGTCTGGATTCCCTGCTGACCCCCGCAGCAGACAGCTCTGCTAAGACCAGGGCCTTGGGCTGGGACACAGTGGAGTGGGTGAGTCCATGTCCCCCCTGCCACACACTGGCCAGGTGCCAGTCTTCCCCGTCTGCCAGCACAGGCAAAGTGTCAGTCCCCTTCTTGAACTCTATGAACTGTTGTTTGCTGCTCTGCCCCGAGCTAGCACCCAGGCACACTGGCAGTGTGTGCGCTGCCCTGACCTAGGGCTAGGCCTGGACCTGAGCCAATTTCTTGTGAGCCCACCTGAAGCAAGGCGAGGCTTTTAAACGGCCTCCTCTCACCCACCGGAGGCAAGGTGGTACTCAAGGAAGTAGTGACTGCTCCAACAGTCAGTGTTAGGTGATTGAGTGTGGCAGTTGAATTTGTGGGGGACCTGTAGGAAGGTGAGGATACTCAAATTCAAATATATAAAACCCAGCATTATAAAAATCAATTTTAATACATTCAAATTTATCTCGTAGTGTAGTCATACAGAAGTACAGATCGATGTAGTGTAGACATACTCACAATAAGCAATTTTTAATGTAGCTACAACTTTTTGAATTAAGCTTATTTTAGCAGACTCTGGCAATGCAATGCAGTTGTGGTGGAAATTTTACTTGTGTAACAATTGGAAAATCAAGCCTTTTATCTGAAAGATATTATCCAGGGCCCTTATTTTTCCACCCAGAAAAATACAGTACACAAGCTAATGCTCAAAAATAATTAAAAAACCAAATAACCAAACAAGCAAATAATTAAATAAAATAATTAAACAATCACATAACCAACAACAGATAACCAAAATTAACTCTCCAATATGTTTACCCCTACAGCCTCAAGCAGTAAAAGCAGCAAGCAATCACACAATAATGTAAGAGACACTGAGATATTTAAACTGAAGTGTCTGACTGGTGAGTAACACTCAGATTTTTATATAAAATCTCTGTTTGCATACAATTTGTCCAAATAAAAGGCAATATTACCAACAAATTATATTATTGTCTGGTTATTATCAATAGGCTGTGGGACCTACCCACCATATCATAATGCCACTCAATAAGGGTCAAATTTCCCCACCACCAACCATTAAATAATTCAGAATTTCTGGACTCCTTCTATCCTGCTACAAATGAGAATGTTACACACCTCACTTCCATGTTATGACTTCTGCATATTACAGCCCTGATCCAGCCAGTAAAGCCAAGGGAAAGACTACCATTGACTTCAGTAGTCTTTCGATCAGATTTATATGAAATGCCTCAAGTGCATCATGAGTGTTATATGCTTTTCCTATTTGCTAGGTGAAACCTACCTGGAGTGTCTCACCTCAGCATATCCATTCATACTAGCCTAGACTTTTCCCAGGCCCAAGGCTGGCGTCTGACTGCGAGAATGCCTAATATACGTATTTGACTTTCTCTCATTGAGGTGGGAATTCTGTCACTGTCTTCCACCGGATCACAATCGAGCATGCAATTGTAAGAATGTTTTCATTACACTAAAGAGACATCAAACAAATAAATTCCCATTGATTTGGCTGATATAGGAAATTACTTAATCATTTGTAGACAAATACTAGGTCTTCATTTTCAAAAGTCACTAATGATTTGCAGTACCCCAATTTTTGGCTATCCAGCTTGAAACTTATTAAAGGGACCTAATTTTCTGAAACTGATGAGCAGATGCCTTTGAAACTCAAACCTTTAAGAGATATAAAGTCAAGTACACAAAAACAGAGATACCCCAAATACTCGTCATTTTTGAACGTGTAAGCTGTGGAATAGTGAGTTCTATAGAATTCAATAGTTACGTAGAAGCTATTCTTAAAACCTGCCATTTTAATAGTGAATCACTTCCTTTTCTTAGAAATTTTAAATTAAGCCATAAAATTTGGTAGAGAACAATATCATTCTATAGCAGGGTATAACTGATTTTAAAACACGGTTTTAGAGCCATAAAGGGGACCAGAGAAACCAGCACTCAACAGCAATCATGATGAGGTAATTTAGGTAATGTCAAACAGAAGCAAGGGAAAGGATGTAAAAATGTTGGAGAGAATTATTCATGGGAGAAGAAACAGAGGAGTTCCAAAGATAAAAGAAATTGAGGAGGAGATGAAAGTTTGCAGGTACTGAACCAAGGGCTTCTGCAGAGCTCTTGCCCAGGTTATGTGTTGTTTCTTTTGTTACACTGTTCATTGTGCAGCCATGTTAGCCACTCAGTAGCAGTAGCCTTTCATGGCCATGCACTTTAAGTGCTCTAAAGAAAACCTCTCTGCAAAATACACTGTATCTGTTAAAAGTGTGTTTTATTAAACTCATAGCATGGCCTCGTTAAAGCTATTTTCATAATACTCAAAGCCAATTATTCTCACCCAAGACTGTTTTCATGACAAATTTTTAACTTTCTATCTTCAGAAGTTCCTTTGTCGTGCTGTTCAGAAGTTACACACATTTTATTATAATGACATAATGTATTTTTACACTCTAATGATATAAATTTGCTAAACAGTGTTTTCCCCAACTTCCCACAAAAAAGAAAACAAAAATCATCTTTGGGCAGAAATCCAGCACAGAAAATTCCATCCGAAACACTGAAAGTTTTGACCAACTAAAAAGAGGAGAGTGCAGTAGAACTGGTCGTACAAGCTACCGCTTTACCTGGTGAAATAATAACTATGACATTAACTAGCCCAAGCCAGGTAATTCAAAAGTCACACTCATACTCCACCATTAACACAAGCATCTGTAATTTTTCCATTAGCATCTGAATTAAGGTCACTGCCATCCTTCAATTTTAACCACTTGCCCTTTTTGCACTGCTGTCACAGATTAATTAAGTTCTGTGGGTTCAGTCCTGCAGTCATTCCACACAGAAATCCTTCTGGAGTCATTGCAGGGGGGACTATGTGCAAAGTGCCCAGGGTTTTGGCATTTCATACTGCAGTATGTATACTATTCCAGTCTAAGGTTACACAGTCCAGTGCGATGTATTTTAAGAAGATGATACTTGCAGGATGTGATTCTCTTATACACTTACAAAACAAAATAAAATCTATTACAGACCCAAAGAAACAAACAGATAGTAAAGTACAAGCCCCAAATGTGGGACTGTGAGATGGACTCCTATAGATGTAAATCCAGCAATTATAATATCTGAAGTCTGTACATTGATTGATAATGGCAGTTTTTTCTTCAGCCTTACCAGAACCAATATTTTAAGAAACTAATTTGCAAATGCTCTCTAGATCATGTTTTTAATACATTTCTTTTGAAGTAATAAAGGAAGGAGGGTTGGAAAGAAAAGTGTTAAGTGATGTAGCCCTTTGATTTTTATTTGTGTTGCCATAACACGGGAGATTTGCAGCTTGTAAAAGTGGATTTATTTATTGCTATTTTTCCACAGGCCTCATGAACAAAATGAACCTGGCATTCCCAGACAAACACAAAAGAATTGCATATACCATTTTCAAATGAGTTTGGTACATTTAGAAGGCAAATTATATACCATTTTATTAATTCTATAAATGCTGCTGTTAGGGCATGAGAATGAATTTTATTTAAAATAAAAAAATAATCTGAGCATCCAAATAGATTTGCTCAAATGAATATTTCAGCAAATAGCCTACCCGCCAACATCAAGCATGAAGGGCCTTTAAATTTACCTGGGTTAGTATCATATTAATGTGTTTGTCTAAAACTAATGAACAGGTTTGCTTAGGGGCTTGCGGCCTGTCTCAGCCTTGGAGCAGGCACTCCTAAAGTATGGGCAGTACAGGCCATATCCTCTGTCGCTGGGGTCAAGGCATAGGAGGGTATGTTAGATTCTGACAGCACGAAGGTTGGGTGAGGATGTTGACATGGCAGGGCATGTTGACCCCTCACCCAGTGGATGCTAGTGGCAGGTGCTCCACTGTTTTCAACCTTACCCTCAAATTTATAGTCTAAAAATAACTGGGACAGAGGGGAGAAAGGAATAGTCTGAATAGGAAAGAGGGAATCTAGGGAAAAATGATGCCTAGATCTTTGTGAGGAGACACTGAGGAGCCAAAAGAAGAAAGTAACCTCGTTCTATTCTTCCCCATATGCTCCCATTCTCTTTCCCTCCTTCTGTCATGATCCATGGCTCTCAAACCCAGGCCACAGTAGTAGCCACACTCCAGCCCTCCCCCTGGCAGCCAGCTGATAATTGTTTCTGGGATCCTTGTAGCCTCAACCCCAGAATGAAGCTCCATTACTGAGATCTGATTGGTGGAGTCCCATCGCAGTTGATTTGCCCCATGGCCCTACTTAAGCCATAGGCTGGACCAGGAAGCTATCCAACTGATTTCTGTTTCCTCCTCCAACTACAAGATAGGGCTGCCCACCAGCCAGCTATGTCACTTTCTACCAAGCCCTCATTCAAATTCTCCCTTTTCCAAACACAGACAATTTAATTCCCTGAAACGGGATGTGGGCAATACCAGTTTTTTCCTCTCACAGTGGGGATAAGGCATCAATGGCCAAAAGGAGTAGATCTGAAAGGAGCATGAAGCCATCAGCTCTTCAGAAATTCCACGTAGCTCAGAAAACTTCAGCTTCAGCTTGAAATCTATACAACATGCTCTTAATTCAAATAAACTTCACTGTTAACTTAGGGCACATAGCTCAAAACACTTCAGCACATTTACTCAGCAATACAGACAACCCTGAGCACATCATATCTGTCCTCCCCGCTCTACAATTGCCCCCTGTAGAATATCAATTCAAATTTAAATTCTCAGCCCTTTTCTGCAGGTGCCCCCACGGGCCTAGGCTAAGATTATCTAAAAGAACACTGAAAGCTCCAGGATGAAGACCAAAATTGACAATTCCAGGCCTCAGATTCAGTGGAATTTTCTTCCCTACAAGTGAAGCTTCTCTGTGCAGGAAAAAAAGATGTCTCAAGGGCAGAACCAAGAACATGGAATGAATTCCCACAGAGGCTTTGAGGCCCCATAAATCTGACCATCTTCTGCTCCAAGTGCAAGGCCCAACTTCTTCTACTTTGCCTTCTTGAATGTAAACACACTGCAGCATGTACACTTAAAAATAGGAAACACAAAACAACAAAATAAAACTCTCCACACTCAATTCTCTCCCAGAGGCAGAGAATGAGAACAAGAACAAATACATGTGACAGAGACAAGATGGTTATCTTCTATGCTGACAGGTGCAGTAAAAGAATTTGTATGGCATAGAAAATACACTCCCAAATGTTGGAGCTCTTGCTGGAACACTCTAACCCCCGTTTTTGTAGTGGGAGGGAGTCCTAATCACTGCCACATGATAAAGAACTAGGAGGGCCTTCTGCACATGCAGTGGCTCCAGTGGGCTTCCCTTAACCACAAGGAAGCTGGAGAAAAGACAGACAAACAGGGATTTCCCCATAAATTAGGGTGCTGTCTGCTGTCTTCTGCCAGAGTCAGGAAATCCACAGTGTAGCGGAAATCTGAATTTGGCAAATCTGAAATACTGCAATCCAATGGGAAATGGACTGATGTCAATACAAATACAGGCCGTACTTCTCTCGTTCAGCATCCCCGGGACCTGAGCAATGCTGAATAAGAGAATTTGCCAGACCATGGAAAGTCAATATTGTCTAGCAGCATTACCAATACTTCCACTGCTTACTGGGCTCTTGGAAGACATTTAGGGGTAAATTACGGCTAAACAGCAGCACAGAACAGTGAGGGGCAGGACCGGTGGCTATAAACCGACTTCATGGGACTGCAGCAAATTTGGCCACACCCATGATAAGTGGTCATCCAGCTAACTAAAATCATGCTGGATTATGGAAGTTGCCAGATGAGGGCTCTAGAGTAGAGAGGTTCAATCTGTACTTACGAAGTCAGTTGCGATTAAACCACAAAGCAGGTATAAGAAAAATGGCCCTAATTTATCAAGTGATAACCGTGTCAAGTTTGTCACATGGAGACAGACACAACATGGATACTAGCAGCAGCAACAACTTTATTATGCAAAAGGAATGTAGACCGTTTCCAGGACCATGTAAATATGTGCTGCAGTAATCCTTAGACTGGGGTGAGCAATAAGCAGCTCACAGGCTACGCTCAGTTTACCAGGTTAACCCCTGGCAGGCCACCAGATGCTTTATTTACCTGCATTCACTCACAACTCCTGTTGGCCACAGATTGCTGTTCCCAGCCAATGGCAGCTATGAGAAGTAGCACAGATGGGAACATCACTTCCCACACAGATCCTCTTGGCCAGGAATGGCGATCCACAGCCAATGGGAGCTGTGAATGGCTGTACCTGCAGATGCACAGGTAAATAAAGTGTGGCAGCCTACCTGCTACTAACCCTGGTGAACTATGTCCAGCCAGTGGGACACTCATTGCCCACCCCTACTTTAGATAATGCCACCTAGGCCATGGCATTATCTACCCCCTCCTTCCAGAAGGGCTATGGTAATGTGACACTTTGGAATATGCTAATGAGGCACTTCCATTAATATGCAGCACCTCATTACCATGATGACAGCAGCATGCACTTTAAAACTTCTGGCTTCAAAACACATACCACCCATGTAGCTGGGGGCCTTTAGAAATGAACCCCCCTGATTTTGAAAGCCCTTTCTTCCCATCTGGCATATTCATAGCAGCACCTCATTAGCATATACCAAAGTGCCACATTATCATAGCCCTTCTGAAAGGCGGGGCTTGTTTGCCCACAGCCCTAGTGACTAAACATTATGGCTACATCTACACTAGCATTCTTTTCCAAAGAGGCATGCAAACGAAGGAAATCAAGCATGCAAATGAGATGAGGCACATATTTACATATCTGGAACCTCATTTACATATTCCTCTTTCAAAGGAAGAAAAGCAGTGTAGACATGGCTCTTTTGAACATAATCCCCATCTTCAACAGAACCCTTCTTCCTAAAAACAAAAACAAAACAAAAACAAAAAACAAAAAAAAAAGGAAAAAAAGGGTTCTGTTGAAGAAGGGGTTTACTTTCGAAAGAGCTGCATTTACACAGCCTCAGTGTTCTTGGGCCATCCTGCACCAAATTAACTACAAACATCCTAAAGTTGCTTATCTGCCAGTGATGCATTTTGCAGCGTGTATAGTCTCTCACGTGACACTGATCTGTAAGCTCTCACTGTTTTTACATCTTCCTCCAGCCAGGCCCGCTGACAGCAGGCAGGGAACAGAGGGGGCAACTACCCCAGAGCCTGACATTTCAAAGGGGCCCAGAGCTCCAGCCACCACTGCTGCTACTTTGGCAGCAGTGCCAGACAGAGCTCCAGGTCCCTTCAAAGTGCCACAGCAGTGCCACATTGTCACTCCATGTATCTTGGGAAGGTAAGTTGGTGGGAGGGGTGGGAGTAGTAGTGCGGCATTCCCAGCAATGCTAAGGCCTAACTGACCTACGCCCCACCCTTCCCGCTCTTGGCCCCACCCCTTCTGAGGTGCAGAACCAGGCCCCCCTCCCACATTGCCTCAGGGCCCACAGCGACAGTCTTCCCCACTGCCTCTAGCCCACAAGGGTTTGAGTGAAAGTTTGGGCTCCATGAGCATGTGTGTGCTATCATCAGATTTTTCCAGGGAATACATTCAGCAATTGGGTTAAATTATATTAGCGTCATCAAAAGGTGCTGGCTTCTCAACAGTCTTGATCCAGGTCTTTTCTGTTGGTAAGGGTTATAAGTGGTTTGTACTCAGTTATCCATTGCAAAGAACCCCAATCCATACAGCTATCTACAGAAATCCCCAAATTCTGAAACTCTCACAAGGCGCTCCTTTTCAGTCTTCATGTGCCATTCTTATTCTTCCCTAAGTGTAGCAAAGCAGAATGGAGCTGGCTCCCATTCAGATCCAGAAGCTGCAATAATACACATCCTGGGCTATAGCTACTGGCATCAGTCTTGACTGCTGAGAGTTTCTTTACATCATAGAACCTTAAAAAACTGGAGCAGTTGAGACATTTATTTTACACTTGTGAAAGGCATTTCCTGATCTAGCCCCCATAGCTAAGATGTATCAGACCTTCGTAGTTAATGTGCTGGTTTTTGTCAATGTAGAAATATCTAACTGGTATCAACCAAGGTAATTTATTCTGCTCAGTATGTGTCTCAGTTTTGGTGCATTTATTGGTGCATCCAATCCTCTAATTGCTTTTACTTTCTCAGGGTTAGGACTAACACCATCTTTGTCTCTTATGTGCCCCATAATACCATTTGGCGCAGGTAGGAAACACATTTGTTTGCGTACCTTGAGTTCAGACCTGTTGGTCAATCTCAGAACTTCGTTGAGGGTTTTGTCATATTTTTTGCATGGACAACCCTATACTAAATTGTTGCACATTAAAACAACTGCTCCACTTGTGTTCTTCGGCAGCTCTGCAATCAGACTCTCCCAAATGGTAACAATTTATGTAGCCAGCTTGACACTTTAGCTAAAGGAATTTGCCAGAAACCACTTAAGGCATGTCGCTTGGAGAACACAGTAGTTCCCACCACTTTAGGGATGAAGGGTTCTTGTGTTGGAAAGATATATTTTTCTCTCACTACTGCTTCATCAAGTCTTTCAGATCCATACAGATTCATATTGCTCTATTTTTCTTTGTAAGAGTAAAAATTGGTATGCATCATGGTATTGACCCAGAGTTTTTCTTTTACATTTCTTTAACTCAGTTTCTGCTTTATGAAGTAATGGGATGAGGTTTCTGTGGAATGTACGTGCACCAAATTTTTTCAGAATTGTCTCAAGGTCATTTCTACTGGGTTTCCTTTCAAAAGTCCAATACTAGCAAATAGTCCATTAAAGTCTTCCAACTTTCAGACTAAATCCATCATGACAGTCACACTGAAACTAAGAAGACTGTTATGCTCCAATTCTCTAATCACGTATAGTTTACAACTGAACCTTACGACTTTGTATATTATTTTCTGTGGAAAATTGTACAATGCAGTTCAAAAGAACTCCAGGGCAATCTAGGACAATGTCTGCTGGTTTCAGCTCCAGGAGGGGTTGGGGATGATTGTATGTCCCTTCTTCTGTGACTATGTTTGCACCTGAAAACTATTTTAGAAATAACTTTCTTGCCAACCCTCCAGGCTGGCTCAGAAGATTAGATTACATTGATCTCAGAAACAATAGCTCTTGAACCTCAGTGGTCATATCTTGAACGGCTTTTGTATGGCACATACTAGGAAAATGTCCATTTGGGAGGCATTTATGGCATTTGACTCAACTGGATAATCCTCTCTTGGATAGGGGTCTTTCTCCTACCTTGTACATCTAGTTGGAAAAATGTTCTATTTTACCTGAGGCTTACCTCACTTTGCCTTTTTGCAGGATGTGCTGTATTTCCTATTATAACGGCAAGCAAGTTCCTCCAGGTTTCTTTCTGTCAGCTGGTAATCTTCATTTTGATTTTTAATGTTCTCTGAATGTTTTGCCATGTCTATTGTTCAGAAGGTAAAGCTCCCTTCATTTAGAGCTTCTCTGTCAGTTCCTCGTCTAACTGCCAATCACTAATCTGTCTGTAAAATGCTCTTCCTTTTTATCTTCAAAATCAGTGTCATTCGATATCTTCTAACAAATTCCACAGATTGTCCAGGTTTTTGAAAATACTGATAGACTCACTCATAACTCACACTATGCTGAGGTTCAAATTTAGCCATACCTGTTCTTCCTCTCCTGTGGAAAGGGGAAAGATTTAAAGATACGTTCAGCTTCCTGACAGTGGCATAAACCGGGAAATGCACCTACTCCTCACCGTTCTCCTTAAGGAGCTCAGATGCAATGTAAAATCATGCAAACCTGCCCTTCCAGTCAGTTCAGTTAGCTGGTCTGTCAAAGTTGAAGCATTCTGGGGTATGACACTATGGCATTTTGATAAAATTCAGCAGCTTCTCTTGTTCTTCTGTCATGATGTTGGGTTAGTTGCACAGAGCCAGAGACAAAATGAATGCTAACAACAAACTTTATTGTAAAACAAAAAAGAAAAGAAAAAAGAAAGGAGATAATATTCGTCATTTAGTAAAAGATGTGCTATTCTTCACATAAAAGCAACTAGCGACTGAATATTACAGTTCAGTTTAAGCTTTCCATCACAAATTTGGCTAACAGATTAATGATGGCTAGATAACGACATGCAAGAAATTCAGGCCAGTAAGAGACTGGGTGTGAGAGAGAAATCATTGTTTTACATCCCTAGTTCTTTAAAGTTTTTGTTTTATGGGCTACTTTAGAAGAGCATCCCTATGGACTAACCAAAATGTTACTGCTTGTTCCATAAAATGTTCCATTCTGAAGACCACCAAGTAGGGCTTTGCACATCACTTGTGATCCATGGACCACAGTTTGGGAACCACATCTTTAAGCAATGTTGATGGGCCCCAGAGGGATCTGAAGGCCATCCCTCTTAGCCAGGGCAGGGATGGCCACGGTAAAAGATGGGTTTGTTTGTGAAAAGAAAAAAAAGAGAAAAGAGAACAAAATCAAAAGCCTGTCACCCACACTCCCAAAACGTAATCTCTTAACAAGTTATGTTTTCAGTAAACATGATCTTGAGGAAACCCAAGTCAGGTAAAAAGCAAGGGAAACAGACATGGAAAAGAAAATAAAGGAAGCTGTTTTATGCTGTTCTCTTTCTTGACCTCCCCAAAACAATTTAGCATAAAGGATCAGCCAATAAACCCTTCTAATAGCTGCCATTCTTATACTTTTGAAATGTCTTTTAAAATGTCATATTGTTAAAATTTGTTTATTCATCTAAGGACTGCATAAACATAATGTGAAGAGCAATGTAAAGGGGCCAGTTTTTACCTTTGTACATTGCTCTCTCTCTGAAACATGAGTACATTCTGTTTCTTTTCAAATACCAGGCAGCAATGACCTAACTTAGGAACTTCTTCCCTATGAAAGAAAAAAAATTGAGAGTAGAAAGTTTCAAATTGTATTTAGGAGACTTCAAAATCAGGAGGTATACACTGACAGATTTACAAGGACAGATGGACTGATATCTACATTTGTGGGACTGGGTGCTCTTCAAGTGTATGAAAACAGCTGCTCCCAAGAGGGCTGTTAACACTTTCTTCAATATGCAGGGCAAGAAACACCCTTGGATTTTGTGACAAGGAATCTCGGCCTGTGTGAGCACAAGAATAAACTCTAACATCCTTGATGTGATCTGGTTGTTTCTAGAACAAAAATAAAGAATCCAGACATGAATAAGAATACTAACAAGGTTCATTCAAACTACACGAGCAGGAGAGGTTTTAGTTTTCTGGGCTTTCTTTTTTTTTTTCAGGTTTATCAGAGCACCCCATTTGAAAATCGTTCCCAGCAGGATACTGAGTGACTACAACCTAAGCCAATGGAGCACAAGGCAGAGATATTTACATCATTAGTACACTCACTGACTAAATATCCTGACACAGTCATTTTTACATAACAACTAATAAGAACTGATTAACTTTTTGTGGGGTTTCATATACCAGAGGATTTTTGCCTTTCATTCAAACCTGGGGCAAAAGATCAAAGCCTCTGTTTTAATCACATATCACTGTAGTCTAGGTCCTGTATTTAACTGATATAGTCCACACAGTGAGTGAATAGAAAAAGCTGTAATAGGGAGAATAACATAATTATAATGAGAAAGAGGAAGAGGGAATACCAGCTAAGTACAGTATGAAAGTAAATAATTAGAGTATGAATATGCAATCAAATAGAAGAATAAAAACAAAAACAAAGCAAAAACAAAGCAAAAACAAACATAACAGTAAAACTAAAACAAATCTCTTGCTAGCAATCATAGCTGGTAGATTATATCAGAGATAAACATTGGATGATTCACGTCTCAATATATTTAAAATTAAATTAGTCCAAATTCTAGAAAGTGTCCTGGAAGGGATAATCTTGCTGCACATTGGTAAGAGCATGAACAGGCCATCTAATAAGTTTTTTGCATCTTCAGCTTTTATGGTTCTAATCTACTTAAGCTCACATATCGTAGTATACATTTCAATGTCCTCGCAAGTTTTTCATTCTTTGATTCCATCTACAAAGGGCTTCAGGGAGCCATGTTTATATTCGGTATTGTATAATATCATTTTCTCTAAAAAAAGTGTCTAATGTGGCTCCTCTGATGGCTGTGTGAATGTAGTAATATGCATTAAAATTAAGCTTTTTAAATATGGTTCTACTATAGCTTGACACTGTATTTTGCCCAAGTATAGCCAAACTGAATTTAAAAATAATTCTGTACTCAATTTTGAAGCCCATTTTAGGACTAACACTTACAAAAAGCCTTATTACATCATACAGTACATTACATTAATTAAATATTAAAGCTGGAAAGTCAAGCCCTCAAGAATTATGAAACATATGAATTAATATTGCCTTGTGAAATCTGACCATGACTGGCTTATTTATATGTATTATGATGTGGCCTTTAACTACATGGTAAGATACTATTTTTCCCCGATGACTCCTACCTTATTCAGTACACAGGATGGATAATGCTCACTTAATGAGGAAAAGTCCTGCCCAGTTCTTGCAGCCTCAAGATACGGCAGGCTCGGTGGAGATGAAATCTTCAGAAAATTTAGTTACTAAACTCTAACAAGTATCTACTGAGTGTGTGCAAGCTGACATTTGCCAAGGATCATAACTCGGCCACATTTGAGTGGATTAGCACGGGGAAAACAAAAAGCAGATGACTGACGCCAACGTGACTGCTCTATCAAAATCAAGACCATGCTCAAATCATAAGATTGCTAGAGGTTTTCAACTGAACTTTTGAACATGGACAAAACAATGCTTTTTTAAGTAACTTAGTTTTTGGAATAATTATTATGTTTCCAGATCAAACATTCTCAAACTTTAAGAACTTGCTTACCAATGTAAACTTCAGAAGTAGCTCCTTAGCAACTATAATCAGGGTAGTCAGAATAGATTCTTATTCTGACACCTTACAAGTTTATACAGGTTGAACCTGTCTCATCCAGCACCCTTGGGACCTGACTGAGGCCAAATGAGAGAATTTGTCGGACCACAGGAGATAAATATTGTCTAGGAGCATTGCCAGCACTTCCACTGCTTAGTGGACTCTTAGAAGACATTTAGGGGTAATTACAGCTAAACACCACCACAGAAGACCAGTGGCTGTAAATAAATTTTATGGGACCATGGGAAACTTGGTGACACCCATGATAAGTGATCGTCCAGCTAACTAAAATCATGCTGGATTACGCATGTTGCCAGATGAGAGAGTTCCACATTAGAAAGGTTCAACCTGTATATCATATTCACCAAACAGCTAAATGGTGTGCAGAATGGATGGAGCTGTCTCAACTAACATAAGGCTGTAGCCTTATTTTCTCTCTTTCCTCTCTCCCTACCACCTCCTGTCTCCTCCCAAACCTCTTCCCCTCCCCCCAACTCCAGTCTCTTTCCTCAGAGTTCTTTCATTCTTTCTGGGTGCCATACTCGATCATTCAATAATCAGGAATCAATCCTGAAAGATCATGGGATTTTTAAAAACTAATAAATATGGAATTCTTTTATTTGCCAACTTATTTTTTGTTTTGGGGATCTTGCTTTCCTGGGTGTCTCTGGAACAATGAAAGCTAGAAATTTACTGCTGTAAATTAAATCTGAGATTCTCACATAATCACAACTTTCGGAGCAGGGGCCTTGTAAAACACACTAAGTATTGCCAAACATGATAAAATCATGAGTTGAGAATCTTTACTCTCTACAGAGAGCATCTTCTGCCAATCCTCCAAGCCTCCCACTCCTCCAAACATCCCTCCCTCTCTCCCCAAATCTCATTCCCCTAAGTCTCTCTTCCACTTGTTTCCTCTCCCTTGTGTCTAACTAGATCTTCCTACTTCCACATCAGTCTCTTTTTTCCCCTTTCTGGTTGATCCTCAATCATTCCCCTGCCTCCCTTAGCACCCTTACCCCCTAGGCCTCAGAAACTCACCCCTATCATCTCCCCTTTGCTCTCTCCCCAGATAGGATCCAATTATCTCTTTCCATTCCCCCTGCCACTCCCGTGTCTACCTTTCAGGGCCCCATGACAACACCCACTTTTCTCCAAACCACCCATATCCCTCTCACCAAGTGCCTCCTGGTCTTTGCCTCCCTTGCTTCATGCATGTGCTGCTCAGTGAGCACCCCTCATGGCCAGGGGTTGCTTTGCAAGCACCCTGGCCCAGTAAGCTCCCTCTTACTGGTACTCCTGACAGTCTCTGCTATGGCTGACAACACCCCTTTCTGGGCCTCATTTAATATCTAACAGTCTTCACAGGTCTAAATTACAAAATTATCCAAACAACCCACAACGAGTTCCCAACATAAAGTCCATACTCGTAATTTCCACAGTTCTTCTGACATATCCAGAGCTGCTCCTCTGTCAAGTCTGCCCCATATGGAACCATTCTACATTACAGAACTCCTAATCCCCAGCTATGAAGGATCTACACACAAACACCCAACTCCCCAGAACTACTTCCTTCTTCCAGCACCAGGCCATCTTCTGGCCCTTTATTCATTCAACTCCCTGTTTTCTTAAAGAACCAGTACACCTGTGACAGGATGTAATCTGTAAACCATTAAAACACAGTTTTAACCTCTCTAATCCAGGACTCTCAGGTCCAGCAACATCCATGTCCAGCATGATTTTAGTTAACCAGATGTCCGCTTGTCATGGGCGTGCCCAAGATTATAGCAGTCCTCCAAAGTTTGTTTACAGCTACCAGTCCTGGTTCTCAGCATTCTGCGCTGTTGCTTAGCTCTAATTTACCCTTAAATGTCTTCTAAGAGCACAGTAAGCAGTGAAAATGTTGGTAATGCTGTTAGAGATAGACAATATTGACCTCCTGTAGTCCAGCAAATTCTCTGGTTCAGCACTGGTCAGGTCCCAAGGGTTCCAAACCAGAGAGGTTCAGTCTGTATAATTAATGTCTAATTCTTTAATGGAAAATAGATTTTATCAAACAAACCTGTTATTGTTTTGTGATGGGATTAGACATTTGGTTGATATTGATAACTCTGCTGACATAATATATTTGAACAGGACAAGTATCAGAGAGGTAACTATGTTAGTCTGTATCTTCAAGAACAACAATAAGTCCTGTGGCACCTTGTAGACTAACAGATATTTTGGAGAATAAGCTTTCGTGGGCAAAGAAGCGGGTCTTTGCCCACGAAAACTTATGCTCCAAAATAACTGTTTAGTTTATACGGTACCACAGGTCTTCTTGTTGTCCTTGAACAAGACAGTCTTCAATGCCTAAATGCCAGTGCAGAGAGTATGGGAATCAGGCAGGATGAACTGGAAGTCATAGGTATGTGAGGAAAATTGTTACTTAATTGACTTTACAGAGACTTGGAGGGACAATTCCCATGACTGGAGAATTAGTATTGAGGAAAATAGCTTGTTCCAGAAAAACCGATATGGCAAACAAGGGGGCCATGTGCTGTACCTCAAGACATACATACTTGCTCCAAGGTCCAAGAGGAAGTGAGTGGAAGACCTCTTCGGTGTATCTGGAAGTGGATGAAAAGGGATAAAAATAGTAGTGATGTAATGGAGGACTCTGTTATAAATCACCAAATCAGGAAAAGAAAGTAGAATGAGTCATTCCTCAAGCACGTAGCAAGATTAACTAATTCACGTGAGCAAACATTAATGGGGGATTTTAACTTCTTGATATCTGTTGGGAGGCAAATACAGCCAAATACAATGTGTCCTGCAAATCTGTAGCAGTGTAGGAGACAATTGGAAGTTGAGAAAACAATTGGGGGTGGGCCTCCATTTTGGATCTGGTTTGTATCCATAGGGATGAATTAGCTGCAAATGTGAAGATGGCTGAGAACTTTGAAGGGAAGTAATCATGATATGATAGAATTCAAAAAGCAGGACATGAGGACAGCATAACAAGAACGCTGGAATTCAAAAAGGCCAACTTCAACTAACTCAGAGAAACAGCAGGCAAGATTCCACCAGAGACCAATGAGGAAGAAAAGGAGTCAAGTGGCGCTGGCAGTTCTTAAAAGATGTAATTCAATAGGCTGAACATCAAGCTATTCCAATGAAGAAAAAGATAAAAAGTGGCTGCACAGGAGCTTTTTAGTTACCTAAAAAACCGAAAGGTATACATACAGGAAATGGAAGGAGGTGCATGTCGTGAGGGTAGTATACAATGGAAGAGTTCAAGCATGTAGGGACAAAATGAGGAAAGCCAGGGCAAGGAATGAGTCTAACGTATCAAGCAATATTTAAGACAACAAGAAGGAATTCTACAAATATGTAGTACACAAAAGAAAGCTCAGGGAATGCATAGGCCCACTGCTCGATGTTGAAGTTGAGCTGCTAACAGAAGATAAAAAGGAGGAGCTGCTCAACACCCACTTTGCTTTAGTGTTCACAAACACAAAAATAGGGTGACTGGACAACTGACAAAGTTATCATAGATGACGAAAGGGAAATGGTGCAGATCAGCATAAGTAAGGAACATGTCAGAGATCTTCCAACTCATCTGAATGAATTCAGGTCAGCAGGGCCTGCTACTATTCACCCAAGGGTGCTGAAGAAATTAGTTGAAGAAATCTCAGAGCCACTGCTAATAGTATGTGCAAACTTACGCACAGGAGAAGTCTACGAAGACTGCAGAAGGGCTAACATTGTGCCATCTTTAGAAAGGGGGTAAAGGGACTGGTAGCCCTGCCCTTAATGTTAGGGACGTTACCAAAGCAATGTATAAAACATTCAATTTGTGAATACTTGGAGGATGAAGGGCTTATCCCTAGCATGCAGCAATGGCTTACTAAGAACACATCATGCCCAACCAGCTTAATTTCCTTCTTTGATGGGGCAGCTGGTTTAGCGAATAGTGACAACGCAGTAGACATAACATACTTGGACATTAGCAAGGCTTCTGTCAGTCCCACATGACGGTCTCATAAGTAAGCTGGAGAAATGCAGGCTTAGGTAGAACTACAATTAAGTAGATACATGTAATAAACTCTTTCATATCTGACAATCTATCATCCAGAATTCTCAGATAGGTGACATTTTAACCATAAGTAAATTTTAGTTATGTTTTCCATAAACACAGTATAGTGAAAGTAAATACAAATAAATACAGCAACTACAGCATGACTACATCTAAACTAGAAAGTTTTGTCAACAAACAGGTGTTTTGCCGACAAAAATTGCAGAGCATCTACACACAAAATGTGTTTTGTCAACAGTCTGGGGACAAAACTCAGCACTTCCACAAACAGGGTTCTGCCTCTCTGCAATGAGGAATAACACCTTTAAAAAAAGCCACATAGCCACTCCAGTGGGGGCCCTCTGTCAACACACAGGTCTTGCACTTCACTGGGCAGCCCTGTTTGCTGAGCTTCTGGTTGGCCCTTTTGTCGAGAGTGGCCGGGCAGTCTGGCCGCTCTCTGTCGACAGAGCAGATTACTCCTTCAATCCACTTTTGCGTATGGACATGATCTGTTGACAGAAGGTTTGCTGGAATATCTCTTCCAAGAGTAACTTCTGTTGACAGATCGCTGTAGTGTAAACACAGCCTATAAATTTACAGTGTACAATACTACTGTTGTTGGTAAAAAAAGTAGACTGCATACATTTTTGTTTGTTTCTTAATATCTAATTTTGTTTTTCTTTAGTGTTATGCACTGCAAGGTACACCTCTCTATTATCCAGAATATTTGAATATCCAGCAACCTCCCAGTCCTAGGGCTGCCAGATATGAAAGTTTACTATAATTGTTTAAAACATTTCAACCAAAGAGTAACTATTAACAGAAGGTCAGATGGGAAGGAGGCCTCCAGTGCAGTTTCACAGGGATCTGTTCTGGGCCCACTGTTATTTAACATCTTTATTAACTATCTGGCTATAGGAATACAGAGAATATTGATCATATTTGCATATAATATAAAGCTAGGAGGGGCTGTAATTACTTTGGAGAATAGAACTAAAATTCAAAGGGATCTTGATTAATTGGACAGCCAGGCTATAAACATCAAACTGGAATTTAATAAAGGCAACTATACGGTGTTATACTTTGAAAAAAAAATAATTGCTCAAATACTGAATGGGGGATTACTAGCATGGCAGCAGCTTTGCTAAGTAGGATGTGGGAGTTATGGTGGATAACAACCTTGACATGAGTCAACAGTGCAATGCTGTTGCAAAAGAAAAAAAAAAGTAAATTTAATTTTGCACTGCATTATCAGAGACAAAGCATACAAGTCACAGGAAGC
Organism: Carettochelys insculpta; assembly: GCF_033958435.1. Lineage (NCBI taxonomy): Eukaryota > Metazoa > Chordata > Testudines > Carettochelyidae > Carettochelys > Carettochelys insculpta. Next base: position 94,112,914 of record NC_134139.1, read on the forward strand.
AATAGTACTGCTCTACTCAGTTCTGGTTAGGCCTCAGCTGAGTACTATGTCCTACTTTTGTCACAACTGCATTGAAACAACGTAGAGAAACTGGAAAGGATCCAGAAGCAAGTAACGAAGATGGTCAAGGGATGAATGTAAGCCACATGAACGAAGTCTGAAGGAACTGTGTATGTTTAATTTGGAAAAGAGGAGAGAAGGAGGGGCATAATAGCAGTCTTTCAGGCCCACCGGTGGCAGAGATAAAGGGGGTAGTTGGCCCAGGGCTCACCATTTCAAAGGGGCCTGGAGCTCTAGCTGCCACTGCTGCTACTTCAGCAGTGGATTGGAATTTAGCAGCCCAGCCCTGCAAATAAAAAGGGCTTCCATTATGAAAAAATCCCTTTGTTTATCGTATTGCACTGCATTGGTAGCCATCACACTGCTTAGGTAGCAATTATCGGTTGCCCTGTACTGTAATCATGAGCGCTCAGGGTAGTGATCTGACTAGCACTTCTCAGGCTTGCAGGAGAGCCCCATCTTAGACCCACCAGGAGATTCTGGATTTCATTGCCATTTAGGGAGAACAATTGGTGGCAAAGAGACTTTGGGTGGCCAATAGAAATGCGGCCGTCTATGATCAGATGGTGCGCAAGATGGTGGCCTGAGGTTATTCATGGGATTCTATGCTGTGCCAGGTGAAGGTGAAAGAACTCTGGCAGGCCTATCAAAAAGTTAGGGAAGCCAACCAGCAATCGGGTGGCTCAACGGACCTGCCGCTATTATCAACAGCTCCACATACTTATGGAGAACGACCCCACCATGGAGCCCGAACTGAATTACAATACCCCTGGAGGCTCTGGTATGGATTCTGGGTTGAGCCCAGAGGAACAGTGTGGACTGGAGGAAGAGGGCAACAAAGAGGAGGAAGGGAGCAATGAGCAGGGGACAGAGGAAGTTGTTCCAGACAGCCCTGAACTCTTCACCATAGACCTGGAACCGGGCCCCTCCATGCCGGTACCCGAGCCCTCTGGAGCAAGCAGTTTGGGTGAGTATTTATTCTGCATGCTAGAAGCGGGTTGTGGGGGTGGGTATATCTACAGGTACAGGTTTGCTAACTGTCCTTCTGTGCCCCTCAGAACAGCATGTTAATGTCTCTTGGGATGGAGCGCTTCTCCTTTTTGGAGATCTCCTCAAGTGCCTCATCCAGGCACTCTTGTATTGTTTTCACAAGATTATTGGGCAGGCCTGACTTTGTTACAGCTTCCACAGTGGTGCACCTTGCCACACCAGGCAACCAGATAGTGATCTGGTGTCATCGCACCACACAGCATTTTAGCAAGTTTTCCAGGCTTTTGGTCACACAGCAGGAGTAGCTGTTCTCTCCCATATCTGTTAGTTTTAGGAGGGTGATGTCTTCTTTGGCTACTTGCAGAAGTATGGGAATTTGCATTTTTTAACATGTTTTCTGCCCCTTTACTTTTGCCTGCAGCAGCCGGCGCACATGCCATTCCCCACCCCACAACACTTTTGGCAGGCTCGGGGGGGGGTTCCCCCCCCCATGTCCCTTCCCAAACAGCATTTCTTTTCATTTTTCATGCCTCCCCCACACCACGCCACACTACTGCTGGGCATTTCCCCTCCCATGTCCCTTACCAAGCACCATTTGTTTTCATTTCTCAGGACCTCCCCTGAGCCATGCAGGGAATTCCTCAACTGGGATTTTCCTCTCCCATGTTCCTTTACATCCAGCCTTTCTTTGGATACCTTTTTCTTTACAGTATTTTTATTGTGCATCAAAGCCCAACATGCAGCCATCCATTTCTCACTGATACAGGACACCCGACCAGGAACCTGGCAGCTGCCCCTGCTTTGCAGACCTTCCCATTCCCAACAAAATAGGACAATTGCTTGTGACTTACCATGTCCACAAAGCAACGTGCTGGAGAAGTGATGGCAAGTGAGATAGTGTGAAATGCACACTTACAGTCCCATCCTTAATAATCCATGTGTCCTTCAAAAGTATACTTCAGTGATAGTAAACAGAAAGACCCATTCTTTGCACTTGAAAGCACATTATGTCAATTGTACCTTAATTTTGATCCAGCCCAGTATTGTAGAAAAAAACAGGAGAAGCAGGAAAGCAAAACAAGATATGATCGTGCAGCACATGCAAGACACTCATGCAGAGTGTAAGAACGTGACAAAGAACTCTGCTCAGTGGCATAACAGTACAGGTGAGTGGCATCAGTCAAGTAAAATTCAGTGAGAGAATGCCTGACCTGCAGCAGCAGCAATTGTCCAAAATGAATGAGATCACAGCAAAGCAGACCAAGGTCGTGGCAAAGCTCATAATGGCTGTTACTCAGCAGATGGAGATTCTGTGCTCTCTGCTTGAGTTTCAGAGGGACTCCCAAAGTGCTGGCTGAAGTCCCCTGAGGAGAGGGCACCCACCCCACATTGTCGTGTTCCCTGCAACAAGTCCCTGAGGAGAGGGCACCCAACCCCCATTATCATGGTTTGCACGATGAGTCCTCTAAGGGGAGGTCACACACACCCTGTCATCGGGGGAGGGAGGGGAAGGCTACCCTGCCACTCCAGCCCCAAGGGCCATTGCAAAAGGCTATTCAAGCACCCGTGAGAAGGCTTCTTTTCTGGCCACTTAAACATCTCCTAACCCCAAAATAAAACCATTCCTTTGAGCTGGGTGTGATTTCTTGTCCTGCAGGAGTGGTGAGGGAAACACAAATCAAAACGGGTGGTTGGGGGGAGGGTGTGCACTGCTGAAGGTACAACTGCCCAGTGATACTCCCTTGTCCACAGCAGACACACGGCTGAAGGAACCAGACGTTGGGAGGGAGGGTGAATGCCACTGAAAGCACAGCTGGGCAGTGAAACTCCCTGGTCCGCAGCAGATGCATGGCTGAGGGAATCAGGTGGAGGTGGGATGTGGGGGAAGAGGCAGTGAAACTCCCTTGGCCCACCAAAAAAGAGCATTCATTCATTATGGCACAGTTGACTTATTGGCATTAGGGCAGAGACATACACAGGTACCATGTGTGTTACAGATCAGTCATAAAGCTGTTTTTTAAAGTGTCCCTTATTTCTGCAGCCTGAGCGTGGCTATTGGTGGATGGCAGTGTAGACAGCTGTAAGTAAACCCTGCCTATCACCTCCACTTCAGAATGCCATACAGATGGGAAACTCTCCCACCTTGATTCACATAAGTTGTGCAAAATAGTGCATGCTGTAATAACATTGGGGACATTAGCTTCAGAAACATCCAAACGGGTCAATAAACAGCTGAACCTCACTTTCAGACATCCAAAGGCACATTCCATGATCATTCTCTACCTGCTCAACTTGTAATTAAAGTTTTCCTTGCTGGGGTCCAGAGCTCCTGTTTAGGGTTTCATCAGACAGGGGAGCGGAGGGTAAGCAAGGTCACCCAATATAACAATGGGCATATCCACATTGCCAATCTTGATTTTCCAATCAGGGAAAAAAGTCCTATCTAGGAGCTTTTGGTACAGTCCCAAATTTTGGAATATGCGCGCGTCATGAACCCTCCCTGACCAGCCAACGTTGATGTCACTAAACGACCTTTGTGATCTACCAACCCCCGCATGACCATGGAGATGTACCCTTTTTGATTAATATAGTCCGAGGCTTGGTGTGCCGCGGCCATGACGGGGATGTGTGTGCCATCTATTGCCCCACCACAGTTAGGAAAGCCCTAGGAAGCAAAGCCATCCACTATGGCCTGTACATCTCCCAGGTTCACAGTCTTCCTGGGAGATGCTGACAGATTGCATGGGCTACCTCCATCACCATGGACCCCACTGTAAACCTGCCCACCCCAAACTGATTTGCTAGTGACCAGTAACCGTCGGGGGTTGCAAACTTCCACAGTGCAATTGCCACTCAGTTCTGTACCATTAAAGCCTGCCTCGTTTTGGTGTTGCTGCGCTTCAGGGCGGGCACCAGCACATCAAAGTCTCATAAAGGTGGACTTGTGCATGCAAAAGTTCTGCACCCACGCTGGTCATCCCAGGACTCCAAAACGATGTAATCCTACCAGTGTGTGCTGGTCTCTTGAGTCCAAAAATGCCACTCAACTATCATCAATGCAGTCATAGCAGCCACCAGCTCCACATTCTTGGTCCACAGTTGGCACAATTGCTGTTCCAAAACACCATCCTCATCATCAGCACCACCACCACCACCACCACCACCAGGATAGATAAGCAACATCGAGCTTTTGAACTGAAGGACAAATTGTGTTACAGCTGTTGTGGTTGCTGAATTGAGCTATGCTATGATTTGGATCCATGCTTGTGCTGCATTGCTGCAGCAAGAAATGGCACAATCTCCAGTACTTTTTTTGCGTGATTACTGATGCAGTGAATTATGGGATATGATTGGAATTCTGGGATTCCAACATGAAACACTCACAAGCAACCAGAGCTAAGGCACTGTGGGGTAGGTACCCAAAATGCAGTGCTCATGCTGTCGAACTTGCATAGGGCAATGGCAATGCAGAGATTCAACGTGGACAAAAGGTGGATCGAATTTCAAGAAACTTTGTGGGCACTTTATTTGAATTCATGATATTGAGATTAAGTATTTGATTTGATTTTATATCGAGTTTATCTCACAGTGCAGACACAGTCCATAAGTCTGTAATTTCTGCAAGGCATTTGAACTTTGACTTTTGAAATATTACGAGCATTTGGAAAGGTATCAGAAAAAAAAGGAAAAAACAGCCTATAAATTTAATCTCTATTGTTGATATAATAATGGAACAAATATTCAGAAATACAGCTACTAACCATCCGGATGGTGACAGCATTGTATTAAGAATAAAAAAACTTTCCAGACAAACTTGATTCTTTCCAAAAGTGCAATTACAAAATTAGAGAGGTGAATGCATTAGAAGCAATAAATGTGGAATTTAGTAAAACATTTGATATGGTGTCTGACATAGATCTTAACTGAAAAAATTAATTCAAATTGTCTTGGATCACAACACTTGTAAGTGCAATAAAAACTAGCTAAAAGGCCATAAGAAAGGATAATGATTAATTGCAATAATTCATGTGAGAAACAAATCTAACATGAATAAGGCAGTGATATATGTTACCAATGGTCTTACTGAACACGTTCATTAAATGATTTATAAGAGAGCGCAAACTAAGTCAAAGATTACATTGTGACTGTCTACACTACAGGTACACATTGGATTTTGGAACAAGACTGAGACTACTCTCATCCAACCTGGTTATAACATACTAGGTACACAGTTGGGTTGTGTCCACCAAGTAGCATTTTTCACATCTGTGGCCCTGACTACATTGGAGAGATTTGGCGCACTAATAACCTTTTGGTCCCTCCTACAAGTACATCTTTAACACACCTTGCAGAAAATTGCTTCAAATAAAGCAAAGACAGTGCATTGCCCTTTGGATGACCGATATTTTAACTTTGCTTGCACATCCACACTTACCACCCCTTCTAACTGGGTTTATAACACTGGATTCTGGGAACAACTGGGCAGCATCCCATAGTGCCTCAGAAATGAAGTAGATGAGCTGAGCAGCACCAGCCACACATGGGTCAGTGCACACCAGGCTGTCCTAACACACACACAGCGAGGAGGATGAAAAAGTTGGAAAAATAGTTAAACAGGTATGAGCAGCAGGGCCAGCACATATCGCTGAACAAACCAAAAAGGACACACAATTTTCAGGAGAACAAATACAAATTTGTTTTTTTAACCATGTTCAGACCACTCCCATCTGATCTGATAAGACAAACAGGTTGAGTTCTGGCCACTGAGAACAGCCACATGTCAACTTACACCTCTAGACAGGGTGGAACATGCCAGATTGTGTATGGACACAACCTATGTTTAGGATTAATCAAAACAAAAAGCAGTCAAGTAGCACTTTAAAGACTAGCAAAATAATTTATTAGGTGAGCTTTCGTGGGACAGACCCACTTCTTCAGACCATAGCCATACTAGTTCTGGCTCTGGTCTGCTGTGGTCTGAAGAAGTGGGTCTGTCCCATGAAAGTTCACCTAATAAATTATTTTGCTAGTCTTTAAAGTGCTACTTGACTGTTTTTTTGTTTTGACAGTATATAGACTAGCACAGCTCCCTCTCCATTACTATTTAGGATCAATGTTATCACTAATGAATTACAGTCGTTAGTATGGAACGGCCTTAATTTTGATGAGTTTCAGACTCAATTCAATCTAGAAAGATCAGTCAAACATCTCATCTTCACCTGGGTCCTTCACAATTCTGCCTCTGTTCACTTATCTGCTTTATCTTGTGCATTCTTCAAGCCTCCAGCTCCCTCTGCTTTACCAGGTAAGCCAGACCGTCCATTTTTCCCACAGCCATCTCAGAGCAGTTTTCCAGTGTGTTTGAAACAGCCTCCCTGAACTGGTCTGAAAGGCCGCTCCCCTCTCCTACTTGTGATAACTTTTTTTTTTCTGCTACACACATAAAAATTAACCAAACTGTTAACGGGTTGATGGAAGGAAGCTTTCACTAAATGTTTTATCCTTTTTCTCTACCAGTCCTCTGTCGCTTGTCTTCTACTCTGTAAGGTCTTAGGAGATGGGCCTGATCAAATAATCATATCCAAAAAAGGCATCAGGTCACAGAGCAGGATGGTGACAGGCCCTCTCTGAATGTCTATGGTGCTACTGCATAAATTTGATGGCACCAAAATCAGTAGGTAGCTGGAGAGTTTGACCTATGAGGAAAGATTAAAAGAGCTACATAAATATGGGTCGGATAACTTATGACTAAGAGTCAATGGTTTAAATATAGAAAGTGTACCAAGGAGGGAAAGGAATTATTTTGTGTCACGTACAGAAGCATAGGTAGGAATAATGGTGGGAAATTTTTAAAGGAAAAAATTATGATAAAGCCATATGATAAATGAAAAGCTTTCAGACTGTAGGATCTATTAGATTGGGAATAGTCTTCTAGAGGATGTGGCGAAAAGCCAATTGCTTAGGTCTTCTCAAACTAGATTGTGCAAGACACTAAAAACTGTACTCTAAGGAACAGTCCTATATTTGCCTGGAGAAGGACTGACTGATCTAACAAGTCTCTCCATTTTTAACTTCTATTGTGCTGTTTCCAAAACCCTCTGTTGCAGAAACCCACCTTGATAATACTACTTCTATAAAATCCATACTTCAAGGATTATTATTAAAAGGAATCTGGTGGTCGCTCCCCCTTTTGTAATGAAGCAGGAGATTGCTTATAAAGTGGACAAATAATGTGAATTTGATTGTGCATCTTTTACTACCTCCAAACCTTGGTGATGTATGCTTGAACGCACTGACATCCTCCAGAAAACAAATCAGCCTTCTTCCTTTCTGAATGATTTTTGAGACACGGTTGTCTTGAGTTCTGTCTCGAGTCCAGAATTCAAGAATGTACCCCACTGCCCAAATTCTTTCCAGAAGTTCCATGCTTCCTTTTGCATGTCTGCCATTTCAGTAGGCCATTCTGATAATTTTTGATGTCTGATGTGGCAGAAAGAATCTGCTCCTCTGAAAGATTTTAAATCCTCTATTCTTGATGCTGGCACCTATCTCAGCTAAAGACAAGTGTTTCAAAATACTTTCTGCGTTCCAAGATGTAACCACAGATATCTCTGTGGTCACACTGGATGCCATTGCCCTAACTGGAGTTCGTTTACCACCCATAAATGCACCTGCTAAAGAAGGGTTGTAAATGAGTGGTTTGAATTCCCCGTCCTTATTCAAAAATGTATCCATATATTATCCCTTTCTTCCAGCATAGCAAAATATATTTCAGATACTGTTGATCATCAAGTTACAGAAGATTCTACATGGCTTATTTTTAAATTAAGATCTCTTTCTATTTTCTTTCAGTTTAAAGTCTTCCTGATTTAGTAAAAACTCAATTTGCTCTACCACTCTCTTATGCATTGTATCTATCTAATCCAGGGGACCAGACAGTCAACAGCCTTTGATTTTGAATTTTGGTCCTTTCTTTGAGAAAAAAAATTACACAGACTATACGGAAGCAGGAAACCTTGGGGTTTGGCTTTTTTAATGTTCTCTGTATTTCTTTGATTTCTTATTGTTTTTAACAGCACAAAATTAACTCTGATTTTTGCGTCTGACTTAAATCTTTTCAATATTGCACATCACAGATACGCTTTTCATTACATCACTATGACTGTGTTAATGCAGTGCTTTTTTGTGCTGGCAGTTGCCGGTACTTGAGTACCGGCACCTCCACAGCCCCAGCTGCGGGATTGTCTGAGGGAGCGAGTGGGGAGCTGGCTAAGTACTGGCTCCTCTTTTTATTTATTTAATTATTTTTTATTTATTGCAAAAAAGCACTGTGTTAATGTATTATATTTCAGTTAATAACTATCCCTTACCTACCTTACAACTGTGTTCTCTGGCATACCTGTTTAGAGTGGGCTTAAATAAAACCTGATAAGTAGTCAATTTAAATGGTATGGGAAGAACAATACCTGTTTCCCTCAACAAATAAAAAAGGAATCCAATTCTAAACCTCCAGTGGAATTGTGGCATTAGTAAAGTACTGCCTTGGTATTACACAGCGTAAGTTAAAACTTGCATTTGGCTTTGCTTTGTAAGGTTTCAGAATTGCCATTCATCACATACTTCCCTGTGGGGGCATTAGTTAATTCTCATAGTCATACTCTGCAGATCCATATTAAATTTAGTTTACATATAGGGAAACTGAGGTACATGGGCATCAAGTAACGAGCTTGAGCATAGACATGGCAGAACCAGAAAGAGAAGCTAGAAGTCATGGTTCCTAGTCATGTACTTTTACCACTAGGGAACAACCCTTTCCTCTGTTTCTCCACGTGAAAAGCTGGAATTTTGCCTGTTTATTTTCTTATTCAGTCTGTTCCCTGAATACAAAGGGGGAAAATAACCTCTCTCAGAAGCTCCTGTTCTGAATCCAAAATTTCTAAATTGCTAGCTGTGCTAAGTGGAGCTTAGCGGACAGAATTTGCTCTCAAGAGCAGGCATCATAATTGCGAATTTGTTTCCATTTTAACAGCAATTTTCAATTGCATTTGTTTTTGGGTTTTTTTGTTTGGTTTGATTTGATTTGGTTTTTTGGGTTTTGTTTTTTTGTTTCTTTACCATCATAATAAACTTGGTGGGGTAGGACCATCTGCTGTGTGTGCTTCCAAAATAACAACAGTTCTCCTTATCATACACTTTCAGTGCTCTCATTTCTGGATTTACATTAATTGTGCAAGCAAGAAAACATATACAATTGCTGTCTTGAAAGAGGAAACACCTATGACATGTCCTTAAATAGGACAGCACAGCATTGACAGGTGTGGATCACACCTTTTGCAGACTGGTCATCTTTGGGATGAGTGAGAATGTTATCTTCCTCTTTTTTGTCCATGCTATAAACCCAAAGTAATGATCATGTGTGTTAGAACTTCTCTCTCCCGCAGGGCTCTTTTTCTGCTGGATGATTTCTAACCACAGCTAACAAACTGTCCACCAAAGACTTAAATTTTGACAAAGTATTTGGCTCCCCCAAGGTATTTGTTCCTGGCCCTGCCATAGTAAAAAAACAACAGACACACACAAAAATACTGAAACATGGCGGTTTGTCACATGAAAATTGAATTTTTCTCATTCGGGACATATCTATCTCTTATTTTGTGCTTCAAAAAACAGTGAGGAAGCAGCAAGAATGGTTACTCACACTCAGTACAGTTCAGTCTCTAGGATCACTGAAAAACTATAAAAATTCACTCTCATTCCTCCAGGAGGCTCATAATGGAAAACAAGGTAGAAAGCTACCCATACATTATGATTTACACTTGGCATGAGAGATCCATCAGGAAGAAAAGAAAAATTTTGTAAGCCCTGAATAGAAATACTATATTTAACTGATCCTTTTGACATAGCTAGAACTGGGAGATCTATCCATTTGCCTCTTCGACTTTCCTGTCCAGCTTGTATTTGCATGGATAAAATGATACATGTGAAAAATGCCAGCCACCAGAGTGTAATTCAGAGTACTCTCCACATTACTGTCTCAGCAAAGATCTTTTTCAGTTTCCTTGTGTTTGGCATGGAAAAGGAGCCCTGCTACTTCCCAGCTTGTGGTTTGTGTATGTTGCCTAGGGGAAATGCAACTTCACTTCAGAACACTAGAGAAAAAAATTGTGTGGAAACATTGCAGTGGCAATGCAGTATCTGAGGAAGCAAAGCAAACTCCTATTAGGATGGCTTAAATCTATTTGCCCCTATCTCTAGCACCTGACTCCATCCTCCTTGCCGTGGCTGCTGCAACCGTTTGAAGCAGTCCAAGAAGCAACTGGCCAGCGTACAAATATGGAGCAGGGTCTTAGGATATTACAGTGAACTAGCCCATTACTGGAGTCTACAGAGTGAGGCTGGCCATCCCCAGACCAGCAGTCTTCCTGCTTCATTGTAAACGACAACGCTAGGAACAAATGACCTGTGTTATTACAACTATTAGTAAGGTCTAGGGTGAGGTGCAGCATAAACAGCATATGAACAAAGGGCTGGGTAAACACTTACAACCAGTTGTTTAGATACTCACAAAATGTTTACTCCCTCAAACCAATGTTACAATACAAACTAAAGCTTTACATAGACACCCCAACTCTGAGGGGGAAAAAGTTACCACAGTGTTGTCATTTAATGCTGGTCCTGTGCGTAAACTCCAAAGCTTCCCTTTTCTTACTGAAAAGGGGTTGTCTATCTGTGCACCTCTGGGATTCTGTCTGGCAGTTCCAGACTGCTCACAACTATAAAAAAAAAAAAACATCCTCTGAATGGAATCATCAGGTAAGTAACCATCTTCCCTCCCAACAGTGAGTGCCCTGCAAATCCAGCAGCTCCCTCGTTTGAAGCTGTTTGCACTTTGGCGGCCCAGTGACTAAGAACCAGTGCCACAACATTCCAAATGGAAGTTTGTGAGCTTCGATGGACAAGTTACCATGGCTGATCTGCTTGTGGCTGCACAACATTTCCTTAGTCAATAAACATTTTGAGAGACATCTCTCTAGACTGCAAAGGAACTGTATTTACTTTGTAGCTGACAAATACTTAGTTAATCTTGCGTGGATTCAGTATGTACACTGTGAAACCGTACACCAATCACCACTAATTTCATAGGGTACAGGGTCATCTTTAGCTCAGATAATCTCTGTCAAGTCCAACGCATAATCAACTGAACGAAGAGCTGTGTGATGCCAACAGGTATTCCTGCATTGTGGCACTTCATACACAGGAAGCTGTGAGCAATATATACTGCCAGGAGTGCAGAGGACAGGCTGTCATCACTGCTGTGCAAAAAGGACACCCTTTTCACACGGCAGCACAGCTCATTTACTGTCCCAGATGTCAGTTTGCACTGCAGTAAGCTTAGGCAGAATCCCTTCTCTCAGCTCTCGTAAACCCACCTTGTAAAATGCATAGCGGATGCACACACGAACATCGAAGAATACACACCTAGGCACTGCATGTATACATACCCATGCGAACTAAAGTTACAATAAATATAAATCAAGACATCAATGAATAAGAAACACAGAAGATTACCTACTTCCACAGGAGCGTATGAGTTGCAATCAGCCTTCTTATTTTAAAGGAAAAATGAAGCGGATGGAATATTACAATTTCATGCCCATTGAATGGCTCCTGTGCATGTGTGCCTGTATTTTCAGCTGTGACGAGATCCGTTTACTGGCAATAACCAGGAGGCTGATATGACCATGAAATGAGGAAACACAGTCACTGAAAAATAAAGTACTAGCACCACCATTCGCTTAGGGATGGAAAAACCTAACATAAACCTTAAAGGACCCTTTGGATCCTGTCTTTACACTGTAAGCATGATTTTTAACTTACTTACCATAGCTGTTATTGGAGATGTTAGATGAAGATACATTGTTGGCGTTATAAATTTGCCAGGAAAATCCTAATTCGGTCCAGATGATTTTCTCTCCCAGTGCTATAAATCTTGGAGACATTTAAGACTGTTTTGGACTGGGTTTCTTAAAAATATATTGGTTGGGCAAAACAAAAAAATAAAATTCAGAGGTAAGCGCACGCCGGGAACGAATCGTGTGCAGAACACTGGTAAAGACGTGCAGAAATGGTATAGGATTTTCATACGCCCCATTAAGGAACAGGTTTTTTTTTTTTATTGCCCATGCATTGCCCTTCGCCTTCGTACCACTTAATAGCTGGGTACTTGTCTGAAGTGGCCCTGGAAGGGATTAGTTCCCCACTGACTCTTAAGCCCTTCCCCTTCGTCACATGATCGCCCCATTTCTGCCTGGTGTTTCCTGGAGCAATTTAAGTTTGCCTTTGACTCTGAGATAGAAAATAAACTAAATATAAAGCTGAGCAATTTAAAGAGACACTCTCCTGTTAAAAATAATATTTGTTAAAAAGCCAATTTTGACATCTTTTACAAACTGCAATTTAGACTTGCACCATTGAAATGATTCGTTAAAATCTAACTTTTTTGCCATCCATGCTGTTTGCTAGTTTACTGCATTTCAATCAACTCAGGAACGAAAAACAATAAATCAGTCACTTTAACATTCATGTATAGCCACTTTTTAATCTATTGCGCTTTCCGGTTCTCGTGAAATACAACAGCACTGCAACTGTTAGACTGAAAAAACTGCTGACTAGAAAAACGTCTAATTTTTTTTTTTAAATCCAGGAACTTACATTTTGTTAAACCTTTTCTTTTCCTTTTTTTTTTTTTCTTTTTAACTGTGATCTAGGCAGGCCTAAATTATCTATTAAAATCTATTTTATAGTGTAATTAAATATGAATTCATAATTTCCGTAACCAGGCCCCCTCCTCCTTCCAAAAAACATAATATAGAGGCATTGAAAATATTCATTACTTTCCACAGATTTTGATTTTGGAAGAAGGCTGAACTTGGTCCTATGATGATGGTGTCATTAGAAACGCATAACAGATAATATAACAGTAGATACAGGCATGATGAAAAAGTGTGTCCAAATTTTTATGAAGATGGGCACTTTGGGCTGGGTGGGCCTTCTCCAGCTCAAACAATGAGAAGTCTTTTGGCACTTCATAGACTAAGAGATTTGTAGGACCATAAGCTTTCATGGGCAAAGACCCACTTTGTCAGCCGTAGGTATGACCTGCCTCTGGAATTTCTGCTACACTTATCTGATGAAGTGGATCTTTGCCCATGAAAGCTTATGGTCCTACAAATCTCTTAGTCTATGAAGTGCCAAAAGACTTCTCATTGTTTTTGCGGATACGGACTAATATGACTACCCCCGATACTTTTCCAGCTCCTAACATTTCTATCATTTTAGCTAACATTAATGGTTTCACATCATCATAACTGTTAGAAAGGGCACTGAATACCATTGTCCCATCTGATATATCTCCCTGACATTGCCAGACTGCTTATTTTATATTTAAGCGTGCTTTTTCCAGTGTCATTTTAAAAGTTCCTATACAGCAGGGTTTCCATTACTTGAGTTGGCAGATTCTGCCGTATCCTAAATACACCTCACTGTCCAGAACTTTGTTTTGATATTCAGTTTATATTTTCTATTTTTCATCCTATCCTGTGACTTCTGGTTCTATGCACTAAGAGAAGGTTACTCACCTTGTGCACTAATGAAGGTTTTTCGAGATGGGTGTCCTTGTGGGTCCTCCACAACCCTCCCACCTCCCCTCTGGTTCAGATCAATGTCTCATGCATCTGATGAAGCAGGTCTTTGCCCATGAAAGTTTATGCTCCAAAATATCTGTTAGTCTATAAGGTGCCACAGGACTTGTTGTTGTTGCACAAGGTGAGTAACGCTCTCGTCTTCTTCAAGGCGTGTCCCCATGGTTGCTCCACTTAAGGTGCCTTTGGAGCAGAATAATTTTGCCGGAGGCAGTGCTTCGGTGTCGCACTGTCTGTAATGCCCAGGATGGATTTGCCAGGCCTGCATTCCATACTGGTCTATGGCATAGTGCTTTGTAAACATATGGACGGATGTCCAGGTAGCTGCTTTACATATGTCCTTCAGTAGGACGTTATTGAGAAAAGCACAAGACATCACTTGTGCTCTTGTGGAGTGTGTTCAAAACAATGCTCGGTGCTGGGAGACTGTTGAATTTGTAGCACAGACTTATGCACTGTGAGATCCATTTAGAGTCTTCATTTGGGTGCCATTTGCCGTTTTGATTTCTCTGTGGTGGAGAGGAAGAGCTGTAAAGATTGTCTAAAAGCCCTTGTCCTTTGCAGATCGAAGGCAAGGGCTCTTAGGATCTCAAGTTATGGAATGCTAACTGTCTGGAGTCTGAGTGTGGTTTCAGGTAGAATACAGGTTGGTATACTTGCTGATTGAGATGGAAAGAAGAGATAACTTTTGATAAGAATTTTGGATATGGCCTGAGAATTACTTTGTCCTTTTGGAAGACTGTGAATGAAGGGTCTACCATGAGGGCCACTAATTTTCCAGCTCTTCTGTCTGATGTAATTGCCATGAGAAAAGACACCTTCATGGAGAGATGCAACAGAGAGCATGTGGCCAGTGGTTCAGATGGTTTCCATGTGACCGTGGGCAATACCATGTTTAGGTCTGACATTGGTGTGGGCTGATTTAATCGGCAGGTAAGTTTTATTTAACCCTCTGATAAATATCTTCATAATAGGATGCACAAATAGTGAACACTTCTCTATTTGGTTGTGTTTAGCTGAGAGTGCTGCCTAAATGTACCTTTATGGATGCATTAGAAAGTCTCTGTTGTTTCAGGTGCACACTAGGCAATCAAAAAGTGCTGGCAGTTGTATCGAGCATGGGGAGAATGCATGAACTATGCACCATGCCTGGAATCTACACCATTTTTGGTCATATACCTTTTTTGTACTAGCTTGCAGCTATTAATGAGAATTGATTGAACTTCTGTTAAATATTGCAGTTCCAGGAGTAGTCAGCCCTGAAGAAGCCACACTCAGATGTACAGAAGCTTGGCTTGTGGGTGATACATCACTCCTCTGTCTTGTGTCAACAGGTGAGGAGTCTGTGGGAGCTATAAACATGGAGCCAGTGACCTCTGTTTGAGGTATGGATACCAGGCTTGTCTGGGACATGCAAGAGCTATTAGGGTGGCTCGAGCTTTGTCCTGTCTTATTTTGTACACCACCTTGGATTATGGGTATCAGAGGGAAGGCATAAAGCAGAGAAGCATCGTTTGGTGAGCTCCTGCCTCCTCCTGCTTGAGAGCAGTGCTTGGGAGATTTTGCATTGCTATTTGTCGCAAAAAGATCTATAACTAAGTATCCTCTAGTCTGAAACAAGATATTTACAACTGACAGGCCTAATTCCCATTCATAGTTGTGGTGGAAAAGCCTGCTGAAGTCATTAGCAGTCATGTGCTGCTTGCCTAGGAGGTATGTCACTGAGATTTATATATTGTTTGCTATTTGCCAATTCCAGAGATGGATCACTTCCGTACAGAGCGTGTCTGAGTGCAGTCTGCCCTAGTGGTTTACGTAGTGCATGGTAGCTGTGCTGTCACTGAAAGTCTTCACTGATTTCTTGCTGATGAGCAGAAGGAAGGGTTTGCATGCTTTGCTGACTGCCCTCAGTTCCATGATATTGATATGCAGAGTTGTCTCTGTTGGGGACCATCATCCCTCTACCATGTATTGATCTGAATGGGTCCACTGGCCCCATGGAGAGGCATCTGTTGTAATTGTCAGCACAGGCAGCTGTGCTGCGACTGGAATACCCTGGCAGATGTTGTGTGGGTTTGCCCACCAATTCTGTGATAGCTTGACCGGGTGAGGCGTATTGTTTTTTGTGGATGATGTCTGTGCAGTTTGTAAACAGTGTTTAGTCATGCCTGGAGGATCTTCATATTGAGCCTTGCATGGTTTACCACAAAGGTGGTGGCTGCCATGTGGCCTAGGGGTTGCAGATATTGTTTTGCTGTAACCTCAGGGCTCTGCTGGACAATATTTATGAGTACAGTAATGCTTTGGTATCTCTCTAGTGGAAGTATTGCTCTGGCTCTGATGGTGTCCAGGTGTGCCCTTATGAAGTTCAGTTTCTGGGTAGGTGCAAGGTAGGACTTGAAAAAAGTTGGATCTGGAATCCTAGGGATATTAGAGTACATAAGGCATCTTTGACTGCCTGCTTGACCCCTTGGTATGAGGATGCTACTATCAGGCAGTCTTCCAGATAGGGAAAGATTTTTATGTCCCTTTGTCATAGATGAGTGGCTATTGCTGCAAAAACCTTTGTGAAGACCCTTGGGGCCACAATCAGACCAAATGGGAGGACCAAGTATTGAAAATGTTGGTGTTTGCTCTTGAACCAGAGGAATCTTCTGTGTTCCAGATGTATTGAGACATGAAAGTTGATATCCTGTAGGTTGACGAATGATATCCAATCCCATTTGCTTATTTATGGGATTATTGTTACCAGTGTGACCATCTTGGCACAGGTGTTTGTTTAAATCTCATAGATCTAGTATGGGTCTCCATCCTACACTTTTCTTTTCGATGAGGAAGTATCTTGAATAAAACCCCTTTCCCCTGTGTTGTAATGGTACTTCTTCTACGGCCATGTTGTTGGTATGGGCATAAGGAGCATCCAGGGGAATGGCTGCCAGTGCTGTGGTGGCTGCTGCAGCTGTTTGGGCAAATTCAGCATAGATGGTGCAGGATGGAAATTTCTGAGGCAGGTTGTGGTATTCTGCCAAAGACCCCCAATTCAAATTTTAAAGTCTGGAGTAGGCCTAGAATCCTATATTTCAGAAACCCAGTTAGCCGGAGTGTAGGTTACCAACGCTTGGTCCCCCCCATCTCACTCACAAGACCCAGGAAAGTCTGTCCCAACTTGGACAGAGCCTTGGAGTTTGGAGGGAGGAATAGTTGCCCTGGCAATCACATTCCAAGAAGAGGCCATGCATGTGAGAACAAGGATATAGCACCATCCCATTTGCGATGCCAGGCTGGTACATAAAAACAAATGTGCAAGTGTTATATGCTTTAGTCTTCTAGATAATGCACCCCTGGATATGCCCATGTGAAAGCACCATCATTATTCCTGTAGACCCATCATTAATCCAATTAGACTCATAGTTCTCATTAAATGTCTGCTTTGTTTAAGGAGCTTGTTAAGAAAAACCACTCTTACTAGAGATCGTGTGTTCGGTAAGCTATGGGTGAAGACATTATGTAACCTTTTTTAGGTTATTGCTTATTGGGCTCATTTTCTCTTGCTGCCAGAGAAAACACCAGGCTTGGAAAACACCCATGTCGCAGTTTCCCCCAGCCCATCAGCATCCCATGTGATCAGTTGTAACCTATTGTCTGGCAGTGTTCACTCAGCCTAAAAACTGAAGTGACACTCCACCAGAGCTGTGGGTAATAAACCCTCCTGCTTGCTTCATACATGTTGTCCAGAATTTGTTCCAACAGATTGGATCTCTTCTTCTTTCTCATCAGATAAGAAGCATAGTTCCGAACTGAACAGCACAGAGATGAAGGTAGGTCCTGAGCTACTGGCAGTGGCATCGGTACCAAAGAGTGGTGTTCCTGGTATCACTGTTAGTAGTGGAAGTACCACAAACACTGATACTGCAAGTGTTTGTATTAGAGTGCTTACCACAAATTGTGGGGTCAGTGCTGGTGTGGCACGCACTGTGGATATTGTCAGTATTGAGATGACAGTGATAGAGGTGGGTACTGTAGCCTTCAGTGCCTACCTAGTGAGCCTGACATCATTGTGTTTGAGGAAAAAGTTGCCTGGTATTTTTTGTGCAGTGACAGGTGGGAAAAAGAAAGAAAAACAGCCATGTGACCAAGATGGCCAGCCAGAAAGATAACTTGGAGAAAATCAAAGGAAAGTTGTTGGTTTGTTTTTGCTTTTGTTTTTAAAGAGAAAATGAAGGGGTATAAACCTGGATGAAAGAACTGGGGCTAATAACTAACATACATTTTAAACTGTTTTATCTAAAAACTGAGAGCTGCTTGAGTTCCAGTCTTAGCCAAGGACAGCAGAGAAGGAACTGAGGGACAGTTGGTATCATGCAATGGGTAACGGCTTGCAGACAAATGAGATGTGTGCCATGCGTGCACACCATGGCAGGGTACTGCTGCTGAAAACTTCTACCTGTAAGCTCAGAGGTGACAAACACCTTAAACGGAGCACCAACACTCCTCAAAGGGACACTCCTCGAAACACTGATTCTCCCTCCTTGGGATCTACACTCCCCAGATATTTACAAAAAAATCACACCTTCAGTAACTCTATGCTGACTCAGCTATGAATGTGTGGTCTCTTAAACTTTCCCCAATCAGCATTTCTCTGCCCAAAATTCTGTGCAATCGATTTAGGGTGTGATCCCATTACAAATGTCTAAAAAAGATTTATTTACTCCAGACACATTCTGGGCTGTAATGCCAGTGTGAATGCAGTACACATTTGAGTTGACCTTTTTGGCACCTTAATATATTTTTTGCTTGAGTTTCTTTTTTCTAATTTCACTAGACGCTACTGAACCCCTGGCCAAATGCTACTTATTTCCCACCTTGTAGCAGAAAATCAAGCCTAAAAATTGTGATGATTGCATTACCAAAAATAAGGGATGCAGGATTAATTAATTTATGAATCAGAATAAAATACACAAGACCCCTCTTAAAACACACTTCATGCCTCAATCCTCTCATTTTCCTATTCTATTGCCAGCCCAGATGGGATGATGAGGCTAGAGGAGAACTGAACATTATTAAGGCAGAGGAAGGAAACATTTAAATTCTCTGCTCAGAGATGGAGACGGTCTGTGAGTTGAGAGTCCACAGGTCATTGCCTTCCCTCTAATCATCTGGCTTCAGACTCTGTCCGCTATCAATCCTCCTTAAAACGTAGTCCCTCCCATGGTGACTCTCAAGGCTGCAGCGCTGCTTCTCTTCCCTGGAACCATTTGGATCAGACAACCGTCGCTTTCTCACCTAATCTGGATCATGTGGAGTATTGAAACGAGCAGGTGGCATCAGAAGGGATTGGACCAGCCCGTAGCCATGCCGCCTTTACAGGCTGGGCTGCATTGGGTGCCATGGTGAAAGAGGAGGAACCGCGCAACCCAGCCAGATGCGTTTTGCCAGCCTCTGGATGAACCCAACAAGAGGCTGTGCTGTGTGAGATGCAGCCTGTACATCAGCCTGAAGCCCTTTTCCCTCAACTGAGGGGGGCAGTGGAAGTTAGAGCCCTCAGTCCAGACCTTGTCTCTCTACTGCTTATCAGCATTGTACACACAGAGCTTCCAGCCAGATACACAGCAAGGAGCCTTCCAATGAGCCCTATGGAAGGACATGGTAAATGGCAGCTTCCAATTCCCCCGAACGTCTCCCTCCCTCAGCGAGCTGCGTGGCTCAGAGAGCGCTTGTGCTTTAGCTTGCTGTTCTCCAGAGAGACTCCAGCTTACTGGACCATCCATCCCCCTTTGCTGGGGTTAGAACTTGCTCCAAATTCATATCCCCCTCTTCCTGCAGGAGTGCAGCTGGTGAGCAAAGACAGAAGCAGGGGATGAGCAGGAGCAGAGGCTTCTGTCTCTAGCATTGTGAATATGGCACCTTTCAGAGAACTTTACATAAAAACACACATCCATCCAGTGGACCCTTGCTCCATAGATACTATTCTTTCAAGCTACAACTACACTTGAGAGTTTTGTCGACAAAAGAAGAGCACATCTTTAGTGTGGCCTCGTTGTCATACTGTTGACAGAGCTCAGCACTTTTGTTGACAGCCTTCTGCCTCTCCCCAACAAGGCAGAATGCCTCTCTCAACAGAATCTGTCAAGAAAAAAGAGCCACATGGATGCTCCAGGGGCGGGGGGGCCTCCATCAACAGACCAGGGTTCTGGGTCACCAGGGACCCCTGCCTGCTGTGCTGCTGGTTGGCCTTTCTGTTGAGAGAGTAGCCGTGCAGTCTGGCTGCCCTCTGTTGACACTGTGCATTGACAGAGCAATGCGTTTTCATGTCTGGCCACGACTTGTCAACAGAAGTTTTGTCGCAAGATATCTTCTCACAGTAACTTCTGTCAACAGATCACCATAGTGTAGATATAGGCTCAAGGTTAGTAGGTTCATGGGGGGACAGTGACACAAGCCCTGAAGTAAGTGGGGAAGGAAGAGGGAACAATCAAGTAGATTTTCTGGGTGAAGAGGAGAAAGTGGGCCAACCAGCCACTTCTCTAAGATGCTTGCACACAAATGCCAGAAGCCCAGGGAATGAACAGGATTGGAGGCCCTGGCACAGTCAAAGAAGTATGAGGTGGTGGGAACAACAGAGACTTGGTGGGACGATTTGCATAATAACTGGAGCACGGCCATGGAAGGTTATAAACTGTTTAGGAAGGACAGACAGGGTACAAAAGGAGGAGGAGGAGTTGCGCTCTGTGTGAGGGAGCAGTATGATTGCTCAGAGCTCCAGTATAAGGAGGGAGAAATATAAGGAGGCTTAAGTTTAGAGGCAGAAGTAACAGACGTGATGTGATTGTTGGTGTCTGCTATAGACCACCAGATCAGGGAGATGAGGATTTCTTCAGGCAGCTAAGTGAAGCTTCCAAATCACAGGCCCTGGTTTTCATGGGAGGCTTTAAACATCCGGACATTTGTGGGGACACCAACACAGCAGCACACAGGCAATCCAGAAAGTTTTTGGAGAATGTTGTGGATAACTTCTTGGTACAAGTGTTGATGGAACCAGGCAGGGGCCGTGCACAACTTGACCTGCTGCTCACAAACAGGGAAGAACTAATAGGAGAAATAGAAGTGGGTGAAAACCTCAGCTGCAGGGACCATGAGATCGTAGATTTCAAGATCCAGACAAAAGGAAGAAGGGTGAGTAGTAACATACAGACCCTTGATTTCAAAAAAGCAGACTTCCACTCCCTGAGAGACCTGACAAGCAGGATCCCTTGGGAAACAAAGATGAAGGGGAAAAGATTTCATGAGAACTGGAAGTATTTTAAAGAAATCTTACTGAAGGCACAGGAACAAACCATCACGCTGCATAGTAAGCAATGCAAACATGGTAGGCAACCAGCTTGACTTAACAGGGAAGTCCTTAGTCAGCTTAAACTCAAAAGGATGCATACAAGAAATGAAAACATGGACAGTTGACTAAGGAGGAATATAAACATACGGCTGGAGAATGCCGGGGAGTAATCAGAAAAGTGAAACCACAGTTAGAACTGCAGCTGGCAAGAGATGTGAAGGGTAACAAGAAGGGTTTCTACAGGCATGTTAACAATAAGCAGGTTAGCAGAGAAGGTGTGGGGCTCTTACTGGATGAGAGAGGTAATCTAGTGACAGATGATGAAAGAAAAGTTGAAGTACTCAATGCTTTTTTTGCCTCTGTCTTCATGGACAAAGTCAGCTGCCACACTACGGTGCTAGACAATGCAGTACGGGAAGGTAGAAGACAGACATTTGTGGGGAAGGAACAAGTTATGAGCTATCTAGAAAAACGAGATGTACACAAATCCATGGGTCTGGATTTAATGCGCCCAAGGGTACTGAGGGAATTGGCAGATATCATTGCTGAGCTTTTGGCCATTATCTTTGAAGACTCTTGGAGATCGGGAGAGATCCCAGATGACTGGAAAAAGGCAAACATAGTGCCCATCTTTAAAAAAGAAAAGGACACTCCAGAGAACTATAGACCAGTCAGCCTTACCTCAATCCCTGGGGGAAAAAAATGGAGAGGGTCCTCAAGAAATCCTTTTTGGAGCACTTGGAAGATGGGAAAGTGATCAAAAGTAGCCAGCGTGGATTTACCAAGGGCAAGTCCTGCCTGACCAATCTCATTAGCCTTTATGATGAGGTAACAGGCTCTGTGGGCATGGGGAAGTCAGTGGATGTGATATACCTTGAAGCAAAGCTTTTGACACAGTCTCCCACAATATCCTTGTCCATAAGTTAATGAAATATGGATTGGATCCTTGGACTATAAGATGGATAGAAAGCTGGCTTGATGGTCAGGCCCAATGGATAGTGGTCAATGGCTCATTATCTGGATGGTGGTCAGTTTCAAGCAGAGTGCTGCAAGGCTCAGTTCTGGGGCTGGTGTTGTTCAACATCTTTATTAATGACCTGAATGAGGGACTGGATTGCACCCTCAGCAAGTTTGCGGATGACACAAAGCTAGAGGGAGAGGGAGATACATTGGAGGGTAGAGATACGATCCAATGTGACTTAGATAAATTGGAGGATTGGTCCAAAAGAAATCTGATGCGGTTCAACAAGGAGAAGTGGAGAGTCCTGCACCTGGGGCAGAAGAGTCCCAAGCATTGTTATAGGCTGGGGACCAACTGGCTAAGCAGCAGTACAGTGGAAAGGGACCTTAGGGTTATGGTGGATGAAAGGCTGGATATGAGTAAACAGTGTGCCCTTGTAGCCAAGAAGGATAACGGCACATTAGGGTACATTAGGAGGAGCATTTCGAGCAGATCTAGAGAAGTGGTTGTTCCCCTCTACTCGGCACTGGTGAGGCCACATCTGGAATATTTTGTCCAGTTTTGGGCCCCTCAGTATAAAAAGGATGTGAATGTGCTAGAGGAGGTTCAGCAGAAGGCAACAAAAATGTTTAAGGTGCTGTAGCACAAGACCTATGAGGAAAGACTGAGGGATTTGGGCTTGTTTAGTTGACAGAAGAGAAGACTTAGGGGTGATTCAATAGCAGCCTTCAACTTCCTGATGGGGAATTCTAAAAAGGAGGGTGAGAAGCTGTTCTCAGTGGTGTCAGATGGCAGAACAAAGAGTAATGGTCTGAAGTTGAAGAGGGAGACATGTAGGTTAGATATTAGGAAAAACTACTTCACCAGGAAGATGGTGAAGCACTGGAATGCGTTGCCTAGGGAGGTGGTGGATTCTCCATCCCTCGAGGTTTTTTAAGTCCCGGCTTGACAAGGTCCTGGCTGGGATGACTTAGTGGGGCTGATCCTGCTTGAAGGAGGGGGCTGGACCAGATGACCTCCTGAGGTCCCATCCAGCCCTATGACTCTATGTTACAGAAAAACAGTCCAGTGCATTAAAGATAGAGAAGAACAGTATTGTTACTACAAATCAGGTCTTTGTGCCTTTAGCTAGTGCTCCAGAAGCAGTAAAACTACATTCCCCAGAGTACTTCTCTCTCTTCCTGGCTTCTGCAGGCTCAATAGAAACCCACTTTTGATGTATGGGTTTCTCATCAGAACTGAAACGGACCAGCTGAGTCTCTCTGCCATCCCCACAACATGAAAATGAGGCGACTCTTCTCAGCTCCTTCTGTTACTAGTCCTATAGAGTCTGCATCAAGCCTATCAATTCCCCCACCTGCTCCATGTCCTTCCAGGGGATTTGTGTGGCACAAATGCTCCTGATTTGCCTAGGTTCTCAGAGCACGACTAATAAGCAGTGCCTGGTTTTGAACATTCTGTAGAATTCCTGGCCTGGACCTCCCATCTTCTGACCTTCTTTGCCTAGGACTCAAGACTTCTAATGCTGAACAAGCTTGGACGGCTTTTGACAAATACACCTGGAAGATCTTCGGGTGCCCTCTCCTCTCTTTCCATCTAGGAAATAATTAACCAGGATAGGAGTGTTCCAGCCCTGGGAGGGAAAGAAATGCTAGCCCTCTCATGGAACCAAGATGGCCCACAAAATGGGAGAACACCATTCTGATTGGCTACTTTTAGCAGCCAGTCAGAAGGGCACCCCCCACAAGATGGAGCTGAAATTTGTAAAAGGATAGGAACCTCTCTCATCATGGATAGATTTTCTCCAGGAGGGGGGCTAGAATTTTTTTCCTTGCCTGGGAGGGTATGCATAATTGCCAGCGAGGGTACGCATAAGTCATTAATTATAATGTTAAGGCTAGAGGGCCACACCCTCATGCAGCCAGTCAGAGCTCCTGTGGCAGGGGTCAGATTACTTGACTCTGCATTTGGCAAAGATGGCAATACCACACACACACACACACACACACACACACACACACACACACACACACACACACACACACACAGAGAGAGAGAGAGAGAGAGAGAGAGCGCGAGTGCAGAGTTGAAAAGAGAAGACAGCCCAAAAACCATGATGTAATCTTTTTTTAAAGTTCGTGATTTTGGGCAGGAGATCTTATTCATGATTATTTAACATCTGAGCCGGGCACTATTGGTGCCTGTGCAGGTGGACAGGAAAATTAATGTCCCAAAAGTCATAACCTAAAATAATTCTGTTTTCTCTGAAACAAAACTGGGGTCATAACACCCACTTCTGTTCACCCTAACACTGGAAGTCCAGAGCTCAAAGCACACAGCATTAAAGGAAAGAAGAGCCAACATGAACATCCTCTTGCCGACTCTGGCTCTTAGGGAGGAGGCGAAGACGAAAGAAGAGCGGACAGGAATAATGGGGTTTCCAGCCAGTGGAGAACAACAACAACATGGAGTCTGAGGAATACTGCTAAATTAACTCAGGACTCATCTTGCAGGATGGCAGTAGGGGAGCAGAGACAGAAATGAGCGGTGATTAAACAAGAGACTTCAACCAGGGTTGCTAACATGGCACCTTTCACAGCCAGCTATAGTGGATCCCAGCTTGAGGCACATTATTCTTCCAGTGCCAAAGAAAAATATTAGTATGCATTAAACATAAATAACAAACCCCTGTCAGCTTATATCATCTTGCGTTCCTTTGGCAGACACCGTAGAAACAGTTAACTTGTTTTGCCAATACAATTGGGACAATTACTGAGGATGCTGCTCCACAAACAATATAAAGAAAAAAAATCCATACTAATTTCCAGCTTTATAAGCAGCACAGTTAGAGATAGAAAGAAAGAGGAAAGCAATGTTTACCTACTGAAAAAAAAATCTCCACAGTCAAGTTTCTAAAACCAATAGTGTCTGTAATTGTACAATTGGTAATTATTTGCAGTCTCAGAAGAGTAGCTGTCTTAGTGTATAGCTTCACAAAAAACAAGCAGTCCTGTAGTGCCTTAAAGACTAACAGATTTATTTATTAGATAATAAGCTTTTGTGGGTAAGACTCGCTGCTCCAGATTATTATTTAAAGTAGTTTTTTCTACTTATAATAATCACTAAAAGCAAAAATGTATGATATCGCTAAATTTCTTTTAACTACCTTTTTCCATCATATCACTCTCGGTTTCTTTAGCTTAGTATTTCTTAAGTATATACCCACAGTCTTTTCTGGGTTGCTTTAGTCTATTCTATTATTGATGCCCACATGTAATTCCTATTACAGGGTGTTATGTGTATAAATCAGTGGCAGAATAAGCCTCCGAGTTTTACAACCTTACAGAAAACAGAGGACTCTGGGGGAGAGGGTCAGTTTGTTTTCCTTTTAAGGGGAGATTACTCAGTTACAATTCCTATTCTCTACATAACTTCCATTTATAAGAATAGAATGTGTATGCACACACAAATGGCAAACAAAATGAAGCTACAAGTGCTTCATAGACCATAACATCTGACCAAGAGGAGTCATTTCAAGGTTTTTTAAGATAAATTTTGTATGTTTGTGTTACCTTAGCTGAAATATTTGTAAAAGGAATATGAAAATTGAAAGGAAAAACAAATAAACGGATAATATATATAATAGCATATATGGCTTTATGTTCACATTGACTTCACTTAGGCTGTGTCTACACTATCTCCCTACTTCGAAGGGAGCATGGTTAAGTATGGTGTCGGGAGATTATTAATAAAGCACTGCGGAGTTTAACACTTCAGAGTTGCCACGGGGGAGAATTAACTTAATGAAATGCTGCACGTGCACTGCAGCACTTCATTAATAATCTCCCGACACCCTACTTACCATGCTCCCTTCAAAGTAGGGAGGTAGTGTAGACAAGGCCTTAGAGTTGAGAGTGCTCAGCTATTTGCATCATGGAAGAGATTTGTTCAATAGTGCCATAACAGCCACATAGAAAATAAAATATGGTGATGTAAACAGATGTAAAATATGGTGATGTAGACGTCACAGATACAAATAGATATTTATCTGTACAGTGGGATCACCCAAAGTCCAAACATCCAAAAGATGGACAAGGAGGTTGTCCCTCCCTAGCCCCTGTTTCCCAGATGCTGAGAGTGGGCAATAGGGGATGGGTTATTTAATGATCACCTGTTCTGTTCATTCATTTCCTCTGACATACCTGGCACTGGTCAATCTTGGAAGACAGGAGTCTCGTCTAGATGACCTTTGGACAGTATGGTGGTCCATATGTGTACATTATTATTGGTATTCCTATGAGAAAGGACATAAATTCTCATGCTTCAGGGTATATGCCAACCACTAAAGGATACAGGGGCGGGGGAATTGGATAAAGATGTCCATATGGGAAGATTAATCCATAGTTGTCCAGTACAGTTTTTAGTACTTTCCCCCTGAAATAGTCTACCTTGTCCACTTCCTGACATAGGATATTGAACTTCACGCAGTAGTGGCCTGATCCAATGTGGTAAATCCCATGTTCTTACATTCTTATGTAAAAAGAGACCTAGACAAAGTAGCCCACTTATGTGAGATTCTAAGAAAGAAAGCAGCAGCAAAAGCAAATTACTGACCTATTTCTTTATGCATTATACCGAGGTCAAATTTTTTCCAGCACATAAGCAACTCCCACTGACTTTATCAGAACTTTTGAATGTGTGTACAAGGGCAGAATTTGACCTGATTTAAAAAGAGAGAGAGAGAGCGAGCGCAAGCAACTAACAAATCTGAATGATCATTCATCCAACATATAGCAACGTTATGTAATATCCCCTTTTTCTCTCTTTCCATTTGATTTTATTCTCCCAATATACCTCCTGGTTTGGGTAGTCACAAAATCCATGAATAACACATATCCAAATCTACCCTTTCCTTTCCATTCCCATTGCTAATGCTCATAAAACAATCTATGGACTAAACACAGGTAACTCCCTGAATCGGTTCATTGTTATTTTATCATGGCCTTGAACAGACTACCCAGCACCTGTGCCATACAGCAGAAAGTAAGTCCTTCCAACAGAAGACGAAAGATGTCACTGGTCTTCTGACCAGTGTGGTATTGTGACATAGGAAGAGTTATGGTATGTATTAAGATATGTCTATAAAGCAGTAAAGCCAAGCCCATCTCTGAGTATATGCTCTGGAGAACTGCATGTCCCACATCCATGTTGGCATTGCAGCTACATTTGTTCTAGGAGCACATCCCAGTGTTTTTAGCATCTTTCCAAATGGAACCCCTCTAGGAAGTAGCTTACAGTCTATTCGAACTTGTCTGTCCTTCTAGACTACTGTGTGGAAGCAGTTTTAGCCCATCTATGTTTAGCTGAGGCACTTCTGACACTGCATTTTCCTCACTTCTAGTCCTTATAGTTGGGCCAAGACATGAGCTGCTCCTTCTTAGGGCTCAAGTACTTATGCAGCACAGTAGACATTTCAACAGCAGTTTGAGCCACAGAAAGAGGGGCACAAAACAGGGGGTTCTTCCACCTGAGCATGGCGAGACCTGATGCTTGGAGTAATCACTGTGGAGTCCCCATCTGAAGAGTAGCACTTCTAGTAGAGGGCAAATAGCACAGTATGATTGGGTCACACTGTCATGCAGTGTTGAGATGACCAACCGCAGCTCCAGAATTTTCACATGAGGAAGACCACCATCATGGAGCTGTGTAAATAACTTTCCCAGTCACCCAGTTCCAGAACACTCAGGTGAGGGAGGCCGTATCTAGCCAGAAGCAAGCTGAAATTGATATCTGGAAGCTGGATTACCCCAGGCTGCAGCAGGTTTACTACTTTATTAAAAGCTTAAATACAAACTTTCTGACTCCATTTTTTCCCCTCGGTGGCAGCAATGTACACTGAATCAAAGTCAAAGGTATGGAAAGGTAAAATAATATGAATAAATCCACAGCTGTCACAGCAGCTGCCAGTCCACAAGTAACTATTTACAGCTGTGAAAGATGAAATAAATTCTGCTGTGTACAGAATAGTGGAAAATCAGTGCAGGAAAGTGCCATTAACTGAAGTCCAAGTTCTATGGTCAGGCTCACCATAGATGAAATTGGATGTCAGAAGTGTTCCTTCCATTCTCCTTTTGCGTGACCTAATGTACTGATTGTCTTGCACATGTCTTACAGGCTGCAAGGGTTCTACAGGGAATCCATCTGCCTATTCCATTACACAGAGATGATCTCTGACCAACCAATTCCAGAGTTTTCCTTTGGGTGTACTGGCTTCAGGCCACAATACTTTATTGAAAAGCATGGAGCCTGGTGATGGCCAGGAGAGGAGCTGGCATTGGAGGTAGCCATGAAGATGATATTGGAGCCAACACTAGATCTGGTGCTAGCAACTGCACTGTTACATGATGGGGAACTGTTAGTCCAAGAACAGTTAGTTCTGATCCCTAGTCCTGTATTCATATTTGGGGAAATGGATAACCATTCTGTTCTTTCCTTCCATGTTCCTCCTCTGCTTTTGGATAGTCCTGATGGTCAACCACCTCGTACCGAACATCACTGAATATTTCCTTTTCCCACACGGGGCCAGGGTCTTGTCCCCAGGAATCCTGGGTTCCAGTGTTGGTGCAGCTGAGACAGACCATATTATATTATTTTCATTAACAGAGAAAAAAAGGAAAGAATCCCTCCTCTTTACATGGTGCATCAAGGGCATAGTTTGAAGCCTTCAGTAATCAAGCATTTCAGCTTTCATGCAGGGGGCTACTCACAGAAGCTCTTTCTAGCAACATACCCATACCAAAGATAAACCAGGATAAAAACTTCAGATTTAATTAAATAAATGAACAGACAAAAAAACAGTTTTAGGATCTGGTTTGGTGCATGGTGCTATAGCTATCAGTACCACAACATTGTTACCAGTATCAGTTTCAATATTACTTCAGGCCACAGAAGCCTTAAAAGATATTACTATTTTGGAAAGCTAGCACCAGAAGAAGGGACGCATTTTCTACACTACAGGTTGAATTACCTCTCTCCATGCAAAGGAGGCTTTTTAGTGCTTGGTCACTGAATAGCAAATCTAGGAACACAGACAGCTGTTAGCCACAGAAGCAGCAGTTTGAAGTTTGCCTTACCCAGGAATCGCACACACTATCTTGAGTTTATCCTATATGAAAAGTTCTCAAATATCACCTGCCAGGAGTGAGGGGAAATTTGGATGAATACAAATATAAAGCTTAGAAAATATGGGGTTTTTTCCAGCATTCTGCCCGTCTGAAAAACAAAAAAAAAAAAAAAACAAGTGTCAAAGAATCCAAAAATGTCAAAATTTTCAGATCAAAAAAGTAAACATTTTGTTTCCCATTTGATGAAATTTTTCATTTTATTTGATTTCTGGGCAATTTTTGACACAAGAGAAAAGGAAATGAGGGGTTACATTCACAAAACAGGACAGTCAAACCTGCTTTTTTGGTGACTAAACTATTTGTCCAAATAATTTTGCTTGGATACACATTAACAGGATATTGAACTAGGAGGTTTACTAAATGCTGAGCTGATTCAACCTTCTTTCTCCTTTCATACACATCTCAGCCTGGGCAGCATGCTGCAAATGGACGGAATTAGAAGACCAAGCACTGAGGTCCACCAGGGACTTTCACCACTTAATACAGACACACTAATTTATAATCCATGCTGTCAGAGACAATGTTTTAATGCTGGGTGCAGTACAAATCTATATCATTCCAACAGCATGGCTGAGTTACGAAAGAGAATAGGATTTGCGGAGATATGCACTCATGCCTCCTAAGACTTCAGGTCTTCATAAATTTGAATCACAGTAGTGAGAGAACAGGGGAGGGCAACAGCTCTCAGCCAAAGCTAAATCTATCTCATTGCATGCAGTATCCTGCAAAACAATAATTTTATTGTCATAATCCAGAAACCCTTAACACTTATGCTAGGGCTTGTCTACACTAGCTCCCTACTTCGAAGGGAACATGGTAAATAAGGTGTTGGGAGTTTATTAATGAAGTGCTGCGGTGTATATACAGCACTTCATTAAGCAAATTCCCCCCTCCCCGCCTCCCTGAGGCAATTTCAAAAAGTGTTAAACTTCGAAGTACCGGCTCGTGTCTAGCTGCAGCTCACCCACTGGTACTTCAAAGTGCCCGGGGTACTTCAAAGTCCCTTTATTCCTCAAAAGGAGTAAATTATTCAAAGGGAGCAATTTAACATTTCGAAGTTGCTGCGGGGGGGGAGGGAATTTGCTTAATGAAGTGCTGCATATGCACTGCAGCACTTCATTAATAAACTCCCAACACCCTACTTACCATCCTCCCTTCAAAGTAGGGAGCTAGTGTAGACAAGCCCCTACAGTTTAACCTGTAATAACAATAAAGATGGCAGGTGCTACCTACCCAGCTCCAGATCTAGTTCCTTCTTCTGTGTCACTCCCTCACCAGACTATTCCAAAGGACCATCCCTGAACAGTTCTTAGAAAATTCACCTAGGACACCTACTGGCCAATCTGTCGTGAGCTTCCAGTTCTGTAGTCTGTTTCTGCTACTCTGTCACTTGCTTCATTTCCAGTATCCTCTGGTGCTGTCCTCATAACCTCTTCCTCTGACTTAAACATCAGACTCTGTGTTCAAAAGTAAGTCGTGGTGGGCTCTGTACTTACGGCAGTGTCAAGCATCCAATCAAACTCACATGACATGCATACACGTGGGTGCCTGGGCCTACTGCGGCCATCCTTGCAATAGAGGGTCTTTAGGCACTTGATGCATGCCCACCAGGCCTGTTGATGCCCACTGCCACCAGCCTCTTCATAAAAGTGGATATTTCAGATGCTTCTACCCAAATCATGACCCTGGCTGCATTTACACCCATTAACCACAATCCTGGAATGCTCTTCTGGCCAGCTAGCAGCACACTAGGTGGTAGACACCTTAATGTTTGGCAGAGCTGGGCTAATCTAGGCAGGAACAGGAGTAGGCCACCTAGCAAGCGTATATAAACCAGCAGGGGGCTTCCATTGCAGAGGCAGTAAGAGGAAAGCAAGCAGGAAGAAGGGCTGGAAGATACAGGGAATTATGGGTATGGCAATATAGGACAATCCAAATACAAGCACACTTCACCCTGCAAAGTGGGGACAGGACTCAGAGCTCAACATGCACTTTGCCCCATATCCTCAGCCTTATAAGCTAGCAGGAGTGCAACTGAGTTTTTTCTATTCTTTTGAGAGTTCTGAGGTTTGAGAGGATTGAGGAGTAGGGCGGTTGAGCAAAAACAAACAGCAAGCCTGCAGTGTGCATACACCTTCAAATTGAAACTGACCTTCGCGTATTATGCACAATATATCGAGAAAATGATCTGTTAATAAACGTACAAAACAGCTTTTGAAATGGGACAGATACCGGCTACCTTGCACAGAATCAAATATACATTTTTGGTTGAATTTTTTTTTAATACACTGATATCAGTTTGAACTCAAATGTTAAAACAGAGTAAAATTACTGTATGGAGGAATAAGGCGCGCAAGGTGTTAAGTTACAGTGTGAAACTAAAGACTGGTTGAACCAAAGTCATACATCTTGCTCTTTAAACTCATGATTTTTTTTTAAAGGCTTTGCTCTCTTCCCACTTTTAATCACAGGCTGTGGAAGAGTTAGTTTTGCTAAATGTAAAGTGCACAGAAATGAAAAGTCTCTTTTTTTGCTTTCAGTATTCACAAAAATCTCAAAACTAATAAGCATTTCAGCATTACATTTATTTCAGGGAATCATCATGTTTACCTATATTAAAATGTATTATTCAAATATAAATACTCCATTTTAAAAAAATGTAGAACAACCTAAGTCACTCAGAGGCTCCACGTACTGACTGACTTGTTGGGTGCTCAATAGTTGACCTTTATCTGATTGGCTGTCTGACAGCACTTTGGTGGGTCACTCTGTTAAAGATAATTATGTGTACTTTGCTGCCCAAAGAAAAAATATTTATTAGTTATCACTAGTTTAGGTTTTATCAATGTGCAATAACCCTATATAGTCATTTTGGAATTCCTCTATGAACATTACATAGGTAAGCTACCTGGTGTGAATTGCTAATATGATTTAAACTAATTTTCATTGAGAAGTTTATTGAACAATTTAAATTTGAACTAGAAATGGAAATCAGTCATTTGAACTTTTGACAATGAGGGAAAAAATGTAAACTACCAAATACTAAATTCTAAACAGTGAGCAGGATACTCAGATAATCAGAATGTCCTAATGTAAACTGAAGTATACATCAATATTAACAATATGGCCTGAACTACGAGACAGACAATATAAAACAAAAGGCAATGACAAACCTGATTAAAATACATGCATTATATACAATGTGCAAAACAACTGATCCATTAGAATAGCAGTCTTTTAACATAACAAATGCAAATACTTGAATGTATCTGCAGAATAGAATTATGGAATAATCTCATCAAATTCACATGGTGATCATGAAAGTATATACAGCACTTTGCCCTTTAATGCTACTCTTCCCCTAAAACATTTTATTCCCTAATCCCCAGTCAGTCACTCTGATTTTAACACCTGCATCAGTGATCAGCAGATCCTTGTGTTTGCTCAACTGAACAGATGCTGTTGCCCTTCTAAAATTATTTAACTGGGACCTCACATGAGAATTCCTCTGTCCCATGTGTGTCTAACACAGAGATACATTTGTCTGTTGGGAACCCTTATTAGGCATAAACAGATCACTGACTATGCACTGTAAGTACTACCTTTAATTTATTACTTTTATTTTTCCATATCATCCTAATAGAATTTATTTCCCTCTATCAGAATATAGTAAAAAACAAGACAAATTATACAGAATCAGTACAACATGACACAGAAAGAAACTCTCATTTCAGTTTCATATTAAAAACAGACTAAAAACAAATAAACACAAATATGAAACAATATACTAAGTAAATGTTTTCTCAAAAGCTCAGTGATGTTGCATCTCACTATTTTTGTAAAGGCTAAATTTGTTAGAAGAGCTCTCAAGCAGTGCAAAAAATTCCCTCCCTCCCCTCCAGTAGCCAAAACACTAGATTATCAACCCATAAATCTTCATGTTGAATATCCTTCTAGCTCACCTGATATATTGTACAATTGTGTCTCCCCATCAGGTCAACTTTAATGCAACACGCCCAACACCAACTTTTCAACAAAGAATAAAACTCCTTTAAACAAGTATTCTGTCTCAGCCACTTATGCTTAAAAACAAACCACCTTCAACTCATAACACAAGAAGCATTTGTATTTCAACTGTAAAATTAAAATTATAAGCAGGGTGGCAAAAATGGTTAATAACTATTTACTCAATAGCTAGTTATACATTTAGAGATTGTTGTAAACATTACCAACCTCAGAAGAGTCTACAGTGCCATAGAAACAGGCATTTCTGGATGGAAAGAACTTTAGGCCCACCTAGTCCAACTTCTAAGCTGTGACAGAAGCAACAGTTTCTCTGCAGGCCTGCACCGGTATGTCCAATGACTGCCCGTTTAATCTTAACCTCTTATTATACCAGCAAGCACCACCGGTTCTTGTGACAGACTTTTTCGCAAACTAATACTACATTCAGTGCAGAAACTCCTCCTATTCTGAACATTTATTAATGTTCTAACAACATTTCTATGCAAACTGTTTCCACGCAGTGATTACAACACTTCATGTCTCAGCTCCTGTTCCTCTTTACACAGAATTGGAAGTGCCCATGATTCCTTTGCTACTCCTTCCAATGCATGGCACAATGTGTCTGGGAGCTCCCATCCTTTTCTCTTCAAACCCCTCTTGACAAACACCTCCCATTACACCCTCAGGCTTCCACAACCTTTCTTACTGTTCTCTTTCTCACATGCTCTCTCAGCTGGTCATTCTTCTCCCATTCTTCTCATATGTCCAGCCCACCTCAATCCTGTGCTCCGCATCCTGTAAGTCAGTGAGCATCCCAACTTCATCTTGCCCCTAATTTCTTCCATACAAACTCCTCTGCTTGCCTGCCGTTTCCTCCGGGTATTATTGATGTGGATTACATGGCACAGTGAGGGCAGACATGGATGGATTTTAAGGAACAGGCTGAAATTTTTATTAATACCCACCCATCACACATACTTTCCCATACCAGATATTTAATTCATTCTAGTCCGGTGTCACAGGGATCCTACCATATAACCCATAATTTGGGCTAAACTCTCATCAGCTTAGCCCCTGGGACCCTCCCAATGCAAAGGGACATGGGGGTGCAATGGAGGAGTGGGGTGGGGGGGACCTTGGCCCATAAGGTCTGACCTTAGCTCTTGAAGGTCCACAATATTCCACCTCATCCAATGAGCCCTGGGCCTATCACCAAGTTCCAGGGCTTTTACCTCTGAGAACCATTCATTTTACCCTTTCAACCCCACCACACACTGCCAGACATCCTGACTTCAGTGTGCCTGGATCCCCACCCCCACTCCATAACCATGCTCCCTGGCATCACAACTCCCGCCCAACCCATTCCTTCACATTCCGCATCCAAACGCCAGCACCTCCAACTAGCAAGGATGCACCATCCTCCCAGAAAATTCAGGCCAAGTGTAACGGATGTGTTCCTGTGAAATATCACTGAACCCCTTCAGTCCAGGAATATCCTGATGACCTCCCTGTTCACTTTCTTACTACCCTTGTTCGTGTGGCCTGGATCTGTGGCTCCCAGCCAAACCTGCCCTGACAGCATTTTTGACCATAGCAACCTCACCTCTGGCCATGATTGCCTAATCAAGCTAATGTCCCTCTGGCTTGTATCCCTTAAGCCATCTCCTGCACAGCCCCTGCCTGAGGTAAATAACCAGGACGTCAGGTGATTCCATATTGTTCTACCATATCGCTGGATGAGAACAGCTTTGGGCCTGAAGGCCAGCGCAAGCCTGCTTGCTGTCCTGGCTACTGTCTTGTGGATCCAATGCACTATAGAATGCCTGGAAATGCAAATATAGGCCGACCCTTTCTAGTCCAACACTTGCTCATCCAGCACCATCTGTAATCTGGCATGATTTTAGTTAGCTGGACAACCACTTATCCTGGGTGTTGCCAAGTTTCTCATGGTCCCATAAAGTTTGTGTCCAGCCACCAGTCCTGGCTGTCAGTGTTCTGTGCTGTTATTTAGCTGTAATGTACCCCTCAATGTCTTCTAAGAGCCCAGTAACAGTGGAAGTGTTAGTAATGTGCTAGACAATATTGACCTCCAGCAAATCCTCTAGTTCAGTAGACCATGTCACAAGGGTGCTGGACAAGGAAGGTTCGACCTAAACTGAGTATGCTCTGGAGCCCTTCTGAAACATTCCCTGTCATCTTTTCCTTGGTGTGGACATAAGTCATGAAACACTTGGATTTCCAGTGTCTGATGACTTGCACCACCACTGGGCCTATCCCCCCTACAGCTACTGACATTGCTGCCCTGAAGGAGTACCAAATTTACCAGAGTAAGACCACAGTAATTTAAAGTTTTTCTCAGTACAGCAGTGCATCAGTACCTTGTCAGGAAGCTGCCATTGCCCTATGTGAACGGTGTGCTTAACTGCTGACCCTGTATTTTCAGTAAGGATTTTACTACCTTCATGGAGCATCAACGTTTGTCCACACATTCCTTCAACACCCCTTAAGCCCCACTGCCCTTCTAGTCTGGTTTTGAGTACCTAATGTGCAAGCACGTTGCTCCTGCAGATAATTCCATTAATTTCAACGCATGCTGGAACCGGTCTGCAGCTGCCAAAGGCATCAGCTCTCTCACCTGCCAGCCTACTTCAATTGGGCACACCCAGTAGCGGGCTAGCTATAAGGAGGACGTCAATCCACAGTGTGTCAAACACAGCACATGTTGCACTGCCTGGTGTGTAGATATGGAGCATCACTGATGAAGCCTTTCCTGTGCCCTAAATTCCATAAAGCTCTGATGACTCCCAGTGTCCACGGGGCAATAGAGTCCTGGACTGGTCACATAGCTATCACAAGGTTCCAGAGTTGCTGAGGCATTGTCTGGGGATCCCTGCTGGCAAACAGGGCAAGCACCTGGAATTTGTTGTCCTGCCATTGAGATAGAGCATTGGAAACACCATTGGCCACTCCTGGGACATGCACTTCACAAACAAGGATGTTAAACTACAGTCACTTTAAGATAAAGGCTCTCATCTGGTGCATTACCTGACCAGATCTCGTTGACAGCCTGTGTACAATATGGACCACAGATTTGTTGTTGCACTGGGAGCAGATTTTTGTGTTCTGAAAGTTCTCTCTTCAAATAGTGCCTTCCACCATCATAGGAAAAGGTCAAGAAAGGTGACTTTCCTTGAGCAACCCAGCTTTCTGGCCACCTCTGTGCTTAGCCCTTTCCTTGAGAGTAACTGCCCAAACCTAGGCCTCCTGAGGCAATGGATTTTACCTGTAGCTCAGTCCTAAGCAACCACTCTGAATGCCGTATTGAAACATCATTAAATGCTTCTGGAAATCTTTGCCACATTTCCATATAGGCTGATGTCAGACACAGAATGCCCGACTGGGAGTCACTACTTGGTGCCCAAAAGTTAGGTGCCTCGTAGCTGTCTTTAGTTCCCTCATTGCAATTTTCTTTGCCTCGCTAAGAACCCATATCATACTCTGACCAATCCCAACTTTTCTCCAGGAGAAACAACCCATATTCTGTGCAGTTCAATGCCCGGGTATATCACATTTTGGGCAGGGCCTCTCCCATTTTTTCGGTGGTGAAGGAACCCTCAGGCAACCATTAGGTTCTGGAATACTGGAAGCAAATACTTTCCCAAATCATGCTGCAAATAAGTCATGGAGCTTGCACTGTGCACAATCATCCCCTCTGATACACAGCTGAATCTTTCAGAAGCAGCCGATGCCATAGATTGCTCCCTGTGCACAGCTTTGTCAAAACAGCAGTGGCTTTCACATTGAAACCCTGTCAAGTAAAAGTCCCTGGGATGCACTGGAAGTAACCAGAATACAGTAGGGTCTCAACATTCATGAGGGTTCCATGTTGAAAAGCCTCAGGAATGTTGAATTTTGCAAATATGGCTCCCGCCTGGAGCCCAGCTGCTGGCGCTCCTGCCCAGGGCCCCAGGAAGTGGCAGCCACTGATGCTACCCTGTGCGGAGCACCGGGAAGCGGTGGCTGCCAGCACTCCCGCCCAGAGCCCTGGAAGAAGCGGCCGCTAGCAGCCGCTCACGAATAATTGAATTCGTGACCATTAAGTTTGTTGAGACCCTACTGTACATTCTTGATATTGCATTTAGCTAATGCCATGCTAGGGCCACACTCTGCCACCATGGCTATCACAGCATCAAATGAGGAGTATCTCACCAAACAGAGCTGGAGGTCAATATAGTCATTACGAATGAGCCCTGTGGTAGCTAGCAGAGGTGATAGATGAGCCTGTATCATCTTTCAGCTTCTTTGGTACCACACCCAGGGGAGGTATATGCACTTCCAGCAGACAGGGGACAGAAAGGGGTGTGTCATGCACCCCTTCCAAGGTGATCTTTGTCCTCCTTACATATTCAAAGCCATTAACTGACTTCATTTTGTCTGCCCAGGAATGACACCTCACTCCTCCTTATGGGGTTTGAAAACCACCCAAAAATACGTTCCACAAGTAAGCTATCACTTTTGTCTGGGGGAAGTTCAATGACCTGTTCCATACAACCTGTATCTTACTTGGAGAAGGAGCCTTTCCTATGGTTACCGTCTCCCCTTTCCTACTACCTTGTTGGTACTCCCTTGTGCCCTTTGTCACACTGCTGGATGCAATCCAGACCACTGAGGGGCAGTGCCACCTCCTGTCCAGTAGCCATAGTGCCATAAATGCTCTGCTGCATGGCTGCAGCCCTGGCCCACTTGCAAGGTGACCCCAACACAGGCCTAGTCCCAAATTTCTCTGTGCTCTGCAATGTCCTGCCCTCTTCCAGACTGTTCAGAGAGATATGAAGGTTCATTTTCTCCCTGAAAGACAAATAAGCACATCACATAATTGGAATTCCCGCATACTTCCATCATTCCAAGTATACACCTTGTATAAAGATCATGCAAGAATATTAATGATCAGTTAGTTTTCCAGTGACAAGTTACATGATACCTTTCAGACAAAAGATAACTGTAGTGAGTATATCAGGCTTGACAAGAACTGTTGATGCAAAGTACTGAACCCCAAATGGCCCTCAGCATCACACCTCCAACTCCTGTACCTCTGGCAGAGTGTTTTTCTGAGCTTTGGGAGAGAAAACAGTTTGATCTTTAAGGCAAAGCACACGTTTGTTTATATATCTGCATGTTGAAAAGGAGGTTTCAGCACTGGCAACCCGCTGTCTATGCATGCCAGCTGGATGGGGCAATAAAGAATCATACACTCCAGCCAAAGTGCCTAGTCTGTTTTTTGTCAGCATAATTCAGACTCCTCTGCTGCCCTCTGTCTAAATTTTCTGTCATACTTTAATCAAGCTAGCCCACTACATGTAGCATAAATCCTGCTACTAAGTCCTTGTACTTGAACAAAGAAATACTTTTCTCGGGGTTCCTCACACAATCTATATTTACATAAATGCATAAGGCCACTGACCACCTCTCAAGTGGTTGAGGTACCTTAGCTCTGCACGGTTTATTCATGTTTTTTGTTCCTTTTTCACACTTACTCTGTCTTCCCTAAATAGCAAAGTAAATAAATCCACAGACTCCCCCTATCAAATTTTTCCCTTAACCCATTTAGACAGATGATTTCTGAGCAGCCAAATAGATTCTGCATATAATCCAGGGGCTTTACTCATCCCAGCTCTCTCTCATTGGGAATGCTGCCATCTGCAAACAGGGTTAGAATGTGGGGTCCCCCTCCCTGATTGCTCCATGGCCCTTTGAAGGATATTAGTCCCATACAAACCCATGACAGCTTTATCCCCTCGATCACCTGGCAGGCTGTCCAGCCTATGGCCACCAATGCCAATGATTTTGCCAAGTCATCCCACATCCTTTGAGGGAAGTGTCAACAAGAGGAGTTGCCTTGCAACCACCCTTGTCCCTGAGCAATGAGGCTCACAATTCCTTGTATAATGTCTGTGGGCTACTGGCAAATTCCACTGCCATGTCCTGAGGAGGCCTGTAGCACCCTCTGGAAGGCGTGGACTCCTCCAATGTCCCAGCATCCACAAAGTGCACTGTTCCAGCTGGGGTCTTGGTTCCTGCCCAGCTGCCCCCCTCATCCCATTACTCTCCTTCTGAGTCATTAGCAGGCCCTTAGTCCTCAGCCAATCTCCATGCTTGTGAAGACTGAGTACTATGCTTCCCAGACCCACAATTACCCTACAAAGCTGCCCAAATGAACCCCCACCTACATCCAAGGCCACTGCTGGAAGGGCCTCCTGGAATGATCTGACCCTCCATCCCCAGGGAAGGGGAACAGGGAAAGGGAGGACCAAGGGATCTTCCACTTAGCTCCACCAAAGCAGCTTCTGGAGCAGCACCCACAGGGACCCCGGCTGTATCCTTGTCCAAAGTCCCAAAAGCCCTTCCCCACCAAAGTAGGAAGAGGGGTGTGGAAAGACAAAGGGAGCATTGTTCTCCCTCACTGAGGGAAATGTCATCTCTCACTACCAGCTCCATCATGTTCCCCCATTCTTGAGGCAGATGGGTGGCATTTTCTGCTACCTGCATTTTCTTTCCTTCTGTCTGCATAAAACCCACCAAAACTATAGAGCAGGCAGGGGCAAACACAGGCAGCACATTTTTTCCTTTTCATTTGTTGCTTACTTGCAGCTCCCATAGTGCTCCTGCCATTTTTGTCATTGCCACCATTCCCATCGGGTTCTTCTTCTCATTTCTTTAGGTGTCTTGCCAACAGCACTGATGTACTTCCCAAGCACACATTATTTCTTCGGCTTTAGTTTCTATCCTCAAACATCAAACCAACAGCTTCTCTTCCACCTTCCTTTTTTGCACCTCACTTCTTTGTGTTTGCCTTCAAATGCAAATGCCCATACACGTGATATTTACCCATGCCTCCCTGCTGTCAGCCAAAAGGGCCAAGATCAGCTTTCATTAGTTTTCTATGTCTCCACAGGCCTGGTTCTTCTCCTAATGAACTCTAACTTGAATGAAGGTGAGGCGAGTCAGCACAGTGCCTTGTCTTAATCCCACCACTATCTCAAAACTGTCCAAAATTCCATGTAGATTTTTACCACCACAGCTCTTGATCCTCAATACAACTCCTCTATCATCACCACTTCTTGACATCCCCTCTCCCCCAACCATCTCAATACACCAGTATCAGAGGGGTAGCCATGTTAGTCTGTATCTGTGAAAACACCAAGAGCCCTATGGCAACTTATAGACAAGCAGATATTTTGGAGCATCAGCTTTCATGGGCAAAGACCTGCTTTGTCAGATGCATGAGTAGAGGTTCCGGAGGAGGGTCAAAATATACAGGCTCAAGTAAAGGAGGAAGTCCCTTCCAGTCAAAAGGAAGGCCAGAGTTGAGAGGGTCAGTTCAGTCAGGGAGGATGTGGCCCATTAACAGCAGCTAATGTGGAGGTGTGAACATCAAGAGAGGAGAAACTGCTTTTGTGGTTGGCCAGCCACTTCCAGTCTCTGTTCAATCCTTGGCTGATGGTGTCAAATTTGCAAATGACTTGCAGCTCTGTCACTTCTCTTTGGAGTCTGTTTTTGAAGGTTTTTTTATTGCAGGGTGGTGACTTTTAAATCTGTTACTGAGTGTCCGTGGAGATTGACATGTTCTCCTACAGGTTTTTGTATGTTGTCATTCCTGATATCTGATTTGTGTCCATTTATTCTTTTACACAGAGACTGTCCAGTTTGGCCAATGTATATGGTGGAGAGGCATTGCTGGCACATGATGGCATATATTATAGTACCTGGGGGAAGTACCCTGTAACCATCCACATTCCTCATTTTTATATCATTGTGATCTTATATATAAACCATGCCTTGTACGGTATTAGGGAAAGATTATGTGCTGAAAGTCATTTTACTATCTGTATATCATCAATGCATATGAAATTCTGTGACTGCGTTTTATAATGGTCACTAAAACATGCTGTAAATTGGGGAATCAGCCATTCACATAATCTGTCTAGGTGTTGGGCTCCACATGCAATTGTGCTGAGTAATTATAGTTCCTGGAGGTGTTGCTGCTGGTCTCCACTAAGACGTTGTGAGAGGCAGATCAGAATGGGGAGAGATAAGGAGGCACAGCAGTCCCATGGTCCTAGGCTGCATCTCAGGAGATCTCATCATAGCTAATTCCCATAGAACCAAATCAAAAGCTTTCTCAAGATCAATAAAGGCTACATAGGAGTAACTACTTCATTTAAAAAAAATGGAAGAACTGACTAAACCTAAATATAGTGCATGAATGATAAGATAGTCTAAGACTACACAACCTGCTGAAAAAAACATTTACATCAAGCTTTAGTGCATATTCTGTGGATTTCAAGAGTAACAATGCCAAATATAAATCAAATAAAAATTATTTGACTGGAACTAGACTGGGTAATCAATATTGTTGCTATAAGTGGAAAATGCCATAATAAGTTGTTTGACCTCTCCCCCCCACACAAAAACACAAAAAGCAAAAACCCATGAAATGCGTGACTGAGAATCATTCCATATTAAAACACAAATAACTATCACAGTCTTTACAAGGGGGAGGGGCAGAAGCTCAAGCCAATATGGAAAGGTGTTTTTATTTTCAAACTTTAAAACTACTGCCCTTATTCATCTTAAACGCCCATTAATGCTCCTTTTTGGAGAGTTTGTATGCATACTTTGCCTAATTGAGTGCTATTTGAGGTCAGTAAAAATATTGTGACCTTGCCTTCAATGGGTTTTGGGTCAGATACACCCCATGAAGCTTCACTGTAGGGGTTTAAGTGGTTTGAAGGGATCTGTATGAGTCCTGTGTCCTTGCATGAATTTACCCCTTACGACCTCTTACTCTCGCCAGTGTTGTACCTTCTTCCATCCCCTACCTGCACTTTAACCTATCTCCTGCTTTTCTTGCACAATATTTTATCACCACCAGCAACAGCCTGCTGAAGAAGTGAAGAGAAGCCAACTTTCACTCCTTCGAGCGCCCACCACCACCATTCAGGAGTCACTTCATGGCTTGTATAACTGTTTTCCACATCCATGTTTAAGTGAGACTGTAACTCTTCATGGGTTGGGGGGCTATACCTGGGCCATCTAGTTGCAACTAAAACTCAAAAATACCCCAGATCATAAATAATGACTTTAAAACATTGCCCTTATTAATAAGTGAGCTTTCCAATGTTTTGGGAGTGCACTAGTGCTGGGCTGTTTTTTCTCATTATGCAATTTCTTTCTGAGGAGAATTTTGCAACTCCCCCTCCTCTCCCTCTGGGAAAATAGGAGAAACTAAACTACAGTAAATGTCTGGCAAAAAAGCAAACTTGTTCTTAAATTATTCTGGAGATGGCAAATGATAACATTCCAGTTATTCTGGATTGTAAACACGGGATCACCAACATTGAAAGGAAAGTGTCATGCAGGTTACTGACACTTAAAATTCTGTGAACCTGACTACAATGCCCTCCCCCCTGCTCCCCTGCTATTTTTAGCACCGTACTGAACCATTGCTTCCTTGATGCTGGAGACTTTCCCCATTGCTCCCCCAAACTCCCTGCTGGAGCCTTTCACTGCCTCACGTTGCTGTGCACTGCAGTGAGTGTAGACAACAGCCTGCCATTCATTGAGGCTATGGCCACAAAGCATAGTAATTTCGAGATAACAGCTGTTATTTTGAAATAATTTTGTGAGCATCTGCACTAAGCACACGCTATTTTGAAATAAATTTGAAATAATGGGTGCATTATTTTGAATTTTGTAAACTTCATTGCAGGAGAAGTAATATCTGTTTTGAAATAGCTATTTCAAAATAGGTGCTAAGACATGGAATAGCGCTACTTCGAAATAAGCTATTATGGCGTCCAATGGCACTATTTTGAAATAGGCTTTGTGGGTACAGACGTGCTATGTCAAAATAGCTGAGTGCTATTTTGAAATGCATTCTTGTGAGTAGCTGTGTTATTTCAAAATAACCTATTTTGGAATAGCTATTCCAGAATGGATTATTTTAAAATAACACTGCTGTGTAGATGTAGCCTGAAGTGTGTAGCTGTATGTACCCTACAAGATGCTACAAGTGTAGGCAAAGTCCTTGGTGTGTTATTAAGTTAAACAATATGAATTAAACTCTTTTCATCTTTCCTTATGAGCTGATCTTCAGCACCCTGCTCTGTTAAATAATGCCACTATGCATTCAACTCAAAACCTTCTATTTCAGATTATTCCCTCAGATGTATAAAGAAAATATTTTTCTGTTTCCTGCTCATGTTTCTAAATTCCCTAGGTCCCTTTTTCCAGTCATCAATGGTGTTCACAACAACTCTCATTTTAGGATTATTTGCAAATTTTATTAACAAGTTTCTGAATTATTAATGAAAATGTTAAATTAGACTTAAACTGACTCTATAAAACCCCAAAAGCCTGTTTCTTTAGATATAGTCCTTCAGCCAGTT
Source organism: Carettochelys insculpta (assembly GCF_033958435.1). Lineage (NCBI taxonomy): Eukaryota > Metazoa > Chordata > Testudines > Carettochelyidae > Carettochelys > Carettochelys insculpta. The sequence goes on from NC_134139.1 coordinate 94,156,593, forward strand.
TTCAATCTACATGACAACATTCATATCCAGGCCAGTTTGAATTGATTTTGTGAGACTTCATCAGACAGTGCATCTCGTTTTAGTAAATCCAGATACGTATGTGCCCTTCAATCGCTGTAAATTGGCAATGTGCCTGTGAAACAGGGTGCAATGCTATCTTCAATTATTTCACTCAGGCTACACAACTGAATCGATGACCCCCAAGCTCTAATTCTAGGTCAGACCTCAACAACAGGAAAGGTGAAATAAAATGTTGACTTTGATGTATGCCTGAAACATCCCTGGGTCGTGCCCCTGTACAGCAGGCTGGATTAGATAACTTCTCAAAATCCCTTCCAGATGTTCATGTCTATGATCATTTATACGATCTGAGGCAATCTGTGAGCAACACCGTGGCTATTTCAGTATCTGGCCGTCATAATCAAACATTTAGATACCCTGAAATGCTCTCTTACAACATCGTTTTTACAGTAAACCCCTTAAATACACGACTTTGAGTTGCACTGGGGAAAGCTGGAGGGCAGACAGCCGGGCCCCTATGGGGTCTGCCCCTAGCTTCTCCCAGCTGGGGGAAGCCAGAGGGCACACAGCCATACCAGTGTGGCTTCTCCTCGGCTTCCCCCAGCTGGGACAAGCTGCGCCGCCTTTGACTGTGGCATACTAAAGTATGTGGCACATTAAAAGTCTGGAACAGAGCAAAGATCATAGCAAAGATCCCAAGGGAAGGAAGCCATCGAGAGACCCCAAGAGCTACCAACTGATCCCCCTGCTATCTGTTACCTATATGTTGATGGAGAGACTACCCCAATGCAGATTAATGAGGTAACTTATTCTCAGATGCCTTGTGTTCAGGGGACGGGGTGAGAAGAGGTGTGCAAACAAAGCATCCAAGATGCAATTGAATCAAGACACAGAAAATGTATTTGATGTGGTAAAGAAAGCTGCTGCAGTCCTTATTAACCTAATGGCAGACTCTGACACTGTGCGGCACATATTATTCCTTGTAGGCCAGGAATGTCCAATATTTTCACAACTCATGGCGAATAAGACACTGTGTTGTGGTGCAGATGGGGGTGGCCAACCCATGGCTCTTGCAGCCTTTAAATGAGGCTCTTACTGTGAGCCAAATGCAGGGAGTGCCATCCATCTCCTCCGTGCACACGCCCCACCGCTCGGTGGGAGCAGCACGTGGCGGCAGTGGCTCTGGCAGCAGTGGCTCTGGCAGCAGCTCTGGTGAGTTGCTGACATTGAATTAGAATGGAGGGGAGGACCTGGGAGTGTCTGGCTCCATAAAGTTTTGTATCATATAATGTGGTGAATATGGAAAGACGACAACCACAAGTGTGGCGATGTTTGAATTTCTATTGGACACTGATGTTGTAAGCCAATGATGCAGTTCATCCAGGAAACAATTAGTAACCAAAGCCTCACACTGCAAGTCAGGGAAAAAATCAGTCATCGTACAAATCTCCCTTTGGCCTTCTGCCAAGGTCACTGCTGGTTCTCCTTCTGAAGGCTGCAGCCCAAGAGGCACATGGTAATGGATGACATCTGTGTTGCAGACACTGAAAATGATTTCCACAGGATTCAAAGGACTATCAGCCAAGTCATGGATACTTTGTTCACCTTCTGCCGGCAACTGAGACTAAATTGCAGGGTGCATCAGCAAGGGAGATTTAATCCACAGCTTTTTGGTGGGTGTCAAGTAACTTGCGGGCTGTGAAATGCAACAATAGCATGCCCATGGTCATATGGCCACCAGGTGGCAAGCTCTCGTGAACAGAAAGCATAATGTTCTCTAGAGGTCTCTCGTGATCCTTTGCTTTGCATTTAAGGAGCAAGCAACAGTTCATTTGCCTGAGATCCTTAGTTCAAGCCAGTTGGCACAGGCCAGCCAAGAGGTTTTAACTGCATGGCAGACATATCCTTATTCTTCAGTATGGCCCCCTAGAAGCACTGCTGGGGTGAAAGTTCTTACAAACACAGGTGGGTAATACCTTCATTTTACACAGAAAAAGCAATCTTCAAGATTTGGGCCCAAATTCACCAAGTACTGAAGTGTGAATTTCAATATGGCGCTGAATTTGGGCCTTGGCTCACACTCGGAGATATATTTTCCTCCAACATAGGAGATGGTCTCCTCTTCTGGATATTAATAGCTTGTAAATATATTTGCAAAGTTTCATGTGCACTACATACATATGTAGCAGACCACAGTGTGTGACAATATACACGATGTGAAAGTCTGATGAAATCAGATTATCTGAAATCTGAAATATCTTCTACCTCTTTTACACGTATGTGCATGCGTGTTTATATTGGTGTCTGATAGTTACTACATAATATTATAATCAGAAGAGAGCATTATTATACTTAGTTACATGGGACAGCAGGATGATTTTGTATATAGAGGTTGTTACTATTTTGATTTATATCTTTGTAAAGCGTCTATTAAAATAATTTCATACATAATCTGGACAAACACAAAACTTCAAAAATCATGGAATTGGAAAGGACTTGTAGAGGTCATTAAGTGCAGTTCCCTGCACTCAAGGCATGACCAAGCACCATCCAGAGCATCCCTGACAGGTGACTGTCTAACCTGTTCTTAGAAATCTCTAATGATGGAGATTCCATAAGCTGACTAGGTAATTTATTTCAATGCTCGACCAATAACGAATTGAATAGCTTATCCAATAACAACGATAAACTGGAAACATCTTTACTTTGATTCCCTTCAATCTCAGAAGCTCACTGTTGGATTGCTACTTAAAATAGCAGTCTTCTATGAAAAACACAGTCCTTCTATAAAATAATATTGATGACACACCTCACTCTGAACCAATGCTAAGTCTCATGTAATTTGCCAAACACCAACCCAAGTAATTACATTCTGCCTACCTACATTCAATTTCAATTGATACATTATTCAACTGAATTTCCAACTAATAAATTGTGCATCACTTTCTGAGTACGGGGGAGTTCAGTGATGCTACATGCCACGTATTACCCAGAGATGGACAAAGTGTTTCTTAATTGCTCACTAACCGATTTATTTAGTATTTATCTTTGTAGCACAGCTAAGTATTTAGGTTACCTATTTACAAAACACAAAAATAGATTATTGAATGAACAGTGACATAAAACTAAAGCTTCCTATGTCTATTGGCAGTGAACTTGTGAATGAGATATAAAACCATCTAGGTGTTTACATTTGAAAAGCACTTTCAGATCTTTTGACATAGATTATATTATTAAACGTAATATATTACATATAATGATGCAAAATAATGAGCAGAACCTTCTTTAATTAATATAACAATCACTTAGCAACAGTGGGATTGGTTGTTTAAATAACTCAGAGGTCAGCTGTGTCATTGTACCTGTGTCAGAGACAGGACACTAGAAAGGCAAAGCAGATGAGGTAATATCTTTTATTGGATAAACTTCTGTTGGTGAAAAAAAGACAAGTTTTTCTGCTTATACAAAGCTCTTCTTCAACCTAATCAAGGTTATCTAATTTACCTTATCTCTTCTTAGAGTACGGTAATGAAGCTCAGAAAGCTATTCTTGTTTCAATTATTTTTCTTGTCACACCAGTCGTAAACATGAGCATGATTCCATGGTAGTAACAGCACCAAGTCTGACCGTAGTTTCACCGTATATACCTCACACTCACAATATAAAAGTAATCAGCAATTACCTTCAAAGAGAAAATAACAGTGATCTATGGACTAATATAACTGATCAGGTTTTTTCAATTCTGTACTCTTTAGTAATAGTCCAGACTCCTTCCACAAGTAGCTTTGAAAATGGTGGTTACAGTACTCAAATGAAATACACATAGGGCCTGTTTCTACAGTTAGTGGTATAATATGTATTAGCGATAACAAGGATGTTTGTGGGATGCAGGACCTGATCCTGAAAGTTCTATGCATGCTAAAATGTGACTGGACATAATTAAGGCCCAATCCTGTGATATGCTGAGCACCTGCCTCTGACATTGACCACAGTGGGAAATAAAGATGCTCAGTAACACTCCAGAGGCATTCAGCACTTACAGGCCTAAGCAACATTTGGGAAACTGAGAACATGGTTGGCTACCATAAAGTTTCCCTAGGTAAGAAACAGTTCAAGAGGCCAGAGATTTATTAATTTAGTGCCTGTGAGAGGTGTCAACAAACTGACTTAGAGAATGAATCCCACTGGGGTACAGGTAACAGGTACAGCATGAGAGGTAGTGATATGAGCTTACTCCATTGCCCCATGACTATGCTTTACTACCTATTGGAGGAATGACAGGGGAGGCTAAGAGGATTCTTCCATCTCTTTACCACTTCACTTAGTAATTACTTTTTGTGTACCAATAAGGGCACCAATTGTGAGACCTGTGATATCACAGCTGTAGTGGAGATTGCATTGACAAGTGTAATTTTATTCCATAAGCTACAGACCCTACGAACTCCTACAAAAGAAAAGTACCTTGTTTTCATATAGGATAATTTGCCTTCAAAAAAACACCCACAGAAAATAGATCTAATTTTTTTCCACCAACTTATAAAAAGACTCATTGTTTCCATGAGTCATCAGATGACCTTTAAAGCTGCCAAAGAAGTCTGACCATTTTATGAGACAAGCTGGGCTTTTTGTTGTTATTGTTGTTTTATTGTCCTTTCAAGTAACAAAGAGGAAGCCGTGCTAGTCTATACACTATCAAAACAAAAAACAAACAGTCAAGTAGCACTTTAAAGACTAGCTCACCTAATAAACCATTTTGCTAGTCTTTAAAGTGCTACTTGACTGTTTTTTGTTTTGTCCTTTCAAGGTTATTGCTGAACAATGTTTACAAGTGGAACCATCGAAGATCAACCTCTTCTGCTAAAAAACTGACAATTTACTCTAAGTAGGATTATCACTTCTTGTTGCACAAGAACCAAAACAAATTGAAAACTTCTGCCTGAAAATTATTAAGAATGAGCAAACTTACCAGTTCTTTCTGGTAACCCCCCATTTTTCCATCCTTCCCTCTCCCCACAAGCCAGTTATCCAGCTTCCAAACCCATTCTTTTTGCTTTCGAGAGTTCCAATCCTATCAGTACACAACCTTTTTCTCTAACTTCCAGATACTGTCTCCTATTCAAGGAGCCTCTAGCGCTCTCTTCCTTTAGTAGCCTAGTCTACATTCCCGGCATAGAAAACACTTTACTATCAAAGACTTTTGGCAAAAACAACATTTACATTAGCTTGGATACAGAACGTCTCTATCTTTCTAGAAATACACTCAAGATTTTCTTTGTCAACATTCTATAAACTTTGCGTTTGTTTTTCATCTTATTTACATTTTCAAAATTATAAAATGACTGATTCGCATAAGTGTCATGGTCCCCCTATTTTTGAAAAAATGTCAAAAGTTAAAAAATTATTCATGGGTATCTCTCTTTATTCTTCTGGCCTCAAACTCAGCAAAGCACTTTCGCTTTCTTAAGTACTTTGCTGAATCAAGGCCCTATTATATAATCTCGCTGTTTTCAAAATACAGGAGTGAGAAGTTTATTATTAAGTATAAAAATTAACTCAAGATCAAATCTGGTTATTAAAACAAAGCTTTATTATAATTTTTGTGGCACACATGATACAATATATATTGCATTTTATCCAATACAAATACTGTAAATGACAATTTGTTCAGAGAAAGATAGACAGAGAGAAAGATTAATATGCAACAAGATATGGGCAAATTATTTATTTAATTTCAGTAGCTACTTTGAAAACTAAAAAAGGGGAGCCAAATCCTGCCCTATCTGGAGAAAAAACATTGCCTTCAGGGGAATGATTTCAGGTTTACCACTAACTGAGAGCAAAATTTGACCCTTTGATTGAAAACATTCTATAGCTTTATGCACATCACAAGTAAATGCACTTAAATTCTTAAAATATTTTCTATCTAGCATAATCCTCTACTGTAGTGGTAGGTTAAGCTTTGTTTAAAAAAATGCAGCCAATTCTGCAAACTCTAATGCTTAATTCTTACAGAAGCAAGCCTAGTGAAAACAATGCTCTACGAATTTGAGTAATAGTTAATACATGGCATTCCAAGCCTTTTCCAGAAAGATTACAAACCAGCTTAAACTTTGCTCAGGGGTTAATTAAACTGCATGGTTAGAAAAATCACTCTGAACTTTGTTCATGTTAAACTACTGCTTTATTTTTATTTGCTTTAGCTAAATGAGCAAAGATGCCAGAAACATGTCCAGAAGAAAAGCAAATATTATAAATAAGAGGTGAAGTCACTGATGTACAATGTCCGAATTTAAAACAATTTAAAAATGGATTCAACAAAATCAGAGCCAAAATTAGAACTCCGAAGTTCCTGATTCCGCTAGTCTTGGGCTCCAGTGAAAGAGAACAGACAAAGTGTTTCTTTGGACTTAAGGTGAAATCCTGTCTCCACTGAAGTCATCAGTGGCTTTGTTACTAACTTCATAGAGTCTAGAATTTCACCCGTGGTCTCTTGGGTTGAGCACCTAAGACCTTCCATGTGCTAATCTTGCCCTCATCTAACAGGTCAGCTACTTTATCTGCCTCCATTTCCCCCTATGTAAATCAGAATGAAAAATACATCTCTTGTAGGGGAGTTTTGATTGAACTAGTTCTGAATGTTGTCGTGTGCACTCAAATCCCACTGGGAGCACATTCAACATGTAGTATAATCAGACCCTAATTTCTTAATGTGCTTTTTGTAAAGCATAATGTCTCCACGCTTTGAAAGTGTGTATGTAAAGAACAACAGCTGAAACAGCTTTGAACTGTATTTATAATGTGGGCAGAATAGAGTGAGCATATTATTAATTAGCTGGCAAAGATTCTGTCCACCTATGTAATCATGGAATGAACAAAAAAAAAGCACAGGCTGAAACTGCTGCTACCTACCTCATCTGATTATTAGTACATTAATATGTTCACTTCCAGCCTCCGCACCTATGCACAGTTCAGTTTGACCAGTATCTTGCTAACCCAGTGATCTGCTGTCAATGCAAAAGGTGCCCATACCTCAAGTTTTTTTTTATATTTGCTAATATTAGTGTTTTCTGTTTTTATTCAAGGATATTATTTAACCTGTATGTGAAGACTTTAACAATAGAAAATAAGAAAGGTAATGAGTGTTAATCTAACAATTACAGAAACCTATGATTTCTCATACCTAATTATACCACTGGACTGCCAAATTTAATATTCCACATTCAAAAATGGCCAATAACTACTGTTTCAGAGAAAATAAAAATAAAAATATATATAGAATTGTGCGTTAGTTATGTAATCTCTCCTAGTCCTGTACTAAAATTGTTTTTCTAAAAGAAAATAAAGATTATAATTAATTTTCCTTAAAAGAGAGGTTAATAATTTTAATGATTGCTGTAATCTCTGTTAAGATGCCCCATCTCCTGGAAGCTTGAATTTCTCTCACAACAAAGGTATGGGCCTGTTGTACATTTAAGAGATATGAAAATGAAAGAAAGATTATGTAAATCAAAGACCATCTGAATGCTCAGTTAAAATAGGATTTATAGTTCAATTTTTGAAAAAAAATGATGCAGTTATATAAGATCTTGTAAGGTCACTAGTAAAAATAATTTCTTCAGATTAAAAGCCATTTCTGGACAACAGTCAAGTGATATACTGACCTACTTTTTTCTTTTCGATTAAGTTTCTGCTTGTCATTGAACCTTTCTGGTGCACTGGATCAGAAAAAAATTAAATTAGATTTTAATGAAGTAGAGCTGCAACTTGATCTGCTAAAGTAGACAAATACCACAGTTAAGAAAAGATTTCGGCTGCTCTACAAAAGAGACTGAAAGATTTTCTTTTCAGGAAGTGAAGCTAAGATGTGACCCCATCAAAAATAAATGGGGTATTTAAATGAAAGGACAGTGTGTGAAAAGATGAGTACTGAAGAGATAAAAAATAACTTAGGCCTTTGTTCTCAGAGCTGAGTAGTAAGGGAAGATTGGTAGTGCAAGAATTGAGTTTGTGCCAAAAAATGTGCTGCTTTTGTGGCATACAAATGCAATCAGATTTATCCAAACTAAAACCCCCTCATGCACAGAAGGGGAGATCTGATCTTGAAAATGGCAGCTGGGCAGCCTCCATTCCTCTGCATCATCCTTAGCTGAAAGAAAAGCTAAAGGGACAGAGGGTCTTTTTCCCTCCTTGATCTTTAAAGAGGTCAAGACCTATTAGAAAGAACATTGCATAATTGTGAGTTGATCATGGCTATTCCAGGGCACCCATACTACTGCATGGCTATTAGCTAATCCTGTGCTATTTGCATGCTCCCAACCACTCTATGGCATGTTAATTATGCAAAACGGGCTCTGTTGCTATTACAATGTGTGTTGCTACAACTTACATTGGTGTGAGGGGACAGCATGCTGTTTCCAAACTTCATATCCTCTGGCATACTACTACCCAGTCAAGCAGCTATTTGTCAACTAAGGTGAACACAAAGGCACTTGCAATGAGAAGAGTGAAGCATCTGTTGGTTGGAGAAGGTAGCTGTGTAGCTCTGTTATCTCCTCAACTACCCAACGGAATTTCACAATCTGGCTGTGCTATGAACTGTTTAGCAGAGGCTGGTGTAAACCCCACATATTGGCAATCAAGCACATAGATCTTGATGCCATACAAGCTTTATATAGGAGGTGATATGACTAGTCTCTTACCCATCTCTCTGAACTTGTACAGATAGCTGCCATTAGTGGTAGAAGGACTTACACATATTGTTCCTGGTCAGGGAAACAGACACTGATTACCTGTATTTAAAATATTACTTATTAAAAATACTTCACTGTCTAGAGTGGAAGAAATTAAAATTGAGGATTTCTCCTTTTCTGTACTTTGTTTTGCTGCTGGTACAGTCAGTAAAATCCTAGCTCTACTGAAGGCAATGGCTAAACTCCTCTTGATTTCAACAGAGCCCTGATTTCACTCATTTACAGAGAGATAGTTATAGGAATACTGGCTAAAATCAGCCACAATCTACTCAGGACTCATTGTTGAAAATGAACAGCATCATAAGAACCAGCTGAGTTCTGTCCAGCTGTTTCTCAAAGCAGCGCTCTTCAATGAAGAAGCTGTAAGTGGCTTTGTGAGTGTCCATCTTCCCTCGCAGCGACCTCTTTGGAGCAGAAACAAGTGACCAAATGGTGCTGATGAGAATGGATCACTCTCTCAAGATGTGTGATGATTTCATAGTCAGGAAGTGCAAGGCTGGTAACATTGAGGCCCAACATGTGTGAGACCACCTCACGGAACTCTGCCAGCTGCAAAAGCAAGCAAATACATCAAATCATCCAAAGGGGAGGCAGCAAAAACACCAATACACACACAAAGGCAAGTAGTCCTTTTATCAGCGAGTCAAAGATTATGTAATCATTCCTTACAACTTGAAAGTTTTGTCATTGTTCTTTTTTCACAAGACAACACACAGTCTTCTCAAGGTTTAGCTGCAGAAAAAAGGCACCATAGGCTGCCCAACAGCCTTCATCTTTTTGAAGGCCATGTTTTTCGTCCAGTTCCAAGTGGACAGGTGCACACAGGAAACGACGCCATCAATATTGTTGGCAGTCACAGCAGGAAAATTATGATAATAGGAGCTATGGCACTGCATGAACACAGGTGACATACCTAATAAGTGAGAATGGCCAAGTTCTATTCAGTCACTTTTCGGAGTAGAACCACGCTTTAATAAAAGCTATCAGGCAACCTTCAGACACCTAATCTCCCTGATAAGATTTTTCTAGTTCGGCACTAAGGGTAAGGAGAAGCATCAGCAGAGGTGCTTAAACCTGCAGCTTCTAACTTCCATATTGCCTGTGGCTGGCTACAGCCATCAGCCAGCCTCTCCCTGCTAGTCCCCTTTAAATCACCTTTACACAGATCCAGATAGCTGGCAGCAAAAATATTTCAAACAAACTAAAACTCAAAACAATGGATTTATGACATTGTCCTTTCCAGCCACCTTCACTGCCTTTACATTCTTCAAATCTTCCCCTACCACTTGAAGGATAGATCAAACCACCTCACTCCTTTCCATCCTGTGCCAGAAAAGGCCAGCAGGTAAACAATCTTTCTCTTGCTATGATCTCTGCATTATGATGGAAGAGGTAAAGTGTAAAGAGAAATTGTCCTAATTGGAGAGGAGAGAATCCTAGTTCCATCCTACACTATTAAGTTATGATCCCAGACCTTTAAGAAAACAATAACCTGGGTTTTCCCCAAACACTGAATTTTACCCTGAGACCATTTCTTCCCCTGCCCTCACCTCCCCAACATATGTCTCTGGCATTTCTTAGGTCCTCCTCTGGTCCAGAACTTCTGAAACTTTAAAAGGGAATGTCAAGGGTCAGGACTTAGATGGTTCCAGTCCTCACTAGCTCTTAAATGGTGCATAAAACCATGTTACGTCACCCATATCTATCTTTGAACAGTGAGTTAGGTGTTTCCGCTGTTGGGATACTAGATGAATTTCTGCCATCATGGGCAAATGCAGTAACCCACCACAACACAATTAAAGGAGAGTAAGAGAGAGACCCTTCCCCTCCACAATTTCTAAATTGATAATTATTAATTTATATTGCCAGTAGTACATAGAGATTCCAACCAAGATCAAGGTGCCATTGGCCCAGGAAGAGTACAGACACAGGGTAAGCTGTAGTCGTACCCTGGAGAGCTCACAATCTTAACCCTCTTCAAACTCTGACAATAAAAGCGTAAAACAGAGTAGAAACAAAAAAATACACTACAAAATACCCAATTACCTACAGAATGGAATCCAGAATGCTAAGTTTATTGTAGCATACCTATACCAAATTCAAATTCAAGAAAAATCTATTACAAAAACTAAAGCCTGAAACCTTTAGTCAGGCAAAGTCTCACTGAATTCAGCAATAGCTTGTGACTACAGAGTGAGTGAAAATCAAATATGGACCTTCCCAATTTACAGCTAAGATCAGAAAAATTAATAAATCAAATCATGATAAAGTGTTGAGAGAGCATAAGAATTCAGCCCTGTAATATGTACCCTAAATTAGGTCCAAAAGCTGTAATAGGCTAAACAATGCAGCACTGGAGCGGCCTCATGTCTCAGAGTGCTCTTCCCAGTTTAAGTTCAGAGCTAAGCCAGGAGGCTATAATTCAGAATCTGGGGTGGAATGCTGAAGCAGCATGGTGGAGAGTTAGCTGGAATTTTTGTAAGGACTCAATCCAGATTGGATCCAACAGGCCGCAAAGCTGGCATCTGCCAAAGAGGACCCCAAACACATTTTTTAAATAAAATCTGGAGCCCCTGTGTAGTCCTCTTGCTCTTGGATCCAGGAGTCAGTTGGCCCAGGAGCATCCAGCAGCAGTGTCCCCAAATGTGCCTCCTTTCCTTCCCCCACTAACATTCTCAAAGCTCCTGACCAGATTATTTCCTTCCTGTAGAAGAGAACTACAAGAGACTCCTCTAATATAATCTAGTTGCCCAAGGAGATTAAACTCAAGATGTGGAAAATTCTCTTCTAGTCCATCCTGACCAATGCGCTCTAGGCTGAGCACGGTTCATGATTGTTGTTCTCTGTATCATAGCTGAAGTCTACATTTTTCATCCTTTCCTGAGGTGAAGTAACAGCCTTTACTTCTTAAATTTTGTCTTCATTTTTTGAGAGTTACGTCCACAGTAATTGCTAAATGCCTGAACGCCACAAACTCTCAATGTCTGCACAGCAATAAAACCACCATGGCTGGCATGTGTGAGCTGACGTAGGATCCTTTAGAAGTGTGAAAGTCCCAGAACTCAGGCTCCAGATCAGCCTGAAAAGCAACTCAGAAATGTTATAGCCATACAGCCCCAGCCACAGAACTGCTGACATGGACCAGCCAGGAGTGTTTTACTGTAGCATAAACTTACCCTCAGACTAACAAATGGCTTGCTTTCAACCAGTGGAATGGGCACATTAAAGGATAGAAATCTCCTCATTCTTTTCTTCCTACTTGTGGACAACAGTTATTGGTATAAATGGCCAGATTCGAGGAACTGTGAACATTTTAGCAATTTGGAATACTCACATACTTCATACCTACTTCAACATCTTGTACACACTACAGCCATCATCATTTTCTTGGCCATCCTCTTGTTCTTCACCTGCACACTTCATATATACCCATAAAAATCACAGCCTACTTCTTTACAGCTTCTCTCATACCATCCATCTTGATCTCACTCTCGATTACATCATTCCACCTGTGTTCCAGAAATGGCATCTTCTCACTGCCCTCAAAAATATCATTACAATGGTTTTAATTCTTCTCAAGTGCCTCTTCTGTCACTCATGTCTGTGATCCATACAGGAAAGCTGGCCATACCATGGTTTGTCTAGTTGTCCTTAAAAAACCTGGGTAACTGTTTATCACAAATCACTCCCACTTATCTTTCACCAGAATTCCCCTGCACTCAGAAGTCTTGCTTACAGTTCTCTATCAATTTCCTCATTTGCTGCTAACAAACCATGAAGGTACTCAACCAGAAAACTGATTTAAGCACTGGGCCTCAATGTTGTTATTCATCTGTCTTGGTATTGTGCAAGGTCAACCACACAACTTCAGTCTTTGTTTTTACTTATTTGGAGGCCATACTTTGTTAGGTTCCTCTTCCAAGCATTGATTATCTGGATCAAAATTTCCTGACTCTCAGCCTTTAGTTCAATATCATCAGCACAGGTTAACTTCATACAACCTTTGCTCTCCTCCGAAGTCTGTCACAATTATGAATACTAAACATTCTAAGTACTGATCACTGGTAGAGCCCAGCCTTCACCTTAAAACCCTTCGTAACCCAAACAGTATCTGCTCTTTTTATCATGGAAACATTATAAAAACCCATCACCATCTGGACAAGACCCTCTGTTACCTTCACAGAATCATAGTAGAAGTCCCAGAAATCTCCTAGGTAGTTTGTTGAATGCTTTATCCAAATGGAGGAAAGCCCAAGTAACTTGATGTTTCTCTCCAGCTTTTTCTCCCCCTATCATCTGTTGATCCTTTTCTGAAATCAATGTCATGGCCTTTCCTAAAATGGGTTCCACTATTTGCCAAGTGCAGCTCTATATGATTCTCTCAGTTTCATGCAATGGGACAGCAACTTGATTCCTTGGCACTTCGAAGAATCATGCATCTCACCTTTTGTTTATATGTCAGTACCAGTATGGGCATTCTCCATTCTCTAGGCATTATCTTCTCTTTGTAAATGGTGCACAGAACTCCTCTAAGCCAGTACACACCAATCTCTCTCAAGTCTTTGATCAATTTGCCATGACTTTTTCTGAACCAGTTGTTTTTCTGCATGTCATCTTCAGTGGTGCAGGCTTGATATTTGTCTCTGACAACTCAACAGATATTTGGTGTAATTATAGCTGTGTCAGTTGCAGGATATTAGACAGAAAGTGGATGAGGTAACCTCTTTGGCTGGACCAATTTTAACAGCTTATCTGGCTCATCAACAGAAGTTGGTCCAATCAAAAATATTACCTCACCCGCCTTGTCTCAGATCAATAGAAAAATACATTAAGAAAAGCGGATTTCCTGTTAATGATCTGCAGCAAGAAAACAGGAAAATCTATATGTTCAAGAAAGAGGTGAAAAGAGAGTTGACTGCCCTGCAAAGCAAAACACATTATAACAAGCTGACCAAAAAGCAACACTGCTCCCCTGGCAAAAATACTGAACAAGAAACATGGATTTTTGTTCATTGTTTCAACAACATGACTGAGAAAGTCAACACAAGCAAATAAGTATTGAAATATTACCTTAGTGCTTTTGCCTGGAACAGAACTACATATTTGTGCTCCTAAGCTGAGGCACTGCTGTATACATTTCATGAAAAATTATTAGACTTTTATATTAAAATATTTAGTGACTAGAAAAAAATATGAAAATTTTCCTTCAGCTTTCCAAAACAATCATCAATGTCATGACAAATCTCAAAGGTACATGGCCTCATTGCAAATCAAGCACCATCTGGGTTTATCTGATAAGGAGTTTGAGTGTTCTGGTTATATATTCAGCACATAGGTCCATCACTGGAAATACTGTTGTATCACCCAAGCTTTTGTTGCCCACAGGCTCTCTGGCAATGTACTCATATGTCTTGATACACAGTTCAGTTGGAGGGACTGCTGGATTTGGCTTGGAATATCCTCATTTCTGATTTTACCCTGCCACTTGATATGGAACAGAAACACCAATCTGGCATTCCTCAGCCTTCCTCAGTGCCCACATTTTAATTTCATGCAAGAGAATTGGTGTATCTGGTTCTATAGCTATGCAGCTTTGTAACAAGCTTTATATCACTATGCTTCATTAAGGACACTCAGGCTATGTCTACACTGTTATTTTAAAATAACACAGCTACACACAAGAATGTATTTTGAAATAGCATCCAGCAATTTTGAAATAGCACATCCAGACACATAGTGCCTATTTCGAAACAGCGCTATTCCATGTCTTAACATAGCTTGTTTCGAAATAGCTATTTTGAAACAGGCATAACTCCTCCTGTAATGGGGTTTACGAAATTCAAAATAGTGACCTGCTATTTTAAATTTATTTTGAAATAGCATGTGCTCAGTGCAGATGCTCTCAAAATTATTTCAGAATAATAGCTGTTATCTCAAAATAACTTTGCTGTGTGGCCATAGCATCAAGGGCCAGAAACAGCTGCAATAGCTGCTATGAGAGCATCCATAACTTTCAGGCAGCCTCCTTTCTAAACAATGCAACATGGAAAATAAAGGCCATGCTTTTCTACTGAAATATCACAAACTGAGACAAGTATTACACACTGGATAAACTTTCATTTAAGGCTTTCTTCAGACACAACAAATTCTTCAGACACAATAAATCTTGCATCTTGGCAGGGGTTTAGACTAGATGATCCTTGTGGTCCCTTCTAACCCTATGAATCTATGATTCTGGGATTCCTTAGTTATTTCAAAATTATTGTATGTATGCACAGTCCTAATTTCACTTCAGTTAGTCATGATTTTCCCTACAAAAAGAATAATGATTTCTGTATATATAATATTTCTGATGCAAAAATAAATAAATTCACATTACATTTTCATTACTCTCACCCCAACAAAAAAGTTGAAAAGGGTCTTATTTGGGCCCAGATAACAAGGAGAGCCAAAGGACTCTTACTACACAGACCAAAAACTAAACCAAGTACTGTGAAAAAGACAGTTACCTGTTCTGTAACTAGTGTTCTTCCAGATGTGTTGCTTATGTCCATTCCAAGTTGGGTGTGCGCTGGTGCACACCCAGTAGCCAGAAGCATTTTGCCCTAGCCAGTAGTCTTAAGGTTGGTGTGGCACCCCCAGAGTAGTGCCAACATGGCAATCAATATATGCACTGCCCAACCCTCCTCTCCCTCCACAGCTCAGTTCCTTCTTGCCCGCTACTCTGACAGTGGGGACGGTGGCAGGATGGACATGAGCAACATATTTTGAAGAACATCAGTTACAGAACAGGTAACTGTCTTTTCTTCTTCGAGTAATTGCTCATCCCCATTCCAAGTTGGGTGAATACAAGCCAATGCCTAGGATGTGGGGTTGCAGCCCCAAACAGGCTGCAGGACAGCCCTGCCCACCACAGTGTCTTCCCATGCATGCTTTGTTGAAGCGTAACGTGCTGTAAACATATGAATTGAGGACCAGGTGGTCGCCCTACAGATGTCCTGGATAGGCACTTGCGCCAAATATGCTGCAGAAGAGGCCTGCATTCTCATGGAGTGTGCCCTAACCATCGGGGGAGGAACCCCCGTGAGCTTGTAGCACTCCTTGTTGCACGTCACAATCCAGAAGGAAATCTGCTGGGAGAAGACCAGAACGTCCTTCATCCTACCATCAACTGCCACAAAGACTTGCTGTGGTCTAAAGGGCCTAGTCCTATCCATACAGAAGGCCAGTGCCCTTTTAATGCCCAACGTATGTAAACATTGCTCCCTTGGGTAGGCTTTGGGCAAAATACCAGTAGGGAAATGTCTTGGTTAACATGATACGTGGAGACCACCTTAGGTAAAAATGCGGGATGAGGTCTCAGCCTAATCTTATCCTTGTGAAACACTGTGTAGAAGGGGTCCACTGAACGTGCCCTCAACTCAGATACCCTTCTGGCTGACGTGACTGCCACCAAAAACACAGTTTTGTAGCTCAGAAACAGCCAGGAGCAGGGAGCCAGGGATTCAAAGGGGGCCCATAAGCTTGGTTAACACCACATTGAGATCACACGGGGGCAGTAGCGCCTGAACCTGGGGCTTGATTCTTTCTAGACCTTTCAGAAACCTTTTGACTATGGGGTCTGAGAACACAGATGATATTCCATGACACCGGTGAAAAGCTGAGATAGCAGCTAAGTGCACCCTAACTGAGGAGAGGGACAAACCCTCCTGTACCAGACCCCATAAGTAATCTAAAATCAACAGGATAGGGACTGGAAGGAGATAGTCCTGTGTGAAACACCCACACTGAAAACCTTTTCCACTTAGCCAAATAACTAACCCTCGTAGAGGATTTTCTACTATTTAACAATACTTCCCTTATGGGATCCAAACAGGCCAGCTCCTGGTCCCTCAGCCATGGAGCATCCACACCTTGAGGTGCAGCAACTGGAGATTGGGATGTTGCAGTCTTCCCTCTTGCTACATCAGCAGGTCCGGCCGGATCGGCAACATCATTGGCTTGCAGATTGACAGGTGCATGAGAGTCGAATACCAGTGCTGACGGGACCATGCTACTGCCACCAAGATGATCAACTCCCCTTCTGAGTGAATCTTGAGGCGCACCCTGTGAACTAGTGGAATCAGAGGGAATGCGTGCATCAGCCTGCCCAACCAGGGGACACTGAAGGCGTCTGCCCAGCACCCTGGGCTCTGCTTGTGGTAGGAGCCAAGTGTCCCGCATTTTGCATTGAGGTGGGAAGGAAACGGGTACACCTGAGGTTACCTCCACTTCTGGAAAATAGAATGAACAACCTCCGGGTGGAGAGACCACTCATGATTCATAACGTACCTGCTGAGTTGGTCTGCCAGACAATTGTGCACACCTCTCAGGTAAAGGGCCTACAGCGTGATGCTATGCTATATGCTGAAATCCCAGAGCATCATGGCCTTATGACACAGGGAAGAGGAGTGTGCATCCCCGTTTGTTGACACAGCACATTGCTGTCATGTTGTTCGTACTGACTGACACACAATTTCCCGCCAGACTGGCCTTGAAAGTCACACGTGGTAGTCTAATGGCCCTGAGCTCCCTCACATTTATGTGGAGCTGAAGGTCTGAAACTCTCCAAAATGCCCACGGGGTCCAGAAGGGCCACTGTTGAGTCACCTGCGAAGCCAGTGGCCAACCCGTATTGTCCAAGCAATGACTATGGTGCCTGTGATGGCTATGGTGCAACCTTCTCAAGCTCCCACGCTGTCCGGAGTTCAAGCAGAAGGAGTCTGACTCCAACGCCAATTAGAAGCAGATGACCATGGCCATTGGAGTAGGCGCTGATGTGCGCACCAAGGATGGTGCCAGTGCCAGAGCATAGGGCACCTGAAACTGGTCCACAGTCTGCTGGTTTGGCACCAGAGCACTCAGCACCAAATATGGTGTCAGTGCTAGTGTTGATGTGAGCACAGAGGTTGGCGCTGTGTCACATCCATGAGCCACGATCACTCCATTTCAGTGCTATGGCACCTGTCCTGCATAAATGGAGAAGGACACAACACTGTCATCTGAAGCAGTCCTTGTGCCGCTCAAAATGCCTCTGGAGTTGAGGGCAAGTCCAGTGCCTGAGGGCTCCCACTCTGCACCGTCGTCAACATACACACCTACTGCTCTTCAACAGCACACGTCAGAGCCTTGGACTTGAAGCCAACCCACTCTGACTTCGGCGAGCAATGCCTCTTGTGCCTCTTCTTCTTCAGCACTGGAGATTGAATCCTATGGCACCAAGGCTGCGACGGTGCCTGCACCTGCTCCCTGTGCCAAGAGTCCTTAGGTGGCACTGTGGTCAACAGCAACAGTGCACTTTGCACCAAGGGGGGTTCCACTCTCCGCTTCCGCTGGAGACTCTTGAGGCTCAAGAGCTGCCTCCATTAACAGGACTTCAAAGTTCAAAGTTCTGGGCTTAAAAGCCTTACAAATTGAACAGTGATCACGTGATGTCCTTCTCCCAAGCAAATAAAACAGACGAATGCAGGGGGTCACTTTTGGGCATATGTTTGCTGCATTTTGAACAAACCTTAAAGCCTGGGGTGCTAGGCATACCCCAGCACCAAGGTGCTGAAGGGGATGGAAAGCCCTGCTTCGGCTGTTCGTTAAAACACTAAGACTAACTATCAAATACTAAAGCTATTTACACTTCAACAACTACTTACACTACAATAGGCTACTAGCTATTGATTTGAACAGAGAAATCAAGAGCTCCAAAAACCAGCAGCACGGCAAGAAGGAACCGAGTGGGCGGGAGGTAGGGGCAGGCGGTACATATATTGGTCGCCATACCGGCGCAACTCCAGGGGGCACTGCACTGACCCTATGGCTACTGGCTAGGGCAAAAAGCTTCTGGTGAGAGGACGTGCATCAGCGCACACCCAACTTGGAACGGACATGAGCAACACATCTCGAAGAAGAATTTATATTCCTACCAAATAATAAATACTTCAGGTCACTGCTTGAGCTGAATCCATGTCAAAATAAAATACATTTAGGATTTTCTTTGTGGTTGATTGTGCATAAAGGCCATGTAGGGATCGCAGCAATGTCTGTGAATCTCAGCAATAAGTCTGAATGCCCTTTAGACTCATCTTAAGACAGGTGATATTAGACTTAATAAGAATGCAGGTATGATGCCTGTAATGACAGCTAACTTGGGTATGTTTTTCTTTTAAAAGTGCAAATACAGGTTGTACATCCTTCGCCCGGCATCCTTGGGACCTGAGTGAACCCAGAAAAGGGGATTTACTGGATATGGGGAGGTGAAGGGGCTACCTGGAGGGGGTGGGCCCATTCTTGCAGGTTCCCCCACAGAGCTTCCTGGCCCCCCTCAATTTGGCAGGGGTCCCCATGGCGGCACATCTGCATGCAGGACTCCATGCCCCAGCCGGTTCTCAATCACCAGGCTGTGGGGTTCTCCTAACCACAACCAGGGTTCCCATGGCTGGGGCTGCCAGCAGGGCTTCATGCCCCAGATGGCATCCAGGAATGGGCCTACTGGGGTTCCCACAGCTGGAGCTGTGGCAGGGCTCTGCATCCCAGCCTGTTGTCAAGCTGGGGCTGCCAGGGTTCCCCCACTCCCGGCCAGGGCTCCCGCAGGGCTCCACACCACATCTGGCTCCCTGCCACAGAGCTGCTGGGGCTTCTTCAGCCAGGCAGAGCTACTCACAGGGCAGCCAGGGTTCCCCCAGCTGCGATCCTGTGGTTGCTGTCTGGTCCAGCAACATCCATTGTCCTGCTGGATGAGTGATGTTGCCAGACAAGAGAGTGCCAGATGAGGGAGTCTGAACCTGTACAAAGCTCTAAGAGATTACACACAATATATGATTTTAGAATACATAGTACCTTAGGAATTTCCAACATGCCCCACTCCTGTAGTGAACAAAGCCACAGCATCTTTTATGAAAAGACAAAAATCCATTCATGAGTTTTGTGCCTATTTTCACTGGTGTACATTGCCTTTTTTTTTTTTTTTTTATGGTGCATCACGAGTCTCAAGTTTCTTAAATTAATATTTTAAGTACAAATTAGAAAAAAAGTAAAAAAAGCAAAAATGGTGACATTTGTGCCAAGGATATGTATATCATTCTTGTACTTCAGCACTGCAAGGCCATGTATATTATTTTTAGATGATGTTCACTGTGGCTAAAAGGTAGCTTTAACCACTAATTGACAAAGTTCTCAGGCAAACCTTCATGTTCGCTATGAAAGCTATTCTACTAATAGAATCTCCTCAGCAACTTCTTAATCTTCATAGCCAAAGACTCTTAAAACACAAGGGTAAAAATTAAAAAAAAAAAAAAAAAGTCCCAACAGCTGCTTTTTCATTAGACCCTTGTATCAGGGTATGTGCTATTTATAGAACAGAATGTGTGTTCACATTTTGATAGGCATCTAGCAGTGAAAGGTTGCTAAAATCTGCATGCACTTGCAACCAACATGCTTATTTGGCAGCATTTGGGTTTTTTAAACCCCAAGCAAAGGAGTGCTGCGTGGGGAACTGAGGCTGGGTTTTAGTTGAATCCTCTTTGTCTAAACTAGGACAGTACAGCTTAATGAGAAGAGCCACAAAACTTCCAGAAGTAGGATACTGCAGTTACTAGTCACGTCCAGCAGCTGTTTCTGAAGGTATGCAGAAGTTTTCCATTGTGGGTGAGCAGTCCCCACATATTCATTATCGAAGAGATGAGACAATCAGAACTCAGAGAGGGAAAAGGTATACAGGAGTTTAACTACTTGTGAACTAAAAAGGCTACTGTCCTGGTGACCAGTCACAGGAACCAGCAGAGAACATTCATAAATCATTAGTATACAATTTTCATTGGGTCCATCTGAAAGAAATCCAGATGATAGGCCCCTGAAGATGCTCCTGATATGGGGTTACTGTCAGGAACCATAACACTGAGTTCCCTCAAGGAGAGCCTAGTGTTAGTCACTCCAGTGTTCAGGCAAATTAATGTGCCCAACTGGGTTGCAGCAAAATTTCCTGATTGGTCAGCTCACTTAACTAGCTAAAAAGAGGGAAAAAGATCTGTATTAAAGCTCAGCAGTAGCAGTAGTTTGCTGGCTGGTCTTCAATCCACAACTGCCGTCTCCCCTGTTCCTGCCTTGTATCCAGTCTAGGCTCCTGTTCTTATCCTGCTCCTTTCTGGCTGCCACCCTACTCCCCTACCTGGTTCCTGAGTACACTCATCCCTCGCTATATGAAAACAATTTGTTCCCAACTTTCTGCTCGTAGGTGAAAACTGATAAGAGGGACACTAAATCCCTATTACAATACACGTAAAAGTCTGATTGGTTCCTAAGGGCTTCTACCTCGGGGAAGGAATGGCAGCAGGTGGCGCTGCTTTTGAAAGGTAAGTGAACCTTGGGTTGGAGAGGGTTAAAGGCTGGGGCAGTTTGGGGCCGTGAGTGGGAGGACTAAATTCTGGTGGGGGGTTCAGGCTGCCACATACAGCGTACAGGTGGCAGGGGGGTACGGCTGCCCCAGTTTGGGGCCGCAGGGCGCGGGGTCAGGGAGCGGAGCCGAAGGTCTGGCATGAGGAGCTGGCTGGGGGGCCAGTTACGCTGCCACGGTACAGGGCCGTTGGGCTGGCAGAGGGATCTGGATGTGGGGCCATGGGGCTGGTTAGGCTGCCACGGTATGGGGCTGTGGGGCCAGCGGGGGCGGGGGTCTGGATGTGGGGCTGCGGGGCCGGTTAGGCTGCTGTGGTTTGGGGCCGGCAGGGCAGTCAGACTGCCACGGTTTGGGGCTGCGAGACTGGTTATGCTGCCATGGTTTGGGGCCATGCGGCCAGTGGGGGGTCATGCTG
This sequence comes from Carettochelys insculpta, assembly GCF_033958435.1. Lineage (NCBI taxonomy): Eukaryota > Metazoa > Chordata > Testudines > Carettochelyidae > Carettochelys > Carettochelys insculpta. The sequence continues at coordinate 94,178,200 of NC_134139.1, forward strand.
CAGGGCTGGCAGGGGAGGGGGTCAGACTACTGGGGGTTGGAGCCACAGGGTTGGGGTTACACATATTAGCAGGGGGAGTTCACTCATTGAGTACGGGGAGGTAGATGTGTCCCTCACTTAAGCAAGTACTCATAAATAAAAGTACTTGTTTAACGAGAGATGGAGTGTACCATTACTGACTCTTGGCTTTGGCTCTAATCCTTAGCTTGATTCTTGAATCCTGACTTCAGTGTTGTCCCATGGCTCTGACTATCAGCTCCTAATCATGGCACTAACCACCATGCAGTGCTTAGGCTCTAGCTACTAAAACAGCCCATCGACATCCCATTCTGGATATGTGGTTTGTTTAAAAAGTTACCTTTGACACATTTTAAAAATACTTTTTAATTTTCCATGAATCTGCCACCTACACATAGCGAAGTAACTAGGCTTTACTGGCTCATAAACAAGAAAAATTGAATGACTAACAAAAAAGTCGGCCTTCTAAAGTATTTTTAATTTAACTTTAAAAGTGCTTTGTGGCAAACAATGTCACCAAAAGTCTTACTTGGCACTCTTTCAGGACGAGTCTCGTAACTAACTGATGAGTTTCCCAGTGCCTTTTTTGTTAAAAAAACAAAACAAAACAAAAAGAAAAAAGCAGCCAGTACTCCATCAGCTCCTCACATCCCTCACCCGCACCCTCCAATCCCATGGCTGAGGCTGCTAAGGTGCAGGTCAGTAACGGCATCAAAAAAACCCACTGATTTTGCCACTCGTGAATAACGTAGCCATCCCAATCTCATGTTGGTAAAACCTTAATAATAAGATAATATAAATAAAAAAAACACACAAGTTTTCAGGGTGGCAGGATAAGAGTCCAGATTATAAGTTCTCACATGCCAAAGGGCTTCTACAATTTGTCTATAATGTTTATACCTACCTGCCTTTCTCTTTTTGACACCTCTTCCAAGGTTGTTTTAAGTGCCTTAAGTTCACCAGTAACAGCTTCTAGCAGGCTCCTGGCCCTTTCCTTATTTTCCTTTGCTTCCTGCTCTGAAAACTGTAGTTCTGATTTGACACAAATCAGCTGCTTCTCAGCCTTCTCCTTCATCTTCTCCAGCTTGCCTTGGGACTTGTTTAGCTCCTCAATGGTTCTAGTCTGTTCCAGAGTTTTGACCTACAAGTGCAATAAGGATAAGTTCTTCACATTGGCATTAATGAGAACCATACAGTGAAGACAGCTATTCAAGAATGTATACTGTACTGAAGGTAGCTTTTTCTGCTGTACTGAAGGTAGCTTTTTGCTACTGTAAAGCAACAAATGTTTTCATGAAAAATTCTGAACTAGTGAAAAACTAAAACTGTATTTTACTTACATACAAATCCTTTTCTCAGAGGTTTGATAGAATAGATTTTCTGAAAACAATTAAAGCAACACACACAAAACACACATAGAAACGTTTCCAACTGTACTCACGATGGATATTTCACATTCCATAACATTATCTCTGATCTTCTGGACTGTATTTACAGAAGTTATGTTGTACATATCTATAGGTCAATAAGAAATTCCAAAACATCAAAGATCTTTTGACTTTATTATGCTCATTTCTTTGCCATATAGTTCAGCAGTTATCCATTAACACATCACTATACCTCAAAGTTAGTGTTCTGTGTTTTCAGCTTTTACTGCTTTTCACCAATAAATTAGTTTTTTTAGTTACAGGAGTTAATTTTTTTACTGATTTATACCCATTTATCAATTAATTAATTAAATTCATTCTTTCTCGCTGCCGCCCCCACCCCGTATGCGTGACTATATACACTCATCCCTTGCTATACGAGCACAACTGGTACCCAACTTTTGCTCATAGGCAAAAACTCATAAGAGGGACACTAAATTACCATTGAAATACATGTAAAAGTCTCTGATTGGTTCCTAGTGCTCCTAACTCAGGGAGGGAGTGGCAGCATGTGGCACTGCTTTTGAAAGGTAAGTCATATTAGCGGGGGGGTTCACTTGTCAAGTGAGCTATGTGTGCCCCTCGTTTAAGCAAGTACTTTTTTCCTTGATACCAGCCATGTCCAACAGGATTCAAAGATCCTCACACTTGCGGTTGTCTTTCCATATTTGCCACATTTGCCCTGTTCTAAATAAATGCCTCCCCCTCCCCCAGAGCCAGGTACTCCACACACACTTCCCCCATACTTCAAATAAATGCCCTCCCTGGCCCGAGATCCAGGCTCCCCAAGCTCCCCAGTTCTAATTTAATGCCACTGACTCACCAGAGCCACAGATGTATCTGCCACCAGGGCCACCACCGGAGCCACGGCTGGGGCTGCCACACACTTCTTCCACCAAGTGGATGACACTCCCCAAAATGAAGCTCTCAGGAGGAGCAGCATGTAAGTGCTCCAAGAGCTGCCTGATGCTTGAGAGCCATATTCACTACACCACGGTGCACTGTTCAGCACATATGGTGAGTGGCGAACATATTGGACACAAGGGATTTAAATCATTGCTCTGGGATGGGGATGAGAGGTTCAGTATGCAAGCTATCCTAGGGAGAGAGAACTACCCCAGCCCTTTCTCACCGCAGCAGCTTGGGGCATGAGAGAAGAGACTCTCCATAGCTCCTGTAGCTTCAGTAGGCACAGCTGTGAGAGGAGTCCATGCCCCCAGCCACCCTTTGACATGCCTGGTGATTGTCTCTTTTCCATATGATTTTATGGGAAGCAGTCCCATTCTACACACATCCCATGTTCCTGGCAGAATCAAAACATAACCTTGCTTTAAATTCTCATACGAGGAAGCTGTACACTGAATTTAGTGGTCCTAGCTCCAACCTTTTAGTCTCAAATTTATAACTTATTTTTGTTAAGCATTAATGTTTTAAGTGATTATTATTTCCTGCAGTTCTGAGACTGAAGTAACTCAGTTCAAAACACAGAATACGATCACCATGGAGATTGGCGGTGGAGGGGGCGAAAATCAAACATTAGTATTGCACTATGATTGGCTCATAGGGAGATGCTCCCACTCATTTTTTGCATATACTTAGTGCAGCACTGACATTAAACAACTGACCACAGATAAAGATGTAAAAAGGTAAACATGGAATGAAAATGCAAATCTATGCTTGACAACTGAAGCAAATCAGTGCTTAGAAATTTTCAAGAAAAGTAAAGATGTGAGTGAAGAGGATGCATCACCATGGACGTACTGCAGCATTAAGGTCAATGCTCGTATTGAAAAAAGAAAAGAGTATGTCAAAAACAAGTGACATAAGAAGCTTAAAGAAAAAGTTAACTTTGAGATAAACAGTCAGTAGCAAGAGTGTTCTTTCATTAAATCCTAGTGAGAGGACACAGCATGATTGTGTCAATGACTTTGTGTGTGCTTTGTTTCACCGGACAACCAGTGTTAATTGGGGTCTATTGATGAGCATGTGAAAAAATACTGTCCAGCAGCAAAAACTTTTCCTAATGCAGACAACCTCAATTGTAAATATCTGTAAAAAATGACAATGCTTTAGAATCTAAACTGATGGAATGAACTAATGGAAATGTGTCTGGTCTGATTTTTTATGGGTCTCTTCATGCCTTGGACTGTCCTGATTGCTGGCCTTTCCACCACCCCCTCCCAAAGTTCAAAGCATTGTTTTGTGCTGATGTGACATTCCCTCTGGTAACACCTATTTTCCTGAGGCAGAGAATAACTAGTATATTTGAGATGTACCAACTGACCTGGGAAAACGTGGCTGCAACTAACACAAATTCTACTCCTAAATAGCTATGTTTGCACAGGAGATTAAACTCAGTCAGTAACCAGGGCTACTAACTGTTACCTGTCCTGCTCACCTGATTAACAATGCACTGCCAGCAGCTACTGCTACAAAAGCAGTGAAAGAGGTGAAATCTTGCATCACTGGATTCAGGTCATTTGGAGAGCCAATTGCTATTACCTACCCACCATGCCACATCAGTGGATGAGTTTGCACTTTGCTGCCTGTTATGTAAGTAATGTGTGGACTGTGCTAAGGTGTCTCCCAGATCATACTGTTTGTTGGTTCAGAAACTCTGAAGAAACTGGTTGGTAACCAAAATTACCACCAGATTCTGTGCACCAAAGTAACATTCATTGCTGAAAAAATGGAATCGCTGTGACACACACAGAAAATACTGGAGTTTGCTCTGACTACTGCCAACATGATTACCAATGCAAACGATTACCAGATCTGGACAAACAAAATCTCACTTGAATTAAGCATAAAAGCAGCAAAAGAAATAGAGAGAAAAACCAGTTACTTCTGGAAATCCTTCCAACCCCACAACACGAGAAAAACCAAAAAAAGCATTCAAGATCTTCAACATAATGCTCATCAACAAATGGGAGACTGTGACCCATAATTTGAATTGCAAAGTGCTTGGTGCTGAACTTTCTTTTTGAAATGCCATTCCGGTGTTGCATCTCATCTCTCCAAGATGAATTTTTCAGCAAATTATGACTATTATGCCAGAGTGTTCCAATAATTTGCTACTAAAGATGAAATTTCGTATTTGGAAAGGGAATTTACTATGCATACAAACAAGCCTAACCCTAGCAATGTGAAACCTTTTGGAACAGTCATCAAGACACTTCCTAGGGCTTGCTTTGCTACTTTGCTGATCTATTGATACAGAGTGCTTACTTTCAAAGTTGGACTACATCCAAGACAAACAAGAGTCTCAATATGAATGAGGATAATTTGAAGAAAATTGTGTATGCATATGAAAACCAGGAGTTCCTGAAAAATTATTAGCTCAGAGAGACAAAAATACCTTTGTATATTAAAAGGTTTAATTACAGTGTTGTCAAATGTGCATATTATGAATTTTTCTCTGTTTTTTCATTATTCATCCTGGTTTTAACATTTGGAAAACACCTAAAAATTCCTGAAATTATTTTTAAACAAATAAAAGCTGAAAAAGCAGAGCACTACTTACAACAGAATGTAAGTTCCAAGTGTTTTCAGCCTTTCCCTTCCACTAATATACAGAAATGGTAAAGTTTAAAATTTACTCACTTTAAGTTCATTGGCATCAGACAGTTTGACTTTGAGTTCAGTGTTAGAGTTTCTTGCCAGGGCCAGCTCCTTCTGTAACCTCTCCATCTGCTTGTGTAACTTTCTGATGGTGAGGTTGGCCTCATCTCTCTCCACAGCCAGGGCTGTTCGCACTTGCTTCTCCTCTTCCAGCTGGGATATTTTCTGTCGCAGAAGATTCATATGCAGCTCTTTACTCTCAAGCTTTTCCTTCTGAGCTTTCAACTAGTTTTAAGAGAACAAGGGGATTTAAACAAAATACACTCAACTTGACCACCAGTTACTTGAATGGCTTGTCATTGTAAGTTTGGTCCTTCTGAAGCATATTCCAGCAAAACTGAGTTGCTCGTTGTTTCCTGCAGAGCTCAATACAACTGTGCCCTTGTGTACATATATACTTTAACTCTATCTAATAATCACCCTACACTCACACCTTACTGCTTGCCCATGTCACCTCCAGTCCTCTTTCCTTTTTGCTGCTTACATTTAGAACAGTGACCCTATCCTATACTATTAACAAAACAAAAAAGAAGTCAAGTAGCACTTTAAAGACTAAAATAGAGAACCTTATGCCTTAAATATTGAGTCTGTTCTGGTCTGGCTATGGTCTGAAGAAGTGCGTCTGTCCCACGAAAGCTCACCTAATAAATTACTTTGTTAATCTTTAAAGTGCTACTTGACTGCTTTTTCGTTTTGATAGTATATGGACTAGCACGGCTCTCTCTCTCTCTCTGTTACTATATTATTAAATATTTAAGCATCATGCATAGCACCTATACTTGCTTTTACAATTACCAAATATACATTGTCCTGCAGGTTAGCCTAATAATGGGTGAAGTGCTCAACCCCAGCAGGCTGGTTCATGATAACCAAACTGCACAGTAAAACATTATTAAAAAGGTCAACTAAGCACTTCCTTAAACAACATACTTTATCTGAAGTGAGCCAAACCACATATATGTAACAGATTTCATCAATGACATCATAGCTGTATCTGAAAGTTTAAAATCGAGTATTTACTAAAATAGTTCAATTTCAACTTTTAGCTAATGTGATTTGTAGACTTTGCCAATGCAAGGCTACTTCTCCATTTAAATATTTTTGGTATGCTGTAACAGTAGCGTTGTTATAAGGAAATGTTCAATTGACCTACTTTCGCATTGTTTTATTATGCAGTTTGGTTGCTGTAGGCTGCAAACATGTTTATCATCATCTCATTAGATGACAGAATGTATCTTTGTATGTGTCTGTACACAGCAAGGCTTCAATTTTGAGTGGGGCCTCTGGCAGCTACTTTAATTGAAATATAGTAGTAATAATAATGCTCTTCTTTAAAACAAATAGCACACATTCCCAGTGTAGCTTGAGTCCTTAATTATGTTTTTCTTTTAAATAAAAGGAAAATATACATACTTTACTTAATTAAATGATTCTGTTTTTCAAAAATGCAGTGTTAGTTTTAAGTTAATTTTTATTTTGGCTTTTCTTAAAAAAATTGTTAAAATTTGTCTGTTTAATTTTTTTAGTAATTTTTTTTAAATGGGAATTCCATCGAGTGCATTTTTTCCTTCATCCCTATAAACTCTTATTCTCCATTTTAACAAAAAAGGGCTATAGCCAATTTGGTTTCCAATAACAATTTCATCTAGTTTTCAAACCCTAAGCATTGATTTAGCCGTGCCAAAACAGAGCACTAACTCCAGATTTCTCTGTTTTAGCTTTTTTTCCTGTGAGTTTTATTGAGAAGCAATCCTGTTCCAGGTTCCTCCTATTTTTCTGGCTTATCTTGGTTCAGTTACTCTCAACATTAATTCAGTTGTGTCAGTTCTGAAGACTATGCTTGATTTGGCAATTGTCTCTCTTCTGTTTGGTTTTATGAGGCGCAATCTCACTCCAGGTACATCCTGTTTTCCTGGTACAACCAGAACCATATGTTGTTCTAAGTTATGATAACAGGAAGCTATATATCAAATTTGGAGGTTCTTGCTCTTACTGTTTAGGAGCAGCTCTTGATGAAACAGACGAAGCCTCTAATTGAATTCAGACCTCTTACTTACCTTCCTTTGTAGATTGTGCACCATAGTCTTGTTTTCAATCACTGCATCACTTTCCAGTTTGACCAACTGCTCTGCACGGGCCAGAATTGCATCCAGACTCATATCAAACCCAATTTCAACTCCTACCCCATCCAGTTTCATTTTATCTGAAAGCTGTTCCAGAAACTTAAGATACTGAAACAAGAAATGGGTAAGAAAGAACATCAGAAGAGTAATTTAAAGTCTTTTTAAGAATGCAGACCATTTTCCTTCAAATTGGTAGCCATCTAACTATAGGCAACAGTCCCCATTTCAGAAACAAGAAGCACACACTTAGTATTCTCTTAACGTGAACACAACTGTTAGGTACTTCTCAAACTGACCTCTCTCAACTGGTGACAAGTATCAGAGAGATAGCTGTGTTTGTTAGTCTGTATCTTCGAGAACAACAAGAAGTCCTGTGGCACCTTATAGACTAACAGATATTTTGGAGCATAAGCTTTCGTGGGCAAAGACCTGCTTCATCAGATCTGACAGATCAAAGCAGTGTCTACACGTGCACGCTACTTCAAAGTAGTGGCACTAACTTCGAAATAGCACCCGTCACGGCTACACATGTTGGGCGCTATTTCGACGTTAACATCGCCGTTAGGCGGCGAGACATCAATGCCACTAACCCCATGAGGGGATGGGAATAGCGCCCTACTTCGAAGTTGAATGTTGAAGTAGGGCACGTGTAGACGACCCGCATCCCGCAACATCGAAATAGCGGGGTCCGCCATGGTGGCCATCAGCTGAGGGGTTGAGAGACGCTCTCTCTCCAGCCCCGGCGGAGCTCTATGGTCACCGTGTGCAGCAGCCCTTAGCCCAGGGCTTCTGGCTGCTGCTGCTGCAGCTGGGGATCCATGCTGCATGCACAGGGTCTGCAACCAGTTGTCGGCTCTGTGGATCTTGTGTTGTTTAGTGCAACTGTGTCTGGGAGGGGCCCTTTAAGGGAGCGGCTTGCTGTTGAGTCCGCCCTGTGACCCTGTCTGCAGCTGTGCCTGGCACCCTTATTTCGATGTGTGCTACTTTGGCGTGTAGACGTTCCCTAACAGCACCTATTTCGATGTGATGCTGCGCAACGTCGACGTTGAACGTCGATGTTGCCAGCCCTGGAGGACGTGTAGACGTTATTCATCGAAATAGGCTACTTCGAAGCAGGCTTCACGTGTAGACGTAGCTCAAGACAGATCTGATGAAGCATATCTTTGCCCATGAAAGCTTATGTTCCAAATTATCTGTTAATCTATAAGGTGTCACAGGACTTCTTGTTGTTCTCTTGACTGGTGTTTGCTAGAAAAGAGTTGAATACATTGTATTTAGTAGTTTAGAGATACCAGGAACCCTTGAAATCTGTTTGCCACACAAAAATGTGAAATTTTGTGTTTTTAGAGAATCTTTACCTTTCACATTTTGTTACAAATACAAATACATACAGTGGAACCCCAATTATTTAATCTCATTGGGACTGGAGACAGATTAGATAATCAGGAGAAAGGATGGGGCTTGGGCTGTCAACTGCAACAAGTGGGACTTGGGCTACAGCTTAAACATTATAAATATAATCAGTGGAGCATTGCATTCAGTTGATACCAAACTGTCTTGTGGCTGGGGGGATTTAATTGGAGGATTTGGGGATTTCTATTACGGCAAACTTGGATCCCTGATAATAGCCTACTATGATCCATGCCGCATACAAATTTTCTAATAGACTACAAGTCGATCTGTATTATACGGTCGCATAACACATTGTTATGTAATATTTTCTTTAATTGTTCCAGCATAAGAAATGGCATTTTCAATCCAACTAGATTTTGTCCCTATCTTATCTCAGATGGGGTCTGAAACAACACAAATGCTTATTGCAGTAACCATGTGAGAATAAAACCAGAGACCGCAGATGCGAGCTCAAGTATTGGGTGGGTACACAAACAATGTGATGGTGGACTGAGGAGTGGCACACACAGTAGGCTGAAGAGACCTACTGATTCAGTTGAATCTTTCTTAATCTTCTATCCCCTTCTCTAAGCAACTTCTTCCAGGATCAGCATGCAGTCTTGGATGGAGACAGAGCTGGATGTCACCCCAGTTCAGAGAACATAATGTTTGCCTCCTGATCAGACTAAGGGCAGGCAAGAGGTGCAAGAAATCAGTGATTTTGCTCATACAGGGAGATTAGTTTCTAGACCTGCTGCTTGGCTGAGGGCCCTGCCAGCTTCTCTCCTCTAAAGCTTATCTTCACATATAGCACTATCGCACACTGCTGCACTTTAGCAAAGATGCCATTATGCTAATGGGAGAGCTTCTCCCATTAGTGTAGTTAATCCACCTTCCCAAGAGGCAGTACCTCTGTTAGCAGGAGAAGCTCTCCCATCAACATGGCACTATCTACCTCAAGGGGTTAGCTTGGTGTAACTACATTGCTCAGGGATGTGGATTTTTCATACCTGTGTGACACAGTTATCTTGATGTAGGTTTGTAATGTAGACCTGTCCCTAGTCACTAGGGTCCTGGAAAAAAAAAAAGCTCAGTACAAATTACTTCAAAAGATTAATTTGTTGAACACGTTTAGTGTTAGTAACTTCTCTATAAGAATTCAGAGGGTGTCTCTACATGGGCACAAATCTTCGAAATAGCCATGCTAATCGCCATTTCGAAGATTACTAATGAGGCGCTGAATTGAATATTCAGCACCTCATCAGCATTAGGACGCTTTCGGCCACAGCGCGGCTACATGGGGGTCCTTTTCAAAAGGACCCGCACCTTTCGAAATCCCCTTATCTTGCTCACTGATCGGAATAAGGGGATTTCGAAAGGTGCGGGGTCCTTTCGAAAAGGAGCCCCGTGTAGCCACACCGAGCCGCACACTTTCGAAAGCGTCCTAATGCTATTCAGCGCCTCATTAGTAAGCTTCAAAATATGGCTATTTCGAAGATTTGTGCCTGTGTAGACACAGCCAGGTTGAAAAGAAAGCATGGGTAGGAGGTGTAAATGGCTGCCACCAAGCAGGTCATTGATCTGTAGACAATCACAAAATTGGTTAATGCTGATAGGTGCTTTGTACGTACCCTTTTTCAGGCTAAGGGGAAAGTGCAATTAAGTCCCTTGATATACTGGGATAGCTGGAGTCAACAGAAGCCACCACCTACGCCAGCATGGCACATGTTAATGCCAGAGTAGAAACGATGCTTGATCATTGTCTTCGGTTCATCTCCTCTGGGACACCAGGCACTAGCTACTGTTGGCAGACAGGATACTGGGCTAGACGGACCTTTGGTCTGACCCAGTATGGCCGTTCTTATGAAGCCATATAATCTGAGGGATTTCCTTGGGACAGGCTGTAAATGCAGTGTCTAAGGGATTGTTTGGCAAGGGGCAGGGGGTGCACGTGCGTCTGTTTTAAATAAGCCCAACAGAGAAAGAAACGGTGGGCAGTGGGACCCTAAGAGGGAGCAGAGAGAGAGAGTTCCCTGGGCACAGAACTGACCAGAGGGGTAGACTTGGAAATAGCGAGCAAGAAAATTGCCTGCTTCTACTGGGTTCAGAGAAACAGGGTTTTGTACACATGCTTTGTAAATAAACTGGATTATACCAGAAAACATACCTAGACTCATATGATTCATTTCTCCTCCTGATAGAAACAATCTTTCAAGACTCCTACAATTGTTGAATCACTCTAGCCAAAAGGGCTATGTCTACACAGCGATTGTTATCTCAGGATACATTCATATGTACATTTGAATGTATCGCGAAATAGCCATGTTATGTCTTTTTCTCACACTTGAAATAGCACTGGCTTTTCGAGTGTGGTATTCTGGTTCTGGTACCCCACGTCATATAAGAGGTAATGAAACTTTTGGAAGAGACGCTTATTCCAAACTTTGGTGCAGTTTGGAATAAGGAATTTCTAAATAATTAACATAATTTGAGTAGTGCAAATTGTATAAATCATTTGGAAACCAACTCACCATGTAGGCACAGCCAAGGTATGCAAACATCTTTCTATGCATATTGGATCCAATGCTAAGGACTTCTAAGAGCTCTTAGTTCCTTGAAGGATTGGGTCTGGTATGTCACCCTTCATGGACTGTATCTCAAAATTACTAATCCCCACTCTTATTTCTGAATACACTTAGCTGGATCCCTAGAACATCTGTTCAAAGTTGGGCTAATAAATACTTAAATGAAAATCTGAAATCTCAGTCACTTATTCAGACTGCTTAAAATTATTTATGCAATACATTGGAAAAATCAACACCGTCCAGAAACTATATCATTAAACAACACTATTTAATTTAGTACCATATGAAAGAAGTACATGAAATCTCTTCATTGTTTGCATTAGTTATTAACAGCCCAGTGAAAATTAGCTTGCCGTGGAGGTACAAATGGTGGATACCAGGCTGAACAGAGGGGAAGAAGGGTAGCAACAATTTTTGAAAGCTGATTTTTCAAATAAATAAGGAATCTGGGATACAACTGGAAGGTTTTATATGCATTCTGGTGAATTTTATTTGGGTTTTTTTCTCATATTATTTTCCCCTATCGTTTTCAGAAGGCAATGACATAACACTATTTGCAGACAAAGAGCAAAAGCCCCTCTGCTGTTACTCCTATTATTGCAAAACATCAACAGAGGTAATTAAAAAGATCTTGTTCACTTTCATATCTGCCCGTGGCATCCAGGACATAAAACTGTCAAAGATTTTTTCTGATTAATGATGCTGATGGTTGGGAATGCTACAAATGTCAGCAGATGCAGGACTGGGACACTGAGGAGCAGGTCTTAATATACAGAGACTGCTGCTAGGTGGCAGAATAGCAAAAATAAAAATACTGATCATTTAAAAAAAAAGATTTCTTCTTCACACCACCTCCTTGCAGCAGACACCTGAAGATAATTGAAAAAATGAAAAGCCTTTTCCTTTATGAGGATAGTAGCATGGGGAAGATTAAACAGATAGCTCAGTCTCTCTTCCTGTATGTAGGAAAAGATGGAGGTTAAATTTACCAAGATTTACTGTAGTAGCAAGACACTGACACAAAATGTGGAGGACCTGTGTCCAGAGACAACAGACAACTTAGAACATTCACAGGCTTCTCACCAAAGCACAGATGCTGGACGGATGACCTGGACTCTACCTTTGTCTTTCTTGTCTACCTCTCCAACTAGCTGGTCCAGTTATATTTCAAGCCCTTATTTAAAAGTTTTACATGCCCCAAAGCAACAGCATGTGAACTCAGTCTGAGCACTCACTAAAACACAATAAATACACTCATAGCTAAATCTCTCACTTGCAGAAAACATTCCCACAAATAGAAATCTCCAGTGCTGTTACCTTTTGTTTCTCAAGCTTCAAACTATCTCGCATCATGTCTCCAGACACCAACTCCCCATCCAGACGCATCAATTGATCCTGGAGTGTCTCAAATTGTTTTTCTGCCTTCTTGGTCTTTTGCAGAGCCTCCTGATGCAATTTGGTCTGAGTCTCCAGCTGCTCAGTCAGTTTAGCTATTTGGGCTTCAAGCTGGGGCACCATCTGAGCAGCAAGAAAACCAACAAGACAGAGAACTTAGATAACCTGACATGTTAGAGGCATGAGAAAATTGCTTCCCCAAGCTACCAAACAGAAGAAGGCTTCCCTCTTTAAAATAATTGTTTTTTTTAAAAGGAAAAACAAAATATGGGTAAATATTAGAAAATATGCTGTATGCAGTGTTCTTGTAGCTGTGTTGAAATTAGAAATTTCAGGAAATTAGAGAGACAAAGCTTGTAAGGTAATATCTTTTATGGAAATGATTGCTCTAGGTGAGAAAGACAAGACTCAGGCTGGATCTACACAAGGACAGAAAGCTGATCCCAGATATGCAATTCTAGCTACATCATTAGCATAGCTAGACTCAACGTCTCAGGATTGACTTCCTGCCTCTATGTAGATCGGGGCTCTTCAAGTTCGTGCTGACATCCCTTACTGGGGTGGACGGCCGAGCCTGGAGAGATCCATTTTGCCACGTCTTCACAGATGCAGCAAAATTGAACCCTGAGAGATTGATCAGAGTGCATCGAACATCGGGTAAGTGTAGACTCAGCCTTAGAGATTGCAGAGCTCTTCTTCAAAAAAATGACAGAAGCTGTTAAAAAAAAATGGTGCAGTAAGGCTCTGATTCAGAAATGGAGAACACCACAAAGACCTTATTATCTATGCCCACTCTGTTAATTAGTTTGAACTAGCTAACTCTTTTGTAAATGTTAATGGAAACATCATTCCAGAACACCCATTCACAATTTACCTTAAATTTCATCTGAGGCTACAAGACAAAAGCTTTTCAGTCCTGAAATGTTGAGTGCCAAGATTAGCATTTACAAATATATCAGCAAAGTTGAGTTAATTGGTAATTAATCACTTTCAATTAAAACAGGCCACAAACTCTAGCCTGCAGATACTCTGAAAAAACTGAACATTTAGGAAAATTAGTTAATAAGATTTAATTAAGTAGGGTCTACAGACATATTACCCTCTAGTGTAGATAATACAAAACATTTTTTAAAATGCATTAGCTGGTCCTGGTTAACATCAGAGAACATACAGTGCTTGAGGAACAATTGATATGTTTTTAAAAACATGTCACCACTCAGTTTCAATTTGCTTTTTAACACCACTTAATTAAAATATCTTTGCCAAACACATTTTTTCTAAAGCTGAAAAGAAGTTAACCTGAGAATCAAACAAAAATTGTTTAGCTGTTCTCTATTAACTTTATAACATTTATGTGATTCACTATCCAATAAACTCAAAGGAATGGAGTTAAAAATGAATTGTTTAATAACTGTAAATAGCAACAAGATGGCAAACTACAATATGCCAAATATTAAATTAATTGGTCACATTCAAAAGGTTGATTTTTCCCACCTCATTTTATTTTCTTATAGCTATTTGGTTTGTATCGCATGTTTATTTTTAACTCCACTCTCAGACACTCATCCAACCTTTCCTTTATATTTAGCATCTGTTGGCCTCATGTTTCCAATGCACACACAGCTACACTGATTCTGCAGAACAGAGATCATCTGAGGTGGTAAAGTAAGAGGTGTGGGCTTGCCTACAATTCAAATGCTACAGCAGCATTTCTACTATGCTTCAGCATAGACATTACCTACGCTGAGGGGAAGGGTGCTCCCATTCTGTAGGCAATCCGCTTCCCAGAAAGACAAACAGATGAACACAAAAATTCTTCCTTTGTCCTCATAATGCCACCTCACTCATGGGTATTGATTTTTCACACCACTTAATAATGTGGCTAGGTCATCCTAACTTTTTAGCATAGACCAGGCCTCAGTGAGTGAAATATGCACTTACTGATGCTATCACTGAAATGTTATCATTTATTTCAATGGGGAAAGCATGAGGGCTTGATTAAAATCCATTACATCAATAGACATTCCCAGGCTTTAATGGGCTTTGGATCATGTTGATCCAATAACTGCAAAAGTATACACTTTATTTGAAGATGACAACTCATTTATTCTTAGGGCATGTGCAAACTGTGGCTACACTAGCAGCCCAGCTACAGCACTGCAGGTATGCCACAGTACTGCCCAGGGTAGATGCTTCCTACATAACTGACATGTATTTAAGCTACCTCTCTGAAAGGTGGTAGGTAGGCTAAAGAAAGAATTCTTCTGAGTCCTCAGCTACATAGCTGGGTTAATCTAATTTTTAAATGTAGACCAGCATGAGAGTTATCAGTGTTTGGTTGGTGGTCGGTTTCAAGTGGAGTGCCCCAAGGATCGGTTCTAGGGCCAGCATTGTTCAACATCTTTATTGATTACCTGGATGAGGGGATGAATTGCACCCTCAGCAAATTTGCTGATGACATGAAGCTAGGTGGTCAGGTAGATAACATTGGAGGGTAGGGATAGGGTCCAGAGTGACCTAGATAAACTGGAGGATTGGGCCAAAAAAAGGTTCAACAAGGAGAAGTGCAGAGTCCTGCACTTGGGACAGAAGAATCCCAAGCACCGTTACAGGATAGGGATTGACTGGCTAAGTAGCAGTGCAGCACAAAGGGACCTGGGGATTACAGTGGATGAGAAGCGAGATATGGGTCAGCAGTGTGTCCTTGTAGCCCAGACTGCTAATGGCATATTGGGGTGCATTAAGAGAAGCATTTCCAGCAGATATAGAGAAGTTATTATTCCCCTCTACTTGGCTGGGGAGGCCACATTGGAGTATCATGTCCAGTTCTGGGCCCTCCAGTACAGAAAGGATGTGGACACATTGGAGAGGGTCCAGCGGAGGGCAACAAAAATGATTAAGGGGCTGGAGCACATGACCTATGAGGAGAGGCTGAGGGATTTGGGCTTATTTAGTTTGCAGAAGAGAAGACTGAGGGGTGATTTGATAGTCTTCAACTTCCTGAAAGGGGGCTTTAAAGAGATAGACTGTTCTCAATGGTGACAGATGGCAGAACATGGAGCAATGGTCTGAAGTTACAGAGGGAAAGGTGTCAGTTGGATATTAGGAAACACTATTTCAGCAGGAGGGTGGTGAAGCACTGGAATGTGTTACCTACAGAGGTGGTGGAATCTCCATCCCTAGAGGTTTTTAAGTCCTGGCTTCTCATAGTGCTGGCTGGGAAGTAGAGATGGCTGAACAAACCCCTTTGACTGCTGACTTGAGACAGGAGAAAACCAATAGGTTGGAGCTGGATAATGAAGGGGAAATGTTCCATGGAAAAGGGGTGCTTCAAGGCTAAAGAACTGTCGGAGGGTGGGGCCAGGAGAGGGGAGGCAGGAGTAAAAACAGAGCAGAGACAGAGCTGGAAATCAAAGTGGGAGCAGCTGAGGAGCAGGCAGCCCTAGATCAACTAGGGCCAGCTGATCCTACTCAGGACTACCTTTACAAGCTCTTCTCCACACAGGGCAAAGGAAGGGTGGTGAAGGAGAGTTTGGGAGACGAGAGAGGAGAAGGAAGGAGACTGAGAGGAACACCTAGGGCCACAAAAGAAAAGAGGAACCTCAGCAACCCAGAGGGCTGGACTGCCCCAACCCAGGGAGGGCCCAGAGCCCCACCAGAGACTTTGAGGAACTGGTCAGCTGAGGGAGCCAAACTAAGGAGGGGACTTGCCGCCATGTCTACCACTAGAGGAAGGACGTACCAGGGAGAAGCATCTGGGGGAAGTGGCCCAGGGAGAGGAGCTGCAGGGGCCAGGGCGAAGGAAGTCAGGCCTCACAGGCAGCGACTGCCCAGGGTCCCTGGTCCAGAACCCGGAGCAAGTGGGTGGGGACCGGGTTCCCCCACCCAGACTCCCCCCTGCCCCAACAAGGGTAACGGGGTTCATACGGTGGGGCCAGCAGACTAAACAGAGGACCTGGGGCCCAGGAATGAGACTCACTCTGCCACAGAACCCTCTGACTGAAGCAAGACTAAGCGTTAAGGAATACTGCACAACCAGTAAGCCAGAAGGTAGTGCAAATGACATGGCTGCTGCATGGGCATGATTGTGTGTGTGGGGACATGGATGAAATGGTACAGGGAAAGCAGGAACTGGTACTGAAGAAAAAGCAGTTACAACAGTGTTTGGACAGATGGGTGTGAATTCATAGCGGGAAAGTTTAAAATGGTGATTGTGCTTAGAAATACGAATGAGACAAAGCCAGCAGAAATGGAGAACACAATAGGAAAACCTCAACACACACAAACATTGTTAAAAGTCACTAGAGCAGCAGCTCACTTCCTAGCAGATGCAAATAAGGCAGTGGGAGGCAATCAGAAGTGTGAGGCAGAAACCAGCATTTACCATGCCTAACTTGGTGACCATCATGAGGTGGTAGTGGTTGTAAGGTTAAGAGTTAAATTGTGATTAGGAGACCACTGGAAATACAGTGGTACACCTGATGCTGACTCCAAAATCTCATTCAACCCCAATTAGCCACACATGCATAATGTCACTCATTTCCACAAAGGAGGCTAAACACATAGTCGCAGAAGCCAATCTTCCCACAACAGAGCTGATCACGAACACAGGAAGATGCTCCCCTAGAGATACCAAAGGTATTGCCATGAGACTGGGACCACTGAACTGTGGCATGGCAAATGCACCCCTCTACTAATGCCATGGACCTAACACAACTGGCTCAGTTATGCTTCTCTCTTTGTGACGCACATGCTCTGGACATAGGCATACGTTCTTGGTAGCAGGCCACTACTGGACCCTAGAAATGGATAATAAGTGGACACCAAAGCATCGGTACATGTTCTAAGTCCTTAGTGGATCTCTGGAGGGTGACCAACCAAAAACATAAATAGTTATTAAGCAAAGAAATGGATACACGTGGGTGACTCACACGAAGTGGCATCAGAAAAATCACTCAGAAGAAGCACATTGGAACAGCAGAGCTGATTCCTTACCCAAAGCTACTGCTACAAATAACCACAGCATAGACACAGACTACGTAGAACAAACAGAGGCAGTCACTAGTCAGGGAAAAACTTCAGGAAAAGAAATAGATACATTGGACTTAAGTACCTGTCAAGAGGGGGATACAGAAATTCAAGAAGCACAACAGGAATGTTTATGACTATATAAGAGGTGTTTTGGCATGTTTACGTCCTTTTTCTGCCACAGGAAGTTCCAGTCCCAAAGTGCCTCATATCAGGGCTACAGTAGATGCTGCTCCAGCTGGGTGAACGACCAAGGCACCTCTGAGGCAGAGAGGCCTCATTGAAACTTAACTAGGGTCAGGACCTTACAGTGATTTTATCCCTTAGCTGTTTACTGGGTGTGCATGTACTGGCTCAACTCCGCTTTTAATGTTCTCATGGGGCTGAAGCCAAGGTTGCCCTTGTTACTGGTTTTTCTAGGTTCCCATGCTTAAACACAGGTGTTGGGCTGATATGGCTAGCTGTGTTTATGACTGTGGGGTTTTGAAGCTGCAGTATATGGTTGGAAACTGGGTTATGCCACAGGAATGGAAGTTTCCATTCCTGCACTCTAAGGCTTTTAGGGCTTTAGACAGAGCTGCTGGCATCTTACATGACAGGGACCTGCTTCAGTTTGTGCATGAGCAAGGACATAGACGAAAACATCATCAATAACCGTGGGCTCAGCACCCGTTGGTGTCTGATGCCTGTCTCACTATTCCTTTCCATCTTTCCCTGTCCAGTGTGGAGTGGCTTAGTTTCTGTAGACTAGTTTCTATAGTTTCTGTAGACCAATCTACTACATCATCTACCCATTCTCTGTGGGGTCTGCCTCTCATATTCAAACCATCCATTATACCGAATAGAAGGGTCTTGATTTTTCATTCTTCATTCATTCTGCAAACATGCCCAAAGAGTTGTAGCTTCCATTTTATAACCTTCTGCAGCAGGTTCTCTTTTGGCTGTATCTTCCTATACAATTCCTCATTGGTGACCTTCTGCATCCATCCTATTCTCAGAATCTTTCTATAACGACTTCTTTCAAATATTAATATTCTTATTTTTGAATCTTTCATTATCACTCATGCCTCGCATCCGTATAACATGCTGCTGAATACACACATTTTCAAGATGCTCAGCTTCGTTCCTTATCCATCATAGATGAAAACAGGATACTTTAAAATAGGTTTAAAGATACAGAGTGGTGGCCAGGCATGCAAATAGATATAGATCAATGGCGTGATGACTGTCTGCAGTGCACTATGGGTATTACTGATTGTCAGGTTTAAAAAATATATATTGGGGCACCAAAGAATAGAGGGCCCCTTGTCCCAGATTCAGACAGCTTACATAGGCCCTTTATTCACCACCAGCAGAAGGAATAAATACTTCCTAGTAATAGTAGATTCCTTGTCCAAATGGTTAAAAGCCATCCCTCTAAAAACAATCACTGCCTCAGTCACTGGCCAGCAGTTCTTTAGTTTTCTCAAGAATGGGAATTTCCAGAGTAACTGATTCAGATTTCAGTTCCCATTTTGTGGGAGAAGTTGAGCAAGAACTAAGTAAGGCTTTACACACTCTGCAACATTTCGACATAGCTGGACACCCTGAGTCCTACAGACAAGCTGATCGAACCAATCAGACACCAACGAAAGCTTTTAAAAATACAGTAAAGTGCTCATGAAGGACTTGGGATTAAAACCAACCAATCATCTTAAGAGCTCAAAGAGACTCTAAAGCTATGTTTACACTACAGCTCAGAGTTGATTTTAAGGCACGTAGCTCAAATTTACCGCATCACTGTCTTCACTGCAAATACCATTAGGCTGATGTTGGGGAGCACTAAGGTCGACATTCTTACATCGACCATGCAAGTTGGAGTAACACCAAGTACAAATTTTAAAGGTCGGATTAATGTTAGTGAGGAAACAGCACTACTTTAAATCAATTTTATTGGTCTCCAGAGGTGTCCCACAGGTATCCCACAATGCCCCACAGGTGTACATTATGTCCACTTTCAACTCCCCTGCTCTCCAGGTGTGCAGGAAGTAGGAAAAAGGAAGCCCATAATTTTTAATTCATTTTTTTATGATCAGTGTGGCGATCGCATCTAGCCATGAAAGAGAGCCCCAGCATGGAGATACCAGGAGAGCCAGGGTTTCAGTTTGGCTAGCAGGCTAGCCCCCACCCTACTACACTATTTGGTAGCTAGGCTGTGGGGGTTGTGCTTGTACAAGAGGCCAAGAAACTTCTTTCCTGTGCTGCACATTTGCATGGGGTAGCACTCCTCCTCCCACAGGTGCCACGTGGATGACAGGCTGGCCATCATCCTGACCATACCACATGGCTAGCCCTCGCCCCACTACACCATGTGCTGGCTGCACAGTGTGAACCACGCTTCCAGACAGCAGCATGTCCTGGCCTGTGTGGCGTAAAAGCTTCTGTGCTTCACCTTTTCCTGGGGTCGCAGAGTGCCGTAGGGTGGTTTCTCCCATGGCAAAGATCTTGAGGAGTGGCTGACCTCTGCAAGGCAACACATGCTGGGGTGATGGCTCCCCTAGTAGGAAATATTTTGGTGGGCTGGCACCAGGGGGGACAGCTACCCCCTGCAGCAAAGATTTTCAGAGGCTGACTGGTCCCTGTAATGCAACACATACCAGGGGATGGCTAATAAACTAGGTGACTACACCATGTCAACAGGAGCCTCAGCTGGCCCCCATTTATGTTGGGGGTTGGCTCCTGGGATTCCCTACCTTCCCTCTCTGTGAATAATATTAAGTCTTTCCCTATTCACATGGATCCAGAGTCTTCTACTCTTTGGTGTTCTTTCACCATGGGAAACCTAGTTGAGCAACCTGTTGACATGGTTTAGTCAGGTCTTTCCCCTTGGATTCACTATTTTTCCTTCTTTCCTTCTGAAAAATGGCCATTTGCTCTCAACGGGAGGGGGATTAGGGCATTGCAGTCTGGAAAGATGACAGTGCATGCTCTCAGGACACATCTGGTTAAAAGGTCCATAATGCAGACGACTCTGACAGTTTCTCTCATCGGGGAATGAGACTTCTGAAAAGTGGCTGTTTGTTTTCAAAGGGAGGAGAATGAGGGCGATGCAGTGTGGGAAGATGACATCACACACCCACAACCACTTGGGGGGCATTATTTTCCCCCACGGAGCACCAGCAAAAAAAAACAAACAAAAACCAAACAGGATGCAACAGGGCTGAGGGGAACTGAGAGACAAGCTCTCACAATGCACGGCTGCAGGAGTCAAACTTTGGCGATTTACTGTGGAAGTGCTAAATTGACTGTGGGAAAATGCAGATACTCAACTTCAACTTTATAAAACCCAGTGCCTAGTGCCTGGAAAGGAAAGATGGTAACAGATAAATGGGTGCAAACCTTAGCAGAAATGATAGCTGCTTTATATAAGCCAATGGTTGCAAAGCTAGATACAGTGCGGCAAAACCTGGACAAAAACCTGGGCTGGGGAAATCCTCCTCTAATACGGGAATTAGGCCAACCAGTAATGCACAGGAAGTTTCCGACACAAGAGCATTCTTTGACATGTCCCTGGGATGGCCCCTATTCTATTGTGATTCAGTTCAGCCTCAATGTTTAAATCCTGGTAGAAATCCTGAATGGGAAAATGGAAAACCCAGGCAGCAATGGCTTCATTTCTTGCAGCTCAAAGAGTAGAAATGTAAACCACCTGCCCTGCAAGGAAGACTGACTGTCTTCTCCTTCCTGCCAACCACCCTTCCTGACTAGAAGGAACAGCTTTGGGCCACTGGAAAATATCCGTTGGATGGGCTTGTCAGTGCCTACCCAGCTGTTGAGGCAGGAAAAGGCCAAAAGAAGTCCTTAGCTTAACACATCCATCCTTATGTACGTCACTGTTTCATGGTCACCCTGTAATATTGATCCCTGATTCTCCAGGTATATACCAGGAAGTAGGGAGTTTGTTCTCTCTTTTCCGTGACTGACAAATCCCAAACATGAGCCTTGGCATCCCACCACTGGGCCAAGACTCCGCTTTTTTGTAAGCATTTGTAGTCTGGTGCTGCCCAAACTCTATGCTAAGCCTCTGATCCCTCTGTTTAAGGTCTGAAAAACAATTACACTTTCTAAAGTCAAGAGTGAATGCAAGCAAAGCTAGACTAAAAACAAACAACAACCTGCACTTTCTTGAGAATGATTCATTTAAGAGCGTGCTCAAGTCCTTTCTCATGTACTTATTTCAATGTCTTACCTTTAAAAAGAAACTCTCCTGAGAGAAACAGCCCATACTTCTTTATTAATGTGCTTCTCTTTGGAACAAGGCAGACAGAATGACTCCTTCTCCCCACACGTCTGCATCTGACACACAGTTGTCAAATCATAACATTTCTTCAGCCTGCAAGTGTGATTTTTTGTATCTTTTTATTTACTGAGCTCAGCCTTATATAGCTAAAATCCCTGATTTTTTTTTAAGAAAATTAAAAAAAAACAAACATAAAGCTTACAGGGACAGGAAGCAAAGAAAGGAAAGTGAAGCTTTGCTCTTCTGTCCTTTGCTTTTTTAAGCTGAAATATAAATAGTATGCGGGCACAGATGATAACTCCATAATTAAGGCCAAGTGAGTCTTGCATTTAAAATAGAGGTTGTGCCCAGTCATGGCACCCAAACAACATTAACGCTGCCCTGTGGTTACACTAAAAGTAGGTCTACGCTCACAGGTGATGTGGGGGGAAGGGAAACTATGTGTGGTCATGTGCCCCATCCACACTTCTGCTGGGTGATCCACTGAGGTGAGTCAGGAGGTAAAGGTGGTGCATCCCCCCACCTAATATGGCTGCTCAACCCATTAAACATTCTTCCATGCCCTGGACATGCCTCAATTTGAAAACTTCTATTCTAGACCCAGTGGTGATTTGTTGGGTGGTCACATCCACTCCCTTTAAAACTGTGCCACCCAATATTATTGACACTTATGTGCCACTTCTGTAAAAAGGCATGGTTTTAATTCAGATGAAATAATCCTATTGGCTAATTTGGGTTGAAACAACAGTGATGACATGGCAACACAGCTATTTAACTTGGTTTAGCAGCTCAAGTTCAATCCTGAGCTTCCCTAAAGTCTTCAATTCTAGCAGCTAACCCAGGTTAAAAGCCAAGTTGCTGTATGTTCACTGTTATTTGAACCCAAGTTAGCTAACGTAGGTTAACGAATCCAAGTTAAGAACATACCTTTTCATGCCATGGGTAAACTGGGGAGGGATTTAAAAAAATCTAATGTGTTTTAAAAACAATCTAATGTAATGTGAAATTACAACTATTATGTATGAAATCACACCTGTCTAGCTGCTGCATAACACTACTACAGGGAAGTTAAGATTGGTTAAGGAAAAGTATGCCTCCACACTTTCATGTCTGGGAGTTCTTAAATTCAGCTTTAGCTTTGAATTTCCCAGGTTTATACTACTTTTTTGCGAGATGACTATGCCCCTATATTTTACCCTAAACATCTCGCATGTACTTCCAAAATTAACTTTGTTTTAAACACAGATTTTGTGTTGGAAAATATAGTCCCAGATATACACATATATGTGCATGATACTACTGTTCTTACCTTTAAAACATCTTAAATTAATTTGCCTTCTGTGGTATATTTGAAAAAGTTGTTACTGCAATCATTCTTTTTGTGCCATGGCTAACAAAACAAAGCAACAGCTAAGCAACCTTTCAATATACTCTTCCTTAAAAGGAGCCATCCAATAACCTTTAGCTGCAGCTTTGGACAGTCTAACTGTGGGTCTATTTTTCAGGGTGTAGAGTCACATTCTTCCACAATGACATTCAAATACCACTGTATGCATGCATGTATATTTAGCTTTCAGGCCATTTGGGTCACCTAATACCTAAACCGTCTAAGCCTCTCTTGTTGCATCATTGCTTATGGGACAAACAGAACCATTCCTTTGTTCCTTGACTTTGTATTTGGGCTTATTATCCTTAATATTCTGGTTTCCAGTGTCAGAATTAGTTGCTCTTCTATGTAGCTACCAGTGATAGTTCCAAACACTAACAATATCTCAGACCCCATTCACATTACTCTGCATTTAAGTTGATTTTATCATCACATAACCAAATGGAGAGATCATCATAAAATGAAATGCATGTGAAAATAAACTCATGGAATCAAACACTACACAAAGCAATGCTAAGTGAGCACAAAGCTTTGCAGTACAGCAGAAAACTTACTTGATCTCCCTCAACCTACAGCTGTCTGTTTCAGCCCTCTAGAAGAAAACTTACTCACGTGTTCAGTAAGGTGTGTGTATGTCAAACACTTTCATTTCATGGCCTTCTGCTTAGGCCATTTAGCATGCACCATCACCTTTCCTGAACAGAAATTAATTTTTAACTTGTTTTGCAATAAAATGAAATACATTCCTTTTCAGATGCCAGCTTACTCTAATATGTCAGTTTATGTTTCCCAATGCATACGAGCATTTAAGCAAGTCTGAGTCTGACTTCAGTTTAACAGGTGTACAGCCAAAGTACCGGGGAGCCCAACAGTGTCACCTGAATTATGGGGGTACAAATGAGATCAGAGGCAAGCTCAGTATTTTTAAGTACCTACATCTCCACTATCCTATAAAGTTTTTTCGTTCAACTTGCTAACAATCCAAAACACAAGGCATGTTTTGGGAAAATTCCTATCTGTTCCGGGCTGCAAAGTCACACAGCAGAAATAAAATTAACTACATAAGGGACACTGGATACATGTTGATGTCCAACAGACTCAGCTTTAATTCAAAACCATTGATCAGTCATTGTAACAATATTAAATGAAAAAAATTATCCTTAAGGTTAGATTTAAACTGAATGCTTCCAACCCCCAAAAGAAATTCCAAATATTGATCTTCAAAGAACAAGTCAGGGAACCAAATTCATTATAGAGTGTAAATTTGCTATAATGCCATAAGGGAGGGTGCTTAAATAGAGCATGGAGGAACTGCTACACTCCTGTCGTGTCAAGGATCTATGAGTTTAATCTGCAGCTACCTGTGGCGCCCAGTCTACATCTACAAGAGCAATTCAAACATCACTCTCTGCATCTTTTGTGATCCTTCTCGGAGAGGAGCTAACATAGCACGCATACCAAACAAAAGCATGATTATTGTCCCTATCCAATTAGCAGATCACAGCTTTTCAACAATAATGCCTGGAGAGCCAATCAAGCAGGTAGGAGAAAGCAGCTTCTGAAACAGAACAGGGACTGTACTACCTATCCAAACCTAGCTGTAGACAACTGTGAGATGACCAGCATGAGAGCTGAGTACAAATACCTGGCATGAAGGAGGAACCTAACAGCCAGGAAAAGTCAGTAGTGAAGTAATTCCTATAACTTCTGCATGTACTATCCCACAACTACAACGTGGCTGAATACTGTCAGAGAACTAAATAAACAGATCCAGCATGACCCTGAGTCATATAAAAGACATAAATCACCTGACGATATCCCCATTAAACTTCAGACATTCCTTTTACTCATCACTGGGTTTAAATCTGTTCCCTGGGAGATGCCCCAGTTAAACATTTCAATCAAGTGTATAGTACAAGAGGATGGCAAGCAGATAACACATGCCCAAAATACTATTTCATACAAGAAATTCTCAGAAGATCTAGAATTTTAGAGCATACTAGTTACAGTGACAATATTTCATGATGGATTAGCATAGGCAGAGCTGAAGCGAGAGGCCTGTTAAAGCTGGTGGCACAGTTCCATTCAAGAATCATTTTCAGTTGCGTATAACTTTCTCAAAATTTTATTATTTCAACTGAAATCTGGTATAGTAACTCTCAAATCAGGGAGCTTTTAACTATTTTTTCCCTAAAAATGTCATCAAAACACTAAGCTACTTTCAGTCATAAAGAAAGTGAAAAAAATGCATTTTTCTGCAAACAAAAATATTTGTAATTAAAAAACAAGTTCTAGTGCCTCAGTTCCAGGTGGTAGAAACTTAAAATATGGCAGGGACATATACCCTGGAGAGGCTCTTTTAGTGGTCCAGTAAAATAGTTTTTAATGCATCAGAGTTATAATGGTTTAACGATGTACTCCACATATGCACATTGTTTTATCATTTAACAAAAACAAAACAACCTGCCAGTGTTCCACTGGCAATGCTTATGCCCAAACAAATGGATTAGTAATTTCCATGGAAAGAAAGGTTACTCACTGTAGTAACGGTGGTTCTTCGAGATGTGTCCCCGTGGGTGCTCCACATTAGGTGTCGGGCTCGCCCGGCGCGGCAGATCGGATCTTCCAAGTAGTTTCTGCCGGACCGCGCATGCGCCGGTGCGCACCGCTCCCTTGCGCGCTCCTGGCCACGTGCGCGATCCGGTCCCCGCCAGTTCCTTGACCAACCGCCTCGGATGCTCCTGCAAAACACTAAACAGAGATCCGAAGTGGGGAGGATGGGCGGGTAGTGGAGCACCCACGGGGACATATCTCGAAGAACCACCATTACTACGGTGAGTAACCTTTCTTTCTTCTTCGAGTGTCCCCGTGGGTGCTCCACATTAGGTGACTACCCAGCAGTAACCCAAGATAGGAGGTGGGTAATCGGATCATGTACAGCTTGTCCCCGAGAGGACCGCTGTCGAGAGCTGGGTATCCTCTTGGAATACCCTGTGAAGGGTGTAGTGCTCAGCGAAGGTGTCATAGGATGACCAGGTCGCCGCTCTGCAAATGTCCTTTAGCACAACGCCCTTGAAAAAGGCTGTTGATGCCCCCACCGCCCTAGTGGAGTGAGCCCTGGGCGGGGCCAGTAAAGGAGTCTTCTTGAGTTCGTAGCACATTTTTATGCAGGATACGATGTGCTTCGAGATTCTCTGCGAAGAGAGACCTTCTCCTTTCGATTTGGGAGCGAGAGAGACCAGGAGTCTATCCCGTTTTACGGATGGGCTTGGTCCTGTCTATATAGAAGGCCAGGGCCCTCCTCACGTCCAGGAGGTGTAGGCGCACCTCTTTGTTAGAGTTATGAGGCTTTGGATAAAACGAGGGTAAAACAATAGGTTGGTTAATATGAAACTCTGAAGAAACCTTAGGAACAAAGGCTGGATGCAGCCGTAGAGTCACCGCCTCCTTGGAAAAAACAGTGCAGGGTAGCGTTGCCATAACTGCCGCAAGCTTGCTCACCCTGCGAGCTGACGTGATTGCGAGAAGGAAGGTCGTCTTTATCGTAAGGAGGCGGAGGGAAACCGTGGCTAAAGGCTCGAACGGTGGTCCCGTTAGCGCATTAAGCACCAGGTCCAAGTTCCACGAAGGTGGAAGCGGTTTCCGAGGGGGGTATAGGTTTACCAACCCTTTGAGGAACCTGGTAACCATGGGATGGGCGAACACCGTGTGCCCTTCCTCTTCGCGTCTGAACGCTGAAATGGCGGCAAGGTGGACCTTTAACGAGGATAGTGAGAGTCCTCCTCTCTTGAGGTCCAGTAAATACTCTAATATTACAGGTATAGGCACCGAAAGGGGGGCTAGCTGTTTGGTAGAATGCCATGCCGTGAAGCGAGTCCACTTCTGCTTGTAGGTCTTCCTGGTGGAAGTCCTCCTGCTACTTTCTAGGACTTGTTGCATGTCCTCCGTACATGTGCTCTCTAGGGAGCTGAGCCATGGATTAACCACGCTTGTAGTTGCAGGCCTTGGGGGTGCGGATGCACTATGGACCCCTGGGCTTGCGTGAGCAGATCCGGCGCCACCGGAAGGGGCATCAGTGGACGGTCCGACATGCGCAGGAGTAGGGGGAACCATTGCTGTCGATCCCACGTTGGGACTATCAGGATCATTTGGCCTCCTTCCCTCCTGCCTTTCTGCAAGACTTTGTGGATCAGCACTGTGGGAGGAAAAGCGTAAAGCAGGGGGCCCCTCCAAGAGATCGCGAATGCGTCCCCCAGGGACCCCCGTCCCAGTCCTGCCCTGGAGCAGAATCGTGGGCACTTCTTGTTGTGTTGAGTGGCAAACAGGTCTATCTGGGGAAAGCCCCATGCGTGAAAAATCGGTCGTAGCAGATCGGGACAGATCTGCCACTCGTGCGTGAGTGCGAAACGCCTGCTCAGCTGGTCTGCCTTCACATTGTGAGCGCCTGGTAAGTACGAGGCTTTCAAGGTTATATTGTTGGCGATGCACCAGTTCCACAACCGGACTGCTTCCGCACATAAGGCACGGGACCGAGCTCCTCCTTGCCGATTTATATAAAACATGGTGGAGGTTTTGTCTGTACTGATCCCGACTACTTTGCCTTGTATATGGTCTCGAAAGTGTCTGCAGGTGTTGAACACTGCCCTGAGCTCCAGTATATTTATGTGCAGTGACTGTTCCGTGGAGGACCACAGTCCTTGCGTCACCTCTTCGCCCATGTGTGCTCCCCACCCTATGTGGGAGGCATCTGTAGTAAGAAAAACCGATATTTGTGGTTGGTGGAAGGGTACCCCTGTCAGCATGTTCTTGGGGTTTACCCACCATTGCAGGGATTTGCACACCTCTGTTGTGGGCGACACCACCCTGTGAACGGTGTGTGCTGCTGGTTTGTATACGCTCGCCAGCCAGTGCTGCATGCTGCGCATGTGTAACCTGGCGTTCTGTACTACGAACGTCGCTGCTGCCATGTGGCCCAGCAGCTGTAAGCACGTCAGAACCGACACCGTAGGGCTGAAGGTGATGACTTGCACGAGGGAGCCGATGGCCCGAAAGCGTGTCTCTGGTAGATACACTCTAGCTGTAATAGAATTTATGTGTGCCCCTATGAACTCTATGTCTGTGTGGGGTTTATCTTTGATTTTGCCAGATTGATAACCAGGCCGAGCGAAGAGAACGTGCCTGCTGTGACGCCTATCATGCATAGTACCTCTTCCTTCGAGGCCTCTTTGAGTAGGCAGTCGTCCAGATACGGGAATATAAATACCCCGTCTGTGCAGGTAGGCTGACACCACTGCCAAGGTCTTGGGTGAAGACTCTGGGGGCTGAGGAGAGGCCAAACGGTAGGACCTTGTATTGAAAATGTTCTTTGCCTACCATGAACCGGAGGAATCGTCGGTGAGCCGGATGGATAGTTATGTGAAAATACGCGTCTTGTAAGTCGAGGGCTGCGAACCAATCTCCATCGTCCAGTGCCGTAAGGATAGAGGCGATTGTGATCATCTGAAAGAGTTGCTTGCGCAGGTACCAGTTGAGGCCTCGAAGATCTAAGATAGGCCTCCAGCCTCCTGTCTTTTTCTCCGTGAGGAAGTACCTCGAGTAGAACCCTTTCCCTTGCAGTTGCTCCGGCACTCTTTCCACTGCCCCTATGAGCATGAGATGGTCTACCTCCTGCTTGAGCCTCGCTATGTGGGAGGCCTCGGTGGTGGGAGCGACTGGAAGGGGATGGCGTACCCCGTGGCTATGATCTCCAGCACCCATTTGTCTGTGGTGATCCTTTGCCACTGGTCGTAGAATGGTCGGAGGCGATGGTGGAATAACAGCTTCGAATGACCTTGTGCGATGGTAGTGATGGCACAGCCCTGGATCTGTGTGTCAAACTTGTGGCCTTTGGCCCTGCCCTGAGGACGCACGGCTCTGTTGGGAACGTCACCTGGGAGTTCTGTACTGCTGATGCTGTTGATGTCACCCTTGCTCGTAACCCTTGTGGTACTGGGGACACTGTGGCTGGTACTGGTACCGTCTTTGTTGAGGGTAGTACTTTTTCGTTCTGTATGGAGGGGTGTAAATCCCCAGGGTCCTAAGTGTGGCTCTTGAATCTTTACTGGAATGAAGGACCGAGTCAGTTGATTCAGTAAACAGCGTCTGTGTGTTGAAGGGAAGATCGACGATCTTTGCCTGCAGATCCCTCGGTATACCCGAAGTCTGGAGCCAGGACTCCCTTCGCATCACCACTGCCGTAGCTGTGGTGCGTGCTGCTGTGTCCGCAACATCCAGGGTGATCTGAACTCCCGTCCTCGAGGCCGCGTAGCCTTCTTGCACGATATCCTTGAGCACCGGTTTCTTGTCCTCTGGAAGCGAGTCCATGAGGGAGGTTAACCTAGTGTAGTTGTCGAAATTGTGGTTCGCTAGATGCGCTGCGTAATTTGCCATTCGCAACAGTAGTGTGGAGGAGGAGTAGACCTTTCTGCCGAACAGCTCTAGCTTCTTGGCATCTTTGTCTGTTCCCCCTGTCTTGAATTGAGATGTCTTTGATCTTTGTTGCGACGACTCTATCACCAAGGAATTTGGTTGTGGGTGGCTGAACAGGAACTCCATGCCCTTCGCCGGCACGAAGTATTTCTTGTCCGCTCTTTTGTGGACAGGCGGAATAGTCGCAGGGGTCTGCCATATCGTAGTGGCGGACTCCAAGATTGCTTCGTCAAGCGGTATTGCTATTTTGGAGGAGGCCGGAGGTCTCAGATTTTTGAGGAGCTTATGGTGTTTCTCTTGCACCTCTGCTGTCTGGATGCCTTGCGTGAAGGCCACCCTTTTAAACAGCTCTTGAAACTGTTTGAGATAGTCCGGAGGATGGACGTCCCCCGGGGCCGTAGCCTCGTCCGGGGAGGAGAGTGAGGAACCACTAGGATACGCCTCTCTGGACCCTTCCGGTTCCTGTTGACGATGGTACATCCGCTCGCTGGAAGCTTGCGAGGGAAAATCTCAGGGTTCCATAACCAGTTCCCCCTGAGATACTTGAGTCTCTGTCCCCGTTCGCGATTGCCCTCGAGGATACGGGACCATCTGTGGGGATCTTTCCCTGGTAGAATGCCGGTGGTGTCTATGCCCCGCGTGATAGGGGCGACCATGGCAGCATGGGCACTGTTCTTGGGAAGGTGACCTGGACCACTCCCTTGGTGTGTACCCCCTGCGTCTGGGGGAGCGAGATCGTCGAGAGACATGGGACACTGGAGAGAGCGATTTGTGATAGTACTCCAGCAGCTCAAACCCCAAGAAGGGTGAGGGTAGTCCCAGCCAGGGCGAGGCTGGTTGTAAAAATGGAGACAGGGGCTCCGGGTAGGCTGGGGGGACCCCTGCCTTCTAGTTGGAGTCCGCAGCATGAGCGGAGGGCTGAGAGAAAGCAACTCTGCAGCCCTGTCTGGAGAGGGGCTGCGGTGCCTTGTTTTCTGTGCAGCCTTCCCCCTCCCTTGAGGGGGTGGCTCCGCCCCCTGACGTGCAGGGGATCTCGGCCCCATCCACGCCGCGCTCGGCACGCTCTTGGGCGGTGCCGCGCGGGCGGTGTCCTCCAGTGCCTGCAGGTTGCATGCCTGCGTGCTCTGCACCGCCGGTTCCCCGGGGGTCGGTGCCGCTGCCTGCGGTGCCGCCGGTACCGGCGCTTGTTTAGCCGCCGCCCTGCCTGCGGTGCGGGGCGGCTGTTTGATCATCGGAGGCTGAACTGCCTCCACGTGGCTCTCCGTGCCACCGCTGATCAGCTGTTGCTGCAGCTGGGGGCTGTGAGCTCCTCCCGTCCTGCTCGCTGTTGCTGCCGGCAGGGATCGGGTTGGGGAGACTTTCCTCCGGTTTTGCGCTGATGGGGTGAGGGAGGCAGCTTTCCTTTTATGGACCCCGGAGGGTCCCTCCTGCTGTGGCCGCTCCGGCACGTCTGGCTGGAGGGCCTTGTCGAATAGCAGCATTTTAAGCCACATCTCCCTGTCCTTCCTTGCTCTGGCTGTTAATTTTGCACAGAAGGAGCATTTCTGCATGACATGGGACTCCCCAAGGCACCTTATACAGTGACTGTGCCCATCAGACGCTGGCATTGCCTTTCGGCAAGACTCACATTTCTTGAATCCTGAAGAGGACATTGTTGGTGAGTCTTTTAGTTGTTAATGGGGTACTTAGCACCTTCTCTGTGCTGTTTTCCCCCTCTCGGATAGCCTGCCGCGGCAGGAGGGCTTATGGCCCTAGGCTCCTGGCCTCCAGTGCTCCGCTTGTTACTAGGACTGGACTGAATTCTGTCCCGCTTGTTGTTTCTTGTTTTTTTTTTTAAAGTAACAACTGGCTAACTTAACAACAGACTAAGAACTTGAAAACTTTCAAGAAAACAGCTAAAAACCATTGAATACGCAAACTTGGCCGTAGCCTAGTCGGATTCCGTCTGCAGCCGACGGCAGTTAAGAGGAACTGGCGGGGACCAGATCGCGCACGTGGCCAGGAGCGCACAAGGGAGTGGCGCACACCGGCGCATGCACAGTCCGGCAGAAACTGCTTGGAAGATCCGATCTGCGGCGCTGGGTGAGCCCGACCCCTAATGTGGAGCACCCACGGGGACACTCGAAGAACAACACATATATTTCAACTGATGTCTGTATATGCTTCGCTGTTTTATGTGTAGTCCTGTGCCTCATACATTGCACAGCTCAGAGAGGATTTCTTTCCTTCATTCTTGGGCTGTCTTATGATGCCACCACAGGTGCATCTGCTCACCTAACGTCACTGATTTTACTTTCAGAATAAACCTGTGAGCACTCCATTTCACAGATGGAGGAACTGAGGCACAAAGCAATCAAGTAATTTATCCAAAGCCACACCAAAGTGAGACCCAGTTCTGTGTCTTACATACAAGAGCATTCTTCCCCCTCCCTGAGGGCTCTTGTCTTGCCCCTAGATTACATCAGCTTCACAACAAGCTCTACAACTTCAGCGAATGAGCCAAAGATGCACTGGGCTCAGGCCTGTCCAGCTTGCTTACTGAATGAGGTAGGAGTCCTGTAGGAAAAATATTATAGAACTACATTTTTTAATATTCTATTATAAATACAGCATACATGTGGCAGATGAAATTATAGCGAGTATGGAAAAAGGAGCCAGAGAAAAATCAAACACACTGAAGAGGCACACTAGCAAGCTACTTACTCTCTTTTTGTTCTCTTCCCGTTGGCCCAGTTCTCGAATTCTCCCCATGATGGCCTCCTCCGAGGCTTTAACTGCTACAGAACTGTTGCTGAGAAGGGAAGCAACTTGCTCTTTGAAAGTACTCAGCAGGCTCTGAGCAGTCCTGGCCTCTTCTATGCTTCTCTTCAGACCCGCATCCAGCTCACTGGAACATCTCTTCAGGTGATGCAGTTCCTGCTTTGAGGCTTCCCAAGCCCTCTCGCTAGCAGCCAGCCTATCTTGGAGGACTCTGACCTCCTTCTCTAGAGTCTCTTTGGCTGTTAAAGTGCTGTCCAAATCCTAAAATATGTGGGGGGGGAAAAAAAAACATAAAAACAGGCTTAATACAGGTCAAAAATAAAGAATGGGGAATAAATGGCTAATTCTCAGCATGAAGAGCAGCAGAGAGGTGCAGAAAGAGGAAGTTGCTCATCTTGTACAGTTATGATGGTTCTTTGAGATGTGGCCCCCTCCGGGTGTTCCAGTGTAGGTTCTTGGGCACTCCAGTGACACTCATTGGAGATTTTTTATTTGAGCCTCTGTTGAGCCCACACATATACTCGCTCCACAGGCTATTGAGCAGCATGTGGGAAAATCACTCGCCTCTTCTCCCCAGTTTCTTCTCTACTGAAGAGAACTCTGAAGTAGAGGGGAGGAGGGCAGGTTGTGGAATACACATAGGGATACGCATCTTGAAAAAACACCACGACTGCACAGAGTGAGTAACTTCCTCTTCAGGTAGTGTCCTTATGGGTGCTCCACGCTATGTGACTGCTGAGCAGTGCCCATCATTGGCATTTGGGACTTCAGAGTGGAATCTCTTACTACAGCTATCACTACTGTGGAGTCAAAAATGGCATCAGAGGCTGAATTTCCAGTGATCACATAATGCTCTGAGAAAGAATGAGCAGAAGCCCAAGTTACTCCTCTGGAGGAAGAAATTGACCTCGTAGAATGCATATGGACTCAGGGAGGTGGCAGCAGGTTGCAATCATGATAACATTAATTAGTGCAACCAAAGACCCATTTGGACAGCGGCTCATCCCACAAGCAAAGTTTAGGGGACTTCAGGTAGTTCTCAGACCCATCCAGGTAGAATGGTAGTGGTCTTCTAATATACAGCATATGGAAAAATTACTTCTGTGATGTCACAATGTGGTTTGGGGGACAAAAAACAGGCAAATGGGTCTCTTGATTCATAAGAAAAGCAGAGGCAGCTTTAGAGAGAAACTTGGGATGTGGCCTTGGTTACTTTGTTTTTAAAAAACAGAATTCATGGCAGATATTCCATCAGGGTTGCTAGTTCTCCTGTGCAGCTAGCTGAGGTGACAGTAGTTAGAAATACTGTCTTCATGGGCAGATGAGAGAGATATTAAATTACCATAAACTCAAAGGAAAGTGTAGTCAAAACCCTGAGAACTAGTTGCTCCCCACCCCACCTCCATACACAACATGTAGCAAAATGTCAACAGGTTACAGGGGGGCTGACCCCAGAGAGGGCAGCATGAATTTTCTGAGATGCCTCCCCACCGCACCTAAGAAGCTTGCTGACCGTACCATGTCAACTGGACCCTCAGCCGGCCCCTGCCAGCTGAGTTTTGTTGAAGAGCTGGCCCCCAGGCCCTACTCCACTACTCTCTCTTCCCAGAACATGTGGCTCGGGGCAGCCAGAGTCTCTGCAGTGGCCTGTTTGCTGTATTTTCACTGGCTGAAAAGTAGCTGAGCGACCAGTTGACATGGCACAGATCTCTTCCTAGTTGCATGGAACCAGTTTGTTCCACTTGGGCATCAGGGGTACATGGCACAGTCAGCTGGGTGCTCCCATTGCTCATTTGGGTGCTTTACCTTGTTATGCCCTCCCTACTTTTCTGCATGTGATCTGGTTTTAATCCACTGTTGTTATAATCAGCACTGTAGTATGTGGGATTGACAGTTCCCCAATGGGCTGCCTAAAAATTAAAAAAGTGTTCTTTCACCAGAGGAAAACTAGTTGAGTCATTTGTTGACATGGCACAGTCAGCTAGGTGCTCTCAGAGCACATTTGCAAAGAGTGCTTCAGCTTTTGAAGCCCACCGTTTGGCTTTCTTTCCCTCGGGATTCCCAACTTTCCTTCTTTGTCAATCCTATTAAGTCTTTCCCTGTTCACATGGATCCAGATTCTTCCACGGTTTGGTGTTCTTTCACCAGGGAAAAAACTAGTTGAGCAACCTGCTGACATGGTTTGGTCAGCAGAGTGCTCCCAGGACACATTTGGTTAAAATGGCCAAATGCGGACGACAATCAATTTCTCTCAAGGGGGAAAGAGACTTCTGAAAAATGGCCACTCGTTGTCAATGGGAGGGGAATGAGGGCAATGTAGTGTGGGAAGATGACATCACATGCCCACAACCACTTGCGGGGCATTTTCTTTTCCCCCATAGAGCACCAGCTTTAAAAAAAAAAAAAAAAAAAAAAAAAAAAAAAAAAAAAAAAGCAACAGGGATGAGGGAACCATGGATAGGTTCTCACAAAGCACTACTACAACCATCAAACTCTGATGACTTAATGTGGACGTGCTAAATCGACTATGTGGGAAGTGTAGAAAATCAGCTTCAACTTTATAAAACCCAGTGTTACAAAGTGAACTTTAATATATTTGATTTTATTTTGTAGTGTAGCCATAGCCTCATACAGTCTTCTAAATGCCCCAGCGGAAGGTGAGGAAATCCTTCTAAACAGGGCAGGAAATGTAAACTAAAGTTATTTTTCTTTTTTTTAATCCCAACAGGGTAAAGGTGAAACACAGACTATGAAGAACAAAATAAGTAAAAGCGCCTGCTGCTTATGCTAGTGATGCAAATAAGAAAAGGAAAACTGCTTGCTCTGTTGGAGGCCAACGGCCTTGAGAAGGAACCGTTGGTCTGGAGGCAGACAATGAGATGCAGGCTGAGCACGTGTGGATTCAACTGACACTGCTATCGAAAATCTCTTACTAGAGGTGCAGGGACACATATACACCTACAGTAGAACATTCAAAAGGACACACAAAAAGAACTAATAACTTTAGGACCAGAATTGTTCATTATTGGTCCAATCATCCCTTTGTTTAGTATCAATTACCTTTATGGTATAGGGAATCGAGAAGTAAGCTATGAAGATGATACTGAATTATTAGATCCATAAATACATTGCTAGAGCATGATGGCTTATATTAGGAAAAAATGTGACTGGATAACTCAATGGTGGATGAAATTTAACACAAGCAAGCATTACTAATACACATTGCAAGAAACTGTAAATGAATTTGAAACTACTTGCACATACTGATGGGGTCTAAATTACTGATCTCTAGGGGAAAAAATCAAGGCAACACCTCAGAACACTCAAAGACATCTGAAAATAAGGCCCCTGGGAGTTACCAAAAAGAGTGACAAGTATACCAGTATTGTTTCCACACAAACCAAGGGAGTGGTTAGATGATAAAAATCACAGTAGCATATATGGAAAGGGCAAATGTTTAAATATTGATTGGTTACCTCATCTCAAAGATAGTATAGTGAGAGTAAGTTGCAGAGATGAAGAATAAATTAGATTTGAAGCATGACGGGGAGATTTTCAAAAAATGAAAAATGTCACACCACTGATGAAAAACAGCAATATTCCTAGGGCTATGGGGGGCCAAAGTTGTCAGAAGGAGGTGACAAATGTCAGCATCCAACTATCCACCTTTCCCTTCAGCCTACAGCTACCCCGTGTGTAACTACTGCTCAGCCTGGGAAAAGACACAGCATCTATGATGAACAAATTTTTAACAAAAAATATATCTTCTTGGATTTGATTTCCACCTATGACACAGTTTGGCACAGTAACCTTTAAATTGTCTCAAGTCATATGGCATTGGATGTTCAAAGTAGTGGAACATTTTTTCTCCATATCAGGCCATTTGGCGCACATGTAGACAATTACTTTAGCTCTTGGAAGTGTCAGATCAATAGCCTCTCTCAAGGCTCAGTTCTTTCACTGAGGCTGTTCAAAGATGCCTGCTACAGTCTTGTGGAAGTTCATCTGTGCTAATGACTCTGCTGCAGCCACCAAGCTCAGTCCTTCTCAGAAATCGGCAAGGTCTTGAATGAAGATTTGAAGCTCACCACAGACCATTGTAGTTGATGCCTCCAGCCCAGGTTTCCTAAGATTGTTTCTAGTCGATTCCATGTGCGTGGTACAAGGGCAAGCCATGAGTCAACAGCCAATGCCTGCAGCATGATCTGTATCCATTTTGCATAAGTATGACAGTGGATAGGTCAATAACGTACCACAACCATTGAGAAAGGCAACTGCTAAAGTCAACACTCACAACAACTGGCTCAGAAAACTGGCCACTTCTAGCTGGTATACGAGCACCCTGAAACTTGGAGCATCAACCCACGTCCTCTCTTATTCAACCATGCTCCTGTTTGGCATCCTTCAGCTTACACAAGGCTGATCAATGTAGAGCTTAACAAAGCTATCCATATTATTACCAGGACTTTATGGACATATCTTTTGTCATGACTATGAATAGCCAGCAACATAGCACCATGCCATATTTAGCAAAAAAAAGTCTGTCATGCTGCTGGCTAGCATCCAGGAGAATAGTGCTCTACCATCATAAACACATCTCTTTGATCACCCAAGAACTCACATGTCTTCTAAGTATCTGTAATGGGGTTGGCATCCACTTCTCCCAAGTGCTCCCACTGGGCTGGTTTCTTCAGTTGGCTTCAGTGACTAAGCCCTCCAATCAAGTCAAACACACCATCTGTAGTAACAAGCAGTCCTACAGCACCTTAGAGACTAACAAATTTATTAGATCAAGAGCTTTTGTGGGTAAGACCCACCTCCTGTAACCTAATAAATTTGTTAGTCTCTAAGGTGCTCCAGGACTGCTTATTATCTGTGAAGCTACAGACTAAGGAGGCAACCCCTGAGACTATACACTGTGGCTGTGTCTACACTAGCTCCCACCTGTGAAGGGAGCATGGTAAGTAGGGTGTCAACAGATTATTAATGAAGTGCTGCTGTGCATATGCAGCACTTCATTAAGCTAATTCTCCCTGGTGGCAACTTCGAAGTGTTAAACTTTGAAGTCCCAGCTGGCATGTAGCTGTGGCTAACCCACCAGTATTTCTAAGTGCCCAGGGCACTTTGAAGTCCCTTTACTCCTCAAAAATCAATCAGGGTCCCACTCTCCTGAGAGGTTGCCGCCCCCCACCCCCTCCCTGGACTGATGCCTTCCCACCCCATCCCAAGCCTCCTGCCACTCTGTATATAGTTGTATCCTTGCACACTGTAAACAGTTTTTTTGCACAACATTTATTTTTAACACATTTATGTTAGTTCACCACCTCCACATCCCTCTGTATTAGGGAAGGGTCATGGTAGCGTCAGGTTACAGCTGCAGGCCCAAGGCCTCTGAGAGGGGTGCCATGGGGAGGGTCATTAAGATCCTTGGGAGAAGCTCTCCCTTAGCTCCTCCTGGATCTGCACTGCATCCATCTGAGCTTGGCAGACCCAAGCTGTGTCCAGCTGTACATAGCTGTGACCAGCATCCACCCTCCCCACAACCCCAGGAGGAAGACCTCCCCTTGTCCCTCCACAATGCTGTGGAGGGCACAACAGACAGCCGCTACTTGGGCGACATTGTGCTCCCTGACACACAGCTTGGTCAGGAGGTACCTAAATTGTGCCTTGAGGCAGCTGAAGGCACACACAACCTGATTCCACGCTGGGTTAAGGCAGGGGTTAAACAGGTCCTGGGCTGGGTCTAGGTGGCTGGTGTGCAGCCTCATGAGCCAGGGCATGAGAGGGTCTGAGGCATCCCCCACTATGTACAATGGTATGTCCACATCCCCAACTACCAGCTCGCAGCAGGGCATGTAGGTGCCCATCTCCATGCTCCAGAACAGGCTGGAGTTGCGGAACACCCATTCAATGTGTGCCCAGCCTGACCACCCACCATAAACGTCTGTCCACGGCCTGCAGCACAACGGAGTGGTATTCCTTGGGGTTGATGTACCATGCCACACCCTGGGGCACGGATGGGAACGTGGGCCCATCGATCATCCCAAAGCAGTCCAGGAACCTCAGGGTGGTGAAGCCAGCCACAAGTGCATCCAGGTCTGCAATGCGGATTACCCTCTGGAGCAGGAGCATGTTGATGGCTGTCACTACCTGCAAGGGGAGACCAAACACACACGAGGGACTGAGGGAGGGTGTCCCTGGTCCCCTACAGGTTCCCCTGCCTCCTCCCATCCCCCTTCCCTGCCAGGCTCTCCAGGTGCCCCACTCCCACAAGGCTGACCCCCTGGGAGCATGTCTGCATGATGGTGGGACAGCGCGGTCCCCTAGGGACAGGGCTTCCCCCCCATTCTCACCCCTCGCATCCCCAACCCCACTTCCTGAGGGTCCCACTTGGGCAAGAACCCCCCACACCATTGCTCACCATCCCTCCAGTGCAGGGCCTGCAGCCCACAACTGCCTTACCTGCATGGTGACAGCTCCAATGGTGAACTTCCCCATGCTGAACTGGTTTTTGACAGGGTAGTAGTTGTCCGGAGTGGTGAGCTTTCAGATGACTGTGGCAACTCGCTTCTCCAGGGGAATGGCAGGCCACTTTGGGTGTCCTGTCTGCGGAGGGTGGGGATGAGCCAGGTACAGTGCTCCAGAAAGGGGTCCTTCCTCATTCAGGAGTTCTGGAGCCACTGCTGGTCATCCCACTGCCTCATGACTAGGCAGTTCCATCAGTCAGCACTGGTGGTGTATCCCCAGACCCGCCTGAGCACCTGAAGGGGAGAGTTCAGGTGGGGCCCTGGGCACTAAGGGTGTGCTCCTTGGTCTCTGTGTCAGATATTTCCCCACAGCAGAGGTAGAGGACAGCTGTGATCAGCATGAGCAGCAGCTCAAGCAGCTGAGAGATGGTCCAGTGCAAGGCCAAGGGCTGCTCTGGCACCAGGACTACCTGGAAAGTGTAAAGTCTCTCACAGAACGCACGTGAGCCCTGCAGTAGCTATGCTGTCCCTCAGCAAGGTAGGTGAGCCTCGTCACGAGCCAGGAACAGATATC
The DNA here is from genome assembly GCF_033958435.1 of Carettochelys insculpta. Taxonomy (NCBI): domain Eukaryota; kingdom Metazoa; phylum Chordata; order Testudines; family Carettochelyidae; genus Carettochelys; species Carettochelys insculpta. Next base: position 94,217,724 of record NC_134139.1, read on the forward strand.
TGTAGGGGTCCCTGTAAGGGCGCGCCTGGCTGCGGCTCCCAGAAGAGATTGCCAGCCACGTGACCTTCCCTGATGAGGTTCTGGGTTCGTTCTGTGGAGAGCGCGGCTGGGCTGTCTGGCAGGTCTCTGTCGACAGAGTGGACCACTTTTTGACCTGCTTGTATGTGTGGACCCACTCTGACAGAAGTTTTCTCCAAAGATATCTTCCAACAGTAACTTCTGGCAACAGATCACTCTAGTGTAGACACAGCTGGAGCCTTTTGCTTGCTCCAGAAGCTTCAGATTTCAAATACCACAGGAGGCAGAATACCTGACTTAAATGGCCAGGTTTCTGGCAATGTGATCACCACCGGTGTTAAATACATTTAAGGAAAAAGCAAAGAAAAAATCCTCTTGATGAGGTACACAATTGTCATTGCTCATTATTAAACTAATTTTAGAACTGCCAACCAATCTTGGCATGGCTCTTTTCTATTTTCCTTTTTCAACTCTGCAGAGGTTGTCCTCTTAACAGAGAAATTATGTCAGTGAGAATAATCAAATTATGCCTATTATAGCAAAGAATGAAGGGAAGTCCATTCCAATTAAAATATCATTTCATCAGTCTGTAGATTTCCTTTCACAGATGCAGCATGACAGCTAGCCAGCATCAATGTGAGCATTAACCCATTATGACCTCAATTTATTTTTTAAAAATTTGCAAACAGAGTTGCTCCAGAAGACCACTGTGCTGAAATGAGAAATTGGACAAAATAACTGAAAAGGAACACAAATTATTCTGCTTCTTTCTTATATTAAGTGTCATGGGTTATAACAAAACATTTATTTTTAAGAAACTCTCCTTTTCAGTGGCATATTTACAAGTCGGCTTTTGCCTAAATCTTAAAAACAAGTTGCTAAATGAAAAGTGTAATAAAATTCAATTTTAAAATTAAAATGCTGAATGTATACATGGACTCAGTATGTGTATTTAACAGGGCTATCCATTAATTGCAGTTAACACACAATTTTTGCAATTAACAAAAAAATTGTGATTGACAGTTTTAATCACACTGTTAACAGAACAAGTTGAAATTTATTAAATATTTTGACTTTTTCCCTACATTTTCAAATATATTTACAGTCATACCCTGAGATACACCCATTCGGGCTACGAGAATTCAAGTTTACGAGCAGCTTGATTAAGGACCACTACTTCGCCTTACGAGGCATTTACTCAAGTTTACAAGTGTCGCAGAGGGACGTGGACACCCTGCAGCTGGAGAAAGTCAGCCCATCCTGGCCCTGCTCCTGCCACTTGCTCCTTTGGCAGCTAGGGGGCCACCTCTGCCCACCCTGCACAGCTGTGCTTCTGGCGCCACTCACCGCCTGGTGGTGGTTTCCCAGACCCCCCAGCCCAGCCTTTACCTGGGGCTGGTCTGGTGTCCGCCTCAGCGCTGCAGCAGCCGGCAGCCACTCCCAGGAGACTTGGCTGCTGGGCACATGGTTCATCCTGGCCCCGCCCCTGCCGCTTGCTCCTCAGGCAGCTAGGGGGCTGCTACCACCTGCTCTGTGCAGCTGTGCCCTCTACCAGGTAAGCGTAAGTGGGTGTAAATTTTGGGGCTCAGGAACACACAAAATTTTTTCCCATTGAAATTAATGGTAATTACATTTTTGACTTACAAGAATTCACCCTAAGAGGAGTTTTTCGGGAACAAATTACCCTCGTAAGGTGGGGGAAGATTATTTCAGTTTTGAAAAACAGAATAGAAAGTGTACATTGCTTACTTTATATTATTTTAAAAATGATAAAATAAATAGTATTTTTGATTCACCTCATACAAGGACTATAGTACAGTCTCTTCACTGTGAAGGTGCAACTCGCAAACATGGAGGTTTCTTGTTTTATTAACCACATTAAAAAACAAAACAATGTAAAACTTTAAAGCCTACAAGTCCACCTCAGTGCTATCTCTTGTTCAGCCAATCGCTATAGCTGGGTCTACACGTGAGTGTCCTTTTGAAAGGTGAAAATCAAAGTTTGGTGGTTGAAATAGCAGCTGTCAAAAGGAAGCACCAGCCACGATTATCTGATCAGCATTTCAATCCGCTCTTTCAAAGTGCCGCTGCAGGTCTTTTGAAAGAGGGTGCCCACATGGCTCTAAGCCCTCTTTTGAAAGAAGGGAGGCAGGAAACACCGTGGTCAGGGTCCCATGGCTGACACTACCTTCCAAGGGTGCACCCTGATGCCCCCTTTAAAGGGCCCCTTCTAGCCAAAATTTCTCAATGTACAAATGAAATTAATATTTATGATTCTGAAGTATGGTTTATTATGCAATACAAATAATATGGTGTCTGACAAACAGGATGCTTCACTACCAGTTCTTTAAATAGAATGTTTAGGAAAACGTTTCGTTACATATTGTTCAATAAATTTCTATTTCTGAAGAATAAATTTAATAGCAATTTTTAAAGGCAATCATTCTGAATGCATCTCCAGCTACTCCTGATTCTCAATAGAAGAACACCTACAATATTCCCTCAAGCTTATTTCAAGGAATAAAATGTGAATATCAGCATTTCTACTCATCTTTCAGACTTTTACCATAGAGAAAAATAAGTAGTTCTGTTCATTTATGCTGACTTATATAACGTCTTCCTCGTTACCCTTTGAGAAGGCAATAACTAGAGTAGAGTTATTGAATGAGAATGAAAACATCACTTTGTTGGCACATAGGATATATCAGCTCTAAAGTAGAGTTCTCTACCAAAAGCATCTCCTAATATTCTTCAAGCTTTATAAACTCAAAGGTGATGATAAAAACAATACATTAAAAAAAAAAAATAAGGGAAAAATATATCTCCATTCAACACCCTAGCCAAATAAGAGTTTTCCAGAATAATTTTTGTGGGTAATGTGTTGAAATCTTATCAACATTTACTACTACTATTTCATTTCACACAATATCCTACTGAAAAATGCATTTTCAATTTCTACAAAAGAGCTCTACACGAACATGTGCATCAGAAAACAATTTACCTTGCTAAGTTTGTCCACATCTTGGGAGTAGGTGGCAGCTTTTTTCTGCTCTTTGTTTACTTCTGAAACAAGTCTCATGATGGTTTCTCTGCTAGCTTTTGACTCTATCTCACGACCACTGATAGCCTCTGCAAGAGTGGCTACCTGCCCTTTTAGCATTGAATTTTCTTTGTGCATCTTACTGACCTAGATGGACATACAATTTAAATATTACATGTTACCACAATTCTTACAGTGATTCCTGTTAACAACTGTCTTCACTCATTTAAGTGGATTTTTTGTTCCTCATCATCATAAAAAAATTGTTTGTAAAACCTTTAGGATCAGATCTATGACTACATTCGACTATTCATTTCCAATGTTTCCTTATAAACAAAGCAGAAAGAGAAAAGAAACTGAAGCCCATAGTATACAAGAAAAATATCATCCACTAGCACAGAAAATGATTATTTTGCTTAGTTATCCACATACAAATTCTAAGTACTATATCAAACATTATTAGCTGGAGGTCTCTTGTCATTTCTTCATGTCCAGTCTGGTAATAAGGGAGAGCAGAAAATAAATATAGATTACATGACTATATTCATGGGGGAAGCAGACAGCTTTTCCATTAGATTTATGGCTGACAAGCTTTTGGACTGGGAAACCAGCACAGGACACTGAGAAGTGATTTTACATTTAAAATATTCTGGACATGGAGAGTCATCTGATTTGGCATCAGACTCTTCTTAACCATATATGAGACTAGGGTAATTGGTAAACAAAATGATTTGAAGGACTCTTTTGAGCAGCAGCCAGAATTCAGGGACAGACAAGCCCCAAGCATGATCTCGACCTGCTGAGGCCATGCTGCAGAATCTCCAAGGAGTGTAAGTCTCCACAGGTCTAACTCCAGACCTCCAAAACTACCAGGCAGCTGACAGCTCTAGGCTGCAGAGGGAATCAATTTGCCTCTTCTCTTGGGAAATTCCACCTCAAGGGCTTAACCGACAGAAGCTCCATGGCTTCCGATTGGCTCACTAGTCTGTATAAACCCAAGGGGCATGCCAACAAATGTTCAAACAATAGCATGGATCATCTGCAGCTACCACCTGCTCCTTGCTTCACCTCAGCTTGATTTGCACTTCACCACATGACTCGGGCCTTGAAACCTGACTTGGACTATGATCGTTGGTATTAACACTGACCTGGACCAGACTACACGTTCCTCTGGTACTTCCATCATCAGAATAGGTGTGACTACAAATGTGTGGTGGGGCATATATCATGACACTTCAAAATGAGGGAAAAAAACCCACACAGGATTCTATGTTCCCTTACGTTCTGCTGGAATGTTGACATTCTGTCTTTAGCCGAAGTCATTTGTGAAAGAAGAGAGACACGGATAAGGGGAGAAGATGTTCAGAGCAAATACTCTGTGTACTAAACCACACTGAGTCTCCATAGAAGAGCAGCAGGGGTGAGAAGACTAGCCAAAAAGTGCAAAAGATGTATATGGGGCTAATGCCAGACAGGCCATACTGCTGATTTCATTTTCCTGAGTGGGAGCTCAACTTTCAAAAGTAAGGGAAATGATGGAGGAGAAAGCTACTAAAGATTTTAGGCATGGTTCTGTGAGAATGCTATACAACGAATGACTGTTCATTTGTACCTTCTAGTAATAGTGAATATTTTGGTATGGGGCAGACTTAAGGTTGCTTCAGTGTGTGTCAATAGAATGTTTCTGATTTAACTAGTTAAATGCATTAAAGAGTTAAGAATGATGACAGGATTGTCACATTGGAATTCTATCATTTGAATCTTTTTCGATACGCATTCACTTGTATGCATTTTCTCGATTTGTACTTAGCAATCATAACTGTAAGCGGAAGTTAATATTGTATGAATGTACATAAGGCCTTGATGAGTTCAGTGAGAGCTGTGAAAGATCAGCACTTTTAATTTGAATGGTAGTATGCTCTACATATCCTTATTTGACAAAATTCTGATCTTTGACATACATTTAAGTGATTTAAACTTGTGTTCTATTTTTCTGTTATAAAAGGAAATTGCTCTATTAAATTTTCTACAAACTATTCCAAAAAGATAGAGCATCATTCTATATGAGTAACTATTAAAGCAACACAATACAGTTAAATATTTAATAAGTCTCTTCAACATGTAGGAAACAACAACTGCATATAAACACCTTAGAAATTAAATGTTTGTGTGGTTCCTCTTCTCCTCTGATGTCTACATCCAAGAATACAGAAAGCTGTGCTAAGAATTCACCATGCTTCCGGCCGATCTCAGAAGCTTGATTCTTGCTTTCTCCACACTCATTCATATATTTGCTAATTGGCCAAAACAAACACATACATCAGAAGGAACATTCAGAAAGAGTATTTTTCAAGCAAAAGGCAAAATTATCCCAAGCTCATTACTTGCTCTTACATATTCTAGCACAATCCTCACCAAAGTTAAATGGGGTTTAATGCATATACTATGGGCCAACAGGGGCTGGGAACACTCTTAGATGCAGCAAATTCTGCTGCTAATGAAGCAAACACCTCTTAATCTTATCAGATGATGTCCCTCTGATGACGGGCTCTGCAGAGATCTCTTCAATCCACACCAGCAAGATGATCCTATAATGTGATTGGTTGAAAGTTGCCATGTTAAGGAGTAAAGCATGGCTTGGAAAGGACAGAAACCCGAGAATCTCTCCCCTATAAGCACCGCTGGCAAATATATCATGTTTTAAAAACATGTTCTGTATTTAAATAAGTTGCATACATTCTGTAACACAAACCAATACAACAATAACTGTATGTTAAACATGCTGAATGATCTACTGGTTCCACATCACCATTTATGCATATTTAAGAGGACCTGTAACTCTCTGGTTACAATATTTTAGTTCTGAATTTTTTTGTGGATGACCTTTACTCAAAACACCAAGAAAACAAAATTTACATAAGGCCAGAGACTTTTGCCTTGAATTCTGCACAAGAAGTTACTTTTCAAGTATTGTAACCGAAGTTCTTCAAGACATGTGGTTCATAAGCACATTACACTCATGGTGCACATACAACTCAAACTTGCTTTTGACCATCTTAACTGAAATGAAACAAGCACAGAAATAAGTTCCTTACCATGTCAAGCCTTCCTTGAAACTTTCTATTTTTTCTTTTATAGCAATTTATGTTTAAATACAGTACTGTACTGTACTGTACCTTATGTTTTTGTGCGTGTCTCCTGCTCCCTGACTGCATACTTCCAGTTCCAAATGTAGTGCATGGTTGACTGGCCAGTTCATAACTCTAAGGTTCCACTGTGTTTGATAATGGTAGGCTTTATAGTGCTGCTACTGACACAACATTCATTCTAGTGGAGTGAGCCCTAATGGATGGTGGACCTATAATGGCCACTTTGTGGCATGTTTTAATACTGTCCAAAATTCAGTTTCATAGTATGGATGAATTTGCAGAGCCTTTTGACCTCTGTGTGATAGGGATTAACAGTGCTCGTGATTTTCTTAACTGGTAGATCAGCCCTCTCCTGATCAGTAGAGCAGGATTTTTCAACCTATGGCTTGTGACCCAAAGGTGGTACCAGAACGTGGCACAAGTTCACACTGGAGGTCTGGAGGGGAGAATGTCAGATCCTGTGTCTAAGGGAATGGAAGTCCCTGGGGAAGAGGATTGACAAGTTTGCCCTGCATTCACCCTGCAGGGGGCCTGTGGGGCTGGCTGGGCTCAGCTCCCTGCTCCAGGCATTGCTACATGGTGCACATTGCTGCAGTGCTTCTCAGGTTTGGCACAGCTGCTCCTCCAGGCAAAATGTGAGTGAGTGGTGCTGTGATCTTCTGCACATGATTTCTACATCACTTTCTGAGATTTGGCCCAGCCAGCCATCAGGCTAAACCTGAGGACTGCTGCAACTTCAAAGGTCACACTGCCTGGAGGGAGGAGCTGAATTCGGCCAGTCCCATAGATATGAACCACATGAAATGTGGGATGTAATTACTTAGTATTTACTACATTAATATGCACCTTATATTTCATACCCACTCTATATTTAGTAAGACAATTTGTTGTGTTGTTTTGTTTTTGCACTAACGCTAGTTAGTGGTCACAACAGATCATCAAGGTTTACAAATGGGAGCTGAACCCAAAAAGGCTGAGAGCCCACTGGTGTAGAGTGTGTCACACTGCTCCAGATTGGTGCATGAAATTTTGGAAGAAATTTCAGCAGCTGTATTTTTTGGTTCTAGGGAAAGTCTGTCACTATGCTAAGGAGAAATGTAGGGTGTATGCTCTACCTTGTCTGGGTGGAGCACTATACAGGGTGGGTCGGCCATCAGTGCCTGAATCTAGTCTACGGATCTGGCAGACGTTATGACGACTCAAAATGGAACTTTGATAGAAGTGTGTAAAAGGGAAGAAGAGGCCATTGGCTTGAAGAATAGATACCTGAGGGTTGAGAGTACCACTTTTAAGGGTCCATGAGGATCCAGGCCCCTTGATCGGTGGGAATATCTTAATTAGGACATTCAGGAACGTAATTACTGACAGATTTGAAAAAAGTGAAACAGTTCTCCACCATTGGGAGATAAGCTGAGATGGCCAGTGGACGACCCCCTGAACTGAACTGAGGGACTGGTTCTTGGACATTAGTTTAGGTAACTAGTTGAGGATTTGAGGGCTCAATGAATGATATGGTACCCACAACTTTTTCAGCGTCAGAAGATAAAAACATTACCCATTTTTCCAGGTGGGTTCTTCTTGTTAATTCCTGTCGTTGCTTATTAGAACTTCTCTAACTAGGGAGAAGCAGGCCTCTATCAATGATACCCACTCTTGTTGGGAGCTGCAAGGATGCAGGATTAAGGTGTTGGGTCTCTCTCTTGTTCTAAGACATCAAGTTTTGGAGCAGAAGAAATGCTCAGTAGGGCTGTGAACCAGAATCAGAGTAACACTGGAGCTATGAGAATTAGCTTAGCCAAAACTTGTTTGAGTTTGCAAAATCCTCTGTCAAGAAGAGTCGGAGGCGTGGGGAGGGGGTGGGGGGAGGATATGTATCAGTTCTCCTGGCCACAATAATAGGAAGGCATCTGTTATGGATTCCAGTCTAATTCCATCCCCTGAGCAGAATCTCAAGTGTGTTTTGTACTGAGTGGCACTCCATGCTGATTAGGCCTCAACTGGAGTACTGTTTACAGTTCTGGGCATCACAGTTCAAGAACAAAGTGGATAAACTGGAAAAAGACCAGAGAAGATCAACAAAAATAATGAAGTAATTAAAGATTTAGAAAATATGACCTATGAGGGAAGACTGAAAGAATTGGGTTTGTTTAGTCTAGAAAAGAGAAGACTAAGAAGGGACTTGATAACAGTTTTCAAGTACCTAAAAGGTTGCTACAAGAAGGAAGGAGAAAATAAATTTTCTCCTTAACTTCTGAGGCTAGAACAAGAAGCAGTGGGTTTAAACTGCAACAATGGTGGCTTATTTCGGACATTAGAAAAAAAACTTCCCAATTGTCATTAACCACTGGACTAAATTGCCTACGGTGGGTGTGGAATCTCCATCTTTGGACTCTTTTAGAGAAGATTAAACTAGATGGATAGTGTAGACCAGGGGGTCACCAACCCCTGACATGTGCCAAGAGTGGCACACAAGCCAATTTTCATCAGCACATGAGGCAGGAGCTTAGCCCTGCCTCTCCTCCCACATGCATCTGGGAACTAGCTCAAAACCATGCCACCTCTGGATTAACAGAAGACCAACTAATGCAACCCACCAAGCACTATCTAAAGCTTTGCATCTTAATTTATTTACTGATAAAGCTGTTGTAAGTAGGACTATTAGTGACTTTAAAACGTATCACCAGCACTCAGATCAGAGAGATCAAAAGGTCAGATTTTGGCACTCCACCTCAGAAAGGTTGATAACACCTGGTCTAGATGGTGCTTAATCTTGCAATGAGTGCAGTGGACTCAATTTGATGACCTCTCAAGGTCCCATTCAATCTCACAATTCTCTGAGACAACCATCCAATAACATGTTTTGAAGTAGCATCTTCTCAAGTAAGCTGCCACTACTGACAGCACCTTGTCAAATTGTTCAATGCTGGAGCAAGTCCAAAAGACAGTATTCGATATCGATAGTGGTCCCAGCCAACTGTAAATCTTAGCTGCTACTTGTAGGTAAAATGATGGAGACATGGAAGTACTCAATCTACAGCTCAACATGTGAACCAGTCATCTCCAGCCTACGGACGCTGAGCTTGTCATTGAAAGGGAAACCTTCATGAACTCCAACTTCTGAATCAGTGTGAGGTTCCGCAAGCCTAGGGTGGATGCCAGCCTGCCTTTTTCTTCAATAAAGTAGCTTCACTAAAAGCTTTTTCCCCCTGTCCTGAGGAAGCACTTCTTGCATCCCTTTAAGAGAAAGGGACCATGAGGACATCTTGGCAAAATAGAAGCTCATGAGAAGAGTCCAAGGGAAGTGCGGTTGGGTATCAACACTTCTGAACACCAGATGGAGTATCGATGTGCTGTTGTGTCTATGGCTCATTAGTGCGTGCTGATAAAGCCATGGGAAGGAATGCTGTCATGTCTTCAAAGTTAACTGTATCAGAAAGTTACCTAAAAACACTTTTCCTAAATTACTGGTTACAGGACCTACCATCAAATTTACCCTGTCTTATGCATTAATTTTTTTCCAATGTAAGAGTGTTAGTCCCATGTACAGTATGTGTGTACAAACATGTTCTCTATGACTGCTGTGTCTCGTGCGAAGTTACGCCAACTAGCAATTCTCTTAAAAGTTATAAATTTCTTTAAATTGCAACAACAGCACATAACATTAACCTTTTAAACACCACAGTACATTTGATCTAGTGCATTTTTACAAAAATACTTCCATCTATCATGCATTTGAAGCCATAAGACTGTCCTAGCACAACTAACTCGTATGTGCATTCTGATTTAACAGTGTGAACGCTTGTTTTGCGCTCACATAGTCCTGAAAATTGTAAATTAATCAGAAAGTCAGCAGAGAACACTGCATTTTTTTTTTTACAATGCTCTAAAGCTGTATGACAAAGGCCATTGCTCAGTGAATAGTGTTGAAAAAAAAATCAATGGATTGGAATATCTAACAAAAGTCACAGCCTGGTAACAAGAACTGCACAGACTGATAGATACTGTATTTAAGTTTTCTTTCTAACTTAACACTCTGCTACCTCCTGTAATAGTTCTCTTTTCCTCTCTTTCTTTCTCAGTGTACCTCAGGATAAGAACACCTTAATATTGCATTACATCACACCCCAAATGGCATGTCATAAAAAAATACAAAAGCTTATATTATGTAACATTACCAGTTACAAATATGAAAGCTTAAATACAAAGAAATGAAAAATTTTAAATTCTCAGAGTAAGTTGAGCCACATTGCACAAACTGCATGTTTTTTACTGTATACTTAACATAAAAGTAATATATTCAAACATACAAACTGAAATTACAAATGGGTGTATAACAAGACTAGATTTTCACTATTATGTAAACCCAAATTTTATGGTTTCATCACTATTGAGCATTTAAAAATGTAACCTCTATATTAAGAACAAATTTTTGGGTTTTCATTTCCCTGCTCTTGCTTTTGGAGAAAGCCAGAGCTATTAGTCCCAAATAGCTCACAAACTCCACTGTGAAAGCTAGTGGATTTTCTAAATCCTTAGAAATTCAGGCTGGGCAGATGACAGATGCCTGGAGTTTCACCAGCAATTGCTGAAAGTCCTACATATTGAATTTGCAAGTGATTAAACGCTTCACTGGAGTAAATCTCCCTCCTGCAGAGTTTATTTATAGCCTCTGCAAAAACCATACTGTTTCTGTGACAGGTACAAGTGCTTGCCTTCAGACAAGTCTTTGGCCCCAACAATCACATGCCTATTTAAGGCCCATAGGTGCTTCAAACATTCTTTCAGACTTAATGGAATAAATAATTTAGCCTCTTTATCTGATACAAACAGCTATAAACAATGAAGGATGGCCAACTCTACATGACAGATCACAGATTTCCCTGACTGAAAATGGGCTAAGAGATTGGTTTTTCAGCCTGTGCGTGGTAATAGCAGAGAAAGCCTGCAGATGGAGTGGTGAATATGACCCTCAAAGGAAGCAGGAAGAGACATCATCAGACATGGAGCTTGCCTGAGCAGCATACTTAGGGGTATCTGAGCTAAGAAACTGTGCTTGCTATTTGTTTCTACTACTTTCACAGAAACTGGGTTTGTTCTTTTTAAATAAACAAAATTACACCAAGCAATGTACCTGGCTCATATCAAGTTCTCCTCCTAAAGGACAGAATTATGTGAGGCCCTGAATAGTGGCTTACAGCCCTGGCCAAAGGGGTAATAATATATAACTCAATACACCCATGTAATCTGTTTTGCACTGAATTTTGCCCACTAAAGTAGTTTTCTATGTTGACAGCTACAGTACACTGACATCTCAACCCCAAATTACACCACAGTCTGACTGAAATGCTCACTTCAGTTTGGCTTCTTGGTCATGGATCTTCTCCTTCAGCTCCCAGTTCTCCTGGAGCACAGCCTGTGCTGTGAGGTCAGTCTGCTTCTTGGAAGTGGCAAGCACATCTGATTCCTCCTCCATCTCCTGAACTCGATTTTGCAAAGAAAGGAGTAAAGAGGATTGTCTAGCATTGTTTTCCTTGTAGCTTTCAACTTCAGTTTTAAGCTCTTGCAATAAGACTTCTTTAGAAACCATTCTGGATTTGAGATCCAGAAGCTATAGACAGTGAAGAGAAAGAAAACAAAGAACTGGAAGACTTCTACATAGACTATGCATTTGAACTGCTTTAAATTATTATTATGATTTTTTAAAATCTGTCAGGAAATATCTTTTGGAACCAAAGTATCATATTGATCCATCCTAGTACCAAGGGTTTCAGTGGAAAAAATGGCAATAGCTACCATTTCTTCAATACTCACCAAAAGCAATATGCAAACACCAGCTTGAGTATGACGTAAACTACAGTCTTTTAGCGAAAATATGCATTGGCCAAATGAAATTGACAAAGTTAATAAGAAGAAAAATGTTATTTTTAAAAATATATGGATTTTTTAAAAACATAGAAACAGAAACACAGTTTTCTTTTCAATTATATAAAATTCCCTTTAAAATTAGGTTGAAACAACATTAAGGCTGCAAAAATTACACATTTAATAGAAAGGAAATACCAGAATTACGGTTTGTGTGAAAACTTAATGAGGCAGACTTTAAACATATAATGACATACTATTTTTTTCATAAGATGTCTGCCTCCCTGCTCTCAGTTCTCATATCTGGTGCCACAGTGGCCTCTTGCTGATGGAAGGAGTAATTGCAAGTCCTGCTTAGTCCTGCTCTGGTGCACGCCTGAAAGCTCTATGAGAATGAAGCATACTGGCTGTGTCCACACTATGAGATAAAATTGAATTTAAATAAGTTAGCTCAACATTAAAGCGTCATTGTCTTCACTGTAAGATATTTGCTTGATTTAGTCTGACCTATCATCAATAACAAAATGTCGATATTAACGGATGGGTGTAGCATCAATCTCGAGTTTAAAATGTCGAATAAAGGCTAGCATGGAAGCACCATGCCTTTCATTCGAATTTATTAGCCTCCACAAGTGTCCTGTACATATCCCACAAAGCTACGTGCCGCATCTGGGTGCCAGCTCCCCACTACTAGCAGGAGCCGGGAAAGTGACCAGAGCTGCTGCACTGTCCATATCCTAGGTCCCACAGCTTGGGAAAGCCAGGAAATTGACCAGGACTTCTGCACTGTCAGTTTCCTGGGTCCCACAGCTTTGTTGGAGCTGGGAAATTGACCAGGGCTGCTCCACAGTCAGTTTCCCAGGTCTTGCAGCTTGGGTGAGCCAAAGAATTGACCACAGCTGCTTCGGTGTCAGTTTCCTGGGTCACCCAAACTGCAGGGACATGGGAAACTGACAGCACTGCTGCACCTGGCTCCCAGCTCAGAATGTGGGGCTGAGGGAACTGTGAATGAGGTTCCCACAATGCACAGCTGCAACAGTCAATGTCTGGTGATTTCAGTGTGGAAGCAATATGTTGAATTTTGTTGGGAGCCTTTGGGAAGTGAGGCTACTCAAAAATCGAATTAAAAACCACATTATAAAATCGATTTTAATAAATTCAAATTTATCTTGTAGTATAGACATAGCCTGTGACTGGTACAGAGCTCTAACGAGCTGCAGAATATTCAGAGAAGGTTCTCGACAAATCTCCACAGAGCATATGCAAACAGCAATTCTCAGAGGCTTATAATTCTGCTGTGTGTATTGGGTAAATTTCCATAGGAACAGCAAACAGCACCTCTCTAATCCTCTGGTAGCATCCCTTGCCTAGTTTCAAGTCCCTGTTCCAAAGTACAGAAGTGTGAGAACTTTCCGACAAAATAGTTCTAATCATTTTTTAAACCATTGGCAAAAGAACTCATACTCACTTCATGCTAAGAAACAGTTGATCCATTTTTGCTGAAAATTTCCCAGAAACATTCAGGCTAAGGCAGACACTTGGCATAATTTCAGCCTAAATGGTCAATGTTATGAACTATTAAAACCAGGAACTTACAATGGAAAGTACTAAGCAACCCTTAGGTGTTACTTCCAGCTCTATTTTAATGAAAAAAGGTGAAATATGTGGCAGATACCTCTTACCACATTAAAACGAGGACAAACAAGCTATGTTGGTACTCTTCTAATGCAAGGAAGGACTTGTGATTAAGGCACTGGACTGGAACTCGGGAGATCACAGTTTAATTCTTGGTTCTGCCAAAAACACACACTATGATCACAGGCAAGATACCGAATCTCTTCATGCTTCAATTAGTTTCCACTCGTCCACTTAGCCTGTATGCCATTTAGAGTCTCTTGTTATAAGCTGGTCCAAACACACAGGGGCCCTCAGCTCAGCTGGGGACATGTGGATGTTACAAACAATATGAATTTAACCATAATGTGAGTACTTTGGATGAAAGTGGAGGTGGCCTTCTTTAATTCTTTTCTGCCTTTTCCAAAACACAGTAGTGGAAAAAAAAATCCTATAAAGTGTTCTGTGATCATGGCAATAAAAAGAGAAATTGTTCTAATATTTACTTCATGAGTTGTAGTCAAGTAAAAAGATCAACAAGAATATCATCGTCTTTAATTCTTTCTGATGAAATCTGAAGCCAAGCTACTGATCACATGCATCCATTACAGATTGGTAAGCACTTTTTGCAACAAATAGGAGGTTAAATAGCCAAATTCCAGCTCAGATAATTACATTCTACTGAGCTATATTCACCACTGTTTCAGTTGGAAATAATATTACTAATTAATTGGCCTAAACTGTCACTTATTGTTGCTGTTAACTATTTAAAAGTTGTTTTGATTTTAAACGAATTTGGCTATATTTCATTCACAGGCAAAGTGAGTTTTGATTTGGACATGCCACATATGTGGATCCTGAGCAGGCCAGAAAAAGAGAATATCCATGTGTGTGCCATCAGTATAGGACACTATCATTCATTTCTGTCAGCACAGAAAAGCCACCTGTACTGCATGACTGGGTCCACTAAACTTCAACAAGTAATGGGAAATAAAATGAGCACGACAGTGGAATCAACAAATGACATAATCAGATAAACAAGTGTTGGGATATTAAAGTTGTTTAGGATTGTGAAATACTGAATTTTACATCTGAAAAAGATCAAAAAAATCTTTCAGGTGCCAACTTCAATTTTACGCACAAGATAATGGAAGACTGAAATAAGCAGATAAAAGTTCATATGCAGAATGTGAATAAATGTAATCTGAAAACAAAATAAAATACCAACATTAATAAAACAAAGATACATTTTTCATTCCCTGTAAAGAGATTTAGTGGATCTACTTTCTTCACAATGTGTCCATTGCTCCCATTAACAAGAAATGAACCTTTAAAGGGTTTTTGGGAAGAGAATTCTTTCAGATTTACCTCTGACTGGGCACATTCATATTTTACGAGAAGTGCTGCAAGTTCACTATGAGCCATCTCAGCCGCAGCCCGATAATGATTTGTTTGTTCTCGAGTGACAGGAGTATCCAGAACAATGTGATCATAAGCACCCTGGGAAGACATTACAAGTCAAGGCATAAAAACAACATTCAGACACCATGATTCCAAACAATTTTGTTTCAGAATAGTTCTGTCATTCATTCTGTAGCTGAAAGATACCAGACTAAAAATACCGTCACCTGTTGGCAGAAGTTTTGTCAGGAAATACTTTCCGACAGTGACTTCTGTTGACAGATGCTTCTTGTGTAGACAAGCCCAAGACTGTAACAGGCAAACGTACTCAGATCAATGGATAATAAGCAGTCCCACGCAGAGTTCCCTCTACAGTAGACCCCAACTTACATGAGGGTTACATGCTTGTACAACCCCATGCAACTCAAAATTCCTGTAACCTGGGGGAGTCAGGAAACTCCTGTCTCCTGTAAGTGATGGGTAGCTGATAGCCTGGTTCACCGCTCACAGCCTGGCTCACAGCTCCCCTCCATACCCACCAATGCAATGTCTACGCGAGAGGCTTTTCTCGGTAAAACTGAGCTTTTGTCACAAAATGCATTTTGTTGACAGTTTGTTGACAAAACCTGGCACATCCAAGACAGCATCACACCTCTCCCCATTCAGGTATAATGCCTCTCTTGACAGTGTTCTGTCAACAAAACAGCTGTGTAGATGCTCCGGGACCCTCTTGTCGATAGAGGGGGCTTCCAGTTCACTGGGCAGCCCTGTTGATAGAAGGGCCAACCAGAAGCTCTGCAGAGAGAGGGCCAGGCGATCTGGCTGCTCTCTGTTGACAGAGCAGATGGCTCTTTCAATCTGCCTTGTTGTGTAGATGTGATCTGTTGACAGAAGTTTTGTCAGGAAATACTTTCCAACAGTGACTTCTGCCAACAGATGCTTCTTGTGTAGACGTAGCCCAAGTTGTAACAGACATAAAGGTACTCAAATCAACGGATAATAAGCATTCCTATGCACAGTTCCTTCTACAGTAGGCCCCGAACTTACACGGGAGTTGCATGCTTGTGCAACCCCACGTAAGTCAAAATTCCCACAACGCAGGGGAGCCAGGAAACTCCTGTCTCCTGTAAATAGCGGGCAGCCGAGAGCCTGGTTCACTGCTCACAGCCTGGTTCATGGCTCCCCTCCGCTTGCTGGAACCAGGAAGCTGACCAACGCAGCAATGCTGCTCAGTTTCCCCGCTACTATCAGTGGCAGCAGAGAAGAGTCAGGCTGCTGCCCCTGACAGGAGTTGGGAAAACACTGCTGTCAGCGGTTGCAGCCAAGTCAGCTACCACCCCCCTCACTGGAGCCAGGAAACTGACCAACACAGCAGCACAGGTCAGTTTCCCCGCTCCTCTAAGTGATGGGGAGCTGACGCCGCCACTCAGAGTAGCATTAACCCAAGATACATGCAACTCAAGTGCACATATCTTGGAGATCTACACTATATTTTTCCATCCGTGGGCAGAATAAATTTTGTTTTGTGCATCAGAGCCTATGGGGACATGCACTACCAGTAGAAATACATGCTGCCGGCTGTGGATGCTGTGGCCACTCTGCTAATCAGCTGAGTGAAATAGAAACATAGAACACTAGAACTGGAAGGGACCTGAAGAGGTCATCGAGTCCAGTTCCCTGCTCTCCCAACAAGACCAAGCACCACCTAGACCATCTCTGATAGTTGTCTAACCAACCTGCTCTTAAATATCTCCAATGATGGAGATTCCACAACCTCCCTAGACAATTTATCCCAACATTTAACCACCCTGACAGTTAGGAAGTTTTTCCTAATGTCCAACCTAAACCTCCGTGGCTGCAGTTTAAGCCCACTTTCACTTGTCCTAACCTCAGAGGCCAAGGAGAACAATTTTTCTCCCTCCTCCTTGTAGCACTCTTTTAGGGTCTTGTAAATGGCTGACATGTCTCCTCTCTGCCTTCTCTTGTCTAAGCTAAACAAGCACAATTCTTTCAGTCTTTCTTCATACCTTACATTCTAATCTAGACCTTTAATCATTATTGTTACTCTTCTCTGGACCTTCTCCAATTTCTCCACATCCTCTTCAAATGTGGTGACCAAAACTGGACACAATACTGCAATTGAAGCCTAATCAGCACAGAGTAGAGTGGAAGAATGACTTCTCATGTCTTGGTCACAACACTCTTGCTAATGCACCCCAGAATCATGTTTGCTTTTTTTGCAGCAGCATCACACTGTTGACTCATATTTAGCTTTTGGTCTTCTATGACCCCGAGATTCCTTCTTGCAGTACTGCTTGCTAGACAGTTGCTTCCCATTCTGTATGTGTGAAACTGATTATTCCTTTTTAAGTGGAGTACTTTGCATTTGTATCTAAATTTCTTCTGGCCACCCAAGCACTTCTCTTACGGGAACCACCTTAGAGAGTAACAAATTATTAGCTTTTGTGGGTAAAACCCACTGACCTAATAAATTTGTTAAGTCCCTAAGGTGCCATATGACTGCTTTGTTATTTGTGAAGCTACAGACCAGCATGGATACACCTCCCTCTGATATTCAAATCACATGAGTCCCTCTACTCACACTAGTGATGAATTTGGCCCTCAGTGTATTAAATTGTTAAAATTTTAGAGTACACAAGCAAAATTACTTATGTGGTTACTACATGATTAAAAATTAAAGACAAAAAAAATGCTTTACAAACTGTCCTTGGAGAAAGGAAGGTTGAGTTTCCCTACTATTTCCGTATTTAAACAACGGTCTTGTATTGCATACTGATTTACCGTTTCAAATATCTATATGAGATTGATTAAAAAGCATCAAAACACAATATGTAGTCATGTAACTATCCCCTCCCATCCCCATCCGTCTTTTGCTTGCTGTTCCTTTTGCCTTTTAGACATTTCCAATTCATAAAATCTTAGACTATTGGGGTTGGAAGAAACCTCAAAGGTCATCTAGTGCAACCCCGTCTCAAAGCAGAACCAATTCCAATTAACTCACCCCTGCCAGTTTTGTCAAACCTGACCTCACAAACCTCTAAGGATGGAGGCTTCACTACCTCCCTAGGTAACCTATTCCAATGCTTCATCACCCTTCTAGTGAAATAAAACAAAAAAGCAGTGGAAGTGGGTCTGCTCCACCAAAGCTCATCACCTAATAAATTATTTTGTTAGTCTTTAAAGTGCTACTTGACTGCTTTTTTTGTTTTGTGAAGATACAGACTACCACGGCTAACTCTCTGTAACTATTTAGTGAAACAGTTTTTCCTAATATCCTCCTGGACCTCCCACACTGCAACTTGAGACCACTGCTTCTTTTCTGTCATCTGCCACCACTGAGAATAGCTTAGTTCCATCCTCTTTGGAACCCACATTAAAGTAGTTGAAGGCTGCTATAAAATTCCACCCCCCTTTTCTTCTGCAGACTAACTAAGCCCAAATCCCTCAGCCACGCCTCAGAAGTCATGCACCCCAATTCGCTAATCATTTTCATTGCCTTCTTCAATTTGTCCACATCTTTTCTGTGCTCAGAGGCCCAAAAGTGGACGCAATATTCCAGATGCCAACTCACCAGTGCCCAATAGAGGAGAATGATCATTTCCCTTGCTCTGCTGGCAATGCTCCTACTAGTACAGCCCAATACGCCATTGCCCTTCTTGGCAACAAAGACGTACTATTGACTCATATCCAGCTTCTTGTCTACTGTAATCCACAGGTCCTTTTCTGCAGAAACATCTCTTAGCCAGTCAGTCCCCACAACATGGCATTCCTTCATCCTCCGTGCAGACATATCCAACAACATTTTGACCATGTATAGAAGCATTCAGCTTTAGAATGCTCTGAATCTTGGGTTTTGTTTTCATTCTCTCCAGGAACACCTTATGGACGCTTATCACAGGAAGCCCAATTAGCTTAAATAAAAGAAGTTAATTTAATTGAGAAGAGAGCAACATAAAAGCCAACCCTTCATTTTAGGTCTACTTCAGGGGCTGGATAACTGCCCCATTAGATGGGACATATTTTGTAGTTATTGTAGGCTGAAACAATATTAAACCTGACATTTAGAGCAGAATTGGGTTTAGTACATGCATGGAATGCAAAGGGAGAAGGTACAAAAAAACCTCTCTCTGCCTCCACCAATTCCCATGCAGAAATGAAATGTAATTGTGGTCCTTGCACTATTACAGAAGAAAGTTATGCTCCAGTCCAGCAATATTGTTAAAGCTAGACACCCTAAAGGGAGCAGAGATTAGACATAATACACATCAGCCCACAAGAGCTGGGCTCACTCACTCTTTAAGGGAGTCTCATGGCTTGTCTACTCACCATGTCATTCCTGATTAACTCAACGTGCGGACACTTATTCCAGACTACGAGACTCCACACATTCTTCACAAATAGTTATTCTAGAATAACTATGCCTAAATAACTGCCTGAAGACAAGTCCTCAATGTTTATACTTCTATAAAGCTCCCGCTGAGGCAGTGAATCACACTAAACTTATCACATGCCAAACTGCACCCTTGAAGTTTGTGTCCATTAGTCTCTCTTCTAACTTGAAAAAGTGGTGAGCAAATAAAAAAGGGAATTCACAACATAAACACAGGCACCCTTCAAACTGGCGCAGGCAATTCAGCTACAATAGAGAATATGCTTACACTGGTATGGCTATGATCTGAAGTAGTGGGTCTGTCCCATGAAAGCTCACCACCTAATAAATTATTTTGTTAGTCTTTCAAGTGCTACTGGGCTGCTTTTTTGTTTTCATAGTATATAGACAAGCATGGCTTTCTCTGTTACTACACTGGTGCAGTGTGATATAAAATGTTTTTTGAGCCTCAGTCTGGGATTTTGCACATCAGTCACAAGTGGTGAAAATATTAAATTTATGCAGGACATTTTAATAATTTGTTTGGAGGTATATAAGTATTTCATAAGATTTTTGCAACCTTCTGATTTTAAAGTTAGGTTCCCTTACCAACTAATCTAAACGTACAGCCTGAGAGGGAGAGGAAAATTATAACTAATATACTTTTACAACCTCTAAAAACTACTACAAAGATTTTCTATGGGTAAAACTATTGTCAATGGTAGGTCACTATTAAAACCAACATAAAAAACAAGCATTACATATATCATTGGAAAGATGACATGCAGAATTTTTCAGTTATATAACGCTCTTGTTTCCTTAATGGCTCACAAGTGAACAGTGAATTGTGTCATTTTGGCAAGACTGAACATTATCCTTCATACTTTTGAGGCGAATCATTATTTGGGGGTAAAAGTTAATTTCACATTTAAGGGGGAAAAGGATTAAATATTTCTGTGTTTTAAGAGAACCCTGGAGTTGATGAGAGTTGAGGAATGTTAGCAGGCCTCGGGGTGGCAAATTATTAGGCAGAATGTTGGCAAATATATGTAAATACACACAAGGTAGCCAAAAGTTAAAACTAAATATGATTTACTGCATGGCTCTGAAGTTTATCTATCATCACCATGTGACTGCACACACATTGGAGACCTCCTATTCATAATTTAATCAGCGAATTACAAAACAACAGCCTGCTAAAGATTGGCATCTTGGGAAAAGTCACCAAACAAACTATCCAAATGAAATTAATTTGTTCGATGGCTCGACTTTGGTCTTTTAACATACAAAGGGCTTGGTCTTGTCACTCAGCTGAGTGGCACAGTTTTGGAGAAACTATAAAAAGCAGAGGTCTGATGACACTATCTTTCTAATGATATTGAAAACAGGTTTCATTATTTTGATGTTATATTGAGTACAAAGAAACACAGCAGCCTGTTAATGTACCTAGTAACTACTTTTCATTGGCAAACAAAACATGTATACAAGTGAAAAATACACATGCCAGTATTGAAAGAGTAAATACTGACCCTATGGCTTATAATCTGGGCTGCTGGTCTTGGGGCTTTATTAATTTCATGTTTGGGGCATTACTTTTCTCTGTATACACTATAATAAGTAATGTCTATTATTTTAATAGTACTATAACGAGTAATCAGTCTGTAATGTTCCATAATTCCTTTTAATGTAGTAGCTGTTCAAACAACAACAACATTTTAAAGCACAAGAGAAACCTTCAGCTTTTAGTGAATGTCAGCAGGGCTACACAGCAACATATTAGTGTCCTTTATAAATCACACTCCCCATAGTTTGCAGATGACATTACTGCGCCTTGTAGACAAGCCCTTAGATCAGTGGTAGAAAACCTGCAGGCTGCATGTAGCCCACGGTGGCTCCACCTATGGCCCCATGGCCTCCTGTCTGCCCACCCTACCCCACATGCCTCCTGTGCACTGGAGCATCCTAGCCCCTTAAGGGAGGGTCTATTAACAGAGATTCTCTATGTTTGAGTAAAGAGGAGAGGATGGAAGATGATAAAATACAGGTAAGAGCTGACGAGAAACAGTCAAATGAAAGAGTCCCATTCAATCACATCATGTAATGGCAGACAGCTAAATAGTGATGTTCTTAAGCGCTTACATACAAATCCTGTACGTCTAAATAATAATATAGGTGAACTACAGTGATCTATTAGACATCGCAGAAACTTGGTGGAATGAGGATAATCAATGGCACACAGTAATACCAGGGTATAAAATATACTAGGAGAACAGAACAGGTGGGAGAGTTGTACTATTTTTGAAAGAAAGCACAGAATCAAATTAACTTAAAATAAATAAATAAATAAATAAAAATGAACCAACTTGTATCACAGAATCTCCACAGATAGTAATTCCATGGGCTAATAATAAGGCTATAACAGTAGGCATAGATTATCCACCAACTGACCAGGATAGGACTGTGAAATGTGAAGGGAGATTAGAGCGAATATAAAAATTAAAAAGAGCCTCACACTCAGCTGCTCCTCTCCTTCCTTCCAAGCACTTTTGGAGCGCCACAGATTGCCTGATTCATGCTCCATCCACATGCCTCCTCATCCCTCCCAGAGCTTGAACAGGCGCAAACATGCGGTCTTCCACAACCATTGACATTCCCCCAGCCTTAATTTAAAAACTGCTCAACAACTTTTTTTAATTTTAAGTGCCAATAAGCTGATTCTAATTTGGTTTAGGTGAAGCCCATCCATCCTGTATAGGTTCCCCTTACCCAAAAGTTTTCCTAGTTCTTAACAGCTCACATGAATGAACCCGATGAAACAAGTCTTACCCACAAAAGCTCATTACCAAATAAATAACGTTGTTAGTCTTTAAGGTACTACAGGACTGCTTGGTTTTTTTCCCCCAGTGATGCTTATTTCACTTTAAAGGTTTAATGACAAAAGACTTGTCACTAATCTCCCTGCCTCTGTTTATAAACAAATTTCCAGGGCCAAAGGCTGTGCTGTGCCTATCTTCATCACAGTCGCACCCAGGCTGTGTTGCAGTTAACATTACTGGAGCTGAGCCCCCAGCCCAGAGTAGTCATGGTACCTGAACACCTTGAGCCTGTACAACTCTCTGCCTATGCCCAAAAGCCAACGGCTACTGTAGTACTGCTTGAACCTCTCTAATCCAGCACCCTTGTGTCCAGCAAACTCTGTCATCCATCATGATTTTAGTTAGCCGGATGTTCATTTTTCATGGGTGTGACCGAGTTTCCCCACGGTCAAATACAGTTTGTTTGCAGCCACCAGTCCTGACTTTCAATGTTCTGTGCTGTCATTTAGCTGTAATTTACCTTTAAACTTCTTCTAGGAGCCCAGCAAGCAGTGGAAGTGTTGCTAATGCTGCTAGACAATACTGACCTCCTGTGGTGCAGCAAATTCTTTTGTCCGGCACTAGTCAGGTCCAGTGGGTGGTGAACTAGAGAGGTTCAGCCTGTATATATTGTAATGTACTCATAATGAAATACACTCTGCTTTTGCAGCCTTCTGCTCCAGCTTCTGTTTTCTGGTACATTTAAAGTAGCACCCCATGAACAATGCTGAAAGCAAGATCTGAAGTCAAAGAAAGAGGATCATAACCTCCTGACCAAATACAGGCGGCAAAAGCTCTCTCATTTGCTGCACGTGCCCTCACATTCTTCTAATATCTTTGTAATTTCTTCTTTTTGCTTTTCACAACCTATTTACATCCTATCAGCATTCTTTGGGTCAGTGTAACATCAGTCACATCACACTAATTCATTCCTCGTTCACTACCAGACACTGAAAGATGCTCAGTTGCAATCTAGCATAGAAACATCTCTCCTCTATGGTACAGCCTCATAGTTATGAATGCCTCAGGAATGGAAGTTGCTCTTTCAAAAGTTTACAAACTGAACACTGACATAATATAGCTTTGAAACTTTACTTTTCAGAAGAAAAATGCTGCTTCTAGCCATCTCTATTTAAGTGAAACAAGCGCAAGAGTGCTCCACAGTGAGTCAGCAGAACATCAGTAATTATACGCAGGGTTCCACAACCACCTAAACAAGGCATATCACCAGAAGAACCATGCCACCTTTCTTCTCTGATACCACTTCAATACTTTAGCTGCCTACCATCACTCTCTTCCCATTATGTTTTTGTGATCTTTCTTTAATTCACACCCCCCTCCCCACCATTTCTCACCCACTCCTGACATCTGCCCTTCAACCCTGACAAAATCCCTATAAGCAAATAAGCCAAGTGTCAACCATCATTCTAACTGACCAGTTAATACATTATATGACTTTTCTCAACACTTTGTTTTGACTGCATGCTGTTCAAAACAGGGATGGCATCTTTCTTTGTCCATCAAAAGCAACAAGTACATTTCAATTGCAAGTACAACAGAAATTTTTTTAAAAATTACTTAACTAACCTTTTGTGCTTCTGTTTTTCCCTTGTTTCTATAAAACAAATGGGAGAAAAAAAAGGAATTGAAAATGCTAGCTATCAAAATATGGCATATCTGAGAATTCTCAAAGATCTGTTCTTCTTACCAATTTCCTGCACTTCCATCAACAAAATAAAGGCAAGATAGTAGGAGACAGCAAGTGTATGGAGAGCTTTCTTAACAGGGCATCAAAGGTCCCAGCCATTGGAAGTTTTCCAATAGCAGCTAGAGCAGCCTTCAGACCCAGGTTTATCTGTTGTCATGATAGACTCTTCACATGGCCTATGATCTCAGCTTCAGTTGCATGAGTGACCTTTCTCCAGTCATCTCCACCACTTGCCTTGTCTCCAGTCTGTACTCTCCTTCCTCTTCTCACATCATCAGTTTTGCCCCTCTTCTTTTACCCAATTTCCCATTTAAACCCTCTGGTACAAATATGAACAAAAAATAAAATCTATGGAATAAACATGACACTGGACAACCTTAGCCATAAGCTGTTACTTTGTACATTGCATCCCTTTCTGCCCTTTAAACAGTTTTTATCATTTTAGATTGCAAGTTTTAGGGGCAGGGACTGTGTCTGGCTACACATTTGTATAGCCTCTACTAAACTGGGCCTCAAGATTGATTGGAACCACTGGGTCTTTTCACAATTAAATGAATAATAGAAAGAAAGGGGAAAAGATGACTGGCATTGCTAAACCCAAAGCTTTACTGCCTATCAACATCACACCAGATTTGTATTCAACAAAATAAAGAAAAGTCGTCCTGACACTTTCTCTTTTTAATTATATGAATATGCATGGACATATGTACATTAAAAAAGGAGTGCATTCTGTTAGGTCAACAGGAGTCCACCCAGTCAGTCTTCTCCTCTCTGAACAGATCTAACTCTTTGTGTGTAATGCCTGCCAATTCACTAATTATTTTGTGTGCTTCTCTAGTCTGGGGCTGGACTAGATGACTGCCACCCTAATTTCCACTAACAATGTCCCCAGGGTTACAGTGATATATATTTTATTAAATGCCACTATTTGGATTAAAGGAAAAGAGGAACTAGCTTCAAAGCATCCACCCACCCACTCACGCACATGTTCTCACACAGGTGTTGCATAGGACAGAGGATGAAGCCAAGGCATAGCAGGTTCAGTGTGTCTGGCTGCAGTCAGTCCGGGGCAGTGATCTGATTGTATGACGCTCGTCAGTGTAGTCCTCAGGAACAGTCAATACCATCCATCATGGGGAGAGAGGAAGAGGCCCAGGGTCAGGGCCCTGGGCCTCCTCCTGCCTCCCCAGACTAACTCTTGCAGAGTGGTGATGGTAAGACACAGCTCTCCTATACCTTTACACCCATCTTTTATATCTTCCACTGCAATACCTCCTGGTCTGTTCCAATGTCGCAAGAAACTGTGGCTATGTCTATACCATGCCCCTTCCTTTCGGAAGGGGCATGGTAGTGAGTGAGTTGGGAAGATGCTAATGAGGTGCTTCCATGAATACGCAGTGCCTCATTACCACAATGGAGGCCACTTTCAAATCACATGCTGCCTGTGTAGATGGGGGCCTTTCGAAAGGACCCCCTGGATTTCAAAAGCCCCTTCTTCCTAAAACCAAATAGGAAGAAGGGGCTTTCGAAATCTACAAGGTCCTTTTGAAAGGCCCTCATCTACACGGGGGGTGGGGGAGGCGCACGATTCGAAAGCAGTACTTTCAAATCACACGCAGCTGCCCTTATGCTAATGAGGCACTGCATATTCATGACAGCACCTAATTAGCATTTTCCCAACTCGCTCATTACCACACCCCTTCCAAAAGGAAGGTACTAGTGTAAACGTGGCCGCATGGCCATGAGTCATCAGTTAACAGCAGATAGGACTCTGATCTTCTCTTGATGGGGCCTCCTTCTTAGGTGGGCTATTTTGCAGGGCTCAGCTCTTATTCTCTGGCCATCAAGGTACTGTTGGCAACTGGTCATCCAGACAGGATGGCTTCAGGGCCTGATTCCACTGTGCACAAACCCACGCACACTCTCCTCACTCACACAAAGGAAAGTTCATTTCAGAAAAAGCAATTTCTTTTGCAAGGAACACCAAGGATTTCTTACAGACTTACAGTATCCATAAACAATTTCTTACTAACTTAGCATACTTAATGTAAACCTGACTACTGCTTCAAAACAAAGCTTATGAAACAAAATATAACAATACAGAACAAAGCTAAATCTGTAAAACAAAGCTACTGTTACAAAGCTTACAGAAAGTTACAGGACTTAAAACCAGTGATGACTGATAGTTAGAGAACTTACATCTGCAGTATACTGGAGATGTTATACAACAATGACCTCATGAGGTCTCTTCCAGCCCTAAACCTATATGAGTCTATGAAACAAGCATGACCTAAAAACAATAGTCTAGGTGAATAAAATGAATTACTTCCGCATTTTCAGTGTTTCTCTTCTGAAGATAACTCCTACACAATCTGCTATAGGCTATGTCTACACTAGCCCCAAACTTCGAAATGGCCAAGTAAATTTACATGGCCATTTCGAAGTTTACTAATGAAGCACTGAAATACATATTCAGCGCCTCATTAGCATGTGGGCAGCCGCGGCACTTCGAAATTGACGCAGCTCGCTGCCGTGCGGCTCGTCCCAATGGGGCTCCTTTTCGAAAGGACCCTGCCTACTTCGAAGTGCCGCGGCTGCCCGCATGCTAATGAGGCGCTGAATATGTGTTTCAGTGCTTCATTAGTAAACTTCGAAATGGCCATTTACACAGTCATTTCGAAGTTTGGGGCTAGTGTAGACATGGCCATAGTGATTAAAAGACAAAAAAAAGTAAAACAGATAGAGTTAGAAATATAAGAACCATTCTCTACCATTATTAAATAATAAGCCTAAGTAAAAGTTGTTTAATATGCTCAAAAGAAAGTCACATGACAGCCAAAATATTCTTCTTACCGTCCGACACTACAGACAGCAGCTAAATTCTCTCTCTCTTCCACTTGTCTCTTCATTATGGTGAGGTGATCTTGGATCTAAATATAATAAATCTGTTTAGCATGGTTAAGAACATTAGTTACCTCAAGACATTTATGGTGTTTCAATTTTATAACAACTTCTTACATCTTCTGGTAAAGACGTGATTAATTTTAGGGATGTAGTTTAAAAAGAGGAAATGGGTCCCCTGCTGCTCTGCTTCAACAGTTTTGTGAAATTAATGCTTTATAATTTATAACATGTTGAGGTCAACACATTGCATATGCTTGATAAATAAATAAATATGGAACTAGAGTTCCTGTCCCATGGATGATGCTGCCACCACACAAACAGCAGGAGCAATAAGACACAAACGCAAAAGCAAAAGCCAGTTAGGAAAATCAACATTTGTTCACATGCAGTTTCACTTGTTTATCTATTGGTTGGTGGACAACAGTATAAGACTTCGTAGAAGAAATTAGTTGTAATGAGAGATCTGTAAATACAGAAGAGATTACAAAGGTGATGGACAGTCAAACAATGCCTATATTCTATACTAATATCCTCTTTGTGTTATGCTTTCTCTGTCTTGTATTACACTGAAGAGATTCAGATTTATGGATATCTAGTTGGCTTGCACACTTCAAATGTTGAGGGTCACATCCCACATCTCCCTCTACTAGCTCTGATTAATCACAATTATTACATATACTTCTGCATACCCGTAAAAGAAAATTTAATGCTTTGTTCATTTAGAAGTCACCTAGTGTCAGATCATGATATTTTTATATTTAGTTTTTACCATCCATTCTAAAATATTAAAAATTCATGCTACTAAAAACAGTCTTCTAACAGACTGAATGCTCTATTTACTAAAGTGATAATGGACTTCAGAATGCAGATAAAAATTCTAAGCAGAGCAACAAAACAATTTAGTGCACTATAAAATTACATCCCACTGTTAGCAAGAGTCATCTGATACTCAGCTACTCACTCTATTAATGGCGGACTTTCCTGCTGAATAAACTATTCTTAAAATGATGGAGTTTTATATTAACTATGCTTTTGTTATTAGTTTAGCAGACAAATGGTTTCATTTCCAAGCTACATCCTTGAGCTTCACCTTTAACTTCACATCAAAGCCATCATACCACAGTTTCAAAGGAACGAGTTGGAAGAAAGATAAAGAAATGAAGGAAAGCCTTTGATAACACAAGCAAATTCCTAGCACACTGAAGATACTCCCTACTGCAGCATGGAACAAAAAAAAAGTCCTTGAATTTGTAAAGATACAGTCTGACTGATCATTAAAACTTTATTTAAATAATTGAACCAAATATCTCTAATGCTTTGTAATACATGAAGCAAAACAGCTGCTAAACTGGCAAAATTATGAAGTGTAACTAAGAACTGAAACAAAAAAAAGAAACTTTTTGCAGTAGTAGTTGCATTTTGCAATATTACAATAATATCAGTCAGCCTCCACAGAAACAAGCAGTTAAATAAAACAGCCACTTTTTTGCCCCCCTATGGGTATCTGAAATTTGTTTAAACAGATCTCTAGTACAGCTTTAAGGCAGTTAGAAATTAGCTGTTCTGCTTTGAAAATATCAGGATAAGGACAATATAACAGAATTTCTTGAGCTTAAATAAACAAGCCCAAAATTTATGCCCCTCTCAAACACAAAAATTGAAATTGTACATCTGAGCCCCCTCAGTCCTTACTCACTTCTAATTCCACTGTTAAAATCAGGGATTAGCTTTTTTTCTCAAGTTTATAAGTCCACTGTCACTTGCTTCTGAAGCATTTCCCCCTAGTTTGTCTGTTTCAATTCCTGATGTGTGCATCAAACTAAAGGTTTCCAACAAAGGAAAAAATTAAAATATACTTCGGAAGAATTTATAAAACCAGAGATAAAATTGAGCTGACTCTAGAAATGCTGATTTAGCTGTATCTAGAAAAAAGGATGGATTCCACAACAGGCAAAGAAAAATCTACAGACAAAAACAAGAACTTTGGAAATCCCAAAAATCTGCAGGAAGTCTTTGCAAACCCCCCATTCTAGGGAACATAGTCTGAGAACCACTACATCAAGGACTCAGTAGAACGAGACAAAAAAAGCAGTCATGTAGCACTTCAAAGACTAACAAAATAATTTAGTAGGTGATGAGCTTTCATGGGGTGGACTCACTTCTTCAGATCTGGAAATAGTGCTGAAAATGAACTGGCACAACAAATATATAACAGAGAGAAAAAAAATTAAATGAAAACTGACAAATCAGCTGTGGGGGCGAAGCGTGGGGAGCAAGGGAAGAAAAGACTTACTTCAAAACTTATTATTCAGAATTATTTAAAATTTGTAAGTAAATATGTGATAAGTGGTGCTGGATTAGTAAAGTATTAGTTAAAATGGGGATGAGGAAGTTGGGATGCTCACGGGGGCCCTACATCGAGGCTGAGAACAAGTAGGCAGCAGAGGCCAGAGTCAGTCTGGAGTGCTGCTGCTCAGCCCTCGCCGTAAGGTCTGCTCCCCAGCCTCCTCAAACAGTCAGTGTGCTTCCTGAAAAGCCAGGTCTGTTGCCTGCCACCAACTTCCTTCCACCTGCTGCCTTCCCGCGCTCGGGGCAGCGGAGTCCCAGGCCCATGCCAGTTCCAACTGCTCAAGCAAGCATGTGGGTGCCATGGGGAAAAAGGAGCACCCCGAATACAGGTTCCCCACCCCTTCCATAAATAAAGACAGTGCTGAAACATTTGTGTTGAACATATTTTTTTTAAAAATGAAGCCAGGACAACAAGCCCCCAGTCAGGCCCAAGCTCCCTTCTGGCCACAGCATCATAACATCCATGCCTCCCCACAAACACCTCGGTCCTGAGCCTCTTAAACACTGCAACCCCTCTGTCCTGAGCCTCTCACATGCCCAGTCTTCTGCCACAACACTATTGCACAATCTGCACATTGCAAATCTGCGTCCTGAGCCCATCATACTCCCAACACCCCTGTCCTGAGCCCCTCATACACCCCAACCTAAACTCCTGCACCCAGCATCCACAAGCCTGTGGTTTGCTCAGCACCCCGACACTCCACCTGCCCCCAACACTCTCCAGCCTGGAGACAACCCCCCACTCCCCAGCCAGCAGCCCCTTTCCCACCTCTTCCTGCATCCAAATACCCTCCTGGAGATTACACCTTTCACCCCTTCCCACACTCAAATCCCTCATTCCCACCCCAAGCCCATACCTCCAGGCTCACTCCAGTGAAGGGCTGGGGACAGGAAATGATGGAGAGGAGGGGAACGGAGAGGGTGAGGCCTCAAGAAAGAGGAGGAGTCTTGGGGGCTTGCCCTGATGTTTAAAAAGTGATCTTGGGTGTAAAAAGATTGGAGACCACTGCCGTATTAAATTGTTGAGCCAAGAAAAACTAATTTGTTCTTATTTTCAATTTTAAGTAAAATGTTTCATACAAAGTTTTTGTATTTATTTTAAATTTTAAATTACAAATGGAAGTTTTTTAAAGAGGGGGTTGGATGATGGTCAAGAAGGTGGGCACGAGGGTTTCTCACAAATCAAAAGGAGGCATGATGCCAAAAATTTTGGGAACCACTGCCTTAAATGAGCAACATTCCTTTTCTTACAGATAGCTGGAGAAATAAGTTTTCCCTTCTCCTTCTGACTATTTAATGAACTAGTTTTAAGAGAACCCTCCATAAAAATCAGTATCTTACTAAGATATAAAATCATTTGATATGCCTAAAATTTTTGGAAACATTTTACCATCTAGTGAAATTTCATATACGTGTTATGAAAAAAATCGCACAAAATAAATGTGTTCCCTTTTTCTAAAAGCAGTGAAATGTTATGAATACACTAACCTGCTCTGATTAATTTAAAATAACATCTTTGTTTCAGTAAGTTTAATTTTGCAGTAAATCTGGAATGATTACTTTATGGAGATTTAACAGTTCATTTAAAACATAAAATCAGTGTAGAAATACTGATGAAGAAAACGTAAAACGGAGAAGGGCTGCATCATGTATTCCATAATATTGTATTCAGCAGGACAACTGACTTGCCCCTACAACAGTCTACGCACATAAATCTCTGACAAACTTCAG
Source organism: Carettochelys insculpta (assembly GCF_033958435.1). NCBI lineage: Eukaryota > Metazoa > Chordata > Testudines > Carettochelyidae > Carettochelys > Carettochelys insculpta. The sequence continues at coordinate 94,248,745 of NC_134139.1, forward strand.
GATGTGTCAAAAAACCTGTGACCGACCATTTTTATTCCCAAATTTAGTGCTTTTAAATTAAGTTCCTTCTGCATGTCAAGTCTTCACAATCCAGCATGCTGTGAAAAACATGCTTCATTTTCTTTAGAAAGACATCTTAGAAGATTTTTTTTTTCTTTTCCAAACGTCATTTGCTACATTTGGCTTCAGGGACTTGGCTAGAATGAGTGAGCAGCCATAAAGAGACAACAGGAAGAGAGTGGGGCAGTGGGCCATCCACAGGATGCCACAGGACTTCCTGTTGTTTTTGAAGATTCAGACTAACACGGCTATCTCTCTGATACTTGTAAATAAGAACAGTAAGCAAGCAACACTAGCTCCCATTAATGTAAACAAACTTGTTTGTCTGAGCAATTGGCTCAATAAGAGGTAGAAGTGAGTGAACCTGTAGGCTCCAAAGTTTAACATTTTTTCTCCAGTGCAGCTATATAACAAAAAAACTGCAAAAAAGAAAAAAAAAAACCCTCTACATTTATAAACTGCACTTCCACAATAAAGAGAATGCACTACAATGCTTGAAACAGGTGAATGGAAAAATGTTATTTTAGCATTTTTACAATACAGTCGGGTCTCAGAGTACACAAGGGTTCCGTTCCACGCACCCTCACGTAAACCTGAATTTCGCACAATTTGGGGTCTGGCTTTTTCCCTGGTAGAACACATGTTCTGCAGCCGGGGAAGCAACTGAAAGATAAGTCCTGGGCTGGGGGGAACAGTTGGCGGGGGTTAAGCCTGGCAGCGGGTTGAGGCTATGGGAGGCGGGCGGCGGGGGTGGGTGAGCTAAGCCTGTGGTGGGTTAGGGTTGCAGGGGGGTGAGGGATGGAGTTGAGCGTGCGTGATGAGCTGTGCTGCAGGCGGTGGTGAGTTAAGCCGGAACCAGAGCTGTGCCCAGGTGGTGAGCCAGCAGGGGTGATTGCACCGGAGCTGTGCGGGGCAGGGGGGGCGGGCAGGGGGGCAGGCAGCTTGTGAGCTGGTGGGGGGGGGGTTGCACTAGAGCTGCGTGAGGCAGTGGGGTGCCTTGTGAGCTGGCTTGGGGGTCGCGCCGGAGCCAGCCTGAACCAGAGCTGCTTGCAGGTGGTTTAAACGGGGCTGGGGAGGGTGGGGTCAGACACGTAAGAGCCAGGTTGCGCATTCTGAGTTTGCGTACTCCGAGACCTTACTGTATAAATGTTTGTAATAAAATAAAGTGGACACTGTACATTTTATTCTGTGTTGTAATTGAAATCAATATATTTGAAAATATAGGAAAACATCCAAAAACATTTCATAAATTTCACTTGGTATTGCTTACCAGTGCAATAATAACTGCAATTAATTGGATGAGTTAGCTGCAATTAATAGAAAGCCCTAATACACTTGCAAGGAAAACAAGAGAACACCAATGACCATCACGTACAGCCCCCACCTAAGGCCTCTCCAGCGCATCATCAGTGATCTGAAACCCATCTTGAACAATGATCTTTCACTCTCACAGACCTTGGGATGCAGGCCTGTCCTCGCCTACAGACAGCCTGCCAACCTTAAACAAATGCTCACCAGCCACTACAAATCAAAAACCAGTGACTCTATGCCTGGAACCAGTCCCTGCAACGGTCTTCGCTGCCAACTCAGCTCACATATCTACACCAGTGACATCCTCACAGGACCTAACACCAACTATACCATCAGGGGCTCCTTTACCTGCACAACTACTAATATAATATATGCCATCATGTGCCACCAATGCCCCACTGCAATTTACATCGGCGAAACTGGACAGTCTCTCCGTAAAAGAATAAATGGACATCAATCAGACATCAGGAATGGTAACACACAGAAGCCTGTGGGGAACACTTCAATCTCCCTGGACGCTCAGTGGCAGATTTAAGGGTGACAGTCCTGAAACAAAAAAATTTCAAAAATCAAATGGAGACAGAAATCTCAGAGCTGCAAATTTGACTCCATTAACCATGGATTAAACAGAGAGACTGGGAGCTTACAAAGGCAGCTTACAAAGGCAGTTTCTCTGCTCTGGGTGCTAATATCTCCCCATTGGATGCTGACAAAGGCTCACATCCCCCGTCTGATCTGACTCGTTTTTTCCTCTTTTGATAAGCACTATTGATACTGGGCCATTTCCACCTTGCTGAACAGACCTTGTCAGCTCTGGCCTTCCCTCTTACTGGGACTCCATTCTTTAAATACCCCTCTGAAACCACCCCCACACCCATGCATCTGATGAAGCGGGTCTTTGCCCACGAAAACTTATGCTCCAAAATATCTGTCAGTCTATAAGGTGCCACAAGACTTCTTGTTGTTCTCCTAATACACTGGGGCTCATGGGCAAGTAGAGTCACTAAATCATTCATAGGCTGCTCAATAGTATTGATAAAACCATTCCAGTCTTACTGCTTACTGCATTCTGTTGCATAGCAGACAAAACTACACCAGTAGGCTGTCATCACCAGGAGGGAGCCCTCTGGTTACTGGGGAGGAAATGCAGCCCTCTCTTTATGGAGAAGGGTGGGCTGTACACTGCAGTCCCAGTTGGGTGGGGTTGGTCAATATGAGCTGAGCCTCCTTTTCTTCCCAGCCTGGATTTGAGCCAACAGGTTACTGAAAGGGAGAGTCCAGAGCCAAGGGAAAGAGATCATTCACCTGTCCTGAGCTCAGTGCTTCAGGGAGCCAAGAAAGTACATTTAAAAACAAAAATCCTCTAGCCACACCCTTTCCCCCCTCCCGAGTTTGATTTCTGAAAGCAGCTGTGCAGCTAACCCTAGACAAAGCCAGGAGAAGGAGTAAAGGAAAGCCAAAAATCAACCTTTGATCCTGCAGTAAGGGCTTCATCCCTGGAGGCACAATGCCGCCCCAACCCCACTGTGGCACATCGCCCTGTCTCATCCCATTTCACCTGTCATCCATGCCGCTCATGGTCACTGTGACACTTACCTCCTCGCTAAGGAAACCCAAAAGTCGCTCAGTCTGGTGAAAGTAGGTGGTGAGCACCGATTAACAGCAGAGCAATTGGCTACCAGTGGGTGCCCTCACCCAGGCAGTCAGAGCCCAGTCAGTTCCCTGGCTGCAGCGGTTCTTCGCACAGCTGTTACTCTTCGGGAATGCATCCTCTGACTGGCAATAAGTGAGTGTGACTACAGTTGCGCACCAATGCCTCATGGTCAGGGTTGCCAACCATTACAGACAGTCCATAAAAAATTAGCCAAAATTGGAAACATGCATAAAAATGTTAGGTATCCATAAATTTAGGAAAAAAATGCAATAAAATTTCAAAGAACAGCAATTATGCTATAGCAATTAAATTTCTTCTGTGATGCTTCAGCCATTTTACTGTGGAACAGCAGAAATGGGATGTTTTAGTTTATTTAGCTCAATGGTTGAGGCGACGTAACATGAAGCATGTGATCCATATGATGATATCATCTATAATATCTCACCGAGTTAGGCATTACTAGGCATGGCGAGCTACCTCGATTTCCATGTCTGGTAATATTTGCAGAAACCATCTTAGCACTTCCACATGGAACTGCAGAAGTGGAATGCATTTTCTCGGCTGTTAATCTCATCAAAACAAACATAAGAAATAAACTCTCCACTCCTATACTTGAAGGATTAATAACTATCAGAAATGGATCTGGGACAACTACTTCAGCTATGGTTAACAGCGTCAGTGTTTGGATACAGGATCACAAAATGGAAAACTTCCAGGACCATGACTAATTAAATGAAAGTGACAGAGAAGTAGCTGTGTTAGTCTGTACTCTAACAAAACAAAGCAGCAAGAATGTAGCACTTTAAAGACTAACAAAATGGTTTATTCGGTGATGAGCTTTCGTGGAACAGACCCATGATCTGAAGAATTGATGTGAAGTGGGTCTGTCCCACAAAAGCTCGTCACCGAATAAATCATTTTGTTAGACTTTAAAGTGCTACATTTCTGCCGTTTTGTTTTGTTTTGTTTAAATGAATGTGAGTTAAATAGCATATTGTTCTTGTGATGTATGAATGACAACGATTCCTTTCACTTTTGGCCGTGTATGTTGCCTTAATATAGTTGTAGCCAGACAAAGTCTCCCCCTTACAAGCCAGCTTGATCGCTGCCCCCCCCAACTGAGAAGCACACAGGGCACGAAACGGCTGCTGACAGCACAGTCTTTGATGCCCTCATTGAGGCCCAGATGTGCTAGCTTATCGTGACCCTGAGAAGCAGAAAGTACAGATAAAAGTCTAACAGGCCAAACTGTCAACAAGAGGGGGGGACCCCCTCAGGAAATCACCCCAGCTGGCACTGATGAATTTGATGACCACACAACCATCCCATAAGGGGAAATATCCGCCCCCCGCAAAAATAATGTCCTGTACTCTCAAATTGCTTATCTCCTGTCTTACAAGTGCAAATTAAGTAAGAATTGCCCTTGTAACAAACTGGCGTCACAAAAGACAGACCAGTGTGATCTGGCACCTTACATAAGGAAGAGAATATGTAACCCAAAAAGGGGTATAAAAGATGGGTCCAGCAGAACTCTAACTTTGAGTACATCCCACCAACTACCTGCTGGTTGGGTCAGGTGATTTTCTCCCGAGGTCCGCAACTGGGGACGCCCAACCTCGTATTCGTCTTTCCGCGGAATTGAGTGACCGATCCGGCTTGGCTACGCTGGTATCGAGAGATGCAGAGAGGGTAAGATATACCCATGCTAGGTCTCCGTTTTTTTTTGTGCACAGCTAAAGAATTAGAGCTCTGTAACTAGACGTCATATCAAGATATCATTGTGTTAGATGGTAACAGATATCTTTGCATTGGATTGTAACGTAACTTGTTAACACCTGTACTTTGCTAGCATATAAGGAGTAGACAATAGCCTTTTGTAACCACACGCTTATAACTGTAGCTTAATAAACTTGTAACCAGTTAAGATCTAAGCCTGACTTCTGTTATCCTTTTGTCACTACAACACAGCCGGCACAGCAAAAGAACTGTAACCGTTTGGGTACCGCAGCCTGGCGGTGGGTGAGAGTGCCAGCAGCTCCCTGCTCTAACAGAAAAAAAACTGGGTTGTTTAGGACCCAGGGGAGTACCTCACCGCACATTACCCGGCCACCGGCTAACCATAGTATAAAAATTTCACCCACAGGAATATTTGTCTATCCATATTTTTTCCCATTTTGTCCGTAAATGAAGGTTCTGTGGGTTGGCAACCCTGCTCCTGGTGGCCCAGGAAAGAGGCGACCCTGGAACGGGTCAGGCGCCGGGGCTCTGCAGCTCACTCCACCCCGACCCCCTCCTCCTCGGCGCCCCCACGGCCAGCCCTAGGAACCCCGCTCCGCGCCCGGCTCTGCACGTCGGGTCGGGCCCGCCGCGCTCTGTACCTTGGTGGCGGGAGACGCTCCAGCCGCGGCGCAGGGGGCGGGCAGCAGCGCCGCGTTGCTGCTCACGTCAATGAGCCGAGGACCAGTGGCCCCCGCGCGCGAGCCGCTCTCGCTGCTGCTGCTGGTGCTCATGGTCCCCGGGGTCCGGCGGCTGCACGCGCCTTTCCACCCTTCCCCGCCGCTCGCCCTGCGCGGAGCTTTACCGACGTGCTGTCGCCATGGCGACGCGTCCTCTAGGCGAGCCCTCTGCAGTTCTCGCGAGACGTGTCCAAATCGCGGTGAAACACCACCTCCTCTTCCAGCCGGTCTGTCATTCACGGAATGCGCCTCGCTCTGCTATCGGCTACAGCTTCTGCTCATCTGTGAGCGGCCCCGTGCACATTCCCACCGTTCTCTTGCTGCTCTCCGTTGCACCAAGGCTGGGAGAGCCCAGCTTCTTCTCCTTTGAGCGCTCACTCCCTGCTGAGGGAGTATCTTAAAAGCCCAGCTTCTTTCCACAAAACACATCAAACCCTTGTCCATGCTCGGGGGCTCTTCCATACTCTGTAACTCATATACTTACAGACCCTCTCTCATGGGCCCTGCTTCCCCACAGCCACACCATCCTCTGGGCGGGAGCTTAGGCCTCAGGGTCCCCTAATCTCTTTTCATCACTTACCGAATGATTGTTTTCATGCTCTCCAAAAGGCTCCTCCGTTGCCCAACCAATATGGACAGTTGCCTCCACAGCTCCAACTAAACTACAGCTCAGGAGGTTTCTGCAGCTGTTTGAGTAGCTGCATGAGTACAGCATAGATCTGGTTTGGTAGCTTCCTGCTGCTGAAGTGGTACTTCAAGTAGTTTTTGCTCTGGGTACACAGATTTAGGTGCATTGCACACCACACCTTCTTAAGGGAGCCTATCACACTGTGACAACTCCCTCTCACATATTCAAGCCAAATACTACTACATCCTCAAGAGAGAAAATGGTCTCTGATGTGCCCATAATACAGTATAAACCTGAGGAATAAGCACTAGTTAACCTCCTATAGCATAATTTTAAAGCATTCTGTACTTATAGATTCATGGGAAATGCACTGTTAAACTACAGGTGGAGCATAAGGAAGTCTTAACAGAGTTGAGGTGCATTCACTAGACGTTGCTTTAGCTAGTTAGGCTGCTGCTCCCTCTCCCCAAGTGTCCTACCATTTAGCCATCAGTTCAGCTCCGCCAGCAGTAGTACCTGAACTAGTATGAACAGACTTCCAAGAGGCCACCAGCATTTTAAACACCTTGTCATCCATTCCACAATGCTGCTTGATGTGCAATGCAAAAACAGTAATCAGCCATCTGCAAGGTAGGCCTATCAACTGAGAGGGAGATGTACAGAGTCTTCAAGAGTGCAAGCACGCTGGAGCTCTTGCCACTCCTATGGCATCTGGAGCCCCAGGCTCCTTTGAAATGCCACCTGAGTAGTGCTGCTCAGGGTGGCTCTCAGGGTTTGCGGGGAGTTGCACCATGGGCTGGGTGGTGCTTAGGGCAGACTGCCCCCTCCTCCTCCCCACAAGGCCTTGGTCCTTCCAGAGGCCCAGAGCTGCCCGCCCCCCTGCCACATATGCACACACCTTGCCACAGGGCCCGTGATAGCTGTCAGCACCAGTGTGTCAGATTGTCAAATTAAAACTCCTATCATTGATTGCTATCCCAGGTAGAGTGGAACCGATGGTAGCAATGATGGAACATTTTTAGCAAAACTGGCTAACGTAGACAAGATCACACAGCCAGGGGACATGGTACAACATAGAAAACCAGTAACATGTCCAAGTGCATTGACTCCTTCAGCATCAAATTCTTCTCTCAATTAAAAATACCATAATCTAGATTAGCATATTTATTACAAAAAAAAGTAACTGACTGAAATTATGCTCCTGCACAGATGTGCTTGCCTCTGCACTGCCAACTATGCTGTGAAATTTATCCACCTGAAATTGCTCTTGGGACTCTGTAGGAAACAGTTTCTGTGGAATCATACCACCACTCTACCAATAATAGAAGCCTGAATTAAGGTTCGTCAACTCCAGCTACATAGTTAACATAGCTGGAGTTGCACATCTTAATTTGACCTTCCTCTAGTTAGACGGGGCCTGAGTCATTCATTTATTATGAAGGTTCCTTTATTCTCTTTTCCCCAACTTCTTCCTATGGAAAAGAGACAGTTATACTGACTCACCTGTATGAAGTGCTATAGATCTGCGAATTACGAGGGCTAAGAATTATCACTATAAAAGGACTATGGGAATTGCCATCAGAAAAACTGAGTCCTCACAGTTATAGAAGTTCAGAAAGTAAAAAAACAAAAATGAAAAAAACAACTTACAGCTGAAATGGATTAAACACAAAGCTCAGTAAGGCCAGCACACTTTGGTGCTGTGGGAAAAGTAGAGGAAGAATGTGTATGTTAGTAATTAAAAATTCATTGGTTCAAAAGGCATCAAGAAAGCTTATTCTAACTATACATTGTTTTTGTATGTCATGTAGCAATAAAAATCTTTTTGGGTGATTCACTAATATTGGAAGACATTTATTTTGTTGTAAATTAAAGCATATTTCATTTAATGGTGAAAAGAATCTAGATAAATTTTCATTAGAAAATGCATATACAAACCAGTCTTCATTTATAATGGCCTACTAACTGCACTTCAGAGGTTTCTGCAGCTGTTTGAGTAGCTGCATGAGTACAGCATGGATCTGGTTTGGTAGCTTCCTGCCACTGAAACAGTGCTTCAAGTAGTTTTTGCTCTGGGTACACAGATTTAGGTGCATTGCACACCACACTTCAGTTTAAATTGAAGATGTAAATTTATACATAATTGATATTCAAGATAGTTTTATTTCTTGTAAAAAATCCAGGAAAATGATAAGTTTGCCAAATTTTGTTTTAGTAAAAAACAAATAACTTCATTATTTCAATGGCCATATTATAATTTTGGTTTACAGATTCATTGAATACTCACAAAATTTAAAAGAAAATGGAAATTCTCACATAAAAATGTCCATTTTTGGCAAAGTGTTTCTAACCAATTCTGATATTCTCTTCCCTTTCTCCTATCACAGCAATTTTTATATATATAAACAAATAAATTCTGTATGATCAAGGCACAAGGCATACCACTCATGCCTATCTGACTAAACCAAAAGAAGGAAAGCACACATGTATACATTCAAAATATTTTCCATACATGTTTATGATTTATTGCCAACAAAATACCTCTTTTCAAACTTATATGGTTGTTCTGAAGTACACACCCTCTAGTAGTAAAGCAAACTGGTATTTGTGACCTTGAACACATGAGAGTTCACAAAACATGTTTCAAAGGAAAACCCCTTTCCTCATTTAGCAGTTAAACTCCATGGATTTTAAAAAAGCAATGGATCAAGGATATTAGGGAACTTACTGGCAAAGAATCCAACTTTTATCTCAAGCTACTAGTAAAAAAAAGCGAGTTTAACCTCAGACTGTTTGAGACAATTAGACTTCTAGGTCATTCCATCAGGAATTGACTTTCAGCTCACAAGAAGTCCAGTGGTAAGCGTCTCAAACCAAGAACACTTTCCAGAAGTCTAAAATAAACCCGTAATCTCTTTTCTAAAATTTAGAAAGCAGGTTTTCCATTTGGACAAAACCCAGGTCCAACTGTATAAACAATTAATTTGGCTTTCATTTTTATTGTTATTTTTAATCATCACATAGTGGAGGAGGAAATGTGGGATTTGCATGATTTAGACTTCTTTTAAAAATATGCTAACTTTCTTGTAAAAGCGAACTATAATTCCTATTAACAAAGAGTCCAAAACCTTTGTTTGTTCTTCCTATGAGCCACCATTGCTTGTTTAAGTTGATTGCCAAAAGTCTGACAGGATCTTACAAACAGATTAGAAAAGTTTTTGCTGACTACTAAAACTTTAAATAGTGTGGCTTTATTACATATTGGAGTTCCACCAAAACATATATGGAGACATGTTTATGGAAATCTCATTTACTCTTTCCAGAAACACAATAAAAATATATTACACTCTTTAGATTTTATCTTTCAGATGATCACATTTTTGGCCTCAACTATAGCATGCCATTATTTACAATCTGACTCTCAGGCAATAAATTGAGTTTGAGCACGTCCCTTTTCCCTTGAAGGAAAGGGGCCACAACAAATTCACCAGATGACTTAATTTGCTTTTCAGTATGATCTCTAAGCTGCTAGCTGAGGCTGGCTCTACACCTAAAACTTAGGCAAACTCAGCTATGTCGCTCAGATGTGGATGGAAGGGTGGAAATCAAACTCAGACACTCCATTAAACTGACCTAAGCACCAATGAAGACATGGCTGGAGTGATGGAAAAAAGCTATGTCTTTCTGAGGGAGTGGATTTCCTACAGCAACAGAAAATATCCTTTAAGTGCTAAAGGCCTTCCTCACTTCCCAGTATAACCAACAGAGGATGGGAAGGGCTGGACTGCACAGCTTGAGCTGGGGCCCATCATGATGGTAAAGGCAATGAGCCATCCATCACAGGTCTTACCTCTTCTGTTATTTCCTTTCCATTATGGGACACAGATCATCCCCTCGCTGACCCCCTTCGACTTCTTTAGCAGAGCTGACCAAGTTCCAACTTGAAGATGTTAACAGCAGATTGGTGATGGCAGGAAGTCAATGTTCCATACAGATGTTATGGTGCTTGGGACCAAATCAGACTCTGCTCTGATGCTGGGATTGGCACTGAATCCATTAGAAGAGCCCTGAGGTGAAAGTCTCTCTCTTTTGTTCTGGAGCTTAAAATATTTACATATGCAGCACTTCTCATTTATAAATCCCTTGCCTAGACACTTCAGGCAACTATTAGGGTGGAGGTCACTAATGGGCATAGGGCACTTGCATGATTCACAAGGTTTGAAGCCGGGGGATTGGTGCATGCCCTATCCCTAGGCTGGATCCCACCCTGGACAACTATCAAACTATGGATTAATGATAAGTGCTCTGCTAAGGAAACTAAGAACCTACATGTGCTAATAAGAGAATGAATTAGATAAGCTGTGCAAAGCCAGAGCAGTTCCATGCACTATAACTAACAGCAAGAAGAAACAGCTGGTGGGGGACAACAGGCAGTGTCCCTTATACTGCACAATGTGGGTGCCACTCCAGAGGTCACCAGAATCTTTCCGCTATAAATAATGCTGAGGGAAATTTCCATCACTGATGTGTGTGCCCACCACAAGCACCTAATATGGAAAAAAAGACACAAGCAAGTGCTTGAATGAGACTGGCTATTCCCAGGAAGTCTTAGGATGAAATCCTGGCCCTACTGAAATTACTAGTTTTTACACAGACATTAAATAGGGCCAGGATTTTAGTTCTAGTGTCTTCTGCTTGATGCATAACCAGCAAGCTGCTTCCTCTTGCCTTACAAAAACGTTAGCATAATGCAAATAGATATGGCTGAATTGTTTGGTTGAAAATGGACTTCAGATGTGCTCTGGGTTCAGACTAACCATAGAAAAAAAAATCTCTTCAGGTCAGACATCATGCCTTATGCTTGGACTTTTACACCAATACATAAGACTGAACATCTCATTATCTTTCTCTTGCACCCAGAACACACAGCATGGCATCATGGTGAATAATCAAAAAAGTAAATGTTAAAAACAGATTTAAAAAAAGAAAAAATCCACTGAATTGTGAATGTGAGAAAGAGAAGACTGGCTTGGATCCTAAATGTACTTGGTTACAGACTGAACTAGGAATGAACACTGAAGATTTTTCTTCAAGAGTGATATACTACATCTAGTTTATCCCATAATTATAAAAAAATCAGTAACAGGCAGTCCTGTATCAGCTTAAAGTCTAATAAATTAATTAGCACATGAGCTTTTGTGGCAAATTTCCACTTCCTCAGATGATTACAACGTTTAACAGCTGTTACTGACTATTACACTCATTCAAGGTTGCTATTTTAAGGGAACATTCTAAGCCTCTAACCCTTGGAATGCCCTAAGGCCCAATCATTCTTTAAGTGTCTCATTTTCCATATTTTCATCACTAATAAAAAGTGAGCCCAAGTGGAGTACCAAATATGAATGGGCATTTCTATAAAAATTCTAGGTTTTTGTTTTAAGATATTTTTCTGCAAGGGGAAAAAAAAAAAGACTACTGAATCCCTTTCACAGGCCTTTTTCTGTGGAACACCCTCACAACCTAGTGACATAGCTACCATTCAGTACCTGAAGACACCTCATTGGGAATCTCTTGAGAAAAATATCAAGAAAGCATTCCATTTGTCTGAAGTGGTATTTTCAATCAAGAGCTAAACAAGTTTATATGCCTTTTATTGAAATATCAAAGTGCTTTGCTATGTACAGAGAATAATTTTACCAGCAATAGAAAGAGAGCTACCCGTATGGAACTTGGAGGCCATATCACAGTGCAGAATGGTACACAGCTATACAGAACAGGAAGTAAAATACCATGCACTCAAAACTGCAGGAATAGGAATTCCTAAAGCCACAGGTTTTATAACAATACTGCAAGAAAAACCTTAAATTTTTCACTGACCACAAGCTTTCAGTCCCTATTCAAAGACTAGCAATTTGAGCAGCTCACTGGCTCCTATCACCACAATGGAGTGATAGATTTAGAGGAAGAGCCCTGCTTAATGGCTATGTCTACACAAGAAGCATTTGTGAGCAGAAGTAACTGTCGGAAGGGATTTCCCAACAAAACTTCTGTCAGCAGATCACGTCCATGCATAAAAGTGGATCGAAAGGGCAATCCCCTCAGTTGACAGAAGCTGGCCGGTCTGCCCGGCCTGTCTCTTGACAGAGCAGCCAACCAGAAGCACAGCAGGTAGGGTTGCCTGGTGAACCAGAAGCCCTGTCTGTCAGAGGCACTCCCCGAATACCTACGTGGCTTTTTTGTTGACAAAGGTGCTATTCTCAGTCACACAGAGGCAGAACGCTGTTGGCAGAAGTGCTGAATTTTTCTGACAGACTCGTCAAAGTGCATTTTGTGTGTAGATATTCGGTAAGTTTTCTCAACAAAACCCCAGTTCTTAACAAAACTAATGCAGAGCGTAGCCAATGAGTCACCAATGCCACTTCATCCATACCCAGGGTTTTTTTTTTTGGAAGTAGGCTAGGTACTGATGTGGACTAATTCTACATATACTTTATTCTTCTGAAACATTTAAAATGCATTTGTTGATTTAAAAGGGGCTTATAGCTATCTTTTTTTCCCCGGGAGTTTGACAGAACAAGGGCAGACAAAACTATGTACTAGCAGCATATTTAACAACTCATTCCTCTTTCATTTGGCACCAAAGCTTGTTTTTGCAACAATGTCTCAATTGTCTAGAAAAAAATTATATTCTTTGGAAAGAGTGTCCAAAATTTCTCATATTGCAACAAAGTTATCTAGCTTATCAATCAACATGGAGATATTTAGTAACTAATCCAGAACAGCAACCAACATTTAAGGAAGAGCTTTCACTAGGATATTTTTTGGACCCAAGTAAGAATGGATTGAATCTGATGTTTAACAGTTTGTACTGGAACACTAGCAAGACAACAAGGAAAGATGAGTCTAGCTGATGCAACCAGTAGTCCATCTAAATTGCATTTAAATTATGCTCTATAAATATAACGTAATAACATTGAATGGATACTGCAATACATTGGAGTAAAGAATCCTACTCAGAATCCAAAATAATCTGTAGAGACTCAGAGAAAAAAAATCAACACTAAGATAGTTGCTTGATTGAAAAGCTGATTTGAAACAGAAAAAGTTTATTTTTGATTTAGACCACAATAAATACATTAAAAGAGGTATATCTAGATATACTTTAAAAGGAGAAAGATGTTAGAAAGAACATACAGACAAAAATTGAAATCCTTGGTATCAGCATGCAGGAAACTTAAATTTCTCTATAAGTGAGGTGCTGAAATTATGCAAATACCTAAACAAGACAGGCAGAAGAAACACAGTGAAGTTAAATGGCAAAGCACAGACACAAGACTATGTTTCAAAAAAATGGAAATCCAGCTTGAGCAAAGCCAATACAAAAGAGAACATAGCAGGTAAAATACACTTAAATTAAAAAGAAACTGACACTTAAAGAGAATATAGTAAATATATTAAAAAAAATTCTTGGGGGTTGTTCCCTCAAGAGGAGAAACAGATGCAATCAGGTATTTCTTTCATGCAACCCTCTTTACTAAGCATGCACGCACTGTCCTGTTACTCTGAACACAGTAGGAATCAAATGACAGGAGACAATTTCTTTACTCACACTTCAGTTGCAAGCCACTTTCCAGACAGCACTCCGCCCACAAGCCCTCAGGATCATGCCACAAGTTTCATTCTGGCTGTCTCTAGGTTTTCTTTGCTGTATTTTTTTGTGCACTTCTGTGGTATCTCTTAGAGGCTTCCAATTGCAGACAGACAACTGTAATTGAATTAAATCCCCCTCACTATTCATACTATTTTGGGACCCCTAGGAAATCCTTTGGGCCACAAGGCCCAGCAACCGTCCAGGCTCGCATGACAGTCCAATGTTTTAACTGTGATATTCTCCTGTTTCAGCTATCACTAAAGAAAGGAGATATTTCATTACTCCTTCATCTGTGGACGGCAACTACTATGCCCAACAGCTTCTGTAAGGTGGTGTGATTGCCCATCAATCACAGGCATGATTGTTCTGAGCTGCTCCCAACCCCCCATTTAAATTGTACCTGTAGGTGAACAGACACTACATATGTTTGGAAAAAGTTCTGAGTCTCTTTAATCAGCTGCTGGTCATGGATTACTGGAGGTTAAGTGTATAGTGCAGATGCCAACTACCGTTGGACCTCTAGCGTTACTGTGGTTGGATCAAGGGACTGCCACCCTGGGGTCTAGTCTGAGACAGATACGAAATTCAGGCTTCTACCTCAACATGAAGGAAGCAAAAGGTGTTGCATGAGGGGTATCAGGCACCAAATGCACTATATAACAGGGGTAGTACAATGGAAGCCAGGTGTATTTTAGCCTGGTGAACCAGACTGAAGTATAGTGAACTGAAGAGTTCCAATCTGGGAGTAGAGCAGGTAGAAGTCTGTTGCTTGAAAAAGAGCACCCAGCAGGAGAATGATCATCACTGAAACTTAACTGTGAATCAAGACAGTAGGAAATAAAGATAACACAATGGATTGTTCAAGGAAATGTCATCAAAACAAATTAATAATTATTTACAGTATCACTTGGTTGATCCAATTGGAACTGAGGCCCCACTGAGTTAGGCACTTTAAGAAAAACATAGGAAGACATGGTGATGTCCCAAAAACATACTTTATAATTAATCATGTTGATGGGGTAATGTTCAACTCAGACTTAAGGGAATTTAAGAATGAGACCTTACCTGCCACTAAAAAAATACATCTTTAAGTCATTTTTAATACTGTAGGACTAGAGAGAGCAGTAATTATTTTAAAAGTGCCTAGAATTTATCTGCAGTTCCAAGAATCAGTGAGCCTTACTTCAGTTGAAATAGATATAAAATTTTAAAACTAAATTAACATGACAGAATATGGACAAACTATAACTGCCATTATGGAAGACCATCTCTCATGTCACTTAGAACACTTTGAGGTAATCAGTCAAAAAAGAGTTCAATGGGGTGAGCCCCAAAGAATGAATTTAATATATCAATGATTTAGAAAGAAGCAAGGAACTAAGCGACAATATTTGTAGAAAAATTACGTTAATTGAAACTAGAGAATAAGAGGAACTCCAGAAAAACCTAACAGAACTTCAGGACTAGACAACACAATGAAATTCAATATAAGTAAATGTACACTGGAAAGCACAATTTGATTTTCTCACATACATTGATAAACTCAATACAGTATTAACTGTAGCCACTTTGGGAGAAAATAGGAACATGACTGTGGACAAGTCAATGAAGACATCTGTTTTCAAGATACATGAGTGATGACAAATAGAGACCCAGTAGTGTGTATAAAGAAAGCAACAAAATACTAAAAATGCTGTAATGCCATGATTCAAAATGTCTGAGGTAGCATACCTTGGCTGACTGAACTGAACACATTATTCACCACAAAAGGAGTGAGAAATTAGAGATGCTGGGAAGGGCAGCAAAAATTACTGTAAATCATGGAAATGTTTTCATGGGAGGAAAGATTCTAAATATTTCTAACCTAGAGGAGGCAAATAAAAAGCCATATGATCTAAGTAGATAAAATAATGAACGAGAGGTCAATCAGTTGCTCCTTTCTCTGTTCAACATGAAGCAAAACATGAAGCTAAAACCCAACTTGAACAGTCTCTGGACCTCCTTGTACAATTTTTGAATTACGAATAACTGCAATTTTGCATGGTTACTCTGAAGATGTCTGTGCCATAAATTCTTATTTGAATGTGTTTGCAAATCTGTGCCAACCTGTGCTGCCTCCTTGAAAAAAGTGTTACTTAACTCTCTGGAAGGAGAGAGAAAGAAGGGAAGGGTAGTGGAAATTTACTAGAAGAACAAGAGGCCAAGGAACTGGAGAAGGGGGTGGTTAAATAAAGTACCACACAGGAACAGAGGTGTTCCTCAAGAATAGGAAGCATGGGGCAGATGAGAGAAAGAAAGAAAGAAAAAAAAAAAAATCAAACTGGGGAAGACTCTGTAGGAAAAGAGCCCAAATAGCATGGATACTATGCCTGGCTTCCTCCAGGTTCCTTCAGGATTTACCAGGGAAGAGTGAGCTAGTAAGGACAACTGCATGTTACTGTTTTGTGTAATCCATAATCATGTAAAAACCAGGAGAGGTAACGGAAAAAGAAAATACATAGGACTTCGAGCAAAGGACCTTCCACATGTTAACATTACACTGTAAACCAAAAGCATCCGACCTTTTGGGAAAGAGAGTGTACTTAAGTATGAGGAAGTCTGAAGGGCTGGTCCTGCATCCAGAAGAGCTGAGCAGCTGCATAGCAGGTTCCCACTCTCAAAGAAGGAAATGTTAGAATGCAAATCTGCACTCACACCATGCCCACCCATTGGGGCAGTACCTGAACTTCACTCCAGCTCGGGGAAGCTTGAGACACCAGGGGATCCAGAAGCTAGGATTTCCTACACTGCAGTCAAAATGTGTGGCTGAAAAAGAGCCCCACTCAACTCCCTGTCTGTGACAGCAACAAATGAGAGAAACTGGAAATGGTTGCTTTAAAAGTAGACAATTAACTTTTGGAATTTACTATAATGTATTGAGTTAGAGCTTAAGTTGGAATATGTTCAGATGTTTCTAGAAATAAAATTCTCCACCTATATTAGCTAGCATACAACTATGTACAGAATAGGAACCCTTTTGCTTCAGGACACAAATACACCACTAACTGCCAAGGAGTAGGAAGAAAGATTTCCTTATGGTCATCAATACTAAACTGTTCATTACAGAAGCTTTTACAATTTTCTGCAAAGCTCCAGAAGTACCTCAGTTATGAACACCACAATTATGCACTCACCTCATGTATACCTGGAAGTATGTGATCAGGCAGCAGCAGAGACAAAAGGGATATATATATATAGCACAGTACTGTTAAAGGTAAGTTACTGAAAAAATAGGAAGCTTAAAGAAGTTTCAACAAGCAAACTAATTCTGTGCTTATTTAATTTCTAGTAAGATGGTTAAAAGCAGCAATTTTCTTTGGCATAGTAAAGATTCAAAACTGTATAAGTCAATGATCAGTTGTAAAAGTTCTGAAAGAACCACAGTGATGTTTTGTACGGTCATGAACAATTCCGAGTTGTAAAAACCCTCTATCCCTGAGGTGTTTGCATCTCCAAAATTCTACTGTACTGCTGACCAAAATACTGAACTAGAGAGACCCCTGATTTGGTTTCACAGTTTTTATGTTCCTAATAAGGATTTTTAAAATTATTTTTATTAAACTAGTCTGCAAGAGAAATTTGACTAGTTCAACTTAATACTTGATCCAAATTCTTCAACAATAATTTTTGTACAAATGTTCTCTCGATCATGCAGTACACACTGTGGTTACCACAATTAAGATGATCTCTGAAGAGGGGCAAGACATTGGATTGAGAATAACTTTTAGACTCATGGGTTTTAGATTTTTTTTTTCTGATTGGAAAACAAATCAAGTTTCCAGTATGAACCAGGTATCTTGAGAGCATCTGAAAAACCCCAATTCTAGAAAAAAAAAACTTGCTGACAATAATCCAAAATTTCCTAAAGTAAGTTGTGCATACTTTATAAAATGACAATAGTATTACACTTAAAATACCATATTACATTGTTTGTGTTCTGAACAAATCTTAATTTGTGCTGTACGTACTCATTTTATTTTGCATTCTTAATTGCTATGCAATTTAAGCTGTTTTGAATTTATTTTCTTCAGTCCCCTGACCATCATCCTGAGCCTTTATTTTATAGTTCAAGGGAGCAAGGGATAAGTTCAGCAGACAGAAATGTTCTACAATTTGCAGTTTTTCCAATGTAATTCTATTTTAATGGCATTAGCATTTAAAACTTGGATTTTTGCTTTTTTTTGGTAATTTGATAATTTATAGTAATCTTCATAGAAAAACAGATTCTCTCTGTGCTGTCTGAAGGACTCCAACTTGTCAGGGAGTGAGGAGTTAAGTGGTTTACGCATAAATAAAAGTTTAGTCCAAACTTGCCAATGGTTTCAGCTCCAACTATATATATGCACCAACAAGAGACTTCAGGACAAAAGCAACGGAGTAGTATATTTTAATAGGCTTACTGGGGAGAGACTGCAGTTATGTTTAGTGGGAAAATATTAAAATTATTTCTATTCCTTTAAGTTCTTGGAGTTTCTTTGGGTTTAGGAAAGTGTTGTTGAGGAGATACCTAAAGTTTGGCACGTGGCATTGTAATTTTGGAAGAGGGATTCATTAGCACTTCAGAGGAGGTCCAGAGCTATAGCACCACATTCTTAAGTATTTTAATTTGCAAGCTAAACTAGACATTGAAAGTTGTTGGGCAGAAACTAGTTAGCTTTACACAGGACACACTCATTTATTTTTCCAGGAACCTCTTGTTTTTGGTTATACCCTGTGAAGACATGTACTACAATCAGGTACAGACTGTAGCCAACATTTGGGCCTGTCTAGGCTGTAATCAAGGAAACCCTTCCCTATGGCTGGGCTATATAAAACAGTAAGAGGAAATGAGGGTTACCAGGAATGAAATACTATGCTCAAAATAGCCTTGTATTTTGGACACTGTTTGGCCACATACTTTTTATTCTGGGATATGGATATATCCTGAAATAGAAAGCACAGTATAGCCTTAACCCAAGTGTATAGGATGAATGGCCTCCAGGTGAATGAATCTGGGTTGTACTGCTAATGATGCTCTTATCTGTTGGGTCTCTGCCTTATTTGTTGCAGAAGTTGGAAGGTGTGTAGAGAATGAAGCAGAAGAATGCAGGAAGAAAAAGGCTGTTTCCATGGTTTGGGCAGGGTGGAATGCCACCTTGGAGAACCCAATTCTCAAACAACCTTTGCTAGAATCCAGGGAATGCTGAGCAAGACACTTACACCGAATTATCATCATCTATTTAAAACAGGTAATCACTGTGTTCCTCATTTTCTAGGTGCCCAACAGTAAACCTAGGAGTCTGATTTGTGAAGTGCTAAGCACCCACTGCTGCAACTGAGGTCAATGGGAGCTGTGCTCTGAATATATAAAAAAACCTTCTATAACATACTACCTTTTCAGAAAAGAGAGTCAGCCCCCAGCAGTGCCAACAGTGTAAGCTGTGTGCTTGTGCGGCCACTCAGGAGAGATTCCAATGCCTCTCAGCTGATTAGCACAACATTCATAGCTAGGTTTGTGTTTCTCCTGGTGGTGCACAGAAATTTTATTCCACACATGGATGGAAAAAAATCTATACATGCATTGAAAAGATTAGAGGAAACACTGGCCCTTAGGCATCTTAAATTGTACACTGAAAACTAACACATTTTTATGTTAATTTCTTTGCTTCAATTTATCATCTGTAAAATGGGAATATTACCACTTAATTTCATAAGGGTTCAAACAGTCATTAATATTCAAGAAGCATTCTGATAGATATTTTGATATTTAAAGTAAGGTTTGAATAACTGTAGTTAAAACATCAGGTCACATCCTGGAAAACAACAAGAAAATTAAATCTAATAGCTGCTCTTCAAGCGAGTGTACCACCTATGCCAAGAACTGAATAGGGTTACTTGGAAAAAAAATAGTATGTCTTGTAATGATATCAAAACACATGTACAATGATTGGGGAGGGGGGCAGGACAGGGACTGATAAAAATCTAAGCAACCCTAAATCCCTCCTAAGGCAATTGTATGGGCACTATTACCACAGAATCTATCTCCAATATGCAGATGGGGAACTGACAGAGATGTACTGACAGTAAGCCGGCTTTGACTAGACATAGACCAGACTAGACACTGAAGTCGGCCACCAATACGCAATTTTACCTACACCAATTGTGCAGCTAAAATAGGCCTATCTGCGGTCGACTTCAATGGCTGTCTACACAGAAGAAGGGTGACAGGAACTTTAATCCTCGCCACTCGTTAGGAGTTCTGGGGTCGACTGACCCCAAAAAGCGCTGTTTTGCACATGCACAAAAACAAAACACTGGAAGATTGACTCCGAGTGGATCATTGTTCCATGGTAGAATAGACCCAGCCCCGGGAAACTTGTGAAAGCTGGGAAATGAACGATTGAACAGAGGCCTGCAACCCAGCCTGCACCCTTATCAATGGGTAATTCTTTCTGTATTTCCTAGCCAGTGAATGCTTCAGTTTTGAACCCAGACATTCTTTCCACAGGTCTTGCATTTGAAGCTTCCTAACTTTAAAAAAGCAAACTGGAAAAAAATAATTCTAATGTGAGCCTCGCTGTAATACAACTGGTCACCAGCAGAGCAGGAATCTTTAGACCCACCACACATATATCTGCAGTAATTCACAGCAGTGGTAGCTTGTCACCCTGTATGTGCACTCTCGTCTAGAGGGAAATAAGGCACAGCTTGCACTGCTCTTTGTTGATAGTCCAGGAACCTAGGACTTAGTCCATGCTTTGAGGAGAGTTTACAAAAAAAAAACAGATTCCAAAGAGCTCCTCCCCTCTCTTGCACCAGACCCCGGGCTCCCCTTCTTCTTCCTGTCTGTTCTTGTCCCACTTTCCCTCTGTACATGCAGCTTCATCCCTACACACAGCTCATCTCAGACCGCCTGCCCCATTCTTTCCTAGGCCGTGTCTGACTCCTCTGTAAGACAATATGACCACTGCCACCTCACTGGATTCCAATAGTCCAGGAAAGAAAATACCCTTCCTCTCATTTCTTTCTCCCAGTATGTGGTTGCTGGGAGGAGGAACACTAGGGAAAGTCCTGCTCTTCTACAGAGCTGCTGGTTCAAGAATGCTCCATATCTTCCCCCAACCTTGTACTGACAAACAGCTGAAAAATTATTGCTGAATTCTTACAAAAATTATATATATCAGCAGGAGGCAGATACCCAGCACAGAAATTTCAGCAGTGCTATAAACAACTAAAATAGGGTTACAACATTAGTGGAAAGTTGGGCAACTTTAACTGTACATATTGCCACTTGTGCTCTCTCTACTACAAAGAAGGACTAAGAATAAACCCCGAATAAGTTTACCAAGGGAGCTGTCTCCTCAGTCAAATTACAGGTTACATCTAAAGGAGGTGGGGTGTGGTTTCCCTGCTCATTCATACATACTAGTGCTCGCTCTCATTGCACTTGTGAAAGTATAAACAGCAATGAAGTTTTAGTCACACAGGTAGCAGCAATGAAAACCACAGTTTATCTGAGACACCGAGTGTGAGTATGTGTTCGTAAGTGGGCAAAAAACCCCATATCTGACTTGTCACAGTCTCAGACAAACATGTTTAAAGATGTACTCTTATTTCCATTTCAGAGTTTGGCCTTGCCAGACGGGGTGGTCCTCCCATGACAGATGGCTGGCACTACTTAGCTGTGTCTTACTGCTCTGCCTCAGCTGGGCATCAGCACTTTCTTTACAGGATCACGGTGTCAGCCCAAACGTTCCTCCCTTAACACACTGTTGACTTAGTTTTTGCCATTTTGAAAGCTATTAAATGTACAGTATTTCTCTTCTGTTCAGTCAAAACGTGTAAATAGTTCTTTATATGCACAAAAACTTTCTGTAAGAGACAAATCAAACAGCTTAAAAATAAGGCCTCTGCTGCAGTGATGCAGAAAACAGAAGTTGAATTCATGCATTAAAAAAATTAAATAATATCATGCAACAGATAGCACTTGAAATTGCGAAATAATGCTAGAACAGTAAATGCATGCCCAGGTGGAATCGGTTCCTGGAGTAAACTGTAACCTCCCACTGAGCACTAATTCCCTTTACTTACTGAAAAATAAAAGTATTCTTAAGAACCATTGAAACCCTGCTCCTCTGCAACATCTGTTGACATTTTGGATGATAGAAGAGCTACAGTTTAATAAGCCGAATTAAACGTAAAGTTTGTAAACAGCTACACAATCTCTATCTTTTGTAAATCAGCAGTAACAAGCCAAAGGCCAGAAAACAGTAAACAAAAAGCCCAAAACTGAACAAATACCACAGCCCCAGTGCAAATCAAACAAACATTCTTAGGTAGCCTATCAACTTCACAGATGAATCATAAAGATGCATCAAACTGAACTACTCCATATTTCCCACTTATCATCCAGTCAGGCTCAGTAGTCACAAACTGCTCACCTTGTCCATGTTTCAGACCAACCTGAACATCAGATTTTAGTGTTCTCAAGCTGCAAAGAGGTGCAGGATGAAATTTGTTCAAGGCTTGATGGAATGGAACAGTAAACTCCCATTTTCTATCTCCAGTTAGTTTCCTATAGTTCAGATCACCTTTAAATATAATTAAATTTGACTTCTCCAGCTCAGCGTACAAGTCAGTAGCCACAAGAGCCATACTACAAAATTCATGCGGCAGAGTCCAAAACATGTGATCATGGTAAACCCAGACTCCTTTTTTAATACTGCCCTCCCAGTTCATCCCACACTTAGACATCCACCTATTATTAGCTGACTGCAGCTGTTTAATAGTCCAGTTAAAATCATGCTTTGTGGTATCCGATACGTACCATGGAATACACTTTCCATGGAAATGGACTTCAGTAGCTAACTTTGATGACAACAAAAAGTCAGCCAGTACCAGATCAGTAATAAGTTCATATCCAGCATTATCCAGGACTATATCAATTCTAGTAATATCTTCTGAAGTTCTCCTTTTCTTGCAGTTTATAAGCAGTGACCAAATGCTTTCCATATCATCCACTAAGATGAAAGGTTTCAAGTCATCCAGTGATTTTAGAGGATTAGCTTTCTGAGAGTTGTCTTCACCAGCAGAAATAGAGAGGTCACACTTATTCCCCCACAGTGAAACCTGACGAGAAAAAAATTCACTTAGATCGATCTATGTATTCTGTAGTCTTCCATTCCAGAAACAAAGGGGCCTGACTTTACATACATGCTCCAACTTTACATTAAAGCTCACTTTTTTGCACATAAAAAGAGTTTAGAATGACTTTTGGGTGAAAAACCAAAACAATTCTCGCCAGTTCCAAAGAGCACCAGAAATAAATTGAGAGAGGCTAGTGTTTCCTCCTCCCTCATCTCTATCTTGGACTCTCTGCGGATTAGATTTAATAAATACACTGACAGAGCTAAAAACATTTTCATTGTGGACATAACTCAAAATGCCTTGGCAGAATAAATATCCTCCTCGTATGAGTTTTACAAAGTCTGATTGCAAGAATATGCAAATATATTCCTTTATGAAATCTCAAACAGTAGATATGCAGCATTGCCAAATTATGTTTTTATTAACTTTCAAGGTATTTAGCATATTCCTAAAGCCTCAGCTCCTAGGGCATGGTTTCCCAAACTAGGGGGGGCCATGAGGCAACCAAGGCCCTCCCCTGCCCCCCCATCATTCCCTCTACCCTTTGCTTCTGGCTCTCAGCTTCTGCCATTTTATGTGGGTGACCCGACACACCCACTATAAAAAGCAGGCAGCCGGCAAAGACCCAAGTGCAAAGGTGAGTGTGGGTTGGCAGGGGGGGGGGGGGGGGGGGGGGGGGGGGGGGGAGGAGAAGAAGAGGATGGGGTTAGATAGGGGGCTGGGGGTGCCTGGCTCAAGTCAGGGGGATGGGGTAAAAACAGGGGGCTGGTGGTGCCTGGCTTTGTGGGGCTCAGGCAGGCAGCTTGCAGGGCTTGTGGTGCTCAGGCGAACGGACAGCTTGCAGGACTCATGGGGCTTGGGCAGCTGCACCTGGCATTGCACAGGTCAGGTGGCTTGGGCAGGCAGCTGGCCCTAGCAGTGTGGCGCTTGGGCTGGCGGCTGGCCTCAGCAATGTGGGGCTCAGGTGGCTTGGGCTTGTGGGTGGCAGCTGGCCCACGCAGCGTGGGCCTGGGGCAGGTGGCTGGCCCCGGCAGTGCAGGGCTCAGGCAGGTAGTTCTGGCAGCGCAGGTCTGAGGCGGCTGTGTGGCTATCGTAGGCAGCTCTGGTCGCTGGCTTGGGGCTCAGGCGGCTGGCCAGCTGGGGCTGCACCAGGCATCCACAAGGGATCAAGAAAAATTGTGTGTGCTTATTTTTAAATTTTAAACACTTTTATATCAAGCTTTTGTGTTTATTTCAAATTACAAAATGAATTTTTTGTTAAAGGGGAGTTGGATGATGGTAAAGAATCGAAACGTGGGGCATGATGCCAAAAAGTTTGCAAACCACTGTCCTAAGGATATGAGCTTATGAGATCCTTTACCTTCTATTCCTAATTTTCGCAGAGAAAAGCTTGAAACTGTAAACCATAACAGCCCAACAATATTTTTTTAATCGTGATTTAAGCAAATCTCATAACTTTTTGCAGCTGGACTCACGACTTTTGAATGCTTGGAGATGGCAACCCTGAACGTACATGGAAAAAAAAAGAGACACACACTTTGGAACATGTAATACACCACCAGAAGCATGGACAGATATGATTATCATCAATTATATGGATACTCAATAGAGTTTTTGAATAAGACCACAAATCTAACCAGAGTCTTGCTAGTTTCCTCTAGGACTGCTCAGATCTCTAGCTAGCAGGAGAGACATCAGAAAAGTTTGCAGACTCAACAGTAAACTTTCTCAGTGAACATACAATAGCATATGTGCAACCATAAGGACTTCAATTTTTTAAAGTGAAGGTGAAAGTAAGTTCTGCAGAATTCAATTTGTAGCTTGCTACAGACAGTAAACATGAATAAGGGCTGCCAAGTTTACCTGGAGCAGCTTCAAAAAATCTTCTTGAAGTTGTTTTTCATCTAGGTCCTCAATGTTTTTGAGAAGTTCTCGTAAGTAAGTGCATAAGGCAATAATAGCTTGGTGGGATTCAAAGAAGCTTTGAACTTTTACTTCTTTAAATACATCATAATCATCAATTGGTGGACTAAAATAGAAGAAATACGATTAATATGCTATCCATTTTCTCTCATTGCAGCAACAGAGTTAAACACAGTATGATATTTTTAAATGAATGCTAAACCTGGAATCCTAATCTGAGCTTTCACAGTAACGTGACATGCCTATATGGGTCCAGTAATACTTACATTGCCTGGTATGCTGTCTCACTCATTTTAATCAGCATATACAGATGTTTATTAAGAAAAGCCATATATCTTAAGGTTGTGTCCAAATGTCTCAATCATAATGGGTCCCTTCTCCCCCATTATATGGGGCACTGTATAAACACACCCAGGTTGCCTTTGAGGATTTTCAATCTATGAGAGAAATTGGTTAAGGAGTGGAGATAAGACATCCAAGCTCACTACGGATGAATAACTCACTCAGTTATTTTCAGTACACTTGTATTTATGGTTGTGTGGCAACTTTTCACAGACCTATCTAAATGTACAAGCTGAACCTCTCTAGTCAGGTACACTCTCATCCACCACCACCTGTAATCCAGCATGGTTTTAGTTAGCTGGATCACCTCTGATCTCAGGTGTGGCCAAGTTTCCCAGGGTCCCAAAAAGTTTATTTCCTGCCACCAGTCCCAGGTCGCAGTGTTTTGTGCTGTTATTTAGCTGTAATGTACCCCTACATTTCTTTTGAGAACCCGGTAAGCAGTGGAAGTTTTGGTAATGCGCTAGACAATTTTGACCTCCTGTGATCTGGCAAATGCTCTTGTTCAGTGCCAGTCGGGTCCCAAGGGTGTGGGACTAGAAAGGTTCAACCAATATTATGAAGGGAAGGGGGTGTGCTTGTGGAAATTTATCTAGGACCATCCTAAAAATTAACATAGTAGTTCTTCTGTTAAACTGTAAAAAAAAAAAAAAAAAACCTCAAAATTTATACCTGGAGAAGATAACATTTTCTGACCAAATTACTCAAGATACCAAAACAAAACAAAATTTAAAGGTCCTCCAGGATTTTGAATTGCTGAACAAAAGAGCTCTTCATGTTGTTGACCTTCCCTAAGAGATTACAAAAGAATTCTTCACTTTTGGCGTGTAGGGAGTTTTAAAGCACACAGTTCCAAAACAGAACGAATGCATGACACAAAAGTGCAACTGGCACAAACACGTTTTCTAGTTTGGGAAACATGGCCTTTTTTTCCTCCCTCATTTTGGAAAATGAGAACAATTTACCCATTTTAAAGATCTTCGTGTGACACAGAATGAGTGACAATTTCGAAAGCCTTTTTTCATACTATGATTTTTCATTATTTGTTTCTTGGGGCACGTGAAACTTTGTTTTGGTGAACTAAATTCTTAACACTGTTGCTTACAGCAATCACTGATATTTTTCTACATAAAAAGGGCATAATTTTCAGAAGTGCTTATGTCTGATGAAGTCAGTGGGACATGGTAGCCTAACTTAATTAGGTTCTTAAAAACTTTATCCAAAACAACAGATAAGACATGTATCGATGTGTGTATTTACAACTAACCCTACCATCACCATGTTTTCATTTTTAGGGCCTGCTACTACTTATGTTAAAATTAATCAGAGTTTTACCATTAATTTTAAACGGCAGCTGGGTTGGACACTGTTCTCAAATGAATAAATATGAGTCAGTTTAACTTTTTAGAAGGCACAAAGAAAATGTTAGTTCAATCTTGCATATTGCTTAATAAAAGGAAAGTTAGCAGAATTCAGCACCTGATACGTCACAAAGAAAGCAAAACCCCTTTAGCACCTCAACTGGAAAAAGTGTTGCCAACATGTACAGCAGTGGAGTTAGAAGAACACTGAAAAAAGACTTCTCTATTTGTGAGACAGATTTGCATTTTAAACCAATAATCCTTTAGGAAGCATCAGTAACTTTCAGATTTCAACCCAAATTACTTGGCAAGAAACTGGAAAGTCAGACTCAGATGTTTCAGCAAAGTGAATCACAAAAAGAGAAGCAGAAAAGTTACTAACAATGTACTTCAAGGTCTTCAGCACAAAAGCAATCAAAGCCTGAGTGAACTGGAAGATGCGAGAATGGGAACGAGGAGAGGAAAAGAAAAAAAAATGTTTAAAGCAGAATTCTGATTCATTTTAAACCTACTCCCTTTTCCTTTCTCCCTGTAGTCCCCTTCTCAGATGCACAAGA
Source organism: Carettochelys insculpta (assembly GCF_033958435.1). Taxonomy (NCBI): domain Eukaryota; kingdom Metazoa; phylum Chordata; order Testudines; family Carettochelyidae; genus Carettochelys; species Carettochelys insculpta. The sequence continues at coordinate 94,275,853 of NC_134139.1, forward strand.
TCAGAAGAACTACACGCAGTTAACACCTGACATTCAGTTGCACACTTACTTCTGAGCTAGAGCTTCATGAATCCGGCGGTACATGTAACACTCCACATATAGCCAAGGGGACTGAAACCAGCTTGGCTGTCCATTTCCATCTAATAAATTTTGTTGATATTCTAGGTATTGATTCCACAATAGAGTATCAGGGAGTTTATCATCCAAGGGAACCAGTGGTTTGTCCGTCTGTAGCTCATTCCGTAACTTAGAAAGGAGAGAGATAGTGTTCTTCTCTGCCTCAATGCCTTTCTGAAATAAAAATGGAAAATACTTAGGGCTGTCGATTAACCACACTAAACTCACAAGATTTAACTCAAAAATTAATTGTGATTAAAGAAATTAATAATGGTTTTAATCACACTGTTAAACAGAAAAATTTTGTCTTCCTACATTATCAAATACATTGATTTCAACTACAACACAAAATACAAAGTTATATTCCATTTATTAATAAATAGAATACCATTTATCTAAGAGTATGATATAATTATTTCAATGCTTGACAGACCTGAAAATAAGCATTCCTAGTCCTGTATAGCCATATACTCTATGGTAGTTTACTTTTACTGCAAATGTATATAAATTTTGAATTTTAAAAATCTCAATAACCCAGTAAGCATGAAACTCTCAGGAACTTGCACTTGAACAACGACAAAAGTCCAAGTGATAATCAGGGACACTTTTATTCTACATCTGATATTCTGCAGCCTTAAAACCCCATGTTATGAAAATTACCTCATTCTATATTGAGTTAGAGCCTTTTGTTCATAACCCATTCTGTTCAACAAAATATGAGGAAAGACAACGCAAGAAGAACAGGAGTAAAAGCAAAGAAGAGGAGAGAGCGCTCTCAGAAGTTTTGGCATGAGAGAAATGGTATGAAACAGCAACTCTTACCTCTCCATGTTCTTCAAAGAATTCATTTTTATGTCGGTGCAAAGTATCAATAACCTTAGTTAGGATCTGAGGCAGCCTGTCCTTAATTGTATAATATGCGAAAGAGCTAACAAGAAAAAAAAAAACAAACAGGCACATTAATTACTTACTACACTAACAGATTTAATACCTTATCCCTTTTATTCATTATTTTAAGTGCAAACTCTCTCACTTAAGGACAGCATATATAATGTACAGTAAGGTCACCGACTATGCGAATCCAGAGTATGCGACCCTGCTCTTACGCAGCTGACCCCCGATTCACACAGTAACCCTTGTTTTACATGGCTTCATGTTGACACAATGCAAAGCTGCTGGGCTCTCAGCCTGCCTAGCTTCCCGCAGCTGCAGGCAGCTAGGCAGGCTAAGAGCCCCTTCCCCCTGCTTCCCAGAGGAACACTGCTGGATAGCCACACCTGTTCACCCCAGGTAAACCTTCCACCAGCTCAACTCCCCGCAACTCCCTGCCCCTGTAGCCCCAGTTCACCTTCCTTGCACATCCCAGGTCATCTCCCCCCATGGGGAGCTCCAGCTACATGCCAGAGGGCTCCCCTCCAGGACCCACAGACCCAGCTCCAACCCCATGCCCCAACCCCTCTGCACACCCAGGCCTTGATTCCCCCCACACCTGGCCCCAACCCCTGTGGACCCCGCCCCCCAACCCTAGAGCGGCCCAAGATCACACCCTCCCCCTCATGGCTGGCTCAGCACACACAGGGCTCCACCCTGCCCCCTGCTCAAGCATCCCACCCCAGTACACCCCTGTTCAACCCCTCACCCACCTGTCTCAATGACCCCTGCAGCCCCAACTCACCTCCCCCATACATGGGGCTTGAACTTCAACCCATGCCTGGGGCTCTGGCTCCCAATCCCTGGCACGCTGCACAGGGCTCCAACTCCCCTCCCCTCAAATACCCCGCCTGGGTGCACTCCCCCGCCCACACACTCGGGGCCCCAGCCGTCAGCACCATCAGTGTGCATAGCGGCTCTATCCCCCCTGCCAGCTCAACCCACCCCTGGCCCAATTCAGCCCCATTCAATCCCCAGTTTGCCTGGTTCAACCCTCCCATCCCCAGCTTACCCCTCCTCCAGCACCTGCTGCGCTGTCAACTGGTCAGCCGCCAGTGCGCGCAGGGCTCCAGCTGTCAGCCGCTGCAGGAGCATGAGGGTCTACAACCTCCACCCCTGCTAACCTCCCCACCCCCGTTCACCCCACCTCACATTCCCTGGCACGCTGGGCTCCAGATTCAACCTGCACCTGGGGCAACGCGTGGGGCTCCAGCTCACAACCCCTCTACACACCACCCTTGCAGCCCCGGCTCCAACCCCCCTGGCCAAGCTCAACCTCCACCCCAACCCCCTGCAAGCCCCAGCTCAACTGCACCCCCTCACCTCCTCTGCCGCCCTAACCCACCCCAGCCTTAACCCCCCTGCCCTCTCCCAGGGCCCCAACCCATCTTCCCAAGCCCTCTCCGACTTATGCAAAATTCAAGGTAAGCGAGGGCTGTGTGGGCCACAACCCTTGCATACCTTCAGGAATTACTGTAGTCATTTCTGTTTTGTTAGCTGCTTCTGAAGTTAGAGAGCCTCCAATAAAATACAAGGCAGAAAAAAACATGTCTATCAGCACAGGGTTCTTTACTTTACCCTGAATTGTTTTAGTTATTATTTATATTTTTCTCACTTTAATGTGGTGATCCACCTGTGGTTACATTTGTCGGCTTACTTCAGGAAAGCTTCAGATTTTCAAGGCAGCCACACGACCTACTGTATACCTTAATTGTGATAAACTTGAAGTCATAGAAGTTTTATCATCAGTTCCTCTGACAAGTCAATAACTCTGCTGTGTCCTTAACATCAATGCTGTCATCAACAGTTACCAAAAATAACATACATCTCTATACTTTCTTGTTCAATTCAGAAGCCAAATACAGTATCTTTTAGGTGGCGAGTAACAGTTTTCAAATTTGTTTTGGGCATTCCAGGCACAGCACACCAGCAAGCATGAAATCTTTCAAAAGCTCCTCTTTTACAAAAGGCTTATTTTGTGCAGTTATTTTGTTCTCACTTCCTGACCTGTAGCTTTGCACTTAAGTATTGTCCTGACGGATGGTAAAGGTTAATCAGTAAGTCTCATCCTAAATAGATGAGGCTTACCATTTATGGGTAACTGGTATGGGCTAAAGCAGCCCTCCTCTCTGCCTGGACAAGAGGTTGCTCAGGGCTGCTGCAGGTGGGGATGCTCCAGCCATGCCAGAGTAGCCTGGTACACAGTGGCCCCAGGAGTGGCAGCTGAGCACACCGCTCCAGCCCGCCTGCCACAGATAGGGGCTGCTCTGGCCAGGCTGCTGCTGACAAGGGCTGCTCCAGTTGCACTCCAGCCAGGCCAGTGCAGTCCCAGTCCCTGGTACACCATGAGCAGACACACTCCAGGCCAGCCAGCCAGCCACAGCAGCCACGAATGGAACAGGATTTTACAAGTTTTGAAAGAAGCCCATAACAAAAGGCTAAAACTGCCAAAAAGATTGTCAGAACCCATTTTAGAAACTGCCTATTAAAAACAAACCAAACAAAATATACCTGGGAAAAGTGAAAAGGTATAAGAACTGACCCTGTATGAAGTTCACCACAATGAGATAGCTAACTTTAGAGAACAATACTTTGAACAATAAATTAATTTAAATTAAGTCACTACCAGGCACCTCCATATATTTAAATATCAGTACTAAAGCAAAGACATAACAGGCTGACAGTGGTGGCTGGCATCTGCCACCGTGCAACTTAAATCAATACTGCGTCACCACCACCAACAGCTGCAAAGCTGGGAGACTGAAGTCCATCATGACCTTAGTACTAACCACCCAGCGGGAGGAAGACCTCTAAGGGTACTGAGAGCATGTATGTACTGGCGCTGGAGCCCCCTCACCACAACTGTACCCACTGCGGGGCCAGAGCTCCAGGGGCTGTCCAGAGAAGTTTCCCCCGCAGGGGCACAGCGGTAGGTCCCCACCTCGCAGCCCAAGCAGCGCTGGCAGCCCGCTCGGATGCAGGGCGTGCGGGTTGACTCGGATGCCCGCACGGTCGGACGAGAGCGATCAGACACAGGGCAGCCGCCCCAGCGGATCGGGGCTACAGAAAGCCCATACGAGCTGAGCCGGGGCACCTGCCCGCCCTAGGTCCAGCCGCACGGAAGTGGAACTCAGGCTGCACCAGGACCAGCACCTCCGGCCCTCGGCCGCTCCGGCTACCCGCAGCCGGGCCCGCCGCAGCCAGGGAGCCCAGCTCGTGGCTCCGGCCGACTGCCGAGCCGAACCGAGTCCGAGCCCGACCCGCGCCTGGCGAAGAGTCTCCAGCCGCTGGAGCCCCCTCCGGGTTGGGCCCAGGAGAGCCGCCATGCCCCCGCCAGGCGCTCCCGGGCAGGGCTACGGGGCTGCAATGTCACCGCCCCTCCCCCCCGCGGCATAGCGATCCCCCCGTAACGGACCCCTTGAAGCTGCCCGCCAACGAAGCCGGCACGGCCGCCATCTTCCTCCCGCGGCTCAGTACGGCGGCGCGGCTCCGGAAATGACGCAAGCACCCCATGGTATTCGGTGAGGGTCACTTCCGCGTTAGGAAGGAGCAAGACAGACGCGGGGCGGGGCCGCGGTTACGCGGTAAGGGCGTGCAAGGGGGCGGGGCGGGGCGGAGCGGAGCGCAGGGGAGGTCGGGAGGTGGGTTTAGGGACTGGTGCGGGTGGCGCCGCTGTTCTCTGAGCCCCCGCGAGTGGAGTCGCGCGCCCCCGGCTCGGGTCCGTAGTAGGGCGCGACCTCTGCGCCGTGCGAACGGAGCGGCGCGCGGCTGCCAGCCCGGCCTGCTGTGCCCGGTGGGGTGGGGAGATCGCCCCCTGCCAGCGCCTGGGGCCGAGAGCGCGCCGGCCGGGCCGGATGAAGGGGTGGCCGAAAGCGGCTCTGTCGTCCCTCGGGCCTGGGTTCCCGGCGCGTGCTCTGCTGCAGCTCGCAGGGCCCCCTGCAGCGGTGTCGGTGTCCTCCCATGAGCACCCCGGTGGGGAAACTGAGGCACGGCCGTGATCGGGCCGGAGAGGGTAGGGGGAATCACATGCCTGTTTGCTCGGGCCTGAGCCCGGTCAGCAAGCTTCTGGGAAGCGCTGGGAGGCCCCAGCTCCTGGATGAAGTATGGCAGGCGTGGGGTGTGTGTGTGTGTGTTTCTAGTGCAATTGTAACTGCCCACGGGCAGGCTTGGACCTGGGACCTCTGGAGCTTAGTGCGGCCTGAGCTAAAGGCCAGTGGGGCTCTCAGCTTAGGCAGTAGAGGACACTTATTCTGTCTCTGTGAAGTAGTCTAGGTACCACAACATGGGACAGTTAACCACACTTAGGTGTGTGGGTTACACAGTCATCTCAGGTGGCCTACTCAGTGGGGCTCCTCTTCCCCTTTCAGAAGCATGAAGTAGGTCAGGACTCTGCAGCAGCACAGTAGTGTTCAAATAGAGCCACCTGGGTAAGGACCCACAATTCAGGGATCACCCTTCCATTGTAGGTCTGCTTATCTGCATTGTACCTTGTTGTGTACCTTGTGTTAGAGCCAACCTCTCCCACCGCCCCTACTGTCTAACAGGTAGGTCAGTGGAAGAATTCCTCCATCAGCCTAGCTGCTGCTGCCTCTTGTAGATCTGGAATACCTTTGTTCACTCTGTTGTTGCTGTAGCAAGAGTCTGCATTGCAGCACTTATGTAGATAATAGAGATGTTAAAATGGGAGATGGATTAAATGAAGGTGCGTAACCAGTTTACCATTTTAACTTCGATGTTGCTCTCTTGCTTCCTGGTGCCCTCCCATTCAGAGCTGCTTCAATGCAGCTGTCCACCACGGAAGTTCACCAGCATAGTATCACTTACTGGTATGCTTAGTGGTTAACTGTTTAACATCTGTAATATATGCTGGGTCTCTGTCTTGAGAATAGAGCTCTGCTCTTTGTCAAGGAGGTGCATACTTTCTCTAACTTCCTCTGCCATTCGACAGGCACTTGTCAGAACCTAAGAACTGATGGAAAACTTCTCTCCCACTCAGTTCATATCCCTATTTTATATCCTGCTTATACTATATTCTACCACGTAACGGGTTCATGGCTTCTCTTGTTCTGCCACAGCACATAAGTAAGCCTCCTGTCCCATAAGTCTACAAATACTTATAAACATGCCTCCCTTTGGGAGCAGTCCTTTTGAACTCACATATTTTTTTAAGACTGGGGTATAGGCTGTCCCTCCATTGAACATTTTCAGAAATTCTTGCACAGTTGGTCTCTGCAGTTTCAGTAGTATTAGTAGAAGAACAGAAGTGCCTTTAACCTCTGTTGTCTGTATCATCTCGGTAAATGTTCCCAACATCGCTAGAGCTGGTGGAGGAGCAGCGCTTGTTGACAAATGTGGAAGATTTTCTGAAAATGCTTAGTGGAGATAAGGCCTAAATGCAGAATGGGTTATGATTAGCACATTGTATTTAAAGGGCTCATATGCAAGAAATTAGAACAATTAACAGAATTTCCTACTTCATTTCAAACTGCTAACACAATTTACTTAGTACTTATTTTGTATTTATTACTTCTGTAGTGTTGGCAGCATTCTGGAATCTGTACAGACATCAGAAAATCCATAGACATTTTCTCAGTCGTCAGGTAAGCTAGAGTGCACATACTGGCCTGATTTATTGCTCAAAGGATGAATCAAGACTTGATTCTATATTCCGTGTAGTTACTGCTGTAAATTTGACATCAGTTTTGATCTTTTTGGTAAATCTTAAACTGGGTCACCATAAATTTTCTGTTTAAAATTGTTGTGTAGAAAAATCAGGCTTAGCCCACTAAGGATGGATTTAACTTTTTGTAGAACAGGCCCTACGCTAGGGGATAAGTTCAACTTAAGGTGTGCAACTCCAGCTACGTTAATTGCATAGCTCGAGTCGACATACCTTGATTCAAACTTTGGTGCCATCCCCACGGGGAGATCAGTGAGAGAAAATCTCTCATTGACTTCTCTTACTCCTTGCAACATTTAATAGACACATCGGAGAAGTACTGGAGTTGATGGGAGCACCTTCAACTTTTGATTTAGTGGCCCTGCCGGACATGCTAAATTGAGCCCTGGAAGCTCAGCCTCTGGAGTTTTGATCCGCAGGTAGGTAGAGATGCTCCCGTAGTCATGTTTTTGTTTGTTTAATAATTTGTATTATGTTAGCACCTACATTTGAAGTCTTTTTACAGTGGGTGTTTTTGTACGTTCTTCGTGAATAAATGGCAGTTCAATGTATTAGTGCAAATACATAGTAGGTGATTGGGAATTGGGTTCTTGCTAGGAATGCTGTAATTTTAATTTGCATATTTCATTCGGAATGCTCCCATTCTTGAAAAACTTACCATGTCCCTTTTCTCTTTCTCCCCGCATCCCCTAAAAAATGGAAGAATAAACTTGAGCAAATGCAATTTTAATTTCATTGTGCATTATGCTCTGATGAGGGAAGAATGTACTTTATCATTCTAAGAAGCCTAAAGACCCAGTGGAGATGCCTGTATGCAGGAGTTTTTCAAAAAATATTCTCCAAAAAGGCAATTTTTTCTTAATATAACATTTGCTGGTTTTTCTGTTTCTCCTTTTTATTACGAGTTTCATTTGCCTGAAAACAAATCCTGTGTTTTCAGGCACATAATGAAAAGCTTTTACCTTACTAATGAAAAGCAGGTACAGAAAAGATTTAGGGCTTTGTAACTGTTTAAAAATGTGTGCTCCCTGAGGTATTAGCAGCATGTTATGTCTGCCATATTTGGAATACTCTGTGCATGTGGAATACATGTGCATTATAGATGATCTTTCTTTAGTAAGTGTCCACCAATTAACATAAATGTTAGACATCAGTATTCAAACTGTAAGATGTAGATAGATTTCAATGTGCTAGTCCAGGGATGAGCAAACTTTTTACACTGGGCTTTACTTTTTGTCCCTGCAATTAGCAGGGGCCCCTCAACCTGTCTAGTGTAATCCAAATTGATGGAAGTTTCAGTTATGTTCATATGAAAAATAAAAAAAAAAACAACTTTTGGCACATGTAAAAAAATAAGTCTGTAGAGGGTAAATATTCTATGAATTGATATATAAATGTGAATACATGTACGTGAAAACAGTAACATAGTTCATCATTTGTAATGAGATGAATGATCCTGAAACCCAGAAGCCAGTTGTGCTGCGTCCCACCCCTTATGAAATTTCATGCCCCCACAAGGAAACCTGCTCTCCCACTTTGCACACCACTAACATAAGAACGGCCATACTGGGTCAGACCAAAGGTCCATCCAGCCCAGTAGCCTGTCCGCCGACAGTGGCCAGTGCCAGGTGCCCCAGAGGGGGTGGACCGAAGATAATGATCAAGCAACTCGTCTCCTGTCATCCATCTCCAGCCTCTGACAATCAGAGGCCAGGGACACCATTCCTACCCTTGGCTAATAGCCTTTTATGGACCTAACCTCCATGAGTTTATCTAGCTCTTTCTTAAATTCTGTTATAGTCCTAGCCTTCACAGTGTCCTCTGGCAAGGAGTTCCACAGGTTAACTGTGAAGAAGAACTTTCTTTTATTAGTTTTAAACCTGCTACCCGTTAATTTCATTTGGTGTCCTCTAGTTCTTGTATTATGGGCACAAGTAAATAACTTCTCCTTATTCACCCTCTTCACACCTGTCAATTTTATATATTTCTATCATGTTCCCCCTCAGTCTCCTCTTTTCTAAACTGAAAAGTCCCAATCTTTTTAGCCTCTCCTTATAGGGGACTTGTTCCAAGCCCCTAATCATTTTAGTTGCCCTTTTCTAAAACTTTTCCAGTTGTAGCCAACCAGGCTCGGGTTCCCCAGAAACGAGGCTGCACCCAGAAGGCGAGTGTTATATTTGGTTTATTGAAAGCACGTGACACCCGTGACGGGCGCCCTGGAGACGCCGCAGTCACCAGTGGGGGAAAACGCGACACGTCGGAGCTTCGCTTGGGGAGAGGCTCTGTAACAGGCCTCCTAACACTAGCTGATAAAGCTGAACTTATTAACGTAAGATTGCCTAAAACTGCCTATGCATTCCTTATCACTATCTCTTGTGGCCTACTGCCAGCGTAGCCTTGAAGTCTTGGCAAGTGTGCCTTGTTTTGCAGTAGTTCCCATGACAGTTATTTTGCAGCTTTTCACCTTGCACAGACTGGTCTGTTTAGATTCTCTTGAGGATTCACAGAGGGGTCGGACTGCACTCTCAACCATTACAATGTCTTCTCGCACCCTACACCAGTGCCAGTATATCTTTCTTTAGGTGAGGAGACTACATCTGCACACAGTATTCAAGATGTGGGCATACCATAGATTTATGTAGGGGCAGCAAGATACTCCCTGTCTTATTTTCTGTCTCTTTTTTAATAATATCTAACATCCTATTTGTCTTTTTGACAGCCTCTGCACACTGCGTGGATGTTTTCAAGGAACTCCATGATAACTCCAACATCTCTTTCCTGATTATAGCTAAATTAGCCCCCATCATGTTGTCAGTATAGTTGGAGTGTTTTTTTCCAATGTTCATTGCCTTACACTTATCCATATTAAATTTCATTTGCTATTTTGTTGCTCAGTCACTCAGTTTGATGAGATCTTTTTGAAGTTCTTCACAGTCTGCCTTTGTCTTGACTATCTGGAACAGTTTAGTGTCATCTGCAAACTTGACCACCTCACTGCTCACCACTTTCTCCAGATCATTTTTGAATAAATTGAACGGGATGGGTCCTAGGACTGACCCTTGGGGGACACCACTAGTTACCCCTCTCCATTTGGAAAATTTACCATTTATGCCTACCCTTTGTTTCCTGTCTTTTAACCAGTTCTCAGTCCATGAAAGGACCTTTCCTCTTATCCCATGACGACTTAATTTACATAAGAGCCTTTGATGAGGTACGTTGCCAAAGGCTTTCTGGAAATCTAAGTGTACTATATCCACTGGATCTCCCCTGTCTGCATGTTTGTTAACCCCTTCAAAGAACTCTAACAGATTAGTAAGACGTGATTTCCCTCTGCAGAAACCACGTTGACTTTTGCCCATCAAATTATGGTCATCTACGTGCCAGACAATTTTATTCTTTACTGTTGTTTCAACTAATTTGCCCGGAACTGACGTTAAACTTACCGGTCTGTAATTGCCAGGGTCACCTCTAGAGCCCTTTTTAAATATTGGTGTCACATTAGCTATCTTCCAGTTATTAGGTACGGAAGCTGATCCAAAGGTGAGGTTACAAACTAGTGCTAATAGTTCTGCAATTTCCCATTTGAGTTCTTTCAGAACTCTTGGATGAATGCCATACAGTCCCGGTGCCTTGTTAACATTAAGTTTATCTGTTTGTTCCAAAACCTCCTTTAATGACACTTCAATCCAGGACAGTTCCTCAGTTGCATTTCCCACAAAAAACGGTCCAGGTTTGGGAATCTCCCCAACATCCTCAGCTGTGAAGACTGAAGCAAAGAAATCATTTAGTCTCTTCACAATGGCTTTATCATCCTTGATTGCTTCTTTTGTATTTGTATCGTGTAGGGGACCCACTGGTTTTTTAGCAGGCTTCCCGCTTCTAATGTATTTAAAAAACATTTTGTTATTACTTTTTGAGCTTTTGGCTAGCTGTTCCTCAAAATCTTTTTTGGGTTTCCTGATTAGTTTTACACTTAATTTGGTAGTATTTATGTTCCTTTCTGTTTACCTCACTAGGATTTGCCTTCCACTTTTGGAAAGATGCCTTTTTATCCCTCACTGCTTGTTTTACATGGGTGTTAACCCATGGTGGCTCTTTTTTCAGTCTCTGAATATGTTTTTTTAGTTTGGGGTATAAATTTAAGTTGGGCCTCTATTATAGTGTCTTTGAGAAGCTTCCATGCAGCTTGCAGGGTTTTTGTTCTAGTCACTCTGGCTTTTAATTTCTGTTTAACTAACCTCCTCACTTTTTGCATAATTCCCCCTTTTGAAATTAAATGCTGGAGTGTTGGACTGCTGAGGTGTTCTTCCCACCACAGGAATATTAAATGTTATTACATTATGATCACTATTCCCAAGCGGTCCTGTAATAGTGACTTTGTGGACCAGATCCTGCACTCCACTCAGTACTAAATTGAGAATTGCCCCTCCCCTTGTGGGTTCCCGTAGCAGCTGCTTCAAGAAGCAGTCATTAACGGCATCAAGAAATCTTATTTCTGCATCTCGTCCCAATGTGATGTGTACCCAGTCAATATGGGGATAATTGAAATCCCCCGTTACTACTGAGTGTTTTATTTTGGTAGCCTCTATAATCTCCCTTAGCATTTCAACATCACTATCACTGTCCTGATCAGGCGGTCGATAATAAATCCTTACTGCTATATTCTTAGTAGAGCTTGGAATTACTATCCATAGTGATTCTAGGGAATATTTTGATTCATTTAAAAATTTTATTTCATTTGATTCTACGTTATCTTTCACATACAGTGCCACTCTGCCATCCAGACAGCCCATTCTATCCTTCTGATATATGTTATATCCTGGTGTGATTGTGTCCCATACATTGTCTTCATTCCACCAGGCTTCTATGATGCCTATTATGTCAATTGCCTCCTTTAATACAAGGTACTCTACTTCACCCATCTTATTAGTCAGACTTTTAGCATTTGTGTAGAAGCATTTTAAAGATTTGCCTCTGCTTATTTGTCTTCCCATCCCATTCTTTTATATGTGATTGTTTGTCCGATCTAGCCCATTGTTTGATATCTCCCCTCCTCTCTTTTTCACTAATGCCCAGAGTATCTCTATTGATGGCTTCTCCTCTAAGAGGAGTTTCTGTCCAATCCACCTGCTCCTGTGCACCAATCGGCTTTCCCCCATCTCTTAGTTTAAAAACTGCTCTACGACCTTTTTAATGTTTAGTGCCAGCACTCTGGATTCCCTTTGATTTAGGTGGAGCCCATCCTTCCTGTATAGGCTCCCCCTCTCCCAAAAGAGTCCCCAGTTCCTAACAAATCTAAGCCCCTCCTCCCTACACCATCATCTTATCCACACATTGAGACTGTGAAGTTCTGCTTGCCTCCCTGGCCCTGTGTGTGGAACAGGAAGCATTTCTGAGAATGCCACCTTAAAAGTCCTGGATTTCAGTCTCTTTCCTAGCAACCTAAATTTGGCCTCCAGGACGTCTCTCCTATCCTTTCCAATGTTGTTGGTACCAACATGTACCACAACCACGGCTCCTCCCCAGCACTACACATTAGTCTATTTAGATGCCTTGAGAGATCCACAATCTTTGCACCAGGCAGGCAAGTCACCGTACGGTTCTCCCGGTCATCACAAACCCAGCTATCTATGTTTCTAACAATCACATAACCCACTACTAACGCCTGCCTTTTCCTAACAGCTGGCGTTCCCTGCCCCAGAGAGGTATCCTCAGTGCGAGAGGATACCATAACATTCTTTGGAAGGAGGGTCCTAGCTATGGGATGGTTTCCCTGAGCTTCCAATGGCTGCTCTCTTCCCCTGAGCCTTTCATCTTTCTTAAGAGCACTGGGGCTTTCAGACTGGAGGGGGGACAGTACTACGGTGTCCCGGAAAGTCTCGTCCGCATACCTCTCTGCCTCCGTGAGCTCCTCTAGTTCAGCCACCCTGGCCTCCAAAGCCCAAACTCTGTCTCTGAGGGTCAGGAGCTCCTTGCAACAAGTGCACACGTATGCCACCTGCCCACAGGGCAGGTAGTCGTACATGTTACATGCTGTGCTATAAACAGGATAGCCCCCACTCAGTTCCTGGGCTTCTGCCTGCATTTTCTCTGTAGAATAATCTGAATATAAATGGGGCTTTTATTTAAAGGCTTGAGATGTATGTTAGACGTCAGAAGGAAATGACACTCTCTAAACTCCCCTCTCAAAACTCCCTCCTGTTTGCAACAGCCCTGTTTGCAAGCTCCCTGGTTGCTAGCAGGGTTTATAAAGCTCTGGCCTTCCTGATAGCCCCACCCTCTGTCTACAGTTCGACAAACGAGCTGAGAGATTTAGATTTCAATCCCAACTATGACTCTCAGCTTCCAACTGCCACTCTGAGCACACGGTCTTGCAAACAAACACAGCTTAGCACTCAAAAACCTCCAAACAAACAGAAAAACAAGCCCAGAACCCCCAAGCACAAAACACCCCCACACTCCAGACAGTTGCTTACCTCAAGGCCCGGGAAATCGCCATTCCTTCACCAGGAGAGCCCTTCTCAAAACTCCCTCCTGTTTGCAACCTCCCTGTTCGCAAGCTCTAGTTCTAGTCAATGTGAGCATCTTAATCCATGAGGCCTATTCATTATAAGGCGCTAGTTGGTGTAAAAAAGGATACAAAAATCTAACTGAATGTGCCTTGCTACCAGCTAGCATAATGACCATTGTATGATCTTTCCCTATTTTTGAGGATGTTAAGGAAGAAATGCATTTTGACCTCATTAGGGGAAATATCAGATATAAAGGGGAGAAGTATATGTGATGATCAGTATTTTTTATTTAATAGCATGCAAGAGGTGTATTGAGAGGTACCTTTCTTTAAATACAATTGAATGTAACATGGTTTATTTCTGATTTTTTTTTTAAACTATTCAGAGTGAAGCAATGACAGTAAAACTGCTGGGAGCCTTGGCTAGATGTTCCAGTGTTTTAATGAAAATATGTGAGTGTCAAGGCCTTCATGAATCTAGGCATTCCGTTTTAAAACTAAGCAGTGATATCAAGGCATCATTCAGAACTCCAGGAAAAAACGAAGTCTTGAACTTGCACGCTTCTCAAACTGCTACTGGTTGCTTGACAAATCTGTGTGTGCGACTCAAGAATTGTCATATGTCAGAAACAAACACATCTACTTCAGCAAAAATTGTGAATTACCAGATTGGAGAATTTTATTCTCCATTCAGAAACCATTTTCTTACTCTAGGGATTGTGAACTACAAGCATGGACCAAATGGTGTGAAAAAGTTTACAAAAATACCAAGAAGACTTTACTCCGTTATATCAACTAGTAAAATATTGCCAAAGCCAAGTATTCTGCCAGTTAAGAGACCACCGAAGGCACCTCGGACCAAACAGCCCTCCAGAGCTAACCAGCCATTAATGCTAGAAACTGAGGTAAAGTGTAAAATTTGTTATCTGTGGAATGTTAAAGGGACACTGTCAGTTTAGATCCCAATTTTTTTAACAACTATTTTTCATAAAATTAAGTGAACTTGTTTTTGGTGTAAGGAGGAGGAATTAAATGTTCACATTGTTGTGAACATAAACAGTAAGATTATGCTAATGGAAGCAAAACTGAAATTCACTAGATGTGTCTAGAGTATTGTCTAAAATGAAGCAAATACAGCAAGCAAAGTGCATAAATGGTGAGAAGACTATTATTATAAATGAATAGGGCTGTGAAGATTTTTTAAAATGGATGTAGCTTGTCCGCCTCATAGTCAAAATTTGATCTTCAGAATTATTTAATCTTTGAATATTCATCTCTGAGTGATTAACTGTCATCAGTTAAAAAAGGCTTTTACACTTCTCCATTTTTCTTTTAAAGTAATATCAACGTACCAAGAATAAATATAAATTAATTGTAATTTTTTCTGTTCAGGGAAGAATTAAGCGAAAACTTTTATTTGGGAAGTTTGGGGAAATAGGCAACAGAAGTATAACTTTTTTTTCTTTTTTGAGTCTGATTTTTAAAGAAATAATTAAACCATGTCAAGCTATGGAGAAATAAATTATGCAAAAATTTGCCTTTCCTTGGACTCTCATGGTTTCCTATAATCAGCCCTGGATTAGTGTATAGTTGTTGCATGTACATTTCACTAGGGGTTGGGGAAAAGACAGTTATATGTTTTTATAGCTAGTTTCTGGATCTGAGACTAAGCATGCTGTTGCACTAAATGTTTGTGTTCCAGTTAATGACAGGAGAAATTTTGATGCCCTGCTTCATGTGGGAAGTTCCACTGAAGTCAATAGAAATACTTGAATAAGTTGGGTAATACAGAATTGGTCTCACATTTATAAATTAAAGTAGCATTTGTCACAAAGCTTTGCAGACCTGTTGGCTAAGTAACTTGCAAATGATGGCAGAGAGTAGAAACTTCATCAGCCAAGCAGGAGGACTGAATCATTTGAAAAGAAAAATGCCTAGGCTCTTAGGAAACCATCTGGCATCATGGTAAAGATGACTGCTCTGCCCATATAGGCTACGTCTACACATGCCCCAAACTTCAAAATGGCCACGCAAATGGCCATTTTGAAGTTTACTAATGAAGCGCTGAAATGCATATTCAGCGCTTCATTAGCATGCGGGCGGCCGCGGCACTTTGAAATTGACACGCCTTGCCGCAGCATGTCTCATCCAGGCGGGGCTCCTTTTCGAAAGGACCCCACCTACTTCGAAGTCCCCTTATTCCCATGAGCTCATAGGAATAAGGGGACTTCGAAGTAGGTGGGGTCCTTTCGAAAAGGAGCCCCGTCTGGATGAGACATGCGGCGGCAAGCCGCGTCACTTTCGAAGCGCCGCAGCCACCCGCATGCTAATGAAGCGCTGAATATGCATTTCAGCGCTTCATTAGTAAACTTCGAAATGGCCATTTGCGTGGACATTTCGAAGTTTGGTGCACGTGTAGACATGGCCATAGAGTTACATTTGTGGTGTTCAGTAGAAGCAAATCAACCAAAACATCCATTTTATGGGGAGTGTGCATAAGCCTTTGCTACCCATCTCTCAGCAGCTACTAGACCATTCTTAAAACTTGCTGCAGGAAGACTGTTATTTACATTTTAAATTGTTTGAAACTATGTGAACATGGCCTAAGTCAAGGACACAAAGTTAATGCTAGGCGACCACTAAAGTGACAGTAATAATGTTCAAAGGAGGGCATGTTTAATTTAATAGGCACATTATTGAAAGGTTACAGGCTTCAATATGTATTTAGACACGTATTTCTTTCAAGAGAAAAAGATTCTAATAGAAATTCTTTTTACTAGTGTAAGGTGGTTATAATGCAGTAGGAGAGTATTTCCAGGAGGTATGTCAAAAAAACAAAACAAATCACAGTCCAAGATTTTGTTTTTTGCCAGTGGAAACCCAGTCAAAGGCCCCTTGAGGCAGGAAGATGCTGCAATTTTGCATGAGCTATTGGGGACCAGTGCAGTCTCCGAAGAGCGCGTGGGAAGAGGAGTATATAGATTGAACATATCACTTGGCAGCTTTCATCACAGATTCTTTCTGTAGAGAAGGTGTACATACCACAACCTGTTTTTGCAATGCAAAGCAATTAGGCTTGCCTAGAAATGCAAGTTATAATTTTCTTTAGCTTGAGTGGATCTGAACTATATATTTTCTTTTCAGAATATATACATTATTAACAAGCTTTAAAGGTGGTTGGCAGGAATAGACCAAATAACCTCGGAAAGATCAAAGTAGCAATGGTACAAATAACTTTAATATCAAAACTTCCATTTTAAGTAAATATTTTGTTTTAGTAACTTCCATTATCAGGATTCAAACTTTTGAGGTACAATTTACTCTGCGTTCAAAGCGTTTTGGGTTTTGTGGCTAATTTGTTGGATGTGATGTTGGTAACCCCCTGTGTTGTTTTCCCTTGAACTGAATATCGACACTCAGATGAATTTTTCACATAATACGAAAAGTAATAATAAACCATAACAGCAATTTCCATTTGAGGATCCAAAAATACTTATAGTGTTTGAATCTTCATGACATCTTTGAGCGGTACAGAAATAATATTCCTGTGTTACAGTCGAGAAAGTGAGGTGAAATGATTTTCCAAGTCACACATGACATCTATAGAAACGATTCTCAGATGTACTGATTCCAAAGCCTCAGCTCTAACCACAAAGACCAGATTTCTTTGAGGAATCAAGTATATAAATTGAATCTAAAAAGTGGGTGTGAAAACCTGTTTGGACTAGAATGTCCTGTAACCATAACTCTTTAGGAGGTGGCTTTTGTGCACCTGAAAGCTAAGCAGGGCAGATCAGGACAGTAGTTAGATACGCTATCTCAAAGAAGAACCCAGGTTCTGTCAGAAACAACGTTCAATTCAGTAACTGTCACTTTCCTCCAAGCCACAGATGAATTTCATCTTGAGGGTGGTACTACAGGAGAAACCATCTTTGGAATCAGAGAGGTAGCTATGTTAGTCTGTATCTTCAAAAACAACAAGCGGGTCTTTGCCCAGAAAAGCTTATGCTCCAAAATATCTGTTAAGTCTATAAGGTGCCTCAGGACTTCTTGGCATCTTTGGAATGAGACTGAAAATATAATTGCTGCTACAGGTTGAATCGCTCTAATTTGGAAGTCTCTCATCTGGCAAACTCTGTAATCCGGCATGGGTTTACATTTATCATGGATGTAGCCAAGTTTCCTTTGGTACCACAAAGTTTGTTTCCAGCTACCAGTCCTGGCTCTTACTGTTCTGTGCTGGTATTTAGTTGTAATTTACCCCTAAATGTGTCCCATGGAGCCCAGTAAGCAGTGGAAGTGTTGCTAATGTGCTAGACAATATTGATGTCCAGTTGTCTGGCAAATTCTCTTGTCTGGCCCCAGTCAGATCCTGAGGGTGCTGGATAAGAGAGTTTTAACCTGTATCTTCTTGTCATCTGAGATCCAGTTTCATTTTTTGCAAGATTATAGGGCACATGCTTCAAATATATGAATTTCAGTATGGATAACTGAATTTTTGTCTATCTAAATGCTCTTATTTCCTTCAGGAGAGATATACTTCTCCACTAATTGTCCCTAAATTATGTACTGTTTCAACATATTATTTTAGCTACCGTATTATGTGCAGTGGTCACTGTAATTTGTTAGTGAGTGAACTAAAGTGATTCATACGTAATAGCATGTACCTTGCAATTTTCAGACTACTTTGGGTATGCCTACCCTGCTATGTAAGTACAAGGATAGTGGCAGTCAAGTCAGATGATCTGTGTTTGGGAACCCTTAGCTTGAGCATTCACAGAGGCTATATCTACACTAGAAGCATCTGTCTACAGAATTTACTGTTGGAAGAGACGTTCCGATAAAACTTCTGTAGACAGGATCACATCTACAGATAAAAGCAGATTTTTTTTTTTTTTAAATTCGCTCTGCCTATAAAAGGGCCCCCTGGAGCATCTACATGGCTTTTTTTGTCTACAGTTTGTGTTGACAAAATGCATTTTGTGTGTAGATGCTCTGTGAGTTTTGTTGACAAAACCCTAGTTTTGTTTACAAAACTCTCTAGTGTAGCTGTACCCATTGTGTTTTAACCACCCGTTAAGACTTTTCTAACATGTGCTGTAACCTAGGGTTCTGGGGTCCGCCCTGAAACATACAGACTTGAGTGGAAGTAGCCATATAGTATAGTTTCTAGGCCCCAGCTCCTCCCCAACCTTAGTATGGTGATGCACTGTAGGAAAACTTTACTACCCGCCCTGCATTCACAGGAAGTTTTAACAGCCTGCCAGCACCGGCTGCCTGCTGCACAGTCAGTTTTAGTCTGTTTACTTCCAGCTTTCTGATAGCATGCTTGCAGACTGGTGATCAGAAGAGAATGGGTTAATTCTGACCTGAGCTGCTGCTATTCTCCAGTGAATTGTGGCTTCTAAGTTCAGTAGACTGCAGATTGCTTGGATAGAGAGAACTAAAGGCTTTGTTCTGTGGAACTGGGAGCACTGCTTAAATCCCGGGACCTAAGTCAAGCAGGGCGGAGCCTACACAGCAGTGCAATAGAGCTTAGAACTTGGGTACAAGCTTGATTCAAGGTCAGATTCTCCAGTCCTGCAAGGTCCTAGGACTCTTAGATTCAAGCCCTGGTTTTCAATGTAGACGCAAGAGGGAGTTATCATGGAGCTGAGATACAAGCCTGTGTTCACACTGCAATGTAAGCTCATACTTGAGCCTGGGATGTGGTTACTTTGATTGGATCTGAACACCAAAGCCATAGGTTCAAGCACACATTAGAAAACTCTTAACATAGAGTTAAAATGCAATGCAGACATTCAAGTTCAGGGTTCTCTAGCATGGTTCAGCTAAGTTAGAGTCCCACTAACCCACAGCTTATTTTGCAATGCAGACACACCTTTTTGGGCTTGTGACTACTGAAAACTTAGGTACTAGTATCTTCTAGTAATTTAAGACCCCATTTCATTTCTTGCAAGATTATAGGGCATATGCTTCAATGTAATATATGAATTTTAGTATAGGTAATTTAATTCTTGTCTATATAATTCTCCTGTTTCTTTAAGAAGAGTTGTTCTTCCCCACTTCCTGTCCCTAAATTGTTTTAGTGATCACACTATATGCAGCGGTTACTGTAGTTTGTTAGTGAGCTAACTAATTTCAGGCACTATTCAAAATTGAAAAACTGCTTAATTTTTTGACAATTTAATAAACAGAGTATGGATATAAACAATATGCAGGTCAAGTGCGATTTTTTTTTCCTGTTGTCAGAAAGCAAACAAATGTTTGATGTACTGAAATAGTACAGTACTACTTTCAGAGGAAGTTTGTACATGGCAAAAAATGAAACCAAAAGGTCACACAAACTCTGGCCTTACAAAAACATTTGTTTTTTCAGAAATCACTTCTGTGCTTCTTCTTAATATATATCTCCATCTACTGGAATCCTGACATTTTGTAAGTCAGCAAAAGTCTGACAGAGAACACACTGCAACAGGAACAAGCTTTTTTAAATTTCAAAAAAAAAAACAAAACCAAAAAAAACCCCCTATACATAGGGTTCCTTACAGGTCAGTTTTACAGAAAGCTATCTTCAGGAGAAGTCTGACTTCTGCAAAATGACTAATCCAGCTCCAGTGAAAGGAGCAGGGTGAATTGATTCAAATTAATCGAATTAAATTGGCAAGCAGAAAACCTTGATTTAAATTACTGATTTTAATCTTGTTTTTCATTTCTATATTTTCCTAAAAGTTTGATTCTTTTTGGTTGGTTAATCATTAAAGCATGCTGATTTGCATCTACATATAGTTTTTACACTAAATTTGGTACTACTTTTTGCTAACCATGGGAATAAACCATACACACATTTAAGCATTACATAACTTAGCATACATTTGTTCAGATTCTTAATTTCTGTGTTAAGAAACATTTACCATTTTTTGATTCACTAGCTTTTTCTTTTTTACTGGTGACTGATATCAGGCTGTCTTGGGCTGGAAATTGGAGATTAATTTAAAACGCACAATAACAGCATTTTTAAATTGCTGTTCATTAGTTAACTAAAGCTACCTTAAATATAAGTGCAAGAAAAAATTATCAAAATATATTTTGCATTTAAAACTGATTTATTAAACAAAGAATTTATGGTCAGGGCGGGGATGGGCCAATTTTTTGGCCTGAGGGCTATGTCTGAGTATGCAACTTGTATGTAGAAGAGAGTCCTGTAAATGCTCATTGGCCAACTTCTTCCCAGTGGCAGATTAGCTAGTGGGACAAAAGAATGTGCACAGGGGCCCCAGCCAAATGGGGAGCACTGGAAAAAATGAGCACCCCTGTGCCACCACCAGCTCCATTCCCCCCCCCCCCCCGCCCCACCCACACACACGCACACAGTTGTCCAGCGAGGGACTGGTGGGAGGAGCAGGGCAAGCTCCTGGCCGTGCTCCCCAGGTAGATCTTGAGGGCTGGCTAAGACCCTACCAAAATCACAATCCATTTTGGTCAATTTCACAGTCGTAAAATTTTAAATGTTGTAAATTTAATTATTTCAGCTATTTAAATCTGAAATCTCATGGTGTTGTAACTGATTTTTTGTTCCTTGGCCCAGAAAGGAGTTGTGGAGGTGGCTGCAAGACTAGTGTAGTGGGGGTTGCAGTACTGCTACCCTTCTGTGCTTCTGCTGATGCTGGAACTACCATCAAAATTGGGTAGTGGGACAGTGGTGTCTGCTGGCTGGGTGCCCAGCTCTAAAGAATGGATGGCCTGGTATGGTGCTACCACCCTTAATTCATCACTGCTGTATGCAGAGCAGTTCCTTAGTCAGAAGCTGCTACTGTCTGGCCACCCAGCTCAGTCAGCAGCAGCACATAAGTAAAATTCTCATAGTATGGTACTGCCACCATTACTTCTATGCTGCTCTTGGTGGGGTGCTGCCTTTAGAGCTGGGTGCCCCGCCAGCAGCTGCCACCTTGTGACTCCCCTGCAATTCCCTTTTGGGTCAGTAACACCAGTTTGAGACGGACTGGTCTACTCCACAAAGTCTGTACAGTGTAAGGCAAAATTGCACAGAAGACCAGATGTCATGTCAGTGTAATGTATTTTTTACATGTCAGTGTAATGTATTTTTCATGGCTGTGAACCTATTAGGACCTTAGTGATGGCCCATCTGCACTCCAACCCTTTTAAGGTAGCTTACATCTCAGGAGTTGCAAATGAGAATACTCTGCACTCTCAAGTGTATCGGGCCTGCCGTTGTGGCAAGCTGTTGCTCAGGATGCATGGTGAGGGCAGGAACTGGTCCTGTTAACTCTGGTTATGTAGAAGACCTGATCTTTTACCATTGGACTTGCGTTCAGGGGACCTAAATTCAGTTTCTGGCTCAGACACAAAGTGACTTTTGGCACATTGCTTTAGCTGTTGCTCTATTTCCCATCTGTAAAATAGGGGCAATTATATTTCACTATCTCTGGGAAAGGATAAATTCATTAGTGTTTATATGGGGTTCTGATATTATGTTGATAAGCACAATAAAAAAGCTAACAGTCAAATGTCAAACCATATAACAAACTTGGTCACAGAGTCAAACATATTCAATGGTCACTTCAGCTTTGCTTTAACCCAAGCTTGTATTCCTTTTGGCACAGGATCTGATGCAGTGCACAGCCTTCGCAACAGCAGATGAATATCATCTTGGTAATCTATGTCATGACCTGACTTCATATGGATATGTTGAAATAACAAGTTTGCCTAGAGGTAGAGTTTTAAACCCTCTCCATCTGCTTTATCTTATTTGGGGAACAAAAGATGAGTGAGCTATATGGAAAAGTAATAGTAATTTTGTACACTTATATATGTACTTTATCTTTGACATAGTATCAGGGAATATTTTCAAACCTTTGAACAAAATTGCCTTCTCTCAAAATTCTCTTTAAAAAACTGATGACCAAAAAAAAATTGACAGAGCAACATTCTCCTCACTTGTGATTTCCCTCCTCCCCGTCCCCCTCCCAAAAGTGATAGTATGGAGCTGGTTGGAAAATAGGATCCTTCCTCCCACCAAAAATAAATTGCCCTGGAAAAATCATTGAAAGTTTTGATTTAAAAGATGTGCGGATATTTTCAAATGGAAGGTTATTCTGTTTCTGAACAATGTTTCAAAACAAAGTTTTCCTGTTCTCTTTTTGACTGTTTGCTGCTTTTTCTGGTGAGGGTCATGGTGGCAGGATGGAGAGTGGGGAGGGCCAGACCACCTTTTCCTCTACAACAGATTCCAGTTCCTCCTGGGGGATTCCCCAGTGTTCTCAGGCCAGCTGATGGGGGGGGAGGTGGGAGGGGAAAATCCCTCCAGCATGTCCTGATCTGGGGCCTCCACACAGTAGTTCCAGTGGAATCCTCGCAAGCGGCATCTTTATCAGGTTGTCTGAGCCACCTCAACTGTCTCCTCTTGATCTGGAGGACTAGTGGCTCTTCTTCAAGGCTCCCCCATGTGGCTGAGCTCCTCACCCTATCTCAAACAACACACTTATCTCAAACAGCACACCGGCAAAAAAAACCCTTGGGCTTTTGGACAGTATCTGAGTTCATGACTGGGGGGTGAGGCTGGGGACATAAAGTGACCTGTGAACCAAGAGGTTCATCTGAGAGATCCATTCCTGCTTCACCACCACAAATTGATACAGTGCCTGCATCACTGCTGCCCTTCACCTGTCTGATGGTTGATCTCATGCTTCTGTTTGCCATCACTCATGAAAAAGTTCCCTAGTTACTTGAATTTGTCCACTAATGATAGCTGCTCTCCCCTCATCTGGGAAGAACTGTCCAGTTTGTTTTGACTTGGAGTTGCTGATTCTTATCTCAGTTGCTTTATGCTCAGCTGCGAAACATTTAAGTGTGCATCAAAGATTGAAGATGCAAGGACATCATCATCTTCAAACAGCAGAGAGGCAACCTCCGAGTCCCCATACTGGAGAGGACTCCACAGCTCAGCTATGCCTTGGTATTCTGTGCATGAAAATCACTGAAAGGAGTGGAGGTGACACACTTTAGGCATAGTTCAATGCCCACCTTGACCAAACTCAACTTAATCCCAAGAATACAGATGCAACTGAGACTAGAGGGACCAAGTAGCCTGCAAAAGCAGCATCAAAACCTCATATTCCAGCAGCATTTCCTGTAAGATGTCTCAGAGTGTGGCCATACACCTTCTCTGGGTCTGCAAAGCAAAGGTAGACCAAATTAGCAAACACTAGTGACCCCTCTGTGGTATCTCTGAAAGAGCAAAGAGCTGGGTCATTGTTCCATGGCTGGGATGGAATCTGTATTGTTCCTCCTGAATCTGAGGTTCAGTCAGTAAGTGTAATCTGCTCTTTAGCATGCTGCAATGAGTTTTGAAAGGGTGACTGAGGCATGTGATTTCCTCCGATAGTTAGAATACAGCTTGTGGTCTCCTTTCTTAAAGATTGCAACCATCAGTTTGCCTGTCCAGAGGTATTGCATCAGTCCACCAAAAAACATTTAAATACCACATTCATCACAGCACCCCAACATTATTCAGTGCTTTCAACTTTTGTGGGCAAATCTCCACCCCTGCTGCCTTTCCACTACAAAGTCACTACTGCCATATCAACGTCAGCCTCAGAAATAGATTCAGTCTCACCAGAGTTTTCCATCAGTGCCTCCTATAAGCAGGGCAGGAAGGTGTCTATTGGGTTGAGAAGTTCCTTAAAGTGCTGCTTCTACCTCTCTACAGTCTTCTCAGGCTTTGTCTACACAACGAGATAATATCAATTTTAAGTCAATTAGTCCAATTTTACCAAGTGCCGGTCTTCACTGTAAATTCCATTAGCTTGATTTATGGAGCAGTAAAATTGACATTGCTGTCATACTGTTGTAGTAACCTGATGGGTGTAGCATTCAGTTTGAATTTACAATTCCTCATGAAGGGTAGTGAGGAAGTCTTTTAAATTGAATTCATTAGCCTCCAGACATGTCCCATATGTGCCCTACTCTGGCCTCTTCCATCTCCACCGCTTTCAGATATGGAGGAATTCGGCAACAGAAATACCATTTCAGTTTGACACCTGCAAGCCCATGGCTGTGGGGTCAAGAGAGGCTGAACAATCGTCTTTCTTTTCGTTTGCCAGTAGTGCAGCTGTGGGGGTCTCTGGTTCTGCGTCTACCACTGCTAGCTGCCTTTTTTTCTGGGCTACCTGCTGCCACCACCACCCCCCGCACCATGTGGCAGCTAGGCTGTGGGTGGGGGTTGTGCTTGTCTGATAGGATGAGAAACTTCTTTTCAGCTGTTTACATGTTGTCCTGCCCCCCACATCCCCTT
The DNA here is from genome assembly GCF_033958435.1 of Carettochelys insculpta. NCBI lineage: Eukaryota > Metazoa > Chordata > Testudines > Carettochelyidae > Carettochelys > Carettochelys insculpta. Next base: position 94,300,405 of record NC_134139.1, read on the forward strand.
CCTGCCCTCCCCGAGAGGCACCATGCATTCCGGAACTTTCCCTCGCCTACACCATGTGGCAGCTAGTCTGTGGGTGGGGGTCGTGCTTGGATGAGAAACTTCTTTTCGTCTGCTTCCATTTTGTCCTGACCCCCACATCCCCATCCTTCCGGAGGCACCATGCAGTCTGGAACTTTCCCACACCCAGCCACATCATGTGGCTTGACCCTGAGCCAATCAAAGGATGAGCTGCTCAAGGTGCCAGGCTGCTTACGCCCAGTGAGGATCCTGTAGCCAGCCAGAGGGAGTCTCCCTAGGTGATCCTAATTTTCAGGCAACACAAGAGAATTCTTTGTCACTAGCGTGGCTGGTTTCTCAGAGGAAATTCTTGCATGGGCTTTATCCAAAGGCCAACGGGCTGGTTTTAGTTGGGTGTCTTTTAGCCGCCCTGGGGAAGTCTCCCTCAGCGGTTACAATTTTTGGGGCTGGCTGTGTCATGGTCTTTTTTACAAAGGCTATTGAAGGTAATGTAGTAGCTATACAATTACCACAGTTTGAAGTAAGGCTTGCAGCGATGAATATTCTTGTTCTGAGGGTCTTCTTTGCCAGGTCCAAACCTAGATCCGAGCCTGGGCATGCTATTAATAGGGACAGGTGCGGGGTCTCCAGGGGCAGTCACGACTTTCCGGTGCTGGCCATCGTCTGGTGTCTTTTAGCCATCCAAGGGAATCTCCCTTGGCAGACAGTTTTTGGGGCTGGACATAATCGTAGGTCTTTTGGCCTCCCCGAGCCACAACTGTTTCAGTGATTCATTTCGGTTTCAGTGTAGCGCCCATGTCTACTTGTTCTAAGGGTCTTCTTTCCCTGGAGGTCTACATCTTTGCCAGGTCTGAACCTAGATCCAAGCCTGGGAATGCTGTTAATAGGGGCAGGTGGTGGGTTTCCCTAGACCGTCATGATTTTTGGGTGCTGGCTATAGTCTGGGGCTGTTTAGCCGTGTGGGGGAAGTCTCTCTTTCAGTGGCCACGATTTTCAGGGGCTGGCAGCTGCCCAGGGGAAGTCTCCGGAGGCTAATAGAGTTGGGGGTTGGGGCAGCAGAGTCTCAAGCACTCAGAGGCAGGGGTTGGGACCAAACTTGCCTTCCAATGGGTCATCGTTAAAGGAATTAAGCTGTACTCATTGCAATGTGGCAGCCATTTCTCAGGCTCCCTCTCCGTAATTAACCCCTGATCGGGAGGACATTCCATGTAATGCCTGTGGGTACTTAGGTGTACATTTCTAGATTATGAATTGGTTGCAAGGGTTTTGCAGTGGTTCCAAGGATGAAAATTCTTCTGAGGGTCAGACCGTCCCTGGAAAAAGAGACATTTGGTCAACACAGCAGGGGAATGAGGAAAATGAAATGTGGGAAGATGTCATCAGGTACCCACATCAACTTGGGCGGCATTTTTTTCCCATGCTGCACCAGTGAAAATAGCCAGAATGCTACAGGGCTCAGGGAACGGTGGGATAGGTTACCACAATACATTGCTGCAGCAGTCGATTTAAGCTACCTGTGTGTGGCAGCTGTAACTCAATTTTGTGGGGAGCATGTTGGAAAGTGAGGATGCTCAAAATCGAGTTGATAAAATCCAGCATTTAATAAATGCGATTTTTAGCTCATAGTGTAGACGAAGCCTCAGTCAAAGTCAGCATTTCACTACTCTTGCTGAATATTGCCTGGGTAACATCCTGCCAGTCCCTCCTAAGACGTCAAATGGTTTTTCCTGTTTCAGCTTTTTTAAACAATCTTGAATTTAGGCAGGTTCTCCATCCCATTTTTTCCTCCTTTCCCCTCCCCACTTTAGTAGGAAAAACTGGAGTAGTGTGCGAAGATAGAGTAGGAAAATGCTCTTTCTGTTTTGGGTACTAGGGGTGTGGAGTAAGGCAGACTATTGAAATGTTACATTTCACTTTAAAATAACACTTTTGGCACATAAGAATTTCTTATACTTTCCTAGCTTTCCCAACTGAAAAAGCCAAGGAAAGTGGAGGAAGACCCACAACTGTTAAACAAAATAAAAAATGGCAGGGTTTTGATAATTAACATTTTTCATTTTGAAAAATTTTAGAAAAAAATGAATTTTCAAATGAAAATTTCTCAAATCTTTTGACAAAATCCTACTTTCAAACTATAAAAATTTGTAGTCAGAACAGTTTTGATCAGCTGTAATGCAGAGTGAGTGCTGATAGAAGAAGAAAGTAGCTAGTAACTTGAAATACCTAGCAATAAGTGGTAACCTGTGTATTGACTGAAAGAGGTCTAAAATGGAATGCAGCTATACAGCCTCTGTTATGCAGTTGTCACCAGGGAGTATGAAGCTTTTTCTAGTATGTGGTTCATTACCATGACATTGGGCAGAATTAAACTTTAATGGGAAAGTTTCTAGATATTATGGTTAGGAATATAGCACAGCAGTTGTTTATATACAGATTATCTTTAGTCTGCAGACAGACAGTTCTCATTTCTCAGTTTCACGGCTAAGAGATAAACCCAGCAGATAGAAATAAAAACTTGTCTCTCACTCTCTTGTTGGGTGAGAAGGCTATGGGGCACTGTTGCTTTTTGGTAGGGAGGAAGTTTAGGATGCAAACAGAGTAATGGAAACATCTTTTCTGAGAAGCTGAGTGCAGCAGCGGAGATATAGAGATTGCATAAGCCATAACTTCCTAACTAGACATACATTTTTGAAATGCCTTTGTAACTGCTAACCTATTACTAAATGATTCTTCATCTTTTCTTTTTCATTCTTTGTTGATGCAGTTCTCTGGTTAACTATACGGAGCTGAATTCTGGCATGGTATAAGTGGACAAAACTCCCAGTAAAGGCAATTGGATTGTGCACTCTTATATATAACATGATAGGATAAATTTGGCAATGTCAAATGTGTTTTAATCATAATGGAAAGTTTCACAAATGCAGATAAAATAACTGTCTGTGATACTTAAAGTGGGAAAATGGAGTACGCTGACAAGTGCTCTTCCATCTAAGTAGTAGTTTTGCTTAGCGCTTGAGACTTGATCAACCACTACAACTTCTCCAGTTTTGCACTGCCTCATTTGATGAAAGTCATTGTTTTTAAGAGGCCTATGTCAAGTGAGCTAGTGATGTGGATTCATTTCCATTAGAAACTGAATTTCCATCATGTTTGTAAAGTAAGTTTGTAGTAAGGCAGAGGATTCAATGGGGGCAGATGCTGATTTCAACACTTCAACCCAGCCCTCGAAGTGATGCTGCTGCATTGGGGTTGATGCACATTGGGCTACTATATCTTAAGATATTTCTACACTAGAAATGATTGCTGGTATAGCTACGCCAACAACTCATTATAGCTTATCCCAGTTCTCTCAAATGAAATAAGTCATATCAGGAAAAACACTCCTATTACTTAGTAACAGAGAGGAAGCCGTGCTAGTCGATACACTATCAAAACAAAAAGCAGTTCAGTAGCACTTTAAAGACTAGCAAAATAGTTTATTAGGTGAGCTTTGGTGGGACAGACCCAGAATAATAAACTATTTTGCTAGTCTTTAAAGTGCTACTGAACTGCTTTTTGTTTTGATACTCCTATTACTTGTTTGAGCTGTCAACAGGAGGGCTTTGGGCAGCATATCTGTGTCTGTTCAAGGATATGATTTTTTATACTTCTAACCAACATAACTGTGCCAACAAAACTTAGTGTAGAGCTGGACTTTGCTGTGCCTGCTGTATGGGAAAAAGATTTCAGTCAATCTTCTGGACAAGCAAGTTCAACAGAAATGTGGAGCATACCATTATTCCTTACTTATTTCATACATCAGTCAGTTTCTCTGGGTGGCATCCACTGACCCTTTGGTCTCCTCCATAAAGCAGAGTGTACTTTCCAGGGTACTGTGCTTGGTATCTCTATGACGAGTTGAAGCACAGAAGTCCCCATGAACTTGTGCCCTACTGTTCTGACCATGTCATTGGTGTCCACCTTCCTGCTCTCTGGGGCTCCCCATCACCTTCCCTGCTGGAACAGATCCTCTGGTCTCCCCTAGCCAAACCACAGAATTGGGGTTGCTGCTCCCTCTGCAGAGTAACAGACATACTGAACTAGTTTACCTCCATAAGGGCTGAGCACCCAGGAAACCAACCTCTAAATGGGGACAAACCCCCAAATATATCCATTTTACACTATGTAAAACTTTTACCCAGGGAAAACTCATAAGGTCTGCTCATTTTATCACTGTAAGATATGCACAGTGGTTACTCTCTGCCCCCACAACCTCCAATAAATTATTTACACTGGGCTTGAAAATAAATAAGTGTTTTTATTAAGTACAAAAATTTGGATTTCAGTGGCTGCAAGTCAAAACAGTCAGATCAAAGTAAGTTACCAAATTAAAATGAACAAAAAACACTAGCTAGTTCTAATCCACTAAAAAATTGTTACATGCAAATTATTACCCTGAATACTTGATCTCAAGTAACATACTTCAAGTCAAAGTTGATCTTTTCTCTGGCCTTGGTCTGAAGCTCCTTCAGAGTTCTTTGCATCCTCTTTGGGTGGGCCAAGCAGTTTCAAAAGGCCATCAGAAGACAAAGAACTGATGGCTTCCCATTCCTTAAATAGACTTTCCCCTGTCTGGGAATCCTCTGGAATCCCCATTCCTGTGGGAAAATAGCAGGTTCAAAACGGATTCCAATACCAGGTGGCATAGTCACATGTTTTTCTAGCACCAACCACAGTTTGGATTTATAGGTCAGCTATTCACTGGTTATTGACTTGATCACTCAGTCCTTTAGGTTCCAGGGCATCAATAATGGCCCTCATTGGCACATTTAGAATTAAAACCAGATTCACTCTTGATAAGTCTCACTCTATGTACAAGAATGATACATGCACAAAAATAGGATATACATATTCTGCAGTTGCAACATTAAAATTTAAAGGTACTTAAGTTAAAGCATCCTAGTTATACATATTTGGGCTCTTAAGACAGTTTTCAAAAAGGGGGAGCAGGTGAAACTCCCCATCTCTTTACCTTCTTTACACCTCTGATGTCACTCCATTTTTCATTTGTTGTCGCCTGAAGTCAGTTCCATCTTGCGTCTCATAGTTTTCATGAGCACTGCATTTCTCTAACATTTTTAAAGGGAGCTGGACTAATGGAACGAAGAATCAAAATCAGGAATGAATATGCATCTTTGAGAACTTATGCAGTTTTCCATATTGCAGTTGCTTGATATTCTCCCTACTAGAAAACATTTCTATTAAAAATAGTACTCTTATTTTGCAAGCATTATTCCCAGATTAAGACTGTTAAACTGGATTAGTTATAAACGTTTAATAGGTTTAAAATACACCAACTGTTCTGCTTTCTAAAATGTTACTTCTTTCCACTTATTTTTAAACTAGATGCAGCCAACGTTTTGGTGTTTGGCACAGAAAACGCTGCAAAAGAATATGATCCTGGGATAATCTTTTTCTTCAGGTAAGTTGCAAACCAAGCTTGCCATATTTGAGGCATGTGGATTTGTCAAACTACTTTGTCATAATTCAGGGCAACTGCAACTGTATTTCTTCCTCCTGGTCTGGCAAGGGTACCCATTCTAGACGTCAGGCTCCTCACGCAGCCCCATGTCTGTCTACACTGTGAAAGTCACTGTGAAGGCAGAACTGCTTTGCTTTCCCAGAGGCTATAAACCTACCTATATGCTAAAAAAAATTACCACAGATTATCCCAACTCCAACAGGGGCTCTGGCAGGTCATGTCACACCCCTCTCAACAGATGGGAAGGTGGGGTTTCTTATGGTTACAGGAAGTTCACAGCTACGGTAAGCCCAGAGCAAGTATGCCATGAGTCTGAAAGTCCCTCATTGTTAGGCGCTCATTGATCATGTCCTCGTGCAACAGGTGATCAGCAGACAAAAGTCTTCTCCTCAGGGTGAAGCTTCAAAAAGCTGAATGGTGGCATAACAGGGAAGTGGGGGTGGGGAGAGCATATTTCCCCTAGAAATTTCCTGGGTAACCCATTCTTTTCTAGCTCATTGTCTCAAATAGTCCTTTGACACAAATAACAGTTCCCAGAGTTTAACTTAATCGTCTCCCTCAAAACATTACATGCAATGTCCCATTACTACTATACATTTTTATTTTTAATATGATGAACTTATAAGATACTGAAACCTAAATCAGTAGGTTAAGCCTTCCTGAATTAAAGTGCGCCCAAACTATTGCAGAAAATTGCCATATCTTTCATATTTTCATTATGTTAAAAAAAAAAAAAGTGTGTTCCTTTCTGGAGATCAAGGAAACACTATGCAACCATTACTTGTTAAACCTGATTTTAAAACTATATTTGTGATCTTTCTTTTTTGTATTAAACAAAAAATAAAGCCTTGTTGGCAGCATCTGTTGTTAGGAGGCGTTCATAGGAATACTAAGCATTGTAAATTTTCTTGTTTCACTTTGTACAGAGGCAATTCTTGAAAAAATGGCTAACGTCAAAACATTTTAAAATACAAAATCGTGTAATCTCGCTCTCAAATCTAATGTATTGTTATATTCTGTTAATGCAGGGAAGGGTCTGTTGTGTTTTGGAATGTGGAAGAGAAAACTGTAAGTAGAAAAAGAAGCTGTATCATTTGAATGTCAAAGCTGATTAAGGTGAACTTGTCATTTCTGCAGAGCCTGAGCAGAATGGTTTGGAGACAGGGGAGGATTAAATTCATCCCAGTAAAGGCAGCCACTTGGGGTTACATCAGGGAACAAGTAGGGACTGTTCAAGACTGCCTGCTTTCAGAAGATAGGAAGGTCTTCAACAGGGCGATCTTTAGAAAAGAATATTGCACTTACAGCAAAATGGAAACTGTAAGAGTCCTTTCTGACCTGGCCACCTGGTGCTGAAGGTTGGACACATCTCTTAAATTAATGGGATTCAGGCCAGGTCTGTATAACAGTGTAACAACAAGAAACTTCTAGAAGATTATTTAGTATGTGGCACCTTCCCATCTCTTTCAGTATTCAGATGCATCTGGATGATGATTTGGGGCACTCTTCAGTTGGATATTTCACCTTAGACCAGAGGTCCTTGATCTCCTTCAGCCTCTGCAGATCCCATATCCTGCCAATGTACCAACTTAAGCTTCCCCTGAAGCTGGAAATGTGTACAATGGGACTGATCCTTTGTTGTTCTGCCAGTGCAAACTGGATGAAAATACTAAGAGAGCAGCATAAGGAGAATGTTGTACCTACTTCTAATTCATATTTCACTAATATTCTTAAAAAAACTACACAAGGGCTGGGTCTACATTTGCCCCATACTTTGAAGGGGCTATGGTAATCAGGGTGATGGGAGATTACTAATGAAGTGCTGTGGTGAATATACAGCACTTTATTAGGCTTATTCTCCCCCGCAGCAACTTTGAAGTGTCAGACTTCAAAGTGCCGGCATGTGTGTAGCTTTGGGCACTTCGAAGTGCCCACGCTACTTTGAAGTGCCTTTACTCCCCAAAAGAAAAAGCAAAGCACAAGTGAATCAGAATAAAAGTTAATTACTTTGGCCGTATGTACGCTGCCAGTTACATGGGTAACATTTAGGTAATTTGGGATGTGAAGAAAAATCACAGCCCCAAGTAACATAAGTTTTGCTGGAATAAGTGGTAATGCGCACATCACTGTCGATGGGAGAGCTTCTCACGCTAACATAACTACTGCCACTCACTGGAGGTATTTTAATTTTGTTGATGGGATATTTCTCTCCCATCAGCATGGAGTGTCGACAAGAGGAATTTCACTTCAGCATATCTGCATCAGTACAGTTGTGCCACTGTAAGGTCTATAGCATAGCCATAGCCTTAGATATATATTAACTAAGAATTTGGGGGCAGTTATGTGAGCTGTAGCTGACTGGGATGCAAAACACAGCCCATATCACTTTGCCTACCATGACTGCAAATCCCTTTATTTCTCTAAAGCACTCATTGGTGCACAGTACAGAAATGCCATTGCAAAACAATGACCCCACTTTAGCACTAGCATGGTTTGTAGTGCATGCAGTATCTTGTCTGTCAGTGGAGCGTTGCTAAGGCAGTAGTTTCAGGCATCCATGCCCCCTTGTGGTTACTTCCTCAGCCCTGTTATGGCTTGTCTCTTTCCATCTTTTATAACCTAGTCCTCCAGCTAAATCACATAAAGTTCACTCCTCTTCTGGGGTAACGAGTTCTAACTGAAAGTTCAAAACAAATGCCCAGGTTTACAGTTCTTCTATCCATCTCAAGCACCACAGAAATCCTCTGCTTCTTGATCCCTACTCTGAGGCCCTGCAGAACTTCTCTTTTGTTTCGATTCCTCTCTAGCCAAATTCCCCCTACTATTTCCCTTTCCCAGAGCAGCTTCCCTTGGGCTACTCTAAGCAACTTACTCAATTTGCACAATGCAAACTGAGTAAATTATTTTGAGTTAACTTATTTTGAACTTGGTGCTGGCCAAATGGCACCAAAGTTTGAAATAAGCAGCTCTTTTGAAGTTTCTGCTACCCCTCTCACAGCAAGGGATAGCGGAAATGGAATACTGCACTTAAAATAGCACTGCTATTTTGAGCATGGTGTTTAGTCATGGGGTTGCTATTTTTGGATACAAATGTATCCTGAAATAGCAACCACAGTATAGCCGTAGCCTTAGGGACCATAAATAGCTGGTTGATCCCTATCTCAGGATTTGTCCACGGGCATCTACTCTGTTCCTTGTGGATTTCTTCTAGTCCCTCTTCCCATTCCAGACTGCCAGCCCCAGGACTGGCTCCTAGTTCCAGAGACTCTCCACAGGCATCTGACTTACTTGCCCATCTGACTCAGCTCACTAGCCACAGGCAGCCCCAAATTGCTGGGATTTCCCTGTGGGATTGTCTTTCCTCCTCTGTAATCTTCCCCTCTAGACTGAATTTCCATGTCTATTTAAGTAGTCCTCTATAATTCTGTACAGCTGAGATCACTAATTATCTTTAAGTCGTTATATACTATGAGCTGGTGGTAAACTGGTAGGTCACAAGTGAGGCTTAGTTCCATTTGCCTTAAAGGGCCAGACAGCCTGTGACAGGTGGTGGGTCAGTTTAGCTAAGTTTTTTTTCTGTTCAATCTCAGTGTAAAGATGACTTCACTGTTTTATGACAGGCTCAACCCCAAAGGCTCATTAATCAAAAATCAAAAGGGCAGTGAATAGAAATATCATCTTAGATTGTATTGAGTAAATGTTATAATGAGCATAACAAACAAAATTCTACTTTGTGTCCAGAATCTGAAACCTTTTATTGTGTGATATTGACAGAAGAAAAATAAATATCCACCTAACTGAACTTAGGAGCAGCAAAGAAAATGAAAACTTGATAAACTACATGTTTGTACCTAGCTTATGAAGGGAGCTAAAATAACACACTGTATTGTGTCTTCCTGAAGCAGGGAGTATGAGTTAGAGAAAACACACTCAAACCATTCATTTGTCTTTGAAATTTGATGCATATCAAGTGTTTGGGTTGAGCGTGCGAGTCTACTATGAAAATGATGAGAGAAGCATTATTCAGTTAGGCTATATCTAGACTGTAGCTCTTTTCCAGGAGATGGGAGGTCTCCCGGAAAAGCTATGCTGCATCCAAGGAATGCGTCCACTTTTTCTGAAACAATTTTGGAAAAGCAGACGCATTCTTTCACAATCCCTGTAAACCTCATTCTATGAGGAAGGAGGAGTAGCCCAAAAGAGGATTTTTTTTCCAAAATTTGTTGCTAGGTAGATGCACCTAATTTCAGAAAAGCCTGTTTTTGAAACCAAAGTGGAAAAAGATACACAAATTGCGAACTGCAATTTGCATATCTTTTTCTGATAGTTTTTTGTAGTGTAACTATATCCTTGTTCTTCAGAAGAAAAACACATTTATAGATTCCAACGTACAAGTGACATCAGTAAATCTTTTTGGGAGTGCTGTGTGCTGAAAAAGTCCAGAGAAAACCTTCTGAGAGTGTGCTTAGACTGATTTGTGTCCAGGCGTGCAGCATCTTTACATTTATATTTTAACTCAAGCCATACTAGTCTGAGTCTGGCTACCGGAATGAGAAAGCATGCTCCCAGCTGCAGTGTACACATACCTTTTTTAAGTCAGTGGGAATCTTTCTGTTGGCTTTGGTGGACTTTGAATCAGACCCCAAAAAGATACAAAGGAGCTGTCGTTGAAGTGCAGAAGCCACTTTTGGGATGGATGCAGCAGTTCAACAGCATACAGAAATGTTGCATGGTAGATTAGGAAGAGAAAAGGAGAACCAGTTTGTAAAGTGCATGGGGCATTTAGCCAGGCTGACCTGAATTACCCATATAGGAATGGCCAGAAAACGAAGGCTAGCAGCCCTGCTTTTTGAGCATACTACCCTGAGAGTTTAATAATTATGTGCTAGAGCCTGGACTTTTGGTCTTATCTGAATGACAGTAGCTTCAGCAAAGAACAAACCTATGGTTTCCTGGCTAAAATAAAGGCAAGCTAATAAAGTTCAGCAACAGTCTCATGACCTAAGTATTTGGTATTTTCTTAGGAGAAGATGTGCTGCTTATTGAATTGCTAATATTAAAAGTTCTGTAGCATTGTGGATTCTAGCTATCGGTTTATCCAAATGTCCATCAGGCCTGATCTTGTTTAGTCTGCATGTTCTTGTGAGATAATAGCTTTAAATATTATGACAACTATAAAAAAAAAAAAAAGAAAGATACTTTATCTCAGCAATGTAAATCAGAATTCCTTTAACTTTTTAGTGTACTTCTTGGAATGCTTGGCAGACCTTAGACACTTGAGTATGAAATTCAAAGTAAGGCAATATTTCAGAAATTGCAGACTTCCATAAAAACATATGGCAATGACTTCTTCTGGTGTCAAGTATACTGTCAATAAACATGAAAACAATGAAGAAAGCTAACACTGCAGAGAAGGTTATAGTCTTGTGTGGGATCTAACTGATTTTAAAGCATCTGTCTTTAGAAACTACTTCATTAGAAATTGATTAAGCTAAAATTTCACATTGAAAGATCCACCATTCTCCTTATTTTGAAAAGATATGTGTGTAAGACATGGGTGTTCTAGCAGAGAATATACTCAAGGTACCTAGATGGCACAATTTTTGGTCAAATTAGTTTAGAATTTGTTCTAAAATGTACAATGACAAAGTTTTGCCCTATGGAAGATTTTCTGTATGATGAAAGTGTGGAGAATAGGATCTGTCGGTCCCCCCACCTACAATTGGAGGAAATGATGGGGTTGCAGTGTGACTGTGGGAGACGGTCTCTACATCCAGCAGATTCTGGGATATAGGGGAGGTGAGCTGGAGACTATTTGTATGAAGGAAGTTACACACGTTTAATTGTTTGGAAGGTTGAGCCCAGATTGCCAAAACCATTTCATATATTTTAAAGCTAGAAGAAACCATTATGATAGTCTAGCCTCATGTCTAACTCATGTCTTCCCTGAGTTCCTAAAGTCAGCTGTCTGTGTCCCAGCTACCAAATCATTCAGCTTTCCTGGCTGTCAGCCACTAAATTTAATATTAACATAGGGTATTAATTGTGTTTATTCAAGGTAATGTGTAAAACCTACAGTGAAGCCACCACAGAATTTCCACTATGCCATTTAAGTGTCACAGAATCCATGGACCTTGCCACAGCATTTAGCAGTTTGCTTGCTGCACAGTTCTTGGTGGGGGCAGAAGAGGGAAGATAACCTCACCTACTGAGGTAACAAATAGCTTTGTGAAGCTATTTTCCAGCCCTTATCAGGCTCCAGTCTGTGTTCCCTGAGGTAGTCACAACCCTTCCAAAGTCACTGAAGTTTCAGGTACATAAAGAGCATGTAATTGGGGAAGCTTCTATTAGTAACTGGTCCATCTTATGCTCTGCTGCTAAAGACTGGACCCCCAGGGTGGAGGAAGAGACAGACTGAGCTCACCATGCATGACGCTGCATTGTAACTCTTTTTTCGTAAAAGGATATGGTTGGTGATGACAAGACTTTAAAATCTTGTCACAGTTATTTTTAGTAAAAGTCATGGACAGGTCAAGGGCAATGAACAAAAGTGCATGGGAGCCATGACCTGTCTGAGATGTTTACTAAAACTAAACAGGGGAGAGAAGAATGGCAGCTGGAGCCCCATGGGAAGGGACAGACGGCCACAGCCCCACTGCCTTGTGGGGGTGGTGCAGCATTAACTTTGAAGGGGGGTGGGAAGCGGACAGCCCTGGCTCCTGGCCAAAGCTGCAGAGGGGCTGCAAGGGACACACAGCACCAGCTCCTGCCACACAGAGAAGGCCACACAACCCATGCTGTGGCCATGAGGGAGGTAAAATACAACCCAGGCTCCTGCCACAGCCATGAAGGTGGGGCACCCAGTTCAAACCAAAGCCATGGGGGCTGCAAAGGTGTTCACAGGCCGAGCTCCCGTCAGACTTGCTCGGTGCAGGAGGGTGCATACAGCCAAGGCTCAGGTTGTGCTGCTGACAGCTGATTTGAAGTTGTGAAGTTCTGGTGAAGATACAGAATCTGTGTCTTATCTGATACCGGTGACTAAATTGTATCCTTAATGATTGCTTTACATATATATCTGAATTGATGACTAGGAGCTGAAAGTCCGTTCTGTCACCTGGGTGTAATTTGTAAAGTCATGCATAAAAAGGCCAAAAATGACTAAGAGGTTAAAAATTGGATCGTTCGGTGAATAGCAGTGATGATTAAACCTAGTGATAATTTAAAAAAAAAAAGGAACTCTTCACCATTGTTTTAGCTGTTTCCACTGTTGCTCACTGAATCAGATATTCTCTGCTTCAGGATGATGGTTGGGGTTGTTATTGTTACCAGTTTTCCTGTGTGGGTGGTTGTGTTGATTTCTGTCTTGCGGGGGGGTTGTACTGAGGGACTTTTTTCTGAACAACCAATCAAATTGTTCCATGCAAGTTAGCTCTCAAGTAGGGGCAGGGATTAGTTGCGGTACCTCAGATATTACAATAATCTAGAACTTTTGTACACCACCATACCCTCAAAATGACTGAGAATTGAAAATTTGGAGGGTAAGAGACTCAACCTGGTGATATGCTGAACAGAAAAAGCCCTCAATCATGCTTGTAACTGTTGCCATCACTGACTCAACAAACTTAACAGTGACACAAAGAGTGACAATTCTGAAATTGTATTACATAGATATTCTTTGCATTTCTCTAGCACATTCTGTTCTTGTATTTCAAAGCCCCTTTCAGTGAGTTAATCCTCATAAATCACACTTTTGTGAAGGATTATCATCTGCATTTTACGAATAAGGAGGCTTGAGACAATGAGATAAAGTGACTTGCCAAGGCTACCTTTAAAAAGTCTGTGGCAAAGCTAGGAAGAGATCCCAGGTCTTCTGACCTCCTTCCATGTTCTCTAGCCACAAACCAATCCTTTGATCCAATCACAAATTGTTTGAGATGTAAAATAATATAAAAATTGTTCCTTTATCCTGATACAAAAAGATATTTTATCACACCTTCAACATTATTTACATAAGCATCAGCATTCTGCTTCAGGTATTAGGTATTTGAAGACTAAAATGGAGCAGTTATGTAGTATTTGCTAACTATTTTAATAATGTGCAGTTGTCTTTTTGTTAGATGAAGAAAATAATGCAAGTGCTGGAGCGGCATGAAATTCACCCTTATGAAGTTGCACTGGTTCATTGGGAGAATGAAGAAATTAACTACAGGAGAGGAGAGTAAGCATTTTTGTGCATCCTTTACCCAAACCATTTCTTCTCTACCTCCTTTTCCAAAGGAGTGAAATAAATGTATTGAAGGGTAAATACTATTGGCTATAAACACTAAATCCATCATTCTTAATGGAGCGTGCATTAAGGTTTTGTTAAAATTATGACTTTGCGGCATTGCTTGTGATTTTGATTGTTTACTGATCTTACTAATATATTAGGATAAACTACATGGCTGCATAATTGTACTGCTGACGATTGCTTACAAACTGGAAAAATTCTCACCTCATGACGTAGTTATAAAGGAAGGGTACAGAATGGTCATCTCCAGGCATATCTTTCTTTTGGGAATCCCTCGTATCCAGTAAGATTTCCCCTTGGATGCTTATAACTGATGATGAGGTGAGAAATTAGATCAATTCTGGCATGGAACGTTCTCTGGCAGTAGCTGCACATGAGGTCTCCGTCTCTATCAGCGCCAACACCAGCAGCATTGATGTGGGCCTAGGCACAGTTGAGTGTAGAGTCTATTTAGGCAGATGTGTTTAGGCATCCTGACCACATGACCAGACCATTGTAACTGCCTATGGGTGACTGTAGCCTCGATGCTGCAGGAATCTGCCTCTATGGGGCTGCTAACATTGGTCCATCTGTCCTGCCACGTGACGCCCAACATTCTCCTCAGGTACCTTTGGCAGAATTTTGCCAGATCGTTTGTATGACATCTGTAGGAAGTCCAAGCTTCAGCTCCATATAGCAACGCTGGGCTGACTACGGCATTGTAGACATTGGTCTTGGTCTGCATCTTGATGTCACAGTCATCAAAGACTCACCTCCAGAAACGTCCATAAGCCGCACTGGAAATTTGGTGGTGGATTTCATTGTGAATGTCAGCATTGATGGACAGATGGCTTCTGTGAGAGGGGAAGCTGTTGACATTTTCCAGCACTTGTTCATCCACCATGGTGGTTGGTCTGGGTAATGGTAAAGTGGATGTTGGCTGAAAGTTGACTTTGGTCTTTTATGTATTGAAAATCAGTCCTAACCTGTGGTAGGCTGTGACAAAATTGTCAATGACTGCTTCGAAAAAGGTGCTTGAACCCATGACCTCAATATTAGCTCTACACTCTACCCAGCCAAGCTAGCTAGTTGTAGTATATTTCCAGTTTTGACACACTTAAGTACAGTGAAAACAACCGTTCCTAATAGGGTAAAACTGGAATATCCTGGAAGAAGACATGTGACCTTCATTAACTCAGTTGCTTGTTAAATCATATCTTGAGATCACGATAATCTGAAGTTCTTGTACAGAATGATTCATCATTGCTGTTTCATAGAAGACATTGTATTAGTCATTTGTTGTACAGTGCTGCTATATAAGCTAGCCATGTTTTTGGCCGATGGAAGATGGAATGTGTTGTAAATTTTGGTATCTGTAACTATTAAATTGCTATATTGTTTTTAGCTTCTCCTTGTTTTTAGCTTCTCCGGCATTTGTTTTTTAAATGTCTGGTTGTTTCCTAGATTCTCAGGTGGGACTTCTGCAAATTTCAAAGTGTCTTGTGTGTCTCATGACATCTGCTTTGCTGCTGACTCACTGAAGAGAGCCAAGGGTATGGGGCAGAGTTTCACAGTTACAGGAAGGGAAAGGAGTGGAAATATGGCTGTGTCTACACTACAAGCTAAAATCAATTTATTAACGCTGTTTTATCAGTTTGATTTTGAGCATCCTCACATTGCCACATACTGCCCACAAAATCAACTTATTGCTGCCACACACAAGTAGCTTAAATCGATTGCTGCAGCAGTGTATTGTGGGAACATATCCCACAGTTCCCCAAGCCCCATAGCATTCTGGCTGTTTTCACTGGTGCAGCATGGGGGAAGAAGTGCCCTGCAAGTAGATGTGGGTATTTGACGACATCTTCCCATATTTCATTCCCCTGTTTCCCCTGCTGTGTTAAACAAACATCCCTTTTTCCAGATGGGATCTGCCTTGCCTTTAGAAGAGATGTACTTTTTATAATTATGGGGAGGGGTTGTAAAGTGCTTAGGAATGGTTGTAAAAAAGATTCTGGGTTTCCCAACCGACTGGTTTTTGAAAAGGGGATGAAAAAACAGTGGATCTTTGCAGGCTTGGATCTGGATTTAGACCTCCTGGCAAAGAAGACCCTCAGAACAAGGATTTGCTTAAGTAGACACGGATGCTACACTGAAACGTCAGTAAATTGTTGAAACAGTTATGTCTTGGGACAGCTAAAAGACCCAGACTATAACCAGCCCAGAAAATTGTGTCCAGGGTGGGAGACTTCCCCTGGGCAGCTAAAAGACCCCAGACTACAGCCAGGTTTCGACCTGCCAAAAAGACCCTCAAACAAGAATATTCCTTGCGGCAAGCCTTACTTTGAGAACTGTGGTAACTGTACAGCTACTACATTGCCTTCATTGAAACAGTTGTGGCTAGGGGCAGCTAAAAGACCCTGGCTACAGCCATTACCCGAAAGTCGTGACCAAGGGAGACTTCACCTGGGCGGCTGAAAGACCCCCTACTACAGCCAGCCCTAAAAAATTGTGATCACTGAGGGAGACTTCCCCGAGCAGCTACAAGACCCCAACTACAGCGAGCCCCTCAACCTTGGGTTAAAGCCCATCCAAAAATTTCCTCTGAGAGGACAGCCTCTGACTGTCACTGACCAGGTAGATTTCTTCAGACTGGCTACCACGTGCAAGCTGCCTGGCACCTTGAGCAGCATGTCCTTTTATTGGTTCGGGGTCAAGCCACGTGATGTAGCTGGACGTGAGAAAGTTCCAGACTTCATGGTGCCTCCGGGGGGGGGAGGGAAGAGACGGGATGTGGGGGTCAGGCCAAAATGTAAACATCTGACAAGTTTCTTGTCCTATCAGATGAGCATGACTCCCTCCACAGCCTAGCTGCCACATGGTGGTGGGGGGGCAGGCAGCAGCTGGCACTAGGCAGCACAGAACAAAAAGGCAGCCAGCAGCAGTATACTCAGAAGCACAGACCCCACAGCTGCGCTACTAGCAAACAAAAAGATTTTTCAGCCTCTTGTGACCCTACAGCCATGAGCTTCCAGGTGCCTAATTGAAATGGTCTTTCTGTTGCCTAATTCCTCTGCACCTGAGAGCAGTGGAGATGGAAGAGGCCAGAGTGGAGAACTGTGGTGCATTGTGGGGCACATACGGGGCATGTCTGGAGGCTAATGAATTTGATTTAAAGACATGGCCCTTTCTTACTACCTGTCATTTGGAATTTTAAATTTGAACTGAAACGCTACACCCATCGGGTTACTACAATATTATAATATCAATATTATGTCAATTTTAGCGCTCATAAATTGAGCTAATGGAATTTACAGTGAAGACAGGCACTTGGAAAAATCAGGCTAAATGACTTAAAATCGATAATATCGTGTAGTGTAGACACAGACTGTGACAACAGTAGGAGAGATGAAAACAAGAACAAAGAAAAAGAAAGCACAAGAGGGAAGAACAAGAGTTGGAAAGAGAAGTCCATAGTTCTGCTGTTTCTCTGAATTTTTGCAGTAGTACTGCCGTTATTGCTATAGCTTCCACAGTTGTCTTTAAACCCAGTGGAAGATGCTAATATAAGGTGTCTGCAGAGAAGTTGCTGTGCCAGAAGTTGAAGAAAAAGCTCTCGATGGGTTTTCTCTCACTTTAATCATGACTGAGAGCAAAATGCAAGGAAGTGAAGGAGAGCCGTCCTACAGACGGCTCCATTTTTTAATTTTAAAAATGAGCATGAGGCATGCATGTGTAAAGGATTGTACCCTAAGTATTCATATTAAAGGTGGCTTAGTCAGCGAAGTCAGTGCTTCAATCCTGTTTTTACAGAGGCCAGTCGAAGCTCCACAGGGGACAAATCTTGTTAAGTTCCGACCTGGATATTGATGAAGTCATTTTGCAGAAATTTGCCTTTTCTAATGCTCTTTGCCTTTCTGGTAAGCTAATACTTCATATAGTGTCTAATTTTACCTCAGACTGTGAAATACCATTTATATAATGGCAAATATCTGTTTTCCCTGTTGGGTATCTATTGTCTTTACATGGGTTACTCTCATTGGTGAAAGTGAGATAGCACGTAAGTTGCCAGAAGCTCAGTGGTAGGATTACTTGTGATAGTTTTTAACTTGTGTTTTGTAAATTGGAGTGCTACTTTAATCACAGGTAAATCTTTTAAAGAAACATTCTTGAAGGTGCATACTTTTTTCAGTTGATAACTGTTCCTGTTCTTTACCCTAAATACTCTTCTAGTACAGATTGAATCTCTCTAATCTGAGACTCTCTGGTCAGGCAACATCCATGATCTGGCAGAACCACGGATGTTCCTGGACCAGAGAGCTCCAGTGCGCAGGAGTTTGGCGGTGAGGAGTGGGAGAGGAAGTGGCTAGGACCCCTGCTGGTACTGTGACTCAACTGGGCTGGCAGAAAGAGGCCAGTGGCAGTACCGCCAGTGGCTGGGAGGGAAACTTGGGAGTGCGGGCTGGCAGTCAACAGGAGAGCCAGGCAGCCAGAGGAGAGCCTGGAGGCTGGCAGCAGAGGGACGGGCATTGACTTCCCCTGATCCAGCAAACTCCCTGGTCTGGGACCATTCTGATCCCAAGGGTGTCAGACTAGGGAGCTCCAACCTCTTAGATGAACTAGAAGATAGGAGCAGTTTTGGCTTGAAGCACGTAGTGTGTGCATTGTAAGGAAACCTGCACTGCCACGACCCATGCATGAACACCTGTAGATAAACAGAAGACGTTTTTATCTGGTCCATGTGTTCTATATCTTTTGTGAACATCAACTTCACCAAAAACCATAGGAATTTACCTCATTAAAATAAATACTAGTACTAACACTTCAGAAACATTGTCAGGCACCTCCCAGGTTCATTACTGTAACATGAGCCTTGAACAGCCACAAATGATAATATGTATTTATAGACCTAAATTAATGAAGGAGTGATATTTATTTGAATGGCTGGTTGTTTAGATCATTCAAGTCACAAAAAGTCCACTGCAATTTAATGGAATCTTGAAACATTGGCAGTATAGGTACTGTATTTTATGGTTACTTAAAACCTTAGTTGACACGTGAGATATAATGTCCTATTTTGTTAATTTTATGTTGCAGTAAAACTGGCCATTTGGGAATCATCCTTGGATAATTTTGTGGAATCTATCCAGTCAATTCCAGAGGTGAAATTTCTGTTGAGTTGGGAGTTTTTAAGAATTCTTTGTAAATAATTAGTTAATTAATCCAGGGGAAGGGGTTAAGTGTCTCAAAAGAAGAAATTAAGAAAGCTCTATAGTTAAAGGTTGAGAGAAAGTTCTAAATGTTAGAGAGTGAATAGAACTGAAAAAGTATAGAAGAGAATAAGTAGTCCATTTTCAGCCTGTCAAAAGTTCACAAGGGAAGTTCCAAGGGTCCATGTTAGGCGTGATAGTATTTAATATATCAGTTCATAATCCAGAAAATATAATATCAAAAAAGATATATTGGCATTAGAAAAGGTTCAGAAAAGGGCGACTAAGATGATTAGGGGCTTGGAAAGGGTCCCATATGGGGAGAGGCTAGAGAGACTGGGACTTTTCAGTTTGGAAAAAAGGCGATTGAGGGGCGATATGATAGAGGTATATAAAATCATGAATGGTGTGGAGAAAGTGAATATAGAAAAATTATTTACCTTTTCCCATAATACAAGAACTAGGGGACACCAAATGAAATTGATGGGTAGTAGGTTCAAAACTAATAAAAGGAAATTTTTCTTCACACAGCGCACAGTCAACCTGTGGAACTCCTTGCCCGAGGAGGCTGTGAAGGCCAGGACTCTATTAGGGTTTAAAAAAGAGCTTGATAAATTTTTGCAGGTTAGGTCCATAAATGGCTATTAGCCAGGGATAAAGTATGGTGCCCTAGCCTTCATAACAAGGGCAGGAGATGGATGGCAGGAGATAAATCACTTGATCATTGTCTTCTGTTCTCCTTCTCTGGGGCACCTGGCATTGGCCACCGTCGGCAGATGGGATGCTGGGCTTGATGGACCTTTGGTCTGACCTAGTATGGCCATTCTTTTGTTCTTATGTTCTTATAATTTGACCAGCTGGATTTGAGACAGCAGTTTACCAAGTTATTTAAGTAAATCAACACTATAGAAGCTGAAGGATCCCCACAGCAAACTAACCACGCAGGGGAAATGGGCAGTGGAGTAGCAAATACAATTCACTGTTGATACATGTGCAGTAGTGCACATTACAAGTAATAGTTAAACAACTGGTATATTGCTCAGTGTGTAGGACTCATGCTTTTATAACCAAACAAATAAAATAAGCAGTTATGGAATGTCTTTGGCTAATAACATATCACTAACTTTTGTGCAGATACTAAAGTCAAGAAAAAAAGTGAAACTCTCCCATGCTGATGTAATGCAGAAAATTGGGGAACTCTTTGCCTTACGGTAAACTTTTTTTTAAGAGCTCAGACCTTACCATTTCAAAGAAGTTTCTTAGTAGATTCCTAGTGTGTAAGTCCAGAAAGAAAGAACCTTTGTGACCCATTGATTACAGGATTGGTAAACATTCCTTATAGTGATAAATTCAAGGAATCCAATCTATTTATTTTCACAAAGAGAAGGCTAAGGGATAATTTGAATCCAATTTATAAGGGTCTGTATGGGGAGCAAACATTTGATAGTGGACTCTTCAGTCTAGCAGAGAAAGGTACAATGCCAGCCAGTGGCTGGAAGTTGAAGCCAGACGCAGTCAGACCAAAAGTAAGGTGTACTTTTTGAACAGTGAGTAATTAGCCATCAGAACAGTTTAGCAAAGGTTGTGATGAATTTTCCCGTGCTGTCAATTTAAAATCAAGCTCTGCTGATTTCCTAAAAAGTATGCTCTAATTCAAATGGGGATTACTTGGGGGCACTGTTCCCTGAAGATCAGAGCTTGAGTAGCTGTCCAGGAGTGATTCTGATGCTGCCCACCTAATTAGCAGAGTATCACAGCCACCCACAGGAGGCAAGCATGTGCACATGCCTTGGTGCACATACAATTTATTCCTCCAATGGATGGAAAATATGAGAGGAAACACTGCTTTGGGGAAGTGCTGTGGCCTGTGTTACACATTAGGTCTGCCTAGATAATCACAGTGGTTTCCTTGATGGTTCCAATGTGTATAATTTTGAGAATTTGAAATAATCTTTAGAGATTATTTTTAATTGTGTGGACAACTAAAAAGCACTGTAGAGAATTTTGAAGAGTGTCTAGAGGAGAGACTTGTTGATTTAAAGCTTATTGGGGATCAGTAGGAGTTTTACAGTAGTGATTCCTTGGTGTCCCACTCCCATATCACATCTGTCTGTAATACAGATTCCTATATATGTCCCCCACAACTTAAATTCAGTAAGTTGCGAGATGGAAGGGGAATTAAGAACTATGAAGACAGACAGCTATCATATGAGCACCATCTGTTGCAGCTCTGTGTTTCATATCCACACCTACAGGAGCCTCTTGCTAGTGGGCTATGGGAAATTGTTAGTGATCCTGATAACTTACCCAGCATTCAATGTATGTTTTGTGCTGGAGGTGAAAGGCCCAAAAAAGTAACTTTTGTATGACTGTGACAAAATGCTTGGCCTGGGACAGTGCTGTATGCTCAAGTCTATTGTTGCACACTCATCCCTCGCTATACAAGCACAATTGGTTCCCAAATTTCTGACTATAGGTGAAAACTCTTAAGAGTGACACTAAATTCCCATTAAAATACATGTAAAAGTTTCCAGTTTGTTCCAAGGGCTTGTAACTTTACAGAAACTAGTTGAGTTTAGGTACTTCCCTGATGTATTTGAACAGTTTGGCACCAGAAATAGGATGTAGTGTATGTATGCAGAGCAGGGATTTCTAACCTATGGGTCCCATTAGATTTGTTAAAAGTCACCAGCTGGGCAGTTTCCAACTAAGAAGCCATTTGCAGTTTCTTAGATACCTGCCTGAGGCAGCAGTTTTATCAATAAAGATAACTGCTGGAGATGGGAGCTCTCGCTGTCGCTAGAGATAGCAATTATCTTATACCTAGGTCCTGAAACCTTGAGTTAATTGCTGGGAGCAGGAGCGCTGGGGGAGCCACCCAGCCTAGCAGCCCCAGTGAAGAGGCTGGGGGAGGAGGGGGAGTGTCTAAGGCTGGGGCTCTTGAGGGATGTGGGGGGGGTCTAAGAGTCGGGGAAGTTTGGGGCTGTAGGGAGAATCTAATGCTGGGGGTGGTTTGAGGCTGCTGGGGGGTGTAAAACTGGGGCAGTTTGGGGCTGCTGGGGGTGGTTTGGGGCTGCTGGGGGGGGGCGGTCTAAGGCTGAAGGAAGTTTAAACCTGGCCAAGGGTGAGGTCTGCAAGGCTGGCGGGGGGGTCTAATACAGGAAACCTTGGAGTTACCCAGGGGTTGTTCCCGGAACCCCTGCATAAGTCGAATTTTCCTGCAAGGGGAGTGGAGCCAAGAACCACCAGGGCTGGTCAGTTTCCTGGCTCCCAGAGTGGCAGGAGCTCAGAACCAGGGGCAGGCTGGTTCCAGTCTCCCCATGGGTTGTGGGACCAGGAAACCGATCAGCTCATGGCTGGTCAGTTTCATGTTCCCACCATTGAAGGGGAGGGAACCAGGCTAAGAGCCTTCTCCCTCTCTTCCCCCAGCCGAAGGGCTGTCAGACAGCTGCACATCTGAGGGAAGGGAGGGAAAAGGCTCCAGCTGTGGGTCTTTCCCCCCCTCCCCCGGGGTCAGGGACTCCACAGCTGGAGCTGAGCCAGCCACAGGGCTGCAGGTCTCCCCACCCCCTGGCCAGGAACCCTGCTCATATAAGCAGGGGAAGTTCATATAGTGAATAAAGGCAGGTATATGTGTTCCTCATTTTAGCAAGTACTCATGAGTAAACGAGGGATGAGTGTACGTGCTCAGAACCTCGGGCCTAAGCATTCTGTCACAGTAAATTTAATTTCAAAATCATTTGTCTATATTGATATTGCTGTATAACAAAAAGCAACTCATTCATGAGGGCCCAGTGACTTTCAGTATTCTCAGAACAGCTGGAGTTCTTACTGTTTAAAAAGTCTCCTATCTGCAAATTTTTTAATAGTGAATAAGGGGAAATGCTTCATATATTTACAGCTGTTTTTAAAATAAAGGTAGAAATTGATAGAAAACTGAATAAACTTTAATAATTTTTGAAATAGCAATATATTTAACCCTTTAATTAAAAAAGAACTTTGAACTATCATACCCATTCTTCTTTAGGCACTGCATAAATCTGAGTTCAGATCTGCTGATAACACCTGACTTCTACTGGGACAGAGAGAACCTTGAAGAACTTTATGACAAAACCTGTCAGTTTCTTAGTATTAACCGCAGAGTTAAGGTAAGTTTTTGAATTGGGAGTTTCTTCCATCACCTATAACATGTCTTTGTAATTTTGGTTCTTCTTCGAGTGGTCCCCGTGGGTGCTCCACAGTAGGTGTCGGGCTCGCCGCAGCTCGGAAATTCTTCAGCAGTCTCCGTCAGGTCGCGCATGAGCCGATGCGCGTTGGCTTTTCGCGCGCTTATGGTCACGTGCGCGATCTGGTCCCCGCCAGTTCCTTCTCAACTGCCAACGGCTGCAGACGGAATCCTCTCCGGCTCCAACGCCAGAGACAGATAAACTCGTTCTATTCGTGTTAATAGTTATAATAATAGTAGTTAAGTTATTTAGTTATTATAGTATTAGTCTACCGTGTATATAGTTGGTTTTAGAAGTAAAAGACTGTTTTAAGGCCGCCTCCGGGCGGGCCCGCTATTTTTGACAAGCCTTCAAAGGCCAACAGTTGCTATTGTTTGGCAAATAGACTGTTAAGTGCGCTGTTAGCACTTAAGGACTCAGAGAATTAAACTCTGACAATGTCGTCCCCTGGTTTTAAAAAGTGCGAATCTTGCCGGGAGGCCATGCCTGCTTCGGATGGCCACAGCAAATGCATCCGGTGCTTAGGGGAGACACACGTTCCCCAGAAGAGCTCCCATTGCTCTAAATTAACAAATAGAGCTAGGAAAGACAGAGAGATGAGGCTCAAAATGCTGCTCTTTGACAAAGTACTTCAGCCTGCCTCGTCAGAGAAGCCCCATAAGGAGGGCTCTTCAGGATTGCACGAGAGGAAGTCTGCCTCTTTGACCTCCTCTGTGCAGAAGAAGAGAAAAGCTTCTCCAGCTCGATCCCTGCCCGTTACCTCTGGGAGCGGGACGAGCGAAACAAAGGGCCCAGGCACGCTGGCTTCTTCTGCTGAGAAAGCCGCGGCGCGTGTACCCGCGCAGGGGCCCACGGTTCTTAAGGAAACGGCACCGAGGGCCGTGCAGGCACCGGACAGACCGGCACCGGCTACTGTGGCACCGAGAGGTTCGGCTCCAACGGCACTGGAGCAACACTTGGCACGGAGCCCTACAGGGCCGAGCGAAGCACCCCGAGCGGCACCGGGGGCAGGGGAAACTAGCACAGCACCCGCTACGGTGCCGAACCCTCCGTCACAGATCAGACCTCCAGTGATGCCTGAAAGAGCAAAAGCTAAAGCAAAGACCCAGCACCGCAGTCCCTCCCCTGAGGTAATTGTGCTGCCATTACTGCCGCGATCCCCCCCGGAGATTCGACGAGCAGCAACACCTTCAGCCTGCCATAGACTTCCATCCCCCTTTCTTCAACGTCCATCTCATGGAGTTGCACGCTTCTCACCATCCTCCAGCAGAGACCCCTATGAGTATCCTCACAGAGGCTCCCCCCATATGTCGGTGTCACCTCAACGGTCACGGCATTCCCTGCATCACCCTTATGCTTTTGGGTCGTGGTCCAGGTCCCCATCACTGGGACCCCGTCCCTGTTGCTATGACCGCCACCATTATACGGGACATCAACATAGGAGCTCGGCATCTCATCATAGATCTCCGTCAACTCCTCCTCAACGCCACAGTGCACAGCTTCCACCTGGGGGAACACCGCAAGTTTCCCAATCAGAGGCTGGATCAAAAGATTTTGAGCCTCACTTCAAAGCTTCAAAAGTGCAACCATATGAATACAGCCAGGATCCAGAGGAGAGATACCACAGTGATACCTCCTCATTCTCTCCAGACGAAGCGGTTGTTCCTGGGGACATTTCTCCCCCAGATGACCTAAAACAATTCCAAGAGCTGTTCAAAAGGGTAGCTCAATCTCAGGACATTCAGGTGGCGGAGGTGCAGGAAAAGCACCACAAGCTTCTTAAAAACCTCAGGCCCCCGTCCTCTTCTAAAATAGCTATACCATTGGACGATGCAGTTATGGAGGCAGCCACTAACATATGGCAACCTCCAGCCTCCGCTCCTCCTACCAACAAAAGGGCAGACAAAAAGTACTTCGTCCCTGCTAAAGGTATGGAATTTTTGTTTAGTCATCCACAGCCAAATTCGCTAGTGGTCGAATCCTCTCAACATAGAACCAAAACGTCCCAGTATAAATCTGGGGGACTGGACAAGGATATAAAGAAACTGGATCTCCTCGGTAGAAAGGCCTACTCATCATCTACCCTGTTGCTTCGCATGGCTAACTATGCTGCCCATTTCTTGAACCACAGTTTCGACAACTACTCCAAACTTACCGCCCTCATGGACTTCCTCCCGGAGGATAAGAAGCCGGTCCTTAAGGCAATTGTACAGGAGGGTTACGCAGCTTCTCGAGCAGGAGTCCAGACTGCATTAGATGTAGCGGACACAGCGGCTTGTGCTGTAGCCACTGCGGTTGTAATGCACAGGGAGTCATGGCTCCACACCTCAGGCATTCCCAAGGAACTACAAGTAAAAATAGCAGACCTTCCTTTTGACAAAATGAAATTATTTGCTGAATCAACCGACTCAGTCTTGCACTCTAGTAAAGACTCCAGAGCGACACTTCGGACTTTGGGGATATACACCCCACCATACAGAAGGAAAAAGTTTTATCCTCAACCACGCCGTTAGAGTTACCAACCGCAACGTACCCATTTTCAACGGGGGTATGATCAGGGGCGTCATCAACAGCCACAATACAAGGCCCCTAGATGTCGACCTCAACAAGGCAGCGCCTCCTCAGGGCAAAATATAAGACAGCAGGTTTGATGGGTATGTTGAGGGTCGCGAAACCAAGACCGTATCTCAGTGCCAATCTCAGTACATGTTCCATCACCGACTCAAGCCGTTCTACCCACAATGGAAAAGCATCACTTCGGACAAGTGGGTATTGGAGATTGTAAACACGGGATACACGATCCCCTTTCAATCATTACCTCCACCAAATCCTCCCACCGCACCCCTCCTCAGAGACCCCTCTCACCTACCGGAACTAAGGCGGGAGGTGGACCACCTCCTATTCATAGGGGTGGTGGAGAGAGTACCGGAGCAATTTCAAGGCAAAGGTTTCTGCTCCAGGTACTTCCTCACAGAGAAGACGACAGGAGGGTGGAGACCCATTTTGGATCTACGGGCACTCAACCAATATCTGCGCAAACAGCGCTTCAAGATGACTACGATGGCTTCAATAATCACGGCACTAGACGATGGAGATTGGTTTGCAGCCCTCGACTTACAGGATGCATATTTTCATATCACAATTCATCCAACGCACAGGCGCTTCCTCCGGTTCATTGTCGGCACAAATCATTTTCAGTACAGAGTCCTTCCATTCGGCCTCTCTTCGGCGCCCAGAGTCTTCACCAAGACCCTATCGGTCATGTCAGCATACCTGCACAGACAGGGCGTTTTCATCTTCCCATACCTGGATGATTGCCTGCTAAAGGGAGCTTCCCAGGCAGAGGTATTACGGATGATACACATTACCACAAACACATTTACCTCACTGGGCCTCATCATCAACTTCTCAAAGTCAAAGACCGACCCCACGCAAAATATAGAATTTATAGGGGCTCGGATAGACTCTGTCATGTCAAGGGTATATTTGCCTGATGCCCGTTTTCACGCCATCGAATCTCTAGTACAACTAATAACATACAGCCCCACTGTCTCAGTCCTAACGTGCTTACAACTACTGGGGCATATGGCGACCACCACGTTTGTGGTACAAAATGCCAGGCTGCACATGTGAGGACTGCAGCATTGGTTGGCAACCATATACAAATCATCAATCCATACCGTTCACAAGATGGTGTCACTCACAACGGAGGCACGAAGGTCACTAACATGGTGGGCAAACCCCAAGAATCTACTAACAGGGGTGCCTTTCCGCCAACCACAAATTACTGTTTTCATTACAACAGATGCCTCCCATACGGGATGGGGGGCACACATGGACAACAAAACCACTCAAGGTTTATGGTCCCCCGCAGAGAAGACACTGCATATAAATATATTAGAACTCAGAGCAGTGTTCAATGCATGCAGGCATTTTTGGAATTATCTGCGCGGAAAAGTAGTCAGCGTAAATACCGACACCACCACCACCACGTTTTATATAAACTGATGGGGGGGGCGGGGCCAGGTCTCATACACTGTGCGGAGGCAGTCCGACTGTGGAACTGGTGCATTGCCAACAATATAACCATAAGAGCTTCATACTTACCAGGTGTCCACAACGTAAAGGCGGACCAACTCAGCAGACACTTTGCGCCCACACACGAGTGGCAGATCCGTTCAGACCTGCTTCACCAAGTGTTCCACAGATGGGGTTTTCCCCAAATCGACTTATTCGCCACTCGCGACAAGAAATGTCCCCGATACTGCTCCAGAGCGGGCATGGGACAGGGGTCTTTGGAAGGGCCCTCTACTTTATGCGTTCCCTCTCACAACGCTCATACACAAGGTCTTGGAGAAAGCCAAAAGGGAGAGAGCACACATGATACTCATAGTCCCGATCTGGGATCGGCAACAATGGTTCCCATTGCTTCTACGCATGGCACAGCATCGGCCGTTCCCCCTACCAACAGTGCCGGACGTTCTCACACAGGCTCGGGGGTCAATACTGCATCCGCACCCGCAGAGACATCGGCTACAAGCATGGTTAATCCATGGCTCAGCGCCCTAGAGACTACTTGCTCAGAGGGAGTACAGCAAGTCCTGGAATGTAGTCGGAGGACTTCCACCAGAAAGACTTATGAACACAAATGGTCGTGTTTTTCCGATTGGTGCTCTTCCAAGCAATTGACACCTAGGGATGCCACTATACCCATGATTCTGGACTACCTGCTACAACTCAAACAAAAGGGACTCTCTCTATCCTCTATAAAGGTTCATCTGGTGGCTATATCAGCTTTTCGACATGAAGAGGATGGATCAACCATATTTGCCCATCCTGTTCTCACGCTTCCTAAAGGGGTTGGTAAATCTGTACCCCCCCTCGGAAAGCAATACTGCCGTCATGGAGTTTAGACTTAGTTCTACACACGCTCTCAGGACCGCCCTTTGAACCATTGGCTACGGTCCCCCTTCGACTACTTACCATTAAAACGACCTTCTTCCTGGCAATCACATCAGCTCGCAGAGTGAGCGAGCTCGCAGCCATAATGTCCACACCACCCTGCACAATATTATCAAAGGAGGCGGTGGTCTTACGTTTGCACCCAGTCTTCGTTCCAAAGGTCTCTTCAGATTTTCATATCAACGAACCAATAGTATTGCCCTCATTCTATCCTAAGCCTCACAACTCGAGCAAAGAGGCACGGTTGCACTCACTGGACGTAAGAAGGGCACTGGCCTTCTACAGCGATAGAACTAAGCCTTTGCGGAAAACGGACAGACTCCTGGTGTCCGTTGCATCCAGGTCAAAAGGGGAAGCACTATCTTCGCAGAGGATTTCAAATCACATTGTGTCATGCATAAGACTGTGTTACGAGCTTCGCAAGACTCCGCCAGTTCCACCCAGGGCCCACTCCACTAGGATGATGGTGGCGTCGACGGCCTTCTTCAAGGGAATCGCGCTGAGAGACATCTGCAGAGCGGTGACGTGGTCTTCCTATGACACCTTCGCCAAGCACTACGCCATGCACAGGATGCTTGATGAGGATACACACTTATCGACAGCAGTCCTTTCAAGGGCAAGCTGCGCATAAATCGGGTACCCACCTCCTTTTTTGGGGGCGGGGGGTACTGCTGGGTAGTCACCTACTGTGGAGCACCCACGGGGACCACTCAAAGAAGAAAGAGAAGTTACTCACTTGTGTAGTAACGATGGTTCTTCGAGATGTGTCCCCATGGGTGCTCCACTACCCACCCGTTCCTCCCCACTTCAGAGCTCTGTTTGTGTTTTTCAGAGACGTCCAGAGCGGTTGACAGGAACTGGCGGGGACCGGATCGTGCACGACCGTAAGCGCGCGAACAGCCGACGCACATCAGCGCATGCACGACCCGACGGAGACTGCTGAAGAATTTCCGAGCTGCGGCACCGGGGCGAGCCCGACACCTACTGTGGAGCACCCACGGGGACACATCTTGAAGAACCATCGTTACTACACAGGTGAGTAACTTCTCTTTAGCCTTGTGCTAACCAAGACTATACCGTGAGCTGTTTTAAATTTAACTCTGTCCAGGGAAGCAGAGATAGGAAGAGTGAAAAGGATTTTTAATGGGTTTAAACATTTAATAAAAGTTCAGTATTTACTGTAAAATGATACTTTATACAAAATAGGGTTCTGTAAGTTGCATCCTCTTAGGTAAGTTTTAGTTGTATTTTTGCTGATGCACTTCTCCATTTTTGGCCATGACAGTTAACTTTTATCATTCAAGCTTACATGTAAAGAGGGCCCTCAGCCTTTAAAATAAAGATGGATACAATTTCAGCTTTTATTTTGTTCTAAAATACCAGAGTATGTAAATAAGCAAATTTTTTTTTTTCTGCTTTTGGGCTTTTTTTTATCAAGTAAAAGTGTTTTAAAGACACAGAGGAGTTAAAAGGCCATTGAGGTGTGAAGTAATCTTTCTGGCAAAAATCTAATGAGGCTCCTGTGATACCTTAATTAATTGGTAAAATTAACAGGCTGCTTAGACCTTGTCTACACTACAGGGTTTTGTCAACATGATTAGGCTATTGAAAACCAGTATAATTACATTGGTTGTGCATTTTTGCACAACGCTTCTTTTGTTGACAGCATACGTCCGCAGTTGGTGCCTTGTGGCTCCATTGCCATCCCACTGTGCTACATAGATGACCTAGTAACTTTATTCATCTTGGCTCCTGTAAACATGTATTTTTACTGGACATTCATCATCTTTACAATGAATTGACAGACTAGTGTGTGGTACTACAACAGGTTGTGTTGCAGACTTTTGCACAAGGGAAAAAGCTCTTAACCAAGGTTACTATCAGTCGTTTCATTAGGTAACTTCTGGGTTTGTATAGCTTTCCTTAATGAGTTTGTAGAATGTTTAACTCAGGCTTTCTGCAAATGCAGACTCTTCCTCTGAAAGCATACGTTTCTGCTGTAGGTAATGAATGAGAAACTTCAGCACTGCATAGAGCTGACAGATCTGATGCGAAATCACCTGAATGAAAAACGTGCCCTGCGACTGGAGTGGATGATAGTCATACTCATCACTATAGAGGTTAGTCAGATTTTCAGTTGCCACACTTCTTATCATCACTATGAAGAAAATGTAAACAAACTATGATACAGGAGTCACCCACTGTTGCAGAGTTATATAAGCAGCTACATGTGGCATGATTTCAAACTCGCATCTCGCAGCCCCAGGACTGGGAGGTTGCCAAGATGCTAAAATATTCTCAATAATAGAGAGGGATCCCTTCCCCACCATTTCTCCAACAGCAGGGCCGGAGCATCAGCCAGTGAGCGAAGTTTGTCATTGCCTCTGTGCTTGGAGGGGCTGTGGTGCATCGCACTACAGGAGCACTCCTCTCCTGGCAGCCCGGCCCCCAGACCACCACCTCTGCCTGCACAGCCTGCTCTGCACTCCCCATGATCTTGCATGTCTCACCACCCTCTCACAGAGGGTCAGCAGCTCAGGCCCCAGCCCATGCTGGCATGTAGCAGATGGGCATGACCCCCAGCAGCCCTGGAGCCTCCACAGCCCAGGCAGAGATGGGGAGCAGTGAATGCAGTAGCCTCATCTCAGCACTCCCCCCAAACAACCCCCCCAGGTGTCCCAGCACCAGTCCCTTAAGGGGAAGCAGCATTGATAGCTTGGGGTGGGACAGGCTCCCATTGCCCCCTGCAAGGAACACAACCCCCTAGAAGAAAGCTAGGCTCTGGGATAGTGCCTGGTGATAGTTGTTAATGCCGGTTGTTGGACAGTACCGGTTGATCAAGTACCTGTTAAAACAGGAGTTTACTGTGTATTTATGCTTTTGTAGCCTCTGTGCAGGAATAAGCCTTCAGCTTTGGTTAGGTCACATATCATTACTGGGCCTTTTCTGTTGGATTGCAGCCATCGTCCACCTTTTCTAATACTGTGTTTACCCTGTACCTTTTTTGTAATATTAAAGAGATCTTGCACTTTGAAGATACTTATTAATATTTGTATTTATTACTCTGCAGGTCATGTTTGAACTTGCCAGAGTAGTTTTCTGACCATGGCAGGACCTGAGAAATGTCTGAGAAAAGTATTACAAAGACCACATTCACAATAGAAGAGTTCCTTTTTCCCACCTGTATTGTCTCTACACTTCTGGATAATGTTGTAATTGTCTTATCAAATCAAATGTATAAATGTACATCTGCACAAGTAAACTGTGAACTTAGCGAATAAATCATGTTAGATTCAGCACTACTAGACACATGATCTTTTGCTATGACACTAATCTATTGAATGTAAAGCATTTTAAGTAGTTTCTGGAGTGACTAGGAAATACTGTCAGATGTCTCCACTGTGACATCAGTTTTGTCTGTCAGAGGACTCACTTTGCCTGTTTTGGTCTCATGCACACCGATTGAAGACCACTGCCTTAACCTGATGTCATGAGCAACCAGACTTCAACTGTACACTTGAGTAGTCATCTTTATCTGTATGCAGGACGTATCAGTTAACGTCAGACAGTAATAGGTTCTAGTTGGCTGTTTTCTAAAGTGGCCCTGATTGCAGGCATGGATGCAGAGGTCTGATTCTCCTAAAGCAGTTTCTATTCCTTGTGTTTTCATATGATCATATTTCTGCCTAGTAAACCCTGAAAGTGTGCGATTTTTGAATTGTGCTTAACTCACAACAACGTGAGTTAAGCACAACTCAAAACCCCAGTCACCCCCCCACCCCTGGCTCTGGCTCTACCTCACTGCCCCTCATGCACAGGCATGGCTGAACCCCCACCCCATGGGCCCCAGTTCAAGCCCCCTGCTGGTTCACCACCACGGCCCACCCCCACCCATGGCTCCCATTCCATCCTCCTGCCCCCGTTCACCCACCCACATGGCTCTGACTCAACCCCCCCCAGGTGCAGCTCTGGCTCAACTCCACCCTGGCCTTAACCACCCCCCCCCCCCCCGCCACCCTCCCACAGCTCCAACCCACCCCCAGGCTCAACCCTACTCACCCCAGGACTTACTTTTCAAAGGGAGCTTGAGGCGCTCCTGCAGCCAGGGAGCAGCAGGGCATGCATTCTCCCAGGGGAAAGCTTCCCCCCCACCCCACTTATGCAAAATCCAGGTTATGCAAGGGACCATGGGAATACAAACCTTGCATAAGTAGAGGATCTACTATATTTCTTAATGTTTTAAGCAAGCTATTTTTGAGTGTCACAGGCTAGCAAAAGTTTAGGTACTTGTTTACATTTGACTACTTTCCTGTAGAGTTGTGCTGACTACTTTCACTAGAGAGAGGCAGGTACCATCTGCTGAGATGGGCAGAGCTGTAATGTGGAATAATAGGATGCTGAAGGAAAGGGCACTAATGCTCTAGCTGACATGGTAAAACCCTTTGTTAGCAAAGTGGCACAGTATCCTCTAAAAGTGTGAGCATGCAGAACCATCAAATTCGAGTTACAGATTACTTCACTTTTCTTTTCAGGCTCTTCAATATACAGACCACCATCTCCAAATACTGCTACAGTTTCTTCATCTTGCCTCTACTGAACCTTTTTTATAGGGTCTTTCATTAGTCTGCTTAAAAAGCCCTATTAAACACACCAGTATAATCCCAGTCCAGATAGGACCATTGCTCAGTTTTACTAGCATTTTTAAACAAATTAATCACATTTCCTGACTCAACTGTCTGATTTTTAATCTTGTATTTGCTTGTTTACTCACTCCTCCATTGGCTTCTTGCTATCATATCTTTGATGTGAAACAAGTCTTCTGGGAACCACACCAAAATTACTTTTCACATAAACCCTCACACTACAGTAAGCTGTTTCATCTGACTGCGTCAACCAGACTGCTCAAATAACCAAACCCCCCAAGCCATGATGCCACTTTCCCTTCTCACTGTGCCAGAGACAGTATAGCTGAGCACACGAGCATCCCTCCACGCTGCGTGCGTGTGCAGCTAGCTGGCTCCTCCGCTCTCCCACCTGCTGTCTGCTGCCCAGTGTGGCTCCCTGCACAGCATGGCCATGTGCAAGCTCTGCTGCCATCTTCAAGTGGCTCCACGATGTCCTTACCTAACAAGGTAGAGACAACAGCTGAACAGGACAGTGCTGAGGTGCACAGGGAGCTGAACTTTGTTATGGGGGGGGCAGGGAGCACTGACCCTGTTCCTCCCCCACCCCTCAGCTGCTCTCTATTAACTGGAATATTTAAACATCCAGCAACCTCTGGGCCCAGAATTGCCAGATATGAAACAGGTTACACGTAAATAAGTTTCTGGGTAGGATTAACTTAGACTGGACTTAAACCAGTAAGCTACTGTGGAAAACACCCATTTGCAATCCTGCGTGTTCCCTCTGAAGCTGTGGTTCCTAGCCTAGGTGTAGGCTTCTCTGTGATAGTGGCAACTAGTCCATGGGGCAGGGATAGCTGAATGATATTAGACCCACCCTTCTGCCCTATTAAGTATATACTCCTATTGTTCCAGATAAGCCACTGACCTCCCTGCTTTCCAGTTTTTCTATCCTCTCCCCTTTGCACTGGTACAGCAGTCACACCCCTTGCAGTGAATACACAGTAGTTGAGGGTTTTGCTTTTGGAACAATTTGGCTGCTGTTGCTAAAGATATTTGAATGAGGAAAGATTTGAAAAGACACTGGAGCATTAATAGATATGAAGTACTGGACTGGAATACTACACTGGCAGCCTAAAAATTTTGTTTCTGTATGGTTGAAGACCCTCCCCTAATATTTCTCCTATAACAACTCAACCATGACTTACGTACATATTGCCCGAACTGCACTGAATACCAATTCTCCACATAGACATTTCTATGGCACTCACATCATAGTGTACACTGAACTCTTCACAGGGCATTTGTGAATGGAATGTAATCTCCATTTTACACACAGGACGAGGGCACCACACTGAAAGCCAGACATATCCAGAACAAGTAGGTGAAATCCAATTGAGAAACTTTGGGCCTGATTTTTCAGAGAACCTAGCATATTATACATGCAGAGCAGAACTCCCCTGGACCTCAGTTGCAGATGTAACTATTCAGCATTTCTTCAAAGCACATATCTCAAGCTATGTCACCAGAAAATTAGGGGCAGACAAAATTTTGGTTTACGTGACTTGCCCAGCATCACATGAACTCTATGACTAAGGGACAGATAGAGTCTAGGTCTACAGGGCAGCACTCAACTCCTTCAACCATGAGACCATCCTGCCTAGTGTCTTCTTTTCACACTCTCCAGTTTCAACAAATAATGGATGGTCCTACAGATAAGAACCCAGAATTATCCCCCACACAGCATCCATCTTGTGCACTGAATGAAGCAGATGAACTATGGAAATTAGTAAATTATGTAAAATCAAAGGTTTATAAAAAGCTATGCAAAAGGCAGCCAAATGGAGCTTGCATCATCTTTAAATCTGGCATTTACTACCTTTTGAATAACTGATTTTGCAGCTATAATGTTTAATGTAGTTTTTAAATGTAATTTACTATTAAACTCTAAACTGGAAGAAAAATGTATGGAGCCATATTAATCTAATACATGACTTCAGCAAAGTTGGAATTTTAGCTGCACAAGGACATTCTCTACCCCTTGAGATAAGGGAGCAACTGATAGTAGTAGAGGAGTTCTTATCTTCTGCAGTAGAAGAGTGGCTTCTTAAGCTTTTTGGCCCACAGCGCACCCTGCTCAACACAAACCTTTCACAGACCACCAGCTAACCACCCATGACAATGCATTCGCTTATCTCGAAATACCTTAAATACTAATTTATTAATATTTGACAACCAAAGCATGAAAACTCACACACAGCTATAAGGGGCAAGTGTCTCGACAGCAGTGTGCAGCACGTGAAGGGGATAGGGTGGAAGCTTACCTGGCTCCATACTCCCCAATGCTTCCAAGAACCATCTCCCACTGCTCCTATTGCCCAGAAGGCTCCCCTACACATAGCACAAAGCCAACACTGGCACTCCAATCTCAGGGGAAGAGACAAGCCCTGAGCCCACAGCCTACGTGGCAGCTAGTGGTACTGGTGGCTAGTGATCTGCAGACCAGAGTTTCTAGTGCACTGGTACACAAAGTATGACACATCCTGCCAGTGAACTGCAGTTATCTACTAGACTGGAAAAGAGTGGTGAGATCTGGGATTCCTGGGTACTATTCTGGGCCCCAAAGGAAAGCATATAGTAGTAGTTACAGATCTTTGCCTCTACAGTCCTCAGCTCTTGTTCAGATCCTACCTGCCCTTCCTTTTCTTCCTCCTACCCTCTTCTCCTATCCACATCTTCCTTGACTTATGTCCTCCCCCAGCTCCTGCCTCTTATTCTCTAGTGCCTCTATGCTCTCAGCCAACCTCACTCGTGTTGCCCCCCCCAGCAGTCTCCCACCCATCTTTTGCCCTCATTCTCTTATCTCTGTACCTTTTCCTTCTTCCCTGGCTCCTTTAGGCATTGTGAGTCAGACTTTCTCCTGCTGCTCCACCTTGCATGGAGACCACCAGGGATAGCACTGAGTCTAGCAACAGTGTCTCCCTTTTCCTCAGGTTTCTATGCCAAGCACCGTATGAGCCCTCATCATTCACCACAAGAGAGATTGTGATGAGTGAAGTAAATAGAAACCTGATTATAAATAGGTACTTTTTAGAAGAGATTTCTACACAACAAACAAGGATCCTGAGATCTCTTATGAAGAAAGCATACAAAAACAGAAGCAAAACCCTCTTAAAGTAAAGAACATTTGAATTACAGTACAACCTACACCACCTATATATAAATACACATAATCACTCAAATTATTCCAGAAATCTACAGAATATTTTTAGAAAACAACAAATTTTTGCTCTTCTCTCATATGGTGGGATTTTTTATTTTTTTACAATTTTTATTTCACACACCCTTTCTATTAAGACCAATGTCGGTAGCTAATCTTTACAAGTTAAAAGTTTCCATCATGCAAGTTCTCCTACAAGGCTTATTAAGAAGCCTGTAGCAACACCACTAAATTTTAGTCACTTTTTTCACGCTAAAAGAAATTGAAAACAGCCTATAAAGATTGAAGAAATTAATTTTATTTTCTCTGGTTTACTTTATAGGCTTTTGATATTTTCTTTCAGAAACATGTTTCCTATATTATATGCATCTTTCAAAGAGCAACTCAGCAGGAAAAACGTGATTGACAGAAATCATCAAGCATGATACCTGAAACTTTTTTTTAAAAAGTGTCAGTAGATTTCAAGTGAATGTTAACCAGCTAAGCACTCAAATTGGTTTTGCACAAAACATAGTAATTTTAAACTCTGATACAATTTAGGGACATTAAAGACTAAATACTTAACAATGCTATGTGATTGTGTGCTTTTCCCACTATTGTTCCATAATTGCACAAGCTTTTAACTATGCAAGTGTGAAAGAACTCAGTAATGGCAGCCAGTTTCAGTACATTGATTTGTTCCCTGTTCTGTAAGAAATATAGGTTGATTTGCAATGTAAACATTAATGTATGATAAACTAGCTCTTAATGTCACACTCCAGGGGGCACAATCATATTCTGTGTTTGAGTAGTTAGAGAAAGCTGAGGCTCAGGAAGCTGAACATGGAAGGAGGCAGATACGAAGAGAGACCCTGATACCAATTATCCAGTCTTCCACTTGACTGCAGATATAGCACAGGGAATTTAAGCAACTTCTGTATTTGATGTCTTCTCAGATTTGGATATGCTGTGGATACAACAGGTACATAAGGCCAATACATTCTGATAACGCTCTCAAGACAAGGAGGAAAGATGCAGTACCTTTCCATTTATTTTGAATTACAAGAGCTATAACTTGCACAGAACTATTACCATTCATTACCTGGCCTAAGATAAGTACTATATCCATTTTCTTCTAACTGGCCAGGGCTTTTGGTGAAACAGATACAACTATCTTGTCTGAGTGGAAGAGAAATATTGTGAACAGCAGGAAGGCATGTAGTTATTCAGGGCACTGACTACTTTAGGTTTAAATGATGCCAAGCATCTCCTGGAGTGCACCACTAGAAACAATAATTAGTGTATCAGCCTGAACGTGATAAAAGTCAATAGCACCATTAGACTCCAGAACTCAACAGCAGGACCAAGACTGGCACTGAAAGCTGACTTGTAGTCTTAGTTTAGTGTCAGTAATAATTATTACATTTACACATACTTCACACCCCCCAAAATTTTTTTTTTTACTTGAAGGGTTTGGATGTTTAGTCTAGGCTTTTCCCACTGCTAAACTGAAATCTTATTTGCATTCACTGTTGATGAGATTACCATGCATCATCATCATCCCAACACCACTTGTACCACCACTGGTGCCCACTGAGCTAAAACACACAACACAATACTAGGGAACAGCATTATTTTTAATTTAGGTGCAGGATGCCTGAGAAGGCAGAATAAGGCCTATTGTCATGATTGGACCCCAAGTGCCAATCCTTAGTCACATGAACAGTCACTGCAGTTCTCAAGTCCTGTACTCAAATAAGACAGACTCACAGGATTAGGCCAGTAGTTTAGCCAATTTGATTGTGCCTGTCTGTCAGGAGTCATACATGGAACATAAATCCATTTTATACAATTAGTGTTCAGTGACAAAATGGAAGAAATCTGCTTTCAGAAATACCATATGGTTCAGAGAGTAGCCCTGATTCAAAGCACAACAAATTATTAGGGAAACCTTCCACTGATTTTGAGAGGCTCTGATTAGACCAAAGATCTGTTTACATCAAGGTATCAGATTACCAGCAATAGAAAACGTGACCTGAAGTTTATGGATTATCAACTGTGGATGAAACATAAATACAGTATTACATTTTCCTTCAGCTTTAAAGCCTGATTCAACTTCTTAGTTTGACATGAATGTGTGACTCCATGAAAGCCACTGGAGTTACAACAGTATAAAACTATTTCAATATGACACTCGAAGTCTCAGCCTTCAATTATCAAAATAGAAAACTTGCTTGAAGTGTTAAGTTTTCCTTTGCTGAGTAGCCCATGAAGAGACTTACCTATAATTATTTTACTTTAAAATTATGGTTTAGTTGTTCTCTGTGAGAGAGTAGCATCTCTCAGTGTCCTGTATAAACTCCCTAACTTCAAACAAACATCTGGCTTATCAGCTTTGTGAGTTTATATTCCAAATACTCAAGTCAAGTATGAAGCACTGTCAAAGAGCACAGTCTATTCTGGCAAGTAGAACAGAAACTTTCCCATCTATTAAGTATGTGTGATAGAAAAGTTTACTTAAATCATATTCACTTGTGGATTTGAACTCAAAGCTGTTGCCATCAACCAGGAAGAGACAGCTAGGGAGAGGATACTCACAACTTGCTTTATAAAGCAGCTAATGTGTATGCTTCATTCTATCTTGGAATCTCAATGTTTGTTTATCCACAACACCAAAACATCAGTATCTGTTACAGGTAACCAACTTCAGTTTGGTAAGTACAAAACCAACTAGAATATGTATTTTTAAAGCTTGTTAACAGTAAAGTCTATTTAAGATTTTGTTTTTAATTCAGACTTTAGAAGTATTTACAATCTTATGTTCTTCCTATTGGAGTGCATCCCTGCACACATGCAGTGCCTCACAGTTCAATGGGGCTTCACACAAAGTAGTTACTAAACAGGTGTTCGCATCAATAAGAGGGCTGAGAAATAAATTCACCCACCATATATTTAGAAGCCATCAAAAAATTCCTCTTTACTCTGAATAACACGAGCCAAACCACTGACATGGTATTACACCCTTCTGTGCTATGGAAACATCGTCCTGATTTTAAATGACTGCAGAACAAGCCACATAGAAGATAAAGCTTTATAACTCATGCTGGTCAAAGATTTTTCCACCAAATTATTTTGATGGAAAATTTAGGTTTTTCAATTAACTGAATGTGTTTTGTAAAAGGTGTTCTTTCTGCCCTAAAATTTTCCATTTTCAACGAAAAGCCTGACATTTTCAGCAAAAAAATCCTATTTTCTAACAAGCTCTGTCCATAACACATATACGCAAACAAGTGTTAAAAGCTCAGGTCCAGACTTGTAGCCTACAGAAGCACAGCAGAGAAAAAAAACATATAGGCCACAGAGAAGGGGGTGTGCCTTCCATTTCTCAAATGACTCTCTGCCCTTTTCAAAGGAGGAAACCGACCCTCAATTCACGTTACTTACAGATTTCAGTATTTTGTAAACAATTCACAGATCAAGGATCACATCAAAAATCAATGTATTTTGTCCAAATTTATTTATAATTTTTAATACATAAATGTTCTGCACAATATATCAAATCTTAGTAGGATGAAATCTTTGATCCAGTACTGCCTCTCTCCCCATGCCAACTGACTACCCAAGAAAAAGGCAAAATCAGAAGTGTAAAAAGCTGCAGAACAAACTTTTATGAAATTTTCTAAACTTTAAAACTAGAAGTATTTTAAAAAAATATAAAGGCAAAGAGTATTAACTAAGACATTGCAGTTACACCTACTCATGAGGAATTTTTAAACTTAGTATTTTAGACTGCAGTGTTCATATGTCAATCCTGTAAAATGTAAATCCTGTATTACCCTGAGAGGTTAATTGAGGTATTTCTATATCACACTTATATACCAAGGCATGGCCTTGTGTCAGCTGACTCTGGGTTGCAGGACTCAGGCTTTCGAGTTATAGAAGTGTAGACATCGGCTTTGGCTGTAGTCCCAGCATTTGGAACCTTCCCATTCCCCGCCCCCGCTCCTGCCCCCCCCCCAGTTGGGGTACTGGAGGTTGGACTCCAGGGACAAACGTGAACACATATACACTTTTACACGCCAGAATCAACTGAAACAGGCCAGCCACAGTTGTTGACAGGTGTGTAGACATACCCTAAAAACCAGCACTAAAGTACATATTCTGTACTTTCTGCTTTGACTAGTCTATCTCCCCTTTCACGACAGATGTTATTTCAATTTCCACATTAACTGGTGTGACCCAAGCAAGGGCACAACCACTTGCAATAAAGCCATCAATATACATCTTAAAGCTTTATTTTATCACAAAGGTGCCTGTTCCTGGTGAGCAGAACCAGACCAAAAACTACCATTGATTCAGAAATTATGCTGACCACACTCCTTCACTACACTTACCGTTAAACCATATCAAGCACTGCATCAGTTCTCCCCAATGCTGACAACTGCTATTTTTAATAATGTAGACAAGGTTTAAGCAGCCACTTTAAATTTTAAATTAAGTTACATATCCCCACCCAGTTTCCAGTACAATTTTGAAAACACCACCCTGGCAAAGGGGTACTCCTAGGAAGCACAAGGTCTCACTGGTTAAGCCCTACAGAAGGTGCACGGTCTAGAGTAGGTGGGTTCAGGGAGTTTTGGAGTATACAGGCCATGTGCAGGGCACTGCTCCACCCCAAGTCCAAGCAGGCCATTCTGGTCGGCTGCGTTTGAACAGGCCCCGACATGAACCAGGCTGTGGGTCTCCCTCCCCAAGAGCAGGCTGCGCAAACGGCGGCAGGACGTGGGGGGGGCGGGAGCTGCACTCGGGCTTCACCCCTCCACGGCAGTTTTTAAAGGGGCAGCTCCCCAACCAGAAAGAGCGGCAGTGTTGGCTCCGGGGCCCCACGCGGCCCGGGAAGGCAGGAGCCGCGGCTGGCGCCTTGAAACAAGAGCTTAACGGGGAGCCCCGGGCCGGTGCGGCCTGTACTGGACTCCGCGAGAGGGGAGGGGAGGGGCAGGGCAGGGTGGCTCCTGCTGCTACTGCTGCCGCCACCAGCGCTCGCCGCCTCCCCTCCCCCCCGGCGGGGGCTCCTCGCTGCAGCCTCTGTGCTCCGCTCTCGGTCATGTGACCCTAACGTAACCGGACAGGAAAAGCCGCCGCCGCCGCCGCGCTGACTCCGTTGTTGCTGCTGCTGCTGGGCGCGGAGACGGCGGCGGCGCGAGCGGGACCAGGCGCCACCGCTGGCCGAGCCCCCAGGTGAGCGTCCCGCGCCCGGCACGGTAAGGGGGCACCGGGGCCGTTCCCACGTGCCCGTTCCCCGCCGCCCCGAGCCAGCCGGGAGAAGACGGGCTGCGGCGGGGCCCGGGCCCCGCTATTGTGTGAGAGGGAAGCGGGCCCGGACCGGTCGCCTGAGGAGCTGGAGCCGCGGCGGCGGCCGGGCTGACGGGGCCGGGGGCGCCGGGACACCGCCGGAGTTCCCAGGCCTCCCGACAGGGCCGGACCGGGCCGCTCCATCTGAGCTGAGGGAGGGGAGCAGGGGCCGCGCGGGGAGATGGGGCGAGTCCCGTCTCCTGCCCCGCGCGCCGCCTTTCCCGCCCCCTTCAGCCCGCGCTGGGCTCGGTTCGTTCGGTCGGGGCCCACTCGCCCTCGCGCGCTCTCCCCGCCCCTCGCGCCCGAAGCGGAGCGGCCCCCTGCGGCGGCATCCGGCGCGGGGGGGAGGGGCGAGGGCTGAGGGAGCCGAGCGGGAGGGGGCGGCTCCGTCTGGTTCTCCTCAGCAGGCTGGGCGGCCCTGGCGGCTGCGGTGGATCCCGTCTCGCGCGCCCTGGCGGCTCCGCTCGCGCTGCGTCTTGCTTGCGCCGGCTCCGTCCCGTCCGTGCGCGCGTCGCGTGCGCTGGGGGGCGGGGCCCAGCCAGTAAGAGCGGCGCGCGGCCCCCCAACCTTCCGCCTCGGCGACCAATAGGAAAGCGTTCTCTCTCCCCGCTGCCCCAGGCCGAGCGTGATTTCTGAGGGGGCGGGGGAGCAGCTACAAGGCTCCACCCCGCTGCCGCCGCCGCCGCCGGGCGCCAGAACCTGCTGCCCCCTGGGTGGGGGGAGGGGAGTGCGCTAAGCAGCTGGGCCGGGCCCTGCCCTGTCTTGCCGCGAGCTCCCTGTGGTGAGGGCAGGCGGCTCCCTACCCAGGCCCGGCAGCCGCGCCCTAGCCCGGCGAGGCCCCAGGCTCGGTGTCCCCGCCCCGCAAGTGCTCGCGCCGCGGCACAAACCTGGCGCCGGAGACCGACTCCTCCTGGGGGCGGTGGGAGCTGCGCGACTTCAGCTGCCTGTAGCTGGGCGGGCCCGGGGTCTGGCCGGGAGCGATAATGCGAATGACAGACAAACCTATGACACCTTTTCTAAGTCTCCCCCACATTGTCAGATCTTCCCCTCCTCTCTGCTTCATTTCTTTAAGGGCGTTCGCCAGGCTCCTGACCTTTTACAATTAAACTGGCCGCGTCGCTCCCTTGGACGTTTTCGTTTTACCTAACAAACTTCTCAATGTTTGCAAAGGGGAAATGGTGGGAATTACAGTTTTTATGTTTTACACTATTTACATGTTTTCAAAAACTGACCCTTAATGATTGCCATTAGAACAGACCAGCCCATCCAAGCCGTGCTGCCTGCAACTTAGCAATAGGATCGTCTCCATAATACTAAGCAGCATAGAGATGGTTCCCATGTGGTAAAATTTATTATATCATCCTTATGGAGCTAAGGAGGTTTAGATTAGCCATTAGGAAAAACTTCCCAACTATCAGGGTGGTTAAACACTGGAATAAATTACCTAGGGAGGTTGTGGAATCTCCATCACTGGAGATATTTAAGAGCAGGTTAGATAGATACCTGTAAACGATGGTGTAGATGGTGTGTGGTCCTGCCAAGAGGGCAGCGGGCTGGACTCCAGGACCTCTTGAGATCCCAAGTTCTAGTGTTCTATGATTCTAATACTTCAACCTAATGATTATAAACTCATGACTTTTTTCAGGCTGAAAACAACTTATTGTTCTAAGCGACATAAGATAGGTGATGATCACCTAACAAAATAATTTATTAGGTGATGAGCTGGGTGGGATTTTCCAAATCTGAAGAAGTGGGTCTGTCCCAAAAAAGCTCATCAACTAATAAATTATTTCTTTTTCTGTTTTGATAAGAAAGGTGGTTCCCTTTTTTCCCCTTCACAATGGCTAATGTGAAAATGGAATTATTTCTTTCAGCTTTTGTTTTCAAAGCACTTTATAATTTTTGGATACCCATGGGTGTGATAGGGACACACATATAGTAGACCCCAACTTACACAGAGGTTACGCAACCCCTAAGTCAAATTTCATCTAACTCAGGGAGTCAGGAAAGTGACTGGTGCAGCAGCACTGGTCAGTTTCTGAGCTCACCGGAGTGGCGGGCAGCCCAAAGCCAGGTGCCTGCCAGTTCCCCGCCATTCAGAGTCATGCTAACTCAAGATAGGTGCAACTCAAGTGTGCGTATCTCAGGGTTCTACTGTACTGGCATCCTACATAGAGTAATTAAGCCAACTTTGGGATGTTCAATAACCACACTGACTTTACAGTTTTGCAAACTGGACTCAACCCTGATTAGTTTGTAAATCGTGAAGTATTCTCAAAATTGCATAAAAATGAAGGTGTGCTCTTGCAAAATTGTCCCTGTTGTCACAAAGTCTACTTGCGTGGAGCACCTAACAGGATTAGAATCTATACAGTGAATGTGTGGTTTTGGGGGGGGGGTTCTCTTTTTTTGGGGGGAGGATCAAATTATTTCTTTTGATACTCATATATACTATTTTTAATGTGTCCATCCTTCTGTCTGTATGGACGAGGTTCTACGATATTCCCCCCTTCACACACTCCCCACCCTGCACTGTGCCAGCTCCAGCCCCTCTCCCAGCCACTGTGGGGCCTGACCCAGCCCCTAAATGGAACCCCTCTACACGGTGCCAGCACAGGACCCGAGCCAGCCCCCAAATGAACCCCTCTGTATGGTGCCAGCACAGGACCCGGCCCAGCCCCCCAACCAAGCCTCCCCTTCCCTGTGCCAGCCCGAGCCACTCCTCCTATCTAGCACAGGGCCTGGGCCAGACTCCAATCCACCTTTCCCCTAGCCAGGGCCAGGTTAAACAACCCAATTTTTCTAGTCTTTCCTCAGACCTCATGTTTTATCTAGACCTTTAGTCATGTTTTTTGCTCTTAACTCATCCACATCTTTCCCTAAATGTGGTATCCAGAACTGGACACAATATTCCAGTTATCGGAGGGGTAGCCGTGTTAGTCTGGATCTGTAAC
Organism: Carettochelys insculpta; assembly: GCF_033958435.1. Classification (NCBI taxonomy): domain Eukaryota; kingdom Metazoa; phylum Chordata; order Testudines; family Carettochelyidae; genus Carettochelys; species Carettochelys insculpta. The sequence continues at coordinate 94,344,738 of NC_134139.1, forward strand.
AGCAACGAAGGGTCCTGTGGCACCTTATAGACTAACAGAAAAGTTTTGAGCATGAGCTTTCATGAGCACAGACTCACTTCATCAGATGCTGGTCTGGGAAATCTGCAGGGCCAGGTATAAATAAGCCAGAGCAAGGGTGGGGATAACAAGGTTAGCTCAGTCAGCAAGGGTGAGGCTTACTACCAGCAGTTGATCTGGAGGTGTGAACACCAAGGGAGGGGAAGCTGCTTTTGTATTTAGCCAGCCATTCACAGTCTTTGTTTAAGCCTGAGCTGAGGGTGTCGAATTTGCAGATGAATTGTAGCTCAGAAATTTCTCTTTGGAGTCTGGTCCTGTTGAGGCCTGAGTAGAATACAGGGTATGCCTGACCTTTACTGCCAGCATCAGGTCTCTCACTAATCCCCTGTGCTGGGGCCCAGGACAGTTGCCCGGAACTATCCAGGGGACAGGAGAGCTCTGTCTGCATTATCATCTCTCTCTAAAAGCAGTCGTCTATAATTGGAAGGGGAAATATAGTTTGTCTAGTTATGATATTGTTTTAAAATGTTATATTAAACTTTGAAAAATTTAACTTCCTGTATGTTGTGGGCTCGTTACGCTTTGCCCTTCCAGGCTTCACTCTTTTTTTTTTTCTTTTCTATTACAGATCGTGTATGTTTTTCTTAATTGTTGTGGATGTTTGTTTTCCTTCCTTCACCTTCCACTGCTTTATACCCATTCTTCCTTTTGCCGTTGTCTTTTGTTTTCAGCCTTTCCAAAGTCTCTCTCCTGTACTTTACCCCTAGTCATTTTCTTTTTCGCTCTCTCATTCATGCCTTACCCATGCACCCATTCGTAGAATTTCTTGCCCCAAAATTTAAATACGCTGCACTCCCCTCCCCGCCACCTACTCTTGAGAAAGCTGCAGCAGCTCCTGAGTTGCTTCTCTACTGCGGTCTTTCCTTCATTCTCTTCCTTGTCACAAACAAAATCAGTAAAAATGGTATCTCTGGACTGCTTTGCTCCAGTTCCGTCTCCCCTTTAATACAGCGCGAAGCCTTGGGCTGCTGCTTCTCACAAGTTTGCCCTCAGGGGAAAGAGTCAGCACGTCTATCATTCCTGACTCCTCTTGCCTGCTCCAAATTATCACTTGCTTTGGGCAAGTCAGTTTTTGCAAGCCCTGTTTTGATTTTCACTTCTCTTGCATCTACACCCGTGTTTGTCAGCGATCTCCACTCCCACACTGTTGTATTGATGGAGGTGACCGAAATCCTGAGGAGCTGAAAGTCTAACAAGTGACCAGGCTGGAATTATATAAATTATTATATTAATAGCCAAAACCTTCAATACAATCTCCCTGTAAAAATGAACATATTTGCCTCTTGTTCAGCTCCTTTTTTAGCTCTCTTTGCCCTCTTTTGGAGTATGTATATTTCTCTCTTAGCTATCACCTACACTAAGACCCTTATTTCTACCACTGACTTGTTATGTGACCCTGAGCAAATCATTCAGATCTCTGTAAAATGGGAATATAGGTTGAACCTCTCTAGTCCAGACCTTTCATCTGGCAACATCTGTAATCCACCATGATTTTAGTTAGCTGAGCGACTAGTGAGAGTGTGGCCAAGTTTCCTGCAGTCCCATAAAGTTTGTTTACAGCCACCAATCCTGACTCTCAGTGTTCTGTGCTGTTATTTAGCTCCAATTGATTCCTAAATGTGTTCTAAGAGCCCAGTAAACAGTAGAAGTGTTGGTAATGCTGCTAGGCAATGTTGAGCCCCTGTGGTTCAGAAGAACTTCTCTCATCTGGCATTGGTCAGGTCCCAAGGGTGCCGGACTAGAGAGGTTCAACTTTCATTTACCTATCTATAATATACTGTTTATAAAGCACCTTCATGTTCTTGAATGAAAGGTGTGGTAGAAGCACAATATATATCAGTGTTGAAAACAGAATGTTCCATGTACATCTGATGTTAAATAAATACTTTTACTTAAAGGTCATTTGCTTTTCAGAGTGTAAAAAATGGATCTGGCCAACCACGGACTTATACTGCTACAGCAACTAAATGCTCAGAGGGAGTTTGGTTTCCTGTGTGACTGCACAGTTGCTATTGGTGATGTCTACTTCAAGGCACATAAATCTGTCCTTGCTTCTTTCTCCAACTACTTTAAGATGTTGTTTGTTCATCAGACCAGGTAACTATAGAAAGGTTGACTGTTAAAATGGTATTCATTTAACTTAGCTATAAAAGTCTAGCTGCATGCAGAAATATTAAAAAATGTTTGTTTGATTTTTTTTGTTAATCTTCATAGAGAACCTGAAATCTGTTTTTATTTTCAAATAAGGAACTTAATCAAAAAGTGTTAAAGTTGAAATTGTGTTTCAGTGGAGTCCAGCTAACATCCAAAACGAATATACTTCAACAACAATTCTTCACCTTTAAAAACAAACGTGTTAGATTATCTAGAAGTGAATAGTTAAAGTGGAGGGCCTCGTCTTCATTTCTGTGTAATTCTTGGTCACTGTCATCCACCCAAACATAACTTTATCCTCTCAACTGGAAAAGAATATCCAAGAACCTGTAACTAACTACCAGGAGAGTGTGAAAAACATTATTGTAAAATTCATGAAACATTTGTTTTTCATCTTTCCTCCACTAAATTTGTAAGTATTACAAAGGTAAGATTTGGTGAGGTGATAGGGAGCAATAAAGGATGGGACACATCCCTTAGTACAGGGGTGGGCAAAATGTCACCTGAAGGCCCCCAGACTGTTGGATATGGACCACCTCCAGCATCCCACAACCTGGCAGAAGCTTTGCCCAGGCTCCCTGTCTGCCCCATACCCATACACTGACCAAAGCAGCCAGCTGCAGGAGCCAGGTGCTCTGTATGCTGCATGCCATAGGGGGATGGGGAAGGAGGATTTCATGCAGTGCCCCCACTCACAGCACCATTTTGCAGCTCCCATTGGCCACAACACCCACCCCTCTCCCACAGGGGCTCACTGCACACTGAGAACGTGGTCCCCCGCAGCTGGTGCCTTGCGTGGCAGGCAGGGGTGTGGCAGGCAAGGTGGTCTGACTGGGCTACTGGCCAGGAGACACCCAGATAACTGTCTCCCTGCCAGAGCCTATACCTGGCACCTCAGCCCCTTCTTCCCTTCAACCTTCTGCACGCCCCACCCCCTGTACCAGGTCACAACCAAAGCCCCTTTACTCCTGCCCCAGTCACAACCCCCTTCCAAAGCCTTCAGCCCTCCTCCAGGTCAGAATCCTCTGAACCCATACCCATATCCTCATCTGGACCATGCATTAGGGATGTAAAATCCCAGTTAATCGGTTAATCCCATAAACGGTAGGTAAACCTACTGTTTAACCAATCAAGGGTTGGGAGCAGTTGCTGAAGCATGGACGGGGGTGCTCCAGACAGGCTTGAGCAGCCCTGCTCCCCAGTGCTCTTCTCCTCCCGCCCCGTTAGGTTACCGCGGATGGAGGCTGCACCAGCCATGCTGGTGTGCCTGCCTCACTTGGCTGGGGCAACTCCGTATCCATGCTAGGAGTGGGGGTTGCTCCAGCCCCTGCCGGTTAACCAGAACAGGTAAGCTTCATTGGTTTAGGATGAGGGTTACTTGTTAAGTGGTTAACAGCTAACGTCCCTGCCCTACACCCTAATCCCCTGCCCAAGGTCACAACCCCCTCTGTTGTTCAAGATTTTCTATAAGGCTAGAATTTTTGAAAAGCAATGTAGTATTGTTTTGGAGAGCTAACTGGACTCGAGTTAAGTTCAGTCTTAACTCTTAAAGTTTTTTCAACTAGCCTTAAATTTTGAATCTGGTATACAGGTGGAGAGGTTTCTCCAGGTGATGCTCCCTCCTTGCATATTTTATCAAAGGCTAGGGAGGAGGAGATTGTACTGGGGGTGGGGGGTGGAGAAATGGGATGGCAGACTAAGGAGAGAGTAAGCTTCTTGCTCAGTTGCAAGGTAGGGGACAGCAACTTGGGGGAACACTCCATAGCACTACTGACCTCACACACTGGGTGAGTCACACTGCATGGCCAAAGTTATTTTATACAGAAACCTCTTGGTGGCAGTGGCAGAATAACTTCGCTTAAAAAAAACCAGGCCTATCCTCTGACTGGATGGTTAATGTCTTATATCTAGAAAATTAACCATTTAAAGTTTAGCATGAATAAGAGTCTCTGCCTCTGTCCCTCCAGTCTTCTGCATTCCTTTCATTCCCTCTCCCCTCCCACACTTCTGTTGCTTCCTTTTGCCAAACCCCTTTATCCCAAGACCAGGTAGCATGCCTTAAAGTCCTTTGCTCTCAGGCTCTAACCCTTCTAATACAGTGCCCCATTATTACACCTCCTGCTGTCTCCTCCCCAGTGTCTACCTAGAGTCAGCATCAGTACTGCTGTAAACACTTATGATGTTGCTTTGTAAACACATGAAAACAGGTTCTTAAGTCTGTAGCCTAAGTGTAGTTGCATGTAACAGGAAAAAGGTTGGGAAATATTGGTTGTAGAGCAACCTATTTAGCTTCTAAAAGTATGTGCTAAATTTTGATCAGCAAATTCCTGAATTGCATCAACATTCATGTTGTACATTGAAACCCATGTAGAGAACTGTCTGATATAATGAAAGAGTAGTTGGAAGATTTTTATTCATTATGTCAGTGTTTTGCAATATGCAAATTTTATACTTCTTGTTTTAGCAATCTTCCACTTTAAGTGAATTGCTTGTAAGCGAGGTGGCTTTGGTAAGATTTAGTCTAGCCCTTGGCAAATTTAAATATAAGACTGGAGAAAAACAGAACCTTGTAAACTACAAAATATGTTGTGTGGAACAGCAGAAATGAATTGTTATCTTAGCATCTGTCAGAACACATTTATGTTTCAAAGCAGTTGGTTTACTCAGAATAAGATTACCATCTTTCAGGTGACAAAGTAATTAATGCCTTTGGCCCACCTACAAACCATGTTCTGTTATGACAAGTTACACCTTCTTTGAAGCAAAACTAACTGTTCCTAGAGTGACGTATGGGCACTGTAGGTTACTGTTTTAAACTTGCACTGTTAGCATTCACACATTTATAATTTAATAGCAAGTGTGAATTCTTTATGTTTCAGATGTCTTCCTATGTTTCTGTACGGCACATGTAGAAGTATTATGGTCAGTTACAATGCTGCATAGAACAAGAATTGGTCCCTGCACATATAAGCTTACAGTCCATTGGTTGGAGCTTTATTAATTTAACGTGTTACTAGCAGTCATCTGTTATCCTGGTTCCTAAAATTCAGTTAATAGAGGAGGTTGTTTTTAAAAGCAAATGAACTTGTATTAAATTGTATATTTGTGTTTCAAGCATCTAACACACATTTATTTCATCAAACTCAAATGGCCTAGATTAAATTCTAGAGACTTTTCCATATCTTATTGGTTACTGAACTGTTATTTTTCTTTCAGTGAATGTGTCCGTTTGAAACCAACTGACATACAACCAGATATCTTCAGCTATCTCTTGCATTTGATGTATACTGGGAAGATGGCACCTCAGCTCATTGACCCAGTTCGATTAGAACAGGGAATAAAGTTTCTGCATGCCTATCCACTGATTCAAGAGGCCAGCCTTGCCAGTCAGGGTACCTTTTCTCATCCAGATCAAGTTTTTCCCCTCGCATCTTCTTTATATGGCATTCAAATTGCAGATCACCAGACAAGACACCCCACTAAGGTTACCTCAGCAACTGACAAACTTGGGCGAGAACCAAGGCCACAGCCTTCCAGGATGAGCCAAGAGCCAGCCTCTGAGGGCTCACAACTCTCTCAGTTGGCCTCAAGCCTGCCTCAAGTGACCCGGACAACCATGACCACTTCTGACCCTTTGCAGTCTTCATTATCTCCAGAACTAGTTTCCACTGCTGGTAATAGTTCTCCTCCAGAGGAGGAAGCCAACATGGAAGCATCTTCTTCAGATGAACAGCCTGCCTCACTCACAATAGCACATGTAAAGCCAAGTATTATGAAAAGGAATGGAAGCTTCCCAAAATACTATGCCTGCCATCTTTGTGGTCGTCGGTTCAATCTGCGAAGCAGTTTGCGCGAGCACCTCCAGATCCACACAGGAGTACCCTTCACATCAAACCAACAGGGAGAAAGTAGCATTTCCCTTTCTCTTTGTAATAATGCAGCTGAAAAAGATTCCATGGAAGTGCCTGAAGCGGGAATGATTAGTGACAGTGAGCTGCAGCAGATCTCAGATTCCCCAATCATTGATGGACAGCAGCAGTCAGAAACACCACCACCATCAGACATTGCAGATATTGACAACTTGGAGCAAGCAGATCAAGAAAGAGAAGTTAAAAGACGGAAATATGAATGTTCCATCTGTGGACGCAAATTTATTCAGAAAAGCCACTGGAGGGAGCATATGTACATACATACTGGCAAACCTTTCAAGTGCAGCACTTGTGACAAAAGCTTCTGTCGGGCCAACCAGGCAGCCAGACATGTGTGCCTAAATCAGAGCATGGACACATATACTATGGTGGACAAACAGACTCTGGAACTCTGTACTTTTGAGGAAGGCAGTCAAATGGACAACATGTTAGTACCTACCAACAAGCCCTATAAATGTAACTTGTGTGACAAAACATTTTCAACACCCAATGAAGTGGTCAAACATTCGTGCCAAAATCAAAACTCTGTCTTTCCTCTAGAAGAAGACCGATCCATTCTGCTAGGTAGTGGGGACACAGAAGCTACAGAGACTGATAACTCGGTGTTAACCTCCATCAAAAAGGAGCAAGAAGCAGTGTTGTTGGACTGATGGTGAAACCTATACTTTTTTAAAGTTCATTCATTTGTACCAAACCAATACTCCCCCCTACAACCAGAACTACACAGGCATGGTAAAAATTTGGATCTTGCCCCGCCCACAAATAAATAAAAAGCCTTTGCCTCAAGCCACAAGATAATTGATTTTAATACAATAGTGTGTGTGTAAAGGTAATTCAGCTAACTTTGTCAATAGTACTAGTAAACTCAAATTTGAATAGATTTTAAACAAATTTTAGATTATTTAAATGCATACTTAGATGCAATGAAGTGTGTAATGAGGAATAAAAAAAACATTTTTTGGTAAACAAAAAAAAAATATATATTTAAATTATAACTATTTTCCCTGATAACAAGTCTTCCTGTTGCGATGAACTAGCAGATGATGCAGTGTGCTTTCTAGAGCTACATGTACAAACTGTGTAAGATAACTTCAAAAAAAAAAAAAAAGCTTGAAACTTTCCCCAGTGAACCTATGAAACTTTGTTTTTAGTCTTGAGTTTTTCCTCACATATTCCCTGGGGTGTGGATTTCAGGTAGCATCATTGACATTTTTGTCTAGTCAAGAAAATTTAGTTACTTCGTCAACTTTGACAAAGCAGCAGTAATAATAATGTGATGGCAATCTTTTTATATGTATATATAGAAAGCGTGCGTGTGTTTGTGTGTTTGGTATATACAGGTAAATAAATGCACACACCCTAGTTAAATGATCATCTTCTCTCAAGTTGAACCAAAAAGGTTCATACATTTTTAGCTTTGACAAACTATTTTACATGCTTGCTTTTCAAATAAATTTAAACTGCTCCAGGATGTGTGCATTTTTATTATCGTGTTTGAATGGAAACTAAAATTAGTGCTGTCACCCAAGACATGGGGAAAACTGGAGAATAGAGAACTTGCATACTGGTGAGTACTGTGCAAGTATCAGTGCTGCATTCACATATGCCATAGCAGTAGATCCAAGGCATTCTTTATACGAGGGGCTAGGGTAGCCTCAATCACCTTATTCACATAAGTAGTCTCAGCCTTCAATGTCTAATTGCATGAGAAGGTGAAAAGTAATTGGCTGTTTGTTTTAAAATATTCACCTTCTAGTAGTGGACAGAGGGAGAAGTGTCTGTGGATCATGGTTGTTTTAAAAGTGAAGCTGCAGTGCGGGTCAGTGATTTCTGTTGTTTAAGGGATTCCTGTTACTTTAGACTCCAAAGTAAAGTATGCAAACACTGGGAGGGCAAATATCTAGAGCTAGCTATTGCTCAGGATGGCACTGCATCTTTGTATTTAAAATCAAGTTGCTGATTTTTATATTTCATTTTTTATAGATGCCTGGATTTTTTTGCCAGTAGCCTAAAAGCTAAGCAGATGGCAGTAAGGCAGCCCACTGATCAGTCATTGGGCCAATAGGAAGGCTTACCTAGGCAGAGTAAGTGCCCCACCATAAACAGAGGTAGTGGAGAGAGAGCGTGGGGGGAGGGAAAGTAAACCACAGCTCTGCTCTGTGTATATGTTTAAACTGAGTATCATCCTATTTTGTGTATAGTTAAGTTCTCGGATTTGTAAGTTTTTATACATCATTTCATTAAATAAAAAGTGAATTAAATGAAATGTGATTTATTTTGAGTCTGATCAAAGATGAGTGGCTTGTGATCTGTTCAAAAGGACTCTTTTTGAAGCAATATAGGAGCGATGGGAAATCATGCAATATGAGATGTTAATAAAAACTCTTTCATATAAGTGAACAAATGGCTGAAGAACATTACACCTGTCTAGAGCAAAAGTACAATCTAAACCTTGCGTTTAGTATTGCTGTGATAGACTGACTTCTAAGAATTCATTCCACAGTATATCCTTTGAGGATGAATGCCCATATGAATTGCTATACTATCTCAAAGTAATATGCTATGTCTTATTCTCTAGTTGTAGTGCTGACAATTATAAGTGTGTTAGAGGCTGCAATTGCTAAGCATTTTTTGTAATTTGATCTTCACTGGTGGTCAGTATCTAAAGTGCAACCAAAAGAGGAAAATTAGGTCACTTTACATACAGATAAGTGGTATATATAGATATCTTTGGCTGTTCAAAACCATTTTGCTGAGCTATCCTCTTTAAGGATGGAGGAAGACTTGGCCAAGGAAGGATTTGTGTCCATATGCCCATTATAAATTATTTTAAATATATTATTGGCTGAAACTGGGTGACATTGTTGAATTTTCTATACTATTGTGCTACTGCTTTGAGTTTGGGGGTTTGGGGGTTTTTTTCCCCTGCTTCACCTCAGGTCAAGAACACTCCAGTTCAAACGGTCACTAACATCATTGGTGAAAAGTACTTTGTAAGCTCTTACAAATGCAGAAAGAAAATACATTGACTTGCTACAGTTTTTCAGTGTAAATAATTTTCTTCTCAATCTGAATTAATCTTTTTAGTCACAGATGAAACTTAATTCTTTCCCATAACCCTTTTACATAAAAGGAAGGTTATGACTGAATTCTTCATTATATCTAAGTGGTAAAACTGAAGCTGTTTTTAGATACAGTACTACTACAGCAAATCTTACACATGCTGGATGGAATCCAGGGTCTGTTAACATCAGTAGTAGTTTTGCCATTGACATAAATGGGACCATTTCATCTCCAATTATTTCTACCATACAGGAACTACAGCAATATAGCTTAGCATTGTACTGATGCCCACATAATACCCTAGCAGAAAAAACTACTGCAAAGGAAGGGTTTTTTTGTCAGTTGTAGAACACTTCAAGCAACAGCCAGTGATAAAGCCTACTTGTTTGCTATGTGTTAGAGCAAGTACCTAAAAGCACAGAGAATTGCTTCCCTAGGATTCAGGTTAGAAGTTATAGTGTATGGAACAGGGAGATGGGAAGACAACAGGGCACCAGCAAACCCAAGAAGTCCTTCACCAAACTCTAAAACTTGCTAGTGTCTGCATGAACATTCCCTTTCTACTTACATATATGTAGGGCCCACATTGTGTTGTGGCCTGAATATTTACTGCATTAATTGAACCCTGCTTATGATTAGAACGTCTCTATTTCTCCTTCAGCCAGACAAAAGACTCCACCTTCCCTCCTCCCCCTGGCAAGTAACTGTTTCATTTCAAAAGATCCATCTCTGCCCATTTGCTCACCTGTCTGCTTGCCAATAGAGAATGCACGCTCTGGGTTTAACCCTTTACAGGCATTCATTTATCACACACTCCCTCACTCATGCCCTTATAACAAGCAGCCAGGTCTCCTCTCAGTCTTCTTACCCAGCCAAGTGCTTCAGTTTTCATGAGACAGGCCCTCCATTCCCTTGGCTATGCTAGTAGCTCGTCTCTGTACCCCTTCCACTTGCAATTCATCTTTGCTTAACGTGAGTAATCAGAATTGTACATGAGTATTCCAACTGAGGTCTAACAGCACCAGTGCCTTGTATAGCAACTGTATTTCACTAGCTCTAAAAGAAATGCCTCACCTGATAAAACCTAGGAACACCTTTGCCTTTCCACATCTGCATCACACTGGCACTGTATCATCCTGTGATTGACCAATGTCATCGTCTCTGTTGCTTCCAACTGACAAGCTCTTCTCCCCAGCTCATGGAACAAAATCTTACTGGACACTAAGTGCACCCATATTCACCTTTGTACAACCGAGTTCAATCCCATTTCTGTCACTCCAAAGTCCTGCTCCGAACCTATGTGGTGTCACCATGGCAATTCAGTTCCTAAAGAAGCTGTTAGAGCCACGAGATCAGGATTTGCCTTATGTTCAGGTTATACTTAAGTCCAGCTTTGTGTGTAAGTTTTTGGGTAATGCAGATTTACTCTATTTTAGTCAATGTCTATGTTACACATTCATTCCTATAGGCAGCAGGACTAGATCATGATTAGCATATACATCAGCACCAAGTGTAGATATCATTGGATCAAATTCTCAGGTGGTGTGAAGTAGAATAGCCCCATAGAATTCCTTTGCCAAGTTCTCAAACTTCTCTCAAATAACTTATTGCAGCTTCAATGCAATCAAGGTTTCTTTTGATATTCAGATTTAAATCTGAATGCGCATTAAGACCCTACTCTCCTCTTGTCAAGAGATTTATCAACAAACAGAGAAATCTTTTGCAAGAAATTGAAACTACAAAACAGACACGAGAATGAACTTGTGGTTGTACTTTATTTATGTCAGTGAAAATCTACCTTAAAAAACAAAAAATAGAAAAAAAATCAAAATATTTTTAATCCAGTACATTGGATTAGAGAAAGCTGCAAGCTTGGAGTTTAAGCACAAGCTACAGGTTGCAGCCTGCATATTTCAGGGGCCAAGCAATACACTGGAACAAAGTAGTATCTGTATGTAGAGACATTCTTTGCACCATTAGGAAGGTCTTAATGATGCCATATTTTATAGATGTCGGTTACAAGAAGAAACAGTGGTTATACAGTTAATGTTTGTTGCATTGCTTAGCTAGGCCCAGGATTAATAAAAAACAAGCAAGATTTAAGCACTTGCTTCTTAATTTCTAAACAGACAATTTACACTTTGATAAAAGCTAGCTTTTTTAAATGAGGTTTAGACAAGAAATAACTTTACATATTAACAGCTTTGGAACTACAAATGTTAGACTCAGGATTACACAGGTCATGCTGCTATTATTTTGTTTTACCAGTTGCAGATCTTGCAATATGGCTTAACATACATCGGTATATAATTTTGTACAAGTGTAACCAATTTGCATGGTGTTATAAAGAGCACAATTAAACATAAGCAACATAACCTCTGGGAGCCAACAGCCATTGTTAGAATTACTTTTGTAATTCATTTCCAAAGGGGACAAGCTACCACTAAGGAAAGACCGACTGGATAGTTTGATATCATGTGTCTCAACTTTATTCTTCTGTGAGTTAAGAAAAATCTTTATATCCTGCACTCATGGAAGCATGTTAGCCAGCTACACTGGTGAGAAAGCAAATCAGTGTCATTTATTATTGGCCAAAATCAAGGCCCTTCCTGCCATGTTCTTTATAGGATACTGACTTTTTAGATAGCAAAAGGACACTGCTTTTTTCTAGATATCCCCTCAGTTACTAATACCAAATGGTCATAGGAATGTTATATATATACACACATACATGTATGTGCATGCATGTGCACTAAATCAGGTAAAGTCAAAGTCCTCAAAGTGGCGATGCTAATTCAATTCAGTACAACATCAAAGTGGTCTGCAAAAATATTTAACCTTGGAACCTTGAGTCTCACATGTATGATTAACTTCTGTTAAAATGAGCTGTGAGGAAGATTTCAAAGGTTCCAAGCTCTAGCGTGGTCTTTAGGATTAAATTAAAAGCTGTCCTAGGTTACATTTTTACTGTAGCATACATGCCTGTGGTACAAGTTACTAAAGACCTGCTCTTAACTCAGAATAGCTTCCTAATTATAGGAAAAGTGTTATTCAACTACAGTTAAAACCTTCTGGGGGGAGTGGGGAAATTTCAGATTTTTTTTATTTTTTTTTTTAAAGAAAAAAGAGTTCCTGTACTATGCACTTTGTGCTGTTACAGAAAGAGTAGCAAGGTGGTGGTAAAATAAGAATTATAAAACTAAATTTTTAAACAAAAACACATTCAACCCTCCATTATGTACCCTAAATGTTCAGAGGACAGCTAAACACACAACTGGATATTACTACAGAAATTACTTTTAGTCTCTTGTTACTAACTCCCAGGGACCAATAGCTCCCTGCTCCAATATACTGTGATGGTCTATTCTGAGCACATTCCCCCTGTACTTAACGTAAACCAACAACCCGATATTTGGAATTCTCATTTACGATTACAGCACAATGATCCTAGTTCCGTCACTTTTCAGCACAGGGCTCAGGTCATGCCTACACTAGTACTTACATCAGCAACACCTGTCATTCAGGGGCATGAAAAACCCACGCCACCTAGCAACAAAAGTTTTGCTAGCTTACGTGCACAGCACTATGTCCTACCAACACAGTTACTGCAGCTTGTTGAGATGCCTTTATTATGCCAATGGGAGAGCTCTTTCCTGATGGCTTAACGGGGCAACACAAGCAATCTTACAGCTGTTTAGTACAGCTGTGCCACTGTAAGCTTGTAAGCGTAGACATGGCCACGTTAGCAGATGGTGTGCAAGCTATGTTTTATACACACTTTAGGAGAAACCCATGTCTCCTTGCCAGAGGTGAATTAGTTGGCTAACACACTTTTTCTGAGTAACAAGTTGAAAGTTACAGAACACAACCACCAGATGGTGCAATCAGTGTGATCAGTCACTTTTCTTTGCTTGCACCGTGCAGCCACAGAGTGTGAGACAAGAGAGTGGTACATCTGTGTAACAAGAACATTTGGTACACCAGAAGGAAACAGTTCATTTTAAAATAAATTACTATACAGATAGGATAATGAAGTTATTGGTCAACTTCTTGCTCAACCTGAATTGTGTGAAGTTCACAAAGTGCAACATAGAACTTTTAGAAGCCAGATCAAAAAAGTATACCATGCTTGTTCTGAACCTGTAAGCTCAAGTACTTAATACTTTTAAACATTAATAATTATTGTTCAGTTACCTAATATGTAAAGCCTGCCCAGAAGTTGTAACTTTACACCTGACAAAGCTGAGAAATATTTTGTTCCAGGTTTGCCAAGGCTTAATTAAAACCAACAGAACTAAATATAAGCAAAGATTTTATTGAAATCACTTTCAGAAATCACAATCTGCTAAATGTACATGAACATAATGAAACACACTGTTCTGGAAATAAGTGGGCACAATCCATACCTAACAAACTTTTTTTTTTTTTTTTTTTTTTTTTTTTAAAAACATGTCTCATTTCATGGCATCTGTGTGGTTCAGCAGACAAGGAAATATCAAAATGGAAAAATAAGAAGCATTAATCCTTTGTAACACAAATCTTTGCCTTTTTTAAATTCAAGATTTAAACATGAAAATTTATTGAAATTGCCATTTCAAGGCTGCAGTAGAATTTCAAATGCGTAAATTTGTAACTTACAGACTTCCAGCTTCCACCAGATGCTGCCAGAAAAAACAAACTGCAATAAATTGAACTTTAAATGTTTTCAATAAAATTATAGTGCACTCCCTATAGAGGCAATGCAAAATTAATTTCTGCCTAATAATTTACATCAGTAGATTTCCAAATATGAACTATACCTTTCAACCATGAATGTTCTTTCATGGAAGAAGGACCAGCTAGCACAGTGCCTTAAATATCAGTTCTCTTCCCTTCCACCAAGTGGACAGCCTGCCTAAATTTAATGGAGAATTTTTTGTCTAGCTGTAGTTCTCTCACAGTGCTTCACCATGGTCACATGCACTTAGTCTCATATATTGTGATGCAAATGTGTATCATTTTGCATTTTTAACATAAGATGGAAAAAATATACATTAAAATCAGAACCAGTTTTATATATATAAATACAAAGAATTACACTCCAGTTTTGGAAGCATGTTAAAAGAGGAAAATCTGGAACAATTGGAACTGGGCATTGCCAACAGGTTATGGAAATCATTTAAACCAAAAAGACATCACTTTTTCATCATTTTATCAAACAAAAGTAAAGAAGTCCTGTAAAGAGGAAATGTTAACATCCAAGAGTAGAGGGTGATAACTAAAGCTCCTGATGTTGCCTCAGGATTGTCAGCTACTCCCAAGGAACGACATCAGATATTGATGGTCTGTCTAGTCGCAATTCAGAAACATAGGTCTACAGACCAGTCAGCTGATTCCACTTTCTGTTCTCGCCTTCTTCACATTCTGGTCTCTCCAAATGTAACACGCTTTTAACAGAACTGCTGAAACGAAAGAACAAAGATATTGAAGTCTTAATAAATCACAGATTACTCAAGTAATTTCTACTGAGCCTCTTAGAGCTTCCTTAACTGGAAAGGATACTTTTCATGAGTAGTGTTGAAGAGAGACCTCCAACTCATTTAACATATCCCCGTTTAAAAAAGAAAAAGCACCCCAAAACTGAAGGTTGGGAGCATGGGAGATTTCTCTTTGCCCTTCGTGTGCATCTCCCAAAGTCCACAATGAAGGGTGTCATGACTCCTGAGGGACTTGGGAGGTACACCTTAAGCATTGAAATAAAGACAAGGTGGGTGAGGTAATCATCTTTTACTCGACTAACTTCTGCTGATGCTCACACAGAGCTCTTTCATGCTCACAGAGAGCTTTTCTTCACGTCTGTTAAAAAGGTACTAACAATCCAGCGAAATCAAAGCAAGAGATTCTTTTGCATAAGAGGTTAGCACATAAGACGCGCCTTACTGGGTCAGACCAAAGCTCATTCTAGATCATTATTTGGTCTTCTGACAGTGGCCAGTGCCAGGAGCCCCAGAGGGAATGAACAGATCAGGGAATCATCAAGTAATACATTCTCCATTCCACATTCACAACTTTTGGCAAATGAAGGCTAGGAACACCATCACTCCCTAGCCTGGATGGACCTATCCTCCATAAACGTATCTACTTCTTTCTTTAACCCTGTTACAATCTTGACCTTCACAACATCTGTACCATCTTCATAGTCGTTCAGGTTCATGCTCTGGTGAGCCCATGCATAACTGGAGTTCTCATCCATGGTCTTTCTGAGGCCCTTCTAACATGCTGTAAAAACCTGTATGAGCCACCTATGTCACAATAACTTTTTCTGCATATAAAAGCAGGGCAATGTCCTGGGACTACGTGCCACAGGGACCCCTGCAAATCTACAGTGCTCAGCCTTTTGACTTTGGCCCTGGCTGGGGGGGCTACCTCCCCCACCCCCGACTTCTGCCTGATGCAATGGGGGCTTCAGCTTGCTGCCTTGAGTCCCAGTGAGCGTCATGCTGGTCCTACTTGGTGGATCCCCTCTGAAGCCACCTGTGGCCCCCGAGGGAGCCCCAGAACTTTGGTTGAGAAATACTGCACTATAACATACTCTATACAGGCACACTTTTACACCCTCCTGCAGAACTCCTAAGATGCACAGAAACTGAGCACCTGGGGCCATGGTGTCCTGTAAGTTCATCACTTGCCATATGTGGCGAGCAGGATACTGTGGTATGGCGATTCTGGGCTCTAGACCACATGCAGCTCCTTAGAATCACACATGTGGTGTGCCCTCTGCCCGCTCAGGGCGTGCACCCCACTGCATGGTGGAACAAGCGCGTGGCAGCAGCGGTAGCTCCTGCAGCTCCA
Organism: Carettochelys insculpta; assembly: GCF_033958435.1. Lineage (NCBI taxonomy): Eukaryota > Metazoa > Chordata > Testudines > Carettochelyidae > Carettochelys > Carettochelys insculpta. Next base: position 94,360,793 of record NC_134139.1, read on the forward strand.
GCCCTTTTGATGGCCCTAGTGAGTCACTGACATTTAGCTGGAAGTGGGGAACTGGCTCTGGGAGAGGGCATTCAGTTAGAGTGGGGAGGACAGCTGAGGATCCCTGGCTCTGGGGGAAGTGGGGCCCTGTGGTGAACATGGAAGGACCATAACCACAAGTGTGGTGATCTTTGATATACTACTGGACACCACTGACCTAGGGAAATCCATAGGAACAGGTAATGGGTAACTGGAGAAATGAATGAGCAGCAGAAGATGACGGCACACCCTACACAGATGTTCTAAACCTAGAATCTGGAAAAAAGATGTTAGTAGAATTTGCAAGGTTGAGGATCACTGTTCATCGTTTTCAACAGCATGTCTGATTTAACTTCTCGTCTGCATTGACAAGCTCCCATAGTGATTCCATTTCAAGGTATTTCAATGAACAGAAAAGACCCCAGTATTTTCATTAAAATTTTAATAAGTGAATTTAATCTTCTATGGTCATTTGACTGTCTATTTTAACCTCTTCTGGACTGACATATTTCTGACACGACTTAAAATTAGAATGTAACTATCAAAATTTTTTTGTCTTGTAGTCTAAATCAGAAATAGGAGACCTAAAAATTAGTTAATGGGAATAACGAGGAACACATAGTGAAGTATTATACTTAAATTCAGTCCAGCTAACTTCATATTTGGGAGAAAACTTCTACTTCGTCCCCAGACAAATTTGTTTTTGCTTGCAGACTCATTTAAGGGGAGAAAAGCTAGATAAAATGGACAAAAACAGCCTCTTCCACATTACCCTGGAAACTCAAATGCCTGCTTAATTATGAGCTCTCCCATTCTAGAGTCAATGCACATTTTTCTGGACACAGCAAACTGAATCTGTCACCTTCTCTAGTTTGTTTCAGTTCTTGCTGAAAGGCAAGTTCACACACAGAGGATTGGATTTTTGTAAAGATACCGTCAAAACAGCTTTCAGAATTTCAACCTATCATTTATTCTGAACTCCCCTATCACAACAGCTTAAGTGACATGGTTGCACTATTTTGTTGTCGTCGGGTGGCTCACAAATATCCTGTAGATGACGCTGGCTGGTGTTTTATATATGAGGTGGCTGTATTGCCGTACTGGGTGTGTGCTACAGAAGGGATTCTTTTTCAGTACTTCAGAGCAAGGACTCAGAGGTGGCATTCCTGCTGGGAAATGAAAACTGGCTGAACAGAGTACTTCTCTCACTTCCACAGAACTTTAGGACAACAGGAAGACGGCATCACAGCCTCCTTATCCCAGTTTGTTCCATAGACTCCGTACTGGTTTTTGGCCCACCAGTTTCCAGCCAAAAAGAGTGGCTGGAAATCAGTAGCAAGTCCAAAGAACTTGCACCTCTGCCAAGCAGGATACTCCCAGAAGAGGATGGGTAGATGAAAGTTTTTCTTTTAATGAGCACCCATCTTCCAGTGGTCAGAAACCTGACCTCCTCCTAGGTGCCCACCATTCAAGTGGCTATCTGTTAGCCAGTTCCTAGGTTGTATTCTTCTAAAAATCTAAGACCAAATCCTAACACAAATCAGGGCAGCTCTCTTTGAAATCAACAGTTACACTGACTTACACCAGTTGATGATTTGAGCTCTAATTTTCAGAGGCAAAATATCAGTCATAAGAACATTTGGAACTCCTATTTTCCGCCTCTTTCAAAGGAAACACCAAACAGTTTAGCACTGAGTGGAACGGAGAGACTGCCACTACTGAATGATCAGCATTTCCCACAGCAATTTGATTCTCCTTAGGTTTCTCATCCAAGTACTGACTAGATATGGCTCAACTTGCTTAGCTGGTAAGATGACAATATTATGGCAGAAGGACTGTTGCTGGAATTGCCCCCTATTCACCAACAAGTGAAGACTAAAACAACACGTGGAACAAACTCATTGTATGATGCAAGAAAAGGGAGGGGGGCCTATAGAGAGCACAGCACACTCAAGCAAGAAAGGGGAAGAGTAGCTCGCTCACTGCAGTTAAGAGACAGTGTTGAACGGCTCCTGAAGAAATGCTCCAATTTTCCAAGGTGTTGAGCATCCAAAGCTCCAATCGGCACTGATAGGGGAGTGCAGGTGAAGGATAATGCAGCAGGCAAGTGCAGCATAACTGAAATTGACTAGTAGAGCTGTTCAAGGTGTTGAACACTAGCTTCTCTTGTTGATAGTGGAAGCTGTGAGCACTCAACAACTCTGAAAAATAAGGCTCCTTATTTAAGTTTCTAGCTAGGAACCAAACTTGATCTGCTTGATGGTCCATCTTAGCAGGGCTGACATCTACCATGGGCCTGGGGGGAAGGCTCCACTCCATGCCCCTGGAAGGGGTGAAGCCTTGGGCAGAAGGGGAGGAGCTGAGGGCAGTCAGCCCTTAGTGCCACCCAGAGCATGGCAGTGCTCTCCCCTCCACAGCTGGAAGGAGTAGCATTTCCACAGTGTTTCAAGGGGGCCCAGGGCTCTGGCCACTGATACTGTCATAGTGACTATGGTGGAAGCCAGGAGCTCTGGGCCCCTTTGAAACGCCAGACCCTTGTGCAATTGCAGCCTCTCCATACTGACATAGCCCCCATCAGTAGGACCGGTCCATATAGTCCAGCAGCCTGTCTGCTGACAGTGGCCAAAGCAAGGTGATTCAGAGGGAATGAACAAAAAAGGCAACAAACTGAGTGGCCCATCTCCAGTTGTTCACTCCTAGCTTCTGGCAAGAGACACCCAGAGAATATGGTTCCCAAGACCATGTTGGCTAAAATCCACTAATTATTTTTTTTAAACTCCGTTATAGTTTTGCACTTCACAAAAATCTCCTAGCAATGAGTTCCACAGGTTGACTGTCCCATTAAGTGAAGCAGTACTTCCTTCTGTTTCACAACTGCTGCCTATTAATTTCATTGGGTGACCCATTTTTTTTTAGTTATGCAAAGGAGTGAATAACGCTTCCTTCGTAACTTTCACATCATTTGCTATTTTCTATAGCTCTATCATACCCACCCTTCGTTGACAAATTTCCCAGCTTTTTAACCTCTCCACTTATGAAAGCTGGTCTAAGCCCATAACCATTTTTGTTGGCCTACTCTCTACCTTTTAAAATTTGAATACAGTTTTTTTTGAGATGTGAAGACCAGCACTGCATGTCTTATTCAAGGTGTGGACATACCATGGATATGCACAGGGACACGATGTGTGTGTCTTATTAGCTATTTCTTTCCTAATGGCTCCTAACATTGTTCACTGCTGTGGCACACTAAGTGGATGTTTTCAGACTACTATAAATAGCGCCAAGATCTCTTCTGCAAATTCTAATAGCTGATCTAAATCCTATCATTTTGTATAGAGTTTGGATGTTTTCTCCTGTATATTAGTTTGCATTTAGCTACATTAAATTTCAACTGCCAATTTGTTTCCTGCTCACCCAACTTTAAGAAATCCCTTTTTAACAGTCTGCTTTATATATTCAACATCTGGAGTAATTTTGTACAATGTTATCACCTCAGTGTCTACCCCTTTTTCCAGATCAGTTATGAATGTGCTGAACAGCACTGGACCCAGTTTAAAACCGTCCATTCTGACTATTTCTACCTTTTTTTTCCCTTTAACTAGTTACTGATCAATAGGAGGATTTTTCCTCTTATCCTATCTGTTTACTATGGGTACGAGCCTTTGGCGAGAGACCCCATCAAAGGCTTTCTGAAAGTCTACATACAGTGTAGTGAATTCTAGTAGATAGAAGAGGCATGATTTCCTTTTCTAAAGCAGTGATTATATTCATCTAGGGATCTGGTAATTCTGTTCTTTACTATAATTTCTACCAATCTAGTATCTTACGTTAAGCAAAAAAATTTGAAAGTTTTGACGCTGGTTTGGAATCCTGTGGAGGTCTTTGATTCAAGCAAAGAGCATTACACAGTATCAAATCAATAACATAACAGGAAAAGTTCCTGAATACATACAAAAATTAACTAAAGAAAATGCTACTTACATTAGGCCTCAAGATTTGGTGAGCTCAGACTTTGATTGTGGACTCCCAGAAGATGCATATTGGTTATTTATATCTTCCTCTGTGCATGTCTTTGTGTCTTCCACTGGTTGGCTACATTCATCATCTTTCTTTTCTATATGTGTTTGCTGAACCATATATTTCTCTTGGGTTTCTGTCACCTGCCCTGCTGCTTCTTCTTCCTTTATCTTTGGTTGGTCTGTTGTGGTCTCTTTGGGTAAGTCTTCTGGAAGACTCATATCTGTTGCTGATTTTTGAGCCCCTAAACTTTCACCTGAAAGATCTTCAGAGACAGGTACAATCTTTCTTGAATCCTGAATGTCTCCCTCTTTTGACACAGAAATAAACAGCACATCTTTCATTTGTTCTAGCGAAGCTTGTTTCTCTGCAGACTGTGTTAAAATAGCATCTTTGATTATACTTGGTTGCTGGAACTCTTGTTCTTTATTCTCTATTGTCTCTTCACTTTTTACAAGAAACTGCTGATCACCCTGTACACTATCCTGAACTCCAGATACATTCATACTTTTTTCGCTTCCATCTATTAATTCAGTCTGCTGCTGTGGTGCTGATGTCACGCAGTCAGCATCTGGCTCTTCTGTTTTCTCAAGTTTGTCAACAGCAGTCTGAATTATCTGTAATACAATTTTTGTACTCTGAGATTCTATAGCGACAGACTGAACAATATCTTTTTCAAATTCTATGTGGGTTAGAGATGGGCTTTTTTTATCTTGAGAAACTATTTTTTTTCCAGCTTCTTCACTACACTCTGGCTTTAGTTGCTTCTTCCCCTGGGTTGCACCATCCACATAATCTTTTGGGACCAAATCATGCATTGTGCAGCTTGTTGTTACTTCAGTCATTCCATCCACTATGGAAGTGGTCATCTCTGACACTGTTGCAGTTTTTGCACTCCCATCTGCAGCCCCAAATCCTGAATGAGCAACGGTAGCATCTTGGACAAGTTCAGAAGACAGTTTTTCAGGCACTGCTGCTAAAGTTTCAGCTGAGGTTTCTATAAGTTTTACAGTTTCTGCAATGATTTGCTCTTCAACTGCAGCAGCTGTAGCAAGTACAGGTGCTTTTAGAGCCTCAGAGCTTTCAATACTAGGAATGGGTGAGCCAGTATCTTCCAGCTGCACGGCTAAAATCTCCTGTTGCACTGCAGTTGAAAGTGTATCACCACTTGCAAGTTCCAATTTTCCAGATTTAAGCAGCACATCTTTTTCCACTTCCCTCATTAGCTCCGTCCTGGTTTCCTCTCTCTGAGTGTCATTTGAGCTTGTTGAAGTCAGTAGAAACATTTGTTTTGCTTCCATGGGCTCCTCTTCATCTCCCTTTCCATGCATAAGCAGTTCGTTAGGATGTACGTCACTCTGCAAAGAGGCCCCGTTTACAACTGCTCCTGTGTATTCTGGCTCTAAGTTAGACAGAGCATCTGCCATAACATTCTGAATGGGATCCTGAGCTGCAGCTGCTTCAGTGCATTTTGATTCTAAGGCAAGCACAGCACCTTCTACCTCTCTCATCACAGGTGCCTCAGCTATCTCATGCTGTATGGCATCCCCAGTTATAACTGCTTCTGCGCATTTGGTTTCTAAAGAAAGCAGGGTATCTTCCACCTCACTCTGCATGGAGAGCTTAGCTCCCTCACTCTTCATGATGGCGTCCCCTGCAGTCATTTCTTTGCATTGTGGTTTGATAGTAAGTGTCAACTCACCTACCTCACTCTGCACCATGGCCTTAGGGGCAATTTTTTCCACATTACTTTGCACTGTGGCCTCGGCAGCAATTGTGTCCATGCATTCCAATTTCACACCATCTGGCACCTCACTGGCAAGTGCCTCTCGGCATTCCTTTTCTACGATCTGCACAGCGTCCTCCACCCCACTATGTGCAGAGGCCTCAGTCACATCACCCTGTGCTGGAACCTCAGGTGAAACTGTTCCAGTGCATTGCGATTCTACGATAAGCACAGTATCTTCCTCCTCTTTCTTCACAGGAGCCTTGGTGACCTCCCTCTGCATTGCCCCTACAGTAGCAATACTTTCTGCCTCACTCTGCATGGTAGCCTCTGTCATCTCACTTTGTGACGTGGCCTGTCTGCCCTTCGATTCCACGCTAAGCATAGTGTCTTGCCCCTCACTTTGCGCAGAGGCCTCAGTCACACCGATCTGCACTGGAGCCTCAGTTCCAAGTGCTTCAGTGCATTCTAATATGGTATGCTCAGTATCTTCCACCTCCGTCACAGGAACCTCAGCGACCTCATTCTGCACAGGGACCACATCTATAAGTGCCTCTTTATATCTTGGTTCTAAGGCCTCCATGGCATCTTCCCCTTCACTTTGCACTGTGATGTCAGTACGCTCACACTGTACAGGCGACTCAGCTGCTTCTCTAGATTTTGAGTCCAACACGAGCACGGCATCTTCTGCCTCATGCTGAGCAGGGGCTTCAGTTACCTCACTCAGCAAATGGGCTTCTGCTACTGTTACTTTCACACTTTTTGATTCTAAGTTAGGGACCATGTTCACTACTTGCTTAAAGTCCTGAGACAATTCAAGCTTTGCTTCCTGTATTTCGCTTACAGATCTATTCAGTTCCCGAGCACCTTCATCTGCGATTTCACCTGGAGTTATTTCTATTAGATTCACTTTGGCCTCTTCACTTGCAATTTCTTGTGGTTCTACTATTGTAACAAGCTCAGCTTTCACTTCTGGCTCTGCTTTGGTAGTTATTGCAACACTACTGTACAATTCTTCCTCTTTCGGTTTACATTTCTCTGGAATCCTTTCTACTTCAGACATTTCTTCAGGTTTTTCCATAAATGCTTGTTCAGTTTCTTGCCATTGACTTTCATCTGCCAATCTACCCAACCTTTTAGCTTCTCCTGTGTGTTCCTTCATTACAGCATCCTTCTCAGACATTTCTGACACTTCCTGTAAAACATTTCCATCAGCTTCATTTCTGCCTCGAACACTTACTACACTTTCCACGTGTTGAATGTCAGAATCTTCTGGTTCTTCTTTCTTTAAGGACTGTTCAACCAACACAGTTTCTTGGCATATGATTTTAACATCATTAGCTTCATCTTTCATTTCAGATCTAATTCGCTGCACTGATTGAATTACATCAGTCACAGTTCCTTCACTAACCATTTGTGCTTTCTCCGACAGCTTTACTCTTTCTACAACTTCCTCAAGAACTTCCTGTGTGTGTTTGTTTAATTCTTCTAAATTTTGTTCAGCCCCTTCTATCTCCTGCACGGGTGTAACTTCTTCTGTAGTATCTGGGGATTCTATTAACTGTGACACCGCAGAAACCATTTCAGTCGTCTCCTCTGCAAGGGACACCTCAGTTGCTCCTTCACCACAGGAAATGTCTGTTGCCTCTTCCAGTGCTGTTACTGCTTCTGAGGTTAACTCTAGGTCACTTATAAAGGTATCATCACTAGTGTCCTTTCTCAGCTCCGGCAAAGTTTTACTAACCACCTCCGTCTCTTCTACAACAACTTCAGTTTCAAATACCTGCTCAGTTGGCTGCTGTTCATCTTTATCCTGTTCAATGGGCTCAGTCACTGTAGCAGATATCCAAGATGGTGACCTTTCTTCAATACTGGTAACTGCTCTCTCCCCTTCCACAACAGTCACGGTAACTGCATGAACCAGTCCTTCACTGGATTGCTCAATAATTAAGGTATCTTCTAATTTTTCAGCTCTCTTTTCATCTAAAGTTTCTTCCCTTATAACCCTAGCTTGTACTGCTTGCTGAGCTTCAATTTTCTCTTGTTCAGCTGCTTCATATTCAGATAAAGGAACAACAGCTGGAACATCAGAGTCTTCTTCATTGGTTTCTTTCATCTCTTCTCCAGCTTCCTCCATACAAACGTGTTCTGGCTTCCCATCAGACTTTTTCTTTCGACGACCGGGTATTAGTTTTTTAAATGAAACCCATGTTTCTTCTTTTCCAGGTTCGCCATCTGAAGTAGAATGTTCTATGCTAGAAACAACCACAGATTCCTCAGTTCGCTCTTCCACTTTGATTTTGGATTTTCTTCTTGGAGTGACTAGCCTTTTAAATGATTCCCAGGTTGAAACACCCTCTCCTTCAGATGGGCTTCCAGCTTGCTCTGGTGAGGAACTTCCTTGTCCTTGATCACTTTCTTGGGAACTAGTTAGAACTGTGTCTGGTGCAGTTTCTTTACTTTGCCCAATCTCATCTATTTTTTGGCCTTCTTGAGCAAGCCTCTGTCCTACTTCCTCATCAGAAGACGAGGATTTCCTAGCTCTTTTCTTAGAGGAGCCAACACAAATTAAGGCTTCCCATGACACAGAAGTATCCACCTTTCTTTTTGGCTCTTCTGTGCTTCTTTCTAGCTTCTGGTCCTCACCATTTACTTTAGTTTCTTCTTGATTTTCAGAGACTGCACTTTCTGTAGAAGACAAGGTAGCACTCTTTGCCTTATCCATTTCTTCTTCTTTGTCACTTTCAGAAGGCCTTCTGACACGTTTCTTGGGAGTCACCATCTTTTTAAATGATGCCCAAGGAGTAACACACTCTCTTTTCCTCTCTACATCTGAAATTACTCCTTCTTCAGTTTCAGTGACTTGTGTTGCATCCGTGGTTTTTTCCACAGAAGGAGGTTCTGTTGCTTCTTCAGGTGAAGAGGCAGAACTCTCTGCCTTTTGTTCTTCTGGACTTTCTGGGGAATCAGCTAAATGTTGAATTTGTTCTGCTAGTTCCCCTGGCTTACCTTCTTCTCTCTTTCCTTTATGCTTCTTTCCAGAAAGTTTCTTTAACCCAGTACCAGTAAAAAGTTTCTTTAGGGGGCTGCCTTGCACTTTGGCTCTCTCTTGTGATGACAAAAGTTCAACCTCATTTGTGATACCTTCTGGAGGTTTGCATGTAGCTGCATCTTCAGGGCTTGGGTCCATGTGCTTGATGTGGTCATCCACTACAGTGCCTACTGTTTCTTTGGCCTTCATTTGATCCTCAGTGGGTTCAATTCTTTGTACCACATCTTCTCCATCTGATTGTTCAGAAGCTGAGGTGGGCATCCGTTCATTCCCACTTGCTTTAATCTCTGTAGTGCTAACATGAACTTCTACCTCTGCGTCTAACTTTTCATCAAAGACTTCTGTTGCAAGGGGAGCTATTCGTTCAGATTTCTCAGTTTTTCCTTCTAATAATTCTGTTGCCACTGGAGCTACTGTTTCAGACTTGTCTTCAGATTTTTCTAGTTTTTCACCAAATATTTCCATGGTCGTGGAAGCTGTTGGTTCAGATTTCTCTTCAGAGTGTACTTCAGCTTTTTCTTCTGACACTATTTTACATTCTTTTGCTGGTTTTGATATTTCTTCAAGGGATACATCTACTTTTTCTTCAAAGGGTATTTCAGATTCCTTGTTTACACTTTCAGCGGTCTGTTGTGGAAGTGGCTGTTCAGAAGGAATAACTTCCTCCTTCAAACTTGTTTCTCCTGGCAGCCCGGTCACTTTCCTTTCTTGCTCTTCCTTTTCTTTCTCAGTTTGATCTTCACTTTTTTCTGTTGGGATGTCTGCAACATCTTTTTCTTGCTCTTGTTTTCCTTTCTCAGGAGACTGTTGTTCATCCTCTTTAGGCTTCCTAAAACTAGTCTTTTTCCTAAACCCAGCCCAACCCTGAGTAAAGAATTTTCTTATTGGCGATGTGGTATCATTAACTAATGCATTTGTTGCACATTCTGGTACTTTGCTAGGTTCTTTTTTCTCTTCTGCTTCTTCCTTTCTTTCAGCTTCCTCACTTGGGCCTTCGGCTACCTTCTCAGAAGGAGATTCATCTTTCCTTTCCTCACTCTTTGGTTCTTCTTCAATCTTTTCTGCAGGGGGAGTCACTTCATTTGGTGTTGTTTCCTCCACCAGGTCTAGCTTTAATTCTTTATGATCCCCAGCTCCATTTGCTGCCACTTCTGCTTCCTCTTTTTTTACAGTCAGAAGCTGAACAGGTTCAGATTTTTCTGTCTTGTCTTTTTTAACAGTAAATTTGAATCCAACAAATTTAAAAACCTTTTTAAATCCAACATCATTAGATGGAGATTCACTGGGTTGTTCCAGCTCTTCTACCTTTTCTTCTTCTGATGGCAACTGTTCATTAGCTTCCTGAATATCCTTCAGTCCTTCTTCCACACCAACCTTATCAGTTGATTCTGGAGTCATGGCTTCCATATTTTCATCCAGCTCTTCTTTCACAATCACATTTGCAGAGTCTCTTTGTCCAACTGTAAAAAAAGCAAAAAGCATGAGATTTACCATAATCTTAGTTAGGGTATGTCTTAAGCTCAGCTATTTATTAAAATTGCTTGAGATAAGATACTTTACATTTTAATGCAATCTTGTAAAGCGTGTATTATATAGCATTATGGTGGCATGTCCTCGATCTGTAATAAAGCCTTTAACAGCAGGTCTCATTTTAAACCTAGTTTCCTCCTCATCTGTAAGAGGTGAAGAAAATCATGTCCATATTTGCTTTGTTGCTTGACAGACAGCTCATTGAGCATATTCTAGGCTCTCTCATTCTGTCTGGGCAAGTGAAGTTCAGGACTGCAAAACAAGTATGCTGATAACAGATGTTCACTTCAGAAATGCCTCTACTTCAGAGGATACACACTGAAGCAGATGCTCAAACTCCTTCCCAGTCAGGGAAAAGCATTGCATCAACGGTGAAAGATCAACAGTGGGCAAAAGGCTGGTGGAAGGATAAGAATGTGTTATGTCTCCATCTGAATGTAACAGGACATGATGGGATCCATCACAGAGCTGAAAACAGAACTTAAAATGTCCTGTCCACCAGTCCCCTGCTTCAGCAACAAGCCAGACATCCCTGTACTCTAAGACTTTTTTCAGCAGTATTTTAAAACATCAGCTTAAACAGTTCCACACCTCTCCACAACTTCAACAAATACTATCATGACTACCAATCCTGCAAACTCACCCTGAGAGCTAAAATTCCTTCCTTTTTCCACATATCACCAGTAACCAAATTAGTGAGGTATAAAAGAGTTGCTTGGGACAATTGAAACTGGTAATAATGCATGAGAAGGCAAAAAAACAGTTTTAATCTCAGACCCTAGAAGCTCTCCCTCTGCTTAGAGGCTTCCTGGGTGCTGCCCTGGTGGCATTTGTCCTCATTAGACAGAGCAGTGCCCCAGTGAAGGCAGAGGATACGTAGTAATCTGGGGAGGAAAGCGAAAGAGAAAAATTATACAGTCTTCTGGTCTATATTAGCATGCAGCATAACGCATGTCCTCTGGTAGAGCTGTTTGGGTTATGGTCGCTGGAACAGGATAACTCAGGCTCTTCCTGTTCCCTACCACTCTCATGCCAGCATACAGAGGGTATGAAGGAAGCTACGTGTCCCTCCTCACTCACCGCATAGGCTAAGTCTGCATGCGGAACAGGGTGCCCTCTACCCACTTACTCCCCTGCAAGACCACACAACCAAATCACTATTTAATTCTCAAGAAATGCAGACTAAAAAAAGCTCAATTTTTCCCCCTTCCATAAAGAATTTCCAAAACCTTACTTAAAAATAAAACTACTAACATTTTCTTCAAACATTTTAGGTTACTGTCAACTTACAGTGCACCACAGGCTGACACCCACTCCTATGTATCTTGGCCTCTGAGCCCTTCCTGCTTTCCTACAGAATATCAAAAGGGACAAATTTCATAACAGCTTTCCTGCTCAGAGCATTTGTCACCCTAGGTGGAGGCATTTTACTTATGCCTCACATAGTGTACAACCAGAATTCTAAGAGTTTTCTTGGGTGGAGTGACAGGGCCCTTGATTTATATTATTCATTATAGTTGTTTCGGTTAAACGTACCATTAATGGTGTCCTTTTTGGTATATTGCCGGCAGGCTAGCAAGAGAGGCAACAGTTGTAGACTAGCATGCATACACTGCATTTAAACGTTTGGAGCATAAGTTACCTAAATGTCCAAATGCACTCAGCAGGAAAGCTAAAATGAAACGTTTTCTCTTTTGGGGCGGATGTAGAGGGGGGCGGTTTGGGGGAGAAAACTAACAAGGGAAGCTCAGAGACTCCAACTCACAGAAGAAACAAATGCGGGAATGCGTTGTATTCCACTTACAACTACTTTGGATAATTAACATGATTACATTCTATATAATCAAGATAAAACCTTGTGCTGCTCCTGCTGTTGTGACAACAACTTACACCTATGAGGTCCTGAAGAAACCCAATCCCACAAAGCAAGCTGCAAATAACCAATTTACTCCCTGGCTCTCCACACAAGCATACTTGCACCTGCGAAGCACGATGAGATACACTGGGGCAGAAGGGTCACAAAGGTGTACCTGTGTGTATCCAATTGTAGATCAGAATTATATTGTATAAAACCCTCTCAAATATAATGAAACTTCCAACAGGGACCTACAATCTAACCCTGAGGGAAGGGCCTTGGTGCTCATATCCAAGAAGGATCAATGAATTTTGAAAGTTTTTTTTTTTTTTTTAAGTGAACTAGCTTAGACTATTTCATATTGATAATAGCAGCTTGATATTATTTGCATTTGCAAGATAGTTTGAAATAACTCATGAGGTGATAGTGAATACTGTGTGAGAGACAGTAAAAGCAGCAAATGTCTGAGCACATCTGAGCACACAAACCATATACAAGCTAATCATTGGCAAAGAAATACTAAATGGAAATAGTTAAAAAGGAATTTTTTGACATTTTAAATTTCTGAGGGAACTATACATTGGCTGTGTCTACCCTAGCACCCCTTCTTCGAAAGGGGGATGCCAGTGAGACTTCAGGATATGCTAATGAGGCACTGCAATGAATATGCAGCGCCTCATTAGCATAACAGCAGCTGCAGCACTTCAAAAATGCTGCTCTCAATTGTGTGTGGCTCATCTATACAGGGTCCTTTTCGAAAGGACCCCGCACATGTCAAAATCCCTTTATTCCAATAACCAAATAGGGGTTTCAACATGTGCAGGGTCCTTTCAAAAAGGACCTCACGTAGACGAGCCACGCATGATTGAAAGCGGCACTACTGAAGTGCTGTGGCCGCCATTATGCTAGTGAGGTGCCGCATATTCACTGCAGTGCCTCATTAGCATATCCTGAAGTGTCTCATTAGCACCTGCCTTTCGAAAGGGGGGTGCTAATGAAGACATAGCCTTTTGTATTTCATTTATTTCATGACTACAAATAGGGTCGCCAGTTTTGGCTGGCTGGATTTCTGAAGGTTTCATCACATGCCAGAATCCTTAATTCCTAGAGACTCCAAGACAAATTGATGAAGGCTGGCAATCCTACAGGGGAAAACATTCAAAACCTGGCAACAAGACCTTTGTATTATCTCTGCAGTTTACTATATGCAATAACTATAGCACTAGGCTGAACAAACAAAAACCAAGATGTGAACCCATAATCCTAGAACAAACTAATTAAGTGTTAAATCATGGCCAATCTGGGGACCCATGAATAATGCTCTACTATTAGGGAGACAAACTGAATCACGCTTGTGATGGGATTTGGGTGAGTGTCTGGGAAACGAAGACGGTTCTTTACTTGTAAATCTTCTCTAAATGTAAATAATAATAAATCCTCACTCCGAGGTCATTGTTTCTAGCGTTTGACTATGGGACTTCTTCCAACTAGAATTCTAAAACTATTAACTGCCTAGAAGTGGTAGTTAGACAAAGGACATTGTTCATCTTTGCAGTATGTTAAGAGGGAAGAATTTGTTTGCTTGTAATATGCCACGGTCTCTACACCCATATTAATTAATTTCTTAAAATAAAAGGAAAGGAATAAAGATATATGAAGTGAGAAAGCAAGTTATCGCATCACAACTAATCATAGCAGGAGGGAGGGGAAGGAGAACACCCACATTTTACCCACAATTCTTCCTTAATTCTTGTCATATGAATAAATTCCTGATGCCTAGAAATTCAAACATTTCCATTAAGTAATTTTGTGAGTTAATTTAAAAAATGGATCTGATATAGTCATTCATACTAGTGTAAAATAGATATAAAACAATCATGTTGAAGTGTTTTGCACAGGAGTAAATGATTACTCAAGGTGTTGGAAATTAGCACACAGAGTACACCAAGAGATGCTTATAATGCTTTAAGATCGCCTAAAATTTTTGAGAAAATACAACCGCAGTAGTATAAATTGCAAAAATTCCAGCCTGCACACCAAAAAATCCAACAAAGCCACTATGGTAACATTTAAATATCTAACACCCAGGAAAGCAGGAGCACTTTTTGTTTGGAAGGGGCAAATTTACTTTCTTTCTAGCAGGATGAGTTCAAGCAATTAATGCTTTAGAAAAAGTATGCAGAGAACTCAGCCTAGTGACTAGCATAAGGCAGACATCCTAGATAGGAAGCAGTCACTGCTGCCAATGGATCCAAGTTATGTAGCTTCAGCTCCATGAATAACATGGCTGAAACTGATGAACTTAGGTTAGATGTACTTACAGGTTGGGTCTTCGCAATGGTGTGTCGATGGGAGATGCTCTCCCACCAATTGCTCTTGTGCTTCGCATTGAGGTGCACTACCCAAGTTGGCAGGAGAGCGATTGGCAGTCGATTTATCAATAAAGCACTGCCCCATTGCTCTCACCTGCCGTGAAAACATGTCCTGAAAAATGTAGCTAGACTGGCAGTTCGTTTGGAAAACAGGAATTCTAATGCCACCATCTGATTAGCGGAACACCCACAGTGCCCACAGCCAACAGCACGTGTATCTACCGGTGGCGTACATCTGCACATACTCATAAGCCCAGGAAATTGGGTTGGGAGGGCTGTGCAGCTCAGCAGCCCAATCCCCAAAAATATTTCCAGTGCCACTGCACGTCTTGGTGCACATAAAATTTATTCCACACATGGATGGAAAACATTAGTAGTGCCTGTACTCCTTCCCACTCACTGGGGTTAAAAGTGACTCAAAGCTCCTCTTTTCCCACCTTCGGTTGCCTCTTTAAAGCTATAATCATCTTGCTTTTATTTTCCAACTTTTAAAATATCTTTTCCAATCACCTCCTTGAAAAAATTAAACTCAGATTCCAAATATAGCTTATTTTCTCCCCCTTTACAGCAAATTTCAGTTTGCTGGACATGGAAGAAGGGTTATTCCGGCTCTTGTCACTACTGGCAGGGGGGAAAAAAAGAAAACTGATAGTCTCATGGTTGTCCCAGAATATCACTCAGGCTTGGACATACTGACATACTGTCAGTAGCATGTATCTCTTCTAGCTCCTCCCAGATATTAGTCCCACAGTGCCTACAATCTTACCCCACTTCTATATCCTCAGCTCCATACTCCCATGGCTGCAGCAGGGTGGAAGGGGAAAAAAAAGTGTTGGTATAAACTTGTAATGTTTGCCACCTTGAACACCACCCCACCCCCAGCTGAAAAGTGATTTTCTCAAGTTTAGCATGATGCAGCACTAGTGTCAAATAGAACAAAAACTGGTTAAATCACTGAGCCCTGGCCTAAAAACTTATACTAACTATGATCCATGGTCTCAAATGATGTAGTTCTTCCCACTTAAGCCCTGGTATAGACACTGCTGTGAAGATGGGCACTGACTTAGCTACTGCCTCTCTGGGAGGTGGGGTACCCATGCTGACAGGAGAACCCCAGGGGAGTGGGTAGCATCTTTTGCTATTGGTTGCAGCTGGGTAAGTATTCAAGGTTTGTCTATATGTCATGCACAAGGTCATGAAGGGATGGTCAATGTGTGGTCACCCTGGTAGGCCAGATGCCCCAGCCTAATTTGCTTGTGTATTAGTATACAGTAGAAACTTAGTTATGAACTGACTTTTCAACCACATACTTCACTTGGAACTGGGATGTATGCCATTAGTAAGCCACGGAGACCAGTAATAGAGTATAGGACTGCATTATGTAAACCACTAAAAATACAGAGAAAGCATTTTTCTTATTCATAGTCAAGTGTCAAAGGTGTATTAAGTCATTGTTCAGTTGTAAGCTTTTGAAAACACCACAACATTTTGTTCTGAGCTATGAACAATCTTTCCCAATGTGTTCATAAAGCTAACGTTCTACTGTAGACCAAACTGATTATTAAATACAATAATAAATTTGATATTTAAACTTCATGAAAAGTAAAGCAGGGTGATAAGTGAAAAACAAGGAAAGTATCTGTATCCTGTTACAGTAAACTCTTTCACAACCAGCATTCTATCACCCACAACTCTCAAATAACTGGCATTTTAACCATAAGTAAATTTTAGTTATGTTTTCAAGTAGAGTACAGAAGTAAAGCCCACTATATCATAACAACTTTGCTGCGTGGACCTATCCAGGGTAGTGACATGGTGAGCTTGCTTTCTGTAAGAAGCAATAGCTCGAATACCAACTCATCCTGGCTAAGTGACTGGTCTCCTGGGACTGAGAACAACCTGATGGGGTGTGATTTTTGGTTTAAGTGACTTTTTAATCTCAAAGTCCATCCAGTTTATCTGGGTGGCAAGACAGAATGGAGAGACTAAGGGGACAGTGACTCCATCATAAGACTGGGATATTGACCCAGGAGTTCACATTTGTTACTGTTTTGGTGAAATGTTAGTATAGAACACTCCACGAACTTGGGGTGTCTGCCCTGTTTTCCCACTGTCTGAGCTGAGGTACTCACATTTGGGAGCTAACTCCAGAGAGTTTGATTACATTTGCTGATAGTATCTGACTACTCCACGGGAAAATTAAGAGCTCCCCGCTCCCCCGGCAGTTTTGGGCTTTTTTTTTTTTTTAGGGGCAGGGGAAAGAAGACAGTTTATCAACAAGTTCAGCACTTTCGCCAGCAGCATTCTGCCTCTCATCCATGAGGCATAACGCTGTATGGATGCTCTGGGGGGCCTCTGTCAACAGGCCTGTCTGCTGTGCTTCCGGATGCCTGTTTTGTCAAGAGACCAGCTGGGCAATCCCACCCTGCTGCTCTGTTGACAGAGCGGACCAATCTTCCAATTGGCTTTTTTTCTGTGTGGCTGCACTCCGTCGACGAAGTTTTGTCAGGAAATCTCCTCTGACAGCGACTTCTGTCAACAGACCGCTGTAATGTAACCATAGCCTAAGCGTCTTCAAAAGGAATGAATGTGGCTGCTGGTAATTTTTCAGCTGCTACTTCCCACCTCAACATTTGAGCTCTTCCCTGCAATTATTAGTGCATACAAAAATGCCACACTGTTTGAAGTATCAAAACACGCATATCCACATTAAAACCGAGGCCAGCATACTTCCTAACAAGTTATGTCCTTTTCAGTAGTGTGGTAATTAATTGCCTGGTGTTTCAGTTCTGCAGTTTGAGGAAAAGAACAGCAGATGGCAGTACATCAACATTTTTACAGATAACACTACAGTTTATCAGGCATGTGTCTCTCTCTAGAAGTTTATAATACACAAAAATAGGTAACACGTATCATTAATAGTTTTGTCAAAATACATTAGCCCTAAGTTAATATACTTAGGCTTTGTTTCTTTGGGGTGGGGAAAGATCTTTTAGCAATTAATCTGAAAGAACAGAAACGACATTACAGGTGAAATCCTGGCTCCATTTAAATAAATGGGGTTTGAAGTCAATTATTCTACAGGACCCCGATACTGTGTAAGAGGTGAAACTAAAAGGATGAGACTGTGCAATCCCTTACACTCTAGATATGACTGGAATGCTGAGAATACACAAAGAAAAAAGATCAAAGTCAGCTGGCAACAACTTTGAGACAAGTATACTCCTTCACTAGATGTTTGGATAAATGAAGTAATTCTACCACAGGGCAAACAGAGTAAAATTTTCAAAAATGCCTAAATCAAACTTTCAAAAGTGACAAAGAAACTGCATCTTTGTGCATGGATAAGTGCATTGTGGATATTTGGAATATAAGCAGATCAACCAAGCTAAAAATAAACCCACAAGATCCCAGGTAATGAACTAATTACAGAAAGGTACTATTCACATCCACATTTAAATAGCATAATGACAAACACAGGAATGAATAGTCTCACCTAACTAAAACGGCTAAATTCCAGGAACCACGGCCTCCATGGTATTTTAAGTCCTTAAAACAAAGTTCAAACTGAGTAATTTGCAAGGGCAGAGTTAGGATAAAACCCTTCTCAAAGAATCTGGGATTACTCTCCCTTTGGGAATGTATATCTTTTGTAGACTTCAGTGCATTCCATGAGCAAATTCTGAGAACCCCAGCTTGGAAGTACTTTGCAATAGTTGGAATGCAACTCTCTAACGCCCTTTCAATTTCAGCAAAAACAAAAAAACCACAATGGAAAACGACAAATGCAAATACATGACCTGATTTTTTTTTTTTGCATTTTACATCTTAAAACTAAAGCCATGTGCTTCACATGCTGAGATGAAACAAGGAAGAGACACAAGCTTTCATTCATTCTTTGCCCTAGAAAGAATACTACCATGATTAAGTCATTTCC
This sequence comes from Carettochelys insculpta, assembly GCF_033958435.1. Taxonomy (NCBI): domain Eukaryota; kingdom Metazoa; phylum Chordata; order Testudines; family Carettochelyidae; genus Carettochelys; species Carettochelys insculpta. The sequence goes on from NC_134139.1 coordinate 94,379,300, forward strand.
ATGAAACCATAGTTAAACAGGAAGCTTGTCAGAAAGTAGAAGTGGGATTTCCCCAAAGGGAAAAATATAAAATAAAGGGGTGGGGGTTGGTCTCTAAAAAAAAAAAAAAACAAACAACACACCACCAAACCACCCACAATATGTAAGATATTTGAAAACATGGGTACTGGTGACAACAAAATTTAATTGTATTTTCATTATAAAACCTCAGTTTTAGGTGGCAAGCAGCAAAATTGTGGGCGTCGGAGAGAGATGTCCTTTCCTCCCCTTTTAGCAGGAGCCCCTCCTGGTCTTCCTCTCTCCCCCAAATAACATTTTTCAGCCTCCCTAGCTGTCGCCTCCCCTCCAGAAGTGCCTTCTTACCTTCCAAGGCTTTGTTCACAGAACAGAATTTTACCACACTTGAACATGGTCATAAAGAACTGAGATAGTGAACATAAAATGTAATAGGATTTGTCCTTTTATCCATACTGATCACTAAGTTATATGTAGCATTGCCCCAGGTAACTCAATTCTTCACAACCGTATTCTAGCCTGGTAATGTTTTGTAATGCAGAAGGCCCAAAGAGTAGGTCTCCACAGGGGTAAAAACCCACAGCCAGCCCAGTAAACTAAGGTGGTGGAGCTAAGGTTGTGAGGCTATTTTTTTTAAGAGAAAGTTTTGTTGTTGTACTATACATTGGGGTGACACCTGAGCTTTTGAAAAGTCCACATCTGCAGCCTGAGCCCAAACAACTATACAATAGTTTTTAACCTGACAGCCTGAGTTGCATGCACCTAACTCAGCTCAACTGAGTCAACTATGGCTGTGCCATTGGTCTTTTTTTTCCTTTTTTTCCTTTCCCAAAAGGGTTAAAAAGCCGCATGCTCCCTCCATCTTTCTGATCCAGAAACATGCTGGTTCTTTCTCAAACAAAGAATGCCTCTCCTTGATGCTTCGCACATAGATAGAGAAATCAGTCAAGGACAGAGACTGATAGGTAGTAGAGCTGTCAAGAGACAGGAAGGGCAGCAAAAATAGGGCTAAATATAGTGACAACTCATTCTAGGCAAAAATCTTGACCTAAACTGGCAGCCGCCTAACAGCTAGATATTGTCCCTCAAGCACAAATCTTCTTAATGGTTCTCCTCAACCCTTGCTTAGTGTTGGACCCCTAAGAATTAATTATAGCCTCAAAGAGTTAAATTGGTTCTTTGGTTTAACACATTAGGGGTGTAAAAAAAAAAAAAAAAAAACAAGTTTACTAGTTTGGGTCCCTTTTTAGTATTCCAAGAACCCACATACACAATTTAATTTTAAACAGTTACACAAGAAACCAAGCCAAATGAACTAATCAGCTGCTTTTTCTGTTTTAAAGAAAGCTGCGACTGACAGATGCACAATGGCAATCACAAAGTATTTTTACTTTCTTTTTTTAGAAAGAAAGAAAAAGAATGTTAAGACAAAGAATCCGTTAATTAGTAAATGTTTGCTTTGGAGCTTAAAAATAGAATTGTATTGTTATGATGAAAGCTACAGACACGTGAGAATGAATAAATATTCTAGTTTTTTTGGGCTGTGTAACACTGTAAAATAAGGTTACTAAAGTAATTTTTTAATAATTAGCGCTTTCAAGGCCATTTGTATGAAATACCTACCTCGTATTTCAATACTTCATTAAATAAAAAGTTAGAAGAAAACAATGAGCACAAGAAGTGTCCATTCAGATTATTTCTACCCTTTAAAAATGTTGTATATTTAGGATGAAGGCTGAAGTGATCTATTGCAATGACCTCCACCTAGGAATCACTCTCATGCCTCACATCCACAATATGCTGCTGGAGGGACACCACCACCGGTCATCTCACACAATCCATCAGCTCAGTACCTACCCAGGGCATTTAGGGTTCCAGCTTCAGATTGTAGCTGCTCTTCTGCCTACTCAAAAGTGGTTTAATTGAATGGAATAGTTTGCACTCTAATAAAATTGCCAAGGCATTGTAACATTTTATGCAGAAGGAAATATTCTGGGGGCTTTAAGAAGTGAGGATGCTGGATTTTACAAATTTTACAGTAGCTAGGAGTCTGGAGTATCAAGACATATTTTCAGTTTAGGAGCAACACAGAAGCACTGAAGTATTAATACAATATTACAAACTTTCATATATATCTCATTAAATATCCAGTGGATAACATGGAGAATAACTTTTTTGTGTTTTACTTCTATTAACTTGGTAAATACTGTTGGCAGCTTAACTCCTCCCACCCCTTCCCCTCACAGGAGGGGCGAGAATGGTAGTTGGATGAGAAATTTTTTTAGGTTGAAACAGTTAAATCTGCAGCATTTCATGTTCTCGCAGTCAACCATGTCAACATCTGGAGCTGGTTGAGTTTCCCCCCCCCTTGGATTTGTAGCACAGCTCTGGATTTTTCCATCAATTCCCTGCATTCTAAATCTATCAGATACATGTCAAACACACCCAGCAGCCCTTTCCAAACTCTACTACTCAGTGAAAAGATGCCAAACAAGGGTTTTTGGTCTTAGTTTCTTAAATATTTAAACATCAAGGGCCAAATTCTGCTCTTGGACATATATTCTGATTACTGGGGTTACATGCATGTAAGTCAAAGTCTCTGGATTCAGCCCACAGCATAAAGGTCATCATAAGACGTTTGTGTCCACTATGTCTAGAGTTGCAAAATGTTTGCCGTGTTAAAACCCCTCAAAAAAACCCTACTGTTCTGATACTCAGAGGCTGTGTCTACACTACAAAAAGAACTTCAAAGTTGCAGCTTGGAAGTTGAGCATCTACATACACCCTGCTTCAAAGTAGGGAACTACTCCATTCCCAGGAATGGAGTAAGGACTTTGAAGTTGGGCTCCCTATTTCAAAGTAAGGGAAAATGTGTGTAAACACTCTGCTGGCTACTTTGACGTAGTGCCTAACTTAGTGTAGATGCACCCACAGAGTAGCCACGCAAGAGGGAAATTTAAGAATGAATTTGAATGGACACAGTGCCTTGCTTCTGATCATTTAATTTGCCTCTTTTATTACATCCATGTATTGGTTGGACCAGTTTGCCTTTTACACAGGAACTTTTTCTGAACATGTATATAAAGTACGTTGACATTGAATAAAATTGTATTGAACCTAATCTGTTCTTAAAATAAGCATGAAAATTACTGAAGGTCAAAATTCATAGGGATTTGCCGGAAGCAAAAACTCCTGAAGGTCTATCATGTCAAAAAAAAATCAATCATAAAGAGATGCTTACCTTGAAAATACTTATGCTAGGAGAGCTGTTTGAACTTATTAGTTAATTAGACCAAAGAGCTAAACTGTGAACTTCAATTTTCATTATGGAAAAAATTAGAATTAGACTTTGTTTTATAGACTCAAGTACTTTTTTGGAGTCGTTTTGAACTTCAGATTTGAGGGTGTAGCTTCTAACAATAAATCAGATACTCAGTTTGCATTATTAAAATAAGGTAAAGAAAATACTCTAGACATGATTTTTAAGAGCTACATTAAATTTTAAATAAAATAGCTTAATGTACTGCAGTCTGGAGCACTGCTGATTCCTCCTAAGGTATTTTGCAAGTCTTCCCTCTCTTCCTGACCTTCCTCCAATGGCTATATTTACATCTACACCTCAAATTTCAAATACCTTCTTTTATTTAGTTCCTTGACCATTTTACCATTCTATGCCACTCACCTATTTTTGAGCACAGTTTGCTGTGCTTATTAGTAGGGAAGTGTTGTTTTTTTTTTTGGGGGGGGGGGGGGGGGGTAGATAGCAATAATTAGCATTTAAAAGACATTTACATACTGCATTGCACAACGAACACTTGTAATCCATGACCTAGCCAGTGACTTATTTTAAAGAGTTAAATACTAATTCGCAGTTAACTCCACCTTGGAATATCCTAATGTTAAACAGATTGTCAGCCAAACAGTTAAATGTTGTAATCCCAGGCCCCGCCCCGCCCCCCGCCCCTGCTTTTTTTTTTTTTTTTTTTTAAAAAAGAAAATAGGGTAAGAGGGTGGGGAAGAGGTCAGTACATCAGTTGCCATTCTTCATGATTTTGCTTCCCTGCAAAAAAGCAAAAAGCATGGTTCTAAAAAAAGGTAATCACATTAACTTAATTGAAAAGAAAGCACAAGCAGTAATAATATGTAATGGTATTGTCCATCATAAACACCTTATTTTCAGGCATTTATGATACAGCTGTAAAAGTTGCTCCAGGTTGAGGTCTGATTTAGGAAATTCCTGTTATAAAGGTATTATTTTTACCAATCTAACTTTTTTAAAATCCCACACTTTATTTTTGTCAAAAAGTATTTCTAAAACTTGTATTTAAGATGCTTTGATGCTCTAAGTTTTCTAATTTACTTACTGTATTTAGAGATTCTTTGGTAAATCAGTTGGACAACCATTATGCTTTCAATTCAGCCCAGCTACTTTGCATATTAACCAAAACAGCATGCTACAAATCTTAAACTACTCTCCTTGTGCTCATTTTGAAACATTCCTAGTTTTTCCACTCAGAGGGGCAGCCTGTTAATCTGTAGTTTCAAAAACAAGTCCTGCAGCACCTTCATAAATAATTTGTTAGTCTTCAGGTAATGAGCTTTCATGGGCAAAACCCATTTATATTTGAACAAAACTACACAACGCATTCTGGACAAAGAAGAATTAAAAGATAAGTACAGTATTTACTTACTGTTATTAAAGTTTCAGAAACATCCTGATTTATATTAACAATGAATAATTCCAATTCACATTGAGGAAGACAGAAAGTTCTCTTTCTCAGGACATCTTAAGGAGGATAAATTTTAGCATTACTTGCATTTTAAACTTTACTTGCAAACTGCACAGATTTATATTGGCTTACATTATTGACACTAATGAGTATCGGAGGGTAATTGAGTTACTCTGTTTGGGCAAAAACAATGAGAAGTCCTAGGACCTTCTGTGTCAGATGCAGGTAGACAGAGTGGGTCTTCGCCCACAAAAGCTTATGATCCAGTAAATCTGTTAGTCTATAAGGTGCCACAGGACTTCTCATTGGTTTTACACTAATGAGAGCTTACATATTTTGGTTTTTCAAAACACCAAACAAAGCCTGTTGACCTCTACGTTTAAATGGTAACTGGTCCTCTGAGCAAGTTCAAATTCTTGCAAAACAGTTCAGATGCAATCAATCTTTCTACAGTTTACCAAAGTCAGTTGTTAGTTCATTATCTTTTTCTTTCTTTCTTTCATCATTCTTGTGAACCTATAAAAGTTTCCTCAAAAAATACATACATAAATTAACCATTAGTCACTAGCAATAAAAGAGTCCTTTAGGATAGACTTAGCAGGCAATAAGCTCATTAAGTATCTAGTTTAATGAAACCCCCACTGTAAACAACAGCACAAGTAAAGCTCTGGCCACAGAACTTCTTTTCCAATTCTCCCTCCCCCCAGCTGTTACAGACTACATACCATCCTCCTGTGGCTCAAATTCTCCCAGAGGGAGACTTTCAGAGGTTTTGTCCTCAGTAGAAATGCCATACTGTTGATAAAACAATTCAAACGTGAAAAGCTTTGACTCAGGTATTTGATGTACATTTATTAGCTCAAGCAGGAGTGAATGAACATTTGTTCAAACAGTTAAATAGAAAAAAATGAAGCTGGAGAGATCACTACAGAAATTTTTAGTCAACTGAGAGCAAGAGAGCCAAACATTAGTATACAGTAACTACTAAGATTTTTGTTGTTGTTCATACTCTGCTGAACTTCATCAAACTTTACATTTTCACAGGAAAATAGAATTATTGGCACAAGGAACTCTGAGAAAATATTTTCAAAATCCCAGGTTTTACACTGGGGTATTTTTTTTTAAATTAACAAAGCAAAGTGAATGGTGCTAACTTGACTTCCAAACGTTAAATTTAATGGAGTGCATAGAACATCTTATTTTAAAGTCCTTATAGTCTGCCCCTAATTGTATGAATGTGGAACAAATACTAGATGGCATAAAACATGCAAAGTCTGAGCATCTAAGTTTTCCAGGAAACAAATGGCTGAGGAAATACATCAAAAACATCAAACCCTTTCAAAACAGTGTAATGTATAACATGTCTGAGAAACAGATGATATCACAAAATTATCATTCATGATTAAGTGTAAGACAAAATTTTATCAAGTTAAACTTTAAGAATTCATGGTTGCAAAAAGCAGGTTGGAATGCCTTCCAAGAAACAATGAAGTACTTCTTATATACAGTACACACAGAAAAAGTGCAGCTTTTTAAACTCAAGTTTAGAGTGAAACTAATGTACTTTTTTGTAACTACACTAAAATGTAATTTTTGTTTTGCCTTTTTAAATTAAACAGTCAAACAACAAAGAGTCAAGCAAGAAAGATGTATTAATAGTTTTGTAGGGTCTGCTTCATTACCATTTAACTAACTGTAGTCTGAAGGATAATGTAATATTAAAATTTAAAATGTAAAATTATCTCGATTCATTCTTAGCTACAGAATCAAGGCAGTCTTGGGTAAGTTCTTTTGCACTTAATTTGTCAATTAACTATGCTGTTAGTTTATTTTCTGTCATTCCACCATAGTAATAAAAAACCCTTATCTTTTCTGAAATCCAGGAACCCATCAATTGATCGTGCATAACACTATATCACAACGTCCTATTCAAAGTGACAAATTCCAGCGTGTATACTCTAAACTTAGCAATGATTCTTATTCTGATCAAATATATAGGGCAACTTCTTTAAGATGTGACACCCCCCGACCCCTCCCCTGAGCCCTGTGTGTACAGGACCGTCTGCTACACCCCCCTTTGCGTTATCCCTGTAGGCACAATAATTCTGCAGCATAAAATCACCGAGGTGCAACAAAGACAGCAAAAGCCAATAATCACTGCAGTCAATACCTCAATACCTAAGAGTTTTGCAGTACTTCTTCTACCTACCTGTAATCGTTATGGTCCCCAGCATTTTTAAAACAGCTCTTGATGCCAAGAAATTTTCTCCTCAGAGTATTATGCTCTCTTATTTCTGTCCTCTGACGGCTCAGCGTAATCAAGAGTGACACAAGCCAAACAGCCTCTTAGGCTAACAAGAGCACACTGAACCCTTCCTTCCTCTGCTGCCTGCCGAACAAAGCAAACTGAAGTCACGCTGCAGCAGCCACCGCCTCGCTTGTCAGGCTGTCCCTCTGTAGCCCATTCCCTTCTCAGCTGTGTTCCTTTTAGCACTATAAGCGACTGACCGGGGTGGGAGAGAACTCATGTGGTTCATTTTAAGGGAGACCCCGCCCCTTTCCCACTCCGGTCCCTGTTGTTGGCAAGCAGCCCGGCCCCTCGTGGAGACTTGGAAATTGTTCAGATAAAGGCTGCTGAACTACACCTTAACTACAGTATTTTATTCCCAGATTTTACTCCTTTATGTCCCAGAACGATTTAAAAAAAGAGGGAGGGGATTCCAGAAGTTAGGTATGCATTTTGTTTCTACCAGACTAGTCCTCCCTCTGTCCCAAATATCCAGGCTGCCTTTAAAAGGTGGATACTGTTTTGAATTGGGCTGGTTAAGAATGACGTCTCAATTTAAAAAAAAAAAAGGGTGCAAATGTGGGAAAAACATCCCCAAAACGCTGTGGCTGCATCTACACTAGAAGCATCTGTCTATAGAAGTTACTGTCTGAAGAGATGTTCCACCAAAACTTTTGTCAACAGATTGCATCTACGCATAAAAGTGGATTGATCTTTTAATCCTCTCTTTTGACAAATGGGCCCCCAGGAGCATCTACACAGCTTTTTGTTGACAAAATGCATTTTGTGCATAGATGCTCCCTGAATTTTGTCTTCAAGACCCGTCTTGTCTACAAAACTCTCTAGTGTAGACATAGCCATTTCAGGATGGTTCTCTCACTGCAAGCTGCTTGCCTAGATATCTGGGGAAAAAATCGGCTACGAGGGACACATCCACTATAGATTTGCTATAAAGTCTGTTACCTGTTTTCTTAGCAGAAGAAATATATTTTTAAAATCCTTTCCCAAGTATCTTGTGCACAAGTAGTCAGGCCCCTGACCTCTCCCCCTGTCCTGTTTAAAAGCCAAGTGTACCTTGCTGTTAAGTATAGTAAAACAATAGTTTTGTAGTACTGCTGTATCAATGAAACTGTTCCATGACCCCTCCCCATGTGGTTAGAAGTCACCAATGAGACTTGTTACTTGAACATCTATACACAAAACATAAAAATTACCCCAAACAGTGCTGTGAGGAAGGGCAGACTGAGGTTCCCCTTACTCTCTGGGAACTATGTGGGTTCTGGTGATCCACGGAAAACCCAGCCACCCATACAGAAGCCATCTTTCACCACAGTAGCTCTAATCCCAGCAACAAATGTCCTTCCCCTTAACTGCACCCTACCCTCCACCTCCCATTCCACAAACTCCCAGCTGGTCATGGCAGATCCTGAAGATAAAATGGGGTAATAAGAACAGCCTGGGTATATACCTTTCAACCCTTTGAAAGTGTCAAGACCTAAATGTAATCTCCACATGAAAAAAAATCAAGGACAGAAAAGTTAACAAGAACCTTGTAACACCTGTGTAATTTGTTCACTGTAAAGAATCTTCTTTCCTGTAACCTCAGATTCATGGTTCTTTATTTTAAATCATTTCCAACAATAAAAGCTCAGTGGTTTGAGCACTGGCCTGCTAAACTCAGGGTTGTGAGTTCAGTCCCTGAGGGGCCCCTTTAGAGATCTGGGGAAAATAGATTAAAAAAAAATCTGTCAGGGATGGTGATAAGTCTTGCTGTGAGTGTAGGGGACTGGATTCAACCTCTGAAGTTCCCTTCCACTTCTATGAGATAGGTATGTGCAATTTAAAAGCAAAGGGACACCAAATTCAAATTTGTGTGGAATGTAGGGAACTTCAGAGCAAATTGGGACATTCCTCAAACTGAGGGACATTTGAGAGGTATTGCTAAGCCCTTGCCTCCACCCATTCTCTTCACATATGCTGGAGGCCATACAGAGAACCCCCTCTGCATGGGCCAGAGACGGCAGGCATGCTGATGATCAGCATTTCAGAAATGTAGAGTTTTACTTGAGACTCTGGCTTCCCAATAGTTGGCTGTGCAGCGTTTTTGACAGAATGTCATGAGTAGCAATAGTTTCCACTTTGCTTGGGATTAATTTTATTTCCTTTTAGTACTTTTAATAACCCCACTCTCCTGTTCCTCCCCTTCCAAAGAGCAATTCTCTGTTTGTTCTCCTCTTTAATAAAAATTTTATTATCAAGTAGGCTCAATTATATTTCTGTTGGTTTCAGGAGTAGCCTAATCAGGTTCAAATAATGGAGCACCACTAGCACAAGCGGAAGACAAGAAAATAAAAAAGGGCATTTGTAGGATTTATAAGCCAAACTAATAGTTTCATGCAGCCAGTTTCCAGCAAGGAGAAGGCTGACCAGTTTAGCCTCCTATAGCTACCTTCAGTACTGAAAGGAAGTCTGTTCATCATGCATTCTAGTGCCATAAATTTCATATTTTCTAATTGCCTGTTTCTGTGCACCCCCAACTCCAAATGAACTAAAATCAAAATGCTGGTGCTTAGTATCCATAAATGTTCTGCTTCTAGAACCATGAGCCCCAACAGCTGAACGGTTATATGATCTCTGATTTCATTACACCTTATTACAGTTCTAATTTTTAAACCACAACGTACGCTTAAGGTAATTTCCCCCTCCCCCCCATACAAGGTGTAGAGATTATCCACCCTCAAGATGAGCCTATAAATTTAAAAACTAACAGATGTTTTGAAGCATAAATTTTCCTGGGCAAAGACCCGCTTCGTCAGATGCACGAGCGGGTCTTTGCCCATGAAAGCTTATGCTCCAAAATATTTGTTAGTCTATAAAGTGCCACAGGACTTCTTGTTGTTTTTGAAGATACAAACTAACATGGCTACCCTTCTGATACTTATCAATCTAAGTAAGTTCTGACAAGAAACAGCCAGTATTTACCTTCTATGGAAGGTATACAAAATATAGGAGCCAAATGCAACGTGAGCTAGAGAATGGCTGTATTTGAGAGGAAAATATAGGTCTCTACAAATACATAGCTCTCCATCATGGAGCGAGACAAACACTGGTACAACTTTGCATTCTTTACAATCCATTTAATAATTAAAGGAATGCAAGACAGCTGATTGGTTTTGGTGATAATAACTCTTTTATAAAGGAAGGAGAAGTAAAGAGGAGAGCATGTGTACTCCTTGTCAGACAATGGGAAAAAAAACTAGTTGTGAGGTAGTGCTATTAAAATGGTTAAAAGATTATTTAAATTTGTCTTCATGTTTGTGAAGTCATGGAAACAGAGCAGGGCTGACCGTCAGAGAGTACAATTTAGAGATAGTCTACTTTGATCTATTCTCTCAAAAGTAATCAGGGACAAGCTGTGGAATTCATCTGATTAGTTACTGTGTCTGGGTTTACAATGACAAAGAGACTATAAAAGAAGATACCCTCCCCCACAAAAAATAAAATCCAGAATAAAAACAAAGTATCAACATACATTACAAATGACCCCGTTACATTAATTGAACAGGAGCCGTAGTAAATCACTGCAGTTAGAAGATTTTTTTAAAACCATAAACAAAAACACTGTTGAGTTCTTCCCGATCACAGTTTTAAAAATCTCTTTAATCTGGGAATGTTTAAGTAGAATAGTGTTTCTCAACTTGAGGTACACAGGTCTTTCAGGAGTACATTAGTTTACGTAGCTATTTGCCCCAGTGTAGACAAGCCCTTACAGTCCAACAGGGGCACACAGGAGCAATCACCCCCAAGGTGACTCTTTCCTACAGGAGGAAGCCAGTGCTCCTGTTCATTTACAGGATCTGCAGTTGATTTACTAAAAGGCATGATTTTTCACTGGCAGTGAGGCGTTTCTGAGCAACCCTGGAGCAGCACAGGAAGGAGAACTGGTGAGGTTCTCCCCCCACGCCCAAGGAAAGCTGATAAGTAATTCATAAAATAATGTGCAAAGGCACTGAGAAATAGTGATGTTCAAAACCCAGTCAGTCATTTAACCCAGAGGGTAAAGGCACCTGTATAGTACTGGCCATTTTATGTTTCTCAATCCAAAACACAGCTGGGAGGCTTGTTACCTTTATTTTTATAAAAACTGATTAATATAAAACTAAAATCTACTAAAAGTAGGCACACATTTAAAGAAACAGACAAGTGGCAGTGAGAGAGGACGCTCTCTTAAAATCAAAATGGCCAAATATTGTTCTTTTATGGTGCACGAATGCTGCCAGTCCGCCCATAAGGGGGCAGGGTGAGAACCTCACATACACACAGATTTTTTTTTTTTTTTTTATAATTATGTACTTGGGACCTTTACAACTGATCCAAGACTTTTTCATCTCAGAATATATTAGCATCATAAACACCCTTTTTAAAAATCTCAGTATGATCTAATTAAATGAAACTGTTCACTTTACCTGCAGCAGCCTGTGGTGCCCTGAACTGGGGAGGAGGATTGTAGCACGGCGTTGGTGGGGAGACCCACTTCAGCTCCACAGAGCCCAGAGCAGGGCTCGAGTCCGTGGGATGGACCAGAGCCTCAGGAGCTGGAGCTCTGATGAGTCAGTGCCAGAGGCCCCCAGCAGCCAAGTGCTGGAGCTCCACTGCAGCCCTGCAGCAGCATGGCCAGAAGAACAGGGATCCCAGCAATTTGGGATACCTGGAAAAAAGGCAGCAGAATTTGCAGAGCTACATGGAGTGGCTACTCACTTGAGATTAATGGGATGCCTCTTAGGAGGCCAATTCAGCAGTAATTAGCTCTGCTTTGTACACACTGATTCAATTGCAGAATTGAAAGGCAGGGAGTCTTTCGTTTAGGTGGAGTTACTATTCTGCATTAAATGCCCTGTTATTCCTGAATAACAGGCTTAGCTGTGTGGTCACAAGGACTTTTCTTAGGGAAGAAAAACCCCAGTGTAGACAAGCCCTATGGGACCACAGGAAGTTTGGCCACCCATCGATAAATGGTTGTCCAGCTAACTAAAATCATGCTGCATTATGTATGTTCTGGATGAGAGAGTTCCAGATTAGAGAGGTTTGACGTGAGTCTGTGTTATATTTGGCTGGCTCTTTTTGTAACTTTATAACCTATAGGTGGACAGAGGAATAATTCTACCTACCTAGCAAGGGTTTCTCAGGGATGAGGATTACCTACTCTGACAGAAGAATCCCTCTTGTCCAAGGGGGTAACATCCAACGTTCCCTGTAAGATGAGTGCTTGGGCAGGAGAAATTCAGGTGCCGCCCAACTGATTAGCAGAGCACCCTGAGCCAGGTAGCATGTATTTCTATAGTGGTGCACATCCACGCATGCCCTGGTGCATTTAACACATTTTTTTCTGCCCATGGATGGAAGAAATTAGTGGGAATGCTGGTAATGTCTACACTGAGTCACCTGATGACTGTTATAAAAAGAGCAAGCCAAATACAACACAGACTCATGTGAAACAGCCCATTTCAGTAAGCATGTGACATATAGATTTGCCTTTAAAACAACTTCTGTCAGTTTTGTAACAGAGATGGAGACGTGTTAGTCTGTATTCTAACAAACCATACCAGCAGTCATGTAGCACTTTAAAGACTAACAAAATAATTTATTAGGTGATAAGCTTTTGTGGGGCAGACCCACTTCTTCAGATCTGTCAATGTAGGACAACTCCAGAAAATTAGTTATGGAAATTGAGGCACCAAGACTATTGACCACTCTAATATTTAGTACTTTTCATAAAACCTGAGCTTTGAGTCATGTTGATTATCTGAGAATTCCAGCTTTCACTGAAAAATATAAACTATATTTCTAGCCATTGCGGTTGCAGAGATAAGCTAGAAATTACGGCTCAAGTGAACTCTAACAGCTCTAAGTCAAGAAAGCAAATAAAATGAATATCCATAAAAAAATCTCATGATTTTTAAGCTAATGTCAAGACTTTTGTGGCCTAGTTCATTAATTCTGAATACTTTTGAGTTGGCAATACTACTCCTTCCCATGGCCTGTAAAGAGACATAAATCCAGAAAGTTTGCTAGCTATAGAGAAAGATTATGGTGATTGTTAGTAGCAAAAACAATGGTGGGGTGACTGGGGATGTAGATGAAGAAGTACAGTAGACTGAACACCCCCTACACAAATTCCCCTCCTTGCAGGCAAAACCTAAGTATACAGAGAGTGACTCCAGTTGCTGCTAAAGATGTCAGGTCACTAGGGAGCAGGATAGGCTCCACGCCCACCTCCGCATACCAGAGGGAGATGTTGCGCAGATACTATGACTGTACTGTGAGAGCAACAAAGGTTTTTCATTTTCAGTCTTTTGTTCTCGTCTGCATGCTTTTGCACAGGAAGGGAGCAGAAAGGCTTCAGCTTCCAAATGAAAAAAAAAAAAACGTTTGCTAGTCATCCTCACATATCAACTGTGTAAATTGTGCTCTGGCTACAAATGCTTTTAAAAGAGCATTAAAAACAAGTCCTAGTTCTGTGCCAAATTATGCTTAAAGGCAGATATGGTTTTAAGCCCATAGAATAAACTATGCAGATTATCCATATTCAAAATATCATAACCTCTCCTTACACATTTCCACTCCCAAATACCTTACAGCTTGGGAAAGGAAAATATTTAAAAAAACAAAAAGTTTTGAGACCAGAATATTGAATATTTTCTATTTCTTAAAGAAGTCCAACATATCACTATTTCTGGGAAAGTACAATAGACAACCAAATGAAGCCCTCTCCAAAGGACTTCTGGAACCAACAGATGTGCCTGCTATAAAGGCTGTATTCATAGGGTTGCTTGCATTTTGTGGTTACAACTGTCTTGTACCAAACTCTGAAGCTTAGTTTATTTTCTATTGTATATTTAGAATGAGCCTTCTTCCACAGTATAATACATGTTCCAAAGAAAAGCAGTTCCTAATGAACACATGCAATTGGGCTTCAGTTTTGTTTGTTTAAAAAGCAAGGGGGGGAGAGGTGGAGGATTAACTAGTGTTCTCTGTAAGGTGTGTACACATTCAGGGCTGGAAATCTGCCACTGATTATAAATTATCTGATCACTAATCTTACCTCAGCTTTCAGGAGTCAACTCCCCAAATCTCAGCCAGATTTAAATTTGCAATTAAATTAAAGGTGTAATACTGCCTTTCCCTCACCTCCACTGAAGCACCCTGCACTTTTCCAAACAAGGTTCTCCTGAGTTATCAGCCAGAGAAATCAGTATGGACCTCCATTTAAATTAGCAGAGCCTTCCTTTCTCTCACCAGGACCGTGGGTGTATGTCTACACTGTACACACCTTTCAGCTGTTTGCAGTGAATATACATGGCTTGCTCCACTAGAAAGATAAAACTAGCAGTGTAGACATTGAGGGACTGCTTAGGGGAGTAAAGGCACTCCTGAACCCTAAGGATATGTACGCCAATCCACACCCAACATGGTTCTCTACATGCCCAAGCCATGCCTCCCTCAGTGTCTTTCTTGGCTGCAGGGGAAGATTCTTCCAACAGGGAACTGTCCAAACCAGCAACTTCTAACTGGAGAAGTCCTTCCTTGTGGCACAGAAAGGCACCAGAAGTTCCCAGTTACAGAAGTGCTGCTTTTTACTATGGCATGTACCTACACACACCCTACATGCTACCATAAGAGGTGTGAAGAAACATTTTTCAGATGGGCTCTGTCGGGTGTTCACGTGTCTTTGTGCCTTAAAGAAGTCGCCTCATGATAGACTATTTGTGCTGACCCACAGCCCTAAACCAAAAACACTGGTTAATATTGCTGCTGTTCCTCCCCTCCCCGACCCAAAACAAAGGGCTGCACAGAGACTGAGAATCATATAATCATAGAATTCTAGGGCTGGAAGGGACCTCAGGAGGTCATCCAGTCCAGCCCCCTGCCTGAAGCAGGATCAACCCCACCAAAATCATCCCAGCCATGACTACGTCAAGCTGGGACTTAAAAACCTTGCAAAAGTGAAGAGTCCTTTGAAGGAAAATATCTGCTGCTGAAGAAGCAATGAATCACACATTACATTTTTTTCTTTCAACCTTTTGCTTTAGTTTTCCTTTTCAGAACCCACCAGTAAGAGGACAAGGAACCCAGAAAAGCTGGTTCATCACAAGTCAGATATGTGAACAGCAATCCAGTAACTAGAGGAGCAGAGCAAAATAAGAAGGAAACAGCACAGAACCATGGATGACATCTCAGTGGAATTGCAAAAAGAAATGAGAACAATCAGCATATTAAATGGAGATCAGAGAAACTCAAAGAAGATAATGCTGCCCATAAGCAGACTCCTGCATATCCTCAGGTATCTGCTTTGTATGCAGATCTGCAGCTGCGGGTGTGGATACGGATATCCGCAGCTCATTTTTGTAAATGCAGATGCAGATGTGGATGCAAATTTTGTCTCTGTGCAGGTCTCTCCTTGTAAGCCTTCAGGGCTGATACAGAGATAGGATCTCTGAGCCAGAGAAGAAATAGACCTCTGAGCAACAAGGAGAATCATGACACAGAGATAAGGCAATAAATGTTTGTAAGGAGACCAGGAGATTATAGGAGCTGTGTGAGATAGCTCATGCAGACTACATGCCTCAAGTACCTGAGCATGGCCCTCCTCCTACACACAGGCAGATTTACCTACAGTTGCATAACACAGAAGAGTCTCAACACGTTTTGGAGTATCCCATTTGCTCCTCACTGTTCTACAGCTAAACTACAGCTAGAACAAAGAAAACATTCGCCCAAATATAGTGCACAGTGCCTGCCAGTGGATTGCCTCTGCATGTGTTTTGTTTACATCCATTTTGGGGTGGTGCTGGCAGACATGGTTTTTGCAGCCAGGCTGCCTTGTCTGCTGTTAAATAAAGTTGTTTTTCTGTCTATTTGTCATGTTATGCGACAAATTGATGTTGCACAACAATAACAGTGACACTGAGCATAGTCCTGCTGGTAATGATATGGAAACAAAATGAATTTACTAACCTTCAAAATCAAACAGAAAATTAAAGCCTATCATTCTCTAGAGGAGAGTATATTCTAATTATTGTCACCAATCTACTCATTTACATATATACATTTGAATGAGATTGCTCATGAATGAATGTATATTATCCTCCAAAATACTTTGAAACATACAGTGAGTAGCAACTCATGAAAAACAAAACCATCTACACATACAGGTTGAACCTCTCTAGTCTGGCACCCTTCGGACCTGATCAGTGCCAAACCAGAGAATTTGCCAGACCACGAGAAGTCAGTATCATCTAGCAGCATTACCCAACACTTCAACTGCTTACTGGGCTCTTGTAAGACATTTACGGGTAAATTACAGCCAAATAACAGCACAGAACACTGAGAACCAGGACAGGTGGCTGTAAACAAACTTTATGGGACTGTGGGAAAACTTGTTCACACCTATAAGTAGTGGACATCTAGCTAACTAAAATCATGCTGGACCATGGATGTTGCTGGATGAGAGTGCACTAGATTAGAGAAGTTCAACCTGTACTAAGTAAAATATTGAAACTGAAACAGCACATTAAACGTAGTTCAAACCTCACCATACTCCTTGCCAACAACTATCACATCATCGTAATTTCCAAAATAAGTATGTAGACTACCTTTAAATAAGGGTAACATGGCTGGTACTGCCGTTGGGGCATAACAGAACTTTCTTTAGCTGAACAAGACTGTAGAAGACCATTAAGATGCATGGAAATATATATATTTATCATGCCTCTGCACTGACTACGACAGAGCCAGCTGTCAAACACAACAAGCAAAACATGCTCCAGAGGTGCTGGCTTGCACCTTATATCTGATTGGCCAAAGTGGTCAGTATTGTGTGAGGGGTTGTGCACATGGCTCTGATTCTTACTACATTATGGAAGTTGAAACTCTTAATCTCCCAGAATATTTTGCCCAATTTACCTCAATACTTGAGTCAAGAGCTGTTCGGGGTACTGTGGGGCAGGCAACCAGAGGCACAGCAATTGCAAGGATTGATTAGAGTGCTCTTTATAGAAAACCTGCCCCTGAAATATGATACTTGGGGAGTCTGTACAAATTCAATATGTAATAGGATTTCTTAGGTGATGCTCTCAATAGCGTACTCTGAAGTGACAAAACTCCCTGAAAAATACTGGTGATACCCCACCAGAACTCAGTGCTTCATAGGAAATTGCTAGTAGATTCTTACTTCAGCCTCCTAGTTCATCTAGCTATCCTTGATTTCAGCACTCAGCGCTCTGCAACCTGTCCAATCACCATAAACTTTTGCTTACCATCTGTTACAGCTGCTTCTGTCTCCTGTCCATTCAGCTCCCCTGGCTGGAGGTTCAGCTCCACTTGCTCTTCTGCTATACCATTAATGTTGGATATCTCTCCATTCTTCTGTAAAAGCTATATTGGCATCGGTTGGAGTGGAAAATGGGGAGGGGGGGAAAGAGAGGGTAAGAATGAAACACAATTTTAAACTCATGGTATTTCTGTTCTTTCGCGAAGAATAACATTATTCACCACTTCTCCTAGAAATAGTTTCACATTCAAATTCATATATATATATATATATACACACACACACACACACACACACACACACATATATGAACTTGGGGAAATAAAGTACTAGAAAGTTACATAGCACTGTTCTTTTTCAGCGATATTAATATGAACTGTAATAAATCATTAAATCACCAAAGCATCCCTATGAGAGATGTATGTATCCGGGATCATATATCTGTTAGCTTGCTGCAAGGGAATTTGGAGAAGAACCCACCATCTTGCCACAGAATTGTGTGGCAGAACGTAACTTTGCATGTAAGAAAAAATTAGGCATCTAGCACTCCTGAGTGTGACGAAAAACTTCTCAGTGGCTACATCTACAGCTTCAGTCAACAGAAGTTACTATTTGAAGAGATGTTCCAGCAAAACTTCTACTGACAGATCACTTCCACACACAAAAGCAGATCCAGTGGATCTGTGGATTGACAGAAAGTGGTCAGATTGCCTGGCTGCTCTCTCGACAGAACAACCAGCTGGAAGCTGACCAAGCAGGGCTGCCCGGAGAACTGGAAGCCCTGTTGACAGAGGGTCTCCCAGAGCATCTAAACAGCTGTTTAAAGGAATTATTCCTCACCCCAGAGAGGCAGAATGCTGTCGGAGGAAGTGCCAAGTTTTGTCAACAGACTGTGGACAAAACGCATTTTGTGTGTAAATGGTCCATGAGTTTTGTGGACAAAACCCTGTAGTGTAGAAGTAGCCAGTGAGAACTGAATCAGACTGATGCAGTGTTCTTGGTCTACATAAAACACCTGAAACAGTAGCTCAGAACTTTCTGTTGGGAGGGTGGAGGCACGCACCACAGGGACGGTGAAAGAAGAGAGTGTCAGCTCTGAAGACCAATGTTAATTTAAAAGGTCAGTAACATTATCACCGTATCAGCTTTGGTGGAGGGACTAATGCGATGGTGATCTAGGAGTTCAAGCCCTTCCCTCAAGATTTTGTCACATATGACCATCATCAACATAAGAGAAGGGGTTGTATTTGCTTGACAGCGCAAAGAGCCCCAACCAATCCCTGTGCGCTCAAAATGAAAACCACTCTCACACGTCAAGGATTAAATATGCTTGAGCTGTCCCCTGCCAAGATGCCAAAACCAGCTGTTTCTTCCTCTCCTAGACAGCATCAACAATGGAAATTCAACTGGGCAATACAAATAAAGGAGATATATTGACCATTGAAATTTTGGGGGCAGTGTAATATAAATTAAAATAATACAATGTACTTATATTATTTAGCTTTGTGTTTAAATCAGTCAGCTAAACCTTACATCTTTTATATTTATCTGATCCTGTTGCACAAATTTCAGCTTGCACTAGAATTTAGCATTGAGGTATGAGAAACTAAGATTCTCATCTACAGAATTTAGACCCCACGCTGCACAATGATTCAGTTCTTGATTATCTTTCCCATTTTACAGCTGAGCAAATGAGGAAAACTAACCCAAGGCAAGATGCCAACAGAGTCTACACTGCACTTTTTTGGGGGGAAATTTCAACCTCTTCACTGCCGCTGGTGCAGAGGCAGCCCTAAAGGTGGCAGAATATTCATTGCACACCTATTCATTCCACCAACTCACCTGGTTACACTCACAGCTGGTCCAGATGACACTGGTAATAAGAATGCCCAGGTCTACAGAACAATTTTCACTGTTGCTACAGGCTTAAGGTATTTACCTTTACTACTGTAACCAGTGCCACTAAAACCAGCGAGAGTACTCATAGTCAATTAGGCACATGTATTAAAGTGTTGGACACAATTTCCTTCAGATGGGAAGTCATAAGGGAAGACTATGGGTATGTCTTCACTACAGGGAAGATGGACCCTACCACAGGCAATCGTCCAGAGGTCAACTTAGCACACCTAAAGTGGACGCACTAAATTGAACTTATAGGGCGCCCCTGTTGGCCGCGGTATTCCTGCCCCTTTTTAGGAGTAAGGGAAGCCAACAGGAGCAACTAAATGAATGTAAGATCCATTACAAGTAACACTCCAAATTTCTATAGCACAAGAAAAATAAATTTCCAATTTCAACTTATTTAATTTGTGTAGTATTTAGCATATGAAAATGAATGTACAAGCACAAACATTAGCAAGGGAATTTAAGATAATGTTTGCAACTTAATTAATTTTTGGAAATTCACTAAATATCCAGTTGATTATGTCTCCTTAAGAGCTTTGTGTAAGCTCAAAGAAAGCCCCTCTGCCTATCAAGGGGTGTGTGTTTAGTGGCTCCCATGATGGGAGAGGGCACAGAGAAAAAGGATGGGCAGATCTTGTGGGATTTCTAGCCTCTAGGGGACTTCTGGGGTAGGCTTGAGATTCTGCAGCATTCAGCACAGAATTTGGAGCCACAAAATCCCATGGTGCCAAATCCTATAAACAGCCATATGCCATAGGCTCAGAAATACTTTTCTGTTTGCTTGTTTTTCCACTCTCTCTCCTGTGCCCATCCAGATGGGAACTCAGCAAGGCAACCTGTCTGGGCTCTGCCTCTTGCAGCTGTTTGTGAGAAAGCATCTATGTAAACTAATGGGACTGTGCCTGAACTACTTTACTTCGTCATGATTCACTTTTGTGGTGCCCCATGCAAAACTGCTATGGTGTGGGGGCTAGCTTGGGGACCAAGGTAAAGGACGCTTCTCCTCCCCTGTGGGCCACCAAGATTAGGGAGCCTGGGGTGTTAGCCCTGCCTGCCATAGGAACCCCTAAGTCCCATGGTCTGGGCAGATCCCGGATGGGAATTCCTGGCTACCTTGAGCTACGGGCTATGTCCACAAGAGACAGCAGGACTTGAACTAGTGGCAGCAGCTGTTGGTTGTGTGAATGAGCCTGCTTGCCCACTACTTCTGGGGAGGATTTCATCTGGTGGCGATTGTCCTCCTGTGCTAGTCTACTTAGTTCTTACCCTGGTCTCATCACTGTCTTAGGCTGATTGTCTTGAACTGGGTGAGATTGGGTCTGACATTCCCTGGCTTTGTTCAAGATCCTAAAATATCCTCTTTCTAGTTGAACATTTCTGGTTTTGTGGTCTTTCCAGACTCCCCTGTGGGGCACAAGCCATGTTTGCAACCTACAAATAGGCACAACATAGGTTGCTTCTGGAACTTTTGGAAGTGAACATGGAAATTTTCCATCGGGGCCACAGGCAGAATGTTTGGTGTTGATGCTGCTGGTGATGAGATGTGGCCAGCAAAACCTCTTATAATTGGATACTTACTCAGGAATGTCCATTTCTGCTCCAAATATAGAATCAAGGTCATCCTCTCCTATGGCACTTTAGCCCTCCTTCAGACTAAGGATGCTCTTTAGCCAAGAATTTACTTTGCACATAAGCTTCCTTATCATGGTTAGGACCTTAGACTATGGAAGCGGCATCATGTGTCTAGTCCCACCCCAAAGACAGGACATTTCCACTCCTAAACATATTCATTATCTCTGCTCCTCCCCTTGAAGTGCAAGAATCTCTGTCCAAGAGAATGCAGCTTTTTAAATGCTAATATACAAGCTAGAGGAGGACAATCATCTCCAAGTGGAAGCCAAATGACTGCTCCCTCCCCTTGAGGAGCCCCTCCCTGCCCAATGGAAATCAAGACAATGAGGAATGAAAGATGCTTGAAAAGCCTCCTGGGAACCATCCACTGAGCAAACACTGGCAGGAGTGGCGGGAAGGAGCCTTGTGTGTGAGACTATGCAGAACTGATAGGATTGTCAACTCCACCAACCAACATGAGCTGTTTCTCAACAGAGATCTCCCCCTCCAAAGAACCCTTGCTTATAGACTAGAGCCAAAGTGACTCTGCTTGTTAAGTTAGGAGCCACCTCTGCATTAGAATCTCTAACAGAGAGGAAGCCATGCTAGTCTATACACAATCACAACAAAAAGCAGTCAAGTAGCACTTTAAAGACTAGCAAAATAGTTTATTAGGTGAGCTTTCGTGGGACAGAACCACTTCTTCAGACCACAGACAGACCAGAACAGACTCAATATTTAAGGCACAGAGAACCAAAAACAGTAAGCAAGGAGGACAAATCAGAAAAAGATAATCAAGGTGAGCAAATCAGAGAGTGGAGGGGTGGGGGGGAAGGTCAAGAATTAGACTGAGCCAAGTATTAGAATCTCTGCCATTCTGAGGATATGGGTACATGTGGTAGCCCCTAATGGACCTCTGTCCCTCAGAGCTCACAAGACTGTCAGAGCCAGTTGCCAAAGCACAATGCAGCAGCCTTCAGCTTTGCTGCAGTCTTATTTGTTACACAGGAGAATCGGAGGGCATCCCCACTGAGCTCCACATCCTAACTGAACTCACAAGGCAAGACATTGGTGTAGGTGGTATAGGACCAAGTCTGGGTGTTTACCGGTCTTCCTACAGCACAACTACATTAGACATTTGCTAAATTAACTGAACACTCCATTACCAAGGACCTGAATGGCAGAAATGGCTCAACTGTGGAATTCTGTCCTTCCCTGTCCTTGCGTGCCCTCAAGAAGGCATGGGAATGCTGCTCAAGAACTGAATGAGCAGACCTACCCCAGGAATTGAGTCCTACTTGCTCTGTATGGTCAGCTGTGAAATGTGCATTCAATGATCTCAACAGAGATTTCTGTCTCTGGACTCCCTGACAGCAGCTGGAATGCATTTAACTCTACTCTTGCTGGAATGATATAAGGACATCATCAGAATTTACTTTATCTCTTGTCTTTCCCACCATCTGGAAAGTGAGAGCTTAGCTCAGGGGCACAGCAGCCACTCACAAGGAGGGGAAATAATGACTCTACCTACATGGAATCCTTAGTGCGACTAAGGCTCTCTCTTCTGTGTAGAGATGTTTAACACTTAACACCACCAAACAGAAGCATGCATTCAATATTAATTTCACTACCAAGCATGTGCCTGGGCTTAACCAACAGCATAGCCCAGTGGCTCTCAACTGGCGTACCTGTGCCTCTTGCAGTACTCGGAGGTCTTCCAGGGGGTATACATCAACTCTTTTAGCTCTTTGCCTAGTTCTACAATAGACTTACATAAAAAGCATTGTCGAAGTCGGTACAAACAAATTTCATACAAGGACTTGTATCAGAGGGGTAGCCGTGTTAGTCTGTATCTTCAAAAACAACAAGAAGTCCTGTGGCACCTTATAGACTAACAGATATTTCAGAGCATAAGCTTTTGTGGGCAAAGACCCACTTTGGTCTGTTAGTCTATAAGGTGCCACAGGACTTCTTGTTTTTCTTATACAAGCACTTGTTTGTACCGCTGTTTTACACACCCAGATTAAAATATAGTATTTATACTATAACTTATTTTATTTTATAATTTTATGGTAAACATCAGAAGGTAAGCAAGTTGTCAGCAACTGTGTTGCAACACTTTGTATGGTCTTGTGTGCTCCCATCAGACTCCTGAAAGGTTACACTTTTCTGGAAAGGTTGAGAATCACTATTTTGTAATATTCAGGCAATAATTCAAAAAATCATTTTCAGAAGTTCTAGAATGCTAAACACGCCAGTAACACTTGCTCTACTACAGTAGAATGAATGTGTTGCATTGGCAGAAAACAAAATTGTGTGTCTAAAATCGTAGGTACTGGGGCTACTTATTTTTTATTGTAGAAACAAAACAAAATAAAAAACCTATCTCTTGGCAGTCTGCCATTCAACTGGGCAGCATTTCAATCTCTGCTGAGTGGCTGCACAAACACACAGCTTACAGGGAACACAGCCGCACACCCTTTTACCTTACACAATGGCATGAAGAGTTTCAGAGAGGCTGAAGGTATACCAAGGACCTGGCCTACTTCAAAACCCCAAATCTGGCAGTCCACTGTCTTGATATAGCTAGCTGGTTGTCCAGAGTCTACAGGTTGTCCGTACCCTTACTGGGGGCTGATGATGCCCAGGATATGGGAGGGTTGGGCTGGGCTGCAGTTGCAGAGCAATGTCAGGAAGCCGGTGACCTTGCAGGTCTTTAGGCAATTAGACCCCAGGAAGATCTTCAACTATTGGTTGGGGGGCAGGCATGAGGCTGTGCTCCTCAAGGAAGCCTTCTGTTGTTCTTCTCAGCCAAGGAGGACTCTGTGAGCGGGGCGGGTCTCACAACACAGGATATGCAGTGGAAAAGTGACTCGCTAAGGCTCAAGAGATCAAAAACTTATGCAACTGGGCTTGGCAAGATTACTGCTCTGTACCACTCTACAGAGGGGGACCTGTGTTCTGTTCGGGCACTGTGTTAATATTTGCTTCCATGCCCACCAGCTAAGGGTCCCATGTTCCTGCATGGGGAACTGCTCCTCCTTAATCAAATTCCAGTTGTAACACTGAGGAAGGGAAGTCATCCATGGGCTCGCTGCCAGGAGAGCAAGGGATACCTTGTTCGGTCTGGGTGGTAGGGCACAGATGGTACTTGGCTATAAGCCCCACAGGTTTCATTGCATCAGCTTTCCTCCGTAAGTCTAGCGTATAGCATTATCAGAGCACGCCTGTGGTTGGGTATGTGGAGTTGTGGGTACATAACCAGGCATACAAGACAGCAAGGCATGCAGCAAGGCATTCACAGCTGGGCCTCAGGTAGATGCAATTGTTTCTTAGTAGTAGGCATCCTTCAGTCTGCATAGACTATGGATCACGCCCTTTATAGTTTCAATTGAGGACTTCATTTACAGCATCTGCTGGGACGATGAAGACCCACACGAGAGTGACAGTCCTTGCTGCATCTCTTGCAGATGTGGTGGGTGTCTGGCAAGTCCTTAGTGTGCTTTCTGTGCGCTCGCTTCTCCTCTGCTAGCTGTCTGATCCTCATCTCGCCCTTCTGAAGGCCCTTGTGTAACCCCTGCCTCCATCTGCTGTGGTTGTCTGCTAGTTCTTCCCATGTGTCCAGCTCGATGTCTACCTCTCTGAGGTCCCTCTTGCAGACATCTTTGTAGTACAACTGCGGGCATCCGGGAGGTCTTTTGCCAGAGGCTAGCTCACCATACAGGATGTCTTTTGGAATCCTTCCATCATTCATCCTGTGGACGTGGCCAAGCCAGCGGAGTCGACGCTGCCTGAGGAGGGTGTGCATGGTTAGGATTCCAGCTTGCTCGAGGACAGCGGTGTTGGTCACTCTGTCCTTCCATGATATTCCAAGGATGCGCCTGAGGCAGCGCAAGTGGAAGACGTTCAGCCTCTTTTCCTGGCAGGCATACAGGGTCCAAGTCTCGCTGCCATAAAGGAGGGTGCTGAGGATGCAGGCTCTGTAGACTTGCATTTTGGTGTGAGTGTACAGCTTGTTGTTATTCCACACTCTCTTGCTGAGTCTGGACAGAGTTGTGGCCGCTTTTCCGATCCTCCTATTTAGCTCAGTGTTCAACGACAGGGTGTCAGTGATGGTGGACCCGAGGTAAACGAACTCGTGGACGACCTCTAACGTATAGTTGTCAATGCTGATTGATGGGGATTCAGCAACATCCTGACCGAGTTACATTTGTCTTCTTTAGGCTGATGGTAAGCCCAAAGTCCTTGCGCGCTTTGGAGAACTAATCCAGCAGCTTTTGAAGCTGGTCTTCTGTGTGAGACACTATAGCAGCATCGTCTGCGAACAGCATGTCTCTGATGAGGACTTCCCGCACCTTAGACTTAGCTTTCAGCCTTGCAAGATTAAACAGTTTCCCATCAGATCTTGTGTGCAGCAAGATGCCCTCTGTGGAAGATCCAAAGGCATGCTTCAGGAGGAAATTTTTTCTTGGCACAAAAGAAAAGGCATGGAATCATAGAACTGGGCCTCAACAGATCAACTAGTTTAGTCCCTAGCCCTAAGACAGGGCTAAGTATTATCTAGTCAAAGGTGTGCAAATACTTTTGCCCTTACGACCAGGTCTGGGTAGGGAAATTGTATGACAGGCAATGAAAGTAGGGCCGGGGTAGTGGACTGGGGTGCTGTAGGAGGCTCAGGGCTGTGGGTTGGAGTGCACGGACATGGGTGGTGGCAGACTTTGGTCCAACACCACTTACCTCTGGCGGCTCTAGGGTGGCAGCACAGAGGGGCTAAGGTCGGCTCTCTGCCTGCCCTGGCTCCACAAGGCTCCTAGAAATGGCTGGAATGTCTGGCAGTGGCTCCTGGGGGATGTGTGTGTCAGGTGGGCAGGGGAGGGATGCTCTGCACACTGCCACCATCCGCACGTATCACCACCACAGCTCTTTTTGGCCACAGTTCCCTGTTCTTAGCTTCTTAGCTGATAGGAGCAACAGGGTGGGGGAGGGGGACGGGGAGTGGAGGTGCCTGCAGGCAGGGACAGAATGCAGAGACTCTTATTCACCACCACCACCACTTCCAGGGGCCACAGGGAAGTACTGGCTGCTTCCAGGAGAAGCACAGGACCATGTCCGGCAAGGAGCTCCACCTCTGGACTGTAAACCCAGCTGGTGGGATTACAAGCCTTGATGGGCTGCATGCAGTCTGTGGGCCCTTGTTTGCCCAACCCTGGCCATCCCTTATAGGAGTTTATCTAACCTGTTCTTTAAAATTGCCAATGACCACAACCTCACTAAGTAAAATTGTTCCAGTCTTTAACTTACCTTTCCGGTTGAGAAGTTATTCTGAATATCTAACCTAAGTCTCCCTTACTGCAATTTAACATCAAAATTTCTTGTCTTGGGCTCAGTGGTTAAGGAGAGCAATTGATCACCTGAATCTTCATAACCATTTTTTACATATTTGAACACTGCTTTAATGCCCCCCACCCCAATCCCTTCTCCAGGCTAAGCAAAAAGCTTTTCCCCACAATCTTTGAGCGTACCAAAGCTTGTCTCCTTCACCAACAGAAGTTGGCCAGGTAAGAGGTATTATCTCACTCACCTTCTCTCTCTAATATCCTCGGATCTTCAGGGTTACAACAACACTAGCAAAGAGCTTGTACAACAGGAGCAGTTTGCAGTCATTAACCATATCTCAAAGCTCCATTTCTAAACAGAAGTTTAAAATTCCCCTAGTCACATATAATTTCCTTCAACACCTCATGTGACAGCTGCATTGAAGGGCTGCTAATTAAATGAAGGGTCCTTTCTAAAGGCCATCTTTTTAAAAAAACAAACAAAAAAAGTAAACAAAATAATCTCTGGCTGTATGAAGCACAAAAGCGGGTGGAGAAAGGTACAACACATTAGTCTATAAAATCCTTCCAAACCAGTTAAACCAAGCTTTTGAATGGAGAGATTTGTTTCTTTGGATTAGCAAATATCCTATTGCAATGGAATCTCAAAAAAGCATACAAAGCACTTGGCAAAGGTGTTAAATCTGCCTTTTATTCAATGACCCACTTATCTGCCAAAACTCTGTCTGAAAAAGCTCCATTGTTGTTGTAGCTGTGCTGGTCTGAGGATATGAGAGAGACCAGGTGGCTCAGATAACATCTTTTAGTGGACCAACTTCTGCTAGTGAAAACGACAAGCTTTTGAGCTCAGAGATTGTCTCTTTTACCAACAGAAGCTGGTCCAATAAAAGATATTACCTCACCCACTTGGTCTCCCTGAGAAAATGCCATACACTCCAGGCTTCCTCCCTAAAAGAAGTGTGTATTAGGGTTCATGGTGGTTTGTTGAAAAGCCCTTAATTAAGTCAAATTGATTCCACCTGGTGCTGTTCTCGGGCTCCTCAAAACATAACCTTCACAGCTACAAGATTTATGGAAAAGGATACCAATACAGCAGAACGCTAATGCCACAGATGGAATAATTTGGCTTCATAATTTTCAACACATGCTGAGACCAGATATTAAATAGAAGAGGGAAATAGAGAAGGGTTCAACACTCAGATTACATTTCCACTTCACACATTTTTTGCTTCCCAAATCTAAAACACAGGCCCCTCAGAATGAGTCGTACCCCTGAGTAAGAGAAACTGCTGACTTTGATATGGTCATTTTGCAAGTCTACACAGAATTAATTTTAAGCTTTTAAATTACATTGTAACATACTAAAAGCAGTAAAAGATAAATAGTTGCCTTAATTTTGTAAAATGCTGTGCTTTGAGATTCTCTAATGAGAATCTACCAATTACATACTTTTAAAAGTCAAATTTTCATAATTTATCTTTGCACCAAACTTGGTGCAGTAAATGTTTTCTGCTAAATATCATTTATACAGAACTTTTAGTACTTAGTAATTAGCAGTCCTATCAGACCATTCATTCAGAATTATTTGTTATACAATTTCAAAATTGGTAACCGAGGTCCTAATCAAACAAATACATGTTTAACTTCACATACATGAGTTGTCCAATGCAAATAAAATAATTTATGTATAAAGTTATGCTCAGGCACGTGCATTTCTATGCAGGCTCTCACAGTGAAGGTTGCTTAAAGGCAAATTCAAGGCCCAACATCACTAAAACTCAAAGTAACCACATGGCAATAATAATTCACGTATTATTAAAATCAAATACTGCAGATTCCACACCTTCATCTCAAACTCTCTTGAGTTTCCTTTTCTACTTCTTTTCTCATTCAAACCCACAATCTTAACTCCAGACACAGCTAAAGCTGGCTACATCTATATGAGAAGCATCTGTCAAGAGAAGCCAGAAAAGACTTCCTGGCAAAACTTCTTTTGACAGACTGCACATACACACAAAAGCAGATTGAAAGAGCGATCCACTCTGTCAAGACAGAGCAGCTAGACTGCCCTGCCCTCTCTGAACAGATGGGCTGACCGGAAGCTCTGCGAACAGGGCTGCCTGGTAAATTGACTGGAAGCCCTGTCTGTCAACAAAAGGGCCTTGGAACGTCTACACAGCTGTTCTGTCAACAGAACGCAGTTGAGAGAGGTGTTATACCTGAATGGGGAGAGGTATAACACTGCCAGTAGATATGCCGGGTTTTGTCGACAAAGCGCATTGTGTGTGTAGACACCCTGCTGTTTTTCTCCAACAAAAGCCCATTTTTGCTGGGAAAAGCCTCATGTACATATATCCCCTATGTTTACACTGGCAATTGAATGACAAAACCTTTGTCATGCAAAAGTATTCCTCTTCCCGCCCACCAAAAGTGCCAGTGTGGCAGTATTTTGTTGCCAAAAGAAGTTAGAGACAGCAGCTATACCGTACCACTGAAAGCTCTGTAGTACAGACAAAGCCTAAACAAAGATATACTCTCTATAGACACCTATGTGCTCAAAATCTACAAGTTATTTGTAGATAAACATGTGTATGAGTTCAGAGACATGGCTGTATATTTAAGTGTGTTTTAGATTACTTCAAACCATGCTTTGTGGTTGGTTATACATTGGAGATGCAAGGGAAAGTGTGTGTGGGGCGGGCGGTTGTGCTGAATTAAGAAATAACTACCTAACTGACCTCTTTTTCCTGCAGCATTTTGTCTGAAAGTAAGACATCACAGCTGGAGGTTGAAATCTGAGCTATCGTGGTATCCTCACATTCCAAGTTCTTCAAAGGCTGGTCAAGGAATGCAAAATTTCAGCCCTAGCACTGTTTATGGCAGAATGAGCTATAACCCTCTCAAAGTACAGTTGGGATACTACAGTATCCAGAACAATCACAACAGTTGTCCTTAGTAAGTGAAAGGCAATTTCAAAGTTTGTTTATAATAGTAAAGAAGAAATTTTTTCAGCCGAGATTTCTCAAAATCTAAATTATGGGCATCTGTAAAGGTATTCTAAAATATGCATTTATTGGATTCTTACAAATCTAACACCTATCATATGTCATTGGTACCTTTGTTAGAAATTACAAAGTAGAACAGAACCAGCAGCTAATCCTTTACCAAAAACATGGGCCTCAGTAGAACTCTTTTCTCCCCATAAACTAAAGCCTTATCTAGCACATCTCCCCTCTGAAGCTTGAGGCCACTTGCAGTGTTCTCTGAAGGTCAGCAAACCCGCAGTTACTCTAGACAGCATGCAGTGGTGAAGCCTACCCTCCACCACCCTTCTCCTATAAACCAGTTACACTGGCAGAGTAAGATTTTTAATTACCTAAATTGAGTTGATCCTGTCCCTGCAGTGTATGCCATGTTACTGTGGCAAATAGCTGAGTGGTATAAAGACAAAATTCACTGCAAAAGGATTTTATATCCTGTTCTACAGTCTTCTCAGACAATCACTCATGACATATTAAGAAAAAAAAAAGTGCAAGTTAATTGGCAGTGAAAGATTAAGGTTCATTTGAATAGTACACTGATTCATCCATTTTTTTTAAGAAAAGCATACTTTCTTAGTCTGTTCTTCTGCTGTCCCTGTGAAGCCTGCACTGCAAGTAAACCACTGAGCTGCCAACTTCTAACCCCTGGTTTCTCAATCAGTTGGTTGCGACACAAAATTGGGTTGCCTGAAAGTATCAAAGTGCGATAGGGGTAGGCCCAAGGAAGGAGATCAGTTCAGGGAGAGGGGTCAGGTCTTTTCCTCAGTGGAGTGGGGGTCCTGGCAGTGGAAGGTAGAAAGGGCTGACATTGCAGAGACCACCACCCAGCAGCAGCTTCTCTTGCGAGTCCTGTCCATGGGGCTAGCTGGGCTTGGCTCCCTGGGTGGTGCAATCTGATTCGTGAGGAAGCAGCACTGCTCCACAGGTGCTAGCTGGCCTCCTGGCATCAGGACAGAGGGGCACAGTGAAGTGGCATTGAGACCCCCATGAATGAGGTCACAATATCACCCATACAAATCAGGTTTGGCTGGCACGTGTTAGGAGAGCCAACCCAAACCTGAGTGATGCTACAACCCTGGAAGTCACAGTGGCTGGAATGGGGAGCAGAGCCCAGCCACTCACGCTGGACAGGAGTCTCTGAGACAGCATGCAATGCATACTTATTCCGTTAATGCCTGCATTGTATATTGTAGTTCAGAATACATAGTAAGGCAGATGTTTTGGCGCTAAAGTTATTTGATGGGTTGCAACAGATCATCAAGGTTAACAAATAGATCCTGAGCCAGAAAGGGGTGAGAACTACTGCTCTCACCTATGATTACCCATCAGCTGAAAGGATACACCCACTGTTTTCTGCATACCAGCTATCCTCCCATGAGTCAGCAAATAAAATTAAATTAAGCACAGCTGCCACCTCCACAACCCAAGCACACAGCCTTTATAAAGATGTTACTCTAAATCGTGGTTCTCAAACTGGAGGTTGTGACCATCAAGGGGTCAAGAGCAGTGTTCCCTCGAGTCGTTTCCATGCATGGTATCAGAGTCTGTATCTTCAAAAACAACAAGAAGTCCTGTGGCACCTCATAGACTAAGCTTTTGTGGCCAAAGGTATGCTCTGTCAGAATCCTGGTCACACAGTTACTGCGTGGGGAATTGCAAGCTGTCAGACTCTACCCGGCACCTCACTTTGCCTCCAGCATTTATAATGGTATAAAATATGTGAACAAGAATTTTTAATTTATGCAAGAATCTGACTCAGAGATGTGCTGTGGGATAGGGTTGAGAACACTGATTTAAATCTTGGCACTTCTGTTTTTGTGGCATTAGAGTATGTGGTTTTAAGGGTTTTAATTCACACACCAACCACAGGAACAGCAACAAAGGGTCCTGTGACACCTTATAGACTGACAGAAGGTGCCACAGGACCCTCCGCTGGTGTTACAGATCCAGACTAACATAGCTACCCCTCCGATACTCAGCCACAGGAAAGCACTCTTCTCTTTACTGAACTCACACCACTAAACTACTAGCAACTAAAGATACAAACCAGATTGTGAGTGAGGTATGTAGTGTAATTGTTTGGAACAGTGTATACAAAAACCAATAAGCCCTACTGTTTTTTATTATAGCAAAATGCTGAAAAATATAAGTTATTGACAGGAATACATTGTTAATATTCCTATAATGTAAAAGGATTGCATTATGGTAGAATGAGCTATCATGTACGTTCTACTGCCACATATTTAGACACAGTTCTAAATTATGCAGAAGACTTTTTTCCTTCCAGCAACTGAAGTCATATATTCAGATATGTTTATGATAAATATACTTTTAATTCTACTATTTGTTTTCCTGCTTTAGGAAATACTGCAGAATTTGCACTCCCCACTTCTCTGATATGCCTGATCACTAGAAGTAAGGCAATTACTTCCACCATTCCCAAACCAAAGAGCTTTAAACTGAAAACCAAGTTAAAGTTGGTATATGAAAACATGGTTGCCACGTCTACCATAATTTACAACTCATGAGCACTGAAGGAACTTATTAGTTATCAGCATAATATATTTTACACTGACCACATAACTAAAAAACATACAATCAGTATAAAGAAATGAATAATTACAGAACCTCTGTATCTTAGTTACTCGTGATGAAAAATGTGGACAACAATAATGCTCTGTACTTACCTGGTCATTTTTCATCTGTAGGTCTCAAAACATTGTATTATACAAAAGCCAGCTAAATATTAGTCTCCTCTTTACAGTTGGTTGTGTCCAGATCTGTGTGCTTAGAGGCAGCTTGCCAGTGTTATAGATGTACTATTTCATTCTAGTCTCAGCTCTACCACAAATTTCTTATGCAAATGGACATCTCATTTTTTTGTTACCCATTCTGTAATTTCAGAGCAACATTATATCCTTTGTAAGCATTTCCATGAGGAGACACTAAATTTGTAACAACATTAAGGACTGAAATTCACAGTTGTAAGAAAGGTGTTCTAACTGTAACATTGGCTACGTCTACACGTGCCCCAAACTTCGAAATGGCCATGCAAATGGCCATTTCGAAGTTTACTAATGAAGCGCTGAAATGCATATTCAGCGCTTCATTAGCATGCGGGCGGCAGCCGCGCTTCGAAACTGACGCTCCTTGCCGCCGCGCGGCGCGTCCAGACGGGGCTCCTTTTCGAAAGGACGCCGCCTACTTCGAAGTCCCCTTATTCCCATGAGCTCATTTGCATGGCCATTTCGAAGTTTGGGGCACATGTAGACATGGCCATTGTGTCCTATTTAGGTTTTTTTTGTTTTATTTTTTTTAATCATAAACATTATCAGGGTAGCTGAATGCCTAGAAAGACTTAGTTCTAAATACATCAAAGCACCAGTCCTAAAGAAACCCTCAGAGAAAGCTGCAGCTAGTCTCTTCAGCAACACAAACTACCCTGAGCACATCAAGCCTCTCCTCCACCCCCACCCCCACCGGCTTACAACAGAATACCATATCCAAGTCAAGGTGCCAGCTATTCACCTTCAAGGCAGTCTATAGTCTGCCCCAGGATACATAAAAGACGACCTAAAGCTTCGTGATAAATTCCACAGTCAGCAGTTCTGGCACAACAGAATTCTTCACAGAAAGAGTAAAGCTGGCCAATGTAGGAAACCCAGCTTTTCTTGGGACTTGTTCCAATGCCACAGAACAAACTCCCATAAAAATTAGAACCACAACAAACCACTTGTTGCAAATACAAGGCACACCCCTTTTCCTAATACACACACACTACAAGATTTACCCAGAGTTACTCAGGTCCTTTACAGCAGGGGGTTTGTGTGGGGATGCAGGAGTCAGAGCAGGGGCTTGGAGATGTTGGGGGTACAGGCAGCAGGCTGGAGGATGAAGGAGTAAGACCAGGGGGTTGGGAAGCTCAGGCAGGGGGTTGCTGGGGGGTGGGGACTGCAAGACTCAGAACAGGGGATTGCCGGGGGGGTTGAGAGCGGGAAGTTCAGGAGTCAGTCATGGAATGGAGGACGGCGGCTGCTCTCTGGAGCTGGCCTGGGGTTTCTAGCTGCTGACATTACTCCCTGGAGCCAGCCCAGGGCAGTGAGGCATAAACTGGCTGGCAGCTACTGTCCTAGGCCAGGCTGGGGGCTACACTGCCTAGACAGCACCCAGTCCCCAGCTCTCTGGGTGTGGGCATTCTGCAGTATAACTGTCCCTGTTACCGGACCCCTCCCTTTTTGTCTGATGAGAAATAATCACATTCCATGCACATCCCATTGTCTTGGCACAATCAGATCCTGATCTTGCTGTAAGTTACAATAAAAGGAAGCTGCATACCAAATTGGTTGTCCTAGCTGTTTGGAGGAGTTCTTGAACAAACTGACAGATGGATGGGCAAACACACACACACACATACTATCTCTCTCTCTCTCTCTCTCTCTCTCTCTCTCTCTCTCTCTCTCTCTCTCTCACACACACACACACACACACACACACACACACACACACACACACACACACACACACACACACACACACACACACGTAGTAGATAGGAAATAAACCCTGCAAGCAATTTCTTCTTGGACAGAGGAAGAGAGCTGGACAGGAAATGGTTTTCCCAACTCAAGCTCCTGCATTCTACCTCCTGCTTAGACCCTCACCCCCTCCACCCTCAGCCTGTTACTGTACCTTACCTTCCTCCCAGACCTCACACACACCCTCAGACCACTCCTGCACCTTCTCTCTCAGCCAAAACCAACACCCCCATCTCCATCCCACTCCCCAGCTGCCCCCTTCCCCACCCTGCACACCTCAGTTTTGGCTCCACCCCAGAGCCTGGAGAGGGGAGCGTGGTCACCCATAAAATCTACTAGCCCCAGGCCCTCAGAAGAGTTAATTCAACTGGAGGAAGTCCTGAAACTTGGTCCTCCCTCCACCCCTTCTATTGGCCTGGACTGTGAGGGGAACTGAGACATCTCAGTGCGGGGCCAAGGTTGATGGTGAGGATTTGTGGGGTGATGTTTCTTTCTTCTCACTTGTGTGCCCCCCAACTGATCTATTCTATGGGTTAGCAGTCCCTCAACCTACAAAATGTTCCTTACTTGTGACCTAAGCCATTTTTCACAATACATTCATCCCTCGTTAAACAACTACTTTATTAACGAGTACTCGCTTAAATGAGGGACACATTTACTTACCCTAGTTCTACTAATACGAGGCTGATCCCCTCCCTGCAGCTCCAACCTGCCCTAGCCTGACCCCCTCCCCAACCAAACCCGTGGCCCCAACCCATGGCAGCCTAACCACGCCCCCCCGGTTGAGCTTGCAGCAGCTTGACCCCTGCCGCCAGCCCCACTCTGCGCAGCCTTAACCCCCCTGCCAGCCTGCAGACTCGCCCTGCAGCAGCCTTAGCATCCCCGCTGGCACCACGGCAGCCTGACACTCCCCCACCAGCCCCGCAGCAGCCCGACTGCCTCCCCTGCGCCAGCCCCGCAGCAGCCTGACTGCCTCCCCTGCGCCAGCCCCACAGCAGCCCGACTGCACCCCCCTCCGCCAGCCCTGCAGACTGGCCCCGTGGCAGCCTGACCCTCCCTCCCCTCTCCGCCAGCCCGGTAGACCTAACCCACTGCAGCCTGATTCCCCGCCTCCCCCCCAACCTCCAGCTGGACCACACACCCGACCTTCAGCAGCCTGAACCCTCCCACCACCACGCCCCGCCCACGGACCCAACCGGCCACCAGGTTTTAACCCTCCCTCCCATTCATGGCTCTAAACTCCCCCCAGTCTTTAACCTTTTCCAGCCCCCAAACCCAAGGTTCACTGACCTTTCAAAAGCAGCGCCACCTGCTGCCGCTCCTTCACCCAGCTCTCGGAGCCAATCAGAGACTTTTACGTGCATTTTAATGACAATTTAGTGTCCCTCTTGCAAATTTTTGCCTATGAGCACAAAGCTGGGAACCAATTGTGCTGGTAGAGCCAGGGATGACTGTGATCACTTAAATAGTAACAGAGAGGAAGCCGTGCTAGCCTATACACTATCAAAACAAAAAGCAGTCAAGTAGCACTTTAAAGATTAGCAAAATAGTTTATTAGGTGAGCTTTCGTGGGACAGAGGTCTGAAGAAGTGGGTCTCTCCCACGAAAGCTCACCTAATAAACTATTTTGCTAGTCTTTAAAGTGCCACGACTGCTTTTTGTTGTGATTACTTAAAGTGCCTGCATAATTTCACACAGAACTGACAGGGAGAAAGGAGGCCAACCTTTACCTTGACTGCACTATCACCTCAGATGTGAAAAACTCAGGTTCTTCTCCCTCCTCTGCCTCATGAAAAGGG
Organism: Carettochelys insculpta; assembly: GCF_033958435.1. NCBI lineage: Eukaryota > Metazoa > Chordata > Testudines > Carettochelyidae > Carettochelys > Carettochelys insculpta. The sequence continues at coordinate 94,414,889 of NC_134139.1, forward strand.
ATCTGAACAGGGGTGTCCTACCACACAGGCACCACTCCCTGTAAGAGGAGTGCTCGGGTGACCACCCAGAGAAATTCAAATACCGCTCAGCTGATTAGCAGGGCACCTACAGCCAGCAGCACGCGTTCTTGTTGGTGCTGCACATGCACATATGCCTCAGTGCACATAACAAAAATTATTCCACACCTGGGTGGAGAACTACAGTGAACGCTCAGAAAACATTTAACACGTATGACAGACACTGGGGGGACAGTCAACGAGTGCCCACAGAAAGGAAAACTGATGCTCCAAGTGCTGTCTTTTGGGTACAAGAAAGGAAAAATGGAGGTGACCTTACACGGCTGTTTATGATGCATAGCAATCTCTGCAAGAGTAACGGTGTAAATTCACAAAGAACAAGCAGTCCTGTAGCACCGCAAAGCTTGAGATATTTATTAGGTCATAAGATTTTGTGGGGAAGATCCACTTCTTAAACTGTACTTTGTCAATATTTTTCCATTTCCATCCTAAACTGCCAGGTGCTGTAATGATGTACTAATCAACAGTTGCAGTGTTTCTCCTTAGAGATGCTTTCGAATTTTGGTGATTGCCATCTATCAGTTTAAATTACTAAAGTGCTTTGAGATCCTCCATTATGAGAAGCACTAAATAAATGAAAGCTTAATAACTTTTTCTTGAGTGATGGCAAATTCTTATTCTTACCATCTTAGCTATTCAAAGCCTTTAGAATCAAAGCATCATTCTTGCAACTAACAATTGACAAGAAATCTCATATTTAAAATGTACTCCTGGTTCTCCTCTAATTTTCAAGTGTAATACTTTCCTTTTACTTCATTAGATCGGTCTCCCCACCTTTCTGATTCAAAGGATATTGTCACATTATCATTCCTAACTAATTTTCTTAACTACCAGGAGAGCTGAATTTTCAAACATCCAAAAATGAGATTTCAAAAATGCTTTGTCTAACAAAAGAAAAAAGAAAAATGACTGCCTATAGTTAAAGGAAAAAAATCACTCAAAAGATCCTTTTCCTTTTGTAAATAATTCAAACAAAACAAAAGCACACACACACACAAAGGAGGGAAAAAAAGAGCCTCTCATGTTGGAATACAGATATTTTAGTGTGAACAAAAGCGAAGACAAAAAGGTATGTAAAATGGCACTTCCACTTTTTAGGCAGAGCCGTTTTTCAGGGGAATATGCACAGACTCTTTTATGAGGGAACATTCTCTCACAGTCCTCACTTTGTGGGTCAGTGCAGTCTGTCCTGCTGCATTAGTATTTCAGAGAAACTAATTTCAATTTCCACTCCCATTAACTGCCTCATTTCTCTGAAGGGATCTGACCTGCAATTTAGTCCAGTTATGTCTAATTTAGTCAGCAGTGGTCCTAATTCCTCTGGGGATATACGTCTAAACTATATAACAATTAAGTCAAAGTTCTGGGAGATGAGCGAGAACCTCCAAGACAAAAAATATGGGTAAGAACAAGAGGATTGAAGGGAGTCTCATTAGTTCAGTTCTGCATATATCCCAAGTACAGAGACAAACACATGCAGTTATTACATTTGTCAGGTTTCTGAGGCATCCATTCATGTCTTTTCTGGCATTATAAAACCATTCATGAATGTAGTGTCTTTCATATATAAAGAAACTAAAAAGAACTGGTTATCCAGCTGATTGGTCCTTCAATTTATTCATCCTCCAGACAAAGGACTTTCACTGATGTAATGTTTCTGCTTCTGCCATTTCACCAGAATACATCATGTGCCAAACCTTTCCTTAAGCCCTACCACAGAAAATGAAAATGGCAAGCTACGACTCTTAAAATCCACACTGAAAATTACAAAAACCTTTGAAGTTCCTGATGCAGCTGAGTCCAATCTGCTCTCTATTTACTATTGTGTGAAATGCAAATCATTAGACAGAAACTAACATTTTGTGTATGTCATAGCAAAGGAATGAATAAAAGGTTCTTGGCCTATAACTGGGTGATGGAACAACTTTCAGTGGGGAAGCAGGAGGTAAACACATCCTTCTTGATTTCTAATCACCCTCATTCCCAACATTCCTCCAACCAGACCCAGACCCATTCCAAGGATTCCTCATACCAGACCCAAAAGCATCAGAGTTAATTTTGCCTCATTCTTTCAGTCCTTCTACACTGATTCTACAATAGATTGCTAAAATAGCCAGATCCAGCTGTCTCAACAACTGACCAAAGTAACAGGAATGTCCTGTGATTTCCCCTCCTCCACACGTGATTTTTAAAAAGCCCTGTGTTGATGGGCCAACTCAAAATGCAGTTCCACCATACACTGTCACATAAAAAAAAAACCCTCCTTATATAGCAACATTCTTAAAAAATGAAGTTGGATGACTTCCAGATTTTATGTGCTGTTAGCAGTCTCCTGATTTGGCATAAAATAATTCAATAAAAGGTGCTCAAGAATTCTTAGTGGAGCTAAAATAGGGCATTTATCCTTCATGCACATATGTGGGTACTTAATTTTGCAATATCAGAGCCTGAAAAAGGAAAAATCCAATCCATCGTCTTGATAGTACTTTTTGATAAAGCCACTAACTCTTTTTAAGTGCACACGTAAGTAAGGCCCTACAAAATTCAGTCCATTTTGGTCAATTTCACAGTCATAAGATTTTAAAAGTAGTAAAGTTCATTATTTCAGCTATTTAAATCTGAAATTTCAGGGTGTTGTAATTGTCACCCTAAAAAGGAGTTGGGGCGGGGTTGTCACAAAGTTATTGTGTGGGCAGGGAGGCATCTGGAGAACACCTATGGTGCTCTCTATACTGGAAGTGTTCATGTCCCACTGTGAGTCATAGAAATTATCCGTATTACGGATGTGTTAAAATGTGGAAATGTGTTCTGTACACCAAGGGCTGAGAACCAGTCCCAGTGCTGGGATTTATTATGTCCAATGTGACCACCTTAAAGCTTTGAGAGAGTACAAACTTACCGTACGTGTAGTATTGGTCACTGTCAGCTGATTTTATTCTGTGTCAGGAAATAGTGGGGATAGAATCCCATTCCTCTGTATTGTGTTGGTACCAGTTCCATGGCACCAAGCTGAAGAAGATCATTTACTTCAAAGAGTAATAGGTGCTCATGAGAAGTTTCCCTGAAGAGGGACAGGGAAGGATAGGAGGGGAGAGCAGGAAATAAAAGGGATGGAGTAGCCTGAATATACCATCTCCAGAACCCAGTGGTCTCGTAACTGATGGAGGCAGTGGTCAAACTGGCAATAAGTGCTGATGTCAAGGGGTGGTTACTGACTTTAAAAGGTATCACCAGCACTCAGGCCCTGCACAGGCTCTGGTTCACCCCCTCCGCCCCAGTTCAAACTCCTCCTCATGGCTCTGGCTCAACTCCATCCAGGCTTAATCTCCTGCCCCTCTCACATGGCCCCAACCCACCACCAGGCTTAACCCTCCCCAACTGCGCCCCCAGCCCCAGGACTTAGCTTTCCAAAGGATCTGCAGGTGCTCCAGCTGCTCCACCGAGGAAAAAGCCACCCCTCCCCACAACTTATGCAAAATTCAAGTTACGCCAGGGTGTGTGGGAATGCAGCCCTCGTGTAACTTGGGGGACTACTGTATTGTAAATGTGTCTTGCTCTTCTTCCCTTTTACAGCTTGCTCATGCCAAACAGCCACAAACTTGAATAGTTTTTAATCTCTTAAGTATTTGGGTTCTGAAACAGTCTGGGGACTTTCCTCCAGAGGTTAAGGTTGGTTTTTACCATTCAGTAACAGCAGGTATATTTATTTTTTCAGGCTAATTCAGCTTTGTCACCAGAACACAGCTGTTTAAATAGCAGATATAAGTCTGCCACAGCTGTTATTTGTCAGGAACGCAAAACAGTAAGACATTCTGACATCTCAGCTGGTAACCTCTTTGGAAAAGACATAGCCCCCAAATATTTACTGTCTAGCAGATATTTGCTGATCTTAAGACACAGGCAGGATAACCAACATTTCCAAAGATACAATTGGAATAGAGCTCCATTTCTTGACATGGGCCCCTGAATGTGACCTAGGAAGGATAGACGTTTTAGAGCCATTGCTTCCAGTAGGGGGTTATCGTGTGCCATACCTATACTTCACCACAGCCATTTCTTTCGGGGGGGGCTGAGTGATTTAAAAAAAAAAAAAAAAAGTTTCTACATGTAGCTTCAGGTGGCTGTTCTAGCAGTGCTCAGGGACACTGACACAGCTGGTTGGGAAAAACTGTTTTCTTCCTATCTTTTCCCCAAAGAAAATTTCAAAACAATATTTTCAAAACTTCTGGCCTGGCCAGGCTGGAACCTCAGGGGGATGAGGTAGATGGGGCGGGAGGAGGCTGGTGCTGCTCCTAAGCCTTTGGCAGGTGCAGAGTGGCACTGCAGGAATCCAGGTCAAATTAAATCCCATAGTAGGCAGACAAACATTTTGGCCTGAGAGCCACATCTTGGTATGGAGAGTGCATGGAGGATCATGAATTCTCACAAAATTGGGGTTTGGAGGGCAAGAGGGGGTGAGGGTGCTCACTGGGAGCTTCAGGGACTCAACAAGCATAGGATCTGGGCACTGCTTAACTGAAGTGGCTCCTGAAAGCAGTGGCCTATCCCTACCTCCGGTTCCCATGTGGAGGTGGGATGATGTGGCTTTGTATGCTGCCCCATTCACAGGCGCCATCTCCACGACTCCTACTGGCTGTGATTCCCAGTCAACAGCAGCCATGCAGAATCACTGCATGTGCAGAGAAGCAAAACAAGCTCCCAACCCACTCCCTAGTTTGAGCACGGCGAGCTCCTGACCCTGATCCCTGCCTGAAACTTGAGGGCCAGCTTAAAAGGTCTGAGAGGCCAGATACATCCCAAGGGCCACAGTTTGCCCAGCTCTATACCAGAGTTAGTCAGCCAGGGACTAGCACTTTAAGTGTATGTTTCAGTAGTGTCCCATTCAATTAGGAACATGTGGTCACCGTACACACCAGTCCTGTGATCTCTGAAGACAACAGGACATATTGCTAGAGGCCTCTTATATTTCTTTAGACAAGATCATTCCAATGGTTCTACTGGTTTTCTGCTAGCATCAAATACTGGAGCATTCAGTGTAGAGTTAATACCTTTGGTATAGGCATCATCACGGTACATCAATGCCACTTATGCCATGCCATTGATTATGTGGCACACACCAAAGTGATTCTTGATAACACAACCAAGTCACAATCTCTCATTCTGAAACTATACTGTATGCAGTACCATGTAAACAATTTTCAGCATGAGTTTTTGGGGTCCAAGTGCCAAATAAACCCCCCAAACCAGTTCAATTTTCTAACGTACACAAGGGCTGTTTGCAAATTTCATGTAGTGGTTAGTAGTCATTTCAATATTCTAAGTTTGAGGCAAAGAACAAACACCCTGAACTGTGTTTCTATTATGAAAGATGATTTGGTGAAGTAGTATTGTGGAGTTCCACATTTACTGTCTTTCAGTGACCTCCAGGTCACATTTCTTCAGTTTTTAAAGGAAAAATGTGTTTTTTAAACTGTCAACCTTGGCAAGCCCAGCCTTGGATCTGAAAGTCACGCCATCAGTTTTCTGATGACAGTAAGAAGCTGTTTTCATCTTTGACTCCCTCACAGTTTCTCTGAGTCTAACCCTCCTTCAGTGACAAACCTTCTCTGAATGGGCCCTGCAATTCTCCCACTCTTCGGACTGGGTCCGCAGGTTGTATCCTTGTGTAAGCACTGTGATTCCTCAGCAGACTTGACTGCTCTGTAAGGGATCTGTGACCAGTGTGAACACAATGACATAGGAAGGAAAAAAAAGGAAGGTCTACTGATCAGGATTCTTGCCCAGGGCTTGGGAAACCTGGGTTCAGGTTGTTACTTGTCACAGACATGCTGTGTGACAAGTGGCCAGTCACTTTGCCTCTCTATGCCTCAATTCCTCATGTGTAAAATGGGATTTTGTGAAGATAAATACATTAAAAATGGCAAAGCACTCTGACACTACAGAAACGGGCTCCTCCCTATAAGTACCTAACAGGAATTCTCAGCCATGAAATAGGCTTTTCAGTACAAGATAGTCAATTGTTTGTGCTCAACCACAGAAATCACAGCTTATCACTAAAAACCCTTTTCTTAAAATAAAGTCTACATGCACCTATCCTGCCTATGTGGGGTCACGAAAGAGTTTTTCCCCCAGGATAAACAGGCAGTTTCCTTGGGGGTTTTCACCTTGCTCTGCAGTGTGCTGGTGCAGGTATCTTGCCAGAATTATATGCTTGCTTAATCATTTCCTTGGCATTGTGGGGTCATTAGACATTGTGGCACCTTGGTCCCTCTTATTCTATGCATGTAGCACAAAAGTGTAGTCTCCTGTGGGCAGCAGTCCTATTGTTTAATTTTGGTTGTTGGGTCTAATGTGCAGGTACTGGTGGAGGCCAGCGATATACAGGAGATCAGACAGGGTCAGTGGTTTTCAACTTTTTCCCCCGCCCCTCATGACTCAGTTGAAGAAAATTCCCATGACCCAACATAATTACATCCTTTGGCTAGAGTGCTGGATCCAGGGCGTGGTCAGGGATGAGGAGTCTGGGATATGAGAGAGGACTTTGAGCTTGGAGAGATGTCTCAGGGGTGGGGGTAGGGGATTCGGGTGCAGGCCTAACTTTGGTGGCTCCCAGTCGGTGACGCAGAAGTGGGGGGTAAGGCAGGCTTCCTGCCTGTCCTACTACCCCAGATCAACCTACCCTGGAAGCAGCCAGCAGCACTTAGGGAAAGCTGCGTTAAGTGGCTCTGTGCTGCACTCTCACCTGCAGGACCCCCTCCCCCCGCCCCATGAGCCAATGAGTGTGGAATCGGCACTTAGAGGGGCTGGAGAGAGTAGGAGGAAGTGTATAAATCTCCATGCCCCACACGCCTAAGAGCCAAACCTGCAGATAGCTGCCTATGGGGTGCAACGCAGTCTGGGGGTCCAGGACTGGCAGGAAACCTGCTATAGCACCCCCTGCAGGTCACCCTACAGCAAGGCAACCATATGCCTGACATTTCACAATCCACACTTTGAAAACCACTGGACTAAATGATCTGATGGATCCATTCTATGACTAAGAAATCCTTCTCCTGTACTACCACTTGGCCAGAAGCTGAGGAGTGATACAAGCAAGAGCATACTTTGGGCAAATATACCCAAAATGGTATTTGTATGTGTAATGGGCAAGAAAGAAACAGAGAAACGGGGAGGTGAAACCAATGCACTCACTATGAATCACTCTGCGATCTGAAGACTGAATTCCTTAATAAACAGCCTCACTAAAAAGTTCTTGCTGGTAAATGTTATTTGTTTTTGACATCACAATAGTCTGCACTAACAATAAGTTGGAAGTTACTTACATGAAGTATTGTTCTATCACTGCCATAGCATAGGCAGTGAGAGTGAAAGAGCACCCTGCAAATGAATTCATAGAGCAAGCTGGTTTATGCACCACTCAGATCCATGGGCTATCCCACTACTGCCCCACTGTGGACAGTTATGTAGGTCCCACACTAGACGCGCCTCCTATGGTAAGCAATCCCAGGCTAACTGCAGCAGCAGCCCTAGGCTCACTGAGATGGACACTCAGACATTCTGATATGCCAGCTCACCTTTCCACTGGTTCCTGCTATTTATTTAGGATAGGACAACGGACTAGGCACTGGGTCCTGAGATATCCCCGACAACTTATTAAGAAGGCAGAAGTGGGTCCCTGCTGTCAAAGAGTTTGAAAAACAGAGTGGTAGGGGACTCTCCAATAAAGCAGGTGATGTGGTATACGATGTATGCTCCATAGTGAACCCTTCCTTACAGGAAGGCTTTCTGATGTTATAGGCCATGTCTACGCTAGCCCCAAACTTCGAAATGGCCACGCAAATGGCCATTTCGAAGTTTACTAATGAAGCGCTGAAATGCATATTCAGTGCTTCATTAGCATGCAGGCGGCCGCGGCACTTGGAAATTGATGCGCCTCGCCGCCGCGCGGCTCGTGCCAACAGGGCTCCTTTTCGAAAGGACCCCCGTCGGGATGGCGAGGCACGTCAATTTCAAAGTGCCGTGGCCGCCCGCATGCTAATGAAGCGCTGAATACGTATTTCAGCCATTTGCGTGGCCATTTTGAAGTTTGGGGCTAGCGTAGACATAGCCAGAGAGAGATTAACTGGGCCAAGAATCAGTCAGTGATCATTCTTCAGCTAAGATTTCTTCTTGACCTTTGGCAACATGTAACATTGTTGTCCGATTACCATGGTTGTTGCAGGCTCTCTCTTTTTCAAAACCTAAACTTAAGGGAGGAAAGGGAAAGATCTTTTCCTTTTATTGCCAGTTGTCCAATAATAATCATCACTATGCTTCCTAGCATATGTGCAGCAAACTGCTTTTCTGATTGAGTAAGTGCCTCAGCCTGACTTGCATGTTTAACTTCAATTGCTTTGTAGTACATGAAGCAACAGCGATGATGCCAAGATCATCAGTGAGATCATACTATACTATTCCAGCCTTGGCAATGAAAAAACTGTCAGCATGAAGAGAAGATGAAGTCATCTGGAGAGATATGTAAAGAGATATCAAGCAACTTCAATATTGCCTATGCAGAGAGCAAAATAGAAAGCAGCAGTGGATAAAGCCCAAAATGACATGAATTCTTTAAAAAATCATCTCCAGAATACCTTGTTAAATTGTTCTTTTGTAGACCCAATCTACGCTTTGTGTGCTTGATCACATCATCATCATCAACCATGGGCTCAGCACCCATTGGTGTCCGATGTCTCCCTCGCTATATTTCCTTCCATCTTTCCCTGTCCAGTGTGGAGTGGCTTAATATCTGTAAACTAACTCCGCACTAATCTACTATATCATCTACCCATCCTCTGTGGGGTCTCCCTCTCCTATTCAAGCTGTCCATTATGCCAAATACCAGGGGTCTGGATTTTTCGTTCGTCACTCCTTCTGCGGATATGCCTGAATAACTGTAACTTGCGTTGTATAACCTTCTGCAGTAGGTTCTCTTTCGGCTGTATCTTCCTATATAATTCCTCATTGGTGACCTTCTGCATCCAGCCTATTCTCAGGATCTTTCTACAACACCTTCTCTCGAACACCAATATCCTTCTCTTCAAATCTTTTATCACCCATTGCTCACATCTGTACAACAGGCTGCTGAATGCACACATTTACAAGATGCTCAGCTTTGTTCCTCAGTTAATCACTTTGCTTCTCTAGCTCTTATCCATCACGATCAAACTTGCTCCTCCACTATTCTAGTTGCTATTTCCTTCTTACAATCTAGATCATACATCATGTTGCTCCCCAGATGTGAACTTCTCTACATTTGCTAGTTCAATCCCCTCAGCATTGATCTTTCTTCCGATTTTCTTATCTCCAAGTACCATTGCCTTCACTTTACCGTTGTTCATAATCAGTCCTTAGTGCTTCCTTTCCCCATTTAGCACCTGCAACACTCTCGCTCAATTCTCTTCATCTTCCTCAATGATAACTATATCATCCGTGAACCTCAAGTTGCTAATTCTCATCCCATGCACCAATATCCCTTCTACCTCTTCCTTGATCTTATCCATTACTCTCTCTAGATGTGTGATGAAGATACTTGGCGAGACTGGATCTCCTGGTCTTGCACCACTACTTGTTCTACTTCCCATCTCTCTCCACGGTCTCACAGCTGCCTCCGCATTGTCGCTGATCTCCTTCAACAACCATACCAGTCTGCCATCCGCTCCGTACAACTTCAACGCTACCCAAGTCACTCTCTGATCTATACTGTCACATGGTTCTGAAAATTGATGACGCAATTGTAGATGTGATCAGTACTCCTTGTAAGCTGTGTGCTTGTGCAGCTGCCCAGGAAAAATTGAAATGCTGTCCAGCTGATTAGCAGAGCACGCATAGCAAAGTTCTGTGTTTCTGTTGGTGATGCACATTTGCACATGCCTCAGTGCTCTTAAATCATTATTGCACATGTGAATGGAAAAGATTAGAGGGAACATTGGTTCTAACCCAGAAGTGACTTACTGGGTAGGTGGGGGCTGCAAGTTTATTTTGAAGGGCTGTGGTATTACTATCCTTATTTCTGCACTGCATTCAGATCAGGGTGGCCAGAGAGTAGTGGCTGATGGCTGGAGATGAGCAAGTGATGGCCAGGCACACAGCTCTGAAGGCAAACACCCCACCAGCTGCAGCACAGAGGTAAGGATAGCACACCATGCTACGCCACCCTTATTTCTGTGCTGCTGCCTTCAGAGCTGGGCAGCTGCTGACTAAGGGCCCAACTCTGAAGGCAGCAGCTCAGAAGAAGCGGCAATACCATACCACACTATGAACTCCTGCTGCTGGAGGGTCTGCCTTCAGAGCTGGGCTCCCAGCCAGCAACCACCACTCTCCAGCTACCAAGCTCTGAGGGCAGCGCCGCCACAAGCAGCGGTGCAGAAGGAGAGCCACACTGCATCCTCTCCTACAATAACTTGTGTGTGTGTGTCTCTCTCACACACACGCACACACACACACACACACACACACACACACCACTCCTTTTTAGGTCAGCACTCTTACAATTAGAATACCATGATGCTTCAGGATTAAATAGCTGAAATAAAGAATAGTAACAGAGAGAAAGCCGTGGTAATCTATATACTATCAAAACAAAAAAGCAGTCAAGTAGCACTTTAAAGACTAAAAAAAAGATTTATTAGGTGAGCTTTCATGGGACAGACCCACTTCTTCAGACCATAGCCGTACCAGAACAGACTCAATATTTAAGGCACAGAGAACCAAAAGCAGTAATCAAGGTTGACAGATCAGAAAAAAATGATCAAGGTGAGCAAATCAGAGAGTAGAGGGGCAGAAGGGGGCGGGGGGGAAAGAGACTCAGGAATTAGATTAAGCCAAGTATGCAAAAGAGCTCCTTTCATGACCCGGATGGGAATTTTCTGGGTCAGTATAGGGGCTTTTTTGCATACCTGGCTTAATCTAATTCTTGACTCCCCCCCCAAGTCTGCCCCTCTACTCTCTGATTTGCTCACCTTGATAATTTTTTTTTCTGATTTGTCAACCTTGATTACTATTTTTGGTTCTCTGTGCCTTAAATATTGAGTCTGTTCCGGTATGTCTGTGGTCTGAAGAAGTGGGTTTGTCCCACAAAAGCTCACCTAATAAATCATTTTGTTAGTCTTTAAAGTGCTACTTGACTGCTTTTTTGTTTGGAAATTAAGTAGTTTTTTAAAATCTGATGATCATGAAATCCACCAAAATGGGCCATGAATTTGGTAGGGCCCTATTTATATTGTACTGCCAAATATCATTACTAAATGATTGGTAACTCCTAATTTTAGCAATTGTTCAGTAAGAGTGTGCTGTGAAAGTTTTGTAATTTTAGGTTTGATTTTGTAAGCAAGTGGTTTTTAAGTGAGGAAATGTGGGGTACAGAAGTCAGATCAGACTCCTAAAAGGGATACAGTCGCCTGGAAAGGTTGAAAAGCACTGTACAAGGGCATAGAAAGTGGAAATACATAGCAGCAACTTTTCAACAAACTTAATTAAGGTGTCTTGTTTTTTGCTCAAGTCTATGAGTCTATTAGCCTGCTGTATAAACTGTAATAATGGATGTCCAAAATCAGCACTTAATTACAGTGTTCTATAATTTTAATATCAAGTGGTATCTACACTAATTTGCTTTTCAATTTTTGCAGTTTTATATTTTAACTCTGGCAAACAGTTGTGACTGCTAGTTACAGCTGATGCAACTCTGAGGTCCCTTTATTCATGTATGATAAATTCCATTTTGTTTTTGGTTTCAAATAAAACAAAAGTTTATCCCCCCACCCCCACCCAAAGAGAGATGCATGCCTCTCCCTTCACTCTCATATCTACTGTCTGCTGCCAAACCCTTCACGTCAGTTGCTCTGAAATCACACACTGAAGTTTTACAGACAGTTATCTTTCTGGCTTGCAAAGACACCCGCTGCCTAAAGGAAAAATCTAGATCAGAGTACTCTAACCCAAACGGCACAAACAATTGCAGATGGAGTACAGATAATATATGTCCATAAATAATAAAACAGAAAACAATTTGGTTTCAAAGCATAGGTAATGATTATTAATTTTGAATATTTTAAAGTGTCAGAATATTTGCTACTCTGCTACAGCAAGCCCAAGGTTTCCACCTCCACCAGCAACGCATTAATTTACTTAGTGTAGCTCAGCTGTACCGATAGAACTGATTAGTTAACATATTTTTCCCTTGATTAAAAGGTTTCTGCTAAAATTGTGTAATTGGATATTCTACAAAACAAAAAGCAGTCATGTAGCACTTCAAAGATGAACAGAATGATTTATTATGTGAGGAGCTTTCGTGGCACAGACACGGTTCTTCAGATCTGAAGGAGCGGATCTGTCCCACAAAAGCTCATCATGTAATAAATAATTCTGTTAGTCTATAAAGTGCTACAAGACTGCTTTTTGTTTTGTGAAGACACAGACTAACAGGGATAGTTCTCTGGATATTCTGCATTATGAAACTCTGTGTGGCCTACCCATAGGAACCCTAACCCTAGGGAGGTGAGCCCTGCCCATATGAACTCTAATCCAAACTACAAATGTCTTACCTATACAAACCCTAACCCTAGTTCCAAGTGGCCTATCCATAGGAACCCTAACCATAACTCCAAGTTGCTTACCCATTGGAACCTTAAAGCTAGCTTCAAGTGTCCTGTCCACAGGAACCCTAAACCTAGTTCTAACTGGCCTATATATAGGAACCCTAACCTTACCTTCAAGTGACCTATCCATAGGAACACTAACCCTAGGGCAAGGAGCCCCTACCATAGCAACCCTAACCCTAGCTCCAAGGGTCCCTAAATCTAGCTCCAAAAGGTCTACCTACAAGAACCCCAACCCCAGCCCCAACTGATCTACCTATAGGAACCCTAACCCTACCTTCAAATGACTTATCCATAGGAACCCTAACCACAGGGCAGTGAGCACCCCTGCCCCACATAACAACCCTTACCCTAGTTCCTTGTGGCCTACCCACAAGAACCCTAAACCGAGGGTGTGAAGCACTACCCATTGGAACTCTAACTTTAGTTCTAAGTTGCCTACAGTTAGTAACCCTAACCCTAGGGAGGGGGGCCCTGCCCATACGAACCCTAACATTACCTACAAGTGGCCTATCCATATGAACCCTAACCCTTGCTCAAGGTAGCCTACCCTCGGACCCCTAAACCAAGCTCCAACCAGCCTACCTAAAGGAACCCTAACACTAGGGTGAGGAGCCCTACCCATCAGAACCGTAACCCTAGGGCAGAGAATCTTAACCATAGCTCCAAGTGTCCTAGCCACAAGAACCCTAACTCCAAGTGATCTCCCAACAGGAACCCTAAACCGAGGTCCCACTGTCCTACCCATGAGAGCCCTAATCCCAATTCCAAGTGGGCACAGCCACGACAATCCTATCCCTAGGTCCAAGTGGACTACCTATTGGAAACCTACCCCTAGATCCAAGTGGCCTATCTATAGGAACACTAACCCTAGACACAACTGGCCTACCCATATGAACCCTAACCCTAGGATGGGAAAACCTACCCATTGGAACCCCAATCTAACCACCATCTGGCCTACCCATAGGAACGTTAACCCTAACCCTAGCTCCAGGAACCTTACCCATAGGAACCCTATCCCTAGTGCCACTTCTCCTACGCTTATGAACCCTAAGGTGGGGAGCCCTACCCACAGGAACCCTAAACATAGCTCCAAATGGCCTACACATAGGAACCCTAACCCACGCTCCAAGTGTCCTACTGATAGGAACCCCAACCCTAGCTCCAGGAAGCCTACCCTAGGAACTATAATCCTAGCTTCAAGTAGCATACCCACATGAATCCTAACACTAGGACACGGAGCAATACTCTCAGGAACCCTAGCTCTAAGTGGCCTATTCATAGGAACCCTAACCCTAACTCCCAGGGAGATACCCCTAGGAACCCTAACCTTAGCTCCAAGTGACCTACACACAGAAACCCTAAACCTAGGGCCATGAACACTACCCATAGGAATCCTATCCCTAGCTTCAAGTAGCCCACCCATAGGAACCCTAATCATACCCCCAAGTGTCCTACCCATAGGAACCCCAACCCTAGCTCCAACTAACCCACCCATAGGAAACCTAACCCTAGATCCAACTGGCCTACCCATAAAAACCCTAACTCTACCTCCAACTGGCCTATCCAGAGGAAAACTAAACCTAGGGCAGGGAGCCCAACTGATAGGAAATCTGACCATAGCTCTAACTGGCCTACCCATTGGAACACTATCCCTAGCCCTAAGTGACATTGCCATAGGAACCCTAACCCTAGCTCCGAGTGGCCTACCCAAAGGAACCCTAACCATAGCTCTAACTGGCCTAGCCACAGGAAACCTAACCCTAGATTCAACTGGCCTACCCAGAGGAACACTAACCCTAGAATGAGGAGCCCTACTCACAGGAAACCTAACCATAGCTCTAACTGGCCTACCCATAGGTACCATTACCCAAGCTCCAATTGGCCTACCCTTAAGAACTCTAACCATAGGGATGCAAGCTATAGTCATATAAACCCTATCCATAGTTCCAAGTGGCCTACCCATAGGAACCCTAACCCTAGCTCCCAGTGATATTCCCACAGGAATCCTAACCCTAGTTCTAGGAGGCCTACCCATAGGAAATCTAACCCAAGCTTCAAATGGCCTACCCATAGGAATGCTAATCCTAGGATTGGGAGCTCTACACAAAGGAACCCTAACTCTAGATCAAAGTGGCCTAATCATGTAAACCCTAACCATATCTCCCAGTGACATACCCATAGGAACCCTAACCCTCGCTCCATGTGTCCTACCAACAGGAACCTTAACCCTAACTCCAAATGGTCTACCCATAGGAGCCCTATCCATAGCGCCAAATGGCCTACGCACAGGAACCTAACCCCTGGGCATGGAGCCGCACCCCCAGGTACCTTAACCCTAGCTCCAAGTGTCTTACCCTCAGAAACCCTAATCCTAGCTCCAAGTAGCCTACCCATAGGATTCCTAACCTATCTCCAAGTGGTCTACCCATGGGAACCCTAACCCAAGCTCCAAATGACCCACCTACAGGAACTTTAACCCTAGAGCAGGGAACCTACACATAGAAACCTAGTCCTTGGGCAGGGAGTCCTAGCCACAGGACCCCTAACTCTAGCCCCAAGCGGGTATCCATAGCAACCCTAACCCTAGGGCTGGGAGCATTTCCCATAATATCCCTAACACTAGCTGTAAGTGGCATACTCTTATGAACCCTAAGTCTATCTCCAAGTGATCTATCCATAGGAACCCCAGCCTTAGGGCAGGGAGCCCCACGCGTAGAAAGCCTGTCTGTTGGAACTCTAACTCTTCCTCCAAGTGACCTACCCATAAGCTACCATAAAGCTGTGGGGGAGATGCTAGCTCCAAGAAATCCTACCTCTAGCTCCAACTGACCTATCTATAGGAATCCTAACCCTAGGACAGGGAACTTCACCCATAGGAAACCTAATCCTAGCTCCAACTGGCCTATCCACAGCACCTCTTACCCTAGCTCTGACTGGCCTACCCATTGGAACCCTAATCCTCAGGCGAGGAGCCATACCCTTAGAAAACCTAACCATAACCTCAAGTGGCCTACCTATAAGAACTCTAACCCTTGGGAGGAGGGTCCTACCCACAGGAATTCTAATCTTAGCTTCAAGTGGCCTAACTAGAGGAACACTATCCCTGGCTCTAAGTGGCATAACCATAGGATCCCTAACTCTAGCTCCAAGTCGCCTATCTAAAGGAACCCTAGCCCTAGCTCCAAGTGGCATACCCATAGGCACTCTATCTCTATGGTAGGGGGCCGTACCTAGAGGAACCTTAGCCCTAGGGCGGGAAGCCCTTCCCATAGGAAACAGAACCCTAGGGTGGGGTGCCCTGGGTGGAAAGTTCGTCAGCATGCTATTTCTTGAAATTCAGGCAGCAACCTCAACAACCAGTTCTGAGGGAAGGGGATAGGGTTAACCCCTCATCAATCTCTGGCTCTGTACCACTGTCCCTACTCCCATTCTCCACCCTGGTAGAAGCAGCTTGCTCTGCCTGCCTGCAGATTTCAGTTTATTTTTCTGTTATTCGTTCACAGTTCTCCTACAGCATCCTTAACAGCTTTTCTTAGGGTAACCATATGGCCTGTTTTGGCCAGGACAGTCCCTTTTTTAAGCCCCAGCCTAGCTGTCCCAACTTTTCAGGAAGAAGTGGGCATTTGTTCCATTTGCTCTGGGGGACTTGATCAGCTAGCAAAAGCAAACAAGACACATACTCACTTTTGAATGGAAAAATAATGGGATGCAGAGCAATGTTCCCTCTAATTTTTTCCATCCATATGTGGAATACATTGTATGATGCACACTAAGACATGTGCAGATGTGTACCACCAGTAAAAATACTTGCTTCAGGCTGTGGGCTTTCTGCTAATTCTTAGGTTCAGCTCAGAGAGACTACTGAGCTTCAATATCATGCAGTGGGGCTTTGTCTTTCTTCCCTGGGCCCTAATGAGTGTAATGCTGGCCCTGCTTAGTGGACCCCCGAAACCTGCTCATGGCCTCACTGTAAAACAAACAAGCTGATGCAATAAAAGATTACCTATTCTTCTATTTAAAACAAAATGAGTAAGTCCTCTGTATCTTGCTGAATTTCTATCTAAATTGATAAGGAGGAGGAGGTAAACAATTTTCAAAACACAGAATTTAAGAAAGATTTGTGTACAACTCTACAGATTTGAACTGAAAACATATCAGTGAAGCTATTAAACTAAACCACAAGCCACAACCACCATAAAAATCAGGGCTGAAGCAACATTCCAGACAGCACAGATCTCATTACTAAAAGCTTTTTCAGATGCTTAGCATGAATTATTGATCTTATCTCATTAGTCCATTTTATACCCTAACCTTAATACGTCTCCATCCTTAATATTTGCTTTTTTTTCAGACACATTTATAATTATATCCCCCGTTTGGAGGTTAAGGGCAATAATGTGCATTCCTATAACACAGAGCTTAAAAAATATCCCCATCACACACTTACAGCCTTAGAATCATGGAACACTAGAACTGGAAGGGACCTCAAGAGGTCATCGAGTCTAGTTCCCTGCCCTCTTGGCAGGACCAAACACCATCGAGATCCGGCATCTCTCTAACCTGCTCTTAAATATCTCCAGCAATGGAGATTCCACAACCTCCCTAAGTAACTTATTCCAGTGTTTAGCCACACTGACAGTTAGGATGTTTTTCCTAATGTGTAATCTAAACCTCCCTTGCAGCAGTTTAAGGACCGCCTTTGAGGTACTTGAAAACCACTATCATATCCCCTCTAAATCTTCTCTTTTCTAAACTAAACAAGCCCAGTTCTTTGTGTCTTCCCTCATAGCTCATGTTCTCTAGACCTTCAATCATCTTGTTCCTCTTCTCTGGACCTGCTCCAATTTCTCCACATCTTTCTTGAAATGTGGTGCTCAGAACCGGACACAGTACTCCAATTGTGGCCTAATGAGCCCTAAGTAGAGTGGAAGAATGACTTCTCATGTCTTGGTCACAACATTCCTGCTAATACATCCCAGAATCACGTTTGCTTTTTTGGCAACGGCATCACACTGTTGACTCATATTTAGCTTGTTGTCCACTGTGACCCCTAAGTCCCTTTCCGCAGTACTCCTTCCTAGACAGTCACTTCCCATTCTATATGTACGAAGCAGATTGTTTCTTCCTAAGTGGAGTAACTTTGCATCTGTCCTCATTAAACTTCATCCTGTTTATCTCAGACCATTTGTCCAGTTTGTCCACATCATTCTGAATTATGAGCCTATCCTTCCAATCAGTTGCAACCCCTCCCAACTTTGTATCATCTGCAAACTTAATAAGCGTACTCTCTACAGCAATATCTAAATTGTTGATGAAGATATTGAATAGAACAACTTCAGCATTAATCTTCCTGAATGGGGAAAACTTAGAGTGCCTCCCTGGCTCCCTATGGTTTTCTTAAGCAGCAACAAGAAATCAATGTGGTGTTGATGTTCAGATCCTCCAGGTAGGGTACAGAGCAAGCACTTTTTTGGAAGCCCAGCACTTTTTCCTTCCTTCGCTCCCACCGCTTTCCCAACAGACAGAATGGGGTCTGGAAAGTGGGTTTCTCTCTCCAGACAGCAACCCTGGCATCACTAGCCTTGTTTCCTGTATTTATGCATTAGGCCCTGGCAAATTACTCTTATAGCACCTTTCATCATAGTTCTTAATGGGCTCATTGTGAAGGAATTGGAAGCCGCCTGTAATATTTTATGAATGCTGTCTGTTTATGTTGGTGTTGCCTTTTATACATGACGGGAGGTTCTGGGCACAGCTAAGAAAACCAATCCTGGGTAAATTGCTTAAAACCAGGCCATTTACAGTCCCAGCTGTGATTTCCCTTCTCACTAAGGTAAATCAAGCTAGCCACAAAAGTACGTCTTCCAGCCCCAGAGGCCAAACAAGCAAGCAAACTCTCAGATTCAACAGCTGCTCCTAGTGCCCAAGCCAGCAACTCTCCTACTCAGGTGACAGGCTGTAAAAGCCTATTTCAGCAAATTTACACAGATTCCTCTGAGCCCCAAAGGATCCAGCTACATTCCCAGGTCAATCATCAAAAACAGCACACTGTGCCAATCCTTTAGATTCCAAAATCTAAAGGTTTATTAACAAAGAAAGATTAGGGTGAGAGAGAAAAATTGTTAAAGTCTTACATTACATACTTCAGTTAAAGCTAATGATGCAGGCTATAGCTGATGGCATTTCCAGATTTTTTGAATGTCTCTGAAAATGCATCAGGCCCGTCAGTCCACACAGGCTTAATTCATGAGCACTGGAAGAATATGGTCACTGCCAAGGCCATCTTATAGCTTGCCATGTGGAGGAAAAAAATTATTTCTTCTTCCACAGGCAATGGAGGGTCACCTGTGGAAAACGTAGAGCATAATTTTTAATTTTTTAAATAAACACACATACCTTCAGATGTATCCTGGGGGCGGGGAGGGACACTGAATAACTCATGTATCTCCAATATTAATTTTATTGGGGATACACATTTATTAACATATCTACAGCACTGCCCTCAAATGAGAACATATAATCAGAGGTCCTGAAGAATGTATCATATTGTAGATCCCTATCAAATGCATGGCCATGAAAAAAGTGTCACAAACCATTAAATCTGGTCTCCCACCATGAAGTCTGCTCTTTGGAGTGCTTTTATCCTATATTATATACATGTCATGCTGGGAGAACAACGTCTGTTAAAGGAGAATTGCACAGAGTTCACAAGATTAGTTCAGGATGGTTGCAGTATAGCCACCCGTACTCCTCTGCCACCTTCAAAGCCGGGCAGCTGGAGAATGACAGCTGCTGACTAAGGGCTCGGATCTGCAGGCAGCAGCACAGAATGCAGACAATACCATACCATGCCATCTTTACTGCTTCACTGCTGCTGGTGGTAGCTCTGCCTTCAGAGCTGGGATCCTAACCAGCAGCTGCCACTCTCCAGCTGCCCAGCTCAGAAGACAGAGATGCCACCAGCAACAGCACAGAAGCAAGGACTGCAGTACCGCAACCCTCCCACAACCCCTTCTTGGTCACACTCCCTGCAATTACAACACCATGAATTTCAGATTTAAATAGCCTTTTTAAATTTAACTTTTAAAATACTATGACCTTTAATTTGCCCAAAATGGACCATGAATTTGGTAAGGCTCTTGTTGTGGACCCTTTTACAAATGGTAAAACAGAGGCACAGAGGGATGAAGTGATTAAACAAAGGCCACTTATGCAAATCAGGAAGACGTGAATTCTAATCCTGCTTCTGCCAAGGCTGCCAGTTTGGTATCCTGTGCACTGGATTACGCTGCAGGTTAAAACTATAGTGGTTGATACCATTCCTACTATAAACTTCAGACTCCACCCAGACTTCAGACTCCACCCAAACATAGAACAAGTCTCAAATAAATACCAATAAAGATACAATATGGAAAACTTAACCAAAAGAAACTGACATCTAAAAGAGTTTTCTGCTCCTTTTCCCTAACATACTCTCTCTCTCGTGTGCGCATGCCTGAAAATAAGTCTTATTTTACAAATGCAAGAGGACTTTCCATTCCCTCTTTTTTGTACATAAATGCATGCACAAGTTTTATGAATATGCACTCTCTCCTCTTCATGTGCATATTATTGGATGCTGACAAATTCCCTGAAGTCATCGATTAATAACCATATTTCACATCTTAATCTTCAACCAGTCCTCTCTGAGTTTCAAACTTTTGGAAACAACTCAAATTTAAACAGCTGCAGAAGTAATTTCCATTACAAAAAAAAAACAAAAAAAAACCAGGATCCATTTTCCTCATTTTCAAGATTCCATGTACAGTCAAGACAAGTTTAAAAAGAGGAGAATCTGTGTCACAAACTCCCACAGATCCACCCAGTCTCCAGTCCTATACTTCCCGCTTCTAGCTTGCCAAGGGAACAGGCATTAAAAATGACACGATGAAAAAGTGTTTGTGTTGGGGAGGGGCGAGGAGCAAAGTCTATCTTTCACTTTTGAAAAATTCTTAACATTTTACTTTTAAAAGGGTTATGTAATATTTTTACATATTGAACATTAATTCTTAGATTTAAGCCTTTCCCTTTACCTACTAATTCAGCCATGTCAAACTCATGGCCAGGGGGCCATGTGGCCTGATGGATTTTTTTTTTTTTCAACCTGCAACTAGGTGTTTAACAAATATCTAAGTGTGGCCCACCTAGCCACACACCCTTCTCCAGCATGCATGAGCAGCAGGGGGCAGGACAAACACCATTCGCAGCTCCTCGGGCTCTCCATGTCTGGTGCACGTGTATTAAAACCCCAGGGAGCCAAGGAGGTTTTTATATGCATGTACCAGACAGAGACCGCCCAAGGAGATGGATTGGTGTTTATCCCACCTCCTGCCGCTCATGCGTGACAGAGAAAGGGGTGTGACTCCTCAAAGAAGAAGGACATTGAAACCACGTGTGCCAAGACAGAGAAGAGCGCCTGTTCGGGGCAGCAGCAGGTAGGGAGCCATTGGGGGGCAGAGCAAGAGACAACTGAGGAGCACAAGGCACAGTAATACGGAGAAGCAGCATGGGGAGGTTCAGGACAAACCGCCAGGGGCCTGGGGCGAGGGAGCAGTGCAATGAGGGCTGCACTGTAATAGGGAGCAGTGCAGGCCTCAAGGAGGATGGGGTGGTGCATTGAGACTGCACTGCAGTGGGGGGAATACAAGCCCCAAGGAGTCTGAAAGGCAGGGGGAGAACATAGTGCAATGGCGGATTGCCGTGTAAACCCTGGAATGTCTGAGAAGGGAGTGCAGAGAAACTGGGGTGTGAGGACTGCAGTGCAAACTGGAGGGGAGGTTGTCAGATCGTGGTGGGGGCGGGAGCAGGGAGTACAGTGGTGGAACTGAAGGGAAATCTCCTTTCCAGACTTTGGACAACAGCCACAGAAGCTGTGAGATCCTGTCCTGGTCTGTCTCCCCATCACCCCTTCCCCTGATGGGGGCCAGCCAGTCCCACTCAGCCCCTTTCCTCTCTGTGCTTCCTCTACACAAGGAAAAAAAAATCTTGGATTGTGATGTCTTCTATGGCCCACTGAAAGGGGGTGGGGAAAGGGGAAGCTCTAACCTCCATATGGGTGGAGGGCTGCTCTTGGGGCAGGGGAGGGGTTTCACTGTGTTGTACCCACCCTGTACAAAGGTGAGAGGGAAATACCTAAAATCAGCCAAAGCATCATTCAAACCTGGTCACAATGACTGACAAAGCAAACCCTGAAACATGAAATGTTCTGACTTACATACGCCCTTAGTGACATAACATCAGGGGTGTTCCACCAGCGAGCTGGTGGTGATCAGTTTCTTTCCGACCTGATCTTCGTTCTCTAAGTCTGAACAGCTGCATTCCCCCCAGATACCACTTCTTTACATTAACCCTTGCTCTTGTTCCTTCCAGCCACAAATCTCAATGCCCTTCCATTCATTCATGTTGGTAACTCATGACTTTCCTGTCTGGTGGGTTGTCCTCATTTTTAGAGGTGATGAAACTGACAGCACAGAGAGAGCAGAGCTAGCCACAGAACACAGGTGTCCTGACACTGGCTTTGCATGTTCACTGCAAAACCATCTGTCCCTTCTCTTTGTGAAATGAGAGACTTTTCCGATTGGGCTTTTCTCCCTCATCTGCTTTTATTATCAGTGTTTTCTATCTCTTTCTTACCTCACTGGTAGGTGTGTCTTTTCTCAAATTTTATAAACTATTAATAAAATTATTAAACAATAAATTCATAGTAAATATTAAATTCTCAATTAAAATTGTGTTATATTCAAACAAGACCTGAAAAAATATTATAAAATGTGCCTAAAACATAATGTATAATAATAAATAATTCAAACTTTCTGATAGAAGTACCTTTTCTTTAGTGGCCCTGAAAGCTGTCAGTTTTCATTTTGCTGGCCGGCCCTCGGTAGCCTTTGAGGTTGACATGCCTGTACAAATCTGATATCCACAATTCCAGTTACCAAAACTTTGTCATCACTTAGGATATTGTGTGGGTGGGTGTTGGTGTGGGTGTACATGCACACACGCCTGGGTGCACGAGTGGAGGGTGGAGA
Organism: Carettochelys insculpta; assembly: GCF_033958435.1. Lineage (NCBI taxonomy): Eukaryota > Metazoa > Chordata > Testudines > Carettochelyidae > Carettochelys > Carettochelys insculpta. Next base: position 94,437,669 of record NC_134139.1, read on the forward strand.
GGAAATCTCATGGGTGCTATTACCATCTCAAGAGCATTAGTTAGAGACATTATACACAAAGACATAGGTAGTTTTTTCTGGCTTCTAATGTCTGGGATCTTCTCAGACCCCACTGAAGCTGGTAGCAACTCAACACTAACTTGAAGAGTTTTGGTACTTTCTACTTAAGCTCCACCCTGCGCAGCTCCAGTTTATTTTCTTGCATAGCTGATAACTCTTTACAAGCAAAACATCTTGGGAACAGGAAATTACTGAAATACAGTGCATCCCCTAAAGGAGCAAATGCAAACATATTTGTACACGGAAAGAAACTCTCATGAATATCTCTGTCCATTGCAAGAGTCCTGACAAGCAGGTGTATAGGAGTCAATTTAGCAAGTAAAATTCTCATTGCAGATCATCTTTTTATCAGTCTCACTATCTGAGAGATTGTGAGAAATCATCTTGTTCTTGGGAAGTGTAGTGAGCTGGAACGGCCCCTCGCTGACCCAGAGGAGGAAGAAAGCACAACCTTGCTACAGGGAGGAAAATTACCTACACAAATGGAGGTGATTTGGCAATAACCTAATTCAGGGTACATACACCATGGTGGTCACAGAAGAGTTCGTGCTGTATTGTTTGAAGGAAACACACTGATCACAGAAAGCAGGTAAAGCCAACAACTGCGCAGAAGCAAGGGTCGCAATACAATGCCATGCCATCCCTACTTCTGTGCTGCTACTTGTGGCAGCGCTGCCTTCAGAGCTGTGATCCCAGCCAGCAGCGGCAGAAACACAGAAGTGAGGGTGGTAGTAGTACTGCAACCTGCCCCCTGCAATATCCTTGCCACCCCTCACCCAACAACTCCTTTTTGGTTCACGATCCCTACAATTACAACACAGTGAAAATTCAGATTTAAATAACGAAATAATGAAATGTATTATTTTAAAAATCCTATGACTGTGAAATAGGGTTGCCAGATTTTTGGGGAGGGTTTGCAGGACAGACAACCCCAGCCACGGGATCCCCAGCTGAGGGTGCCAGGGGAACCGGCAGCCACACAGCTGGGAAGTGAGAGACCCTGCACCCCAGCCAGCTCCCAGACGCAGGGTTGCCAGAGTCGTCCCAGCCCTCTGGCCGGGGTTTCCACAGCTGGGGCTGCCAGCAGGGCTCCATAGCCCAGTCAGCTCCCAGCTGTGAGGCCCCACCATACCCCCAGCCGGGGATCCTGCAGATGGAAGCCAGCTGGGGTGCGGAACCCCACCAGCAGCCCCAGCTGCAGGAACCCCAGCTGAGGCCTGGGAATTTCCTGACAAGTACTGCATTCATTTTTGAAAGGATGTGGGACTTGTCATGGAAATGCAGGACATCTGGCAACCCCACTGTGAAATGACTAGGGCCCTACATATATGAATCCTATTAACTTTATGCACAGATGTAGCTCCCCAGAGATCAAGGACATCTACCTGCATAAACCGTGTAAGCATTTTTAGGATTGTGACCCAAATCAAAAAGTTTATTGCTAAGAACTCAAACTAGTGATTGTCTACCATACCACTAAGAGCAACTACAAACATCAATACAAAGAAAAAAAAACGATGAATTGTTCCTCATTTAAAACCTAAAGTAGAATATCAAATGTAGAAGACACCATCATATTCAACATCACAGAACATCAATTTTAATAAATTTATTCAGTATTTGACAAAGTAATCCTTCCAGGAGTAGCCTTTTCTGGATAAATAATCAGGAAACATTTCTTCAGTCCTCCTATCTTAAAAAACAGTTTTTTCATTATTGTTTAAATAGTTTTTAATGACAGAAAAATGGGTTAGAATAAAGTGAGGTGACAGTAAAACTAAAATATTTTTAAAACTACCCAATTTGTGTTTGTGTGCACGTACCTATCCATCCATATATGTAGGAGATATCAGTGGAAAAATCAATAATTAAGATTGCACTGAGCTTGTTCACTTGGGGTCTGATTTAACTTACATTAAAGTTACCAGAAGATGTTGCACGGAATTCAGAGGATATTGGATCAGGCCTTTCAAACATGATCCAAACCCCTCTGCCACTACTACATTTAATGATTAAACTAAAGCTTCCTATTTCTCACAATGAGGCAACTCAGTTTTCTCTAGACATTTTCTTGATCAAATACATCTCTACAGTATCATGAAATAACAAACAAAATAATTCACTGTTGAAATTTACTCTACAATCAGAGTCCCTGATGTGCCAAAGTACATGTGCTATAGCACCATGTTTCAAAAAATAAGCCACTTTGGGGAATTTAAATATTATACAGATCAAAAGTTAGTCTCCCATCACCTCAAGGCATGGTGTCATCCCAAATTTCACATACGATAAGAGAAGGTAATAACTGAGACAGAATCTGATGTATTCCCATTCTCTGATGTCTTGTTGGCCCTACTACATAGCTTCTCTCTTTACAACACCTCTCTTCACAGTTCCCAGCCAACCACTGCCATTAACTTAGGCTAGGCAGTCAGGCTACTGAAGAATTATGGAAAAAACAGAATTACATAGTAGGGACATGCTCATTACATAGTCCCAGCTCTCGAACTGTTGCGCTCACTGGAGAGTCAACAATCAGGCAGCTCACACAGATCCCAGCCAACTGCTCCACCACCGTTCACCTTTCAGCAAACCCTTCCGCTCAAGCTTCCTCTTCTCAGGGCAACACAAAGCTCTCTCCCACCCAGGTTCCCAGCAGACCTGGTCAGTTTTCCACATGAGTATTCCATTCTGATAGCCCCCCTTTCTTTTTTTTTTTTGGGAGATCTTTAGCACAACTGCCCTTGTCTTCAGAGCATATACACGTAACTGCTGTTCCTGGAGACAAAAAGTTCCCTGAGTGTGAAACATTCATCCTGATTGGCAGGAATGTACTGGGACCTGGAGAATCACCATCTCCCTCTCCGCCTCAAAAGACATAAATGAAAGGAGGGAGAAACCTTTGTAATAAATGCATCTGAATTTCAGGGCTCTTGCAGCGGTGCGCCAGCAGCCTTCTGGCTCACTTTTCGCAACCCATGTCTTGGCCTTTTCTGCCAATGCTTCAGAGCACAGTACCAGCAGCTTCAAGTGTCAGGGCTCCAAGAATGCTGTCAGAGCCCTCTGTTCCAAAGATGGTGGGAGGCAGGGGGTGGGAGTGAGGACGACAGAAGCTTGGTTTAATATAGGCAATGGCAGTGTTGATAAAGCCAACCAACAGAACTTGACAGTATCAGTTGACTCCAATGTCAAGAGTTTACCCTTCAGACCAGCCTTGCATCACACTTCCTGCAGAATTCTGAGTGGGCCACAGAGGTTTTCTCAGCCCAGCTGCAAGCTTATTTGGCATCCCACAACATTGTGATTTACTCTGAAGCAAATGAAAGTGAGAGACACGGGACTGTTTATCAACATGGTTTGAAGCTGGTGAGTAATCTTCTCTCCTTCTGAGAAGGAATGACAAGAGGAGTATCCCATGACAACAAAAACAACTGAAAAGCAGGGCTCCATGGCCAACATACCTCACTACCATTGCCTTTTGGGGCCAAAATAACTTTAAGAGCCTGATTCAAATAAATGAAAAACCTCCCATTTACTTAAGTGGGCTTATGGATCAAGTCCTAAGAGCTCAATGAGCTCTGTCAGTCAGGTTAGGTAGCACAGACTTGGGAATGGTATTTTTATACAAACTCATTATCAAAACAGTTTTGTAGGGAAAATGCAAGTAATTTTTAAGAATCCACTCATCAAGTTTCAAAGCTGTTTTGTTTTTTCATCTTAAACTGTCATATTACTTTCCCCTTTAGCAATACAATGGCACACTCATTTAATATATTTCTTTATCCCTTTGGAAACTGCATTTTTCCTTAGCAACTAGAATTATAATCCAACTCATAGACAATCTGTAACCAACCTCCAAACTTTCCAAAAATCTCTAAACTAAACACACCATAACTTATGACGAAGTAAATTACTCCCAGGCTTGCAGAGTGTGCGCTGCCTCATACAAGATGTCATATACACAATAAGGACTCTTATTATTAATGTCTGAGGTCATTAATAGAAAAGTTAGGAGGACAGCTGTGCCACCGATTAAATTACCATGTACAGATTGGTTCTCTAATCAGCATTAATACTTTCTTATTGGGTATTCAATACTATGCATGGGGTTGCCTACCTGCCTTTTCACATCAAGAGGAGACAACATTTCCCCTTTTGTATCAGTTTCTTATTAAGAAAATCTTGAAACAAAGGGAAGTATTACCATGCATGTAATAGAAAAGGGGTAGGAATATAACAGTGGCACTTTTTGCCAGGGTTAGCTCCTGGCAGGCTGCTGTTGCTATATTTACCTGTGTCTCTGCAGAGAACACCAAGGAAAATACAAAATCAAGTAATGTGATTCCCAAAAGAAATACAGTATCGTCTTTAAATTATTTCTATCAGACAATCTAGAAATCTTGGAAGGTGAAAGCTCAAAGTGCTATTTAGAAAGAAAAAAAAACATCTGTATTATGAGTAAGATCTTGTGTAAATCACAAGTTCACATACTGCAGGAAAACTGTGAATATACCACGATATATATACCAGGTAAATATACCATGATTTTTCCAATAGTGGAATTCTCACTCCTGCCTCCTCATTAACCCTGCAAGCTGCAGGTTGAGGATTAGTAGGCCAGTCTCATCCTACCGTGGGTCAGGGAGCTGGTTGCCACTACTATTCAAGCAGGGAGGTGGGGCGGTGATGGGGGATATCTCACCACATGGCCCTGACCAGCTCAGCCCCAAGGAGGGATTAGGTCACAACTTGTTGTTTTCAGTTCTGACCAAGGCTGACTATGACTGTCCTGCTAACACCCTCCCCCATCCCCAAGCAACTGCGCCCCCCCTAGGAAGATTGAAGCAAGGATGCATGCTTTTCCCTTCCCCATGTTGGAAAAAAATTGCTCCAATTTGGGGTTGACTTGGTGGCAGTACACATCCCATGACATTCAAACATATACCCAGAACAATCGTGTATTAAAAAAAAAATCTGATTTTTATCCTTCCTCCTGTACATACACATCTCCCTGTAGACTTTCCTTCTCCCTGGCTTCGTCACTGTACCTCTTTTATTTTCATGCCTTTATGGACTGAATAATAATTTATCAACTATCCTTTACATTTCCTTGGCAAAATAGTGGTAACTGTTCATATTGAGCAATACATCATGACAGTATGTAAAACAGTAGAAGAAAAGCAATTCACTCAGTGTGAAAATTACCTGTGCATTCACATACAAATAAAATTAAATACACAGTTGATCAATGGCCTGTATAAAGTGATGATTCACATTAGCTAGAGCACACAAAATACGGAAAACTAAAGCATCATGAGGTATACAAGTTCTAGAACCTATTTGCTTGTAACAGACAGATGATCACAAGACAACAGCTTGTTTTTCCAGGAGTTTGGAAAAGTGAAGAGAACATGTTGACCAACTTATGTAGCATTTTAAAACCAACAAATATTATTGAGTGCTCCTTTCAAAAAAACTAAAAACTAAGGCCGTGTCTACACCAGCCCCAAACTTCGAAATGGCAACACAAATGGCCATTTCGAAGTTTACTAATGAAGTGCTGAAATGCATATTCAGCGCTTCATTAGCATGCGGGCGGCTGCGGCGCTTCGAAATTGACGCGGCTCACGGCCGCGCGGCTCTTCCTGACAGGGCTCCTTTTCGAAAGGACCCCGCCTACTTCGAAGTCCCCTTCGGACTTCGAAGTAGGCGGGGTCCTTTCGAAAAGGAGCCCTGTCGGGATGAGCTGCATCAATTTCGAAGCGCCGCAGCCGCCTGCATGCTAATGAAGCGCTGAATATGCATTTCAGCACTTCATTAGTAAGCTTCTAAATGGCCATTTGCGTGGCCATTTCAAAGTTTGGGGCTAGTGTAGACATGGCCTAAGTGAATTAGCGTGAGATACCAGGGACCTGAACTGTAATTAATATGCCTAGTATGCCTTTAGTAATCAGATCTGCACAACAGTGTAAACTTCTTGGTCAAATATATGACTAGTAGTGGGACATTTTCACTACTCAAACATATAACAAATTCTATGCCAATTCATTTATTTAAGCAAAAGAAAGAATTAACTGTGGTTGCCAGTAAATTAAAAAAAAATGCTTGTAGAAATGCGTTTCAACTATCAGAACTGTTCTGAAACTAATCATGACATTAGCAGAAATGGACCAGGTGACCTTCATTATCACTATCAGCAGCATGCTTTAGCCTGTATTCATTTCCGGCTCTTATGAAAATAGTCCCATCATTTAATCGAAACCTTTATCTGACCACAGCCACTTAACTGCCTACTAATCATATCATCATCTGTGGGAGTTAGACATTCAGTCTTCAGAAAAGGTGCTGTTAGGATGATTATTATAAAAGGACTCATAATAGGGAGCAAGAAATACACTCGCCTTGCATCTTACATTTCTAATAGTATAACTGATAATCTGTCAGTGCCATAATGTAATGACAAGGTCACTCACATTTCTTGTTATGTTTAGCTGGAAAAATCTAAAGCTGGCATGACAAATTCACCAATTTTCTGGTTTTCATGCAGTTAGCATCTCCTATAGTTATCAAAATTCGGGCTTTCTTTTGCTTCTAATAACTGTGTTTCTATCTTTTAAAATATCAAAATATTAAAGTTCCAAAAAAATCACTCAGTCGATTAGTGTAACAGTCACTTGACTTTAAAACTTAACAATGCACATTTAAAATGCCAACATGTAACTCTCCAGAACTCCCAACTTACAGCTTTGATAATTTATTTAAATTAGTAGCATCTGTTGCTAGTCTTAAAGCTTTTTGCCACAACACATAAACAATTTAGACTGGAATAACATAGCCTGTGTATATCTATTAACTTCTTTGCGAAGTAAAATAACTCAGTCCTGAACTCCAAACTGCCTTGATTGCTCAGGAAACAGTTATAAGGTAAAATATAAGCGTGCTATTAAACTGCATTTATTTTAAAAGGTACATGAGTTTAGCCAATAAGAAGCTGTCAGCCTGTAAACATTGATGTAATTCATTTATTCTACAAAAAGTAAACACGGTTATAGACATGGTTGCTACACATAAATAGATTCATTTTACAGACAGCATAGTCAAAGGACAAACAAATGTTTGGTTCTTCCTGAAAGACGCGTGAGTAAGGCGGCATCTACATTACGAGATAAATTCAATAAATAATAAAATCGAATACGTAATCTCGATATCATGAATTCGAATAAAGCGTCCACAATGCTTCTTGAAATTCGACGCACCTTTTGTCCGTGTCGAATCTCTGCATCCCTATTGCCCTGTGCAAGTTCAACAGCATGAGCACTGCATTGTAGTTACCTATCTCACAGTGCCTTAGCTGCGGTTGCTTGTAGCTGTTTCATGTGGGAATCCCAGAATTCCAAGCACTATCCCATAATTCACTGCATCAGTAACCACGTGAAAAAAAGAATTGGAGATTGCACCACTTCCTGCTGCAGCATTCCACGAATGCTCCAAATCATAGGATAGACCATTTCAGCAACCACAGAGGCTATCATGCAATTTCATCCTTCAATTCCAAAGCTCAATTGTGCTTGTCCAGCCTAGTGGTGCTGCCGCCGCCGACAATAATGGGAATGAGGATGGTGTTTTGGAACAGCAATTGTGCCAACTGCAGACCAAGAACACGGAGCTGGTGGCTGCCATGACTGCACTGATGACAGTGGGGTGGTGTTTTTGGGCTTGAGAGACCAGAGCACACTGGTGGGAGCACGTTGTTTTGGAGTCCTGGGATGACCAGCAGTGGGTCCAGAACTTTTGCATGCACAAGTCCACCTTTATGAGATTTTGATGTGCCGGCACCTGCCCTGAAGCGCAGCAACACCAAAACGAGGCAGGTTTTAATGGTACAGAATTGAGTGGCAATTGCACTGTGGAAGTTTGCAACCCCTGACAGTTACCAGTCAGTGGCAAATCAGTCCATGGCGGTGGCGGTGGCCCATGCAATCTGTCGGCATCTCCTCAGGAACACTGTGAGCCTGGGAGATGTACCAGCCATAGGGGATGGCTTTGCTGCCCAGGGCTTTCCTAACTGCGGTGGAGCAATACACGGCACACACATCCCCATCATGGCCCCGGCCCACCAGGCCTCCGAGTATATTAATCGACAGGGGTGTTTCTCTGTGGTCATGCAGGGGTTGGTAGATCACAAAGCTTGTTTTACCATCATCAACGTTGGCTGGTTAGGGAGGGTTCATGACACGTGCATATTACAAAATTCATGACTGTTCCAAAAGCACCTGGATGGGACTTTTTTCCCTGATGGGAAAATCAAGGTTGGCTACATGGAGATGCACTTTGTTATATTGGGCCACCCTGCTTACCCTCTGCTTCCCTGCCTGATAAAACCCTACACAGGAGTCCTGGACCCCAGCAAGGAAAACTTTAATTAGAGACTGAGCAGGTAGAGAATGATCATGGAATGCGCCTTTGGATGTTTAAAAGTGAGGTTCAGATTTTTACTGTCACGTTGGATACTTCTGAAGTTAACGTCCGTACCGTTATTACAGCATGCGCTATTTTGTACAACATATGTGACTCAGGGCAGGAGACTTTCCCATCTACCTGGAATTCTGAAGTGGAGGCAATAGGCAGGGCTTACTCACAGCCATTTACACTGCCATCCATCGGTACCCACGCTCAGGCTTCAGCAATAAGGGACGCTTTAAAAAAATAGCTTTATGAATGATCTGTAACACACATGGTACCTATAGATGTCTCTACCATAATGCTAATATATCAGTCATGCTATAATGAATGAATGCTCTTATTTGGTGGGACAAGAGATTTTCACTGCCCCTCCCCCTCCCCACCCGGTTCCCTCAGCTGCGTTGTCTGCTGTGGACCAGGGAGTTTCACTGCCCAGCTGTGCCTTCAGTGGCACTCACCCTCCCCCCTGCAGCAGCCTGGTTCTCTCAGCTGCATGTCTGCTGCAGACCACAGATTATCACTGGGCAGCTGTGCCTTCAGTGGCACTCCCCTCCCCCGGCCCCCGCACTCTTGCGGAACAAGAAATCACTCCGAGCTCAAAGGAATTATTTTATTTTGGGGTTAGGAGAAGTTTAAGTGGCTAGGAAAAGAAGCCTTTTCAAGGGTGCTTCAATAGCCTTTTGCAATGGCCTTTGGGGCTGGAGCAGCAGGGTGGCCTTCCCCTCCCTCCCCACGTGTGGGGACCCCATGATAGGGGGTGGGCACACTCTCTTGAGGGGACTCCAGCCAGAGGGCATCCACTGATGCCCTGCTGGTTTGGGAGTCCCTCTGCAACTCAAGCAGGGAGTGCAGGATCTCTGTCTGCTGAGCAATGGCCATTACAGGCTTTGCAGTGACCCTGGTCAGCTTTGTCGCAGCTTCTTCATTTTGGACAATTGCTGCTGCTGCTGCAGGTCAAGCATTCTCTCATTGAATTTTACTTGACTCTGATGCCACTCAGCTGTACTGTGACGCCACTGAGCAGTGTCCTTTTTCAAGTTCTTACACCCTGAACGAGTGTCTTGCATGTGCTGCATAATCGTATCTAGTTTTGGTTTTCTGTGTCTCCTGGATTTATCTGCAACACGAGGCCCTGTGTCTGGAAAATGAAGGTCAAAATTAAGATACAATTAACACAATGTGCTTTGAAATGCAATGAGTGGGTCTCTGTGTGTACTATCACTGAAAGTATACTTTTGAAGGATACATGGTTTATTAAGGATAGGACAGTAAGCGTGCATTTCACAATACCTTACTTGCCATCACTTCTCCAGCACATTGCTTTGTGGACATGGTGAGTTATAAGCAATTGTCCTTTTTTGGTGGGAATGGGAAGGTCTGCAGAGCAGGGGCAGCCACAAGGTGTCCTGGCCGAGTGTCCTGTGTCAGTCACAAATGGATGGCTGCATGTGGGGCTTCGATACACAATAAAAATAATGTAAAGAAAAAAAATATACAAAGAAAGGCAGGATGTAAAGGGACATGGGAGAGGAAAAGCACAGCAGAGGAATCCCCCACATCGTGCAAGGGAATTCCTGAGAAATGAAAACAAATGGTGCTTGGAAAGGTACATGGGAGGGGAAAACATCCAGCAGAGCCCGGCAGCCATGTGGTGCAGGGGTGGGGGCCATGAAAAATTAAAAGAAATACTGGTTGGAAAGGGACATGTGGGGGGAACCCTCCCAGAGCCTGCAAACCGCGTTATGGGGTGGGGGAACAGAGCACCTGCTGGCTGCTGCAGGCAAATGTCAAGGGGCAGAAAACATGTTTTAAAAGAAAAACAAAACAAACAAAACCACAGATGCAAATTCCCGTACTTCCGCGGGTTGCCACAGAAGGCATCACCCTCCTAAAACTAACAGATATGGAGAAAGAACAGCTACTCTTGCTGCATGACCAGAAGCCTGAAAAATTTGCTAAAATGCTGTGTGGTGCCATCACACCAGATTGCTATCTGGTTGCCTGGCATGGCAAGGTGCGCTACTGTGGAAGCCGCAACAAGTCAGGCCTGCCCAAGAGCCTTGTGAAAAAAATACAAGAGCGCCTGGATGAGGCCTTTGAGGAGATCTCCAAAAAGGAGAAGCGCTCCATCCGAAGAGACATTAACATGCAGTTCTGAGGGGCAAAGAAGCACAGCTAACAAACCTGTACCTATGCAAAACCCTATAGATATACCCACCCCCCATAACCCGCTTCTAGCATGCAGAATAAAGACTCACCCGAAACACTTGCTTCAGAGTGCTCAGGGACCAGCATGGAGGTGACTGGCTGGAGGGCACAGCTGTTGAGGGGCCCGGTTCCAGGTCTATGGTGAAGAGCTCAGGGCTGTCCGGAACAACTTCCTCTGTCCCCTGCTCATTGCTCTCTTCCTCCTTTCCATTGCCCTCTTCCTCCAGTTCACACTGCTCCTCCATGCTCAACCCGGAATCCATACCAGAGCCTCCACAAGTGCCATAATTCCATCCGGGTTCCATGGTGGGGTCGTTGCCCATAAACATGTCATTCCTCAAAGCCTCCCTGGGCTGTGTAGCCCGGTGCTCTGATAGCAATTTAAAGGGTCGGGGGTCTGGCCATTGCTGCAGTAAACACAGCTGGGAGCCCCAACCCCCAGGACAGCTGCCCTCTTTGCCCCCCAACCCTTATCAGCAGGTCTGCTTGGCTCCCACTCAGAGGAAATGCCCATGGGAGCACCGTGTACTACCCCCAAGCCCACCATGAGCTCTGGCTCCATTGCTCCCTTTGGCTGGAAGCTGCCCGAGGTGAGCAATGCCACAAGCCCACACCCCTCACGTGCTCCGACTCCCAGTCCTGAGCCTCCTCCCACACCCAAACTCCCCCCTCTAGTACCCCAACACCCTGCCTCATCTCAGAACCTCCTCCCAGACTCTGAAACCCTCTGCTCCACACTCCGGCCTGGAGCCCCTCCTGCATCTCAAAGCCTTCATACCCAGCCCCTCCCCAGAGCCCATGCCCCCAGCTGAAACCTTACCCCCCCACCCAAGCCCACCAAGATGGGAGAGAGCAAAAGGGACAATTGCCCTGGGCCCGGGAATCCCAGCCCCTGCCACTGTAGCAGCTCCTTTTGAATCACCACCAGAGCCCCAAACTGTGCACTCCGCAAGGCTATCAGGGCTGGGGGAGGGCCCCAGCACTGCAGTCCAGGTGGGACTGAGAGCTAGCTGCCCCCAGCTCTCTCCCTTCTGCCTGAGGCACCACCCCTTCCAGAAGCACAAAGCCGGCCCCCCATCATCCCCCACCCACCCAGCCCCAGGGCCCCATGGCAGCTGTCAGCTCCTTTGCCCACTCCACAAACTCCTGCCCCATCCCAGCAAAAATGAGTAAGTGAAGGAGGGTGGTGGAAAGCAAGCAACAGAGGGGGTGTAGTGAGTGGCTGGCAGTATCTCAGGCAGGGAGGGAACAAGAGGGTTCAGTTTTGTACAATTAAAAAGTTGACAACCATAGAAATAGTAAGCGTAGAATTAATTGATACTTGGTTTCTGATTAGGTCAAAATTATTTTGTTGAGCAGTAAAAACATCCATTTTGTCTGTCCCGTTTGGAGATTAAGCATTGTCTAAAATGCTGACACAAGAAACTGGGATGGTGTATGAACCACATTGCAGAGTTCTTGTTAGACCCTGCTCAGGGGGCAACAGTAGCCACTCTCTCCCCTGGGGGCATTGGGGGGGCAGAATTCTGGTTTAGCTAAGAGGTTTGGCCAGCTGTCGCTACTATTTAGTGCCTCAACTGCTGTTATTCCTTAGGCCAGCTCTGATTATAACTTAAGTTATGAATAACCTCTTTTCTTGTTTGCCCTAGAACAAACTCTTCCAAGAAACAATTGTTTAAAGTGTTAGGAGTTTGCTTGTCTAAACCTTGTCCCATTATCACAGTCCGAACAACTTTGCAGCAATGAAAAATGTCACAGACACTGAAGTCTGGTCTCCCCCCTGACTTTTTGTGCACTTTAAACCTACATTAAACATACTTTACCAGGAGAGCAGCTTTTCTCAAACTCAGGTTCCTGACTCAAAAGGGTGTTGCAGGGCAGTCAAAAGGCTACTTTAGTGGGGTCACAGTGTTGCCTCCCTTACTTCTGTGTTACTTTCAGAGAACTGAGTGGTTGGAGACCAGCGAATGTTTGGCCGGACACTTAGCTCTTAAGGCAGCACACCACAAGAAGCAATGCAGAAGTAAGGCCATACCATGCCACTCTTACTTCTGCGCTGCTGCACTCAGTGTGCAGCAGCCAGACAGTGATGACTGCTGACTAAAGCCCCAGCTCTGCAAGCAGGAATGCAGAAGGGTGGCAATACCATAGAATGACATTCTTACTCATGTATTGTTGCTGGTGGTGTGTCTGCCTTCAGAGCTGGGCTCCTGATCAGCAGCTGCCCAGATCTAAAAACAGCACTTCTGCCTGCAGCAGCGCAGAAGTAAGGGTAGCTCCCCTACAATAACCTTGAGAGCCCTGTTGCCACAGTTCCTTTCTGGGTCAAGATCTCAACAATTACACCACCATAAAATTTCAGTTTAACAGCTAAAAGTGTGAAATTTATAATTTTTAAAATCCTCTGATTCATAAATTGACTGAAATGGTCCATTAATTTGGTAGAGCCCTACTCATTATGATATATGACCAGTTTACATATAGATAGCTCAGAGCACTTATTATTACTCTCATACTTCAACATGTATCCTAATTTCCAATATATGTGCATTTAATGCATATAAGTATTGAGAGCAACAACATTTAATCTCATCTTTTTGGCACTTTGGTTTGGGTCACACTGAACGTTTGTGTTTACTCAGAAGCTAACTGGCAAAAAGCATGGGAACAACTGTAGCTCTACAGATTGACTCTTCATCTGGGCTGAAAGGAACTGAAATGGATTTGAATAATGCAAGCAGTTACATTGTTGTTAAACTCTGTAATTTGTAATAAAGCTGCTTAAACCATTCACCCCTGGCAAGAAGACAGGAAGCTGAATCTCAAGGTGGTTTGATTATTCTGTAGTACCTTTCAAAAACAGACCTCTTAAAAATGGAAATAATTTACACACAAATATTAGAAATCCTACAAATGGTTCTGAAAAAGAAAAGCCATTTCTGGCAGTTAAGGGAAAAACTGTCTCATTACATACAGCAGTGACATCATACCACCAGTTAAATATGTGCAGACAAGGTTAATTTAGTGTTAACATTCAGGTTTTCTAATAATCAAGTTTTATGACGCTTAACAGCATTTACCTTAAAACAGAATAACCTCCAAAGTACTCTACCTTTACCGCTCCAGAAAGCAACACATACTTTTATTAGGGACGGCTAGCTCAGTGGTTTGAGCATTGGCCTGCTAACCCCAGGGTTTTGAGTTCATCGTTGAGGGGGCCATTTAGGGATCTGGAACAAACAGATGGGGGGGATAATGCTTGGTCCTGCCAAGAAGGCAGGGAACTGGACTCGATGACCTCCTGAGGTCCCTTCCAGTTCTATGAGATGTGTATCTCCATACTGACTTTTTTTTTCTTTTGCTTTACTTCAGCATCTACAGCATGTTGATTTAAAACCCAACCTGGTGCTTGATCACCAGAAAAGACAGTGATTCTCTTATCTTTCAGAGACATGGTCACTTGCATTGATTTAAGGAAGGGAATGTGTCCTCATCACATCAACTATCAAGTTGCTATGCTTGGTGAGCATCATCAAACAAAAAAAACTCCAAACAATCCAAACTATTGGAGGAGAGTAAAACTTGGCTGCAGAATTTTCAGCAGAATATGGGAAGCGTTTGAGGAGTAAAATCAATTTCAGAACTTAAGTTCACAGTACCTGTATTCCTATTGTCTTTGGCTGCAGTGAATAAGGTAAAGATTATAAATAGTAAAACTCTGAAGGGACACAGTTTTTTGTTTGCTTATTTGGCTCAGCAGCTTAGCTCTAACAATTCAGAACTGTAAAAGTAATGACAATAAAACAGCTGTTAGAGATCGTTAGATCTTGTTATTGCATTTCTGATTTCCTCCATGCCTCTCTTGATCCCCAGAAGACACACACTGGTTAACTTCCACTGACAAGACATCACTAATTGAAAATATTAAAAGTGAAATATTTTGTGGGTAGCTTTGCTACACTGTTACATATATTACAAAAACATTAAAGGATGCTTCTTAAAATACCCAATGGGATCAGACAAAAATAATAAGTGTTAGAATTAAAAGGTAAGTTTGATGTTAGCAATTTGGGAATGGGGCCTAACTATTGCTTCTTTCTTCTGGATAACATAAAATTGTATAGGAATTTCAATGGAGGGGGCAAAGAAATGGCTTTTGCATATGCAACATACTCACTTCTATTCATTCCAGTATTTTTCTTCAAACACACATAGTAAAAGAGGTGGGGGGTTCCAGTTGAGAACCATTCTACAGAACAGTCTAGATTTCTTTTTACTGAGTAGTAGTAACTTTATTTTTAAAAAATATCAGAATAAATCAATCAATCCTTTCTATACTAAGAGTACTCAAGCCCCTTATTTTGCAAATAATAGAATGAAGAGAATTAGTGTTTCTCCATTAATTTATAATTTAGCAGAAAAAAACCAGAGTAATCTGTTCCATATTTTCCTCTGTCATGGTCAAAATCCCTTGGGGTTGAAAAAGTTTATTCAATCCCCAATTAAATTTGTAATTTAGACTCAATAGAATAGAGATAACAACAGGTTTCAAGGAGCACATGAACCTTTTTCACCAAAGCAAAGCTTTATTAAACCATGACCTACATCCAAGAGCACTTAAGCATTCTTTGCATTCCTCTGCATCATGGAAAAACTGTTTATCAGGCACTGCTGCACAAAGGGCTGGGGATCTCTAGCCAGATTTTCAGCACAGATTCAGATAAATTATCCTGTGCTTTGTCTCATGAAAATGATTCTCTACACAGAAAAGAAGGCTCTTTGAATCAGATTCAAGAAGTGTATATGTCCTAAAGTCTACAACAAATGCACATCTTCATTCAGCCAAACACAGCATACAATAAACTATACTGTGTTCATTTACTAAGACACCACATGGTCCCAACTAGAGTTTAGATGTAAACTTGGGTGTCACCATCTTAAAGAAACATTCCTATGCAAATATATATATATATATGTATACACACACACATATATATATATATATAGTTTTAATCAGGATGTTGGATAAGCCTTGAAAAAAACTTCCCACTGTTGCTAGCATTGATTCAACCCAACTGTGTTAGGAACGTTCAGAGTCCTAGAATAAATCACTACCATTTGAAGTATCATGTCAATTTGAATTGCTCTAAGTCACTACAGATGGCTTAAAGCTAAAAACAGTTTGATCATCTATACCAGGGGTCAGCAGCCTTTGAGGTGGAGTGCCGAAATTTGACTTTTTGACCTCTCTATGTGGTCTGAGTGCTGGTGAAACTTTTTAAAATCATTAATAGTCCCACTTACAACAGCTTCATTAATAAATAAATTAAGATGCAGAGCTTCACCACTTAGGTGTTGATTGCCAGCTTTAGCTGGTCTTTTGTTAATCCACAGGCAACATGGCTTTCAGCTAGCTCCCAGTTGCATGGGGGAAGAGGAACAGGACCTCACATGCCAGTGAAAAATCACCGCATGTGGCACATGTGCCAGGGATTGTTGACCCCAATCTATACTATGGCTTCCAGTGTTGCTAATAGTAGTGAAGCTGAAACAGAAAGGAAATTTTCTGCAAATCTTCTCTAATGTAGATGTGGCTTTAAATCCAATCCCACATCAAGTGATGGGAGTTACTTAGATCTACTGTTGGAACACTGGGCAAGAATAGTAAATTTGAAGACCTCAGGGGAGGTAATGAGAATGAAAGTTAGAATAAAAGATTCATTTTCAGGGTATGGGGCTGGTAAAGATAGAAGCATCAACTTTGTCTCTGGGTTCTTTCACTGAGCAAAGGAGAGACCTCTGTCACACATAATGCAGTGCAGGAAAGCTCTTCCTCACATTACTGTGGTTTTGTGCATCTCTATAAAATGCATATTCATAATGACCTCCAACAAAAATAGCAGGTCATCACCATCTGGACAGAAGGAAGAGACTTTAATCTTCCTATTCCAGCAGCAGCAGCAGCTAACTAGCTCAGAAGACACTATCAAAAAATAGCAATGACACAGCCCTGTAGCTCCACCCACAATCCCAGGCTAGCCAACACAAGCAACTGGACTCTGTTTCTTCCTGCACATTAAGTGGAACTACTGGACCCTTTAGTTAAACCATTACAAACTCAATGAAGGGACTTAAATTATTAAGGGACGATACCTTCCTTTCATGACGAGGCAGACAGCAAAGCAATTTTTGAGGAATTTAGAAAGTGACCTTCAAGATGAGAACTCTCTCAGAGCAGAGGCTGCTCAGTTTATATGATATGAGCATCCCTAAAATGGAGCAGAAGCTCTTTTTTCACTTCCAAGTATTTCCTTAGAGGTGGCTACAGAACCCCAAATAAGAAGGGGTTTGTACATATTCTTTTTATAGTTGTAATAGGACTGGCAAATTATTTAGTGGGTGTAAGTCAGTATCATTTTTGTTCTTTTCTCTACTGGCCCTCACTTTTTCTTCCCTCCATTCTTTTTTGAAGGATGGATGGGGAAATCAACTATTACAGAGAGGTTCAACCTTTTTATTGTTTATAGAAATAAGAGATACTCTGTTGATAGAAAAAAATACATAGATGTTGTTATCGTCAGATAATATAGTCTTAGTTTAAAATTTCCAGGAATTTCCATTATTACTCAGGCTGAAAAAATAGCTTACATAATTCTACCCTTACTCTTTTTGGCCTCTCCCATTAAGTGTCTCACATAAAATCGATTATTTTATAAGTCTACACCACAAAGAATGCCATTTCATCAAAAAATCTGTAATGTTGGATAGTTAAGAAAATGAAGAGAAATGAAAATACACTTTTCTTAGACACACTATTTAACTGCTTTGCAGAGAAATGATTTTGCACTCACATGGGAGCTACAGAGAGAGCACAGTTTGAATTTCAAGAGCAATACAATGACCTTTTTAGGTTCAAGGAACTGTTTCAATCCTCATGTTATGCTCCATATCACCAAGATCTTTAGTTGAGATTACCAGATTAAATTTTAAACAAGACCTCTATTTTCAGAAAACATGTTTGAAGTATACATGCCAATATATGTAATAGATTGATAATAGATTTATAACAAACTTCACGAAAACCTTCTTATATTCTGATCTGTTTAATAGGATTCCTAATAACCAAAGATAATCCTATTAGTTTTACTTCATTGGTGTTTTAAAAACAGTTTGGATGAATGCTACAGTCTGGTTGGTTGATGAAGATCCCAAAAATAATGCAACTCCCTTAGCCAATGTACATCTGGACTACACAGCCACAATCAGACAAATCGCTACGACGTGTTCATACAGTTGGGTATTTTTAATTAAGCAATTATTTTAAAAACAACCACTTTAAATGGTAAATTCTAATTTTAATTATGAAGTGGTCTCAGAACAAATACTATTTAAGGTGTATGAGGTGTGAAATGTAATGTCTTTGAACGTCTCCTCTCCCACATCAACAGATAATTGGATTACACAGTGAACTCTGCAAGGGACTACATTAAAAACACACTTGTCAAAACTGAATTTGCTCACTTTTTGAGAGGGATTGACCATACACGGCACATTAAATGAGTTGTCTAACAAACACTACGCTGTACTTTTTTTCACAACTGGGGTTTGGTCTTACACGTAAGTTAGGTCAGCAGAGCTACAGTGGTCAAGGGATTGAAAAAAAAAGTTACAGTCCTGACTGACGTAGCTATGCAGTCCTAACCTCCAGTATAGCTGAAGTATGACAATGGAAGAATGCTTCACTGTTCGCAATGTTGGTCCCAGGATGCGCAAAAGACAAGATGAGTGAGGTACAATGCACCCTAAAAGCTGAGCGCTTGGGCAGGCCTCCCCCCATGAGAGATTCAAATGCCACCCAGCAGATTAGCAGAGCACCCCCAGTAGACAACTTGTGTATGTACTGGTGGTGCACAGCCACACGACTCCATGCACATCACAAAATTAATTCTGCACATGCATAAAAAAAATAAAGGGAACATTTATGAGGTACTATTTTTATTGGACTAATATTTTTTGATGAAAGAGACAAGCTTTCACCAACCAAGATGCTAAAGTTCACTTTGACCTTGTCTATCCTAGGAGCTCTTCAATACTTCAACAACAGGTGTGTTCTTAACATGACAACTAGGGATATAAAATTCCTGTTAATTGGTTAACCGGTTTGGCCTCCTAAGCTGCCCTCCCTGTGTCCCACTGCCCATAGTATGCCAGGGACCTGGGCTGCTCCAGCCCAGCTGCAGCTTGCCCATCCCTGGCACACTGGGGGCAGAATTGCTCCAGCCCAACTGGAGCAGCCCTGGTCCCTGGCATGCCATGGGTGGGGGGACAGCTCAGGAACACCTTCACCTCCAGCCACTGCAAACAGGGGCTGCTCTGGCCATGCTGGAATACCACCTATGGCAGCACTGCAGGATGAAAGCAACCCTCTGCCCACATCAAGTGGGGTGCTGCTCCTGCCCCTACCAGTTAATCGGAATGAGTGAGCCTCATCTGATGAGACTTACCAGTTAACTGGTTATCCAGTTAACTATAACATCCCTAATGGAAACGCAGCTTTCAGCTCAGATGAACAGCTTAAATTTAGCCTTAGGTTCTACCATAGGCTTTTTACTATCATTGCTAACATGAATTAAAAGCTGAGTTAACATCTTTCACACTGTTTTTATCCATGATGGCTATTGTAAGTTAAGGATATGACCTTTTCATTTTATTTTTAGGGGGAGGAAAATGCAATCACCAGACTGTCAGCATCAGTGCAAGTCATAGGGTAAAATCCTGGACCTACTTAAAATCTATTTAAGTTACAAAACAAACACAAGACATTCACTTGTTTGTGATTTAGTGACATAAATGAGGCATATGTACTGCACACTGATTCATTAAGTGAAATTATACAACAGAATAATGGATTAATAGTTGGACTTCAAAAGAGAACTCACTGTTGATGAGCCCATTTAGCAGTCATAATGGAATTCAAAGAATAAACAGCAGGAACCATACTACAGGTTGAACCCCTCTCATCCGGCACCATGGGAGGTCAATATTGTCTAGCACATTACCAGCACTTCCACTGCCTACTAGACTCTTAGTAGACATTTAGGGGTAAATTATAAAGAACAGCACAGACCACTGACAGCCAGAACTGGTGGCTGTAAACAAACTCAATGAGAAACTTGGCTGTGCCCATGCTAAGTGGTCATCCAGCTAAAGTCATGCCAGATTACAGATGTTGATGGACAAGAGAGTTCCGGATTAGAGAGGCTTAACCTGCACTACAAAAACCTAAAGTGGGTGGTATCACTGGCAGCAGATTGATTAAAGAACAACTTGCTTCCACCGAGCAGATGGGAAGGGAGGAAGGAAGGAAAAACAAGGAAAACCTTTGGGAAATTTTCAAAATTCTTACTTAATACACACACTGTAGCACATTTACTTGATACAGCAATAGGCTCATATGTAATTATAGTCGCAAATTTTTGGCTGCTACAAACAATAAAAACTCTTGTTCTTTTCCCCCTAATTGACTGTGCTATCAAACATTTTGCAACTATAACTCTATGCTATCCTGCAAATGTACCCAATCAAATAAACACAGTAACAATGGAACTACTGACTTCAGCAGTTACATTTCAGATACTTTAAAATTGACCTCTCCCCACCAAACAAAAGCATGGATTCCTATATTCAGCCACAAACATAAGCAAACCATAGGTGTAGTAAGGCAAAAAACAAATGTATTTTGGCTGATGACTGCATCTACTATATCATGTTACTACTTACTTGGACAAATCATACTGAAGACCTGAGTGGTTATATTTACATTAATTATTAATTCTTCAATTATAATTCTAAGATTAGAAAACAATAGAGTGGTTTTGTACTCTTACATTCTGGCCAAATTGCACTACTGAAAATTATTGTGTTAGCATACTGTGAAAACTGATATCTTTACAATTCTGGCCAAATTGCACTACTGAACATTATTGCATTAGTTAGCATATTGTGAAAACTGATACCCTATGGTGCCTGCAACAATACACCCAACCCTGAATCTGAATGTGGGACTCTCTAGAAGTGAGCAAGATAAATATTGATCTAGTACAAAACCAGACTAAATTCTGAGAAACTATGACTTAATGTTCTGGGTCATTTTAAGTGTTGGAAGAACTATAATAAAATCCCTGTTAAGATTTTGAAATAATGTTGGGCCATAACCAAGATCTCAGAGTTGACTGTCCAAGTGGCTTTGTCCTGTAATTGACCTGCCAAGTCTCACTCAATCTGGATTAGTTTTAAAAGCAGTATGCAGAAAAATATTTTGATGTGTGCTCCAATAAAAATACACACAAAAGGATCATTCCTTTAAAGTTATCATATTAGCAGCTCTTTGGTAAACAAATTAGCTCTTAAGTAGTTTTGAATTTTGAAATAGTAAAAGAGGTTATAACCAAAAGGAAATACAAGCATAATGTTCTGATAACATCCCAGTTTGAAAGGGTTGAAAGGAATGAATATGAAAAAAATGCTATATGCACCTGTAGACCACTACTTTTCTATCATGTTTCTTAGCCTGTACAAAAGTGTACACTATTACATTGTAATAAGAATGGAACAAGATGTTGTGGGTGAGATTATTAGGAGAATGAAGTCACAAAAGGGAACAAACCTAAACCTCATGGAAAAAAAAAAAAACACTTCCATTGGGCCATGGGAAACAAAGACAGACAATGCTGGTTCGACCAAAAGTAAAACTTGAAAAAAAATAATAAAAAAAGTGTTCGACAGCTATTAAACTATTATTAATAGAACCAGTTAAAAGTATAAAGGAGGATTCCTTTTTCACAGCTTTTTCTAGATGACAAGGTTAATTCTATAATTAGAAATAATTTTCCTTCAGAGAAAAATGAATAAAAAATATTTTAAATAAATATGCCCCTCCACAAAAAGGTCACTACCTACTTAACCAAAAATGATCTTACCCTTTATTCCTGGATTAATATTGTTATAAATTTTATGTCCTTGCTTAGCAATTAACATTATCTTGATTGTGAAAGATACTTCTACATAATTTGAAAAGATTTTGGAGGGACCTTCTTCAAGATTTTTTTCTCCTCCAGAGTAAAGTAATGCTTTTTTTATTGCCTCTCTCAGATAGTTCAGATAATTAAGGATTTCTGCCATTAGCATCTATCAAAAAGATTCACAACAATCATCTTGTTTGCTGTAAACTTTTTGGCTTTGTTGACTAGCAAACAAATACAGTACAGCAATATCTTATAAACTAATATTGATTTTAAAGCTATTAACGATTGTTTACTGTGCACTATTGTATCTATGAAAACTTGGAAACAAGGTTTACTAGCGGCTAGGAAGTATGAAAAATTGTAGCTAAAAGTTAAAATCGGAATCACAAGGTCAAGGAAATCAAGTCACAATCAGTTCTCAAGATTTCACACCCACACAGATTAAAAGACTGCTTTAATGCTCATAATTTCAAGACCTCAGCTCTCAAGAACTGGAAAAGTTGGATAAATTCCGCATTAAAATGTAGTTTGTTCCACAGAGCAGAGGAGGAAATCTAAAAACGAAGCTAATGTTACAACATCCCCAATGCACATAATTTCTCGAGCCCACCATCACCCTCTCCCAACCAAGCAAGTGCCTCAACACAGAGCGAATGTATTCATTCCTTCAGAACTGATTGCAACAGACAAGATGCCACAGGAGTGCTTGGTGGCTGTGCTGGCCCAGATTAACACAGCTCCGCTTCTGAAACGTATATGAAATTAATCCCTTGCGATTCTCCAACACGTCGAGTAAGACACTTGAACGCGCCTCTGTGCTGTCCCCCCCACCCTTCCAGGCTAACGACTGCCTTTGTCCTGAGCCAGTGCGGAGTATGGAAACCACTGCCGCCCATTGCGGGGTCTGTTTGGCGCTGGTGCGCCCTGCACGCACGTGCGGCGCGCTTACTCAGCACCGATGCTCTCCCGGGGCGGGGAGGGGGAGGGCGGCTGCTACTTCTGCTGAGTTTGAGCACTTGTCAACGCGGGAGAGCCCCGGCTGGCGGGCCGGGCACAGCCACCGCTCCCCTGCGCACAGCCCAGGAGCAGGCACCTCCCTCCCGCCTGGCCCGGCGCGGCGCGGCGCGGCGCTGGGGGGCGGAGACTGCGGAGAGAAGCCCCGTCGGGCCCCGGGGTACAGCCGAGTGCTGACTGCAGCAGCGCCCAGCAGCCGGGCAGCCCTGCCCCATGGGTGGACGCGCCCCAGCGCAGCACGCGCAGGCGCGGGGGGTGAGGGGCCGCTGCTACCCCCGACCCCGGGCGCCCGAAGGTGAGCGCTCCGCTTGCCGGGGCGGAGCGGGGCAGGGGCAGCAAGGTGGGGGGTGGGGGGCCCCCCGGGAGCTTGGCTTGGCTCGGCTCGGCTCAGTCTCAGCGGCAGGCGCCGGCGCGGGGCTGCGGGGAGGTGTGGATGGATGACTGCGGCCGGAGCCGCCGCTGTCGCAGCTCCCCGCCGAGCCGCTAGGCAGGTGCGCTGACGCTGCGGGAAGTTTGCCCCGGCGGAAAGGGAAGGAGCCCGCCCTGCACCCCGCGGCCAGTACCTTGGCGGGCTCCTCGGGCTGCTCCCGCTGCGCCGCCTCCGGGCTGGTGGGCTCGGACTCCGCCGCCGCCGCTGCTGCTGCAGTGGGCGCGTCCTGCGGCCCCCGCTGCTCCGCCGAGCTGCCCGCGCCCATGCCGCCGCCTCGCCCCGCAGGAGCCCGCCCGGCCGCGCCTGCTCAGGGGAAGCCTAGGCTGCGACTGAGGGAGCCAGCCCCGCCGCTTGTCAACTCCTGGGAAAGATCACCTCCTCTCCGGCCCCCCGCCCGCCCGCGGCTCCATCACATGAGCAGAGCCCCGGACACGCCTTGCCGCAGCCGCTCTGCCACAGAGGGAGGACGAGACCCGGCCGGGGCCAGCGCCCGGGTTCGCCCTGGCTGAGCGAGTGGCGGAAGTGGTCGTGAATTGTCGTCTCCTTCCCCCCACCCCTCCCTCCGGGTCTTCAGTGCAGCGTGCCTGACCTCGGCTCCCAGCAAAAGCAGCCCAGCTCCCCGCTGGCTCGCTGACTCAGCCTTTATCATCCTCCCCTGCCGCAAGGACGAGGCACAGAAAAGGTGCCTGTGCTCCTGGAGGCATCAGCCTTAGGGCGCAAGAAGATCACAAGGCAGTCAAGCCCCATGGGGTATTAATAAATGGCGATCCCATCAGATAATGTGTTGTTTGACCGTTAGTTGAGGTAGGGAGGGTATAGTCTCACAGGAAGACAGGATGGTCTTGCCCCCAAGGTGTTACAGCTGAAGAGACCCACGTACTAGGCTCCATTAGGCCTGCTCATTTATACTACCAAAGAAAATGTAGGTCCTGAAAGATGCAGAGCCCAATGGTACCTCAGTAAATACTGCTGATGTCCTGGTGGTAGGTTGTCTTTCAGAGGGGACTTTTAATAGAGGCTTTTTTTTTTCTTTCTTCCAAAATCTGTTTGCCTGAAATGGCCTTTCAAGGACTGAGCCCCCAACCCTAGGTCTAGCAGGTCAAGGCTCAAACAACTGAGCTACTTTGTACTCTCACAAATTGAAGAGATCAGCTAGTATATTTCATAATGCAGCGACACTCACTTCAGAGGTGTTAACTGAATTCCAGTTAGTGTAGTTGTACATTTTTCTGAATTTCTCCTGTATTTTCAAAGTACTCTATCACCCACATTGATGGATGGCTGTGCTCCACCTCTCCTCAGGGGGTAAAGTGAAGTGATTTCAGTAGGGTGTTCAGTGACCCATTTTGGTAGCTCTTTAAGGAAAAAAGCACTAAGTAAGTAAATGGCCCTTGGAAGATGTAAAGATGACCCTAGCACAATAGGATCCTGGTCCCTGGCTAGAGCTTCTAGGAGATACAGTAATATAAATAATGGAGTACAAACTTCAAAGGAAGCAAACCTTTCATCTGTATGTACTTTCTCTGCATGGTTTGAAATAAGCTGCAGAGAGTGGAGGAAGAACTCCCACATTAATAATGTTTCAGTAAGACTCATGGTCATGATCTTTGCATCTAATTAGCAGTATCCCATTACCATGTGAAAGCTTTTTTAGCTTGAACCAAGCCCTTCACATTAGAAAAATGAAGGGGTGGGGGAAGCTGAGGTAGGGTAACAGCAACATCAACTAGTGGCTGCAGGGAAGATTATTCAGTTTCTTGTGTAAAAGAGAAATCGCTGCAGGCTGCAGCCATTATTTTTAAAAAGCTAGATGTTTGATCAGGAGTTTCAAACATCTGCTGATTTTAAAGTCCCAAAGCAAGTTAACAGTTATTGGATAGTAATTAAATTAACTTAGATCCTCATTTGGGAGCTTTGATACATGAACATAGGTTATCAACCTACTATAAACTCCCTCATTTAACTTCTGATTCTGCATGGTGATCTGCACAGGCAACTCTTTATAGCCTGGTGCAGCACCACTGAAGTCACGTTTGACCTACGTGAGTCAGCTTGCAAGATCATGCATTATGCAGAATAAAGCAGTGTGAATGGAAAGGGAATCAATTTAAAGGTAGCCATGATCATCTTTTTGAGACTACAGTTTTAAGACTTTTTATTGAAATAAGATAATCATTTTTACTGATTAATTCTGCTGAACTTCTGAATGTTAAAGCCCAGATTTTTAAAACAAGTAAAATTTCTCCTGAATAACTTGTTGACACGTTGCTTCATTGAAAGCTAGTGTCAAATCCAACAAAGCAAAATCCCAAACCTTTGGACAATTTCAGAAAATACATACATTTCATTTCAGGAGGCATTTTTCAGGTTTTATTGCATTAATTTATGCCAGGTTAAATTGCAGCAGCAAACAAAACAAGAAGCAGGAGATTTTTCTATCCCCGATACTAAACACACACAACTTCCTTTCCCATGGCACAGCAGCTAGACCAACATATTAAATACTTAAAGCATGTTTTCAGTACTTTAAAAAAGTATCGATATCAAAGGAGAAATAATACTTGTACTAAAATATATCTGATGGAATCAGCCAAATACACTGCAGGATGAACTCAGTGTTTGAAGAACACTGTACAAGTATATGCCACGTTTTAACATGAGACAAGGTCCTTTCCCCAAAGAGTTTAAAGCCCAGCTCAGACAAATGATACACTAAAGTATTCCGACTTTTATTTAACACAAAATTTTAAAAAACCTTTTCAGCTAAACCCCAGCTTAGTCCTGAAAATATGGCACACATTTTTAAAGCTATTTTTATGAGTAAGTGGGTCTCTGAATTAATATGACCATTCTTTAAACCATTCAAAATATGCAAGATTTCTAAGGGTAATTGGAGCAGCTGTCATGTCAGTCCACCAATACTCATTAAAAACAAGCAGTCTTGTAGCATCTTAAATACTAAATATTTATTAGTTAATGAGCTCTTATGGGTAAGGCATGCTTCATTGGGACAATTCAGAAGTGGGCCATTTCCATGAAAGCTCATTACCTAATAAATAAAATGAGTAGTCTTTAAGGTGCAATGGAACTGCTTGTGTTTTTGTGAAGCAGACTAACACCAATATTTGTTAATTAATATTGATATATAATAGAATAAAATAGTTGTCTTACCTTGCCACAAAGTGGACAACATCTCTTTTCAAGATAAGCTCTCTGTCAGTGGAGTCCAACAGTAAAGCAAAGATCATCACGCTTGTGGTTGTCATCCCTGCACATTAGCCAAAGGGCCTCCCCTGCTCCGCCCCCCACTATAAAAAAAAATGCCCTCCTACTCCAGAGCCAGGGTCTCCCAGCACACATCCTCACTCTATATAAATGCCCTTGACCCCTTCCCAAGAGCCAGGCACTCCTACCCCATCCGCATATATTCCACCTGACTCACCGCCACAGGAGCTGAGGCCAGCAGGGTGATAGGCGCCACGCTGGGCCCTGAGGCCAGGCACAGGTGCCGAGGCAACAGGAGGTGCACCGAAGCCAAAGGAGTCACTTGCTGGCTCCCAGCTGGCGCTGCAGAAACTATGGCAGGGGCCGCCTCTGCTGATGCCACCACATCATTGTCCCACCATGTGGTAGGATGTGTGCACAGAGCAGCCAGAGGGGCACCTCATGCATGCAGCTCTCCTGAGCCATTGAGCTAAAGTTTGCCACACTCTGCTGCCACTTTTGCCACATATTGGACACCACGGCTTTACCTCATACCAACATTTATAGACACAGTTTTGTATGGTAGCAGGAATACATAGTGCTGAGCCACCAATTAATTCCTTAAAGACTTTCCTAAATCTTTACATTTTTTTAAGCCAGCAGGGAATTAGTATGGGGTTGTGTGTAGTATGTAATATCAACTGTCAAGGGAAAATAGCATTCGGGATGAAACGTGTCATATGGGAGGGCAAAAAATCTGCCACATCTCCTAATATATATATCTAGGTTTTTCAATGGTACTTTGTTTTTATTTTTACTAGTACTAGTGCCTGTTGTTGCGACACTGGATTGCCATTTTCCCCAAGAATATGAGGGGAGCAGGGCACCTGTATTTTTTGCCTTTTGTTTTAAGTAATTTTCTCAGATAAAGTAACTCACCAAAATGCTGTGCCCTAGTTTTACAACTGGGAGACGACACGTTATTAAACTATGTTCATGTGTTATGAAGGGAATGAAAAATAGCTTTTCAGCAACTTTGGATTCAACAGAACTTGATTTTACATATCTTTCATTTTAAATATGCTTGACTGCATAATTAAATACAAGCACTGTAATTACCCTGAAAGAAAACACTGTAGCCATTACATGCCCTTCAACATAACCTTAGACTTCAGAATCTTTCATGTGAGATAGCAAGATTTTATTATTTTCAAGAAGTGTCATGTAAGGAGTCTTTAACTTGCATATGGCAACAAGAAATGGGCCCCAGAACACTTTTTAAGGGAAACAAGTATAATATGTTCTAATTTTTAAATGATTACTTCAAACATGTCTTCATTATAATACTAAAGAATAGCATGAAGGAATCTGCTATCTTGGCAATGTGGGGATGCAAAATAGTTAAAGACAGATTTCCATTAGAAGTCAGGCATAAAATAACTATTAAATATGCAAATTTAATTACTAAAATGCTACTCTTAATACCATTTTCAAAATATGAGTAATGTTGGAATTAACATCTGATAATTTTCCTGTATCTATTTACCATTAAGAATAAAATATGCATGACTAGTAAACATACTCCCTTGTGTAAGCATCACTAATAATTTTGAGAAAAGTGCACAGCTTTGGTCTCGTGATCAAATCTACATTTTCACTTCACCTGTCCTCCCTGCCTTCCTTTCTCTGTCTGTCTGTCTCTTCCTGCTTTTTCTATTGTCTCCTCAGTCACTGCTCCACTGAAGTTTCTCTCCAATGCTTTGCCTTTATTCTGGTGCTTTTCACTGCTGTACACCTTGCCCATCCTGCCTGGTGTCCCATGGGGGATGGTGCAACCCACAGCCCTGGCTCACAGGTTGCCGGGCTGACACAGCCCGATACACCTGTCTCAACTGTATTGGAACACTCAGCTCTTCAACAAACAACATTCTGCTGGCCAGTTTTAAAGGGGCCAATACTTGAAAAAGTTTGTCTCCATACAAAACTCTTCAGCCCTGGTCAGAGTGGAAAAAAAAGATTCAGAGAACTAAGGCATGTGATGTGCTGTGATGATCTTCTAAAGAAGAAACAAGCACTTACTGTACTACATAATTGTGAAGGATCCAGCCTTCTTCCACTAATCCTCCCTAATGATGTGCAGCTCATATCCTTTGAGCTCATATCGCAAAGCATTTCAGAGTTGGGGTGACCATATCTCCCCTGGCCAAATATGGGATGAAGCCGTCATGGTCAAAGTGGGACGGATGGCCACCCTTACATTGGAGTCAGGTGGTGGCTGCCCTGTAGAGGCTGCCACCCTGCTCGGGTGGGGGATGGGGCGTGGCAGCTGTAGCTCTCAGCTGCCCCATAACTTTAGGTTCTGGGAACAGAGTTGCCGTCCTAATAGCTAAGTTCCCAGCTCCCCCCAACTGGAGAAAGGTGGGTGGCAGCCATGCCACTGTGCCAGTTCGGCTCCCAGCTCCTTCAGCTACGGGGAGCCAGAACTGGGTGCAGCAGCTACCTGTACTAGGGGAAAAGCTGAAATACAGGGCAATTTTCCCCTTTAGCAAAATAAACCAAGACGCCTTCCTGGTGCCTGAAATACAGAACTGTCCTGCCCAAAATGGGAGGGATGGTCACCCTATTCAGAATTAAAAATTAATAGATTTAAGTGTCCTATGTGCAAGAAACAAGCCACGTAGGACTTGCAGAATTTCCTTCCAAGTTTGTTTGGGAGAGAGTTGCTGTGAGTTTCAATCTCCAAAACTCGCTGAACATCCAAAGGCCTTTTACTTCCACCTGATCTTTGTGGCACATTGGACAGCACAGTTCCTGTAATCCTGCTCCCAACACTTCCTGCAGTGTGTGAGCAGAGGTGGGGTTCCCCTTGGTGCGGAGGGGAAGGGAAAAGGAAGCTGTACATGATCACAGACATGGAACAAACTGGAGCTGTAATCTCTAACTTTTTCAGCTCTTTTTCCTATCCTGTCATTTTTGTATACAGAATGGCAGGAGATCAACAATAGAATACAATATATCTTATTAGATGGGCTGAGATAGCCATTTTGTTCTTCATCACATATAAACCAAATGACTTTTTCATCTGCAATTTCTCAGGCTTGATCTTAGTCCAAAGGTGAATTTAGAATATTTGAAGAAAATCCAATCATTTTTTAAATTACCTGACCCTGAGAAAATGATGGTTTAAGAAAATAGATGTCATATTCTTACCTTTGATAACTGGGTCAGGGGAGGGCAGGGGGAGGAAAGCTGCATTTTAAAATATAAAATTTGGCCTCTGTGGTTTTGAATGAGGAATGCACAAATCAATTCAAGTTTATTGTGAAATAAAGTGAGTACTCCAGTATCTGCTTTACAAATAAATGCAACTAGATCCATAGAGACAAAGATACACACCTACACAAAACCCCACTGAAGTTGATGGAGTTCTGTATGGGTCTGCCTACACAGTTCAGATTGCAGAATTTAAAATACATTTTATTTTTGATCCAACATCTCTTTTTCCACCCTTTCTGCTTCCCTATTCAGGGCCAGCAACTTCTTAGAGCTTTCTTCCAAAATTCATGACTGTATGCTTTGCTATCATATAAATTGCTCTCTTTTTTGATCCTATAACTATAGCTTCAGAATACTTTTTTTGATACATTTAAATGCAACTGCAATCTCTCTCCCTCCCAGCCAACAACAATTATTTGTTTCCATGTCTTACTTTACTGTAATCGTTTTCCCAAAGTAACCTCTTCCTGTTTTTAGGTGGGTCTGCCATTTGGTCATCCAAATAGTGATGTCAGAGGCCAGAATCACTTTGTATGGCAGATACAGGCAGCTTCCAGAAAGGTTTGTTTTAGTTTAGTTGTAGGAGCTTTTGTTGTAGAAACAATTTGGCTGTGTGCACACTGAGCCCTAGTGCTGACAGTCTGATGCAAATAAGCAGTTTTGAAAATGCAAAATGGTGGCTCATTTGCATATATGTGGCTATTGTATATATTCACGAGGCTAATTTGTATATTTACAGCAGAAATCAAGCCACATAGACATGGTTCTGCTGGCAAAGACCCCCTTTGTTGGCAGCCCCTCATGCCTTTGGGCTTTTACCTTCACATTCTCTTCTTCCAAGACCGCAGGTCAAGGAATTTGTTGTGGTAGTTCGATGGTTCTGGGTGTGCAACCTGTGGCTCCAGAATGGAATGCTGCTCTTTATGCATGTCTATGTGGCTCCTGATGCTATAATTGCAAAGTTGAAAAAAACCCAAAAAGTAAAAAATAAAAACAACCCTCCTGCTTATCTTCGATAAATGAACATCTTAAAGCCCAACAATGAACAACTCATACCTGAGTAGCAAATTATATGTAATCTTGAAACATTGCATAGCTCACCCTTCAATATGCGGGATATGATACTGTATCTGTGTTTTGATCGTGTTACTAACAACATTTTATTCATGTGCATTGCGGCTCTTGAATTATTGAGTTTTTACCAAATTTGAAAAAAGGCTCTTCTGGCTACTTTGGTGCCGATTGCTGCCCGTGGTTAATAAGCAGATGGGAGTCAGTCAATCTTCTCTCTGATGGAAGCCATTCTTGTGGCATTGGCTGCACTCCAACAGTAGAGGGAAGTGTTCTGATGAAGCTTAAATGCCAGTGAAATATGTGACAGGAGACTGCTTCCGATGACAAATCAGTGAGAAATTTGAACACAGCCCCCAGATGTTTGTCACATACATCCAACCCTGGGCCTCATCACTCACAACATGCATCAAAATGAGCCACATAGGAGCATTAGGCAGGAAGACGGCTTGAGAAAGGGTCTCTGAGCCATTGAGGCTGGGTCTACACAGAGCTGCTCTCCCAGCAGCTGTAGGCTAATGAGCAACCTCACAATTACAAATGGCTGCTCATTAGCATATTTCTCAGGCATAAGAGGCTGCCGACAGAGGGGGCCTTTCCCCAGCAGAGACACATCCACAAGGCCTCTTTACTGCCAGCTCCCACCCCCGCCGAGAGCGAGCTCTTGCTTGGCGATGCTAATGAGCTGCAGGAATATGCTAATGAGCAGCCATTTGCAATTGTGAGACTGTTAATCAGCATGGAGCTGCCGAGAGAGTGGCTCCTTGTAGACTCAGCTGAAATGCTTGAATCCCTGTGCCATACTTCAGTTCTAGCAAATGGTGAAGAACCCAGTGCCTTTAATAGGAAAGAAGCAAAACCCTTGTTTTAATTGACAGGCACTAAGATATCCTAACTAGTTACTGCACACTGTGATGCATATTTGTCACATAGACTGGGCCTATTTTGAGTTCTTTAATGCACAAGTCCGAAACATAATTTTGAAATAATGACATTGTTCCTGAAGTAAGGCCCTAATTAATGTGAGTGAGGGCAAACCTGGTCCCTTAGGGTAGATGTACACAGCAAAGTTATTTCCGATTAACGAACATTATTTCGAACCAACTCTACTAGCAGCTAGACAATGCAACCTCTATTTCAAAATAATTGCAAAATAGCTGTTGGCTTAGTTTGAAATTGCTAAACTTCATTCTAAAAGGAGTAGCGCCTGTTTCGAAATAGTTATTTAATGGCAGATCCAGTGGAGGAGGTGGCATCTTGTTCCTCCAAGCTGCACCACTGGTACCTGGGAGTCGGGGTGCAGTGGGCCGGGGGTTTCAGAGACCGGGTTGGAGGGTGTGTGGGGAGCTGCGGTCTGGGGCCATGTTGGGAGCGGGCCAGGCCGAGCCAGACCAGAGGTTGTGTGGGGAGCTGCAGCCTGGGGGGTGTTGGGAGCAGGCTGGACCAAGTCAGAGGGTGCAAGGGAGGGAGCAGGCAGGGCTCGGCCAGGCCGGAGGGTGTGGTAGGAGCTGTGGAGGGTGGCTGGAGTCACCTGGCTGCATGGCTGTGGGTGCCCCACTACGCGGCAGGGGCCACTTCGCAGCACACAGCCATGGGCCATGCGGCAGAAGCTGCTTTTTCATTTGCAGCTGGAGGTACTGGTGGCTCCTCCGGGCTGCACCAGTGGTAAGTCCTTAACTTATTGGGGGCAGGGAGCAGTGGGCTGGGAGTGTTCAGGAACCAGGCCAGGGTGGGTGTGGGGAGTGGGCCAGGCCCGAAGGTGTGAAGGGAGCTGCAGGCTGGGGGTGTTGGGAGTGGGCCAGGCTGGAGGGTGCAGGGAAGCTGTGGGCCAGGGAGGTGTCATAGATCAAGAGTAACACAAACTGAATGTTGACATCGCTGCTCTCCAGGAAACCAGGCTGGCAGATGCTGGGTCAGGGAAAGAAACCAACTACACTGTCTTCTGGAAGGGCTTGAGTTGAGAGGAACACCACTGCTACAGAGTTGGATTTGCTCTTTGGAACAATCTGCTGAAATCTAATCAATATGCCCGCAGCTGAATCAGAAAGTATTATATCCCTGAAGCTCTGCACCAAGTCAGGGCATGTCAATATCATCAGTGCTTTTGCACCAAAGACAAGGACCACTTTTATTACAATCTTCAAAAAGTTAGACTTCTTTCCAACTGGCAAACCAACTGTACAACCTTGGCAACCTCAATGCTAGAGTTGGACACAACCATCAGTCCTGGCCCCTCTGCCCCGGTCATCATGATATTGGGAAAATGAACAAAAATGGTCAAAGGCTTCTTTAATTCAGCTCTCAGAATCAGCTCTGCATCACTAATACTTTATTTAACTTGAAAGAGTGTCACAAGGCTTCATGGCACCTCCCCACATCTGGACACTGGCATCAACTTGACTTTTCACTGGTACACAGGAAACATCACAACACTGTCAAAATGACATGCACATATCACAGGGAAGATTGTGACACTGATCACCCCTGGATCATCAGCAGAGTGAAAACTGCCCCAACGAAACACTGTATGACAAAGGAATACAATAAGAGATGCGCTGAAACATACGGTCTTCGCAGATGATCTCACTCGCAAAATGAAACACAAACCTGACCAACAAACCATTGATGAAACATGGTCCATGCTGAGAGATGCAATATACAAATGTGCCAAATCTGCCTTTGGAACATGTAAATCCTCTAACAAAGACTGGATCGATGAAAATGCTGACATTCTTAAGACTTCTTCTTGAAGAAAAACACAAGGCACAACTGAATAACTTAAAGAACCCATCTCAAAGCAGAAGAGACCAACTTGGACACACAAGATATGTTCTTCAGAGAGAATCCACACGGTGTACAAACAACTATTGGGCTGACCTATGTTCTAATATTCAAAAGGGATCTGATTTGGGCAACCTGAAAACCATGTATGATGGATTGAAGAAAGCACTTGGACCAAAACATTACCAAAGTCTCCCCACTGAAGCATTTAAATGGATAGATGATCACAGACAAAAAGCTGCAGATGTCCGCATGGGTACAACACTACTCAAGTGTTTATCCCATGAGTGTACAATATAACCTGAACTTGACAGCCTCACCCCAACTCTTCCAGAAATGTCTGAGCTAGATGCAGAGCCTACGGAGGAGGAACTCTCTCAAGCTCTTGATGTTCTCGCCAATGGAAAAGCACCAGGAAACGACAGAATTCCAGCTGAATTCCTGAAGACAAACAAGGCTGTCTCTTCCCCTTCCTCTATGATTTACTCCTAAAATGTTGGAGAGCAGGCGATGTCCCACATGACCTGAAAGAAGCAAACATCACCACTCTTTATATAAAACCCAAAGGCAACAAGGGTGACTGCAGTAACTATAGAGGCATCTTGTTACTGAGCATCACAGGTAAAGCATTAGCCCGTGTCATTCTCAAATGCCTGCAAAAACTCAAATCTATCCAGAAACATAATGTGGCTTCAGGGCTGGCAGGTCAACAACGGACATGAATTTCTCACTTAGACAACTACAGGAAAAATGCAGAGAACAAGGAAAGCCGTTATTCATAGCATTTGTGGACTTACAAAGGCTTTTGACCTAGTCAGTTGATCAGGACTATACAGATTATTAACCAAGATTGGCTGCCCACCGACCCTACTCAAGGGCATAACATTGTTTCACGAAAACATGAAAGCAACAGTACAATATGATGAATCTACATCGGAACCGTTTGCAATGAACAGTGGAGTCAAACAACGGTGTGTTCTTGCCCCTACCTTCTTCGGCATATTCTTCCCAGTTTTACTAAACTGCACATTTCAAAACTCATGCAGTGATGTATTTCTCTGCACAAGATTAGATGGCTCTCTCTACAACCTAGCAAGACTCAAGGCCAAAGCTAACATCAAGAAATTCCTCATCACCTCTTTGCAGATGATGCAGCTCTCATCACTCATAATGAAGACACGCTACAGTCGCTGATGAATTGTCTATCCAGAGTCTGCAAATTGTTTTCCCTTGACATAAGCATGAAAACTGTTGTATTCACTTAAGATATACCTCAGCTACCCAATATCATTCTGGATAACAGTGCATTAGATGTGGTTCAACAATTCTGTTACCTTGGATCTACTGTCACCTCAAACGTATCCATGGATGAAGACCTGAACCTCAGAATCAGGAAAGCAGCTACGATTTTTGGCAGACTTATGAAATGAGCATGGAACACTCCTAAGCTGACAGGGAAAACTAAGGTACCATAGCAATCCTCAACAGCAGTTGGCTACGATGGCTTGGTCATGTGAGAAGAATGGGTGACGAACCTCTTCCCAAAGAAATCCTCTTCGGTGAACTGTCATTTGGGCTGAGAACAAGAGGAAGACCAAAGCTAAGATTCCAGGATACATGCAAAAACGCCATGAAAAAAATTCAACATCGATCCAAAATCCTGGTAATCTGCATCACCAGATCAAAATACCTGGTGACAATTGCTACGACAGGGTACATCATCCTTCAACAGTACATGTGCAAGCCACGCAAAAGAAAATAACTTTGTCTTAGAAGGAAAACCTCTAAGATTCAAGAACTTGGAAATAGACTGACATGCAGTTATTGCAACTGACTGTGAAAATCCAGTATTGGATGGATAAGCCATGAGAGAAACTGCAGACTCAAAAACTGCCTATAGCTCATCACCACTGCTGCTAACCACCATCTCTCAAGATGAAAACGGGCCATATCATGTTAAGACAGGGAATCAAGTCTATATTGAAATAAGCCAAGGGGCATCCAATGGCTCTATTTCAAAATAGGCTGTATGTGTGTAGACATTGTATTTTAGAATAGCTAAGTGCTATTTCGAAATGCATTTTTGTATGCAGCAGTGTTATTTCAAAGTTAGCTATTCCAGAATAGATCTTCTGGAATAGCTTATTTTGAAATAAGGCTGCTGTGTAGACACACCCTGGCTGAGTCTACATTAGCAAGTTCTTTTGGAAAATCTGGCCCCTTTTCAAAAGAACACACGCAACGTGTATGTACAAAATGTGCTCCTTCAATCCGAAATCAAAGAAAGTGGCTCCTCTTCCAGAAGCCTTATTCCAATCGCAGATCAGGAAGAGCACTTTCCTTTCGAAATCTTCTTTCAAAAGCTAGCATGTTCTCCATGGGCCCTTTTTTCGAAAGAGTCATCCTTATGGTGCCGGATTTTTCAATCCCTGGCCTGTTCTTTCGAAAGAGGTGGGCTGTTGTAGATGCTCTCGTTTGAAAGAGTGGATTGATCTTTCAATCCACTTGTGTGTGTGGGGATACACTCTTTGGACAGAAGTTTGTTTAGGAGATCTTCTGGAAGAGCTTCTTTCAAAAGATCAATGTAGTGTAAATGTAGTCCCTTAGTTATTAACAAAACACACAGACTACCTTTTCCTATGATTTAATCACTGTTTTTCGTGATATTTTTTTGCTTGCCCCACCTTATCAGGGAACCCCATTCTCTGGGTTCTCCCTTAAACTGCCTTGTGCTAAAATACCACCAGTCTCATTCAGCAATGCCATACACCCAAATTGTGCAGGTGTAAGTTATTTCCGCAGGGAGTACCGGTTTTATGTGCAAGAATCTACTACATTCTAATTGCTGGGACATTACACAGACCTGGTCAGGGAGATTAAAATTGAAAGAATTCCATTTGCATTCCATGGGCTATTGTAAATCTAGCATTTCCTAGCTTTTTAATTCTTGACTTTGCAATCTAAATAACAATTTTTAACATAGGCTATTTGTATGCAATTTAGTTTGCATTGAACAATTAGTTTCCCTATTATTTCTGTTGGTGAAGAGCTTTTGCCAGGGACAAATGTGTGGCTGGCTCACATAACAAGCCATGACACAAAAGGTCCTTCATGTATCATTCATGTGAATCACTCTTATTCATACATGTAGGAGTTACAGGAGTTTAAGGAAAATTCCCATTGACTCCAAAAGGAGCACAATCTGATCCATATTACGGAGATTCTTCCTAAGGAACCCCATCTACACAGTTGTTTTTGATTTTGGAAAAGTTTCTTCTGAAATGTGACCCTGCAAGATTATGCAAATAAGGCATGAGATTTATAAATCATTTGCATTTTCAATCTCCCTCATATGCATTCCTCTACCGAAAGGGGAATGCAGTGTAGCTTGTGCTTAAGAGAGAAAAATGGCTGTGCCTGCTAGAAAGCTCTTAGGAACAGTGCACTGCCTCGTAAGAGAGGCATACATCTCAGTCATTCATTATACTTTAAACTGGAGCAGCTCCTTTGTTGTCCCTTCCCCAGGCCCCTGCTGTGCAGAGATGGAGTACAAGGGCAGGGGTACTTCTCTTTCTCCCTCCCACCTTCTGCCTAGCTAATAGGGTCTTGGGAGCAGCATGGCCACAGGATGGAGCAAGGGATGGGGGTGAGGCTGCCAGCAGGCTCTGATAATAAGATGAGCCAGCTGGCTAGAAATACTGGGTGGGCCAAATTGGGCCTATGGGTCATACTTTCCCCAGACCTCCTCCAAAGTCTCCATCACTGAGGACAAAAACAATTTTAATAAACTATGCCTTTCCTTTTTCAGCTATAATCCCTTAGCAAGGCAATTTAAACCGACTAAAATAATTCAAGGTTTACACATAAATTCACTAGTTAATTCTCACACCTTGCTACTCAAATATTTACAGTATCTTAAATGCATCAGATGGTCTTGCCATAAGTGGATGCATATGTTTTTCCACGTTATTTGATTTTCTTAAGGACCTTGATCTTTGCACTGTTGTTCCAACATATGGTTTTTCAGCCTTGAATAATCCTCAAACTTGGAGTATCTGTGTTGACACATATGACAAAGGAGATTTCTAAGTGGGGCTATCTCACTTTAGGTTCTGACAGAGAGAAATAAACTATTCACAACTTAAAAGACTTTTATTAAGTAATTAGGTGGAGAAGCAGATGTTTAGTTTTGTGAACAATTAAATATGAGTGATACACAAGAACTGAAGTAGAACTGCATAATAAAACAGTCAAAAAGATAAAGTATCATCTGACAAAGGAAGGGTTATCTAATAGTGATATACAGAAGACCAGAGAAATAATATTAAAGTTCAAGCCACACTAAGCCCTATTATATTCAAATTAAGCATAGGTCAGAAAACTGAGTGGTTCAAACACAGCTTTTACACAACTGAAAACAAATCTTTAGTGTTACAGTGTAGATATAAATTTTTCTAACCTCTTTTAATGTGTTATTTTTTCTTGGTTTAAAAGTTAAGTCTCTGTCTGCAATACCTTATCTACATAAGACTTTAGCACCTGTGCAGCTCTACTAGTGGTAGCAAGGCTGGTAGCACTATTATAAACAAGACACATGGCTGACTGTATCTGAAGCACCTGTGAGCAGGGTTAGGTGACAATGGTCCAGATTCTTAAAGGTATTTAGGCTCCTGCCACCCCACTGCCCCATTAAAATCAGTGGAAGTTAGAAGCCTAAATAGTTTTGAGTATCTCAAGTCACTGTTCTTAAAGCGCCTGCCAGCTGTTTGAAGACCTATCTACACCGATGATATATACAGTAAACATGTAGTTTTGGTATTGACACCTAGGAAACTGATATATATCATATACACAAATTGGGCCTATGGCCCAGACCACCTCCAAAGTCTCCATCACTGCGGACAAAAACAATTTTATTAATAAAACTATGCCTTTCCTTTTTTAGCTATAATCCCTTAGTAAGGCAATTTAAAGTGACTGAAATAATTCAAGGTTTACACACAAGGTTTGCTTCAGGTCTTGTATATAACTCATATCACACACACACACACACACACACACACACACACACACACACGTCAATGGAATAAATATACTGAAAAGCAGAATTTAAAATGTGAAAATGGAAGAAAGTGAAGAAAAATAAAAGACCTGATTATGACTAACACTCTCCAAGATCACATCAAGGACTGGAAGGAATAAAATTGGATAATGAGGTGTGAGAAAAGTCATTCCCTTAGTTCATTGGATCTAACCACCACAGACAAATTTCAGAGTAAAAAAAAAAAAAAAATCAGCTTGAAATATTCAAGAGAAGAGAAATATTACTGAATACATTATTCTGACCATGACTGTGTGATTTAAGGAGAAGCATTAGTAACACCAGTTGAATTTGTGGCTTGGATTGATGTTTTCTGTGGTGGAGGCTGTACATTTGAATCAGATGTGGCATCTAGTAAACACCTCAGCACTATGCCAGTTTTCAGATGACACCAATTGTCATGCTGGAATCACATTAGAACAGCCGGATGGCCCCAGACGTAACCTATAGACAAATAGGTTGTCTATAGGCCTACAGGTTGTCTTACTATCACTGAGGGAAAGAGAGATAAGTCACTTAGCACACGAGTGAATCCTGGTTGGTAATAGTTCTCCACTGTGTTGCTTCCCTGACCCCCCACCCTTCCTCCAGAAGCACTTCAGTAGGTACGCTGAGATTCAGGTGCTGTGATAAGAGGAGGGCATGCAGCAGGGAAATGAGATACATACAGACGTTACTCACAAGGTCATCACACCATGAAGGCCACAGGACTCTAATAGGCAGGTTAATACTGTGTCCCTGAATGCAAATGTGGAATCCCATTGAGGAAGAGTTCTGAGGCCCATGTCTGTGGCTACTGGAAAACCCTTGGCAATGAAGATGCCTTGGAGCTAGTCCTGGGGGCTGAGAGAGGTGGGGAGTTCTGCACTCAGTGCAGGAGTTGGCAGCTTCAGATTTCAGGGCCCAGGCTTCCTTTCTGTCCTTGATGTGGCAGACACTGAGAATCAGACTGTCTAAATTTTCAATACTTTAAGTGGAGTAATCTGGGATGTGGCTGCCGTGCACTGTATGCCAGCAGCAGAGAAGAACAAAGCGTTTTCTGAAGTGAGGAAAAAAGACAGAGGGAGTGAGAGGAAAAGAGAAGAGGAAGTAGTAGCCCACCATTACAGTTTGTGACAGATGAGTAGAAAGAACATTTCCACCAACATGACCACTAAAGCAGCGGTTTCCAATACACTCCCTGTTTGCCACATGTGGTGAACGGGGCAGCCAGGGTGGTGAAGTGCGGCTCACACACAGGGGACACCCCTCCGCCCACTCCGCACACATGGTGGAACAAGTGCATGGTGGCAGCAGCGGAAGTGGCTCTTCCAGCCTTGGTGGGCTCCAGCCACGTTCCAGGATGGCTTGCATGGCATGGCTGCAGCCTTGTTCCGGGGCAGCTTCCATGCGTGATCTGGGGGTGCCCGGCTGTTGGGGGTGACACCAGCGTGCTAAAGCCTCAACAGGCAGCCGGTCTTTCCCTGGGCTCTCAGCAGTCTGGAATCCCTGGTCAAAATGTTTCTCTGCAGAAGTGAAAAGGGCTTCTTTCTTATAATTTTTTTAAGAGAAGAGGCAACACTTATTGAAGCAAGTCTGAAAATCAGTCTATGAGAATGACAGTAAGGTAAAATAAAATTTCGTTTCTAGTACCAATGTAATGTACGTGTATTTATATGCATGTGCATATGTATAGAGGGAACAGAAGTGAAGCAGAAAGGGTGCATGTGGATTATTTCTATAGCCCCAAATTATTAGTCCAAGAAGGCATTATGTTTATTAATTGATTATTATAAAAACTACTGGAAAGATGAGAATGATCTACTTTCTCAATGGTTCCTAAACTGATCTTTAACTAGGGTGACCATCTCTCCTGTTCTCAGTGGGACAGCCCTGTATTTTGGGTGCCATTTTGGCATCCCAATTTATTTTGCAAAAGGGGCTAATTGCCCCGTATTTCACATTGGTTCACTGGCTTCCCCTAACTGGGGTAGCCGGGAGCCAGACAGCACTGTTTCTCAGCTGCCACCTGGCTTCCCCCATTGGGGGCTGGAGTTGAGTGGGGGCTGGCAGGGTTGAAGCAGGACCACGGTGGGGGGGTGAACCGTGGCCACAGTGGGGTTGAAGCTGGAGCCATCTGGTTTCCCCCAACTGGAGCATCTGGGAGCTGGACCTGTGCCGTGATGTGGGCTGCTACCCACAGCTCAGGGAAACCAGGAGATTTGCTGGTGGGGTGGCAGTCCTGTTTCCAGTGCCCAGATAGGGTGACTATCCGTCCCATTTTGGCTGAGACGAGGGTCATTCCCAATGTCCCATATTTGGCTGGGGGAGATATGGTCACCCTATCTTTAACTAGAGAAGCTAAACCCCTTGTTCTGTTAACAGAACACAAAGCTGATGGCAAGAGGTTAGCACTGACTGAAACTCCAATGTCTACTTAAAAGAAAATGGAACAGCCACTGCTTTCAAGGCTGAAGGAAATACTAACGGAATACCGTACAGATTTCACTCTACTCTCTTGTGTGATGCTGTTTCTCTGTGTCATGTTATTTCATCTGACTAAAGACTTCAAGTGCTACAAACATAGAGTTAGTATCATTAGTAATCTCCCTGACTTCTTCTGTTAAGGTGGTAAATCCCATTGAACTAGTCACATTACTGTCTATCACAACCAGTCATAAGTGTTTACAGAATGAGGTGCATTGATTATAGACCCCTCAGGGCAGAGACAACACACATTGGCTGTTTCTACACATGCCACTTTCAGAGAAAGTGGCATGCTAACAAACAGCTTGAAAAATGCTAATGAGGCATGGATTTAAACTAGCAGAGGGTCACATGATTTGGAGTCCAGAAGAAAATTTTCAGGAAGAAAGGGCTTCTGGAAGGAGGATTTCCTTCCAGAAGATCCCCAGGGGCCGTGCCTCTACATGCTGTTTTGGAGTCCGGCAGAGCTTCTGCCAGACTCCAAATCATGTGACCCTATGCTAGTGAGGCACCAGGAACTTACATCCATGCCTTATTAGCATTTTCTCATTCGGAGAAAGTGGCATGTGTAGAAACGGCCAATTGGCTGAGTCTAACTTGCATTCCTCTTTCGAAAGGCATGCAAATGAGGGAAATTGAAAATGCAAATGAGGTGCAAATTTACATGTCTGGCATCTCATTTGCTTATTCTTTCAAAAGAAGAAAAGCGGTGTAGATGTGGCTCTTTCAACAGTAAAGCCCATAAAAATGGGAAGAAGGGTTCTTTCGAAGATGAGGTTTACTGTCGAAAGAGCCGCATCTACACTGCTTTTCTTATCTCAAAGGAAGCTCTTTTGAAGGAATATGCAAATGAGGCACCAGATACATAAATCCACCTCATTTGCATTTTTTATTTTCTTCATTTGCGTGCCTCTTTAGAAAGAGGAATGCAACTGTAGACACAGCCATTCAGTGTTAGAGCAACCTGCAGAGCTAGGCTCAGTATAGATACTAACATAAGACTAATAATGTGCAGTTCATAGCTTCAATTTTTTATGCATTAAGAAGATACTTTTCTCTTGTTTATTACATGTTCCTAAAAATGTAAAAAAACCCATTTTTTAAGAGCAGACAAATTCTGGATCAG
The DNA here is from genome assembly GCF_033958435.1 of Carettochelys insculpta. Classification (NCBI taxonomy): domain Eukaryota; kingdom Metazoa; phylum Chordata; order Testudines; family Carettochelyidae; genus Carettochelys; species Carettochelys insculpta. The sequence continues at coordinate 94,479,893 of NC_134139.1, forward strand.
ACCTGTATGTGCCCTCCACTTTGTTTATTCTTGCTTTAAAAAAAATTAACACAGCTGGTGTTATTTCTAGTGCCAGATGAGCCACCACTGCATGCTAAGTGAACACTGATAAGAGTTCAAGCTTCGGGGCAGGGGCATGGGGTAAAATCCCCTTCCCCATGCAAATTCTTTTGGTTGACCTGTCAGCTTCTGTGTTACTACATCTGGACTTGAATTTCTCAGCAAGGTCAAAGCAGATTAGAAGCAGCTTTCATATCTCCCTTGTAAACTGGAGGTGTTTCCTGAACTTCAAGTGGAAAAAAAAGTGTCTCTCTCCACCAGCTAGGGAATGGAACACATCAAGGCCTCTCTGAAATAATTAAGATTTGCACAGGCAGGTCATTTTCTTTCTGTAATCATTTTTTTCCTCCTCCCCACCCTTTGTTTTGATTCAAACTGCGGATTTTAAGCCCATTTGAAAATACAATTAATTAAAGACATGCTTTGAAAAAAAATCTTCTCATGACCTTCAGAAGTAACTTGGTTTCACGGTAAATAGAAAAAAAATGTATTTTTCCCCCCTACATAAGTTGAAACTCAGCAACAGCATCACACACAGCCAGGTGGCTACTTGTCTTTGGGAATGAACTCAAAATTCTTACCTCTTAGTCTGATCCAGGGGTGCGCAAGATGTCGGGGCTGGGCCTCTTCTAGGTCTCAGGCTCATTCAGCTAATTAAGAATGCTGAAACATGTTACTGTTTTTATGTATGTGTATTCACATTTATATACTGATTAATAAAGATTTTACATTCTACAGACTATTTTCTTACACATGCAGAAAACCGACAGACGCACACCACAGCAGATTAACAATAAACAGATTCCATTTGGTTATTGGACTTCTTATGCCTGCAACTGCCTTTCAATATGAAAGTTAGCTCAACCTCATATACCTGTAGCAGGTGAACCAACAGAAAGCTTACCCTGGTTTAAATAGAAGTAGAGTCATAGGTCTGGAAGACAGGGGGACAGCAGGACCCCCTGCTAAAAGCAGGAGCAATCCCAACTAAATAATCCTAGCCAAGGTTTTGTCAAGCAAGGACTTAATTCCTAGGGATGGAGATTTTACCACCTCTGTGTGTAACAGGTTCCAGTGCTTCACCAACCTCCTAGTGAAACTGCCTTTTTTCCCCAGTCATCCAGGACTTCCCCTGAGCACCATGAGTTTTCAAAGACATTAGCCAATGGGTCTGCAATCACATCAGCCAACTGTCTCAGCACCCTTGGATGCATCTGATCCAGCCCCATGGGCTTGTGTATGTCCAGCTTTTCTAAATAGTTCTTGGATCTGAAGAAGTGGGTCTGTCCCACAAAAGCTCATCACCGAATAAATCATTTTGTTAGTCTTTAAAGTGCGACATTTCTGCCGCTTTGTTTAGTTCTTAACCTTTAGTTCTTTCTCCAGTGTGGTCTGCCCACCTCTTTCCCATTCTGTGATGCCCAGTGCAGCGCTCTAGCTGCAGAGCTTGTCTTTGAAGACAGAGGCATAAAAAGCATTGAGTACTTCAGATTTTTCACACCTCATCTGATCATAAGCTACCTAAACCTTTCTTGCTAACTCTCACATCCCTTGCTAGCTGCAATTCCAATGCTGCTTTGGCCTTCCTAATTACACCCCGGCATGCTAGAGCAATGTACGGACACTCTTCTCTAGTCATCTGTCCAAGACTTCACTTCTTGTAAGCTTCAATTTTGTGTTTAACCTAGCAAAGATTTCACTGTTAAACTATGCAGGTCTCCTACCATATTTGCTTTTCTTACTGCACACCGTGACTGTTTGCTCCTGCACCTTCAATACAGCTCCTTTAAAATGCTGCCAGCTCTCTTAGACTCCTTCCCCCTCATGCTGACGTCCCAGGGAATCCTGCCCATCAGTTCCGCGAGGGAGCCAAAAATCTACTTTTTTTGACATCCAGGGTCTGTACTTTGCTGCTCTTCCTTTGGTCACGATCCTGACCTTAACCATCTCATGGTCACTATTGATCAGGTTGCTACCCACATCTACCTCCTCTACCAATTCCTGCCAGTTAGGCAGCAGCAGAAAACAGAAGCAGGGTTCAAACCCACACAAGCATGCACCCATTATGGGATCTTAAGTCCAACATCTTAACCACACAGTCATCCTGGTATAGGTACTGCTTAGATATCCTAGTTGTGTGAAACTTAACTCATCTGGAAGTCAACATTTGTGTATGTTTCCAGTGAGGAAGGAGTATTACTGAGAGAAGAGAAAAGAGGGTGAGCAACAAAGCAAGGCAGAGAAGTGGGAGAACAGGAAGAAATTGGCAGAGAGAGAAAGGAGGAAGAGTGGGGTGGGGGGGGGAAATGGGAGGCGAGACATATGGCAGCAGTAGGGAAGGCAGGAAATGGAAGCAGCGAGAAACACAAAGGAAGAGGGGGGTTCATTTTCATAGCGTTCTGCAAATACATATTTGCTTTGTAAAATTAATGCAAGCAAACTGACGCCATTTAACCAGTCTTGCTGCTCATCTTTTTTGCTGCTGTGCTAGTGCTCACTTTGAAGTTGAATTGCTCATCACTGGTCTGTCCCTGTCCTTGCAATTTGTAATATGATTAATCTCACTGCCTGTGAGAGCATGTGTCAGGGCAGACATGGGAGTGGAAGCACTGACAACAGAAATCAATTCTGTTTCATCTGCCTGGCTACAAGATTAGGTGCACGCATCTTAATATGAAAGATGCTAGGGCCACTAAAGTGAAATTAGCAATTCAAAGCTGCCACTGTCTTCCATTGCAATGATTGGTGAGGCAAATGCAAACACACCAGTTTATTCTGAGCCAGAGGTGACATGTGGGCGTGCACAGGAGGCCACATGCATCCCCTCCACCATTTCTGATGAGTACAGGGGGCAATTGCTCCCTTTTCCCACAGGAGTGCAGCCCAAAAGCACTACTCCTAGGCTGTGCTTCCCCCACAGCCACCGGAAGCAGTTTGGTGCTTCAGCGGGAAGAGGCTGGCCAGGGGAGAAGAGGGCCATGGATAGGGAAGAAGTGGGGCATAGGTAGAGTGAGGGAGAGGGACATGGGTGGGAAAAGGTGGGGGGCATAGGTGTGGAGGGTCAGGGCAGGGGCCTTCCCTACAATCCCCACACTGGTCTCCTCTATTCTCAGCACTGTCTTGGTCATTCAAAATCAGCAGGCTTAGATTCAAACGTGTATTTTTGGAAGACTTCTGTAGGGCAACTACTTTCCCAGTCTAACCAGAGCAGTGATTGGCAAAAGTCCAGTGTCAGAAAGACAAAAGTGGCTTTAAGCCATTGTCAGCATGATCCATCCTCCTCCCGTAATCCTGTGGCTGTGTCCAGGCACCATATCTGTGCTCAGCATAAGTTACAGCCCCCGCAGGTTATTATAATAGGCAGAGATTGGCTTGGTACGGATACATCTCAGCCATGCCTCTATACACGCATCTTTAGGAAGTGTGTCCGATAGCTAACATCACAGAATGCAAAGCTGCTGTGCCACGAGCAGGATGAGAGGTTATGCCAAAACAATAAGCTCCTGCAGAGAAATGTGTGTTTCAAGTGCACAAGCAGTCATCTAAGGAAAGATAAACAATTTCACTTTGTGGTGGGAGGGTCACCCTGTTATTTACCTCCACAGAAACAGTGGCTTTGCTTGTCTACAAATCTCCATTGCATTTATCAGTTCTTGGGAAAAAAATCAGGGAGCCATCCTGTAAGTGAGACTTTTTAAAAAAAAAAAAAAATCCATCTAGCACAATGTCACAGCCGTGATAAAGCTATTATCTGTCATTATCTGGAGCTATTCTGCTGAGCATTGCCAATCTCGTCATAAATCAAATACATAATTCAGAAGCACGAGTCACTTTGGCCAGTTTGATAATGTATCAGGGCTGAGCTGGGAGAAATGGCAATACAGAACCCACAAAGTAATAAGGAAAATAAAAACAGGATTTTTGTAAGTGTGTGATTTTTTTCAAACGTTTTCACTGGTCTAACTATTAGGGTGACCAAATCTCCCTGTCCCAAATAAAGAACAGGGAGATATGGTTGGGGGCGGGGGGGTGAGGCGGGCAACTCCTCCCAGCTCCATCAAGCCCCTGGGAGCTGGGAAGGAGGCGGCAGCCACCAGTGCTCCCCCCTGCAACCTTGGGGAAGTAGCAGCTGCCAGCGCTCCCACCCCCTGCAGGCCCAGGGCAGCGGCAGCCACCCACCCCCTCCCCCCAGAGCTGCAGGAAACAGCAGAGAGACAGCAGCTGAGGGTTCTCCAGCCAGCAGCTGCCGGCGGAAAATGTCAGCGGGTGGTGGGGGTCCCAAAGATGGGACAATTAGGCCCCTTTTAAAAAAAATGGATCTGTCCCACCAAATATGGGATGGATGGTCACCTTGCTAACTATTTACCTTGAAGCCAATGGTAAACCTCCCACTGACTTCCGTGGATAGAGGTAGGCCAGCAACGAGTGAGATTTTGAAAATCCCACCCCGAGCGTTTACCTGAGTTGTACAATAGAGAGAAAAGCTAATGCAGAACTTTTCCATAGCAGGATTTCAAGTAGCAGGACATGCAGGCACTCGGACATTAGAGTCATTACAGGCGATGGACAGCTGCTTTGCAGGTCACAGTCTAAAGGCACATCTATGCTTACTGGAAGGTCAACATGCTGGTGATTGATCTTCCAGGGTCCGATTTAGTGCGTCTAGTGGGGCATGCTAAGTGGAACACTCAGAGCACTGCTGTCGACTTCAGTAGTCCTCACAACCACTGTGGGGATGGCAACAAAAATCAGTTTAAGATACACCCACTCCAGCTACATAATTTATGATGTTAAATTGATGTTTCCCCTAACGTAGACCTGGCCTGGGAGCATGACACTGTATTTACCCAGCTTCTCAGATTAATCCTTTCGTGAGTGTCACTCTATACCCTACTCTGAGGGCACAGCTCCCTTTGGCTATTTTGTTAGAATCCATATTTCCCTTATGATAGTCACTTGGATGGAAGCCATATTGGATTATATAAAGACCCTGAAGTTCTCTCTAGTCATTTTCTTCTGAGCCCTTTCTTAACTGCCTGCTGTCTCTCACACATATTTTAGATAGATAAGCTCTAATATGTTTCTTACATGCCTGCTCCCAATTGTTTATCACCTAGTTTTCAGTCCCAACCTGTTTGTGCTCTGCAACCTGCAATGATCACCCAATGTCTAGCATGCGTGTTTCCGTATGTTATTACTATACAAGATCTCATATGATATATTGGCCGGTCTAGTTGAGGTACCATCTATTGCCTTATCTCCTATTTTTCTGAAATTGGGAAGGTTAGGCTGTTGACTCTCTCACTGTACTCTTGGAAGGAGAGGCCTCTAACTCTGGAATATTTTCTCCATCATGCTCAAGTGTAAATCTTGAGGCATCATTCCGATGGAAGTTCATGACTTTGTGGTTTCCTTTTTAGTTTGTGGTTTCTTGTGAGTGGTAATTTTAGCCTATGTATGTTGGAGGTTATTTATTTTTTGAGGAAGGATTCTTTAAAAAACAAGCTATTTTTTTTTCCATTTCCAGCTTGTTAGGCACACCACAAAGAAAAAAATATAGTGTGAATTTGTTTATTTTGTTGAGATCTTAAAAAATAACAAAACCAAGGCACTGATCCCCACATCTGAATGTGAGGCTAACTCCTACAGTCGCACACAGCCCATCTGACTTACACAGGTCTCTATGTGAGTGCAAAGATCAGTCTGTGTGGAGGAAATTATAGTGGGGGGCCAAAACTGATAAATCCTCCATCAATTTATGAATTAAATCCCAGGTCAAAAATTATGGCAATGGAGGATCTGTCATAATGGAACAGACCCAAAGTCCATTTAGTCTTGTTTCTGACAAGATTCAGTGTCAGACATGATTCAGCATCTGACATTGCAGAAGAATTCAATAGTGGAAGATTACGGAATAACTTTCCCATAGAATACATTTCTTTCTAAACCTTGTCAGTTAGTGGTTGGTATAGGCCTTGAAGAATAAGGGTTATACTACTAATTTAGTTCCTTTAAAATAAACGTTATATAAGGTAAACTTCATTTTAGGCCAATACAAATGTGTGAAGAATGGCCTTGTTTTATTTTTGCAATGCCAACAAATAAGTCTTACGGAATAAAGATGGTTAAATCATCCCAGTTTTATACACCCTGTATTCAAGTTTACGGTTTTATCATGTTAAAATTTATCTCCATGGATAATGTGGTCATGTGAGTATCTTTTGCTGGGCCACTTTTGCTGATATAATTGTATTCTGCTTTTTCGTTTGTGAATGTTGCTACTCATGTGATACAGACTAACATTAATGAGATAATATTGTAATTATCTTCTCTCTACTCTTGTAACACATATGTTGCACATATTTTGGTATAAACAGTGGATGCTCATCAATGTCCCCTCTAATCATTTCCATCCACATTTTTCTTGGCCATGTGCAGAATACATGTGTACACCAAGGCACGTACAAATATGCGCAACCAGTAGAAACAAATAGCCTACTCCTGCGTGCTCTGCTTATCAGTTAAGAGGCATTAGGCCCTCTCCTGAGCAGCCGCACTAGTGCGCTGCTCACAGGGAACACAGATGCTTGTTCTTCAGTATGATTAACCGTAATTCAAAAACCATGAGTCATGCTGAGATTCTTAAAAATCGTGTTGGCCTTAGAATTATGAAGTTGTCAGAAAAATACAGTGAACTCTTTCATATTGGCATTCTAGCATCCAGAACTCTCAAATAACCAGCATTTTAACCATAAGTACATTTTAGTTTTTTCCATAAGTGCAGTATATGGAAAGTAATACAAGTTTACAGTGTACAATACTACCATTGTTGCTAACTCTGCATACATTTTTATTTGTATCAATACCTAATCTTGTTTTTCTTTAGTGTTATGCATTGCTAGGTATGCCTGTTTTTATCCAGAATATTTGAATACCTGGTAACCTCCCAGTCCCAGGTCTGCCAGCTATGAAAGAGTTTACTGTAGTAAGATTGGGGTTCCCTATATTTATGCTTCTAGGATTTCCTTTGAAAGGGCCAGAAATGTACCTTTAAAATGCAAGCTCAGCATCTCACATGAAAACAAGATACCGCAATTAAAAAAAAAGGACAAACCATTGTGGGACCTGGCAAGGTGGAAGGACTCCAGGTGATCTGTAAGCAGAAAGAGGTCTAGTTGTGAATAGAAGTTATTGACCCATAGAGAAGGTGGATAAATGAATTCAAGGAGGGAGCCAAAGAAGAATGCTGTGTTTGTGTTCTAGACAAAAACAACTTTGTTTTTGTTGCTTTTTGTTTTATGTTTTTCTTGCTCATAATTTAAAAAACAAAAAGATCAATTATTACACTAGTTCCAGACTACATTGATGATCAACATCAGCCCCAAACAATCTTCATCTGAGCATAAACAGTATGGAGACATTACAGTCACAGTTACAAAACGTTAAAAGTGAGAGAAGACTGTCTATACAGAGAGTTTGTCTTGTTGCTTGAAAAAGTTGCCTTTTAGTACTGGGTATAGCTACTGCTTTTGTGTGCACAGCACAGCTCATGTAAAAATTATGGCTCTGTTTCATGAGAGCTGAGAAGTGACAGGAATATAATGTTTGCATTTCCATCCCAAAAAAGGAAAGTAACCAGACAGTCAGCATAGCCACTACATGTGGTATACAAGATGATCAAGAAGTCAAAGATTCCAAATGCTGTTTCAAGCCAGCTGGTCAGTTTTTAGGCATTATAAAATATCAGATACTGCCTGAACTTAGCTTATGCATACAAGCCCTTATATTAAAGTAGTAAAAATAAGAGAAGAGTTTAAAATTGGAGGATTTAATAAACTGGCTGTTCATTGTTTCTTTTCTGATAGACTGAAATGTGATCTGAAAAGGCAAGATATGAATTTGGAGGAAATGTCATCATTGGCATTCCTCCTTACTCCTCACCAAACAAAAACAGCAAAGAAATTTTACTGAGCCTCCACTAGTGAAAAAGAACCTGAGTGAATGTGGTCCCAAACTTTAGTGTTAAAGGAGAAGATGGGAAATACTGAAAATTAGATGCATGTTTCACAGGGCTGGTGACAGACTTCACTAGGCCCTGGGCAAATGTGGGTGGCTCATTTCTGGGACTTCTAGAAGCCTTGGGCAGCAGGAGTAAGGCTAGGGTTAGCGTCCTCAGCGCCACCTGGACTGTGCCATGGAGGGTTCCAGTGGCAGCAGCTCGAATCCCCAGGCCAATTTAAGTAATAGAATCATGTTGCTGGAAGATTCCTCAGGAAGTCATCTGGTCTAACCCTCTGCCAAAAGCAGGACCATTCCCAACTAAATCATCCCAGCCGGTGCTTTGTCAAACTGGGATTTAAAGACCTCTAGGGAAGGACATTCTACCACTTCTCTAGACAACCCCATTCAAGAGTTTCATGACTCTCTTAGGCTGCGTCTACACGTGAAGCCTACATCGAAGTAGCCTATTTTGATGTGGGAATAACGTCTACATGTCCTCCAGGGCTGGCAACATCGACGTTCAACATCGACGTTGCGCAGCACCACATTGAAATAGGCGCTGCGAGGGAACGTCTACACGCCAAAGTAGCACACATCGAAATAAGGGTGCCAGGCACAGCTGCAGACAGAGTCACAGGGCGGACTCAACAGCAAGCTGCTCCCTTAAAGGGCCCCTCCCAGACACAGTTGCACTAAACACCACAAGATACACAGAGCCGACAACTGGTTGCAGACCCTGTGCATGCAGCATGGATCCCCAGCTGCCGCAGCAGCAGCCAGAAGCCCTGGGCTAAGGGCTGCTGCACACGGTGACCATAGAGCCCCGCCGGGGCTGGAGAGAGAGAGAGTCTCTCAAGCCCTCAGCTGATGGCCGCCATGGCAGACCCCGCTATTTCGAAGTTGCGGGACGCGCAACGACTACACGGTCCCTACTTCGACGTTGAATGTCGAAGTAGGGTGCTATTCCCATCCCCTCATGGGGTTAGCGACTTCGACGTCTCGCTGCCTAACATCGATGTTAACATCGAAATAGCGCCCAACACGTGTAGCCGTGACGGGCGCTATTTCGAAGTTAGTGCCGCTACTTCAAAGTAGCGTGCACATGTAGACACGGCTTTAGTGAAATAGTTTTTCCTAATATCCAAAGTGGACTTTCCTCACCACAACTTGCAACCACTGCTCCTTGTTCTGTGATTTATCACTACTGAGAACAGCCTCTCTCCATCCTCTTTAGAGCCCCCTTCAGGGAGTTGAAGACTGCTATCAAAGCCCCTCCTCACTCTTCTCTTCGGTAAACTAAATCAATCCAAATCCACCAGACTTCCTCTTAAGTTCTTGTCCCGCCCCCTAATCATTTTTGTTGCCCTCCCCTGGCCTCTCTCCAGGGCATCCACATCCTTTCTGTAACTGGATGCAATATTCCGGATGAAGACTCGCCAGTGCTGACTAAAGGGGAACAATCACTCCTCTAGATCTGCTGGCAATGCTTCTACTGGTGCACCTCAGTACGCCATCAGTCTTCTTGGCTACAAGAGCAGTGTTAACTCATAGCCAACTTCTCATCCACTGTAATTCCTAGGGGTCATTTTCTGATGACTTGCTGCTTAGCCAGTCGGCTCTCATCCTGTAGCAGTGCTTGAGATTCCTCCTTCCTAAGTGCAGGACTCTGCATTTGAACCCCATCAGATTTCTTTTGGTGAGAAATCACTGGACCTCAGGCCAGCTGTCCCCTATGCACCCTCCCATGGTGATATTTAGAGCAGCTAGATGGTAATATCTGAACCAAATATACAATTGTAATCCATACATTGTACAGATTATTGTTGGTGGAGCTGGCAGCAGTGTCTGGCTGGACACTCTTCTTTGGGAATAATAGCCCTTTCCCCATTTTTCCCTGTAGAAGAGTCCTTAATGTGATTGTGAACCTATTGGTAACTGTATAAACTGTGCATCAGCCAAAGGGAATGTGTTTTCAAACACAGTTAAATGCAGTGCTCCAACAAAGGGGAAAAAGTAGCCCCCTCCCCTGCCCAAACTTCAAATGACTCACTTTAGAGAGTTGTGTGATGTAAGAGGGCTACAAAGCAGAAGTGATATGGCCTGTAAAAGTAGTAATGGGGCCTGCCTCAAGCCCCTGCACAATTCAAGCACTGGCTAAAAATCATCATTGCAAACAGAGACATATGTGAAGTACAAGCAGGCTTAAACTCATTCATGGTTAGGGCTAACATTGCAGTAACAGGCTTTTTCTTAGCACAGCCACTTGTCATGTGGGCTAGGCTGAATGATATCCTACACAGCTGTGTTTGTACCAGCTACCCTCCTGGAGGTAAGGGGGAAGAGAAAAAAAAAAAAGCATTTTCTCCATGGACAACAGACTTCAGGGTAATCTCACACAAAGAGCTCTTTGATTCCAGACTGTCTCTATCCTGGATACACAGACATAGCTGGGCTGTTCTTTGCCCAATAATTCAGCAAAAGCCTGATAATTATGATAAAGGTCTGTCACAAGCTGGCTTGAAACACTGGCCACCTACAAATTTAAGGTGGACATGTTAGATATATACATAATAGTAGTAATTATCATAGGTATAATACTGTGATGAGGCATCTGGAGAAAGAGTTACAAGCACCCCCTGGAGAAGCTGTGCTGTAGGCAGCTAAAGAGATGGTGCAAGGAGCAGCCTATCAGGGCAGAGCAGGCCCATGTATAAAAAGGGATGTGAGTACAGGAGTCCATTACATCTTGGGAGCCCAGGGAAGAACAGGATCCCCAAAGGGTTGAGGGAACTGCCAGCACCCTGGACAGAGCACTATCAGGATCAGGTAGACTGAGAGTAAGCTCCAGTCTGATTACTGCCAGAATGAGGCCTTGAAACAAGGGCAGGGGATGTGCTGGGGGCTACTGTGGGGAAGCGGCCCAGGGAAATAGAGGAGCAGTAGGTGGCTGATGGCGATAGGGTCCCTGTGTGGGGACCCAGAATATTGGGTGGGCCCGAGTCCCCTCCCCCTGCTTGCCACTGAGGCGGGCTGCAGTGTACCACTGAGGCCAGTGGCTAGAACTTGGGTGGCAGCAAACCACTGAGATGACTGACTGGACAGAGGACTGACATTCCCCTAGCAGCAGGGAGAACAGCATAGGATGTTACCAGAGGGCCATGTTCTGAAGAGGATACCATGCTGTGGGGAGCACCAGGGGATTGGAGCAGAAATGATAGCCAGGAGACACCACGGCAGGAGGCAGGACCTCTCAGAGGCCGAGGCCACTCCAGCTTTTGAGGCCCCTAGCCATATTAAAACAAAAAATGACGTGGAAACAAAATAAGGCACCAAAACGAGTGAGACAATTTGAATTCTTTTGTTGTTCAACAAATGCTTTTCTACTCTTTTCCTGTGCAAACGCTCTAGTTATTGAGGAAAAAAGATCTAGCTCTAGGCCCTGAGCAAATGACTTTCCAGACCTGCCCAGTCAGAGTGGCCCTGGGATGAGGATGCCCTGTGAAAGGCCTGAGCCACAGTGGCGAGTCTACCCTTTTACAAATACTTAAATAATTGAAATTGTATTAACAACAACTTTAAAAGGCCTAATCACTCCTTCCAATGGATTTCCTACTGCATCCAGGTCAGTCTACTTCTGTCCTGTTGGGACTGAAAGCTCTTTGAGAGAGCGTCCGTGTGTGCCTGGTACAGTATATCGTCACTCAGGAAGATGCCAACAATTATACTGGAACTTTGTATAGAATCAACGATGCTATGAGCTGGTTAACATTTGGTACAACTCTGGACTGTAAAAGATTCCTTAGAAACCAAGGGAGTGTATGACAGCCCCTTCAGGTTCCCCTGTGTGCAAAGGAAAGACAACCTAGGCCTTAATCTTAATAAAACTGTTACAGTTTAAAATAAAAGGGAGGGGGCTATGTATCTATGTCATGAGGCGGCAGCCTGTATGAACTGCATAATCTAAATCTGCGTTGAACTGACATAAGAACTCAAAAAGTGTCAAATCTTAACACTTTTGAAAAAACTCACAAATTGAAAACTGGCCAGGCTGATTTAAATCACAGTGCATGCATGGGGGAGGGGGATGAGTCCAAGTAAAATGAAAGCTGTCCCCACAACTTCTCTCTGATATTGAATGATCCTTGGAATTAGTGTTTATAGTTGAAACATTGACAGACCCATAAATGCAGAGGCTCCACTGAGTGCTGATATGTTCAACATGTTTCTCTTTCAGTCACACTAATTTCTTATCCCAAAACGAGAGAACACCCTGTTGCTAACACAGTACATAGGGCTATTTTACATTGCAAATATCCTTTATTTTCATTTTTGATCATTTTAGTTTCAATGTCATTATGTTCCGAGTCCAGAATGGTATCACAATGTTGCCATTTCTAGTGTCCATGTATGCTGAATCATAGGCACTTGATGAGCAGCCACACTCAGAAATAAATAGGTGTCATGGGAAGTTTTTCAAATGCACATAGCTCAGTTTCGAATCCAATTCTCACTTTAAGTGAATAGGAATTGGGCACCTAACTTACACTTTGAAAATCCTCATTTACAACATATCTTTTGGGGAACCAAAAGTAACGCAGAATCTTACTATTAACTATAACCATGTTAAATTGTTGACTATCTTTGTACTGCAAATAAACTTACCCAGGTAATAGAATCTAATGGATAAGTGACTGGGAATGCTTTTCTTTTAATATCCTATCATCATTAGGAAAATAATTCTCAGGGCAAGGGTGGATTTGATAAATATTTACTCAGTGCCAGCTCTCCTGGTCATGTCTAGACTGACTATGAGAATCCACAGTGCTGCAGGTCAAAAATGAAACCAACCAACTCTCGTTATTGAAATCTGATCTAAGGCAGAATCAGACTGAAGAAAGCCTAAATGATACCGCATCCTATTTTAAAGGATATCACTCAGATGTTGCCTAATACCCCACACTACGTATCAAAAAAAGGAACTGAATCGGAAGTGTTGGATCAGAGAAAATATACTTTCAAGCAAAATTCCCCGTATGTTTTTATCACAGACTATGAATAAATATTGAGGTAGGAGGGGTGAAAACAGCTAAAAGCTCACTTTCCCTTTAAGTTTTCATACACTCCTACTTTAATTTCTTAAACTGTAAGTGGTCACATAATCCATAACAATGTTATTTGCCAAATCTTTTGGGCAGGAGCCAGTAGAGGATGAGAGGAATAAATCTCTCTGTAGAGATATATGAAACTGGTCAGACTGAGATAATGTTGTTAAAGGTGCCATTAGTCCTCAATGGGAGAATGTGATTGGTGTTTGGAGTAGCTGTCATTGATTTTATAATAGCGATCCTTTTGTGGCTCATGTCAGGGTTAAATCTGATAATTCAGTGGTTGCAGGATGAAGCTTTCCATGCACAAGACACACAGATTGTAAAATTTTCTTTTGTGAAGGCCAGTTTGAGGGTTTCATAATAACCAATTAATAACTTTCAGCAATCAAATATGCTTAATAGCAAGCTATCCATCTGATTTAGAGACAATATTTAGGTTTTGTAAAATCCATGGTCAATGGAAGTATTTCCTTTTAGGTTAGATTTAAACACTGTTGCTGTGCTGGCTAAGCATATTGCAACATCATGTACGTGTGGGAGCCAGAAAGGAAAGAGTAGAAACAAAACTAAACTAGAAGCAAAAATAAAATGGATGTCTATTTACACAGACCAAATGAAATGAGAAAAGGAAACACCAAGCATTAATAAAGAAAATTGGACTTTCAAAAGTCACACATGCTTAATAATCTAATCAAACATTTAAAAAAAACCATGCTATTTAACCTGATACCTTTCCTTTCAAAGGAGCCTTCCCTAGCAATCCAGGGGTGCAGAGAAGCATTACAGTCTGTCAACAACTTAGTGAAAACATGGTAAGTGTTTGAAGATATCTGAAATATGAATTATGCCTGTTAAGTTTGACATCCCAGGCAAAGCAAGACCACCCTGGGGAGTTTGGAATGTTAGCTTTTGCATGCTTGACCTGGGAAATTTACTTTTCTGTATGAATTCAATAAATCTTATTTAATTGGATTTCTTTTTTTTTTTTTTTAAATCTCTGCACAAGAGATTAATGGAGAATTCTTGAAAGAAATAGAGGCCTGGGAAAGATTGTTTTTGATTCCCTGAACTGTGCCAAACAGTGCAAAGGGGAAGGATGAAAGTCCCATGAAGAAAGATCTGGTGAAAGGTTTTGTACTAACTAGGTTATATTATATTGTGTGTGCGCATGTATGGTATACACATATATATGGGGAAGACAATACTTATTGACTTCCCCCTTTATATTTTAACGTTACACATTTAATTGCCTTGGGTATCTAGTTTACATTTGAATGATACACATACTATATTAAAATATAAAATAGATTCCCAAGCAATTAAAATGTATATCAATTAAAGCTGATGGAGGTCCTCTTGAGAGGGAAATCTGCTGGATTTCCTCACAAGTACAGCCTCTTTCAGGTGAGCAGGCACAGGGGTGCTATCTTAAAAGGAGGTTCCATTAATTCAGGGAGGTGACAGGCCTTTGTGCCATACTCCTATAGAAGAAAAATTGCTTGTAGTGGTGGTGGGGAGGTGTATACTGGGCTAGGAGGTTTTTTTTTTTTGTAGCAGGTCACATGGCCTTTTGAGAGGAACAAGCAGAATATTTTGTACATGTTTTTGACAGCCCAGTGCCAACTCTGTTTTTCCGGACCATAGGTAAAGAAATCCATTGAACATTGTGTCAAATGACTAGTATAGGTGCTCAATTTTTAAAAGTAAAGTGCCATTAGAAATTAGTTACATTTCATGCCCTTTTCACCTAGCCACTGAAGTCTATGATATTGTTTTAGTTTTGCAGTTAAATCTGACTAACATTAGGATTTGTCTACATGAGGCTGCTGTGGCACTGATTTTATCCAAAGATGTGATTTTAAACTTTTATTTAAGCTGGTGCAAAATTGGTGCAAGCACTTTTCAGTTTAAATCATGTTTATTTTGATTTCTCAGTCATATATTAATTGGTATAAGCTACACTGAAATAAACCATTCTTGGACTTGATCTAAACATACTTTTGTGCTAATATAATTTTTATTAGAGAGGATTTTTAAACTAGAATAATTATATCAGGACAACAACCCTAGTGCATAGATACAATTATACCAGTATCAAAGTGTTTTTTTACCAGCATTGCTTATTCCCCCTTTTGTATGGAAGTGTAGTTAGCATACCGCTTTTGTGGGTGGGGGCAAGCCCCTAAATTGAAATAAGATCATCCACACAGGGGATTACAGCAGCATAACTAAACTGAGTTAAAAGCTGGTTTTAATTAAACCAGAGCAACGCTCTCCTATAGACACTTTCTTCTTATCAGGCCAGACTGATATACCCTTATCTCAAAAATATTGTCAGGAAACAGAGTTAACTGGATGATTTTAATTCTTAATTTTATATCACTTTACTACATTTTTACTTCTTGGGTTCTGTCACACTGATTTGTAGATTTTATTTTATTCAGAATTCAGCTGCTGGCAAGTCCTTACGTGGATTTTAAATGGTTTATTTATGACTTCTAAGAAATATCCTGGGCTGGTCATTCATTTATTTCTCGTTTGCCTACTCTATTTTCTTCCCAGCTCTCAACCTGCACTCACAGCAGCCCTCTCCATATTCTGATCTATTCCATTTTTGAATTTGGCTCTTTTGTCCACTGTGAGTGTACAAAAACCAAGCAGTCCTATACCACCACAAAAAGCCATTACCCAAGAAATAAATTTGTTAGCCTTGCTACAGGACTACTAGTTTTTATGAAGTTACAGACTAACATGGCTACCCCTCTGCAAGTATACATACATCCTTGTAATATTTTTGTTCCTTCTCTAGCCTACTGGCATACCCAACTCCCAGCTCTTCATTCTGAAGAAGTTAGCTTATATCAAACTTTTTAGTGTAAACCAAGCCTAATACTGTGTGCTGAGTTCCCACTGTAGCATTCCATTGGTTTTGCTAGAGTCTGCATGCAGAAATGAGATACGAGGCCCATCGTTGCAATGTGGGAAAGCTGGGGCAATTTACTCACCAGGGCTGAAATCAGGGCTATGGGGGGGGTCCATGGGCGGAAAAAAAAAAAAAAAAAAAAAAAAAAAGAGAGAGAGAGAAGACTGGAAAGTGGAGAGAGGCAATGGGACTGCAGCAAAAACAGGGCAAGAGGACAGAAGCACAGAAGAGAAATGAGTGGTGGAAAAATGGGGTGCAATGCCACTAGGGAAGCTGTGGGGGAGAAAGTGAGGTGGTAAGTACTTCAAACATTGCTTAATTTGTGCAGGGCTGAGCGGTAGCAACTCTAGACTCAGTAGTTCATAGCCTTGGCACATCCGAGCATGCCGTGTCAGCTATGAACATTAAAAAAAAAAACCACCAAAAAAGCCCCCTGCTTGAGCCCCAACACCCCTTTCGTTACAAATGAAGCACTGCCTTTAAGGGAGGCAGTGGGCCAGGGAGATGCAGAAGGGCTACAAAAATTGTATCTGCAGCCTTTACAGATGCTGTGGAGAACTATGAACGGATTAGTGTCTCCCTCCCTTCCTTTAGTTGTGGGAGTGTGTTGTGTGTAGGGTAACTATCTCCCTGTCCCATATACAGGACAGGGTGATGTTGCGGGGTAGTGGCTCCCCAGCTGTCCGACCAGCCTGAGCCACAGATGTGCAGATGGAGTGTGGGGGTGAGGCAGGCAGGGAACTGCCATGTAGGGTGGCTGGAGTGCAGCAGGGAGGGAAGGGGGCCACGGGCAACTGCTCCCTGGGCATCAGAAGGACCCAGATGGGTGAGGGGCACTTGCTACACAATCCAGGGCCTGGACCCTACAGGGTGCCTGGGAGGCACAGGTGGGGCTTGTCACTGCTCCCAAAAAAGCTGACAGCAGTCCCACTCTGCCCAGGAGAAACTGTCCTGTGGGGGGTGGGGGTGGTGGTATCTTCACAGACCTGCTAGAGGCCAGAGAAGACCTATGTGCCCTGCCCCAGCCCAGCCCGGAGCTCTGCTGCTTCTGCCTGTGCCGCCTGCTCTGCAGCCCGCAGGCTTTAGGGGTCTGAGCGCCCCTGCCAGCCTCCAGAAGCCTGCCAGCTTGGTGGTGTACTGCCTATGTGTGGGGTGGGCCGGGCCGGGCCAGGCATGTTGCTTGCTGCAGCTGCCCCCACAGGAAAGGCCCTGTGCCTAGCAGGGCACACATGCAGGGCCCTGGCTTCAGGGATTCCTGGGCAGCATGTGGCCCTCACTCTGCATCAGGCTGGTTGCTAGTCCTCCCAGCCCTGAGCAGCTCACAGGGCAGCTGGGCAGCACAGAGCCACAGAAAGCAGCGGGGGTGCCCAGTCCCTGCAGGCCAGTGCAGTGCCTATGGCCCTCTGCCTTTCTGCCTCTTTAGGGGAAGGAAGAAGGAGGCTGCCTGCACACACTCCTCAGCATACCTCTGCAGGGCCTGCTACTGGCTCCCTCTGGTGTGGCTGGAGAGCACGTGAGTACCTGTTCTCTGGCCAGCAGCTGCACTTGGATGCCAGCAGGGAGTCAAATATGGGGGAATTAGCCCCTTTGTTAAAATAAGTTGGGGTGCCTCTCTCATGCTGAAAGTACAGGGCTGACCCACCAAAAACAGGACAGATGGTCACTGAAATTGTGCGTGTTTATGGTGAGGAGGGCAATAGAGTTGCAGTTCTTCCTTATTTCATAGATGTAATCTGCACACTCAAATGTTTGACGTACTCCTTTCCTACGAATGCAGCTGACAGGATTGTTAATAGTCCTCTGCGATTGGTAGCTGTTTTACCAGAGCACAGAAGTTGGCTTGGATATACAGTGCCTAAGCAGTACACAAAAATTATGGCTAATGCTAACATACCTGTATGTTAAGTACATTGGGAATGAGGAATGCACGACCTCTGTTTTTATTTCAAAAGCGAGGCCAGGGGTGTGCTAACTTCACACACAGAGCACTAATGCTACTAAAGTACATAAGGGCCATTTATTTTACCTAATCTCTGAAACAGCTACAAACAGCTCTAAACCCACGTGCCATGTATGCTGAACCCATATCTCCATCACCAGACATGGAGTAGCCTGGTTGGTGCTGCCTTAATGCAAGCCACACCCAAAAGGGACAGGGCATGGAAGAGTTTTGCTCTTCCCTTCCACCAGACACACAGGCAGGCCGGCCGCATGCTAAGGAGTGACATGAATAGTACACTCAGCCTGTGCTCAAGGAGATGGTGTGCCTCTTTCCCTGGGACAGGAAGAACTTCATTCTGCCTCCAGCATAAGGCTGTGACTTATGGCCCAATCTTGTTCTGTATTTACATATTGATGTACATAGTCTCAGCAGGGTAGTGTGTTAGCTTGTAGCTTCCCAAAACAACAAGGAGTACTATGGTACCTTAAAGATGAACAGATTTGTTAACAAAGGTGCTCCAGGTCTGCTTGTATTGATGCGAGTTCACATTGGGAGTTGTGTTTCCCCTTCTTGCGGGGAGGGATAGCTCAGTGGTTTGAGCATGGGCCTTGTCAAGCCAAGGTAAATAGATTTAAAAAAAAAAAAAAAGTCAGATGGTGCTTGGTCTTGCCAACAGGGCAGGGGACTGGACTCAGTGACCTCAAGGTCCCTTCTGGTTCTTATGAGCTATGTATATATACCTCCATATATTATCCTTTGAAGCACAAAGTTTTGGCTGCTGACCGTCTTGGAGAGGAATAGAAAGCATGATTTTTATACTACTCCCTTTATCTGATAAGTATTACAGATGAGAGGATGCAGAAGAAGCCCAGGCCCTGGCCACAGGCTTCTGACCTAGGAGAGGAGATTTCTCAACAAGTCTTAAGAGGCATGAAACAAGGCATGTTTGTGGGGAGAGCCACCCAGCCTGAGCTGCAGTTTTTGAAACTGAGGCCACGCCCTTTCCCTTGCTCTCAGGGATTTGCATCTATTTCTAATCAGCTATCCAGGGAAAGAATGTGTCTATTTGGCAGCAGAGCATCAGTTACTGGAACTGGATTTCAATGACAATTTTATCAAAGATAATCAATTGTATACCAGACATGAGTAAGAATGCATTTAAATAGACAATACTGTTCCCCAAGGATCTAATTGATAAGTCTACTTAGCACTTTGTAAAGAGATTTGCATCTTCTGCAAACACCAACTAATCTGGAGGTGTTGAAACACAGGCAGCTGCTCTAATTTCCCCACTTCTGTTCACTTTGGAGGCATGATCATAAATACCATCAAGAGAAACATTTACTTCTCCCGCTCACTCCCACAGTAATTGTCCTTCTAACAGACTAGATTAGACACTCCTAAAAAAAAATCTTTTTCCCCCCTCCGTTAACAAAGCATCTAAATGTTTGTGCTTTAGTGCTTCCACTGGGCAGTGACTCCACTTTCATGCCACTAAGATTTGACATTGCTTTGTTCTTCCTTTACACATATTAAAGAGAATAGAAAATGCATATAAAAGCGTGTTTCCTGGAAGTCAGGCTGAGAAGGAACAGTTTAAATTCAAGGTATAACCATTCAAAACAATGCTCCATGTCTCTGGGTGCAGTTTGAGCAATTAATAGGTGCATACCAACATACTAACTGATCACTAATGGTTGATGTAGCCCCACTAGCTGTGAATCTGGCCCTAGGGTGTGTCTAGGAACTAGCATCCTGTCTCCTAATGAAGACACATCAGTTACATAAATCTATTATATATAGATGTTGGCTTCTGCATTTCTATTGACTTTAAGGATACCCTGCAGACAGGATTCTTGTTGTCGGGGGTAGTCATCACTTAACCTGAAAGCTATATAACAGCATGGAGCTAAGATGTTTACTTTGTGTCTGTGACACTATAAGCTCTGAAAGGGAGTCAGCTATTCAGTTCACCTATAGTCAACATTTTTAATCATGCCTGAACCTAAGGAAAACAATCAGAAGAAAGGGTGCGCTTATGCACAATGCAAACTATGAGACTGAGGAGAGAGGGGGTTAAAGTTTGTGTTTGCTCATAGCTTTTAAACCATCTGGATTTGGTTTTTGATATGCATCTGCATTGCAAACCAGAGGATTCCCCTGTTTTCCTTTGCTTTCATTCCCTGCTGTTAAGACCCTGTATCACAGCCAACTCTGTAGATGCAGAGAACTGGGTAAGCATGTCCAAGGGGAGCTGCAAAGGCTCAGCAATTTTCAGGGGAAGGCCAGCAAGTAACAAGAAACATATGGACTGATTGTGATCTTATACCCATGTTACATAATGCAATAATTGACTTCAGGGCAGTTATTCCTGGCTCATATAGGTGGGATATCAAGCCATAACCAAGTTTTATGGTAAGGATTTTTTTTGTGTATAATTCGTTTTCCCACTATCATCTTTTCATGCTGAAATAACAAATTTTGCCCTACTAAAGAAAAATCAGAAAAAAAGATTTAGATGAAAGCAGAGCTGTACAAGAGTTTTCTCAAGTGACATTTTGACTTTAGTAGGCTCTGGGCCTGTCCAAAAGTGGCTTGTCACTAGTTCTGTTTCTTCAATATGAAACCTAAAGTGAGTTTACTTTTAAAGGGCCAGATCCTGCAAGATATTACAGTACAGGCCTTGTATGGAACAGAGGGGGGCCTCCCCCAGCCTGCCTTAGGAGAGAGTACCTTGCAGAATCCCATCCAAAGTTTGCAATGTATGTCTTATAAGATGACAATGACAAAAGCCACTGGTTAGCCATCAGCACATGTGACCTGTGGTCACGTTAATAGATGGGGTTTTTATCTAAGTCAGGCTTTGTGGTCTGTGTTGTTTCTAACATGCAGCTGAGGTTTGAAATTTCCCAGTTAAATAAAATGCCCTCCAGAGTCAAGAAAACACTAAACAGCTTTTGTAGCCTCCAGTCTTGCTAGGGCAATGGGGAAAACTGGCAATCTGACAGAGGGTAATAAATCTTAATTATCTGGATTTTTTAAAAGGAAAAATTTTAAGCTACAGTTTAGTAATAGTACATAAAGCACCATATCCTTAGCTGTAGTCAAGGAGCACACAGTAAAGCAGATAAGTGAGGGTCAAAGGTGACCATTGCATTTTCCCAACCTTGAACGGGATTGTTGTCTTAACTCGGAGGGTCTCAATTTTTCCAATCTGAGTGCCCCTCTCTTCCACCACCCCCACTGCCACTCCCCAAACATGCCATTAACTCCATGGCCCACCTGCGCCCCAGTAACTGGCTTTCTGCATTTCAAAGCCAGGGCCTGTTTTAGGAGATAGTAATCAGGGCAATTGCCTGGGGCCCTGCATCACATGGCTACATTGCTCAACCTTTGGCTCTGGCTCCAGGTCAGAGTCCTAGGCTTCAGTTTTCTGCTGAGGGTCCCAGTAACTCCAATGCTGGCCTCCTCAACAGACCCCCCCAGAAACCTGCTCACAGCCCCTTACAAGCCTGAGACCTCTCATGAAGAGCCACTGCCTTGACCCATGGATGGCTCATGCCTTCTCACAACAGGGGCACAGTGACTTCCACCCAGCCAAAGGCAACCACGCTGTCCATCTTAATCACACATTGACTGGAGGATGGGGGGATAGGAGGGGGTACTCTGGTTTTATTTTTCCTGTACCTCTCCCACTCTCTCCCTTGTTCAGAGGCTGCTGCATCCTGCTCCCATCCGTGCTCAACAGCTGGGAACAGTGGCTGAGCATGCCAGGAGGGAGTGAAGCTCTGGTTTGCTCAGTCCCAGTTTCCAGCATCAGAGCCTGGGCACTTACCTACTAGGGGTAGGGTGACCATTCTCTCCATTCTTACTGAGACATTCCCTTATTTAGGCTGTCTCACAGGTGTCCCAACTATTTTAAGAAAATAAGCAAGTTGTCCTGTATTTTGCAGGGCTCCTGTTCCCTGGCACCCTGTGTCTGTGGGTGGCAGCATCTCCTGCCAGGGAGCTCCTTCACAGGGTGGGCTGTCCTGTTCCCCAGAGCTCTGCACCTTGTGGCAGCAGCTGCTGCTGCAGGTGAGCGTCTCTGTGGGGCAGCTGCCCAATTCCCTGGCTCTCCATGGTGGCAGCCCTCTCTGCTGATGAGCTCCACAACAGGACAGCTGCCTCATTCTCTGGTGCCCTGCACTTAAGGAAGACAGCCCTTGAGGCCAGGGAACCCCTTCACGGGTCAGCTGCCTCATGCCCCAGCCTCCTACAGCTCAGGAAGGCAGCTCCTGATTCATTCCCTGTCCCTGCTGGGAGGCTTTGGAACACCTCCCCACCAGGTGTTCTGGAGCCCCATCCTCCACCCGGCTTTCATCCCTGGGGCCTTCCCATTGGAGGCTGCAGAGCCCCCCATCCCTGGTGCCTCAACCTGGAGCAGAAACCCCAATTGCCAAGGAGCCCTGATGGGGGGACAAACAGGCCCACCCCATTCCTGGAAGCCAGTGTCCCATAGTTGCCATAGGGCAATGTGGTCACCCTAACTATGGGCACCACCACCTGGCCACCCTGGGAATTAGCAACATTCAGATCCCAGGCCCTGTTCAGACACACTCCCTGCCTGTTACCCTCTCTCACCCTGAGGCCTCTCTTGCTCCAGGAGCTGCAACTTCATCTTCATGACTTGGCCCTCCAGCTGGGTCACTATGTTCAGAGGCAACAAGTTCAAGGATTCTGGGGTGAGGGGAAACCAATACCCAGCTGACCCTGCTTAAGCCCATCCCCATCCCTACTCCTCCCCCTCCTGCCCTGCCCACATCCCACCCTCCCCCAACCCTGCTCCACTCCCCCCACCCAACCTTCCTCTTCCTACAGAAAGCACCACACCCCTTCCACAGCTCCACATTAGCTGCTGCTGCTAGGGCACATCCTCCCTTACTGAGCTGACCTTGTCAACTATGGCCTTCTCCTTGACTGGGACTCCCTCCTTTCCATGAGCCCATACATTTAGGCCCTCCTCTGGAGCTCCACTCATGCATCCAATGAAGTGGGTCTTTGCCCACAAAAGGTGATGCTCCAAAATACCTGTTAGTCTATAAGGTGCCACAGGACTACTTGCTGTTTTTGCAGATACAGATTAACACAACAACCCCTCCGATACACCTCTTCCAGGGAGTGCAGGGCTGTTCCCACCAGCTTCCTCTGTAAGTTGAGCACTTGGGCAACCACCCAGGGAGAATTAAATGCCACCCAGTTGGCTAGGAGGGTGCCCACAGCATGTTTCTATTAGTGGTGCCTCAGTGCACATAACTAAATGCATCCTGCACATGGGTGGGAGAAGTTAGGGGGAACAGTGGTCCCCACCCCCTCCACTTGCAGCAGTTCAGCCTGAGAGTAGCACAAGCTCACTCTGCTCTCAAGGTATGTCCCTCCCGGGAGAGGCAGAACTGCCTCCACTCACTGGAGGCAGCGCAGTGCTAACCATGAAACTTGGGGAACCACTGGCTTACATGACCCCCTGTTCACCCTCCTCCCAGCACACCCATATGACCATGCTCATTTCCTTCTTCTGGGGTGTCAAAGCCTCTCCTTGTTTATCCTATTCACTACCCCAGGGTGTCACCTTGCTAGTTTGGCAGCCCAGGCCTCAAGGGAGCAGCCAAGTTCTGTTCCCTCCTGGATCTCACTACCTTTCTCTGAGCCACTTTTATACCTTCCAGCTCTCCCACTTCTCCAGGTTTGGCAGCCCCACAACTCCCTTCCCCCTCTCCCCAGAAAAATCCCTTACCATTGTAGCCTCCTAAACACACCTGCCTCACTTCTTCTAAGCAAGCACCACAAGCTGCTTCTCTCATCTACTTGGCTTTATACAGGCCCCTTCTGTTCTTGGACAGCTGAGCCTCATCTAATTAATCCACGCTCCTTGGCTTTTCCTCCAGGTGCATTTAATTGGTCTCCCTAGCCAACTCCACCTCTTCAAACCTTGTGGAGGTTGGACACTCCATTGGAGCAACCCACCAAATGCATTTTGTATCTCTGCTGTAAAGCATAGTTACGTATGCTCACTTTGGCCCAATACCACATCCCTACTCACGGCCTGGTGCACTGGGAGGCTGCAGATAGAGAGGGAACCTGCCCTGCACTCACCCTTTAATGATGGTTCCTGACCCGGGGGCTGAGCTTGGGCTCCAGTCTCTGCTGTGCGTACAGTAATCTGGTGCGTGAGCTCATAGCCCTATTCAGGAATTTCCAGATGCCCCTCCTTCATGAGAGGGGCTGTTGGGACAAACCTGCGTGGTTCTGGGACCCTGCTTGCCAGGCACTCAGATTTCGGTGTATGTTTGCCCTGGGTCCTGTGACCTATCTAAAACCTTCTTGTTGCAACTCTTAAAAGAGTTTCTCTTTTCTCAGCCTACTCAGACTCTTGCACATGGGTGTTATTACAATAGGTGCTGGTCAACCCTCCTTAGAAGTAAGGCACAGCTTTTACATGATAAAGAATTCTCCCTTTATCTGTTCTTTGATAGCTAAAGATGGGGGGATTAGAGGCAGACTTGGCTGTTCTGCATACCTCTTTTCTGGCATTCTCAGAGTTCTAATCATCAGCCACAATTTGTCCCCAAAATATTTTACTTTATAAAACTAGAACTGTTGCCTACATACTGGAATTATTTTCCGTATGAACTGTTAGTAAGTACTGTGTCTAAAAATGGTATTTATTTATTTGGGCATAGTGGCACCAAAGTTAGAATGTATTTTACATACATGCATTTGTTTTACCATATATATACACTGCTGGGTATCATGGAACCCTTGGGGGATGTCTACACTGCAGTATCAGTTCAGCATTTAAACTCAGGTTCACGCTTAATGCCCAATTCCATCTCACAGTTTATGCTAACTCAGACATGGGATCCAGGATTCCAAGACCCTGGAGTAGAGGGTTAAAGCAATGTAGACTCAGTCCAATTGCACTTGTGCTTTGAGAATCTGCCCAATGTATCCCCTAGTTTTCTGAGGCAATTTTCTTTGTCCTCGGGACAGTTGAGTATTTGCATGCTGCACCCCCAAAAAAGGGCTAGGTTGGTCTCATTGTGAGAGAGCTCTAGGAAGTCTTAGCTCAGTGGTTTGTGCAATGACCTGCTAAACCCAGGGTTGAGCTTGATCCTTGAGGGGGCCATTTAGGGATCAGGAGCAAACAGATTAAGGGTTTTTTTTTTAGAAAAAAAAGAGGGGGGGTTGGGGAGGGGATGCAGTGGATGGTGCTCCTGAGGTCCCTTCCACCTCTGTGAGATGTGTGTCTCCATAGAAGTCTGGGATCTGGATAGTTGAACTCTGAGCCACATAATGCAGCGTAAATGCTGGAGCTCAGGTTAGAACCTCGGATTCAGCAAGCCCTAAACTGTTAGAACCTCGGATTCAGCAAGCCCCAATAAATATAGCTGATCAAACCCAAAGTTATCACACAGGTTCTGTTAACCCTGGGCTTTTCAGTGTAGACATACCCTGTGAGTATATTGAGTAAATAAAATTGGGGGATTTTTTTTTTCAGTTTCAATAATGCTTTAGCACAGTACACCAACCTATTTGAAGGTCAAGCAGCACAGAAGTCCGATAACTCCTGTTAAACAATTTCATCTTTCAAAGTGCAGCTATGCTGGGAGGACCCCTGAAATCTGCCAGATTAACAAAATGCTCTCTCTCCTTCAAATAATTCTCCTTTGGAGGGCGGCTTCATCCCGTAACCTCAAATCCTGGGGATTCAGCCCCTTAGGCCCTGCTAGGTGAATTGCTATCCTGGGTCCCTGCTGTCTAGAGGCAGGGATAGCATCACAGCAGCAGCAGCCAGCAATACCAGATGGCTGAGCTGCAGCCAGACAGGGAGTAGTTATGGATGTAGGCACAGACCAGAGTTTGTTTGCCTCATTCCTCCCTCCTTCCCCTTGGGCACATCTGTGTCACAGGCCCTCCATCACTGGTGGGTGGGGAGGGCTGCGCCCATACAAGTGTGAAGCACAGAAAAGAAGTTTCTCGGCCTCTCCTGCTATATCCTGTGTGGGGAGAAAGCCTTCGCCCGGCACAGGGCAGGACATCCGATTGTCTGCAAGCATGACCCTCACAGCCCAGCTGCCATGTAGTGTGGTAGGGCAGGGCCTGGCCCGCCAGCTGCACGGTGCCTGGTGTGTGGGCTAGACTGCCGACTGCACGGCAGCTGGAGAGGATCGGGGACACTCCCCTGTACAAAATGTGAAGCGCAGAAAAGAAGTGTCTTGGCCTCTCCTGCTACGTCCAGCGCAGGGAGAAGCCTTCATCCCGCACAGGGCTGTCTGCTGTACTGCCGTCTGGTCCCCACAGCCCAATGGCCACATGGTGTGCTGGGGGAGGGGCTAGCCCGCCAGCCACAATGCGATCCTGTCTCTCCTGATGACTCCACGCTGGGGCTCTCTTTCATGGCTAGACGCGATTGACACACCGATCAAAAAGAAAATGAATTCAAAATGCCAGGCTTCCTGTTTCCTACTTCCTGCACGCCTGGAGAGCAGCAGAGGTGAAGGTGGACAGAACGTACACATTGTGGGCACTGTGGGATACCCCCGGAGGCCAATAAAATCAACTTAAAGTAACGCTGTTTCCAAACTAGCATTAATTTGACCTCTTAAATTCAAACTTGGAGTTATGCCGCATTAGAGGGTCGAGGTGAAAAAGTTGACCTTAAAATCAACCTAATGCTACTTGCAGTGAAGACAGTTACATTGTAAAATTGAGCTAAGTGCCTTAAAATTGACCTTATGCTGTAGTGTAGACATAGCCTAGTTCTCACATGCGGCAGTGCAGACTTGATGACAGCAAGCTTGGCCTACAAAAACTTCTGATCCTTCCTTTCACTTTTAAAAGCAAGCTTACAGACTAAAAAATACTTCAGCTCTGCCATTAAAATTAAATGGTTAAAAAAAAGCCTTCCTAAATTTGGGGGAAAAACAAAACAACTATCTTCCCTGCTCCTTAAAATAATGATACAGAGTATGATGTATGAAGCTACAGAGATAGTCACGTATGCATATGTAGATAGATGCATATATAGATAGACAAGTATGCATCTGTCAAAAAAAGCTGTCATGTCAAACTTCCTGAGGTGTACATAAGCAATGGCTCTTCAGCATATTTAAGAACAATCCTGCGAGCAAAGGCCCTGGATTATAGCTATCGCCAGTGTCTTTAGATAGGTGTGAACAACCTCTTTTCCCGTAAGTAATTGAACAAAAATCTAAAGCCTTGTCTTTGTCATGAAGATTTATTTATGATACTTACTGCAAACAAGAATAATCACTGGAATTATTTTCCTTTCTTACTCAGTGAATGGAATGCAAACCAGTAGCTTTGCAGTACAAACACACTCCCCATCCAGTCCTTTTGTTTAGGAACAATTTCAAGCTTTTTCCCAAGATTTAGGACAACTTTGTCAGAAAATGTTTGGCTAGAAAGGAGCTATGCCAGTTTTTGTTAGCTGAGAATTTATGATTGCCTTCATATGAAAATTTGTGAGATTTTTAAATCTCCTGTTAAAATAGTGGCTTTAAATGGTTTTATTTATAACATTATAGAACCTACCTCTCACTTTTTCTTTAGGAAGCTACAGTTCAATTAAGACTCATAAATCTCACATGGTAGTTATAGTTAATATATATAGCACAAAAAAAGACTTATGGTGCTATTTATAATGCAGTGAAAGTAGTTTTCTGTTTCATAAAACTGTAGGTATATTGATTCTAAGTAGAATAGCTGCAGCTAGAAATTATTAACAGAAGCTAATGGAAACCCTTACTCAGTCTTCTGTGAATTATAATTAAGGCTGTGAATTAAAATTTTGGATTGCATTTGTTAATTTTTGTCAGTGGAAGACTTTTCAAATTTCACAGAGTTATCTGCAAATTGAAATTGGTTTAGTGTCACTAAAACTGTTCATAAGTTAAAATTCTAATCTCTGGAGATTAATTTTTCCTATTAGGAGACAGTGTGGAATCTGTCTCCACTGAAATTAGTGGGAGTTTTAATATTGATTTCAATGGGGACAATATTTTACTCAATTATTAGTCTTTAGTCAAAATGGTACCAGACAATTGTCTTCACCATAAAATTCAACACAAAATACTTTATTTACTTTCAAGTAAACTATAAAATAAGCACTGATCAGAAAAAGAGAATAGTGAATTCCTGCATCAGAGGCTTTGTGATTCAGACAGACATAGAATAAGAGCTAAAAGGAGCTAAAGAAAGTGCCAGGTCTGCATTACCGGTTGATGACCAAATCGCATTACTGTAGTTCACATCAAAACGTTAGCAATCAGAACTGTGTGGCTATCAAAGTATAACTGATGTAATTAGCCAATGAGGAAGTGCTATATTATTGTAGTGACCCTCTTAGATCCCAACCCTATCACCCCTGCACAATTGGCTGCCAATGAAACCCATGGGATTGTTCATGTCAATAAAGCTGTGTCTCTGTGGCTACATCTACACTAGCCCCTTCTTTTTGAAAGGGGCATGGTAACGAGTGAGGTTGGAAGATGCTAATGAGGGACAGCCATGAATATGCAGCACCTTATTAGCATAATGGCGGCTGCAGCAATTCGAAAGTGCTGCTTTCGAATCAAACGCCACCCGTGTAGACGGGGGCCTTTTGAAAGGACTTCCCCAGTCCTCCAAAGCCCCTTGTTGCTAAAACCAAATAGGAATAAGGGGCTATTGAAGACTGGGGAGGTCCTTTTGAAAGGCCCCTGTCTATACAGGCGGCACACAATTTGAAAGCAGCACTTTTGAATTGCTGCAGCTGCCATTATGCTAATGAGGTGCTGAATATTCATGGCAGCACCTTATTAGCATCTTCCGGCCTCGCTCATTACCATGCTGCTTTCGAAAAGAAGGGGCTAATGGAGATGTAGCCTGTATGCTTACATCTTTTGAAGGTAAAAGCAGTCATGTAGCACTTGAAAGACTAACAAAATAATTTATTAGGTGAGCTTTCGGGGGACAGACCCACTTCTTCAGACCATAGCCAGACCAGAACAGACTCAATAAACCTTTTCAGGGTGTAGGCCTTGAGGTTTAACCAAGGATGAATCCAGAGCTAAAGTGCAACAGACACACTCTGGCTGATTTCTTACTCTCCTCAAAATAAACACAAAAAAGCAGTCAGGTAGCACTTTAAAGACAAACAAAATAATTTATCCGGTGATGAGCTTTCATGGTACAGACCCACATCTGAGCTGAAGAAGTGGGTCTGTTCCACGAAAGCTCATCACCTAATAAATTATTTTATTAGTCTTTAAAGTGCTACATGACTGCTTTTTTGTTTTGATAGACTACAAACTAACATGGCTATCTCTCTGTCTCCCCTCCAGATAAGATTGCGGCCTGTCTTCTCTTGAATAAGAAGTTCCCCATCCTTCCATATGTCCTGATTATTTTTCCAGCTAAGTAGCATCCATTCCCTCATGCAGTGTCTGCTCTAGAGCTGTACACCCTCCCCCACCAACAAAACAGAAAAGAAAATGAATTAGATTTCAAACTTTTACCCATTTTCAATTTTTGACCCTATTTTTGATGGAAAACCATTTTTAACCAAATCCAATGTTTTCCTTTTATTCAAAATCTTTCATTTTGAACTTTTGTCCCACCACTCACTCTTTTACATTGATTGTTTTTTTGAGACCTTTAACAAAAAATTCCCAGGAAGGAGTTTGGGGAAAAAAAGAGCTTAAAATATGCGAGAAAGTAACACTTTCTAACCAAAACAAGCAGTCCAGTAGCACTTTAAAGACTAACAAAGTAATTTATTAGGTGGTGAGCTTTTGTGGGATAGACCCCATATGACTATGGTCTGAAGAAGTGGGTCTGTCCCACAAAAACTCGCCACCTAATAAATTATTTTGTTAAAGTGCTACTGGATGGCTTTTTTGTTTTGACAGTATATAGACTAACAGGGCTTTCTCTCTTTTACTTTCTAACCAAACTATTTGAGTTAAAAAGTGAGATGAAGAGGTTTTTCCCCTTAACTTTTTCTCAGTTTTGGCTCTTTTTCAGCCATGTGATTTTCACCACTAGTCTGAAATAAAAAACAGGTGCTTTTATTTAAAATGTTTTGTCTGAAATACTGTATTTTCAAAACCAAAAAAAATCACTGAAAATACAAATTTCCCATAAAAAAACATTTTTTTACCTAATCCCCTTTTCTGACACACAAATTTCATCTCTCTGCTTGCCTTTGTAAGCGTGAATGAGTCACCTATTCTCCAAGTACTCAAGACCATAGTAGTAATGATGGCCCATACCTGGAGCGAAGGAATCATCCCTAGCCTAGTCCTTCTGTCAACAAACATACTTTGTGTTTTATCTTAGCCTAAATGCTTAGCTAAACAGGAAAAATCCACACAGCACTTTGCTCAGTCTATACGTTTTTTTTCAAACCTTAATCACTAACCAAGAAAACAAAAGGGTTTAGAAGGCTGAGAGGGGAAGCCTTCCTCACCTTATTGCCACTCTGTCTGGCAACGTTTACATTCAGTTAAAGGTCTCATTAATACAAAACAAAGAAAACAGATCTGAAGAAGTGGGTCTTTCCCAGGAAAGCTCATCACCTAATAAATAACATGTTGAATAGTGACAGAGAGACAGCAGTGTTAGTCTATTGTCAACCCTGATAACAATTTTTGGATCTCTGTGCTTTATATATTGCGTCTTCTTCTGGTAAGGCTATGATCTGAAGAAGTGTGTTTGTCCCACAAAAGCTCATAAATTATTTGGTTAGTCTTTAAAGTGCTATAGGACTGGCTTTTTTGTTTTAATAAATAACGTGGTTGGCCTTTAAGGTGTTATAGGACTGCATGCTTTGTTGTGTGAGGATACAGACCGACAGGGCTACCTCTGAGACCATTCATCCTTAAAACAAGGCTTTCTTTGGAATTTGTTTTAGAACTTCTCCTTCCCAGCCCCACCCTACCTTTTCTCCTAGGTCCAGTCCTTCATTTGTGCCAGGGCTCGCTGACCAGTAGTTCTCAACCTTTCCAGACTACTGTACTGCTTGGAGGACCCTAATTGGTCCCAAACCCCAAGTTTCACCTCACTTAAAAAAAAACCTACAAATACAAACATGCCTTTCTGAAGTCTGAGCCCCAGACAGCAGGGCTGAAATAGATAACCTAGCTTTGCAGGGGCACCTGCATTTGTCGTCCCCCATAAACCCAATTCATAAACCTATTTGGGTGCTGCACCCATCAGGTGGCGAGACACTGATTTAGATGAGCTGCGAAGCAGTCCAGTAGCTCTTTAAAGACTAACAAAATAATGTATTAGGTGGTGAGCTTCTTCAGATCGTAGCCATCATCACCTACCAAAATATTTTGTTAGTCTTTAAAGTGCTACTGCACTGCTTGTTTGTTTTGATAGTATATAGACTAGCACGGCTATCTCTGACTCTATTAGGAATGAAGGTGACTCTATTAGGAATGAAGGATGGAAGCAGAGATTGACCCGAGAGGGAGCCACAGGATTTGGAAAGGATATTTGCAGAAAAACTAGAGACTCTTTTTTCTCTCTTCTGAAAGGTGGCAGTTGTTATCTTCATAGCTTGGAAGCACTTCATTAATTCATTGGATTAATACTGCTTATTGCATTAAAAACCTTATCTAGTTCAACTCTGTTTTCAGTTGCCTTGATCCTGTGAAATGCTGTGTGCCTCATCTCCCCTTGTGTTTAAATTGTGTAGCCTAATGGTATCGATGGTAGAAATGACAGTTTGAAAAGAAAAACTAAGGTCTACATGCATACATGCTCACCTATATTTGCAGCCCTAGTCCTGGTATTTGGGTGGCAAATGGGTTTGTGCAATTGTGGACATATTTTTGCAGACATTTAGCCTCATTCCAAAAATCTGCTACAGAATGTCCCTTGGTACTTTCACAAGACTTTGGGCACTACTGCTGGTATTATTGGCCAAATTCCAGTTGGACTAATTCCAGGTTCAACTGGACCTGGTCTGTTTCTCTTCACTTTCTGTCCTGAACAGTTGTGTAATTTTTATATGTGAGGTTAAAAAGCTGTTGCATTGTAAACTAGCAATGGTACACACTGGGGTGGTCAAAGTGAGAGTCCTGGTAATATACGTTTCAGTGGTTTGGAGATTCTTCAGGATGAAAAATACTATAAGCAACTCTCACACATGGGCAGTACTTTTCTGCACTGCCAGTCCTAATACTGTCCTCACCCATGATTAAGGATTGACAAGGAAAGCTGTCCATGTTTCTGCAGAAGAGAATGGTACCTCTCTGTAGAACATCTGATTACTTGGGGGCGGTACGTATTTGAAACTCGCTGAAGGAACAGGGGTCAGGGAATAAAAATATCTCAGTTATTTTCCCAGGCTCCACCTCATCACTGACCAAGAGGGACAAATCCTCTCCCACATAGACTTAATGCCAACTCCAAAGAAAACTCAGGGCAATTATTAATCTTGCCGCCATGGGGAGGACAAAATTTATTTAGCATTTTGCCCAGATAACATGTCGAGTGTGTGGTTTACAACTTGGTTTTCTCCCCTTTCTATTAGAGTTGTGTTGCATTGCTGGGCTGTCTCAAAACCAGTCTTTGTTCCCCAGGACAAAGGGTGGTGACTAGCTAGGATGGAAACTCAGCAGGCTTATTCATTTTGAAGTAATTAATAACAAATCAGTGAATAGCCACATGCTTCTGGTAGACTGAGTCAAGACTGTAGCTCCAAGAGTTATTCTGTATGGGTGGCTTCCTGTGGATGCACTATTCTGTTGCCTTAGTATGAAGGACATGTTTGCAATCCCAGGAGACAGGCCCTTAATTAGAAGAGAGAGACTGACAAAATGGAGGACCAGGCTTCAGTTCCTGAAGCGGAGCAGAGATTATTCCTGTGTAGTGTGGGATGTTTTTTGGCTCTTTCTTGTGCGGTAGCTGGCATGCTGCAACGAAACAAAAGCCCAGAGAAGAGGTGACAGGATTAAGGTGTAGAAGGTACATACAGCAGCATATTTGAAGCCTAAAAACTGCAACTGGGGCCAGGATCAGGACTCTTTTTAGCTCGTTAAGCAGCCAAAAGAAACGTTGGCTTTAGGCATTTTATATCTTTAGAAATCAGGTGGGGTCCTGCAAGGATCAGTTCAGGGTTCAGTTCTGTTCGGTATCTTCATCAGTTATTTAGATGGTGACACAGAGAGTTTGTGGATGATGTCAAGCTGGTTGCCAGTGCTTTGGAGGATAGGATTATAATTCAAAGTGATCTGGACAAACTGGAGAGAGATGGTCTGAAGTTATTAAGTTAAAATTTAATAAAGACAAATGCAAAGTACTCCCCTTGGGAAGGAGCAATGAGTTCCACGCAGACAAAATGAGAAATGACTTGCCGAAGGAGTACTGTAGAAAAGGATCTGGGGGCCATAGATGATCACAAGCTACATAGTCATCAATGGTGAACTGTTGCAACTCGTCCCCCACAACAAGTCTGGGATGTATTAGCAGGAGTGTTGTAAGCAAAACACGAGAAGTAATTCTTTTACTCCCCTCAGCACTGTGTTCCGAGCTGGAGGAAGGTCAGAGGAGAGTTGGGGGGCCAGCAGAAGTGCTATAAGGACATGCTGAAGGCACGCATAAAATGTGCAGCATCAGTGTTGACGCTTAGGAGAACCTTGCCCAGGACCATCCACAGTGGACAGAGATAATCCATGCAGGAGGTGGTGCAATTTTAGAGGCTCCACCGCAGCACAGATGAGGAGAGGCAGAGAAGGAGAAAAAAGTGTCAAAAACTGCTCTGCGTATCTCCAACAGCTGCCAACACCTGCCCCTGCTGCACTAAGACCTGTGGCTCCAGAATCAGGCTGGTCAGTCACCAGTGAACTCACAAATAGGAAGGTGACATGAAGATGTCCCACTCGTTAACAAGTGGCCATCAAGAGAAGAGAAGAGGCTTCAGCTGGAGTATTTTGTCCAGTTCTGAACACCCCAGATATGGACAAACTGGAGGAAAATCTAGAGAAGAGCAACAAAAATTATTAAAGGTTAAGAAAACATCACCTATGAAAGAAGATTTTAAAAAAATGTGTTTGTTTAGTTTGCAGAAGCAAAGACTGAGAGAGGACAAGATAACAGGTTTGAAGCTCATAAAAGGTGGTTTCAGGGAGAAGGCAGAAAAATTGTTCTTCTTTACTTCTGGGTATGGGGCAACAAGGAATGGGGTCAAACTGCAGCAAGGGCAGTTTAGGTTGGGCATTAGGAAAACTCCCTGGCATGGCAGTTAAGCACTGAAATAGGGAATTTGTGGATTTTGTTTCCTTGCAGCCTGGGGAATTTGTGGAATTAGAGATTTTTGAGAGCAGGTTAGACAAACACCTGTCAGGGATGGCCTGCATAATATTTAGTTCTTCTGTGAGTCCAGGGGACTGGATGAGATGACTTAATAAGGTCCCTTCCATTTTTACTATTCAAAATTTCCCAGTTTTTGGGTGAGAGACATAGCAGTGACTTCTAACCAGTGTAAGAAGCCTGTATAATAATAATCATGGTACTCACCTAATATATTTGGTCAATAAGCAGAAAGACATTAAAATATTTCAAATATTTTGAAAGCAAAACAAAACCAATGAACCCAAAGCCCCTCTCTGAAAGATTTTGCCAACAAAAAGGTTTACTTATTTAGAGCTGAGCTGCATGACTCATTTGTGTGGCTATAACACTCGTGCAATGTGGCCGTCCCCCCCATCATGCCTGACACACACAAAATGTGTTGATATAGATTGAATATTAAGGGTCATCAAATTATAATTACCCAGAAGTCAAAGTTCAAATTCAAGGTTTATTTTAAATCTAAGAGAAATTACATGTTGTATAATCTAGGACATGCCCTCTGACGGCCCTTGTCCAGGCAGTAGTAATTATCCATAGCCAATTAAATTAACAGACTCTTAAAGAGTTACGTTTGGCATATCTGGCAAGTATAGGGATTAAACAGACGTTCCCAATACCAAAAGACCAACCAGCACTGTACTGACTCCAGCTGCAAAGCATACAGTCCCAAGTAAACTGAGCATGCCTCCCTTCCTCTTTCCTCACTTCATGCCCTCTCCAACATTATGAATGCAAGTCACATACCTCTGATTCCTCACAGCTGATTTATTTAACTGGATGCAAATGATGTCTGAATACCAGTACTTGGACTGTTTGCAAACAAAACAGTTTTTCAAGATATTCATTACTGTGAACAACTCCCTCCTAAGGTCCTGTTTTGTGAACACATCCATAAGCTAATCACCACCCACCCCCATCTCCTTCCCAGTGGCAAAAGCAACAGTTCGTATCAATATGCCAGCCTCTATTATTTTAAATCTTATTTCTCAGAAACCTGGCAGACTTCTTGTTCCAGGAGAAATGCATCTGGCCTAATTCAGAGCATCCGCTAGGGACAAAGGAGGGAGAAGCCACACACAAGTCAGCCAGTTCTCAGATTGCCTTCCTCTTTTCCATCAGTAAGCCAAAGTCATGTTGCTCAGGTCCTACTCAGAATCCATCAGACAGTCATGGCTGAATGTTAAACATGGAGCTGGGCCAGAGTTATGGGACCAAGATGAGTGAGGCAAGTGGGGGGTCTTAATTGGTGCAAAAGGCATTTTTTTCAGTGCCCTCAATATATATGTGTCATAGCAATGTAGACATCCTCTAACCTTGCTACCATGACAGAACAAGCCTTGCTGGAGGGTCCACTTACGGTGGCACAACAGCACCTTACTATCTCATTGTATTTTTGCTGCTGTGGCTGCTCTAGCATCCATAGCTTTGGCCCTAGAGTTATTTAACGTGGCTCATGCATAATGCACCCCCCCCCCTTTTACACTTTGCCTATCTTGAGGCTTACTCTCAAAACACACACACACACAAAAAAACCCACATATGACCTGACAGAGATAGACCTTCAAAGCTCGCGTCTAGGCCCTGTTGCCAGTATGGCTTGCTTGATTCAAGGAACCGATTTAATCTCTAATAGCTAAAGACCTCTTTGGCCTGTGTAAACTACATTTCCACCAAGATGATATGCCAGTATAGTGGTATGGGCATATGGTTTCTAAGTGTAGATGAGGCATGAGTGTAAGGTGCCAGAAGAGAGGAGGATAGTAGGAAAAATAAGTTATAAGAATGCAGGTTAAAAGCAGTGTGCCATCTGGCTCTTTGATTTATAATGTCAGACGCCATTATTCATCACTAAATGGTTGTAAGTATGATTAAAGGGCATTGACGCTCTTTTCACATGAACAGTTTTTACACTGTGGTACTTTTACTGACTTCAACTGAGCTGTTCCTTATCTATAATGGTGTAAATGATAGACTCTTTGGACAAAAGTGTTCTAAATGCATGTACTTGTAAGGGAGCCTGAGGTATTTTAAGGAAGCCTGAGTTAAACTACTTTACAGGTCAACTCTGAATTGCCCTGGTGAAGTTTGGCTGGAGAAGTTGGAGAATCTTAGGATCGGGTGTGGCCCATCTTTTGTAAAGCAAATAGAGGCAAAGAGAAGTTCTCATTAGTGATGTACTAAAGCATCATTTGGTATTTGATTCAGGCACCTTAGCCAACAAGCTTAGGTGCATTGTCTGAAGAGTGAAATAGGTGTTAGAATTAACTTTGGATAAGTTCACATACAATGTCTGATGTAACTTAGAGTCATGCCATGCTGGTCTGTCACATAGAACTTTTAACCATCGTGACAAGAGCCCACATGCATAGAAGCCAATCCTGTGTGACAGTATGTAAATACCTGCATTTATAGCTGGCTGCTTTTTATAATTTGTTGATATTTGCATTGTGGAAGCACACTGAGGCCTCAGCTGGGGATGAAGGCTTGAATCTGCTAGGTACTCTGTACACATAAGCCAGATCCTCAAACGTCAGTGGAGCTACACTGCTTTACACCAGACAAAAAAAAGCAGTCCTGAGCACTTTAAAGACTAACGAACTAATGAATTAGGTGATGAGCTTTTGTGGGAAATTCCGGCTTTGAAGAAGTGCGTCTGTCCCACGAAAGCTCATCACCTAATATGTTATTTTGTTAGTCTTTAAAGTGCTACAGGCCTGCTTTTCTGTTTTGTGAAGCTTCAGACTAACACGGCTACCTGTCTGTTCTTTAAACCAGCTGAGGATCCTAGAACAGAGAGAGACTATAGTCCCTTGGTGGAGCAGTGATAAAGTATGCAGTTTTAATCAGTGGTGAAGATGGTTTGACTGCAAATATGTCTAGACCTCAGTGATCAAATTTCTTGTCTTGCAAAGAGTGATTCTTCATATGTATGAATAAATGCTGAACTATTAATGATGTTACAAACTGCAAACCCTGGCTGCTTTGCAGTGGTAACTGGACTCAGAACAATGCAATATACCTTTTTTGGGGGGGGGCAGGAGGGAAGAGGGAGAATGACTGTTCAATGGCTCAGAGGAACTTTTGTTTGCTAGGAATTAAATATAGTTACTAATAGCAGTATCTGTACTAGCTGCCTAGTTTAAAATGTATGCTTGTAAAAAATCTAAATAAATACACTCATCCCTTGCTATACAGGCACAATTCGTTCCCATCTTTTTGCTCATAGGTGAAAACTCATTCAGTGGGCTGCTAAATTACCATTGAAATACACGTAAAAGTCTCTCATTGGTTCCTAGTGCTCGTGACTCGGCAAAGGAGTGGCTGCATGTGGCGCTGCTTTTGAAAGGTAAGCGAACCTTGGGTTTGGGGCTAGGGTGGGACAGGTGAAAAGCTGGGGGCAGTTTGGGGCCAGGTGGAAGAGAGGGTTAAAACCTGGTGGCGGGTTGGGGCTGTGAGGCTGGCAGGGGAGATCAGGCTGCCACAGTTTGGGGCCGCAGGGCCAGTGGGGGCGGTCAGGCTGCGGCAGGTTGGGTGTGTGGGGCTGGCGGCGGGGTCAGGCTGCCATGGTTTGGGGCTGTGGGGCCGGGGAAAGGAAGCCTACGGGAGGTTAGAGCCATGGGGTGGGAGGGTAAGGCTCATATTAGCAGGGGGAGTTCACTCATCTAGTGAACAAAGGTAAGTATTTGTGTCCCTCGTTTGAGTACGTGCAAGTAAACTACTCATTTCATGAGGGATGAATGTATTATATCACTCCATTAGACTAACAAATACAAATGCTTTCAACTGCTAAGCATTTTTGTTTTGAAATTATTTCATACCTAGAACACTTTTTTAGAAAAATGGAGCATTTTAAAACAAAGTGCCTGCTTAAAGTACTAGAAAATAGAGTTTAAATAGGGTGTGAAATCTCTGAAAGAGAAGACTGAATGCAGAGCTAAGAGTTGCAATATGCAGCTGTGGTTTTCTTGATCACAAATCCAATTTACTTTAATAGGACTCAGATTTGGCAGAAAGTGACTTTGGAAAAATGCTACATTCAGTTTTACACTGATTTCAAATTGTCTTCCTCCCCTCTGAGCCTGAGTTGTATCTAATTTTGTGATTAATGGTGATGTAGAACATTCCATACTTGTGAGATGACTGTGTTTTATAGTAACAGAGAGGGAGCCATGTTAGGCTGTATGCCAACAGAATGAACCAGCAGAAATGTAGCACTTTAAGGACTGAAAAAAATGATATATTCGGTGACGAGCTTTTGTGGGATATCATAGCTTTCAGAAAATGTTTCTGAAAGATAGAATATCCCACGAAAGCTCATCCCCGAATAAATCATTTTGTTAATCTTTAAAGTGCTACATTTCTTCTGTTTTGTAGTTGACTACACACTTGCTGCTTTACTTAGAATAACTCAAAAATGTTTGGGGGGGAGGGGGATCATCTTGTGAGCATGCATGCTTGCATGTGTTAAAGGCATTGTTTTTGGCTAGTTAATAGTGTTTTTCCATTGTCACCTTCTTAATACACAAGTGTACATTGCATACACCGCACTAAACTTAGTTCATAATAGGGACCTACCAACCAAGACATACACACACCTACTCGAGTCCTGGTATCTATTTATGAACAAACAATTTATCATCTTTGTTTATTTCTGATTAATGGCAGCTGCAGATTTCTGGCACAACTTCAAGGTTTCTACGTAGCCATGTAGAAGGGCCCAAGTGTAAATCTGACAAAATCTAGCATCTGGTTCAAGAAGAAAGAGAAACATTTATTTGATACATATCAGCAACCATATTTTTTTAAATCACGTCGCATATACATTTACGTAACTGGACTGGAGTTTAAACAAAGTAATGAGAAATTAAATGTGTGTGTTTGAATGGTAGAGTTTAGTGTGTAGCTTTATAAAGCTCAGTGGCATTATGCAAGTAGAGCTTACAGACGTGCATATGTGGCAACAAATCTGTGATGTTACTACTCCCATACTTTGATCCTGCAAGTGACTGGAGAGACCAGAGATTCTTTTGGGGGACAAGGGCTGTCATAGAATCACAGCATTCTAGGGCTGGACGAGACCTCAGGAGGTCATTACATCTCTCTTTTTTGTTCTGTATTTGTACAGCACCCAACACAGTGAGGTCCTGAGTCTCCTCTGTTCTAGAGCAGCACAAGACATAGTGAGCTAAATGTAGCTGACTCATCTGTAATATAGTCGAGAATGCAGCAGAGGTCGGCCTATTCCTTCCCCCACCACTCCCCAAGACTTTTGTTTTAAATCCGTGAACATAGCCCATGTGTTTAGGGAATCCATGTCTCCTTTTCAGCTGACTGTTAACCACTTACAAATGTACCAAATCACTTATAGCCCAGAGAGGTGACATGTGACACATGCTGTACTTTGCTCCTTTTTCACGACTTTCCTTAGGGCTCAGCTACATTTGAAGTGATGCATTAGGTCATCAGTGCAAACGCTGCCTACACCAAGGGTCATGGACAGGGATTCCACCTCCCTGAGGCGCAGCAGCTGGGTCAATGAAAGAATTCTTCTGTTGACGGTCCAACGGCTACATGGGGACGTTGATTAGGTTAGTGCCGTCGCTCAGAGGCATGGCTTTTTCACAACCCTGAGTGACATAGTTAAACTGACCAAATTTTCTAGCGGAGACCAGGGCCAAGCAGTAAAACCAGCTTTTCTCAGAAGCTTTTGAAAAGCAAATGGGGACTTGGTCAGTGATTTGCACCATGGCCTCACTTTTTGCAAACTAGGCCTGAAGAATTGGCCTTTGGGGTGGGGTGGGGGGTGTTTAATTGTTACTAATGGTTGTTACCGATGTCAGCAGCCATACATGTAGGTCAGTCCTGAGCATTTTGAACCCTCTCCCCCACCAAGGGTTTGTCTTCCTGAGGCCTAGTCCGTATCAGGCCCCACCAGGCTTGGGCTAAGGGGCTCTGTAAGCGCAGAGTAGACGTCTGTGCCTGGGCTATGGCTTGACCTTTGAGCCCCCTCCCACCTTGAAGGGTTCTAGCACCGGGGTGCCAGCCTGAACCCAGAAGCCTTCACTGCAATTAAACAGCCCCGTAGCCTGAGCACCCGTGAACCTGAGCGAGCTGGCATGGCTGGGGGCAGGTTTTTAACTACTGTATAGCCATATCCTAAGACTTTGAGTCACCCTTGTTAGCTGATAGCATTGCTATATAGGTTGATTGTGTGGCCATCTATGCCATTGCAAATGTCACCGTCTTGCACAGCAGCGGCATTACAGAATTCATGGGCACAGAATCCCTTTTCCATCAACCATACAATGACTAACACACGGGCAGCAGGCGTAAGGGGCCAGGGGAGGCTAACGCTCCTCAAGGAGAATGCTGTGCACCTTCCTTTGGTGGCACACTAAAAGGGCGCCAGAAACAGGGCGTCATGTCCACGCTCCTCCCTGAGGGCTGGCTCCTGTGTGCTGCTGTTCCCCTGTGAGCGGTCC
Organism: Carettochelys insculpta; assembly: GCF_033958435.1. NCBI lineage: Eukaryota > Metazoa > Chordata > Testudines > Carettochelyidae > Carettochelys > Carettochelys insculpta. Next base: position 94,520,816 of record NC_134139.1, read on the forward strand.
GTGCTGCTCCTCTTCCCATTTCCAGGCCTGTCTTTTCCCCTACTTCTCCCGATCTGCTGCTCTCTCTTTTCTGCCACTTTCCTGGCACTTGCCTCTTGTGTCTCTTTGCCCCCTCATCTACCACCCCCCACAACTGCCTCTCATGCCTCTTTGCTGCCTGACAGGCGGAGAGACAAAGGTGGTGATCAGGGGAACCCTTGGGGAGGAACAGAGGCTCGGGGTGGGGCCCTTTAGGGTAGGGGTGGTGATTGGTTTGGGGTCACCGTGGGGAAGGTGCAGGGGGGCAAGAGAGGTGCAAGCAGCAGGAGCGCCTTGAGGGAGTGGGTGGAGGCATGAGCAGCTGGTGGCAGGGCCATGTGGGAAGAGGCTGCTTGGGAGTGTGGCCTGGAGTGAAGTGGAGGTGGGGGGTGGATCATTGGGGGGGGGGGGGGGAGGCTGAGGAGGAAAAGGACATGATCTGAGTGCCAGTAGCCCCTCCCATTTCTAGGGAGCATCTGACAGTCAGCCGCAGCCTTCCCAAATGCAATGCACTAACGCTACAACCTAATTTATGCTTAGCAGTACTGCACCTATGATACATGGTTGATCAGTTCTGAGTCCATCCAGTAGGTGGCAGTGGTATACAGAGCCAAGTGCTAATTTATTACACTGTACATCCAAACTTCTGTGTATGACCACAATAACCACCCCAAATTCTTGACTTTGTGTGTCAAACTATGATCTAGTGGGTCCTCATGCTATGCGTATTGAGGTTGCTAAATGCCATTCATGCCAATGGCAGACATGTTTTCACACTAAAGCGTGAACAGGCCCGCTGATGGTGAGCGTGGGTCAGAGGGGTGGCCGAAGGGGGCAGTTGCCCCAGGGCTCGGCGTTTCAAAGAGGGCCTGGAGCTGTGGCTGCCATTACGTTGCCAGCAGCAGCACCTGGAAAGCCTGACCCCCCACTTTGACCTGCTCCAGCTGCACACAGCTGTGAGGGAGCGGGTGTGTGCAGGCAGGGAGGGGGGTGCAGCGCCGTGGTTTGGGAAGCACTGAGAGCTGAATGCTCTAGGCCCTACCCCTTCTGGGGCACAGAGCTGCCCACTCCCCACCTTGCCCTGAGGCCCGCAGCAGCTGTCAGTGCTGCTTAGTGTGAATTAAGAAAAGGACAAAACTAAGGCAATCGGCATAAACAAAACGTGGAGGTGTACAGTGCTTTCTTTGACACTTGCATAGGAAAGGTTTCATCATGTAGTTTTCATATGGCTTGTCCAGGCTCCTTCCAATCCTGTATACCTCTAGATGGAAAGCAGTTTTCCTGTCTCAGTTTCAGGAATTAGAGCTTTTTCCTCATGTTAAGTTAGGATAAAAATGTGAAATCTCAAAATTTTTTGGGCCGGGCAATGAAAATGTTGGTTTTGGTTTTGACCTTATTAGCTTCTAATTAGCATAATTTTAAGTTAGTCATTTGGAATCACAATTTTATGTCAAAACAAAGAATTTTGACTTTTTCACAAACTTTACCCCCCAATTTTTATTTGAGCCAGGAGATCCTATACTTGATTTGCAAACAATTGCAGTTCCAGACATCAACTTTCTTTTTTCCAAATGAAAAACCATCACTTCCCTTTACTCCCAGTCAGATGCCCTACTCACTGGACCATGCTGACTCATGCTAGTGGCAATCAGAAGACTATTTAGGAAGCTGAGTGGGTGACAGAAGGCTCCCAATGATTGTTTAATTATGTAGCACTTCCTGTTTCTCAGTTTATCATCACTAATATTGATACTGATCACTAATACCGATGCTACAATATCTAATATTTAGGTGAACAACAAATGATGAAAGATGTACTAATGTCTTGTTTAAGTTACCCTGGTGCAAAATATGAGCCAGCTTCATGCAGCTTTACATCAGGGAACAGCTGTAAACATTTTTGTAACTGTTCGAGCTCAAAGCAAGCTGGTTGTAGCAATGTGAAAAGCAAGGTCAAAAGGCGAACACATTGCAAAACTTGAGATTAGTGTTTATGTGTATGAGCAAATGGCTATCTGGAATGGCTCCATTTTAAGCACACTAAATAAGGCAAGGCTTTTACAATGGTGAGTTTTTCTTTCCATCTGGTACTAGGGTAATTTTTACAGAAATTAAGACTTGAAAAAGCCCTCCTGGGCCATATTTTCAAAGTTAGGCATGTATAATCACACCCATTAGAACTGATCCCATAGAATAATTTGTCCATACCCAATGCAGGCGTATTCTCTTATTGTATATACCTGCATCTTGTTTAAAAAATGCAAGTAATTTGGCTTCTTATTGTTTGTCTTCTGATATTGGTAAAAGCTCAGAGGATCAGATGGTTAATGCAAGCAAAGTACATGAAATATGCAAGGGCTTTTCATTAATTATGTTCTTCGCATTAATCCTGGAAATCTTGGAAGGAAACCTTGCATCTTTTTTCTCTTTTAAGAAGATCCTTACATGGATAGCCGAATTAGTCTGTATCTCAAAAAAAAAACAAGAAGTCCTGTAGCACCTTATAGACTAACAGATATTTTAGTGCATAAGCTTTCCTGGGCAAAGACCCGCTTCATCAGAAAAAGAAGGCAGGGAGGCAGGAGGCCTCTTCTGATCCTACATTGCAAGGAAAAATAAAGGAAGTGCTACAGAAAGTGGTGATGATAATTCAGTAGGTGTGCCACTCTGGCGGGGGGGTTTTTTTGTTTGCTTGTTTTTTGTTTTCATCTCAGGACTGTACTATTTATTCTCCTACACTGCTTACAGGATCATGGTGCTGCTGGAACTACTATCTTTTGAATGAAATATAAATCTAAGGTTACCCACTGCACTTTCCAAGAGATTAGGGCAGCAGTTCCCAACCTTTTCCAGACAGGGACCCATTTTGACAATTCAGGAAGACGTGGTGACCCAAGGCAATTGAAAAATGGAGGCGGGGTAGGGAAGCAGTACTATACATAGCTAATTTTGCACCTGAGACAAGAATGTAAAATTGCACTCCCTCATGTTTATATACTCATAGTAGTTATTTCATAGAAAGAGGGAAAATGTATTAATAATACTATGTTTATTATAGTTCATTAGACTTATAGTTAGTATTCTTATAGTTTATTATTATACTTGATCTGAGTTGTGGTGAGGGGGAAAGACCCTCATCCCTAACTGCTCCAGCCCCATGCCCCCCCGCCAGCTTAAACCCTACACTGAGGGGCTGCCGGGGGGAGTCACTCTTAGAGGCTGAAGGGAGATACAAACAAAAAATGAAAGCTGCCAAATCAGCTACATAGAACAGAAGAGGGGGCAAAAGGGGAGAAGGGTGGAGCGAAAATTACTTACTGCAAGAGTCTGTCAAGTGGCTTTCCTGGGACTGCTATGCATACCAAACACCAAACGTGGAGAAGCGGCTTTGTAATGCGTAGTTGCCTCTCTGTTGATAGCTGCTGGATGTGGCAGTGTTAAGGAGCTGCAAATACCGTCTTTTAGCTGCAAATGGCTTCTTTAAGAGTCTCAGCTGCTAGCGACCCTTAACAAATTTAATCACAACCCATGTTTGGGTCGCGACCCATAGGTTGGGAATCGCTGGATTAGGGGATGGTGAGAGGGATGTCCTAACCTATCTGCAGTTCAGGAAATTGCAGTGTACGTATGAAATTCCCACTGTGGATAAAAATCACACAGGAGATTGATTTTCATTTCCTCTTCCAAACTGGTCTGCAGAATTGCTAAGTATGGTTACAACAAAAAGTCTTGTGGCACCTTGTAGACGAGCAGATATTTTGGAGCATAAGCTTTCGTGGGCAGAGACCCGCTTCATCAGATGCATCTGATGAAGTAGGTCTTTGCCCATGAAAGCTTATGCTCCAAAATAGCTGCTCGTCTATAAGGTGCCACAAGACTTTTTGTTGTTCTCGAAGCTACGGACAAATACAGCTACCTCTCTGATAAGTATGGTTGAACAGTTGCTGTACTTCAGTGCACAAGTGGCTGAATTTCAGGAGAGGAAGTACCCTGACTAAAGCATTTTGGGACTTATGGGATGAGAGAGACTTACCTGAATAGAAGATGAGTCACACTCTCTTGCTCGCTAATAATTTGTTATACTTTTGCTATTTCCCTCCAGTAACTTTCTGGCACTGGCCTGCCCAGGACTGTGTACTGTATCCAGGTGTAACCTGGCTAGGACAACACACAGAAATCTGAGGCACCTCGCCATAAATTGTCAAAAATTGTACTGTGGCAAAAAAATCACAGTGCAACCACATATCTAATTTGTTTACTCTCAGATAAAACTTTCCAAATATATTTCTCCTGTTGCCTTATGGGATTTAGTACTACAATTGAAATTTAACCTAGATAAATTCAATTTTATTAATCTCTATCCATATTCTAACCTCTTTATCTCTTTTATACTTCTTTCCTTCTGACAGTCCTCATCACCTTCCAACAGTGTCATATGTGAATCTCATTAGCCTGAAGTTTATTCTTTTGCCCCACCCATTAATAAAAGCAAGCCTAACTTCGATCTCTGAAGCTCCTTTCAAGATTTATATTTCCTCAATTCCGTGCAAGGTCATTGATCTACTCCCCTCCCCCTTTAATTAAAGTCATTGCTTCAGTACGTGCTCGTATCCAGTTGAAGTTTTTCTAATGCAGACTTGTAAGGCATTAAGTCAAATGCTCTTCTGAAATGAAGATATAGCCACTGCATTCTTTTGACGCATTAGCATTATAATTCAGTCTCCCAAAGGGCTCAGCCTGGTCTGGAAAAACCTATAGTTACAATAAAGCCACCCAGTATTTCTGACCAGTGTTGTTATCCTCTAAGAAGGGTTAAATTATGTTAAATTCATTGCCAGGATCTTCAATTGCTTTTAAGAAATTGACTGGTTTCCTGTTTTCGGTTTATTTAGTTTTTATTAACAAGAAACATATCCGACAAACTGCTGTTAGCCTTTCAGAACCATGACTGTTTAAACCCAAGTTTGCTGTAGATCAGTTTAGGAAGGAGAGTTCACAACTACTGGTGGCTACGTGTTGGTATGGTTTTTATAAAATTTTCATGACTGATCCATAAGTAATGGCCATTGACTAAGTGCATATCATATACCAGTGGATCTCAAACTGTGGGCCGCCCCCCCCCGCCGAGGGCCTCAGGGGAACATGAGGTAGTGCATGGTGGGGCTTGGACCAGCCCCCACAGGAGGAAGTGGGGGAGCGTCTCTCCACCCCGCTGTATCCTAGACCTCAGGCCCAGGCCTCACCCCTAACTATGACCCTAACCTTGGACCCAGGCTCCTAGCCTGACCATGGTGCTGCACCTAGCTGCTGGTCCTAACTACAGCCCATTGTGGCATCGCCCCCAGCCTGGATCCTCACGCTTTCTCTATGATCCCCCGCTTATCAGAGGTGAAGGTAGGGCTCCGTCCTTCTCCTTCTGCACCAGAGACTGTGCAACTACAGTGGGGAAAAGAGCAGGACACCAGCAGCTCTTCCAGTGCAGCTTTACTGCTCCAGACCTTCCATAGAGCTGTGGCTGACTGGGGGCTGTAACAACAGCCCTGCCAGAGCACAGGGTGGGCTGCGCAGCTGGGCCGGAGGAGTTGATGTGACTCTGGTCCTTTCCCCACTGCCATTTGTGGGAGAGCCCTGTGGAAGTGGGAGAAGGAGCAGAACCCCCAGTCCAGCCCCCTTTCACAGAGCTGCATCATCTCCATTTGCACAGCAGCCCTGCCAGTGGGCAGGGCAGGTGGTAGGGGACCAGGCTGAGGATGGTACAGCCTCCAGGGGAGTAGGTAGCACCTGGTTCTTCTCCCCACCGGGCACAGTGGTGGGGAAAGAAATGGGAGGACACCAGCTCTTCTAGCACAGCTGTATCATCCTCTAGTGGAGCCCCTGTGCAGACCTCACAGACGTGCAGCCATGAAGGAAGGCTGGGGCCACAGAGCTGAGCTGGAGGAGCTGCTCGCGTTCTGCTCCTTTTGCCCCTGAGGGTCCAAAGAGAGCCCTGAATGGCAGGGTTGTTCCAGGAACCACACTAGGGACGGGAACAGAACGTGAGACTACTGGGTGGACCCATGGCAGGAGGTCCCTCAGCATGGCTGTACCACCCCAGCCATCCCCCCAGGGCCTGTCCTCCAGTGGGTCTTGTGTACAGACAGAGGAAGCATTGTGTGGAAAGGCTAAGAGCGCTACAGCTTTGCCAGAGAAGCTGCTGGTGGGTGGCCCCATGTTCTGCTCCTCTTGTATCTTACTGGTACAACAGACTGGACTGGAGCACCCGACTTGCACTGCTCCACTGAATACAGTACAGGTTGAACCTCGCATCTGGCACCTGACCAGTGCCAGACGAGAGAATTTGCTGGACCATGGGAGGTCAATATGGTCTAGTACATTACCAACACTTTCACTGCTTACTGGGCTCTTAGAAGACATGTAGGGGTAAATTACAGCCAAACAACAGCACAGGACACAGAAAGCCAGGACTGGCAGCTGAAAACAAACTTTGTGGGACCACAGGAAACTTAGCCACAGCCATGCTAAGTGGTCACCCTGCTGACTAAAATCATGCTAGATTACGGTTGCTACTGGATGAGAGAGCTCTGGGTTAGAGAGGTTCAACCTGTAGAATGTTGGAATTACAACTATGACAAGAAGGAGGGTTGTTCCTAATTCCGGTACATTCATAAATCTGAACAAAATGTTAGGGTTCTATCACAGGTTTACACCTGAAATTAGGCTTGATTCAGCTTTGACACTTTATTAGGAAGAATTAAACCTGCTGCTTTTTTTTTTAACCATCTTAATTTGTCAGATCTTGTATTGCCTGCACGAGGCATGATGGAATGGCTCTTAAAAATCCAGTAACAGGCAATGTAAGGACTACAGTCTACATGGACACTGTGTCAACCTAATTATATTGGCCGCGAGTGCATGGGGCTTAAGAAGATGATGGTACTAAACCAGCATTAAAGAGGCACTTGCCTTAGTGCGAGCCAATTTTAAGTGCAGCCACTTCCACAGCTAGGTTGCTGCAAAGCACATGTAACGGCCTAGTGCAGGCGGACTTAAGTTATGGTTTGGAAATGGGTTGTTTTGGCATCACACCTGGGGAGAAACCAACATTCCAGTTTCAAGTACATTTTCTTTAAAAACACCCCAGTGATATAATGCAGTTGTTTCAATAAACCCTACTTTGGAACCAGACTCCTTTGCATTGGATGATGCGCACACATATAGTAACCAAATAGTCCCTTCCTCAGAGCACATACATTCTGTTGTTGCCCTGAAAGTCTGTCGCCGATGGCCATTAGCAATAAATTATTGCTTAAGGTCAACAGTGTGGTCATTGCTGCACTATGGACAAAAGATGGGGACAGTTTAGCTTCCTAAATTAATATTTATCAGATGATAGAAAGGTAGAAATGGAAGGGACCTAAGAGGTCATTTTATACTTGGCCCTGTGCAGGGGCAGGGTTGAGTATACCTAACCCATCTCTTCCCTCCTATAGTTATAAACTCACTTCTTGCGCATGGCATGTAAGGAATGGATTTTCCATGGGCGTTGGGTGATTTTGTTTTCAGACGGTCTTTTCTTCACTAACGCATTGCTCTAGGAATACATATATACAACTCCTACATTGCTTTTAAAGTCCTTTTTGCTCCATCAGGGTTTGTACTCTTGTGTTCTTGACTCCTCTCATTGTTCTGGCAGGTCCCAGTTGTATTGCTACTGACCAAAGTGGAACTTTGTCCAAACATTTCTCGAAGCTTGGGAATTAAGACATTTACTGTATGAATAAATATTTAAGTTTTTACATGAAAACCACACACACACATACAAATACATATCTACTCTCACACGGCTGTGTGTATATAATCCATTACTCTCAAGCGTATTGGGTGGAGGAACGCTATTATGACCACACTTGTAGAAATATTTTAGTTTGACCGATCCGTTACATAAACACTGAGGCCTCAGGCATTGTGTCATCACACCACGCTGCTAGAGCAGTCTGGTTCTCAGCCCTAAAGCCAAAGGCACTTTCTTTGTTTCTAAGTGCTCTCCCTCAGTTGGGAATTCTAGTTCAGCCCCTAAAACTGGCAGCTGGCACTTCTTTAAGGATTGCCTCCCTTGGTGAAAAACTGCAGAAAGAGACACACACATTGCCTGCAGGTTTAAGACGTGTAAGTGCCACACACAGGTTTGGATTTGAACTCCTTAACGTTCAATGAAATGGTGAGGATAGGGAGGGGAGTGAGGAAATGTAAAAGTCCAGCGCCCAATTTCAGACCCACTTGCTTGCTTTGATTTCAGGGCTCAGTTGTTGGGCCCTGCACCGAGCTGTGCTTGGTGCAGGACCTCAGCTGCCCACCACCCGCACTCTCTGGCAAGTAAGAGACTCTCAGGGCTTCTCTAATTTAAGGCATCCGGCAAAAGACCCCAGCTGTGCCCCTGGAATGCTCATGATGCTGGATGAAATGCTGTAGCACTTTATCCCACTGGGGGACTCCCAGCTGCTCTTCATCAGGCACTGGGTGACTCTGGGAGGCAGTGGGGCACTGGAAGGAAGAGAGAGGCGTGTGCCAGGAGGTTTTCAGTATTGTGACAGCTGATGGGTTAAGGTCAAATGTGAGGTGGGGTAAGAACTAGAGGCTTCGGCAGTGTAAGAAATCTTGGAGACGGCTGCTCATTGAAGTTTTTTTGGGAAAGGCAGTGTTAAGTGTGGGAAAGTTTTGCTGTGAGGAGGGGGCTGGGGAACTGAGATGTAGGGGAAAGGTGATAAGGCTGTGTGCTTTGTAGAGACAGTTACACAATAGAATACAGGTGACCCCCCCAATAGTCCTGATGAACTACAAGTTACACAAACCAGTCCCACCCACATAATTAACCCCACACCTGCAAGCAGACAAACACAGGGCTGTTTTTCCCTCCTGTGTTGCCCTTCCACATTGAAAATGCTCCACAGAGGATGAGGCAACATTCATTGGTTCAATCCAGCTATTGGAGAGAACCAGTGTAGAAGACTGTGAAACTCACCTGGCCAGAGACTCTTGAGAGAGAGAGAGCAGGAAGCACAAAACACCATGGACAGCCAGTGACACAGCTGATGCATTGTCACCATGAACTGCAAAATCGGTCTGCCAGGGGAATTTTGATGCCATTTTTTTAATGGGCTGTTCGCCAGCGAGGTGTTGCAAATATCAGGACATTGTTTCCCTTTTGATCAGGGCTCAGTGACAGTTTGAAAACATTTTAAGTAATTTTCCCATAAACTATCAGGTATTTTCCCCTGCAGGATCTGTGTGATGGACCTGACATGAAAACCTTGCCCAGATAGCTCTTCATATGTGAGTGGACTTAGGGGACTCGCATTTACTTACTAACATTCAGAGGCACTGACTTTGTGATTTCCTCCGTGTGTGTGTGTGTGTTGCTTGACCTCCACCTCTGCACCGTCTCACCCCCGCCCCCATCCTCTCCCTAGATCATGCTATCTTCCAATCCTTCCTTTCCCCCAAATTGCCTGCTGGACACCACTACAGCTGCTAAACAGCAGGCAGGTTATCTGCAGGGAGAAGCAGCGAACAGCGGAGCTGTGGGTGGGTGTTGAGCACCTGCTATTTTATTTCCTCTGGGTGCTCCAGCCCTAGAGCATCCATGAAGTCAGCACCTATACTAATATTTGCTTTCTGTTGACCCCAACATAACTGTGCAGTGAATTGAAATGAGAGACTCTGTCAGGGAACGCTTCCCATCAGCATGTGTTGCCATGTTTCTGCCAACTCTGTGTCTAACCATTACTATCACTCCCTCATTAGGATTCAGATTTAAATTTGAAGTGCCACAGATCAAAGTGAATGCATGCGTGTGTGTGTGTGTACCACTCTCTCCCTATACAACTTTTCTGTTATAGTCCACATTGGGAGTGGGATTAGTTACTGCCCTGAATATGCAGTGTTCAAGCGAGTGTTGTGACAATGGAATGTTTAGTGGATTTACAGCCTACAGACTATTATCCCTGAATGTTGAAAAAGGCCCAACAATTCACTTCAATTAAGTTATACCAAGGAAATCCCAGTACCTGCTGGGACCTTAGCTATGGGAACTAGGCTTTGTGTGTGTGTATATATAGATAGATAGATATACATACACACACTGACATTGTTGAAGGCACTCAGTGAATTAATATTGTTTGGATTAAAAGGACTGTTCAACTCTGGTAAGGACTGTTCTGGCCAGTTATCCTCCACAGGCACATTGCCTACAGTGCTTGGTATTTTCGGGGCTGAAACACCATATCCTAAACAAACCTGAATATGAATTTTGTTTACACAACTGATGCTGCCTCATGTGGTTCCAACTACCAGAAGGGAGGAGGAAAAACTTATTTCAGGAGCTGACTTCTCCCCTCTGATGCAGCCTTCCAATTTGACTGACATATTAGTGACTCTGACTGCCCAAGCAAAGAACCACAAACCAGGCTTAAAATTGGCAACACTCACTCCCCTTCCATTTCCCCTCTCTGTTGATCTCTCTTCTTCTTTTTTTAATCTGTGATTGGTTGGGGAAACCAGCTTAGCAAACCAAGGAGGGTCACAAGTGAACGGTTTGTTTTTCCTGTTAGGAATGGTCTATAAACAACAGTCATGTAGCACCTTAAAGTCTAACAAATGTATTAGGTAATGAGTTCTTGTGGTAAGACCCACTTCTACTTATGATATAGTCCTTCCTTGAGTGCATGGGACTGGACTAGATGACTTGAGGTGCCTTCCAGGCCTACACTTCTGTGATTGTTCCAGTTAACAGTGTCATCATCAAGAAAAGGGACCAGGGAAGGAAAAAAAACAAAAAAAGCTGCTTTTGCAACTTGGTTGCATTCCCAGTAGGCATTGAGAGCTTTATCCTCGGTCGGGGGATAGCTCAGTGGTTAGATCATTGGCCTTTCAAACCCAGGCATGTGAGCTCAATCCTTGAAGGAGCCTTTCAAGAGCCTTGGCAGGTTAAATAATAAAAAAAAAAGTCTGTCAGGGATGCTGATTGCTCTTGCCATGTGGGCAGGGGACTGGACTCAACCTCTCAAGGTCCCTTCTGGCTCTTCGAGATACAAGCTCTGTTGAACCAAGCCCATTCTACTTTTAGTCTTCCCAGCATCCCTTCTGGCCATGAGACCCCCTGGCTGTCAGGGATAAAAACCCACATATGGAAATATATCCACAGAAAATACGGACTTTTTATATGCACAGCGTTTAGAGTTTTGAAATTTAGGATTTTATAATATAAAACATTACAACAACGCTTTTAAGTAGCTTGAATAGATTTCCATGCAGTCAGGCTTCTATTCCAGCAGCAGCAAATACTAAGTAGTAACTGAGTACAAAAAGCAGCTCTGTTGGTATGCGAACACAAAAGTTGTCATGGGCTCCTAACATTAAAAAAAACCAAGAAAATTCTGATTTTTTTGTAATGCTGTGATTTTTTGTTGAAAGGGGGATCGGATGATGTTAAAGAAGAGGTGGGGGGGTCAAAGCCCAGAAAAGCAAGGCAGGACACCTGGACTCTATTGCTGCAACTGACGGTAACCAATCACATCACATTGCTGATCTGTGCCCCATTTTACAGATCAGTAAGCTCGGCATATGACTACCAGCCCGCTTTTGCAAAGTCCTTCAGAATCCTCCAAAAAAGGCTCTACAAAAGTATAACACTGCTTGATTTCCTTTCTCCATCCAGGATCTTTTTCTGGGTTTGTCTCAAGTCTGTGGCAGCTTTTATAAGGAGCCCCAGACTTCACAAATATCGCTGTGTATTATGGAATGTGAAAGGATTCCAAACCTTTTATAGCAATATGTTCATGACCAGCCATACCTCTGTGTAAAGTATGTTTAATAGCATCTGACATTCCACAATACTTTACAATTTGCTGGCACAGTAGGCAGGTCACTTGTAATATTTCATAACAATTAGATTCTCTGCAATGAGCAATGTTCACTGCCTTCTCTTCTGCAACTTCAATCCTTTCTCTTATTTTTTCTCCCCAACCAAGATCTGTTATTTGTGCTAGCCTCATGTGGCTTCCGGTGACGGACCTTATTCTTCTAGATGCCCATAAAGCACCAGGAATACCTACACCATTATACAGGTTGAACCTCTCTCATCTGGCACCCTTGGTGCTGAACGAGCGAATCTGCTGGACCACAGGAGGTCAATATCATCTAGCAGCATTACCCAACACTTCCACTGCTTACTTGGGCTCTTACAAGACATTTGGGGTAAATTACAGCTAAATGACAGCACAGAACACTGAGAGCCAGGACTGGTGGCTGTAAACAAACTTTATGGGACTAAAGGAAACTTGGCCACACCCATGATAAATGGTGGTCAGGCTATCTAAAATCACGCTGGATTACAGATGTTGCTGGACAAGCAAGTTTCAGAACAGAGAGGTTCAACCTGTATAATTAATGATACTCACATGTTTCCCCACTTTAAAGAATAAATAACCAAGGTGGCATTCTAAACAAAGCAAATGAAAGGGAAAATAACAAAGAAAGGATGGGATTTTCTAAAGAGCTTGGTGAAGGCTTAACTCTTGTCTCCCTCACTGGTAAAACTCCCACTGATGTCAATGGGTCCAGATTGAGGCTAGTGCGAAGTCCACAGGACATCTCACTATAAAATTTGAAAGGATAAATAGGCAAAGAAGCCGAAACTGGTTAGATCAAGTGATTTCTGCAGATATTTGAGTAAGCAAAAGCAAACGTGGAAAATAATGAAAAATTATTTTAACTGATTTAAAGGTGGCTGGGCGATAAAGAGAGTAAAAAATGCTCTACCCAGCTGTCTAAAAATCACACATGCCTCATCAACTCCTATCTTCACTAGGTTTTGTGCTGCAGTAAGGTAACTGAGTACCAGAAATATTGCTGAGCGAGGAAAGACAGTGTGGTCTAAATTAAAAATGTTTCCCTGGAACATGTGCTAGGGGTTCTAATATACTACACCCAGGTGTAAATAGAATGGGCATTTAGAGTGGTTTGTTAAACCCTACCACACTGAGAGCGTCATATACCTCAGGCAGTGCTCATTGGTCAACAGCAGGGGCTGCTTCAAAACCAGGAGTACTTTAAGACCAGTGGTTCCCAAACTTTTTGGCATCAGGCCTCCCTTTTGATTTTTGAGAACCCTCACGCGCCCCCCCCGACCTCTTCTTTACCATCATCCAAACCCCCTTTTAACAAAAAATTCAATTAGTAATTTAAAATAAACACAAAAACTTAATATAAAAATATCTGAAATTAAAAATAACACAAATAGTTTTCTTGGCCCCCCCCTGCAGGTGCCAGGTGCAGCAGCAGATGGCCAGCTGCTTGAGCCCTGTACCAGCCTCCAGAGCTGCCCACGCCAGCCACCCACCCACCCGAGCCATGTGCTGCCAGGGCTGCCTGCCCAAGCTGCCTGAGCCCTGTGATGCTGGAGCCAGCCGCCCTCCAGCTGCCTGACCCCTGCACTGCGGGGGCCAGCCACCCGAGCCCCATGGGCCAGCTATCCGAACAGCCCACTTGAGCCCTGCACTGCTGGGGCCAGCCACCCCAGCCACCTGCCCAAGCTGCAGGCTAGCCACCTGAGCCACGTGCCTGAGTCCCATGCTGCCAGGGCCAGCCAACTGCCTGCCTGCGTGAGCCGCAAGAGCCCCACACTTCCAGCGCCAGCTGCCTGAGCTGCCACCTGAGCCCCATGCTGCCAGGGCCAGCCAGCTGCCCACCAGCCTGAGTCACCTGAGCCCTGGGATTCTGGAGCCAGCTGCCCAAGCCCCATGAGCCCCCCTGCTTGAGCCCCACAAGCTGCTCACCTGAGCCCCTGCTCTCTCCCAAAGCCAGGCACCACCAGCCCTCCGCTCTTACCCCATCCCCCTCCCCTGATCTAAGCACCTCCAGTCCCTCATCTAACCCCATCCTACTCCTCCCTCCGCCTCCCCCGACCCACACTCACTCACCTTTGCAGAAGGCAGCTAGCTCCATGTGGGTCTTCGCCAGCTGTCTGCTTTTCATAGTGGCTGTGCTGGGCTGCCCATGTAAAATGGCAGGGGCTGAGAGCCGGAAGCAAAGGCCGGCTCTTTCTTGGGGCAGGGGAATGATGGGGTGGGGGGTGGAGCTGGGTTGCCTTGCACCCCTCCTTGAAGTTCTTCATGCTCTCCCGGGGGGGGGCACACCCCCCAGTTTGGGAAACTATGGCTTAGACTCTGAGGTCAGAACTCAGTTTGCTGTGGCTGTCGCTAGCAGTTTCCTTGGGCAGCGTGTGGAGCCAAATTCTAGGAAACTCCCAAGTGGAGAGCCATAGTTTTCACTGAGACAGCATTCAGGCCTTCAGCACCACAAATGCAAATGGGTTGTGGGATTAGACTACAATATAAGTCTAAATGTGGTGTAGACTGAGCCTAGGGCACAGTTTAATAAAATATCTCAGATCAAAAGTTTCTGTCCTCTATTGTCTGGAAAAACGTGCTCCAGTCTTGCTAGCGGCAGCCTTGTTTATACGTCATTGGAGCTGGTACGTGTATAATCACAGAATGCCCAGAGTCTAGCCTGGCATAAGCTGAATTTGTGAAGTGAACCTTATTCACAGCATGTATCAAATGCTTTGGAACCAGAGGGCCACATTCACTGTAACTCCATGTTAGAGGTCCAAGTTTTCAAAGCAGTAGCCCTCATAGTTAAAATGTGCTTCAGTCTTGCACTAGCAGTGGTGCTAACAGCTGCCATGGGCCTTGGGTCACGGTGGGAGGGGGGCCCAGCTCCTTACCCAGGAAAGGAGGGACCAAGGGGAGAAGGAGTAAGGCCTAGGGCAGTTGGCCCTCAGGACTGCCTGGACTGCAGTGCTGTCCCTCACCCCCGAAATGTGCACAGCAGCATTGCTGCAGCAATTCAAAGGGCCCCAGAGCTCTGGCCCCTTTGAATTGTCAGGCCTAGAGGCAATTGTCCCTTTTAGCCCCCTCCCTCCCTAGCTGGCAGGCCTGTGCACTAGGGAGGGGATATTGGTTCAGATGAGTCCCCAGCACACACTGTTGTGTTACTAACGAGTCCAAGGCTCTGGCATGCCTAAGGTACACGTTTAAAATCAGATTCAATCCTGGCAAGAGGAAACTTTGTTTAAAGAACTGGTCTGGGAACCATATGATGTCATGGGCATCCCAAAATGTGTTCGGAGTGGCAATTTATAGCAGGAGCAAAGTGACACTGTTCAAGCTGTAACACATACAGGAACACGAGCAAGCTAGGTGGAGCACCACTGGAGGATCTCACTTGGGAAAAAAACTTTTTCTGGTCATTACTACACTGTTTTCACTTGGAAGGACAATGAGATATTGTCCCTCTGGACCCCATTCTTTTGTCGCTCTTTTACTGAAAGAATCAGCATTTCCTGAGAACGAGCACTTTCAGAAGCTAGGAAACACAGTATTCTGTGCTTCTCCAGACTCCTCTGTGTTAGTCTGGATTGTTGTTGGGGAAAAAAAGATCATCAGAAGAGTCAGTTACCATGCTGGTCTAAAAGCACGTGGTGCAAGATTCTACTCAGCCGTCTGTTTAAATGAATATCCAGTTCAGCTCTGGAGCACACTCAATGACACATGTTAAATATGATGGTTAAAAACAGAGAAACATGATCTCGAGAATCCCAAAGTTCTGTGTCATATGAAAGCACTATGGTTTCAAGAATGCTTGGCTTTTGTGACTACAGATAGGTATCCTATCTACATACAGGATACCCGCTAGATAGAAAAAAACAGCACAGCAGGAGGAATCCATAGCCAGGTGCCTGAACGTACCAAGGACTCAAAGAGTGCAACGCTCTGCTGTGGGATGTAACCTCACCACTGTAACCACATCATTACAGGGACAGCTTGTTCTTTTCAACACCAGTGTTCTAGCGTGCTACATTCTCAGGTGACACAGAACAGCTGGAGCTCTGTAGTGTCACTTTTGAAGGTCCAGGACTTTTGTTTCCATGCGGAAATAACTGGAAGGGGTCGACATTTAGCTACTGGAAATTTAAATGAGGCCAAAATGAAGTGTTAAAAAATGAGTATTATTTCTGCATAGGACATCAGACATTTTTAGCAGCTGGCTCTTATGTCTAGTGAGATAATTATGTGAACTTGGCTGATGACGTACAGTGCATTAGCATGACATTTTGGGGTGTTCTCCACTTTACTAGGTGGTAGTGTAATAACACATTTCAAATGTCCAAGATATTGTGCAAAAGAGCTCACAGAATGGATCAGATCATGTGCTTTAGGAGGAAGACACTTCTTTTAGGCACATATTTGGAAAATAAAGAGCAACAATGAGAAAGGATACACCCAAAAGTAACCTGTTAAATATGTTCTGTTTGAAAGTTTCCCCTATTGTAGCAGTGATTTGTTCAATAAGCACCTAAGAAAAATCAAACCAACTACTTCATTTTGGATTTTTGATATGCTATAGGCCCCAGCTGCTCCCAGAGGATGGCTGTAGCATGGAAATAGCATACCACAAACCACTGTAACCACATCATCAAGTGGACAGTTGTCCTTTTCATTGTGTGTCTTTCTTTTTGAGAACCAAGGCCTACCAAGCTTGTCGCTCTTGAACGTGAGCTTAGATAACAGCTTCATCTGATTTTAAATAACCAATTACATATAATAATCAAAATACAGAAATGTTGAGAAAATTAAATAAATGAGCCTTTAAAAAAAGACTGATTAGGGTTCTGATCAGGCATATACCTCCTGGAGCATGGGAATACATACCTCAAAGTAAGAATGACTAGTTTTCACTAGCACTACCACTTGCTGACTGTAAATGCAACAGCAGCCCATCAGGGAGGGCAAAATATGGCCCAGGGGCTGGATTCAGCCCATTAAACCATTGGATCCAGTCTGCAGGTGCAGAGGGAGCCTTAGCCAGGCTCTCTGCCTGCCCTACCACCCGCCCACTCCTCAGAAAAACTAGCTGCAGGGCCCTGTTCACATGTGAACAGCTGGTTGGCTGGTTTCCGGCCGATGGCAGCTGCCTGTCTGAAGAGCAGGCAGTGCTTGAAGTACACTCATTGCTTCCCTCGGGCTTGTAGCTGTTCACAGAGTTACATGTTCCTGCAGCTGCCTGCTCTTAGCAGCCTGCTGGGGCATGGGAGGTAGGGAACCAACTTTGCTGTTGACAAGGAATCACCCAGGTAAGTGTCTCCCAGCCAGAGCCTGCCTGTGGCAGCCCAACCCCTCCCATCCTTTTCTATAACCCAAACACACACTGCCCCGATGTTCCTTCCCAGACCCTGCACCCTAGTTCTCTGTCCCAGATCACAACACCCTACTGCCCTAGTTCACACCCTAAAGCCCTGCATCCCCTCCTGCATCCCAGGCCCCTGTCCCAGGTCACAACCCCTCCTTCATGCAAACTTTCTCCTAGATCCCAATCCCCTCCTGCACCCCATCTCCCTATCCCGAGCTCCCTTCTGCACCTACCCTCCATCCCAGACTCAGCACCTCCTCCATTAATATCATGGAAGACTGCAGCCCTTGACCCCTTACCAAATTCTTGGAGTGCCCCTCGCACCAAAATTATTACGCCAACAAGGTCTACAGTTTTTGCTCCTCCTTTTCTTTAAAATTAAAAGACCCTCAGTTGTGCACTGAATAATGACAATAACCCATTTCACTGGGAAACAAGGTTAGAAGTTGATTTTTTCAAAAAGCTGGCAACTAAGACACCCTTACTATCTCCTTAGACAGTCGATTTTAAAAAGAAACAAAGCTTGTTGACATTTGGGATTTATAACCAAGATACTGAACAAAACGGACCAAAAACATCATAAAGCTGGTAACAGCATCTCTGAAAGATGAAAAGACTCTAAGACTATGGGATGTACCATGTAAGTGTTTCCCCACTTCTATATTGAAACCCTCTTGTTTGTTATTCTTCAGCAGTCTGCTCATTTGAAATTTGAGTGTTCCCCAGCAGTGCCCATGGCAACACTTAACTGATAACTCAGACACGTGAAGCTAATTTCTGTGTGGTTTCAGCTCTTGAATGCTAGCAGCTGAACTGTACCCTTCAAGTGCAACAGACTATCCGACAGTATAATCCTGTTTATGTTAATTTTTAAATGGCCATTGATGAGGGAATTTTTTTTGTTAGAAGCTCAAATAAAAACTACAAAATTGTGGCATGTGAAATTTGACCTGTGTCTTCACACCTTTTTATCAACAAAACAAATTTCAGTAATACATGTACCAATAAGCACAGTAAAAGATTTTTCTGCACTAAACCAAAAATAAATTAGTTTGTAACAATCTTTTGGTTTTTGTCATAAAAATGGGATGAAGAAAAATATTTTTGTTCTTTGGTTTATCTTTATATAGTGCTCCAGAGACACATAACAGGCTAGCTTCAAATTCACTCAATTCTCTTATTGCAGGAAATGGTGAAGTAGCAGTTGGTATTTTCAGAATTCTGCAAAAGAAGAAAAGAATTGCTGTAGTAAGTTTCACTGTCTGAAGAAACAAGAATAAAGAAACAAAAATAGAAGTATAACAAGAGGTTCTACAAATGTTCCGGGGTAGAAGTTTTTGTCCTGAGCAAAATTAGATAAAATATTAACTATACCAAATGCTATGAATAACCTATTTTCACTTAACACAAATGTTTGTGTATCCTCATTGGAAGTAAAACACAAAATTCCCATACACGCAAGCACTATTATGAGCTCTGGAAGGGTTCATATTTTACAATAAAGAGCACCATTGACTTAAACTTAGTCCACAAAATTCTGGAACAGTTTTGTTAAGGTAATAAAAAAAAACCCAAGATGCATTTTCAGCAAGAACTGATCAAGAAACTAAAACAATATAAACATTTGTGGTTTTCAGATAAACTTTTAATCACCTTTCCAGGGGGAAAAACACAAATGATTCACTAGCAGTAAAGATTAAGTATAATCCCAACCAGTTTATATGGGCAGAAAGTCTCCAGCAAACAGATCTGGGGCAAAGAGCATATAAATAATTAAAATCTCAAACCCAACATCAAAGAGCAATTAGAAAAACAAACAAATCTGGAACATATCAACAGCACAATAAATCACAGCTCATGGCAATGTAACAGAGGGGCCAGCAGGATCACAAGTGAAGTACTGAGTTATAATCTTAGATAAAGTAGCATCTAATATCCCATTTTGGAATTGTATCCTATTGTGCTAGATCAGAGGGTGGGCCGCACGAGTGATCCTCCTTCACTTCAGTGGGCCGCAGCAGCCCGTGGGGCGCTGGGGCTTCACCTGCAGCCCCTCAGGCCACCGTCTCCCCATATGCCTGTCATGCACTGGAAGCCTGTACATACCCGCTCCTGCTCTTCCCTCCCCAGCACGACTCACCTGTTTCACGGCTGTCCCAGTTCTGGGATGGAGCACAACTCAGGTGATTCATGGCTCTGCAAGCCCTGGGAGGGAGGGGGAGTCATGGGAAGTGTGCGAGAGGCACGTCGGGAAGGAGGCAGCCAGGGAATCTGGGGGCTGCAGGTGGAGCCCCAGTGGGCCACACGCAGCCTGCCCACCACTGTGCTGGATAGCGTTTATGGGGGATAAAGAAGATGGGTTATTTGAAGGGATGAGGCCTGCCGTTGATTTGCTTTGTGTCACCTGTTTCCATCTTTAAATATACGCGAGCCTATAGTGAAAAGCTAGGCAGGGTTTTCAGAAATTCATACAAATATATTTGTGGAGTTATATTACAGGGATTCTAGTGAAGAATTAGGAAGGATTTAGGAGGGGTGTAATCAAGAGTCACCATAGTTATCACTATGTGGAAATGTTATTAAAAAAGGCTTAGATAAGAGGATGAAGTCTCAGGCCCTCTGAAGTTAATGCCAACTATTCCACTCAGCAGGGCTAGGATTTCATTCAATGGTATTAAAAATCTGAATAAGACATGACTGACTTTCCAAGGAGTAAAATTTCTAGAGAATAACAGATAAAAAAAATAAGAACAGGCCATGGAAGTGAGACAATGTTTGCTACACAGGCCGTAATTAATGCATACGATGTACTAACAAAGAGAGCAGATGACTCTACAATGTATTCTCAAGGAGTTATGCAGGCAACAGAAAGGCACAAGCATGACAAGTACATGCAGAGGATCAGAAGGTAGAAAGACTATAAAAGACCCCATGGAATCCCTCAATCTTTACTTCTCATGTTCTTGTCCCTAATTCTCCATCTCCCCTCAGAGAAGCAATATAGAAAGATTGTACACACAGCAAAGGTTAGCAATACAGTAATATTCAGATGTAAAATCAATGAACAATTCTAACAATTTGGATTTGTATACACAGATTTTAGAGTCTTCTGTTTTCTTAAGAGTGCTTCAAGTACAGGAAAATGTTCTATCCCTTCCCATATTCAAAGGTTTTTCCATATTCACTGATAAAGGTAAACTGGGTAATTTCTTCACAGTACTGTCACATTGTCTGTGTATGGTGTTGCTAGGTATTTGATGGATTTGCTTCTCCTCTCCTTGTGGCAAAAAACCAGTTTCTTCTATAGTCCTCTCAACTCCTGTTGCCTTACAGGCAGGATTGGGAATAAAGGTAAGGGTGGAAAGAAAGGGAAGGGGAAGAATGAGAAAAAAAAAAGATAAAAGAACGTGAAAGTTCAAGAACATCCTCTCTAGGTGACTATGTCTCAATGAATAGAGGCTAAAACTCCTCTCAAATAGTTTTCTATTCTTGCCATCAGGCAGTTGTAGTCTCCTGTTTTGTGCTTCCTTCTGTGTCTGATGTGCCTTGCATGAGATGACCAAGGTTAACAGCTCTTTAGAAAAGCGGCAGAAGTGTCACAGTATTCGTTCTTTTTTGGCTGAAAAGCATCCTGCTTCACCTAATGCCTGGAAGGAAGTGTAATATGCAAGAACATGACTGAAAGCTGGGGCTTTGCCTGTTCCCAACAGCTCAAGGACAATGACAGAATAGAAATCTGGTAACTGGTAAAGAAGAGGGTGGATATTACATCTAGGTTCAGAGGGCAGGGCCAAAAGAAAGCAAAAAGGGCTTGTCACCCATAGCATGGGATTCCTATAGCCTTCTCTTTCCCAGGATGGGTCTGGTTCTCAAATCCTTTCAGATCCAGAGCATAAATAAAACTCAACAGCTTTGTTTTTTTTTAATTTCCTCCAGATGGCACAACTGTCTCTACCTAGCCCAGTACCACTGGCTGGTCTCCCTAAGACTCTTGATAGTGAGGGCAGACACTTGTTATAGAATCTCTGCTGAGAGAGAATTGTCAACCTTTCCCTGTTAAGTATCGCATTAAGCAGTGATGTTTGGGTGAGGCAAAAAAGAGCAATGAAGAATCATATGATACTGGGGAATTAGTTGATTCCCTTGAATGCCCATTGCCCATTTTTTAAAGGCTTGGGTCATTTTTTTTAATAGTGCATGGTACGTTTTGCAAAGAAAGTGCAAAGATGTTCCTTGAGTGTTGGCTGCATTCAATTGAAAAATATTTTCAACTCTGACCTTTTTTTAAGTTATATTTTTGGTTAGAATATACCCTAAAAATTCATACAAACTCCAAGCTATAGCAGAGTACGCACCATAGCTTGTGGTATTTTGCTGACTCTTGAGAGAACTATCACCAGCTTTATTCATAGTATAGACAAGAAGGCTAGAACAACCAAGTCCAAAGCTTAGCTTAGTATTAGCAAGGCACACAAAAGACACAAACTTTGACTGCTTGAATATTTTCAGAAAACCTGCTGAGGTTAACCACTGTGCAGAATGGGATACAGAATGGTCATTAGCACAATTGTTCTCAGCTAGGTATATGTGTTTGTAATGAAACAGCTGTAGTTCTTGGACTAATCTCTGAATACTTTACAATTGCCACATCTTTGCTGGCAAAATAGAATATTACTGTAAAATTTATGTTCTATGCTATGAACACAGCAAAAGAGTTTCAATCAAGTAACAGAAAATTACCATATTTGTCATCACACGAACACACCCGCACATACCTCAGTGCATTCTGTCTGCCCTAGGGCAGGCTGCTTTAGTGCCGAGGCCTGTCTCATGAGTGAAAAACGACTGATGAGAATGATTCTTGAATAATACAAGTCAGTTTATGACAGCACATATAATTGGTGGTGAGAAAAAGATATAAAAATTGGGGAGAGGGTTTTTTTGGTTTTAAATTGTGATATTTCGCTTATTTCCATGTACTTGGATCTATCATTATTTCTCCCAGGTCTTTAAAAATTCTAAGAAACTTCTTAGTCAGATCTCAACAATTTGGAGTGAAGGGAAGATGCGCAAAGACCCAAGGGTCTCAGTCTTTTCTGGAAGTGCTGAGCACACACTGCTTTCATTGGCGTTAACGAGACCTGTGTATCCACAGCAGTGCGGAAAAACAGAATGCATATTAGGTGTCTAATGGTAGGTACCGAAGCTCAAAAACGTAGGCCATATTTTTCAACATATTATGGTCAAAATTTGTTCAGGACTCAAACTCACAGGGTTCTCTCCTCATGCGGTTGATATTACCAGCAGATCCACAAAGTATTTATAGCCTTACTAGATATGCTGGGATGCATATGATTCACAAGAACCTGATTAGAGTTTAATGTACTGGCATTTCCTTTTTAACTAAACAAAGTCCTTCACAGTTTCTCCTCTGACTATGGTTCTTGAAAATATATTTAGCAAAAGGAAAGCTTTCTTCTCTTTTGGGCATAAGGAACTTTAACAAAACTAAGGGATTGTTTAAACTATAGGCTATTCTCTATTAGCTGATTTTATGTAGGGTTATTAGAGCTAAAGGAAGGCAATTCTTCTGGACGACTTGGCATGTTCGAGGCCTCAGCTGGAGTACTGAATTAATTTTTGGTGACCACTTCCATTTCAAAAGATGGACAAGTTTAGAGTAAAAAGGATGATGGACTTGGAAAATGCACCTTCTAAGGAAAAATGAAGAGAGTTGGATTAGAAAAGTGAAAAACAAATGGAAGGGAAAAAAGTTTTGAAACACATGTGATAGATGTACTGTTTGCACTGATGTTGTAGCTATGCTGGTCCCAGTATGAGACAGACAAGGTGGGAGAGGTAAGTGCTTTTATTGGCCCAACTTCTGTTGGTAAAAGAGACTTGCTTTCGAACACTGCAGAACTCCTTATGTCTGTGAAAAGTCATCAGGGAGCTGTGACATCAGGTAGCTAATTACCTTTCCTACACCAGAGGAAGAGCTGGATGGAGGCCGAATACTTGTCCCCTCTCACCAACAGAAGTTGGCCCAATAAAAAGAGATTGCATCTCTCACCTTATCTCTGTCAAATACAATGTAATATGATGAGAGGACCGGGATCAATTAATCTCTAGTTAAGAGAACAGAACAGAGTAATAATAGGTTTATGATGGGTCATATTTTTTTCGGGAAAAACTATTGAGAAAATCCAATGATACTGTGGAAGGGACTCACCACCAGAAGCACTATGCAAGGCTAGACCAGACACACCTATTAGAGATGATTTCAGAAGCCCTGTTGATTGTGTCCCACTGTGGAAGGTGAGATGCTCACCTGGTCTAGTCTGACATCTCCATTAAAGCCACTGGGTCAAGCCAATATATAGCAATTGGGGACATGGTACCAGGTATTAAATGAGTGAAATATTTGTACAATATGATGTAATAAAGAAACTAATATTCCCAAACCTCTATACCTATTCCCTGATGTATCAGTCACAAAGCCTCTACTAATTTCTTATTCCTGGAAATAATTATTAGTTTCTTCAAGCAAGACAGAAAACAGTCCAACATTGTTACACATAACCCACCTGAACTTGGGCACTTCTCTCAAAACAATCCTTTTACTTGCTCTGTGAGTGGATCAAGGTCAATGTCATAGAAGCAAGGCCTTGTGGGAAGTCCTGGCATGGTGCTCATCTGTGGGAACAATAAAATAAAGTCATACTCCTGCAACTGTAAGCAGATAATCACACTGTACATATATACAGTTGATGAAGTGAAAAGCCAGCTTGTTCTTCATGGACTCAGCAGCTGCAATTTTATTTTTTCAAATTTCAAACCAGCTGCTACTTCAGTTCATTCTAAAAATTCGAGCCTGTGAGAGACAGGAAAGGGGAAAATATATAAAGTGACACAGTTTAAGGTCATAAAAAAGGAAAGTGCAAGACTATGACTGACATTCTTCATAACATGCAGACACCCACTAGAATTGGTTGTGCTTCTGAGTATTTACCAATTTAAAGTTATTACATCAGGAATTTTGTAAATCGAAGTAAATTCCCCTTGTGTTACAAACACGCTAAACTGTGTTCATTTGTGAATGAAAGCAGGATGCTGCAAAATACTGAGCCCAACACCTTCACGCCTTTGCATACTTAATTAAGACAGAGTGTAATGAGATAATTAAAATAAATTATGCATAATTCCTAGTTTACCATTTAGGAGCTTCCCAGCTCTTGGTCTCCAATCATTTTTCCAGCACCAATAAGTTATAGAGCCTGCAATGAGCATTACACTGCACTAAAGCAGTAACAGTTTTGAGATGCATTGCTCATGTCTGTTCCACAATAGGTGTGCATGCTGGTGCTGGTAGTTTTTCCTCTGTGCACCTCTAGTGAACTCCTGTAGTGGTGCCTCTCTAGTGCAGTACAAGAGATGCTTGTCAGAAACACCAACAGAGGGAAAAGGAGGGTGGGGTGTGGAATGAACATGAGTGATACCTCTTGAAGAACACCAGCTCTGAGCACTTCTTTGAGCGTTTGCTCATGTCCATTCCACAATAGGTGGCTACCAGCAGATTCATTCAGAGGTAGGTAGGAGTCAGGAATGAGAAGGCTGCAGGACTGCCCTGCTGAATCCAGCACTGTCTCCAGTCTGGGAGACAATGGCAAAATGTGGGGGGAAGGGGTGCACAGATGACCACACAGCTGTCCGACAAATATCCTGGATGGGCACATGTGCCAGGAATTCCACCACCGAAGCCTATGCTATAGTAGAGTGCACCTGCACAGTCGGTGGCAGGGGAATGCCAGCCAGGTCGTAGCAAACATGGATACTCAAAGTGATCCAGTTTGAAATTGTTTGAGTAGAGACTGTCCGACCCCCTCAGAGGAACTGTGGAGATGAATAACTGGGGGATTTCCAGATCTGTCCAGCCCTGCCCAGGTAAAAAGCCAGGGCCTGTCACATATCTAACAAGTGCAGGAATGGGGTTTGGGACAGAAATCAAGCAGGAAACTGTCATGGCTCCAATGGAAGGCTGATGCCACTTGCAGTAGGAAAGCTGAATGTGGATGGAGCTGGAGATTGTCCTTATGGAAGATCAAATATGGCAGCTGTGAAGTCGAGGCCTGAAGTTCAGAAGTTCAAATTCCATGGTAGAAATGGGGGTCTGACCAAGTGAAGAAGACATCTGAGACCTGCCCAACGTGTCATGAGAGAAAACTGTGAGGCCCTGCACTGAGGGATGGAAGACAAAATCGGCCACAAAGTGCACCGACCCTCTGGTCCTTCAAATGAAGTACGTAATGTAGGATTAATTGGATCAGGGTCTTCACTGGTGGATTGCCACAGTCTGCTGCCAACGTGAAAACCTTTCCCTTTCAATGTGGAGGTTTCTGCTTTTGAAGAGACTGTGGCGAATGCCCTCCAAGCATGCCTGTTCTTCTGGGTTGAGACATGCAGCATACACACCATGAAGTACAGGGATGCAAGGTTGGGATGAATGAAATGGCCGTGGTCCTTGGACAAGAGGTCTGGGTGGAGAGGCAGTGATCATGAGGAAAGTACTGGCAAGCTCAACAGGCTTCTGAACCAATGCTGAGGGGGTCATGCCAGAGCTACCATGGCCCTGTCCTCCTTGATTTTCTGTAGGACCTTGCCGATAAGCAGGGATGAGGAAGGGGAAAGGGAGAAACATGTAAAGCAGATCTCCCACTCAGGGCAAGAGGAAAGTGTCTAAGAGGAGACCGTACCCACATCCTGTCTGGAGCAGAGCAGAAGGCAGTGGTGCTTCTGCCTAGGAGTGAACAGGTTCATCTGGGGAGTACCCCACTTCTGGAAGACCGAATAGGAGACCTCCATATCCAGCATCCACTTCTGTTGAGAAGTCTCTGTTCAAGTAGTCTGTGAGGGAGTTCAGGGCTCCATGGAGGTGATAAGCCTCCTGGTCGATATTATGAGCTAGAGCATGAGGGCCTTCTGTCAAAGTGCTGTGGAGTTGGCTCCTCTTTGTCTGCTGATATATATCATTGAGGCCATGTTGTTTGTGAGGATTCTGACTGCCCTGCCTGTGAGGTGGGGCCAGAATGCCTTGTAGGTGAACTGTACTGCTCTGAGTTCTTTGACACTGATGTGCAGGCCCACTTCATCCAGGGACCACATACCCTGGGTCCTGGTGTCCTCTAGATGGGCTCCCCAGCTGAAGTCCCATGCATCTGAGATGAGCTTGACTGTGGGACAGCAGCTCTGGAACGGGACCCTGAGGAATATGTTCCTGGGAATCATCCACCACTGGAGGGAGGAAAGTAAGTATGGGAACTGGGAAAGTGAGGAGTTTGTCCACACAGTCCTCAGCCTGTCAGAAGACCAACACCAGCCACATCTACAGGGATTAGTTGAATATTGGCCTGTCTCAGGACCATACCCTGTAATTGCAGGGGTGCATGAATTAGGATGGCAGGTATTTTCTGCTTGTGACTTCTCAGATTTAAGGACTTACCTTGATATTACGTGCATACAGAGCTCCTCTGAGACTGGTTTCTGGTTGTATTGGAATTGGCCTCAATATAATCCAAAGAAAGTGAGCTCCCAAGTTCCTTATAACTTGTAAAGCAGATCTACAGACATGCACATCCTACTACATGAACAGCCTTAATTCACTCCAGATAAACACCACATGTTAAGAAAACTGTTCTTAAAATCACCGATTCTAAATTAAAGTCAAACTGCTTTTTAATTAGTTAATTCCATTGGCCAGATTGTCTTCCCATATAAATCACTCAGAGGCCACTAAAATTAATGGAGTGAAGCTGATTTGCACTAGTTGTTGATCAGTCCCTGAACTTCTAATTCTTTGCAGACTGACACCCAGCGTAATTTTCATTAAAGGATGACAAACATTTGAATTTTCTGAAGTATGAGTTCGAAACACTTTAATATTAATGCAGGGGCTATGATCCTTCTGACACTGAGGCTGTTTCTACACTACAAAAATAATTTTGAAGTTGCTTACTTCGAAGTAAACAACTTCAAGCTTGAGTGTCTACACACACCCCGCTTCGAAGTTAAACTTTGAAGCAGGGCACTACTCCATTCTGGGAATGGACTAAGGACTTCGAAGTTGGGCTCCCTACTTCAAAGTAAGGTAAGTGTGTGTAGACTCTCTGCTGGCTACTTTGATATAGTGCCTAACGTCAAATTAACTTTGACGTTAGTTCCTAGTGTAGGCACACCCTGAGGAATGAAGTCAACATAGGGAGAAAGCAACACTGCTTGTATTAAAATTCCTGCTGCATAAAATGAAGTGTATTTCATCGAAATCACAGTACAGAAGACATCTTACATCTAACTGAATTTCAGAGTAAAACTGATGCGCCTCGGCATTTTCACCGTTGTCTGCGGTGTTAAACTGGAGTTGATTCTCTGCTATTGCCAGTGGGATGCACAAATGTAACACAGGATAGATTTGTCCCTTTATCTTTACTATGGGGTCAAACAGCAGGAGATGGCTGGATGGCTGAGGGGATTATTACTGAGTACTCCCTCACTGGCACTCTGTTTTACGAAAATTAAAAGGGAATGATAGAAAGTTGTTCAGTAGATTGCAAATCAGAGTTAACAGATTTGACCAGCTTACTTTCAGCACAGATGTATGTGTTTGCAGGCTGCCTCCATACCTAGCAGTCAGGACTCAGAAGCCCTCTATAGGCAGAGGGATCCTGTATTTTCAAGTGCAGACGGTAATGTTAATCTGCCACTGGTTGCTACACATGCTGTACATGCTCAGTGGATGAATAAAAGACTTCTGTGTCTAAGGTTTTTTTCATCTTAAATAAGCACTAAATTGACACCAGTATTTTAAAAGTAAAAAACCCAGAAGCACATAAGGGGTCTGAAGGAGCATATTCTCCTATGAAAACAAATCACTTTGGTAATCAGCCAGTTTGTTCAGCAGGAAAAATGCACTGAAACAGCAAATCAGAATTTCACACTCTTACAATGCCTCTCATGCACAACAGATCCCAATGTGGCTCACAGTTTACACATCATATAAACTAGACAGGGATCACTTCAATGACCACTGATATTCAGTGACCTCTAACATGTAATGTAGCAAGTATGTAACACTGCACAGCAAGGTTACAAAAACAGGTTGAGGGTAAGCAGCCGTGAATAAGAATGTTATCCAAATGAATCTATCGGTGCAATCTGCGGAGGCAGAATAAAATTACCTAAACTGGAATTTGACCAAGACTATGGCTATCACGCCTTTTGTGGCCAAAAGTACAATGGAACTTCAGTAACCACAGATGGTGTGGGTGTTAAGTTTAAATTCTTCATTCAATATATCGTAATGTTTTCTTCACCAAAGAAATCTCATCTAACAAGAATTCACATAGCTTTTAAATATTTGCTGAGAAATACAACAAGGGAACTGGGGCAAATATTTGGGGACTCACTCAGATTAATAATTTTTAATATTTGCAATTCTCTACAAACCCATGCTTAAATATAAGTTACTCTATGGATTATATTAATTATACTTCTTGGAAAGCAACACTGGCAAAAGGAAAGCATAATTTTAGTTGAAAAAGGACTACTGCAACTGCTATCTGTCTTACGTATTTATGACGTCAGAGTTTTAAACACAAAAAGGTAGAAGGATACTGATGCTCTCTTACAAGAGAGACAGTTATTCTTACAGAAGTTTCAACTAATGCTATTCTGAGAAATCTTGCTAATATTGAGGTATATCTAATTTTTCTTTCTGGGGACGGGTGGTGAAAGATCAGTTGGACAGTTAAGCACTCTGGTAGTATCTGAAAACTTCAGGGCACCTCAATCCCGTCAATCATTTTTTAGGCTTGGGTATTGGCCAGAAAATTCTCTGGTTGTGGTTAATGATTAATTCTTAGTGATCACAGAGGATAAAAGGAGTGATTTTCCAAAGATCTCAGCATGGCTGTGTCTACACTAGCCAGTCCTTCTGGAAAATTAGGCCAGCTTCTGAAAGAGCAAGCGGAGTGTTCACATACAAAATGCGCTCTTTCGAATTCCCTTTGAAAGAACGTGGCACTTATTCTGCAGGACGTCTTCCTCTCCCAGCTGAGGAACAGTGTCTTCTTCCACAATATTCTTTCAGAAGAAAGCATGCGTAGATGCCCCGTGGGCCCTTTTTTCAAAAGAGCAGTCCTTGTGGCACTGGATTTTTCAATCCTTGGCCTGTTCTTTCAAAAGAGCGGGGGGCTGTGTAGACTCTCTCTTTCAAAAGAGCATATTGCTCTTTTGAGCTGATTTTTTTTTTTGGTGTGTGGATGTGGTCTTCTGGACAATCATCTTTTGAAAGATCACTGTAGTGTGGAGGCAGCCCATAAGTCTCGCTCTATCACTGAAATCAATGGGAGTTTTACTATTGATTCCCAAAGTATCTTTGTTGATTGTTTATGGACACGACAGCAGCCTTTGATGTCATTCACCACAAGGTAACACTGACATGTCTTCAATCCCTAGAAGGGTTGCACTAACTCATGCTTGATGGCCTCTGTTGTTTTCTTCATGAAAAGTAGGGTGACCGTATTTTCCCCAAAAGAGGGCACCCATAGGGCAGTCCAAGCTGTCTCCTCCACTCCGAGTGTGGGGTGGACCCAAGCCCTCCCAGCCACCCATCCACACGAGGCCACCCTTAGGTCCCCCTCACAATTGGGACTAATCTGAGCACCCCTGGTGCCTGGGGACTGGTAATGATCAATTGGCAAGAGCAAACAGGATGTCAAAAAACTCAGGATGGGACAGGGCCTAAAAAAGGGACTGTCTCAGCCAAAGCAGGATGTATGGTTACACTAATGAAGTCCCAGTTGAAGTCTATACTGGGGAAATAAATTGATTTCAGGTATGCAATTCTAGCTACTGCATTTGGGTAGCTAGAACCCACGTATTGGAAATGACTTATTTCCTTAGTGAGGACCTAGTCTCTATACTCTTGTGTCAATAGCATGAAGTACAGGGGCAACTGCTGACCCCAGAGAGATTGATTTTGCTGTGTCTTCACCAGACACTCAAAATCGAATTCCAGGAGATCTTCCACTTAGTATAGATGAACCCCCAGAGAGAAGCTTTGGAAAACTGATTGTGGCACTTCTGAACTGAATCCCACCTAATGAATTCCAGTGCTAGCAAAAGTAGCATTTTAAGCTCTTTAGATGTTCAGGTTACTTAAGTATGTGTGCTTGTTGGATATGTCCACTATAGATAACTTGTCATATTTATTACAGATCTTATTCTTGCAATAACGACTCAGAAAATTTAACCAGCTTGTTAAATTACTATTTACATACAGATCTCCATCGAGGCTACCCTAGTTTCTTGACAAGAGCTGCTTGGATGATTTTTGTCAGTTTTTGAACAGGATTTGTTACATAAAAAGAAAGGAAGTTAGTTATGTCATTGGCTGCACATTATCAATACATTTTGATTTAATGTCTTTATTGTATATACAGTACTTGGCAATGCTGTAGCTTAAAGCTAAAGTCAGTCAGTGACACTACAGGCAGACGGATTAGCCATTTCTGATTTCTTCCATATTACTTCACTTTTGCCCACCATTGCTGGGATATGTGCTGTACCATATACTAAGTAATGCTTACCAAAATCTTTAAGCCTCAGTCCGCCTGCATTTTAGGCATTTCTAAAGTGCTCACTGCCACAATAGTAAGGCACTCTCCTGGCAAATAAAAGACATAGGTCTTGGTGTTGTATCTCTGACTCACCTACAGGTAAACTAATGTTTTGAAGCCACAGAGAAATGTGTTGGAGTTAATGTGACTATGTGGGTGAATAAATGTTCACCAGTTCCCCCTTACCAGCTTCACCTACATGCAGAGGACCAGACAGAAGGCCTGTATGCAATTTAAATCTCAACCAAGTGCTAATCTGAAGCATTAGGTCAGGGGCGACAAATCTACAGCTCATGGGCTGGATATGTCCTGCAGCTTGCCTGGATCTGGGCCATGAGACTCAGAGCTAATCCTTTTCACACTGGGGAGCCTGCACTGGCACGCCAGTCCTGGGGCACCCCCTGTGTGGCTGCAGCATGAGTGCTGGATCCCCACTGTGAAGGTGAGGAGCCCCAGCCTTGCAGGCTGGTGGATCAAGGCAAGCCAGGCCAAATCCAGCCAGGGGGGGAGATGGCCTGTGCACTGCTGTTTCTTCACTCTCCAGCTGGGACAAGAGCATCACGGCCAATGGGCGCAGCTTGGAGTGGTGCCTGGGAAGTGCAGAGCCATGTACACCCTTGGGGAGCTGTACAAGGTAAGCATCCCCTGCATCACTGTCATGCTCTCTCTCTCCACTCAGACCCCCACCCTCAGCCCTCTCCTGCATTGCTCCTGGAGGAAGCCCTGAAGTTTGGTCCTTTGCCTCCCACCTGCCGCATGGGACTGGATGCCAGGGGAGTGAGGTGTCTTTTCTGCTTCTCAATCAGGGGAGACATCAGCGAGGTTTGGAGGGTTTTTTTCCCCCCTTTTCACTTTTATGTGGCCCCCACTCACTGATTTTTCTGTGAGTCAGTGGCCCCCAACCCAAAAAATGGTTCCCTACACCTGGGATGATTTTCGCCCCAAGACAGTAAAAGCTGCAAAATTAGGCTCCTAGATTCTGTTAAACAGATTTCTCAAGGCTTCCTCAACAGGACCTATTTTGTTTAGCTTCCATTTTTATTATACAGCTGCCTATCAGTGCGTACCATAACCTGTCTCTTATTTCCTCTATATAAACAAAATTAAAACTCTTTATAAGACCTGACAATATTTTAGCTGTATTAACACAATGGTATGATTTTTTAAAACAGGTTTTTTTGACAACTACAAGCAATTCGTGTTTTGTGTCTTTCAGATACATTTCAACATTTGTCTGCTTTGCAAGCAGTGTTAAGATCTGTAAATTAGAGGGAAGAACAGAAGACTACACATCTCAAACAAAGAACAGAAATCAAAAGAGTACAGGATATAAAGGAAAATCTCTGAAGAACTGCACCAGTAAATTTCTCCTTCTTGTGGTTTATGGAGTTATGCTACTCCCACTCTGGAATCTGAGTTATTCACATTATCTAATTGTGCCCTTTTCTTAATTAAACAATCTAAGACAATTCCGAACCCTTTGAAACTTTAAATTGTACAGAAAGCAGATGATGTTTCTCACGGGAACATGGTAGAGTTATAGCTTTGGATAGTTTATCAATAAAATCCTAGAAGAGAGGATTGTATATACTCTACCCCTGCCACTAAAATCAATATAGGCAAAAACCCCACCACTATGAAGATCATTACAAAACACACATTAGGTTTAATTTGGCTTTGCTTTTAGACATAAATATCCATGGCTAGCTCCTACACCCAAACTTTGTCTGGTCATCTCCTCTCCAATAATGGAATCTGTCCATGTCTCCCCCCAACTCCATTACCACAGAGTTGGCTCACCAGATCAGCCTAGGTTGAAGGCAGAGATGGAGACTAAACTGAGGATAAGTGATGGGCTGTGGCTAGGGCAGAGGTGAAGAGAGAATGGAGGGCAGAATTTGGGAAAGGGAAAAGCGGAGCTGCAGCTATACCTGGACATATACAGATAAGGCTGAAGGCAGAAATGGGGGCAGAACTCAGATTGCAGGAGGACCTAGGGCTGGAGGTAGAGCTGGCAAGGAGGTGGAGAGGGAATGAGAGTAGAGCTGGGATGGGGGCAGAGCAGGAGGCAAAGTGGAGCTGTGGATGGGGCTGGAGTTAGGGGCAGAGTGGGGCCTGGGCCCTGCTGCATGCCTCCCAACATTCCTCCATGCCCCCCTAGAACAGAGGGCACACCCCTGAGTCTGGTGACCACTCTTCTAAACTGATATAAAGCAGCCATGGTCGTTTAAACCAGCTGAGGATCTGACCAACAATTTTCTTTGTTTAAATTGCTCCCAGTCAGTGTCTGAGGAGATAAAGTGACCCCATTGGCCACAAGCAATCATGTAGGCTCTGACACTAACACATATTCTTCATTTTAAGCATGGGACTAATCTCACTGACATCCCTCAGACTCATACGATCATGTCAATTTACAGAATTGGGGCCCTATAAAACTGGAAAAATGGCTTATGTTTATAGCAAGAAGGGAAAATCACATAAAAGTGAAAGCAGAAAGGGCAATTAAAAGATGAAAAACGATATTTAACTTAATGAAAAGAAATATAGCAGATATGGCTAGTTTGAAGCAAAAAGAGAACATACATACCCACTAAGGGAATGCTGTGGAGCTATCCCCAAGACAAAAAAAGCTCTCTCAAGTAACCATCAACCTGCCTCTTAAAAAATAAAACACACGCCCAGATTGGAAAAACAGATGCATAATGCAGGCAAGTTGTGGCTTTCTTGGAAACGAATCAACAGTTTTTTTTTTTTTTCAAACCTCATACATTTAGACCTAGAAATGGCATTATGTCTTTAAAAAACCCTACTGTAACTAGGTAAATTATATTTCTAAAATATACTTTCGGCATATGTTTAGTGTCTCAAAAACAAATGTGGTTTATGAAAGTTGCTAAGTAACAATTCTTAGTCAGTGTTTAAAACAAAAAAATGATAAGGTTTCATGAAGATTTGTCCCAATCTGGTAACATTCAGACAATAAAATTAAGTTCTCTCTTTTTTTTTTTTTTTTTCCGAGAAAGCTTAATGTAAAGAGACTCGTTACACTCATAAACCACATAACAAGACACTTAAAATATTAACTCCTTTCAAAAGAACAAAATAATGCTTGTAAAGAAGCTTTGTAACTTTAATCTCACACTATTGTCTCAAAAGAAGACCTCCGCTTCACTGCCTGTTGCTTTATTTTAGGGGCTGACTGCCACCTGATGTCAGTTTTTCCATTTTTTTCCCCTGTGACAGCTTCTTAACTGTTGGGCCCCGCTTGGCTGAAGTGTGCTGGCAATTGCTCTGCCTTAAGGAAGCACTGATAATCTCTGGAAATAACAGAGAAAGGCATGCCTCATCTGCTTGCACCATCCATTTGGACTTAAAGATATTGGTTATACCTCAAAGTCTTAAAATGGCCTACTTGAGCCATTTAATGAAAACAAATATAGCTGATAAGGCTGGTTTGAAGAAAAGAAGGACATATATACTTTCTAAGGAAATGCTGTAGAGCTCTCCCCAAGATCTCTTAAATGACCTTCAACCTGTCTCTTAAAAATAAAACAACGCCCCAGATTGGAAAAATGGACACATAATACAGGCCAGTTGGGGCTTTTTTGGAAAAGAATCAGCCAACTTGAGGAATCACCACTATCTCCCAGTGTTATATTGTCACAGTTCCAGTCAGTAGGTCATTTAAGAGGGTCTGCTCTTATACAGAGGGGTTGACTGGTGGGGTGCTAGGACTCTGGAATTTCCTTCCACCTTGGTCTAAAATAGTCCATATTTTGGTGACCTATTGGGCACGTCTCAAAAGGCATTTGTTTACGAGGCTTTTGAAGACCGCTTAGAGTATGTTGCCTAGATGACAGAATGCAAGAAAGAAATTTTTGGAGGCAGATGGCTAGTTGAGTTTCTGTTGAATCGATCATTTTATTATAGTTGAGATTTAAATGTGATTGTTAGTAGTGTGTAAGGGAACCTGGAGGCTTTTGCATAGGCATCTCTTTACCTAAAGGAAAATAAATATATGTGCAAAATGTATAAATATAATTTGTAGGCGAGTTTGGTGATTCACTCTCAAAAAGAAAAATATATTAGTACATTTCATACATGGGAGCCATTTGTCTCAGTTAAATAACTAATATTTTCATCTGCAAGGATACAATGCTATCAAAGCTGGAGAAAATTATCCCCCTAATCACAATACAGTTATGAGGATTTTAGGTTTTACTTGAAAAATAATCAGGTGAGAGTGTTCATATGCAGCTTCTAAATTTGAGCATCTACTGTTGGGAGACAATTCTCACAGTCACTTGTCCTAATATTATTTATCCACAATATCCATTATATTTCTGGATGCTTTACAGATAATACAGAAATGTTGCCTATCACAGGGAGCTCTCATTCAAGCACAAAGATAATGCAGTAAGTGTGAACTACAACCCTCCAGAGAGAAAAATAGAGTAGTCGTGTCCAAAAGAATGCTAACAGTTGCCAGTCTCCCCACCCCAAGATCTAGGTGCCTATTCCCCCCCGCACCTACCTGAGCCAGGTGCTCATGCCCCCACCTGAAGGCTCCTCCCTGCCCCTTAAGCTAAGGGTGACTCACTGGAGGTGCATGAGCTGCCCCATGGCTGAAGCCACCACTGCCACACCTGGAGCCGCAAGGTGAGCAGCATGGGGCCACCAGAGCCACAGAAGGAACCACCACTGCCGCTCCCACCATGCACTTGTCCCACCATGCGTCTCTGCTTGTGTGCAGCTCTAATGAGCCACTTCGCTACACCACAGTGTCCAGTTTGCCACATGTGCAAACAGAAAGAATACTGGACTCTGCAGAAATAGAGGATGAGAAAACTAGGGCTACAAATATCGGGTGACTTGTTCCAAAGTATGTTCCTCAAAATTCTTCCATTACAACCCCCGACAATCTTCTTCTAGCACAATGTACTCTATTACCCAATCCCCACACCCTGCCGCCTCCCCAACCAATCACTGACTCCGCATCGCAACTCTGCGTAGAAACCATCAACACCTCCCATGACTGATCACACTTTTCCCTCTACTTCACTTCTGAAATCTGAGCCTCTTGGACTGTTTCCAAGCTGCCTGCTGATTAGAAATTGCTGATAAAATCTTATAGGAAGAACTATTCCATGGAAGGTGGCAAGAAAGAAGGACCGACCTGATTTCAACGAGCATGAGTATCACTGACGCTTGGTGGCCTTGTGGGTTCTGTTGTCCCTCAACTGTCTGAAGCATCAAGCGACTATGACCAAATGTCAAACAACAGATTCACTGACATCACAGGAACCCACAACCCAATAAGACAGCATTGGCCAACTGCCCACTCCCCTGCTGGCACCCACATTCCATAGGAAGAAGAGTTCCAGGTGGTACTGGAGGCAGGGGAGGGGAGAGTGTAGTATCTTTAGACTAATTTTCTCTGCATTTACTGAAACCTGTACATTTCACATCCATTAATTTCCCACAAGGGCTGTACTGTAAATCAAGTATCATGGTGGCAAGTGTATGCACCCTGCCCCTCCACTAAAGACATTTTGGTTGAAAGTCTCTTACCTTCACATGGGTGATTGTTGTGGACAGGTTGATAACACTGTTGAAAATGTGAAGCCTCTATACATATTTGAATTTGAAGGAAAATAGTATCAGACAATTGCATAGAGAAGACAATTGCATAGAGCAGACAATGTCTACTCAGCACATAGGAAGCTTCACTCCTTCCAATTACTGATACCTTAAGAAAATACCCAGGTTCACCTGTCCCTAATGGTCATCAAATTTCAGCACTGCAAAGCCCAAGAAGAATGCAAAATTTTACTAAGTAGAAGAATATGTAGCTGTTGATAAAATGACTCTCTCAGGTATTGTTAACTATATCCACCAGCCGCTGAACAGCTGCACTGTTTTCTGAATTCTGAGAGTATAACACACTGGGGATAAAAAAAAAAAAAAAAAAGCAACCCTAGTTCTGTACAATGTCAACCCGTAAGTTACCCAGACAGGGGATATGGCAGAGGATCAGCTTGCTCCTTTTTTAAAAACACAGTCCTGTTTCATTTTTAATTCTGACAACTGGTTGATTACAGGGTTTCATAGTTTAACTTCTGAAAGTACTAGCTAGCGGTCATCTATTAATTATCAGAAGTGTAATTGTCTTCAAGGAGCGGTATTCGTGAGGAGGGTAAGAAAGAGTTGAGACCATTATGTTAATTTCATTTCAGCAGACATTACCTGGCTTTTGAGAGTTTGGAATAGTAAAATCCAGCATGCAGATTTCACAGCAACAGTTTGACTTCTCTCTCTTTTTCATCATCTAGTTCTTGATAATGGTCTAATTGAAAGCTCTGGCGAATGAAACTTTTTTTTTTTTTTTTTTTTTTTTAAAAGAACAAGTGCACTGCAGACAGCAACAGCACAAATTTCTCCATCACTGCACCATCAGAATGCCTCAATTTTGACCCAAGGGATCATCTCTAGACAGCAGAGATTAGTTAGGTCTCCGCATCCATGTAGTTTAGAGATGTGAACACCTATCCATTAGGAACTGTATTGACACCACCAATTTATTTTACATAAGCCATGAACAGCCACCAGATGGTAACAACTTTCAGTCCCTGATTGTCTGGACAAATAGATTAGAAGCAGTTTTTCCTTCTCCTTTCCTCTTAACAGAATAGTAAAGTTAATTGAAATAAGACCCTTGTGATGCTGTAAGGGAAACGGAAAATAGGCAGTCATGCAGAGAGCTACTGAAGGGATATCGCTTACTGAAAAACAAGTTTTGTTTGCCTCAACTTTGTTGTCCAGGCAAATTTTGGTTATTGTAGCACTGATCAGAAACATGGGACTGGCAGGGAGCTGTTTGGTTACAAAGTCCAGTTCTCTGCTATTTCACATATCCCTGATATATAATATCATGCATACTTTTTAGGAAGCCCACTAATAAAATTAGTCAGATCACCTCCACTCAATCCTACTGGGAGACTGTTCCATCACCTCATTCCTCCAATTGTTAGGAACCATTTTCTAATTTCCAGCCTGCACTTATTCATGGGCAATTTCTTTGCGTTTTTCTCTTGTGCCAACATTGTCCTTTAGCTTAAATGGCTCTTTTTCCTACCTTGTGTTCATCCTCCCTGCCCCAATATAGTTAAAGAGGGGGAATCATTTTCCTCTCAGCCTTTATTCTGCTAAACTAAATAAGCCAAGCTCTTCTATTCTCTTTTCATTAGACAGGGCTTTCATTCCCCCGATCATCCTAGTAGCTCCTCTTTGCACAGTTTTTTCCTTGAACCTGGGTGATCAGAACTGTATACAGTATTCCAGGTGAAGTCTCTTACCAGTGCCTCATAAGATGGCATTTGTACTTCTTCCTCTCTACTCTCCTAGATTTGCATTTGCATTTTTTGCTGCCATCATGCCATACCATACTGGTGGCTCGTACTAAGCCTGTGATCAACTAATAAATACACCTAGGTCTTCCTCCTGTTTTGTTATGTCCTACTGGTAACTTTTCTACTTTACAGCAGATTTTTTTTTTCCGGTTATTAATCCCTATATAACATGATGGTGCCCTTTGTAGCATTAAATTTCATCCCAGTTCTATTATTCCAGTTCTCAAGATGATCCCATTCTTTTTGGGTAATATTCCAAAGAACCTCTATACTGATGATACCTTCTAACTTGTGTCACCAGCAAACTGAATTACCATACTCCTACTTTTTATGACAAGGCCATTAATGAAAATATTAAGGAAGAGCCATGCCAAGACTGACCCCGGACAAATTCCCATAGTAATTTCTTGCATGAAATTCTCCTTTCAGCATAATTCATATAATCTCTCCTTTAGCCACTTCCTTATTTACTTCACAATTCTCATACCAATCCCAATCATCTGTATCTGAATTTCTAATGTGGTACCATGCAAAATGCTTTTCTGGGGTCCTGAGAGATTGCATCTATTACATCCTTTGTCTGCAAAAAATAGTCTTTTTACCCCCACTATAAACTGCACGGTTACAATATATTTAAACTTTACTTTTAGTCCTGGGTCAATAATAAAGGTTTAATGCTCTTGGCCATCCAATATGCTTAACACATGGTGTTCTGCATCTGTGCTACATACCGTACTGCAAGCTAAATGCCTTTCCTAAAGACTAATTTCCTCCAGTTTTCCCATGACTTGCAAGTTTTACATCAACTCATTCTCAACTGAGAAGATCCAGAAAGGAACCAATTTGTCTGAAGATATGAACATTAAACTGTTGACTTCTCATACTCAGTGCACTGGATTCCCTAATGAGTGTAAGTGTATCACAGCACTGATAAATCTGCTGAATGTCAAGTTCTGCCACATCCCCTCTACCACTCCACACCGCACAGTAATTCCTGTTGCCAAGTAGGTGAAAATACAGAAACAAATCACAGCTCTGCTGTCTATCAACTCTGCATTGTAACTTCTTCAGTGTTTTTTTTCCCCAAGGAATATTGTCCCTGATACAATATGCTCCCAAAGTGTTTGATTTCTGCTTTCCCTCAAAAAAACCCACATAACTTTAAAAATCTATACTAATTTCTTCAAAGTAGTAAAACACATTATTTATACAAGTTGAGCCTCTCCAGTCTGACACCTGACCAGTGCTGAACAAGAGAATTTGCCAGACTACAGTAAGTCAATACTGTCTAGCAGCATTACCAAGACATTTCCTCTGCTTAATAGTCTCTTAGAAGACATTTAAGGGTAAATTACAGCTAAATAACAGCACAGAACATTGACAGCCAGGACAGGTGGCTGCAAACAAACTTCATGGGACCACAGGAAACTTGACCACACCCATGATAAGTGGATATCTAGCTAACTAGAATCATGCCAGATGACTGAGTATCAGACTAGAGAGGTTCAACCTGGACTGTGATAGCACTGAAAGGCCCCTGCAAGGATGGGGTTCTATTGTGCTGGGTGCTACTTGAAGACATGGTCCCTTTTATGAAGCACTTACAACTGAATTAAAAACAAGTCACAAGTGACTGTGACAGAAGGAAGATGATGGTATCAGGGTAAATTTATAGGATTGCACAAATTTGTATTAGACAAGACTTGATGGTTCCAGATCAGGAGAAATATATTGTTCTTTTATCCAAGATGAGATATTAGTTGCCTGATTTTCTATAGGAGTCATGGCAAAAGTGGGACCAGATGGAGAGAAGAGTTCCCATGAGTAAAGGGCAACTGGTTGTGGGACTACTAAAGCAGGAATGATTGAGCCTGGCAACTCAAGAGCAGCAAGGACAAATAAATGGGGAGTGGATGTGTGGACTGAAACATGAAGGGTCTTGAGGCTGAGAACAAGAAGTTGGAAACAGCAGTGAAAAATAGGGTAAGGAGGGAATGAAAATATTTTAGATACAGTCAGCATGACAGGAAAAGAGGAAGATCTTAGCAGCTGCTTGAGGTACCTAACAGAGGAGGGCGATAGGCAATTAAGGTGATGACTGATGAAGGAGTTACAGGAATAAAGAAGCAAGATGAGGGGGCCCTAGGCAAGTCTTAGTTGAGTGAACAGAGAATACGTCACTTTTAGAAAAGTTACAATGAAATAAACCAGAAGGAATTGGTTGTGCCCTAGATGTATGGGGCAAGAGACGGGGGGAGAAGTCAAAACTGGGCCTGTGTGACAAAGAGGATGGGGGTGTTAGTAAACAGGGAATATGGAAGGTTTTGGAGAAAGGTGTCATCAGAAGGACCAAGGACAAATTTTATCAGTATATTAAAAATGGTTACACTTTTGCAGAATTTTACGATTAACTCTGCTGTGGGTGTAAGTGGAACTACCTGTATGGTAGATATCAAAGGAGCAGAAGAAAGCAAGGGAGAAAGAATGAGAGATTTACATATTAGATTCAGAATTAAAAGATTTTTTTTCCTGCTAAACTCTGGGTAAACTCTGACTCATGTTTTGGCTTTATTCCTGCATTCTAATTAAGAGTGAGCTATCAAGATGCTTAATGGCTGCAATCTATGAAGCAGGTATAGCTACATGCCTGCTACATTGAATGATGAGTCTTGTCTGATTTCTGATACATGAGCCTGAAGGTGAAAATGAAGCTGTTGAAATGAACAGTGTTCAAAGCAGAAAATGATTCATACTAATATTTTAGTTTTCAAGTAAAAAGACCTTTGCAATTTCTATTAGAAGATGACCAGCTTACTTTTACAGCCATTTTTAAAACAGCTGTAATGAATCTGCACCCTGACACTGACAAAGTATTAATAATTTGCCCACTGCATCTAATGTGGTAAGATTGCAGAAAAACTGAAGACTTCCTTGTAGCTGGTGCCTGTTCATCTACTTAGAACAAAACAAATCTGCCTCTTTCTACTCTATTAAGGGACAATAATCTTCCTTTCTGATATCAACTCAAATATGGCTGAAACTACAGTTTCCACATAGACTTATAAGGACTTGGAATGACCAGAGGGGACTCAAGCTGATGGTCCAAAGGGCAAGCAGCTAATGCCTTAATGGAACTGCACTCTGGAAATTTCCTGAATAGAAATAATGGATTGTAGAAGAGGAGGAGTTAAAAAAAATAGCAATGATGTGTGATTTAATGTCCTCATTGCTACAATATCCAGATACAAGCTTATTCTGAAGAGAGACTTTAAAAATGCACGTGCCACATCTAGGGAGGGACAAACAAAATGCCATTAGCTATATTTATGTTCTGGAAAACAAAAAAATTGCACTGTGCATCTATACATAGGCGTGAAAGGATTCAATGAAACAAGTTCAGGCTTTATAACTATTAACAGAAACTGTCAATAACAGATCAAAATATACAACAATAAATATCCTTAAATCAAACACTAATCAGTCCTCAAGTACATTTTGCTTATTTTGCATATATGTCAATTCTGGTTATTATTGATGGATTTTGTGTGTGTGTGTATGTACAGCAATATGAAAGTTTATCAACATTTACTGATACACATCTAATCCATTCAAGTCTAGTTTATTTTTAAAAGCATTTCACAAACACTGAATAATTCATCCCCAGTACACCTGAAAAGCACACGAAGAGAACCCCAATTTTACCAAGAAGGAAAATGAGGCAGAAAGATTCACTGTGTTGTCAAAGGCCACAAGGAGTCAGTTTTACGGCTGAGATTAAAATTTAGGTGGCTCTCTTTCCTGACTTCATATCAGTGTCCCCTATAAAGTTTTATGTATGTGTGTGGCATGAATTTTGTTGTGTGATCCAATATGGAGATGTGCCCATAAAATTCTTTCTGCATATGGATGATCTGGGGCTGGGGGTTTGGTATGTTGGAGGGCTCTGGCTGGTGATGAAACATTTGGGGCACCGGACAGGGCTCCAGGTTGGGGCCAAGGGGTTCAGAGTGTGAGAGGAGGCTCAGGGTAGGAGGTCGGGATAGGTCTGAGGAGGCTGGGTGTGAGCTGGAAATCAGGAGGGGGCTCCAGGTGGGGAGTAGGGTCTAGCCAGGAGCTAAGGTGGTGGAGCGGCTCAGGGGTGGAGTGTGGGGTCTAAGTAGGTGTTAGGGACTTAGCACATGGGAGGGGGCTCAGGGCTGGGGCCAGAGCTTGGGTGCTTACCTGAGGCCCCTGTTTGGTGTGTGAGAGAGAACAGGTGGCACTGCATGACCCATCACTCACCTGCAGGCATCACTCCCTGAAGCTCCCATTGATTATGATTCCCGGCCAAAGGGAGAGGCACGGGTGGAGCCTCCAGGCGAGAGTAGTGTGTGGACAGAGCTTCCCCAGCATTCGTGGTGATGTGGCCGCACTTGGGAGGGGAAGACCGGTGCAGAACAGCAGTGTGCAGACCTGTCTGCCCCTCACCACCAGGAAGGGCTGACCCAGAACACAGGGGCTTTATGAGCTGCACCACTAAAGCCCCTTCCTTAATCCGGGCCCGTTGCTGTGGCCAAATCAGCTGTCCTCTCCTGCTGCCCCTGAGGGAACTGCCATGGTGGGGGAGAGGGACCTCTCCCCCAGGAGCTGCAGCTTCATGTGCGGGAGCACTGAGCACATACCGGGCTTATTAGGTAACTGTGCAGCCATGCAGCTTAGAGGGAATCCTGGTTCAGGACATTAGAATTCACTGTCTGTTATGTCAGAAAAGTCCCTTTCCATGAAAAATGCCTTCTCTAATATGAAGTTCATCCTATGAAGTTTTCATATTGCAGCTCATCAATAAAGAACCCCTCTCAGAGTCCTGGTACCTTAAAATGAAGTACAACTGCTATTATAATTCACTTTTTAAACCACTGCTCATGATACTGTACCTAAAAATGAGACTATATTTTCCTACAAATAACCAAAGAAAGTTGTTAAACGTTACTGTTAAAGCAACATTTGGAAACACTCATCTTGGTACTTGTCGGGGTATCAAAAATGAACAGATGCTCTGTGAGGGGCATCAGGGGTTTTAATCCAAACTACAGAAGGGTGACAGGACAACATAATTGCATCCCACATTGTCATGTGAGTGTGTAATGTTAAAAGGAGGAAAACTAGAGTATTCTTCACATTTATGGCCAGTGCTGCAAGCTCCACGGCTGCATTTTGTGAAGACAGGCATTCTGTTATATGCAACAGCACAATGAGGTCATAGAAACTTCTCCAACCTCCTTTTGATAACATATTGTGTATACCCTCTGAACGCTTTAAGGCTTGTCATGGCTTAAAGTACATTGACTATAAATCATAACATTGTATTAGCTTGTAATTAATCTGCTATATGGGAACTGACAAAGGGTTAAAATGAGATCTCTATAACAGTCAGCTAAATTAGTAAATAAAACCATAAACTGTTATTTATTCTTCTGTCACAGCCCTGGGCTCTGCTTAATCAAAACAAGCAAGTTTCTAATAAACTTTCAGTTTTGGCAAAGAAACAGTTTACAACTTCACTGCTTAGCCACAGGCTTAACAAACACAACAAGCCAGAACCATCTAAAGTTCATCTTGCTTCCCCTTCTCCACTTTTTGTGACCTTGGTGAATGAAAGCTTCCCATGATGGCACATTCTCAAATGAATATCTCGGTCAAGAGTTTAAGTCGTTCTGCAGCATGTTTAAATAAAGTGATGCCATCAACTGATCAAGTGTTTTCCCACAGAAGGCAGCCAAGAAGTCTAGGGTTTTTTTCCAAATACATACTCTGTATACCCATGTTTGTAGGTAAATATCATTCCATTTAGGCTTCTTATATACTATTCTCCTCATGTGCATTTTAACTAAGTGGGTCTCTCTTTTTACACT
Source organism: Carettochelys insculpta (assembly GCF_033958435.1). NCBI lineage: Eukaryota > Metazoa > Chordata > Testudines > Carettochelyidae > Carettochelys > Carettochelys insculpta. Next base: position 94,565,057 of record NC_134139.1, read on the forward strand.
TTCGTTTCACCCTGTCTCCTTCTGCACATTATTAAATGTTAAACATCAAGGCCCATCTGCACTACAGTTATCTTTCGAAAGATGATCTTCTGGAAGATCTCTTCTGGAAGATCTTTCGAAAGAGTACGCCCACGCACAAAAAAGTGGATCAAAAGAGCAACCTGCTTTTTAGAAAGTGAGCATCCACTTTTTCAAAAGAACAGGCCAGGGATCAAAAAAATCCAGCACCAGGAGGTCTGCTCTTTCGAACAAAGGGCTCCTGCAGCATCTGCACATACGTTTTTTCTTCTGAAAGAATCTTTCAGAAAAAAAGGCACTCCTCCTCATTTGGGAGAGGGAGAGGGCCCCCTGAAGAAGTATCACATTCTTTTGAAAGGAATTCAAAAGAGCGCATCTTGTGCGTGGATACTCCACTTGTTCTTTTAGAAGAGGGCCTGATTTTCCGAAAGGACTTGCTAGTCTAGATGGGGCCCAAGTGACGTTTTTGCAAAAGTTACTGTACTATGAGTTCTCAAAACAGATTATATATTCACAGAAAAAGTGAATAAAAAGCTCACTTCACACATATAGAGAGGTTCTCCACACTGTTCTACAAAAGCTCCGCAGTCCTTTATCTGGAATATCTGTACAGTAGAAGGGTATTTAAATTTCCACATGTATTTACAACCCTTTGCTTCTTAAGACTGCTAATAAAGGCAAATACTTTGGTGGTCATTTTGATAACAATACCTATTGACTGGGAACTAGACTGAGACAATCAGCTGAGTTTGCACAGTGCCACGAGGCAGCTTATGAATTCTAACATTCAATCATTAATCACTGGTGGCGATACAATCTATGATACAATCGTAAATGCTTTCTGCTCTTTTTTCCTTGCTTACAAAGCGCATGTAGCCCTGTGGTTTTCAACCAGGGTGCTGCAGCATTCTGGAGTGCTGTGAGAACCGTCCAAGCGTGCCATGAAATTCCATCAATGTCCTCTCACTGCCACTCTTTGCAGAGCTGCCACAAGGGGGAAACTGATGACCTTGTGCCAGATGGGGCTCAAGCAGCAAGGTTACCCAAGTCCCAGCTGTTGTGGGCTTCACCAATTTCCCCTTGCAGTAGTTCTGCAAAGAGTCACCACGGGGGAGTGAGCGGGTAGGTGGAAAATTGATGACCCTGTGCCAACTAGGGGAGGGGTTGGTCAATATGCCCCCATGGTGACTCTTTGCAGAATTGCTGATGGGGTGGGGTCTGGGATGCGGTTTAAATGGTGAAAGCTTTTACTTGATTACTCAACATCCCTAACATGGCGTTGAGCGGATTTTGAAAATATGCCTGTGCTCGCTGTCAAAGACAGGGTAGTCTATGGAGGATTTGAAACATTATTGCATTTGATCCTTGTTTAGCTTGTTGTATACACTACTGTGCTGTAAACCTCTCTAGTAAGACCAGAACCATAGAAAATGCAAGTAAATGTGCCATTTACGAGCAACTGATTCAGCTGCAAAAACTGGGCATGCTGTGGAATTGCTTGTTTCACTGACGTGTCCCATGTTACAGAAAAGGCTGGGAACCACTGATTGTAGCATAAGGGTATTGCATATGTGTAGAAAACAAGACAATATGGTTTAGCTAAAAATAAATGTTACTTTTAAATCAGATAAACCACAGTAACTGCCAGACTGCATCAGGCCAAGGTGCATCTAGTCCAGTATATTGTGACCAGATGCTGCAGAGGGAGATGTGAGAACCTCAGCAGTAAACAGATGTGAGATAATCAGTTACTGTCCCCCCTTACCCCACGGTTTCATCCTTCCAATACCTAGCAGACTGGCTGAAGCCCTGAAGTATGAGGTTTAATATCCCTTCCACAATTTATTGCTAATTATAACTTTGAATATTCTTGATAGCTACATAAACATCCAATCCCCTTTAAAATCTGAAATTCTTGGCCTGAATGACTTCCTGTGTTAGCAAGTTCCATAGTTTAACTGTATGTTGTGTGCAGAAGTATTTCCTATATTTATTTTGGGAGAGTGGGCTTGTTTGGTGGAGGTATATTAACACCTGCTTATCTCACTTTCGCATTCTAAAGAATTAGTTTAATAAAATAAAACACTAGTTTTCACTATGTAAGAAGGAGGAAGCTTTTTAGGTGGTTGTCAAATGCACATCAATAGCATGACAACACAGACAATTTCACAAATACTAAAGGCTGCGAAGTCCACAAGGAAGGGACATTGGGCTGCTGTGATAACCTGATGACTTGTCAACAAATTTTAATAAATAAGTTATGAAGGACAAAATGGTTGACTCAAACAACAATATGAACATATTTCCAAACAGATGAGGTCGTAAGAGAGTAGAGTCCAGCTACCACGAGTTTACTGTGCTTTTGGATGATACTGCTTTGGTTATTAAATACCTTTCAGATTCCAACAGTACAGCTGAAATGATTCTGATACGATGTAGTTCTCTGTGTGCGTGTCTGTTGGGATTACTGGAAAAGGGAGTTACCCTATGGGTATATTTTCAAAAGGACTTAAAGTCCCACTGGCTGAAACAGAAACTAGGAGTCCTGACTTCTTGTCTCCTGCCCTAAATACTAATCTACAATTCCTTCAACAAGCATAAGAGTACATTTGTATTTGTATTTAATTCTTGCTGAATTCAGTAAATATAAAAACTGGAGGTACAAATGACAAATTATTCTGAAAGCGTGTAATCAAAAAAAAAAAAAAAAAGACTGGAAAACCCTGGCAGAATTCTGAAAAACTGGACTGAGTCTGGAAGTCTATTTTGAAAGCAGATGGCTTTATAATTGAATCTGTAAAATGGGAAGGTGGCACACAGATGCTAGCATACCTTTAGATCAACTAAGTGTCATTAAAGCTAATTTAAAAAGACAACTTCTAGGCTAGAGAAAACTTTCGCAAATATAGCACTGAGAATCAAGAGATATGGACTCTGCTGTGTGATATTTCTGTGCCTCACTTTTTCCCCTCTCTCTATAAAAAAGAAAAAAGAAAGAATTGTTCATACTTCTCCACCTCATACAGAAACTGAAAGGCTTAACACTGCTGCTAATTAGGATTCCCAGGTGAAGGGGAATCCTGAGCTGATGTGAAATGGATGCAACTTAAGTCAAACCCCTCTGGACATCTTCCCATAGAGAAGTGATACATCAGGGCCAGTGCATGATGTGTGACATCTCAAGATAAATTTTTCAAATGTTCCTAAGTGCCATGGGACTTAAGACTTTTGACTTCTCTTTCCATGTCTCCATTGAAATAAACACCTACGGCTGGCCCATATCAGTTCATATGTGCTTGTGGGGATCTGGCTACAGGGTGGTATAGCCATTCAGCTACATCTGCGATGGGCCAGACAGAGTGTTTAATTGCAGTGCAGATGTACCCTATGGGTATATTTTCAAAAGCACTTAGGCTACTTCTACATAGCAAAGTTATCTTGAAATAACAGCCATTATTTCAAAATAAATTTGTGAGCATCTACACTAAGCACACGTCATTTCAAAATAAATTTGAAACACTGGACGTGTTATTTCAAATTTCGTAAACGTCATTTTAGGAGTAATAACTAATATGAAATAGATGCTGTTAAGACATGGAATAGCACTATTTTGAAATATGCCATAAAAGCCTTTGATGGAACTATATGTTTAGACATGCTATTTTGAAATAGCTATTCCAGAATGGATTATTTAGAAATAATGCTGCTGTGTAGACATAGACTTAACATCCCACTGTCTGGAAACAGCAACCACCACTCCCGCCACTTTCATCAAGACTATTAGAGAAAGTCGTACACAAATTGTTCAGAGAAATCTGCCCACTGTTACCAGACAGCAGAAAGCAAAATATGACAAATACTTCTTTAAAGAGACAAGAGTGAAACTAACAGAAACAAAAAGAGAGGCAATAAGTATGTGCTGATTATGATGATCTCAGAAACTCAAATGTAAAATAGCATCCCAGCACTTATCTGAAGAACAAAGGGCAAAAGCAAGGAATGGAGGAATGAAAGTCTCTCTTTGCAATTACTCCAGAAATGAGTGACACAGGTAAAAAAAGGTTCACTTTGTCAGGTTGAAGACTTAAAAGTGGGCTAAAAATATCCGAGTTCACTATATAACAAAGATTTTATTTATTTTGAAACTATCCAAACTGGTGTGTGTTTGTTTCTTTCCTTTTTTTTTTCTGGTTTTGTCAAGACAGTAGTAAAAATCCTAAATACTTTACCCAGAGAATTAATGAAACGTTACGAATATGGAGCCATATTCTACCACAGGATAAATACATTAAGGACTAAAAAAATCCTCTAGTATCTCAGTTAGGCCCACAAAATACATGCAAACTTGGTTTGTAATTACATCTGCAAAAGGCTATTTGTGCAGGAAATTATCCCTCGGTAAAAAGAATTACTTGTTGACGTAAAATGTTTTTTTTTGCAGCTGCAATTTAGAGGTTAGTTTGTGAAAATTTCACCCAAAGGACTAGATTAAGCCAGCAAAAGCTATAAAATACATCATCTTGGCTCAAAGGTTCTTTAACTCATCCTGTTGTGAGTGGGCACAATAAGTCCCCCCACTGTTCTGAGCACCTGTGGATAAAACACAGCATCCTTCTCTGCTCTGCCAAAATGCACTGATTTACGAATGGTGACAGAGACGTAGTTGTGTTAGTCTGTATTCTAACAAGACAAACAAGCAGTTGTGCAGGACCTTAAAGACTATCAAAATAATTTATGAGGTGATGAGCTTTTGTGGGGGCAGAGACACTTCTTCAGATCTCACTTCAGATCTGAAGAAGGGGGTCTGCCCCACGAAAGCTCATCACCTCATAAATTATGGATTTACAAATGCTTATTACCATTTTCATTCTGAATTGCCTGGCTGTGCATTTCCTGATGTAAATTTAAAAACTCAAGTTACAATTTAGATTTATGTTGTGCTTTTTCTATTCCAAAACACTTCACAAAATAATGAGTTAGAGGCTGATTAGGGAGGGTACTGACTGTAAAGAAACAGCAGACTCTGGGGCTGTTAAAAGCACTTCAAGTCCCCTTCTACCAGAGCTCCCAGTTCATCACGCACAGTCTGTCATAGCAGTGTCCAGGCACTCATGAACTTCAGGCTTATTTATTTCAAACTGTATCAGGGAATGCAGTCAAACAGGCCAAGAAAGCTCCATCTGATACCAGATGCAGCATCATACCAGGTCAGAAAGATACATCAGTCAGTATGAATAAATCATTCCAGTGCTCTGTTCTCTGCACTGACTCTCCTCTGAATACCAAGACAAGTGCAAGTTGTCTGTATCCATATTGAAAGTTCTGCATGGTATAGGCCCTAGCTAGCAGAGCAATCATCTTTCCTTCACTGAGAACAGCTTCCCACAACAATTACATTCTGTTGGAACAAAAACTGTTGCCAATAGAAAGAGGATATGCAGAAGGTAGGACTTTAATGGGAGCTCCGTCTACGCTCTGGAACACACCCTGGCAAGAAATAAGAATGGCATGACCACTTTCAAAACTAAATGCAAACATCATTTATTCACTGCAGTTTTCCTTCAATAAGATGATCTTCACACAAGTCTACATACATGGGGAGGGGGGAAGAAATACTGTAGATAAACTGATATGGAATGTCAGTCAATCCAACTAGATTATTCTCATCGATTTTCAAAACACGATCATTTGATCTTTATCAGCCACTGGAATAATCAACAGCCAGTCTCGGCCTCTGCAGCAGGGTGGAGTCCACATAGGAGCCCTGGACATGGGGCAGGGCCAGGCTGCCTTGAATAAGGCTCAGTGCCTTGTTAGCAGGACTGAGCAGCCCAAACGGTATATAAACCCCAGTCCCGGGGCAGGGCAGTGGTCAGCCAGGCAACAGGAGGGACACTGGTTTAACAGTATATATGCCCTGGCTCTAGGGCAGGGTCTGGTAATTGCCCAAGAAACACTGAGCTCCTCTTTAACAGGGCTGCACAGTCAAACGGTGGTAGCAGGGCAGGGCAGCAGGCACACCACCGAGGCAGTGTGGCTTGGGAGAGGCAGGGAAAACCTCTCCAGGGTGAGGTGTAGGGGGGCACAGGCCCACCCACTACACTGCGCCTCAGCTCAGGGCCTTAGCAGTAGCTCACAGTAGTATTTGGTCAGTGGGGATCCAGACAGAAACACACTGCCATGGGCTCTGGTGGGGTGCTCCCTGGGCTACTTCCTACCTCCATCTCCCACAGCGCAAGGTCCCACTCCAGATCATCCAGCAGGTCAGGCAGTTCTGTGCCCTCTGGGTAAGTAGCTGTCAGACAATCAGGAAGCTTGGGTATGTTTACACCATTGGGGTAGTGGACTAGTGGCCGGACTGTGAGCTTGGGCTGGTCCTGGGCCCCTGGGTAGCCGGCAGTCAGCAGGTTCGCAGGCTCCAGCAGGTTGGGTGCCTCCAGGTAGCGGGCAGTCGACAGGTTTGCAGGCTCAGGCAGATATGGGACGTTCAGGTAGCTGGAAGGTTCGCAGGCTCCAGCAGGTCAGGTCCTTCCCAGTAGCGAGTGTGCAGTGGGGCAGAGGGCCCAGGTAGGTCTGAGACCTCTGGATAGCAGGCAAGAGGGAGGATCAAACATGTCTCTGGGGGTCCTGTCTGGCCAGCTGGTGGGGTGTCTGGCCAGTCAGTCGGAGAGGTGAGGGGCCTTCGGCTCCTGTTCCCATGAGCCCAGCCAGGGCCCTCTGCTTGGCTGAGAGGTTGCCCTTTTAATGAGCCCTAGGCACCACCCCAGGCACTTACTGCCTCCTGCGTCTGTCTATTTCTGGGGTCCCAAGCATAGGTGTTCTGGGCCCAACCACCAAGGCCTCCAGGAGGCTTCCTCTGCTTTAGGGGAGGGGTGGGGCCACACCACCTTGCTACACGCCCCTCCCCCCATCTGGTTCCCACTTGCTGAGGCCAGGTTCTCATATCTCCACCAGGTGGGACAGGAGGTCTGCATTTGCACGGTCTTTCCCTGTCCAACGGTGGACCATAAAAGCACATGGCTGCAGCACCAAAAAGCAGTACGTGATTTGGGCACTACCGCTTTTCATGCAGGTCAGACATTGCAACTGGTCATGGTTGATAACCAGCATGAATGCCACCCCCCCAGTGATAGTGCCTTAGGGCATCACAGGCCCACTTCGTGGCAAGGGCCTCCCTTTCTACCACTTGAATAGTGGTTCTCCTGGGCAAAGAGCTTCCCGCTAATGTATACTAGAGGATGGTCCTCTCCATCAACCTCTTGGGACAGAACAACCCCCAAGTCCCAAGTTGAAGCATCCATCTGGAGGATGAAGCTGCGGGAAAAGTCTGGGCTGTAGAGGACTGGCTCCTGGGACAGGCGGTCTTTAAGGGTCTGGAATGCATTTTCACAGGACTGGGTCCAGACCACCTGTTGGGGCTTGTCCTTTGTCAAAAGCTCAGTCAAGGGTGCAGCACTCGAGGCAAACTGGGGGATAAAACACTGATAGTAGCTAGTGACACACAGGAATTGGAGGAGGGTATGGGTTAATTAACAAACCTTTCCGCTCACACAGAACGTTGATGTAATAGTGCTGGAGTTTCTTGTTCCGGTGCGTCTGGTGGATCTCAAATGTAACAGGCCCAACCAGACAGGTGATTTCGTAGGGTCTCTGCCAGTGAGCTAACTGCTTGGATTCGCTTGTAGGCAGGAGGACCAAGTCCTGGTCACCAGGTGCGAATCTGCAGGCCTGTGCACCCTGGTTATATGTGCAGGCTTGGGTCTCTTCCTCACGTTCTCTTGGGCTAGGGCCCCTGCTTGCTCCAGACACCCCTGGAGCTGTTGAACATAGTTCAGCAGCCCTGGGAAGGAGAGGACGTCTGTCCCCGGGTCTTGCGCAGCAGGTCCAGAAAACTTCGGAGCTGGCATCTGTACAATAGCTCCAGAAGAGAGAACTTTGTAGATGACTGGGGTACCACATGAATGGCCAGGAGCAAGGGTGGGAGCAGCTGGTCCCATCATCACAGTTCTTCTCAGGAGAACTTCTGCATCATCTGTTTCAAGGTCTGGTTACATTGCTCCACCAGTCAGTCAGTCTGCGGATGGTAGACAGATGCGCACAACTGCTTAATGCCCAGGAGTTCACAGACTTACTTGAACAGCCTAGAGGTAAAGTTGGTGCCCTAGTCTGTGAGAAGTTCTTGGAGCAGGTCCACCCCGACAAACACCTTGATTAGCTCCCTCACAATGGTGTGGGCTGTAACGCTCCACAGCAGTATGGCCTCAGGGAAGCATGCTGCATAGTCCGTGAGCACCAACACACACTGGAATCCTGCCACACTCTTTAGGAGCGGTCCCACAAGGTGCATGACCACCCTCTCAAATAGGGCTTCTACACTGGCATAGGCAAAAATGGAGCCTGGGGTATCCACAGAGGAGTGGCCAGCTGGCATGCCAGGTAGGAACTGTAATAGTTCTACATCTCTTGATGAACCCCCAGCCAGAAAAAATGGGTCAGGATTCTGGCTTGTGTCTTCTCTTGTCCCAAATGGTCAGTGGCAGGCATATTGTGGGCCAACCTCATCATCACATGATGGTGACAGCAGGGGACCAGAAACTGAGTTCCAAGTTCTTTGGTGCAATTATCCCACTTGACTCAGCACAGCCCGATCCTGCTGTAACTCGAAGTGGGGGGTTTGTCACAGTCCCATCCATGGCGGCCAGCTGTTTGTATGAATGGCTTAGCCTGGGGTCTTCTCTCTGGTCCTGGCAAAAGTCCATAGTCTGCAGGACATTGGGGTCGCATTCCGGCAAAGGCCCCTCTAGTTTGTCTTTCTATCCCTCAGGGTCTAGTGACTTCTCCCCTCAGGGCAGGATTCTGGGCTATCACCCTTTAGGGCCGGAACGGCCCTCCACTTAGGGTCTAGGGGTGAGCAAAGGACACTGGAGAATCCTGGCCAGTCTTGCCCCAAGATCACCGGGTATGTCAGCTGCAGGGGCAAGCCGACCACCATCAGGTGCCTGACTCCTGCTATGGTCAGTACGACAGGAGCACTAGGGTATGGTCACACATCCCCACGCATGCACTGCAGCCAAATCATGCCCAGCCAGGTGTCAGACTGCCACCCAGGCCTCTCGTGGACAAACATCTGTCTGCAGCCTGAATCCGTGAGGGCTAGCATTGGATGACCGTTGACAACCATTGAGATCATGATTGCGGGGGCCTGTCACGGCTGGGCCCTGGCTTCCCCAGCCCACACGTGGCCAAAGTTGCAGTCCATCTCACTGCAGTCCCGGCGGAGCTGCCCGTATTGCCCACAAACAAAGCCCCTTAGGGGTCTTGGCACCCTCTATGGGCAGGCCTTCCTGCAAGTGCCGGGGGGTGGGCTCTGCTTGGCTCCTGTATGGCTCAGTTCAAGGGTTGCATGCCCCTGTTGTGCTGGGGGTGGTCCAGATGCCTCAGGCCAGGGTTCTAGTTGGGGCTCACTGACTCTTGCAGGAAGCTTTGGAGTTCAGGTCAGGTGCCCCACCTTTGCTGCGAGCTGGGGCGGTCAGGTGCTGGTGGGTGGCCCCGAGTGCCGGGGTCCCTGGTGTTTCAGTAGCAAGGAAGTCCTCCATCAGGGTGATGGTGGCGGACATCCTTCAGGCTGGTGGTGCAGAACCCAGGCTCATCCTTATGGTGGGGGGATGTGCAAGAACTCTTTGAGAAGGACCTGCTGTGTGTGTTCCTTGGGGGTTCTTCTGTCTGGCTGCAGCCATTGCCAGCACACATCTCTCAATTCTTGAGCCACACAGCTGGGCCGCACCCCCATGGGTTGTGTCAAATTTTGGAACTGCTGTTGGAAGATCTCTGGGCTGAGGTGCAGTGCATCCAGGACGGTGTCCTTCATGCAGTCATAGTTCTGTGCATCATCCACAGAGAGGCCTCTACATGCCCTCTCGGCTGCCACTGTCAGGTACGGGTCCAGGAGGGTGGCTCATTGCTTGTGGGGCCACCTGCCAGTGCCTTGCATTTGAAGGTGATGAGGAAGGGCTCGGGATCATCAGCTGGCCCCATCTTTATAAACTGGACTGGTATACAGGGTCCACGTGACTTGGCGGGGTCTCCAGCTGCTGCAGGTGTTCTTGGCTCTTCACCCACAGCTCATGGATCAGCTCTTGCTGCTGCTGCAGCTGTTGTTGCTGCTGGAGCTGGGCAGCCTGCTGCACTTGCTGGCTGTCAGCCAGGAACTTAACCAGTTTATAAATTTCTATAGCTCTGGTAGGATTCCATCTGGGTCTGACCCCTTCTCGCAGTGGTCCAGGGATCAGAATACCCACATTCTCCACCATGTATAGAGGTGTTGGCCAGGGAAGTGCACCCCCTCTGGGGCAGAGCAGGTCACAACACCTCTCCCAAGTCCAGGAGCCACCTGGTTCTTAGTGGGCAGTGGTCTCTCTGGGGCCGAGACCCTTTAATGGGGCTGCAGTCCAAACAGGCAGGCAGTGTATAAGCCCTGGCCCTAGGTCAGGACAGTGCCGCCATACGTCAGGCTCAGCCACACCACCTCGCTACATTTAGCTTTTCTGCGAACAAAAAGTAAAAGATGACTGTGTAGGATACAGCGGTGACTGTTTTCAAGGAAATGAAAATCAGATGACAAGTCAGAATATGACCCATTACAGATATGTTGTAAACTTCCAAATAATTCTTTTTCAAAAACCTTATGATCCAAGTACATGTAAGAGTAATTCGTATTATGAAATATATCACTTGACATAATAAAACATTAGCACTGTGCTCAGTTTTCCTAGAAGAGTTCTCCCCTTGCCTGTTCTCAACGGATCAGATAATGCTGGTTATGGATATTTGACTACTTTATAAGACTTAAGACGACAACAGAAAAGGGATACTTTCTTTTTTAGTAGTAATTTACTTGTTTCTCTTTGCATTTGTTCTCTGACAAGATTTGCACATACAATCTTCTTCCTGAGTTTTAGGCATAATTTCACTTTTTTGTTCAATGTGACGAAACAGCAATGGCTTCACCAGCCTTGACCTTTTGAGGGGCTGATAAACAATATAGGGAAAAATCACTGACACATTTTTCTGCAGCCTTCAGTAATGCTCTCTATTTCACTCAGTGATATAAATAAATGAATAACCCATGACAATGCTGCTTGTTAAAAAAGAGCACCATATAGCACTGATATGTTACACAAAGTGCCTACAATCTGTCAACTAAGGGCACTGTCTGGAAAGGTATTGTAACATTACCACAGACAAAAGAAAAAAAGATAAAGTTAATTACACATCATGGTGTGAAAACAGAAGCATCCATCGAGCATCTACAGAGCCTGATCCACTTTTTCATTGCCAGAGCTAGTTTCCCCACGTTCAAAGCATAGGGCACTTTGCAGGGTGGGACGTGAAATCTTGTGCTGCTGCTACCAATCTGTGCTGGATGTGTTTTCTGGAGAGTCTTCAGGACTGCAAGAGGGGGCAACCTGACATCTTTGAAAAGCACTGAGCAACATCTCATGAAAGGGGCTCATATGCCAACTAGAAACTTTCAGCTGCACAGGAGTACATGGAAGTCGGGTATCACTTGTCTCCTCTGAACACTATCATTTCAAACTGTGCTTAACATAGATTGCCTTCCTGCTCTTTGAAAGCTGTGGCACTGCCTGTCTATAGATCAAGTTTTCATCAATAACAGCCAAATGATCATTGTGATTAAACTTGTTATTCCCTGATGGAATGGGAAAAATACTATTTCAACTTCAAATAATTAAATCAGTAGTAAACCTGTTACTGCAACTAGCACCCTAAAGAGGATATACAAAAAGATTAAACTGTCCAGAAACGTGAATGCTAATCTACAACATTTAAATCTGCTTGTGAAGGGGCAGAAAACCCGTGTCTCCTCTTCGAGTCCTCCGTGACTATTCCTGTTCCTTGCTCCTCCCTATAAAAGTCTACTTGCCAAAACACCTCATTGGCAATCTTCTGACCTCCTTCCAAGACTAGTGTGATATATCCCCCTTCGCCTCTTTAAAGATACAACCTGGAGCTCAGATGCAGCTTCACTGTTTTTCTCATGAGTTTTGGCTTGCAAACCACCTGGATTTTATCAGTACCTAAAGCTTGCAGGTTAATGTGTGATGATTGCTGAAGAAACAGAAGATTAAATGGTGAAGTGCTATAGTAAAAACATGCCCCTCCCCTCTGATCACCAAAAATTCCAAACAGATCCTGCAATAAAATTTTTAAAAAGGGTTGCTTGGATTTATTTATGTAACTTTTGGAGGACAGGGAAAGGAGAGCAGGTGGAGTTTGGCTGGACAGGACAATCATCATGAAAGAAAGTAGTTTAGAAGTTTATCTTTTCATCAAACTGACCCCCATTTTTTAAATAAAGGGAATAATTCATCTGTTACTGAATTTCATTCTTTTTCTGAAAGGATGACATTTAGAATTGCTTAAAGGATCTGTGTGCCCAGGTGCCACTAAAAGTAATAGGTATTTTGTGTCCCTATCTACCATGTGACTTTGACAAACTCAGACTATGTTTCTTATAATATTAGGACAATTTCACCTGTCTAATTGAACAAAACTCATAAAAACCTGCTTTAAACCATGACAAAATGAGAGGTTCTAAAGGATATTTGGTTAAGTTTTTAAAATGCAAAGGAAATGGTATTAACATTAAACTCATTATGGAACTCACAAAAATGGTATGGGCCAGAGATAAGCTATACCTATTCCAGAACTGCTTCTTAACTGTGCCATGTAATTTCTTTGACAATTTCCTACACACACTTAAAAAGTCACCTAAAACAAAACCCCTTATCCAGCCTGAATAAACTGTCTTGTAGCACTCACTATAGGAAGATCAGCAGAAGTATGCACACAGCTGTGTAACATCTGGCATGCAGGTGTATGAGGTGCATTTGATTGCTGTCTGGCCAGCCTCCACAATTTTTTTTTTTGAAGTATAACAAACAGTCTTTGCTTGGAAAGATATACAGCAGTACTTTGTCCTCTGATCAAAATTAATTTACCCTCAATGCATTAATCTCAGGCAGGTAAGGTAGAAGGGTATACATTCATTCATTTGCAAGACAGAGCGCTACTATGGAACTGCATCTCTATAAAGCCTGGTTCTTTAGCTTGATACAAATCATTTAGCTTGTATTTAGTAAGAAGTGGGCATCAGTAGCAAGGCTCAGATCAAATAAATACTCCATTGCAGTAAAAAATGGAACAGAAACAAATGTTTTCATTAATCTTAAACTTGCAAGTTGGTACCAGGAATATCACTGAAGCTAACCTTAAATATAGTACCAAAGACAAGACTAAACAAACCATTGCACAAGATGTAGGACATGAAGGGCATATGTGAAGATCTCATTTAAAGGCAGACAGAACATTTATGCAAAGAACTGAATGCAGAGTATTCCTTTCAACCAGAGGAAAGTCAATGGTACATTAAATCCATGCTGCCTCAGACCTTGATTCAGCAAAGCTCTTAAACATGGGCTTATCTTTAAAACCTGTATTTACATACATTCTTATTTAGCAAAGCACTTCAACACTTGCAAGCATACACTTAAGTGTTTTGCTGCTCAGGAATGGATTTAAACTGGTGGTTAAAAACAGTTTGCTGAATGGAGGCCTACGACAGGAAAGGCAGTGTTGTTGGGGGCCACAGGTCTTCCACAGAAACCCATAATAAGCACTATCATTATACTCACTACATAAAAGCAGCGTCTTACACAAAAACCACCCCAAAATGATTTAATTTCTGATATACAATGTGTTAACTGCTATTTGTACAGCTTGCAAACCAGCCCAGCAGTGACACTCAACATGCCTAACAACTTAAATACATGTGTTTTTCTTTCATCTCTTGCTGTTAAGGAAGAGTCATGCCTTTACAGAATTGTAGCACCAAGTTGTGCATGGGGAAAAATAAAAAAAGTTGAAATATAACATGTCCAATACAGCCTAACTACCTCAACAGCATTGAGCCACCCTCCCATTCCGCCTTTCCCTCCACCCATGACCACATTCCCCAATCAGTGGAGAAGTTCATAACTGAGAATATTAATGTTTTCTATCAATATTTTCTCTTCTGTCAAGAGTTTTACTTAAGACAACAGGAGAAATGATTCCTTCTTGTCATGCAACCCTGCCCTGTCCCCTCCTGAAACTGGAGATGAATTGAACATGAGCAAGCACATGTGAATGAGTGCTGAAAGGCCAAGTAACAGACGGGTTGCTTTTCTAAGGAAAAGGAGTCTTTAGCACAAGCAAAGAAACTTGCCAAACTTTCCTAATGCTGGATTGGATTAGAAGCATAAATTGGCAGCCTCGTTGGCAGTGAGAAAACAGATAATCAGTCATAAAACATGGGCAGAGTAATAAAACACAGAGGGCTGATGGCACCTGAACTAGGTTCAGCCTATTTCTAACCAAAATGGCATGTTCCACCCATTACTGGGAGCTTTAGGCTTGTCCAACTTGCCCTGACTACAAGAGAGCACAAATAATATTTTCCTCTACCAGTTGAAACTCTCTAATCCAGAACTCTCTTGTCCATCTTGTCCGTAATCCAGAATTATTTTTGTTAGCTGAATAGCCACTTCTCATGGGTGTGGCCAAGTTTCCCATAGCTCCATAAATCATAGAATGCTAGGACTGGAAGGGACCTTGAGATGTCATTGAGTCCAGCCCCTGCCCTCATGGTAGGACCAAGTACTGTCTAGACCATCCCTGATAGACATTTATGTAACCTGTTCTTAAATATCTCCAGAGATGGAGACTCCACAACCTCCCTAGGCAATTTATTCCAGTGTTTGACCACCCTGACAGTTACGAACTTTTTCCTAATATCCAACCTAAACCTCCCTTGCTGCAGTTTAAGCCCACTGCCTCTTGTTCTATCCTCAGAGGCCAAGAAGAACAAGTGTTCTCCCTCCTTTTTATGACACCCTTTTACATACTTGAAAACCGCCACCATGTCCCCCACGCCTTAATCTCCTTTTTTCCAAAGTAAACAAGACCAATTATTTCAGCCTTTCTTCAAAGGTCATGTTCTCTAGACCTTTGATCATTCTTGTTGCTCTTTTCTGGACCCTTTCCAATTTCTCCACATCTTTCTTGAAATGCGGCGCCCACAACTGGACACAATAATCCAACTGAGGTCTAACCAGCGCAGAGTAGAGTGCAAGAATGACTGCTGGTGTCTTGTTCACAACACACCTGTTAATGCATCCCAGAATCATGTTTGCTTTTTTTTTTTTTTTTTTTGCAACAGCATCACACTGTTGACTCATATTTAACTTGTGGTCCACTATAACCCCTCAATCCCTTTCTGCCATACTCCTTCCCAGACAGTCGCTTCCCATTCTGTATGTGTGAAACTGATTGCTCCTTCCTAAGTGGAGCACTTTGCACTTGTCTTTATTAAACTTCATCCTGTTTACTTCAGACCATTTCTCCAATTTGTCCACATCATTTTGAATTTTGACCCTATCCTCCAAAACAGTTGCAACCTCTCCTACCTTGGTATCATCTGCAAACTGAATAAGCGTACTGTCTATGTCAATATCTAAATCGTTGATGAAGATATTGAACTGAACTGGTCTCAATACAGACCCCTGTGGAACCTCACTCATTACACCTTTCCAGCAGGATTGAGAACCATTAATAACTACTCTCTGAGTATGGTTATCCAGACAGTTTTGCACCCACCGTATAGTAGCCCCATCTAAGTTGTGTTTGCCTAGTTTATTTATAAGACTATCATGTGAGACCATATCAAATGCCTTACTAAAATCTAGGTATACCACATCCACCACTTCTCCCTTATCCACAAGGCTCATTATCCTATCAAAGAAAGCTATCAGATTGGTTTGACATGAGCTGTTCTTTGCCAATCCATGCTGGCTGTTCCCTTTCAGCTTACCACCTTCCAAGTGTTTGCAGATGATTTCCTTCATTACTTGTTCCATTATCTTTCCTGGCACAGAAGTTAAACTGACTTGTCTGTAGTTTCCTGCGCTGTTCTTATTCCCCTTTTTATAGGTGGACACTATATTTGCCTTTTTCCAGTCTTCTGGAATCTCTCCTGTCTCCCATGATTTTCCAAAGATGACAGCTAATGGCTCAGATAGCTCCTCCATCAGCTTCTTGAATATTCTAGGATGCATTTCATCAGGACCTGGCGACTTGCAGACATCTAACTTTCCTAAGTGATTTTTAACTTGTTCTTTTTTAATTTTATCTTCTAAACCTACCCCTTTCCCACTAGCATTCACTATGTTAGGCCTTCCTTCTTCAGACTTTTCAGTGAAGACCAAAACAGCCATTAAGCACCTCTGCCATTTCCAAGTTTCCCATTACTGTCTCTCCCTCCTCACTGAGCAATGGGCCTACGCTATCCTTGGTCTTCCTCTTGCTGTTAACGAAGTCTTCTTGTTTCCCTTTATGCTTGTAGCTAATTTGAGCTCATTTTGTGGCTCTGCCTTTCTAATCTTGCCCCTGCATTCCTGTGTTGTTTGCCTATATTCATCCTTTGTCATTTGTCCTAGTTTCCACTTTTTCATATGATTCCTTTTTTATTCTGAAATCACGCATAATCTCCTGGTTAAGCCAGGGCGGTCTTTTGCCATAGTTTCTATATTTCCTACACAGAGGAACAGCTTGCTTTTGGGCCCTTAATAATGTCCCTTTGAAAAGCTGCCAACTTTCCTCTGTTGTTTTTGCCCTCAGTCTTGCTTCCCATGGGACCCTACGTACCAGCTCTCTAAGTTTTTGGTATACCAAAATCTGCCTTTCTGAAATCCATTGCCTCTATTTTGTTGTTCTCCCTTCTACCCCTCCTTAAAATTGTGAACTCTAGGATTTCATGATCACTTTCACCCAAGAGTTTGTTTACAGTTGCCAGTCTGTCAGCTCGCAGTCTTCTGTGCTTTTATTGAGCTGTTATTTACCCCTAAATGTCTTCTAAGTGTTCAGTAAGTGGAGGAAATGTTGGTAATGTGCTAGAAAATACTGACTTCCTATCATTCAACAAAGTCTTTCATCTGGCAGAGGTCAGGTCCTGAGGGTGCCGTATGAGAGAGGTGCAACCTGTACTGATGTGTGAAATGCTTTTCATTTTACCTAGGTGCCAGTAAATTTGGTTGTTTTGAGTTGGATTTATTTTCACCATTAGAAGCTCTGTTCCCTAAAACATCCCATAACTTGTGTTTGAAGGAGCCCCTCATCTAGAGGAAAGTTGGCCAGTGTGACCAGTGCAAGGAAGGATTAGCAAAGCCTGTGGCATGCATTTTTTATTTACTTGAAATATTGCGGCAAATACGAAGCTTAGAAAGAAACTGGTAAATTTTACAATGTCATTACACATTTATCACCCACACACCTATGTTTGGCTAACTGTCCCATGTAGTGGTACCTAGACCACATCACAGAGAAAGAATAAGTGTTCTCTATAGCCTAACCTGAGAGTCAGCTGGCTTTCAGCTCAAGTAGCACCTCTAAGCTCCAGAGGTCCCAGGTTCAAGCCCACCTGAGGGCACTTACCCACTGTATATAAACATTTGCAGGATTGCATAAGATTAGGGCTCAAACCATGCAACTGCCATTTAAAAAAAAATCCATGCCCAACCAGAGGCAGGAGAAAGATCTGTTTTGAACTTTGTTGAAAGCCTAGCTGCCCTCACAAAAAACACTGTCTAAAACTTGACTTGTTTCATTTCTAGGTTTGAACCACTGTCATGGTTCATGGCATGTGGACAAGGGGGCTCCTGTGGATATAGTGTACTTAGATTTTCAGAAAGCCTTTCACGAGGTCCCTCACCAAAGGCTGTTAAGCAAAGTTAACTGTCATGGGATATGAGGGAAGGTCCTCTCTTCGACTGGTAACTGGTTAAAAGATCAGAAACAAAGGGTAGGAATTCATGGTCGGTTTTCAGAATGGAGGTAAATAGTGGTGTCCCCCAGGTGTCTGTACTGGGACCAGTTCTATTCAGCATATTTATAAATTATCTGGAAAAAGGGAAAAACAGTGAGGTGGCAAAATTTGCAGATGACACAAAACTACTCAAATAGTTAAGTCTCAAGCAGACTGTGAAGAGCTACAAAAGGATCTTAATAAACTGGGTGATTGGGCAACGAAATGGCAGACAAAATTCAAGGTTGATAAATGCAATGTAATGGACCTTGGAAAATATAATCCCAACTATACATATAAAATGATGGGGTCTGACTTAGCTGTTACCACTCAAGAAAGAGGTGGTGTCATTGTGGATAGTTCTCTGGAAACATCCACTCAATGTGCAGTGGCAGTCAAAAAAGCTAACAAAATGTTGGGAATCATTAAGAAAGGATTAGATAAAACAGAAAATATCATATTACCTTTATATAAATCCATGGTACATCCACATCTGGAATACTGTGTGCAGATGTGGTCACTCCATCTCAAAAAAAGGTATACTGGAATTGGAAAAGGTTCAGAAAAGGGCAAGAAAAATGATTCAGGGTATGGGACGTCTGCCATATGAGGAGAGATTAATAAGACTGGGACTTTTTAGCTTGGAAAAAAGACAATTAAGGGGGGATATGATAGAGGTATATAAAATCATGACTAGTGTGGAGAAAATAAACAAGGAATTGTTATTCACTCCTTTTCACAACAGAAGAACTAGGGGTCACCAAATGAAATTAATAGGCAGCAGGTTTAAAACAAACAGTTTTTTCACACAACACACAGTTAACCTGTGGAACTCCTTGCCAGAGGATGTTGTGAAGACCAAGACTATAGTAGAGTTAAAAAAGAACTAGATAAATTCATGAGGGATAGGTCCATCAATGGCTATTAGACAGGATGGGCATGGACTGTGTCCCTAGCCTCTAGTTGCAAGAGGTTGGAAATGGGCAACAGGGAACTGATCACTTGATGATTACCTGTTCTGTTCATTCCCTCTGGGGCACCTGGCAATGGCCACTGTTGGCAGACAGGATACTGGGCTTGATGGACCTATGGTCTGACACACGATGGGTGTTCTTATGTCAAATGTCTGTGAAAAAATTAGTCTCATTCATCTCAAAAATAGCAATTCTCAAAATCACAACATTTACATATTTCATCATTTAAAATTACGGGAAAATACTACAGATATGGTAAACAGGGCAGCCAGTTGTTGAGGCACGGCCAGACCCTCACTGAAGAAATAACACGAATGTCATTCCCAAGAGGTGATTCAGCCTTTCTTCCGGTGAGTGTGTTTAGGAGGAGACCATGTGGTCCAGACCAGTCAAACACAACTTTGAAGTAAAAAAGACTGCACTGGCAGTTAAACAGCTACCCAAAAGCTGCAATTTATTGGCACTTTCACATGCCTGAATGCCTAATACATTTCCCGGTGCCTGAAACATATTCCCACCAACTCCGTATTTAGAATAAACGAAGCATACATTTTTGTCAGGGATAAGGGGCGGTCAACAGACCCCCATCCACACGGCTTGTTTTGTGGCAACAGAAGCCTCTGCTGAGACAGCAATCACCAGAGTGTATGCAAGTGAGGAGTGCAATTTGTAAATTAGCTCCTCATTTGCACTGTTGAGTGCCCTCATTTGCATGACCCTGCCAGCAGCAGCATGCCGTGTACACGTAGCCTAGGAGTAATTAACGATAGGTGAGCAAATATAATAAACAAAAAGGTGATATAACAACTGAAAGTATTCAAAAAAATGTCAGGAAGAAAGGGGTTTCAAAGTGCAGATCAGGAAAGATTCTGATTTTTATAAATGTAGTCCTGGAGTGAGTTAAGCCACAAGTCCTTCTGAGAAACAAGCACAAATCAATTAAAATGCACAGCAATGAAATTAACAAAATTAGGATCATGTGAACTTTAGCTCCAAACAAACATTTTGAAGATTGAGAAGCTATTTCTACACTGCAGTGGTCCTTCAAAAGAAGTTCTTTTGGAAGATCTCTTCCGTAAAAGCTTCTTTTGAAACACCGTGACCACACACAAAAAAGCAGACTGAAAAATTGATCCGCTCTTTTCATGGAGAGTGGCCACACCCCCGCCACTCTTTTGAAAGAATGGGCCAGGAAACACCATGGATAGAAACATCTGGCACCATGGAAGGCTGCTCCCCCTGCACCCCGAAAAAAAAAAAAAGGCCCCTGGGGGAATCTACACACTTTTTTCCCCTGAAAGAATATTTTGGAAAAAGGCTCTCTTCCTCATTAGGGAGTGGAAGAGGGCTGCCAGAAAAAGTGCCATGTTTCTTATGATTTAATATTGAAAGAATGTATTTTGTGTGCAGACACTCTGCGGAATTTTTTTGAAAGAGCCCTGGCTTTCCCAAAAAATGATCAGTAGTGTAGACGCAGCCAGAGTGTTTGGATACATTAGTCTCCTTACCAAGAAATAAAATAAACATTTGTTTCTCTCAATATCTAGGCAAATTATGCTCTTCAAATCTCACACATAGTATTGCTTTCACGAGGCAGCAGCTGCACAGTGCATCTGGGACATCGCAGATCTTGGAAAGCTCCACTGCCTACAAAACTGGTGGAAGCAGCCAGCTAAAACCACACAAATCTTCGAGAATTTCATAATGGGACTGTATCCCTACATGTACATTGATTGACCTATCTCAGGTGTGTGAAACATGCAACTCCAGAGCCACCTGTGGCTCTTTAAGGATTTCTTTGTGGTTTCTGACACTATAATTGCAAAGTGAAAAAACAAAAAAACCTCTTGATTATTTTTGATAAACGATGAACATCTAAAAGCCCAGCAATGAACAACTCCTATCTAAATAGCAAACATGTGATTTTGAAATACTGGATAACTCCCCCTTTAATATGTGCAGTGCACTGAGGGATATGATACTGTATCTGCTTTTTGATCGTGTTGCTAATAAAGTCTTGATTCTGAAAAGGAAAAGGAAGCTTGCAGCATTCCTGCTGTGAAGGTCAACATGCATTTGAAATAAGAAAACTGAAATTAGATGTGAACTAAATCTGGCATAACAAAAGTGGGTTCAGAAGTGAAAGTCAGGAAGACAGTGGTACAAACACACATTATTTTGTTAGTCTTTAAAGTGCTACAGGACTGCTTTTTTGTTTTGTGAAGACACAGACTAACACAGCTACCGCTCTGTTATTACACACCTTTAGTGTGAGAGGAAATAGAATATGTAAAAAATTGTGAACACCCTGTAGTAAACATGTA
Source organism: Carettochelys insculpta (assembly GCF_033958435.1). Taxonomy (NCBI): domain Eukaryota; kingdom Metazoa; phylum Chordata; order Testudines; family Carettochelyidae; genus Carettochelys; species Carettochelys insculpta. The sequence continues at coordinate 94,586,293 of NC_134139.1, forward strand.
CCATATTAGATATCATTGTGTATGTGCTGTTCTTAAAATAGGGGTTACAAAAAGTATGGTTTGACATTACTATTTAAAGACCGCCTCATATTCATATGCATTGCAGCTCTTGAATTCCTGAGTTTTTACCAAATTTGGAAAAATGTCTCTTCTTGCTATTTTGGTTGCTGACCACTGAGCTATCTGATGCAGAACTGACACTGGAAAGGTAGGGGTGACGGGAGAAACAAGAACTGCAGGATAAGAAAACAGCTTGTGTGAGAGTGAAGCAGGGTAGGAAGATTAATCTGAGAGAACTGCAGTCTGTGGAATGATCATGTCTGCTTGAAGAAGAATTAGGAAAGGGTGAGAGCAGAGGAAGGAGTAGGTTGGGAGGTGAGAGGCAGAATGCTGCAGTGCACAGCAAAAGAATTAGGGAGGGACAAGACCTCAAAAGAAGAGTGATCCAAAAGAAGAGTGAAGCAGGGAGATAATCCAGAGGTAACAATATTACACAAGAGTTAGCAGACCATAGCTTTGAAAGCCAAGAAAGGAAATCATTTTAAGTATTTCACTTGTAACATTCAGAGGCCTAAAGGTCTTTAGACTGGACAACACTGAGCTGGACTCTCTCTGAACAGACACCATAAGCCCTCTCTGTCTTAAAGCATGTATAGTACTAAAAAAAATAAGACAAAACAAAGGATTTGAGAATACATTTTACTTAGAACTAGAGACAATTAAATTACGAGCAACCATCTCTTTCCATGATGAATGTAGTTAACTTTTAGCCAAACTTGAATGGATTGAGAATCAAGATATTACCACACCTGAAAACAGACAGTGTCACGTGATACAAATTACACTAGCTTGTTCTGGTATAGGGTTTCACTAAAAGATAGCATGTAGCCATGGAAATTGTGGCACAAAACCATCACCCTTCAGAGTGGTGTGGAGGTAAAAATATTTAACATTTGATTTTTCTTTTTAAACGACAATTTTCTTGCACCATTTCTCCAAACTGTTAAAAGGCATTTCAACAACTAGTTTCCGCTCTCACTCCCAATCATCCTAGTAATTGTTTTGTCTGGGAGTCTAATTAACAAGCAATTATAATTACATGAAAAATTTTAGCAACGTCTTCATGATGCTGAACACAACCTAACTTGAACGAAAACAGATTATACAGAAATGGGACATTGACCCAGAGCTAGTTCATAGCTGCTGAGGAATCTTCAGTAAAAATTAGTTTCAGATTTAAAAAGACCTAATATTAGTTTACAACAGCACAATCCACTAATGCATTAAAGACTAGTAAGCCTCATTCTTCAGAAATGCCAGCCTCCTGCAGCTTCCCCTTGACTTGAGTTGAAATTGCAGATGCTCAACGTGTCTTAATGGTTAGGCAACTGGTGTGCTGAGATGACAACCTATTATGCTGATTCATTTTATTTCATTGTTCCTTTCTGCTTTTCTATCTGCAGCCATCTGTAAATTCTTGTGCTATGTTTGTATAGCACCTAACACAAGGGGGTCTTGGTCAATCAGTGGGCTGTTGAATGCTACCACAATACAAATAAACAAAATAACTACTGCAAATCAGGCCCAGAGTGTTTAAATTTAAAATTAGGATTTTGTAAGTTTAGAACAGTAAAAGACAACTTAGGTCCTTATTTATAACATTACAAAAGGTCCCTTTGTTTCTGTGATTTCTTCCGTACAACTTGGGATACTTCCTGTCATGGTATCTCTGTGATTTCTCATGTAACAATGTAACCTTGTGATGCAGCTGCTTTTATTTGTTTAGTGCAAAATTTATGTTCCGAAATTTTCATCTTGCTGAGCCACATTAGGTGTTTCTTACATTCAAATAAAAAGCTAAAATTAACTCGCTGGCAGGTCTTTCTTTAGGGCTTTTGCTGCTGTGGGTTCACATATGATCTACATGTTTAACATGGAAAACCTTATCACAAAAGTCAAATGAAAACGGCTTTAATTATTTTTGTATGAATGTCTCATGGTTCATTTTATAAATCAATGTTATTTTGTGCAACATTTCAACTGCACTCTGTGGTTAGGTGCATCTCCCCTCATCCTCTATACTTCTGTTCTTTGTTTGCACAGCCTGTAGCAAAAAGGGTGCCTGGTCCATAACTGGGGCTTCTGGATGCTACGCCAACAATGGGCAGCCAAGGCTAGTAAGTGGGCGGCATGAGTGGCCCTCCTTTGCATCAGTGGGCTGCAAGATTGAAATCGGGCACGTGCACATGCATGAACCATGAACTCAAGAATAAGTTTAGATACATTGCACTTGATTCTCCATCTTCATCAGGCCTTTTTCAACTTAAAATGATCCATTATTGGGGGCTAATTAAATTGGTGGCAAAAGTAACAAAGCAGCAGAGGGAGTGTGCGGTTCTCACAATGTTTTGTGCAATCAGCATGCACCTAACACACAAGCGTATGCCTCGCTTCTCATTTTGTCAGGGGCTGCTTAAGCATCACCTCTGCTGAAGGCCCTGCACCCAACTGCACCCCACCTAGCTTCTTCCTAGCCTCCTTCCCCCAAACACACCACTTTCCCTTCCTCCTCGCCTTCCCAGCATTTCCAGAGTGCTACGAATCAGCCGATTAATACCCCTGTCCCCACTCCTCCCACAACTTGAGGAGGTAAGTGTGGGGTTCTCTGCACATGAGTGACATGAAGGGAGGGGGCAGAAGGGAAGTGAGTGGATCGCTCATAGAACAAATGGGCCACGTGGCCCACAGTTCAAAGGTTGCCCACCACTGTATTACTGTAGTACAAAACAATAGCATCTACCCTCTGCCACCACCCTCCTTTGAGGTCACTCAGAGAGCTGATGAAACATAGTTTACATCCTTGTCCATTTATTTTATCTTTTTTATCTTTAACAGACTCCTAAGCACCATTACCTACATTAACAACAGATGTGACAAGGTAACAATACCAAAACAGGCCTCCTGCAGTCCAGCTCTAAAACTTATACTACCCAAGTTCTCTGACCACCCATTAGCAAGTAAGAACCCACCCAGGTCCATGCATGCTCAAACTCTGAGAAAGCAGTGAGGTCTGTGGACAGAACATAGGATTCATCAAACTTGGGTTTTATTCTTGACTTTTTGGGACCCTTTGAGCCTGTTTTCCCTTCTGCCTTGCCACTTGCGGCACCTGTCCTGGGGGGGGTTGCTGACCACTGATCTACTGCATAGAGTACTTTTCATTCTGCCTACCAATCATGCTAAAAAAATCCACATTACCACTGGCTAAACCCCTATAGCTACTTAATAAACTATATATAACATTGTAAACAAAACTCAATTTCTGGACTCACCCTGCTGCAGCATGGAAAAATTGATAATGTACTAGTTACCTCCTGGATATTTTAACACCAAACTACCACCCCTATCCTATTTGCCCACTAAAAAATCACCATAATTTATGTACAAATGCTGCCTCTTCCTATGTTAGCCTGTCATCAGATTCTTTGCTTAGGAATTAAAAAACAGGCTTATTGGGAAAGAAAATTGACAGATATCTGGTGAGGGTCAAATGATATTTTCAAATAGTATCCTTAGGCCCAGCCTGTTAGAGCTGAATGCTACAAACAACAAGCTACATATGTAATTGTATTTGAAGTCAATACGAGTTCCCTGGAGAGTAGGCCAGGTTTTGCTACACATGTCTATAAATCTAAAAGGGCTCCCCATAAGCCCCTATGTGTGCTTTTTTACACATTTAACTTCCTCCTGGCAAGATTCAGTAATAAGCCAAAATTTTTCAGTACGAGGAGGGTAGCAGAACTAGGATTAGAAAGTGATAGAGGGGAGGGGAGGAAAAAGAATTTAGTGCCTTCAGGGAACAGAGCCCTGACGTCACAGGTGCTTATTGCTCAGGAAAGCAGAGCCAGAAGCACTCCAGCCAGCATAGTTCTCTTCTGCTCTGTCTGGCAAGTCTCACAATGCTTGGCAGAGCAAAGAAACCATCCTTCTTGAGGCCTTAGTGTAAAAGGATATAACATTTTACAGTCATGGACTAAAGCATGATTATAGGGACTAGGCTGATGCATAAATTTAGAAAGGAGTCAATGACCTAATGAGAGTTTTAAAGACAAAGAATGAAAAAGGGACATGAACTCTCTTTCTCTCAATGTGTGTATGCTCCACCACCTCTGTATGGGAAAACTCTTCAATTCACTTATGTACAGTAGTACTGGAACACTTTACAGTGGGTCTGCTGAAAGCCACCCCCTTTATCCCTGTCCATGACTCCCTACCAAAGCTAGGACTGGAAGCAGGGCTGTGTCTCTGGGACTGGGTGATCTGGACAAGGAACAGAGCCTTGGGCACAGGGCTTGTAGCTGGGACCCCAGGGCTACGTCTACACGTGCCCCAAACTTCAAAATGGCCACGCAAATGGCCATTTCGAAGTTTACTAATGAAGCGCGGAAATGCATATTCAGCACTTCATTAGCAAGTGGGCAGCAGCGGCGCTTCAAAATTGACGCTCCTTGCCGCCGCGCGGCGCGTCCAGACGGGGCTCCTTTTCGAAAGGACCCCGCCTACTTCGAAGTCCCCTTATTCCCATGAGCTGATTCCCATGAGCTGATGGGAATAAGGGGACTTCGAAGTAGGCGGGGTCCTTTCGAAAAGGAGCCCCGTCTGGACGCGCTGCGCGGCGGCAAGGAGCGTCAATTTTGAAGCGCCGCTGCCGCCCGCATGCTAATGAAGCGCTGAATATGCATTTCCGCGCTTCATTAGTAAACTTCGAAATGGCCATTTGCGTGGCCATTTCGAAGTTTGGGGCACGTGTAGACACGGCCCAGGTGTGGGCCCAGAAGCAGAGCTTGGAGGCAAGACTGGCACCCAGGATGCATGTGTAAGGCAAGGCAACGGAACCCCACGTAAAGCTTGAGAGTGCTTCAGCACCCCCTGAGCCCCAAGACCCCGCACCTATGGGCTTGTCTTCACTGAAATGAGCAAGTGCTCTGTGCAGTCCCCTAGCATACACATTTTGAATTTTTTAATCACACAGAAGAAAAACTTGGTCATGTTTTCCATGAAGAGATTGTGTGTGCTTTGTTACCCCTTTAACTTCCTCCTGGCTAGACACCTGTATTTCTGACTTATACACAACACATTTAGTATACTCCACCATCTCACTTTCATTTACATCTTGCTTCCAATAAATGAATTACAAATTTTTTTTTGTAATACCAACTGCATGATCCAAGTCTATTTTTCTTTACAGGAAGCATATAACATCAAAAAAGCAGGGTCTTTGATTTACATCCTTACATAAAAATAAAAACAGCTTTGAAGCAGCTCATAGGAGAGCTTATTCCCGTTTTTGTATGAAGGTGGTATGTCCCTTTTCCTAACCTCCTCTGTCATTTTCTGTTTCCAAAACTGAACACGTCCTATTTATTCCTAATATCAAACATATTAAAATCCCAACTATTTCCAGCTGCCATAACAAAGAAAAACAAACAGTGAAATGAAACTAAAGCTAGAGATGCTGTGTGGTTTGGTACAGTATATAGTGATTAAATAATAAATACATATGCTATAATTGCATTCTACAATCAAAACCAACTGAAAGACAATGGATTGACAAAATGGAATTGAAAATACTGCTGATGTGTCACAGCAGAAAAACTGATTGTTTATAATTCAATTATGTTGAAATATGGCATGAACACCAGCATGTCACCCAAACTATTCACATTCTTTTACCAACAGGTTCATGCTCATGATTTATATCCCTCTGTATTTAAGGTTGTTACAGGGAAATTCTTCACACACCAGATTATGACTGATATATTCATTAGACCTAATCTCCAATTACAACCATTTTATGTTCTTGGTTTGTACAGGTCTGCTGACGAATGCAGAGGTTAACCTTTGCCTCTGAAGGTCAGAAGTTTTCAGCAACATGTGAAAATGCAAAAATAAACCACTGCCGAATGTTAAGAACTTGGGGCCACTGGTGCCAAGGGGAAACCAATAATTTAGTGATATAAACTGTCAAGATAATTCTTTCTAAACTGTGGTTTAACTTTTCCCCCTTGTAATGTTGTGGGTTAAATGGCTAAAACAAGGGATGACCTCCAGGGCTTAAACCAGACGTACTGTGAACAGCACAACATAAGCTTCCTCACAAAGCTGTGCCAAACCATCTCAGTCCTGATCTACACCGATCTACTTTTGATGTTGTTTCAGGCCTATGCTTCTGTGGAACACTCTTAGGGGTATAACTTGACTGCAATGGGGGGTGCACAAATGACACTGAGTGCACAATCTATTCAACAGAATCTTTATTGCTCATAACGATGTGCAGGAAGAGTCAGGTGTGATTTTTAACACGTGTAATTTGGCCATGATTGTGTGGTATCGACTAATGACAAGCATGATGTTATCGACACACTGATATTTGCTTTGGAGGTTTTAAAAACCCAGGTTTCTTTTTCAGGAGATGGGCTCATCTAGTCTATGGAACTGTCTCACTCAGACCTTTTTCTCTTCTATTTAAAAATTATTATAAGCTCAAAACAACATAACACGGAAATTGTGACTAATTGTACCTTGCAGGAAGTAAAATGACAAGTTACCTGCGTTCTACTGTTATTCACTGCTATTTTGTACTTTTTTATTGTGCTCAACACTGAAAGTAAACAAATCTCAAAAGCACATTTAAAATTAACTTTCTACAGGATCTTTAGTTGGTGACTAATATAACTGCACATTAGTACGCCATATTAGTAACAGGGCTTACTCATTGCCCTGCTCAGCAGATCAGCGCCAAAAATATTCAGATTTGCTGATTTTAAAGAACAAAAAAGGGGATGAATACTTTTAAACACACATTTTTCTAGCATATTCACAAAAATGTTTTGTTTTTATTCCAGTTAGCAATACAGAGCCTACACAACTGATAGCTAGATTCAATTCTATTTTGAACATCACTAGACCCTTCCATTAGTTATAGCTTCATTTTTTTTCCACTGTTATTTCTTCAGAATTACTTTCCTCAGTACAGTAGAACCAAATTTAAAGATTATTAGAAAAGCATTCTGTGAAGAATGTGAGAGATGGCTACATATTTGTTTTATTACTATTATGTCATCCCGTGTGTTTGATAGCTACTGTGTTGTTAGCTAAAGGATAACAGAATATGTCTAAACTGCAAGTGAAGGTATGATTATAGCCTAGGTAGGCATATTTATGCTACTTTTAATGTAGCTAGTGTGCATAACATTAGCTGTGTTGAGGAGTAGCATGGGCTTCATCATTGGCTAGCCAGCAGAATATAAACACACTAGGGACCTTGCCTCTGTATGCATTCTTAGCCTGTGTCACTATGTCAAGACTACTATTGTTACTGTTGAAAGTTAGCACAGGTATACCCTTCCTACAATCACCTTCACTTACAGACTAGCTGAAGGAGTAGCCCTGACAAATAAGACAGGATCTGCAGGGCAGCAGACTGAAACTCAGTCCCAGGAAGAATGTGTATACTTGGGATAAGATAGGCCCTCTGAAATCTTGGGAAATGCTAAATTTTTGCTAAGGCAATATGCACGTAGGTCATTTGTTGTTTTAGCCCTTCTCTCTCTCTCTCTCCAGCTGCTGTGTTCTGATGCATAAACAGAGGTATTTTATGTTTTGAAGAAGCTGTCCAGTGTCACTACATTTTCCTACCACTTACAGCTCCCAAAAGGAAGTCTTTCGTAAGTACCAAACCAACTTGTGCCTGCTAAAGAAACACAGGCTGTGAACAAGGAAACTTTAAAAAGTGGGACTCTGTTTTGAGAGAAGTGTAAGTTCTTGGTCAGTCACTTGCAGGGGTGCCCAGTGAGAGACAGAAAGAAGTGCAAGGTACAGTTAATTCTAAAGCAGGGATCAGCAACCTCTGGCACGGGTTCCAAGAGTGGCACATGAGCCGATATTCATTGGCATGTGAGGCAGGAGCTCAGCTACACTCCTCCTCCCCCATGCAACTGGGAGCTCGCTCAAAGCCATGCTGCCTTTGGATTAACAAAAGACCACCTAATGCTACCAACCATCACCTAAATGGTAAAGCTCTTCATCTTAATATATTTATTAATAAAGCTGTTGTAAGTATGGCTATTAGAGAATTTAAAAAGTATCACTGGCACTTAGTCCGGTGCCTAGAGGTCAAAAGTTCAAATTTTGGCACTACTTGCAAAGTTGATGACCCCTGTTCTAAACTGTAATACATTAAAAAAGACAATAAAATACTAAATTCTTTTAGTGATCTGAAGTGTTTAAGAGGGCACTTAAGTATGTGAGAACAGTGCAGGTGCTACACAACAAAGGGAAGCAGTATGGACTGATTATGAACACCGATAAAACAAAGACAATGTTATTTGGAGATAAGGAAATAGGAAGGAAGATCAGTGTAGACAGGATCGAACTAGAGAAGTTCATGTATCTGGAAAGCAACATGGGTTATGATCTAGACTGTAAGAAGGAAAGAGCAAGTAGGATAGCGAAAGCAAGAGCAAGTTTGAAGGCGATGGAAAAGATCTGGAGATGCAAAATGATTAGTTTAGGAGAAAGCTGAGCATCTTCAAAACGTCTATTCAGCAGCATGCTGTACGGATGTGAGACCTGGGTGATAATGAAAGATTTGAAGACAAGGATATTGGAATTCAAGAGGAGGTGTTATAGGAAGATCCAGAGAATAGGATGGATGCAGAAGGTCACCAACAAGGAATTATATAGAATGATACAGCCAAAAGAGAACCAGATGCAGAAGGTTATAGAATGGAAGTTACAGCTATTCAGGCATATCTGCAGATTGAACAAGCGAAAAGTCGATACCCTGGTATTTGGCATAATGGATTTGAATAGGAGAGGCAGACCCCATACAGAATGGGCAGATGATATAGTAGATTGGTGCGCAGTTAGTCTACAGAAACTATGCCACTCTGCACTGGACAGGGAAAGATGGCAGGCAATAGTGAGGGAGGCATTGGATATCAACAGGCGCTAAGCTCGTGGTTGTTGATGATAAGTATGCAAGTAATTTCATGGGACTGATTTGCTCTTTAAGCAGGCCCAAGAGCCCTGATTCATTGCTACTTCCTAGCTGTAAGTTTAAAAAAAAAAAAAAATCACAGCATGAGATACTCTACATGACACAGGAGCTCACTGGATAATAATTATGAGTACTGTAAGTTGCCTACTGCATTTGTTAAACATTATCATGTATTATCTTTATAGACTAGGAAGCGTATATTCTTGCACCAACTAGATCCATTTTGTTTAAGTCACCTGAGATAGTACCACACTCTAGTGGTTTAAATTTCAAATCCAGCAACTGACATTACTGGAACGTCTAATTTCAAATCCAGCAACTGACATTACTGGAACGTCTAATTTCAAATCTAGCAACTGACATTACTGGAATGTCTAAGAAAGAGATGGACCTTCTCACCCTTAACAAGTCTGGGGTTCAAACATACTTTTGCTGGTAACTGAATTCCAGAGGTCACGGATCACTGTTAATACATTATTTCTCCACTCCCTCAAGCTTTTGCCTTAAGAAAGTTAAAAGATATTCCTTCTGAGTGCAGTTGTACCAGTGATGCGCAGAAAGGAAGGGGGTTTCCAAAACAACAGGGGCAAAAGCTTTCATGGAAATGTAAATGCATTATTCTGTGTATATTTTAAATATTTTTATTTTATGGCCCTATTCCTAAATATATATATTTAAAAAAAACCTGTTCAACTAGTTTAAATTGAATTCCATTTGTAAAAAAATGATGTCTGGGCCCAGAGCTTGTGTGTCAAGCTTTATCTTGAAGCACAATTTAATGCTGAAATAAGAAAACAAAACTGACAGTCGCTGAAGGAAGATAATACATATTGTTTTTAACTATATGGGTGTCTAGATTCTATAATACATGCTTCTCTGCTGCAGATATCACTATACAAGTTTATTTTTTTTGGCAATAGTACTATCCATGCACCATATGTTACTGCTGGAGGCCAAAGGTAAAGAGAAAGAAAGACAATTTTTGCCTTATATATCAATTCCTCTCCTCAAATTCAAGAATATCCACCAGTTTTTACAGCTGGGTTAGATTCCCTTGTGGGACCACAAAGGCAGCAGTGCTATTAATAGCAGGAAAGGCAGTTCTTGGGAAACCCAGCTCCAGCTTTTTTCAGAAAAACTTTTCTGTAGACTTCTAAGGCTAACCATCACATGGAAGCAGCACTTAGATGCATTTTAAATGTAGTAATGCAGAACAAGCATTTAAATTGGATGGAGATTATCCTTGGCATGCATAAGAACATATCTTTGTCCCAAGAACAGAAGAGAGTTGGGAGAAGAGATGCGTCAGATAGGTTTGTCCTGAAGAGGAGAATTTGGGAGCAGAAGAATTTCCATGTGGGGCCAAATGACTGGTCCATCTAACCCATTATTCTGCCTCTGATGATGGCCCATGGTACAGACTTCAATGCAAGATGTAAAATACTGTGATAATGTACAGCATAATCAATCCAGTAAAAAAAAAAATTACTTTCATCTTGGGAAGTAAGCAGTTGGCTTATGCACTGCAGAATAAAAATGTAATGTCTTATTATTTCTTTGAATATTTTTGCCTCTATGATTCTTCCAAATTTTTGGGAAAGGATCATGAGCAAGATTAGACAGGAAGGCCAAACTGGAGATCAGACAGAAAAGGATGACTCGTTAAGACATTGAGTATATTAAATGAGTCTGAAGATTCCTTTGGAACAATTTAAGCATACTTATGAAACTAATCCAGTAGTATATCCCATTGTTCTTCTGGATCTTTGATACAGTTTCTGATTATATTTATAGAACTTTTCCATGGTATGAAATTTAGTTATGAGGCTGATATCCTTCACTCTTTGGTACTTTCAAAGCAAGTCTTCAGTGCATAGCAGATATCCAGGATATTGCATGCCAGAATTCATCCTATGATGCTGAGTAAAGATTAAATGAGCAGTTGGCAGGGGGACAATGTTTATGATCTGTGGAAGACTCTTTTGCGGAGAGTAAATTTTTCTTGTATTCTAAATTCCATCTTATCCTCACAGAATGCGAGACAGGACACTTCAATGGAGAGAATTTCCAAGTCTGGTATATCAAGTTCTTATAACTAAGGTCTGATACAGGTAGGATAGCCAGTTACTAAAGAATGATTTTGCAGATTATGAGACTGGAATTTTGTTCCTGGCTCTGTCACTGACCTGTAAAAGACCTTACTGCAACTCTGTGTGTTAGTTTTCCTATTTGTAAAATAAGGACAACATTTTGCCTTCATTGCAAAACACTAAAAGCCTAGCTCAAGTACACAGAACATACATAACATATTATAATTATAAAACCAGAGTAGGCATGAAAATCACAGGAGCTGTTTCTGGTGTGTCTATATGCTTTGCACATGTAATGAGACAACATGCACCACTGAAGCTGAATAATCTGCCAAATGTACATTCCTTTCCCTCCAAATCTCTATGAGCATACCCTGTTTTTAACCTTACATCTTCATTTAAAGATTATGCACAAAATAGTTTTACAACAGGAAATCAGACCCATTTTCCTACTTTAACAAGGATAATTCCTTGACCAACAGGCAGAAATATTCAGTCCTCTTTATTGCCAATTAGTACGTTGATTATATATTATACAATTTAATGAAGGAAAGGAAGTTTCTGGGAACATTTGTAATTTCAAATATCTTTCACCTTATTTAAGCAGACTCAGTAAAACAATTCAGAAACAGACTATCAGCCTCCAGTGAGATTCCTGCTACCTGCCCTTAAATAACTTTAACATTTGAAATATATATATATTAAATTTAAATATATATACATTATCTATATTACCAAGCTCTCTCTCTCTCTCTCTCTCTCTCTCTCTCTCTCTCTCACACACACACAAAATATTATTTGTATAGCTTCTGTAATAAACAGACAGGAAAAATTTGAATAATCTGGCACAAACACCACTCTCTCTCTTTCAATTTCTGGCCAGCCATGAGAGACATATCAGATATTTGTCCAAATATCTGAACCAAATCATACGACAAACCACCATCTGATAAATAGTTTATAGAAACCAAAGAACAGCTGTCTATTTCTAGCTATTCAGAATGAGGATTAGGACTGTCCTGGACATCCCACAACTCAATGGAAGGATCTCTCTCAGGCTGAGGTATGCAAAACTATGTAAATCTTTTTTTTCCCCTAAATCGAGATCAGAAAACTAAAGAGTTTTCACTAAATTCTTCAAGTCTGGTTTAAATTGCTCTCGACTCTCAACTATATGTGTTGTTCTAAATCCTCAAATTACCAACTACGAAAGGATTTAAAGGTCAGACTGCAAAGGGCTGACAGAATGTTTCCCCCGTAGAAAGGTTAATTATTTCCTCCCTGCAGGCCCAAGTGAGCAGGACAGGGCTTCTGAAACCATATGCACATGTGGGGAGGAGTTTCATTTCTGTAAATATTTCTGCCCTAGCAAAATAGTTTTTGATGGGGTGAATTAGGAGACACCTCAGGACTGGGTTGTCTGAGCTGCCGGGCTCCCTCTTAGAAATTTCTGTGTGTTAAACTGAGAAAGAGAAGGATGGGAAAGAAAAAGTGGGGTGCGTGAAACCTCCTTTTATTTCAGTCTATAGCTTGAGAAGCAGAAGATGGCCAGAAAGCTGTAAGCTATGCAGGACAACCACTTTCCGTGCCGAAGCCGCCGTTTAAACATGATTGCCAACAGCTGGTGCTTAGTTTTTAGGTTTGTCTTTATCTTCTTCTATAACAAACCTTTGTGGTGTACATGCACAGGTCAGACAGTGAGGCATGACCCAGTAATGGGATATAAAGGAGTAGGGCGCTGGTGGACAGTAACCCACTGACAGAGAGCAGAAAAATCCTTCTGGAAGTGGACCCAGCACAAGCCCCAGGAAAGGACAACTCAATCCTTGATCCTACTGTGGGCAAAACCTCTCATCTGATTCTACCCCCGCCACCTGTTCCCAAATCTAGAGCAGCTCCTCTTCCTCCTACAAAAAGGTTTTCTTAGCTTCTCATCAGGGTATTTCAAGTGGCTGCAGAGCTAACCTCACAGACATATAAAGTGCTGTCTCTGCTGTGGTACCAAGTACCAAGAGAGAGGAGGAAAAGCATCTCCTACACCAGAAATGTCAGCCACCACTTTACACTTACTGCTCGCTCTAGCACCACTCATTCCCCCAACCTACAAAATTTCCACAAAAACGATTTTGTGATGCAAAGAACTGTGGAAGATGGTGAGCTGCAGAATGATTTTGAGGACATCTGTGGTTGTCCTAGATTATTTTTCAGTACTTTTCTGTCTGGTATATTTACCTTTATTACATTTTTCCTATGCACTGCCTTTGGCCATCTAAATAAGCCTGTTATAGTCCTGTACAGTGTTATTTTAAGGTTGCCAACCGCACAGAAGGATATTATTGACTAGACAACAATCCATTACAAAGCTGCCATGAACTTGCTAGATAGACAAACAAGAACATGTTGATGTGCATAGATCCAGAGTTTAAGGAAACCATTTTTATTCAAAGACAAACCACAGCACAGCTTCCCACAGGTTAAGATCAATAACTAGATCAAGTATGAAGAAAGCCAGGAAAGAAATTTATGACTTGGGCATGTATGCATCCTGGGTCACCAAGGATACAGAAAAACTGATGTGAAGTGGTGACACTTGCATGTCCCAAATGTTGAATGTTGCACAGATCATCTCAGAGAAAATTACTATCAGACAATATACACACATACTCTGATGAGAATTCCATTATTGTCAATTGAGTCTAAGGGATGAAATGGTTTTAATAGGAACAAAGTTCAAAAATGTAACTCTACTGGAGTCAACTCTTTTTTTTTTTTTTAAAAATGGGTTTCTTCTATTCACGGATAAGCTTCACTGTTAATGAAAATATAGTCAAACTAATTATAATGTTTGTAAGTACAGTTTGTATGATGAACAGATTATGAAAGGTATTAAATTAGTTCCCCTTCCTTGCCTCCCAAATAGAGGACCCAGTTTGGCACATAAATATTGGACAACATTATCACAAGTATAAGGAGTTATTTTGACTTAGTATTTGTGTGCAAACAAAAAGCTTTATTTCTCCATTTGTAGTTTACACTGAACTATTAACTGAAACCTTAAAGCTAACCTGGTGCCATATAAGTGGAAACATCATAATATGTAATCATCAAATGGGCTGGTTTTCATGAAAGTTGTAATAACGTCACGTTTTGACCAATGTGCTTTTAAACTTCCAAAAAAGATTTCTGTGATTCAGATGTTAAATTGTGTCTTCATGTGTGGCTGCCAAAATTAAGATCAGAAAAGAAAAAAAAAATCCAAGAGAGGTTCTTCCAACAAATTTCCAAGAGAGGTTCTTCCAACAAATTTGACACACTATTTGCACATTCAATTCTATCTTCCTTCTACAAAGGTATAGCACATTAAACACATGTAATCACAGAACTTTTACAACTACAATTTAAAAAGAGTCTGTAACTTAACTGTTTGAACATAACAGAGACCAATCTGAAGTGCACCGGAGTCAGCGGCAGTCTTTATACAGAACTCAATGGGTATCAAATCATAAATCACATATGAACTCAAACACACAGAAAGAGTAGACAATGTTATAGTGGCTGCTAACCAATGGCAGTTTTCTTAAAATGCTGAGTAGTACTAGGATCTGCTAGCAGACTCCTATCTATAAAAATGAAGTGGAATTACCATCAGTGAATGTACACCATACAGTCCAGGTGAACTGCTCAAAACCCTAATGGTCCACTGATGGGTTGCAATTTACTACATGCAGAATTCCACCCCCCTCTTCGTATCACGTAGTTTGCAAATAAAGCTGAAGCAAAACTTTGTTTCTGTCCCAAATGGCACCTCCCATATGCAGCTGTGTTATGTTCTTATTGTCTTTTAAGGCATCTGAAAACAGGCTGCTGTGCAGTATCTAAAGCATCTATATAAGATCCTAATATTTTTTCTCCATTTGTAAGGGCTGAAAAGACCACTTCCCTCCTGCACTGAGGCTACTATCACTATTATGTCAGAGACAGGGGCATGAAATGTTTGCAAGAGTAACCATGTTGGTGGGCCTCCTTACAACATGATAGCCACACAATATGATTAACATAAAACTGATTTTGTAGGCAAGGGTTTGAAGCACAGACCTTAACTGCCCTCATACTGTACTAAAACCATGGATGCAATGATAGTATAATGAAGTCCTCTACTACAGTTATATTTGTAGCACTTGACATGCTACCCTGTCCAGAAAAAAATACAATAGAACTCAGGGGCTGTTTCTACACAGGCCACTTTCTTCAAAAGTGGCATGGTAATACATGGCCTGAAATATGCTAATGAGGCGCAGATGCAAATTCCCCATGCCTCATTAGCATAACGTCACATGATTCGGAGTCCAGAAGACCGTTCTTCCAGACTCCAAAATGTTGTGTAGAAGTGCGGCCCCGGGGGAGCTTCCAGAAGGAAGTCCTTCTTCCGGAGGCCCCTTCTTCCTGAAAATTTTTGGAAAGAAGGGGCCTCCGGAAGAAGGACTTCCTCCCGGAAGATCCCCTGGGGGCCGCACTTCTAAATGGCGTTTTGGAGTCCAGAAGAACGGTCTTCCGGACTCCAAATCATGTGACATTATGCTAATGAGGCATGGGGAATTTGCATCCACACCTCATTAGCATATTTCGGGCCATGTATTACCATGTCACTTTCAAAGAAAGTGGCTTGTGTAGAAATGGCCAGGCTGTCCAAAATACAGTTTTAACCACATTTCAACACAGTTCATCTCAGCTGAGAACTGTGGATACACTGGAACAAAGAAAAAATGAGTATCAAGAAAATCAGACGAGCTTCATTGTACAAACTGGGCAAAGTGCAAGAAATAAAAAAAAGTCTCCTACATAAATGGGGAAAAATAAATGAAATATTTAAAATTCATTCAATTTAAATAAGCGTGATTTAGATTAATAACACAGTTGCCTATAGCTGTAATTTATAGATAATACATGTTTAATTTGGGGTAGAGAAAGGGAGATTTTAAAATTCAGTGTCAGAGATGGATTAAGTTAAGGGTCCTAATTACTGACTAAGGTGAAGTAGAAAAATACCCATATAAATGAATTTCTTTAAAGTAACAACTAATTGAATGGCACACTATTTATTAAACTATTACATAGGGTTAGGAACCCAAATATTAACTTTCAGCTTCTTGTCAAAGCCGCATATTGAAAATCTTTGCAAAAAGAGACCCATGAAAACACACAGAGTGCACTTGTGATTTTTCATCATAAAGTGTGCTTTGGAGTGTTTGGATATATTTTAAAATACTGTCATAATCATTCTCTTTAATTGGAGTCATGTCCATGGAGTATATATGGACAGGTTATGCTTGCTTTGTATATGCAGAACTCCTTAGCAGGAGCAGTTTTAATATGACCTCTCTTGAGCATGTTTAACAGGACAAATCCAGCTCTTTGCTCAAAACCAAAACAAAAACATAATCCACAAAGTTAAAGGCTTTTTATTTCTGTCCCGTTCCAAGATCTATTGTCTAATTTTACAAACTCAGCTATTTCCATCTCCTGCTCAGAAATGGTTCTGCAAAGTAGTAAACCAATTGATTATTGACTTGCACAAGTGATGCACTGAGCTATGCAAATGTCTCTTTTTCAATCACAAATTTCTATGCTGTTTCAAGTACTAATGCACTCTGCTAAATTCACAGATGTGGGATCTTGATCGATGTACAAATATATAGAATGGTTCACCGGAAATTCAGTAAGTTGTAACTTGTTTCATTGGTGCCTTATAGTTGGGTTTCGATCCATTACACGTTAGTCTAGAGTCTTGCTGGGCCCTGCTTCTTTGTGAGGTTGCACTTTATAGCTCTTAACCTAGTCAGTTTGCAAGCCAGTTATAAATCTCACCACCAGGCTGGCAGTCAGCTGATTAGTTACAGGTGGGGCCAGACCCACTTCCCCATAAAGGGACAGCCAAATGGGCACCCCTAGCAAAATGTATTTATGTTATTAGCCACAATAATAAAATGGCAGTAAATTGTAAATGCGTAAGGCGTGTGTAAAATTCCACTCCTCACAAAACACTCAAATAGTTTACTCCGTTAAAAGGCATCCTCTTAAAATCACCCAAGGAATTATTTTATTATGGCAGATTGCACACCAAAGTAGAGCCAGGATAGATTGTCTTCTCTTTGTGGGCCACACTAGGAAATTAATGAGGACTTTAGAATTCTTACAGCTACTGTGAAATCAGGCAAGGAGATGAGCTATCCCAAGAATCACTGCTAGCAGAGCGAGAGCATATAATTTCACAACTCATCGTACAGCATGTGGAGTTGTTTTCTGTGTAAGAGGGAGGAATAACATTCTACGACAGGCTGACCTTTCCTCCAGATAGGTTGGCATGCAGCATCTGTGGCATTCCAGGCTTGCATGGTGCTGAAGGTTGTACATATTTTCAGTTGGATCTTGCCTTATAAATAACATTAACCTGTGTCTAAAAACCTTTATTTAAAATGTGACTTGGAGTGGAAATGTTTCAAATTCTCCGTGATGTTATCAGAGATGAATCACTGCAAATGTTGAGTTATACTAGGAATAGCCTCATAATTAACGGCAGAGTCACATAAGTTTGCTTTCTTGTCTGTTAAAGGAGGGACACATTATTTGAGTGGTTAAACATGCTGTTCTTAACTGCACCAGACTGCAATACATGAAGCTTGAATGCTTGTGCAGTATATGGAACAGAGCAGCAACGGAAGTGACTCAACTGAAGTGCAAGAAAGTATAAAACTGCACAGGCTTTCTGAGGGTGGGTAAGTTCACAAAACCCCACCAAAAAACCCAGCAATTCTCCACCCAAGCATTACTAGTGAATGACTTCACTGATTTCCTAAACATACTCCACGAGCCTTCCTGCCACCCCTTTGTAAAGCCAAGCAATGATGTCAACTGTCCACCTGTGAGAAAGAAGCAGCCGCTGGGGTCAGAGCCACTGGGAACCGTGATAAAAGCCATGACAGTGTTAATTACATACACCCCGTTTTACTGCTGATTTCCTCTGATAAGGCTCAGTTCATTTTTCCTGGCAAGACTTCCATGCTGAAGGTAAACAGTCTACCATACCACAAAACTAGCACTGCTGACAGAATGCGAAGACAACGAATCATGTTTGTGCTGTACTAGAAGCTAGATGGCCCATTTCAGTGCTAGGATAAATATGAATTGTTGTAATTTACATGTTCTAGTGACATACGGTTAAATCAGATGTTTGTTAATGCAAATCATTATTGCTGAAAGAGAATGTATTACTTTTTAAAAAATACCCTCTCAGGCTAATTTTGTTCTTATAGTACAGAGCTGAGAGATATGCCAATTAAAGAAAAGTAGTAAGTTGTCTAGTGTACTAAAACAATTGGGGGAAAAAAAAAAATAACTGAGCAATTCCTCCAGATTGAAGTGAAGGGAGTACTGAAAGATGAAAACCATGCTTTTACACTATAGTGCAATGCCTGACAATTAGTATTAGAATTATCACTGACCATTCAATGAATGTGTTGTGCTATAACACTTATCGTGGAATTAAAAGACTTCAGGGCACCAGAAGGTTTTTTGCAGATTAGATACTAGGGTCTTTGTCCCTTCCCTAGCTGAACTAACAACAAAATATAGTAAAGTCTTTCCTATCCAGCATTTTATCACCCAGAACTCTCAAATAACCAGCATCTTAACCATAAGGAAATTTTAATTATGTTTTGTGTAAGTACAGTACAGTGAAAATAAACAAATACAGCAAATATAGTGTAAGTTTACAGTGTACAATACTACTGTTGTTGGTAAATAAGGTACTCTGCATACATTTTTGTTTGCTTCTTAATATCTAATCTTGTTTTTCTTTAGTGTTATGCATTGCTAGATATAGCTGTCTATTACCAGAATATTTGAATATTCAGCAACTTTCTGGTCCTAGGGATCCTGGATAGGAAAGAGTTTACTATAATTATTTGTAAAATACTGTGTTTCTTCTTTGTAACCTAATCCAACCTGATCTTAAGATGGGATGTTTACCCAAGTGCCACCTATTGGAAGGATTTCTATAGCAACTATCATTATAGTATCTGAACACTGGTTATATTGATGACCAAGATACAGACCTACAATATTCATCCACTTTTGTTGTTGTTAATCAAATGTTTTAAGGTTACTTCCTGACATATTTAAGACTACTAAGCAGCTCTGGAATATTGAGCCATTCAATAAGGAATAATACCTGCAGCTCCTAGAGCTCAATGAACCAAGCAATCTTGCTGATAACATAGCACTTCCAGATTACAGATTGTCCGGATGGGGTGAAACATAAAAATGCACTAAACTAGCACTAAGTTTGTTTTCTGACAATCAGTCTTTAATTCTGTACTGTGACTGAATAACAGCACCTCGAAGGTGATCACTCTACAGGCTGCAACTACCAAACATGGAATTCCCTGGTCCCACAATATCTGTGGTCCAGCAGGATCACAGATGTTACTGGACCAGAGAGCCCTGGGTTGAGAGGCTAGTAAGGGGAAGGCTGGGCACAGCCCAGTGACAGGAAGCCCAACAGGGCGTGTGTCCTTAGCTGGAGGTGACAGCCTGCCTGCGGCTGGAGCCAATGTCTGCAGCTGGCAGATGGGGACCAGGGACTCGGTGGGGGAGGGAGAAGGAGGGGAGTGAGGGGGCAGGGTGATGAGAGGGACGAAGTGGAGGGGCAGCAAGCTGGTGGTCCAAAGCAGGGGCCCTCCCTTCATCTGTCAAATTCCCTTGTCTGGGACTGCTCAGGTCCCCAGGGTGCCAGACAAGGGAGGTGCAACCTGTTACTGATACCGGAACTTTATAACAGGATGTATGTTTTCATTTATTTATTTAATACACATATGATTACAAAAAATATGGGGCTTATTTTATGGGTTTACTTTACTTTTTATATAAAGTAGAAATAAACTAAGAAGAAATTTTATTTTACAGAAGAAATTTTATTTGGATTCTTTAGCAGTCAGTGGATTACAACATCTTGCTTAACATGTTCACAAATGCTAACAAATCTTTAAAAAGGGACGGTTATGATTACCTTATAAAACATGTAAGCAATGTTAGAAAACCTAAAGCATAGTCTATCCGAAAACAATCAACCAAATAAGAAAACAGGAAACTGTAGAACTAATATGACTCTTGCATACAATCATATGATTGTTTCGCATGTATGTTACATCCAGCATCTGCCTTTTTAGAGCGTAAGCTCTTTGGACACTTATTATGTGTGTGTACAATTGGGTCTTTAGGTTCTTTTAGACTACAGATACATAATAATAAAGAATGACTAAAAGTACATACAGATACACTGTAGGTTACCCATGAAACTGTTCATTCAGTTCTTGATTTAAAAAGAGGAGCTGCATATGAGCGCTATATTTTCTGTTAGAGTATTTTACTCCCAGGTGCCTTTCAAAGGCTGGCCTACAGGAAATTATATATGTAACGCCTGTTCCTTAACTACTTAAATGTTGGGTTCAGGCTTGAAACTGTCATAGCTCCTCCAGGCAGGCGAACACTGGAAAAGGCACATCTGTGCCCTTATTTTGGAACCAAAGACCCAAGGCAACCTTCCCTATGCACATTCCTCGAGTTAGAACTAACAGTAATCTGGACAGGATGTAGATTTATGCTGAGTATGCACTAAAATATTTCTACCAAGACTACTAAGTGCAACCCCAGCATGTCCTTCTGTGGCAACCTAATGAGCAGCATATGAAAGGGTACCAGAGAGCGTATCTGACTTTCATTTCCAAACCTGGCTATATGTATGTGTAGTACAAGTTGGAATTTGGCAGTGAGAAGAGAACTTTTATTTTTTTCATTCTATTCTCAGTAACTTGTTTACTAATTACAAACAATGGTTTAACCATATGATTGACAGCACTCTTAGAAAATGTTTATAGCCACTGTGCCACACTTGTTGTGGACACACTTATCCCGGTCACGTACATAGAAAGCAAACCCCCAAGGCCAGGGAGTCCAAATGAGACAGTTTCCTGAACTCCAGGAATTCTCCTTCCCAGGAACAACTTCCTTCCTTGCTTCCAACACTGGATTGTTTCAGAGGGAATTTAAAACAATAAGTTTGATGCCCTCAGCCATTCCCCAGTGTGCTGCCATGTAAGGAAATCGTGTGTTCTGGGAAGATGAGATAACACCAAAAGAGTGTTCTCCTCCGGAAATCCAGTACCTCCTGTGTCCCTGTTCTAGCACTATTCCATGATTCAGCTACACGACTAGTAATAGCTCACACCATGTGATGTCAGAAGCTGTCCAACTGCTGCTCACAAACAAAAGTTATGTGGCCGGCGATAAGGGTAGCAGCCTCTACCATTAACAGCAGTACACCAAATGAAAAAGTGTAATGTTACATATTACAAGCCTTGTACTCTAAGCTGGTATTTTAATGGCAAGGTAGGAAGAAAATGCTTCTATAATGAACAGTTACAAAGTTATTCCTAAAACACCACAGTGGATTCTTATTAGTATCTTATACTTTTGCAAATGTAGTGGAATACCTAATACTGGGAGAAATACTTAAACATACACATTAAAAGGCCATCCATCTAGCCAGCAGGCTGTGATAAAGGGTAAAATTTTTTAGGAAACAAAGGAAGCCAGGTTTGTAAATCACATTTTCTGTGAGATGCAGGTGCCTAAATCTCTCAGACCCACTTGACAACATCCAAACTACCTGCACAAAAGCTACTTTTCCACATGAAATGTAAAACTCCACTTGAGGAATTACACAAGCCCATCCTGTCCTATTGGCTGGAGCCAAAAGACACAGGCGAATAAAACAATTTTTGAAACATGAACTCTCTGCAATCACTTATATAAAAAACGAAAACTCACCTGGTTACATAGATTTTGTTGCTTTGACTAGCAAAAGGGAAATGTGCTTTCATGACAAATTGTGTTACAAAGAGAGAGAGAAGATTTATCACTCACCGTTCCTACTAGCGGATAGATGAACCCAGCTCCGATGCTGGCCCGCACATCATTAATAGGCAGAATGAAGCCAGTTGGAACTCCTTTCCTCTCAGGCTGGTGAGAGAGGGACAGATGGGTTTTTGCCATACAAATTGGCAGATTTCCGAAACCCTGAGAGAAGACAAGGAAGGAAGAAATAATATTTGTATTCATAGATTAATAATATCATAGATTCCAGGGCAAGAATGGACCATTGTGATCATCTAGGTCAGTGCTTCTCAACCAGTGCACCGAGTACCCTTGGGGTTATACACCAACGTTTTCCAGAGGGTACATCAACTAATCTAAATATTTGCTTAGTTTTACAACTCACTACATAAAACACACTAGTAAAGTTAGTCCAGTCTAAAAGTTAATTTAGGTAACAACTTGTTTCTATAGCTTCATATGCCTTACACTGAAATGTAAGTACAGTACTTCTATTCCAATTCATTTATTTGATAATAAGATGGTCAAAAGCCAGTAAGTTTTCAGTAGTAGTCTTCTGTGATTTTTTGCATGTTTTTGTCAGTAGGTTTTAAATGAGGTGTAACTTGCTGGTATGCAAAACAAATCTGACTACTGAAAATGGTACAGTGATCTGGAAAGCTGGAATGGCACTTGTTTCAAGACCTCCGATTTCCTTAGGACCTTGTTTATGAACTGGCGGTATGTGTACCCTTAGGGGTACATTATAGAAGTGTTGAGGGGGTACTTTTTTTGTTTCGCTTAAAAAAGGGGTATTATATTTAAAAAAAAAGGTTGAGAAACACTGATCTAGTTGGACCTACTATATAAAACACAGATCCTAAAATTTCCCCAAGTAATTCCTTGAATGAGAGCCTACCTTTTAGGAAAATATGTAAGTTTGATTTTAAAATTGCAAGTGAAGTTCCCTAGGCTACATCACCTTACTTGATACATATCTTCTCTTTCATCTGTTCTATGATTAAATAAAGGCCCCCAAATATGTAGACACACTCACGACATTTAAAAGAGATGCTTGACAATAAGAAGAAGGGAAGAAGGGTTCTTTTGAAGATGGGGTTTACTTTTGAAAGAGACGTGTGTACACTGCTTTTTTTCTTTCAAAAAAATCTGCAAATGAGGCACAGATATATAAATCTGCACATTTGTATTTTCATTTTCCCTTATTTGCATGCCTCTTTTGAAAGAGGAATGCAAGTGTAGACGCAGCTTTAGTGATTTCAAAAAGTATCACCAGCACCCAAAACTTACACAGAAGTCAATAGGTCAAATATCAGCACTGTGCTTCAGAAAGTTTGCTGACCCCTGGTCTAGGTTTACTTTGTTCTGCTACAGGACAAGAGGCTGGATTTAAGGGTATTTTGAAGTGTCTTCCAGTCCCACATTTCTGTGTGTGTTTTATTTCCTCCTTGTAGACCCTGACAGTTTGCTGGTACTTAGTTTATGTTAACACAACCCTATTTCAAGCAACTGTCAACTGTATTAGCACATTTTACAAACAACACCTTTTTAATCCACTTTGCCATGTAGGCAGCCCTAAAATAGCCCATATTGATGTGATAGCATTTTACAACCACTCTCTACTCCATCTGCACAAATATGAGGTGCAAGGCTGTGGAAAATCAAGTGTAATCTGTTCCTGATTGCACATATGTATTTTGATGGCACTTTTACCTGCTGGCTGTAACGGCTGATTTGAGATTCCGCTGCAGGAGACAATTCTATATCATCAGCTCCATAAACCTTCTGGGCAATGATTCTTATTTTTTCAGTAATAGGAAGCTGTAGAAAGAAAGACAAGCACAAAAATATTAATAGAAGTCATTAAGGGGCTAAGCTAATCTGTACTGAGGGCTTGTCCAAGGTGCTCAGTCAGTTTCAGTTGAGAGGTAGGTAGGTAGGTAAGTATATCTTCTGGTTTGTGAAGGGACTTTGAAATGGAAAACATTATTACACAGGAGGTATCTGGGGTAGAAAACTGTTCTGGGTGCTCCTTGGTTTTGGGGGAATGGAAGCAAGCCATAGGAAGTCAGTCACAGGGCACAGAGTAAACAGCTGGGGGAATGCACCAATTCCCCTTCCCTCTGGCAGAAACCCCAAAATAGAGGTGATGGGAATATCATCTGCCCTTCCTCAGGAGGAACACTGTGGTGCAAGGGAGTCTCACAAACAAAATAATAAAAATCTACCTTTCCTTTGTAGGCCTGCAAGAAAGGAGGAAATTCTTGGTTTAGTTTTAAGAAGAAGGAATTGACATGAACCAAAAAGCTCATGGGTTATGGTAATCACTGCCAGGTTCGACTGAGGAATGGTGTGAAGAAGGCAGAACAATTAAATCAGGCCGCCAAGCTTTGGGGTGGGGTGGGGGGGACTCCAAAATATCTATCTGCAGTGGGAGAGGGTTTGGTGCCAGGAAGCAGTGTACCAGGCTTCAAATTTCCCTCAATAGACCAAAACACTACAGAATTGTATTTGATATTATGGTTAACAAAAACTGCAATCACATGGCAGGGTACTGAGCGCTAGTGAATGCTTGCTTCTTAAGAGTAAAATAAACTTTATAAAGTAATAGATTAACATATTACATAATATAACATAACATAATATTGCAGTGCCCCCCAGTGTGATGGTGGGTGGGCGGACTGAGTGGCTTCTGCCCCTGCATTCTGCATGAGATGAGGGTCTGGGATACTTGGGTCCCTGGATTAGTTGGTTAATCCAAACGGTGTATGAACCATGATTTGGTCACCAGCATCCAAGTGTGCATGACTCTTTACGTCACCCCAGGCAAGACAACGCTGTCAGAAAACTCCCCACTGCCTTATGGGTAGGTTCAGGCGATCCCAAGGCTATGGGAGTAAACACAGACAGAAAATCCGGAGTGGAGACCCTAAGGCAATTAGCAGGAAGGATTCATCAAACCTGCTTTTTGCCATCTTCGTTCAGTCACCTCAGTTCCAAACATACTGACTTATGTCTTTCCTTTGAATTCAACTGCGGCGACTGAGAGGGGGACAGTGCCACTCGGGCAATGCACTTGCTCCAAACACTAGCCAAGGCAATGCAGCGTGTAAGAGGGTGCCAAATGGAGAGGACACTCCACCCTTGCTGATAGCATGGAAACAACACGGGAAGTGGCAGTTATGAGTTATAAATCCTCCTCAACTGTTGAAGACGACACCACCATGGATCACCTTCATTGGTGAGAGGAGTCATCGTGCTCCACTGGTCAGCTACCACCTGCCTCAAGCCGGGCAGCCCCTGGTCAATAAGGTGCTGACCCACCACATCTGCCCTCCTCATTGGGTGCACAGAGATAGACCAAAAATCAAAAAGTAGATGTAAATGATGTACCCACCAAAAAACAGTATAATTCAACTTGCCTCTGGCTCATTAACTTGAATGTGCGGACCACGTGTCCGCTACTTGAATTTGCCCATGACCTTATGAACACTGACTCAATACACAAAACAGCAGTCATAGATCAACAGCTACACAAAGAGAACGTTGACATCGTTGCTCTTCAGGAAACCATCCTGGCAGATGCTAGGTCAGTGAAAGAAACTAACTACACTTTCTTCTGGAAGGTCTTGAGTACAGAGGAACACCACCTCCATGGAGTTTGATTTGCTGTTCGGAATAATCTGCTGAAATTGATCAATACTTCCCCAGCTGAATCGGAATGTATTATATCCCTGAAGCTCTGCACCAAGTCAGGACATGTTAATATCATCAGTGCTTATGCACCCACTTTGGCGTCATGTACCAAAGACAAGTACCGCTTTTAATATAATCTTCAAAAAGTCATCAACTCCTTTCCAACTGGCGAACAACTGTACATCCTTGGCGATTTAAATGCTAGAGTTGGACGCAATGGATGGAACAGTACTCAAGTCTTTATTCTCATAAGCAGACAATACAACCTGAACTTGACAAGCTCATCCCAACTCCTCCAGAAATGGAGGAGGAACTTTCTCAAGCTCTTGATGCTTTCTTCAATGGAAAAACACCAGGAAAGGACAGAATTCCAGCTGAAGTCCTGAAGGCAAACAAGGCTGTGCTCTTCCCCTTCCTCTATGATTTACTCCTAAAAGTTGGAGAGCAGGTGATATCCCACATGACATGAAGAATGCAAACATCATCACACTCTATAAAAACAAAGGCAACAAGGGTGACTGCAGTAACTACAGAGGCATCTTGTTACTGAGCATCCCAGGCAAAGCATTTGCCCATATCATTCTCAAATGCCTGTAAAAACTTGCAGATCGAGTCTATCCAGAAACACAATGTGGTTTCAGGGCTGGCAGGTCAATAACGGACATAATTTTCTCACTTAGACAACTACAGGAAAAATGCAGAGAACAAGGAAAGCCATTATTCATAGCATTTGTGGACTTAAAGGCATTTGACACAGTCAGTAGATCAGGACTACACAGAGAATTAACCAAGATTGGCTGCCCACCGACCCTACTCATGCTCATAACATCCTTTCACAAAAACATGAAAGCAACAGTGCAATATGATGGATCTATATCAGAACCATTTGCAATGAACAGCAGTCAAACAAGGGTGTGTTCTTGTCCCTACCCTCTTTGGTATATTCTTCTCAGTGTTGTTTTCCCTTGACATAAATAAGCAACAAGAAAACTGTTGTATTCATTCCTGGTATACCTCAGAGACCCAATGTCATTCTGGATAACAGCCCACTAGATGTGGTTCAACAATTCTGTTACCTTGGATCTGCTGTCATCACAAACCTATCCATGGACAAAGAAATGAACATCAGAACTGAGAAGGCAGCTACAATTTTTGGCAGACTTATGAAATGAGAATAGAACAATCCTAAAATGACAGTGAAAACAAATATGCCAGGAACGTGTATTGAATACACTGCTACATGGTTCTGAGACATGGACCACCTACTCGAACCAGAAAAAACTGAAAAGCTTCCGTCTTTGCTGCCTCTTCAGAATTATGAATATCAACTAGCATGATAAAGTTTCAAATGCAAATGTCCGGTCAAGATCTGGCATACCCAGCCTCATAGCAATCCTCAACAGCAGAAGACTACGATAGCTTGGTCATGTGAGAAGAATGGGTGATGAACGTCTTCCCAAAGAAATCCTCTTTGGTGAACTGTCATGCAGGTTGAGAACAAGAGGAAGACCAAAGCTAAGATTCAAGGATACGTGCAAAAACGCCATGAAAAACTTCAGCATTGATCTAAAATCTTGGGAATCTACATCATCAGATCGAAATACCTGGTGACAATTGTTACAACAGGGCACAGCATCCTTCAATAGTATATGTGCAAGCCATGCAACTTCGTCTTAGCAGGAAAAACTCTCAGATTCAAGAATTCGGAAATAGACTGACATACAGTTGTTGCAATCGACCGTGCAAATCCAATATTGGATGGATAAGTCACGAGAGAAGCTGCAGACTCAACCACTGCTCAAAGATCCTCACAACTGCTGCTAACCGCCATACCTCTAGACAAAAAGGGGCCATATTAATATTGTATTGACCAAAATTCTTCCATTCTCTCCTTCCCCACTCTGCCCTTACTTGCAAGCACCAATGTTGTAACGCATTCTGAGATCTTCAGAGAAGAGGCTTTCTAGAAGTACACAGCATTCTAGAGTGGTATTTTAAAGTCCCGTTTAACTTGCTAAGTGACCAATTTTAGAAGTTTTGCCATAAGGACTCCAGACCTCTTTTAAAGTACTGTAGGAAGTGAAAACAATACTTCAAAAAACTGTAAAGAAAGACCTAGTAACCTCTCATTTTTACTCAGCTTTTAAAGCAGAAATTATTTATTTTGACTCTCAGAGTCAAGCATTTGGTTCACGAATAGTAGAGCACAGAGCATGTGTGCACCAGCTTATTACATTTGAACTGCTCCAGGTCTTCCAGGTCATCGCCTCCCAGTGTGCTGGTGGTGGTGTTGGACTGGTTGATCCTCATTGTCTTGGTCTTTACCTTGTTAATGCTCAGTCCAGTCATTGAGGCAGTTTTGTCTAATGTTGTAACCTTTTCTTTCATGATTTCACGTGGGTGTAAAAGGAGGGCGACAGCATCAGCAAAATCAATGTCCTCTAGGTGTTTGAAAAGTGTCCACTGAATGCCTCATTGATGGCCATCTGTTGTCCTGTTCATAATCCAGTCCGTTGTGATCAAGAACAGGAAAGGTGACAATAGACACCCTTGTCGCTCTCAATAGTATGCTGAAGGATTCTGTCCAGACACCACTGTGAACTACTCTGCGTGTCAAGGGTTCATACGTTGAATGAATCAAGTTAATAATTTTGGATGGGATGCCATGGTGTTGCAGCCATTTCCACCAAGTGTCTCTATCAACATTGCAAAGGCTTTTTCAAAGTCTATGAAGATTATGTACAGGGGCGAGTTCCACTTGAGCAACTGATCTCTAATCACTCAGAGTTGCTATTTGTCCAGTAAGGATCTCTCGCTTCAGAAGGTGGCTTGCTCTTCCATGAGCTGTCTTCATTTTCTCCAAGAGAATCCTACTGAACAATATGAATGCCAGGATAGAGAAAGCAACAGCTGCATTCAAGAATCAGTTCCATATGGCATTCACAAATAATATCTGTGAAGATGAAACTGCAGATCTTCAACACAAATGTGAAGAGTGTACTCTTGTATGAACGCAAGACCTGACATATTAAAAAGTTTTCAAATCACAAGCTACAGACATTCATAAACAGATCCTGAGATACATTCCTTTACATCAAATTACAAGACCATCACAAATGAGGAGCTTTGGAACAGAGCAAGACAAGAACCAACTGACAATGAAATCAAGAGAAGAAAGTGGGGATGGCTAGGCCACACTTTCAATGAATCATCATCCAGCACAGTCCATCAAGCTCTCACATGGAACCCGCAAGGAAAATGCAAAAGAGGAAGACCTTGGACAACCTGGAGACGGTCTAATGGGACTGAAGGACAACAACTGGGGTACTCCTGCAGCCAGCTAGAAGTTTCGTCCCAAGACAGAGTGAAGTGGAAGCGACTTGTAGATGACCTATGCTCCACGGGGAGTACAAGGGTTTAGTAATTATTACATTTATTACTCATATCAACTGCATAACAGGAACATAAGGTGCCTTGCCACCAACTATTAGGATAAACTGAATATAAATGAGCGCTCTCAGTATTGTCCAAAACCCTTCCCCCATAAAAGACTGGTAAAATGGGGTCTAATGAAAACCACACCACTGGATATCTTTTGAACATGAAAAGTACATGGGTACTGCATTTTAATTGCATGGGATCATGTCACTTTCCTGACTTCAGGCTAACAGATTCCAACCAGAGCAGTAAAATCTAATGAAGATTGGATATAATGCATCATAAATATTATGGATGCAATTCCTGTCAACACTAAACTGAACGGAATACTTCATCTTGCATGTGGCATAGACAGCCATCATGAGACTAAAGTTCTCCCATGACCATTACTATACTTTTCTGTCATCTGCAATTGTAAACAGAGGAAAAAAGTGCAAAACATCTCTGTTTACTGTCTTTTGGGTACTTTTTGGATGCAGCCAAGTACTTGAAGCCACAGCATAAGAAAACATTCCACTGCCTACTGTCAATAAGCTGACTGTCAGAGAACAGAAAGCCTCCCGTTGCCTCTGTCTGGTTTTTAACATTTTTAAAGAAGCAGACTGTTAGTCACAATAAACTGCTCAAAAGCCAGAGCTGTTCATTTAGCATCAGACCGCATTTTCTTCAAAATACTGCAGACTATTTTTCCAGCAACAGGCCACTCCAAGACAATTCTTGTACTGATTCTGCCAGTGACCATATTTATAATCCCTAAACAAAGGGCCTGCTCCTGCCAGGTGCTGGCTACCACCAACTGATTGCTTTAATCAGGGCAGAGGGTGTTTCCTTTTGCTCTAAAATTTACAAGATTGAGTCCAAGCCTACCTGTGGAGCTGTAGGAGATAAACCAGTATACTGCTTTACAAGAATTTAGAATACTCCTCCAACTCCCATTTAAACTACATTTGGATAATGAAACTGCTCCAATTTTTGAACATTTGGCCAGGCAGAAACATAAAATCACACAAATGTGTGAGAGCGCAAATAGGAAGAATTTTTACACACGTTGTTTTCAATGGGGGCAGGGGGCTGTCACAAGACATGTACACACCAACGGGAAGGCCAATTGGCCGTGGGCTTCCATACATGCCTGAGCCTATTTCAGCAGCTGAGGCCAACCTGGATGTGCACAGCCTTTTTACAGCTAAAATCAAGTTTTATCTTAGCAGGAACAAGCCAGGAACTCTCACACACGCTTTGCTGAGTTTGAGGGGCACTGTACTGTGTGTAGAAGTCCTTTGTTTATCTGAAACTAATCTTTTAAGCTGTGCCCCTTTTGGAGGGGGCATGTTAATGAAGCACTTTGGAAGACGCTAATGAGGAGCTGACATGAATATGCAGGGACTCATTAGCATAATGGCATCTGCGCGATTCGTAAGTGCCGCTTTCGGAATGCACGCCGTCGTGTACACAGGGGCCTTTCAAAAGGATCCCCCTGACTTCAAAAGCCCCTTCTTCCTATCTGGTGTTTGTCCCAAGATACAGTGAAGTGAAGGAGACTTGTATATGACCTATGCTCCACATGGAGTACAAGGGTTTAGGAGTTATTACATTTATTACTCGTATTGACTGCACCAAAGGATTTTGTCAGCCTAACCTTTTGTTGCTCCTATTCAGAATTCAGAACTAAAAGTTTTCCTCCATGACTCAAACAATTTAATTTAATTTCACGAACTATCTTCTAAATAGAAACCACAAGCTACAGTGTGTGATGAATACACTAAATTCAATTAAAACGACAAACAACAGTATTTATCAAGAATGAAGCTCTACTAACTGATGTCACTTTTTATTTGTTTACCACAGCAGCAAGCAGGAAGTCTATATAATATTTATTAAAAATTCATGATTCTTCTTGTATTTGTCTTCTAAGATAGGTGTCATTACTTTCTCAGCTAATGATTTTTATTACAATCCTACATCTTTAATAGGGTCATTGAGTATCATTGGCAAACATCTAGCCATTCACAGAAACAATGACAGCTGAAACATTTTTTCATAACAAAGGCTATAAACTTTACCAGTTAGAATTAACTGAGGCCATCAAAGAGAAATATTGTAGTTTCTTGTTTCTCTTCCATACTTATACGATTCCTCAAAATTCAGTCAGACAGAATTTTATAAGTGGAGAGGACTAGTCAAAAGAAAATGCATGCACACATCCTAAATTGTAAGAACACAAATATTCTACTAGTATTGAATAAGTGACACCAAATCTGAGAGGAGATACTGAGTGTGCGTTATTAGGAGAACTCCAAGAGGGAAGCAACATCTTAAGCAGCAATAATGTGTAATAATAGTAAAGAGATGCTCTGACAATTCAACAGAAGTTGAGATCATTCAGCATATTGCTGTATAGGAGCCAATTATTTTAAAAACAACAACATTTATAGGGCTAGATCCTGTAACTGATGGGTATAGGGATCCACTTTTATCAGGCTAAGTTATAATAATCACAGTATGATTCAAAGAAATCCTACATCTCATTACCTTTGCCAGTGAGGTAGGCTTGGAAATTTTCCCAATGACTACTAACTAGCCCAAGGATTAGCCAAGGCTTCTATGTGCCCTCTGTCCCCCGACTAAGTCACTCCAGAGCTATGTTTCTGTACTGGTGTTCCAGGCTCCTTTGAAATGCCAGACCCCTGTGCAACTAGTTGTCCCCTTTGCCCTGCTTTCCCCTGCTTTCCAGCAGGCCTGTCCGTGCAGAAGAAAGGGTAGAAGAACTGCAGCTCTCTTACAATAGCCTTGTGACCCCCTCATCCCAACTCCTTTTTGGATCAGGACCTCTACAATTACACCACCATCAAATTTCAGATTTAAATAGCTGAAATAATGAAATTTACTATTTTTAAAAATCATATGACTGTGAAATTGACTAACATGGTCCATGAATTCGGTAGCGCTCTACTTATGTAATGGATTTCATTCTAACATTCTAACTCTATTTAGAAGTGTAATTTACAATGACTCTCATTCACAATAGACACCCCCATCCTGGCTCTACTCAATGACTCCCCTCTTTCCACTTGCTTTCTTACAACAGCAGGTCATGGGCAATATTTTTCCTGAGTTGTCTTCAGTGTGCTTCCCCTTTTCTTTCTTTCTCCTTCTACTCCCCTTGCACTGTTCTCTCTTACATATATTTTCTTCTTATTTGTCACCTTCTATCTTCTCACTAAAATCCCCATGCTCACACCTTTCAATATTGTATCTTTTATCTTATTAGTCTCTCACCAATCCACATTCTCACCCAATCACTTCCATTTACTCACATGTAATGCCTGGACATTTTACCAGATACCAATGAGCCAGAGGTCAAACCCACTATCCCAAGATGAAAGGTTAGAGGAAATGGGGGTGTGGGCTCATATATGGCACAGCTCTGTATGGCCTTGCACACTGCAGGAAAGCATTATCCCTCCCCTCCACAACCAGCACCATTCCCTGTCTCTGCCTCCCCCGCTCCCATTGCCATAATTCAGCCAATCGCAGCAATGGGGGGCATGCGTGTGAGCCAGATCTGGCCACAGCTTGCCAGATTGGGCCCATGAGGCTTGGGGCTCCTCCACACTCCAGTGGCATGGTCTGGACAGTGATGGTGCTCCAGTCATGGTGCCTCCCCACCTGGTTGGAGTACCAGCACTGGCTTGCGCCCGTGCAAGGAACATGAGGGGAGGATTCAGGCTGTGAGCCATAAGTTCCATAGCCCTGCCTCATCAATCTTCACTTCCGGGAGCTTGGCAAACCTAGGAGCAGCAGCCAAAGCACTGGAGTTATTTGAATTAGATTTAACAGCACTGCATGATTCATACTAGCATCATGTTTGACAGGCTCTCTTCACAAGTGTAAGGGATAAAGATTTTGGGATATTTTGCCTTTAAGAAAGTTTATATTTTGACTCAACTGATGGCACTCACCCATGGAAGCCTTCTAACTACCTCTATTGGTATGTCCATGCTGCTGAGCCATCATTTCTTCTTAAAACTTGTTTAAAGTTTATGAACTATACATTTGTTGTAGGCCAGTTGTCTTTTGGTAATACATTGGGTGGTTTATTGTTCTGTGATGAGAACAGCAACCTGGATTTGTTATATGGCTTGCATTTTCACAAAAATTCTTCAAATAACCTAGAGCTTGGGATTGATGCTTTCTAACTTATTCATGCACCGAAAAGATAATAAATAAATAATCTCTCAACTAAATGAAAGAATCCTTATACATCCCTCTGATTTCACATGAAGAACATTGCTAAGCAAAAACACATGGCAATCATATGGCTGCTGGTGTCGTGGGGTGATAGAGTGCCATGCTAAAATAATAGCTGATTGCATATTTAAGCTTTTATTTCTTAGTGTTTCTCCCCTGAACTTTAATAAATATGTTTTTTATTTCATCTGTATATTCTGGTTCCAGAAGTTCTGAGGTTGACCAGATGACTCCCAACCTAGCATACCCTTTCTCTGTTGGCATAGGATAGGATTTTGTTTTTAATTTGTGGAAAAGCTCATATCTAATTGAGTTAAACATTCCATGAAACAACACCTAAGCCTGTGGCCTTGGAGATTTATTTTCATCTCCCCAACATTCAAACCCCAGCTGGGTCTAAAAATTGCTTGATGCAAAGAATGGGAAAAATATTTAATAAAAACAAACATAAAATTACCGTGCTGTCAAGACCTACTCAAAAAAATCCAGAAACGGATGGGAACAAAGAATTTATAATTTCAGAACTTTTGATGCACTGGCAAAACACCTCCAGATTCAGACTGAACCAAACTCTCTCGGGAGGAGTGAATACAGCAGTGTGGAAATCGTCTTTAAAAAAAAAAAAGAAAAAAAAAGAAAAAAAAGGCTATATTGAGAGATGGTTCTTTGATCAAACGGGTGGAAGAGAAAGCAGGGTGGCCTGAGTTTCAAAGTGAGTGGAAAATTGTCATGAGTCAGGGGTTCAGAGGTGTTTCAGCATAGGGACAGATTGTGTATTATTATTAATTTCTATTGTAGTAGCATCAGCAAGGTTTGCTGCCTCATTGGTATGATATAAAATATGTCCCTGTTCCCCACAGCCTAGGACTTAGACAAATGGAAACAAGACAATACAGACAAATGGGAGGACTCAGTGACCTTAGAATGTGATGGTTTTACTAGCAGGGTTGTCACAGAAGATATTGAAAAAGAGTGCTCTTTCTTCCTTAGCTCTCACTGCACGGCCCCAGCGATCCTTTTCCCTTCTCTTTTCAGAATGAAAAAACCAAGACTATTTTAACACTAAAGGTAAGCATTAAGAGTGCTTCATTCTGTGCCGTCTGTACTGTGTATGCCTAGTTCCAGCTCCTTTAACATACTTTCAGAACAGGAGCCCATAAACCTAACACTTTCAATAACAATTGTGTTTTCTCCCATCTTCCTGCTTATGCTGCTCTAGGTCAATGGTTTTCAACCTGTTTACATTTGCGGACCTTTAAACTATTTCATACGGCCCTGTGGATTCCTTTGTAAATCTTAGGCAGAGTGTGCAGACCCCCAGTGGTCCTTGGACCACAGGCCAAAAGCCACTGGCTTTTGCCCTCCCCTTCCCATTTCCTTTCCTATCAACTTTAAATTTACAGGCTATTTTCTCCCCCACCATCCAATTACTCATTCTTATTCTCTACCCCTTTCTGAGGCTACTAGGTGCAAACTGAAGATGAGCCAAAGAATCCCGAGCTGCTACCTTGAGTCTTTGCAATGTCTGATGCTTTACTCAGCTTCTCCCTTGTGACAGCATCAGCTCTCCTTCCCTTGAAATTAGGTAGGCAGAACTGGTGCCAACATGCACACTGAGCAGCCACAGGAGCATAAGAGAACTAGAACAGACAAACTCTTGGCCCACTTTAAACACCACTGCTGAACTTGCTGATGGCTTATGCTCATTATGGCTGTGTCTACCGTAGCAAGTTTTTTGGAAAAGCCAGTCCTTTTGCAAAGAAACCCACAGAGCCTCTACACACAAGGTGAACTCTTTTGATCTGAAATCAAAACAATGCAGCCCTTTTCTGGAGGCCCTGTTCCTCTCTCAGATGAGGAAGATTGCCTATTTCCAAAAGACTCTTTGGGAAAAAGCACGTGTAGACGCTCTGCAGGTCCTTCTTTGAAAGAGCAGTCCTCATGGAGCTGGATTTTCCAATCCCTGGCCCATTCTTTCAGAAGAGCAGGGGCTCTATGGACATACTCTATCAAAAGAGCGGATCGGCTTTTTTTGCATGGATGTGATCTTTTGAAAGAAGCTTTTTCTGAAGATCTCTTCTGGAAGAAAGTCTTTTGAAGGATTGCTGTAGTGTGGACACAACCCATGACGGGTGGACCTTTTGCCTGATTTTTCAATAGAATGGCCCTGATTCTGACGAAGCTGTCCTGTGCTCTGAACATCCAGCACACTGGAAAAGTTGTAAAATGCCATTGTGACTGACCTGACACTGCAACGTGGCAATATTTGTGACACTGAAGTCATGCTGACACAGGGAGTTGACAAAAATACTGGCAACACAGTAATCTGGAAAAGCGGAAATGCCAAAGAATCCCTTTCCCTTCCTTTGCCTGTGATTTCTCCCCAATTTAGTTTTCTTTTGTAGCGTAAGTTAGGTAACTTGGCTTCCTTACCACAGCTGCCAATTCATCATGTTTAAGAGACCCTGGTAAATGCCTGTGACTGACAGGATGTGCAGATTTTTTTACACCAGTTACCTCTCCCCTATCTCCTCACAGTGCTTTCTTACCTATTGTTCCATAAGTCCGTTAATGCTAAGAAAGAGAGTTCAGTGCAACCACAGAGAGCCTTATTCCTGAATCTTCTATACAGTCAAAACAAAGGGATAGTAGGAGAAGCTACATACTTCACAGGGCTTACACTAGTGCAGCAAGTTACCTCTAGTTTGGTTTTGTTTTAGAAAATGAGACCTTTAACCATTGAAGCCAGAAACATTGTGGAATGAGATGCACATACTTCTATTCCCTTCTCTTCTCCCCTCCTCACCCTGGTTATCTAAGCATATGTTAATAGATCAGTCAGTTTATTCTGAGTAATAGCTTTCTGCTGTAATATGACTCATACGTCAAGAAAAGTGAACCCAGAAAGGAAGTCTACACTGATAAGAATTGAAATTCTGATATTTTCCATATGTGAAAAATACATTTAAACCCCCCCCCCCATACAACGAAGTACAGATTACTTTGTAAAGAGTTCAGAAGGTATTTGCAGCTAAACTCCTCATTCTTCAACTACCAAAAAATATTCAACAAGGAAAACCATTCAAACAATAAAATTAGATGGCTTAGTGCACACAGCAAGACCAAACTCCATCTTTTTTACAATCATATGTTAATAAAATATTTCTTACAACTACTGCTAATAGTATTTAAACTAAGTTATAGCTCTTCAAAGCCTATCATATAAAATCTCAGCTTTTCTTTTCTGACTATTTTGCCCCCATTTTTTAAAAAAAGTTTTCCATGTGTAAGTTTTGATATTAAAAGCACTTAACACATGCACTCCATACACATTTAATATGACAGGCCCTCCGGGAAACTTTCTGTAGGCTGTTCCTTGTCCTGGACACTAGGCACGTTGATGTTCACATTTCTCCCTGACTTGTTCAGAATCAATACACAGGTACTCTTCACATCACACTCCAAACAGGTTTGAAATTTATCTTTCTTTCCTAGTACTTATTTACTTGTTCATACAAGCTGTTGAAAAAGTATTTTATATGGTACTAAATGCCAGCTAAACCTAAATCTTTAAAAAAATAATTATTGAGAAGAAAAATCATATTTAATGTAGTTTGTTTTATAATCAGGAATAACTTGTTAGTCTAAATTATTTCACACATAGACATTACAACATATAAACTGAGATACAACAGGGTAACTCTGATTTTAAATTCCTAGCACAATTTGACCATGTGTGACATTATACCAGTTCACCTTGAAAATATTTCTTGATTTTTGCATATACTAAGCCGTTTTCAAAACACATGAAACCAGAATTGTCTTAAAAGACCAAATTGGAAACTTGATGTGAAGCAACACAAATTTAGACATGCTGCTTGAAAAAATCCAGAGGAATAAAGTTCAGCTGATTTTAAGTATTTGCCTAATTTGAAACACAAAAAACAATGTACTACAATAAACCCTTGAAATACGTGGCTTCAAGTTGCGCATAACTCGCTTTAATGCGAGTTAAGCACAATTTGAAGCTGCCCTGCGGCTGTCAGCCTGCCTTCCCCCACCTGTGTGGCTGGGGGAAGGCAGGTAGAAACAGTCAGGAAACTGATCAGCCCTGGTGAGCTGGTCAGTTTCCTTGCTCCAAGGAGTGGACCTGGGCTAAGAGCCAAGCTGCCCCTGGTTCCTGGCTCCCCTCCACTGCTGGAGCCAACAAACTGACCAAGGCTGCTACCTTGGTCAGATTCACAGCTCTGCAAGGGGAGGGGAGCTGGGAGCCAGGCTGTTGCAGGACCAGGAAAACTTACCATCTCCCCCGACTTGCACAAAAATTTGAGTTATGTGGGGGCTGCAGGAACGCAACCCCTGCATAACTTGAGGGTTTACTGTACAACCTTTTGTTTTACTACATAAATAAGGGAAATCAAAAAAAGGATCTAATAATCAGATTTAAAGTTTTGTTTTACCCAGTTCTGGGCAACATTTAGAACACAATATTAAATGCAGAAAAGCTCTCCCAAAATAACCTGACATGTTGGGAGTGGCTACGACTTTGTGCCTATCTGAAAGTAACTGAGGCCAGTGGAAGTAAATTCAATGAACATCAACAGATTAAGTGGATAAAGACTGAATCTGGAGGAATAAGAGATGAATAAAGAGGTTTCTGCCATATGCTCGCTCACTCCCTGCTTGCTCACTTGGTAACCCTGTTGGCCATCCCCTGGAATTCACAGATGATTGTCTCATAAAATGAGAGCTAGTTATCACTCGTGGATCTGCAGTGGCTAATGAGATTGATTTTGTACCCAAAGATCTTCTCACAAATGGGACAGACATTTCTAAATGGAATAGGCAGATGTGGATTGCTGAGGTGGGCTGCAGCATGTTCTTTTCCCTTTGTTTCTCTGTTGAAGCTCTGAATACATGATGGCTTTAAGGGTGCCTTTGGAGAGTTTTTTTTTTTTTTCTTTTTCTTCTTGCCTACCCCTGTCTGTGGGTTCTTGGTAACATCCCCCGCCTCCAATAAAAACAAAACAAAAAAACAGAAGACTCACTGAATTTGGCAATCGCTGCAAAGGACTGGAACAGGAACAAAGATTCAACTACTGTCACATCTCTGTCCCTTCGCTACAAGATTGAGGCAGAAGGTGAAAATATACCCTATATTATCCTGCTTTTATTCTTCCCATACCTCCAGTTCTCTTGATTTTCATACCACATTCATGTTGCTGGGCCAGTTGTCATGAGGACCCTGTTCTCTTGCCCAGCAGAGGCATTCAGTGCTCATTACTGGTGCACTAAAATTACCCACTATGCCCTGTGTTCAGATAACCTATTTTTATTCCACTAAGAAGCTTATAAAGTTGCTCATCGGCCATTTACAGGTGCTTGTCCTCTCAGAGATCTCTGTGGATAAGTGACAGTGGAGAGAAAAGTAGCAAGGTAAGTTTTTTTTGTTAGTTTTTAAAGTGCTTTTTTGTTTTGGTAGCAAGATAAGATGCCAAAAGCAAGGAGGAGATAGAGGAGGTGATGCAGGGAGGAGGATGTGTGTGTCAGGGAAACAAACACAAACAGTAGAGGCAGAGACTCAAGAAAAATGAGTCAGAAACAGTCCTCTTCCTGCCTCTGACATCAGAAATAATGTCCACCGGTCAGAAATTGGGGAGAAATGAAGCACTATGGCTTCTTCAAGCAATGTGAACAGAAATTAAAAAAAAAATTTTTTTGGTTGAAAACCAACCCCCCTTTACTTATTTATTTATTTTGTATTTTTTCAGATCAGCCCCTGAGAAAAAGAATTGTTCAATTATGCATTGAGTTCTAAGAATGAACAAGCCAAAAACTGGACAAAACTGGAAGAAACACTTAAAGCTAATTAAGACTGTCTGACACTTCCCATTATAAGACATCATTTTCAGTTGCTCACAACCCTGCCAAATGTCAACCATTATGGATTAAATTTCCTATGCTGGGTGTCTGTTACAGGCTGATGTTTTAGATTTTGCCATTTGCAAGAATTAATTTAGTGAAAATAAATTAGTTTGGCTTATGTCAAATTCTTATAAATATTTTCTTGATACGATCTGGCACCTTCATCTATTGAAACAGGAATTAAAATTTGGCAGTGTTGGGAGACGAGTCAGACAGTTGCATTTTGCTGTTCCCATGAAAATCCAACCAGACTTGGTCAAGTTGTAAGCTACTGAAAACCATTATTTGTACAAGGTCAGGCTTGTTAGCACAATTCTTGGTAATATGATTCTGTAAAACATTCTGGCTGTACTGAGTTTGTTCCATCCTGGAACTGTTGGGCCAAGCAAGAGTTTGCCTGCCATTCCTCCTCCTGACAACCTGGAGTGCTGGAACTTTGCAGACAAGGAAACTGAAGCAGAGTGAAAATAAAAAAAACAATCAAGTAGCACTTTAAAAACTACCATAATAATTTATTAAGTGATGAGCTTCGTGGGACAGACCCACTTCTTCAGACCATAGCCATACCAGAACAGACTCAATATTTAAGGCACAGAAAACCAAAAATAGTAATCAAGGTTGACAAATCAGAAAAATATTATCAAGGTGAGCAAATCAGAGAGCAGAGGGGCAGAAGGGGGAGGGGGAGTCAAGAATTAGATTAAACCAAATATGCAAACGAGCCCTTATAATGATCCAGAAAATTCCCATCCTGGTTCAAACCACGTGTTAATGTGTCGAATTTGAATATAAAAGAGAGTTCAGCAGCCTCTCTTTCAAGAGTGTTGTGAAAATTCCTTTTCAGTAAGACGCAAACTTTTAAGTCAGTAACAGAATGGCCCACTGCATTAAAATGCTGGCTGACCGGTTTGTGGATCAGGAGTGTTATGTCTGTTTTGTGCCCATTAACTCTTTGTCTAAGAGAGTTTGAAGTCTGTCCAATATACAAAGCATCTGGGCATTGTTGGCACATGATGGCATATATGATGTTAGCTGAGGAACATGAGAATGTGCCCGTGATTCTGTGAATAACCTGGTTAGGTCCAGTGATGGTATCCCCAGAATAGATATGTGGACAAAGCTGGCAGCAGGCTTTGTTGTAAGGAAAAGTTCTAGGACTGGTGTTCCTGTGGAATAGACTATGGTGGTGGGCGAGAATCCTCATGAGGTTGGGAGGTTGTCTGTAGGAGAGAACAGGCCTGTCACCTAGGGCCTTCTGGAGTGTGGCATCCTGGATAGGTTGTAGGTGATGACTAGTGGTGTTCTGTTCTTGGCCTTTTTGGGCCTATCTTGGAGTAGCTGGTCTCTGACTATTTGTCTGGCCCTGTTGATCTGTTTTTTTATTTCTCTTGGTGGGTAATTCAGCCTTGATTACTCCATGCGAGAGACACATTTCCTGGACACTACAGTACAAATCAAGGATGGCCTGATGGGTACCACACTGTAGCAGAAACCTGCTGATTGCTATACTTACCTACACACTCTAGCTTCCATCCTGCGCACATAACTACAGCCATTGTTTACAGTCAAGCCCTTAGGTACAATCGCATTTGCTCTGATCCTACTGACAAAGACCAAAAACTACAAGATCTTTACCAAATATTCATAAACCTGAATTACCCACCAGGAGAAATAAAAAAACAAATCGACAGGGCCAGACGAATACCCAGAGACCAGCTACTCCAAGATAAGCCCAAAAAAGCCAAGAACAGAACACCACTGGTCATTACCTACAACCCCCAAATCAACCACTGCAACAAATTATTAAAGACCTACAACCTATCCAGGATGCCACACTCCAGAAGGCCCTAGGTGACAGGCCTGTTCTCTCCTACAGACAACCTCCCAACCTCATGAGGATTCTCACCCATCACCACAGTCTATACCGCAGGAACACCAGTCCTGGAACTTTTCCTTACAACAAAGCCCACTGCCAGCTTTGTCCACATACCCATTCTGCAGATACCATCACTGGACCTAACCAGGTTATTCACAGAATCACAGGCACATTCTCATGTTCCTCAACTAACATCATATATATTGAACTTTCTTTTATATTCAAATTCGACAAATTAACACATGGTTTGAACCGGGATGGGAATTTTCTGGGTCATTATAGGGGCTCGTTTGCATACTTGGCTTAATCTAATTCTTGACTCCCCCTCCCCCTTCTGCTCCTCTACTCTCTGATTTGCTCACCTTGATATTATTTTTCTGATTTGTCAACCTTGATTACTGTTTTTGGTTCTCTATGCCTTAAATATTGAGTCTGTTCTGGTATGGCTATGGTCTAAAGAAG
Organism: Carettochelys insculpta; assembly: GCF_033958435.1. Classification (NCBI taxonomy): domain Eukaryota; kingdom Metazoa; phylum Chordata; order Testudines; family Carettochelyidae; genus Carettochelys; species Carettochelys insculpta. Next base: position 94,628,042 of record NC_134139.1, read on the forward strand.
TGGGTCTGTCCCATGAAAGCTCATCACTTAATAAATTATTTTGTTAGTCTTTAAAGTGCTACTTGACTGCTTTTTTGTTTTGATTGTATATGGACTAGCCCAGTTTTCTCACTCTCTCTGTTACAATGAAGCACAGTGAGTGTAAGTAAAAGGTAGAGATGGGAATACAACCTAAGGCCTGAGAAAGCAATACTCTAGTGAGTCACAGATGAATGCATTTCAAATTGGATTACATTAAGAAAATGATCAGAGAGGTAGCCATGTTAGTCTGTATTTTCAAGAACAACAAGAAGTCCTGTGACACCTTATAGACTAACAGATATTTAGGAGCATAAGCTTTCATGGACAAAGACCTGCTTCATCAAATGCATGAGACATTAAGAAAATGAAATTTCATTTGAATGCCATCACTGGGGATATTTAAAGCTAAATGAGACAAAGCACTAGTAAATATGCTGTTGTGCAGTGAGAATCCTGTACTGCCAGAAGTTCTCACCATTTGACGGTTAGTAACCTTTTTTTTTTTTTTAAATCTGCAATGTCTGGGATTTTATTAAGCCACGCAAGGATTTTTTCATAACTGGAGTCTAAAAGGAATACTAAGTAGATTTGTTGCAACATCCTCTTTTTTCTGCATCTGAAACTATTGCAACACTGTTCTCTGTTTTCTTTCTTTTTAATTGTCTTACCTCCAAGTTATACAGATATTTGAAGCTGATTTCCTGACGGGCAGCTTTTCTCACAGCCTGAGCCAATTCCACAGCTCCTCTACCTCCAGCTGACCAGTGATTGCAGGGCACTGCATCAAATGCTCCAGCCTGTTTTGCAATGTCACAGACTAAATCAACTTCAGCATGGGAGTCAGTTCTGCCAACAAACATTTTTAAGTCATTATTTTATTTCATTTACTCTGACACAGTCTTATTGTTAAACCATATACTGTAGTTACAGTTGTGAAACAAGTTAGTTAAGGAAATCTTATAATTATTAAATGTTTATAAAAACCCAACTGTATTTTAAGTACAGTTTGAATCTCTCTAGTCCAACACCCTGGGGACCTGACTGGTGCTGAAAGAGAAAATTTGCCAAACCACGGGAGGTCAATTCTTTCTAGCAGCATTAACACCATTTCCACTACATACTGGACTCTGAGAAAACATTTAGATGTAAATTAGAGCTGAACAACAGCACAGAACACTGAGAGCCAGGACTGGTGGCTGTAAACAACCTTTATGGGACCATAGGAAACTTGGCCACAACCATGATAAGTGGATACCCGACTAATAAAAATCATGCCAGACGAGGGATGCTGCTAGATGAGAGAGTGCCAAACTAGAGAGCTTCTACCTGTACATTGAAATAGCAACGCTTCATTTAAATAAGTATTACAGACCCCAACAATAACATTCTATGTTTATATGACTTGAAAACATCTAAAAAGGGAAGTTCAGGGGCATTAAAAACCTTTATATTCCTTGGAATGTATAAAACATCTGATTAATTTTCTCTTTTAATAAACTCCTTTCTACAAGTCACATTTTTTTCTCTTTTGCCTTTAAAATGACTCTCTTCTTGACCCGACTGATGGATTTAAACAACAAATGCAAAGGAAAGCGCTTTCTATGAAACACCAGAAATTAAATTAATCTTCTGAACTTCAAAAATTGTTCAGGACTGAATATGCATATTTAATTATATCGCAGCACCAGTAGAATCCTTGGAGTTCTTTTAAGTGGTATATGAAGTTAATATTGATTCCACTTTTTTGATTTCACCCATCTTTGAGTGGTAATATATTCAATATGCTATATGAGGAGAGGGCTTAAGTGATTACACCTAATGCAAAGCCAATTAACTTGATCTTTGGGTCTACTAGTGTGAGTAAAGGATGGGTTGACTTACTTAAAGACATTCAGAGCAACCACAACAGGAACGCCAAAGAGTTGAGCAATCTGAATTTGCTTCTGTAGATTACAGCATCCATCAGCTACCAGTTGGAGATTCTACAAAATTAAACAAACCCCACAGAAATGGGAACATGTCTCACATCTTTTTTTGTCAAAGAAATTCGCAGAAATTACAACAACCACGATTAATTACAATTATTTTGCTATTTACAATGGACTTGAGACAAAATACGTTTAAGTACCCTAGTTTCAGTAGCAGCAGCAGCCACATTTATAGAACTGAGCAGGGTCCAGATCTTTTACATTGGAGCATCCTGCCAGATTGTTCCCTTCTGGGACACAAACAAGACAGAGCTGTTGCCAATCGGCTGCGAATCAATAAACAAGAAAACATCTGGGGGATGGTTGACATTGGCAATGGCGTGAACAGCTGCCAGTCCCACCCCGCCCCCACTCCCTCTCCACACACACGACTCCATCTAAAGGAAAGATGCAGTAATACTATCATTAAGACATTTGCTGCTGAAGGACTGGTGCTCTCTCACTGGTTCTTCCGTGGATCCTTTGTCAGCACATATCCAGGCCCACAGAGGACAAAAGGCAGGAAGAGATTACCTAACCATCTCTTTCTCCTTCCAAGCTCAAATGAAAGGAGAGTTCACTCAAATCAAAATCATTCGTATGATGCCACTCGTCAACCTTAAAAACCTTAAGGGATGGAGAATCCGCCACCTCTCTAGGCAACGCATTCCAATGCTTCACCATCCGCCTAGTGAAGTAGTTTTTCCTAATATCTAACCTACACCTCCAACTTCAGACCATTACTTCTTGTTCTACCATCTGACACCACTGAGAACAGTTTCTCACCCTCCTTTTTAGAGCTCCCCTTCAGGAAGTTGAAGGCTGCTATTAAATCTCCTCTAAGTCTTCTCTTCTGCAAACTAAACAAGCCCAAATCTCTCAGCCTATCCTCATAGGTCTTGTGCTCCAGACCATCAATCATTTTTGTTGCCCTTCGCTGAACCTGCTCCAGTAAATCCACCTCCTTTTTATACTGGGGGGCCCAAAACTAGACACAATATTCCAGATGTGGCCTCACCAGTGCCGAATAAAGAGGAATAACTACTTCTCTAGATCTGCTTGAAATGCTCCTCCTAATGCACCCTAGTATGCCGTTAGCCTTCTTGGCCACAAGGTCACACTGTTTACTCATATCCAACCTTTCATCCACCATAACCCCTAGGTCCCTTTCCATCATACTGCTGCTGAGCCAGTCGGTCCCCAGCCTGTAACAATGGTTGGGATTCTTCAAAGATATCTAACATTAGGAAATGGCTTCTTCAGTCTGAACACTACCATTGCAATCATACTTGGACAGGTGTCAGCAAATGGCAGCTCTGGAGCAGCATATGTGGCTATTTAAGGAGCTGTTTGGGGCTCTGGGCACTGTTACTGCTGACTCCTCTTGCAGCTCACTGTCCTGCCGCCACTGAAATAATGGAACTAAATTTAATTGGTTTAACAGCTGGCAGGTGGGATCTGGCTGTTAAACCAATTAAATTTAGTTCCATTATTTCAGGGTGGCAGGGTAGGGAGCTACCCACACTGCAGGTGGGAGAAGTGAGCAGGAGGGCTGGGGGGAGGGGTGCCTGAGTCTGCCCCTGATGGAGCTGTGCAGCCCCACTGAGGAGGAGGAGATGATGGAGGAGCAGTGACAGTGTGTGCAACTGCAGGCACTGGTTGGCAGGTTTAGGGCTGAGAGGGGTTAATCCTGGGGATGGGAGGAGCAAGTGTGAGGGATGGGGGTAAAGCTTGGTGATAGGGTGTGGATTTGGGGGCTGAGAGATGGGTAAAGCCTGGAGATGGGCAGCAGGTGTCTGGCCCAAGGGGGGGTAGAGCCTCGAAATGTCTGGGGGTTGTGGGGAGTTGATGTTAATATGGCTCTTAAGCAGGAGGGCACGTATCCACAGGCACAGCATTTCTCTTGTCCTCATTTGCTCTCCAATTCAGGGGTGAAAGTAACCAAACTTTCTAACTGGTACAAATCATTGTGTGTGCGCTGTTCTTAAAGTATGGGTGATAAAAAGTACCGTTTAACGTTGTTTACTAAGGACTGTCTCGTATTCACGTGCATTGCGGCTCTTGAAGTACTGATTTTGTAACTGAATTTGGAAAAAAAATGGCTCCTCACTACTTTGGTTGCAGACCCCTATATTAGAATATTACACCAAATCTACACAACCCAGTAAATAGATTCTCTTCCCCTTTGAAGGTATTTTTCATGTTTATTTTTCAATTGTATCATAAAATCTCACTCACAAAGCGCTGGTTGCATCTATAGCTGGCATTTCTGAATCTGTGAAACTCGCCACTCTCCTCCTCCTTTACCGTTTGAAAAGTAACTGACAACTATGCATCAGATTATGGTTTTACACTTTTTCAAACCAAAGCTTTCTAAAAAACACCACAGGATTAAGTTTTACAATAACGGCTCTTACCTCTTCTGTATATTCTTTCTTAAGAGGGGCACCAGCAGTTACCTGAAATCATAAGCAAGTAAAATTAATAATCATCCAATAGTGCTACTCACCAGCATGCCTGGTCCAGAGTACAACTTTAAAAAAACAAAAAAAACCTCTGTATTGCAAAACATCACGCACATTGACAATACTAAGCCGTAAGACCACCACCTTTCTTCCCAGCAACAAAAGCCCAGCACAAGCGCACATCATAGCCTAAGAGACAGTTACAACTATATGAAGAGAATGGCAAAATTTATCATTTTCCCTAGATAGAAAGGTAAGAATAGAGAAGTTACTCACCGTAGTAACGATGGTTCTTCGAGATGTGTCCCTGTGGGTGCTCCACAATAGGTGTCGGGCTCGCCCAGCGCCGCAGATTGGAAATCTTCCAGCAGTTTCTCCTGGATCGCGCATGCGCCGGCACGCGCCGCTCCCTTGCACGTCCCTGGCCGCGTGCGCGATCCGGTCCCTGCCAGTTCCTTGACCAACCGCCTCGGATGCTCCTGAAAGAGACTAAACAGAGATCCGAAGCGGGGAGGATGGGCGGGTGGTAGAGCACCCACGGGGACACATCTTGAACAACCATCGTTACTACGGTGAGTAACTTCTCTTTCTTCATCTAGTGTCCCTGTGGGTGCTCCACAATAGGTGACTACCCAGCAGTAACCCAAGAAAGGAGGTGGGCAATCGGTTTATGTGCAGCTTGCCCTCAAAAGGACTGCTGTCGACAGACGGGTATCCTCTTGGAATACCCGATGTAGGGCATAATGCTTGGCGAAGGTGTCGTAGGATGACCAGGCTGCCGCTCTACAGATGTCTTTCAACGCGATGCCCTTGAAGAAGGCTGTTAACGCTGCCACCGCCCTGGTGGAGTGAGCCCTAGGCGGGGCCAGCAAAGGAGTCTTTCGAAGCTCGTCGCACATTTTTATACAGGACACAATGTGCTTTGAAATTCTCTGTGAAGAGAGGCCTTCCCCTTTTGACCTGGGAGCGAGAAACACTAGAAGCCTGTCCATTTTCCGGAAGGATTTAGTTCTGTCTATGTAGAAGGCCAACACCCTCCTCACATCCAGGAGGTGCAGGCGTGCCTCTTTACTGGAGCTGTGAGGCTTCGGGTAAAACGAGGGTAAAACTAGTGGTTCGTTAAGATGGAACTCTGAAGAAACTTTTGGAACAAAGGCTGGGTGCAGCCGTAAGGTTACCGCCTCCTTTGAGAATACTGTGCAGGGCGGCGTTGCCATAACTGCTGTGAGCTCACTCACCCTGCGAGCTGACGTAACTGCAAGGAGGAAGGTTGTTTTTATCGTAAGGAGACGTAGGGGAACTGTGGCTAATGGTTCAAAAGGTGGACCTGTGAGCGTGCTGAGCACCAAGTCCAGGTTCCACGATGGTGGAAGCGGTTTCTGAGTGGGGTACAGGTTTACCAACCCCTTCAAGAACCTGGTACCGATAGGATGGGCAAATACCGTGGACCCCTCCTCTGTATGCCGAAAGGCTGATACAGCGGCGAGGTGGACTTTTAATGAGGATAAGGAAAGTCCGCCCCTCTTGAGGTCCAATAAGTATTCTAGTATTATTGGTATAGGAATGTCAAGGGGAACTAACTGCTTGGCGGAACACCAGGCTGTGAATCGAGTCCATTTCTGCTCATAAGTCTTCCTGGTGGAGGTCCTTCGGCTACTTTCCAGGACTTGTTGTACTCCCTCTGTGCATGTACTTTCTAGGGAGCTGAGACATGGATTAGCCATGCTTGTAGGCGCAGACTCTGAGGGTTCGGGTGCACTATGGACCCCTGGGCCTGCGTGAGTAGGTCCGGCGCCACCGGTAGAGGGAGCGGTGGGCGGTCCGACATGTGTAGAAGCAAGGGAAACCATTGCTGACGATCCCACGTTGGGACAACTAGTATCATGCGAGCTCTCTCCCTTCTGGCCTTCTGCAAGACCTTGTGGATAAGTGCTGTGTGTGGGGGGGGGAGGGGGAACGTGTAAAGTAGGGGGCCCTTCCATGGAATCATGAATGCGTCCCCCAGGGACCCCCGCCCCAGTCCTGCCCTGGAGCAGTACTGGGGACACTTCTTGTTGTGCTGGGTGGCAAACAGATCGATCTGGGGAAACCCCCATGTATGAAAGATCGGTCATAGCAGATCGGAGAGGATCTGCCATTCGTGCATGAGTGCGAAGCGCCTGCTCAGCTGATCTGCTTTCACGTTGTGAGCGCCCGGCAAGTACGAGGCTTTCAACGTTATGTTGCTGGCAATGCACCAGTTCCACAGTCGGACTGCTTCTGCACATAGGGCACGGGATCGGGCTCCTCCTTGTCGATTTATGTAAAACATAGTGGAGGTATTGTCTGTATTGATCCCGACTACTTTGCCATATATGTGGTCTCGGAAATGCTTGCAGGCGTTGAACACTGCTCTGAGCTCCAGTATGTTTCTGTGCAGTGACTGTTCCGCAGGGGACCATAGCCCTTGCGTCACCTTGTCGCCGATGTGCGCTCCCCACCCTATGTGGGAGGCGTCAGTAGTAAGAAAAATAGAAATTTGTGGTTGGTGAAAGGGCACCCCTGCTAGCAAGTTCTTGGGGTTTACCCACCACGCCAGGGATCTGCGTACCTCTGTCGTGGGCGACACCACCCCGTAAACAGTGTGGGATGCCGGTTTGTAGACGCTCGCCAGCCAATGCTGCAGGCTTCGCATGTGCAATCTGGCGTTCTGTACCACAAATGTTGCTGCCGCCATATGGCCCAGCAGCTGTAAGCACGTTAAGACCGGCACCGTGGGGCTGTACGTAACGACTTGCACCAGCGAACTGATGGCGCGAAAGCGGGCGTCAGGTAGGTACACCCTTGCTGTGATAGAGTTTAAGCATGCCCCTGTGAACTCTATGTCCTGTGTGGGGTAGGTCTTTGACTTCGCGAGGTTGATGACTAGGCCCAGCGAAGAAAACGTGTCCGCTGTGACGCGTATCACGCGTAGGACCTTTGCCTTCGAGGCCCCTTTCAATAGGCAGTCGTCCAGGTATGGAAATATGAATACCCCCTGTCTGTGCAGGTAGGCTGACACCACTGCCAAGGTTTTGGTAAAGACCCTGGGGGCTGAGGAGAGGCCGAACGGAAAAACCCTGTACTGGAAGCGTTCCTTGCCGACCATGAAGCGGAGGAAGCGCCTGTGTGCCGGGTGGATCGTTATATGAAAGTAAGCATCTTGTAAATCGAGGGCTGCAAACCAATCTCCATCGTCCAGTGCCGTGAGCATGGAGACGACTGTAATCACCCGAAAACGTTGCTTGCGCAAGTAGCGGTCGAGGCCCTGAAGATCTAAGATGGGCCTCCAGCCTCCTGTTTTCTTCTCTGTGAGGAAGTAGCGTGAATAAAACCCTTTCCCCTGGAATTGTTCCGGCACTCTTTCCACCGCCCCTATGAACATAAGGTGGTCCACCTCCTGTTTGAGCCTCGCCTCGTAGTTAGCGTCCTGGAGGTGGGGCCTGGAGGGAGGCTTCGTCGGTGGGAGCGACTGGAAGGGGATCGCGTAACCCGTGGCTATGATCTCCAGCACCCATTTGTCTGCGGTGATCTTTTGCCATTCGGAGTAAAACGGTCTGAGGCGATGATGGAACATGAGATAAGAGTGGCACTGCGCAATGGTAGTGATAGTGCAGCCCTCGACCTGCCTGTCAAACTTGTTGCCTTTGGGCCTGTCCCGAGGGTGTACAGCTTTGTTGGGAACGTCGCCTGGGAGTTCTGTACTGTTGCTGCTGTTGATGTCGCCCTTGGTCGTAGCCCCGTTGATACTGCGCATGCTGTGGTTGGTACGGGTAGCGTCTTTGCTGAGGGTAGTGTCTTTTCTTCCTGTATAGAGGGGTATAAATACCCAGGGTTCTAAGTGTAGCTCTTGAGTCCTTACTGGAGTAGAGGACTGAGTCGGTTGAGTCTGCAAACAACTTTTGCGTGTCAAAGGGAAGATCCACGATCTTCGCCTCTAGATCCCTCGGGATGCCCGATGCCTGGAGCCAGGATTCTCTACGCATGACCACTGCTGTAGCCGTTGAGCATGCCGCCGTATCTGCCACATCCAGGTCGATCTGGATTCCCGTCCTCGAAGCTGCGTAGCCCTCTTGCACAATTGCCTTTAACACCGGCTTCTTATCTTCCAGAAGTGAATCCATGAGAGAAGTAAGCCTGGAGTAATTATCAAAGTTATGATTCGCTAGGTGTGCCGCATAATTTGCCATTCTCAATAGCAGGGTGGAAGAGGAATATACCTTCCTGCCGAACAGCTCTAGCTTCTTGGCATCTTTGTCTGACCCCCCCCAATTTGTACTGAGAAGTCTTTGATCTCTGCTGGGACGATTCGACCACCAATGAGTTCGGTTGTGGGTGACTGAAGAGGAACTCCATGCCCTTTGCTGGGACGAAGTACTTCTTATCTGCTCTCTTGTTCATAAGCAGAACAGAGGCTGGAGTCTGCCATGTGGTAGTGGCTGACTCCCTAATGGCTTCGTCCAGGGGGATAGCAATTTTGGATGAAGCTGAGGGTCTCAAATTTTTCAGGAGTTTGTGACGTTTCTCCTGCACTTCTGCCGTTTGAATGCCTTGCGTGACAGCCACCCTTTTAAACAGCTCCTGAAACTGTTTAAGGTCATCTGGGGGAGCGACATCCCCGGGGGCCATGGCCTCATCTAGGGAGGATGAGGAGAAACCACTAGGGTAAACCTCCCTCAAACTCTCAGGTTCCTGTGGCCGATGGTACACCTGCTCGCTGGAGGATTGCGAAGGAAAGTCTCGGGGTTCTAAAATTAACTCCCCCTGAGATAACTGAGTTTTCATCCCCGAAAGGGAGCGTCCACGGGGGTATTGGACGGCCAGGGGGGACCTGCCCCTGGGCGTAGGCCTGGGGTGTCTGTGTCCAGCACGATAAGAACGACCACGGCAGCATGGGCACAGGTCCGGGGATGGAGACCTGTACCACTCTCGGGGTGTCTACCCCCGATGTCTGGGAGAGTGAGACCTCCGCGATGACACAGATAGCGATGACCCTGGTTTGTGATAGTACTCCAGTGGATCCAATCCCAGAAAGGGTGAAGGTGGCCCCAGCCATGGTGACATTGGTTGTAGGAACAGACAAGGAGGTTCTGAATAGGCCAGTGGAGACCCAGGCCTTCTGGGCGGTGTGTGTAGCACAGGGGGAGGGCTTGTTGTTAGCAGCAGCGCAGCCCTGTCCGGAGAAGGGCTGCGGTGCCGGGCTTTTGCTTTTGCCTTTCTCCTCCCCTGCGGGGCTGGCACCGCCCCCTCCCGCGCCAGGGATCTCGGCCCCGCTGTCGGTGCCGCGCGGATAACGTGCTCCGGTGCCTGCAGGCTCCATGCCTGTTGGCCCTGCACCATTGGTGCCGCGCGGGTCGGTGCTGCCTGTGGCGGTGCCGCTGGTTCCAGCGCTTGCCTGGCCGACGCTCTAGGCGCCGCGCGTGCTGGCTGTTTCGTAATTGGAGGCTCAGCCTCTGCCACGTGCGCTGCCGTGGTGCCGCTTGCCTGAGTATGTGGCTGGGGGCTGTGTGCTCCGCCCATCCCGCTCGCTGAAACTGCCAGCAGGGATCGAGCTGGGAAGAGCTTCCTCCGTTTTTGCACCGAGGGGGTCAGAGAAGCTGCCTTCCTCTTGTGGAACCCTGAGGGCCCTTCTGATTGCCTCTCCAGCACGTCTGGCTGGAGGGCCTTATCAAACAAGAGCATTTTAAGACGCATTTCTCTGTCTTTCCTGGCCCTGGCTGCGAGCTTAGCACAGTAGGAACACTTCTGGGTAACGTGTGATTCCCCCAGGCATCGGATGCACTCACTATGCCCATCAGAGGCTGGCATAGCTTCACGGCAGGACTCACACTTTTTAAAGCCTGAAGAAGCCATCGCGGTGAGTCTTTTACTGTTAATAGGGTACTTAGCACCTAATCCGTGCCTGTTTCCCCGAATCGCGGACCCCGGCCTGCAAGGCAACGGGCGGCCTACTGGCCTTCATGTCCACTCTTCTTCTCCGCTCCTCCCTCTCTCTTTTTTTTTTTTTTTTTGGATATTCTCTTTGTCCTCTCTTCTTTTTTTTTTTTCAAAATAGAAACAACAATTTACACGTAGAAACACTGTCTAATCTGACTCTGGCCGTAGCCTGAGCGGATTCCGTCTGCAGCCGATGGCAGTTGAGAAGGAACTGGCGGGGACCGGATCGTGCACGTGGCCAGGGACGCGCAAGGGAGCGGCGCGTGCCGGCGCATGCGCAATCCAGGAGAAACTCCCGGAAGATTTCCGATCTGCGGCGCCGGGTGAGCCCGACACCTATTGTGGAGCACCCACGGGGACACTCGATGAAGAAACATGTCTTCTCAGTTTATTACAACAGTGATTCAGTGTCAAGGTTTTCTTTAAAAAAAATTAACAGTCAAAAATTACCGTGCAAAATGGCAGCTGGTTATGCAAGAAATCTGTTCTCTGTGTGCGTTTTAAATTGTGTCTTTTGATTTTGGCATCAAAAAAATAGTTTTTACAACTATACACTATGTTTATAATGCAAGCTAAGATAGATAACGAGACAGATATGGTAATTTCCGGTAATATCACAGGAAAACATTCTTGAATTAAGTATCTTTGAGATCCTTCATATTGAATGGTTTATGTATTATTGTGGGCTGGGACTACATATATATCCTTTCAATGGAGGATGTGACAGATGTAAGACCTAGGGATTCAAAGGATTATGCTGAAAAATATACCAGACAAGAACGGACTTTTGAATTAAAATATGCAAATTAGTTTATTGGGGAACATCTTTCAGGAGGCAAATTCAAATTATTCACCTTTCATTATGCAAAAATTCAGCTGTTTGAGTCTCCACCCGGAGATGTGAGCCACTGTCTACTGACCTCTACTATATAGAGCCAAGATCAAAGGCCCAAGCTGTACAAAGGAAAGACAGATAAAAGCTAGCAAGTTCTTTCAGAAAATCTGTCCCTTTTTCGAAAGAATGCACAGAGTGTCTATACATGAAATCAAAAGAACGCAGCTTTTCTTCCAGAAGCCCTCTTCCGCTCCTGCATCAGGAAGAGTGCCTTCTTTAGGACTTTTTTTTCCCAAGAAAAGCATCTGTAAATGCTCTGTGGGCCCTTTGTTTTGAAAAACCAATCCTCATGGCGCCAAAATTTTTAGTCCCTGGCCTGTTCTTTTGAAAGAAAGGAGACTGTGTCGACGCTTTCCATCAAAATAATGGATTGATTTTTTATGCAGGGATGTGCTCTTTCGAAAGTTTTTTCAGAAAAGAACTTCCTGAAGAACTTCTTTCGGAAGATTGCTGTGGTGTAGACATAGGCAATACGTTTTCTCTGGAATGCTTTGATCTTCAGAATAAATTAGTTTACTTTTACCGGTGTTTTGGGGTAACATATAACTTGGTCAATTAAACTGGCACAGCCTTTGGTGTGAAAGCAAACTGCAGATGCTGCCCTGTTCAGGCAGCCTGGCTTTCTGGGGAACATAACAGTGTAGGCAGGGAATTGAACAGCCTGGAGAGACCCTGCTCAGGACAGTGAGAAGACACAGGTTTTTAGTGATGTGACACTTGAGAACTTGGGTGCCCGGAGGGCGTGTCCCAAAGGGTGAACACAGGTGCTATTTCACTGAACTGTGCCAACTATAGGAGAGAGAGGGATTTGCTTCTGGCTTGGGCAGCTACAAAACTTTAATTAGGTCCTGACTGTAGAATTCTACTCTTATGGGTGATGATGTGAAAAACAGCAAGAATCCTGACTGGCTTTTAAATGCCAGGATGAATCTGTGGGGCACGTAAAATGAGCAAAATGGATATGGAGTCAGTGAGATGCAAACATGGAAGAGCAAGGTGCCATTTCAGAGTCACTTTTCACTGTATAATCACAGCTTAAAAGCTGGTTCCTCACCAGATCTGAAGTAGTTCCATTGCTTAAAAATAGCTATTAACACGCACAAGATGACTACAACTTCATCTAGTATTGCTTCAAAATGGAAATTGTAAAGTCATAAGACTGGAAGGGTGTGTCTACACAGCAGTTATTTTGGAATAACAGTGCTGTTCTGAAACAACTCTGCGAGCGTCTACACAACGCAACCGCAATTTCAAATTAATTTCGGAACAGTGGATGGCTTATTTTGGATTTGGTAAATCTTATTCTATGAGGAATAGCGCCTATTTAGAAATAGGGGCTGTGCATACAGAGAAGAGGAGCTGTTCCAAACTAAGCTATAGTGCGGCCAAGGACTCTTTTCTGAATTAGACTCTATAGTCTCTGGATACTCTATTTTTGAAATAGCTGAGCTCTATTTCAAAAAGCATTTTGGCTGTGGCTACACTAGCCCCCGCCTTTCAGAAGGGGCATGCTAATGAGACACTGGCAGATGCTAATGAAGCACCGTAATGAATATGCAGCACCTCATTAGCATAATGACGGCCATATGCATTTTGGAAGTGCTGCTTTCAAAACGCACGTTGCCTGTGCGGACAGGGGCCCTTCGAAAGTGCCCCTCCCCCGGACTTCAAAAGCCCCTTCTCCCCATTTGGTTTTTGGAAGTAGGGGCTTTCGAAATTCAGGGATACTTTCAAAAGGCCCCTGTCTACATGGGCAGCATGCATTTCGAAAGCGGCACTTTCAAAACGAGCACAGCTTCAGTTATGCTAATGAGGCACTGCATATTCATAACATCGCCTCATTAGCATCTGCCAAAGTTGCTCATTAGCATGCCCCTTCTGAAAAGTGGGGGCTACTGTAAACATGAACCTTGTGTGTAGATGTGCTATTTCGAAACAAGCTATGCTGGAAAATCTCTTCCAGAATAGCTTATTTCGAAATAACACGGGGGTGTAGACATAGCTGCAGGGACCTTGAGAGGTCATCAAGTTCAGTCCTCTGCACTCACAGCAGGATGAAGCACAATACAGATCAGCGTTTCTTAAACTAAGGTCTGCAGAATACTGGTGTGTTTTACGAACAACTCACAGGTGTGCTGCGAGCATCTGACAATGTTTCGATTCCATACACTGATGGTCTATATTTTCTGTTATAAAGATCAGATACAATGTTACTTCTTCATTGCTATGATACCTGATTACATAATTTCATTTTATTTTTTGCTGCATATATTGCTGTGAGTTTTTTTCCCCTTCTTTAGCGTGGCAACTATTTTCTTCTTTGAAGAAAATTTTCGTAGGTGTTCTGCATAAAAAATATTTTTTGGTGTTCCATGGCCTCAAAAAGCTTAAGAAATACTGATCTTGACCACCGCTGACAGGTGTGTGTCTAACACACACTTAAAAATGTTCAATGATGGAGATTCTGCAACTTCCATAAGCAATTTACTCCAGTGCTTAACCACTTTAGCAGATAGAAATTTTTTTCTAATGTCTAACCTAAGCCTTCTTAGCTGCAATTTAAGCCTACCCCTTATTGCCCTATCATCACAGAATACATTTTTTTCTCCCTCCTCCATGTAATAACCCTTTAAGGTATATGGTAATTGTTATCAAGTGCCCTCTCAGTCTTCTATTTTCTGGACAAAACCAACTCTTTCCCCCCCATTTTTCTCTGGTAGGTCATACTTTTGTTGCTCTTCCCTGCATTTTTTTTCCTATTTGTCCATATCTCTCCTGAAATGTAGTATCCAAAAGTAGACACAATGCTCCAGGTGAGGCCTAATCAACATGTAAAAAAAAAAGGAACTGAAAGCCACATATTAAAATAGCCACTCCTTTGAAACACAGTATATCAGACAAAGAGAAGGTATTCTACTCGCTATTTTTTGTTCATAATTCACTTGTGAAGGTAAAACACACCTGTATAGTACCCTACAGAACAACCCATCTACAACAAAGGTAGTAAATATATCAGGATGCAATTAAAATTCTATTTATAGGGAAATTCTTGCCATGAATCTCAAGATGAATGAATGTCAAAGAACATATCTAGTTCTAGAAATATAAAACTGTGACTTCTGCATACATTTTAGTAAAAGGTTAACAAAAGGAAAGTCCTAGAATTGCCTTACTATGAGGGAGCAGAGTGAAAACTTTAAAGAAAAAGTGTGAGATGCCCTCTCCCCTCCCAACTGCAGTCTCTTAATACTAGGACAAAATGCTGGAGTAGAATAAAGAGGTTCCTTTGCATCTGCTGAAGCAATAATCTCCTATTGCTGGAACTGTGGAAGACTGCCATAAGACTGTGGAAGATTGCTGTTTCCAAAGGACCCCAAGAAAGTTCTGGTAGAAGGGGCATGCAGAGGCCAGGCTGCAGCCTACAGACAGCCCTGGGGCATTGGTATTACTTCCATGGGCTATCTAAAGTGCACCACAGCTTAAGGAATTAGAAACACCACATTTCTTTTCCTCCAGCCAGTATACAGATTGGCGTGTGAAGTTATCAAATACTCAATTGTATGTCAGGGGCGTGTGAGTGTGTGTGTTTAGAGAGCAAGCACTCGAACGGCTAAAGGAAGGCAAAACTCTGGCAGAAGGTATAGCAACCCAGCACAGAAGGTGTAAACAGTTGAAAACAGGGATGGACACAGCACCATTGTGGCTGCTGGAACACTGCCTTCTGCGCAGAAGTAAAGCTACCTTACAATTGCTCTAATTTGCATGTCTCCTTGGGACCAGACAGGCAGCACAAGTATAAAGGAGTCACAAATGTTTGGTTTATATAGCCCCAATTTTGTAGCTAACCTTTCAGACCTATGATTTGGCTCATTCCATCCTGGTACCCTATACTGTGTGGGGAAACCTATAACATAACATTTTTGAAAGACAAGGATTAGATAAAATCAACACAGAAAGGGCTGATTTAGATACTCCTTTTGCTAGAGTGAATGAAAATTGTCACTACAGTACACAAACTGTGAAATTTATGGACGAACAGCATGTCAAGAGACAAAAGAGCTGCGTGGGTTGCGTGAGAACAATAGATTATGACAACATTTTGGGTATTTAATCTTTAGAAGCTTGGGACAAGGGAACATCTCAGAACTTGTGCTCTCTGGGATGATTACATATAAGGAAGGCTCCGTGCATTCCACAATTCTGTAGTTGTAGAAACAGCTTTGGAATTTGCCCCGATATGAGGCTCTACAAAAAGCTGTTTCCCTAGGCTGTATCAGATCCCTTCAGAATGAGTGGAGCAGAGAAGGTGAAGCATGTTGCTAGGCTTCCTGTGTCTTTCCCTCCTTAGCAGACGGACACTAACTTATCGCAGTACTCCAGATTCTGCCTAACTGAGTGGGGAGTGCCTCCGCCCATCGCAATTTACAAGCTCCTGCCTGGCCCCACAGAGAGGGAGCAAAAGATCACGGTGATATAATTGGGGTGGTGAATACCACACATTCGTTAGTTGGGATCAGGTGACATAGAGAAGAAAAGGAGTCATGGAGGCAGGGGAAGAGAGAGGAGGTTCCCTCCACCTCAGTGACAAAGGCCTCTGGCCGTCCAGCACAAGACCAGAGTCTCAAAACGCCCTCTTTCCACTAAGCACACACTGCAGTCTGAATTATAATCTCTCCCTTGCAGCTCCCAAGATCTCTGGCTCATAATGACTGATAGCATGCACTCAAGTATTGACAACACTGAGATTTTCAAATCGCTATTGTAAGAGGCATGGGAGAGAATGTATACAAATAATGTTTCAAAGGATTCAAAAAATAGGAACTTCCTTTGCTTAGAATTAGTACTTCTTCATAGCTATCTAATACTTTCCCACATGGTTTAAATCCTGTAATCTAGGGAAATTTAAGAATTGACATCAGTGTGAAGAGGGAGTTTAGCAAAGAAAATTTCTCAATAACTGTCACCTCAAGAGCTTTTCCAGACTTTTAAAATTCAGAATTTTGTACATATTTTAAATGTTGATGGCAATGTTTAAGGTTACACATTTGTGTTCCAAGAACAGTGCAGACACTTACATTTGGCCCTCCTCCATGCATTTTCAAAGCCCTCACTGTAGCAACAAGCACAACCACGCTGGGAACTAAGCCAGATGCTCTGCATTTGATGTTGAAGAATTTCTCCATCCCAATGTCAGCACCAAAACCAGCTTCAGTTACTGTTAAGGACAAAAAACTTAGTTAAAGGCAGGGAATGTTTCATTTCATTTTAGTATGCTGCATTTTTTTCAAAATGCAATTGCATTTGTTTTGCTAGACCTCCAGAGAGTGTTTCATTTACATGACTGATTTTTATTATCTTCAACCATTTATTGCTCACAATAAGCTCTCTTTTTTCTGATAAGTAAAATGTGTCATCTAAGAGGGTTGCACTAAAACAGTTAACTGAGATTTCTGGATAGCATACAGTCCTGTTACAACCACTTAAATTTGCAGGGTTCTAGAAACAAAATGTGTCTCTCCCTCTGTAAAAATGAGCTGTTGATATAGACCTCTAGCTGTACCAATGCGGATACTTGTAGCGATCTGTGGATGTGCAGGACCTGGCTGCTGGCCCTGTTGCTGCCCAGTGATCCTAGTGGCTCTGCTGCAGGTCTGGCGGCCCCCAAACCCCACACCTGGGGCTCTGCAGCAGTCCCCTGCTGTGGCCCCTGCCTGGGATGGTGAGGGGTGCAGACGGGGTAAGGCAGGGAAAGAGGGAGGCACAGCTCAGGACCCCCAGCTTAAAATTTCTTCCAGCACCATTTGTGTGTACAGACTCACTTCTACGAGGCTAAACACAGTTCAAATCATACTAGATGACTGCTAAATAATATTTACTGAGGTCAGATGTGTAGAAGGAAAGACTTGCATCCTGAATGCTTGACATAAGCTTGCCTCTTTCATTTTCCAGAAGCTTTATGGGCTACTGTCACAACCTCAATAAAAGCACTGCTTTCATTACTTCAATCTGCTGCACATTTGCAACTTACTGTCTCAGAATTAGTGATTATAAATCTTGCATAATTAATATGGACACCAAAGTAACAGCAATGTAACAGACACAGCTAGAGCTTGCCTTCCACTGTATCCATCACCCAAGATGAATGGACTTTGCTACTTGAACATCCATTATTGACGAGCAACTATCACCTGAGCAAAGTCTCAAGATCCATGAAAAGATTTATATCATTTTTTGGACCATCAACTTTAGAGAACAGTTCTGACCTACAGCATTGAAAGTCTCGTCATCTCTGAACATCTGACTTTAGCAACAGTGACAGTCATGTTTGTTTATCGTAAGGCCCCCAAACAGAGAGAACTGAAATGCATTTCTCTGTTTGTTGTGTCATGATACACATTAAAACGTTGCTTCAGGTAACAGTGGCTCAAGAGGTGAAGCTGACTGTAGATTATTATATATAATAAGCCAAAGAGCAGTTTACAACTCATCCTAAATTCTGTCTTCAAGAATATTATTTTATTTTTATTTATCAACACCTAAAACACATCAAGTTTCCAGTATGACTTTTCTATTTGTATTAACATTTCTATACCCTTTTTAGGGTATTTCCTTCCACTTTTTCCTTCACATGCAATTTGATCTCCATTACCATTATTCTTTTCACTGCACCTCAATTAGTGGAAAAAGTTGATTACAAAAGTTCATGATTACAACAGTCTTGCATCAACTACTTCAGCTGAGAGGCACTGCAAGCCCACAAAAGTTTAAGCTATTTTCTGTTCGAGACAGAAAAATTTGATCTGATAAAAACTAAGAAAAATGTTTATTTAAACTACACCCAATTCTTTGTTCAGATTTCTGTTCATCTGGGTAGACGTCCTCTCTTACAAACAGCAATGATTCTGCTCCTTAACTGAACCTTCCCATAACTTCTCCCACACCCAAACTCCAATTCTTCTTCACCATTCCATTGTTTGGGATCATCTCTGATCCTTAACTCTTCATAGGGACAGACTAGATCTTGCAGTCTTCCCAGAGACACATCAAAGCAACGAGTGACATTCCTTGGCTGTCCATTGGGCCATGTCCCACTGTATTAAAAGCTGGAGGGAAACTCCCAGAATTCAGCAGAGGGGACACCATTATTTGTTCAAGTAGGCATCTACAACTCTCCAGCCATTTCATTCCTCTTTCCCTTCAAATAAGTGGGTATGTCCCACGAAAGCTCATCACCTAATAAATTATTTTATTAGTCTTTAAAGTGCTACACAACTGCTTTTTTGTTTTGATAGAACACAGACTAACAGGGCTCTCTCTCTGTCACCATACCTAAGCTCAGCATTTTATAAATGAAGTCAACCCTGTACAATGTGAGAAAAGCTAGGTGTGAACAATACTACTAAAGGCAGGATGGACTGTCTTATTTTAAAGGCCAAAGTGGGAGAAACACAAAGTCAGGTACGTCAGAGCTTGACTTCTCTGTGACCAAGGAAACAGGATGCAGTTGAAAAGCTGCTGGGACGAAGGCTACCAACTGCAAAGGAAATAAAATGCAGAATAAAGAGAAGATTAACTAATGTGCCAAACTCTTGTACTTTGAATCTTGTTTGTGTTGAAATAATCAGTGAAATCACTTTTATATTATTTCCTGCTTTCAAATCAGCATGCCAATGAAAATATAAACAAATACAGGCCATAGGGACTTATGAAGGTTCACTAGCTTTAGCTCAACGACTACAAGATTAAGGAAACCATTTAACCAGATATTATAAAAAAACAACAAAAAACACAAGAGTTAACTTAAAAGAAGGCAAGTATTGCTTTATTTCAGGATTACAGTTTGTGTCCAAAACAAAAGTGTAGTCAGCTGTTACACATGAAATGTCAAGGGTTGTCAGCAATGGCCCCTTGTTAAGCCATGTTCATGGCACATATTGGAGAGAGCTACAGTTATCAAAACACAAAAAATATCAGAAAGTTAATTACACAGTACAAAGCAGAATACCAAATGCTCAGGTGAAATTTGTTTCTGGAAAGGCAACTTACTTACTGCCTGACTTGTTTTACAAGTAGAATTTTAAAAATCATAAAACTGTGAATCTTGCATGAGGATATGAAGTAAAAAACCCAGAAAATGGTTTTCTTCGTGAACGTGTTTCTTTCTGAACTAGTTCCAGTCTTCTAAAAGAGATGAGATGCAACACACACTTGCAGCACATGGACAACCAAAAACATGGTTGTCACTTTTCACTCTCTCAGAGCAAACTGTCTAGGTGGCCAGTTTCATAGAAAAGCATTCAGAAGCACTGCATTTCAAATAAAATACTCAGCATGGGACAGGTGGAACCTCTCTAATCTGGAAGTCTCATCTGGCAACATCCTTAATCTGGCATGATTTTAGTTAGCCACATGATCACTTATCATGGGTGTGGCCCCGTTTCCCATAGTCCCATAAAATATGTTTACAGCCACCAGTCCTGGCTCTCGGTGTTCTGTGCTGTTATTTAGCTGTAATTTACCCCTAAATGTCTTCTAAGTCCCCAGTAACACTGGAACTGTTGCTAACGTGCAAGACAATATTGACCTCCTGTTGTCCGGCAAATTATCACGTTTGGCACCAGATGAGAGAGGTTCAACCTGTAGTTTTAAAACAAGGAAATCTTAGGTATCTAAAAACTACCACACGAGATTATTGGGCTGCAGTGTTTACCCTCTGTGACAAAGGCTACATGCACATATTATGTTGTCTGCACTCTATACTTGGCTTCCTGTAGAATAACAAATCAATTCAAGGTCTTGACCCGGATCTTCAAAGCTCTCCATGGCCTGGGCCCAGGATAACTAAACAATCATCTAAGATAAAGAACGTGGCTGACAGCTCAGCTCCTCTGGCACAATGGAACTCTCATCAGACAGATTACAACTTGTCTGTGTGGGAGACAGAACTTTCTCTGGGGATAATTCAAGTGCTGTGGAATGCACTCTTCCAGGACCTAAGGACCATCAAAATCTTCAGCACTGTCCACTACAAATGCAAGGCATATTCTTTTACCTTGCTTCTTCTAACATAAACAAACAACAACAGGCATATTTATTTAACAAACCAACCTACCAAAATAAGATATTCCACTCCCCAGGCTTTTCCCTCTGGTGAGATTATTAGAGAAAAACAACACATGACTACTGGGTAGTCATGTTACTTAATGTAGTACTGGAAGGTGCCCAGATACTATGGTGAAAAGTGTGCTGTGAGGACCTGGAATAATCACAGATTTTTGACTGTGCATTTTGTTCATTAAAAAATAAAACCCTTGTTCCTTGTTGTTACTGATTTAATGTAAATCTTCTACAGTGGGATTTGAAACAAACATTTGAAAAAAGCTTTTAAGACAGTGCACTTTGTGTGTAGTAAAACTGAACCATCTTTGATTATAAATTTAGCTTGATTAAAAATTAGTACATTACTTTATTTTTGATATCTAAAACTCTACTCCATAAATAAAGCATCTACTTACAATTTCCTTACATTATGAACATCTCACATGCTTAAAGTAACAAATAATTAAAAACAAAAACAAAAACAGTGCTTATGCGTCTTCCTTTGGAGAGGATGAGAACACAAAAGCCACATGACAGATATTCATCACGAGGCTTAATGCACTACTTTAGGGCAGTGAGATATTACAATATGTACAGAATAAAATAGTATTTAGGATTTATTTTTCAAGAGGAAGAATTCAACAGCTGCTATGAGAATCTACATTTTTCATTTAGACTTGCTATAATATGGTTAACTGTAAAATGACTGTACTTGAAATGGTCTGTAACAATGAGTCCACACACATATTTAAGTAACAATTTTAAAATGGCTTAAGCTTTTCCTGAGTTGCAACTTACATCATCAGACACATGAAGTGAAAGAAAAGAAGCAGATAGTAGGGGTATATAGCCAAGAGTGCTGCATCAGAGCAATTCAAATCAATGTAGATGTGGATAAGGTCAGAATACCTAAAGTGGAAAACAACTTCTTGTAATGAGAAAGTCATTCTCAGTCCCTCTTTCAGATCCATTTTGACAGTGTCAGATTTGAATATGAATTTCAGCTCAGTAGTTTTACATTGCAGCCTATTTTTGAACTTCTCTCCCCCAACCCAAGGATGGCAACTTTCAAGTCTGCAACTGTGTGTCCAGGTTTTCCTTCTGGATATTGCAGATTATTCCTTCTGGATTCCTTCTCGATGTTTGATTTGGTTCCTGAGTTGGCATTTCTGTTGTAGAGTGTGTGGTTGTGGGTAAACGTGTTTCAGGTTAGGGGACTGTCTTGTAAGGTAGGACTGGCCTGTCTCACAAGGTCTGTGAGAGAAAGGCATTGTCAGCTAGGATAGGTTGTAGATTCTTGATGATGTTGGACAGGTGTTAATGGGGGAGCTGTAGATAGGGGTCAGAGCATTCTGTTACAATCTTTGTTGGGTCTGTGCTGGAGTAGATTACTTCTGGGTACTCTCCTGGCTCTGTCAATCTGTTTCTTCACTTCACCAGCTGGGTGCTGTGGTTTTAGAAAACTTGATAGAGATCCTGCAGGTGTTTGTCTCTGTCTGAGAAACTGGAGCAAATGCGGTTGTATCTTAGGGCTTGGCTGCAGACAATGGATCGTGTGATGTGTTCCGGATGAAAGCTGGAGGTGTGTAGGTATGTATAGCAGGTCAATAGGTTTCTGATATAGTCACATAGGCAGTGTCTATACCGGAGACTTCTGTCAACAGAACTCAGGGAGTGTCTACGCTCATAAAGCCTTCTGTCGACAGTCTCAACAGAACTCTGTTTTTGCTTAATCAGAGTTATCCCTCAAAAATTTGAGGCATAACACTGTGTCGACAGAAACATAATGCAGACAGCTCTGTCAACAGACAGGGCTTCCGGTTGCCAAGCAGCCCTGTTTGCAGAACTGTGATTCTGCTTTCTATCATCGGGGGCAGTGCTGTCTGGCAGCCCTCTGTGTCTACACACAACTTGCTCTGTCGACAACCTGTCGAGATTTCTCTGTCAACAGTAACTTATGTTGACTGATGCCAGGTGGAAATTGTTGAAATTCTGGTGGAGTTCTTCAAAGTCCTCCTTCTTGTGGGTCCAGATGTAGCACAAAGAGAGAAACAGAATTTGGGGACAAGAGCTGAGGAAACACTGGCTACGTCTACATGAGCCCCAAACTTCGAAATGGCCACACAAATGGCCATTTCGAAGTTTACTAATGAAGCGCTGAAATGCATATTCAGCGCTTCATTAGCATGCGGGCGGCAGCGGCGCTTCGAAATCGACGTGGCTTGCCGCTGCGTGTCTCATCCAGACGGGGCTCCTTTTCGAAAGGACCCCGCCTACTTCGAAGTCCCCTTATTCCCATCAGCTCATGGGAATAAGGGGACTTCGAAGTAGGCGGGGTCCTTTCGAAAACGAGCCCCGTCTGGATGAAATGCGCGGCGGCAAGCCGCGTCGATTTCGAAGCACCGCGGCCGCCCGCATGCTAATGAAGCGCTGAATATGCATTTCAGCTCTTCATTAGTAAACTTCGAAATGGCCACTTGCGTGGCCATTTCGAAGTTTGGGGCTCGTGTAGACACGGCCATTGTAAGTCATCCACAAAAACATCACTTTACTATGAAGACCTGCAGGTACCTACCGCAATGCTGCTGACTTGAAGTTATAAATTGTCCCCAAGTCTCAAATGCTTGTGAGTGAGAACAAAGTCACAAAGCTCAGCCATCAACTGTGCTTGACATCATCAGGGACACAGTTCCTGACACCTTTAGTCCATCTTCATCTCGAATGTTAATGTAGGGAGCTTCTAAACCAGACATGTCAAACTCAAAGCCTAATGATAGCTTTTAGGGACACCAAAGAAAATATAATTTTTTTTTTAACTACAGATGATGTTTTAGGTATATTTTAGAATATTTTTCAGGTCTTGTTGGAATACAACATTTTTAATAGAGAATTTAACACTTAGTATGAATTTTATTGTTTTATAATTTTATTAAAAACATAAAATTTGAGAAAAAAGACACACCATGCAGGAGGGAAGAAAGAGATAGAAAATACTGATGATAGAAGTAGACCAGGGAGAAAAAATAAATTAGAAAAACCAAAACTTCTTGAAGAATGAAGGGCCATACGCTTTTGCAGTGAACATACAAAGCCAGTGTGAGGACACCTGTGTTCTGTGGCTAGCTCTGCTCTCTCTGTGCTGTCAGTTTCATCACCTCAAAAAATGAGGACAACCTACCAAACAGGAAAGTCATGAGTTACCTATACCAATGAATGGAAGGGTGTTGAAATGTATGCCTGGAAGGAAGAGCAAGAGTTAATGTAAAGAAGCGGTATCTGAGGGGAATGGAGCTGTTCGGACTCAGAGAATGAAGGTTAGGGCTGAGAGAAACTGATCACCACCAGCTTGCTGGTGGAACGGCCCTGATGTTATGTCACTAAGGGTGTATGTAAGTCAGAACATTTCATGCTACAGGGTTTGCTTTGTCAGTCATTGTGACCAGGTTTGAATAATGCTTTGGCTGATTTTAGGTATTTCCCTCTCACCTTTGTACAGAGTGGGTACAACACAGTGAAACCCCTCCCCTCCCCCAAGAGCAGCCCCTCCACCCATATGGAGGTTAGAGCTTCCCCCTTCCCCCACCCCCTTTCAGTGGGCCATAGAAGACATCACAATCCAAGATTTTTTTGTCTGCACAGAGGAAGCACGTAGAGAGGGAGAGAGCCCCCAGCAGGGGAAGGGGTGATAGGGAGACAGACCAGGACAGGATCTCACAGCTTCTGTGGCTATTGTCCAAAGTCTGTAAAGGAGATTTCCCTTCAGTTCCACCAAAGGAGAAACATTGCACTCTTCTCTCCTTCCCGGACCCCTTCCCCTCCAGTTTGCACTGCACTCCCTCCCCACCACCCCCAGTTTCTCTGCACTTCCTTCTCAGACATTCTGGGGTTTACACTGCAATCCCCCATTGCACTGTGTTCTCCCCGACTTTCAGACTCCTTGGGGCTTGTATTCCCCCCACTGCAGTGCAGCCCCAATGCACCATTCCCTTGCCTCTTAAGGCCTCCACTGCCAACCATTGCATGGCAGCCCCCATTGCACTGCCCCCTCAAGCCCCATGAAGCCTGCACTGCCCCATGTCCATGCACTGCCCCACAGACTCCTTGCAGCTTGCACTGTCCCCCAGAGCACTATCCCCAAGACCCCATGAGGCTTACACTGCACTCCCTACCCTCCTCCACATATTACTCTGCCTCACACTCCTTGGCAGCCCCTGGCTGCCCCCCGCCTCATGGCTCCCTACCTGCTGCTGCCCCAGACAGGTGCCCCTTTGTGCTTTGGCCAAGGTGGGTTCCCCCCCACACTTTAGAGAGGCATATCTTTCCCTAGCACAAACGAGTGGCAGGGGGCGGCACAAACACCAATCCTGGCTCCTTGGGTTGTCCACATCTGGCGCATGCATATTAAAACCCACTTGGCTACCTGTGGTTGTAATAGGCATGTGCTGGACATGGACAGCCCAAGGAGCTGGGAGTGGTGTTTGTTCCACCCTCTGCTGCTTGTGCGTGCCAGAGAAGGGTGTGTGGCTGGGTGGGATGAATTTAGATGTTTTAGTAACGTCTAGTCGTGGACCCCAAAAAAGAAAAATTGATTAGATCGCATGCAGTCCCATCTGCACCCAGAGTGAAAATGATAATGGGTCCAGATTATGCATTACAAGGACAGTCTCTCCACCTTTGATATTCGCAGTGATCCCAGGAAGCCCACTTAACTTAACAGACACTTGCAGTAATTATTTTTCTTCCCCCTTTCTGCACTCTTCTCTCCACCATCCAATCTAGCTGCTTCATCACTTTTTACTTCATTTTTGTCTATCTTTGAAGTTGAAGAGGGAGAGGTGTAGGTTAGATATTAGGAAAAACTACTTCACCAGGAGACGCGGTTAAGCATTAGAATGCGTTGCCCAGAGAGGTGGTGGATTCTCCATCCCTCATGGTTTTTAAGTCCTAGCTTGACAAGGTCCTGGCTGGGATGACTTAGTGGGGGTTGATCCTGCTTGAAGCCGGGGGCTGGACTAGATGACCTCCTGAGGTCCCTCCCAGCCCTATGATTCTGTGATTTCTGTAAAATTCTGTACATTTAACTTATTATTTATCTTGATTTTCCAGATCTGAAGAAGTGAGTTTGTCCCCCAGTGCATCACCTAATAAATTATATTGTTAGTCTCTGAAGTGCTACAGGACTGCTTTTTTGTTGTATATATAATATAGTAATATAAAGGACACTCAGATCCTACAAGGATAATCTATTCATTCACTCTAAATCAAATGACTAAAACAGGCTCAAGTGGCAATAGTTTTTTCTATTGAGCTTACAGTTCATGTAACCATAATCTAAAAAGCAAGTACAGTTGAATATAGCTCAAGTAGCTTGGAGGAGGATTCCACTCTACATGGGGCCAAGACCCAAACAGTGAATTATTATGAGACCTTAGATGTGTCACTTAATTTCCTTATTCTCTTATCAATTCAGATACAAAAACAATCAAAAAAGCAAAACATGCTTACTTAGGACACAGATGAAGTATGTAAACCAAACATCCTTGAGGGTTTGGCTGAGAGGAGATCTGGATTGGGGGTAGGGAGGAGGGAAACAAATTCAGAAACCTGCCCAGACAGGAAAAATGATAACAAGGAAAGAGATCTGTGGAAGAGGTAAAAAAGAAAAAACAAGGGAAAGATTTTTTTCCCAACATTTTACAAAGTAAGTACTTATCACTGAAATCTATAATTTCACTTTAGGGTGGGGATGGGTGTGAGCAAACCTCCCTAACAGTCCCCTGTCATAGTTTATCTCATCTCCAGAATCCGTTAATGGAATTATTGCCTTGCTGTGCAAAATTAGGGATATTTTATTTTTTGTACAGTCTGAATGGTGCTAGAAAAAGCAGAACACTGTTGTGGTTCACGCGGCTGATCAGATTTCAGAGTCATGACTGCTTTAGAAAACCAGCAAAGTTCCTTCACCTAAAAACACTTACCATGCTGTAAACTCAGTATAGGGTGACCATCCGTCCCATTTTGGGTTAGACAGGCCTGTATTTCAGGTGCCATCCCCGCAGCCAATTTACTTTGCAAAAGGGGCTAATTTCCCCATATTCTGCTTTTTTTAGCAGGTGGCAGCCACTGGTGTTAGCTCCCCGCACCTGGGGGAGCTGGGACCTGGACCTGCATGGCTGATGCCCGGCTTCCCCCAGCTAGGGTGAGCCAGACCCGTGTCTGCCACCCGGCTTCCCCTGGCTGGCGGGAGCAGATCATTGTGGCTCCTGCCTGGCTTCCTGCAGCTGGTAAAAACTGGAAGCTTTGCTAATGTGGCACCAGTCCTGTTCCCAGTGCCTCAAGTCATGGGGCAACCAAGAACTGCAGCTGCCCCTATGCAGCCCCCCCACCATGGTGGCAGCCCCCCCACATGGCAGCCACCACCTGACTCCCAGGTAAGGTGACCATCTGTCTCGTTTTGGCCGGGATGCCTCCCTGTCCAATATTTGGCCAGAGGAGGTATGGTCACCCTAACTCAGTACATAAAACAACTGCACATTAAACTATGCACGCACACTTAGATTTATGGACTGTTGGACACCTTACAAAAAGATAAACATTTTTAATCAGCAAAGCTACAGTGTAATTTTAACAAGAAATTCCACAATAGAATTTCTTGTAAACTGAGAATGATTTTAGATGAAACTAACTTTCCTCATCAGCACTTTCTGTCAACAAATCAAAATCAAAACAAAACATTTGTATTGGAAGCACCAAGTCAGACACACAAACACAAAAGGCTAAGTTTCAGGACACAGAATTGTGAGCTTGAATTCCTGAACAATGCAAAAGGAAATGGAAACTATGAACTGCGAGCTGCCTTTTACTCCTCTGATGTAAACATATCTGTTCTGGTGCAGCTGTACACTGGTAAACTCAGGAAAAGAAGAGTTCAAAGTCATAGGAGCACATGAACTTTGAACCTGGTACTCAAGGGATTTTATCTGTAATGTACTGATAGATTCTTGTTTAAGTCACCAAGTACCAAGATGCAGAGATGCCAAAATAAACTAAGTTAGAACATTGATTTATCTAACAGGATACCACATTTTTGTTAGTGCTTGCCTCACTCTGGCCCTTGAGGTGAGTTCCGAGCCACAGGAGCAGGTTGGATCCTCACAAACAACACGGGGAATCTTGCTCATCAGGGCAAATAGTAAAAGTGACTAATTACAAAGTGTTGTTGAATTAGTGTGTTAACTGAAAAATAAAAAAGAAGTACTTTCTCTGTAATTACCATTGTAATCTTCTCAGCTGTTATTTGCAGTATTAACAGAGAAGAATTCAGACAGACGTGTGATTTTTTTTCAACTGTGCTTTTTAAATACCTTTGCTACCGGGGAAAAATAAAATAAAAAATGATGATATATATTTTCCTCTTCAGTGTCCTTTTGCTGTGACACGACATACCTTTCAAAAGAGTGTATTTGATATTACCAAGGTAACTATTTTCTCATGAATGCTAGATCCCAATTTAGCAAAGAGTGATTGTAGTATTTAAAAAAACACTACCTTTTATGTGAACTTGTATGAAACAACACAACAGCAGCAGCACCAGTGGATCTCACTGAGCAATTTTTGAGGCAAGGTCATCAGCCAGTGATGTTCACACTTTTTAAAAGAATTCTAGGGGACACAGTCTGTAATTTTAAAACCGCCTCTTTTTCCCTTTTAACTGTTGCAGAAACATATTGCTGGCTTTAAGATGAAATGCGTAGTCGTACAACCAAATTGTGTTTAATTCTGGACATCTCTATACCAGGGAAGTATAGGTATTTACTTCTATAGCAAACACCTTCATATCGGGCATTCTATCATCTGGAATTCTCAGATAATAGTCATATTGACCATAACTAAACTTCAGTTACATTTTCCATAAGTACAGTATTGTTAAAAATACAAATACTGTGTTAAGTTTACAGTGCATAATATTACTGTTGTTGATAAATAAAGTACACTGCATACATATCTAATCTTGTTTTTCTTTAGCGCTATTCATTGCTAGGCATACTTCTCTATTATCCAGAATATTTTAACATCCAGCAACCTCCCCGTCCCAGGGCTGCCAGATATGAAAGAGTTTACTGTATCTGTTAAACTACAACTCTCTAAAGCTCTGGGAATAAATACAACTTCATGGGACTAAACTCCTTCTCCCTTCAAGCTTCACATCTGATCCGTCTAACGTCTGAGGAAAAAAACTAAGAACTGAAACAGGGTTTGCAATGTGCTTTGAAACGTCAATCAATATTGGTTTTGAAAAAAAAACAAACAAAAAAAAAAAAAACAAGGGAAGGGAGGAGGGAGAGAATTAGGACTGCTTCACTGAAAACTCCCCCAGTTCATCCTGCGGGGTCTTAGCTCGAGCACCTTTTCTAGACATTGATTTTGCAGTATCTCATTAAAATGTAAGGATGGCTGAGGTGTGTATCCTGAGTAAAAGTGGAATAAAAATTTAATACGAATATAATGGCTTTTTAATAGCAGTGAAACTACATGGAAGGGGTAGTTAAGGGAGACACAGAGCGTGCTGAGCAAGCATGTTTTTCTGCATAAGCAAGTAGTGTCTTTGGAGATGGCTACAAATCACAAAGCAGGAGAACTATTCAATCAGCTAACATCAAAAGGTTAAGGGGTGTGTGTTTTCAAATGGGCAGTGAGAAGGGGAGGCAAACAGCATCTTGACATTTTTGCTTTGGTCATAAAATAAAGTGTTTGCACAGAGACAATGCAGCTTGGAGCCCAGAGACTATAACCGAAGTCACAGAGCAGAAAGCGGTGCTGAATCAGAATGATCAATGCTTCTCTCTTCTGGACCAATCACTCAAGGCATGCCAAATATTGAGTCATCAATCACTCTTATGTAAGGCGAGAGTATAGTGTGTGTATCAGTCTGGATCAGGTTGCTGTTCAGTTGTGATGGGGTTTACAGACACCAAACAAAGGATAAGGGAGTGAAGGAGCAGGAGTAACCCAAGAAGCTTCCCACACCTCAACAGCAGCAGCGCATGCTCCAATTTAGGGATCAGTTTAAAAGGGGACTCTGACAGTCAAGCAGGATAGAGTGCAAAAGTGTGTCTGAAGGGAGAAAACCAGCTTGTAGCTTCTGGGATGGAGCAATTCACAGAAGAGTCTTGACAATAATACCCAAGTGGAAAGCCAAGGAGCTGACCCTTTTCTTCCCCTCAACCTCCCTTCCATGGAAGAATAACTGGGAACTGCAGGGTGTGCTGGGGAGCAGTGGGTCCTGTAAGATGAGCGCTTGGGCAACTGCCCAGGAGAGATTCAGGTGACACCCAGCTGATTAGCACAGCGTCCACATCTACATATACCTCGGTGCTCACTACAAAATTTATTCTGCCTATGGATGGAAAAAAATAGCAGAAACACTGCTGGGGAGAACTCAGTTGATTGCTGAGACTGATTGAGAACTCTCTTCTAGGGGTGGGGAGAGTCCAACAACTACTCACCAAACTGAAGAGTGAGCGGGAAGCGTGAAAGTGGTCTTGGGGAGGCTGGTGTGAAGAGGCAACACCCAGAAACTCCTCCCTTCCCACCTTAATCCTTGTCCCTTGTCACCACCATCTGTGAGCACTCAGGGAGCACCAGGGAATGAGACACACCAGCTCAGCTACCAAATGCACAAACTGCTGTCAAGGCCATCCTAGGACTTTGAGGGCTGTTGAACCACGGCCCACCCACTGGCCTGTGAGTGGAGCACGCTTCAATCCCACACTTTCTTCATTCAATGTTGGAAGCGGTAACTCCCTCAACTCTGCTCATCCCCAGAATGCAGGTTAGTACCAATTCATCAGGGGCAGTGTTCTTTGCTGAGATTTAAACACAACCTTTCACCTCTTGCAGATCTGGCAAAACTATTAAAATGGAAAATAGCTTCCTTTTATTTTCATTCACACTGAATTTTAGCTAGAGGGTATTTTCAGTATGTACACCGAGTATGGAGAAGTTACCAAGAATGGTAGTTTTGCTGTGCTATGTTTTATGAATTCATGAAAAGGGGCATCTAGTTATTACCTGAAGGAAGAATAAATGTTTTGAACTCATCAAGTTAATATGAGCAAATAACATGCCTTCTGAAATTGTTCAAGAATTAGTAGTACTAGTGAGTTTGCTAGATGCATTAGAAATTCTGCATCGCTTTTCTAGATGCTTCCAAGGCCGCCCATGAGCTTTGTTGGAGGGGGGTCTGTCATTTGTATACAAGTTGTCTGGTAATTTTTTCAAAACCTAGCATTCATGATACAGACACAAACTACAGTGTTTACAGCCTGTATCATAAAATTACTGAAATGTCACTAACATACTTTTTTTTTTTTTAACTTTGTATTCTTGGGAAAGGAAGAAGGATTCAGCTGCTGAAAATCACAGTGAGAAAGTAACTCCACTTGTAGAGACGTGTACCGATCATAGGATAGTATCTAACAAGCGATAGATGAGATGAAACCACTTGGTTCATGCAAGTCCCTAGTTTCTGCAGAGAGTAGGATTATAACATTTCCCACCAAGATTTTTAGCTAACTCAGCTAGATTACAAGACCATTTATCTCTCTCCCCTCCTAGTTAAGCCATCTGTCCAATAATTAATGTGAATTTCTCCATTTCCCATTTCAGACCATCATACTTCATTCAGCCAACTCAGCAAGAGAAGTCCCTTTGCAACCTATTAATAAGCACTCAAATGTTCGCACAGTATTCACATCCTCCTTTATTCACCTTTCCTTCAGGTTCCAGTGATATTGCGTACATTTCTTTCACACGCTCTTCAAAATGATAAAGGATCTAAAATTATAAGTACCCTTCTCTGAACTCTATCTTTTTGTGTCCTTTTACTAACACTGTGATGAAAGGACCCAAACTGCACACTGAACACCAAATTGGCTGTAATAAAAACTGAACCTGTATCCCCTGATTGATGAGACCACTTACCAGACCCTTTGGGAGTGCTGCCTGTACTATGAGGACTGATGCAGTGTCCTTATGCATGAGAAGCATCTGCACTGTTCCTGAGTTACCGTCTCCCTATGAATTTATAATCAGAGCTTAAACTGAAGATACCTTAGAAGCGTTAGCTCACCATGTATTTGCAGGAGAAAAAGGGCATGTCTACGCTACCCCATAACTTGGACTATGCCCACACAGCAGTTCTCTCAAAATAAGAGTCGTTATTTTGAAATTGTTTTGCTAGCCTCTACACAACACAATCACTAAATAATAATAATTTCATAATAAAGTTGGCTTATTTTGAAATAGGTAAACCTCACTGCACAAGGAATAGAGCCTATTTCAAAATAAGCCGCAGAGTGTGCAATAGCTCTACTTCAAAATAAGCTCTATTGCGTATAGATGCACTATTTCAAAAGGCATGTTGTGTGTAGCAACTTTATTTTTAAATAAATTATTCTGGAATAGTTTATTTTAAAATAACACTGCTGTGTAGAGCTAGCCTGGGAGTGTAACCAGCAGTGTACATCAATGTGCTGCACTGTAATTCCCCATGTGGATGCAGCAATCATGAGGTAAAGGTTTCTTATTTTTCAACCATGTAAACCTTAACACAAACGAGGAACTTTTTAGTTCACACCTGCAGCATCTACCTACAGTACAGTACTTTGGCTTGCACTGTAATTCACCTCCCTGTAATCTGAAAGTAAGGCAGTGTAGAAGTTCTGAAAGTTGTGTTTGTCAACTTCAAAAAAGTTATCAACATAACAAATCAAGTATTAAATGGAGCCAAAAAGTCAGATACACAATCCAACAAAGAAAGATGAAGTTCGCCCAAAGTTTAAACCCTGCAGAACACACATGTGCCCTGAGGATGCTCGACTCTAATCCATCTTTACTATCACCACCAAATTAAGTAAATATAAGAATTATAAAAAGAAAAACAGCAAGATAAAAATAAGGCCATTAGAGTAGAAATCCCACCACTACTCATTATTTTAACAATACTTTCAATAAATGTCTCTTCCCCTCCTGTAGGAAGGGCAACTCAGTTCAACGCAATTTGATAAAATGAGACAACAGTCGTTAGTCACTTTTAAATGTAATCACCCAATCTTCAAAACACATCAGTTTGCAGAATTCTGCTGTTCTCTAGGGCAGCACCCACACTATGAGATAAAATCGAATTTAAAGGCATTAGCTCGACACTAAAACATCACTGTCTTCACTGTAAATGTCATTAGCTCCATTTAGACTGCCCTAATATCAGTAACAAAACGTTGATATTAATGGAATGGGTATAGCGTCAGTTTCAAATTTGAAATCTCAAATAAAGGCTAGTGTGGAAGCACCAGGTCCTTAATTCAAATTTACTAGCCTGCACAAGTGTCCCATATGTATCCCACAGAGCTATGCACTGCACCTGGCTCCCCACTCCTTCAGCTGGGTAACTGACCAGGGCTGATGCGCTGTCAGTTTCCCAGGTCCCACAGCCTGGGGCACCCGGGAAGTTGAGCAGGGCTGCTGCACTGTCAGTTTCCCAGCTCCCACAAGATGCGGGGACCCAGGAAGCTGACAGCACTGCTTCACCTGGCTCCCAGCTCAGAAAGCAGAGTTGAGGGAACTGTGGGATAGGTTCCCACAATGCATCGCTGCAACAGTCGATGTTTGGTGATTTCAGTGTGGAAGCGATATGTCGAATTTGTTGGGAGCCTGTGAGAAGTGAGGATACTCAAAATCAAATAAAAAAATGGCATTATATAATTGACTTTAATAAATTCAAATTCGTATTGTAGCGTAGACGTAGCCTAGGACTAGTTTAGTCATACTGCGTGTACTGAATGGGTTTCATGGTCATTTCCATTTCTGACATTAAGACCCACATTTTACCTGGAATTTATTAAATGTTGATTTGGAATGCGCTGAAAAGTCACCCAAAATGGTTTTAATGAGCTTGAGATGTTTCTCCATAAAAGTGCTTTCTACCAACCTATCTGGATTGCGCAGCAGCATTGCTGGGACAGACGTACTAGCGAGCTTAGCTGACTAAATCAACAGAACAGTAACTATGCTTTTAGTAGGACTGAGTTTTGTAGACATGAGATACAGTCAATAGTTATACTCAGAGGTGAAACTGTGCCAGTCTGTAGCTTCACAAACAACAAGCAGTCCCGTAGCACCATAAAGACTAAAATTTATTAGGTCAAATCAGAGTAAGTGGGTCTTACCCATAAAAGCTCATTATCTAATAAATCAATTTGTTCATCTTTAAGGTGCTACAGGACTGCTTGTTATTTGTGAGGCTATCCTTATGATCATACACAATGTATGCTTTTCAATATAATACAGTGCCAATGATCAGTTGTAACTTTCAGCTCATGCAACCAAATCACCCATTTGAAATTCATATACTATTAGACTAGTCAATATTTTGTCCTCTCTCTTAAACACATTTAATCTCAGACCACTCAGATGTGCAGAGCAAAACAGACTGATATTGTTTCATGAAAGCATGAATAGCTGAATGCAGCACAAGACTGATAGGCCTGGAATTTTTTAATTCAATGCAGACAATTCCCATGCAGTGTGCCTCAGACTGTGCACATTCAGTGGAGTCCCAAAGCAACATCTATTCAACTGAAATACCTATTCTGTTTACCTACTTATGCATAGGCAATGTTAACAAAAATTGGGAGACTAAGTTTTGTTTGACATAATCCAATGCACTACATAAATACGTTTTCCACAAACATCTGTAGCTCTGTCAATCAATACCACTTTCTACCAAACTCAGTAAAAGGCATAGCTCTACTCTTTTCATATTTCAAAGTCTCACTGACATTTGCTGAGTGACTGGAACATTTGTTTTTAAAAAGTCAGCATTTCTGCGCTTTGCAATCTACATTTTCCCCCCCACTTCTTCTATGCTCGAACACTAGTCAGTCATTTTTGATAAAACTTTCTGGAAAAAAAATCACTCTCTTCTTGAACATTCACCCATTGAATTTCAGCTGAAAAGTTAAAAGACTGAGAAAGTGCATAGCAACTGAAAATAGCCCTTTACAATGAAAATATTTAGGTAATCTTAACTTACAAGCAAGCTGCCCATAATGAAGTGCATTCCAGTGCTAACTAGACAAAAACAGCTATTAAATCAAATAAGTCTATTCAAGGTGTATAATTCAAGAATTATATTAAAAGTCAACTGCCTAATAAAAAGCAGCATTAAGGACCGGACTCAACATAAGATATACAGTAACCTGTAGAATCTGGTGAGTGGACATAGATCAATGTAAAATACTAAGAAGCTGACAGTATAAAGAATTTCCTGCCAACTAATCCTAAACACAAGAGATGCTCTTTTCTTGGGAACTCACTCTTATTTCCATACCAAATATTGAATTAAGTATGGTATTTCCTAACACACACAATGTTTTATTAGTTGTGTTTGATTAAATTTTTTATTCTGGGATCAACTGTTTTGCTGAAAACGAGAGAGAGAATAGATAATGAATGGCCATTATTGGCTTTTCCTTGAATGGTGGGGTTTTAAAACCAAGTAGAACTATTAAGATGGGAAGGAAAGAGAAAAACAGGGAGGATATTGCAATTATTAAAATTCAACTTATTTGTGTGGATAAAAATGGGATTTTTTATTCAAATCAGTTTTTTTTAAATACCAATAAAATTTCTCATTTAAAAATACTGGTTAAAATTAAATCTAATCACAAAAACACTAAACTTACAATTATAGTCTCATAAAGTGAATTTATGGCTCTAGTCTGTCTAGCCTAACTCCTAGTTCACGCTTCTTCAGAGTTCTGGGCTTTCAATTTCTGTTTCTCAGCAAACTAAAAAGTAACATACTCCAAGTAAAAGACAAACTGGATAGGATTGTTTTTGTTCGGTCCTTATGTGGCAGTAGGACTTAGCCAAGCACAGCATAGGAATTAACATAGCATCTAAAAGACAGAGAGACAATGCATAGGAAAGGACAGACGCAGCATAGAAAGGAACAGGGGATTAGACTGGAAAGAAAAAGGAACACACACAGCTTCCTATATTTCCCCATGTTTATACCACAGAAAAACTGTCAGGGGTTTTTAAAGTGCTCCATGACTGCTCTTTTGTTTTCTTAGAATACATACTAACTCGGCTACCTCTTTGTTCCTATACAACATGCAAGCCATGTCTACCCTTATGAAAAACTTTGAAATGGCCATACTAATGGCCAAATCAAAGAACACTAATGAGGCACTGAAATTAATATTCAGTGCCTCATTAGCATGCCGCCAGCCGCAGCACTTGGAATGTACCGCTTTTCCCTTGCGCATGGCTCATCTACATGGGATCCCTTTCGAAAGGACCCTGGAGACTTCAAAATCCCCTTATTCCCGTCAGCTGATAGGTATAAAGGGATTTCGATGTTTGCAGGGTCCTTTTGAAAAGGCCCCCCATGTAGATGAGCTGCATGCGAGCGAAACGCGGCGTGCTAATGAGGCACTGAATATTCATTTCAGCACCTCATTAGCAGTCTTTGATTTGGCCATTAGCATGGCCCTTTCAAAGCTTTTTGTAAGTGTAGACATAGCC
This sequence comes from Carettochelys insculpta, assembly GCF_033958435.1. NCBI lineage: Eukaryota > Metazoa > Chordata > Testudines > Carettochelyidae > Carettochelys > Carettochelys insculpta. Next base: position 94,664,035 of record NC_134139.1, read on the forward strand.
GCAAGGTTTAGAATCTATCACTTGAGTATACAACACAGAAAGATGCATTAAGAGAAATACAGGAGTTGCCTGTCGCCACTGCCATCTTCTTGTTTTAAATTGCATAATACATACCCCTTATTTTGGAACATCACAGCCATAGACCATAACGGTGATGCCATAAGTCTCCTCCTTATTTTGACAAGAAGTCCTCTGGGACTTTATAGACTAACAGGTATTTTGGAGCGTAAGCTTTTGTGGGGTTATGCTTATGCTCCAAAATACCTACTAGTCTATAAGGTGGGACAGGACTTCTTGTTGTTTTTCAAGATACAGACTAACTCAGCTCCCCCTCTGTTCCTTATTTTACTTCAGCATAACTCAGCTTTCCAAAGGAATCCCACTCCACACTTGTTTCTCAAAAAACAGAAGTGCCAGTGAGTTCGGTGGGGCTTACTCCAAAATTAAGTGAACTCTAAGCACAGTCACTCTTAGCTTTTTTTGGTACAGTAAGCCCCTTACTTACACGGGAGTTGCATCCTGGACAACCGCCACATAAATCAAATTTCACATAAACTGGGGCAGAGGGGTTGGGAATATCCCTGGAATTCCCCTGGCTGGGGGAAGCTGGCAGCTGGAGCCTCTGCTCCACCTGGCACATCTGGCTCCCCCTGCATGTGGGCAGATTAGGTGCGGGGTGGCTCCTGCTCCAGCCGCTGGCCACGCAGAGCAGCCATGGCACCCCTGCTGCCCCCCTGCTGCGGTGCGGCTTGGCCCCAGGGCTGCTCGGGCAGCGGCAGATCCAGCCACAGCGTGGCTAGGCCCTGAACAGCTCCAGCTGCGCCTGCCCCTCTCCACCCCTCTATGGAGCCTCTGAGCAGGCCTGCAGCATGGGGGTAAGCAGCGAGGTGGGGTACAAGACAGTAGGGTCCCCCCAGACTCGACTCTCATTAATATAAAGATTCTAAGTTGAGTTTGCACAAAGCAGGGGTCTACTGTAACTTGTTTTAAACCATTTATTTAAATTATCTCGATTTAAATCAACCTACCCTGAACTTATTAGGACTGTATTTTATTCAGTAGGATATAGGCTGAAAGTCTCTCTTCTGAATGAGCGACACCCTCCTTTATTTGATTTAACTCAAGGAGAATGGGCTTGGGATCCAGAATAAGGGATAGCCATTCTGAACTACACAAGCCATGCTTTTACTTTCTGTCACTGATAAAAGAATGGGTTATGTCATGGGTGATGAGTTCCAGCACTTAATAGGACTCAAGAACAAATATATAAAACTATGGTAAGACAGCGTGTCAGTTTGTCAGGGCATTTTCAAATGACAAGCGATGCCATGGCATTTAAAGTAATATGGTTCTATTATTATTTATATTATAGTCATGCCTAGCCATGTCCCGTGAGATTCTAACCTCATTGTGTTGGATGTTTCACACACAGTGCGTGACAGTCCATACCCCAGAGGACTTACAATCTAACAGGCAGCGGTAGTGCCAGAAAGAAGTCCAGTTCCCAGTCCAGCGCCTTAACCTTAGATCATGCTGCCTACTCATTAATTTTCTTATTTTACAAAAAAACTCTGGTTTGCCAAAAAGAAACCTTCCAGACTGCACAAAATTATAGCACATGAATTAATGCCTCCCCAGCTATGAGGCCAACTTATAAAAAGTGAAATGTGATTTTCACTATTATAATGCTGCACTACATCAGACTGGCCTAAGAGCTGCACAAACCATGCTGGATTACAGATGTTGCTGGATGATAGAATTCTGGAGAGTTTTTCAGCCTGTATATATATTTTTTTTAGATTTAAGGAAAAACATTCCAATGTGGCTGCATTTTTTCTCCTTTGGGTCTATGCATTATCCCAGTATTAATCTTGGATATTACAGCCCAACAATCAACAGTCCAGGTTTCTTGATTATTTGGCTGGGAAAGAGACATAAGATGGGTAAGATTCTAGTCTGAATAGATTTTTATACCAAGTTTGTCACAATACAGTATTGGAGCACAACAAACAAGTCCACTAGACGAGTCTTCATTTACAATATTATGTTATTCCAAACTCTCTCTATATATATTTTAAATATTTCTTCCACATGAAACAATTTCATTATCTTTTTATTTAGTTTTCTTTTGGAGATAAGAGGCTGGAAGAAAAGGAATAAAAATCACCGTGTGTGGATAAATCCTGTGTTATTTCACTCTTTTATTTACTGGCAATGGTTCTTTTGATGTAATTATTATCATCTAGTTTATTCTACAGTCCTAACAGATACCAACCAAAACTGAGACTTGGTCTACTCTAGTAAAGTAAGTTGATTTCAGATATGCAATTCTCGCTATAACAATTGCGTAGCTAGAACTGACTTATCAGAAATCAACTTATCTAACCATCCCTCAATGAGGATGGTTGACAGGAGAATTCTTCTTGTCAACCTCCCCTACTCCTTGGGACAGTGAGGAGTACAGGAGTCATCTGCCGACCCTTGAGTGGGTCAATCTTCCAGCTAACGTAGAGATGGCCTAACACCTGACTGGGTGAGGCACTAGAGAATCATATAGTAAGAGACAACGTTTGCCTCGAAGAACTTAAAAGTCTAAATAGACACGGCAGAAAAAAGATACAAAGGGAAAGAGAGGCACATTTTCCGCATACTGGGAGACTGTCAAGTCTGTCCAGTTCATAGGACATAATGGAAACAAGGACCGAAGGCTTTGCACAACTCACCATCTGCTGAGTCCAAGAAGTTTGTCTCATAGATGGAATAGCATTTAAAATTTTGTTCTGTACTTTTAAAAATTGCTCTGCCACACCTATAAGGTGCAGAGGAGCCAGCCTAGAGACACTGTAATGGAGGTTCAAGGTGGGTTAACCAAACCAACCCAGGGAGGAGGAAAGGGCTGGAGATGGAGAACAATCCTCAGTGAGGCCCCCAAAATACCCAAGAATTCACTGAAATGGAGAAATTAGGTATCATCAACAGAACTACTGTACACTAGCTGCCCTGACAGCAGACAAGAAGGAAGCAAGGGGCAGCAGAGGGGGCACAGCTAGAGTATGATGAGACCTGGACTCATCTTTGTGAATGGCAGAAAGGAGGGGAATAACTCAACTGCGTGCAACTGTTGGAGACCGTAGGCTGCAGAACTCAGGCAAAATGTCCGCAGAAGATATAAATCATGTTTTTAATCACAACCACAGGGCAGTCAAAGACCTTCAAGATTGTCCTAACTCTAGTGATAAACTTAGGGAACACACAGTATCATTGTGCCACATTATTAGATTAGCAGATTTCCCACCCCCAAACAAAAGCAGGTATTTCATTAACACAGTAGAATGCTGTCGAGGCACTACCTTTTCTCCACTGTGAAAATAAAAAAAGGAGTGAAGAAGTTAGAGATGGAATGTCATAATTAAAAGTAAGTAGAGGCTTGGAAAAATCAAATAAATTTCTCTAAAGCAGTGTTTCCCAAATGCCATTCCGCAGAACCCTGGGGTTCTGTAAAGTGAAAATAAGAGTTCTGTGAGCAAATTTCATTACAATAACATTTTATAATGTAAAAATAATAATAAATATTCAAGCATTTATGAATTTTTATTAAAAACAATTTTCATTTTTATTTGCCAAGATAAGCGTCCCTGGCCGGTTCTACACAGGCCACTTCCTTTGGAAGTGGCATGCTAACACACAGAGTGAAAGATGCTAATGAGGTGAGGATGCAAATTCCCCACACCTCATTAGCATAACATCATCTGATTTGAGGCTGGAAGACCGTTTTTCCAGACTCCAAAATGGCCTATAGAAGCACGGCCCTGGGGAGGCTTCTGGAAGGAAGTCCTTCTTCCCAAGGCCCCTTCTTCCTGAAAATTTTTGGGAAGAATGGGCTTCCAGAAGAAGCACGTCCTTCCGGAAGCCCCCCACAGGGCCGCGCTTCTACACGGCATTTTGGAGTCCGGAAGAACGGTCTTCCGGACTCCAAATCACATGACATTATGCTAATGAGGTGCAGGGAATTTGCATCCGTGCCTCATTAGCATCTTTCACTCTGTGTGTTAGCATGCCACTTCCGAAGGAAGTGGCCTGTGTAGAAACGTCCCGTGTAATGCCAGCTTAGCCAGACAGAGCGGGGATGATGACGTCACTACTCAGCACTGGACATGCAGTATCAGCGGTGTGATCGTATGTTATATACCACTGTAAATTTCCATCCTCACTCCTAGGGAGCGTGGATCATTTTGGGGTGGCTTCTATCAAGAATATTCAGCTTCATCAAAACTTGCAATTAATGAGCTGTTACCCTTCGCCAGCACATACTTGTGAGAAATTGGTTTCTTGAATTATGTAGCAACAAAAATGAAAATACAGAATCGACTGAATGCTGCGCCAGATATGCGAATCCAACTTTCCACTATTAAACCAAATATAAAAAGAATTTGTCAAGAAAAGAAAACTGCTCTTCACGTTGAATACTGACAATATAATATATATATGCTTTTGAGCTTTATTTTTTGGAGATATTAAATGTGATTCTTGTTTTTGAATGTGTGAAATTAAGCTAAATGTTGAGCTCATGACCTTGCTTAGCATTTGTTTATTATCCAGACTTATTTGTGGTCTACTTTTTCAGCTCCATATATAAGAAGGGTTCTGCAAAATTCTTCTGAGTTTAAAAGGGGCTCCATGTCCAAATAAAATTGGGAAAAACTGCTCTGGATAGTCACTACATGGAAAACTTTCAATGACACCAAGGAACAAAAGCAAATAAAAAAGACCTGTGAACTCAATGTACAAATTTAATGCATCACATGTGTTACTCGAGCCAAAAGAAGTTTAGCTAAAGCATTTAGGCTTTATTTCCTTTTTTGGAAAAAAGACTTCTAAAAAAAATACTTCAAAGTTTTTTTACAGTATAAAAAAATCTACAGATTACTCATTTGTACATTGAACACATACACACTATTTTATAAGGTGGTTTTATAAACTTTTGTTATGTAGTGTCTGCTTTAAGTTTATATAAAAATCACACCCTTTTGAAATACAACTGCATATGTTCTGAATACATCACTAAGAAGCTAGCATCACTAGTTTGTTTATTCTAACAAGAATTTTGAGTGCAATATAAAGAAAATCAATTATGTAGACATCTTATAAAAACTTTACTGCTTCTACTTAGTTTTACACCAAATGATGCTAAGTGCGTCAGCTAAAAGCAAGGAAAACAAAACAAAACAAAACCCTTTTCTGAAAGGGAAAGAGCCCAATACAGATACAATAAATCCCCTCTTCCTCTGCCCAAAGAACTTCTCAAATTACACTGGGAACAGCAACTCTGTATTCTAGTCATTCTAATGCTGGGGTTATTCTGTAAGGATTGAGGCAATCAGTTCAAGAAAACTGCTTGAACGAGCAATTATTGAATCCACAGCCCAAAGAATTCTAGATCAGTTTATTTACTTTACAATTTAAAAAACACATCCCCTTCATTCTCCACTCCCTGATTTACATCAGACCTTGTCCTTGGCTGAAACTCAGCCAAGCATTTCCAGAGAAAGGACAATCCACTAGGCCATTTACTAAATATGTTGTGCATGATGCATACACAACTCAAACCCCTGGACTGAGGCTGCGTCTACACTACAAAATAAAGTAAAACAGTGTAACGGAACAAAAACAAAGACATATTTCCGGAACAACAACATGTGACATATGAGGCTCATAACTTCGCTCTCTGCTACACCAGCCGTCCACTTTGCTTAGCTATAAATTTAAACCACAAGAAAATGATTTAGATTTGATTTAAAAGAAAAATATAGTTCAAGCAAGCTTTCATATAAAAGGAAAATGAAGACCCAGGAAGGGACTATATATTGTTGGCAGGCAGGATAACGAGGCATGGGAGAGGCTGCAAAGGTCTAAAACACAATGTGCAAAGATCAGTATTGCAGACCTGCCAGGAAGCATAAAATTATGGGACTTATACATTTAGTTCATCTCCTTCTACCGTTATGCTAATTTTGTCTACAGAATGCAAGAAACACACAAACGCAGCCAGAAATTGGAAGCAAACCATTGGGCTTCTCTCTAGAATTGTCTACAGTGCTTCATTAGAACAGTACTAAATTATAAACTCACGCTGAAAACAGCAACAAAATGAATTTGTAGTCCATTGGTGCACAGTCAGGCTTAAGTTGTGAGAAGATTTGACATTGCAAACAAATGACAAAGTAGATGCTGACTGGAGTATCAGAGCTACAGATGCAAAAGACAAACTCTGAAAGAGACATTTGGAAATAAACTGGACAAAGCACATAAGGTCACAATATACAGAACCAACCTGCTCTGGGGAAGAAAATGGACAGAGTCCTAATTATTGACTAAGGTGAAGTAGAAAAATACCCATATAAATGAATTTCTTTAAAGTAACAACTAATTGAATGGCACATGTTATTTATTGAACTATTACATAGGGTTAGGAACCCGAATATCAACTTTTAACTTCTTGTCAAAGCCACATATTGAAAATCTTTGCAAAAAGAGACCCATGAAAACACACAGAGTGTACTTGTGATTTTTCATCATAAAGTGTGCTTTGGAGTGTTTGGATATATTTTAAAATACTGTCAATCATTCTCTTTAATTGGACTCATGTCCATGGAGTATATATGGACAGGTTATGCTTGCTTTGTATATGCAGAACTCCTTAGTAGGAGCAATTTTAATATGACCTCTCTTGAGCATGTTTAACAGGACAAATCCAGCTCTTTGCTCAAAACCAAAACAAAAACATAATCCACAAAGTTAAAGGCTTTTTATTTCTGTCCCGTTCCAAGATCTACTGTCTAATTTTACAAACTCAGCTATTTCCATCTCCTGCTCAGAAATGGTTCTGCAAAGTAGTAAACCAATTGATTATTGACTTGCACAAGTGATGCACTGAGCTATGCAAATGTTTCTTTTTCAATCACAAATTTCTATGCTGTTTCAAGTACTAATGCACTCTGCTAAATTCACAGATGTGGGATCTTGATCGATGTACAAATATATAGAATGGTTCACCGGAAATTCAGTAAGTTGTAACTTGTTTCATTGGTGCCTTATAGTTGGGTTTCAATCCATTACACGTTAGTCTAGAGTCTTGCTGGGCCCTGCTTCTTTGTGAGGTTGCACTTAATAGCTCTTCTTAACCTAGTCAGTTTGCAAGCCAGTTATAAATCTCACCACCAGGCTGGCAGTCAGCTGATTAGTCACAGGTGGGGCCAGACCCACTTCCCCATAAAGGGCCAGCCAAATGGGCACCCCTAGCAAAATGTATTTATGTTATTAGCCACAATAATAAAATGGCAGTAAATTGTAAATGCGTAAGGTGTGTGTAAAATTCCACTCCTCACAAAACACTCAAATAGTTTACTCCATTAAAAGGCATCCTCTTAAAATCACCCAAAGAATTATTTTATTATGGCAGATTGCACACCAAAGTAGACCCAGGATAGACTGTCGTCTCTTTGTGGGCAACACTGGGAAATTAATGAGGACTTTAGAATTCTTACAGCTTTGCTTTTCCAGATCTTATCCTTTGCCTTCAAAACTCGCTCTTGCTTTCACTATTTTAGTCACTATTTCCTTTTTACAATCTAGATCATACGTTATGTTGCTCCTCAGATACATGAACTCCTCTGCATTCTCTAGTTCAATCCCATCTACACTGATCTTCCTTCACAGAATCATAGGGCTGGAAGGAACCTCAGGAAGTCATCTAGTCCAGCCCCTTGCTTCAAATCAAGTAATCCCAGTCAGGACCTTGTGAAGCCAGGACTTAAAAATCGCAGGGAATGGAGAATCCACCACCTCTCTAGGCAATGCATTCCAATGCTTCACCACTCTCCTGGTGATGTAGTTTTTCCTAATATCTAACCTACACCTCTTCAACTTCAGACCATTAATCCTTGTTCTGCCATCGGACATCACTGAGAACAGTTTCTCCCCCTCTTTGGAGCTCCCCTTCAGGCAGTTGAAGGCTGCTATTCAATCACCCCTAAGTCTTCTCTTCAGTAAACTAAACAGCCCAAATCCCTCAGACTATCCTCATAGGTCTTGTGCTCCAGACCCCTAATCATTTTTGTTGCCCTCTGCTGAACCTGCTCCAGCAGATCCACATCCTTTTTATACCGGGGGACCCAAAACTGGACACAATATTCCAGATGTGATCTCACTAGCGCCGAATAGAGGGGAACAACTACTTCTTTAGGTCTGCTCGAAATGCTCCTCCTAAGGCACCCTAGTATGTCGTTAGCCTTCTTGGCTACAAGGGCACACTGTATACTCATATCCAGCCTTTCATCCACTATAACCCCTAGGTCCCTTTCCATCGCACTGCTGATGAGCCAGTCGGTCCCCAGCCTACAACAATGCTTGGGATTCTGCCGCCCCAGGTGCAGGACTCCACACATCTCCTTGTTGAACCACATCAGATTTCTTTTGGCCCAGTCCTCCAATTTATCCAGGTCACTCTGAATTCTCTCTCTACCCTCCAATGTATCTACCTCTCCCCCTAGTTTTGCATCATCTGCAAACTTGTTGAGGGGACAATCCAGTCCCTCATCCAGGTCATTAATAAAGATGTTGAACAACAACCGGCCCCAGAACTGAGCCTTGCGGCACTCCGCTTGAAACTGACCGCCATCCATACATTGAGCCATTGACCACTATCCATTAGGCCAGACCGTCAAGCCAGCTTTCTATCCACCTTATAGTCCAAGGATCCAAGCCATATTTCCTTAACTTATGGACAAGAATGTTGTGGGAGACTGTATCAAAAGCTTTGCTGAAGTCAAGGCATATCACATCCACTGACTTCCGCATGTCCACAGAGGCTGTTACCTGGTCGTAGAAACTAATTAGATTTGTCAGGTAGGACTTGCCCCTGGTGAATCCATGTTGGCTATTTTTGATCACTTTCCCCTCTTCCAAGTGCTCCAAAATGGATTCCTTAAGGATCCTCTCCATTATTTTCCCAGGGATTGAGGTAAGGCTGACCGGTCTATAGTTCCCTGCATTGTCCTTCTTTCCTTTTTTCAAGATGGGAACTACGTTTGCCTTTTTCCAATCATCCAGTATCTCCCCTGATCTCCAAGAGTCTTCACAGATAATGGCCAAAGGTTCAGCAATGGCATCTGCCAATTCCCTCAGTACCTTCCTATTTCTTTATCTCCAAATACCATTGTTTTTGTTTTATTAAATGTTCATAATCAGTCTGTACTGCTTCCTTTCCTCATTCAGCACCTGCCCACTCTCATTAGCTTCTCCTTGTCTTCCTCAATAACTGTATCAACTGCGAACCTTAAGTTGTTAATTCTTAACCCTTATCTTGTCCATCACTCTCTCTAGATGTGTGATGAAGATACTCAGTGATATAGGATCCCCTTGCGTCGTACCTCTATTAGTTCTAAACCAATTTCCCAACTCTCTGCACTTTCTCACTGATGCCTCCACATTGTCACTGATATCCTTCAACAACCATATCAGTCTGCTATCCACTCCGTACAACTCCAACACCACCCAAGTCACTGTCAATCTATACTGTCAAATGCCATCAGAAAATCAACAAAGCAAGTTTAGATGTTCTTTGTTCTTTTGTCGAGCTTTCTCCACTATTAATGTTAGTGCCAAGATCTGGTACTATGGTGCATCTATTTTTCCTGAACCCCGCTTGCTTGTCCGCTAGATGTTCTTCTATCTGCGATCCTAGTCTTTCTATCAGTATCATCATCAGCAGCTTGCCCAGATGATTTGTTAGGGCAATCATTCTGTAGCTCTTGCACTCCAGTACACTTCCTTTCTTAGGTATTGTCACTAGGACAGATCTTGCCCATACCTTAGGTGCCTTCCCTTCTTTCCTCAATTATACTTTCTCCACCATATTTAATCATCTGCCGCGTGATCTTATTTCCACGGTTCTTGTTGTTCCTTTACTCATTTCACTGCTTTTTCTACTTCCTCCTTCGAAATATCGGTCTTGCTCTCAATGCTCCACGGAGATATCACTTTCAGTTCTTTGATCAGTCTCTCTGAGACACTAGGGTCCAGCTGTGCTTTGTATAGATCAGGGCAATATCTCGCCCATTGCTGCACAAGCTTTTCCTTGTTCCTGAGGACCTCTTCATTCCCGTCTTTGATCTTCATCTGCTCCTAGTGGTAGCACTAATGTAGACAGGGCCCCCCTCTGGGGGTTGGGGCAAATTTTAGAACGCTTGTTTTAAAGTCAGATAATATGATACTTAAAAAAACTCTGGCTGTTACTACAGCTTTCCTGGCACAGTGAGAAATTTTTGCCGAAAATCTCTGCCTTATATATATATATATATAAAGTAATTAAGGCCCAACCTCAGTGTATGCTTAAGAGCACTGATGAACAAAAATGGGTATAAATGTACATAACTTAAGCGTGAGCGGAAGTGCTCTACTAAATCGAGACACAGAGAGTATTAATTCAGAGTTTAGAAGAAAACCTTCTCTTAGTGGACCAAAGATTACATTAACAAAGCGTAAAAAAAATCCCAGTTTTAATAGATTTATTTTCTATATTTCACATGTGCATCTGTGTAGTAGGAACAGAAGAAAATCAAAAAATTAATGAAATTATGATCACAATATTACCTCATATTCTGGCAGAGGAAGTGGACCCAACAACAATAAAAATCAATGGAAGTGAAAAAAATGTTACACAGTCAAGTTTATAGAAAATTATATTAAATGCAAATACAGGCTGGGACAGATTTGGGGAGGGATAGCTCAGTGCTTTGAGCATTGGCCTGCTAAACCCACGGCTGTGAGCTCAATCCCTGAGGAGGCCATTTAGGGATTGGGACAAATGGATGTCAGGGATGGTGCCTGGTCCTGCCAAGAGGGCAGGGGACTGGACTAGATGACCTCCCAAGGTCCCTTCCAGTTCTAGGAGATTTATATCTCCAATTATTTCTTGGCTGCAACTGCCTGAGAGCACACTGCTGAACTGAATGCAGAAATAACGGTCAGCAACAAAGGTGATTCTTTCACCTTCTACATCTTGCATACAGATTCAAATATATCTGATGCATCCTCCTTCCACTGCGATAATATGAAACAGACCTGCCATGCAGAAAGGTTACTGGATATAGCAATAGAAGTCACTAAAAATGAACACATTAAAAATGTTAAACCCTTAAAAAGCTTTTGATTTATTCAAAGAAAGCACAGAACAGTGAGCAGGGCTGATGTCTGCTATACATCTTAATGCAATACTGATTCCATTATCAGAGAATAACTGATGTATCACAAGTCCAAAGTGTTCACACCTTGGATGGACTTTCAGCATATCGTATGGGACTGAACAGATTCTGTCCAGATGTGCATCAGTTAAACTAGTGATAAAGAAAACCCATCCCTTGCAATACCAATGCACTTTAAAACAGAGATTGCCAACATTGCATTAAACATTTTAAATGCATACTGCCTACTTGGAGAAACCTCATTTTCCATATTGACTACAAGTCTACATTTTCATTAATAATTTACCATTTGCTTAATTATTGCTTTTTACTTGACAGCATGCGATGTCAGGTCAGAGGTCCTACTTAAACACTGAACACAAAGTTGTCCATGCAAACAAAAATTAAATTCAAATGACAACCAATCACTGCCCAATCATACTGAACCAAAGGCCTGAAATGACTCCAGATATTGCAGCAATGAGTAACACTTGGATATTCCATCTTTTCAAAATTAAAACATTCAAAACTTAATTGCATAAAATCATTTTGAATAAATTTTGCTGTGGTTCAGAAAAACAAAAAAAACAAAAAAATCCTTGTTTGATGAGTCTTTGTATCCAAGGAGGGTAGTCTTGGGGTAGTTTAACTATCCAGTGATAAGAAAATGGTAAATCTACAGTATTTTTTTTTAAATATAGACAAATGAAGCAATTTCTCTCTCTTGTAAAGATGCATGGACTGGTACCTGGGTCTGCCAACATACATTCCCAGTGCCACTGGGAGGTCACGCAGATCCAGAACCAGGGGGCACTCTGAAGAGAAAAAATCTGAGGGAGTGTTCTCAGAGGAATCAATGACATCATCTTGCAACCCTCTAATTGGCCAAGCACTCTATTTAACCCCTGGAGCATGCCTTTCAGTCTATTTTGTCTTCTGACTTCCAGTCTCAGATCTCAGCATGGGTCTGACCCTGAGTCTTGCCTCCTGATTCCAGTCTAATACCACCTCTGATCTCTGATCTAGCTTTACTCTGATCCTGACTCCTACCTACCAAACCTGGCTGTAGCTATTTCTCCAAATTCTGATCACCGTCTACAATCCCTGACATATGGATTGAAGCTGAATTGTGACAGACAGGCCAGTCCACCTGCTTCCTTCTCCCTTACACCTATATGATTTGAATCTCCACTGTTACTTAAATTGCAGAGAAAAGGTATAACAGAAGAATTGACAGAGAACGAATCTGAAACATAGTTAAAGATGGTTTGTCATTTACTAGGCTACAAACCAAACTACATTTACCCAGACAGAAGAAAAAGGAGGTACTCTTTTAAAACCTATTAAAGACAATGGAGGGAGGCTGTTCTCAGTGGTAACGGACGGCAGAACAAGGAGCAATGGTCTAGTTACAGAGCAGGAGGTGTAGATTGGATATTAGGAAAAACTATTTCACCAGGTGGATAGTGAGGTGCTGGAATGCATTACCTAGAGAAGTGGTAGAATTGCCATCCCTAGAGGTTTTTAAGTCCCAGCTTGACAAAACCTTGGCTTGGTTTATATAATTAATGTATCTTTTGTTATATTCAATGTTAATTGTAATGGTATTTAATTTTTATGGTATTTATGATTATTCACCTTCAATATGTTTTTAAAAGTTTTCCTGTTTCTATATGTTTGCAATATTTTTATAAAGCTCATTATCATCTTGGGAAAAACTACCTTCTTTTTCCTCTTCCTGGGTGAATGTAGCTTAGTTTATCGCGTAGTGAATGACAGACCATCTTTATGTTTTATATTCCTTCTCCATCAAATATTCTTCTGATTTGGCAGTGTAAAAATTGATAAATTGTTAACATCTTTTGAGAAAAAAAATCTTATCTTCTATATGCAATACACCAATGTGAATACCATCCTCTATAAAGTTCCCCAAAATAGTAAGGTACTATCTATGGAGGATTTTAATGCTAATGTATCAAATAAATTCATTTTAGGCAAAGTCCACATCTTCATGGCTATAAGAAGTTATAATGCCCTAGCCAATCATCTGTGGATAAAATGACTCTCTTCCACTGCTACTTGTGAATCCAGGGACAGACAAGGTTTCCTGGATGGGAACTTCCTTGACAAAGCATGACCGCAACTCCTTAAAAGGAACAGACACACACCATTCACATTTATCTGTACACATGATGCCTGTCAGTGGTGGTTCTGTCACCATCTAGCACAAGTAAATCACTCAGTACGTCTACACTAGGACCTAAGTTTGAAGTTAACTTTGACGTCAGGCACTACTTCGAAGTAGCCAGCAGAGAGTCTACACACATTTTTCCCTTACTTGAAGTTAACTTTGAAGTCCTTACTCCATTCCCGGTAATGGCATAGTGCCCTGCTTCGATGTTTAACTTCAACGTAGGGTGTGTGTAGACACTTAACTTTGAAGTAAGCAACTTCGAAGTTACTTTTGTAGTGTAGACACAGCCTCAATTCCCTAGCATAGTCAAACTAAAAATAAACAGTGTAAAATGGTTGGGAAGTCCATGATGTGAGAAGTTAGAAACGCATGACAGTGTTTTCATTCATCACAAATATTATTTATAATAAACTGCAAAAAATTCAGATTTACCTTTGATACCTGTAGTGAGGATTAAAATAAAAATCTAAAAATATAAACATCTCGTGTAAAGGAAAAACTCAGCAGAAACTAGGGAAATAGGCAGCAGTAACTGAAATATTCTTATAAAATAAAAGCTTTATTCCTTTATACAGTGGAGATGTGCAAGCAAAAATTATAAGGCATGTGGTCTTCTTTTAGCAATGTTTAATCTACTGCTGAAATTGACACACAGAAATACAAACTCTTACTTACAAGTTTAACGTACAGTAAACATTTCAGTTGATGATGATGATGAAACATTTTCATACCCGACATTCTATCATCCGGAACTCTCATATAATCAGCATTTTAACCATAAGTAAATTTTAGTTACACTTTCCGTAAGTACAGTATGGTGAAAATAAATATAAATACATACAGCGAATTCAGTATGGCTGTGTCTCCACTAGCTCCCAACTTCGAAGGGAGCATGGTAAGTAGGGTGTTGGGAGGCTATTAATGAAGTACTGTGGTGCATATGCAGCACTTCATTAAGCTAATTCTCCCCCACGGCAACTTTGAAGTGCCGGCTTGCATGCAGCCGCAGGTAATTCGAAGTGCCAAGGCTACTTTGAAGTCCCTTTACTACGCACAATTCACTGAACGCAAGCAAGCACTTGGAAGTTTAACACTTGGAAGTTCCCACGGGCGAGAATTAGCTTAATGAAGTGCTGCATATACACCACAGCACTTCATTAATAACATCCTACTTACCGTGCTTCCTTTGAAGTTGGGAGCTAGTATAGACACAGCCTATAAGTTTACAGTATGCAATACTACTGTTGCGGGCAAATAAAGTATTCTGCATATATTTTTGTTTGTTTCTTAATACCTAATAGTGTTAGGCATTGCTAAGTATACCTTTCTATTATCCAGAACATTTGACTAGACAGCAACCTCCTGTTCCCAGAGCTGCAAGAGTTTACGGTATGAACCTCAGCCTTCTTTTTAGAGAGATGCATTGTTCATGAAAATGGACCAAATGAGCATGTCTGTAATGACATCTTATGAAAATGTCAAACGGATAAGGACAAAGTTGTTCTAATGAAAAAATGTCTAACACTGATTATTTCTTCTATGTTTGCAATGAAGTTATAAATACGGTTGTATCTGTTTAACAACTTTTGCTTGCTTAATGAGAATCATCAATCTATGTAAACATAACTCTGGAAATGAAAAAAAAAATCTTTCCCTTTAATTTTAAAATTACTAAAAAGCAAATGTCTATTTAAAATCTAATTTATTTTTCATTATTTAAATTCTTCATTTATTTTGCCTTTCACTCCATTTAGGTAATGAAAATTAGACTTTTAGGTTCTCATGCGCTCAAACTGTGCAGTCATTGTTTGGATTCACCACACAATGGAGCAGTATTTAAATAGCAATTATACTATGAAAAAAAGTTACTTGAAACTGTTCCACCAGGTTACACATTTGACTTTTATATCAAATTTAGGTCAGTTTACGTGTAATTTTTTTTCTGGTTCTAAATGTCAGCAGTACAATCTCAACCTGGAATCTAAAACTCGAGCTGAATTCTTTCTCGTTCTGATATCTCCACTAATATAAATGTAGTAATTTAATTAATCATTCTGCTGAGAGGCTTGGTCTGTAATGGGATCCATTGCCTCTTCCACATCTATATTTCAAAAAGGGGAAAAGAGAGAGAAAAGGGCAGCTTTTAAAAAGTGGAAGTCAAATCCTAGTGAGGAAAATAGAAAGGAACATAAACACTCCCAAATTAAGTGTCATAATGTAGTAAGAAAAGGCAAAAAAGATTTTGAGGAACAGCTAGCCAAAAATTCAAAAAACGATAGTAAAATGTTCTTTAAATACATTAGAAGCAGGAAGCCCGCTAAAAAAGCAGTGGGGCCCTTGGACGATAAAGATATAAAAGGAGCGATCAAGGAAGACAGTACTATTGCGGAGCGATTAAATGATTTCTTTGCTTCAGTCTTCACGGCTGAGGATGTTACAGAGGTTCCTAAATCTGAGCCAGCCTTTTTAGGTGACAAATCTGAGAAACTCACTCAGATTGAAGTGACATTAGAGGAGGTTTTGGAGTTAATTGATAAGCTGAATAGTAACAAGTCTCCAGGACCAGACGGTATTCACCCAAGGGTTCTGAAAGAACTCAAATGTGAAATTGCGGAGTTATTAACAGTGGTTTGTAACCTATCCTTTAAATCCACTTTGGTACCAAATGACTGGAAGACAGCCAATATAACGCCAATATTTTAAAAAGGCTCTAGAGGAGACCCTGGCAATTATAGACCGATAAGTTTAACATCAGTACCAGGCAAATTAGTAGAAACACTAGTAAAGAATAAAATTGCAAGGCACGTAGAAGAGCACGAATTGTTGGGCAAAAGTCAGCATGGTTTCTGCAGAGGGAAGTCGTGTCTAACTAATCTATTAGAATTCTTTGAAGGGGTTAATAAACATGTGGACAAGGGGCACCCAGTGGACATAATATACCTAGATTTCCAGAAAGCCTTTGACACGGTCCCACACCAAAGGCTTTTATGTAAATTAGGTGGTCATGGGATAGGAGGAAAGATCCTTTCATGGATCGGGAATTGGTTAAAAGACAGAAAACAAAGGGTGGGAATAAATGGTAAATTTTCACAATGGAGGAGGGTAACTAGTGGTGTTCCCCAGGGGTCAGTCCTGGGACCGATCCTGTTCAACTTGTTCATCAATGATCTAGAAAATGAGGTAAGCAGTGAGGTGGCAAAGTTTGCAGATGACACCAAGTTGTTCAGGACAGTCAAAACCAAAACAGATTGTGAAGAACTACAAAAAGATCTCAGCAAACTGAGTGATTGGGCAGCAAAATGGCAAATGAAATTTAATGTGGGTAAGTGTAAGGTAGTGCATGTTGGAAAAAATAACCCAAATTACACGTACTACATGATGGGGTCAAATTTAGCTACGACAGATCAGGAAAGGGATCTTGGAGTTATAGTGGATAGTTCTCTGAAGACATCCACGCAGTGTGCAGCGGCAGTTAGTAAGGCAAATAGGATGTTAGGAATTATTAAAAAAGGGATCGATAATAAGACAAAAGATATCATACTTCCCCTATATAAAACTATGGTACGCCCACATCTTGAGTACTGCGTGCAGATGTGGTCTCCTCACCTCAAAAAAGATATATTGGCATTAGAAAAGGTTCAGAAAAGGGCGACTAAGATGATTAGGGGCTTGGAACGGGTCCCATATGGGGAGAGGCTAGAGAGACTGGGACTTTTCAGTTTGGAAAAGAGGCGATTGAGGGGCGATATGATAGAGGTATATAAAATCATGAATGGTGTGGAGAAACTGAATATAGAAAAATTATTTACCTTTTCCCATAATACAAGAACTAGGGGACACCAAATGAAATTGATGGGTAGTAGGTTCAAAACTAATAAAAGGAAATTTTTCTTCACACAGTGCACAGTCAACCTGTGGAACTCCTTGCCCGAGGAGGCTGTGAAGGCCAGGACTCTATTAGGGTTTAAAAAAGAGCTTGATAATTTTTTGCAGGTTAGGTCCATAAATGGCTATTAGCCAGGGATAAAGTATGGTGCCCTAGCCTTTAGAACAAGGGCAGGAGATGGAATGCAGGAGATAAATCACTTGATCATTGTCTTCTGTTCTCCTTCTCTGGGGCACCTGGCATTGGCCACCGTCGGCAGATGGGATGCTGGGCTGGATGGACCTTTGGTCTGACCCAGTATGGCCATTCTTATGTTCTTATATTGGTCTGGCAGTGTTAACAAGCAGTAAAAATACATGTTAGACCCTGATTCTATAGTAAGAACTATGCAGGTGGAAATCCATGCAACTCCTTTAGTGTTAATCATAGATCAAATCCTAGGCCTGGTAGTGACCACAGGAGGTCACTGAGTCCAGCTCCCTGCCCAAAACAGGATCAACCCTAACTAAATCATCCCAGTCAGGGCTTTGCCAAGACGGGACTTAAAAACCTCTAGGGATGGAGAATCCACCACCTCTCTAGGTAATGTCTTCCAGTGCTTCACCACCTGCCTGGTGAAATAGTTTTTTTTTCCTAATACCCAACTTACATCTCCTCTCTGTAACTAGAAAGCATTGCTCCTTGTTCTGCTATCCATTAGTACTGAGGACAGCCTCCCTCCATCTTCTTTAATAGAGCTCTGACCACTCACGTGTGTCTCAATGCAGTCTAGGGATGTAGTTAGTAAAGAGAACAGTCAGACATGACGAAGAATCTACCATTTTTATAGTATGACTTTTGAAGAAGTGTTCTTTGCTTCAGTCTGGAACACACTAATACATAGTTTATCAGTGCAACTTTATCCTTCAATGTTAACTTACCGATTGTGGCAACTCCACAGCCACCATTTATCACCTTATTGTTTAGTCAGAGTTTAAGGCCAGAAGGAACCATCTGATGATCTAGTCTGACCTCCTGTATACGGATATCCACCGACAGATGCCAGTATGTGCATACTAAACCCAACAACTGTCAGGAACTGGTCATGAGAGAGCAATAATAAATAAATAATTTACCCACAAATCCTCCTTCTCCAACCAGCTTCAGGGCAATCTTGTCTGCCAAAACTGAAGAGTTCCCATGTGCAATATTAGCAAAGGGTCCAGCATGCACAAATACTGGAGTTCCCTGAAAGATACAAAAAAAGAATTTATATCCATGATCATCCAACAGCCAGAGAAGGGAACTGTCTCCATAGCTGTATGCTTTCTTGATATATGCGGTTTTGAATAAACTGTTAAGGGGTCACAGGGACTAGAAACTGTATATTAACAGATATTTCGGGAGGACTGTTATTAGTGATAGTTCAGGCGTACATAGCTCCACCCACGTGAAACTCTGTTGGTTTCTTCCTAACCTCTAATCACTTTTGTTTTGGGATCTTTGTTCATAAAAGAACACTAAATTACTAGTTAAAACCGCAGGACAACACACACAACAATATATTAGTATTAATGTGGTGCTTAAGAACCTGAGGTACTGTATAAAACCTAAAAGATGGTCCCAGACAAAATTTAAGTATAAGATGAGGCAACAGATGGAGACAGGCCCCGAGGAAGTACAATAAAACAATGACGACACACTGATCAGGATGCGGTCTCTACACACCAGCAGTCTAAATGTTGTCGAGATTGTTGTAAACATCACAGTACAGGAGAGTTGTAAAGGAACATTCACAAATTAGGATTAAAATTAAATGAAGCACAGCATGTAATTTATTGACAAAAGTCTTTTCCATCTATTAGAATAGGTGAGACAACTCATTGCCCAGGAATATCCTCAACTGTGTGTGTATTACACTCTCTGAATAGACATGGATTTTTGCACAATGCTCTAAAGTGAGATACTGTTTTGCTTTGAATATTTCAATGCTTCCAAGATTACTGGACAGAAGACACAAACATCTTGAAATCAGATGATAGAGTTGCTCCAGTTTTTATTTTCACTGAAATGTATTTAAAATCATTGATTTGGTCTATATGAAAATTAACGGCAAACAGGTCTATATTCTCCAAGAATATCCTCGTAACTGAGGTCAGACAGTGAAGTAACAGAAGTTATTTAAATCTCCTTTGCATTATTTAAAATGCTTCAGTCCTGATAAAGAGAAAAATTTCAGAGAATTAACAAAACCAAATGACTCTCAATGCTTTAAGTGACTTGTCGGTCTTACTATGTCTGTCTCACCCTTGTTATATTGTTCTGTCTCACTTATTACACGATTTTTACTCTGCACGATTCACAGAATGCCCATCACAATCATTTAGTCTTACGCTGGTTTTCATACACACAGTCACTTCCCGTCAAGCAGACAAAACAGCACTTTAGACCCCTACATAAAAAAAATGCAGGATCCATCTGTAAAAACACAGTTTGTCTTTGTGGGAAAATAAGTGTATACATACGTGTGAGTGTACATGTGTGTATGGGAATGTTACTGAAAAGACAGACAATTCCCGTGAACCATCTGATGGCTATTATGCTGTACATGTTTTAAAGATGAAACAATGAAACAAGAGCAGAAAGAACGGAAATGCAACAAAAAGCATGCCTTAGAACAAAAATAATGATATAGGATTATCAACATCATTATACTTCCACTCTTCAGCACCAGTGTCCCTTTATGTCCTCAATGGACTATAGCAGTGAAATGTCAGTAGAGCTTTTTAAATGTATACAAAATCCAGCTTGAAATAGAGAAACCTTCAAAATACGAGTTTCTAAATGTATGATCCTTCCCTGTGCTCAAAGCTTATTAATAGTAACAGCAGCTCCTAGGAATCCTAATCATGCAATAGGCATCTCACAAAACACATAGCAAAAAGATAGTTCTTGCCTCAAACTGCTCACAACCTAAGCAAACAAACAAACAAACCATTTCCTCCTATGATGTTTTTATTAAGGCTTTTAATAGTTTCGGCAAATGTAGCTTGCTTGCATCAAAAACCCACATTTTTTTTCATACTAAATGAATTATCTGTCCAACTATCAGAGCTGTAAAACCAACATATGAAAGTCTACTGTGGATTCTAGTCCATTGAATTTATTTTTACTGTCATGGACTTCATAGTACAGCAGGTTTGCATATAATCCTGTGAGACATCTGTTTTACAAATGACAACTAAAGCTATCCAAAGAAGAGTTGCATAGTGTCTGCTCACAGAGCATATTTTAAAGTTAGCGTGTGTCCTAAGTGCCAGGTTCGAGGGTGCTTAAGCAGCAAAAGCCTGAAGGGTTTGTTTATTGGTGTCAACTGCATGTGAGGTATCTTAAGGTAACAGATATTTAGCTACATATATGGCTTGATCTTAAAGCTTTTAGTCAGAGAATTCTCCTCCTGAAACAAGGACCCGAAAAGCAGCTGAATTAGGTCTTGTTGACAACAAAATTCATGGAGCAAAAAGTATGGCCTGATACAGAGATCTTTGGTGCCTCAAGCATGCATTTCAATGAATGGATTAAAAATCTTCTCAGAATGAGGGTTGTCACTAGAAAAGAAAACCCCTCGCCCACACAAAGACCCACATCAGACATCTCCAAAGCTGCCCCAAAAATGTATGAGGAACTCACAATGCTGCAATGTACAGCTGCTACTTAGTTTGTGACCCATTTCCAATAACTATCCACAGAACTGTGTATACATTTAATAAGGGAAATTCTTAGTTACCAACAGATTGTAGAAAAAAATCATGCCTGAAGCAAGATATGTAAGCTTATCAACAGCAGACAGGATGTTTCTGTTATTTATCACTACTTGCTAAAATGGTAATTTAAACATAAGTTACAGGGAAACCATATTACCACTCCATAAAGCTGCTGGATATGGACGTTTCTCTGCTACATATGGTATAAATAAACGTCAATTGTTACAGGAGCAATTCACAAGAGTATCTTCCATGCCAGTCATGGATAATACACCACAAAACCATTATGTACAGCTAAAACAAGCATAATAACCATAACAAAGGTAAAAGCTGCTGAAGTGTGACATCTATTATACTCAGAGCTGGTACCAATACCTATTGTTAAAGCTGATCAATATTTCTTATTATTAGCTCCTGCTTTCAGTTCCTTTGATCTTTGCCAAACTATAACACCATTTTAAGCTGAAATTTCCATGCCAGGTGTCTGCCCCAGGTTGATTTTATTTTAAAAGTTTTGCAAAAACTGTTCAGTCCTCACTGAGACTGAAACTAGAAGAAAGACATTTTACTCATATTTTTTTAAAAAAAAAAATGGAGATAGACTGAGGAACACAGCAGTGAGTACTAGAACTGGGCCAGGTATCTGGAACAAGGAGCCAGGGATAGGGTGAGAAACAGGATAAGGACTGGAGGGGAGAAATCAGAAAAGGTTCACATTTCGGGGTGGGGGGCGGTCAGAAGGGTTTATAATCATGGTGTCCAACCAGTTCTGAAGCTACTACAGTGGCTACTGCTACGAGAACTAGCCACACTTTTCTGAAAACGTATTTATTGTTCAATCCAACTAGCAACACTCAACGGGCTGAACAGCCATATGTGGCTAATGACTAGTGTGTTGGACACCATGGGTTTATGATTACTAGAGCACATTACCCACCAGAATACTCAACCTAAGATTTCAGAGGCTAAACATTCTTCCATTATGAGAAAACATCCATGGAATCTATGTATCAAAGTACAAGCCTCATGCCTCTTTAGCGGCTGGTCCACATAAAGGATAACAACCTACTGATGCTATCAGTTACTCATCAGCACAAATGACAGAAGTCTGTGCTGTAGATCTAAAAATTCCAGCTGTACTGAAGATTCATTTAGTGGGCATGAGGGAACTTCTATTTTTTCAGTTAACATTATACAAACCAAAACCAAAACCATAAAAACCTAGGAACGTGCACATTAACACATGGGAAATCTAGTCTGACTCAATCTACTAACTCATGAGAACACTACAATCTCTGTTGTCTTAACCTTGGCTTTATCTATAGTTAATTCAAAGTAATTTTAACTTAAAAAAATAGGGACTGGAAGGGGAACAAAGATCTCCATGTGAGAATCTCACTGCAAAACTAATGCTGTCTTTAATACAAACTTGGTTGATGGTGAATGTTTTGATATTGTATTTCAATATGGATTTTGGGGTGAGGGTATGAGGGGAATCCCTAGGCAGGGTGTCCAGGGATATGATGCTTGAACTTACCAGTCACAATGAAGTTTAATCACAGTTGTTGATGGGTTAGTAATAATCAGATTCCTTCAATACCAGATGGCAAGGGAGTTACAAGAATACCCTTGATTCTGGTTACGTACATTTTGGTTTGCCAAAGAATGTCCCAGGACGTCTCAAATGAAAGCCAGGGTCATACCAGTCATTAACACTGTTGTAAAATGTACATATGGATACTTCGTAAGCAATTACATAGGTACAGTGAAAATACGTTCTTAGAGTCGGTATGTCAGCAGAGGTGGAGGCACAGGTTTCCAGTTGGACAATATTGTTTATTCACTTGTCCCTCTGGTGATGTCTACATTTAAAACATTAAAGTGATTCAGCAGCAGTGGTTTAAAGTGAATGTATGGCCACAGCACCAACGCTGGGAGAGAGCCATGGTGTAAAACACCTAAATGAGGAGCACAGCTCCCAGTTCCTGGAGGTCCCTTTACACTATCAGTTCACAATACTGTAACTTGCTGTGCTTGGGGAGTGGTTTTTTTCCCCACATCATTAAGCCAGGAAGTTGCCACACAGAAAAGTGGCAGTGTAGACATGGCCTCTGTGGGGATACAAGTTAAGCAATGAATGCAAACACAACGGAGACACATTTACATTCAAAGTTACCAAAGAGCTATGAAATTAACAAGGGAGAGTCACATGGAGGAAATCTCAGGTAATAAACTTATCCTTGATTCCACAACAAGCATATCTCAATGCTGTGGCAATAAGCAATTATTTAAATTAATCTGAACTACATTTAAATTAATTTGAATTAAATATTATAATCTGGTGTGTTATGTTGTCCTTCTGCGGACAGCAGAGCTGGTATTTCTCTGAGTGGCCAGTGAAGGAGGGTCTGGCCATTAGACAGGAATGCTTCAAAGGGACTGAAGTGCACCATGTGTTAACCTGCAAGGCAAAGGCAGGTTAGCACTGCTGAGAGGAGAGTGTTTGGATGGCCAGGGAGCTGACAGTTAAGCACAAAGGATTTTCCCTCAAGCTAGAGGGGAGGGCATGGCAGGGTGTCCCACGATCCTGGGTACTTCCAAAACCACCACAGGGTTTTCAGACATAGGTTGGAATTGACCAAAATTGACCAAAACAGTGACACATAAAGGGCAGAAATTGGTCCTGTTCAGAAGGACAAATAAAGAAATACACATTGAAGAATAACCAAAAACTAAAAATGTGGCTCTCATGACCAAATACATATGAATCAAATAAAATGTTTAAAATTTAAAACAACACTGCAGAACAACCATTCTTTATGTAATACCATTCCCAGATACACACAGTATTAATAGAGTGGTACAAACTAGACAAGACAATCAAAGCTATGTCATGACTGATGTACCCAAAAGGTAGTCCAGATAGTAGTTTAGTGACAAATTCACTAAACCTTTTTTCTTGGTTCTGGACAATCTCTGATTTCAGTTATTGATTGTTACTGAAACAGTTGCTTCGGAGAAAAAAAAACAAACAAACTTTTCCAGAGATACCTACTCAGATCACAATAGGCCATCTACAGTGAAATGGAAAGCATGACAAACACTATTTTAATACAACATTTCTTATACGGAATGAAAAATAAGTTTTATCCCATTCCTGCCTTTTTAAACAAAAATCATAGAATAATAGGGCTGGAAGGGACCTCAGGAGGTCATCTAGTCCAGCCCCCTGCTTCAAGCAGGATCAACCCCTACTAAGTCATCCCAGCCAGGACCTTGTCAATCCATTCAAAAAATCTCAAAACAAAAAGCTGACACTTGGAATTCTCCTGGACTGAAGTTCTTCTAAATGGGGGACTTGATTTCAATATGTTCAGTGGATAGAGAGTTGTGTATCATGGCACTGTCTAAATATTTTTACAGTTGAGTTTTTCCAACAATAAAAATCTATTTAGAAAAAAGCAGGAGTGCTTTTGTATTTGGCACAAAGTTTTCTAGGATGACGCAAACTAAATGTCTAGCACTCTATTTATTTATTTTTCTGAAGATAAATGTCTGTAATAGACCAGGATGATTAATCCACAACTAATAATTTACTGAAAAGAATGTTGCGGCTATTCCAATTTCCCCTAAATATATTCACTATTCAAAATACTTTTATGAATATTGTTCACTTGTTGTGACTGGTCAGAAGTCACTCTCTATTGTTTCTGGCTGGAGAAGAATAATGTTTATCAGATTTCTGGTAAAAATACTGATCCGAAAAAAAAAAAAATCTCATTTCTAAAAGCAGTGAAGTTCAATTTCTTCTCTACAAGCATTGTGCCAAAAGAGCATAGGTGCAGGCCTGGTCACACAAAGCAAGTGAGTGAGTGTAAGGCACCCATGATACATGTCTTCCATGTTGCAGACACCAGAATCAGAGACAATAATGAAGGGGAGAGAGGGGCTGCAACTTCCTATCTACTATTCCCCCATTCAAGAAGGAAGGATTTACCACGAGCCTTGGTTCCATTCACTCAATAAGCCAGTAGTGGGACTACGTTGACCTGTGCATCAGGTCGAACCCTAATGGAGGATACTTCCTTCCTATCATATCAAGGTGGAAATGGAAGGTGGACTATGAATGTGACAATTCACTGCTCCCTGCTTGAAACACATGTCAAAGCCATGAGTGAGACAAGAGGGTTCAGGGAATGAAGACGCGAGAGGGAAACGAGCACAACTGAAGCTGTCTTGTTAAAGCATATGAATTTGCTTTGACCCCCTAGAAAGATTAAGTGCAGGAAGAATGGTAGGTGTAATTTGGACATCTAAAAATGTTCACAGGTTGAACTCACCTCTAAGGTCTGCATTAGCGTTGGTTTAATTGCATCCTTCATCAAAACTGCCAAAGCACCTGTTACTCCCTAAAAAACAAGAGTGCACATTGTAAGAATCCCTGTTTTACAGCCATCTAAAACAGATGACGTTTTGAGTTTGAAATATTATACTTAATTTCTAAAGAGCAAATTTGTTCATAAGATAAGAACAGCCATATAGGATCAGACCAAAAGTTCATCTAGCCCAGTATCCTGTCTTTAGACAGTGGCCAATGCCAGGTGCCCCAGAGGGAACAAATAGGTGATCCATCAAGTGATCCACCCCCACTCACCCATTCTTAGCTTCCGAGAAACAGAAGCTAGGGGCACCATTTCTATCCCTCCTGGCTAATAGCCACTGATGGACCTATCCGTCATGAATTTATCTAGCTCTTTTTTGATTGCTGATATAGTCTTGCCTTCAAAACATCCTGTGGCACACAGGTTGACTGTGTGTGTAGTGTAGAAAAACACTCCATTTTGTTTGTTTTAAACCTGTTGTCTATTAATTTCATTTGGCGACCACTAGTTCTTGTGTTATGAGAAGAAATAAATCACAGGAATAAATCCTTATTTACTTTCTCCACACCAGTCATGATATTACAGACCTCAGTCATATCCCACCTCTTAGTTACCTCTTTTCCAAACTGAAAAGTCTCCGTCTAATTAGTTTCTCCTCATATGACAAGCCAATGTGTGTCTGACAATTCTGTTCTTTACTATAGATTAAGCGAGATGTTAGGCTTACTGGTCTGTATTTGCCAGGATAACCTCTGAAGCCTTTTTTTAAAAGTTGGGAGTAAGATTAGCAATCCTCCAGTCATTTGGTACAGATGATGATTCAAAGGACAGGTTGCAAACCCAGCTATTTATGCTTCTGAAGATTCAATCCCCCTGTTACCATCACCTATATTTTCCTAATGATTGGAGTTACGGTCTTCAGGGAGCTATCCTTACTGTGAGAAGATAGCACAACAAAAATATTTCTCCAGAAAAAAAGGAAACGTTTTTCACTATATTCTGCCATCACCATTACGTGAGATACCTATTTAGATTTAGTTACTTTATTACCATGGTATCAGAACTCCCCCATGAACACTAATGACTTTCCCCTCATAGCATATGAGAGAAATATGGTACAGAATTTTTTCTTCCTATTTCAGAGAGAACAGACACACAGAAGAACAGTGATTAGCCCAATGTCACTCACAGGAGAGAAAGCAAAATGTAGTCCTTCAATAACACTGAGAAAGCACATGGGCAACAAGCTTGCCAATACTGCAGAAAGAAATGAAAGACATACTTTGCTCATGAGAGAATGGGCATCAATAGCATGGGGGTCTAAATACAGAAGTAAAGGAATGAACTTGTAGCCTCCATAAGACCTATATAATCATAGGACTGAGAAAAAGATATAAAGATACCATGAAAATCCTCTCGTTTTCAATCCCTCCATAATAACCACACAGAACTCTTTAAACACTTCTGCCAGTGAACCTAAATTTGAACCAACAGGCCCAGCATTGCACGCACTGAAATTAATACATTATGTGGCAATTTTGCGATCATCATCATTACAAAATTTTGCATCAAATTAATTTGTTACTTGCAACACATCAAATCGGAACCCAAGTTTTCAGAAGAGGAAGTACCAATTTATTATACCCACACTCTCATAATTATGAATTAAAGAAACTGAGGAAATGCTTCATGGTTTCTGTTATATGTTAGTTTCTGTTATTTACATGTTATAAGCCTGTTATAAGCCTAAATATCCACAGTCATCAAAAAATTAACAGTGAAATGGGATGAGATACCAGTCATGAGATAATATATATATGCCCCCTTTTTATGGATTAATATGGAATTGACTTTCAATTGCTTGTTAGTTCAAAAAAAAGAAAAGTTTTGTTTACATTGTGGTGATCAGAAGCAAAAAACCCAAAAATCTGGATGTTTATCAAAATGGTAAGGGTCTATCATTTCTCACATACAGTTAGAAGATGCTATTCCATGTATGATTAATAATCTAATGATAAACACAGAGACATATGAAATAGACATATTAAAAACATCAGATTGCTGCAACATCTCACTGTTCCTTTCCCTACAGCCACATACACACCAACATAACATATTGTAGCTATGAACATAAGTCATTTATTTTAGACAAAGAGGAAAAAAAATGAAATGCCATTGAGAAGTCAGAATCATGTGCTCAATCAACTAGTGTTCCATATGTGACATTCTAAGTTTATAAACCTTAATTTTTAGTTTTATTTAATGATTTTTCCTCTTTATTGCCCCCAAGCTACTCAGTAAAAATGACTGATGATGCTAGTGCTCGAATCCTTATCTTCTGCTTATTTTAAAGAACGTCTTTGTAAAGTGTAGATTTTTTTAAAGACGTATTAAATTTTTAATCTGTTCAACATGACTTTACTTGCTGTATAAGGAAACCATTTGACATATTTCCAAAAACCTGAAGCATTTACCAAATAAAATGTGAAGCCTTGAATTCCCCACCCTAATGCCTAACTTAAAATTCAGTTAAACAGTTCTCATTTTTACCAACTTCTCTATTAAATCTCAGCTTTACTGAATTAGTACAATTAGAAATTAAATACAGAACATGCCACTATTGTTCTTCCTAGTTAAACAAGTATACATTTTAAAGTAATATCTTCAACACAGAGTTATGATTTTAAGATAATGAACCAAAAGCCTGGTGTTTTGCTTATGCTACACGTTACAGCCAATCAGAACACTACACTGACAAGCTGGGATAAAACTCTGAGCCTCCTGTTCCAAAAGCTTAGTCCCTTTCCATTTGAACTAACATTAAATGTTAGCAGCATAGGGGCTATGACACACAGCTGAGCATTTCAGATGCCACCTTGTAAAGGGCAGTGCAATACATGTTGAACCTCTCTTGTCTGGCACCATCGGGACCTGCCCGGTGCTGGACAAGAGAATTTGCCGGACTGCTGGAGGTCAATATTGTCTAGCAGCAGTACCAACATTTCCAGCGCTTATTGGGCTCTTTCAAGACATTTAAGGGTAAATTACAACTAAATAAGAGCACAGAACACAGAGCCAGGACTGGTGACTGTAAATAAACTTTCAGGGACCACAGGAACTTTGGCCACGCCCATGATAAGTGGTTGTCTGGCCAACTAAAATGATGTTGGATTATGGATGTTGCTGCACAAGAGAGTTCCAGATTACAGAGGTTCAGCTGTACATGTTTGGCACTACATTCCAACATTGCCTCAGAATGAAGCTAAGGACCTTAATTTACACAAAGGTAAAGTTTTGTTTCTGTGATGCAATTGTGATGTTGCAATCTACGGCTTTCATACTGGAAACACATTATTTTACTTGACTCATTACCCCATAAGAAAAGAAACAGATATTGACATTTTCAGAGAATGAATGGCAAAATGTTCTTGTTGAAATGCTCTGGAGAACTACCTGAAAAACATCTCTGCCACCATTCCTACTGGCAATCCCCACATTTCAAGGTGGTTCAAAGCCTCGCTTTTGTTTGATGACTGATTTTAGATGACCTAATAGTGTTGCTAAAATTAAAAACAAACAAACCACAGACAGACTTTAACCATCCAACTGGTTGGGAAATTTCATCTCTTTCTCACAGGTAAGGGAGGCTAGAAAGATCCATCCTTTTGTCAACTCTGGAATTAATTTATGCATCTGAAGCGGAAAGTTTTAATAGAAAGCCTCTACATGGTACCTCATGTGTCGGCCCACTTTCTCCATGGATTAGGCCACCATGGATACATCAAAACTGAACTGTTCCCTCCACCAGCTCCCAATTCACTTCCCAGCTCAATTCAAAGTCTTGGGCCTAATCTTCAAAGCTAGGCCCCAGGTAAATTTTTCCATGGGGAAAAATTACAAATGTACTTCAGTGACTTAGAAACTTAAGTCCCAGTTTCCATAACTCTTTAGACCCCTGTGAACATAAGTTCCACTGACTCAAGCGTTCATGTCTCTTCTGAAAGGTGCTTTTCAAATTTCACCCCACTTCCCCATTTGTGAGCCAATGAAGCAGTTCTGCTCCTTGCCTAATAGCAAGTACATGAGAGCTTTGGACTTTAGAACCACTTTCAGAGGTGGTTAGATTCCAGAAAGCCCCCAAGAAACAAAAAAGGTGATTTACAGATTTTAGAGACAAGGAGACCAGAAAGATCCTTATGAAGATGATCGGAAACATGTGACTTTATTTGTTCCAGTTATAACAAAACTAATCGTGGGATACAATTTTCTGAAGTTCTAATACAGCAAGCTGTTTATAAAATACAACAAAACTGACTGTGAATAGTTGCACTTGAGTAGTCCTATTGACTTTAACAAGACCTGTTTGCGCTTAAAGTTAGGCTGATCTGCGTTTGACGGACTGGGGTTTAACTCTGCAGAAAAAATATTTGGGTTATAAAGTTGTTAAAAATAAAAATGATACTGTTAATATTAATAGATTTTAATAATTGTTTTTTTTTAAAAAACCCTTGGCTAATAACCAGGGAAGCTTCTTTTACTAAACAAATAGCTGTATATTTATTTAATATTATTCATTGCTGATGAAATACTAATCTAGGGCATAGCTATTTAATTTGAAATGGGGACATGGCTTGTGTCCATCAAATTTCTATTATGCTACAGAAAGCAAAAAGAAATTCGGCCTTCTCAATATTGTATAATGCACCTAAAATTCTGGCAAACAATTCTTTATGGTCTATTACAGGTGCAAGATATTTAATTCATTACACTCATGAAAGACGTCTTCTCAATTCACAAACTATTTAATTTCTCTCTACCACTCCTTCTGCTTCCCAATCCCCCTCTACATCTGGTTTCCATCTGCCAATGTATATTTTAAGTTTTATTATTGTAATAGCGTAAATACGGGGCATCGAGAGATGAAATTAAGACCAACTGCAGTTTTGTACGGTGTATTAAACATTATTCACATCCAGAAACAAGTGAAAGAGACAGAGGGCTAGTGGTTAATGTACATTAAATAATGAATTAGAAACTCTGTCAAAACATTTTAATATTTAAAAATAAATTTCAGACAAGTGAAATTAGTGGAATTTGGTTTAGTGATACAAATTCTAGGAGTGGTTGATAGTGTTGCCTATTATTAAGTTTGCCCATTATAAAAACCATCTTTTCAGTTGCTTATACCTTTGGAAAGCTTTACCTGTTCAGGCTGCAATTTTACATGCTGGGTATCTGCCTCAGGATGAAATTTATTTTATTTTACTTCTTTAGGAAAACTTAAGCCAGACCAGTTCAGCTATTTTTAAGAAAGATGCTGAAAAATACAATATTTCACATCCTGTACCAACTGTGGCCAAATTTGAGATCAAATAGCCCTATCCCTTATAAGCCCCACGTGAATTGTTAAAAGCAAAACTAAGAGACAAAGCATACATCTCCAATTTTACTGATTCAGCCAGCAAAGCAAATGAGTCAGGAGTTATTCATGGGGCTTTTATATGGTACATACCAAATCCTCCGCTGTCACTGGATGTCCATTTCTGTCATTAGCCACCACCATTTTGCCCAGCCTCTCTTTCATATCTGTCTGGCTGGTGGTGAGTGCTAAGATTGCCATGATTTCACTTGCAACAGCAATGTCAAACTGAGCCTACAAAGATAAAAGTAACAGTAGTAAACCGAACCAGAAGCAGGCAAGAAGATACTTTCAGAGAACAATGGAAAGAAATTTGGTCTGATGACCTTGACAGTACAATTTTAAAAGTTCTTAACTGTTATTAATGACATCTCAGTTACATCAAATAACTAACAGCAAAATGGAAACTGGATGTTTACAATGATTAAGGTGGGATGGGGGTTGGTTTGAAATTTTATTAATCAGGGGACTCAGCACCTCTCTGGACTTGGACTCGGACTCAAATACAGTTTCCTTTCATGGCAGTTCAAGTTGCTGACCCACTGGCGCCGGTCCTTGTGAGGGCAGTGAAACAACACTGGTCAGTTTCACTTTCCGCACCACGTGGACTATCACAGTGCTTCTTATACTTGGGTTTAGAATACTGCTCAGGAATTTGTGTGCTTAAATATTCTCTGATTTCATGCAAATATTTATTTTCATATTACTTTTTGTAATTTTTATTGTACAAAATTCTAAATTTGGGAAGTTAAACTATCTGACAAAGTACTTTTAAAATAGTATTTTCTTACATTTAGCGTATAAAATTTGTGGGTTTTTTTCCTCCTCATGGATTAACATGTAATTTTAAAAAACCCAGGGACTTAGTGCAATACCAGTCTTGCTTTTGTAGAAATGGATCTATAACGTGCATTAATTCTTTAGAAGGATTCAAACCTAGCTCCTGATAAGTGAAGTGTCTCACTTGACAATATTTATACAGCAAAGTGGCAGGCACTTTGTAAATACCTAAAGTCCCAGTTCTGCAAAGACTGCAAGATCAGGACACATGACAAACCCCTATTTCATATAACTCATGCTGGGTACTAACAGGAGAGGACTCTAGACTTACTAAACTAAATTGGCTCTTTATTAAATAACTGTATACAGAGCTGCTCCAGCTGCAGCTTAATATTTTATACAGCTGCACAAACCACAAAGAATGACTGCCTGGTGTTCCTCCCAACTATTTTTTCCTGAAATCCATACTTCTCCCTTCAGTGTTCATGCAACTTACAAGAGCAACTTTCTCATCACTTGATTAAATTTAAGCATGTGAATAGTTGTACTCATGTCAACGAAGTAAGTTCTTTGTTCAAACTTAAAAAAGTGCTTGAATGCGTTTATGGATCTAGTATACGTACATACACAAGTAGCAAAGAACAGGAGGAAATATTTACAGGATTGGGAGCTAAAATGAAAAAAACTACAATTACAAAACAGGTATTTTTAAACTTTAAATTGAGCTCGTTCTTTATTAAGAAAAAAGCTTTAAGTAAAACAGTTAACTCTCCCTAGCTCTATTAGACCCCATTTTTATGGCCAAGCCTTCCTAGAACAAATGAAAATAAAATCCAGGATTCAGGATAATACACCTCCTCTAACTTACCCATGCAGCACTGAGAAATCGTGAACAAATCTGAGATCAAGGAGATTTCATATACCTCATAAACTGCAACACCAGCTAAGTTTACCAGGTTAGTTTTAAGAACAGAGTTTGTACTTTTAGAGTTTTCATCACCAGGATTACATTTAAAATGTTTATTTTCCTTTTGCATATTAGGTTTTTGCTTTTTTAAATATAAATTAAAAAGGGGTGGGGGTGGGGGAACCAACCCTGAGAGATATTTGAGGAACGCAGTGGTTTGCGCACTGGTCTGCTAAACTCAGTGTTGTGAGTTCAATCCTTGAGGGGGCTATCCCAGGATCTGGGACAAATAGATTAAAAAAAAATGGGATGGTGCTTGGCCCTGCCAAGAGGGCAGGAGACTGGACTTGATGATCTCCTGAGGTCCTTTCCAGCTCTATGAGATGTGTATCTCCATATATTATTTTATTTAAAAAAACAGTCATAACCCTATTAGAATACATACTATTTTATACTTTCAGTCATCGTTACTTTCTGTGATGGACAGGGACCAGGCACCCCAGGGAATGTGAATGCCAAAGAATGAGCAGTTGAACCAACTGATTGTGTACACCATTTCTTTACTATAAAAGTTATTGAGTAAGGTCTTTTATGAGAGCTGGTGACATACTAGTGATTAATATCACTGTGAATCGTCTGTATTAACTCTATATAAGGAATTATGCATCTTTACAAATATTATTCTTTAAAGCCTGTGATCACCTTAATCAAACAAAGAGAGAGATCAGTCAGGAGAGAAGGCTGCTGTCTGTCTTCTCCACTGTAAATTAAGCAAGGTGAGACCGAAAACAACAGACAGACCGTATCAATCAGAAGAAGGACCAGAAATCCAGAAGAAGAGAACAGGAAGCCTTCCTAGCTCTTGAAACATGAGACAATGAATTTGGGGGGTAATATAAAGGAGAAAAAAGACATTTGAGCTACCCATCACTTGAGAAACCGAAGAGACCAGAGCTCTTGAAATCACAGAACAGTGGATCTTTCAAACAAGGAGGCTGAAGTGTATGGTAAAAGAATATATGTAAAAAATCTGCTTAAACCATGAACGTAACTTACCAAAGCTAAATTCAGTGTATGTTTTGTTTGTTTTTTCTGTAACCCTTAACACTTTTCACTATTACTTAAAATTACTTCACTGAATGTTCTTTGTTAATAAACTTATTTTTAATTTGACTATAAGTTATTTTATCACTGTATCCTAACAAAATGTGCTAGTCCTCATCCAAATTAACATGTTGGTGCCGAGTAGTGTCTCTTTAAAGAAGCAGTGAACTCACTAAGGTTCTGTGAATGCTGCATCACAAGGGCTGACCTATAAGGGAGGTGTTTTTGTTTTTTTTTCGTTTTTTAAACTGGAGATGCACATCTCCTAGAACTAGAAGTGGCCTTGGCAGGCCCTCTAGTCCTGTTCCCTGCCCTCTTAGCAGGCCCGAGCACCATCCCTGGCATCTATTTGCCCCACTCCCTAAATAGCCCTCTCAAGGATTGAGCTCACAACCCTAGGTTGAACAGGTGAATGCTCAACCCACTGAGCTACCCTTTCCCCTAAGAACTTAAGACTGGTAACCAGACTGGTGAAAGCCAGAGTGAGGCTACTGTGCCATGAGCAGGCTGCTGGTGTCCAAGCTGGCAGCCAAAGCTCAGAAGCATTCAGGGCATCAAGGCAGATAGTGACAAAACCTCTCATTGGTTTGGGCTGCACCTCTTTACATGCCTTTGGAGCACTGATAGAAACATCAGTTTTGCAGTCAGATTTGTATCAGTGTAACGACCTGCGCCCACATGCATCCAATTACAGAATCAATGCCAAATTTACAAACTACTCTTTGGAAAGCACAACATTTTTAAAATGCTCAACCTTTCCACTGTCTTCTCTCCTTCTACACACGTATCACTGATTTCAAAAGTGCTAGAACACTCCAAATATTTAGAAAATGTTTGTGCTGTTTTAGCTGGATCGCTGGTGACATGCTGAAAACTAGTTTCAATACCGATTCTCTTTCTCTGTTCAATTCCACCTGGTCAGTTGGAGTACGAGAGAATGTGCATCACTCCAATATATCAAAGTTCAACACAGTACAGAGATATTCATGTAAAACACTTCAAAATGTAATTTTAGTATTCTAGCCCTAACTTTTAAGAGCCAGAGTTTGATATCCTGATGCTGAGTAGTCCACTACAGTCATGGGAAGCTGCATCTTGCCTGGCTCATCTCCATCCAGAATGCTGTTGTAAAGATCATTTTCTAGCCTGTTGTTTGAACCAGGTCAACCCTCTCTCTGTTAATTCCTCCAATGGCTTCCTCCTCTTCAGCAAATCAGACATCAGCTCTTTGTATTCACTTTCACAGCCCATTAGAGCCATTCTCCACCCTACCTGCCATCTTTCACTCACCATCAACCTGTCCATGCTTGACTCAGTCTCTCAGGATTGAGCTCCAGCTGCTAAACAAGCTGGAAGCTGAACTGCCAAGTTTTTACTGCTATTTTAACCTAAGTTAGCTAACCCACTTTAATAAATGCTTTCTTTTTCCTTCAGTGTGGACTTTGGCTCTGAGCTAATAGTTACACTGAATGACATAGAAAGCAGGTTTAGAAAGAGAAGTCTCTTCTACATGCCTATTCATTCAAATTGAACACTTATCAGTATCCCTAATTCCCAGAATAATTCAGTAAGTGCAAAAATATTAGTTTGAATACGAGCGTTAACGTCTTTTTTTACAGTACCGAACATTTTGCATCAGCAAGAATTGGAAGCTTACAGACTAAGGCTGCATCTACACTAGAGGGTTTTGTTGACAAAACTCGGCACTTCTACTGACAGCGTTTGCCTCTCTATGATGAGGAATAATGTCTTTATTGACAGTTTCTGTCAACCAAAAGGTTTTGTAGATGCCCTGGTGGGCCCCCTCTGTTGACAGACAGGGCTTCTGGCTCACCAGGCAGCCCTATTTGCCGAGCTTCCAGTTGGCTCTTCTGTCAAGAACATGGTCAGGCAGTCTGGCCACTCTCTGTTGACAGAATGGATTGCTCTTTCGATCTGCTTTTGTGCACAGACGTGTTGACAGAGGTTCTGCCGGAAGATCTAGTCTGACATCAACTTTTGTTGACAGATTGTTGCAGTGTAGATGTAACCAAATAGATCTATTGGAGTATACGCTTTTGAGGACAAAGACCCGCTTTTGAGGACAAAGACCCACTTCATCAGATACGTGGGTCTCTGCCCATGAAAGCTTATGCTCCAATAAATGTAAGTCTGTAAGGTGCCACGGGACTTCTCATTGTTTTTGCAGATACAGCAACACAGAGACTAATCCCTCTGACATTTTGCATTACAGCAGCTGTGGAATAGGCAAGAAAATTAAAGCTGAGATTTTCAGAATTGCTACGTGTTGGCCAAACTGAAAAATGCTTGACACTAACTTTCTTGCAGTGAGATACGCCCTACACATGAAGGATACTTGAAACTAAACAGAGTTAACTGCTGCCTATAGCATATTGCAAAGAACATTTTCACCAATTTCCAGTTTCATTCAATTATTGTGTATACTCTAGTACTGACAAATGAAGCTAATTTTAAGTAATTCACTTCCTATGGTGGGTAGGGCTGGACCACAAACTCTTCTAGATGTGTTTAGTGGCTTATGAATATTTTGGAGCACTGGATCAACATGAATCCATTTGTACAAATCTGGGTTGAAGAAAATTTGTGCCTTTAAAGTCAATGGATGTCAGTTTTAAGTTTATCAGAAAGTTCTGTATTAACCTTTTCCAACTGGCTTTTGTGAAATAGTGCAAATTATCACTGCAAATTGCTGAAACTTCAAAGACTCCCACATATACTTAAGCTGTATACACTGAGCAGTTCCACTGACTTCAATTAAAACAAAGTTCATGCTTAAGTCTTCATACGGTCAGGATCCAAGTCCCTAATGTATGAGGAAAGTGAAGAAAATTATGATGCATTTTAAGTTATACTACGGGCAAGTAAAGCACATAAAGAACTGCCCTTTTTCACAACTAAATAGTCATAAAACAAAACTAAAATTAGGACCTAAGAAGAAGATAATACATTTTAAGTAACACACCCCAGTGGCACTTTGAAGTGAGTGTGGCCATGGCTCTATGTATACCACCTCCTTGAGAGAAGTAGGTAACAGGACTAGAAGCACAGTCCCATCATTGCGAGCCCATTTATACCGCCACTTTACAGTGATGTAACATTCTGCCATTGGGGCTGTGTAGTATTTTACATAATCCTGAGCCAGAAAGCTGAGTGCAGTAAAGGGGCAGTGTGGACTTAGCCTTAATTACTCATTAGTGCATCTAGTTTTATTGCTAGGATGCTACAAATACATATAACAATTAGAATTTGACTAATCCTACACAATGTATTAAAAAGACTGTAGAATAGAAAATATTTCACATGCTCGAAAATAAATTCTGCCCAGAAAAACAACATCTAGTACATAATAGCCCATACCTGTCGGAAAAACCCCTTCTCTGTATCAGCCTGTCCGATTGTTATTTTTCGTAGGAAACGGTCATTTGTATCCAATACTGGAAAGGGGGATAAGGGAGGAAAGAAGAAAAACGAAATATTTACACTGACAGAGAATCAGTTACCTAGTCACACTCCATGTATGCCTGACATAAAAATAGTTATTTCTGTAGTATAGGCCTCTGTACCCAGATTAGTATACTTCCACATCTAAAGCCACTGCAGTAGTGCACATTGGGTACCCAGCTGAGATATGCTAGCTTTGACACTTCTGCACGTCCAGTCTGAACTGCCTCAGGCGCACCCTCTTTGATAATGTAATCTTCTGTTGGAAGCCAGTAAGATTTTACTGGATTTCCAACTATGGAAAAATCTTAATATCCATCCATATGTGTAACAAAAGCCCGTTTTAGTGGATCCCCACTATTTCAGACCTATCTACTGTACATCTCTTCATGACAAAGTGTTGAGAACTGATTTTTAGACTACATGATAGCCAAATGTTAAGTTATTCTCATGTTGTAAAATGTACCTTTAATGTGAACCTAACCCCTTCAAAAACATCATTACATAAATTAAGCCCCAAGAAATTTCACACCATGTCATTTTTCTGCATCGCAATATGCAATTACCATTTCTGATTTTTCTTCCATGCCTACATCATTTGGCAAGAAGTCTTTTCTGATTATCAAGCCCAAGCAACACTTGTCTAACATACTTAACCATTATTTGAATATCCACTGTATTCTTAACTGAGAAGTGTATTCACAATACCCAAAGTGCAGCCAACTCCATTTCAGAGATCCACTCCCCCAATCTGTTTTAAATTTAGGCTGAAGTAAACTTGAGTTTTTTCAGCTTCAGATGAGGGTGCCTGTGTATTTTTGACATGCATTTTTTGAGCATCAAAAAGAAGGAGCTCCTGCTGCAAAGAGACCAGCAAATCTGTGGGGATGTAGTAGGCATTCGTAGTGGTGAAGTAACATCTACCCAGGCATAGGTCCATGCAAAATTCCTTTAAAATGCCTTTATATTTACTGTTACTATTTGGGTACCACTGGGAATTAAAGTGTGCAGCATTCTCTATGTGAGGCATACCCCCTTTCTTTTATAATATCTTATATGCTAGTCTATATTGATTCCCACTAAGCTGAGGCTTTTGCTTTAAGCAGAAGAAATACAACAGGCAAGGTTGATTTTTAGCCAGTTTGACTTCTGTATATCAGATTCTTTACATTCTGAGGAGAAAATTAGATTACGTAAAACTTGAGCAGCATCCGAACTGGCAAATGGCACAAAATACAGATGGCTCTTGACTACATCCATATGTTTATACTATCATTTCTGGCTGTCTCTTTAACAAGAAGCAGACATAAAATTAATCTGTCTTGTTTCTGATGTGAAACCAAAATGAAGAAGTACACACTAAGACACCAACCATGCACAAAACAGATATTACAACTATATGAACCTTGTAACCTTTTTACCTGTTAAGAGTATCAGTTACATATTCTGTAACAAACTACACCAATATCATGATGGTTAATTACCATATTCATCACATCAGGTCTGAATATTAATAAGAACTTTGAAATAAAATGGAATATCACTCAAAATCTAGTTTTTATTTTTAGCCTTTGCTAGAAATTCCAAGAAGCCAATCTGTATCCTCTCATTAAAGATTTGTTAGGGAAAATATTCTCTGGGTGCGTCTACACTAGGAATTAAGCTTGAAGTTAACTTTGAAATTAGGCACTACTTTTAAGTAGCCAGCAGAGAGTGTACACAAATTTTCCTGGGAATAAAGCGGTGTTCTACTTGCAAGTTCATCTTCAAAGCAGGGTGTGTGTAGATGCTCAACTTTGAAGTTGCCTACTTCAAAGTAAGTTGTACTTCAAAGTAAGCAATTTCAAAGTTATTTTTGTAGCACAGACACAGCCTCAGTGTATTATTTTATATATATATATATATATTCAGCAACTGCCTAGGAGTCCTGATCAGGAGCCAGGACCCTATCGTAGTGAGGCCTGGTCTACTCTAAGGATCAAAGTCAATCCGATACGGAATTCTAGCCACCCCATTAGCATAGCTAGAATTGACATAGCAGGATCAACTTTATTCCCTGGTGTACATCAGGGCTCTTCCGGCTCACGGCAGCACAGAATACCAGGGCCAACAGCTGAGCCCAGAGAAATCAATTTTGTTGTGTCTTCACTGATGTGGCAAATCAATCCCTGGAAGATTGATTGCAGCGCCTCAATCCCCCTGTAAATACAGACATACCCTAAGAGCTGTATGAAGAGAACAAAAGGGCAGTGCTTACTTTAAAGAGCTTACATGTTAAGCATAAAGCCAGAGACTGAGGCTGCGTCTACCATATGAGATAAAATTGATTTTAAGGCAGTTAGCCCAATTTTTCCAAGTGCCTGTCCTCACTGTAAATTCCATTAGCTCTATTTATGGAGCACTAAAATCGACATGATATAAAAATCCTAAAATCATAGTAACCTGACGAGCGTAGTGTTCAATTTGAATTTAAAATCCCAAGTGAAGGATAGTAAGGATGTGGCACGTCTTTAAATCAAATTCATTAGCCTACACAGATGTCCTGTAAGTGCCCCACAATGCACGACAGTTCTCTGCTCTGGCCTCTTACATTTCCACTGCTCTCAATTGCACAGGAATTAGGCAACAGGACCATTACAATTCAGCACCTGCAAGCCCATGGCAGTAGGGTCATGAGAGGCTGAAAAACCTCTCTTTTTCTTTGCTAGAAGCACAGCGGTGGGGTCTGTGGTTCGGTGTATAGCCCCGCTATCTGCCTTTTTTAATGCCCTGCCTGGTGCCAGCCGCTGGCTCCCCATACTGTGTCAGCTAGGCTGTGGGTGGGGGTCATGCTTGTCTGGTAGTACCAGAAACTTCTTTTCAGATGTTTACATGTTGTCCTGACCCCCACATCCCCTCCCTTCCCTCCCCTTGGAGGTGCCACAAAGTGTGGAACATTCCCACACCCAGCTACATCATGTGGCTTGACCCCGAACCAATAAAAAGACATGCTGCACAAGGTGCCAGGCAGCTTGTGCATGGTGAGGGTTAGGGTTGTGATTTTTGGGGGCTGGCTGTAGCAGGGGATCTTGTAGCCACACGGGAGATGTGTTCCTCGGCGGTCATGATTTAGGGGGCTGGCTGTAGAGAATCAGCGCATGGCCAAAATGCAATGAATTTTCAAGCTTTACATCTTCATGATGCCACAATGCTTTATTAAGATTAAAAGCAATTGCCACATAGATTTCAACAATTCCAATTAAACTAAAGCCATTAGTGGATAAAGCTTGCACTTTAGAGGACAGGAGTCTAACATGTCCTTTACAAAAACCAATAACCCATCTAAATCAAACCAAGGTTTTCATGGGCCCACCCACTCACAGTTCACAACATGAATGGAACCTTACTGTACCAATACAGCACGCTCAGTCTAAACTACTAAAGGACATGTTTTACCAAAACTGTTTAAAACAAAAGTTATTTTGTATAAAATATAAACTCATAAAACAGAGATGGATTTACTATAGAGAGAGAAATTATTTATTATAGTGATTTTATAAATGAATAGATTTCCCTTTATTAGATTTAATTGTAAAATGTGATTGGTAGGAGTTGAGGGATAGATTAAATAAATTAAACCCCAGTGGATCATTTACTGACCCACTGAGTTGGACAGTGGTGAAGACATGTGTACGTGTTTGATAACAAACATGGAATGTTGAATAGCTCAACACTATCTTAATGAAATAAACCTATATTTTATACAGCATGTACACAAAGAGGCAGAGTAAAAGAGTGGTAAGGAAATCTGATTGCTCAATATCCTTTTATAGGTGGTAGTCAGAACCATGTGTTCCATTAATAGGAATCTTTGTTGAATAAGAAATGCGATTCTGGTTGTTGAAAAACGTTTAAATTAGTGCATAGCCATCATATTCTCTAAAACCAAAGAAAGGCCACGCTGTACTTCAACGCACCATATCTTTTAGCACAGAAATTAAATGTAAAGACTGGCCATTGGCACAAAACCTAACACAGCCTATTCTTATACTGACTAGATCCAAAACCTGAGCTCACTGCTTTGTTTCAGAATTTTAGCACTCACCTAAGAACATTATGAGCGAACGCAGAGGAGCTGAGAGATTTTGCTGGGGGATTCTGGAGCACAGCCACATGGAGCAGGCAGCAGTTTGGAGCTATCTAGGGCTGCAGCAGGCAGGCAGCCACCTATATAAGCATCTCCCAACCACAGACTGCCTCTGGCACCCAAGGCCTGGCCCCTCCAGTCCTACCCCAGGTCACCACTAAAACCCTCAGCACCCTCTCTCCCCACTTCCGGGTCACAACTCCCTCCCAGACCCTGCACCCATTCCTGCACCCTCCAGGCTAGAATCCTCTCCTGCACCCATACCCCCTCTGACCATGCTTTCCAAGCCCCTGCCCCAGATCACAACCCCCTCCTTCACCCAAACACCCTCTCAGACCTCACTCTGCATTCTGCACCCCAGTTCCCTTCTGCAGCAAACCATCATCCCAGATCCTGCACCTCATCTATAGAAAAGTGCAGCCCTTGACCACTTACCAAAATCTCTGAGTGGCCTCCATCAAAAATTATTGCACCTCCCCAGTCTACCCTTTTCTTAAAAGCCTCCAATGATGGGGATTCCACAACCTCTCTCAGTGATCAATGGTAGGACGTAGCTATCCTTATATTCTTCCTAATATAGAAAACAAATGTTTCTTGCTGCTCCTGCTGCTTACTTCTTGTCCAGCCTTCAATGGACATGAAAAACAATTGCTGTTCTTTTTAACAGCCCTGAACATGTTTAAAAACCATCATCATGTGTTCCTCTGTCTTCAATTTTCAGGGCTAAACATA
The DNA here is from genome assembly GCF_033958435.1 of Carettochelys insculpta. NCBI lineage: Eukaryota > Metazoa > Chordata > Testudines > Carettochelyidae > Carettochelys > Carettochelys insculpta. The sequence goes on from NC_134139.1 coordinate 94,706,010, forward strand.
CTCAGTTTTTTAAATTTTCCCTGCACAGGTTATGCTGTTATCACATTTTTTAACCCATAGATTCTCTCCAATTTGCCCAAACCTTCCTTACACTATGGCAGCCAGAACTGGACACATTACTTCAACTGACATCTCACTAGTGCCGAGTCGGAAAATTACTTGTCTCTCACATTTGACATATTAAGACACCCCAGAATTATAATTTTCCATTCTCACAACTGTCACATTGTTGACTCAGATTCTATGTGGGATCCGCTATAACCTCCACATGCTTCTCAACAATACTACTGCCCCAGTCAGTTACTCCTCATTTTGTAGCTGTGCATTTGGTTTTAACTTTCTGAGAACAGCATTCTGTATTCGCCTTTGCTGAATTTTATCCAGCTGATTTCAGATCAGGTCTCCAATTTATCAAGATCATTTTGAATTCCAATCCTGTCCTCCGAAGTGCTAGCACCCTTCAAGCCCCTGTATCTAAAGTCCCTTCTGCCCCATAGGGCTTAGTGTAACTCATCACTGTATAAGCATACTCTCCACCTCATTCCCCAATTCATTAAGTAAAAGGTTAAATTGCACTGGACCCAGGACAGGCCTGTGCAGGACCCACCCAGCCCAGTCTGACATCTATATCAACTCTGAGTGTATCAGTCTTCCAGCCTGTCGTACACCTACCTTAAAGTAATTTCATTTACACCACATTTTCCATTTTTGTTTATGGGAACGCATGTGAGACAATGATCAAAACCTTACTAAAAATCGAGATAAAGAACACCTACTTTCCCCCCAACCACCCACTAGGCCAGCACCCAGTCAAAGAATGAAATTAGGCAGGTATGGCATTGGCTCTTGAACAAACCATGTTGGTTATTATTTATCACCCTACTATCTGTTGGGTGCTCACAAACTCATGGTTCAGTAACTTATTCCATTATCTTTCCAAGTATCAAAATCAGGCCAACTGGTCAGTCATTCCCAGGGTCCTCCTTGTTGCCCTACAAAAATTGGAATTATGTTTACTCTTTCCCAGAACTCATGGGCCTCCACCACCTAACATGACTTTTCTGATGTAATCCCAAATGGTTCCGAAATTTCTTCAGCTATTTCCAGACGTACCCTTTTGTGAATTGTGTGAGCCCCTGTCAATTTACATACAACTGTTTTAAGTATTCCTTAACCTGACCTCTCCCTATTCTAGATTACAGACAGGAACATTTGTAGTTAATATTACATAGTAGCTTTTTCAGAGAAGACAAGCAAAACTGGCATTAAACACCTTGAACTTAAAGGTAGGCTTCTGACTAAGCACCTTGCTGAACTGAGCCCTCATTGACTGCTAATACTTACCCCTTTGCCATGTTATGGTAGATGGGTCAATGTCAAGACGTACAAATTTACTAATCTCCTCTGTTGTTAAAGAGTTGGGATTGGTCCTGTTTATCCCCACCCTCTAAAAAAAAGGAGAGGAAAGCAATAAAGCAGACTTCCTACTTAGAAAGTTAAACAGACACGTACCCACCTCTACCCCCGAACATTTTTACAAACTTTTTCACTTTTTTAAAAAACACAGACTAATAAATTACAGCTCACAGCTGAAGATGAAATAATAAACCACACAGAAAAGCTCCTATGGCAAGAATGGGGAAAAACGTGGAGAGGAAAAAGGGAGTAATACTCAACAGCAGTTATCCAAAAGGTGTCTGTATAAGATAGCACCTTCCCGTTAAGATAAACCAAAGAGAAAAGGCAACACAGGACGTAATAGGAAAAAAATAATTAACAAAATTTATGCCTGGTAGCTCTTTGCCTTCGCCAAGCACACCTCCTTGCAAATATCCATGTGTGGCTTTAAATGACTACTGTGTGCAATGAAATACAAACTTTTGTCTGCCTAATTAATGTGCTGTTTCAATAGCCCCCTACACACCAGTAAAAATACCACCGAACTCCATCATTTAGAAAGAGCAGCACAGCAGCCACAGCATTTGCTCCTATTCCAGCAGTGTCAAAAAATGTTCAAAAATGAAACTGCACAGAGATGAACGAAGAGAAAATTACATACTAGAATCCCAATTTTCTCCAAAATGACTGTGTTCTCACTGGCCTTAGAAAGTGTTCTTCAGCAAATTACCAAGCACAGTTAATGTTTATAAATTTTAGATTTAATGTTTTGTTCTCTCACATAAATACACAAATGTTAGTTGCACTAAACATTTAAAATTAACACATAGTACTGTACTGAACAAAAATGTCTTTGCTCACATTTCCCATTTTTCCAACCCCTGTTTTTTGAAGGTTGGGGCTGCTCCACAACCTTTTTAATGAGGCTGTCATTAAAAAAAATCAAGTTTCACTGTATTCCTTTTTAAACAGCACTCTCTTCAGCATTTGTATCATATCCTTCCAAACAGTAGACTATTGTGGAAAAAAAATAGTCACAAACATTTGAATAAAACTGTGAATTTGCTCTGGCAATACCTACCACCCCTTCATTCACTTTCTGCAAACATTTAACTAAAACTGAATATAAAGTTCATTTCCCAACAATATTTGCAGAGAGCAAAAATGTCCTTTGGGGTACCCCTTGAGTCCCCGACTTGCCCTCCTGGGGTCCTCCCTCTACACCCCTCCATTTGGGGGACACCCCCAGCATCCCATTCCTGAGCACCCACCCCCCACATCCCTCCTGTGGTCCTCCCATAGGTTGGGGGGGGGTGGGTCTCGGATAATTGAAGGGCTGAAAAGTGGGGCCTGACGTAAAAAGTTTGCTTCTCCCTGGTCTAGTGCATCCATACATCAGGGCAGGGTCTTGAAATTTGCCAGAAGAGCCTTTGGGTAAGGAGAAAGCGTTTTGGTGTGCTTCTGAAAATCTGCCCAAATCTGGCCAAGTTAGAAGACTTTGAAAAATCAGTTCACGCATGCTGGGGACGACTTTGATTTTGGCAGCTGAACTTCCAGAAGCTTTGGTTTTCCATGAACAAGTGAGACTGCCTACATTGTCACCACTTTTACAAAATTATGATAGATGTTGTATGAAGTATGCCTTGTGAGGTATCACTTGAAAAGTCAAAGTTAAGGAGCTAACACTGATGTCCTGTGTGCATCAACACTGTTTATGACCAGGAAATTGGCGGAATGGGTCATGAATTTGGTTGGGCCCTAGTCATCACGTATTAAAGCATATGCACAAGAGGCCCTAATGAAAGTTGTACAGGCACCCTCACTTCTGGCATTTTCTAAATGGCGAATGCTTAACTTTGTGGCCCTAATAGTGTTATTTTACCATAGTACTCTGCTACTTTAAAGGTAATTAACAGTGAAATAATTTAACTATAATAGATATTTTGCTGCATTCGTTCAGAAGCAGAAACAACTTGCAGCTCTAGTAGTACCAAGACACCACCTACCCCCTCACTGCCACCTCCCAACTACAGAGCTCTTTGATAGCTCATGAATAACTGAAATATCAGCACCCTTTCTTCCTCCAGGCAACCCAATGTAAACAAAGACAAACTGAAAATATTTTCCAATAGATTCTCTCAGGCAATCTTCTGTTAGAGCCACTTTGTAACAGGGGTAAACAGACACCAAACATATCCTGTTTTAGTTTCGGCAAGAAAACCGAGTAGCACAAAAAGCTAAAAATACATAAATAAAAAGAACCATTTTCAACAATATGATCTTAATCTAAAAAAAGTGCACCACAGCTCCCTAAGCACTTTGCAAACACCATTGCCACCCAGTGGTTGGAAAATACACTAATCAGGACTATGATTAAATCCTCAAAAGACTAGAACTGTATTATGGAACTTTTACATGGCAAAACTGGACATAGCAAAATAGCACATTTCCTGGGTGTTTGCAGCCAAACATCCCCTTCTTCCAATACTGGTAGGCTGTGCTACACAATAGCCTGGCCAGCTCAAGGAACATTTGGGAAGAAGGTTTATATGAAGAGAAACGGGAGGATAACCAGAAGATTTCAGGAACTCTGTAGTACGTCCCTTTTAAAAATGAGAAAATAAAATAAAAATTTAAAAATACTAGAGTAATTCACAAAAAACAAGAAGTCCGGCGGCACCTTTTAGACTAACAGATTTATTGGAGCATAAGCTTTCGTGGGCAAAAACCCACTTCATCAGATGCAACAGAGTATTTCAGCTCTCTCATGAAACTGCTCCATAATATATGTTAGAAAATCTTGACTTTTGCTGATGAAAGAGACAGTGTATAAAATACTGTTGTCTTACTTTGAGGGAAAAGAGATACTACTTGATAAAAAACACAGAGTTTGACTCTAATTATACCACAGGAAGCTTCTAGAAATGTTGCTAAATCCTTAAGGAAAGCCAAGTCCTTGAGGAAAGACTGTATTACATGAAGGAACTTTCCACTACAAATCTCCATTTAACTGGTTAAAAATAATTTAAAATGGCACATTTTAACAGCTCTGTTGCACCTGGGGAAAACAGGGAAAATACATTCATAACTTACTTTCAAGCGGGCAAGCTGAATAGAAGAAAATTCTCTCACACCATTAACTACTGGAACCAGTCTATTGTACAAAGCCTAAAAAAATTCCAAACACGAGAGAAAATGTTGCAATGAAAATACACAAACACAATAATAGTCAAATGTGATTTAAATCGTTTATATTATGATTTCATTAAGAATTTTGGAACAAAGAATTATTAGCACATTAGCCAATTAAAAAGGGATTCTGACTAGAGACCAAGTTTTCAAAAGGTATAAATAACAACGTATCTAAGCTACATCATCATAGGTAATTTATGCATTTCAGCACCCAAGTTAAATTGACTTACAATGAGACTGAGGTTCCTAAATCTGTACGGAGTTAGGTGATTTTGCAAATTTTGATCAAGGTCTAAAATAACCCCTTTTGTAATCAGTGTCTGTAAAGATATTTAAGTGCACTTTTCTGGATTCAGTAGGCTGTCATGTCAATGAAGTAGTAACTAGCAGCAAATTAAGGGCGTAAGATAGTGTTCCCTGATTATAATAGAGCAGCCACTAATAAAGAAAGTTCCATTTCCCTTAATGGGGATTTTCAGAGCAACCAGGTAACAATTAAGTTAGAGAAAGGTACATGGTAGTTTATGTCCTAATAAAAGCCCTCCAGTACACACCTTATGTGAGGTGCTGATCCTAACCATAATTTCTTGCCTTAAAATCACGATGTAACTATATAGGGACTAACTAGACTATCCAAAGAAAAAGGTTTTGACAGAGAACCATATGTCTGGAAGCCTCCTGAATAAAATGATGAGGACAGAATGATGGTGAAATGGTACAAGAACTACAAAATGATATAATCAACAGAAAATATTTAGGTTTCACAGGAAACTTTTAAAGGAAGTCACAAATTGGAGATCTCATAGGTAAGCCTCACCTTATCAGACTGAGTGCCTTCATGCAAGATTCTTGCATCAATAGCAGCCGCCAGCAAATTATTAGCAGCAGTAATAGCATGGATATCTCCAGTCAAATGAAGGTTGAACTACAGATTGAAGTTGAAATATAAGAATTTACTTAACACTCTCCATTAATTTAATACAGTTAAATGAAAATAATCACTGGTTGTTCAATCTTTGGGATTGCAGATCACATCAGCCACTTTGCCGTGTTTATGATGAGACAGACTGAATATGTGACAAGCCAAACGAATTTACTGGGTCTCAACTCAGTGTCTGACAGACTACAGCCAGTAAGAAAAAACAAACACAGATGTCATTGCCCTTCACCCAAATGACCCAAGAATGAAATCTAATGCACTACCCACAACTCTGATAGATGCGCTTAAGTTCAAAGTCAAAGCAATGGAGGATCGTAACTTGGAACCAGAATATCAGCAGCCTTTGATGAGCTGACAATTTTCTAGTTTTCTTTCCTTCCAAAAGTCATTGGTTTCAAGATCAACAGGAGGGAAGATGTACTTAGTATGAAGAAAGAAAGATGCTCGAAGAAAATTATAAAAATTATGATATACTGATATGAAATGAGCTAACGAAACCTTTTCTTTGAATTGTCAAGTCTTACACTTCAAAGATGTATCCAAAAATCATACAGTAAAATCTCTGGTGTTTTACAGAATGATTAAGTCATCACCCATCTTCACCCTAAAGGATTCAGAATTTTTAGTACAATGACGTTCTGCAAATATTTTAAGACGACGCTCTTACGTAACTCTTCCCCTGTACTTTTTGATAAATTCACATAAAAGGGGTTGCACACATTCAGTAAGAACAGAAGTGACCATTAAATCTATTTCATTCGTTTTATCATTTGAACAAAAACTTGTTCATAACCATGACCAAGGAACGTGGAAAAAACTTCATGATTTAGTTAGATATAAGGGAGAACTGGAATTTGCTGGAAACAAATTTAATATTTACATTAAAATAGCACCAAGAGCTCACAGTCAGGATCTATTCTCTCCCATGTTAGATGCTGTACAAAAATATACAAAGACGCGTTTGGTGCAGACACCATAAAAGTTTAAGAGTGACACGGAAGGAATAGCAATAAGGGGTCATATGTAAGTATGTGACGATCCTCTTCTACCTCCTTAATTTAGCCACTCTGCTTACGAACCATTTATATTTTGCTCCTGAAAAAATATAATTAGTGTACTGATAATATAAAACACTGTCCAAAGTGCATTATTTGAGCAAGAGTGAAAACCTTAGTGAGACTAATAGGATCTTCCCCAGTGAAAAAATTTTGGATGTATTCACCAGATGGAGCAATTTGGTCTATTTCAAAGGCAAGCACGTGTTCTTCAGAAGCACCTGAGGCACAGGAATAAACTAATCTTTGGCAGAGATGCATCTGGAGGTTCTAGAGGGATGAATTCTACCAGAGGCAGGAAAAAAAAAAATCTTACATTTTCTGAGTAGACATGTTAATGAGGCTGCTCAAGAGACATCCATCTACACGCATCGCTATTTTTGAATAAAATTATTTTCCTTTTATTTTCCAGGTGTTTATCAAAAGCGCCTATCTTTTGTGACATTTTCTCAAAACAATGGCAGGAAGGTACCATTATTAAAGACTGGCCAAACTGGTTAAACATAACCTAGTTTGGCTACAGAGGGTGGAACATCTTTTGCACCAATGCCATGTCTACACTAGAGAGTTTTGTCAACAGAAGGGGCCTTCTGTTGACATAACTCAGGGAGCATCTACATGCTTAAAGCGTTCTGTTGACAGGTTCTTGACAGAACTCTGCACTTGCTTTGACAGGATTATCCCTCAAAAATTTGAAGCATAACACTCTATTGACGGGAGTACTGTCGACAGGAGTGCAGCGTAGACACTTCTGTCAATAGGGCTTCTGGTTGCTGGGCAGCCCTTTGCAGAAATGCCATTCCACTCTCTGGCACCAGAGGGCAGTGCAGTCTGGCAGTTCTCTGTCGACAGAACAAGTTGTGTGTAGCAGAAATCTGTAGAGAGGTTCTGTTGAGCTTTGTCTGTTAACTGTCGACAGATGCTTCTAGCCGTAGACGTAGCCCAAATAAATAAGAAATCTGTATTTAAAATTAAGTCATTCTTGAAACAACTGGGCCTCTCTGTTCCTTCCCTCATCTACAATAAACAAATAGCTATTCACATATTTTGCAAGAGGTATATAGGCAAGGAACACTTAGCAACAGCATGTTAGATACTGTTGCTTCTCCTTGTATCTTATTCACAGCTGTTAGACTTCAGTATGCTGGAAGTCTGGTAGTGTTTGACTACAAGTTGGAACTTCATGCAATATTTTTGATTATGTTTATCACCATGATTCTAGAATTGAAGCAGCTACCTGCTGTTAAGACTTGGAAAATTCTATACACAACCTAGTAGAAACCCATGAAAGCCTGCCTTCCACATAACTGTGGTGTAGGGCCTGAGCTTTCAGTGACTGGAGGGAAAAGCAAACCTCTGCCATTTTATCTTCCGACATACAGATATGTCTTGAGTACTTATCTGGATCATGCCCCTAGTTGGCTGTCTGCACACATGCCTAACACTGAAAGCCAAGGGAGCAGATGTTAATGGCCTTTTTTCAATCATGTGTCTTACCTCTTCCATTGGAATGACTTGAGCATATCCACCACCAGCTGCCCCACCTGAGCAATTAAACATACGATCATGTCAGATTCACACCAATTCTGAAAGAACCCGTAAATGCACAAGAAATAAAGCATGCTACTCTGGTATTAAAATATAACCAATATTTTAATTTCTACAGTGAAAATAACTCAAAACACTGGAACCAAAAAGTTTACTGATGATAAAAGTCACCAGCAGTTAGACAATGATCTCAGTGAGAAATGCTATAAACCTAGTAAGACAAAATCTGTCAAAACAACACATTTCCACCTCTCTGCACTCATTTGTAAGTGAACCTCTAGCACAACATACCAACTTCTCAGGATTTTATTATTTCAAATATATTGGATACATTTAAGATTCTCCCTCAAGGTTAATTCATTTATCATTAAACCTGAGGAAGACACAGAACGCATCACAAAAAAGAATTAAATCTTGACCTGTTTAGCAGAATGCTTGTTTTCATCACTTTACTTGATGAACATCTCAGACTCCCATCTATATTTTGCAGCAATGCTACGCATGTTTGCATAATAATTTAAAGAAATAGCCATAAAGTTATAGATGGTCAAAAACTCCATCTTCTTGCCAATTCAATATTGTTGTCCTCATTACGTTCTCTAGCATTTTGTATATTTATCTCATTCGTACTGAAGGTTCTTAAAGGAAGCTTGTAAATATTAGTTATGTTAGTCAGGCAAATCGATATCTACCAACCAATTCACGCTCAACAAATTACCAAAGGAGAGGAAAACAAACAGAAAGCCCAAAATGCAAGATTTCACGATAAAGGAAGCAACTTCTGCAAACATGAAGTACCTTTAACTCCAAAAGTAGGTCCCTGGGAAGGTTGCCTTAGGCATGCAAAAGAATTCACATTAAGATGTGCAGTTAGAGCTTGAACTAGACCAATCGTGACAGTGCTTTTCCCCTCTCCAAGGGGTGTAGGTGTCATCCTAAAACCAGAGAGAAAAAGACTCATCAGTATTTCTACTGATGTCAATCAAGCAAATATAACAACATACTTCTTTCTAACTGAATTAAGAGAATACGTACAATGGATTTCAACAAGATTGTACTACGACTACAAAACATATCATGCCCTAGCTAAAGTTTAAATACTGATGTACTTGCATCTTCTATTTGAACAATTTACTAGGACAGCAGAAAAAACAGAAAGTTATTTTAGCAAAAATTCTGAGAGCTATTAAATTTTATTGACACAAAAAATCTAACTAGTCTAATAAACAAGTCATGCATGAGAATACTAAGCATGAAATTGAGCTTCTTGTGTAATAAACCATGGTTCTTTAAAAATTTCCTACTGCTCAACACATAAATGAAATACTACTGAATATTTCATGAAAGCAACACAGCTCTTGTTTGAAAGTTTTGACTACCTTGTTAACATTCCAACTCCTCTAATTCTCAGCAACAAGTCAAGAAGGAGATTTGTTGAAAGGAAAAAAGAGAAGAGAAACAAGAAGAAAGAGGGGAAAAAAGGAGAAAAGAGAAACAGAAAGAAAGAAAAGGAGAAATGAAAACAAACAATGAAAAAACAAAAAGAGAAACGGAAAGAAAAAAAACCTGGAACCTACAATAGTCACTATGCCCAGTTAAACAACATGATCTCTCAGAGCTTTCTGAATTCAGGACACTGAAGGGACTATTATGATCACGAAGTCTGACCTTCTACATATAACATAGAATCATAGGTCAAAGACTTCCTGTACATTGTCCAAAAAACTGGTTTTTGAATTACAGTAAAAGCCGTGTTATCCAGCACTTGGATAACCAGCCATTTTGTTAACCAGCACTAAGGACGGCTGCCCTGGCAGCTCTGCTAGCTCCAGCTGATGCAAATTTGATTATCCAGCTACCCCTGTTCCCCTGGGCTGCTGGATAATCAAGCTTCTACTGTACAACATTTATATTTATATTTCAGAAAGAGACTGAGTCTTGACTTAAAAATGTCTACTAACAAAGGATTCTTATTTTCTTAGTACCCGCTCTCTACTTTTCAATCAGCCAATGTGCATGCACAGGTAGCTCTTTTGCAAGATGTACTATGTGTAATATCAATGAAATAATCCAGGATACTTATCCCAGATTCACGGTTGAAGGCCAATGAGAAGGCACTTTCATAGGATCAAAAGGAATACTAAAACACTGTGCCGCACACAGTGAAAATCTTTCTTAACCAGTTGCCATAGTGTTTCCCTGCAATTTCTGCACAAATCGAAAAACAGTCAGAACTAATGCTTGCAGATAAACATGACTTTCCATGAGCAGTCTGAAATCACAAAGATACAGAGGGGCATAAAAACAGAAAAAGCTGATATGACAAGATAAACCTTAGCAGAGTTAACTGATAAACCCCTGACAAATGCTTTGGAGATGGATGGAGTGGCAGTGACTGTGACATCCTAGGATGCTTGGATAGAGGTTCTGGCTAATATTTGACCTGGAATTATTTTCTATGCTCCAGTATAAGAGGTTCAAAAAGGATGCAAGCTTGTTGCAATTCATGTAGTCACACTTGGCCATGATTGCCTGACACACCGTGGTTTGAAATGGTAAGGTCTCAGGTGAGACAACTTTCTGTCCAAAAAATTCTAACCTTTTCTGGTCCACGTCATAAGAAGTAAACCTAGAGTAGCACCATCCACCTTGCTTATTTACTGCAGCTACTACCACAAAATTAGCTGCAGAGGATGGGAAAAAACAATTCTGAGGCTCTGGGGGAAAGCAATATTTCTTTTCTGCCCATTTACAGGATGCGTGTATGGTGGCAGGAGTTTGCCACAGTCGTTGCTGGATCCATGAGTGTGCATCATTAATGGGCAGCAGAAACCGGATGTATGTTGTTGACTGCAAAAGCCCTGCAGATTCAGATGTGAGTCTTCTGCTCAGGAGGTATTAGAAGGCTGTACCACACATTTTGCAGTGTCCTAGAATTGACAAAAACTACCTGCCGTTGATGGTGGTGGAGGCACGACTGCTTCCTTCAGAGACAAAAATAAAAACAGAGGTGTGGAGGGTTACCCCACACTGATACGGAGGAGACTGAGTGAATATTGCCTTCATTCTTCTCAATATCCTCTAGTCAGAGGGTGGGGGATTGAGGATAGAAGAAATGGATAAAGAATCCTGTGGTACCTGGCAGCACTGACAATCTGGAGAACAGGACCTTGGTAGTGACAAGCAGAGAGGACTCTGGCTTGTCTAACTCTGACAAGACCCTGGAAGAAGAGAATTCCTGCAGTACTGAATAGGTCACTAACAAAGCAGCAGTTCAGTTTGGCACTACAATTGATTTAATACACCTTCAGGTACTGGGCCAAAAGACCTGAGTTTTGACTTGGTCGGTACCAACACAGCCAAGTGGGAGGACACCACGATGAGTTTGAAATAGATGATGCCAATCTGGAAGTCAATGGTACCAGGACCATATTTCTCAGAAGTGCTCTGGGATCTCCCTACTCCACCAATACTCCTCTTTCACCTGTACTATACTGAGTTGAGAGGGCAAGGCCGCCAGCTTCACAGACCTAGAAGAAGACTGGGATTTTTTTTGGGAGCTGTCTCCTTCTGGTAGGAAACGGAGCTCTCTCTCTTCTTCCTCCAAGATCTTCCTTCTTATGTGAAGCCTCAACGGAAGTTAAAGGGGCCCTAGATGTGTCTGGACACAGATGTACTGATGAGGGAAGTTCAGAAAGGAGCAAGCCAGCAACAGCGTTAATTCGATCCCCTAAATATTCCAGGCTCTGGATTTTAGCAGCACGCAAAAGCTGCACATTGGGGACAGATGGGACTCTCTCAAGCAACAGAAACATTCAAAATGGCTGTTGCTGATCAGGGTAGACAAGAGAAAGGCAGCATTTGAAACACAGAGAGCTATGCATGCCCAGCCAGCCCAAGTAAGCGCACCAGAATAAAACAAGAAGGAAAATCTGAAACCTCTCACAATCATCTAATTCTGTGTTAACAACAGTAACTAGAACGCTGAAATAACTGAACAACTACGAGAGAGAGAGACAGAGCATGAACAGGCCAAATACTCTACAGCTCCATTTCACACCAAGGCAGTAGAGAAGAAAGTGAGGGTGGTTCACCAGAGCATCCCTATTTTGAGGCATGAGGTTGCACAGAGTGCATGTGCAGGCCAAATGGGTGATGCTAATGGAAAATCTCTGATCAAGGGCTCAAGCGGTACATGCACACACCTGAAGTGGAACAGCCATTGGGAATTTTTCACTAGGAGGGTGGTGAAGCACTGGAATGGGTTACCTAGAGAGATGGTGGAATAGCCCCCCTAGAGGTTTTTAAGTCTCAGCTTGAGAAAGTCCTGGCTGAGATGATTTAATGAGGGCTGATCCTGCTGCAGGCTGGACTATGTGACCTCCTGAGGTCTCCTCGAGCCCTCAGGATTCCATGATTTTATGACCCATGGGGACACTACAAGAAAATTACTCCCACATCTAAAATTTAGTAGGACCAACATATGGCTCAAAAAAAAAATTCAAACATGCTCAAAATTATTCACTTGGGGCATTTATTTCTTTCGCAAGCAAGAGCAAACACAAATAAAAACCAAGAGTACATTTTCATTCACATCACTCCCACTGAACCCTCAAGGAACAGCTTTGCCAAAAAAGTAACACTTCACTATTTAAATCTGTGGTATCTTTACTGCTTACAATGAAACGAGTAGTTTACATAAGGCATATGACATTCAGGATTACATTTTAGTTCCCATGGAAATACAGGCATGCATGCATATGCTAGCCAAAAGGGGCAACTCCTATATGACAACATCTTCAAGACTCAAGCTAAATATACAATTCTAATTAGAAACATCTCATTTTCTTTCTCTAGCAACTTTGCAATGCATTGCTGTCCAGTGTAAGCTTAATTCATAACCACAAGGCAAAAAGAAAACTGAAATTCTCTTTTTGCAGAAAGTTATTACAAATGTCTGGCTTAGAGAGAGAAATTCGTTTAAGCTATTTCTTCACAATAATAAAAATAATTCTTAACCTGACACTTTACAGTTTAATAAAGAAAACACACAAACCACTCACTGTGTCACTTATTTACTTTTTAATCTTTAAATGGCAATACAAATATCAGGATGATGTGGATTTATATCTCATGATATATGCACAGTAAATCAGGAGAAGGATCCCCATGGCCCAAAAGCACTTAAAATGCATGAGATTCTCCTGTTCAGAGGTATTTAACTTTAAACTTTATTGGTATCACTGGGGCTTAAGTGTTTATTGACGTGCTCCCTCGAAGCTCAAAAGAATAAATATCCCATCTGCTATTAGTTATCACTTGGAACAACTCAGAAATGACCATCTAAAACTTTTGTGATTCAATTTAGGTAGAGATGATATAGCCATTTTTAGTCCTGTATTTATCCCCACCTACAAAAGTGTCATGTTTTCCAAGACAGAAAATTCTGAAGGACAGACAAGAATTTTCCCCTCCAGAGCACAGGGTACAATGGCAATTTCTGAAGTAAATGCTTCTCCCCTCACACCATTCTCTAGTTTCAAGGGCTGCACTTCCCAGTGTTGAAAAGGTAATTTCTTTCTTATTTTTGTTATAAATAAATCCATCCTATGTGAGTATACCTTACAACAATAACAATATAGGCCCAAGGGGAGTTCTGCATAAGTAAAGATTGCAGGTTAGGGCCCTGGAAATGCAAATATTAACAGACTGGTCAATAATTTAAAAAAAATCTAGTAGAAAAATTCATTTATTTACTGTTTTTTAGACTGTTACTTTAAAAATACTCTCTTTCTCTATTTTAATATGAAGGACGCAAGAACTTTCCAGGGATGAAATCCTGTCTCACTGTAGCTTAAGGGAGTTTTGCCACTGATTGAACTCACTCTAGTTTAAACAATTTCTTTGGGTATATGAACTTGACCCTAAAATCAGTCCAGTATATAATAAATGATATTCTAACTGTGATCTGATAAGAAAATGATAGTTTAAGAAAAATTCCTGGAATTCTTTCAAAATAAAAAGGGTAAAAACAAAATATACTATAGGTGTCATGTAGCTAACTCAGATTTCTGAATATCTTTGACAGACAAGCAGAATTTCACATCTACTTTAAACTCATCCTAAAATGGAAAATAAAGCATAGAATTGTATGAATATCAAGCCAAATCCAAATTCCTAAATTTGAAAATGCCATGGAAGTGGAAGTAAATTTCATTAATTTAGGCAGCAAGCATCTCCTGTTTCATGATCTCTAAGTTTTTCCTTTATGTGCTAATATTGTATATATTAAAAAATCTCTGCAAGATGTGACTGGCTTTTGGTGTTCAATAAGGATTACATGCTTCCACAGAGATAACAATATGACAACCAAAATGTTTGTTAGAAAAAACTAAGGAAACTACTCTACTAAAAAAGCAAAAAGAAACATGAACTGCTTCATGAGGAGCTTAGTAAAGAATCTTTAACAGAAGTATCTCAGCAGTGAACAGGTTATGTTAACAAAGAACAAGATGGGGATATCAATATATGCCTCTATGACCAAAACATGGGGGCAGGTATTAAGGGCTGCCCATGGGAAAGAGGATCTGAAGCAGTTGGGTGATAGACATGCATATGGACTGCTTTATTGATTCAAAATCCTTTTCTCTCATGCTTTGCTATGTTCCTGCTGTTAAGAGTAAGCAATACTAACTGGACATCAGCTCTCAAGGGGAAGATTAATAGGTGCCATGCCCTGTTGTCTTGCTGAGAAATCGCAATTGGCACACAAGGTACTTTAACCAAGAATCAAGTCTAAATGTGGGAGAACTGTGAGGTTACATCCCTGCCCAGGTAAGACAAGAGGCCTATCAGGTGAAGAATGCAGATATGAGACAGGAGTCAATGGTGCAGCTAGCCCTGTTATCATCATACCTCTGCATTAGGCACCTAGCCTACCTTCTTAGTTTTATGTTTTAAACAGTTTAATTTTTATGAGAGAACATTTATTTCTGCCAGCTCCAGACATCCTACTAAGTCTCACTCTATTTGTGTAACTGTTGTGTTACTAATTCCTACAAATTACAATATGGCTGCCAATAACTACAGCTCTGATACACATTTTTAGCAAGGTCATATTTGGAAATAAAAGCCTATGCTTTGATCTTAAGGAATACTGGAAAGAATTAATTTTAACCACTTGTTTTTACTCTGATACAGTGGATTCATGCTCATGTTTACATTCTTCTTTGTCTTTTGTTTTAACAGATTTTGAATACAAACATAAGAATCCCACAATCATGGCTCTCTCTATAATTCCTTACTCCCCCCCCCCCCCACTACCATCAGATCACTGATTTCCTGGCAAGATATAAAATTTTCCATAACTTTGAAAGTTATTTTTTTCAAAATACAATCATGAAACAGTAATCTGCATTTAACTTATAGTAGAAGTATTTCTGTGGGAAAGCCACATGAGCCCTGTCTGAAAGAAAAAATAAACATTCAAGCCATGAGATGATACGCTGCAGCAGCAATAACCTCTGCACAGTTGAGGGTATTGCTAAGAAGCCAGCAAGAAATGAACTATACACCTTTCAGGACAATACCGCAATGGGGGCTTTTTGCTTAGCTTTTTTGCTGTTAACTCCTCAGTACCAGTGGTTCTGGTGATACTGATGTACAGTGCACTGTGGCTGTTCTTGTACAGTACTCTTGTTCACAAAAGTCTGAACTGCATGATCTTGCAGCGTTTCCATTCAGAAGGGACAGGATGTGGTACTCTATGAAATGAATGACAGCCTCACTGAAATGGCTACAGTGATAGTTCTAGCCACCTTTTAAAGTCTTCTGAAGCAGCTATAAGACTTCTTTTTAAGCCTGAACATTGGTTTTATTGCATTATTGGTTTTATAAAATGGCATCACACTGTTACACTGCCCTCTGGGGGTCATCAGCAAGGAGTCAACTGGGTGCCATCAGATTTAAAAGCATGAGCCTCTACTGCTTAAGCTCAGAGGACTGTTAAGAGTATGTCTGCACTATACAGATCATATCTACATAGCAATGGCAACATACTGTCATGCTGGCATAACCTCATATTGAAGACACAGCCTGCAATAAAAGTGAGGATTTTTCCATTAATGCAGGATCATCACCGTCCTGAGTGGCTGTAACTATATTATCAGAAGTACCCTTCTGTCAACATTGCTGCACCTATACTGCAGGGTAAATTGGCTTAATTACATTAGCGAAAAAAACACCCCCCCTGACTGAAGTAGCTAAATTGTAGACCTAACTTGTAGGTACAGGCGAAGTCTACAGCTCCATTCAGATAATCATAAAACGCGACAACTGGAAGGGACTCTAGAGGTCATCAAATCCAGTCCCTTGCATTCACGGCAGGACCAAGCACCATCTAGTCTAGATCATCCTTAACAAGTATTTGTCTAACCTGCTCTTAAATATCTCCAAGGATGGAGATTCCACAATCTCCCTGGACAATCCATTCCAGGGCTTCACCACCCTGACAGTTAAGAAGTTTTTCCTAATGTCCAACCTAACCTCACATGCTGCAATTTAAGCCCATTGCTTCTTGTCCTATCATAAGTAGCAAAGAAGTATATATAAGAAATCTCTTATTCCAGTCCCTAAGGGATTTATAACAATCAAATTAAAACAAATGCATGCTACTTTGCAAGATACATGACTAACTGTTCAATGAAAAATTCTTTACTTTGGATAATTAGAAGCTGAAGTGCACCATCATAAGACTAAAACAACAAGTCCCATAGCACTTTAAAGACTAACAGATATTTAAAGCACAGGCTGTTGTTTCTGAAGATACAGACTAACTCAGCTACCCCTCCGATACTCATTATAAAACTTCATTTTTGCAAATTACCTCTACATAATCTTTACTTCCTACTCACTTTTCTTACCTAAATAGTGTGTCAGCCAGGATCACACCATCACTTGTTGCATATCTAGCCCCATGGTAAGTGACAATGAACTCTCAGTCAGAACTCATCATCTGTAAATCCTGACCCTCTTGGAACTAAGAAGTTAGCTAGCAACACATCTTTGATATGGCTGCAGTAGTACTTTTTATGTGATGCCTACTGAAACATAGTAATTTAAAACAGAAACGTATGGTCGATAAATTATATAACACACATCATCTTAGTTCATCTCAAAAAGCATCTATTTATGTTAGAAAAATATTAAACTACCCATGCTGGTAAAACCTAGAAAGCAGTATTTTCAGTGGCACTCAGTTTTATCACAACACTAAAGAGCAGTCAAGTAGCACTTTAAAGACTACCAAAATAATTTATTGGGTGAGCTTTTGTGGGACAGATCCACTTCCTTGGACCATAGCCATACCAGAACAGACTCAATATTTAAGGCACAGAGAACCAAAAACTGTAATCAAGGTGGACAAATCAGGAAAAAAAAGTTATTAAGGTGAGCAAATCAGAGGGTAGAGGGGCAGAAGTGGGGGGGCAGTCAAGAATTAGATTAAGCCAAGTATGCAAACGACCCCCTACAGTGACCCAGAAAATTCCCATCCCGGTTTTATCACAGCTTTCCATATTTTCTCACTCTTTACTTCAGGGATGGTGAACCTATGGTCCATAGGCCAGATCTGGCTCCCAGATTCCCTTGATCCACTCCAGAAGCAGGCTTCCCTACAATTTTTTTCATCTGGAGTGGAATAAATTTAGTTAACTGCACCAGGGCATATGGGAGGTGCACCACCAGTGGAAACATGCTGATGGCTGTGGACATTGTGGGCACTCTTAAAGAGCTGGGCAGCATTTGACTCTCTCCTGGGAGACCATGCAAGTGCTCAGCTTGCAGGGAACACTGCCCACGAGGCTCAGGGCTCCCGCTCCTTGCAGTGGGTGGGAAGCAGTACTACAGCTCCTGCATGGCTGGCTCTGCATGGCCAGGACAGCAAGCAGCTCTGTGCATTGCCATTCTCTCTCCCCTTCGGCTGGAGGAATGGCAGTGCAGTGGGGCACTCCCTGCAGGTTCTCCCCCTGCCACTTCCATTGGTCAGGAATCTCAGCCAATGGAAACAGCAGGAGGTAATACCTGCAGGCACAGGGTAACACAATCACCTGCGCCCCAATCCTCTGCCCATCCCACATAGTTCCTCCCTTACACACCTCACAATCCCAGCCCGCTCCTGCACCCGCCCTCCTGCCCAAGCCCTCTACTCCCAAACGCTCCTGCACCCCCTCCTGCCCAGACCTCCACCCCCAGCCTGCTCCTACACCCTACCTCCTGCCCAGACCCTGCACTTTCATCCCCAGACTGTTCCCTGATAGCCCTTCCTGCAAAGCGAACCTCTCATTATTTGGCCCCACCCCAGAGCCTAGGGGTGCCCACAAAATCTACTAGCCAAGGGCTCCAAGAAGAATCCAGCCCCGAGGAGAAGCCTTGAGCCTCAAAACCCATCCCTTCACGGGGCTGGAGTGTGAGGGGACCCTGCCGCATTTATTTGCATGAGTAAGGCAAGTGGCTCTTTTTTTTTTAATGCTTCTCAGTTAGGGGCCACATCAGTGAGGGCTTGTTTGTTTGTCTTCTCACTAGTGCGTGGGCCTGGATAGTTTTTTCTGTGGGGCAATGGCCCCAACCCAAGAAAGGTTCCCCACCCCTTCTTCGCTCCTTACATTATTCTGCTTAATTGCTTTCACTGTCAAGAAAACTGCAAAGAAATCTCCTAGTGGCAGTCACGTCATTTGGAATAGTTAAAAACAGACTCATGGGTAGCACAAGCAAGCGTAACAAAATCTATACAGGTTTCATATCAGATCTGTTACTATGGTATCTGTCTTGACTGGAGTCTTCTATGCTGAATGACAAACAAAATAAATTTAAGATGTCTCCACATACAATCAACTGCAAGAGTAGTAAGAAAACTGATACCTCACTTTGATATACACTTTGTAATGATCCTAACAGCTACTTAGCTTGTAATTCTTTAAGTATGGGAAACATACCAGATACAGTGTTGTTTGGCTGTACTCAAAGTGCAAGTAAGAAATATTTGCCACCTTGTGGCAACTTTTTAAATTCTGTATTCAGCTATCCAAACTGGATCTGGCACTTAACACTTCTCTATGTCTGAGATTTTGGATATCTTTTCTGAAATTAGGGAGAATACTCAGTATCTCCAGCACAAGGGTCTTCAGAAGGCACCTCAATGGACTTAACACAGTGGTGTCCAGTATGCTAGCCACTAGCCACATGTGGCCATTTGCTGGTTGAGCGTGGCTAGGTGGCTTGAATAAATATCTTTTCAAAATAACGTGATTAGTTGGCTATAGCAGTAGCCACTATAGTAGCTACTGCTTGAGAACTGGTTGGACACCAGAAAATGAACAGGTCCTTTTCTGAGGAGTTCTTTATGAAACTTGTGGCTATACAACTGAATCTTTATAATGTCCACAGTCAGTGGAATGATTGTGCTCTGGATATATGGCATTCTGAATACAAAAATATTTAGAATCATAATGAAGAAATGTATAATGCACAGGAGAAACTGGAGTAGCCTGTGAAATGCAGAAACACCTTGTGAAACCATGAGTCTCACTAAGTCATTTGACACTGTGGCCAAAACTACAGGCTTTTAAAGCTGCTTGTATTTTTCTTTGGTTTCAAAGTGAACACAAAAATCCAATATAAAAACATTGCTGTTAATTTTTTCCTGGCAGGATGACCAACCAGATGGCTGACAAGATCATTTCCAACTCCAGCTTTTCCAATGCTGTGCTGTTCTTTCACCATCCTTAAGCCCTCTCCTTCTTCCCCACAACATACACTGTTGCTTCCTTCCTTCACATCACTGTCAGCCACAGCCAACTGAGCAAATAAGTACTGTGGGGAGCCTGAACTCTATTCCCACGCACATTATTGACAAGACCACACACAAGGAAGCAGCACATTTTAAATTTGAAAAAAGTCACATTTAAGAACCTTATTGGCCCTAGACAAAAAAAAAAATCAATCAGCATTTCTAACCCTATTCCTCAGTAGGGAAGCACTCTATGCCAATCCTTATGTAACGAGTGACAATAGGCTCACACAAATAACTAAGTAGGGACCAACTCCATAATTCAATTACACAGGATGAACCTCCATGATCCAAGCACCCTTAGGACTTGCTTCGTCCCAAACCAGGTAATTTGCTGGACAAGGGGAGGTCAATACTAGCCCCTCCACTCCCAGCCCTGAGCCACACCTTGCCAACGCTGTTGGTCCACAGCCCATGTCTGGCTTTTGCTGCCAGCCCCCAGACTGTTGGGGCTCTGTGGCTCTGCTCACCCAGGGCTGTCAGGGCTCCAGTGCCAGCCTACTGCAGAAAGGGATCTGAGGGGCGCAGCGAATCACAAAATAAATGTAAGTCAACTATGTTGATACTACTGCTGCAAAAAGTTCACGTCATTCTGGTATGTATTAAAAAGTGTGTTGTAAGCAAAAATAAGAAGCAATTTTTGTAATCTACTCAGGCCTCACCTGAAATATTATGTCCATTTTATGATACCACATTTCAGAAAAGATGTGGACAATTTGGAGAAAGTTCAGAAAAGAAGAGCAAAAGGATTAAAGTCCTAGAAAATACAACTCATGAGGCAAGACTGGAAAAAAAGTGGGTGTGTTTAGTCAGGAGAAGAAAAGACTGTGGGGGGAACACAATAACAGTTTTTAAGTACATAAAATATTGTTACAGGAAGATGGGAAGAAAAATTGTTGAGAGGACATGAAGCAATGGATTTAAATTGCAACAAGGGAAGTTTAGGCAGGATGTTAAGAAGTTAGGGAGGTTAACATCAGGAAAAAAACTGCCTATGGAGTGGCATCTCTGACATTAGATATTTTTAAGAGCAAGTTAGACTAATGCCTCTCAGGGATGGTCAGTGATTCCCTTCCTTTTTGAGATGGCAACCCATTTTGACAACTCAGTAACACTTTGTGACCCAACTCAATTTAAAACCCAAGTGGGAGGGGCTGGGGCAGGAAGAGGAAGAGTTCTTCCCTGGGAAAATATTTTTTGGAAATCTTGATTTGCCCCCACCCCCAGCCTTAAACCCCTCACCGCCCCAAATGCCGCCCTCACCTACCTCACATGAGTGTCACTGCTGCTCTTTCACCAGGCCACTGCTGCACCCTCTGCGGGGCTCACCTCAGCCCTCCTACTCCCTTCCCCCACCTGCAGTGGGGGCAGTTTCCTGCCCTGCTGCACTGAAATGGGACTCAATTTAATTGGTTTAACGGCTGGATCCCTGTGGCCAGACATTAAACTAATTAAACTGAGCTCCATTTCAGCGTGGCAGAGCAGGGACTGGGATCTGGAGGAGTGAGAAGTGGCAGTTGTAGGAACTGCAAATGGCTCCTTAAGAAGCCACATGTGGCTCAGCCACCCAGCCGGCAATGCTCAGAAAAATCTAATGGTGACCCATATTTGGGTCCCGACCCATAGGTTGGGAATCCCTGGTCTAGATAATATTTAGTTTTGCCTTGAGTGCAGAGGACTGGATTAGAAAACCTTCAAAGTTTCTCCCAGTCCTAACATTCCATGATTTCTCCCCACCAAGCAACATTCATAATAGGCACTGCACTTTCTTGTAGGTTGCTGTCCTTACCAAGGCAGATTAGGAGATAAAACAGAAAGAGTGACATAGAAAACAGGGACATTATATGGGCAGTTCCTCATACCTAGAGCTCCCAAATTCCACCTCAATAGAGTTCTGCATTTCATCCATGTTCCCTCCTCAGCTACATCTAAAATCCGCATGTGTATGAAGACTGATGTAATAGAAACTCACTGAACTTATGCCTGGAATCCAGATTTCCCAATATGAATGGTGTGGTACGGTTAACTTCATTTGAGGGCTGCTATTCAGTCCACTGACTTTATCGCAAAGACGCTGTTATCCTTCTTGGGACTGGAGAAGGATGGTGGTCTGGGGAGAACCCGGGCCCCGCACACTCATTCCATGTTCCAGCCCAAGGACCCTGTGTGGCTGCTCCTGGTGGGGAGGGCTTCCCTCACCCTGGATGCCGCAGCTCTTCTCCCTGGGCCAATTCCCCAGATGATCCCTCGCTACCCCATACCTCCTCCAGGCAGTGGCAGCAGCAGCACGTTCCCCCTCCTGGATCGGCTCCCCCCTCCCCACAGGGTGATCAGTTCTTTCTGGCCTCACGTCGAATCTCAGGGCCACCGGGACAGAGGCCCCAGCCTCTCGTTGCTGAAAACTCCTCCCCTCCCCTGCTGTTCCTAGAAAAACTCCTCTGGCTTTCCTCCACTTGCCTCCTATGCTCTCCTCTATCACCCCTACCTCTCACTGTGCAAAGGGTTTTTAAACGCAGTTTTAAGTGGGACCAGCTGGCCCAACTGATTTAGGGCAGGCTCCTTCCCAGCTGCTCCCATTCCATTTGTTTGCCAGTTCAACACAGCCCTGCTTTTCCCTCTTATACTCACTCCCCTGTCCTTACCCTGTCATAACGGTCAAAAGCTGTGTTGTGATAGCATGGAAGAAACTAGCTGGTCAAGGGACTGATAGGACAAAGGCAGCTAAGAATGGCTCTCTCCTCTGGATCAGCTGGAAACTGAACTTTTGGATTTTGATACACTATTGCTAAAAACCAGAAGAAGTCACTAGAACTGGACTAAATCTAGCAATGAAAAAACTTCATTACATCTCCCTCTCTCCCTCTCCCACTTTATACACTTTGGTTGGTTGCCAGAAAAAAAAAGTGTTCAATAGCTGTTAAGAGAATGTTATGAAAAAGACCCCTATAACTTATCATTTCATAAAGTAGGAAAAATACATTATTATGGAATTTTGTTGTACAAAGAAAAAAAGGACATGCTGCAATCTAATATTTCATGGAAATGATTGCATATAAGTGAACATGTGATTAACTTTACATTCTGCAGAGCAGGTGTGTGAGAAAATATTTTCCTTCTAAGTGGGAGAGAAAGGAGGCAAAGGAAAGTGGGTGAGAAAGAGGGGCTGGGATTTCTAGATGAAACATAACATTTTAAAACAATCATGGGAACAGGGAATACGCTAAGCCTGCCTGGAGACATATCTCCATTTGGGGGGAAAAAAACACGGATTTTATTTAACTGTGCAGTTTGCCATTCAATAAAAAAGTATTTACCATTAATACCAAAAGATTACCATGTAGCTTCCATTCAAAATAGTTTATAGATGGACAAAGTGACTGCACTTCTGGATCAAATACTTTAAGAGCTGATGAGTCAAGAAAAATCAAAGTTATAGAAGACATTTTAAGAAGCTTAACTCAATCTACCTTCCATAAAACATACTTAACTTCTATAATCACAGCTTGGGAAAAAAAGGTTATTTTCAAAAGGGGGAGGAAAAAAATAAATATGTGCTCTCATAATGCACCATAATAGGCATTTTATTCAGTACATTAAAAGATATGAGTCACATGTTCGTGTTAGCAGAGAGGGAAGGGGAGAAGGATGCTTAGGATATATTCTTACCCAGCAACTAGAACGTATTTTCCATCTGGTTGATCCTTTAACCTTTCCAGCAGGGACAAACGTACTTTGGCTTTGGTTTGGCCATAGATTTCAATTTCATCTGCAAGCAATCCTATCTCCTTGGCAAGTACATCAACAGCTTTTGGACTCTGTCCTCGGGAAATTTCAATATCACTGGAAAAGAAAACAAATAGGAGCCAAGAGACTTCTCAGCTTAGGTGGTCGATGACAGAATACAAAATAACAGCAAACACCGCAACAATAAAGTTATTGTAACCGTTTTATGATCTCTTCTTCCAGATTTTGTTATCTGAACCTAAATACTAGCTAATGCCTAATGCAATATTGGAAAATGTGTTATCCATATTCCCTCAGCAAAGTTGACTAACATTTATTTCATTGTATTCTTTTATTTAATTGTGGTCCAAGTATTGCATAATGACTTCATATCAGACTACTCCACGTCTGCTGGATATTCAAGAATGTAATTTTTGAATTGATTTTCCGTCTATTTCTTTTCTTCCTCTTTTAGAAGTACATTTCAGGATTTACATGCACACATTACTGAAATGCACATATATTCTTTAAAGTCAACACACATATATACATGGAAAAACACAGTTGTACATCAAAGAATGTGAAAGCCAACTTTAAGCCTCACTACTTCCACATGAGGTAATGTAACAAGACAAATAATATATACAGAGATCAGTTCACCCACCATGAAAATACAACAATATGTGGAATAGTACATGATTGCTGTTTAACTATTCACAAAACTACACAGCATGTGAAAATAAGATGGAAAGAAGAACAAGGCAACAGACAGAAACTGCAGGGTCTTTACCGTGGGTTAGGAGATCATCATAAACTAAATTGGGATTTAACATCAAATTTAACAGGTCTAACCTTGCAAAAGAAATACCATGGGATCTTTAATATCTGCACATGAATAGGGACTAACGTGAAAACTCAATTCCAGATTCCATCTCTTAGCATTCGTTAACATTAGATTGGGGCATTTGTTCAATTCTGATACAGAGACAAGTGTACCGTTGTCACCACCCACATTTTCTGCAGCAGCGAGGTGTCCTTCCAGAAGTCTCTAATCCCAGTCTGCCCCCCTCTAGTGAGATGTTACAGAAATCATAATACACAACCATTTGGCTGTGAACTGTTCATACTCATTCCCCCTCACTTAAATGCATCGTCTTCCCTTGCATCGAACCAATGAGACTCTTGCATAAAAGATAAGTTCAGTCTTCCTAAGGTTTACTGCATCAAACTATAATATATACAGGTTAAAACTCTCTCGTGCAGCACCCTTAGGATCTGATCAATGCTGAACGAAAGAATTTGCTGGACCATGGGAGGTCAATATTGTCTAACATACTACCAACACTTACATTGCTTTCTAGTGTCTTAGAAGACATTTAGGAGTAAAGTCTTCTAAATAACAGCACAAAACATGGAGAGCCAGGACTGGTGGCTGTAAACAAACTTTATGGGACCGCGAGAAACTTGGCCACACCAATAAGTGTTTGTCTGCTTAACTAAAATAATGCTGGATTTCATATGTTGCCAGATAATAGAATTCCAGATTACAGAGCTCAACCTGCACTTTAAAAAAAAAATGCTGAATCTGGTTTATATAAGGGAATGAAACATGAAAATTTCAGCAGCTGTGACACCATATGGATGTGCAAGATAATATTGTTGATCAGCAAAGCGAAATAGATGTGTACTTGGCAAAATATTTTTAGTTCAACCCTATTTCATTTTAAGATACTGAAATTTCTGTACACAATTGTGTTATACCAGGGAGGGGTACAAATGGAGACATCCACCATAGTGTAGTCAGAAACATAAAATAATTTATTTTGAACACAACTAGATCAATTTCCTATTAACAGTATGGTGTCAGTAAAGACTTCGCAATGATTCGGCATTTATAACTAAATCTAAATGCTGGAAAAGGCTTTTTAAGTGTTTATGTTCAGTCAATTGTATCTACCAAAAAATATGCACCACAGTGTTTCTAATAGCGAACATTACTAGGCATCCATCTATGTCTATGGGGCAGTAGATATAAATACAACTAAAATATTTCTAACACAGAGATTGTTATAATCACCATCAATAAAAAATCATGTGCTTTTCTACTGGACCTGGGTATACAGGTTGCTCCTGCTAAACCTAGGCACTCTCTGGTCCAGCAGGACCAGCGATGCTCCTGGACCAGATGGGGCCAGGACAGAGGGACAAGCTGAGCCCCATAGGGGACCGGGGCCACAGCACCATCACCAGAGTGCCTGCCTATCCTGGGCAGCCACGCGGGGCCAGGGAGCCAACTGCAACATCAAGCCTCAGTTGCAGGGCCATAGAGCCGCAGGTGGAGGGCCAGGGACTGGGAGGCATTAAACTTCCCTGGTCTGGCAAAATCCTTTGTTCCAAACCACTAAGGAAAAAAGCTGCTGCTGAGATCAGCACCGAAGTCTTCCACACACTGTGGTTCAGTTCTAGAGCCAACTACTTGAACAAAAACGCATCGCCTTTAAACCCGTATACGAAACCCAATATATGAAAATGTTTTTATTTCTTCCAAGTATGTTTGAACTGAAGTTTATGAAACAGAAAACTTCTTTTTTAATTAAGAGAATCTTTAACTCTTGCAATCAGGGCTACATGCAGTTTTTTTCCAGATTGCTGAAGACTCATATTGCAGTTTTCATTCCTAATTGTTCTTGGTTTTTTGCATACTTGAAATTCAGCATTAGAAACAGCTATAAGAGACAGGCTGAGAGCCTGCGGCAGGATTCCTTAGTTAAATGGCATATAAACCAACAGGGCAGAGCAACTTTAATCCAATTACATACTGTCATACAGAGAGCTGCAGCATACAGCACAGAGGAGGGGCAAAGAGTCTAGAGAGTGACCCAAAGTGCAGTGCATCTTTCCATAGACTTTCCACAGGTTTTGGATCTAGCCCTTATAATCTCACTTAACTCACTGTTTCCTTTACAATGTGCCTACCTGGTAAATGGTCAGCCTAATGGCTCCAACTGGTACAGCTCCCAGTTAGAGAGCTCGATCAGCAGTTTAGCCTGAACATCTACTATTCTTCTTGGAATTTGTGTGTTTTGTGGAGGAGACAAAGCAAAAGCGTAATTTCGCCTTCCATGTTTGCACATATTCCAAATACACATCTTACAACAGTGTATAAAATGTATGCCTTGAAAGGTTTTACTTTAGTTTAAAAAGTTACAAAGGTCTCCAATTTTACTTTTCTATGTACATTTAAAATTAGTTGCATTCATGTAGATCTGCACATTCCTTTTCTAATAGTACATTTATTATACATTTTCATTCTCCACTGCACTTACTACACTCAGAATAATCTAACGTATTTATCCTCTCTATAGCTGTCAGCTTTCCAATGCCTACGTTAAACACATTTATTTTACTGTTTTCTAAAAAATGTATGAGGCTTAATTTTTGTTATTGTTGCTAATGAATGTATTGTTTTGATTTCTGCACAAAAAGAAACATGGGAAATTAAAAATAACTTTTAATCAGCATGTTAAGTCTGCAGAAGTTTTTGGTAATGTTAGTTTGACTAAACTATATTCATGTGCACCAGCTTTTTTCAACATCTGACAGGGATGGCCAGTTTTTAAATATGCAATATTAGTATTTTCAATACGTACACATTTTACATATTTGATATTAAATAAAGATTAGAACAGGCTTTCTATCAGAACCAGACTTGCTAAATATTTGGTGGCAACAGTGTACCACTACACTGGAAATTACAAAATATGAGATTTGTTTTAAATCTCTACATCTTCTCAGTATGCACACTGAGAATTTTATTACAGTGTCCTTCGAAATGCACTGAGGATTTTATTACAGTCCTCTTTGGAAATGAATCTAATTAGCGCCCCAGAGCTCCCTGAGAGAGAATAGCAGATGTTCCCTATTGTAGTTCCTGTGCTTCTTTCCTTCTCGTTTTTCATGAAAAATCCATCTGTTTCCAAATAAAAATTGCATATTGTTGTAAAAGAATATTTTATACCTTCCCTGGCAAACTGTACATTTAAAAGGAAAAACACAACTATAAAGTTACAGTAATTAAACTAATGGAAAACCTGTCACTGGCAACGTTTTAAAAATGGTATGGGGAGGGAAGCAGGTTTCTTGTTGTGTAGAAATTTTATCATCATCATCATCAATTCTATGGCACAAAGTTCAGTCTGATCTACTGTTTCTTTATACTTTTAAAGAGAGGTTTTCAAGGATGAAAAATATGAAATTACATATATTTGCCTGTTAAAAGCCTCAGGATATCAACTTTTTGCTTTCTATCTGCACTTTATAAAATACTTGTTCTTTTGGCTTCTGTTTTAAATTACAAACTGAATCTGTGTCAATTACACAATTAAAACAAGAGACATCTAAAGGTGAAGTGAAATGCTTTCTTTAAAAGCATGTACTAATTTTAACTTTAAATGTAAAAAATGCAATATTTTCAGAAGCGGGCTTATATAAATGAATATATCTTCAGACTCTACTCGCCATAAAGTGGATTCAAGCCATCAGGCTTCTCTCAGACTTATGTGCACACAGACACACACACACACAAACTTCATACTAAGAGCCAACACACAGCTACGTTCCTTTTGCTGTCAACAGCTGCGGCAAGGCAAATGTGGATCCCTGAAGGCCTGAACATAGGCAGTAAATGAAGAGGAAATGATAAAAAAGAATTTAGTTATACAAAATAATAGATCTGTAAACCTTCAAGTCTGCAGAAATACATTGTTGGGCCCCAATTCAGGAAAACTGCTAAGCAGAGAAGCACTTATGCATGAGTTCAGATGCCTCTGAAACCACTGGGACTTACACAGTTAAGCATGCCCTCCAGTACTTTCTGGACTTAGGATCCCACTCATTTGGGAGCTTCCCGATTTTTCAGCAAACTAATTCAGTGCACCCTTCAGTTTTAGAATTCTTAAAGTGCCCTCCATTAAAAAAATAAATACTACTAAATACCAGGATATTTAGTGCTGTAATAACAGAAAAAGTAAATACACAGAATATCTGCTTCTGTATGCTATGCAACGTATTTAAGAGAGCCATGATTAGAGTTAGTTTAATGATTAAGCCACTTGCCCATAGTTCATTATGTTTATTACCTGGGCACTGGGGAGAGGGGCTGAAGTTTCAAGCAATGGAGGTTCCACTTCCTGTATTGCTGAGACTGGATCCATCTCTCACTGGTTTTTACCATGTTCTTTTACAGAGAAAAAGAAAAACATTGTATGATAGCTGCTTTATAAATGTTGAACTGTTTGATTTCAGTTACGTAGAATCTACGTATGTGATTTCATACTGGCTAAAATAATCTATATACAAAGGAGCGTAACAAGCATACCTACATCATAAGGATCTTCCAATGCCTTGTCTTCAGGAATAAAGGAAAAAAATTACTGCTTTGTTTACTCAAAATTTCAAGGAATGGCAGGATCACGTAGCATAAATTGCACTACAATCTTTGGGTGAGCACTTGGAGGTATGCTTCCTCCAGGCCAGAATTTTACAATTTTCTCTCTCTCCACAAACATATATCTCCCACTCTCTCTAAATTACAAAAAAGTGTTAACTGTTTAAGGAGTCCTCCTCTTGCTCTCTGGGATCCTCAGCGCTGGTTGTTCCATTTCAAAAGGATAAGCAAACGGATTAACCCTTGAGACTTCCTTTTAAGCCCTCAGTTAACAGTCACATACTATAAAACTAGAAACTGGTTGCTTCCCCCCCCCCATGTGACATCAGACATTATCGGTGACTTTCAACGTACAGTATCCTCCAACAATTTGGTCAACATAGCAGAGCCCTGATGATAAATAAAGGAACTGGTATGGCACTGTTAGTGGGCAGTAACTCATCCTGAAGAGGAAAACTGGGGTTTATGCACTGAAGCAGACATTATCATACAAAGAGGAATCCCCACTAGGAACTCGTCATCTAGCATTACTATTCCCTTGAGCTTTGCAGTCCGCCACCTTCTTGAAATGTTGCTCCTTCAGGTTGATGTGGCAAAGGTGATACAACCCAAGGCTGACCCAGCTGGGCTGCTGAGAGTTATGAGCAAAGCGGGAGTTAGTGTAGGATTTTTGTTTTTTTAAATGCACCAATTTAATTGGGGGGTATTATACTTTAAAACAATCCAAATGAATAATACTAATAATCAGTGAGCCATGTGGGCAAAAGCAGTAAAATTTATTGGGCTTTAGAAAAAAAATAGTTCCCTTGGGCACCTACTTCCCAAGGCTTGACATGAGTCTCAAGCATTAAGTTTGGGTGAACATATAGCTGTCATATGAAGTAATATTTTCTTTAGGGCACTATTTTACAGTTACTGCCTGTGCAGCTTGTCAACAGTTGCATGTCATGGAATCGTAATCCAGAGGGTTCCCGAGATAAACAGATGGTGCTCCAACAGAACCAGGATCTTCAAGAGCTTTACAGATTCTCACAACTTTATTAACTTCATTTTAAACATGGGTGAACTGAGGCACAGAAAACTCAGTTCTATCATGGCTCCACCACAGAATATCTGGCATTGTGACTTGCACCCACTTCCTTGAATGCAGAGGATCCCTCTTCCTCCAACATCTATACATCAAATGACCCTACAATGCTCAGTGAAAACACTGTAATGTGGAGGATGCATGTTATAACCACTACTGTTTCCCCACATGTGCTTTACCATTTTATCTTATGCATTTTCTTTTCTTCTTTACACCTCTGCATTCTTCTACCTCCTAATTTGACTCACTCATTTCTGCTTTATCCATTCAACTCTTAGCAGCAGCAACAGTTGAAAGAAAGACACTGCAAGCACAGAGGTCTGAAACAGCACAATTCTAAAATGAAATGGACTTGTACTGCATACTCAGAACTACTTTTATGTTGCAGGCTTGCATGAGAACTAAAGCCTGTACGTATCTGAATGCAGTAATTTGAACCACCAGCAATGAGGTGGTAATAAAGTAGGGAAAGACCTTCTTAGGACTTCTGTGCTTCTGATATGGAAATTGTGAGCATGGCAGGGAACCTATACGTAAAAGACTCATTAGTGTGCATAGTAGGACCATAAGTCTGTAAGCATAACTCTGTGCAGAGTATTCCGCCACACATGATAAACGTTCTTTTAATTTTGGAAATGGCTGTGTGCTAACTTTATGCTGTGCCAATTTAATCCAACAGCCCTTCTTTCAAGTAAATATAAAACACATACAGTAGAACCCCAAGATACGCATACTCAGGTTGTGCGCATCTTGGGTTAACGTAACTCTGACTGTCTGGAGCTGGTGCCTGGCTCCAGGCTGCCCACCACTCAGGGGAGCCAGGAAACTGACCAGTGCAGCAGCACTGGTCAGTTTCCCGCTCCTGTAAGTGGCAGGCAGCCAGAAGCCAGGGGGAGGAGAGGGGGAACTGACCAGCACTGCTGCACCGGTGAGTTTTCTAGCTCCCTGAGTAACACGAAATTTGACTTATGTGGGGTTGCTCTGGAATGCAACCTCCGCGTAAGTTGGGGATGTACTATCCATAGTACTCCTTCAATGGAAGATCTATTTACGCAGTAAAAAAAGCCAAAGAAAAGCATCTAACGATCAGCATATTTTAGAGACATTGGCAAATTAATCAAAGCAAGCTTTAACCAATCTCGAACTACTCTAGCATAACTGTGATGATCCAAACAAAATCCCAAAATGTCTAAATTTAAGTGTCTACTCAGTCTTTAAACTTGCTTGACGGTGAAATAAAATGAGGCAAAAATACTTGAGACTCACACAGAGGAGTGTTCCTGGCTCTACATTTCCATAGCACTTCATAAAGATCAATAACTCTTCACAAAGCCATAGGGTTGCAGAAAGTCAGAAGTATAATTCCTTCACTGACACTAGTTTTTAACTAGATCTACAAATCTTTTTATCACACTTCGTTAGAGTTGTCACTGTATTTTATTTTGATTGTAATTTCTCATTTATCTCTATCTTGATTTTTAAAAAAAAACAGGAATGAATCACACCCCAAAGTACCATTGCATTGATTATATTACAAAGGCAGGTTCAGGTCATCGTTTTCCTCTTTTTAAATTTGTCAGACTTCTGCAGCCGCAACTCTAGAGCAGTGGTTCCCCACCTTTTCACCAATCACCCCTTCACACTGTTCACAGACCCCCAACTACCTCCCCATGCCATTCATGGATCCCCATCCAGGCCAATTCTATCCATTATGTACACTTCATTAAATGAAAAAGGAAACCACAACATAGATTTTCAGGTAGCAATTAGTAACATTATTGGAAGATATTTAATAATTATTTGTAACTTTGCAATTTATTTAGAGCTTATTTTTATGATCATTTTTATTTATCTTTTATTTTTTTCACAGACCCCCTGCAATACTCTCATGGACCCCAGGCTGGGAATCACTGCTCTACAGCCCAGTAAACATTGTGTGTTTCACACAGTTTGG
Organism: Carettochelys insculpta; assembly: GCF_033958435.1. Taxonomy (NCBI): domain Eukaryota; kingdom Metazoa; phylum Chordata; order Testudines; family Carettochelyidae; genus Carettochelys; species Carettochelys insculpta. The sequence continues at coordinate 94,738,198 of NC_134139.1, forward strand.
GGTCATACTAACCTGCATCCGCATTGCTATTGTCAGAGGACCAATAGCCTCTATCACTGCCTGTTTACTGCATTTTAAATCTTGACCATAACCAGATTTCCCTGTAAAAGAAAGCATTGCACTAATGAGTCACAAGGCCATTGAGAGCAGGAATGGGCAGAAACATGTTAAAGAGACATCGTCATCCAAAAAACAATCTGATTTCTGAATGCTTATTCCCAATTTAATAACTCCACTGCTGAAATACCATTATCACTTTCATTTTAAACAGACATCTGCTGGAAGAGTGGTGTGCAAGTGTATATGAATTGCCTATCCAAAGGAAACCTGCTCCAGTTAACAAATGGGCTATTTGTGCAAAAAGCTACAGAATGTGTTAGGATTTGGAAAATTACATATACTAGAAACGATCCACTGGACAAACAGGGAAAAGATTTTTAGTTTACTTTTTTCCACGGCATATTATTTTGAGAGGGTAATGAAATTAAGAAGCATATGATAATTAAAAATACTACCATTAGCCAATGAGATTTTTACTCTGAACTCAGCATAGACAAAGTTTTCTGGCATTAACGAGTAGTAAGTCTCCTTGAGCAATATTACTTCAAATGCGGGACTTTTTGCATAAGTCAACCCAATTATTATAACTGGCTTCCTGTAGGGTGTCTTTCAGTGGTCATGAATTAGATTAGATGGCAGCATACTGTTTTGTCACTGTTCTCCTCATTAACCTCGTTTGTTTTTTCAACCCATTTGTTGCTTCTGGACAGTGATTTCTTCAGGGTAAGACCCCTCTTTCAATCTAAACATTAGCCAGAACAATAGGGTCTTTAACTTAAACGCAGACTCTAGGCATTACAGTAACAGTTAACTATAATAATAATACAGCATTTGTTGTATTAGCCTTATACCTTTGGGAACCAGAACTCAAACCCTGACCCAGTCAGGCTGTCTCTTCCTAATCCCCATCTGTGCACATCACAAAAACATCCACACAATTTGGCACAATTCTCACCCTTAAAGTGTCTCAGAACTAGAACATCGGGGACATCGTGGATCATAATTAACAGCATGCTGACATAAGTGAAGGGAGAAACTTGCTCAACAACTGCCCACACAATGCTTGACTCTAGACAACACTATTAGTCATCATATCGTACTTATCTTCATGAACATTGAAGTCACAGAGAGACCAAAAGGCCTTGTTTACATGCACATTGAGCCTAATTCAATTCATTTGCTAAACACTTTCTCAAATGCTTCCACATCAAGTACCTTTATCTCAGTGACAAAGCTAATTAAATAATAGTGAATATACTCCTAACACTACACACAGAGTAAAAACATTTAAAAGACGTTCTGCTTTTGCTACCACTTCTTGTTTTAAACAAGATCTTCTGGTGTTTTTCAATTTTAGACAAGAATCCTATGCAATTTACTACAAGTTATAACAGTTTGTCAGTCATAAACTGACTACGGTTGCAATGAGACCATGCTGGGACTTTTGCCAGAACAACGAATGAAATAGGACGGATGAAGTTAAATTCCCGTTCTTTAAGACATCTGTGCTTTACAGAAATATTTCAAGTTTTTATTTGATTTGGCTTAATTTGTCTTCTTTATCAATGCAGAGATTAGCATGTGTGTTAGACAGAGAGATTTCCCTTTAACAGCATTCTCTCAATCTGCGTGTACTTACGTCATAAAGTCAGACTCATCAAGCTTTTGCAGGGAAACAGGCCAAAGTGGAGAGTTAGAATTCACACACACTAACCAAGGGAGAAAAGTAGTGTTTGAGACATCTCACTTATAGTAGATATTCCAACTGAAGGTCTGACCTTGTCCATCCACACATCCTCTGCAGGTATTTAGGTGTATTAGCTCAGTACAAATGTGCATCCTGTACCCCTTCTTCTATCCTGACCCACGGCCTCTTCCAGGCCTACTTATTTGTTGCATACCAGGTTGCAGAGACTCTGCTTGTGCTCCCAGGCAGTCCCACTGCATCCCAGCAGGCTGTTTCACAACTATATACATATGCTCTTAGCCATGGATTTTCAAAGGTTAGCAAGAGCCTATTGAAGAGGTTATTATTCCTGATGTAATACCATAGTAATGAGTAGAGATAAGAAGGATGCCATATCAATGGAAATTTCTTTTTTACAAAACATTGTAAATGAAACACATATCACACCTCACATTATATAAAAGATTGCATCTGAATGAAATTCCATTACCAAACTGAATTCTTCAGATCCATCTAGTTTATATAATCAGAACTATACAAGACAATTATGTCCTCACTATTTTGTGGTACTTATCTTTTATTCTGGGAAATAAAAGAGTCAGATGTGTCAGTGGGTATTTACACACGAAATAACGCAGCTACCACCATGCAAAAATAACAGTCATTTCATGGCTGCTGTTGCTTTCAGAATGCATTTCACTACTGTGGTCTCTCAAATATTAAAAACAGGACATTTTAAGGTGTGAAACAAATCAAAACAATTTTCTGAGCAAATCCATAAGATTCAAATATACAATTAGAGTAAAAAAAATATAAGACTGCAACTTCCTTGATGTTACAATCATTTAATAATAGGCTTTTTAATAAATAACTTACAATTCATCTAAGTGATTTTTTTCCTGTCCAGCACAGACAAAAGTATACTTTCCCTAAACATTTTAATGGACACCGAATAAAAAAAAAAAAGGTAAAATGGATTTCTGCTATTCTTCCACTGTTTCTACATGTGACAGACTGTCATGAAACACAGGCAGGAAGACTGATGCATATTTGTAGATGGCTTAAATAAAAAACATTTTCTTTTCAAAATTCTGTGTTGTCTTTCAAAAAATGTCAGAGACATACATACATCCAGGGCTCCCATACTGCAGCTGGATACATCCAGAGGGACATATGCTCATGCAGAGTCAGACTGAAATCATCGTGCTTTACATATCTGTTTTAGGAACCTATATGGACCACACTGCCAAATCTGAGCACCTCACTATATTTCAATGTATTTATCCTCACAATAATCCTGCAGAATAGGAAAGAACTGTTATCTATTAGCTGCCAATGTGGAACTGAAGCTTCTTCTTCTTTGGTGGTCAGTCAATAATGAGCAGGAGGTCTTTGTGTCACCCTACTTCTGAGTTCATTGATGACTCATCAGCCCAGTGCTGGAGCTGCAGATCTTATCCCAGAAGGGGCAGGTGTTGGTAGCTGTTGGAGGGATGCGGGGCTATTTTTTATGCTCTTTTCTTCTTCTCCATCTCTCCTGTCTGCACTGCAGCAGAAACTCTCAAATTGCACCACTCCCTCACGGATTACCACCCTCCCCAGAGGAAGAGTCTTGGGCAAGATTCTCCCAAGTGTCAACGCTGATGCCACACTTTTTCATGTGTGCCTTCAGCATGTCCTTATATCACTTCCACCGGCCCCCAAAGCTCCTCTGTCCTTCCTCCTATTTGGAAAACAGAATCTGTTTTGGGAGGCTCTGATCAGACATCTGAACCAGGTGAGCAGTCCAACGAAGTTGTTGATGAATGATAATGGCTTCATTGCTGGTCAAGTTCAACTCTTCCAGGACACTGGCGTACATGCACCTATCCTCCCAAGACATATTTAGGATTCTCTTGAGGCAGCACTGACAATATTGTTCAAGCGCCTTCAAATGATGCTTATATGTTGTCTAGATTTCACATGCGTACAGTAGCATTGGAACAACCACTGCATGGTATGGAAGCTTTGTCATGGGATAGACATCCCAGTTCTCAAAGACCCTTTGTCTCAGGCATGGAAAAGCAGAGCTTGCATGGCTCAGATGATGCTGGATTTCCACATCAATGGAGACTTTAGCAGAAAGATGATTTCTAAAGTATGGGAAGTGCTCCACATTTTCCAGCAGTTCTCCCTTGGCTTCAATAGATGGTACATGAGACTGTCCCGTTAATGGAGGATGGTGGAGTACTTGATCTTGGTCTTTTTGATATTTAGCGTGAGGCCGAGATTCTCATATGCATCAGCAAAGGCACTTAAGATGGTCTGAAAGTCTGCAGGAGAAAGAGCAGCAACCATGTTGTCATCTGCATACTGGAGCTCCATGATCAAGGTCATGGAGGTCTTCCTTTTAGCCTTCAGTCTCCTGATACTGAAAAGCTTCCCATTCATTCTGAGGCACAGTCAGACGAAGGACAGGGTTGCCAGGAATCCAGTTTTCAACCTGAACGCCCCGTTGAAAAGGGACCATATCATGGCAGCACCATTCACCTGTAAAAGTCTGACTGGCAGGACAGCAGGTCTAAGGCCAGCTCCTTACCTGTACTGGCTCAGCATGGATCCCAGAAGCAGCCAACACTGTCTGGCTCCGAGGTGCAGAGACAGACACGGAGGGTCTACATGTTGCCCCTGTCCTGAGCGCTGGCTCTGCAGCTCCCACTGGCTAGGGACCACAAACAATGGGACCTGAGGCAGAGGCACCTGCAGGCATGGACAAAGTGCATAGCACCCTGGGCCCTCCACCTAGGAGCTGGACACACCAACTGTTTCTGGGAGCTGCCTAAGGTAAGGGATACCTGGATGGTGTCAGCACTCCAAACCCCCTCCCCACATCCCAGCCTCCTGTCCCAGCCCTGAATGCCCCCAGCCCAAAACCCTTTATCCACAGCCCTGCCCCAGAGTCCCCACCTCCAGCAGAAGCCTGCACTCTAGCCCCTTACTTTAAGCCCCTTCTGCACTCCAAACCACCCATCCTCAGTCACATGCTACAAGCTGCACCCTGAGCCAGCACCATCATCCCCTCTTATGTCCCAAACCAGAACCTACACCAACAACCTGAACCCCTCATTTCTGGCTCCACCCTGGAGCCCACACCCCCAAATGGAGCACCCCCTGCCTCCCGCACACCACTCCCAAGCCCCAGCCTGCTGAACATGAATGAGGGTAGTCGAAAGTGAGTGACAGAAGGAAGATGGAAGGAGTGGGCTCAGGGTCACAGCGAATGGGAAAGGCAGGGGTGGTGCCTTTGTGAAGAGCTGGGAAAGGGTGTTCGATTCTGTGGGATTACAAAGTTGGCAACCTTAACTGAGGGCATCTTTAAACAGCAAGTTGGTGCATGACAACTTAGGGTGTAAATCTACAGTGCTTTGCTGTACCCCAGACTAACTGCCTATAGACCCTGCATCTGCACATTAAAGGTTCCCTAACAAGCTTTGAACTGGATCTGCTTGTTTATTTAAAATCTTGTTTTTAAAACAGTATTCTGTTGTTATATTTCCTACAATATTTTCAAACAGGATTTGTTTTCTGAAAATAGCCTGATAGCTTTGCTATGAATTTCAATGGACTTTAAATCTGGATAGATCTTCCACTTTCTCTTTTGGTTTAAAAGCTGGAACAAATGAAGACTTCATGTCCATAATTTAACTGTTTTAAATTAAAAAACAAGCCAGAGAATAACATGGCGCAACGGCTGGTTTTGTAACCATTGCTGTGATAACCACAAGTTGTTAGAATTCTATGAAATAACACAGAAGGTACGTAAAAAAAAAAAAAACCAAAAAACAAAAAATAAACAAAAAAAACCTAAAAAGCCAAGTAATTTGCTCCTGGGGAGAGCCTGAGATGATGTATTTTATAACAGAACGTTTCATACTGTTCTACTATGAACTAGAGATGACTTTAAAATGTTAGATCATTTTGATATTAGAAAGTAAAATCCATTTATTCTGCTATAAGTTCTAAGTAGTATTGTGCGACAATAACTGGAACTTTCTGAGGATGTTATTCAAATGTTACATAAGCCTGACTCAACGTCTAAACACGTATGTACTTCTGCTCCCATAGTAGCTAGCTATTTCAACAGAATTTCATGTATGTCTGTAACATATCTTTGTACTGTAGAGAACAAAACAGCAGTCCTGTAGCACTTTAAAAGACTAACAAAGTAATTTATTAGGTGATGAGGTTTTGTGGGACAGACCCACTTCTTCAGATCTCAACTTTGTACTTTAAGTCATAGAATCACAGAATCCTAGGGCTGGAAGGGACTGCAGGTCATCTAATCCAGCCCCCTGACTACAGCTGGATCAACCCCAACAAGGCTTTGTCAAGCCAGCACTTAAAAACCTGTAAGGATGGAAATTTCACCACCCCTCTGGGTAACCCATTCCAGTGCTTCACCACTCTCCTGCTGAAATTTTTTTTTCTAATATCCAGCCTACATTTCTCTCTGTGTAACTTGAGATCATTGCTCCTTGTTCTGCCATCCATCACTACAGAGAAGGGACTCTCTCCATCCTTTTTAGATAGGAGGAGGGAGGGTTACTTCCAGTTAATTTCTGGCACTTTCTAAACCTGTGGTGTCCAACAACATGCTCCCCATTCGCCACGTGTGGTGAATGAGGCAGCGGAGTGTGGCGAAATGCAGCTTAGGAGAGCCACACACACGGGGCTCTGCTCCGCACACACGCCCAAGTGCTTGGTGGGACAAGCGCATGGCTGCAGCAGTAGAGGCTCCAGCTGTGGGACGGCTCACGTGGCAGCAGGGGCAGCTTCTGCCCGGGGCGGCTTGCGCAGCTCCGGTGAGTAATCTTGTGGGGGGCAGCACCTGGCTGGGGGGCGGGTCCTGTGGTGATCAGTTAAATTTCTTTTGGATGCCACTGCAAACATTTGAAAGAGCTAGTCCTTTAGACTCACTATTGTTTCCATTCTAGCTAAATGGACAATTTTTACCAGATAAATGATTAAATTTAAACTCATACAATCCTAGGGCTGGACGGAACCTCATGAGGTCAAACAGACCAGCCGCCTGCCTAAAGCAGGATCAACACCAACTACATCACCCCAGCCATGACTATGTGAAGCCAGGACTTAAAAACCTCTAAGGATGGAGATTCTACCACCCCTCTTGGTAATGCGTTCCAGGGCTTCACCACCCTCCTGGGGAAATAGTTTTGGGTTTTGGTTTTTTTTCTAACAGCCAACCTATACCTCCCCCTCTGAAACTTGAGACAACTGCTCCTTGTTCTGCCATCTGTCACTAATGAGAACAGCCTCTCTATCGTTTTTAGAGCCTCCCTTCAGGAAGATGAAGGCTGCCATCAAATCGTCCCTCAGTCTTCTCTTCTGCAAACTAAATAAACCCAAATCCCTCAACCTCTCCTCACAGGTGAAGTGCTTCCTAAACTATTTTCTGCAGAACACTGGTGTTCTGTGAGCAACTTGCAGGTGTGCCATGAGCATTTGGAAAAATAATTAAAATGTTCACAATACATAACCATTTGACGATGACAACAGTAATGGAAAATACTGAATCAATTTTACTTCTGCATCACGTGAGAGTGGCAGTAGTCTAGCAACCCAGAAAGGCTGACTAACATTGTGCTAGCCTTGTGCCTCCCTCTCCTCTAATCATCTTTTCCTGTCTAAACAGTGAGGTAGCAAGTGGCAATGAAGTGCAGCACGTGTGCTACGTCAGTATGGCGGCTATGCTGTCAGTCCACTTTTTGATGTCAGCCAATGTGCGTGTGTGGTGTGGGATGATTTACTGAATTTATTTTTTCCACCGATATGAAGTAAACAGAATAAGTTACATTTCTTTTTTTAAAAAGCCACAAGTGAGTGACATACTACTGAGGAACCAGTACCGCCAACGAGGGAAGTAAATGTAAAATTTCCATTTTATGCAGAACATCACAGGTGTTCCTCATAAAAGATATTGTTTGTTGTTCCGTGGTCTTGAAGAAGTTTAAGAAACACTGTTGTAGGTTATTTTAATGTCTTAAAGCTTAGGCTTATTGGATCCAAGTTCCTATACAAAAATAAGATGAACTGCATGGCATTAAACACATTTAGTTTCATCATAATGCTTTGGATGCTGATCTTAGAAGCACTTAGGCTTGTGAATGATTTTACACATCTGATAATCCCACTGAGTTTAATAGGGCTGTTCTTCACAAAAGTGTTTAAGGGATAGAGTCTAGATGACTGACTACACAAACTCTTCTTCAATATGTATCAAACAAATTATCTTTATGGCTTTCTTTCATAAACTACTGCAGAAGAATAAAGGCTAACACTCACTGGTGGCTTTAAAAAAAACATCTGTACCATCATCAAATGCCACCATTTCATGGCTGAGTACATGGGGAAGTTACTACCTATAAATATAATCTTTTAGTAGAATTAACTAATTACATTAATTTAGTTTACAGTTGACCTGATGCCTGTTACACCAGTTTTAGATATCAATGGACTTCCATGAGCTACTCATTTCAACAAAGATACATTGGCAGTAGGTGTAACTGAATGACAATTCAGGGCAAGTGGCTACTCCTGTGCAAACTATCCTAAGTTTAAAAAAAAAAAAAAAAAAACTTGTCACATACTTTCTCCTTTGTAAAGGAAAGTAAAACATGGGTCAAATTTCAGTCTGTTCTTCTAGACTTTATAAAGGCATGCTCTATTGGCTGACATGCTAGCTGAGTTCTGAAGTCGTTTTCCATGGAGGAAATTTTTATTTATTTGTCCTCATATGTAAAACTAAACTGAATAAAGAATTAGAAAATAAGTAAGGAACAATCCTGAAATGGGAGCAGCTCTACAGGATGACCTAATTGGTTTTTTATCCCTCTAATATGTAGCACTATGTACATTCTATAATATAATAATTAAGTTATTAAGTTCATCAACAGTTGCATGAATGACCCATGCTCAGAACTGTCAGGTATATGAAGGATGAAATGTTATGCACACATAAAATATAGACACATTTATTTTTAAATGCCATATTCTAAACATTGCAATTCTTTGCTACATATCTCGTACTTATCCTTACATCCCAGATGTTTCTTTCAAGTGATATACAAGTTTAAACTGATCTTACCTGATAAAAAGTCTGGGTAACAATTGACAATGGTTGTTTCTGGCCTTATCCAACTGACTGGAATCTCTTTAGGCTTGATACTGCCTACCAGCACCACATCTGCCTGATGAAGCTACAAACACACAAACAAAAATATTCTAAAATTAGGAACATATTACGCAGCGTAGACCTAACACTTAGATTCAATTTATACTGAAACTTCTTACAGTACGCACAAGTGAATGCAAAAGATACCTTCTCCAGGCTTGATTCTTTTATTACAGAGAATCAGGAATAACGACATTTAAATCAATACACACATTCTGGTGTAAAGCCAGGAAAAATACCAGACACAGGGTCTATAATATCACGTGCAGATTGTATCTTGAAAAGCCCACAGTGCTTGAAAGTGCTACCTAACAGGACATTCTGGAGGAGCGTCTGTTTTGTGGAAGAAACTAAGCATTCAAGGTGTTGAGCTACCTGACCATCTCAATCATGAGCGACACACGGCATCACCCACACTGCAGAAGCAAGCCATATGGAGGGTATGGGGGGAGCCAACAAAGTTGCCAGCCTCTGCGCAAGGTGGGGGATGTAACAGGAGGCAGAAGCAGCTCCACGGTCCAGGAAAGGGGAGGGGCAGCCATCTCTCAGCACTGCCCAGAATGCACAACAGACTCTCCGCCAGCTCTCAGTGCTGCCCAGAGTGTGCAGTGTGCCATTCCAATGGCGATTTAAAGAGCCCAGTGCTCTGGGGGGGCTGCTACTCCTGCACCAATGGCAGCCAGGAGTCCTGTCTTTTGAACCGCCGGGCCTCAGAACAATTGCCCCCTTTGCTCCCCTGGCCACTGGCAGGCTCAGGAGGGAAGGGGAGTAGAGAGAGTGCCAGGGAAGAGGCAAGCAGAATGGGAGTGGGGCTGGGAGTAAGGGGCAGCATGGAGACAGGATGAGGGTCTCAGGAAGGGGCGGGGAGGAAGGAAATAGATGTTGCATTGTGTGCTGCTGCTGCTGCTGCAGGGGGGCTTGTGAGCAATGGCTGCCAGCAGCAGCTGCCTCTGTTACATCACAGTGGGACAGATGGGTAACAGCACTGGGACCCTACTCACTCCAATGCCCGTAGCAGGTGGAGGGCCCCGCTGCCCAGGAACTGGTCTGTGCCTTCAGCTCCAGCACTCCCGCCCCAGAGCTGGGTCCTCCTCTCTCTCAAGAGAGGGGCTGCTCGTTTCTTCAAGAGAGCCCTCCTCCTCTCCCAGGAATCAGCCCAGGCCACCTCCCCCATGCGTGCTCCAGCTGCACTAGCCAGCAGCACCAGAACAGCGTGGGAGACAGGGGACGTGTCTCCCAGCCACACCCACAGCTTCCGTAAGCCAATGCTCACAGAAGGGGGGTCCTCAAGCAGGGCCTGCACTGGGCCCCTCATGCCGGGAAGGGTGTTTGGACTGAGTGATGGGAACCTGCTGCTTATTTCCATTCTAGCAGCAGGGGGCCTGCCAACTCCATGCTCCTACCTGCATGGTGGCCAGGTGGAGTAGGGGAGAGCCCTGTGCAGGAATCCACAGCCACAAAAATGGCCCACAGCCACAAAGGGCATCTCTGTGGCTATACAGGACTCCACCGATCAGTATCATCATCAGTATTCCAGATGATGGTGAATCAAATTACAAATACGCATTGAAGTATTTCCCGTACTATTGTCCGTACTATTCATCCTAACATTTGGTTTGCTTTTCTGACTGATGATGAGATCACAGTCCTAAGTTATACATGCAAAAAATACCTTATTCTTAACTTTAACTCTGCATTTAGATTTGGCTTTTACAGTTACCTTAGCTGAGCTTAGAGCGCACTACTATCTTAAATAGTTTTAATGTATTTTCTTGAGCATGTTGAAGTGTGATTAACCAATATTTATTCTGCAGAATTTATTTCAGTCCTATTTATTCAAGATATTAAAGAAAATCAGAAATTAAAAATTATCAAAAGCACAAACACAATGTTATTAGGCTCTATTACATTTTGCTTTTAATTATTCATTCTAGCAAGAACTCTCTGATGAGGGAAAGAAAACAAATATCCTGGTCCCCAATCTTTGTGAGATATTGTTCAATGCTGGACGTCTATCTCAGGTGTTAAATATCACACACGCTTTAGAAGATGATTGCTTTACTTGGATAAGGGAGCAAGTTGCATTCCTCAATTTGAATCTAATTCTTGCATCAAACCATAACCAATAGCACATCTGATCTTCTTTCTAGGCTATTAAGTCTCACCTAATTAGATATCCTTAGCACATGCAGGATTTCTGCTAGAGTAAGTATCTGTCAAGTAAAATATTCACATAATCAGAGCCTACTGCACAACAGAGCCTGTTTTTGGCTTTATTTGTATTTTATTATGTTTCATCTTCACAGCATTTCAAACTTTACCACAATAATATATGTAGCAAAATTCTGAGGAAGACAACTTCCTCTTCTCTTCAGACTCCTCACGATCCCTCCCGGTAAAATCCCTGCAACCTGCATGGAAACTTTTTAAAGACAACAGAAGAGAGGCCCAACTTAAATGTATACCCCAAATCAAACAACAAAATAAGAGAACCAAAATAGTGTCACTGTGGCTTAACAACCAAGTAAAAAGTGGTGAGAGATAAAAGGCATGGTTTAAAACGTGCAAGTTAAATACTAGTGAGGGAAACCGAAAGGAGCATAAACTCTGTTAAATTAAGTGTAAAAATATAAGGAAAGCCAAAAAGGAGTTTGAAGAAGAGCTAGAAAAAAATTCAAAAAGTAACAGCAAAATGTTTTTTTAAGCACAGTATAAGCATGAAGTCTGGTGAAAAAACACAGGGAGGCCACTAGTGACTAGAGTGTAGAGATGCTAAAGGAGCACTCATAGATGATAAAATTTATTATTATTATTATTTAGATAAACTAAATATCATGTACTTCTTTGGTCCTCCCCAATGAGGATGTTAGGGAGATTCCAAAACCTGAGCCATTCTCCTTAGGTGACAAATCTGAGAAAATGTCCCAGATTGAGGTGTCATTAGAACAGGTTTTGCAACAAATGGATAAACTTAACAGTAACAAGTCACTGGGACCAGATGGCATTCACCCAAAAGTTCTGAAGGAACTCAAATGTGAAATTATGGAACTATTAACTGTGGTTTGTAACCTACCCTTCAAATCGTCTTCTGTATCTAATGACTTTACGATGGCTAACGTGACACAATATTTAAGAAAGGGTTCTAGAAATAATCCTGGCAATTACAGTCTGATAAATCTAACATCAGTAACAGGCAAATTATTTGAAACTATAGTGAAAAACAGAATTTTCAGACACACAGATGAACATAATTTGTTGGAGAAAAGTCAACATGGTTTCTGTAAAGGGAAATCATGCCTTACTAATCTGCTAGAGCACTTTGAGGACAACAAGCATGTGGACAAAGGAGACCCAGTGAATATAGCATACTTAAATTTCCAGAAAGCCTTTGACAAATTCCCACATCAAAGGCTCTTAAGTAAAATAAGTTGTCATGGGAGAAAAGGGAAGGTCCTCCCATGGACTGGTAAATGGTTAAAAGACAGGAAATAGATTGTCAGTTTTCATAATGAAGAGAGGTAACTAGTGGTAGCCACCAAGGGCCTGTACTGGGACCAATCCTATTCAATGTAATCATAAATGATCTGGAGAAAGGGGTAAATGGTGAGGTGGCAAAATCTGCTGCTGACACTACACTGCTCAAGGTAGTTAAGAATAAAGCAGACCGTGAGGAGCTTCAAAAGGCTCTCACAAAACTAGTTGACTGACCAACAAAATGGTAAATAAGTTTTAATATTGATAAATGCAAAGTAATGCACATTGGAAAAAACAATCTCAAATGATGGGGCTAATTTAGCCATAACCACGTAAGAGTCACTGTGCACAGTTCTCCAAAAACAAACATTCAATGTGCTACAGAAGTCAAAAAAGCAAACAGAATGTAAAGAATCATTCGAAAAGGGATAGAGCTGTGGTGTCCAGTATGTTCACTACTTGCAACGTGTGGCAAATGTAGGCATACCTAACTCATAAGAAATAATAATTCTTCTAATTCATCACACGTGCTCAAGATGATTAGCAGACTCACAATGCAGCAGGCGTCACAACTTGTTAGTGCGGTGCTATTGCGACTGACAACTTGCGACATGATCAGTCATCGTTAGTGGCTACTAAATTGACGATTTCAGCTTCAGGAAACTGCGTTATGTTGCGTGTATTAGAGACGCAGAAATACACACACAGAAGCAACATACTCACGTACACTTTCCATTCAAGCACATACCTCCCTCTTCTTTACTCAGAACTAACAAGAGGAAAGCTATGCCATGGAAACGTAGTAATAGAGTGACTCCGGTGTCTGAATGCTATCCCACTGCCTGGAGCCATCCAGCCATGAACAGACAGCCCCAGGAGCTTGGCCGCTCCCCACTCTTAGACGTGCTCCTGCCAAAGTCAGACACTGGGGCACATACCCATGTGAATGTTGCAGACACTGACTCACACTCTCATCTTGCCCCACCTCAGAAGCCGCCTGATTCATCCCTGTGCTCATCCAGGCGAGGCAGCCTGCCAGTGAGCGGAGAACCCCTGCAGGCACTGACACTGCACGTGCTGAAAGGGAGCACTGCAGTGCATGGCAAAGATGGGAGTTTGGTATCGTGCCCTTATTTAAAGTCATTTACATATATTTTGTTTGGTAGGTATTTCAAAGAGAAAAGTTTCAATTTACATTGTGTAATGTTTTATTCCCATATTAAATACTGGAATAGGTACCTATAACCATGGCTCAATTAAGGACTAGTACAGGTATGCCAAATTAGGGACTCAACGGTTCAAGAAAACTGAGATACCATACAGGCCTTTTGTATTACTATCTATTCTTTCCTAGGTAGTGGTACATTTTTAATCCATACAAACTGATTTATAATTATAATTGTGTACAGCTAAGTCTCTTAGGACACACCCACCAAGAGATTTGTAAAAGCTTACAGTTTCACTTATGACTTTTCATTTCATTTCACAAGCAAGTTAACAAAGTAGAAAAATTTGAAGTACTTTAGACTATCGGGACACGTGCTTACATGCTTACGAAAAATTTCTGTTTAGCTGTATCAAGGAGGTAGCCATGTTAATCTTTGCCCACGAAAGCTTATGCTCCAAAATATCTGTTAGTCTGTAAGATGCCACAGGACTTCTTGTTATTTAGCTGTAGAAAATCATGTGATTTGTAAGAATGCAATTACAATCCAGGTATAATTTGAATATGTATATAATTCAGATACATGGTATCAATTAAGTACACCCCACGTAACAGAGACGGGGACTGTATATTTGTAAAGTGCTCAGCATCTACAAACTGGTTGAGATTGCTACATGTTATCTCAACAAATCATAATTTCAAAGAGCTTTCATCTAATGCATTTGATCAATTCTGTCATATGCAATTACGAAGTTGAAAAACAATTAACCTAAACAATTCTTCTCATCTCTATGACTACACATCATAACACCACATAACTGTCTTAACATGAGTAGCATAACATTTCTGTAATCAATGTTAACAGCAGGCTGGATAGCCAAAATTATACATATTTTGTAAATATATCACAAAAAAAAGGGACCTTTTTTTTTTGAACTTACCTGGTATGTAACCAACTAGTTTCCAGTAGGTGATTTATAATATTTGTATAAAACTCCCCAGCTAATTTCCCTTCACCCATTTATAAAAGAAAGAAAAACACACATTGTAAGTTCAATTATACTAAGAGAAGAACTTTCTTCCTGGCAATGGTTTTAAAACTAATTCATAAAAGAAAACCAACAGTTAAATCATACAAAACATCCCACAGTGATAGTCTGTGTCAGTGCTACAATGGAAAAGATTTTTTAAATCAGTTTCCTATAAACTTGGCTGATGGATTGATCAAGGAGAATTAAAGAGGTTTGCACAACCTCATCAGGCCATTTCACTTCACGCAGTATTTTTTTTGCATTACCTGTTTTTCACTGCTTATAAATCACTCAAAAAGGCTTAGAGAGGCATGCAGAGGGCTAATCTCTAAAATCAGAAATAAATCAGATGTTCAAGATGCACAAATATCTACTAAATCATAATGTCTACCCCCCTGCAAGTATATTATATAGTCCCCAGACAGAGGGTGCATAGAGGGAAAACAGATTTAAAAATTTTATTAAAGCTAACCTTTTAAATTAAGTTCCCATTACACAAAAGTTAAAAAGCAAAGTACATCTGGGGGTCAAGCTTGGGTTATGAGAAGTTACACCTATCGGTTCCAAGATTCACAGGGTACATAGGGCACACAACCAGCATTGTCCCAAATTGAGGTGTGTGAGCTTTTAGCATCAGAACATAGGTGTTCTTGGGTATTACACCAATAGAATGTATAGACACAGAGTTAGTGGCAGTAAAGTGGATAGGTACATGGGTGGACAATGTCTCTTGGTCTGTCAGTCTCTGTTTGGTCTTCTAGAGAAAAGACTGTCGGGAAAGTAATTGGGTTATTTCCCTGACCCTTTCCAGCAATCTCGTTCACGTATCCTGGTAGCGTTGATGTGTGCTGCACTCCCTGTAAATGTCTCGAACACCAGATGGCATCGGACAGCATGAGCTGCCTCATGAGATGGGCATAGCGTTAACTGACTCTACACACTTTCAGCACCAGCTGGTCCCATGCAACCAGGGCTCCCATGGTCAGGGTGTGGCTCAGGACCCATAGCTCTGGGTGTTGGCCATCAGGGTATTTTTCTCCACCTTCTGAGATCAGGCCCTATGAAAGGCCAGCGTTTTGTTTTCAAAGGCCACTGTGATGTGATGACCATCTTCTGCTCTTCACTGGCCACACTGATGTTGGGTCACAGCAGGCTGCCTGTTCTGGGCCTGGCAAGAGTCAATGGTGATCCTCCCCTGGGATGGCGGTATGGCATTGCCATGCAGGATGGGCTGGTCAATGTGGCAGAGCTGCTAGACTCTGAAGCGGGTTTGGCAACTGCACAGGATATGTGGCAGCATCTCAGTGGAATAGCTGCACTTCCCGCAGTAATTGTCCTGTTCCTTGTCAGACGGCTCCATTCAGGGCAACATAGTTGAGCTGGGCCCAATGGATGAATAGCTAGCTAGTGACCCAGCTAAAGCTGCCAAACCCCAAAGAGGAAGTGGTTGCTGGCATCCTACTTGCTGAGTACCTCCAACACCTTGCCCTGGTCTGGCTTCCACTTTGGGCCGTCCGCACAGTAACAGTGGATGGCATCCTTCAGAGTCCTCTCCAGCAACACTGGGTTGATGATAGTGTGGTATAAGCCTCTTACCAAGACACCCAGCTCCTGCTCCTGGCACTTCTCTCACTACATCCAGTGGCAGATTAACCTCTTTCCTAGTTGTTGTGAGGCGTTGCAGGCACAAGAGCATAGCCAAAAAAATGAGAAGATATTGATAAATGGTAATATGCAGTCATTGAATAGCCAGGTATATACTGGAAAATGAGTAAAATATTTTTACCAGATTAAAATGGAAAGAATGGTGAACATCATACAAAGTAGTCCATAACATAATAAGCAATAGTTTAAAGGCCAGGCAAAGATCTTCATAGGCTGATTCTTCAATCTTTGCACTCTCACTGGCACATACTTTCAACTGGGAAGGAAAGTTCCAATAAATACTTTGAAACCTTACCTCATAACAAAATCCAACTCTCTCCAATGAGATTCAAGAAGAAGCAGATTAAGTACTATCACCCACTCACAAGACAAATGTTAAAATAATAGTAACAAATAGAGCTACGGCAAGCCAAACATTTCATGGCAATGGTATGAAGTAAACGTATATTCCAGATAACTGAAAACTTATTCTGCTGTACTGATTTGTATAAATATTTCATTTCCTTGATTTCTACAACAGCCATTTTAAACCACACGATCAAAGACAAAAAGTAAATCATTTTTAAAACAGAAATGGGCATAATGAAGACACAGGTTTTCCAAACTCTTAATCATAATCTCTAACACTATATTATTGTATTTTTGACAGTGTCTCTAGGAAAGTCATCATAACGTTCTTCATCACATCTGAAACAAGAATCAGTATATATGACTCTGGTCACATCCATAATGGCAACATACAAACTCTATTCTTTGGGTGGGGGAGAAGAAACAGGATTGTAGGATTGTGACACTGCAAAAGAAAGCAGGCAGAGACCACTCTCCCAACAAGATTCCTGCCACATACCTCCAACCTCAATTCCCACCATTGATAAACCCTCACTCAGATGGCCTTATCTCAGGTCACTCAGGAGCATGATCCATGCTGCTTAACGGGTGGGTGATGAAGGAGGGGGAGAAAAAGGCAAGAGGAAGATTAATGGAAGTTGCATGTTACCCCACGGATGCTGATATGCTACCGTTGCTGTACTCCCAGGTCCTACCAGCATGCAAAGCAAGGGACGAGCTCAAACTACTACATTTGCTCACCTACGTTCTGCGCTCATCTAGAGCGGCAATAATTTCTGATGGGAGCTGCTCCTAGGAAAGCTGCACCCTCCCATGACGTTAATAGAAATGTGGGGTCTGGGAAGGAGGTGGGGTACAAGAGAGGCTGTGGGGTCTGGGAGGAAGTTTGGGTGAAGGAAGGGGCTGTGACCTGGGGCAGGAGATTGGGATGTACAATCTGGAAGGGGGCATGGGTGCTGGAGAGAGGGCACAGAGGGTTTGGGTTACATGACGCAGAAGTGCAGGATGGGGAGCAGAGGACTGAGAGGAAAGGGGGAGCAGAGGATTGGGATAAGGTGGGGCTAGCGTGCCGGAGGTGGGCTCTGGCAGGGAAACGCTTACTATGTGGTTCCTGGCCAGGAGCCCAGCAGGCCCCCCATGGTTGCTGTGAGTGTGTGCTGGGGCAGCTCAAGAAGCCTCTCCCCTCTGTGTGGTGCTCAGAGGCGGACATGGTTCCCACAGCTGGGCCACTCTTAGCAACGTGCTGAGGCGGGGCAGGCAGGGAGCCTGCCTGAGGTTCCTGCAGAACCGTGGGCTGGATTCCGTGGCTTGGCAGGCAGCGTCTGGCCTATGAGACATATTTTACCCACCCTGACCTTAGTATTTGACTTTTAGAATGCCTGATTAAATTTAAGATGCTAAAACAACGACCATGTACACATTTTAATATTGTGGAAAAACACACACAGTGGAATAGTAATCTAACAAGTATTATCAGTAGAAATTCCTTTACAATCTTTCCTTCTGCTGTCCTCTAGACAGCTGTTCCATTTATTTCTCAAGCTCTTTTATGCTTCCCTTGGTCAGACACCAGAGAGTTCCACCCAGACTGCAAATCTTGGTTCTTGTGAGATTTGAAAGGACAAGCCACAGCTGGCTCAACAAAGACAGCTAAATAGGCTGAAACTCTGGGATGAACTTCAGGAAAGATAACAGGCCTGCTTGGAGGCCAAAAAGAGGGAAAGATACCCCAATCAAACTTTTGAAAACCCTGTATTTGGTTCACATGAAGTTTGCCCATCTTCTATTATATTGGAACATAGGCAGGTTTATATGTGTGTCTGTACTTCTTTACAAAAAAATATCAACCCAAGGCAAGGACTTTTAAAATAGCCACAAGATGGGCCATGTTCAGAGAACAGTTGGAGAAACGTCTTAATAAATTTTTCGTAAATGCCAAGTATTCCTCTTGTTTTGGCAAGATGATCATTTGTATTTGTAATTAGAAAATTCAATAGTTTTCCACCAACTGGAATACATAATCTTGGTAGAAAGTTGATATAGCGTACAGCAATTGAATATATTGCATTTTTTCCTTTTTATCATTTATGAGCAGTGGAATAGATTATTGACTTCTGAAGTAACAACATCAGCCGTTCCATAAAATTCTGTGAATAAGTGCTCTTTGTAAATCAAATTCACTTAGAAGGGAGAGTGTCTGCAAAAACTTTCCACATAAGTATTAACAGAAGGATAATAGATTCTTAATTTATATAGAAGTCTTAAATATTTCTTAGTTCATAATAATCCCATTTTACACATAAGTGGAAACGGAAAAGTATCTCTGTGCAACAGTCACACGTGAGCATTCTAGAGTCTTTGGAAGAACCACTTAGAACTATTTGAAAACTGCGGGACTTTTAACAGTGGGGTCATAAGGCAACTGTGACAAGACCATTTTTTTAAGTTAAAAATCATGCTAACTCAAATACTAATGCAGAAACATAGTAGCTTGTTCATGGCACCAAAACTAAAAGAAATAAAGGATAGAATAAAAGGCTGGGAAGAATGGGAAGAAACCAAATAGGAAGAAGGGGCTCTCAAAATCAGGGGGTCATTTTGAAAGGCCCCAGCTACACAGGTGGTGTGTAAACCAGGACTTTCAAAGTGTGTGTGGCTGCCATTATGCTAATGAGGTGCTGCATACTCATAGCGCGCCTTATTAGCATCTTCCAAAGTGCCACATTACTATAGCGCCCCCCAAAAGGCGAGGCTAGTGCAGTCAAAGCCATTGAAAAATTGAAAAATTAAAAATAAAGCATGTTAAAGCTCTCCCTTCACTTCTGGTATGTTGACAGGGGAAGGGAAACATTTGATTTACAAAAAATTAAAATAAATCCAAAATGTAGCTGGTAAAGCAAGCTTTAAGGTTATCCCAGACTTCAATGTACTCTTAATTAGAAGTCTGTTTAAAAGGGAATGGTCATCATGGTATCTAGAACATGAGTTTTCACTGACAACTGTTTGCATGTTTCAAGCATTTTATCTTTTATTGTGTCCTGGTTAATTCTTGTAAATGAGCACTTTAGTGACATTTATGAACATTGTGTTCACCGTACAATTAAAATGAAAACTTTACTAGATTGCTTATTTTGTTGGGGATGAAGGAAAAAAATTTCAAGGATCAGAAGGGCAATGTGAAAGTTAGTATGTAGTGACAAACAATGTAACTGTGATAAATCAACTAATTGCTATTTGTTCCTTTAGAAATCTCCTGCATAATATTGAAAGGTAACAAAGGCAACATTGAGGAATTTGTGAAGTTCATATCATCCCTGGAATGACAAACATTTACTGAAATTAACCAATCAGTTTAAAGTACATAGCAACTTAGTAATTTTTTCAAAATGTTCCTGCAACAGAAACTGTCTGAAATAAAGAGAATACAAAAAAGCAAAGAAGGTACAAGACTGATCTAATGCCCATTAAAATCCAGGGGGAGCTTTTCAATCCCTTTGGATCAGACCCCAATAAATTAAACACCTATGAGCAAATTAAAGAGAACAGGGAAAACAATTATTAGAACTCCTTCCTTTTTAAATTCTAAACTAGCAGAGCTACATCTTGAGTAACATGGCTGCTTGATAGCTCGCTCATGATACAATTTAGATCAAAAATGGTAAACCTGAGATTCATAATTCAGTGAAAATGGACACATTAACTTGGACTGAAAAACTTATGTATATAAAAAAATACTTTAACAGCCACCACTAACCAAATTTAAAATAATTTCCCTTATCATGGTACATATTACAAAGCTAACCTGTCTCGTCTGGCACAGCAAACCTCTGTAATATATTCAAATATAAATATACCTGTACAGAAGACAGGAAACTCAAAATATGATTGCATAATATTTTGCTTTCCTCTCAACTATTTTAACTTCAATACATATTTACTGGAGGAAGGGGTTGGTGTAGAACCTTCCTTAATAACCAAATTGCTTGTTACTAAATTTTAACAAAATATGTCGCTCCTTTCAACATGCAAGGAAAAAGAGGAACTACCAAGTCACAGTTCTCTAATATAACCCTAGTTCTTGCAACTCGACACTATAAATATGGGGTTATCAATGCTTTGTGGCAAGCAAGAAAACTTGCATTTAGCACCTGATCCTTGGACTCTCTTGGGACATGACAAAGATGAAAATCTCTGGATATGCAATAGGGTAGACAACCAGCACTAAGCAATAAGCTTGCACAATCACATGATGAAATTTATTAAAACCCAGAGAGTTACTGATCAGGTGCCATGGTAGTTCAGGCTAGCAGCTGCAGCACGTGAAGACAAGTTTCCCCAGAACTCCAATTAGACCTCCAGACACACTAGAAGCTCCTTTGGGGACAGACGTTAAAAATGAATTGGAGAAGACTGCATGCATATAAAACCTCATCCGGCCTCAGCCTTGAATTCTATTCCCCAACAGTGGTCTGCGAAGACAGGTAAGTCACAGGAAATGCCAGAAAGCTGAGCACAGATACAAACTAACAGCCAGAGACAGAGCTCAGATGTGAAATAACAGGGGCTGTGAAACTGTCAAAAGTGTCAGTTTCACTGCTGATAGGATGCCTGCTGTGAAACTGAGCCCAAACTGACTCTGGCTGACAGACTGAGGGGATCCAGCTGTAAGCTCCAAGTGACTGTCAATGGTCCACCTCAGTAGGTGCAGCCACTTGTGAGAATGCAGACAACTGACAGAAGGAGATTATTATGGACAGCAACAGCCATACCGCAGGTCAACCTACCTTATGTCAACCAAATTTTGTAGAGGAGAATAGACAACTGCCTTACTATAATTAGTAATGACACCACCACATACGTATAAGACATGCTTTTCTTCTACCTATTGTTGCAGTACATGGTCATAAATCACAAAGACAACAGGCATGAGTAAAGAATTAAATTGAAAAAGTAGATTCAAATTAAAACAATGGAAACATCTCTCCACGCATGAAAGAACGGCACACTTTTTAAAAATGTTTTCGATTGCTTAAAACATAAAAGCAGTGATTTCATCAGCTGTAAACACACTTATTTGCCAAAGGAGAAATTTCTACATTGCACCTATCCCTTAAATGCACAGTATATTTTCACTCTAGCCTTGAATCCAACACAAATACTCTATATTAAATTTTTGAATGGGCTGCCACCTTGTGGCATTCTCTATGGAACATCAGATTAGGTATATTCCCTGTAAATTGCTCCATACATATATGAATTAAAAACAAGATAGTGTGATAACATACATTTTTCTTTAGCACTTATTATTTGTAATACAGAAGAATCTAAAGACCCTAGGACTGTTCCTTTGCTGACAGTTTTGTAAAAAAAAATAATTAAACATTGACAAGTTTCAGAAGACCAGTTCATAACAAGCCCTGCATACAAGAGTTCAATTAATCCTTTTCCATTGTCCCTCATATGGCCGGTGGGTAATTGCCTAGGTGGGGAAGGCAAGCTTTCACCTGAGGCCCTCTCCCTTCTGCAGCAACCCCTATTCCATGGATCCAAGCCCACCTCTGTTGCAGGTTACTGCCCCAGACCCCGAACATCCCCAAGCTCCTTTGTCTTCCCCATCCTAGCGGGTGGCACAGCCCCACTCTTCCTGGCTGAAGCACATGGAGGCTGGAGAGCCAGGCAGCAGCACCATGGCCTCAGCCCTCCTGGGCTGCTGGAAAGCCAGGCAGTTTTCAGAAGGCAATGCCCCTTCCCTCGCATTTGTTATCCATTACCCATGATCCCTCAGTACAAGAAAGAGATCTGGCTCCTCTCTGTTCTAATAAGGGAAGTACTTGTGAACGTCTTTCACAAATTATGCAACAGCATCCTCCTGCAAGCGACTCTGCTGCTGTGACAGAGAGAGGCAAATGTCCCTTTCTAGCACTGAGGAAAAGGGTGAACTGAAATATATGAGTGCATAAAACCTGTTTTAAATTGCGTGTGAGGGTGTATACTTGCTAGCGTACAGCTTGTGGTGTAAAAATGCCACAAATGGTTCTGCACACAATATTCTGAAAGAAGGCTCTCAACATCTTACAGCGCTCATTCAAGAGCTGTAACAGGGAAGGTAAATTATCTCAGCACTGTAAGGATCCACCCAATGGAACAGTAAGCCTGCTCGTGAGTTATATGGTTGGATATTTGTCCTGTCCCCCCTCAGTATAGGACTGAAGTACCTTCCATGCAAAACAGATTGACAGAGAGGTCCCTATTCTACTTCATGGACCATCTGGCCTTCCCCCCTTTTTGGGTTATACGTAGCTCTGTCTGGGTCAATTTCATCCTCTCTCTTCTAGATGTTTAGTACGTAGCCAGCTTCCTTCAGCTACTATCTTCTCTGCTCCTAAATCCAATCATCACCAGGCCCATCCTCCAATCTTTCCTTCAGTCAGGAAGCCAAATTCTGAGACAGAAATCTGATTTTTAACTCATTATTAGTAATTAAAAAGAAATGGAGATTTAAAACATCTGAGGAGGGATGAACGATATGCAAGAGCAAGCCTTTAGAGGCTTCATAAAACAGCTATTAAAATGCTTATCACACATTTTTCTGCATCTCATCCAGTTATGCTACTGCTCTTTAAAGGAGCTTCACTACTTACAGTTTAAGAAGGGTCAAAAGTCAGTAACGTAATCCGGAAGTTATTCTTGAGCAGTTAGTTTACAAAAGTGTTTTCTGATAGGTTCCTATTACTGTACCTGTGAAATTATGCCATTAACCTTCCTCCCTCTCACAAATCAATGATGAAGTATAAGAATCTTATGACTTGTTACAATTTAGGCTGTGTCTAGACTAGCCCCCAACTTCAAAGGGACATGGTAATTAGAGTATTGAGAGATTACTAATGAGGTGCTGCGGTGCATATGCAGCACTTCATTAGCCTAAATCTCCCCCTACAGCAACGTCAAAGTGTGAAACTTCCAAGTGCCAGCTTGCGTGTAGCTGCAGCTTAGCAGCGGGTATGTCAAATTGCCCGCGCTACTTTTAAGTCCCTTTACAAAATTTTGAGGAGTAAAGGAACTCCAAAGTACTCACAGCTGACCCACGGCTACACGCAAGCCGGCACTTTGAAGTTTCACACTTCCAAGTTGCCGCGGGGGGAGATTTAGCCTAATGAAGTGCTGCATATGCACCGTGGCACTTCATTAATAATCTCCCAACACCCCAATTACCATGCCCCCTTCAAAGTTGGGGGCTAGTCTAGACACAGCCTTAGACTAATTAAA
This sequence comes from Carettochelys insculpta, assembly GCF_033958435.1. NCBI lineage: Eukaryota > Metazoa > Chordata > Testudines > Carettochelyidae > Carettochelys > Carettochelys insculpta. The sequence continues at coordinate 94,762,125 of NC_134139.1, forward strand.
ATAATCCCTGCCATTACTAGCGGCAGAAGGTCTCTCTTAAAACTTAGAATGAAACCAAGCCTTCCTATATTAGCTGCTTTTTTCCCCTAAGCTGACAAAATCATCCCACTATGTCACAAAATATTAAAAAAGCTGAGCAGCTTATCATGACATAAAGAATTATTTACCTTGCTCTGAAGCTGATGTGTTTTCCACTGGCAGCTCATAGTCATGGCACCTTTTCTCTGAAGAAGGCATTGTAAAGAGGCTTCCAGAGGCCCACAAGCTCCTATTAGTAAAACCTTTTTCCCATCTAAGGTTTCATCTGCTTAACAAGAAAAAACATCAGTCAGTTCAGTTGTCTATTTTGGTAACAGACCTTCACTACTACATCTACAAGAAAATTTTGATTTGCCCTAATTTTTGAGTAATCCAAAATGCTTCTGACCTCACAGGCAAAATCTGTGTCAATTTTGTTTTTTATACAAGTTTCAGGTATTTCTGGAGGCCTCAGTAAAAAGGGCTTGCCTGCAGCTGCATCCTAGCTAATAATACATGGGTCTGTAGATATAAGCCACATCAGTACCCCTAAAAAAGCAAAAAGGGGTCCTGTGGCACCTTACAGACTAACAGAAATGTATGAGCATAAACTTTCATGGGTGAAGACCCACTTCATCAGATGCAGGTGACCTGCATCTGACGAAGTGGGTCTTCACCCACGAAAGCTTATGCTCATACATTTGTTAGTCTATAAGGTGCCACAGGACCCCTCGTTGCTTCTGCAGATCCAGACTAACATGGCTACCCCTCTGATATCAGTACCCCTAGAAACAGATCTGCAGTTCTGAATTCAGATCTTGATGAGGTTCTCCGTCAAAAGAACAGAAGCAAGGACCTGTTAATTCATATGTAAAATTAAACCAGAAATATCTGAGGCTGCATGCGTACATAGTAAAAGAGCAGCAAGAAAGAAAACAGAGTTTTGCTTTGCGGTTCATCTCTATGACTATAAAATGCATGTGGTTGCCACAGAGCAGTGATGAGTACTGGGACCACAGTCTTCATTTTCCTTTTGGTTTTAAATAAAAGAAAACAAAAGCTTAGTCAAATGGGTGTTTAACTTGCTACGATGGCTGGCATTACAGGTGGCAAATCCATCACAGTATACTGACTCCACACGTTCTTATTTTGAGCATACCAAAAAAAAGGGGGGGGTGGGGACGGTGACGAAGAAATACAGAACAAAACTAACGATCTTATACAATGTCTCAGTAATCTTCAGGAGTACAAAAACCTGTGCTTGGCAATATCAGAAAGAGAACTGCACAAGATGATCTTACCTAGTTTTTCAAGAAGCTCCATCACAGCTCCAGCAATGGGAGAAACTGAGCAATTGTAAGTATCTCCACGTACTAACCTTCCCAGGTTAACATCTGATACTCTAGCAAGGAAAAACATGGAAACAAAGAACAGAATGTGTTCATGAGATATAGTTTAATCAGAGCTTGCTCTGTGAGTTGCATCTTTTTTCTGTTAAAATGCAAACTGGATAGCTCATAAAACTAGTAACAGCACATGATTACTAGATTATTTTAAACTCTAAACCTCTAGATCGTGCACATTCCCCAAGAGCTTAGAATTCAAACGAATGTATAAATATCAAGACAGATAAAAGAAGGGAAAATGAGAGCTAGGAGAGAAAGTGGGTGCAAGACAATCTGTAATAGGAGTGAAATGAGAAGGGAAGGAAAAACAGACACAGGAGCAGGGGCAGGTAGAAAGCTACATGAAAAGTGGTGGAGGGGCTTCAGACAAGCTAGGAAGTTCTCGGGATATTTGACACACAGGAAGGAATGTTACTGCAGAAGATGGAGCTCTCTGAGGAAAGGCAAGAGTGAGAGTAGGAGGCAGAAAGAAGAAAATGGTACAGCAGCCCAGGCAAAAGATTGCTGTAATTTAGACAGGACCCTGGGGCTGTTTAATTTAGGCCAGGGCCCTTGGAGCAGTTCAGAGTAGACTGGGAGGGTGCAAACATGGCTTAAAATTACCTTACACCCACACTTCCCTTTAGATGTTCAGCCAAGGCTCTCATACTGGAGCTGTCTTAAAAAGTGCTGTCAATGAAATTAATAATAATGACAACCAGCATGGAATACCTTAATTGAATGAAGAGAACAAAACTAGAGCACGTTTTTTGTTGCCTGTAAGAACACTACTCTTCGATCTTATGTTTCGTAAAGCTTACAGCACAATCCTATCAAAAAGACTTTAGCAGATATAGTTTGCATGATTTTATAATCTTTTGTCAATATTTAATGACACAGTTAAACAAACGATTGAAGAATTCATTAATAATAAGCAATGGAGAACACAGATTTTAGAGCCATAAAACTTGTATCTGCTCTGACTATCTCTCACTACTTCACTTACCCATCTACATCCTTCTCTGGTTTTACTGCATTTAATACTTCGCTGTTGTATGCATGTTCTGAGAGGTGAAGGGCAACACCATGAACCATAGGATCTTCATTGAGTCTCAAGATTTCACCAACAATCTAGCAAATTAAGAAAATGCTTTAGACGAGCAGAAATAAAAATGGGTGAAGCTTTAAAACAATGCTGATAAAACATGGCATTTGTCATTCAACTAGTTCTCTTATGCTTTAGCAGAAAGGCAAGCAAGCAAGCAGCAAATCTGTGGAGTATACACAACTTGCTAATCTTTGTGTAAATACACATGAACCCCTTTAATCCAGCAACCTTGGGAATTAGGTTAAAATAGATTATGGAGTTTTCTGGCATGTGGATATTCACCACAATGAAGGGTAAAAACAAAGTATTACTGACGCACAGAGTACTGTACACATATAACAAGGTAAATCTTTACTACATTGCATTTAAATTAAAACAACAATGAATCCAATGGCAATTTAAAGGACAAAAAAGTTTATCAAGGGAATAAGCTTTTGTGAGATATACTTGTTTCTTCAGATGCTTGAAAAGAAAAAAGGGATACAGTGTTAATTAAATCAGAGTGGATGCAGCTCGCCTTCAACAGTGATGAGATCAGAGTACCTAAACTAGAAATTACATGCTGTAACATGAGAGACATTCCATGTTTCTATTTAAACCTTTCTGACAGTCAAATTTGCATATGAATTAGTTTAGCTTCTCCTTGCAGTCCGTTTTTCAAATTTTTTTGCCCGAGAATGGCAACCTGTGAGACAGTAACTGTATCTTCAAAGAGGTTAAAGTGTTCCCCCATTGTATGTTGACATTCTTGACATTTGATTTAGGAGGTAATTTCTGACATTACAAAATAACGTGGAAAAAAAGGTTTTATCTTCCCTTCTTGTGAAGTATTTAACATGATACTCTAACCTAGCCAAACAACAAACAAGTGATGCAGCCACATACCCATAAACTGCACAATACTTGGGCCCCAAACCAAAACTAGAAGCCCAACTACTTCCAAACTTTAATTGTTTATAAAACATCGATACTGACCTAGATCCAAGTTCAGATTTCAATTAGCCTCCATCTTTAAAATTAGTTGCATCAAAAACACTCCTTAGCCACATTTTAATTGTGTCTGAGTCCTTCTCTAACAACACGTAATACCACACTGATATGTTGTGATACATTCCATTTTCCTGAGGCTTCACAATTTAAAACAAACTCTGCACATTCACTTTTGAAAAATGTGAACTAGTGCACTCTTCTGCATTACATGAGCTAAGCTGCCTTGTACATCACAGAACCAAAGAAAGTTTACTACAAAGTTGTGAAATTTTACATTTATTTTAGTGTGTGTTTATAATGGAAAGTGAGGCTACCACTAAGTAAGGAACTTGTGAAGACTACCTTAAAAATATATTTTCAATAACTTACAAAACCCCCGGCTTTTGTAAAATTATTTTAGCTGTATGTATATGTAGAAAAAACTTTTGTGTGTACAGAGTCCTTACAGACCTCTCACTCAGTCAGTCCACATTCTATTCCAAACTTTGCAATGAATCTGCTGCGTAACACCAGACAAGTCATTTAACCTCCCTGTGAGTGAGTTAGTCCATCTGTGAAATGGAGACAATGATACTGACTGGTCCTTCTAAATCAGTGGCAAGTTCGAATGAAGAAAAGCACTGTAAGTGCTAAATTTTATTAATAATTATTAATACTTGATTTTTCTGACATGCTTAATGCCAGCCCATATGACTATCACCTGTCGGGACAGGCTAGATCAGTGGTTTTCAAATTCCCCCCTGCGGCAACTTCGAAGTGCCGGCTCGCATCTAGCCACAGCTCACCCACCAGTACTTCAAAGTGAGGAGTACTCCTGAGGAATGAAGGGACTTCACAGCACCCTGGGTACTTCGAAGTAGGAAGGTAGTGTAGACAAAGCCTTAGTGTAGAAGTTCCTGTGGCTAAATCTAGTCTAGATACAGTGAACTAATACTTATATTCTGGAAAGCATAGGAGGGAACAGGAAGGCTACAGCTACACTGGTGAGTTTTGCCAACAAAACTGGTGGAACATTCACACACAAGATGCGTTTTGTCGACACCCTTGACAAAAGTCAGCATTTCTGCTGACAACCTTCTGCCTCTCCCAAATTAAGAAGAGCGCCTTTTGTTGACAAGTTCTGTCAACTAAAAAGCTGTCTGGATGCTCTGGGGGGCGTTCTCTCGACAGACAAGGCTTCCAGGACAATGGGCAGCCCTGTCTGCTATGCTTCCAGGTACCTGTCTTGTCGAGCGCGGCTGGGCAGTCTGGCAGCTCTATCAACAGAACACAGCGCTCTGCCAATTGGCTTTTGTGTGTGGCCACACTGTCGACAGAAGTTTTGTTGGGAAATCTCTTCCAGCAATGTCTCCTGTCGACTGATAGCTGTAGTGTAACTGTAGGCAAACTGTATTAGACATCAAGTGAGGGTCTCATCTGTGAAAGTTTTCTGTATGTAGAATTTACACTGACCAACAGGAGTTCCACACATGGAGTGTTTTCAAGATTATACCAATGATGCACTCTGTCCTTATGGTTAAGGCATTCAGCTCAGAACTAGAGGGCCCAAACCGTTATCTGCTCTGACACTTTCTGTATATTGTCATGCTCCGCAAGGCTTTATGAAAACTGGCTTATGAATATGCACAATGGGTCATGTAACATATCATTTTTAAAGTTACAATCTACTGAATCTGTCTATTTCTGTATCTGTACCATTCTTGTATGTGAAGTTAGAAATGCGAAGTGTGAATCTGATTTTATTTCTAAATGCGTTAGTAAGGGACATTAGTAATGAACCTCTCTCATCTCAACCTCACAAGCTGACCGGTCCCAAATGAGAGACCTTGCTGGACCATGGGAAGTCAATATTGTCTACAACATTATCAACACTTCTACTGCTTACCAGGCTCTTAGAAGACATTTAGAGGTAATTACAGCTAAATAACAGCACAGAACACTGAGAGCCAGGACCGGTGGCTATACATAAACTTTATGGGACCAGGGGAAACCTGGCCACATCCATGATAAGGGGTTGTCCTGCTAACTAAAATCATGCCAGCTGAGGGAGTTCTGGTTAAGAGAGGTTCAACCTGTACTTCAGGAACTTAATGACTAAGTACTCAATGAACTGTGAATGGTCTTATTTTTCCTGTAAGCTCAAACTGTGATTGGTCCTGGAAAGACATGTGAGCTTGCCAACTGGTACTGGAATCCATCCTGAATCTAGTACTTTTCCATGGAGGTAGAGAGACTAAACAAGAGTTCTCACCCTGGGAGAAAGTCTGCTTTTAAGGAACAGAAAGCAATCAGGTCTTTGTCTTCGTCTGGCTTTTCAAATTGCACCCTCCCACCCACAACCTAAGAGGATACACATGAAGCATACTGGGAACAGAGAACTGTAGAGAAAGAGTGAAGGCAAATCTGCTGGGCCCAGGTCAGAAAAAGGTCAACTATCGCCTCAGATAAAAACTATTTAGGGTAAGAACTTACGTGAAACAAATGTCTTTATGTATCAGAACTAGCTGGCATCTTTTGTATGTTTTAACTTAGTGACTTACTTTAATCCGTCTTTTTCATGTGCAATCACTTAAATCCTACTTTTTATATAGAAACACCTATTATCAAGACCAGGGCAAATACCTGATACCAGGAGGAATGGGGGGCAAATAAAGTGCATATTTTTCATTAATAAAAGAGGCAAGCATCTTTATGAGCTTTCTCTGTGCAAAACTTTTACACAGGCTAAGACATTTATTTGGGGGTTTTGTCCCTTTGAGGGGGTTGGTTTCCTGGGTGCTGTCAGCAACCTTACAGCTGAGTCCTCCCAGAGCTGAGCTGATTCAGTGTATGTGTTGCTCTGCAGGGGGGCAATAATCCCAACTCTGTGCTTTGGCTAGAGACCAGAGCTTCTGGCCCAGATGGTGGTAGGGCATCCCAGAGGACAGGACAATGGGCATCAGTGGCTTAATCAGCACACTTGGGGGCAAGATTTCTGTTATCAAAAGTCACATGCACATTTAAAATTGGGTAAATTTTCCTACCTCCACAGGACTGCTGTGAATACAGTATACATTTGTGAAATGTATGCAAAGTGTTCAGGGGATTCAATAGTGATAAATGCCACAGATAAATATAAATTTTATGTTTCCACATGTGATTAAAGTGTAAGAAAAAGATTCCCACCAAGTGTTATAGTTACCTCATCTTCACTGCTACCCTGAGGGAGGCAAATATGAATAACGTGCAAACCAATCTGCCAAGAGAAAACAAATATTTTAAGTTATTGCAACGCTCAGAGAACTCACAATTAAAACAAACCACATCTCCTTTCCTCACCTCTTCAGCGAAGTTCTGGTTTATTTCTTGCACTAAATCTTCCTCAGTTGCCTTAAGGGGATCAAAAAAAGGCACAATGTAATTAATCTAAGGATAAAATTGGCAACAGAGAATTTTATGATTATATGCGATATTTTACAAAAAAACTGTGTGCACTCAAATAGATCTATGGAAGGAATGTGCAGTGCAAATACTTACCTCTTGTGTTGGAACTAGGGGTGCTCCTGTACCCCCTGGCTTGAAGACATGTCCATCATGTACAGGGTTTATGGTTTGTTTCTCTGGCTCTTGGCTTAGCCCCTCCCCCAATAAAAGTGTCCCAGCATCCCTGTGTCTTTCAGTACTGAAAAGAGGTTAAAGCTGCCTCATCTACAGAAATCTAACAGAAGGTACCTTGGACCATTTATCTTGACTTGGTGTGTTGAAATATGTATCTTAAAGATAACAGTTGGATGTCTTTCCTACTTAAAGCAAATTACGTTCAGAAAAAGAAAAGGTGCAAGCCCAATACTTCAAAATTAAGTCATCTTGCATCCCTATAACAGATGTGTAACAATGGCAATACAAGCATTCACTACAATGCCCCCAAAATATGCCACAGCTCATGTCTTTTCTATCTCTGTTGAATGTGATGTGAACCATTATTAACTGGGAACTGGATTAAAGTCACCAACTCTGACAGCAACTCTAATGGGGTCGTGGGGGGCAGAGCATTTAATACTGGACAGTTAAGGTTGTTGATCAATCACAAGACGCATATATAACAGAACTTGTTGCTATGTTTAAAAATTGCCAATAATACCTTATAACAAAATACACCAGGAGACAGGTAGCACTTTAACAAAATAATTTATTAAGTGATGAGCTGTCATGTGGAAAACCCATTTCTTCAGATTTGAAGTGGGTCTGCCCCACGAAATCTCATCACCTAATAAATTATTTTGTTAGTCTTTAAAGGGCTACATGACTGCTGGTTTTGTTAGAATACAGACCAACACAGCTACCTCTCTGTTACTATTCAATAATAGTTTGCACTTATAATGCACTTATTGTTAGAACTCATTCCACATCTAATAATAATTTAACTGGGAAATACCAACTAATACAAGTACCCTTCTGTTCAAGACTACTGCTTCTCTATCGACAGTACATTATTTAAAAAACCGTGTGTGTTTGGAAACAAAAATAAGAAACAATCTTTTAGTTAAATAAATACTTTACCTGCACAATGGCAAGAGTTGGCTTAAATGTAGGGTGCCCTTTCTGCAAGGATGCCAGGACTTTCTTTGAACTCTGTATGATTTCACTGCAACACAACAGCAAAGTAGTATCAATGTTTGTTACACATTTTCCTGTTATACCAATAGCAAGAAGCTGTTCACTCTAATCTTCCACACTACTTCACTGCCAGACTTCAGAATTACTTAATAAATACTGAAGCATACTTAATGGTTTTCATATTCAAGGCAATGCGTATATACTAATAAACATGTGCTAATACTATAAACTAATAAACATTAGTACTATATACTAATAAACATGCGTATATACTAATAAACATTTGGCTCCCAATATAGCAAAACTGAAGTAACAAATCCATAATACCTCCATTATTTAACTTGCATTTACCATTGCTCCAACATGCCTGGTCCTTTAGACTGCACTGCTAATTATTCATAAGGCTTGGAAAAGCCACTAGCCAGTGAACAGGATACTTTATGAGCTCAAGAGGAGAGGTAATACTAACATAATTTCTGTTGCTCTTTGAGATTTTTAGAGCATGTTTTTACAAGCTCAATTCTGTTTCGTTCCTTAAATCTTCCTGTGAAGACTGTGACTTTAATACATCTTGACCTCAAAGTTTATGTATATGTATTTTATTTCCTTAGTTTTTATTGAGTTGGGCTCCAATAAAATAGCAGTGAACTGGGCTCCATTTACTTCACTGCTGCTCACAAGCTGGGGAATAACACTTAGAACAGTCTAATCTTGACAAAAATCACTTTGTTGCTGTTAGTGGAATCAACAGACAGCTCTAGAGCTACTGGAGCTAGCTGCAGTCTCAGAAAGATTTTATTTATTTGGCTCACTCTTACAGTATCATTTCCACACCTTTTAAAGACAGGGAGACATGAAATGAAACAAACTATGCAAGAAGTATCAGAGGGGTAGCCCTATTAGTCTGTACCAGCAAAAATAACAAGAAGTCTTGTGGCACCTTATAGACTAACATATTTTGGAGCATCAGCTTTCGTGGGCAAAGACCCGCTTCATCAGATGACTGAGTGGGGAAGTGATTTCCCCCTTCTTCGGGGCTGGAAACATAAGCAAGGGACCAGCAAGAGTGAATCTAAAGAGTGAAACTGACTATAAACAAAACCTTCAGTGATTCCTCTTCTCTGAAGTAAACGAAGCTGCAGTAATAAACAAAACGGCGGAAGCCGAGAAATATATTTTATCCTTGAAATTCTTTCACGTTTCCTACTCTCAGGTGTTACTAAGCCACAGCAAAACAGCGAAGGTTAAACCACAGCGGATCCTTTCCAACACATCTTTCCCCTTGACTTGACGTTTGGCTTTTTACCCTTTCCGAAAACACAGCGCCCGTGGAGTACGTGCAACAACGAGGCAGAGGTAGTTCCCCTCGGGCCGCTTCCCCCCATCCCCTCCGGGGAGCCAAGCACGCTGGTTTGTCAGCAGGAAGTTACGCGCCCGTGTTTATCTCGGGTCTACAGTAACAAGCGAGGCGAGGGGGCACCATCTCCCCCCCCCGGCACGAGCGCCCCACCAGGGCACGTGCCGGGATGGTGCCGCGGCTGCCCGGGGGGCGGCGCGCGCTGCGAGAGGGAAGCCGCCCCCGGGATGCAGAGCCCGCCCCGGCCTCCCCGCCGCCGCCGCCGCGTGGCATCAGGCTCCGGCGGCCCGCGGCCGCCACGTGGAGCGCTGCCCGGCCGCCGCACGCGGGAGGCGACGGCGGAGCGGGGGCCAAAGAGGTCCCGCGGCTCCTCCTCACCCGCCCCAGCTGCGCGGGCGCCGCTTACCGGGCAGCCGAGCCCCGCGCCGGGAGCTCCTGGCTGGGGCCTCGGGCGCTGGCCGTGCGGCGGCGGCGGGGCGGGCCGGCTGACTGCAGGGCGCTCCACGGCCTCCCCGCCCGCGGCCCGGCGGCTGCCCAGCCGAGGCGGCAGAGCGCGGAGAGCCTCATGCTGCGGCGGCGGCGGGAGCAGTGCGGCGGTAGGGCCGGGCGAGCAGCCTAGGGGGCGGGCTCCGGCCGGGGGCGGGACGCGGCCGCTCAGCCCGGGCGCTAGCGGAGGAGGAGCCGCTAGGGGCGGCCGGGAGCTAGTTCCGCCCGCGGGGCAGAGCGGCCTGTGCGGGTTCCTGCGTCGCCGGCTCCTGGAGCGGCGGCGCCCTGGGTGCTGCTGCCGCGTGGGCTGGGCCAAGGCAGGGCGGCGGTCGGGTCGCAGGGAGCCTTGGGCTGCCCCGAGCTGGGCCGCACAGGACTGCTCAGGCTTCGCTCCCACCACCCCGGCGGGCTGGAGACCTGGGCCTCAAAGCGTCTGATTGTGCGGGAGGGACGGCGCCGGGGACCCAGATTGACTGTGCTCCAGCCGTGGTCAAGAGCCAGCCTGGACCGCCTCACGTAGCCAGCCCCCAGCCGTGTGGTTCCATGGCAGGGGCCCTCTCCTTGTGCCCTCGGCCTGAGCTTTCTCCCCCGCTTCGCGCTGGGCAGCAGGCCTGGGCCCGGCCTAGTACACACTGTCGCATTTCAGGATTACATTGTTTCTTAAAGAAAAGTTTTCAGAGTCTGGGCAAAGTCAAACGTTGTTTTCTGTAACGCACATGCAGAGCCTGCATTCAGATGGGATGAAAACTGAAGTGGTGCTCCCAGCTAAAAATAAATGTCTGATGTAAGCAATCGTCAATACAGTCTCCTCTGCCTTACGAGGGTAATTCCTTCCTGAAAAGCTCCTCCTAGGGTGAATTCTTGTAAGTCGAAAATGTAATTACCATTAATTTCAATGGGAAAAAAAATTATGTGTTCCTGTGCCCCAAAATTTACACCCACTTACGTTTACCTGGCAGAGGGCACAGCTGCATGAGCAAGTGGCAGCGGCCCCCTAGCTGCCTGGGCAGGAGCGGGGTCAGGATGGATTGTGCGCCTACCAGCCATATCTTCTGGGAGCGGCCACCGGCTGCTGAAGTGCTGAAGCGGACACCAGACCAGCCCCAGGTAAAGGCTGGGCTGGGGGCTCCAGGAAACCGCTGCCAGGTGGCAAGTGGTACCCAAGGCACAGCTGTGCAGGGTGGGCGAAGGCAGCCCCCTAGCTGCCCGAGGAGCGAGCGGCAGGGCCAGGCTGGGCTGACTTTCTCCAGCTGCAGGCTGTCCGTGTTCCCCTGCGGCACTCGTAAACTCAAGTAAATGCCTCGTAAGACGAAGTTGTGGTCCTTACTCAAGCTGCTCGTAAACTTCAATTCTTGTAGCCCGAATGGGCGTATCTCAGGGGATGACTGTATTTGGGAGCATTCAGACAATTAGAAATAGTTTGTTTGCCTACCCCTTCCCCCCATCATGCTGTAATTCACTCTCTAATCAAGGTGGGCAAGATTTTATTGGTGGGGGGCACGCCAACAATTTGGTACAGTAAACACTTGATATAACAGGCCCAGATTCAATGAAGTCTGGAAATAACAGATGCTGCCCACCAAACCACTTCCCTTCTCTCCCCCAGTAAGTGGTGGTGACTCCCCAGAGCCCGTGGGGCCACCAGAACACATAGCACAGAGAGCAATGGAAGGGCCCGTGTGCAGCTCCTCTTCTGGTAATTGGGAGAGGGAGATGTGAGGGGAAGAAATGGGCACGAGGGAGGAATGGCGGGTCAGAGGACAAGCATCAGTAATCAGCTGGGAAGGTCAGTGAACCATCTGGATTTAAAGGACTTTTGGCATTAACCAACACCCCTTCCACTGTATTAGTCCATTAAATCAAGGGTTTACTGTAATTGGTCAAAGGCCATACTCTTCTTTTTATATTAATGGAGGTGTGGCAAGGAGGCTGGGTGCAAAAGGGACACTCAGGGTAGAAGTTAGGGATGCTGTGCGCATGGGGCTTGGAGGGAGTTTGGGTGAAGGGATAGAGTCTAACAGCTATTGGCCTCTCCCTGTCTCCAATGGTGATTTTCTAGCCTGAGAAGGAAGTTCCATTGTGCAGCTTTCTGAGCAGAGCAAAGTTGCTAAAGATGGGCATGTCATGCACCTTTCCCAGCCATCCCATACTGATGTCGGTGAAATGGCCTTTGCAATCCACCAATGCCTGCAACATCATGGAGAAATACCCCTTGTGGTTTACGTATGCTATGGCAAGGTGGTCTTGTGCCAAGACAGGGATGCGCATTCCCTCTGTTGTCCCACTGCAGTTAAGGAACTCCACTGCAGCAAAACCATCTACTTTGTCCTGTGCATTTTCCAGTGTCACTTGTCTCCATAGCAGAAGGGTATTTATTGCCTTGGCTACCTGGATGACAGCAGCACACACTGTAGATTTGACCACTCCACACTGATTGCCCAGTGCCTGGTAGCTGTCTCTTACTGCAAGCTTTCACAGGGCTATTGCCACATGTTTCTGAACTGTCATTTTGGAATTGCAGCACTTCAGGGCAGGGGAAAGCAAGTCACAAAATTCCAGGGAAGTAGCTTTATGCATGCAAAAATTTTGTAGTCACTGCTGATTGTCCCATATTTGCAGAACAATGTGGTCCCACTAGTCTGAACTTGTTTCATAACCCCAGAACCGACACTCCACCGTGCAGCTAGCATCTCCCTCATTCTTCCTCTCCAGTGTTTCACATTTGTGTATGTCTGGGTTCTCCTCAGTATCTTCATCAGTCTGAAGGCTGCTTAGGCTATGCATGTACTGCAGCAGAATGCACGAGGTGCTCATAATGCTTTCCACAACAGCTTGAAGCTGGATGGGTTCCATGCTAGCCTTTCAAAGACATCTGCACAGATATGGTAAAGGGGTACAAAAACACTTTTTTGGTGAATTTAAGGAATGGGGAAGGAAAGAAGTGCACTAGGGGATCTTGATGGCACACACCCAGAGCCACCCATGGCATTTTTTGGCCCATAAGACACAGGGAGCTTAACTTACAAGGCAAGGGGGCGGGGGCAGCAGGAACTGTGAGAGAGGTACCCACAGTGCATTGCTGACAAAGTCCAAGTTGCCCACCCTAATGGGGACACCATCGATGTTATGTGCCGGTGTGGACATGCTCCCTTGACTTTACAAAAATCAACCTTAACAAATTCAACCTAATTTCCTAGTGTAGATGTAACCTCTGTTTCTCCACAATGTCCTTATTGTCTTTTGAGTGTTCCTTTACCATTTCAATCATCCAGTGGCTCCACAAATTGTTCAGCAGGCTTCCTGCTTCTGCTGTACTTGAAAAGTAACGAAATAGAATTTGCTGAGTCTTTGACTAGCTGTTCTTTAAAGTTTTGTTTTGTTTTGTTTTTGGCCTTCCATATATTTTTACATTTCATTTTCCAGAGTTTATGCTCCCTTTCTATTTTCCTCACTAGGATTTAACTTCCACCTTCGAAATAATACCTTTTTGCTTATGACTGCATCTTTTATTTTGTTTCACTTCAGCTGCAATTTTTGTTTTCTTTGTAGGGTTTTTAATTTGGGGTATACTTTTGAGTTGAGCCTCTTAAGGCATAATTAAAAAGTTTCCATGCAGCTTGCAGGGATTTCACTTTTGGTACTGTGCCTTCTAATTTCTGTCTGGCTATTTTCATTTTTGTGTAGTCCTCTTTTCTGAAATTAAATGCTATACTGTTGTGCTGCTGTGGTGTTTTTTTCCTGCCAAAAGGATGTAAAATTTAGTTATGTTATTGTCGCTATTACCAAGCAGTCCAGCCATAGTCACTTCTTGGACCAGATCCTATGCTTCACTTAGGACTAAATGAAAAATTGCCTCTTGAAGTTCCACAACTAAGTGCTCTAAGAAGCAGTAATTTGAGGTATCAAGAAATTTATCTTTGCATCCTGGCTTGAGGTGACATGTCCAATTAATATGGGTATAATTGAAATGCCCAATTATTACTGAGCTTCTTATTTTAATAACCTCTCTAGTTTCCCTGAGGATTTCACAGTCACTGTCACCATCTTGGTCAGGTGGTCAGTAAAGGTTGAACCTCTGTAGTCAGGCACCCTCTGGACCTGACTGGTGCCGCACTAAAGAATTTGCTGGAGCACAGAAGGTCAATATTGTTCAGTAGTATTATCAAACACTTCATCTGCTTGCTGGGCTCCTAGCTGTAATTTACCCCTAAAATATCTTCTAAACAACAGTACAGAACCCTGAGAGCCAGGACCGGTGGCTGCAAACAAACTTTATGAGACCATGGGAAACCTGCCCATACCCATAAGTGGTCATCTCCCATATTAAAGATATTGCCACATGAGGGAATGCCAATTGAACTATAGTATATTCCTACTGCTATATTCTTATTACCAAAGCATAGAATTATTATCCATAGAGTCTCCATGGCACAATTTGGCTCATTTGAGATTTTTATCTCATTGGACCCTATACTCCCCACCAGCATAACCTTTCCTGTTCCTGTATTTTGTACCCTGCTATTACTGTGTCCCATTGATCATTTTCACTCCACCAAGTTTCTGTGATGTCTATTATGTCAATATCATTCTCTTATTTACAATTTGAATGGGAGAGGGAAGCCTATTCTACAGTGTGTGTGTGATTATAGACATGCACTTTTAGAAGTGGCGTGAGAAAAATAATTATTTTTTTCCCGTAACCCCTTCCCCACATCATTATCTCTGAATGGTTTCTGTTCAGTTATGGAGTGCAGTGTGCAGAAGTTAGGGTAAGGTGCTGGGGATGTTAGGGGCTGAGGAGTACAGTTTGGGATGCGTGAGGGACCCAGAGCAAGGTATCAGGTTTCGTGAGGGGTACAGGGCAGGGGATTAGGGTACAGCGTGTGTGGAGAGAGGGGGGTGATCCTGGGACTAGGTTATCTTACCTGGCAGTTGATTTTAAATTGGGGTGGACTTTTAAAGAATTTATTTTAAACAGCTGTCTGAAGATCAAAGCATTTAAAGGCTAAAGCCGAATACTTAGATTGTGCACGTAAGTATTTCTAAAAGGATATTTTTAGAGATGTGACTTATAGAAACTTTAGCCAAAAATGAAATATTTAAAGGAAATTTTAAACTAAGATCTAGAAAATGAGGTAAGCAGTGAGGTGGCAAAGTTTGCAGATGACACCAAGTTGTTCAGGACAGTCAAAACCAAAACAGATTGTGAAGAACTACAAAAAGATCTCAGCAAACTGAGTGATTGGGCAGCAAAATGGCAAATGAAATTTAATGTGGGTAAGTGTAAGGTAATGCATGTTGGAAAAAATAACCCAAATTACACATACTACATGATGGGGTCAAATTTAGCTACGACAGATCAGGAAAGGGATCTTGGAGTTATAGTGGATAGTTCTCTGAAGACATCCACGCAGTGTGCAGCGGCAGTTAGTAAGGCAAATAGGATGTTAGGAATTATTAAAAAAGGGATCGATAATAAGACAAAAGATATCATACTTCCCCCATATAAAACTATGGTACGCCCACATCTTGAGTACTGCGTGCAGATGTGGTCTCCTCACCTCGAAAAAGATATATTGGCATTAGAAAAGGTTCAGAAAAGGGCGACTAAGATGATTAGGGGCTTGGAACGGGTCCCATATGGGGAGAGGCTAGAGAGACTGGGACTTTTCAGTTTGGAAAAGAGGCGATTGAGGGGCGATATGATAGAGGTATATAAAATCATGAATGGTGTGGAGAAAGTGAATATAGAAAAATTATTTACCTTTTCCCATAATACAAGAACTAGGGGACACCAAATGAAATTATGGGTAGTAGGTTCAAAACTAATAAAAGGAAATTTTTCTTCACACAGCGCACAGTCAACCTGTGGAACTCCTTGCCCGAGGAGGCTGTGAAGGCCAGGACTCTATTAGGGTTTAAAAAAGAGCTTGATAAATTTTTGCAGGTTAGGTCCATAAATGGCTATTAGCCAGGGATAAAGTATGGTGCCCTAGCCTTCAGAACAAGGGCAGGAGATGGATGGCAGGAGATAAATCACTTGATCATTGTCTTCTGTTCTCCTTCTCTGGGGCACCTGGCATTGGCCACCGTCGGCAGATGGGATGCTGGGCTGGATGGACCTTTGGTCTGACCCAGTATGGCCATTCTTATGTTCTTATGTTCTAACTGTTTTTGTCAGTAAATTCATGGTTGACACATGCCTATTATTGTAGTTGGACTTGCTATTTTTCCATAACCCAAGCAGGATAATTAAAAGGAATGGTTCACCTTGTCAGACAGCAGGGACATTTGAGAGGGAGCCACGTGTCGGTTGGGGATCTTGGCACTGGTGCCCCACTACTTCCTTCAGAGTAGAGCAGCAGGATTTTCGAGGAGATACTGCTCTGACCATTGAGCAGAGGATGTAAGGAAAGAACAGGATTTTAAGGGACAAATGGGGACTTCAGACAGACAGGGAGGACAACGGACAGTCATTTACTACCTGTAGAACAGGTCTTTGAAAACCTTGCTGAAATATTTTCTACACAACCCCTTTCATTGTTTCAAAGCCTACTAACACTTTCATATTCCTGCTTCCTTTCTCACAAGGGTGCTCTAAAAGTCATCATTTCTACTCTAAATTGCAGTAATTTTGTTTCTAAGAGTTGGTAGGGTGCTATGAGCATACCTTTTATGACTGTAACAGTAATTTTTAGATGAGAAAATAGTGAATCATTAATTCTTGTGTGGGCAGAACTCAGGCTGTAAAGCCAAGGTGGCCTAAATGTACGAAGAGTAGGACAGGATAGTACAAGCCTTCCAGAAGCTGGAGAGCCTAAATCCAGCTGGAGCAGCTTAGGGTGGGGTTGTCTGGGAGATGCCCTGCCAGCAGAATCTGCCTCAATCAGTATTTCCATGGAATCTAGGCTAGAGTTTAATGTAGCTTTTCCTGTCAGTAACAATGTGGGAGAACCATAGGGGTAGTTTTGCCTTTTTTCCTCTTCTAGAGTCCATGAGATGATATGAACACAGTGAGCCAGAGGCAGGCTACTGTCACATCCCATGAACCACTGGATGTGACCGTAGCACTATTCTGAAGCCAGCAGCAATAATGTGAGCCCTTTGTCTGAACATGGAAATGATTCAACAGCACTGAAAGTGACTAAAACTTTATGTAAAATCTAGGAATAAAAAGAGGTGGTTACTTACCTGTCACTGAAGTTTCCTGGAGATGTACAGTCCCTGTCCATATGCCAGTGTTGGTTACGCATCTGCACCATGTGTCCAAAATCAAAGAATTTGAAAGTAAGGTCCATTGCTCTGGTGCCCTGGCTCATCCTATGCTTTTCACTGAGGCAATAAAGGTTTGGGTGGGCCAACTGCCAATTTAGTGCATTCACCACCACAAATCAGAAGAGATCCAAAGCAGAGAAGAAGGAAGGCAACTAGTGAAATAGAGATATGAACCACGTATCTCAAAGAACCTCCAGTTACAGGTAATTAACCTCCTCCTTCAAGTGATGGGTTGTCACTATTACACTCTGAGCAAATGACAAGCAATATCCAAGTAGGTGAGCAGTGTGAGGATGATAAGGAAGTCAAGAGGAGAACTGCCATCCCAGAAGAGGCATCAGTATGTGGGTCTTGTACCAGGGTGTCATGTTTTGCAATCATAGGGATGGAAAGGTGTCTGCTTTACAGATGTGTATAAGGGACACTGCAGACTCCTGAAGAGAGTATAGTTTGGCTTTGGCTCTTGTGGAGCGAACTCATACCAGAATGGGACAAGAGAGGGGAAAAGAGGTTTGAGAGCTGACAGAGTAGCATGTAAGCAGATATCTGTTTGTAAATCTCTGGGTGGATATGGCATGTCCCCCGACTCTCACTGCTATAACAATAAACAGCCTCTGGGACTTTCTGAATGGTTTTGCTCTCTGTAGGTAAAAGGCCATGGCTCATGAAGTGTTTAGCCAGTGGAGCCTACATTCTTCAGTAGATGAGTGTGGTGTCTGGAAGAATACAGATAAGAATGAATTGGTAAATGTGAAATTTTGAAGCCACATTAGGGGTAAATTTGGGGTATCTGTGTAAAAGAAACTATCTTTGGCCGTGTCTACACGTGCCCCAAACTTCGAAATGGCCATGCAAATGGCCATTTCGAAGTTTACTAATGAAGCGCTGAAATTCATATTCAGCGCTTCATTAGCATGCGGGCGGCAGCGGCGCTTCGAAATTGACGCGCCTTGCCGCCGCGCGTCGCGTCCAGACGGGGCTCCTTTTCGAACGGGCCCCGCCTACTTCAAAGTACCCTTATTCCCATGAGCTCACGGGAATAAGGGGGACTTCGAAGTAGGTGGCGTCCTTTCGAAAAGGAGCCCCGTCTGGACGCGCCGCGCGGCGGCAAGGCGCATCAATTTCGAAGCGCCGCTGCTGCCCGCATGCTAATGAAGCGCTGAATATGCATTTCAGCGCTTCATTAGTAAACTTTGAAATGGTCATTTGCATGGCCATTTCGAAGTTTGGGGCACGTGTAGACATAGCCTTTGTGAAATAGCATATGGAAGATCTGGCATCACTGCATCAATTTCACCAACTCTCCTGGCTGATGTGATGGCTACAAGAACGGTGACCTGCACAGGGAAGAGGAACATGGAGCAGATCACTGAGGATAGAAAGGGGTGAGGGGTAAGCATGTCAGAACCAGAATAATGAGATTTAAGTCCTATCAGAGTGTTACCTTTCAAGGAGAGTAGAAAGCCCTGATAAGAAATTTCCCTTCAGAGTGCTTAGCAGGTGTGCAAAAATAGAGTAGCCATCCATAAAGGGAGAGAATTCACTGATAATCACCAAGGGGACTGACATCACCTGAGAGGTAGACCCAGTGTTTTCAAAGCTGGAGACAGGCAGATACTGAAGCCATAGCTTCATCCAGTGATGTCCATGGCAGTTGGTGGTACCTCACTCACTGTTGGATCCAGAGGTAAATTTGATGGTACAACTCACTCTGAGACAGGTAAGGTGATGGTTGATCCCAGGGTCCTGTGGGTCTCCTTTGGAATGGTTGTAAGGGAAGAGTGGTTCCCTGCCTCTTGAGGAGGAAAGAGTTAGCCTAGGCTATAATGGCAATCCCATCAGCACAGATGAGATGTACATTGTGTATTGAGGGGGCATAGAGAAACTCCTCCCCACCAGCAGATCTCTGAGACAATGCACACCCTCTGGAAACAGTGGTTTATGTGGAGGTTTCTGATGGAGGAGTGTTCTGAATTCAGGAATTCAAAAATGTCCTGTGGTATAGCATGGATGCAGACCTCTCTGATGTAAGATGGAGTCTGTCTGTCCAAGCCATCTATGCCAGTGATGATAATGGTATCCTGTAGTAGTCAGTCCTTGATGGTACTGGAGAGCCTCAGGTCTCATAAAGAGCCATGGATGATGGTATCAAAGGCCCTGGTGTGGAGACACTGCAACCCTATGTTCCTGGTTCTCCTTATTGCGTTTATGGGACTTAGGACATACATCATCCTGATGGGGAAAGGCACTGAGTTTGCTCATAAGGATATCTGATATTTTTGGAATGGACTTAAAGTAACGCTTAGTTCTATGCTTGTGGAAGTGCTTCCTAATCTCTCAACTAGGTCCTGCCCTGTGGGTGGATCCTCCAGGAATGGTGCTGGACTTTATAGCAGGAGGGACACACACCTTGTTGATTTATGTTGTGTGGAGAGGTTTCCCAGTTAAGGTCCAATTGGGACCTCATGGCCATCTGCATGAAGTATTGACAGAGATGAAGCATACATCATGCTTCTTTGGCATGTCTAGGGAAGAACTGACAAATACTGCACCAAGCCCCATGAGCATGGTGGTAGAGGCAGAATTGGTGGTCACTGCTGACTGAAAAGTATCTCATGCAGGAAGCGCAGAGTTCTGGTAATAGTCTGGTACCTGTATGGGGTTCAGGGGCAGGGCAGGGGAGAACTCCAGTGGCTTTAGAATTATATTAGACTATTAAAGTCACCAACACTTCTAAATCTGTATGTCACAAAAATGACCAAAACGACTAAAGCAAAACTAATACTATTTTTCCAAATGACACCACAGATGAGGACACTAACGGCTCCAACCCAGAACACACGGTGATGAGCAGGAACTGAAGAGGTCATTGGTCCTCCCTTCCAACAACCCCCCCACCCCCCGGCTATCGCCTCTCTCAGAAGCACAAGGTGAGCCAGGGTGCGCGTGCCAATCAAGGGCCACTACTTTCAAATTCTCGCACTCTGGGTTCCTGGTGCGCACGTGTAATCAAGCTACAGGGGTATATAATAGAGGTTGTCACTCGAAGAATCAGCTTCTCTCCCCGCCAGTTTATTCCATCACCCTTTCTGCTATGGTGGCAGTTGACTGTTTTCAAATACGTTGCCACTTCTTGTTTTTACAATGCTGTTTTTCAAAACTCTCTCCATTTTTATTTTACCACCGATAGCTTTTATGCTACTGACATTTTATATTTCTAAAGGAAATGTAATTTTAGGGTCATTGTTTTGGAATGTTACTTATATATACACTGGTATTTATTGTATTCCATTCATCATTCTACTTCAGTGTTTTACTATTTGGCAGAGGTTGACTCAAATCAACTGCTCCCTTGATACAATATTTACCTGAGTTCTGCTACTCAGATGACCAAACCTTAAATCAGATGGGCCAAGGGAGGATGTTGAGATCACAGGTTTAAAAACAGGTTTTGGGTTCTAAGCTAAAGCCAGACCAGTGTAATAAAATGCCCATAGATAGCTTGTCAGTAGTACAGACTGAGCCCTGTACTTCTGGATCTAAAAGCACGAACCACTACTGCTAGTGGCCTGCAGCATGTGTGTAGCTGCAGACTGTAGTGAAAGCCAGGCTGTGTCCACAGAAGCCTCGAGAAGAGGTGAATCTGTGGGGAAAAGTCTCTGGCAGGAGGGAGCTGCTGGAATCTATCCCTGTGATCAGGAAAGACTCTGGGAATTTTCTCATGTCAGGGAAAGGCACGAATAGAGTCTGACGTCTTTCCTTGCTGTTTCCCCTGCCAGAACTGCTGTCTACTACACTGTTAAAAAGAGCAGCGTAGACAGGGCACTGCTAGGGCGTGTAGAGAAACGTGTACAGTATGCATATCCTATGATTGTGGCATGCCATTAGTCTATTCCCCTAAGCAGTGCTTCACCAGCTACAGTGCTATTTATAACTGTGGTTGGGGTGAGTGAACGTACAGCTATAACCCAAGGTGAAGGACCCATCTCTCTCATCCAAAACGGTAGCAAGTTCATTAACCTGTGACAGCCCACCACAATTTGTTTTGTTCTTGGTTTTTGTTTTTGTCAGTTAGCAAAGTCTGGTGAATTATTTTTGAAAGTATTTGGTTGGATTTAAAGTTAAAAATAGGCCCTTTCTGGTTTTGCATCTAAACCAGAATAGAGCAGAAGTGAGATTTTACATCCTGGGATTCAACTTAACCCATACCCCTAATACCTGAAGGTGTTATGTTTGAGGTTCTAGTTCTGGCCAATCTCCACAGCATTTAGGGATGGAAGTAATATGCAGGCAGAGGAATCAGTGGCTGTATATATAATAAGAGATAGAATGATGTTATAAGATTGTATTGTTCTATAAACATTGCATTTGAACACTGATATTTTGCACACAGCTTGATTCTTGCAAAAAATTTTGTATTTATTGCTTTTTTCCCCCTCAAGAGTACATACTTACATATTTTTCTTAGTTTCGGCATGCTTTAAACTCATCTTTTAAGCAAAACAAAATGGTGAAAAGCTTGTCTTAAGCTTCCTACCTGTACATATATTTTTATATATTCTTTATAAAACACGTAATTAAAAAGTGCGATATAAGTTCCATCTTTTATCCACAGAACAAGATATTACATACATATCCAAAAATTAATATAAATACAGTTCAACTTGGAACAAGTAACTTCATTGTTCAACTCTCTGGTAGCAAAGTGCTGAAGCTACCAACAAATACAGAAGTTTAAACAATACAGTAAAATATGAAAGTTTTCCTGACATTATTACAGGATTAAAATAAATTCTCTTTCAAACAATTTTCTTTTAAAAAGATGGGTTTATTGACAAAGGGAGGAGAAAACCACCTAAGAGACAGCAACAACAGAAAGAGACAAATGCTACAAAAACCTCAGTTTTTACCACCTGTATATTAGAGAACTAATATGTTTATTCCATTCACATTTTTGTTGCCCTGAGGCTGCAGATAATTCACATTCTGACAATCACATCAGCTTTGTTCTACTGAGAAAAATAACTTTTTAAACACTTGCCATGAGGCAACTTGTTCTTAATTCCTCGTCCCTTCTTCTCCCCTCACCTCCCCATCAAAATAAGCTAGCACCAAGCTTATTAAGTCTGGCAGAGTGAAATCTAATACAGTCTGAGAAAATATGCAGAATCTTTTTTCTGCAGAGATATGTACAGTGTTCTTCAACTCCATTCTTTTAATCGAATAAGTATTTAGAGTTAAATCAACGTTCATTTTTACTGGTACTATTTCTACATCTACATAAAATTTTTTGGGTGGGAATCACCGTAACAAAATTATACTGCACTTAATCCTAACGGATCAACATTCTGCAGTTGGTACTGATTTTCCTTATTCCCATTACTAGTCATTTTATTTTATTTATTTACAAACTGTATCCAAAGCTGCCAGCACAACTCAAACTTCCTACTTCTGTGTTTTCCGATCTTATATACTCATGGAAGAGCTGAAAGCTGTTAATCTTCTTTTACCAGCAAAAATATCTCCAGTGCTTACCCTTTGTCAGTTTCAGCTGCCTATCTGCGAAAACAGCAAACTAAAATAATTTAAAGTACCCAAAATTAAAAATCATAAGAAACTGATCCCTGGAAACAGTTACACATTGTTATAACTCCTCTCCATTTTGTTCCATTGACTAAATGAGATTTCATTAATGTCTAATGTTTAAACTGAATTCTTAGTAGTTTAGACAAATTTAGATATGGTATAGTTAACACACAATTTCTATTCATATTTACATTATTTTACAAGCTCTATTAAATAAATATTGACATTACTAAATTTCAGTATCTTAAATATGTACATCATTATTCTTCAACTATGTTCCACTAGATGCAGATTCCAAAACGATAACAAAAATGACTTTGTGTATAAGAAAACTAACTTATGGTACAACGATTATATAAAACTTCAAAGTACACATTCCTTAGTAATGCAAAGATTTGTGTAAAGACTTCTGTAGTAGATATTTCAAAATAATCAACCAGCACAACCTCCTGAAATCTGCATCTCAGCATAACAGAAGCCAGTGAATATACAGCATGACAACTTCAGATGCACCTCAGAATAACCTATACACTAACAGTTGACCATTCTAAAATAATTACGTGGATTACTGTGCTTTGTAACTGAAGAAAGTAATGCATCATTAGTGGAAGCAGAACATTAGTAAGATCATGCTTAGTACAATACACTTAATTGAGTTTTACTTTATCTACTTCTGAAAAATTTAAAGCACCATGAAAACAGATTTACAAGGTATATCCATGTCTGTGCAGTACACTCATTTAGGTTTCCTTTTAAGTACAATATTTTCAAGTAATAGACTCCAAAGTTGTGCAACAAAGAAAATAAGGGGAGCTAAACAGCTAAACAGCATAGCATGTATCATTTGCAAAAGAGTGGAATGTATTCTGAAGCTAAAAGAAAGCCGTGTTGGTTTTTGAACCATTGTTTCTAAAGGCCGTAAGACAGATTCACCTGGTTGGTTCAGCAAGTGCAGATTTTACCTGCCTGTGCCAACAAGTATCATACTTCTTACAGAGAGGATTCACCCCACCTGGAAGTGCAGCTTCAAGTTCAGCCAGAGGCTTTACAGGAACACCCTACTAGCCAGACCTCAAGCAGAGATGTGTTAATTAATATCTCCCAGCCACTCTGCTTAAGCCCCTGTACTCTGTCAACATCACCTGTTTTGGGGCTGAGTAAACTTCCTGCAGGCCCTAGCAGATGGGAGGTAGCCAGGGTTGCCACCTGGTCAGTTTTTAAATAAGCCTTGTCAGTGAAACAATTTAATGGGCCACTCCCCCACCCTGAGTGTAAAGGGACAGGAAACATTTGACAGAGACTTCTCAGAGGAGTGTCCCTTTAAGGGGTGGGGGGGTCTGCCTTGAAGGACTCAGCTCAGTTCCCCTTCTTTCTGGAGTCAACCATACTCTCTAGCTTCTATTCATGTAAGAGAAAGGGGACAGCTGGGTTTGTAGTTATCAGGCCACCTTCCCCATCAGCTGCATATGGATTAATCCAGGGCTCAGACAAGATGGGGGAATGGGTTCTGGGTTGGGTGAGAGTTGGGCTCACACAAAGGTGAAGGGTAGGAGATCAGGCTGGTAGGGGCAGCGGCCAGTTTTCTGCATCTTGGCATCTCTTGTATGTTACCACACCTCTGTGGCAGATTTGTCGTTGGTGGGGGCTCTGAGCTAATGACTATACTGAAATTTCCCTGCAACTTCAGGGTCTATGATTGGATGAAGTAATAAATATAGTTTGCGCTTTCCCAGCAGGAAGGCCTCAAAATTGTGGGAAGGTTTTTAAATGTTTGTACTTCCAGTGGTATTTTTTTCCACCTCTGGGGAGCTCTATTTGATCTATTATGCCTATACCCAGGTTTAGCTCCTTTTCCAGCTAGTGAGGAATATTACTTTTAGGAGTCCCATCTCCAGGGTTTTTAGGTACACCAGCTGAAAAGCACTTTAAAAACACATGATTTATGTGATCAGAAAGAGAGACTAATGGGATAAATCTGGCCAGGAACAGGAGAGGAGAGTAAGGGGGAGTGCCTATTATGGATGAGGGAAGAAGTGATTGTTCTCTGAAATAGTACAAGATGGTATTCATTATCTCTCCTGCTGCCATGAGGAAAAAAAAGCTAGGAATGGATAATGAGATTTTGGCAAAATCACACATGTGCACATCATCATTTTGGAATTAGATCAGATGTTGTGACTAATGTTTATAAGCAGTAAAGATGCCATCCTCATCCCCTTTCTAACCCCTGACATTCCATTTTGGTCTGTGTGAGAAATGTACATTTTAACCTGGCAGCAGAAGAGCTAGGTCAACAAATATCAGAGACTATTTTGAAGTCGTCTCTCACACTCACTTGAGAGAGAGGAAGAGAGAAATGCTCCATATATGCTCTTTGATAGAGAAACTGACACTTGAGTAAAAAGTTTGGAAAACATTCTCTTTAGAAAAAATGCTAATGCATCACTCTCCCTCAATTTCTCTTCCAACTCCTTTTATTTATATATATGTAAGTTTGGTATTACATGACAATCTCCTGTTTGTTCACAAATGACTGCTAATCAGAAAGTAAAAGCGGTCATAAATAAATTTGAAGATTATTACTTCAATGAGAATTGAATTAGGCCTTTATAGTCAACGTGCACCCAACCTTAAAATGATATGAGCTAATGACTTTTGACAAACATCTGCTGTCATATTTTGCTTCCTTAAACATTTCTGATATTCAAGACAAATTTACCATTTCTCTAAAGAAAAATACACTTTCAGAAGGTCTTTTTAAAAAGGCTTCTTATTGGCTGGACGCTACTAGTAATAATGAAAGTATACAAAGATTACACTTCATTTCTAATATGGATAGCACAACCCTTTTTTATCTTTTACATTACATTAGGTTGACAATAGGCATTTTGAGAACTACAGTATTTTCATAATTAAGAGAGGATCAGGTTACAAGAAGCCCAATCATGGTCATGAGCATTTGGTCTTGAATGATAAAGACCGCATTACTTATAAATGTGTCCAAAGGAACCCACCAAATTACAAACATTAGAAAAGCAAAGCTCTTTCACCTGCAACTTACATTTGTCTGCTCTTGATGGTCTTGCTCTCGGTAAAAAGGTGTTGACATTACGAACACCTCAGTCACAACAGGCATTAACTTCTCCACAAGCCCAATCATTGAACTGGCCTAGAAAGTGAATTGCCCTCTCATTCCCAAACACCAATAATCTCCAGAACAGAACTGAGACACTCTGCCAGGCTGATACAGAGGAAAATGCTGCTACCTGCTCTTTAGCTGTTATGGAGCCATAAGGGTTAACATCTTCAGACACCAAGGTTATCAATCTGGCACCATTCACAAACAAATGTACTTAAAATGTAGTAATTCCGTTTTTACAGGAGCAGTACATATTGTGCTTTATGCACTGGTCCCACAGACCTGGCATCTGATTTGCAACAGATCATGTGCAAAAATGTATGTGCAACTGCATACCTAGTTTGTTGGAAAAATTCCCACTGGTGTGCTCAGAAATCTGGCATTTGCACACTCAGATGGCTAGATGCTCAACTGAGCACTCCCCTGTGCAATTATAATAACTGTACAAGCATTTGTAAACTTAGCACAGGCTACCTTCCAACTGTCTGAATGCTAAGATTACCACATGGAGAGGAAGGAGAATGAAGGAAGTTGTACAGTATACGGAAGGATAAATGAGACAAATAAAAGGAGATCAGTGTGCATTATACATAATGTCAGACAGTGCACAGCTGTCTAACAACTTTTTGCACTGTAAAAAAGGTACGTTGCACATCTACATTTCCTATATTACTGCAATACAGTGCTTGGTATCTAAACATTAAAATATATGTTGCCAGTATTGACTGTATTAATGTATATTCTGACATGTTAAGGCAGTACAATTAGAAATTATTAAAAGGGTCAAGCAAAACTACTTGAGCTAAGACACTGAAACTTTTCCCTTAAAGACTGGACAATATTTGACTGATTAGGAGAGGGAACTCTCCACAGGTAGTCATTCAGTTTATCTGAATCATTGTATGCAGTCAGGTATGAAGTAAGGGCAAGTTTGCTAGTCACTGGTTTTGCAGAAGTACAAGACGTGCTTTTGCTACAGAGAATCTCAGAAGAAGCAGAGTCTACACTGTTTACCTTTGGGTCTGATTTTTTTGTTTGGTTCTGGGAAGTCTCTAACTCGGACCCCTCATCTTCAGACTTTATTTCAACGTAGTCATCTTCTTCTGCAGTATCTTTGAAATTAGCAAAATAGTTCTGTGTAGCTATTTGTGCATTTAGAGGCAAGGTCTTGTTCACTCGGAGAACTTTTTGAGAGTCTTGAATAATCATCTCTGAAGAGTTTTCAGGGAGTGGCTTCTTCACATCACATAATGACACTCCTGAAGCAGGACCTGGCAAAGACTCCTGGCTGTCAGATCTAAAGTTTCTACTTGAATACATCTGTTTCTTGTCCGTTTCATTTAAACAAGTTATTGGTTCCTCAGACCTGTTGACCACTACTGAAGAAGAGGATTGTGACCTGCCGTATGCTTGGGGCTTTGTATGGTTTGCTTTCCTACCAAGTGAGTTATAAATGTGATCTTGGTGTAAATTCTCTTTGTTAGGCTGACTAATAATAGCACTCCACCTTTGTGTTGGGACATGCAGACGTGTAGAAATCTGAAGGGAAGGCACTGAGCAAGCTGGTGGCAATGGTTTTGGACTCCTTTTTGGGCCAGTCTCTGAAGGAGACTTCTTTGACTTCAGATCTTGGACTTCAAGCCAGGGAGAGAAATCTGCCAGTTCTCCATTACTGTACGTAGAGTACAAAAGCCAGTCTTCTGCCCGTAAGCAATCACTAGCTAACTGAGAAGGAGAAGGAGATGTTGACACTGGGGATGAATACCTTAAGGCTGATGGTTTTTGACGGGTGGCCCATGTATCCTTTTGCATTTTGGGTGAAGTTTCTCTAAAAACAATCTGGTCATAAAGCTGGGAATATTCAGCAATTCTGGCTCCTGGAGAAGATAAATATTTAAACAACACTATAAAACACAAGTGCTATGAAAATTAAAGCATCTGACAGATCAATACTTAAAGGTCAAACACAAAGATTTAAAACAACATTTTTCAAGCTTACTCAGGCCGCAAAACAATGCGGTTCTTCTAGATTCCAACATCTCAGCCCACTGACACACACACAGCCATTCATGATACTTCAACATGAAATTTAACAAGTGTGAAGCACTTTGTGACAATGCAGTGAACAGCCATGCACCACGTATTCTGTGAATAAAATGCCAGCATCAACATGATCTGTAGTTATGAAAAGATACCCTGGTGTAAGTGACTGTTAAGAAAATCACTGCTGCTAAACACTGAGCAGTTTGGGTCTCTCTTAATGTACCATTTCAAAGTTGCTGGAGCATTTATTTCTTAACAGGACAGTTTCATGTATTAGATACTTTCTTCTCTCTACTGATTTTGATAGTTCAAGCATTCACGGTCTGAGAAACACACACCTCCCCTTTCATTTGCAGTCACATGGATCATCTTTCAATCCATTCCTCTTTCAGCCATCGTAAGGATCATCTTTCAGCCTTAACGTTACGTGGAAAAGTAATATTAGGAAAGTGATATTTTTAGCTGTGTTTCAACATGTGAGCAACTGGGGAAAAGAAAGGAAGAGCCAGTACCATATATGCCTAATCAGCCCTTAGCAGACCACCAGCAAGTGCTCCATGAACCGCAGTTTAATAAAATCTAACAAATAGATCAAATGACTACATCACCAAGGCATACTGGCAAACACTCCCATTCTCCTCATTTTTTGTCCTGTCTTTAGACTGGTTGGGAAGACTATTTCATTACAGTGCTCATCTCTGGTCACTGAACTCTCCTCCTCCTGTTATAGCTGGGCAACAAAAGTCTGGAGTCTTCTCCTGCAATTATTCATTTCCTTTGTGCTGGCTTCCGCAGGCAGGGATACAGCCTGCCATCCCTCCAAAGAGAGCTTTCTGTGTGCATATAAAAGAGTGGGAGCTCCTGCATTTGTGGAAGATGGAAGAGGAGGAGGTAACTGAATCTATCAAAGGGGGCAGAGAAAGAGAAGGGAGATGCCCCCATGGAAGGGCTGGAAATAGAAGAGGACTATGATTCAGGGAGATGCCAGAGGGATCAAGCCTACAGACCCCTTTCAGTTCACACTAGACAAGATAGCAAGCCACTGGAGCTTCCTCCAGAAGTTAACAATGAAGGATTATTTATGCAGTGCATTCAGATCATCAGGGATTTGATTAAACATCTGCATTTGGGGATATTTATTCCAATTCTGAACATTGGGCCTCTCCAACTGTGAGATTCATATTGCTATAGTGGCTGCAAGGTTTGCTCTTCTCACACGTTTTTCACCATTGTATCACCACTGGCTGATACTCAGCAGACTCATAATGCAACATAATGGAGCACAGAATGTACTATAGTATTTGGTGGATACTTTTTGATGGTTAAAAAGAAAAAAAGAAAATCTGATCTTGAAGAGCAACCTGGAAGCTGCATTAGATGTGATCCATAAGATACTGGTATTTTTAAAAACTCTGTAGATCCAATGAGAATGCACAAACTGGCTGAATCCAGATGCCCAATTTATTTCAAAATGGTTCGTGGAAAAATTTTTCACAGGAAACATTTGTTATGCTGTCCTGCTGTGTGCAGTCCAGGTGCTCTTGATAGTAAAGACCAAGTACTTTTTCTGGAAGCACCCCATCCCCATGTCACAAGCAACAAAAAAGGCGTTTCTACAAAGGAGCCGGACCTGGCTTCTGTGATGGGTGGTATTCTATGGCTCAAGGGAGCACAGAGGAATGATTAGGCCCCCTTCTCAGCTGAAATCTGCAAACTACATGAGGTCGGAAGTGACTCATTTTTTTGTAAAAAAGCTAAAGAGTCTCCAGGATTGTACTTTTCCCACACTACCAGCTTGTCCTGTGAAAGCAAGAGGGCTCACACTGCCTCATCCTTTCCTCTTCTCTTCTGTCAACAAGTGGTAGGATTTTGCTCTGCATATAGCATATATATTTATATTCCTTTTTGCACTACATAAAGAACTCAAGCTTCTCTCAGTGGTAACACATTAAAGATAATACTATCATCATCACCTGAGTGACAGATCAAGAAATGACCAAGGTAATAGCATTTTAAATCAACACATAAGTTTCACTAAGAAGTTATTAAAGTGATCTGTCTGGGGAAGGAAAAAAGAAAGAGAACATTTTTAACATACCAATGGCAGGACCACCTTGTTTCTTCTCCTCCAAAATGGCTGCAAGGTCTTTGTGTCTCAGTTTCTGTTGCTGGCTCACTGGCTGTTCTTGTTCTGGACTTTTTACCTTCAAAAGCTGATTGGCCTTCTTAATTTTTTGACTGTACTGCCTTGCCATCATAAAGACTCTGTTTTTTGTTTTATCCACCATATCCATTTCATTGTCAGTGCTCTCTGAATGTGCATTGGAGAGAATACTATTGGTAGATTCATAAGGGCTGTCTATAAAAGGCAACTCACTGGAGACGGAAGATCTGTCAAGACTCAGAAATGAATTATCTTTACATGGTGTTGCTTCATCAAATTGGAGACTGGCCTCACTTAATCTGGCTACCTTATGTTTCAAAGTTTTAGGGAAAACAGGCGTTTCTGGCAGTGAGAGGGTGGAAAGTGAATATTCCACGTCTTTACTCAGTTCAGGAGTACTTCCAGCATGGAGTCTTTCCTGTATGTCATCTTTAGAAACAGGAAAGGCTGCCAGGACATGATCTCTTGTCTTTTCTTCATTCTTCTTGATGTAATTCTCCAAATCATTCCAGATCTCATCTACTTCCTCTGATAGTTTATCAGCTGCAGATTTGTGGGAGAGTGAATCAGAATTGGAGGAGCTATCTACTAAACTCAAATAGTCATTATCTAAAGGAATGTGATGATATGGACTTTCATCTTCACTGAACTGGAGAGACTCTTCAGAAACAAACTGCCTCAGATTGTCACAGCATGCAAAGTCTGTTTCCAGGCCCAAAAAACTCCTCCTTTTAGAGCATTTAAGGCGGTTACATTTGAAATTCAATAGTGGTGGTTCTGGAAGCACTATGGTGTCATAGACGTTCTCCTCAACAATCCTGAGCTCATGTGATGTTAAAGCTGATGCCTCTTTACTGAGGATTTCATCTTTGCAAGTAAGATTGGAGGTCCTATTTTGATTTGCCTTCCTCTTTTCAGCGGCTGCTTCCATTAAGCTGCTTTTGTTTTGACTTTTGCAGTGAGTCTCTCTGGAAGAACTTTGGGGACCCTGATCAGACTCTTCCCTTCTAGTCAGACCCATCAGTTTTAAATCTTCATAACTTATATTATCATAGACGTGATCTATGTCATCAATGGTCAACTCTTCTGAATATTCTGGGTAAGTATTCATAGTGCCCACATCAGTTTTAGAGCTACTTTTCACTTCCCTTCGGGAACCGCGCTGGACAAAGTCATTGGCTTTGTGCCTTCTGTTATTTGAGCAAGAGTTATTTTCACCAGCACTACTGACCCGTCTAACAATTCTGTGACGATGGGAACTAGAAATCTCATTTTGATTAATTAATCCCACATGCCAGCTGCATGGACGACCGGAAGCACCCCTCTCTTCACACACAGTAGAACTCGAATTGGATGTAGATACCGATGGTACAAACATCTGATAATCATCTTCATCATCGTCATTCTCCTGAGGTGGCTGTCTAGTGGGAAACAAGGCTTGTCTGATCTGATGGTCAGTCCAGATGTTTCTCACTGTGGTTGTTCCCCCCAGAATATCCACAATTATTGAGTTGTTCTGTGGCGTACTAAACTGCCTAGATGGCTGTCTAGCAGAACAAGAGAAGGAAAGGGCTGTATTCACCTGCGTAGCTTCTTCATCTGAAGGATCTTTAGGGCCCTGTGGAGATTTGGAATACAGTTTGGTTAGTCTTTGTGTGTGTCTCTCTCTCTCCCTCTCCCTCCCTCCAGTTGCACAGAAATTTCCTAGACACTCAGGACTATATCCTTGACCCTCATGCTGTGCAGTGTGAAACTGGCAGAGGAACAGAGGATAATCTAGTGCTCCATTGCTTCAGACCACTTCTCACTCCTTGCAAATGGAGTGGATCTTTTACAGCCACCCCCACTCCTTTCCATTATCAAGCAGTTACATATATAAGAATGACTCTTCCCCCTTCCCACCAACTACATATAAGAGGATTACAAGAAGGTAGCAAGAAGCAGGTAAGACTGATCCCTAGTCATCTTATCCCCTAAGCAATATGAAGTGGGGTCTCTTATGTCCACATCACAGGCCACGGCTTTGAATTAAAATCATAGCATATACGTTAATCACAATTCACTGCAGAAAGAAACCTCCTTTCTTTGAACACTTTCATCATTTGATGACTCTTCACTCAATTCCTTCCTCAATAACAATGACTTCATTTTTAATAGGTGGCCAAAGCTTTGCAAAGCATTCGAAGGATGTGCTAAACCTCCTTGGACTTGACCATGCATGTTACTCAATATCCAGAAAGATGCTGCACACCCTTACTGCCTACTGACTTTATGCTTGGAGAGTTAAGAATGTACTTTTGTGCTTTGCTTAATCAGGCCTTTCATGGGAGTTTCATGCTCACTGCCTTGCAGGATAGAGTCCTTTGAAAGACAGTACAGAACTGTATACCAGGTTTTCAGCCTCCCAATACTATATCAAATTATTTTGTAACTTGTACATAATATGAATAAATTCACATAGCTTAAAACTGTAGTGCATACAAAGCAGCAACTAAGTAGCAAATTACTTTGGAGCCATAATTTTATGAGCATTTATTTACATTAAAACTATTTTTACTACTCATTACTTTGAAGTGCACATATTGTGAAATACCTGCAGAAACAGATGGGTGTCTGGTTGCATTTGTCGAATTAATTATTTTTACAGATTTTACTTTTTCAAAGTTTCTTTAATCTTCAAAGAAACGTTTCTGAACATAAAACGTAGATACGGCAATTTTCTTTTTATCTACATCTGTTCATATAGAAAGATCCATATAATGGCCTATGACATAGCTCAGATATATAGGATATAGTCTAATATGTATTTTAGCAGTGTGTATCTTGTCTGTCTGTTCGTATGTCTGTGAGTCTGTTTGTTGAAGAATTCCTCCTAAATAAGAGCTAGAACCACCAAATTTGATATGTAACTTCCTCTTACTGTTAACTTAAAGCAGAGTCAGGGTTTAGTTGTGCCAGGATAATGGGACATGCCTGGATTCTGATTATTTCTCATGAAATGGAAAGGGAGGAGATGAAGACGAAAAACAGTTATGCTCTGCAATGACCACAGGGAAGCAGCAAGTGCAGGGACAGAGGGCTGGCCACACCAGTAAGAGAGTGGTCATATGGGCCCAAGACTCTTCATATTGTAGGCCACCAGCCATGGTTAAGTGACCCACGTGCCCCAAAGCCTCAGCCCCAGACCCAGACCCAGGGAGAGGTGGGAGGTCTGCCACCCAGTGGCCTACCCGGGGAACAGCTGCTGGCCAGGGCTGGGCAGCACAGCCACCACTGCCAGGCCCATGTCCCCCATTTCCTTCCTGGGTGGAGCCACTTGCCAGACAGCACAGCCCTGGACAGCCTCAGGGCTGCCCTGAGCCACCTTTGTCCCCAAACCTCCCAACTCCCTGCCTTGAGCTCCCCCATCCTCCTGCCCTGTCTCCTGCACCACAGTGCACCTGCTAGTAACAAAGAAAGAGGCACAGTCAGGCTTGACACATTTAGTTTTAAATACCTGTATTTCACATTGGTTGAGATTAACACTCCTTCGTTTTTCAACATTTTCAGAAGCTTGGCTGTTAAGTCTTTTCCTACCTCCTTTTGGTTTTTGCTGTGAATTGAGTTGCGTGCCCTAAGATTTAAAAATGGGTATATTATGATCTATAGTTCTTTCAACAGCAATGTATTTAGTCACAGCCAAATCTGGGAAAATGCCCAAGTTCAACATGACACAACTAAATCGGCATTTGCAGCAGAAGAAAAATTTTCTTGTGCTACCCCTTCTCTGATGTTGGGTGTTAGAGACAGCATTCATTGCAGGGTGATACCTTTCTCCAGAATTCACAGTAACGTTCTCAGAGCAAGCATGGCAAGCAGCAGGCTCTGGGAAAAGCTTTCAGCATGGATTCTGTTATAGTTGCAGCAATACGCACCACAAGAGCTGCTCAGCCTTAGTTTCCCAGCTGCTCTGCCACAGCTCCGTCCAACCTCCAAGAGCTTTCTGGGTTGCAGAGCTTAGCCCTCCAGCTAGGTCACCCATCTCTCTCTCCCTGAGTGGCACTCAAAGTTAAAAACAAACTCTTCTTTTTCTTCCTGAAGGTCAGCTAGGCACCAGCAGTCTCTCCCTAGGTAGCCTTCTCTCTAAATGTGAGAGCCATGTCTGCTCTGTCTCTGCCTGCTCTTTCCAAGCCTCTCTTCAGAAACCTGCCTCCTGCTCCAGGTGTCTCAGTTTGGGCCTTCAGCAGCTCATTAACCCCTTCCATACATCCATGGAGGCTTGTTTGCCCCACCACAAACTCCTTTAGGGAATGAAAAGTGGCTCAGTTTAAAACTGTGACTGCCTTACACGTATGTCAAAATCACATATTTGGCCAAACTCGAGCTCTGGATGCTTATGTTCCCTTACACAGATTACAGCAACTACGTGTGGGATTTGGATGTCTAATTAATATGTCCACATTTAAAAAGTGAGCTTATAGTCTTTCAGAACACCTGCACGTGCACAAAGATATCCCATCGAGTGGAAAGAATACCATCTGTACAGTGAAAGTTATGGTAGTCAATCACCATCTTTACCAGTGTAAGTTAAGATCTTAATCACAAGCATGAGAGCAATGACAGGTTAGTCCTGTACAACGAGTGAAAATAGCAGAAGGCAATCTGGAGAAGTAGAAAGGACTAAGTAAAACAAACTCATTGGCCTGGAATCAGAGACGTAGCCGAGTTAGTCTGTATCTTCAAGAACAACAAGAAGTCCGTGGCACCTTATAGACTAACAGATATTTTGGAGCATAAACTTTCATGGGCAAAGACCTGCTTCGTCTGATGCATCTAACGAAGCGGGTTCTTTGCCCAAGAAAGCTTATGCTCCTAAATATCTGTTAGTCTATAAGGTGCCACAGGACTTCTTGTTGTTCTCATTGGGTTTGAGGTGCCTGGTGTACAGGGAGTGAATTTCATCCCCAGAATGTAGTACTGAGAGAATTCAGTTCCTTCCTGAGTTGCAACAAAGAATTGATGTCTAAATGAAAATGGTTCTGTTATTATAGTTACAGTGTTCCACAAATGAAATGCCTAAAACTCCAGTGCCAAAGCTCAATGAGTATTTGGGATATATCCCACGGTTTAAGCAAAAATATTGTGAAGCAACAGCAGTTGAAAGATATAGATTTACACATTTAAATATGCCTTAGTAAAACATTTACTCTGCCACCTGAAAGGTTTGTGAATAAATTTAACATGACCCCGACCCCACCAACACACACACATCCACAAAGCAAAGAGATTTACCTGTTCACACTCTTCCTCATCATCAGCATCTATCTGTTCTGTACCACAGGGGTGGAGATTTTCATCTTGATCACTGCTGTAGGCTGGTTCAATGGAACCTTGAAATTCATTCACAAGCCCACTGTGACTCAGGGAACCTTTTTTCCTAGAACTAAGCAGGGATTCACTTGATCCCAATTTGGCAGGCTGAGACAGCAGAGCTCCTTCAATGCTGCTCCGCTAAAAAAAAACAAAACAAAACAAAACTAATTCACATATCCCCTTTATGCTGTATATTTTAACATGGTGTGATTGCCATTTATGCGTCAAGATTTAAAAAAAAAATCCCAAAAATACAACATAGATTTTTCACTGTGTCACTGAGGTAAAGAAGACTGCAAAGAAAAGAACTTGACTTGATCATTAAACTTTGCACAGATGATATACTGGAATCATATGATAGACTCTATAAAACAACTGAGGAAAAATGGGGCTTGATGTTATTTGTCTCAGTGACATCCATGCAGTGATGTCAGATAAAATATGCTCTATTTGCATGAAAAAAAAATTCCCTAAGTGCCACCTCTGTTGACTTAAGATCTGAAACTCAGGGCAAGTCTTTCCTGCTTTATTTAGAATCTCATGAACAATTCTATTTACAAATGAATACTTTTTTAGCTTGTTTAGTTTATTTGTCCATTTTGACTCTGCTTGGCTAACAATGTGTACTGCAAACTTATTTTTGTCAGAAATGTAATATTGACTCAAAGTACACTCATCTAGAAGAGCTACTAAAGAAAAGAGGCTATCT
This sequence comes from Carettochelys insculpta, assembly GCF_033958435.1. Lineage (NCBI taxonomy): Eukaryota > Metazoa > Chordata > Testudines > Carettochelyidae > Carettochelys > Carettochelys insculpta. Next base: position 94,798,333 of record NC_134139.1, read on the forward strand.
TTGCATAGCACTTTAATTATCCTAATTGCATTTTTAAAGTATTCTTTTATATGATTTATTATATCATAAAATCTAGGCATGCAGACATGTATCAGTCAAGTTTCATTTATTAGGTATCATTGAAAGTAAATTTGTACTTCTTTATAATGTTATTGGGAGAGTCTATGAAATGTATTTCTCTTGTATTCGATTTAAACCCAATAAAACACAATAGCTGTGTCTACACGTGCACGCTACTTTGAAGTAGCGGCACTAACTTCGAAATAGCGCCCGTCGCGGCTACACGCGTCGGGCGCTATTTCGAAGTTAACTTCGACGTTAGGCGGCGAGACGTCGAAGTCGCTAACCTCATGAGGGGATCGGAATAGCGCCCTACTTCGACGTTCAACGTCGAAGTAGGGACCGTGTAGACGATCCGCGTCCCGCAACTTCGAAATTGTGGGGTCCTCCATGGCAGCCATCAGCTGGGGGGTTGAGAGACGCTGTCTCTCCAGCCCGTGCGGGGCTCTATGGTCACCGTGTGCAGCAGCCCTTAGCCCAGGGCTTCTGGCTGCTGCTGCTGCAGCGGGGGATTCATGCTGCATGCACAGGGTCTGCAACTCGTTGTCGGCTCTGTGTATCTTGTGCTGTTTAGTGCAAGTGTGTCTGGGAGGGGCCCTTTAAGGGAGCGGCTGGCTGTTGAGTCCGCCCTGTGACCCTGTCTGCAGCTGTGCCTGGCACCCTTATTTCGATGTGTGCTACTGTGGCGTGTAGACGTTCCCTCGCTGCGCCTATTTCGATGTGGTGCTGCGCAACGTCGATGTTGAACATCGACGTTGCCAGCCCTGGAGGACGTGTAGACGTTATTCATCGAAATAGCCTATTTCGATGTCGCCACATCGAAATAGGCTACTTCGATGTAGGCTTCACGTGTAGACGTAGCCAATATGTTTTGAAAGTTGAATGTTATTAAGTATGCTGGATTCAAATGATCCCATGTGCTACTTGAATCTACTGACCTACAGAATACCAAAAGTACTTACCTTGAGCATCTCTGGACTTATTTCTGAAAATATATACAAAAACACATACAGCATGATCAATAATTATAGAGGTGTCAGTGTATGCCACTTTATTTAATAGTTCATTTCTGAAGCTCTCTAAGAGTTAGAATTAGCACGAAAGTCTCACTTTCCCCACAGACAGAATTAAATAAATTGTAATTGCATAAAAATGTGAATTTTATTGCTGTCCCCTTTTGACTTGAATGGCAGTCCAAATTTAGGGTTTGCAGATGTTCCAGCTGGAAACAGACACTGATGGAGGCTGGTATATTCTTTGACATGATTTTTATTTGTAAGGAATGTATAAATTTCTGATGCTCCAAATGCAGAAGAAACCAATAGCAGCTATACACCCACCCCTCTTTAGCAAGCAACAAACCCAAAGGTTTCTAGCTCTCTCCTGAGTCATACAACACGCTCAGAGGCTACTACTTTTTGCGGCTGCCTCTCTGTCTGTTCTGCATGCTCATTTTTCTGCGTGTGCTGCCCCCAATCCACCTCAATGAAAATCAGCATGCAAAGTTCCTCTCCCGACTCCCCACTGTCCAGAAACTTCTGGGCAGTTGCAGAGGCCATTTTGTCTTAGGCGAGGTGTTGCAATTAATCTACCCGTACAGTAATATTAACGGAAAGTGTATTGATACCCCAGAGACATGCGTTCCATGGAGTTGCCAGTCTCTCTCAGCATAATGGTCTGATGGATCCCAATTAAATTCCTGATCCTGCAAACATCTGAATGAGCAGTCTCACTGGGCCAACTTATTTGCTTCATTTTTGGCAGAATCAGGTCCAAACTTGGAAATTCAAAAGAAAATTCACTTTTTTGCTTTCTCTGCATTGCAGTTTTCTCAGGGCTGTGCTTGAGGTTGCATGTTATGGAAAAGATACCCAGCTGATGTAAATGAGTGCAATTCCATTAACTTCATCTGTTTACAAAAGCTGAAAGTCCAGTTTGACATGTACTGCAAACTGTATGCACAATGGGAAGAGTCATGAAGAAGATAACTAGCACATCTTTGAATTCCACTGATTAGGATAGTTTACATAATCTATGTGTGTACTGCTTATCATGCTGATTTTTTACTGTTAATAGCATATGTTATTGGATACGTATAACTTACCACTTGGCTTCACAACTTTATGAACTCTAGATGAAGGTTCTGAAAAGGATAAACACAGTTAATGCTACAATGTTCCAAAGAAAGTTATTGGCATTTTGGCCAACATTTAAAAAAACAGATTCCAAAATTTAAGCTCCTAAGTCTATACACAGGCACCTTCAGTTGGATAATTTGTACTTACGCACCTATTTTGAGGTCTACAATTTTGAAAATTTTGGTCTAAATCACTGAAGATTTACTGCTCTATTATTCGAAATATTTGGTGGGATTTGTAACTTTGTGTTGGTTGAAAAGAAAAGTACTGAATATTCCAAACAGAACAAAATGTCATTGTAATCTTCCACCTTGGAACCATTATATATAGAGAGAGAGATTTTGTTTGAAAAAACAATTGAAAATCTTTAAGGACATGATTGTTTCTGAGTGATAAATGTTGCTTTAAGTCATTGCATCAATACTCTCGCAAATTATACCTAAATAACCTAGAATAAACTGAATATTTTGTTTTTCTGATCTAATTAAGCACTGTTCTTAATACTTCATTAAGTAGTTGAATACGGACAATCACTGACAAAAAACTGGGATGCAAAGCTGATCGAAGTATATAAATATTCGAACTGCAGAAAGAAAAACAATAAAGAACCAGGAAAAGTTATTAGAGCTGAAAAAATATTTTTTTACTCTAACCTTAAACAGTATTTATCAAATATCTAGTAGTCAGAAGGCTAACAGGATTCTGATTTTAAAATAGACTTACAGTAAACCTTTGATTTGATTGAGTAATGTGGGGAGGGGTGTACATTAAACCCACAAGTCCATTAAATCTGAAGGTTTACTTCCCACCTACTCCTGCCAGGTTCCTCCAGCCGCTGTCCCTCCCTCCCACCCCAAAATGCCGACCACTCACCACCGCTGCTGCCGGGGGAGCTGTCGGAGCCTGTCACAGCAGCTGGAGCCTCTGCCAAGGCTGGAGCTGCTGGACTCAAAGCTGGTGCCCCAGTGCAGCTGGAGCTGCTGGACCCCTGGCTGGAGCCTCTGCCATGGCTGCTGGAGCTGTGGCTGGAGCCGCTGTGGCAGCAGGAGCCACTGCAGCTGGAGACCACCATAGCTGTAGCCACTGGATCTGTGGCTGGGGCTGGATCCACGGCTGGAGACTACACCATGGCAGCAGGAGCCAGCACCACTGGGGCCTCTGTCACAGCCTGGAGGATCCACTGCCAGAGCTGCCACGTGCTCCGCCCACCAGGGATGGGGTGCGTACACGAGTGCTGCCCAACCTCTGGTGGGAGGTGCGCATGGCGGCAGTCCTGGTTGTTGCGCAGGCTGCAGCCGCTGCAGCTCCTCCAGCTGTGGCAGCTGGAAGTAATGTCCCCTCCAGCCACAGCAGTGGTGGCTCCAGGTAAGTTGCCTAACATACTTTTTTGGGGGTGGGGTGAGGGGGATTTAGGATTTTATGGGCCCTGATTAAATGGATTTTGGGAACAATGGGGAGGGGCAGTGGACATCCATTGTTCCCAAAGTCCACTAACTCGGGGTCTGTAAAAATCTAGGGTTTACTGTATTGTAATTTGGGTAAAAACAGGTTTCAAGGCATTACTTATTCACCTTTTTTAAAAAGACAATTGTGTCACTGTTACATAAGGTTTCCTTGTACATGTTTAAATAAATATATACACATAAATATCCATTGCTTTGAAGCAGACAGTTTGCATTTTTTTTAATGTAAGACAATCAAATGACAAACATCTCCAGAATATCAAAACAACCTTTTAAAAGATGTGTATATTTTATTTTTTTTCTCGACACAATGAGTGATTTACTGCGGCTTTGAAATCTCACTTTGCCATGACATTTGCAACATGCATCCAAGATATGGAAATATGCTATTTCATTTGAAATCCATTGTCACCTCACATCAAACTCAGCTGTAAGTCATATGTGGATGTCTCTCAGATACATACACCATCCTCAGGAGAGGTATCTATCCCTTATATACACGGGGCGCTGAAAAGTATTTGTTCAGTTCATTAAAATCTTAATTTGGTTTTTGGCACATAGCTACTTTCCTACTCCATTCTGTGAATTCAGTGATTCAGTGAAAAGCTGAACGTTACTGTTGTAAACCACAAAACTTTCTCATCTTTTTCCACAAAATATCTTAAAATTATGCTATTAGCTTGTGAGGAAAGACAAAACAAAAACTCACACACGCTTTGTGTGCATAAACATGTATGGTTGTATGTTTGAAAGAGCAAAACCAATAAATAGAAGAAGCTGGAAATTTTTCGATGGACAATTTTTCTGCTAGAAAATGCCATTTATACCATTCAGTAGGAATGCCCAACTGCAAGGCAAGTTCCCCATGAAACCCTGCCTGCCAGCTAGGTTATAAAACCTGCCAGCTTGCCTGCCAAGCTCCTCGGTAGTCTGAGCTCCCAACTTCTCAGCAGCCAGACAGCCTCCTGGCTCTGTGGCAGCCCCTGCCAGCTCTTCACTAGCCTACCCTTGTTGTGAGCCAGGATCAACTCTGCCAGATAGGGACATGGAACAGGTAGAGACAGCACCAGTATTTGCCCATCCTGGAATATTCCCTTTTGCCAGAAATTCTAGAGTTGGGGTATTGTTCCAATTCAGAATGAAATCAAATCTTCAACATAATTTCCCGTGGGATGGATGATTTGTTTTCTGGCCAACTCTATTGATAACAAGTTTATTTCAACCAGGAGAACTTTAAATTAGCAGTTAACATACTGATTTCAAGCAAACATGACAATCTGTAAGAGGCAATACATTTCACTTTTGAAACAGAAACCAGTGGATGGGATTTGCTTTTCACCTAATGCTTCAGACTAACTTAGTGTCTGTCCTCTGCCACATGAAATGTAATTTGAAAACATTTCAATACATTTTCCTTTAGCTTTCTTTGACTGAACACATTTTAATCACCTGACTTTCTTCTCACCCTCCTCTGGGTAACACCTTCTTTAGAATTATACGATGCCTTCATTTCTCCCTCTGGACTATAGTGGAATCCTGGATGATCTGTAAAACAACCATTAAACGTTATTTGACAGGTCACAACAGTTTTTCTGGGCAGAGGTCCCTTTCTTTTGTACCTTATATTGTGGAACATGTATTATCAGAGCTGGGCAAACAATAGCTGATAACATTAATTGTTGTAATGTTGCCAATTAGCTATTGAAAAAGTACCTATTTCATATCACTTTAGGAATGGATTGCTAGCAGAGCAATACTGTTGCACAATTAACTGAGTCTAACTTCATCTGGAGGTTTGTGCTACAGTCAAAGTCAGTGCCCTCCTGTCACATTTCCCACAAAATAACATGAATCCAAGGCTTCCTGGGCATTTATTGTGTTAAAATATGTTAACTGGAGTGAAATTTATTAAATTTCCCTATGTTATCAGAAATCCCTGGTGACAGGGAGAGCTGGTCAGGCCATATTGTTAGTAAAGGCAGAAAGTGAGAGGGATAGAAAAGACAGGGTACGAAGGGAGTTAGGCTTGGCTTAGGATATTAGATACCGATAGCAATCTATATTGCTAATTCTGGCACCACTGGACAGATGCACACACTGCTTAAAAATATCCCCTGCAGAGAACTCTGGAAGAAATGGGAAACCCTGTCGGGTCCCATTATGGAGTTTTCTAGGGGTGGTTCTTTGGGAGCAATTTCCTTTTGTGCAATACCCTGAAACAGGCCCACTGACTGAGGGAAGCAGGGAGAGAAGAGAGAAAGAGAGTAGTTGCCCCTAGCCCAGCATTTCAAAGGGTCCTGAAGCTCCAGCCACTGCTACTTTGGGAGTGGCAGGAGCTCTGGGACTGTCTGAAACAATACTGCAAACCCCTGTAAGGGAGCATACGGAGGCCCCAGGGCTGAATGCCATGCCCGTTCTGCCCTTGGCGCCGCCCCTTCCCATCCCTCCCATCATGCCCCAAGGCCTGCAGCAGCTGTCAGCACCAATGCCCTGAAATACTACCTTCCTATCCCTCAAGATTCTTCTAGATTGCAAGAGGACAAGGTCATCCATGAGGAAGCTTTATGCCTCCCTGGTGGCTCTGTCTGTATCCCAGACAGCTGTGTTTCCAGAGAATCTCTAATTGGCAGCCCATAGCCCCAGCTTTTGTGGGCTTGCCAGTATGCAGAACAGAGAAGTGTTAATAAAGCCTGAAGCTGCACCTCCTTATTCTCAGCTTTTCAATGTAACATTACTAAAACTGCTAACCAAACACCTCCATCTCTGTTCACCCTAAGGAAGAGCCAGGTCACAGAATGGTCTGGCTGTGCTTACTATCAGACAGCTAAGCACTTCCCACCAGACACAACCTGCTGGTTGCTGAGTAACCTCAACTCCCATTGATCTGCACAGGATTAACCCTTATTTCAGGTTTCTTGTATTTTAAATTAAATCTAGAAAATACGTAGCTAAGGATGAGTGGTTGAAAAAATTATCTCGTGAAAGAAGAAACTTACGTATCGCATCCATTTCCAGAATTGCCTGCTTGGCCTGAAAGATATAAATTGTGCAAAATCAGGTCACGCTACACAAACATACTAAATAGCGACACATATAGGAGCTCGAAGATTAAAACATAACTGCACACCACAAACATCATAAGCAATTTTTCTTTAGTCACTTTAAATGGTTCCACACGGTAGACATCATACCAGACCAGCATGTTAGTCTTCCAATAAATTTCCAGACAACAACTACAGTAAGGTCTCAGAGTACACGACCCTGCTCTTACGCGTCTGACCCTGACCCCCCCACCCCCTCCAGCCCAGTTTAAACCGCCTGCAAGCAGCTCTGGTTGAAGCCAGCCCCGCTGCCCTGCACAGTTCCAGCACAACCCCCCTGCCAGCTCACAAGCTAGCTGTCCGCCTGCTCGCCCCCCACCCCGACAGCTCAAGTGCACCCCCCGCTGGCTCAGAAGCTAGCTCTCCACCAGCCCCCAGTGCAACCCCCCCCCACCCCAAGCTCACAAGCTGTCCGCTCACCCCGCACGGCTCCGGTGCAACTAACACCCACCAGCTCACCACCTAGGCATGGCTCTGGTTCCGGCTCAACTTTCCCCAGCCCCCCAGCTCACCACCCATGCTCAACTCCACCCCTCACCCCTCTGCAGCCCTAACCCACCACAGGCTTAGCTCACCCACCTCCGCCCGCCTCCCACAGCTCCAACCCACCGCCAGGCTTAACCCTCCCCAACTGCCCCCCACACCAGGACTTACCTTTCTGCTGATTCCCCGGCTGCAGAACATGTGTTCTGCTGGGGAGAAAGCCAGACCCCAATTTGTGCGAAATCTGGGTTTATGCGAGGGTGAGTGGAATGGAACCCTCAACTGCTGTTCACTGTATGGGTCCCACCACAGTTTGCCTTGGCACCCACCATGCCAGCAGTACAAAGGGAGCAGTGACTGGCTACTTTATTATTAGCTGGATGTCCTTCTAGTATAGGAAATCCCAGCATGTGTGGAGCTGGCCTAGTACATTACACCAGCCTTTCTAGTGGGTATGTTGAGAACATGTAGCACTTTGGATAGATTTGGCTTGGCAGACAGACTGTTGTCAGCTGGTGGAATCTGAAGCAGCCCATAAGGTGCCCCAATCTCTGCAGGGATCAGCACAAAACTGGCATCAGGATCACGGAGCTGTAACTAGTTCTCTGACAGCTCTTCTCACTACCTAGCACATCTGATGTGTTCAAAATCTTAGAGAAATTGGGGATTCTAAATATATGCCTATTTTAATGTACATACCTTTGGGACTCCTAAGAGTTAGGATAACCAAAAACAATCCCAACAAAGTTAAATTGGGAAATTTGTTAAGAGGAGAAAGTGTAGTGTGCTGTGAAAAAACACAAGTATCAACTTTGTTGCCTATAAGAAATTTCCAACCAGATTTATTTTTAAAACGTATTATTGGATGTTGTCTGCCCTAGAGACAAAAGGTACCACCAAAATTAATATTTTATTACTGTTTAAATATCTGAAGTCAATATCTCAAGACTTTTCCTATGTTACTATACTTCTAAAGAAAAAATGAGCTATTTTAGGGCAATTATGACCAAAAAAGTGCAGAGCATTTGCCTTTCTAGGGCTGCAGTTTCATTATATTCCACTAGATGTCATGAACGGACTACCACTAATCTATGAAAAGATGGAGTAGGGGGTGAATCACAAGTCTGAGTAGGCAATACTAGATGTTGACTATTTTCCTCTTGGCATAAGTGTAAATTACTTCTCAGGGTTCCAAAGGAATAACTAAGATTACTGTTTGAGATAAAAGAAACATGGCATGCGCGCAGGAGACTTGGGTAGAAAATATTTTTTAAAAATCCATTAAGAACTAAAGAGAGTTTAAGATTAATAAGTAGGTTGGTATGAAAGTTTAATTCACCCTGCAGAATCTTATAGTGTGTACAGTTTTCTATCATAATGTTCATTGTGTTACTTGTATGGGGCTCATATCCTTCCATCAGCTTTTCTGCTAAATAGCCATTGACTGCAGTGGGAGTTCTATGTACATACAAGAATGACACAGAGACTACGCTCATCCCTCGCTGTACGAGCACAAGTGGTTCCCAACTTTCTGCTTGTAGGCAGAAACTCGTAAGAGGGACAGTAAATTCTTATTAAATTACATGTAAAAGTCTCTGATTGGTTCCTAAGGGCTCCTAACTCAGGGAGGGAGTGGCAGCAGGTGGCGCTGCTTTTGAAAGGTGAGTGAACCTGGGGTTGGGGAGAGTTAAAGGCTGGGAGTAGTTTGGGGCTGTGAGTGGGAGAGAGGGTTAAAATCTGGTGGCAGGTTGGGTGGAGTGGCGGGGGTTCAGGCTGCCGTGGTTTGGGGCTGGCGGGGCCGCAGGGGTTACAGACAGCAGGGAGGTGTCTGGCTGTGGGGGTTACAGGCGGCAGGACCATGGGGAGGTAGAGGCAGTGGGGGGGTGTCAGGCTGTAGGGCCACGGGGGGGGCACAGGCGGTGGCAGGGCGGGGCCTGGCCACAGGGGCTACAGGTGGCAGCATGGTCAGGCTGTGGGGCCCACAGAGGAGTCAGGCTGCGGGGCCACCAGAGATACAGGTAGCAGGGGGTTCAGGCTGCGGGGCCAGTAAGGGGGTCTGGCTGCCACAGTTTAGGACTGCGGGGGGGTGAAGCAGGAGGGGTTCTGGCCATGGGGCCAGCAGGGGTGTCAGGCTGCAGCGAGTTGGGGCTGTGGGGGTTGGAGCCACGGGGAGTGGGGTGAGGCTCACATGAGCGGGGGAAGTTCACTCAGTGAACTAAGGGAGATATACGTGTCCCTCGCTTAAGCGGGCACTTGTAAATAAACTACTCGTTCAAGGAGTGATAAGTGTACAGCTTTTTTCTAAGGCCTTGTCATCAGTTGGCTGTAGGTTTATGCAGAAATGCATTACTTTCACTATATCAAGGTACCTGCAGCAGTGCATCCTGCCAAAGCACAATTACTATGTCATAAAAAGTGACTTAAACATCAATTAAGTTTCCAACCAAGCTGATGTACACTGATGCAAGTCCCTCGTTACATAGGGGAAATGCATCTACACTGCAGGTTTGCTCTGATGCAGCCACCTCTGGTCTAACTACATATGCAAAAGGACAAAACTCAGGCTAGGCAAAGAATACAACAAATCAATGAGATTCTAGGTTAGTGTGCCAACTCTAGAAGATGTTTTTGCTGGAGCTTTCCCCTTTTGGCTTTATAAATCATCTGAAGATGGCAAGAATATCTACATACTACACAAAGTCAATTTCATTCACACAGAGAGGACTTTCAATATAAGAGCTTCTTCCAAATTGTCATTGTGACTGTCTACTAATACAAGTTCCTTAAATAATACAAATATTTACAGGGGAGAGTTATTTACCTTAGCAGGAATTTTAGCTGGGTGATTTTCTAGAATTAATCTCTTCAAGTGAAGAATCCAAAGGCGTTTATCTTGTTGTGATTTAGCCTGTTGTAAAATTATGAGATAGTCAGATAATGCATTACAATAACCACTTAGGGATTGGAGACTATGGATACAGGGGTATAGATGGAATGCGTCAGAGTAGAATCTGGGCCAAATATTAGGGAAGATAGGTTTAAAGTACAGAATGTTTTACTTCACATCATATTGTGATGGGGTTCTGGGGTCCCTCAAGCTCTGCACCCTGTCCGCAGGCAGGAGAGTCTCTCACTTAGCAGGAAAACAGCAGGTTTATTAGCCGACAGGACACAGCATCATACAGAGGAGTCAGTACAGCAGGCAGAGACAGCCAGTTCAATCCATGTTGGGGAGAGGAGGCCCCGAGGGGCCCCCAGAGCTGGGGCCTTGCCCCCTCCTTTGTCTCTCTCTCTCTCCCAGCCCCGACTAACTGCTTCCCAACTCCCAGTTCCAATTCAAACCCCTCAGGCTCCACCTCCTCCTTTGTCTGCAGTACAAAGGTGTTACCTGGTCATTAAGGTTACCCTCAGCAGGAGCCCCACACCCTCTGTGAGCCACTCACATACACACAGGTACCCCTACTCCATCACACATATAACAACCTGTCAGGATCTGGAGCAGGGAGGTTTCTGTCATACCTGAACAGTGTGCTGCATCTTGGGATTTTTGTAGTGGAAGACACTAAAGCTAAGTGGTTCCTTTGGTATTACTTCAACAAGCATGAGATTGCCACACTGTACAGAGAGAAGAGAGAGTGAATCTCACACTGGAGAGTTAAAAAAAGGCTGGAAATTGTTCAATCAGCACATTACAATGTGCTCCATAACATACCAATATGTGAGCTTTGTATGCAAACATTTCTTCTCTCTTTTTTGTAATGAGCAGAAGTTTGTCAAAGAGGAACAAAGTACGCTCATTTTTGGCTCGTTGAATACGGAATGTTCCTTCTAAAACCAGCTCCCCATAGCTGGTGAGATCTGGCCCTTTCCAGTTAGTGAGTAAACTTTGTATTTCCTGAAACACAGAAAACAATGCACATTCTAAACAGTATTTTATTAAATAAATTTTAAATTCAAAGTACGAGCTACATTAGGACGTGTTCCATTTCAGCTAGAGCAGAATGAAATTTGACAAACCTTCTTCCATGAAAAATGAAAATGCAGAAAATATTTTGAATTTTCAGTTCAAAGGCAACTTTACTTTCAAAATTATCTTTTATTTTATACTCAAAAACCAACCAAAACATTTTAAGATAGTCAAAACTGAAATGAATGTTTTTATTTTAACAAAACAATGCATTTTGTTCAATCCAAAACTATTTATTTTACTTATACAAACTTCTCTGTTCACTGAACGTTCATTTTCAGATCAATCCAAACAATTTCTCCTCAATTTATCAGAACTATCAACAAAAAGAAAAGTCTGTTATTATTTCAGCTCTACCGACAACCAACATTCAACAATGTCAAGTTAATCCCCATGTGAGAGCTGGGTAAAGACCTACATGAAAAGAGTTAGGGGTCTTCATGATAGTTGAGAGATGTCCACACTACAAAAAACTACCATCATAATTAGTTCTAATTAACACCCTTCCTGCCATTCACAGCCAAGATTGCAAGGAGTGACGGGTACAGAGATGAAATTTTGGCAATGTTCCAATTTTATAACTTCTCTCTTGTAACCTGAGAATCAGTTACAGTGTACCCCAGAGATCGATTTCTCCACTTTGGAAGAGAATACATGAAGAAATGCAGCCACAGTAGCTGCAGAATTAGAAGCACCTCATTACATGATGGAACAAGGAAGAGACATCAGTACACCCGTAGAATGCAGAGATTACTGTTAATGAGAAATTGTGAGCCAAAAAGGTTTCCTCCACCCCACTTATTTGCCCGTTCAGACTGTAAATTATGAAACTAAATTTCACAAAATCACCTAACCAACTTCATGGACAAGTATTCCATGTATCAATATCCATATCTATGTAACAAATAAGGTTACATGGGTTCACGGATGGCATTTGAAAATGGATTACCCAGACAGACAAATATAGGATTTATTGAGCACTACCTCTGCTCATAAATAAACAAAGAAACAAACAACAACTTATAGGTCACTTGAATGCAGAGTGTCTGCTTCCCTAATTCTCACCTCTACTTGTTTTCTCAACACAACAGAAAGTCTATCCAACCCCTTGTGAGAAGGTCTAGAATCAGTCTAACTTGGAGAGGGAATGATGGTTCTTCATACCAAGGGTAGGTCTATGCTACAGGGCAATGCTGACCGAAGGTATGCAAGGCCAGCTACGTGACTGGTGTAGCTGGAGACCATGTGCCTTACAGTGAGTTCTCGTGGGGTCCCTGTTGTGAGTGGTCAAAGGGAGAAATTCTCCCACTGATTTCCCTTATGCTTCTCGTTCCAGTGAAGTACTGGAATCGTTAAGAGTGATCAGCAGTTCATTTAGCAGGCCTTTACTAGACCCATTAAATCGACTCCTTGGGAACTGATCACTGCAGTGCCAAGCTCTGAGTAAGCAGACCTGCCCCAGGTCTGTACAGTAAAATCTGCTATAGATTACAGTGACTACCTAGACTATGTCTACACTACCCTGGAAGATTGACCTGATTTAGTATGGATGTGTGAAATTGACCTCTGAGGGGTCACAGTCAGTGCAAGGACTAAGCGAAGTTGACAGGAGAAATTCTCCTCTTGACTTTCCCCAGTACAGACGACCAAGTTAGCCAAGCGCAGATACGCTGATTTTAGCTACGCAATTGCCATACCTAGAATTGCGTATCTGTGGTTGACTTACTTTGCCTAGTGTAGCCAAAGCCCTAAAATTTCTCTCTTTTCAATAAGTGCTTCATTGCAGAGTAGCTAGATCTCTTTATAGAAGGCATATTGCTGGTTCTGATCATTCTCTGTATATTTTTACAAAGCAACTCACAGGCAGTTACAGCACTAATTCGATAGCTAAGAGGAAGAGACAAATAAGCAGTAAAAAGGAGAAATGTCTCACATCAAACAATATTAAACAGGACAAAAGTCTTGAATAGGAAACCATAGGAGTTCTCAGCAAAAATATGCCCTGTGGCTAAAGAGTAGTGCTGTATAGTGGAGATGTCAGGAAGACAGAAAAGTTATCTTTAATTCTGTATAATTACAAATATTTAACAGGATACTGCTTACACCTCAGATCACTCTGAGGTTCTTCTGTATTACCCATGGCTAAAATTTCTGAGTTCAGACAGACACCAGCTTTGTGACCGGGTGCTTGCGAACAGGGTGAGTGCTAACAGGAGGAGTTTTGAGAGGCTCTCCTGGAGGAGGAGAAGGAAGGAGCAAACTAAAGCACCTTGGGGTAAGTGGCTGCTTGTGTTTGGGGGTTCTGGGCTTGTGTTTGTTTGTTTGTTTGGAGCTTGGAGTGCTGAGCTGAGTGTTTGTTTGAAAGGCCGTGTGCTCAGGCAGGCAGTTGGAAGCTGTGAGTCTCGATTAGGTTTGAATCGAAACACCGTGTGCTGATTGGCTGAGCTGTAGGCAGAGGGAGGAGCTATCAGGGAGGCCGAGCACTTAAACCCCGCTAGTAAGTGACCAGGGAGCTTTGCGACCGGGTGCTTGTGAACAGGGTGAGTGCTAACAGGAGGGAGTTTTGAGAGAGGAGTTGAGAGGGGGAGCTTGGAGGGAGCCAGTGACTTCTATTGCCCTTAAACTTAAATCCTTTATAACAACCTCTATCTGAAACATTTAATTAAACCCTCATATATAATTAGAGTAGGAAATGGAGGCAGAAGCCCAGCAGCAGAGTGGGGGCTATCCTGTTTATTGTGTCGAGTGCAATATGTATGACTACCTACCGTGTGGGCGGGTGGCGTATGTGCGCGCTGGATGCAAGGAGCTCCTGGCCCTCAGAGACCGAGTGCGTGCTTTGGAGGCCAGGGTGGCTGAACTGGAGGAGCTAAGGAAGGCAGAGGTGTTTGTTGATGAGACTTTCCGGGACATAGTAGGGCTGTCCCACCTCCAATCTGACAGTCCTGATGCTGTTACGGAGGATGAAAGGCTCAGGGAAGGAGAGCAGTCAATGGGAGCAGAGGGAAACCATCCCATAGTTGGGACCCTCCTTCCAAAGGGTGCTATTGTATCCTCTCGTGCCGAGGATACTTCTCCAGGGGAGGGAGCACCAGCTGTTAGGAAGAAGCAGGTTTTAGTAGTGGGGGATTCGATCATTAGAAATATAGATAGTTGGGTTTGTGATGACCGGGAGAACCATATGGTGACTTGTCTGCCTGGTGCGAAGGTTGCGGATCTCTCGAGGCATCTAGACAGACTTATGGACAGTGCTGGGGAGGAGCCGGTGGTCGTGGTACATATCAGTACCAATGACATAGGGAAGGGTAGAAGAGATGTTCTGGAGGCCAAATTTAGGTTACTAGGAAAGAGACTGAAATCCAGAACATCTATGGTGGCATTCTCTGAAATGCTTCCAGTTCCACGAGCAGGGCCAGATAGACAGGAAGAACTTCAGAGTCTCAATGCGTGGATGAGACAATGGTGTAGGGAAGAAGGGTTTAGATTTATTAGGAACTGGGGACACTTTTGGGGTAAGGGGAGCCTATACAGGAATGATGGGCTCCACCTAAATCAAGGTGGATCCAGACTGCTGGCATTAAACATTAAAAAGGTCGTAGAGCAGTTTTTAAACTAAGAGGTGGGGGAAAGCCGATTGGTGCGGGGGAGCACCTGGATCGGACGGAGACTTCTCTTACATGAGGCTCCATAGATAGGGATTCCCTAGAAGTTAGTCAGATAGGGAACGTGGGAAATAATATATGGGCAAGATCAGATGTGAAACAATCGCATATAAAAAAAATCCAACGCGTCTGTGAAAGGCGGACATATAAATAGAGGTAGTTTTTTAAAGTGCTTTTACACAAATGCTAGGAGTCTGTCTAATAAGATGGGTGAACTGGAGTACCTCATATCAAAGGAGGAAGTTGACATAATAGGCATGACAGAAACATGGTGGAATGAGGACAATCAGTGGGCACTATCATACCGGCATATAAATTATATCGGAAAGACAGAACAGGTCGTGCGGGTGGCGGAGTGGTACTATATGTGAAGGATAATATAGAATCAAATGAAGCAAAAATCCTAAAGGAATCAAAATGTTCCATAGAATCATTATGGATAACAATTCATTCCTCTAATATGAATATGGCATTAGGAATATATTACCGACCACCTAACCAGGACAGTGATAGTGATGCTGAAATGTTAAGGGAGATTAGAGAAGCTATCAAAATAAAAAACACAGTAATAATAGGAGATTTCAATTATCCCCATATTGATTGGGTACATGTCACCTCAGGACGGGATTCAGAGATTAAATTTCTTGATGCCTTAAATGACTGCTTCTTGGAGCAGCTAGTACAGGAACCCACAAGGGGAGAGTCAATTCTCGATCTAGTCCTGACTGGAACACAGGATCTGGTCCAAGAGGTAACTGTTACTGGATTGCTTGGAAATAGTGACCACAATATAATAACTTTTAATATTCCTGTGTTGGGAAGAACACCGCAGCGGTCAAACCCTCCGGCATTTAATTTCAAAAAGGGGAATTACACTAAAACGAGGAAGCTAGTTAAACAGAAACTAAAAGGTAGAGTAACTAAACTAAAATCCCTGGAAGCTGCATGGAAACTCTTTAAAGACACCATACTAGAGGCCCAACTTAACTGTATACCCCAAATAAAAAAACACAGTAAGAGACCCAACAAAGAACCACCATGGCTTAACAGTCATATCAAAAAGGCAGTGAGAGAGAAAAGGGCAGCTTTTAAAAAGTGGAAGTCAAATCCTAGTGAGACAAATAGAAAGGAACACAAACACTCCCAAATTAAGCATCATAATGTAGTAAGAAAAGCCAAAGAAGATTTTGAGGAACAGCTAGCCAAAAATTCAAAAAATGATAGTAAAATGTTTTTTAAATACATTAGAAGCAGGAAGCCCGCTAAAAAAGCAGTGGGGCCCTTGGACGATAAAGATATAAAAGGAGTGATCAAGGAAGACAGTGCCATTGCGGAGTGATTAAATGATTTCTTTGCTTCAGTCTTCACGGCTGAGGATGTTACAGAGGTTCCTAAATCTGAGCCAGCCTTTTTAGGTGACAAATCTGAGGAACTCTCTCAGATTGAAGTGACATCAGAGGAGTTTTGGAGTTAATTGATAAGCTGAATAGTAACAAGTCTCCAGGACCAGACGGTATTCACCCAAGGGTTCTGAAAGAACTCAAATGTGAAATTGCGGCGTTATTAACAGTGGTTTGTAACCTATCCTTTAAATCCGCTGCGGTACCCAGTGACTGGAAGACGGCCAATATAACGCCAATATTTAAAAAAGGCTCCAGAGGAGACCCTGGCAATTATAGACCGATAAGTCTAACATCGGTACCAGGCAAATTAGTAGAAACAATAGTAAAGAATAAAATTGCAAGGCACGTAGAAGAGCACGAATTGTTGGGCAAAAGTCAGCATGGTTTCTGCAGAGGGAAGTCGTGTCTAACTAATCTATTAGAATTCTTTGAAGGGGTTAATAAACATGCGGACAAGGGGCACCCAGTGGACATAATATACCTAGATTTCCAGAAAGCCTTTGACACAGTCCCACACCAAAGGCTTTTATGTAAATTAGGCGGTCATGGGATAGGAGGAAATATCCTTTCATGGATCGGGAATTGGTTAAAAGACAGAAAACAAAGGGTTGGAATAAATGGTAAATTTTCACAATGGAGGGGGGTAACTAGTGGTGTTCCCCAGGGCTCAGTCCGGGACCGATCCTGTTCAACTTGTTCATCAATGATCTAGAAAATGAGGTAAGCAGTGAGGTGGCAAAGTTTGCAGATGACACCAAGTTGTTCAGGACAGTCAAAACCAAAAGGGATTGTGAAGAACTACAAAAAGATCTCAGCAAACTGAGTGATTGGGCAGCAAAATGGCAAATGAAATTTAATGTGGGTAAGTGTAAGGTAATGCACGTTGGAAAAAATAACCCAAATTACACGAACAACATGATGGGGTCAAATTTAGCTACGACAGATCAGGAAAGGGATCTTGGAGTTATAGTGGATAGTTCTCTGAAGACATCCACGCAGTGTGCAGCAGCAGTTAGTAAAGCAAATAGGATGTTAGGAATTATTAAAAAAGGGATCGATAATAAGACAAAAGATATACTTCCCCTATATAAAACTATGGTATGCCCACATCTTGAGTACTGTGTGCAGATGTGGTCTCCTCACCTCAAAAAAAAGATATATTGGCATTAGAAAAGGTTCAGAAAAGGGCAACTAAAATGATTAGGGGTTTGGAACGGGTCCCATATGGGGAGAGGCTAGAGAGACTGGGACTTTTCAGTCTGGAAAAGAGGCGATTGAGAGGCAATATGATAGAGGTATATAAAATCATGAATGGTGTGGAGAAAGTGAATATAGAAAAATTATTTACCTTTTCCCATAATACAAGAACTAGGGGACACCAAATGAAATTGATGGGTAGTAGGTTCAAAACTAATAAAAGGAAATTTTTCTTCACACAGCGCACAGTCAACCTGTGGAACTCCTTGCCAGAGGAGGCTGTGAAGGCCAGGACTCTATTAGGGTTTAAAAAAGAGCTCAATAAATTTTTGCAGGTTAGGTCCATAAATGGCTATTAGCCAGGGGTAAAGTATGGTGCCCTAGCCTTCAGTACAAGGGCAGGAGATAAATCACTTGATCATTGTCTTCTGTTCTCCTTCTCTGGGGCACCTGGCATTGGCCACTGTCGGCAGACGGGATACTGGGCTGGATGGACCTTTGGTCTGACCCAGTATGGCCATTCTTATGTTCCTCATAGTATTCAACAAGAGTCTAGGATACAGCAAATATAGGCACAAATTAAAAAGAGTAATATAAAATGCTGATCATTTTTGTATTACAAGCAAAAGCAAGTCACATTTAGAGTTGCCAATCCTCCAGGACCATCCAGGAGTTTCCAAGAATTGAAGATTATGTCCTGTGATCAAACCTACAGGAAAATGTCCAACCAAAATCGGCAACCCTAACAGGTAAGAGAAAAAGCTGCCAGTAACACATAAAATATCTTTGTAAACTCACCTGCAGCCTAACAGCATGTTCATGTTTCCTCTTCATGTCATTAATATGCCAAGCCACTCTTTGCATTGTATCTATGGCGTCTAGCACCACATCATATCCCTCAGTGTCCTTGTCGAGGTGGTTTTCTATTTCCTAATGAAGAAACCAATAAGGAGCCAGTTATTTTCAGCATAAAATTTTTCAAATCAGATGCAATGTTGACAAGGCCTTTATTATCTTAAGCATCAAAACTACCTGAACCCAGTGTCACTTCCTTTGGTGTTACTGGGTTATTGTTACCAAATAGGGCTAGCCACAATGGCAAGGCAAAGTCTTACAGCCCATAGTACCACTGCTGATCCAAACACATGCACTAGCAGAATGAGACTTAAGCTGCCACCATAGTACATGTCAATACGTACGTGTACACACACACACACACACACACACACACACACACACACACACGAGCACCTGCACCATTAGGGCAGGACAATCCCAAAATATGTACTACTTCAAGAACCAGTCCTGGGCTGAATGACTGTCAAACAGCACTCTTCCTGGATTCCCGTGGCACTGCTCTGTGCCTGCTCAAGACTTGTTAGTAGGTAGGGGGAAGGGGTACCAGTAGGGTTACCACATTTGACATGCAAAAACACCCCCACGTATGTATATAGCAAGCTCACCACAGCCCCACCCCACCCCCAACCATAAGGCAACTCAGCAGTCCCCAATTCAACAGCCACTTACAGTACCTAGAGAGAACACAAATAGATAAGGCTGATAATGCCCCAAGTCTCCTCACTCTTGTGAGGCTCAAACCCTCTCTCCCACACATACACGTTGCGCTTGCATGGAAACAGACAAATACCTGCTGTTCTAGTCAGCAGTTCTGATCTGTTATGGCTTAAACTACGCAAGTGGGAACACTGCAGCTGCTTTAGCTGGACAAAGGAACATTTAACATTAGATACTCTAACGTGCTGTGACAATTACGCAACTCTTTAGATCCCCATTAAGTAACCTGGCAGACTGAATTACTTTTCTGGCAACTGGCAACTTCATAAAACATTTGGTCAGTGTGGTCAAGTACTGAACCAGGGGGTAAGCTGAGGGGCAAGTTTCTTCCAAGATGGGGTGAGGGGAGCTGAGATGGGCTTAGTCTCATGCCCCGCCCCCCCGCCCAATTACCATGGGGTTCTACCTCTACACCACCTCTTCCTCTCAAGACCACATCCCTGCCCCAGCCAGAAATCAAAACTGAACAGTAATGAGATCTGCCAAGGGAGCTCTGTATTCTCCTTGTACCAGGGTGTGGAAGGTAGGGAGACAGGACGTGGGATAGGGTCAGCTCTTAGACAACTTGGCACTCCATCCAGGGCAGGTGGATGGTCTGGGGCTCCACTAGGAGGCTCATACCAGAGCCTGGCTCTGGCTCCTGGCCAAGGCAGGGCCTCAAAGTGAATAGCGGAAGCAGGGGATGAAGCCATGAAGCTGCAGAGAGGAAGGGGACTCCTGCAACGTGTCCCATTTTTGCATTTTGAAAAGATGATCAACCTACCCCATACCCACGACACTGCCCCCTTTGAGACCAATGCTTAACTGATTTCTGAAAACAAATGGGTATACATACCCTCCTTACAAAAGCTTAACTGGGTTACATTGAGATTTAGGGAGGGGGATAGGATGTAGAAAGGATTAACCAGACATTTTAAATTAAAATATCTTTGTCTCTACTTTTATTTACAAAGTGATCTTGTAACAGAAAACATGTGGAAAATGTTAACTATAAAGCAGAAATTTCTCAATGTTCTGAATTCAGTCCAGTGGATACATAAATGGTTCCTGCTTTCCCAATCATTATGCCTCCCCTCCAAAAAAAAAAAAAAAAAAAAAAAAAAACCAAATAAATGATCTTCTTAAGTATTTATCTTCCCTTCTAACCACCCCCAGCATTTGGACACAGAGAAAAAGAAATGTTTTTAATTTGAAAGAGCTTGTTGCATGAAATTGCTTACTCCTGACAGCAAGACACTCCCAAACAAGACTGGAATTACAGACCGGAAAAAAATCTAATTATTTGGATGCACTAACCTATTCAATGTGTCTAAAACAATTACCACATGCTTCCCACTGAAAAAGTATTTGCATATTGTCAAGAGATTAGAGACAGAAATGCTTCCATATGTAAAAAACTGATCAACCAAAAAATACAAACAGCTTTGACTAGAAATGTCCTAATCTCCTGCTGCAGTAACACTGCAGAGCTGTGCAAGCACAGCAGTGCTCAATAGAAATGTTTTTGAGGGGGCACTCACATGCAGAAGCAGGTGGTACTTTAAAATTCGTTGGACAGGTTTTAAGAGATAGGATCCCAAGGGCAGTGAGTGTTGTAAAGTTTCTTGCCGTTCTCTGAAGAACTTGGCCAGGGTCTTGTTCCTCATGCATTCTGTTAGCACAGCCACTGACCTGCAAACATACAATAAATCTCCTTAAACACATGCTGTTTCTGCATCTATGTACCAACAGTAAGGAATAAGTTTTCCTTCCTTCCTTCTCAAACTCCTGCCAATCATGAAATTCCTGCATGAGTTCTGAGCACAATCCTACTTTCCTTTCACATGCACAACTCTTTTTGGAATTACATGTAACAGAATAAGGTCCTTATTTAGATATTAGATGAACACTTTTCCTATCATAAGCTGAAAGGAAAAAAAACACCAAGCAAGTAAATAACCACCTTTGTGCATACGAAAATATACTTTTGCTTGCTTTTTAAGTGTATTCTTTATTTATATACCTTCCAAAATAGGACGAAGCAGGGAGAAAAAGCAAAAAAGGGAACAAAACATTCCTACCTTGGATAGTTGGTGCAGTACTGTGTATATATATGAAAATCTTCACTCTGTGTAGGGAGGAAAGATTATTAAATAATCAGATTTTACCAAAATTACCTAACACCACTAGGAGCACACATCTTTCAATGGACAATGCACATTCAACTATATTGTTGCCACTTACTACACTATTATATAGGGAGGGGATAGTGTTCAATGCTGTTGCTTTGCAGCTCATTTTGCCCAAATCCTAATTGATGCCTACTTTCCCATTGCCCTACGTCCTTCAAACAGTCTCCCATGAACTACCTGCCCATCTTCCTTTCCCTGCTGCCTTTCAGAAAGGTCAAAATTCGACTACTGTACAAGGTTTCCAGTAAAAAGAAACAAACCTCACTCTTTTCTTTGTTCCCTATCTTGCATAATGACAGTCATATCCTGTGAAGTGCTGAATTCATTCTGTAGGCATGTGAACTGTCCTAAACACCCACACAAGCCATCCAAGTACTTTACAAGATCAGACTCGCACTCCTTGGGGATAGGAGACCTTACTGATTATCACATATTTGAACATCAACAGTCCCACACACCTAACAGCGCTATCTAACCTATGCAGAGATGTAGCTGTGTTGGTAACGCAGTACGTCATGAATGAAGGCAGGGAAAGGGTTAACGCTTAGAAGGCCCTCTCTCTCTCTCTCACACACACACACCCCCGTGTGTGTGTGTGTGTGTGTGTGTGTGTGTGTGAGAAACTGAGAATAATTGCAGTCTGAGGGGTCTTTGTCTGGGTCTGTGACTGGAGCAGAGACAGACCAAAAATGCTTGAATGAATCCAGTAAATCTCCCAGCTGTCTCATAATCAGCACATAGATATGTAAGTAGAAAGGAAATGTTTGGTTAGACGCTATCAGGTTATGGTTATTTTGGAAACAATGAACTCTCAGGCTCGGTTAAGAACATAAGAATGGCCATTACTGGGTCAGACCAAAGGTCCATCTAGCCCAGTATCCTGTCTGCCGACAGTGGCCAGTGCCAGATGCCCCAAAGGGGGTGGGCCAAATACAATGATCAAGTCACTTGTCTCCTGCCATCTATCTCCAGCCTTCGACAAACAGAGGCCAGAGGCCAGACACCCTTCCTACCCCTGGCTAATAGCCTTTTATGGAGCTAACCTCCATGAATTTATCTAACTCTTCTTTGAGCTCTCTTATAGTCCTAGCCTTCATAACCTCCTCTGGCAAGGAGTTCCACAGGTTGATTGTGTGAAATAGAACTTTCTTTTATTAATTTTAAATCTGCTACCCATTCATTTCATTTGGTGTCCTCTAGTTCTTATATTATGGGAACAAGTAAATAACTTTTTTTATTCACCCTCTCCACACCGCTCATGATTTTATATACCTCTATCATATCTCCCTTCAGTCTCTTCTTTTCTAAACTGAAAAGTCCCAGTTTCTTTAACCTCTCCTCCTATGGGACCTGTTCTAAATCCCTAATAATTTTAGTTGCCCTTTTCTGAACCTTTTCTTTTGCCAAAATCTGTTTTCTGAGGTGAGGAGACCACATCTGTACGCAGTATTCAAGATGTGGGCGTACCATGGTTTTATGTAAGGGCAATAAGAGACTACCCATCTTATTCTCTTTCCTTTTTTTTTTTTTTTTTTTAAATGATTCCTAACATCCTGTTTGCTTTTTTGACTGCCGCTGCACACTGCATGGATGTTTTCAGAGAACTAGCCACGATAACCCCAAGGTCTCTTTCCTGATTAGCTGATATTTTTCCCCTGTATGCCGTAACTTCTAAGCTGAATCCCAGGGAAGTAATTCTCTGTGCTGCAACCAGAATGTTGCGAGTTGTTTTATTACACCTAGCAACTAACTAGGCTTATTTACTTTCTTAGTATTTTTACATCTCATTTTTGTGAATTAATTACTTCTTTTAAGGCAATGATTTTATTCCTGTGCCCTAGAGAAAGGTCTGTGTATACTCATGCCTTAGACTGAAAGGTCAGCTATCAGTTTACAGCTCTTTGTTTCCAAGCTCTCTCCCCTAAGAAACTATTAACAGCTTGGCTTTTACTCCAGAGGGAGACATCCCAAGCGTGTCTTCCTGGATTAAAAGGGTGGTGGCCGTCTATCTATCCAGGGTCAGGGAATCTGTAACCTTGTGGGTTTTTTTAAAGTAATGCCTGTAGAGGCAAGGTATTTCTTAAGGTTTTTGCAGGCGCACACTTTCTGTAATTTGAGTGTAAGAGTGGGGAGGCAGCCCTGACAGGTTAACAGGCCCAATGGGTGAGGTAATACCTTTTATTGGACCAGTTTCTGTTGGTGAGAGAGACAAAACTTAAGCTTAAAAGATTTCTTTTTTAGCCACTTATTCTCTTCACTCTTCTGAAGTATCCAGAGAAGGTGGGATATTGGACAACGTGCACCCCTGGTTTGATCCAGAATAGCCATTCTTATGTTCTTAAGTAATTAAGCTTTTGAATTTCCTGAGAAATGACTTATTCATCTTGACCTTGACATCTTTGACACTAGGTTAAAACTATTCTGTTTCTTTATGTAAAGAAAAAAAAATTAGACAGAAAGGACACAATATACAGAGTTCAGCTTTTTGTCTGTAGAATTAAGTTCCTTTCTACAAAGTTTTTTGTCTTAAACAACTTACATGGATGTGCATGGCATCTGTACATAAGAGTGCACCTGTAGAGTTAAGGAAATTTTCTGCTGGGCATGTTGGGTATACAGTTTTTAGACTGTCATAACTAATTTCACATTTGAGCAGAGCCAAAGTGTGAAAAATATTAGCATGCAAAAAGTAGGTGTTTTAGAAAATTACATATTTTATGAAAACAGGAAGTCACCTGAAGCTGATTTGTAGCTAACTTCAGAGGGGTTACTGGTTACCCATCAAAAAATGCAATTTCATAATAGCTTTTTATGCTAACTGGGTTCTAGGCACCAGAGCTTGGTTTCCTTTGCCTTCCTGCTTGGCACCTTAATAAACAAGTCACCCAGATTAGACTACAGCTGTTTTCATAAGCTGCTCTGACTGAAACAGAACACATTCACCATGCTCCAGGAGCGGGTCTTGCTGAGCAATAATAGGTCATTAATGCAAAGACAGATATCTGTGTTGAAAGAAAGTCACAACTGTAGTATTTAGTATCGCGATAAACAGTGTCACTTCAGCAGCAAACCTTCATGGGTAACTTTTTTTAAATGCTCATTGGACAGAATAAGATCCTTCAGTTACTTATCCTCCCAGCCACACTTCCTTCAGTTATTTTCCCCTTTTCCTCACCCCTTTCCCAGTCTTTTCAACATAAGCTATATTGAGTCTCACTTCACAATGAGCCCCAATGAATCCATTGGTGCTATTTGCAAATTTAGGTACTACTCAACATGATACAAGGGTGGAGAAATCTGGACCTGTATGTGGAGTCAATTTTGGAGAAAGCGCAGTAATTATCTCATCTTTCATCAATTGCTTTTCATGTATTTTGTTTAAAATCTTTTTAATTCCAGTCCCTAGTTCTCCAGGTAAATATAGTTTACACAAGATTCATTTGTTCACTAATATGCTATGACCTGGTATTTCCTTCTAAATGCTCCCACATCTCCTTTACTGATTATTGTGGTTTGATCTTGACATAGATATAGTTCAATGATTTATTTTAGACTTTCATGCTTGGACTAATTTTGCTGTTTCTGCTAGTTTTCGTAAGCCCTGTATCCACACCCAGAAACAATGAGTTTGTCATAACCTGTTATTGTGCATGCTTGGAATGAACTGCTCAGGTTAAACACCATCTCAGCTAAAAACGAGGAATTAACCAAACCTCAGTCTGTAGTAGACATTATGCTTTGTAATTTGTTAAGCAACCATTATCAATCTACTTCTCATGCTAATTAAGTCAGGAGTGCTATAACGACAATAAATAAGATGAACTTCAATACCAATTAAAGTAAGATAACTACGGTATAAAAATACCAAATGCAAGTAGGAGAAGGCAACGTATAACGATAGTATGAGTAAAGCATATTCCATAGCCACTTACTCATAATAATATACAATTTATAAACATTACCACATGAATGAGGAACAGCTCAACATTTTATGGGACCAAGAACTTGTAAGCTGATTATTTTCTGCTGTTCAACTACAAAGGAGTTTAAACCAGGACATGAGGAGAGAAGGTTGAGAGATTTGTGGAAACTTCATGCCTGCCTTCAATAAACAGGAAAGTCAGATAAATGAAGATGTGGTAAGGAATAACGGAGCACCACAAGCTAGAAACAGAGGTCTGAGGGAAACAACTCAAATACAGGTTAAACTTCTCTAATCCGGAACACTCTTGTCTCATTATCTCCAGTATGGTATAATTTAGACTCATTTTAAACCATAAATCTATCTGTCAATATCCTACGCTTTCCTCAATCCAATGCAGAATGCCTATAAATGTTAGCAAGAGCTAAGCATGTGGAAGGAGGTCAGACTATGGACATAAATCTGCAATTTATGGTATACAATTCTGAATTCTTGAAAACATTAACATCTTGTACCATTAAAAGCAAAGCAACTGTACTATATAAGCTTTCCTAGATTTGATTTCTCTGTAGACATTAATGTGCCTTTCAAAATGGCTCACGGCACATGTACAACATTTAGTGAAAAATAAAATCTTTGGAGGCAAAGAGAGAACATGATCTACAAATAAATCAAATTCCCCTCTAGCGTGATCTGGCGCTCACACTAACCACCTCCCCCAACCCCACGCCTCCACCCAATCCACAGGAATTCCCTGAGAGATCAGATGGGCTTTGCGTTGCTAAACTAAAATAATCAAACTCTTTTGGACCGCTAGGGATGAAAAATTGTAGAGTTGAATATTCTTCCACTTAGATTGCTTGGGTACCTGTCTGTCTCTGTTTTCAGTGTATGCCTGCGAGTTCAAATATCTCAGCTGGTATCATCTGCATTATAGCAGATTCTAGGGAGAGGGCTGTTTTACCAGGTATCTCTTCATTACAGAGTGAGTCTGGGTTAGCAAAGCACTGGTGGAGCATTTCCTCTGCAAAATGCTGCTTGTACCAAACCCATATAACTGGGATTGATTTCTAGTGCAATATCCCAAGGTTCTTAGCAGCTTATTAAACTGTGAGGTGGGTGGTACAATTTGAGAGGTCCCGCCACAGTACGCAGGAGAGGCGGAGAGGGAGACAAGACCGGCAAAACCTGCCCTCTGTACCTCCCACAGTTACCAACACCTGCCCTTTCCGTGGTAAGATCTGTGGTTCCAGAAATGGGCTGATCAGTCATCAATGGACTCACAAATAGGAGGGTGACATGAAGATGTCCTATGCATTATTAAGTGATCACCAAGATTAAACTGAGCTGCTCTATTAATTTGCCAGGTGTTCATTCTCTCTAACCTAGCATGGAGCTACTTTCCTGGCCAGTGACAGAAGAACAATACTTTAGGTAAATAACTTCCAATGAAAGTTACTGATTATGCATACAAAACAAAACAAAAAAATTCCTGTAGCACTCTAAAAACTAACAAAATTATGTATTAGGTGATGAGCTTTTGTGGGACAGACCCACTTCTTCAGATGTGGAAAACCCTGATGAACGATAACTGAGATGAAGAGAATTTAATAGAAAGAAAAAAAAAATAAAGCTGATGAATCAGCTTGAGAGGACAGAAGGAGGGGGCCTTTGTCTCTGAGACTATTATGAATACAGACCATTCTGAAGATGAAAGC
Source organism: Carettochelys insculpta (assembly GCF_033958435.1). Taxonomy (NCBI): domain Eukaryota; kingdom Metazoa; phylum Chordata; order Testudines; family Carettochelyidae; genus Carettochelys; species Carettochelys insculpta. The sequence continues at coordinate 94,825,193 of NC_134139.1, forward strand.
AAACAGCATTTGGCAGCAAGAACTTTTAATGAGAATCTCACGAAGGAATTCAGTCTGCAAACCACAAAGTGATTCATAGGGCACCCAAGTGGCTGACCTGCCTCTCAGTTTCTTTTCTGTCCGCTAAATAAAAAAGTCATTTGGGGTACATTTCCCAAACAATGGATCTTATTGATAGACAAAAGGGGTGAAGTAATACCTTTTTTTTTTTTGTTTTTTTTGTTTGACCCACTTTTACTGGTGAGAGACAGAGGCAACAACTGGGGAGGGACACAAAGGGGATACTGACCACCCCCATGGGACTCCTTCCCATGCCATCCCTAGCCTAGAGGAGAGCTGTTCTTAGGAAATTGTGGAGCCCGGGAGATTTAAATTGTGATAATTTCTGCTTGGAGTCTGAAATAAATTTGTACGGGCCCACGGATGTCATGAATCACATACGTTCCTTCACCAACCCCAAAGAACTCTTGACATGGACTATGCGGTCTCCTTAAGCCTTAGCTGCCTTAGTGCCACCTATAAGAAAAACCTCAATTCAGTAAGGATTTCAGATGCAACATGACAACCTGGACACAAACTATATCTTGCTTATACTTAGCTCAACCCAAGATTAATATGGAAAGGTAAATACTGTACTGTCAATTTTTATTTTGGAACCTAACTTCAGGCAAAAAAATAAAAAACAAACAAATCAAAGGCAAAAGATGCATCAGAGTATGAGCATTTGTAGTGCTGATATGGTGAAGCCAACTGCCTGCTTCTCCTCTTTTCGTTAATGATCTTGCTAATTAAAAGCAAATCTCCCCATCCCCATTATGTTGCAACTGGGTTTCAGAAATGTAGTCTAAATTCCTGGGTGCTAAGCGAGAAGAACAGAACACCAGAATTAAACACTCCCTTAACAACTGCTCACTTAAATGTAAATGTGTGGAACACTGAAGTGAGTCTTCTAATTAATGTTGGCATCCTTACAATGAAAATGATATCATGGGAGCTGGCAAGAAAATATGTAAACAGACTTTTATGTGAATAATTAAGCCATAGTTAAGCTTGCTGTGGAAGTCTTTTGAGCGCCTCTGATTACAGTTACTAGCGAAAGCCACTTCAGTTTTCTGAAATATTTTATACACTGAAGTTAACATACTTCTCTTTCAACATATACAAGCAGGGCCCACAGCCGGTATAAACTGGCATTGTGCCACCAGCTTCAATGTAACTATTTCAGTTCATACCAGTTGAGGATCTGGACCACAGCACATTAAAATATTGATAGTCTCCATCCTTTAGGATTTTTTAAATTCCATTTATGACCTGTGAACAAATGACCCATTGGCAAACTGTGAGATGACTACACATAAACAGAAATTTATCTTTTATCCCTTGCCAAACCAGTGACAGTTTCTACCTATTTTTCTCACTCCTCCTTGTAACAACCACCTTGTAACAAACTTTTTTTCCCCCAACCTTGCCTCATAGCTCATGTTTTCAAGATCTTTTATCATTTTGTTACTCATCTCTAGACTTTCTCTGATTTGTCCACATCTTTCCTGAGATGTGGCACGTGGAACTGGACATAATACTTCCGCTGAGACCTAAACAGCATGAAGTAGTGTGGAAGAATTAATTCTTGAGTCTTGCTTACAACATACCTGCTAATACATCCCAGAATTTCTTCTCTATCTTTATTTTTTTTGCAGTAGTGTTACACTGATGACTCATATTTAACTTGCAATCCACTATGACCCTGAGATCTCTTTCTGCAATATTCCTTCCTATGCTCTCATGTCCCACTTTGTATGTGTACAATTGATTGTTCCTTCCTAGGTAGAGTACTTTGCATATGCCCATTAATTCTATTTTTGTTTTGAGCTGGTTTTGTTTCTAATTGTCTGCAATTATTTGGATGACATTAGGACTTCACACTCCAGAACATTCTGAGGCTGCTTACATGTCTGACCATTACCCCATTTTTGGACAATTATAGAATCACCTCCACTGCATTTAAAAAGGAAAAAAGGGTGGGTAGGAGGGAAGAGTATGAACACTGACTCAGAAATGGTGCTTGGAACCCCAGGGACAGAAAAATGGTTTTTACCTCTCTATTTTGTTCTGCAAAATTATCTCGTTGAGATGACACCAGCTATCACATTTAGTTATTCAGAAGTTAATAGGCTCGTCTCAGACCTAGTCTGAACTACTGTGGGCCCTCCATCTCAGTTATGCAATTTCAGCTAAGTGAATAATGTAGTTGATGTACTTAGGTCTACTTACTGCAGTATCTTCACTAAGGAAAGTCGACAGCTAATGCTTTCCCATCGATTCCCCTTATTCTTCCCATTCTGCCGGAGTACCAAATTGGAAGAGCGCTTGGTGGTCAATTTATCATGTCTATACTCAGGGTCAAAGGCAGTGGCTGAGCGCCACACAGGGAAAGGAGGCCATGGGGAAGTGACCCTTGCAGCTGCTACTGCTGCCACCGCCACCTGCCCACTCCCTACCCTGGTAATCCACAGCCAGCCTGGTTGGGGAGGGCTCTGGGTGGTGGTGATGGAGTGGGGAAAAGGTCGAGGTGGCCTATTTTGTTCACACCCCTCATACACACATCCTGTTTACAGGCCTGATACTAAACGTGATAAATAGACCCCTGCTGGATGGACTACTGCCAGTCGATCCAGCAGGTAGTGAAGACATGCTCTCAATCTTGCTTGCTGTGACAAGGTGTTTTGCTAAAGATTTTTGTCAGAATTCAGGTTTTAATCACTTACCTTGGAAACAAAACATTCTGCAATAGCCACAGGGTCATTTTCACAGTTTTCCAAATCTTGCAAAAGTTCACTAATAAAACAAATAGAAGGAAAAAGACATTTACAAAATTTTTACACAGCTATATATGGATATACTTCATCTTTGTCTCCTCTCACATCATAATACCCATTACTTTTTAAGCATTAATTATAACAATACTAACATTCATACTTAGGCATTTTTGTTGCTGGGTAGTACAACAAGTATTACTATGGGCTGGATATCACAAACAGGTACTAAAATCCAGTGATCAAAAGGGAGTGAGAAACAGAATCCACAGGTAGATTTTCTATATGTAATTATCCTTTGAGCTGGTCAACTTTCACTCTGAGAACCTTGAGGTTCTTTGATTAACTGCACTGAGTTCAAGACAAATTACTGTGAGCGGCCTAGCTTTGGTGAAGACTTTCAAAGATCAAAAATTTAGACAGACACCCAACTCTTCCTGGAAGTCAGTGGAAGTAAATGCCTTGCATGCTGCATATCTTATCCTTCTATGTGAAGTCAGACATGCTTTTGTCATGTTCAGAAGTTGTAATCGACATGCTACTTTCAACAAAGAAATAAGCTGAAGATGAGGCTTTTCCACCACCCTTCCTGAGCTGAGGTGGAGTGGAACAGGAAGGGGAATGATGATGAGTACACGTGGAGCAGCGTTTTTAGTCTCCAATCCAAGACAAACAGTTAAGTGGTCATGGAGTAGCGCACACATCTAAAAAACTTGGGTAGTAGCACTGCAGTAGCATTACTGAAAAGTTCTTCATCTTCTTAATAGAGATCATGAACCATTTGGTGAACAAAGGGGAAAAAAGAGCAGGTGTAGGCAGGTAACTAGAATGTCAATACTGATTTTTCATTTTTCAAGTGTTTTGACGTGTTTATGCTGAAAACTTCAGGCTATCAGTGAAAGACAAATCAAGGAAGAAATACAACACCAGCACAACCACAGATAGCCCAATAAAGTTCCCGCAGCCAATATAACCTAGCAGATGCATGCTTCTCTTATGTGCTTCTTCTATTTTAATGTAAGGTCACCCACCCTCACCTCCCCCCGCCCCCACCAAAAGGAGCACCTAGAGTTATTTCTAAAAAAAATACTTCTCTAAATAACAACCCAAATGATGCCAGCAGGAAGTCTTCCGGAGTTTGATTTTGCGCATCTGGTGAAGACATAGCAAAATCAACCTCTCCGGACTCAGCCATCAACCCCTGTACTCCATGCTACCATGTGGAATAAGGGACATTGACATGAGAATGCAGAGGCTTGGACTTCACTAGGGAAGTAAGTTGATTCCGTTACACTGATTCTAGCTATGCAAATGCGATCACTAAAATTGCATATCTGAAATCAACTTATTTCCCTAGTATGGACTGAGCCTAATACTCAACAGCAGTTCACTTACAAGGAGCAAGTTCAACTGGATCACAGTCTGTCACATCGAAGTAAAGGCCACAAAATTCTGGTGTAACAAACCCATATGAAATCATCATGGGTGAATTGTGCCATGTTTGTACAATAACCCCCTTTTAAAATTAAGTGACCAATCTTTGTTTCTCTGAAAACCTCGAGGCATCAAAATCCACATTCCAGATGAAAAGCCAAATACAAGTCTGGAAAAACAAACTCACTTTGAAACTAAAACCACACACACAACTGCTAACTCATAACTGCCAAATGCAACTTTTTTCAAACGTAAAAATAAATAATATAACCAAGCAGACTCTACAGTGTATTTAAGACCCAGATGCCAAGTTTTGGACAACAGTGAAGTTTTATAGAAGAGAAGTAAAGCCCTGAATCTATATTGGGATGTATAATGAAACTGGTCATAATCTTCAAAGCTACAATTTCCATAGAGCTGTAAACTGGAGCCCTTGAAAGACATTAACAACAGTTCTGCTAGCGCTTTGAAAGAATTTCCAAGTAAAACCCATGACAGGTCTAAAATTGTAGCAGCACTATTTCCCCTCAAAAGTGATTTGAAAAGTTTTTTGTTTTTTTTTAACTTCCAAAGATCTTTATTTGCAATTCTGCTATTCGCCTTCAACAGCTGATATACTATCAAACAGCACTTAAGACTAAACAGTATTTATAGTTCTTCCAGAAAAAACTTCACCGATGCTAGGGGCCATTGTCAGCACAGTTCTGTTGGTAACAAATCAGAACTCTCCCCACCCTGACCTATGTAGCTATGCCAGCAGAAGTTGATAACATAGACCATGTCACACTTCAGGCAGGGAATGATGATTGAATTCCCAAGCTGGTGAAGCGCTTTACCCAGTGTCAGGCTGAAACTGAGGCATGGACAGGGCAAGCTGTCAGGAAATATACATACATATCTCATACAGCTATAAAAGACCTTGAAAGGTCATCAAGTCTTGTCCCCTACACTCACAGCAGGACATATCATCATCCCTGACAGATTTTTTTTTTGTTAATTTAACCTTCCCCAGACCCTTGAAAGGCCCCTTCAAGGACTGAACTCGCTACTCTGGGTTTACAAGGCCCATGCTCTAACATTAAGCTATCCCTCCCCCTTAAGAAGTTAACTAGTCTTCCAATAGGTCACTTCAAATAAAGAACCTGAAAATTGAGAAGATTATTGATCCCTTATCTTGAAGAGGGAGTTCTCCGTGTTGGAGGATTGGATGACAATGGTCAAGATAATTTTTCCTGTCTGGCTCAGACGTTACAATCTCAATACCATTATCTTATGGCCCCATCATGTTATGTTTAGGCTACTGTCATTTGCTTTGCTTAAGCCCATTCAGAACCTGAAGTTGACGGAAGATGTAGCACCCTACTTGGTGTGCAGCATAATTTGCTGTTAGCACACTGCATTAGTTTTGCGTGATCAGCATTAGCTACTTTGGATTTCTGGCGGGGGAGCTCGAAGCATTGGTTTTCTCCAACTAAACCATGATGGACCTTCCTATTTCAGAGCCCACCTTTCTCTCCGTCTGACACTGGTCCAGTTGTAATCAGCAGAGGCATTTTAATCAGGCATTCATAGGGATGGCGTCTATTGATATGGATATTGTCTGTGAAGAACCCGCAACTTCAGAATTCACTCTCCTACCTGCCTAGTCATTTTGACTTGAGAGTCTGAATCTGATGTCCTGTAGGGCATGATGCAAAACTACTATTTTGAGCTATCTGAGGAAATAAGCATTGGGCAAGAGCTATGAGGAAGGCCCCACCTATTCCCATGCCTGCCCTGCCCCCAGCTGCCACCCCGGCGGGGCCAACAGCCACCTCTGGCCCAGGTGGGAAGGGAGCCCAGCTCCCTGCAACCAGAAGGGGCAGGTCCAAGTGCAAAAGGCTTGAAGCAGTCTGCCCGGCCCCCTCCCCTACAGTTTCTTGAGAGCCATGCATGGAGTGGATGCCAGTGCTGCCACGGTGCTTCAACGCTCCGGGCCCCTTTGAAATGCCAGGTCCCAGGGCAACTGTCCCTCCCCACCCTTGGTCAGGAGGCCTGACTGCCCCCTTGTTCCTCTTCCCCAGAGATACACAACCCAGAGAATTACCAGCAGGCCTGGCACAGGTGGCATCGCTCAGGCCCTGGCCCCAGTCTCCTGTGTTTTGCTCACCCCAAGCCGTGCCCAAACTGCCTTGGATGGATGGGATGGCTCTGAGTGAGGGACTCCAAGATGATCAATAAAGTTTGTTGCTTAGTGGTTTTGCTTTTGAGGGTTTTGTTTTTGGTGGGTTCACCTTGATTATGAATGCAAAATTATGCTGCTAGTTTCATTCTTATAGCAACAGTGTTTGCAAATGTTCATGAATAATATCAGGACGATTTTTTTTTTAAACTTTTTGTTACATAAACCCAAAACAACTTTGGGGGACAAGATCTTTACAGATGGTTCTAAGCAACAAAAGGAGGAACTAATTGTTAAACACTTGCTTTTTAAAGGATGCACTATTTTATGTTGTTTTGCAATATGAAATAAACTTCAGTACTTCACAACATGCTGTCTTTATAGTACCAAATTTCTGCACATTGGACAGGAAATTCAGAAGTTTGAGTTTGCAGGGGGGAAGGATAGCTCAGTGGTGCAGGCATTGGTTTAGTAAACCCAGGTTTGCAAGCTCCATCCCTGAGGGGGGCATTTAGGGATGTGGTGCAAATAGATTTTTTTTTAATCTGTCAGGAATAGTGCTTGACCCTGCCACAAAGGCAGGGGACTGGGCTTGATGACCTCGGAAGGTCCCTTCCAGTTCTATGAGATAGGTTAAGAGAAAATGTTCTGTAAGAGTTGGCAGGGTTGTGGTCCTATGCCACCAGAGTTTGCAAGCCCTGCACAATCTCAACACCTGTTGACTCCAAACCAAAGGAAAATTTCCTCCAAAACACAGAAAATACACCAAAAAGGAAGGGAATATTTTCTTTTACAGCCAGCAACTAAAATTATCAGGTGGGCACAGAGCTCCTCACCAAAAACATGAAACAAATCTTGTTGTGCATCAAAAGAAATATTAAATTTTCTCTTACAGTCGTTGGCAGTACTGACCTAGGGAAAATATTTTTAGGCTCCCTCGCACCCTCCTTTAAATACAGTGTCTTCCCTTGTTTTCACTTTGTCAAATATTAACTTACCTATTGAAATGGTAGATATCTTTTATGTTTCCAAACAAGGCTGATCGTTCTTCTGTCCCCAAGGGGAGCTTGGATTGGTCAGTGATACAATCAAGATAGTCCTGTGAAATAAATGAGAAGGAGGCCTTAAATTCTCCCATCCTTTTCTAGGCCAGTAAATGGAGCTCTCTTTAATTGTGCAAGAGATGAGTACCCTCCTATCAGTTTCACATTATTATTACAGTAATCCCCTCAGTAGCTCTTTTGTGAAGTCATTCTATTACCAAAGATAACAATACTTATCAGTTCACTCAAAGAAAGTACCTAAAGACTGAATGTTACACTATATTGCTTAGACTGAACAGTGTACATTTTGTGCAGTACAGACATACATATGAATTCAGATTTCACCCATGGCTGCTGTACTGTCTTCGTTAATTACTCAATAAAATCAATGATGCTCTTCCCACATTCATTTTCTTTTTAAATGAGCATGTTCAGGACTTTTTAAAAAATGAGTCATATTGGTAAATCACCTGGATTTAATAGCAACTCCATAAACAGAGGCTTGGAAAATACAACTGTTTCAAAGCTATAAAAGGGGATTTGTGTTTAATCCCAGAAGGAAGAAAATGCATTCACTACCAGTTTGCACAGGATAGAACTTACATTTATCCATAAGCATACAACTTCTGTTAAGTTGCATGTAACATTGACATATGCTCTAGCAAAGCTTTATCTTCATGCCTAGAATTGTTTATTTAATGGCATAAGAACTAGATAACCTAAAACAGGACAGTATTATTCTTGAAAGATCATAGCTACCAAACTCTCCCTCTGGTTCTGATACTCTGAATTTGTTTAATTTTTTCATTATTGTGCAGCTGTAGCATTAGGATTCCTCAGATAAGAGGAAGTAAACCCACAGAGCTGTTTAACAGAGCGTAAGTCATAAAGCAAGGAACCCAGCACATTGCTACAACATTTATAAAGAAACTCTGCATGAGGAAAGAAAACAAAGGAAAAGTAAAAACAGCTGAAACAATGTGAAATGAAAATAAATAAAATCTCTTACCCTGAGGTTAGACAATGTGGTGCAGCACCCTACCAAAAGCAACAACGTTCCACAGCACTAAAAAGAAGGAACGCTGAGAGATGTTAGCTAGACCGTGAAAATCTTTACATTACCAGGGTATTCCAAAAGACTTAAAGGAAAAGAAAGGATTACAATACAGGCATAAAGGATCTAATTCATCCTCAGTGTGAATCCAGTCAAGACAAAGGATTTACATCAGATATGAATCTGACCCTGGTCATTTAGATGTGCTCACGAGCATTCTGAATTACAGAACCTGTGTCTCCATTCTCTGACCCCAGCTTCTCCACTAGTAGAACTGCACTGGCTGTAGCACGACAGGTGTAAGAAAAACCAGGTTTCATCATTCCTGTTCCTTTTTGTTACACCACTCAGTCATCTCCTTTCCCACCTTCACTTACCTCACCTAAATTCTAGCATCAACACTCTCCCTGATTAAACGCAACACTTACCAGTACCAGCTAAAAACAGCATCATATTTCTAACGGATAGAATTAGGAAATGATATTGCTCGAAGCTTTAGAAGTGGCTGGCAGCAAGTAACCAGCAGAGTCTTTATTCTTCAAAAGCAATGGTGTCACCTCTGCAAGGCAGTCCTACCCCACCACCACCTCTCGCAGCCTGTGACTTTATTGTCCAATGGGTTCTTCACGCAGGTTTGCACAATATATCATCAGAACAAAGTGCCTGGAGCTTTCTAAACCCTATAACTGACCCCTTGTCTTTACTCAGGAGCTGCCTCAGAGTATGCAGTTGAAGTCTGCAGCTTAGATGGTTGCATACAGCACTCTAGATCAAAGAGTCAGAAACAAATGCAAAATAGATCTCAGACTCTTCCAGGTGTAGTTTTAACTAATGGTACTTTTCAACTAAATGTAAAGAACAAATGAACGTAATAAATTATCCTTCTCTGCCCCGCCAGTAAAACCAATCATGTAAAAATGAATAATAAGAAAATCTCAGATGTAATTCCCATCTTTTAAAAAAGGTTTAATGTTATTTTTAGCACTGCAGGAAGGATTGCAACAGAATCCTGGGGTTGCATGACAAAACTTGTTTCAGAAAACACATGCACACAATCATCCATAAGCACACAATGGATCCACATAGACTGTTAAATTGCATGTAGCATTGACATATACTCTAGCAAAGCTTTATCTTCATGTTTAGAATTGTTTGTTTAATGGCATATGAACTAGATAAGCTTATGCTCCAAAATATCTGTTAGTGTGTAATGCGCCACAGGACTTCTTGGTGTTTTTGGAGAAACAGATTAACGTGGCTACCCCTCTGATACACACAATTTTTACCGAATAAAGGAAAAGATTTTTCTGCACATTAGTGCTATCTTACCTGGTGTTCCATTTTCCCCATAGAGTAATAGTCTACAAATGTTTTTCTTTTTACATTTTCTTGTAGCTAATGTACAGAGAATGACTTCAGTTTTGTGACTTTGTTCACATTACCTCTAGTTATGCTCCACATATACCACATGTACCCACACACTTACGTCAGCACCAATTCTTAGTAAGGAATAAAGAAGTAGGGCTTTGCCAAAAAAGAAAGCAGCTCCACATGAGATGGTGTTTTGGCTGCTGTCCAGTGATACAATGAAACTATAGATCTAAAAGCCGCTTTTCAATTTTGAAAAATTTTCCTTATAGCTGCATTTCATCCTCTCCCCCTTTCCCCAAATTATTGTAGAGAGAAGTTAGTAACTCATTGTTTCTATGTTTGCTTTTTACAGTTTAATGTGAACAATGCATCAGTTAAAGACAATGACTGAGCTAATGAATGCTACAAAATTGAACCTCTATAATCCAGAACTCTCTCATCTGGCAACATCTAAATCATGTCCGATTACAGTTAGCCAGACGCCTATTTATCATGGGTGTGGCCAAGTTTCCTGTGGTCCCATAAAGTTTGTTTACAACCACCAGTCCTGGTTCTCAGTGTTCTGTGCTGTCGTTTAGCTGTAATTTGCCTCTAAATGACTTCTAAAAGCCCACGAAGGAGTGGAAGTGCTGGTGATGTGCTAGACAATACTGACCTTGTGTGGTCTGGCAAATTCTCTCATCCAGCACTGGTCAAGTTGTGAGGGTGCTGGACAAGAGAGGTTCAACCTGCACTTTAATTTCAGGGAACTAGCAAGACCCTTACGACTGCTTTCAAAATCCTAAGGACTTTCGATAGCATTGCACTCACAGTCAAAAGTCCTGCAACTATGAAGTGATGTTCAACAAACCAAAAAAGGGGATAGAGAAATCCTTTCCAAAAAGTGTTCCCTCACATCAGCCAGTTTTTTTTAAACTAGTAGGTTGAAATTTATTTTTCCCCAATTAAAAATACCCCTTATTTTCTTTTTTCCATTTGTCTGAAAGACACTTGAGACACTAAAGGAAAGAAAAATCTCAAACTCTTATTTTTTTAATCTACCATTTTGTTGCCCAACAAAAAAGTCTCAAACTCTGTTTTTTTAAGACAGTCAGGCTCATGCAGATATTATAAGCCAGAACAGGATACCTGGGAAAAGCTTGCTGGCTTTAACAGCAGCAATATTTATATTACAATAGTACCCAGGAGCCAGTCAAGTCACTAATGTGCAAACATATATAGTAAACGCTTTCACAGCTGACATTCTAGCATCCAGAACTTTCAATCAGCATTTTAACCACAAGTATATTTTACTTAGGTTTCCATAAGTACAGTACAGTGAAAGCAAATACAAACAAATACAGTATAAGTTAAGCATGCACAATACCATTATTGTTGGTAAATGAAGTACTCTGCATACATTTTTGGTTGTTTCTTAATATCTAATCTTGTTTTTATTTAGTGTTATGCATTGCTAGTATACCTGTTATCCAGAATATCTGAATATCCAGCAACCTCCTGGGCTGCTGGATATGAAAGAGTTTACTGTAGCAGTAGGTAGTCCCTGCCCCAACGAACTGTCAGTCTAAATAGGACAAGTTATAACAGGTGGATGAAAGAAACCGGCCAGCCGGGGTGAGGATGAGGGGGCTAAAGGTGAAAGGAGAATAAAAATAGGATGTATGCAGTTCTTAGACAGCCGGGGGCAGTTGTCACACCACCTGCTTAACTCTGTTTTCTGGCAGCTTTCTTTATGGAAAGAAGAACATTTCTCTCTAATGGATGAGGTGATTTTGAGCAATCTTCATACAGTGCTTCGACGAAGGCCTTGCACAAAATAAAAAACACCACTCGCACTTAGATGACGAAGTGCACCTCCAGCAAATATTATCCCCCTAGCTTATACTCGTTTTATATGTATATTTGCTATTTTTAAGGCTTTATATATCATTCAGAAAGTCGAGGTAGTATTAGGATGTAAAACCTTCAGTGGGTCAATGATAAAAGCAGATCAAAGGGGCACAGGCACAATTCTCTCTTTCCCCCTCCCCCTCACATTTTAATTACTTCTTTGGAATATGACACTTTAACCTCAAGTCAATTACTGAACTCTACTACAGCATACCACATATCAACAGCTGTAATCATCTGAAGCCATAATGAAAGGTCTGAAGCGCTCTGATAAGAGGCCAGACTGCAGACATAATGATATGGTGCAAAAACCAACAAAATTTACTAGTACTGAGCACAAGTCTTATTAATTGCATTTGTTTCTTGTCAGTGCTCATGATCCCCATTGTCTGCACTAAGCAAATGGCTCCTAACCTTTGCCTTTATTGCTGTTTTATTGCATCCCAGAAGGTAGAGCAAAACATGTATTTCACTTCGGGGGGGGGGGGGGGGGGGACGGGGGGGGGGACGACACACGACATACTCATATTGTTTTATGGAACAAGGGCTGCTTTAAATGACAATCACCTAATTTTTTTAGTCCTATTTCTTCAAACCTTCCTACAACTAGTAGAGTCATGCCAGATTCCTCTTAGAATCGCTGGGCCTTCCTTGCTGGGTTTTACGTTCTCTCTCTTCTTCTTTCATCACCCTTCAAATCTATTGAGAAGAAAATCTCTTAAAAGCTCTTATCTCTCACTTCCGTCTCCTCCTCCATAATCACGTGAGAATGACCTGCAGGGGTATGAGGAGATGGAAACTAACTTCAGGTTACTGAGCAAATGAGCTGCAATTAGGAAATGGAATGAACTGTCAATTTGTAAGAAACAAGCTTTGTGCAAATTCACTTGGTGAGTAAATCAAGTTTTTGACATCCATACCTCAGGGAACTAAGAGCATATTAATTGGTGACACTTTTACCAAACCAGTCACCTACATATTTCTTATACATCAAGATCTAATTCCAGTTCAAAAGTTAGCCTTCAAATAGATTGCTCAGATTGCAAACTAAAATATGGGAATACCTAAGGCACACAGCACAAGTTTTCAACCTGTGGTCTGTGGATCTTAGGGAGTACTCCAACTATGTGTAAGATTTCCATACGGTTCCTCTCTCTCATCTCTATCCCATAACCCCTTTTGAGGGTCGTTGGGGCACCGCAGATGACTTCCTGATCAACTCACTCCACCTCATTCTGTCCTATATAGCTCTCTGTGACTCGCTCACATTCAGGTTTGTCCACTCTTTGATGTTATCTTCCCATCTCTTCTTTTGCCTGCCTTTCCTTCTACCACCAGGTACTGTGCATTGCAAGGTGGTCTTTGAAAGACCTGATGATCTGGCCGTACCATCTGAGCTTGCGCTTCTGCACCACAGTGAGCAGGTCGTCATGTGGGCCTATGACATGCCTGATCCTATGCCGTACTTCTTCGTTCGTGACATGCTCAATATAAGAGATGCCCAAAAGCCTCCTATAGCATCTCATCTCCATGCTTTGGATCTTTTTCTGCAGTTCTGCTGTAAGGGTCCACGTTTCACAAGCGTACAAGAATGCTGAGACGACCAGTGAGAGTATCAATCTTACTTTCGATCTCAGACTGATGTTCTTGTCCCTCCAGATGGGTCTAAGTTTTGTAAGCACTGCTGCTGTTTGCGCTATTCTGGAGAGGACTTCTGGTCTGGACCCCTCATCTGACACAATTGCACCTAAGTACTTGAAGCTGGACACACATTGAAGAGCTTGTCCATTCACCATTATATCCCTACTGATGCCATTGGTGTTATTGGTCATCAGTTTTGTCTTTTCTGCATTTATCTCCATTCCATAGGCTTTCGAGGTGGTATCCAGCCGTTCTACCAAGGTGACAAGTTCCTCTTTTCCTCCAGCTAATCCGTCTATATCGTCAGCGAAGCGAAGGTTGGTGATTATTCTACCCCCTATGCTGACAGTTCCTTCATGGTCTTCCAAGGCATCGATCATGATGCGCTCCAGAAAGATGTTGAAAAGCATGGGAGAGAGCAGACAACCCTGACGGATGCCCACTGTCGTTCTGAACCAGCTTCCAATGGTACCATTGTGGAAAACTGCACTGGTGGCATTGTCATACAGGTGTTCAACAACTCAGACAAGGTTGGGGCTGATGATGTACTTTCTCATGGTGGCCCATAATGCTGCCTGCCAAACTCTGTCAAAGGCCTTTCTGAAGTCCACAAAAACATGGTACAGGTGCTGTTGGTGCTGCAGATATTTCTCGCAGAGAATTCTCATGGTTGAATATTTGTTCGGTGGTACTCCGCCCTGCCCTAAAGCCGGCTTGTTCCTCAGCAATAATCATCTCAGCTTGGGCCTTCAACCTGTTCAATATTACTTTCAGTAAGACTTTACTTGGATGGCTAATGAGGCTTATCGTACGATAGTTTCAGCACTGTTGGAGGTTGCCCTTTTTGGGAAGTGTGATCACTAGCGACTGGGTCCATGACGTAGGCCATTTTCCCGTCTGCCAGATCTTATTGCATATGTTGGTAAGGACACTGATCATGGCTTCTCCCCCTGCTTGTATCAGTTCTGCTGGGATATTGTCCACTGCAGCTGACTTTCCTTTCTTCAGCGATCGCACTGCTGCCTCTACTTCTTCCCGAAGGATTGGGAGGCTGTCCTCTTCGGTAGCATATGGACATTTCAGTATTTCTGGTTTCCATCGACCTTATCATTGTACAGCTCAGAACAGTATTTTGTCCACCTGCCAAGGATCTCTCTCTCTTCAGTGAGGCAGTTCCCTGCCTTGTTCTGGACTATGGAAACTCTAGGTTGTCTGATGTTTGTCAGCTCTCTTACTGTCTGGTATGCCTTCTTGCTGTTATTTTTGTTAAGGCTGTCTTCTATTTCCTTGCACTGGTCTTCTACCCAATTCTGTTTTGCCGCCTTCATGCCTTTCCTGATGGTCTTGTTGATTTCTCTGTATTTCTCAGTCCCACCAGCTTCATCTTTCTTCTTTTTTCAGTTCTTGCTGTTTGTCACAGAGGTCAAGCAGATCAGCAGTAACCCAAGGTTTCTTCTTTGGGCAGTGTTTGCCAAGACTCTCAGTAGCTGTTTCTACTGCTGCTGTATTAAAGATGTAGGCCATTATGTCCTCATCTGCTTCTTCAGCACCAAGGATGAGCAGTGGTGCGAGTCTCCCTCCTGTTTTTACTTGGAAGGCTTCTGCCACCTCAGGATCTTTGAGCTTTTCAAGGTCAAACTTAATTCTTGTGTGCCTTAATTTTAAAATCTTCTGCAAGCATAGACGGAATGACATCATCACTAGATCATGATCACTTCCAACATCCACTCACGGAAAACTGCGCGTCTTTGCAATGTTAACGCTTGTTCGGAAGTGCTTCTTGACCAAGATGTAATCAATCTGACTGTGACGGTCTCCACCGGGGCTGTGCCAAGTCCATCGTCTGGACACCTTGTGAGGGCCGAATGTATTAGCCAGCATGAAGACGTTATATCTGGCAAACTCCAGAAGTCTAAGGCCTCTGTCATGGGTTTCAGTGTTGCAGTATGGCCCACACGTTCCTTTCCAGTTACTATATGCATCTGCTCCAACTTTTGCATTCCAGTCTCCTTGTACAATAAGTATGTCCTTTTTTGGTGTTTGCTCCAGGACATCCTGTAGCTGATCGTAAAACTCTTCTACTTCACTATCATCGTAATCGGATGTTGGGGCATAAGCCTGAATGATGGTGATGTTGAAAGGGGATACTTTCAGACAGATGGTGATGAATCTGTTGGAGACTGGTCGGCATCCAATGACAGTATTCACAATGTCACTGCGTATTAGAAAGCCAACACCATGCTCATGTTTATCCTCCTTTCCACTGAAGTACAACTTATGACCCCCTGTGATTGATTGTTCACCAGAGCCTTCCCAACGCAGTTCACAGATACCCAAGATGTTCCAGCGGTATCTTTCCATTTCATGGGTCAGTTCTCTCAACTTTCGTGCTGCTCTCAATGTGCGTACATTGCAAGTACCGATAACAATGTTGTCTCTCCCATGGATCCTGCTTGACTGGTCACCAGTAACATACTTTTCACCTCTGTCCTGGTGTGCAACGGTGGGCGCGGTCATTGTTAACCCGGGCTGTGACCGATCTGGTATGAGTTGGGTAGTGGTGGATGTCATCATGTGGTGTGTCATGGGCAAGATAGCCTGACGGAGCCCATCCCTCTTCAGGCTATTGAGCACAGCCAAAACTCCACAGTAACTTTGTGGCTTGCCTTGGTCCTGAACACGTGGCCGTTGAGCTTATCTTGAAGCCCCTTCACCCTGGCCGGTGACTTCTACATGGAAGACGTTCGCCCAGTGATGCCGTGTTAACACCACCCCCACACGTCATTTAGCTGGCCAGCTGGGACCGTTGCCTGGGGTGTGGCACTTGGAGGCAGACGTGAGAGTTCCATAGGGTTAGCATTCTGCAAATGAAAAAAGGCTGAAAACCACTACCAGAAGGTAGGGATTACATTGCCAAAACACACTGCACAGAAAACTCATGTTCTCATGCCTTTGTCTTGTAAAATATACTCAGCTTTTATTCAACCTTGCAAGAAATTACAAGCATATTAGACATGCAGCCTGTTATCTGTTTACAGAATGGGACTAAACACCTTTAAAGAGAGGATAAGAAAAAGACACAGATCAATTGGTAGAACTGCTTCAATGTCTTAGGCAGGGTCTACACTTGCCACCAACTTTGAAGGGGACATGTTAATCAGGGTGATGGAAGATTACTAATGAAGTGTTGCACTGAATATGCAACACTTCATTAGGGTAATCCTTCCTCACACCAGCATGCATGTAGCCGTGGGCACTTCGAAGTGCTGCATATTCACTGCAGCACTTCATTAGTAATCTCCCATCACTGTGATTACCAGCCCCCTTTGAAGTTGGAGGCAAGTGTAGACAAGCCCAAGTGTCTTAATTCAACAATTAAGGGTACGTCACTGCAAACTCTCCCCTCCGGCCCCCAACATACTCAAATCTAAGGATTTAGCAAGGGTATCTCATCAGTCTTCAAGAGCAGTAGCACTACATAGAAAGATAGATGGTAAGAAGATGCCAAAACTTAAATCACATATGTAAACATCTTGAACAGCAGTGGGAAGCAAGTGGAAAGCTTGTGCAGCCTTTGGACAACTCTTACGACATGCTCCAGGTGGCTTATACTGCCAAGCAAGTGGGCAAATGCCAATTGCACCAGTTGCTTATGATATGTGTAGACTTTATTTACAGCTTTATCTAGCACCTAAATGTCATAGCTTCTGGATACCATACAAAGATTAAAAAACAATATTGACAAATGCATTGTCCACACGAAGCAGGCAGAAACAGGTAATGGAATGCTGGATTCACGTGAGAGCTCATTACAATTAATATAAAGCGGAGTGAAATGCAGTTGTAAGTAATTCACAGGTTGGCTCCTTGTTGTTATATCCTTTTTGCTGGACCAGAACTGATCAGTTTAAGAATTAATTTAATAAATTGTTTAAATCAATCCACCACTTTCAAAAAACAAGCTATTAAGTTAGTTTCTTTGTTTATGGAAAGTCCTGTTCTCCATAGTGTAGTTACTTACACTACCAGAAAACATGGAGAGAGATATTCAAGATGAGTGTGTACCATGGATTTACAGAGAGGCCCTTTGATATTCTCTGGGTGTGTCTACACTACCTCCCAACTTCGAAGGGAGATGGTAAGCAGGGTGTTGGTAGTTCATTAATGAAGTGCTGCGCTGCATATGCAGCAATTAATTAAGCTAATTCTCCCCTGTGGCAAGTTCAAAGCGTTAAATTTCAAAGTGCCAGCTAGTGTCTAGCAGCAGGTCACCCGGCGGTACTTCGAAGTACTCCGGGGTTCTTTGAAGTCCCTTTACTCCTCAAAGGAGTAAAGGACTAACGTAAGTTTCTTCCATGCAGAACAAATATATGAAATTAAAGTGGAATTTTTTTTCCCCACTGAAGGGATGGGTTACATTGGGTTAAACTTTGAACACATCTTTGTATCATGAGCATTAAACAACGCACAGCTTATTCTCACACACTCTCTCTCTCTCTCTCTCTCTCACACACACACACACACACCAGCTTCCCAAGTTATTGTGTCTTCCAATTCAGTCTCCTGTAATAATTATTCCAAGTATATAGTAAAGATGACAATGGTAAAAATAGCAGTACTAGACCATCTCAGCTACACAGAACCTCTCCACAAATACAAGTTATGGCTATTTTCTATTAAATTCAGTATGTTTCCCAAATACGTACTTCTTAAGATCACTACTCTTATATTATTAACATTTTATATTGCTAATGATTCAGTAACTTTCTGAATTATTCTGAGTCCCAGTTAATTGTTTTCCTTCAATTATATAATAGAGAGTTACTTAAGGAAAGCTTTCTGCTATATAACTTGTCAATATACCCCTACTCTCATCCCCAAAAATTCAAAACAGAGGAAAATGGAGTTTTCCACAAAATACTTTGGCAGTTTTTGTTTGCTATGATTTATTTTGATTAAGCAATTGAAATCACTGTTACAAGCATTTTACTCCAACGCCCAAATCAACAGTCAACAGTAAACAGTATTTTACCACATATTTACTTGTTTTTACCGGTATGTAAATGTGCATGTGAATTTATATGTGCACTGTCTGACTGCCATAGATGCCGTATTTTCCTTCTATTACATACAAAGTATGTTAATTTAACATGATATAATAATAAACCAAGTGTTTGAAAATTCTTAGCACTTTTGTCATCTAAAAAGAAAGACTGTACCTTCAGCCACAAGATAGGCACAAACACACACAAAACAGAATGCAAAAGCAAATGATCTTCAGTGATACGAGATTTCTCTAAAATTAAATAGTGTGTATGGAAGCATACTTTTCAGAAAGTACCAAACTGAGAACGAAACCGTCACTTATTTCTCAGATAATTAAATCCTTATTTTGCTCATTTCACATAGAGCCACAAAAAAAAAAAAAAAGTATTTGATATCACCCCACCCTTTTCTGATGCCTTTTAAATCTGTAATTCAAAATATCACTGGTCATAAAAGAACTATTAATTCACAGTGAAAGAATGGTTAAATGATTTTGACATGGACCTGAAACATACAATTTTACAAAAAGGAAAAGGTTCTTGGTCTACAGAACACATGCTTTTCATAAGCCACTTAACTGTAGTGAAATCTTTTTCTAACCTTATATCTATATTTGCCCATTAACTCATGTTTGGTTTATCTTGTTTTTCTTGAAGACTATGGACAATGGCAGAACGTGTAGGATATACCAAACAAATAAAACCTGTATGAGGGGGAAAGGTAAGTTTACTCAGACTGTTTGGAACTGGTCTATGGGATCTCCAAGAAAACTTCTAGTAAAACCAAGGAAGACCAATTTTTACACTGCTAATATTTTCAAGGTAAAATTATAAGCAGAACAAATGAATGCACACTTCACCTCCCACCCTCCCACCCAAACAACTAAGCAGATACGAGGAAAGGGAAAGAAGCTGTGGCCAGACATTTTTTATTTATAAAAGGTAAAAAGATGATGGGAGGGGGAAGACAATCCCATTTTTCCCACTCTACATGTAACCTTTAATACTAATGTAACTTTCTAGTCTTTGCACACGAACTGACAGTGTAAGAAACCCGCTGGTTCTACTGGAAACCTTCCCTGCAACACCAGCTGATTTGGAAGGATGGGATTTAGCCAGTGCATTGTTCTGTTCAGTATGACATGAAGCCAAAAGAGAGTTCCATAATCCCATAGCACACAGAAATGGGAGACAATATCCTGAGGTCAGAGGGTAGCACAGCAGTCTTGACAGAGCTCCAGAAATAGCATTAGAGCAGGATCCCCAGCCAGAGGCTGCGGAGAGAAGTCTGGGCAGTTTGAACACTGGGTCAGGAAGACCGAGAGCCAGGCAGAGTCACATTCTTTGTTGGCAGGGGAATCGGCAGGGGGCTACAGAGCAGCAGCCTGCAGCGAGTAGGATGGTGCAGAAAAGTTACAATTACGCCATTAACCTTATACTTCTGCCCTTGGGATCCAAGTTAGTACCAGTGAAGATCTATTTCTATGACAAAGCAATTGTGCCCAAAATATTTCCAGTAGCCCTCATACAGGAACACTGCTTGCCACAACATGAGACCACATATGGGAACCTACTCAAGGCTAGAACAGGGATCAGCAACCCCTGGCATAAGTGCCAAGAGTGGCACATGAGCCAGTTTTCATCAGCACGTGAGGCAGGAGCTCAACTACTCCCCTCCTCCCCATGGAACCGGGAGCTTGCTCAAAGCCATGCTGCCTGTGGCTTAACAAAAGACCAGCTAATGCCTCATCTGCATCTTTATTAATTTATTAATGAAGCTGTTGAAGGTAGCACTATCAGTGACTTTAAAAAGTATCACTGGAACGCAGACTGTACACAGAGGTGGAAGTCAAATTTTGGCACTGCCGCAGAAAGGGTGCTGACCCCTGGGCTAGAATGTATAGAGTCTCTGTACTTGGGAATGCCTAGTACTGATCTCCAAATTCATGGTACACAGAACACACTGTCCAACAGGTAAAAGGACTAGGGTACTGTTACGCTTTCAGCAGTATCTGTAGTGGGGTCGGCAATCCTCTCCAAATAACTCACAGAAATCTGTTCTTTCACTTTCTAATCAGCAAGTTTCAGCTGTGATTTAGGAGCAGAATATTACAGCGTTCTTATTCCAAAGGACGCAGCAGATGGTTTGTTTCAGAGGTTTCTTTTTTTTTTTTTTCTTTATTTACTACTGCACCACTTGGGTTTGCGGCAAGAATACACACTAATTGACAGGCAATCTCCCTTTGTGGATTGTGTCAACAATTTATGCTGGACTGATCATCTTACATATTAAGGATAGTTCCTAGACAACCAACCAATAGAAATGGGCTGCATGATACAGTAAGAGGATCCTCTATTTCTGCGCTGTATGTAAAAAGGGCAAAGAGTGATGGTGAAGTCCTTTGATGAGAACGTGATAGGCAGAAAGGCTATAAATAGAGAAGGGTATCTTAAGTTCAGCAGGTCAGAGTAGAGAGGTCATGACAGCTCTCCCCACACATCACGCATCATTAGGGGCTTGCAGAAAAAAGCCGAATTTTTGTCCTCACCTTTCACTTAGGCTGTGTCGACATGTTAATGAGTAGTCTGGAAGATGATAATGAGGCACAGATGTAATCTCCCCCCACCTTGTTAGCATATGGCCACATGCTTTGAAGTCCAGAATGGCCATATGCTAATAGGCACAGGAAATCTACATCCATGCCTCATTAGCATCTTCCAGACTGCTCATTACCATACCCCTTCCGGAAGAAGCGGCACATGTAGATGCAGCCTTAGAGAAAAGGGAAGAGAAAGATTTCCCCGAGCTCAATTCCTCCACCCTTTCCCATAACTAATGGAACGAAAAATTCTTCCATACTCACAGTGGGCTTGTCTACACTTGCCCCCAACTTCAAAGAGGGCATGTTAATCAGGGTGATGGGAGACTACTAATGAAGTGCTGTCGTGAATATGCAGCACTTCCTCAGGCTAATTCTCCCCCATGTCAGCTTCGAAGTGCTGGAATGCGTGTAGCCTCAGGCACTTCGAAGTACCTTCATTCCCCAAAATTTTGGGGAGTAAAGGCACTTGGAGATAGCGCGGGTACTTCGAAGTGCCTGAGGCTACACGCATGCCGGCACTTCGATGTCGCCACAGAGAAGAATTAGCCTAAGGAAGTGCTACATATTCACTGCAGCACGTCATTAGTAATCTCCCATCACCCTGATTAACGTGCCCCCTTCAAAGTTGGGGGGCAACTGGAGATCCAGCCAGTGACTTCCTCACACCACTCCATGAGAGAGAATTTTTCCTGTCCCCTTCTTATAGGTGGAAACATACAGATGTTAAGGACTAGAAGTGCTGAGATCTAGAAAATCCCAGACTTCATTTCTACTTTTATAAGGCCCAAGAGGAATTTGGTATCCTAGCCAAGATTTACTGTCAGGAATTCCTATTCCTCAGCCCCATTCTTTGACCACTAAGACATGCCTTTCTTCCCATCTTAGATATATGGACAAAATAGCCACCCACCTGAGCCCCGCGCCACCAGGGCCAGCCAGCCACCCGCCAACCAGCTACCCAGGCCAGCCGCCTGCCCCCCTGCTGGCTACCTGAGCCATGTGCTGCCAAGACCAGCTGCCTGCCCACCAGCTGCCCGCCCCAGCCATGGGCCAGCTGCCCGAGCTGCCCATCCAAGCCCCATGCTGCCAGGGCCAGCCACCCGCCTGCCATCCCGAGCGGCCCAAGCCCCATGCTGCTGGAGCCAGCCACCTGCCTGCCAGCCCAAGCCACCTGAACCCTGCAATGCTTGGGCCAGCCACCTTAGCCCTGCACTGATGGGGCCAGCCGCAAGTCCAAGCTGCCCGAACCCTGCAATGCCGGGGCCGGCTGCCCAAGCACTGTGATTCCCACAAGCCGGATGCCCGAGCCCCACAAGCCTTGTGAGCTGCCTGCCTGAGCCCCTCCCATCCCACAAAGCCAGACACCACCAGGCTCTTACTCCATCCCCATCACCTGAGCCTCGCAACCCAAAGCCCCCCACCCCTGCTGAGAGGAGTTTGTGGCAGTGGCTGCTCCTGTAGCTGTGCAGTGACCTCTGAAAGCTCCAACCACACAGCTTGGGTCTCCCTGGAGCCGCGTGGCATGGGGGCAGCTCCAGCCACGGCAGGCAGCTCCTCCGGCTGTGGCAGACAACTCCTGCAGCTGTGGCCACTTTGCTGGCACCAGCGATTCTGGTGAGTTGCCTTCTTTGGGGGCAGGGCATGTGCGTGAGCGCAGGGGATTCAGGACTTTTAAGGCCTTGATTAAACGAACTTAATCTGAGTAAGGTCTGAGGAAGCCTGGCTGCAGGGGGACTCTAGGGCAAATACAGTAAGCCCCCACATATAATGGGCTTTTAGCATTAACTGGCACCCCTCCCACCATAGTCAGTGATATCGAGGGTTTACTGTAATAATAATGCAAATGTAAACAGCAATAGTCAGTAATTTATATATTCCAGAGACCACAGTCATAACAGATTACTCATTATAAAAAAGTCTCAGAAGCTATGATCTGATTGGGAACTCATTTTGCTTTCTGACTGGCTACAAAAGAAAAATTACCTTTCAGGTGGTTTTGTTAGTTTTGGGTATTTTTCTGTAGATTTGGGTTGGAGAGGGCCAGGAAATGAAATGACTGATCAGAGCAACATCACTGTAATGTTCAAAAGCTATTTGCAAACCTTAAAATTCTCATTAACATTTCTAAGCAGAAATGTACTGGTCAGTTCTCCTGTCGACCTGCTGTTAACCTATTTTCCCACCTTTTCGGGGCTTTACAGAAATGTATACAACAGAGCTACTCAACTCCAACAGGGATTAAATCAGAGCCTGAGGGCAAGGTTTAGCAGATGTATTGGCTAGGCTTTCTAAATGAGGAAGAGGGTCTATGCATCTCACTAAATGGTAACACAACCCCATCGTCCAACCTCACTTTAGTTACATGAGACAACATTTCATTCTCAGATTCTCTTCAGGATGACAAACACTCCTAAATGGTGTATTCCATCTATGACTACACTTCCCTCCCTCCTCCAAAAAGAAAAGAATCAAAGCTTCCCAGAACAAAAGTAGATTAACTTGCACCTTTTTATCTAGTTGGATTTGCATTTAGAACAGCATTTACTATGCTGTAACCAGACAGCATGGCTGAGTGATTTATCCATTGCTGCAAGTAAAGTGAGCACAATAGCAATAAGTCTTGTCAGCAATTCGATAGCTGCTACTACTGCTCCAATGAACTATCAGGGCCACTTATCTTTCAGTGAAAGCTTTACAAAGATTAACAGTGAATTTGTAGAAGGCTTATTTATTACTGTAGCATAATTTACCATTTCATACTGGCCAAAACCAGTAGATTTTAAAAGTCAGGTTTAAGCTATTCATTATTATTACGATGTGTTCATATTATGGTACATAGGGTCCAAGTCACATTTAGCGGAGATAACGTGTAAACACAAAGACAAGGTCCGTGCCCCAATAAGTTTACTTTCTCAGATAAGAAACAGATAGATACAACAACCAGGCTGCATCTATGCTACAGCACACTTTCAAAAGGTGATCGTCCGGACAGCATCTTTCAAAAGACTGGGTTTTGAAAGAGCAGGCGTACACCCAAACGCAGATCAATCATCTCATCCGTCCTTTTGAAAGATCGAGGCACTCTTTTGAAAGAAAGTGTCCACACAGCAACGGGAGACCTTTAAAAAGAACGACCCAGGAAACGCTGCAGATGGTGTCACATGGTGGACAAGCCCTTCTGGGCCCCACAGCCAGCCACTCACATACAGGACCCCTCCCAAACCCCCCTCCCCTGCACACACTGAAGACTGCTCTGTGAGACACAGCACCAAGACACACACCCTATGCCCGGAGTGAAGCCAGGATCCCACAGACCAGCGTGGATGCCCTTCAGCTCCTCAGCAGGAACACGCCCTACAACCAGATCAAACTGCTGGCCATGATCATGCTCGTCATCCTCTACCTTCTCCAGCAGCTAATCATTCCCAACATGGTCCTGCAGGCCCTCACCATGGGGCACCATCCGCGCCCCATCCTCCGTGCCATCTGATGCTTGTGGCCCTACCGCACCACCGCTGAGTGGTGGGACTGGGTGGTGATGCATGAGTGGGATGATGAGTTATGTCTCTAGAACCTCTGGATGAGGAAGGAGACATTCCTGGAGCTCTGCCACTGGCTGGCTCCTGCCCTTCAGCACCAGGACATGCAGATGCAGCCTACACTCCCCTGGGGAGAAAAGGGTTGTGATCACCGTATGGAAGCTGGCCACCCTGGACAGCCACCAGTCAGCCAGCCACCAGTTCAGGGTGGGCAAGACCATCACTGGGGCCATTATCCTAGAGATAAGTCATGCTCGAGTTACACACCTACCACGGGAGATGGGGAGGGAGCTCCCAGGCAAGGAAAACTGCTGGGGACTGGAGGCAGGGACCCTAGAGGGGACAGAGGAGGTGGTCTGGGAGGGGCATGGAGGAGGGAGGGGCATGGGGGCGGGAGCTAGGAATAGGGGGCTCCGGGGCACCCTGCCACACACTCACAAGTGCGCACACCCTCCATCCCATGCAGGTCGTCTGGGCAATCAACGCCATCCTCCTGTGGTGAATCCACCACGACCACCCCCCCGCCCAAAACACACACACCTCACCACTGCCCCCACACACTCGCCCCTCACCCAACTATCACATGGGACGCAAGGGGGGCTGTAAATAAACTTGTTAACTCAAAATGAAACTCCTTTGAGCAAGAACATGAACAAAGCGGGGGCTACATACAGGGTGAATGGAGGGAAACTATGCGCACTGTGGTGGGAGGGGGTGGGAGCACCTGAAGCTGGAGGTGCGAGGGGGTGGGTGGCTTCATTCTTACACAGGGGTGGGGGGTTGTGACCCACACCAGCTGTGGGTGCCCCTATTGCCCTATGTCCAGGGTCCCCTATGGGGCTGGGATGGGGCCAGGAAGGGGACGGGACCACAGGGAGTTAGGGGTGTGGTGGGGGTGCTGCCGCCATGGGTTTGGTGGGAGGGGCAGGGGGAGCCAGCCTGGCATGGCCCACAATGGCCATGAGCAGCTGGGCCAGTTCCAGCAGGGCGGCTTGTGGGAGGCCAGGCAGAATCAGGCTAGCAAGGTCAGACAGGGAAGGCTGAAGGTGGTGGTGGGGTTCTCAATGACGGCCCGGGTGAGGGCCTAGACGACCATGGCAACCTCATGCCAGACCTCCCACCACCCCATGTCTGCCTCCTCCAGCTCCAGCCACCGCTGGAGCACAGCAGTCTGCTCCCAGGTGGCCACAGTAGACAAGGCTACCACCTCCTCCTCCTCCCCACTGCGGCAGCAATAGCATGGCCTTGGGGAATGGGCCTGCACAGGTGGTGGTGGTTGTGATACCCTGGCCCCCTTGCTACTTGGTGGAGGACTCCCTTGGCCCTGGAGGGGCTTGCCTGGCCCTCAGACAGTGGAGTTGTGGCAACCCATCAGTCCCATGTCCTGGCCCCAGGGGCCATACACCCAACCCTGTGGCCAGGCTCCCCCCAATGGCCAAGGGGCCCTGGAGGATCCTGGGCACCCAGGGGTCCCTGCATGGGTGGGCCAAATGCCAGGTGCAGTCCATCCCTACCCCTGGTGCCCCTCCCCAGGCTTGCAGGTTGTGGTGCTGTCCATGGGAGGGGGTGCTAAGTGCCTCCCTGGGGGCTGTGGCTAGCCGGGATGCATCAGGAGGGAGCTGATGGCCATGTGGCCAGCTTGCTGCCAGCTGTGCTGGAGCAGCCCCACCCCGGTCCAGGGTGTCTGAATCACTGTTTACCTACCTGAGGATCCCTTGAGGGATGGCCTAGGTAGAGGGGGGCCTGGGCTGACGAGCCAGAGGGATCGCAATCACCAGGGCCCCCCTTCTCACCTGAGGATGTCTGAGGTCATTGGCCACCAGCTGGGGCTCCATCTCAGGCACCAATGTATCCAACATGGCCTCCAGCTCGGCCACATCCTCAGCCCCAGTAGCTGATTCAGTGCCTTGTAGTGGGGGCAGCCAGTGGGCACTGCCCCAGAGTGGTTGGGCATGTCCCAGGCTCGCGTGTATGCCTGTCACAGCTCCTTAACCTTCAACCTTACTTGGCCAGCCATGCAGGGCAGGGGGTGGGAGGGTGGCTCGGGGTGGACAGGCCTGCTGACAGCTAGATAAAAGCTGAAGCATTCTGGCCCAGGCCATGGGTGTGGAGGAGTTCTTCCTCATCCCCCACAGTCCTAGAAGGTCTTTATCTCCCCCTCACTCCAGGAGGGGGCCCTCCTCTTTGGCCCCAGCTAGCCTCTTGGGATCCCTCTGGAGGGGCATGGGGGTCCTGCACACTGGCCATGGGACCAGTGGGGTGCCTCGCTGGGTTCTGGCGTCACCAGGCAAGCGTGCTGCTGGAGGATCAAGAGGTTCTTGCAGCCAGCACACTCAATTTCCTGCCACAGGGTTTCTGGGTCCCTGCATCTTTAAACAAGGCCAGATACGCTGATCATGGAGCCCCACTTGTGCTGGCAGGGGCACCACGGAGGACTGCTCTTTTGAAAGAGCGGCCCACGGAGCATCTACACACACTTTCTTTTGAAAGATTTCTAAAGAATGCACTTGTCCTGAAAAGGGAATAGAAGAGTGATTTCGAAAAGTGGGCTGTGTTCTATTGAAATAATGCGTGTTGTGTGTATACACTCTGTTGAATGTTTCAAAAGAGCCCCCTTTTTTGAAAAAATATATCAAAAGAACTTGCTAGTGTAGACACTGCCACAGAGAGGGAAAAGGCCAAGTGGATTACTGTTTTTTACATCAGAGTTTTCCATTTACTATGGGAATACCAAGCAAGAGACAGGAACAGCCTTTGCCGTGAGAAATGCGATAAAGCAAATATTGTGTCTATCAGAAATGAAAGTATTTGTCAAGACTATTTAGTCCCGGCTTTATGTATTTGGTATGAGGTTAGCCTAGAACCAAAACTTAATGCACGTCTTAATTTGCATTTAGCATCTCCATTTTAAGCTTCACTCTGTTGGTTTAGAAAAAAAAGATACCCTTTGTTCTTGACAATATACTTTATTCTTACTGTAATTAGCCCTTCCCTGGGTTGAAATGACTATAACAAGAAGGAACCTTTTGCCCAGAGTGCAGGCTGTAGGAGACATATGAGTGTACATAGTTGGCCTACAATTTCAGTTTTATAGGATAATATGGAGTATAGGAAACATCTTAATTGAAACAATATAGAACAAGTACAATAAAAACATGTATACCTGCTCACAATTATTTTAGGATATTTTTATATAGCTTGTATCCAAAAGAGTTTTTTAAAAAAGTGTGCAAACTAAAAGGGCCCATTAAACCAATATGATTTTTGCTTCAGTAGACAAATATACTTTTGTTGATTCTTACAGCAAGAATTACACATGTAACTAGACCAGGGTATGTTTCTAAGATAGACAGCTCACCCTCCAATAATCTCAAATATGGATTACAAACATACTTTTAAAACACCAAAAATGGAAATAAAAATAGAAAAAAATTGATTATATAAAAATTTAAAATATACTCATTTCTAGAAAGAAATAGCAAGCTCCTGATTGGTTATTTTATAGAAAACATTTCGCACAGCAAACCATACAGGGTAGGATAATGTAACAGAATTCTACTGTAATTTACATTGGTAAAAAGCCAAAGAAACTCCACTGACTTCAAGAAGTTATTCTGAATTTACATGAGGGTAAGAGATTGATTTAACCTCAACTGGCCACCATGGATGTAGAGGCCCTCTACACCAATATTCCACATGAAGATGGACTACAAGCTATCAGGAATACCATCCCTGATGTTACCACAGCAAATCTGGTGGATGACCCATGTAACTTTGTTCTCACCCACAATTATTTCTGATCTGGGGACAACTTATACCTCCAGATTAGCAGCACTGCTATGGGCACCTGCATGGCCCCACAGTATGCTAACATTTTTATGGCCCCCTTAGAAAAACAATTCCTTAGCTCTCGTCCCGTTACCCCTCCTTTACTTACGCTACATCGATGACATCTTTATCATTTGGACCCATGATAAAGAAACTCTGGAAGAATTCCACAGAGATTTTTAACAACTACCAGCAATCTCAGCCTTGACCATTCCACACAAGAAATACATTTCCTGGATACCACAGTAGAAATCGCTGATGGTCACATCGACACCACCCTCTACCTGAAACCCACTGACCTACATGCCTCCAGTTTCCACCCTGTTCACACCACACGATCCATTGTTTACAGTCAAGCCCTTAGATACAATCACATCTGCTCTTATCCCACTGACAGAGACTGAAAACTACAAGACCTCTACCAAGCATTTATAAACTGAATTACCCATCAGGAGAAGTAAAAAAACAAAATGATGGGGCCAGACAAATACCCAGCAACTAGCTGATTCAAGATAGGCCCAAGAAGATCAACAACAGACCACCACTTATCACCTATAGCCCCCAACTCAAACCCCTGCAACACATCGTTAAAAATCTACAAACTATTCTGGGTCAGGCTGCTACACTCCAGAAGGCTCTAGGTGACAGGCCTGTCCTTTCCTATAGACAACCTCTTAACCTGAGATTCTCACCAGCAATCACAGGCTACACCACAGTAATACTAATCCAGGAACTACTTCTTGCAACAAACCCCACTGCCAACTTTGTCCACATATTTATTCTGGGGATACCATCAGTCGACCTAACCATGTTAGTCACAAGATCAAAGGCACATTCTCGTGCACTTCCAGGAACATTATATATGCTATTACATGCCAACAACGTCCTGGACACACTGAGAATTCATCAAAGAATAAATGGGACACAGAGCAGACATCAAGAAACTCAAAAGCCACAAGCTGATCAGCGAACACTTCAATACACTGGGCCATTCTGTTAAAGAACTGAGAATGTGTGTCCTGGAACATAGAGAATTTAACAACCGATTACGGCGAGAGATTTCTGAGTTAGAGTACACATTCCAATTCGACACATTAACAAGTGGCATGAACAGAGGCATCACCCACCTCATGCATTACAAGGACTGCTTCCCTTCCTTTGGTGCTCATAATTATCTCAGACCAGACAATTAACATCCCCTCACCCTTCTCCCCCTTCCTTCACTCCTATTTGATGTGTAAATTTTTACTGATGTTTGTTTTTTTTTGTTTGTTTGTTTTTGGTCCTCTGTATTTATAAATGTCAGTCTGTACTGGAAGTGAAATTGATCTGAAGAAATGGGTCTGTCTCACAAAAGCTCATGACTGAATAAATCATTTTGTTAGCCTTTAAAGTGCTACATTTGTGCTGCTTTGTTTTGTTGGAGTACAGACTAACGTGCTACCTCTCTGTTACTATTCAACATGAGAATACAGTTAGTCAAAACTCTCCGGGTCTTTATTTACAGTCATTCATCCTCAGGGAAGTCAATGAGACTGAGT
This sequence comes from Carettochelys insculpta, assembly GCF_033958435.1. Classification (NCBI taxonomy): domain Eukaryota; kingdom Metazoa; phylum Chordata; order Testudines; family Carettochelyidae; genus Carettochelys; species Carettochelys insculpta. The sequence continues at coordinate 94,855,156 of NC_134139.1, forward strand.
AAGCATAAATAAAAATAAAATCTGACAAATTTTTCTCCATGGCTCAGTGCACCAGAAGTGAGAAAATTCATCAGAATAATAAACTTGTGCATGTAATACCACCTGTAATTAGAAAACTCTTCTGATTATAAATATTTTTAATAGCCAGAAATAAACTATATTTGCAGGTAATTTAAATTGCTCATCCAAATCTTTTCAAAACCTACTGAGCTATTTCTGGTCAGTACGAAAGGCAAGTGAGCTAATGGAAAATTAATCTTCTTATAACTGCATTTTAGAGTCTTACCTTTACTGAGAATTTTATCTTCCTAATAAGCAAGATATTGCATTATGAATTTTATTAGTCTGCTTTAAATCTAAACTGAATGGCTTTTCTCTCAGTAGGGAGCAAACAATGTGAAAGTGTCTGGCTGACCTCTCAAAGCAGGGAAAGCCACTTTCTAAAGCATTACACTGTTAATGGAAAAAATTAAATTGCTTAAACAGCACACACCTATCACCTGCATTCTCTCTTTTATGAAGGAGATTTAAAATAAATAAATAAACCCTGTCAGCAATCTTTCTGAGGCTCAAATTCTCTTGCAAAACAGAAACACCTATCCCTGAAAGTATTGTATTCCCCTGCAGCTTTGTGTGTATCCTTACACTGGCACATGCCTAGTCTTACAGGTGTTCAAGAAAATAAAATTTGTGATACTGGATATCAGGTTCACAGCAGCAGCTCCTCCCATACCCAGCTGATCCCAGTTACTAAGAAGCATTTTATTGTATCATAAAGCACAACAGATTTATGCCTATCTACTGGTGGGGGGCATAATTTCCCCCCACACAACTACATAAAAAGTCAACATTAGGCACCAAACTTAGGAGTCAAAATGGTAGCTGGCAAGAAAAAGACAGAAAAGAAAGGGCCTTGCCTAAATGTGGCTATATGTATTCTATTAAAATGAATGTAGTTTTCATAGTCTAGACAGGCAGAGCTTCCATTTATTATAGATCAAGCTGGTAGCACTAGTGTTCTTAAGGTTAGCTGAAACCAGGGGCTTGGTTTATGGTGGGTCACAGTCCATAAATGTAGAATTTAGGCCCACCCTTCCAACACTCCTTCCCTGGCCCCACTCCACTCTCCAGTTGGGGAGCATTGTCAGAGGATGGTGGCTTGCCCCACTCAGGCATACCCTGGCCAGAGCATCTATCTCTCCCCCATGCAAGGCTAGGTGGCCCCATTGGTCCTACTTCTTCTCCATCATTGCCCACCCAAGGTTGGGGCCCATTCACGTGTCTCATCAGGCTATATCATTGCCTAAAACTTCTTATTATGAGACCCTGTTTTCAATTGGTCATAAAATTTCGCCAAATATCAGTAATGTGGACTGAAATTTTACATTCTAAGGCCTTAGGCTAAATTTTTCTGGAAGTTTCAGCCCAAAGAGTTCAGACATATATGAGAAAAGTTCTGGTGAAAAACACACATTATTTTGCCCATGCTAAATTCTGATGAGTTTTCCTTTTAAATGCTGTAAATGCTCCCTGGCTTTGGAGCAGGGACTGGAAAGTTGGCAGGTCACTTTGTGCCAAGGATGCCCCCTTTGCCATCCTTGTGAAAATCTCCCTAAATCTGGGAAATTGCAGTTGTACATCCTCAGTACAAAGGTCATGTTATTTTACCAGCTAAAGGGGGACTGAGTCATGGATTCTAAAAAGGTGAGACTAGGACTTGTTGGGACTTGAATGACATTTGTGGTGAGAGGAGACTGTCTAGGTAAGGAACATAGGACTGCAAGGGAACTTAGTGGGCCATTAGTCCAGTCCCTTGCACTCAGACAAAAGTATTATCTGATGCATATTGGTCTACCTTGTTCTTAAAACTCTCTGTGAAAGACATTCCGGAACTCAGTAGGCAATTTAGTCCAGTGCTTAACTTATACTTAGGAATTTTTTCCTAACATCTAACCTAAATCTTCCTTGCTGTAATTAATACCCATTGCTTCTTGTCCTATCCTCATTGGTTAAGGAGAACAGTTTATCGCCATACTCTTTAGCATGAACTTTTATGTACATGAAGACTACCATCATGGTCCCTCTCAGTATTCTCTAGACTAACACCATTTTCCCCCACCCTTCCCTCCAAATCTTCCCACGTGGGTCATATTTTCTAAACCTTTCATCAGTTCTGTTGTGCTCCTGTGGATTTCTCCAATTTGTCCACATCTCTCTCTGAAGTCGGGTGCTTAGAACTGAACACAATAACTACAATGGGGCCTTATTAGTGATGAGCAGAATGGAAGAATTGTTTCTTGTGTTTCAGTTACAACTCCTGCTCAGACATCCAGATACATGTTTCCTTTCTTTGCAAAAACATTACATTGTTGATTCAGATTTCATTTGTGATCTACAATAACTTCCAGATCCTTTTCTGCAGTATTCCTTTCTAGGCAGTCATGCCATGTTTTGTATTGCTGCAATTGATTATTCCTTCCTCAATGTAAAACTTGCATTTATCCTTATTCAATTTCATCCTGTTTTAGACCACTGCTCCAGTTTGTCAAGGTCATTTTGAACTCTAATCCCACCCTCCAAAGCACTTGCAACCCTTCCCAGCATGGTATCATCCACAAACTTGACAAGTGTACTCTCTATGACATATAATCATTGACAAAGCCACTGAATAAACCAGGCCCCAGGACAGATCCCTGAGAAACCCCACTCAATAGTCTCTGCCCACTCATGCATCTGAGGAAGCGGGTCTTTACCCAGGAAAGCTTATGCTCCAAGCTTATGTTAGTCTATAAGGTGCCACAGGACTTCTTGTTGTTCTCAAAGATACAGACTAACACAGCTACCTCTCTGATACTCATCACCTCACAGTAAGTTCATCCAGGCTATATTTCTTTCGTTTGTTTATAAGAAGGTCCTGTAGCAACAGCAAAAGTCTTACTCAAGTGGAGCAATATCACATGTACCTCTTCTATCCACAAGGCTTATTACCCTACCATAAAGAATAGGCAGAATGGGAAATGGGCAGAAAAGTCACTATATACTCCAGAGCCTCAATGGAATTCAAGGGTTCTGAGCTGCATCATTCTGCTGCTGTCAGTGACTATCTGTGAAACCCTTTCATCCTATCTGGAAAAGTGCTGTGTCCCCCTCTAGAGCTGGTCCACAGAGGATGATAACCAACTACTGCTCCCAGTTAGTCTGTTTGCTGAAATTGTAGACGTCCATGCTGTGGATCTAAAGTTCCAACCCTGCTGGAGACTCATGTTGTAGGTAACATGATATCACATGATGGAATTTGTTTTGTTTTTGGTTTTTTTTTCAGATTATTAACAAATTGGTCACAAAAATCTGTATTCAAAGATTCTTAGTATTACAAGTCAGGCAGTCAAATGCTAGGAAATGCCAGCATGAAGGCTGTCTGTGCAACCTTAATTTGGCTCCTTGTGACTACATATTATTGTACAGCATGTGATCATGTAATTAAATACTATTTTTTTCCTTTGTACCCCTGCTTTAATGAGCACGTGAAATGGCTCTGCTGAGGGTTATTTATGATTGTGTACTGAAGGAGACAGTTGTATGTAGAATCCCTTCTCCATTTGCTGAAGAAGTTGGAAGAGGTACAGTAATTACTATAAAACAACACATATGTATAAGGGGTATCAAATGAAGGCTCACATTAATTCTGCCACTTTCTAAGTCTTAATAAGTCTTGGTTCTTTTGCCATAGTTTGTATATGTGCACACGCATTTGTAATAAGTACATTTGGCACTCAGCATATTAAGGTCTGACTTCTAGCTACTATCACAATGTTTGTTTAGAAAGAATAGTCACTAGTAGCAAAAAGAGTAACAGCAAAACCATCCAATTCTTCAGTTTTCAAAATACTCTAGCACTAGTTGCTCATTGTGAGTGAATTGTTATTTGTCTTACCTTTTTAATTTAATCAACTTTTGGACAAATTATGCTTCAGACGGGAAAACTCTCTTTCCTTTCTGCTTCCTTGTGTTGTGGGGAATCATTGGAGATCTATGCTGCAGTCACAGTGTCACATGATTAAATATACTTTTCTCATCCACCCTATCATCTCTCTACTTTAGCATGCTAACTGCAACTTTCTTAAATTCCCTAAAAAAATTACAGGGGCAAAAAGGGAGTACTCTGGAAATATTACATAGTTCAGTTGTATCCCAAGTCTAGCTATCATCATGTTTGTATAGTGAACTTCAGTCAAACATTTTCATAGCTCTAAACTGGTCTAAGCTGGTGTAATTTCACATTACACATTCATACAGTACAGTCACCTGCAACAAAGATTTTCACAGGCTGGTGCTAGCACACACATTTCAAAGTCTTAGAAACAAAGTCTGGGAAAAAGGTTTCCTTTAAGCATATTTCCATTTCATATTAGAGAATGCCAAAGTTCAGGACATGATGAAATCCCCACTATTTCATATATAGACATTATAGAATAGACAGAATTCGTACTCACAGGCTTATCTTTGAGCCAGGAGTACCCTATTTTCAAACAGATAAATTGGAAAGCTTCCTGTTTTCTCTGCCTGCCCCACAGCTGTCTTTCCCCTGGAACCCCACCACCGCCCCTCATCATTTTATAGCCCTTTAGTTTCAATTTGCTCATATTCTGATAGGGTACTTTTTTTCCCCTACCCAAGCCTCAGAAGTTCAGTATACTTTCTGCTCTGTTCACACGAGTCTTGCTGCTCTTTTTTACACCCCTGGCAACCCCATTAAACTGTGTGCCAGTTTTTCCCATATTTCTTACTCCCTCCTTACTCTTTTTCCTCAATTCTGTCTCTATTTTTTTCTCCCATGATTTATTCTTTTATTTCCCTCCAACTTTACACTGGTTAGTTCACTCCCCTTTCCTCAAACCTTCCGAATGCTGAGAAAGGGTCTTAACATAAAACATAATATGCATTAGGAGTTTGGGATTTTTACCCTACACTTCAGTTACACCTTTATAACTTTCACTTCACATACCCTGTCCTTTGCCCCTTCCTTAGTTTTCCTTTTCTCTTTCGCCCCCTATTTCCTGTTAAAGGACTAGACAGCAATCCATCTTTGTGGTAGCATGTGTTATGTGCTTCCTCCTGTCATGGACCCACCCCCATGCTTTATAGGAAATGAGATATGAACATGCACAATTCAGAGATGCTTTGGACAAAATGTGTCTTGTGACCTATTGTTTTCAAAGGTATGATCTGCTGGATCAGGAAAGCCTATTTTTGTGCTTGAATTTATATGTATTCTCTACATATTTGTGTTCCTAATACTTGTCTCTGTGAAGACCTCAACAGGAAGTATGCCTACCTTATTATGAAAGTATGGCTTCTGAGAGGATAGCAGTACTTAGCCAACAAAACGCCTTTAATGGGTGTCAATCCACATCTGAAGAACTTTGTTGTCAGGTTCAAACCAGTGAGTAGGCAATGGATGATTGCCTATAAGGACTGGAGGGGTGACTTTGCTCATGTAACAATCTGCCCATCTTGGGGAATACGTTTACACAAAAAGAACAATGGAATTCACTCCACAGGGGGAAGATATAAAGTGAGCCTGGGAATTCCTCCATCTTATGTCTTCAGCCTGCCTGGGAAAAAGCCTGGCATACCCTAAGGGAAGGAGAGAAATAACTTTACACTAAAATTAAGACCCAAGTCAAGGTAAGACTATTCCTAACCTGAAGCTTTCACCTGATATAAAGGCAACTGTTCAGTGCAACAACTCACAAGTAACTAGATTCTTAGGGGAATAGAATCAGCTCTCTCATTTGATTTGGTAACTCACTTTGGCTACAGTTACACTTGCAAGTTTTGCCAGCAAAACCCTGGGTTTGTCGACAAAACTTGTGGAGTGTGCACACAAAACAGAATTTGTCAACAGTATACCAACAAAACACAGCACTTTTGCTGGCAGCATTCTGCCTCAAAGTTTTGAGGCATCACACTGCTGTCGGCAGATTCTGTTGACAAAAAAGTTGTGTAGACACTCGGGGGGGAAGGGGCTTTTCTCGACAGGGCATCCACAACAATGCGCAGCCCTGTCTACTGTGCTCCAGGGTGCCTGTTTTGTTGAGAGGGCAGCCTGGCTGCTTTGTTGACAGAGCAGAGTGCTCTCCCGATCGGCTTTTGTGTGTTGTTGCAGCAGTTTTGTCAGGAAATCTCTTCCAACAGGGAATTCTGTTGACAAAGCACTGTAATGTAACCATAGCCTTTGATCTGCTTGTTCTCTATAATTAGTTAATCCTAACATTTTGCCTAATAAAAATGGTTTTGTTTATGATCAAGCCCAGTGTAAATTGTTATTACCCAGGGAGGGCTACCATGGTGCACATCTCCCTTTCATTGATGAAGGAGGCTTACCTAATGAACCCTCCTGATGCAAATATTTTGCACGGAGAAAGATGGATTTATTTGGGGGTTTGATTCTGGGGGTGGATTCTCCTGGGTGCTCTGCAGGGAGACCAGTAACCCCAACATTGGGCCTTGGCTGAAGAAGACCACTGCATCTGGCTTAGCAGGACAGGGTGGTGGGGAGCCCCAAAGGCCAAGACAGTGCACGAGCGGCATGATTAGCACACCAGAGAACATCCTAAGGGGTCTTCTGGGAGCACACCACACCCAGTCACACTCCCCATTTAAATTTGGCTCCTCAACAAATCAACAGGCTCCGAACCTCTATTGGACACTTATGGAAAGCTGGAGGCTAATAAGATCATTGCTTCACTGTGTGACCAGTAGGCACTGAACTCCTCAGAGTTTGGAAGGCTCATACAAATGACCAGCTCTCCAAGGATTGTGCCCTTTTTTCTCTTTGTGATGCTTAAGCTACTAGTTAGGCAAATTCGCATGGCATCATTGAGGTCTTGTGGATGAAGGTGGTGGGGGGATCAGGGACAGGGTCATGTACAATGGTTTACCACAAACACCACATGCGTAGAGAGGGCAATGGGGTCCCACTGTTGTCCAGTTATCCTTATTATTGGAAAGGGGTTTCTTTCCCCTGATGGGACCTGCTCCTTTGTAGGTAAACAAAAATTCCCTTGCAAATTTGACACCATCAATCAAGAACTGAAAACAGACTGGGAGTGGCTGGCCAACAACAAAAGCAGTTTCTTCTCTCTTCATATTCGCACCTCCATATTAGCTGTTGGAAGTGGCCACATTCTCTCTGCCTGAATTGACCTAGTCAACTCTGGCTTTCCTCTTGTTTGGTACTCCTTTCATTTCATGTGCCTATATATTTAGGCCTGCCTCTGGAATCTCCTCTACGTGCACCTGACAAAGTGGATCTTTGCCCACGAGAGCTTATGCTCCAAAAAATCTGTTAGTCTATAAGGTGCCACAGGACTACTACTTGGTTTTCTTTAAATCCACTGTTTGGTATTTTGACTTTCAACTCATCATCCAAAACCCACATCGCTGTGAAGACTTTTTAAGGTCAGATGTTCTAAATTATAGGAGTATCTATAACTCCTCACCTGTTAGAGACACTCCTGAGGAGCAAGTGATGGCACTTTCTTAACTTTACGATGTATCTAATTTACTCAGCATTTGGTAATGCTTATGCTGCGCTTTACAGGGATTTATTGGTCATTCTAAATTTAATTGTTTAATTTAGTTCCAGATCAGCTTTATTTTAGATGCCTTGTGTTGCATGATATTTTACTGTGGGGGGCGGGTATAAACGTGTGCAGAGAGGAATGGGTGAAAGGGGCAAAAGGGAAGAGCAGGTCATGTTTACTGAATCCATCCTATGCTACCTGAGTAATGGCTGTACATAGGATGACTTGGTTTAGCACTAGTACATTCTTGCTTTAAATACAAAAATGAAATCTGAATAACTGATTTTAATGTAATCCCACCAGTCATAGAAAACAACTTAATTCTCCTATAAAAGGCTTGTGTGAGGTTTTTTTTGAAGACATGAATTGGTATAATCTAAGCCCCACTAATCATCCACACCCGCTACTCTTCTAGATCCTTTTTGCTTTTTGTCAGTAACAGGCCACCTTTTCTTTTCTAGATTACTGATGTATTCAAACAAATAAAGAGTTGCCTAAAGCTACACCTGATAAAGTTACTAGACTAAACATTCAGGTCCTGTGAAATCTTGTTGTTGTTGTAAACCTATACATACAGGTTAGGAAGTCAAAAAGAGAGGTCATTTTAATAAACAGGTAAAGTGCACAGGTGCAATGCTCACTGGCATGGTATAAGACAGAATTACACACAAAGCCCTAGAAAGCTGGCCACAACGATCGTTTCTGAGTAGCTGGAAAGAGACAACAAAGCATATTATCTTGCTGCGGGCCTGGCAAAATCTCTTTGAAGTTGGTGGGTATAAGCGTCACCTGTAAGCTCCTTTACAGAACAGACAGCCGAAACAATAAGGCTATCTTCCCAAAATACAGGCCACATGCAAGGCTGGAGAAGAAGGTGAGCCATATGGGCCAAGGGACTTCCAAGGGGGTGATACCAAAATGCAAGGGTGGGAGATTGACTGAACAGCAGTTGCACTTCTGCGTGTGTGCATGCAGGTGCAGAAGACAGGAAAACCACAGAAACAGGAAGGGATGGCAGCAAAAAGCCAAGGACAGCCAGACAAAAGATTTGTAGTACGATTATGAGAAAAAGCAAAGAGAATTTTTTTGTAAAATGTTTGGTGAAAAGAGGCTTGGAATGCTGAGCCAAGTTACTATCTCCTGTTGTCTAATTCTTACTGTGTTCAGGGAAACAGGACTTTAAGTATGTCCTCTCCAAGCAAATGGGCTAGCATCAACCAACTTCTATCCTCCACCACCAGTTTTTCTTCCTAATAGGAGCAACCAACAAGATTCTGAATATACTGGCTAGTTGCTAAGGTTACCAAAGGTAAAAATATTAAACAGGAAGATTTTTTGTTGTTTTTATTACTAGTTAATTAGAACGAGTGAATTTATGTTCATCTATCAAAGATGCTACAAATGCAAACAGGTATTATGATGTTGTATGTGTTCCTTTATAAAGAAGGAAGAGCTCTGTAGAAGCTCAAAAGTGTCTGTCTCACCAATGGAAATTGGTCTAATATTACTCCCCCCACTACTCACTCCCAGTTCTCTCTCTCATATTCTGCGACTAACACGGCTACAGCAACGCTGCAGACATTTATGAAAATACTTCAGTAAGTTTACATGCAGGCCCTAACAAGTTGCCAGTGCTGCCTGCAAAATTTATGCACCCCAGTTTTTAGATCACAAGCCCTTCTCTTTGTGCATCATCCCTATAGAACTCTCCTGTGATACAATGAATCAAATAGGTACTTCTAACTGAGCCACGTACCTTTACAATGCTCTTCAAATCCTGCACATACGTCCTTTCAGTCTCCAGAACTTCTTGGACAACTCTATCAACATAGAGAAGCTTTGGACTTGTGGGCTCCGTGACCAAGGGCATGGCACAATTTTTGTTTGTTCCCTTACTGTCCGCTTTCCTAAGTGTGCTCGGCCTTTTTTCAAAGCTTTCCTTGGTGTTCTGTTGCTCTGTGGAATTCTCTCTTTGTAGCGGGTTGCTGGAAAGTCGGCTGGCTGGTGTCAGCTCTAGTTTTATTGCTCCTGCTTCCTTATCCTGATTAAACAAACCCAAATGGCTGTTTGAAGCTAAGGTCATTCTGCTGCCAAAGGAACAGTGGCTATCCCTGGAGGAGACAGAGGAGGATGTGGAACTAAAGCTGACAGGACGGTCGCTGTCTGACATTTCCATGGTATTTATTCCACGGTAGTGGAAGGGTCTGTCTCCCCCACACAAGTCGTCTTTTTTTGTCCTGGGGCCAGGACCCTCTGTCACACCCGGTAAGACATCAAGAGGCAAATGATAGTGATCTGAAAAATAAATAAGTGTTTTCACTTTTACAGTAACTCATAATACAAAGTCACCAACTGACATCTAAAACCACATTCACACAAAAACACACAAAACAAACGCAAATCTGTTTTTCCACAGACAACTGAAACAGAAGGTTTTGAAGAGCCAAATGGCAGTCACTGTGATGTAATCTAATATCTTGCACCACTAGGTCAATGGTGTTAACATGGCTAATCCTTGTTGCCATTCACCAGTGGTTTGATGGCCTGCGTGAAAACAATTTGGTGGTCAGATCAGACAAGAAAATGCAGTTTCCACAAAATCAAGATGTCCAATGAGAAAAAAAAATGATTTTGGTGAAAACTGAATTTTCCTGTAGGAAAGCTTAAGTGAAATATTTCATTTTGGATCAATTCCACCCGAAGTGGAATGTTGTTAGGTTGAGCTGACTCCAAAATTTTAATGTGGAATCAGTTCAATAAAACATTCATCTCCTTTTGCACCTATCAGTGCATTGCCTCATCAGAGTTGTAGTTCAGGCCTGCATTCTTACGGGCGGAGGTCCCTAGAAGATTACATCACTGATCATGCAACACAAATTTCCCTCTGGTCTAGTTCTTTGTGATGCATCATTTGAGAAACACAAACTGGTCCAGGGGCCTACGCCACAGGCATGGGGGCCTCAAAGTACAGATTCCATGCACTGAGAAAGTGAAGTTTAATAGAGAAGTGTGAAGAATTTCACGCCATTTCAAACACACATACATTATTGGAATGTGTTGGAGGTGGGGCTGGTTTGAAGTCTTTAACTATTCTACTTTGATCAAAAATATTGAAACAATTTCTGATTTTTTAAAGAATTTCTAGCTTTTGAAACGTCAAAATTTTCATTTCGGTTTGTCATAAAAGTGAAATGCTGAAATGTACAAATTTCCCCAATAGATGAATGTGCTAAATTTCACTCCACCCTCAACTTAATTCACAAGGCAGTTGTCAGTCTCAGGTTGACAAGAAACGAATGAGTTTGTGAATTAAATTTTCCTGCTCTCCAGATCTCCAGAAGTGGACCTTTCCCACGAAAGATCACCACCTAGTAAATAGTAGTTAGTCTAAGGTGCTACAGGGACTGCTTTTTTTTTTTTGTTTCCTACTCTTGAAACTGTGGTCAGAATTGAGGCACTTGGCCTACAGGAAATACACTTTTACTGCCACTACTTATACCGCACTTGGTCTGTTGATAGTCTGAACCTCATTCAGAGAATGCTTGACTGGCAACTGTGGCAAATAAGCACAAAAAACTCTTCAAAATACATAAAAGTTGGTTGTTCTGTCTTGTCTATAATGTACTCTGCTTTCTGATATTATATATGTGTGTACATCAACACTGATGGGTGTTGATGTGTATCAGAGGAGTTTGGCCATTAATGACCGAGGCCTGATCATTCTCTCATTTACACAGCCTTAACTCCATTGTCCTCTTTCATACTTGCAAGGAAACAAAGGACCAGATCTTAAGACTATGCTGTCTTCCCCCATCTTCTTGCACATAACATTCTCTTGCTTTCCTTGAATAAGCTATTAGAGCAAGTGCAAACTCCACAAAGAGCAATATAAAAGGAAAGATATTTCTTGCAGCAAAATATTTTAACTCTAAAGATTATTTTTCCCATCAAGGCAGCAAAAGCGGTCATCCACAATTTGGGTTAGTAAAATTGATGTAAGAAATGTTAATAGACCTTTTAAAAATCTATATTTACAGACACATGATGTAAGTAAAATTCAACATGGCCTTTTTAAAGCTTTCATAATGTTCTCATTGCTTCCTTCATAAGGCTTTTAAAACAACAAGAATTAGTTACCTTAGTTAAAATGCACTTCCTCTTAAAAACCTACAGAAGCATCAACTTGGCAAACACAAAAGTGCTCAGGATACCTGAAAGTAGCATTACCTGTACGTAGGACACATCTGACCAAAGATTATATGTTTTCAGAAAACTCATTAAAAGGTAAACATGCAGCACCATGTAAAAGTATGCTACTGAATGTTGTACAAAGCACACCAAGTAAGCCATTTACCCCTGAAAGATCTTGGTTTGTTTTATCCTCTCTCCTGCTCCCTGGAAACTATTTTTTCCTTCTAATTAAAATTCTTAGTACTTTTACAGCCATGTATCTTTCTGCAGTTCGGCTTTACAGAGGTGTATCGGACCTTTAAAAAAGAAAAATCAAAAGTAAGTAGTCCTAAAGGTAAGTGATCTCAGAACTTCATGCTGAATCCATGAAAAATCTCAATGGTTCTACACGATCTCAGTGCAGGAATTACAAGTCATCCCAGGCTTCAGGTGGATTCAGAGTCTACAAACAATCTGCGAATCTCAGCAAAATTGCGTGATAGGCTTGACTGGAGATCTGAGTTTAAAAGAAAACCAAAAAAGCAGTTCTGTTTCTGTTGCTTTTATATTCTATTTCAAACATTTTGCACAGCTGAAATTGCTTTTAAATTGTGCTCACATAAGCTTAGGCTGCATCTACACCACAGTTCTGTTTCGAAAGAACGCATTTCGAAAGAGAACATTGAAAGAGCGTCTTTCGAAACGGAGAGTCCACACGCACCAGTGGGGACCAAAGGTTCAGTCAGTTCTTTCGAAAGGCCTCCTGCACGATTGCGAAAGAGAGCATCCAAACATGCCAGGGCGCTCTTTCGAAAGAGCAGGGGCAGGAAGCGCCATGAGCAGGGTCACATGGTGGACAAGCCCTTCTGGGAATGCCCGCCATCCCCTTAAAGGGCCCCCCCCACGTACCTCAGCATACACATGCCGAGGGCCAGCAACCCTGTCCCCAGGCAGAGCAAGAGCACAAGAAAGAGAGAGAGAGAGAGAGAGAGAGAGAGCCATCGGAGGTTGCATCTCAGGCCCCCATGGACCCTGAGCAGCAACCCCCCTCCATCGTAGCCATGGCCAGCATCCTGGCCATGGTCCTGGCCGCCATGCTGCACTGGCTCCGGGTGGCCACCACTATAGCCACCCTCCTGGATGCCATTCTCAGGGTGCAACGTCCCCAGCCAGTCCCATGGGTCATCTGCCACCTGTGAAACTTCCCCACAAGCAGCAACTGGTGGGACTGGCTGCTGCTGGAGGACTGGGGCAACAACCAGTGGCTACAGAACTTCAGGATGACCAAGGGGACATTCCTGGAGCTCTGCCACTGGCTCGCCCCAGTCCTCCAGCACCGGGACACACACCTGAAGCCAGCGCTCCCCCTGCACAAAAGGGTGGCCATTGCCCTATGGAAGCTGGCCACCCCGGACAGTTACTGATCCGTCGGCCACCAGTTTGGGGTGGGCAAAGCCACTGTCAGGGCTGTCCTCATCGAGATAAGCCATGCCCAGCTCCTAGACTGCATGCGGGGGGGCAGCCTGGCGACACGCACTGCTGGGAGAAGGGCAGGCACCCCGGGGACGGGCACGGGTAGGCACCCCGGGGACAGGGGTGTCGATGGGGATGGGCACGGGCGGACAAGCTGCACCCCATCCCGCGCTCATGAACGTGCCCCCCTATGTCCTGCAGGTCATCTGGGCAATCAACAAGGTGCTCCTGAGGCAGCTGGTTCGCACTGGGGACCTGGACACCATCCAGGGATTCCAGGAGCTGGGCTTCCCCAACTGCTTCGGGGCCCTGGATGGCACCCACATCGCCATCTGGGCCCCGGAGCACAGCCGTGGGGCCTACGTGAATCGCAACGGCTACCACTCGGCGGTCCTGCAGGCCCTGGTCGATTCAAACAGCCAGTTCAAGGACATTTACATGGGCTGGTCTGGCGGCGTCCATGACGCGAGGGTCTTCAGGAACTCAGGGCTCAGACATTGTATGGCCAAGTGAACCTTCATCCCCTGGCGGGAGTTTCCCATCGGGGACACAACGATGCCGCCCTGCATCATGGTGGACACAGCCTACCCCCTGCAGGCCTGGCTGATACGGCCCTATACCAGGCACACCCAGCCAAGCCAGGACCTTTTCAATGAGCCCAGAACACCGTGGAGCAGGCATTTGGCTGCCTCATGGAATGTTTTAAGATGCCTCTACACCAGGCTGGAGATGGGCCTCCCCAACGTCCCAGTGGTGGTCAGGGTCTGCTGTACCCTCCATAATCTAGTGGAGGAGAAACATGAGCCCTACATGCAGGGGTGGGACACTCAGGCGGGACACAGGTATGAACAGCCCCCTGCCGCCCCGTGCCACCAGGACGGAGTGCATGTAAGGGAGGCCCTGCTCCAGGCCTTTCAGCGGGGGCCACGGTAACTCCCTCACCCTACGTGCTCCCCCCCCCACCTGCACCCTGCACACACACACGCACACACCCCAGCACCCATGCATGGGGGACACATGCTAAATCATAAAATAAACATTTTACTTTGAAGAACTGTGCCCCTCATTTTCTAGGGGAAACCATATACATACTGGGGGAGAATAAGTAGGGAGAACTATTTACATGTGTGGAAGGAGCATGAAAAGGGAGAACTATTTACATGGGAGGGGGTAGGGTGAACAGGGAGCCTGGGTGGAGGGCTTCACCCCTCCACAGGGCTCGATGGCCAGAAGCCCCGTTGCCCATGCCCGCCCCTTCCTCCTTGGGTCTGGGGGCCCCACTGGGGCCAGGCTGGGGCTGGCAGCACAGGGAGGTGGGGTGCGGCTTGGGCACAGTCCCCACGTCTGTGCCGGGCTCGGCATGGGGGAAGGAGGGGCCGGGGCCTTGACCTCTAGCTGGCTGGCCCTGGCCTGCAGTGTGGGACAGACAGCTGAGGCTGGCCGGGGGGAGGTTTGAAGGGAGCAGGACCTCAAGGTCCGTCTCCTCAGGGGTGGGGGGTGTGGGAGAGGCAGGAGGAAGGGGGATTGGGGCAGGAGGGGACGGATGTGGGGGGGGGATGCACAGGTGATGGGGGCATGGAGGATGGTGGAGGGGCAATGGGGGGCGTGGGTGTGGGAGTGGCCTGTGATGGAGCGGCAGCAGGGGCACCGTGGCCAACCACAGACTGGGTGAGGGGGGCCAGGTTGGATGCCACCCGGTCCCAGGCCTGCCGCTCCATGACAAGCCACTCCCACATGACACCCGTCAGCTCCCACAGGGCGGCCATGTTCCCTGCCTCCTCTTCCCCAGCCTGGTGCCTTTGGCGGAGGGACCGGCGGTGGCCCTGGGCTGTCCCCATCCAGGGCCTGGGCTGCTCCCCCTCACCCTCCATGGTCAGGGTCCCCAGGCCCATTGTGGGCTGGTCCAGCTGCTGGAGCTATGGAGACATAAGGGGAGAGGAACCAGCAATTAGTTCTGGTGAGGGACCCCCTGAATGCCCAGCCACCTCATCCCAGCAGTCCTACAGGGACTGCATCCGGGGTTCCCCATCTAGGCTGTGGGAGCGCTCGCTCTCCCCTGTCCCCCTCGGTCCCTCTGCAGCCTGGCAGGCCGTGGTACTGTCTGGGCCACATGGTGCTGAGTGCCACGTGTCGGCCTTGTGAGGCCGAGGTGGTGGGGGCCGTCTGGCCCACCCATGCCATGGGACTGATGTCCCCATGGGGGGGGCTGCAGCCACCCTGGGCAGGATTGTGCGACCCCTACCCCAGCCCAGAGGCCGCCTGCCTGCACAGTACATACCTGTGGGTCCCTCCAGAAGCTTGGGGGAGGTGCGATCTGAGGGGACTTTCATGATGAGGGCCCCCTCACTTGGGCCCTCATCATCGCTGGTGTCTGGGATCCATGGTGGCCACCTGCAGGTGGCTGGAGGTCTGGGGCGGTCCTCCCCGTCGGTCTCTGTCCCCTCCTGCTCTGGCTCCATCAGTGGGGTCTGCCACGTCAAGGAACGTGGCCGGGGGTCCTACCTCCTTGACCCAAGGAGGTGGTCGAGATCTTTAAAATACGGGCAGCTGGTGGGCGCTGCCCCGACCACCTGACCGTGTCCCAAGCTCGACAGTAGGCCTACCGGAGCTCCTCCACTTTGGATCTCGCCTGGTCTGGGGTCTGAGTAGGGTGACCCCTGCCAGTGAGGCCCTTGGCAAGCCACTCAAACACGGCTGCATTTTGGCACCAGACCCCCATCTGCTGCAGGACCCCTTCATCTGCCCAGAGGGTGAGGTGGTCCTGCAGCTCAGCGTCGGTCCAGGAGGAGGCCCGGGGCTTGGGAGGCCGGCTCCCCTCCTGGGAGGGCTCTCCAGTGTCCTTGGGGGGCCCTGGGGTGGGCAGGAGTCGGCGCACTGGCCATGGTGCCAGGGAGGCCAGTAGGCGGGCTGGAGCATCGCCATTGCTGGATGGCTGGGCAGCAGCATGAGCTCCCTGCTGCCTGCATGCTCTCAACGTCCTACCTGAGGGTTTCTGGGAGCCTGCGTCCTGAAATGCAGCCAGACCCTGGAGCACAGAGCTCCGCTTCTGCTGGGAGCAGCACCGCTGCCTGCCACCTGATCGCGGCCATGGAGGACCTGCTCTTTCGAAAGAGCAGGCCACGGAGCGGCTACACTTGCTCTCCTTTGAAATTGTCTTTCGAAAGTGGGAGCTTTTCCCATCCCGGGAACGTAGGACCGACTTCAAAAGAACGGGGGAGTTCTTACAAAATTAATTTTGAATGAGCGCCGTGTCAGTGCAGACGCTCTCCAGCTTCTTTTGAAAGAACTCAGTCTTCCAATCCTAATTTTGAATGTACTTGCTAGTGCAGACACACCCTTAGAGACTAGCCATAACAACTACTGGAACCACTGAAGTTCCATGCTTAGGTTCTTCTAACATTCCCACCACCATTTTCCCCCACTGTGAAAATTTTCGCCATTGTGAGGTAGAACATTATCCCCATTTTTCAGATGGAGAACTAAGGAATAGAGAGACTAACCTCTTTGTCCAGGGTACATGAACAATCTGTTGGAAAAGGCCAAGAACTGAATGTACTTCATTGCCATAACTATCAGCCCATTCTTCCTCCCTCGGTGAAGCTCAGAATTCTGCCTTTTGTTGATTGCAGTTCCCTTTTCAATAGATTGTTGTAATTGTCTACCTCCTGACTGGCCAAATAATCTCAAAGGTTTTAACAACGGGAAAAGATTGCCACCCCAATAAAAGAAAATGTCATATATTACTGTGAACACCTCAAAGAACATGGTGACCTCCCTCAAAATCCCGTCTCCCTCAAACTTTTCTTCATAATGAGCAAATTAATTTTTTTCAAATACACTGAGGGTCTGGCTTACAGAGTTGCTGAGCACCCATCAGCTCTCAAAGACATTATCTGGCCATCATGTTTTCTCTGTACTCCTGAGGCAAACAAAGCTGTACTCTAATGCTTTAATCACATCATTATTGCTCACACAAGGTCTTCTGAGAAGTATATGCTTACCTAAGCATTATATACTTTCACCTATATTTGACCCAGTGTGTTACTTGTTACTATATTTTGTTGTTTACTGAAACTTTTGCAACAACAGGTTCAAAAAAACAAAACAAAACAAAAAAAACAACTCTTTTGGAAGAGTTGAATAATAGTAAACTCTTGTTTTGCTGGTATTTGATTAACCAGCACACTCGAATAACCGGCACGACTCACAGTCAGGCAGAGCTGATCAGCAGACATTCGGCAAGAGCACGGAGAAGCAGCATCAGGACTGGGGTTTGTACAGAGTATGAGCGCAACACACTGGGAGATGTGGGTGGCAGCCCACCCACTGCTGCCATGTGTCCCTCTGAGCTGTGTCTTAGTACAACCAGCAGGAGAAGCGGTGTCAGGGCTGGGGTTTGTACACAAAAAAGGGAAAGCAATGCCCTGCCCCGCCCCTCCCCCCCCCCCCCCCCCGGGGAGGGGGCCAGCCATCTCAGTGCTGCCCTGCATTCCTCTATGTTGCTCTGAGTGCAGCCAGAAGGATCCTCTGCTTTCCCACCCAGTGTGAGTACTCTTTGTTATCCAGAATATTTAATTATCCGGCAACCTCCTGGTCCCATAGATGCCAGATATCAAAGAGTTAACTGTACTGAATGTGTGTTTTGAAAAGCTATCAACCTGAAATTTGCACATTTGAATAGAGGAATAACTAATTATGTGTTAGTTCAGCTAAGAAAGGAGGATAATTACATATTTGTCCACACTGATGAGGAAATGTGCTTGAGGACCAAGGATTTTTTTGTTGATAGCTTTCCATTAACTTAGTTAGGTTTCCCAAATCAGTCTCGCTGACTTCAGAAAAATATATGCATCCCCTACCAACAGGCAACTGGTATAACTAGTTACAAAGCTTAGAGAGAAGACAGATAAAGCAAATATCATAACATGACTAACGTTTCCAACTACCATTTATTAAAATTTTCTTGCTCAGATACATCAACTGTCATCTGCTCCATTTCTTTAATACATAATCCTCTGTATGTTTTAACAGAGTGCATGTACAATAGCCATGAAAAGGTATCCTTTTATTTTGTCTATTTCCAGTGCCATAAGCCATATTTTTGGCTTTTCTGAACCCCTCCCCCCATTACATAGTAAAACACAAAACCACCTAACGTAATTTTACATACAAGCAAAAAGTAAGCCTTTGAGTGTTGTTTATTCCTCACTGTTTACTGAATTTATGGATATATTACACATCAACCAGCAACTTGAATTTTACTATTCAAAATGTCCATTGTTCATATGAAATTAAATTTCAGTTATAATCTACACAATCACTGTTTGCAGAAATCAGTCTTTGATTCAGCTGCTCTGAAATTTCAGCTAATAAAGATAACAATGCTAGAGAACATCTTAGAATTTTCAGTTATGGTTTTCATTAAAAGCTTTTAATAATAAAAAAAGGAATTGGTCTATGCTGTATGAGCTCAGAAGTTTTATTCAACCAACCTGCTGAGCACATTAAATTTGAAATTAAGTGGGGGGGGGGGGCTGAGAGAGAGAGAGAGACTGAAGTTTTCCATTTGAAAGAGGAATACAAGTTACAGTAAAGAGCATTAGCTGAAAAGATGCTACTATTTACAAAAATACATTTGTCTGATAAAGGCATTCTCTACTACGAATACTTGTAAAGTGACAAACAGTCCTTCGTGGGAAAAAAAAATTAAAAAATAACACACACACACCCACACACAATTATAAAATATTAAAGTTTGGGATGCTCAAAATTTAGCTTTTAACTTCATTACTGAGCCCTTAATATAAATGCACACAAACACAGTATCTACTACTAAATACTGTTTGTGTACAAAATCACATTGCCAAGACAGTAGCTGCAGCATAAGCACATAATACCCTCATGTACAGCAGCTATCCAAGCACTTGAACTGAACTTTAAGCAACAGAAATCCCATTTATTAGAGATCACAAGAAAAGGGGAGGAAACAAAATCCATCAAGTAGCTTGCCTCCATAAATTAATCTCCTCACTGTGCCCTATTAAAGTAGAATAGCCTTCTGTCATATCAGAGCACACTAATGTTCCAGATCATTGTTGTAAGGGAAAATCCTCTGCGACAGTATCTCACCACTGTGGAATGTCTCTGGCTCCTTACACAGTGACTGAACAAGTCCTCTCTGTATCTCCAATGCTCTATGAACAACTCACAACCTACCTGTGTAACAGAGAATAAATGCATCCTCTGCCTTCAGCTGCTGCAGAATTACCTCACTGGGCACTTAGGTAAAATGAGAAGCTCTCACTAGTCTGTACAACTCCTTCAGTAGAAATATTGCATGAGTCAGCTTTTCTATATAAAAACCCTATAAACAAAGGCCTCACAGAAACCTGATTCACAACTTTCTCACTGCCTTTTTCCCAGTGTACCCACCAGAGCCTTCAGCACTGCTAAGAGCATTAAATGAAACATGACATCATTCAATTCAGGAACAGGACAATAGACAACACTGTCGGTAACTTTAAAATGCACACTTCACTGAGCAACACCCTGGAACATTTATTCTTTCAGGAACAAGCCTGTAAAAACACCAAATACAACCCACACTTCCACAGCACATCTTATACTTCACCCTTTAATTCACTAGATGATATTGATAAGCATGCAAAGTAAATAAATCAACTTGTGCTAGCAATTCCATAGTGACAGAGAGATAACCGTGTTCCATGTTCTTGTGCTCGAAATTCCATAGTGACAGAGAGATAACCGTGTTCCATGTTCTTGTGCTCGAAATTCCATAGTGACAGAGAGATAACTGTGTTCCATGTTCTTGTGCTCGAAATTCCATGTGAATTTGGGCTGCTAAAGGATCATTGTGGATCTCATGGTGGTTCTACCACAGGTCCAGAAAAAGCTTTTGGATTCTGTAAAATCTTAATATTTTTAGAGTTAAAAGATTCTTAGAAAATTAAGGCTATGTCTACACTTCCAGGAAGATCGACCCAGATTCCAGAGTTTAATTTTGCGTACCTGGCAGAGACGTGTGAAATTGAAGTATCTGGGATCAGCAGGCAACCCCTATACTGCTCAGTATGACAAGGATTAAGGGAAGTCAGTGGAAGAAACTCTCCTGTCAACCTGTGTGTGTGGATGGCCAGGTAAGTCCATTGCTGATAAGTCAATTCTAGCCACACAGTTGCTAGAATTGTGTCTCTGCAGTCAACCTACCTGCCTAGTGTGCACCAAGCCTAAGAAACCCAAGCTGATTGGCCAGCACTGGATAGGGATGATACAGAGCAGGACAGAAAGGAGACTGGTTCGGGGACAGGAAAACAGATAGGAAAAAGCACGGGGAAGAGTGGAACGAAGGAGAGAGAGAAAGAATAAAGAAAATAAGGACAAGAAAAGGTAAAAACAGAAAATAGAAAAACAAAGCAAAAACAAAAAAAAAACACTTAGGGGGAGAAGTGGAGTTGAAAGTGGAGAAGAACAAGAAATAAGATACGACTCAGAACAGGGCAATATTTTTTGGCCATACAAATTAACACAAGGCACAAAACACAATGAGCTGGGAGAGTGGAAGAAAGCATTAGAAGGGGCACAATGGATACATCCTGATATCCCTACTGTTTCCCTTTGTTGTGTCATATCTAGATTTAATCTGACGGGGAGAATAGGTTGGTATTGCCTGGTGAAGGAGAAAAGGAGGACCACAAGCACCCTTTTTCTCTTCCTCTAGCACATCCCTTCCTGTGGCCAGCATCACCTCCTGACTTAGTCCCACCTTGACTGGGGCCCCAAGTTTTCCATACTATAAGCCTGGACACTATTCCTGGCTCTTTGACTTTGAAAGATTTAGTGTTCTCCATGCCAGGTGAATGGAGGCTTTTAACTGTTCTCAAATTGCCTGTGAGTTCTGCAGTGCCACACTCTCCCCTGTTCTGCCTGCACTGGATGACTAGCACCAGTAAAAGCATTTAAACACTAATCATGAATAGTAACAGAGAGGTAGCTGTGTTAGTTTGTATTCTAACACAACAAACCAGCAGTCACGGAGCACTTTAAAGACTAACAAAATGATTTATTAGGGTGATGATACAGACCCACTTCGTCAGGTCTAGCAACTTTGCATTGGCCTAGCAGGAGGAGTGAAGAAAAGCTGCAAAACTGAAGAGGCCGTAAGGTGAATCTCTCTCCCACACTTTGGAGGGCCAGCAGAAATCAGTTGAGTTTCCAGCTGGAAGCACCTAATTCTCAGAATGGGCCACAGAGAATATATTGATGGCAGCAGGGTCAATTCTGGCCTGCATAAGCCTTTGAAGCCATGTCTTATGCTCAGAAATTCCTCCTTCTCTTTGTGTGTCAAATGACCTCTCCTCCATTGAAATTTGTATTCTAAAGCCATGAATCATTTTAGTCTGCTCTGCCAGGTGAGTCCCTTCTGCCTAATGGGGTAGATCAGCTGCTTTATGAGCCGTGTGTACTGTACAGGGCTCGGCTCCATTAATACAAGGGTTCAAACACACAAACATCAAAATAAAGAGAACTCCACATTTTAAAAATTCTTATAATTTACAACAATCTCATGATTATTTGGATGCTTGGTGTTAGCTTTATCCACCGCCTGTTTAACCTAACATCCTTTTCCTATCTTATTGCTTTGAGCTGGAAACCCTTCCAGGCCACAGATTATCTCTCGCTGTGCTCATGTATTGCTTAGCCCAATGAGGCCATCAATTGGTGCTACTGGAAGCAATGGCAATACAAATTAACAACAAAAATATACTCACAAAGTGAAGTATCAGAGAGGTAGCCAAGTTAGTCTGTACCTTGAAAAACAACAAGAAGTCCTGTGGCACTTTATAGACTAACAGATACTTTGGAGCATTAAGCTTTCATGGGCAAACACCAAGCAGGTCCAAAATATCTGCTAGTCTATAAGGTGCCACAAGAGTTCTTTTTGTTTTTCACAAAGTGAAAAGGTTGCTAAGTCCTTTGGCATTTACCCACAAAAATCTAACAGGGTGCCAACAGTAAGCTCCTAGACTCTCAGTCTCGTCTCCAACATAAATTAAAACTGCAAGGGGCAGATTTAATTTATGCTGCTGAGATAAGGTCCAGGGACCCAACACTAGCAAGAAAATACGTGCAGCAGATCCCAGCTCTCTCTTACCTTTTGTATCTCTTGAACACATTCATTTACCTTGCTGCCCCTCAAGCCCCTCACTGTCTGGCATGGGGAGGTTCAGCCTATCCAGGGAATTCTCCAGCAGGAACATCTGGCCACTTTAAACACACTTTGCTCTGCATAAAAAAAACTTGATAAACTACAAAATCCAGGCCTTAGTTCTCACCATGTTATTAAAATGTTTATGACACTAATAAAGTTCATAAAAGTGGCAGGGGAGAAGTGTAGCTGAGATAATAGTGTCAGAAGTAATTGTTATACTAGTTCATGTCCCATTTAATTTGGTTTTGGCAGTTTTTCTGTGGGTTACCAAAGGGCGGGGCGCGGGGCTGTATTCTGTGAACTATCAAGAGGTCTTTTGGTTTGCTTGCCATAAAAACCTGCGTCAATAAACCATGATCACATATAATAAAAATATAATTTTTTTTATTTCTAAACAAAGCCATGTCTTTCTAAACTTGATTAGTAAATGGAGTTTACAGAGACTGGGATGATGTCATTCTATAATTTGTCGTGATTAGCTAAGAAATTACTGAAAAAAAAAACCAAACCAAAAATAAAAGGTTCCCTTCAGCAACGTTAAAAAACCCATAACTCAATGGTACGAGTACATTCAGGCTCAAGTTCTTCTGTAGGACACTCTGACATCTTCACTGAAAGTGCAGTGTAATGTATTAATAACTCTCTGCAATGCAGTAGCTACTTAATCTGTATACAGCACTGCAGAGATTTCGAACGAAAGACACGTATCGTGTGCTGCTGATGCATTGCAACACAAGTTAAATGCATGCACCTAACAATCCATTTACGAGCCTTACAAAAATCACTCTCATTCTCACTCAATCTATTTTGGAAAAATAAGAACTATGCACACTATTGCTCGCATATCAGAAGTCTAATTTAAACTACACCATATTAATACAGGTATACGCACAGGAGTAATTACTCTGTTCAATCTAAATTAGACTACAGTAATAAACAGTTAGCAAAGCTCTTACA
Organism: Carettochelys insculpta; assembly: GCF_033958435.1. NCBI lineage: Eukaryota > Metazoa > Chordata > Testudines > Carettochelyidae > Carettochelys > Carettochelys insculpta. The sequence continues at coordinate 94,878,574 of NC_134139.1, forward strand.
TTTCTTGCTTCCCCAAGTGGCATACAATGCACAAGGCCAATGGTGCAATGTTTGAGAGGATCAGGGTTGCCAAGTGCCGACAATAATTTTTATGGACGTAATTTTTTTCTACATAGGACACGTTTTTTCCCCACTCTCACATTCTGACATAATATAAAGATGGCTCAAAAGGACAAAGGTGAACAATATTTCAAATGCATGCAGACACAATCCTCTTCCGGTTAGGGCCTCCCCAAGCCAAACCACGCTCTGGGAGGGGATGAGCCGGAGCAGCTTGCCTGACTGAGATCGGGGGCCCACCACCAGTGACTGCCTCACTGTGACTTACAGGCAGGGAGTTTGTGGAAGGCTACTATGCCCAGCCCTCTGTATCCTGCCCCTGCCCCTCCCCGCCCCCCAGCCACAATGGAGTCCAACTGGGGCATGTGCTGCACATGCCTCTTCCCCTACTTAAGATCGTTGTTATGCTGATACTAGTGATGCTTTAGGAGAGTTCAAAGCAGGAGGTGGAGAAGAGTAGCAGGTTGGTGGAATCCCCACCCCGACCCCCCAGGAGAAGTTGCCTCTCCACCCCTACCCAGGTGGATTCCTCAGCTCCACTGCACAGTTCTGGTTCTTTACTGACATATAAATATTCTTGAAGTTTTCCACCAAGTCCTCTACCAAACATTTATAAAACTTAACTACCCATTTGGGAGAAGGAAAAAAAAGATTGACAGGGCCAGACGAACACCCACAAACCATCTACTTCAAGATAGGCCCTAAACGATCAATAACAGAATACCTCTTGTCATCACCTATAGCCCCCAACTCAAACCCCTGCAACGCATCATTAAAAATCTACAACCTATTCTAGATCATAATAGTACACTACAGAAGGCTCTAGGTGACAGGCCTTTTCTGTCCTACAGACAACCTCCTAACCTAAGAAAGATTCCCACTAACAATCACAGGTTACACCACAGTAATACTAATCCTGGAACTTTTCCTTTCAACAAACCCCGCTACCAACTTTGTCCACATATTTATTCTGGGGATAACACCACTGGACCTCACCATGTTAGTTACAAGGTCAAGTGTACATTCTTATGCACTTCAAGCAATATTATATATGCCATTATGTGCCAACAATGCCCTGACACTATGTACATTGGACAGACTGGGCAAAACCTTCACCAAAGAATAAACGGACACAGAGCAGACATCAAGAATCTCCATATACATAAGCTGGTCAGCGAACACTTCAGTGGAATAGGCCATTCTGTTAAAGACCTAAGAATTTGTGTCCTAGAACAAAGAGAATTTAAAAACGGATTACATCAAGAAATTTGTGAATTGGAATTCATACTCAAATTAGACATATTAACACATGGTTTGAACAGAAACACCAATTACTTCACCCATTACAAGGACTGCTTCCCTTCCTTTGGTGCTCGTAATTATCTCAGGCGGGACAATTGACATCCTCCCACCCCCATCCCCCACCTATGTATTTGATTTGTCAGTTTTTATTACAATTTTTTTTTGGTCCTCTGTATTGATAAATGTCAGTCTGTATTGGAAACGAGATCGATCTGATGAAGTGGGTCTGTCCCATGAAAACTCATCACCTAATAAATCACTGTGTTAGTCTTCAAAGTGCTACATTTCTGCTGTTTTGTTTTACTGTGCTGCTGATCCTAGAAAGTCCATTTAACACCTTGACCTTCCCCTTAAATCTTTTGGGAGTCTTCCACTGTGTTGTTACTGCGCTTTAATATGTCCTCGTGAAATCTGTTTCATGACCCACAAAAATACATCAGCATCATAGAAGTGTGCTCAAAGTGGTAAGAAATTTGGAGGAAAAAAAGCCTTCTACAGTGTAATGGTTTACTGCTGCAGGCTCGGCCTTCCTTTTATCCCAGTAACATTATTTCCTGCACACTAATCATCAAAAAATTCTCAGGGCATGAACAAATTCCTCACACCTTCACACTCTTCTGTTGTAACTAAAACAAGGATCATGAAAGATTGTCTTAAAGGACCAGTGCTATAGCATCCATGTGTGGATTACATTAGCCCATGCTCCTTTCAATATCTAAGATTAAGCACTCCAGGATCATACTTCAAAGGAGGATATTATAAGGAAGCAAATAAACAGATTAGTATCCTGGATTTCATTAAATGGAGCATTTGATATAAAACTCAGGAACTACTTGGTTGCTTCCTTCTGCCAAAAGTGTTTCGCTGAACTTTCTTCTTACAGAAAAAGAGCTTTTTGGATCAGATCAAGCAAAGCAATTTAATATCAAATATACCTTCTTTGAAGGAACTTCATCCTCTTTTACAGAAAAGACATGCAGTATTTGTATAGGTCTTAAGAGACATGATTTTCTAACTTTCATAAGACTGTGAAAAGAGGCATACATCATAAAACCTCATATTAAATGCATAACTCACACTTTTCCTCATTGTGCTAGATCAGGTGTGTCCAACCTGCGGCCCTGGACAGCTAGTAATGCGGCCCCACAAGATTGTAAACTTTTAACATTATTATGTGATTTATATACATTAACTATATTATATATTTTATAGGCGGCCCAAGACAAGTCCTCTTCACTCAATGCGGCCCAGGCAAGCCAAAAAGGTCGGACACCCATGTGCTAGATGGAAACTTGGCAAAGAGGTATCTTAATAGGTCCTGTGACAATCTGATATTTAACAATACTTTTCAATTAGGAAAACCAACCAATTAAAAATAACAGAAATTTGAAAGGAACAAGAAAACCTTGGAATTATCTTGTTCATAAAAAACACATTCCAAGCTATGGGAAGGTGTCAGGTAAGGGAAAAATCCAATTAAAATGTTGGAGGAAATGTGTTATATGATAAGTGCATGTAACAGACCTCTCTCTTCTTTATTTACTCCAATGAGAAAATTACAGTTACCATGCTACTTTCTGTCACATTTCTCAAACACAACAAAAACATTTATTTTAAATTAGAAAGTAAACACTGATCCAGATAGCCCAAGTATTTGAGTGTATGTAAACAATATTAAGTTTGCCCATACAGTGTGAATAACTGAATTTATAACTAACAGTACTCAGTAAGCAAGCTGTCAAAAAGCATCTGACCATTCAATTTGTTAGCAGGATGCTAAGCAAATTCAGTTAAGTGCCTATTGAAATCTTTTTTATTAACAAGTACATCAATGCGGATTTATTTTCCGGGATCTCCTCTGCCACAAGAATGTTGAATAGTACAGAGAGGGGTTGGTCTATACCCTAACAAAACAAAAAAGCAGTCATGCAGCACTTTAAAAGACTAACAAAATAATTTATTAGGTGATGAGCTTTCTTGGGGCAGATCCACTTCTTCAGATCTGGAGAGAGTACTGTACCTCATCAAATACATTATTTTGTTAATCTTTAAAGTGTTGTATGACTGCTTTCTTACACAAGAGACATTTTTCTCTGTGTACCCCAAAGTGGAGGTTTAACCTGGGGGATGTGGGGAAGGCAGAGGGGCTGTTTAGTTTTTTTGTAGTAAGGGAATCTGTCAATCTCCCAAACTTTAAATATTACAGATGGGAACCACAGCAAAAGCCCACATCCAGCAACCCACTCCTCTCTATCTAACTCTGGATGCAAGCCTTATAGCACAGGTTAGTCTTTGTTAAATACAGACACACTTTAAAGTTTTGCTGTAATAATGTTAGGATTTGCTATACTAATGAAGTTGGAGGACAACTTTTGTTTCAGGCAAGTTTTAAAATAAATTAGGAGTTGCATCACCCAACTTACCATCCTACATATGAACTCCGAGCAAATTTAACGTATGGCATGCCATTTAAAGAGGCACTTTTGCCACTTACCTGTAGGCATTGTTCCTTAAAAGGAAGAACAAGAACAAGAAAGCAACATGATTTTCTTCCAGATTCTGTGATCAAAATAAGAACTTGAAACTACAAATCCTCAGTGATGCTTCTCTGGTCTCTCTCATGCTTTTCCTTCATTTCAAATAGGACTTTTCCAATCTCACCTGAGAGAAGCAGCCACTGAATAGCCCACCATAGAGCTCATGAACTGGAAAGAAAAGAAAGAAATCCTTCTACATTCTCCTTTCCTTCTGCAGTAGGTAAAGAACTGGGCTGTAAAACTTCCCTAGGGGATACATGACCCACACAGAGCAACTGGTAAGGCAACCGGTCTCTGTATTGCACAATCAGAAAAATCCTCCTCTCCCTCTCTGACTTTCTGCCTCACACTCTTCCAGCTGTAAGGAGGCTACAAGTTTAAAATCAGTTTCTCTTGCCCCATCCAGACATACTTACAGCTATCAGACTTTTCATTGCTGAACAATGCTTCACATTCACTATTGAGCTCTGAAGCATGGTGAATCTCTAGGCAGCCACTATATTGGTATTATTTCACAGAGTACAGCCTGTTACCACAGCTATTAACTGGCATGCTCACTTTTCAAATCCCAGTCTCTCTGGAAACCCTGACTGCCATTATTTTATTACAAAGACCCACATGTTAAAAGGAGTGGCTAAGGTTCTCCTATTCCTCTTCTTTTGCTTTAAACATATATTCAGGTTCTCTCAAAAATGTGTTTTTCTACAGTAAATAATTGGAAATAATGTATCCATTTAAACAAGTACATACACTTAAAGAAATCTTAGCAAAGATTTTAACATTCAAGTCAGTAATAAAGGCAGGAGATTGTCAGCTATGCCTATTTTTACCAGATATTTAAATGAATTAACTGATTTGGAATCAGCATTTTTAAAACTCACACAACACAACTTTCAAAAAGTGTTATCCTATTTGATAGAACATGATTTTTTAAAATAAAATCTAGAGTCTAATGGTCTTGTCCCTGCCAGAAATCTCTCTTTCCATTAAATTTTACATTAAACAATGAATGTGACTAACATTGAATTATGGTATTTTTGCAGAACCCATTAATCAACTATGTATTTGAGAGAGTTTGTCTGCCTGTCCATTTGTTCAAGAATTCCTCCTAAATACTAAGAGCTAGGACCAACTGGTAGGCATCTTCCCCTTAACATAAGTTATCGCACATTTAGGGTTTAGCTGTGACAGGAAAATGGGATGTGCCAGGAATGGGATTGTTTTTCATTAAATCATAAAGAGTGTGACCAGATAAGTGAAAGGGACTGGATGAGGGTGTGCCCTCCCCCACCCCCAATCTGGAACTACCTCTGACCCAAGGCTCCCCTTCCCACCCTCCCCATGAAGTCCTTCAGGGAGGGTGGGAGGACTGCAGACCCACCCTCCAATTCAGAAGGGGACATTGCTGGCTGTTCCCCTTTGTCAGGGATTGGGGGGAAATTGCAGAGTTTGCTGCATTCCTCACTCTGAGTGGTGAACACAGGGGGCAGAAGAAACTGGACCTGCCCCAGTCAGGGGACCTGCACCCTTTCCCTCTCTGTGCCTGCTGGAGCTGCAACAGCTAAGGAGAGGCACTTCTCACCAGTCCCCAAACCGCTGAAGTGACAGGAAGCTGGGGTAGGCCTCGCTCCTCAGGGCAGCCTGCGTACTGAACCTCTCACCCTAACCCTGCCCCACCCCTGAGTAATGATTTACATGAAGCATGTGCACTTCCATATTCCAAAAGCAAAAAATGAATCGAGTTAAGGACTCAAGCTACAGGAGATAAAATCTTCTAGTCACCTAACAAATTACAGCAACAGGGCCATACGCTCTCTGAAGCCTTAAAATTTCAAGTCAAGAATAGTTGGTTTAACGTCTGTGTATTTGACTTACATAATCCGATACTGCAATCCTAGTTACTGTAGTTTCAACTATGAAGCACTTTCAGCTGTCTAAAAAAAACCCCAATTTACTAAATCAAAATACAGAATTCAAAACAGTTTAACTACGTACTGATCATGCCAATTATAAAATTAATTGCAGGATATTTTCAAGACTAAAAATGTTTCTGGGCAGCTTTCATTTCCTGTAACTAGAGTCAAATTATTTTAAAACATCAACAGCAATGGCTTCCAAGCACAGGAAGCTTGCACGCCCTATAATGAGGAAAGCCAAGGTGACCATGGTCATATTGCTGCTATTACTTTGGCAACTATTGCTATACTCTGAAAATGTGTAAGTGTTCTACAGGCAAAATGTAACATTTATGTTTTACACTGAAAAAGAGAAGTTACTCACCGTAGTAACAATGGTTCTTCAAGATGTGTCCCCGTGGGTGCTCCACAATAGGTGTCGGGTTCGCCCAGCGCCGCAGATCGGAAACTTTCCAGCAGTTTCTCCTGGATCACGCATGCGCCGGTGCGCGCCGCTCCCTTGCACGTCCCCGGCCACGTGCACGATCCGGTCCCCGCCAGTTCCTTGACCAACCGCCTCAGATGCTCTTGAAAAACACTAAACAGAGATCCGAAGCGGGGAGGATGTGCGGGTGGTGGAGCACCCATGGGGACACATCTCGAACAACCATCGTTACTACGGTGAGTAACTTCTCTTTCTCCATCGAGTGTCCCCGTGGATGCTCCACAATAGGTGACTACCCAGCAGTAACCCAAGTAAGGAGGTGGGTAATCGGTTTATGTGCAGCTTGCCCCTGAAAGGACTCCTGTTGACAGACGGGTATCCTCTTCGAATACCCGGTGCAGAGCATAATGCTTGGCGAAGGTGTCATAGGATGACCAGGTCGCCGCTCTACAGATGTCTTTTAATGCGATGCCCTTGAAAAAGGCTGTTGACACCACCACCGCCCTGGTGGAGAGAGCCCTAGGCGGGGCCAGCAAAGGAGTCTTTCGAAGTTCGTAGCACATTTTTATGCAGCACACAATGTGATTCGAGATTCTCTGTGAGGAGAGACCCTCTCCTTCCAACCTGGGAGCGAGAGAGACTAGAAGCCTGTCCGTTTTCCGGAAGGACTTAGTTCTGTCTATGAAGAAGGCCAACGCCCTCCTCACGTCCAGGAGATGTAGGCGTGTCTCCTTGCTGGAGCCGTGAGGCTTTGGGTAAAACGAGGGTAAAACTATAGGTTCGTTGAGGTGGAACTCTGAAGAAACTTTCGGAACAAAGGCTGGGTGCAGCCGTAAGGTTACCGCCTCCTTTGAGAATACTGTGCATGGCGGCGTTGCCATAACTGCTGCGAGCTCACTTACCCTGCGAGCTGACGTGATTGCAAGGAGGAAGGTTGTTTTTATCGTAAGGAGACGTAGGGGAACTGTGGCTAAGGGTTCAAATGGTGGGCCCGTTAGCGCGCTGAGCACCAGGTCCAAGTTCCACGATGGTGGAAGAGGTTTCCGAGGGGGGTACAGGTTTACCAACCCCTTCAGGAACCTGGTAACAATAGGATGGGCAAATACCGTGGGTCCCTCGTCTTCATGCCAAAAAGCAGATATAGCAGCGAGGTGGACCTTTAGCAAGGATAGGGAAAGCCCGCCCCTCTTGAGGTCCAATAAGTATTCTAGTATTACAGGCATAGGAACATCAAGGGGAGCTAACTGCTTGGCAGAACACCATGCAGTGAATCGAGTCCATTTCTGCTTGTAGGTCTTCCTGGTGGAGGTCCTTCAGCTACTCTCCAGGACTACTTGTACTCCCTGCGTACATGTGCTCTCTAGGGAGCTGAGTCATGGATTAGCCATGCTTGTAGGCGCAGGCCTTGAGGGTGTGGGTACACTATGGACCCCGGGCCTGCATGAGTAGGTCTGGCGCCACCGGAAGGGGGAGCGGTGGGCGGTCCGACATGCGCAGAAGCAAGGGGAACCATTGCTGTCGATCCCACGTTGGGACTAATAGAATCATGCGGGCTCTCTCCCTTCTGGCTTTCTGCAAGACCTTGTGGATGAGCACTGTGGGGGGAAATGCGTAAAGTAGGGGGCCCTTCCATGAAATCGCGAATGCATCCCCCAGGGACCCCCACCCCAATCCTGCTCTGGAGCAGTACTGGGGGCACTTCTTGTTGTGCTGAGTGGCAAACAGGTCGATCTGGGGAAACCCCCATGTGTGAAAGATCGGTCGTAGCAGATTGGAGCGGATCTGCCACTCGTGTGTGAGTGCAAAGCGCCTGCTCAGCTGGTCTGCTTTCATGTTGTGAGCGCCCGGCAAATACGAGGCTTTCAACGTTATATTGTTGGCGATGCACCAGTTCCACAGCCGGACTGCTTCTGCACATAGGGCACGGGATCACGCTCCTCCTTGTCGATTTATATAAAACATGGTGGAGGTATTGTCTGTATTGATCCCGACTACTTTGCCTTGTATGTGGTCCCGAAAGTGTTTGCAGGTGTTGAACACTGCTCTGACCTCCAGTATATTTATGTGCAGTGACTGTTCCGCAGGGGACCATAGCCCTTGCGTCACCTTGTCGCCGATGTGTGCTCCCCATCCTATGTGGGAAGTGTCTGTAGTAAGGAAAACAGAGATTTGTGGTTGGTGAAAGGGTACCCCTGTTAGCATGTTCTTAGGGTTTGCCCACCACTGCAGGGACCTGCGCACCTCTGTCGTGGGCGACACCACCCTGCGGACTGTGTGGGATGCCGGCTTGTAGACTCTTGCCAGCCAATGTTGCAGGCTGCGCGTATGCAATCTGGCGTTCTGCGCCACAAACGTTGCCACCGCCATGTGGCCTAGCAGCTGCAAGCACGTTAAGACCGGCACCATGGGGCTGTATGTAATGACTTGCACCAGCGAACTGATGGCGCGAAAGCGAGCATCGGGTAGATAGACCCTTGCTGTAATAGAGTTTATACATGCCCCTATGAATCTATGTCTTGTGTGGGGTAGGTCTTTGACTTCGCGAGGTTGATGACCAGGCCCAGTGAAGAAAACGTGTTTGCTGTTATGCGTATCATGCATAGTACCTCTGCCTTCGAGGCCCCTTTCAGTAGGCAGTCGTCCAGATATGGGAATATAAATACCCCCTGTCTGTGCAGGTAGGCTGACACCACTGCCAGGGTTTTGGTAAAGACCCTGGGGGCCGAGGAGAGGCTGAATGGAAGAACCTTGTATTGGAAATGCTCCTTGCCGACCATAAAACGGAGAAAGCGTCTGTGTGCCAGGTGGATCATTATATGAAAATAGGCATCTTGTAAGTTGAGGGCTGCAAACCAATCTCCATCGTCCAGTGCCGTGAGTATAGAGGCGACTGTGATCATCCGAAAATGTTGTTTGCGCAAGTACCGGTTGAGGCCCCGAAGATCTAAGATCGGCCTCCAGCCTCCTGTTTTCTTCTCTGTAAGGAAGTATCGTGAACAAAACCCTTTCCCCTGGAATCGCTCTGGCACTCTTTCCACCGCCCCTATGAACATAAGATGGTCCACCTCCTGTTTGAGTCTCGCCTCATGGGAAGCGTCCCTGAGGTGGGGCCTAGGCGGAGGTTTCGGCGGTGGGAGCAACTGGAAGGGGATCGCGTAACCCGTGGCTATGATCTCCAGTACCCATTTGTCTGTGGTGATCTTTTGACATTGGGGGTGGAATGGTCGGAGGCGATGATGGAACATTAGCTGGGGATGGCATTGCGCGATGGTAGTGATAGTGCAGCCCTCGACCTGCCCATCAAACTTGTTGCCTTTGGGCCTGTCCCGAGGATGCACGGCTTTGCTGGGAACGTCGCCTGGGAGTTCTATACTGTTGCTGCTGTCGATGTCGCCCTTGTTCGTAGCCCCGTTGGTACTGAGCACGCTGTGGTTGGTACGGGTATCGTCTTTGCTGAGGGTAATACTTTTTCTTTCTGTATGGAGGGGTATAAATACCCAGGGTTCTGAGTGTAGCTCAAGTCCTTACTGGAGTGAAGGACTGAATCGGTTGAATCTGCAAACAACTTCTGCGTGTCAAAGGGGAGATCAACAATCTTCGCCTGCAGATCCCTCGGGATACCCGATGTCTGAAGCCAGGATTCCCTGCGCATGACCACTGCCGTAGCCGTTGAGCGTGCCGCCGTGTCTGCCACGTCCAGGGCAATCTGGACTCCTGTCCTCAAAGCTGCATAGCCCTCTTGCACAATCGCCTTCAGCACCGGCTTCTTATCTTCCAGAAGCGAATCCATGAGAGAAGTAAGCCTGGAGTAATTGTCAAAATTATGGTTCACTAGATGTGCTGCATAATTTGCCACTCTCAACAGCAGGGTGGAGGAGGAGTATACCTTTCCGCCGAACAGCTCTAGCTTCTTGGCATCTCTGTCTGTACCCCCCGATTTGTACTGGGGAGTCTTTGATCTCTGCTGAGACGATTCTACCACCAATGAATTTGGTTGTGGGTGACTAAAAAGGAACTCCATGCCCTTCGCCGGGACGAAGTATTTCTTATCCACTCTCTTGTTTGTAGGTGAAGCGGAAGCCGGGGTCTGCCATATGGTGGTGGCTGACTCCATGATGGCTTCGTCGAGCAGGATAGCGATTTTGGATGAAGCCAGGGGTCTCACATTTTTGAGGAGTTTGTGATGCTTCTCCTGTACCTCTGCTGTTTGGATGCCTTACGTGAAAGCCACCCTTTTAAACAGCTCCTGAAACTGTTTGAGGTCGTCCGGGGGAGCAACATCCCCAGGGGCCATAGCCTCGTCGGGGGAGGACAAGGAGGAACCACTAGGGTAAGCCTCCCTCGAACTCTCAGGGTCCTGTGGTCGATGGTACACCCGCTCGCTAGAAGCTTGCGAAGGAAAGTCTCGGGGTTCCAAAATCAACACCCCTTGAGACAGCTGTGTTTCTGTCCCCAGCCAAGAGTGTCCGCGGGGGTATTGGACGGCCGAGGGGGACCTGCCCCTAGGTGTATGCCTGGGGTGTCTGAGTCCAGCATGGTAAGAGCGACCATGGCAGCACGGACACGGGTCCGGGGATGGAGACCTGGACCACTCTCGGGGGGCATACCCCCGATGTCTGGGAGAGCGAGATCTCCGATGATTCAGACAGTGGTGAAACTGGTTTGTGGTAGTACTCCAAGGGATCCAATCCCAGAAAAGGCGAAGGTGGCCCAAGCCATGGTGACGCTGGTTGGAGGAACGGAGAAGGCGGCTCTGGGTAGGCTGGAAGAGACCCAGGTCTTCTGGGTGGCGTGTACAGCATAAGGGGAGGGCTTGTTGAGAGTAGCATTGCAGCCCTGTCCGGAGAAGGGCTGTGGTGCCGGGTTTTTGTTCTTGCCTTTCCCCTCCCCTGCGGGGTTGGCACCGTCCCCTCCCGTGCCGGGGATCTCGGCCCCGCTGTCGGTGCCGCGCTCAGCATGCTCAGCTGCGGTGCCGCGCGGGTAACATCCTCCGGTGCCTGCAGGCTGCGTGCCTGTTGGCCCTGCTCCAAGAGTCAGTTGCTGCACCAACAGGAGCAGTTTCCTGCTCCTGTTGGGGCAGCAGTCATTTTACCCGAGACACACGCAACTTGGTTTACGAGGGTTTACTGTATAATACTCCTCTAAACTACCTATTCTGTGGTGTCACTAGCCATCCCTGCACACCCCAAAAGGTGACAGCATAACCTTCTATACTCACACTCTCCACTCAGTAAGAGCATGAGCACCATAAAAGTGTTGTAAATAAAATACATAGAATACACATGACAGTTAAAGAATATCCTGAAAGCTAAGTATCCCACAATGTGACAGGGCACAATTAAAGTAATTTCCCTCTCTCTCTTTTTTGTTCCCCTTCCCCTTTATAATAAAGGCAAGAGAGGGTGACATAAGGAGTTAGTTTTATTCAAAACTAGCAATACAAATAATTTTACTAGATAATTTCACACTCTTACATTTAGTGGATTTTGCGTAGAAACTCAGGATTTGCCAAAAACATCCACAGAAACTAGGTTGGAAAAATGTCCTTAAAACATGACAAGATCTCTCAACTATTTCTACTATGTTTAGCCATCAGCCTTTTCCCTTACCCGGTCTAATGAATTACTTCTAACATTTAACCATGAAATATAAATAATTATAAAAAGTTTCTTGTTATAGTAACAAGTTCAAGAGTATCATTTAGTGGCAAATTCTGCTTTGCTTCCGGAACTTCACAGCATTACTAATGAGGTGCTAGGCCCTTGGTTAGATATCTTTTTAATTGTTTAAAACTAGATTAATAAAATAAAAAAAGCAAATCCTCTAAGGAGATACTATATTCCACCCTACCATACAACTGAACTTGATTATTTGTTTCTACTTATAAATTATATAATCTTACTGCTTACTATTTATTCTTTCTTCACTCTAAGACTTTTAATCAAATTCAAGATGAGATTTAAGACTCTATTAACTAATATTTTGGCATTTATCCCATGAGCACAATTAGTTGCGAGACTGTGCAAGAATGACAAAGAAAAAAATAAACTTGATCATTTTTTCCTTCTTGGTAAGTTGGCACACAAGATCATAGATAATTCAACAAAACAGTATAATTGTATGTACTACAGATATTTAAACATATCAACTAGCAGCAGCCACATGGATTTTTTCTGGTTAAAATGACACTTTAAAAGGGAAGTCCTTTAATATAAACTAATGCTATAAATAAAACAGAGCACTGAAGGCAAAAATTTATCCTCGTGATTTCAGTTCAGCAGCCTGGTTCCTTTTTCCTGCTCAAATACAGACGTCCTGTGAAACCTTGGACAAAATATTAGACGCACATTTTCATGTTTTGATTTTCGGAGCCCAGCTTAGGACACCTGCTAGTCAACAGTGTTGGGCACTTACTATTACACTTACACAATCTCAAGGAACTGTAAGTTCTCAGCACCTTTGAAAAATTAGGCACCAGGGAACAGCTTCAGCTAGTAGAAATGTTCAGAACTTTTAGATTATGACAATTTACTGCAAGTATCTCAAGCTGGACACCCAGAAAGAAACCTTAACCTCTGGTGTGAGAGCTTCTCATTCTGCAACAGTAGGAGTCTGTAAAACCTACAGGGGTAAAAGACTAAATTAATATTGGTAAAAAAAAAAAAATTGAAATACTTCCAAAGAAGTTTCTACATGAAGAGATAGTTGTGTTTTAATGACAATATGCAGGAAGGAAGTAGTAAACTGTTATTTATCATCCAATGTCTTTTTACATATTTACTCTGGCTGATTCTAAATACTAACACTACATGTTGTTAAAACCTGATAACAATCTTGCTTTGCAGTTAAGTGTTGTGATATGAGAAATTAATCTGTCATTGTACCCAGCTGTTACAAAAATTCCATTTATAATGGGAGATGATGAAAAGGTTAAGCAGTGTAGTTCTAATGTTGTACTTTCAAGGTTAAAGGGCTCCAGGTGTGATAAAAGTAAGGATTGGTGTTAAATTGCAGAAGCCTACAGAAAGATCTAATCACACTGTTGACTAGAAAACCCTAGGACAGAGAGAACAGGAGAAGCTACCTTTTATTTTAGCAACAAAGAGAACTACATGCACCAGTGAACTGGGAATTTATATAAGTAAAGCAAAGCTGTTAGCGAGTTTTGGGAATAAGACATCATGCCATTAAAATACAAGTAGTGTAGAGTTTCAGTAATTGATGCCTTTGTGAATGTTTTAAAACTTTTGAATTAAATTGCTTATTACAAGGGTAAAGGTGTTTCAGTGTCTCCTTACAAAATCAGTTGCTCTGATCTTTCTTGATGACCATCTCCTTAAAAAACATCCCACAAAAGCAGAAAACAACCTTCTGACACCTTAGAGTTTTCAGTGTAAAATACTGGAGGAAAGTAAATGGTTTACTTGTGATTAATTAGTTTATAAAGCATCTTGAGAAACCTGTGCAGGATGCTCTTTGTTACTGGGGCAAATCCCTGTTCAGTGAGATGGGAAGGAAGAATCATCTCATAAGCAGATTTTTATAAGTGTACCATATCTTGTTATACTATGCTAGATTTACACTCCAATCATTCCCAGAAGATACTCATTTCTGTAGTCATTATGATGTACTTCTATCCCCTGTCAGGAACACCAGGGTCAAGAAAAGAAGACAGATTCTCTCCAACTACACAAGAGCAGCAGAAATAATTTAAACTCCCTATTTCAAAGAAGATAAATAAAATAAAAACCAAATGATATATGTTGCTTTAAAGGAGGGGTAAGAGCAAATTAAAGTTATCCTAAGAAAAAACATGGACATAATTACATGAATAGGCTGGGTTTGAGAAATTTGGATGATATACCTTCAGTTTAAAAAAAGGTACCTGAAATATATGCACACACAAAGTATCTCTTTTCTGTTATGCATAAAAGAAAAACATTTTAAATTGTAATTTTCTGACACCAAAAAAATAAAAACTGTACATTAAAAATAAATCCTGGGTCAGAGTTAAGGCTGTTCTGTTGTAATAAAATCTGCATTTTTGTAACACCCATTAATTGGACAGAATCAGATTCTGAGGACCTTAACAGTTCAATTTATTTCAACCCCTTGTGTTTTTTTAGTTGATGTAACAGTTACCTTTCGCAGTTAGCTCCTTAACTTTTTCTTCTTAAGAGATGAGATGGAGGGTTACAAAGTCATAAAATTAAGAAAACGAGCAGAGGTGGCCAAGATAACAGTGGTGGGAGAATCAATGCCTATATTCATCTAGCATTCTTGAAATTGTGATTTAAATGCCCTACCTACATGAAAATATATTAGCTTATATATACAAGAACTATGTTTGTAAGGGTCATGGAAAGCACTTGACCAAAGGCAAACATTGTATATAAACAACTTATCCATGCACATATGCTTTTGTAATTCAAAGCATTAATCAACAACAAGGGCAGTCATAGTATCCATTCTCCAGTGGCTTGTCTTGGGATCCAGAATCATCTTAAAACGAAAAACAAAAAAAACCCCCACCAAATCCTTAAGCATTTAACTGTTCTTATCCTTGAAAACCTCTTTACATGAGCCAATGGCAGTGGCTCTCTATCTAGCATTAGAAAGTGTTTACAAGGAGTTGTTCATGTACTAAAAACAGTTGTAAGCCTGGTCGTTGATAGTGAGTAAAATATTCAGGCCCACCGACAAGAAGGGTTGCAGAGGGAGAAAGGAGGCAGTTGCCCTAGGGCCCAGAAATTCAAAGGGACCCAGAGCTCCCATCTGCTGCCACTGCTACTGCAGCAGCGGCTGAAGCCCTGAGCCTCTGAATTGATGCCAGAGTACTGCTCTGTGCGTCTGAGGGCTGGGGAGGCATGGCACAATGGCCTGGGCAGTGCTAAGTACTGACTGCCCTTCGGCCCTGCCCCCTCCACCCAAGGTTTCGCCCCTTCCATGTGGCTGTCAGCCCTGCTGCTTCTATTTGTTAATTTTGTGACATGACTGGGCAGGTAGAAGATATAAAATTATAAATAAAACTGATAAAGGGGGAAAAAACTACAAAAGGGCCAATTTAAAAGCTTGAAAGAGTGAGGTTGTTATTTGCTTAAAGTTATATGATAGATCAACTATACTAACAAACCAGATTTAAGACTTGAGCCCTTGCCTCTCAACTTCAAAAAGCCAGGCAGCTAACATTACAGCTATAGGAGCAGCTTTCCACCACTAATGGATGCCTGTGTTCTTTGTAAGCTGGTTCTACTCATTAGAAAGAGACAAGCTCACATGCAGAAACCCCAAACCAGTGAAACATTTAATTATGGGTACCACTATCAGGAGCTGTCCAACTGATTTCAATGGAATAACTGATGGACTTGATGATATGGATGTGTTAGCGGCTGCTGATTCAGGACCACAGCACATCCCCTACATAAGACAATTTCAAGAAAACTTCTACTCATTTTAGTGGATGTTTTATAGGATCTGTAGCACGCACTGAAATTAGTGGGAGTAAGACTGTATCCAAAAGTACCACAACAAAAATAATTAATATAATAATTGCAAGGTTTTTTCCCCCCCCTCTTAATACACCAAATGCACACATCTTCCTGGAACAGTATCTATATGGAATGCTTAAAGTATAAACAAACTAAAATTAGTGGGCGGGGGGGAAGAAAGGTAGGACAAATGACATTTTCAGGATAGCTTTTTGTAAAAGATTTCTTGCAGGGTAAATTTGGCAACATTTAGGCCAAATGTATTTTCCAAACGACAGAGGTTGGCTAAAATAGTACTTTATAACAGATGCTGATTATGCCTAACTATGAACCATTTGTTGTAATGAGGCGAATAATAAAAATGTACTTTTTGGGGGCTTGCTATGCCATCTATTTTATTCTGTCAAAATTCAGAACATACTCATCTTTTGAGAGAGCTTTCAGATACAAGCCACTGACCTATTCAGGCTAAAGCAGTACTTGAAATATTTCAAAATAGTATCTGTCTTCCTCCCAGCCATCCCCGCTCTTCCTTAGCCTCCCTAATTTTAGCAAATCAATGTACAGCTTCCCCACCAATATACTCATCGCTTCTAGTGCAAGCCCTGAGATGCAAAAGGTTTTGTGTAAACTGTATACATAATGTAGTTAATATAATAATCAAAACACCACATTTAATATTCTCAACTGTTGCGAATTCAAGAGATCATGACAAATGATTGAGATCTCATCAGTATACAGCACAGTCACATAATTGCTATCTAAATGAGCACTGTCCAATAAGATCAATGGATTATGACAATTCAATAATTTTGACTACTAAAATACTGACTTTCAGCTCGTAAATACTCTTCAAACATTTGGTAGCAAACTACAGAATACCGCTTTGTTTCTTCTCTTAGCATTCAGCTCTGCAATACTTAGAATTTAAAATAAAAAGTAAAGCAATATTTCCTATTTTAAATGGCTCTGAAGTTTTGTTGAACATGTGTCACATAAACTGATGGTGTATGATGAGGAAAATATTTAAAATGTAATAAGATTAAAACTAAGTTAATAAACTGACAATATCAATACAGCATATACATTTTTATAAAAGTATTTAAAGATGCTCCATTACAAGATTTTATAAAACAAACTTAGTAGCATGGTTTATATTCAAAGAAATGGGGGGGGGGCACGCGCTGAAAAATAAGACAAGGAAAAAATAAATGCTTACCCTAAAAAGGCTCCTTCTACTGCAAAAACACATTCATTTTTCAGAGACTGGATCCAGAAACACATGAACTACAATTACTCCAATAAATCAATGTTTTCAATTATTCATTTTCTAAATGGTAATTAGCTTAAGGCGGCTTTCAAGCATTTTACATATAGAAATACATCATCCTGTTGTCCAGAAATACATCTGCAGAGTGAGCTAAATGTGCACAGATCAGAGAGTGCACGCCTGTGATTATTAAATCATTCTCCAAGAAGCAGTGTAACTGGTTACTCTCGCAGAGGTGTTTACTACAATATTAACAAGTGGCTAAGAGACACCCTCTGATTCCCATTTTATAGCTGCAGTTTTGATACCATACCTGGCAGACTGCCATCACTGCAGGCCTCAAAGTGGTAAAGAGCTTACAAAGGGAAGACTTTTTCCTGAAAGAATTTCTTTTAAGTCTGCTGTTCTGTAGCATCTTCAATATTCTCAAGGTATGCATGTTTATTCCACAGCCAGTTTCACATTTCCCCATGCCAGAAAGCTTTAGAAATCTAAAACCACATTTTTTATTTAAGAATCCTTGTGCCTTTCTTTTCATGAGCTTTCTGTCAAAAACTGCCAAATTGTCAAAATGTTTGCCTGGGGTATTAAATTGAATTCACTGTATTAACTCCAGAAAAAACAGGGATGACAACTGCTTAATATACTGGTGCAGGCTTGAAGTATAATCTCATTATTTCAGGTAGTCTGCATCCTGCCACCCATAATTTATATTGATGAGGAGGAAGGAGGAAAGAGAAAAGCTGAAGAAAAATCTTATCGCCTCTCCCCATCAAGAAATAAAAACAAGTATTTTTATAACACGAGTCCTGTGAGCAATCGCATCCTGAGTTCCCTTCCTTCCCCCCCCCCAATATTAAAACAAATTAAAAGTATAATAAACTCAGACTTTGGCATTGCTTCACAGAACATAAGCCAACACCACTTACTTCTGTGTGTCTTTTTGAAGTGCCCATACTCAGAGTCCCTAAGCCTCAGAGGGAAAGGATGGTCCCATTGTTAGAATGTAGCCTGGGACTTGTATGTGGGTTCAGCTCCCTGATTGTGTATGCACTACACACAAATCTCGAAAGCTGGAACTTCGAAAACCTAAATCGAAATAAGGAATATCGAAACAACGCAGCCACACACCCAAAGTGGATTGTCGTACCAGTCCGCTATTTCGAAAGAGGCTCCCGGTCTATTGAAAGGCAGCATCCACACAGCAACGCGAGCCCTTTGAAAAGAACAAGCTGAGAAACACCACGCATGTGGTCGCACGGCTGACAAGCCTTTCAGGGTGTCTCAGCCAGCGGCTCCCTTAAAGAGCCCCTCCCAGACACACCCACCCTGCACACGCAGAGCACTGCCAACCAGCAGACAGTACTGCAGCCACCATGTTCTGAGGAAAGGCTGCAGCACATGGAGCACCACCAGCTGCTCAAGGTTGACACCTCCACCGACCCTGGGGCCCCGATGGCCATGGTCATCCTGGCCATGCTGGAAGCCTTGCAGCCCATGAACCCCTCCCACCCCCAGGGTCCTGCAGGCCCTGGAAACAGGGCAGCCACCGCACCCTGTTCCCTGCCCCCTCCTGTGCCTCTGGAGCCACCCCAGCAGCAGAAAACTAGTGGGAGAGGCTGGTGCTGGGCCAGCAGGATGACAAAAGGTGGCTCCAGAACTTCCCAAGGTTGAGGCAGACATTCATGGAGCTGTGTCATTAGCTCGTACTTGCCCCTAAGCACGTGCACACCTGCATGCAGCCTGCACTCCCGGTTGAGAAACGTGTGGTGATCGTGCTTTGGGAGCAGGCCACCCCAGACAGCCACCGTTCGGTGGGACACCCATTCGGAGTGGGCAAGGCCACTGTTGGAGCCGTCTTCCTGGAGGTAAATCAGGAGGGAGTCCCACACCCACCACGGGAAGGGCGGAATGGGCCCCTGGGCTGTGGGCTCTGCAAGGGAGACATGGGGGGGCCACAAGGCTCCCCACCATGCAGGCCCAGACATCAGTGCCTTCCCTCACATGTGATCCTGCGTGGTCCTGCAGAAGGCTGTCAGCCTCAGGGATTTGGACAATGCCATGGCAGGATCTGCAGCCCTTGGGTTCCCCAGCTGCTTTGGCACCCTCGATGGCACCCACACAGCAATCCACGCCCTGGGTCACAGCGCAGGCCACTACATAAACCGCAAGGGGTATCACTTGGTAGTGCTGCAGGCCCTCGACGACGCCCAGGGCTGGTTCAGCAATATCTGCGTAGGCGAGCCCACGAGGCCCAGGTACTGCAAAAATCCTGCCTGGGGCACCGCATGGATGTGGGCATGTATGTCCCTGCCTAGGAGCTCACCATGGGGGCTACCACAATGCCACCATGCATAGTGGCCAACAGGAGCACTCCTTGCACCCATGGCTGATGCGCCCCTACACAGGGCACACCACTGCCAGTCAGGAGGCTTTTAACCACTGCCTCGACCACACCTGCAATACCATGGAGCGGGCCTTCGGATGCCTGAAGGGGCACTTCCATTGCTTGAATGTGCATCTGGACATCAGCCTCCCCAGCGTGGTCACAGCCTGTTGTGTTCTGCACAACATTGTCGAGGACAAACACGAGCGTTTCGTGCAGGGGTGGGTTGTGGACAGTGGCCCCGGGTATGAGCAGCCAGCCGCAGCCCCATGCCATCAGGCACATAGGGATGGGGTTGGGTACAGGAGGCCCTCCGGGAAGCCTTCAAATGGGAGCCTCACTGACCCTCTCCCAGCACCCTCTGGCCCCCACCACAGCCCCCATACACATAGGGGACACCGGGGTGCACAACACAACACTTTACTTAACACGACCTAACCACTAAGCACGTAAATAAACTGCACTTCAACAAACGGGCGTGACGGTGTCTGAACTGGGAACCAGGTATAGGGGCAAACAGGAGAGAACTATATGCAATGGGGGCGCACCCCTGTAGAGGGGGCCATGGGCAAAGGTGGGCCTAGTCCTCCAAGGGGGTCAAGGGGCGAGACCCTCAGTGGGAGCAGGGGTCCCTGCTGCCCCAGATGCGTGGGCCCCGTTAGGGATGGGATGACTGGGAGGTAGGGCTGATCAGGTGCTGGGGGCACTGCCCTGGGGGGGGGGCAGGAAGGCACAGGGGGTGACGGAGGGCTGAGAGGGGGTGGGGGGGCAGGGGCAGTCAGTTCAGGGATGGTGGAGGGGGCAACGGGGGGGTTAGGCACCAGAGGGCCATGGCCACCTCGCCCCAGACCTCCCGCCATCAGGCGCCCCTCATGGGGGACGGCCATCTGCTCCCTTATGGCAGCAGCGTGTGCTGTTGCAGCCTCCTCTGGGTCGTGCCCCCAATAGCAGTGGGCCCACCAGACCTGGGAGGGCACTGGCCTGAGTGGTGGGGATGGAGGGGACAGAGTGCTGGTGCCCAGGATGGGACTGGCCTAGCCCTTGGAGGAGGGCACTGCAAGGACACAAGGGAGAGATAAGTCACCTGTCGGCCTAGGCCCACACACACCCCCGCCGCCCAGTGACAGTCCCCCAATGCGTCATCCTCTCACCCGAACCCCACCCCCCGGGGGTGCTGGGTGGCCGGTGGGGCTGCATCCGTGGGATGCCTGCGGGATGAGATCCAACCCCCACATCCCTTCCCAGTCGGGAGCGTTGTGGTCCTGGATACCATCATGTCTAGGCCATGGCTGGAGGATGCAGTCTGCAGCACCCCTGCCCCCCAGCCTGGACTGCCCGATCAGCCTGTTACCTACTTGGGGCTCTGGAGAACACATCCAGGGACACCTGCCTCAAGGGGGCCTGGCTGGAGGACCTGGAGGTGATGGCAATCACTAGCGGTCCTCCGAGGCCCTCTCCAGTTCCCCTGCCCTGGTCCAGCACCTCTGCCTTGGGGTCTGTTTTGGGGCCGTTTGTGTCAACCACTGCCACTGGTTCGGGGGCATCCTTGGGGCCGAGGAGCCGAGCTAGCTCCCAATAATGCGGGAACCTCAGGGCGGCCCCTGCCCCCGCTGTGGCCTGCCTGAGCTCCTTCGCTTTCGATCTGACCTGATCAGCTGTGCGCTGGGGGCGGCCCCGCTTCTGCGGCCCCAGCGACAGCCAACCCAAGGCTGCAGCACTCTGGGGCCACCTGGTGCTGTGCAGGAGCATGTCTTCATTGGCCCACAGACCGAGGTGGTCTTTGATCTCAGACGCAATCCCACGGTGGGGGGCGGGGCTCTCCTCTTCTGGCCCTGGCTCACCTCCGACGACCCCTCAGGCTAGGTGGAAGGGGCTTCCTGGTGGGTCCCCATGAGTGTAAGGGGGCTCACCATCTGGCCAGTGGGCTGGTGGGCTGCGGGTTCAGAGCTGCTGGAGATTGTGCACCCAGAGCCTCGAGAGCACGAGCTCTGACAGACACCATCAGCTTCCTGCACGGGGTTTCCGGGGCCTTGCAGCTTTAAGCAGCTGGCCCCAGAGACCACAGAGCCCTGCTGGGGCTTGCAAAAGCATCTCCGTGCTCCACGTGGCTGCCGCCATGGCAGACCTGCTATTTCGAAAGAGCAGCCCCAGAGCACCTAATGTGCCTTATTTTGAAATTCAATTTTGAAAGGGGCTGCTCTTCCTGAGATCAGATGGGAAGAGCTGTTTCGAAACGCGTGCCCCTTTCTGCCGAAAACAATCCTGGAAGAGGCCGTTATGTGCGTGGACACTCTGCGGCCTCTTTTGAAATTGGGCCCCCTTTCTAAATTGATTTTGAAATAAGAGGCTAGCATAGACTGTTCTACCATTACCACAGGCTTCCTGTGTGATCTGGGCACATATACTGAGGTTCGTCTACGTGGTCAGGTAATGGTCTGCAAGCCAAGGTGTAAGCATGAGAGCACGGTAGACTCTTCTGGCTGTGCAAACCCTGCTATCGTGGACTAAAAGTTCCACAAGCGCACTCTTACACTCTGCTGTTTGAGCACATTGCACACCTTTGACTTTGCAGCAGCAGGATTTAGTGTCGCCAGCTTATGATTTTTTCCACAAGTGACAGGAATTTGGATGGTGCTGGAGCTTGTGCTGAAGAAATACCAGCCCCCTCTCCCCACCCTGACAGTTTTGTCCTCCTGGATGCCAGCAGAACCTCCGTCCTCCAGAGAGGAGTTGGGGACAAAAGCCTGGCAGCTGAGTGAGAGCCTGCTCCCTCTTCCCCCTCCTGTGAGAAAGAAATGGGGGGGGGGGGGAAAAATCTGCTCCTCCCCCAGTCCCTCCTCCTTGTAGCATTTCTGGCTCCCAAGGGAAGGGCAGAGAGTAGTTAAAATCTTCTGGAGCTGCCTCCCTCTACCTAGGAAGGTGAAGAGGGATAACTTCCCCCAACTCCTTTGTCCCAGGAGAGACAAACCCCAGGAGGTACACGGGTGAGCCTTGGGAACAGGATTAATGAAGGGTCAGGAACAAGCAGAAATGGGGTCCAAAAAAAAAATTACCTTACAAAAAACATTTTGGAGAGTGGGCAACATTAATTCTCTCTCTCTCTCTCTCTCTCACACACACACACAGGTAGGGAAAGTTCAAATATCAAAGGAGACCCCAAAACATACATTTTAAATCTTACGATTATTTGAGCCTCTCTCATGATTTGGGAGTGGGGTAAGACTCTTCAGAACGGCAGTACTGCACACAGTGACTTGGGGGGCACCCAGACAGAACACTGCCGAGTTACGCACTGGCTTTCTGGGAGCCTCCATCTGACCAAGCTCTTAGACTCACCACCCACGTCCGAGTTTCACAGTACTACCTACCAAAGTAATAGGACAGCCCTCCCTCAAAGAGGTTTTGTGAGGCTAAATCTATTAAGATTATCAGATGCTTCAATACCCCAGTAATGGGGGCCATATGAAAGTACTTAAAGAAAAACACCTACAGAGAAATAGCCAAATGGGTTTTCCACACCGTAACTATGTATGATGGCACTTACGTAAAGCCCCCAGGGATAAATATTGTTATCTGTACCTTTTCTGAGCAGCACCTAACAGAATAAATGCCTCACTGAATCTGTAGTAGTTCACATAAAGTACTTGTCAAAACAAAAAGCAGTCAAGTAGCACTTTAAAGACTAGCAAAAGAGTTCATTAGGTGAGCTTTCGTGGGACAGACCCACTTCTTCAGACCATAGCCAGACCAGAACAGACTCAATGTTTAAGACACAGAGAACCAATCAACCTTGATTGTCTTTTTCTGATTTGTCCTCCTTGCTTGCTGTTTTTGGTTCTCTGTGTCTTAAACATTGAGTCTGTTCTGGTCTGGCTATGGTCTGAAGAAGTGGGTCTGTCCCACGAAAGCTCACCTAATGAACTCTTTTGCTAGTCTTTAAAGTGATACTTGACTGCTTTTTGTTTTGATAGTGTATAGACTAGCATGGCTTCCTCTCTGTTACTACTTGTCAGTATATTTCTATTATAATTTGCCTGGTTTGACTCAGGAGGAGAAGGAATTTAGGTACTAGGAGCCTCACACAGGATCAAGCCTTTTGCCTACATACAGAAGAGTACACAGGTTTCATTACCAATCGTATTTCGTATATAAAGGGCCAAGCACGCACTGCAAATGAATAGTAAGTATTTGAACATGACATGTTTGTAAGCAAGCCATTCTCAAACAGACACACAAAACATGTACACATAAAAAAAGAAATGACTGCTGTAGTATAACTACAGAGACCCAAGCAACTAGATAGATTGGCTTTTTATTTTTTAAAAGAGAAAGTTTTGCACAAAGGTGTTCTTGTGACCTGAAGCAATATCTGCAGCTTAGCCTCAGTCAGGCCCTAATATAGCTATAAGCCCCTGAAAAGAAAATGAGGTTGTAAATGGAAAACAATAATATCTCATCTAAACTAAAGCACAGCCAGCAGTTGTTGCTTTCACCCAGATTTTTCTGCATGGCTAAAACTTAACTGTTGCTGTAACAATATCTACTGGAGCCTGAGAGGCAATACACACATTACAATTAAAGGAAGTGTGAAGATACTGTTAGGCATTAGCAGCCTAGAGGTGACAGATGTATGCAAACATGATTCAGGATTTTCACAAAAAAAAAAAAAACAAAAAACAAAAAAAACACAAGTGAGATTCTCCATGTGTGGGCACCAAAAGACAAGACGATTTAATGTCTGAGGCAGCCATTTATCTAGCTACACTATGACATAGTTACTCACTTTTTACTTCTATTAGGGGCTGGTAGGGAGGGTTGGGCAGAAAAAAAATCTAGGAATTTTAATAAATTGTTCTATTTAAGAAAGTTTGTATTTCCACTGATGCGACAACGCTGTTTATTATTTTGAATGTTTCAGTTTGGGTGGAAGTTGAAGCTAAATAAATTCAGACTGGAAATAATGTATAATATTATTTATTTACGTTACAGTGAGAACAATTCTTCACTGGAGCCATTTACCAATGGTTTGTGGAAGATTATCCATGAAAATTTAAATCAAAACTGGATGTTTCCCCTAAAAGCGGACAGTTACCTGTAACATGGTTCTTTGAAATGCGCAGGCCCTACCTGTGTTCTAAATGTGGGCAAGTATGCAATAGTGATCAGCTGGGAAGTGAGGGGGGTTCCAGTGACACACTGCTCAAGGCCTGCTGCAGGCTGCCGACTGGCTGATGGCATAGTGCACTCTGAAGGTGTGGAAGGAGCACACGGCAGATCTCATGGGATTGTCTGCCAGGCAGGCTGAGATGGTTGTGTTCACCCCTATGGAGTGTGCCATGATCCTGCTGGACAATATAAGGTTGCAATTAGAGGTTCAACTGGGTATGTGCTTTGAGGAGAGGGCTGGGCCCTCTCCAACCTCCTGTGATGGCTACAAAAAGGTGTAAAATGTGAGAATCCTGTTCAAGAAGAAAGCAAAACGCCCTGTAGACATCTAGGGAATGCACCACCCTGTCTGTTAGAGCAGCATTGGAAGATTGGGGGATGGAAGCAGATGAAACTCAGACGATGACCTTGGGGAGGGACTTTTGTGGAAAGGCACATGAAAACCTTGTCTTTATATAGAAAGCTGCTTACCCAAGCAGAAAATGACAGCCACCAGGAAGAGGATCTTCATAGATCAATGGGCAAAGGAGCACATGGCCAGTAACTTGAATGGAGAACAGGGAAGGGCAAACAATATGAGGTTGAGGTCCCAGCAGGTGTGGGAGGAGGGAGAGCAGGAAGAGTGGAACAGAGGTAAGAACCAGGGGAAAGAAATTTGTTAGGTCCATCAGAAACCAGGTAGCTGTAGCGTAGGTAAACACCGACTGCTCATGGGAAGGAGAAAAGCGTTGAGTAGCATTAGGTGCAAAGGGACCAAGCTGGGCATGAAGCCCAAGTTCTGCAGCCCTGAGAGGCCAATGAGCATAGAAACAACCTGGAGGGTTGCGCCCAAGAGGTTAAGCGTTTCCATTTTGCGGTACAGCATTCCTTTGCGGGCTTCCTACCTACTGTGAACAAAGAGAGGTAACAAAGAGGTGTTGTCTACACACGTGGCCCATCCCAACACCAAGCCATAACTTGGAGTTAGCCTGCTGTGGGGCACTGATTGGAACCTGGCCTTTGTATTAGGTGAGGTGAGTAGGTCCAGCAGGTTGGGGAAGCTGGACAGTCTGAATAGGTAAACCAAAAGAGTTGGGGCTAATACATTATGACCCTGGCTCAGCCTCTGTGAATCTTGCAGAGGATGAGAGGAAGGACGGGAAAAACATACCAAAGGTTGTTGACCACAGAGGAAGGAAAATGTTGCCCTTGCGAATTCTGATCCCTGACTCCCCACAGCTGTAAAGAGGGAACCTGCAGATTGCATGAGTAGCAAAATAGGTCCCAGGCCCAACAGATAACGAAGCAGAGCGTGGGGAAGAAGAGTTGACATTCATGGTTGAGGTACCAGGCCCTGTTAAGAGGCTACCGGAGAGTGCTGTTCGCTCAGCAGATATACCATGTGGAGCACAATGCTGCAGCAGAGACCAGTTCCAGAGGTAGATGCAGAGTGACCATGATGCAGTGCCCCTCCTGACACCACAATCTCAGAAGTACGTGGAGTGAGACCACAGCAAAAGAAAACAGATATCCTGGAAGCTGTATCCACCATAAGATGCATTTTCTGGGGGAGATGGCATATAGTGGTTTAGGAATATTTAACTCATTAGGGCAGCATTGCAAGGAAAGTGGCAAGTTGTACATGCTGCTAAAATGGTTCAGGAGCGGAGGAAGTTTTCAGTCATACTACTACAAGATGGAGATGGCTTATCAGACAGCATGACATCATGACTCTCTCCTCCAATCCAAGTGCATATCAGGTTTAGGTTGTCAGGAGAGGAAAGGAACCGATGACAACAGCAATAGGGAAATGCAGTATGTATTTTAAGATTGACTGCAGGGATTCCTTGGGGTCCACTGGACTCAAAAAACACATCCATTACAAACAACAGGCACAATCTAAAAATACAAAATGCAGCCCACAGGGAAATTGACCTCTCGAGTAATTAACCCAAAAATAACAGACTGTACCAACTGAAGTTTTTTGGTCTTGGGTGGTTAACATCACAGAGATCTCTTAGCGACTACAACTTTACAAGCCATGAATCTGATCGGCATGCACTTTCAAAATTTGATAGCCAAAGTTCCAGAAGCAAAAGAGGGAGACCTATGGATAATGGGGCAATTTTAAAAAAATGTCTGGGGATGTTTTGCAAACCAACAGGTGTCTCAAAAGAAAGCCATCACTGGAAGTTGACTCCACAGGAGAATCTATGTACTAAGGAAGGAGAACTATCCGGTATGCAAGGAGCTAGAAAATCTGCCGAGCAGTGGTATCACAAGCATCCACCCGTAGTAAGTGCAAAAGCACCATGATGATAGCAAAGAAGCCGTCAGAATAATTATGCATCTGCACAGGCCCAAAGCTATTGAAAAAATGCCAACCACCGCGCAGAATTACTAACATCTTGTCAGAACTTTCATGGTCTGGGATGTAAGAAGCAGGTTTTGGCACATAAGCCTGGCTAATCAGTCTAGCAACACCATTTTGTCAGTACAGATGGCATAGGTCCAGCACCACAGGTGTTCCACAGAAGACACATCCAAAAACTGGAAGGGCTGCCTGGGGGCGAAAATAACTGCAGATGATTCATTGATAGCGAAGGAAGCAACGATACAGATGATGAATGAGATCATAACAGAAACTACAAGATTTTCCACAGTGGTACATGGAGAATAATTTAACACTCAACCAACAAAAAATGTAACGCAAACACTGCAGAGTAGCAGACCTGACATCAGCTCTCAGAAGAAACACAGAAAGCAAATCCCAACAAGATCAACACCATCAGAAACATACCAACTCCTGTGGATGTGAAAGGGGCACAGTACTTCTCAGGCATGATAAAGCAGTTTGAGTGGTATCCGCTCTTGGCTGGGGGAGCAGAACCCACACATCAGCTCACAAGGCAGCATGTTGAGGAGGACTGCACAGGCCCAACAGATGCCCTTTTGACATACTGAGATAAACCATCAAACACCACCTCATCCTGAAAACTATTAGCAGACCCCTGAGACTCTGGACACTCATTCCTTGTATTACTGCTCAATATGACCAAACATTCAGCCCAGGAGGAGGAAGCTTGAGAGGGAGATTTTCCGTAACTACAGGACCTACTTCTGTTCCTTTCTTCTTCTCAGACACCCTTGCAGAGGCCATTCACTGATTCCTTGCATTCCTTTGCAGAACAGTGCACGTTGTTTGGAGATCTTCGTTCAGTATCCCCATACAGCTCCCTTATTTTATATCTTTGACTCACATTATTTCTGATCTAATTTTCTTTCTTTGCCTCAGGTAAATCACTTGACTCCTGGTCTTGTGACTTCTCCTTTATGGGGACCTTCATCTTCTATTTGGTATGGCTATAGTCAGTTTTAAATCCTCTCCTTGCACTGTATGCATACCCTAAAAATTCCATTAACCAGTTTAGCCCCCACGTGTGTTAACATCTCGAAAAGATTTAAAAAAAAAAAATCAAGCAGTAAGAAGTATTGCCTTTATTTTAGGAATAAATATGAAACTACTGATCTTTCGTGAGAATCAGAACTTCTGATAGTCTACTACTCTTTTATGCACACTTATATTTAAGTATTACATTAAATTTGTTTATCTGCAAGTCTCACCACTTATTTGGCATTTGGTTTATTTCTCATTCATCTTTCAAAAGGTTACAAACAGGCATTGCAAGGGAAATTCCAAAGCTCAAAAAAATAAAGGATTAGTCAGTAGATATTGCTTCCGAGATAAGGATATATACCCACAGTAAGTAACCCCTGATAACCACAGAATGTTTACTCTGTACAAAAATTGGTTTCACATGCTTTCAGTGTGATTGTTAGCCACATAATAGCTGTCAGAAGTGCAACCTGTTTGCACAGAGTGAAATGGTAACAGAATGACAAAGAAAATAAAGTTTGCCTAGGTTGAAACTCCGAATCTTGTTGGATTTCAGTAACATTAATCCTCCGTTATGAAGGAGAGATAAGACACTGTCAACCAGAATGAACATGTTCAAAAAGCAAAGTCATTTTAATTGGAGTATGGTCCCTACTGAGCAAATAAGTAAAACTGCTCCAGTAAAACATGGAATACATTTTAAATAGGAGTTTCTGTTTGTTATGCTTTAAGCCATCTTTCAGAGAACTAGGATTTGGGAAGTACAGGATATAACTATGGCTACATCTACACTAGCCCAAATCTTCGAAATGGCCATGCAAATGGCCTCATTAGCATGCCGCCGGCTGCAGTTCTTCAAAGCTGCCGCGCGGCTCCTCCACACAGAAGTCCTTTCTTGCTGATAGGAATAAGGGGATTTCGAAGTTCCCGGGGTCCTTTCGAAAAGGACCCTCCGTCTGGACGAGCCGCACAGCAGCAAAAAGCAGCAATTTCGAAAAGCCGTGGCCGGCAGCATGCTAATGAGGCCCTGAATACGCATTTCAGTGCCTCATTAATAGTCTTCGAAATGGCCATTTGCATGGCCATTTCAAAGATTTGGGCTAGTGTAGACACAGTCTATAGGTTTGATTTAACTTTCACTGTAAACAGGTTCAGAACTATTCTAAAGAGTGAGAGAGAGAGAGCTGTGTTAGTCTGTATTCTATCAAAACAAAAAAAGCAGTCACACAGCACTTTAAATTATTTTATTATTCTTCAAAGTGCTATCTGACTGCTTTTTTGTTTTGATATTCTCAAGAGTGTGTTTGGTAAACATGCTCATCTATCTTCTTGTTTGTCTTCTGGTTTAAGTTCCACAGACGTTGAAGAGATGAGATCTATTCTTGGCTTTGACAGACTTCTTGCGCAATTTCAGGTGAGTTATTTAACCATTGAATGGAGAACTAGAAGGGACCTCAGATCATCATCTGGTCCAGTCTCCTTCACTGAGGCAGGACAATATTAAACACTCTCACTACCACCGTTCTCAGTCTATGAAATATGGATATGACTTACTTTCCATAGGTGTATTCAAAATGTGTGTTATCTATGACCAAGGTGGCTATGTCTACACAACAGAGCTAATTCCTCCATATCCTGAAATAGCTATTCTGTGTCTTTGACATACACTTGTTATTTTGAAATATTTTTCCAAAATAATGAGTGTGCTATTTCTGCATCCCTGTAGTACTCATTGTAGGAGGAGTAAGGGATGGTTTCAAACAGACTATTTCAGCATTAAAGCACTATTCTGAACTATGCTCAAAATAAGCTCTGCAATTTGCATAGTGCAAATTGTGTAGGTTATTTTGAATTTAAGCTGTCATGTACACACAGCTGATATGACCTACAGGTGATATTTAAAAGCTTTCATTTCAATTTTCTTTTCCTTTCAGTCTTGTTACAGCTCAGAGGTATTCCTTGCGCTGCACACACATGGACCCCTTGGTATTTCTAGAGATTTTTACTTGAAGATCGCACAGCATTGCACAAACACTGAATGATCCTCACCAGACTTTGCAGCACCTCATAAGGCTAATTTGTGCCATGGGAACTTTGAAGCGAGCAACTTTGAAGTGTCGGCAAGCCATGTAGCTGCAGGCAGTAATTTGGGAGTAAGGGCACTTGGGAGTTGCGTGGGTATTTGGAAGTGCCTGCGGCTACACAGCTTGCTGGCGCTTCAAATATGCTAATTTCAAAGTTCCAATGGCAAGAATTAGCCTAATGAGGTGCCGTATATGCAGCACAGCACCTTACTGCTATTCTCTGCTCGGGCTCATTTCCATGCCCCCTTCCAAGGAGGGGGCTAGTGTAGATGAGCCCTAAGACAGATATATTGGTATCCATGAACAATGTTTTCCACATAAAGCACAGGCACAGAAGTAATAAATAACTTTCCAAGGCCACAAGAGGTCTGTGATAGAGCCAGGAATCTCCTGAGTTTTGGTTCTGTGCTTTGGTAATAAATGAAATATTTCTCCTACATTTTGTGTTGGCGATTATGATTTGGCCCAAATGTCACTGAAGCGCATTACTATCTGTTGATAAAAAAAAAAAATGGGGATAAACTGAAGAAAAGAAAAAAAATTTAAGAACCACATATGATTTTAAACACTGAATTACTAGTTATGGTTTTGATCCTTAACATGATACATGTGAGCAGGCCTCTTCATCTGTATAGAGACCCATTAAAGTCAATGGGCTTCAAGTACACCTAAGGGGGAACATGCATATTGCATGTACTTACATAGGACCTGATCTTGCACAGAATGCATTAAGCAGATCAAACTAAAAGCTAAATTTGTTATGTATGTTTTCACAGAAACATATATTACATGTAGTTATTTTGCGGAAACAGAGCAATACTGAAACATGTAGTTCACAGGTCAGTCTAAAAGATTCAAGAGGACTTTTAGTATAATAGCAAAAAACTTTTTTTTGTTCCATTCTACATAAAATATTTTGGATTACGTTATAATAATTGGAGCTGGCTAAATAATATCAGATAATTTGAGATTAATACAATTCTTTGGAGTGGATATATTTTTGTTGACAGAAGCCAAGTGCTGAAGTACTTTGATGAATAGGACTAGAATTACTCACATGCTTTAAATTATGCAGCTATTCTTTAGAATTTGTTAGTTGCCTTTAAGGGAGTTCCTTTGCTTTATGCTTCAAGAGCCCAGTCCTGTTTCACTGAGAAGCCAATTCTGCAAAAAATCTGAAAATACCCAAGACTTTTAGGTTGCTTTTAACACATCCCCAGTGTCTGAAGAGTCAAACAAGCCAAAATGACAACACTCCCACGTGGGTCACATACTGGGACAGAACCTAGGATCTATGAACCTAAAAGAATGACATCTGAGGCTTGAGCAGAGCAGGCAGATATGTTAACTCAAAGGCAGCTGCTGCCATTGACCTCCAAGCTCAACAGGAGTAGAAAGAACCACATTCTATTAGCATTACAATAATGAACTTTTATTCCCTACGTAGAAAATACCTTGATTTAAACAGTCCTGACTTTCCAGCTTCCAGATTTCTGACTGGGAACTATTAGCCTCAATTAAACCAAACAGAAGCAAAGAAATAAAGTGATAATTAGCATAAAGAGAACATTATTTGCCCCTTACTTTGCACTAAGGTATTGCAGACATCTCAGAAGAGTAGTTCAACATTTATACCTTCCAACAGGTTCAACAGGGTGAGTTAAGAAAATAATATAGTAAGACTGACATAAAAAGTTTTTTTTTTTAAATCAATAACCTGGGGCTTTATTTCTCATGCATTTATAGCTCCTAAGTCCAGAAGGACCCCTTTTGATTACCCAGTCTGATCTCTTGTATAATAAATAACAACATTTGGATTTCTTTATGTTCTGATATTCATAGCTGCAGGTGGAAGCTTCATGACATCATCTGTTAAAAGATTACCATGCTACTAAAGCAATGTTCAAAGTTAAAGGTAACTGTCCGAGCCAAAGTCTTGGACAAAATAAATTATTAATTTTCCATTTTTCCCTCTAAAAATCCCTGGGGTGTTGAAGTTATTTATAAATGTAATGAATTAGTTTGCCTAGGAACTGCTACCACTTGTCTAACAAAAACTATTAAATGTTCAAGAGTTGAGTACTACCCTATACTGCACTGTTAATTTTAAATTTCATGAATGGAATTCAGATTATAGGATAAAATTACTATTAGATGAATTCAGAGCTTTAAACCATGGGTTGTCCCCAAACTTTTTTTCTTCCTTTTAAGTATGTGGAGCTACATATAGTTACACGTTAACTGACTCACCCAAATTAGCCTTTATCCTACATTTATACAAAACCGTTCCTACCATTTACATCAAACAGGTGAGGAGATAGACGAGGTCATTCCAACTGCATTTGAGGTACAGAAACTTAATTTTAATATGGGATCTACTTCTGACGCAGTGTAATCTGCAAAAGGCAGAGTGCCTTTGTTCAGAAACATCTAAGGATCTTTTATGAGCATATTAATGTTTAACCTCTTGGAATTTATTGACTGCAGAACATAATTCTGAATGGTTAGGTGGCTTTTTCCACCTTTATATAGAGCTATACATTTAGATTTTGCTACTGATCAAAGGGGGAAAGAGCCACCTAACCATCCAGAATTTGATATATACATTAAGGGCACCATGCACACAGGCCTGCTGATGGGGGGGGGCAGTTACCCCCAGGACCAGCATTTCAAAGGGGACTGGAGCTCCGCCCCGTGGGAGAGGTCAGGGCTGACAGCCCCAAACCAAGCCCGTCCCTCTCCCACCTTGCCCCTTGGCCCACCGCAACTCTCTCTCTCTCTCTCTCTCTGTGAAATAATTAATGGTTGACTGGTTTCAAACAAACTATCCATACAATAAGGGGTCGTCTTGTGTTGTTTAAATTATGCACCCTCAGCTAAGGAAGAATTTAGAGAATAAGGATTTATTAGATTTAATGTTTTGAAATAAAAGACAATTAACAGCTGGAGTCCACCAGACATTTTCCACATGGCTAATATTACAAAATTAGGAGCACAGCCCTTTAATCTATTCTGCTATGGCAGTTGTCATCACCCACTAAGCTAGTTTCTATATCCAGGATCTCTCAATCACTGGATTGGTGGAAAATGGTTTGCATTCTTCTGTAATGTAGTAAAGAATTTAGGGATAATGACAGCTGAAGCTAAGTGAGCTAACACAATCCTTGAATGAAAAGCAGGGAAATCCAAAGCAGGAGTGCAGATTACTTCAGTCTAGGACTTGGAAAAACAGGTTTCTTTTGAATTAGGATAGAAGAGGTTCAGAAAGAATGACCTTGTTCTCTATTTTCCAAAAGCCGGATCTGTTACAGTATTGTCCACCTGAAGCCAACTTGCCACTTGGTGGACACCATTACGTTTTTGGAATAAGGCTCCTAATCCTATCTCCACACACACAATATGTTGTCAGAAACAGGATATGCAACTTGTGCACTGTATCAAATAGTTGTTCTTTTTTACAGACTGAAAAGATAAAAATCTATTGGGTTGAATCTTTGAACTGGGATCCTAATTTATCCAATGCAAACAAATGAATTCAAATACAATAGTGAAATCTGTTCCTCTGAGGAAACCTGGCAGAATTTTTCAAGTTCTGTAGGAAAAAACAAACACCTTGTAATAAATAAATAGCAGAGAAAGCTGAACTCCTCACTCATGTCACATACAAGCAGACACAAGTGCTTTTGTTTAAGTTCACCGCTACAGGGATTAAAAACAGAGAAGGAAGGCTTACAAGAGGAACTGTCCAAGAAATCTACTTAGTCTTCCCCTTACAAGTGCTACATGAAGAACTGCCCACATAATACTGTGCCACTCCCATCTCACAGAAAAGACAAAGACTAAAATAAGACCCTGACAGAGAAGTAACATTGAACCCTCTCTCTTCGTTCAACATGACTAAAGGTATTCCCATGTTCGAAGCTCACATTAAGAGATCTTAGTTTATGACGACACTGTAAGCATGCCCTTTCCAATTCTTTTCTCCACATGGAGAAAAAGGTGTGATGAACGGGGCCACCAGCCACTAAAGGTCCTGGGGCAAAGAGGGAGGGGTGGCTGGCTTCGTGCCCCCAGAAGGGGCAGAGCCAAGGTCAGTCGTGCTTAGCACCCCTGGGACAGCGCTACTAGCGCTTCAAAAGGTTCTCGGAGCTCTGGCTGCTGCCACTGTCAAACTAGCAGCAGTGACTGGAGCTCTGGGCCCCCTTGAAAGGCCAGGCCTCAGGGCAACTGCCCCTACACCCCCCCCCCCACTCTCCCTGACTGATGGCCTGGGCTCGGTAGCTTTAAAATGTAACTGTAAGACAAGTTAGCCTATATAAACTTAAGATTCTATAAAGAGTGGTTATTTGCCTATGACTAGAACCAACTATGGCTTAATGCAATGCTCTTCAGGCAAGCTTGCAATGGGGATAACGTACTTGGGTCCCGGCAATTATTCAATGCTTTTCAAATCCTCCAACTTCAAAGCCTGCCCACAAATTTTCTCATCCGCAGCACTACCCCGTGCTCTCCTTCTCACTAGGAACGTGTGCACTGCTATCTCCCGGGAACGCAGAGCTCCAAACATGGGCTCGGCCCCTTCAGTGAAAATGAGCCCAGCTCGTCTGTTTCAGGTGTTACCTAGCTAGGTGGGATGAGGAGGGAGGGGTGGCTGCCAGGAGCGCTAACTGAGAAACACTGCAAAGCTAGAGGGTAGGACACCTGAGAACATAGCAAGCTCAGAAGAGAAGCAGAGCAGGACCGAGCACTTCAGAGACAGGAGGCCCCGAAGGGGAAAGCGGCAAGCGTACTATGACCGAGCAGTGGGTCAGGCTGGCGAAAGCAGCAGGCAGGCAGGTGCTCACTTGCAAACTTCCCCCTGACAGACAAGACAGGAGTGAGCTGGAAGCAGCAGAGATAGACAGATGTCTGCCACCTTTCTGAGCCACAAAGCTGTAGCCAGAGGGTGGTGAAGGCTGGGGAACAACGAAAGCATAAACACTCTGATGCCTCAAAGCAAGAGTTAGAGCCGACCCAGAGTATAAAGAGGGCACAGAGGAATGCCAGGTAGAGGGACTGGGACGACAGATGGTGAGAGATGCCTGGCCTGCAGTTCAGCTCTCTCTTTTCCATTATAGTAGTACAACAAAGACCTAGCATGTTATGGAGCCAGACAGAGCAGGGCAGCCGTGCATCTGCCTCCTCCCCTGGGGCTAGCAGTGCCTGTGGCCTGGCGGAGGAGTCAGGCAGCAACCACTGCACAACTGGCAGGGGGACTGTGATGGTGGGGTGGCTCCCTTCCCCACTCCCCCTCGGATTTACATGCCCGCCCCATAATACCTGCTCCTGGACAGGGCATTGCCACCCCCACCAAGCCTCCCGGGCCCCCCAGCTGATGAGGTAAGAAAGGGCTGAGATAGTCCTTTCTCCCCAGGGCAGCCTGCATACTGAACCCCTCATCCCCAGCTCCACACCAGAGCAATGACTTACATGAAGCATGTGCATTTTCATTTTATTTTCCAAAACCCAAAAGTTTGAGTTAAGAACCCAAGCAACACTAGGTGAACTGTCCTATAAATTAGATGAACAAGAGAACCAGATCTCAAACAATGTATGTAGTAGCAAAGTCCTACTCCGAGAGGTCTAGCTGCTACACAGTGATACAGAGTGTCACAGTGTACTGTGTGTTACAGAAGCATCTAATTTGCCTTGTTCCTTTAGAGACGGAGTACACTCGGATTCTGTTGTCAGATCTGCCTGAAATGATATTGTACAAACTCTCAGTTATCTTATTGGTGAAGCAGATGGATAATATTACCATCCACTCCTCCATAATGTAACAGTATGAGTGGCATAACAAGGTTTGAGAAGGACACAAATATTTAGAATTAACTCTCAGTGACAACTGGGACAAGAGCTCAGTCTCTGGGCTAGCAGTCCAGCGCACCTTCCCCCAAGAGTACAAGGCATCCACTGCTCCGATTCTTACTTTTCTAAATAATCCAGTGAAGGCTGAAGTTTCTCACATCATTGGGAATTCCCACAGCTGAGACCAAAAACACATTACTTGCAATAAATAGGCAAGAACTGGCAATATTGCGGAGCAGATAAACAAGGCATAAACAGCATTTGAGGAACTGCTCAAAGGTATGAAATCCACATTACCACAGTTGTAACCATCAAAATTAAATGTTATAGCTCTGGATTTTTCTTCTCCACTAGCCAACTTTCATTTTTAACTCCCTTTTCAGCAAATGAACATCATGGAATCCATGTTAAATATTTCCATCCACAGCAAAGAGAACTGTTACTATTAAAAAAACATGTTTATGTTTTAAATTCCTTAATCAGTTCAACAGTATGTTCTAACAAGGTCATTGTAAGTGGCTACCACAAAATAATGCTGTTTTTAAATTAAAGAGCCTTGTTAAAGCTAAAGCCAATGTGCAGCTTTTTGCCAATAATGTTAATGTACCCAAATATAAACTACTACTGCTACCTTCTTCCCCCTGTGGTTACAAAGTACTTTGGTAGTGATGTGACCATTCTACCCAGGATTCCGGTCTGCTGATTCCTTCAAAGTATATTTTAGTAGCTTGGCACATCTCTGTACAAAATATAAATGTTTTCATAAATATTTTATTGCCCATGAAAACAAAGATATCGGTCTTCCTAGCTTGTCAACAAGCAGGAGTTTTTCCCCTTTTAAGACTAAGCTTCAGGAAGCCACGTAAAAAAGTGAAGACTATAACTCAGATTGCCGCTTTACATCTCTTTCTAAGTTTTCAGGACCTCCTTCTAAGTAATCAGTAGAGTTTCAAGTAATGGCTAGCTAGTATAGTACAGCTAGGACACTGAAGTGAGTTAAAAGAACTATTGTCTAAAAACAACATTAGAAAGGGGGATGGGGGAAGCAAACAATTGAACTGCAACCTAATTTTGGTCTTACCCTAAAATGTTTCAGGAGAAGACAATACATAACAGGGAACAATTCATGCTACAGCATCCCTTTCCTCTTTTGTAAAAGGGCTAATAGTACAAAGTCTGAGAATCTTGAAGCTACTTTTAAGTACTTTTAAATCATCAAAAATCTGCTAGTCTAAAGGATATAGTCACCAAAAGACTAAAAGGTATTGTTAAATAGTGACCTTCAAACACAAATTTATCTTGAAAAAGATAACACGCTCTAAAAATCTACCATTCAATCAATACTTTTCACTAATCCTTCCATGCCCATCAAGTTGTTTTATCAGAAACATGGCTATTGCTCAGAAGAAACATAAAACCAATAAGGCAGGAAAAATAGTATGTTATTTTATAAAGGACACAAGCTAAAATTATGAGAAAGTTTTCAAAAAGAAATCAAATCAGAACAACATTTGCAGACCAAAAGCTGAACTACATGAAAGACTACTGTCGAATTAATAAATAAATCCCATTTCTGTATTTAGCTTTGTCACACATTTTCAGTAGAAAGACAGACCTGAGACTAACAAAGATTATAGAATAATATTTCTCTTACATTTTAGTGCTATTTATATAATGCAGTTGAAAGTTTGTAAATAGGTCATTTCTTCTATTGTTTATATGAATTTTTCCAAGCAGCACATGGAAAAGGAAAACATGCTTACGAACACCACAGGAACTGGCAGGTAGAAGATGTAGTACTTACTTTTTTGAGCTGACACAGTTTCAAGATGACTGAGTCCCTTCAAATCAGTTATGTGGAAGTAACCACCTCCAAAAAAATAACTGATTTGGAGCAGACATTTCCAAAGATGCAGCTAACATCCATGGAAATCATTCCCAGCCTACAACAGCATAAAACAAGCTAGCCATTTACTGCCAGTTATAGTTGCTAAAAAGGGACCTGTCAAGTAGTTTAATTTCCCAATTTGACACATTTTTGTACTGCAAATTAGAATATCTGGGTTTTTAAACCTGCTCTATCTAGGATCTTGCACAGCACTTATTGCTATGATTAACTTTGAATCAAATAATGAGAATTTATAAAAGCTTTGGCTTACCTAGAAGTAACAGCATGCAGATCTAAACTATTTTTCAAGCCCCTAAGGAGGGGTAAACACAGAAAAAATAAAAGGATACTAATTTTAAAAAGATAACATTGAAGCAAATATTTATTATACGTACCTTTTACTAGTAGGTAAGTAAGTATGTTGGGGCACACAATCCTGAATGTTCTATACCAACTCGTGCTCTCGCTAACATTTACACTTCATATACAATTAGAGCACAAAACCAAGGAATGGTTCCAGAAGGATAAATAGCAATATTCCTTATCATTAATTATAAAAGCAATCATCATTAATCTCAGGTGTCATCCAAGAATGTGAAAAAGTCAAGTACAGCTTCATCTAGCCTAACCAAGAAATTAGAGTAGAAAAGTATTTACTGAATGATGAAGGTTTTGTTTTGGACTACCTGAGGAGGATTAAAAGACAGTACTTGGGATTCAAGATAAGGAATTGGAAGAGCTCCCAACACATAAGCAGGCAGCACTTGCTAGTCTATATAGGACAAAGGGAAAAGACAGAGATTCAGGATTTGTTCCCATCTTTTTTGATCACAAAGAGCACATCACATAAGTCCAATTCACTACTGGGCCAGCTCCTCGTTTAATAATTCAGACCAGTCCATTTTAACACTTGCATTCTAGATGGAGAGGAGGCGACTGGGGACTCTATTATGGAGTCCTTGCATCTTACACACAGAAATAAAAGCTGCACATTTGGATTCTATCAAAACAGAAAAAGCAGTCTAGCACAGCTCTCTCTCTGACTGTTTGGATTCTATGTAAATTTTAGGGCAGGGTTTGGCCTCTTTGTTGGAAGAATAGGCTTAGAGAATCCTTTTATTTCTTTGGTGTCAAACACATTACCTGCTATCCACATATGGCTATTTGAATGGTTGAATGTGGCTAGTTGACTTGAACAAAAAAAAAATACATATTTTTAGCATTAGACAAGTTTCTTTTATAGCACTAGCACTAAAGTGGCTACTGCTTCAGACCTGGTTGGACACTATGGCTTTACTTCCACTTTTTGCAGGCCAGAAATATTAACCCTAACCCTAGCAGAAGAGCAAAATGTTGCTGAATGTCAGCAAACCAGTCACTGTTCACCTCCCTTGTCCCTCAAGATGTGCAGCTTTAATCATTTGAAGTCTAGGCTAAGAAGTCACATGATTTGCTCAACGTCAGATACAAAAAGTGTGTCAGTCTTGGCTTTTGGTTCTTTGCTCTAAACAGAATTCTTCACTTCCTCTAAAATGCTTGACTTTCACCAGCAGTCTCTTAAGTGGGGGAAAGAGCATTAGTTTGGAGAAAGTTAGGACTGCTTTGAAATTTCTATCATTCCCAAATGCTAAACAAATATCACAATAAACATTAGGTATTTTTCACCGTGATTAGTTGTTTTACACTTGATTGTTTTACTTAAGTTGATCTGGGTTCCCCTGCTTTCTAATTTGTCTTTTTCAGCTATTTAATATCTGTTAATTATTTATCATTCATTGTATGAATCATGTATTCATACAAAAGGAACAGCATTTCCTAATGTAAGAACAAACTTGGGTAAGCACCCTTAGTTCTAATTGTTGGAAAGCTAGAGATACTTAAACTTATTTAAGGAGAAAGAGAGCAGCAATTTAAAAAACAAAACAAAACACCCTCTTGGTTCAAAGCTAAGCTTGAAAAAAAATGTCTTCAGTTTTCAAGACTCAGTTTTAAGCAGTTTAAGCCATGCGAATTGTCCCAATTAAGGAACATTACCTCACAGTTGACTGAGATACTGAACTCAGATTAGACACCAGCCAATAGGAACTCATGAAAACTATTGAGTTCTTGAACAAAACATTCCAGCCATTAATACTCTCATCAGGTCTTAAAATAACTTACTAAAACAGTAATTTAGAACCATCATGTCATAGTATTTCAAATGCATCAGCTCTTGTGATGAGCTGTGGGTTTCTGCAGCATTTCACAATAGCCAGAAAAAAAAAATCTACCTGCTGTCTCTTTTCCAGCAGGGGAGCAGACTAGCTATCACCTCCTATTCCTCAATCTCCTGCCTTACTTTCTCTGTGGAAGTCTGGAAGACCAGCTAGCCAGCAGCTCCATTAGGCTGCAAGGCATAAAGCAACACCCCACCACTATGCCCCAATGTAATAAAAGTCCATCTTACTAAATTTTTTACAGCATGAAGTGACTAGGAGAGTGGGCCTTTGCCTTCCTT
This sequence comes from Carettochelys insculpta, assembly GCF_033958435.1. Taxonomy (NCBI): domain Eukaryota; kingdom Metazoa; phylum Chordata; order Testudines; family Carettochelyidae; genus Carettochelys; species Carettochelys insculpta. Next base: position 94,918,815 of record NC_134139.1, read on the forward strand.
CTCTGAGGACTACTCATTACTCATTTACAGAGGTTATGTTTGGTTGACATCTCAAAAACAGTGCGCATCTGGGAACCCTTCAATTAGAGTTCAGAGGCAAATGAGAAGATGACTGTCCCTGTGGATTCTCCTCCCCACATGTTGGTACATCCCTGTGTTTTAAGAGAGGTTTTTAGCAGTGCCTGAACGGGCTGTACCAGTGCAGCATCTGCCTTGCAATCCACTTGTGTTTAAAGTATCAGGTGTGTGACCCAGAGCCCTGAGTCCCTTTCTACCATATAGCCAGCAAAACTCTGGAGTGTAGGCAGCAAAGCAGACAGCAGAGCACCCACAGGGAGACTCATCTCAAAGAACCTCAGTTATTGCACAGTAACCTTCTCTTCTTCAAGAGATGTCCCTGTGGGTGTTCCATTCCTGGTGACTGAGTAGTAGTGTCCCTTAGGCTGCTGGCAATTTTGGAGTTGGTGAAACAGATGTAGATAGTGCAGGTCTGCCCAGCAGGCTGCTTGCATGGTGCCTGTACAGCCCAGAGCACTGCAAATGCTGAGTCTTGGCGCGGTCGGCACCACTGACAGAGACGTGGTCAGAGACTATTTTTCCTTCTCTTTTGCAGTCTACATGGTGATGCTGACAGACATTGTCACTTTTCTCTATCTCAGGGAGCAAAGCAGTGACAGGACTAGAGATCCACATCTGGAAGGTCTGTCCCATCCCAGGTTGGATGTTGACTTGAGTGACTTCTCCATTAGCAGGAGTTTCAGCTTCAGGTCCTTGGAGCAATGGAGTACATTTCTGGAGAATATAGGATTTCTCCCCAACAGACAAACTGATTGTCGATAAGCAATTGGCATTGCCTCTCTGCAAGCAGAACACCCCAAAGCTCCAGGCAACGGGCATCCTGTTGATGGAAAAGCTCCATTTGACTGACACTGAAGGAATTAATTTTGTTAAATAAACCAATAAAAAACTATTCTAAGAACTAAGAAAAACTAACCAAGGGACTGAGGATAGCAGGTTGACAGCAGGATAGCGGTGTTCCATCATTGGCTGGGGACAGCAGAAAAGGAACTGAGGGCTACAGGTCACATGGACAGTACTTTAAACACTGGCAGGTCACAACAGGCCTGACAGGCATGACCTGGACAGGCACTGCTGCAAAAAATCTAGCAAAGGTGAAGGGCTACTACATCAACACCTGGAGCAGAGCACCCATTGGGATCTCTCTTGTAGAATCTATATGATTTTTGTGACCAAACAACTAATTATGAGCAAGCCATATGAAGCACATCAGGATGACTAGAAGGGAGTGAGGCAGAGGGAAAAAAATCCATCAACACCTGCAGTTTCAGGCTATTGGAAACTATTTGTAAATTTTCCACAAAATTTGCCAAATAGTTCTCTCAAAAAATGCAAGGGAAGCTGGAGAGAGGAGGAAAATGGGACTTAGGCAGTACTCAAAACAGCCAGAGGAGATGGCGGAGGTGGCGGCAGCAGCAACAAATGCCCTAACACTCTAGAATCATTCTCACTTCCTTCCTCTGGACTAGTTCGGGCCAACAATGGGAACAGCTGCCCTAGTGCCTGGTAACTTAACAGGCACAGGACTCTGGGCTGCCACTGCCACTACTGCAGCTGCAGCAGCAGCCAGAGCCCCAGTCCTCTAAATCTCTGAAGACTGAGTGGGTGAGACAAGCCTCCAACCCCCACTCATCTGCTTGTGGCCCCACCCCTTCCAGGGGGCCCATAGTTGAACCCCCTCCCCACCTTCCCCAGGACCCAGTGGAACAGCTTGAACAGGAGAGACCAACAGAGATCCACACTAGAATACCCTGCAGCCCAACAGTCAGGGCACTTTTCTGAAGAATGGGAGACCTAAATTCACATCCCATCTCCACATCAGGAGGACTTGAAGCCCCGTCTCATGTGAACACGCTGAGCACTCGGCTAGAAGTTTTAAAGGAGGACAGTGGCACCTCCTCCTTCTCTAGCCACTAAAATCAAGCCTTAATTTCCTTTGCTTAGATGTGAAAACATGTCCTTTAACTAAACAAAACCATTTATTTCAAATTGACCAAAATGCATGATTTGATCTCAAATTAAGTTTTTCAACTTTTTTTTTTTTGGGGGGGGGCAGGAGAAGGAATTTTCAGGTTCAGTTTGACCCAAACTGATAGTCTGTCAAACTGGAAAAACAAACAAAAAATCCAGTTATTCACTTAACTCTACTGATGACAAGGAGTTCACTACCATCAAACCGGATAAAATACTGTAAGGCTGCATAAATCAATCATCCAGAAGTTGTATGCTACAAATTCTTGATCCAGGCCTGCTAATTTGTGAATTGTATAATTCACAAACTGAAAAAAGGGGCCGCTTTAACTGAAAAAAAAAATGTTGCAAATAATTCCCAGCTCCAATAACTACACTGGTCATGAACCACACCTACTGCTCTTCATACCCGAGAGAAACTTACAGTATGGGTGAATTCTGCTGTCATGATCTATAATAGAAATGAAATTTATGCCACAAGTTTACAGAGTGACATTTTGGCGGATACAGAATTTGTTTCCACAACACACAAATTCTAATTCTCTTTTCAAGCTAAAATACAGAAATCTTTCCTGTCCACTTCCTTGTGTTGACAACTCATTCAAAATGCATCTTCTATATCTGAAATATAAAAGCTTTACTGTACAAAAAGGGATATTAAATGACTATGGCAGATTCTGGGCTATCATGCAGTCTACATACCTGTCATTGTTACACACTAAAACTTACAGATAAGTACTTCACATACATGTAGTAAGTATACGCAGACTATCCAGCTAAAGTACAACTCTACCTTTCCTCTGGTTTAAAGTAAACAGTGGCATTTATAAGTTTATTTGTTCATTCTAAAACGATTGACAGAACAGGTTATAGACGGGCAGACGTCAGGGGCCCTCAAGTCAAGGACCAAGTTCCAGGAAACTAATTACAGGAAACTCATTTCTCACTTGTCTGCTTCTGTTTACTGAGCAGTTTAACTAGTGTGGCAGGTAGGGTAAGGGTAGGAGTGCCATAACTACAATAATACTCTTAGATAAGTACACTTCTAAGGTAAGTGCACTTCTAAAAAGTCAGCAACTTACTGATACAATAGTCAAATCCCTACCTCTTACTCTCATGCAAACTCTTGGTTAACCAACAATTAAATCCTACATAAAATAGGGGCTGTCCTGAGAATATTAGTTGGGCAAATGCAACTTTGCAAAGAATGGAAGTGATCATCTAAGAAAACAACTATTTCCCTTATAGTCCATACATTCAAGTAACAGTATTTTAACACGAAAATAATCAGACAACTTTTATTCTGTCTTACTTTTACATGAACACCACACAGGAGGTATCTAATTAGAGGTATAAGTAAGATTATAATGTCTACATATATTTACCTAGAATATTTGCCGTCAATGATAAGACTCTATAAGGTTTTTTGTTAGCCAGCATCAAAACTGTTATCAACCTGTTATTATAAGATATAAGCATGCACTGCAAAGATAGCAGAATATTTGTGAAAATGTAAGTGTTTCTTTCCACACCTCTAGCATTTGTATTGGTTTTTGTTTGGCATTACTTGAAGCATTACTGACAAGTATTTATGTTGTGCAAGGATTTCTTCTATTTATTGTGGCTACTCTTATTTATTATAACAATGTTTTTGTATGGGAATTCTTTTTAAAAATACTCTGACAAAATAATTAATCATGAAATCAATTTGTAAAAGCTTAAAAATAAACAAAATTAGATATTCAGTTTAAACTATATCTTATATAGTTGATATTAAAGTATAGGGTTTCAAACAAATTGCTTAGCAAAAATACAGTATTTTAGAGAACTGCATAGCAGTTAATCCTATAAAGTGCATTGGTTTCTTGTGCAGTATTTCACAGGTTTAAATAATCACATCTTCTTACTTGGATTTGTGCACCACATACAAAGTAAGTAGCAACTCAGTAATCAGATATATCAGAGAGGCAGCCATGTTAGCCTGTATCTTCGAGAACAACAAGCAGTCTTGTGGCACCTTATACACTAACAGATATTTTGGAGCATAAGCTTTCATGGGGCAAAGACCCGCCTCAGTAATCAGATGGAGCACTTCAAGATCTCCTGCACTGATCTAGATAAAATCTAAATTATTCATAATTATTCAGTTTTCTGGACTTTTAGAAAATGAACTACTCACAGAACGCATATTCTTAGAAGTGTGAATCACTATTCTGTATACTACAATTAGGGGACAGTTCTTTTGTTTATCCTTATTTCAAACCTAGTTAATTATGGTTTTCTAATTTTATGTCATGCTTGTTAGTGTTAAACTCAACCAATACAAAGCTAGAATGTTGCATCGTCTCCTACCTTCGGGAGACTATTTTAAACCACAGTAGAAATAGACTGAAAAGATGACAACTTGAGATGACCACTCTCAAAAGCACATGACTTGGGATTCAAAGCATCATTGATGAAGGATCTTTAACCATGTTAAGCTTAAGTACTTAAAATAAGAAATAACCAAGTGACGGCAAAAAACCTACTCATGCGCAGCTCATCACCTAATAAATGGTTTTGTTAATTTTCAAAGTGCAACATGACTGCTGGTTTGTTTCATTACATGAGGTTTGTCAACACCTCCAAATAGCCTGTGAGTGAACTAGCACTAGCTATGCCAGAAGTAAAGGGAGCATAAAGAGATTAACCTGCACCAAAGATTCTCTACTTAAAGTTCCATTTAGTGAAGACCAATGAGACTTCAACGTGAAGTCAGCTTTTGTTGTCTTTACACATACCATCCAGCTCTGAACTATCCATTAGTTTTCTTATTTGGACTCTACAAATTCGTGCTTCCTTGTGACTTGATGTTCAGGCAGGAAAAACGGACAAGGCACCACAATTTGCAGGTGGAGGTCTACATATGGTCGAGTCTGACTGCAGTGATGTTAGAAAAGCATTTCAAAAGGTGGAATTACAGATAAACTAGAAGTGAGCATGCCAGGAACAAGAACAATTTTGCACCCATCCAGGAAAGAGAAGGCAAGGCTACATACTTAGACAAAGCAGCTTAGGTGAAAAAAAACTCAAACCTACTCTTTTCAGAGGGGGACACCACACAGCGATTAAGAAACTAAACAATTGTTACTTGCTAATAAGCAAACAAGAGGTCACCCCTTGTTCTTATATTAAAAATTCATCCATTGATTCATTGAAAGAAAGGGGAGGGCAACACTGAGGATGCTGAACAACTATTGCAGAGAAATGCAGAAGAAGATCTGGAGATTCCCCAAGAGTTTTCCCTAATAATAATAGGAAACCAGTTGTGGACAAAAAATTGCTGGGGTGTTCTCTGAACAGTCTTGAATAGACAGTGTCCACAACATATAGACCTGACTTTAGGGACATGAACCCTACACTTGCGGATATCCTAAATCAAACTATCAATGATGTTGGAATATAGGACTCCAGGGGGCAGACAAACCACAGAAATCTGTGTGGACAGCAGATTACCTGGATTCCTAGGAGCTACTATTTAAGTTTTTATTTAACCAGAGGAGAGAGGATGTGTTATGATGATTACCATAGAGCACACTTCTACCAATCACTGGTGCCACATCCTTATGTGAGTGTTGAATTATCTTTTACATCCTTATGTTGTTAGTGTAGCATCCAGAATCAGTAGGAAAGTTAGGACTGCCAATTTTGATGGGTCATAATCTTGAAGATTTTGTCACTTGACAATCTTTTAATAAATAATCTCATTTCTGCAGACTCCAAGACAATCCTGGGGAGCCAGCAACAGTAAAGGAAGGCTCAGTCTTGCCTGTGTATCCTGGCATTGTCCAAATAAATAAATCTGATTCTATCAGTAAGTATTACAATACTTCTAATCTCTTTTCTTAAAGCATACGTTTACCATTCATCAGCTTAAATATCTGTCTCACACACACAAATAGAAACCAGATGGACAAGGACACACTGAAAAGAGTGCACTAGGGACACAAATCAGTAATCCTTCTCAATGTTTGCATTTTGATTACCTGATCTTACTCATGCATATATTTGGCATATTGATCATACACTGCATTGTTGAAACTCAATATGGCAAGAGGTTTTTAAATACAATCCCAATCCACCCCAATACACACAGAATTTTGATGAACAAAGAATACATAAACAGGCAATGACTGTGTTTCATTTGTTTTCAGCCAGCCAATATTTGATCAGAGCTATATTACATCCGACTGTATGAACACTAGATCAACTAACTAGATCTTACTGGGCAATTCAACACTCAGCAATATTCTCATGCCTAGCTAACTTTCCTGGCTACTTATGTGCCCCCTGCCCCCAATCACCTTAGCATGGGACCACTTCATAATCTTTAAATGTATTTGTTCTCTACATCTCTGTGAAATAGGGAGATATCTTCCATAAGTCACTGGGAAGGCAAACAGTGTTATAAGCCATGGCAGAACACCAGCCTCTTCCATCCGAGAAACCATGCATTCAGAAGATCATTTGTTTTTTAAATAAATTTTGAAGTCCAGGGAGCCATTTAAGAACTGTGTTTCCATTTTTCAAATTTCAGGTTATTTTTCCTTTCACTTCTCACTGTTGTAAGGAGCAAATAGCATAAAATTCTTAAAAAAAACTGATGAAGATTCTTTTGGCAGGCCCTAGATTCTAGCTTAATCTCTGGAGAAAAGAAATCACATTCTGAGACAGAGATCACCAGTCAAAAAAGCATACAGGGGCTGAAGGCTGAGAGCAGTAGAGATAGATGAGTGTTTCTCTCTCTGAGCCAGAAATCTGAAGCTGGAGAGCCAGAAGGGAACGAGGCATGGCGAGACATACCACGAGTCATAACTCAGAGGTGTGAACATCGACACTGCAGGGCTGCACACTGCTGGGTAATGAGAACTTGGTTTGTTATGCTTTATATGCATGGAGTTTTCTTTTGCAATAAGTTTCCCCCTAATTATACTCAAGACTCTTCAGACTATTTCTGGGAACCACTTAAGGAGAAACTGAGGTAGGCACTACTAAGTGTGCTGTGGCTTGATGCTGGAGGGCATGCCTGGCAGGGGCCACCTTCTGACATGCACCAATACAAATTCCTACATAGACAACATTTTGGCAAATCCTATGGATAGTAGTGTTCTATATAGCCTAAAGTACTGTATTTAAGGTTAACCAGAGGAAATGCTGCTGCTGGTGGGATGTCTGAGAGTGCATAACTTTCACAGAAGACCAATGATAACAGCCAACTGGTTTTGCAGCAGGAACAAAGAAAGAAAATGGGCCATGGCAGAAAGCTATGAGCAAAAAACAGACCTACTGTTCAGCCATGAGGCACATCAAAGTGGTCTGTTACTTTTCTAGCTTTACAAGGGACGTACACTAAATTTCCCTTTCCCTCTGTTCTTTCTGAGTTCTCTGAAATGCATGTCCCTTCCCGCCCCCCGCTGAGGGTAGGTTAAAAGAAACAATTTATAAACAAACTCAAGACTCTAGGATATTGGCCCATACAGAAGTGGTGAATTAAAATGCATTTAGTACCAAAAATAAAATTGTTTTCATGCTAGTTCATCCCAGTTCTTCTCTGGGAATCCAAGTATTAGTGAATAACACTTTTCAACTCAAATTCAGAACCTGAAATCGAACACCTACATGGAATTTCAGGTTGTTTTTACATCATAAAACCCGCTCATGCTTTACTAATGCTACTACATAAACAACCATAAATATGCTTTTTTTTTAATTTGCTTTAAGAAATACAACCAACAAGGGAGGTAAGAATAATCTACTCCAAATAAAATTTCTAATAGAAGACTACAAACATCAATTTTAATTGTACTTAAACAATTGCACAAGATGTGTCATTCATTGGCTAGGCATATATGAACATGTCAGAGTTCATCCTAAGAGAGCAACCATTTGAAGGGTTTGGTGTAAAGTTGCATGTCTCTCAATCTTGTATTTAGGTTAGCAATGCCTACTGAATAAAATTACTGTGTGATCAACACAAATTTAACAGGTGTCCCCCGTACCTCCCAACGTCAAGGGGAACTACACAAGTTCAGCTCCTGTGAAATTCATACCGTGCGTACAAGTGCCTAAATACAGATCTGCATGGCTAACTTAAATCTCTCAATCAAAAATAATCACTCTTAGCCAAGAAGAGTATTCTCATTACTCTTACTGCAAAAGAGTAGTCACCCTCTCCAAAAAATGAAAATTATCAGGTCATTGGACAGCTCTAACTCTTTGCAAATATTATGCATTTAAATACTATCAATAAATAAAGATTATAAAAAGGGGATTTTTTCACTTTTTTGTGAATTGAATAGCTTTTGTCTTGAAGACTAAATGTTTTGAATTAGGCATCAATGTAGGAAAGCTTTCCTGCTTCTCCTAGAAATCAGATCTTTGAAATACAGAGATGAAATCAGAAAAGGTTTGAAGGCTTTTTGCCTGCAAATATTAATGAGAGAAAACAAGAAAGATTTCTCAATAAGAAAACAACACTAACCTTCATTCCTGGGGATGGTTTCTGAACCCTCTGGTGTTTTATCTGGCATCTCAGGTGAGACCAACTTAATGAAACCTGAGGACAAAGAAAGAAAAGTATTCTTAGAGCCAAGCCAGTACATTCCAGATGAAGGACACCTTTCCTTACAGGTTAGAGATAAAATTTCAGCCTAGATCACTCTCACACTCCAAAAAAGAATGCCATTTATTTCAACAAGTGCCATTCAACAGGATAACATAAAACTCAGATTAATAAATGCAGCACTAAGGCTTTATAAACACAGTTGGAGGTGGCAAGGAACCTGATGGAAATACACTATAGCTTTAGGGGCTTGAGGCGAAAGAGAAAATATTTTGGATAGTTTATTAATTGAGTTGTGGTCTTCATCTTAGTGTTGCAACTTTTCAAAAGCATATTCTCAGGTCCAAAAAGCCTCTGTGGCAACTATTCAATTGGAGGGTTTTTCAAGGCTACATGTTAAGCAGTGGAGCAGCAAAATTATTATTCTGGGGGCCACATCGCTGTGATAGACTACAAAGTACAGTAAACTCTGTCTTAACTGGCATTCTATCATCCAGAACTCTCAAACACAGGCTGAGCCTCTCTAATCTGGAACTCTCTTGTCCGGCAAATTCTGTAATCCAAAATGATTTTAGTTACCTAGACATCCACTTATCATGGGTGTGGCTAAGTTTCCTGTGGTCCCATAAAGTTTGTTTACAGCCACAAGTCCTGGGTCTCAGTCTTCTGTGCTGCTGTTAAACTGTAATTTACTCCTAAAGGTCTTCTAAGAGTTCAGGAAACAGTGGAAGTGTTGGTTACGGGCTAGAAAATACTGACCCTCCCATCGTCAGGCACTGGTCAGATCCCGAGGGTGCCGAACGAGAGAGGTTCAACCTGTAACCAGCATTTTTAACCATAAGTAAATTTTAGTTACATTTTCCATCAGTACAGTGAGAGTAAACACAAGTATAGCGCATATAATATAAGTTTACAGTGTACAACAATACTACTATTGTTGGTAAAGAAACACACATTTGTGTTTGTTTCTTAATACCTGATCTTGTTTTTCTTTAGGGTTATGCATTGCTAGGTATACCTTCCTATTATCCAGAATATTTGAATATCTGCCTACCTCCCAGTGCCGGGGCTGCTGGACATAGAAGAGTTTACTGTACATGTTTTAATTTTTTTAATGTTTTTAATTTAAGTCTCTTGGGAAAAATAGTATTTGCTCATTTTAATTATGGACTATTGTACTTAGTTATCTCAGTCTTTTAAAATGGAATCAATGTAGGGAGGGAAAAGAATTTTTAGGTCTTTCACTGCAAGCCCTATTATGATATAGTTGAGTCTGCACAATTTACACTAATTGTGAGCTTCAACTATGAAAAATATGCCATAGTTCACAAGACATCAAAATAACCTATTTCAACAAGTGTATTAAGGTGCAAAAGACACAAAATTAGTCCAAACAGCAAAAAGCCTACTGATATAATTGAAGAGACTCACTGTGTTAAGATTTTAGTATGTGAACGTGTAAAATACAGAACCAGAACCCAGTCCAAAGAACAATTTTTGTTCAAAGAAGCCTTAGATGGTAGATAAAATAATGAGAGGATAGGCTACTTCACCCACCATTCCTTTTATGGTCCTTAACGAAAGACAGACTTTGGAAAGGAAGACTGGCTACTAAAACAAGGTTCACCACCATGGCGGCTACCCCACCATTTCCCTGGACATCGGTCTTTGTCATTTTGATCCTGAGAGACTTCATGAGCAGATTAGGCCAGAATGAGGGACCCAGATGATCTCACCACTTCTGCTGGATCCAGCTGAATCTCAAAAACCACCACCTTAGTTGAAACAGGATCTGACTTTGTCTGCAGGTGTTATTACTGATGTTCATCTCAGTTAACCCCTTCTCTCTTTCCCCAAATGACAGCTATGACCATCTACTAGACTATTAAATGAGGCGATTTTTCCTTCCAAACCTCTCTCTAGCTAAGGAAAAGGAACAAGGTCTGTTAATGAAAAATCGAAATCTTGTTCAATACATTATATTTCAAGCACTTTCTTATCATTGTAGTTAATAGACGTATAAAGGCACTTCTAATTACGTGTTCACCATGGTATTCATCAAACCCTGACCCTTGTTTAATGCTGGACATTTTCTGAGTTACCTTAACACCTTTGGGGGAAACAGAGTAGACAGTGTTTATTAATGTATTGTCCAGCCTATTTTTAGGTGTTTCCTTTCAACAGGGCTTTTAATCACTTCCTTTGGGAGAATATTCCACAGCCTAATGGAACCAACTGTCAGGTGATACTTCCTGAAAATACATTCTGACTTTTACCTCTCAGTTGCATCCCATTACCCTGGCCTGTTTGCAGCAGCAGCCTTATAATTTGACTTTCCTTTGGTTTAAGCTCTTCAAATATTGGTAGATCATCATCACCCCCTTCCAGTCACGCCCAATACTGACTATCATCTCCTAACAAAACCACAAAAATTTATTTCTTTCAGCCTTTTGTCAATAGTCATTTCATCCACTTTGTGAGTATCTAACAGGATGGACTGATTTTAGCATCAGAGTGACTAGTCTTCCACAGTAAGAGTAATGAGAACACTCTAATTAGCGAGTACTGATGATATTTTTGACTGAGAGAGACTTAAGTTGAAAATTAAATCAGAGTGATTTAAAATATCCTTTTTAATAATTATTTACATCAGCTAAAGGAAACCTTTGTTTAAAAAGAACTGATTTTAATCTTGTTTTCTGTCTCATTGGCGTAACTTTTAAAACACATTGGTTTCACAATTAAATACAGTCTTTACACTATAGTTTGTACTTCTGTTGATAACCAGGAGAGATACACTAGGTCTGTCTACAGTTCAAGCTATTACATACATTTATTCAGATTCTTTATGTTTACATTTTCATTGCGTTAGAAAATGGCACATTATGTATTTTTTACTCACCAATTTATTTAACATTTCTGGAATTTGGGTAGATATTGGAATTCCGTTACAATGCACAAAAGCAGCATTTTACATTTTTCATGAAATAAATCTACCTTAAATAGTCTAAACCCCTAGTTTGTTCCTTTTCAGTTTATCAAAACACGTTTGAATTTTAAAACTGATCTAGTAGACACAATACTGTACTATCTGTAGTTAGCAAACTGAAGTGATGGATTGTTATCACCATATTCATCAAGATTTTAAAAACAAGGTGGAGGACATTCTCTCATCTCTGTTTTTTATTCATTGATTGGTAAACAAAAACAAGCCTGCCTTCCTTTTTCAACTCTCAGTCTGTTTCTGCATTTGAATGAATTTCAAAAGAAGATTTTGCCATTGGTTTATGCTAATAAGTCACCTTTTGTATTGGCTCATATCTAGTATTTGTCAAACATTTTTTCAAATCCTACTTTTAAGCCTCTGTGCATTTTGACATTCGCTAATTACTCACTGAAGACTTTATCATTAGTTCAGTTCCGAAAGCAGGTTTACAAAATAGAGGAAGACAGTTCTCTGCCCCCCGAAGAGCTTACATTCCAACCAGAGAAACAGAGAACTCATTGGAGAATTCATGTCTGATAAATGATTTAAGTAGTACAATGCACATATTTGTATTAAAGTAATAACCTTGTTTATGGCATCGGAAATTTAAAAGGCATACAAAAATTGCTCAACTTTTCTGTCCATAACAGCTTCCTCATACAAGGGAGTTTGTCTACTGGTAAGGATATACCCTGGAATTCAGAGGGAGAGATAAAAAGCACCAGTGCATTTTGAAAACTTCTGCATCTTAATTTTGCTATATGGAAGAGTGCATGTTATACAAATACAGGGCTTCAGATTTTTTTCAAACCATTACGTTCAGGTTGGATACATGAGGTTTATTAAAATCCCTATTGCCAGACTAGTACACAAACAAACATTTCATCACTGGCCTATGTTAATGGACCTGTATATGTAAAATGTAGCAATACAATGTACTTCCAATTTCTAAGGCATATTTATTCCAGACATAACTGTCTGATGCTATGCATGCACTCGCAATGTTTAAAATTCATACAAATCTTATAAACGATAGGCATGGTCTTACAAGTTTCAGAGTGGACTTCTACTTAAGAATACAGAAGGTACCTTGATGCTTATTTCAAAAGTTCTAGAAGCTCTGTTAACCAAGACACTTTAAAGAATAGTTTTGTTCATCTTCTAGAAGGACCAAATCCTACACAATCTTTACAAAGGCAAAATTCCCACCGATTTCAGAGGGACTGACAGCCACCATGGGCCCTGCCACCTGCATGCTCCTAGAAGGGGCGGGGCCAAGGGTGAAAGAAACAGGGCCTAGGGCAGTCAGCCCACAGCATCACTCAAATCGCAGTGCTGGGCCCCTCTTCTTCCCTTAAAACCATGCAGAGAGGTGTGGCAGCACTGCTGTGGCACTTCAAAATGGGCCTGAAGCTCTGGCCACCACTGCCAAAGTAGCAGCAGCAGGTGGAGCTTCAGGTCCCTCTGAAATGCTGGGCCCTGGGACAACTGCCCCTTTCCCTCCCTGCATCATCAGGCCTGGGCCTGAGAAAGATGTGCCAGATTTGGGACATAGCAGGTAATTTCACTCAATAATTGGACTACATATTATAAAGTAGCTGAATATTTCTTAATTCCCCACCACTCCAAAATCAATGGTTATGAGAGTCTATATAACATTTAGCCAATTGACAATTCTCACCCATGTAGCTATGCAGTTGTACAAAACTCCCACACCATTTAAACAAGCATGGTCTTGACACATAAGTTAAGGAAAGTTCTCTAGAAATCCTTTAAAATTCCAGAGCTGTAATAAAATAGAAACAAGTTGTAACTACTCTTCAGAGACTAATTTTTCATCTGCATCTGCTTTTCAGACAGATTACTAGAAATTAATTACGTACATGTATCATGAAACAGTTGGCTTGAATAAATACATAGTAATTTTACAGTTCTGGCAAGCTCACGGTCATCATTTTGGATCCAATGATGTATATTGTTTCTGAATATTTAGCAAGAGTCAATTACTAATTTTTCAGGAAGACCTATCGGTACTAGTCAGTTATGTTTTGCCAGTCAAACATAAAATGTAAGTAATTCTATGACCCTTTTTAGCAATACAGAGATCTATTTCTATAACCTCTTGGTCTTCCAGGTTTCATATTCAAATGCAGATGCCTATAAAATGTTTAAAAATTAAATAAAACCTATCAGCATGCTTCATCTCCTTTTGCAATAGCTGTAGCTAATGCTGCATTATATTCTCGTAGATGCTTGAAAGATAAGAAGGGTTGCAGTCTTTTCTCTTACCTTCTAATCAAAATAACTCAACTTATATAACAATTCTACTGTGAACCTCTGAGTTACAAACAATTGTGAGTTCAGTCATACAAGGGATCATTAAAAATAATCTCACTGAACGCTTTTGAATGTTTTGTTTGAGCTGCAATTATTGACAAAGCCATTATCATCTCTGTCCTGATGGTTTCAACTGTTATACCCCATGATGCTTACAGTATTTGTGATTTTTAACTTCCATGTATATGTTTAGACACTATTTTTGCAGGAACACTGAAAAGACCTAAATAAGAGCTCAGTATTATTACTACTCAGTTCTGAAGCCTGAAATGGAATATGTATTTATCCATCAGACTGGCTACAGTTACACTAGCAGACTAGCAAGTTTTGTCAGCAAAACCCCAGCTTTGTCAACAAAACTCGTGGAGCGTGCACAGACAAAATGGGATTTGTCGACAGCATCTCAGCAAAACACAGCACTTTCGCCAGCAGCATTTTTGCCTCCAAGCTTTGAAGCATAACACCAGTGTTGACAGAATCAGCTGACACAAAAAATCTGTGTGGATGCTCAAGGATTGGAGGCGGGGGAAGGGGGGGGGTCGTCACTTGACAGACATGACAACCAGAAAAATGCGCAACCCTGTCTGTTGTGCTTCTGGGTGCTCTCCCGATTTGCTTTTGTGTGTGGCTGCACTACGTGAATAGAAGTTTTGTAGGGAAATCTCCTCTGACAGTGACTTCTAACAGAGTGCTGTAGTGCAACTGTAGCCATAATACATGGAGATCAACATCTCATAACTGGAGGGGACCTTCGGAGGTCCAGTCTTCTACCTTCTCTGCAGGACCAAGCACCATCCCTAACAATCTTTTTTTAATCTATTTGCTCAGACCCCTGAATGGCCTCCTCAAGAACTGAGCTCACACCCCTGGGTTTAGCGGGCCAGTGCTCAAACCACTGAGCTATCCCTCACTCCAGCCATTAGGAATACATACAGCTATGCCATTTGCACTACTCTAATAAAAGCAAGCAAGGCTCTAACAGTAACCAGAAACATGTAAGTCTGTGGCCAAGCATTTTTCCATGTTATAATCAGCCAGGGCCACCCAAATGGGCTCACTGGGAGGTCTTTGAGCAAAATTTCTTCAACTTTCTAGTGGTATATCAGTTTTCCCTCTCAAAACCCAGAAAGCTGTAAATATTTCAGAAGTTACAGAAAGCTAAAAAGAAGTCAACTTTAATATCACCAAAAATAAGAGATGGAGGTGCTTGAAAAATGGAGTAAAAATGACATTATATTTCCATTCATTGCAACATCCAAAATAATGCACATCACTATACACATCAGTGGCTAAAAGGTATTTCAAAAGAACTGAGTACAGTTGATTTTATTGCAGAATGAAGAGCACAGTGAGTAAATTATCTTAAAAAGAGTAGCCTAAATAAAAGCAATCATTAACTGCACTCCAAAAAAGGGTCAGTAGTTTGAAACAAAATGCTTCCCAGTGCTTGGGTTTCTATTTGAACTAAAAAAAATATTTTGAGTCTGCAAAAGAGGCCTGAAAATTTCATGACTTTTTGGCACTTCCTGCTTCTGCTCAGTTTGGTAACACATAAGAATTTTACAAAACTCCCTCTAAGATACCCCATAATTTAGCACAAAATGATGATCATTAGAGGTAGCAGAGATTGAAGAGAAGGTTAATCAAACTTTTCAAGACACAATGCAAGTGTTGGTAGACAGGTCAGGTTAGCTCTTACTTGAATCAAAATGGGTTTAACCAGCCTCCCATCAGAATAAACTAAACCAAGGTCCCTCACTTGATATTATCTAGCATGAAAGTCTCCTCAAGCGATAGGCTTTGTCCACAAACCAACAGTCAAATCAGCAACTGGACAATTTTATTTAATCCTGAATTGTTGTGTGTAAGCCTGTGTCTACACCAGCAATCACACCCTGGCTGATGTGAGTTTCATTGACAAAACCACAGGACAGCTATGATGGCAGGATAGTCTCCCATCAGCCTCCCACATTGCGTGGGCAATACGGTAGGCTAATGGCAGACTCTATCCTGACAACATAGCAGCCACTGCTCACTGGAAGTGGTCTAATTAGACTGAGTGCACATGTGAATGCGTGGCTACGTGGGAGATCTTACAGCACCACAGATGTAATAGTACAGCTGTACTACTGTAAGGTCTATAGCGTAGTAATAGTCTAATCCCTGAGAGAGAAGCAAAACATCTCCCCATAGGATACCAGCAGCAATAACTGCATGGGTAGGCATCAGTTCATGGAAGTCTCCCTATTCAAGATAGCATATAATCATGTGTTTAACTCAAATCAGACTTCAGCACTTGCTTAAAGTTAATCAAATGCTGAAGTACTTTTCTGAATCTTGAATAATATATAGTCTTTATTACATATAGATCAAATACTTTCTAGTGGCTGAGGATATTTGACATTGCTTCTGTTACCAGGCTTCTTTTAAACTGTAGTTTCCCAAGGTAAAGGCCTGAGTGTCCCACCCAGCCTTTACAATACCATATAGAAATTTAATTTAGAATCCCTAGAACTATTAGAAATTGCACTTTAATTGAAATTAAGATTTCCTGTACGTGATTGATTTTTTAAATGAAAAATCAAATTTCAGACAAAAATGAAAAAAGCATTTTGAAGGGGTAAAATATCCCATTTTCAACATTTTCAGAATGGAACTATTTGACTTGGCATTCAGAAATTTATTTTATATTACAAAAATAAATAGTAAGTTGTCAAGAAAAAATAGGAAATTTCACATCACTGTATACCTTGAAAAATTTAGTTTTATTCTGCGTTAAAACAAAATGTCAGAACTGTAAGATGTCCCATACAAATGGAAATTCAGGTTCCTGAACAGCTGTAACAAAGGTATTCAAGAAGTCGTACACAATGATGTTACATAGCAGTGAATAACTTTTTGGAGGGGGGAGGGTTCACCACAAAGGACTGCTCAACTCACATGGCTTCCACCTTCACCCCTCAACCTTTGATTCAACTTAAATCTTTGGAAATTAATACTTGGTAGAAATGTAATGGCCTATGATAAACAAGTGGTCAGACTAAATGGTCCAATGTCTCCTTCTGGCCTTCTGTGATGGAGTGGGGGGTGGGGGGGGGGCTCACAGAGGGTGTGGGGCTCCTGCTGAGGGTAACCCTGACAACCAGGTAACACCTTTGTACTGCAGACAAAAGGAGGAGGTGGAGCCTGAGGGGTTTGAATTGGAACTGGGAGTTGGAAGCAGTTAGTCTGGGCTGGGAGAGAGAGAGAGAGAGAGAGAGAGAGAGAGAGGAGGGGGCAAGGCCCCAGCTCTGGGGGCCCCTCGGGGCCTCCTCTCCCCAGCATGGATTGGACTGGCTGTCTCTGCCTGCTGTACTGACTCCTCTGTACGATGCTGTGTCTTGTCGGCTAATAAACCTGCTGTTTTCCTGCTGAGTGAGAGACTCTCCTGCCTGCGGACAGGGTGCAGAGCTTGGGGGACCCCAGAACCCCATCACACCCTCAACCATACAAAGCCTCCACCATGTTGAGCTGCTAGATTTTTTTTCCCCTCCATATCCTGTGTTCAACATATTTTTAATTAATCGACCAAATTCCACAAATCTGACCAAATTGACCAAATTTCACAGATTCCTATCCTATCCACTAACCTAGCCTAACAGGAATACTAGATGCAAAGCAGAGAAACCGTTTCACATTTACACTATGTATTCTCTATGGCTGACCAGCTATTTCTTTTGAATAGAGATCAATGTCCATAAACCAAATGAAACGCTAAAATTTTATGAGTACAATATGAAAAGTTAACTGGAAGGCTGTGTATTTTTAAAAAAAAAAATAAATAAAACACACACAGACACACCTGCTTTATTAGTAAAAACTATAACTGAAGTATATTGATGCTTAATTCTTCCTTCTCTATTTTTAATACTTGTATCAGCTGAGTTGAGCACAATGTTCCCTCTAATATTTTTCATTCACATATGGAACACATTTTTATGTGAACAAAAGCATGTGCAAACGTGCACCACCAGCAGGAACAAAACCCATTTGTGAGTGCTCTCAAATGTCACAAAGCTGATTAGCAATCTATCTGGAGCAACCACACACGTGCTTGGCTTACAGGAACACTGATGGGGTGAGAAGAATACTTTTAGTTTTTTTTTAAATCTTAAATGACAACCTCTGGCTACAATCAACTTTTCAATTTCTAATCTGAGGGAGATGTGAAAACAACTTAAACACTCCACAGGGCAGGGAGCACCCTTTTCCTCCCTCTATTCGTCTATCACTTTGCACAATGGAGTCCTGGTCCATGACTGGGGCTCCACGGCATTATCACAATGCAAAAAACAAAAACAACTTTTAGAAACACTTGCTCAGACTTTAATCTCCTAATGGTTAACAATACATTTCCTGTTCATTTGAGGGAAAAAAAAAAATCTGTCATCAGAAGTTAAAACAAAGACAATTCTTAGATCAAGAAACATCAATTGCCATGCAGGATCCAGTGACATCTAGATCAGAAAGGATTTAAGGACACAAACTGTAGCTACACAGAACTGGATTTAGCAAAGATCATCATCTCTCCTCTCAAGAAAAGAGCTATGGAATCTTTAATGGCCAAAGGTGAAATTCTGTCTTCGCTGAAGTCAACACAAGTTTTGCCACTGACTTCAAGGGAATCAGAATTTCACCGTAGGACTTGGGATATCATGTTCTCTCCCAATATTCTGGATCTGTGTTCCACACTAAGCTTAGGCACTGGTCCATTGGCCCCTGCCTTACCCCTTGGTGTCATGGTTTCTACATGAGCCACACTGCCACTGACTGGATCACAGAGCAACCTCAAAACATCTCCACCATGCTGTCCTTATGGTAATAACATACAAAAATATTCTTTGAAAATAAGCCCACCCTTAACACACTGAAATCCCAGTAAAATGCTAAATAAAGACAAAAGAGGATAAAAGAAATAAGGAAAATACTGAGCAAAGCATGTCCAAAAGCCTCAAATCTTTTTCTGTGCTTCCAACAGCTTAAGATTCTTTTCTTGTAAGTCAGAGTGCTTGTCTACCATAAATATTAAGTTGGCAATATTGGACATTCGCATATAGCATACACAGCACAACACCATAATGGCTCCATTTCCTTCTGTCCACCAGAAACCACAGTCTTGATGAATAACTGCTCCTCTTCCCAGGAGACCTGCAGAGTCCCACAGAGGTCTCTGCTATCTTCAATGCAAATCACAGTACACCAAAGACCCCTTGAGAATTAAAACAAGATGCCATGAATTCCACCATCAACACAACTCAAATCTTGTATATTTTTCCCCCCAGAGAAAAAAAAAAAGTCATTCTTCCGCTCTACTCTGCGCTGGTTATACCTCAGTTGGAGTACTGCGTCCAGTTCTGGGCACCACATTTCAAGAACAATGTGAAGAAATTGGAGAGGGTCCAGAAAAGAGCAATAAGAATGATAAAGGTCTAGAGAACATGACCTATGAAGAAAGGCTGAAAAAATTGGGCTTGTTTAGTTTGGAAAAGAGAAGACTGAGGCGGGGACATGATAGTGGCTTTCAGGTATCTGGAAGGGGGTCACAAGGAGGGAGAAAACTTGTTTTTCCTTGGCCTCCGAGGATAAAACAAGAAGCAACGGGCTTAACCTGCAGCAAGGGAGGTTTAGGTTGGACATTAGGAAAAAGTTCCTAACTGTCAGAGTGGTCAAACACTGGAATAAATTGCCTAGGGAGCTTGTGGAATCTCCATCTCTGGAGATATTTAAGAACAGGTTAGATAAATGTCTATCAGGAATGGTCTAGATAGTACTAGGTCCTGCCATGAGGGCAGGGGCCTGGACTTGATGACCTCTCGAGCTCCCTTCCAGTCCTAGTATTCCATGATTCTATGAGAGATGCAATCAGTATCAACTCTATTAAGATTCCAGATCTATCTGTGAGCCAAGATGGCATGTTTTCTGGGGCAATACAGATCATGAAATCCAGGATAAAGTGTGTGAGAGACAGCATATTCTATCAAGGGATGATGAACGAACTTCTTGATGGTATCAAACAAATTCAGAATTTGATCAATTTCTGAGACCTTCCACTTTACAACTACTGCCCCCTATCCTCCAAAGGAAAAAAAAATCTATTCCACACAGAGCATTCTGTAACCAGGAAAGAAGAGGACAAGAATGAAAATTTAAACAACATTTACCAGGAACCAGGTTACACCCACCATAAACCTGACAGATGTTCATGTACTCAGTAATAGGTATTGATGCAATAGAGCAGGCGTGTCCAATCCGCGGCTCGCGGGCCGCACACGGCCCTGGACAGCTAGTAATGCGGCCCCACAAGATCGTAAACTTTTAACATTATTATGTGATTTATATACATTAACTATATTATATATTTTATATGCGGTCCAAGACAATTCCTCTTCACTCAATGCGGCCCAGGCAAGCCAAAATGTTGGACACCCATGCAATAGAGGAAAAAATACTAGCTATAAACAGTGAAATAGGTATTTTTATCAATATTTCTAAAGCACTAATGTGTGCAAACCAATGCAGTTGCCACTCCATGGTTTAGAAACTTAACAGTTGTCCAAGAATAATATTTACCTCTGACATCCATCACTCACAGTTTCTCTAATCCTTTATCCACAGTTTAAGTAAGTACTGTACTGATGCATGTAATGCTTTTCACAACATTTCCAAGGAAAAGTAGACAAATTCCAATGGTTATTATATTGTAGTGTAGTGTAGTGTAGTGTGGAGGTGGGGAACCTTTTTTTCTCTGATGGCACAGTGACCCACAGAAAAAAAAAAAAAAAATCAGTGATGGTGTGGACCCTCACTCAATTCACTGGCTGTAGTGGGGATGGGTTGAGGCATTAGCACTCATGGTCAAGGACAACAGGGGAAGGGGCTTCCAGCTCATGGCTTGGGGACTTGCCTTGGACTGGATCAAATTCAGAAGGGGCTGGATGTGGTTCATGGACCTGAGGTGTCCCAACCTTGTCCTGATGTAAGCAGGATAGCGTCTACATCATCCCATACTTGTGTGGTTTAAAACAAAAAGCAGTCAAGTAGCACTTTAAAGTCTAGCAAAATAGTTTATTAGGTGAGCTTTCGTGGGACAGACCCACTTCTTCAGACCATAGCCAGACCAGAACAGATAATATTGAGTCTGTTCTGGTCTGGCTATGGTCTGAAGAAGTGGGTCTGTCCCACGAAAGCTCACCTAATAAACTATTTTGCTAGTCTTTAAAGTGCTACTTGACTGCTTTTTGTTTTGATAGTGTATAGACTAGCATGGCTTCCTCTCTGTTACTTGTGCTGTTTAGTTTGTTTAAATAATCCCCAAACAACAACACTAACAATTTATCTAAACTATATCTCATCATAATGCTATCTGTACATTAACCAATGGAATACCTCATCTGACTGGAACATATTCAAACTTCTGACATCATATATGGTTCTTAGAAGTTGCTGTACATTTGAACTACAAAAACTATCTGTAATAACATAGTTCCCACAGGGACACTGGCTACTTCCTGAGACTACAACATTGGGTTCCTTTGTAATTTGTGGATGATACCTGCTCTGTAGTAGTTTTCATCAGTAGTTACAGATCAGCTCCAAACAAGCAGGACAATTCTATGTGCTTTTGGCTTTCTGAATAGGTTTTGCTTAGATTCAGTATGCAGTTAGACTAACAGATATTTTGGAGCATAAGCTTTCGTGGGCAAAGACCCGCTTCATCAGACGCATGAGTGGTGGAGTGGTTTCAGACGGGTATTTAAAGAGTGGGGTCCCAGTAAGAGGGAGGGCCAGAGCTAACAAGGTCTACTCAGCAAGGTGGAAATCGCTCAGTATCAACAGTACCTATCAAAAGAGGAAAACACAAGTCAGATCAGACAGGGGGATGTGAGCCTTTGTCAGAGTCTAATGGGGAGATATTAGCACCCAGAGCAGAGAAACTGCCTTTGTAAACTGCAAGCTACTCCCAGTCTCTGTTTAATCCATGGTTAATGGAGTCAAATTTGCAAATAAATTGCAGCTCAGAGATTTCTCTCTCCATTTAATTTTTGAATTTTTTTTTTTGTTTCAGGACTGTCACCCTTAAATCTGCCACTGAGCGTCCAGAGAGACTGAAGTGTTCTCCCACAGGCTTCTGTGTATTACCATTCCTGATGTCTGATTTATGTCCATTTATTCTTTTACAGAGAGACTGTCCAGTTTGGCCAATGTAAATTGCAGTGGGGCATTTCTGGCACATGATGGCATATATTATATTGATAGAAGTGGAGGTAAAGGAGCCCCGGATGGTATAGTTGGTGTTAGGTACTGTGATGTTGTCACTGGTGTAGATACATGAGCAGAGTTGGCAGCAAGGACTGTTGAAGCGGGTCTTTGCCCACAAAAGCTTATGCTCCAAAATATCTGTTAGTCTACAAGGTGCCACAAGACTTCTTGTTGTTCTCAAATCTACAGACTAACATGACTACCTCTCTGATAGTCTGCAGATGGTTTCTGAACCAAACTATTCACTGTAGAGTACAGAAATGTGGAAGTACACATGGAAAGCTCTACAGACTTCTTCAAAATATAACCATGTACCATATACATATATGAACAACTGCACAGATGCACATAAAGCCAGTAGTCTCTCTTCCACCTCTCCCCAATCCATCAAAAAAAGCACCCAAATCCAGTACCCACACCTCATCTACACATGCTAGTCCTGCACACCCCCTTGGTCCCACAAAGCAGAATTAACATTGGGAGACTTGGTAACATGACCTGAAGTTCAACAATGGGCTATTTCAGAGAACAGCAGCAGCAAGGTGGCTTAGCCTAGGCCCCTTGGAAGACACCTTATGGCACTATCACACTAATGAAGGGGTAATCTGTCAAGTAGGCTGGCCCCAGGCTATTTAGTGATTAACAGGTAAAAATCAACACAAGATTTAGCAAGAAAGCATACAGCAGCCCATGTAAACCACAAAGAACTACCCATGTGCTCACAACACACACATATACTGGTCAGCAAACTGGGAGTGGTCTCTGTGCTAGCACAATCTGAGTATGTTTGAAGGTACAGCAAGAGGTGTAACACATTGCATCAAAGTCTTGTTTCCACAGCAACTGCCAAACAATGTTGTTTTCATTATATAAAATTCCTAGGACACAGTTTTCAAGATAACAAATAGTAACCTTCTGAAAATTTCTATTGCATTATGTTCCCTGGCTTTGCCTTCCCCTGCGCCCCCCCTTTTTTTTTTTTTTAAAAAAAAAAAAAAAAAAAAAAAAGCAAGTTTTACTGGTGGAAATAATGGTGGCTGACTACATAATGAAAATCAATTTTAAAAAATCTAATCTACAAACCCATTCAAAAGGATGTAGCATAGGCAAAAATTAGCACACAATGGTCTGACATTTTCAAGAGAAATTACTGTTTTTTTTAGATTGGAAGGGCTTTGTAACATACGTCAATCTACTCTCAGCCTTAATAAATTGTTACTGCTAATTTAAGAAAAAGAAAGTTGGGAAACATAGCGAAGAAAAGATCCAATCAGTTTTGAATACATTCTCTTCTTGCTGAGTAAAGAGCTTTGGACTTGCACACAGCTGTCCGGAATTGAACCCGCAACTTTCAACACTAAAGCACAAGCACACCTATTTTTCTTGAAGTCTGCAATATCATAATTATATATGTATAAACCCTGAACTCAATCACTAGAGGGAGTCAAGATCTCTCTCTCTCTCTGTCATACACACAGGCAGAATAGTAGTTCACCTCCCTCTTACATGTACAAACACTTCAACAGGTACCAAAAACGTGTGTTTCAATGAGTGATCTTCTGCATCTCATCTTGAAAACATGCACTGCCTATGCAAGAAAGACGAAATTACATGGAGAACAATTAGATATATTTAATCTTGCCTACAAAGAGATTTAACAGACTAATAAATTTTGTGCACATAAATCCACACTGACAATATACCACTATTATAAACACAGCACCACTACTTGACCAATAATGCCAGCATATAACAAATGTGTTTCACAATGTAGGAAGCCATTTCCTTCAGCAATAATGAAAGCCTTTATTGTGCATTCATACAAGGAAATAAATGTTATGGAACAATAGGTGTCACTGGAATCAAAACATCAGAATTACTTCACAAAAAACTTAAAAAACTCTTCCTATAAACTATGATTCGGATAAAAAGGCGCACACACGTTCATTTCCCTTTCAAAACAACACTTTTAAAATTTGGTATCTACAGTTCCCAGCCCCTGCACCACAGATTCCTGCTGTTAGTCAGGGGTAGCTTCTGCTTCTCTGGCGCAACAAGCAAAGTACACTATGTAAGGCTGATACATGCTTATTTGATGTAATGAAGCAAAGTGAAGTGTTACCAACTTTTTGATTATAGCGTGAATCTCTTCTAGAGAATCCTGGAATTACACAAGAACCATTTTTTTCTACTCTTTATTAAGGCAAAGTTACAATAAAATGATAATTTACTACATTATAGGGTACCTACTTAGGTTAATATTCAAAAATTCTAGCTGAAGATTCAGGCTTGCTGACTGGACAGCCCTCCTTCCCTGTGTACACTGAATAGGCAAACCAAATTTCTAAATACCTCTCCCCTTTTTCCACTTCTCCCATGTACTTATTTATTGCTTAAACTTTTCATTACAAGGATACGCTACATTTTACTGTACAACAGTTCCAAAGAAGGAGTCACATTTTTTCCAGTAAAGTGCTTCACAACGTCTAGCTGCTAACAATAAGGAACACATTTATCACCCTTTAAAAAACGTAGATGCTTTTCCACAACATTAAGCAAGCAAAAAAGAGGATCTCTGGGAAGCTGGCATTTTGTCATAAAAATTAACCCCTTTACTAATTTCCTCTTCAAATAATATATTCATGGACATACCTGGCACATGTTCTCCTTTCCGTAGAACCCCTCCAATGGGGTTATGTCCTAGTAGCAAAAACATGATGGATCCCAACTGGAGTCAAATGCTGTGTATACAGAATTTGTAAAAAATCTTTTTTGAGCTACACAAATTGAAGATGTACATTGGGGTGGCCAATAAATGTGGCTCCTCCTTGGAGCTGCCTGCCAAGAGTGCTGTCCACTGCTCTGCACACGCAACCCAGCGCCTGATGGGAGAAGCGTGTGGCAGCAGTGGTAGCAGCTATGGTGAGTTACCAGCATCAAGTTAGAGCGGGTGGGGCTGGGGCTGCCTGGCTGTACAGGAAGGGGGAGGCATTGAGGCAGGTATTATATATTTATGTATCTAGTATACCAAGATAGATAAAAATAAATATATAATGCATGGCTCTTCTCACTCTATCCACATGGCTCTTTGCCCTCTGTGGCTCTTAGTCCCTAACTGATTTGCTACCCTGATGTATACCTTCCTTCCGACTCAAGACCCACTTATCCAGATCAATTTCTTTGTCCAAATACCTCTCCCATCTTTTCCATTTTTTTTAAAAATACGATTCTAGCCCTGATGTTTTCAGAGAAACACTTGGGTAAAGGTCGGAAATGTACTATAAAGGCTCCAAGCTCTAGAAAACAAACTCAATTTTGAAGGGGAAAGAGAGGAAGGAAGAGAAGGGAGGAAGCTGAAGCTCATGATTTTGAAACCACACTCTTGATCTTGAGTACCTCCTGGTTTTTGAATGCTTCAGGAAGAAATACTGAAATATGGAGTTGTAAGAGAGACTTTCTCCCCTAGGTCTTCCTAGTTCACATACCACGATTTAACAAATCAATACCTTGCATTAAAGCCATCACTGCTTTGGGAGAGAAGGAGTTAGGGCTCCTTTACACAGCTTCAGCACTTAAACTCTTAAATCAACCCACAGATTTTTAATAGAACAGCAATCCCTCAGAACTGAAAAAAGAGTGCTTTTAAAACAAAGCATTATGAAGTAAATTCCAGCCACTTAAAGAAATATCAATAAAATTAATTAATAACTAAATAAAAAAAACCTCTTCTTGGCACCAAATGCAAATACAAACTCTGCATATACCCAGACTTTTAAGGAATGCACCTGTGCACTATTTTTAGAATTCAAAATTAGTATGACTAACAACAAAACTAGCTCTGTGCCTCAAATCAAAATAAAGCAATATTACTGTTTAATATATACTGCAATATCTTTACTCAACATTCTGCACTCTAAAGCTATGCATTCAACAGGCTTTAATTATCTCCTCTATCTAAAATGCTTAAGAGGTATTTGGTGGTGGTAGCGGTTTTTCTTTTTGTTTTTTCTTCTTTCAATCTTTCAGACTATTGCATTAGAAAAAATATGGAACCTCCAGCAGATATTGACTCCTACCAATAAATTAGTATTGCTTAGAAGGACCATTTACACCATTAGAAAGTTTCCTAAACAAATTAACTGCAGAGTAAAAGACAGGAAAGATTTTCCTTTTACAACTGTAAATTGTTTTGGAAAGCAACAGTGAAAGGATGCAAAGGAATGTTTGTTTTGGCATTGCAGACCATTATTCATGACCAAAATACCTATTTAAAACCGCAATAATTGATAAATGTTATTTTACACTCTCGTACTCCACTGACTCATTCATTCCCCAACCTGGTTATATATATTAAGAGAGGAGAAAAATTAGTAACACTGCACTCTAGCTTCTAATCTGCCTGAATAGAATGGTATCAATTTAAATAGAGACATTTCCCATAAAAGCAACATGTTATTTATCAGACTACTCCAACCGAAGTGTAACAGTTGACATGTGGCTTGAAAATAATATATTTCCTAAGTTGAAGTTTGCAATTATCTACAGAACTCACTGACTGATTTTCCTGGGGAACACAAACCTCTCTCCACATGTCTTAGCTTCACATATAACGGACATCTACACTGCAATAAAAAGCCCAGCACTAGAGTCCCCACATTAGTAGTGTGCTTCAGCATGCACTAAAGTATTTTGCTGAACAGGGAGGGATGTAAGCACATGTTTAATGCTGTGCTAAATCATAGCTATACTCGGTCATCATTATAGTGAAACTAATCTTGGCCGTGTTCCACATTGATCAGAAAGCTGAAAAACATAGTTCCATCATTCTAGGATGAGGGTGTCCAACCTTATTTCATCAGGGGCCATATGGCAATTCTTTACATGTTTCAGGGGCTTAAAACACAAAACAGTCCCAAACCACCACCCCCCAGGCTTAAACCCCTCACAGTACCCTGCAACTCCAAACTGCCCCCAGTGTAAAAACCCCCCACAACCCCAAACTGCCCCCACCCTCAGCCTTAAACCCACCACAGCCTCAAACTGTCCCCTTCCCACCCCCAGGCTTAACCTCCCTCGCAGCCCCAAACCACTCTGTCACTGGCCTCACAACACAGCCAGAGCTCTGCCCCCAGGGCCAGTGGTGGCTTCACGCCCCAGCTGCCGGGGCTCTGCGGCAGCTGGCCCCACGGAAGACAGCTCTGCCGTGGCAGCCGGCCCTGCAGACTGGATAAAAGGGCCACCTGTTGGACACCCTGTTACAGGATCTATGTTAAGCAATTGATAAGACCATTGCATGTAGAACTAAGACTACACACATTGGAGCCGAAGAAAAATAATCTCAATAGAAAATGGATGTCTACTGAGAGAATAAATTTGACTAATGAAAAAGCAATGGAGTAAAAATTAAAGTTTAAAATAGTGTTGTCCAATCAAATGAAGGGGGGAGGAGGAGGAAAGCCCAAACTCTAAGTCCATAAATGAAGTTTCTTATTTCAATATGTTCACCCAGAAAATCTAGAGTGATTGCTTAGTACCGTATGGTTACAGTCTGACTTGTTACTGGCCCTGCATGAGAACACTTGTTCTATTCAGAAAACGTGAGTGCCGGGAATTACATCACTTAAAAATGTTATATTAGTGAAGGTAATTTCCTTTAGCTGAATACCTTTTCTCTTCCCCACATAAATTTAAAAAACAAGAAGTGACCATGCTTGAATGTTAGTTACACTATGGTGTTAGATGCACTGTGTGTATTGAGAAGGCTTAATTTAACTTTCTAGGAGCTTAAAATAATAACCATAAAGACCGTGCCTTAAATTACCGATAAAAAAAAAAAGCCCACAGATATTCAGAGTTCAAACTAAGAAATGTCTAATGTAATTGAACTTTTGCAACAACTGCATTATAAAAGCTAAATAAAACATTTTGGTGGAGCTGAAAAGGTGGGTCACTTTTAATAGGAAAGGGAACATCAAAAAAAAAAATCTAGTAACATTGAAGTTTAAATCCATATTCAGCCAAGCCAAATAAACCTTTCTGCACAATCATTTGATAATTCTCTAAATACTAGGTTTTGTAGATGTACTGCGGGGTGACAGTAATGAAGCATCTTTATTGTTTCACCCTACAATTGTGAGATGCTTTAAGTTTCTCTCATCTGTTCTAACCTGAACTTGCTAACAGATATTCACTTCGTACACAGATTAAACCAAATTCCCCTACTTTATGTTTAATCCCAAACTATTTTTTTAAATTTTCTGCATCACTTACGTACATGCCAGTTTTATTCCAATTCCATTTCCACCCCTTGAGAGTTGTACCCTGACTCCTTTTGCTCGATCAGTTCAGCGATAACCCTTGCACTAGACAACAAAAAATTTTTACTGTGCAGATTGGGCTGGCATGATTACTATGGCGACCATGTACAAAACATGTCACAATTTAAGTTTTCCATATGGCTCAATACAGACACCAATTCCAGAGCCTATGCAATTGGGACCTAACTTCAAAAGTTCCAGGCATACACAAATCATTGTCATCAGCTAAGCTGTGTGGATTCAGAATTACTTTGAAGACAGGCCATTAATTTAGGGCTTGGAAAATACAGGAGAAATGGCAATAGCAAGCAAAAATCACTGAGAAAAATCATGTTTCCCAATTAGGCAACAAGACAAAAGGGAAGGGAATGAAAGTTCACCTGTACTGTATAGAAAAAGTGTACTCACAAAACTTACAGAAAAAGCCAAAGAAATAAACTTTATCAAGCTTTTGTACATAGAACACTAGCACTAAACATGTTGAAGCAACCAACTGGGCATGCACCTTTCAAGGGCTGAAGAGGTAATTTTTCATAACATACTTCTACAGGATCAGTGATAAAGACAACTAGAGCCAATAAGTTAACTCTACATTTGCTACTTACTTAGCAGCACAATGCACAGTGCTGTACCACAGGTCTGGATCTAACACTCATCCTAACTATTTTTTTAAATGTACATAGATACAGAATTAGACTGCAAGGTTCAGACTGAACAACACTTGAAGCACCTACTCCTAGCAGAACACGCTTCAGCTCTTAATTTTTCCATTTCTACTGTATTTCCAGCAATAGAACTATGAGTTGATAAAAGTAAATATGTAAGGGAGTAAGTCCCAGTTCAGTAGAAAGAGGTTTATTTTGGCTAATCCCAGCAGCATAAATTAGTGTCCCACAGTTAAACCTCATGAATTCAGATTAAAGTATCTCTCTTCCATTTTTCAGGGTATGAGCCACTGAAGTGAAACATTTCCAGAGTAGCTACCCACAATTAATAATGAAGAAATGAATAAAGAAACAAACCAAAGCCTAAACTATGGTATTAAATATTAATTTTACATAACTATATGTTTAGTGGATTTATTCAGATACTAAAGTTTAACCAAAGTACTGATTTATTAAGCAAAACCACAATGGAATGCCAGTAATGCTTCCAGTATAATCCCACTGCTGGTATATAGGAAAACCTAATCATTTTTCTGACCTATTCCACCATTTATAATACAACAAATTTTGGCATATTTGATAATACGGATACCAACCTTCAATTAAATTAATCAATGGAAGGCATTGCTGGACTAAACAAGGCGCCCACAGTCATCTACCCGTAGTGAGATTACATCAGTATAGTTACAGAGAAGTAGAGAGATTACATCAGTATATTCAGATAAACAAAAAGAAAAAACAAAGAACCACCACACCCTTAACATTCAAACACAAAGAGCTAGCTGTAGTTTAATGTATCTTGTATCAGTCAGACTCCAAATATGAGTCTGCTTTCTTAAGATACAAGAGCTTACCGGGTCCTCAGAAAGGAAAGAAAAAAAATGTGCTTTCATTAGATTTAACTTCTTAGTTCTTTTCTGCAGGATTAGTGCATGCTTCTTTTCAGTTTTTCAATATTCCTATCTCAGCCTTCTCTCCATAACTATCCTGTAGGGTTGCCAGGTGTCCATTTTTTAGCAGGAGTCGGAGAGAGAGCATGGTACTGCTTCTGGAAGCTGCTTGAGGTAAGCGCCACACAGAGCCAGAACCTCTGAACCACCCCCCATCCTCCTGTTCCTGCCTGATCTTCCACCAAACCACTGGGTCCAGCCGGGATCAACCTCCTATGTCCATAAACCCCTCATCCCCAGCTTCACTTAGAGCCTGCACCCTCAGCTGGAGCTCTCACACACCAACCCCCTGCCTCAGCCTGAAGCTCCCTCCCCTACTCCAAACTGCTCGGTTCTGCCCCCCCCCCCCATCCCAACCCTCTTAGCCCAGTGAAAAGGAACGAGGGAGTGAGGGTGGGGAAAGTGAGCAACAGAAGGTGGAGTGGTTGGGGGTAGTGCCTGAAGGTGGGGTGGGGCAGGGCAAAGTTGTTCAGTTTTGTGAGAGTAGTAAATCAGCAACCTAGCAAGTTTACAATCCCCACATCCACTGTAGTACTTCCCATTACAGCCAACAGCCTGATGTACCATGTCACCTTATTGAAATTCTCTCTCTTTGCCTCTTAAGTATTGGCCCAATAGGGCATGCTGATTTAAAATGACATCAATTACAAACTCATCTCAGTTTCCTTAATTTATCTGGTCCTCCCTCCCCACCACACGCACACACCCCATCACCTTCACCAGGGAGGCAAACACTGAAGAAAAAGCAACTCCCTCTGCTCCCACTGACCTAGTCTATTTCACTTAATTAAACCAGCTCAGAAACATTTTTTAAAAAGCGAAACAGGAATATATTCATGGTCTCAAATGCAGAAGGCATACATATACACACACTAACCCCACACCTGTACTCAACTAACTTGCTCTCGCCTGTGTGTGCAGTTATTAGGCTCAAGGTATTTCAAGAACAGCCTTTGAAATGGATCCTGTTTCACATTAATAGAAACATTTTCTACTCTCCGTATGGAAAAGCTTTTGCCCAAGATTTGAACTTTTATGTAAAGCTTGGTTGATGCTTTCCTTTCCTGTGTCAGATTGTAAGGCGCCCAGAGGCAAAGTATGAATAATGCTACCCAGATCTTTTTTAGTGCAATGGTGGCTAAAAATTTCTCACATGGTATCTCAACAAGACTTATGGTTTTGAAGCTCAACTTCCACGAAAGCGTCTGCAAATTCTCTAGAGAGCTGTAACATATCAAATGTAAACAGGGGCCCTTTGGCATCCCACCAGCCATAGAATTTATAAGAGAATTTTAACAAGACAATGAATTCCAATACTGTTTAAAATTAAAACCTATGAAACTTGTTATGAAGCACTATTAATATGATTAGAGTATCTATGCTTAAGAATTAATAAGGAAGGAGGGAAACATTCATGGACTCTGAGCCAATTTCAGGAAAGCTACCTCAGAGGAAAGTGTGAAGTCTATTCCAAGATGTACTGTGCTTCAGCAAAGCCTATCATGCTTCCAAGGAGGGATTCTCAGCTCTTTCTAGGGTAGTCAGTGCTTCAGTCTAGGAGAGGAGATATGGCTGGACACGGTAGGGCGCATCATATTTAACCTCTTGCTGGTCTCTACATGAAAGCTCCTACTGGCAGGAGACTCTGAAGGGAGCCACTGAAGAGGCACGTGTTCCAGCTGTCCAAGTCACAACCCTCTTTTCAGTGCATACCACTCATTTTTCAGTAATGCACTGAACTCTTTATAGAGCTGTGCAGCTATTTTTTGCTGACAAGAGAAAAAGGGTGCTAACTTGGAACTGCTGAGAGCGCACGAACACTTCCATTGGTATTTACATCAGTGGTAATCCTAGTTTAAATAGCTAAAAGTTGTGTGAATTTCAGTGGTATTTCTATTTGAAAGAATAAGCTAAAAAGCAGGTCTAGGAAGGGGGAAGAGACAGTCAGCCTTATGGTTATCTAATCCATACTAATACAGCACACAGTATTGTCTGCCCTTGCCCACCTTTGATATTTGCACTTCTACGTCCCAAGTTATGAATAAGACACATCAGCTGTGTCTACACTAGGACTGTGCTTTCGAATGAGACATGCAAATTAGGAAATTGAACCTGAAAATGAGACGCAGAGTTACATATCTGGCATCTCATTTGATTAGTCTCCTTTTGAAAGAGCATGTTCTAAAAGAAAAAAAAAAAAAAGTAGTGTAGCTGCAGCTCTTTCTAAAGTAAGCCCTGTTTTTGAAAGAACCTGATTCCTAAATCTGTAAACCTGTAAATCTGCACCTCATTTGCATTTGATTTCCTCATTTGCATGCCTCTTTCAAAAGCGCAATGCTAGTGTAGACACATCCATCCAGCTTAATTAGCTCCACAATTTAAGCCTAGTAATGACAGATAACTTTTTTCGCCCCAATATATTATATCTATCTATATATTGGATTCTGTTTTTAACTTCCAATCCCTCTGATGAAGTAGGTTTTAGCAATGAAAGCTCATGACCTAATAAATTTGTTTGTCTCTAGGGTGCCACAGGACTACTTGTTATTTTTGAAGTTACAGACGAACATAGCTACCCCCTGAGGACATTTATTATGTAATGTAGTTCGTAAAGCAATTTTCAGAGTGTAAAGTCTCAATCCATTTTTATAGGGCACTTTTGTATTCTAAAAGTTCTGTGAACATGCTTTTTCTAACTACATCTTACCTACAGTGACAAATGTGAAAAGGTCACCTGTAATGCACTAATACATTTAGAAACCAAGACACACTGGTTGCCATTTTCACTTCCCCACTTGCTGGGGAAAATTTGGGGGTCAATTTCATGATTTTTTAATTTTTGTGATTAGCAATTCTGTTCACAGTATAAACCTATTACATATAAATGTTTCGTAAGTTTATACGTTTCACACACACACACATTCGTATACATCTCATAGCTTTCCAAATATTTTTGTTAGGATTTTACACTGTTTCATTCTTTTGAACTTGTATGTTGCTGGCTATGTCTACACACTAGTACCCCCCCTTTCGAAAGGGGAATGCTAATGAGACACTTCAGGATATGCTAATGAGGTGCTGCAATGAATATGCAGTGTCTATTAGCATAATGGTAGCCATGGCACTTCGAAAGTGCTGCTTTCTATCATGCGCAGCTCGTCTACACAGGTTGCTTTCTGAAAGGACCCCGCACACTTCATAATTAGTTATAGGAATAAGGGGATTTCAAAGTGTGCAGGGTCCTTTCAAAAAGGACCCTGTGTAGACAAGCCACACGCGATTGACAGTGGCCCTTTCGAAGTGCTGCAGCTGCCATTATGCTAATCATTAGCATATCACTAAGTGTCTCACTAGCATCCCCCTTTTGAAAGGGTGGTGCTAGTGTAGACATAGCCAGCAACATACAAGTTCAAAAGAATGAAACAGTGTAAAAATCCTCACAAGAATATTTGGAAAGCTGCACTAATTTGGGGCTTCAAACAAACAAGAGGGGAGGAGTTAAGTAACTCGTTTCAGAAAAACATCCATAACAATTTAAAGAGCAAAGCAACATAAAACACGCAATGTTCAGCTTATTTTTCACCCCCCAAAGTTCACCATGAAATGTCAGCAGGTTTAAGTAATCATAACACAAGACCTTACTACTCTAAAATTCGTTGACGTTCAGACAAAGCTGAATAAATAAATGAAAGCCAGTTAAAACACTTCTGTATTTTCCTCTCTCCATTCTCAAGATGCAACATTTCTGAAATTCAGCTCAAGTTATCAAAATATCCTAGCTTCATGACGGAGCCTACCATTGTAGAGTGTCATCTGTAAGAAAAACAAATATTCCACCAGCAGAAATTAAACACACTCTGAGTAACAGCAGCATGTGGTGCAGAGTATTTGAGAACTTTCTTGTCTCTTCTTATTCCTACTACGGACCCCAGAAAGTCCACTGGCACTTTTACAATAACTGCAATAAACATTTTAGCAATCCAGCTATTGCAACAATGGGCTTGTGCATGAGAACTTACAACTGAAGCTGGCCATGTTATTTTCATCATCCACACTGAAGAAAATGCAAAATTTCCATTTACTCCAGAGGGAGCAGCGGGACTTACCCTTTGCATAAGACAACCTACATGAAGTAAAAGCTTTTACTGAACCTGCCTCTGTTGGTGGAAATGACAAGCTTTTGAGCTTACCTGCAGTATAGCTCAGTTAAGCTCAAAACCTTCTCAATTTGTCCAACAGAAGTTAGTTCAATAAGAGGTATTACCTCAACTACCTCCTAACCCTAGCGCCAAAACAGGTATAGCACAGCAAACAGCAACGGATGAAGTATAACATTGCCCTTTTCAAGAGGTACTCCACACCTCACATAGGCACACTGATGTATATAAACAACTTAGAGATTATTGGTCTAGAAAAACATGTAAGGAATGGGGAAAATAATGCTTTTGTAAAACCAGGGATTTTTTTGTGGCAGTATGGGACAGAATGCCAAACTGGCACCTCAGCAACCCCAGATGGGATCCCCAGCTAGCTGGTGAGGGGACCCTGACAGCTATGCAGTGGGGAGCCAGATGGGGCATGGAGCCCTGCCAACAGCTCCAGCCCCAGGGACCCAGCTGAGCTGGGGAACCGCGGCAGCCCCAGGAACCCAGCTGAGCTGGGGAGCAGAGCCCCACTGGCAGATCTGGATCTGGCTGGGGCTGTTGGAACCCCAGCACCCTCAGGGACCCAGCTGGGGCCAGGAGCTGCCCCAGGGCTGCAGGGATGAGACCTGGCCAGGGTGCAGAACCCCACTGGCAGCTCCAGCCCCAGGGACCTAGCCAAGGGGCCAGGGTCTCTGGCAGCCCCACAGAAGGGAGCCAGCTGGGGCATGGAGCCCCACCAGCAGCCGCAACTGCAGGAAACTCTGGCGTTGGAGAGGGAACTGTGTAAAACCATTACTTACATCTGACATTTATGTATTCATCCATCTTCTGTTTCCTTGCCCTTTGATGACAGTGTATATATTATGTTTAACACAGGCTGAGTAAAGTCATCTCAGCTTCTTAAAATCTGCTGGACATTTCTGTGCAAAAAACAATTGCCACTGCTACAATAAATCCAAATTAGTGCATCCAAGATCAGTTTCAATGCTTTCTTTTAAACACAGCTGGTATACGGATACAAATTACTGCTACAAGATGCATTGGTTATTTTTTTAAAATATAACAGGAAAGAATTTACATTTCCTTCAAAAGCCAGAATACCATAACAATAAGCATTTTAGCTAGTGTCTGTACTGTAGTTTGAACAAGTAAATCACTATTAGGGTTACTGCTCTACAAATATATGTGCTGGCATAACTTTTATCCATATAATATTTGAGACAGGTATATCTCAAGTATTAAAAACAAATACATTTTAATATGTTATATTATAAAAATTCATTTTAAAACAGTGGCACTTTAAGAGACTGTTGAAATGGAATTTACAAACACTTGTAAACTGTACAAATAGATAACTAATTCTATAGGTTTATCCTGCATTACTTGGCTGGTGCCATGACTAATATTTAGCTACAAAGTAACGCTTGCCAGCAGATGCAAGATTAGTCTGAAATCCTGTGAGGATAAGTTAAATGTTTAAAAGGCTTGACAGTAGTGAGACATGAATAGAAAATATTCATATTGCACTTGGGAAGCAAGGAGATTAGTTAATTGTTCGAACTACTGTTGGAAAATTTAGTTTACAGAAAATGGGGCCAGTTTTACTTCCAGTAAAACAGAAACATCCACACTTATTGCTGCTGCTGTTTTTTCTGGAGTAGGAGAACTTGCTCTTTTATGCAGTTTGATCATTCCACCAAGTTATGTGAATGCCTTTGGCTGTAAATGCCCCAAACATGTTTCTGAAATGATATTAGTAATTCACATCTGCAGAAGCAAAAGTTCAACATAATTTCATTTATCCTAGTAAACCAACCACAGGGCCAGTTATTTCACAGGGGAGAAAAAGTCAGGCCACTGTTTAGAAGAGGGAGATATGTAAACTTTTAGTGTGATGCCATTTTTCCCCTTTTGCTTCCTCCATTACAAAGCATCAAGAAAGTGAAGTTTTAAGATCTACACTAAAGCAAGTTAAGTGCTCAGAAGAGAATGCCTTTCATACAAAAATGGACAGTGTCACATTTGATTGCTCAGCAATATTCCATTCTTTTGAGTTCTGATCCTGGAGTGATAGCAGGCATGACCACAAATTCCAAGGAAGACAGTAAACCTGTGCCTATGTATGCATAATTTCCATGCTGCCCCCAAGACAGAGTATGAATTTATAACAGGAAAAGCCACTACCACAGTCAATATTTGCAAACTGATAACACACAAGAGCATTAGTATCCAATCTAAACAAACAGGAGAGAGGGGTAGAGAAATGCAATAATGCTTGGTGCCACTATTTAATAACTTGGTAAACGTTAACATTTTTAACATGGTGACCCGTGTGTTTCACACAAAGAAAATTTTAAAGAAATCCAACCATTACCCTAAACTGCGCTAGACTTTCCAGACTGCTAAATGCACAAACATCTACTTCTTTGCTTTGGTCATCCTACCTGAAGCTACATTTAATTCCTATTTTGATGGAACAGCACAGACATATAGAACAATTTGATCTTAACTATAGCAGAAGTTGGTTACGATGACCTTAAGAAGCTATTTTCACATATGTGGAGAGTGTAATATAGGTATTCTTGTTCTATAACACCTTCCACTTTTCACATTGCTTCAACCACTGCAACTAAATTCCATACCGTTATTTTTTGCACAGTTATGAAAGGTGGTGCCTTGGGGTTTGTGCGAATGATCTCTACCTAAGCTCTTTTACAGAGATTTCAAATTTGTGAGTTGCAGTCTACATGCACATACCATAGGAGTAGTGGGCCAAAGTTTTGAGAGAGAAAGAGACAGAGGGACTTTAAAACCTTTTAAAACGTCAAACGAAAAAGTTTCAAATGTAACATAATATAATTATTTATTTCTCTTTTACAAGGTGGAAACCCTGGTCAGTTTGAAGCATTATATATACAATACAGGAACCACACTGCAAGGACATGACTTACCACACAATGGCTGTGTTTACACTAGCCCAAAACTTTGAAGTGGCCATGCAAATGGCCATTTCGAAGTTTACTA
Organism: Carettochelys insculpta; assembly: GCF_033958435.1. Lineage (NCBI taxonomy): Eukaryota > Metazoa > Chordata > Testudines > Carettochelyidae > Carettochelys > Carettochelys insculpta. The sequence goes on from NC_134139.1 coordinate 94,956,187, forward strand.
ATGAAGCACTGAAATACATATTCAGTGCCTCATTAGAATGCCGGCAGCCGCTGCACTTTGAAATTGATGCGGCTCGCCACTGCGCGGCTCGTCCTATCTGCTGTTACGAATAAGGGGCTTTCGAAGTTACTGGGGTCCTTTTGAAAAGGAGCCGCGCGGCGGCTAGCCGTGTCAATTTCAAAGTGCAACAGCTGCCGGCATTCTAATGAGGCGCTGAATATGTATTTCAGCGCTTCGTTAGTAAACTTTGAAATGGCCATTTCAAAGTTTTGGGCTAGTGTAAACGTAGCCAATGACACTCAAATATAACTCACTATATATCACTGAAGCCTTTGCAAGATGTTGTGTGTGTGGTTTCTTTAAATATATTTGTTTGGAAAAGTATAAGCAAAGTCATCCTCCAGCTTACATTTTGTTTTCCTGTGTTCTGGCTACACCTGTGTCTATGAAACAATGTAATCAGATGTAACAAATATCCCTCCTGTTAACTAGTAATAAAAAGAAAAAAATCTTCAAGACAGTTTCATTACTGTACAGGATGCTTAACACAAAGCAACAGGTGTGCAATCATGAACTATAGCCTGTTCATTTCCTTTCTGAGAAAAAAGGAATGGTCACCAAATTAAGAATTCCCATCTACTGGACACAAAAGGAAGTGTATACTTTCCCCTGATCATTCCACTGTAACAATAGAAAATGTCAGAGGGGCAGTGCTGTCTTCTTGCTTTCATATATGCAAGGAAGTAGGGAATGTGTATCAGTATTTTTGTTTTAATTCATTTTAGCTGACATTTTCATGTGCAATAATTTCTTAGAGGTTGGATTAGGCCCACCCTGTTTTGCTGAATTTTTTTTAAAAAACAATAAATGTTTTCCTTTACATCAACAAGATACATCGTACATGTGGATATCTTAGAATCACAACAGATTTTGTAACAGACTTGAAACAAAAATCATCTTAAAAATGCTATTGTATATGCACCAAACATAAAACTCAGATCATGTCACTAACACCAGTATGCCTAAATATTTATCTGACCATTACACTTCTCATTGTATTAGTCTCTTTAAAACTCAAGCCACATAAGTGGATGTTTTGGTGAAAGAGCCACGCTCATTGGTTATTTGGTTGAAGAGTGCCATGCTGGTATAAATGCAGATTTTATGTATTTACTTATTTATTAAGAAAAATAGTGCTGCTACTCACCCCAAATATGGGATGTGAACCTCCCCGTCCCCCACCCCCCATGGATGGCAGCCCCAGCCATGCAAACCCCAATCAGAGTGTAGGGGGCCTGCAACCCCAAGGTGCCCGGCAGCACGTGAGGCAGGACTGGCAACACCCAGCAGCACTAAAATAACAGCAAAAAAGGTGGTGAAATGCTGTTCTGGTGCTTTCCTCCAGAAAAAAAGCTCTGGGTAAATGGGTCTAGTACACTGAGGCTAGGTCTACACTGCTACAGAAGAGCAACGCTCTCAGGATCTATCTTCCAGGGTTCTGTTTCATGCATGCAGGAAACAATGCTTTCTGGGGTCAAATCGACACTGGAACTTCTCCCGAGCAGCAAGGATTAAGGAATGTCGAACAGAGACACCCTGTCGACCTTCTTCTGTTTAAAACGACATTAAAGTCAACGGCTGATACGTCCATTTTAGCTATACAGTTGGTGTAGCAGAAATTGCATATCAGCGGTTGACTGCTATGTCTAGTATGGACATAGCCCGGGTAACTATGACCCAGGAAATCAGGTTTTATTTGTGCAAGGTCTGTCTTTGGCAAAGTTATTGTATTACCAACTCACTATTTACAAGGCAAGTCAAGTCAAGAAGGACAAGTAAACTCCTTCTTAAGTGACTTTCTTCCAGGTGACTTAAAAAGAAGTCTAACTCTTACTATAAACACCACAAAACAGTAAAAGTACCTAATACACTGTTCCCCCTCTCCCCACCCCGCAAAAAGACAGCTCATTTTACATACACATACATATCTCTCAGAACTGGAAGGGACCTCAAGACCTCATGGAGTCCAGTCCCCTGCCCTCTCAGCAAGACCAAGCATCCTCCCTGAGGGATATTTTTTAAATCTATTTGCCCCAGACCCCTACATGGCTTCCTCAGGGATTGAACTCACAACCCTGGGTTTACAAGGCCAATGCTCAAACCACTCAGCTTATTTACAATCTTTGATAACATCATCAGCTTTAAAAGCAGATTACACTGACCAAATTTCAGTATACATGAAACCCTATTTTTCAAAAATAAAGTATTTAGAGTGTACTCATCTAATCAATGGAACACTGTGGGGTCAATAAAAGTAATAAGACAAAACGGATTAGGCAATTTAGAAAGAAAGGTTACTCACCGTAGTAACGGTGGTTCTTCGAGATGTGTCCCCGTGGGTGCTCCACATTAGATGTCGGGCTCGCCCGGCGCTGCAGATCAGATCTTCCAAGCAGTTTCTGCCGGACCGCGCATGCGCCAGTGCGCGCCGCTCCCTTGCGCACTCCTGGCCACGTGCGCGATCCAGTCCCCGCCAGTTCCTTGACCAACCGCCTCGGATGCTCCTGCAAAACACTAAACAGAGATCCGAAGCGGGGAGGATGGGCGGGTAGTGGAGCACCCACGGGGACACATCTCGAAGAACCACCGTTACTACGGTGAGTAACTTCTCTTTCTTCTTCGAGTGTCCCCGTGGGCGCTCCACAATAGGTGACTACCCAGCAGTAACCCAAGATACGAGGTGGGTAATCGGATTATGTGCAGCTTGTCCCCGAGAGGACCGCTGTCGAGAGACGGGTATCCTCTTGGAATACCCTGTGAAGGGCGTAATGTTTGGCGAAGGTGTCATAGGATGACCAGGTCGCCGCTCTGTAAATGTCTTTTAGCGCAACGCCCTTGAAAAAGGCTGTTGATGCCACCACCGCCCTAGTGGAATGAGCCCGGGGTGTGGCCAGTAAAGGAGTCTTTTTGAGTTTGTAGCACATTTTTATGCAGGATACGATGTGCTTCGAGATTCTCTGCGAAGAGAGACCTTCTCCTTTCGATTTGGGAGCGAGAGAGACTAGGAGTCTATCCGTTTTCCGGAAGGACTTGGTCCTGTCTATATAGAAGGCTAGCGCCCTCCTCACGTCCAGGAGGTGTAGGCGCGCCTCTTTGTTAGAGTTATGAGGCTTTGGATAAAACGAGGGTAAAACAATAGGTTCGTTAATGTGAAACTCAGAAGAAACTTTGGGAACAAAGGCTGGATGCAGCCGTATGGTTACCGCCTCCTTGGAAAAAACAGTGCAGGGTGGCGTTGCCATAACTGCCGCAAGCTCGCTCACCCTGCGAGCTGACGTGATTGCGAGAAGGAAGGTCGTCTTTATCGTAAGGAGGCGGAGGGAAACCGTGGCCAAAGGCTCGAACGGCGGTCCCGTTAGCGCATTAAGCACCAGGTCCAAGTTCCACGAAGGTGGAAGCGGTTTCCGAGGGGGGTATAGGTTTACCAACCCTTTGAGGAACCTGGTAACCATGGGATGGGCGAACAGCGTGTGCCCTTCCTCTTCATGTCTGAACGCCGAAATGGCGGCAAGGTGGACCTTTAACGAGGATAGTGAGAGAGTCCTCCTCTCTTGAGGTCCAGTATATACTCTAATATTACAGGTATAGGCACCGAAAGGGGGGCTAGCTGCTGTGAAGCGAGTCCATTTCTGCTTGTAGGTCTTCCTGGTGGAAGTCCTCCTGCTACTTTCTAGGACTTGTTGCACTTCCTCCATACATGTGCTCTCTAGGGAGCTGAGCCATGGATTAACCACGCTTGTACTCGCAGGCCTTGGGGGTGCGGATGCACTATGGACCCCTGGGCTTGTGTGAGCAGATCCGGCACCACCGGAAGGGGCATCGGTGGACGGTCCAACATGCACAGGAGTAGGGGGAACCATTGCTGTCGATCCCATGTTGGGACTATGAGGATCATTCGGGCTCCTTCCCTCATGGCTTTCTGCAAGACTTTGTGGATCAGCACTGTGGGAGGAAAAGCGTAAAGCAGGGGGCCCCTCCAGGAGATCGCGAATGCGTCCCCCAGGGACCACCGTCCCAGTCCTGCCCTGGAGCAGAATCGTGGGCACTTCTTGTTGTGTTGGGTGGCAAACAGGTCTATCTGGGGAAAACCCCATGCGTGAAAAATCGGTCGTAGCAGATCGGGACAGATCTGCCACTCGTGCGTGAGTGCGAAACGCCTGCTCAGCTGGTCTGCCTTCACATTGTGAGCGCCTGGTAAGTACGAGGCTTTCAAGGTTATATTGTTGGCGATGCAGCAGTTCCACAACCGGACTGCTTCCGCACATAAGGCACGGGACCGAGCTCCTCCTTGACGATTTATATAAAACATGGTGGAGGTATTGTCTGTACTGATCCCAACTACTTTGCCTTGTATATGGTCTCAAAAGTGTCTGCAGGTGTTGAAAACTGCTCTGAGCTCCAGTATATTTATGTGCAGCGACTGCTCCGTGGAGGAGCACAGCCCTTGCGTCACCTCTTCGCCCATGTGTGCTCCCCACCCTATGAGGGAGGCATCTGTAGTAAGAAAAACCGATATTTGTGGGTGGTGGAAGGGTACCCCTGTTAGCAAGTTCTTGGGGTTTACCCACCATTGCAGGGATTTGCGCACCTCTGCTGTGGGCGACACCACTCTGTGAACGGTGTGTGCTGCCGGTTTGTATATGCTGGCCAGCCAGTGCTGCATGCTGCGCATGTGTAACCTGGCGTTCTGTACTACGAACGTCGCCGCTGCCATGTGGCCCAGCAGCTGTAAGCACGTCAGGACCGGCACCGTAGGGCTGAAGGTGATGACCTGCACGAGGGAGCCGATGGCCCGAAAGCGAGTCTCTGGTAGATATACTCTCGCTGTAACAGAATTTATGCGTGCCCCTATGAACTCTATGTCCTGCGTGGGGTCTATCTTTGATTTTGCCAGATTGATAACCAGGCCAAGCGAAGAGAACGTGCCTGCTGTGACGCGTATCATGCGTAGTACCTCCTCCTTCGAGGCCCCTTTGAGTAGGCAGTCGTCCAGATACAGGAATATAAATACCCCCTGTCTGTGCAGGTAGGCTGACACCACTGCCAAGGTCTTGGTGAAGACTCTGGGGGCCGAGGAGAGGCCAAACGGTAGGACCTTGTATTGAAAATGTTCTTTGCCTACCATGAACCGGAGGAATCGTCGGTGAGCCGGATGGATAGTTATGTGAAAATACGCGTCTTGTAAGTCGAGGAATGCGAACCAATCTCCATCGTCTAGTGCCGTAAGGATGGAGGCGATTGTGATCATCCGAAAGCGTTGCTTGCGCAGGTAGCGGTTGAGGCCTCGAAGATCTAAGATGGGCCTCCAGCCTCCCGTCTTTTTCTCCGTGAGGAAGTACCTCGAGCAGAACCCTTTCCCTTGCAGTTGCTCCGGCACTCTTTCCACTGCCCCTATGAGCATGAGATGGTCTACCTCCTGCTTGAGCCTCGCTACGTGGGAGGCCTCCTGGAGGTGGGGCCTGGGTGGAGGTCGTGGCGGTGGGAGCGACTGGAAGGGGATGGCGTACCCCGTGGCTATGATCTCCAGCACCCATTTGTCTGTGGTGATCCTTTGCCACTGGTCGCAGAATGGTCGGAGGCGATGGTGGAATAACCGCTTCGGATGACCTTGTGCGATGGTAGTGATGGCGCAGCCCTGGATCTGTGTGTCAAACTTGTGGCCTTTGGCCCTGCCCCAAGGACGCATGGCTCTGTTGGGAACGTCGCCTGGGAGTTCTGTACTGCTGGTGCTGTTGATGTCGCCCTTGCTCGTAACCCCTGTGGTACTGGGGACGCCGTTGCTGGTACTGGCACCGTCTTTGCTGAGGGTAGTACTTTTTCTTTCTATATGGAGGGGTGTAAATCCCCAGGGTCCTAAGTGTGGCTCTTGAATCTTTACTGGAATGAAGGACCGAGTCAGTTGATTCAGCAAACAGCTTCTGCGAGTCGAAGGGAAGATCGACGATCTTTGCCTGCAGATCCCTCGGTATACCCGAAGTCTGGAGCCAGGACTCCCTTCGCATCACCACTGCCGTAGCTGTGGAGCGTGCTGCTGTGTCCGCAACATCCAGGGCGATCTGAACTCCCGTCCTCGAGGCCGCGTACCCTTCTTGCACAATGGCCTTGAGCACCGGTTTCTTGTCCTCTGGAAGCGAGTCCATGAGGGAGGTTAACCTAGTGTAGTTGTCGAAATTGTGGTTCGCTAGATGCACTGCGTAATTTACCATTCGCAACAGTAGTGTGGAGGAGGAGTAGACCTTTCTGCCGAACAGCTCTAGCTTCTTGGCATCTCTGTCTGTTCCCCCTGTCTTGAATTGAGATGTCTTTGATCTTTGTTGCGACGACTCTACCACCAAGGAATTTGGTTGTGGGTGGCTGAACAGGAACTCCATGCCCTTCGCCGGCACGAAGTATTTCTTGTCCGCTCTCTTGTGGACAGGCGGAATAGTCGCAGGGGTCTGCCATATTGTAGTGGCGGACTCCAAGATTGCTTCATCAAGTGGTATTGCTATTTTGGAGGAGGCTGGAGGTCTCAGATTTTTGAGGAGCTTACGGTGTTTCTCTTGCACCTCTGCTGTCTGGATGCCTTGCGTGAAGGCCACCCTTTTAAACAGCTCTTAAACTGTTTGAGATCGTCCGGAGGATGGACGTCCCCCGGGGCCGTAGCCTCGTCCGGGGAGGAGAGCGAGGAACCACTAGGATACGCCTCCCTGGACCCTTCCGGTTCCTGTTGGTGATGGTACATCCACTCACTGGAAGCTTGTGAGGGAAAATCTCGGGGTTCTGTAACCAGTTCCCCCTGAGATACTTGAGTCTCTGTCCCCGTTCGCGATTGCCCTCGGGGACACGGGACCGTCTGTGGGGATCTTTCCCTGGTAGACTGCTGGTGGTGTCTATGCCCCGCATGATAGGGGCGACCATGGCAGCATGGGCACTGTTCTTGGGAAGGTGACCTGGACCACTCCCTTGGTGCATACCCCTGCGTCTGGGGGAGCGAGATCATCGAGAGACCTGGGACACTGGAGAGAGCGATTTGTGATAGTACTCCAGCGGCTCAAACCCCAAGAAGGGTGAAGGTGGTCCCAGCCAGGGCGAGGCTGGTTGTAAAAATGGAGACAGGGGCTCCGGGTAGGCTAGGGGGGACCCCTGCCTTCTAGTTGGAGTCTGCAGCATGAGCAGAGGGCTGAGAGAAAGCAACTCTGCAGCCCTGTCTGGAGAGGGGCTGCGGTGCCTTGTTTTCTGTGCAGCCTTCCCCCTCCCTTGAGGGGGTGGCTCCGCCCCCTGACGTGCAGGGGATCTCGGCCCCGTCCGCGCCGTGCTCGGCACGCTCATGGGCGGTGCCGCACGGGCGGTGTCCTCCGGTGCCTGCAGGCTGCGTGCCTACGCGCTCTGCACCGCCCGTTCCCCAGGGGTCGGTGCCGCTGCCTGCGGTGTTACCGGTACCAGCGCTTGTTTAGCCGCCGCCCTGCCTGCGGTGCGGGGCGGCTGTTTGATCATTGGAGGCTGAGCCACCTCCACGTGGCTCTCCGTGCCGCCGCCGATCAGCTGTTGCTGCGGCTGGGGGCTGTGCGCGCCTCCCGTCCCACTCGCTGTTGCTGCCGGCAGGGATCGGGTTGGGGAGACTTTCCTCCGGTTTTACGCTGATGGGGTGAGGGAGGCGGCTTTCCTTTTATGGGCCCCGGAGGGTCCCTCCTGCTGCGGCCGCTCCAGCACGTCTGGCTGGAGGGCCTTGTCGAAGAGCAGCATTTTAAGCCGCATCTCCCTTTCCTTCCTTGCTCTGGCTGTTAATTTTGCACAGAAGGAGCATTTCTGCGTGACATGGGACTCCCCCAGGCACCTTATACAGTGACTGTGCCCATCAGACGCTGGCATTGCCTCTCGGCAAGACTCACATTTCTTGAATCCTGAAGAGGACATTGTTGGTGAGTCTTTTAGTTGTTAATGGGGTACTTAGCACCTTCTCTGTGTTGTTTTCCCCCTCTCGGATAGCCTGCCGCGGCAGGAGGGCTAATGGCCCTCGGCTTCTGGCCTTCGGTGCTCTGCTTGTTACTTGGACTGGACTGAATTCCGTCCCGCTTGTTGTTTCTTGTTTGTTTGTTTTTTTTTAAAATAACAAACTAGCTAACTTAACAATAGACTAAGAACTTGAAAACTTTAAAGAAAACAGCTAAAACCACTGAATACGCTAACTTGGCCGTAGCCTAGTCGGATTCCGTCTGCAGCCGACGGCGGTTAAGAGGAACTGGCGGGGACCGGATCGCGCACGTGGCCAGGAGCGCGCAAGGGAGCGGCGTGCACCGGCGCATGCGCGGTCCGGCAGAAACTGCTTGGAAGATCCAATCTGCGGCGCCGGGCAAGCCCGACACCTAATGTGGAGCACCCACAGGGACACGTGAAGAAGAACGGTATTATTTCATTCTGACCAGAAGTCATGTACAACTGATGGATTTTTGGGCTGTCTACTTTCAATAGCTAAATTCCTAGGTCCTCATGTAGGAAAATACCGGAGCGTGTGGTTAAACTTAAGCAGATAAATATTCTCATGTGTGTTTAAAAAGTTAAGTACATGCAATGCCAGATTAGGGCCTTAGTTAAAAGGGGGTTAAAAAAGGATCCACATCACAAGGTGACATCACCACACCTGGAGCCCTTTTTGCTTATTCTATATGGCTTCCCCACACACTAATGACAGAACAGATCTTTAGGGAAACAACTTCCATATATCTGTACAGCTCCCTTTTCGTTCCATGCAGCTTTCCAGCTCTTACACATTTGATTTTAGGACATGAGCAATTAAGCTTAGATTGCTCTTAAACAAAAGATACAGTACGCTCTGTTTTAACCAGAATTCTATCATCTGGAACTCTCAAATAACTGGCATTTTAGCCATAAGTAAATTTTAGGTATGTTTTCCATAAGTGCAGTACAGTGCAAGTAAATGCAAATAAATACAGCAAATACGGTATAAGTTTACAGTGTACAATACTACTGTTGTTGGTAAATAAAGTACTCTGCATACATTTTTGTTTGTTTCCTTCATATCAATCTTATTTTTCTTTAGTGTTATGCATTGTTAGATTATCCAGAATAGCTGAATATCTGGCAACCTCCTAGTCTTGGGGCTGCCAGATGTGAAAGTTTACTGTACAATGATGCCTAGATGAGCAGTTAACATTTTTTAAAAGCTCATTGGCCTTTTAAGAAAACACACACTGCATACTAAGTATCCTCTGAATTCTGGGAGCAACTGCAAAGATCCAACATTTTCTATTCAATTACACGAGAAGATATTTGCAGAGGTGCTGAGAGCTAGCAGATCCCACTAACTCCCCTTTAAAAAAAAAAAAAAAAGACTGCTGTGACAATATTTTTAAAATAATCAAGTTTAGAAACCAATCGGAAAGAAGGAAAAAGCCTACAATGCTGATGTAAGAGTTGAGTTAGTACGTCAGAACAAATAACCTGTACCTTCAAAATCTTTTACAGAACTATCAGAATTACATGGGGCACATTCCCTAGCAGGAATCTGGCAAAATAATTAGTTATTTGGTAGCTCCTTAAATAGTTATAAGTTAGAGCCACAAAGGACCAATGTCAAACCCCGCTACTAAGCTGAGTTTTTACAGAAAAGCAAAATCAATGCATCATATATCATCTCACTCCTCCCACATTCACGCTTTTTTAGCTCTTTAAATCTCATATATATCCCCAGACTCTCTGCTTTACAGCTTGTTCTAAGACATTTCCCTACTCCAGGTTTTTCAAATACATCCATAAGCACTGTGCTTTATTCAACAACCTATATAACATCCCTCTCATATTTCCCAAAGAACTCTAGAAATCCTTTTGCTTCTTTAAGCATTGCTATTTCAGAAAGCAGTGAAGATGGCAATATTTAAGAGCCCTTAGTGTTTTAGCCATTTTCATTCTATTTTCAGCACTGGAAGATATTAAACTCAAGAAAGATTTGAAAAGGTTATTTTTAATTAGCAGTTTGAATTGGAATGGGCACGGAGTTAGTTTATGAAAATCAATAGCTTTCCAGATCTAGAACAAAAACTCATTGCACATTTCTGCATATGTGTATAATGTCATACCGAACATGGATAAAATTATTCTGCACAGTTTGTAAAAAGTACACATACCTAATATTTGCAATCAAATCTTTGTAACTGATTTTTACCAAACAACATAGCACAAATGTTGATCATAACATTAAAACCTGCAGCATGTGAAGCACTGACATTTTAGTAATATATTGACAAAATTTCTGGCTCTTGCTAGCTCTTCTGGGGCCTCCACAGAACATTTTGTTAATTAAAGTGATAGTTATTCTTCTGATCCAGAGCGTAAGACCTTTATCAATCTCTTCAAATGCAAGTTATGGAAACAATTTCATTTTAATTAAATACTATAAAATCAAAAATGCAGCAGACTCTTGTTTCCTCTTCAATATACAAGCTCTGCCAGGAAGCTGCTGCTCACCAAGAATTAGTTACACTCTCAAATGCATTTGGATTGCTAACATAAAGCACAGAATTTTTTTTAATCAGCCTTGGCATCAGCTGGTAATGAATGATATTAAAATTAATGTTCTATCACCACCATCTTAACTTTTCAGATTGCTTTGTGCTGTGAAGAGTTCTACATACGTACTCACCACACTAGTTTCAGCTTTAGAAACTCCATCCAAAAGTATGGAAGTCAGGCAATTTGCAAGTAACTGGATTTCTCCAAATATTTTGCCCCTACAGTGCCCTCGGACTAATCTACAAGGCTCATCAGTACTCACTTTCTCACAAAAACAATACAGTAAACTCTTTCATATCCAGCACCCCCGGGGACTGGGAGGTTGCTGGATATTCAAATGTGCCAGACAGTGGAGAGGGGTCTTTCCCAGGTCCCTGATGCAGCTCCATGCCTGCCTGCAGGGGGCTCTCATCCCGCTCCTGCTGTGGGGTAGTGGTCTCAATTAGCTCCTCCTTCTCTGCCTCATGGCAGGCTGGCAGCTCCTCTCACTTGTGGCTCAGCTGGTGCAGCAGCTCCTCCCACCACCAGCTGCGCCACCAAGCTACCCTTCTCCTTCCCCAGCACCTCCTTCTCCTGGGCATCCCATGGCAGGGCTTTGCTCTGCCACCCCGCTCCTGTCACACTTGCCCTATGGTGGGGCTCTTTTCCTCCAGAAGGCAGTGCATTGCTCTCCAGACACCTCCGGCTTCAATGTGCCCACGTGCACGGGGGCACTCATGGAGGCCTCCAGAGTCCTGCATCGGCCAGAGCAGCCTACCACACCCTGCCTAGCCCAGCCTAGGTGGGGCTGCCTTGTCCCAGGCTGCAGGCCCATCTCCCCATGTGACCAATGGGTGGGAGGGGAGTGGAACAGGGAGGCAGCTCAGAACAGCACAGCCCCCTGGAGGAGGAGGACTAGGAGCTGGGATCATGCCCGGTCTTGGTTCTTTGAGAATTCCACTAGATTGAACACCACTTAAGAGAGAGCTTCAAAAACATCTTAGAGAGTAACAGATACCTGCTATGCTCCAAAATATCTGTTAGCCTAGAAGGTGCTACAGGACTACTTCTGGTTAAAAGAGAATTTACTGTAAAAGTTTACTGTTGGAATCTGTTCGGTCAGATTTGTGAGTTTTGGGGGAAACCACGTCTGTGCTCAGTTGCCATGCTTAATAAGTTTAGTGTAGAATCTCCATTCTTATTACTCCTCAGAAGTTTTGGAATAGCTGGGGGAACAAGCTGTCTGCTCTGGTCATACATGTTCACACACTGCTGAGTCAGCTTCTCCTGTGATACAAAAGGATCAGAGGTCTCCCAAGGCCTTTAAATAACTAGGACTCCATCACAAAGCTATAGAATTTCTAGGTTTGTGACAGCAAAAGCCTGGAGGAAAACTATCAATTTGTTCTTGCAATGGCATGACATTCTCAGAGGAAATTTCAGGCAGAGCTGGGAACAGAAAGCAGAATTCCTGAGCCCTAGTCCTGTGCATAGCTACAAGACCATTCTTCCTTGGCAAGAAAATGCACTCTTCTCTTTGTTTTATCTGTTATATTTCTCGGACACAGAGGAATATGCAGAGAATTTCATAATAATAAGAAAACACACCTCTTTCAATTAGGCACCTATTCATCACTTCCTGCTCAGCTGATTCAATCACACTATCTATGCTTGAAGTCTTTCTTGGTGCATTTCCCTGAGCTCAACTCTGATCAGATACATATAATCTCCCTGGTCCTATGGGCACAGGAAGACAGCTGAGTTTAATGCTGATGATGAAGCTCAGTTGTGACCCAACCAGGTTACATCCCATCTTGGCCACACCAATACTCACTGGTGAATTATCATCATATGACTTTAAACTGGTTAAAATATAGCTTAGCCCTTTTCTTACTGTCCAACAAAAATAATGGAAAAAAAAGATGCAGGGTTGCCAACTTTAGTGATATTGGCGATTCTTAAAATTAGGGTTCCATCTCAAAACAGAATAAAAAGAGAGATAAGTTCTCTTGTAAAGATTCTAGGTTCCCTCTCCCATTTAAATTAATTAAACTACTAGCTACCCTCATGGCTCTAGGGAAAATAATTCAAAGACATTACTTAATTACGCCCTCAGTGTTCAGGACCAGAAGGCACATAAAACAAAAACCCCATTTTGAGTTTGTTTTATATTTTTAAACCTGCCTTATGATTTTGCTGGAAAATGAAGAGGATGGGGAGGTACTAACACAATATTTGAATATGTGAGATTGGCCCTTCCTGCCCTAGGACAATAATTAACCGCAGCAACATGCGCTTTTGCCAAAGAGATCCTGTCTGACCACATTAGCCCTTCAGATGCGACATTGGCTATATCGACACCACTATTTATGTTGCTATAACAACTCACAGTTGTGAATAACCATCCCCTCCCCAACCCCGTGACACAAGTTACACCAGCCTAAGTGCTGGTATGCCAAGGCAGGAAAGCATCTCATGCCAACATAGCTGCCATCGCTCCTCAGGGGTTAATTAATGAAGTCAGCAGGAAAACTCCCTCCCCTCAGTTTAGAGTGGCCACACTGAGAGCTTCCAGTGGTGCAGCTGCGTCAGCGCAGCTTCACCACTCCAAACTCTGCACAGCCATTATCTTTTCGGTACTTACATTCCTACCATTGCTGTAGTTTTCCCATCTCTTCTCCATCTCTAATGCACTTACCCTGTGAGGTCGGAAAGTACCACTATTTCCACTTATAAATAGATCTCTCTGCCTCTGCCCCTCCACCCCCGAACTAGTTTTTTTTTTTTAAAAAAAAAAAAAAAAAGATATTTTGGCATCTAAAGATACAATTGGCACCTACTCTCATTTCCCAAAATACTTAAGAGTCTAATTCGCATTGCAAAACAATGGGAACTGGGCACACAGACACTTCTGGAAATCCCACAAGGCACCTAGCTGCATCTTTCAGTTCTTTTACGCCTTTTAAAAAAATCCTAAGAAACTTACCCTAAGTGGCACACTATGCCTGTGGTGGAGCAAGAAACTGACACTGGTGTCCTGAGTTCCAAATTATCGCTTTAATTGTTGGAGCATCCTCCTTCTTTCTGACTCAGTGTATCTGTGTCACCTATGGGAGCAAGTCTAAAGGGAATCAGCATCAATCCAAAGTGGAAAGTCTGCACATCTGTACTTGGTATAAGCAGCTGTGTGTTCAAAGAGGCCCCAAAGCCACTAGATTCAAATACTTGTTCTGAACAGTAACCACATATAAGATGGCTATTTTAAGGGAACCATTCAAAGTAAGGTGCACATCATTACCAACACACACTGGTTTGTTGTCAGAAACCAGACCGGGAGTCTCTTGGTAGAAGGTTTCTACAGTCTATTTTAACAAATTGATCAACTGACCACTAACTTCCAAGAGTGCAGAACTGTGGATTTTGTGGAGAAAATAGATTTCTCCAAGAGTAGCTATCCTTCAAGTATACCCATATTCAGCAACTCCTCCTTCTTTAGTCAGCTCCACATTACCACATTTCAGGCAGTTATGCAATGAGGAACTAACTCAGCATAATAAACGTACCTCCTTTAATTAGTACAGTCTCAGTAAGCCACTGGTTGTGGTTTACCTGCTTTTCAGGATTTCATGATCCAGTGATATCACCCTTCCTTAATAAGCACTTGTGTTTTGTGTTCCATGATTCTATCCCACCATGATCTACTGCCAAGATACCAGAGTGGGTAGATTCCTTGGAAGTAAAATATCAAATGTTCTTACTCTGAACTTTCAAGTAACTATTGAAGTAAGACACTTGATAAAAACAGATTTAAAAAAATCATTGGAAGGTATGTTTATATACTTGGAGTGGAAACTGTGCACATTCAGCTGCAACTGATTTCCTGTATGGCAAAATACTGCAGGCATTTAGCTGGCTGGCAATATTACAGAGGCCTCCTACCATTACCAGTTCTTGAGACCAGAAAGCTCTGCCTGATACTTATTCCTATGCCAGAATAAATAGAATCCCTGCTGAGTTTTCAAGATACTTTGGTTAGGGAGAACCACACCATAAGCAGGCAAAGTTCTACATCTTAAAGAAAAATAACCTACCCAACCCAAGTTGTATTATACCTTATTGCTTTCTAACTTGCAGCAGTAACACAATGCTGAAATAGACCTAGAGAATAGACGCAACACTTCAAGTCAAGAAAGCAGTCATTTTCATATTCTTCTACAGTAAAAATTACCTGAAGAGAAAAATATATTTTTAGTCCCAAAGACATCTGAGTCAGCTTTATACTCTATTCTAACATGCTGAATAACTGCCAGTTTCTCAGAGTTTGAAAACAATAATGTAAAAGTAACTGCACAAGGTTTATTCTGATTACATACTAACAACAGCAATCTTTCAATGTTTCAGGTACCTGATTGAACTTTGGCTGTAATGAAAGTCAAACCAAGAAAAGAAGTGGCCTGGACACTCTCTCCCTTATTCTTCCATTTAGTTCAAATGTTTCTCTGATTCCTAAGACTTCCAGTAAACAATGGACTCTCTTTAAATTCTAGAATGAAATTGTTTGGGCATCCTAGCAGTAGCTGGGCTGTGAACAGGTATAAAGCTCTTCCTAAACACTAGTATAGAAGCCACTCTTCACTATTGCGCAGAAAATTTAGGTGGCGGGTTGTCTCCTTAAACCAGTTAGCGTCTAATACATTAGAATCTGATGCTGTGGTTTATATAGCAGTAAAACGTATAGTTATGCACATTTATAAAATACATTATTCCAGAAATTCGATACAACTCAAAGAGTCTGCAAACTCAACTTACCCCTAGAAAACATACAGCATTTGGATGATATTAGCAACCAATATCTCTAGAATGCATGAGTATTCCCTAGGGCTTGTCTCCACTAGACAGTGGATCGACCCTCCAGCAACTGAGCCACTAGCAGTCCATTTATCGCATCTGCTTAGATGCAATAAAATTGGCCTTCAAGTGCTTTCCTGTCAATTCCACTATTCCACCAGGATGAGAAGAATAGGCAGAGTCAATAGAAGAGCAGCCCCCACCCACCTTATCACAGTCAAGACACTGCAGTAAGTACATTCAGTTCAGCTGTGTGATCTGTGTAGCTGTAGTTGTGTATCTTAGATTAACAGAAGGACGGGGAAGACTAGTGTAGACTAGGTGTTGGAGTTCAAATATAACTAGTAGTATTTCAAGCTTAAAGAAAAGTTTTATATAGGATCAAGTGAAACAACCCCACCCCACCCCCAAAGCAAGCTACATTTAAAAAAAATACCACACAGATATAGTGAATTAAGCCTCAGCCAGTAATGACAATTTTCTTCTATGTGAAGAAAATGCTGCACTAAATTCATCATTGGTATATACAAATGAGACAGAATTCTAACCCTGAGTGAAATACTGGATGTTCTCAAAAGACTCCCCTAAAGCCTATAAGTTATTTCAACACAATAAATGCATTTTAAAAGCAAGGGTTTTATATTAGAGTATATCTGTATGCTATGATTAACAAAAGAGCAACACAAGCTCAGTTCACTTGAAGTTTGCAGCAGTGTTGTTCCCAGAACATGAGAGTGACAAGTTAAGTCAGATCACCTTTTAATTGGATCAATTTCTGTTGGTGAGCAAGACAAGCTTCTGAGCCACCCAGCTCTGTGTAACCCAAAAGCTTGTCTCTTTCACCAGCAGAAGTTGGTCCAATAAAAGATATTACCTCACCCACCTTGTCTCTCATATTTAATTAAGTAATACAGAAAAAATTCATACATGTAAAGACATAGCAGCAGGTTAAAGGCAGAAAAACCTGAATGAATGTCCATGATGTTGCACTTTAGATGCAGATGTGTAATAGCCATCTCAGAAATATCACAGATCAGACATGCTAATAAGAGACATGAGTAAGCTGTGTTATTCAATTTCATAAATACTAGCAAGTTGCAGAATGCTACTCTCAGCTGTTCTACAATGGGAGATAAGTATCTCTATTCATATTTCAGACATAGGAAACTGAGGCACAAAGATATGACTTATCCAAGGTCACACACCTGGTTCACAGTATAGTAATAATACCTTAATACCTCCATTTGCCAGGCGTGCAGCCCTTTCTCCTATGCCCAGAAACACCTGCCTCAAAAAAATGCTGCCCGTGTCTGGAAGATAAACTAAAAAAGCAATAATCTGTACCTCCTCTTCCCAGCTGTAACTATCAAAAGATTTCAGTCTACAGCAGATGTGACTGGATACCTATGCTGCTAATTCAACAGGTCCTGCAACAACCCACTTCTTGGCTGTGCTCAGTATGCTTGCTAGATAGACGCAATCCCTCAACGGTGACTTCACCCCCTATAAACAATACCAAGTTGCACTTCTTCTTGCATCATTTTAAATTCTGCAAATCCCACTACTTCAATGTACGTATTTATTAAAGCAGAGGATAACACAAAGGTGTTCATGTAATGCTAAGTACTAAACAAATATTATGAATGGAGTTGTTAAGGTGCAAGTCATTAACTACAGCTCAGTGGTTTGAGCATTGGCCTGCTAAACCCAGGGTTATAAGCTCAATCCTGGAGGGGGCCATTTAGGGATCTGGGGCAAATAGGTAAAAAAGGGTAGGGTGCTTGGCCCTGCCAAGAGGGCAGGAGGCTGGACATGAGGACCTCCTGAGGTTCCTTCCATCTCTATGAGATGTGTGTAACTGTAATCAGAGACCACATGGGAGTGTGGCACCCAGAACCTTGCTCGGTAGAAGACAATCTACATTGCCTAAGTATTTTTTGCATAACACAGACAATTGTGGCATCCAAGTGCCTCAAGAAGAGGCTGAACAACAGAGCACCTCAAAAGACATGCATTAAATCGTTGCATGTGTAGTTAACAAGACTCTTTCAAGCCTACTAAATTAGCAGCACTAGCTTTACCCCACAGACCCTTTACCAACATATACTGTACCATTCAAGTCACAGATTAAGCCTCAGGCTAAACCCTTTAAAATTTGGTTTGGCCAACTCTCTTATCAAACCTACACCAAAACAGAAATCATGCCTGAAAAAGGAATTCTAGCTCGGTCCTCTGAAAGGTTAGAATGGGGTTCTCACATGGCACCAGAAAAGGCAGCCTGTCGTGCACCAAGGCAATGTGAAGAAGGCCCCAGCTCCATGCTCCCAGACGAATAGTCAGACCTGAGCCCTTCCTGGGCCAGGCAGCAACCCCTCCCACCAGCCCTCAAAGCCAGCTGGAGCAGGCTGCCTGGTGCTCTGGCAGTGATTCTCAAGGGCCCTGGGGTTCTGGCTGCCATTGCAGTAGCAGCCGGAACCTCGAGCCCTTTAGAGTCACTGCCTCCTTTGCCCTCCCCTCCCATTAGCAGGCCTGCTAAAAGATTGAGTGAACCCTCTTGAAACTGATTTAAATAATGATATAAATGCCCACTGTGGGCAAGGCCTAAATTACCAAGGTCTACTTCTCACACTCTGTTTATAAAGCTCTTGTACAATTCCAAGCTCAAACGCTAATACTGGCTGAACCTCTCTAATCCGGAAATCTCTCATCTGACAAACTCCATAATCCGGCATGATTTTAGTTAGTAGGATAACCACTGGTCCCATAAAGTTTGTTTGTAGCCACAAGTCCTTGCTCTCAGTGTTCTGTGCTGTTGTTTAGCTGTAATTCACCCCTAAATGTCTTCTAAGACCCCAGTAAGCAATGGAAGTGTTGGTAATGCTGCTAGATGACACTGACCTTCCAGCGCCCAGCAAATTCTCTCATCCAGCACCGGTCAGGTCCTGAAGGTGCTGGATGAGAGAAATTCAATCGGTATTTTGCTCTGGCTATCACTAAGGCTGCTATCCAGCACAACATATTTATAGGTACAAGGTCCCTTTTCCTATCCGTCTTGCATCTCTACCAACTTCAATTTCTGATGCTTTTCCTAAAGCCCCCAGTCCCACAGTCATGTTAATATTGCACATAACAATCCAAGCTCTCTTTTTAAAAACTGTATTCAGCATGATTGCAGAGAAAAAGCTAGAAAATATACCACCGCCCACCCTCAAGGCTCAAAAACCCAAAGGGGGGAGGGGAATCTCAAGTTTTAAGCCATGAGCCTGTCAATGTTTTCAGTTGGTATGACTGTTACAGCTACACAAAGGAACTTGGCTAGTTTCTCTGGAGCCCCAGAACAAAAGACTCGGTTAAAAAAAAGTCTGTTTGAAGTCTAATTCTTCTCTGCAAAACATCTTTGTAAGAAAATAATTTAAATGTTATTACAGACTAGAGAATCCATGTGTGTGTTCTCTCAGTGATTTCTATGTCAGATGTTCTCACTCTGCAAGTACAACAGTATCTATTCCATTTGGCAGTCCTGCAAATTCAGTTTCTGTTCATTACCACCATAGGGTTTCCATGCCAAACTAAGTACTCAACAACACTCCTATAGTTCAATTTTCTTCAAACATGGAGGGGTGAGTGACTCCCAACTGCGTTCTCTTAAAATTGCAGAATATGTACCAGTGGAATAAAAACTAGTAAAATATTACTTTCGTTACAACATCAGCAGGTGTGCAAAGACTGGAAAGAGTGACGAAGTAGACCTGTTGCATAACAAAGTGTCATATTCTAACATTACTTTTAAGAGTAATATCACATTTCAAATGGGTCTCATGCTTACAGTACATTAATAAGACCTATTTTACATATTTTAATGTATTTCATTAGTGCACTTTTAAGAAGCCTAAAGCAATGTAATTTCTACTGCAGTAATTACTTTGCTTTAGCACCTGTACGTGGATAGAATGTATTCCTCTAATACTAACCTAGAAACTATTCTGTTGTAGGTTACTGTTTATATTTTGCTTTATATGCAAAGGAAAAAATCCTTTAAAATAACTTAGATTTGTAAATGTTGATTATAGATTCTTTATCAGACTTACTTACATAGGATGAATCCTGTTTCCTTCACCATATTAAATGCTCTGACTTGAGTTTTTAAAAAGAAACAGGAATGCCATATTTCAAGCTATTTTTAAAGTTGTATTCCTCAGCTGAAGTACAGTACATATTTTGTAACATATATGCTGAATATTTTACTGTTGTTGTTTTAAAGCTAGAGCGGACATCTAGGAATTCCATAAAGAGAAATTTGATGTACAAACTAATTTTGCTTTGCAGTGCTATGTTAAATCTATGACCATATTCTTGTAAAAAGGATTTATGTTTGTGTCCACCAGTCTATGATCTCTTCGGTTACACTTCAACCTAACCATAGGCTGCAGATGAAGCCGCTATACAGACAGAGGTTACACTGTTGCAGACATACCAGTAATGATGATTGTAGGGATGCCAACTTTCTACTCGCATTTAACCACTCTAGTCCCATCACTTCCTTGAGCCCCTGCTCCCTACTCACTGCGTTTCCTCTCCCTTGGTGGCTCACCCTCCCCCACTCTCACTCACTTCCCAAGGCTGGGACAGGGCATTGGGATGCAGGAATAGGTAAGGGCCCTAACTGGGGAATGCAGGCTCCCAGTGGGGCCAGAAATGAAGGGTGCAGGAGGGGGCACTAAGCTGGGGCAGAGATGAGGGCTCTGACTGGCAGTGCTGGATTTGGGGTGCAGAAGGCGACTCCAGGCTAGGGTCAGGGGTCCAAGAGCTTCCCAATGTGAGAGAGGTGATGGCTCTGGCTGGGGCAGGGATAAGGGCTACAGGGTGGGGCCAGGGATGAAGGCTCCAGGATGTGGGACAGGGGCTCTGGGCTGGAGCAGCAGATTGTGTTGTGGAGAGAGGGTGAGGGCTCCAGCTGGTGGCTGAGGCTCTGGAGTGGTCAGGGATGAATGGTCTGGGGTGTAAGAAGGGGCTCTGGATTTTGATATAGAGTGTTCAGGGCTGGGGCAAGGGTTTGGGGTACAGGCCACTCATCTTGGACTGTTCCTTGTCAGCAGCAGAGCTGGTCTTAGGCAGGGTTCCTTGGCTCTTTACTGAGCCCCATAAACACCCAGCAGGTCTGGCTGAAGATAAGTACCCTTATTTGCTGGACTTCTTCAGGATTTCCATAAAAAGGCTAAATGGAAGCAGAGGTCCTCTACTGAAAAGATGCCAAAAATCCATGTGTTAAATCATCTTCCAGCTGGCCCTCACTTAAAGGTGCACATAATTGCAAGTTCAATAAATCCTCTCCCTTTACTCCACAACGTGCTAACAATTTGGACAGAGATTAACCTTTTTAGAAGCTACAACTCTAATTTAGCTCTCTAAACATGATTCTTTCCAGTTAAAAGGCACTCTGGTTAAGAACGCTTGTTGGCATTAATTTTAATAGATGGCACAATCTTTCAAAGAGTTGGGCAGAATTTTCAAAAGGAGAAATATTCAACCCCACGCTCACAGCAGTTTGAAAAGCATGCACCATGCCTTAATTCTCACTGCTCCTCTCTTAAAAAAACAGACCCAAGAATTATGGTAGACTAAAAGATTTACTTAGCATTGCTCCAGTGGGTGGCAGGTAATACAGGAAAGGGAAAGTAGCGCCTTCCCAAAACTGCCCATGCATCCCAGTCACTGGAGGAAGTACGGGGCTGTAGCAAGGCAGTCCAGCTTCCCAGTTGCCAGGGAGGGCTGTGGCTATGGCATAGGAGGCCAGGAAGGATCTGTGCAGGGAGGCTGCTGAAAGGGCTGGGCTTCAGGAAAGAAGGGGTGGGGCTGAGTCTTGCCTACCGCAGGTAGGCCTTCATCCACCACCCATGCCTGCTTGAGTCCTTTGGAACAGGGGGCTGAGGATGTGGGGAAGCAGGAGTCAGGGCAGGGGTCTGGAGATGTGGGGGCTCAGGATAGGGCAAGGGGGCCCCTTTGTATTTTGTTTGAGGAGAAACAAAATCACATTTCATGTATTTCCCATGACTCTGGCACAACCAAACCCTAAACTTGCTTTAACTTATGATAAGAGGACACTGCAAACCAAATTTGGTGGTCCTAGCTCTTAACATTTCGGAAAAATTCTTGAACAAACGAACTCAAAGACGAATGGACTGCTAGACAGATGCACAAACTCTCCCAAATATATAATAGCTATCAATAAGAACAGAATGTTACTACATTAATGACAGAGAAGTCAGGCATTCCAAACGTTATAACATATATATTAAAACCCACCAAACGACCCACTCTACATTGTTTTAACTTTTAGAAATAGCCAATAAGATGCTAGCACCAAGGAAACATCTTTAATACCGAAGCTACTGAAATATTCTCAGAGTGCTGTGCATAATTTCTAGCGTAACTGTCAACTTTGGTGGGGAGCAAAGAACTGAAGATAAAAAGATGAGTATTTGGATGTGTACGGGCACCATTTAATGCCCTAAAGGTGCAAGAACTTCATCTCCCTATCCCCTTCTACTCTAAAAGAATCATCTGTGAAGTTAATAAGATTTATTCACATTTTGTGCATATTTAAAAGTTCTTAGAATTAAGACAACTGCATTCCACAAAAATCCAATGCTTCAAATAAAGCTGAAGGCAGTTATATGCTGTACCTGTCTAACCACAGTGAATGGTATATTCAGAAGTTGTAACAGCCAGATTTAGCCATTTACAAGCTAACAGAATTCCTTTATAAATTTAGCTAGAGCTTGTGCAACAAAACACTTGTGGAAATTTGAACCACAAGCATTTGGCATTTCCCTCCAAGAAGGAGGCAGAGAAGCAAAGAGGAGTATTACTAAAGTAGAATTGGAGTTAATTATTTTAAATCACCCACTCAGTGTGATTTATGTGGACTGTTCCATGTAATTTTTTGCTCATACTTTCGATACAAACATTAGAAGCTGAAGAGCAAGAACCATATCAGTATCTCAATTAACAGTTATATGGGAAAAAAATATACCAAAAGTGAGTCCAATATGAAGTTATGCTTTGTTCAGGCCCCTTGCTCAAAGAAAAGGAGAAATGAAGTGTATTGTCTTATTCAACAGTGACCCTCTGGCTGATTGGAGTTGATGGGTTCTTCAGGGCATCCATTCAGTTCTTCCAAAAGGACAAGAGCCCTGACATAACGATTTCAGGGTCAGGAAAAGAAAGCATGGAAGAGGAAATTACAGGGGCTCCAAAGGGAAGACAGAAAGACTACCTTTAAACCCGTCCCCCCACTTCCCCAAAAAAGAGAGAAAATATATGTGATTAAATGCTCTAGAGAACATCCACCAGAACCAAATTGAAGCTGAGTCAGATTTAGTTAAAAATACATTTGAATGTGCAGAACAACCGGAAGCCCTGTGGCACCTTACAGACTAACAGATATTTTGGAGCATAAGCTTTCGTGGGCAAAGACCCACTTCGTCAGATGCATGAGTGAATTTCTAGGGTTTTATTCCAAATCACTAAACGCCACCATCTGGGGCTTTAACATGTGTTCAAAACCAGAGGCATTATACTAAATGTATTAAATATGCCGAGACTTTAGATGTATTAAATGTTCGGAGACTTCCCAATGCAGGATGTTACATGTTAATGACAACTACTGGGGATTCTGCGGGAACAAAATATCCCCTTTGCTGGGGCTATTTTTTTTTTTTAAAGATCACACGCTTCATTGCAGCCCAACACCCAAGGACGTTGGTGGCCAAAGCCCGCTGCGCGTTGCTGCGCCCTCCAGAGCTCCGGGGCACCCCGTGTGCAGAGAGAGGGAAGGGGAGACCCCACAACTCCGGGGTCGGCTCCTGCCCAGCGCCCGCAGCTGACGGGAGGAGCTGGATTTCCCCCTTCTCAGCAAGGCAGCGGGGCCCTGGCGTCCAGCCCCTTCTGGGCCAGCAGCCACGAGGGCCAACCCGCCGCACTCAGCCGGCCGCAGCCCCGGGGCTCGTGCGTTGCACCGCTCCCGGGGAGGCACAGAGGCTCTTCCACCGGCTCGCGCTCCCCAGGGGGCGGGCGGCAGCAGCTCCCTTCCGAGGCGGACTAGCCCCAGGCCAGCCCCAGCTCGACGAGGCCGCAGCCCCGGGCCGGCCGAGCGCCCCCACACGCAGCAGCACAGACAGCCCCCTCCCCACCAGGCCGGCGGGGGAGGGGGAACCGCGCTGCCCCCGGGAGCTCGGCCACGCTGAGGGGAACCGCTCGCCCGCCTCCGAAGCAGCCCGGGGGCGAACAAAGCCCCCTCCGGACACGCAAGGAAGGGGCAGCCTCCGCCGGTACCTGAGCTGGTGCATCCGCGCCGCAGGGCCCGGAACAAAGCGCTCCCGGGCCGATGCCGCCGCCGCCGCGCGGCGTTCCACTCCAGGCAGCGCAGCTCCCCGCCCGCCCGCCAGGTGCCGAGCCACAGCCGCAGCCCCGGCTCCAAACTTCCTGCTCCTCCAGCGCCAGCCGCGGCTCTGCCTGCGGGCCCGGCCCCGCCCCGCCTGCAGTTGACTCCCCAGGAGAGAGCGGAGGGTGGGGGAGATCAGCCACTTGGACTTGGCTCTGGAGTGAAGCCACAGAGAACAGTCAAATTCCAGTCCGAGTGGGGAGGGGGAGCCCAGCTACTGTTTTCCCTCCTTTCCCTTGGGCTTCCTTCCCAGGCTAAGCTTGCAGCCCTCGCTGCCTGCCCCCTGCCTTGCCCCCTGTGTAAAAGCCCCCCTCTGCGATGCACACCTGCGACGAGCTTCTTACACTTTCAAAGACGCTCCGGCCGTCTGCATCCCAAGGGGAAACTCACCTCCTGGAGCCACGCCCCTCGGTCGCACCGCACGAGGAGAAAGCAGACCGTGTCCCTGTGTTAAAGAGAGCGATTGGCGGAGTAATCGCCCAAACGCACCAACTCAACGAGAGACGCAGTTACCAAGGAAAGGGAAACCGTCAGTTTGAAATCTAATCCAGTTTTTTTCTTAAAAGTTCAAAGTGGCTTTGCATCCAACACCTGCCTCCTGTGGTTTTTTAGCAGTTTTTGTGGCTTTCCAATCACATTTTCCTATTTTAAACATGGCTTTCTACTTTGTCTTGCTTTCAGAAAGAGCCAAACAGAGTAAAGCGCCTAACAAAAGCCCCCATCCTGCATCTGTGGCCAAGCAATCTCACGGAAGGCAAGGGGACACAGGGATCAAAACTGTCAGAATATCCTGATGCAGGACCAGGGCGTAACTAACCAGACAGAGAAAAATTAAAACTGTGTTGCACTGTGGTCAATTTCTTTTCTTCCAGTTGTTTTCCATTTATACTATCTTAGGTAGTACAAACATAGCAGGTAAATAGTTAGGCTGAAGGATGATATACTTTCCATCTGTGCTATTTGTTTACTCTTTGTATCTCTCAGCTTGGAAGTTAGTCATTTCCACTTAAGAAACCGAGTTGAACACACTCATCCTTTGCTCTAGGAGCACAATTGATTCCCAACTTTCTGTTTGTCGGCAAAAACTGATAAGAGGGACCTTAAATTACCGTTAAAATACACGTAAAAGTCTCTGCTTGGTTTCTACTGCTCCTAAGTCAGGGAAGGAGTGGCTGCACTTGGTGCTGCTTTTGAACGGTAAGTGAAACTTGGGGGGGGGGGGGTTAAAGACTGGGAGCAGTTTGGGGCAACGAGCGGGAAGGAGGGTTAAAACCTGTTAATGGCTCTGATGGAGGAAGTGTCAGCTTGTTCCTCTGGGCTGCAGCAGAGGTAGTGGGGGGGTTCGGAACAGAATGGGGTGAGTTCTGGGAGTGGGCTAGGGGGGTTGCATGGGGAGGTGTGGGCTGGGGGAATGTTAGGACTGGATGGGGCAGGGCAGGGGGATTGTGCGGGGAGTTGCCACAGTGGAAGTGTTAGGATAGGACCAGACGGGGCTGTGGATCCCCACGGCTGGAGCTGAGCGAGCCGTGAGACTGCAAGTCTCCCTAACCCTCGGCCAGGGACCCTGCAGCTGGCTCCGCTCCAGCCGCGGGGCTGCGCGTCTTCCTGCCCCCCCAGCCAGGGACACTGTTGCTGAAGCTGAGCCAGCCACAGGGCTGCAGGTTTCCCCACACTCCAGCCAGGCACCGCATGGCCTACTCGGCTCCAACCACAGGGCTGCAGGTCTCCCCACCCTCTGGCCAGGGACCCAATGGCCAGCTCATATGAGCAGGGGAAGTTCACTTGCATAGTGAACAGTGGTAAGTATATGTGTCCCTTGTTTTAGCGAGTACTCATAAGTACTTGTTAAACGAGGGATGAGTGTACTAGCCTGATTCACTTTTTCTAACACTTAGTCAATTTCTCCATCAGATTTCTCAGCCTTGCCTGCATCAAGTGTTCAAAAAATCATGAGTCAAAAACCCGAATGATTTAAAAATCAAGAGATTTTAAAAAATAATAAACTTTGTCTTGTTTCTATTTGCTTCTGGTTTTTCAACCTTTAAGCATTTATTCATAATCATGAAGGCCAGAAACATTTAAAATAAAATGAAAATGACTTTTTTTGTTAAAAAACCCCAATACTCCAAGAGCTGTGGTTTAAGAAAAGCTACCAAATATGAGATATTTGTGGTAAAATTGCAAGAATTAGTAACTCTAGTTTTATACATCAGCCCATGCTAAGTGTCTTACAAATACTGCAGAATCTTTGCTTCTCCCTGTAAACATTCCTGTTAATCTTAGAATTAGTAAAAGCTGGTTCTTCTACAACCAAATTTTCATCCTGTCTTTCTTTTCTTAAAAAGAAACACAAAACAGTAGGTCTTGTGAACTCATAGGAGTCAGTGGTTGCAGAATCCATATATTAGGCTATGTACAAGCTACAGCTTAGATCAGTATAAATTATGTTGCTCGGGGTGTAATTAGCCCTGTGCTTCACCCCTCCCCTTAAGTTCCCTTCCTGAAGAGAGATGCTTTCTTAATTAAAGTCTAAGGACCCAGTCCTGCAAATTGTTTTCTATACAATTTCAATGCTAAATGATTTGCTTTCAAGGTGTTCCAAGGAAAGAGAGAAAGAGAAAGCAGGGAATATAAACACAGTAGAAAGCACAAATACAATTTGAGTGAGTATCATAATTATTCATACTCCAATTAAACTAAAAGGTTTCTTTTATTTAAATATATATACCCATCATCATTTCCTCACTTTCCAGCAACACTTCATGCTCTTCCCCCAAACAAAATCCCTTTACATATAAAACCTCATTCCATAATTCTCATCAAAGAAGAGATCTTTCATTTTTGTGGTATGCTATAGCCTCTTCCTATGCTTATGCTAAACATAAGGCATATGGCATTGAATGATTTTAGACATTTAGGATGTTCAAATAAAGGTTGCACCTCTCTAGTGTGGCACCTTCAGGACCTGACCAGTGCTGAACGAGAGAATTTGACAGACTATATGAGGTCAGTATTGTCCAGCAGCATTACCCGCACTTCCACTGCTTATTGGGCTCTTAGAAGACATTGAGCTTGTCTACACTAGCTCCCTAATTCAAAGGGAGAATGGTACGTAGGGGTGTTGGGAGTTTATTAATGAAGTGCTATGGTGCATATGCAGCACTTTATTAAGCAAATGCTCCCCCCGCAGCAACTCCAAATTGTTAAACTCCAAAGTGTTTACTCTTGTCCAGCTGTGGCTCGCCCACTGGCACTTTGAAGTGCCCAGGGTACTTCGAAGTCCCTTTACTCCTCAAAATTTTGAGGAGTAAAGGGACTTCGAAGCTGCCCAGGCACTTCAAAGTACCAGTGGGTTAGCTTCGGCTACACGCAAGCCAGCACTTCAGAGTTTAACACTTTGGAGTTGCTGCGGGGGAGAATTTGCTTCATGAAGTGCTGCATATGCACCATAGCACTTCATTAATAAACTCCCAACAGCCTACTTACCATCCTCCCTTCAAAGTAGGGAGCTAGTGTAGACACATCCATTTAGGGGTAAATTACAGCTAAATAACAGCACAGAACACTGAGTCTGTGGCCTCACTTGGCCACGCTGAACTGAATATTCAGCGCCTCATTAGCATTAGGATGCTTCTGGCCGCGGCACTTCAAAAGTACTGCTTTTGAACGCGCATGGCTCGGCATGGCTACACAGGGGTCCTTTTCAAAAGGACCCTGTGCATTTCAAAATCCCCTTATTCCTCTCATCTGAGAGGAATAAAGAGATTTCAAAATGTGCGGTGTCCTAATGCTAATGAGGCGCTGAATATTCAGTTCAAGGTTTGACCAAGTGTGGCCACAGCCTGAGAGCCAGGACTAGTGGCTGTAAACAAACTTTATGGGATTGCGGGAAATTTAGCTACATTCATGATAAGTGGCCATCTGGCTAACTAAAATCATGTCAGATTACAAATGTTGCTGGATGAGAGTGTGTCAGATTAGAAAGGTCTAACCTATATGTTGATAAATGTGACTCGTTAGTGAATTTCATTTTCTCATCTTAGCTGTTCTTAAAAGAATCTGGAAAATAACAAATAGTTTGACCAAGTAATTCAATGCACTGTTTTAAAAGTGTAAAAACTCTTTCAAAGCTTACATTTAGTTTATATTGTTTCAGCTAAAGATTGAATTTGATAAACCAAAAGGCCAAGATTTTTTCTATAAATCCACACTGGCATTGTTTGAAAATTTTCACAATTAACCCATAATGGAGGTACATCAACTTTTCAACCCAGAAAAATAATCTCCCCTTGAAATTTCCTTAATGATAACTACTCATCTAAATAACACCTTTATACATGTTAAACTATTTATCACTTAGGGATAAGTCCTGCTCCATCCACCATTTCTTACTGAACTGTCACTGTTCCTGCACATGAGAAGGATAGAAAATAAAAAAGCAAGGCTCTGCAGTTAGGCTCTAGAACAGTGGTCTATTGTCAATAAATTCTCACTCCAGGAACATGAGACTGACAGAGGATGCGACAAGGGAGACTGCAAACAACACCTGATCATTGTTGTAGACAGAATTACAAAAACATAAGAATCAAGCCCTATAACATTTTCCAAAGTGGATTGTATGAGATAAATTATGAACCCCTCAGATAATCACACTCGAATCATTGAGCCATAGATTGTAAGGCCAGAAGAGACCATCGTGGACTCACAGACCAGATACTACAGGGACATCTAGAGGTTATCAAATCCAGGCCTCTGCCCCCAGAGTAGGACCAAGTGCCATGTAGATCATTCCCAACAGACAGCTATCCAACCTGCTCTTAAATATCTCCAGTGATGGAGATTCCACAAACACCCTAGTCAACTTACTCCAGTGCTAACTACCCTGACAGGAAGTTTTTCCTAAAGTCCAACCTAAACCCCCTTTGCTTCAATGTCATGATCATCACGTCTGACCTCCTGCATGTTGCAGGCCACCGACTTTCACCCACTCACTCCGGTAGTAAACCAATCTGGGGTATTGCTATCAAAACTTTTAAAGCATCTGAATCTCCACAGTGAACCCTTTCTGGAGAGGAACCCCTTTGATTCCTTTGCCTCTGATGTGGCTTCTCTGTATAACAATATTTCTTTTGTCAATACTGTATTTTCCTTTCTACATGAATGTCCATTCACATCAGCATATACCTCAGAGGTCAGCTTTACCAAAATGATGTATATTATTTCAATACAATAACAGTATTGCACTACAGTGATTGTTGTGCTGTCACCTGACCTTCCTCATTAGAGCCCTAGTTCAGCAAACACTTACACCATGTGTATATTACAGACTTCTGGCAGCATCACTATGTGGGTCATGGACGTGATCGCTGCCTCTGATTGATATAACTGTTCCAACAAAAAGATCTAGTGTAGAAGATACAGTTGTACTGGCAAAATTGTTTTTTCTGGCATAGTCTCAGAGAGGTAGGAGTAGCTTCACACATAAGCTGCCCTGTAACACCTTAAAGACTAATAAATTTATTAGCTCATAAACTTTCATAGGTAAGATCCACTTCTTCAGATTACTGGAGCGGACAGTTAGAATCCAGGTTTTATATATGGTGGCTGGGGAGGAAAGAAGCAGGGAAAAAAAGGGGTTACCTGTCACTAGAAGGGACAGTAGAGCTGCGTCTACACGTGCACGCTACTTCGAAGTAGCGGCACCAACTTCGAAATAGCGCCCGTCGCGTCTACACGCGTCGGGCGCTATTTCGAAGTTAACTTCGACGTTAGGCGGCGAGACGTCGAAGTCGCTAACCTCATGAGGAAATAGGAATAGCACCCTACTTCGACGTTCAACGTTGAAGTAGGGACCGTGTAGATGATCCGCGTCCCGTAACGTCGAAATTGCTGGGTCCTCCATGGCAGCCATCAGCTGGGGGGTTGAGAGATGCTCTCTCTCCAGCCCCTGCGGGGCTCTATGGTCACCGTGGGCAGCAGCCCTTAGCCCAGGGCTTCTGGCTGCTTCTGCGGCAGCTGGGGATCTATGCTGCAGGCACAGGGTCTGCAACCAGTTGTCAGCTCTGTGTATCTTGTGTTGTTTAGTGCAACTGTGTCTGGGAGGGGCCCTTTAAGGGAGCGGCTTGCTGTTGAGTCCGCCCTGTGACCCTGTCTGCAGCTGTGCCTGGCATCCCTATTTCGATGTGTGCTACTTTGACGTGTAGACGTTCCCTCGCTGCGCCTATTTCGATGTTGGGCTGAGCAACGTCGAAGTTGAACATCGACGTTGCCGGCCCTGGAGGACGTGTAGACGTTATTCATCGAAATAGACTATTTCGATGTTGGCTGCATGTGTAGACGTAGCCTAGATGAAGCAAATTAAGTAGGATGTATGCAGCTTTTGCAAATATCAAAACTGAGGCACTTGCCTCTTAATGCATATGACAGTTGAGATCTTTGTTAAGGCCTAATTTTAAAGTGTCAAATTTACAAATGAATTCCAATTCAGTTGTCTCCCTCTGTAATCTTGTGGTAAAATAGTTCATTTTGTTCATATGGGTGCACAACTTTATTGGTATAGCCCTGTCTACACTATAGATACACAGAAGCATCCGTTGACAGAAGCTACTGTCGAAAGAGATGTTCCAACAAAACTTCTGTCAACAGATCGCATCTACACATGAAAGCAGATTGATCCTCTGACCTCGTCTGTTGACAAAAGGTCCCCGGAGAGCCTACACAGCTTTTTTGTTGACAGTGTATGTCAACAAAACACATTTTGTGTGTAGAATCTCCGTGAATTTTGTTGACAAAACCCCAGTTTTGACTACAAAACTCTCTAGTGTACATGTAGCCTAGGAGTATTTTGTTGTTGTCATACTCCTATACTGCTAAAGTGCTTCTAAAGAAGACAGTCATAGCTATCGATTTATTATTAAACTCATTACATAAATCCACCCTTCTTCAGCTTTGCTGTCCTAAAAGATAAACATACATTTCAGCGTTCTGCTGAATCAAGGTCTGTGGAACAAATGCTCTTTAGAGCTCCAAATGAATATACATCGCACACAAAAGTTGGAAATGTGCTATCTTTTGACAGCAGAAAACCACTATTCACAAAAAAGCAGAAAAAAATGCACCATAATTCCGCTTGGGCAAAAAAAGTGTCTGCAGAAACAAAGCATTGCATATGTCTCATAAGTAAGGGTGTGGCTTAAGAAAATGGATGTTGTGTAAACATGGCTGCTCACCAAACACCCTAGACTGAGAAACACTGTGATGCATTTTCTTCAGAGCATCAAGACAACTACTCAACCTCTGAGACAGATTCATTCTTAGGCATGAGGATATTTATCTGCTTTGTGGGACTGATTGTTAAGCTGTTTTTTTGAAGCCACATCTACATCTAATATTCCAAAAGTTAATATAGTGTGAGTTATGAACATAGACAACAAATAAATTAATGTATATGTGATAAAGGCAAGTGTTGGTATTTTGACAGTTTGTGCAAAAATATTCTATAGCCCTGGGAAAATATACTAAGTTTGTTGCTGTATGAAGCTCTCTCAAAATAATGTCATTGCAATATATGAGTAGGTTTAAAACATGATCATGACTGAAACAGATTCCATTGTGTTTTGGCTACCTGGCCTTCATGCTTTTAGTTTATCAAGTTACTTATAAAAAAGATTGATGTTGTCCAC
Organism: Carettochelys insculpta; assembly: GCF_033958435.1. NCBI lineage: Eukaryota > Metazoa > Chordata > Testudines > Carettochelyidae > Carettochelys > Carettochelys insculpta. The sequence goes on from NC_134139.1 coordinate 94,987,708, forward strand.
AAGTAGTGAAAACAAACTAAAGCCATTTGAATTTAAAAGTATATTGGTATAAACACATTTGTTAAAATTGGTTGCAGACTTGGGAAGACATGAGCAAAAATGATTTGTGACTGACTAGCTAGGTTTCAAAACTACTGACTCTGCACATAGAAAGATTACACTACACTGATTGCAGGCCATACTATGTCCCTGATCCTGCAACACTTGTGCAGATTGTTAATTATTTTGGAATTGCTGAGGTGCCCAAAGTTAAGCATTTGCATAGATCCTTGCAAGATAAAATCCTGTGTTTATATTTTTCAGACGGTAAAGTTGAATGGCAAATCTTAAAAACCAGCAAGACTTCTATAACAGTAGACACAGTTACACATACAAAATTATATCTGCAATTAAGTGTGGGTACAAATACTACAATTAGTATATGAGAAATCCTGTGGCACCATATAGACTGACAGATTTATTGAAGCATAAGCTTTCCTGGGCAAAGACCGACTTCATCCGATTTATGAAGTGGGTCTTTGACAAAAGATTATGCTCCAATAAATCTGTTAGTTTATAAGGTGCCACAGGATTTCTTGTTTCCTGTGGATACAGACTAACACAGCTACCCCTCTGATATTTGTTACAATTAATATATATTAACCTAGATGTTTAGATGCCAAAATACGTGTTTGCATCTGCAATTAGGTGTGGGCTCAATTTTGTACGTAAAGAGGGAGACTTTCAAAATCAATCCTTAAAGGTTTCAGATTTCAAATAATTAAATGAATAGGTGTTTACATAATTGTTGCCCCTATGAAAATTCACCAGTACCAAAGTAATTCATGCCCTCCTAAGTTGAGGCTGTTGTCTTTGCTTTACAATGATTGTAGAGTGAATGTGTCATATGCTGGTCAAGAGCAATCTGACATTAAAAGAGGCAGGGCTTTTTTTACTGCCAGAATGCCTTGGAATGTCCTTCTGGCACCTTTTTCAAAAGCTGGCTGGGTAGCTCCATCCAAGCTGTATGTGGCTCTTTGAGACCCATTTGCATCTCCAGAAGCAGCCACCTTCACCTGGCTCCTCCTCCACTGCCTTCCTACCCTGCCTACCACACTGAGGCTACGTCTACACGTGCACCCAACTTCGAAATAGCTTATTTCGATGTTGCGACATCGAAATAGGCTATTTCGATGAATAACGTCTACACGTCCTCCAGGGCTGGCAACGTCGATGTTCAACTTCGACGTTGCTCAGCCCAACATCGAAATAGGCACAGCGAGGGAACGTCTACACGCCAAAGTAGCACACATCGAAATAAGGGAGCCATGCACAGCTGCAGACAGGGTCACGGGGCGGACTCAACAGCAAGTCGCTCCCTTAAAGGGCCCCTCCCAGACACACTTTCATTAAACAGTGCAAGATACACAGAGCCAACAACTAGTTGCAGACCCTGTATATGCAGCACGGACCCCCCAGCTGCAGCAGCAGCAGCCAGAAGCCCTGGGCTAAGGGCTGCTGCCCACGGTGACCACAGAGCCCCGCAAGGGCTGGAGAGAGAGTATCTCTCAACCCCCCAGCTGATGGCCGCCATGGAGGACCCCTCTATTTCGATGTTGCGGGACGCGGATCGTCTACACGTCCCTACTTCGATGTTGAACGTCGAAGTAGGGCGCTATTCCCATCCCCTCATGGGGTTAGCGACTTCGACGTCTCGCCGCCTAACGTCGATTTCAACTTCGAAATAGCGCCCAACACGTGTAGACGTGACGGGCGCTATTTCGAAGTTACTGCCGCTACTTCGAAGTAGCGTGCACGTGTAGACGCAGCTTGAAATGCCAGCAGAGGGGAGCCACATGAAGGAGGCAGCAGCAAACGCATGGGAGGATTAGCTTGGGGGAGTGTGGGGTTTAAGCTTGGGGGTGGGTTTTAGCCATGTATGGGGGAGGTAAGCCACCAGGAGGCAGGTTGGGGTCACATAGAGGGGTAAACCATTGGGAGGGTGAGGCTGCATTGGCAGGGGTGGCTTGGGGGCTGAGTGGGAGGGTAAGCCATCGAGGGGGGTTGGTCTGCACCGGGGGAGGCTCAGCCCCACTGGGGCAGTTAAGCCACAGGGGGATCAGCTTGGTCCCTGCGTGGGGGGGCTGTTAAACTGCTGAGGGGCAGCTCAGGTGGCTCAGGCCCTGCCAGGGGGCAGCTCAGGCCCCACTGGGGGGCAGTTAAGCAGCCAGAGGGTGACTTGTGCCCTGTCAGGGGGTAATTGGGCCCTGCTGGGGGGTGGTTAAGCTGCTAGAGGGCAGCTTGGGCCCCAGCTCAGGCCCCACCAGGGGGATGGTTAATCTGCCAGGGGCAACTTGGGCCTTTTAAGGGGATGGCTCAGGTCCCATCAGGGAGTGGCTCAGGCCCTTCTGAGGGCTGGTTAAGCAGCTGTGGGTGACTCATGCCCCACCGGGGGGGGGCAGTTAAGCCACCAGGTGATGTGTTGGACCCTGCCAGGGGCATTGGGTTGGTCAAGTTGCTGGAGGGTGGCTTGTGCCCCAGCTCAGGCCCCACAGCTGGAATGGTTAAGCTGCCAGGAGGCAACTTGGGCCCCACTGGGGGCCAGTTAAGCTGCTGGAGAGCAACTCTGGCCCCACCAGAGGGTGACTTGGGCCCTGCCAGGGGTCAGCTAAGCCTCCCAGGGGTGGTTTGGGCCCCAAGCAGGGCGGGTTAAGCCACTGGGGGGCAGCTCAGGTCCCACCAGGGGACAGTTAAGCCACTGGGGGCAACTTGGGCTCCTCTGGAGAGGCAGATTGGGCCCTGCTGGCGGGGGGGGGGTTAGGCCACCGGGGGGGTGGCTTGGGCCCCACATAGGATTGCTAAGCCACCTGGGGGTGGTTTGGGCCCTTCATGGGGGGGGTGAAGCCACCGGGCACGGTGTTGGGCCTTGGGTTGGGGTAGAGAAGCAGTTTGGGGGTTGAGTTCCACCACCTCCTTTCCTAGAAAAAAAGCACTGAAAAGTGGCTTTATTTCATTTAAATATATGAATTTTGCTTATGGCTGTGTCTAGACTGCAGGTTTCTGTCAACAAAATTTCGGTCGGCAGAAGTTTCATCACCAAAGCTCACGTCCAGACAGCAGATCTCTCGCAAGAGATCTGCCGGTTGGGAGCATTGGGTCAACATCTCAACAGTGGGACTTTTTCCAACAGTTGTCCCTGTGTGGATGAGCCAAATGTCGGAAAAGCCTCGCCAGACAGAGCTTTTCAGCAAAAGATACACAACTGCACTGTGCAGTTTGCATGTCTTTGCCGACAGTTCTTGGCTATCTAGATACAGCCTGTACAGTAATCCCTCAGAAGGCACGATTTCGAGTTGTGCTTAACTTGCATTAATGCAAGTAAAATGCATCTCAAAATCTGTCTCCATCCAGCGCTGGCTCAACCTCCCCGGCTCTGCACAGCCCCAGTTCAACCCCTCCACCCTGGTTCAGCCCCACCCCATGTGGCCTGCCTCATGTTCCCGGCTCTGGCTCCAGCTCACCCCCCCCCGCATGCATGGGCTCTGGATGCCCTCCCCCCACATGCACAGCTGCAGCTCCCCCTCACACCCAGTGTGCCCGGCTCTGGCTCAATCCCCTGCAGGGCCGTGCAGCTCCGAATCAACTCCACTCCCCCACCCTCCTTGCAGCCCTAATCCACCCCAGGCTTAACCACCCTGCTATTCCTCCCACAGCCCCAACCCACCGCCAGTCTTAACCTTCCCCAACTGCCCCCCTCCACCCCAGGACTTACCTTTCCAAAGGCTCTGCAGGTGCTTTTGCTGCTTCCGGGGCTGCAGAATGTGCGTTCTGCCAGGGAAAAAGTCAACCCTCACCCCCACTCTGACTTACGCAACATTCAGTTGAGGAGAGGGTGCATGGGAATGCAACCCTTGTGTAACTCGAGGGACTACTGTATTTAGTGGCTCTCCTTAGTTCTAGAATACACACACTTTGCATGACAGCAGAGAACTAGGCCTACATCTTTTGGTCCTTTTAGGTTAAACAAACGTCAACTTTTCCCCCAGATTAAAAAAGTGAATCGTAATAAATAAAATAATAGTTGATCAGTAGATAGGAGTTGCCGAACATTTGCATATACAGTCATCAAACTATGCTCCAAAACTATACTTTTCTCTCTTCCCACACAAAAAACTTTTCATGTCTAATATTTAGCTGTAAATAAAGTTAGACTTATGAATTTTTTCCTCCTGGCCTTTTCTTGTGCCCACTAAAAGACTTTCTGAAAAATGGGCTCAGGCTTAATATTGATCTTTGCAATGGATGATATTTTGAAATTTCATAACCATCTATGGTCTGTGCCTTTCAGTATTTGATTTTTGGAGTCTCATTGCACTGCTTGAGTGATTTGTCTGACAATTCTGGTCATTTGTATCAGTCAATGAGCTCTGCGATAAGGCAAGAGATGCAAACAGCATCAATAGTCACTTCAAAGAGAAACCTGGACTCTAAGAAGCAGACTATCGACTTCATTTCTTCCAGTTATTATCACTTGATGTAATTAATGTTCCACTTCTCTCTAGATAGCCTCCCTTATTTTTTAAGCCAATACTTCTTTGCTATAGAGGGAAAAAGGTTTTTCATCTGGCATTTTATGTTATACAAAGACTTATGAGAGAATATATTTTCCAATGGAATATTCAGTTTGAACAGTAGGGGTCTCCTAACAAAAATTTTGGTGGCTTCTGACCACAGCCACCAACTGTTTCTGGTGGCCACTTTGACACTTTTTCCAAAAATACTTAACTATCTTTAGGTAAAATAAATAAATATGCACCTACACACATTCAAATAATTTTAATTGGTTTATGTAGGTCACCTTTTGCAAACTCAGTAAAATAAAAATCACGTACCATTGTATTTTGGTGCCAGACCTCCTGAAATCCTGGACTAAATCAATGTTTCTGAAACTATGTTCTGCAAAACACTGCTGTTCCGTGAGCAATTCACAGGTGTGCCATGAGAGTGACACTTTTTTGATAGCATACACTGATGGAATATATTTTCTGTTATTAAAACCAGATACAATATTATTTCTTCATTGCTATGATATCTGGTTAAATTGTTTCATTTTGGTTTTGCTGTATATGCTGCTGGGTTTTTTTTGTTAGTTTTTGTTTTGTTTTTGGTTTGACACTGATTTTTTTAAATAACATTTTCATACGTGTTCCGCATAAAAATATTATTGTTTGGTGTTCTATGATCTCAAAAGCTGTGTCTACATTACAAAGGTTTGTCTACAGAAGAGGTCTTCGGTTGACAAAACTAGGGAGTGTCCACATTACCAATTGTGTTCTGTCTAGAATCTGTTGACAAAACACAACCTTTTTCCCAGAAGAGTTCTGTCTTGAAAGTTTGAGGTATAGTGTCTCTGTAGACAGGGTCTGTAGACAGAAAAATAGTGTAGATGCTCCAAGGCGCCCTCTGTGGACAGAGAGGGCTTCCAGTTCACCAGGCAGCACTGTTTGTGGAGCTTCCGGCTGGCTATTGTGTTAACAGAGGGCTGGGCAGTTTGGCTACTCTCTGTCGACAAGTCAACAGGGGGAGCCTCCATTAGGTGTGTACCTGTTCTGTAGACAGAGGTTCTGTTGGTAAAACTCTGTTGACAGTAATTTCTGTAGACAGAACTTTGCACTGTAGATCCAGCTAAAAAGTTTAAGAAATGATCTCTTGAGGTCCCTTCCAGCCCTACAGTTCTATGATTCATACTTGATCAGCTGTGCTTCCCAGCACACAGGGAGAGGCTGGACCATAACACCTCACATTGTCTACCCTCCCCACTTCCCTTCCCCACCCAATCCTGCTCATAGTAGGCAAGAATTGGGAAGTACCACTTTGGTCTGTCCTCCATCTCCTCCTCTACCCGAGCAATGATTCAAAAAACCTGAAATCAGGTATGGACTGGGTGGGGAAGGTGTCATGATATCTGGGTCGGTTGCATTTTCTGAGGTCCTTTGGCAGTCCCTTGAGTGCTTTCCTTTCAAGAGACAGGCCTGTGCTTCTGCTTCACTCTGAAATGGGATCCCAAAACTTAATAATTACCCAACTCTGCCTCTGGGTTACTCCTCCCTGGCTGTCAACCACGTTATCTGAAGACTTGGCTCCTGCCAGAGTCCTCCTTCAAAGCCTTTAATTAGTAATAGTATGCAGGTATACAAGCAATTTCTCTAAACCAGGTTTGATTTAGTATAGAGAGCTTGGAGAGGAGGACTTAAAAACAACAAAGTGACCTAGATCTATATTGTTTTACCTATGCTTTACATTCCCCTCAAGCCCCTAGATGGATATAACTTAGTCCTGATGTCCTATATTCTGTCCGGGAACCAAGATATAGCTAGCTAGCGGCAGAGCCTGGCTGTCATACAGAGTTTATACCAGGTCAACTTCCTGCTGAGCTGATCACTTTTCCCCTGCTTTTCTTCTGAGGGCACCTTTTTAACCCTTCATGTTCATAAAATCTTAGCTCTAGCCCTGGGAAGAAAAACACATTCTAATAAGAATGGTCCCAGCCAGGTAGGCTCCTCCCCACCAAGATGGCCCAGCCCTTTGTTTTGAAGCAGAGAACTGAGAGTCTATTTTATCAGTGCCATTGTTTTACCCTCCCTGGGTTTCTTGACAACTTCATTGGATTGGACTATGCATTCAGGGAGGTAACAACATGAAATTGAACAGGAGCATATATAATATCATTAATAATACAGATATATGCTCAAATTCACAGGCAGTATTCACTCTTGAACGCACCCCTGTACAGCCACATTAGACCATCTAGCCTAGGGGTGAGCAAACTTTTTACATTGGGCCCCACTTTTCATCCCTGAAATTATCAGGGCCCACCCAACCTGTCTAATGTAATCCAAACCAATAGAAATTTCAGCTATATTCATATGAAGAAAAAAAAACCTTTCAGCATGTATAAGAAAGTAACTGAAGAAAGTAAAAACTTTATCAATTGGTATGTAAATGGGAATACACATAGATAAAAACAGTAGCATATGTCAACATTTTTAATGAGATGGATGAGTATGCCACATAGCAGCCAATCGTGCTGCACCCCCTTGATGAAATTTCATGCCCCCCCCCGAGGGGGGCCCACCCCCCAATTTGCTCTTCCCAGGTCTAGCCCATAATAATTCATCCAACATACACCTCCATGTACCCAAACCAGTTGAGTAACATGCACTCTGGCCCCTGGACGTGGCTGTAGTCTGTAGCCATTATGGGGGCAAGGGGAGTATAAAACCTTTAATTGACTTAATTTGAAATTTTGCCTTAATAAAACATTGCTAGTCATTGAATATTCTCATAGACTTTTTGAGAGTCCCACATATAAATAGCAGGGTCAAGCATAATGTTTTAAGATGGTGAAGTGTTTCTTTAAGTGCAATTATGAGTTACCTTTCATCACTCTTAATACAGATTACTTGCATGGTAGTTTAGAACAAGGAGCCTGATTATAGTCCACAGTAATTTAAAAGGCACATATTACAGGCTATAATCACAAGTCTGTCCTTGCTCATCTAAGTTATCAAAAGAAATTTTACTATTTAAATTAAAAACCTGTGGGTCAGTACTCTCAAGCTCTGCCTCATAAACTGCAATCTTCCATTATATTTAGACTAATTGTGTTAAACTACCATGTGAATAACAAGTAAGCACCGTGGTAAAAGGGTAGTAGACTAAATTAAGTCTTTGGCTTCACTCCAGTTACTTTGCTGAGCCAGATTCATACGTGATGCACTTCCAATGTATCTACCCAAGTGCTAGTTTCTGTGGATACCAAGGTTACATCCACTCTGCAACAAAACATGGCTAGGCCACGTCAACTTACTTGACCTTGCAGGGCTTGGGCTATGGGACTGTGCGAATTCAGGCTACAAACCAGGCTCTGGGACCCAGCCCAAGCCCGAGCCCAACCCTGAGCATTTACACCACAATAAAACGGACTCCTGGCCTGAACCCCACAAGTGCATGTCAACTGACACGAGCCAACAGTCTGTGTTTAACTGTGGTGTAGACCTACCCCCCACTAGACCGAAAGTCTCCCCTGCATTTAAGCTCCTTTGCCTTGTGCTACCAGCATAAGATGCCCTTCAGGGTGAAGGAATTCATGGAAGATTAGACAGGATAGGGTGATTCTCTAGTCCTGCATAAGAGCCAGCAGAGTGGCTGTTGTGCCAGATCACTCTCCTGTGAGTGAAGGGGGCATGAACTGGCCCAAGCTTGCCTGCACACTGGTGTAATGAATCATTCACTTTACTTTACTGGGAGTTAGCACAGTCTAAAGCAGTCCTCAGGCTGCTGTACATTATACTGAGTGATTAGCAGTTAGCCAGCTGAGGGTGCCGGAACAGAATGATATCTTTAAGGCCACCAAATCTGAATGGTAATTTAAACCTATTTTGGACTCATTTGGACACATTTATAAGAAACTACATGTAAGGTAGCACAGACTCAGACCCCCCAGACTAATTACAGACATGATAATGATCAGGATTATTACTTGCCAGATGATAACTTGCAGTGATCTCATAGTTTAGCCAGCAACTAGGCACTCAGGAAGGGGAAATGAGCACTGCTACAGCTAATGGAGTTTTTTCTTTTGCTAAAGTGACACAAGCTCTTCTCATTTTTAGGGTCCTACTTTCAAATTCCAGCAGGGACAAATGCTTGTGGTAATTTAAGAATTATACATAGCAGGGGTGAGCAAACTTTTAGGTCACATCCCCCTTTTTGGCCCTGCAATTTGCCAGGCCTCCCCCACCTGTGGGAGGACAACAGGAAGGGATGTGGGGAGGGACACTTGGGAAGGGGGTGCTGGGAAGCTCGAGGGGGTGCCTTGAAGGGGGAGGGATGCTCAAGGGGAGGGACTCCAGGAGGGTACCTTTTCAATCCAGGAACTCACTGGCTGCCCTGCCGCTTGGCTCAGGGCCTCTGCACATGCTGATTGGCCCAGCAGCTGGTGGGGAAGAGGGGGCATTCCCTTGGCAGCACAGCAGATGCATGAGAAAAATCAGAGAGCTAGGGAGGCAGCAGAAGCTGCACAGGTGAAGGGGAGCTGATTGTGCTGTGCCCCCCCCCTTACAAAATGTCTCATCCCCTTCACTTCATGCACCCTGGTATATAGCACAATACTTGGGCATCGCATTTTAAATAGAGAAAAATATGATGCAAAAACTAGCAGTCTAGAGAGAGTATAAGACAGAGTATGCAGCTTTGGGCTAATGACGTTAGGCAGGAGGAGAAAAAGGAAAATACACCCAAAATTTATTGACTGCAGGTTTGGCATAGTAGATCCTGTTGTTTAGTTTAAAGCAGTATCATGGGAGTGTGGGTCATTGCTGGAATGATTCTATTAAAAAAAGTTTGAGTTTTGTTTTTTCGGAAAAGATCACAATCCCACCATTTTGTAAAATTTCAAGTCTGATTGGAGCATTTCCTTTTTATTTTAAACTTTTATTGTTTCCTTTTTGTTCGGTATTTTAAGGGAGTATGAGGTGTGGAAGAAAGTAGAACAATGACATTGTTTTCTGCTATTTCTTAGGGACTGTTTTGTGTAATGTTTTATCTCTTTTTTTTCCAAGAAGATTTCCACTGGTTTAGTGAGTGATTAATAGTGTACCATCTATGCAAGAGGCTCAGAATCAGGTTACTTCCAAGAATACTGCCTTCTGGAGTAGTCAGACCATTACTTCCAAAGAGATATCGTGTTTTGGCAGCAAGGGTGCTCAATTTATACTGGATACTATTACCATTTTCCTGTGAGAACTGACTATCCCATTAAATCGAAGGATAAATTCTCTTAAAAACTTCTTGCCCTAAAACTACAAGATATGATTGATGCAAGGAAGAGAAAGTGGGTCTGTGCCACTTCCTCCAGCATCAGGTCCTAATCCTCCTCTGATATCTTACTGATTGTTTCAATACCATGATACATCAGACTCAAAGTGTCTCACTTCCAGGAGGCCAACAATTCCTTAAATCCATTAGCTGCATGTAAATCTGAGCAGCTGCACTATGAGTCATTTCAGGATCAACTAATTGAATACATGACCGTAATTGTGCCCTGCTGAACTAGCACAGCCTCTGTGAAATCCTTGATCTCTTCACAGTCAAAACTGTACAAGTTAAATTGGCTGTGGCAAAGGCATAATGTTTAGCCAATATCTCTACTCCAAGACCATTTTTGAAATCTGAAGTACAAAGTCTCTGAACTGCTACAGCTGATGTCAACAATTTCCACCTAATGTGGGTTGTTTTCTAGAGTTCAGATAAAGACCTAGAAAGTCAAATTTTTGAATGTTCTTTACTCACTCAGGCTACATCTAGTCTAGAGGGATTGGTCAGCAGAAGTTTTTGTCAGAAGGTATCTTCCTCCAAAACTTCTGTTGACAAATTGTGGCCAGACTTCCAAAGCAGATCAAAAACGCTATCCACTCTGTTGACAGACAGTGACTGGACTGCCTGGCAATTGTATCGGCAAAACAGCCAACCAGAAGCACAGCAGACAGGGTTGCCCAGTGTCTTGGAAGTCCTGTTTGTCAACAGAAGCCTGCTGGAGCATCCGTATGGCTTTATGTTGACAGATCTCTGTCAATAGCAGCGTTCTTCCTTGTGTGTTTCTTGTGTGGTGAATGAGGTGCAGCTGTTGACAAAAGTGCTGCATTCTGTCGACTTACGGTTGACCGATTGCCCTTGGAAATCTGGACACACCGTGGGTTTTGCCAACAAAACCCTCCAGTGCAGACACAGCCTCACTTACTGTTGCTGATTTTATGCCATCTATATACAGAGTTGAGCAGTTGGGAGTGGAGTCCAGGTCTGCATCACGGCAGGCTTTGAATCCTAGAGGAAAACACATGGAAGAAAGAAACTGTTAGTCTACAAGTAAACCAAACACACCCCCTCTCCATCCCTGCAATAATGGGGAAAACCCCCAATTAAAAATTCCAGTTTATTGAACCAACAAAAGAGGGCACAAGCAACGGCCTTTCCTTCATGAGCACTAACATCCACAAAGGTAAAGTTCAGAGTAACAAGCTCTGGGCTTTTACTTCCAGAGCTGGTCCAAGCATGAATGCAAAGGAAGCGACTGACTTTTTGCCGTAGCATGTGCACTTATGTAGTCGGACACAGCCCCCCGCACTTTGAGACATAGGCGTCTCCTCATGCAGGACAGACCTGTTCAAATCATCCCCTGGAACAAAAAAATGCATGTGAATAGGTACCAACAGATAGTACATATCATCGATATTATGCATCTGAGGTAGGGAACCATGATGGACAGTTGAGGATAGGTGCATAGAATGGGGTGTCTGCCCCATGCTGGGTGTGAAAGGGTTAAAGGCAGGCCTCAGAAGGCTGTGCAGTAGGGCAGTCAATAAGAGAGGGGCTGCAAGGAGCAGCCAATTAGGGCAAATCAGGCCCATATATAAGGGGAGGGCTGCAGTTGCAGTTCAGGCAAGTGGCTAGAACGGGGGTCAGCAACCAAAACAGCAAGAAGAGCCTTTTTTTTTAATTTGGTAAAAAAACAATTCAAAAGATGAAATGCACGTGAATGAGACAGTCCTTAATAAATAACTTCAAACCCTACTTTTTGTAACCCGTTTTCAGAACAGCACACACAATGATTTGTAATGCAATATATCTTTACTGCAGGTCAGTCACAAACTTTTTACATATTCCCTTGAGGTTGCATGTTTTGTTGCTGCTGAATTTCTCAGGGCAAATGATACATAAAGGGAGCCCAGCCAAACTCAATATAAATGCGAGGGACTGGGTCCATTCAGTCTGAAATTCTCTGTTTTCATCCTCACTCTTCCTCTTTTTGAAGCCATTCCAAACTCACCCTAATTAGGCCAATTTTATTTCACATTTAATTTCAGTTTTCTTGCTCACACTGGCTACGTCTACACGTGCAGCCAACATCGAAATAGCTTATTTTGATGTTGCAACATCGAAATAGTCTATTTCGATGAATAACGTCTACACGTCCTCCAGGGCCAGCAACGTCGATGTTCAACTTCGACGTTGCTCAGCCCAACATCGAAATAGGCGCAGCGAGGGAACGTCTACACGTCAAAGTAGCACACATTGAAATAGGGATGCCAGGCACAGCTGCAGACAGGGTCACAGGGCGGACTCAACAGCAAGCCGCTCCCTTAAAGGGCCCCTCCCAGACACAGTTGCACTAAACAACACAAGATACACAGAGCTGACAACTGGTTGCAGACCCTGTGCCTGCAGCATAGATCCCCAGCTGCCGCAGAAGCAGCCAGAAGCCCTGGGCTAAGGGCTGCTGCCCACGGTGACCATAGAGCCCCGCAGGGGCTGGAGAGAGAGCATCTCTCAACCCCCCAGCTGATGGCCGCCATGGAGGACCCAGCAATTTCGACGTTGCGGGACGAGGATCGTCTACACGGTCCCTACTTTGACGTTGAACGTCGAAGTAGGGCGCTATTCCTATCTCCTCATGAGGTTAGTGACTTCGACGTCTCGCCGCCTAACGTCGAAGTTGGTGCCGCTACTTCGAAGTAGCGTGCACGTGTAGACGCAGCTACTGTGTGTTGCCCTTCACAGCAGGAATGCTGCACGTTTCCTTTTCCTTTTCAAAATCAAGACTATTAGCAATATGATCAAAACAGAGATATAGTATCATGTCCCACAATGCACTGCACCTATTAAAGAGAGATTTATCCCACATTTCAACATTACATATCATTTGCTATTTAAATAAGAGTTGTTCATTATTGGGCTCTTAGATGTTCACCATTTATCAAAAATGGTCAGACGGTTTTATTTGTTTTTTGGCTTTTTTTACTTTTCAAATCGTAGCATTGGGAGCCACAAATAAATCCTTAAAGAGCCACATGGGGATCTGGAGCCACAGGTTGCAGACCTCTGGTCTAGAACTTAGACTGCAGTTGGCCACTGAGGTGAGCAACTGCACAGAGGACTGCTGTTCTCCCAGAAGTGGTGGGGAAAGAACATTGTGGGGCACTGCTGGAGGGCTGCAATCTTTGAGGTGATGCTGGTCAGGAGCAGAAAGTTACATTGGTGAGACATCGTTGGAGAAGGGCAGCCCACGTCCCTGGGGAGGGAATGAGCTAATTCCCAGAAGAACCAGTGGGAGGTGCCATAGTGCTCTCTGTGACAGTGCAATATGTCAAAGGTGATGGAAGTCTTTGTGTTGTGTACATGCAACACTGACAGACCTGGGTTGCTAGTACCAGGGATAGAACCTGTGAGCAGAGGGTCTAAAGCCCTGCACTCTGCCATGTGAACTAAAGGCCAGCTGGCTCTCAGCTGAGGCTGTAGAGCAGAGACTTCACTCACTCCAGATGAGGTCTCAGTACATCTGGGTACTACATACAGATATGGTGCACGGTGACCCATTGAAAACTCCATGCCAAGTTTGGACAGTCTGCAACACTGCAGGTTGTGCTGATGCAATGAAACTAGTGACAGCTATAAACAGGTTAGATACAGCCTGAAAGACAGCTATCGGGGCAAATTTCGGATCCATATTTTGCCTTCGTTGCAGGCCCAGTAGTAGAGGGTGTTAGTATAGTCAGGACTTGAATGTTACCACCACGTGAAATGACAGCAACCCTGCTCAGTTTAAGCTCACAAGGTCAGGTGAGCTGTATATATGAGCCTTAAAAGGCTTGACAAGAGGCACCGCAACTGTAATCAGCACAATTCAGTTGTGTATGAGTATCAGAGATGTTAAAAGGGCTTAATATGCCAGACTCATTCATTTGTGCTGATAAGTAATCAAGGAAGATTGTAGGCATATGTACCTTTATATTAAACATACAACTGTACTGTCATTTGACCAAAGGCCTATAGTTAGACTTTGTATATTCACAAGATGTGTATAAATTGAATGAATCAGATTAATATTACCTACATTGCCCTCAGTTTATCTTCCCCTGTTATAATGAATGACTGGAAATTGATTCATGTAAATCAGTGTAGCTGGATTACCTGTGTAGGCATAGGAAGTAGATTGTTAACGTCAAAGGTTGGGTTGTTGTGGGCTCAACAAAGGGGAAATTCCAAACACATACCATGCTCAAAAAAACCGGCAGACTTTTCTAACTGTAAAAGAACAGACATACCCCTGCAATCCTGTCAACTCTGATCTACTGTAAAACAGAAAGTTTGAGTCATTGGCTGGAGCTCCCCAAGTAATTACCTGGGTGCCTCAAAAGATTCATGTAACATTGTGCTCTAATCTTTTGGATGTACCAGAGAGAGTGCAAACACTGCTGCTTCATCCTGATCTACAGACTCTGAAATTGACTTTATACGGTCCCAGTGAGGTTCCCAGCTGCTGTTATAGCAGTAGCATCCAGTGCCCCAGGGAATTACTCCATTTGCCCCTTCGCTATCTGTTGGCAGGTCTGGCTTCACCCTACCACAGCCGAATTATCTTTAAAATGAGAATCTGAGCTAAGGAAACAGAAATCATATGAAAGCTCCCATTCACTGTGTCTGTGTTCCATGGTGCATGCTAGCAACCTAAACTGCGTTTTTTGACTGATGTCATCTACAAACAAGATAGACCTAGGTTAGTAAGAAGCATATGGGTTCTGTCACCATCCTTTGAAATTTGAAAGGATACCAATACAGGTTGAATCCTTGACCAGCACTCTCTTGTACAGCAATATCCACAATCCAGCATGATTTTAGTTAGCTGGATGACCACTTGGGTGGATATGGGGTGTCTGGGGTAGAGCTAGTACCTTTGACTCTCTGGCAGCTGCATCTTTGCAGGCGGACGGAAGCACTGGTCCTCGCCCACCACTCAACTCTCACTGTTGGCTCCTACCAGCTGTTGTGCATTACAGCGACACCATCCACCGGGCAACTGCGTCAGCTCGCAGGCGAAACACAGTGAGGGGGGTCTAGTCTGTTGCACATACCAACCTTATGGAGGGACTTGTTCCTTCTCCCTTCTAATGCACAGTCTCAACGGCGGACCAGGAGGTGTGGTGCTGCAAATCGACAACTCCTGTGAAGGCGGAGGAAGACGCCCCACTGCCTTGTGGGTTATCCTGGGAAGCAGTAAGGCTAAGGGAGTGAACCCTGACAGAAAATCCGGAGAGGAGTCCTCAGGTGGTTCTGTGTCAATTTCTGGCACTGTCCCGGCAACTTCTGCAGCTGAGCTGGTACCAAACATAAAGGTTATCCTTTCCTTTGGACTATATCAGTAAAGCCAAAAGGTGGGGCCTGGTGTCTGGGCAGCCCAGGGTCTCCATAAAAATTGCCCAGGCTTGTGCCTGGAGAGGTACTCCAGCATCGCTTAACAGCGTTGAACCAACGTGGGAGGCAACAGATACCGATTATAAGCTCTTGCTCGACTGGCGTAGAGAACGAGCACCAGGGGTTGCTTCCGATGGTGGGAGAGATCATCACATCTCATTGGACAGTCACCTCCCACCTTCAGCTGGGCAGCCCCCAGCCAGTAGGGTACTGTCTCGCCACAGTTCACTTGCCTCACTGGGTGCATGAGGTTAAGGTTCCCAAACCTGACAAGTGACTGAAATGAGCACCAGACAAACCAACAAGAAAATTATTAAGAAAAGGAAATCATCAAAGTTTCAAGCTTGCTTGTTAGAATGTACGGACCACGTTGACCGGTTTGACTGAAGATCTTCAGGACATCAGCAGCACTCAAAAGACCACTGTCATCAATGAGGAACTGAAGAGGCTCCAAGCTGACATCGCCACTTTGCAGGAGACATGACTCGCAGCTTCAGGATCCCTAAAGGAAAAGGACTACACCTTTTTCTGGCAGGGCAAAGCCCAAGAGGAACCCAGGGAGCACAGCATCGTCTTTGCCATCAGAAACACCCTTCTGTAAATGGTGGAACTAGTCACGGGCAGATCAGAAAGACTCCTTCAGGTCAAACTTCAAACCTGCACCGGTCCCATTCACCTGATCAGCGCTTATGCTCCAACCCTGAACATCACTCCAGAAGCAAAGGACAAGTTCTGTGATGAGCTCAGTGCTGCCATAGTGCAAATACCTGCTTGTGACCAATTGTACCTTTTGGGTGACTTCAATGCAAGAGTTGGAGCCGATCGTGACTCATGGCCCTCTTGCCCAGGTCACTTTGGTGTGGGAAAAATGAATGACAATGGACAGCATCTCCTCGAACTTTGCACATACCACAATCTGTGCATGATAAACACATTTTTCCGAACCAAGCCACAGCACAGAGTGTCATGGAGACACCCACATTCGAAACACTGGCACCAATTAGACTTGGTCATCACCAGATGTGACAACGTCAGAAATGTCCTCCTGACACGCAGCTACCATAGTGCCGACTGCGATACAGATCATTTGCTAGTCTGCTCCAAGCTCAAGCTGAGATCCAAGAAGCTGCACCATTCTAAACCAACTGGAATGCCCCGCATTGATGCCAGAAAGACGGCAAACTCAGAAAAAGCTGAAATGTTCAGAGAGACCCTTGAGGAGAATCTGTGCAGCAGTTCTGGGGGTGCTGATGCAACATCCAGATGGCAGCATCTGAGGGACACAATCTACAATACGGCCTTGTCAGCATTTGGAAGAAGAGCTGGAAACACAAATGACTCGTTCAAAGCTAACTTCTGGAGTATAAACGCTCATCCAGTCAGAGTACCCAGCAAGCACTCAGAGTAGCCAGAAAAATGGTCCAGCAGACAGCCAGGCGCTGTGCCAACAACTACTGGCTTAAGCTATGCAGCAGTATCCAGACCTGTGCTGACTCTGGTAATCTCAGGGGAATGTACGAGGGCATAAAGAAGGCAATGGGACCCATCCAGAACAAGATGGCATCTCTGAAATCCAAATCTGGTTAAGTCATCACTGACAAAGCCAAACAGATGGAGCGCTGGGTCGAGCACTACTCCGAGCTGTACTCGTGCGAGAACACTGTGGTTGCTACAGCCCTCAACGCCGTCGAGCTCCTGTCAGTCATGGATGAGCTGGACCAGGAACCAACTGTGGTTGAATTGAAGAAAGCTATTGACAGCACTGCAGTAGGAAAGGCCCCAGGCCAGGATGGTATCCCACCAGAGGTAATCAAGTGTGCCTTGGACGCACTCCTGGAACCCCTGCATGAGCTGCTGTGCCTGTGCTGCAGGGAGGGTGAGGTTCCACAGGATATGCGGGATGCCAACATTGTAACCTTGTATAGGAACAAAGGAGACAGAAGTGACTGCAACAATTACCGGGGAATCTCCCTCCTAAGTATCACTGGTAAATTGTTTGCTTGTCTCATCCTCAGAAGACTCCAGAAGCTCGCTGAGAGGGTGTATCCTGAATCCCAGTGCGGATTCCGCACTGAGAGATCTAACATTGACATGATCTTCTCCCTGAGGCAGCTGCAGGAGAAATGCAGGGAGCAGACGCAGCCACTCTATGTCACTTTCATCGACCTGACCAAGGCTTTCGACTCGGTCAGTAGGGATGGATTGTTTAAATTGCTCCACAAGATAGGCTGTCTGCTACGGCTACTCAAGATGATCCAGTCTTTCCATGAAGACATGACAGGAAGCATCCAATATAATGGCACATCACCGGATGCCTTCAGCATCAGGAGTGGCGTCAAACAAGGATGCATTCGTGCTCTGACGTTGTTTGGGATCTTCTTCGCACTCCTCCTGCAGCATGCCTTTGGATCCTCAACAGAGGGCATCTTTTTGCACACAAGATCTGACAGGAAACTATTTAATCTTGCAAGGCTGAAGGCTAAGTCTAAGGTGCGGGAAGTGCTCATTAGAGACATGCTATTCACAGATGACTCTGCTGTAGTGACACACACAGAAGGCCAGCTTCAGAAACTGCTGGATCAGTTCTCCAAAGCATGCAAGGACTTTGGGCTTACCATCAGCCTAGAGAAGACAAACGTACTTGGTCAGGATGTTGCTGAACCTCCATCAATCAGCATTGGCAATTACACGCTTGAGGTCATCCACGAGTTTACTTACCTCGGGTCCACCATCACTGACACCCTGTCACTGGAGTCTGAGCTAAACAGGAGGATTGGAAAAGCAGC
Source organism: Carettochelys insculpta (assembly GCF_033958435.1). Taxonomy (NCBI): domain Eukaryota; kingdom Metazoa; phylum Chordata; order Testudines; family Carettochelyidae; genus Carettochelys; species Carettochelys insculpta. Next base: position 95,005,782 of record NC_134139.1, read on the forward strand.
CACAACTCTGTTCAGACTTAGCAAGAGAGTGTGGAACAACAACAAGCTGTACACTCACACTGAAATGCAAGTCTACAGAGCCTGCATCCTCAACACCCTCCTCTATGGCAGAGTGTCTTGGACCTTGTATGCCTGCCAGGAAAAGAGGCTGAATGTCTTCCACTTGCACTGCCACAGGCACATTCTTGGGATATCATGGAAGGACAGAGTGCCCAACAACGCCGTCCTTGAGCAAGCTGGAATTCCAACCATGCATACCCTCCTCAGGCAGCATCGGCTCCTCTGGCTTGGCCACATCCACAGGATGAATGATGGAAGGATCCCAAAAGACATCCTGTATGGCGAGCTAGCCCCTGGCAAAAGACCTCCCGGACATCCCCAGTTGTGCTACAATGACATCTGTAAGAGGGACCTCCAGGAGGTAGATATTGACCCAGAGAGTTGGGAAGAGCTGGCAGACGACCGCAGCAGCTGGAAGCAGGAACTACACGAGGGCCTTCAGAAGGGCAAGATGAAGATCAGACAGCTGGCAGAGGGGAAGCGAGCCCGTAGAAAGGACAAGGATCTGCCAGACACCCACTACATATGCAGCGGATGTAGCAAGGACTGTCACTCTCGTGTGGGCCTCCACAGTCACAGTCAATGCTGCAAACGATGATCTTAAATGGAGTTACAAAGGGAGCGATCCATAGTCTACGCAGACTGAAGGATGCCTTGGATGGATGACCACTTATCATGGGTGTGGCAAATTTTCTTGTGGTCTCATTAAATTTGTTTACAGCCATCAGTCCTGGCTCTCAGTGTTGTGTGCTGTTATTTAGCTGTAATTTACCCCTAAATGTCTTCTAAGAACCCAGTCAACAGTGGAAATGTTGGTAATGTTGCTAAACAATATTGACCTCTTTGGTATGGCAAATTCTCTCGCAGCACGGGTCAGGTCTCAAGGGTGACACACAGGAAAGGTTCAACTTGTATTATGTTTTTTTTGTCTGCTTGCTTTCACATAAGGAAAAAGCAAAAAATCTAGATTCAGGGATCTAGCCATCTGAGAGACTGGAGTGTTTATATTCTTACAAATCTTCTAAGGAAAAATAGTGACTTCCATTCTGTGGGACGAGACCCTCTGTTACTTCTCCGGTGCAAAAGGATCATATGCTTCTCATGAATCTATGCCTGTCTGTTTTTGCAGGTGACGTTGGGTAAAATTGGGGATGGGGTTGCTATTAAGTTCCATGGAAAAGAAACATACTGAATGGGAAGAGGAGGTTCCCATTGACTCAGTGTACAGTTAGCAGGGCGGCTTACCATTGTTCCCAATCATATGCAGTCTTGGTTCTTAAACTAAGCAATTTTTTGAGTCTTATTCACAGTACAGGCTCTTTTCAGAAGCCATGCATCACGGACCCAGAGTGGCTGACTGAGGGTATAAGAAAAACTGGAACAAACCCTCAGCCACTGAAAATAGGGGCAAAAAAAAAAAAAATCACACCTGAGGCCATTTGCACTATTTCTCTGCAGAGCTGCCACCTCCATTGCATCTGACAGCTACAATATCCAGTGCTCTGTCATGGGTGTAACTAAAAGCAGCTACAGCCTTATAGCTGTAGGTCTTTTGGACTGTTTGAGATATTTCACTCTCTTCATGCATGTTTGAAGTCTTGTTACAAAAACACTTGCATACCAGGCTGATTTGCTAATCCCGGTTATCCAGGATAAACAGGAAAGTGTTTGAAATATAGCCCCAGAGCCTAAAGGTTTCCCTTGTTTTAAAGTGTCAGAGATATCCAGAGTCTGCACAACTGTGAAGTTAATTCAGGCCGCTATTAAATGTTTGAGACTCTTAGGGAGAACACTGGCTGTGGGCTTCTGTGTAGGGTTTCATGAGGCAAGGGAGCAGAGGATAAGCAGGGTTGGCCAATATTACAATAGGTATCTCTGTGTCACCAAGTCCCATCCATGAGCTTTCTGTACAGCACAGAATTTCTGAAGATGCATGCACCTTGAACCTTCCCCAGCCATCCCACTTAGTGATCTACCAACACCTGCAACACCATCGATAAGTATCCCTTTCTGTTTATATACTAAGAGGCCAGGTGGTCCAGGGCCATGATAGGGAAGCGTGTGTCATCTATTGCCCAACCACAGTTAGGAAACCCTAACGCCGCAAAGCCATCCAGTATGGCCTGTACATTTCCCAGGGTCATGGTGTTCCTCAGGAGACAGCGACAGAGTGCCCTGGCTACCTGAATCACCACAGCCCCCACTATAGATTTGCCTGCCCTGAATTGATTTGCTACTGACTGGTAACTGTCAGGCACTGCACACTTCCACAGACCGATTGCCACTCACTTCTAAACTGTTAGAGCCAGCCTCATTCTTGTGTTGCTGCACTTTAAGTTGGGTGCCAACACATCACAAAAATTCCATAAAAAGTGGACTTATGTATGCAAAAGTTTTGCACCCACTGCTGATCGTCCCAGGACTTCAGAATAATGTGGTCCCACCACTCTATGCTGGTCTCAGGAGTCCATAACTGCAGCTCCACTGTCAAGAATGCATGCAGGACAGCCAGCATTTGAGAGTTCTTGGACTGCAGTTGAACAATTTCCTCTTCAAAGTCTTCATCATCATCATCCTCAATCATCTCCCTTTGTAGTCAAAAGAAAAAGTATATGACGGTCTGGGAAGTTGCTGTAATGGTGTGTGCAATGACTTGAAGCATTCAAGGATACATGCTTGCGCTAGCACTGTGCTGGAGAAAATGGCATGATCTCCCATTTGTTTTTTACGTGGTTAGTGGGAATTCTGGGTCAGTGCTTTGCATTCTGAGATAGTGACATCAAACACCCACAAGCAACTGGCTAAGGCACTATGGAATAAGTACCCACAACGCATTGCTCACACAGTTGAACTTGGATAAAACAATGGGGATGTGGTAACTCGAAACAGAGGAATGGTGGGTCAAATTTCCAGAAGGTTGGACAACACAAATTCGAATTCATAAGAATGAGGCTAAAAAATGAATTTATTAAAAGTTGAATTTATTTTGTAGTGTAGATATAGCCTAAGATGGCAGCCACAACCTCCCATCTGAACAGTCTCTTGGTCAATGAATCCCGTACAATCCATGTTAAGGATCATTGCCTCCATTTGTAGCCAGTATTCACTTACTTGGTCAAGTCAGGTTGCAGTCTGACATACTGATCCCACCTAGCACACATGAAAACAAAATAAGATCATCTCCCACACTGCCTTGATTCAGATGAACTCTGTTGGATAGCAGAGTGGCAACTGTTTCAAACATGTCAGGCCTGACACTGGTAGTCACTCCAGTGGAATATGGTGATGCAATTTGAGGCAGAGATCAGCATACATATCTCCTTATGCAGAGCAGAACACAGCCAACCATATCATTAGTGGTTGCTTTAGCCACACATAAACATCTAATTTATGTGTTGGCTCATACATTTCACACAAAACTTTGATGAGCTGCCACAACCCAAATTGCCTGGAAAGCAATGATGGATGGAAACAATGCTGCCAATGAATCCAATAAATGCAAACAAACAACAAGAACTACCTACATAAAGATCTGCCCACCTCCAGATGGAAACTCCCACACCTGCAGTTCCTGCTGATTTGCCACAAATGACTTTGAAACTTCCTTTTCCAGTGTCCATTTGTGCAATTATATGCAATGCTACAGGCTCATAAGATGAACAGTGACACATTAGAGCTCACAGCTACTTCCTTACATTGAGGCAGCAATTCTGACAAGCGCTAATTTACATCTCCCTGTTTGCAACTAAGGACACAGATCCTGGACTATGCTTAATAGGCTACTGACTGGAATGGCCAGAGTGGTTGCCACGATGCAGGGTTTTCGCTTAGCCGGGCTGTCACAGTGACAGTAGAGCAGCAATACAGATGGTCACAGGAGGTGGAGGAATGCACAATTAGAAGCTTGGAGGGTGAACACCTCACTATCCTACATGGCTGAACAATCTAGGTTCAGATTTGTGACACATATGAAAGAAGTGCATTTGAACAGATTTAATTCAACAACTACATGTGCTAGTGTGGTACCTTTATTTCAATTTGAGTGGTTTATTTTGAGTTAATCACTCAGGACCAGGTTTGAGTTACTCAAACCAAACTAAGTGTCCACACAAAAGCTTGCTCTAACTGAATTAAACCAATACAAGTTAGTGTGCAGACAAGGCCTTTGTTAATTGCTGATAACGAGAAAAGGTAAGAATGGAAATCCTTCACCATATTTAATTTCACTTTTATTAACTAGGTGCTGGTGAAATTCCTATACATCAAGGACTTGGATAGAGTCCTCCTGGAGAAGGCCCTGAAACGGTTTCCTCTTAACAGAGCCTTGTAATTCAAATACAAACACACACAATTTTCTGCGCTATTTTCTCTATTTTGTAAGCCAAAATGTTAACTATACGCTGATAAGACTCAATCTTCCAGAAAAAGAACACAGACTGGTAGAATGTCAGTGGTGCATGAGGGCTCTTGTAACCTCTACTTTCTAGAGCAACTTGTTGGATTATGGAGCAATAACTGCACTTAGACGTAGCTTGTGAAACACTAATCATTTTCTGGGGGAGGAGGGTAATATGAAAATTTGTGACTTTTCCTCTCTTAGCTGCAGGGTTGCAATCCTGAATAACAACATTATTAACATTATTTCAATTTTTTTCATTCTCAAACGACTCATAAGAACAGCTGTTTAATACATATTGTGGTTGGCAAAGTTAAAATTGCATCCCATGGGGAGATGCTGCGTGTAATTATTGAAACACACTGAGCATGAAGAAAGAACAGACTGATATAGCGGCTGCATAGATCAATTTCTTGCAATAATTTATTACAATAATTTACATTTTGTTTAGTCTCGTAGTCACATCAAAATGAAGTACTGAGGTTTGTAGGCAAATAACAAAATCTTGATGTGGAATTTACTCTGGGACAATGAGACTTTTGCCTCAATAATGACCTATGTGAGATCTGAAGAGCTAGTCCTTATGTAGAGAGCTACACTCTGGCCGGGCTAGCACAAGGGGCCCTTGCATTCTTTATCTTGCTTGCCATGTGCTGTGTGTGGGGTGCAGGAGGGGAAGCAGGCTATGCACAGCAGCTGCTTTTTCCCTTATGCGGACAAGGAGGCGAGTATGCAGCAGAGCCCAGCACATCAGCAATATGCATGGAATGCTTGCGGAACATGGTATGATGCCACAGTTTATCCCGAGTATCTGAATCACAGTCCCCCACCCCCCCACCTGCCCCCCCCGGCAGGCCGTGGCTACAGCTGAAGCAAGGGGTGTGATTCCCAGCTCTCACTGACATCCTTGCACTGGTACACCTTGAGGTAATGTGTTGAAAATAGCACTGCAGTTGAGGGAGTGGTAAATTGTGACATGGTGAACCCCTCCAGATATGTACCCATGGGGGTTTAAGCACATTTGGAATGAGCGTGGCTAACCCTTGCTGCCACTCACTGCTGTGCGTACCAGTTACCCTACTCTTTGAGCATGGTAGCTCAGGGGAGCTAATGCAAATACATCTATGAAAGTTGGGCTTTACAGCCTTGCTCCTGGGGTAAACGTAGCCTGAGGCAGCCCCTTGCGCTGCATTTGTGACATAATCACAATTGAGCCAATATTGAGGGCTGAAACTCACTTACCTCAGGTGTGAAACATTTACATCTTCGCCAGCAAGGTTACAATCTGGGGCGGTGGGGAGCACGGTGGACAAAGGAGGAGGAGGAGGAAGCAACAAGTGAAAAATAATGTCTCCAATTTAAACTTTTAGGTGGGCAGAATGCAATAATTCAAGCTGGAATTTAATTTCCTCTGTTCCAGAGTTGGGAGGTTTGAAAACCGACAGGTAATTGTGGCAGGTTCAAGTAATCATGCGATCAGAGTCATTTTAACTAGTCTGTGTGTCAAAACATTTTCCAGTGCCCTAAGCACTAGAATACAGACTCAGACCTTCCTAGCTGCATGAATATTTAATTATACACTCAGAATAGAACCAGCCCAACAGAAGAGAGCATATTGACTTGATAGCCCAGTGCTTAGGGAAATTATCTCGGATGCGGGTGACTGAGGTTCAAGAAAGATTGGCTTTGAGTCAGGGTGACTGGGGACTTGAACCTTTCTCCCAATGTCAGCTGAGTGTACTAACCACTGGCTTTTAGCTAATTGCGGGTGTTGGGCAGTCTCAGGCTCACAGTTTTTCACATAAAAAAATATAAAAAAAGGTTGGTTTCCACACTGATACAGAAACAACCTTCAAAATTTCTCACAAGATGGAATTCTTGTTTTCTAGCAGTCTTAGCTCTAGGATTGGGTGCGGACTCTTGCTGCTAGTTGGATCTTGTTATCTCTAACCAAGGAAGTTTCAGATATTTCTCTGGAACAGAGGACACTAAGAAGCAGACAGGCTATTGATGTTTACATTTTAAAAAAGGCAAACTTCAAATTATTATTTGTGTTGTAGTGAGTGTCTAGAAGCTCCAGCCAAGGTGAGGGTTTCATCATTTCAGGCATTGTATAAGCACATAGTGGCTACGTCTACACTAGCCAAAAACTGCTTATAGGAATGAGGCATGGGTGTCCAACCTTTTGGCTTGCCTGGCCCGCATTGAGTGAAGAGGAATTGTCTTGGGCTGCATATAAAATATATAATATAGTTAATGTATATAAATCACATAATAATGTTAAAAGTTTACGATCTTGTGGGGCTGCATTATGTCTGGATGAGCTGCGCAGCGGCAAGCTGTGCCAATTTCGAAGTGCGGCAGCCGCCCGCATGCTAATGAGGCACTGAATATGTATTTCAGCGCTTCATTAGTAAACTTCGAAATGGCCATTTGCATGGCAATTTCAAAGTTTTTGGCTAGTGTAGACACAGCCTATGTGAGACAGACCCTTTCTCAAATGGCATGCAGTGTATACAGACAGGAAAGATAAAGGGTGGGAAAGGGTGGGAGCTAAAACAAAGGAACAAAGAGATGAAGTGACTGGTCCAAGGTTACATTTCAAGCTGGTAGAAGAGCTGAAAATAGAATCCAGACTCCCTAGTTGCTTGCTCTTACTTTAATTATTAGATAATACCATTTCTCCTACAGTTTGGACTATATCATGTGGGTGGGTGAGATCTGTCTTCTGAGCACAATAAGAATTCCACCTATATGCACGCTCTGTTTGCAGAAGGTGTCATGGAATCTTTTAGGTGACTCACTAGTGAAACAGATACAAACTGAGGCCTGTTTGAAGATCTCTTACATTCAGACCGACACGCGCCAGATGCAAAGCTCTATAGATTACATTATGCCCATGTAACTATGATAGGAACTATAATTTTCTCAGAAGGTTACAGATAAAGCTCTTACCCTAGCTGTCCCACCTGTACCCCCACTTTAATCGGGTAAGTTAAACAAACCCAACTAGAAATATCTGTAGACCAAAATCTTGAATTCCACATGTTCTTAGGCTGGCTGTGTCTGTAGAGCTCCAGCCACTGCCTCAAGCTCTAAGCTTCTAGGAACATTCTTGGGCTGAGTCTACATGGGAGCCCACCGTCAAAATAGTAAAATTGAAATTCAGAAATCGATATACTGTCTTTCAAAAGAACACGACCACACGGCAAAGGTGGATCGCAGTTCTGACCCACTCTTTTGAAGACCCCATCCTATTATTTCAAAAGAGAGTGTCTAAACGTGTACGAGAGCTCTTTCAAAAGAAGGGAGGCGGAGATGCCTCAGATAGAGTCATATGGCCGCGAAACCCTTCCGGGGCCCGCAGCCAGCCGCTGCCTTAAAGATCCCCCCCACCTTCAGTTCCCCCGCCCTGCACTAGCTGAGGCCTGTTGAGCTGCCAGAAGCAACTCAGGACCCCAGTGCAGCAGCACCATGGCCGACAACACCCTGCTGCTTGCACTGGATACAGCCATCGTCAGCACTGTTGCCCATGTTGTCTTCACGGTTGCTGCAGCTGCCCCCCTCCTCCTTTGGAGACTGAACAGCCCCCCTGAGGACATGGTGTGCAGCAGCCTGCACCCCGCCCCCTGGCACCCTGGCGCCTGTGGAGCCACCCCAGCAGCACGGACTGGTGGGAGTGACTGGTTCTAGGGCAATGGGATGATGCCACCTGGCTCTGGAACTTTTGCATGAGCCGGAACACCTTCCAGGAGCTGTGTCACTGGCTGGCACCTGCATTGAGGCATCAGGACACCACCATGTGACCTGCACTCCCCCTCGAGAAGCAAGTCGCAAATGCAGTATGGAACTGGCCACCCTGGACTCCTACTGCTCAGTGGGCCACCTGTTTGGGGTGGGCAAGGCCACTGTCAGAGCGGTGCTCATGGAGGTAAGCCAGGCCTGGGGCACACTCCCACCACGGGAAGTGGGGCAATGGGCACAGGGACCTTTGGGGGTCACTGGCTGGGGGGGCTGGGAGGGGGTCAGTGGGTGGGGGCGGGGGGCCGGGAGAGGGTCGCCGGCTGGGAACACCCTGCCACACCCTACGAGAGCACATGGCCTCCCTTCCTGCAGGTTGTCCATGCCCTGAATGCTACGCTTCTGCACTGGGTCATCTGCGTCAGGGACCTGGACACCATCATCTAGGGTTTCTCCTCATTGGGGTTCCTGAACTGCTTTGATGCCCTGGATGGGATGCACATCCCCATCCATGCCCCACCACACAGCGCCAGCTGCTATATCAACTGGAAGGGCTACCACTCAGTGGTCCTCCAGGCCCTGGTGGACCACAAAGGCCGGTTCATGGACGTCTACGTGGGCTGGTTGGGGTGAACCCACAATGCCAGGGTCTTCTGCAATTCCGTCCTGTGCCAGTATATGGAGGTTGGCACCTTCATCCCCCAGTGGGAAATGCCATTTGGGGACACCACCATGCTGCTATGCTTAGTTGCAGATGTGGCATACCCTCTACTGCCGTGGCTGATGCGGCCCTATACTAGCTACCTCGACCCCAGCAGGGAGGCCTTCAACACCCACCTCAACCAGGCCCAGCACGTGGTCTAACGGGCCTTCGGGCACCTCAAGGGGCGGTGGTGGTGTCTTCTTGCCCACCTTGAGGTGGGGATGTGCAATGTCCCACAAGTGGTGGGCACCTGCTGTGTCCTCCACAACATTGTGGAGGGTACGGGGGATGCCTACATCCAGGGGTGGGCAGCTGAGGCCACCATGGGGTTCAAGCAGCTGGATGCTGTCACCAGCCGGCTGCTGTCACCAGCCGCCAGGTGGACCACGATGGTGTCCAGATCCAGGAGGTCCTTTGTGTAAGTCTAGCATCAGGGCCGCACTGACCACCCCAATGTCCACCTCCCACCACATTCACTGCCACCACCACCACCATGCCCATGCCTCCCCCACATGGAACCACGGGCATTGGTGCACAATATAAACTTTTACCAACAATAAACTGTAAAAAAACTGTGGTATAAAAGTCCAACTATTTACAATGTGTGTGGGGGGACACCCCTGTATGTTGCAGGATGGGGAGGCCTGAACTTGGAGGGGTTGAGGAGGGGACTAAAACTGGGAGGGTCACCTGGGCAAGGGGGCTGTGGGCCGAGAGCCACGCCAACCCCAGGATCCCCTTCTCCCCTGGGACCAGGTGCATGGCGGGGCTGGGACAGGGCAGTGAGCACTGGAAGGTAGGGGCATGGTGAGATGGCAGAGGGGGCATCGGTGTGGGGTGGGGTGGAGGACTCTGTGGCGGGTGCTCAGAGGACCCTGGGTGGGACCTTTCGGGGGGGTCCTGTGGGGGAGCCTGGGGGTTGGGCAGCTGGGGTGGTGGTGTGGAGGGCCCGGAGCCAGGCCACATTGCCCACATGTTCCTGCAAAGTCCCGTGGCTGGCATCCAGGTGGGACATGAGCCAGTCCCAGGCCTCCCTCCGCCACACCAGATCAGACTCCTCCAGCCAGAGGTGGCACTCCATAAGCGCTACCTGCCGGAGGTTAGCGGGGTCATCCCCCATGCACCACTGTGACCTCCAGCTGCACACCCAGCATTATGCTGCTGCTGCAGGTGCCTGGCCCCTGTCTGATGCCTCCAAGGGGCTCTCGGGGCCCACTGACGCTGATGGGCTGTGTAGGCCCTCGCTTGCTGCACCTGCAAGGGGTGATGGATAGCATGTCAGTCTCCGAGCAGGACATTGTCCCCCATTCCTCCTCAGGACCCTGTCCCCCAAGGCCCCATCTCCCCTGACCCCCCTGGGGCCTGGCCATGGTGGGCATGGCATCCTTATGGCATCAAGGGCACACAGGCTTCCCTCCCAGGTGGCACCATCCCTGAGTGTGGGCTGGCCCACGGGTGTCCCACTGGGCAACTGAGTGCCTGGAATTGTCCATGAGTCCGGGTGCTGGGTGGTGCTGGCAGGTGCAGAGGGCCTTTTTGGGGCTATGGCCAGCTGGGGTGTCTGGCCCTGGGCCTCTGGGCCTGTTCCCTGTCCACTGGAAGGGATGCCACCCCCACCCTGCCCGCCAGGGTGCTGGCCCCACTGTGCACTTACTGGGGGCATACCTCGATCTCTGGGGATGCCCAGCTCCCCGCGGCCTGGCTGGATGATCGTGAGGGGACGTTGATGACGAGGTCGCCCTCCTCACTGGACCAGTCCCGGGTGGTGTCTGCTCCCTGGCTTGGGCTGGCTGGTCCTGGCTCCAGCAGCTCCTCTGGCTCGGGTTGGTCTGCTGAGCTGTCCAGGTCCGCTTTGGGTGGGGAGCTGTCCTGGGGCACCAAGATGCTGTGGAGCTCCTGATGGTAGGGGCAGGTGGAGGGGCCTGCCCATGAGTGCCCAGCCTCGTCCCGGACCGGGGCATAGCCCTGCCAGAGCTCCTTCACTTTGCTCTGGACTTGCTCCGGGGTCCACTGTGGGTGGCCTTGGCTGGTGAGTCGCCGGGCCAGGCGGGCAAAGGCAGCAGCATTCCTCCACTTTACTCCCATCTCCTGGAGGACCTCCTCTTCTCTCCAGAGGCCCAGGAGATCTCTGAGTTCGTGGTCCATCCAGGAGGGCCCCTCTTCTTTTTTTGTGGGATGGAACCCTGGGAACCCTGTGGGGGATGTAAGTGGGGGCCCCTGGGGCTCTGGAGACTTCCGGGCACTGGCCACGTGCCTATCGCTGTCGTCGGGGGTGGCTAAGAGAGCGTGTTGCCTGGGGCTCATGCTTTTGCAGCTTGCCTGCTCTCAGCTTCCTGCCACGGGGTTTCTGGGTCTGTGTGGCTTTAAGAGCGGCCTGACGCATGGGTCATAGATTTCTGTTTGGCAGGGCAGGACGTCTCCACTCTCAGGCTGGGCACCGTCCTGGAGGACTCCTCTTTCGAAAGAGCGGTCCTTGGTGCATCTACACTTGCCTTATTTCAATGTATTTTGATGGGTGGTGCTCTTCCCATATGGGATTGGGGTCCAGCTTTTGATGTCTGGGCTGCGTTCCTTCGATTTCAAATCAAAAGAGCGCATGGCACATGTAGACGTTCCCTTTGTTCTTTCAAAAGAGGGCCAGTCTTTTTGAAATACTGTGCACGTGTAGACGCACCCTTGGAGTGCAGCTAACTCTCCTTCCGGAGATATAGAACACCATAATCCAACTGTCCAGGCCATGAGATTAGTGTTAAGTCTGCCCCTGCAGTTATTGCATGTTCTCAAAGCTTACACTGGATTACTGTTTCATCCTGTGGAGACTATTAAAAGCAAAGGATGCATAGACTTTTCAGAGGAATTTTGTAATCAATCACACTTTAATCATAAACAAAGCACAAGAGATACAGGACCTATGAGAAAAACGGGAATCTGCATGCAACTCTTTCCTGACATAGAGAAGCATTATACAACAATTTCCTAACAACTTCATAATATGAACCAACATTCTAAGTTATACAGACTACACAGATTCTACAAATTGTCACATATACCTCAGAATTTGGGTAAATTTTGGACTACTCATTCCCATCTAAGAACCACAGAAACAGGATTCAGATGTTCAGTTCAGATAAGCACCTACAAATCTGAATGCCACCATAAAGATTAAAAGGATCTCTTAAACCTGGAACAATGTGTCCAGAGATCTGATAAGAACTGGTTACCCCTCATTAATATTCATGTTAGCATTTAGATTTTTAAGCTTTTATCTCAATTGAATATATGAATCCTTTCAGGGCTATTATTTCAAGTTGCTATGATCCATTGGTGATTGTTACCGCTGCTCAGATGATAACGGATAGTAAAAAACCTTGAGAATTTATTTTTAAAACTTCTGCTTCTGATATTGGCTGGACCGCAGAACTTCAGAGATGCACCAATTAATTAATTTAATTAAATAATTAATAGAAACTAAAAAATGCAGAACTCATTCAAATTTTAAGAGAGATGCACTTTGAGTTTAGGGCATTGATCTGGCTAAGTAGATACTTTATTCCAAACTACAAGTGACAACCGTTATATGACTTTTGTGCAATGTATTTTCAAATTGATTTCTATAGATTCAATGAAGAAACAAAACAACAATAGGTATCAGCTTTCATTATGCTGTACTGAAAATATGCTATTTGAGGTGAGTGCCTTCTATTGAGGCCTCAGAAACTATTATTTCTGTGGCTGGATTTGAAGACCACCCAAATTGCCCAGAATTCAGAGGGCCTCCATTATATTACAATTATACTGAGCATCTGCAGCCCATATGAGTACCAGCAATGAATGAAAATGACTGTATATACAATATGAGAATAAGGGTCAATCAGTATTGATAACAACCTTAAAACACAACATGCAGTTCTGGGCACCTCATCTCTAAAAATATATTAGAAATGACAAAAGGTATAAAGGAGGGCAACAAAAATTACGATAGGTATGGAACAGCTCTCTTATAGGAGAAATTAAAAAGACAGGGACTGTTCATGTTGGAAAAGAGACAGCTAGATCTCTAGTTTCTCCCCTGATAAAAAGTAATAAATAGTGTTAATGAAAAAGTGTTACGCTGTCACAGAATGCAAGAACTTGTGATTACCATACAAAATTAATAGAGAGCAGGTTTAAAGCAAACAAAAGGAAGTACAGTAAACCCTTGAGTTACTCAGGGTTGCGTTCTAGAAACCCCTGTGTAACTCAAATTTCTGCGCAAGTCAAGAGGAGATGAGAACCAGGCTGCAGCTTCCAGGCTCCCCTGGTCTTGCAGGAGCTGGGAAACTGACCAGCCCACTAGAGCTGGTCAGTTTCCTGGCTCCCAGCATGATGGGAAGCCAGGTACCAGGGGACAGCCTGGTTCCAGTCTCCCTGACACTTGTGGGATTGGGAAACTGACCAGCTCATGACTGGTCAGTTTCCCAGGTCCTGTCAGCACAGGGAACACAGGAACCAGGCTGATGGTTGGCTCCCAGCTCTCCACCCCTTGTGGGAACCAGGAAGCTGATCAGCCATGAGCTGGCCAGTTTCCTGGGCCCCAAAAGCCCAAGGAAGATGGGGAACCAAGCAGTGAGGAGAGGGGAAACAAGCAGCAGCTTCATCTGGGGCTGCTGTTGCGAGCTGGGCTGCGAGACCAGCCACTTCCCAGCTGCAGGGCTGTGGGGTCTCCCCGTCACCTGGCCAGGGATCCCACAGCTGGCTCTGATAGCTTCCAGCCTTGGGGCTGTGGGTCTCCCTGCCCCCTGACCGAGGACCTTGCAGCTGGCTCTGCTGGCTTCCAGCTACAGGACTGTGGGTCTCTCCACCCCCCGGCCGAGGACCCTGTAGCTGGCTCTGCCGGCTTCCAGCCATGGGTCTGCAGGGTCTCCCTATCCCCCGTGATGGCACTGATCCCCCACCTTCTCTCATGTAAACACAAGATACAAGCATTTTGAATGTACGTATCTCAAGGGATTACTATTCTTCTTCACACAGCATACAGTCAGCTTCTGGCATTTGTTGCCAGTGATGTTGATGGTCAAAAGTGTAAATGGGTTCATAAAAGAATCAGATAAGTTAATGGAAGATAGGTCCATCAGTGGCTATAAGCCAATATAGTCAGTGATGCAACCCCATGCTCTGCATGTCGTAAGCCTTGGCTTGCCAGATGTTGGGACTGGACAACAGGGGCTGGATGGACCTTTTACCCAGCTTTGTTCTTTCCCCTTGAAACATCTGACTTTGGCCACTGTTAGAAGATAAACTATTTGGCTGAACACATGATTGGCCTGACCCAGTAGACCAGTCTGATGGTTCACTTAGCACTTAGTACTGTTGAATTTCAAAGCACTACACATAGTGATTCATCTACATACAGCCCCAGAGAAAGAGAGAGATGGAAACTGTGGCAGAAAGGTTAAGTCCTAAATTTTCAAAAATGATCCAAAATTTTGGTTCTTTTAGTTTGTAGCTGCTCAGCATCTCTAAACTATGCAGTCTGAGAATGCTCAGATTTCAGAAGCTCAGGCATTAAGTGTTTCAATTAGAGTACTCTACATTACTGGACACTTCTGAAAATTTGGTCTGAAATGACTGTCTCCAGGCCATAAAGTGTCAGTATCATTAGTACCAGGACTAGCCCTTAGGAGTTCCTGACAGCTGGCTCTGTGTCCATGCTATACTCCTTAAGTACAATTTAACACTACTTACTTCTTAAAAATGTAAATTATGAAGGCAGTACAGAGCAGTGTACACAGCAACAAATCTTCCTGGCTTCAGGGGTCACTGAACAGGATTCATCTCTGAGGTCAAACGTGGCAACTGTTGGTTTTGTATGTAATACTTATTTGTTCTGCAATTACATAAAACAACTAGGATTAGCCTGCTACTGTAAATGTAGTAGGTAAATTTGTGGTATTTGTCCATCATATATGTGTATTCTAAGCCCATCAGAAGAGGAAATACAAATAATGTGGAGGCAGTAATGAGGCTGAAATAACGAGAGAGCTGAGCTTGTAACATTTCAGCTCCTGAATCATGGAAATGCCATTAGAAGGTCTCATAAATGACTCCATAAGGCAAAAGTGGCCTCTAAAAGAGAAATACCAAGATATTTTCTCCTATTTGATTTACCTGGACACCGTGATACTTTAATTTAATTTAAATGTGTAGCACCAGCAAACAATAGGGAGGTACTTCATTGACCAGTAATGTTTTCAGTGTCTAGAAATCCCAAGAATTGTAATCTGGTGCTTCAATTGGTAAAGAAGTACAGTAAGAACAGGAAGAAATGGATGCAACTAATTAGTTTGTCCCTCTGAGTGCCACACCCACACACAACTTGGATTTCTGGAACTGCTGCAAGGACACCCCTCCACCTAGCAATATGATCCATGCAGCGTTGAGCAAATAACTGATTTTTTTTTTATTCACCAGCAATTTAAAACATTTTTGAGTTGAACTGAAAGGGATTTGTTTACAAATTAAAAAAAATCAGGGAAAAAGTTGGGATTGAAAGAAACATTTATTTTGCTCTAAAATGAAATATTTTGTTTTGATTGTGAGCACTTTTCAATATTTTAACAGGAAATTTCAAAACAAATTGTTTTGAATAAAAACTGACAGTTTAAAAAAATCAACTTTTTATTTTTTTTACTGTATTTTTTTTATAGTCAAGTAATCTGTGACATATTTTTGTTCAGCCAAATCTGCATTTTCATGAAAAAAAAATCTTTTGGTGGGGAAAAAACCCCTCACCTCTCTAGTTCTGTGCTTCCTAATGCAAATGAGAGTGATGCTGCTTGTTTCATTTGTCAGACCAAATTAATCTCTACATGGAAATGAAAATTAATTCACTACACCATTAAGACAGTTTTTGCCTTCTGACAAACATTGCAAACCTGAATTTTCACTTCTTAGTTTGTGGATAATATTGCAAATATCATCTGCATTTTGCTGTTAGCATTATAATAGTTAATAGTATTTCACTAAACTTTTGTTTAGTGTTTGATAAAAACAGGTTGCTGTGACATATACCTTTAAAAAAAAAGCCAAACCACCTATCACATGACAGTATTTGAGTATAAACCTGTCCACGCTGATACAAATTGAAAAAAAAAAGGTATCTGTCCATGCGCTTTTCTAGCTGCTTATCAGCTTCTGGATGCCACCATTCAACATCAAAACAAAGCCCATGTTCTGTTATTAGCAGGGCTATTTTTGTAGCAGCCATTTTCATAGTGCTGCTTTGGTATTCTTCCACAATTTATAAAAAACTAGTCCATTGTCCTTATCCAGTGGGCTGGAGGGGAGAGCAGCGCCTACAACATTCCCAGTGATGCTGTTTGTGGTTTAAATACAAAAAAGAAAAAAAAAGAAAAAGAAAAGCACAGAGCTCTAAAATAGAGAGTAGTGGAATGAGGAGAGAATTACATTAATGTCTGTTTATATATATGATCTCTGGAAGCAGCTCAGACACCACAGAGATGAGCACAGCATAAGTACTGGGATAGGGCTGCCACCAATAGCCCCCCTTGGAATCTACAGCAACAGTCTGTTAGCAAAATCACCTTATGCGTGTTCTCCGCCTCATCCTTTCCTCCCCAAAGATAAGATCAAAAGAATATTTATGAAGCTGATCAGAAGAAAGGAAGAGGCTCATACAGCTACAGTAAAGACAGGTGGGCAGAATGCATGGGGGGAAAAAGGCCCACTTTCTGTCTACAACCCTCTGTGCAAAGCAAAAAGATCATGCTGGGACTTGGTGTGGTGTCTTGGGACTGAGTTTGCTTCCAGGCTGGATTCATTACTAACACATTTAACCTTTGTGCAGAAAATGGAAAATTCTCTCAATACAATATGCAGAAATGATGTCAGCCCTTTGATATGGACAGGCCAGGGACAGCTCTTTTGCAGTGTTTGTTTTAAGGATGTCACAACTGTGAGTTATGGGGCTTGAATGAAATAGACCCCTTTGAGTTTTATTGACCCCAAATGATCTTTCTTAATGTTCCTTTGTTTTGTCTGGTGCTCCTGAACACTCCACCTACTGCACTTCCTGGTAGAATTGTCATTTAAAATTTTTTTTTAACTCACTAGCAACACAAGGGGTGTCTGAGGGGCTACACCCCTCCCCCCACTGCCAACACTGTGGATGGGAGGGGCAAGGGGCCAAAGCTTTCGGGAATGGTGGGGAGGGGGGTGCAGACTGATGCCTGTAGTCATGGTCAGGCTCCCCTGCACTCACTGGCAGCAGCAGTGGGAAGGAGTGGAGCAACGTCACTCCACTCCCTGGCTCTCATCATGGCTCACAGGGGACAGCCCTCAGCACTCACCGTCAGGAAGCAGAGTGACACAACTGGCAGCTGAAGGAGCAGAGCTATGTTACTCTGCTTCTCTCCACCAGTGCTGGCGAGGGTGAAGGATGGGTGCCAGGCCCACTACTTCAGGAGGCTGCATTGCTGAGGGGCAGATTTAAGGAAAGAAGTGGGGTGGAGGCGGAGCAGGGGTGGGGAAGAGGTGGGGCCTGGCATGCAGGTGACAATATCTCAGCCCTACCAGGGTAGCAGTGGTAAAGTCATAAGACTTGTCTACACTGGTTTTTTGTTTTTGTTTTTTGTGTGGAAAAAAAATAAAAAAAAACTTTTTTCTGGAAGAAAACCCTTGTGTCCACATTGCAAAGCTTAGCATTCTGGAGTAACAAGGCATTTAACTCAAAGTAGTAACTCCACCAAAATGAACGACTTTCACTGACCCCACTCCCCTCTCAATATTGAAGTTGACTCCGTATGTACCAAGAGAGGTAATTACAATTTAAGTGGCTTCCAGGGAAATTTCAAAATTGAGCCTTCTAGTGTGAATGCTTAATTTTGAAATGCTCTTGCAGTATAAACTGTTTTCAGAAATAACATATTTAGACATCAGAACATTGAAATAAGTTATTTCTGAAAAACCCTGCCATGCAGACATAGTCATAGGGGATGGTCACATGGGCTATTTCGATGAATAACGTCTACACATCCTCCGCGGCACCACATCGAAATAGGCGCTGTGAAGGTACATCTACACGCCAAAGTAGCACACATCGAAATAAGGGTGCCAGGCACAGCTGCAGACAGGGTCACAGGGCGGACTCAACAGCAAGCCGCTCCCTTAAAGGGCCCCTCCCAGACACAGTTGCACTAAACAACACAAGATACACAGAGCTGACAACTGGTTGCAGACCCTGTGCCTGCAGCATAGATCCCCAGCTGCCGCAGAAGCAGCCAGAAGCCCTGGGCTAAGGGCTGCTGCCCACGGTGACCATAGAGCCCCGCAGGGGCTGGAGAGAGAGCATCTCTCAACCCCCCAGCTGATGGCCGCCATGGAGGACCCAGCAATTTCGACGTTGCGGGACGCGGATCGTCTACACGGTCCCTATTTCGACGTTGAACGTCGAAGTAGGGCGCTATTCCGATCCCCTCATGAGGTTAGCGACTTCGACGTCTCGCCGCCTAACGTCGAAGTTAACTTCGAAATAGCGCCCGACGCATGTAGCCGCGACGGGCGCTATTTCGAAGTTGGTGCCGCTACTTCGAAGTAGCGTGCACGTGTAGACACAGCTATGGTGAGTGCCCCCAGCCCCCATCTCTTGCTTCATGAGTTTTCACAGATACATTTTAAAGAAAGATGTGAAGAGATAGCAACTGAACCTAATTTTAAACTTAATGAGACCAGAGATAATTGAAAAAAAAGAAAAAAATACATTAATTGCAGCTGGAGCGGGAAGTCAGAAGAATTAGTATGAAAATTCTAGTGGAATCAGATCTCTCAGTTAGAACTACCTGTGCCACACTAATCACAGAATTTTAAATAAGCCCTAAATTTAACTCAATTTTACTTTTAAAAATTGTTTTAAATCGGTATTTTGAAACAATCTTTCAAAAAAATCATTTCTGCCTTCAACGTATTTTTCTTACAGTTTTCCGATTAAACACCTCTCTCTCAAACTAAACCAAAAACAATTTATATTGGCGTGTCAATTCAAGCCAAGCATTTTGGTTTGAAATATTCTAATCATGAAAAACAAACAAAACCAAATCCAAAAGGTTTAGTCATCAGAATCAATGGTTGCACAGAAAAAAAAACAGTTTTGATTAAATTATGTCTTTTGGCAGTAAAACTTTCCGCACTGAAAACATCCATCAACTCTACTGAGACACGAGATGCCTTGTGTGGGACAAGCCTTCTTTGGAACAAGTAGTATGAGGAACTAGATGAATATACCTTAAAATTACACTTTTAGATTAAAGGAAAGGTAAAGTTCCACAACTGTGAGAGAGATTCCATTCTTCCTAGAATTGGCAAAATGCCCACTAACTAGAGGAAAAAAGAGTTCAATGTTAAAAGCCATTTAGCAGCCATAAAAAAAGTAAGAGTCATTCTTAAATTTAAAAAAAATCAAAATGCATATTTTAGCTTCAGACTGGGACTTTTGGCAGTCTAACACATTTACATGTTCAACTCTCATTGACTTTCTTAGTTCCCCCTTACTCTTAGAAAATTCCACATTCATCTCTTTTGTTTTGTCATCTGCCATTATTGGACAGTACAAGGTCTTGGGGATGCACCCAACACAACTGGTCAGAACCCCTCTGGGCTGCCTAGCTCTCAATGTAAATGTGTATTTTAAAAGCACTGTTAATTTAATCAATTAGCCGACATTCTCCATTAGGTTATAGTTCAAAAACTAGACCTGACTAAAACTTCTTGCAGTTTAACCCCACTGTTTTCTATGCAGTGGATAAACCCTTGCAATGGTAGCAAAACATCTGGGGCAAAAATATCTTGGCCCATTGACTTTAACAGGAGTTTCCACTGACTTTACTGGGGCCAAGATTTCATCCAAGCAATACAGGACAGTAGAGTGAAGTTTTAGGTAGATCATTATGTGCACCTCTATTCCCTTGCAGAGTTTTCTTTAATGAGTTGTCACCAGACACATAATGGCATACATGGATTCTCACAAAATAAAACTATATATAGAGAGAAAAGACTGTATTTTACGCCACATTTTCTTCAAAGTAATATAATGTATTCCCAAAAGCCACACTTCCTTAACTTTCTGAGAATCTATCACCTTTGCCTGTCTCCCATGCATTACAATATTTTTAAGTTCAACAAACTAAATTAAGAACTCAGTGTAGTCAAAATATTTTCTTCATTTCACAGAGGGGATTTAACATATGCTTTGTATCATTGTCTTTTCCTGCAACCAGAAATAAGGACAAATTAGTGCATATCCTTTGGCACA
Organism: Carettochelys insculpta; assembly: GCF_033958435.1. Classification (NCBI taxonomy): domain Eukaryota; kingdom Metazoa; phylum Chordata; order Testudines; family Carettochelyidae; genus Carettochelys; species Carettochelys insculpta. The sequence continues at coordinate 95,025,987 of NC_134139.1, forward strand.
CCATTGGTATAAAAATACACCAGCACTTTTTAAAAAACAAAACAAAACAGTTCAGGCAATTTTCTGAATAAGCTCCACAGAAGTAAGATGAGACTGTGTACTTTTGATGCAAAATCCAGATGCATGAGTCATCTCTATGTTGAGAGTGCAGTGCTATCCAAAGCCAAAACCTCAGGAACACATTAGCAGAATAAAGCTATAAAGTCTGGGCTATTGTGACATGATTACAGTGACAATACTAACAATAGAATCCATAATAACCAAAGATTTAAATCTGGACCCCAGATGGACACACAGAAACGTACCCATTCTTGTGATGCTCCAGTGCAGAAGCTCTCACAGGCTGTAAATCTAAAACTCAGTTGACTAGTAAAACAGAGATAATACTTCTGCTTTGAGACACAGGACTCATTTCAAAATGTGGAATGCTAAAGGTCTGACCTTCTCAGCAGTTTTTAGGTAGAAGTGGCATATTCTTACTCAACAGCCCTGCTCCCCATGTGCATTGAGAACACGTAAAGATTTTAAAGGACAGAAAAGCTCAAACTTCTACAGATTTTCACTACTCTTAGCGCTGCCGAGTCAACACAATTAAGACAGCTACAAGTGAGTGCTATTTTGAAATATAATATTTCAAAATATCTTATTTTGAAATAATGCAATGGCTGTGTCTATACTACACACAAATCTTGAAAGGGGAAACGTCAAAATTTAACTTTGAAAATCTAAACAAGGGATTTCGAAATAACACAGCTACATATACACAAAAAGGATCACTGTATTGGCCCACTATTTTGAAAGAGGCCCTCAGTCTTCTTTCAACAGGGAGCATCCACACAGCGACGTGAGCCCCTGTGAAAGAACAAGGCAGGAAATGCCACACATGGGGTAGGATGGCTGACAAGCCCTTCTGGGTGCTGCAGCCAGCAACTCCCTTAAAGGGCCCCTCTCAAACACGCCCACCCTGCACACACAGAGCACCGCACTGCAAAGCAGTAGACAGCACTGCGAGGACCGTGCTCTGGGAAAGCCGCTGCGCACGGAGAACCAGCAGCTTCCCAAGTCTGATGCCTCCACCAACACCGGGGCCTAGATAGTCATGGTAATCCTGGCCGTGGTGGAAGCCCTGCAGCCCATGAACCCCTCTCCAGGGTCCCAAAGGCACCGCACCCTGTTCCCTGTCCCCTCTGGCACCTCTGGATTCACCCCAGCAGCAGGGACTGGTGGGAGAGGCTGGTACTGGGCCAGCAGGATGACAAAAGGTGGCTCCAGAACTTCCGAACGTTGAGGCAGACATGCATGGAGCTGTGCCAGTGGGTCACAGCCACCCTGCACCAGCTGCACACCCACATGTGGCCTGCACTCCCGGTCGAGAAACGCATGGGGATTGCACTTTGGAAGCTGGCTGCCCCGGTCAGCCAGCGTTCAGTGGGACACCAATTCGGGGTGGGCAAGGCCACCATTGGAGCCGTCCTCTTGGAGGTAAGTCAGATTGGAGCCCCACACCCACCCCGGGAAGTGGGGAGCCGGCCCTGGGTCAAGGGGCCTGCAGAGGAGGAGGGTGGGGGGCCTGCAGGGGAGGGGCATGGAGAGCCACAGGCTCCCTGTCTTGCAGGCCAACATGTCTACTCCCCCCCATCACACAGCTGTCCAGGCCATCAACCACATGATCCTGCAGAGGGCCATCCACTTTGGCGACCTGGCTGATGCCATGGTGGGATTCTCAGCCATCGGGTTTCCCAACTGCTTTGGCACTCTCGATGGCACCCACATAGCAATCCGCGCTCCGGACCACAGAATGGGCTGCTACATAATCCCCAAGGGGTACCACTCAGTGGTGCTGCAAACCCTCATTGACGCCCGGGGCCAGTTCTGTGACATTTGTATGGGCTGGTCTGGACGAGCCCACGACACCTGGATATTCTGGAACACCTGGCTGAGGCGCTGTATAGAGGAGGGCACGTATTTCCCTGCCCAGGAGCTCCCTTTGGGGCCACCATAATGCCACCTTGCATAGTGGCTGATGGGCCATACCCATTGTAGCCACGGCTGTATGCCCCTGCACAGGGCACACCACCGCCAGCCAGGACAATTTTAATCACTGCCTCAACCACACCGGCAATGGTGTGGAGCAGGCCTTCGGATGCCTATAAGGGACACTTCCAGTGCCTGAATGTGCAGCTGGCCGTCAGCCTGCCCAGTGTCGCCAGGGTGGTCGTGGCCTGCTGTGCTCTGCACAACATAGTGGAGGGCCAGCATGAGCATTTTGTACAGGGGTGGACTGTGGCCCCAAGTACAAGCAGCCACCTGTGGCCCCGTGCAGCCAGGCACACAGGGACGTGGTTGGGGTCTGGGAGGCCGTCCGAGAGGCCTTTGACTGGGAACCTCACTGACTCTCCCCCTGGCACCCTCCAGCCCACACCCACCCTGCAACACAGCCCCCCCCATGTACCCACTCCACTTCACAGCCCCCACACGCACAGAGGACACCGGGGTGCACAACACTACAGTTTACTGAATGTCACTTAACCAACACACATGGAAATAAACCGCACATGAACAAAAAGCGGCATGGAGGTGTCATAACTGGGAGACTGATAGGGGGGCGAATGGGGGAGAAATATGTACAAGGGGTGGGGGCACACCCCTATAGATGGGCCCACAGGCACAGGTGGGCCTAGTCCCCCATGGCGGTGGAGAGGCGGGACCCTCAGTGGGGGCAGGGGCCCCTGCTGCCCTAGGTGTGGGGGCCTCATCGGGGCTGGGATGACAGGGAAGTAGGCTTGGGTGGGGGGGGCCACTGCCCCAGCCTGGGAGGGCAGGGGAGCAGACTCCCCTGTCTTGCATTGGCCAGTGAGACCTGGGCAGTTGGGAGATGGTAGCCAGGATAAGGGCAGTAAGTTCAGGGGCAGGAGGCAAGACACTGGAGGGCCACAGCCACCTCGCCCCAGACCTCCTGACGCCAGGCCCCGTCTTCCCGCTCCATCCGGAGTCACTCCCGGGAGACAGCTGTCTGCTCCCAGATGGCAGCAGTGTGGGCCGCTGCGGCCTCCTCCGAGTCAGAGTGACGGCTGGCCCTCCGTGAGGCTGGGCAGGCAGCAGGCGCAGGGGTTCCCTGGCCCCCATCAGATGGCAGCGCTGGTGTGCTAATGGCCAGGGTGGGACTTTGAGGATGAGGCTGTGGACACACAAGGGGGAGGGGGCCCTCCGCCAGTCCTGCCACTGGCATTAATCCAATTCAATTTAGTTCCATTATTTCAGCGGGGGCAGCACAGGGAGCTGCCCGTGCTGCATGTGGGGGAGGTGAGCAGGAGGAGGGGCTGCCAAGTCTTGCCCTGCCAGAGCTGCCCAGCCACCCTAAGGAGGAAGAGGCTGGTGGGAGGCACCTGTGAGCGCAACTCTCCCTCTGCAGGGCCAGCGCCCCCTCCCGGGCAGCGCAGCACCTCCCAGCTCCTCCTCGCTCTGCAGCAGCTGGCGGAGCCTGGAGTTGAATTTGGTGGTGCAAGGTCAGTTCCCTCCTGGCACCGGTGCCGCTGGGTGGGGAGCGGCTGGGAAAGTTGCAGGCACTTTCTGGCCTGAGAAGTTTGGGAGTGGGGTGTGATGGGGTTCAGGAGTCTTTAAGCACCGCACCCCATCCACAGGCAGGCGTGACTCTCACTCAGCAGGTAGAACAGGAAGTTTATTAGGTGGCAGAGGCACAGCTCGGTACAGAGGTGTCAGTGCAGAAGGCAGAGACAGTCATTCCAACCCATCCTGGGGAGAGGAGCCCAAGGGGTGCCCCACCTGCAGTGTAGCTTCCCCCGCAGCACAGGCTGGCTGCCTTCCAGCTGTCTCTCCCCCAGCTTCTAACTGCCACCTCCCGTGCAAAACCCACTCAGCTCCTCCCTGCTCTTTGTTCAGTCAGAGGTGTTACCTGCCAGCTTAGGTTACAGCCCAAGGGGGTCACCCTTAGCCACTGTGAGCTGCTCAGCCTGTCACACACACATCCAGCTTGAGTCTCTCAACGCACCCACCCCCCTACCACATGGGGAAACCAAGAGTGAGAGGGAAGGGATTGGGGGGGCAGAGTGTGTGTGGGTGGAGAGCAGAGGGTGGGCAAGTAAGATCCAGATTCAGTGGGCAGGTTGGGGCAGGGCAGCTGAGGCGGGTTAAACCAGGGGATGGGGAGGCAATTTGGGCTGATAAGGGGTAAAGTCGGGGGTGGAGGGGTAAAGCTTGGGGCTGGGGTGGATTTGGGGGACTGAGGTGGGTAAAGCCTGGAGACGGGGGTAATAACTTTCTAACTGGCACAAATCATTGTGTGTGCTGGCGCATGGCGACGTACCACAGTTGGAGATGTGCAGGTGAAAGAGCCCCCAATGGTGTGGCTGATGTGGTTAGGTCCTGTGATGGTGTAACTTGAATAGATATGCAGGCAGAGTTGGTAACAGGGTGTGTTGCAGGAACTGGTTCCTGCGTTAGAATCCCAGTTTTGTGAGGTATAGTTGCTGGTGAGTATTTGCTTCAGATTGAGGGGGCTGCCTGTAAGCAAGACTGGCCTGCCTCCCAGAGTCTGTGAGAGGGGGATGTTTTTTGGTGTCAAGAGGGAAATGTCTCACATTTCTGGAACGATGGTAGGAAGAGTTATGAAGCTCTCTCTCTCTTTTTTTTCCCCCCACCAGTGAAAAAGAAAGAGAAACAAACAAACATCTGCTGAAGTCACAAGTGGATTGTTGGCAAAGTTCAATTGGCAGGGGAGCCCAAAATGGATCATCTCAGTCTTCAGAAGTAGGTGTTATTGGAGTCGTCCAGATTAAGTACTAGTGGAGGCCAGGACATGCCTACAGGGAATTAAACCATTTTACGGAAATAAGAATTCCCAGAAATCTGAGCAAGGAGCCAACACCAGATCTTGTGTTCCTGTGCTCAGACAAATAAATCTGTCTCGTTTAAGAAGGGAAACACTTGATTTTGAGTCTGAACACTGTGCAATCATACCAAACATCAGAAGAGAGAAAGAGATGGCTACAATATTCTTATAGGTGTTCATGTCCAGAAGTTCTGTGGTTCTGTATCATTCACCAAAACTGAAGAGAGGAGGACAGAACACCAGCTCCGATGCTGCTTGTTACATTCCCTGCTGTGTTTTGTAGCAGAAAAATGTTCCTGTGAGAGTAGATAAATGGCAGAAATAAAACATGACATGAGCCATGCAGTAACAGGAACAGAACCACAAATCAGAAATACCCCCACGTTTTAGGTTTTAAGCTCAGATCAAAAGAAGACTTGGTAATTACCAGGAAGTTTGTTACTACTGTGTTTGTGCTGTTCCACTGGCAGTAAAATACAAACAGAATAAAGCACAACATCGGAACAATGATCTAGCCATTTCCCACAAAAGCCTTTTCCCTCTCCTCAATAAACATACCAACCATTGTACATGTTCTCTGAAGTCAAGCTCTCCTTTCCGATCACATGAAAGCACTGACCTTGTTTTCCTTTAACTAACTTCTAAAGCCAGAGCATCCTCTAGAGTCCCAATGCCCATACTGTAAAACAGTTCTGGCAGCAGACCGACTAGGATCTTAAACAGCCCATGACTAGTGACCTAATTCCAAATTTGTTGATGCACAGCACAACAGAACAGGGTGTCAAGAACATTAGTTATCTTGCACATGGTTGGGAAGAACTTCTGATCCACAATGTCTTTACTTGACATACTTGCCTACAAAGAGCTGGTGCTGTAGGACAGCGGGGGGCTTATCAGTTTGTCTCCAGTGAATACTGAATGACACTTAATTCAAGCAAACTCACCTACTGTCATCAGCCTTGATGGCCTGAAAGCTTAATGGGGTAAATATCTTAAAATTCGGATCCTGGGGCTGTACTAGCACATTTCCACAGTTAAACAGATCAGGCTCCAGGCATGAATAATTCTTCACAGTTACTGCAAATTGATTTCTTCCCTTTAATTGATGGCTAAGTTCCCAAATGAAATATCTCTGGTCTTTTATTACATCTTCATTGCTGCTAGTAAGCTAGCATCGTCGGCCCAGATTTTTAATGATATGTGGGCTTTGCAACAGTCAGTTTGTCATGCGCAGTCTGTTAAGCATTGCCATGTTGAATGGAACAACACCTAAAGAGCGTTTTAAAGCTACCCTGGAGCTGTCTTCTCTGGTGTTAAGTGGGACTTACAATAATTTGGGGTTCAAAGTGTGTTCCGAATAACCCATGTCAGTTGTGTGATTTTCCCCAAACCAGGCCCACTGACGAGAGGTGGGGAAGGCCCAATGGGGGCAGCTTCCCCAGGGCTTAGCAATACAAAAGGGCCCAAAGTGCCCAGATGCTGCCACCACTACTGGCCCGGGCCCTTTCGATTGACACTGGAGTGCCATGTGGTGCACTCTGAACAGCACTGAGGACTGAGAGAGAGTGCAGAACATGGCATGTTCTGATAGGCACCGAGGGCTGGCTGTCCCCAGCTGTCATGGAGCATGGGGGTCACCAGGCCTGGCACCGCAATCAGAGGTGACTCTAATTCAGCAGCTTGAACAGAAGGTTTATGATGCGAGGGGGACACAGCATAGAACAGACTTGTCACCACAGAAATCTGAAGCAGTCAGCACACTCCATCCTGGGGAGTTAGGGCCCTGGCTCTCCTCCTTCCCTCTGAAGTCAGCCGAAAGACTGCCCCCACACAACCGCCCGTTCCAATTCAAACCAGCCAGGCTCCTCCTGCTGCCTTTGTCCTGTTTCCCAGGGAAGAAGGGTGTCACCCAGGTGCCTAGGCTACAAATGGCTCAGAGGCCATTTGTACATGCGAGAAATCACCACACCAAAACCCCCAGCATCACTATGCACTGACGCCGTGCCTAGGGAAACTGAGGCACTCACGTCTGGTTACTGCAGGTCTGTAGGAAACACACAATCTAACCATGGGAATAAAATCTTCACATACCCCACTTTGTCATATCAGGCCTGCCCTTCTGGCTGAGGGCACACTCCTGGGAGCATGCAGCAGGCCTCCTCTCTGGCCTTGCCCGGTGAGGCTGTCAGCTCCAGTACCTCAAACCCGTGTTTTGGAGCCAGCGTTTGGCAATAGCATTTTTGCAAAAGAATTCACTAATGGCAATTTGATAAGTTCCACATTTATGACAGCTCTATTCTTATCATCATCATCATCATCTTTTTTAAAATGTTCTCTCCTGACTACAGGGTCTATGGGATTCTTCGAGGGGCAGAAGGACAAAATCATACCTAGAAGCGAGGGTTTGTCTACACAGCAGCCTTAGTCCAAAATACGCTATTCTGGAAGAGCTTATTTTGAAATAACGCTGCTACACACAAAAATGCATTTATAAATAGAACTTAGCTATTTTGAAATACATCTACACACGCAGAACTTATTTCAAAATAGAGTCAGCACCTATTTTGAAATAGCTAAGGTAAACAGGAGCCCAAAATGGCAGATGGTGATGTTGCACCCCATATTCTTTATGGAATTATGACTATGAACGTGACATCAATCAAATATGTTTTATGTAAAATACTTCAGAACTTTTTAAATGTTATGTTACATGATCTGGTGAATGTTTATATTCTATTTATGTGCACATATCATTCCTGTATGGAACATTAGAAATACAAAGCACAAGCCTGTTTACTGCTCCAGAAAGGCTAAGTGAAGGCCTTAAGTGTTACTTAATGGCCAGGTATGTGGGACTATGATCTGTGAATAATTTTGCCTTTCCTCTAAGCCTGGACTATGGTTGCTCCTATGAAGACATATGACCACGTCACCTGGTGCTGGAATCCATCTTGAATTTTGTACTTTTTCATAGGGACATGGGGATTGAAGGCAAGGGAAGTAAACACTGAGGATCTTAACTGGCTTTTCAGACTGCCTCCCCCACTCCAAGGGATACGTTAAAACAATGGGGGAAAAAAAGACTGTAACTAGAGGGACAGAGAAGAACTGTTTGACACAGGTAAAAGACATCTCTGTCCTGAGCAGGACTTTACTTGAAATAAGGACTAGGATGAGAACCTGTGATTTCTAACAAATTCTTCCGTTGGTATGTTTTGTTTTGCTTAGTAACTTACTTTGATCTGTCTCCTATCACTTGCACCCAAATAAATCCTACTTTTTATGCTTAATAAAATCATGTTTGTTTATTATTACATTATGCATAAATAGCTGGTACTGTCAAGGGTCAGGGGGGCAGGGAGAAGACCGCAACAGCAACAGAGTGTATCTCTTTAATTGATAAAAGGGGCAAACAACTTAGGAGCTCTGTATAAAAAAAAAAGTTATGCAGAAGAAGGCAGGTTTATCTGGGGTCCTGGTCTTTCTAGAGCTTTGCACCCGGATGCTGTCTCAAGTCCCTTTGACTGAGCCTTCCCAGAGCTGAGCTAAGCTGATCTCAGTGTCTATGTTGCTCTGCTATGGGCTGTGACCTCGTCTCTGCCATAGCTGGAGGAGACCAGAAATTCTGAGTCAGCAGGACACGGTGATGCTGTGCAGAGGGCAGGTAGGTGGGCTCAGTGGTATTTTCAGCCTATCAAGTGACAGTCTCAAGGGGAGCTCTGTGACTGAACCCATCGCAGCAGAAGAGGTTTTTGGGGGACAGAAGGAATTCAGGGCCATAGAAATGCCTGCTCTATAAAGGGGGCCAATCTCACTGCCTCTATTTACTTGAGTAAATTCCATACATATCAAGAAGACAATCTATTTGAGTAAGGTCAGATGGATTTGGCTCAAAGGCCGGGAAAAGGAGAGGTCTAGCCAACCCATCAGAGAGGAGGAGTGGATTGTGAGTAGATGGACCAGTGGGATAACCCAGACAGAAATCCTCACCATTAGGAAGTAGAGTGAAGAGAACTCAGGCAAGCCAACAGCAGAGCAGACTAGATAAAGTCAGCCTTGTTTCCAATACACCCGGGCTGTTGTAAAGGAGCTGTTTCAGTGGATTCTTAGTTTAACTGAAACTACTGATTGTCGTATCCCCGACAGTCTCAGCTGTGGAGGAATAGGTTTTCTGTGCATCAGTGAGTCAGTCTACAGCCCTGTCAGACTGGAGACCAGAACCAATCAGAAAATCATTATAAATTATTTGTCAGACTACAGGAGAAGCATCCATTGTCAAAGTAATGCTACCATAGTGTTAATGAATAGTACCAGACAGGGAGCCGTGTTAGTCCGCATTCCAACAAAACAAAGCAGCAGAAATGTAGCACTTCAAAGACTAACAACATAATTTTGTTAGTTTTTAATGTGCTACTTTTCTGCCGCTTTGTTTTGATAGTGTTAATAAAGTAACTGGCAAAGGAGAACTAGAAGTGCTGAGCAATGTTCCCTTCCCACTTGCTGCCTACCCACTCCCTATCTGTCTGTTCTCCAAGCCTTTGGAGTTGCGTGACTGTGTGGCCCCGGAGAGCCTGTTGTACAGCTGCATAGCTTAGAGGGAACTTTCTGTGCTGAGACTTTTCTGGATTCACGTGCCCACATGCATAGTCTGGGGGCAGCGTGCGGGGGAAGTGGAAATGCAGCTGCCTCTAGCACCTCATTATATAAAATCTAAGCATCAGATGTCACATGTTAAAGAGATTACCTCAAGCTAAATATTGAAACTCTAAGTAGGAGCTCATTTGAGAGAGAATTTCGTGGCAGAATAATGCACTGTACTTCAAGCCCTGAAGATTTATAACGGCAGGGAGCACCTTTCCTCACTCTGGCCTAGTCTAGAGTAGTGTAGGTTGAGGAAAGCTAAGGTAACTGTGTCTACACTACAATATAGTTCCCTTAAAAGTAACTCACCCACTACACTGACTCAGTAACAACTTCACCTCTCTGAGGCTGCATCTACACTTACCAAAAACTTCGAAATGGCCATGCTAATGGCCAGATTGAAGAATACTAATGAGGTGCTGAAATGCCACATTTCGCTCCCATGTGGCTCATCTACACAGGAGTCCTTTTCGAAAGGACCCCACTAACAATCAAAATCCCCTCACGCCTATGAGCTTCAATGTTAGTGGGGTCCTTTCAAAAAGGACCCCCATGTAGATGAGCCATGCAGGAGCAAAACGCGGCATTTCAGCGCTTCATTAGTATTCTTCAATCTGGCCATTAGCATGGCAATTTCGAAATTTTTGGCAAATGTAGATGTAGCATGAGAGGCATAGTGCTTAGGTCAGTGCAGTCAGGTCTACAACACTGTACCACTTACACTGGGTGTTGGGGTCTTGCAGAAGCTATCCCATCCTGCCAATAAAAATCAATAAAATCCATGCATGTGCACCTGATGAAGTTCATTCTGATGGACAAATTAAGATACAGGAAATTCATTTCAGCTTTTCCTTAAAATTAACACAACACAAATTTAAAAAATACCTGAACTTGCTTTATTACAACTTTGAAATTTTGTCTTCAAATACCAAGCAATATTTCTTGGGTCTCAGATCATAAGATTGTCAATAGTCATTCAAATTCAACACATTAACACGTGGTATGAACAGAGACACCAGTTAGTTTACGCATTACAAGGACTGATTCCCTTTGCTCGTAATTATCCTCAGGCAGGACAATTAACATCCCCCCCACCCCTTTGTGTCAGTTTTTATTGCAATTTTCTTTTTTTTTTTGGTCCTCTCTACTTATAAGTGTCAGTCTGTATTGGAAATGAGATTGATCTGACGAAAGCTCATCACTGAATACATCATTGTGTTAATTTCTAAAGTGCTACATTTCTGCTGTTTTGTTTTTTTCTGTTTGAATGTTAATTATCTTTCACTATATGGACTTTAAAATGAAATTCTATCTTTCCGGTTACTACATATGAGTTTCTCTTTAAGATTAGGGGATTACTAGACTTCAATCATGACAGATCCAGACTGTTGCTATCCTTACAGTCCATTTATTTGCTACAAAGAGAGCAGTTTCCCAAAAGTTCTGAAGGTGTCCCTTTAGACCTTGTCCAACTACAAACCTTGTACCTCTTTAAAATACTGTTGTAATTAAACTCCCCACTCCCACCCCTGACAGATGCAGTTATGAGTAAAAAACATGCCTTATGCTGGATTTTATATCTATTCCTATGAGATACATCTACATGAGAAGCCTTTGTTGACAGAAGTTACCATCAGAAGGGATTCCCCAGCAGAACTTGTCAGCAGGTTGCATTTACACACAAAAGCAGATCGAAAGAGCAATCCACTCTATCAACAGAGAGCAGCCAGACTGCCCACCACTCCCTCGACAAAATGGCTGAACAGAAGCTCTGCAAACAGGGCTGCCCAGTGACCCAGAAGTCCTAACTGTCGACTAAAGGGCCCTGGAGCATCTGCACAGCTGTTTTCTCCACAGAACACTATCAAGAGAAGTGTTATGCCTGAATGGGGAGAGGTATAACGCTGCCAGCAGATGTCCTAGGTTTTGTTGACAAACTGTCGACAACGTGCATTTGGCATGTAGATGTGCCATGTTTTTTCCGAGCAAAAGCCCAGTTCTTGCCAGGAAAAGCCTCTTCTGTAAACATAACCATAGAGAAGGGGAATTACCTAGGCCAGTATAAAGAGCCTGTATCTGAATACACCTGTGTCTACATAGAGGGTTTCGCAGATTTAATTATTTTTGTAGGGAAAAAAAGAAAAAAATAAATAAATTGCACTTCTAACAGATATAAATTGTGTTCAAATGAAGCTTTAATCACAGGCTCCAGCACTTAGGGAATGTTTACATCTGAGAGACCAGGTAGACTCACTCTAAACAGCTTGAGCTAGCATGCTCAAAATAGCAGTGTGGACATTGCTGCTCTGGTGGAGACCTGGGCTAGCCTCTCTAGCTCGGACCCAAGGAGCTGGGCTCTGGGGTTTGCTCTCAGACCCAAACTGCAACCCACACACTGCCAATTTTTCATATACTAGTTTAAGCAGAACTAGTTCAACTATCCACCCTACCTGGAAGCACCCTCCCAGCCAGGGTTGCAGACATACCTTAAGGATGGTCTATGTACAATTTTTACATTTCTTTCAATATTTCATTTTAAACTGGTATAATTTAAGCAATACAACTTCCTCATGAAGAGGCAGTAATATAGTGATGTAAAACCTTCCTGGACCAGTAACATTAATTCCTGTCAATGCTGGGGAATCAACTACATATTTTTTGTGTTATCTGTGTCCACATTAGAGGTTGAACCAACTTAACTAGTTCAGTAACTTTTACCACCCCCCACTTTCCCACAATAGAAACAACTAAATCTGTAAAAAAAAAAAACAACACAACACATGTGTAGTCCTGGCCCCAATAAAACTGATGAAGAAAAGGACTCTGGTGGCAGTATTCACGTGCTCAGAAGCAAATTCTTCTCACTCCATAAACACTGAAAAAGCTAAAGACTCCATCTGAAGTTTGGAGAGCAAGTTAATGACCTGAGAATACTTTTTTCCTCCTTCCCCTTTTCTAAATAAAGATCATCTGCCTTGGGAAACAAAGCCAGGGTCCCATAAAATAAACAAATGTTTTACAGATATCATCCAGACCTTTGGTTTGCTGAAACTACAGTTATGGCCCTTATCTTAATTAACATGTGTATAAACAGGGACTAGAGTCAGATAAATATTTCCTCCTGCTCACTTCTCTATTTTCTAATGGAGTAAGTAAACAGTCAGAAGATTGGGTGGGAGGGAGGTGGGAAGGAGGAGGGCAAACAATAAATAAAAGAACCCACTAGATATTTTCTGAAGATTGCATTTGTTTCTATTCAACCTGTAAAACTTTATCCAAGTACAGGAGGAGATCTAGCATTTTATCTGCTCATTGATTTAAAAGGGTTAGTTTGTTTAGTTATCAAGAAAGACTACTATTCATCCATGGGTGCATCCTTGTGGATTACTATGTGGATAGCTAAACATTGGCCTATTTATTTTCCACTTGTTACTTTCCCTTTTCAATACATTTCTTCCATTACCTCTCAGCCTCTGTTCCACCTAAACGTAGAATAAACAACTATACCACAACATTGCAGAAAGGGAGTAGCTCAAAGGAAAAAAAATAGAGGAAGAAAGGAAGGGCCAAGATGAATTAATACCCATGAAATGGATTCTCTGGGATGTATCCATCCAATTATGAGGACTTATTCCTGCTCCTTGATTCAAAGAAATATTAAATCTTATCGCTTTTTCAGTATCTGATCCCCATCATACTGCTGCTATCCAAGAAAGCTACCCTCCCCCTCAACCCCCCATAACAAATACGTATAAGGTAGTTCTTTAAACCATTTCCAGAACCAAGAATTCTCAAGTTGATCGCTCTGAATGTTGCTCAGATACATAGACCTAGTTTCCAAACACTTGTATGACACTTGTATGTACGTCAGGTCAACCAGCTCTAAAGCAGTTTGAATAGTTCAATCACTTTTTCTGATTTTATAATATCCCCAAGCAGATAGTCATTTCCTCTGTGTGTGTGCACCCACGCATGCACACAGTTAGATATTTTTTTAAAATTTTTGTATGGATTGGTTGCAAATATTCTTTAAAAATTGAACAACTGCCTAACTTTTAAAGATCAGAGAAATCATTTAGCATTGTTTCTGTTCCTTGACTGGGTAAGCACTTGAAGCAGGAATATCCATTGTGCAAGGTTTAAAATGGTTGCCCATAAATACCAGTACCATAAACTCTTGCTTGTAAGACTTGCTCTTGGAAACATTTATAGAAACTAGTCACGAACAGGACATGAACATGTGTGTGGACATTAGGAATTCCTGATCCTAAAAATATTACCGAAATTTACCTTTTATGTACTTGTTGGTGAGGAGGCTAACTTCCTTGGACAGCAGCAGTATGATGGGGGATCAAGGTCTGAAATAAAAAAACGAGGTTAAAACCATATGTGCATATGGTTAGGGCAACTGGCTATCTTGGCATTGCTTACTAGTTTTGACAGCTACTTAATTCCTTCTCCTGGTTCACCTACTAAATGTTAGTACTGTACTCCTCATACCCCTGGCTAGCTTCCATCAGTATAACTTATTTTGTCATGTTGGTTCCTAACTCAAAAGGTGGGTCCATTCATCCTGCCTCATTTCACTCTCTCCTGTTTTACCAAGCTACATTTCAATTACAGTACTTTACTCACACAGGTGTCTACTCCCTTTCATGAACAAAGAAAACATTTAGATTCTTCCAATCCTTTTATGAAAAATTCAGGGGCAGACTATGTGATGAAATATTTTATTTATGTAATTGCATGGATGCTTGAGGAAAAGCTGAAGCCTTACATCAGTCCTACTTAATTGTTTAAGGATATTCAAGCGGGGAGAAGCATTGGAGGAACTGGAAGAGGAATATCCTGCAATTAGCTTTGAGGCCGCAAAAACAGCAGCAGGACAGGAAGTGTGTCACAGAACAGCACGTTTCCTCCAGACCAAAGCTACACAGATGACCAAAGACACTAAAAATAAGTGTTTGTGCCACAGGAAACAACAACAAAACAGGAAATGTCCTTCATAACGTCAGGGAAGCAAACGCACGTTTCAGAAGAGGGCTCCAGTTCCAGCTTCTTGGTTGTTTGAAATCTCTTTCTAGATGACTGAGGGGAGCAGCTTTGGCCATCTGCATTACTTCAGTATTTGACAGCAGTTCTGAAAATCTACAAAGCGTGATATCTTCTGATACCCCAAATCCAACCATGGATTTGAATAATCCAATGTCACCCTCAGTAATGATCTTTAATCACAGGCTCCACCCCACGCACTCTCTTTTCCCTCAAAGTGAGCACCCCACTTCAAAACACATTCATAACCATGGTCCTGCTGTATTCGGAATCCTGGAAATTTGTTACTGAAAGCTGTAGGTATTTTCACTTTTGCCACCCTATAATCTTTCAAAACAAACTTATCTAGTCATTTACACCAAGGTTTCTCAACCTGTAGACTGGAATCCAAAAACTGGGTTGCCAGAAAGTTTGAAAAGTAGTCCCAGTGTGACTCAGGTTTGGACCAGCTGCCATGATGATTGGAGTCTGGTTAGGACAAATTTGACTGAGTGGTTCTACAACACCCAGGACCCAGGTCACAAGTCTACTTACACAAATTTTGTCCAGGCAGGGCGGCAGTGGGAGAC
Source organism: Carettochelys insculpta (assembly GCF_033958435.1). NCBI lineage: Eukaryota > Metazoa > Chordata > Testudines > Carettochelyidae > Carettochelys > Carettochelys insculpta. The sequence continues at coordinate 95,041,098 of NC_134139.1, forward strand.
TGTTTCTTTCAAAACTTTGAGATTGACGCTATGCTGAAGAGAGCTAGTGCGAGGACTGGAAAAAGGGTTCCTGTGAACTGTTGCTAAAAAGGTAGGCTGAGGTATTTTGGAGCAACTGGAGTCCTTGTGAGGACAGAATTCATTCCTAGGTAAATTACACTGCAATACTCAAGCCCAGAGGTTATGGCTGTGTGGCTTACTTTGAACAGATCGAAGTCTATTACTCACTCCAAGATAAAAGACAGTCTTCTCCCCCATTCGCAGTATCCATTGTCCATATCAGTGTTTTTTAAAACATATTCCACGGTGTTCTGCATAAAATATATGATATTATTGTTTGGTGTTCGATTGTCTCAAAAGTTTAAGAAATACTGCTCTAGACTGTGTACCCATTGTCTATCAGGCCTGACGGGTTGCATATCAGTTTAACAGCCCGAGGCTTGCACATCTAGAGGGAGGCGTGCGATCCTATCTAAGTACTTCCTTCTCCCCATGTGACAGCTTCAACCAGCTCACTGAGGTTCCTCAGAAGTCTGGGGGAAGGAGAGCCAGTACTGCCTAATCTTCAAAGTCTGGATGAGACAAAGTTGGGTGTCATGTTCAGACTGCTGGTTTCTGAGTCCATAGCTACTTGTGACTTCTCCCCCTAGCAGCTTGCAGTGATCTTAACTAGCATAGAAGAGTCTTGCTGTGCAGACAGTAGTATCCTGGCTCTTTTTCATTTGGGCTTTGTGTTCCTGTAAAAGTCAAAGTGCATCTGTCACACATGTTCAAAGTCACAATGGTCAGTGTTACGCACCAAGGCAGGAAGTTCTGTCTCAGAAGTAGATCAGCCAATATTTCCCGACATATTCAGTTTTCAGGACTTGCATGTTTTCAAGTTTCATAGTCTACTGATAGGTTATCCCTTTGAACGAAAGGGCAAAAATGCACTGCCAGACTTTTAATAGATTATTGATTTTTTTTTTTAGAAGTCCAGAATACCTCTTCCCTCCCTCCCCCTCACCACATACACATACTCAACTTGGCAGATAGAAAACTGAAGACTAAACTAGAATTCTAAAACGGGAAACATCTGAGTGTAGGAACAGAGCAATTAGTTAACATAAGAACATAAGAACATAAGAACATAAGAATGGCCATACTGGGTCAGACCAAAGGTCCATCAAGCCCAGCATCCCATCTGCCAACGGTGGCCAATGCCAGGTGCCCCAGAGAAGGAGAACAGAAGACAATGATCAAGTGATTTATCTCCTGCCATCCATCTCCTGCCCTTGTTATGAAGGCTAGGGCACCATACTTTATCCCTGGCTAATAGCCATTTATGGACCTAACCTGCAAAAATTTATCAAGCTCTTTTTTAAACCCTAATAGAGTCCTGGCCTTCACAGCCTCCTCGGGCAAGGAGTTCCACAGGTTGACTGTGCACTGTGTGAAGAAAAATTTCCTTTTATTAGTTTTGAATCTACTACCCATCAATTTCATTTGGTGTCCCCTAGTTCTTGTATTATGGGAAAAGGTAAATAATTTTTCTATATTCACTTTCTCCACACCATTCATGATTTTATATACCTCTATCATATCGCCCCTCAATCGCCTTTTTTCCAAACTGAAAAGTCCCAGTCTCTCTAGCCTCTCCCCATATGGGACCCTTTCCAAGCCCCTAATCATCTTAGTCGCCCTTTTCTGAACCTTTTCTAATGCCAATATATCTTTTTTGAGGTGAGGAGACCACATCTGCACGCAGTACTCGAGATGTGGGCGTACCATAGTTTTATATAGGGCAAGTATGATATCTTTTGTCTTATTATCGATCCCTTTTTTAATAATTCCTAACATCCTATTTGCCTTACTAACTGCCGCTGCACACTGCGTGGATGTCTTCAGAGAACTATCCACTATAACTCCAAGATCCCTTTGTTGTCATCAAAGAGTGTTTTATATTACAAAGAAAAGGTATGTCTGCTTCCTAGAATCCTGAAATACAAACTTTCTACAAAGCACATACTCTTGAGACATGGGATTGACTTGTTCCAGTTAATGAAACATGTAAAACTAACTGATAGTAGTTTGGGTGAGTTATGAAGTGGTTTAACATGCTCTTTTCCCTCCCCCCAGCATCAGTAGTGAACTTATATTCAGCTATGTATTATGATTATGGCACAAGTGAAAAAAGGCATAGGTATTAAACACCTGTCACATCACAAAGGGTCCAAAGTGCTAGAAATGGCCAGTTAAAATATTTTACTTAAATATTCTAGTAGCTTTATAGCTCATGCATTCATTTAACCTGATATTGACTATTGAAAAATATATGCTTCAAGAACTTGCAAAAGTGAGAAACAAAGGAAGATAGTATCGATAAAGAGATTCTGTTGCTATTAGAGAATGTATGTACTGGGAGAATTTTTAAGGATTTAGAAGTCAAAATATTTTTGTAAGGTACATGGGTCAAAATTAAAGTTGTTTCAAAAAGTCTTATTGCAATCGAATGTCTTTAGCAATCCTATCTTTCTCCTTCTCTCTTCACAAGCTCTTGAACTCAAATTTCATTGCTTCTAGCACAGTAAACTTCAGCATTGCTCATTCTGACTTTCCTAAATATCTGGGTAAAAAGTTTTGAGTGATCTTTGACATAGAAATGATGAAGCTACAAAACTCACACAGAAGCCAAGAATCAAAATTGTGTTTCATTTGGAAATGTTTTTCCACTCATTGGAATTTGAAGGGGTTAGCACGTAATAATAAAATAGTGATCGTTTAACAGCTTACCAGCAAACTTGCTTTCCTAAGCACTAGGTTTTGGTGCTTGAATAAAAAATGCCGAGAACAACGCGTGTGGAAGAGTTCCTCAGTGTCAGCTGTAATTAGGGCCAGGAATATCTGTTTGCTTGACCTACATTTTGAGGTATTTCTACTTGACAGGCAACAGTGCATCCATCTGCTTGGCTTAGTTCATTACCAGAAATTAGTGGCAACAGATTTGACATTAACTCTTAAAGCATGCTGGGAAGTGGAGGTGGAGAAAGAGCACTTTCTTCTTCGCCTTGGCAACAGCTTCAGTGTGAAGACACAGATCGGTAGATTGGATTGTTCTTCCATGTACCTAGTTTTTAAGCACTTTTTACCACTTATTTTTTTCCAGTCAATCCACTTTTCTTAATGGAATAAACACACCTAATTGCTTTAGCATCAAACAATCCTCTATAGGTGTCTGTGGGATTCCCTTCCCCCGACGCACCCACACACTCTGCAGCTGATGAAAATAGAGCTTTGGAGTCTGTCATTTTTACTCCAAGGAAGCCCCCTGAATGAAGCTGTTCTTTGAAACACCTTTGGCATCACCTTCCCTTCCCGCAATGCCTAACAATTGCCGTTCTTATCGGAATTCACACTTGGCTTGCTTTTCTGAATCTGACACAGATTGGATGTCCCAGATGCTTTCCCTCCCACATTTCGGACCAGCTTTTGTCCCAGGCTCAAGTGCCTTCTGATTTATATCAGGCTGAATAGCTTGGGAGGCAGCAAACAAAGCCAGGGCCTGTGCCAGTTTCCCTCTCCTTTACAGCTATTGTGTCTCTGGGATATGCAACAAAGGCAACAGCCATACAAAAGGAGAGGCAGAATTCAAAACGTGAGGAAAGGAAGAAGTAAGAAGCCGTTGTGTAAGGGACTACAGCAAGCGAGCGAGCTGGCAGTTGATTCACCACTAAGAAAATACTCCAAGGCAGGGGGGCTAATAGGATGCATAAGGAAAAATTCTGGCCTCAGAGTGTTGTCTCTGTAGTGCCCTTGTCTCTGCCCCTGCCTCCCAGCTGTTTCCACTTCCTTAACATATGGTGAACCAAATAAAGTGTTTACTAATTTCTCATCCAGCTAAAAAAAATAGTACGGCAGCACAGGAAAAAGGTGAAAAATTGAGCAGCGGAGAATAGTGGAAAATAAACTACACTGTGTTTTCCTGCTCAAAGTACTTCTGGGTTAACTGATTAGTTGCCAGACTGGACGTGAAGAACTGTCTCAGCCTTTACCAGATTCATGGGATCACATGGCACATCCAGCACAAAAGGTGTTAAAGAGCAATCTCCTTACAGTGCCTGATGGCATTGGTGGAGCTAGCAGCATGGCTTTGGCTGAAAGCTATAACTGATCAGTTGCAGGGGGGGCTTGAACAGGGAGAGCCCAGGCGGGGGGCAGAGTCGGAACATGGCTCTATCACTTATGAAACGATAGCCTCACCACTTTTTACCTGCATTGACGGCGCGGGGAGTGATGGGGAAGGGAGCGGAAAGGAGTGAGCCAGAGTTGGGGCAGGACCCTGGGGAAAGACAAAGTAAGGGAACCCTTGGGGGAAGAGGCAGAGCAAGGGGCAGGCCATGGTTCGGGGCACCTGGCTCCCTTTGCCCCATTCTAGGGAGCTTGTAGCACTCTTGATCTGTTGCTCATTCTCCAAAAAACAGTGTGTACAACAGAAACCCTGTTAAGGTTCAACATGATCTGTGTGTGTGTGTGTGTGTGTGTGTGTGACTTTTCTTAATAAAACAACTTATATCTAGCTCTCATAAAGCCAATAGCTATGTTCATTGTCAAAAGACATTTCTGACAAATCAAAGTTAATGACATTTAAAAAAATTAGAAAACCTCAGACTAAGATGATTTTGACCCAGAGCTCACTAATAGTTTGAGCTCTACCTGTTGGGGAAAAAAGCAAAACAAACAATCACCTTAGAAATTTAAAAAAAAAAAAAAAATCTACTTTTTTCAGAGCTTATATCTCCAGCACCCAAAGCTCAGAAAACTCCAAATTTGGGTCATTAACCGCATTTGGGGTGCACCAAATTTATCCAAACTAAGCATGTCAATTGTAGAGGACTCAGAAAAAGTCAACCTTCAACCTTCAACTAGATGTTACGATCACTTTAATTGTAGTGGCACAGCACAAACACCATGTGGACCTCAGACTTCACATTCCGTCTACTCAAGGAAATGTAACATCCCTAGACAATGGCTGGCTTTTTTTCCTCTCCCCCCCGCCACTCCACCATCCCTCTCCCCACTCCAGGAGCACAGCAACAGCTAGCAGAACACTTCCACTATGTGCTTGTAAAGAACTACAATTAAAACAAATTGCAGAATCAGCCTCATTAGAGAGAGATGCAAACACCCTCAGTGTCTGGGGAAAGTGTGCCTGGCCTACGCTATGCAACGAGGTTGATGTAAGCTGCCTTGTGTCATCCTCACTGCGGAAGCGGCTTCACTTAAATTTGGCTCTTGCCATTGACATAAGTGCCTCTCTACACTGATTTAGTAACATCACCTGTCGCAGGGCAGGTGCAGAGTCATGACTGACAAATTGATGCAGAATCAAAGTAGACACTGTGTTGCTTACACTGACGGTTATCAGCTTTCAGGAGCCATACAGCAATGCCCCACACCTACAATACAATTGATACAAGTGCACCGCTGATACAAGGAGCCAAATATGCACACACAATGGTTTCACAACTGTGGCAGCTGTATGCCAACACATGACAGGTCAACCCAATTTCGTAGCATAGGCATGGTTTTGCAGCTCAGACTCACCTCTAGACAGCATTAAGCAATGTTCTTTCAAGGGCCAGAAAAAGTTGGAGTTTGCTTTGAGTTTTCAGATTGGTCCTTATTTTGTTTAAGCTACTTTATGTTTCTTCCCCCAAATCAGTCAGTGAGTGAGGAGGAAAGTGAGTCTTTTATTGTAACCTACCAAGCTGACAACACTTCCTTAGGAGCAGAATCATGGAGAACAATTTCTTTTTTTTTTTTTTCAGCTTTACCTTTGACACGTCACCGGTGATCTTCCTGATGTAATATCAGCTGAGTAAGGAGGGAGTAGCCTTGTTCTAGCTGCTTCAGGATTCCTGCCAGACAGTTCTGCCTCCTGAGTCAGCAGTGCCTGTGCTACCTCCACCCATTGGGATACAGTGATGTGCCATTTCCTTCCTTCACTTGCAATTGCTGCTCTTTGCTGAGGGATCTATTTACCCATCTGAGGGCAACCTGCATAAGGTCAGATTCCTGATCCTCCAAGGAAAAACGTATCTCAACTGAGATATAAAATGTTCCCTGGTGGCTGCATTTTTTTTTTAAACTTTGCCTGTGCAATATAATCTGAGGACATCTTTGTGAGAAGCTGGGACTGGCTGACAGGGAATGGATCACTTATGTTACCAGTCCTATGAGATTAAAGAAAATGCTTTCACTGCCAATAGGAGAGCCTAGTGGTGTCACTAAGTGGTTAGGCAACTTGGATGTTCACAAGCTCCATTGTCCTTTCTCAGTTACGGGCTGTGTCTACACTTGGCCAAAATTTCGAAATGGGCATGCTAATGGCCAGACTGGAGAACAAAGAATCACTAAAATGAATATTCAGCACCTCATTAGCAGGCTGCTGGCCGCGGGACTTCGAAAGTGCTGCGTTTCGCTCATGCACAGCTCATCTACAGGGGGGTCCTGATAGGAATAAGGGAATTTCGACATTTGCTGGGTACTTTCAGAAAGGATCCCCGTGTAGATGAGCCACGTGTGAGCAAAACGCGGCACTTTCCAAGTGCCGCAGCTGGCAGCATGCTAATGAGGCGCCGAATATTCATTCCAGCACCTCATTAGTGTTCTCCAATTTGGCCATTACCGTGGCCATTTCAAAACGTGGCCCAAGTGTACACGTAGCCACAGGGGCTCACTCTCAGCTATTGCAACTGTTGCGTGAAGTGCACAGATGAGGAGATGCAGGTAAAGGTCACATTAAACATTTGCACTCCCAGCTCTTGGGGCCATTCAGAGCATCTTCACCACTGGTTTAATTAACATTAGGTTTTCCATCTTCCTCTATTCCCTGGGAAACACAGAGCAGCCAGAATATAGAGCAGTCCAGTCACAGCCCCTTCCTGCACCCATCAAGGGCTGAGAATAAGGTTGCCATAAGGGGATTTCCAGTCCAGCTAAGGATCTAGCCTGTCCCTGCCAAAGTTCAGAATTTGCTCAGTGTGCAACATGAGATGGTCCGTGGCAGCAGCGAAAGTTACAGCAGGCTAAGAGCCGGCATCATCTACATATACTAGATTTAGGTAAAACAAAAATAGCTTTTTTAAAAGTTTCCTGCAATACCGTATGTAAAACCTTCCCTTAATTGCTCATGTAAGCACCTGTGTGACAGCCCAGATCCTCAGTATGTGCAGATGAGCTTACCGTCCGCCCAGACACAGCAACAAACCTGGAGGGATGATACAAAAAAAAGTTTTCTATGGTCTTATTAATTTGATTATTTTTATAATCAACTTGCTGGTGCTATGGGCATAACCCTCTTGTGTTTGCCTGCTGTGCACTGTGAGAAGACCAAGTTTTACTGACAGAAATGTCCATGGGGGAAAAAAGGCAAAAATTCCCATGTATATATTCATAGACAGGGCCATCCTTAGCTATACCTGGCATATGCAGCTGGGTAGGGCACCACTAAAATTTGGTGTGCCACCTTGTTCCCCAAATTCCATGCTGCCATATGCTGCATATGCCTTGGAATGAGACATTAACCAGCCACTGGCTGTGCTCTCCGGTTGTTCCCTCGTAGGCCCACTGTACAGCTGCCCCTGCTCCACCACCTGGCCAGCCCACAGCTCTCCAAGGCTGTTCCAAGGTCCTTGCAGAGTTGGAACAATCCCCTCCTCTCCCCCAGACCTCAGTCCTGCTTTGCCCCCTCCCCCTCCCCATTCCACCACCTCTCACCACCTCCTCCTAGTGCAACACTGCAGCAAGAGCTGGCAGGGCTGAGTTGGCTTGGATGTGTCACTCCACTTCCCAATGGTGAGTGTAGGTGGCAGGCCTGACCCCTGCTGCTGGTGGTACTAATCCCCTGGGCTGCCCTGGGCCTCATGCTTCTGCTTGTTCCCGAAGCCCTGGACCCAGCATGGGGTGCTTGCTGTGATAGCTTCATCTTTGACACACCCGCTCCTGTCTGCTTCTCCACCAGCCTCTCTGCCCTGTCTCTGCCCCCCCACAGCTCCTCTTCCCTCCACTCAGCTCTAAACTCAGCCGCACTCCACCCCTACCAAGTGGCCACACACCCCAGCAGGGGCTGAGTAGGACACCACAAATAGCAAAGACAATCCAGTTCATGGAATCGAAATGTTAAAGTTGTAAGCACAAGTATTCATGTTAGAAATGCTGTTACACTCATCCAGGGCAACTCCTCATCCCATATGTAACTTCTCTGAGCAAGCACAGCGTCTTGAATTTCAACTGCTTAACATTTTGCAATTTATGAAATGCTTGCAAAGATAGCTGAATAATCATGAATAAAACACACACCAAAGGCAATCAGGATCACCTCGTAAAATCAGGCAGCACATAAAGCTGAGTTCATTCATATTTATTCATGGCATAAATCAAGTTGGAAATACGTCAACTTTTTGCCTTTTCAGGCACAAATATGAAAATTTATCAATCTAAACGATTTGATGTCTAATTATCTTAGCAAGGATATCCCAGGCAGCAGAAGGGCCCAATGAACTTAGGCTATTGTAAAAACAACTTTCTTGACACCAAAGTGGCAACATTTTCAAATGGAGTTAGCCATTTACAAGCTCTAAATTAGAGCGTCTGGAGAAAGCCAAGCCAGCGTGGCTGTCATTTACAAAACACAGCTTTCTGCATACATTAAACCTTAGATTCCTGGCAATTCCTCCACTTGCTACCCAAATATATATATTTCAGGAGGAAGGAGTGTTGGGGGAAGGAAAGAGGAGACAGAGAAGCCAGAGGTATCCAGAGCAGGAGAAAATACCTTTAGTGTCAGTTTTCAAAATTTCATTAACTAAAAATACATAAAAATGTTCAGCATTCTAGGAGGAAATATTTCAAACTCCTTAAGGAAAAATGAAGACTACATTGTAGTGTAACAGACCTTGTTTTATTCAGAGCAGCAGCAGAGGGACCTTGCAGTTATAGCTCATTACCTCCATGCTGACAGATATATCTGTAGCTTTGTGACAACCACTAGGAAAGCAAGTTTCTGGCATGACATTCTTCATTAACAATTGTCTTCATAAAGTAATAAGGTGATGAAATCTGCCCAGTCACTCCCATGTCACTAGAATTCTCTCTTTCTCCCGTCCCTCTTCCCCAAATGCAGCAGATTAGCTTGTTAATGGAGCAGGGCTTTGTCAGTTTTTAGTTAGCAATGAGGAAAAAAATATTCAGGGGAAAATGAAGTCTCACAATAAGCTTCTTTATTCTGCAAATTTAGTGTAAAGAAACTTGGTCCCCCTTTTTTTCCCCTCTTCTCTCAAACATACTTGTTTTCACAAGAGTTAGGAGTGATGGAAAAACTAAACAAAAAACATCTCTCCTCCCTCCCCAAACAAATGCTGTTCTAAAAGTTTAGCCTGCCTGTGCAAAAGAACTCAGAAAAGCACAGCATCTGTGAAGAGTAAGTCACAGACCATGGCCCTATGTTGTAACCTTTATAATCCTGCCCAATACTAATGGGTCTCAAACGTAGCTCAAAACAAAAAGACTTTCATAAGGGATTGGGGAATGTGGGTAAAGCAAAGGAGGTCAAAGAGCAGTCCACTTCCAAAGCCCATTCAACCTTGTGCTCTGCTGAGTCTGCCAGTCGAGATGAGTTGTGATGGAAAGGTGTTCACATCAGAACACAGTCAGCTACTGCATGGGCAGGGTGACCACATTGCCTTACGACAAATATAGGACACCGGCCTCTGGGGATGCGGGGGGGTTGCTGTTCCATGCCAGGGCTCCTCAACAATGGGAGCAGCTTCCCCACAGTGAGGCACCAAGAACTGACGAGGGCGAGTGCAGGATGGGGGCTCCACAACCTCCCAGCAGGGGGGTGTCAGGGAATGAAGAGGCTGCCCCAGGGCGGAGGTCACCAGCTGTGGGGAGCTGCCTCTGTGGGGTGCCAGGGAATGGGGCAGCCACCCAGTGGAGGGGCTCCCTGGCAGTGGGAGCTGCCACCTTGAAACACCAGGTGCCAGGGAACAGGAGCCCCACAAAATGTGGGACAATTTGTGCATTTTCTTAAATTAGTCAGGAAGCCTGTGCGACAGCTTAAATAAGGGACTGTCCCGGGAAAAATGGGGTGGATGGTCACCCTTAGTGTGGGACAGAGAACTACTTCAGTTCACTGAGACAATGGAAAGATGTAAAATAGAAACAACTGATTGAGGTTCTGTGCAGGCACGGGACTATCTATATGGTGATCACTGAAGAACTGAGACCACTGGTTTCAGCGCCATTATTAAGCAGTTAAATACTCAGTCTGCATCATTGTCTGCATCAGTGTTTCTTAAACTTTTTGAGACCACAGAACACCAAACAATAATTAACACTTATGAAATTTTTCTTCCCAATAAATAAATAAATAAAATTGTTGTCAGACCAAAAAAACCAAACAGCAACATATACAGCAAAACCAAAATGAGGTACTTTAATCAGGTACCATAGAACTGAAAAAGTAACATTGTATCTGTTTTTAACAAACAGAAAATACACACTATTGGTGTAGGATATCAAAAATGTATCAGATACTCTCAGAGGACCTGCCAGTTGCCCATGGAACACCAGTGTTCTGCAGAACAAAGTTTAAGAAACACTGCCCTACACAATATAACCAGATGTTGGCCTCAAGGGCATTGTTCTGTCTCAGGAAATAAGACTAAACAGCATTAGGTAAACTGGATGTTTCAATGACCTGTGAGTGAGGATGAAGCTACTTTCTTTTCCTTTCCTCCACCCCTTCCTGTTATGGAGGCAGTGCAATCTGTTTACCTGCCTTGCTCATGTTGTAGAGGATGCAGCCTACAATATTATTCTAAGATCACATGCTGATCTGAAGGGGCAGTAGAACACTTTCTTTCCTTGGCTATACTGAATTGTAAAGTGTGCTTTTCCTATTGGCCAACACACATCAGTTTGGTTAGCTGTTCATGATTGACTATCACCCACACATATACTCCCATGACAAAAATCTCCACCTACCATCAATTTCAGGTTAGTCATAGGTCAGATGAAAAGACCTTCCTTCCCACTGGGCCACACAACAGATCATGATTCACTGAAAACTTAATAGATCACTTGTCTTAATTTTAGAAAGTAACCTGTAGCCTTACAAATACTTAAGTTCTGTATCAGTGGAACCTACACCAGCAGTAAGTACATATCAATCCTGAATGTCTTCAGTGCTTCCTTTGCTGTTTTCTCTTGAAGAGCCAACAGTAGCTGTTGGGAACTTGCTTGGCACTCCATATTCATTTCCCACTTTTTTCTTTTCTTTTTTTAAAACAGGTTATTTTTAAAAGCTACATCTATATGTTTTTAGAACATTATCAAATTTAAATGTTTTCAGATGAATAAACATGCGTCTGCAGTGTCTGAAAGGCAAACAAGGCATAAGAACATCCTGGAAGTGAAATTGAATGAGAAATTGACTTTATTGTTTTTAAATTGTGCGAGTTCATGGAAATGTAAGAAACAAAAAAGTTGATCATTAATATTGACAGATAAAAGTAATTTTAAAATTTTAACTATTATTAATCCAAAGAGTTTTGGTAATATTGGCAAAATGTGTTTATCAACTTCATTTAAAGGGACAATCAATTTTAAAAAGGTATTAAGTAAAGCTTAGAGCTACATGTTATAGCATGATTTTCTGTCTTTAATCTTATGCCTGTCACCACAGACTTCTCCACACATACTAGCATGCTTTATATAAATATTAGAGATGGCTACAGCTTCCACAAATTTAAGTCTAGGCCACATTGTCCCTATTTCTTACTTTAAGTTATTTAGAGATAAGACACCTCTCCTTGTCCTTTCTCACTCAATTCATTTTATGAATAATATCTTCAAAGGTGGATCTACAGGCCATATATAACTTCAGTCTTCGCAAGCACCTTCTCAGGCTATCTAGTCCGTAAGATGTTTATCTCCAGCAATACACACAGTGCAATCTGCTGATTATGGCACTTCATAAGAAAATTATCTGAGATCAGTGCAACTGTGTGTGTGACACTCCTATCAGGATCTCAAAAGCCGTGGATATTTTAACTATAATACACAGGACATAAGAGTGACTCATTTTAATCAGCTGGAAAAAAAACACTTTCCTTATCCCTTGTTGACTCATGTGATTATGTTTCAATAACAAACTATTAACGTCAGAACCTTAGATCTTTCAGCCATTCAAAGATACAGGTTTCTGTTTAGCTGCACTGCCTGCCAAACAATTAGTTTCTCTAAATCATTCCCATTCTGCAATCTACCAGAGCAATACAGATACCCAACCCAGTACATTCACCCTGGATTTATCATTGTAATGCCTAGGTTACCAGGTGCCCGATTCCTCTGGAATCCTGAGCTTTAAGGGCCAGCTCCTTCGTCACCTTACGTTTGGGTAACAGAAGCTTGAAAAGTATCAAGTACATTGTCTGCAATAAGAACAAACATCCATTGGCTCTGGCATCTGGAAACTTGCCAGAAGATTAATTATTAGCAATTGTGCATGTGCACATGCTTGTTTACATGGTTTGATGTGAGAGGGAGAAAAAAGTTGATGTCATTAGTCAATGGTGTAAAACCTCTATGCCGGGAGTGCTAGTGAGATGAAAATGACACACTAAATTGCGAGTGCTGCACGCTAGTTCCTTTCTACATAGAGCTTGTTCCAACACTGCTGGGAAGCTCCCATTGTCTTCAATAGGTCCTGGATCAAGTTCATAAGGGGAATTTGTATCCACTGTCCTATAGGTCTGCTACAACTAAATTTAGAACTGCAATGGACAAAGCACTCAAGGTAAAAACAAAACAAAAACCAATGTACAAAACAACCATTCATTAGCCAGGGCACAGACTGGGGTCGCCAAACGGGTCTATTTTCTCCCTCATGTTTCTGTTATTCCCTAGGGAAGATCCACACGTGATTGAGATGGTCCAAAGCATGTTGCACCAAGGAAAACAGAAGTTTTCAAAAAAATTCAAAGGGAGACCTGGAGTAAGGGGGAAATTACGGCTTTAAAAAGCATACAGGAAAACTGAAAAAACCCAGATGTCTTTTTTGGTTTTTTCCCCCTGAACAGGACTATTCACTGTTTTATGTTTAAGCAATCTGCTTTCCCTCAAAGGACATATTTCTAGTAAAAAAACTATACAAGGCGACATAGTCCTACTCATACTGTCGGGCCATTCATGAAGCATATTATAAAATGTTAGCAAATGCTTCTCTTGCATCCTAAGAAGGTCAAAGACTAACAAAATTGGTGAATCTGAAAGTGAAGACCTCCAGACACGTGTGGATAGGAAATAAGAACTTATTTCCTTTTATTACAGTGTGTCCTCCTCTTGCCCATATACCTTCGGGGGTAGGGAAAAGACCTACGCAGCTTTCAGTCTCTGTGTAACTCTGGGGATATTAAACATTTTGTGCATTGTTTCATGCCCTGCCAAGCATCTCAAAGAATCTCTTCTCAGTCCTCACATGGTGCCAAAGAGTATTCAGTGCTCTCCCTCCAACCCAGAGAAATGTGGAAAACACTGAGCCAGTTGAAAACCCTAGTAGTGAAAGAGCGGGGGGGATTTTAGGGACCTCTCAACTGAGTGACAGAAAATGCCTGTTAAAGAAACTAAAAACACTATTTTAGAATGAATCCCCAACTTAGATGTTTTTGTACAGATCATTAGCTTATTACTTTTCTTCACTGAAGCCCCAGTACAGCAAGGCACTTAAGACGAGGCCTAAGTCCCACCGAGATTACAAAGGCAAGATGGGTGAGGCAACAGCTTTTACTGGACCAACTTCTGTTCATGTCAAAGACAAGTTTTTGAGCACCACCAGATTCTTCTTTGCGTAAGAATTGCCCTGGGGATCTTAAAAGCTTGTCCTTTTCACCAATAGAAGCTGATCCAGTAAGAACTATTACTTTATCATTCTTGTTTCTTTCGTATTCTGAGACCAACACGGCTGGCCCACCATTGAAAGTCAAAGCACTTGCGCATATGCTTGAGTGTCTTGATGATACATGTTCTCAAATACAAACCAAAGTCCTTCATTATCCAGCTACCCCAAATAACATGTTACAGCCAACAAGATGGAGCTTGCAAGCAGTCAGCTAGGCAGAATACGAACAGAGCAGGCTATATTCACATCACAATGTCTGGCGCTATTTTGAAAACATGCAATTCCATTCAGTGCACTGGAAGGGGGATAGGAGAGATTGATAGAAGTTGTTGTCAACCTGTTTAGGTGGGAGAGAAAGAGAAGAGCGAAGCTTTGGCAGCTAGAGGAACCTTCCTCTCTCCCTTCCCCCATCCAATAAAAGATGTGCAGCTCTCAGCAGGAGGCCTGACTCACAGAGTCTTTGTCTGGCTGCCTTTTTCTATCTGCTATGCATAAATCTGAAGCCAGGGTGGGTTAGGAGATGACAGGTTTGCCTACCCGCTTTAAGATGTCTCCAGACCCTAATTAACAGGCAAGAGTCTTTCACTATGGACCAACCTGTTAATTCTTCCCATTCCTAATACTCTCTTTGGCATATTTTGCCCCTTTGCTCCCCACCTTAAGATGTGCATGTGAGATATGAAAGCAGAATACTTCTTTACATGGATTGAAGTCACAATGGGGGAGCATGGCCTTGTGCCTAATGGACAGGATTGGTAGATAGGAGACATGTCTCCTCTCTCAACTTTGCAACTTTTAACCGAGTGCAAATCGCTCAGCAGACCTAGACTTCTGTTTGTCTTTCAGGAAGACAAGGATAATACCAGTGCCTTCCTTCCCAGTGGTTCACTCACTAATGGTAGCTTAGCATTGCCAGATCCTCAGATGGAAGGCTCTATAAAACTGAAAATGCCAAGTAGTAGTTCAACATCCCTACATTCGCCATAATGCCCCAAATTGCCTCCTCTTATGGGAGGATGCTCAACTGGGAGGGCCAGAGAGCAGGGATTGGAGAGCAGACAGACAGTGCTTTAGGGTTTTCTTAGGAACTTTCCTAAGACACAGTGATTCCAACAATACTAGTACCTTCTGCGTCTGATCTCAGGGGACCCCCTGCACCTGCAACTCCCTAACTATATGAGTTACATGCTACCAAATTCCCCCTGCCTGCGTCATGGTGAGTTTCCCCAGGCTGGAAGGGGCCATGGAAAAGTTAAGACAGGTCAAGTTTGTATTTATTCCTGGCTAGCTTTTCCACATTTCAAAGAGGTTACAGTGCATTGCAGTTGGCTTTCCCCTCTCCACTCCACGCAGGAACTGGGAGCAGGGGTCCTTTGAAACCCTGATAATAGCTGGAAGATCTGCCCTGAAATCTAGGTGAAATAAAATTGTAGGAGCACACCAGGCACTTGAATGCAGATGAACCTCTCTCTTCTTTGCAGTGACTCCCAGGCAGGAGTAGACAGCATGGATGTTTGTTAGTTTCCTGTTGCCTGGTACTCACTGCTAACTCAGAAACAAGCAATCATGTGACATGGTTGCTGTATCAGCGGGTTTTCTTATAACAGTTCAAACTAGAAACTTCCTGCAGGATTTAGCCCGTAGGTCATCTCTGCACAGATTGCAGCTCCTTCTGCTAAAGCTTTACACATTTTAAAAGGGAGAACATCTCCATTGGGTCAATGGCCAGGGAAGGATGAGTATCGGATCCATTAGGAGCTGGAATCTTTCCTGGATCGTTTGTGTTTGCCTTCTACCACATGTAATTAATAGGAACCAGGGACAGATCTCAATCAAGACAAACCATTCACCACAATGAAAGGTTATGGGTTATATTTTCAAAAAAAAAACAAAACAAAACAGAAGAGGGCAGGTGCCTATTAGGGAGAAAGCACAGGCTGATCATCTGTTTTGAGAAGGAAGGTTGTGGGAATAAACACACTGAAAACGGTCAGTTGCACCAAAATGTGCATAGGTACGCTGTGTGCTAACCAAAGCAAGCATTTGCACCCAGAAAAAGTGATGGGTTTCTGGCACAAGTATCAGAGAGGGAGCCATGTTAGTCTGTAGCTTCGAGAACAACAAGAAGTCTTCTGGCACCGTATAGACTAACAGATATTCTGGAGCATAAACTTTTGTGGGCAAAGACCCACTTCATCAGATGCATGAGTGGGGGGTGGTTTCAGAGGGGTATTTAAAGAGTGGGGTCCCAGAAAAAGGGAGGGCCAGAGCTGACAAGGTCTATTCAGCAAGGTGGAAATGGTCCATTAATCGATAGTAGGTATCAAAAGAGGAAAAAGCAAGTCAGATCAGACAGGGGGATATGAGCCATTATCAGAATCTAATGGGGATATCTTAACACTCAGGGCAGAGAAGCTGCCTTTGTAAGGTGCGAGCCACTCCTAGTCTCTGTTTAATCCATGGTTAATGGAGTCAAATTTGCAAATAAATTGCAGCTCAGAGATTTCTCTCTCCATTTGATTTTTGAAATTTTTTGTTTCAGGACTGTCACCCTTAAATCTGCCACTGAGTGTCCAGGGAGACTGAGGTGTTCTCCCACAGGCTTCTGTACATTACCATTTCTGACTTCTGATTTATGTCCATTTATTCTTTTACAGAGAGACTGTCCAGTTTGGCCAATGTAAATTGCAGTGGGGCATTGCTGGCACATGATGGCACATATTATATGAGTAGATGTGCAGGTAAAGGATCCCCTGATGGTATGGTTGATGTTAGGTCCTGTGATGATGTCACTGGGGTAGATATGTGAGCAGAGTTGGCAGTGAGGACCTTTGCAGGGGCTCGTTCCAGGCCTAGAGCCACTGGTTTGTGATTTGCAGTGGCTGGTGAGGATTTGTTTAAGGCTGGCAGGCTGTCTGTGGGCAAGGTTTCTGGCACAATGCAACGAATGCTCTCACAACAGGCAATACTGACAAAACTCCAAAGCGCTCCATTACACTGTTGTTGGACCAGAAATATTTCCCTCTTCTGCCATCAGAAAGGAAATACATTCCAGACCCCAGCCCAAGCATCCAATGCCAGCTACAGAAGCAGCCAAAAGGGAAAGATGAAGGAAAGGCATCTAATACCTCTTAGATGAGCTGGTAAGTGGTGGATGCTGAAAAAGAACAACTGTGTGACCAAACGCGATGACATGCAATTCACCACAGCAGCACCTCCTGCTGGCTGCTCTGGGGATTAGTTCTGCTACCCCAATGTACCCGCTTTTAGTGGTATCTTGCTGCCATAATTTCTGCTCCAGGACTCACATTATGCCCAGGATTGTGGTGTCCCCTTCAGCAACACAGTCCTCTGTCTATATCATGCCCTGTTTTCCCTCCTTTCAGGGGACCTCCATTCTGCTGTCCAGTCACTTCCCTCAGTGGCAACTGCAGCTAATTTTCTGTCTACTTGCTTAGCGGTAATAGTGGGGAGGTCTGGGCCTGCCCACTATTCTGGGTCCCAGCCCAGAGACCCTGTCACCTGCTGCTACCTACTATGTCCCCTCCAACTGCTCAGCTCATTTCTCTGGGCCACTTCCCCACAAGTTCCAATACATTCTTCACCTCAGGCTTCAGACTGCCAGGGGCTCTCTCTAGCTTCCTCAGTCCCTGTTAGCAGTGTGGCTCTGCCCAGGATGGTGGCACTTCTTCATCCTGCTAGGAGCCTGATTGTCCATCCTCAAGCTCTTACGTGGACCTCTCAGACCATGGTTGACTGCTCCTCCCAGCCCTTTTCTGACTGGCTGTTCTTTGAGCAGCCACCCTAGCACTGTATTAACCCTTTAGAGCAAGTGCCTTTCACACCAAAGCATATTTCTGGAATCATTTGTCAAGTCAAATAACCACTAAGAGACCATCTACTTGACAAATATAACAATATCTTTGCAAAACTGGCTGAACACTAGTGTTGGACAACATTATATTTGTCAAAGTGGGAAAAAGGAAAACAGGGTTCTGTAGTTATGCGATAGAACAGGGGTCAGCAACTGGCACATGAGCCAGCTTTCATCAGCACATGAGGCAGGAGCTCAGCCGCGCCCCCCTCCTCCCCCGTGCAGCTGGATTAACAAATGACAGCTAACGCTACCAACCGGCACCTAAACGGTAAAGCTGCGCATCTTAGTTTATTTAGTAACAAAGTTGTTGTAGGTAGGACTGTAAGTGACTTTAAGAGGTATCACTGACACTTGGACTGTACATAGAGGTCAACAGCTTGAATTTTGGCACTCTGCCTTGGAAAGGTTGCTGACCCTGTTAAGGAATGTGTTAGACTTCATTGCAGTGTGACTGTCTTCTGACAAGAAAAGTAACTACATGACCCTGAAAGGGAAGAATGAAGCCTGAGCCTGCCCACACTCTTCTGCTCTGGGTGGCGAGTAAAAGTCAAAGCCCCACTGCTCAAGATGGAGGGGTGCAAATCAGAAGCCCAGGCAGAGGACCTGTGTGACATAAGCACCACCACCCAGGATTGAAGCCCTCAGGCTTCAACACTGGTGGTGGGACTCAAGTTTCATCTTTGACCCCATGCCGCAGGAAGTCTAATGCCTGGCCTCCCTTGGTGACCCCATCAAAATGGGGCTGCAACCCACACTGGGGTCCTGACCCACCATTTGAGAACCATTTTGTTATATCCTCAGTGCTGATCAGAGTACCAAGAAGCACCTATACTGGCATTTGCCATGGAGAGGTGTACCAAGACTCAGATGCAAAAATTAACATTCTGCAATTGCTGGAATGCGGCTGTGCGTCTTTTAAATGACGCCAACATTCCTCCCCTCAAAACCCATGATTTGAGCCGTCAAAGGCCAAGTATATTGGCCCTGGCTAGTGAGGAAAGAATCAGTGAGCTGCAACCATTAATAGAAGCAGTAGCAGAGCAAGAAAAATACTGCCAAAATGTTTCTTAATTTAAGCAAGTTGAGTGGCCACTTGCATATTCATGTTCCAGGCACATTCACACTGTCAAACTTAATGACACAACTGTCCTCAAGTATATTGAGACGCTGAATGCCTACTTGCAGAAATTAATTTTTAAATTTGTGTTAAATGTGCCGGTGTGCTCAACAAACAAAAAGTGAAGTGGGGGGTGTGTGTGGAAATAATCAGGTGTTTTATCTCTTCTAATTATAGCTAAGTAAAAGAGCTTGCGTTTTGAATATTAAGTATCGAACCTTTGCAGAGCCCTGTTTGCCCTCACTTTACGAAGGGAAGAAATGCAAATACAAAAATTGAACAAGTTCAAATAACGATTAAATTGAAGGAAATGTGAATCTTTGTTTGCACGAGCAGCTACGTGCATCACAGAATCCATTTCAAATTGTTTGTTCAGCTCTGATCAGCAAGGGAGAGTCAAAAATGCAAAGGGAGAAAGTTTCAGGGAGACGATACAACCTGGTCATCGTCCAGCTGTTGGCAAAAGCCATGCAGAGCATGTCTACATGCAGAGCACTGCAGGGGCACAGCCATACCCCCTGCAGCTGCACTGCTGTCATGTGTCTTCACCAGACCTGCTATGCCCATGGGAGTGGTTGCTCCCATTGGCACAATGAAACAAAGCACATGTGCACTTTATGTTGCTCGGGAGTATGGTTTATTATGGTTTATTTGAGCAACATAAGTTCTGCTGACATAGGCAGCAAAGTAGCCACAGTCTGCATGGCAATGGAACGTTAAAGACCCGTTGCTGCAAAGACAGGTCTCTTCACAACATTTAGCTCTACAAGGAGCACAGACATGAGCCATAGAAAGTGCCAGAAATGCCAACTGCGCTGAAATTGTGGACTTTGAATATCATCCAGTGGGACTACATACAACTCAGATTTCTTATGCTCAAAGCAGGCTGAGGGCTGGCATTATGCTCAGTGACCTTGTAAAATTACATAATACTGGAGGCCTTCTCTGGAGTTTGATGGGGATCACAATGTTCCTCCTACCTCCCCGAGTCCCTTTCCCGCCCGCAATCCCCACAGCGATAGTCAAGAATTCAAACAATCTCAGGAAATCCTGTACGAGTGACAAAAGATGTTGTCGTTGTAGCCAGTGCTTTAACAGGCCCCTCTCCCACCAGAACGCGATTGGAGATTTCCAGATGAAGTCATTGGAAGTGCCTGCATGGATCAGCGCTGAATGGGGAGCTTGAAACACTTTCTGATTTCTCAAATGTGAAATGACAAGGGATAGGACTAACACAGGATATTTATTGTAAACATCCCGACACCAATATTACAGACCATGCAGGCAGCCCCAAGTAGTCAGTTACTCTGTAAAAATACAATTAATCAGTTAACAATGCATTCAGTAAAACTGCTACAGACTCAAATCCTGATACAGAGAGACATATATGAGGCTGGTACCAGTGCTTGTCTGACCAATCCTACAATAATGGCCAGGATCATCCCCTCCTATGGTAAAAACCAGTAGGAAAGGAAAATCTCCCTAAAGATCAGCCATGGAGTTGCTCCTCTAGCATCACTGGTCCAGAAAGTGAGAGAGTCATTCAGTAGCCTGCCTGGGCACCTGCCTGGGACCCTCTGGATCCAGGGACTCAAAATTATTTATCCAAGCAGAACAGCCTCAGCATGAGCAATGGAGGAAGCCTCACACCAGAATATTCCGTAGTCCAGTGTTAGAGCCTGCTTCTGTGAGATAGGAGATCCCCTTTCAAATTCTCTTTCCTTTCAGGTGGGGAGGACACACTGAACCTAAGTCTCCCATATTCCAAGGAATAACTTGCACTACTGAGCTAAAAGTAATATGCTGGGCATGCCCCGCCCCTCCCCACCAAGTGGAGGCCAGATATTGAACAGGGCCTAATCCAATAAGCAGCCTCTGAACATGCCTTCCCAGTTGGGCCTCATATGTGACTAATAGAGGCAAAAGCCTGCCTTTCCTTGGCTCTTAAGCAGGCAGCAGGGAGGTCAGAGGCCTAGAGCGTAGCAGCATTGGGCATGCCCAGAAGCAGAAATAAAAGGGCCTAAGGAGCTTTTATTCTGGAAACATCTACTCCTAGGAGAATTCCGTGCCACTATGCAAGGCAGAATTTAGCAGAATTCCCTTGTTTTCCCCACAGAATTTTTGCCTGCAACTAGGGGCTGATGGAGTCTGCAGCGTCCAGCTCACAGTGAGGGGGAGAATCTAGCCTGGCAGGGCTGGAGTCTGCATGCTCTTTGAGCCTTATTGTCCCAGGGATAGGAGAGGGCTGGGAGGCCCCTGAAGAGCAGACTGCATGACAGAAAAGAAGTAAAGAGGGGAGTAAAGGCTCTGGGAGTGTTAGTGTCTGGAGGCTGCCAATGGGTAGGTTTGGTGGGGCAGGGAGTGCACAGTGGAGGGCGTGTGCGCATGTTTGGACCAGGGTGCCCTGCAGCAGGACTCTGGGGGGCATGAGTTTGCAGGTGTTTGGGCTCTGGGAGACAAACACAGCATTCTCCAGCACCCCCAGCAGGAACTAGATTGCTGGATTCCTTTAATTTTCTACTCTAGGAAGGGTGTTTTGTTTGTTTGTTTGGTGTTGTCTGTATGGTTGAGATACAGGTCAACAAATATTTTGAAATAAATTGAAACTGGATTGATTATATTGTTATGTTGACTGATGAAACAGGCAGAATTTTAAAATATACTCATCCCTCGTTTCACGAGTAGTTTACTTATGAGTACTCACTAAAAGGAGCGACACATGTACTCACCATGTTCATTATAGCTGTGTCTACACGTGCACGCTACTTCGAAGTAGCGGCACCAACTTCGACGTTAGGCGGCGAGACATCGAAGTCGCTAACCTCATGAGGTGATCGGAATAGCGCCCTACTTCGACGTTGAACGTCAAAGTAGGGACCGTGTAGACGATCCGCGTCCCGCAACGTCGAAATTGCTGGGTCCTCCATGGTGGCCATCAGCTGGGGGGTTGAGAGATGCTCTCTCTCCAGCCCCTGCGGGGCTCTATGGTCACCGTGGGCAGCAGCCCTTAGCCCAGGGCTTCTGGCTGCTTCTGCGGCAGCTGGGGATCTATGCTGCAGGCACAGGGTCTGCAACCAGTTGTCAGCTCTGTGTATCTTGTGTTGTTTAGTGCAACTGTGTCTGGGAGGGGCCCTTTAAGGGAGCGGCTGGCTGTTGAGTCCGCCCTGTGACCCTGTCTGCAGCTGTGCCTGGCATCCCTATTTCGATGTGTGCTACTTTGACGTGTAGATGTTCCCTCGCTGCGCCTATTTCAATGTTGGGCTGAGCAACGTCGAAGTTGAACATCGACGTTGCTGGCCCTGGAGGACGTGTAGACGTTATTCATCGAAATAGACTATTTCGATGTTGGCTGCATGTGTAGACGTAGCCAGAGTGAGTGAATTTCCCCCATTTATATGAGCCAGCCATAAGGACCCTGGCTGGGGTAAGGGAGACCCACAGCCCTGCGGCTGGCTCCACTCCAGCCACAGGGTCCCAGGATGGAGGGGAGGGCAGGGGGGAGACCTGGGGTCCCACCCAGCCCACTCTGAACACTCCCCCTGCAGCAACTCCCCATGTACCCCCCCACCCAGCCCAATCCCAACACCCACTCCGCCCCTTTCTAACCCCCCCAGCCTGCCACACCCTCCCCCCCATCCAGGTACCGCTGCTACGGCCCAGAGGAACAAGCCGCCACCTTCTTCACCAGAGCCACCACCAAGTTTTAACCCTCCCTCCCGCTCATGGCCCCAAACTGTCCCCAGCCTTTAACCCTTTCCAATTCCCGCCCCCGCGAACCCAAGTTTCATAGAATCATAGAACAATAGAGCTGGAAGAGACCTAAAAAAGCCATCAAGTCCAGCCCCCTGCCCTAGGCAGGACCAAACCCATCAGATCAGTCCAGCCAGGGCTTTGTCGAGGTGAGACTTAAGCACCCCCAGGGATGGAGACTCCAGTACTTCCCTGGGTAGACCATTCCAATGCTTCACCACCCTCCTAGTGAAAAAGTTTTTCCTAATGTTCAACCTGGACCTTCCCAGCTCCAACTTGAGACCATTGTTCCATGTTCTGCCATTTGTGACCACTGTGAACAGCCTCTCTCCAGCCGCTTTGCAACCTCCCTTCAGTAAGTTGAAGGCTGTTATCAAGTCCCCCCCTCAGTCTTCTCTTCTGCAGACTAAACAGTCCCAAGTCCCTCAACCTTTCTTCATAGGTCATATGCTCCAGCCCCCTAATTATTTTGGTTGTCCTCCACTGGACCCTCTCCAGTGTATCCTCATCCTTCCCATAACTGGGGGCCCAGACTGGACACAGTACTCCAGATGCAGCCTCACCAAAGCCAAATAAAGAGGAATAATCACTTCTCTGGATCTATTAGCAACGCTCCTCTTGATGCAACCTAATATGCCATTAGCCTTCTTGGCTACAACGCCACACTGTTGACTCATGCCCAGCTTCTCATCCACTACAACTCCCAGGTCCTTTTCTGCAGAACTACTACTAAGCCAGTTGGACCCCAGCCTGTAACAATGCTTGGGATTCTTCCAGCCCAAGTGCAGGACTCTGCACTTATCCTTATTGAACCTCATCAGATTTCTTGTGGCCCAGTCTTCCAATTTGTCTAAGTCACTTACCTGTCAAAGGCAGCGTCACATGCTTCCACTCCTCCTCCGAGTTAGGAGCACTAGGAACCAATTGGAGACTTTTACATGTATTGTAATGGCAATTTAGTGTCCTTCTTAGGAGTTTTCACCTATGAGCAGAAAGTTGGGAACCAATTGTGCTCATATAGTGTGGGAGGAGTGTATTGTGTGCAGAATTTTTGTTTGTGGCACAGAGTCCCCCAGAAGTGACTAACTGAGGCACCTTGTGATTTTAGACACTGATAGGGGTTAAGTGCCAGTTAAGCTGGAGCAGTGGACCCAAAATCTGGGACTTGGGTGCCTAAGTAGCTTTGTGGTGCATATTTCCCTCACCCCTCACTTGCATTGAATAATACCTGACCCCCACCAGGAAGCTAACATGTCTTTGTTTTAAACACATACTGTGAATAATGCAGACCTCTCAAATATTTCCCTGTTCTGAGAGAAATGAACATAATAGGGTAAAAGGTAGAATTTAGTGTTAATTGCTCACTCTTCATCATCTTCAGGATCTCTTTCTCTCATAACTACCCCTGCCACCCCCACACACGCCACAATAAAACTGTCTCTCTCACACACACCCACAATCCTTTTTCAAGCATATCAGGATGGAGGTGTGGTGGAAAGGAAAGTGCTGGAGAAGAATGTTGGCCTCCACATAACAAAAGTTTCATCCTTCCACTAAGCCCTCCCACACTTCCCCTCGGGAAAAAAAAACATTTCTGACCTCTCTGGCTTCCTTAGTGGGAGTTTTAGCCTTAGGACTCTGGAATTTAGGGTTTTGTTTCCTCCTCCAGTAAACCAAAATAATTCGTCTGGGGAAAAGTTGAAATCCAGAGACCAGTTTTAATACCCTACAGCATGCACTGGTCCCATTCTTCTCAGTGAGAGCAGTGTTTGCAGGCCAAACTTGTTCCTACTTGCGTATCCTATCCCCCATTAACTTCCATCTATCACCTATTACAAAATGAACTACTCTACAGAAAGAGAAAAGTGCTGGAACAAATGCCTTTGTTTCAAAGAAAAGGTGATACTCATCTCTGTGTTTCTCAAAGCTCTGAGGAGTTGTTTTTGCCCCAGGCCCTGTCCACACTTCATCACTTCACTATCCCCATTCCATCTCTCCCTCCAAGCCCTGCCCTGCTCTGCCCCACCCCATCTCTGCCCTTCCTCCAAGCAGTGTGACCTGGGAATTATGAGGGAGCCTGGCAGTGGCCACAGGGGTTACTCCACTCCCCTCGCTGCCCCCACCACACACACACACACAGCCTCCCCTGAGCCTGGTTCCCAGCCATGACACTTGGGAGAGTGGAGCAGGCCGAGATCAGGGTATTCTACTTCCTGCCAGTATAGTGCAGCAGAGCCACCCAGCTGGGAGATGACAAAGCAGAGAAAGCTGGGCTGGGTCACTCGGCTTCCTGAGGGCCCCACTGCTGCTGGTGAGTGCGAGGGTGGGTCCAATCCTTGTTGCTAGCTGCCCCGAACCATCCTGTGGATGGGATGGCTCTACCTATACCAACACGCAACAATAGAGCATGATCAATGCAAGTGTAATTTGATTGTAATGCTAATAAAGAAACCTGAGTGAGAAGTTTGGACTGAGATGGGTTCTTGGGAACAACTGAGTGGATACACTGTCAGAAGCCACCCCAACATTGGGTACAGTTTACAACAATGCTTCTGTAGTTTCTAGGGGGATTATTGCAATATTATTTCCAAGGGGTCTTTCATTCTGCTAATTAGCTGGGGGAATCAAATCCATCACCTCCTACTTCTCTTCACTTCCACACAAAGACATACATTTCCATTAATCTCTTCTTTTCTTTAACAACGTACAGTGCTCAGACTTCCCTCTTTAGCAGCTATTTCACTGGAAGAATGAAAAAAACATGTCTTTCCTTACAAGCCTGCCAACATTTTCCCTCTGACTGTCTCCTTGGCCCCTAGTCACAAACAAAGAAAGCATGGAAGAATCAAAGTACAATACAAGTAACTTACAAAGCATCACACATACAGCAGCCTAAGGTTCCTTCTGACCTATGCATGGATGATGCCTCTTATAGTACTGTCCCAACCAGTGACTGTCTCATACCGGTAAGGCTTTACAAAAGGCAAGACAACCCAGTCTATAGATGAAGATTGTTTACCATGTTGTATTAAGTAGCAGTCTGAAATCAATCTTGGAAGGAACCAAAATACAGAGAAAATATCAGCCAAGTATTTTTTGTTCCCACCTACACATTTTGGTTCCCTCAGTGGACAGAGTTCTTTGCTGGCAGAGTGTGCAGGATATTAAAATAGTTCTGAACTGTTTATCCACTCCTTGTTGGCCTCCTACATTTCCAGTATGCTTTCAGTATCTAGGACTCTTACGGGAAGAGCA
Source organism: Carettochelys insculpta (assembly GCF_033958435.1). Classification (NCBI taxonomy): domain Eukaryota; kingdom Metazoa; phylum Chordata; order Testudines; family Carettochelyidae; genus Carettochelys; species Carettochelys insculpta. The sequence continues at coordinate 95,067,039 of NC_134139.1, forward strand.
TGTGCATGATTAATGAGAGCACAAGGACGAGAATTAGGCACAGAACAGATATGAAATCTGGAAAAATGATGTGTGCAGCGAAAGTGAATGTAGGTTATCAGGCAATCATCTATGTTTCAAGGACTGCTTTATTATTTCCACCCCCCACCCACGCCTGGCCCTGCCACCAAGTTTCCTATGTGGACTGATTATGTACACTGAAGCACGTTCTCCAATAACCACAGACAGAAGGATAAACAGAGGCACAAAAATATTAAATGATTTGCCCAAGGTCACACAGGAGTCAGGAATAGATTTCTTGGCTCCAAGTCCTGGGCCTTAACCACCAAACGATCTTCCAATCACAAATACTTTGTTTACTACATCTAATGTGTACCATGAAAATGTATAGGAGTGACAATAGGAGTTAATGTAGAATTCCTTCACTCTTAAGAATAGAGTAGACTTTTCAAAGGCACGGAGGGCAGCTAGGCAACCTGCTTGCACTGACTTCCCATGAGCATTGGGTAATAGCTCCCCTAAGCCCCTTTCATGATCCCACCTCGCCAACATATCCTGAGCAATATGCCCTGTAAACTGAACACTTGGGCAGCCACCGGGAGAGATTCAGATGCCACACAGCTAATTAACATAGCACACACAACCAACAGCATGTGTTTTTACTGGCAGTACACATCTGCACATACCTTGGTATCCATAAAAATTTGTTCCACATATGGATGGAAAGAATTTGAGACAACATTTCTTCTGAGTACTTAATTTCTCAACTTCAATATTATGTTAAACCAGTTTGTGCATCTCATTGCATCCATACATCCAAAATGCATTTCACCCTCTGCCTCCTCCCTTCTTAGGCCTTCTTCAGACAGAAGGCTGCTCTAGTCTGACTTTTAAGACTACTGAAGTTCATGTCTTAAAGGAAGTTGTGTATTAAACTGTATCTTATAGGCCTTATTCTCATTTACACCAAGGCTGATTTACACTCTTTCTGGCAGTGGAAAAGAATCTTAACCAAGTGTAAATGTAGTGTATTGCCCATGCTAGAGCCTCTTTACGCTACCAGAGTGATTCGACATTGGTCTTTACTGTCCATGAAAACCAAGTCCCATGATTTGCATTGATTAGTAGTAATAGAACAGTGCAGAAAATGTTTAACTGCAAGTAACTGTTTTCCATAATTAACTAACTGATATAGGAGCATCCAAGTAGATATGAACTCCATCTCAAATGGGGCAATCACCCCCAAATCATCTCCTTTCAGTCACATAACACAACTGTAGTGTGGGATTCCCACAAGTCATCACCCACCATCAGTACTCCAAGTCTGAATTAATTTACAAGTCATGTTTACAAGTGAGACCTCTTGAATTAACTAGCATTTGAAAGTGTGTATGAAGAAACCGAGCAGCTGCTATGACCTAACTGCAAGAGGAACAGGCCTGGGGAGATTTGGGCACAAGTACGGAAGTATAAATGGGCATTGGGGAGATGAGGGGAAATATATTATGCACAAGAATAATGGTACCCTTTCTTGGTCAGGGTGTATCAGAGGGGAAATAAGCATTTATTACAGCTACGTCATCCATGTAGCAGTCTGTTTGGGTGACTAACTTGAAGCACATCTAAATTTAGCTTATCTACAAAGCATAGAATTGAAATGAAAGCGTGCGCATTTATAGTTACAAGAAAATGAAACCACGGGTGATTTAACAATACACTAAAATTTTTAATTACTGTGCAAGCCCTTTTCGATCCTGCACCAAGAGCCCCGATTTCAGGAAGTGTAATTATGCCATCTAGTGGGCTCAAGGTAAAAGCAATTAGTTCAATTCTCTCGACTGCAATACCTTGTGCAGTTCCTTGTTGATCATTAGAAGCAGAGAGAGATGGAAAAGCATTAAAAGCTACAGAAAGGACAATTCAACAGTTAACTGACAAGCGCCAAAACATTATTTTAAGCAAATAAATAGCTAAATTAAAATCTAGCAACTTCTGACCTCTAAATAATTCTCCATTTCTTAGGGAAAAAAAAAAGGCACAAAACATATTTTTAAACAGCTTTGATGTTCCAAATCTAAAATGCACGGAGAAAAGATCCATTTATATATATTTCAACTGTTACTTCTTTTGGAAGGTAGTTTTGATTTAAAATGTACAGTGACAGATTACAGTCCCGTTATTATAAAGACAACATCACACAGAATAACCCACTGAAGGCATGTTTCACCCCTGCCCCACAACTTGACTATTTGATTCCTTGGGATCTTTGCAGCTTAAAAAACCCAAAGGTTGAATGAAAGGGGCACAGTTTCACAAACAGAGCGGGATACAAAGTGTGACCCAACAACCAGGAAATAATCTTCAATTCTGTAGGGAAAATCCCATAAACTGTGTCTACACATCGGAATATGTGGCCCTCTCTCAAAAGAGCGGAGAGGAGCGTTTACACATGCAACTCCTTCTTTCAAAAGAAAATTGCAGGAATGGGGCACAGACATCAAAATCTGAACTCAGATCCCGTACCAGGAAGATCATGCCCTCTTCAAAACACTAAAAGTTAAAGGGTACACGTGTAAACACTCCACATCCTGCTGTTTCAAAAGAGGGGCCCACCGTGGCACGGGTCAGCTGGAGCGCAGGGCTGCTCCATCCAGCAGCAGCAGGGCTCTATGATCCTTGTATCCAGCTGCCTCAGAGCAGCACTCATGCAGGAAACCTGTGGCAGAAAGCTGAGAGCGTGTTAGGAGCAGCCCTGGCCTGAGCTCCAGCTGCACACTCTGAGTGAAGCCCAGCAGCAGCAGCAGGCCACAATGTCAAGCACACAGCCCCCGCACGAGCCCCTGAGACCCCCAGCCCATAAGCCTTCACTGGGCTCCCAGGGTTTGTGGGGGGGAGGGGGAGAAACAGGCCCCTCCTGGACGGAGCAGGAGCTGCGGGACGTCCTGGGCCTCTGGGAAGAGTAGGAGGTCCTCCATGAGATGGGCATCGACCAGCAAAATGCCACAGCATTCACTCACCTGGCCTGGGGCCTCCTCACGAGGGGCTACCCAGAGCATGCTGCCAAGCAAGTATGCTCAAAAGTAAAAGAATTTTGGCAGGGCTATTCCCAGCCCCAGCTACCTGCCTCTACTTCCAGGAGCTCTGGGGCATCCTGGGACAGCCCCCCACCCAGCAGTCCTGGATACGTCCATGGATGAGATGCAGCCAGAGGCAGAGGAGCAGCCTGGACTGAGGACCCAGAAAGCCAACTTGACCACCGAGTGGTCGAGTGAGGAGGGGGAACCTCACAATCTACATCCCCTCCCGTTTGTCCAGCAGGGTGACTGGGAGCCAGGTATCCCCAGACATCGCCAAGGGACCCTCTGGTACGTACACGGCAGGGTGTGCACCCGGGCTGCAGGATGGAACGATGGACCAGCCAGCTGGCTGCACACAGGACCAGGGGTCCCAGGCCACACATATGCTGGCCTGCTGTGGTACACGGCACCCCGTGGTCACCCACTGGCAATGGCCAGCATCCGCCCACAACAGACAGCACTGCAAGATGCATGCAGGGAGGCAGCTGGTCGATGCTGAACAGCACCCAGGGACCATGCACCATGGGTGTGTGGTCACTCCCTTTTGACGGCCGCTATTTTGACCTCCACATGTCAATTTTTGCCCTTTCGAAGGAGTGGTCACGTGTTCACCCAGCTATAGACTTTGGGCCTTTGCTTAGAAAGCTAGGGGTAGCATGGAGGAACACTGTTGCACAATCTACCTTCCACATTCAATAGGATTTGAAAGCATGAATACTCGTGGGTCAGCATTAATGAGCATGAATTTTCATTCAGTCACATTTGCAGCTCTTTCATATTTGTTCTCCCACAAACATTCAAGCATTTCAACTTTACTAGTACAAATACACAGGAAGAACTAGAGTTTAGTTATCTGATTGTGAAATCTGCAGATTTGCTCTGGATTAGTTACTTTTCTGCACTGATTTGATATCTTGTATCTAACCAACACAGCTCAGGGTTACAATATTGCAGTCAAATTGACCAGGTACATTGTGTTATCTAATTACAGCACAAAATGTACGTTTAGTTGCAGTTCAAATGCTTCGCAGAACATCAATGCTGCGTTAAAGAAATTTATTAATAAGTATGAGAAATGACTAAATTCATGAATATTATGGTCCATTCCTGGGCAATTTACCAACCCAAATTGGAAATTATCCCTCACCAAATAAGTTACTCAGCTCTATTCAGAGGAGAGGAGGATTGTTTCAGGCTGAAAATTCATTGCAGGCACTTGACAGTCCCTGGGCAGGTGGTTTTTTTGTGACCCTTCCTTACACGGTTCATAGCTGTCTCACTGCTACTTTGTGCTTTGCTTGGTTGTTTATTACCTTTAGTACCTTATGTTAAGCTTCAATTGTAAGATCTTTTGGGCAGGGATTGTCTTTATGTTATACCACTTCATACTGTGTTAGTAAGAGACAGTCCCTATATAATTTTAAGATCTCATTTATTATGTATATTTTACATGCACAGGATTTCTTGTGGGTTTTGATTCACAACTTTTCTTGATTATCCAAATATTTAGGATTGTTTTATGCAAACCTCTTAGCTATCAAACATGTACTCTTTAAATGGAAATCATTTGCACAGGGAAAGTCTTGTCTTACAGAGTTGTGTAGGCTGTGCGCCTAACCATAAGTAGAAGCTGCCATCTATTATAGATATGAGACCAGTTTAGCTCTTTGTGATATGTCTACTTCACAGGCTATTTGCTGCCACCCCCACATCCACATTGTTGGAAAAAACTGTGTGCTTCCAAATTGCTTGCACAGGACAGTCTAGTTGGGATAATTAATTATAGGAACATCTCTCCTAAACCCACACCATGGCATTTAAAGAAAAAAAAACCTTTTACATTCATAAGAAATAGAGATTTTCATGCTTTGGTATGATTTAAAGTGTGGAGAGTGAACTATTTATCTGTGACATCAGCCTAAAGCTTCTACAGCTTGATAGCCCAGCTTGATCTTACTAACATCGTTCATGACTTGTTACTGCAGCTGTAAATCCAGAGGAAAACCAAATATCATAGTTCTCCTTAGACCAGCATCTCAGCATTCATTTCATGTTCAGTAGGCCCCTTATTTAAGAGCGTTAGGCAATTTTTTTTTAATATTCTATGGAAATGTGGCACCATATGGGTTTGCTGTATCAAGTCTTAAAAAGATCCTTCCAAAATAGCCTGCTTTAGTCCTCAGTTTACATAGAATTTGGCCCTTTATAAAAATTAAAAAGAATAGCTGTTGTATTGTCAGCAATCAGTTTAACCCAATAGGATTTTACCTTTCAATGCTTGTAATGTATGGTTCTTCTCCTAACTCAGTGCTCCCTACTATAGGTACTTTGGCATTAGAAGAGAGGAGAAGCACTTGGCCAAATTCACTCACAAAGATGTTTATAGTTGTGGCTCAGTTTGGTGGAACAGGTACCTAGAAATAGATTTACAGGTACTGCGTCGGCAGAAAACCTCAGCTTTCCTCAGAAACAGATCAGCAGCAATAGACAAACTATGGAATGGAAAGGAAGCAGCCCCAGATGGATGTAGGGAAAAAAATCAATAGTGAGAACAGAATTTTGAAAGGGAAAAAGGAAAGTGTCTTTTTAAAAATATAGAAGATCTTTTTAAGTCTTCCTGATTTATTGTTTATCATTCTATTCTTGGCATTGTGCCAAATCAGATCTGAGCCCAGACTGCTCAGCCTGTGTTAACAAAAGGTGATGAAATCCAAAGTGACAAGCAGTGTTACATAACAAAAAGCAGCTGGGAGCTATGTCTGCTGTCTGACCCAGCCTGAGACACAGACACTAGTGACTCATGTCTTCACTGTAAGTCTCCAGCATGGAGCTGGGACAGTCCCACAGCTCAAGCTGTAGCCCTATCTTAAATGTCCACACATCTAAACCAGCTAACATGGGCCAGCTGTAGGTTTTTCCACTGTAGTGTAGACTTACTGGAGAACAGTTCAATATTGCTAACAGCTGTCTGCTAGCATCTATATTTTTGAAAATGATGTTTTGTCATTCTGTAGAAAGGGGACAAGCAGGAGAGAGATTCTACTTTCTGCTCACACATATGACAAGATCCAATCCTTGCCCTGAGATGTTTACAACCTAAAACAATAAGCAAGAAATGCAGGGTGGAAAGGAGGGGTAAAATACGTACTGTTCCTCTCTGTCTATATCACCACTCCATCTCACTTAGCCATCAGTAATCAGCTAATTATTTGTAGGTATCACAGGAGAGGTAGCTCTGAGGGAGATATCTGAAGAACGAGAAGGAGGTAAATTCCTTAAGCAGTTAAGGGAGGGTCTTCTATGCCATTCACTGCAAACGGAGCAATGCATTGGGAGGGTAGGCAGGGTTTATGAATGGCACTTGGAAAGCTGTTCACGTGATTTGTTGCTGATGCTCTTATAGAGCTGTTGGATTCCTTGTGGTGCCTGGCATTACCTAGTATATAGTACACATTTCACCTAATTACTGTCCCAGTTTTATAATAGCTCCTATCCTGTACAATAACGCCACATTTAGCATCATCCTGAGGTTAACATTACTTTATTATTACATTACTTCTCTATTAGAGCATACACTCATTTAAAGTCTTGCAATGTTCCCTTACACAGTAAACCCTTGAGATACGTGCAGTCAAGTTGCATGTGTCTCAGGTTTGTGCAACTGCTGCCTCTGACAGGAAACCTTTCCTGTCAGGGACAGCAGCTGTGAATCAGGCTGCTGCCCTACAGGCACGGTTTCCAGTCCCTGGAGTGGCAGGGAGCTGGGAACCAGGTGGCAGCCTAGGTCCTGGCCCCCATCCACTTGCTGAGCCAGGAAACTGAACAGGTCATCAGCCTTGATTAGTTTCCTGGCTCCAAGGAGTGGAGGGGAGCCAAGAGCCAGGCTGTTGCCTGGTTCTCAGCTCCTTGCTGCTTGCAGGACCCAGGAAATTGACCAGCTGCAGCCTGGTTTCCATCTCCCCTTGTCTTGCATGAAAATTCGAGTTATGCAGGGGTTGCAGAAATGCAATTCCCATGTAACTCGAGGGTTTACTGTAACAATCATTTGGCTTCAGGATTTTCTGAACAAGCACCTAGTCCTGGTGTGGATTTGGAACCAAGGTGGGCTGGCAGCCTCCCATCAGCTTCCCCTGTGTTCCCTGTAAGGTGTGCAGGTGGGCAGCTGCAGTTCAGATGCTTCTGCATCCACTGCCATGTGCTCCTGACCTCTGTCTTGGAGCCACTCCTGTGAGCCCCTGCTTGCTGTGCAGGGGGAGGGGAACAGAAAAAGCAGGGAGGGGTGCTGATGCCAGGGCAGAGGGGAGACATCCTATTAACCCTTGCTACTCCATACCCTATCTCCACAAAGCAGGGTATCACAGCTACAGAGTCCTGGGGCTGGACTTTCTGGTTTACTTACAAGGGCAGTGTACCCGAAATGGCATAATGTGTATCTCAGCCTCTCTCTCAAACACACACTCTAAATGTGTGCACCTCTGTTGGCACTGTGCAGTCACGCATGTACCACCTGGAGGACAGAATGATGCACTCCAGCAGGATTGTGGGCGTTCTTCATCATGCTCTGTTTTTGCAGAGGAACATTTGCAGCAACTGCCGTGCATCTATTATGTTCCCTCCTACCCGCCTCAGTCCTTGCGGCCTCTGATGTAGAAGGTGACAGCTACATGTTAACCCTTGAGGGGTCAGCCACATGCTAGATCACCATTTAGTATCAAGAAATTTCCTGGGAAATATTGGATTTGCTTAACATCGTTTTGCTTAAAGTAGCATTTTTCAGGAAGATAGCTACAACATTAAGCAAGGAGTTACTGTGATCTCTCTCCGGTAAGAGAGTTCTTTAACTTGACAATTATTACTATATTCTACTTTGCCAGCAGTGAATCTACAAAGCTATTTGGACAGGAGAGAAAGAGAGAGAGAAAGAGTCTTCAAGAGACTTTTTCTTTCCTCAGAGCTTTTTTACCCCAGAGTAATTCTGTGTCTTCCAAGAACAGAGATATCTGATGGCTCCCTAAGAAAATGGAAACTCTTCCTTCTTAGGGGAGTGCTTGAAACCTCTTCTTGATGGCTAACCATAGATACCAGTTATATATAATCTATTATGCCTTACGCTCTTGAATAATACAGCTGCTGTTCGCAGTGATGCTCTAGGAACCATCCTTGTATTCTTGTCTTTTGGTGATGTGTTATTTACTTTGAACGTTCAGCGAAAGGAGAACTAGCATTGGAGTTCAGTTCAAGACACAAATTTGGTCCAGATTTAAGACATTCCAAATGTTAGGAGTTTTTGTATCCCAGGTTTTGTTGCTCTGACTTTAATAAGCTCTAAATGTTATATAGCAGGTCTCTCCGCTCATAACAAGCTATTAAGGTTCAATAGCAGCTATGAGTCCTGCCTGGTGATGCTCACATCCTGGGATGACCTCCTGGTGTAGCAGTAAATTTTGGAAAGACTACTTTTGTTTCAGGGAAAGATTGAAATATGTTTTTTTTTAAAAAACACACATTATTGTATCAAATGAACCCCGCATAGCTCTAAAATTATTCTGCTTGTGCTTCCTTGCTGGAATTTTCAAAAAAGCATAGTCAGTACTGAACTTCTCAGTTCCTCTCACAATTCCTGTTCACAGGCAGTTTTGCAAGGGACTTGCTTTTCTAAATACATCTTATAATAATAATAAGCATTTGAATGCTTTGTTTTTCAGTTTGCTAGCCACTGCTCTCATGAATTGACACTTTACCCCAGGTGAAAACATAGCTGCTACTGCTACATTTTATACTGTTATGAAACTCTACAAGCTATATTATGTATTTCTGACACCTTTCTATGCATGAGAAAGTCTTGTTGTTCATTCATCTGTTTATATTATCATAGAATACTCGGACTGGAAGGGACCTCGAGAGGCCATTGAGTCCAGCCCCCTGCCCCAATGGCAGGACCAAGTACTGTCTAAACCATCCCTGATAGACATCTGTCTAACCTGTTCTTAAATATCTCCAGCAATGAAGATTCCACAACCTCCCTTGGCAATTTATTCCAGTGTTTGACCACCCTGACAGTTAGGAACTTTTTCCCAATGTCCAACCTAAACCTCCCTTGCCACAGTTTAAGTCCATTGCCTCTTGTTCTACCCTCAGGGGCCAAAAAGAACAAGTTTTCTCCCTTCTCCTTATGACACCCTTTTAGATACCTGCATTTGATCAACATATATATTTGCCTGCATTGCAGTTGTGGATGAAGTAGGGTTTCTTTATGCATCACCTACAATTTACAGTAAGTTTACACATAAAAAGCAAATTGCAATAAAAGACACAGCTCCAAATCTGCTACTGAATCAACTCTGCAAAGCATTTGAGGATATAGGTTTCATGAAGAATAAGAGTTGTGTCATAAGAGTTCAAATTGGTAGTAGCTAAATAAAAGATAAGAGTCATACCAGTCATGCTAATGGTCCATGTAGTCCCGTATGTTGTCTTCAGATAGTGACCAGAGCCACGCGCTTCAGAGGGAATGAACCTAGCAGACAAACATTCAATGATCCATCTGCTCTTATCCATTTCCAGTCATTGCTTGTCAGTTTGGCTCTACTGCTTAATAATTTTGAATAGCAGAATCATTCTTCAGTATTTTCATAGTATACTCCTGCTGAAATGCTACAGGCAGTTCTCTTATTTTAGGGTGTCCTGGCATATAACTGGCTAAGCAAAGGGAGAATATTGTTTCAGGTGGGTCCTACTGAGGCCTGCCAAGGTGGAGGGTGGGGGAGAGGCAGGCAAAGGAGGCAGTTTCCACCAGCCCTGGCATTTCAAAGGGGCCCAGAGTGCCCACTGCTTCTGCTGGCAAACTAGCAGCTGTGGGTGGCCAGAGCCATGGGCTCCTTTAAACACCACAGGGCACTATGGTGCCACTCCACCTGAGCGCTGAGGCAGTGTGAGGGGGGCCCAGAACTGACCGCCCCAGGCCCCACTCCTTTTGCCCTTGGCCCTGCCCTTCCAGGGGTGGGGAGCTAGGCCCCTCTCCTACCTTGCCCCTGCGCAGTGGGCTCTCTAGAACCCACCCTTTTCCCTTGTTCATAAAACACACCTCCTTCCACTCTGGTGAAGCTGCAAGAAAGCACAGTTCCTTCCCTTGCAAGGCTGGGCTCGGAACGGCTACTCCCTAACCCTTAGTCTCTGCGTGCCTCAGTTTACCAGAAATCAAACTAAGGCAGCGTGTCCCGGTGTACCTCTCCAGTAAGATGGAGCCAGGCAGCGCTGGGGTGTGCTGCTGCAGCCAAAGAAGGCAGGATGTGCTCCCAGCTGGGCTCCTGCTAGTTCCTGGGGCTCTCCTAATGGGTAGCCCTGTCCCCGTAGCATTGGCAGTGACACAGCACGTGGTGTCAGGCAGGTTAAAGGGGACCTCTGGGGGCACATTACAGGAGGCATATGACTCCCAGATGGGTTCCTGGTGTGGCATCTGCAACCCAGCCTGTGCTGTCTCTCTCTTGCCATGCTGGCTGGCTGCAGGGCAATGCAGGAACAGCTGGGACTGGGACTGCCCTGGGCCAGCCGTGAGCCCGTTCACCAGCCTGGGACTGTCCCAGTCCTTAGCCCCAAATCTCCTGTGTACTGCCCCACCCACTAATCCCCAATGCACTTCCCCCTACTCACACATCACTCCAATCCTCTGTCCTGAGCTGCCCCCAACCCTGACTCCTGCGTCCCCCACCACCCTGATTTACCTCAACTTTCTGCCCCAAGCTGGGGTGGGGGTTGTGAGACAACACTGTCCATAGGAAATTTAAGTTCCTTTCACCCCTACAATTGACTCATTGATAAAGCCTGAATAGCTAAATGCCAAACTCACTGAAACACAGAGGATGCATAGAAGAGTAGGTAGAAGTGAAAAAACACAGTTAGTTTATCTTATGGGCCTGAGAAATGACCAACTAACACCACCACTAATTCATCTCTCTCTAGAGCATATTTTCACACTTAAGCTATCAGCCCCTCATTAACCTGAGTCAGCAGGTGCCACATACTACTAACCTTGGTTAGTCCTTCATATCCTAGTAGGATGTGTGAGCTTCCAGTTGAAAGCACCAGTCATAGTTTTGTATACTGGAAAAGCTTGGTTTATTGTTTCTTTTTCCTGCTGCTAGTTTATAGTACTCTTGCCTTCATGAAGCTTCTGTTGCATAGGGCCTAGGCAGGATGAGGCAGCTGAGGCTGCAATAACAATGATAATAAAGCCTGTGAAGCTTTCTGCAGAGGAAAGGGGCATGGTTGTGCAGCAAAGGGTGCATAGCCTGGTAAACAGCACAGGTTGGGAAAGGGTAAGCCCTGGGTGCAATCTCTGGGATTTATCTTGCATCAGTGGGAGAAGTAGCTGCTATCCCAAGAGATATATTTTTCCCTTTGTGAGGAAAGCACAAAAACCCTGTGTGCCATTCCAACTGGGTATTCTGCTCTTCACCTGCAGAGTGCCCTGAGGAATGGGAGGGAGAGTGTCGGAGAACATGCCTTGTTTATAAAACAACCAGGCAGGGTTAGTGAGTTAGCCCTTGATCCAACTACCACTGGTTTTACACATTTCTTTTTACGAGCTGCCACCTCTTAGGTTTATGGGTTTGCGCTAGATGGATCATTTGGAACATACAATTCCTGGAAAGGTGTGGTCACAGAACAGGACATGAGACTGTTACAAAAGTGGCACTGGAGCTCAGCAAGAAGGCAGGGCTCGCAGCTAGGGAGTTGCACCTGGATAATGTGCAATCAATCAGCTTATTAATGCAAATCTCCACCCTGAGTGCATTTTTATAGCAATCTCTTTTTGAGCATCTGCATTCACCCTTTTGTAAGTAAAAGTACTGTGTAGCAAGTATTTTTATATGGGGTTGCTGCTAGGGATAACTATAATGGAAACAGTCATTTTAGGGGGGAAAAAATGAACAAACAATCAAGCCTGTACACTCGTTTGGTGTCTCTCTGCCTTTTAACCACAGTAACAGCCTTAACACCTTCACTAGTGATCTTTTTTTGAAGAGACGAGATGGTAGAGTTCTGGTGTGAAGGGCTTTGAAAACCAGTCCCTGATTTTAAAGCCTTTTAAAATGTAATGTAATGAGTTTCTTCCCAGCACATAATCCCTGCTTAAGCTCCAGTCATCCTTGCTGCAGTCTCTGGCTGTGTCTACACTTAATGTTCCTCTTTCAAAAGAGGAATGCAAATGAGGGAAATTAAAAATGCAAATGAGGCACTGATTTACATTTCTCACAGTTCATTTGTGTAATCTCTTTTTGGAAGAGACTTTCAAAAGGAAAAAAAGCAGCGTTGATGTGGCTCTTTCAAAAATAAACCCCCTCTTTGAAAGAACCCTTCTGCCTCAAACAAAATAGGAAGAAGGGTTCTTTTGAAGATGGGGTTTATTTTCTCAAGAGCCCTGTCTACACTTCTCTTTTTCTTTTGAAAGAGTCCCTTCTGAAAAGATATTATGCAAATGAACCATGAGATATGTAAATCTGTACATCATTTGCATTTTCAATTTCCCTCATTTGCTTTCCTCTTTCGAAAGAGGAATGCAAATGTAGACACAGCCTCTGTGTGCATCTGGAGTTCACATGCTTGCATCAGACAATGAAGCCAAGACTTGTAGTGCTATATAAACCCTGGATTCTTATTACCTGCTCCAAATCTGATGAAGCGGCTCTTAGCAGGAAAGCTCATCACCTAATGAATTAAATTGTTAGTCTTTAAGGTGCAACAGGACTGCTTGTTTTTTGTGTAGCTATGGACTAACACAGCTACCTCTCTGAGACTATCCTACATTGCTGTTGGTGGAATGGTCCTTGTGATCCATCAGCACCTGCCACACCATTGAGAATTACCCATTGCCGCTTATGTACTCTTTGGCAAGATGGTCTCTGACAGCATAGGGATATGCCTTCCATCTACTGTCCCACCACAGATAGGGAACCCCATTGCAGCAAAGCCATTCACTGTGTCCTGCATGTTCCCAGAGTCACTGTCTTTCCTAGCAGAAGGGTATTGATTGCACTGGCTACTTGGATCACAGCAGCCCCACCATAGACTTCCCCACTCTGAACTGATTCCCAAGTGACTGGCAGCAGACTGGCACTGAAAGCTACTACAGGGCTATTGCAACTCGCTCGTCAAGTGTCCGAGCAGGTTTCGTTCTGGTATTGCTGCATTTCAGGGTGGTGGGAAAGCAATCACAAAGCGCCACAGAAGTGACCTTATGCATATGAACACTTTGCAGCCACTGGTTATCGTCACATACCTGCATAAGCACAGTTTTTGCTTGTCTCACGGGATCAGAATCGCTTTTTCCTGCTGTCATCCGAATCCACTAACGCCAGCATATGCCAATTGCACCACTCAATGGGTTCCTGTATGCCTTCCTCCATTCGGAGGCTCCTGGCTAAGCTTTGGAGAAACTGCAGCATAGTGCGTGAGGTGTTTGCAATGCTTGCCATAGCAGGTTGCAGCTGAATGGGGGTCTATGCTTGCTGTGCTATGGGATCCGTAGAGATAAATTGGGGGTGGGGGCAAAAGGCAGGAAACGGCTGTCTGGCGTTGCTTTCAAGCAGGGACGGAGGGAGAAGTGCTGACAACATGTACCCACAACCACCCACTCCAGTGTTTTGGTCCCATCAGGCACTGGGAGCATAACCTAGAATACGAAGGGGCAGCAGGCACTGGGGAATAGCTATCCACAGTGCACTGCTGATAACGTCAAAGCAGCCATGCTACTGGGTACACACTTCATGGGCCTCGTGTACCCAGTGAGGACAGACACCTTTGACTTTGTAAATTCGGGTACTAAAAAAAAAATCAACCTTACTAAATTTGACCTAATTCTGTAGTGTAGATATACTACAGTGTCACACATACAGAATGGGAAAGGACCGCCTAGGAAGGAGTATGGCAGAAAGGGATCTAGGGGTTATAGTGGACCACAAGCTAAATATGAGTCAACAGTGTGATGCTGTTGCAAAAAAAGCAAACATGATTCTGGGATGCATTAGCAGGTGTGTTGTGAACAAGACACGAGAAGTCATTCTCCCGCTCTACTCTGCGCTGGTTAGGCCTCAGCTGGAGTATTGTGTCCAGTTCTGGGCACCGCAGTTCAGGAAGGATGTGGAGAAATTGGAGAGGGTCCAGAGGAGAGCAACGAGAATGATCAAAGGTCTAGAGAACATGACCTACGAAGAAAGGCTGAAAGAATTGGGCTTGTTTAGTTTGGAAAAGAGAAGATTGAGGGGGGACATGATAGCAGTTTTCAGGTATCTAAAAGGGTGTCATAAGGCAGAGGGAGGGAACTTGTTCTTCCTTGCCTCTGAGGATAGAACAAGAGGCAATGGACTTAAATTGCAGCAGGGGAGGTTCAGGTTGGACATTAGGAAAAAGTTCCTAACTGTCAGGGTGATCAAACACTGGAATAAATTGCCAAGGGAGGTGGTAGAATCTCCATCACTGGAGATATTTAAGAAGAGGTTAGATAGATGGCTTTCAGGGATGGTCTAGAAAGTGCTTGGTCCTGCCATGAGGGCAGGGGGCTGGACTCGATGGCCTCTCGAGGTCCCTTCCAGTCCTACTCTTCTATGATTCTATGATTCTACTCTCCAGGCCTGAGGGCAGCAGCTTATTGTCCTGCTTTGGTTACTGGAAGACAGTGGGCTTAAGTTCGTCCAAATCTAATGCCTGCTCCCGCAACACAGGGGAAAGAGATGCTGAACCCAGACCACAGGTGAATATGGGGGACAACAAATGAAAATACAGAATAGGAGTTATGTACGTTTCTCTTAACCAAGTGGCCCCTGCAGTACACGTGCTGGCCTGGAGACCACCTCCCTTGCCCTAACACAGTTGACTCAAACAGTAAAGATACACTTGTTCTAAAATCATACACTTTTATTTACGAAATAAAGAGACCAGAGATAAGGCCTTCAAGTATCTCAGTGAAGCAGAAGTGATGCTAATGTATGTGAAGACTAACTCCTTCTCTGCGAAGAACAATGCACTTGGTAGGCAGGAGCTCTTTGACTGGTGTACCTCAAGCAATGTACAAACTGCTTTGCTCTCCTCCCATTCTCTACTGACCCGTTTTTGACTGAAATGCCTAGTTGAAAGGGATCCAGGGCCACTGAAATTCCAGTCAGAGGAGGAACAGGACTAAGACAGGCTCCTGCCTGCCCTGGCTCCACATAGTTTCTGGAAGAGACCGGCATGACCCTGCAGTCCCTAAGGGGAGAGAGAATTCCATCCCTAGAGGCTGTGATTTTTTTCTAGAAAAAAAGGTGGCAGAACTCAAGCCCCCAAATGCCGCCCTCCACCCTGATGCCCAACGCCCTGCCTAGCAGCTTAACTCTGCCCCCCCCACGGGGTCCAAGCCTCCCCGTGTGGCTTAACCACCCCCCATGGGAGGCCCAAACTGCCCCTGGGTGGCTTAGCTGCCCTGCATGGGGCCCGAGCTGCCCTCTGGCAATTTAACTGCCGCGCAGAAGGATTCAAACCTCCCCATATGTGATTTAACTGGCCCCCGTGCAGGACCCAGGCCATCCCCAGTGGCTTAACTGCCCGCTGGCAAGGCCTGAGCCACCTCCTTGGTGGCTTAACTGCCCCCGCCCCCCAGGAGGGTCCAAGCCACCCCCTGGCAGCTTAACTCCCCTGCATGGCCCCACCCTGTCCCCCAGCAGTTTATCCCCTTCCCATGTGTGGCCCCAACCCTCTCCCACATTCCCTCAAGCCCCCTCACCCTACCTCTGGTGCGCTGCCTCTGCTGCCGCCGCCGCCTCCTCAGCATGGCTCCCCACTGCAGGCATTTCAGCACGGCAGGCAGAGTGGGAAAGAAGAAGGAGTCAGCCAGAGGCGCAGCATCAGGAACTGCAAATGGCTCTTAAAGAGCCACATGCAGCTTGGACCGAGCCACCCAGCCAACCTTTAAAAATGGTGCTGCTGCTGCCTTAACGCTGCCCCCTCAGCTCTGCGTCCTGAAAAAAGGTGCCGAAATGCTGTTCCACGGTGCTCCAGCAGAAAAAAGAAAAAAAAAAAAAGCCCTGCCTAGACGTTTTTAAGCCCTGGCCACGGGTGGGATGATTTAGTTGGGATTGGTCCTGTTTTGAGCAGGAGCTTGGCCTCAGTGACCTCCTCAGGAATCTTCCAACCTTATGATTCTATGGTCAGAAAAGTTTTGCATGCGGCCCCCCCCCTCCCCTACACTGACTCAGCAGCTCCTTCTGGCCACCACAACCAGTGGGAGCTGTGGGACCAGCCTGCGAGCACAGGTAGCACACTCAGCCCCTAACCCCTCTGCCTAGGAGCTGGACCTGCTGGCCTGCTGCCTAGCTCTGCCGAACTCCTCCAAGTGAAGCTAACTCTGCATGTGACAATCAAAAGATATCGAGATGAGGATGTTCCTTCCAATTCAGGGAAAGAGTCACTCCCTAAAGGGGAGAGGAAATTGAAGTGATGAAAGCAATTTAAGTGCTATTGTGTATATCCTCTGGAGCAATCAACAGGTTCACCAATAATAGCAGCTGTCAGATTCACAGAGCTTGATTGCTTGCTGCTCTTACTGGATGCAGCCACTGCAATTACTAGAGCTAAGAAGGCACAGGGTTATAAATTGCCAGACCCACAGGTACATTTCAAAGCATATGGCTAAGCTGTGTATCAGAGACAGAGGGAAGCAGTATATTGCGGCTGGTGCTTTACAGTAAACATTTGAGTAGTTTTTCCCTTGGTTGTTCCATGCTCACATGACCACCATAATGTCATCCAGTGGCTTTCGTTTCAAATCTGGTACTGTAGCGTCATTGCTGGGGTATCCAACCGGGAGCAACAAGAGTAACTTCTCATTGGGTGGGCGTTGGAGCAGCAACCTGAGGCGAGGACCACAGTTCAGAGGTGTAGAGGTCACTGTCACCAGTCCCACATTCTAGAACAAGAGAGAGAAACAGACGTACAGCTGCAAGGTACAGTTTAAACTGAATCAAATTAAAATTCAGTTATCTGAGTCTGTAGATTGGCTGTACCCATCTTCATACCGTACAATCCAAACATGCTCATGTTCTTTGAACCTATAAAGCCATTGCTGATGCATTTTAGCCTTATCAGCAGCAAAGGAGATTTCTTACACTATTTAGAATCAAACACACTGGGCTGCTGGGCCAAAGGTGCATTCCACCCCCATATCCCCCACCACCACTACCACTGATATTCAGAGCCCAATTCTAGCTCCAACCCCTTTCCAGGGTTCCAGGAGCCTAGAGGGCGATGAAGGAGTTAAGAGGCACTCGTCCACTGTGGGAGTAGCATAGACTAGCTCAACAATCCTATGCAGCTGCTTGCCTCACAGCAGGCCTCAAGGCAGACAGGACTGGGAGGAGATGCAATCGTAGGGCTCAGTGTTACTGGGATTCCGAGGTTAGGAAGCTACAAGGAGGCTGCTGGAAGGTTGAACTAGCCTGTGGGCTGCTCAGACTTACACCCTGGGTTTTTTCAGTTACTGAAGCAGCCCAGAATTCAGAAGGCACCACGGTGTTTTAAAGCTGTTTTCAGTTCCTAGGTCATTAGCCTGTAGCCTTCTATGGAAGTGTGGGCAGGGTGGGAGGTTGTTGTAAATATCCAGAGACATTCATTAAACCCATTCACCTATTCCCTGGTCTTCCGTATAAAATCCCACAAGGAAATGAAGCGTTACATCAGCCACGAAGATCAGATACTGTACTAGCCATGACATGAGCATGCAGCTCTCATTGATTCAATGAGCGTTGTGTGTGTGAATTTAAAGAGAACCTGGCCCACCATTTTATTGGTTAAGCATTTGGGGAGTGCTTTAGAATGAAAGAGCATATACTAAGTTTAAAGACAAGCCAGTTGTATGACATATGCCCATGTTGAAATAGCTTATCTAGTACTCTGACAAGGGAGACTGCTAGCTGCCATATTACTAAATATTGTTATGGGGTGACTCCCGTTGTAAAAAGTGCAAAATAGTTTCTAGAAGCTGGGCCAGTGGTGGGTTAGTTACTGGGCACCGGGGCCTGTGCGCAGGAATCCCATCCAACTAGGGGGCCTGGAAAAAAATCTGCTGCTGGGTTGCAGCAATCCTGAGCCCCCCCGTCACAAATGGGGGCTGGGAAAGGGAGTGAGCTATGCAATACAAGTCTTGATGGTTGGTCCTCATTGCGCCCCTGCCCCTGCCCTTGTATGCAGTTTCATGGAGGAAGAGTGGAGAATCACATAGGGTATGTCTACATTGCAATGTTAGTCCAGAGTTAGCATGATTCAATCCAGGTGATCTGTGTTACAGAACCCACAGCCTGAGCATCTACACTGATTCTTAAACCTCTGTTAAGAATTTTCTAATCTGGGGCTCTGGTTTCCAGAGAGCAGCATGCAGAACCTAACCAAACAAACCTTCTCCCAACCTCCCCAGCACTCTACGGAAATGTGGTTGCTCTAGCCCTCCCAGTGTCCTGCATTGTGGGAAGGCTGCACTGCCCACCCTACACCTGACAGGAAATTGGAACTGCCAGCCAACACTGCCTGCTGAGCAACATAGAGGAGACCCCTTTGGGCAACAGGCAAAGCTCCCATGAGGCTGTGGGGGACATTTTGGCATCGTTTTCTGACCAACCACTGCTGCATGACAGAGCTTTGAATGGAGCTGGAGAAGGAAGAGATATTAACCTGGTATGCCAGACTTGCACTGTTTGAGGCTGCTATTTACACTTAGCATAGCCACTGAAGCCCCCTATGAAGACTGGTGCAGGGCCACAAGAGCAAACTGGTGGAATTATATCATCATATGGCTCTGGGGCAATAGCTATGGGGTCAGAACTGTCACCTGAAGAAAGTTACGTTTCTGGGGCTTTCTGAGTTGCTTGCCCAGATTCTTCAACAAAAAGACATGAGGGCCCACACTGCTACTGGTCTGTGGTCTACCCAAAGATGATAGTGGCAGCAGAGGTCACTGAGGCAGTCAGGGGTTTGGTTTACTCTAAGGTGACCGGTCTGCAAAGACATTGCTGGAGAAATTGCTGACTTTGAGAGGATGGGGTTTTCCAACCGTAGCAGGGCCATTGATGGGACTCATGTCCATAGTTTGCCCTGCACCAGAAGCACATGAGTTCATGACCTGCAAAGGGGATTGTTATGCAGGCTGTCATGGGTTACAAGGATCAACTTATGAAAATCAGTGTAGACTGCACTGGGGAGGTTCACAATGACAGAGTTTTCTATCAATCAGGAGTTTACATTCATGGACAGCCAGGGACACTATTCCCACAAAATGACATTGTCATAATGGTAATTATTGTCCCTACCATTGTTTTGGGGGATCCTATGTGGTCTTTTTTCGTTGGCATACGAATTCATACCCAGATTTCAGAGGCCCTGGCAAAAGATGGTCTAATTATGCCCTAATCAGATGCAGAATGGTTGTTTGAATGTGCTTTTGGCCAACTGAGATCCCACTGGAGCTGTCTGCAGACATGTCAAGATGCCAGTGGCTCTTTACCATCTGTGCTGTTTGCATTGCTGCAGTATGCTGTGTTCCTCACAATCTTTATGGAGCCTGAGGTGACCCATTTCCACCCTGGAGGGACCTATGACGAAGTGAGGCTGCTGACTAAGATTGAAGAATGGATTGCTGTATAGAGGAATAGTATTTGGTTATTCATTCCTGAATGTTCCTGATCATGTGTTTACTTTATTATTTCAAATTATGAATGTGTGATAAGGTGCAGAGATAGCAATATATTTTGATGAGATAAAAGGTTTTAGTTATAAATGTGTTGAAATGACACAACAATCACCCATTGCCATGCAGGTAACTGCCTTTACAACCTCCTGGCTGTGTCTACACTAGCCCCAGAACTTGAAAAGGGGCAAGATAATGAACCTAATCGAAAGATGCTAATGAGGCACTGCCATGAATATGCAGCGCTTCATTAGCATAATGCAGCCACGGCACTTTGAAAGTGCCGCTTTCAATCACGCATGGCTTGTCTACATGGGGTCCTTTTCAAAAGGACCCCGCACACTTCGAAATCCCCTTATTCCTATTTGGTTATAGGAATAAGGGGATTTCAAAGTGTGCGGGGTCCTTCTGCAAAGGACCCTGTGTAGATTAGCTGCACACTATCAAAAGCAGGACTTTTGAAGTGCTGTGGCCGCAATTATGCTAATGAGGTGCTGCATAGTCATGGAAGCCCCTCATTGGCATCTTTTGATTAGGTTCATTATCATGCCCCTTCGAAGTTCTGAGGCCAGTGTAGACATAGCCCCTAAGAGATAGAAAAGAACATTTCCAAAAATCCCAAAAACAACGGAAGTGCATGGACAAGTGCAAACATGATGGAACCACCTACTGCTGCCTGTTCCCTGTGAAGTCCCGCCCCCCATTTCACTTCTTTCCTCATTTTCCATTCATTTGGTTCCAGGAGAAGGAGGCGTAGGTATTCACAGGATTGGATGTTAAGATGGAGGGCTGCATGGGTTTAGTTGCCCTGCCTGGCTGTTCATAGGCCACCCAGATAAGCAGTATGTCAGACTGCTTCTGGACTGAGAGTATGCGGCAAGGGCATCAGGCTGTGCTGTGGGAGAGGCAGCAGGAGCCAATACTCCTGAAGCCTTGGTTGAGATGAGCTGCCCAAACTTTCCTCTCTGTTGAGAGAAATAAAGTGCATAAAATCCAGAGCTTTAAATTCATTAGAAATAAATTCATCTTTAGAAATGCTTTGAACAAAACAACTGCAATGGCATTGCTTGTTAAGTAGAACATATACCTACTTCTCCAGTCCCTCCACCCCATCCCACCTCACCCCCAAGCACTGTGTTCTACTGAAACTGTTCTCAAAACAAGGCACGTCCTGGGGATCCATGAAAGGACGTTGTGTTACGGAAATGGTGCATCATTTTAAGACTGACATACTGGTAACCTTAGAACCCTAGCATCATTATTAGTACTGTACAAGATTTATGAATGTTTAAGTTGGTATCAATTTCAGCTCTATTAATGAGACAGCATTAAACCTGTACACGTTTGAATTTACTATCTAAAAGGAAGTGCTTACATTAAGTTCTTCTTAGTGTTAGCCGTTATGGATAGAGAAAGATTTACTGTCTCAGATTTCAGCCTATACTGAGCTAGTCCAAAATATTATTTTTCCGTGACAGTGCATGCTGTCAATAGATGAACATTTAACCATTAAACTTTCACTTGGGTGATTTTTATTTTAAACAGCAAATTAAACTTTTTCAGATCTCAAGAATAAAATTTGGATTTAATCCAACTTTGGGGCAAAGGCTGCGTTCTGTTTTCACTCAGCCCAACCCATTCTAATTTATAACAACTCTAATTGTAAGGCATGATATCAGCATACCTGCAGCGCAGCAAGAAGAATACCACAGGCAATAGAAACACTGATCTCATTGTAGTAATGGGTCTTCTTTTGGCCATTTGGAAGCATCCCATATACTTGCTTAAAAATTAGGATCAGATAGGGAGCTGTATCCAGGTATTCCTTTATCCAGTTTGTTCTGCAAAAGGGTGATTTTTGAAGACATTTGTTATGATCCCATTGTTTTCACTATCAGATACAATATATGTGTGAGCTGTAATATCTTGTACAGATGTACAACAGCATATTAAAGATGCTAATTAGTTACTGTTCTTAAACACCATTTAAATGAATTTGTTGGATGTTTTCCTAGAAACAGGCCTGAAATAGAACCGTGGATCCCAGAGCACAGTCTATCGGTGGATGTCTGAAAGATTTTACCTGCCCAGCTGTGTAGTGTCACGTGTAGTTGCATGAGATTATGGTACCTATATATATCCCCTCCTGAGGTCTCAGGACCACTCATCCTTGGGCACTGGGAACTAAGACAGAAGCATGATATTTAGAATTTTTGCATAGTTCTAGCTACCACTGTTGTCAGTAGTAAATAGTCTCAGAGGGGTAGCTATGTTACTTTGTAGCGTCACGAAAAAAAATCCACAACAAGCAGTCCTCGGGCACTTTAAAGACTAACAATGTTATTGATTAGATAATAAGCTTTCATGGGTAAGACCTACTTCATCACCCGTTTGCTTATTTTTGCTGCAGAATCATATGAAGTGGGTCTTACCCACAAAAGCTCATTATCTAAAAAATAAAATTGTGAGTCTTTAAGTTGCTACAAGACTGCTTGTTTTTGCGTTGTCAAGGGTGTCTGCTGGTACACCACTGAATTGGGGATTTTTTGGAACAAGTTTTAAAGTTATTTTGTCCAGTACATATTCATCCAACTTAGCTCATTAGCCTGTTCTTGCATAGGTCATTTATTTTGGACTTCAGTCACATTGGTTCCAGATATGTTGATATAAGAGTTTATGGGAGAGTGTAGAAGGATATATAAAGGAGCTATTTGTGAAAAGGTACATTTCTTTCTATTTCATGTTTGATATTGTATCTCATTATGCAAGAAGAGATATATTTTATGTATGTACATTCGACTCACGCAGTATGGTCTTGCAACAGAATAATAATTACTATTGTTATAAATTAATAAATGTATATGGAGACCAATTGAACCCTATCTTCTTTATAACATCTCCTAATGCTCATCTGGT
Organism: Carettochelys insculpta; assembly: GCF_033958435.1. Lineage (NCBI taxonomy): Eukaryota > Metazoa > Chordata > Testudines > Carettochelyidae > Carettochelys > Carettochelys insculpta. Next base: position 95,089,740 of record NC_134139.1, read on the forward strand.
CCCCCCTCACTCTTCTTGTCTCAAAACTACATATTTAAAAAAAAAATCTTTCTTCATTTTATCAACTGGACACAGCACTCCAGCTGAGGCCTTCACAGTGCCGTGAAGAGTGGGACAATTATGTCCTATGACTGACATACAGAACTCCTATTAGTACATTATATTAGCTTTTTTGTAGCTGCATCATATTGTCAGCTTATATTCAACTTGTGATCCATTACAATCCCCAGAACGCTTGAAAAGTTGAAAACTCAGGATTTTAAACTGAGTGATTGCTTTTCCTTGAAGTAAGACAGAAAACAAGCAGTGCCAGCCTAAATAAAATTCCTTCACAGGCCTTCTGTCTTTCTGTCTTTCTCACTTGCAAAGTTAGATTTACTTATTTACCTGGGCCAGGATTAAAACTGACTAAAGATTTTGGGCGTCTCAATATTCAGGAGTTCATCTTGCGACACTTGATTGGCACCTGGTTTTCACAAGGTGGGTGTTCATCCCTTTAAAAAAGTCACGTTCTCTCAAAATGTCTCAAGTTTGGCATTCAAACGTCTCTAATCATTTCTGAACAATCTTGGCTCAATATTTTCCTTGATTTTTGTACCTCAGTCTCTTCAGGTCATTAACCCATCGGTCTCCCATTCTTTTCTTGTAGTTTATTTCCTCCTCTTCTTCAATGATCTCCCGAATCTTATGTTTTACTTCTGGATCCTCCACTACTGCAAACGTCCAAGGCTCAGTGTGTGCTCCACTTGGAGAAGTTCCTTTATGAAAATATTAAAAATCAATCAACGAAACCATAGGGGAAAATAATGAAGAGTCAGAGCATCTTTCTGCTTCGTACAGGACTGAATTACAGAGCAATGAGAAAGCAAGCTGACCAAATGTGAAAGAATGGAGCCATATCCATTGGTGTTGGTCTCATTCATTCTTGTCATGGAGGAAAGCCTGAGGCTCCTGTAGGGCATGCCTGTGGCCCTGTAGTATGGTGTGGTGCTACACATACTCCCTGCCTCACTCTCTCTCCTTAGGAAGCCAATAATTCCACGTTAGTTACTCCTGATGCTTTCCTTAATGATATATGCCTTAGGCTTGTTTATTACAAAACCTCCTGCGGAAGGGCCCATAACAAAAAGTTCCACTGCAGCCTGTCCCCAAAACTCTGTTCTCAGTGCCCTCCATGTTATTCTCGGTCTTTTGTTTTTCTCCTCAGGACAGGAGTCCCAGCTCTCTTCGTGGAGCTGGGTAATTCAGGCTGTTATTATGCCTATGCTAACCCTATTTAATCCTGACCTGGTAGTCTTTTCCTGCTGGTGTCTGTTCCTTACTAACAGAGCCTTCTTATCCCCTTCAGTACCTGAATGCACAAGTCCGGCTACAAAGACAGAAGCAGCATTTATCCTGGTCACCTTTTCCCAGCTCATCCCCCATTGGCTCAGAGAGAGGAACCTTGTCCCAGCCTCTCTGCAAGGTTCTTGCCCTAGGTTTATAGGTCTCCTTCTAAACCATTCTGACCCTCAGGACCTCTTCTGCTCTCTCAGTATCTTCCAGTTCCTCATATCTATAATTGGACCGTTAAACTATTGAAGAGCCATGCCATGTGGTGGGTTAGACTGACTAACAGGTAGGTGCTACCTTTAAGTGGAGACTACCCCATCACAACTTGGTTCCATGCTAAATCTACTGAGTAGTTTCTGTCTAACACCTGTTCCAATTAGTCTCTTTAAATGAGAAGTACGAATTTAGATTTTTTTTTTAAATTTAATACGTGTAAGGTGCCTGTCATGAGGCATCTAATAAGTGCCATACAGGAATACCAATGCAATATATTAAAATCAAAGTAAAGTATCAACCGGCCTGAATATATAGGCAAATCAAAGCAAAGGCTTTGGCTTCAGGGCAAAAGCTGATGGCCTTCAGGAAAGCCATTCTACTAGCCAAAAGGAATGAGCTGTCATGCAAACATCTGCCAAAGAGCATTCAGATTTGGTTTGACAGACCCAAAGGCTCATGTAGGAGTGCATTAAATTTCAAGGTGTTCACTCAGTCCTAACTGCCATGCACAAATATGGTGGAAAAAATAAAGAGACAAGGCTACAGCATATATGCATTTTGCAAGACTTAAATACCTATAAGAAGCAAAATAGATGGAAAAGAGCTAGATCAGGTCTTCATATACCGAGTGGACAGTACTTCCCTCCCCGCACTTCTCCAGATTTTAAACAATTTTAAATTATTTGTAGGTTTTAGGAACAATCATTTGCTAACCAAAGTACAGCCTAAGTCTGAGATACATCATGACCAAACTATTTAAATATACTGCTCCTGCTCTGAAATTAAATGTGATTAACCAATGACTTTGTTTCTCCAGAGAGAGACAGGAACTGATAGTGTTTATGTTTTTTCCCCTTTCTCCACTCCTCAATGCTTTCAGAGCATTTAATTTACACTGCAGGCTTGTTCAATTTGTTGCATGTTCTGGAACACATTCAGATGTTTAATGCCAGCTAACTGGAACACATCACCATGTAAAGTCACAAAAATGCTCACAACTTTTTAAACAGGGAAACAATCCACTATAAATAGCGGCTGGGATCTTTGCAGTGGCTAGAGGCTGCTGGAACCTGCTCTAATGCACCTTACAATTTTAGGTGTTAGCAAGAGCAGCCAAATTCTAGGACAAGTTAAATAATGGCGGTCAAATTCATCCTGGACTGAAGTCAATGGGTTTACAGAAGAATTGAATTTGGTCTTGCAGAAGCTAATAGACAGAAATTCTGGCAAATAACTAAAATGTATTTCCTAATCCCAGTCACATGACCTTGATCAGGATTCCAAAGGTTAGCAAGGTAGTCAGCTTGCTGGGGTCAGTATCCCAGGCAGACTCAGGGCTGTTCATTCAGTGACAATTCAGCAGGCTTGCTAGGAGTACGGCTGGTATCTTCAAAGTTTTAATTCCCTTTTCCGTATCACTCTTAGCTTATGCATTTGAGCTGCGGGAGTGAGTCCAATACTCCTGTCGTTCATTCACTGACATACCTGCAGCTTTGATGACATTATTAATGACCTCCCTGGGGACAGGCTCGTCACTTATGAATCTGACAGATCGTCTCTTATTGAGAAGCTCATAAAATTCCTTTGACCTTCTAATCATTTCACTCTCGGAGTAGCGCTCAGCAGAGAAGGAGACGTGTGCAATGTTTTCATCAGCTCCTTGCCAGTCACTATCAGCATCTGTAAATAAGGAGTAGAACTCATGAACTCTATTAAGGGCTTTCCTCTTGCTGAAGGAAATCATAAATATATTTGACATTAATCACCATATTATGTTTTCGTCTAAATTTGTACCTGTTAGTGATTGGAGAACTAGAATTCCTAGCTTCCAGACAACAGAAAGCATTAATTTCCTGCTCTAGTTGTAAAATCCACAGAAAAAAGAGGCTGCTTAAAACAGATGACCAGGAGCATTCTAGGTTCTAATCATGCTTCAGCCATTGACTCCGTGCACAACCCATATAAAGTCATAACTTGTAGTGCCTCAATCTGTGCCACCAGGAAACCAAGTTGAAGAATAAGACTTAGCTGTGAAAGAGATGCTACATTAGAGCTAAAATTCAACTAAATGAACAAAAATAAAATGTGAGTGCTACACGTTTCCCTCCCCAGAGCATAGCCCCAAAAGGGCATTCAAATTAACAAAGTCGAGGAAAAGACTAATGACAAACACATGAAATTTCCTTTTAGGGTGGAATGTCAGCCTCTCTCCGTGATCACTTCTCATGCTAAAGGTGCTCTAATGCAGGGCTCAGTTCAAACGTGACTTTGTGGTTAATGTTTGGGGTTGCACACTGCTTCTTCTGCGTGACAACATTGGGAGAGGGGAAAGGGGGCACCTACATTTGTGACAAAACCAAATTAAACTTGAGACAGCATGACAGAGGATTTACAGCCTATGAGATTTAGACTTTATACATTCCAATATACATAAAAAAAATCACTGCAATATCTGTTCCCTGTAACCTTTCCTTTTTGTTTACCGTGTGTATATCTTGTTTGCAAGGAGCTGGCATAGGGACAAGGGTACAAAGTAACAGACTAACATTTCTGCTGGAACATTATTCTGGAACATGCAAAGAGAATCTGTATGTCAAAGAAAATGCACATCTTTCCAAGGCAGCTGTTATGCATTTTACGCAAACTGTTACAGAGGGAGGTGATATTTAGGGTGCCTAACGCATTCCCTTTTGAAGGCTCCTGATGACTTTTGCTTCAAAGGCTTTCACACCTCCATTGTCTGCCACATGTCTTTAATGTTCAGAAAGGGAAAAATCCTTGAGCTATGGAGGTGACTCTTCTTTGTCCCATGGAATTTTCTGCAGCTTTTGCCAAGTGACAAACTGCTACAATGGGGATTTTCTTTCTCTCATTTTTCATTCTCAGGAAAATGTTGGCAGTATCCCAAAAAACAACTGCTACAAACATTCTAAAATTGGGCTGATGTCCTCCCCTCCCTTGAGTAACAGCAGGAGTACCACACACTGGGCTGTGAACACCTGGAAGGCAGCAGGTGAGGGTTTAGGAGAGGGGAAGGAGTGAGAACATTGCAGGGCTGAGGGCTCCCTTTCCTCCCTGGACCTGGCACATAAGAAACTGAATTTACATGACACCATGTTGGAACAATCTTCTGATAACCCAGACCCAAGGCAAGCCACAAAAATCTCACAAAAACAACATTTAACCAGTCCACAGGGACATAAAAGGATGCCAGTGAAGGATGCCACTGTGAATCAGAGTTCAGAACTCCTGCATCTAACTAAGCCGAGAGTGTCCTTTGCTAGCTCCCTAACTGAACAAATGCACATTCACACACCTTTATCATACCCTGCTTAGTGTTGTAAAAGGACTTAGTTACCATTCCCAAAAACCTAAAGGGCCAACGTCTGCTCCTCACTTAGCTGTGCTTCACACAACTCCCAGTGAAGCCAGCAAGAACTGTGCACGTATCTGAAGACAACATTTGGCCCCCAATTTGATTTGGTTTCAAACCCTGTTCTGCATGTGTGCCAGACCTGTGCACGTATGTAAAAAGACAAATTGTATTGATTCCTAATACTACACCTAAAGCAATACAGAGATGCTGACGTGCTACAGAGATTGTTCCCAGCAATTTGTCTGTAATGAGTTTTTGTAATGTGAAAGGTGTTTGGAGAAGATCCCGACATATCCAAATGAAGAGTACTCTTGAAAACTCCATTCTCTCTCATTAGTTGCCACCTCACCCTGAGGATTTGTTGAAATTCAGAATTAAAGAAACCCTGTCTATGAAATGTACTGTGCTTGCTATTAAACCAACTGTTGGCGGAGACCCCCTAGACTGACCTTGGCTCCTAAGCAGATCAATGAGCAGAATGCTCTGCTACATCAGCACTCTTTGAAAGCCTATTGCAAAACCAGTCAGAAAAATTATTAGAGGCAAAGCTACACTAACGTGTGTACTAAGGCATAAACACAACCATTAATAAGAGGTCTATCAAATTATGCAGAATAAATACAAACAGTTTGCGTTCTTCATATTCTGAGGCTTATTACTGTATAATTCAGAATAGAGCTAATATTAAAAGGTGGTGTATAAAGATAAAGAGAAGACCCCTGAACATCGTGAACCTTATGGGGCAGAAGCAGTATTTGGAGAGGTGTAGTGATTCCTTTTAAAAAAGGCCTTATCATTGCACTGTACACAGCCATGACACTTTTAGAAGAAATGGTGAATGTATTTAACAAGCATATATTGCCTGGTTCAAACTTCGCTAAAATAGAACCTCTGCTATAAAACTGTAGCACCACCCTGCTAGTGCTAATGATCTCAGGGGACTGTGTAGGGGAACCACAGCAAAAACAGCTTTGCCCTGTTTTGAATTATTCTTCTTGGATCCTGTTGCTGTCATTATGTGCATTGTTACAACTGTGTTTTACATTATTTTTACTAGAAAAAATTGTGTTGGATGCCATGGGACTGTACACTAGTCTGAACATGTCTCAGAAACAATGCACCATAAATACATGCACCATTTCTTCCAAAAAAGTGTCATGACTGCGTACAGTGTAATGATAAGGTCTTTTTTAAAATGAATCTCTACACCTCTAAAAAGCTGCTTCTGCCCCATGATGTTCACAATGTTCAGGGGTCTTCTCTTCTTCTCTATACGTCACCTTTTAATATGAGCTATATTGTGACTTATTCAGTAATAAACCTAACTGTATAAATCTCCATGAATTGGAGGTAAAGCATTTTGACTGAGCTATTTAATAGTATTTAGGCATTGTAATGCCTAACTGATTTAGGAAGCCAAACCTAGTCTTCAAAAAGAATTTAGACACTCAGGAGCCTAAATCCCTTTGTCTGGCAGTGGGATGTAGGCTCATAAGTATCTAAATCCCTCTTGAAAATGGGGTTTAGTCTCCTAAATAAATTAGGAAAGACTCTGTGCAGCAATGTCTAATCTGAGCCTTTGTTACTATGCTCTATAGCTATGAAATTCATAATTTACTAAGAGGTGAACAATCTAAGGCAAGATTAAAGAAATATGTTTCCCATAGCTTTCAACAATACTGACGAGCTTAACATCCTATTTTGGGAACAGTACAGTGCCTTGGAACACGGCTGTGAAGGATGCAAATGGGTATTGTAAATCTAGAGGAGAAGTGAAATCTCACATGCTGAACCACACAAGTGAGGAAATTTCTGGAGGTTAGAAATGGAATTGCAAAACAGAGCTGCTGCTGACATGCCTGAAACTTAAATGCATGTACTGTATGCCTAGCAAATGATTCGGATGGCTTCTTTTAAGCTGGAGAAGAAATAACAACAAAAATCTCTGTAACATCTAACCTTTTCTCACCCTGCAATTAAATTCCATTAGCAGCTCTGGTGAGTCCATCCAAGCAGTAAAACTAACTGCTCCTAGTGCATTACTGCTTGGAGTTATGTCATTTTCAAAGTGCTGCACCACTTTTAAGCTCACTGGATGAATGCACAGATGGCCAAGCAAGTGCTAGCTCTAGAAGCCTAATGGCTTTAAGGAATATCATTTGACTCTTACACTGAATGCTGATTCAGTAAAACCACCACCTAAGTGTGGTTTGCTTTATGTCCAGGCAACTTACTCCCAGTTTGTTAAAGTGAGAGTCATGGTACAGCAAAGACCATGCTTTGACTGTAATGACCTGATGGTCCCCCATCATCTTTTACTTCCTCATTCTCAGAAGGAGGCTGTGTCTCTTTCTTCAGCCTTGCTGTGTGCTAGATAGCAGCTGTCACTTTTCAATCAAAGCAGTACCATACTATTTCACCTTCTTCCTTCTGCAACAAGCATGGTCCCTTGCTCATAAAATGGTAAAGTAGTTTTAGCGGGATTGGGTGGCTTCTTCCAAGAACCACAAACCAGGAACCAAAATTAAACTTAAGAGTTATCTACACAAGGGTACTCAGGAAAGTTAATCTGAATTAACTAACATGATTTTTAAAGTGGGTTTTTAAACTACATTAAACCACTGTGTGCACATTCTCTTTCATAATAAAAATGACCTTAATTTGATTTAATGGCTTAAACAAGCAATAATTGTTATTAGGAAAACAAAGCAATTGTTACCATATATTTTCATACAAAGTGGGGACAATGATTTCGAATGCCCTCCTGCTGCAAAATTGTGACATCTTACTGATATTTTGTAAACCTATTTTGGTATTTGCACCAAAATTCATTCCCACTTGATGGCTTTTGGTTCACTGATATGAACTGGACAGAAGGTCTCAAGCCAGTTGCTAACATGTGGGGATTCACATCACAAAAACCACCAAACATAGATCTTGGAGCTTCAAGAATTTGTAGCAAATAAATCCAAAACTATTCCATTCAGTTTAAAAATAGTAGTAAAATAAAATAGACCATATTCTGCCCCTCCTTGGTCTTCTCTTCACTAGGAAAATTAAGACCTAATATTCACCAATATTAACCAGCACAATGGCAGACAGGGTCCACACTGGACAAGGGAGGAGGGTAAGACTTAAGCCCTACTTTTATTACTGCTTCCATTATTGCTATCACCACCAGAGAATTATTGGTCTGTTTTTCTGATGCAGTTTTATGCTGAGCTGTGTCTAAACCACGGCTTCAGAAGAAGCATAATTTTTTTTTTCAAAACCAGAAGACAATTTACTTTTCAAAGTCTCTTATCTAAATTTGGTCTTTGGACATTTTTACCAGCATAACTATGCCCCTCAGAAATGTGATTTATATTTAGAGAAATAGTTCTAGGCTAAGGCTGCATCTACACTACAAGATAAATTCAAATTTATTTATATTGATTTCTAATTCTGGAATTTATAAGTTCGAATTTGACCATCCCCATTTCCCATGTGCTCCCCACAAAGTTGACTCATTGCTGCCACACACAAACTGGCTAACATCAACTGTGGAAGTAGTGCATCGTGGGAACCTATCCCACAGTTCCCTCATCCCTGTAGCATTCTGGATATGCTCGCTGGTCTTGACATCATAGTCCCACATTGCATTTTCCTCATTCCCCTCCTGACCCCTGAATATATGCTGATCCCTGGAAAAATGGAGTCACTCTCAAAGGTAGAAGAAACAGGATAGAAAAGTCTAGGAAAAAAGAATATTTGGTTTTCCCTCACATTACAAGGGTGCAATGACTGTGTTCTCAACTGGCCATCCACTGAGTATCCCACCTCCCATCATTGCATGCATGTGATCCCTGAAAGTAACACAAGGGCCAAGACTGTATTTGCAAGTGAGAAGAAAGAGGATAGGAAAGTGGAGGAAGAAAGAATTCTTGGTTTTTCCCATTCATTATGCTGGCATTGGAAAGGGTCTTTGGCTGTCTGGTGCATTATAAGTCTTCCATGCAATGACTGTGTTCTCAACTGGCCATCCACTGCATGTCCCACCTCCCATCACCGCATGTGATCCCTGAAAATAATACAGGGGCCCAGACTGTATTTTAAAGTCAGAAGAAAGAGGCTGGAAAAGTGTGTGAAAAAACAATCAAGTGTTCAGGGCCCAGTTGACATGGCCCCTTCATGGGGAATCAGCCTCCCCCGTCACCCCATGAGCACCTGAGACTTCTTCCTCATGGCAGCAAACCCCGTTATGGGCTTTTTCCTGATGGCAACAAAGGTCCCTGTGTTTCTTAGCCCCATGGGAGATTTTTCCCCAACAGCAGCAAGGCCCGGTATGGGTGAAGGGAGGGGTGTCAGTGGGCTGGGGCCAGTTGAAGCAATCCTTCCCCATGGTGGCAGCAAAGCCCAGAATATCTTTCCTGCCCTCAGAGCCCTAAACATGCCACTGGCAGCATGGTCAGCACTGAACAGCAGGCACGTCCATTTATTGGGTTGGGTGGGAGCTACCCACATGATGTGGCTGAGCATGGGAAAGACCCAGACTGTGTGGTGCCTCTGGGGGAGGGAAGGGGGAATCGCACACAAATGTAAACTACTGAGGAGAAGTTTCTCGGAGTGTTATGCAAGCTTGACCCCCAGCACAGCCTGGTTGACACATGCTGTGATGGGGGAGGGGCTGGCACCAGGCAGCGCAGAAAAGATAACAAGTGTACAGACAGAGCCACAAACTCCTTGAAGGGCTATTTGAATAGGCAGACGCAGGCACAAAGAAAGAAAGAAAGAAAAAGAAAAAGACATTTCTCAGGCTCTCATACAAACATGAGCCCACAGTCAAAGGCTATCTGCTCCCTCTTGGAGATTCATGGTCTTTCTGTTACTCAAGAGCGGTGGCCAGAACGGAGCACTGAGGGGCTTTGTGGGTTACATACAGGACACTTTTGGAGGCTAATAAATTCGCTTTCAAGATGTGGCACTTCCACACTTGCATTTAATCAAACTTCTGAATTGGAGCTTGATGCTACACCCATCAGGTAACTGCGATTTTGTAATCAGGAGATTAGTGCTCCCTAAATTGAGCTAATGGTATTTACAGCGAAGACAGTCACGTGGTAATATCAAGCTAAGTGAAATACATTTAAATTGATCTTGTAGTGTAGATGCAGCCTAAATCTACGCAATGATTTTATTGGCATAGCTATGTGAATCAAAAGCTGGAAAAAGCCATGCTCCAGGATCAATACAGCTAACTGGCATAATCCTTAGTGTAGCTGCATCCATGTCGATGGAAGAGAGCTTCTGTCAACTTAGCTGGCATCAGCTGGGGAGATGGTGTTATGATGCTCACAGAACACCTGTTTGTGTAAGCTGCATCACGTGATAGCTGTATCAGTATAGCTAGAACTATGTCAGCACAGCTAAATGGGCAAAGCACTTGCTGGGTAATCAGGGCACTTGTGGGAATGCAGCTATACCAGCCTAAGGCACTTTTATAGCTGCACACCTGCAGCCACCAGAGGGAGGCTGACCTGCTTTAGCTATACCAGGATAGTTCTAGAGGGGCATTTTCTAGTGCTGATAACGTCTGAAAACTGCCTGGTCCCATTCACCTGAGACTTTCCACAAAACAACTTCTCCTGTAACAACAGGTCAAACCTGAGACATTTCAGGTAGAAATACACCTAAGAAAGTGAGTAAAGCTATTTAAATAAAATAGAGTTTAAGGGCAATTTAAAATTTACTACAGACTTCAAAGGGACTAGAATCTGGCCTTTAATTATGGCACTATTAGCTCAATAAATCACCAGAGGAAAAATCATATTCTTATCTCATGTGCACATAAGTCATTGGGGGATTCCTTTGTGAAATGGAGCAGAATTTTCTCAGAGCATGTAGCTGCTTCACCCTTAACTTCTCTGGAGATAAAAATTGGTCCTTGCCTAGCAGAGACATTGGACTTTAAACTGCACAGGGTGCAGAAATTATCGCTTGTTGTTCCAAAGTGGAAAAAACCCTGCTCTACTTGGGGAATGTTTGTTTTGTTACAGTAAATGGAGGACCATTGTCTAAAAATCTTCCTTTGCATAACAGGACAAAAATATATTTGCATATAAAAGCTAATTTTAATTCGAGAGACTATTTTGAAAATAAAAAATTGTTGGCCCATATTAAATTACTGGCTTTTTTTTTTAAAAAAAGGAGCACATAAAAGTAAAAAGTATAAAAAACATTTTAAATATAACACTTGGGCACTAAAGCCCCTCTTGAAGATCTTAAATACTTTAGCTTTGTTTAGAAAATAGACATTTTAAACTGATGTAACCATCCACAGTCAAAAGTGCCACACTGGGAATTCACAGAACATCACTTTAATTCACCACAGGGACTTTAATTTGCCACAGTTTAATTTGAAAATCCAAGCATAAAGGGATAAAGGGAGAGGACTTCATTAATTCTGTAGGGGATTAGGTTTCACAATGTGTAAGGAGGATTTGGCAGATGAAGTGACTATTGTAAAAAGTTATAGATAATTTAGGAAACAGTGACAATAACTTAATGAGGTTCCATTATTGAGATTTTGGATATACATACTAAAGGTTGAATCTCTTAAGTCTAACACCCTCGGCACCTGACCCATGCTGAACCAGAGACTTTGCTGAACCACACTCCCACTGCTTCCTGGGCTCTTAAAAGACATTTAGGGACAGATTACAGCTAAATAACAGCAGAGAGGCTGAACCTGGACTGGACGCTGTAAACAAACTTTATGGGGCTGTGGGAAACTTGGCCACACCCATAAGTGGATATCCAGTTAACTATAATCATGCTGGACCACCGACGTTGCTGGGCCAGAGAGTGCCAGACTAGAGAGGCTCAATTTGAAGTAAATTAAACTTTAAAAAGCTTATGAAATAGACAAGTAATATTTATGAGCAACACGCAGTGGAGCAGAAAAGCGGTTGAAGTTTGAAGAGCAGGAAATGTGGGTATGGGATAAAACCACAAACATAACTCTAAACCAACAACGGCCGAAAGAGTTTTTTACTTCAGAGTTTTTAAAAGAGCTCCAAAATTAAGGGGAGCAAAAATTTGCAGCATTAGTTTAAGAGGAAGCACTTGTTCAAAGAGCAAAAAGGGGGAACTGTATAGTTTGTACACTCACCCACACTTAGGTACCAATTCTACATCAGGGTCTATTAGCATAGACCAAGGAGTCCACACACCTACTGGGGCTTTTGCTAGCAGTTCCCAGTGCAAACTCAGAGTCGTATTTTGTGGGCTCAAATTCTCTGCTCACCTATTTCTGGAAAAATCTGACCCTCTGCATCCTTCCAAGGACTTCCTATAGTCGTAACTTAATGATAGGCCCTGTGATCTCAACACAAGCTGTACATGCCTTAGCGCTAGGACACTGATTATGATTAAAGAAACATTTCATTTGCATTTTATTTTAAATATATGTTTGCATAAACAAGGGATGTAAATGAACTAGCCGATTTGACAAACATTTTGCATCAATGATGAAAGCAATGAGTATAAGGATATAATGTGTATATGTGCGTGTGTGTTTATATATATACACATATAGGCTATGTCTACACTAGCCAAAAACTTTGAAATGGCCATTCAAATGGCCATTTTGAAGTTTACTAATGAAGCGCTGAAATACATATTCAGCGCTTCATTAGCATGCGGGCGGCCGCGGCACTTCAAAATTGACGCGGCTCGCCACCGCACGGCTCGTCCAGACGGGGCTCCTTTTCAAAAGGACCCTGGCTACTTCAAAGTCCCCTTATTCCTATGAGCAGATGGGAATAAGGGGACTTCGAAGTAGGTGGGGTCCTTTCGAAAAGGAGCCCCGTCTGGACGAGCTGCGCGGTGGCGAGCCACATCAATTTCGAAGTGCTGCGGCCGCCCGCATGCTAATGAAGCACTGATTATGTATTTCAGTGCTTCATTAGCAAACTTCGAAATGGCCATTTAGAAGTCTTTGGCTAGCATACACACAACCATATATATATATATATATATATATATATATATATGCGGCACAGAAGTATATCTATTCATAGAACATGCCCCATGATCTATACGCAGACAGGGAATCCCTCTGTGTTCAGATCTCCCTTGTCCACCTAGATAGAATACAGCCTCTTGCTCTTTCCTCACATCCCATGTAGGTCAGGTTCACAAGCCACATTACATCCCTGCAGTTTCCTTGCAAAGCGGGAACAGGAGTGGAGGCTGGATCAGCCCCTAACTACAGAACCCTTGGAAACTGTGGAGGGTGAATTGGGTCACTCAAATCAGGCACCCACCACCAGTGTGAGGACGCGAAGGGATCCAGAGACTTGTGGGCGAGCCCATTAGCTTGTTCCATGGGGATCAAGACCCACTCTCAATGGAAGGAATGGGAAAAAAAATTCTGTAAGAGGAATTAATGGCCATTTCATCTTCCTTAGCCCCTTTCGCATTTACAATCTGACCCACAATCCTGTAGCCCAGCATTTGCTACATTCGGGTGGTGTGACTTATTCTCTCAGAGGTACAATTAGTGATCTCTGTACTGCTGAAAGAACTACTGCAAAAGCTGTGCATGCAGACAAACTCTGTCTTGTTAGTCGACAGGCTCCTTTCTCCCTAACTCGTACCAAGAGATGAAAATTAGACACAAAAAGGCTAAGTAGGATTCTGTTTTCCTTACCTTCTTCACCTACATGAAGGTCAGTGCTGTCCCTTAGGTCATCATCAACCCATGGGCGAGATTCAGACTTACTTGTAGTTTCACTTGTCCCTTCCTTGCTGCTTTTCCTATTGCTTTTCAGTATTATCCCAATCAGAACACATATAATTGCAACAAAGACTGGGGTCAGGGGAGAAAAGAATTCCATGACCTGAAGTTTAGTTTAGAAGGGTGCACTCTCCTTTCCCCTGACAGGTGCCTTGCCAAAAAGAAAGAAAGCAGGACGGCTGGTTGGAGGTTGATAAGCAAAAAAGGGGTGGAACAAAATGGGTAGTGAGAAAGAGAAAAGTTCAGTTCTCTGCTTCTGTTGTTTCCCCAGGGCAAATGTTCCTTCTGGCTGCAGTTTCATTTTGCTGGCATTCTCTTTCAAATCTGACACAGTTGGACAGTTTTCAAAATATTGGCTCTCTGCCTTAGGGATCTTAGCAATATCTCTTCTGTGCTTGCATTACAGTTAGGGAAGGGTGGGAGTCCTGGTGCTGTCTCAATGGCTCTTTCTTAATTTCTTTTTCTGTTACCTGTGTTCTGTTTTTGTGCAGGGGGCACAGCCAACTTTATTTATCCATTCACTTATTTGGGAAGGAGTGGAGTTAAACTGGAGTTGAAGAGCTGGATATCACTTTAAATAGCAGTCGTATGCCATGACTAAATTTGTCCACTTCTAATAATGTGTGGCAAAGGAGCTCTTCTTCTAAATATAGTTTTTCCTTTATTCCCTGCTGTGATGGGATATGGTAACAGAAGACTGTGGTTGTTCCCCAGTGTGCTGATCATGATTCTGACACCAGACTTCTTGCTGTCTGGAGCTCATCACCATCCTGTCCTGCTGGGCCAGATCTTCTAGTCTCCCCCAGCCAATGCACAGAGTTGGGATTACCACCCCACTGCTGAGCAATGCAGACACCGAATCACTTCAGCTCTGGGAAGATACAGTTTTAGTGTTTATCACCCAGGAAACCAACCCACAAAAAATTTGCCTTTCTTTGTGTAAAAGTTTTGCAAGGGGAAAGCTTATCAAATAAGGTCCCTTTAGCAGAGTGGTTGCTCCCCCCAGCTAACAATTATTTACTCTGAATCTGATCACAAAAATACTTTCGTTTAAGTACAAGCAGTAGGATTTAAATGGCTGCAAGTGGAAACAAACAGATCAAAGGAAGTTACTAAATTAAAATTAATAGAAAATGCATAGCCAATTCTTATTCACCAAGGCTATGTTTACACTGCACCCTAAACTCGAAATAAAGATAATTTTGAAATAGGCTAATTCAGGATTTTGCACTGTCCACACAGCACTATATGTCAAAATACTGTTCCATTTCGAGTCAACCCTTACTTCTCCCGCAATGAGGTGTAGAGGGATGCTGAAATAGTGTGCCCATTATATCAAAAATATTTCAAAATAGCTACTCTGCATCTATGAAATACACCTGTTATTTTCAGATACTGCAGTATCCCAAAATAGCTCTGCAGTGTAAAAATAGCCTAAGAAACTTGTTACATACAAAATCTTACCTTAAACAGCTATTCTTACTTCAGATATAAACTTCAAATCAGAGTCAAACTCTTTTACTCTGACTTGGGTCTCCAGCCCTTCAAAATTCTTTGTTTCTTCTTAGAACGTACCAGGTAGTTTCAAAAGCCAGCTGAAGAAAAAATGCTGACAGCTTCCCATTTCTTAAATGGACTCTCCATCAGAACAGGGATCTTTTGTCTGGCATTCCCCCTTCTGTGAAAAAATACCAGATTCACAATGGATATCAAGGTGATACAGTCAAATGTCTTTCTAGCACCAATCACCTTCTAGACTTACAGGACAAGCAAGGCTGTGTTCAAGTCACTGAGTTGATTACCAAGCTATTGGTTTCTAGAGCACCAGTAATGGCTCTCATTAGCATGTTTCAAATGATAAATAGATTCACACTTCGTATTTCTAACTTCACATACTAGAATGATACATGTACAACAATAGGTTACAGAGAGATCCAGCAGATTGCAACATTAAAGTTGATATGTTACATGAGGTATTTTGTCAAAAGCATCTTCAATATGTGCATGTTTATAGTCAAAGGCCCATCTGCATAAAGCAAGTTGAGGCTGTCACACTTGAATTGCTGGGGAAGCAGCTGTATCTCCCCTCTGGCTCCTCTGCTCCTCCTACAGCCGTATACGTCCATGTTAGGGTCTTGCCTGTTGGAGTGTTTCTTTTTCAGCATTATGAACCCCAAGTACTCAAAAAATTATGTCAGCTGCCCTCTCATTCATGAGATTATAAAAAAAATCTGCAGGTTTTATTTGCTTTCTGAGGAATTAGTTTTCAGGATTTCAAGTTTTTTGCTGAAAGCCTGAGAGCTAAAAGCTTACTTCTCCTGATTCACAGATTCTGAGGTCGGTAGAGAGCATTGTGATGATTTGGTCTGACCTCCTGTATAAAACAGGCCTTAGAACTTCCCCAAAATAACTCCAAGAAGAGATCTATTAGGAAAACAGCCAATCTTGATTTAAAAGTGCTTACTGATGGAGACTCCACCATGAGTCTTAATAAATTGTTCCAATACTCTCACTTAGAAATGTAAGCCTTATTTCTGCTCTGATTTGTCTAGTTTCAACTTTCAGCCATTGGCTTGTGTTATAATTTTCTCTGCCAAACTGAAGAGCCTACTATCAGCTCTCTCTTACCCTTGTAGGTACTTAACGTAGACTGCAATCACATCACCCCTTAACCTTCTTTTCATTAAGCTAAATAGATTGATGCCTGAGTCTACCACTTCAAGGTATGTTTTCCTTCTCTATTTAAGCAGAGACGGAGGCTGAACTTTGGGTCCCTGTATCCCATGTAAGCCATCCAAATAAGAGGATACAGCTAAGAGAGAGCAACCACCTTCTGCTTCTGGGAATGGCACCTAAGTCCTGCCAAAATATTTTGGGGGCTGAATCCATTTGGCAAACTTGTGTCTCATTTGTGTATATTTTGGGTTGAGCCATTTTTCAGCATAATACATTATTTGCTCCAAAAACGTTTCTCCCAGCTCTACTTCCGGATATTTGGGAGTAGTTTAACACTCTTAGGCTGTGTCTACACGTGCCCCAAACTTCGAAATGGCCATGCAAATGGCCATTTCGAAGTTTACTAATGAAGCGCTGAAATGCATATTCAGCGCTTCATTAGCATGCGGGCGGCAGCCGCGCTTCGAAATTGACGCTCCTTGCCGCCGCGCGGCGCGTCCAGACGGGGCTCCTTTTCGAAAGGACGCCGCCTACTTCGAAGTCCCCTTACTCCCATGAGCTCATGGGAATAAGGGGACTTCGAAGTAGGCAGCATCCTTTCGAAAAGGAGCCCCGTCTGGACGCGCCGCACGGCGGCAAGGAGCGTCAATTTCGAAGCGCGGCTGCCGCCCGCATGCTAATGAAGCGCTGAATATGCATTTCAGCGCTTCATTAGTAAACTTCAAAATGGCCATTTGCATGGCCATTTCGAAGTTTGGGGCACGTGTAGACACAGCCTTAAAGAACACTGTCAGCTTACTCTTTGAAGGATACTTCATTAGGATGTATATTTAAGGTGCCTTTTATTTATTTTTAATTCATTTTTTAAATTACAAGTGTTGGTCTTCTCCTCCCATATATATAAAAGAATATATAAACACCCACTTAAGCACTCTCTGATTTTCCTACTACACGAGCCCCTACTCCTCTTTCTCTATCTGACTAGTGCTGCCATTTTTTCCTCCTTGCTGTTCCTATTCATGGTAAGGATACTTTTCCAAGCCCAGTCCAGGGACATATTACATAACATCAAAAAAAATGATGCTAGCAACACAGAACATGATGTTGACTGCAAAAAGCCAAACTAAGTGGGGGGAAAAACGAAACACTCTTATTCTCTCACTCATTTCCTTAAGTTACATCAAGCTTAGAGCTACTTAGAACAAGAATAGCTCCAAAGTCATCTTGTCAAATGGAAATGTGATTTTGAAAGTTGATGTCTATTTAAAATAGCTAACGATTAAATATTAATAATTTAAAAGACTAAGTATGGTAGACTATATTTGGGAAAGCAGTAACTCTGAAAACCACTAGAGGCTATGGGGATAATCAATTAATCATGAGCTCCCAGTGTGATGGTTAAATTTATAATTAGGGAAACATACATCAGAAGTAGAAAGTGGCATTACTTCCGTACATGGCATTTGCGAGACTATCACTGGCATACTATGTCCAGTCTAGATTCCAAAAAGGAATATTAGAAAACTGGAAAGCATTCAAAAAAGTACATGACCATCTGAGGTCTGGAAAGATCTACCTTACAACAAAAGACTCTTCAAGCTCCATTTTGTTAGCTTACAAAGGAAAAAGTTGAGAGGAGTTTGAGCATAGGCGATAAGCACCTGTATAAGGAGATTTCTGATATAATGTTTTTAATTTGCGTGTAAGACATAACAAGATCCAATGGCTGGAATTCAAAAGTAGACAAATTCAGACTGAAAATAAGGTGAACATTTTTAACAGTGAGGGGAACTAACCATTGAAACAATTTACCAAGGGATGTGTTGTGTAGTCCAACACTTGATGTCTTTAAATCAAGACTGGCTATCTTTCTAAGACTATGCCCACACTGTGTAGATAGACACACACTACCTCTGCTTGAGCTAGCATGCTAAATATAGCCATGTGGCCAGAAGTAGCACTGCTGGTGGCTTGAATTACCCATTTCAGCACAAACCTTCCCAGAACATGGGTACAGTCTTGGACAGCTAACTTCAGCTGCTTCCATGCTACCCCTGGCTACACTGCCAGTTTTAACTCCTTTGCTTAACCAGAGCTAATGGAAGTCTGTCTAGCCAAGCTGTGAAGCCAGCTCCCAGCTGTTGTGTAGTCACACCCTGTGATACAAGCTCTAGTTCAGCCAGAAATTATGGGTTTGATTCAGGAATTACTGTGTGAAGTTCTTTGGGTCCATAATAGTTCTCTCTAATCTTAACATCTGCAAATCTGTGACAATTGCCTGTACAGGTTGCAGCTACTTGGCAACTCCAAAAGACGGTGGTGAGAGAGGGAAATGGCTCATTGTTATCACTATTTCCAAAATGTGGTGTTTTGTCTTTGTGGGGGTTATAAAACCTGTCAATTGAAGTGTGAGATTGGGAGCCAGAACTATTCTTGGATTCCTCACTGCATGCAACAAATCAGACATCCTCCCATTTTTAAAAGAGTTTTTCAGAGTCATAGAAATGTAGGGCTGAAAGGAACATTGAAAAGTCATCTAGACCAGTCCCCTGCACTGAGACAGAACCATGTAAACCTAGATGATCCCTTCTTGAAACCTTCAATGATGAGAATTCCACAATCTCCCTTGGAAGCCTGTCCCAGAGTTTAAATGTCCTTATTAGAAAGAAGTTTCTAACATTTAATCTGAATTTCCCATATTTAAAAGATTAAGCTGATTACTTCTTGTCCTTCCTTCAGTAAACATTGAAAACACTTGGGCTGTGTCTACACCGGCATTCCTCTTTTGAAAGAGGTAGGCAAATGAGGGAAATCAAAAATGCAAATGAGGTGCAGATTTACATATCGGGCGCCTCATTTGCACATTCTCCTTTCAAAAGAGCTTCTTTTGAAAGAAAGAAAGCAGTGTAGATGGGGCTCTTTCTAAAGTAAACCCCATCTTCAAAAGAACACTTCTTCCTATTTTGTTTTGTCCTCCCAATGAGCAAATGATTCTTAACTTCTCTTTTTCAACCATTTGTGCACCTACTTTATAGTAATTTCATCTACGTCACATTTCCCTAGTTTTCTTAAGAGAACATCACGTGGCACTATGTCAAAATCCCTCTGAAATCAAGATACATCGACAGCTTCTCTCAATCCATTAGGCCACTATCCGTGTTGAAAAAAGAAATTAGATTGGTCTTCCATGATTCGTTTTTGACAAATCCATTGCTTATTACTTCTCACCCAATTGTCATTTGTTACTTACAAACTGAATATTTAATAATTTGTTCCAGTACTTTGCCAGGTATGGTAATTAGAGTGACTTGTTTATAATTCCCCGTGTCCTCTTTGTTGTCCTTTCTAAAAATAAACTGTATTTGCTCAGCTCCAGTTCTCTGCGACCTCGTGCATGCTCAGATGAGTTTGTTTCACCCAGTTCATTAAATTCAATACAGTGAATTTCATCAGCTCCTGTTCACCTGAATACATCAAACTTATCTAAATGTTCTTTAACCTGGTCTCTTTTTCTCTCTCACATTCCTTTCTGCTTGTTTTTAATAATAATTGTACTAAACATTTTGTCACAATTAACCTTCTGAATGAAAGAGGAAACAAAATGGGCTTTAAACACCTCAGACACTTGATACCATCAGCTCTTAGCTCTCCTTCCCTGCCAGGGGTAGTGGCTGAACTCCTTCCTTGGAGAGGCTAGCTGTCTGGCCCTCCCACTTCTGCCTGAGGTCATCTCCCCCAGAGATGACCAGAAGTGCTCAGACACCCCTTCCATGGCCAGAGGAACCCCAACCTGCTCCCCCAGCTACTCTGGCTGGTCCCCCACCAGTGCCAGACAAACACTCAGCCACCTGGGCCAAGATTTTGGAAAACAACCATGCCAGTAATGTTATGTCTCTCAATACTGGGGAGCCAAATGTGCGGCACATTCAGAACTCCAGGCCCCTTTAGGGGCATGTAAGTGGGCCAGCAAAAACCAGTCAAGATCACTGGTCACTCTTAAAATGTTGGCCCAATTTTTTCAGCCATGATTCCCAATATACAAGCAATCTAGAGCAGCAGCATTACAGAAGCCGAGTGACAACTTTTCCCTCTTCCCATCATCCCAGCAAGGAAAGTTTTCTTTGCGTAAATTAATGAGCCCATCAGGAAGCTTCCACCTCTCTCTTTACATTGGGCTACTTTCTCCCTCCTCCCTCTATAATTTCCTCTTCCATCACCCTCAGCAGCAGCCACACTGCAGCCATTACTATAGTGCCACATCAGGACTAGACACTAGGGGGCATTAGAACATTTTTACAGGCTGCACCTTCTCTCCAGAATGGAGCGATTTTAATCTACACAATGTATGTCACAAGGAGAGTTGCATGGCTGGAGTTCTCACAGGGTAATGCATAGCTCTCAAAACCAAAGTACTGGCTTCCCATCCCACATTGTTGGAATACATTTGCCACAGGTCATTTCTCTCTGTAATTGGACCATAGCAGCCTGATTGGAAAAATATATAATTATGTAGTGCCAAGTGAACTGGTCAGAACTTGCTACTCTGCTGGACATTGATTTAAATCCAAGTTCACACATGGGCTCAGTTCCAATTTGACTCTCTAAATAACTGGCCAGCCACATTTTTAAAGAGCTCAGTACACAGGATGCTTCTGAAAACCTGGGGCCATCACTGTCACAACTGGCTCTGCGAGATGCTGAACACTTTATTCAGGTGCTTATATGGGAGCTGAGATCTTTTCAAAACCATATGAGTGGAGCACCTGAAAACTTGACTCTGAGTCCTTTTGAAAACTCTGACCCTAACTTAATAAAGCTATAAATGCCTTGATCATGAGAGCTTGAAACAAAATTTTCCCAGGCATTTTAGTTCTGGAATGAGAAACATTCTTCCTTTTCTTCCATAACAGATGTTGGAGGGTGGACAGACAGGATGGTCCAGTCATTTGGATACTATCCTAAGATTTAGAGGCTTGTGTTCAATTCCCTGCTCCATCCCAGGCTTCTGGCTTGACCTTGGAATGGTCACTTTGCTCTCTGTTCTCAACTGTAAAAAAGGAATAATACTGTTCTCTTACTTGTTGGGGCTGTTGTGAAAATAAATACACTGAAAGATTTTCAGGTGCTGAAATACTGCAGTAAGGGGGGCCAGAAGTTTGTAAGATTAGCATACTTTTCTAAAGAACTCACCTCACACTCATTCCAAACTACTTTGAATTAGAAAGGCTGAGTCTTTTTGGGCAGGTGAGGGGGAAGGGTTGGGTTGGAGGGCTGCACTCGTTCCCATCTTTTATTATTTTAAAAAGAACACTGTAAAGAGAAGTTTCATGCAGTACTTAGGTGTGACTGTCAACAGCAAAGAAATTGTTTTGCCATTTGCCACACTATTCTGATGGAAAGTCATTTTGAGAGGGCAGCGTACCTAGCTTCACTGAGCATTGGAGCTGCACAATCTGCCAGGGAATCAGAAAATATTTACAGCCCTCACTGCACCGTTGCTTAGCATCTGCCTTTGTTTCTATTTATGGCAGCCATCCTTTAATCAGTGCATAGTACAGATAAATATGAAATGACAATCGTGTTCTTACACTTTGTGGAATTTAGGGCTTATCTACACTACCACGGAAGATCAACCCGCTCAGGGTTGATTTTCCAGGGTTCAATTTCACACGTGTAGTCTGGATGCACAAAATCAACCTCTTAGGGGTTGCAGTCGACCTCTTTGCTCCTAACAAGATGTGAGGAGTGAAACTCTCCCATCAACTTTCCCCTGTATAGACAGACAAGTTAGCCGAGTGCAGATACATTGATTTTAGATCTGGGATTGGCGTAGCTAAATTGCATATCTGCAGTCAACTTTCTTGGTCTAATATAGACAAAGCCACATTCTCTTCTCCTTATACCCAATGTTAATAGGCTGGTAACTCTCCTCAAGTCAGCAGTGCTCCACTGCTATAGTAGCAGGAAGAGTAGAAGGCCCCATTGAGTTTGATATTTATAAATGTATGAAGAAGTGACAGTGCTGGCTAAAATCAGAGATTGTGTGGGAAGATGCTGTGCAAACTCCACCTGCACTCTTCTGCCAGTACAGATTAATCCTGACTCTGGGGTTCCAGTTCTGGTGTGCTCTCATTCTGATTCATGCAAAAGCTGTAGCATAAGTTTGTGTGTTCAGACAATTCTGCAGTATCAATAGGATTTTTATTTGTACTGTGTTAAGTTACGTTTGGGGCAGTACTCTCCTGCTGTGGCTGCTGCTGCTTCCATAAATCACTAAGGCACCACTCAAGACACATATCTTCCCTCCAGTGATCAACTGGAACTTGCCTGGCAAGGTGACCCCAGCAGTCAGTCAATCACAATCAATGCTGGAGAATCTTCTGCATCTGAAAATATACTTTAGTTCATTTTTCAGTAATGACCAGTTCTACCTGCTGCTTGGCGTGAATTGCAAACCACAATTAATACGGCTGATTAATTATGCAATAAATTGTCTCCCCAGTGCTCATCTTTCCCCACTTACCTGAAGAAAATCTGTTCTTGCGTAGCATGTTTTGCAGATTGACTGGAAATTCTGACATGCACACACTGAAGTAATTCCCCTTGAAAGCCATTGAAGCTTAAGGGCCTGTTTCTCCAGTGCAGTAAAGAAGGGCTGAAGGGAGGCAAAGTGAGCTTTAATTTTAAGACCAACTGAGGGCCCTATCCAATCTCTGATGTAAATCAAAATAGCCTCTGGGCTGCTCTTATTGGCTACGTCTACACGTGAAGCCTACATCGAAGTAGCCTATTTCGATGTGGCGACATCGAAATAGGCTATTTCGATGAATAACGTCTACACGTCCTCCAGGGCTGGCAACGTCGATGTTCAACATCAACGTTGCGCAGCACCACATCGAAATAGGTGCAGCGAGGGAACGTCTACACGCCACAGTAGCACACATCGAAATAAGGGTGCCAGGCACAGCTGCAGACAGGGTCACAGGGTGGACTCAACAGCCAGCCGCTCCCTTAAAGGGCCCCTCCCAGACACACTTGCACTAAACAGCACAAGATACACAGAGCCGACAACGAGTTGCAGACCCTGTGCATGCAGCATGAATAACCCCGCTGCAGCAGCAGCAGCCAGAAGCCCTGGGCTAAGGGCTGCTGCACATGGTGACCATAGAGCCCCGCATGGGCTGGAGAGACAGCGTCTCTCAACCCCCCAGCTGATGGCTGCCATGGAGGACCCCACAATTTTGACGTTGCGGGACGCGGATCGTCTACACGGTCCCTACTTCGACATTGAACGTCGAAGTAGGGCGCTATTCCGATCCCCTCATGAGGTTAGCGACTTCGATGTCTCACCGCCTAATGTCGAAGTTAACTTCGAAATAGCGCCCGACGCGTGTAGCCGCGACGGGCGCTATTTCGAAGTTAGTGCCGCTACTTCGAAGTAGCGTGCACGTGTAGACACAGCAATTAAGAGCCAGCTGCTCTCATAGCCTGCCCAGTAAATTAGAAATAGGCAGCACTCAAGCAGTCTTCTGGCCACTTCCTTTCTCGAAGGCAGTGCCTTTCTTTGTGTAGAGGCTACAAGGAAGTGGGAAGTCACTAACTAGTGGTATTCTTCAGTGGCTACACCAAAGCATCACTGAGGTGACAGACTGTAATAGAAGCACATCTTATTATTTAATATTAACAAGACACCCAATAAGGGATCCATCACCCAATCAGTTTATAGTATAATCTTTTACTTACATTATTTATAAGTAGATCTTCCAAAGTTATCCCTGTTGATTCCTCTCCGGTGTTCCTGTATGTAGGGTAGAGCAAAGCAAGCTCTGAAGAGAGCAATAACATCAGGATTTTTGCATATACAGCAAAAATCTACTCATTCAGGTCTTGGATCCACAAAGAGAGTTAGACATTGCAGTGCTTAATTTTCAATTGCCTAGAATAGCACTGGAACATCAGTGGGATACACAAAGGCTGGGTTCCATGCCTAGGCTCCTTCCACAATGAATGGGGGAGATAAGTACTGTGCCTGAAAATAATATCCACAAAAGTCATCATGTTAGTGGAGCACCACCTAAGTGAGCCAATGGAAGATGCCCCATGACTCTGAGAGTCAGGCACCTAGGTCTGCTTGTGATCCACCTCCGAAAACCTGGAAGCAAGCAGTAGAGGCACCTCAGCTCTTACAAAAATATTTAGGTTCCTGCTATATCCCACACAAAAGTGGGGTGGGAAGATGAGTCACTTCAAAAATTTTAGCCCAGTGGTCAGAGCACTCCCCTTGGATATGGCAGACTCTGGTTCAGTTCTTCTCCTCAGGCAGGAGGGCGAAAAGATTTGAACATAACGCACTGTCTTGAAAATAGGGTAACTACTAAGCAGGATAATCTGATGTAGGCGCTCTGTCTCCATTGTGGAAATTGTTTTGCTGGGGATATATAAACGCACACTGACAAGTAGTTAGGGCATCCATGTGGAAGATGCAGGGTCCAGTCCACCTGCTCCAAGTATTATTTATTTATCTGAAGATGAACAGCTTCAGTTCACCTAGGCTACGTCTACACGTGCCCCAAACTTCGAAATGGCCATGCAAATGGCCATTTCGAAGTTTACTAATGAAGCGCTGAAATGCATATTCAGTGCTTCATTAGCATGCGGGCGGCAGCCGCGCTTCGAAATTGACGCTCCTTGCCGCCGCGTGGCGCGTCCAGACGGGGCTCCTTTTCGAAAGGACGCCGCCTACTTCGAAGTCCCCTTATTCCCATGTGGCCATGTCTACACGTGCCCCAAACTTCGAAATGGCCATGCAAATGTGGGAATAAGGGGACTTCGAAGTAGGCAGCATCCTTTCAAAGAGGAGCCCCGTCTGGACGCGCCACGCGTCGGCAAGGAGCGTCAATTTCGAAGCGCGGCTGCAGCCCGCATGCTAACGAAGCGCTGAATATGCATTTCAGCGCTTCATTAGTAAACTTCGAAATGGCCATTTGCATGGCCATTTCGAAGTTTGGGGCACGTGTAGACATGGCCCTAGTGGGCTAAAAGCTATACCCCACTACCATCCTTCAGATTTTAAATGGAACACCCTCTGGTACACATGCTCTGAGCCCACCTATCCAATCAGGCCACAGAAATGGGGAAATGTCTGTCTTATCCTGGTTTGCAGCTTCCACTGGTGCTTTCTAGGAGATAGGTAAACAGGCACCGAGTGAGAGGGCGCTTCACTTGTCTAGAGGCAGTAACTTAATCTCCTAGGCTATGTCTACACTGGCACCCCCCTTTTGATGCTAATGAGACACTGCAGTGAATATGCCGTGCCTCATTAGCATAATGGCAGCAGCAGAACTTCAAAAGTGCCGCTTTCAATCGCAGGCGGTTCATCTGATTCCAAATAGGAATAAGGGGATTTCGATGTCTGCGGGAAAGGACCTCGTGTAGATGAGACAGGCAAGATTGAAAGCAGCATATTCATTGCAGTGCCTCATTAGCATATCCCAATATGTCTCATTAGCATCCCCCTTTCGAAAGGGGGGGGTGCTAGTGTAGACATAGCCCTAGTGAAAACTTTTATAAGAAAAACATAGGTTCTATATGACACCCAAAGGCTTGGGCATCAGCTGAACCTGCATTTTGTGAATCACAATTCTGCTTAAAACTGGGGCATAGTCACTTAAGTATCTTTATATATCTAGGCCTTAGAGCATTCTGATCCAGTGAGAGTAGAAAGATAAACCTTGGAACAGAAACATTGCAATAATTCATCAGTCCAGCATTCCATCTAGCCTAAAATTTTGGCACTGATAAAAACTAGTTCCAGGTGGTTCAGAGAAGGTTCCCAAAATCCCCAAAATCTAACAACTGAGGAACAGGCAGTGAGGGGATAACCTACCACCAGGAAACCTGTTTTTCTAATCAACAGGATATAAAGGTTGACATATTACTAGAGCATGATAAGTTGCATTATCTCCAAACCATTTGTTCTTTTAACATTTAATATTATGGACTGTGTTATGTTATCCACAAAAATGTCTAATTCCTATTTTTAATCCTTCCAAACTCTTGACTTCAATGACTTCTTGCACAGCAGTCATTTTCATGTTAAATCATTGTTGCATCAGACCGATGATTCATCTAGCCCAGTAGCCTGTTTTCTGACAAAAACCAGTCTGGAAATCTAGATGCTTCAAAGGAAATGAATAGAACTGGGCAATCATCAAGTGATTTATCCCTGGTCATCCAGTCCCAGGTTCTGTCAGAGAGAGGCTTAGGCACAACCAGAGCTTGAGGCTGCATGCTAGATCATCTTGGCTATTAGCCACTGATGGGCTTATCCTCCATGAGCTTTGAGTTCTTTTTTGCATCTACATATAGGAGACTAGTCACTATAGTGAAGAACATGGTATAAAAGGCTAGTTAGAATTAGACATTAGTCTTTCAGCACATGATTAGTGAAATCATATAGGCACTGCATGCTGCAACCCAGGCAGGGCCTTTAAATCTCTTGCTTTCCTTTCTCACTGGTGCATAGGTTTTAGTCCTCATTTTAATCCTGCATAATGCTGAGCTAATGACAGTGAAATTCACAGAGAGGCTGTAGAGTCTACAGAACAAATTCTCCAATATCAGTGGAGCTACTCCATTGACTTGAACAGGATTCTGCTCTCGTGCTAGTGCAGCTGAGGACAGAATTTATCCCTCTGTTCTAAATTCAAAATCCTTGCATTGGTAGTCTGCTGGGGACTCAGAACAGTGCTGTTTCACACCTAAATGTGTTGCAATCTCTTCAGTCACAGCAGAGCTAAAAGCCTTATACACTGTTAATTTTGCCAGTTTAAGTTAGCTACATGGTGCTATTACATTTCTATAAGACACAAAAACAAGCTGTAGCTTGTGTTAAACTAGAATCCATTTCCCTTCCAGGCACCAGACAGTAAAACTAAATGGTCATTCGCATAACATTTTATGATCTTGAGCATGAAATATTCCCTGGTCAGTAAATCAATCAAGATATATTGCCTCCTATTACAGTTTATCTGGGCACAGTGCTCTTAGAGCAACCGTTCAGACATTGGGTTTGACTGTGCGAAATCATGCTGAATAGCCAGAACGTAATTTATATTACGTGCTCTGCTTTGCAAGAGCAAGGCAACATGAAGTCATTCTCTGTCTGGAAAGCATAGGTCAGGACTCCACAGACAATTAAACTCCATCACTCACTTAAATATTACTTTTAGTTCATTTTTGTTATATCAAAGAAATTCCCGTGTGATATCATACAACAAAGGCTAAACATACCATTGGCACACATACTATATATTTATCAAAGGGATAGCTGTGTTAGTCTGTATCTGCAAAAACAAGAAGTCCTGTGGCATCTTATAGACTAAAAGATTATTTTGGCGCATAAGCTTTCATGGGCAAAGACCCACTTCTTCAGATGCAAGTGGTGGAGATACCAGAGGCAGCTCTTAAATATACAGGCTCATGAAAAGAAGGGAGTACTAATCAAGAGGAAAGCCCACCAACCTGAAATAAATTCTCCCCAGGAACTACACACCACATCACAGTAACTCTAACTCAGGAACCAATCTACACCAGCATCTAGCCACATCAACCTCACCACTGGGGACTCATTCACCTGCACATCTACTAATACAATATATGCCATCATGTGCCAGCAATGCATCACTGGAATATACATTGGTCATACTGGACAGTGTCTAAATAAAAGAATGAATGGCCACAAATCAGATATCAGAAAAGGTAACATATAAAAACCTGTAGGAGAACATTTCAATCTCCCTGGACACTCAGTAGCAGATTTAAAAGTAGCCGTCCTGCCGCAAAAAAAAAAAAAACCCTTCAAAAACAGACTCCAAAGAGAAACTTCAGAGCTACAATTCATTTGCAAGTTTGACACCATCATCAAGGATTGAACAAAGACTGGGACTGGCTGGCCAACTACAAAAGCAGTTTCTCCTTTGTTCGTGTTCACACCTCCACATCAGCTGTTGAAAGAGAGCCACATCCAGCCTGACTGAATTGACCTCATCAACTCCGGCCTTCCTCTTGATTGGTACTCCCTTCCTTTTCATGAGCCTGTATATTTAAGAGCTGCCTCTGGAATTTCCACTACATGCATTTGATGAAGCAGGTCTTTGCCCATGAAAGCTTACACTTCAAAAAAAAATCTGTTAGTTTATAGTGTTCCACAGGACTTCTCATTGTTTCTACTATATATTTGAGTGTGTCTGTCCATCCATCCACCCATATGTGTCTGTTTGTTCAAGAGCTCCTCTCAAATGGGTAAGATCATATACCACTAAACTTGTTATGCAGCTTCCTCTTGCAATCACTTAAAGCAAGATAGGGTTTGGTTGTAAAAGGACAATGGGATGTGCATGGAATGGGATTGTTTCTTATCAAATGGAAAGGACCTGACCAACCCACTTCACATTCCTGTTAGTACTGAAGATGTGATTAGGATCGCAATAGTTGGGCAGTTCAGAAATTCTCTTCAGAACTGGGAAATAAACTAATCCTTGGTCAGAAATCAGGCCTGTAGACAAGCTGTGGAGAGGAAAGATGCTGCCCACAAAGAGGCTGGTCTGCCTTCTGAGCAGAGGAAGCACTTAACATCTTGGGCAACTGGGCACCCAAGACAAGATTGGTAGCATGGCTTTGGGAAGGTGATGATTCCATGGACTTTATTGTGGAATTAATAGACAAATGTTGAATAGAGTGAACAAAGGTTGAAAGAGACCCAATTGTCTTGAAAAGAGGATCTTTCTCCAAGCATGTCACAGGACTCTACAAGGGACACAAAAAGAGGAGCATATGGCAGGCCACCAACAGTTCTCAGTAACTAGTTCTTGGAATTGCTGAAGTGCCTGATAGGGGAGGGTCATGGCAGAATTGTAGGAGTCAAAAGCCAAGGGACCTTTCTGAGTACAGAAATGCATCCTTTGTCATATGTTATTCTATCATGGATCATGAACTCAGCGAAGCTCTAAGTTTTGGTCTAAGACTTGATGGGTTGGGTGGCAAAAGGATTGTCCTGTAATTAAGAGCAGATAGAGGGCTACGGTGGCAGTACTGAAGTCTGAGAGCTTGAGACTCATGGATGTAGTCTCCTCCCTGGGTCTGTAGTAGTTATTTTGTGACAACACATCTGTCTTGTCCCTGGCTAGTGTCCACAAACTCAAAATGACATGAAGTACAGGAAGCAGTGTGTCAGTGTGTCTGCTGCTCATTCAGGAGCCTGACCATTTGTAGGTTTTGCACACTTTCACGGTTTGTCTTAGACTGGGACACTAGCACCCTCCAGAAGATGATGCCATTTTTCAAAGGCTGCTTCATGGCCAGAAGTTCCTTGTCTAGGATGTCATAGTGTATCTTGGTGGACATGAGTGTTCATGAATAAAGAGTACTTGAGTGAAGCCAATAATTGGGAGCAGCAGCTTGGGAAAGGACTTCTCCTAATACAAAGTCTGAAGCATCCATCTGTCATAAACTGGCTGCCTGGCTAGGTCTGGCTGGACCAAGATGAGAGATGCTATGAATTATTGTTTCAGATTAACAAGGGCAGCCTGTGCATCTGAGGACCATGAAAACTGGGCTCTCTTTCATAGCATGGCTGTAAGATGGCTTTCCAAAACCAAGACTCCTGCAATTAACCGTCTATAAATATTAACAAAACTGAAGTGCTGGATTCCATGGACCTCCTTTGGTGCCACTCAATCTGCAACAGCTGCAAGGGACATTTCCAGCACTGGGGTGAGATGATCATTGGTGTTATTTATTTATTTATTTAAAAGAAGAAGAGCTGTCACTCAGCTGGCTTTCTCACCCCCTTATCCCCAACAAATATCACAGCTGGGGCTGCTGAGGTGTCAGTACTGAGTACTGGCTAGTACTAGCACAAAAAAAGCACCCATCATCATCATCATCACCACCACCACTCCCATAACCATCAAGGTCATTGGGGCACCATCAACCAATTGTCTGCAGTCCTGATGATTGCATACAAGTGCATGAGTCTCCGTGAAGTCCATTCCTGGCCACTCTTTCATGTTCATTGATCTCTTCTTACGTCTACCTCTTCATCTGTTCCCGCGTACTGTCCCTTGGAGGATGATCTTGAATACACCAGATGATTTTGTTACATTGCTGTACCACTTCAGCTTGCACTTCTTCATGGGGGTTAAGAGGTCTTCACATTACCCAGGATGCTGATCTATTCATTGGAGATGCAGTCAAAGCAGAAGGTGATACATGAGTTGAGATGATACTTCTAGGAAATTCAAAAGTGTCCCAGTCAAACTCTCATTTCTTGGCACATAGGTGATTCTAGTATAGATTTTCAAGAATGCTACCCATGTGCTGGTCATGA
The DNA here is from genome assembly GCF_033958435.1 of Carettochelys insculpta. NCBI lineage: Eukaryota > Metazoa > Chordata > Testudines > Carettochelyidae > Carettochelys > Carettochelys insculpta. The sequence continues at coordinate 95,120,508 of NC_134139.1, forward strand.
AGAACAGGGTCTTCAGAGAAAATCAGAATGTCATCAAGACACATAATAGCAAAGTGGTCCAGCACTTTGTGGGTCCAGCTGGAGCACTGCTACGATTGAATGACATGACTAGCTAGTGACTGCACTGAGATGAAAGGCAGCCTTCCACTTGTCTCCCTTTTGCCAGCACGTCCAATCATTGGCCCCTCACACAGATCTAACTTTGTAAAAGTACAGTCTGTGCGCGGCTGGTCTAAGAGCTCATTCATCAGTAGGCACAGAGACTGGTTTCATATAGATGGAATAGCGGGAGCCAGCAGAACACCCTGAACCTGCAAGAACACATTGGCTGTGTCTACGCGTGCCACTTCTTCTGGAAATGGCATGGTAATGAACGGTCTGGAAGATGCTAAAGAGGCACGGATGTAAGTTTCCAGTGCCTCATTAGCACATGGGCACGTGATTTGGAGTCCAGAAGAAGTTCTTTCAGACTCCAAAATACAAGTGCAGATGTGTGCCCCACGGGGATCTTCTGAAAGGAAACCCTCTTTCCGGAAGCCCCTTGTTCCTCAAAATTTTAAGGACAAAGGGGCTTCCAGAAAGAAGGTTTTCTTCTGGAAGCTCTCCATGGGCCGCACAGCTGCACATGTATTTTGGAGTCTGGAAGAGCTTCTTCTGGACTCCGAATCATGTGCCCATATGCTAACAAGATGTGGGAATGTTACACCTGTGGCTCATTAGCATCTTCCGGACAGCTCATTAACATGCCACATCCAGCAGAAGTGGCACGTATAGACACAGCCATTCTGTTCCTGCAGGGCAGGTTACTTTCACGTGCAGGTTCTGGATGGCATCCAGGAGTTCTGCTGTGGAATTGGTACAGTCCATGCTAACAATGAGAGCCACTGATCCCAGTTTTAAGGGCTTCTCAATCTATCAGCCAATTGGGACAAGAATGGTCTATGTTAGAGCTTTCATCAGGCCTAGTGCTCAGAGAAATGATAAGGCCTAGTGGTCGCGGTCAGAGCTGTAGTCATGAGTCAGAGGCCAAACCAGATGTCAGGAACTGAATACCTGCGCCAAGGATTGAGCCAGAGAGCCTGTAGTCAGCAGCCAGAACCAAGAGTCAATTGGGGGAGCAGAAACTAGGACTCTCATAACCTAGGCAAGTGTCATAGTCCCCCTTTCTCTCAAACCTTCCTGAGAAAATTTTCACCAAAACCAATATGTACAAGAAATATTTCAGTTTCTACAAAACCACATCATTCAGTGGAACAGATTTCAACCTGCTTTCACTACTTCCAATCTTTCGTAAAGCTTTGCAATTCACAGGTGAGACTGTCTGCTCTTTGGGGAAGGGATTGTCTTTGCATTAAGTATGTGTAGGTTCTTCAATAGCTCCGCTCCCTATGCGTACTCTGAGGCTGCGTCTACATGAGCGAGTGTTTTTCTCGAAAAGCCGGGCCTTCTTCGGAAAAAAAACATGGAATGTCTGCACAAAAAATACGCTCTTTTGATCTGAAATCAAAAGAATGTGGTGCTTTTTCCAGCAGCCTTCTTCCTCTCCCACATGAGGAAGAGCGGCTTTTTCTGAAAGATTCTTTCAAAAAAAAAATACGTGCATGTAGCTGCTCCGCAGGCCCTTCTTTTTAAAGACCAGTCGTCGTGGCACCAGATTTTTCGATCCCTGGCCCGTTCAATGCAGGGGCTGTGTGGATGCTCTCTGTTGAAAGAGCAGATCAGCTTTTCAATCTGCCTTTTTCTGTGTGGATGCAATCGTTCGAAAGAAGTTTTTCGGAGGATCTCTTCTGAAGAGCTTCTTGCGAAGGATCGCTGTAGTGTAGACACAGCCTAAGTGTTCACCTGTTCAACCTACTGACTAACAGATTGAAGCACGTAAAACCAAGGTGTCCAATATGCTTGTTGTTCACCACATGTATGCGGTGACACTGCGGTATGATGAAATGCGGGTCCTTAGAGCCACACATGTGGAATGCCCTCCATCCACTCCATGCACACGCCCCCACCACTTGGTGGAACAAGCATATGACAGCAGCATCAGTGGCTCCTCCTGCAGCTCCAGGCCCGGCAGGGGCCCGTGTGGCTCTGGTGAGTCACCGGCAGTTTGGGCAGAGGGGTATTTATTTTGAACTGGGGCAGTGGGGGGGGATGTGGCGATCCTTTACGCTTGCTGGTGTATGCAGATACATAAACTGTTTTTTCATGGAATAAGGTGTATGTGCGATGCTTCTTTTTGTGTTGTTGACGCCTGTTGAAAGAGAAGTAGTAACTGTCATTGTATGCAAGCAAGCCAGTTGGAGGTATTTGATTCAAACCAGACTTTTCTTGTGTGACATTTCATGGCTTTACAGACAGCAGTGCAGAGTCAGGCCTATATGCAGGAATTTCTGGGGGCGGGGGTGTTGCTTTTTTTTTTTTGGTAAATGTTGATGAAAATGTATTAAATAAAAAGGAGTTCAAAAATAGTCATGCAATGAGTATGCATAAGAGAAGTTAATGAAATATTTGAGTGAGAGCAGTGATTGGTAAAATGGTTTTGTTATAACATAGAAATGGAGTCCCAACCAACAGCTGGACAGGTTTGAAGATGTTCTCATTTAAAAACTAGTATTTCAACTTCTATTAACTGCTTCTGGCAATCTCAGCACATATCTCACGTTTTTATTTTGGGTGCGGTAATCTGAAGACTGCTGTAATTTATATGTGCTTATCTAGGTCATTGACACATGTAGCAACAAGAGAGATCTTTTCCTCTTTGGGTCTGTTATTGTTTCAAAGGATCTAATATTGTGATGTGATGTAGCATCTTCATAATTTTTTTCAAGTTGTAGAAAATGAACTTGTGACATTATCTATGGGCCAAGGCTGAACCAGGACATTTCTCATGGCGGTAGCAAGCTGCTGGCACTGCTTAAAATCCAACTACCACAACAGTCAGAGGAAATGAGGATGAAATTATAGGTGGCAGTACATCTACGGAGAGCACAGAAAGTGAAGAAAACTGTCTCCAGAACTATTTACCACTGGCTCTATATTATTGCTATTTTCCTAGGAGCCTGTTACTATCTTCATAGTGTTGCGCTATAACAGATCTTCCACTGAAGAGAATTTTTAAATGATCACTTGAGCTTCACTTTTCTGCAAGATTTGCTGTTACATAAACTCTCCCAAACTCTTGCTGGTGTATGTAGATCCACTTTATTCCATGAAAAAAACAGCTTATGTTTGTGCGATGCTTCTTTTTGTGTTGTTGACTCTTGTTGAAAGAGAAGTAGTAACTGTCATCATCTCCAAGCAAGCCAGTTAGAGGTATTTGATTCAAACCAGACTTTGCTGGTATGCCATTTCATGGCTTTACAGACAGCAGTGCAGAATCGGGCCCCTCAGCATGAACTTCTGTGGGGGGGTTGCTTTTTTTGTAAGCGTGGACCAAAATTCATTAAATAAAAAGGAGTTAAAATAGTAATGCAATGAGTGTGCATAAGAGAAGTCAATGAAAAATTTGAGTGAGAGCAGTGATTGGCAAAATGGTTTTGTTATAACATACAAAAATTATACAGTAATAAAGGTTTGATAGACATTTCCTTCTAGGCTCTTGCTGTGATATTATTAATGGAAAAAAATATTGCCTCATTCTCCTCTTTTCAGTTGCTAGCAGCCAAGAGCATACTGGGAAATGTAGTCCCTTCCCTACTCCAGGGCAAGCTCTCTAGGCAGGGAGCTGGCCAAGGAACTATAGCTCCCAGGGTGCCTTTAGGCTTCCTCTGCCTAGTGCAGTATGGAGGAAGGGAGAGAAACTGGACGTGAGATGGTGGCGGGGGTACGTTCATACCCTTTGCATTCCCCTTTGTACAGGCCTGAGAATGAATAATGATTCTACGGCTTCTGTACAAGTCCTATTGCAGATGTCTGAAAAATGGATTACAATCAGCTTTGGGATGTCTAATTAGAACATCATGGGGCCATTTGTTTAGTTAGACTAAGCAACCTGTTTGCTAAAAAAAAAAGACAAACTGAATGAGCATAAACTGCCAAGTCAGTGCAGGCTGTAGAAGAATTGCATGTTGAAATAGGAATTTGGGGCAGAGACTGAAAATTCTTGTCTTATCTGAACCAAGTCTCATTGCAGGGTAGAAGCCTTTGTAAAATATAAACTTTGCTTGCTTCGTTTAGATTAAACAATTGTAAAAGAAGTTGGATGTCTCTGCCTGACTCTGGATTTGGAGTTGAATTTTGCATAAGTACAAAAGGAGGAATTGGAACAAACATAGGACAGCAATAGGAGATAAGGACTATTGTGTTTGTATCATGGTAGTGCCTAAATGCCTAGTCAGACATCAGGAGTCAGTGACTTTTGAAATGCTCAGTTTTCTAGCCATAACTGCGTCTAAATGCCATTAGCTGAAGTAACATCACTACAAATGTCAGTTTGGTCACCTTCTGGTTTGCCTCAGGCCTGAGCTACACTAGGGACCAAAGTCGATCCCAGATATGCAAGTCTAGCTATGCCATTAGCATAGCGAGAATCGATGTATCAGGATCAACTTTGTTCATGGGTGTAGATTGGGGCTGTTTGGGTTCGTGCCAATGTCCCTTACTCCATATCATAGCATGGAGTACCAGAGTCAACAGCCCAGCCCAGGGAGACTGATTTTGCCACATCTTCCCACACGTGGCAAAAATCAAACTCTGGAAAATCAATCGCATGACGTGTCAAATCGCGCCCCCCCCCATGATTATAGACATACCTTTAATTAGGTTTGCAGGATTTGACCAGTAGGCAAAATTGAACTTCCTTCCGATGTGTTTTTGCTTCACAAAAATTCTCCAAATGCCCCTTCCTCAAGAGCAAGCCCCTAAATGTGTGATCTGTTTTGTAAGACAGACAGTTAGTTTCCTTCCCACCTTTCTTGCAATTAGCTGGAGGGAGAAATAGAGCCACATTCAATATTTTTCTCTTCAAATTTTTATCAGCTACTTGGAATGCTAGTCTAATATCAGATTGTCCTTCAGCTGTGTCTAGTGCATGCTGTCCCTTTTCTGCATCTTTATTATTTCGTTTGGGTCCAATTTTGATGCAAGGTTATGTCACATTAAAGGAATTAGTAGCTTCCTGTAGTCACATGAATCACCACGACATTCAACACCCCCTCCACCCAACCCTTACGATGATAAGACCTGGAACATGAGGTGGGTAGAATAAAATTTCAGCCACTTTTCTATCTGTTTGCATGCAGCCAGTTATGAGGAGAAAGGCAGAGAAAAAGGAGAACCCTTGCAAATGAATCCCCCAAACCGCCACAACAGACTGGTCTTCAATATCTCTTCCACTCTCAAACCACACTGAAACCAGAGAAATTACTACAGCTCTAAAGAGTTCCTCTTCCCTTCTGTGGTCTTGCTTTTCTGATTACAGCTCACAGGGAGAAGGCAAAAGACAAGATGAAACTGATTAATATGGAGCCTACTTGGCTAAAAGATTATTTTTATATGCCAAAGAATTCAGACTTTCACCAGCACTAGTATCAAAGCTGTATAGTCATTTGAATTCAGTGACAGGATTTCCATCGATCTCCATAGGCTCAGGAACAGGCCTTAGTGCTACACTGTCCTTCGTGCAAAATATTACTAATACATTTCATACAAAGATTTTGTTGTTCAGAGAAAGACTTATTTGTGTAGTTTTTGTCCTCCTTTTAAGAGGCTACAAAAGCAGAAATTGAGCTGCTAAAAATATTGTGACACACATTAGCCTTCTTTACGAAAAATACTTTGACCATTAAAATAAATTCCTCAGCCTAAGAGAATTCACAGTATGATGAAGTGCTATGTGATGTCCTAGATCACTGTAGGTGTGGCTACATATCTTTTTGAACAAAAGGCCCTTTCATCGTAGGATCATAGCTGCCAAGCCTCTAATTCACACTGCACCTTAACTGAACATGCAGCATCTGGCGTTAGCTGAACCCTGATGTCAAGGTGAAATCTTTGTCTTTTAATATTCGTTATATAAATCAGTTTAGCAGCCCTCATTTTTTAATTGTTATAAATGAATGATCACAATATCTAGATCCACAGCACCATTGTAAAACAGGCACGCCTATAGACATCATGACAGGACAACCACTCTTTTGCCAGGCTGTCAGACAAGCAAAATTTTGTGCTAACAAAATGTGCAACCATAATTCAACAGCACTGCTCCAAATTGAGTTAGACAACATGGTGGTATAATTGCCCAAATCCAAATTATACTTCCACCTCCATCTGTGCCAGCACCAAAAGAGCTGAACCAACAGTGGATTACAAATAATGATCTTCCTGGTCCAGACAAAGTCATGTGCTATAGCAGGAAGCTGTATTACACCTGGCACTCTCATAAAGTACAAGGTTCTTAATCTCCAGTTCAGTAACGCTCAGAAATCTGAAATTCTTACATTACCTGCCTTTGAAGATCCAGAAATTAAAAAATAAAAAACAAAAAACAAAAAAACAACCTAAAGTAAAGGGTAAATGTTGGCGTAGTCAGAAACAGAATCTGGAAATTAAGATTTGATCCATGTGGCTAACTGGTGTCATTAAAATTTAATATTTCACCACAATTCAAAGGATGAGCCACCTGGATTTCAGAGCTGTTGAGCACTCACAAATCCAAGGGAAGCCAGTGGGAGCGGCAGTAGTTCTGCACCACTGACAACCATACCCTAAATTTTTAGAGACTACTTTATGGGCACACCAAATCTGTTTTTATTCTAAACAAGGCTAGAGGACGTAGAAGTCACAGATTCCTTCTCCCTTGCCACCCCAATCTATCATTGGTCTGTTCTTCAGTGACAGACAAGTGACACACAGGGTGGGTGTAAACACAAACAGTTTTTATGGAACAAGGACCCCCAAACTAGTAGACATATAAACAAACCAGTAGGTCGTTGAATCAAGAAAAGACCTTTAGCCTAGGAACCTCAAAGGTGTACACAGGTGGGTATAAGGTATAACAAAAGATTTACTACATTATGCTATTGAACAGGTGAAGATTGCACAGACACAGGAACAGGGACAGGCATACAGGGTACCCCAAAGACAGGGGTCAACAAGGACATCAGAACACCCCAGAATGTGTCTTCAGCTGGAACGCAGGTGACCTGATTGTCAGGGAGGCTGATCTTCTCCTTCCAATTCTTTCTATGCTTGTATCATGTGTGGGTGTACAGAGACACTGCCTGATATGTGATGGAATGTCAGGGAAGTGGGAGCCATGCAGATGGCTGATGGGCACTTGTCTGTCAACGCGATGCCTTGGCTGCCTTTAGGGCAATAGCACGTGAGAGACAGGTTGCTCAAACTTAAATACTCTCCTCTTACCAGGCAGACTTTGTGGGTCACCTGACTTGCACTTTCCCACCTTTGCAAGGAAGGGCACCAAATCTGGCAACAAGAAAGGCACTAAATAGGGACAAGACGACCACTGCCTTGTGAGTCTAAATGGCTAAATCAGGAGGAGAGAAAGAAAAATTACTATGACGGAAGACATAAATACATGGAAATACTTTCCTATGGGCAATTTAAATGAGTAATGCAACCGGAAATAAGGATTTTTTGCATGCACACTGATGTGCCTAATTGCACGTCCAATTACGCAATGTCTTTAAAAAAATGAACAACTTGACTGCACAAGTAAAAAAAATTAACTGTGCAAAATCACTGTGTTATTGTTAAAATATTAATGATGCTAAAATATAGACACATTTCCTCTCACTTATTTCAAATATAAGGGAAGTGTCAAATCCACCTTTTCACTCACAAGAGACCCGTCACTTCAATTCTCAGGGAAGAGCTGGGAAGAGCAAGGCAAGCAGGATTTAGCCCTCGGCATAGTATGCCTTTCAAACTTCATATTTCAGAAGTAGTTTCTTAAAAGAATTAGCCACCATTTTGCCTATGTACCCATTAGTGGGGTAAAAATATCTTCTTGTCTCGTTGCCTCTTTGATAGATACGTTTCAATAACTTTTAAGCAATTTCAAAATCTAATCTAACAGTGCAATTTGATTTGTCGGGTTTCAAGTTAGTTATTTGAGCAAATGCACCAGTTGGGCTCGGCTGCCCATATAACTTTGATGAAAGCATGTTGTGAGATGCTTCTATAAACGAATCAGTGTTCAGAGGGCTGCCAAAATTCATTTCTGTCCATTAGCCCTGCAGTTGTTTTGTTATCAAGCATGACCTACTGAAAAATATTTGCATGTGTGAGTGTAATTAGATAGCTATTAATAATGCCTTATAATACAGCAGCTCTCAGCTATATTTTATATATTTGAAAAATAGAAGTCAGTAACTGTTTAGCTTTGTCTGTCTGCTTTGTACTAGGGCTGCCTCTTTCTATCTTTCTGATTTTGCTGTCCAGAAGTAACAAAACCTTGAACATAAGAACAGCCATGCTGGGTCAGACAATGGCCCACCTGCTCCAGTATTCTGTCTTCTGACAGTGGCCGGTCCCAGAAGCTGCAGAAGGAATTAATAGAACAGGGCAATTATCGAGTGGCCCTTGTCATATTATCCAGGCCTAGCTTCTGGCAGTCAGAAATACAGAGACAACCAGAATGTGGGGTTGCATCCCTGACCATCTAGGGCAGGGATGGGCAAGTTATTTGGCCTGAGGGCCACACTGGATCTGAAAATTGTATGGAGGGCAAGGTAAGAAAGGCTGGAAAAGTCTGTGCTCCCCAACCAGCCAGGTGTGGCTTGGCGCCCACCCTCCAATCCCTCCGCCAAGAGCTTTCTCACCCTAGACAATCCCCACCACTCCCCCACCTCCTGACTGCCCCCTATCCATTCCCATGCTCCCCACACTTGATCTATGAAATCATGACTGGTATGAAGAAAGTGATTAAGGAAGTGTTATTTACTCCTTCTATAACACAATAATTGGGGTGGGGTGTGTGTCACCAAATGAAATTAACAGGCATCAAGTTTAAAACAAACAAAAAGGAAATATCTTTTCCACACCACACCCATTCAGTCTGTGGAATTCTTTATCAGAGGATGTAGTGAAGGGCAAGACAATAGCGGGGTTCAAAAAGTAGCTAGGATAGGTCCATCAATGGCTATTAGCCAGAATAGGCAGGAATGCTGGCCCTAGCCTCTGTTTGTCAGAAGATGGGAATGAGTGATGGGCGATGGATCTGTTCCGTTCTTTTCCTGTGGGGCACCTGGCATTTGTCACAATTAAAGGACAAGATACTGGGCTAGATGGACCTTTGGTCTGATCAACTATGGCCATTACTATGGCAGCTCTGTATGAGCCAAATAGCTGCGCCTTTTGTAAAACAGGCCTCCGGCAGCACTGCTGACTCTTACCATTTGAGCTTTGATGTGACTTCGGTGTTCTTCCATAAGCTCCGTCTCCTGGAGCCAGGGGATTACCTCATCTTTCATTTTAAAAAATGAGCTTAGCCCTCACGGTTGCCAAAAGGCTCTTGAAAAATCTCTCCCTCTCACACACACAAACACAGATGGGCTCCAAAGCCAGAAGACAAATTCTTAAGAGCCCCATTTCATTATATGAACGTGATTTTTAGGCCAATCTCATGATTTGAGAGTTTGGCATGATTTACTAAACAAAATATAAACACTGCACACCAAAGGGGCTTGGCAATGCTGCGCTATGCATGAGCTGATGTAAAACACTGAATCCTGTAACAGTGAGAAATCCTGTCCTGGTAATATTCCACCTCAGCCACATGACACGCTGAGTAGGTACTGTACATCCCCAGACACACGTGAGAAGTCTCAAACTCACTGCCACATTGAGAAGATTGGCATTTTTTATTTCAATCATCGCTAGGGGTTTCTTTTTCCCCTGCTAAAGGTTGAAATGTAGGGAGTAGGGAAGGAGGGTTTCTCCACTGAAATGGGCATCTATTTTTCGCAAATTATTTTGACATTTAGAAAGAAAAGTCGGGGGGCCAAAAAGTCTAGCCACAATGTAGCACAGAGCTAGGACTGCTTGCATGTAATGGATTTTTCCACCAAATAACCTATGTGAGTTCTCTGCTCAATCCGCATGCCTGTCAGAGAATAAAGTGTACTGCAGGGGGGAAAAAGTAGGTTACAGTTTTCTATCTCTGTTCACATTTCTGATGAAAAGAGATATAATTAAGGATAAGGTTATCCCTTCAAACGGAGCTCATGTAAAAACACCTGGCTCCTTTCGTAACCTTCAAAGAAAAGATAATAAACAAAAACATCAGACAGAGCTCCCACACGAACTGCTGTAATTGGAGGAGTGTTCATGCTGAGCAGCAGCACTGCAGCTCGGAAAATGCTGAGGCAAAGTTAAGGGAGATGAACATTAGACTGGCAGCCAGCTGCAATCAGATCATATTCTGTCTGCAGCCATGATGGGAGAAAGGGCTGCGGGGGGGAGGCAGAAGACCATATGAAGACAACCAGAACAGAAGCTGCAACTAGTACTCTGCTTGAGTGCCGGGAAATTTAGGAACACAATGATCTGGCTTGAAAATATTTTTCAAAACATAGCAACAGTCACTCTTTCCTCCTAAGAAATAGTCAAGCCTTGTTTCATTATTTTAACAAATGTTTTCCCCTCACTTGTGTGCATTTATTAGCTTTATATTAACGATGGCAGAATTTCAAAAGGTTAGGTTCAGATATTTTTTACACTGCCTGAATGTAAACCCATTTCTCTATAACCTCAAGAACCTTCTCCTTCCCCACGTCTCCACTGCTTTCATGTATATTGAATTCCAAATTAGGCTTTTTAAAAAAAATGCAGGAGAAAAACATAATTACAGGCAAAAAAAGAATTCTCTCAGGTCAACTTATAGAAAGTTCCGGGGTTTCTCCCTGGTGAGCTTGGCCTGGCTTAATGAACCCAGAGAGGGCTCCATTTAATATATTATATGTGGGTGGAACAAAGCTAGCAATCAAATGTAGACCTTAAGGGTGTTATTATAGTATACTCCATAAAATGGAGATGGCTAATGTATTCTAATGATTGCTGATTAGCTGGAATAGTTTTAATAAAAGTTTCACCTAACGGAAACATTTGGCTAGTGCCAATGGACTGCATAACATTGAACCAAGTATTAAGCAGTCGGGGAAATTTAGTTTCTTTTTGATTAACAGATATGGAAATCATCAAATACAGCTCCAAGAAGAAATAAAGATGAAATGCAATAGACTGTAAGGGTTGCTCATGCATTATTCATTCAGTAGGGTTTTGCTTTATTTTCAGGACTGTTGGTTTGGGGTTTTTGGGGTTTTTTTTTTGTTTTTATTGCTTTCTTCTAACTTATTTCAGAGCAATTTTATGGCTTGTGTAGCATAGGAGCACACAGTAGAAGATCACAGGGGTCCCTCCTAGCCTTAAAAACCCATGAATCGTGCAATCTGGAAGATAAAACATTGGGAGAGGCTGTCCATAGCAGGAAAGATTTCAAGAACATTGAACCTGCGAATTTCAGTATGGAAAGCAAAAGCCTCCACCACCTGAGAACATGGGGGAAACTGTCAATGAGAGTTTCAACAAGAGGTAAATTTCCCCCTAAGTGTGTTTAGTTGGAGCAATAACAGATTCATTTATGCTGCTGTAGGAGGACACCTGGCTGGAATTTAAAACAACTCACGGATGTGTTTAGAGTAAAACTGAAAGTACGTACCCCTATAACGTCCCCCCCCCAAAAAAAAAAAGTCACAGCTGGATTTACTTCACTTCTAGCTAACATCAGAGGTAAGGGGCAAAGTGCAGCTCCTTTCAGGCAGGTTCTTAACAGGAAACTTCCTGGCATTCCCCTGTCAGCTCCAGCCTCCTGAAGAAATTCTTCCTGCCTCACCTAGCCCCAGTTACATATAGCAACTCAGCATCCTGGAAAGGTCCAATTTTGTTTGAACGACACTTGCTTCAGCAATTGCCTCCTGTAGACTGCCCTGCAGGAGCAGACATTCCCATCCTGAGCATGGAAGTGGGTGCAGTATTCATCATCTTCTTCTCCCTTCTCTCTCCTGCCTGAGCTTTCCATTCCTTTCTCATCATTGCTCTGGCCTCCTTGGCTTTGATGGGTTGTTTTCTCCATTGCCTCACACAAGCCATCATAAGAACAGCAGTCGTCTCCAACAGACTTACCCAGTATATCTAACTGCTTGGTTTGGCTCTACTCCCTTTTCAATGGATATCACAGGACTGGCAGGCCAAGCAGAGCATCTTGGATTTTTTAAAAATGAGACTATTCACCCTCTCATCCATGTCCAAACCTCAGTTTTGCCTTCTATCAAAGCAATTAGCCTTTCATAAAGCATGCCACAGGCAGACGCCACTGGAGTGGCATCTGTTCTGCCTGGGCAGCTGCCAGAGTTACTGCAAAAATGTCAGGGGAGAAGGAGAGATCTGCTCCAATATGAACAAATATTACAAGAAAAAAAGCAGATGCAAGTTTCAGGAAGAGATAATACAGTAAACATATATCTGGCAGCACTGGGACTGGGAGGTTGCTGGATATTCAAATAGTCTGGATAATAGAGAGGTATATCTAGCAATGCATAACACTAAAGAAGATTAGATATTAAGAAACAAACAAAAATGGATGCAGAGTACTTTATTTATTGACAACAGTAGTACTGTACACCGTAAGCTTGTACTGTATTTGCTGTATTTATTTGTATTAACTTTCACTGTACTGTACTTACTGAAAATGTAACTAAAATTTACTTAGGGTTAAAATGCCAGTTATTTGAGAGTTCTGGATGAGAAAATGTTGGCTATGAAAGAGTTTACTGTATTTCTCATAGCCATCTAAGCCACAGCCATTCCAGAGGGAGCTTTGCAAACTTGAGATTTTATGAGCCATTCTCAGTTGGTAGGTAACGCTGCCTCCCCTTCCCAGTTACCATTCAGATCTCTAGAATGTTGCCCTCGCAAAAACGTAACAGTACCAAGATGTCCCCTTATTCATAGTGGGGGAAAGATCATGGTAATTGTTCACTGCTTGCAAAGGCATCTGTGAAAACTTCAGTGGTGATTTACAGTACACAACACTGTCTTCCTTCAAATCCTGTGAGAAAACTGCCCAGTGAGAATAGCTAGGTAAATAAATGGGTTATAGGGATTCGGATATTTTCCTTTTACATTTTTTTAATTTATTTAAACTGGCAATTATTTAGGTGCACCACACAGCTGGTGTATGCAAACATCTGGCCTTATAATTATTGCCCCTTATCCATCCTGCCTGTTCTATCCAACTCTGCTACATCCATTTATTATATCTTATCTTCCCCTTTGATGGCAAGCTGTTTGGCAGAAGCCATTTTGTATTTAGCTCACTGGGCCCCTGAGCCAGGCTGATGCCTGTGAGCCCTACTGCAATCCATATAATCTGTGCAAAATAAAGATGTTTCTAAAGGTCTTGTGCAGGGAGTGGATCCCAATGGGGAACATGGATGCAGAGCAACTCTCTTCCTGGGCCACCATAAGCCCTCTGCACCTTTCTCTAACCATTCCAGTGCAGGCCTGTTCACTGATGCCATGGAATACAGGCTCAGAGTGTAGATATTTAAACCTGTGAGATTTGTATTTGACTGTTTGCTACCACAATACAGCTATTTTGATGAGGGACGAACCTGTGAAACCTGTGCATTCAAAAACATTTTAAACCAAAGGACTTCTCACTCATGCCACTACTCATAAACAACAGATAATATAACCCCATTTTAGCAGAGGAGTAAAATTGCTGTATGAATTTGCTAAATTGTTTTTGTGTCATTCATACAGTTTTGTTCGCAGGACTTCTCCAAGACAGAGATTTGCAGTGCTGGAAAGGGTTCTCAATTAGAAAAAAATATTTCTTTCATGTTGGAATAAATGAAGATCTGAAACCTGGTGTCCAGTATATATATGGCCAATGCTGAAAACAGCTTGTATTTTTTTTTTAACTCTTAAAGCTGCATTTTGGGATATACAGCAATGCACACACTCTGGTACATAGCAACAATCAGAAACATGTACAGACAGACCAAACAGTTGGTTCCTAGCTACACTACATAATTTCTCACAGCAGACTGTTACACACCTAATTATCACTGACAGACCTAGCCTGATGGAGCCATATTGACTGTCTGCACTAATGATGCATGAGCGGGGCCTAGGGGCCATATTCCCTCTCTCCCCCAAATGACATGGACCAGAGCCTCTGGGAGGCCTGGGGCCTGCAGCAGGGGCCAGGCCCAGTGTTCCCTGTAAGCTGTGTACTTGTACAATCACTCAGGAGAAATTCAGTGCTGCCCAGTCGATTAGCAGAGCATCCACAGCTAGGTTTGTGTTTCTATTGGTGGTGCACCAAACTTATTCTGCACATGGATGGAAAAAATGACAGGGGACATCACTCAGGTCCCTCTCTTGCACTCACCAACAGTGTTAGGGAGAAATAGAGAAACACACAGTTTTGCTCCCCTGACTCCTGGCCACTTTACTTAGGGGAGGGGCAGGAGTGCCACCTTCATCCCCACCACACACACACAATGGGGAGTGAAGTGACACAGCCCATAGAGGACTGGGATCACATGGCTTTGCTTCCCCGCACCCCACCACTCTTTCCCTTTAGGAACAAAGATTTTACTATTCCCTTTTCCTAGCTCTAGACTGATGCATGACAAAATGAAATTCAAAATACTAAAAACTCCTCCACAGTAGAAGTGATACATGGGTGTCAGGCTGGTCGAAGGAAAAGATAATAGTTGGTGATCTGACCACCCTCCCTATTTCAGGTTTCAGGTTTCAAGGAGATTAGGCAAAACCATCTCCAGGAGACATCAGTGGAGTTTGTCATTTTATGCCAGGGCTGAATTTGACCCATAGTCTCTAATCTGGATTTATACTGGCTGTGATGTCAATAGGACTTGCTTTGCACAGAGAGTTGCTACTGCATATGCTGTTTTCTTATTCTAGTAGACTCAGCTGTGGGTTCCCCCCACCCCCCAGAATTTGGGGAGCTTTGGGGTGTAGAATGACAACACTTTCTCTTAGACTTCAACATTTTCAAATAACTGCTTCATGAGCGTACCCGTCTCTGGAAATGAGCTGTATCTGCCTTCATTCTCCCCACATTTTATGTGCAGCAGGCCAGGCCTGACCTGCATACTAAAGCATCAGTTATATGCAAAATTAACAAACAATTAACCTGCTGCACTGTGTCCAAGACTTTTATATCTACATAGCTGGAGGAGTCAACTTCTCTTCAGAAAGGTCACAACACTGTTCAAAGACAATGACACCTTTCTTCGGGGAATATTAAGAAGACAGTTTTCTCAGCTCACCGTAATTATATTGTCCTGCTCTGGATCCTTTCTGTAGCAGCACTCAGCCATTCCTCTTTGTTGAGTTTGTGGCACAGACACATACAGAAGTCGGATAGAAAGATAAAATCCTCTTGCTGGAAGCTTGCAACATAACACTCTGTTCCTCAGAATTCAGAAGAATAACACACGAGACCCCAAAAACCAGAGACAAAGCAGGCTGCTCCCTAAAGCAGAGAGGCACAGTTCACCACACCTTCTCCTAGGCTGGCTTTCTGCAGATAAAGAGCATGAACTGCATGCCTCCCTACAGAGTCCCCTAGCCAGGGAGCACAAGCAGGAAACCACACCGGATGTAAAGCGACAGATAGGAATTTCTATAGTTTTCAATACACCACACACTTCAAAAACCACAGACACACCTATGTCTGGAGTTCTCCTCTAAGTCTAGCCTAAGCATATAACAAGGTCTCCGAGGCTATGTCTACACTAGGCAAAGTAAGTCGACTGCAGCTACGCAATTCTAGCTATGGCAATTGTATAGCTAGAATCCACGTATCTGTACTTCGCTTACTTGCCTGTCCCTACTGAAGAAGATTGACAGGAGAGTTTCTCCCATCAATCTTCCTTACTCCTTAAGTCCCACAAGAAGTACAGGGGTCAACTGTGACCTGAGAGGTCGATTTCACACGCCCCTACCAGACGCATGAAATTGAACACCAAAAGATGAACCCTGAGCGGGTCAATTTTCCAGGCTAGTATAGACTTAGGTCTAGAGGCAGAGAGAGGCTGGGACTATGGAATGGCATGCTGAGAAGACTGCTATTCATGGAGAAGTGATAAGACCAGTGGTGGGCAACTTGCAGCCCATTGGCATTCCATATGTGCCCCAAAAGACATTTTGCTTACTATTTGCCAAATTCTGCTGGTTTCTGTCCACATAGTTTTTTTCTCTACTGATACTGCAGACGTGACACATACATAAATCAATGGGGTGCTTGCTGACTGCATAAAACATTGACTGTGAGAGCCAGGCACTCCCTCTGCATCCAGTCAAAGCGCTGCTACAGTTCAGTCAGCACACCCTGCAAATTGTGGGTATGCAAATACAGTTCGTAAAATTACCTTATCTTAGGAGACTCTAGGCGGTGACAAGTTTGCAGCCCAATAAGATGGAGGAGGGACATGCTGTTTCAGAGCGATCAGACTGGATAATGTATCAATGATGTAATTTATCTTACTACATTAACTTACATCTTTACACCCCGTGTTTGTTTCTGCGCCATCTGGGAAGCACAAGCATTAAAATTCACTTGAACAACCAGCTCAGTCAGAAACAATCAGCTTTTAAATGGAAGCAAAGCTGCAGATGTGCCACGATGTTTAATTATGAATATGTGCACATGCCTGGATTAGGTTAGTGTGACTCCGAGCAAGTGTCTCTTGTCCTGTGCAGCTACACCAGGAAGTAAGAGCCCCCTTTACACCCTTGCACAGCCTACCCGGCACTGGAATCTACCCACGTGGGAGGTAAACAGGTCCTGTGCACCTGCCACGCCCACCCCTCGCCCGCCAAGCTGACCTAGCTGGGGAGATAGCAGACACAGGTGTGGAAATGGCCACAGCCTCGATTCCACTCCTAGAGGCTAGGCAGCAGAGCTGAGCCAACCTAGGTGGGCAGGATGAATGATTTTCTGCCAGCGAGGCACTCCTTCCTTGGCATGCTCCTGAAACAGGGTAACAGTGCACTGCCCCTTCCTGCGTGCCCATTATATTACACAGGGTTTGGGACCTGCTGGCCCGCTTTCTGGGTTCGGACCACAGCTTGTCCCGAGGCTCGAGGCTCGGGGCTCCCCTCCATGGCATCCAATCCACAGTGGGGGGGAGGGCTTGGTGCCCCGAATCAGGCAAGCTGTGGTCCAGATCCAGACCTGGGCTCTGGCAGGGGGCAGGAAGCAGCTTTGGATTCTGCTGCCGGTCACTGCTGTTCCTCCAGCTGCGGGGGAGGGAGGGACAGCAGCAGTGGCCTCGGCAGCCTGCCAGAGGCTTCATACCGCTGCTCTCGCTGAGGAGAATTCCAGCCAATCAGAGCGGTGGAGGGCAGGGCCTGGGAGCAGGGGAGAGGGGCGCAGAGCCGTGTGCATCTGGAGGTGCTGCAAAGGTAAATTGCCATTCACTGCCCAGACCTTGCACCCCTCAACCACTTCTGTGCCAACTCCCATTCAGAGCCCCATTCCCACCCGCTTCCTGCGCCCTTCATGCTATCCCGTCTCCCTACCTGCACCATACTCCTGCCTCCCTTCCAGACCCCTCATCCCAACCCTCTACCCTTCCAGCCCACACCCCCTCCTATACCTCCTCCCTCCCAGACCCCCATTTGCACCCTGCTTCTGCCCCCTCCCTCCAAGACCCCTCACCCCCACCCTGACCCCTCCCAGACCCCACACCTAAACCCTCTTGCACTCTTCTCACCTAGACCTACACCCCAAGCCTGCTCCTGCACCTTCTCATACACAGACTCCTATCCCTCTCCTATACACCCCCTACCACCCAGATCTCCCACCCATAGCCTGCTCCCACATCGCACTCTGGCCCAGACCCCGTGCCCCAATTCCCATCCTGCTCCTGCACCTTCCCACCCAGACCCCATAGTCCTGGCCCACACAGAGTTGGGAATCACATCAGTGAGATGGGGTTCAGGTTTGTCTGTTTGTTTTGCTTCCTACTTCTGTGATCCCCAACTGATCTGTCTATGGGCCAATGTTCCCCAACCCAGAAAATGTTCCCAACCCCTGCATTATAGCAGCCCCTAAAACCTACAGGTTTTGTGCTGTAGTTGTATTCTTAAAGCAATAGTGAAATACCGTCTTGTTATAATCAATAACGTAGTATTTCAGCCTTTCCTGAGTTCCCCATGACAGCAAAGCACACTCATGCATGCATGGAGAAATGTCCCGTTACTGCAGCTAGTGCTGTATTAGTTAAATGTATGGCTAGTTTTCCCTTAACAAGGATTTTTAGTTTATTTTGTAGATAACCACAGGGAGATAATGAAGTGCAGGGCCAGCATTTGGATTCTTGGAGGGAGTCACCCACTAAGTTGTTTGGAAATGGCTCCCCTCAACCTCTGCGCTCATTTCCTCCAACCAGTTCTGTCCTCTCTCCTTGCAGTCTCAGTGCTCCACTAGTTCTACCTCAGACATGACCTAGAAGAAATCCAGTCAAGAGATCCAGAGATCCTGCCCCTCAAATGGGGAAGCCCTTTTGAGGTTTGATAGGTCTCAAAAGACATTTCTGGTGCTATTCCAAGAGTGGAACAAATAGAATTGGGGAATATATCCCTTCTGTCACTAGCATCTTCAGCTCCATTGCCTCTGACTGCAACAGGGTGCCAGCAGCAGAGATAAATACATCTGTAACCAAATAAAATCAGAACCCTTTTCTGAGCCATGAGCCTTCTACAGTCTTCCACCTGTACCTCAGTGGGTAAGCATTTAGTCTGTCCTCGTGAGACAGTGTGTGTCTGGCAAGCCTTGACACCACGCTATGCTTTAAGAATGCGGTTTTCAAAAACCGACTTGGAGGATATCCAGGGCATATCTTACATGTGCACATAAGAAAAACTGGGTCACCACTAGGAATCGTCTCTTCCTCCTCCTGCAGGTGCTCTGCAGCGTGAGGTAACTAGAACAGCAGGGGCTAAAGATATTACAAAACCCATTAATAGATCAACTGTCTAGGGACACAGAGGTTTAAAACACATTGTGTGAGCCACTCCTTAGTCAATAATTCCCCATTCATCTTATTTGCAGCTCACTGAAAGCAGAGTATTCAATCAGAATTAAGTCTCACTTCATGAGAATGAGAGCTGGCATGTAAGAAAATCTTACCGGGGCTTTATATCAATTACCATAGCAAGCAATCAACTCTTTTACCACACTGGGCATAACTAAAAAACAGACATAATAGAACAAACAGTGGTCCAAAACTCACCCAAGTCCACATGATGTTTGTCATTGCACTGGGGGTGTTTCCCTAGGTAAAATCCCTTCTTCTTGCATGTAAGCGGTAAGAAAACCATTTCTTTCAAATTATAGGGCTTTTAAATGATGGCCTCTGGAAGAGAAGGGAGACGTTTGCAATTTTCAGTCCTTATTTAACACACAAAGTATAGTATAAAACAAGTTTCATGCATCACAAGAAGAATTTATGTTGGTCACCTGATCCGTAACAGCTCCCAGAGATCTGTATTGGCAGAAGCCTCAGTTCAAAGTTTGGTCTAGATTCACCCCAGGTTGAATAAGCTTCCACACACAAAAGGGAAATCAGAAGCCCACAGGGATTAATAGAAAGGTTGCAATGATGTTTGAACCAAGCCTATAGTGGGTGAGGGTGGCTGAGAGGGTGTTTGACCCTAGTCTGGAGAAAGGTGACAATTGAGATACTATGCATTCTCTTGAGCAGGTTCTGCCATCAGGGAACCTGTGGAAGAAAGACTGTTTTTGTTTTGTTTTGTTTTCAACTGCACTGGCCAGGAACACAGAAGATGTGGGTGCTATTGCCAGCTCTACTGTGACATCCTGTGGGACTTTGGGCAAGTCACTTAGCAGCTCAGTTTGGAAGTTCTTCATCTGAAAGTCTGTGTGTGTGTGTGTGTAAGCCATTGATTGACAGCTGTCCTCTGCTATGGTGTTATTAGTGAGTGACTAAACCAATCCTTAATTGGCAGAGCCGACTACATCGGTTGCATAAAAATCTGCCGATTGCGGGTGTTGTGCATTCTTTACAAATCCCACTCTTTTCCTGTAATGCCATTGACTCTCAAAGCATTTGACAGCCTGTACAATGGCTTGCCACCAGGACAATCTGTCCTGAGCTAGAATTTCCAGATCACTGGGAGATACGCCACACAACTTCAAATTGGCCTTTAAAATGACTTTATAGTGCTTCTACTGACCACTAATAGGACACTTTTCATGAGCATGTTGGCTATAGAAGATGATTTTGGCATCCAGGTATCATCCATCCTCATAACGTGACCAGTTCAGCAAAACTGTTTGTTCATAACATTGCTTCTCAATGCCCATGACACCACACAGCTTAAGAATCTCAGTGTTAGGAATTTTGCCCCACCAATTCACATAGGCAAACTTCAGATATCACATTTCGAACTGATTGAGTTTCAAAACATGGCAGTGATATATTGTTCATGACTGAGCCATACAGCAGGATGTACAGGACAACTGCCTGGTAAACTGCTACCTTGGTATGGTGTTTGGTCAATTTTCCAAAGGATTTGGCTAACTGAGCAGATACATCATCCTGCACATTTGTGCTAGAGGGCGGTACGCTTACGACGTAGTGGAACTCATTAACAGCCTTAAGGATAGTATCAGCCGTAGTGATCATTAGAGTGCTGGACTCTTTCCAAACAGGCTGAGCTGTAACCTCTGTCTTCTCGAGGCTCACTGGGAAGCCCAAACAGTGAGCAGAAGTAACAAAGCGATCTAAAAGTTCCTGTTCATCCTTGACTAAATGAGCCAAGAACGCACAGTCATCTGCAAACAGAAGGTCACAGATAATTGCAGTAAACACTTTGGTGCAAGCCTGGGTTGAAAATATTGCCATCTGTTGGGAACTGAATAGGTATGCCCAACATGCAGTCCTTGAAAGCAACCAGCAGCATGATTGAAAAGTAGATGCTGAACAGGAGAGGCGCAAGGACACATCCTTGCTCTGTACCATTTGATATTTTAAAAGCCACTGGTGTCTCTCTATTGTTAAGGACTCAATCTAACTTACCATCATGAAAAGACCAAATAATACTGGTAAGTTTTTCAGGACAGCCTATTTGCCCAACTACATTCCAGAGCCCACTTCTGTTCACTGTGTTGAACGCGCCTTGGTCAAGTCAATGGAAACCACAGTTAGGTCCCGATGTTGTTCTCTACATTTTTCTTCTATCTGTCTGGCTGTAAATATCATGTTGGCAGTGCCTCGACTGGCAAGAAATCTGCACAGGCTTTCAGAACTAATGCCATTTTTGAACAGATAGTGAAAGCCAGTTGTAAAGGATGAGAGCCAGGATCTTACTAGCTCAGCGCCATGCTAGGGATGTTGAGTAAATGAGTAACCACTGAAAATTTCAGCCGCTACTCAATTACTCATGGGTGGGAGATGGCTCCAGAGAGTAGACTCCCCTCCCAGCCAGCTCACTGGAGCCAGGATGCAGCATTTGAGCCTCAACCCAGCTTCAACAGATTCCCACCCTCCCTCTTGTCGCAGCAGGGAGTGGGGGCGGGCTCCCCACCAGCTTGTTTGGGCTGAGAAGCAGCATTTCAGCTGCCTCCTGGTATGAATGAGGTCCTGCAGGGTTGCTCATTTCCCTCTCCCTGCCACCCCACTGTGGTATAACAAGGGGAAACTGACAAACTTTCACAGTACCCTGGGACAGTTCTGATGGCACTCCAGTACATCGTGGCACACTGGTTGAAAAGCACTGCCCTAGTCCAAGGGTAGCTGAGAGAACGCATTCACAGAATTTAAACTGTTGTGAAGTGATGAGGTCTGTATATTTTGCTCAGTCAGGAGACAAGGAACAAAGCTCCAAACAAAATGGCATTTGATTTTAAGTGCGAGCACTGTGGAGAATCCCCTTTCTTCTGCTAGGGGTAAGTCTACACTACACAGGCAGGTCAATAAAAGTCAGGTGGTGTAAACACTGTTTGTCAGCACTTTTGCTGATTAAAAAAAAAAAAAGTTCCACCCCTTCTGAGCAGCATTTGCATTATGACTGTTACTCCAGTATTTGCTGAAGCAAAGCTCTCATCTTTCATGGCTGGGGAGAGGTTTAAGCACCATTGAAGCACAAAAGCCTTGTTGCTCAATTACCAGTGGAGACAAAGCCTAGAGGTCTTCTGGAGCCCACCTTCTCTGTGTGTTTAACTGTCTTACTACTCCCAGGTAAGGCCCTTTTTGCCCTTAAACTTGGAATTGACATCCAGGACCTATGTAAAGTGGGATGCAAAGACTGAACCAAGCTGCTTGGAGACATGCCCACAAGTCCCCCTCCTTCAGTTCCCATGCACAAACTTGAAAACCGTTGCAACTGTCAATAGTCCTTGCTTCATGGAATAGAGCTGTTCTTTAGCAATAATATCTCCTGCCCTTCCCAGGGTAACCCTGAACCACAGAAACATCCTCTGCAGGTAAAGTGTGTGTGATGCTGTCTCAGGCAGGCACTGGTCCGTAAAACGTCTTCATTCTTTTTCAGGATGTGAATGTCTGATGCAGGGACCCAGTGTAGGCTGCCTGCAAACCATGCCAGTTATTTTCTGCTACAACAGTCACCTCAAATCTCAAACTGAATGCCAGCCCCCTGGTACTGAGCAGCTTGAAACACTCGTGTTGGTCCTACCTGCCTTTCTCTACAGACACTGCCTGTACTACACACTTTCAGTGAAAGAAAAAGTAAAAACTTTAAGACAGTCATGCTGAACACAAGTAAAGGAAACTGTTTCCTCGCCAGTTGGCGCAGGGTTATCATAGCACTGCTCCTCCTCTGGGGGCTGATAGCATAGGCACCATCTTTATGAGTTGCTGGGGGATGGTCGACCTTGCTCTGCTTCAAGCCACACCCCCACTTCACCCCTTCCTCCCGAGTACCCACCCTAACCCATCTCACGCCCTCCCTCATGCTCTGTTCTATCTCCTCCCCCTCCACCCCTCAGCGCCTCCTGAACGCCTCTGAACAGCTGACTGCAGTAGGCGGAAGGCACTTGTGGGGAGGATCTGATGGGTGTGGAGGTGCTGCCAGTGGATGCTGAGCACGCATCTCTGACTGATCACATCGCTTGCTGTACCCCAAAGAACACCCCCTCACATCTGCCAAGGCCCTCGCTGCCAGTGTAATGGGCCCAAGAGCAGAATGTGTCTTATTACGTGAATCGGTTTTGTGATATTTAAGTCAGTCACGAGGTTCACTGGCAAAGTGCGCCGACGGCGGCTGTTCACTGAGGAGTTGCATTTTGCTCTAAGACAGATGCTAGCTATTCTTCCTTTTTGCCTCCTTTTCTGTCTCCTTCCCCGTTCGTCGTCCTTCAGTCTCACTGTCATAGGACAGTAAAAATTGCACCTTTAAAATCGTAAATCTCCTGCTGTTGCAGTTCTAGGGGGCCTGGCCCAAAAAGGGAGTGGGTGTGGGGGGGGTCAGAAGGTTATTGTGGGGCAAGTTCTGCTGCCCTTACTTCTGCACTGCAGCTGGTTGTGTCTCTGCCCTCAGAAGGCAGGACCGCCCCCCAGCAGCATGGGAGGCAGGATGGATGGTATAGTATCGCCACCCATACTCAGAGCCATGCAGTCCATAGGATGAAGTGGTGGAGCTGCCAAAGGCTCTGTGCTTTTGGGAGTGCTGTAATGGCTGCCCCCACCACCTTATGAGCAGGGGGGACCAGAAGATTATGGGGGCCTGGTGCTGCAGCAATGGGAGTTGCCTCCCCCCCGCCCCCGCACACAGCATGTGGGCAGGGGGAGTTCAGCAGCCTGTGCTGCACCTCCGCGCTGCCGTCCCAGCCTGTTGTCTCTCATTTCTCCACAGCAGTGGGAAGTAAAGTGCTGCAGCACCAGGCCGCTCCGCTTCCCACTGCCAAGCAGATGCAGGGCGCAGCAGGCCGGGAGGGTGGTGTAGGGGGAGGCGGAGCAATACTCCAGCTCCCACCACCTTTGAGGTGGATGGTGGGGGGGGGCTAACCCTTGCTGCCGTGGCACCAGGCCCCATAATCCTCCCCCCAGCAGTTTTGCTCAGGGGAGGGGGTGGGTGGGGATGGAGCCTGCAGTGTGATGGGGTGGTTGCCTCAGGCCCCACTGCTGCCTCAGAACAGCTCTCGCCTGACTTCTGTGCTGCTGTCTTCAGAGCTGGGCCATTGGTCAGCAGCTGCCACTCTGGCTGTCTGGCTCTGAAGGCAGCCATGCAGAAGTAAGTGTGGCATAGTCAGGGCCAGTCAGAGAGGGGTGCCAGGAGGGCCTTTTGTCCTTGGCCTCAAGTTCAAAGGGGCCTCAAATTTAGGCACTTGTTAATTTTTTGGCATTTGATAATTATTGCAACTTGTTTTCAACGTGTATTCCTCAATAATTGGTGTAGGTGCACAGAATAAAGCTCTGAGTTATTAAGGTTCAGATAATGTCTCACTCTCTTCTGGCGCCTTATGCTGTGTTCATGTGTCATTTGGTTATTTTAATATGGCAATGGGCCTCAAAAGCTGGAAGTAGCCTGGGCCTCTCTCGACCTTGAGAGGGCCTGGGCGTGGTAGGGTATTGCCATCTTTAATTCCACACTGCTGCTAGCTGTGGAACTGTCATCACAGCTGGATGCCTGATCAGCAGCTGCCACGCTCCTGCCATCCAGCTCTGATGGCAGTGCTGAAGTAAGGGTGGCAATACAGCAACAGTCCTCCCACCCCTGCAACTCTCTTGTAGATCAGGATCCCCAATTTGAGAAATGGGGATCGTCCCTGGGAAATCTGTACAGTACAGGATAAAATTACACAAAAGACCAAATTTCACACTCCATGACACATTTTTCATGGCCATGAATTTGGTAGGGCCTTAGTCAAAATATGTGGGGGGGTTTCCTCTTCCCTCATTTCTCTCATATAATTCCAAATCTACCACTGGGAAAATAACTGTCTTGCTACTGTCCAATTTCCCATGACAAAAATTTATATCTGTTCATTTTTATATATTCTACTTTACCCATTTTCACACTAATGATATGAGGATGTCTGTGGCATATAATTAGATCTACTAAGCACCCCAAAACCCTCATATATCTAGTTTCTACACCTATGTTCATGATTTTTTTACCTTTGTCTAAATGGTTAAATCTAATATTTTCATCCTTAGAGTTATAGGGGCTTCTCCATTGGTTACTTGCAGCAAAACACACTGGTTTTATCATTGCACCACCTGCCAGCCACACAGGTTGGTCCTGGAGAAGTTCCAAGCCTATAAGAGTTGTTTCTGAGGCTGTGCCAAAAGTTTGGTATCTACAGTCTAACAGTAGTCTTACCGATGCTCTATTCATCGTCATCATCAATATTTCTCTGCACCCCCACTTATTTCCAAGAATGCTTTTAAGTAAGTGTGTCCTACTTTTACAGTTAATTTTAACTACAAGATCCTTCCAACCTAATTTAGTGCCAAACACCACTACTGGGAACATGAACTTTTGAACAATCAGAATTTTTTCGCCAAAAAAGAAATAAGCCTCAGTCTTCCCTGATTGTCTTCCTGGGTGAATGCATTCCCTTAGTTTTTAAAAGTGAGAATTTAAATCCTCAATCACTTCCCCACTTGGAAATTTTCTGGAGTGCCTCATTTGTCTTTTCCACAGCTACTTTTAGTCTTTATACTTAGTCCATAATGCACAGTTATCTGTGAAAAGGGAAATACCTATTCCTGTCTGCTGAATTTCTGGGAAGT
Source organism: Carettochelys insculpta (assembly GCF_033958435.1). Taxonomy (NCBI): domain Eukaryota; kingdom Metazoa; phylum Chordata; order Testudines; family Carettochelyidae; genus Carettochelys; species Carettochelys insculpta. The sequence continues at coordinate 95,146,289 of NC_134139.1, forward strand.
TATTTATCATAATGGAAAACAAAATAGACCCAATAACACTTCCTTGGGGTGTTCGTTTTATAAGCATGCCCATTTTGGATAAAACTGTTCCCATTTTCATTTGTATAGTTCAATCACTTGAAAAAGTCTCTTAGCCAGGAAATATTCTCTCTTCTATTCCAGTTTTGCCTAGTTTAAGTAAGAGGCCTTCCATCCAAAATGGCCATGCTAATGGCCAATCAAAGAATACTAATGAGGCACTGAAATGAATATTCAGCACCTCATTAGCATGCTGCCGGCCATGGCACTTCAAAAGTGCCACAGCTCGCTCGCCTGCCACTTGTCTACATGGGAGGTCCTTTTCAAAAGGACCCTGCAAACATTGAAATCTCCTTATTCATTTCAGCACCTCATTAGCATTCTTCGATTTGGCCATTAGCATGGCCATTTTGAAGTTTTTCTTAAGTGTAGACATAGCCAATATATCATAAATGCATTTTCAGTGTCCAGTAAAACTTTTCACAAAATTCTTAGTCCTTATGCTTCCCCCACCACCCCTGCTGCTCCATTTCTAGACTCACTATATGGTCAGTTGTGCATCTTCTTTTTCTGAAACAATTTTGCGCCTCTGTTACAATATAGTTTTTCTTTAAGTGTTCCACTAGTATTCATCATTTGCTCCATGATTTTTCCCCACATAACCTGTGATGGCAATAGGTCTTGTGTGTAATTTGCATGGTTTTCTAATTAGTATCAACGAAACTTGTTTCCAGTCTTTGGCAGTAGTCTTTTTCCTCCAAGATCATTATGTTACTACAAAAGAATCTTTAGACTCTTACCTGACAAGTGTTGAAGCATTTGATTACTTATATTATTTTATCTAGAGCTGTTATTTTTTCTTTGTCTATTGGCAGCAATAAGCTCTTGTGATCTAAATTTTTTGGTTTAACACATCCTCAGTATATTCCTTTTAATAGCTTACATTTTTCCACAATCAACCTTTTCAGTCATGAAACTCACTGCTTTGATTCATATCCCTACTGACCTTCTGGCATTCTTTTGCTGAAATGTCTGGCTTTCTTAAGCTTGCAATCTCAATTGCGTTGTTCACAATAAGGCATTTACTTCAAATGCCATTCTGTCTCAGAATCGGCTTAGATATTTTTGAATCTGTGTTCCATGGCCCACAGAAATTTTTCCAACTTTGTTGTCCTTTTGATAATCCTTAGTGAATTACAAAAGATGCAAAGCAGTGGACAAAGTCTTTACTATTTAGTTGGCCATGTCTACACTGACGAGGTCTTTTGGAAAATCAGGCCCTTTGTTGAAAAAACATGCAGAGCGTCCACACACATCACCTCACTCTTTCAATCCACATTGAAAGAATATGGCTTTTGTTCCAGAAGCCCTCTTCCGCTCCTGGATCACAAAGAACACCTTCTTTTGAAAACTTCTTTCAAAAAAAAAAATACATGTGTAGATGCTCCCCAGGCCCATTTTTTCGAAAGAGCTGTCCTCATGGCATTGCATTTTTCAATCCCCAGCCCATTCTTTTGAAAAAGCAGGGGCTCTATTGGCGCTCTCTATCAAAAGAGAGGATCGATCTTGTGATCCATTTCTTTGTGCGTGAATGCACTCTTTTGAAGGATCTCCCAGACAGATCTTACAGAAGATCATCTTTCGAAGGGTTGCTTGTCCATATGCTTTAATGCTTTTCTTAATTGCTAATTTGCATGCCTCTTCCCACCAGGAAATCAGATTTCTATACTCAAATTTTATAGGGACAATTCGAGGAGTGGGGAATCACAACCTGCAGCATACTATAGTGACCTTAGGGAGGGCAAGTGTGTGGGCAGTTGAGCCAGTGCCTTTATGTTTCCCTAGGACTGAGGCTTGTCAAGGATCAGGCTGCAGCAGCAGGCTAATCCAGCACCTGGGGCTAATTAAGCGCCTGCAGCCAATCAAGGCCTGTGGAGCCCTTTTATAAGACTTCTGGGGTGGGGGGTGGAGGAGTGGCGAGAGAAGGGGATGGACCAGGAAGAACTGCAAAAGGAGAGCCTGCGAGAGGGAAGGGCAGCAGCCAGTAGAAGGTACTGAGGAAAGTGTCTGGGGAAGTGGCCCAGGAAGGAGGCTGGTGCACTCTGGGCTGAGGGAGACAGCCCCTTCAGCAGCAGCTACCTGGGGACCCTGGGCTGCGGCCTGGATTAAGTGGGAGGGAAGTGGGTTCTCCCTGACCACCCCACAACCTCTGGAGCATTTTGGAAGGTGCAGGAAAAGACCCAACATCCATCCAAGAGACCTTCCCCCAAATTTAGGACCATGCTGGTGATGAGAAGGGCTCAATAGGCTGTGCTCTGCCCTTGGGAAAACTGGGAGGTAGAGCAAAAAGGGAAACAGCGAGCCTCTGAGGCATCCCTTTAACTGCCACAAAGCACAGGACCCACAAAGAATGCCTCAGGACTGCGTCACAGAGGTTTTGTAGATTGTGAGATCAGATGCTGCTGGAATTCCTTGTATTACATTTTCACAGAAGTCTTCATTTGTTTTCACCTTTTCCTGGGCCTTTGCACTTAGTAAGCCCAGGGAGGTGATCACTTCGCATTTTGTCTTCTTTATGAATTTCCTAGATATATTTACTAGCCATATTTGTTGCAATTCCTAAATCCAAAATACAAAATGAGCTAATCACTAAATTAAATGTAGTTGGTGCTCCTATATTCCATACTTCCAGGTAAAGCATATCAATAAATAGTACAAGCATTTACCATTTAGGTCACTTTTCTTACTTCTCTATAGCAAATTAGGACTGTATAAAGATGTCAGATTTTGAACGGATTTTTTATATTAACTAGTGTCTCTAATTCTAAAGTAACCAATTTTTACATTGTGATGAGGGTGTTTAACTCATAAAAGATTGACATAGATAGACAGGTTAATAAACCCCATGACAGGGGACACCTGGAGGAGAGCCACAGCTTGTAAATTCTGATGATGAAGCCCTGCAGGGCAGGGGCAGGCTAAGCTGGTATACAACCAGAAAGTAAAGACAAGAAGATGTGATGGAGAGAACACTTCAGTCACCTTGTAGAGAGGAAGGTAGTGGGTAAGAGATAAGAAGTAGGCCTAATTGGGGGAGTAAACCTGGAAATAAAGATGCTGGCAAGAGCTCAAGTGACAGGTCAAGTAACCACAGGGAGCACAAGAACTTCCAGTGATAAAGCAGGGGAGGTCCAGAAGACAGAGAAAGGCAAGTAGGAAAGACCCTAGTGAAACAGAACAGAGTCTAGGATTGCTTAGACAATGGTTGTTTGTCACATGGTCCCTGTGCTAGAACTCAGTGTAAGGGCTGAAATGGAAGATTGCCTCTGTTCCCTTTGACAGCATGGAAGGGGAAAGCTTGTGGTGGCCTGGCCAGATGACCAGGCCATAAAGAGAGAGCAACCTGTGTAAAGCAGAGGGCACAATGAAGCTGAAAGAGAGGGGGAACTGAAGGAGGAGGTATTGCACTGCCTGAGAGCAAATGCCCTGATGCACATGCAAGGAGGCACCACAGAGCCAGGAATCCCTATGACACATGGATTATAAACATCTGTATATCCAATCACCATTTTATTCACATTGTAGAGTAACATCCAAAATACTTAAAAAAAAAACCAGATGGCTTCGCTGCTATAAACATTTTCAAATATATTGCTTTCCATTACAAGACAGAATACAAGGGGAGTGGCGCTCACTTTATATTATTCTGTTTCGAAGATTTGCACTGGAGACAAAAAGTCCTTTCAATTAATTTCTGAACAGTACCTAGTACAATCTCTTTATCATGAAAGGGCAACTTACAAATGTATACAGTATTTGGTTACAAAATTGCACTCAAAGACAATATAAAACTTTGGAGCCTACAACTCCACTTAGTCTTACTTCCCAGCAGCAGAGGCAGAGCAGTCAGTTGCTTCCCGGAGCTTACAGAGGGAGAACCAGATTGCTGTTCTTTGAGCCAGGCAGGACCATGGACAGCTCCTTAATTATGCTTATAACACCACGAGATTTTTTTTTGGGGGGGGGGGTCAGGTGGGGAGAGGCAAAATGCTGCTTTCATTGAAAATACAAAGTAAAAAGCATATACATACACACACAAACACCAGTCCTTCCAGAGTTATTATAGTTACCTTACCAGTGCGTTGTTCACATCAACCTACTGGCCAGCTAGGCTGAGCGCAAGGGAGAAGCCAGGCTCTGTCTGTCTGGACCAGTGCTCCTGATATTGGTAGGACAGAACAGAAAGAAGCAAACAAGACATTCAGTCTTCTACAGGAATCCCGTCTACACAGTTTTATGAATTTTGCTGCATCATGTTATAATTAGTGACTTTGCTTTATATGTCTATTTGAAGGCTATTTTTATTGTTGTTTAATATTAGTTTGCTGATTACTTTGGGTGTTGCCTCCACCCTGGTTTTGATGGATTTGTTGTTTGTACATGTTGAGAGTGCTTGCTTTTAATTTCAGGGTCACTTTTTTTTCATTCAACAACATATACAGCACATTATAACAGTGTTTCAATTTATACAAAAATTATTATGGGATCAGTCATGATATTCAGAACTGATATCCACAAAGGAAACCAACCTTTAAAAGACAGGACTGCACCCAAGGAAGCTTGCTGACAACTGGATGTCCATCTAGCTAGAAGACCAGTGGGACCATGGACAAGGTCTATGCCTGATGGGAGGTTGTGCCCAGGGAACTGAGCCTAGAACCTACCCAGACTAGGCGAGGGTACCATGATATACTCTGCTAATCTGGCTGAAGACTGAGCCAAGTTAGGGCTGCTGAAAGGGTACCCATGAAGGTCCTGAGATGGGCCCCTGTTGGGATGCTAAAAAAGGCTGTGTCACCAGAAAGAAGTGTTTGATGCCACAGCCCCACATCAGGGCCATGAGCAAGAACTAGAGACCGTATACTCTGGCACGGGGTACAGTGTGCATGATTGGGCAGGAGGCTGAGTTACTGACAACCCACCAAACACCTGTCAGGCAGTGGGGCACTTGTGAGTGGCAGGCACCAACTTTTTGTAAGGATAGAAAGAAAAGCAGTCTCACACCTAACCAGAACGGGGACACCCAGGAGAGGTGGGTGCTGTTGCGTTCAAAACTGGCTGACTGCAGGCATGTATGAGTCAGAAGGGGGCACTTTTGAGGCTGTTATGAGCCACAAGAATGATTAAAGAATAGTAGGTCATGAAATCCCTGAGGTGCCATGTGGCTGCTTTCCTGGATCACTTCCTAGCAGTTCTCACTCTTCTCACAGAGTAAAGCAAAGAACTGAAAAGGCAGTTCTATACCTTCATTGTAGGCTTGGTCACTATAACCAGGCCTCAAGCAGCAAGAACTCCCGCATACTCCTTTCCAGGAGCCCACAATGCATTTCAGCTCAACTCCACCCTCTGGTTGACAATGAGCTCTTCTGCTGCCTTTAAGTTTCTCCTCCAGACTGTGCAAGACTGTGGGGCAGGGCCACATAGACCCTAAGCAGCTCTTTAACCCCTTTCTTTGCAATGTTGGGGTTAATGACACCCTCACTGACAGCAGTATGTATTCTGAAGGGTTTATAGGTTGAGGGCCAAATGCATCCTTGGGTTGGGTACATGTAACTCCACTCTAACTAATGGAGTTGTAGGGATTTCTTATTAGGGCTGAATTTACACCATTTGTTTCATATTTATAACTCTGAAGGGGAAGTTAGTTCTTCTGTCACTAAGTCATTTCGATGTTTTCAGTCCAGTACACTGAAGGCCAGAAAACCACTCACCGTATTACTGTGCTTTATGAATATCAAATGCGTCCTCCCACCTATCCCGGCGATAACTAATGTTCCCCACATCAAAATGTTAATTTCAAATCATTTTATAAATTGACTTTATACTGCACTTGTGGACATCACCAAACTCTCCCATTTACTTGATGTTGTTCCTGTAGTACCTAGGGTAGGTCAAGGAGGAAATTAAAAGCAAAAGGGAAACTTACAAAGTAACAGTCACATAAATAAATGGCATAAACAAAAATGACGGTGGATAGGATAGGCCATAAGGTTTTTATAACCTCTTATTTGAGAGAGCCTGCCTGACTCACTCCACACCATTCATGATGAGTTATGTAATCTATAACTGGAAGAAAATACTGATGGAAAAGACTCATTACTTTTTCCATTCCCCAGTCAAAGCAATGTTATTCCATACAGTATATTTTCCAGAGATTTGCTGAGTATGCTTTCTAACAAGGGCAATGTGGCAGGCCACCCTGGCTGCAGTGAGCAGAACAGGCAAGTGACCAGCAGCCAGCAGGACCAGAACCTCTAGGCAGTCTAAAGGGCTGGCAGATGGGGGAGCAGGGCCTGGTGCTGGTGTAACCCACACACCTATGTGTTATTCAGCATCCCGTGTAGTGGCACCTAGAGCAGTTCACAGAGAAAGAGTAAGTGTCCTCTACAGCCTAATCTGAGAACCTGCTAGCCTATAGCTCAAGCCATAGCGATGCCTGCACTCAGCTCCAGTAGGCCCAGGCTCAAGTCTGCCTGTGGGCAGTTACAAGTGGGGGATCGTCCAGAATTTCAACTAGGTCTCTGAAGTTTGGGATGCGCTTCCCCAGCTAGGGGAAGTGTGTAACCTGTGAGTGGCTGAGTGTCCCATGGCGTGGACCTAGAGCACGTCGGAGAAAGAATGAGCGTCCTCTACCACCTGAGCTGATGGGCTTTTAGCTCAAACTGAAGAGGTGCCTGCACTAAGCCTCAAAGGTCCCAGATTTGAGTCTGCCTGTGGGCAGTTACACTGGCAGCAGCAGGGGAAGTTAGAGCGGCCTGGGCCAAGCTTGCTGTGCTCCTCTGGCTCCCAGCATGCTGCTTGGGGGAAGGAGCAGGATTACCCCTAGGTTCACGGGTGGGAAGTGGAGTGACATGACCGGGGGCAAAACACCCTAGGGCCATGTCACTCGGCTTACCCCGCCACTGTGTTGTGCCTCACTGTGTGAGAGGGTCTGCCTTCTGCTGCATGGCCAGACTCCCAGCCCCGGTAGTCACCTAGACCACATCGCTGGGGGGGCAGGAAGACATGTGGGGAGAGTGGAACAGGAGCAGGAAGTGGTGAGGCAGAGGTGGGGAGGGAGCAGGGCAGAGAGGGCTGAAGCAGGGGAAAGGAGAGGCATGGCCCTGTAGCAGAAAATTGTATTGACACCTCCTTGGGCAAGGGATGGTGTGGGGGGGGGGCAGTCACATGGCCAGTGGCCCCTTTGTCCCTCCTCACCAGGCATCCCTGATTTCTAGTACCCTTTCCCCTCCCCAGAGCACAGTGTCCTGCCCTATTCAGGGTTACCCTATTTCCTGAGGGCCTTACTGGCTTATACGATCCCACATTGTAAATTAAAAAAAAAAAAAAGCCAGCTGCAGAGACAGTACAGTCAACATTCTCCGAAAGTCGCACCTAACCTTGCAGAACACCACAGCACCCCACCTCACCACAGCGTCTGTAAGCTTATATTTTTTCGTCCTAGAACTTTAACGTGTTGTGTGGCTGCATAGGAAAGTACTGGCACAATAGGAAGCACAATGCCAAAACCTTTTCTCGGTTTAGAATTCGTATATTCCGGACTCCATCGGTCTGTCTTAGGATCCTATTTGCTAGACAAAGCTGGAGCTAGTTGGAGTTGCCTTGGAAGCAACTACTCTAAAAGCTGTTATGTATGTATACATTGAGGTGTTTACATATGTTTTTCTTTTTGTGATAGTCATTAACGACTGCATTAACTGTACACGCCTGGGGATGTACACAAATATTACCATGGCCATCCGATAACACTGGCAAAATAATAGCTTTATGCTCTTATCTGTTATTTCTATTAGCCCTTAGGAGAAAATGTGGTGCAGTAAACCCTGGATTTAACAGGCTAATGGGGGAAAGGGTGTCTGTTTAAATCCAGAAGTCCATTAAATTGGAGGGTTTACTGCCCACCCACCCTACCAGGCTCCCCTAATCCCACCTCCCCCACCTCAAAAAAATTCCTACTACTCACCATTGGAACTGCCGCCACTGGAGAAGTCACCGGGGCCTGCCGAAGCAGCTGGAGGCCCTGCTGAGGTTGGGAGGCTGTGCCTCATGCACCAGAAAGAGCCCCGCTGTGGCCTGGAAGAGCCTCCTGAGCTGCCATGCGCTCTTCCCACCAGGGTTGGGGCATGTACACAAGTGCCGTCTGCCCGCGTAAGCACACCACTCCTGGTGGGAAGCACACTCGACGGCTCTGGCAGAGGAGGCGGAGCCTCCGGTGGAGGCAGCGGCTCCTGCAGTCGATGGTGACCAGAAGTCGTAAGTCACTGACATACTTTTCAGGAAGAGAAGGGAATGATATAGGATTTCATGGGCCTCGGTTAAGCAGACTTCAGGAACAATGGGGTCCGTTGTTCCCAAAGTCTGCTAAATTGGGGTCTCTAAAAAATTGAGGGTTTACACTATTGATGAACATGATTGGGGTTCCTGACCAACTTTTCTCTACAGAGCCACGAGGGTAGTGGTGAAAGAGGAAATAAGGAAACAAGAAGATCTGACAGAGACACAGCAGAACGTGCAATTATAAAGCAAAGTTGTGACAACGTGCCTACACAAACTAATTATCACATGCTAACTTATGAATGGACACGTTTGCTAAAATAATCATAGTCGTGGGCATGTTATTTTTCATGCACTTATCAAGTCCTACATATTTTCTGTTTGAATTTAAGACTTCAAAACATCATACGATGTGAAACTATAGGTAAAAACGTCATCAAAACTATATTAGAGCACCTCGGAGCAATTAAGTAGCTCTGTGTAATGCTGCATTGTAACTGAGGATATTGGCTGTGGCTTTCACTAGCCTGCTCTACCGCCAGAGTGAAAAATGGGAGTATGGCCATGTAAATATTCCAACGGAGGAGGGCTCTGTTACAGACCAAATCAGGCTTGTAGCACATACCAATCATTTGAAATACAAGACCTCAGGAAGGGTTGTCACACTTCAACATTTCAGTCAAAAATAGCCAGCAATTTTAATAAAGCCATGACCTATTTTAATTAGACTGCCTATTCCCCTAATCCATTGCTGCCATTTAAATTCTTTAATAATACAATAGGCTGCCAGGCAACTACTGAAGCCTGATGAATGGAATGATTTTGCTCTTAGCTGGATGCGTTCCATTTCGGATACAGATGGAAAATGGAATAATTCATATTTATTTGAAGGGAACTGAAATGTCATTTACTTAGCAGGCATCATTCCTATGTGCACCTCATGTTTCTTTGATTCCAAATTTCCAATTCTCAATATAAGTTAATCTTTATGTGAGCCTCGGAAAAATGGTACTTAACAGGCAGATGCCTCCACTGCAATGTACATAGTTACATAGTCTATAGCTTAATACAGCGATGAGTGAGATATATGAATTTAAATAGGATAATTCACAGTTCCTACTGTACTCTCAGATTGGGAGAAGCACCTTTGCAGCAGTTCTTAAAGTAGTAATAAATCTAGAGGTGGCCGTAGGGAACCAAGACAGCTTCAAAGAGGACAGGAGGACATGCATACCGTATGCAGCTTGACTTCATCACATGGAACAGAATACCCATGCAATGACTTCTAAGTAGGTGGGATGAGAGACTGAATCAAGCATTTGTAGCTCTCTCTCTCTCTCTCTCTCTCTTTCCAGCCCTCCCCATAGGTATGAGGTGGCTTCAAAGCTTTGCATGCACAAAAGACACTCACAGCTTCTGAAAGCACAGATCCACCATACCATTGAAGAAAAACATATTCAGTCATGTCAGTTTTGCATTAAAAACTTCAGGACTCTCTCCTCACCAATATTAGAAGAGCTCTGAAATATGCATTACTGTTCCTCCTGTGCCATAAATATTTGCTTTTACCTTTTAACTCCCCACCCCCAGGCTATAAACTGCCCCAATCCCGAATTCTTCACTTGGGATCCAAACTTCACAGCTGGTTCCCATCCCATAAAGGGATGAAACAAAAAGTCAGCATCCACCTACCCCTGACTCCACAAGATTCAGATTTGAACTTGCTATGAGTAAACTTAGTCAAAGGAAAGCTCCCGTAATCAGGACAATATGCAGTGTGAGAGATTCTGCCTGGAATTCCAATGGGTTGCTCACAGGAAAGTGTCACAAAGTGCCAGCCCAGTGGTTTTATGAATGCAATCCACACAGTCCTTTGACTTGTTGCTTCCTTAATGTACGCTGTAAATCACTGCCTTCTAGTTCAATGCACACACTGAAAGAAAAGGTCTACTTCTCTGCTGCAGCACTACCTGAATAACATTATAATCTTGGAGGCCAGGGGAGGTTAGAAAGAAGTTATGCACAGAAATATTGTAATGGGTGATCAAAGAACAGGAACATTTGCTTGCTAGAAATCAATGAATGAGCACTTTCTCGTGGCTACAAATGAATGACTGAGGTTTTTCTCTTCCCTTCATTTAAAAAAAAAGCACGAGGGCAGGGCATTTCAAATACCAAAGATGTTCACAGGAAGGTTCCTGAAGTCAATGCAAGTTGTATTAAATAATGAATGTTAGCGGAAAAATCCTGGATTTGCCTCTTTTATGAGTAATTATAAATGCCATAAATAAGAAAAAAGGTTGGTTAATTGAGAAATAGAGCAGTTTAGAAGTAGATTGTCATACATTTAGATGATGCTGTTTAGGGAGTGATTTCTCTTTTGAAGTAAGGAAGCAAATTACCAGTCACAAAGCAGCTGGGTAGCATAGGGAAATTGTTCTTGTTTTCCTGAGCACTGGCTTTTTAACCCCAGCTGTGAACCACTTAAGAATTTCAGCCTCAGGATGATCTAGAGTAGCTATTGTTTAAACTCTAAAAAAGCATGTCAAACGCTGTTGAGTAGTATTTCTTAAATTTTTTGAGGCCACAGAGCACCAAACAATTTTTTTTAAAAGCACAGAACACCGATGAAAATTTTCTTAAAAAGTTGTTGTCAGACTAAAAGACAGACAAACAGCAACATATACAGCAAAAGCAAAATGAAGTAATGTAATTAGGCATCATAACAATGAAGTAGTAACATTGTATCTGGTTTTAGTAACAGAATATACATGCCATCAGTGTCAGACATCAAAAAAGTGTCAGACGCTCACGGCACACCTGCAAGCTCTTCATGGAACACCAGTGTTCCGCAGATCATAACTAAAGAAACACTGCTGTGGAGGAGCTTGTTTGGGTTGTGCTCTTCCGGCTGGGAGAAGGATGCAACACCTCACATCAGTCAGGGAACTGCCCCTGTTCGGGGCAGGGCCACAGTCACTATGGGGTTCAGCTCCTTCAGTTGGCCAAGTAAACAAGCAGCCAATAACAGAGGGAGGGTTAGGGCATGGCTGCAGCCTGTGCTGGGGCTCAGCTCCCTTCATAAGGCTGAGCACACACAGTAACCAAACAGCTGGCCCTGAGGTGGGGTGAGGCAGGAGTCTGTGCAAGGCTTGGCTCCCTGCAGCAGGGCTGAGCAAACAGTAAGTAAGTGGCTTGCCCGGGGCAGGGCATGACAGCAGTCACACAGACAAGCCACTGGGGGGTCTGGAGAGGCAGAGGCTCCATGGGGCACAGGCTCACCCAGACCACTGCGCCCCTGCCCAGGGCCCTAACATTAGCCATTGGTAGCTGCCAGCCTGTGGGGATCCAGGCCACAACACAATGATGTAGACTCTAGTGGGACATCATGAAGGCCACTTCCTACCTCCCTCTCCATTGGCATGGGGTCCCACTCAGGATCTTCCTGGTAGCCACCAGGCAGCAGGACCAGGGACTCGGGCAGGTCGGGGCCTTCCTGGTAGCAGGCCCACAGCAGTTAGGGAGCTCAGGGCCCTCTGTGTTAGCAGGCGCCCAGCAAGCCCAGATGCGCTTCTGGGGTTGGCTCAGGGCAGCCCACAGGCTAGTCTGAAGGGGTCGTGCAAGCTGTTCCACTCCTGCTCTCAGGAGTCTTGCCCAGGCCCTCTATTCAGCTCAGAGGCCACTCTGTTAATGAGCGCCATGCCCTGCTCTGGCACTTCCTGCCTCGTGTCTCAATCTTGAGGGGGCGGGGGCAAGGGTGCTCTGGCTCCAGCCACCAAGACCTCCACTTCTGAGGTGAGGAAAAGCCACAACACCTCCCTCACTACACATACTCACATTCAAAAGCTTGTATCTCTTGCCAGCAGCAGCAGCTGCTGGTCCAATAAAAGCTACGAGCTCATCTACCTCATAGAACAGGCAGGGATGTCAGGAGGTCATGGAATCCGGTCCCCTGCCCTCTTAATAGGACCCAAGCACCATTCCCCTTTTTAATCTATTTGCCTCAGATCCCTAAATGGGCCCCTCAAGGATTAAGCTCACTACCCTGGCTTTAGTAGACCAATGCTCAAAGCACTGAGCTACCTTGTCTCTCTGAGAGCCAGGGATCATCGAGGCTACCACAGTGGTGCCAACAACTCTGGCTACTGACAGCATTTCTAGAACATCACATTGTGGGATCAAGAATACTAGGGATGAGAAAACTTCATTTCGTTCGTCATGACTGGCTTACTCCTTTTCTTTTATTAATACAAATCTAATGTATTTCTAAGGAGGGCTATGGCCCGTCCTCCCCAACCTGCCCCCTTCCCAGCAAGCATCATCACCTTTGTCTTTTAAATTTCTAGGACATAACCCATAGTTTAAGCAGAGAATCCTTCCTTGTTCTTGGAAAACATTCCTCAATGGCATCAGTGCTATCATCTCTGCCTGAGAGTATAGCATCTGCTTGTGCTGGTTTGAGCCTGTGATGCAGAACAACACACAGTACATTTTATCACTGCAGCAAGAAGACCGAACAGATGCAACAATATGGCCGCATCAGAGTCTTTCTTTTTGATGCAAAGCCATTCTGTGGAGCCTTTTGTTCGTCCTACAGCTGCTGCATTGTGATGCAGTGAACTGATCAAATATAGAGTAAAGCCCTTTTCTCCATACATTAGCCCACATGCACCGTTTTTTTTAAAAAAAGCCCTCCTAGCAGGGAAGATAGTAGGACAAAGACAAATGTAATAAGTTCCGAGAGAAAATATAAACTAAGGAAGGCAAATCATGAACCCAGGCTGCAATGTGCATACCAATAGGGGATTACTGGGTAGAGTGAGCAGATGTCCTGCTTTTAAAGGGACAGTCCCCTATTTAAGCCCTTCAGCAAGCGTCCCTTTTTCTTAAAAATGGGTAAACAGAAAATAAACATGGGACAATCTCTCCTCTCCCATCAGTACCAGTGGGTCCTGTTTCTGGCCAGATGCTTGCTCACCAGCTGCCTACCCACCAGCAATCCTTAAAGATAAGAAGGTAAATAAAAAGACTACAGCTACACAGGGGCTTTTAACAGGGGCTCAGTCAACTTGATGTTAATTTGAATGTTTGTATTGTGTAGTTGTATTGTGTAGTAGTTTGTATTGTGTAGTGATTGATTGCCATTGAACTCACTTCAATATGAGTAATTTTACCTTGCGTCCTGTATTCAGCATAGGAAAATGAGGTCACCCTAGTATTTGATGACCAAATGGCTCATGGGATTAATCCTCAGTTATGGAGCTTTTCACCTCTAAATCAGATTCAAGCCCAGTCCAGGCTGGGATGGCTGGAAAAGTACCAGGTTATGGCTTGTCAGGACCCATATAAAAGTTAGTTGGTGATCGTAAAGCAGCTCTTTGTGCACAGATACCCTCATCACAGCTGATACCCTCCTTCGCAGTCGCAGTAGAGCAAATGGGGTTGGAGGCCAAGCTTCTCTTGCTCTCCAGTAGGGAGCCTGTCCACATCAGAGAGAATGTGCACTTTACAGATTCTCTGCCCCATTACCTGTTGATGGGAAAATCCTGCTAGGAAACTGTAGGCTGCATCTACACTACGAGATAAATTTGAATTTAATTCAGTTAGCTCGATTTTACCACATGACTGTCTCCACTGTAAAGACCATTAGCTCAATTTAGGGAGCACTAATCTCAAGATTACAAAATTGCAGTTACCTGACAGGTGTAGCATCAAACTCCCATTCAGAAGTCCAACTAAACACCAGTGTAGAAGCACCATGCCTTAAAAGCAAATTTATGAGCCTCCAGAGGTGTCCCGTACATAACCCACAATGCCCCCCTCAGTGTTCCGCTCTGGCCGCTGCTCTCCAGTAACAGGAAGAGCCTGAATTGCCAAGCAGGAGCAGCGAGTCTTTAGCTGTGGGCTCATGTTAGTGTGAGAGCCTGAGAAACAGCTTTTCTTTCTTTCTACACTCTTAGTGGTACGCGTGCATCTGCCCATTCAAACAGCCCCTGCAGGGAGTTTGCGGCTCTGTCTGTACACTTGCTATTTTTTTCTGCACTGCCTGGCGCTGGCCCCTGCCCCACCATACCACATCAACCAGGCTGTGATGGGGGTCATGCTTGCATAACACACTGAGAAACAACTTCTCAGTGGTTTATATTTGTGTGCTAACCCCCATCCCTCCTCTACAGGGACCACACAGTCTGGGTCTTTTCCACACTCAGACACATCACGTTGATAGCCCCCCCCCCAGTTCCAATAAAAGGATGTGCCTGCCGTTCGGTGCTGGCCAAGCTGCCAGTCGCACATTTAGGGCCCCAAGGGCGGGAAACGGGGAAGTCTCTCCCAGAGGCTAAGGGGCTTGCTGCCACCAGGGAAGGACCACCTCAACTGGTCCTCCGCTAAACACCTCCCCCTTGGTCCATACTGCAGCTTGCTGCTAGCACCAGGGAAAAGGTCTCCCCTGGCAGCTAAAGGGCTTCCTCAACTGGTCCTCCCTCCACTGCACTCCCCCGGCCCATACCGGGGCTTGCTGCCACTGGGGAAGAGTCTCTCCCAGCAGCTAAGAAATTTGGGATTTGGCTGTTGCTGTGGGAAAGGACCACTTCAATTGCCCCCCCCGCCCCGCACCCCTCTCTTCGCCCATACTGGGACTTGCTGCCACCAGAGGGAAACCAAAAATTCTTTTTGCTGCACTTTTCTATTCTCCTTCTTCTCACTTTAAAAAACTGTCCAAGCCCCTGTAATATTTTCAGGGATCACATGCATGCAGTGATGGGAGGTGGAACGCTCAGTGGATGGCCAGTTGAGAAGACCGTTGTTGCACGGCAGCCTTATAGTGCACTGGAAAGGCAAAGACCCTTTTCACTACCAATATAGTGAATGGGGAAACCAAAAATTCTTTTTTCCTAGACTGTTCTATCCTCTGTCTTCCCACTTTCAAATCCAGTCCGGGCCCCTGCATTATTTTCAGGGATCACATCCATGCAGGGATGGGAGGTGGGATACTCAGCAGGTGGCCAGTTGAGAATATAGTCACTGCACTCATATTGGCAATGTAATGTGGGGGGGAAAACAAAAATTCTTTTTTTCCCAGACTTTTCTATCCTCTGTCTTTTAACTTTCCGAGTCCCTGCATTATTTCTAAGGATGGGCATATATTCAGGGATTGGGAGGGGAATAAGAAAAGTACAATGGGAGAAGATGACGTCAAGACCAGCAAGCAGACCCAGAATGCTATGGGGATGAGGGAACTGTGGGATAGCTTCCCAGAATGCACTACTTCCATAGTTGATGTTAGCCAGTGTGTGTGTGGCAGCAATGACTCGACTTTGTGGGGAGCACATGGGAAATGAGGATGGTCAAATTCAAACTTCTAAATTCCAGAATTAGAAAATCCATATAAATACATTCAAATTCACCTCATAGTGTAGATGCAGCCTCAGTCACTCTATCGGCAAACGGGCGAGGAGTGCTTTGTTGGCAGTTCTGGATGCACCTGGCGGAAGGGTCAGGGACAGACCTGTCTCTGTGAGATCACAAAGGTCGGAGAACAATACCTGAGGCACTCCAGAAATCAGACAGTGGCCGTTCTCTCACCCGACTTCATCTCCTGCAAAAGGGAATTCCTGTGACAAAGAATCAGCCCTAATCACAGATGTAATACCAACAGCCCTAGGGATTGAACCTACCATCAGAGGAACTAAAGCCCTGCACCCTACTGCATGAGCCAGCTAGTAAGCAGCTAGCTCTCAGAGACTTCACTCACCCTAGTATGAGGTCTCAGTGCCTCTGAGTACTACATAGAGAATTGTCAGTAGTTTGTGTACTTTAGCAAGAAGATCTCATCAGCTAATTGCATTTTCAGTGCTTACTCACAAAACAACAGAGAAAACAGTATTACTTCTGCTCTTTGGGAAGGGAAGGGGAGGCCAAAGGGATAAACTGCCCAGCGGCCTGGCAATTCAAAGGGCCCAGGGCTCCTGCCCACTGCTGCCACAGTGACAGTGGCTGAGCCTCTAGATCCTTTAAATTGCCATTGGAGAACTGTGTGGCGCTGTCCTGATATGTAGTACTGAGCGCTGGCTGCCCCCAGCCCCACCCTTCTGGCTGAGGCCCTACCCCATTTGGGAGCACAGAGCCAGGTGCCCCTTCACCTTGTTCAGGGGCGTGGTGAGTCTGTCACTCCCCTGGGGGAGCCCAACATAGTGTGAGCGCAGGAAGTGAGGTGGTCCTCACTGAGAACTTTGTTTTTTGGAGACTGCAGTGTCAGCAGGAAAATTCTAAGAATGCTCAAAGCTGCCCAGGAAACCAGCTGGCCTGGAATCTGCAGAAGCTCAGCTACTTACTTAGTCCAATTCTGAACTCTTCAAGCAGGGGCGTTCCTTTTCTACAGTTTATTTCGTTGCCTAACACCATGAACCCCTGACCCTCACAGTGGCCTGTCATTGCTACTGGAAAGCAAATAAATGATTCCTCACATTTTTAAACTGGGAAAAGTAAAAATTAGAAAAGCTGCGTCTACACGTGCATGCTACTTCGAAGTAGCGGCACCAACTTCAAAATAGCGCCCGTCGCGTCTACACGCGTCGGGCACTATTTCGAAGTTAACTTCGACGTTAGGCGGCGAGACGTCGAAGTCGCTAACCTCATGAGGAGATAGGAATAGCGCCCTACTTCGATGTTCAATGTCGAAGTAGGGACCGTGTAGACGATCCGCGTCCCGCAACGTCGAAATTGCTGGGTCCTCCATGGCGGCCATCAGCTGGGGGGTTGAGAGATGCTCTCTCTCCAGCCCCTGCGGGGCTCTATGGTCACCGTGGGCAGCAGCCCTTAGCCCAGGGCTTCTGGCTGCTTCTGCGGCAGCTGGGGATCTATGCTGCAGGCACAGGGTCTGCAACCAGTTGTCAGCTCTGTGTATCTTGTGTTGTTTAGTGCAACTGTGTCTGGGAGGGGCCCTTTAAGGGAGCGGCTTGCTGTTGAGTCCGCCCTGTGACCCTGTCTGCAGCTGTGCCTGGCATCCCTATTTCAATGTGTGCTACTTTGACGTGTAGACGTTCCCTCGCTGCGCCTATTTCGATGTTGGGCTGAGCAACGTCGAAGTTGAACATCGACGTTGCCGGCCCTGGAGGACGTGTAGACGTTATTCATCGAAATAGACTATTTCGATGTCGCAACATCGAAATAAGCTATTTCGATGTTGGCTGCACGTGTAGACGTAGCCAAAAAGGACAGATCTCTGTGATGCTATTCCAAGAAATGCTCTAACAGAAAAGAGAGCATAAAGCTAAACAGGCAGTTTCAGATGCCCAGAAGCAATTCAGAAAGCACTGTCAACGGCGATTTTAAATTTGATAATCCTGTAACATTTATTTCTGCTTTTTAATATCAAATACCAGTATTTGCCTTTATGCAGCAAAGGGCTCCAAAATTAGATGCAGCCTCCCAGTGGAAAAAGCAATAGGGTGACTACTCATAGCACAACAAAGATTAAAAATTAGAATAAATATTAGTCTGTATTAATGAGAAAATGGAGAACAGAGGAAAAGTTATGGCTTTGTGCGTTACCGATCTGTAGCACATCCTCACCTTGCATCCTGTGTTGGACATCTGGCTATTTCATTTCCACATGAAGATAGTGTAACAGTCAGAATCTTACCATAAAAACAAGGGCTTTCAGGCCCCAATTCAGGAAAACACTTAAGATCATATTCCAATCTTTAAGCATATGAGTAGTCCTATTGACCTGCACTATATTAACTGTGTGCTTCAAGAAAGCAGAGGCATAAATGCTTCTCTTGTTGGAGCTTCCATCTCTCAATGGCCCAAATATGATCACTGGCTAGGTATGTAATAGTTTACTTATGATCACAGTACCTGTGATAAAATTGTACATACACAGATGCATTATGCATGTTTAGTCTCCCTCTTGAATAACCCACTGTTAGAGAAAAGATGTGAGAGTAGATTTATCATTGACCTGCCTGAGTAGGAGCAAGTCCTACATTCTTAGTGGGGCTTACTGATAGCATCTGATAGGTGTCCTATCTTCTGTGGAAACTAAGAGCTGATGACAAAAATTGATCAGAGACTCACTCATCAGCATGTGTATTTTGACTTACTGATTTTCATTGTTTTTATTCAAGATTTCTTCCTTTGTACTACTAATAATAATGAAAATAGGAGGAAAAAAGCTGCTTCAGGCTCTTGATTTGAGGGTCCCTAGTTCCTCTCGGGATGGTTACTCAATCTGACTAACAGCTCCAGGGACCGGCTGCAGATGGAACAGTGACCAGTCCTAACAAGCAGGGTAATAACCAAAAGGTAAAAGTGAACCAGTGAGGCCCAGTGTGGCACACCAGTAAGGGACCGGCCCCAGGGATCTGGAAGCCACACAGCTCAGTGGCTGTACGTCCAGCCCTGAGCACCCCCTACATGTACCAAACCTTCTGTCCTGAACAGCCCCGCCCCCCCCCCCCCCACACCTCCCCCACTGCCCTGATTCTTGCACCCTCACACCTGCCCTGCACCACCACCCCCATATTTCCCAAGGGAACAGTACCCCACAGCATACTATTTGTGCCTCAGAACACAGCTTTGCTTAATACATGGCGCTGGCTTTGGTTAAATGAGAGAGTAAGTGTATTGAAGATTCATATGACAGTGCACAGAGACCTACATGTTGAACTTCTCTAGTCCAGCAAGCATCCATAATCCAGTATGATTTTAATTAGCTGGATGAGCACTTTAGTGGTCTCATGCCACTAAATCAAGAACTGAATCTCCCTGTGCGGGGTTGCTGGACAAAAGCCATCCTGTGCTTAAACACCTTGTCTCAGAGCTCTGAAGTGAGGGCAAAGGTGCAGCTGCCCTCAATTCAAATTCAGTCTAGGATGTAGCAGTAAAAACATTGAATACCAGCCATCTGGCTCCACAAAGAAGGGGACCAGTGGCTCCCTCTAGGCACAGGCCAGAGAGCTGCTAGGTTTTGGTGCTTTCACTGCTGCAGCATGGGTTTGATCCCTGCTTGGAGACAGCTTGAGCCCTGCTTCTGGGCTATGCACCCTCGTGTTCTTTTTTTTTTTGCCTTTTCAAAAGTCTCTTTTTTCTCCTTCGCCCTCGTTCCTTTCAAACACCATCCTCCAGGGTCTGGTCTCACAAGGCCCTGGCCCTGTCCTCTGGCCCCTCCACACCCTGCCACCCATCTGACATATTTCCCTAGCTGCTCTCTGGCCCATGCCTAGAGGGAGCCACTGGTCCCCTTTTACAGGAGGGAAGGGATAGGAGCATCTGCAAGCCAACAAGAGGTGGGGGGGTGGGCAGAGGCATGACCTGGCCCATGTTTTTGCAGGAGTCATCTCTTCCCTCACCTCCCCTTCACTCCCCTATGGCTAGAAGCAGCTTGTCCTTTCCTACCTGCACAGTGTGAAAGGAACGTAACATCATTTGCTGCTGCTGTTGTCCACCAACCTAATGCAGCCACCTCCTGTTCCCTGACTACTGCGTGGGGAGGAAGGGGTTAAGCCCTAAGGCTGAAGTGAACACCATGGCGCTCAGCAAGCCCAGCCAGAGAGGTGGCTCAGCAGAGGAAGGTGGTTAGGGGACAGGGCACCCCGGCACGCCCTGGAGGCGGAATTTAGGGCCGGTGTGTGAAGACAGTGCCAAGCACTCCCGCCCAGGAACCTGCAAGATTGGGGCACAAACAGAAATAGCTTCTCCCTGACGTGGAGGAGCCAAGCAGGGGCTGGTTCTCCACACAGTGCTGGGAATGAGATACAGAGCATCATGGAGGGTACAGAAGAGCTTCAGGGATTGGAAGGGGTGAATGGGCAGAGCAGGGAGAGGACAGAGAGAGGGGAAGCATGTAAAGGGCCAATGGGTGGGCAGCAGAGGTCACACGTAAGCAGCCCCTGACATGCTCACCACCCACTACCGCAAGCAGCCGGGGTGGCTGGAAATAAGACAGCAAGTGCAGAGCCTGCTGACCAAGAGCCTGTGCATAGCAGAGACGACACTGGTAGAGCAGGCGGAGGAGCAGCCAATCTGCCCGATCACCAGCCACCAGAGCCCACCACTCACTGCTGGTGGGTGGGTGGTAGGTGAAGCAAGGATCCAGCCAGAAGCAGAACACACTAGTACTGATGGGAGAGGAGAGAGCGCAAATACCAGGCACTTTGCCCATTTTTTAAAAAAAGCAGGGACACCCCCAGGAGAGCTTAAAAATGGGACATAGGTCAACCTACGCCTGTCATTTCACTGGGGCATTATTTTGTTCATTATCTCCTGCTATAAACTGTTGTGTAGTGCTATTGTATGTCATTAAGCCGTTGTCACATTTCACACAGGAAGCAGGAGTATTTCAACTTCAGGTCAAGTAATTACTGTATGTAAAAGCTTGTGGGAAGAACAGTAAAAGCATTTTGTGATCCTTCCAGCTTACTGGTGAACAATGCAGATTTTACAGATGAAAGGCTGAATGGCTGAAATTCAAGGGTTTTCCACCACGTATTTCAAAATTTTGTGCGTTCCATTTTAAGCACACCACTTCTTGATGGTAGATTAAGTTTTTCTAAACCGGAAGGGGCTTTTTTTTAAGCGGGGGGGGGAGGGGCAAACCAGCTTAATTAAAAATATAGTGGAACCCTATTTTAGGCCAAATGGGATTTTTTTTCAAAATACAAAAATATGGATTTTTGCACAATTTTTTTATCATGCAAAGTTAGCTATAAAAGCAGTAAGAATGAGGTGTAAAATCTTGCAAAATGGAAAAAGTTTGTATACAGAAATCTGTGAAAAAGAACTTCAGCCATCTCTATTTAGGATGAAAATACTGTCTAAATGGAAGATATTATTAGAATTTCTAACGATCTTTCCATAGAAATAGCTATCACGTCACCCACCAAGATTATGGTTTGTGGACAAATGAGAGGAGCAGATGATGTATGAAAGCAGTTTATTTGGAAGCATTTTCAGAATTAGACTTCAATGACGAGGAAAATGAAAATGACATGTGAGGTCTAATTGGAATTCCTTTAGTCATTTGCCAAGGCTATTTAAAAGCCTTTTTTTCAAAAGCGCTCTTATCAACACTTTCCTCAGGAATTAGAATACTGTATAATTTAGTCCAAGCATAAGCATATTAATTTTTCAAATGGGAAATGGCAGACAGCTGGCAAATATTGATGTCAGCAAGTGAATTTTTGCTTGAGTCGTATCAGAGAATGAAAACAGGCTTCTTTACATCTTCCCTTGACAGAGCAAATAGTGGAATGTATTTCCCCATATGTTTCTTCATTGGCAATATTCTCTGCACCAGCTTGACTGAATGGGGACTGCAGCATGATCCAGCCACAGGAAGATGCCAAGTTGCCAGCTCTGTCCCACTGAGAATCTTGGTTACTAATTAAAAAAATAAAATCTTATCCTCCCGGGTGTGGAGAACTTCAGAACGTGACCACCAAGTCTTTTGCTTCTAAATGGCAAATAACAAGAATCCCAAACGTAGTATTTTAAAAACTACTCCTTTGGTGCATGACTCTCTTTTAGCGTTGGTGTTGGCCATAGTAAGGATGAACCAGACAGCAAGTTCAACATGCAGCTCGGATTTTGACACATCAGTGGCCAGCTTTGAAAGCTAACTAAGCACAGGTAGGAAGCCACATAGTGGGTCCTGAGGCCTCCACTAGGAAACCTATTGTGCAGAATACCCGTGTCCTTGCTTTGAGTCTCCTCACCCCATTCAGTGGGTTGGTTTGATATCAGCTTAAAAAAAAAAAAGCTTTAAATCAAATATTTTCGTACTGATTTCTTTTCTATGCATAGTATTCTCCATGGCTTCTACCCTGTAGTGTCCACCGCCTCCCTCAAGGCAGACCTGTCAATGTGCACCTTGAGCCTTAACACAGCATGAAAGAATACTAATAAAAAACTTGCCTGAGGATGTAATTAAGAAATTTGCCCCCTTTCATCTACCAGCCCATTCTTCTATGGAGCTTATCCAATCTCACTTGGCTGCTTGGCACTTGAGAAAAACTTCACCTTTAGGTAACCAGTTCAAGTCCAGTAATGACCAGAAGGTCCTGCATGCCCAAGAAAAGCAACTGCTGAGCTTCAATAAGACCCTGTAGGGGATTCTCTCCCTCTCCCATCCAACTATCATGTTAAAACTCTACAACATGTTTCTGACTCATCTTGCTAACATGGAGTTGCCCTTAACTCTTTCATCCAAAGCAGATAATGCCATTGCCTGTTATCCCAGTGCCTGGAGGACCTGAATGTATAACAGCTGGTGAAAGCATAACCCACATAGGAAGGCAGGGGATGATGATGTAGTGCAAGGGTGGGCAATAAGTGGCCTACAGGCTGAATACAGTTTGCCAAGGTTGTTCCTGGTGGGGCATGAGCACCTTATTTACCTGTGTGCCTCCACCCCATTGGCTACAGATCACAGTTCCTGGCCAATGGGAGCCCCAGGAAGCAGCACGGACGTGAACACCGTTTTCTGCAGCTCCCATTGGCCAGGAAGGACAATGCACAGCCAACAGGAGCTGCAAGTGGCCACACCCAAGGATGTGAAGATAAAGTACTAGTGACCCACCTGCAGCTAATCTGGCAAACACCATCCAGTCCGTGGGCCAATTATTGTCCACCCCTGCTGCAGTAAGAAAAGAGAATTCAAAAACCTTGCACAATTCAGAACTGTCCACTTCATCATTAATTAGAATCTAGCTACTAGTGATCCACATCTTTACTTTGAAGCTGAATTACTGCCATTTTCTCTACCTGGAGCTCACTGTAGATGCTAAACTGGTCCGTATAGCAGCAGCTATTCTCCTAAGTAGGCCACATAACTAAAAAACATTTCCCTCCATTACTCTTCACAATGCACTTGCTATTCATTCAGTACAAAATCTAATTCAAGGTCCCAGTCCTCTTTAAAGGCAGAAAGGGCTACAGCTTGATCAGCTGAAGATCAGCTGTCCCTCAGCATTCACCTTCCTGAAATTAATAGGAACACTGAAGCTAATGGTATCCGAGACAAAACAGATTAGAGCTGGAGACAAGACATTCTCGACGAACTATTGAACTTTCTACTGCGTTGTATCACAATGGACTCTTGCCCTGTCTTTCTGAGGGCTTAATCCAAGGACACATTGACTCCAACAGGGTAAGACTTAACTGCTTGAACTAGTCATTCCTTGACAGAGACACTCAGCACTGTAGCCATGTTAGTCCCAGGATAATAGAGAGACAAGGCGGGGGTGGTCTTTATTGGACCAGCTTCTGTTGGTGAGAGAAACAAGCTTTGGAGCTTACACCAAGCACTTCTTCAGGGGCTGCGAAAAGCCTGAAGCTGAACACAAAGGATTCTAGTCGAGCAAAATCTATTTATAGGCAGGGAACCAAACCATAGTTGGGGGGTTAACAAACACCACGCAGCAAGACATCCCCTGCTTATTGCCAAGATGACTACTGGAAACAGCAAAGACTGAACAGGGAGGAGGATCGGGCCCAAACAAGGAGGCTATCTAGTTTGTGAGAAAGATGATTAAAACGACTATTAGGGTATTCCATGTAACTAGTCTTTCAGGATATTAAGCTTAGTGTATGTGTTTTATTTTGCTTAGTAACTTACTTTGATCTAGTATCACTTGCAACCACTTAAATCCCACCTGTTATACCTAATAAAATCACTTTTGTTTGTTAAAAAAAAAAAAAGTATAATCGTTACAGTGGGCAACAGCTGTGCATCTCCCTCTTTTATTGATAAAGGGGTGAACTTAAGAACTTGCTCTATGTAAAACTTTTATCCAGAGGAAGATTGTTTATCTGGGGTTTTGATGCCATTGGAGCTGTGCACCTGGGGCTGTGTCAGGTCCCTGTGATGGAGCCTTTCCAGAACTGAAGGGTTCTCCATGTTTCCATTGCTCTGCTATGGACTGTAAAGACATCTCTGTGCCTTTGCTGGAGAGAAAAAAGAAACAGAACGTGTGGCCC
Organism: Carettochelys insculpta; assembly: GCF_033958435.1. Lineage (NCBI taxonomy): Eukaryota > Metazoa > Chordata > Testudines > Carettochelyidae > Carettochelys > Carettochelys insculpta. The sequence continues at coordinate 95,170,622 of NC_134139.1, forward strand.
AGCAGGACCAGGTGGTGGGTTGCCTCAGAGGACAGGTAGGTGGGCTCAGTGATATGATCAACCCATCAGGTGACAGTTTCAAGGGATTTCCATGATCCAACCTGGTCAATTTAAGCTAGCGAATGGGTATAATAGTTGTGTATACAGTGTTGTAGCCACTTTGAACCCAGGATATTAGAAGACAAAACCATGTTTTTCATTGGAGCAACTTTCTGAATATTTGAAAGACAAAGTAATGGCTTTCATTGGAGCAATTTCTGTTGATGAGAGAAGCTTTTCAACTATACAGAATCTTCCTGGTGCATGTTAGTATCTACTTGATGTGGATAATACATATATTAATAATTTATATATATGTTGTCTAGCATATTTTGGTCAACAGTTCACTTATCCCTCAGCCATAATCATCACCAGAAAGAATAAAAAGGCAGATTTCCGTGTCAGCTAAAAAAATGTTTCTATACCATGAAACAGCCAAATGCACAAAACCTTTAGTTTAAATGTACTTTTTATTAAACTGATTAGTCAATCCAGCCCTACAAACCAGAACAACCACATGATCTCCTATTATTTTGAGCAGACTAGTCTATCCTGGCATGAATTTGCTTTTGTACATTAGGTGCCCCTTGAAGTATTACCTCATTTATTTTATACTATTAAATATTAAATGTCATCTACAAACTTCCACTTTAGTTAGATTTTTACTTCATTGTTACTGAACGATAAATATTTAGAACTGCTTTATGAGCTGGTATCAGCATGATTAACAGCAAAAACAATGAGAAGTCCTTTGGCATCTTATATATTGACAGATATATTGGAGCATAAGCTTTCATGGGCAAAGTTCCACTTTGTCAGATGCAAGGAGTAGAAATTCCAGAGGCAGGTATAAACATACAAGCACATGAAAAGAAGGAAGTGCCACTCAAGAAGGCAGCCAGAGTTGATGAGGTCAGTTCAGTCAGGGAGGATGTGGCCCACTTCCAACAGCTGATGTAGAGGTGTGAACACCAAAAGCAGAGAAATTGCTTTTGTAGATGGCCAGCCAGTCCCAGTCTTTGTTCAATCCTAAACCGATGGTGTAAAATTTGCAAATTAATTGTAGCTCTGCAGTTTGTCTTTGCAGTCTGTTTTTGAAGTACTTTTCTTGCTGTTGTTTCAGGATGCTTTTTGTTACTACGTTTAAGTCTGCTACTGAATATCCAGGGAGATTGAAGTGTTCTCCTGCAGATTTTTGTATGTGACCATTCTTGCTATCTGATTTATGTCCATTTATTCTTTTATGTAGAGACTGTCCAGTTTGTCCAATATATATGGCAGAGCGGTATCGCTGGCATATATCATGTTAGTAGATGAGCAGGTGAATGAGCCCCTGATGGTGTGGTGAGGTCCTGTGACGGTATCGCTGGTGTGTATATATGTAGACAGAGTTGGCACCAAGGTTTGCTTCAGGGATTGGTTCTTGAGTTAGAGTTACTGTGTATATAGGTGCTATGAGAACTTTTTTCAGGCTGGCGGGCTGTCTGTAGGCAAGGACTAACCTGCCTCCCAAGGTCTGGGAAAGTGAAGAATCATTGTCCAGGATGAACTAACATGGCTACCCCTATGATTAACAGCATGATCAGTCCTTCATTAGAATGCATATCATTTACAGTGCCATGGAATAAAAGCAAAATTTACTGTAGTACATTGGGATGTACTTTACCCTGTAATGCAGAATACAATTACTGTTGAGTCTAATGAAACAGTACAGGCCTATAAAAATTCTACCCACTTTATACGACACATGCATCTTCTTCCCATCTTCTGCCTTTGGATATGTGCATGCTGATTCTACTGAGTTCAGTTGTTGGGAGCTGCACATGTGTAACTGAAGGTAAAGAAGATATAGCCACTCTCTGTATCCATTTTTGTTTTTAACTGGGAAGTTTGCAATTCTACTTATCACCCCTCAGTGAAACGACAAAGAACTGGTAGTGTTGCTTCCCCACAATAAAATCACTTTCCACAATCCCATTATCTTAACGAGATCTGAAATTCTGCATGCTTCCTGGCAGATACACCACTCACCACATTAGTGGGAGATGGCGAGAAGCCTATTCACTAGAATTCGTCAACATTTTTCATTGTTTCTCCACCACCATGCGAGAATGAGCAAGGCTGTTTAAATTAAATCCAAGTTTCCATGAAAAAGTTTAATTTCACCAAAAGTTGACTTTTTTTTTTTAAACCTCAACAAATTTTGAAGCTGAAACATTCCTTGTTTTTAATGGACAATTTTCACAAGATGTGTGTGTGGCAAGTAATAACTTCCCAAAGAGTTTTACTTTTAGTGTTGCAGCAGTATTATTATATCAGAACAGTACCAAAGTATCTTTTCAGTGCAAGCATCTAAGGAAATGTAAAGCTGAAACTTGCCGAGATCACCTCAACCTTTGCTTCAGTGGTGGCTTGACCCATGCTTTCCAGAAAAAGCTCTACCAGGCTAAAACTCGTAGCTTTTTGGTGTATTCAGGACTGTGTCTATGAATGGAGAGGCAGGATCGTGGACCTTGTGAAAATACAATCCTGAATAGTTGAGAGACAAGGACACAACTAGAAAGATCTAACAGTTTTTTCCTACTTACGATAAGGGTTTTGAAAAAGGCCATGAGATGCCTTGGGAGTGGAAATACCTCATGTAGGTGAAAGAAGAGCAAGCAAGCAATACAGCAAAGCCAGAACATTTCTATGAGAGTAAGCCAACCCATCAGAGAGTCAACACCAATGCAGGAGATGGTTCATATTTTTATTGATCACGTTATAGGTCACCTAGAGAGAAAAAGAAAAGATTGCCAAAGGAAAAAAAGAATCAACATTGTCTGAACTATTTTGCCACCTGTAATCACTACTGGAATAATAATAATACACCACATGCACACCATCCCTTATAATACTAATACAGGGATTAGCATTGTGGCTTGTTATTCTGGTTCAGCTCAGTAACCTGATAGGGTTCTGCTGCTGGGGAATAAAATGTAAAGCATCTACTGTAGTTAGCACTATCCCTACAAGTGCAGCACTTCCTGCACTGCTAAAAATAACCAGCACTGGTAGTTTATGCATGCTCAAAATTTAGTTTCTGCTTTTCATTTAATATAATTGACACCTTTCTTTAACTACTTTTAATGAAATACCTTCTTCTGAAACTAATATTGTAGAATTTTAAAAAACAAGTACAAAGCTAGCAGCTATGTATTCTATCTGTCCAGTTCCAGCTAAGGTACTTACATGGTCCCCATTCCCATAACATTTGAATACCTCATAATCAGTCATGAATTCATCCTAACACCTAGGCATGGGAGAAACTCCACTCACCTGTGGAGCCCAAACCCAGAGGCGTGATCAGAGCATGCCTAAACACCCGTTACCTGCCTGGCCCCACCGATAGATGGAGAAGCAACGGAGCACCCACATTGTGGGTAGCAGAGATATTGGAGGGGGGTGGGGAGCATAGGAAAACAGGATGAGCCAAGAGATAGTGGTATCTTGAGCAAGAGCATGGAGACCACTCATCAGCTGCAGGACAGGGTAGATCAGCTGCTTACCTAGCAGAAGGTTCACAGCTGAGAATCCCAAACAGAAAGAGGCACCTCTCTCTGGCCCACCAGCCAAGCACCCTGGCACAACCATTGAGACGGTTTCAATATTGTAGTTAAAAATTGACAGCCGGCTCACTCAGGACCAGGCTAAGAGGATGGCTAGTGTGGTGTAGACATTCAGGCTTAGGCTGGAGCCTGGATTATCACAGCCCGAAAGCAGGAGGGTCCCAGAGCTCAGGCTGCAACCCAAGCCCAAACTTCTGCACTGATAAACAGCCCCACTAGGCATACACTGAGGAGCCTAAATCATTCTTTTCTGCCTATCCTTCAGCACTTCACCTCTAGCTAGTTTACAGGCCTTCCTGCTCAGCTGGGCTGCTTTGGCCAACCTCTTCCTCTCCCAATGCACTGTGCCAGAAGCCCAGATACCTCGCACTCAGAACTCCACCAGGCCGCAAAGCATTTGGGGCACTTCAATGCTAAAGAGAGGATACCAAAGTACCTTGAAGGATCTAGGCCTGGGAGCGTAAAGCTAGGGCAAAAATAAAGAGTTTTCTGCAGCACAAGCGCAGCTGTAGCCCTGTAAGCTCTCTAGCATAGCAAATCTAAGCAAATGAGAGTTCTCCCGTGAACTTAATTAATCCACTTCCAGTGAACTTTGGCAGCTGTGTCAGCAGAAGCTCTCACACTGGTATAGCATTGTCCACACCAATGCTTAGGTCAGCGTAACTCAGTCATACCTATGAGCAAAGTAAATTATACCAACATAGGTGGTAGCGAAGCTTAACTGAGTAACCAAAGGTCACCCAGGAAGTCTGTAGCAAAGTGTGGAATCGATCGTGGGTCTCTGTCTCCAGCTAGCTCCTGATCCGATGGACCATCCTTCTTCTCTGGACTAATTAGTTAAGTTAAGTTAACTTGGCTTGTAATGTGATAGGTTTAATTCTAAACATGAGACATCCCTCTCTCTCTCTCTCTCTCACCACACACACACACACACACACACACACACACACACACACACGGCTTCAGGCAGCCAAATGTCACCTAAAATTAAAGGTGATGAAAGTGAGACAAATTGAGAAGCCGCTGCAGTAGCTGAAATATTTATGTAGGAATCAAAACAAACTAGACAAAGCCACCCACAGCTCCAGACAAACAGCACAGTGGGCATTCCATGTTTATTCAAATCACCCAATGCTTTCAGGGCTGCAAACCAAGCTGCCTACTTCCCAAATCAGCTCCCTCCATAGCTTTACCAGAAATAATCTCACTTCGGCTGCTTCTACACTTGCACCCTTCTGTCGGAGGGGGCATGGAAATGAGGCAGTTTGAAGCAGGCTAATGAGGTGCTGACATGCATACTCAGTGCCTCATTAGCATAATGGCAGCCACACAAATTTCAAAGTGCACACTTTGAAATGCAGACAGGCAGTGTAGATGGAGACAGCTTCAAAGTAAGCACTGCACTTCCCATTTGGGAGCAACGGAATGGGAAAGTGGGGCACTTATTTTGAAGCTGCCCCCATCTACACTGCCAGTCTGCATTTCAAAATTCACACAGCTACCATTATGTTAATAAGGTGCTGAATATGCACATTAGTTTCTCATTACCATGACCCCTCTGACAGGAGGGGACAAGTATAGAAGTAGTCTTACAGTGTTTTGTCATTTCTCATCCCGGCTCAAGTGGGGTAGACTAGCACCTCGGCGGCTCCAGCCATGGTATTGGCTATGGGAGGCTGGGGGCAGTGTGGGGAGCCAAATGAGTATTTTTCTTTTTTTCTTCAAACAAAAAAAGGCATTGTGGGTAGAAGAGGGAAAACTACAGGGCAAACAAAGTATACAAACTTTTGCCAAACTTTTTTTTTTTTTTTTTTTTTAAAATAGTTCATTTTGAAACTGAGTGAAAGGTCTGGGTGTGAGGGTTTTATCATATCCAAACCATCTCCTCAGATAACTGTGCTTGTCCCAGCAGAGAATCTAATCCATTCCACTTGTCAGTGAACATTGTCTCAGACTTCAGCAGACATCACTGCAAATTCTGATCATGACTGTGGGAAGTCAGTGTCTTTTTGAAAGTGCATGTGGCATTTGGGTTAAAAAACGTAAAGCCTCTTTTCATTGGCAGAGAGAGCATTCTATACTCAAACCTTTTTCTTCTGTTCTCGGATAGTTACCAGGAGATGTCTTTGCTCATTTCATTGATTAATTCACTGCCCGGTCCGCATCATGAGAGACTCTTCTTTCCAAAGACTATTTACTAAGACCAGGCTCTATTGCAGAGAATGGTGCAGACCTTGAACTAAGGGAGAATTCACTGAAATCCTTCTTTTCATGTTAAAATAGGAGAATTAGTAGTTTATGCATAAGAAAGACAGTTAAATCTTGGCAGTCACTCAATAACAAGTAGGACATCTTCATGTCACCCTCCTATTTGAGGGTCTGTTGATGACCGATTAGCTCAGTTCTGGAGCCGCAGATCTTATCACAGAAGGGGCCGGTGTTTGTAGCTGTTGGAGGTGCATGAGGCAGTTTTTATGCTGTTTTCTTCTTCTCTGCCTCTCTTTGTCTGCACTGTGCTGGAACCTCTCAAATTGCGCCACTCCCTTATGGATTACCATTCTCCACTGGGGACGGTCTTCCAATGGCAAGGTTCATGTCTACGTGAGCCTATTCTCCCAAGAGATATTTAGGATTCTCCTGAAGCAGCATTAATGATATTGTTCAAGTGCCTTCAAATGATGCTTGTATGTTGTCCAGGTTTCAGGTGCATACAGTTGTCTTGGAACAACCACTGCATGTTAGAATAAGCCCTAGTAGAAACACTTCATATTTAAGTCTGTATAGAGTACAGAAGGGATTTAATATGTGGGGGGACAAGTGTTCATAGTTTCTTTTTTTCAAGTTGTTATTTAAATAAAGGAAGAGGGAAAGCTTTCTCTGTACAATTCAGCAAAGAGCAGCATTGTGTTTGCAGAAAATGTCATTATTTTGCCATAGGTAAGTGAGGTGCATATATGCATATGCGCCATTCTGCTCTGTCTCTGATATTAAGCATCCCCACTCACGCCTAAGGAGAGAACTGACAAAACAGCATGTTTGGGGGGCCTCCATTTCTTATGGCACAACTCAAGACACCTTAAAGAGACCTATTTTTCAGAAAGTGCCAAGCAGTCACTCTGAAAAATCAGGCCTCTTTAGAGGTGTCCTAGAAAGTGAGGCACACAAAATCTTGGCTGTGGGCCTTAACAAGCTTCCAGAACCATTTGCAGTGTACACTGTGGCGAGGCAGATGCAGTGAGATTTCTTTACAAAATAAAATTTATGCAATTTGTGCTACGCCAAGTTGTGTAAATTTTTCAAAATACCCCATTCCAAATTTGGTGCCATCCAAACAGCACCAAAATTTCAGAATAAGGGGCTATTCCAAACATTCTATTACTCCTCTTATGATGGCGGTACCAGCACCGCAATAGCATGCCCAAAAGAGCAGCGCTATTTTGGGCATTGTGAAAAGCTGTGGTGTTGCTATTTTCAGCTATCTTTGTATCCCAACATAGCACCTGCTTGAGCTGGGGAAAGAGTGGTAGGCTGTCAAGGAGAATCATAACTCTGGCTCATGATCTCTCTACTGCACTATCTGAGCTACAAAAATGAAAAAAAGTTAATTTTTTGCAAGCAAATATTACAGACTGTAACCCCCATATTGTTGTGTTAAATGATCTCAGAAAATGGTGCCTTTTACCATGGAAAGGGTTGCTTGTTTATTAATGATAAATACCTTACTGCATATTTAAATCGAAGAAATAAAGTAAAACACCATCAATTGCTCACCAGTAGGATTTCCGGTTTTATGTCTGGCAGAGTGGCTCTTCACAGGTGACCTGTAAAGTTCACACCCAATATATTTTGGCACATAAATACATTTTAAAGTATGTTTACAATATTAAATTAGAGGTCTTCTTTTAATGAGATGTGAGGGAAGGGATAGCTACACTGGGAATTCCTTTACTTATCTTTAGGGATATGCCTTTAAACAGCAAAAAGAATTAATACCAAGCTTTTAAGCGTGCATAGAATAGTGCTGCTCCTGATAAGTTTACTTTGCAAAAACTGTTTGTTCCCATGAGGGAGGTTCCAGCTCTGTAGCTGAAGATAGGGGTAAGACGTTAGAAAGCGGCTAATCAGCCAGGAGACTCCTTGAGATTTTGCTTCATTTTGCCTAGTCACTACAAACTTTTGCCTATCTCCTCCTGTGCATTAGTTTCACACAGCAACCATTTAGGGATGTAGGCTTTTCAAACCCGTTGCACCATGGCTGTGTTGACAGAGCAGATCAGGCCTAACGTTTACAATGTCTCATTCCCTCTGCCTCCCCCTGCAAAAAAGAACCATTTGGAAATTCAAGTGCAATTGATTTTGGGTACTAGCTAACTCCACTGAGTCACATTTTCAGCCTCAAGTTTTTTTCTAACCAGCCTTTTTCTTTTTTTTTTTTTTTTTAGGAGAATCATTTGTAAAGGTATTGAGTGATTTCCTCACACCTTGCAACCAAATGCAGTATTATTCCAGTAAGCAGAAGTCATTATCCCCACATAGTCCAGCAAAACAAAGTTACAAACTCAAATTTTATTTTCTGGTCCCAATTTAGTGAGAGTGCATCCAGCATTTTACAAAAAGGCCAGCCTCAGCTTTTTTTTTCTTTAAGTGGATGATGATAAACATAGAAACAGACTTAAGCTGAAAAATTCAGAGTCGGGTTTTAGACCCTTGCCAGCAGCGCCTCAGACAGGTGCCTCCAGAAATGCTCACTGGGCTAACACGCCTACCCAGAGTCATAGTTTGGAACATTATTTTTAGAAGGACATTTTCAGTGTTGCTGGCTTGTGATTTTATCACAGGTCTTGGTGTTTTTCTTCACACCTCAGTAACTGAGGGCCCATGATTACATCAGCCCCTCAGTTTTCATTTAAATGTACATTTCAGGCCCTCATCATTGCAGAGAAAAACCAGAAAAAGTGACCAACCTCTCCCAGAAGGACCCACAAGCCAAACAAAAAAATTTTGTTCAGTGTCCTGTGATTTCTGGAGGGTCAGTGGAAATGGGGCAGAGGGTGGAAGACTCAGTTGTCTCATGGGTTTTTGAACATCTGGTGCTAACACTTGGAACACGCTGAGCATAGCAATATCCCAACCCTAGCTTTTGGTCTTGGCCCATCACTAGCTCAGCAATATATCACTGACAATGGTTGCTAGATTTCCAGTTGATGACACTTCAGATTATAGGCCTGGGTAAAGTATCCGAAGGAAAAGGTTCTTATCACGTTGATCTAGAAATTAAAGTTTTTTGATATAGTATAGAAATAGGGCTAGCAATCTCATGAAATCAGGCTCACTTGTTTTCAGTTTGCATTGGGTCCTGTTCATCTCACCTCCTTTGGTCCTCCCTAGTTCTTACGTTGTCATTGCAAAAGGGCAGTGATTTAACATGCAATAATTTTCTGTTACACAAAGGTGGCAAAAGAATAAAATAAAAGCCAAAGAATATCCAAAGCTGCATTCAAGCAACAGTTTTGTTGGTTTTGTTTTGGTGCTTTCCGTGCCTTGAGAAACAGAGTTTAAGCAGGAAAGGAAAGCCCTCTCTTGGGTTAGGTCAGATGCCAATTATAGTCATTATATAAGTTCTAGGGACCAGCTAACAAGCTCAAATAAAAACTCATCCTAAAATTTACAGATTGTTTTCAGACACCGCACCTCCTCCCAATAGAGTTAGAGAAGCCAAAAGCGAGTGGGTCTTAGCCACAAAAGCTCATTACCTAATAAATTTGTTATTCTTTAAAGGTGTTTCATGACTGCTTGTTATTAGTTAAGCAGTTATTTGTCCATCTTTCCACTTAACCCAGACATTAAGTATATTTTCTGCATAAGCAAACTTATTGGCTCCCCAATGGATTATTTTTGTGGCAGCTAATTAGTTTTTTTTGTTTGTTAGCTTTTTTAGTTTGTTTTTTTGTTTGTTTGTTTTGTTTTTGTAAATTAGTTTGTCCTCATGTTGAGGGCAGAGAACCCAGCCACAGAGTGATTAAAGACTAAGCCCAAGGCCCAGATGACAATGCAACACACCAACTGCAGCTCACACCCAAAGAGCATCTGAGTGCAAGAGAGAGAGACAGGATTGACACTGCAGAGTTTCAGCATTGCAAAAAGTTCACAGTTCCTGTTACCTGTTGGTATGGAAACAGACAGGCAAAACATCTGCAAGTGTAAAAACACAAATCCAATGAAGAAGCTACCCTTAAACTGCATTCCCCACCCCACTCCCAATCTAGCATCACATACAAGCAGAAAACATTAACAAGCACTGGCTTCCTTCCCACCAGCGGGTGGGTCTTTGAGATGGCTACGAAGACCAGGATTAAAGACAACCTGGATACAGGAGATGTCAAGTTAAACCAGACCAGGTCAAGGAACATTCCAACCATTGTTTTCTTCCTCCCAGAAATGGAGTATATGGGGCATTAAGTAAGGTGACCATCCATCCGATATTGGGCAGGACAGTCCTGTATTTGGGACACCAAAAAGGTGTCCCAACTTATTTTTAAAAAGGAACTAATTGTCCCATATTTGGGCCATACCCCCACTGACCTTTTCCGCTACCAGCAAGCCTTGGGGAAGGTGGGAGAGCGTGGTCAGCTGCTGCATCCCTGCCGCCTCCCCAGGCTCTGAGGGTGGGCCAACAGCTGTGGCTTCCCCAGGGCTCAGGGATTGCTGGTGGCTGTCACTTCCCTGGGGCTCGGGGCAGAGCCGGGGGCTCCCAGGGAGTGCTGGGGGGCTGCTGCCTCCTTTCCAGCTTCCCTGGGGCTTGGTGGAGCCATGAGAAGCCACCCCTCCCACTCATATCTCCCTGACCCATATTTGGGACAGGTAGATATGGTCGCCCTACCATTAAGTTATATTTCATACAGTTATAACTTTAAGGAGACTGAAGTTTAAAGGATAAGCACTGGGGAGAGAAAAAGTACACTTTTTTCAACTATGAGTTTGCTGAATTACAAGCAGGTTCTTTGGAAATACAAATCAAGATAGGCTTGAACGAGTGGGAAAAACAGAATTATCAATTCAAGCTATGGAAGAATGCACCATAAAAGACCTTGAGGCGACAGATTCTAAAACTGATTTGGTTACTTGTGCTTTGTTAGGCTTACAATTAACACTAGATTAGAAGGATGCAACTCAAAGACCATCATTTTTTATTTGAACAAGGTGGTAGAAATTCTCAACTGACAACTTTAATTAAGGGTTAAGGGCCAAAGTAATCTAAATTAAATCCTTTAAACTACTGCAGAGAAAATTTAACTTAAAGCTCCACTACAACATACAAGCTGTGCCTGCCTGCGCTGCACCTCAGGCACCACTTTCAAGCCGAAAACAGAAATGGCAACCAGAGATTAATTAGTAATTATGTGTACGATGATCGGTACCACAAGGGAAAGAAAACATCACCCACAATTGGAAGTTTATAACCACTGAACATTCTAAATCCCTACCCCCACTCCATCTTCTACTGGCTGTATGCAGGCATAGGAGCTACCCATTGAGCTAGCTGCAAGATCAGATCTATATTTGCCAATAAAGCAGGTAAGTACTTGCCAGCTGCTTCTCTTCTTACTTGCTCTCAGTGGCATCCTCTTCTTTTATATGATAATCCTATTTTTATGGGCAAAGGGACACTTAAGCTGTGGACTAGCAGAGCTTTTTAGGAGGCGGCGAGTATTTGGGACAACCAAGTTATCTGCTTTTTTTCTTCTAGAACAGGAATTTACTTACCAGCCCAAGTCACGTACCTGGTGCAATTAAAAGTCAGATTGGCTGGAAACAAAATTTTTGCATGTTCCAGCTAAATTTAAGCCACTGGGAAGAGAGACGATTCCACAGTGTTGGTGCCAGATACTTCTGTAAAATATGCAAATACTAATGTGGAAATATGCAAAAAGCTCACCCTGAAAACAGGTGTTCTTGTTGGCAGCTCTACTAAACAGAAAACAAAGCTCCATTGCAATGTGTATAGAGCCAATCGAGTATAACTCACTAGCAGCTTTTAAAAGCCACAGGAAAGCTTATATTGCTGCCAAACTCAGCCTTTTTTATTCAGGTTGGCCAGCTAGAAACTGACATGTGGGCTTTTGAAACACCACTCAAGTACTGCAGAGAGCTAGGAACATGCAGACACTATAAAGGGATCAAGCACCACGAGATCTTAAATCAAGCTGATTTTCCTTTCATACCAGTGAGCCAAGAGTAACTCCACTAAAAGTCAGAGGAGAATCAGATCTTGAAGGTCCTCAGGCACATTATACCAGCTGGAAAGAAAGGCTACTGAAAATTCGTTTCTGCTTACCAAACACTCTGGACAAAACAAAATAGACACTATCCTTGATTTCAGAAATTAGTGCTAAGGGTATGATTCATCTGTTCCTCAAAGGATAGTACCATTATTTCCAGTAATATCTGTTGCATAAAATTTAGGAGAGCACAAAGGATGCAATTAAGGATGGAGAGAGCAACTATGCCTTTCTGGGTAATTAAAACTTAGCAACAATGTATAGAATTTTAGACAAATTTTAATATAGCAGCAGTTTTTTGCTTGTGAAGAACAAATAGCAGCCATGTAATCATCAATATGTTTGTTATTTGGTGTGGTTTTAGGTATACCTTCATTACCCCAGGACTTGATTTGATTTCTCCTCTCTTGATGTTCACAACACCACATTAACTGCCGATAATGGACCACATCCACCCTGACTGAATAGACCTTGTCAGCTCTGGCCCTTCCCTTGACCAAGACTCCCTATTTAAATCCTCTTCTGGAACCCCCCACTCATGCATCTGATGAAGCGGGTCTTCGCCCACAATAGTGTATGCTCCAAAATATCTGTTAGTCTACAAGGTGCCACAGGAGTTCTCATCACTTTTTCAGAACTAGAAAGTTTTCCACATTTAAAAACACACAACAACACACATTCCAAATAACATATTCAGGGTGTTCAGATGTAGCATGTTGCTACTCGTTAGCCGGGTGCATTGTTCAGAGACAAAAGTTCTATATGGTGTTTAGCACTAGGCAGTTGTTCCAGGGTTAGGCTCATCTCCATTATATGCAAGAAGAGAAACAGGAATCTGAAGTTGTGAGTAAAGAGAGGGAATAATATCCATGTGAGCTAATAGCATTCCCATAACAAATGTATATAACCACAAGTCTCCCTGACAGTGATAAGTCTCCAAATGGGGTGTCTGTCATTGTCAATTCTTTACCGACGTCTTGCTTTTATGAACAAGTGGTAATTTTTCCTAGAGGAATTTCATGTGAAAGTCCTGGAATCATATCATGCATTGTGTAATGACTGACTCTAAGAAGGACAATTTTAATTTTGCACCAAACTCAACATTTCTTGACATCTAATATGCAAAATTTTAAGGCTGGGGGTAAATTAATGAATATTCCCATTATGAGTTACTTTCTTTAAAATGTGGTCTGGTTCAAGACCTTCTAATGAGTCAACCTGCAGCGTATCATCCTGTGCAGGGAGCATATACCAAGACTCGGTGCCTTTTTTGTCAAAAAGAGGAGCTGGTACTCAGCCAGCTCCCCAGTCCAATCCCCAGTCAACCCCATAGCTGGGGCTACTGAGCTGCTGGTACTCAGTACTGGCAAATACTGGCACAAAAAAAAGGCCCTGCTAAGGCTACTCTCCACTATGGGTGGCGGATACATTAGGCAAAGGGAGGGAATGCCTCCCCTGAGTCTTAGTGCTCAACCTCTTCCTACCCCTGTTCTGACCAGTTCTAAAGGCTACCACAGCAGGTTGTTGAAACTTTGAGACAGATGATTCTTCCCCCAAAGCAGATCTGTTAACTTAAAAGTGAAAAGCCTTCCAGCTTGACCGACCCATTACCATAACAATGCATCTGAAGAAAGAGCCATTTTAGTCCATTCAAGAGGCATGTGCCAACCCTCTTTACTGACAAAAACAGTTGTGCATCACTATGGCTATAGTACCTTAGGGTATGTCTACACTTACAGGAAGATCAACCAGATGGCCATCAATCTTATGGGGGTCAATTTAGAGCACCTAGTGAGGATGCGCCAAGGAGAACTGCCATGGTGCTGCCAATCAACCTCAGTACTCCTGGGAGTTGCAAGTAGTAAGGGAAGGCAACGGAACAGCTTGTCCCATCAGCCTCCCACTGTGGGAATAAGGCAAAAATTGATTTTAGATAAGTTGATTCCAACTATGCAATTCTTGTAGCAGGATTTGCATATCTAAAATTGATTTTACCTTCTAGTGTAGACCTGGCCTTAGTTTTTGCATGTTTGCTTCAAATATTTCATTAGTTTGTGGCTGAAGATTATAAAAATCACATATCTAAAAATACCTTGCATAGATATTTAGATACACAAACTGGGTGTTCACTTTTAACCTTAAACGCTTGGATCTTCAGGCATATAGTTTTTAAATGAATTCTTCAAAAGACCATGTTATACAAAATACACATTTTAATAACTGCAGTAAAAAAATTTGCTTCCAAGTTCTTCCTGTCCTTTCTATCCATCCCTTATCTCCTTTCACCCCCGTAAAGGAACAACATTCCTTTTCTTCCAGGTCTGGACAAATTAGTTTCCCTTTTACTGCTATTTGAATTAGCTTTAAGAAATCCCTCCACCAAAATCAGTAGCTTAACTAAGATATGAAGTCCTCTGATGTGCCCAAAATCTTTGGAAATAAATATTTAGTTAAATTTTGTATCTTATGAAAAAAAAAGATCACAAAATAAATTAGTGTTCCCTTTTTTTAAAAGCAACTAACTTTGTAATGCACATACTACACTACTCTGACTGGTTAAATAATGTCGTGGTTTCCATGAGTTTAAATACTTACTAATCTGGAATGATTACTTTATGAAGGCTTAAGAGTATATTTAAAACATAAAATCAGCTTAGAAATACTGATGAAGAAAATATTTAAAAAAAAAAAGATTATCTGCATTTTATATTCCAGAACATTTAAAGTTGTCTTCCACAGGACAACTGATATGCCATTATTACAAAGTCCTTGCACATAAATATGTATATACCCTGAAGTTTGTCAGAGGTTTAACAAAAAAAAGCCTGTGACTGACATTTTTTATTCCCAAATTTAATGCTTTGAATTAAGTACCTTCTGCATGTCCAGTCTTCACAATCCGGCAAGCAGTGGAAAACAGTAACAGAGAGGTAGCTGTGTTAGACTGTATCCTTTCAAAGCAAAAAAGCAGTCCAGTAGCACTTTAGCAACTATACAAAATTAGTTATTAGGCAATGAGCTTTCTTCTTCAAATCTGGAGATAGTGCTGTACTGAAAATGGAGTGATGGTTTTATAACACAAACATATTTTAAAACCACACAACTTGACAAATCAGATACATAGGACAGAAGAGGGATGTAGAAGGGAAGAGAATTACTAACTATAAGTGTCCTGCCTGAGATCATTATGAATATCAAAGATGGGGAAGCTGTCTTTATAATGCATAATTGCTATTTCTATTAAGACCAAGTTTCAGAGTATCAAAATTTGAGCATAAATTGCAGTTCACATGTTTTCATTTGTAATCTGCTATTAGTCTCTTTGTTGTAAGATGCATATTCTCAGGTCTTCAACAGTATGGCCCACTCCATTAAAATGCTCACTGACAGGTTTATGTATATTCAGGTTCAGAATCCTCTACCTCAACCAATGTTATATACGTCAGCAATGCCCCTCTGCTATATATACTGTATAGACTGGACAATCGTTGCCAAAGAATGAATGGACCAGGGTTGCCAACCCACAGAAATTTCATTTACAGACAGACAAAGTTGGCAAAAATTTATGGACGGGTTTTCTTCCTTGTCTCTCTTTTTTTTTTTTTTAAACAGACAATTTTTATGCTATGTTAAGATGACTTGGCCAAAAGTGATTAGTAATCATTGTCATTCACACATCACATGAACAATATGGTATTTAGCTCACTTTCATTTGGTTAGTCATGTTGCCAATGTGCTGACACTAACTCAGCAGGATAATGTAGATAACATCATGTGGATCATATGATTCACATTGTCACCTCAACCACTGAGCCAAACAAACAACTAAAATGTCCATTTTCCACTGTTCTGCAGTAAAATGGCTAAAGCAGCACAGAAGAAATTTAATTGCTATAGAATAATTGCTGTTTTTTTAAATTTTATTGCGCTTTTAGAAAGTTTACGGACACTTTTTTTTTAAATGGACTTTATGGACACTTCCACTTCTGGATTTTTTTTTTAAAACAGATTATCCCTACATTTAGTGATGGTTGGCAACCCTGGAATGGGCACAAATCAGGCATTAGGAACCTGAATACACATAAACCTGTCAGTGAGCATTTCAATGGAGTGGGTAATATTGTTAAAGACCTGAGAATATGCATCTTACAAAGAGACTAACAGATTACAAAGGGGTACATCTGAACTACTATTTATGTTCAAATTTAATCCATTGAGACTTGGCCTTAATAAAGATAGCAAGTACCTTGTGTGTGACAAAGACAGCTTCCCCGTCTTTGATATGCATAGTGATCGCAGGCAGGACACTTTTAGTTAGTAATTCTCTCCCCTCCTCTCCCTCCAACACCCCCCTTCTGTTCTAGATGTCTGATATGTCAGGTTTTATTTCAATTTTTTTTTGCATCTGTGTTATAAAACCATCACTCCATTTCCAGTACAGCACCATCTCCAGACCTGAAGAAGAAAGTTTATCACCTAATAAATTAGTTTGTTTTCCACTTTAGAGACTAGCATGTTCCACTTTCTTTAGAAAGAAGTCTTAGAAGAGTGTTTTTTCCCCCAACCACACAATGTCATTTGCTACATTTGGGTTCAGGGAGTTGGCTGGAACAGGTGAGCAGAGAGAAAAGGGAAACAGTGGGGAGGGAGCAGGAATGGAGTATGGGTGGAGCCAAAGGCCAGGAAGCTTACCACCTCAAACAGCAACTTCACCCACCACCTATATTCTCCATATTGCAACCCTACCTTTAACCATGTGGTAGATCTCTTACGATTAAAGAGAAACATTTCTGCTCTTTTGATTCTTTATTATGTAACCACCAAAAAAACATTGTACCTGGTATTTTTAGTATCAAAAATGGGGAAAGCAAGGAGTAAAATCCTAGCTCCATTAAAATCAATGACAAAATTCTCATTGACGTCAGTGGATCCAATATTCCCGTTCAAATCTGAACCTCTGTTTCTGTTGTGGCCAGGATTAAGACCACAGACCTAAAACGTAGCAAAAATCCCTCAGGAGTGTGAAAAATTTGCACGCTTGAGTAATGTAGTTACACTAGCCTCATCCCCCAAGTAGACAGTGCTAGTAAACGTGAGAGCTTCAGCAGACAACATAGCTACCACTTCTTGGGGAGTCGGATTAACTATGCTGATAGAAGATGCTCTCCCACTGGTGTATTACCTTCACTAAAGCATTACAGTGAAGCAGCTGTGCCCATGTAACTGTGCCACTGCACAGGAAAATGGGCCCTGAGAGAGAGACTTGAAAGACAGTGCTGGATCAAGACATCAAGAGAAACAAAGCTTAAAAGTGAGCTTCTGTGACAGAACTTTCTAAGGCTGGGTCTATACCAGGAAAACAAGTCAATAACCAGATACACGGTTCTAGCCACGGCAATTGCATAGCTAGAATCAACACATCGGAAATCAACTTATGTGACAGTCTTCTCTAAGGAAGGTACATGGGAACATTTGTCCCACTGACCTACTTTACTCCTCACTATCATGAGGAGTACAGGGATTGAGTACTGACCCCAGAGAGATTTCACACTTCGTTCCATATGTACAAAAATTGAACTCTGGAGGATCGATCTTGACTGGGTCAATCTTCATGGAACTGAAGACAAGCCCAGAAGACAACCTAAAACTGTACTTTTTAAGCTACAGAGATTCCTGACCATGCTTGGGATGAAGAGATCCTCTTGGTGATTAATTCAAAACCTCCACTCCACAACCAATGACTGACAAATTGTCCACTCCAGTTCTTTGATCATCCAAAGTGGCATGAAGGAAAGAAAGTTTTATATTCTTACAATTCTAGGAATATGAAACTATTCCTTAAAGATAAACAGGTAAGGCTTTTCTGAAAGTAGGTTTCACTCTATGCATCACAGAGCAGCAAAAAAATCCAAACACACAGTCCCCAGCCCCACCCCCCCAACTCCCCTCTCCAGTTTTTTGATGACTTTTAAAAGAAAGGGGATTTCTCCAGGTAACAATTACTCAAACATTTTGCCCCCACAAGCCAGGGTATTCGGCCACCCTAAACTGGAGTGACATACATTGAGCAACTCATCCCTTCTGTGTGTATACACACAGACGCATACTAGTTGCTTTGTGAAGTGCAGATGTAACAAGAGTCACAAGTTGTTCCATTTATTTGAGTAAATAGCTGGTAAATAAAATCATTGATAAACATTACAAAATTAAATACATTTTAAAAAGCTTGCCAGCATACATAAAATTCACAAACATGTATTTCTCATTTTTAAAAATAAAATATGTTCAGAGCACCTTTGATATAAATTGCCCGACTAAATTCATCTACTGGCATAGGGTAGCTTATCTGGAACAGGTCTTTCATGAAGACGTGTCAGGAATCCACTAGATAGTCCATTCTTGCTTTCACAAGAAAGAAGGATCCATAACTATAAATAAATGCTACACTGCTCTTTACTGAGAGGGAAATCTGCATTCAAAACTACAATGCAAAACAGTATTTTTAGCTTGTTTTGGTAGCGCTTCTTCTACCCCATCCCCAACTGTGAAATGTTTAGATGGGGTTTGCCATTTCACTACATATCATGTCAGGCTCTTATAAAATAGGTTAATACAACTCTAACACACCATGGAGGCAAAGAGAAAATGATCTGGCAAAGCATCAAGTCAATAAAACAATTAAAAGTCTACAAATTAAGCCCTTTGAAAATCCCCAGTTCTCATATGTTGCTTTTGAATAACCAGATATGCTGAAACCTTTCACCTCAGTGCTTTAAAATGGTTTTAGAAAATGGCAGCTCTCATTTTGGTTATTTAAATTGTTGCCCTCTGGTATCATGTTTGCTGCAGCCACGATTTCAATAGTTTACTGTAACAACTTCCCTTCCAGCTACGTGAAACAGTATTCACACCCCCACTTTACAACTTATGTACAAACAAGCACAAGAAACTTGACATCCATGAGTTAAATGTACAACCAACTTAAAACGTCATCCAACTAATTGCTAGGGGAAAATTAAAAGGCAATTTTGCTAATCCTGCAATTTGACATAATCTTCTGATTCACCACATGGGACTGCTGCCCTTCATTGCTATGGCGTGGTCATGAATGCCTAGATTCTTCATCCACTCAATGATCTTTCAGCAGGATAGTTGAGCACTCCCTAAAAATGCTGATATTCTTGATAAAAAAAAATTGACATTTAAAAAAAAAAAAAACAAAAACCCTTACAAGCACATGACACAGGATTCCCTCAAGTAAGTGTCAAAACTGAATCAACCTCCATAACGTTGCTTGGAAAGATAACTCTATTTTAATAAAAGGTTTTGTCAAAATTCCATTTCCCTTGCAAGGTCTCATGTAGAGTGCTATTATATACTCTTCTTTTGAGGGGGGCTTAACTTCCTCATCCCTCTTATCCGGGTTAGCAGTTCTCTGATAAATTCCTAGGGAAAAAAGATAAAGAAATAATCAATATTTGGCAGCATCAAGACAGTCTGAATTCCTTTTTTGGGGGGAATAAAAGCAGAACGCGAAAGCAAAATGATACAGGTTTATCTTTAACATTTTTACTGATCAGGTGGAATTTATATGTCCTCTTAGAACATTTAAGTAAAGGCTACATATATACTCCATTATGAAGTGGAAAGGAAAAACTCATTATTCCCTTCCATTTGCTTACCAATCAACTGTTACCCATCTTCCACGCTATTACACAAGTCTATTTGACAGTTGTCCACTGGTTGGCCTTCGTCAAAAACTAGAAGAGGCAACTCATGTCAAACATTCCTTCGCAAACAGTCTCTCTTGAGCAAAGTAAAAATCCCAGTGTAATAACACGTTTTCACCTTCACTACCCTCAAACACAAGAAAGGCAATTTTGGTAACTGGCCCTCAAAGTTCAGGCAAAGATCAAGCTCAAGAAACTTCATCCCCAGAAGGTCAGTTTCAGAAAGCTGTAATCTTGAAAACTATGAATTTATTATGAAAACCCTGACTAAAATGGTTGCTACTGAGAATTACTGGACACACCACATCTACAGTGGAAAAGCTTGCTACAAAACGTCCCCATCCCCCCTCCCATCACTGTTAGCCTCACCTTTGCCAAATAAGTAGTCACATTAGGGCTCCTTCTTGTGGTACATGCTTCCCAAAGCCAACCCACATTTTTAATTTAAAGGAAGTTGAATTGACACAATAAGTCTGGCTGAGGGATTCTTGCCCACAGGAGGCTTCCTGATGATGCTTTCACAATTTCTGCGTAAGGTGGGTCACTATAGGTGGTAATATATTTAAGTTACCCAGTGTACGCAAGGCTTACGTCAGGCAAAAACCAGGAGTTAGCATCTGGATAAATATTAAAAACCAACCTGAACCACTCACATTTTACAAGGACCAGTGCTATTTAAAATAATAAACTTATGCACATGGTTGGTCCTTAATCGAGCTAACAGTCTTGACTTCAAACAGGCTCTCTCGTATGTTTAAAGATTATTTAGGAGTTAGACTTTGCAGAAATAAGCCACAAAAAATTCCTTTTTTATTGACTAATTTGTAGATAATCACTGCTTTCCATTTACATTTAATGAACTCTGGCACCACAGTGTCTTTTAATCCAGGTAAGATCTGATTAATCACACAAATTATACAAAATGTGTTTATCTCCTGAAGCACAATTTTGATTAGATCCCAACATTTGCTTTTATGAAATTCCAACTGATCTGAAGATTTTTTTAATGGTCACTAAAGATTTTTGAACAACAGTGTTTACAATTAGTGCCAGATGTATTGCAGAAATGTGGTAGTTTGTTGAGATAAACACAAGCACATGCGAGTGTCATTACATTCTTAAATTATGCTATATACTACAGTTATAGGATAGCGAGCCAGGAAAGAGCTCACAAGATACTTTCATTTCCATTTTGGGATTAATCAATAGACCTAGATTTAAAAAAATATTTCCATTAAGGCAGCTATAATGGTATTAAATAAAAATAAAGCCCTTTGCTTAGCCTGTAACAGAAGTTACGCTTTCAAGTTTCATTCCTGAGGGTGGACAAGGGAGGGTTAGACATGCTAGTGAATGAAATCAGCACCTACATTGATAGGCTCAAATACAGATGTTGCAACACTGACCAAAACAAATACTGATGTTTATTTGCTATCAGGGATAGTTACGGAAGATGTCACCGAGTAACATTTATGCATCTGACGAAGCAGGTCTTTGCCTTCAAAAGCTTATGCTCCAAAACATCTCCTAGTCTATAAGACGCCACAGGACTTCTTGTTGTTTTTGAAGATAGACTAACATGGCTACCTCTCTGATATTTATGGTTAGGTACATGTTTAAACTCAAGAGAAAGGTCAGTGTGTTTCTGATGGACTGTGTGAGTCTAAACACACACTATCCTACCACAGTAGAAGGAAAGCAAGCTTCTTCCTTGCCCATTTAGAAGAGATTTGCTTGGGGAAGACAGACTTTTTGAAAACTAGAACAGATTTCTCCCTTGGCTGTCCCAAATGGCGGGGCGGGGGGTGGGGGGGAGGTGGAGAAGAACCGCATGTGTCATTGTCTCAAACATTGACAGGAGTAAAGTTTTCTTTCATCCTAAAACTATGTGATAGTCTCCCATTCTCTTGGCAAATGCATGGAACTTCCCTATCCGCATCCACGAAAGTTTCAGGTACTTCACCTCATTTGGCCTCCCAAAGGGGCAGCTGCAAAACATCCAGCTCCGAACTTGTCTGACTACTGTTACCGGGACACAAAAGACCTCATCGTCATGGTGCGTACCCACAGTGTGTGTACAGGCAACTGTATGGCATGCTCCCATTCTCCTATGTGAAACGTGGCCATGGAATTCCAGGAGCTGACCAATAGGTTACCCACTTTGATAGCAAATTTAACTACATGCTGCTTCCTTTCTGCTGAAATCTTTATGTACGCTGAAAGCAAATGGACTCAAATTCCGAGCAATCAGTGGAAGAAACGCTGCTTTAGAAATTCAAAAAGGAGTGCTTCCCCTCGTTCTTTAAAGTAGTACCTCCCACACCTCACACAAAGCCAGAGGCTGTCATTTTACATTAGAAATTTCATCTAGTGGCTAATTAATACTCCCAGGAGAACATCAAAAGAAATCAATTTTGCTGGCTGGTAGGTGGAGGAGAGAAAACTCCACTGAGGCTATGTCTACACTACAGAATAAAATTGATTTTAAGGCACTCGGGTTGATTTTATAATGTGATTGTCTTTGCTGCAAATACCATTAGGTCACTTTTAAGGAGCATTAAGGTCAACTTCACCCTGACACTCTGATATGGTGTAATGCGAAGTTTGAATTTAGAAGGTCGAATTAATGCTAGTGTGGGAACAGTTTTACTTTAAAAAATTATTTTATTGGCCTCCACAGGTACCCACAATGACCCACAGGTGTCCATTCTGCCCGCTTTCACCTCTGCTGCTCTCCAAGTGTGCAGGATGTAGGTAAGAGGAAGCCTGGGAATTTGAATTCATTTTCTTTCTGACCAGCATGGATATCAAGCCTCAGGAGCCATCCATCGCATCTAGCCATCATGACCACTCAGGGTTCTTGTGATCTGAGTTCTCAGGGTTGCAAAAGAGTCCCAGCATACAGTCACTGTGAGATCCTGGATCTGCCAGGGGGGCGGAAATAATCAGTGATGAGCAGACTGTGAACCAGGAAATGAAATGCAGACATGAGAAGATTCCGCAGGGCATGATTGAGAAAGGGTACGCCTGGGATGCTCAGCAATCCTGGGTCAAAGGAACTCAAGCAGAATTATCAGAAAGTGAGAAAACTCAACAGGTGATCTGGGTCACCTCCCACGGTGTGTCACTTCTACGAACAGCTTGAGGGTATTTTTGGGAGGGACCCAACCACACTCCCTGAGGCTAGCAGGGACGCTTCAGGAGACCATCCTCAGGACTCCAGTGGGAACCTAGGTGGAGGCCGAGGCCAGCGAAGAGGAGGCACCTGAGGAAGCTGATCCTGACAGCCCAGAGCTCTTCTTTACCCTGGAGCCAGTCCCCTCATCGACCCCTGACAGTCCAGGGTTCAGCAATGCTGGAGAGATCTCTTCTGGCGAGTATAATTTTTAGAATGCTACAAGCGGGTTGCGGCTGGTTTGGTGTACAGGCTTACTCTTGTGGAGCACATTTTTTAAACTGCTACAAGCAAGTTGCAGATCAGGTGTGGTGGATCTGTACCTCTTAGAACAGCTTGTTAATATTTCTGGGGACAGAGCACTTATCTTTTTTGGATATTACCCTAAAAGGTGTCAGCCAAGTACTCTTTTTCGCACAAGGTTTTTGGGAAGGCCTGATTTATAGCTGCTTCCACAATAGCACAACTCGCTATACCTGGCAAACACTAACCAATCTGGTGGTATGATGCCACACAGCATTCTGGCAAATTTTCCAGCACTGTGCTCACAAAGTACGAGCATATTTTCTTTCAAACACTCCATTATTCTTAGGAGGCTGATGTCTCTCTATGCAACCTGGAAGCAGCACAGGAAGTTTCATTAGAGATTGTCCCCTTAACATTATTGCACTGCCATTTAAACTTCCCAGGACTGCCTGCCGCACCACATGGCTGGCAGGCTGTCTCCCTTCTCTGCATGGATGGTGGGCTCTCCTGGCCCTCTCCCTTCCCACCATGCTTCTGGCTTTTCCCCTGCACAGGATTTGAGGAGCTGCCAAGAGATTTTTTTCTGCATTTTACATTTAAAAGGGGTGACTACCCCACCCCAGCCTGCCATGTGGCTGGCAGGCTTGAACTGTCCCCCCAACTATGTGGCTGCCGGGCTGTACAAACCCTGCTCCCGGACACTGGCACGTCCAGCAATGGCTTTCCCTGTTTTATATGGCTTTTCTCCTGCACAGGATTTATGAGGAGCTGCCGAGCACATTTTTTTCCCCTGTGCTTCACAATTTACAGGGCTTGTTTCAAACCCCTCCGAGCCCTGCCACCCTTAAGCCACCAAGATCTTACCATGTCTGCAATAAAATGACCTGGATAACTAATAGCTTCCGTTATGCAGAGTTTGATTCACAGTTATCCTTAAAAAGCCAGAAGCGGCCTTGGAAGTTGCAGTGATTGTCAAACAGAGACCCATTAATTCCATGGGTAAGTGCTCTGTGTCACATTTAAAAATTGTATCTAAATTTTTACCTTCACCGTCTTCAAACAGGCAGCATGAGCAGGGGAGACAAGATGCTGCAATCATCCTGCAGCACTTTGAAAAGGCAGACAGAACGAGCCAAAGCCACCGCTGACGGAAGGCGGACCCAGCAGTGGTGGCAAACCATGCTCCAGTGCAGAAAAAAGGACTCTGCAAAGCTCCTTATGTCTGTCACGAAGCAAGCAGAGGGACACCCACCACAGGGCTCATTATATGGCCTCCAAACCCTGTTGCCTGGTCTCCCCTCAGTATGGCTCAACCCCGCCCCAAAACACAGGGGAGGGGCGGGGCAGGGAGAAAGGACAGTCTCTCATTCCACCCCCAGGACTTCTCCACACTGCAAAAAGCTCACATTCCACCAGACGTGATGACAGTATTCTCTTTTTTCCTACCCCTTAACCCTCCCACCCCTCTGGAGGCGGCGACCTAACAGGTCCCAGCCGGGCTATACCAGGTGTGCAGCAGGCTCACAGCCCTGGAAGGAGCCAGGTGCTGTGCTGTCACAGGGGCTGTGCATCCTGACCAGTGCCGATGGGAGCACCAGGGCCCAGGTTGCACAGCTCTCCCAGCCTGGCCCTGCCCCAGCCACTCATGCAGGAGTGCCCTCTATGGGCAGCAACAGCTGCACACCCCGCCAGCAGCTCCATGCATGTGGCTCACAGGGGCAGGGTTTGGAGCCTGGCACGGTGCAGCTCAGCCCCCTGTACCCCTGGGAGAGGCTCGAGCCACTAGCTATGCTGTGCCAGGGATAGAGCCAGGATGGGGAGGAGTGGTGGAGAAAGGAGGTTCTGGGGGAAGAGGGAAGAAAAGCAGGTGCAGCGTCAGACCCGAAGCAGCAGGCAGGCAAGTTTGGGGCATGTGGGTGTCAGGTTTTAACCCAGCCTGGCTCCTCCCCCGCCCCGCAACGCCCCACCTTATTGCTCCTTCCTCAGCAAGAGGTGCTTCTCCTCCCCCGCTGTTATTGCAGTTGGTGGGGCTGCGGCAGAGCTCGGAGCTGCAACTGACTCCTTAAAAGGACCACATGCAGCTCCGGAGCTGCAGGTTGCCGACCCCGTGCCAGCCACATTTGTCTGTAGAATAAACTGCACAATAGGCGCATCGTGTAAAGGCCTGCCCAAACTTTAGTCCTAAAAGATTTATACCTATCTCCGAGCTCACAGACAGCACAAAAATATAAAATTTCCTCTGGTTAGAATTAAATTTGGAAAAATACATCTGTAGGGAAATGCCATCTCAAATACACTATTCCCAATTCAGGACTGAACACTTCTGAAATGTTCCAGCTATTCAAGTTGCCATGGGATACTGACAAAGCCACTTAGTAAAGTCCTGTACTTACTTTTGTCAGCTCCATTCATGGAAACATGGAGGTTGAGCACAAAATTGCCTGCCCAAAGTTGCCTGTTAAGCAATGGAGGCCATTTCCGTCTGTTAAGTTTCTTAGTTGGAGAGTCCTGAGGAGGTGGAGGAAGGGGACTGTGATCAGAGGCAGCTGCCAGGGATCACTGTAGATACGGCATGAGACGTCCTTTCCAGCCCTATGATTCTATGATTCCGAAGCTGGAGTAAAGAATTTCTCCATGAGAAGTTTTGGTTGGCGCTCTCATGCCTTGAGTGACCTCGCTGATAGATTTCTCAAAAATGCCCTCCTTGCATAAAACTATGCCTCCCTAAGGCATCGGATGCATTGAACATAGCCATCCAGGACTGAAACAGAAAGCCTACAAGTGAGGCATCTTTTGAAACCGGGGAAACCTGATATGAAGAAGATCCCATTAGGGTATGGTACAGGGGAGGTGTGAAGAGGGGATAAAATACTTTAAGATGGATAGTAGGGTACTAGTAAGGAATCTGTGTAGAAATCATTTGAAGGGGGCATATCTTGTCTGGTAAGGGTATGAAGCGGGGAGAGCCGCTCCATTCTGACCAAGGGTGGTCAAGAAGAAACTAAGAGATGGCTGATGGCATGTGCCAGTGGAACCTTCACAGTGCTGTGAGATGGCACCGAGCGTGCACCACCACTCGTGTACTGCTGCTGTAAATCTCTGGCTGCAAGCACAGGGCACCAAAACACCCACAGTGGAGCACCCACAAGGACACTCCTTGAAGAAGGAGGAAATCTAGTTTTCTAACATTTTGGTAGAAAACAAAATTTCAAAAAGATGTTGAAGTTTCCTATCTTGGGTATCAGTACCTACACACCCACCTTTCAGCGGTGCCCTAGACATGAATTACCAACCTCATCAGCTTTGTTTGCAACAGGAAACCTACTACTATTGTGCTAGTCAATGTGGCAGCCCCACCAGTACAAACATTAATGTAGACCAGGTACAGGCTCCTCGGACTTGTGCTGAGCCCACCTTTCACTAGCATTCCCACTGGCACTGTGGAGTTGCACCAGTGGGAGGGTCCCAAAAGTTAATACAGATACAGTTCAAGCTCTTCAGAGTAGATTCCCTGATAAAAACCTTATTCTCTTCAGGTCCACAACAGTTATTTAATATTCAGTCTTCCAATGTATTAGAAAATCACTTTTTGCCACCAACTTCACATTTGCCAGCTTTCCCACAGGTGGCAATACCCAGAGGTTTTTTATGGTGCTCATCACTGCAACCTGAGACAATTTATCACCACACACAATCCCCGTGATGTGGGCTAAACAGCCCCTCATTTCATAAACAGGGAGTTGAACATAAAGGATAGTATTCTATTCTCAGAATGGCTAGCTATATTGAGCACAGGCGCTGAAATTCTTGCAGGAAATTTAAAAGATTAAAATAAACTGGAATAAATTAAGGTGATCCTCATGAATAATGAAAAAATATGGGCCCAATATACTTTCCCCACTTGTTCATGACAGGTATTTTGTAGAGAAGACTTTAAATATGCTCAGTTTTCCCACCCATTTATAAAAGGAAGAAGTCTTCCAAAATACACCCCAAGACTAGATCTTCTGTCTCAGAAAGATCCCCCATTTTTGAACCATGGAAGAGGAATGCTTCTTGAATTATCCATTCTCAAGTGGTTGAATTGTAAGGCTGAGGTCTTTCAAAGATGTGCTCAAGTTTGAGAAATCCAGTTTCCGTGCCAGACGTGAAGGTTTCTTTACACTTCTATTCTCTTCCCAAACCTGGGTTTTCTAACCGTGCGCGTGCACGCGCACGCACACACACACACACACAAACCCTACCTACCTTAAGAGCTCGCTGGAGCTTGCAAAGTGTGCCTCTTAGACATTTATTTTTAGAAACATATTGGAGTTGGCAGCATACGCCCAGAAGATATTTTGAGTTACTGGCAAAAACAAAACACACTAGCTTCTGAATTAAAGGGACATATATCAGTCACATTACACATTTCTGTTTAACATGTTACACTGAATACATTGAAATAGCATTTAGCTGCTTGGTCTTTTATTTTATATGCAAACCAACTAGAATCCATAATACCACTTAATCAGAATAATCTGAGGATACTGAATGATTGATATTTCTTTACTTGAATAATTAAGTTTGTAAAAGTAACTGCAATGTGCCAGCTTTAAGCATAGTTCAGGTGAACGTAGCAGCAGTTGCTGTCCTATACAACCTAAGTTTTCAGAAAAACTGAGAGTGTTCAAGAGTCTAGCCACATTTTATTTTGAAGGAAGATAAATACTCCTCATAAAATTAGTGCTTATTACTATTTAAGATATGAATTGTAGCGAGAAAAAGAGAAAAACCTTAAAATCTGTGTGACCTAAATAATTTTGTTTCTTCTCATGGTAAAAATGCACAAAAGTAACTCCTGAAACTTTGCTTAACCTTCAGCAGCCTAGGACAGTTGAAGTAACCGAGCAGAACTGACTTTATAGTACCCATATACAAAAATTACACTTTATCACACATTTGATTTTAATTAACTTTCCTTTCATGTGCTATAGAACTGCAGATTTCATACCACACTAATTTTTTCTAGTTAAAGCTCAGGATCACATGCACTTCTCAGGTGGTAGGTATGTCAATGTTAAATCCTTGCCAGAAATAAAAGCATACCATATTTGAATTACAGCTCCTCAGGAGGAGAAGTACTGCACTCCTCTCAACACAGACACTTACTCTAAACAGAAATAGCGGACATGCTAGTGCGATAAACAGCCAGGTACATGACATGCACATATGAATAGCACGAGTGCGCACACGCACAATTTTTTTCTGACATGATTTTTCTTCCTTTTTCCTTTCTCAACCTGGACAAAACTACCCCACTGACAGAGGCAGAAGAGATCCTGTTTCTTGCAGTCAGTCAATTCTACTTCCATGCCTGCTCAAAAACAATTACCAAAGGGAATGATGGGAGACTCTTCAAGGTAAAAGCACTGTCTCAATTTCATTGGCATAGGAGTCAAGGATCAAGAAATCAAAATACTAAAATCTACTCCCCTATGGTAGTGCCTGTAAAAACTTAGGCTCTTTACTTGCAGTTTAATTTTAGCGCACAAGCAAATCTATGTACTATTCCATTTAAGCTCCCACGCATTAAAGATGAGGTTAAATGGGTAAAATGCCTTCCCTCATGCATACAGATATTTTCTAACATGATGGTAACACACACCAAACCCCACCTCATTGTAGAGTTCAGAAATAAAATCTGTATTGGTCTCAAGAAAAATAAGACAGAATTTTGTTATAATGAAAAGATTAAGACAAACAATTTTACCAGAAACTAATTTTTGAATTATTCATTTGCCTCTTGCCCTGCCCATCCTCCCAAGAAAAGCCATCCTTACCCATTTAGCTGGTTGATAAAATGGGGCAATCATGCAAGATTACAACAAGAGCCACTCTTGACTAGCTGATTTTTATCTGTTAGCATCTTGTTCTCAATCTCTTCCCTCTTCCTTTCTCCCTTCTGCCACCTCGGAGACCAAGAGGCATCAGCCATGTCAGGTTCCCAACACTATATCAGCCATCCAAACCAAAAGCATGAACAACTCAAGCTCAATGGTTTTTGCTGGAATATGTTAACTGGGTTGTCTCAAACTTAACACCACTATTGTGAGACATATCAAGATGATGGCCTTTTTTGTCCTGGTGTCTATGTAGGAATCCCAGCAATGTATCACATCTATCATTATTTCCATCACACTAAAGAAAGAACTATACAAGCATTAGTTCAGAAACCTTTCTGAGCTAAATTTCTACCATCACAAACAAAAGACTTTAGTGACCATGGCTGCAGCAATAAGTCATAAAAAGACTTGTTCAGTGTAAGGTTCAGTAAGAATTCAGGGCAGAAATAGACAAAGAATTGTCCTTTCAGCCATGACAGAGGTTTCGCCTGACAGAATGCTTCAGTATTTGTGTTGAAGAAAGCAGCTCATTTTAGCTCTGTTCTCCCTTTAAGCAGAATCAGACAACAACCCACAGCCTTGTTTAATAATGGCACCCCCCACCACAACCAGCACCACCTCTGTCAAGCACAGCTTGACAACAGTTGTCAAACAGTGGAATCCATGCTACCATGCATTCCCCACCCCACATCTACAGTATCTTAGACACTGTTTGGCATTTGTTCAGAAATTATTGATGCAGACTACTTCCTTTAAAATAAACTGTTCAATAGCCTAAAAGCTTAGATCTTGCATTTTAGTAGTTAACTATTGCACAAAGTTAAAATATCTGTTATATCCTAGTAAAAATGTGCAGCTGTAGATATTAAAAGTGTGTATGTATGTGTGGGTATTTTCTATTAAAGTATTAAACCTCCATCAGAATATCCACTTAATAGAAGTTTCTTAATCATTCTATTGTATTGTATTTGTATCCATTTATACGGGGGTTGGACACGTGGTTTAAAACGCATCTAAAGATGCAAGTCTCCCCTCAAAGATAAGCTTAAAAAAAAGCTAAGAGTCTAATGGTCTTACTTAGGGGACCATATAATACATTTAATAGGCTAGAACAATTTTACACAAATACATTCCTTTGTTCACTTACACTTATCACTACAGATTAAGTAATTCCACTTGTTCGCTTCTTCACGTTGAAGCTTCACATATTGATTTAGGTATTACTGACAGCAACCAAAACATTGCAGATGGACAATGAACACTACATTAATAGTTGGCACCTATTTTCTGCATCAGAAATCCAAAATCATAGCATTTAGATAGGAATAATCAACCTCTTTTCAGCCTTGCTCCTGCTTAAGTCAAAAAGCATAACTCCAGCATTCCAGGAAGACAATCAGGCTTGAAATCTTCAGACCCTCCTCAACTCCCAATCAGCATTCTCATATTTTTACTTGAAGCTATACTTTAGCAGGAGTACAGCTATACTGTTTTGAACAAGGGAAAAAAATGGAATATTTTACCTCTGTTGGTTTGTAGCAATCTACAAGAGCTTCCTAGAAGTAAAACATGAAAGTAGTGTCAGTTGCTGTATGAAATCATGTCAATTAAAAAAAAAAAACACACACCACAATATTCTAAGACCATCGTATTTTCATAGCGTTTTCCTGTATACCAAGCCAGACCTATTAGCTTTCACATAGTTTACAGACAAAATTCTTGCACTCATTCAAACAACTACATCCAGAGAGCTGGAGCACAGTATCTATAGCAGAAAGAGAGACTACCACCTCTACTGTAAGAGGGGAGTGCCTGCAATGTCCTTAAAAGAAAAATTCTGCATTAAATCCCAATTTGTAGACCTCCAAGAAAATGGGAGAAAGGAGGAGAAACTAAGATTTCATATACACTCATCCCTTATGAGCACAACTGGTTCCCAACTTTCTGCTCATAGGCGAAGACTCATAAGAACAACGCTAAATGCTCATTAAGATACATGTGAAAGTCTCCAATTCATTCCAAGGGCTTTTAACTTGACATAAACCGGTTCAGTTTAGGTACTTTTCAGATGTATTTGAATAGTTTGGCACCAGAAATAGGACGTAGCGTATGTACGTAGAACAGGGATTCCCAACCTAAAAATGTCCGGACCCCAACATGGGTCCCATTAGATTTGCTGAAGGTCGCCATCTGGGCAGTTCCCAGCTACATGTGGCTGTTAAGAAACTGCAAATGACTTCTTTAACACTGATGCCTCAGGCAGATATCTATCAAAGGACAGAGCTATCATCTCCAGCAGCTCTATCACTAGGGACAGTAATTGCCTTATGCCTAGGTTCTGAAATCTTAACACTTAAGTTAATTGCTGGGAGCAGGAGGGCTAGGGTGAGCCACCCAGCCTAGCAGCCCCAGTGAAGAGGCTGTGGAAGGAGGAGTGTCTAAGGCTGGGGTCAATTTGGGGCTGCTGGGGGGGTTAAAACCTGGCCAAGGGTGAGGTCTGTGAGGTGGGTATGTGTGCGGGGGAGGGGTTGTCTAACAATCAGCCCATAGGAATAAGGGAATTCAAAGTTGGTGGGGTCCTTTTGAAAGAGACCCATCTGGATGAGCTTCGTGGCAGCAAGCTGCAGCAATTTCTAAGTGCCATGGCCACCCACACGCTAATGAGGTGCTGAATACGTATGTCATTGTTTCATTAGTAAATCTTCGAAATGGCCTTTTCAAAGTTTCAGGCTAGTATAGACACGGCCCATATATTTTAACTATCATTCAGTATATGTCAAGTCTTGAATTGGCTTCAAGTGTTTTTCCAGATACACAATTATTCTTCCTTTCACCCTACTTTTCCCTTCCCCACTCCATTTCATTAACATTTACCTCAAGCAAGATTACAAAATTAGAACAAGAAGGCTACAGTAATTGACTAATTCAGTGTATAAACTTCAGACTTCCATGCTGTGGTTAATTATCTTGATCTTATCCACAAAAAGCCCTGAATGGCTACCAATGGCTTATGCTTTTACAACTCAAAAGCTAGCATACATTTCAACAAAAGTTGTGATTATTTTTCCACAGCTCGGAAAAGAGTAGTAATATAATGAAGACCAACAGGATCAGTATATATTATATATATGCATTAGTGGCCGTGTCTACACTAGCCCCAAACTTCGAAATGGCCATTTCGAAGTTTACTAATGAAGCGCTGAAATACATATTCAGCGCCTCATTAGCATGCGGGCAGCCGCTGCACGTCGAAATTGACGTGGCTCGCCGCCATGCAGCTTGTCCCAACGGGGCTCCTTTTCGAAAGGACCCCGGCTACTTCGAAGTCCCCTTATTCCCATCTGCTTGTAGGAATAAGGGGACTTCGAAGTAGCCAGGGTCCTTTCGAAAAGGAGCCCCATTGGGACCAGCCGCGCAGTGGCGAGTCACGTCAATTTTGAAGTGCCAAGGCCGCCCACATGCTAATGAGGCACTGAATATGTATTTCAGCGCTTCATTAATAAACTTCGAAATGGCCATTTACATGGCCATTTCCAAGTTTGGGGCTAGTGTAGACATAGCCAGTAAGAATAACTCCAACATGGTCACATGCAGAAGAACCACCCGTTTCTGAGTTTCTTAAAGTTGCATGTATTTTTTGACTTTTCATATTTTACAATATTAATGACACTTGGAGAACAGTTAAAATGCTCTGCTACTTCGCAGAACACACTACCCCCCAACTAGTGTACTGGACCTTGTATTAATACTATTGTCATACTCATTCAAGGAGTTTCCTCATAATACTAGGGAATCTGTTTATATTCAGACACTAATTTGAAACAGGTTATGTTACATTTCCTTTTCTCAAAAATCGAGAAAATACTCATTCTAAGGTTATCAGCATCAGCATGGAGTCATTCACAATCAAGCCATAGTGAGCCTGATGCGTTAGATCAGCCATGTTTAAGCCTACCAGAGGAAAAATATTTTACCTGTAATTTGATAGCTCTCTCTTCTTCATTAGCTGCATCAAGAAGGTCATCAATGTCAATTTCTACATTTGGCATCTCTTCTTCCTGCAAAGGGAAAACTCAGCTTTACTACATTTAGTTGTCCTCCAGCTCAAAAGCTGAGCTGGCAGTCTAGCAGTAACACAGGCATTATCTGCTTGGGAAAGGAGAGTCAGAAGAGGAGAAAGAAGCGTGCAATATAGAAAGGCCTAATATTTCAAGCTCTAGAGAGACAGCTGGACATAGCCATTACGCCAAGTGCAATAGAATCTCACGAACCTTAATGAAAATTATGCTGAGGCAAGCCTCAAAGGGCTTGGTGATGTGAAGACAACCAAGCACTCTGTCTTGCTCTTTACTACTGTAGGAGAGCTCTCACAACAGCAACGGTGGTATGACTCTAGAACAGACTAATATTCCAAACTGGTGAAAAAAGGTGCAGTAACATTTAAGATCTCCTCAAAGCGCAATACATTACTTATGTTAACACTGTAGCCAAGGCATTGGTTTGATTTTTAGCCTTCAAAGAGGGAAAAAAATCTCGTTTCCCAAAATTATCTCTGTAGAATTCAAACTCAAGTTTTACAGAATAAACTGAATTGCAAGAACAAAAGTTAAGTCACATGAATTTTTTGTGGGCAACGGGCAAGAAAATTACATACTTCAGAAGTTCAGTCAGATGGAACCAATTGCCAGAGCAACCGACAGAAACAAAAACTTCAATATCTCTACCAGGCATTTGTAAACCTTTATTACCCACCGGGAAAAGTAAAGAAACAAACTGACAATCTAGAGGACAGGATAAGTCACTCCTAAAAGCACCTGGTCTGTAATACATCAAAAAAACTGTGGTGTTATGGGGACCTCACTTTGGGCAACATGTGAGGGGTTCTCACGCAGCCACTAGTAAGAATTTGAGAGTTTCTAAAAACAAAGAGTTTTCAAGCAATAAGTATTTTGCTCAATATGAAGCAACTCTGTTGTAGACCTCATTGAGGCAGATAAAGATGAATTTAGCCATTGAATTGGAAGCTGGTAATTGCTTAGGGACCAAGGATCTTGACCTGATTACTTTCAGTATGGGCAAATACAGTGTTTTCACGGAGATCATTTCCGGAAGATGAGGAAAATAATGAGCAAAACTGACTGGATGGAAAAGTTTAAAACAGAAAAATGAATGAAAAACTAAGTTTTCAAGAGAGTTAAGTGGATGGTCAAGAAGTCATAATTCCACAGTGAAACGGAGGATAAGTGTCTAAAAATCATCCAAGTTTAATGGCAAATTTAAGGTAGCAATTGTCACTTTTAAAAGTTATGATAATATATTGAAAAAGCAGATAGCAATTCATATACATTAGAAGTGATGTAGTACAGGAAATTGATAAGGGAGCCTAAAGAAGTCATGGAAAAAGTCCCTGTTGGGAGTAGGCTTAAGGACAATAAGAAGGCCTTTAAGTACTTTGGAAACAAAAAAATACTGTAGCAATGGTAAAAGACAAATTATTAGATTAAAAAAAAAAAAAAAGACCACAGAAGTCTTACTTCTACTCTGTATTTGCAAAGAAGTAAGATGATGTGCTTCTATCACATGAGGACAAATTACTTTCCAGTCCATTAGTAACTGGGAAGAACATTAAACATCTACTAACTAGGCAAGTTTAAAAAAAAAAAAAGTCAGCAGACCCGATAAATGTACTCCAGAAGTTCCTGATGGGCTGGCTGAAGATATACTTAGCATGCTGATACCATTTTTAAGTAGTTTTGGAATAAAGGGGAAACTATTGTACCAATATTCAGAAAGAACAAGTGATTTTTATCAAGTTAATTAGTTTGATATCAAACCTAGCCATGACTGAAAATGGAGTTTAAAACCCAACAATAGGAAGTATTTCTTCAATGAACAACACAGCCTGTGGAACTCTTTGCCAGAAGATATAGTGAAGACCAAAACTGAATTCAAAAAAGGAACTAGACAGCTCTGAAAAAGACGTTTTTTTGAATTTTGTTCTTTATAAGTGATATTACATAAAGATAAGCAAATTAAGGCATGCAATTTAAAAAATAAATAAAGAGGAATTTCTTGCACCACGAGACAGGACCCCAGCAACACACAAGCCCAGAAAAATGAGGCCAACAAAGAAAATCTGGAAGAGTGCCTCAAATTAGGCAGTCAATGGCTACATCTACGTGAGAAGCCTTGTGTCAGTAGAAGGCACCGTCAGAAGGGATTCCCCAGCAAAATTTATGTTGACGGATTGCATCTACACACAGAAGCAGATCAAAGAGAGCAATCTGCTCTGTCAGAGTGGCCAGACTGCCCGACTGCTCGCTTAACCTGGAGCATCTACACAGCTGTTTTCTCAACAGAGCACCATCAAAGGCATTATACCTAAACAGGGACAGGTATAACGCTGCCAGCAGATGTGCTGGGTTTTGTTGACGAAGCACGTTTTGCATGTAGACTCTCCATGGGTTTTTCCGACAAAACCCTCTCATGTAGACATAGCCAATGTGTCCTAAATGCCTTTAGTACACCCATACTCAGGCTGCGTCCACACTATGAGATAAATTCCAATTTAAGGCAGTTAGCTCAATATTACCATGTGACTGTCTTCACTATAAATACCATTAGCTTGATTTAGGGAGCACCAATATTGAGATTACAATATCGGCGTTACCTGATGGGTATAGCGTCAAGCTGGAATTCAAAAGTTCAATTAAAGGGCCAGTGTGGAAGCACCATGTCTTTAAAAAAAAAAATTATTAGCCTCCAGAGGCGTCCCGTAAGTAATCCACAATGACCCTCTGTGCTCCGCTCCAGCCGCTGCTCTCCAGGTGTGCAGGAATTAGGTAACAGGAAGACAGTGAATTTCAAATCAGGACCGGGAAGCCTGTGGCTCTGAGCTCATGTTTGTATGAGAGCCTAAGAAATGTCTCTTTCTTTCTTTGCTATTAGCACTGTGAACTCATCTACTGATTACAAATAGACCCGGCACGGAGTTCATGGTTCTGTCTCTACACCTGTTATTTTTTTCTGCACTGCCTGGCACCAGCCACTGTCCTGCCACACCATGTGTCAGCAAGGCTGTTGTTGGGGTCATGCTTGCACAAGAGGCTGAGAAACTTCTCGGGAATTTACATTTGTGCGCGAATCCCCCTCCCTCCCCCACAGGTGTCATGCAGTGGGTACCCCCCAAATCAGTAAAAAGACGTGCCTGCTGTTCAGTGCTGACCATGTTGCCAGGCAGCACCATGTCCTGGCTTGTGCACAGTTAGGGCTCCAAAGGTGGGAAAGATTTTTGAGAGCTTGCTGCTCCCCAGGGGACGTCTCCCCCGGCAGCTAAGCTACTAGGGGGCTTAGTGCCACCAAGGAGAAGTCTCCCCCAGAAGCTAAGATACTTGGCAGGGGGGACTACTTCAATTACTTGAACATGCCAACCAGCTCTGCAGCCGCAGACCACAGCCTGCCCCCCGCCAAAAATATTTTCAGGGACTTGCTGTCCATTACGGACACTTGCTGCTTTGGTAAGTCTGTCATAAATTCTCTTTCCTAACATTTCCTATCTGTCTTCATGCTTTGATCCCCACAAAAAAAAATACAAATAAAAATCACACACCCACACACCCACCACCACAGGGTGGAAGGCCAGTTGAGATTCTTGTTTCCATTATAAGTTCAGTACATGAGATTTCACTGCCATCTCCCATATTGGGAACGTCTATGTAGCAAAGAGGGAAGGGAGGAAGACAAAGATCTTTTTTCCTATTTTTTTCTATTCCCTTTCTTCTAACTTTGACAATACAATGTGTCCTGGTGTTATTTTCAGGGATTGGATGAAATCAGAGTGGGGAGGGCGAGAGACACACAGTGAGTGGATGGCCAGTTGAGAACACAGCTTGAGCACAGAAGCCTGATAGTGCACCAGAAAGCCCAAGACCCTCCCCTCAGCAACTCTTTTTTCAAAAACTTTCCTATCATCTTTCTTCAAGCTTCTCAGGGTCCCTGTATTATTTTCAGGGATTGGCTGCAATCACGGGTGGGGTGGGGGACACACACAGTGGATGGCCAGTTGAGAATTCAGTTACAGAAGCAAGATTTCAGTAAACCTTTTTTGCCACCTCTTTGGATACCCTACTCTTCCTTCCTTCTGATGGGAAAAATGAGTGTTTACTTCGCACTGGAGGGGAATGAGGAAAATGCAATGTGGGAAGATGATGTCAAAGACCAGTGATTATACCCAGAATGCTACAGGAGTTAGGAAACTGTGGGATAGTTTCCCCACAATGCACCACTGCAACAGCTGATGTTTGTTAATTGAGCATGGCAGCAGTAAGTTGACTGTGAGGAGCATGTTGGAGGTGAGGATAGTAAAAAATGAATTGACAAATTCCAGAGTTACAAA
Source organism: Carettochelys insculpta (assembly GCF_033958435.1). Lineage (NCBI taxonomy): Eukaryota > Metazoa > Chordata > Testudines > Carettochelyidae > Carettochelys > Carettochelys insculpta. Next base: position 95,207,979 of record NC_134139.1, read on the forward strand.
ATCAATATTAAGAAATTTTATTTTATCTCATGTAGAAGCAGCCTGAGAATTCTCTACCTGGAAAGAGATGCAAGTGGTAATAATCAGCAGTTCACAAAGATACCAAGAACAAGTTAAAAAACTGATTTTTCTCAATATCCTGGCATTTACAGTCCAGACACAGACCAACAGGGGCATGAAATATTTATATAGCTGAAGTTGACAAAATCTGGTTTTCAGAATTAGAGTGGAAAATATAGTGGTGGGGCCTTTATTTCACAACACACCTAATTCACTATAGATTCATGTTTATTTCTGCTGAGAATTCATTAATTAATAACCAGTGCTAATCCTTTTTGTAAGCATGGGTTGAATATGAAAATATTGTATTAGTTTCCTTTAAATCCAGTTCCTCTACTTCAGATCATATGAACTAAGGCTTCCAACCCTCCAGGCTTATCCTGGAGTCTCCAGAAATTAAAAACTAATCTTTAATTAAAAATAACATCATGTGATGAAACCTCCAGGAATCAACAAGCCTAATCTGAGAAGATCCACTTTCTTAATCAGGTATTTGTAGACCATTCTTCCTTGTTTTGAATTAGCACTGTAGCATCCTATGGTACTCTCACAGAATTTCTGTAATTACAAAAGGAACTAAATTAAGAGGAGAATTAATGCCCTTACAAGTTTTGGTCTAAAAGCTAGTTTTTATTTGAAAAATGAAGAATACCCTGTGTACACTGTCTTCACAAAAAGGCTGAAAGTACCCTCTAAAAGCCCTCCTCAAAAGGACTGGTGCTCCACCGACGTGCCAGAATGCAATGCTTTTCTTTTGAAGAGCTTTACTGTTATTTTAGTTGAGGGGGAAAGTACATGGGTAGTGATGGGAATAACATGCCTTAAGGCAACTATTTTGAAATCCCCTTTGTGGCAAGTCTTTATGAAGGAGGCTAGAGAACAGACCTCAACACGTAAGAGCTACAGAACAAAGATCTCCCAGGTCTTGCTTCACTGAACGCATCTCCACGGGAAAATAAGGCTAATCTACATAGACATGTCACAGAGAAACAGTTGCTGTCTTTTTAGATGTCATTGCATCTTTGCTTTTTTTACTTCAGTTGAAAGACTATAGACCAAAAATCTTACAGAAAGTACACCATCAAGTGCCTCTGGACAAGCTCATTATCTAGGCTTTAGTTACCCAAATGCTAAATGCAAGTCAAATTCTTAAGTCATACCAGAGCAAGAATATAGCCGACAAGTATAGCATTTTGCAAAAGGAAATGGGGGTGGGGGCACAACAGAAGTGAAAGCTGCTGTCTTAAACTATCCAAGGCCAGTTGGACAGGAGAATAGAAATGCAAGTTAGAGCTACACGAATGCTTGTGTAAGGTTAATGAGACTTCCCAAAGTCAGGGCAAGGGGGAGGAGGCTGATTTCAGAGGACAGCATGTACCAAATGAAGAAGCAAACCATTAGTGCAACTGAAGTTTCTCAAAAATTCAGGCAATACAAAATATGGACTGTCCTCTCTATTTTGGTCTGACATTCAGTTTATACATAGTAAAATATGCTATGTGTACAGAATTTGACTTAACACTATACTAGTCAGCTACACACATAGTTGTGGTTTTGTTTGAAGCACCGTGCCACTTCATGTCCCACAAAAACAAAAGAAACACCCTCAATAGCAACAATGCATAGAAGAGCCATCAGTTTCGTGATCTGGTTGATTTTCACAGTACAGCTCAATCTTCTTCATATGGAAGTTGCAGTATGGCTAGCCAAAAATGCTCAAAAGTCAGGAATCAGATTCCACTAGTATCATAACAGAATTTTTTTTGGGAGACAAGCTCTCAAGCTTGCAGAAAAAAAGCTTGAAAACATCAACCCTGAAGATTATCTACATTCAAAGACTACTTAAACACAGAATCTGGCCTTCTGTTCAAAGCTTGGATTCTCACAAGACCTATTTCAGTCAGATAACAGGAAAAACTTCCTATCAGTGTGCTTAAGCACTGGAACAAATTACCTAAGGAGCTTGTAGAATCTCCATCATTGCAGGCTTTTAAGAGCAGGTTAGGCAAACCTTTCCTCACAAGATGTCCCAAATTTCATGGTACCCTGTGCAGCTGTGTTTTTACAGAGACTGCCTTGACTGAAACACCCAGTCAAAAAGATAGCTGGCAGTTCTGGTCGGCACCACCAACTGGGCCATTCATAGTCCAGTCAGTGGCACTGTAGGAGTCTAAAGCTAAGTCAAGGCTGTCTACTTACCTTAACCTTAGCTAGTTAGATTTAAATGGGACTCTATTTCTGTTGAAATGAAAGTCTTAGAGTGTGTATAATTGCTTTATACTTTCACACTGTCATTTTTATTCTTCTGTGAGAATAAGACTAAGACACAAAACATAAGACAAAGTCATAAGACAAACTAGTTCCCATGATGCTGTAGCTGGTAGATATTTAAAAAAAAAATTTGGCACACTAACACATGGTTTGAACCAGGATGGGAATTTGCTGAGTCACTATAGGGGCTTGTCTGGATACTTGGCTTAATATAATTCTTGACCTCCCCCCCAGACTCCTCCACTCTCTAATTTGTCACCTGGATCATTTTTTTTTCTGATTTGTCCTCCTTGCTTACTGTTTTTGGTTCTCTGTGCCTTAAATATTGAGTCTGTTCTGGTCTGGCTATGGTCTGAAGAAGTGGGTCTGTCCCACGAAAGCTCACCTAATAAATTATTTTGCTAGTCTTTGAAGTGCTACTTGACTGCTTTTTGTTTTGATAGTATATAGACTAGCACGGCTCCCTCTCTGTTACTATTTAAAAAAAAAAAAAAGTCTTAGTATGAGTTATTGGTATATTTTTCCGGGCATCTAAAAAGTGACGAGTGTAGTAAAGAAATGAAATCCACATGAAAACACTTCCAAAGGAAGAAAAAAAAAAAACCACAAGATTCTTAAAACTCCTCCTCAACTAAGTCCCTGAAACAAGTTCCACTGCATCATCCTCTCTCTCTCAAGGAAAAATCTCATTTGACGGTTTCCTGCCCCTGGTATAGACAGATCACAGAAATATTTAGACATAAAGATTCCTCTCAAATTACAGGAAATTCTAAGACTAAACTGCGTAAGTTTACAGTTAGAACTCTGTTTCCAGACCAAACGACAAGAGGAAGACTTAACATCTCTGACAACAAACATCTTGTTGAAAGAATCCAGATAAACTGGGGGATATGGACAGTTCTAGTCTCTATACTAGCCATCGTATAAAGCTGTGGTGTCCAATGCACTCTGTTCTCCATATGTGGCAAAGAGGGCAGCGGAGCATGGGGGGCCGTGGCTCAGAAGAGCCACACACCTTGGGTGACTCTCTGGCCACTCCATGCACCCGCCCCACCACGGTGAGACAAGCCCGTGGCAGCAGCAGCAGCAAACCCCTGACACATTTTTCCAGCACGGTGCTTGCAGCACAAGCTAGGAGCTTTGGCCCTGGCACAGCTCCTGCAGCCCAGCATGGCTTTGGGGCCAAGTGCAGCGCCTGCAACCCCTGCAGCCCTGGATCCAGCAATGACGACCCCGATAAGACAGGTGGAATATATTGGGGGTGGGGGCGGGGCATGCATTTAGAAGAAGGGGCAGGCTGGGGGAGCCTGGCTCTGGGAGGGTGGCGGGGGAGGGAAAGCTGTGGTGAACGTGCAAGGATGACAACCACAAGTGTGGTGATCTTTGCTTTACTATCGGACTCCATTGATAAAGCATGGCTTTATGAATTTATAGATGTTAAAGTTTAATATTAGAGCAATATATATTTTTCATATTAAATAGCCATCTAACATGCAATACTAAGTATGCAACAAATCTAAAAAGTCTGTGTTAATACCACACTATCTTTAACAAAGAAAGGAATTAAATATTATTCAGTCACCAGAAAACACACACACAGCAGTTGTAAGTTAGCTCTTGTAGCTAAATGTAGAGGTAGTTGGATAATGGAGAAACACTACTGATTGTACAGTAGCAGGTTACCAGTGACACCTGCTCTGTGTTGTAAGTCTAATTGGAATTAAATTCTTAAGAGCAGAGAAAGGGCCTACAGAATATAATCTCGATCAAGCAGTCACTGGATGACGCCAAAACATTTCAACACCTGTTTCAGAGAACGTGATGCGTGTCAGCCACAACAGCAATTGTGGGGCAGCAAGTTTTCTCAGTCAGAAGCGCAGGGCTGCGAGCAAAGTCCGTTATACTAATTGAGGGCTTTGCTTAGAGAACCATAGGCAGAGCCAAGGCCTGAAGCAAGGAAATCCCGTATTTTTCAAGCACTCTTCTTGCGGAACGAAAGGAGTCCCTTGCGCAGCATACATAAAGCTCTACCAGAGCCGTTTGCAGCAACGTATACCCAGTATGGTTTCCAATCCTTGTTTCTCCTTTTCATCTCCCTTCCTCATCACTGTTTTCAATATTTTCCCCTTCAAAACAAGAAAGGGGAAGTTAAGAAACTATTGCTGCTATTCCCATCCTTGAGCAATGAAGAGAACTGCAGTGAGGTAGCAGTAGTGGTCTATGTCAAGGGAGGCAACTGTAATTGGCTCTCTTGCCCATCTGTTGAGAAAACGGAGTCTGGAAGTACAAAGAAAAGAGAACAGGGACTCCAGAAAGGATTCAGACAACCCTCATCTATTCACCTATGTTATACTTACCACCCTCATTTGAGCCCCTGAGTTGGGGGACTGAATGGAACTCAGACCAGATGAACATTTTATGACTATCAACAAACTTAATACCACTGTAACGTATGAGAGCAAATTGACTTGCTAATGAGCTCTTCAGTCAGTAATCTGACTTAATTATACTCTGCCATGTGGCAAACTAGACAGAGCAGATGGCCAACAAGCCCTATTAAACTGTCAACTAATTCCACAAGTCCTGATATTTGTAAGCTTAGAAATCTTATCAAGCTCCATACCAGCCACCATTCCAGAAATGATAGCATAAAATAATTAAATAGATGCTTTCTTGAAGCTCTAATCCTGCATTCCACTGAGCAACTTCAGTATCCATGCCAGCAGGGGCTCAAACTCATTTGAAGTCCCAAGCATGTGTGAATGGAACACAGATCTGCAGCATGCCAAAAAAATAGCTGACTTTTTAAGTTAATCATTTTATATCAGAAACACAATGAACCATAGTATTTGCATGAAAGTCATTTGGAAACAGGATTAAGTCAGAGGCTTGTTATTACAAAGAGGATTGAACAGTGCACAAATCTTAGCTGCAAAAAAGTTGTAAGAACAAATTTGAAAATATTTTTCTCTCCATCAAACAAATAAAAGCATTACAGTTAAACAGACACCCTACACTGTACATCACTGCATGTAGTACTTTGGTCCTCACATCAGAAATGTGAGGAAAGGCAGGAACCTACTGTTTTAAAGCAGTGAAATCCAAACCTGGTGGAAAGCATACAAGTCTCTTCATGCAAACGCAAAAATCCAATTAAAAAAAACACCACACAACCACACTGCTCCACACAGCTTTATTGTGCCAAGATCCATCTGCTCCAGCCAAAGCACCCTCTTCTAAACAACCTGCTGACTTAGAACCATTCTATAAGACCATGGTGTGGCGAATGAAGCACCCTCCACCCACTCTGCACCGTGCCCCACCACTTTGGGGGAAAAGCGTGTAGTGGCAGCTCCAGCCGCAGTGCCCGGCAGTTCCAGAGATGCAGCAGCTCTGGTGAGTCACCAACTGTGGAAGTGAGGGAGGGGGCGGTGTCTGGCTCTGTGGTGATCACGAAAATCTTGTTGGACACCACTGCTACAAAAGGTTAAAGCTCCAGTCTGAGAGGTCTTCTATGCTGTGGTACATCATCCTCATCATCATCTTTACTCCTATCTAAACAAAAAAAGCAGTCAAGTAGCACTTTAAAGACTAACAAGATAGTTTATTAGGTGATGAGCTTTCATGGGACAGACCCACTGCTTCATATGTGTTCTGGTATGGCTGTGGTCTGAAGAAGTGGGTCTGTCCCACAAAAGCTCATCACCTAATAAACTATCTTGTTAGTCTTTAAAGTGCTACTCGACTGCTTTTTTGTTTTGATAGTATATAGACTAGCACGGCTTTCTCTCTGTTATTTTACTCCTATCTGTTTGCGTATTCGGATAAATACTCTTTCCTCTCCCTTGCCGCTGTCAATGATTGCAGGTGCTACGAGATTCTACATTAGTATTTCCACAGAGAAAGTAGTACATGCCATTACGCTCAACTGGTTATCCCTGCTTAGTTTTGGAGCACAGCACGATTATAACAACCATAGTAACAAATGTGACTGGAACACATGACCTGTGTGCAAACTAATGGCTTCACAGAGCCAGCTTAAAAAAAAATTAAAAAATTAAAAAAAAAATCACATGTCAAGGGATAGCAGAAACTGGTATTTTTACAATGCTAGGACAAGAGACTTGGCAATTTCTGTCACAACAGCTAGGCCATTCCCCACCCCCAAAAAATACAAGTATCTGTATCAATGGAAAATGCTTCATCTCTCTCCCAGGAGAAGTATTATTCGGCACTTTGCAGGAAAAACTAATAGGTTACAGAAAATCATTTGAGGAAGAGCGAGGACTCTGGTCTTTAACACATCAGTTTCAGCCACTCAACCTTTGCCACCCAGCCTTTCAGATGCAGCAAGCCAGATGATATGCTAGATCACCCATTTACCCAGGAGCGTCATTTGGGGGTGATGGGGAGGCAGCAGCACCCTCCAAGAACCCTGCCACTGAAGACATTGGCTCCTGCCTCTTCCCCATCGCCACGTTGAGAGGGTGAGGAATGTAGAACATTTTCTTTATGCCTCTGGTTCTGCTGTTTCTCCAAGGCTCCTCTCTCTCCTCTCTCCTCCCCGCCCCAGACACACACGCAGACACCCTGCCTCCAACCACTAACTGAAAGAGCTACTTCACTCTTCTCTCCTCCCATGGGTAGATATTCTTTGCTCTATCACTTAGGACAGTGGTTCCCAACCTTTTCAAGACATGGACCCATTTTGACAATTCAGTAAGAGTTTTGTAACCCAAAGTGATTGAAAACAGTTGGGGGGGGGTCTCCTCCAGGAAAAATGCACCTGTTTGCCCCCTAGCTTTACCCCTGAGCCCCAAACTTTCCCCCACATATCTCACACAAGCTGCACGCACTGCTACTGCTGCACAAGGCTATCACTGTCTCCTCTTCGCCTTTCCCCCTCTAAGCCCTCCTATTCCCTTCCCCCACCTGCCACATGGGCAGTTCCATGCCCTGCCCCTGCTTCCACTTCCATTTCAGTGAGACAGAGCAGCGACTGGGAGCTAGATGTTTGAGCAGCAGGAGCCGCAAGTGGCCCCTTAAAGAGCCACATGTTGCTCGGGGCTGCCCAGCTGGTGCCCCATATGTCAGGAATCCCTGACCTAGGAATACTTTACTGTAAGAACAGCTAAGAGCGGCCATCTGGTCAGATCTTTCCCTGCTGCCAAGAAACATACTGTCAGCCTGTAAAACATTACTTAAATTACATGTACAATTTTCCAGTTCTCCAATGGCGAGGGTGGGAATGACCGTACCCCAAGAGGTGACATCTATTCTTCCATTTAGTTCCATTTTGCACTTGTCTGAGGGACTCTTATGATGGGCTGAGCCAGATTACCGGGTAGGGCCCAGACTGTTACACCCATGTTGATTCAGCAGGATAGCAAATGCACTTTTGAATTCTACGGACTTTTTCCCAGAACACCTTTGTTACTAGTTACAATACAGAAACAACAAATCCTTGCTCTCAACAGCCAGTCATTTAATAACCATGTGTCTCCTGTATAAGCCTTCTCTTCCATCTGATAAGTAATCTTAGCTCCTGTTTACTTTTTTAATATTTCTGAGGGTAACAGACTCTCTCAAATGTGAGTACTTTCAGTGAAAGTCATGGAGGTGATGTTTATACTCCCAAATCATTAGAGAAATGCTAGAATTGGAAACTCCTTCCAATCCTTTGTATTTACTCATAATCGGGGTAAAGTTACAAGTTTCTTACAGGTAGTGCACTATCCCCGCCCCTTGAGGGGGTTGCTGTGACAAAACAGCGCCTGTACGAAATTCAAGTGTTGAGTGGAGTGTGGGGGGTGGGTTTCAGGGCAGAGGGATAGAGTGGGGAGTGAGGGGTTCAGAAGGCAGAGGGTTGGGGTGTAGAGCAGTGTTCCCTCTAAGATTTTTCATCCATGAGTGGAGTAAGTTTTGTCACGTGCACCAAGACTGATATCATGTGTGCTTGTTCAGATGTGCACCACCATGGCATCACACCCACCTGTTACTAACAGAAGCATTTCTAAAGTCGGTATGTGCACACACACCCAGGGGGAACTGGGGAGCCCAGCCACACACATACGGCAATGGGGCAGGGGTCAAGACAGGAAACTGCCCCCTGGCCAGCCCTTCAAGGGGTGCTGGGATCTCCTGGTCCCTTTAAACTGCTACATGGAGCAATTCACAGGGGCTGGAGCGGCACTGTGCATCTCTGCCAGTCCACCAGCTTGGGCAGGGGCCTTGGGGCCCTCAGCCCCGCCCTTTCTGGGGATGTGGAGCTGGGCCTCCCCTGCCTTGCACGGGGGCCTGGCACAGCTGTCAGCCCCACTTCACCCCCCCCGCATCCCACTAGTAACGATGTCCCTATGTTTACCCCATGGGCTTGTGTCATTTCCAGCGGTGAGACCTCATATTGATTCCGAGTTGAGTTTGAGTCTCCAACTGCCCCAGAATTAAACGGCTCAATTTTATATCCACGCAGGTCACAGACTCAGAGCCATTAAGTGACCTGAAGAGTGTACCTTTACATGTGGCTCTGCTGCCTGTAGGCAGTGCATCATGTAATGTGCTCACAGAGCCAGCAAGAGAATACAGGAATTCTGATTCAAGTGGAAGCGAGGACCTGAAATTTGTGGGTACAAACCCAGCTGATGATCCTGGGCGGAGAGGGAACAAACAGTAAAGAAAACCATGTTTAAATGTGCACATAGCTGGAGAGAACAAGAATTAAACTGGGGTGCCTGGGAAAGAAAAGGAGAGGAGAAAGCTGTCTTTGTCCCTTATTCCTGTTGCGTACTCTTTTAATACATATTTAAGCTGCAACCTAATTTCAGCAATAATTCATTTACTCACACTAATGTCTCTAACAACCAGGAACCATGCTGCCACACAGTCCAACAGGGGGCAAACGCGTTCAATATAAACAAAAACTTAAACCAGATAATGACAAATCTAGTCTGAAAACCCATTTCACATTGAGGTTTCTGATTATTTACTAAGATTTCAAGGAGCGGGGGAGAAATTTTAGAAGTGGTACTTGCACTTCTACACCAAGAAGGAAAGGATAGTAAGCTTTCAGTTCAAGGTGACTGAATTAGCATTAGCAAGCTATAAAAGAGTAGCCAAAACATATAAAAAGGCAACCCTGTCTGAGATCTCTAACAGACACATAGGGTATGAGGCACCCAAAGAATTACATAGTGTGCTTAGGTTTGGAGCCCTGATATCCATTTTACAGGACACCGTTGCTATTCAGGCTGTTTCATTACAGTAGAAGGGAAACTAGTTCCTCCCTTTGTAGGCCTAGGTTCAAGATACCAGTACCAGTTCTGCTTTTGGTAGCTGTAGAGACAGGCTTATGAAACTGCAATCTGATGCCATGTAGGAAGTTTTAAAAAAGCTTCCTACTTAGGAAAACATAACATAATTATGGCTCTTAAGTGGGAAAAGATAAAGTTCCCTGACATTCATGCTAAACAGGCAACTTTCTTACAAAGATATTCCTTCCTACAGTGATTTAGCCTCTTTACTATAGACTAAGACAACCAAGGTTATTTAATTCCCCAAAACATGTCTGTCACATTTTGACGGCAATCCAAACTGGCACCAGATAAAACAAAAGCCTTCCAGCCTTCCATTTTAAGTGGTTTAGCAAACCCATCTGTTGGCCTGAGCCTGGGAAAGGTTTCTTGCTCAAAAGCATTTGAATCCCTTCTTGCTGAGGCCTTAGTACCCGTATAAGAGGTCTCCACAATTTTAGAGCTTATTTTTTTCCATTGTTGTGAGTGACGCAGTGCCTGAGGGAATTCAAAAACTGCTTCCTCCACCCCAAATGATTTAGTTGTGACTCCATGAAAAAGTTACACAATTTAGTCTGGCCGTCCCAGATAGAATACCCTTACCAGCCTTCATTTTCTAGTCATCATTTTATTTATGCTGGAGTGCCATTACTTGACAGCTCTGCAAGGAACCACATTTTTGGAATACTTTCTTTTTATCCATGGAGAACTTCTATCCAAGGGAGAAAGTCAGCATAATCAAAGTGGCAGCTGGATTTTCAAAACCCTTCAGGCTCAGAATATTAATAAAATACCCAGCTTCAAATTAAAAGTTAGCCTGAATAGTTTTGACACATTTAAACACTAAAAGAAACATCAGTATTTTTAATCAACAATAGACCACAGAGAAATGCTAAAATATAAGCACCAAGTAAGAAGTGACAGTTTTAAGAATTGGCTAAACCCCTGTCAGACATAGTCAGTGGTGGATAACCACATAGGCCCACAAGGCCCATGCCCATGGACCCCAGCTGATTTGAGACCCCTAGAGAAATATCCCCCCCCCATGGCCCCTAAAACTGGAGGAGCTCCCATGGTAGGGTCAGAGATTTGCCAGTCTTGGGGCTGTAGTGAAAGGCAAGTGCATGAAAAGCAGTCAGTGGGGCAGGGCTGTGAGCAGGACAGGTATGGAGGTCACAGAGGAAGTGGCATAATGGGAGTGAAGCCAGTGGGCAGGACTGCAGAAAAGAGGAGGAGGTGAGACCACAGATATGGTGCATGTACTTGCTATAGCCCAGGGTCTAAGGAGACCTTAATCTTTCCCTGGACGTGGTCTAGGTATGCTTGGTCCGGCCCAGCCCCACAAGCCCTCTTTCTGCAGCCCTACATGTCTTTAATCCTAAATTCCTTTTTCACTGTTTATCCTGCATCTACCACACTAGATAGTCTTCCCACACCCTTAACACAAAGGGGAGGGCTCCTCAGGTATGCAGTCTCCAAAAAATGAACCAGATTCCACCACACAAAAAATATAACCACAAAAGCTTTCTTTCTAGCTCACTTAGTAGAACTTTTATGCTTTGTTTGGTAACATCGCTTCAAGTGACTTGCATATCATAAATGAGGTGGCATAAATCGGTTCCTTTTGCTGGCCTATTACTCATTTGTCGGTCATCAGTTTCATATGATGTTAACTATCTGAGTCACAGAATTGGGTGTATTCTAAACTTTACCAGACAAATGACTTGAAGTTGTCAAGATTATATAAAACTGCATTTGTTATAGGTCTTGTACGACTGTATCATCTTAAACTACTGAATATACTATTGACATGAAACAGATGAACTATCCTACCAGCTTAAAGACTCTACAAATACAGTTACAACTTCCCCAGCCACCTTCAAATCCCACACCTCTACCTGGGTTTAAAATACATACTCAACATATACTAGCCTGGGGACTGGGCTTTCAACCAATACCTGTGCAGACATGCTCCCAGAGCTTCACCGTCCGCAGTATAAAAGCACAATTTTTTACTGCATACAATCAGCTTTCTATAGGTTTTCTTTGAAAACTACAACCTAGTTCACCTCTTGGTTTTATTAAATCTTCCTACACTTCCTCCAGTTTTAATTCTTTCCCAAAAGACCACAGGCCGTTTTTGCACTGTCATCAGTTTCTTCCTTTTCTCTCTCCATACAGCCACTGTAAGCCCTCTTTTCTCCTCTACGTTGTGTTTCTCCACTCAGCTCCCTCCAGAATCACTAAATGTTTATATTGCACTACCTTTTGGACAAAATAAGCAAGAATTCCTGCTCCCACCCATTCTTCCATGCACATCTGTGCTAAAATGTTCAATCCCAAAGGACAGCAGACGCCCAAGAGTTAGAGAACTAAATCTACTAGCCCAAGGACAATACAGAAGGAACATTACTATCCAGGAGCAAAGCATTAAAGAGACGGCAAACCTCCCACCCTTTCCTCACACAGGTATTTCAGCTGCTGTACCGCTCTCTCAGCCTTCTCTATCTGACACACAAAGGCATTTCCATTACACCACCCAACCTCAGCTCCATTTCTGTGTTCTCCTCTCCAGCAAATAGTTCCAGTGCCATTTCATGCAATTCACTTTCCTCCACACTGCATGAGGACTTGTCTTCACTACAAGGTGGATTAAGGCTGCAGCAATCCACCTATTAGCAGTCGATTTATCACATCTGCTTAGAGGTGATATATCAAATCTCCAAGCACTGTCCTGTCGACTCTAGAACTTCACCAGGATGAGAGGAGTAGCCAGAGTCTATGGGAAAGCAGCCGCCACCGACCTTACTGCATGGGAGACACCGTAGAAGACATCAACTTCAGCTCACTATTTGCATACCTGAAGTTGCCTAGGTTAGATCAACTGGGAGTGGTGGTGGGAGGGGAAGAGATTTAGTGGATTACAACTGATCAGATCAACTTTCATTCTTTTGAAGCTTGCAAGAGTTCTAGGCAGCATCACCGAGGCCCTGGAGCCATGTGCAGACTTGCTTACAGCCTGGTATTGGTTTAAGAACATTAATGTATTAAATTGTCATTTTTATAAGAAAGTCAGAGACTCCGCTACTCTTATCAGAAAGAGAAAATGATTTCTGTGACAAAACACCCAGAAAAAGCAGCCTGCTCACCACAGGAAAAACAGCAGTAACCCATGCCAATATGTTACCTTAAAAAGAGAAACATGATCTTATGTGACAAGCGATCCATTAGCTTTATCTGTGTAAACCCCTTGTCTGGCGGCATCTCTCTGTGAACTAAGTGTGTACAGATGGTGTTTACTACCTTAAGTAGCCCAACTGGATTCAGAAAAACCATTCATCCAAGAAAATACTGTACTCAAGTAATAATTCTTTTGCAGGCTTAAATCTTTAGACTGTATGCAACTTTTGCTAGTAAGCCTGGTTTCTGTTATCTCTGTGCAGCATAAAACCCCCAAGAAGCTTTATCACAATTGGAAATAATAATTTGAATCTATATCTTGGTGAATCAGAGTTTCTATAATGGATATGCAGAATACTTGGTGACAACACAAGGCCAGCATCTTCTCACTTCATCAGCTAAAACTGCAAGAAAATACCGATCTCAGAAGGAATATTGGGCAGCTGCCACAGAGATCTGGTGTTGCAAGTGGGGAGGGAGAAGATCCACCAGACACACTGTTAAAGGGTGTTCTGCCCTTTGATGGAGTTTGAAGACCCTGGTCTAATGCCATTGGTGCCCTTGTCGTGACACATCCTTTTAAATCAAACATAAAAGGCCTCCTAGATAAGTGATATTCAAGACAAAATATATATGTATTCCACCCAAACTTGTGAAGTTAGCTTTAAAAAAACCACAACATACTAAAATTAGCAATTTCATTACAAAAATTCAGGCACTGTAGATTTGTATAAAGATAGAAAACTCGTTTTGTCCTAACAAATACAGAAATCAATTTTGATAGCTGCATATTTCAAGAACAACTGAACTGTTTTATCAAATTTTAGATGCTGTTCCTCATGTGTTTACATGGTCAATCACTTGTTCTCTTCTGCAAGAGTCACAGCCTACATTTAATAGCAAATACAGATTTGGAAGCATATATCCTGTATTACTTTTTAGATATAGTCAGAATAGTGACTAGATCATGGAGGTATGAAGATAGTTCAAACAATTGCCATTTCTGATCTCTCCCAATTCAAATCTTCAGTCCAGTAACCAGGGCTAGTATACTGCCCAGCACGTTATGCAGCTGCACACATTCTACACTCTACTTTAATGCAAAAGACAAGCTGAAATTAGGGATTAATTCAAAAGCAGCTTTCACGGTGTGTCATGGGGTCAGTACAGATTCAGCTCAATCTTTTACACCTACATTGATAATTGATGTTGATAATTATAACCCTCAGACTCTGCAAGATCCTTCAGCGCCTCTGAATCAAAGATTAAATTATGTCCCGTATAGGTTTAACGCTCAGTGTGTTTAGTGATCTGAGGTATGCCATGCATTGTCCATAGTGATACATAGTATCATAAAATAATCTACTGTATAGAAACCTTCACCCACCCACCCACCCTCCCACCCACAAAGTGCTTCAAGAAACCAACCATATTTCAGGTTAGTACTATTACTGGGTTGGCAAGTACCTGTATACTATTTTATACTTCATTCATTTTATTGTAGTCTAATTCTTTGAAAACTGATATTCTGTTGCTAAAGTATAACTCTAACCAAAATATTTGACTAACCATCAAAATACTTGATTAACGATGGTCTCAACATGCCAGATAACACAGTTTTTACTATACTTAGGAGGGCTGAGTTACACAAGGAAGTACTTAAGGAAGGCCAATTAGAGCTAGAGTTGCAAGGTATTGCACAGAACAAGTGCTGCATACCAGTAGCTCAAAAGCCGGGGTTAGACATGTATTTAGTCTGGGAATCTGGCTCAGTACACCAGGTATATACAGTCTCACGGACCCAGAGTTTCACATCGGAACAATCTCAAGAAATTTTGCTCTGCTTTAAAGTTGTAATTAGTTTTTGTGCATGAGACTATTCTTTAATAATGCGCAAATTTTCAAAAGAAAATTTGAAGAGGAGCTGCCAACATCTTTAGGCTTAAGTTCATTAAAGTAATGACGCCGGCTCTCTCTCAAGGGTTGCCCCAACCCAGCTCTCATCCACTTACAAAACTCTCTCAGCTGAGCGTAGTGATGCTTTATACCTGGATTACTTGGTCCGCCCTCCAGTACAGGCTGAAGTCTGAGCACTGTTTTCAGTCCAAATGGTAGAACGCCCATGTTGCAGTGAGGACACAGGCAAAACCACTCAGTTGTAGTCCTCCAGTGCCTTCCCACAACTCCCCACGTTCCCAGAAAGACAAGTTCCCTCGCAAGTCACTGAGAAAGTCCTGGGTACTCTGATTCTATGTCCCCAGAAATTCTAGAACCACACACAAGGGAGAGTAGCACCAGTGTGCGGATAGTGCAATTCAGAAGCAGCTTTGCACCGTGGCTGCTCACACATGAGCAAGGCAAAGGGGGATGCTCAAATCTAAATGTACATCACTGGCGTTAACTTGGGAGCGAAGACAGAGCCTTAATTTTTGTACTGTGTAAGAAGCACTAGAGCACCAACCATTCTTACAAGGCACAACTGATACAGGGAGAGTTGCAGAAGAAATTCCTCTGAACAGCTAATTCGCGTGTCCAAAAGATTTTCCATAACGCGTGAGTCTGGGAAAGCTTCGATCCTGTCAAACATACAGATATTGATATTTCCAATAATTAAACTACTATACATTTGCTTTCAAAAGCTTATCAGGATATTAAAATCAGACCTTGGAAGATTTAACATTTCAAGAACAGGACCACTTCTCTACAAAAGATACAAGATGCTGAAGTTCAAATAGTGTGTGTACTGCTCGCGAGCTCTCAAGAGCTAGCTGGTTACATAATGCTGACAGTCTTCCCTGTTTCAAGCTAGAAGGTTGCTGTAAGAGAAGGCAAACGACTCACTATGTCCAAGTTCTCTTTCTGATTAGCACTTGCTCTAGAATTATTATACAGTTTTGAAGGTTGGGGAAGGACAGCCACAAGAGAGAGGTGCTCTGTTTACTCAACCATAAAAATGAGAATTAGAGTCTGATAATCAGAACCTACCATGAAATATCTGAATGACTTTTGGCAAGTCACTTAACCTCATCACAATTAAGATCAGATCTTTACTAAACTTCCACGGGTCTAGCCATGTCACTTAGGGGTGTGAAAAATGCACACGCCTGAGTGATACAATTATACCAACCTAGCCCCTAGTGCAGACAGTGCTATGTTGAAAGCAGAGCATCCCCTGCTAACTTAACTACTGCCTCTTAGGGAGCTGGATTAACTATACCAGAGGTCTGCAACCTGCAGCTCTGGAGCTGCATGCTGCTCTTTAAAAGGACTTATTTGTAGTTCTACACTATAACTGCAAAGTAAAAAACCTCCTGATTTTTTTTTGATAAATTGTCAAGCTCTAAAAGCCCAATAGGGAACAACTTTTATCTAAATAGCAAATGATAGGGGACCTCAAAATGTTGGATATTGTATCCATTGACCCTGTGGCTAATAAGGTCTTATTCACATGCATTGTGGCTCTTGAATTGAGTTTTTTACCAAATTCAAAAAAAATGGTTCTCCTTCCTATTTGGTTGCTGACCCCTGAACAGTACCAACAGGAGAAGCTCTCCACTTGATATAAACATCTCTTCACTAAAATACAACAGTAGCACAGCTGCACCACTGCTGCTTTTTAAGCACAGACCTGCCCTTAGTCTTTCCATCTCTAAAATAGGGGCAATGTATGGCTAACTCACTGGACTATTTATAAATAAAAGCCTAACAAATTTATTTATTAGTTAATGAGCTTCCACAGGTAAGACCCACTTCCTCAGGTCTGACCCACAAAAGCTCATTACCTAATAATTATTCTCGTCTTTATGGTGCTACAGGACTACTTGTTATTTGTGAGCCTACCGACTAACATGGCTACCCTTGGAGTCTAGACTATTCAGATTTAATTAGTTAACATTTACCACCATTTTGCAATCTTTGCACTGACAGTGCTTTAAGACAAAACACGCATTTAGCCAGGAAATGGGACTTGGAAATATTCTGTCTACAGAAGAGCAGAGGGAATATTTTCAGAACCCTGACTTGACATTGTTTGATTTTTCTTAACTGTAAGATGAATGTTGCACCAACAATAGGGTCCTCAAACTTCATTGCACAGCAACCCCAGGAGAAGGGACAGGTGGGGAAGTCAAAGTCTGAGCCCCACCTCTCCAAGCTGAGGGGTGGGGAAACAAGTCTTCAGTTCAAGGGCTTCAGCCCCAGATGATGGTGGCGGGGGGGCAAGAACCTAAGTCCTACAGCCCTGGGGCTTGGGTTTCAGCCTAGGCCCTAAAAAGTATAAGCCACCCCAATGGCTCCATTCAAACGGGATTCCAAGCAATGTTCCCTCTGTGCACAGAATAAATTTTACGTGCACCAAGGCATGTGCACCTCTAGTTGAAACACAAGCTGCTGCCAGCTGTTGGTGTTCTGTCAGCTGGGCAGCATCTGACTTTCTGCTGGGTGGCTGCTGAAATGCACAGTTTACAGGGAACACTGGTCACAGCCCCACTTTAAGGTTGTGACCCAGAGTTTGAGAACCAGTGTAGTAATAGACTTTTTTAAATGTATTTTTGCTTAACCACACCAAGACTTATGGTTTTTAAAGACAGAAAAGCAGCTGTCTGTTTAATACGGGCATTTAAATGGACCTTTTGAATTTAAAATTCTCATCTCATTGAGATGACTGAAATGGAGAGGGTAAGTTTCTACTTTTTACTGCTGAGCTGCTGCTATGTGACTGCCCAAAGTTTTCTCCAAGGCAATGCAGCACATTGTAACAGTGTACAAATCCAAGACAAGTCTATCAGACAAAAGTTTATCTTTTCTGCCCAATGGAACCTTAGTATTTCTGTAACTTGTGTAGAGCCAAATCCAAAGTAAAGTAAACACCCAACATTACAGAATTGGATATTTTTGTACCCACAATCCTCTCTCTCTCTCTCGTTATCAATGCTGGATGCAAGGGTAAATGTTGGACTGCGCAGGCAATGGTGGGGCTTCATGCACAGAAATGGAGATAAAAGATTAATAGAAAAACTAGTACTTTGAGCACCTCATTTTCCTTCCAGTTAACTTGGGATCCCACTCATGAGGAAGAGAGGCCAACTGTCTCAACCATTTCCTGGATGCCAGAAAATCAAGTCACCTCAGACCTCCCCAGGTACCAACCACACTTCATCACACCTCTGGAAAAAGCCTCCAACTCCTCAGCCAGGAACTACTACTATTTGATTATTCATCAATACAGTGATTTTGCAGCATATTGAAAGCTGAGGATTTGTGTGCACCATTAATTATTTCTTGGATTTGTTCATAATTTAATTTAAAACCTCATTTTTTTGTTTTTGAAACTTGTGGTAGGGTTTTCTTGTATGTCTTTTATGGGTTTATTAAATACGAAGTCAATATAGAAATCAGATTTCAGAGTTCCATTTAAAAAGCCTTTGTGGTTCAAAAGTTATGCTAAAAACCTTGTACTATAAAAAGGGAATAGATGAAATAAGATTCAGATCAGAGCTCACCTGAGCCAGAACTTTGGGCTCCAGAAACCCACAGAAAAAAATGATTTCTGAAAATCTGAATGTACAGTTAGATGCCAGCAGTTTATTAAGTATTCTGCCTGGGAAGTAACTGGCCAATGCTTTTTGGCTAAACTCAAGATGTAAGCATACTAACCACATGATCATTACCACGTTTTCTTTAGTAGCCCTAAGCTGATCTCCTAGCACGGGAAAAATCAGAGCAGCCACAGGCACTACTGCTATAATGCAGAAAGCACAGCAGAGCTAGGAGCCTTAAGCCCTAGGCGTTGAGTTCAGAGGAATTACTCCTCACTGCCGAATGTCTGTAGGGTCTGAACCTAAATACTGTGCCTTCAAAAGAGAAACAACCACTACCTCTGTTTGCCTCTGCACTCTATGCCTCTACCCTTATTCTTGAAATAGCAATCATATCTGGTGGCAGAACAGGTGTAACTTTTCAAGCCCTGAGGCCATGGAAGATGATAGGCACTTTGGTCAGATTTTTAAGAGGTACTTAAGTGCTTACTCTCATTGACTTCCAAATCTGGTCATTTATCCTTTGTTCCCCCAGATTCTTGAGTAAGCCAGTGGGGCAGGGAGGTGGGGTGGGGACTGAATCCCAGCACATCCAGAGGCCCAATATGAAAACAAGTGTAAGACTGTTTTTCCATCAGTAAGATAGCAGACAACTACTGATGTATCAGGCTGCTTTTATTTCTTAGGTATACTGTATTTCCTAAGATATTTCAAAATTAGCATTTAATGTGATAAGGAAGAAATTTGATTGAGATAATTAAAATAAAAAGGGCATAGTAAAAACTGATCCATTCTACCTTTATACCTTGTCCTATCCACCAGGGAAGAAACCTGAAACTAAGTACTTGTCTCCACTATGCAATGGATTAACACTGTAGTGATCAATCCACCAACCATTGATCTATTGCATCTGCTTAGGCATGATAAATTGACCTCTAAGTGCCCTCCCATCAACTCTGGTACTCCACCAGGAAAAGAAGAGTAGCTGGAGTTGACAGGAGACCAGCCCCCCTGACCTTTCTGCACAGAAGATGCTGTGGTTTGCATGTCGACTTCTGAAGTCGCATAGGATAGATCTATGGGGGAGTTTAGCACAGACCAGGCCTGAGACAACATTAAGTTTAAAACCTATTAAATGAGGCTCTCTATTACACAATATGAGTACACAGTCAAACTGCATGTCGTTGTGGAATCAAGTACTGTGGTTGGATTCATTTATGGGTATTAACGTTGTAACTTCAAAAGTGATAAACTGACCACATCCAGAGTTTGTGTGTAAGCCAATTTCCTACAGTATTCCTGGAACACATTTTTCATACTAAAGTTCAGTCAGTTAATATTTGATGCTTTGAAGAAGCAAAATCTAGCTAATTAGTGACAAAATGGGGGCTAGACCAAACAGTAGGCTAATCTGAGCTAACAGAATTTGCAGCTTTACATGGATACCTGAATACACCAATTTCCTGAATTTAAATTAACTCTCTAACGGAGAAAGGCCACATCTATCTAACAAATATGCAATATTTGCACTACAACATTACAGAGCAAGCCAAAGTTCTCAAAAATAAGAAAACCCTAACTCAGGCATGGTAACTGAAATATTAGTCCTTCAAGAATCTTTCCTACAAAATAGCAATGCCAGCAGAGGGTTATAACTATTACATCTCCTCGAGAAGCCACCAGTTTAAGCACCCAAATGAACAGGTCCTACTCCATTTGACTCGTTACAGCCAGCAACTGCATCTCTTAAAAAGTCGCTTTCATTCTAGATAGCTTTGGGATAAGCCAAACAATGAGATCATTTCCTCCAGGAATGAAATGTTGCCACTATTTGGAGAAAAACATCCTCTGCCTAGTGTTGCTAGGTTCTCTTGTACAACACCATTGCTGCCCACCAATAGCCCCAGATCACATCACACCCTTCCCTACTCCTCCCAAGCCCCCCACCCACTCCTGAATATTTTTCCCCTCATTGCCCTGTCTCCCATATAGCTGCTCCTCAATGCACCACACCCACAGTCTCACCTTCCTGCCGTGGTCAGCTTTTAGGCACAACTTCAGAAGCTTGCACCTGTAAGAAAATAATGCACTCTGTGGAGCACCAGATACCCCAGAGCAAGCAGGTGCAATGTGATGCCACAGCCCGCCCCTCCTGCTGGCTGGTGACACCAAGGGAAGTATTCCACAAAACTCTAAAGGGTGATGATGTCTAAGGAGGCTATGCCAGCTGTGTGCCTTAAAAGCACAACTGAATCCAAAAGTAGTATCAGAATGAGGTGCCACATTGCTGTCCCTCCCCAAATCCCTCTAGAACTGGAATATCACTGCAGAAGGGCAGGCAGAGCTCAAAAGAGGTGTGAGTACAGAAGGACAAAAAATAAGTGAAGCAGGAACAATAAAAGGAATAAAAAGCCCAGCACCATGAGGATCAGGCCCAGAATTTGCCATCTAATTATGAGCAATCATTACTGTTACCAGAGAAATAAATCCAGATTTTTTTCTAGTACAGTCACCTCTGGCACACATTAAACAGATTAGCAAAAATTCTACAACTGCAGCACCAAAAAGTCCATAAGCATCATCTGTTCCAGATAGTAGTAGTAGGCATCCTTCGATCCCAAGGGATCATGGGTTTGTGCCCCAGTTGGACTGATTTGAGCAGCGTCTTCTGTGGCTGTGCAATCCAATCCGGGAGTGGCAGTCCCTTCCGCACTGTGAGCAGCAGTAAGCAGATGTCGCTCTGGTATCACGGGCACGGATCTTCCTGAGGGCTCTCCTGTCTTCTGCTTCCTTCACAAAGGTAGTTTCATACATAGCAAGAGCTTCCTTCACTCCCTGTTTCCAGGCATGCCTGTCTGAGGCGAGCAAATGCCAGGCGTTCACACTGATAGAGAGCGCGCTGAGGTCACGCTTGCACGTGTCCTTGTAGCGTAATTTAGGTCGCCCTTTTGGCCTCTTTCCAGACTCCAGTTCACCGAAGAGGCGGTCCTTCGGTATTCGGCCATCCATCACGCGTGAGACATGGCCCAGCCAGCGCATACACCTCTGTTTGAGAAGGGTGAACGTGGAGGCGGTGCCTGCCCTCTCAAACACTGCACTATTGGGGACCTTGTCCTGCCATGAGATACCGAGTATGCGACTACGGCAGCGCGTGTGGAATGTGTTGAGCTGCTGCTCTTGTTTTGAGTGTAAAGTCCATGTTTCACTGGAGATAACAAAACTGATAAAAGACAGGGTTTGGTGGACTTAATTTGCTTCACTTTCAAACCCCATTAAGTGCATCCTATAATCCATAGCATGTTCTCCTGCATCATCTGGGGGAAAAGCAGGATCATCCAACAGTAGGTTGAACATTATCAGATTCTGGAGGGATGTCATGGTATTTAGAGGGACTGCATCTCTAGAGGGATGCAAAAATTTATCTAAAAACATTTTTTTCTTTAAAAAAGATTAAATGACCATTTTGCTGTGGAAGTTAGACCAACCAGACATCCAGGCCACAGATGACTGGATTTCAGAACAACCAAGTGTAGTGTTGGGGCTGAGAACTTCAGCATACAGTCACTACGCTCTAACAGAGATACTGGAAAGATACTGGCCTTGATTTCACTCTGCTTTTAATCAGCTTTGAGCAACCCATTAGTCCTCAAATTTGTATCCACAGGGTGTATAGCACAGTCCTCCTCCTCTTCCCCTCCTCTCCAGTAGGCACTTATTAAAAAATCAGAGAGATAGCCGTGTCCATTGATAGTTGCACAAAAATTTAAAAAAAAAAACAAAACAAAAAAAAAACCACAAGCTATCCTGCAGCACCTCCAAGCCTAACAAATTATTTATTGGGTAATGAGCTTTCATGGATAAGACCCACTTCTTCAGATTTTTAGAAGAACTATTAACCTAGAACCCCATTCAAACTCTTAACCAAGATCAAGAGCCTCATCAGTCATCTCTTTATCAAACTTAATCCATACACATTGTTTAGGGCATGAATTTTTGAAATGCATATCAGACTTCATGTAAGAAATTCACAGTACTTGACTGAACAGAAATGATTTGAAGGAGGAGGAGGAAAAAAGGGAAGACTGATGAGGTTTCCGTCTTTATAGCAGTGCTCTTGTAACTCGCCATCTGCAAGAAAGGCATTTGCCAGGAAGATGATCTCTGTAGTAATCATGCTTCCATATATAAAAACACACTCCTCATTTACCCTAGAGGGTGACTTTTTACATAGTATTTCCGAGTAAGAGCTTGGTCATTATGAGACAAATATCCTAGTATAGAGTCATTTGGTGAAAGAAAGATGTTACCATTAAATGTAGGAACCAATGCACCTGGGCAGCTGCAAGTGACTACAAACTGACTAAAAAGGCTTAATGTTAGATGCACTACAGCTAAATGACAGAAATAAGAGCAGAGGCACCTATAACAGTGTCACTGGATTTGTTTGCACTTTGTGAAATTCTTCCAGTTTCTGTAATAATATAAATAACTGTCATACTCCAGATGTAAGAAGCCATGGTCTTCCCTTTCATGGGAAGAAAGGTATTGTTTGTTTATTTTGGCAGTAAATGTTCCTTAGCATCAAACAGGAGTACATGATGCAACAAGACCAACAAAATGGTCTGATCTGCAAAAACAAGCACATGAATATTTCAGAGCATCTGACCTTAGTATCCACTTTCTTTTTAAAGCAGGAAATATTCCATGACTTTGTGTATTCTTTTAAAATGTAAAGAATATGTCATACATTCAATACAGACATTGTTTGCTGACTTAAAATAAGTGTATTCTGAAGGTCCACTGGTAAGACAGTCTCAAAACATTAACATCCATCAAAGAACAAAAAACCAACCAGCATCAAGGCAATGATCATCAAAATTCAGCTTAGAGAAATGGGACATGTGACAGATGTGGCACTTTAGTAAGGCTTTTGATACAGTTTCACATGACATTCTCATTAACCAACTAGGGAAATAAAATCTAGATGGACCAGCTATAAAGGTGGGTGCATAACTGGCTGGATAACCATTCACAGAGAGTAGTTATCAATGGTTCACTGTCAAGCTGGAAGACATAAATGAGCTAAGCCCAGCTCTGTTCAATATCTTCATCAAAGATTTAGATAATGGCATACAGTGTACACTTAGGAAGTTTGTGGATGATAGCAAGCTCGGAGGGGTTGCAAGTGCTTTGCAGGATAAGTTTGGACAAATGGGAAAAGTGATCTGAGGTAAACAGGAAGAAATTCAACAAGGACAAATGCAAAAACACTGACTGTTCCTTCCCAAGCAAATTCCACACATACAAAATGGGAAAGTGACTGTCTAGGAAAGAATACTGCGGAAGGGGGTCTAGGGAACATAGTGGACCACAAGCTAAATGACACCCTAGCAGCAGTTTTGAAAAGCAAGACACGAGCAGCATTTCTTCTGCTTTATTCACACAGATTAGGCCTCAACTGTAGTTCTATATCTAGTTCTGGGTGCCACATTTCAGGAAAGATGTGAACAAGTCAAGGATAGCTCAGAGAAGATCAACCAAAAATTATTACAGGTCTAGAAAACAGGACCTATGAGAGAAGACTGAAAGAACTGAGTTTGTTTAGTCTGGAAAAAGAGAGGGCTGAGAGGGGACCTGGTTTTCAAATACCTAAAGATGGTTACAAGAGGAGGGAGAAAAGTTATTCGCCTTAACCTCTGATGAAAGGACAAAGAGAAACAGGTTACATTGAAGCAAGAGCAGTATAGAGTGGATATTAGGAAAAGCTTCTTAACTGTCAAGTATGGTTAACTACCAGCACAAGTTGCCTTGGGAGATTTAAAAAAAAAAAAATCTCTTAATGGCAGAGATTTCAGAGTAGTTAGATGATTAGGAATGGTCTAGATGATGCTTAGTCTTGTCATGAGTGCAGGGGACTGGACTTGATGACCTCTCAAGGTTTCTTCCAGTCTCAGGATTTCTAGGTTATCAGAATGGGTAGTGATAAATTCCCAAAACATGTTTTCAGCTTATAACAGGAAGTGCAGTAGTCAAAGAAGAAACTTCAAAGATAGCCTTAAGAAGATTTTTACTTCTTGTGGCATAAATACTGATAACTTTCAAGATTTAGCCAGTTGCTCTCCATTCAGATCAATATGGTTATAAACACCGAGGAAGTCAGATGCAAAAAAATGGATAAAAAGGGGCCAAACACCACCAGTCTCCAACACAAGCCTACATATTGCTGTATAATATCTTTGAGCCAAAAGATCACATTAACCAGATTATGCAGCCACATAATACACAAAATGCAGTGACATCATTGGATATGTCTATATGAAACATATATAAAATGACTGTTTAAGTGGAACATATTCTTTGCTTCATCCAAAAGTTGCTATCTTGGCAGTAGATATGTAAATTATCAGGCAAGTCATTAAATATTAAGTTAGGAACTTGCTTTGCCACCACTCTATTTTTAAGCGTTGCAAAGTGGTTCACTACTACACTGGTAGCTAAGCTTCCCACAGGCTATGTCTACACTTCAGAAAAACTTCAAAATGGCCATGCTAATGGCCAGATTGGAGAATACTAATGAGTTGCTGAATATTCATTTCAGCGCCTCATTAGTATTCTCTGATTTGGCCACTTTGAAGTTTTTCCTAAGTGTAGACATGGCCATAGGAGTCTCAGTTGAGACCTCACACAGTTCTACAAAAAAAGAAAGTAATCTACTACTCTACCTCACTTATCACTAAGTTTTTATTATAAGTTTAAGGCATTGTCAAGACCATTATGTGATCCAAATACAGAACAAAGTCACGATGTTCACAGTGGTGGTTGGTGTCTGCTACAGGCCACCAAATCAGGATGATGAGGTAGATGAGGCTTTTTTTGGACAACTGAGAGAAGTTTCTGGATTGCAGGCTCTCATTATCGTGAAGGACTTTAGTTATGCTGACATCTGTTGGGAGACCAATACGGTGGTACACAAGCAGTCCAGGAAGTTTCTGGAGAACGTTGGGGATCATTTCTTGGAAGAAATGCTGAAGGACCTGACCAGAGGTCGTGCGCAGCTCAACCTGCTGCTTACAAACAGGGAGGAACTAACAGGGAAGGTAGAGGTTGGTGACAACCTGGGAAGCAGTGACCATGAGATGGTAGACTTCAGGATCCTGACCACGGGAAGGAAAGAGTGCAGTAAATCACACACTTTAGACTTCAGAAAAGTAGACTGACTCCTTCAGGAACCTGATGGGCACAATCCCCCGGGATGCTACCATGAAGGGAAAAGGAGTCCAGGAAAACTGGCAGTATTGTCAGGAAGCCCTATTGAAGGTGCAGAAAGAAACCATCCTGATGCGCAGCAAGAGAAGTAAACGTGGTAGGAGACCAGACTGGCTTACTAGGGAAATCCTTGGAAAACTTAGACACAAAAAGGGAGCTTACAAAAAGTGGAAACTTGGACAGATGTCTAGGGAGGGGTATAAATGTATAGCTCAAGAATGCAGGGCAATTATCAGGAAGGCAAAAGCGCAAGTGGAATTGTGACTTGCAAGGAATGTGAAGGATAACAAGAAAAGTTTCTACAGGCATGTTAGCAAGAAGAAGGTGATCAGAGAAGCCGAGGGGCCCCTACTGGATGAGAGAGATAACCCAGTGACAGATGATGTAGGGAAAGCTGAAGTACTTAATGCTTTCTTTGCCTCCGTCTTCATGGACAAGGACAGCTCCCAGACTAATGCGATAAGTGATGCACTGTGGGAGGAGGGTGGACAGCCTTTGGTGGGGAAAGAACAGGTTAGGAGCTATATAAAAAAGCTAAAACGCACATAAATCCATGAGCCCGGACCTAATTCATCGGAGGGTTCTGAGGGAGTTGGCATATGTCATTGACAAGCCTTTGGCCATTATCTTTGAAAAGTTGTGGAGATCAGGAGAGATCCCAGATGACTGGAAAAGGCAAATGTAGTGCTCATCTTTAAAAAAGGGAAGAAGGATGATCCAGGGAACTATAGGCCAGTCAGTCTTACATCAGTCTCTGGAAAAATCATGGAGGGGCTCCTCAAGGAAGTCATTTTGAGGCACTTGGAGGAGGGGAAAGTGATCAGGAATAATCAGCACAGATTCATGAAGGGCAAGTCATGCCTGACCAATCTGATTAGTTTCTATGATGAGATAACTGGCTCTGTGGATAGGGGGGGAAAAAATTAATGGATGTGATTTATTTTGAGTTTAGCAAAGCTTTTGATATGGTCTCCCACAATATTCTTGCCAGCAAGTTAAAGGAATGTGGTTTGGATAAATGGACGGTAAGATGGATAGAAAGCTGGCTAGAACGTTGGGCCCAGCGGGTAGTGATCAATGGCTTGATGTCAGGATGGCAGTTGGTTTCTAGTGGAGTGCCCCAAGGTTCAGTTCTGGGTCCAGTTCTGTTCAACATATTTATCAATGACCTGGATGAGTGGTTGGATTGCACCCTCAGCAAGTCTGCAGATGACACTAAGCTAGGGGGAGAGGTAGCTATGCTGGAGGGTAGGGATAGGGTCCAGAGTCACTTAGACAGCTGGAAGACTGGGCCACAAGAAATCTGATGAGGTTCAATAAGGACAAGTGCAGAGTCCTGCACTTGGGCTGGAAGAATCCCAAGCATTGTTACAGCCTGGGGTCCGACAGGCTCAGTAGTAGTTCTGCAGAAAAGGACCTGGGAGTTGTAGTAGACGAGAAGCTGGGCATCAGTCAACAGTGTGCCGTTGTAGCCAAGAAGGCTAATGGCATGTTAGGTTGCATCAAGAGGAATGTTGCCAGTAGATCCAAAGAAGTGACTTGTCCTCTTTATTTGGCTTTGGGGAGGCCGCATCTGGAGTACTGTGTCTAGTTCTGGGCCCCTCAATTATAGGAAGGATGTGGACACACTGGAGAGGGTCCAGCAGAGGGCGACTAAAATAATTAGGGGGCTGGAGCATATGACCTATGAAGAAAGGTTGAGGCAATTGGGACTGTTTAGTCTGCAGAAGAGAAGACTGAGGGGGGATTTGACAACAGTCTTCAACTTACTGAAGGGAGGTTGCAAAGAGGCTGGAGAGAGGCTGTTCACAGTGGTCACGGATGGCAGAACATGGAACAATGGTCTCAAGTTGCAGCTGGGAAGGTCCAGGTTGAATATTAGGAAAATCTTTTTCACTAGGAGGGTGGTGAAGAATTGGAACGGTCTACCCAGGGAAGTACTGGAGTCTCCATTCCTGCAGGTGTTTAAGTCTCGGCTCAACAAAGCCCTGGCTGGGCTGATCTGATGGGGTTGGGTGCTGCCTTGGGCAGGGGGCTGGACTTGATGGCTTCTTAGGTCTCTTCCAGCTCTATTGTTCTATGATTCTAAGGACATAAAGGCCCCAACCACGGAAATAGGTGCATGTACAAAGTAGACCTTTACATCGGAACAGAGTCCCTTTTACTCCAGTGGGACTCTACTCAGTTCCATATCAAGATGTAGGCAGCTACATCCCTTTATGAGATCAGTTCCCATGTTTGTACCAATACCAGAAAACAGGTCCCAATACCAAAAAACAGTTTAGCTGCACATTTAGAATTGCTGTATAGACACTTACAGTGCAACATGAAAGGAGATGCAAAGATGAACCTATTTCCTTATTATGACCACAATTACACTATTAACATTTAAATCAAATGCAAAAACCTTACAGTTACTAGACTGTAATCCTGTTAAGACAGTCAGATAAGAGGATTTTTACCAGGAGGCACCGATTGTGCTGTAATTCTGTATTTATGCACTCCTGCACACAAAAACCTTAAATTTACATTCCTCACATTCACTATGTAGTCAGAAATACAAGCTGCCTGTTATTTAAAAAACACACTTCACTATAATGAACTAATAGAAGTCACCTATAAATTAGGGCAGTCTGAATAAGGGTAAGATGTAAGAAAACATTCATTAGGCATAACAAATGGTGTGATCCTTCTGGCTTCAGTACAGAACTGTGTACTAACAAACTACCAATTTTATAATAATTGAAGTCCACACAAAACAGAATCACTTCCATCAAGGTCTTAGTACACTATCTACACTACTGGTAAACTGCCATTTGGACAAGCAGACAAAGGATCATAGAGACAGATGGATTTTGTCTGTTTCCTGAAAATAGTTTGCATACTGTATTGAACACATTCCTAGAGTAGCATGATGGGTTTTTAGTAAAGGATTTTATCAATTACTAGAACTTAAGTCCATTTGCGATCTACAATCACATTAAGATTTGCGCCCCAATATGTACTCAGACTCAAAATACTTTTTTTGTTCCAATAATTCCAATATCTTTAACAGTTTAGTTAGGGCGACCATATCTCCCTGTCCCAAATACAAGGCAGGGAGATATGGGCAGGAGGGGTGGCTCCTCCTGGGTCCACCAAGCCCTGGGTATCCGGGAAGGAGGCTGCATCCACCAGTGCTCCCCAGAACCCCCAGGGAAGGGGCAGCCCCTGACACCCCCTGGAAGCCCCAGGGAAACAGCAGGGACATGGCAGCCATCCATGCTCCCTACCACTTCCTTGAGGCTTGGGGAAGCGACCTCCCTGCTGGCAGAAAAAGTCGGTGGGGGAAGGGCCCAAATATAGGATGGATGATCATCCTAAGTTTAGTTACCCTTTGTAACAGCTGCTTATAAAAATGATAGCCGGTGCATTAAGTAAAGATACGATTTACATTTTACTCCTTTTGTCAAGTGCTGTAAATCTCTAGAAATTCACTTTTGTAGTTCCATTCTGTGTGTCAGACTTGGGTCTTGAAACTGCACACACTTTAGGACATGCAATTAGCAGTTGAACTGACAGATGGATAGTAACATCTAACCTGCTCAATTTGTGTTGCCAAACTGAATTTTCTGGAATTTAGAGCATGGGTGGGTGGCAAAGGAAATAGAAAGGGAGGATGAGAGAGAAGCACTCCCTCATTGTAAGTAAGCAAAATGCACATCTGCAAAAAGAATGAATTGATACTTCTGCTGCTTTGTCACCCTTTGGAGACAAGAAACGAGTCTCCAACTCAGTTTGATTCAGGTTACAGGTCAAGTACATTATCTGAGAGCACAGGAAACAAAAAGATTATCCCTTAGGTACAGTGGGATTGGAGATTTGTTTACTGGTCAGGGTCTAAGGACAGCATCTTTAGAAGTGATGAGGGCCTGTCTACACTGTTTTGTTTTCAAGAAAAAAATTTCAGGGTGGGGTGGGGGTGGAGACACTTTTATCCACACTGCAAAGTTCATTGTTCTGGAATAACGGGGCATTTAACTTGAAATGATAACTCCACCAAAATGAATGACTTTTGCTGCCACCCCCCACCCTCCAACTTTCAATTTCATAAACGAACTCAGTGGGTATTAAGTGGAGGTAATTAAGACTTATTTGGCCTCCAGGGAGGCATCCCATCACTGCTCTTATTTTGAAATTGCTCTCTTTGGTGTGAACGCTCAATTTCAAAATGCTCTTGCAGTGTGAACACTGTTTTCAGAAATAACTTATTTCGATGTTCTGATGTTATTTCTGAAAAACACCTGCTGCATAGACATAGCCTCTGCATAAATAGTGAGCACTACCAGAAATAGAAATTCAAACCTGGATCTACAAACAAAGTAGTACAGTATCAGAATATTCGCGGGGCAAACCCAAAACAAATTCAGGATTTAGAAACTAAGATTTTACTTTGATTAGAAGATCTTCTTGCCCAGATACCGAGTCTATTTAGAGACACTCCATTGTGCCTCCTGACTGGTGTTTGACGCACAACAAACATTTACTTCATGTGAAAAGGGTTATTTTTGTTTCAAATATTTGTAAATTCTGCTACTGAAACACGTCTGCTTATATTGCAAGATGAAAGGACTGGACCAGATTCTGTCTTGACTTGCGTCTCATTTAAAAGGGAGCAAGTCAGCACAAAATTTGGTTGATTGTCTTTTACCAGAAATAGCTTGATATATCAAGCTGTCTACCTAAAGGCAGAAAAAGGCTTCCAACTCTGAATGCTTACAGATGTTGTTGTTTTATAACAAGTTCAATTATATACTTAACTATGTGACTCATCTTTTCCTTGCTTTGTCAAAAGTCAGCCCCACCCCACCCCAAACAGCAAGACCTGTACACTCTGGTATGACAAAGGGGGGAAAAAAAAAAAAAAAAGGAAGTGAATTAGTTCACCAAGTTAACTAGTTCATCTCTGGACCCTCAGTGATCAGTAAATAGGAACATCATCTTCATGGGAAGAGGATTAAATAAAGACAACCGAAGTCCACTTTAAAGTTGCTAAAGCAGAAATCAAGGATCCTACCATTACTTTAAAATGAAAGCAATGATCAGGAAGCTTAAAAGGTGACAGAATTGTAGAGTATTTACATGGTTTAAAATACAATCTTTTCCTGTGTTCCTTGAGGGTGCAACATATCTAAAGTTCCTCCCCGCCCCCCAAAAAAATAATTTTTAAAAAGCAAAAGCAGGAAAAAAGGAAAGAGGGAGGAAACAGCTGAATGTTGTGTTCAAAGCCAGAATTTATAAACACTCTAAATCTCTGTATAATCTAGATTTATGTAGCACATTTATGTCAACCCAAAGGAAGACTGAGAAACCATTCCTGCAAATTTCTGAGACCCAGAATGGTAGGTGCGCGAGATCAGCACTTTTCCATCTAGAGCAGTGGTTCCCAAACTTTTCAGCATCATGCCCCTTTTGATTTTTGAGAAACTCTCACACCCCCCACCTCTTCTTTACCATCATCCAACCCCGTTTAGCAAAAAATTAAATTCATAACTTATAAGTAAACACAAAAAATTGATATAAAAATGTTATTCAAAATTAAAAATAAGCACAAATAGTTTTTTCTTGGCCCTATGCAGGTGCCTGGTGCATCCCCAGCTGGCTAGCTGCCTAAGCCTTGTGCCAGTGGCCAGAGCTGCCCGCACGAGCTGCCTGCCCAAGACGTGCACTGCCAGAGCCACAGCCAGCCACCTGCGCCCCGCACTGCCATGGCCAGTCGCCCGCTCCAGCTGCCCAAGCCGCCCACCCAAGCTCCATGCTGCCAGGGCCATCTGCCCTCCCGCCAGCCCGAGCCGCCTGAGCCCATTGCTGCCGGGGCCAGTTGCTGAAGCCACATGCTGTTGGGGCCAGTCACCTGCCTGCCAGCCACCTGAGCCCTGTACTGCTGGGGCCAGCCAGGCACCCACGAGCCGCCCACCCCAGCTGTGGGCCAGCTGCCCGAGCTGCCCACCAAAGCCCCACACTGCCAGGGCCAGCTGCTCACCCACCAGCCTGAGCCGCCCGAACCACACGCTGCTAGGGACAGCCATCCACTTGCCAGCCCAAGCCCTGCACTGCTGGGACCAGCCACCTGAGCCCCATACTGCTGCGGCCAGCTGCCTGCCCACCAGCTGCCCAAGCCCCATATCGCTGGGGCCAGCCAACAGGCTGAGCCACCTGAGCCCCGCAATGCCAGAGCCAGCCACCGAAGCCCTGTGAGTCCCACAAGCCGCTCAAGCCCCTCCCCTCCCACAAAGCCAGGCACCACCAGCCACCCGCTTTTACCCCATCCCTGTCACCTGAGCCAGGCACCCCCAGCCCCCCATCTAATCCCATCCTCCTCTTCCACACAGCCCACACTCTCTCACCCTTACAGGAAACAGCTAGCTCCATGTGGGTCTTCGCTGACTGCCTGCTTTTTATAGCAGCTGTACCAGGCCACCCATGTAAAATGGCAGGGGCTGAGAGCCTGAAGCAAAGGCCAGCTCTTTCTTCAGGTGCAGGAAACCATGGGGTGGGGGGCTGGGTGGCCTTGCACCCCCCCAGGAATTCCTTCACGCCCGCCCAGGCGAGCACACCCCCCAGTCTGGGAAGCCATGATCTAAAAAGGAACATACACTTTCTAAAGAGAGTATGCATGTTACTTAGGGCAACTTTAGATCACGCATGGTACATGCCTTTAGCTTCATGGTAACTCAGTATTTGTTTCTCTGTCTTAAGAATGCCGTTAACCTGAGTATTTAACCTTTGTAAAGAGCCCTGATCACAGCATTCAGTTCACTAGCATAGATGTGTTCAGCAGTAAGTGGGGGCAGTATACTGTGAAATGTAGGCCATTCCTGATAGATTTTTCAAAAAGAGTTTATCTTAGATCAGGGGCAAGCAAAGTGGGGACAGACCCCCTTGTGGTGTGACAATTTCTTTTTCTTTTTTTTTTTTTGGGGTGGGGGGGGCAGGACAATTGGCTGCCAGGTCTCAGGCTCATCCATCCCATTAAAAATATAGAAATGTTACTGGTTTTAGCTATGTGTATTCACATTTATATACCGATTAATAAAGATTTAACATTTTACTTACTTATTTTCTTATGTGTCAAAAGAACTGTCTATTTTTCAAGAAGATTACCAAAATATCTGTCAGTTTGGATTACATTAGACAGGTTGAGGGGGCCTGCTAATTACAGGGGCGAAAAGCGAGGCCTGACATCAAAAGTATGCTCATCCCTCTCTCAGATGACCTAATTACTAGTGTTGAGTTAAGTTTTTGTCTGAGAGAGGTTTCAAAAAAAAAAGTTAAATACAGCTGTGATAATTCAAGCACAGAATTACTGTACTAAATTCCTTGAGGAAAAAAAATTCAGAGAACCTAGCCACTTACTCATCTCTGAGTAAAGAATTTATTCTCCCTCACCCCCCAAATCATTTGTAATGCATCTCACTCACCTCCATTCTATTCAAGATCAACTATAGACGCAAATAACCCAGATGAGAATGGGGCTCCACGGAAATTAAAGGAATATCTTCAAAATGAGGTACACACCAACGCACTAAGTTTTTATACTCTAGCAACATTTTATACAAAAGGGGTCCAATTCTCTTTAGAAACATTGCAGGAAAAATAAAGAATATTTCAAACCTTACTCCAAAACAAGAGGAAGAGATCCCTATACTACTTTGGCCCAGCACATCTGTATCACTAATTTGCAAATGTCACCAAAAATCACATGTGACTTTAACAAGGCTGGGACTACCAATAAATAAGTGTTTTACCTACATGTTTCAAACACTTCCACTTACTGTTCCTGCAGGATGCAGAACAAGCAGATTGCTGGTAACCATAGAAACCACCTCAGATGGTTAAGGTCTGCATACCACAGACACAGTGGCAGGTGACAGAAGGTAGGGGCTGAAGCAGGCAGACAGTACTATTATGGAAGACCAGAGGTGAATAGAAATGCACCCTCACAATCCCAGACAAATGCCCTGTAATAGCTACAGTAATCAGATGTGTATGAGCAGCTTTGGCTCACTAGCATGTAAATGTACAGTAAACCCTTTAGTTACTCCAGAGTGGCAGGGAGCCAGGAATTAAGGGGCAGCCTGGTTCCCATCTCCCTGCAGCTTGCAGAGCTGGGAAACTGACCAGCTCATGGCTGGTCAGCTTCCCAGTCCCACAAGCATGGGGAGCTGGGAACCAGGCTGCCGACCAGCCACGAGCCGGTCAATTTCCTGGGCCCCACAAGCAGAGGAGAGGGGGATCCAAGCAGCAGCCTCACCTGGGACAGTCGCGGGGGTCTGGGCTAGCAGCCCAGCCACTTCCCAGCCTTGGGGATGTCGGTCTCCCCACCCCCTCACCCCCCCAAGTGGGCAACCCTGCAGCTGGCTCTGCAGGCTCCCTACCCACCCCCCACAGCACTGACCAACCCCACCCCACCACAACTCCTCTCGCATAAATGTAAGATATGTGCATTTTGAGTGTGCACATCTTGAGGGATTACTGTACACAGAAAATAATGCAGCTTGCAATGTTCAGCGTTGTAGCACAAACACTTCTCTAGTGTACCTGTTAAAATATTAGAAGGATAATGGGTAATATTGTTACTGAATTAGATGCTGGAAATCTAGTGAATGGTGACATTTAAAGAAATATTTAGCAATACAATCAGATTCATAGGACTCATCTTTAACATTGGCCCTATTCAGTGGGGACGGTAAATTACTAACCTCTGTCTGGGAGGCAGCGTCTCATGTTGATCAAAATGCAAAATTTTCCCCACAAAAAGCATGCTGAAATTTTTGCCTTTTGTTGATATTTTAACTAGCTCAAACTAGAGGGGGAAGAAGTCACCTGTCTCCAAACAGCCTACAACCCAGTG
This sequence comes from Carettochelys insculpta, assembly GCF_033958435.1. Taxonomy (NCBI): domain Eukaryota; kingdom Metazoa; phylum Chordata; order Testudines; family Carettochelyidae; genus Carettochelys; species Carettochelys insculpta. The sequence goes on from NC_134139.1 coordinate 95,242,475, forward strand.
CACACATTTCATTATATGTTAGCCACTACAGTATCAATCAAGTGGTCATCACTAGCACCTCCTGTGAGGGTGTCCAGAGGTACAGCTTCTCCCCCAAAGCAAGATGTCCTTCCTAGCTACCAGTCTGCTGCAGTCTCTTGGGCAGAGTTCACAGGTGCAAGTTAAACAAACAGTTTGAGGTAGCTTTAGCTTGCTCTGTTTCAGTACTGTCCTTGGAAGGGATTGTAATTATTAGTATGGCTAAGGCCAAACCCTTATTCTGCTCCAGTTGCAATACTATCCTAGTCTCCACAGTCTGAGAAACCCATTAAGCAATTCAATTAGCCTCTGCCACATGTGGTTCTCTCCCTTTCATTATCTCTAAAAGAAAGTGCTGGAAGAGGTTTTATAGGAAGTTCCCATAATTTATGTCCACTGTGTTTGTGTTTACTATGAAAGGAGACAAGGGCACATATCACTTTGCATGCAAAGTGATAAGGTTTGAAGAATGTCTTTGACCAATAATGACTCTGCTCCGCAACTCTGCATGGACCTCATCTACATCTCTACTGACAAGGCACTGCTACAGTCCCCAGGAAGCCAAACTGGACACATGAAGTCTAATTTCTTTATGCTGGTGTTTTAGATGATTTCAGGACCAAGCCATTAAGCTCTTCAAAGATGAAAACTAGGATCTTCACTTTGGCTATATTGTACGAGCACAGATTTAAGGGATTTAAAGTAACTAACTTTATAGTGCCGAAAAGAAGTACTGCTGCATTCTGTGCTAGTGGGACTTTCCTCCAGGCTGGATTACTTCCTGTCCAGGTACCCTTCCTGACTAGACACAGCAGTGCAGTAACAGAGACACCAATTATTAAGACTGGCTGTTTAGCAGGCTTTGTCCTATCCTAGCAGGCTATGACCAAACCACCCTTTCTTCCAGTTTCCCACAATAAGAGCAAGTCATCTGCATCGTATCGTACTCGCTCTTGGGCCCCTGAAATCATGTCTATTTTAAAAAATTATAATGTAACTCTCAAATGATAATCTGAATAATACAACTTCCATTTGTGGTCAAATGCATGCTAGGCAAGGTCAGATGGACTACTTAAAACTTACTAACTAGACCTTTCTACCTGTTGAACCTTGGCAACCCTGTTTCCTTCCCCCTCCGCCGCAAAAAGTAAAGGTCTTAAAACTCAAGACAGGCATAAAGTAAGTTCTGTGTGGTTCGACACACTATAGCTGATCAATTTAAATGAAGCATATACAAGTGAATGAAAAGGGAGTCTGCAGAACAGCTTCTCCTGAACACACACACGTTTGATTTACAGTCCACAGGGTAAAAATGAGAGGGGGAAGAGCCAGCTAGAAAATGAAGAGCTGACTTCAGATATCTTCAACACCTTGTTTAAGTCAACGTTTGCAAGGCAATCTCACTATACAGAGACCATTTCCTCTCACAGTCCAGCCACCAACTATAGACATGCACACGAGCACATATTCTGTGCTGTTACCACTATGATCCAAATTCCATATAAAAATCAAAGCATGTTTCGACAGCGAACTTGTCCTGAATCTTATACTGGTTAGGTAACATCCTCAACTCTCCAGAAGGCTCAAAGAGTAAGTTCATTTATAACATGAAAACCCCTTTTGCTTTCTAGTATACAAATGCTATACAACGCATACATACTATAGTAGGCATCCTTCAGTCTGCATAGACTATGGATCGCGCCCTTTAAAGTTTCAATTGAGGACTTCATTTACAGCGTCTGTTGTGACTATGAAGACCCACACGAGAGTGACAGTCCTTGCTGCATCTCTTGCAGATGTAGTGGGTGTCTGGCAAGTCCTTATTGTGCTTTCTGTGCGTTCGCTTCTCCTCTGCTAGCTGTCTGATCTTCATCTCGAATCCCAACCATGCACACCCTCCTCAGGCAGCATCGACTCTGCTGGCTTGGCCACGTCCACAGGATGAACGATGGAAGGATTCTAAAAGACATCCTGTATGGTGAGCTAGCCTCTGACAAAAGGCCTTCCGGACGCCCCCAGTTGCGCTACAAAGATGTCTGCAAGAGAGACCTCAGAGAGGTAGACATCGAGCTGGACAACTGGGAAGAACTAGCAGACGACCGCAGCAGATGGAGGCAGGGGTTACACAAGGGCCTTCAGAAGGGCGAGATGAAGATACATACTATAGGCCTACCAAAAATCCATCATACAAACTGGATTCTTCCTCACTGTTCGCTGTAGGTTTTATGTGCTACTATTCCCTCAATATGCATTCACCACACAAGCAGGCAGCCACCACTAGGCCTTTTACCAATAAACCTGTTGGAAGAATGTACTGAAGCACAGAAAGTTACCTATAAAACTGACCTGATCATCTCTGAAATTGCCCCCAAGACTACATGTAAAACTCTAAAGCTGGATGCAAGTATGAGGCAGACTATGCATATGGAAATTCATACTGATGGAACTTAAATGGTATCAGTTACATGAGTTCTGATTCCTTATTTGCAGGTGGTTTGAAGGCAGAATTTATAAGCCAAATTCATAGGTGATGGACAAGATTGGGGTTTTAAAGCTGCCAGGTTTGCATAGCAAGATAGATACTCTTTCAAAAAAGATTTAAAGCTTTTTCAAAAAACTAAAAAAGCACACTGCACAGATTGGAGACATGGACAAGATGAATTTACACAGTATGAGTCCACTGAGGGCCACTAAACTTAGCCTACTAAAGGCTCACGTGACCTAGGCACTGCATTTTCACTTTACCAGTTCATGTAGTTTTGGAACATTGGAACAGACACTCAGATTAAGAGATGCCCTCCTCCCTTGGGAGGCGAGGACGTGAGCCAGGGTGGGACACCAGTTTCCTGTCTTTTGGCCAGGGATGTAGCACTGCCAGAGCATCACTCTAATCCCAAAGTAAGTTCTGCACAAGCTTATGGTGTCACTTTCCTCCCAGTTTCCTGGTTCTGGAGCTTGGCCACTTGTGCCAGGGAAGGGTCACTGTAGGCATGGGGTCCCTGTAGCTGATTAGGTTTGATCCTGGGGGAGACAGAGCCCCACACTCTCCCTGTCTGAGGTAACAGGCCATCTCTCCCATAGTACCCATGCAGCCTTACGATCTTTTTTGTAAACTGGACACCTTCCTGCAGAGTAATTGACAAGTTGTCACAAACATGACCTTGATTAGCTGGTGGCTCCCTATTCAAGCAGATTTGTATTGTGCGACACACAATACACAAGGACTAGTCAGAGATAAGCATCTACAACCTCCTGCCTCACAAGAGCCTGTCCAAGGCACATCACCTTCAAGTGACCCAATCTAACTTCAAGAAACTTCATTCCCTGTACACATATACGCCTTCTTAAATATACCTCAGACAGACCTACTGATAAGGGAGCGTGGGGGGGACGAAGGGGGCAGCTAGCCTGGTGATTCAAAGGAGCCCAGACTACCAGCTGATGTTGCTGCTACTGCAATCAAGTGCAGTTTGCTCCTCCAGGACTCTTACAGCTGGAGGTGGGAGGAGATGGTTTCCAGTAGTTCGAGCAGTGCTAATGGCTGACTGTCCCTGGCCCCACCTCTTCCAGGGGCACAGGGCTGCCCCCCCCCATACACTGCCCTGGGGCCTGCATGTCCCTTGGCCCTGCTGATCTCAGCTATAGTTTGCTATGATTATGGACCACCTATTAGTCAATGATTAGGACCAGGTTTTAGTTTTTAGCAGAGACCTTATTCAGCATATACTTGACTCAAGAGATACCTGCAAAAACTGTACACCAAATGGCTGAAGGCCCCAAGAAGTTGTTTGCCATTATGATTTCCTAACAGGTCTGTGCAGTTTTATTTTAGCTGTTATGATTTGTCCTTTTGAACAGATCCGTGTGATAACATGAAAGTTGCTTTCTGAAATAAAATTAGTATCTTTGACATGTATATGTTTATTATAACTACATTGATCAAAGCACTTCTACTTCAGAACTCCTACTCATGCAAAGCATAGGATTTTTCATTTTGTGTGTTGTCCCATTGTTTACTAAAGACAGAGCTGTTCAGAAAGGGTTTTCTTTGGGGGGAGGGTGCAGGCGGGCTTAGGGAGGCTCATTAAAACCAATAAGAACCCCAGTCTTGAATAGTTCACTTATGTGCCCCAGTTCATGACAACCAAAGCGGTTTGTCAGAAGCTGGTAATGGGTGTCATGAGAAGGATTATTTGATGATTACCCGTTCTGTTTGTTCCTCTGGTATACCTGACATTGTCCACTGTCAGAAGACAGGATACTGGGATACATAGATCTTTGGTCTAACTCAGTACAGGCATTTTTATATTAAGAACTGAAGTTGTTTTAATGTTTGCACTTTTAAAGCCAGTCAACCTGAGAACCTGGCACAACTATAGGCCAGACCGCCTTGGCTTCCACTGGATCTTATGTCAGATTGCCTTTACCCAAAATGCTTCAACCTCAATCTTACTTCAAAATCTTTGTTCTTATAAGGTTTGCTGTCAAAACAGATTGACCCTTCCCAAAGCACTTTGTCCCTCCTCTGGAATATGCCTCTAAAATGTTTTTGTTTTTTTGTTGTTGTTGTTTTTTGGGGTTTTTTTTTAAAACATAAGTTTAGTTGTCCTACAGGCAAGGCAAGTTTTCTAGGTTTTAACCACGACAAATGTCTTCATAAAAAATAAAGAAAAATTGATGATGTTTTAGAGATGATCTTAAAAAAAAATCCTGAAACCTGAACTTAAACTGGACAATAAAACGCTAAGAAGTTTTCAAGTCAAACCATTTTTAAATATCTCCTTCTCAATTTCTCCTGCACCCCTGTGTTCTCTCAAGCACTGAAAGGGAGACAGACACAAGATCACATTTTAGCTTTCAAATGATAAAAGGGACACTTCTGGATTTGTAAGTACTTACTTACCAATGAGTCTTACTGTAACTGATTAGAAAGAAGCTATTTAAATGGAGATCTGTGGGTCGACAGCAAGTTTATCCAGTCATAATATTAGAATCCAAGGTTTTTTTTGTTTGTTTCGTTTTTTTGGCACATTCTCTTCACTGAGCTGTGAAGTACTCCTAATCCTCCTACATCAGCTTCCCCTCCCCCCCAAGAATGGATGGTTATGACCTATTTTCACTATCAGTGAAAACTGCAAATGCAGAAGTCCCTCACCAGATTAAACAGGAAACATTACCATGGATTTACTATTCTGGAATTATCCATTCTACAACTAGTGTGACATTTTGGAGAATTCAAATTCTTTCAGAACCTGACCATCACCATATTACCAAACTGCGCTATATCTTTCATAGAAGCTAAGCTGACCAATTCCTCCCAACCAGCTTTCGCTCACAGTTAATGACAGTTTCTTCAAGGGATTAGGTTTCAACCAAAGATAAATTTAAGCAAAGAATCTTATGCTACTCATCACACATGCCCCTAAACCAGGACGAACAAACTTTTTACATTGGGCCCCCACTTTTTGTCCCAGCAATTAGCAAGGCCCCTCAACCTATCTGACGTAAACCAAAATTTCTGTCAGTTTGGATATGTTCAGTGCCATTGGCTGTGGGGTGTGAACAGGGGGTGAAAATGAAAGATTCAAAGAGAAGGATATTGGTGTTTGCGAGGAGTCGTTCTAGAAAGATCCTGAGATTAGGATGGATGCAGAAGATACAGCCGAAAGAAAACCTTCTGCAGAAGGTTATACAACACTTTACAGCTATTTGGGCATATTTGCTGAATGAACGATGAATGAAAAAAAAAAAAAAAAAATCAGGACCTGGTATTCGGCATAATGGACGGCTCACATAGGAGAGGCAGAGCACACAGAGAATAGGTAGATGATGTTGTAGATTGGTAGGGAGTTAGTCTACAGAAACTAAGCCACTTCACACTGGACAGGGAAATACGGAAGGAAATACTGAGGGGGTATCAGACACCAGTGGGCACTGACCCCATGGTTGTTGATGATGATGTGAATGGGGAGCCAGCTAAGTGTTCCTTAGTTTTTTTTTTCTTAAACTATAAAAGTCACTGCTTATGTTCATACATTTAAAAAGCCACCTTTCAGCATGTATGAAACAAGTATGTAGACTATAAAAAACTTTGATCCATTTGCATATAAAAGTGAGTAAACACATAAAAACGGTAATATTTCAACATTTTTAATGAGATGGATAAGTCTGAGACCCAGCAGCTGATCGTGCTGCACTCCCCTTATGAAATTTCTTGTCCCCAAGGGGGTCCAACCTGCCACTTTGCTCAACCCTGCCCTAGAGTACAGTAATCCCCCCAAGATACACGAGGGTTGTGCTCCACGCAGCGCTAGCAGACCCCACCATTCGTGTAAGTCAGGGGCTTGGGCAGTGGGTTGGGGTGTGGGAGGGAGGCACAGGAGGTTAAGCCTGGGGTGGGATAGGGCTGCAGGAGGGGACAGGGGGCATGGAGTTGAGCCGGGTTTGCAGTGGCTGGAGCCGGGGCATGCAGTGGTGGCTAGAGCACCCCTGGTGCCCCCAGCACTCAGGAGAAGAGCTGGTGCCAGCTCCGTTTCCTTTGACAGGCGGATCAACTCCCCACCCTGCACCTGGGCGTATCTGGAGGGTTTACTGTATAAAGTATGAATTGGGGGTCAGCCGCATAAGAGTGTGGTCACATACTCTGAGACCTTACTGTATAGATATTAGTATTAATTTGAATTTTTACAGCCTTGCAATTATTCAGAGCTTCGACTCACCTTCAGAATTGATGGCAATGTCTATTCAGCAACGACACTCCTGCAGCATGCCCCAGACAACTCAGGCTTGTGGGGATGTTTGTTACATGGACACTTCCAGGCTCAGGTTGGAGGTAGGAGGGTCCTAAATCCCAGAAGTCTAAACAACAACAATATAGGCTAATGGGAGTTGGGCTTCAAGGCTGAGTCAGCTGGCACAGGCCACCCCTGGATGTCTATGGGGTAAGCATATTCAGGATGACTGGTGAACGGTGACATTGGGGACCACTAGCCCCGCCCCCCAGCCTCTCTCTGGCCCTGCTTCTCCCTCCATCAGCCTCTACTGCCAGCTGATACAGCAAAGCTAGAGGTTCAGCACCAGCAGCAGTGGGGAAAGCAGAGCAATGTGGCCCCAGCTCACTCTGCTCCCCCAGCCACTTCCCACTGATGAGTGCAAGGGTGGTCCCACCCATCCCCCAAGCAGTGAGTTGAGGCTTCATTGTTCTGTTTTTCCAACCACTGTCGGTGAGGGGCAGGGACCCCTGCTGCAGGCACCAGGCCCCTTCACCCCAGCCAGTCCCTGCAGAAGCCCAGGGAGAGTGGTCCCACAGGCTGCTGTCTGGCCACTTTCCCTTCCCACCCATGATGTTTGGGGTTGTGTGTGGGGGGGTGCCCCCTCATACTCTCCCACATCACCCCTTGACATACCCTGCCACTACACAGTACCATAAGGTAACATGTCTAGCAAATGCTGGAAAAAAACCAAGACAGTGACATAAATAAATCAAAGTTCCACTCAAAATTTAACACTTTTTTTTTGGGGGCAGGGGGGGGGGAGAAGAGAGGGAAGAACCTTGGTAATTATGAGCCAGCCATGAGAGTTTGCTAAAGAACAAGAAACTTCAAGTAAAGTAGTTATACTTTTATCTTTAAACTTATCTTTCCATTTACATGTTAAAGTTTTCTATCAGACCTCCCATGCTCCTCTCAGGCTAAAGGTAAATGCTTTTCTTCCAGCATTTAGGCCTTGGGGGAAAAAGTGGGTCAGCCTTTTGCAGAGTTAATGTAGCAATGGTTTGTTTGTTTTTTGTTTACTAAATTCCCACCTGTACCCTTCCCTCAGTTGATGATGCAAGTCCATGTGTCAGATTAGTTAAGACCTTTGAACTTGTTACACACATTTCTTAATGAGGAGAGCAATCTGAGACAATTATGATAAGAAACTAGTTTTAAAATATTTAAAAAAAATGTTGATTCTGAAGATGCATGAGTGGGAGATGCCCAAGTCCTGATTATTTAAACTTCATATCTAAATTAGACATCAGCACTTCAGGACACATCAACAAGCTTTTCCTTCTCTGTTGACAGGCATACCCGATACCCTGGGTTGAAATCCTGGCTCTACTGAAGTAGATAGCATAATTCATATTGGCTTCAGAAGAACCAAGATTTCACCTCAGAAGTATATGCTGTCCTGCGCAGTCTTCAGCAGAAATTCTCCCAACATTTATCCACTCAGGACCTATTAGCAGTTTTCGGCTATGTCTACACGTGAAGCCAACATCGAAATAGCTTATTTCGATGTAGCAACATTGAAATAGGCTATTTCGATGAATAACGTCTACACGTCCTCCAGGGCTGGCAACGTCCATGTTCAACTTCGACGTTGCATGGCACCACATCGAAATAGGCGCTGCGAGGGTACGTCTACACGCCAAAGTAGCACACATCGAAATAAGGGTGCCAGGCACAGCTGCAGACAGGATCACAGGGCGGACTCAACAGCAAGCCGCTCCCTTAAAGGGCCCCTCCCAGACACAGTTGCACTAAACAACACAAGATACACAGAGCCAACAACTGGTTGCAGACCCTGTGCCTGCAGCATGGATCCCCAGCTGCAGCAGCAGCAGCCAGAAGCCCTGGGCTAAGGGCTGCTGCCCACGGTGACCATAGAGCCCCGCAGGGGCTGGAGAGAGAGAGTCTCTCAACCCCTCAGCTGATGGCCACCATGGAGGACCCGGCAATTTCGACGTTGCGGGACGCGGCTCGTCTACACGGTCCCTACTTCGACGTTGAACGTCGAAGTAGGGCGCTATTCCGATCCCCTCATGAGGTTAGCGACTTCGACATCTCGCCGCCTAACGTCGAAGTTAACTTCGAAATAGCGCCTGATGCGTGTAGCCGCGACGGGCGCTATTTCGAAGTTAGTGCCGCTACTTCGAAGTAGCGTGCACGTATAGACACAGCTTTCCTGTGCTACAAGCTTTCTTTGATAACCACTTAGAAGTAATGCCTTGAGATGAGGATGCTGAACTCTTTCATATTACTGACTGTATAATCACACACCGGAAGAGAAATACTGAAATAGTTACCAGTTTTATTTAGTAGCAAGCTCTCCTCTAGAGCAAGGACGTATTTTTAAAATTGTCTAGAAGCGAGCATAACATCAGCACATAAATGAAATCTTCAGAATTGCTGACAAGCCTATTGTGTCCTCCAGTGTACGCTATATTTTATCATATTAGCACAGCCTCTATGGAGCTCAAAGATTCATTCACCAGTTTAATACATTCATTTCACTTCTGGGAATATAGGAAAGTAGGGAAACATGCAAAGTAAAGAATGTAATTTAATAAACATATAGTCTTTGTTTAATGCAGTAAGAATCAAAGACTTTTTTCCTCCAGTTATTCTGAAGAATGTGTATAATAAGTTATTCGCTAACATGATGAGCCTCCGGAATGCTTCCCTTTTGTTCCCAAGCTACCATTAATCAGTCTCCAGTAAAATGAGCAACGCTTCAGGCAGCAGTCAATACCAACTATTGCTATTCCTTTTACTAAAAGGCTGCCAAATACAAAACAGAATACAGTAGAACCCCAGAATACAAGCAGTTGAGTTGTGTGTATCTCAGGTTAGTGCAACTCTTAAAGCAGGGGGCTGGACTGGATGGCTTCCTGAGGTGTCTTCCCTTACAGCCCTATGATTCTGTGAACTCTGAGTGGAGAGGAGCTAGCACATGGCTCTGGGCTGCACACCACTCAGGAAACTCCAGTGCAGTAGCCCAGAAGCCTGGCACCAGCTACCCACCACTCAGAGGAGCGGGAAAAATGACCAGTGCACAGCTGACTCCTGTCAGCAGTGGCAGCCTCCCCGCTCCTGTCAGGGACAGTGAGTGTCAGACTGCTGCCCTGACAAGTGTGGTTTCCCAGATCCTGTGGAGGCAACAGCCTGACTCTTGGTTGGCTGCCACTGCCAGGAGCAGGGAAATTGACTGGTGCAGTTCTCTCACTCCCAGAGTTACCCAAAAATTTGACTTATGTGGGGTTACTCAAGAACGCAAGGTCCATGTAAGTCAGGGGTCTACCACAGGCCAAAGTCTCATTTAATAGGCTCACACAATGGGACTTAATGCACTTATCCTGCAGCCGAAACAGAAAATATCCCCTTAAAGAACACTGCCACGAAGTCACTCCAGTCAGCTTCTCTCACACCAGCATTTCTTGTGGCTCTGCTAGGTTTCTTTTAGACAATTACTTAGTTAAAGGAAGAAGGGGATTGGAGACCAGCCTAATATTTTTTTTTAAACAACAACATGTTTAAATGTGCAGCTAAGCATCAGTTACCGTCATTCAGCAACATACCGCACAAGCCATAAACAAACTTGCTGCTCTATATAACCTTATGTCAAAGGATGACTGTACTCCATCCATGCCTAAGAAAAAGATATGATGTGTGATGTAAAAGCTGTTACTGACCCAACCTTTACCCAACCAAGACAAGCTTTTCTTCCACAAGGGCTCTGGGAAAGCTCTAAAGCCGATCTCCCTCACCAACAGAAGTGGGTCCAACAAAAGCTATTACCCGCCTTGTCTCTTCAATACCCTCCTAGCACCAACATGCCCACAGCAACACTGCACACAGACACGTTAGACAGGAGACAGACTAAGAAACAGAAGTCAGCCCATTCAGTCACATCCTTGTTAAACCACTTAAGTCAACTGACCCTTCTTCATCTGATGAAGTGGGTCTTTGCCCACAGAAGCTTATGCTCCAAAATATCTGTTAGTCTATAAGGTGCCCCAGGACTTCTTGTTGTTTTTGCAGATACAGACTAACTCGGCTACCCCTCTGATATTAAGTCAATTTGTACTTCTATCCGCTTTATGCAGCCCGCGACAGGATTACAGGCAGGAAGCTCAAGGCCAGCTTACCGCATGCCATGTGGAGGGTCATCAATAGTGTGTGAAGAGAATGCTTGTTTTCCCCTCAGCCCTGTCTGGCAGATGACAGGGAAAGGGGCCGGGGGAGGGGGGGGGAGAATCACCTTCCCACACACCAGGGCTGCTGAGGGTCAGCGCAAACCAGACTTGAGCCTCTTCGCACTCCACCCGGGCACCGCTACACACGGGCTCTTAACTCCCACACCCGACACCGCACAAGCCCCCGGCACGTCTGCAGGGGCGATCCCCGCAGGAGGATATCCTTGAGAGGGGACAAACGAGAGGCCCGAACCCAGCGCCCTCCCTCCCGCTTTGCGGACCTCAGAAAGGAGAGGGGAGGGGGCGCGGGCGCTGGCAATGTCAGTTAGAGGTGGGTTTAAAACCCAGCGCTTCCCACGGAGCAAACCACAGGCAGGCGCTGCAGGAAAAAGTTTCAGCAGCCCCCTCCCCACCCGTATGCAGATAGCGGCGGCGGGGGGGGGGGGCACAGACAAAACGCAGCCAGGCGCAGCGGGGTGGGGGGAAGCAGAGGGAAGAGCCCCCGGCTCCTGTCCCCCCCCCGGGCACGGCTCCCGCGGGGGGCGGGGCTGTGGCAGCGGCGGCGCGGGCTGGCCCCGCGGCGCGCAGGCAGGTGCGGTACCTCGCAGCCGTACAGCTGCCCCAGCTGCTCCACGATCCACTCCTCCAGCACCAGCCTCTTCCGCAGCTCCTTGCGGTCGTACTTCACCGTCACTTTGCCCTGCTGCTGCCGCCGCTGCTGCTGCTGCTGCTGAACCTGCGCCGCCGCCGGGGCGGGGACCGGGAGCGGGACCGAGTCCTCCCGGGAGGAGCTGCCGCCGCCGCCGCCGCGGGGGCTCTGGAAGAAAACCCGGCTCCCGCCGCCTCCCCCGGCGGCCCCCGGCTCGCTGCCCCCGGTCGCCACAGACATGGCGGGGAGGTGGCTGCTGCCCACGGGCCGGGCTCAGGCTGTGGCCGCGGCGGGGGGCTGCCTGCCGGCCGGTGCAGCCGCAGCGTGTGCAGCCCGCGCTCCTCCCGCCCGCCTGGGGGAGGGGGAGGGCGCGGGCCCCCGGCGCGGGGGGGAGAAGGCGGGGACAGCGCCTTAAAGCTACAGCTGAGCGTGCGCGCCCCGCGCCCGGCCGGCCGCTGCCGGCAGGGGGCGTGGGACGGGGCAGGAGAAGGGCCCTCGCTGCGAGCCCCCACTGCGGGGCTGGCCGCAGGGCGGATTCCTCTGCCCCTCGTGCCCGCTGGGGGTCCTGCGTGGCGAACTGCAGTCAAGGGCCGTGGGGAATGAGGCGGGGGGATTTCCTGCATTAAACTGCCCCGGGAGGAGCAGGCAGCCCAGGCTCAGGAAAGGGCCCACTGAGGAGACGGCAGCGGTTTACTGCCGGGGGTAGGGTTACCACTCGGGGGCCATCACTGGTACGGGCACAGTCGCCGTACAGCTCAGAAGGGTTCTGCCTGCAGCCTCTGGGGTCTGTCAGATCACCTCTCACAAGAAACAGGCCTGGCAACTGCTCTCCCCCCTGCTCTCTCACTCCCACCGGCACCTTGTCAAGGTCTCGCCTAAGAAACCCAAGCCTAAATATCACACACATAGGCTACATCTACACGAGCACACTACGTCGAAGTAGCCTACTTTGAAATAAGGACATTGAAATAGGCTACTTTGGCACGTATCGTCTACACGTGCTCAGGGGCTGGTGCCGTCGATGTCCAACATTGAAGTAGTGACAGGGAACGTCGAAAGGAGCCGCCCTGGAAGGAAACGTGGAGCGCCCACACGCGTAAGTGCTCCCCGTCGAAATAAGGGGCCAGCACAGCCTGCGGACTGGGTCACAGACTGGACTAGCTCTTCTGGGGCAACAGCAAGCAAGGGCCCCTCTCAGACACGCTCGGCCTGCACAGCACGAGGTCCGCAGAGCTGACAAGTTGCAGACCCCATGCATACAGCATAGACCCCCATCTGCAGCAGCCAGAAGCCCTGGGCTAAGGCCTGCTGTGCACGGCAACCACAGAGTCCCACAGGGGCGGGAGAGAGCATCTCTCAACCCCTCAGCTGATGGCTGCCATGGAGGACCCCACTATTTCGATGTAACAGGACGTGGATCGTCTACACGCACCCTACTTCGACGTTGAATGTCAAAGTAGGGCGCTATTCCCATCTTCAGATAGGAATAACAATTTCGACTTCTCACCACCTAACATCGATTTCAACGTCAAAATAAAGCACAGTGCGTATAGACACAACGCGTGCTATTTTGACGTTGTGCCAGCTACTTCAAAGTAGCCGGCTAGTGTAGATGCACCCATACGGTATAAGCCTTTCTCAGCTCTTGCTTGGTATCTGTCACAGAAGCACACAGCCCTTTGTAGGAGTTATAGTGTACAGCAAAAGCATAGACATTTCTCTCCCTCACAACCATGTTTTCAGGACAATTACCTTGGGTGGTCAACATACTTGGATCTCTGACAAATGTTTGCAGAATTGCCGCTAAAACAAACATTTCTTACTCTGCAAAACAGAAAAGCAGTTCTGTCACACTTTAAAAACTGACAGAATGATTTATTAGGGGATGAACTTTCGTGGGAGAGACCCACATCTTCAGAGCTGGAAATTCTGATGGAAGTAAACTGGCATAAAGAGAATTTAACGGAAAGATAGAATAAAATGAAATGAAAACTGACCAATCAGCTACATAAGACAGAAGGAGGGGGTGAAGGGGAGGAAAAAATCACTTACTGCAAATGGCTACGTCTACACTAGCCAAAAACTTCGAAATGGCCATGCAAATGGCCATTTCGAAGTTTACTAATGAAGCACTGAAATACATATTCAGCACCTCATTAGCATGTGGGTGGCTGCAGCACTTCGAAATTGACGCGGCTTGTCGCCGCACGGCTCGTCCAGACGAGGCTCCTTTTCGAAAGGACCCTGCCTACTTCGAAGTCCCCTTGTTCCTATGAGCAGATGGGAATAAGGGGACTTCAAAGTAGGCGAGGTCCTTTCGAAAAGGAGCCCTGTCTGGACGAGCCATGCGGCGACAAGCCGCGTCAATTTCGAAGTGCCATGGCCGCCCACATGCTAATGAGGTGCTGAATATGTATTTCAGTGCTTCATTAGTAAACTTCGAAATGGCCATTTGCATGGCCATTTCGAAGTTTTTGGCTAGTGTAGACACGGCCAGTGTCTATTAAGTGAGTTCCTTGAGCTCACTACAAATATCAAAGATGGGGAAACTGTCCTGCTAATGAGTAAGGTAATTGCTATCTTTATTGAGATAAAGATGGTTCACACATGCATGCATCATATCATAATGTACTACATATATTTACAAGTGACGGCATGAACCATTTTTACAGTCTGGATCATCACACCACTGAAATTCAAATATTTTCCAGGCAAAGCATATATCCACATACTGGGGCATGACAATGCTAATCATAATCATCATTTTTTAAAGCAGGTTGAATATTTCCATTGTAGTGAGATCAAATACACAGAAATATTTCAGGCTAACACCAGTTTTTCTGATAATTAGCAAAACGTTTTCTCTTAAAGATGCTGTTTAAGACAACGCCCTTACAAGCCACTCAGGATTAGTGTTTTGATTTATGATTGTTCGGTTCTAGGAAGGTCCCCTTGAAACAGACACTGTGGGAGGTTTTATTTTGGTTTTGTTTGTTTGTTTGTTTTTTTGCTGTATGATAAAAATCAGGTTTGGCAGCCAGAAATTTTGTTTTACAGATACAGAAACCTAGCTGTGACCACCAGTAATCAGCTAACACAATTAAAAACCTGTTCAACAAGGACTTCCAAGGAACAGTTAGCAAGGATGCTTTTTAAAAGAAGAGTTTATTTATAACCCAGGCTCTGGATAAAACCAATAATGTAGCTAATGTGCACTGTCCTGGTAATGCTCTGGTGACTCCGTCCAGCAACCCTGGATTTTCAGCCACAAGTATAGCTACACTAGAACATCTAGCCTGGTACAGACATACACTGTTGCTTTGTCTACACTACAGTTTTGTTGACAGAAGTCACTGTCGACCTGTATTTCCTGACAGAACCTCTGTCTACAGAACAGGTCCACATCTAATACAGGCTCCCCGTTTCAATGCTCTTTGTCAACAGAGTGACCAGACTGCCCAGCATTCTGTTGACAGAACAGCCAACCGGAAGCAATGTAAACAGGGCTGCCCGGTGAACTGGAAGCCTTTACTATCAACAGAGGGCCACCCCCCGGAGTGTTTACACTATTTTTAGAGGCACTATGCCTTGTACGGTCAAGACAGAACACTTCTGATCAGCTGAGGGGACTAAGAGGATTTCAAAACGTACGAGGTCCTTTCGAAAAAGACCCCTGTGTAGCCAAGCCGAGCCGCAGCCATTCGAAAGCAGCGCTTCTAAGCGCCACAGCTGGAAGCGTCCTAATGCTAATGAGGCTCTGAATATTCAGTTCAGCGCCTCATTAGTAATCTTCGCAAAGGCCATTAGCATGGCGATTTCGAAGATTTGTGCCAGTGTAGACATGGCCTTATAGCGTGGATGCTCTTCTGTCGACAGACCTCTGTAGTGTAGACCCAGTTTATATGAATCATACCTGTCATATGCATATTCCCAATGTACACAAGGCCTTACATTTTCATTTTGAAAAGGAATATTTTTTTGAGATCTGATTTATAAAAGTTAAGCAGCATAATCCATATTTTAGGCACCTTACAATTTTCAGAGGTTCTGAGCACCTGCAACTCATATTGACATTAATCAAACCTCACTTGGAGCTTGACTTGTGGGCAAAGCAGGAAAGCATATCACTTTCAGTATTGCCCCTTCCCATGCACGTTGTGAAGCCAAATGACACATTTTCAGTATAAATCTTGTTAACTCTCACTACTGAACATTTTTAGCAAAAACATCCGAATAGTTCTGTGGGAGTAAAGGAATGTCAAACTGGGGTGCTTATTTCACAGCTGCCCCATCTACACGGTCAATCTGCAATTCGAAGTCTGCACTTTGAAAGTCACACAGCTGCCATTATGCTAATGAGGTGCTGAATATGCACGTTAGACAGAGTTTATCCCTGAAATCAGACATGAGCAATGACTCTTTTTAGAGAAAGAAACTACAGAGATTTCCTTAGAGGCTTTTCAAAACCCACAATCATGGAACCGTTAATTGATA
Source organism: Carettochelys insculpta (assembly GCF_033958435.1). Classification (NCBI taxonomy): domain Eukaryota; kingdom Metazoa; phylum Chordata; order Testudines; family Carettochelyidae; genus Carettochelys; species Carettochelys insculpta. Next base: position 95,258,596 of record NC_134139.1, read on the forward strand.
AAGAAATCGTCTCCTTCTCTCCACTACCAGAGCAGATTTCAAACCTGGCTAGAACATTCAGGCACTATAAAAATAGGCTTCATCAACAATATATTCCAGCAACTGTGTTATGTCCACAAAATTATGTTTAATCTAATGATGGTTATTGATCCAATAGCACCCAATGGTAGCTAGAATGTGGTACTCTCAAAATAGTGCACTCTTTCCGTCAGGCTCAGAACCCTGTCTAGAATCAATGATGCACACAAATTGACTTTATAGGAGGAAACTGCAACAAAAAAGTGAAGACTGAAGAGTTAGAGCCAATTTACTCCCTCAGTAAAATCTGACAGCTCCCTACCAGATGATTCAGATTAAACTGAAAAATGAGACATTGAATGGAGCTATGTTGATTGAAGAGCTGAACTTACTGCTGGTTGTCCATCTGACAGTGAGTGGAGGTGAAGAAAAGCTTGCTGGGGTCTGCCCCAGAAAAACAGGTGCAACTTTCTAGCTTTTGTAATTGGGCCCAGAAGCCAATTTAGCCCCATGGATCAGAGGAAACCATCGCTTCTGCACAGTTTCTCAAGTGTGATGAGCAAAGCCCTTATACACCTACAGATCCAGATCAGTGCCCCCACCTTTAACTATCGCCTTCCCCATAGTTCATGTTGTTTGGTTACAAGTCTATTTACTTCCAACCTTTTATGCTTCGTTACCTATATTTTTTCCTTTTTTATCCTGTCCTATCTGTTCTATCCTCTGCCCTTTTCCTTTCTTCCTCCGCTTTATCCCATTCTACATTAATGCTGCACCCTCCTGGTATACTCCAGTATTTCAGCTACTTAGGAACATTTGTAGAGATCTAACACAGGATTTTATCCAAGCAATATGGTACGCCACTAGACCAATCCAAAGTCACTAAAGAGAGACTGGGTGAGATTAGCAGAACATGGCACCCTGAATTTACAGTATATTTTATGTCTGCGAGGCCAGCTGAAAGGAGTTTTGTGGTAGTACAGGATTATCAGTTTTATATAGCACATTTGTGTTTATGGTTAAAGAGATGCTTCATTGAGATGTGAGGATGTATTGCACCTCAGCAGAAGATGGCCAGACACTTACAAACAATACAAGTCAGGCTATGCCCAGCTGCTATATCAGTGTGAAAAAGTAAGGGAGTGCACATAAACACAGAGAGTCCACTACAGAGCAACTGAATATGCTTAAACTAACAATTCCTTAACTCCCCAAAGTACAGGAACTGATCCTTATTCGTACATGCAGGTATGCAATACACCCCAAACATGGCAAGGAGCAGGTGGGGTCACTGTGCAGCAATGAAAGAGTTATCCCTTGATGGAGGGGCAAAAGTGTGCTGCCAACTGAAACACTGTAGAAGCAAGTATCAGAGGGGTAGCCCTGTTAGTCTGGATCTGTAACAGCAACGAAGGGTCCTGTGGCACCTTATAGACTAACAGAAAAGTTTTGAGCATGAGCTTTCACGAGCAAAGACTCACTTCAGCATCTGATGAAGTGAGTCTGTGCTCACAAAAGCTCACGCTCAAAACTTTTCTGTTAGTCTATAAGGTGCCACAGGACCCTTCGTTGCTATTGTAGAAGCAGGAATTCTGAGGTAAAAAATTCCACCCAGATATCCTCTAGAATGGGGCAGGGATATAGTTCCTCTGCAGTGGGCCTTCTAGGTGAGCCTTCTAGCTGAGTGTTCTGGATATTAGTATGATTATTTGTACACATTAGCACTCGGCCTTTTTCTTTTCTCCTATAAAGATATGGCCATGCTTCCTTTCTATGGAAGGGCTGAATACAGCAGTAGACAGGAGCAGTAGCTCTGTGGTTTGAGCATTAGCCTGCTAAACCCAGGGTTGTGAGCTCTATCATACAGGGGGTCAGAGGGATGTGTGGTAAAGAGGAAGGAAAAAAGAAAGGCTGGTGCTTGGTCCTGCCAAGAATGGGAGGGCGGGGGGAAGAGACTGGACTCAAGGTCTTTTCCAGCTCTATGAGATATGCATCTCTCTATACACATACACAGAGGGCATCAATAATATAAGAGGTTTGAAAAAGAAAACCTACAGTGTTGGACAAGCAAAATCCCATAGCCTCTAGTAATATTGATTTCCACTGTGACCCTGAGCCACATTGGCTGCGTCTACACGTGCACGCTACTTCGAAGTAGCGGCAGTAACTTCGAAATAGCGCCCGTCACGTCTACACGTGTTGGGCGCTATTTCGAAGTTGAAATCGACGTTAGGCGGCGAGACGTCGAAGTCGCTAACCCCATGAGCGGATGGGAATAGCGCCCTACTTCGACGTTCAACGTCGAAGTAGGGACAGTGTAGACGATCCGCGTCCCGCAACATCGAAATAGCGGGGTCCTCCATGGCGGCCATCAGCTGGGGGGTTGAGAGATACTCTCTCTCCAGCCCTTGCGGGGCTCTGTGGTCACCGTGGGCAGCAGCCCTTAGCCCAGGGCTTCTGGCTGCTGCTGCTGCAGCTGGGGGTCCGTGCTGCATATACAGGGTCTGCAACTAGTTGTTGGCTCTGTGTATCTTGCACTGTTTAATGAAAGTGTGTCTGGGAGGGGCCCTTTAAGGGAGCGACTTGCTGTTGAGTCCGCCCCGTGACCCTGTCTGCAGCTGTGCCTGGCTCCCTTATTTCGATGTGTGCTACTTTGGCGTGTAGACGTTCCCTCGCTGTGCCTATTTCGATGTTGGGCTGAGCAACGTCGAAGTTGAACATCGACGTTGCCAGCCCTGGAGGACGTGTAGACGTTATTCGTCGAAATAGCCTATTTCGATGTCGCAACATCGAAATAAGCTATTTCGAAGTTGGGTGCACGTGTAGACGTAGCCATTATGTTTAATGGAAGTGTTAACATTTTCATGCAATTATGTATGAGACAAAGCATCAACATTGACCATGGAAAATGTTTTTCTCATTCCATACAAAAAAGAAACCTAACAAAAAAGTTAAAAGATGCCAAAATCAAAGTTGTCCTAATGAGTCATCAGTAGAGTTTGACCCTAAATTAGAATCTACAGCACTAACTTGAACCACTTGAGTTAAAGCAGTTGTTGGTAACAATAGCAAGCTCTTACCCAGCTAGTAAAAGCGGATGCAATGTGCTTGGTCAGCTGGTCAAACAATTGGTTGCTAAAGAGCTCTGAACCTCAAGAGACCTGGAGTCTGCTCTTTTGCCTGAGTAAGAAATGTTGTCAAGTGAGCAGAGAGCTGAGAATTACAATTCTCAGGTGTTCTGTTTGTTAATTATCCTTTGCATTTACAAAATTGTCATTCTTCTGCATACATCCAAATGTTTTGTGAAGGTAAGCATGCAGAATTAGCCCCAGATTACAAGGCATATCAAGCATGTAGAAATCATTTTGAAAGGTAATATGGCTAAACAGCTGGGACCTATGGTCTCTTCCTAGCCATAAAAAATAATTTTACACTCTCACAGATCCTCATTCCCCTTATCTTTAAAATGGCAGAGTGACTTTTGTCTACCTATTGCAGTTAAAAGATGGGTCTTTTTGTAGTAAATAGGGTTGTGAAGACCACAGAATGACTAGTGATGAATTGATGAAAGCTGTTATGCTAGAACTCACAATTGCCTGGTTCTCAGCATAGTGTTGGGTCCCGTCAACTGTTATTTTGATGTGGAGAGCTGCAAACAAGATGACTGACTGCTACAAACAACTCGAAAACTCAGAGCATTTGAAGGGTATTGGAGTATTCAGAGAATTGAGAACAAAGAGTAGAAGATGTTATACTGCTCATATGCAAAGGATGATTGTTCAGAAGATCATAATTTAGGCAAATTTGGGTGAATTTTCACAGGAATAATGAAAGCACTTTTCTAAGCTTAGACATATCCCTCTGTCACATTTCAAGCTGCTGCTCCAAATCAGTTCCAGCCAATGGAGATCAGACAGCATTCAAAAATTAAATACAGGAATTCAACAAAATGAAACAAGTAATCAATGTATTCTTAATCAATTGTACTGTTTAGCAGCATATCCTTAAACAAGGAGATTACATAAGTCATATACACATAAATGGTGTTTAACTGAATAATCTAATGATAATCATAACAATTAGTCAGCTCTGATGTGACCTCATAAGGTTGCATATGTGTCCAAACAACATCTCATGGTATAAACTCAAAAAATGAGGCATGTTCTGGTATAAAATAATATTATGTTTTTATTTGTATTGCAGCAGCATCAAGATGCCTGGAATGGGGCTATAATAAGAGACCCTTCCTATACCAAAAAGAGTACAGTATGCATTAAGTCAATACATAGGAACAGAAGAGGAAGGCAACAGTCATAGGGACACATAATTGTATTGGCCATGTTGTCATATAAAAAGGATCGTTCTGGAATGTATAACAATGAAATCATTTTGTAATAATCTTCAGTGAAAAATCTGGTTTAGAGTTCTATCCTTTAACATTGACATATTAAGTCAGTTTTCCAAAATAAAGCAGTTTACATAATGGTACATCCATTTTTAACCAGAGTTTTCTTAAATACCTGAATTAGTTATTCTGTGAGATCACTGTACTTTGGAGTTCACTAGTTTATCGAGCTTTATGTTACAGAGTTAGAGCACGATGTGGGACTCTTTACCAACAAATGTAAATTTTAAAATATAAGGAGAGGAGAAAGAAATGTGATCCAGTTCCAAGAATGCATAGAAACTAGTCCAGTTTGTTAAAGCTGTGAGTGACTTTAAAGGTATTCTCTCAGTTGGGGCTGAAATGATTCTAAGTACCACTGGGAGTTTGGGTGCTCAGAACTTATAGAATAGTTATAGAATAGTGTCCTAAAGTGGGATTCAGAGAATAATAGTGATAAAAGTCCTTATGTTGCCTGTATTGGTAAAAAACATCATGGTTCTGATCTGTCTTTCAGACAGACAACAGCTGGAGATAAATCACAGGCATCAGTTAGTCAGAGCAGTTTCCTATTCATGAAGCATAATCAATATATTAGTTTTAGAGAGCAACATCAGCAATCTATACAAGAGTTTCATTACACTGCTCTCTTTCCTTTTGTCACTTAAATTGCACACATATATTCATTCATGCACCACTACATAATGAGTTGAGTTATGGGGAAAAGAGTCATTAATCCATCAATATTCAGGTACAATACAGTGTGAAATGGCATGGCCGGTGGGCACGTTTACAGCATTTTACAATTAAATGTGAATACACTTGTTTGTAAATACAGCAACTGGCTAAAATTAATCTAATCCATGTATCCATCAAGGCATTTCCAATATCCCAGACTCCTCCAGAATGATGCTCAAAAATTCATTAGATGGGATGTAAGATACCAAAGATCCGTTAAAAAAAGCAGATTTAGATGTATAATAAATTGTGGTATAGAGTACATTATTAATGCACCTTTAAAATATTGTATACGATATTCATGGCATGTTGTAAATGGGAAAAGATTGCTATTTGTCATAGGTTATGTTTAAAACAGGAGGAAGAGAATAATGAACCTAAGAAAAAATTAAAGGAAATTGCATTTGAGATGCACACTGGATAAATGATTTGCCTTTTGATTATTAGCCTAGTTCAAAGGCAATTGTCTGCAAAAAATCATAGGGTAACGATGAACTAAAATACAGAGATAGAATCATGGAAAAGAATAAACTAGAGTCTGTGACTATGTGAAATGGCCTTTCCACTCAGGCATGTGTAACATACAGCAAAAGTAACACCATGTTGCCAACCTAGGCCATGCATAGTTTCCCTCCTGTAGATTGTTCCAGGTATAATCTGCCTTGCAGAACTATGCACTGAAGTATACATACATCAACACAAAACCACATCCTTTCAACAGCTATTCCTTCTTTTCACACTCTAGAAAAACTTCAGTATAGCTTTATTCTTGAACAAAACACTAAGTAGCCTCTCTCCAGATTTTAAGAACAGCCAGAAGAGAAGCATTCAACTCTTGTCCTCAACTCTCACTGCTGGGTGCACTTTTTATAGCTGGGGGAAGGGCCTATCCATTAGGCTTGCTGGAATTAGGCCCACATTGTTTTAGTGCTGAAAATAATGCTTTAAAAATCAATAAAATGTGCCTGGCTGATGGCTTCACCTCTAGCCTAAGAGATGCACATTCCTGGATTACTGCAGAGGAAAGCAGCAAAAACGTACTGGTGGGTTGCCTTTGGGAGCTTCTTTTAAAATAAAATAAGCAAAGCATCCTCAGCAGTGACACAGAGATGGAGATATTAGTTCTGAATTAGTATTACTCCACATTTTGCTCCATCTGTTTCAGTGTATCAGACTGTATAATACATATTGTATCAGAGAGGATATTAATGGCACCATCAATTACACCACCAATTACACCACTAAGAAGTAATTCAGCAGAAACCAGTGGATTATTTAGTAATGTATTTATTCAACAGATCACTTTCTTTCCCTTGTACATCTAGCGTGGACTTTGAATTTTCTGGGTTTGTAGTTTAACCTGACATGACACCACTATTTTTTAATGTCAAAATAAATCAAGAATAGGAGGTCTTAAATAAGCCTGTATCCTAATAGTACAGCTAAGCTGTTTATTTCCAGTTTTCTTACCAGTACCATCATTATTATACATCATTCCTGATAGCAGAGTCCTCTGCATTATCTGCAATGTCAGTCTCAATGTTTTTTCCATTAGTCTCTCTATTAACAATGACACACATCTTTCTCCTGTCCCTGCTGTCACATGGTCCGAGTGCCTAGCAATTTCACCACCATATAATGATTGACTAGAAGTAGAGGCTCCGTTTTTGCTGTTTTTTCTCCCTCCAGCTCTCTATTGGAATTTCCATTACCTTTGACAGTAATATATCTTCTCTGGCATCTTGAGACCTCCCAGGGTATGTCCATGATGCCCTGATGTGATGATCACCTGTTATAGGGTGATCCATTTTGTCTTGGCTTAATTTAGAAACAAAAAGAATACAATCTCAATGAAGGGGAGGTTATATTATTGGATTCCTAATGTGCTTTATTAAACATTCACAGGTGGAGGTGTTTAAGTCTCGCCTCGACAAAGCCCTGGCTGGGCTGATCTGATGGGTTTGGTCCTGCTTAGAGCAGGGGGCTGGACTCAGTGGCTTTTTTAGGTCTCTTCAGCTGTGTCTACACGTGCACGCTACTTCGAAGTAGCGGCACTACCTTCGAAATAGCGCCCGTCACGGCTACACGCGCCGGGCGCTATTTCGAAGTTAACTTCGACGTTAGGCGGCAAGACGTCGAAGTCGCTAACCCCATGAGGGGATAGGAATAGCGCCCTACAGTAGGGACCGTGTAGTTGTTGCGCGTCCCGCAACTTCGAAATAGCAGGGTCCGCCATGGCGGCCATCAGCTGAGGGGTTGAGAGATGCTCTCTCTCCAGCCCCTGCGGGGCTCTATGGTCACCGTGGGCAGCAGCCCTTATCCCAGGGCTTCTGGCTGCTGCTGCGGCAGCTGGGGATCCATGCTGCAGGCACAGGGTCTGCAACCAGTTGTAGGCTCTGCGTATCTTGTGTTGTTCAGTGCAACTGTGTCTGGGAGGGGCCCTTTAAGGGAGCGGCTTGCTGTTGAGTCTGCCCTGTGACCCTGTCTGCAGCTGTGCCTGGCACCCTTATTTCGATGTGTGCTCCTTTGGTGTGTAGACGTTCCCTCGCAGCGCCTATTTCGATGTGGTGCTGCGCAACGTCGAAGTTGAACATCGACGTTGCCAGCCCTGGAGGACGTGTAGACGTTACTCATCGAAATAGCCTATTTCGATGTTGCTACATCGAAATAAGCTATTTCGATGTTGGCTTCACGTGTAGACGTAGCCTTCCAGCTCTATTGTTCTATGATTCTATGCTTCTATTATTATTATTATTATTATTATTAGAGTTTTCAGTCACACTTGTAACTAATCTTAGAAGAATTAGAATTTTATTGGTAAACATCTTCCACTATACACACAGAGCAATGAAAAAATATTTCCATTGATACCTGAAATGCACAGATAGGAAAACTAAGAAAAATGCTTCTTGATACTTCAGTTTCATTTAAGGCTGTTTACTTTGCATATTTTGGCATCTCCTGTTGGCAGTTTTTGTTTTAGCAGGCCAATATGTGCCCACAATCACTTAGTTTTAAACAGGGCAGCACCCATTTCCCTCAAGCTTCTCCTTTCTGGTTGGGTGTGAGCCTGCTTTTCTTTCTCTTCTTACAGTGGGGTGACACCCCGCTCTCATGAGAACCACCGCATGGTCAGTGGTGCTTTTGGCAGGTCTTCCATGACTCGGTCTTCCAAGTGAGTCTCTCTCTCTCTCTCTCTCCCTCCCTCACACACACACACACACAGAGTCCCCCCACTTCTGGAATATACAGTCTCTAGTTCTCTCTTGTGGCCTTGCTATGGGGTGTAGCACCAAAGTTTCCTCCCCACAGGTCAGGCCTTCTTTAACAGCCCAACAGGGGCCCTTCTCATACACTTGGTTGGTATTTTCTCAGCAGCCCCCACTTGGGCTCAGTCTTTGCCCAGACCAGCAGAGCCCATCACAGTACCCTCGCCTCACCTGGTGTAGCTAGGTTCTTGGCTCACTCCTGCATGCAGTGAGTTATCTCCAGCCCTGCTGCTCTTCCAGGCACCCAGTTCTCCTGATCTGAGTTCAAGGTAGCAACTGACCGTGGTATCTTTGCTGCTTAATTTTTTATGGTCCTTCTGGCCCTTAACTGGGTCACTCCAGCAGCCCTTCTGATTGTTTTGTTGGGCAGGATGAGGCAGGGCCAGGAGGACTCTAGGTCTGGTCCACCCCATCGCACACGCACACACGCCCCACCATAATTTCTTGCCACTGTGAAAATTTAAAAATGGAAAAAAAATTAACTCATAATTTTGCACAGCTGTGACAATTTAAATAGATAAGAATAAAAAGGCTTAAAATGAACATTGATATTATCCAACAAAATTATATAAAAAAATCAAATTCTGCCATGCCTACTTGTAACTTTGTTCATAATGATTATACTGCTTCAAGGTTAGAACCTCTGCCATGTGATATTGCAGCCATTCTTCACCACTGCATGCACAGTGATTTTGAGATGATTTCTGAAGGTACCCTTCTTATTCCTGATTGCTTTGTTGTAGTTCTCTCGCCTGTCTCGTTGACCATTTCTTTATTTTATTTTGCAAATGCTCAAAGTGACACCTACCCTTATGCTAAGGCTGGCCTTGATGGCATATTAAAATACATTAAAAATACCCTACTGAAACTGAGGAGTAGCTGTACAATGCAATATGTCCCCCAAGACTTTTGCTTTCTTTTATGCTTGCTTTCTTTGGTTCTTAACCTTGCAAACTGCTTTCATTGAAGACATCAATGGGCAGGGCAGCTTCCAGTATCTGGATCCAAAATTGCAAATGCTACATTTCTTCCAGAGGAGAATGCTTTGACATTTTAATTTGGACAATGATAAACAGAAGCCATAAAGATCTAACTGATATAACTGGTTTAACTGAACAGTCTTTTTTTTCTTTAATGCCTGCACTTAAGGAGCTGCTTAAAATGTATAGAGACATGTACATTGTATTAAATAGGGAATTCATTCAGAAGGATGTTTATTCAACTTACACCCCACATTTAGAGAGTTTGAAGAACAAAACTGAAGAATTGCTAATAAAAGAAGGTACCTATTAAAGGCTGTCTTTTAAAGGTGCTGGGGCTAGATTTTGTGCCACCTTCAAAGAAGACACTGCTTGTGGAAAAGCAAAGGTGGACTTAGGCTTACATCTGTTATCCCACAGCAGGTGACTGACACTGCCTCCCCACAGCTTCTCTGAATCTCTTGAGATGCTCAGTGCTCAACGCCCATGACATCTTGTGTGTTTGTACAGGGTCTAGCAAACTGGGATCTTAGTTCTGCATGAAAACTTTGGTGCTGCTGCAGTAAGTAAATAAATGCTATTGTGCCTTTTTCATTTTATTTTCTGAATGGGAAAAGCAATGGTTCTGTAGTTTTCCCGTTATTCCTAAGAGATTCTCTCTCTCTCTCTCTCTCTCTGGCCGTTTCTACACATGCCACTTTCTCCAAAAGTGGCATGCTAATAAACAGCCCGAAATATGCTAATGAGGCACAGATGTAAATTCCCCGTGCCGCATTAGCATAAGGTCACATGATTTGGAGTCCAGGAGAAGCAGTTCTGGACTCCAAAACAGCGTGTAGAAGCGAGGCCCCTGGGGAGGTCTTCCAGAAGGAAGTCCTCCTTCCGGAGGTCCCTTCTTCTTGAAACTCTCCTAAAGGAATTTAGGCTGTTACAACAGTGGTGGGAAGGAGTGGAGGAAGCTGAGCTATCCAGGATGAGAAAGGTCAAGAATATTCTTTCAAATGTGAAAAATAATTCAGAAGTGGCTCTGTTCATGCCCTGTCATGATTTCTTTCTGCAGGTATTTGAATGTTAAGGCTTCACGAGCACAAACACTCTGAAAACATACATTTTGGCTGAGAGTCTCTGCTGTGCCATGTTTCTGTTTGGCACAGTAAATTGAGGACACATCAGAGAGCCATTCTTCAGGTTGCATCTACACCATCACATAGGTTGGAGCAGATCTATACGCACTGTCAATGGTCTTCGAAGAGCCAAGTACCGTTTGTGATAAACACAACAAAGCTTCTTCGGACTGTTCTCCGACCATGCCCCATCCCTGTACCTGGTTGCTTCACCAGGGCTGCACAGGAGATAGTGCAAGGGGCAGATATTGCAGGCCTGGGCCAGCTGAGAGCTCACACCCACACTTTGGGGTAATTCTTAGCCAGCAAGCTCTGACCACTCTTCAGCCTCTTTTTGCTACCGAATTTGTTCATATGGGCAAGTACACAAAAGACACTGCCTCCTTAAGCACAGACACGCAAATATTCACTGACAGTGAATTTCACTTTGTATATTTAATTTCAATAGTCTATTGTAGATGCATGTGGTGTTGATTCATTATATTAGTCAACCCGTCAGGGAAAGGAAACAATACCATGCAGATTATAGAACCAACACAATGTGAATTTCAAAGCTAAACTATCAAATATTCACAGTTAATTCACCAAAGCTATTCATCTAAGGAAAAAATAGCGTGAAGAAAATATGATATAACTTTAAAGAACTAATACATTTGAAAATTGTGTGATCTGTTTGCAAACATTAAAAAAGCAACAAATTCAACATCTTGTTACAAATTATTCCCTGTGTTTTGCTGGTGGGATATTTTGAAGTAGTCATTTGTGCAGAGGTGCTCAAGCATCCAGCAGGTGGAAAATTAAGCAAGCCATGTAGACAGTAGCCAATAGTTACTAGGGTTGAGACACAGACTTCAAGCCCCAATTCTAGAAAGCAGTAAAGCAAGTGGTTAAGTGTTTTGCTGACATGGGGCTTTTCTTTTTTTAGGATGAAATACGTGCAATATTTTCTCTTATGGTGTAGTTGTTTGGTGCTGAAATGAGCTGGATTGCAACTTCATGGGCCCACAGATAGGGGTCTGCCTAAATGGGGAGGTGGGGGAAGAAGTGCAGCTGGAGCCTTAGCAAGAGGTCCTGAAGGAACTAGAAGAGGGGCTGTCACCAGATGTGCCCTGCAGAGATCTGTGGCTGAGCTGAAGATGTGTCAGTTTAGCCAGTTTTCAATATCCTTTCACAAGTTACTTCTCTCCCACAGGAGGCCTGAATGCCACAAAGTTCTTCCTTCCTGTTCCTGAGAATGCCCCTCATGTTACGCATGATCAAGGAATAGGTAGCAAGGCAAGCCAATAGACTTGCCCCCAGAAGAGGCATAGCCTCAGGCAGAAGGGGCAGGGCTGGCCAGCCAGCCCTCAAATGCCACCTGGAACTGCTCCCCCAGCACTATCCAGAGCATGCTGCCCGGGTCGCCGGTGGCGACATAAAGAGCCTAGTCCAACTCTCCTCTTTGCTCCACTCCACTTATCAACAGGCCTGTAGGTAGCACACAAGTACTGCTAAAGGCAGGAATCAGGGAGGAACAAGCATCCAGCCCGTGACATCACTGATGCCAGAGCCACAAAGAGGGAGCTTATGCAGGGCCTGAGGCTCTCCACTTTTTCTGGGGAGCAAGTGGTGGAGGAAAGGGTGTTTGAGCACTTCTCAGGAACAGAGGAAGAATAGGGAAGCAGGGTGACTACTTGGAAAAGGGATGGGGAGGAAGCAAGACAAAGGAGACAAGACAGCTGCATTTTCACAGCATGAGGCATTCTGTGAGAAATTCCACAGAATGGGGCACAATTCTCCAAAGGTTCGAGGGTTCTTTTCAGTGGTAGAAGTGAGCCCAAATCAGAACTCTGCCTCTGAGCACATCACACCTTTACACCGCCTCCTCTGAAGCCTGCTCCTGTGAAAGGGTTGCAGGGTGAGCCCTTCAAGCTGTCCGTGGCAAGTCACAGCACAATTTTGCATGGAGAAATACAGGCCAAACACAACATTGTGCACACTTTCCTTCTAACATGCAAAAAAGGGCAAGAACCTCCCATGGCCTCATAAGCCGTGTCTACACGTGCACGCTACTTCGAAGTAGTGGCACTAAATTTGAAATAGCGCCCGTCATGGCTACACGTGTTGGGCGCTATTTCGATGTTAACATCGACGTTAGGCGGCGAGACGTCGAAGCCGCTAACCCCATGAGGGGATGGGAATAGCGCCCTACTTCGAAGTTGAACGTCGAAGTAGGGACCGTGTAGTCGTTGCATGTCCTGCAACATCGAAATAGCGGGGTCCGCCATGGCAGCCATCAGCTGAGGGGTTGAGAGACACTCTCTCTCCAGCCCCTGCGGGGCTCTATGGTCACCGTGTGCAGCAGCCCTTAGTCCAGGGCTTCTGGCTGCTGCTGCAGCAGCTGGGGATCCATGCTGCATGCACAGGGTCTGCAACCAGTTGTCGGCTCTGTGGATCTTGTGTTGTTTAGTGCAACTGTGTCTGGGAGGGGCCCTTTAAGGGAGCGGCTTGCTGTTGAGTCCGCCCTGTGACCCTGTCTGCAGCTGTGCCTGGCACCCTTATTTCGATGTGTGCTACTTTGGCGTGTAGACGTTCCCTCGCAGCGCCTATTTCGATGTGGTGCTGCACAACGTCGATGTTGAACATGGACGTTGCCAGCCCTGGAGGACGTGTAGACGTTATTCATCGAAATAGCCTATTTCGATGTCGCCACATCGAAATAGGCTACTTCGATGTAGGCTTCACGTGTAGCCTCATTTTCTAGATCATTGATGAACATTGATGAACATAGAAAAATTATTTACCTTTTCCCATAATACAAGAACTAGGGGACACCAAATGAAATTGATGGGTAGTAGGTTCAAAACTAATAAAAGGAAATTTTTCTTCACACAGCGCACAGTCAACCTGTGGAACTCCTTGCCCGAGGAGGCTGTGAAGGCCAGGACTCTATTAGGGTTTAAAAAAGAGCTTGATAAATTTTTGCAGGTCAGGTCCATAAATGGCTATTAGCCAGGGATAAAGTATGGTGCCCTAGCCTTCATAACAAGGGCAGGAGATGGATGGCAGGAGATAAATCACTTGTCTTCTGTTCTCCTTCTCTGGGGCACCTGGCATTGGCCACCGTCGGCAGATGGGATGTTGGGCTTGATGGACCTTTGGTCTGACCCAGTATGGCCATTCTTATGTTCTTATGTTCTTATGTTCGATGTAGGCTTCACGTGTAGACGTAGCCATAGTGAGTGTGGTCGCAAGGGCTACGTCTACACGTGCCCCAAACTTCAAAATGGCCATGCAAATGGCCATTTCGAAGTTTACTAATGAAGCGCTGAAATGCATATTCAGCGCTTCATTAGCATGCGGGCGGCAGCGGCGCTTCGAAATTGACGCGGCTTGCCGCCGCGCGTCTCATCCAGATGGGGCTCCTTTTCGAAAGGATGCCACCTTCTTCGAAGTCCCCTTATTCCCATGAGCTGATGGGAATAAGGGGACTTCGAAGTAGGCAGGGCCCTTTCGAAAAGGAGCCCCGTCTGGACGCGCCGCGCAGCTGCAAGGCGCGTCAATTTCGAAGCACCGCTGCCGCCCGCATGCTAATGAAGCGCTGAATATGCATTTCAGCGCTTCATTAGTAAACTTCGAAATGGCCATTTGCATGGCCATTTCGAAGTTTGGAGCACGTGTAGACACGGCCTACATGTGCAATAAACCAGCAGAAGTTCCTAAAGCTTCATGGGCCATGACTTCATCCCCTCCACTTGAGGGGAATGATTTGGGAAGCTGTGCACAGGGTGAAACTCAGAGGAGAACCTCTAGTTGCCAGGGGTCTCCTAGGAGATTATCCAACTGTGACAAAGAGGTTTTCTTAACAATTTTTCCTCAGCCCCCTGCAAGGCCAACTTTGCTCAGCTCTACTACTTTACTGTTTTGTTGGAGCCAATCTAATTGAGCAGGTGGAAGGAAGGTTGGGTTTGTTTTTTTTTTCCATTGTTGAGAGATAATCAATCTACTCACAGACAATGGAGTTTCAGACAGTTTAATGTGTTTCCTTATCTGTAAATGTGTCAGAAGGGAAACTTGTGACCATTTTGGCAATGTCAACAAGCACCCAAATGTCATGTACATCATTCACCATATTGGAAAATGATATATGTGTATATGTTATATGTTATATTGCATCCCATATCCAATTTCCCAATATTTATCAACGCCAACACATATTACTTCTACTTAACCCTTGTACTCCCTGTGGAGCACAGGTCATCTACAGTCTCCTCCACTTCACTCTGTCTTGAGACAAAACTTCTAGCTGGCTACAGAAGTACCCAGTTGTTGTCCCTAAATCTCAGTAGACCTTCTCCACATTGTCTGAGCTCTTCCTCTTTGACCATGTGAGAACGTGATGGATTATGCACGATGACGGTTTTCTGAGAGCGTGGCCTAGCAATCCCCACTTTCTTCTCTTGATTTCAAGGTCAATTGGTTCTTGTCCGGCTCTCTTCCAAAAGCTCCTCATTTGTGACAAGGTCTGGCCATTTGATGTGACGGATGTACCTCATGCATCTGTTTATGAATGTCTGAATGATTTGAAGACTTTTTAGCATGCCAGGTCTCGCATCCATACAAGAACACACTCTTCACATTTGTGCTGAAGATCCTCAGTTTCATCTTCACAAATATTATTTGTGAACTCCATGTGGGATGGAAGTTCTGGAATGCAGCTGTTGCTTTCTTTATCCTGGCACTGATATCCTTGTCTATTCCTCCATCTATGCCCACAATACTCCCCAAGTAGGTGAACTGCTCTACATTGTTCAGGTCATGCCCTCCCAGTGTGCTGGTGGTGTTGTTGGATGGTTGATCCTCATTGTCTTGGTCTTTCCCTTGTTAATGCTCAGTCCAGTCACTGAGGCAGTTTTGTCTAGGGTAGTGACTAGACATACTGTTGGGAGTGCGACAAGGGTGCCTATTGTCACCTTTCCTGCTCTTGATCACAATAGACTGGATTGTGAACAGGTCAACAGATGGCCATCAATGAAGCGTTCAGTGGACACTTTTCAAAATTGATTTTGCTGATGAGCTCATCTGTCTTTCACACCAACATGAAAGCATGAAAGATCAGAACATAGCTTCACTGTCACATAGTTTAATTGTACAGTAAACCCTTGAAATATGTGATTTTGAGTTATGGTTAACTCACATTAATGCAAGTTAAACACAACTCAAATCCAGCTCCCTCTGGCCCTGACTCAAACCCCCCCAAACCCCCACCTCACCCCAGTTCAAACTCCCATGCCCAGGTTCAACCTCCACACCCCGTTTCAACCCCTCCTCCCACGCCCCAGTTCAAACCCTGCCTTCTGTCCCGATTCAACCCCCGCCATGGCCTGGCTCACGACCCCCATGTGGCTCCAGCTCTATCCTGGCACACAGCTCTGGCTCACCCACCCACATAGCTCCATCTCTATCCTGCCACATGGCTCTGGCTTGCACCCTCCCCCCACTCCACCCCTCCTGTGGCTCCAGCTCAACCCCTGGGGCCCAGCTCAGCTCCACTCCCCACCCCTCTGCAGCTCTAGCCCACCCCAGGCTTAACCTTCCTGCCCCCATCCCACGGCCCCAACCCACCCCAGCCTTAACCCTCCCCAACTGCCCCCCCAGCCGTGAGACTTACCTTTCCAAAGAAGCTCCAGGTGTTCCTGCTCCTTCCCCAGCTGCAGAACGTGCATTCCGCTGGGGGAAAAAAAGCTGCCTCCCCCGACTTACGTTAAATTATGCAGGAACGCAACCCTCGTGTAACTGGAGGGACTCCTGTAATTATAATAGCTCCTATAGCTGAGTTATGGGTTTGATCTTCAGCATCAATAAATCATTAATACAGGTGGCAACTCCCTGGTCTGCCACCCTTGGGACCTGAGCAGTCCCAGATGAGGGATTTTGCCAGACCAGGGTGGTCAATGCCCTCTGGGCTCCCTCCTAGCCACCAGCCCCAGCCACTTTCCAGACTTCCCACGGACTACCCGGCCACCATGGCTCCCCAGCTGGCTCTCAAGCCTCATGGCTCCCTGGCCGCTCCCAGGCCCCGCAGCTTCCCAGCTGGCTCCCTGGCAACTGCCCAGCCCTGCAGTTCTCTGGCCAGCTTCCCACCACCTCCCCAGCTTTCCAGCTCCACTGCTCCCCAGCCAGCTCTCCAGCCATTGGCGCCCTGCCTCTCACCGCTGGCTGCCCAGTCAAGGGGCCCGCTGGCTTCTCCTCCCCAGTTTTCCTCTTACTCTTCCTGTGGGGGTGTGGTGGGAGGTCCAGCAGGGGCTCTGGTCCCAGCCGTGCCCTCTGGCAGGGGCTCTGCCCCCTCCATGTTGCATCAGGGCCAGTGGGAGCTCCAGCTGGGTCCCGGGCCAGGCTGCCAGCCACTGCTGTCCCCAGCTCCTACCCCGCTGATGCAGGCCTGCCCCAGCCCCAGGATTCTCTGGTCCTGCAATATCTGTGGTCGTGCAGGACTGTGGAGGTTGCTGGATGATAGAGTACCAGATATAAGAGGTTGAACTTGTAATCCACTGACTTCAGTGAAGTTATGCTCATTTTCTCCAGCAGAGGATCTAGCCCATGGTCTGTAGCTTGACTAGTCCTAAATTCTTTTGGGTGTTCTTCCAGAGGGGTTAAAATTGCCAGACAAAGTGAGCTTCCCCAAACAGTCCAACCATTCATTTATGCAGAGCTTTTCCCCAATGTCATCTTTCAGTCTGATCATACCAAGGAGTTCCTACACTACCTCTTGCTGAATCACAGCTCATTATGCACTATCAGACACTTATTTTTATCCCAGGAGACAAAAATAGAATTTCTCTAGTTCAGTGGGAAGCTCAGTCATCAATCAGTCTTTCTATTATTAACACACCAATGATAGAAAAAGCATTTATAGTAACACTGCAAGTCCCTTTTTAAATCAAATATCACAGCTGGGTGAAGACTGGACAAGTTTCAGAATTATGTACCCACATTTTGCAGTGAATTTGCTTCAGCCTAGTCACACCATTTTCCATTAGCTTCCCATGAAGTTTTGTGCATTTTTTTTCCTGGAAATATTGTTCCCAAACAGTAAGATGCAACACTGCATGTGGAAGTATTTGTGCTAACTGAATTTAAGATTTGCTTTTACAATTATTCTTGCTTGTGCACTTACTTAGATCTTGCTTCATGAAAGCCATTAAGCATTTGCTTAAATCCCAGTGATTTCCATGAATTATGCACATGCATAAGTACTTTCTTGAAAAAGGATGGCTTAAAGAATTGGGATTCTCATCAGGAGAGAAAGAAGTAGCACATGGTGTACCTGAACAATCATGGCTGAGGAAGCAGACAGATGGCTTGCTCTCAATCCACAGACTTTAAAACTATCATAAAAATGTGTTGAATACTTTCAAATAAATACATGTGAGTAAAACTGCAAACTGCTTGTAAATAACCCACAAGCAAAAGACAGGCTACTGATGCAAAAAGCACTGTCCTTTTTGCTCCCTCAGTGATGGATGACAAAGTGGTTCTCCTCCCTTCTTATGGTCCAGCAAACCTCTGAAATGCATCCTCATCCAGTAAGCATCTTCTTTCATGAAGGCCCACTGATGGGGCAGGCCAAAGGGGGAGCAGTTGCCGTGGGGCCCAGCCTTAGTTTGGCAGCGTTGGCAGATAGAGCTCTGGGCCCCTTTGAAGTGCTGGTGGCACTGCTCTGCCACTCCATGCTGCTGTAAGGGTCCAGCTAAGGGCGACTGCCTTTAGCCCACCCCTTCTGCCCTTGGCTCAGTCTCTTCCAGGGGCATGGAGGCAGGCCCCCTCTCACTTTGCCTTATTGCCTGCAGTGGCTCTGGGCCCTGCTACTTCCATGCTGCTTTGTGCTCAGGTATGCTGACAGCTTCTTGCTTTCTCATCATCCTGTTGTTGTCCTTGTCCTATTTCCACATCTGAAGAAGTGGGTCTGCCCCATAAAAGCTCTTCACCTAACAAATTATTTTGTTAGCCTTTAAAATGCTACAGGACTGCTTTTTTGTTTTGTTTTTTCTGTTTACCTCAGATGCGAATGAACTCCACTTGTATTTGTCTTATCCTGCTTAATTTACATCAAAAATCTAGGCAGACAGATCAATTAACATTCCTTTGTCTGGGAAAAGCTTGTATATCAATCCTGCCTAGCCATATGGTTAAATATATTTTAGTTTACATACATACAGCTTCTTGAACTATGCCAGTATATGCAGCTCAGAATTTTATAAGATTTCACTTGATACCTCACACAACTTTCTTTATAGATAAATACTATGACAGCAATGTGTTAGGTGCAGTGAGTTTGTTGGGCCTCGTGGAGCAGTTCCATGACAGTGAACTATTTGCCATTTGGCACTGAGGGTCACACTAGGGACTTTACCCAATAGTGTCAAAGGAAAAGTGATCTACATGCCTTTTCCTGCCTAGTTTTATAGCATCTAGAGGCCCCAATTCAGGAGAGTATTTAAACAAATGCTCTTGTCCACCTCAATGCAACAAAGCACTTAAGAATGTGTTTAACTGCTTTGCTGAAAAGAGATAAGCCGGAAACCATGAGGTATGTGAGGAAATTAAAATGCTTTTAGGCAAGCAGCCAGTTTCAGTCTGAAATTGAATTTGAAAAGGAACTAAATTCTAGAGCCTTCTAGCAACTACTCAGGGATATGACACTTTCAAAGACCAAATATGCATGTTTTGGGTCATTGCTGAAAGTGCCATTAATGAAATACAACTTTGCAGCAATACACATGCCCATTTAGTGCAACAGGTGCTTATGTGGTTTGTTTCCACACTTGCATCGGTGCACAGACACAGATGTAGCTAGCTACTCACTGCAGTGCAAACCAGTCTGCATCCACAGTTGTGTGTGTGTAGCTACTTGAAGCAGTGAAAGCCTCTGGCAGGAGGCAGAGAGCAGGGAAAGATTCTGAAAGGACAGAGCTGCCAGAGCCTGTATTTTCTACATCTGAAGTAGTAATGATGCACATAAATTGTTCAAAAATCCAAGAACTATAAAGAATCATAATGCAGTTTCTTTAACAAAAATAGCTGCTGGCTTAATCCATAGCCCAGTGTTTCCTTTAGCCCTACATTTATTCAAAGGGAATGGAATTCATAGTCCCTAGATACTGTTTTGAAACGTAAGCATTAACAAAGGAATAATCCCTTGAGAGGACAAGAATTCAGGAAAAATTACAGCCTGAAGATTATTGCTAGAATCTAAAACTAGGTATTACTAATAATGCAATAGAACACATTAACCAGTGTGCTTTCTTGTGCTGATTCTTGCTGTGTCTGCCACCTTCTTATTATTTTGTCTGGAGCATCCTAGTCATGATCAGCTGTGTTAATAATCATACAACTAGCAATCCATCAGTTTTTATATCTGGGGAAAACAAAATGGCATTTGTACTCACACCATTGGCCATGCTGTAGACAATGTTAGCAATTAAGCTATCGCCTATTACATTTCATGACAATTGTAGCACATAGATGCATTCCAAAATAAATGCAGATTTCACAGAGCAGTAGGAAAACTCCTGCACAAACTCTTTTAGAATCATCTTGAGACATAAAGTAGACGTAGAATCATAGAATCATCTTGGCTACATCTACACGTGAAGCCAACATCGAAATAGGCTATTTCAATGAATAACGTCTACACGTCCTCCAGGGCTGGCAACGTCCATGTTCAACTTCGACGTTGCACGGCACCATATCGAAATAGGCGCTGCGAGGGTACGTCTACACGCCAAAGTAGCACACATCGAAATAAGGGTGCCAGGCACAGCTGCAGACAGGGTCACAGGGCGGACTCAACAGCAAGCCGCTCCCTTAAAGGGCCCCTCCCAGACACAGTTGCACTAAACAACACAAGACACACAGAGCTGACAACTGGTTGCAGACCCTGTGCCTGCAGCATGGATCCCCAGCTGCCGCAGCAGCAGCCAGAAGCCCTGGGCTAAGGGCTGCTGCCCACGGTGACCATAGAGCCCCGCAGGGGCTGGAGAGAGAGCATCTCTCAACCCCCCCAGCTGATGGCTGCCATGGAGGACCCGGCAATTTCGACGTTGCGGGACGCGGATCGTCTACACGGTCCCTACTTCGACGTTGAACATCGAAGTAGGGCGCTATTCCAATCCCCTCATGAGGTTAGCGACTTCGACGTCTCGCCGCCTAACGTCGAAGTTAACTTCGAAATAGCGCCCGACGTGTGTAGCCGCGACGGGCGCTATTTCGAAGTTAGTGCCGCTACTTCGAAGTAGCGTGCACGTGTAGACACAGCTCTTGAGACATAAAGCTCAGATCATTGTTCTGTTATTGGGGCAATTGAAAGGTTTTGTTCTGAGCCCAAGCTGAAAATGCAAATAAGTACTCTGACATCCAATAACAAAGCCAGCTTATCATACAATTTACTCTTGCCTGAAGTCATCCCACTAGCAACCAGAATAAGATGTAGCATAAAGGCAGCCAAAGCCTTTACTCTGGGGAAGAACAAAAATCTAACCAGTTGAATGTGGATCAAAGGGGAATACATCCAGCCAGGATAAAAGAGGAGAGGATTCTTGATATGAGAGAGAGTGAAATACAAAGAGAGTCTAATCTGCTTTAGCAAGATCCATCATGAATTCCCCTATCACCAAAGCGTTAGATAGCTAGCTGTGACAGATGAAAATTGGTTGCAGTTTGGCATCATCAGTGAATTCAAAAGAACTCATACAAGTTCAAGAGCTGAGATAATTCTGCTTTTATGCATATACTGCACTACTCCTGCAGCAACCCAGCCTTTCATTGAACTCACCTGTGAACTGGCAGTGAAGAGAACTAAGGAAACCTATGGACTGTTCTCAGAATCAAGCCACTGAAGCTTTGAGCTAGATTCCTCCAGAGAAGAATTTTCTGCATTGAATAGTTGTATATTGGGTAAGTAACAGAAAACAGAATTAGCACTGTAGCTTTTCCCACCTTATAGTTTAACCCTCCAAACACAGATTTGCAATAGGAATACTTAATTTCCATTGGCCCAAGCAAGTCCCTGAGGTGGGAGAACAGAGCTCCCCTGATAACTGTTGTCTGGGTGCCACAGCTCAGTCTCTGGAAGCTGCACTTCTTGGCTGAGACTGTCAGTTCAGCTGTCCATCAAATGGCCCTGTTGTGTCCTCCTCTTCCAGTTCCATCACTAGCTCTGTCACTTGCTTTTGGTGGGTTAGAAAACACCACCAGAATGTCTGCCAGAGTCTCATAAAAGCCCTGTACATTTTCTCAAACAAGAGTGAAAGTGTAAATGAGAGAAATTCTTTAAATGGAAACTCTTCCCTGTTACTGGCTCTAGCACTGGGGAAACATAGATCAAGATGAGGGCTTGGAAGGATGTGTTGGTGAACTACTCAAACTTCCTATGACACATGAGAGTGGATAGTCAATTTTTTCTACGTTGCATTATGAACAAAGGCTAGAGCAACCACATTTCAGAAGGCTGCTAGGAAACCTGGGATGTAGTTGGTTGGATTCAGGTCTGCCAATTGTGGTGTGGACACTGGAGCCCCAGCCTGGTGCCTGGCTTCTCCATGTAGGATTAGCAATCAGTGCAGATGCTCAAGCCCTGGGTTCTCAAACCCAGGGTCCTCTGACTTCTATTCCTCTAATGCTGGGTTTACGTTACAACATAGATATATCCACAGAGCCAAACCAGGTTCATGCAAAATTGCTTGTAAAAAAATAAAAGATAGCTGTATATCCTTATTACACTTTTTGTACTCTATGGACTGGATTTTCAAGAGTGCCACTGCCTTTCAATGAGACTTGTGATCCTAAGTCACTGGAACTCTACATCTATAGTTCTTTTAAAACATGACCAGTATCCTAGCAGTTTCTTTTACTTAGATTGAAAGCCATATGCAATACACAGTATGTCCAGCTTCTCGATGGTGGCCTGCAGAGTGCTGGCCATATGTGAGCTCTAAATTCAGAACACTTAAGCAAAGGAAAAGCACTACATGAGGAAAACAATTATTGATAAGATTTCAGTAATGAACATAGACTTCCAGTTCCACGCGCAGGGCCAGTTAGACAGGCAGAACTGCAGGGTCTCAATGTGTGAATTAGATGATGGTGTAGGAGAGAGGGGTTCATGTCATTATGTCCCAGGTTGCTGAGTGAATTTCTACCATGTCAATATGCTTCTCAACTCATTCAGCCACCAATGAAGACTAGAGATACCTGAATGTCAGTGGACAAAACTGACACTTACAATCTCAGAGCCATCTTGCAGCAGTGAGTGAAAATCAGATTGCATTTGACTAAAAAGAGGCTGACTTAAAGCCACCATGAAAAATCTCCAGTTTGCACAAATCTCCTAGCAAATAATAGATGCACGCATTTATATTAAAGTGTGAAGTGAGTCCAAATATTCCAGGCCATAAACAAATCTATAACTAACTCCAAGGGAAGTTTCTTACTGACGCCCATTAGTTACATACTGGTTTATGTCCTGTTTGCTTTTGATTGTCCCTAATATGAAAGTAAGAAGTTGCTATTAATTTTGGGGATGCATCCAGCACCAGATTCCATCTTGACATGCCTCACTCGCTAGTTTGCTTGCAGCACCCCTTCGCCAGGGCTAGTGTCATTGTTTCTCTCAGAGTTTGCAAAGCTGCTGATGACTTGCATTGTTGTCTTCCTATCTCACGGTTTGCTGATCACATCTGTCTTCAGGCCAAAGACACTCTCTCACCCTGGCATGGATTCTGAACAACAAGCCTGCTCCACAACACACTGTAAAGTATGTTCATCTACTGCACTGTGGCCAATCACATCCCAGTGGAGTTCAAACTCACATATAAATACCACTGTTGCTTGTCAAACTTAGTTGCTAGGTCAAGTGACAAGGGCATTTATGTTCACTTCTAGTTTGAGTTTGGATCAGCATTCCCCTGGGTGTATTTGTGACACAATACTCTGCACGGTAGGTACTTGAATATTAGTAGAGATGGCATGTTTTCTATTTTGTCCTATGGGAGAATCACTGACCCAACCTGCAAAATGCATAGTGAATCTCTTCATTGGTCTCAGTCCAGTTGCTAGAAGCCCAGAGATAGCACAGAAACCAGTATCACACTTGAAACCCTTGTTTGTAGTCTCCTCAGAATACCCAATGGATCTGGAGTCTGAATTTTTCTATGCCTGTATGTCCTGATGTAGCCAATCAAATTAATGAATTCATATTGCTTGAAAAATGCCCCTGTCACAGAGATTGTTTATTTTATAGTTTAATTGTTTAGCAGTGGAATGAATTGAATACTTGTGTACATTCTCACAGCTGTTAACTAAAGACAATATAATTTACTGGTTCACAAAGGTGATTTACATCTCACCAACATTAGACTAAATCTGAAGTACCTCCATCAACCTCAACAGCATTATACTGGTATGCGAGCAAAAGTAGGCCCAAAGATTGTTTTAAGTTAATGGGGCAAATTCAGTCTTGACATATGCTACCATGAAATGCTGGAGTGAGAAAGAAGGAGTAAGCTATCAAACTTGGACCATTTCAGCATTCAGAAGGTGTAAACAATGCTGAAACATACACATCAATAGGACAAAAGGACATGGTAACAGAAGTTAACGAAATAGGTATAAAACTAAGCAGCTTCTCCATCTTCTCTCCTATCAGATTCTGTTCCTAGTTATCACAATATAAATTTGAGGTAACTCCACTGATGTCAGCAGAATGCATTGGTATGTAACTTCAAGCCTTGTGTATGTCACTGCTGATGATAGGCCAATGATTTCCATGAGAGTTGCACCTGCTTACTCCAATATGAATTTGACCCATTATGTTTCAGTCTCATTAATCCTGCCTGCTTGGATTGTCTCCATAAGTATGTGTCCTCCAATCTTTACAAAGCTAAACCAAGCTTCAGGAAAATAAAATCACTTTGAACCCACCATCCTTCAGCTCCTGATATGTTTATTAAAGGCCTATCCATCTTCATTTATGCATCTTCCTTGCCCGTCCTCCAGCTTCTCATGCCCCCTTCCCTTCAGATGGCAGCCATGCCACACAATTTGGAGAAAAACTGGTATAGAGCATATAGGAAACATGAATATCTATTAGCTTGATCCTTAACACAAAGCACGTCTTAATACAGAGTTATGTATTTTATGTGTAATTGGGATTATAGAGTTACATATATCAATGACAATGGAGAGGCAGAGGTGAGAACATGTGGAGAGTTGGGAAGTTGGTTTAGAACTAGCAGAGGTATGAGACAAGGAGATCCGATATCACCGCGTATCTTCATCATGCATGTAAACAGAGTGATGGACAAGATCAAGGAAGAGGTAGAAGGGATATCGGTGCATGGGATGAGAATTAACAACTTGAGGTTCGCAGAGGATATAGTTATCATTGAGGAAGATGAGGAGAAGCTAGCGAAAATGGTGCAGGTGCTAAATGAGGAAGGGAAGCACTACGGACTGATTATGAACATCGATAAAACAAAAACAATGGTATTTGGAGATAAGGCAGTAGAAAGGAAAATCAGTGTAGATGGGATTGAACTAGAGAACATAGAGAAATTCACTAATCTGTGGAGCAAAATAATCCAGACTGTATGATCTAGACTGCAAGAAGGAAATAGTGACTAAAATAGCGAAAGCAAGAGCGAGTTTGAAGAAGATAGATAAGATCTGGAAAAGCAAAGCGATTAGCTTAGAAACAAAGCTGAGCATCCTGAAAATGTGTGCATTCAGCAGCATGTTGTATGGCTGTGAGACATGGATCATAATGAAAGATTTGAAGAGAAGAATATTGGTGTTCGAGAGGAGTTGTTACAGAAAGAGCCTGAGAAAAGATGGATGCAGAAGATCGCCAACAAGGTATTATATAGGAAGATACAGCCGAAAGAGAACCTACTGTAGAAGGTTATACAATGGAATTTTCAACTATTCAGGCATATCTGCAGAATAAACAATGAACACAAAATCCAGACCCTGGTATTTGGCATAATGGATGTTCGAATAGGAGACGCAGAACCCCCAGAGAATGGGTAGATGATACAGTAGATTGGTGAGGAGCTTGTCTACAGAAATTAAGCCACTATGCACTGGGCAGGGAAAGATGGAAGGAAATAGTGAGGGAGGCATCAGACACCAATGGGCGCTGAGCTCATGGTTGTTGTTGTTGATGATGATGATCATATAAAAAAATATACTAACGTAGGGCTAGATAACAGGGCTACATTCTCGAAGAATATTTAACAGCGTCAAGGGGGTATAGATTACTCTGTTGTGCTGACATCAATGCATATTCTGCTAATGACCATTTCTGCTCTCCTAATCACGAGTACTCATTGATAACAAATCTAAATAGCCAGAGACTAAGCAATTATAGAAGCAAGATCTGACTATTTGACTGAGAAGTGTGTTTCAGATAGTGGACATGAAGATGCACTTTGTGAATAGATAAAAACAAAACTTCCAGACGTTCAGGACAATGACCACCTTGGATAGTCATGTGGATATTATATAAATATGATTTCTTCTTGGTTCAAAATGTCTCAGGGAATTGTTATAGATAAAATAAAATTCAGCCCTAGTGTAACTCCACTTACTTTAACTAAGCAAAAGATTACCTATTTAATTGCACAGCTTGACTAGAGAAGGAAATGGTGTCTTCAGGGTCAAGTCATAGGCCATGTGTGGGGGGTGCACCGGAGGCTACATGCACCCACAGTGTTAGAGGAGTCCCTGTTCCCCATCAGTGCAATGCCACTTATGAGGAAGTTGTGGCACTTCTACGGAAAGAAGCAGGTGGGAGTGGAGTAGGGGCAGGGAGAGGGCCAGGTAGGGGAGGAGCAAGGACAGCATGGGGAGATGCACAGGCAGGGATGGGGTGGGGCATGGGTGGAGCAGGGATGGGGAGGGGCATGTGGCCAGTGGAAGTCCCACGCCTCTGCCCCCAGAATCCCCACACCAGTTGCCTCTGGGTCAAGTTCTCCATTTTATCTTTCTCTGCAGTAATCAGCAGAAGAGGTCTTCTCCATTATACCTCAGCTACTTGGCATTCTGCAATGCATGCCAGCATAAGCATGACTGTAACCATTCTTCATTACAACTGTCTCAGTGAATTGTTATAGATAGAGAAATACATAGCAGTAGAGAGAAATCTAAGCTACACAATTCAAGTTACATTAGTAGCATATCTCGAATTGATGTAGCTTAGAGCTACTCACCACTGGGTCCATGCTCTGTGAGCGTGTGTGTGTGTGTGTCTGTCTGTCTGTCTGTGTATAAACAGAAAAAACTCTCTCCTCTACACCCTTACTCCTCTTGTTCTGCTGGAGTACCAGAATCAACTGGAGAGTGATTGGTACTCGATGTAGTGAGTTTTTACTAGACTCACTAAATTTACCACCAGTGGACCAATCACTGTAGTATTGGTGCACCCTATAATGAAGACAAGCCCACAGCTTTTATCCATTTGTAAGGATGGCAAGACCATGTCTACCAACCTGATGAAAATGAGCATCGATTTTGCACATTAGGAAACCTGATTTCACTCTGGTTTCAATAAAGCACTTTCTTTCACAGTCATTAAAGGAAGGATCCTGACTCTTCTACCTGTGTATCTCTCAGTCTTTCACAAACTCCTAGCAAGAGTTTACACAATCCACTCCTTTCAATGAGTGAATATGGAAATTTCAGCTTTAAAGTCAGAGCTGTCTATATGTAAATTTCCAAGATACACTTAACACCAAAGTGCCCTCTAGTGTTCCTAGTCCATACTGGCATATGAAGAATCCAGCTCTCCTAAGATTTCATCAGTAACTGTTTTGCATTATGTTGCACCAAAATGTCACTAAATGCATCAACATTATCTTGCAACGTAAAGACATTAAAGGTTTTAGGGATCCAGAAATATCCAACAGGCACCATGAAAATCTTAGACTGAATGTAGAAGTAGAAATTTCCAAATAGGAGTGAGCCTACAAATCCCACTAACAACAAGAAGTCCTGTGGCATCTTATAAACTAACAGATATTTTGGAGCATAAGCTTCCATGGGCAAAGACCCGCTTCATCAGATGCATGAGTGGGGAGGTTTCAGAGGAGCATTTAAAGAGGGAGGGTCTCAGTAAAGGGGAGGGGTAGAGCTGACAAGGTCCATTCAGTCAGGCGGGAAACGGCCCATTTAATGGCAGTTAATGTGGAGTTGTGAACATCAAGAGAGGAGAAAACAAGTCAGTTCAGCTGGGGGGAGGGGGGGATGTGACCCATTGTCAGATGCTAATGGGGAGGTGTGAACTCAAGAGCTGAGAAACTGCTTTTGTAATGGGCCAGCTACTCCTAGTGTCTGTTCAATCGTTGGTTGAGGGTGTCAAATTTGCAAATGAATTGCAGCTCAGAGATTTCTCTTTCCATTTTATTTTTGAAATTTTTTTTGTTGTAGGACAGCTACTTTTAAATCTGTTACTGAGTGTCCAGGGAGACTGAAGTGTTCTCCTACAGGTTTTTGTATGTTAGCATTCCTGATGTCTGATTTATGTCCATTTATACTTTTATGCAGAGACTGTCCAGTTTGGCTAATGTAAATCACAGTGGGGCATTGCTGGCACATGATGGTATATATTATATTAGTAGATGTGCAGGTGAAAGAGCCCCTGAAGGTATGGTTGATGTTAGGTTCTGTGATGATATCGCTGGTGTAGATATGTGAGCAGAATTGGCAGCGAGGTTTGTTGCAGGGATTGGTTCCAGGTTTAGTTACTGTGTTGTGGTCTATAGTTGCTGGTGAGAAGGTAAGGTTGGCAGGCTGTCTTTAGGTGAGGACAGGCCTGCCTCCCAAGGTCTGTGCGACTGAAGATCATTGTCCAGGATGGGTTGCAGATCCCTGATGATGCACTGGAGAGGCTTTAGCTTGGAGCTGAATGTGATGGCCAGTGGTGTTTTCCTGTTTTGCTTGTTGGGCCTGTCTTGTAGCAGGTGGCTTCGGGGTACACATCTGGCTTTGTCAATCTGTTTCTTCTCTTCCTTAGGTGGGTATTGTCATTTCAGGAAAGCTTGGTAAAAGTTGTGTAGATGTTTGTCTCTGTCTGAGGGATTGGAGCACATATGTTTGTACCTTCGTGCCTGGCTGTATACAATGGATCGTGTAGTGTGCGCTGGGTGGAAGCTGGAGGTGTGTAGGTAAGCATAGCAGCCTGTGGGTTTTCAGTATAGGGGGTATTTATGTGACCATCACTTATTTGCACAGTAGTGTCCAGGAAGTCGATCTCTTGTGTGGACTGGTCCAGGCTAAGGCTGAGGGTGGTGTCAGCCATAAAATGTTGGCATACTGTGGGGCCATGCGGGTGCCCATAGCAGTGCCACTGATATGAAGGTATAAATTGTCCTCAAATCTGAAATAGTTGTGGGTGAGAACAAAGTCACAAAGCTCCACCACCATTTGTGCCTGGGTCTCATCATTGTCCCTGATAACGTGCATGCCAAAATAGGCGTGTGTGCCATCTATTGCTCCACTGCACTGTGTGAACCCTGTAGGAGGTGGCTTTGCAGCTATGTGCTGCACACTGCCAAAGGTGACAGACCTTTATCGCAAGAGTAAAATGGCCTGCACACTTGTATGACAATAGCCCCCACAGTTGATGTTCCTTATTCCAAAATGTCCCCACTGACTGCTAGCAAACTGGTATTGCACGTGTGACTGGTGCTTACTTCTTTGCTGTCAGGGCAGCTCTCAGCTCGGTGACTCTGCACTGAATGCCTGGTCTGAGGTTGGCACACAGACCCAGGACTGAGGCCTTGCATATGTGAAAGTTCTCCAAGGCCACCAGCTGCTTTACATCCCAAACCTGTCTCATGATGCAATCCCACCAAGCACACCTCATTTCTCAGCTCCAGAAACAGCACTCCACCTTTTGAAGCTGTTCTGCAAATGCCACCAACAACCTTGAATTGGTTCTTTCTATGTCCCACAGCAAAATTACCACCAGGAAATCACTATGTTCTTCTCGCAGCTCTGCAAACACAGGAGATTGTGAGTCCCATATCTTGAACCCTCATGACAACAGTGTAGAGCTGTGTGGATGCCATGTTTCTGTCAAAGATGGCAGGCTCAAGTGCTGTGTGGGTTCATGAGAGACTGAAAAAAATATGGGACAGAAATATTACAGGATGGAAAACAATGCATTGCGGGAAGCTGACCACTTGCTCCCAGCGAGTTGTTTCTGAGCTAGCATGCACTGCTAGAACAATGCAAAGGACAATGCGCTGAATGGCAGAGGCCTGCACACTGGGACACCTGCCCCTGGTGCACCACTCCATGCATTGACCCAAGCCCTC
Source organism: Carettochelys insculpta (assembly GCF_033958435.1). Lineage (NCBI taxonomy): Eukaryota > Metazoa > Chordata > Testudines > Carettochelyidae > Carettochelys > Carettochelys insculpta. The sequence goes on from NC_134139.1 coordinate 95,288,464, forward strand.
AGGATGAGTACATGCTGTGCCAAGGCAAAGAGCCAAGTGTGCGTGTGCACAAGTGATATGCTAACTGCAGCTGCTGTATCTGAAGATACTTGAGGCAGCAAAACTTTGTAGTGTTGACATGGCCTGGTCTGACGTTAGTGAGATCCAGATTCAAGATGTGCAGCAACAGTTAGGGAGTTGTTTAAACTGGAATATAGGGATTACAGCAGTATTAAGAGAGGAGATAGAGTTAGCTACCTTCATTTCTTTGTTTTGTTATTTTCTAATCAAATTTTCACTTTCTGAGTCTCATAAGCATAGTGCTATAATGTTTGTGCTGTAGCAACAGCAGGGGAATGTTTGGGAGGTTTTTGGGGGAGATGTTTTGTTTTAAAACAGCCTTAACTGAATATTTAAAATAATTATATCATTTGGATTAAATTTATGCGTGGTACAAATCCACATGAATTACATTACAACAGAGATTGCTCAAGTCCTTCAGTTTTGTTAATATCATCCCATGCCCTTAAAAATGAAGCAACCCTAGACAAATGTATTTTTAAATTCCATTGGGCTTTTTTATTGGTAAATTTAAATTTAAATTTAAATTTAAATTTAAGAACATGAGCTTTACTAATGATCAGTTGTGGGTTATTCATAGAAAATATTCTTCTTTCTGTGCGTTTGTCTATAAAAATGATGTCCACATATGGAGACAAATTTTAATGTAAGCAGACACCTACACAGCTAGGATGATGCAAGGCAGTTGACATCAATCTAACTCTGTAGGGCACACCAGGAGTGAAGCTCCACATTCAAAGAAAATGTTCACACTGCTATTTATATTTGGGCAAATTGTTCAAACCCAGCCATCCACCACCAATCTGCTTCCAGCAAGCAGGAAAATTCAAATTTTTGTCATGTGGGCGGTTGGTTGACAGATACTCACAAACAAGTCAGAGAAGAGAAAAATTGTTTGAGCACAGAATCGTGTACACAAGATTTCTGAAGTGTGTTTACTGTTCACAGAGCATTTTGAAGACACAGCATAAAAAGGAGGATTTGTTTATTTTTAAAATACATTTTGAAACAAAAATAGAACAGCTATTCCTGAAGAAAGATGTTCATATCCTCCTACTGGTTCCCATATTTATGTTGTCCTGTGAAATCTGAACATGACGAGATGATAAGTACATTGGTAAATTACTTAAAATATGAACATTTATAAGTTCCCAAATAGACTCTTAAGAATCACACAGTTATTAATATTGAATGTTCAAATGCATTGCCTAACCATTTACCACCTTCTGAAAAGGAAAACTAATATTCAAATTTATCATGAAGCATTTAAAAAAACCAACAAATCTACACAAATACTTCTATCAATTTCTAACATCACTGCATGACACACACAAACAATTTTATAATCACGTCAGTAACAGGCAAGAAGAGGTTATCTTTAACTAAATTGACAGAATTTTAAAAATAGGCACTTTCATTACCTACAAAACCCAGCCCTGTTATACTCACAACACTGAAGCAGTAAGAAGGACAGGAATTCAAACATACAAAATATTCATGCACACTCAAACTGCATTAACAAAAAACTATATTAGTAAGTAATAAACTGCTGCCACCTTCTGAAGAAAACTCAGATTTACCCTAAATGGAACCATCGACGGGATCAGGATTTCACCCCAAGGAGGCAATTCTCCCTCTTAGAACTTGGCACAGGAATAGAAAAAGACAAAAGTGGCTTTAAGTCATATTTAATTCCCTCATATTCTTGGCCTGTCTGAAACCAAAGATAATGTCCCAGACAGGATCCAAGTAGCCTCAGAGGCACAGCTGCTCTAGCCAACGTTCTGGTACAGTGGGCCCTTAGGGGGTACTCACAAAATTCAGACCCAGCTCTGTGTTTGGATTCCAAATGCTCCTATTCCCTCCCCTAAATATGGTGGAGCTGTTAGTTTTGTGACTCCTTGCAAAGAAAATTTGTTTAGTTTATTGCTGATGAAATCTTGGAGAATGAGGTTATCTATTCACAGAAAAACACATTCTGGACAAAAGCAGTTAGAAGCATCTCTACATTGCCCTCGTGACAAGCTGTCAACCCTGACCTGGAGGGACTACTTATGGGAGTAGTGAGCTATTCATGCCATGCTTTCTATGCTGCATCTGACATTATCAATAAGAAGACACATGATTGTTAATTATGGAGGCTGTCCTATGCCATGTGATTATCCTTATGATTTCTTTGTAGTACGATAGCACCTAACAGCCCTAGTTATAGACCAGAACCCCACTGGGCTGGGCTAGATGCTGTACAAACCTGAGATTAAAAGATCCTCTGCTCCAATGAGCTTACAATCTATGTTGAAAACTGGAGACATCAAAGGGATACAAACGGGCTCACAGGTGAGTGTGAGAAAACGAGACAGTTTTGCATATCTGATAAATAGAGGTCTGAGCACACAGCAGCCTAATCATTGTCCAGGGTTTTGATAGGTAGCACAGTAAATAAATGTTTTCAGGAACAGAGTCAGCTTTTTGGATGTTTCTAGCCCTCCCCCACCCCCCAAGGAAGAGGAGAAGCCTGAGAAAAAAGCATGAAGATGTTTGAAAATTCAACAAGTAGGTGATGGATGTTATACGTCGATTGGAAATGAGAGTCAACATCTCACAAATTAATCAAAGGTGATAGGTAAGGTGGAGATGGCCTTGAAAGGGAAGACAAGAAGCTTATGTTTGCTGTGATATAGAAGGAGGCAGTGGAAGGATGAAAAGGGTGGGTGACATGGTCAAAGTGATGGGCTAGGAAAATAATCTGAGCACAGCATTTTGTTGCTGGGACGAAACTGCATTTATCTAGACCAGAAAGAAGGATGTTGCAATAATCAAGTTGTGAGATGGTGATGAGAGCTTGGATGAGAATCCTAATAGTGTGGATGGACAGGAAAGGCCAGATCTTAGCAATATTATGCAAAAGACAATCTACCAGATGTAGCTGTAGATGTAGCCTGGATGTGAGGCCCTAAAGATTGGTCTGAGTTGAAGAAAACTTCCAAGTTGCAAGTGACAGGTGGGATGGTGGGGCTGTTGACAGTGATTGAAAAAGGATGTGGAAAGAAGTCTTAAGGGCAAAGATTAAAAGCTCTGTTTTATCCATGTTGAGCTGGAGCTGACAGCTAGATATTCATGAGGACTTGTCAGAGATATAGGCTGAGATTTTAGTTTGGACAGGAGACAGGTCTGGAATTGCTAGATAGATCTGTGAGTCACCAGCACAAAGATAAGAGTTGGATTTTTTGTGCATGGAGTAAATTACCCAATGAGAGATACAGAGGAAGAGGAGAAGAGGAGCAAGCCCAGGAGGAAAGAGATGACAAGATGTCAAGAAAAGGAGCATGATCCGCTTTGCTGAAGGGACCTGCCAGGTCAAAGAGGATAGAGTACTGGTTCTAAGCTTTGCCTAGAAAGAAGTCTTTAGCAACTTTGATTATAGCAATCTTGGTGGAGTGCAGCAGCTGGAAGCTGGATTGGAGATGATCTACAATGAAACTGGAGGGGAGGAAGTCTAGTGAGCCATTGCAGACAGCACTTTCAGTTGGCTTAGAGATGAAAGGGAGAAAGAAGATGAGACAGTAGTTTGTGAACTACTTAGGAAAGCAAGGTCCAGGCAATGGTGTAGTCAAGCCAAAATGCTGTTCAGTGCTCTGTCTTAGCTGAGGCAAACTGCACGTAATAAGCAAGCTAAAATCACAAAGATGCAGGAGGCATGGGAGAAAGCTGAGGGGAGAGGTGTAGGGAGTCAGAGAGGTATGGTGGCAGTGTCTGTTACAGGTATTTGGACTTACATGAGGATGCTGAGGGATGGGTGATAATGAGGGCAGCCCAGCTAAATTCACCCAGCCACAGCCCAGCTCAACAAGAAGGAAGGACCTAGCCATTCTGTAGGCAGAGTCCTGTTCCCAGCAATCTGCCTAAATGGAAATTGATTAAGCCAGTCTTGGTCTCACACATCAATCACCTTTCACAAAGTGCCCCGAAGTGGGGTAACAGTGTGGTTACTGGTCATGTGACTTAAGAATTCCCCAGGAATCAGTGACCACCTCCCAATGTTAGATAAAGCTATATAGCAAACCACCATTCTTCAAAGCAACCAGCCAATAAATCCGGAGAGCCAGATCACACAGACACCCATCACCTTCAAATCCGATGGCCAATCAGTGGTAGCTATCCCCAACTCCTGCAACAATCATAGTATTCACATCAGAAAACCAGTCATTGCCCATACCCCCAAATGAATCACATCCTGTCTAGCCTGACCCAGCAGACCAATCACAGTAGCAGAGTAAAACAAAAAAGCAGTCCCGTAGCACTTTCAAGAGTAACAAAATAACTTATTAGGTGATGAGCTTTCATGGGACAAACCCACTTCTTCAGATCATAGCCATACAAGAACACACTAAGGCACAGAGAACCAAAAATAGTAATCAAGGTTGACAAATCAGAAAAACATTATCAAAGTGAGCAAATCAGAGAGTAGAGTGGCAGAAGCGGGGGAGCCAAGAATGCAAAAGAACCCCTATAATGACCTAAAAAATTCCCATCCCGGTTCAAACCACGTGTTAATGTGTCAAATCTGACTATAAAAGAGAGTTCAGCAGTCTCTCATTCCAAAGTGTTGTGAAAATTCCCCTTCAGTAAGACACAAACGTTCAGGTCATTAACAGAATGGCCACTCCATTAAAGTGGTGACTGACCAGTTTGTGGATCAGGAGTGTTTTTATGTCTGTTTTATGGCCATTAACTCTTTGTCTAAGAGAGTTTGAAATCTGTCCAATATACAAAGCATCTGGGCATTGTTGGCACATGATGGCATATATGATGTTAGTTGAGGAACATGAGAATGTGCCTGTGATTCTGTGAATAACCTGGTTAGGTCCAGTGATGGTATCTCCAGAAAAGATATGTGGACAAAGCTGGCAACGGGCTTTGTTGCAAGGAAAAGTTCCAGGACTGGTGTTCCTGCAGTATAGACTGCAGTTGTAGGTAAGAATCCTCATAAGATTGGGAGGTTGTCTGTAGGAAAGAACAGGCCTGTCACCTAGGGCCTTCTGGAGTGCGGCATCCTGATTAAGGATAGGTGGTAGTTCTTTAATAATGTGTTGCAGTGGTTTGGGTTGGAGGCTATAGGTAATGACCAGTGGTGTTCTGTTGTTGGCTTTTTTGGGCCTATCTTGGAGTAGCTGGTCTCTGGGTATTCGTCTGGCCCTGTCAATTTGTTTTTTTTATTTCTTCTAGTTGGTAATTCAGGTTTATGCATATTTGTTAAAGATCTTGTAGTTTTCGGTCTCTGTCAGCAGGATCAGAGGAAATGCGATTGTACCTAAGGGCTTGACTGTAAACAATGGATCTAGTTGTGTGTGCAGGATGGAAGCTAGGATCATGTCGGTAAGTATAGCAATCAGTGGGTTTCTGGTAGAGTGTGGTACCAATCAGGCCATCCTTGATTTGTACTGTAGTGTCCAGGAAATGAGTAACAAATATTTTGGAGCATAAGCTTTTGTGGGCAAAGACCCGCTTCATCTGATGCATCTGATGGAGTGGATCTTTGCCCACAAAAGCTTATGCTCCAAAATATGTTAGTCTATAAGGTGCCACAAGACTTCTTGTTGTTCTCGAAGCTACAGACTAACACGGCTCCCTCTCTGATACAGGAAATGAGTATTATACAAAGGTAAGGCCCTCCCCATAGGCAATCAGGGAGCCCTGTGATAGGCCTAGGCCAGCAGTTCTCAAACTACAGGATGGGCAGGGAAAGGGTATGTTTTACTGGGGGCTGGAGGGCTGGGGGTGGGGGTATCACCAGGATGCAAATTGTGGTATGTGTGTGGAAGGGGGTCCATATTAGAGGTTTATAGCGCGCACAAAAAATGTGCTTGGACCAGAGGGTGAGCCTCCCAAAGAAAGTGCAGAAATGTGTCAAGGGAGGTGCAAAAGAGCACAATTGGCCCCGTGTGACTGGGGCTCATGCAGACACGCCTGGCACATCCGAGAAACAGTGATAAAGGGGATAGCTGGAGCCCCACTGCTCAGGTTCTCTGTCCTACCCGTTCCCTCAGTCCCTCACCAAGAGGCAGCATGGACTCAACCCCCTCTATTCGCACCCAGAGGTGGTGGGGCTCTAGCTGTCTGCCCTGGCATGGCAGCAGCAGCACAGAAATCAAGGTGGCAATACAACACTAAATTTTCTATGAAAAGTGATATGGACCAATATAATATTTTATATAGCCTCTCTTTTCTCTGTGCTGCTACAAGCAGAGCACTGCCTTCAGAGCTGGGCAGTCAGCCAGCAGCCTCTGCTCTTCACTCAGCCTTAGCAAGGTAGCACCATATGTAATAGTGGGTGGTGGGGACTTAAACAACTACAGACACAAGGAAGGGAGCCAGAGAAAGTATATTTAACAACCATTGGCCTAGGCAGCTAGAAACAACACCCCAAATCCCAGCTAGGCATGTTAGCAGGGGGAAAGGGGCAGGCATTCCTGTACCTTCAGATTTAGGACTATACTTCTGGCCAAGGTTGAATTTCTTTAAGGTGGGAGTAACTGAAGTATACTTGTACCGTAAGGGGAAAGAGGCAGAGGAAAATGAGAGGACTAAGGTAAGGAGATAAGAGTGGTTATGAGGAAGATTAGAAGATGAATTGGAATGCGATCACTGGGACAAATTTAGTTAAAAGAGTAGAGCAGATGAGAAACTTCTGTGTCTGTGACGGGGAAAATGATGACAGAGTTGTAGGAGGGGAAGTCTGAAGGGGAGATCACATGAAGGGATGGGGACAGTCATATATTTTGTCATTTTTCTCACAGATGAAACAAAAAAGATCTTGTGCAGAGGGCAAAGTGGAGGCAGGAGTATGGAAGGGTTTCTGAGGCTAGTTAAAGGTGGCAACAAGTGGCTGGAATGATGCATGTGGTGTTCCAATTAAACTGGAGAAGCAGAGCTATTTAGTAAGGAAGATGGAGGAACTGGAAGAGGAGAGTATGAATCTGTAGCAAAGGAAGCCAGCCTGGCGACAGAATGTTTGCCAAAAGGATTCCATAGCAGGAGCAGGTGAGGAAGGGTCAGGTGCTCTCAGAGCACACTGCAAGGGAGGCAAAGGAGTCACTGGTGGCACGCACTCACCTGAGCTTGCATGTGGCACTTCTCAGACCACCTGGCAGCAGAGGGAAGATTTGGACAGGAGGGGAAGCTGAATCCCACCTCCAACCACAAGGCCCCTGCAGATGGGCTAGTCACTTAGAGAGGGAGGTGCCAGTGTAGTGTCTGCAACCACCAATCATTGGAATGTGCCCCCCTGGCTATACTGTGTATGCTCACTCAAACTGGGCATGCTCAGTGAGCCTGCTGCCAGTATAAAATTACTGCCTTCTGGGATGGACTAACTTCGATTTTGAACCTCGTTCTTATGAATTCAAATTTGTGTGTCAACAAACCTCCTGGAAATTCAACCCACCAGGGAAGTTTTAATATTGAGCTAACTCTTTTAGGCTGTACGGGGGACACATTGGGAGGCTAAATCATTTCAAATTAAAGACACCTGCTTCCGCACTAGCCTTTGGTGGAAAGTTTAGCGACCCCCATCCGGTAAAACTGGGAGGTTGCTCTGGCTAACAGGGTTCACTAACTCAAGCCAATGGTATTTGATGGGAAGACAGTGACATTTTAATCACCTTTAGGCCCTAGTCTATGACGGACAAGCTCAATGTGCACCAGCAGCAAATTAGGACAGACAGCAGGTTATGATCGGCGTGTTTGTCATGTCGAAATCTGCTACGGGCGGGAAAGTCTGAGGGGGGCAGTTACTGGCGCTGCAGTGCTCTCCCCGCGGCAAAGGCAGATCCCCGCCGCTCGCAGGGCGACAGAGGGAGGAAGGAAGCGACCGGCCCCGAGACGCTGCGCTGCTCGACTCGCCCGGGCCAGGCCTGGCTGTGACGCGAGGGAAAGCTCCGCAGCCCGCAAAGCCCCGGCCCCGGGGGTGCTGAGGCAATGGTCGGAGGGGGCGGGGCGGGGCGGGGGACAGGCTCAGAGGCGGGCAAGGGGGGAGGGGCGTGGTAGGAACGACGCGGGAAGAGGCGGGGCGGGGAAGCCAGTGGGGCGGGGCATGATGTGGCCCCGCCCCTGGCGCGGCGGCTGTGCGGGGCTCCCGGAGCTGTCCGCGGGTGCTGGTGCTGAGCCGGGTCCGATTGATTCCGCTGCGTCCGGCTCCTCCCCGCGCATCCCGGGCGGGCCGGGCTGGGCCATGCCGCCGCCTCCTGCCACGGCCCCCGGGGAGCCCGCCCCAGCGCGCTAGGCAGCCCGCTGCCGCTCGGGCCCGGGCTCGGCCTCGGCCTCGGCCCCGGCCCCGGGCCTGCCCGCCGGCGGGTGACTGCGGCAGGCCGGCCCGCCTCGCCTCGCCTCGCCCCGCCCCGCCATGGCCTGGCGGCTGCTGCGGCTGCTGCTCGTGGCGGCGCTGTGCGGTCGGGCCCCGGGCGGGGAGGCGGCGGCGGCGCCGCTGGCCGAGCTGCGCTCGCAGATCTCGGGCGTGGAGTCGCTGCTGGAGGAGTTCCGCCGCCAGCTGCAGCCGGACGAGCCCGGCGGGGGCCGCTGCCGGGGCGGCGCCTTCTCGGCACGGCCGGACGCCATCATCCGCACCAAGGACTCGCTGGCGGCGGGCGCCACCTTCCTGCGGGCGCCGGCCGGCGAGGCGGGCTGGCGGCAGTGCCTGGAGGCCTGCTGCGCCGAGCCGCGCTGCTCGCTGGCCGTGGTGCAGCGGGCCCGGGGCCCGGGCGAGCCGGCGGGGCTAAGCTGCTACCTCTTCAACTGCACCTACCGCGGCCGCGCCGTCTGCCGCTTCGCCCCGCACCGAGGCTACAGCAGCTACAGCCTGGGGCCCGCCAACCCCACCCAGCAGCCCGGCCCCGGGCCCCGCGCCAGCCCGCTGCCCGCCCTCCCGGAGGCCGAAGGTAAGCGGGTGGCCGTGCTAGCGCCACCGCCCGGCGGGGATCGGAATTTAGGGCTGCTCTCACCCGGGGGCTGGGGCCTCAGGCGGCTGGAGGGTTTGGGGGATAGGCTGGGGGGCGGGGAGGGCGGACTGGAGGTGGCCCCTTGAGCTCCGCACAGTTTTAGGATTACAGCAGGTCTCAGCCCGCCCTCGTCCCCCCCCTCCCCCGTCAGCATCCTGGTGTGCGAGACCTGGGAGGAGAGCATGGCTCTGTCCCACAGAGTTTACCTTGGCAGCACTGTCTGGGCCTTGGCTGGCTGTCGACGGGGACAACAGGGCCAGAGGCTTTCCCCACAATTCCAGCTGTGGTTGTCTGATAAGCAGAGGGCTGGGCAGTCTGTTGGGAAGGGAGTGTGAAATAAAAGCTCCCAGGGCGGCTTTTTCTGTATTAGAATTCTCTCTCCGTTTATAAACAGGATTAAATAAACAGGGGACTCAGAGGAGGCTTGTTTTAAAAGTAAGGTGGTTAATAAATGAACAACCGGACTGCACGGAGCAACAGCAGAGTTCCTGGTGGTGGAGCTAACTGCTCCCCTTTTATTCTAATGATTTTATGGGGGATGTTGTTGTCTGTGCATCTGCGGTGGCTAATCATGCCAGTTTTGTGCCCTATGTCAAACAGTCTGATGGAGGGATCAGTCCACAGTGCCATTAGGGGGGCAGGGAGTGCTGTAGCCCCTGTCTGAAGTTTGAACCCTTGTATTTCATACTTGAGATCTGTTTAAAGCGCTTGCCCTAGCTATAGATGCAGCTCTTAACGGCAACAGCTTGTACTGCTCCTAGATTTCCATTTGGGGCAGAGAGTTTGTTTATAAACAGAGGGAGGCAGGATGATTAAGATAACAAATAGCTTGTCATTCAGATAGTTGAAGGATCCATACATGATAATGAAAATATTGCCAGGTACTCCACTTCCGAGATGGGGGGAAGAAGGGGGGAATAGTCTGCATTGGAACCAGTGCTGTTCAACTTACGATCAAATCATCTTAAAAGAGAGGTAAACAGTCAAGTGGCAAAATTAGCAGATGATACAAAATTACTCACGATAGTTAAATCCAGAGCTGACTGCAAAGAGTTATAAAGGGATCTCACAAAACTGGGTGATTGGGCAATACAGTGTTGTCATAGAAAATGTTGAAAATGCAAAATAATTAACATAGAAAATTATAATTCCATTCCCAACTGTACATACAAAATGATGGGTCTAAATTAGCTGGTAACAGTCAAGAAAGAAATCTTTGAATTATTGTGCAGAGGTCACTGAAAACACCTGCTTAATATGCAGTGTCAATCTAAAAAACTAACACTATTGGGAATCATTAGGAAAGGAATAATTAAGACAGAAAATGTCATGTTTTTTCTATATAAAGTTATGGCAAGCCCACATATTGAATACTGCATGCATACCTTGTTGCCCCTTCTGAAAGTGATATATTGGCTTTGGAAAAGGTACAGGGAAAGGCAACAGAAATAATTCAGGGTAAGGAACAGCTTCCATAGGAGATCTAGAAAAAAACTTGTCTGTCAACCCAATATTTGAGACTTGTTTTTTTCAGGAATCCTGACAGCTGAAGCAAAGCTCTTTGACTCATTGTTTAAACTTCTAAAAATGCTATCAGTTATTAGAAAATAATATTTCAGAGGACAATCCGTTTAGTTATTGTTTCATATCTTTTGATAGAGTTTAAATATTTCCTATACACAAGGAATTCAGTATGTTTATCCAAATAAACACTTAGGCCATGTCTATACTAACAAGTATTTTGGAAAATCAGGCCCTTTTTCAAAAGAACACACAGAACATCCACATACAAAATGTGCTTTTCATTCTAAATCGAAAGAAAGTGGCACTTCTTCTGGAAGCCCTCTTCTACTCCTGGATCAGGAATAGTGCCTGCTTTCAAAAGCTTCTTTCTAAAAAGCATGTGTAGGTGCTCTGCAGGCCCTTTTTTCGAAAGAGCAGTCCCCATAACACTGGATTTTTAAAATCCCTGGCCTTTTTCCAAAGACCATGGTGCGTGTGAACACTCTCTGTCAAAGGATGTTTCGATCCCCTTTTTTTGTGTGTGGACATGCTCTGTGGGAAGAGATCTTCTGGAAAATAATCTTTCGAAAGATTGCTGTAGTATAGGCGTGGCCTTAGTGTACACATGGTTGAGTAACATGACTTTTCAGTGACATGAAACACCTACTTAGTTGGTGTGAATGAAGTACACTCAGAAAATATTTAGGGCTGTATGTGCACTGTGCATCTTACAGGGGCAAAGCTGCATCACTACAATTTCTCCTAAAAAAAAAAAAAAAAAGGGCAGTCCAGTAGTACTTTAAAGACTAACAGAATAATTTATTAGGTGATAAGATTTCGAGGGACAGAACCACTTCTTCGGATCATAGCCATACCAGAAGAAGTGGGTCTGTCCCACGAAAGTTCATCACCTAATAAATTATTCTGTTAGTCTTTAAAGTGCTACTGGACTGCTTTTGTGTTTTGATAGTATATAGACTAGCACGGCTTTCTCTCTGTTACTATACAGTTTCTCCTGTGTAGCCTCCCTGTGCTGGCAGGAAAGATTCTCTTGCTGGTATAATTAATCCATGCCCACACTGATGCGCAAGCGCTCAGCCTACAGGAAACTCTGGTCAGGGATATGCTTTTTCATACCCCAAAATTTTGCCATCAAACATGCTAGTGTAAACACAGCCTAACACGGTTTGCCCAGTAGGACAGCCTCTTGGGGCAGAGACTTTGGCTCTGATTTTCCTGTTTGTTGTACCAGTTTTATGCCACAACAACTTGAGTGAAGCCAATGAATATTGAACAGTGAATGCTCCAAACTATAATTATTGTAGTTTTGTTATATAACTAACTTGTTTTAAATTTTTTCTATTAAAATCTGTCTACAGTCTTGCTAAAAAGGTAATTTTAATGCTTATCGCAATTTTAATGGCAATAATAAAAATAGGTAAATTTACTTCCATTTTATGCTCTTTGCCAGTTATGTTTTTATATTTTCTCCACACTAGGATGTCCAAATAAGAAGAATCTTAAACTCACTGACACAAAATCTTGTACAAGTAATGTCTGGCCTGTGTTTGCTCTCATGGGAAGAAGAGTGCTTTTGAAATCGGGGTTTACATGGCTAGTTTGCAATTTGAAAGCAGCATTTTCAGTGCTCCGGGTGGCGGCCATTGTGCGAATGAGGCACTGAATGGTCATATCAGCACGTCATTAGCATATTCGACCCGCTTCATTTATATGCCCCTTCCAAAAGGAAGGGGCATGTGTAGACGTAGCCTGAGAGAAAAATTAGACCTATGATACCTGATCTTTCTCACACCTTTTTTTTTCTCATGATTTTAGAACGAGGATAGGAATTTGTCTCTGGTCCAAACCTCTGAGGTGATCAGAGTCTAGGTTTTACCAATCTGCTTCTCTGTGGTTTGGCTGTGATCTCATAAATAGGATATAACTGCTTAGTGCAATTAAGTGGGAGTTGGAGCAGAGCTGTGAGGCAGAAAGGTCATTTATTCAGATGTCTGTCAGCCACAACATACACCATGGAAAAAAACCCTGAAGATTAAGTTATACTGAGCTCTAATATGATACTGTCCTTTCATTCTTGAATTAAATTGAAATATTCATCTGAAAGTTAATGTGAACATGAAAATGAAGCCATCTCTCTTACATGTCATGCAGTCACTGGCTTTAGGATAATGGGATTTACATTTCAAGATTTTTCCTCATTCTAGAATCACACTTTACCTCTTTCCGTTCTTTGCTGAGTTGTGAGTTCATAGCACATGAAATCTTATTTTACCTACTTTTTTATTTTCTTGAAATATATTTAAAAGATGATTTTAAAACATAGCATCTTTTATAATCCCAAAACATAGTGCTCTCTAACATTTCACTGTTAAATCCTTTGAGTAATTTTCAGTAATCTGAACCCAAGTTGTACTTATAATTCTGAGAACACCTGTTGGCAGATTTAGGTTTTTCAGTTCAGTGGTGTCCCTGGGGTAATTTCACTGAAGTCAGAAGACTTACACTAGGCTCTCTGTTTTCCCCTAGTACAATATCACAGTATATTAAGCTACAGATTCTCCATACTGTGTTGCTCCAGCTGAATGCTAATGTAACTCCATTGACCCGATGGTTTTATATTAAAATAGGACGAGTGTAATACAGTCTTGAATCTGAACCCTCAAGCCTTCTTACTGATATGTTAGAAAGAAAATAATATTCATTGGAAGAAGGGATTGCCCTTTTTGTCTTTGGTAGTACTATTATCTTTAAAACATTTCACATCTTAGGAAGGAAAAAGGACCCTGAATACCTGACCAGCAAGTTAAGTTTCTTCAGTGGTTCATGTTACTGATAAAAAGTAGGAAAATTAATATTCAGGGAAACTGACAGCTTTTAATAGAATGATCTTATTACAACAAAGCCTCCATTCAGATGCCATCCCAGTGCCACCTAACAGTTTTATTGGTGACGCTCCAAGTTTGTGAAAGAAACAGGAGAAAGGAGATCTGCTTAAATCTGCTGTTTTCTGTGGAAAAGGGAGTGGTGGTTTCCTAGACTGTAACTCCTTTTCCTGCAGTCAGACAGTTCTGCCGTTTGAGAATGTTAAATTATAAAATCAGCATAATAATATTGATGTTAAATTTAATAAAGGTTGAAAACAGAAGTTGAAATGAGCTCTATGAACTTGATTCTACTCTTCCTTGTGCGTTGGCATCATTTACAATTATGCAGTGTTAGTGTAAACTGCTATCAAATGAGAATCATGACATTTTGTATTCATTTTCCACAGGTCTAGATTGTGCCTGACTCTTCCTTGTTTTCAGTTGTTTGTTACTTTGACAATCTTAAGCCATTTGGGCTGAATTTTTTTGTGTTGTCTGTCTAACTCAGGCTGAGTTTATTTTGAAAAAGTCAGCAAAAATGGTTCAGCTGTTGTTGTGAATGAGATTAAGGAAAAATATGATTGCACTGTTTGTAAATGTTCAAAAATTCCTACAATTGTTTATTGTGTTCGTTCATTAGAGTAGGGATTTGGCACTTGGCACGAGGTTGCTTTGGTGTCAGGGATATGCTTTTCCTTGGCTTAATTTGGGTGGATTTTCAAAGTTACAGGCCTGTGAAAATTGTTTCCACACGCTCAGTACAGGTTGAATAGTAACAGTACCCTTTTAGTCTGTGTTCCAACAAAAGAAACAGCAGAAAAGTAGCACTTTAAAGCCCTAACATAGAATATTTGGAGAATTTTGATATCAACCTCTAACCAACCTGTACTGAAACAAAATAAAACAGAAGAAATGTAGCACTTTAAAGACTAACAAAATGAGTTATTCAGTGATGAGCTTTCGTGGGACAGACCCATTTCTTCAGATCCTGATGGAATAAATCATTTTGTTAGTCTTTAAAGTACTGCATTTCTGCTATTTTGTTTTGTTTTGGTACAGGTTGGTTAGAGGTTGACAGCAAAATTTTGTAAATATTCTATGTTTACAGAGCAGTGTTTCCCAAACTAATTTAGCCACAGAACGCTTTTGGGCTTGGAATGTATTTACGGAACACATACATGCTTGTCAAGGGTCGGGATGAACAGCTTCATACTGAAAAATTGCTGTGTTTAAGACTCAAAAGGTGATTTTAAAGAGCTAGGAGTTTTGATGTCTTGTATTTTACAAAGAACAAAAAATAACAAGACAAAATCATCCAAATGAACAACTAATGTCCTTCTGATAAGAGGAAGGTTAGCAGCCCTCTAATTAAGTACAAAAATTAAAAATTAGTATAAACCCAAAAATCAATATTAAAGGCAAAAGAGGGATGGTTAGTGTTGTTCTTTTGTACAAAAATAGAAAGGACAGTATTGCTCAAAAAAGGACTGTCCTTCCTTAAAGCTTAAACATTTTTATGAAAAAGAAATGCAAAACAAATTAGGTTTGGAAAAATGTTTTTAAATTTTGTGCTTTTATAAATTTGTTATTTTTACAGAAAACTACTGGAAAAGATAAGTAACATTTGACAGTTTTTTTTTAATAGAAAGAGTGCTTCTGCATATTCTGAGCACAAATCCTCTTAATATTAGGAACAGTGCTGGAGAGTTGGATCCTCATATCAGATGCAGCATCAAGTGATTTCTCTGAACACGACATGTGCCGAAACAATCCAAATCGATTTCTGTTTCAGCATGAGTCAAATAACTATACTATTATGAATGTGTTGCATATATTAATATGCCTACAATCTAAATACTATTCAAATATCTTAATATTTTCAATACATAATTGCATATTTAATATTTTAGAAGGAAAATATCGCTAGCATCAAATTTTTTTTCACGGAACGGTAGGGCATCAGTTTACTTTGTAAGTGCTGTATTAAAAGCTTGTGTGTGCATGTGGGACAGAGAATTAATTAAAGCTTTGCTTTTGGAGAACTTCCATGGATATTTTTTTCCTTCAGCGTGTGTTCTGAATTTGGAGTGTTTGCAATCATAAACTTCCAACAGAGCATGTTCAAATAATAGACATGAGGGTACTAAACTGATTTAATTCTGACCAAGCACAGGAACTCATTATGAAGGACAGAAAACACAATGGCTATGTCTACACTAACCCCAAACTTCGGATTTTGAAGTTTACTAATGAAGCGCTGAAATATTCAGCACCTCATTAGCACGTGGGCGGCCACAGCACTTCGAAATTGACATGGCTTGCCTCCGCATGGCTCGTCCAGACGGGGCTCCTTTTCGAAAGGACCCCACCTACTTTGAAGTCCCCTTATTCCTGTGAGCAGATGGGAATAAGGGGACTTCGAAGTAGCTGGGGTCCTTTTGAAAAGAAGCCCCGTCGGGACGAGCCGCGTCAGTTTTGAAGTGCCACGGCCGCCTGCATGCTAATGAAGCGCTGAATATGTATTTCAGCATTTCATTAGTAAACTTCAAAATGGCCATTTGCATGGCCATTTCGAAGTTTGGGGCTAGTGTAAACACGGCCAATATGTGCTGAAAGCTTTTTTTATGTCTTTTTCAAATAAGAGAAAAGTAGAGTGATAATTCAATGTCCTACGCAGAATGTTTATTTTTGAGTTAGATATGAACAATTCTGTTTCCTTTGATGAATAACTAAACTCTTTTGTTATTTTAAAGAAAACGACCAGCCACCACACAGCAAGGCAGGAGAAGATATTGTGTTGCAGTCACCAGTAGACTGGGTGATTTTGGATGGCCGAGAAAGCTTAGATGACCATGGAATCATACAATATGAGTGGACTTTGCTGCAAGGTGACTCATCGGTTGATATAAAGGTACATAGAACATTACATGCAAAGATGAGTTATTTGGCTAATAATTGTATTTAATTCAGTTGTAAATGTAAATGTTTAATGTCAGTCTATTCACACTCATGTTATTTGTGATCAAGTTAGGATCAGAGGTGAAAGTGGGAGAATGCACCCTTGTGCGCAACATTGGCAAGAACTGGCTGAGCTGCAGCAAAACTGGCAGGGGGCTATTTAAAGAGGTGGCAGGACCCAAGTTGCAATAGGACAGTACTTGTAAGAAATTTTAAATTGCTTTTGCCCAAGGGGACACTACACAAATTTGTTCATTTTCAAAGTAGATTTTTTTGTTTGTATAAATCTTCCAAAACTATGAGTCATGACTTAACCTTTCATGCATGTACCTAGTCCAGAGTATTACTAAGTATTCGTTACTGTATGATGATGCTTAATTGTCACCACTGGGAATATTCAAGAAGTTTTTTTCATAACAGACTTATGGTACAGAGCACCTTCTGCAAAGTGTGATGTGCTTAACATGTTTGGTATGTGGGATTGGTGAGTAGATAACTGGTGTCAAAGTAAAAAAGATATTCCACATTTTGTACAACTTGTCCCTTTGTACGTGTTTTATTAATTTTTGGGGTACTTGTCATTTTTGTAACTATAAGATGTCCTTTTATGTTTCAATGCCTAGCTGAAACTTTGGGTACTCTAGGCAATTTATAAAAGCATAAACAAACAAACCTTCAGATTGAAAATTTAACACACATTTTGGAAAGTCCATTTTTGCAGTCACAATTAGTGAAGTATCCTATAGATTACATGCTATTTTTTATTATTTAAATTACTAAAGAGGCATTGTGCCAAAAATACTTTATGTGAGGCCTGATTTTTAGTGTCACTGTGATATACCCGTGTCACTCTAGGCCTCGCTGGCATGTTACATAAACCTGTATTTCCTTTTCTGTGGGGAAATTTTAAAGTGTTTTTTGAAATCTTGATATTTTTCTTTATTCACTAAGTTTTTATAATTGAAAGTCCTTTAAATTTGAATGGCCTTTGACTCTTGAGTCCTCATAAACATGGCAGGCATAAAAATTGAATTTCAATGACAGTATGTGGGGAGTTAGGTACACTACACTAATAGTTAACTGGACTTGTGTGCATAACCCCTTGCCAAGATTACAATTCAGCTGCAGCTATTCAAAAACATTCTAATTCATTCCTCAAATATTTGCCGTGCTTATCTAAATATGTTTTCCTTTAGAACTATGTAACATTAGCTATTTTTACTAGTGGTCAGTTAGCTAGTTAACTGTTAGTGCTATGTAAACAAAAATTTAAGGTGTTTGTAACTAATATCTCTTTCCTTCTTGATGTTGTGCTAATCACTTTCATTACAGCATTGCTGTACATTTTGTTGAGCAGTTTCAGTACAGGTTCTCTTAAGGTGTGCCTACTCTTCAGCTGGGAGTGCACCTCACAGATCAGGAGGAGAGCTTTGTGCTAGCTTTGCTTTAGCTAGTACATTAAAAATAGGTGTGGATGTTGTGATATGAGCCACCGCGAGCATAGTCTAGCTCTGAAATTCAGGTTCTCTTTCTCACATTATCTGCCTCTGGGGACATCTACGTTTGGAGGTGGCGGTGTAATTTCCAGATCAGGCAGACATACTTGTACTAGCTCTGACTGAGCTAAAGCTAAACATAGAAGTGTAGCTGAAGGCAGGCAGGATGAGCTAAACCAGGGTCTGCAATCTGTGGCTCCAGAGCTGTGTGTGGCTCTTTAAGGACTTCTTTGTTGCTCCTGATGCTATAATTGCAAAGTTTAAAAAAAAAAAAAAAAAAAAGCCTCCTGATGGTTTTCAATAAATGGTGAACGTCTAAAAGCCCAAAAGTGAACAACAGATCCAAATAGCAAATGAAATGTAATCTTGAAAGGTTGCATAACTCCCCCAGGGTCCTCCACAGAGGGAGAGCGTTCGGGAGGGCAAGTCAGGAACACAGTAGTACAAACACACACTTAAAGGAAATAGAACATGTAAAAAGTTTGTGAATGTCCTCCAGTAAGCGTGTATCGCATTATAAATCATCGTGTGTGTACTGTTCTTAAAATAGGTTTACAAAAAGTACAGTTAAGGAACAGTCTCCTATTCACATGCATTGCAGCTCTTGAATTATTGATGTTTTTCTCCAGATTTAAAAAAATTATTCTTCTTGCTATTTTGGTTGCCGACCTCTGAGCTAGGCACGTGAAGTGCAGTCCTCCCTGGGACCTTAAGTACCTGGGGTGGCTGACTACTATTTTTAGCAGACTTAGTGGATCAGAGATGGTGTGGGAGTGTCTACCTGAGGTGAAAATCGCAGCTATGGGTCAAAGTGTAGATGTACCTTTAGTAGAGCTTCCACTGGCTTGCCGTTATCCACCTATCACACTGTTGCAGTAGGCAGTGTGGACATATTTTAACAGGATTTTAACCTTGTTCCTTAACTCAGTTAAAACCTTGAGGTTAAGGTTAAGATTAAAATTCCTTTTCCTCTACAATTTCCAGTTGTGTTGTAAATGTATTATGAGACCTATTCAATCAAGTGTTAGTCTGGCTACAGAACACAGATAAACATCCTTTCTACCTGCAATGAAATTCCACTGCCAGATCCTGATGTGGATAGAAGCCTTGGAAATTATTTTGTAAATGCATTACTTATTGTATTTTGTGTTTACATACACTTTGAAGCACTAATGTTAATTGAAGAACAACGGGTCAGACTCTGGAGGCAGCAGATGTGCAGAAATTTCAGGTCGGGGCGATATATGCAAAGGTGGCTTAAAGCTTACATTTGCACTCCACTGGTGCTGGCTGTGCTCAGGGCAAGATCACTGCGCAGAGCTACACCAGCTGCGAATGGCTCCAGGAGGCTAAACCACAGCCAGTTGTCAGTATGGTGCACGGATGTTCCTTCCAACTGTCCTTTTATCTCTGATTACATCACTTTTTCTGTAAGGAGGGCATGTATATCAAATTTGCATCATTGGAGTTTCCCCTTGTGTTGACTAACTTAGTGTTATTGAGAACTAGCTGTGACTAGTCTACTTCTGTATAATAACTGTGGTGTTTTCTTGGGAAAGACTGACAGCTGTGGGCTTGGGAGGAGGCTTGGCAAATGTTTAATAATTATTATGGTTCTTCAGCTGCAGACACCTACTGCTCAAACAAATGACTCACGTAAGGAACAACTACTTGTTAAAAACAGTGGGAACAAGATTTTGTGAAACCCAGTCTAACTAATGACCAGTAATACAAACCATTTTTTCTGATGGGGGGAAAAAGAGAAAATCACCAGCTCCAACCCCAGGCAGCGTGTAGCTGCCATGGGGAGTGAGGAACAGTTGGTGTGGACACAGGGCTGCTCCCGAGGTGGGCAGGAAGGCAGCAAGTAGAAGTTGCCAGCCCGCGACAGACCCAGCTTTTCAGCAAATGCGTTGGCTGTCTGGGGAGAAGCAGCAGCATATGCGCTTCCTGAGACCCCAGACCTGGCATGCAGCTGTAGGATTTCCCCCCAACACTGCAGGAAGCTGCAGCTACCTCCATTTTTGCAGGAGGTAATGTCAGTGTGGGCTCTTCCTTGGGGAGGGAGGATTGACGGGGCAGCTAGGCTGCCTCATGCCCCCTTGGAATTTCTTCACATTCCCCCTGTGGGGACATGCCTTCCAGTTTGGGAACCTATGGTGTAGCCACTAGGATGGTTATTTCGAAATAAAGGCTGTTATTTCAAAATAACTTTGCTGTGCAGACCTGCCCATCGTGTGAGTGAAAAAAGCAGGCTTCTGAAATTTAAAGAAATCTTGAGGGTGTTGATAGCTCAAAGAATTTGTAACAGGAAGTTAAAGCTTTTCACCTGTGGTTCTCCAGTATGAATTTAGCCCAGAACATTAATGACCAAAAGTCACTCATCTGATGAATCTCTTTATGAAAGCGTTGGTAGCTTCAGAGGAGCTCCATGGGGGATTTGTAGCCACATTGCAAAATGCACTATCTGAGATGACAGTAACTAGAGTCTTTGCTGGTAGTCTTAACAGAATGCAGGGACTGACCCAGCATGAAAATAAGACTGTCCTTAGAGTTGTCTTTTCTGTTCATGAGTGTTGTGAACAGGAGGGGAAGCTTGTATTACTTCTGCTCTCACTGCACATGTTCAGAAAGAAATAGAAAATCTCCAAGGCTAAAAATGAGAATGGTCAAGGGAGTATGACCTGTAGTACTGGCCCTGTGCTTTTAGTACAAGTTGAAGCTCTCTCATCCGGCAACATCCATAATCTGGCATGATTTTAGTTAGCTAGATGGCCACTTATCTTGGGTGTGGCCAAGTTTCCTGTGGCACCATAAAATTTGTTTCCAGCCACCAATCCTGGCTCTCAGTGTCCTGTGCTGTTATTTAGCTGTAATTTATCCCTGTATGTCATCTAAGAGCCCAGTAACCAGTAAGTGTTGGTAATGCTGCTAGACAATATTGACCTCCAGTGGTTCAGAAAATCCTCTCTGGTGCTGAGGGTGCCAAATTAGAGAGGTTTAACTAGCAGGCTATGTCTACACTGCAGTGATCTTTCAAAAGGACTCCTTCTGGAATATCTCTTACAAAAGAACTTCTTTTGAAAGTGTGTGTCCATACATAAAAAAGCAGATCAAAAGAATGATCTGCCCTTTCTAAAGAGAGTGTCCACAGAACCTCCCCTCAGAAGAAGAGGCCAGGGATTGAAAAATCGGTGTCATGCAGGCTGCTCTTTTGAAAAAAAAGGGCCCACAGAGTATCTAAACCTGTTTTCTTTCAAAAGAAGGCGCTCTTCCTGAAATGGGGTGTGGATGAGCACTTCTGAGAGGAGTGTCACATTCTTTCAATTGAATTTTGAAAGCATGCATTTTGTGTGTAGACGCTCCACTGGATATTTTGAAAGAGCCCCTTCTTTTGAAAAATATTTCAAAAGAACTTGCTAGTGTACAGGCAGCTGTACTGTTTTGTCCTATTTCTTCAAAATAAGACCACTAGTTCAGTATGTAGCATTGTTAGAAAAAATTAGCTTAAACAGGAAATCTAGTAGAATTTTAGGACACAAATATAGGGCAATTTTATGAAGGCAGAAAGCTGAATTCTAATGGGATAAAACATTTATGAGTAGCATGAAAGCATTATCTGGAAGAAGTTTCAGGGGAATTACGAAAATCATTAGATTATCAGTTGCACAAATTTTATGGCCTAATGAAAATGTGCATTCTTTAAGCTGCTGCCTCTTGCCAAATCTTGGTTTATTAACAGCTATTTTTGTAACCAAAATGAGCTATTTTAATTGCTGTGTTACTGCTCATATTGTTCCTCAGAGAGCAGCCAGATTATCACACTCATATGACAGCTGTACATGAGAAGAAAGAATATGTTTTGTTTTTGTTTTGGGGTTTTTTGATGAATAGTGCTAAATTCACTGGAAGACAACTTGGTGGTTCTGAATTTTTTAAAATGGTCTTTAAAACAAAAATTAAGAATTATTGAGAAACCCAGGAAAGTCTCTTAGGAAATTTTAAATTTTATCTTCTCTCAGTAGAACACAAATTTGTGAATTAAATTGTATTTCATTCTAACATAATTCAGTGTTTCATTTATTAGAAAAGTGGTTTCGTGGTGGGAGAAGGAAAGCCATTTACCATCAAAATTACTTGTCTTACAGGAATGTATATTGTATGCAGAGATTATTTTAATATTTAATATATCGTCTTAATGTAGGTGGGAGATATAGCACTCCCTACTATTCATGTTGCCCACACTTTTCACTATTAAATGTAGTTTTCAGATGCTTATACATTTTGCCAGATTTTACCAGTTTGGTCTCACAGTTTTCATACCACATGCCTACCTCAAACTGACTCTTTCTGGAATAACGATGTAAAGAATAAAGCAAATTTTGTGTCATAAAAATCAGTCTTCAGGCTTACCAGGTATTCCCCTGACCACATCAAACAATTGCTAGCTACACATTAATATTAGCTTACTTTTCTGGGAGGTTTAGATAGCCTCTATACACTCTTTCTTTTAGGTGTCACTGCATATTGTGAGACAAATGTAGGCTACAGATGTAGTTTGGGAAGCTCTTTCTAAAATGTACATTAGCAGCATTAAGCTCTTTAAATATTCTGGACCAGTTGTCTAGCCAAATTGAAGCTACACATATTTTACAGTTGAAGGATGAGGTAATATAAGCTTCCAAATTGGATTTCATCCATCATTCTAGGAGATACTTTAGATGTTCACATAGCTTTCAGTTTTCTTGACATCCACAGCTGCAACACCTGATAACTGAGCATAGAGAATTTCTACTAAGACTAGTGCATGAAAGCTAAACGCTTGGCATTTTCAAGTAGAAGGCATCAGCTGTTCTAAATGTTATGAGTTAGCTATGTTTGATTGATCTGGCCTGACTTGAAAGAGAAATATTTATTCTCCTTGAGAAGCAACATACAGAAATGTTTCAACTATTTGTAGAAATTTATGACTGGTCTGATCTTGTTAATGTATCTGTGTCAGGTAATGGTACAGGAGGACTAACATTTCAAAAAAACAACTTTCTGGATCTTGTCTTTTGCTCAGGTGCCACAGCCAGGAACATTGAAGCTCTCTCATTTGAAAGAAGATGTATACATTTTCCAGCTGACTGTGACAGACACTATTGGTCAAAAGAGCTCAGACAACATCTCTGTGACCATTCTTCCAATGGTTCACTCTGCATTAGGTGAGAAAATGGGTGAAATCACTGGCTACTGGTGACTGCTACTAGCTGGCATATCTAAAAAGTCTCTTGGGATAGATGGGAATGCACATTTATAACATAATGTTATTTTGTATTTAATAATCACTTTCTTTTTGTATTTCTATTTAAAATGGGGAAAGGGTTAAAAACTTTTGGAACAGGGAAAGAAAGCCATTCTACTACCTGTTCGATTAATTAATCTCTTCATTGCAGATGAACCTGCAGGGAAGGGCAAGCAAAACCTAGCTTCAGTATTGCCATATACGTCAGACATGTGATGTACATTTAATGCATGATCACTAGAACGGGCAGGGCTTATGCTTTAGTGAAAGACCTCTAAGAAGCAATTAACAAGTGTAAGATCTGCCGACTGAGGATGATAAAAAATTCTTTGTGAATTGCTAGTCAAACTAAAGCAGGTTTGGTTTGGTTCTTTTAAATGCCTTTAAACTTCTACTGAAATGTTTACAACCCAGTTATTGCAACATTGTGCTACAGCATGAATGGAAACTGAAATTGGCTAAAAAGTGGCTATGTATTTTCAAGTCCTGAACCTGAGACTGGGGAAGAGGGAGCAAGTGGAATGAATGATGAGCAGAACATTAATTCTTGAAGTTCTCATTTTTAGTAAAAGT
Source organism: Carettochelys insculpta (assembly GCF_033958435.1). NCBI lineage: Eukaryota > Metazoa > Chordata > Testudines > Carettochelyidae > Carettochelys > Carettochelys insculpta. The sequence goes on from NC_134139.1 coordinate 95,312,219, forward strand.
CTTGTTCTATGTGAAGGAAATTTGCATCTGTGTAACTACAATTAAGGTGCAAAGCTGGACTTACATTGGTAGAGCATACTTTGAGTGTTACCAGAATAAGCTGTACCAATGTAGCACTTTACTTTGGGTGTTTGATTGGAACTCTGCTGACAGTGATGTGGTTACACTAGCAGATTTCCTTAATGCAAGCAGAGAGTCTACGGCAGGGATGAGCAAAGTTTTTACGTTGGGCCCCACTTTTCGTCCCTGCAATTAGTAGGGCCCCTCCAACCTGTGTAATGTAATCCAAATCAATGGAAATTTCAGTTATGTTCATATGAGAAATAACCCACCTTTCAGCATGTGTAAGAAAATAAGTATGTAGAGTGTGAAAACTTTATTAATTGGTGTATAAATGTGAATACACATACACTAAAAGTTACATATTTAAACATTTTTAATTAGATATATGAGCCTGAGACCCAGCAGCTGTGCCCACTCCCTTGACAAAATTTCACACCCCGCTGAGGGGGGCTCGCACCTCACTTTGTTCATCCTAGGTCTATGGTGATTTTAGCATGAAACACTGTAAAATATGTTATTTCCTGGCATGTTTTTTAGCTGACTGTATATCGTGCCAAATTTTCCCTGTAGCTTTGTTATGGAGTACTGCAGTGTAATAAATGTTAGTTTGAGTTGTTCCTGTGGACTGGTCTGCTCTTCTAGTCTTAATCAAACGCTGGAGTTGATAGCATTTTACAAACCAAAGAAACATGCCAGCATTGGGAGTACTTTTTCAGAAGTGATTTGTAAACATTTGAAAATTACAATATCAAAATGTGTTGCAGGAGAGCCTTTAGTATTTAACAGCAATGCTGAAGTGCCCAGAGAGACATTCTCTTTACCAGATTAATCTAAATATCGAGGAAGGCAGCAATCCAATGCTTTCCAGTAAAGGTCATTTGCACTATCATTGGCTCTAGGCTGCTCATATACATTCTACACTTGAAATTACTGGAGCTACTGATATGAATAAAGCATGCAGGATATGTCCTTCATTAGTCCTTTGATCAGGTTTGACAAAATGCAACACGAAGGAAAGCAGGCAGCTCTCAAACCAAAATTAGAATACGTGTGTGTGCACGTGTAAAATAATGTACATTCATAGACAGGAAATAGGTAGCCAATTATGAAAGTGATTCCCACCATTCAGAGTAGCTGTGCAGAGCCAAGAGGAAGAAAGCCAACTGCTGACTTTTCTAGCCAATTTGGTGCTCCCTCTGCTGTTTGAGTGCAGAACGGCTCAGAAGCAGCTTAAAACATCTTGGCTGTGGCCACACTTAGCCAAAACTTTGAAATGGCCATGCAAATGGCCATTTTGACGATTACTAATCAGGTGCTGAATTGAATATTCAGTGCCTCATTAGCACTAGCACACTTCCGGCTGCGGCACTTCGAAAGCGCTGCTTTTGACTGTGCGGCTCAGCGCGGCTGCACCGGGGTCCTTTTCAAAAGGACCCTGCAGATTTAGAAATCCGCTTATTCCCCTCTGCTGACAGGACTAAGGGGATTTCGAAATGTGCGGGGTCCTTTCGAAAAGGACCCCCCCCATGTAGCTCTGCTGAGCCACAGGCATTCGAAAGCGGCACTTTCTAAGCGCTGCGGCCGGAAGCGTCCTAATGCTAACGAGGCACTGAATATTCAATTCAGCGCCTCATTAGTAATCTATGAAATGGCCATGCAAATGACCATTTAGAAGTTTTGGCCAAGTGTGGTCACAGCCCTTCTGAATAACAGCAGCACTAGCTAGCCCCAAGTCTGCCTCTGTATTTTTTCAGTTAGAAAGTGTCCCAGACTGGCTCACTGAAAGGAGCAGAAGTGCAGAGCAGGATAAAGAGAGTCAGGGGAGGCTGAAGCTTCCCCCTCCCCTAATTTGTATCAGGGCTGCTTGCTCTTCCCCTTCCTGTCCCTGTGAGGGAGCAAGAGAAAAGTGCACAGCTCTTTGCAGCAAACTATGCAATTTCCCCTTGCTTCCTGATGGAAAGGGAGCAGAGAAAAGCAGCATCCTGTACAAATCTGGGGCTGGGGGAGCTTCTCCCCCCTCCCCCCCGATAGGGCCCCGTGAGGCAGAGCTTGGGGATGGAGCAGTCCCAGTTGGAGGTTGGGCACATGCTCCCAGCTGGCCCTTTCACCTGCAGCAGCCTGCAGGAAGCCCGGGGAGCTGGGCTGGCAGTGTGCTGCACCTCCTGCTGCAGCTGAGCTCCCCAGCTGGCCAGCTCTTTGTTACTAGGAGTGGTGCTCAGGAGCACTGACTTCCTTTCACCTCTGGTCAACGTGTTGAACCTGGAACTGCTGCTTCAGTCTCCTTTTTGTGCAGCATTTTATTTTACCTGTTGTGTTTCTTGCGCTTTGCTGTGACATTAAAATATTAACACCTCTTTACGTTTGGTAGCTTGTATTTCGGCTTCTGTCCCTTCTTTTAATTTGAGAATTGTTCTACCACAGGCTGTGCAGGAGTGTGTTCTCGCTACCAATTTATCTGTGATGATGGCTGCTGCATTGACATCACATTTGCGTGTGATGGAGTGGAGCAATGCCCTGATGGATCTGATGAAGCTTTCTGTCATAACTGTGAGTGCACGGCCCATTGGTTTTTCTCTGGGAAGCAGTGGTTGAGGATTTTGATAAGAAATGCAATAAAGTGCTCATTTTGTGCACCCTCAGCTCTTTCTAACCGGCAGTAGAGTAATAACTTTATAATTGTTGAAGATTCCAGACTAACTAATATTAAATAGCTCTGAGCAAAACATTTGAAAGATCAGTTCTTTCTTGCCTTTCATACCAATGCCAGAGTTCTTATTGTCACCTGAAGGAATAGCCAAGAGTAGGGATCTGCAACTGAAATAGTGAGAAGAGCCATTTTTCCAAAGTCAGTTACAAAATCAGTACTTCAAGAGCCGCAGTGCACGTGAATACGAGACAGTCCTTAGTGAATAACGTCCAACTGTACTTTTTGTCACCCCTATTTGAAGACCAGCGCGCACACAATGATTTGTACCAGTTAGAAAGTTGTTACCCCCATCTCCAGGCTTTACCCACCTCAGGCCCCAAATCCACTCCTCTATCCCCAAGCTTTAACTCCTGTCTCACAACCCCACCCCCAATCTCCAGGTTTAACCCCTTCAGGCCCAAACCGTCCCCACCCCCACCCCTAGGTTTTACCTGCCTTGGCTGAGGAGTTCCGCGTGCTCCTGCTGTTCCTCCACTGCCACCACCTCCCCTCCACTGCTCCCTCTCTGCCACCTCCTTCTTAGTGCAGCTGCACAGCTCTGGCAGGGGCAGGCTCAGCTGCCCCTCCCTCCCAGCACTGCTGGGAGCTGACTTCCCCCACGTGGAGCATGTGGGCAGCTCTCTGCCCTGCCGGCTTCCTCTTCTGGGGCTCCCTGCCCTGCTGGCTTCCCCACTGCCGCAGCTGACTGCTCAGCAGCTGCGGAGGCTGCTGCCACTTAAGCAAAAAAGCCTAAATTACATTTTAACTGCAGGCATTGTTTAGGCAGCAGCAGCCTCTAGAGCCACAAGAGGAGTCAGTGGCAGCAGTGCTCAGAGCCGCAAGTGGCTCTTTAAAGAGCCTCATGTGACTCTGGAGCCACAGGTTGCCGACACCTAGCTGATAGCATCTTCATCAGCTAACACAAAATACATCGCGAAAGTTGTACACTTTTCAAAAATTTTGGGATATTTGAAAAGGAACTGTTATGGGTTCCAGCCTGTTCCACAGCGCCTTGTAAACTGAATTGGGGGATGCAAGATAATGCCACTCAAACAACTTTGACTTTATACTTTTCTTTTGTTCTGCAGTGGGAATTTACTGTAAGGCGCACTCTCTTCATTGTTTATTAGAACATAGTTAAGAATGAGAAATGAATATAGTTCCCTGGTACATTAAAATGTCAGTTCTATCCTCTCTGAGGCTATGGCCACCCAGCAAATTATTTTGAGGTAGCAGCCACTATTTTGAAATAACATTGCAAGCATCTGCACTACGCACACACTATTTTGTAATAAATTCATATTGTTTCCAATTTTGTAAACTTCAGTGCAGGAGGAGTAACACGTATTTCAAAATAAGCCATAATGGTGCTCATTGGCACTATTTTGAAATAGGCAATGTGTGTCTGGACGTGGTGTTTTGAAATAGATGGATGCTATTTTCAAAAGCATTCTTGTGTGTAACTGTGTTATTTCAAAATAAGCTGTTTCAGAACAGCTATTCCAGAATGAATTATTTCGAAATAATGCTGCTGTATAGATGTAGCCTGAGTTTCGTGTAGTGGCGGAGGAAAGTGTTTTATTAATTGTATGGGAATGATTGCATCTTCCCTCCAATGGGTATCTGAAGGAAATGTGATCCAGTAGTTAGATGCAAGCCTGGGATTCTGGAAACATGGGTTCAAGTCACTACTCTGCCACAGATTGTGTGTATGACAGAGGGGCAGGTCACTTTCCAAATGCCTCAGTTCCTCCCTCTGTAAATGGGGCTAGTACCAGTGGGGTACTCAGATACTGTGGTAATTGGGACGGTATAAGATTGACTGAATGTTGTGGTTCTAGATACTACTTCAGAGATCTGCTACCCATTTTGTGAAATAATTAGAGGTTAAATATGGGATGCTGGTAGTTTTAAACTGCTATATTCTTAATCCATGTAGTACAATAAAGTGAAAAAGCATGGTCATTGAATGTAGGTTATTCTAGTTTCGTTTTTTATATTTATATTACTTCACGGGGCAACTGGTGGGATTTTTTCTTAGTCAAGGAGAATTCTGCAAAAAAATGTAGGCTAGCAGAGAATCCTAAATCCAAAGAATTGGTTATCGTTGATAGCAGATTTGCTGCAGTAATGATAATGGCAATATTAGGAAAAGCCTCATTTGATTCATTGCTGTAGCTATACATTGTTCATCCTGAGCTGTCACTTTTAAGCCCAGAACTCTTTTCAACGGATTACCTAGTGGCAGCTGTTGATCTAAATCCTCTGAGAGTAACCGAAAATTTAGAGCCAACATTTCGGGAGTCAAAGAAAAACTGCCACATAGTAGAAGTCTGAATGCTGAGTGGTATGAGTGTCTTATAAACATGTTAAAACCATCTCATGCCCAATTTTGCTGTCTTTACTGTCCATTTAATCCATTTAATTATTGTTTTTATTTCCATTAATTCAGTCAGCCTTGGTCGAAAGTCAGTAACTCATGCTGCTATCAGCACTGCCCAACAAAGGACCATAGGACTGGCTAAAGATGAAGACAGTTCTGTGGAAAACACCCAGAAAACCACTATACGAAATCAACCACTGCTTTCGCTTGATGCAGACAAATCTAACCAATCACTCTCTCAGGGACCAAAGAAACAAGTCAGTGGATTGATACCAGGTAAGATTAAAAGAAGAAATAGTTTGTTACTCCATCTTTATTAATCAAAAAAGCACCTTTTATTGTAGATGGCACCTAGTCAAAAGTAAAATCTTGCAAATATTGGTGATGCGGGGGGCGGAAATTGTAGTGGATTAATAATTATATCTAAAATATTACCTTTAAAGTTTGCCAGGCACCATTTCTAGTAGCTGGTTTAAAAAAAAATCCAAATTGTTAGAAATGCAGTCCAACCAGTTTAGAGGCAAACAGTACAAAACACTCCAAGAGAACAAATATGGAAAACTTCTGCTGTGGGCTTTTGTTGTTAGTTATTTATGTAGAGCAACATCAGCATGGCTGTCAGTTTACAGATACATGGGGAAATAGCTTCAGTGGGACTTCATATGTAGGAAGGTACCACTCAATAGCTACATCTACACTAGAGACTTTTGTAGACAAATCTGGGGTTTTGTAGACAAAACTTGTGGCACATCAACACACAAAATACATTTTGTTAACAAAATGTCAACAAAAAAGCTGTGTAGAGGCTCTGGGAGTCTTATTGTCAACACAGTGGATCAAAAGATCGATCTGCTTTTATGTGTAGATGTGATCTGTTGATAGAAGTTTTGTCGGAACATCTCTTCCGACAGTAACTCCTGTAGACAGATGCTTCTAGTGTAGACATAGCCACTGTGAGTAAGGGTGACACTCTCTGACCCAATGTGAACTGATGAAGGAAATATTGTACGGTATGGTCACTTCCCTTTTTAGAACTTCACTTTTAAGGGTGTGACTAACATATCAACATAGAGAAGGATCAGTGTCTGATATAGCACAGTTCGTGCAACACCTCTGTATTTCTGTCAGTGAAGACCAACCCCGCCCTCCAAAATACCACATGCTATTGCCTTAGTAGGGAAAGAGGGTTTTGTGAAATAGACGTAGAAAAAGATCATCGCAGTTGGAAGTTTATAGAACAAAAGTTAGAGAAGCTGCAGTGAAACTGGACCTTTCAATGCAGTCAAAGCATTGGCAGTTCCTTTGCCAGGAAGCTGAAACAATCCAACAGAGTCAACAAATGAGCTGAACGAGATCCTTTTATTAAACGGTAAGTTAGAAGTACATGGAGTACAAGACCCTCACATTTTAATGAGTTTTTAATGGTTAGGTGTGCATTTAGCTTCCAGAGATGCAGCTGATTAGAAATATGGTGTTGTTTTCTTGTTGCAACAGAGCAATGCTTAGTGCCCCCTGCTGCCGGCCCTTGTAAAGGGCATTTCCCTCGCTGGCACTTTGATGTTTCTTCAGGCACTTGCCTACATTTCATCTATGGTGGCTGCAAAGGGAATGAAAACAACTTCCTTCAAGAATCTGACTGCCTCAGTGAATGTGTAAAAATTCATGGTAAAAATTATCTCCATTGGGAAGAAGGGAATACATCATTCGTCTGTATGTGCTTCAGCAGTGTAAAATGAACTTGGCAACAAAGGCTTTTCAGAGGAGTAAATTAAGATTTGCTATTCTGTCTGAAGTCCTTTTACCTCTTGTAGTTATTACTAACACCTAAAATTATAACTGAAAGATAGAGGAAAATGGAATGGTAGCTTTTATCCAGTTTGTTTCCTTTTTTGCTAATGTCTACATTTCTGTATAGAAAGTGTCAGCGTTTATCTCTGCCAACTCAGTTTCATGATCAGCTTCCCCTGTTAGCATGCGCCTTACAAATGCAAAGTGAGGAAATTCAGAAACATTTCTAAAAATGGGAAACATTATAAAACCACGGAAGTTGGTATGAGGAATTAGACAGGAATAGCACCTGAAATACTTTTAACTCCTTTTTTTTTTTAAATGGACAAGATTTCTAGCTGACTGTCACTTAATTCTTATGCTTTTATCTTTATTTTATTAGAAGTTTCAATTGCAATTTAAACTAACTTCAGTAAAAGTTAATAATTTCCTTGTAGAATAGAATTTCCCTGATCCACTAAACTGGTATTTTTAACCAAAACAGTGGGAATCTCCACCCATATCTCAGCGATGTTATAATAGCTTAAATTTAAAAAACTTAATCACTCTCAGAACATGTGCTACAATATATTTCATAGTCTGCTAACATAAGAGTAACAATTAACTAAATATCACAGGGGTAGCCGAGTTAGTCTGTATAATCAAAAACAACAAGAAGTCCTGTGTTACCTTATAAACTTATGAAAATGATTGAAACCAAGTGTACTTTGTGTTAATGTACTTGTCAATTATCAGGGATTAAGCAAATAAATGTACTGTTGAAGGGTTAAGAGTAACAGTGATCCTGATGAGCACTCATGCACAGCAAGGGTCTGTACTATTTCTTCAAAGTCCCATCCTGGGAAGCCTGCTCTAATGTAGTACTAATAAAAATCTAAATCTCAGCATATTAAGCTTTTTGTCTTAAAAACATAAAAATGATCAGTTATTGTACTTGTAGAAGATACAGGCTTTGAAGACAAACATTTTTGGGATGTGATTTTTCTTTAAGATGTTATTTCTTTTTTCTGAATAAATCTAGTAATACTCTGATAGAAAATATTTACATAGAGCTGTGTGGTTTCAGCACCTCATCTTCATGTGATTTCAGCCTAAAGACCTACAGAACAAATTGAAAACACTGAAGTTTATAATCTAATTGACCTTGTGTTTGCTACTACTGAGTTGTTTCTGCTCATTTAGTGAGAGTTCCTTATTGCAAAAAATCCCCCTAGTCAGCAACCTAGTCATGATTTCATATAAGGGAAATGATGGTAAATTTTGTTTCTGGGCCTGCTGTCCTTCCTGGATGAAGAAAGTGCCTTGACTACACAACAGGGTCCGTCTAGCTTGCTGATAAATGGCACTGTTAATGTCAAGGACACTTCAGTATTCTGCTTGAGAGATTGTGGCTATGGGATGCAGGGTTAAAGGAATCAACCCCATCAAATAAAGGAGCACCTCAGTCTTCAGCGGGGATAAAAAAAGTGCCAACAGAGGAGAGCTAGGGTTATTGTGAGCAGAAGCCATTCAGGTTCTCTCACAGTTTTACAAAACACAGGCCGTGTCTACACTAGCCCCAAACTTCAAAATGGCCATGCAAATGGCCATTTTGAAGTTTACTAATGAAGCGCTGAAATACATGGTCAGCACCTCATTAGCATGCGGGCGGCCGCGGCACTTCGAAATTGGTGTGCCTCGCCGCCGCATGGCTCGTCCCGACGGGGCTCCTTTTCGAAAGGACCCTGCCTACTTCGAAGTCCCCTTATTCCTATGAGCAGACGGGAATAAGGGAACTTCAAAGTAGGCGGGGTCCTTTCGAAAAGGAGCCCCGTCGGGACAAGCCATGCAGCAGCGAGGCACGTCAATTTCGAAGTGCCGCGGCCGCCCGCATGATAATGAAGGGCTGAATATGTATTTCAGCGCTTCATTAGTAAACTTCGAAATGGCCATTTGCATGGCCATTTCGAAGTTTGGGGCTAGTGTAGACACGGCCACACTTATGTGTAATTAACCCTTCCATTTTAGTATAGGTCCTCTCCTGAGTTGGCATACTAAATTTCAAGTGATTCTCTGAGCTGGATAACAGGTGCATCATGTTTTCACACCTATGAATGACTAGATGAGGCCCACCAGACTAATTTTACTTATGAGCTCAATCAAATTTGACTGTGTCTCCTGGATGTTGCAAAGGTAGTATTATGAGCCTGTGCCTCAAAAATATATTAAAATGAACTCTTCATCTCAACCAATGAGACTTTCTTTGCAAAGCATGATCTTCTTAAATGTATTAACAGGTGCAGTTTCACAACAGACTACAACGGATCCATCATCTCAGTCCAACTCAGAACCAGGTTTGACTTGTTTTTAAATACTTATTTTATATATTGTCACAACATTTTAGGTTAGGAAAGGGAGTGGTTTAATGGGTGCAGTGACTGGAAGATGACACTAGACAAAAATCAAACAAGAAATAAGTCCAAATTTTAACAGCTAAAGTAGTTCACTCTTGAAACAACTTACATGAGAATATGGTAGAGCCTCCCATCATTTTGAATCTTTGCATCAAGCCTGGCTGTCCTTCTGTGGCATGCTCTAATTCAACTGTAAGTGTCATGATGCAGAAATTATTTGGTATATTTTGTGGACTGTATAATGCAGAAGGTCAGTCCTGGAGATAGCCCCTGCTGATCTTAGTCTAGGATGAGATGAGATTTTCTTTGTGACAAAAGGTTGCAGGAAGCAGTTTCTTACTCCTCCCTTTAAGCTACTGTGATCATTAACAACACTAGTGGGGACACATCCCACTTCCTGTTACGTGTAGGCCAACAACCTCCTGGATTTTAACTTTTCCTTCGCAACAAGAAACCATGTGTCTTCTTATTCCTGTCTTAACCTAGAAATAATACAGCTTTATAGCAACTCTCTTGAAGAGCCCAGCTCAACACAATCCACTGTCCTAAGAATGCCTTTCCCTCATATTTATAACTGCCTGAAAGTATTTAGTTACAGTACAGTTTGAAACTCTAATCCGGCTCCCTCGGGACCTGATCAGTGCCAGACGAGAGCATTTGCCAGATCACAGGAAGTCATATTGTCTAGCAGAACTACCACGGCTCACTTGGCTCTTGGAAGACATTTCGGGTTAAATTACAGCTAAATAACAGCACAGAACACTGACAGCCAGGACTGGTTGCTGGAAACAAACTTTATGGGACCACAGGAAACATGCCCACTCCCATGATAAGTGGGCATCCAGATAAGAAAAATCATGCTGGATTATGGAGTTTGCTGGACAAGAGAGTTCCAGATTAGAGAGGTTTAACCTGTATTACAAGATTTGAATGATGGATAGAGAGATGGAGCATAGTTGAAATGTGATTATAGTCTCTAACTCTGCATTTCTGACTTACAAAACTTGATTATTTTCCAAAACTTTAACCAGAATTAGAAATTGTCTGATATTCAGGTATTTATACCTCTGTTCTAGTTGTATTTTAAGTAATATTTAGTTCTTCTTCGAGTGTCCCTGTGGGTGCTCCACATTACGTGTCGGGTTCGCCCGGCGCCGCAGATCAGATCTTCCAAGCAGTTTCTGCCGGACCGCGCATGCGCCGGTGCGCACCACTCCCTTGCGCGTTCCTGGCCACGTGCGCGATCCGGTCCCCGCCAGTTCCTCTTAACCGCCGTCGGCTGCAGACGGAATCCAACTAGGCTACGGCCAACTTAGCGTATTCAATGGTTTTAACTGTTTTTCCTTAAAGTTTTCAAGTTCTTAGGCTACAGTTAAATTAGCCAGTTGTTATTTTCAAAAAAAAAAAAACCAAAAAAAAAACAAGCGGGAAGGCATTCAGTCCAGTCCTAGTAACAAGCGGAGCACCGGAGGCCAGGAGCCGAGGGCCATTAGCCCTCCTGCCGCGGCAGGCTATCCGAGAGGGGGAAAACAGCACAGAGAAGGTGCTAAGTACCCCATTAACAACTGAAAGACTCACCAACAATGTCCTCTTCAGGATTCAAGAAATGTGAGTCTTGCCGAGAGGCAATGCCAGCGTCTGATGGGCACAGTCACTGCATAAGGTACCTGGGGGAGTCCCATGTCAAGCAGAAATGCTCCTTCTGTGCAAAATTGACAGCCAGAGCAAGGAAGGACAGGGAGATGCGGCTTAAAATGCTGCTCTTCGACAAGGCCCTCCAGCCAGACGTGCCGGAGCGGCCGCAGCAGGAGGGACCCTCCGGGGCCCATAAAAGGAAAGCCGCCTCCCTCACCCCATCAGCGCAAAAACGGAGGAAAGCCTCCCCAGCCCGATCCCTGCCGGCAGCAACAGCAAGCGGGACGGGAGGAGCGCACAGCCCCCAGCCGCAGCAACAGCTGATCGGCGGCGGCACGGAGAGCCACGTGGAGGCGGCTCAGCCTCCAATAATCAAACAGCCGCCCCGCACTGCAGGCAGGGCAGTGGCTAAACAAGCGCCAGTACCGGTGGCACCGACCCCCGGGGAACCGGCGGTGCAGAGCGCACAGGCACGCAGCCTGCAGGCACCGGAGGACACCGCCCGTGCGGCACCGCCCATAAGCGTGCCGAGCATGGCGCGGACAGGGCCGAGATCCCCTCCACGTCAGGGGGCGGAGCTACCCCCTCAAGGGAGGGGGAAGGCTGCACACAAAACAAGGCACCGCAGCCTCTCTCCAGACAGGGCTGCAGAGTTGCTTTCTCTCAGCCCTCCGCTCATGCTGCAGACTCCAACTAGAAGGCAGGGGTCCCCCCTAGCCTACCCGGAGCCCCCGTCTCCATTTTTACAACCAGCCTCGCCCTGGCTGGGACCACCTTCACCCTTCCTGGGGTTTGAGCCGCTGGAGTACTATCACAAATCGCTCCCTCCAGTGTCCCAGGTCTCTCGACGATCTCGCTCCCCCAGACGCAGAGGGTATGCACCAAGGGAGTGGTCTAGGTCACCTTCCCAAGAACAGTGCCCATGCTGCCATGGTTGCCCCTATGACGCGGGGCATAGACACCAGCAGCAATCTACCAGGAAAAGATCCCCACAGACGGTCCCGTGCCCCCGAGGGCAATCGCGAATGGGGACAGAGACTCAAGTATCTCAGGGGGAACTGGTTACGGAACCCGAGATTTTCCCTTGCAAGCTTCCAGCTAGCAGATGTACCATCACCAACAGGAACCGGAAGGGTCCAGAGGGGCGTACCCTAGTGGTTCCTCACTCTCTTCCCTGGACGAGGCTACGGCCCCAGGGCACGTCCATCCTCCGGACGATCTCAAACAGTTTCAAGAGCTGTTTAAGAGGGTGGCCTTCACGCAAGGCATCCAGACAGCAGAGGTGCAAGAGAAACACCATAAGCTCCTCAAAAATCTGAGACCTCCGGCCTCCTCCAAAATAGCAATACCGCTTGATGAAGCAATCTTGGAGTCCGCCACTATGATATGGCAGACCCCTGCGACTATTCCGCCTGTCCACAAGAGAGCGGATAAGAAATACTTCGTTCCGGCGAAGGGCATGGAGTTCCTGTTCAGCCACCCATAACCAAATTCCTTGGTGGTGGAGTCGTCGCAACAAAGATCAAAGACATCTCAATTCAAGACAGGGGGAACAGACAAAGATGCCAAGAAGCTAGAGCTGTTCGGCAGAAAGGTCTACTCCTCCTCCACTCTACTGTTGCAAATGGCAAATTATGCAGCGCATCTAGCGCACCATAATTTCGACAACTACACTAGGTTAACCTCCCTCATGGACTCGCTTCCAGAGGACAAGAAACCAGTGCTCAAGGCCATCGTGCAAGAAGACTACGCAGCCTCAAGGACAGGAGTTCAGATCACCCTGGATGTTGCGGACACAGCAGCACGCTCCACAGCTATGGCAGTGGTGATGCGAAGGGAGTCCTGGCTCCAGACTTCGGGTATACCGAGGGATCTGCAGGCAAAGATAGTCAGTCTTCCCTTTGACTCGCAGAAGCTGTTTGTTGAATCAACTGACTCGGTCCTTCATTCCAGTAAAGATTCAAAAGCCACACTTCAGACCCTGGGGATTTACACCCCTCTATACAGAAGGAAAAAGTACTACCCTCAACAAAGACGGTACCAGTACCAGCCACAGCGTCCCCAGTACCACAGGGGTTACGAGCAAGGGCGACATCAACAGCACCAGCAGTACAGAACTCCCAGGCGACGTTCCCAACAGAGCCGTGCGTCCTCGGGGCAGGGCCAAAGGCCACAAGTTTGACACACAGATCCAGGGCTGCGCCATCACTACCATCGCACAAGGTCATCCGAAGTGGCTATTCCACCATCGCCTCCGACCATTCTACGACCAGTGGCAAAGGATCACCACAGACAAATGGGTGCTGGAGATCATAGCCACGGGGTACGCCATCCCCTTCCAGTCGCTCCCACTGCCACGACCTCCACCCAGGCCCCACCTCCAGGAGGCCTCCCACGTAGCGAGGCTCAAGCAGGAGGTAGACCATCTCATGCTCATAGGGGCAGTGGAAAGAGTGCCGGAGCAACTGCAAGGGAAAGGGTTCTACTCGAGGTACTTCCTCACGGAGAAAAAGACAGGAGGCTGGAGGCCCATCTTAGATCTTCGAGGCCTCAACCGGGACCTGCGCAAGCAACGCTTTCGGACGATCACAATCGCCTCCATTCTTACGGCACTAGACGATGGAGATTGGTCTGCAGCCCTCGACTTACAAGTCGCGTATTTTCACATAACTATCCATCCGGCTCACCGACGATTCGTCCGGTTCGTGGTAGGCAAAGAACATCTTCAATACAAGGTCCTACCGTTTGTCCTCTCCTCGGCCCCCAGAGTCTTCACCAAGACCTTGGCAGTGGTGTCAGCCTACCTGCACAGACAGGGGGTATTTATATTCCCATATCTGGACGACTGCCAACTCAAAGGGGCCTCGAAGGGGGAGGTACTACGCATGATACGCGTCACAGCAGGCACGTTCTCTTCGCTAGGCCTGGTTATCAATCTGGCAAAATCAAAGATAGAGCCCACACAGGACATAGAGTTCATAGGGGCACACATAAATTCTATTACAGCGAGAGTGTATCTACCAGAGACTCGCTTTCGGGCCATCGGTTCCCTCGTGCAAGTCATCACCTTCAGCCCTACGGTGCCGGTCCTGACGTGCTTACAGCTGCTGGGCCACATGGCAGCGGCGACGTTCGTAGTACAGAACGCCAGGTTACACATGCTCAGCATGCGGCACTGGCTGGCGAGCGTATACAAACCGGCAGCACACACCGTTCACAGGGTGGTGTCGCCCACAGCAGAGGTGCGCAAATCCCTGCAATGGTGGGTAAACCCCAAGAACTTGCTAACAGGGGTACCCTTCCACCAACCACAAATATTGGTTTTTCTTACTACAGATGCCTCCCTCATAGGGTGGGGAGCACACATGGGCGAAGAGGTGACTCAAGGGCTGTGGTCCTCCACGGAGCAGTCACTGCACATAAATATACTGGAGCTCATAGCAGTGTTCAACGCCTTCAGACACTTTCGAGACCATATACAAGGCAAAGTAGTCGGGATCAGTACAGACAATACCTCCACCATGTTTTATATAAATCGGCAAGGAGGAGCTCGGTCCCGTGCCTTATGTGCGGAAGCAGTCCGGTTATGGAACTGGTGCATCGCCGACAATATAATCTTGAAAGCCTCGTACTTACCAGGTGCTCACAATGTGAAGGCAGACCAGCTGAGCAGGCGTTTCGCACTCACGCACAAGTGGCAGATCCATCCCGATCTGCTACGACCGATTTTTCACGCATGGGGTTTTCTCCAGATAGACCTGTTTGCCACTCAACACAACAAGAAGTGCCCACGATTCTGCTCCAGGGCAGGACTGGGACGGGGGTCCCTGAGGGACCCGTTCGCGATCTCCTGGAGGGGCCCCCTGCTTTACGCTTTTCCTCCCACAGCGCTGATCCACAAAGTCTTGCAGAAAGCCAGGAGGGAAGGAGCCCGAATGATCCTGCTAGTCCCAACGTGGGATCGACAGCAATGGTTCCCCCTACTCCTGCGCATGTCCGACTGTCCACCGATGCCCCTTCCGGTGGCGCCGGATCTGCTCACGCAAGCCCAGTGGTCCATAGTGCATCCGCACCCCCAAGGCCTGCGACTACAAGTGTGGTTAATCCATGGCTCAGCTCCCTAGAGAGCATATGTATGGAGGAAGTGCAACAAGTCCTAGAAAGTAGCAGGAGGACTTCCACCAGGAAGACCTACAAGCAGAAATGGGCTTGCTTCACGGCATGGTGTTCTACCAAACAGCTAGGCCCCCTTTCGGTGCCTATACCTGTAATATTAGAGTATTTACTGGACCTCAAGAGAGGACTCTCACTATCCTCGTTAAAGGTCCACCTTGCCGCCATTTCGGCGTTCAGACACGAAGAGGAAGGGCACACGGTGTTCGCCCATCCCATGGTTACCAGGTTCCTCAAAGGGTTGGTAAACCTATACCCCCCTTGGAAACCGCTTCCACCTTCGTGGAACTTGGACCTGGTGCTTAATGTGCTAACGGGACCACCGTTTGAGCCTTTGGCCACGGTTTCCCTCCGCCTCCTTATGATAAAGATGACCTTTCTTCTCGCAATCACGTCAGCTCGCAGGGTGAGCGAGCTTGCGGCAGTTATGGCAACGCCACCCTGCACTGTTTTTTCCAAGGAGGCGGTAACCATACAGCTGCATCCAGCCTTTGTTCCCAAAGTTTCTTCTGAGTTTCACATTAACGAACCTATTGTTTTACCCTCGTTTTATCCAAAGCCTCATAACTCTAACAAAGAGGCGCGCCTACACCTCTTGGACGTGAGGAGGGCACGAGCCTTCTATATAGACAGGACCAAGTCCTTCCGGAAAATGGATAGACTCCTTGTCTCTCTCGCTCCCAAATCGAAAGGAGAAGGTCTCTCTTCGCAGAGAATCTCGAAGCACATCGTATCCTGCATAAAAATGTGCTACGAACTCAAAAAGACTCCTTTATTGGCCACTCCCAGGGCTCATTCCACTAGGGCGGTGGCAGCATCAACAGCCTTTTTGAAGGGCCTTGCGCTAAAAGACATTTGCAGAGCGGCGACTTGGTCATCCTATGACACCTTCGCCAAACATTACGCCCTTCACAGGGTATTCCAAGAGGATACCCGTCTCTCGACAGCGGTCCTCTCGGGGACAAGCTGCACATAATCCGATTACCCACCTCCTATCTTGGGTTACTGCTGGGTAGTCACCTAATGTCGAGCACCCACGGGGACACTCGAAGAAGAAAGAAAGGTTACTCACCGTAATAACGGTGGTTCTTCGAGAGGTGTCCCCGTGGGTGCTCCACTACCCGCCCATCCTCCCTGCTTCGGATCTCTGTTTAGTGTTTTGCAGGAGCATCCGAGGCAGTTGGTCAAGGAACTGGCGGGGACCGGATCGCGCACGTGGCCAGGAGCGCGCAAGGGAGCGGCGCGCTCCGGCGCATGCGCGGTCCGGCAGAAACTGCTTGGAAGATCCGATCTGCGGTGCCGGGCGAGCCCAACACCTAATGTGGAGCACCCACGGGGACACATCTCAAAGAACCACCGTTACTACGGTGAGTAACCTTTCTTTATCCCCCTAACCACATCTTAGTGAAGATTTTTGTTTGGAATTTCTCTTTGATGCTCAGGCAGTACACAGTTAAATTACCTGTGAATGGATGACAATTGTGTGTTGTGATTGGTATATGATGGAGGGGGACTTTTCCTTTGCAACTTACTGTCACTAACTTGTATTTCAAAATGTGTAAGGATCAGCAGATCATAATGGAGTATGGTGGATTTATCCACTTTCACCTTATTTGGTTAGATTTGCAACTGACACAGAGGCAAATCCATTTCCTCAATCACCCAATTGTAATAATTAGGTCTTTCTTGCTTGATTATTATGCAGGTAATATTTCCTCAGGGAAAAGGACAGATAAGAACGAAAATGGTATTATTGTGTCAAAAAGTGAGCAGGCTGCAGGGGGGCATCCAGTCCCAGAAACAGGTAAGACTGATACACATTTTAACCAACTGATTTTGCTCTTTGTGACTTTTATGATGTTTAAAATAAATAGGCCAGCTAGTATTTTTCAGATAGGTGTGACAGTCCTCGATAAAAATAAGGACAGGATTAGTACAGGGCTTGCCAACCAGTTAGAGACAAAGCCAAAATAGAGGATAGCGTGCAAGGAGCCACATATTCTGTATTTATATTTTATATAGATGTATAAAAATATAGGTCAATATATAGATACATAATATGTCTAAATGGTCTCCACCTCCCCCAGAGCCAGGCACTCCCAGCAGCCTCCCTCCACTCTAAGTGAACGTCCTCCCCCACCTCCAGAGCCAGGGTCTCCCAGAGCCAGCCACTGCTAACCTTTCCCCTCCCCAGACCCAGGCTCCACCAGCCCACCCTCTGCTCTAAATCAATGTGCTTTCCCCCCAAAGCCAGGCACCCCCAGCCCCAACCCCCACTCTAATTCCATGCCAGCAACTCACTGGAGCCGCCGTTGGAGATGCTGCCATGCGCTTCTCCCACCAAGCGGTGGGGCACATGAATGCACTAGCAGATGGTACTTGCAGTGTGTGGCTCTGAGAGGAGCCACTGCCACGTGCTTCTCCCACCAAGCAGTGTGGTGCATGCACAGAGCAGGCGGGCAGCACTCCCAGTGCGCTGGTCTGAGGAGCTGCATTTAAAGCCTCAAAGAGCTGCAGGTGGGCCACCCCGGCTTAGTATGGCACCCTAGCAACATTTCAGCTAATGCCAGATTTGTATGACAGTTTGCCAATGTAAGGTACACAAGGTAGGTTTGCATTACTTCAGCTGGACTGGTGTGCTGGTTGCTTAAAGCCTGCAAGACAACTGTAGTTCTTCCCCACCCCACCTTTAGTATGTTAAAGCATAAACTTTCTTACTCACTCTTTAGGTGCTGTGCTACCCCTGGCTTTAGGGTTGGCCATCACTGCTTTGCTCCTGCTTATGGTTGCTTGTCGACTGCGTTTGGTGAGACAGAAACTTAAAAAAGCTCGCCCCATTACATCGGAGGAGTCTGACTATCTCATAAATGGGATGTATCTATAAAGATGTTGCTTGTTTTCTCCACTTTGCAGTTTTCCCTAAGCTTCTGTCACCAGCAAATGACCATTGCTTTGGTAAGACTAGCTTAAAAATAAATTCAAAGAAATCTTTTTAAAGTCTGCAAGAAGAGAAACCTGTTCACCCATTTGGTTACATAGTATGTTTTTTTATTAATTGGATAGATCCTGATGTAGTTAAAAATCAGTGTGGACTATGTTGGAATAACCATATTTTTATTACATATAAAAATGGTGTAGGTTGGAGAGACTGCCCCTGGATGGCAGAGTACCTTAGCCTTTCACCTCATTTACTTGTGTCCAGGAACACAACTGGACACAGTTGTAAGTTTCATATCTCATAGTAGCCCAGGATTAGCATAACTAGGATATAGGGAATCAGAATGGAGACAGACAGACCTGTGTAGGAAAGCAGGTACAGTGCCAGCCAAAACCTTGCCTTTCTCCTCTCAATGCTGTCAGAAGAACTGCCCTCTAAAATGTAAAAACTGTGTTGTTCAGCATGTTAATTTACCATCTGAGGAGGATTTGTGCATGTTAAAAATGCAGCTTATACACTGGAAATACTTTTGTCCAAAGTTTGTGTCTTTGTAAATTAACAGCAAAGTGCCACCTTTTGAATTTCAACTTTGATTTTGTAGAAGAGCATTCCCCCATTCTGCGTAGCTTAAATCCCTTTATCTTGCAAACATGTAACACCCCAGTGAAAATTTTTAGCCCTTTTGGACTCACCCCCTGTGAACAGCACAATTATGTGAGATCATGCAACTGTCTCCTCCCCTAAAGCTCATAGCTTGTTCAGTCTTTTCTAGTTCTATCCCAACACTCAGAATTTTTAAAGACATTCCTACAATGACTGTTTCTTGAGCCAGGCAATACCTTTGTTAGATTTATTCTATTCAATGTTGTCAATAAGTGAAGTTAACTTCAGCCAGACATAGTGCTCTTACTGCTTCTATGACAGTGAGATTGACACTCAGGACTAAATTTTCCATATAAATACTGGTGAGACATTGTTCCTGCTTTTTGGAGAAGTTTACGGAACTTATCAATTGAACCCTTAGCTCCAGTGACTATCCCCATAAAAATCTCCTAGAATTAGAACAAGTAATTGATGTTTGAATGAATTTAAGATGTGCTAACAGTAAAATGTGCTTAATACATGTTAAATATATACTGTGCTGCTTATCCTGTTTGTCTGAATGTGCAAGGGTGTGTCATACGCATCAGGAGTCCCTGTTTTAAAAGAAAAAAAAAAACCAAGACGAATGAGGCATGCATCTTTTTGTATGTCATCCTTTGTATGACAAGGAATTAAAATCAATTTGAATATTGCTATGGTATACAGCTCACTCATCAAAAAGCCCATGATGTTCAAGTCTCGATTACCTTTATGTAAAATAATAGTGATAATAAACCTATTTTATTCTTACATATTGAACTGTGTTCATTTGCAGTTACAAGTTTAAATTCTCATGTTAACATTGTCCTCACCAGTTTGCATTTTCTGGAGGGAAAGAGCGATCAAAGCACCATGTCAATAGTATATTTCCCTGCTTCCCTTCTGGGATCACGGTTCTTTTAGCCAGAAATGCTATCCTCAAACTGAGAAACAATTTCCTAAAAAAAGTTACATGAAAATGGAAACTTATATGTGAGCGATGTTGTGATCTGAATTTTTTTTATATTAAAAATGCAGTTAAATCAGATTTGCAACTATTGCTCCTTTTAAAAGTTATACTTCAAGGGTAACATTCACAGTAATTGAAATATCTCCACTAGTTTAATGGCCTATAAAGGCACTTTATTTTTCTTACTTGCTCTCCCATCACTTTGTACCATTGGAAATTTCTGCTAAAGGGAGAATAATTGGTGTAAAAACCAGGCACGTACCTATTTCTAACTATCGCTCTTCGAGTGCTTGTTCAGCTTATTCCAGTTAGGTGTCTGCACACGCATGTGCACAGTAGCCTAAAGATTTTCCCATAGCATCACCTGTAAGAGTCAGTCTGGGCACCCCCTGGCATCATGCTTTCATGGCATCCAGCGTAGAGCTCTGTTGACCCACCTCCTCTTAGGTTCCTCCATGTCAGCTACTCCAAAGGCGTGGGTGCTTACGGGAATAGACAGGAACACCAGATCTTAAAGAACAGTTACAAGAAGGTACATAATCATTTTAAGTTTGAGTGCTTGTATAACAACTACATGAATCACAAGCAGTTTAGGAGGTGAGGTTAGAGTTAACCACCTCTCATCTAAAAGCAGCATCCTCTTTAGCTTGCTGAGTAATCGTATAATAGAAGGCAAAGGTATGGATTGAGGACCACATAGCTATTCTAGGGCTTTTATGAGCAGGGGAACTTGATCTAGAAATGCTGTGGAAGAAGCTTTTGCTCTGGTGAAATGTGCTATGATCGGAGGTGCAGGACCTTCTACTAGCCTGTAGCACTCTCCAAGACACGATACGACACATGCTGTTGTATCAGTTGGCCTTTCATTCTACCTGCAAGTGCCTCAAAACATTTTTGTTCCCTCAGTAGACATGATTCTGGGATGCACTAATGGGAGCGTTCTAATAATAACTAATAGGAGCGAGACACAAGAAGTAATTCTCCTGCTCTACTCTGCACTGATTAGGCCTAAATTGGCATCATGTCCAGTTCTGGGCACATTTCAAAAAAAGATGGACAAATTAGAGAGGGTCCACAGAAGAGCAACAAAAATTATTAAAGGTCTAGAAAAACAATCTATGAGGGAAAACTGAAAGAATTGTGTTTGTTTAGTTTGGAAAAGCAAAGATGTGAGTTGGAACACGATAGCTGTTTTCAAGTATCTAAAATGGTGTTACAAGGAAGAGGGAGACAACTGTTCTCCTTGACCTCTGATGATAGGACAAGAGGCTATGAGCTTAAATTGCAACGAGGGATTTAGGTTGGACATCAGGAAAAACTATCTGTACAGTTAAACACTAAAATAAAAGGTCTGGACAGACTCTACCCACGTGTACAAATTCATTCCCACATGAGAGCTTAATTTAGTCCCATGTAGACTCACGGTCCTGCCCTTCAAGCCCTTGGTGAACTGTTCATTACAGTACTTCTCCTATAAGGCAGCTTTCTTGGTGGTCATAACCTCGGCCAAGAGACCATTGGCACAGAGGACGCTGACATCAAAACTACCCTACAGTGTTCTACAAGGACAAGGTCCAGCTCAGGCCTAGCCAGCTTTTCTTCCAAAAGTAGTGTCTCAGTTCCACTTGAACCAAGACACTTTTATCTCAGTGTTTTATCCCAAGCCATGTTCTAGTGCCAAGGAGCAGAAACTGCACTCCCTCAATGTCCACAGAGCACTGGCCTTTGACACTGAGCAAACAAAAACATTTTGTAGCAGTTTTGTGGCAGAGAGATAGTTCTTTCATGCCAGCTACTCCAAATGGTGTGTGTGTGGCACTCATATTATGCTCCCATTTGTATTATATTTTCTCACTTCCATCTGTAAACGTGTTTTCCGTGCTACACCCTTCACGTGGATAACTTCACAACCTTTTCACAAATCATTAAGGCCTCCTCAACCACTTCTTTCCTAAAACACTTTATTCATGTCACCCACAAAAAGAAAGGTTACTCACTGTAGTAACGGTGCTTCTTCAAGATGTGTCCCCGTGGGTGCTCCACATTAGGTGTCGGGCTCGCCCGGCGCTGCAGATCGGATTTTCCAAGCAGTTTCTGCCACACCACGCATGCACCGGTGCGCGCCACTCCCTTGCGCGCTCCTGGCCACGTGCGCGATCCAGTCCCCACCAGTTCCTTGACCAACCGCCTCGGATGCTCCTGCAAAACACTAAACAGAGATCCGAAGCGGGGAGGATGGGCGGATGGTGGAGCACCCACGGGGACACATCTCGAAGAACCACCATTACTACGGTGAGTAACCTTTCTTTCTTCTTCGAGTGCCCCCGTGGGTACTCCACATTAGGTGACTACCCAGCAGTAACCCAAGATAGGAGGTGAGCAATCGGATCATGTACAGCTTGTCCCCGAGAGGACCGCTGTCGAGAACTGGGTATCCTCTTGGAATACACTGTGAAGGGCGTAATGCTTTGCGAAGGTGTCATAGGATGACCAGGTCGCCGCTCTGCAAATGTCCTTTAGCGCAAAGCCCTTGAAAAAGGCTGTTGATGCCGCCACCGCCCTAGTGGAGTGAGCCCTGGGCCTGGCCAGTAAAGGAGTCTTCTTGAGTTCGTAGCACATTTTTGTGCAGGATACGATGTGCTTTGAGATTCTCTGCGAAGAGAGACCTTCTCCTTTCGATTTGGGAGCGAGAGAGACCAGGAGTCTATCCGTTTTCCGGATGGGCTTGGTCCTGTCTATATAGAAGGCCAGCGCCCTCCTCACATCCAGGAGGTGTAGGCACGCCTCTTCGTTAGAGTTATGAGGCTTTGGATAAAACGAGGGTAAAACAATAGGTTCATTAATATGAAACTCTGAAGAAACCTTAGGAACAAAGGCTGGATGCAGCCGTAGAGTCACCGCCTCCTTGGAAAAAACAGTGTAGGGTAGCGTTGCCATAACTGCCGCAAGCTTGCTCGCCCTGCGAGCAGACGTGGTTGCGAGAAGGAAGGTCATCTTCATCGTAAGGAGGCGGAGGGGAACCGTGGCTAAAGGCTCGAACGGTGGTCCCGTTAGCGCATTAAGCACCAGGTCCAAGTTCCACGAAGGTGGAAGCAGTTTCCGAGGGGGGTATAGGTTTACCAACCCTTTGAGGAACCCGGTAACCATGGGATGGGCGAACACCGTGTGCCCTTCCTCTTCGCGTCTGAACGCCGAAATGGCGGCAAGGTGGACCTTTAACGAGGATAGTGAGAGTCCTCCTCTCGAGGTCCAGTAAATACTCTAATATTACAGGTATAGGCACCGAAAGGGGGGCTAGCTGTTTGGTAGAACACCATGCCGTGAAGCGAGTCCACTTCTGCTTGTAGGTCTTCCTGGTGGAAGTCCTCCTGCTACTTTCTAGGACTTGTTGCACTTCCTCCATACATGTGCTCTCTAGGGAGCTGAGCCATGGATTAACCACGCTTGTAGTCACAAGCCTTGGGGGTGCAGATGCACTATGGACCCCTGGGCTTGCGTGAGCAGATCCGGCGCCACCGGAAGGGGCATCGGTGGACGGTCCGACATGCACAGGAGCAGGGGGAACCATTGCTGTCGATCCCACGTTGGGACTAGCATGATCATTTGGGCTCCTTCCCTCCTGGCTTTCTGCAAGACTTTGTGGATCAGCACTGTGGGAGGAAAAGCGTAAAGCAGGGGGCCCCTCCAGGAGATCGCGAACGCGTCCCCCAGGGGCCCCTGTCCCAGTCCTGCCCTGGAGCAGAATCGTGGGCACTTCTTGTTGTGTTGAGTAGCAAACAGGTCTATCTGGGGAAAGCCCCATGTGTGAAAAATCGGTCGTAGCAGATCGGGACGGATCTGCCACTCGTGTGTGAGTGCGAAACGCCTGCTCAGCTGGTCTGCCTTCACATTGTGAGCGCCTGGTAAGCACGAGGCTTTCAAGGTTATATTGTTGGCGATGCACCAGTTCCACAACCGGACTGCTTCCGCATATAAGGCACAGGACCGAGCTCCTCCTTGCCGATTTATATAAAACATGGTGGAGGTATTGTCTGTACTGATCCCGACTACTTTGCCTTGTATATGGTCTCGAAAGTGTCTGCAGGCGTTGAACACTGCTATGAGCTCCAGTATATTTATGTGCAGTGACTGCTCCGTGGAGGACCACAGCCCTTGCGTCATCTCTTCGCCCATGTGTGCTCCCCACCCTATGAGGGAGGCATCTGTAGTAAGAAAAAACGATATTTGTGGTTGGTGGAAGGGTACCCCTGTTAGCATGTTCTTGGGGTTTATTCACCATAGCAGGGATTTGCGCACCTCTGTTGTGGGCGACACCACCCTGTGAACGGTGTGTGCTGCTGGTTTGTATACGCTCGCCAGCCAGTGCTGCATGCTGGCATGTGTACCCTGGCGTTCTGTACTACGAACGTCGCTGCTGCCATGTGGCCCAGCAGCTGTAAACACGTCAGGACCGGCACCGTAGGGCTGAAGGTGATGACTTGCACGAGGGAGCCAATGGCCCGAAAGCGTGTCTCTGGTAGATACGCTCTAGCTGTAATAGAATTTATGCGTGCCCCTATGAACTCTATGTCCTGTGTGGGGTCTACCTTTGATTTTGCCAGATTGATAACCAGGCCGAGTGAAGAGAACGTCCCTGCTGTGACGCGTATCATGCATAGTACCTCTTCCTTCAAGGCCCCTTTGAGTAGGCAGTCGTCCAGATACGGGAATAGAAATACCCCCTGTCTGTGCAGGTAGGCTGACACCACTGCCACGGTCTTGGTGAAGACTCTGGGGGCCAAGGAGAGGCCAAACGGTAGGAACTTTTATTGAAAATGTTCTTTGCCTACCATGAACCGGAGGAATCGTCGGTGAGCCGGATGGATAGTTATGTGAAAATACGCATCTTGTAAGTCGAGGGCTGCGAACCAATCTCCATCGTCCAGTGCCGTAAGGATGGAGGCGATTGTAATCATCCGAAAACATTGCTTGCACAGGTCCCGGTTGAGGCCTCGAAGATCTAAGATGGGCCTCCAGCCTCCTGTCTTTTTCTCCGTGAGGAAGTACCTCGAGTAGAACCCTTTCCCTTGCAGTTGCTCCGGCACTCTTTCCACTGCCCCTATGAGCATGAGATGGTCTACCTCCTGTTTGAGCCTCGCTACGTGGGAGGCCTCCTGGAGGTGGGGCCTGGGTGGAGGTCGTGGCAGTGGGAGCGACTGGAAGGGGATGGTGTACCCTGTGACTATGATCTCCAGCACCCATTTGTCTGTGGTGATCCTTTGCCACTGGTCGTAGAATGGTCGGAGGCGATGGTGGAATAACAGCTTCGGATGACCTTGTGCGATGGTAGTGATGGCGCAGCCCTGGATCTGTGTGTCAAACTTGTGGCCTTTGGCCCTGCCCCGAGGACGCACGGCTCTGTTGGGAACGTCGCCTGGGAGTTCTGTACTGCTGGTGCTGTTGATGTCGCCCTTGCTCGTAACCCCTGTGGTACTGGGGATGCTGTGGCTGGTACTGGTACCGTCTTTGTTGAGGGTAGTACTTTTTCTTTCTGTATGGAGGGGTGTAAATCCCCAGGGTCCTAAGTGTGGCTCTTGAATCTTTACTGGAATGAAGGACCGGGTAAGTTGATACAGCAAACAGCTTCTGTGTGTCAAAGGGAAGATCGACGATCTTTGCCTGCAGATCCCTCGGTATACCCGAAGTCTGGAGCCAGGACTCCCTTCGCATCACCACTGCCATAGCTGTGGAGCGTGCTGCTGTGTCCGCAACATCCAGGGCGATCTCAACTCCCGTCCTCGAGGCCGCGTAGCCTTCTTGCACGATGGCCTTGAGCACCGGTTTTTCGTCCTCTGGAAGCGAGTCCATGAGGGAGGTTAACCTAGTGTAGTTGTCGAAATTGTGGTTCGCTAGATGCGCTGCGTAATTTGCCATTCGCAACAGTAGTGTGGAGGAGGAGTAGACCTTTTGCCGAACAGCTCTAGCTTCTTGGCATCTTTGTCTGTTCCCCCTGTCTTGAATTGAGATGTCTTTGATCTTTGTTGCGACGACTCTACCACCAAGGAATTTGGTTGTGGGTGGCTGAACAGAAACTCCATGCCCTTCGCTGGCACGAAGTATTTCTCGTCCGCTCTCTTGTGGACAGGCGGAATAGTCGCAGGGGTCTGCCATATCATAGTGGCGGACTCTAAGATTGCTTTGTCAAGCGGTATTGCTATTTTGGAGGAGGCCGGAGGTCTCAGATTTTTGAGGAGCTTATGGTGTTTCTCTTGCACCTCTGCTGTCTGGATGTCTTGCGTGAAGGCCACCCTTTTAAACAGCTCTTGAAACTGTTTGAGATCATCCGGAGGATGGACGTCCCCCGGGGTTGTAGCCTCGTCCGGGGAGGAGAGCGAGGAACCACAAGGATACACCTCTCTAGACCTTTCCGGTTCCTGTTGGCGATGGTACATCCGCTTGCTGGAAACTTGCGAGGGAAAATCTCGGGGTTCCGTAACCAGTTCCCCCTGAGATACTTGAGTCTCTGTCCCCGTTCGCGATTGCCCTTGGGGATACGGGACCGTCTGTGGGGATCTTTCCCTGATAGAATGCCAGTTGTGTCTATGCCCCGCATGATAGGGACGACGATGGCAGCATGGGCACTGTTCTTGAGAAGGTGACCTGGACCACTCCCTTGTTGCATACCCCCCCGCGTGTGGGGGAGCGAGATCGTCGAGAGACCTGGGACACTGGAGAGAGCGATTTGTGATAGTACTGCAGCGGCTCAAACCCCAAGAAGGGTGAGGGTGGTCCTAGCCAGGGTGAGGCTGGTTGTAAAAATGGAGACGGGGACTCCGGGTAGGCTAGGGGGGACCCCTGCCTTCTAGTTCGAGTCCGCAGCATGAGCGGAGGGCTGAGAGAAAGCTACTCTGCAGCCCTGTCTGGAGAGGAGCTGCGGTGCCTTGTTTTCTGTATAGCCTTCCCCCTCCCTTGAGGGGGTAGCTCTGCCCCCTGACGTGCAGGGGATCTCGGCCCCGTCCGCGCTGCGCTCAGCACGCTCTTGGGAGGTGTCGCGTGGTTGGTGTCCTCCAGTGTCTGCAGGCTACGTGCCTGCACGCTCTGCACCGCCGGTTCCCCGGGGGTCGGTGCCGCTGCCTGCGGGGCCGCTGGTACCAGCGCTTGTTTAGCCGCCGCCCTGCCTGCAGTGCGGGGCGGCTGTTTGATCATCGGAGGCTGAGCTGCCTCCATGTGGCTCTCTGTGCCGCCGCCGATCAGCTGTTGCTGCGGCTGGGGGCTGTGCGCTCCTCCCGTCCCACTCGCTGTTGCTGCTGGCAGGGATTGGGTTGGGGAGACTTTCCTCTGTTTTTGCACTGATGGGGTGAGGGAGGCAGCTTTCCTTTTATGGGCCCCGGAGGGTCCCTCCTGCTGCGGCCACTCCGGCACTTCTGGCTGGAGGGCCTTGTCGAATAGCAGCATTTTAAGCCGCATCTCCCTGTCCTTCCTTGCTCTGGCTGTTAATTTTGCACAGAAGGAGCATTTCTGCATGACATGGGACTCCCCAAGGCACGTTATACAGTGACTGTGCCCATCAGACGCTGGCATTGTCTCTCGGCAAGACTCACATTTCTTGAATCCTGAAGAGGACATTGTTGGTGAGTCTTTTAGTTGTTAATGGGGTACTTAGCACCTTCTCTGTGCTGTTTTCCCCCTCTCGGATAGCCTGCCGCGGCAGGAGGGCTAATGGCCCTAGGCTCCTGGCCTCCAGTGCTCCGCTTGTTACTAGGACCGGACTGAATTCCGTCCTGCTTGTTGTTTCTTGTTTTTTTGTTTTTTTTTGAAAATAACAACTGGCTAACTTAACAATAGACTAAGAACTTGAAAACTTTAAAGAAAACAGCTAAAAACCATTGAATACGCTAACTTGGCCGTAGCCTAGTTGGATTCCGTCTGCAGCCGATAGCGGTTAAGAGGAACTGGCGGGGACCGGATAGCGCGCGTGGCCAGGAGCGTGCAAGGGAGCGATGCGCACCGGCGCATGCACGGTCCGGCAGAAACTGCTTGGAAGATCCGATCTGCGGCGCCGGGCAAGCCCGACACCTAATGTGGAGCACCCACGGGGACACTCGAAGAAGAAGTCAGGTTTTTTTTTTTTATCCTTGCAAATTCTGATACAAACTTAGTGTTTTAAAAACTGCACATCCTACTTCTTTACTTATTTTCTACTGCCTGTTGCATAAGACACCTGGGCCTTTTGAGCATGCCAGCAATTATGGAGTACTTCAATTCAGAAGTGATAGCAAGTGCTCTGTTTTAACACAGAGCTTTCTTTTTTCCTCTTTGATGTTGCCAGCTCAGGTTTTTTTCTATCTAATCTTCAAGATCGTTCTCCTAATGGTAGTGAATATGACAACAAAATTAGACCCAGTCTACAAGCCCTAAGTCTGAACTGATTGGCCTAAGTATGAATCCCAATCAATATCATCAAGCTTAATATTTCAAATACCTGTTTACAAACAGATCAGGACACTAATTAAAACCAGAGGAGAAATTCACATATTTCTGGTCATTCCCTAAATTAAGATCTCTAAGTATGTATATATGTTTCTCTTTGGACACAGGAATGATCAAAAAGTGACAGGCTTTATGCGAAACTATTTAAAGAGAAAAAAAATACTCAAATGGGTTCCTTGCACTCTTAATTTTATTTGGCAAAGTAGCAATTTTCAGATAGTTTACACTGCATTTATTCAAGCTCTTCAAATCCTCTGCATTTCACCATCATCTTCTCCAAGAAGCCTGCAGACCATAACCACAATGAAGAAATCTCACCTTTCAGACTCTCTGAATAGTATGCCTAGATTCAGCATCATGAACCCCTCCTGTGGAACAGGGATATTACTCCCCAATAACCTTAGTTTCAGAAGTTCATAGTTCCTGCACTGTGTGTGTCTTACATGGAAAATTTCAGATCTTGTCTACCACATCACCATCATCTAGATTGTTACTCTTCTAGAGAGCAGAATTTGAATACATTTGGAGTACTTCTTCTTCATTTAACTCATTAGTGAGAAAAAGCTAAGTTGAGAACTCAGTAAATTCAAATGACAGTGACCAAAAGACAAAAAATTAGGACTAAGGTGGTGTTCTGTGGAGGCATTTTAAACTCCATGCATCATTTAAGATATCACTTTAACACTAAGGACAGATTCACAGTTGATTGTCGATCAGCACAAGTTGACATTAGATGCAAACTGATTTTTCCTTTTTGTATTTTCTAGAACAAGCATTAAGTAATTAAGTGACTTCCTTAATTGACATTTAGTGTCCCTTACAGGATTAATGTGTATGGGCTCCCAAACTTGACTTAAAAGATCAGGGGGAGAGAATATATTAACCTCCCAAATGGCTAAATAGATGAGATGATAAATATATTTTACAAAGGAATAGAATGGGACTGACCTTCACATGAAGGTAATTTACTTATTCTTTCATATTTGAGAGGCCTTTCAATAATACCATTCATACTTTCAATGATGAACTCTATAGCAGAAAAATACATCTGTTTTAACACAAGCAAGCTGAATATTTTTCAAAAGAAACAGTAACCCTGTTGAATAAATCATATGGGTTCTTATTTATCTTGCCCTGGTTGTTGTAATGAAAGGCAAAAAAGCTCAATATATGCATTTTATCACCCAGTGACAGTGATCAGGAGTTGCAGGAAGAAAATATGCATCCCTAAAAGCAATCCAACAGCTTTGCAGATTTTCAAACTGCTTTGGATTTTCCTGATGTCATTAACTACAGCAAACAGAACATAAACCTGGGTCTCAAGAATGTTTTTAAAAAAAAAAACCTTTAAATTACTCTTTAAATTGGATATTGGTAGTGTTTATATATACACACATTTACATACTTTTTTGGTCAGTGTTTTGGGGTCCATTATTTTTTCTGTATTTTTCCTCTTCTGTAAAAAAAGAAAAGTTCACCTAAAACTTTAATCCAAATTTTTTCCATCATTGCCTGTACTTGGAAGAAGAAAGTACATAACTGCAGAGATTTTGTGTAAAAAGCAACTGATTTTTGAACTAAATGGATGTTAATTTTATTGGAGCACAGTGTTCTGCATTCCAAGCAAATATAGGTAACATACTGATCCTGATCTTCCATACAAGAAGCACACAAATTTTGTTTTTGCTTTTTTGCTTTATTTGGCAAAGCAGCACTGCATAAACTGTTCAGCGATTAGGACATAGCTTACACAGCATTTGTTATGTTAAATTAATGTGTGTGTGTTTAGTGAGCTACACAACAATACCGAGCTACAAGTTTCCTCATATTTTTTGACAAGGAAGGAAGGAACTATGTCAGTTATGTCCAGCCTGAACCACAGCGTTTATAACAAGAGCTGTCACCT
This sequence comes from Carettochelys insculpta, assembly GCF_033958435.1. Taxonomy (NCBI): domain Eukaryota; kingdom Metazoa; phylum Chordata; order Testudines; family Carettochelyidae; genus Carettochelys; species Carettochelys insculpta. The sequence goes on from NC_134139.1 coordinate 95,342,244, forward strand.
CTGATATCTTGAAGTTTCATATATACAAATGCCCACTTTAAAGGTAATAAAGCAGCTGATTGTATCTATTGCATGCTACTCTATGACACTGTGTCAAAAGCTTTAAAAAGGAAGTTCATCTCATTTGTTTTAGTAACATCTAGCAGACATCTGAACACAGAGAACCTGCCATTGTGCATGTAGTGTTCTAAGGTGCACAGAAGCAATTTTACCAAGGAACAATGGAGCTGAAGTAAAGTGTTCAAAAAGTAGCCACCACCAGAGTTCACAAGCTGTAGGTCATTGCATTTTTCAGAAATTCACTTCTTTAACCAGATGAAAGTAAAAAAGGCATGTTAAAAAGAAACAGCCCAAATTTAAAACTTTCTATCATTTCTTGACCAAATTTGCCTTGAGCCTCTAAAAAATAAAATGAAGACACCACACTTTTCCATGCTGATAACAGTATAACAAAATCCAAAACAAGCTGCAATGCTGTTGGTTTTCAAAAAGCTTTTAGAACTGGAGATAGGCAGTCCACTTTAACACTATGTTTGGATCAAGATGATGTAGCTTTTACAATTCATCCCTGCGGAAAGAAAATAAATGCAGTTATATTCTTCTCCCCAAGGAGTTCACGCTTGCAATTCTGTTTTTAAAATCAGCGATTATGCAGAACATTTCAAATACAGCAACAGAACTTCAGCAATCTCTTCAAGCGTTTAAGCCACAAAGAAAATCAACAGCAATCCACAGCACCTAAGACTACTAAGTGAAATACAGAACTACCGTGCAATATGGGTCCCTGATCCTTCAATTTCAAGTATATCATTTACATCCATGAACAAGTCAATTAAAATATCAACAGCTTAAAAAATACATGACTACCTGTTGTCTGAAGAAGTCACTGTCTTACATTCTGGGCCAGTTACTGGAAAAAGACTTGTTTGAAACTATGGTCCAATTATTCTCCGTACGTGCACAAAAGGCTGCAAGATGTGAAACCTGAGTTCAAAGTTAAAATTTACTTGCAGCGTGGTCAGATCTCACTGTGATGAAGAAGTGGAAAGAATCTGGCATTATCTATATGTTATGTCTGCTTATTTCATAGATCAACTTCATCAGTTTCTGAAGAAACTACTCGGGCCAGGGCTACACAATGAACCCCTCCAGCTGCTGAAGGAGGGATTACAAGCAGGGAGGTGTAAATACTCTAGACTAAAGTAAAAGGAACAGAACAGTTTACCTAATCATGTTTTGCCACTAAGATGAGCCCCAAATAATTAAGGTTTGTATTAATGTAGGTTTAAACAATAAGATGTAGAACCCATATTCCAACTGTGAAATGAGGATACATCAGTGACTGAACTCTAAATCTCAAATATTCTTTTTTAAAAAGCATTAGTTTTATACCTACTATTTTCCTACTTGTCAAAGCTGAAAGGTATGAACAAGTCCATCATGGAGAAAGTTCAATTACTGTAACAGAACAGTAGGTTTGCCTTTACCTTCAGAGAATGAAAGCACCATACAAAGGCAAAACATTTGCCTTATTTCATTTCAGGCTGCTTTTACACATGCCACCTCCCCTTGGAGGGGGCATAGTAATGAGGCAATCTGAAGCAGGCTAATGAGGAGCTAACCTGCATATTCAGCGCCTCACTAGCGTAACAGCAGCTGCACAAATTTTGAAGTGCAGACTTTGAATTGCAGATTGACCGTAAAGATGGGGGCAGCTTCGAAATAAGCGCCCCACTTCAACATCCCCTTACTCTGATCTAGTTCTGTGGGACTAACAGAATGTCGAAGAGCAGCGCTTATTTCAAAGCTGCCCCCATCTACACTGTCTACCTGCAATTCAAAGTCTGCACTTTGAAATTGTGTGGCTACCATTATGCTCATGAGGCCCTGGACATACACGTTAGCAGCTCATTAGCCTGCTTCAAATTGCCTCATTACCATGCTCCCTCCAAACGGAGGTGGCATGTGTAGAAGCAGCCTTAGAGTAGTCTATCTCGCTAATATTAAAAATGGCACAAGTTGTGTTTATTAAGAGCAACGTCACTTGTGTGATTCCTGGCAGAATACAACAGTATTTCAATCTACTAATGCAAGCCAGCCTACAAAATACAGCTACATGCATACAAGCAACAAAAAGAAAAGTGTTCAGCTCCTAAAGAAGATGCATTTATATTTATTGTATGGATTATGTACAACTCTTTAAAGCCAACTGAAAGGCTTTTACCTTATCAAGACGAGAGTTTAAAGTTTGAGCTTCTTCCTTAAGCTGATACTAATTCCTAAAGCAGTTAGGCAGCTGCAATCCTTCTTGCAGTAATTGGCTTTTTGGTTTTGGATCCAAGAGGTACATTTTAAGTGCAAGGAGAGGGATTTAGTGGTGCAATTACAGGCAATGTTGTTCATATGGCTAAATTCTATTTCGTTTAATATTTACAACAAAACTGGTAATACTAGCATATTGGCAAAGCCCTGTGTGCCTAAGTGTTAATAGGGCTCTCCACATTGTAATATCAAGGCATAAAGGCAATATTACAACATATTAAGAAGCCTGATATTAATTGTGACAAACCAGATTATTGAAATGTTTTGTTTTAATAGGAAGTTATTTTGCTTAGCAATACTAATGCGTTCTTAATACCCAAATTCATGTCCAATGGAATACTGTAATATAAATAATTTGCTCTGACATTTATTTTCATTGTATGCTGTGTTAAGCAAATCCTGACAAAATGTTAATGCAACTTCCTGCAAGTACAAATAAATTTTAGTATGGAAAAAAACCTGTAAAATTAGTGGTATTATTCATTTTTGTACATTAAAATCTACACACGGGCTATGGTTACAATACAGAGCTCTGTCAACAGAAGTCACTGTTGAAAGAGATTTCTCAAGAAAACATCTGTTGACAGAGTACAGCCACAGACACACAAAAGCCAACTGGACGAGTGCTCTGCTTGTCAACAGAGCAGCAGGACTGCCTGGCTGCTCTCGCAACAAAACAGGCACTCAGGGCTGCCCACTGTCCTGGATGCCCAGGGTGTTGAGAGAAGACACCCCCAGAGCATCCACACAGCTTTTTTTTAAAATCGACAGAATCCATTAATGAAATGCGCTCTTCCTGAGCTAGGAGAGGCAGAAGGTTGTTGGCAGAAGTGCTGACTTTTGTCAACATACTGTCAACAAAACACATTTTGTGTGGACGTCACCAGTTTTGTCAACAAAACTTGCTAGTGTAGCCAGAGCCTAAGGGACTAAAGTGAAGCAACTGGGGTCTACAGAGTTTTGCTTGATTGTTATTAGCCAAATCAAAGAATGCCTAGGCGAGTCCATATTAAGACATGCTATATTTCAGGCATTTGAATTGTACTATTTTCCAAACATTTCAAGAAGTTGATGAGCAGGATATATAACATGTTGAATTAAATATTTCAAAATTTATAAAACTAAAGCCTATTTAATCAGATAACAATTCACAGGGTCCTAACTTAAAAAAGGTAAACAAACCTGTGGGCTTAACTGCAGATAATGAAAACACCAATAGCTGATCTAAACTTCAAGTGTAAAAGAAATTTGTAAAATAACAGGTTTCTACAGAAGTTCTGAAAGTAAAGAACTAATTATACTCCCTGATAAGTGCAAGACTGGTCCTGCAACAGGACTTTGAGTCATGTGAGTGTCTCTAGCTTTTGCTAGTTTTTGCCAAGGAATATTTTTTCCAAATTTCCTTGATAAACTCTTCTGTAGTCTCCTAAGTCTGTTTGAAAGGTCTCTCTAGTTCACTTAAATTTTCTTCTCTTTCTGACAGATTACTACTGACCATAAAGGCCTTATACAGTGTTGATTAATCCTCTCCATCTTTGGCATTTACACTTTTCCCAATCTTCCCCTCCAGTTACTGCATAGCCAAGCTATAAATACTTCATTTTTTCTCTTTAAAACTAACAGTCTCCTCTTTCAGCCTGTGGGTACTGAAAATATTGCCCTAAATGCTGGAATTTTTGAGGAGAACCAGCACGTACGAAAACCAGTGCTGTCAACCCTCAAACATTCAAAAGTTCTGAGCAGGGCCTCAAAATGATACTAGCTAAAAATCATGAGATTTTAAAAGACATTTTGGTTCCTTTCTGCTTGTCTTTTTAATGTTGGCATATTAATGGTTCATGTTTTTCTCTGCATCCATGAGGTCCAACAATTTTTTAAAAAAGAAAATGGAAATTACCAGGAAATAACCTGATTCTCCCACCTGGGAATTTAAGGAAAGAACAAAAGTATCATGACAGCTAGCAACGATAAGAAACAAATGAAGTCTGAGATAAAGCTAGCCTTGATGCGTAAGGGAAGAGAAATCAGAGGACTTAATTATTGGTCTTCATCTGCTGGGAAGAATTTTAACTAGATTAAGTTTGACTGGTTTTAATTTTCAAATCTGCAGTGTAGACCTTTTGATGATTCAGTACTAGTGCCTTCCTGTTCTCCCTACCACAGAACATTAGACTATTTTCTCTTTGATATCTTGCATTCTTTTTAGTTGCATGTTGTTATTTTCTGCCCTAAACTTTCTAGACCCCTTTGCATTTGTGTCCTTACTGATGGTAACAGCAACTTCCAATTTAATACCTTCAGCAAGTTTCACTGAGTTGTCATTACTTGCCCCTTCTTGATTGATAAATATTAGATCAAACATATATACTGGCAATATCCTATAACAGTGTTTCCCAAATGGTGTTCCGCAGAACAAATAAGGGTTCCGTGAGAAAATTCCATTACAATAGTTGACACCTTTTGGGGCTCCTTGCCCTGCTACAACTGAAACAATAGAACTGAATGTAATTGATTTAACAGCTGGCAGGGCAGCAGGAGGGATCTGGCCGTTAAACCAAATGAATTCAGTTCCATTATTTCAGTGGTGGCAGGGAGCCACAGAGACACCCTCACTCCCCCTGCTACTTGAGCAGCCACAGCACTCTGGTGGGTGTGGCTCAGATCACCCCCACCAGCGGAACACCCCCCATGTGAGCCTTCCTCCCACGGGGCACGTGTGGCCACCCAGTGTAGGCTCCCCAGTCAGCACCACAGATGGGTTAGTCCTGGGGGTCCGTTTGGGGCTGAGGTGGGTTAATCCTGGGAATGGGGGGCAGGGTTTGAGGTGGGAGGAGTTAAGTCTGGGGATGGGAGGGGCAAGTTTACAGGACAGGGTGTAAAGCCTGGAGATGGGGGTTGGGTTTGGGAGCCGAAGGCTGAGGCACAAAGCCTGGAGATGGAGGGCGGGTCTTGGGGGCCGAGGAGGAAAGAACCTGGGAATGGGGTTCCCAAAATTATTTCGAGTTTAAAAGGGTTCTGTGGCCAAATAAAATTGGGAAACACTGTCCTAGAAGCAGTCACAACCTGAAACATTGCCATTTGGCACTGCCCTATGTAGCTCCTAAACCCGTGTTCAATCTGTACGACAGCATTCATATGCAAGCCAATTTCAATGGGCACAAAAAGTGCAATGATGTTAAAAATCAGTTTTCGTCTACTAGACCGGTCAAGATATAGTATATCCATATGCTTGCTTAAACCATTAATTTTACTAAACTGAAAAATCTATAAATTTTGTCTGTGGAAATTCCCCTTCCCTGCTATTGAGTGAAAATCCTACTCTCACTCAGTAATGTAAGGAACCTAAAAGAAATTAAACAAAACACCTCACTGAACGTCAATGGAAATTGAGCACTGAATTTCCATAGGCTCATTTGAAGCACTGACAATCATCAACTTCCATCCCTAACCAGAGACAGATGTGAAATGATTAACCTTTTCAGAAAAGATAATTAAACACATTACACACGTGGGGTGAAATCCTGACTCCTCAAAAGTCAATTTTGCTGTCATTCAGCAAGAAATTTAACTCTCTCATGGTTTTCCCATGTATGAGTTACTCACTTTTGAATGTGAGTTCTCTAAAAACTTCAAATAAGGCATAAACTGAAGTTTAGAATGCTCATTTCTATCAAAATACATTAAACAAACAAAGCCAAACCTGCAATACACACATTTAGTGCTTATGGCTTTATTACCCCCCAAATACTTCTAAATTCTCTCTTCATATAAACGGATTCCTAGTAACTGAAGTCTTTTGAAGATAAAACAAAAGGAAGATCCTAATCTAAAATCACAAACAGTCAAATTTTACATTTCAACAGTGATAACTGGGAAAAAAAAGGAAACTTCCAAAGTACAGGACAAAAGCAGGAAACCCATCAGTATAGTTCAGAGCATCATGTAACTGCTGGGACACGGAATTAAGCTAATTTAATATTTAGAAGCTACTAGCTAGACACTACCTCATTAAACTTATTTTAGAGTGCTTCACTAAGTGAAAACTATGGAGTAATCAGTCAAAAATTAAAGTGAGGCTTCAATAAGCTGTCGAATTGAACTGTTGTTTTTATAGACTTTTTATAAATTAGACACTATATTTCAAAGCACTTACAGTACATGTCATAGGTAACTGATAAATATTGTATTAGGTGAGCTTTCGTGGGACAGACCCACTTCTTCAGACCACAGCCAGACCAGAACAGACTCAAGATTCTGGTCTGGCTATGGTCTGAAGAAGTGGGTCTGTCCCACAAAAGCTCACCTAATAAACTATTTTGCTAGTCTTTAAAGTGCTACTTGACTGCTTTTTGTTTTGATAGTGTATAGACTAGAACAGCTTACTCTCTGTTACTATTCGTTACTATCCAACAATTAAAAAAAAGCCAAACTGCTTGCCAGTTATTCAGAAAGCTCAGTGTGCATGTGTGCTCTTCAGTTAATGAAGCTAACACATTCACAAATGTTTCTACTCAGGAAGCAAAAGAGGACTGTTGGCTTACTCATTTGCATATTAATGCCTGGCATGTTTTTCAAGATGACAGCTGTGTTGTGCCTTTGCTGGATCAGGGAGCCAATAACATGCATTTGTCTACTCCTGAAAGTAACTTATTTAGTACCGATGGACATTGGAAGCTTGCTAATAATAGAAAATACAATATGCTCAAGTGACATGACACACTTTAGTAGGGTATGTTTAAGATAGGATCTTTTGAATACCTAAAACAACCATTTGGCTTTTGTTTCGGAAAGAAGGGGCTTACAGTCTCTTCACTCTTGTTATTTTCAGGACCAGGAAATTAAGCATTCATTTAGAAAATTAGCTATATAGCACCCTAAAAAGATTGTGGAGAACTTTCCTTAATTATGGAGTCTTGAATAAATTTACAGTAACTGAGAAATGTACTTGTATTTCCTGTTGTAGTACAAGTAGATCTACTGCATGAACACAACAGCTCTAGGAAGCACAGTGCACACTCCTATTTCATTTAAAGTATCCTTTTATATTTTATGTTAGCTACTGGTGTAACCATAGCACAAATAATTATATTAGGTGAGGTATTTAAATTTAGGAACTATTGTGTTCAAAACAATGGAAATAATACTTCAGCACCAACACAATCTCAAGAAGCCATGAGTTCAAATGAAAAAAAAACACAACCCATGCAACATTGTCTGCTTTTAACTTTACTCAAAAAAAAAAAAAAAAGCAGAACCTCCTTGCAGTGATGTAACAATACAGAGGTGGTCACTTTCCATGGTATGGAAGAGCAGAAAGCAGCGACAGCAGCAAAAGCAGCCCTTGCAGTCTATCTGCTTAAAATCCACACCCTTTCACCTTGTACACGTGTATGTGTGGAAGAAGAAAGTGGAACAGAAAATCACTTCCACCTGGACCACTGCTTCTCTTTATCTGTTAAAGGCACATATATCACTCCCATCAGAGGCTTCATTTTGACACTGCCATCTTCTAGTTTATCATATTGTTCCAGCATCTGGTTTCCACCTGCAGGGCCGACTGGTAATATCAATCTTCCACCAGGTTTCAATTGGTCTATGAGCTAGAATGCAACATACACAGATAATTAGAGTATTTCTGTACAGCCAACCACCTTAGAAAATTTGGACTTAATTCACTGAACAAAGTAAACAGTTCTATGAGATTTTATTAAAGCTAATCAAACAGCATAGATTGAGAACATGCATTCATAAAAAACTATTTCAGCCGTTACGAGATAATGGCCTAAATTACAAATCCAAAACGCGTTTTTAATCAAATTGTATTTGTCCAGTATAATACAGCCATTGGTATTTTACAATAATTTCTGGAAATGTAATTAACTGATTATCAGTTATCCCAGCTGCAAATAAAATAGTTGTGGTTTTGTAATTCTGGTTTCTCTGTAAGATCAGAAAATTTATCTTAACATGGTTACAACTCCGTTTAATGGTAATCTGTAGCAGACTCATTACTAAACGCCATGACTACACTAGAAAGCTTACCACATCACAGCTGTACCAGTGCCGCTGTGCCACTGTAAGATCTTCCATGTAGCCCTTCTATGCCAATGGGTCAGAGCTCTCCTGCCAATTTAATTACATCACCTCAAATGAGTGGCAGTAACTATGCTGGTGGAACAGCATCTTCCACCAACATAGTGCTCGTCACACTGGTACATCTGTCAGTGTAACTTATGTTACTCAGTTTTCCCCTACACTACAAGTGATATAAATTATGCCAAAATTGTTAGTATAGACATAGCCTAATTTGCTAAACGTATCATCTTGTTATTTGCTTTAAGTCTGAACAGGACACAGTCTAAGACAATGTCCACAGTACAGCTTAAACTGGCGTAATTTATGTCACTCAGGGATGTGCCTAAGCCTCCCCCTTGAGATACACAAGTTACACCAACCTAATCGCCAGTGTGGACAATGATACATCAGCAGGAGTCTCCAACCAACACAACTACTGTTGCTCACAGGGACTACACTGATGCAGCTGTACTGCTGTAAGCTCTGTAATGTTAGCAACAGTCTAACAACATAGGGCTGCTGATCACCTTCAGCCATCATGACCATTTGATCTTGATTTACATATTTAAATAAAATGCTGAGTTACAAAAGTATTTAATTACTTGGCAATTCTTGCCTTTTCCATTAAAAGAAAGGCCACACTCTCAATGTTGAGGGAATGTGCTATGGTCACTAATGAAAAATCTAAGTAAAAATTTAATTTATCTGATGGTTGGTAAGAAAGGGAATTGCTTAGAATAGAAATAACTTTTCCCTAAGTTTTTAAATCTCCTTTTTATGTGACCAACAGGAGTCTAGCAAAAATGGCAAATGGGGATGAACAGTCTAATTTACACTTTGACATTATGTAAGATTCCCTCTGCCAACACCAATAGTTTTCCATTGCAAATGTATCAATCAACGTCTGGTGGTGGCTAACCTCCCCCATAACACTCTAAAATCAAGATAGTTCCACAGAATCATTTGCTGCAGTTTACAAGGATTTTCAATATTAATTTAAATTTGAAAGACTTAATCAGCATTTATCATACCACTACCTTTCCAAAGCTCACAATAGATCAACATTTAACTGTGGCACTTCTTTCTCTCCTTTTTCTCCCAGAGAATGGTGAGAAGTTTCCCTTTCAGAACCCTAATTCACACCATTTAAACTGTCTACACCTACATTACAGCAATCTGTTGTCAGAAGTTACTGTTGGAAGAGATCTTCTGGCAAAACTTCTGCCGACAGATAACATCCACACACCAAAAAAAGGATTGAAAGAGCAATCTGCTCTGTCAGAGTGCAGCCAGACTGCCCTCGCTCAACAGAACAGCCAACCAGAAGCTCAGCATACAGGGCTGGTGGGTGAACTGAAAGCCCTGTCTCAACAGATAACCACCCCCACCCCCCACAAGCATCTACATGGATTTTTTGTCGACAGAAACTGTCAGCAAAGGCATTATTCCTCATCGCAGAGAGGCAGAATGCTGTCGGTGGAAGTACTGAATTTTTTCGACAGACTGCTGACAAAATGCATTATGTGGTTAGAAGCTCCCTGGGTTTTGTCGACAAACCTCTCTAGTGTAGAAGTAGCCTCTCTGTATTGTCCACCACTGTTTCTGGCAAGCACTGAAAGAGACTTCTTTTTAAAAGGTCATAAACCTCACTCCTCTTTCCCAACAATGGCAAAGCATATTACTGTCCACAATGCTCCCAAATCCTTTACTACCCTGGAAGCAAGGAACCAGAAAAGTATTTCAACTGTATACATTCTAATAGCTCATAAAATCTAATGGGTTCTAATAGTTTGTTTAGCCAAAGAGCTCCAAAACAAAAATCAACAAAAATCTAATATGTGGGTAAGCCAGTGTTAAATATTCTTAGCTAGGTAAAAGTATTACAACATACAATATTTTCATTCTGATAAGAAGTCTAATAATTTTTTAAGAATTGCTGATCCTATGGACATCCCAACTGTATATATGTCAGCATTTTAATTAAAAAGCTAACATAGATTAATGAAACAAAAATAAAAGGCTTACTGCTTGGGGCACAACTGGTGCTGCAGCTCCTACATGAATAGCATCATAGGGAGCTTCTTCTGGATAGCCCATTCGTCCATCTCCCACTGCAAGAAAGCAAAACCTTTTAACCCTTTCAAGGAACGCGCAACAGCTAGCTGAAATTTTTCAAGTTATTCAGCTTCAGTGTAGGGGCTAACCTCCATTTTACCTGAAGTTCTGGGCCAAACTGAATTGTCATAAGAACGTGAAACAAGTTCCTTTAAAATGTCGTATTTAACTGTATCGTGTATGGAGTGAGTTCAATCAATGAAGAACAATATTTCAAATATTGGTATTTGGGTTTGCAACTGGTATTTTTAAACATACTTTTTATTTACGCCACAAAACAGAACATCTGTAAATTTTACTTCCAAAGAAATTTAGAAACATTTAGACATTTGCAGTCAGCATATCTGTGTTTTCAATATGAACAAAGATGTTAACCAGGGCTTGCCTGATTCCCTAATTCAATGGGAAACAAGAATTCATATTTGAGGTTGGGTTCAGTCTCTTGACTGGAGCACCTGAAAGCTCGGCAGAAGTAATGTGCTCAAGTTGCTTGGAGGGAGAAAAATGTGACCATCATGTTACCTCAGAAACAACCTATATCAGACAATCTAGAGCTCCGGCAACCTGAAACCTACTAAAGAAAGAATGTTAAAGGTTACTGAGGGTGTCTGCCTTCCACCACACACATTACAAAAAACATTGTTAACCTAACACCAACCTCCAGCTTGCCCACACTCCTACTAGAATATCCAATTTAGGTTAGCAATTTGAAACCCTCTGTATATTAGAGACTTGAATCATTCTGAATAACTACACCACATCCATATGAGCCATACTGTTCTGGGTACCTCAAAACAGCAGGTCTGCCCTATTTCCACATTAAAGCTATATGCTTGTGACACTGCATCTTCAATGTTCTGTGAGCACATATCACATAATACTCAGCACACAGACACTTGAGATTTCAAGACGGCCTTCTGAAAGTCCTGTGGAAATTGCGGTGGGTCTAAGTCAAATTCAAACAACATGAGACAATCTTACAAGTCCCCTGGCAATGCTGGCACCATTTAAAAATCCTTTAAAGCCACACTAAACATCTACCACTTGTTCACTACTCAGCAAGAAATATTCCTTTTGTTGCTTTTGATAAACAGTCATGAAGTGCCGAAGGCAGCTGTGACAAAGCAGTAGAGGATATTCCAGAAGTCAGTGGCTCTTCACAAGCATTAACTGAACAGTATTCTGCACTCGTGGCAAGATGCCACAAAATATAGACACAGTGTACATTTTAGAACTAGCTGAGCTGATTAATTCAAGTTGTGCACTTTTCTCTTTTAACATAGCCACCACCGATCACCATCTCTTCTAGTTTATCTCTGGCCTTCTCAAAGTTCTGGGTCTCCCAAAGATATCCCAAAAGCCCAGTGTTTGATAGAGGATCTCCTACCCTGGTACTTTTTCCAGTTTGTCTAGTTCAAAAAGTCCTTGTTTCTCCATACACCTCGCAATTTGATTGCCAAGACTTGCTGTACTTGTACTTCAGGTTGAACCTCTCTAGTCTGGCACACACTGGTCCAGCAGCATTTGTGGTCCACCATGATTTTAGTTAGCTGAATGTTCACTTATCAGGGGTCATGGCCAAGTTCCCAGGCGAGTTCCCACAGTCCCACAAAATGTGTTTATAGCCACCAGTCCTGGCTCAGTGTTCTGTGCTGTTATTTAGCTCTAATTTACCCCTAATAAGCCATGGAGGTCTTGGTAATATTGACCTCCCAAGGTCTGGCAAATTCTCTGATTTGGCAGCATTCAGATCCCAAGTGTGCCAGACTACAGAAGTTCAACCTGTATACATAACAACAAAATGCACTACGGACTGAGCAGCTAATAACAGCCAAAATAGTGGATCTAGTGCATTATATAATGGGCACATTTTCTACCCTGAGTTATTGATTGCTATCCTGAGGCGCATTATAGGTCATCAGTCCTTTGGCTTACTCATGGCACTATCCATCACTGTCAGCCATTTGGCCACTAGTCATGCACTTACATATGACAGTTAAGATGCCCTTAGAGCTCAGATGGACCCCCACACCTTGCATACTGGCTATGGCATAGCTGACAACTCTTTAATACGATAGCCTTCTTATGAGATATTCTGGTGGAAAAAAAAACAGTGAAGTGCAGAAAGAAAAGATGTTGGATGCTGTGAAAAGAAAAAGCTGAGCCCTGTATTCATGTAATTATGTGAACTCCAGAGACCTTGACACCTGTGCAACAGAGTGAAGAAAACAGATCAGATAGGTCACCTAATCAGCAACTGATGTACTGTATTGACAGTAACGGGGAAAAATTTGCACTCTGAACACTATTTAAAAGTGTTATCCGTTTACTCTGGCATTGGTTCAATGCAGATTAACACTGTAAAGATTAACACTACAACTAACCTTGAATTTACCACTAGCCTAAATTAAGTGGTAGTGCACACAGGGAGAGCACTTGTATATGGAAGTAAGATGTCTTACAGGCCTGCTGTCATAGGGGAAGCACATAATTTCTCAAGTTTAGGAAAGATCTGGAAATGTTCCCACTTCTTGGAAAAGAGAAACAAAAGTCAGAATTTTTGCAGAGGATCTCAGCTATAGGAGCCAAAAAAAAAAAAAAAAAAAAAAAAGGTAAGTGTAAGGTGAATAGTTTGCTAGCAATTTAAAAAAACAAAACAAAAACATAAGCACCTGGTGACCCAGCACCAAACCACTTAAAACACACCATGTTGCTTTTTATAACTAAGACTTTGTTTTTCCCCCTCGTAAATTTCCATTACACAATCTCTATATTTAAAATTCAGAGTTGTGGTCCAGTAAATATTGTGACTGGGCATTCTTCCATCACTGATTTTAATTAATCTGCATTAGTGTCCATTTATATATTACAAAATCCTGCAAAATACAGACACTTACAGTACATTTTAGAACTAGCTGAGCTGATTAATTCAAGTAGCGCTCTTTACTATTTTAGTATTTTTTCACTTTTGCAGCCTTATGCCAGTATATCTTTAAAGTACTAACACACAAGCACAGAGTGCTGGTACTGTAATGCTCTAATTTTGTAAGCAATTTCATTCACACATACAAACAAGGAAGCTGTAAATAAATACAGGTTGCATTTTTAAAAAGTTAACATTTTAGAGAATTCTTGTTCAGTTATGTTTTATTCAAGGTATACACTATTATGTCAGCAAAGTACATTCAGAGCACTGTCTTTTTTTCAAATATTAGAAAACTCAAGGTCATTCAAAGGGAAAGGAGAGATTTTCAAAGGCCTAAAGGGCAAGTTATATCTTCAAATTTTCAGCTGTACTTGGGCACCTAACCCCCCTTTGTGTCTTTGATTTAATTTCTTTGAGGAAGATTTTTAATTGGCTCTCCAAATTCAGGTCATTTGCAGTCACCTTTTAGTTAGAATATTAATTTAATTAAACTATACTGAAGTCTTTGATGCTCACCAATCAGTTTCACTCTTCCTGAAGACAGTAATGTAGGATCATCCTTTTTGACGTTATTTATTGAATCATCTACTAACTCTTTGATATGATCAATTCCTACAACTCGTCCTTGGGGACCAACCTGGAAGAAAATTTACACAGTTGAGCAGTTTTGCTAGACTTGTTTTATTTTAAATGCCCCCATTTCCACTTTCTGAGACAGTTCACTACAAGTAAGTCTGCAAAGCTATATATTGTCCCAATCCTGATAAAGCTACTGCTCCGAACCACTACATTCTGTTTTCTAAAACCAGTATGTAATTAAAAAAAAAGTGTGCCACTACATATTGGACCTCCCTGGTCTGGTGTCCTAGGGATCTGACTGGTCCCAAATGAGGGAATTTTCTCCGGATCAGGGGAGGTCAGATCAGGATTAACAAGGACTTTGCCAGATTCAACAGGAGTCCCAGCTTGTCCAGAGTTTCTCTGGTGAAAGCTACCTGGGCCTGTACCTGGAAGAATAAACAGCCTCACAGGAGCCAACTGTCCAGGTATGGCTAGACCTGAATGCAGCTGCAGTAGAGAAAGGCCACCACCACTGCCACATATTTGGTGAACACTCTGGGGACCGTGGGGAGCCCAAAGAGAAGGGCCATATAACTGAAGGTGCAGGTGGCCGACAGTAAAACATAGGTAGCGCCAACAGGAAGGCTGGATTGTGACATGGAAATATGCATTCTTTATGTCAAGAGTGGTGTTTGAGTCCCCCACATCCAGGGAGGGAATAATGATGCCCAGAGAGACCATACAGAACCTATTCTTGTTCCCTGAGGTCCAGGATAGACCACAGCCCCACCCCCACTTTTCATTTGGGTCTAGGAAATAATGGGACTCGAGCTCTCAGCCCCTGTACCGAGGAGGAGCATCTTCCACCGACCCCCAGGGCCAGGAGCAATTATACTTGCTGGAGGAGGAGCTGCTCATGAGATGGGTCCCTGAACAGGCATGGGGGAGAAGATTGGAGAGAACAAAAAGGGATGGTGTAGCCTGATGCGAATGTCCTGAAGAACCACTGGTTCGACGTAATGGCTGACCAGGCTGGAAGAAAGGGGCAGAGCCTGTTGAAGAACAGGAGGGAAGGATGCAGTGGCACTCATGTTCCAGTCTTGGGTATACCATCAAAATGAGTGCCTGGCCCAGTGCAAGGCTTAGCATAGCTATGGCTGGCCCCAGACTGAAAAGTTAGGGCTTATACGGGTATAGCGGGGTTCAGGGCAGTAGAAGTCTGAGCACACAAAAGGTGGAAAGACCTTGATTGGGGTTATGGCTTAACTGGGCTTTGGCTGCATAGCCAAAGTATTTTGTGGAATTCCTGAAGTCCTTGAGTTGAGAGTCAATTTTGTGCAAACAGCCCTGCTCCGTTGAAAGAAAGGTTCTGGATAGCTTGCTGAACTTTCAGTGGGAGACCAAATGGCTGTAACCAAGCCACTCAACACACGGCGATGCCTGAAGCAATAGCTCAGGCCATCACATCCTATGAGTCCAAGGAAGCCTGAAGACAGATACTGGACACCGTTTTACCTCGCTGTAGAATACCAAAGAATTCCTTCTGCAAGTCCTCAGGCAGCAAGTCCTTGAATTTAAGGAGAAAGTTCCAAGAGTTGTAATTATAATGGCTGAGGATAACCAACTGGGTAGCCACCCTGAGAAACAGGTTCCCCATGGAATAAACCTGTCTACTGAATAGGTACAAGCACTCAGCATACTTAGATTTTGGGCCTGGAGCCTGTTGACCCTGACACTCCTTTTCATTAACTACATCCATCACCAAGAAGCAAGAGGAAAGATGGATGTACAGGTACTCAAATACCTTGATTAATATGAAGTATTTGCACTCTACCCACCAGATGGTAGGAGGAAAGGAGGCCAGAGTTTACCAAATGGTGAAGGCTTTACTAAAGATAGCTTTACTAAATGGAAGGGCCACACACAAATGCCCCTCTGAGATGAAGACAAAGCTGCCCGACAAAGGTGGTCCTAGAGCACCCTGAAGTCTGTGGATGGAGAACCTGAAATGGAGAAACTCACCACTGCCTTGTCCAGAGAGGAGCTGGAAGAAGCCAATAGGGGCACTGCCTATGCCGAACCCCCTGGCTAATCAAGTGGCAGAGTATGGGAAGCTTCCTCTGGAGGCGTGGAAGGGTGAAGGCTTGGAGGAGGACAGCTAATCATAGACTTGGGAGCCAGAGGGGTGGCCAGAGTCTGAGGAGGAGGCATGGTGCCCTGCACCTGGTGATACTCCCAACACATCCAGAACTGACACTAGGATGGAGGCCACTGAGTAGCGCCCATGTCCCTGTGAAAGCAGGGGTCCACTGGGGTGGAGGAGTTGGATACATCCAAGGCCCCCCAGAGAGAGAGAGACAGGTAAGCTAAGCAGGAGGACCTTGGGGAGGGTGACCCAGCTGAAGCCATTAGCGAAGAGTGCTCAGTGTCAACCAGATGATCAAGACTGGTGTTAGTGGTGAGATGTCAAGGTTGGCAGGGATGTACCAGGCACCCCAGACATGGACAGGCAGTCTCAGCATGGCAGCAGGGCCAGATTTAGGAGGCGGCAACTCAGGTGACCACATGGAGTGCAAGGCTTGCGGTGCCAAATTGCACACATGCACAAAATCAGTGCACTATTAACGGAGAAGCTCAGCATTGCAGGAACATGCTCAAGGATCTGATCTTAATTACCCTCTTCCTTGCAAAGAATGATTTGACTTTCTGGGACTAGAATAAGTTTTTCATGTAACATAATGGTAGTTTCCTCAGTTTGGCAGAACTTGTTGGGAAATATGACAATGTCACATGAGAGCACTTATACTGATTAGCCTGTGAAGAATCTATGGACCATTACTGTAATAACAATTAAAAAAAGAAAAGACTGACCTTATGCATGGAAGATGCTTGATAACATATTGATGTGGCTTGGCAAAGCAAAATGTTAATCTATAATAATGTATTGCACTCGCAGCATTAGTCTAAGGGGAAAACTTATTTACAGGAAGATTTGTTGGATACAACCATTTTTGTTGCCAAGTAAACAAAGACTGTTTCCAGTATACATGTCCTGTTTTCAGGATCAGCTAAGGATGTGGAAAACCTTAATGGATGATGTTACAAATCTGGCCATAAAACCCCTAAATAAGGATCTCTGGGAAAGCTGCATTGACAGCATAAGGCAAGCGAGGTACCAAGAGACTGAGGTTTACGATTCCTGGAGCTGCTGGAATTAGTGGAATCAGACACAAAATAGAAATTCTGCAAATAAGATCATCAGCTTCAAATTTTTGGGCTAAATTATGGTTTGACATGATATCCTGTTCCAAGTACATGTTGTAAACAAGACATTACAAATTTAATCAATGGATATCACTACCAGTACTACTCTGATGAGGAGCTGCCTTGATTTTGTTGTGACCTACAGAGAAAACATATTTGAAGGTGCCATCACTGCTGCCAGATAAATAGCAGAAGACTTAAAGAGCTGAACCTATATTAACAGAAGAATAAACAGTTTGGTTACAACAGGAAAGATACAGTAATGGGGGAAGAACAATTCAAGAGTGAGCCACTTGTTGACAGTGTTCAGGCATCTATGGAAGAACAGTTTGGACAAATGAAGCACCACAAAGGGATCTGGATGTGGGTAAGATCTTAGTAAGTTTCCAGATGATAGGAAAACACTCCTGAATAACTGTATGGATTGTACCTGGATGCTGACAGATGGGGAACATTTGCACCTCAATAAGAAAGACCTCTACATCAAACTGGATAACACCTATCCTATTTTGCCAAACAGGAAGCCCCCTCCATTCCAAGATCTCCAATTCATTCATGATCCGGACCTGAAGGACACTTTTTCTAATGTGTGGATAGCTTTGAGGGTTCTGCTCCTGCTACCAGTCACAGTCACAATCACAATCACAATCACGAGGGGCTAGCACAGCTTTTGACAGCTCAGGCTCGTTAAAAACGTATCTTTGACTCATAATGGGTGACGGGAAACCAACATCTCACTGTTTTTTTATTGCTTGAAAATGCCACTGGCCTGTTTCTGGATCTCTCAGATATTGATCTTCATTTCACAAGGGCAAAGTAGAGAAAAGTGATGTTTTGAACTCAAAGGGTTAGACTGACATTTTAAGGATGTCACCTACTGTAATATTTAATACTAGTCCATACTACGTTGGTGCACAGTTCAATTTCTTGAAGTCAGTACATTTCAGTACAGGTTGCACTGAAATTCTTAAAATGTAAAAGTTTCTGTGAGTTTAGAGGAAACTGTTTCTTATTTGCTTATACATTGTATGAATAAGTACAATTTGCACACAAGGATCTTTAAACTTTATGAAAATCATGCACATACATAAAATGGGCTATAGATGCAACAACAAATAAGGTATTCCAAATTTTAACAAATGAAGGGAGGGTGCCTTTTGACTCTGAGGTGTCAAAATCTGGAGGAACTTATTGTGGGGGAACCCAGCTGTGCTGTAAGAGGGTTATGTATTGAGCAGCTCGGTGCTGGTGGGTGGAGAGGGTGGGGAGTTCCAAGTGCAGCTAGTTGGGGCTCAGTGGAGGGATCCAAGAGCAGCTGTTTGGGGCTCAGTAGCGTGATAATCTGTGTGTAAAGGATGTGTGGGGTGTACTGAGTGCATGCAGGGAGAGGGGTTGGAGGAGAGTCTCTGCATGGGGTCTGGGCAGCAGGGAGTTTGGATGCACAGGGGTTTGGCAGAAGGAGGAGCAGCTCCCCTTAAAATGATTCTCTCCCTGCTCTGTGGCTGAGGTGCAATGGTGGAAGAAGTGCAGAGTTGGGGGAGATTTCTGGAGGTGGGTCTGAGCTGGCCTTGACCGCTCCATGCAGGGAGATGTGCTCCTCCCCCAAACCCAGCCTGGACTAGCAGCTGAGACTGGCACAGGGTAGGGACCATCAGCCAGCGTGGGGCTAGGGATGGCCAGATATGGGAGGGCCAACAGACGGGGCTTTACATCTCTGCCAGCTGCTTTGGGCACCCAAAATGATACACCCATGTTGCCAAGTAGGAGCATGTGATTGTTATTGCTGAGTTGTCCACTATGTGATCGACTGTGCCTCATTCCTAAATATTTGGTATTAGCCACCATCAGAACTGGATACTAAACTACTTGTTCAGCAGTCTGATACAATAGGTGAATTGTAATGGTTCCTGTGAAAAATTATCTAGTTTACTATAGGAAGATAAGGATGCTAGAAATTAAAAGACCATACATTCATTTTGCTATTATTTTCTTTTAAAATTTAACTAAATTTTACTTAAAATTTATCCAAAATTTAACTGAAAAGCTTCTGTTGGCAGAAGTGGATAAAACAAGTTACTCACCATTCGTGAAAAACATGCTGTAAGAATTCCACTTCCAGATCCTACATCAAGGGCTTTGGCTCCTTCATGTAACTGTTCATATAAAAGTTCTAGAGCATATGCATGCTGACAAAAGAAAAATAGAAGAGCACATACAATTTTAAAACTTCATTTTAGCCAGTGCATATTCACTTTTTCAGAGATTTCAGGTTATACAGGATAATTCAGTGCTATTAAAGGAAACACGTCAGAGTTTTTCTGTACTACAGCAAGAAAATTATTTTCCTATTTTTCCACCTAACATTAACATGCTGTTCTCCACTATTTCCTCTAATAACAAAAATATAGACCATGTTATACTACTATCTTTAGATCTATAGCACATGGCCATTTTTTGAACAAAATAATTGGTACAGATTCTTCACTGCATTCAAGATCACTCATAACACACTAATGGTGTACGGTCCAGAAAAATACAGCCAAATTGAGAATTCTTTACAAAGGAGGAATGCTGGCACAGGACGTGGTTAACATAAGCTATACTCCAACAATCTTCAGCTTGTATAATCTCTTGGAAACTATTTGACAAATGGAATACGAAAGAAGAAGCCCACAGGTTGTTCTAACCTAGATAACATCAACACAGAGTTAGCCATAAAGAGGTCCCTGAGCTCTATAACACACTTAACACCTTACCTTGTAACAACCAAAAACTCAGAGACAAGACTCTTTAATTATCAAAAATGATTTTTTTTTAATCACAGCATGAACATTACCCCTCAGGCTTGTTTTAAAGTCCCTAAATAATTCCTCATTTTATGAGCTGAGTTCTTCATTGCATCCATACACAGCTCATGTACAGGAGAGAAGGGGTTTGCAGGAAGCCAACCGCTGATCCCAATTTTGTTTGAACCAGCTCTACATAAAGCTGCAGGGAACAGCTTTTATTTATATTACTGGAATTATGTCCCTAATGTTAAAAGCAACAAACTGGGGAAAATGGAGCCTTGTTCCACAGACACCTACTTCTCCCTCGTACCAAGCAGCTCAGCCCCATGAAAAAGTCAGAGGCAGAGCAGATGAAAGACAGCATAGCGAGTGCTGCCTGTTTTAAACTAACTAGTGATTGCCTTACAGAAGAGAATTTTCCAGGGAGTTTCTTCAGTTAGTTTCAGTTCACTTTGCACTGAACTAGGCAGCCGCAGGACTCTGGGGCCACGTGCAATTTCATAATGCTGTATTTTTAAGTTGGCTACATGCAATTCAATCAAATACAAGAAAATTTGAAAATTACTAGTTCTCTTATAATTAAGTTCAAAAGTAAAGGTGACCTGAAAAACTCTGAATAAAGAGGAACCTATGGCTCTACTCAAGCAATCATTAACATGACAAAGATATATATATTTTTGTCATAAATACCTAAAATGCAGGTTTTCATATTACCGTTGGTGCAGTATATGCCTTCAATACTGTAAACGTTTTGAGATTTAACTTTTTAAGATATAAAAAAGTTAAAGTTTCAAAATAGTTTCAAGTCCCTGCCCTTTGAATTCTAAATGGGTAACTTTAGGGCAAGACAAATGGAGTGTAAGCTATAAAAATGTTTATTGTTGTTTCCTATAAACGTTGTTTCTCAAATTAAATACTATACAGGCTAAATATGATCAAATTAATTCTTAATTTCAAATAATAAAAAAATGAGAATAGTTCAGTATCTGTAATACAATATCAATGCACTGAAACATGTCCTCATGTTAGAATTCAGCCATGAACTGTCTGGGACTCAAATCAGTTGGTAAAGATCTCACATCTCAGTACAATTTCTCTCTTCACAAAAGAAAAAAAAAGATTAAATATATTATAATAATTCCAACTGGTTGAATTCACATGTTAATGAGAGAAGTACAGGCAAAATTACAGTAGTTTACAATACTACTGCCACCACCGAACACCGTGAAAGTTGTAGAGTAAGTGTACTTTTATTCTGGAGAGTGATGACTACTGATCACTTCTACTACTTCTGTTACAAATCTAATGCTTACCATGTGTGGAGCACTGATAGTTGCTTGGAAGCCTGTAAAACAAGAGAGTTACTACTGATATAAGAGCTGAACTGTAAGTATTGTAACATTCCTATCCAACTTATGTATAAAACATCACACATGCAAGTCCTGAAAATGAGATACTACAAGTGCTCTAGTTGTGCAATCATCTATTAGTACAGGTTGAATCTCTCTAGTCCAGCACCCTTGAGACCTGACTCGTGCCGAATCAGAGAATTTGCTGAACCACAAGAGGTTAATACTGTCTAGCACTGTGGTGTCCAACATGTTTGGCAATATATGGTGAACTGGACACTGTGCTCTGGCGAATAAGGCTTTGGAGCCATATGCGGCTCTTGGAGCCTTCAAATGTGGCTCCTCCTGAGAGCTGCATGTGGGGAGTGCCATCTGCTTGCTCCATGCACATGTCCCATCACTTGATGTGAGAAGTGCGTGGCAACCCTGGCGGCAGCTCTGGTGAATTGCTGGCATTAAATTAGAACAGCGGGAGAGGGAAGCTGGCTCTGGGGGAAGCGGAGGATATTTATTTAGAGAGGGGAGGGCTAGAAGTCCTGGTTCTGGGGGAGAGAGAAGCCATTTATTTAGAGCAGGATGAGAGAGGCTGGGAGCGCTTGGCTCTGCAGTAGGGCACTCGTTTGGTGGTGGGCCGCTCTGGCGAATACGGACAGATGACAACCACAAGTGTGGCAATCTTTGAACTCCTATTGGACATGGCTGGTCTAGCAGCATTACCAACACTTTCACTGCTTACTGGGCTCTTAGAAGACTTTTAGGGGTAAATTAGAGCTAAGTGACAGCACAGAACACTGAGAGCCAGGACTGGTGGCTATAAACAAACTTTATGGGACCATGAGACATTTGGCCACACCCATGATAAGTGGACATCGTGGACATAAAATCATGATGGACTACGAACGCTTCCGGACCAGAGTGTGCCAGATTAGAGAAGTTCAACTTGTACCTATTTAAATTCACATACAAGAATTGACATGTCCAATCATAAAAACAAAGAAAAAAGTACTACTTCTTTCCTCTACTCATCAGTATGTACAGCAATGAGGGACATTTCTATATCTTTTCTCCCGCCGCCCTTCCCCCTCATTTGTTCCGTTATTTTTAGTTCAGTACAAATCTTAAGTTTTGTAAAGCTATATCGCATGAAAGCTGCTCATGTAATCTTTATATCCCATGAGCACTGCTCCCACTTCCCACTGTTATTCCTCACATGCCAATTTATAATTTTTTGTGGTTTTGCAGTGGACTATAAATTTCCTGATGTAAGGACTGTGTCTGTAAATCAACATATATTATTTAGGAGCCACCTAGGTTACTCAGGGAGCTGCACGATTGGCTCTCTTTCATCCCAGGGGGCCACAAGAGTGCTGTAGCCAAAATGGCCTCCCTGGATTGCTAACTGCACTTTCATACCTAGAATCTGTGATGTGTGCTGACTGAACTGTTAACAGTGTTTTGACTGGATGCACAAGGAGTATACGGCTCTCAGTTAATGTTTGCAATGAGCACACATTTCACTTCACATGCATGTCATTTTTAGCAATACCAATAGGGGGAAAAATGATATGTATGGACATCAGTGTGATCTGGCTACCCTGTATGTGAGCAAAAGTAAACAAAAATATCCTGCCAGCTATATATTGAACCCCAGGTTACTCAGCACTGGCATACATATACAGAAGGAGAATGAATTGAGCAGAACTGTATTGCATGCATTAATACTTATGGACTATCAAATCAATTTTTAATTTGATTGTTAAGATTCACATAAGAGAAGGTATGCTTATGTTTGACTATACAAGCAGTTCAATATCAATTAAATGTCAACTCCACCACCAACCAATATAAAAGCTGAAAAAAATGAAAAGAATGGATATGCTTGGATTCATCCCCCCACCCCAACTCCAAAATTAAAGGGTCTAGGTGGGAGAAAACAAATTCCAGAATTTATAATCCTTCACTGAAAAATGCCCTGTCAGAAGCAGCCCTTTCTTATTTAAGCTTTTAGATCAAATACCCACACAAGCTGATTACAATGGCAGTATTGTACACACAGAATCAAACTGTTTAGGGTTTTGTATAGTAAGTCGATATCAAACTGGTAACAAAATGAAAAACAATATTAGAGAACTATAAAATATTCTGAGAGGTATCACTAAAAAAATGGGCTACTGCAATCTGCATCAGCCAAATCTTCAAATTAAAAAAAACATGGAACAGCTAATTGTAAGGAATTAAAAATGCTTCCACATAAAAGTCAAAAATATTTCTTTAAAATAAAGTATTTTTGTAATCTTACAACACATGACACACATACTGTGTTAAGGATAGACCTCTTTAGACAGCGGCTATCTGACCTATTGATTGAGGTGAGTCCATATAAGGGTTGCACTTCGCATAGTGGCAACGGTCTGTAGCCAACATTACTTCAAATACTTTATCTGATTTGATTATTCCATTTTCTGGAGGAAGAAGAAGAAGAAAAAAAAGTTACTCAGAAGAAAACTGAAAGCTACTCTTTTTTTACAATGTCTGTGTAAGGACAAAATGTAAAATTGATGAATTTGTAAATTAAAATAGTTATGTTATGTATTCGCTGACTTGCACTATGCTTCATTTTAAACTTTGACCATTATATAACACGCTGAATTATTAGTACTCCACAAGTGTTTCTAAAAATTAAAACATGCTTGTAATTTTGTAATTTTTAAAGATTTTTATATTCATTTTTACAGACATCTGCCTCCTTTCCTTTTTTCCACCCCTTGGGAAAATGTTGCTTGTTGCATACTTTGGCCACTCCTGAAAGAACACTGTCAATCTCATTGGTTTAGCATCCAATGTGGAACATAAAATATACTGTTCTAATGACTTATGGTTCCTCCATCTACAAAGGAAAGAACAAGACCACAAGTGACAAACTACCACGTATTTGCCTATTTGAATAACTAATTTATTTTCAAGTGCTGTTTCACTGTCTTGACAAAAATGTTCCTCTTACAGGAACTCCTACATCACCAGGCTTCTGACGCTTAGTCCTAGCCAGCCCACGAGTATTCACATCAAAACAGTTACATCTTTGTTGCTCTCCCAACCAAATTGTAAATGCTTTTGCCCTTTTTACATTCATGTGCACTACCAGTTGAGTCAGTAACATTTTTGTTTAACTTGTAATTGAGTTCTTTATTGCTAAATTATTATTTAGCCTTGTTTTCTTAAGTGTTCTGAAAGAAGTTTCATGCAGTCCTGAAAGAAACGTAAAAATAAGGAGTTGAAAGCACACTTCACAGCCAGTTTTTATGTAACAAAAAGATAAGCAGTTTAAACCAAAAATGAAATGCTCTGTGAACCTATTTACATTAAACAAGGGGTACAAATTTCAAAAGCACTTAAACCGTGTTTGAAAATGGGACTAAGTCTCATATATTAGGCACTTTTGAAAATTACACCCAAGATCTAGTAATCTAAACTCAAATTATCAGGCTTCTAATAATACTACTGTATTATCATCAAAGTTATTTCAATGCTTATTTCAAATTGAGAGCAAAATATCCTTCTAAAGACGACCCCAATAAGCAAAACATAAGTTTCTTTAGACAAGTAAGGCAACAAACAGAAAATAGGCCATCAAAGCATTGTGCCAAATATCCCTCTACACACACACACACACACACACACCAGCTTATTCAGAATTCGTCTCTGCCTCTGACATCTTCCTAGCTAATATTCTTTCCTCCATCACATTGCACATACAATATGGTTTCACTTCATTAATACAGAATCAATGAAATATTCAGTTCACAGAGTCAAAGTGCTACCAAACTTGCACACACAACTTTTCATTATGGGAATATGAGCAAAATATCCATTAGGAAATAGGAGAGTTCATAAATTTGCAGAGCTGCCATTATTTTACTATCATACCAGCATATTACAAACAAGTATGGGAGGATAAATATCCATATTCTTGAAATATCCAGTCTTGAAATCTCGCTAATATTTTTGTTACTGGCTGCCACCAGCCTAGATATTGTTTAAACCAGAGGAAAGCAAAACTACCAAGATAGTTCCATGGCAGACAATTACAGCATCACTGTACATATAATGAGGGGCTATGGAGATGCAAATAAAGTACATAAGTGTACAAAAAATCTCAAATACTAATTTCTTCTTTGAGATTGCAATGTTGAGCATGAAGCATCCAATTTAGAGAAAGTAGGACTAAGGTTACCAGTTAAATAAAACTATTACCTGACAAAATGATGAATGTTAACAAGTTTGCTGCACTTATCTATACTGATGCACATGCACTGAAAGGGTGAACTGCTACCACTTCTTAATATATTCTACATTTCTTTAGGATCTTCCATACCAGGGAATCGCCAAAATGCTTTGTGCATGTTAAGCTTCACACCACTGATTTCGTTCTCAATTTATGAATGGAAAAATCTGAGCCAGAAAGGTTAAATGACTTGCCCAAACTCAGACAGTATATGGCAGAACCAGGAACGGCAAAGAGAGCTCCTTAACTCGCATTGTTTGAGTCAACACTAGATAATACTCCCTTTTAAATATTTTGACTTTTTATAAAAAGGAATGTCGATTTATAAAATGGTCTGCAATTTCTCAGATTACCGTGTCATTTTTCAAACAGCATCCACTATAAAGTATTATAATTAGTCCAGACTAATGTATCAAAAGATTTTATTAATTCCTAGGTAACTGTAGAAGGAAGATTGGGGCAAAATAGCCACAGTATTACTTATGAAGAAAAAGGAAGTTTGAATTTTCTAACAATCCTGAGTCTGAAGATACACAGATTTTCCTTTCTTGAGTTTTAGGCTGACTGGAAGAGAAAGGCAGAGTCTCCTAAGTTTTTAGCCCTCTTAGGGGATGCTGACACTGTATGGAGCACAGCTCCCAGCCCTGGCACACAGACTCATGACAACTTTGGCCTAGGTAGTGAACTAAAAATACCAGTGGGGACATGGCAGCTGTGACCACAACTTTGACTAGCCAAACAGGCCTGTTCTCCAAGCACATGAATAAAGGTATAAAACAGAATAAAGGGACACTCGCCCTCCCCCACCTTCCATGTTGCAAGCAACAAGGATGCTCAGAAGAGCAAAGACTCCAACAGAGGAGACTGGCCTGTTTCAAGGTTGAAACCTGTGCACTGTGAACTCCAGTATCTAGTGGGGGCGAGAAACAGCTTAATCTAGATGTTGCCCAGTTAAGAGTTTAGGCTGCACACTTATATTGGTCTTTTGGAAACTACTCTGAGTTTCTGTCCATCACTTAAAACATCTGCTCAGGTTTACAAACCTTCCATTGATGAAGTGGTAAATCAATTAATAAATCTGCATTATTTGTCTTGAGCACTACAAGGCACCTCCAAAGCCACATCACTGAAATGTAGTGTTTGAAGTGTTGTGAATTTATTATTTTTTGTTTTTTAAAAGTGTAATTACTAAAACTGGATGAGTAGCAGAAAAATGTTGACATATGTATATACAATTTTTATAAATAAATAAAAATGCATATATGATTAGTTTAACTGGAATTTTGCAAGTATTCATTAAACTTAATTCAACCAAGTAAAGAATCAGACAAAATAAGCTATCTGGATAAAACAAGTGAAGCAAAGCCAAGAAGCAGGAAGATATAATCAAAGCATAGGATGCATTAGTAGATTTTTGACTAACATATTTAATTAATTTCACAGTTATTCAATGAAGATATACATATTTTTCATCTTAACTCCCATGCTGTGTACATCATCTTACTCATCTTTTTCTTCTTGTTATTAAGCCAGGCTAGAAAGTAAGTTACATGTATTCAAACTGTATTAAGATGTTAAATTCAGAACACAACTTTTTCATTCTCTTAAACTATAGGAGTGTACCCTGTAGTGCATATGGCAGCAGAAACACTTTGCACTCATGTTACCTGGGTTCACTCGTGGGCTAGACATCAGGTAAGTTTTTCAAACTGCATGAATTGGTCTCAGTTTTAAGAAAAACCAATAAGTGAATAATTGTACTATGGAAGCAATTTAAGGAACAACTGAAGCATCAGAATTAATGATCACCAGTGAGAGCAAGCAATTGAACTGAACATCTCTTTAAGGCATTTTGCTGCATTATCATCCTGTACAAGCCACTTAAAAGTATAGGTTGAAACCCTCTTGTCCGGCACACTCCCCTCCATCAACATCTCTGGCTCAGCAGGACCACAGATGTTACTGGATGAGAGAGTACCTGGAAAGGGAACTCCAAGCTGCACCACTGCAGCAGAGCGCAGCTGGTGGCCGGGAGCCCTGCTGGTGGCCAACTATGGGGAGCCCCAAGGTGGGGAACCCCATTGCAAGGATCCCAGCCCAGAGTTGGAAACCCTGCCCGGAGCCTTGCAGCAGGGAGCCAGCCGGGGAGCCCATCTGGGGCAGAGAGTTCAGACCAGGGGAGACAGATGGGGAGCACAGCTGCGGCATGGACTCTGCCAGCATTCTCACAGTAGCAAGGAACACAGCCAAAGCGGGGAGCCACAGAGCGGGGAGCCAACCAGAGAGCCTGGCTAGGGCAGGCAGCCCCATGGCAGTGGGGAACACAACTGGGGCAGGGCAACCCCACAGCCAGAAAGCTGGCTGGGGCATGGATGCCTCTGGCAGCCCATGGCAGTGTGAGGTCCAACAGGGCAGGGGAGCCAACCAGGGAGCCCAGCTGGGACATGGGACCTGTGGCCAACCCTGTGGCAGCGGGGAACTCAGCCAGTGAGGAGGAGCCCAGCAGCACCATGGAGGAGTGTGTGTGTTTGGGCTGCCTCCCCAGGACATGGAGCCCCACTGGCAGCCCCAAAGTGGGAGTCCTGGACAGCAGCTCAGTGGCAGGGAGCCAAAGTGGGGGCAGCCTACGGGCAGGGAGCTGATGGAGGCCAGAAGGGGAGCCCAGCCAGCAACCTGGCAACCCTCCCAGGGCAGCCAGGAGTCCTGACCTCCCCCGTCCAGCAAATCTCCTCATTCGGGACCACGCAGGTTCCAAGGGAAGTACAACCTACATTAGAATATTTAAACAGACAATTCAAACAGGACTGCAGTAAATTTACGACCTGTATTATGGCTTACATATAACTGTTTATCTTTTCTCACATCAAGACAATGAATTTATTCATGTGCTATCACAGGATGTCTATTTTAGCAGATGTAGTTGTTTGGAGGAAAAAATTACTTTGGATTTGAAATAAAATAAAGAAGAACTCTTTAAGACCAAAACATTTTGATTTCCTATTGACCTGCTGTTACTTTAACTTTTCTTTCATCAATGGTTGTATAAAACCTTAAAATGAAGTTTGTAAATGTAATGAAGATTTAGTATTAACACACAAGGTTCACGCTGTTTTTAGATACCAATAGTCACTGATAGTCCTGGCATTGATGCACTTGTACAATTATCTCCTTTTATCAGATTATGGATTACTGTAGATCTTCAGACTACCACACAAAATACATTTTAGTCCATTGACTCTGGATCTGACTAGAAAAATATATTTATTTCATTCTTGTTTAGTGTTGGTTCGAGGTAGGAATTTTCACCTGAGGGAACCAACAAAGGGAAGAACTGGTTTACTTCAATTTAAATTGTGTATAAATATGGTCAGAAGCAACTTTTCACAAAAAGAAAAATTCTCTTTGGTTTTATAAATTAAATTCAGACCTTGTCCACTCTGTTTTTCATTCAGAGATTATATGGAGAGTTTAAGATTTAAAATTATTTGTTTCCTTACAGACAATGAGGCCTGAACTCTTTTTGTAAATTATTCCTCCAATACCCCATAAATAATTTATATTTGGATAATTAGGAATGTAAAATAATGTGCTGTATAACTGAAGACAGCCTTTGGATGATCCAGAGACAAGTACTTGCAATTCTCCCCCAACTTAATTTTCAATTAAAACATTCTAAAACTTCAATAAAACCTTTTATTCTATTGTTTTATTCATGCCTTTGAGTTAAACTTTATTTTAAAAA
This sequence comes from Carettochelys insculpta, assembly GCF_033958435.1. Taxonomy (NCBI): domain Eukaryota; kingdom Metazoa; phylum Chordata; order Testudines; family Carettochelyidae; genus Carettochelys; species Carettochelys insculpta. Next base: position 95,371,669 of record NC_134139.1, read on the forward strand.
ATTAATGACTAATAATCTGAACAGCATGTTCCATTTCCATAAGAGTTCACTTCCACGGTATCTGTGGTATAAACCCACTTGTTTTCTCTGGATCACCTTTAGAAATATAATTGGATGTGCTATACCTTAAGCAAAGTAAGCTGTATTTTCAGCAATTTCACACGCTATTACGTTGGTTAACTGAGTATGCGCATCAAGACAACCACAACATGTTTTGAAGGAAAGTTTTGTCAATGAATGCAGACAAGAAAGCAGAACTTCTTGTAAAATCTCTCTCATACCCTTTAAAAAAATGTGCTCTGAAATATCTGAACTATTGCCAAAAAGCACAAAGGAGTCATACAAGCCCCAGAAAATGATGGTGAAAGTTTTTTATTCCCCTTTCATTTCCTGCTAAACAAGCTTTACATTCAGTAAAAGCAGATCTTTTATCAAGAACTAAATAAATTCAATTTTTCCTTAACAGAAGAATGCCCATAGCAGGTCAGACCAATGGCCCATCTAGCCATAGATTCCGACTCCATGGATTGTCCAAGCCCCAGGCAATGTCTCCTTTTTTTAAAATGTCAATTTGCTGAATGGATCTTTTTATGTTCATTAATATGGAGTGGATGCGCAACACATCCATACTGGTGGACATAAAATTCTTTCTATATGTGGACAATCTGTGTCAGTGGTGGAGCCAAGGGGCTTGAAGGATGAGGGCTCTGGGATTGGGCTAGGGATAAGGTGTTTGGGGTGCAGGTCAGGTGCTCCAGGCTGGGACGAAAGGATTTGGAATGTGAGAACAGGTTCAGGGCAGGAAATTGTGTCAGCCCCCAAAACTGCCAATAGAACAGCAAGTGGCTGGAGGAAGGCAGAGAGGGACAGGTGCATTGGAGATGCCTTGGCAGAGAAGACCCAGCTGCACCTACACTACCAGATAAATTTGATATTTCATAAATTTTAATATTTAACATCAATATTATGAATTTGAATAAAGTGTCCACTAAGGTTCTTGAAATTCGACCCACCTTTTTTTCAAGTCGAATGTCTGTGTCCCCACTGCCCCGTGCAAGTTTGACAGCGTGAGCACTGCATTGTGGGAACCCATCCCACACTGCCTTAGCTCGGGTTGCTTGTGGGTGTTTCACTCTGGAATCCCAGAATTCCAAGCACTGTCCCAGAATTCACTGCATCACTAACCGCACAGAAGAAAAACTAGACATTGTGCCATTTCCTGCTCCAGCATTCCAGCCCAAGCATGGATCCACGAATGCTCCAACTCATAGCTCAGATTGTTGTGAAAACCAGAGTGGCTGTCACGCAATTTGTCCTTCAATTCCAAAGCTCAGTGACACTTGGCTAACCTACTGGTTCTGCTGCTGAGGATGGTTTGGAAGAGCAAATCTCCCAACTGCGGTCCAAGAACTCAGAGCTCCTGGCTGCTGCATGATTGCATTGCTGACAGTGGAATGGTAGTTTTGGACTCGAGAGACCAGAACACACTGGTAGGACCACATCATTTGGAACCCAGGGACAACCAGTAGAAGGTGCAGAACTTTCACATGCACAAGTCCACCTTTACAGAACAATGTGATGTGCTGGAGTCCGCTCTGAAATGCAGCAACACCAAAACGAGGCAGGCTTTAACTATTCAGAAGCGAATGGCAATTGCACTATGGAAGTTTGCAACCCCCGACAGTTACCAGTCAGTGGCAAATCAGTTTGGGGTGGGCAGATCTACAGTGGAGTCTGTGGTGATGGAGGTGTCCCATGCAATCTGTCAGTGTCCCCTCCTGAAGACTGTCACCCTGGGAGATGTATAGGCCATAGTGGATGGCTTCGCTGCCGCCCGGGGCTTTCCTAACCGCAGTGGGGCAATAAATGGTAGAACACAAAGGTTGTTTTACCAGTGTCAACACTGGCTGGTTACGGGGGGGGGGGCGGGGTTCATGACAAACGCATATTCCAAAATTCAGGACTGTACCAAAAGCTCCTGGATAGGACTATTTTCCCTGATTGGAAAACCAAGATCAGCGACAGGGACTGTTATATTGGGCGACTCTGCTCCCCTGTCTGATGAAGCCCTACACAAGAGCCCTGGACCGCAACAAGGAAAACTTTAAGCACAGATTCAGCAGGTGCAGAATGGTGGTGGAATGAGCCTTTGGATGTTTAAAAGCGAGGTTCAGATATTCATTGGTATGTTTGGATGTTTCTGAAGCTAATGTTCCCACCGTTATTACAGTGTGAGCTATTTTGCACAACATGTGAAGCCAGGTGGGAGGCTTTCCCATATATCTGGAAATCTGATGCAGAGGCCATAGGCAGGGCTTACTCACAGCCACCTACACTGCTATCCACCAGTAGCCACACTGAGATGGCAGCAACAAGGGATGCTTTAAAAAACAGCTTTATGACTGACCTGTAATACACATGCTACCTGCACACTTCACTGCCACAATGCCAATAAATCATACCGTGCCTTAGCGAATGAATGCTTTTACTTGGTGGGAGGGGGTTAAGTTGCAGTAAATAGAATGCATGTGCCTTCAGCGGCACTCACCCTTCTCACTCCCACTCAGTTCCCTCAGCCACGCATCTGCTGTGGACCAGGGAGTATCAGTGCGCAGCTGTGCCTTCACAGCCAACCTCCCACCCCACCCTAATCCACCCATTTTGATTTAGCAACGAAGGGTCCTGTGGCACCTTATAGACTAACAGAAAAGTTTAGAGCATGAGCTTTCGTGAGTTAACTCACTTCTTCCCAACCCTTCCTCCAACTCCTGCAGAACAAAAAAAAAAAAAAAAAAAAAATCACACCAAGCTCAAAGGATGATTTTATTTGGTGGGGAAGAGAAGTTTAAGGAGCTAGGAAAAGAAGCCTTCTCAAGGGTGCTTGAATAGCCTTTTGCAGTGGTCCTTGGGGCTGGAGCAAGAGCCTAGCTTGCCCTCCCTCCCTGTGTGCGGGGACTGAGATGACGAGGGGTGGACAACCTCTCCTCAAGGGACTCTGGCCAGTGGGTATCAGCTGCTGCCCTGCTGGGTTGTGAGTCCCTCTGCAACTGAAGCAGGGAGTGCAGAACCTCGCTCCATAATGGCCGTTACAAGCTTTGACACGACCCCTGTCTGCTTCGACAATTCCTGCTGCTGGAGGTCAAGCATTCTCTTGTTAAACTATACTTGACTCTGATGCCACCCAGGTGATGCCACTGAGCAGTGTCCTTTGCCAAGTTCTTGTGCTCTGCCTCAGTCTTTTCAATATCCTAGAGGATCAGATCTTGTTCGTATTTCTTGCATCTTCTGGTTTTGTCTGGAACGCTGGACACTGCGTCTGGAAAATGAAGGTCAAAATTAAGATGCAATTCCCATAGTGTGCTTTGAAGTGCAATGAATGTTGTCTCTATGTATACTGTCCCTGAAAGTATACTTTTGAAGGACACATGGGTTATTAAGGATGGGACAATAAGCGTGCATTCCACAACACCACACTTGCCATCACTTCTCCAGCACATTGCTTTGTGGACATGGTAAGCTATAAGCAAGTGTCCCTTTTGAGGGGAATGGGAAGGCCTGCAAAGCAGGGGAAGCCACCAGGTGTCCTGTGGCAGGAAAAAATGGACAACTGCATGTGTGGTTTCGATGTACAATAAAAATAATGTAAAAAAAAAAAAAAAATCCAAAGAAAGCCTGGATGAAAAGGGACATGGGACAGAAAATGCACACCAGAGGACTCACCCATGGGGGATTCCTGAAAACAAATGGTGCTTGGAAAGGGACATGGTAGGGAAACGCCCAGCAGTGCCCAATGCCAGGGAGTCCTGGAAAAATCAAAAGAAATGCTGGGGGAAGGGGGCATGGGACGGTAAATGCCCAGCAGAGCCTGGCAGCTGCCATGGGGGCTCACGAAAATGCAAAGAAATCATGGAAAATGAATGCTGGGGGAAAGGGACATGGGATGGGAAAAGAAGAGCAGAGCCTGGCAGTCATGCAGGAGTTCTTAAAAATTAAAAGAAATGCTGGTTGGAAAGGGATATACGGGGGGCAGGGGGACCCCCACAGAGCCTGCAAACCACACTGTGGAGTGAGGAATGGAGCGCCCACCAACTGCTGCAGGTAAATGTAAAGGGGCAGGAAACACATAAAAAAATATATACATATATATATATATATATATATATATATATATATATATATATATATATATAGATGCAAATTCCCACACTTCTGCAGATTGCCAAAGACGACATCACCCTCCTAAAACAGAAACAACAGCTACTCCTGCTGCGTGACCAAAAGCCTAGAAAATTTGCTAAAATGGTCTGTGTCATAGCAATCTGGTGTCATCTGGCTGCCTGGTGTGGCAAGATGTGCTACTGTGGAAGCCGCAACAAGTCAAAAAGAAATAAAAAAAATACAAGAGTGCCTGGATGAGGCCTTCAAGGAGATCTCCAAAAAGGATAAGTGCTTCATCCCAAGAGACATTAACACGCTGGTCTGAAGGGCACAGAACCACAGCTAGCAAACCTGGACCTTTACACAACCCTATAGCTATACCCACCCCCAACACTCTTCTAACATGCAGAATAAATACTCACCCAAACCGCTTGCTCCAGGGGGCTCAGGGACCAGCATGGAGATTGATGGGGAAGAGCTCTGGACTGTCTGGAACAGCTTCCTCTCTTCCTGCTAGCTGCTCTTTCCTCCTCTCCATTGCCCTCTTCCTATGGGCCACCTTGCTCCTCCCTCCAGGCTCATCTCAAACTCCATACCAAGGCCGCCTCAAGTGTTTAATTCAGTCTTGGCCCCATGGTGGGGTTACTTCCCATAAGCATGTGCAGCTGTTGATAAGAGGGGCGGGTCTGTGGTGCCGCCTCTGACCACTGGTTGGCTTCCCAGACTTTTTGATAGGTCTGCTGGAGTTCTTTAACCTTCATCTGGTACTGCATAGAGTCCCAGGAATAACCTCAGGCGGCTGTCTCAAGCGCCATCTCATCACAGATTGCTGCATTTCCCTTGGCCACCGAAAGTCTCTTCACCACCGATTTGTCTCCCCATATGGCAATAAGATCAAGAATCTCCTAGTGGGTCCAAGCTGGGGCCCTCTTGTGAGCCTGAGAAGTGCTAGTCACATCTCTACCCTGAGTGCTCAAGATTGCAGTATAGGGCTACCAAAAATTACCACCTATGCAGTGCGATGCAATGGGCAAAAGGGATTTTTTTTCATAATGGACACCCTTTATATTTGCAGGACTGGGCTGCTAAATTCCAATTCAAATTTTCATTCAAATCTTCGCGAGCTTATTTTGACCTTCTTCCTGCACACCTGAAAGCAGTGCACAGTGAAGCAGCCAGACTTAAGACGGTTGCCACATAGCTCTGTGGGATACACATGGGACATTACTGGAGGCCAATAAATTCGAATTAAGGACATGGTGCTTCCACACTAGCCTTGATCTGAGATTTTAAATTCAATTTTGATGCTATACCCATCCCATATTATCAATATTTTGTAATTGGTATTACAGATCAATAAATCAGGTTAGCAGTATTAAGTGTGAAGACAGTCATGTTTTAATATCAAGCTAACATCTTGAAATTCAAATTTATCTTGTAATGTAGACACAGCAGGGGTGAGGACTAGGAAGGTGAGAGAGCATCAGGGCAGAGATGTGTAGCAATCGCCCAAGGGGAAAAACAAACAAACAAAAAAAGTCAGCACCTGTGCATCTAGGCCAGAATCTTGTCTTTTGGCAGTGGCTGCCGCCAGGTGCTTCAGAGGAAACATACAGGAAGGGTATTAAAGTGATCCATCCCACTGCCCAATGATAATTTCTGGCAAACAGAGGCTATGGATATAATCCCTGCTCATGCCAGTTAATAGCCATTAACATACCTTCACTCCTTGAACTTACCTAGTGAACTCTGTTAACATCTTGGCCTTCACAACATCCTCTGGCAAAAAAATTCCACAGGTTGGCTGTGGGATATGAATACTTCCTTTTCTTTGTTTTAAACCTCTTGCCTATTAATGTAATTGGGGGACTCCTTTTGCTCACATTATGAGTAAATAACACTTCCTTATTTCCTTTCTCCACACAGGATTTTATAGACCTCTTCATCTTAGTCATCTCTGTTCCAAGCTGAGAATTCCAACTCATTAGTTTCTCCTCCTATGGAAGCTCTTTCACATTCCTCATCATTTTTGTTGCTCTCTTCTGCACCTTTTCCAATTTCAATATATCTTTTTTGAGATGAGGCATGTCCATTCAAGATGTTGATGCACCATGGATTTATACTGGGACAATATGGTAATTTTTATCATGTTATCTACCCCTTTTCTACTGATCCCCAGCATTCAGTTTGCTTTTTTGACTGTTACTATGCACTGAATGGATGTTTTCAGAGAACTATCTACAATGACTTCAAGATTTCTTTCTTGAGTAGTAACAGTTAATTCAAACCTTATCATTGTATACCTATTGTGGGGATGTTTGTTTTTTTTTTAAATTGGTTTATTGATTGGAGGTGTGTAGTGCAAGTGAACAGTTAATCACGGAATCATAAAAAGGCAGGCATCCCTGGAAGTGACCATCTATATGGCCCTCAGACGACACAAAATTTGCATCCATATCTACATCCGCAAAAATGACATGCAGATATCAGTAAATTTGAAGGGTTTTCATCACAAAGTTTGTGTCCGCATTCCCATCCGCAAAATGAGCCATGGTTATCCACAATTTTGCAGGATTCGAGTTTGTATCCATAGCTGCAAAAATGAACCCGATAGCTGATAGCTGCATTCACATCTGTGAATGAGGATACCCATGGATACAAAGCAAATATCCATGGATTTGCAAGACTCTAGTAATCTAATCCACCCCCCATTGAATGAGATAGGGACAAGTATTCTTAGAGAATCCCGGACAAGTGATTGTTAAACATAAATGACAACCTCCCTTGGAAGCTATTGCAGTGATTAACTGTCCTTATTGACTGGTAAGAAAGTTTCTCCTAATAGCTAACTTAAATCTCTTACTCCAGATGAAGCCCATTACTTCTTGTTCTGCCCACAACAGACACGAATATCAAGTCATCACCATCCTCTTTATAGTAGCCCTTAACATATTTTAAGATTTACCAGGTTCCCCTCAAGCTCCCCGGCATCCTTGGGTTTGGCTGGCATCGGTGGACTGTCTGCTGTTGTGACAGTGACTGTTTGGGCTGGCCCCTGTGCTGCTGGAGTGGACACCTCCAAGACTGTGGGATGGTGCTATCTCTGATCCTTTAGAGCCCTCTTGCTCCTTCTGTGTAGGAAACTGTGGATTCTGAGACTGCTGATTGTGAGTTTCTTGAGTGTGGTCCTTGGGCTGATGGTATGCCCAGGGCATCCAGAAAGGCCATTGTGAATGGGATTGCCATTGAGGTGGCAAAGATACAGTCATCTCACTTCTGTGACTTGGAGAATGGTGCTTACAAGTGTCAGAAAATGGATTCTGCCTCCAAACCCAATGACCTCGATCCAAAACTGGAAGACCAAAGAGGCACCGATCACTGCTATATGAATAAACAATTGCACTAATGCTCAGCCCACGCTGGGGATACCGGCTCTGACTGGGAAAGGGATGGCAAGCGGGAGTGGTGCCCAGAAGAAAGGTGCTAAGCAGGTGAGGAAGGACAGTGGTACCATAATGGGAGCCAAAGTCAACAGCCCTAGCACCTGAGTCTTGAATGCTGAGTGCTCCTACTGAGAAAGGACTACAGTTGGGCTGGAAGACCAAGGTGCCCTGGTTAGTGAATGGCCTCTCTCAACCTTCTACTTGTGTGGTACCAGCAAACGGGAGCAGTGTTGAGAAGTCTGAGGTGCTGAGGATTCACAGGCTGCTTCTTTGGTGCTGTGTTGCACACTGACACCAGGGTGTCCTGCACCGATTTGTTTGGACCCAAAATTTGCAGTCAGAGAGCAAACTTCATTAAGATATGTTTTAATCTTAAGTCCGTCTCTTTCTTGGTCTTAGGTTAAAATAACCTGCATATTTTACACTGCTCTGTTTGGTGATTTTGTCCAAAGCACTTCACACACTGATTGGCATAGGCTTGCTAAAACCTTACATGGCTTAAACTCTTGACCCCGAGCTATGGCCCAGACTTAAGGGGACAAAAGGAAAGGGGTAGAATCCTGATCCTTAACTGAAATAGATACTCTAGCAGAAACTTTGACAACTATGAAACTAACAAACAAGCTAAGGGAGCACTAAGTAAAAAACCTGAGATTTATAATGTTAAGAAATACAATTTTTAACCAGGGTTCTAGCGTTGGAGTTGGGATTCAAACAATGGGGAAAAACAGCCTTCAATAAGGCTCTGAATATTCCAGTGAAATTTTTCATTTAGAAGAGCTGAAAGACTGGAAAAAATTACTTTGTTCACAACCAACTTTTGTGTTCTTTTTAAAGAAAATCTGCATAACATTTTAATCAAAAGGCACTACAATTTGTGCATGCATTCAGGCACAGCAATAAGTTAGCTGGGCAAAAATTTACTGAAGGTTTACAATGCATGTAGCAGTGATCGCTGCAAAGTACCTTCCTCCAATCCGTGGGCATCTTTAAAAATTCTGTTGTGCACTGAATAGTAGATAAGACTCTGGTACCCTCTTCATTCAATATGTATCTTCTAAACCTTTAAAACCAGTTGGTATGTCTATAAATCACCTGGGAGGTGTGATTTCTGGCTCAGATTAGCCACCCATGCATGATCCTGCCCAACCCCTCGGGTACATACTTGGGCAGCCCAAGCCAACATGATCACACTGCTATTTTGAGTGGACTAACTCAAGCAGGGCTAGCAAATGAATTTCTACCTGTGCTGGAAATCACAACTTCCAAGCTCACTGAGTATGTCTTCTCAGTAGACAGGTCTCAAGAAATTCTAGCCCAATTCAGCGTGCAAGAGCACAAAGCAAAAACCCAAGGACTGATCTCCTAGTATAAATGATTAATACCATTATGGAATTATTACAGTTCTACAGTTAAGGTTGCAACTAAGCATGCGAACTCATACGTTAATAAACTTATGCTAACACATTTTTCCTCATGCTAATAGCATGTTCTAACATTTAACTCTAAAAAGATTACTTAACTAACTCAGTTACCACACACTAGCCTGACAGACTTTGGATTTTTTATGCATCCTACGATAATATACCAGCATAAAAAGGCAAAAAATTAACATGACAACAAGTTTATTGGAGCATTTGTGATTTGCCATTCTGTCTCTTAACAAAAGGTATGACTGCATTGATTAAAAAAAAATCTATGGTAAGAGTTATGGAGCAAAAGATATACTGTACAGCAGAATTCCTTCTTAAATGTTAATTCTGAAGCAACGTATGGAACCCTTTCATGGATAGCCTGTATGCAGTCTACTGCACAGCAAATTAGAAAATGCCCTGGTCAGTTTCCCGTCTCTGCAAGTGGAGGGGAGTCAGGAGCGAGGCTGTCGCCTGGTTCCCAGCTCCCTGCCACTCCCTGGACTGGGAAGCCACTCCTGTCAGGGACAGCAGCCAAGAGTCATGGGACTGCTCCTGTCATGGACAGTAGCCTGACTCTCACTGCTGCCCCTGACAGGAGCAGGAAACCACTCCTGTCAGGGCAGCAAGAGCTAGGCTTTCCCGCTCCTGACAGGAGCGGCAGTCACGTTAACCCAAGACACGTGCAACTCATTTGCATGCATCTTGGGAGTTTACTGTATCTGCTACAGCACAGAGAGCAATGAAGAGAATGACACAGTCCCCTTTGCAGATAAATAGCTTTGAATAAATCATCAAGTATCTAATTCAGATTCTTTACAAATATATTTACCCCTACTTAATATAGTATCTTCATAAAAGCACTGAAAAGAAAAATATAATTTAAATTTCTCTGCAACATGTATATTACTATTATTTCTCTACAGGATATATATTTTATATTACTATTATTTCAACTTCTAATCTTCAAAATCAAATTTATTTTAACATTTCATGCTCTTTGAAATTTTTCTCTCCTTAGACAAAGCAAAAACTCAATTTTACCTTCAAGTTCTCAGAGTGGTGAACCTGGCAGGAGTGTACATGTTTTTAAATATTTTTTTTTAAATGTTTAAAAAAAAAATCTACATCTTCCCCTGAAAGCCCTCAGAAAAAGGAGGTAACTTATACCACCAGCACTTGGAGAACCAAAATTAATTTTATAACATTTTTGCATTTACATTCACAAAGCACCTTCCAAATGTTAACAAATACAGTTCTACCTTCCTGCATGGCAAAAGAGACAGCTCCAGTGCCTCCCTCTAAGTGTGCTCATAGCTTGTAAAACTAGCTACATTAGGAAGTCTTTCTCCAGACCTGAGTAATCAGTATGAAACTGAAAATAATCTCAACACTATGATGAGCTGAAGTATGGATAAGGTACAAGTAGTTTTGGAAGGATTAAAATTTTAATCGGTAAAAGTCCATATCTGTATGGTAAAATATTTACCAAGGGACAAAAAAATTCAGCAATAATAAACGAAGTTTACAGAAAAAGAAAGTAAAAGATATGCTGCCTGACAGCTTATTAGTTTGATCAAAGATGTTTACACTTCATATATCTTGATATGGGATCTTGCCAAGTTGTGTTTTAAGGGTTATCAAACTATCTTCTTCAATCAGAACTTTTTAGTATCATTAAATAATTATTGCCTACAATCTCCATAATTCCCCCCAACTGTGAATACTGAATTATTATCCATCAAAATTATAACCAATAAAACCAAATTCCTCTATGAGCAATGACAAAATCTCACGACAAATGGGACCTCCACAGGAAACGACTCTGAAGCAAGTAGCATGATTAAGAAACATCCATCCTTGCAGAACCCAGGATCACAGAACTAAAACACTGGAGGCAAACTACTAATGCACTTTGCAGAAAAATATATATACTTCTTGCTGCCACACCTCACCTCCTCCAAATGTTTAGGAGACACTGGGAGAAAGAGATTCCTCACACTTTCAAGAGCAGGACACTGCAAACGTACCAGCCAAAGACTAATATGAAAGGTGGTAGAACTTAAGCCTACAATCTCTCAGTTTGGATCGCCCGCACAAACCAACCCTCATCTCTCCCTCAGGCTGCGGGTCATAGCAGAACACAGCTGTGGGCATCCCTTCTAACCTTGCCGCAGCCAACATAGAGAGAGTGCAAGCCCTGGAGAGAGGGGGAGGGAAAACGCACCTCGGCAGGGCAGGGAGGGCTGACATCAGCAGCCGCCCGACACTTGCCAGAAGAGCCTGTAACCCGGACGAGCCTTCTCCCGCCCGAGAGGCATCGGCTGAGCCCCGCGCTCCCTGGGGAGGTAGGGAGGGACTAGAGTCTCCCAGCACGTACCCCCCAAGGTTTCATTGCGCATCGCGTCCACAACCACCTCCTCCCCACCCCGTGCCCGCGGGACTTAAGCAAGGGCCGCCTCGAGCCACACGCCAAAACGCAGCGTGGGAGGACCATACAAAGAGGCCGTGATCCCGCGCAGGACCGCCCCCCGCAACGGCCTCAAGCCCTGCACCGCTCCCAGCCAGGCTCCCACCAACAGCTCCCTGCGCTGACAGCGCCGCCCCCTCTGCGCCCGGGCCCGGTGCCGCAGTGTCCCCAGGACCCCGACCGGGGGGGGAGGCTCAGCCCCCCCAAGCCCCGCCCTAAGCGGCGGGCGGCGGGGGGGGACGCGGGGCAGCCGGTGGGCGGGATGACAACAGCCCACGCACAGCGTGCCCCCTTGGCGCGGCTGTAGCACAGGCCGAGCCTCGAGCCGTGGTTACATCGCCAACAGCAGCGGCGGGCCCGCTCAGCCTGGTTGCGGGGACGCGCCGGCTCCAGCCAGGCTGGTTCCCCGCAATGGCCAAGCCACCCCGGGGCGGGGTTCCTCCTCCGCGCGCCGCAACGCCGCCCCGCCCCGGCTCGACCCGCTCAGTGACAGTTAGTCTCTCCCCAGCCCAGGACAGCATAGGACAGGCGCGCGGCCGAGGAGCCGGTGGCGGCCGCGGGGGGGAGGGCTCGGGGCTGGACGCGCTGGGGCCCCTCCCGCGCCCGCAGACTCACTGCGCAGGTTGTGGATGAGCTCGGAGTGGCTGGAGCCTCCCGACTTCCAGGCCATGGCGAGACACACTCGGCGAAGCAGGTACAGAGCCGCCTTCAGCGCCGCGACTGCGCACAAAAGCTTGCCTAGGAACGACACAACCTCGAGCGTCGACACAGGCGCCGCCTCCTCCCCTCCAGCCGCGCGCCCGCCAGGGGGAGGAGCCGCGCGCCCACCGCCCCGCGCGCCCGACATTCTCAACGGTCGCCAGCCGCCAGCTCTGCGCATGCGCGCCCCCCGAAAGTCGGGGAAGCGCCTTGCGGGGTCGGATATCTTCGCGGGAGGGGGGAGAAAGCGCCGCAGCGTTCTAGCTGCCTGACCCTAGCTGCTGCTCGCGTAGTTACTGTAAGGCAGGGCACATGGGATCCGCCAGGGAGCCAGTGTTGGGGGAGAGCTGTCAGAAGCCCTGGGACCGGCCCAGAGGGTACAGCAAAGGCTGAGTGCTGGGGAGTCACAGCCATAACTGTGAAATATGGTATTTCAAATGAAGTCTGGGCTTCTGTGGGCTTTTCCTCTACGGATCTGAGCGGGAGAGCAGCATTTTTCAAACTGGGGAGCCTGATCCAAAACAGGGTTGCATGGTTACTTGGGAGGGTGACGCAGTATTGCTACCTTTACTTCTGCGATGTCTTCAGAGCTGGGCAGTTGGAGGGCAGGCAGCCTGCTCTGAAGGCAGCACCCCACCGCCGGCAGCACAGAAGTAAGGATGCCGCTACTATAGCTTGCCACCCTTACTTCAGCGCTGCTACATTCACAGCTGGGCAACAGGAGAGTGACCGTTGCTGACTGAGGCTCCAGCTCTGTAAGAAGCATCATAGAAATAATGGTGGCAATACCACACGGCATTATGGTCTTTTTACTTTAGTGCTGCTGCTGTCAATGCCTCCCCTCAGAACTGGGCTGCTGGCCAGCAAGTGACACTCTCCATCTGCCAAGCTCTGACAACAGTGCTACCATCAGCAGCAGTGCAGATCATTCAGATATAAGGGTAACAGTACCCCAATCTGCCCTAGGATAAAGTTGTGACAATCCCGGCTCCTTTTGAGTCAGGATCCCTACAATTACAAAACTCCAAAATTTCTGATTTAAATAGTTGAAACTGTTACATTTATGAAAAAAAATCTTATTACTGAGAAATTGACCAAAATGGACCATGAATTTGGTAGGATCCAGGGTAGCAGTCTGCCGTTTAGAACACATGGGCTTATAGTGTGATGCTGTAGCCAAAAAAGCTGATGTGAGCCTGGGATGCACAAACAGACAAACGTAAGAACATAATAACGGACATACTGGGTCACACCAAAGATCCATCTTACACAATATCATGTCTTCCAATAGTGGCCAATGCTTCAGAGGCAATGAACAAAACAGATAATCACGTGATCCATCCCCTGTCACCCATTCCCAACTTCTGGCAAACGGAGGCTAAGGATTCCTGACATGCCCATCTGAGCTAATAGTCGCTGATGAAGCTATTCTCTATGAATTTAATTCTTTTTTGAATCCTGTAATGATCTTTGCCTTCACCACATCCTGTGTCAAAAAGTTCCAAAGGTTGACTGTGTGAAAAAATACTTTTGTCTTACTAGTTTTTTGCTTTCTATTAATTTCGTATGGTGAGCCTTTGTTCTTGTGTTATGCGAAAGAGTAAATAATTCTTCCTTATTACTTTCTCCACACCACTCATGATGTATAGATCTTCCATATCCCACTTTAGTCATCTCTTTTCCAGACTGAAGAGCTCCAATCTTATTAATCGCTCCTGATATGAAAGCTGTTTCGTACCCCTCGTAATGTTTGTTGCCTTTTTCTGAACTTTTCCCAGTTCCAGTGTCTGAGAGGCAGCCGTGTTATTCTGTATCTTCAAAAAACAAAACAGCACTCCTGTAGCACTTTAAAGACTAACAGTATAATAATATAATGTATAACATAATATATAATAATAATATAATTTATTAGGTGATGAGATTTCGTGGGACAGACCCACTTCTTCAGATCTGGAAAGTCCTGATGGATGATAACTGATAATTGAGACAAGGAATTTAACAGAGAGAGAGAAAATAATAAATAAAAGCTGACATATCAGCTAAATAGAACAGAAGTGGGGAGGAGTTGTGAAGAAAAATAGTTTCTCCACACGTCTATTAAGTTAAGCGGGTTGCATGGAATCACTGCAAATATCAAAGTTGGGGAAACTGTCCTCGTAATGTGTAAAGTAATTGATATCTTTGTTGAGAATGAGATGAAAAATGTCAAAATTGAGAATGAACTCCAATTCAGATGTGTCCTTTGTAATCTGGTGTTAAAAGTCTCTTTGTTTTAGAAATGCACACTTTCAAATTTTGGATGCTATGACTTGTTAGATGGAAATGCTCACTGACAGGTTCAGATTCTTAATGTCTGATTTGTGTCCATTCATTCTTTGGCAAAGTGAATGTCCACTTTGTCCAATATACATAGTAAGAGGCATTCCTTGCACATGATGGCATATATCACATTGATGGAAGTGCAAGACAATGAGCCCCCAGTTGGGTAACTGATGTGGCTAGGTCCAGTGATGGTGTAAATATGTGGACAGAATTGGCAATGGGGTGTGCTGCAGGGAAAAGTTTCAGGGTTGGTATTGCTGTGGTGTGGCATGTAGTTGCTAGTGAGAATTTTCCTGAGGGTAGGTGGTTGTCTGTAGGAAAGCACAAGTCTGCTACCCAGGCCCTGTGAGAGTGCAGCACATTGTTCCAGTATAGATTGTAGATTGTTGATAATGTGCTAGAATGTTTGAGTTGGGGGGCAGAAGGTTTTCTGTTGGTGGTTTTCTGTTGTTAGCCTTTTGGGGCCTTTCTAGAAGTAGCTAGTTTCTGGGTATTTGTCTGGCCCATTCAATCTATTTTGTTTTTCTTTTAAATTTCTCTTTGTGGCTAATTATGTTGTATAAATGCCTTGTAGAGATCTTGAAGTTTTTGGTTTCTGTCAGTTGGATTGGAGTAGATGTGGTTGTATCTAAGGGCTTGACTATAAACAATGGATCGTGTGATGTGTCCTGGATGGAAGCTGGAGGCATGTAGGTAAGAGTAGCTCTCAGTCGGTTTCTGTTAGAGAGTGGTATTGATTTGACCATCGGTGATTTGTACTGTAGTGTCAAGGAAGTGGATCTCTTGTGTGGAATGGTGAAGGCTGAAACTGATGGTGAGGTACAGGTTATTGAAATCCCCTCTTAATAGACACTTTGTGAAATTATTTTTCTTCCCCCTCTCCCTCCACTTCTGTCCTATCTAGATGATTCATCAGCTTTTATTTAATTTTTTTAACTCTGTTAAATTCTTTGTCTTAGTTATCAGTTATCATTCATCAGGATTTTCCAGATCTGAAGAAGTGGGTCTGTCCCACAAAAGCTCATAACCTAATAAGTTATATTGTTAGGCTTTGAAGTGCTACCAGACTGCAATTCCAGTGTATCTTTTTTGAGATAGGACATATCTGTATGCAGTATTCAATATGTTTGGATACCATGAATTTATATAGAGGCAACTGATATTTTCTCTTATTGTCTATTCCTTTCTTAATGATTCCTAACATTCTGTAAGTTTTTTGACTGACACTGCATCGTGAGTTTTTATAGAACTGTCAACAATGACTGCAAGATCTCTTTTTTGAGTGGTCACAACTAATTTAGACCACATCATTTTATATGTATATTTGGTATTGTGTTTTCCAATGTGCTTTACTTGTTATTTATCAACATTGACTTTCATCTATCATTTTGTTGTCCAGTTTTGAGAGGTTGCTTTGTAACTTTTCTCAATATACTGATGAGTTAATTCAAGTAGAAACAAGGAGATAATATTGATTTTATATTTAGCATATGTGTGACTGCTGATGGAAGGCTCTCCAGTTCCACTGCCACAGTTCATGAAGGATGGTGACAAATTGAAAAGGGTTCAAAGAAGAGCTGCAAGAACGATTAAAGGATTGGAACACGTGCCTTTAATGATAGTCTTCAACTAAATAGATTTAGCACTTTAACAAAGAGAAAATTAATGGGTGACTTAACTCTGCAAGCATCTACATGGGGAACAAATATTTAATAATGACCTTTTCAGACTAATTGAGAAAGGTATAATATGATCTTATGGCTGGCAGCTGAATCCAAATTAATTCAGCCTGGAAATAAGGTGTAAATTTTTAATGGTAAGTATGATTAACAATTGGCCCTAATTACTAAAGAATATGATGTATTCTCTATCATTAGATGTTTTCCAAAACATTATGTTCTATGATTATATTGAAGAAGTTCTATGATGTTTTATACAGGAGGACAGACTAGGTGACAGGGAAGCTAGGTAGGGGCATGCTGTTGCCTCCTGCCGTGAAGTTTGAACCTCTGAATTTCATACTTGAGGTCTGCTTAAGAGCGGTGCTTGGAGTTAGGTGATGAACTTTAACTGAAACTAAGCTTGCGGTGATCCCAGCTTTGCTTTTGAAGCTGGGTGTTTATAAACAGAGGAAGGCAGGGAGATTAAGATAACAAATGACTTGTAATTCATGTAACTGAAGGATCATTAGATGGTCGTTAAAGCATTGCCAGATACACCAATTAAAAGACAGGAAACAAAATGTAGAAATAAATAGTGTGTACTAGGGACCAGTGCTATTCAACTGATTCATAAATTATCTTGAAAAAGGTGGCAAAATTTGCAGAGGATACAAAATTACGCAAAATAGTTAAGTCCAAAGCTGACTGCTATGAATTACATAAGGGTCTCACAAAACTGGATGATTGGGCTACATAATAGCAGATGGACTTCAAAGTTGATAAATGCAAGTAATGCACGTGGGAAAATACAATGCCAACTATACATATAAAAATGAAGGGGTCTAAATGTCTGTTATTATTCAAGAATGACATCTTGAAATCATTGTGGATAGTTCCCTGAAAACATCTACTCAATGTTCAGGGGCCATATGAAAAACTAATAAAATATTGGGAATAACTTAGAAAAGGAATATATTGGAGTGGGAACCTTCTTTTGGGTGGAGGCCACTAACCCACACAATAATCAGTTGGGAGGCCACACACTCGTGAGGAGAAAAAAAAAGGTGGGATGAGGGTGTGGGGTCTGGGCAAGAGAGAGCGTTCAGGAGTGGGCTGGAAGAGTGGATGCAAAGTCTGGAAAGGAGGGAAGGTGCAAGAGTAGGGTGTGAGGGTAGGGTCCAGGTGGGAAGAAGGAGTAGGTGCGGGCTGTGGAAAGACATAGGATGCAGGAGCAGGCTGGGGATGGGATGCCAGTGATTGTTAGTCACTTTCTTATCGGTACACCATACCGACCAGCACTAACCCCTTGGTATTAGTAGCTGATCAGCAGGATCCCGTGCAGCGCTGTTCGAGCTGGGAGGCCAGACGCGCTAAATGCCAAGCGACCCATGAGCACAAAGCTGTGGCCAGCCGTCCAGACTGACTGACAGCACGGCCCCGCCCCCGGGCAACGTTCCGTCTCCCGCATCCATTTCACACTCATCCAGTCCCGCCCACTTGTGAGTTCAGCGGCCATCAAAGAGCTTTGTCCCTCCCTCCTCGCCGTCTACCGGGTGGCTCCAGCCAATGCGGGTGTGTTTGAGGCGGAAGAGGCGGGGTGAGGGCAGCGGCGGTAACCTATCGGGGCTGCGGACGTCGCTGGTTACGTCTCGAAGGCTGCTGGCTGCGGCATGGAGGATTTTGCCGCGAAGTTCGTGTCTCAGAAGATCAGTAAGACCCGCTGGCGGCCGGTGCCTACTGCTGTCCTGCAGCCGCCCGAGCTCTTTGCTACCGGCTCGTGGGACAACGAGGTACTGGCCGGGGGCAGCCCGGCGTGCTGCGCCCCCAAAGCCCCAACCGTGCTGCCGCCGCGCACCTACCCCTGGGATCGGCCCGGGGTTAGAAAACGTCCTCCGTGCCGTTAGCAGCCTCGGGGAGACCGCTGCCGAGCTTTGGGCTGGAGGGAGGGCGGCGGCTGTGGTGAGCCGGAGGTACTGGACAAGGCCTTGCTTGCCCTCTGCTGCTCCTAGGGGTGATCCCGGACCCCCTTAGACAGAGCGGTGCCTAGACCTTCCGTTCCCCTCGCCGCGCGGCGGGGAGGGCGGGCGGTGTCTCTCGGTGCTGAAGCATTGTGACACCTCCTTGTACGTTGGGACCGGCGGGGTGCTCTGTTTTGTCAGTCCTGTCAGGTTGAACGTAGACTCTCATTTTTCTCTGTTAAATACATTGAGCGCCATGCAGCTGAGTTATATTGTAAGAACGAAGCTCCCTGGTTCTCTTTATGAAGGCTAAAGCTCCTTGTGGTCTCTGTAGGTGCTTGTTTGAGTATGTAGATTGTTTGTCTGATTATGTAATTTCCGTATTGCTTAGCACGTTGCAGGATTAATATTCTGTGTGAATACAAGAAAACTTTGGGAATATTAATTTTCTCAAGATGCCCTTGATGTATTTAATCTAGGTTTGAGAAAATGTTGTCTTGTTTATTTTGTCAGGATAGTTTCTTTATGAAGAGAAAGAAAGTTGAGTTGACTAATTTGGTCAAAGAAACAATAAGTCCAATAAAATATGATCTAATAATCCACCCCCTCCCCCTATTATCCTGAGACTAACAGTGCTACAGCTATAATGGAAACAATCTTTTTTTCTTAATCAACAGGATTTGGTCCAATAGAAAGTATCATCTCACCCTCTTTTCTCAACTCACTTTTTGACCAATGTGTTTTAAAATCAATTAAGCTCGTTTCAACTACTTTGTTAAATAGGAGAACAAGATCTCCATTTGGTCTGTTGGAGACTTTGGAAGTTTGGGTCCCAGTGGGGAGTATCAAGGAGAACCACAGCTGCTGTGTGATATCAGACATGATGGTGATGTTATGGACATGCAGGTAAAATTGTTATCCGTTGGGTTTTTCTTTCCTTTTTAAATAAGGATTTAACACCATTTTAAAAGAAAATTTAAGTATTAATGGGACATCAAGGTATTAAGAAAGGAGGATTATTGTCTAAATCAATTTCCAGGCATAAGTTTTTGCCTGTGTACATTTTGAGATTATCTGGCAATGAGTAAAAACATTACAAATTCACATCATTTTTAATAATGTCCTCAAACTGTAAGAAGCTTAAAAGACTTCTTTTTAGTTTTTTGACCAGGAGAGAATTGTAGCTGCTTCATCGACAGGAAGTGTAACCATTTTCCGTCACCATCAAAATAATCAGGTAAATAACTTGCTGTAGATAGCTTGTGTTTGGTTTCAGCTACTATTACTTATGTTACAAATCATTTTACTGCTCACAGATTAATGACTTCTCAGACCTATCAAAACATCAAGCAACTGAACTCCTGAGTCCCGAAAATCTGCAAATCAGGACTTAGGTTAATGTTTTAAACAGAATAGTCTGATGCTACTTATAAATAGACATAAACCATGAAGTTTATTGCAAGGAGAGTGCAAAAATTTGTAACAAGTTATATGTAATAAACTGTAATAACAAATGGTAATAGAAAAAGATACAAAAGACTGACAAAATTAGTCTGAACAAAAAGGTCAAGTGAACATAATTCAACAGTTTGTGTTAGAATTATGCTTGTTAAAAACACAACATTTAAAGCTATAAATTGTTAATCCAAAAATTGTACGTCAAATATTGTCTAATAAAATAATGAGGACATGGGGTATTCCACTTATCATTCCCTCTTTGTGGTGTTAAAAGAGAAAAATTGTTGTAGAAAACATAAAAATAAAAAATAAATTAAGGCAGCTGGTTCAAATTTTCACTATTGTGGCTGTCATTGCCACTGTCTTCTGCCCCCCTGGCTTTTTTGCTCTAAACCTGAGGATTGTTCTGATCAAACCAAGCCAAACAGAACAACATAGATGGCAGCACTGCTCCTCTTGGGTTATGTCTGTGCTATATAGTGAAGTTGATTTAAGGACGGTTAGCACGATTTTTACAATGTCACTGTCTTCACTTGTATATACCATTAAGTCGATTTTTAGGCCACGCTAAGGTGGATATTATAACACCCTCAGGGCGAGTTGACATAGCATCAAGTTTGAATTTAAAAGGTCAAATTAAGGCTAGTATGGAAATGCCATATCTTTAGATCGACTTTGTTAGCCTCCAGAGGTGTCCCGTGTGCATCCCACAATGCCCCACAGTTGTCCGCTCTGGTCGCTTTCATCTCTACTGCTGTCCAGGTGTGCAGGAATTAGGTAACAGGAAGCCTACGAGTTGGAATTTGGCCCCAGAAGGCCTATGGCGGCTTGGCTGGTGGGGGTCATGCTTGTATGAAAGGCCAAGAAATGTCTGTCTTTTCTATCAGCACAGTGATTGCATCTACCCATGGGGAAAACATAGCCCCAACACAGAGTGGCAGTTTCTTCACCGCACAGGATATAGCAGGAGAGGCCAAGATTTTTTTCAGCACTGGCACCAGCCCCTGTCCCACAGCCCCATGTGGCAGCTAGGCTGTGGGCATTGTGCTTGAATGAGAGGCTCTTCTGGGGTTCCCATTTGTATGGGAGCAGCCCCACTCCCTCCCCCACAGACACTATACAGTCAGGGCCTATCCCATGCCCAACCACATCATGTGGCTAGCCCCTGCTCCCAAAAAGGCATATGCCCGCAGTGTAGTGCAGACCATGCTGTCAGACAGCACCATTTCCTGGCTTGTGCATGGTGGAAGCTCCAAAGGCAGGAAAGATTTTTGGGGGGCTGACTATTGCTGGGGGGGAAGTGTCCCCCTGCAGCAAAGATTTCAGGGGCTGGATGTCATGGGGGTAGGGGGAGAGTCTCCAACCGTGGCAAAGATTTCAGCGGGTGGGTGTTGATTAACAGGTTACAGCTTGTGCTATCTGACACCCCTTAGACTGGGGGAGCAGCTCCACAGTCGCATGCAGGGCTGTGGCCCTTCCCCTACCCTGCACCAGAGCAACCTGCCAAAGGGATCAGGTCAGTTGGCCTTCAGCCAAGTCCCCCACTCATTGTACAGTGCCCCTTATAGACTGTGGTGGGGCTAGATATCACAAGCTGTAATCTGTTCCTGTAATATTTTCAGGGAGGATGTTTCTTATTTCAAGGTGTTGGTGGGGAAATAAGTGGCTAGAGTGCCAGTTGACATGACACAGTCGCCTGGGTGATCCTTCAGGGTGGTATGGCAGTCCCGTGCCTGGGGGCGCTAGTAGGCTTATTGGGTAGAAGGCATATCTTTCTGCCCAGGCAGGGGTGCTTTCAAGGGAGGGAGAAGTAGCTGGAGTGCCAGTTGAGATGACAGAGACACCTGGGTGATCCCAGGGTACTGAGTCACTTTGGCATGTGGAAACTTGACGAGCTCCCCACCGCATGTTGGATGCATCTGAGTAGTGAAGTCGGGAAGCCAAGAATCCTTTCTCACCAGTGCATCACAAATTGTCTTCTTTCCCCTGCCTGAGGGAGTTGGCTTTAGTCATTACGGTTTGCACTTTCCTCAACTTTACTATCCTGCACTTTCCTCAAGCAGTAATCTATTCCTGGTATATTTTCAGGGTGGATGTTTCTGGCTTCAAAGTTGCGGGGTGAGGGGCAGTTAAGATGGCACAGTCATGTGGATGATCCCAGGGCAGCATGACAGTCCCCTGCCTGGTGTGCTACTTGGCCGATAATGTAAAAGCTGTGCCTAAAGTTGTTCTTTCTATGGGGGAAAAGCAGCTGAGAAACCAGTTTATGTGGTTCCATCACCTTCTGAAGCCAGCCTATTTGATTTTCCTAGTCCTGGGATTCCCTAGTTTTTCCTTCTTTCCTTCTGAAAAAAATGGCTGTTTGCTTTTGATGGGAGGGGAATGAGGGCAATGCAGTGTGTGCAGATGACATCATATACCCACAACCACTTGCGGCCCATTTTTTTTTTCCCATGCTACTCCAGCAAAAAAAACCCACAATGCTATGAAGCTGATGGAACTGGGGGATTGGTTCCCACAATGCGCTGCTGCAAGAGTCAATGTTTGGTGATTCATGTGGCAGCAATAAGTCGACTTTGAGGGGAGATGAGGATACTCGAATTCAAATTTATAAAACCCGGTGTTATAAAATTGAATTTATATCATAGTGTAGACGTAGCCTCAGTTCTACCCAAACCCCGCCTCGAATGAAGTGGGGTTGGATTTTGACAACAGGTAAGGTTTCCCAGTAAATATACTATCTGATAGAAAGACGGGCAAAAATTTTATACTTCCATCCTTGAGTTAGTTTTCAGAATCTGTTTCACTTTGTTTAGTTATATGCACAGCCAAGTGAGTTGGCACCAATTTGACTTCCTTACTCGCATTAACCAATTCTTTGATCTCAGAGTCTATGCTCAGTATTCAGATCTCTTGAAGATTCTATGTCAAAATGGTAACAGTATCCCTGTACTGAAATACACCTTCCAGGTAATTTTAAAAAAAAGTGTAAATATGTTCCATTTTCGATATGGTAGATTTTTATGCTTTCTACAACTATTGCTATTGAACGTGTGTCTGTTAAGAAGCTGCGATGGTGAAGCTGAGAAGAGAGTTCTGTCTGACTGTACCCAAAAGGATAGTGGCTGCAATGCAGAGTTGTGGACTGGGGATTAAAGAGGAGTGAGAGAGCCTCTGGTCTATAATGTGCATGTCCCTTGAAATAATGCATTGTATTCTGGTTATTTCAGAACTAGTTTCTGATGCAACTTATTTAAAGACTGCAGAACCTTGGTTTCTAATATTATTGCTGTATTGTTATTTAGCATTGTGAAGTTCTTTCCTATATTTACTGCTTAGACTTTATCTGTCAGCCAACAATGGGAGAGGGCCCATTACCATGTGGCTCCAGACACCCCTTTCTATGGTGGGGCATCGTGTACAGGGGTCATCTGCAATAACCCGGAAATTGTCACTGTTGGAGAAGATGGTCGAATAAATCTTTTTAGAGCTGATCACAAGGAGGCTGTGAGAACTATAGGTAGGCCAAATAATCACTTTTTAACAGTTGTGATCTAAGAATTTCTTTCTATTCATCAGGTGACCAATAAAAAAGAAATAGCCAGTACCTTTAGAATTGTATTGATGTCTAAAATAGAACCTGTTAAGGGAATTACTCCTGATCTAAAATATTTGCTATTTTACAGTGTATTTAAGTGAATGACAAAATTCAGACTTGGGGGACTTACCCAATATTTTGAGAGTTGCACCAAAGCAAAGCAATTTGTACACATACATAAAGATAGTAGGTATACAGTAAATGACTAACAGATTACTTAAGCAAAATAGGTGATGAAATAAACTGTCTACTTAATTTTTTGCCTGATTGGTTATTCTTTAACAATACAGTATGTCTGTTCATTTTGCTGTCACCAAGGTGTTAAATAGTGGCCAATTCCTTTCACATTAAATGAATTGCCCAATATCTTTGTTAAATTATGTTTAAAATTCATTTGGTGTGGGAGGGGGCTCTGGACTGGTACAGGAGACGGGGAGGGATGTGGACTCTTGGAGAGAGTTTGGGTATGGGGGGAGGTTATAACATGGGCAGAGGGTTAAGGGCACAGGGAGGGGGTCTGAGGTGCATATCGCCGGCAGCTCCCACGTGATGTTGCAGCAGAGCTCAAGTGGGCCATCTGCTTGCTATGGCCCATTTGATAGCTGGCTGTGGCACTTCTCTGCATGCCCCTAGGGGAGAGTGAGCAGTGCATCTTTGAGTTGCACAGGTCTGCAAGCACTGCAGCACCCATTTTGCTGGGAACTGACCAATTGGAGCTGTGAGGATAGTGCTGGGTTGGGGCAGTGCATGGAGCTGCACCCCACTCTGTAGCCAGGGGAATGCAGAGGCAGGCCAGCTGCTTCCAGGCAACATGCCTGAGCTCTGCTGTGCCACTAGCTTTTTTAGCAGCACACAACGGGGGCAGCCAAAGAGCTGAGTGGGGCTCCAGAGCCATGTAGGTGGTGGACCTTAGAAGATATCTGAATGGCAAGGCATGTCTTGGTAAAGATTGATTAAAATAGCATTGAAATCCTTCTGTAGACACCTTCTTAATTTGTCATAATAGCTAAAGCTTTACAGCCTCCAGTTGTGAAACAGTGGACTTGGTATATCCCATATATCCCAGTTGCAAAGCAATGGAGCATGCTACAGACACTGACTACATTTATCTCCACTAGTAGTAAATCTTTTATATATTAAAAAAAAAAAAAAAAAAAAAAAAAAAACTTAGAAAAATCAAATCTGTTTAACTCAACTTAGAAAGCAGAGACTAATAACCTGTTAGTAACAAACTAGATAGGAAAGATATTCATTCTCTACAAACCATGTACGTTCAAGTGATATGGCCCCTTTTCATCTTGAGAGATGGTGGTTAGCAGTGGTGGTGAGCATCTATGGGCAGTGTTTGAGCCTGCAGTTTCTCTCATGGCTTATCCATCCAATATTGGATTTACACAGTCAACTGCAATAAAGGCATGTCAGTCCATTTCGAATTCTTGAGTCTGAGATCTCTTCCTTCATTCAAGTATAACTTTATTTTTATAGTCACAGAGAGGTATGTTAGTCTGTATCTTCACAAAACAAAAAAGCAATCAAAAAGTAAATTATTTTGTTAGTCTTTACAATACTACATGATAAATTTATTTTGTCAGTCTTTAAAGTGCTGTGACTGCTTTTTTCTTAAATTTGTGTAAACTGCAAACTCAGTCAAAATAAAATTTTAAATTCATATTCATAAACTCCTTCAATGACTTTGTTTAAACAAACTCCTAATAAGGAATTCAGTTCAGGAAAATGGTTCTCTTGATAGACTTTTTGAAGGAATGTGTATCAATACAAACAGAGGAAGCTAGAGTATATTGGAAAACTATTTTATATATATAAAAGGGGAGTAAGAACATTCTTAGTGAGATTCAAGAGCAGCTACTTGAAAAATTGTGAAGTTTAATCTGCAGATCTGTGAGGTTTTTGACAGGTAAAAGTGTAATACATATTAAGAGTGCAAGCACTTTGCTTAAAACTACTTGTTTAATCCATGGCTTTCCTAATCTCTTCCTATTGCAGAAAACGCAGACAGCAGTACACTCCATGCAGTGACTTTCCTTCGCACAACTGAGATTTTGACAGTGAATTCAATTGGACAGTTAAAAATATGGGACTTCAGACAGCAAAGAAATGAGCCATCTCAGATATTTTCCTTGTAAGGTTTTGTGTTTTTTGTTATGTGTTTGGGTTAGATTTCCAAGGAAGTGCATTTTAAACAAGAAAACAAAATCTATTACATATGAGTTTCTTTTATACTGTCTTGATAGCAGGTGGTACACAGTTGAATTTGGTTCTTGTAATTGTACATGAAGGATTGAAGTGTTCACACCTGTAGATAACTTTTTTCTCACGTTCTCTGAATCAACAATATTTCTGGTTAGGAAAATAGCATTATGTAACACCTGGCAATTTTAGACTTCAGAATGCTATACTGGACAATGACTAATTCTCTCTCCTTCATGAGATGTAGGTAAGAAGTTGAAATATAGAGCCTGATCAAAACCCCACTGATGTCAATGGGGAATCAGGCTCATTGAGTGACTGACTGACTCCGTTTGTATCCTATTAGCATACACGTGTAGACGTAGCTATTTCGATGTAGCGAAATCAAAATAACCTATTTCGATGAATAGCATCTACACGTCCTCCAGGGCTGATGCCGTCGACGTTCAACTTCGACGTTGGGCAGCACCACATTGAAGTAGGTGCTGCAGGGGAGCGTCTACACACCAAAGCGGCCCACATCGAAATAAGGGTGCCAGGAACAGCTGCAGACAGGGTCACAGGGCAGACTAGCACTTCCCGGGCAACAGCAAGCTGCTCCCTTAAAGGGCCCCTCCCAGACACACTTGCACTAAACAGCACAAGATCCACAGAGCCGACAACTGGTTGCAGACCCTGTGCATGCAGCATGGATCCCCAGCTGCAGCAGCAGCAGCCAGAAGCCCTGGGCTAAGGGCTGCTGCACACGGTGACCATAGAGCCCCGCAGGGGCTGGAGAGAGCGTCTCAACCCCTCAGCTGATGGCTGCCATGGCGGACCCCACTATTTCAATGTTGTGGGACACAGATCGGCTACACGTGCCCTACTTCGACGTTCAATGTCGAAGTAGGGTGCTATTCCCATCTCCTGATGGGGATAGTGACTTCGACATCTCGCCGCCTTACGTCAATTTCAAAATAGCCGGCACATGTAGATGCGGCTATTGTGTGTTAGAACTGGAATTAGGAATGGAAATGTAAGAGCTGGTTATTTTAAAAAAAAACAAAAAACCAATACTACTTACCACCAATCACCTCTTACAAAAGCTTAATAAAGATTCAATTAGAAGTGTAAGTGGTCAGTAGTCATTTACAAAACCTGATGCCTGTCTAAGGAGAAGAACAATAAACAAGTTTGAGTGGCTGTCAAATTGTTCTAAACTAAGCAGTAAGTTACCTGTGGTGGTTATATATTATAATAGTAGCATAATCCATTTTGATAAATAGTTTTTTGACTCCAGAAGCCCTCTATTGTTGAACAGGAAATAACTTTTGTTTTTCCCCTCCTAATAGGACAGGTGACAGAATTCCACTACACTGTGTTGACAGGCATCCCAACCAGCAGCATATTGTAGCTACAGGTGGCCAAGATGGAATGTTGAGTATCTGGGATGTTAGACAAGGCAGCATGCCAGTGTCCCTGCTCAATGCTCATGAAGCTGAAAGTAAGCATCTAAAAGAGACACAGATACTGTATTTCTTTAAATACTTCTGTATTTTTGGACATGATTTAAACTCTGCTTTCTTTGTGTGTTATAACTACTGAAATTTTGTTCATCCAAATTGTTTACTTCCAGTTATATTCTTTGTCTAGCAAGAGCTGGTTCCTACTGTCTAACTTGGGTAGCTAAAAGTTTAGTCTGGCAAGAAATAGAAGTGAGAGAGGCTTTTGTTTGTCACATACATTTTATTTCTTCCTTTAAACAAGTGTTCTATGTTTCTAGAAGGATTGCACATTGGTCTTCCTTTTTGCTCATGTAACACTCATTAGTATTTTATAGGAATCATGTAAACACACAGAGGAGTGGGGTAACTGATAAATTTGAAAACATGACTGAGTATAAAGAATATAACTTTTAAAATAGCTTTTAAAAATACTCCTTGGGATAGCATCTTTTAGTTCCTTATTGTGACTGGGATGTACCCACATGATGATCACTTCCACTGGCAATTCTGAGAGCATAAACTATAAGACAGAAGCTCTTTTTCACAGCATTGTGGTGGAAATATTCCTTAACTGTAACAGAAACTTATGTAAAAAATTGGGGTAACATTTTCAAAAGCGCCTGCATCACTTGAGTGTAAATCCCATTGACTCTCAGTGGGATTTTATTTTTGTTTAACCTTACCTTTTATGTCTAAAGGACAGTTCAGTTTAAAGGGGAAATTTATACACTCAGTTTCTTAATTTGTGAGGGGTGAGAGGCAGAGGAAAAGGCTACCAGTTCTCTGTATATCTATTGCATTGGATATAAAACTTTGCTACTAATACAATGGTATGGTTCGTACTTTAACATAATAAAGTATTTGGCTAGTGATTTCAGGAAGAAACCCCAAAGTTTATGTTTAGTGTGAATTTTTGGGTGCTTGTCTATTGTGTATTAGCCAGGTTGTAGCTGTGGGCGGAGTGATGCATGTGATACTGAATCTACTAGCTAATCAAATTGCATTTAGTCAAGCATGGGGTTTCTAATACAAATGTAGTGATGAGTCAGGGAGGGGTACAATTAGGCTTTTTCTATGATATTCTATCAGCCCTTTTGGAGCAGTCATGAAAGAGGAAATGAGTGTGCAGATTATGAATGTTATCAGGTTTATGCCTGTGCAACCTTTTAGAAAAACATTAGTCTAGTTTTTGTCTTCTGTTAGACACCTCTCCCCTGCCCCACCCCCCACAGAACCTGCCAGTTTCTCACTTTTTCGCACACAACCCATCTGAGCTAGAGAGAGTACAAGTTAGAATTTCTTGCTTTCACCGTCCATATCCTGGCTTTCATTAGCTTGCCCTGTGTTTCCCCCATTAATGCAAACTAATGGAGGTTCTACTATATCTTGCATTTCTTTTCAAACATTTCCAGTGTGACACTTTATAAAAGTCCATATAATAGAATGGATTCTGTTCTGATACAAGTAGTTTTAAATGCATTCCCCTTTAAGTAAGCAATCTAAATTTTGGTCTGGTAGGACTTTGGTAACTTAAACATTAAGGTGAACAGAGGAAAGCACGCAGTCTTATGAAGTACATCTAGCTTGGTTGATGTAGTCCAATCTTCTTCTTTCCTCTTGTCTAAACTTAGATGGTAGACTCTTAAATGAAGGGATCTTTTTGTCTTGCCTGAGACGCCTAGTATATTTGTGGAAGCAGAATAATAGATGATCAATTTCATAGGAGAGGAGAGACCCACAGAAACAGAAGAAATGGTGAAATTAAGTATACATTATATACAATGTAAACCAGGAAGAAAATTCTTTAGTCTTTCAACTAAAGTAGCGTGAGGTATTATTTTGAGTAGTGATAGTTAAAAGTTGAGTCAGTAATGGAGTTTAAGAGACTTCAGATAATTTGGCCTGAACTCCAGTATATCAGAGGCTGTCAATACCACCCAATACCTACACATTAAACCCAACAATTGAAATTAGACCAACATGTTACAGCTCACAGGAGACTGCTGTTGATGTGCTGCAGGTAGAGAGTAGGAGGGACAGAGGCGTACCAAATGCCGGAGGCCTCCACAATGATCGCAAAAGAAGTGCAGGGGAAGTGTTTCATTACTATTATTTTGTTGTGATTTGATTTAGAAGAGTATTTTTAAAGCTATGACGGAAAGGAAGCTCTAGGGACAGTCAATCTTCAGTACATTGAGTGAGGAACTACACTGAACACCTTGATTTGGAATTCATTTGTTTCTCTTGGAAAATCAAACTCTTTACCATTTTAGTATAGATTTGTTTCTATAATCATAAGTAATAAAGCTCAATCTGTACTTTTTTTATAGTGTGGGAAGTTCACTTCCATCCTTCCAACCCAGATCACCTATTTACATGTTCTGAAGATGGCTCTCTTTGGCATTGGGATACCTCTACAGATGTATCAGAAAAGCCATCTTTCTTCCACCAAGGTAAGGGCTTTTGAAGCCAGCTTCCTTTTTAGAAAGGTGAAAAGCTTAAGCTGTTTGTGAAGAGTAGTTATAGTTTATTAAGTAGTTGGTTTGAGGACTTCATTCCATACTTCAGTCCTTTTTTAATTAAAAGCTGTTGGAGACCGAAATGTGATCTTTTATTAGAAAGAGAAGACTTATTGGTCCTCTTTAAGAGAATTTCAGTGGTTTCACATGAAAGAGTAACTCTCCAGCCTTATCCATTGACTTCAGTGGAACTATCTGGCCGTGTCTGCACTAGCCCCAAACTTCGAAATGGCCATTTCGAAGTTTACTAATGAAGCGCTGAAATACATATTCAGCGCTTCATTAGCATGAGGGTGGCCACGGCGCTTCAAAGTAGGCGGGGTCCTTTCAAAAAGGAGCCCCGTCTGGACGAGCCGCGCCAATTTCGAAGCGCCATGGCCGCTCACATGCTAATGAAGCGCTGAATATGTATTTCAGCACTTCATTAGTAAACTTCGAAATGGCCATTTGAATGGGCATTTCGAAGTTTGGGGCTAGTGTAGACATAGCCTCTGTGAGTAAAGGGAGCAGGATCTGATATGAATCCACATGAATCTTTTGTAAGGCACTGGGATCATGTCCTTGCCACCTGGAGACTTTGTATTGCTTCCTTGATCTCTCTGTTCCAGGGTTAGCATGGGTTCACAAAATTCTGAGCACCATTTTTCCCTGCCACAAATTCCAAGCCCTATTATTTAAAAGAAAAACAAGTGCACTATAAAATTTTTTTCGAGGCTTCAGTTTATACCATCATGTTACGACCTCCTATATGAAGTGACTGCACTTGCCAACAGTGATTCAAGAGGCGCACACAGAACTTGCATGGCTAAATTCAGTTCACCTTCAAAAAATGATAAATTACTGATTTGGGAGGGCAATAAGTGTCATAACTGCGTATGTCTCTGAAGGAGACTTAAAGAGTGGCATACATAAGGAAACTGAAATATGAATAAGGGAAATCCTTTTCTTTAGTGGACAGGTATTTTGGAGACTAACAGAAGACTCTGCATGCCTGTTGAAGGAAATTGCTTGTCTAATAAACTAGACAAAATAGGGCTGTGAAACAATTATGCTGTTAGAAGATTATTTAAAACTTTTTGGATGTTTACTACATTTTCAAATTAATTTCAGTTACAACCCAGAATACAAAGTGTACAGTGCTCACTTTATTTTTTGATTACTACTATTTGCACTGTAACAAAATAGTGTTTTTTCAAGTCACATAATGCAAGTACTATAAATTTTGTTTACCATGAAAATTTTAACTCATGAGGGTACAATTATGTAAAAAATAAATGCATTAAAAAAAAATGTAAAACTTCACAGCTCACAAGTCCACTCAGTCATACTTCTTGTTCAGTCAACTGCTTAAACAGGTTTGTTTATGTTTGCAGGAGATATTGCTGCCCACTTCTTGTTTACAATGTCAACTGAAAGTGAGAACAAGTGTTCATGAGGCACTGTTGTAGCCAGCATTGCAAAATATTTATATGCCACATATGCTAAAGCAGAGGTTCTCAAACTATGGTCAGTAAGCATCATTCAGGTGGTCTAGGTATAGTTCCCCCTAAAGTGCATGCACGCACAGGTGACCACACACAAGAGAATGAAGAGCTGCCAACCTAATTAGTGGGTTGTAGGTGTGGCTCCACTAATTAGGTGCCTGAACACCTTACTTGCATCTTCTCCAGCGAAGATGGATGGTCTGAGGGGAAATAGGGGTAGAGGGAGGATACTGTGTAGCTGGGAGGGGGTCAGTGGGTTGAGTGGGGCAGAAGGCAGGCAGGTGGGATAGACAGTGGGTTGGAGGAACATGAAAATCCTCAGGGGCCAGAGAAAGAGATGACTTTGTCTATCTTCAAGGCTGCAGCTGCTGGGCAGAGAGCCTTCCTTCCCAGCTTTAGCTCCGTGGCTGCTGTGACCAGGGAGAGACCCCAATTGATATTTAAAATATAAATTGTGTGCTTTTATCTGTAGACAAGTTTTTTTTGCTTTTTTGAGATTTCTGAAAGCATGCTCCAAACCTTGTCCCTCCTAGATTCTGGAGGGCACCTGAGATTCTTGAACCTTGGGTCAAGTGCTGTAGCTATCTCTTTAGAAATCTCACATTTGTACCTTCTTCTCATTGTTGTCAAATCTGCAGTGAAAGCATTCTTAAACTGAACAACCTCATCTAAGACTGCTTTAACACAAAATATATGGCAGAATGTGGGTGAAACAGCAGGAGACATGCAATTCTCTCTCAACGTGTTGAGTAATAAATTAATGCATTGTTTTAACAAGTCAGTCATCATCATGCAAGCACATTCCCTGGAATGATGACTGAAGCAGTAAATGGACATAAAATGTTTAGCATATCTGGCAAGTAAGTATCTTGAGATGCTGGCAACAACAGTGCCATACAAACGCCTGTTCTCACTTTCAGGTGATGTCAATGAGGAACAGGCAGCATTATATCCTGCAAATATAAACATACTTGTTTGTCTGAGCAATTGTCTGAACAAAAAGTGGGACTGGACAGGCGCTAAAGCTTTGCATTGTTTTGTTTTTGAGTGCAGTGTGTGACAGTGTACACTTGTAATTTGCACTTTTACAGTAAAGAGATTGTGTTACAGTACTCATGAGGTAAGTTGAAAAATACTATTTTTTCATTTTTATGCTGAAAATATTGTAATAAAAAGGAGCAGTGTATGCTTTGTATTCAGTTCCAATTGAAATCAACATATATGAAAATGTATAACACCCAAATACTTAATACATTTCAAATGGTATTCTATTGTGTAATAGTGCAATTAAAACTGCACTTAATCAATTAATTTTTTATTTATTTGCATGAGTTAACAGAAGTTAATTGACAGACCTAAGGACAAACCATTGTAGAGAAAAACACATTCTAATGAAAAATGAGAATTAATACTAAACCGGTCAGATTTTGCTGCCTTCTGTTTTCTTTCCCATCCTAATTTTTGGAATAAAAAATTCTACCTCCATGAAAAAACAAATGTTAAACATGGCATTGATGTAGAGTGCATTGGAAATTTCTAGGAACAAAACATGAGGATAGCTAAGAACAGGGACGATATTCAAATTTACTTGTGAAGTAACCTCATTCCCCGGCTCAAAGGTTTGAGAGGTTTCTATGAAGAGGAAAGAGGATTGATATAACTACTAGACTAAAATAATAAATAAACAGCTTTTTCCCCAATCCATGTCTTTCTCCAGTTTTAATCTTGTAATGAAATCATAATTCTGATGTTGTGGAACTTGTGACTCTGGTTTCAGTATGGGGAAAAAATGACGCCTAAAATAAGGTGTATTACTTGGAAAGGGTGAGCAAGAAATTTGGGGGGGGAATGATTTGGATCAGTATCTTAAACACAAAGCTAAAGCAGCGATAAACAAAGGAAAATACTGTCTAAGTAAACTATGTGCATAGACCTAAGCTTCCGTTCAGCAGGAAAGATGAATCAAGAAGTTAATGTATTAAATACATAGTATAGTTATTTGTCATTGTAAATTTAGCTATTCTGAGTGACTTCTTTCAGTTAATGCAAAATATTTTTGGTCCACTGGTGGATCAACTATGCCCATTAAATCAATTCTGTCTACAACAGAGACTTGGATTGGTATTCCCAATATGTTAGCTAGATGCTAAATATGTCCCCTAACCTCCCACAAATGCTGAGTCTAAGTAAACAACATGAAAGCTAACTGTTTTGTTTTGTTTTTTTTTTTTAAGGTGGACGAAATGTTACAGTTCTGTCACACACTGCTAACCAATCTGTAATAAGCGCCTGGCTAAGCAACAATCCTACCAAAGACCGCATGGAGATCACCAATTTATTTCCAAATCAGACATTATCTGTGAATAGTTTGGATGTATTAGGACCATGTCTAGTATGTGGTACTGATGCAGAAGCTATTTATGTTAATAGGCAACTTTTTTCTTGAATTACTTTAAAGGGACACTCTTACAGAGTTTAGCCACCTTGAGAACTAGCAGAAATGTCCTGAAGATTTCAATTTTTAAAATATTTTTTACAGAAGCCTGGTATTTAGGGGCCTGTAATGTAGTCCTGGTACTGCGGAGGGAGCACTAGGAACATAAGACTCTCTTGAGAACTGTTCCATCACAAAAGATGCCTAGGCATGCAGTGAATGAAACAGCAGGTAACATATTATGTAAGCACACCACTGTTTATTCCCCAATGTTTTTCACATTTCTTAGTTTGTGAGCATAAGAACAATCACTAGGGAAATAAATTGTATTTTAATTTCAATATTATTATAAGGGTGTTAAAATAGCTTGAAAACATATGAAATCCTTGAACTCCATTTATGTTCACGTCTGTTGTAATAGCACTCAAGTATTCATTCAGGGCCAAAACCTAGGTTTCTTAGGTTCTTTTAAAGACAGCCTAATAGAAATATTACTACTTTTAACTTGAAATTTTTATATTTAAACATCCATGTTGAATTGTTATGCAGGTGCATGACAGCTAGAAAGGGAAATCAAGCTCAGTGAAATGCAGAAAAGACTGTTTAAGTGGCGAACGGTTAAAAGTCCCATAAGATTCTAACAATCTTGGAGCTGTAGTAATCTGACAATACTAAGAACACTAGTAAGGGTGGGTTAAAGTTTGATGTGGATAGTGTGCCCGTATGCTTTTGATTTGTTGAAAAATTATGTTTATAAGTTATTTATGGGTACTGGACAGATATCTGAGCAGCATTATCCTCTTAGAGTGAAGTTCATATGATAAACCGTTCTTGACCAAGCTTAAGTCGTGGCTTTTTCCCAAAAATTAATGAAGTACTACTAAATCCAAGTGTTGCCAAACAAAGCTAACGTGAAAATACTTAACTCTTCTCTGTTATGTCTAGCTTTTGTAGCAAGAAGCCCTTTCTCCAACATTTTTACTAAATGTTTTTCACCAGAATTTTTGTTTACTCATTCCTATGCCTTACCTTTCACTTTATAATAAGCTAAATTTGAATGGCCATCTTACAGGCTTAGTTTGGTGGTGTTACAGTTGACTGACAGATTATCACCACCCTGATCCCACTTAGGGTACGTACGGCAGCAATGAACCTCCTCCATTCCTGTCTGTTTTTAGCAACAAGAAGTCTTGTGGCACCTTATAGACTAACAGATATTTTGGAGCATAAGCTTTCGTGGGTGAAGACCCGCTTCATCAGATGTATGAGTGGGGCCAGGGGGGCGGGTTTCAGAGGGGTATTTGAAGAATGGGGTCCCAGAAAAAGGGAGGGCCAGAGCCGACAAGTTCTATTTAGCAAAGTGGAAATGGCCCATTAACAATAGTAGGTCTCAAAAGAGCTAAAAACAAGTCAGATCAGACAGGGGGATATGAGCCATTGTCAGAGTCTGATGGGGAGATCTTAACACCCAGGGCAGAGAATCTGCCTTTTGTAAGCTGCAAGCCACGCACAGTCTCTGTTTAATCCTTGGTTAATGGAGTCAAATTTGCAAATAAATTGCAGCTCAGAGATTTCTCTCTTCATTTGATTTTTGAAATTTCTTTGTTTCAGGACTGCCACCCTTAAATCTGTTACTGAGTGTCCAGGGAGATTGAGGTGTTCTCCCACAGGCTTCTGTACATTACTGTTCCTGATGTCTGATTTATGTCCATTTATTCTTTTACGTAGAGACTGTTCAGTTTGGCCAATGTAAACTGCAGTGGGGCATTGCTGGCACATGATGGCATATTATATGAGTAGATGTGCAGGTAAAGGAGCCCCTGATGGTATGGTTGATGTTAGGTCCTGTGAGGATGTCACTGGTGTAGATATGTGAACAGAGTTGGCAGTGAGGACCATTTAAAGGGCTGGTTGCAGGCCTAGAGCTACTGGTTTGTGACTTGTAGTGGCTGGTGAGGATTTGTTTAAGGTTGGCAGGCCTGCCTCCCGAGGTCTGTGAGAGTGAAAGATCATTGTTCAGGATGGGTTGCAGATCACTGATGATGCGTTGGAGAGGCCTTAGGTGGGGGCTGTATGTGATGGTCAGTGGTGTTCTCTTGAACATACAGCCCCCACGTAAGGCCTCTCCAATGCATCATCAGTGATCTGCAACCCATCCTGAAACAACATGGCCAATACAGCATTATTTTGAGCATGGTGTTTCGTTCCTGGTAACTCTTGTCAAATGTTGAAAGGTAGTGAGTATCCCTTTGGAAATCTTAAATGTTGTGGTGTCATGATGAACACCTCAATCAAAACACTGTACTATGCATCGTTTTTGAAGTTGTATCAGGAATAAGGTAGAAGGGTGGTAAAACTACTTGATTTCATAAATCAAGTGGTATGGTCTCGCCTACCATAATATCTTACCTCTGTCTTCTCCCTGCTCTCCTAAAGGGTGTATCAAAGAAGGAAAGTAAAACTTAGAAACTGAGTATAGAAAACATCCAGAAGGAGAGAATAAAAATGAGATAGTAGATGAGTCCAGACTGATGCAGGAGGACTAGAGATGAAAAAATGAACATACTCTGGGAAAACCATCATCCAGCATAGTCTGTCAAGCTCTCAAATGGAACCCGCAAGGAACATGCAAAAGAGGAGCATCTTAGACAACATGGAGAAGGTCTACTGGGGTCAGCTGCAAGTTTTGTCTTGAGACAGAGTGAAGTGGAGGAAACTTGTCGATGACCTACGTTCTACGCACGGTACAGGGGTTTAAAGAAAGAAGTGACGGGATATTTCCTCTAATAAGAGCAGGTAGACAGTGGTTGAAAAGTCTGACAGGATTGGCTGAATACAGTCAAATATAGCTTCATTACTACAAGGTATGTTCAGCCAAGAGTAGATGATGAAGTAATGAGAGCTGCACCACCTCTGATCTCATGCCATACGCCTTGGCCTTCAATCACTCCTTTGACATACCAGAGAGTGTTTGTGAAAGTAGATATGGCAGCTGTTGCCTCCTTCTTAAGGTGGCACAGTGGCAGTTCGTGCCCGGTATGCAATGCTGGCCCAATAACACACCGAGAGTGGAAGAAGAATCTTTATTTGGCATGCCAAGTAAGGTGCAGGGGGATCTCTCCTCAAAGCCTGCACACCTTGCAACAAGCAGTGAGCAATACTTATACCTCTCTCCTCCTTTGTTCACCCCCTCCCAACAAACCAGGGGAGAGTCTCTCATAATTCCCTTATCCACTCCCCCAGCTCAAACTGAATTCTTACTGGTCTTATGCCATTCCGCTCTGGTAATTCCCTATTGAGCAGGAGGTCAAGTACCAATAGATTATTAACAAAAAGTAAATTACAGGAAGGTAGAGTTATTCGGTCGTATAGAACATGAACAGGATCTTATTAACAAAACAATACTGAAAATTAAGGAGGATTCACTAACTGCTAAATTCAATATTGAACCTTATGAGAACATCAATAAGCATTCATTTACAAAACAATGTCTCTGAGATCAGAATATAATAACGTTTCCTGTGCCAACACAGCTATCGCTGATTGTCATCTGTGGTACCTGATACCAAGTGCAAGTAAGACTGGTTGAGTGTCTTTCATTTACATCATGCTGAAGTAGCTAGGGAGACAAATTATAGTTCTTAATGGTCAGTGAAAAAAACATCAGTCACACCCACTCTGTCCAGGCAGCATGTTGGTTAGAACTTTCACATATTATGACTGTCTTAGAAAGCCAGCCATTACTGAGAGGGACAGCTCAGGGGTTTGAGCATTGGCCTACTAAATCCAGGGTTGCCAGGTCAATCCTTGCAGGGGCTATTTAGGGATCTGGGGCAAATATTTATTTTTTTTAAAAAATAAATAAATAATCCTGGATGATGATAGGTCCTGCTGTGAGGGCAGAAGACTGGATGCGATGACCTGATGGTCTCTCCCAGCTCTGTGAGGTAACAACTTGCTCAGAAAATTGGACAGAACCTGCTGCACCGCTGTCTATATTAGACCTCCAACTTACATGATTTTGACTTACACATTTTTTGCAATAACACTAACCTAAATCATAAGTGGTGGGGAGCTGGTGCCCTGGTTAGAGGAGCTGGGAGCCAGGTTCCCACCTGGTGCCTGGCTCCTTGTCACTCACAGGAGCAAGGAACCTAGGTGCAGCCAGGACGGGGGGACCTGAAGGCAGCAGGGCCTCTCCCCTACCCTATCCCCACTTGCATGAAATTTGACTTATGCATAGTTACCCAAGAATGCAACCTACGCATAAGTGGGAGTCTACTGTATATTATGCACTTGAGCCCTTGAGCATGTTACTCTTCAGTATTGTCTCCTGGTATTCTTAGAAAAAGTCACACACAGGTTGTGGTTCCCATGATTTTTGTTTATTGCTCAAGAGCCGTGCCTAACTTTCACTTCAAATAAGCACAAGAAAGTCTTCACACTAACCATATTTACCAGGTCTCTACAATAATACTCTAGTCAGGGGTGGTAGAGAGGAAAGCACAATAAGCACATGACAAAAATGTGTAATTTCAAAGGCTGATGGGCACAGGGAGGGGTCCAGAGCAAGATCATTAGGTCACTTTCTTGCTGATGTGCTCAAAGGCAAGGTAGCGTGAACCAGTATCAGAGGTAGCGGTGTTAGTCTATGTCTGCAAAACCAAAAAGCTGTCCCGTGGCACCTAATAGACTAACAGATATTTTGAAGCATAAGCGTTCGTGGGTATAGAACCACTTCACCAGATGCATCTGAGGA
Organism: Carettochelys insculpta; assembly: GCF_033958435.1. NCBI lineage: Eukaryota > Metazoa > Chordata > Testudines > Carettochelyidae > Carettochelys > Carettochelys insculpta. The sequence goes on from NC_134139.1 coordinate 95,409,736, forward strand.
AGCGGTCTTTGCCTACGAAAGCTTATGTTCCAAAATACCTGTTAGTCTATAAGGTGCGCCAGGACGTCGTCTTGTCGTAGCCTGAACCAGTTTCGCCCTGCAAGGCCCCCATAGCTCAAGAGGCTGCAGCGCTACCGCGCGAGCACCAAATGAGCGAGACTGCGGCACACGCCTGCTGGAGCAGCGGGGATTGGAATCCTCGGCAACAGCCAACCAGAAACGGCGCCTTCGGACGGGTTGTTCCACAGTTTCTTATTGAGGCGGGGACGCTCCTGGCCGCTCCCAGAGCTGGGAGGAGGGCGCGCGTGAGGCGCTCTCGGTCCTTTTTGCCCCCGCCTCCCACCGGGGTGGGCTCGGCCCGGAATGCTGACTCCGAGCCTCTCACATTCCATTCCCGAAGGGCGGGGGCAGCCGCTAAGGATACGCGCAAAGGAGGCCGGGAACGACCCATATCCGGGAACCCCTCTGCGCCAGGCTTACCGAGAACATGGCGGCCCGGAACTGAGCCCCACGGGGGGTGGGGGAGGGGACGAGCTGCCACCAGCGCCGGGACCTGAACGCTACCGCCGCCGTCCTACGGGCGGAGCCCAGCGCCGTACGCAGCGCGCCGCTCCCCGCAAGACGCGTGGGCTCGGGGCGCCGCCGCCTTGTCCCCGCAGGTAGGTCCGCCGCGGCCAGCCGGACCCAGTGCCCGGCCGAAGGCGAGTCCCTACTGCGCCAGGCTCGGTGTTGTGGGTGTGTGTGTGTGGGTGAGAGAGAGACTGGGATGGGGTAACGGCGCTGCCCAGCGGGTGAGCGGAGACAATACCAGCCGCTGCCCGGTCCCGTACGTTTGTCTTCTCGGGGAGCCCCACTGCCCTGCGGCCCCGCCTTCTGCAAGCGGGTTTCCCCAGTTCCTAGCCTGGCTCAGCCTGTTTGTAGCTCTGTGTCCAGCTGCAGCATCTCCCTCCCCATCCCACTGCTCGGAGCCGCTCGCCCTGGTGCTGCGCTTTGCCCCTGGGGCAGGTCCCCGTCCGCCTCCCTGTCTCCGGCGGAGATTCTCCGTCTGCTACCCCAGCGCCTCGCCTGCCTCGCCTCGCCTGGGCTGGGGGGCGGCTGCGCGGCGCCGACTAGAATTCACTTTGTGTCCCGGGTTGGGTCCGGTGCCGGGGTCTGTCTGCGCGCTCCTCGCCTGCAGCTGGAGCTTTTGTGTGTTTCAGACCGGGGATAACGTTTCTCCTGTTTCCTGCAAAATAAAACAAGGGCGAGAAGGGGGCAGAGTAATTGAAAGCGTGTGTGTAACTAGTTCGAAACCCAAATCTATTAATCTTTGAGGAATGTGGGGCTGGAATGACACTAGTCTGAGCGGGAGACACTGAATGAAAGGTTATTCCCCGGACGTGATGCTCCCCTATGGTCTCGTCAGCTGATACTGGCACTGACTTCTGTAGTCAAATAAACTGTTATGGGAAGCTAGGTCAGCTTTGGGTAGCATACTTTCATTTAAATGAAACTTGGTTTAAGTTATTTGTCTGGTGTCTCATGAGCATCCTACCAGTACAATAATTTAAATTTGATGAGCGTTCGCAAATTGGTCTGGTTTCCAAGTACTCAGCTGTCATATAAGGGGGAATCCCATATTTAGCAGATGGTATTTATGCTACTCTGACTTTTGTATATAGGTTGAAAATTAAATTGGACCCACATCTGGAACTTGCTTTACAAATTCATGCTCTATGCCAATATAAAATGTGCTGAAGGATCAGTGACTGTCTTGTGCTAATATCTAAGACAATGTAATGGCTGGCCTGGTTCAGCTTAATGGTGCATCTAGCCCAGTGTCCTGCCTTCTAACGGTGGCTAGTGCCAGAAGTTTCCAGAGGAAATGAACAGAACAGGGCAATTACCAATCGATCCTTTGTCATCCAGTCCTAGGCTCCGGCAGTCAGAGGCCTAGGTACATCCAGATTGGGCCCTGACCATCTTGCTAATATAGGGTAACCGCTTGTCCCATATGGGGTGGGACAGCCCTTATTTTGGGCACCAGGACGGCACCCTGATTTTTCTTAAAAGGGTTAATTGCTCCCCAGTCAGGCTCCCTGCTGGATCACCTTTTCACTGCCAACCAGCACACTTGCAGCTGGTGGCTGAGAGTAGGGAGAGTACGTGCGGCTTCTGAGAGGGAGCCGGAAGGGAGCTCTAGGTGTAGGGATGTTTGGGCAGCCGTTCGGGCTCCCTGTGCCCACACTAGGTGGCTGCTTCCCCGTTCCCTGTCCCTTAAGGAAGCTGGGAGAGTAAAGGGCGGTCTGGAGGAACTACCTCTTACCCCACCCCATTTCCCTGTCCTCTATTTGGGATAGGGAGATACGATCACCCATACTAACAGCTGTTGACAAACATATTTTCCATTAATTTATATAACCAACTTTTTTTGAATCCAGTTATGTATTTGACCATCACAGCATCCCCTGGCAATGAGTTTCACAGGTTGACTCATGTGAAGAAGTGTTTCCTTATGTTTATTTTAAACTTGACAGCTATTGTTTTTATTGAGTGATCCCTGGTTCTACTGTTATGTTGAGGGATAAATAACACTTCCTCTTTCCCTTTCTCCATACTGTTTGATTTTTTTTTTTTAAACTTTATCATATGGTCTCTCTTCCTAGCTAAACAGTTGAAGCCTCTTTAATCTTGCCACATATGGCAGCTGTTCCATACCCACCTTAATTTTTGTTGTTTTCTCTATGCTTTTTTCCAATTCTAATAGTATTTTTTGAGATGGGGTAACAAGAACTGCATGTGATCAAGGACGGGGCATATAGTGGCATTTATGATATAAATACAGGGTTATTTATAAACTATTATAAAATATTGGTATTGTATTTTCTGACCTTTCTCTTATGGTTCCTAGCTTTTTTTTTTTTTTTTTTGACTGCCACTGCACACTCTAAGACAGGAGTCAGCAACCTTTCTGAGGCAGAATGCTGAAATTTTTACCTTCATGTGCAGTCTGAGTGCTGATGATACTACTTAAAGTCACTAATAGTCCTACTTACAACAGCTTCATTACTAAACAAATAAAGATGCTGCACTTTAGTTGGTGATTGGTAGCTTTAGTTGGTCTTTTATTAATCCACAGGTGCCATAGCTTTGAGCAAGCTCCTGGCTGCATGAGGGAAGAGGGGCTGAGCTCCCGCCTTCCATGATGATAGAAATCTGCTTGTGTGCCACTCTTGGCACCTGTGCCTGGGGTTGCTGACCCCTGCTCTGAGGGCTTCTTCTTGTGCAATAACAGCTGAGACCTTTACATTTTATATGTGTAGTTGAGATTGTGTTTTCTAATGTGCATTAGTTTGATTTCTAGCCTGGTGGGCCATGAGATGTTATACTTATAAAAATTGTTTTTTTTAATTATCTTAGTACTTTGCTGTTATGCCAGTTGCAATTTTAGTGGCTATTAGAATCGTTTTTGCACACTGTGATAGCAACTAAGAAAACCAGCTTTGAAATGTGTGTGAAGAATTGATCACGCTACAGTCTTGATTGAGATCACTGGATTGGTTAAATTTTACTATTTACAAACTACAATGGGGGTGGGGGAGACAGTTTATTCCAATTACAGTTTTTAAGGATAGGTTATCACATAACTTATTTAAATAATGTTGCAGTTATGAGATAGTTATGTACAACTATGTAATAGTTTTATAGAATTTAAAAGTTAATTTTTTTTAAGTCTACAATTGTTCTTGTCACTAGTAAAGTTGAGGGGACTTACATGCTAGTTTCAGAAGCTGGAACTTTTTGCACACTCAAATTCAGCTATACCTGCCTGAATTGTCAGACTTTCTCTTCCCATCTCTCAAGTTTGATATTTTCTTGGCTTAAAAAAATCTGTTTTAATGTCCAATATTTTGTGAAATACAGCATACAGGAGCTCTGTGGCAGATCAGTGTAGATATTTCTAGGCCCAGTAAACGTATTAGGATAATTTGGCCTGGGGAGTAAAAAACCTGTTATCCTAGTTTTTGTCTCCCTAAAAAGACAGAAGAGACAAACTGATGCAGCTTCATTTGAGAAGTGATGATAGATGCAGCTGAAAGTGTGCTGATAGGTAATGCTTACGCAATTGCAAGTGAGGCTGTTATCGTTTCCTCAGGTAGAATAGTTGTGGTCCCCAGCTAAATGTGCAAGCTGAAAGGAGTGGTGTTGGCCACCTAACAGAAGTTTTTAAAACAAGAGTAAATTCTTTGTTTATGAAATGTGATGAAGTGAAACCCCGGGGGATTGATATTCCCTCTGCACAGAACAAGTCTATCAGTCTGTGACAATACTTGCTTCTTTGTGCTTCCCCAAGGTCTGTTTTCATACTTCCCTAAAATCTGTCTTGCTGTGACAACTAAGAAAACAATAAATTATATGTAATGCTTATTACATCTGAGAATCTTAAAGCAATTTACAAAGGAAGGTAAGTATAAAGAGCTCCATTTTATAGATGGGGGAAATTGATGCAAAGGCTTGTCCAAGGCAATATTAATAACTGTATCAAAATGAATAAAACCCAGATCTCCTCATTCCCAGTTAAATGGCCTGTCCACTTTCCCACAGAATCTTTCAAGGTTGGCAAATCTGTTTAGTTTAGATATAAATTTAAAAGATGCTCACCCCATAATATCTAAGCACCAAATAATATTATGCGAAAGTGTAAGAGTGGAGAGCAACTTCCCTCGCCGTTATAAGCCCCCTTTCCTACTAATTACAGGGTTATACAAATGTTATATAGGAAACTTCCTCCACTTAGCATTGTTCCTAATCAAAATTGTAGTTGTTGTTTCACAGTGTGGACTGAAACTTGTTTTACATAGCTCACACAGTGGTGATCAGATAGAAATTACTTCTGGGTGCTGGGAACTTCAACTGAATTTGCTTTAATAACCTAAATGTTTTCTTGCTGCTAATCTTCTGAGCCATCTAGACTTACAAATTAATTTTGTCCAGGGTCTTTGATAAATTTACATCCTCAAGTACCTTCATCCTGGATGATGGCAGGGTTTACTAGTACCATTAAAATATAACTCTGGATGCGTCTACACTAGGAACTAACTTCGAAGTTAGGCTCTACATCGAAGTAGTCAGCAGAGAGGTGACACACATTTTCCCTCACTTCAAAGTAGGGACCCCAACTTTGAAGTCTTTACTCCATTCCCGGGAATGGAGTAGTGCCCTACTTTGAAGTTTACCTTCAAAGTAGGGTACGTGTAGACACTGCTTCAAAGTTGTACTTCGAAGTAAGCAACTCTGAAGTTATTTTTGTAGTGTAGACAGCCTGTATGTTGCCTTTTGTAGCTAAATATTCTTTATAGCTGTTAATGTTCTCCATTATGTTGGCCAAGCAAGAACTAGTCCCACTTAGAATTGACAATAAGTTGCCGTTGCCTTTGTCTTTTTTGGGATATGTGTCTTTATTCAAACATTCTCATTGAAGTCATGTTAAAAGAAATAGAGAATAATAAAACTAAGTAAAGAGCAAAAATCAGTTTGTCTAAGCATAAAGATCTCAGTCTTTTTAATAACTCATGTTGTGTTTGCTGCTTTATCATATTTCACTTCAGCTACTTATTTTTTAAATGTCTGACTTTTTGAAGTTAAAGTTGAAGTTAGCTTTTATATTTTCCAACCTTAGAGTTTAAGGTTCCAAAGGGAAGCTTGGCTATGTGCCAATACCCATATGCATTAAAACTCTTAAATTATAATATACTATTTTTCTAATGGCTATCACACAGTTTGCTTTTTGGTTTACTATTTATATTCAAGTATATTAAATATTACAAGACGCTACGTATTCCTCAGAGTCCCTGGAATTCTATACTAGCAGATTTCTGCCTTATTCAGTGAACAGCATAGAAGAGCATGTTACAAGACTGCAAAAACATCAGATAGTATATTGTACTAAAAATAACGTGGCCAATTAGAGGTTTGATGCTAGATTTAGAGATAATAAAAATGCAAAAACTGGATTAAGAGTAACTCATAGACTGGTTGAAAATACTTATAGGAGTTTTAACTCTGATAAGACCAAGGGTTTTGTCTACATTCTGCCCCTTTAACTTAAGGAAGTGAAAGTGCCCTTTCCAGTGTCTGGGTCTTCCAAGGAAAGTGTGCAGCAAAGCTATCTGTAGTGACACTGTTGATATTTCTGAGATTTTACAGTGAACTCTTTCATATCTGGCACCTTCAGGACTGGGTGTTTGCTGGATATTCAAATATTCTGGATAATAGAGGTTTACCTATCAATGCATAACACTGAAAAAAAAATAAGATTATGTACTAAGAAACAAAAATGTGTACAGAGTACTTAACAACAGTGGTATTGTACGCAGTATACTTAACTATATTTTCTGTATTTATTCGTTTTTACTTTCACTATACTGTACTGTACTTATAGAAAACATAACTGAAATTTACTTATGGTTAAAATGCCAGTTATTTGAGAGTTCCAGATGATAGAATGCTAGATATGAAAGAGTTAACTGTAAAAAGGCAGAAAAATTTTGGTGAGTGATTATGGCGGGGCACTTTTAGGCCACCTTTACATGTAGTAAAGAAATAAAAAGGGCACAGTTCTTTTTTCAGGGTTCAGATCAAGAAAAAAGGAAGACCAAAAAAAGTCCCCTATTTCTTGCACCTTATGTGATTGGTGCAACAAGAACTGTAGAGGTATACAGAAAAACAATTTACCCCTGCGTCACTCAGCATGCATCTTAGGAAGTAAAGCCTGCATCTAAGGCCAGGAGAAGCTAAGACCTGCATGTACCAAAATCCCGCACAGCGCTGGCATGGGGAATCCTCACTGCCCCTCGGCTAAACTTTGCAGTAGTGGGGGAAAGGGGAGGTAAATACAATTTCCAGTGTTTCCACCACAACCTTGGCTCCTCAGTGGCTTCCAGGCAGGGGCTTGGCTCCCCCCTTTGTTATGCTTATAAGAAGCACATGACATCTTTTTCATGGGACAAGGCACTATGTCTTATTTATTGAAAATACAACATGAAAATCAGCATGTGTTTATTTTCACACATGTGCATAGGTCCAGCAGACAGTCTTAAGTTACCAGTCTGTTGTAGCTCAAGTCAGTCTAACAGTTAGGCTCTGTCTATCATGATTCAGTGCTCTAAGACTGATCCCAAAGAACCATGGTAACACACCCTATTTTTATAGTTCCAAGTTTGAGTCTATGGATTTTGCAGTGCCATACTGTGATGGTTAATCCTTAAGTAGAGTTTCATCCCATAGTCATTGCTGGGGATTTCTTATCATTATGCTTTATAAGCGTTTTGATGATTTCCCACGAAAGTTTATGCTCCAAAATTTCTGTTAGTCTCTAAGGTGCCACAAGACTTCTTGTTGTTCTCGAAGCTACACAGTAACACGGCTACCTCTCTTATACTTGTCTAAAAGCAAGGTAACAGATAAAGGCAAAACCAGATGTGGGAAATACCCTAGGGACAAAGACCCACTTCCTCAGATGCATCTGATGAAGCAGGTCTTTGTCCACAAAAGCTTATGCTCCAAAATATCTGTTAGTCTCTAAGGTGCCACAAGACTTTTTGCTTTTAGAGGCATATACGTGTGTTTTAGGAATATCAATCTGCTTATCTCCGAGTGTCTCACTTCTTGACCATTTGTACATTTGTGATGACTTTCACGCTTAATCACGCATACATCTTTCATTTTCACCAGTTTACAGAGAATAGGATTGTAGAGTTTCTGAAGAAATTCTTAAAAAAAAACAGCAACCTTAATATAGGCAAGAAGCAAGCCCTTATAGCAAACATTGTATAAAATAAAATCATATCCTAAGATAAAAAGAAATGACAGTAAATCATGGTGTCTTCTCACCTTAATAGATGCACTTATGGTGTATGAGATACATATCTACCAACAACACATGCTAATCATGAAGGATGGTTGGCAAGGTGAAACAGAAGCATACAGAATTTCTAAGCAAAAGATTATATAGGACTTACTACCTTCATTATGCTTCATTATATTCATATACAAACACTGACTTATTAATGTAGCCAAAAATGTATGTCCCTTTCCCCTCCATTGCCCTGGTTACAGCCCCTAGGGAGCATAGGGGTGCTTCGTCTCCTAGGCATCCACCCTGCTGAGTCACTTCTCTGGCTTGGTTGGCTGAAGCCCCTGAAGTAAAGTTTATTGGGCCCTGGTACACAATGCTTCCTTAGGACTTAACCCCTTCCTCCCTGTAATGTGGCTGGGGAACAGGAGACAGCTGGGTTGTGTTGATTGCCAGCAGCAGCCTGGGAAGTGTTAGCTGCCTTTTGATACTGTATGGGGAGGAAGGACAAGTTGCTTTGAGCCAAGTGGAAGGGGTGGGGAAGAGGTGATCTCTGCAAACACATAGGCACCTACAGTCTCCACCTACATCTTCGCCTCCCCTCCCAGCAGCTAGAAGCAGCTCTTGTCCCTTTCCACCCACACAGTGCTAAAAGGCTGCTGCCGGCCTCGTTCTGGTGTGAACTCTGGCAGAAATCTAGGGAAGAGGGGCTTGTGACCCTGCATGTTGTCCCCTCTCCATTTATTGCCTTGGATGTGTTGCCAGGAACCAGGTGTGATATTTTCCATCTTAGAGTCTCAGCCAGGTGTAGAAAGTGGAGCTCATGGGGAAGGGAAAGTCGTGTTGATCTATTGCCCTTGCTGTGTGAGAGAGGTGTACAGGCATGTGCATGTATCATCCCTCCTGGCTTGAACCCTAAAGCCTGAAACTTAGAGTAGGGAGAATCTAACTTCACAGTATTTCTTTTTAACATGGCCTCAGTCAACCTGATAATTTAAACATTTGAACTGTGTAGTTCTGATCGTCATTGTGCTCATTTGAGTACAGTTCATTTTACCTGGTGTTCTGTATTCAGCAAAAGGAAATATGGACACCCTACCTATGACCCTTCCATAATTGGACCCCTTTATTTGGAACACTGTAAAATTTCAAATTTACATAGCTGAATCATTATATTTGTTTGTTTTTTCTAATCCTATGACCATGGAATTAACCAAATGGACTGTAAATTTGGTAGGGCCCTACTTATAACTTGTTTTATAATCTTGAAGTGTATTGGTTTGTAGTTTTAAGTAAATATATTCATTTTATTCTTACTCTGTGATGTTTTAAAAGTATTTTATTGCTTGTCTCTTTTTACAAAAGTGAAGGAAATGAGAGAGATTATAACACTTGGGACAATTTACCTAGGGATTTAATGGATTCTCCATCACATGCAGTGTTTAAATCAGGTCTGTGTATCTTTCTAAAAGGAGATACTGTAGCTCTTCCAAAAACTATGGATCGGGTATAGAATTTATTAGATAAGATTTGGGGTTCTGCTGCACAGGATGACAGATTAGGTGATTCTGATTGTCCTTTCTGATCTTAATCTTCAACTACCATAATAAAAATAAATGACTATAACAGGTGCTTTTTGGGGGGGAGGGTTACTCATTATCGGCACCTCAGCAACCCCAGCCATGGGATTAGGGGTGGGGAGCCGGTTGAGTACGCCCATCCCTCGTATAAAGAGTACTTTATTTAAAAGTACTTGCTAAAATGAGGGACACATATACCCACCTATGTTCACTAAACAGTGAACTTCTCCTGTTAATCTGAGCAAGCCACAGGGTCCCCTGGCTGGGGAATGGGGAGACCTGCACCCCCCCAGCAGCCCCATGCTGCCCCCAGCCTTACATCCTCCCCTGGCAGCTCCATGCTGCCCCCAGTCTTGGATCTGCCCCCAGCCTTAGATTCCACCCCCACCCCACCCCTAAACGGCCCCAGCCTTAGATACTCCTCCTCCTCCCCCTACAGCCTCTTCACTGGGGCTGCTAGGCTGGGTGGCTCCCCCCCGCCTTCCTGCTCCCAGCTGGTAAGTCATTTAAACCAATTAACTCAAGTGTTAAGCTTTCAGCACCTAGGCATAAGGTAATTCCTATCTCTAGTGATAGGTATCTGCCTGAGGCAGCAGTGTAGAGAAACTGCAAATGGCTTCTTTAACAGCCCCATGCAGCTTGGAACTGCCCAGCTGGTGACCTTTAAGAAATCTAATCATGACCCATGTTTGGGTCCTGACCCATAGACTGGGAATCTCTGCTCTACATCCATACACTGCATCCTATTTCTGGTGCCAAACTATTCAAATACATCAGAAGCATGGAATTCACAACCTTCCTTCCTCTACCGTTGTTTTCTTCCCCAGCTTGCTTGCTTGTTAAATTCCAATGTGATTTTTGTCATGTTGGCAGCTGACAATTTTTTACTTAATTTTGTAAGGTAGTCATTTGGGTGTTCAAAAATAATTGTTTATGTTGTTCTCTTATATTCAGCCATATGTTTTGCCATATAAAGAGCGTGTAAGAAAGGTGGTATCAGAAACAATTGGCATGGTGTCCCTAGCTATACAGGAAATACAATTCCTTATGCTAACTCAAAGCAACATACAAACTATTGTTAAAATTTTGATTGAAATTTATATTTAAAAAAACACTGAGAAAAATGTTTCTTTTGTAACAATTTACCTTAGTAATTTCACCTTTGTTAATGTAAATGTCTTTGTTTTTCTGATACTCTAAAAGCAGTCTGTTGCATGTAAGTTCTTACAATATCACTCACTTGGCAGATTATTTGAAGTAGTTGCTGTATAGGGTCCCAGGATATTAGAGGAACTTCTCAATTTAAAGTATGTCATTTCAAGAATACCGAGATGTATAATAAAAGAAAAAAGTTACTTATGACAATTGCAGCCAAATTAAACAGTTTCAATAAATAGGGGAGCAGTTTAAAAAAAAAGAAATCATGTGTGCATGTTTTTTAAAATCTTAAAAGACCCACTTCAAGCAGAGTTGACATCAGACATGTACATTTAGTTAGGAGATTGATTCAGATGTTATTTACAGAATTTAATCATAGGCGGTATCTTTTTTTTGTTGTGTCCTTCATTTTCAGTATAAATAAAATGAAGGGCGTAAGAATGGTGGGGGACCAAACTCCAGTGTGTTGATGAGATGTAAAGCCAAATGACTTGACCCAGAGGTCTGCAACCTGTGTTTCTGGAACCGCTTGCAGCTCTTTAAGGACTTCTTTATGGTTCCTGAGTCTATAATTGCAAAGGTTTTTTTTTGTTTGTTTTTTTTTGTTTTTGGGGGTGGGGAACCCTCCTGATTTATTTTCAATAAACTGTGAACTTCTAAAAGCCCCAAAAAAAAACTCGTATCTAAATAGAAAACGACGTGTGTTCTCGAAACATTGGCTAACTCCCCCTAGAGTCTTCCACAAAGAGAAGGTGTGGGAGTGAAAGTCAGGAAGACAGTGATACAAACATGCGGATGTAAAGTGTGGGGAAATAGAATACATAAAAATTTGTGAACAGCCTGCAGTAAACACGTGTGTATGTGCTGTTCCTAAAATAAGGGTTACAAAAAGTGTGGTTTGACATTATTTATTAAGGACCGTTTTGTATTCACATGTATTGCAACTCTTGAGTTACCGAGTTTTTTACCGAACTGGAAAAAGTGGTTCATCTTGCTATTTTGGTTGCCGATCCCTGACTTGACCCAAGGTACCATAGTTAAGTAGTAGAGTGGGAAACAGGATCAAGGTATCCAGATTCCTATTCTCAGGGGTTTTTTTTTGTCCAGGAGGTTGCATTTTTTTCTCTGTGTACAACTTGGATTATCCTTTAGTTGTGCTAATATGATGTTTCAAGTAGTAGCATAGAAAAGTGACCTGTTGAGATAGTAATCAGTATGAACTACTGTCGAGGAACGTAAGTTCTGTATGTCTTCCCCTGTCTCACGTCTTCTAGGTGAAATTTAAATTCAAGCAAGTTTCAGACTTAAACATTTGGGCCATAGTTTAAAATAGCTCAAACAAGCAGTTAATTTTTTTGTAGTAGGTACCCAAGACTTTTTCAAAGATTACAGCTCTTTTTGCAGTTAACTGATGGCTGTACACTCCCTTCTTGGTGGGGGAAAAAGTATTTTTTGCTGTTTAGTAATTGTAAAATAAGTTTACTACTTAGTTTTGATAAAACCTAATTTAAATTCTGCCCAATTATGGGATCTTTAGAATTGAGAAGCAACTAAAACATTGTTTACTAATTACATGTTGCCAATCCAAAATAGTTTTTAATTTAGAATGCTTAAAGATTGCATAAATGATAAGCTACATATGATGGGTTAGTAAATATATCATTTATGTCCTGGAAATTGTGAACTTTTCACCACTAACAGCATGAGTAACTGGAATGTTCTTTTATTATAGGGTAGCTAACTCGGTTGTCAAGAATTTCAGCGTTGTTGGAACCATAAGCAGTGGTGAATGTTTTCAGTCTTGCTTAAGAGTGAGTTCTGATACTAGCAACCACCTTGCTTGGAATTCTTGTGGCTGAATCCTTGGTGGAGGTTACATAGATACATGTTTTCATGAAGAGAAGTGAGAAACCAGAAGGATATAGACAAATGAGGCCAAAGACTTTTCCTGCTAGTAACTACACTGGCAGCAGCCGACAAATGTTACAAGAAATACGAGAGAGCCTCAGGAATTTGCATAAACCCTCAGATGCTGCTAAGGCTGAGCACAATATGGGTAAAATGTCATCTGAAGATCCCAGACAAGGCCGTAATCCCCCCAAATTTGTAACATACCATAAAGCTTTGCAAGAAATACGAAACTCCCTGCTCCCTTTTGCGAATGAAACCAGCTCCTCAGCAAGGGGAATGTCAGAAATCAATCCGCAAATGCTGCAAGACTTACAGGCTGCTGGGTTTGATGAGGTATATATTTTTAATTATTTTATAGCTTTATATTTTAGTTGTATTTTACCTTTTTGTATTTGGAGTATAAGTAACATGATAGTCAAAATGCTTTCCTGAAATACAAATTAATTTTTAACTGTGACTGGGCCAAAAGGAAGAAAGTGGTAATTGGAAAAAGATGGGTTATTTTAACATTACTAGTGTTTTTGCCCCATCTTTGTTGTGTAATCTCTCTCTGTAATATTGGCAGTAGTTTGATTAATCATTTACATCCTTGTGTTTGGGAAAAATCAAAATACTTTTTTTTCTTTTCAAAACCCTGATCATGAGTAACTTAAATTTATTCACACAAATGGTTTATTATCTGAGCTAAATATTAAAATAAAACTGCATTTGGTTGCCCTAAATCAAATACAGATACTGGTCACACAAGTACGCATGCAAAATGAGCATGGACCTCAGGTCCATTAGTGTCAGAAATATGTAACAGCAGGCCACTTACTGCATCTAAGCAAACAGAATAGAATGGTTCATTTGTATCTGCAATAATAAAATAATGATCTGATCATATGCTGTAATTGCAGGTTAATCTTAAAGAATTAACTTATGTTGCAGTAATTTTCTTTAAGGTTGGACAGAGAGTTCTGGTGTGTCATTTATTAGTTCATACACTGCTTTTCATTGCTGGGAGTTGTTAGTAAAAACTTCAAGAAGGAATGATTAAGAGATTGTAATGTTGCCCATACAGAAAGATTAGAGAGAGAACTCATCAATGCATGTAAATGATACATTAATTCACCGTTAACGTGAGTTAAGGGCAACTCAAAATCCAGCTCCTTCCAGCCCTGGCTCAACTCCCAGCCTGTGCAGCCCTGCTTCAACCCCTCCACCCCCTAACCCTGGCCTGGCTTACCTCCCCTGCAAATGGCTGTAGCTCCAGCTCAACCCCCACGGCCTGGCTCACTACCCAAACACAGCTCTGGCTCATCCCCCGCTTTGCTCCAGCTCAACCCCCACCCCGCACATGGCTCTGGCTCAACTCCACCCCCTGCCTCCCCTGCAGCCCTAACCCACCCCAGGCTCAGCCCTCCCCTGCTGCCCCCCTAAACCCAGGACTTACCTTTCAAAAGGAGCTCCAGGTGCTTCTGCTGCTTCCCCAGCTGCAGAACGTGAGTTCTGCTGGAGAAAAAAGCCGCCCTCTGACTTACACAAAATTCGAGTTACGCAAGAGTTCCATTTCCACACACCCTCACACAACTCAAGGTGCTACTGTATAAGGAGATTTATAGTTGATGCTGCAGTAACAGTAAAAAGCCAGAATTCAGAATTTCAAGTCAGTACTTTTGTGATTTGTAATTCATTATCTCCTTTGCCTTCACAATAAATCAGCTGGTTTTTCAGCCATACTTTCGATGGGAGCTCTAAGTAGAGCCTCATACTGGTTGCAACCTGAACTGTGTGGAAGTTGTTGTCTTTCTGTAATGTCAGTACTAATTCTGAGGATCAAGCAGTGCAGGAGATGCACTAAAATAATTCTAACATGTTAACTTTTTCTGAGCATTTTAGCAGAATGAGATGTAACTGCATTTTTTTTTCCTGACTGAGGGTGATGCTTTGAGACTTTACAAATCTTTCACTGAGATTTAGCCATGCATTTTATATATAAATTAGTGGGAGGTGTGTGGCTAAATTCCCTTCCGTGCTCTGAAAATCTCAGCAATTGGTGCTTTTGACTATTTTTGCTCCCTTGATTTTAAAAATAAACTTAATTTTCCCTTTAGGATATGGTTGTACGAGCTCTTAGGCAAACTAACAGCCGCAGTATAGAAGCAGCAATTGAATTTATTAGTAAAATGAGCTACCAAGATCCTCGTCGGGAGCAGATGGCTGCAGCAGCAGCCAGACCTGTTAATGCAGGCATGAAACCACCAGGTATGAAACTTACCAGACATTTCAGTTAGTACACTCAGAACTTGTGGGGGGAGGGGGGGGGCAAGAAAGTAGCGCACAAACTTTAACAATAGAGTAGACGATTGAAATACCATTTTTCTTGAAAATGGTGGGTTTTGGTTGTTTTTTAACCCCAAACACTGTGTGCTGGAGTAAAGCTTTTGCTGAGGTGGGGTGGTGGCACTGTGAGGTCAAGGTGTGCAGGGAATAGCAGTGAGGCGTTTACCTTGCATCCTCCTCCCAGGGATATATGTGGCTCCATTTCCTCTGCTGCTACCAGGCTTTTCCCTGCTAGCGGCAAGGGATAATGTCACTACTTGAAACTGACCCTCACAGCAGCCAGTCAGTTTTCTGGCTCCCACAAGTGGAGGGGAGCCAGGTGCCAGGCTGCTGCTTGGTTTCTGGCTCCCTGCCGTTCACAGGAGCAGGGAGACAGGCACATCCAGGATCACAGACAGAAGGTGGCAGGGCCCCTTCCGCACCAAGTCCCAACTTGAAATTTGACTTAGACGGGGTTGTGGAGGAGCGCAACCTATGTGTAAGTTGGGGGCCTATTGTACAGCACTTCTGGTGGCTTACTGGAATTTAGCCCTGACTTTTATTTTCTTACATAATTAAGCAAAATTTACCCATTTTTCTTCTATTATAAACATACTGATTTGCACAGTGAAAATAATAAATTAAAATTTTCAAAAATAAACATGAAGATGCACCATTCATATGAGAAGATACAATATCTTTTTAATTACTTTCTGGTACCTCCAATAAAAGATTACTGTTCATTTCTTAAAGGAGTTAAATTTTAAGAATTCAGCGTAGAGATGGTCATTGTAAATCTTACGTAAGCTGTCTTGTCTTACACTTACATATAGCAATACATCAATGTTGCCAACTTGTTTAACTGGACACCATTGCTGCAAATGAGTCCAGCCTGTCTAATCAGCAAAGTTAAGACTCTTGTGTTTCAGACTGATTTAAAACAGAACCTTCTGATGAATAGAACTTTGCAAACAACAGTTTGAAGAGTTCTTACTAGGCACTGATGATGCTACTCTGTTCAGTAATGAAAGGTCTGCAATCAAAGATTTAAACCTGGCGAACCTTTTTAAATTTTAAATAAAAGTTCTAACAATCTTCTCGCTGCTTAGTTCACTCAAAGGTTACTAATCCCTCAGTATGTCACTGAGTTATCACTTTATAAGATAGGTTTGTTATAATGTTTGATATCAATGTTATGTAAAATGTAGGTTTATACATTTTTTTCCCTCAGTTCAACTTTTCCATGCTGAAATTGTTTTATAGCTTTCTTTGATTAGTCACAAATAAACCTTCATGTGACTGTGGCTTACATTTAAAATTTATTACCTACTTCATAGCAGTAAAGTAACTGCCAAAAATGAAAAGTAACTGAATTTGAATAGGAGTGAATACTGCAATCAGAGTTTTTTGTGAATATAAAATACCATATTTTTTCCCCTTTTATAAAAGCAGGTGGTGTGCAGCAATCGGTTAACCGCAAACAGAGCTGGAAGGGTTCTAAGGAGTCCTTGGTACCTCAGCGACATGGCCCTCCATTGGGAGATAGTGTAGTGTATCGTTCAGAAAGTCCTAGTTCTCAGACAGATGTAGGAAGACCCTTATCTGGTTCTGGATTAACAGCATTTGCTCAGGCTCATCCTGTCAATGGACAGAGAGTGAATCCACCACCTCCACCACAAGTAAGGAGTGTTACCCCCCCTCCTCCACCTCCAAGAGGGCAGACTCCTCCACCAAGAGGGCAGACTCCTCCACCTCCTTCTTGGGAACCAAATGCTCAAACAAAACGTTATTCTGGAAGCATGGAATATATGATCTCTCGCATTTCTCCAGTACCACCTGGAGCGTGGCAGGATGGCTATCCACCCCCACCAATGAATCCATCACCCATATGTTCTTCTACACAGGGACAAAGAGGTATTAATTCTGTTCCACTTGGCAGGCAACCAATAATCATGCAGAGTTCTGTCAATAGCAAGTTTAGTTTTCCATCAGGAAGAGCTGGAATGCAAAATGGAAACTGTCAGACTGATTTCATGGTTCATCAAAATGTATCTGGGAACTCAGTCACTCGTCAGCCGCCCCCTCCATACCCAATATCACCGCCTAACAGGCAAAGTCCTACAGCTTTGCAGATGCAGGCAGGAGGATCTGTTCCCTCTTCATCATATACCAGTGGAAGCATTCCTCAAACTATGATGGTGCCAAATAGAAACAGCCACAACATGGAACTTTATAATATAAATCTACCTGGAATACCAATGTCCTGGTCCCAGCCTTCATCTGCTCCACCACAATCACCACCTGGCAGTGGACATGAAATTCCTACGTGGCAACCCAACATTCCAGTAAGGTCAAATTCTTTCAATAACCATCATGGGACTAGACAGAGTCACTCCAGCAGTTCTCAGCCTTCAGCAACCACAGTAACAGCTATAACCCCAGCTCCCATTCAGCAGCCAGTAAAAAGCATGCGAGTATTAAAGCCAGAGGTGCAGACTGCTTTAGCACCAACTCATCCTTCTTGGATGCAGCAACCAATGCAAGCTGTCCAACCAGCTCCCTTTTCTGAGTGTCCATCTACCAGTATGGCAGTTATGTCGCCTGTAGCAGAAGCTCCAAATTACCAAGGCCCGCCACCACCTTACCCAAAACACTTGCTACACCAGAATCCATCCATCAATCCATTTGAGACAGGAGCCAAACCTAGCAAAGAAGATCAGCCCAGTTTAGCTAAGGAAGAAGAGACTGAAAAAAATAATGAATGTGTTGATGGGACAGATAAAGAAAAAAAACAAATAACAACCTCCCCTGTTCCTGTTAGGAAAAATAAGAGAGATGAAGAGCGAAGGGAGTCTCGCATTCAAAGCTATTCTCCTCAGGCCTTTAAATTCTTCATGGAGCAACATGTGGAAAACATACTCAAGTCTCATCAGCAACGACTGCATCGTAAGAAACAACTAGAGAATGAAATGATGAGGGTAAATGCTTTATTTTATTTAATATTTCAAACTTCTTTAGCTTTAGATGTACATTTTTTAAAAACGCCATTTCTAGAGAGGCTTTTTATTTATGCTGCAATTTTGTGCGCGGGTGTAATATCTTGATATTGAAGTTCATTTCGGCTTGCTCACAGCAAGGAGTATACAGCCTTTCTGTATTTGTTTAGACAATCCCATTCCTCTCTTTAAATTAACCCACATCAAAAATATTTTATATAGTAAGTGCTAATAATCATTGTCATATATGAAAAGACAAATTTATTTAAACTTTCATTGGCTTAGCTGCATGGCTGCCACATTTTGATCATGAATGATATTCATGCTCATTTGGGGGAAACTGTATGTTAAACTGTCACAGTTAAGTACTAAAGATTTTTGTAAATGCACTTTAGGAAGAAATGGTGATAGGACCAACTGAAGTCCTGAAGAATGATAACTCCCTTCACCTTCATTAGTTTGATACCATTGTGTGAAGTTAGTTGCCCAGGAAGTTTCATTCTATCAAGTACTTCATATTATTCAGTGTTTAAAAGACGTAGAACAAAAATAAGCATGATCTGTTGGCTGAGCTATGTATTATTTTTTCCCAGCTCAGGTATTTCAAAATAGAGAATAAGTTGTACTTCTAAATAAATATTCTAGTCAGTGTTCACTAACTATATTTAAGGCTTGATCCCCTATTCTGTGGTCCTTCCATGCTGTGCAAAATTCCCATTCATATCGGGAAAGTTCTAGGTACACAAGGAATGCGGAGTTGGATCATCATAACATGTTAACTGAATCTTGGCAACAGAATTTAAAACACACTTTAATCTCCACTTTACAACACTGCAGAAAGCAACAAAATGCCACAATTTTGTAAAGGCTGTACTCTATCAAGCACAGGCCTAACCGTACATGTTCTGTTATTTGAAGCTATTTTAAAAGATACCTTTTAGTATAACAATTGGTTTTAGGTGTTACATATAATGATGCTTGCCAACTTGTGTTTTCAGTTACATTTATGGTAAAACCTGTTAGTTGTCTTTGTTGCTATGTAAAGACCTGCACAACAAGGTAAAACAACCTGATTTAATAAAAAACACGGATAAATACCCACATTAAAGCAATAAAATACAGAATATTTGAGCTATAGTTTTATTTTCATATTTTAATATTAAGTTTTACTTGTAATCTTAGCTTTTCTGGACATAGTAGTAGGTAACGGAATTTTAGACAAGCTACCCCCCCCCCCTTTTTTTTTTAAATGGTGATTCTTTAGCAATCTTATTTTTGGTCTGATCTATCATTTCCAATTCCATATTCTCCTGCCCTTAAAATATCTTGCTTTAAACTGTACTGTTACATAAGTATCTGTGTAATCACAACATACAAAAATGTTAGTTAATAAGATTTATTCTTGGAAGTCTCTCTAGATGTTTGTTCTTAGTTTTCTTTTTCCTTTTCACTTTCACTAACAGCTGATTTAAACTCTTAAGGTGTTGGAAGCTTTGCTGACCTCTCTAGCCTCCATTACTGTGTGGGCAAGTAAGACTTTGGAGCAACAGTATTATATTAAGACTAGCATGAACCCTTTTCAAAGGACTGTGCATGTATACCTGCATCTAAACTAAAGCATGAAGTTGATGTATTTTTTTTAAATTATATTTAGATACTTGAGTGCAAGATCATAACCAGCTTTCTTTTGAAAAATCCCACTTTCATTTCTTATTTGGAGTATTTTATTGAGTGTGCTCTGCAATGGTGTAAGCACAATTACTTACGTTGACACTTATCCCTCTTGGTGGTAACCTTTTTTCCTGCATGCTTAACATATTAAATTTAAAATCAAATTTTTATTTTTCTAATTTACGCTAAATATATTTTATAGTAATTTATGCTCAGTTTACATTAAATGTATTTTAATTCAAAAGGAGGGTCTTTATTTAGGGGTTGGATGATGAACAGTGAGGTATTATGGAAGGAGAAGATTCTCCCTTGAGTATGCAATGGGGGGAAGAATTTGATAAGAATAGGTCAACTCACCTTTCATCTAGGTGGGAACTGAAACTTAACGGGCCAGTTATCTCCTTTAGCTCTTTTTCATCTTTATTTGCTAGAGAGTTAAGTGGACTAATTCAGGAGAGAGATGAGGAAATCCACTCCTTCTGGTCACCAAAATGTTTCAGCAAGTGCAGATTCCCTGGTGGGAGAGCAGTTGTCTAGAGCACGGGTGGAGATCCTCAGGGCTTCCCCTTGCCCCTCAGAAGGGCAATCCTGTGCTAGTGCTCCAGTGTCACTGCAAGACTCCCTTCCTTCATTTTCTTCCCCTCCCCAACCCAGCAAGCTGGAACAGTAGTGCTGGGTTGCCCCACTGTGGGGGCCATGTCTTGCTCCACAGAGCTGGAGCACAAGGGAGCCACAGCACCAGGAGTATGTCCATCTGTCTTGTTTCTTGCGGGCTAGGCTATTGAGGTTTGTTGTTCTGGTGGGGTTTTTTTTTGGTCCCGGGGTGTGTATTTCTCTGAGGCCAAGACAGTCAGGTTGTTTGCCTTTTCTCTGTTGTGTGGCCCCCGAAATATTTTTCTTTGAATCAGTGGCCCCTGCACCCTGCAAAAAAAAGGTCCCCCACACCACACTTGGCCTAAAGGAGGGTGCTTACTGGGTGTGGAGGAGCTCTTTCACAGGTAGACTAGTAATATACTTGTGGTATGCACTTTTATTGTGTTATATCTAATGGTGTTAGAAGTGGTATGAAGTACCTCCCAAAACACACACAACATTTCTGCCCTGAAGAGTGTGAAGAAAAAATTAGTCATGATGTAGAGAGTAACAAAACCATAAAGAAGGAGAATAGAGTTGATGACAGTGAGATCACATGGCTAGTCAGCATGGATTAGTTCATGACATAGAGTAAAGAGAATGCACACATTTATTTGTGTGTGTGTGTGTGTCTGTGTGTTCAAAATTAATATGTTTTTAGGTTAACTTCTTGAAACCATCATAGATCCCAATGTGGATAGAAATGACTTGCTCAGTCACCCAACAGGCCAATGTCAGTGCTCAGAATAGAGATCAAGTCATCTTAATCCCGGTCAGGGTCAGCAACCAATATAGTAAGAAGAGCCATTTTTTTCACATTGGGTAAAAACTCGGTAATTCAAGAGCTGCAATGCATGCGAATATGAGACGTCCTAAATAACTAATGTCAAACCATACTTTTTGTAATCCCCTATTTTTAACAATGGCGGGCACAGTGATTTGTAATGCGATACGTGTTTACTGCAGGACAGTCACAAACTTTTTACCTATTCTTTTTCCTCACTCTACGTGTGTTCATACTACTATCTTCCGTGACTTTCACTCCTGAACCAACTTTAATTATGCCAATTTTACTTCATGTTTAATTTCAGTTTTCTTTCTTAAAATGTGTGTTGCCCTGAACAGCAGGAATGCCTCATGCTTTCTTTCGCTTTTCAAAATTAAGACTTTGTTAGCATCCTTATCGAAAGACAGATACAGTGTCATATCCTACAATGCACTGCACATATTAAAGGGAGAGTTGTCCAATGTTTTGAGATCACTTATTTGCTATTTAGATAGAAGCTGTTCATTGTGTGGGCTTTTAGAAGTTCACCTTTTATCAAAAATCAGGATTTTTTTTTTTTTTACTTTGCAATTATAGTGTAAGGAACCACAAAAGTCTTTTAAAGAGCCACAGGTTGTATACCCCTGCATTATGTTATTCTGCTTAAGTGAGTTGGGAATCGGACAAGGCAGTAAACCAATGAATTACGTAAACAATTATGAAGTGGGAAACTGTTTTGGCAAAGAAGTTCGTGTGTCTTATATTGCTAGTTTGAATCTAAAGGTGATCTGAATATTTTTAAAATTTATTTTTGCCGGTGTTGTTCTTGAGAAATACCAGGAGTATCAAATTTTGCTTTTCATATCTTTTTACATGGGATCTGTTCAGGATTCCAGAGCACAATTATTAGGAGGTCTAATTATAAAGTTTGGTACATTAATAAGCTTATTACGCTTATTAAGTTTGCGGATGATACCAAACTGGGAGGGGTTGCAGCTGCTTTGGAGGATAGGGTCATAATTCAAAATGATCTGGATAAATTGGAGAAATGGTCTGAGGTAAACAGGATGAAGTTTAACAAGGACAAATGCAAAGTGCTCCACTTGGGAAGGAACAATCAGTTTTCATACATCCAGAATGGAGAGAAACTGTCTAGGAATGACTACAGCAGAAAGGGATGTAGGGGTTATAGTGGACCACAAGCTAAATATGAGTCAACAGTGTGATGCTGTTGCAAAAAAAGCAAACGTGATTCTGGGATGCATTAACAGGTGTGTTGTGAATAAGACACGAGAAGTCATTCTCCCGCTCTACTCTGCGCTGGTTAGGCCTCAGCTGGAGTATTGTGTCCAGTTCTGGGCACCGCAGTTCAAGAAAGATGTGGAGAAATTGGAGAGGGTCCAGAAAAGAGCGACAAGAATGATTAAAGGTCTAGAGAATGTGACCTGTGAAGAAAGGCTGAAAGAACTGGGCTTGTTTAGTTTGGAAAAGAGAAAATTGAGGGGAGACATGATAGTGGTTTTCAGGTATCTAAAAGGGTGTCATAAGGAGGAGAGAGAAAACTTGTTCTTCCTGGCCTCTGAGGATAGAACAAGAGGCAATGGACTTAAACTGCAGCAAGGGAGGTTTAGGTTAGACGTTAGGAAAAAGTTCGTAACTATCAGGGTGGTCAAACACTGGACTAAATTGCCAAGGGAGGTTGTGGAATCTCTATCACAGGAGATATTTAAGAACAGGTTAGATAGATGTCTATCAGGGATGGTTTAGACAGTACTTGGTCCTGCCATTGGGGCAGGGGGCTGGACTCAATGGCCTCTCGAGGTCCCTTCCAGTCCTAGTATTCTATGATTCATGATTAAACAGATGGCATAGAATTTTCAACAAAATTATTTACCCTTTATCAGAATATTAGTGATTTGCATGTAATACTCTTGTTTGTTTTTAACACCGTGACTGAAAATCTTCTCTTCTTTCCGATGCTCAGTTTCTCTCTACTAATTTGTATTGATAAGTTCATTAGTTCTACTATAGACACAGCTCAATTTTTTTAAGTGTAAAAACACAAGGAGAACCACCTTGCATTATGCCTTTGTTTCATAAGAAGCAAAATAGGGTAGAAGCCTTTCAAGGACACCTAATTAAGAGAAACATATGGAAATAGATATGCAGAAACAACTCAGAATGGAAAGAATCAGTGATCAAACTATGGATAACTAATTGGAAAACCTACAGAATAAATCATCATCATCAACCCTGGGTTCAATGCCCATTGGTGTCCAATGGTTCACTATTCTTCCTTCCACCTTTCCCTGTCCAATAGGGAGCGGGTTAGTATCTGTGGACTAGCTCTGCCCCAATCTACTAAATCATATACCCATTCTCTATGGAGTCTGTCTCTCCTATTCAGACTGTCCAGTATGCTGAATACCAGGGTCTTGATTTTTCATTCATTCTGCAGATATGCCTGAAGAGCTGTAACTTGTGTTGCATAACCTTCTGCAGTAGGTTCTCTTTCAGCTGTATCTTGCTATCTAACTCCTTGTTGGTGACCTTCTGCATCCATCCTGTTCTCTGGATCTCTCTGAATCTCCTCCTCTCAAATGCCAATATCCTTCTCTTCAAATCTTTCATTATCTCTCATGTCTCACAGCCATACAACGTTCTGCTGAATACACACTTTTTCAAGACACTTGGCTTCGTTCCTAAGCCAGTCACTTTACTTTTCCAGATCTTATCCATAGCCTTCAAACTTGCTCTTGCTTTTGTTATTCTAGTTGTTACTTCCTTCCTACGGTCTAGATGATAAGTTATGCTGCTCCCAGGTGCATGAACTTCTCTGTGTGTTCTAGTTCAATCCCCTCTACACTGATCTTCCTTCCTATTTCCTTATCTCCAAATACCATTGTTTTTATTTTATCAATGTTCATAATCAGTCCGTACAGTTTCCCTTCCTTGTTTAGCACTTGCACTGTTCTCACTAGCTTCTCTTCCTCTTCCTCAATGATAACTCTATCATGCGCAAACCTCAAGTTGTTAATTCTCATCCCATACACCAATATCCCTTCTGCCTCTTGCATGATCTTGTCCATCGCTCTCCCTAGGTGCGTGATGAAAATACTTGGCCATATCTGATCTCTTCGTCTCATACTTCTACTCATTCTAAACCAGCTTCCCAACCCTCTGCATATTCTTACCACTGCCTCTGCATTGATATCCGTCAACAACCATATCAGTCTGCTATCCACTCCACATGACTCCAACACCACCCAAGTCACTTTCTGATCTATACTGTCAAATGCCTTCTGAAAATCAACAAAGCAATTGTAGATTTTTCTTGTTCTTTCGTAGAGCTTTCTCAGCTATCACTTTTAGTGCCAATATCTGCTGTATAGTACTTCTATCTGTCCTGAATCCTGCTTGCTCATCTGCTAGATGATGGTCTAGCTGTGATCTCAGTCTCTCCCATCAGTATCCTCATCAGCACCTTACTTGACTCGTTAGGGCAATCATTCTGTAGTTCTTGCACTCCAGTGCACTTCCTTTCTTGTGTATTGTCACTAGCACAGATCTTGTCCATTTGTTTAGGTGCCTTCCCTTCTTTCCATGCTATGTTATGTAGTCGGTGTATTTCCTGAATCATACTTTCTCTGCCATATTTGATCATCTCTCCTGTGATCTTATCTCCAGGGCTCTTGTTGTTCGTTTAGTCCTTTCACTGCTCTTTCTACTTACTCCTATGAAATATCGCTCTTGACGCTCAGTGGAGATATCTTTCAGTTCTTTGATCGGTCTGTCTGAGACACTTGGGTCCAACTGTGCTTTGTACAGATCGATGCAATATCTCGTTCATCGCTGCACAACACTGTCCTTGTTCATGAGGACCTCGTTGTTCTTGTCTTTGATCTGCTTCAGCTGCCACTTCCTATTAACATTCCTAATAATCTGATACAACTCCCTGGTCTTTCATTTGCCATAATGCCTCTGTATCTTCACACTGCTTCTTTAATCATTTCTCCTTCTTTCTGGCCACTTTCCTTACCTCATTGCGTTTCACTGTATATTGCTGTTCTGCCCTCTCAGAAACATCCCTCCGGATCTTAAACACTGTCTTCTCTTGGAGCAACTTCAATATCTCCTGCATAGTCCACTTCTTATTGATCTTCTCTTCTTCCGGAACTTTCTGCTCAATTGTCTCTTCTGTTGCTGTGGCTATCCCTTCGACTCTCTTATCTAGGTCTTTCTCTGTGCCTGCATTCCTGATCTCTTTACGCATTCCCTATTTCTTCCTTGCCTAGCCTCACCATGTCTCTTCTTTTCTTAAACTGTCTTTTATAGTTTCTCTTGAGTTTCATCTTGATGTTTGTTTGTGATCACTATACTGTGGACTAAGTCCCTCTATCCACTCTTTGAAAGGTTCATCACTGCTGTATTGACGTTACCCATCTCCTTATCAAGATCATATCTACCATGTGCTTGGACTTACCGTCATTCGATTGCCACGTTCACTTCCTACAGTCCTTCTGTTGGAATCTCGTATAGCAGATCCCCATCTTGTAGCACTGTGCTTTGTAGCAAACTTTAATGGTCTCTCACCTCATTTGTTTTTTTTCTCCATATCCAAACCTACCCATGACTCTCTCCCAACCTTCATTGTCTGTTCTGACCTTCGGATTCCAATCTCCTCTGATGATCAACACATCTCTTTTTGGTATCTCCTCCGGCGTCTTTGTCAAGTCTTTATAGAATAGCTTGATCTCTTCCTCCGTAATGTCCAGCGTTGGTGCATACACCTGAACGACGGAGATGTTTGAACAGTTTCCTTCAAATCTCACTACCATAATTCTGCACTCACCGGTTTGTATCTTAACAGTGCACCTCTAGCTCTTTTGCTTAGAAGGAATCCAAATCCTGCCTCATGCTCCATTTCGTTCCCCAACCAAATGACTTTGCAACCACACCTCTCGCCTGAAGATGTCCAGTGCCTCTCCACCAGTCCAAGTATATTGCATTGGTATCTCTCCATCTCCTTATGAAGCAGCTCTAACCTGCTAGTCGCCCACAGTGTTTGGACATTCCACATTCCAATTGATAGTATATGTCTTAGTTATAATTTTCTTTGGGTAGCCAACTTAATGAACCAACCCCAGTCGGTTTATTGGTGCTGCGGACCTTGTTTATCAAGGCGATGTCCAAGCTGGCATCTTTTATCAGTATTGGCATCTGATTTCATTTATATTGTCGTTTTACGATCAGTGCATCGTCAAGTCATCTGACCAACTTGCCTCCTTTATCACAGAATCCCTAGAGGCTTCATGGCAGAGTTCACAGACCAAATTATGTTTTGTTAATTGCATCTGGAATCGAGCAAGTAATGACTCAGTGCAGGGAATCAAGTAAAAGTTGAGTATGCAGAGTGTTATGGGCAAACTTGTATATTTTTTAATATGTAAAGGAAGTATTCCCATTACAGAGCATCTCTGTGAAGGACAGTGAGTTACCAATGGCTTCCTTACTGTCCTATAATGCTGTTTCTTCTACAGAGGGCACCATCAGTTTGTTTTTGTTTTTCCTGACCTATTCTTTCCCCAAAAATGGTTCCTTTAATCAAGAGCATGGTGCATGGCACCTTGTGCGTGTTGTTATAACCATCTCTTAGGTTGCACATTTTATGGGATTTTTGTTTTAATATTAAATGCTTTTATAGGCACCTAATGTATATTGGGGAAGAACCCTGTCTCATTACTCCTCAATTTACATGGAAGTTTTTACTTTACTTTGCTTGTACCTTCTAATTTGTATGATCATTGCAAAGAGAAGTGTGTTTGTTTTTTTTTTTAATGTGCGGAAATTTAACTTTCTTTCATAGGTTGGATTGTCCCAAGATGCCCAGGATCAAATGAGAAAAATGTTGTGCCAGAAGGAGTCTAACTACATTCGTCTCAAAAGGGCTAAAATGGACAAATCAATGTTTGTAAAAATTAAGACTCTGGGGATTGGGGCATTTGGAGAGGTTTGCTTAGCAAGGAAGGTGGACACCAATGCTTTATATGCAACAAAAACCCTGCGGAAGAAAGATGTGCTGCTACGGAATCAAGTTGCTCATGTGAAAGCTGAGCGGGATATCCTTGCAGAGGCTGACAATGAGTGGGTGGTTCGCCTGTATTATTCATTCCAAGATAAAGACAATTTGTACTTTGTAATGGATTATATTCCAGGGGGTGATATGATGAGCCTGTTAATAAGAATGGGTGTCTTCCCAGAAAATCTGGCACGGTTCTATATAGCAGAGCTTACCTGTGCAGTTGAAAGTGTTCACAAGATGGGCTTCATACACAGAGACATTAAACCTGATAACATTTTGATTGATCGTGATGGTCATATTAAATTGACTGACTTCGGACTTTGTACAGGTTTTCGATGGACACATGATTCCAAGTACTATCAAAGTGGTAAGAAGCTATTTTTGTTATCTGAATTGATGTAGCATTCCATGCTAATTTATGAATTACAAGCGTAAGTAGAAATATGAACATTTCAATTTCATACCCATAAGGGAAAGGGAATAAGCTAAACCAATGTAGCAGTATGCACATTTGAAGTAATACTGATATAATTGTGTGTGGTTTTTTTTTTTTTTTAAATAAGCAAAATACACATTCAACTGAAATAGTTTTTCAGATTGAACCTCTGTCGTCCGGCATCCTCGGAATGTGACTGGTGCCAAACGAGAAAATGCGCTGGACAATGGGAGGTCAATGTTTTCTAGCACATTACCAACACTTCCATGGCTTACTGGGCTCTTAGAAGATATTTAGGGATAAATTACAGCTGGATAAATGCACAGAATACTGAGATCTGGGACTGACAGCTGTAAACAAAGTTTATGGGACCACAGGAAACTTGGCCACACCCATGGCCAAGTGGTTGTCTGGCTAACTAAAATCATGCCAGAGCATGAAGTTTGCCAGATGAGAAAGTTCCTGATTTAGAAAGGTCAAATCTCTATCTGCAGCCAGACTGTGTAGACCAGACCCAAGCCACTTTTGCAAATTGGAGGTAGGAGCCTAAGTCACACAGGTGTTTTTGACAATTTTACCCAAGATCTGCAATATTCGTCCCTCTTCTTCATGTTTGTGAACATTCACTAATTAAGTTTTTTTTTTTTAAAAAGATTAAGGTTTTTTGCTGCCTTAATAGTAGTTGTGGGAGGCTTATAGCACAAATAATTTTGCATTTTATTTTGCGGCAGTATCTGGGTACCTTCTTTACAGTATATTTTGCCATAGTTAACCTGCAAACAATTAAATTAAAATTGGGCTTGTACATTTCTTTTTCCCTTCAATAGATTTTTTTTAAACCAACTTTTTGGCATGATTTTACACTGGAAATTTAGTGCCTCTTTTGCATGGCGTATATTATGGTGATGTAGCAAAAGGAATGATGTTACATAAGCAAAGAGTGAAAGCTGAACAATTGTCATAAGTAAGATATTTAAACACCTATTAACTTCAGTTATATTTTGGAGATGTCCCTCCTTCACTAAAGGTAACAGAAATAACTGTATACATCCTATACCTCCAAATGTTGCAGCTAAACTCCTGAAGATCAGAATTGACATTTAGGAAAAAATATTTTTTAAAACAATAGAAAACAACTTCTAGGAATTCATTTACATCAAAAGCGAGAAAAAAATAAGTGTACAAGTCCAATAGTCTGAGTTCTTTACAAGGCTACTTCTTATAATTTTTAAAGTACTTGAATTCATTATAATACAGAGCATTTTTCATAAAAAGGAATGGTGAAGAATTTGGAGAGAAAATGCTCTTAGCTGCGTACCACGGTAAATCTGTACAGTGTTAGCACATTCACTTTTGTATTGTAGGTGACCATTCACGTCAAGACAGCATGGATTTCAGTAATGAATGGGGTGATCCAGCAAACTGCAGATGTGGAGACAGGCTTAAGCCACTTGAGCGAAGGGCAGCACGTCAGCATCAGCGTTGTCTGGCACATTCACTTGTTGGCACGCCTAATTATATTGCACCAGAAGTACTGTTACGAACAGGTAAAAAATTTTAATTCAATCCTTTTGCAAAATGATTGATGTACAAAGGGTCTGGCCCTTTCTGAAGTCCTGCATCTGTGCAGCCTAATTCAAGATAGAGTCATAACAGGTAAATTAAATTAATTCTTTGCATCGATCTTCAATGCAGATGATGTAGGGAGAGTGTCATCCCTGAGCCATTCATTCTTTTAGGTGACAAATCTGAGGAATTGTCCCAGATTGAGGTGTCAATGAGAGGAGGTTTTGGAGTAGATGATTTATTACTGGCTAATCTATCTATTAGGGCCAGATGGTATTCAGCCAAGAGTCCTGAATTAACTCAGATACGAAATTGCAGATCTACTAACTGTGAAATGTAACTATTGCTTAAGTCAGAGATGTACAGCCTGCGCCTCCGCAGCCACATGTGGCTGTTAAAGTACTTCTTTGTGGCTCCTGACAGTAACTGCAAAGTGAAGAAACCCTCCTGTTGTTTTTGATAAATGGTGAATGTCTAAAAGTCCAACAGTGAACAACTCCTACCTAAATAGCAAATGATTTGTGATCTTGAAACACTGAATAATTCCCCCTTTAATATGTGCACTGTATTGTGGGATATGATACTGTATCTATGTATCGGTCATGTTGCTAATAGTCTTGATTTTGAAAAGGAAGATTGCGACATTCCTGCTGTGAAGGGCAACACATGTTTTAAGAAAGCTGAAATTAAATGAGAAGTAAAACTGGCATAATTAAAGTGGGTTTGGTAGCGAAAGTCAGGCAGATAGTAATACAAACACATGTAAAGTGTGAGGAAACAGAATATGTGAAAAGTTTCAATGTCCTGTAGTAAACATGTATTGCATTACAAATCAGTGTGTGCACCCTGTTCTTAAAATGGGTTACAAAATGCATGAGTTGACATTATTTATTAAGGATGTCTCATATTTACATGCATTATGGTTCTTCAATTAATATTTATTCTTGACCCAAAAAATCTCAAGATTGCCCCTATTAGGTCAGACCAAGGTGGGGTACCTTTTTTTGGATCAGGGCCACTTGCCTATAGACAAATTAGTTGGGGCCATACAAGTGAAGGGAAAAAAAAAACCAAAACACACACCTCACTGATGTGGTTGCTGACTGAAAAACAACAACAAAGGAGACACTGAGCCCCTCATTCCCTGTGCACATAGTCCCAGAGCCTGTGGCGGGCGGGGTGGAGGGCAGAGAGAGTCCATTTTGTGGGGCCCTCTAAGGCTCTGAGGCTGATGTGTCAGGGAATGAGGGGGCTTAGTGTGGGATGGGGCTTCCAGAAAACGGTCTCGGGGTCT
Organism: Carettochelys insculpta; assembly: GCF_033958435.1. NCBI lineage: Eukaryota > Metazoa > Chordata > Testudines > Carettochelyidae > Carettochelys > Carettochelys insculpta. The sequence continues at coordinate 95,439,967 of NC_134139.1, forward strand.
GGGCATAAGGGAGGTTGCGGGAGCAGGCTGAGGTGGACTATATGGGCAGGAGTGGGGTAGGGCTGGGGATTTGACCAGGAGGGGATGCAGGAGCAGGCTGGTGGCTTGGGATCTGGTGGGAGGAAGAGTGAAGGAGGATTTGGGGTGGGGGCTCTGTAAGGGAGCATGCAGAAGCCCTCTAAGAGCCTGGGGTCTGAGCTATGGTGGGTACAGTTTACCTGGGTAGCACCCCTTGGGCGCACATGGCTCTGCACCCCCTCCCCTCCCCTCCAAGGCACAGTGGAATGAAGCCTCTGGGCAGCACTGCCACTGCTCCTCCACCCCTTTCCCCAGCTGGGGGAATGGCAGCAAGTAGTAGCAGCCCTGCACAGAACCGCTGCTTGCCCTGCTCACCCCCCAGCATGGGCTGGATCTGGCCCCGGCTTGCCAGAACTGGCCTGCAAGGCTTAGTGCTCCCCACCCTGATCCCACCACAGGCTGGATGCTAGGGAGGGGAGCCCTGGGGTTTGAATCCAGGCAAACCGCAGTCTGGATTCGGACCACTGGTTCCCCACCCCTTCTTTAAAGGAACTGGGCAGAATAATTATCAAGTGTTCTATCCACTGTTATCTAAACCATCTCTGTCAGGCACAAGCTTAGGGAAACCCATCACATGGAGCTACAACCCTGACCATCTTAGCTAATAGCCATTGCCGGCCCCATCCTCCATTAATTTTCTTAATTCTTTTTTGAACCAAGTTATACCTTTTGGCCTTCACAATATTCCCTGGCAAGAAATTCCACAGGTTGACTGTGTTGTCTAAGGAAGTAGTCCCTTTATGTTTGCTCTAAACCTGCTGCCTATTTGATTGATTGATTGATTGGGTGACCTGTGGTTCCAGTGTTATGTGACGGGATATCACCAATTCCTTCTTTACTTTCTCCACACCACTCGTGATTTTACAGTCCTTTATCATACCTTGCTTGGTCATCTGTATTTTAAGCTGAGCTATCTTTTTAATCTTTCCTCCTATGAAAGCTGTACCATACCCTCCTAATAAATTGTTGCCCTTCTCTATCTTTTTCTCCAATGCTAATTTTTTTAATTTACACAGAGGCATTCTGATATTCTCTTTATTATCTATTCCTTTCCTAGTGATTCCTGACATTCTGTTAATTCTGACTGTTACTGAGCAGATGTTTTCAGAGAACTATTGCTGATGACACAAACATCTTTTTCTTGAGTGCTGACAGCTGATTTAGATCAAAATTATTTTGTATGTATCGTTCGGATTCGTTTTCCATCGTATATTACTTTGCATTTAACAACACTGAATTCTATCTGACATTTAGGTGAGTCACTGAGTTTTGTAAGAGTCATTTAACTCTTTGTCATTTACTTTGGATTTAATTTATTTTGAGCAATCCTGAGTCCTTTGGAAATTTTGCCATCTCACTCTTTAATTCTTATTCCAGGTCATTTGCAAATATGGTAATTAGCACATATCCCAGTAGGGATCTCTGGGGGACCCTATTATTTGCTTCTCTCCTTTGTGAAAACTGACCACTGACTTCCACACCCTTTGTTTCTTATTTTTACTAATTTGTGAGAAGATCTTCCCTCTGATTCCAAGGGTGTTTACTTTGCTCAAGAGCCTATTGTGAGGTCCTGTATCAAAGGCTTTCTGAAAATTCAACTCCATATATCCACAGTAGTAATAGTAGCATCCTTCAGTCTATGTAGACTATGGATCGCGTCCTTCGTAGTTCCGTTTGGCATCCTCATTTGCAGCATCGGCTGTGACTGAAGACCCACATGAGAGTGACAGTCCTTGCTACATCTGTTGCATATGTAATGGGTGTCTGGCAGGTCCTTGCTGTGCTTTCTGTGGGCTTGCTTCTCCTTTGCTAGCTGTCTGATCCTCAACTCACCCTTCTGAAGGCCCTTGTATAGTTCCTGCCTGCATCTGCTGCGATCGTCTGCCAGCTCCTCACAGCTGTCTGGTTTGATGTCTACTTCCCTGAGGTCTCTCTTGCAAATATCTTTGTAGTGCAGCTGGGGGCGTCTGGGAGGTCTTTTGCCAGAGGCTAGCTCGCCATACAGGATGTCTTTATCTCCATCCACAGGATCACTCTTAGCCACATATTTGGAGACGTTCTCAAGACATTGTAATAGATTAGTGAGGTGTGATTTCACTTTACAAAAGCCATTCTGACTTCCACCAGCACCATATTATATTTATCCATGTGTCTGAGAATTATGTTCTTTACTACAGTTTTAATCAATTTGCCTGGTTACTGAAGTTAGGCTTACTGGCCTTTAGTTGCCAGAATCACCTCTGGAATCTTTTTTTTAAATATTAGCTTTACATTAGCTATTCTGCAATCGTCTGATACAGAGATTGATTTAAACCAGGAGTTGGCAACCAAAATAGAGCCGTTTTTCCCCCCTAAATTGGTAAAAGCTCAATAATTGAAAAGCTGTAAAGCATGTGAATATGAGACATCCTTAATAAATAATGTCAACTCATGCATTTTGTAACCCATTCTAAGAACAGGGTGCACACACTGATTTGTAATGCAATACATGTTTACTGCAGGACATTGAAACTTTTCACATATTCTGTTTCCTCACACTTTACATGTGTTTATATTACTATCTGCCTGACTTTCACTACCAAACCCACTTTAATTATGCCAGTTTTACTTCTCATTTAATTTCAGCTTTCTTAAAACATGTGTTGCCCTTCACAGCAGGAATGCCGCAATCTTCCTGTTCAAAATCAAGACTATTAGCAACATGACCAATCACAGATACAGTATCATATCCCACAATGCAGTGCACATGTTAAAGGGGGAATTATCCAACGTTTCAAGATCACAAATCATTTGCTATTTAGGTAGGAGTTGTTCACTGTTGGGCTTCTGGACATTCACCATTTATCAAAAATAATAGGAGGGTTTCTTTACTTTGCAATTATAGTGTCAGGAGCCACAAAGAAGTACTTTAACAGCCACATGTGGCTGCGGCGGTGCAGGCTGTAGACCCCTGATTTAAGCGATAGTTACATTTCACAATTAGTAGGTCTGCAATTTCATATCTGAGTAAATGATTATTCTGGAAGGTAATGCAATAAATACTTACTTGTAACTTGATCATTGTTACCCATTTAAATATAAATTAAGAAACCAAAGCACTGATTTCATTTTTAGTTTGCTTTTGTTTCAGGATATACACAACTGTGCGATTGGTGGAGTGTTGGAGTAATTCTCTTTGAAATGTTGGTGGGGCAGCCTCCCTTCCTGGCACAAACACCATTGGAAACACAAATGAAGGTAATTAAGATAATTGGGTGTTAAAATTATTTAATAGCAATGAGTAAAAGTAGTAGTATGTATAATCCTGCAAGCATTGCTGTGCTGGAAGAGCAGAGTCAGAATTTGTGCAATGCTTTGTAATGCTATAAAAATAAGAAAGTTCTTTTTGCAGCAAAGAAGTACTGTCCCCAACTAGGCAATTAAACTAACTGTATTTGTAAGGTAAAGGATATCCTTCACAGAGGCAGCATATTGTAAGATCTGATTGTTTAGTTTCAGGCCATAATCCAAGTGTGTTGTTCATACTTTTTGTCATGAACTAACCGTTTTTGCCCTTTTTACACTATGCCAAGGGTGGTGAACTTCTGGCATGAGGGCTGGATCTGGCCCACTGCTTAATTTCATCCTGTCCACAGTAAGACTCCACATTGTGGTCCAGAAGCCCTGAGCCACGGCTCCACTCTGCAGGGCTTGAATTGTGAATTCTGGCTCACCTCACTAGAGGGGGAAGCTAAAGTGATAGGCTGATGAGCTGTTCCCGTGGCTCTGTGTGCAGGGGTAAATGATCAGGGAATCTGAGAATCCATGTGTGCCTGACCTGGTTGCTCCCAATGGGAGCTGAGGGGTGGTGCCAACAAGCACAGGCTGCATGTTGTGGTTCTTCCATGAGTGACACGGGGTCAGGGAAGGGAGGGGACCTTGTCTTAGCTCTCTTGCACTACTGACTGGGTACTGCTTGAGGTGGCTAGAGTTCTAATCCCAACCCCAGTACAACAGAGGCACTCCACTCTTGAATGGCTTCTAGTGGCTGGGAGCAGTAGCACAGTTTTTTTTCTCACGATTGGCACCCTCGCAAGCTGCCAGATGGGTGTTTTAGTGGTTTTGCCCTTCAGCCAAAAAGTATTTCAGGTTAACACTTTCATGGGTCTCTAAGATACCATTAGATAAATAGTGTATGTTCTCTTTCTGGGTCTTCAGCCCAAGTTCTGGGCTCCCATGGCATTGGAACTATTTTTGAGGTAGGGGAGTTGCGCTCCACGCACCCTTTAGAGCTGTTGAGGTAGGCTTGCCAACTCTCTTGAACTGGTCTTCATTGCTGCAAATGGCCCCTGGTCCATCCAGTCCAGGAGAGTTGGCAGCCTTCACTGCCCTGAGCTGCAGCCATAGCTTGGGGCAGGTGGAAACGGGAGGCTGCCTGAAGGCTGGAGCCCGGGTCTGGAGGATCCAGCAGCAGGGCTGGCACCCAGGTGCAGGGAAGATAGGTGAAAAACCTGGTAATGCTGCAGCACTCCTTTGTACCTCTACTCCCTGTGCCTATGCTGGGGTCTTCAAATTTGGCCCTTTGTCCAGGTTGCCAAATGAGCGTTGTACTCTTTTGGGGGTTAGCCCCACTTTACCACGAGGGGAACTGAGGTATGCTGTGACCTATTGGGGCACAATCCACACTATGTGTGGAGCACATCACCCTGCCCTGCAACCTTGGGTTCTTCTCCAAGTGTCCCCGTGGGTGCTCCACAACAGGTGTCGGGCTCGCCCGGCGCCGCAGATCGGATCTTCGAAGCAGTTTCTGCCGGACCGTGCATGCGCCGGCGCGCGCCGCTCCCTTGCGCACTCCTGGCCACGTGCGCGATCCGGTCCCCGCCAGTTCCTCTTAACCGCCATCGGCTGCAGACGGAATCCGAACTACGCTAAGGCCAAGTTAGCGTATTCAATGGTTTTAACTGTTTTTTCTTTAAAGTTTTCAAGTTCTTAGGCTACTGCGAGTTAGCCAGTTGTTATTATTCAAAAAAAAAAAAAAAAAAAAAAACAAGCGGGACGGCATTCAGTCCAGTCCCAGTAACAAGCGGAACACCGGAGGCCAGGAGCCTAGGGCCATCAGCCCTCCTGCCATGGCAGGCCATCGGAGAAGGGGAAAAACAGCACAGAGAATGTAGTAAGTACCCGTTAACAACTGAAAGACTCACCAACAATGTCCTCTTCAGCATTTAAGAAATGTGAGTCCTGCCGACAGGCAATGCCAGCATCTGATGGGCACAGTCGATGCATAAGGTGCCTGGGGGAGTCCCATGTCATGCAGAAATGCTCCTTCTGTGCAAAACTAACAGCCAGAGCAAGGAAGGACAGGGAGATGCGGCTTAAAATGCTGCTATTCGACAAGGCCCTCCAGCCAGACGTGGCGGAGCGGCCGCAGCAGGAGGGGCCCTCCGGGGCCCATAAAAGGAAAGCCGCCTCCCTCACCCCATCAGCGCAAAAACGGAGGAAAGCCTCCCCAGCCTGATCCCTGCCGGCAGCAACAGCGAGCGGGACGGGAGGAGTGCGCAGCTCCCAGCCACAGCAACAGCTGATCAGCGGCGGTACGGAGAGCCACGTGGAAGCAGCTCAGCCTCCGATAATCAAACAGCCGCCCCGCACCGCAGGCAGGGCGAAGGCTAAACAAGCGCCGGTACCAGCAGCACCGCAAGCAGCGGCACCGACCCCCGGGGAACTGGCGGTGCAGAGCGCGCAGGCACGCAGCCTGCAGGCACCGGAGGACACCGCCCATGCAGCACCGCCCATGAGCGTGCCGAGCACGGCACGGACGGGGCAGAGATCCCCTACACGCCAGGGGGCGGAGTTACCCCCTCAAGGGAGGGGGAAGGCTGCACACAAAACGAGGCACCGCAGCCCCTCTCCAGACAGGGCTGCGGAGTTGCTTTCTTTCAGTCCTCCGCTTATGCTGCAGACTCCAACCAGAAGGCAGGGGTCCCCCCTAGCCTACCCGGAGCCCCCGTCTCCATTTTTACAACCAGCCTCGCCCTGGCTGGGACCACCTTCACCCTTCCTGGGGTTTGAGCCGCTGGAATACTATCCAAAATCGCTCTCTCCAGTGTCCCAGATCTCTCGACGATCTCGCTCCCCCAGACGCAGAGGGTATGCACCAAGGGAGTGGTCTAGGTCACCTTCCCAAGAACAGTGCCTATACTGCCATGGTCGCCCCTATCACGCGGGGCATAGACACCACCGGCAATCTACCAGGGAAAGATCCCCACAGACGATCTCGTATCCCCGAGGGCAATTGCGAACGGGGACAGAGACTCAAGTATCTCGGGGGACTGGTTATGGAACCCCGAGATTTTCCCTCGCAAGCCTCTAGCGAGAGGGTGTACCATCACCAACAGGAACCGGAAGGGTCCAGAGAGGTGTACCCCAGTGGTTCCTCACTCTCCTCCCCGGAGGAGGCTACGGCCCCGGGGGACGTCCATCCTCCCAACGATCTCAAACAGTTTCAAGAGCTGTTTAAGAGGGTGGCCTTCACGCAAGGCATCCAGACAGCAGAGGTGCAAGAGAAACACCATAAGCTCCTCAAAAATCTGAGACCTCTGGCCTCCTCCAAAATAGCAATACCGCTTGACGAAGCAATCTTGGAGTCCGCCACTATGATATGGCAGACCCCTGCGACTATTCCGCCTGTCCACAAGAGAGCGGATAAGAAATACTTCGTTCCGGCGAAGGGCATGGAGTTCCTGTTCAGCCACCCACAACCAAATTCCTTGGTGGTGGAGTCATCGCAACAAAGATCAGACATCTCAATTCAGGACAGGGGGAACAGAGAAAGATGCCAAGAAGCTAGAGCTGTTCGGCAGAAAGGTCTACTCCTCCTCCACTCTACTGTTGCGAATGGCAAATTACGCAGCGCATTTAGTGAACCATAATTTCGACAACTACACTAGGTTAACCTCCCTCATGGACTCGCTTCCAGAGGACAAGAAACCGGTGCTCAAGGCCATTGTGCAAGAAGGCTACGCGGCCTCGAGGACAGGAGTTCAGATCGCCCTGGATGTTGCGGACACAGCAGCACGTTCCACAGCTACGGCAGTGGTGATGCGAAGGGAGTCCTGGCTCCAGACTTTGGGTATACCGAGGGATCTGCAGGCAAAGATAGTCGATCTTCCCTTCGACTCACAGAAGCTGTTTGCTGAATCAACTGACTCGGTCCTTCATTCCAGTAAAGATTCAAGAGCCACACTTAGGACCCTGGGGATTTACACCCCTCCATACAGAAAGAAAAAGTACTACCCTCAACAAAGACGGTACCAGTACCAGCAACCGCGTCCCCAGTACCACAGGGGTTACGAGCAAGGGCGACATCAACAGCACCAGCAGTACAGAACTCCCAGGCGACGTTCCCAACAGAGCCGTGCGTCCTCGGGGCAGGGCCAAAGGCCACAAGTTTGACACACAGATCCAGGGCTGCGCCATCACTACCATCGCACAAGGTCATCCGAAGCGGCTATTCCACCATCGCCTCCGACCATTCTACGACCAGTGGCAAAGGATCACCACAGACAAATGGGTGCTGGAGATCATAGCCACGGGGTACGCCATCCCCTTCTAGTCACTCCCACCGCCACGACCTCCACCCAGGCCCCACCTCCAGGAGGCCTCCCATGTAGCGAGGCTCAAGCAGGAGGTAGACCATCTCATGCTCATAGGGGCAGTGGAAAGAGTGCCGGAGCAACTGCAAGGAAAAGGGTTCTACTCGAGGTACTTCCTCACGGAGAAAAAGACAGGAGGCTGGAGGCCCATCTTAGATCTTCGAGGCCTCAACCGGTACCTGCGCAAGCAACGCTTTTGGATGATCACAGTCGCCTCCATCCTTACGGCACTGGACGATGGAGATTGGTTCGCAGCCCTCGATTTACAAGACGCGTATTTTCACATAACAATCCATCCGGCTCACCGGCGATTCCTCCGGTTCATGGTAGGCAAAGAACATTTTCAATGCAAGGTCCTACCGTTTGGCCTCTCCTCGGCCCCCGGAGTCTTCACCAGTCTTCACCATTCTTGGCAGTGGTGTCAGCCTACCTGCACAGACGGGGTATTTATATTCCCGTATCTGGATGACTGCCCACTCAAAGGGGCCTCGAAGGAGGAGGTACTACGCATGATACGCGTCACAGCAGGCACGTTCTCTTCGCTCGGCCTGGTTATCAATCTGACAAAATCAAAGATAGAACCCACACAGGACATAGAGTTCATAGGGGCACGCATAAATTCTGTTACAGCGAGAGTATATCTACCAGAGACTCGCTTTCGGGCCATCGGCTCCCTCGTGCAGGTCATCACCTTCAGCCCTACGGTGCCGGTCCTGACGTGCTTACAGCTGCTGGGCCACATGGCAGCGGCGACGTTCGTAGTACAGAACGCCAGGTTACACATGCGCAGCATGCAGCACTGGCTGGCGAGCGTATACAAACCGGCAGCACACACCGTTCACAGGGTGGTGTCGCCCACACTGGAGGTGCGCAAATCCCTGCAATGGTGGGTAAACCCCAAGAACTTGCTAACAGGGGTACCCTTCCACCACCCACAAATATCGGTTTTTCTTACTACAGATGCCTCCCTCATAGGGTGGGGAGCACACATGGGCGAAGAGGTGACTCAAGGGCTGTGGTCCTCCATGGAGCAGTCACTGCACATAAATATACTGGAGCTCAGAGCAGTGTTCAACACCTGCAGACACTTTCGAGACCATATACAAGGCAAAGTAGTCGGGATCAGTACAGACAATACCTCCACCATGTTTTATATAAACCGGCAAGGAGGAGCTCGGTCCCGTGCCTTATGTGCGGAAGCAGTCCGGTTATGGAACTGGTGCATCGCCGACAATATAATCTTGAAAGCCTCGTACTTACCAGGCACTCACAATGTGAAGACAGACCAGCTGAGCAGGCGTTTTGCACTCACGCACGAGTGGCAGATCCGTCCCGATCTGCTACGACCGATTTTCCACGCATGGGGTTTTCCCCAGATAGACCTGTTTGCCACTCAACACAACAAGAAGTGCCCACGATTCTGCTCCAGGGCAGGACTGGGATGGGGGTCCCTGGGGGACGCGTTCGCGATCTCATGGAGGGGCCCCTTGCTTTACGCTTTTCCTCCCACAGTGCTGATCCACAAAGTCTTGCAGAAAGCCAGGAGGAAAGGAGCGCGAATGATCCTGATAGTCCCAACGTGGGATCGACAGCAATGGTTCCCCCTACTCCTGCGCATGTCGGACCGTCCACCGATGCCTCTTCCGGTGGCGCCGGATCTGCTCACGCAAGCCCAGTGGTCCATAGTGCATCCGCACCCCCAAGGCCTGCGACTACAAGCGTGGTTAATCCATGGCTCAGCTCCCTAGAGAGCGCATGCACAGAGGAAGTGCAGCAAGTCCTAGAAAGTAGCAGGAGGACTTCCACCAGGAAGACCTACAAGCAGAAATGGACTCGCTTCACGGCTTGGTGTGCTACCAAACAGCTGGCCCCCCTTTCGGTGCCTATACCTGTAATATTAGAGTATTTACTGGACCTCAAGAGAGGAGGACTCTCACTATCCTCATTAAAGGTCCACCTTGCTGCCATTTCGGTGTTCAGACACGAGGAGGAAGGGCACACGGTGTTCGCCCATCCCATGGTTACCAGGTTCCTCAAAGGGTTGGTAAACCTATACCCCCTCGGAAACCGCTTCCATCTTCATGGAACTTGGACCTGGTGCTTAACGCGCTAACGGGACCACCGTTCGAGTCCTTGGCCACGGTTTCCCTCCGCCTTCTTACGATAAAGACGACCTTTCTTCTCGCAATCACGTCAGCTCGCAGGGTGAGCAAGCTTGCGGCAGTTATGGCAACGCCACCCTGCACTGTTTTTTCCAAGGAGGCGGTAACCATACGGCTGCATCCAGCCTTTGTTCCCAAGGTTTCTTCTGAGTTTCACATTAAGGAACCTATTGTTTTACCCTCGTTTTATCCAAAGCCTCATAACTCTAACAAAGAGGCGCGCCTACACCTCCTGGACGTGAGGAGGGCGCTAGTCTTCTATGTAGACAGGACCAAGTCCTTCCGGAAAACGGATAGACTCCTAGTCTCTCTCGCTCCCAAATTGAAAGGAGAAGGTCTCTCTTCGCAGAGAATCTCGAAGCACATCGTATCCTGCATAAAAATGTGCTACGAACTCAAAAAGACTCTTTTATTGGCCACTCCCAGGGCTCATTCCACTAGGGCGGTGGCGGCATCAACAGCCTTTTTCAAGGGCGTTGCGCTAAAAGACATTTGCAGAGCGGCGACCTGGTCATCCTATGACACCTTCACCAAACATTACGCCCTTCAGCAGGGTATTCCAAGAGGATACCCGTTTCTCGACAGCGGTCCTCTCGGGGACAAGCTGCACATAATCCGATTACCCACCTCCTATCTTGGGTTACTGCTGGGTAGTCACCTATTGTGGAGCAGCCACGGGGACACTCGAAGAAGAAAGACAGGTTACTCACCGCAGTAATGGTGGTTCTTCGAGATGTGTCCCCGTGGGTGCTCCACCACCCGCCCATCCTCCCCGCTTTGGATCTCTGTTTAGTGTTTTGCAGGAGCATCCGAGGCGGTTGGTCAAGGAACTGGCGGGGACCGGATCGCGCACGTGGCCAGGAGCGCGCAAGGGAGCGGTGCGCGCCGGCGCATGCGCGGTCCGGCAGAAACTGCTTGGAAGATCCGATCTGCGGCGCCGGGTGAGCCCGACACCTATTGTGGAGCACCCACGGGGACACATCTCGAACAACCACCGTTACTACGGTGAGTAACCTGTCTTGCCTTTATAGTGCCTTGTTGTGGTAACTCCCACATGGGCCTCTCACAGACAACCTTCCATCATGCATTCCACACTTAGTATCTGTGTAACTGCCTTCTGGCGCCTGCCAGTCTTGGATTTGCTGCAGAACTGACCCAACGCACCCCCAAGTCCTGATTCTTGTTCCAGAAGAAAGAAAACAGCCTTCTCCTGGACAGTGTGTTAAATCTATTACATTACTGTATAGTTACTCAGGTATTTTATGTTCAATGCATTGGATCAGATTGGCAGTTTTCAAACTGAGTTGAGATTCCACGGTGTATTGTTACCCTGCTTGACTTTAGTCACTCCAAACCCTGCAGGCTTCAGCCCTCCCTGGGTGGGGCTCACATTAGATTCCCTACCTGGGGCTAACACCCTTGAGCTTCAACTTTGGCCCCCCTGCCTAGAGCAGTGGAGCTGGGTTTTTGCTCCACCCCCACCTGAGGCAGTGGGGATTGGGTGGGTACACGCTATGGTCCCCACTTCTCGGGTCAAAATGTAATTTTTGTTGTCAAAAGGGGGTTGTGGTGCAATATAATTTGAGAATCCCTAGATTAGAGTAAAACACTTAACCAGTTTCTTAACAGCAAAGAGTTTTTAAGGGAGTATAGGAATGAGGCCTGAATATCAAACATGTTTACAAGAAGACTTGAGAACCTAATTAAGACTCTGGTACCAAATTAAGAAACTGTCTCAGTTGCCAAGCAGACTTTTTCATCCCATATCCAGAAAGATTAGTTGACCTAACTCTTCAGGTCAGGACCTGTCCCCCGCAGAGTTTAGTGTCTGTTTCCTTTTTCTGCAGAGGAGGTGATGGGCATGGAAAGAAAGGAGTTATTTGGGCTGTTTGTCCCTCCTTTATAGTTTCAGTCCTCTTCTTGAAAAACACTTGCAGCTGATAACCAGAAGACAGTCTATGTGGAAGGATATTTCCTTCTGTTTTTTAAAACCTGTTTGAACATCCTTTGTTTTCCTTTACAGCTTCATGCCTGATTACTACTTAAAAGCAAAAGAAGAAAAGCACACATTCTGTAGGGATATGGGGTTTGGAACATGTGTTAATAACATCATATAGTGGAATCTTATAACTTAACTGCGTTAACACACAGAATTGCTGATTAGTTTTGTCTTGATAAGAACATAAGAATGGCCATACTGGGTCAGACCAAAGGTCTATCTAGCCCAGTATCCTGTCTGCCGACAGTGGCAAATACTAGGTGTCCCAGAAGGAGTGGCTCAAACAGGCAATGATCTCTCTGCTGCCATCCATCTCCAGGCTGTGAAAAACAGAGCCAAGGGACACCATTCCTTACCCATCCTGGCTAATAGCCATTAATGAACCTAACCTCCATGAATTTATTTAGCTCTTTTTTTAAACCCTGTAGTAGTCCTAGCTTTCACAGCCTCCTCTGGCAAGGAGTTCCACATTTTGATACTGTGCTGTGTAAAGAAGAATTTCCTTCTATTTGTTGTAAACCTGCTGCCCATGAATTTCATTTGGTGTCCCCTAGTTCTTGTATTATAGGAACACGTAAATAACTTTTCTTTGTTCACTTTCTCCACATCACTCAACATTTTATATACCTCTATCATATCCCCCCAAGTCTCCCCTTTTCTAAGCTGAAAAGTCCTAACCTTTAATATCTCTTCATATGGGACCCATTCCAAACCCCTAGTCATTTTAGTTGCCCTTTTCTGAACCTTTTCTAATGCCAAAATATCTTTTTTGAGATGAGGTGACTGCATCTGTATGCAGTATTCAAGATGTGGGTGTACCATGGTTTTATATAAGGGCAATAAGAGATTCTCCATCTTATTCTCTATCCTTTTTTATGATTCCTAACATCCTGTTTGCTGACTGCTGCTGCACACTACATGGATGTTTCAGAGAACGATCCACCATGACTACAAGATCTTTCTTGATTAGTTGTAGCTAAATTTAGCCCTCATCATATTGTATGTATAGTTTTTTTTCCTTTACATTTATTCACATAAAATTTCATTTGCCATTTTGTTGCCCAATCACTCAGTTTTGTGAGATGTTTTTGAAGTTCTTCACAGTCTGCAGTCTGGTCTTAACTATCTGGAGCAGTTTAGTATCATCTGCAGACTTTTACACCTTACATTTTACCCCTTTCTCGAGAACATTTATGAATAAGTTGATTAGATAGATCATAGGACTGACCCTTGGGGAACACCACTAGTTAACCCTCTCCATTCTGAAAATATACCATTTGTTCCTTCCCTATGTTTTCTGTCTTTTAACCAATTCTCAATCCATGAAAGAATCTTCGCTCTTGTCCCATGACAACTTAATTTATGTAAGAGCCTTTGGTGAGGGACTTTGTCAAAAGCTTTCTGGAATTCTAACTATACTATATCTTACTGGATCCCCCTTGTCCACATGTTTGCTGACCCCTTCAAAGAACTCTAATAGATTAGTAAGACGTGATTTCCCTTTACAGAAACCATGTTGACTTTTGCCCAACACATTATGTTCTTCAACGTGTTTGACAATTTTATTTATTATTTTAGTTTAATCTAGTTTGTCCAATACTGACATTAGACTTATTGGTCTGTAATTGCCAGGATCACCTCAAGAACTCTTTTTAAATATTGGCGTTACATTAGCTGTCTTCCAGTCATTGGGTACAGAAGCTGATTTAAAGGATAGGTTGCAAACCACAGGTAATGGTTCTGCAGTTTCACATCTGAGTTCTTTCAGAACTCTTGGGTGAATGCCATCTGGTCCCAGTGACTTGTTACTGTTTGTCAATTAGTTCCAAAACCTCCTGTAATGATACCTCAATCTTGGACAGTTCCTCAGATTCGTCAGCTTCAAAGGATGGCTAAGATTTGAGAATCTCCCTAAGATCCTCAGCTATGAAGACTGAAGCAAAGAATTCATTTAGTTTCTCCGCAACCACTTTATCATCTTTGAGTGCTCCTTTTTTATCTCAGTCGTCTAGGGGGCCCACTGGTTGTTTAGCGGGCTTCCTGCTTCTGATGTACTTGAGTGTTGTGTTTTACTGCTTTTTAGAGTTTTTTTTTTTGTTAGCTGTTCTTCAAACTCCTTTTGGCTTTTCTTATTACATTTTTACACTTAATTTGGCATTTTATGCTCCTTTATGTTTTTGGCTTCCACTTTTTAGAAGATGCCTTTTTATTTCTCACTGCTTTTTTTACATGGTTGCTAAGCCATGGTGGCTCCTTTTTTGGTCTCTTACTGTTTTGTTTTGTGTTTTGTTTTTTTTAATTTGGGGTATGCATTTAAGTTTGGCCTCTATTATGGTGTCTTTGAAAAGTTTCCATGCAGCTTACAGGGATTTTACTTTAGTCACTGTACCTTTTAATTTCTGGTTAACTAACCACCTCATTTTTGCATAGTTCCCCTTTTCTGGAATTAAATGCCACAGAGTTCTTCTCACCTCTGGAATGTTAAATGTTTTTGTTGTATTCTGGTCACTATTTCCAAGTGGTCCTGTTAGTTTGCTGTTGGACCAGATCTTGCACACCATTCAGAACTAAATCAAGAATTGCCTCTCCCCTTGTGGTTCCTGTACCAGCTGTTCCAAGAAGCAGTCATTTAAGGTATCAAAAAATTTATCTCCTCATCTCATCCTGGGATGACAAGTACCCAGTCTATATATCTGGATAATTGAAATCCTCTACTGTTACTGAGTTTTTCATTTTGATTGCCTCTCTAATCTCCCTTAGCATTTCATACTCACTATCACTCTTCTGATCAGCTGGTTGATAATATATCCCTCCTGCTATATTCTTATTTGAGGATGGAATTTCTAACCATAGAGATTCTATGGAACATTTTTACTTCATTTAGTTCTACATTTTCTGTCACCATAGTACTACTCCTCCACCTGCACAACCTGTTCTGTCCTTCCGAGATATTTTGTAACCCACTATGGTTGTGTCCCATTGATTGTCCTCATTCTACCAGCTTTCTGTGATGCCAGTTATATCAGTATCTGTCTCTAATGCAAGGCACTCTAGTTCACCCATCTTATGTTTTAGATTTCTACCATTTGTGAATAAGCACTTATCACTATTTATTCATCTACCCTTTCCTGATTCATTAGATTCTTTTTCAGTCCATTGTTTCTTTTCTGAGCCAGCCTATACTTTATCTTCATCCTCTCCTCCTGACTAAAATCTAAAAAGTCTCTATCAATAGACTCTGCTCTAAGAGAAGTCTGTCTGATCTACATGCTCCTCTGCACCAATCAGCTTTCCCCATCTCTTAGTTTTAAAAACTGCTCTATGACCTTTTTAAAGGTAAGTGCCAGCTGTCTGGTTCCACTTTGGTATAGGTGGAGTCCATCCTTCCTGTATAGGTTCCCCTTTCCCAATAGTTTTCCCAGTTGATAATAAAGCTACCTCCCCCTGCCCACACACACACACCAGCATCTCATCCATGCATTGAGACTCTGAATTTCTGCCTGCCTGCATGGCCCTGTGCGTGGAACTGGAAGCATTTCTGAGAATGCAACCATAGAGGTCTTGTATTTCAGTCTCTCTTTCTTAGCAACCTAAATTTGGCCTCCAGGATATGTCTCCTACCCTTCCTGATGTCACTGGTACCTACATGTATCATGACCACAGGCTCTTTCCCAGCATCACATATAAGTCCATCTCGATGCCACAAGAGATCCACAGCCTTCACACCAGGCAGGCAGGTCACCATTCGGTTTTCCCAGGCATTGCAAACCCAGCTATCTATATTTCTAATGATTGACTCTCCCATTATTAACACCGTCTTTTCCTATTGACTGGGGTTCCTTCCCCCTGAGAGGCCTTCTCAGTGCGAGAGGATACTACAGTATCATCTGGAAGGAGGGTCCCAACTATGGGATGGTTTCCGTCTGCTTCCATTGACTGCTCTCTTTCCTTGAGCCTTTCATCCTCCTTAGCAGGGCAGGGGCTGTCTGGCTGGAGGTGGGACAGTCCTAGAGTGTCCCAGGAAGCCTCATCAACATACCTCTCTGCCTCCCTTATCTCCTCCAGTTCAGCCATCCTGGTCTACAAAGCCTGCACTCAGTCTCTGAGGGCCAGGAGTTCCTTGCACTGAATGCACACGTAGACCACCTGATCATGGAGTAGAAAATCATATGTTACATTGGATGCAATACACAGGATAGCCCCTACTCTGCTGCTGGGTTTTTGCTTGCATTTTCTATCGATAATTAGATTATATGGGGGTTATTATTTAACTGTGGTAGTTTGGGATATAGTTTTTAGTGTAAAAGTTTTAAAGAATGTCCTAATTAACTAGCTCCCTCTCAAAACTCCCTCCTGTTTGCAATCTCCCTGGTTGCAAGGTCCTGTGGTCGCTTTCTAGCAGGCCTGATAGGTAGCCCCACCCCCGGCTACAACGCAAGCAATGAGCAGAGAGTTCTAGATTTCAAATCCTAACTGCCACCCTCAGCACACAGTCTTTCAAATACACAAACACAAGCCCAGTACTCAGCAGCAAGTAATCCCCAAATGGAAACACACACACTCGAGACAGACAGACACTTAGCCCAAAGTCCTGTGAATTGCTCATCCTTCACTCAGAGAGGGCCCCGCTCAAAACTCCCTCCTGTTTTGCAATCACCCTGTTTGCATAATAAAGTGAATTTTCAAATGATACCTTGCATGATATAGATTGTACGAAGATCATTGTGGTGCAGGTTGAACATCTCTAGTTCGGCACGCTGTCTAGCAACTTCTGTGATCCAGCATGATTTTAGTTAGCCAGATGATCACTGGTGTGGCCAAGTTTCCTGTGGTCTCATAAAGTTTGCTTACAGCCACTCGTCCTGGCTGTCAGTGTTCTGTGCTGTTACTTAGCTGTAATTAACTCCTAAACATTGTCTTTTAAGAACCCAGTAAGCGGTGAACATGTTGGTAATGTGCTAGACAATATTGAACTCCTGTTGGTCGGCAAAGTTTCTGGTTTGGCACTGATCAGGTCCTGAGGATGCTGGACTTGTGAGGTTCAGCTAGTAGCGTGTAGGGTATGAACAAGGATGTATTCCAATACTCCCATCCACTCCTTTTTGTTACAGCCCAGAGCCCTATAAACATCAGCCACATGTGCCTTGATTCAGTTCACTGCTGCTGCTTTTTTTGTGCCTTTTCCTAATTTGCTCTCTTTAGATATATCTTTATCTCAGAAGTGAGGTCCTTATGTCTCCTCTCTCCCTGCAAATTCAGCTGTACAAAATTGCAGCCAGAAAACAAGCTGGCTGTCCCTCAAGTTCCTTTGCCTAGAGAAGAATACAGCCTTCCTTGCCAGGTCCCAAGCAGTGAACTGCTGTGGTTTGTTTTTTTTAATTTTGGTGCTGGGGGTCAGGATGGGTTGAGCAATGTCATAGAATGCTATAATAGCTCCTTTCTTGTGCTTTTAGGCTAAGTTTTTTCTTAATATCCTTTGACTCAGTCTAGTAAGCTTAAGGAACTGCAGCAAGACTTTTTTTTTTTTTTTTTTTTTTTTTTTTTGGAGGGGTGAGAGATGCACAATTCCATTTCTCTGACGTTCCCTTTCAGGGAAAAATCTTTGATTCCAAGCCATCTCAATTTTTCATAAAGAAAATTTCTTTCTACAGAATAGTTCCACTCTGTCATAGAATGTGATCAGCAGTTTCTTTGGTTTTGCACGCATTTTTCATCTGAAGAAGTGGGTTCTACCTACAAAAGCTCATGACTTAAAATATTTCTTAGGCCTCTGAGGTGCCATAGGCTGCTTGTTGTTTGTGACATACTGCACAGTTTCTTTGCCTTTGTTAACTTTCTAGAACTTGCTGCTGAATTTTTTTTTCTGTCACGATGTTCGAGTATACTATCTTCAATTTTTGAGCATACATTGTAGAACCTTTTATGCTTTTGGTTCCTTAGTTCATAGTTCTTGTCATATTTTTACAAGTTCCTTTTTGATCACACTTTGAAATTCTTGTCTACTTAAGGATGTCTTAGTAGCTGCCTCCTTAATTTTTAGAGCTTGTCTTGATACTGTGTTAGCAATCTTATTTCCAGGCATTCTGATGTGTGCCAGAGTCCATGCTTTTGCTACCCAGCCACCTGACTGCCTGGTTTCGGTAGTTAGGAACACCCTACCACAACCAGATAGTTATCTTTTTCTCTTACCTTTGTCCAGAATTTAAGATGAGTAAAGAGTGTACTCCCCCAGAATGGGAACAGTGGCACAGCACAATTAGATTCAATCCAGAATGACTAAAACAAATGTATATATTTTTATTTTGAAGTCTATTAAAGAAGATATTGGTAAGAAGCTTTAGAAGATAACACATGGTGTTTACAGTCCTGTTCTTAGACCCGAGTGCAACCCTTCAAAATTTGAATTATGAAAGAGAAATATTATGTGACATTAGGAAGTTTAGCCTATGATAGTATCTGATAGAATCTGAAAAGATCATGAGATTCTGTCTCCTGCTTCCCATGGGAAGTACATTCATAGTTTTTTTTTTTTTTTTTTTTTAAAGACTAGAAGAGATTATAAAATCTTCTCATCATTATAATCAAACTACTCCAGCTTCCCTGAGTGGCAGTGGCTGACACAGCATTGTCCACATCAGAAGTCATCCTGTCAATATGGCTCCCACCACTCAGAGAGGTGAAGTAGTAAGGCAGGCAGAAGATTTCACCTCCTTCTTGGCAGAGCATTTACACTAGGGCTGTGTCTACATGAGCCCCCTCCTTTTGGAAGGGGCACGTTAATGAGGTAGTTTGAAAGATGCTAATGAAGTGCTCCCATGAATATGCAGTGCCTCATTAGCGTAATGGCAGCCATGGTGATTTGAAAGTGCTGCTTTCAAATCGCGTGCTGCCCATGTAGCTGGGGGCCTTTCAATACAACCCCCCAGTCTTTGAAAGCCCCTTCCTCCCAAAACAAATGGGAGGTGTTTTGAAAGGCCCCCAGCTAATGCGCCTCATTAGCATTTTTCAAACTCCGTCATTAACATGCCCCTTCCGAAAGGAGGGGGCTCATGTAGACACAGCCTAGCAGTGCACCTACATCAGTACGTCTGCATCACTGCAGCAATTGTTGTGTGGGCTACCCTTAGTTGCTGTAAGTTTCCTATCTGGACAGTGAGGGACAGTAGTGCTTTCCCTCCTCATAGGGGTGTTGAGATAGATATATTAAAAATTTTGAGGCAACTTGGATGCTCTGGTAAAGGAGAATTATATAAGTACTGGAGAGAGAGAGAGATGATGGCAAAATAAATAAAACTATGAAGAGTGTAGGCTTTGGGTTTTTAGGAGAAAACACTGAAGTTAAATGATCACTTTTGAAAAGTATTTGCATTGTGCATTTCATTCTCGTTTTTTAAATTACTCGCAGAAAATTAAAAATCTAACTTTCTTTGCTTTTCTTTTTTTAAAGGTTATCAATTGGCAAACAACTCTTCACATCCCACCTCAAGCTAAATTGACTCCAGAAGCCTCTGACCTTATTATCAAACTCTGTCGAGGCCCAGAAGACCGTTTAGGCAAGAATGGTACAGATGAAATAAAAGCTCATCCATTTTTTAAAGCTATTGACTTTTCAAGTGATCTACGACAGCAAACTGCTTCATACATTCCTAAAATTACACATCCTACAGACACATCCAATTTTGACCCAGTTGATCCAGATAAATTGTGGAGTGATGATAAGGAAGGGAATGTAAATGACACACTTAATGGGTGGTACAAAAATGGTAAACACCCTGAACATGCTTTTTATGAGTTCACATTTCGAAGGTTTTTTGATGATAATGGCTACCCTTACAACTACCCAAAACCAATTGAATATGAATACAATAATCCACAAAACTTGAAGCAGCAATCAGATGAGGAGGAGGAGCAAGAGGGCAAAGGCATTCAAAATCGTGATCTAGTTTACGTTTAGCAGAGAAGTTGAAGATAGCTGAACCATATGTTTTGAAGTTGTGATTTTTTTCAAAAATCCCTTGCAATAGGCAAAATAGCGTAAGATTGCTTGGGTAAATATATGCACACTTTATTAAAAAAAAATTACCATTATCACAGAGCTCTGTATCTTTGCTTTCTGTGCATTTTGTTTCCCCAAAATGCAGGGAAATCCTTTAAAATGTTAACTTATTCCAGCATTTATTAATCATTAATTTAGAAAATAATTGATGTTAGGGAAAATAAATTATGAACTGAGTTCTGTGATCAGTTCCTTGTACTTTAAGTACTCAATATAGGAAATAGTGGTTTCTTAAAAGGAGATGCCTGTTATCTATTTGTACATAGACTAATTTAAAATAAAAATCTTTGTTCTAGAATTTTTGAATGACAGTTTTGCCTTGCTTTGACCAAATATAAATCCTTACCATACACCTACAAAACTGATACCTCTCTGAAACAAAGCTTGATTATTAGTAAAATTAAGCCTGTCTGATAATTCCCAGTCAGTACAGTAACTGCACAGTTCACAGCTTTGAAACTAGGAAGCATCAGTCTCTACAATGTGACTATAAATGGTTTGAAAAAGCAGGGGGGTTATTTATATTTAACTTAAAATTATTGAAATATTGAAAGTATGACTAGATTTAGAGCACTGTGATACCTAAAACCAGTAATAGTATTTACTTAGTAGCAATTTAGCTCTCTCCCTGTTAGCCCATCTTAAAGATGTGGAAGGAATGAAGCCTTCAGGAAAAAATAGCCTGAAATCTGCTGTAACCTTTTTTTTTTTTTTTTTTTTTTTTTTTTAACTGAAGCCTAACTTTACAGTCTCTAAAATTCTGCTCCAGTCAGAAAATGTGTAGTTTGAAAAATTGTTCTGAAAATGGTTCTGTTTCTTGCTTTGGCCTGTCAACTTTTTGAAGGATTGAATGTGCACAACATGGTTTTTATAAGGCTTTTGTGATGCAAAGACTAGCTTAATATGTTAAACCCCAACTGTGTGTGTGTACCTGAGAACAAACTTGTTAAGCTGCGCTGTTCCCTCTCATTACATTTCTGGTGTACTGTCATACACAGCTTAATTCAAAACAGATTTACTTCTGTGTTGTTTTATATGCATCTGCTATCACTGTATCATTCTGAATATTGCTTCTGTAGCATTCAAGCAGAAGCTAAGCAGAAGTTCTAGTATCGCAGCCTTGAGGTGCAAAATTAAGGAACTTTTTGTGAAGCTCGGAGGGGAACACTCCACTAAACAATTGTCTTGCTGACAAGACCAGCAATTGTTGCAGGTTGTGGGAAGGAAGAGTAAAGCTTCTCCATTCCATAGCTTGCAGAGTAGGTGGTATGGTTTGTGTGTGGTGTTTAAAATAGAGACAGAGAGAAATGTGAGTTGTCATTTCTTTTAAATTTGCTTGTAAATAAGCACAGTTTTCCCCATTCATGGACTAAAGTCTCATCTGTTTAATATCAAACACTTTTGAGATCAATGCCTCTTGTTAACTCTAGTCATCCAGGTTGTTATACTAGAATCCTTGCTCCCTAAGCATCATGAAACCACACTCAAGAGCCACTATCACAGCAGTGTGAGAAGTGCAGTACCACTATGGTGCTATCATGATAAATGTCTTTTAAAATAATTTTAAGAGGAGAATCCTGTTTTTATGGATGTTTGCTTATTATTCTGTTATGAAGCACCTACGGTGAAAATATATTTATATAAAAATATGCATTCCTTTTAATAAAAAAGCTATTTTTCTATAGTCTGAATAGGACACGCATCAGTAAAACACCATTCTAGTCCTGTTTGCCTGTCTTTAAGAAAGCTGTTCTGTGTCAACATTTCTAAGATTCTTAATGCTTAGCATCAATATTACAAAATGGATGCAATGTATACATACTTCAGCTTTTTTTGTTTGTAAAAGTAGGCTTTACTTCAAGGTAAATAATCTTTTAAAGGGCTGTCTTCATTCATAATGTTGGTAAGTGTCCCAGTAAAACTGGCACTTTTAATCTTGTTTACTTGTCATTCAGTAAAGGGTAATGTGTTACTGGTTAAAACCAATTTAATCAAGTGGGCATGTACTAAATAAAACTTCCTAAGAAGGCAATGTTGTCAACTTTTAATTACAAATACAATTTTAACTATCTGATCATATTTCTCCTTTCCGAGTTCATCAGGATCTAGACTTGTGGTTGGTATTAGCCAAAAAGTGATGGGTTTAGCTGAAGGTAGATGACTTTTCCCAGGCATTTCCATTCTACAGACAGTTAAATCCAAAGGGACTTTCTATTAAAGCAAGTGATTTGAGTGTTTCAGACTAATATACATGATACTGAACTGTGAGATACTGCTCTGCCATTTTGAATATATAAATAAAAATGAGGCATTACCAGTTTAGCTACCATTAAATTTTGATGCTCCTAATTTCTGAAGTTTTTAGTCTAGATGCTGCAGTACATAATCTATGCGTATTTCTCTGCTGGATCTCCTTTGCATTAGAGTGCTAAGTTCTGCTCTGGGAGAAAAGAAAATACCCTGATGAGCAATTACATTGCTTCAACTCCCCAGTGCATTGCCCTGCACCCATGTGTGAAACTTCCATTGACTACAGAAGTAGTTTCAAACATGGATCCAGGACATGTTGTGCCCCTTACCATATACTGTTTACAATACTGATGTTTCAGTCCTTCATAAGATTTTGCTCTAGAATCTTCTGGGACATAGAAATTGAGATGGATCTTTCATTGGACTAGTTTTTATTGACAACAGAGGAGAGATGCTTATAAGCAGTGGCTGTGAGATTTGTATAAATCACAGTTTTAGTACAGACTTAAAAATATTTTCAATTGTAGAAAATTAAAACAAGTCACTGTCTTTTATTGTCTCATGTATACATATAAATTGTATTTATAAAATGTTGTGTAATCCTGTAACTATTGTAAATACTGTTCTGATGTATTGTTTAATGATACTCTATCCTAGGGCAGGCCCTCTTGCTGTATCTTTTCTATCTTTGTATTTCTAATAGAATCAATAGAATGTATGACTAGAAAGTCATTGTGAGACTGACTTAAAATCTTCTACTGTTGCTAATTGGAAAGCTGAGAAATGGTATGATTTTATTTGAACTTAATTTTTTTTAGTTATTAGCTAATGCAGTGGATAGGATTCTTAGATGCTGCTGCTGTTACTCCACATACCATACGGCTCAGATCTAAATGTTGTTAGTATTTAAAATCGGATATTTAATCTCTTTACTTTCATACCACCAAAGCAAAGAGAGAACAAATTTAAGTCAACATAATATAGATTGAACCTCCCTAGTCAGCAACCTTGGAACCCAATCAGTTCCAAACGAGATAATTTCCCAGGCTACAGGAGGTCAATAGTATCTAGCAACCTTACCAACACCTCAGCTGCTCACTGGGCTCCTAGAAGACACTTGGGGTAAATTACTGCTAAATAACAGCACAGAACACTGAGAGCCAGTACTGGTGGCTGTAAAACAAAACAAAACAGAACAAAAAACTTCATGGGACCAAGGAAAACTTGGCCACACCTGTGGTAAGTGGTCAGCAGACCAACTAAAATCATGCGGCATTACAGATGTTGCTGGATGAGACAGTGCCAGACTAGAGAGAGTCAATCTGTAGTAAAAATGCTATGAGTGCCTTAACATGCTTTTTGAGCAAAGGTACTACTTAAGTTTACTATTGTATTGTGTGTATATATGTCCTTTGTATGATAGATGTTCTACTGACAAAACACTACAGTTTTATAAAATGACATGAAATTAAAAGAATGAATTGCAGCCTTCATAGTCAGTATAAATCATCTTTGCATATTTACCAACAGCTATTGCATTCACAATCAGTAACATTGCCTATAACTGTTTTATGAATGTTTCATCTTTCTCAGAATCAATTTCTCTAATGTAATATCTGCTGGGATAAAGAATAAAGCACAGTAAATCACTTTTTCCTTGTAAATGGTAAATTCTGGTTCTACTAATCAAATACAAGTTGAAATTTCAAATTGTTCAAAAGTTGTTGGTCTCATTCTGTTTTTAAAATCTTTGCATATGGCATAACTCAGCTGGTGAATCAATACCTTGTCATGCAGTTAACTGCATGAAGTTGTCATATTAGTTATAATTGGACCACATTTCTGACCTCACTTCTAGAAGTTCTATAAATCAAGTCATATGATTTATATGATTTAAATTATTGTAATTTATCATTCTTTCCTCCCCTGCGTGGGATCTACTTATTCAGTGGACAATGGGTAAGAGTCAGCAGTCTTTCCAACGCAGCGTGCCAAAATGTGACTTTTTGACCTCTATGTACAGTCTGAGTGCTGGTGGTGATAATTTTTAAAGTCACTAATCATCCTACTTACAACAGGTTTATTAATAAAGATGTAGAGCTTTATTCTTTAGGTGGTGGTTGGTAGCATTAAGTGGTCTTTTGTTAATCCACAGGCAGCATGGTTTGAGCACGTCAGTCTGCATTGGGAGAAGGGGCGGGGCTGAGCTCCTGCCTCACGTGCTGGTAAAGTTGGCTGGTGTGCCAGTTGTTGCTGTCCCTTGATCTATAGACTGAGTACATCATGGTTAAATGACTTCATAAATTACTGCTTTTCTTGGTGATTCAGAGCTAGTGCAAGCCCTTAGGTTATGAAATTCATTCCTGGCAAAAGAGTGCTATCCAAAAATAGAACATGACTCTTTCTTTGATAGTGTTCAAATTAAAGTGTGAAACCAAAAATGAAAATGGTTGCATCAATCTGTGCTTTACTAAAGTGATAGGGCACTTCCCAGCACTACAGCCAGGTTTCTTGGGCCCCCTGTGGCTTGAAATAAAATATAGTGATAATTTTGATGTTCATGAGTGGCTAGTGAACTGATGGGAAGTGATCCTTCATTGACAAATTAAATAGAGTTCAACATCAGAGTTTTAGAAATATATTCATAGACTACTGATTGTATTACTGGGAGGATAGAACCAAACAGCTCTTAGTTTTGAATATTCAACACTCTTTAACATTTGTAACAAAACAATATCTGTGTTTAAGAGGAAAAAATAGACCTGTTTGATTTAATTTAGAAGTCAGTGTGTCAACCCTGGCTGAGTTTCTCTTAGTCACGGGTCACCAGTTTGTCCTGGACCCGACGTTTGGATTCCCACATACAAGCTCCCTGGAATAAAGGGGTCATCCTCAACTAAAAGGATCTTGCTAAGCTAGGTTCTCAAATGCAAGAACCGTGTGAAAGCAAAGCTATATCTACAGTTGCACTTGCTCTACAATAGTTTTGTCGTTCAGAGGTGATTAACACCTTCCTCTGAATGACAAGGTTTATTCCCACTGGAAGTGTATGTGTGAACGCTGCATCATGTTTATATGACAGGAGTGGAAACAAATATCTTAGACGGTGGTCTGGACTATCTCTGTAGAGGTTTCTGGACAGGTTTTATGTTCCTGCCCCATGGTAAAAGGAAGAGCTAAATTGGCTTCATTAGGAGCCTTTTCATATTTTAAATGTTCAATCAGAGCTGAAATCAGCTTGGGGAGGGACGATGTTTTTGTCCAGTGTATTAACAGTTAAAAAGCACAGAGATCACAGAGAGCTAAAATCACTCAAGATGGTGCAAAAGACAGCAGCAGAAATTTAGCACTTTAAAGACTAACAAAATGATTTATTTGGTGATGAGCTTTTGTGGGACAGACCCTTCAGTGTTTTTGAACAGTCTGGAAAGAGCTGAACATCAGAGGCTGATGTACAGAGGTTACAGCAGAGAGGCAAAGGGCCACAGACAGTGACAGTTGCTGAACAAATAGCTGGTTGAGGCAAGGAGCTGAGGAATGGCAGTAGTGGGGTGGCTAGCTAAAGGCAGAGCAAGCCGAATGGCTGAAGCAGGAGGCAAACATGTGGATGTGCCTCTGAACTCTGAGGCCTCTCTGACCAAGGACAGCTATGTCAGAGGGGTAAGGTGAGAGGCCCAAAAAAGGAACTTTTATTGTAAAACAAGAATATTAGGTGGAAGGCACTGCCCCGGTACTCTGGGGTGGGTGTTCTGTTCACAGTTCTGTGAATGAGTCCTGCCTGTGGCGTTTTACCTAACTGATGTTGAGTGATTTCCCTCTTTTCATCGAGTTTGTTTATTTTCTACACCCAGATTTTTGTGCTTGCAAGTGGGGAAGTATTGCCTGCTGTTGGAGTGTAATTTTCCCTGTTTCTGTATGGGAACTTGAGCCAGGTCTGTGTTGTGCTGACGGAAACCAATATTTGATCCCTGACTGTGGTTGCTTCTGGCTTTGTGGCTGCAGAGAGAATTTCATTGCCATTTAGTCTGATTGGATAAATAGAATGCTGCCAGGTTAAAAGTGACATCTTCAAAAAGATAAATCCTTTTACTTCTATTACTCATTATTACAGAGTAATGCTTATGATTTTCAAAACAACTTTATATTACTTATCTTATTCAATGGGAAATTAAAGATTTATTTTTTCTTTAATTTGTAACAATTTTCACTTCTAGATTCATGTGTACTACTCCATTGGTGCAAGGGTGAGTTGGAGAACACTGCAAATATTTTTTTTTTAAAATCCACTCTGTTTTATCCATCTTTCTTAACCCCTAGAAACATTAAAAATAAATCTAAAGCCCAGGCCCTATGTAAGTTCTGCTGAAATAGGAAAATTGAAAAGAGATTCAGCTGCCCTGCTGGGCCTACTCTGCCACTAATGGTAGAATGAGTGAAGAACACATCTGCAAAAATGTGAGGGGTATAAAAATGTAACTTGTTTTGAGGGTAACAAACATTAGCTGATATTTTAAAGTGACAAAATGATGGTAGGCTTAGAGCCACTACCCACATAAATAGTTCAGGTGCTAAATCCTTCGTTTTGAGGTTTGGTGTGTTGTGTGGGTGACAAAGGGGTGTAGGGTTGTTTTTTTTTACCATGAATAAAAGGCTCAGCAATACTAACAAATACTTCACTATTTAATAAAAATAAGTGAAAGTTGCAAACAGGACTAAAGCAGACACCTACATGACATTCCAACCTTTTACAAGCACTGCATTGGTGGTTCAGTGGTAGAATTCTCGCCTGCCACGCGGGAGGCCCGGGTTCGATTCCCGGCCAATGCAGCAAAACGTTATTTTTGCTTCTTAATCCCAAGAAGCACCAGAATACAAAACTCGTGTTGTTTTCTCCACTCTCCTTCCCTACCCCGACCCCCGCAGAGCCGGAACTGAGGGAGGGGGACGTGCTGCTCCGCAGAGCTCCCGACCCGCACTTAGGTCATCAGGGTCGTGTGCGCAGCTTCCGGGAAGTGACGTGAGCAGATTGGCTGTCACACCGGCCACAAAGGGAGGAGCTAACGCTGTGGGGGGCGGGGCTGAGCCCGGCCGGAGGGGCGCGAGTGCTGGGCGCCGCCGTTACGAAGCGCGCTGGAGACAAGTGAGTGCTAGTGAGTTTCTCATTCCCCTTACCGGGCCGGGCCGGGTGGGGCTCTCGCCTCTTTAGAGCTGCCACTCCTTCCCGCGCGCCGGCCCTCGGGGGAGGGGGGTCCTCCTCACTCCCGTCCCCAGCTGCCGTTGGATCCCGAGAGGCTCGCGCCGTTTCTCTTTCCCCGCGCGCTGAGGGGCGCGGAAGCTGCTGGGCAGCGCAGGGGGCGGGGCTGCTTCTGGCGGGAGCTGGCCCAGAGCTGGGTCGGGTGTGCGGGGGGGGGCTGCGCGCGCGCGCGTGCGCGTGCAGCGTCGGGATCGAGCGTGTTCTCTTCGTCCTCCCACAGGCGCCTTCGCTGCACCGGCTCCCGCTCTTGGGTGGGGCCGGGGCGGGGTCGGGGCCGCGGCCGCGGCCGCCAGGCACATCTAGGGAAAGCCTCTGGGGGGTGAATTGGAAAGCTTTTGAAGGCCAAAACATGGAAGTAAGTCTGACTGGCCGCTCTGCTAAGCATTTGTGAGCGTGTCTAGGCGAGACCGTGTTCCTGCTTCCCACCCCCGCACACGCGTGCACACACCCACAGACAGTTCTCCACCCCGATTTGCATCTTAATTTAAGGCGTTCTGGTGGAAAAAGGGTTCATTTATCTTTTGAAACGAGGCTTCTAACTAATAAAAAGGACCCGAGCGCAGGAAAGGCTCCTTTTATACGTCCCGAGTTGCTATTAAAATAGCTGGTAACTTAACACTCCCCCCTCCCCCTTCCCAAGTTCACCAAGATACTTGCGCTTGGTTAAACAAGGAATTGTAAACAATATTCTCAGTTGAAGAGCCTGTAATGCTTAGTTCTATTACAGCTGTGGTATTTAATAGAAAATATAAGGTATTAAGACAAAACTGATCACAATTTCAGTAACATCCTGCCATCCATTGTTATTCTTGACATTATTACAACTTTTTTAAAAACTGCAATCAAATTGCATTTTCTGTGTGTTATTACAGTCATTACTGTTTGTACCAGTCAGGCTTCTGATAACTTGTAACTTGCCATGTGTAGCTCTTATCACATGTGCCTTTAATGCTTTGATGAAATTAGTAACAGATTTAAAGTTTAGTGGGAGCTTAAGCCAGAGCCAGTTTGGGCCCCTTCCTACTCCTCCTGTTTTGGAGTTCTCCCCTCAGTTCCCCTATGTTGCTCCTGAAGGGGAAATGGGGTTGTAGTGTGGGCACCTGGAAGCAGGGCTGGGGTGCATGGGGTTTCCCTGGCAGGAGCAGCAGAGGAAACATGGGAGGAAGCCCTTGACCCTGCTCTTTCCCAGGAGTGGGGAAAGCCCTCATGTCCCAACACTGCTCTGTGCACCTGGAGACCAGGTGGATGGAGCAGGTTTGGCTACAGCACAGAGTCCATTTTTCCAGGGCCCACTAGTTGCTTGAGGCCTCTGGGCATGTGCCCTGTTGGTGTTGTGGCTAATCTGCCACTGGATAAAGTACTTTTTAAAAAGAATAAATGTGTAGATACCTAGTAGTCCATCTTGGCCACTAAAAGACGTGACTAGTCTCGGGGTAGCTGTGTTGGTTGGTTTGTTCACAAAACAAAGCAAGCCAGACCTGTAGCACCTTAAAGACTGACAATTTTTTTCTTAGGAAATGAGCTTTCATGGGAAAGGCCCACTTGAGATCCTGGAGCAGAAGTTTTCTGCTCCAGAATCTGAAGCAGTTGAGTCTTTCCCACAAAAGCTCATTCCCTAATAAATTGTTAGCCTTTAAGGTGCGACAGAACTGCTTGCTTTGTTTTAGTAAATGTGAAGTTAAGTGCATGTCTTTGTTTTCAGGACTCCATGTGTTCTGCATGGTTTCATATTTCCAGTTGATATTTTTCTGCTAGTTATGTGTGGTTTTCTGAAAGGCACCAATGATTTGTTTCCTAACAGACTGAAGTATTGTGCATTTTTTTTTTTAAAAAGTAGTATATTCTGGAACCACCCTTCTTATACTAACTGAAAGGGTCTGTGTTTCAAGATTGGTTGCCTAAATGCATGTCAGATGCTCTGATTAGGTAGTAAGCAGCATTTTGTATTGACTCAATTGAAACGCTCAAACTTGGAAGGAGAAAATAAAAAGGGCTTTTAACAGACAAAGACCAAGTCTGTGGACAGGGAAGCTGTTGAATCTGTTTAGTAGTTGATACACTAATCAGCCCCCTCCCTCACTTTATGTAATAAGTTTAAAAAGCCCACTCTTAAGCAACCAAGGCAGTATTGAACAGGGGCAGCAGGTTGGCAGAAACTTTGATGGTGGCCGGAGCCTGCACTCCTCTTTCTCCCCCCCCCCCCCGCCCCCAAAGACACAGAGGGAGTGTAGGTGTGGGAAGGTAAGGTCTGTGGAAAGGAGTTTAAGTGTGGGAGGAATCAGGGTGG
The DNA here is from genome assembly GCF_033958435.1 of Carettochelys insculpta. Classification (NCBI taxonomy): domain Eukaryota; kingdom Metazoa; phylum Chordata; order Testudines; family Carettochelyidae; genus Carettochelys; species Carettochelys insculpta. The sequence goes on from NC_134139.1 coordinate 95,469,687, forward strand.
AGGTCTGGCGTGCCATCTGAGGGTGGGGAGGGAGTAGATGGAGGAGTACAACACTTGCCTGTGTGGCAAACCTATCTATCAGTGGCTCCTGGAAAGAGAGGTGTCTCTGGGTGTTGCCCCTTCTGATGTTCCCTGGACTAATGCTCCTGGGCAATTTAAAATGCCCTGGTTGGACCCACTGCTACCACCAGCAGTATAGCAGGGCTAGAGCAGCTTATGGCTGCTTGGTCCCTGCAGCTGCTAGCAGGTACATCTCTGTGGTGGGGTCAGGGGAGAATGGGGTCTCTGTGCTGCTCCAGCTGTTGGTGGGGGGCTCCCTCAGAGGTGTGGCTTGCAGGGCGTGGCTTGCAGGGCTGGAAGGAACATCCCAGGCAGGGGGACAGGCAGGTGGTGAGTTTTAATGAAGCACAGGCCAGAAATATTCCTCTTGCCAAGGCCCCCTGAGGCCCATGTAAGTTGCTACCTATGCTAGCAAACAGTTGTGTCTAACTGGAATTTTACAAAGGAGTCTGGGGGGAAAAGGGGGAGGAGAGGCTAGACAACTTTCTTTAAACTTAAAAGCCCAAAACACCCTTGGTGAAAGCAAGACATCAACAAAGGAATGAAGTGCTGGAGTAAAAACAGAACACAGGCAGAGTCCCTGCTCTCTGGGTTTATCTAGTTTTTGCACCCACTGCACAATTTATGATTACCTAGCCTATGGGCAAATGGAATTCCTTGCACTGAATTCAGAGACTGTATATGGGCTTTGGAGGCCAGAGTGGCTGACCTGGCGGGATTAAGGGAGCTATAGATGAGACATTTCAGGACACAGTAGACTGGACCCACCCATGATTTGGCAATGTCTGTGCTGTTTAGGAGGATGAAAGCCTCAGAGAAGGAGAATGTCCAATTGGAGCAGAGGGACCCTGCTTCCAGATGATGGTGTGGCATCCTCTCACACTGAGGATACCTCTGGGGGAGTGAATTCCAGATATTAGAAAGAGACAGGTGGTCAGGATGAGGGATTTGATCATTAGAAACCTAGCTATCAGAATTTCCATTGACTATGAGAACCTCATCTTGACTTTTGTGCCTGGTGGATCTCTCTCTAGACTTCTAAATAGACTTATGTGGACTGTGAAGGTGGAGCCAGTGGTCATGGTACATGTAGATACTAATGACCTAGGGAAGGACAGGAGAGTGATCCTGGAGGTCAAATTTAGGCTGCTGTATAAGAGACTGAAGTGGTAGACCTCTGGAGTATCATTCTTTGAAATGCTTCCAGTTGCATGCATGGGCTATTTAGACTGGCAGAACTGCAGAGTCTCTATGGATGAGATGATGGTGTACAGAGAACTGAGTTAGATTTATTAGGAACTATTGAAACTTTTTTGGGAAAGGGGGAGCCTGTGCGGTGAGTAGTGGGGGAAGCTGGTGGCCTGTGGGCCACCTGTTACCCAGTGGGGTTCCACAAGCAGTCTGCAGACCACCTGGCTGTCTTCTCCCCCCACCATGCTTCTTACACACTGGGGCACTGGAGCTTTGCACTTACTACTCCTTTGCTGCTCTCCCAGTACTTTCAGAGGGACTGCAAAATGCCTGATTTGTGCTCCATTCCAGCTCTTTCCCCCACCCTCCCAGAGCTGGAGTCTCAGAAATCCATGAAAACATTTCAGCTCTGGGAGGGAGGAAGAGGAACAGCAGTGGGTTGTTGCAATCCACTGAGGTGAAGGAGGGCCACTCAAGCAGCCCACTCACTGTGCGTGGTTGACAATTCCTGCTATGCAGGAAGGATGGTCTCAACCTAAACCAAAGTGGAACCAGATTTCTGGCATTTAAAAAATACTAATACAAGGCCATAACTTCTTAATTTCTGGGAAGTCCTATAGAGTGTCTTATAAATAGGTTATTCTAACTCTGAAATCATTTCTGGGGAGTCAGCACAGCATTACATTTAAGAGGGCGTTGTTTACCATCTAGAAGTGACTTTACAAACTTTTCATTTTAGTGGCTGTTTGTCTATAGATAACTCCACAGAATACAATTCAGTGAATGGTTCAAATTGATAGAAGTACTGTGTAGACTGTCCTGTTTTATTATCTGTGCACACATTTCCAAGTTAAAATATTTTGTTGTACAGGAGTTGATTTTCTTTTTCTTTATTCTAATCTAGCCTTAATTTTGCATATGTTTTGTTTCGTACACAGAACAAGTCTGAAAGAGTTGTGAAAGACAATATGTATTTCTGGCTATCTAATTCTGTAACAATAAAGGTAAAGAGGAAATAGTCTTACACAGCCCTCTTAACTTACGTAATCTATTCTTGCTCTTTAAAAGAGTGCTCCATTAAAACCAAGAACATTTTAAATATCTAGGATTGGTGTCTTATCCAAAAATATACATGAAGAAAAATTAATAGTACGACTGGATGAAAATAAACGTGCATTATGTATTGGAATTTATGAAAATCCTCAATCTCAAAACAACAGTATGTTACACTCTAGGATTCAAAACTGGAAGAAAAATCTGCTGCTTTGGCAGTTTATATTAGGACATTTGCCATAGCAATAGGGATGTAATAAGTATCCAGTTTCATGACTAACCAGTAAGCATTGCCTTATCAGTTAGTGCTACCAGTTGCTCACAGACCCCTCCAGTTCCCCACTCCCAGCAAATAAGGAGTGGTTGGGTTGGCTCCACTCGGCGTCTGTCCCTTCTTTTGAAGCGATCGGGCAGCTTCCCCCACTGCTGCTCTGCATGTAAAAAAGCCTGAGGCGGCAGGTAGGCTGGTTCAGCTTCTGTCCTCTTCCCCCACCCCTGCTGCTCTGCATTTAAAAGGTTGAGCAGGCACACAAGCTGGCTCAGCTTCTGTCCTTGCCATGGAGATGCCTCCTTCCCCCTCCCACTGCTGCTTTGCATTGAAAATTGAAAATTTAAATGTAGAGTAGAGGGGAAGAGCCCAATCCTTGTGGGTCTGCTCAGCCTTTTAAATGCAGAGCGATGGGTTGGGAGGTGGCTAACAGAGTAACCAACAGAAATTTTGATGGTTACTAGGTTATAAGATTACTTGCTCTTAACCTGCATTACCAAGTAGGGATGTTAATGTCCATGCTGCAATTCGTGTTGTGATTGCAGCATGCCTATTTGTCTTATCCTTACCTATGCTAACATAGCTAAAATTAGCAGTGGAGATACAGTGACATGGGATTCAGTGCAGGCTGGCAAAGTGAGTGTGTGTATTTTTAATTGTCTGTCTATGCTGTAGTCACACCTTGAATTCCAGTGTGTACGTAGTTTGATTGTAAGCTAAAACTTGAGCAACAATATAGACTAAGTTCTGCTAGTGTTACCTCTTTAGCACCCACATCTATACTGAGAACCCTCATAACTTTTAGAGGAATACTTATTTTGATGATACAAGCAAAAGTTTACCAATTTAACACTCTTCCTACTCAGTCTGTCTCTTTTATTCCTTTGTATATTGTTTACTTATTTCATTTTCTTTAACTTGGAAAAGTCTTTAGTAAACTACCACAGCATCTGTCTTTTATGTTCTCACCCCCACTTTCCTGGCTAAACATTTTGTGCCTTCCCTTCTTTCTATTAGGCATCATTCATTTCCTTTGTTTCCTCTTCGTTCTTTGTGATGCCATCTGTTTGTTAGGAAAAAAACTCGTATAGCTGAACTGTTTGTTCTTGCACACAAACTTATCATGCAGAATGCCTGCTTAGAGTTCTGTACTGTATTTATTGTACACAGCTATGTTGTGGTTTTCTTTTCTTTTTTTTTTTTTTTTGAGTCTAGTTCTGCTTAGGTAACATGCCATTACTTGATTTAAAATATTAAATATCATCTTGCTTTGCTTGTTTCAACAGGTTTAGTCATTTAAAATCATGGGACAAACAGGTGTATCTGGTAGGATGAACACATGGAAATGTTTGATCTTGATTACAGCTATCACCACAGGTGGCTTTGTTTTAAACAGAAGTAGTGATCCTTGATGAACTTCAGGCATTTTCTCCTAGGCCGTTTCTACACATGCCACTTTCTTAAAGTGGCATGCTACTAAATGGCCCAAAATATGCTAATGAGGTGCAGGTGCATATTCCCCATGCCTCATTAGCATAAGGTCAGCTGATTTGGAGTCTGGAAGACGTTCTTCTGGACTCCAAAACACTGTTTAGAAGTGTGGCCTCTGGGGGGAGGGGGAGGTCTTCTGGAAGGAAGAAGGGGCCTCCAGAAAAAGGACTTCCTTCCGGAAGACCAGCCCCACCAGGGGCCACGCTTCTAAACAGCATTTTGGAGTCCAGAAAAACGTCTTCTGGACTCCAAATCGTGTGACCTTATGCTAATGAGGTGCGGAGAATTTGCATCCATGCCTCATTAGCATATTTTGGGCTGTTTCTATAAACAGCCCTACATAACAGGTAACCATTACACAGACTTCTTCTGGTAACTTAAGTGAAAGCCTTTCCCCAAATCTAACCTAACTGTTCGGTGAACAGGAACTAGGCATCTCTGGGTGTATCTACAGAGCCATGGGCTGTGAGATTTCCAGGCTGGGTTAATGGGCTTGGGCTTGTGATGCTTGTGGTAGAGTTGGAGGTGTAAATTACTGTCTCTCAATGGTCCCTCTTTTAATCCATGTGCAGTTTTTTCTGTTATGCTCACTGAGGAATGTACAAATATGCACCACCAATAGAAACAAAAAGCCTAGCTGTGGGTGCTCTGCTAATCAGCTGGATGGCATTTGACACTGCTGAGTAGCCACACAAACACACAGCTTACAGGGAACACTGCTGTCTCCATAGCTACTTAAAGAGGGTTAGGATGGCCCTTATAAACTCAAGTGCCTCAGCCAAGGGTAGAGGCTGATTGCCTTGGGCTATGTGGCTCTGCTTAATATGCAGTTCTGATTGCATAGAGCTGTGTTTCCCAAATGGTGTTCTGTGGAACCCTGGGGTTCTGTGAGAAAATTCCATTAAAATAGATGATTCCTCTGGGGCTCCCTGTCCTGTCATTGCTGAAATAGTAGAACTAAATTGAATTGGGCGAACACCCGGCAGGGGGGCAGGAGAGATCCTGCTGTTAGTGTAGCTAAACTCAGTTGGTTTATTTCAGTAGTGGCAGGGTGGGGAGCCCCTCACTTGCCCCACTACTGGAGCGGCCAGACCCCTTCAATGGGTGTGACTCAGCTCACCTCCACGCCAGCCTTCCTTCCGCTGGGCACTTGTAGACCCCCAGCACTGGCTCCCCAGCCAGTGTCACAGATGGGTTAGTCCCAGGGGACTGGTTTGGGGCTGAGGCAGGTTAATCCTGGGGCTTGGGGCCTGGGTTTGTGGCTGAGAAAGGCTTAAGTCTGCAGGTAGGGATGTGGGTTTTTTGGGATGGGGGTAAAGCTTGGTTTAGGGGGGTAGCTATGAGGGTTGAGGCAGGTGAAGCCTGGAGATGGGGGGCAGGTTTGGGGGCCAAGGAGGGTAGCGTTTGGGAATGGGGTTCCGCAAAATTCTTTTGCATTTAAAAGGGTTCTTTGGCCAAATGAAGTTGTGAAACACTAGTCTAGAGAATGATGTGAGGGAGAAGTCTTTATGTGAATGAGTGGTGTGGCATTGTTTGGTTTATTGCTTGTAGTGCTTGCCAATACATCTCGAAAAGGATATAGCAGAATTAAAGAGCGTTCAGGATGATGAGGAGCTGGTCCTACTGCCCATGCTTCAAGTTGCCTGAGAATTCCCATTTTAATGCAGTATTACAGTTCTGCAATATTTTATGCAAACAAATTACTCTGGCTGAAATTTCCTGTCAGTTGCCTTCTTCAAGCTGAATTTTTGGGAAGGTCCAAGTCAAAATGGTACAGCCATTTCGAAGAACAAGATTAGGGAGTAGTACATTTCCCCCACTCCCCCCACACCCATATTTAACAAAAATCTTGCCTTTGTTCATTTGAGCTCTGATAACTCTGTGCTAGGGATGGGGTGGAACACCTGAGGTTCAGGGATATGCCTATTGCATCTCTGGAAAAATTGCCTAAATTTGGGCAAGATACAAGCCTGTGAAAACTTTTTTTTTTTTTTTTTATATATGGTTAGTGGCAGCTTTTCAGTTTTTCACCTAAATTCTTGAGTCTGGGTGTACCAAGCATGTCTTCTCCAAGGGCTGCAGGGGTTAAGAAGTACTTTCCCTTTTAATTGCTGTTCTTCCTGGCTACTCTGGGGGCTGCTCTTGTGCTGGGCTCAGAATGAGCAAGAAGACTCTCTCCTGTACTCTGTGGACAGCAGTCACATTGGTAGAGCCAGGTAGTTTTGGAGGAGGAAGCAACCATGCTGGAATGTGGAAAGTGGGGTGGGGAGGGTTGCATAAGCTAATGGGTGGCGGGAGCATAGAGGGGAGGAAGTTGGAAGCCAGATATGACCACCAGGGGTTTCTTGCAGCTGGGAGGGTAGGGTGGAGCAAAATGCCAGTCCTGCAGGGCTGCCAGCAGTTCTTGGGCCTTCCCACCACTGCCACACACACACACAGCCAGGAACACTGAAGAAGTGGGTGGTCCATTTGAGTTCCCTACTTTCCTGGGGGCAATAGGATCAGGTTCCTGGCTTCCACCCTTCAGTGGTTGGGGCTTTGGTCATAAGGCTTTGAACAACAGGTGCAGTGGCAGGCTCCATACTGAGGTTCTGGGATCACCACTTCCCCAGATGCCCCTAGACTTCAGTGCCTTCTCTGGCTCTGAGCTTTCTCCTTCAGTGCCTTCTCTGAGCCAGGTCATTAGGCGTTGGCCTCAGCTACACAGCACTGACTGCTAGACCTGTGCTTACCATTTCCTGCTTGTTACCCTTGGTCCCCTCTGCCTTCTCTATTACCAGATTTGGGCTGTCTGGTGATGGGATTCAGCCACAGGACCCCAGAATCCAGCCATGGGGATTTAGGCTCTAGCCTGTGGCTCATCCCTCCCATCACTTCAGCCCCCACCACTGTGTTCTCCAGCACCAGGTTTCAGCCATGCTCCAGCAAGCTCTGGCCTTTTGGCAAGGGGCCTGGATTTGCCACCTCCCCCACATCACCGATGGCCCCCTGATCTTTCCCGTTCCTCCCTCTCCTGCCTCCTCTGGCACTGTATCCATTGCTCCCTAATCTGGAGAGAAAGTCAGGAAGACAGTGGTACAAACACACACATAAAGTGTGAGGAAATAGAATACATGAAAGATTTGTGACTGTCCTGCAGTAAGCTTGTATGCATTACAAATCATTGTGCTCTGTTCTTAAAATAGGGGTTACAAAAAGTATAGTTTGATGTTCTTTATTTGGGACAATCTCATATTCACATGCATTGTGCTCTTGAATTGAATTTTTGCCAAATTTGAAAATGTCTTCCTGCTATTTTGGTTTCCCACCCCAGTACAGATCATACAATGCTACCTTCCCTGTTTTATCCTGCCTACTTCATTATATCTTCTCTACTGCAAATTAAAATCTGATTGGATGAGAAATATAATGAAACAGAACTTTGCAGAGGGATCTACATGAGAACTCAAGAAGGAAGGAAATAGCGGAGGAGAATAATAGTGCTCTTGTAAACTGAAGGTGAAACATTTATTTTTGCTAAATACTGACAAGGTACAAAAACCGTAAGATGCAGAACTTCAGGAGATAAGATTTAGAATTTTCCATTTTCTGGAACTATTCTAAAAGCTAGAATGTGTACTATAGTGTGTTCTGATATGTTAAAAGCTTTTTGTCTGCATTTGTTTTCAGTTTATCTTCTCGGTGACTTCTTCCTCCTGCTATCTGCGTAATCTCTGCATGCATAGGAAGAGGGTAGTGATATAAGGCTATCTTAGGTGCTCCTGAGCTTTTCGTGCTTCCTTGTTATACTTCTGGGGGAATTCTGTGTGACTGAGCACATACAGAATTAATGTCCTTTGCAGATTTCTTTGCATCCTGCGGAAAAATCCTTTGATGAGAAGCAACAAAAGTCATCACAGACCTTTGCCTGGCAGTGCAGGCAGGTCTGGTTAGGTGTCTAGTGCAGCCAGGAGAGAGGGGTAGGTGGACAGATGTGTATGTGTGAGGCTTGTTACTGCTGAATACTTGGTGTGGAAGTACAGGAGTTTGGGAAGTTTCTGAGGAGATTGAGCCTGTCCTGCAACTACTCTCTTAGGCAGAGCAGGATATAGTAGCCTGCCTGCTGAGTGAATTAGAACATCTTTAATAGCTAAAAGCTTATTTCAAATACATGCTTTGATTTGTTTTCTCATACTGACTTTTCAGCATAAATGACTTAATTTTTTTCAGCTGATGTTGAGTATGAACCTTGTTATGATCAGTGAGAATGTAAAACTGGCCCGTGAATATGCCTTGCTGGGAAACTATGATTCTGCAATGGTTTACTACCAAGGAGTACTTGACCAAATGAACAAATACCTCTACTCTGTCAAAGATACGTATCTTCAACAAAAATGGCAACAGGTGAGCCATTATGTTTTGCAAATGAACATTTTAATGATAAAATGGTAAGTTGATGTTGAATAAGAAATGTAAAAATACCTAAACTATCTGGTGGTATTATAGCTTACCAGGTAATAGTCTTAATTAAAGCTTCATTGGCTCCCCCCCTGCACCTCCCTGGCAAAGTAAGGACTGGAGAACAATATTCATTATTGTACTAAGTTGCTAGTTTGGTTATTTTTTAAACTGTGCTGTTACACTTTAAACTGTTTGTTTAATTCTTATCACATTGCATTATTTTCAATGGTGTGGTTTTGACCATGTAGTAATGATTTAAGACCAACATATGCATGCTCCTTTATGTAAAACTTTATCATCTGAAGAGTAATCAGTCTTTATTCTTTGTGCTTTTTTACATTTAAGACTCACATGAAAACCAACAGCAGTTCTTTGAGTTGGTTTTAAACCCCTCTTTATCTGGCTGATTCGTCCGTGTATAAATGTGTTCAGACAACCTTCACAAATTTGTATATTTCATGTTCTGTAATACAAATACATGTATTAGACTAATCATGAACATCAGAATTAGATCATTAGTGAAATCTTGTGGAATTCAGCAGTGCGTATTCACGTTTTGTAACAGACCTACTAAAGCCAATTTGTTGTTAATATGTTAAATGTACTTCAAATTTTTGTATTAGGTTTGGCAGGAGATAAGCGTGGAAGCGAAGCATGTGAAGGATATAATGAAAACACTAGAAAGCTTTAAATTAGATTGCACTCCCTTGAAAGCAGCACAGCAAGAATTACCAGCTCGCGATGGGGAAGTGTGGTCCTTGCCTGTACCAGCTGAACGTAGGTAAGAAGAAAATCACTATGACCAGAACATGTAATAAAATAAAAAACATGCTTCAACTTCAGTGTGAATCTGCACTTGGGGAATTCCTCCCTTAAGGCTTAGGTAAGGGGAATGAAAACTTGATGTCCAGATTCTGGGAAAAGAGATTTCTGGATTCTACTTCAGGATGTCATTTTGTTTAATAGTCTGATTAAACATGAAGCATCAGTCTACTTCCTAGTTGTAGGAAGAAGGTGTGGTATGAAGACATGAGTCTTTTGGAGGTTCCAAGGAAGCAGACTTTCACTGTTGTATTTGTCTTTCCTCTCCTCATCCTTCATTGCTGCTGGTATGAAGGAGAAGTGGGGAAAGTATCTGTCACTCTAGCAGTTTTTATGGCTTTTCTCTCTTTAGAGCAGGGGTCTCAAACTCTGGCTTGAGGGCCAGTGTGAGTCCTCAAATCCTCCTAGCAGGGCAGCAGTCACCCCTCGCTCGGGGTGGGAGGGGTCTGTCTCTGCATTGTCATTACCCCCCCATGTCTCCTGGCCTTGATGCCGTGGTGAGTGGTGGAGGGGGCGTAAACCTTTAATACTTCCGTTAGGCACCCCAAGTAATCCCCAGGACCATGTCCCTCAGGAGCTGTGACTTAAGGGAAGAGCGCAGTGGAGTGGGGAAGAGACAGGACAGAGGCTGAACAGGAGCTGAACATGGGGGAAGGGAGTGGACATCACCGCCACAAGGACTCACATGGTGGCAGCTGTACATGGACGGGACTGTGGAACTGCTTGGCTCTATATGGCCCGTAGACTGAGTCTGAGACCCCTGTTTTTAGATTCCTCTTCTAGTGCATAACCTGGCCTGCCTTTGCTGCTTGTTGCTTTCCCAAGCAGAAGCCTGCAAATAGGCATGGTTTTTGACAGTTATTGCTCCTCAGTGTGTTCTAGTGGTCTGTGTCATTGTTACTGATCTTAGTAAATTCCAATTTCAACAGCTTTTTTCAAGGAGTGGAGACACTATAGCCTTGTTGGAAAGGGAAAGAAAATATTTCAGTCCATGCTTTTATTTGGGAATAACTTTACTTTTTTAAAAAAAAAAAAAAAAAAAAAAAAGTTGTGCAGAAAGAGAAGGCTTGGGTCCTGATCCCACAAGTTGTTTGGTCATACATAGATCCTTGTGCCAATGCAAAAACCTGCTAACTTTATTTGTACTTCCTTTGGGAGGAACATCTTGCAGGCTTAGGTCTTTAACGGTTTGTTGTGGTTTTAGAATAAGCATAATTCTTGTAGAGGTTTCAGTGGCCCTAAAGATTAAACGGACATTAGTAAAGTGTTCAATGTCAGTCAAGAAATGTGCTTAAATTGTTGTTTTAGAAATGAATATATTTGTGATAGTACCCAAAATCCCCAATGAGGATTTGGGCCTCATGGTGATAGGACAATCCCTGTATTGAACTTACTTTCTGAAAGGCAGAACAGCCAAATTGGGGGCGGAACCAGACAGAAGATGACCCTTCTTTATCTTGGCTGTTGCCCTTCCCTCCTTTCAAAAACTAATAAACAAGAGACTTCTATTTAACTGTGCCTGATCTGTTTTAAAATTAACTCAACTTTTATATTTATAATTTCTCCATTTAAATCGGCTCACTTTTATTTTTTGACCCTAGCATTTTTATTTCTATTCAATCTCTCCTGTCTTTTAAACAGTTCAGTACATTTCATTACGTTGCCTTCAGAATGCTGCACTTTGAGTGCAACATGACATCGCTCTTAGAATAAATTCAAAAGTTATACACTTTTTTTGTCTCCTAACAAGTTGTTTTGTAACAATGAGCCCATCTCACTCTTCAGAGGAAGAGTTCTGTTTATCACTAGTTTGCTGTAGAGCAGGAATGTTAGTTGCTGCTTAACATTGACCATATTAGCATTAATTTATGTTGGTCCTTTCATCATTAGCCTAGCACCCAGGGCAGGAGCCATACTAGCAAATGTGTTCATGAGAACCAGAGAGCTGTTAAGTTTTATTAAGGCACAGAATCTCCCCACAGATTCCCTAGGACGCTCGTGAGTTTTGAAGATTAGAGATCTGCACGTAACTCTCAACAAGCCATTCAAGCTAAACATGGGAGTTGTTTCTTCCTCATTTCTCAGCAATACAGTAGACCAAGTTACGCATAGGTTGCGTTACTGGGCAACCACGTGTAACTCACATTTTGCACAAGTTGGGAGGAGCTGGGAACTAGGCAGCAGACGGGCTCCTCTCCACTTGCAGAGCCAGGAAAGTGCCCAGCATGGCAACCAGTGGTTGGGAGGCCAGAATGAGGCAGCAGCTCTGGTCAGTTTCCCAGCTGCTGCAAGCACAGGGGAGCTGGGAGCCAGGCAGCCATGTGCTTCCCAGCTCCCCATGACTGATGATTTCAACTCACATAAATGCAAGTAATCCCTAAGTTGAACTCATGTATGTCAGGGGGTCTGTTGTAATTAGTAAAAGAACAGTTTGGCTCAGACTTGTAAATTAGAATTTTTCTGAAAGAGCAGATACAAAATATTTTGTATCAATAGGAATAAGTCTTGCTGGTGCCAAATAGAAAACCTTTATTGCATACCTGCAATAAGTATGGAGGGAATCACTTTTTAATTCAAGGTCTCACCTCTGTAAATACTTTTGCTGCACACTTTAATACTATACAATACATACCAACTGTGTAATTAGTTGTATGAGTCTCATTGAAAGTATAAAATGGCTCTCCTGCTCTTCCTGAGAGTCGTCAAGATTAGAAATTTAGTTTCTGAGGAGGGGGAAAATCATTTTCTTTACTTAAGCTAGTCATTTTGTGGAGGCTTGGAGAAGGGAGTTGCGGGGCTAGAAAATGGAAGCTTTGGGTGGAGTTGCTGAATTTTTGGAGGCATGAGATGAGACTTGTATCTTGTAAGGCAGTGGCATGCAAACTTTTTTTTTTTTAAAGCCACAACCCATATTTTATTGCTCTAGTGTCATGACCCCTGAAAAAGCAAGAAGAGTAGCCATTTTTTAAAATTCAATTACAAAATCAATAGGAGCCGCAATTCACCTGACTGAGACAGTCCTTAATACATAATGTCAAACTGTACTCTGTCACCCCTATTAAGAACAGCGCACACAATTTTTCAGCAGTTAGAAAGTTGTTACCTCCATCTCCTGGCTTTACCTGCATCCCACAAACCTATCCTTCATCCCCCAAGTTTTACTCTCCATCAGCCCAAAACCCAGCCATCGACCCTAGGTTTTATCTGACTGAAACAATGAGCTCGGCTCGCTGCTCCTCCATGCTTGCTGCTTTCCCCTATCGCCTCCTTTCTCAGCGCTGCTCTGGCAGGGCAGGCTCTGCCACCCCCTCCCCTCCCCCCCAGCTCTCCTGCAGCCTTAGCTCCCTGCCCACCTGGCTTTCTCTTCTGGGTGTCCCTGCCACCACTGACTCCACTTGTGGCTCTGGAGGCAGCTGCTGCTTAAACAAAAAAACTAAATTCAGTTTCAACTCTGGGCTTTAAGCGGCATCAGCAACTTCTAGAACCACAAGTGGAGTCAGCAGCAGTAGCGCACAGAGCTGCAAGTGGCTCTTTATGGAGCTGCAACCCCCAAAAAGACATCCATGACCCCAACCTACAGGTTGTACACCACTGCTGTAAGACAACTTTACTTTTTTATCAGTAACAGAACTTTTGTCTTAGTATTTTCCTTCTAGGCAACATTGTAGGTTAGTGGACTAGCATTTCATCTTTGGTCAGAATCTCATATTTATTTTGGTATTTTTTTAAAAAAAGCTGCACTTGTGCATTTAGCTTTTCCTTGTTTCATTGGCCTAAACAGAGAGGGGCAGTGTTCAAAGTCCTCAGGCTTTTTCCAGCCTTGATTTGCATAGATTTTGCAAGTCTTCTGAGGGGGTGAAATGCTCCAGTGGATTTTTGACTCATGCTAGCTAGTGACTCCGCATTCCTGACAAACCTTTTCCTTCTCTGCCAATTATCAACGGAGAATATTCTGGTAAAGGGACGTCAGTTTCTCTTGGAACATAAACATCTCTAGGATTTTTATCTAAGTGGTATAGAGTACCAAGACTTATGTTATATATTATAAATATATTAAGATTCTGGTGTAGGTACACTACGTATGGACAGGGTGAAGGGAATTGGAGAAGTATGAAATTTCATGACTTTATTTTCAAAAAAGTCTTGGGTTTTGAGGCTGGATAGCTTTTTATATTGGCAACTTGGGGGTAAAAACAACTACTTAAGAGGTGGAGATTTTTATCTTGGGCAATTCATAGTTAGGATTTGAAGAGGCTTAATAAAGCTCATTACAGACTTTAAAATTTAAATTTTGTATATGTGTTATGACCAAACAGACCTTCTCCAGGAGCCAGAAAACGTCAGTCTGCTCAGTGCAATGATTGCAGAGGTCACAATAATCGTGTAAGTGCAGCCGTCAGAGGCTCTCATCGTCCTGCCTCTCGAAATCCTAATGATAAAGGGAAAGCAGTACGTGGCCGGGAAAAGAAGGATCAGCAGAATAAAGGAAGAGAAGAAAAGGTAAACTTCATGAAATCCACAGATTTGTGGTTTCATTTCAGCTGTACGTTGAGGGCGAAGGGGATGGCTAGTGCAGAAGTTCTTTGACCAAGCTCTTTGACTTGTGTAGTGCTTCTCATTTAAAACACACTTACAAATATGGAGCCTCAGAACATTTTTAAGGTGGATGAAGATGACCTTTGAAGGACAGTATAATTGGCTGAAGATCATGTGCATTAGTTACTAGAGATAGGGCTTAAAACTTGCCAGTTGCTGACCTTGATTCCTGTACACATTCTTCTAGACTGTATTGCCTCTTTGTAAAGCCTTTCTTGCTGTATAAATCTGAAAATATATGAGTTCATTGAAACTTCTTTGGAACTGCTTTTTATAAGAAATACAAAATTATATTATTTCAGTCCTGATTAGGGATGCTAATGGTTAACCTGTAGGGGCTGGAGTAGCCCACTGCCTGGTGTGGTAGAGTGTTACTCCAGCCCCATGGGCTACTGCAGGTGGGGGCCACTCCAATGCAACTAGAGCAGCTCCCCTCTCTGGCAGCTGGGGGTGCTAGTGAGGCCTAGCCAGAACATCCCTGCCCACTGCCACCATGGATAGAGGCTGCTGTGTCCTGGCTTGAATGTCCCTGCCTGCAGTGCACCACAGTGGGCAGAGACAGTCAGATAGGGCTGGAGCACTACTACCCATGATGTGACTGGGCCATTGTGGTCAGTGGCTGTTCTGACTGTGCTGGAGCACCCTCCCCCCCACCCCAACCACAAGCAGTGCCCTTGGCAGGGATGCTCCAGTCCAGCCAAATTAGCCCCTGATTGTGGCATGTGGGGGCTGCTCCACATGGGGAGTGGCCTCCCCAGACCCCTGTACCCTGTGGCTAACCTAGCATTTAACCAGTGAACCCATTAAATGGGATTTTACATCCCTTGTCCTGTTCAGGGTGCCTGCTGTGTGTGTGTTTTTTTTTTTGTTTTTTTTTCCCCATCTGTGGACAGAATAAATTTTTGCCCACAGAGGCGTGTGTGGATGTGCACTACCAGTAGAAACATGCTGCCAGCTGTGGCTGCTATGGGTGTTCTGCTAATCAGCTGGGTGGCACCTGAATCTCTGCCCAGGTGTTCAACTTACATGGAACACTGGTCCTGATTATTCAAATTTTTAGAGTCTGAGTGAGGTATTTTTACATACTGCTCTTGCAGATGACAGCCTGAGGCTGTTGCCTTGTATCTTTCAAAACATCTGGAAACATTTATCGGGATTCAATTAACTCTTAAAGGAAATCTTAAATCTCTCATTCAGAAAGTCAACATGATCTCAGCTGCTTTATAGAAATAGAAAGGTAAACTGGCTCCATCTAGGTTGCTAATTTTAAGAAATGACCTATACTTGCAGTCAAAACTAGGAACCTTTTTAATGGTTAAACTGTAGTTTTCAAAGGGACAGTGTCAAATAATATTAACCTGATAGTGAGTGAAATACAAGATCACATTCAACCAGCAAATGTCATCTTTGGCACAGCTTTCTAAAATAATGGCTGTCTGTCATAGGTTTGCTGGATTTATTTAGTAATGTCCACAAAAGTGAAGAATAGAATCCAGGGTTTACTTTAGTTCTTGTAATCTCTAATTATGCTTGGATATAGTGGTGTTTAGTTATAATCTATACTACCTAGTCCACAGGTCAGCAGAATCAGCCCAGGGGGCTGGATCTGGCCTGCCAAGCATTTCTCTCTGGCCCACCAACTGATTAGCAGAGTGTACATACTTACAGCCAGCAACATGTTTTCAGCTGCCCTTCCTCCCACGTTATTGCAGCTGTAGCTGATGTGCTCCTAAGATTCTGCTGCTAGCTGTCCAGAGGGTAGAGGGTAGTGCTTCAGTCAGAGTTTTCCCCTGTACCCCATCTTGTAGAGCAGGGATCCAGGAGAGGGAGACATACAGCAGAGCTGCTCCAGTCTGAAGCATGAATGGTAAGTGACTCACTCAGGAGTGCAGAACAGGGGAGAGGGGAGACAACAGAACAGGACAGATTTCCCTTAAGCAACTGCGATGGTGGCTTTTCTCAAACTTAAGCAGCAGCAGCCGGCACACACGCTCACTGTCAAACACACCCAATCTGTGCCACACACACATCGTCACTGTCACATATGCACTACACTGCAGCACACATTCAATCGGTGTCACAAAGTCTGTATCTTACACAGTTTCACACCTGCATTTTTCTGTAGCCCCCAGTCCTTCCGCTCAAGGGTCCCCCGCCTTCTGGGGGTGGTTGGGGCAGGCACCAAGCCAGCCTGTGTTCAGTACCAAAATTCATGGAGTTGCCTTTCTGTTTAAATTATTGACCACCTCTGACCTAGTTAGAACTAGACACCCAGAAATAGTCTGCACAACATGTTGTGTGTATCTCGTAAACTAAACATCTGGCATCTGAGTTAGGTAAGCAGGATTCAGTGCTTTATAGTAGTAATACCAAATCCTATTCCCATTTATTTCAAGTTTTGCGGTTATACTTGATTTTAGTAAGAGCAGGATTAACTCAATAAGTAAAATGCTACATTGACTCCTTAGAAAGAAAAGGAAAAAAAACACTTTAGAAGTTATCTGTCTGCCTTCACTGCGCTTTGCTGATGGGACAATGTTAATGGAAACCCTTTTTTCCTAATTGTTTGTTAGTAAAGGAACTTTGAAAGCACCGTGGGGGCAGAATCGTTACACAGGGCTTCAGAACTAGATGGGATTCCTTTTATCTGCACCCACTGCCCCAATTCATTTGGTGCCCCATTTGGATTTACCCTGGAGAAAATACAAGTAAAAGTCATGCGGAGGCCCATAACTTTGTACAGCATACACTGCTCCAATACAGCTTCTCATGAATTCATGCTGTCATGTGTATCTATTTTGTTTTTTAACCTAGAACAAGTCTTCATCTGATGTTTCAGAATCTGAGCCAAAGAAGTTTGACGGTACTGGGTACGATAAAGATTTAGTAGAAGCCTTGGAAAGAGATATAATTTCTCAAAATCCTAATGTTCGATGGTAAGATTGAGTATAGCTGTTAATAGTAATGAAAATGTTTTGCCTCATGATCAGTGAGCTGGCATGTCCCTGTTATCAAGTGCTAAAACAAATGTCTTCTTTTCTGTCCAGGGATGATATAGCTGACTTAGTTGAAGCCAAAAAATTGCTCAAAGAAGCAGTTGTCTTACCAATGTGGATGCCAGAATTCTTTAAGGGAATTAGAAGACCATGGAAGGTATGAAATTGCTGATTCTTAGCAAGCAGCTTAAGTCTAAGACCTGTCCTAAAAGGGGCAACTGAACTGTCAAATGGTGTGGGAATGTGTGTTACGCTGGAATTGTAAAGTAGATAGGTTTTATTTGAATACAAATGAAGTTAATGTAAGCTAAAACATTATACTGGCATGTACTGCATTCTGTTGGTACTCAAAGTAATAACTTCACAACAGTTTTGAGAAGAATCATAGAAATGTAGGAACAGAATTGACCTCAACAGGTCACCTAATCTAGTCCCTTGCATTGAGGTAGAGCTATGTATTATCTAGACCATCCCTGGCAGGTGTTTTGTCTAACCCAGTGTTTCTTAAACTTGAGACCATGGAACACCAAATTTTTATGTAGAACACCTATGGAAAAGTTTTTCCCAAAAATACAGTTGGGAATGGCCCTCTACCTGCCCCTCACTCAAAAAAAAAAAACAAAAAAAACCTACAGCAAGAAACAAGGTGAAGTAATTTAATCAGGTATGCTTGCAATGAAGAAATAATATTGTATCTGGTTTTAATAATGACATATATACCATCAGTGTATTTTTTCCAAACACTCGCAGCACACCTGCAAGTTGTTTATGGATCACCAGTGCTCACTGGAACACAGTTTATGAACACTGGTCTAACCTGTTCTTCAAAGGCAGGGATGCCACAACCTCCCAAGGTAATTTGTTGTGGTGCTTAAATAGTCTTAATGTTGAGATGTTTTTTCTAATGGGTATCCTAAATCTCCCTTGTCCTGTCCTTGGTGGTTAAGAAGAGCAATTTATTCCCCTTCTTATAGCACACTCTTAAGGACTTGAAGGCTTTTGTCTCCCCTCAGTCTTCTATTTTGCAGACTAAACAAACCACATTTTTAACTGTTTCCTTACAAGTTGTGTTTCTAGATCTTCAGTCATTCTTTGTAGCTTTCCAGTGGACTTTCTGCAGTTGTACACCTCTTTCTTGAAGTGTACCGCTCAGAACTGGATCTGGTATTCAAGGTGAAATCTTCTCAGATCTAAGTTAGATTGAAAGAATTACTTGGTTACAACGCTCCTGCTAATATGCCTCAGGATGATGTTCACTTTTTTCTAGCAATATTACATTGTTGTGACTGTCATCTTTCTGCAGTACTTCTTCCTAGTCAGTCATTTCCCATTGTGTGGATGCACAGCTCATAGTTCCTTATGTGGCGTACTTTGCATTTGTCCATATTGAACTGCATACTATTTAATTGGGATAACTTCTTCTCCGGGTTTTTTTTCAAGATCATTTTGATTTGTAATCCAGTCCTTCAAAGCAGTTGCAACACCTCCCACCTTACTGTAATTGCAAACTTTGTCTACTTGGTGTCATTATCCAAATTATTTCTGAAGATATTGGATAAAACCAGAACCGATCCCTTTTGAAAGGCTAAATCTAGTAGGGCCTTCAGCAAAATTGTGAGCCACTGATAACTGCTGAGCTGTGGCTTTTCAGCCAGTTGTGTGCCTGCATTATATGAAGTTTGTCTTCTAGCCCAGCAATGCTCAGATGTAGACCTCACAAATGCATGCCATCAGAAGCCTTTCTTGTGGCCACAGCCTCCTGGGCTGTAATGGAGGTGGGAGGCAGCGTAAAGGTCCCTCAATCTTTCTGTTGATTCTGTATGACCACTTCGGTGGTGGTAGCTTGGGCCACCCAGCGGGGATGCAACCCTGCTGTCCCCCTGCAGGCACATGGGGGACAGCTCTGAATGAGGAGACAGCTGGTGGATCGCTCACTTTCCCAGTGGTGGTGAGGCTCAGGCTTCGGGCTTCAGCCCTGTGGTAGCAGGGCAGCAGACTCCAGCTGCCCACCTTTGGCCCCTGGCCCTGTCACCTGGCCATGGGACTTCTTGATTTACCTGTGGGGCTTTGGTTTCCAGCTCCCTGCTGCCTCCTCATATGTGCCACATGCCCCTTCCCCCTCCCCAAGGCTTAGTTATCCCCAAGTTTACCAGGACTGAGTAAGTCTGCAAGTAACAGTGACACTTTGTTTCATATCACTTTTCATAATGGATTTACTAGCTCTCACTAAACTAAGTACAATGCTTTGTATGTGTAGAGGTCCATATTTTTTGTTTTTCCTTAAGCTAATTCAACATTTTAGGAAAAAGTGTGGCCGCCAGCAAGAGCTGGTACCTGCAGGCTGAGGCCAACTGAACTCCTTTCCCTGAGACCCCCTCTAGGCTATATTGTCTAGTTAAGAGGTTTTCAAACTGTGTGATGTGCCCCCTCAGGAAGCATGGAGGAACTCTAGGTAGGGAGCAAGCATTGATGCCAGGCAGCTTATGCCAGCCTCCCCTTCAACTCACCTCAGTGGATTCGTGTAAACATCTGCTGTGTCTGTTTCCGCTTCTAGCAGGCTCTGTGCCCATCACTGGCTCAGTCCCCAGACGCTATTGCACTTTACTTCTCCAATGCTGAAAGCCAGAGCCAGGAGGGGCAAAGGTGCAAGTGGAAGCAGCTTGCTCCTTAGAAAGCTTTGGCTGTGCCATTAGTGGCTGCATGCAAAGCTCACAGCTGTAGATAATTTAATTGCAGTTGCATTTAGGTCTCTTGTTTATAAATAGGCTATCAAGCATACTTTTGTGTATGTCTATATTGTCTTTGTTGCAGGAGTTGCAACTAAAAATTATAACTCAAAGGGGGAGCGTAGGGCTCTGCTCAGTTTTCAAATCACTGCTCTAGAACATCATGTGAGACAATATCAAAACCCTTACTAAAGTAGAGAGAGATCAGATTTACTAATTCGTCCCTATCCACCATGCTTTTTAACCTGTCAAAGGAGGATATAAGATGTTTTGTTCTTGACAAATATGTATTGTTTTACCATCTTATTTTCTTCTAGGTGGTTACAAATGGATGGTTTGATTATTTGCTCCATTATCTTTGATTTACTGAAGTTAAGCTGAATGCTCTATAACTCCCTGAATTTGAATTGTCTTCATTCTTCTTTTTAAAAATTGTAGAATTCTTAAGGAACTGGCTGAATATCTCTGAGCTAATAGTTATCGTTGAGAATCTGTGCAGAGGAGTGATGCTTGAGGACTGGAAAAGGGCAAATTTAGTACCTATCTATTTCATCAGTCCCTAGTCACTAAAGATATCTAACTAGTTCTTTCTTTCCTTTTTGAGCCTGATATTCTGCTAGTTGTCCAGTCTCTGCTATTTTTTTTTGGTAAAAACTTGGAACAAAATCATTTAATAGCACTTTGACTATTGGTATATGGTGTTTGGTTTTTGCCCTCCCCTCATCATTTAGGAATGGGCCCATCCTGTGTCTTGTTCTCATCTTTCTCCACATGTATTGTAAAATGCTTTTTTTTTTTTTTAAGGCTTTGTGTAGCTAGTTTGATCTAATTTTGTGCCTTGTCCATTCTAATTTGCGTGTGTGTGTGTGTGTTTAATTATATTCATATTTGACTTAGTTTCCAGTTCTTGTATTATTTCTTTGTTTTGTTTCAGGTCATTGTGCAAATGAGGTCAAAGTGGCCTCTTACCATACAGTAAAACCCTGAGAGATATGTGCATCTCAGGTTAATGCAACTCCCGCCCCTGACAGGAGCAGCAGCCTGGCTCTCCTCTGCTAGCAGGAGCTGAGAAACTGACCAGCACCAGCCCTGGTCAGTTTTCTGTTTCCTGTGAGCTGGAACCTAGCTCCCAGTTCCCCACCACTGGAAAGAGATGGGAAACTGACCAGTGCTGCTGCACTGTTCGGTTTCCTGGCTCCCCGAGTTAAGCAAAAATTCATTTTACTTGGGGTTGCCAAAAACACAACCTCCACATTAAGTCAGGGGTCTATTGTACTTCTGTCTCTTCTAAACTTCCAGTTAGTTCATTCCTGCTGTCAGTTCTCCTGAACTTTTTCCCTTAGCTTTGCTTCCCAAGCAGTCATACTGCCAACTCCCTGAGTTTGGTGAAGCCTCCTTTCTTAAGTGTGCTGTCTTCTGCTGTTTTTTCTGCTCACTACCACCATTCATAAGAATCTTGAATGCCATAATTCTATAATCACTTTCACTCAATCTGCTTTCCATTTTTAAACTTAACTAGTTATTCCCTGTTTGTTTGAAATCAAATCCCCTCTATCGTTTGCTTTTTTTTTTCCCACCTTCACTAACAAGTGTATTGAAGAACTTGTTGGTTAATTTTGTGCCCTCCTGTGTCTTCCCAACAGAAGTCTGGGTGTAATCGAAATCACCATGAAGACCTATGGTTTTTGGGTTTTTTGTTTTTTTTGGTTGGTTGGTTGGTTTTTTTATGATTTTATTTTAAGAATTTCATCCATCTTTTCTTCCTGGTTTGGCAATGTAATTAAGCAATAGTTTGTACTAAATATTCTACAATGCAGCTGTCAAAAGCTTCATAGGCTCTGATTATTGTAGTGGGTTTTCACTAGCATTAACAGATATTGGTTCATCACTTTGCACTTTCTCTTCTCAAATAGGGTGTGCTGATGGTTGGTCCACCGGGTACTGGAAAGACTCTCCTTGCAAAAGCTGTAGCTACTGAATGCAAAACAACATTTTTCAACATCTCTTCATCAACACTTACTTCAAAATACAGAGGAGAATCTGAGAAACTTGTCCGCCTGCTGTTTGAAATGGTGACTAACAACTCAATAGTGGATTGTAACTTGGTTTCCAGAGCAGTGAAACCTAGGCAAGATACGGTGTGGCACTAGGCCTCCAAGCTAAAGGCTTATTGATAGTCCTTTCAAGCGATTGTGATTTTAAAAAAAAAAAAAAAAAAAATCATGTCATTAAAATAGCTATAGGGGGAGGGATAGCTTAATGGTTTGAGCATTGGTCTGCTAAACCCAGGGTTGTGAGTTCAATCCTTGAGGAGGCCATTTAGGGATTGGAGCAAATAGATGTCAGGGATGGTGCTTGGTCCTGCCAAGAAGGCAGGGGAAAGGAGTAGATGACCTCCCAAGGTCCCTTCCAGGTCTAGGAGATGTGTATCTCCAATATTTTAGGGGGGAGGGATAGCTCAGTGGTTTGAGCATTGGCCTGCTCAACCCAGAGGTGTGCATTCAATCCTTGAGGAGACCATTTAGGGTTGGGGTAAATAGATGTCAGGGTGGTGCTTGGTCCTGCCAAGAGGGCAGGGGACTGGACTAGATGAGCTCCTGAGGTCCCTTCCAGTTCTAGGACATGTGTATCTCCAATTAATTAAATTTAAAAAATCACACTCATGCCAGTAAAATAGCTATTCATCATGCTGTTAAACAATAGAATACTATTCAAATATTTTTGGATATTTTCTACTTTTTTTGTAAATTGATTTCAATTAAACAGATAATGACATGTACACTGCTCACTTATATTTTAGGGCTGTTAGTCTCAGTAAACTTGCATGATTAACTCAAAATGATGGCGATTTAAAAATCATGATAAATTGCATTTTTAATCTCAGTGTTAAACAATTGAATACCAACTGAAATTTATTAAATATATTGGATATTTTTCTGCATTTTTAATTATAACATGACACAATGTACACTACTGTTTTTATTACAAATATTTAAATTGTATAATGGTTAAAGAAATTGCAGCTTACCAGTGGAGATTATTACATAACTTTACTCAAACAAAACAATATAAAACTTTACAGTTAATAAGCCCCTTTAGTTCCACTTCTTGTTCAGCCAATTGCTAAAAGAAATGCTTTTGTTTACGTTTGCAGGGGGTAATGCTGCCTGTTTCTTATTTACAATGTCTTCTGAAAGTCAGAACAGACATTTCCATGGGACTTCCATAGCAGGCTTTGCAAGGTATTTATGTACCACATATACTATACGTTCGTATGCCCTCTGTTTCAGCCACCATCTCAGAGGACATGCTTCCATGCTGATAATTTTTTTTTTTTTTTAAAAGTAATAGTTAAATTTGTGATTCAACTCCCTGAGGGAGAATTTTATTCCTTGCTCTGGTTTATCTGCTTTCTGCCATATATTTCATATTACAACTGTCTTGGATGAGGACCCACCACATGTTCACTTTAAGAACGCCTTTTACTGATGGTTTGACAAAGCACAAAGAAGGTACCAGAGTGAGATTTGTGAAGATCACTTCAGCACTTGATTCAGAGCTTCAGAATCTGAAGCACCTTCTCAGCACTCAAGGGACAAGATTTAGAACGTGCTTTCCAAAATCTTAAAAGAGCAGCACTCTGATGTGGAAGCTATAGAACCTGAACCACCAAAAAAGAAAATCGGTCTTCTGCTAGTGGCGTCTGACTCCGATCATGAACAGGAATTGATCTCTATTTCTTTGGGTCGCTTTCAAGCAGAGCCTGTTTGCAGTATGTATGCATGTCCTCTGAAATGGTGGCTGAAGGGACATATGAATTTTGAGCACATCCCCCACATAAATATTTTGTGATGCTGGTTACAAGAGTGCCATGCAAACACCTGTTTACCCTGTCACCTGAAAGTGTCACCAAGAAGTGGGCAGCATTATCTTCTGCAAATGTAAACAAACTTGTTTGTTTGAGTGGACTTGTAGGTTCTAATGTTTTTATCGTGGTTTGGTTTTGAGTGCAGTTATGTAACAAAATCAACATTTGTTACTCTTTTCACAGTAAAGATGGATGAATCAGTTTGTGGCACTCGACCCATTTAATAATAATATGCTGACTATACCAGCATGGGTTTAGTGCTGACTTGTAGTGATATTTGACCTTGATTTTCATTTAACGATCCCACAACATCTTTAGCACATTGGTTTTCAGTGACCAGGTCAGATATTACCTTTTGATAATCACTCTGCCTATTTAAATTATATTCAGGGGTGCACATTGTCACTTCGAGCTGAATGCAACATTAATTTCC
The DNA here is from genome assembly GCF_033958435.1 of Carettochelys insculpta. Classification (NCBI taxonomy): domain Eukaryota; kingdom Metazoa; phylum Chordata; order Testudines; family Carettochelyidae; genus Carettochelys; species Carettochelys insculpta. The sequence goes on from NC_134139.1 coordinate 95,493,631, forward strand.
ATTGTATAGTGTTAAATAGCTGGCATGTAATACTGCACTTGAATAGGATAGTATTCTGCTGTACATCCTTGGTACTGAAAATAAAAATGCTTAATGTATGTATGTTTGAAAGAGTGGAAGTGAGGGATGTCTGCTATTTACTGAAATGATGCTGAATCGCTAAAGCCAAAACGTCACAACAATGCTGATTGGGCAGCTCTAGGAGATGCCACAATTCCAAAAGAGAGAAGGCTAAATAAAGCTGAAGGTAAACTTACGCAATTTTATTTTCTGATTTTATCTAGGCTCGATTTTATGCACCAACAACTATATTTATTGATGAGATAGACTCTATTTGTAGTCGCAGAGGAACCTCTGAGGAGCATGAAGCCAGCCGTCGTGTGAAAGCTGAACTGCTTGTTCAGATGGATGGTAAATAAACTTAATTATTGATTGTTCTGGATTAAATAAAACATGTAATTTTATACTCTAGGCTGTTCTTTTAAAAGATATAAACCCACAAACATTACTCAAAAAACACTGCAAATACACTAATCTTCTCTAAACTACCTTATCTGTCCTCACAGTTGCCATTTTCGGTATCTGAAACACAACTTTCATATTGTAACCTCAGAATGGCTGAGCTTCCTCAAATCACCAAACTCCCTCTCATCATCAAGGCTCTTATAACCCTGTATTTCCTGCAAGGATTTTTTTCCATCCTTTTTAAAACTTCCCCTTGAGTAGTACAATAAAGTACAGCAATCAGATGTAACTGTATAGTTCTAGAAGCAGACACTTCTTCTCAGGGAGTCTTCACTAAGTGCTCTGGACTTTCCTTCCATATAAGTGATTTGAATAACTGTATCCTTTTGCCAATTCCAACTTCAAATGGCAGTTATCTCCAAGTGATTTGTCAAAAAAAGAAAATTCACATGATGCTGTTTTGAAGGAGCATTATAATAGTAACTGCATACTTCAGTTTCTCTTACAGTTTGAGCAACTGTTACTGTACAGGAAAAAACACTCCAGTTTTATTTATGTAGAAAATTCAGCTAGTTTTTGTTTCTTTGCTAAATATTATTGAATATGAACTTAAAGTAACCTGCAAATCCCTTGGCTAATCTGCAGAATAACTTGTGTTAGGACTCCAGAAATCAGACCTTTTTTAACTCAGTCTATGCCTGCATCCTTCTAAGTCTATAGATAAATGTCTATTGACTTAAATAGGAGCAGGGTCAGAGCCCTTGAAATGCTTTTCTTACAACCAAATATTTTCATCAGTAACACATTTTTTTTCATTCGCTCCCTTTTTTTAACCATGGGATTTAAGACTAATAAATGGCATCTTGATATGCTTCAGTGTTAGAACAAACAAAACTGTGGGTATTCCAGGGCCTATTACTGTTTACTGTCATTAGAATGAATTAGAGAGAAATTCTCTGGAAATGGATGTAGGTGCTGACATTTCTAATAAAATCTTGGGATTTTATTAATAACAGCTGTTTTACATAGTGTCGCTAATTTAACAGTGCTTTACAGACTGATGCGTCCTTTCTTGTTCAAAATATTCTTAGTCCATGGATTTAATCAGTCTTGAATGTGACATCTTTTGTTTAAGAATTACTCATCTGAGTAATGGATTGCAGTAGAAGACCTACAAACTGGAGGGGAAAATCTTATTTTGAAAGCAGTTATGGGTGTTTTTTTGGCCATAGTTGTTGAAATGTTTGAGGGTCCTTGTTTTAAGTTCCATTCTGAGTTTTCAGATTGACAGCCCATGATAAGGGCTGTGTCTACACTAGCCCAAAACTTCGAAATGGCCATGCAAATGGCCATTTCGAAGTTTACTAATGAAGCGCTGAAATACATATTCAGTGCTTCATTAGCATGTGGGCAGCCGCGGCACTTTGAAATTGACATGGCTCGTCCCGACAGGGCTCCTTTTCGAAAGGACCCTGACTACTTCGAAGTCCCCTTATTCCCATCTGCTCGTTGGAATAAGGGGAGTTCGAAGTAGGCAGGGTCCTTTTGAAAAGGAGCCCCATTGGGACGAGCTGTGCGGCAGCGAGCCACGTCCATTTCAAAGTGCCGCGGCTGCCCGCCTGCTAATGAAGCGCTGAATATGTATTTCAGCGCTTCATTAGTAAACTTCGAAATGGCCATTTTCGAAGTTTTGGGCTAGTGTAGACACGGCCAATGGCAGAAATGCGATCAGCTATTGCAGAAAGGTATAATGAGTGATTCAGAATCTTGTGTAACTTACATGAGTGTTAACCTCTGTTCTCTGACCTAAACACTGATGTAAGTTACACAAGATTCTGAATTTCAAAATTCCAGGTAGAACTAATATTAACCTATTGCTTCAGTATGGTCTTTTGGCTAAGATCATGTGTTCCATCTTAGGGTGTCCATAATTCTGTTCCACCATAGGATGCTCCCGTGAGAGCAGAATAGGTTTTAACCATTTTCTCTCTTGCCACAGGTGTTGGAGGGGCTGCTGAAAATGATGATCCTTCCAAAATGGTTATGGTACTTGCTGCTACTAATTTTCCATGGGATATTGATGAGGCCCTAAGACGACGACTAGAGAAGAGAATTTACATTCCTTTACCATCAGGTACAAAGGTTTCCTGAGACTTTTTTTCCTTTTAAAGGCTGATCATTGCTCCTTTTATCTTGTGACTTTTGGCACTATATTATACCTCTTAAGACACCTGGGCTCAGAAGAGAACTTGCCAGAAGAAGGCGCTTTGGTTGTATTGTTTGGTTGAAGACATTCATGGTCTGAGATAGGCAAGATACCAGCCAAGTGACAGAGTGCATCAAATTCTGTAACACCACAGACAAAGCATTAATATGGCAAGTATATGTGGATGAAAGGCCAGTGGCTGTAGAGATTGACCTAAGGTGGAGAGATGGAAAAACTACATTGAGGACCATAATCGACTGAATTTCAAAAATAAGAATGCAAAGTTAGCAGTCCTAAAAAATGGCCTCTCAGAAATGTTCACCAAACTGGAGGTTTTCTAAAGGTGGCTGGATGATAATCTGTCTTGGATGGTTTAGACACAACAAATCCTGCATCTTGGTAAGGAGTTAGACTAGATGACACTTGTGGTCCCTCCTAACTCTGTGACTAGAAGTCAATTTGCACTCACCACTTCTGCAAATCAGACCACTTTGAATCTATATTTAGATCCTCCTAACTTTGGGCTTCTGCTTCTGAAAATGTTGGATTTCAGAATTTGACTTCAGATTTAGATGCAGAATAGAGCAAAGGAGAACTAAAACAACCACCTTCTTTGTATCTTACCTTGTGAGTGAGTTTTATAGAGTTATACTTCTTTTATTTGTGGTTTTGTTTTTTAGCAAAAGGCAGAGAGGAACTCTTACGAATAAACCTCCGAGAGTTAGAATTGGCTGATGATGTAAACCTTGCAAATATAGCTGAAAAAATGGAAGGTTATTCTGGTGCAGACATTACCAATGTATGCAGGTATGTCAAATTGTAACCTTATACAACAGTTTCTCTTGTTCAATCACTTATTTAAGAACTAGTGAGCCTTAATCATATCAAGTTGTGATCCAATGTTGGGTCTTTGTATCTACAGCAAACCAAAGAAATGATACTCTTCTACCCCATGTTTTACTTCCATATGTAGAGCTCTGCGGGGATACAAAATTTTTATCTGCATCTATCTACAAAATGAGTCATGGCTATCTGCATAAACATCCATGGTTGCAGATATCCACAGATTTGCAAGGTTCTAGATACAACACACAGATTTTGCATCTGCATCCATATCTGCAAAAATAAGTCACGTCACATCTGCATCCACACCTGCAGATGCAGATACCAGTGAATATCTATAGATTTGTGGGACTCTATCCATCCACTTGTTACAATGTCAAAATAAACTGATAAGCACTATTTTGTTGAGATTATATATTAGAAATTTTACACTAGTTCATTCAGCTCACATCCCTTCTAAAGGAAGTGTCCAAAGGGACTAGAAATCCCTTTTAATTTGCAGAAATTTGTAGAATCATCCCATCACGTGCACGCACTACCGTCGGATTATAGCAACAAAAAATCCACACTAACTGAAATGTGAATAACCGATATTTTGGAGCATAGGCTTTCGTGGGTAAAGACCCACTTCATCAGATGATGAAGTGGGTCTTTGCTCACAAAAGCTTATGCTCCAAAATATCTGTTTCTCTGTATCTTTGAGAACAACAAGAAGTCCTGTGGCACCTTATAGACTAACATGGCTACCTCTCTGATACTTGAAATATGAATGTTACTCTCTCTGAAGCAGTTTCTAGTTGTACCTGTCAGTTTTTGAGACCATAGAGAGGCTAACTTTGGTATGCACAACTTGAGGAAGCTAGGATTTGGGGACATAATAGAGAGCTGTCCTAGTAATCTGCATGTTTGCCATATTCATCATTGAGATCTGTGAGGAGAGATGGGAGATTTATTTGGACAGAGATAGAGTTGGGACAGTTGTGTATGTGACCAATTTGGAGGTGCTGCTGGGAATAACAGACATGAAAGAGGAATACTGATGAATGACAATGGAAGCCTGTCGGTCACTGGTTTTCAAACTGCGGTGTGCAGACTGCTGCCTTGCAGGTGGGCCGTGAGGCTCAGGACTCAGTCCCCCTGCACGGTTTTTGTGCCAGCATCAGCTTCCTTCTGCAGGTGCAGGGGCAGATCCTTGAGCCCTGAGGGCTGGATCTAGTTTGCCAGGGGGAGGTGTGGCTCCATATGCTGCACCTCCTCCTTCCATTTGCATGGGGTAATGCAGCACTGGAGACCACTCCCAGCCCACTCCTGCATCCTCTCTCCTGAGCAGCTCTCCCACAGCTTGCACCTGCACCTTCCCTGCCTTCCAGACCTCCACCCTCGCCCCCATCCATAACCCACTCTCTGGCAGCCCCCTTCACACTGAGCCCCTCATTTTTGGCCCCCCTAGAGCTTGGGCGAGGGTCACAGTCTACTAACCTGGGACCCCAAGAGTTAATTTGGCCTGGTGGGAAGCCCTGAAGTTTGGTCTTCCTTACCCCATCCCTCCACTCCAGCCACCCCACCTGGGGCTGGAACTCAAAGGGAATGAAGTATCTCAGTTGGGGGCCACATCAGTAATGAGGTTTAGGGGGTTTTGTGCTTTGGTTTTGGTTCTCCCCCACCCTGCCCCCGTAGACCAGTGGCCTCCAACCCAAAAAAGGTTCACCGCCATAAATAAAGACAATGTTGAAACCCTTTGTTTTGTACATAAAATAAAATATTAATCAAAGTTTGGTAAACTAACATGATAAAATTCAAGTGTTTAATCTGTTTATCTTGATAGTACTTCCTTTCTTACCAGTTCATATATGCCCCCTTATGTTATAACTCCAGTAGCCTAATATGAGTATTTTAGTATTTAAGGTATTTAGAGATAAGCAAAGTCATTTTGTCACCACGGGAGGTTGGCTGGAAGTCCACAGAAAAGCTTGTGTCGAGTAAGGTGGGCTCCGGGCCAAAACACTTGAAAACGAGATGTATACAAGTACTCTGATTTAGCTCAATTTCTGTTAACCTATAAAAATGTTCAGATGAAAGTCATGGTGAAACATGGAGTCAGTAGTTGTTGCACATTTATGCTGATGTTCAACTGTAAGAGTAGAAATAAAAGTAAGAATACACAGAAAATATGAGCCTTGCCATGAAGACAAAAATCTTAATGTAAGCGTGACTTGGTTCTCTTAGTAGTCTCCACATTCTTGCTGCTTCTTGAACTGAAAGGTCTCAAGGGCAAGGACTGTCACCCACTCTATGCATCACCAACTGTGGCGATGACTTCCCTAACCTGATTGATAGCTTTGGTGTGTTACCGGAAGTAGTAATAAGTAACCCAGTACTATAGAGGGGATGAAAGGACAGTGAATAAAGAAAAGTCTGCTCCATATATCTGACCGCTATAAATTGAGTTGAGGCAAATGCAGGGTTAGATTTAGGTAGCTCTTGTATGTGTATGGATGCGTAACTACTGGCTTTTATTTCAGCTCAGTTTATATGAGTGAGGGAAGCACAAGGGCATTTAATCAAAAGGTATTTCCTAGGGTGTAGCTATGCTACTAAATTTTCTTTTAAAACTTGTATTATCGTGAAGTATTTCTTCCAATGGCTGATACTAGATTTGTTACACAGTCCAGCTAATACTGGTTGAAATGTTGGTTTTATTGTCATATTGGGAAAACTAATTAGAATATGCAGTAATATAAGACCAAAAACAGGAGAGAATGGGAGTGTACAATTTGAGAGGAAGAGGAGGATGTAGGAGAGAGGACTTCTACATAAATATTTAATGGCGACAAGTAGTATGCCAGAAAATGGACAATGCTGTGGTGCAGTTCCCAGGATAATTACAAATTAAGATGAGGAATGAAAGCAAAACGGGTCAGTTCCATCTTCACTAGGTGGTTCATTCATCATTTACCAATACTCAAATCCTTGTATGTCAAACCAGAGAAATCTTGTTGTTTCTGAATATGCTTCAGAAATATACATATGTAAAAAGGCAAAAAAGCAGTCATGTAGCACTTTAAAGACTAACAAAATAATTTATTAGGTGATGACCTTTCATGGGACAAACCCACTTCTTCAGATCATAGCCATACCAGCTGTGACTACGCTACAAAACTTCAAAGTTGGCTACTTCGAAGTAGAGCATCTACAGACACCCTACTTTGAAGTTTAAACTTTGAAGTAGGGCACTACTCCATTCCTGGGAATGGAGTAAGGACTTTGAATTTAGGAAAAATGTTTGTAGACTCTCTGCGGCTACTTCGATGTGGTGCTTAACTTCAACATTAGTTCCTAGTGTAGATGCCCCTTAATGTTTCCTTAAAGAATTCAGCCTCAATAAATTGATATTTAATTATGTGCAAGATTTACTTTTTTTTTTTTTTTAAGTTTAGTGTCTTCGATACATCAGAAGATTCTAATTTCTGATCATCTTGCTACCCAGAGCAAGTGGAGCAGAGGTTTTATTTCCTGTGGTATTAATCACAAACCCTCTCCTCAAGGATTCTGAGACTTCATGATTTTCTGCACCTGTTTAGTTTGTGGACTTATCCTACATCAGTGGCAGGCAACCTGTGGCCCATCAGGGTTCCATATGTGGGCCACACCACAGCTCTGCTCCATTCCACCATGCCTCTTCTGTACTGGGGGGCCTTGCACTTACTTGCTCCTCTTTCCCAGAACTTCCAGAGTGCCATAAATCAGCTGATTCATAGCATTCTGGCTCTGAGAAGGAGGGGGAAGAGTGGTAATGGGGCACAAATCGGCCAACACACAGTTCTCTGGAAGTGCTTGGAGGAAGGGTACAAGATGATGGATGGGATGTGCTTGGGAAAGGAGGCGGGGCAGTAGAATTTTATATTGTATTTATTTTTAATTGTATAAAGTTGATTGTTCTATTATATGAATGAGTAAAGCATTCTATTTTGTTTTGAAGTTATTCAGCATGCAATGTATATTAATGTATTTAATCTTGAGGTCATGGGTAGTGCATAAAACTAATTTCAATCTTGCCGCCCACTGAGACAAGGGAGGGCCACTCATGCAGCCCACTAACTAGCCTTGATGTCCTACATAGACTTTTGTCTGTAACTTTGTCCTTTGTCCCCTGCCCCCCCACTATCTATAATATCAATCAATGTTTCTTAAACTATGTTCCATGAACAGCTCACAGGTGTGCTGTGAGCATTTGGAAAAATACACTGGTATGCATTTTCTGTTAAAACCAGATACAATGTTACTTCATTCCTATCATACTTGATTTAAATTGCTTCATTTTTGTTTTTGGTATCTATGTTGATGTTGGCTGTGGGGCTTTTTGGTCAGAGAATTTTTTTGAACAAAACTTTCATAATGTTCCATGGTCTCAAAGTTTAAGAAACACTGACTTAAACAAATCTTCAGACTCTGCATGTTCACTCAGTGTGTAAGTTAGAGAAGCTTCTACTTTGGAAAGCAAGTGCCTGGCCCTTGCTAAAGGTGTCAATACTGAAAGCCCCAAGCACCTCCCTAAAATGTGACTGCCTGTCCCTAAGGCTTGGTGAGCAGTGGATTATGTTGCAGCAACTGGACAGATAGAGGGAAGAAGCAGCTCTGTTTCTAGGGCTGCTTTGTCCCATTCTGAGCCAGTTAAACGTAAGCATTATCAGTAGTATGGTGGTCTAATGAGCACTTAAATATAATCAGCAGTGTGTCTGGCTTGCTTTTTTGATCTATGCCCCACACATTATCTTTTTTGAAGTCCTGAGTACTGTGTATTAGTCACTAAGGAGTGAATGTAGAAGGAAAAAAAAACAGGTTGCTTAAGTTTATTTTAAAATTCCCAAGGATCTGATCTTTCTTACAACATTGACTTATGCCCCTTCCTGATAATGGCTTTAATTGCTGTCATCCTTACTGTGGACAAAAACATAATTATCAGCACCTCCTACATTGCCTGGCCTATCCTTTGTATCTGCGAGTGAGACAGATGAAATGGTAGCTGAACTAAAATGAAGTACTGGTTTGTGTGCATTTTAAAAAGTAAACTAAACTTTTCTTTCTGGCTAAAACTTGATGGTGTACATAACTCAATTTCAGAAAAATATTTCAAACAGATCAAGCTGAAAAATGCAGACTTTTCAGTCATTTGTCCAACCCTGACCTAAGTAATGAGTATGTAGATGTTCACCGCCTGTTTATTAGCTTATCTAACACAGAAAATAAAAATATAATAAATCCTTAAATGCAGCAGGAGAAGAGGTATTTATAGGGATAGTTTAAACTGCTGGGTGCAGTAAGTGTTTTAAGGTATATGTGGATGGACAGTTATGAGAGGTGTTGGGAAATGATTCAGTTCCTAGTTCCAGTTGGTCTCTCTTTGTAAGTAACAACAGCTTGGAGGTAGTACAGACCCTCCCTAATAAACTGTTTCTTCAAAACCCTTCCTTTAAAATGTTTCCCATTCATGGGTGGTGGCAGATAGGGATATAGTGGAACAGCTGAGCTAGGAAAGCTCAATTGTCTGTACAGTAGCACAGTGGAAGGAAATTTTGTGTAAGACTTGTAGGTGCAGGGATATGTCACTACATCTGTTGTTGTAGATGCTTTAGGCAGGAGGTCTGACTCAATGACCTCCTGAGGTCCCTTTTAGCCCCAGGATTCTACTTCTGTTCCTCAGAGAATAGGGGTATACGCCCTGCTCACTGAGGCTTCAAGGAATAGTGTGCTGGTCCCTAGCACACTGAATTTGTCATAAGAACACAGGAACATTCAAGAAGGACCTACTTCATTTCCCATCTGGAATTTCACTTCTGCATGGCTGCTTTAGAACGAGACATGAAGAAATTGTGCAGAGCACTCAGAACTATCAAGAGATTTTAAGGAACAAAACTATGCCGCTTAGTTATGCATCTGCAAATGGTTAATTGTCCAGGGTTTACTTGGTCAAAACTGAGCAGCCTTTTGTGCTATGATAAAAGTAATGCCTGAATTTAGAACTCTTGGCCTGATTTTAAACAGCTGCTTCAAACTGTACAGCTGCTGAACTGGAACACTTCAATGCAGCCAAACTACACCACAAAACTTTGTGTATCCTTCACCTTTCTTACCCAAACAGCAGTCTTTAAGGATATTCCTATGGTCTGTCTTCAGGTTGTTGTTATTGCTGAATTTGATGACTGCTTGTGTAGCAGATTTAGTTCTGATCTTACTGCAAGATGTAACAAGACAAAAAGGTTTGCCCTCAGTAGTAAAAGGCACAAACAACTGCATTTCAAGTATTTTGACTCTCTTCCCCCAGCTGAATCATACTTTGAATAAAGACAGTGCAGTCTTATGTGCCCCAACTGATTTTTAAAATTGATTCATTAAATTGTCTAGCTGGTGCAAATTTGAAGTCAAATAGAATTCCACGTTGCACATTGTGAAATGTGCAGAAGGAATCTTGAAATTTTGTGTTTAAACCCCAGTTATTCCATAAATTGAGCTTGTCAGTGTCTGCCTTCATTTTAAACGCTACAGTAGCACAGCTCCATAGCATCTACACTGAAGTGCTAAAGCAATGCTGATGACAGGTTGGGATAAGCAACTTTCTTTCTGGTCTGAGAGGCAGTAGTTAAGTTGATGGAAGAATACAATGATTTCATACCCCTGACCAGTATTCCCTCAATCTTTTCCATCTATGTGCAGAATAAATTTATTTGTTCAGAGAGGTGACACTGCACCACAAATAGAAACACAACCCTAGGTGTCAATGCTCTGCTAATCAGCTGGGCAGTATCTGAGTTTCTCCAGGGTGGCCATGCAAGTGCAGAGTTTACAGAGAAACACTCCACAGACTGACAAACTGATCTAATTGTCTAGTCACAAACAGGCCTCAATTATCTTTAGCCAACCCCAGGGGTTTTCACTAGTGCAAGGCGATGTGCCAAACTCAAATCTGATTCCTGCATACTGAAATACATGCAAGGTAAATATGTATTTTCAGTACTGCTGCAGATAGATGGCACTGAAGGTTCTAATAGTGCAGTTTCAAAGTGCTACACAGAAAGCAGCTGCACTAGTCTGGGAGTTGGGAGAAGTGGGTCAGATTCTGTTCACCACCACATACTAGCATACTTCCCTTGCTCAGGCCTACAGTGAGGGTAAATACATTAACTGTGAAGTGCTTACATACCATAGTAATCATGGGCTCCACTGTTAAGAACAGATGTTGAATTTTTGGTTCTTCCCCCACCCCCCCCAAGCAAATTTCCATATTAATGAGTTGGTTTCTCTTATTGTACAGAGATGCATCACTGATGGCTATGAGAAGGCGTATTGAAGGCTTGACACCAGAAGAAATCAGAAATCTTTCCAGAGATGAAATGCACATGCCTACAACTATGGAAGATTTTGAAATAGCTTTAAAAAAGGTTTCTAAATCAGTATCTGCTGCGGACATTGAAAAATATGAAAAATGGATTGTTGAATTTGGATCATGCTAAGTCATCTTAACCAAACTTCTCCAGAGAAACCTGTCTTAAAACAGCTTCAGAAGTAATGAAAGGTAGCGTTGAAGTGCATTAAGTGCTATTTTTTTAACTTTCTTAAACTTAAGAGCAACATGATTCTGAATAAACTCCATTTTTTTAAATTGCATGTCATCTCCGCCTCTTGAATTAACTGTCCAGGTCTCTACTTCAAAGATATTAATGTCATCATGTATTGGTGTTCATTGTGGTTAAATTAAATTAAATACGAGGATCTGTTCATGTGTGGCTCTGTAAGAGCTTTCAGTGGTCTTACTGGTGCTTGCTCAATCTTGATATTATAAATCTCAACATAGGAAGAATTAAATGCACTAAACTGTAGTGCCAATCAATCATTAGCAAATTTTGCTTGTTAAATTTGTGCCAAGACTAAAGTGCAAAAAGCTGAAATTTGTAAGTTAGTATACTCAAGTCTGACTAAAGTAAAATTTCACTTAAGAGGGGTTGGGAAAAGGATTTCCTCAGAGATGCCAGACTGCCAGCACTGGTGCTGAGGGCACATCTAGGCTTACATGAAGATAGATGCCCTGGAGGTCAATCATCTTTTGGGAGTCTACTTAGCACATCTCGTAGGACTGCTCTAAACTGAACACTGAGGGAGCTCCCATTGACTCCAGTACTCCTTGCAAAAGGAAGCCTTTTGTTAGTCTCCCGGAGTGGGTCTGGGCTAGAAACTCACCTTAAAGAACATCAACTCCATCTATGCAGTTCTTGTAGCTGGAGTTGCATATCATAAGTTGAACTTATTTTGTAGTGTTGACCACACCTTTGTCTTATACCAGATCTACAAGTGTTGCAGTTGTCTTTAGAAAGTGAAGAATAAAGCATTAAACGTACATGGCACACTTTCTATTTAAAAATAAAGTTGTAAACGGATTTCAGGCAGATGATTTGGTTATGTAATCCTGTGTTCTAGAATCTTAGTACTCACCTGTATGCATGTCCTAGATTTCTCTAAAGTCTAGTTTTTAAGTTCTTAATGTTACCTTCTAAAACAGATCTACTCCCCCTGCCCCATTTGTACATGGGGCCACTTCATTTATTGAGGTATCTTTCTTCAGAAATATTTTTAACAGGGCCAAAAGTCAACTATTTTAAGGCCTGGTACCCTCAATCTTAAGGCAAGACCATATATGATTGAGGTTTTTTCCTGAAATATCTAATTCCCACTAATTTTAGGGAACACCAATAGAAAGAAAAAACCTTATGTTGGATTTTTAGCTTTCTGGTGACGGCAAGCCACTTCACTATAGTTTAGACTTCCTTCCAGTATATGTTTACAATATCTAGTCAGTTTCTAGTAAACAATTCAAATGTTAATTTATGAAAATTTGCAGGAAAGTGTACCACCTGTACTTAACAGTATACTGTCTTGTAAGACATTTTGGGTTCTTGTTTCTAGGAAACTTAACCCAATATCACAAATAGGGAAGAGGCTTAATATGATACGGGGAGTTGAATAAAGTGCTTGAAATGTGAAGATGCCTTAATTCCTTGTACATCAAACACTAACCACTTATTTTAGTAGTAAGAACATCTGTTTTTACAAGGCACAGTCCAAGGTAATATATAGCTCTAATCAGGTTATCCAGCTTATTTTGGCTTGTAGGTGCATGTGCAATCTCTTCCTCCAATTCCTTTGTCCTGTGCTTGAGATGACAGAAGACTATCACATTCTATATTTTATTACCTCATTGCCTTAGAGTACAAAGGCCAGTCCCCGTCCTAGCTGCTGGGAGTGAGATTTTTAACTTCTTTAAAATCAAAATCTTCATGTGGGAAGAAGCTGCTGTCTCTTGAGAGCAAGAGGCTATGGCAGCAGAGGTAAAATAATTGAGCCTCCACCTTGGAGAGTCCCTTTAAACATAAATCAATTCAGGTACAATTTTCAGAAGAGGAAGCAAAGAAGGTATTGAAGTTCAAGTGCTAAATTTCAGGTCAATTAATTGTGTGCACAGATTCAGAAGCAAATATGGTACTGAGAACATCATTTCTCTGCTAAATTGTCTGTCTTCTCTGGAATATCTGAAGAAAGATTCATTACAACCAGGGGTGCAGGCTTGATATCCACCATGCGAAGGACTCCCCTGAAAGATACATTAACATTAGAAAAGGTTAGTTCTGTTTTGAGATGGAATCGCAGTAAACAGCAGCAGTAGGGGACAGAGCCTTGTGTGTCCCTGGGGGGCTGTGCAGGTAACCCCCCTACTGAACCTCTTTTTCTGCCCCAGACCCAGGGTGGGAGCCACAAAATCCACTAGCTTGGGCCCCCTTAGAATCTGGGGTGTGAAAGGAATGCTTTGTTGGCTGTTTCTCAGTGGTGGGCCATGTCAGTGTGGGCTTCTTTTCTTCTCGCTATTGTGTGCTTCCCCTGGGTTAAAAGAAGAGGCACCACTGGTACTGAGGCTTGAGGAAAGCTGCTTTGTCTACACTGTTAAGTTTAAATTACCCCCTCCTGAGGAGTAGCCAATAGCACTGGGAGCCTGTTCTATACTAGTGCTTTACAACAATAACTTAGGCTGTGTCTACACTTAGAAAACGCTTCAAAATGGCCATGCTAATAGCCAAATTGAAGAATATTAATGAGGTGCTGAAATGAATATTCAGCACTTCATTAGCATGCCACCGGCCATGGCAGTGCCATGTTTGGCTCGCCCACAGCTTGCCCACATGGGGTTCATTTTCAAGAGTACCCAGCAAACACTGAAAGCCCCTTATTCTTATCAGCAGCATGTTAATGAGTTGCTGAATACTCATTTCAGCGCCTCATTAGTATTCATCAATTTGGCCATTAGCACAGCTATTTTGAAGCTTTTTCTAAGTGAAAATGTAGCCTTACTGTGAATTGGTTTTCTTCTTTGTTTTTCCTTCCCCCACCTGTGAGAAGGAGTGCAGGAAGATGGCAGTCTAGGCTAGCAGTGAGTGACTTAGCACATCCCGTAAGCTGGCTGCCAATCCAGAACATCACCATATATTTCTGTTCCTCCCTCAGGTATTCAAAACGTGATTTCAAAACAATTTATCTGCCACCAGGAGCCATATTAGTGGTAAGCTTATGAGCCTGTCAGTGGTTGAACTTGTGAAAGCCACAAGGTTTTAAACACTCGTAAGAGCTCTGAAGATTCAACACACAAGTGGAACTACTGTGGTTCCTCAACCTGTTTTTGACCACTTAAGGTATGTCTACACTCATAGCGTGGCAAATGTGGTGCTTCCCCAACCACTCTGCATACGCCCCACCACATGGTGGGTCAAGTACGTGGCAGAGGTGGCTCCTCCAGCCCTGGTGTGCTCCAGTCAGTGTGGCTTCAGCCCCAGGTGGCTTGTGCAGTGGTGTCTCCAGTCACAACATGAGCTTCAGCCCGTGGCAAATTGAGTAAGTGGGGGAAGGAGTTACAGCAAGCCATTAAATTTCTTTTGGACATCACTGGTCCAGACTGCAGATGTGTGTCAACAGAAGTTGACAGCACGCATCCAGACTATGCATCTCTTGCAAGAGATCTGCCAATTCGGAGCATTCTGCTGACATCCCTGTACAGCTCATTCCATAAAGAAGAAAAGATGTCTCCACCGATGTGTGGACAGGCCAAATGTTGGAAAAGCCTCTCCTGACAACCTGTTGGCAAAAGATATGCAAATTGCATGACATTTGCATATATATTGTCAACAGTTCTCTACAGTCTAGATATAGAGCAAAACTACTTATGTTACTATGGCTCAGTGTCCATCTGTATTGTTTATCCCTGTTTTCCACTTCTGCCTAGTTTAAAGAAATAGCAGTGTTAAGCTCCTACCTTGTTGCATGGAAACAGTCAGATCCAGCAAGTCCTTCTGTTTCCCTGCTCCTGACAGATGAACACGCCCTAGCTTAAATATTGCTTTATGTAAAGAAAAGATGGCGGATAACACCAGGGTAGATGGCTTAGTTAAAGTCCTTTGAGTATGTACATTTTCAGTTTGTAAACCCTTTTATTTCCGAAACCCAAAAGGCTGTCAAACACCTTGAGGCCTCTCACTCCTGCCTGTCTGGCTTGGTTCCTTACAGGGTTTGATATAATTTGTTACAGTGGAAGACTTCAGTTAATTTTGACACAGACAAATACACTGTGGCTCACTTGCAAGACATTTTCAGTTTAAACTATCTTAATGTTGTGTTGGCATTTTATTTACAGTGTTAAAACTGAGATGTTAACTGTGTTGAAAACAAGCAAACTCCACAACTTTCCCACTGTACTAATGTGCTGCTTACTTAGTGTCAGCTTAGCTTGAACACAGGGACTGATGACTGTGCTCTACTCTGCCACGCTGCAATTAATGCCTTCTGTTTTCAGATCACTTCACACACTGATTCATTCCCTTGCTCCCTTAACAAAAAGGGAGGTATATTATCTCAAGATGAGGGAAGCGAAGTGCCTTCTGTAGAAAAACAATGTGTACAATTGACTCTGATTTAATGTTTTCAAAGCACTTGGTTGACACTGAAGACTTACTGCTAAATCTAGGCTAGTGTTTCCCAAACTCTGTTCTGCAAAAAAAAAAAAATTGATCCTCAATGTTTTTCCTTCTAAAATATTAAATATGAAATTCTGTATCAAAAATATTTGAATAGTTTTTTAGGTATCCTATTTGTGTTTATAACTTGTGCCAAATCAGTCGGTTAGGATTATTTCAGCATGAGCTGGTTTCAGAGAAATCATGTGATGCTGCCCCAATATGAGTAGCCGACTCTCTACAGCATCATTCCTAAACAGATTTGAGATTAAAATAAGCAAAAACACTCTTTGCATTAAAAAAACTGTCAAATGTTTTATTTCCCAGTAGTTTTCTGTAAAAACAAACATTTAAAAATATTTTTTCCATACATAATGTTTTGCACTTTCATAAATGTTTAAGCTTTAAGGAAGGACCATCCTTTTTCGAACAATATTGTCCTTTCTACTTTTGTACAAAACACTGCTAACCATCCTTTTTTGGCTGTTTCTATTGATGTTTTGTTTTGGGCTGGTACTTAAATTTGTATTTTTTATACTTAAGATGACTGTTAGCAATCCTGTAAATTATCAGAAGGACATTACTTGTTCATTGAGATGCTCTTTTGTTTGTAAAGTAAGACATCATAAGTTAACTTTTTAAAATCAACTTGAGCATTATGAGCTGCAATTTTTTTTGGTAAGAACCACCCTCATCCATGTTGTCTGTGTTCCATCAATATATTTGAAGCCCAAAAGTGTTCCTTGGCCAAACTAGTTTAGGGAAAGGCTGATCTAGGCTGTGGGGCAAAGTTTGGACAGAACAAAGTGTTTCTTAACCTTGTTTGACTACACTATCCAGGCAGAGCTTCTGCTACTTGGCCTTCATGTTCCTGACATGAATAATGCTGTAGAGAAAAGTCCTACTCCTCCCTCCCATGTTGTGTGTGAGCGGCTCTGCTGAAGACACATGAAATGGTGATAATACATGAACAATTTAATAGGGAGCATTGACCTATTCAGAACTTCCTCAGAAGAAATCACAGCAGCTGACACCACCAGGCTGTCTCCTTTCATTAACTTGTTTTATGACTACAAACAGTTCGTTTTTGTTTTGTTTTTCTAAGAAAATGCAAAAATTACTTACTTGTGCTCAAAGGGTGGGAAAATCGCCTTTAAGAGTCTTAAAACTAGAGCTGCTCCAATGACTCCAGTCCCAATGACCTCCATCAACTTAAAGAACACAGGAAAAGATTTAAGCCAGATCCCACACAGCTCTTTTCTTGAGTATTCCATCCATTGGCATATCACCTGAAAACAATAATTGAAACAAGATAGCATCTGACATTTGCCAAGTGTGATATCCAGCTATTTGCAAGTCACTACACGAGGTATTAGACGTTTTAAATGTATCAGAGTTCAAGCAGTACTTTTCACACCAATCTTATTTTCTAATGGAGTCTCCTGGCTCTGGAAGCTCTGACCTGCAAATCGGAAATGCAGAGTCACAGAAGAGGTAGACTCCATTTGTTGGTGGGGAGTTGAGAACCACAGGAGAGCTGTAAGCACGTCATGGAAAGGCTTGGTGGTGTAACAGCAGCATTATTTGGCTATAAAGAACCTTTCAGGGCTGTCGGATAGATTGATCACAAGAGGGTGGAATGTTTGGAGGACAACCCTGATCCCTGGTGATATTTTCAACGAACAATGATTAGCCTGTTGCAGCAGTGACTTGCAGGGTAGTATATTGTTTCCCTGGTGCTCAGTTTTTGTGTTTAACTGCAGCAGTTTTTAAAATAGGAGCACTGTGGCAATAACCTGTAAATCAGATGAAGAGCGCACTGAACAAACTCTGTCCTTGGTGTGATTGTTGCTCACTTCTAATGGCATGTCTACACCCACAAAAAAAAAAAAAATCCCTGGCTGGCCCCTTACTGCCATCTCAGGCTGCAGGGCTGTTTCATCATTGTGCAGAGCTCCAGATCCCGATTCAGCACATCAGCTACAGTTTTTCTTTGCTACCCTAACTATGCAGAGATGTGAAAGAGTCCTGGAGTACCTGGAAAATCCCTCCCTCCTCCCCCCCCCCCCCCCCCAGAAAACTATCGATTCCTTTCATGTCTCTGCTCTTTCTGTATCAAACTGCCTACTCTACTTTTCAAAGAGTAAATGGACTTCCTATCTGGCCACTCTACAGGAAAAAGTAGCATGAAGCCAAGCACAATCTCAGGAAGAAACATGCAGTGTGGGTTGGTTATTCTTCCATGCACACTAGAGATTGAACCAGATGGGTCACTGGAACCTTACAACTGAGACTACTCCCGCAGTCAAAATATCACATTGCTTTTATACACACAGCTAAGAGATGGAGTTCTGAGAACAAAACTCAATTTAGTCTAGGAACATTTATTTAAAAAAAGCTTTCATATCCTCTAGAATGGCACTGAATCGTTGCTGAAAGACTATGTGAATGGCCTTCATGTTGCAATACGCAATTTACTCTATCATGCTGGGTGTGGTGGGGGGAAGATGCGGTCTGGCTTTGCTTCTCAGCGATGGATTAATGAGAAAAAAATTTACTACTCTCTTCTTGACTCCAAAGGAGAGGCCACAAGTCATTGTAGCATTGGCACTAGATTAAACAACACAAACTTAAATGTCTTCTAGATTTCTCACTCTTTCCTGTCTCCCCTGCTAAAAAACACAAAATCAGAGAAATTTCTGATTCTGTTTTAACTTGGGCTTACAATAAAAACACTAAATATTTTACCTTATAAGATGATGGAGGCTCTGTCCCAAGAGGAGTTTCTGGTAACTTGCCAGGTAACGTCTCTTCATCTACTGTAGTTTCTACTTGCCTAAGGAGGTAGTGACTGGTTGTTTGCAGTGGGCCTTGAACATCTACTTAAAGAAGAAAAGCCTAAGTAGTTTTAGCTTCATTTCAACTTCTAATGGAGCAGCAAATGATACAATGATGCACAGAGGAAGCAAAATAAAAAAGCAGTCATGTAACACTTCAAAGACTAACAAAAAAATGTATTAGGTGATGAGCTTTTCGGGGGTACACACACTTCTTCAAATCTGGAGACAGTGTTGTACTGGAAATACTGAAAGCAAAAGAAAGTGATGCTGTATTGGAGGGGCACTATATTATTTAAGTTTATAATGAAAACACAAAGTTAATTTTCATTTGATCTTCACAGTAAACCTTCAAAGAAGCAAAAGGTGGCATTACCAGGTGGATTTGACTGTAAATTTTAGCTGTCACTTGCTAAAATGAAAAATTAAAATTTGTCGTCAAGTGCTTTAATAAACCTGTAAAATATTTGATTAATAGAAACTGAATTCTGGCCATATATTCAATAAAGTAAAATTTACTAACTCAAACTATTCCTTATATAACTATGGACCAGATAGGAATGTACTTTACAGAACTCATTTCTTGCTTGAGTATCAGAGGGGTAGCCGTGTTACTCTGGATCTGCAAAAGCAACGAGGGGTCCTGTGGCACCTTATAGACTAACAGAAATGTATGAGCATGAGCTTTCATGGGCAAAGACCCACTTTGTCAGATGCAGACGTCGTTGACCTCCATCTGATGAAGTGGGTCTTTGCCCACAAAAGCTTATGCTCATACATTTGTTAGTCCATTAGGTGCCACAGGACCCCTCATTTCTTGCTTGAGTGAGATTCAGTAGTAATCTTTATTGTAGGACTATGCTAGAAATGGCAAATACAACTCAGCTAGGAGAACTACAGTGATAGTGGCTCCCCATCTTAAGTGCTGTTTCAGAAACATCTCTGAAGGAAAAACACATTTGAAAAGAGAACAAAAAAAACAGCACACAAAATACTTAAGGGCTAAAATAAGGCACAACTAAATATCCTAATACACAAGAGAGCATATGTCTTGGACAAATCAGCCCACCATTACATGCCTCAGACGCCCTCTCAATGAAATGAGACGCTGAATTTGCCTGCCTTTGTCAAATGCTTTGTGATCTAGCCAATGCAAACATTATCTAAGTGCAATACGTTACATACCTTTTCCTGAAAGATTGGGAAGCGTAAATAACATGTCATTGTCCTTGGGCATGGAATACAGCATGCTTTCCTTCAAAGGAAGGGTATGATTTGAATGCCGAAGTACTCTCAGGCCCTTAATTAAAATGTTTATTTCAGTGACCTCATCTTGCTGAACCTGCGAAAAGAGAAATACTGACATTTTCTATCTGTTTTAAACTAAGAGTATGGCTAGGTCTACACTGGCTGCAGAAGATCAAGCGCTTAGGAGGTCTGATGTTCTGGGGTGCCATTTTGTACATGCACAGAACAGCATATTCCAGGGTCAATATCAACCCTGGAACTCCTTGCGAGCCACAAAGATAAGGAATGGTGGCCGGAGGAACACTGCTGTCAGTATGCTACTGTGAAGACCAGGAGAAATATTGACGGGTGCAAAATCGATTTTAGTTATGCAATTGGCATACCTAAAATTGCATAGCAGCTGTTGATAGTCCTGGCAAGTGTAGACGTAGCTTAAAGCAGGCCACAAGTTAAAAACAAGCACCATTAAAATACTCTAGCATTTTTGTGGTTGCTCAAATGCTATTAATGCATAGTATCTTTTATTTACTTAGCCATTAACATGAGTACATTAGAGGTTGGGAAGGTGCCTGTTCCTGCCAAGTGTATTAATAGGACATACTTCATTTTTAAGAGTTGTACCATACTTATCATGGCCCTGATTCAGCAAGGTATTTGAGCACCTGCCTCATATCAAACATGTGAGTAGTTCCAAAAAAGTAAATAGGATTTTGCACATGCTTTAGTGTACTAAACTGAAGCCTAAACTACTGGTCATTCACTAGGCACTACGGCTCCATTTCCTACTTCACAGGATAATGCACTTTTACACAGATGTATTTATCTGCAGAACCAGGAAGGTGATTTCTGATGCAACCTGCAGCAGTTCAGCTTGTCAACAAAGTTCTGCTGATATCATTAATATTGCCATTTGTCCTTCCAGCAGCATATGCTTAGCGACTCTCTAATTTAAAACTACAGTACTGAGACTAGGGAGTGGTACAACATGGTGGTAACAAAGTTATTAAGAAGTACAAACTGAATATTTATATTTTGTAGCCGTATTTATACTAGACTGACCTAAAACATAATAAAATGATCTCATTTTTCCTCCATGAAAATATATTAGGTGAAGTACTATTTTGACATATTCTTTATTTTAAAAAATAATGATCATTACTACAACTACTGACTTTAGAAGGAAAAAAAGTCAGTGTGACAATGAATAGGACAATCGTTCAAAATACAGGGCCAAGAATTGACAGAAATCCAGCATGTGCTTTGGGTACAGGATGAAGACTGCAACATGGACCTTGGTCAACAAAAAGGAATGCAGTAGAATGTAAGCTATTCGCTGGGATGTTGCCCTTAGGCAGTGCACAGTATTGCATAGAATTTAAAATTAAAACTGCTGCATAATATGAAAGAGAAGTTACTCACCGAAGTAACGATGGTTCTTCTAGATGTGTCCCCGTGGGTGCTCCATGACAGGTGTCGGGCTCGCCCCAGCACCGCAGATCGGATCTTTCCAGCAGTTTCTGCCGGACCGCGCATACGCCGGCGCACGCCGCTCCCTTGCGCGCTCCCGGCCACGTGCGCAATCCGGTCCCCGCCAGTTCCTTGACCAACCGCCTCGGATGCTCCTGAAAAACACCAAACAGAGATCCGAAGCAGGGAGGATGGGCGGGTGGTGGAGCACCCACGGGGACACATCTCGAAGAACCATCGTTACTACGGTGAGTAACTTCTCTTTCTTCCTCGAGTGTCCCCGTAGGTGCTCCACAATAGGTGACTACCCAGCAGTAACCCAAGAAAGGAGGTGGGTAATCGGTTTATGTGCAGCTTGCCCCCGAAAGGACTGCTGTCGAGAGGCGGGTATCCTCTTGGAATACCCGGTGTAGGGCATAATGCTTGGCGAAGGTGTCATAGGACGACCAGGTCGCCGCTCTGCAGATGTCTTTTAGCGCGATGACCTTGAAAAAGGCTGTTGATGCCGCCACCGCCCTGATGGAGTGAGCCCTAGGCGGGGCCAGTAAAGGAGTTTTTCGAAGTTCGTAGCACATCTTTATGCAGGACACAATGTGCTTCGAGATTCTCTGTGAAGAGAGACCCTCTCCTTTTGACCTGGGAGCGAGAGAGACTAGGAGTCTGTCCGTTTTCCGGAAGGACTTAGACCTGTCTATGTAGAAGGCCAACACCCTCCTCACTTCCAGGAGGTGCAGGCGTGCCTCCTTGCTGGAGCTATGAGGCTTAGGGTAAAACGAGGGTAAAACTATAGGTTCGTTAAGATGGAACTCTGAAGAGACTTTCGGGAACAAAGGCTGGGTGCAGCCGTAAGGTTACCGCCTCCTTTGAGAATACTGTGCAGGGCGGCGTTGTCATGACTGCTGCAAGCTCACTCACCCTGCGAGCTGACGTGATTGCAAGAAGGAAGGTTGTCTTTATCGTAAGGAGACGGAGGGAAACTGTGGCTAAGGGTTCAAACGGTGGTCCCGTTAGCGCGCTGAGCACCAGGTCCAAGCTCCACGATGGTGGAACCGGTTTCCGAGGGGAGGTACAGGTTTACCAGCCCCTTCAGGAACCTGGTAACAATAGGATGGGCAAACACCGTGGGCCCTTCCTCTTCATGCCGAAAAGCCAATATAGCGGCGAGATGGACCTTCAACGAGGAGAGGGAGAGCCCGTCTCTCTTGAGGTCTAGTAAGTATTCTAGTATGACAGGTATAGGCACATCAAGGGGAGCTAACTGCTTGGTGGAACACCAGGCAGTAAATCGAGTCCATTTCTGCTTGTAGGTCTTCCTGGTGGAGATCCTTCGGCTACTTTCCAGGACTTGTTGTACTCCCTCCGTACATGTACTTTCTAGGGAGCTGAGCCATGGATTAACCATGCTTGTAGGCGCAGGCCTCGGGGGTGTGGATGCACTATGGACCCCTGGGCCTGCGTGAGCAGGTCCGGCGCCACCGGAAGGGGAAGCGGTGGACGATCCGACATGCGCAGAAGCAAGGGGAACCATTGCTGTCGATCCCATGTTGGGACCACTAGGATCATGCGGGCTCTCTCCCTCCTGGCTTTCTGCAGGACCTTGTGGATGAGGACTGTGGGGGGAAAACGCGTAAAGCAGGGGGCCCTCCAACGAAATCGTGAATGCATCCCCCAAGGACCCCCACCCCAGTCCTGTCCTGGAGCAGTACTGGGGGCACTTCTTGTTGTGCTGAGTGGCAAACAGATCTATCTGGGGAAAACCCCATGCATGAAAGATCGGTCGTAGCAGATCGGAGCGGATCTGCCACTCGTGTGTGAGTGCAAAGCGCCTGCTCAGCTGGTCTGCTTTCACGTTGTGAGCACCTGGTAAGTACGAGGCTTTCAAGGTTATATTGTTGGTGATGCACCAGTTCCACAGCCGGACTGCTTCCGCACATAAGGCACGGGATCGAGCTCCGTCTTGTCGATTTATATAAAACATGGTGGAGGTATTGTCTGTATTGATCCCGACTACCTTGCCTTGTATGTGGTCTCGAAAGTGTTTGCAGGCGTTGAACACTGCTCTGAGCTCCAGTATATTTATATGCAGTGACTGTTCCGTAGGGGACCACAGTCCTTGCGTCACCTTTTCGCCAATGTGTGCTCCCCACCCTATGTGGGAGGCGTCGGTGGTGAGAAAAAGAGAGATTTGTGGTTGGTGAAAGGGTACCCCTGTTAGCATGTTCTTGGGGTTTACCCACCATTGCAGGGATCTGCGCACCTCTGTCGTGGGCGACACCACCCTGTGGACGGTGTGGGATGCCGGCTTGTAGACGCTCGCCAGCCAATGCTGCAGGTTGCGCATGTGCAGTCTGGCGTTCTGTACCACGAACATCGCCACTGCCATGTGGCCTAGCAGCTGCAAGCACGTTAAAACCGGCACCGTGGGGCTGTATGTAATGACTTGTACTAGGGAACCGATGGTGCGAAAGCGAGCGTCAGGTAGATAAACCCTTGCTGTGATAGAATTTATGCATGCCCTATGAACTCTATGTCCTGTGTGGGGTCGATCTTTGACTTCGCAAGGTTGATGATCAGGCCCAGCGAAGTAAACGTGTTTGCTGTTACGCGTATCATGCGTAGTACCTCTGCCTTCGAGGCCTCTTTCAGTAGGCAGTTGTCCAGATATGGGAATATAAATACCCCGTCTGTGCAAGTAGGCTGACACCACTGCCAAGGTCTTGGTAAAGACTCTGGGGGCCGAGGAGAGGCCGAACGGCAGAACCTTGTATTGGAAATGTTCTTTGCCGACCATAAACCGGAGAAAACGTCTGTGAGCCGGGTGGATTGTTATATGAAAATACGCATCTTGTAAGTCGAGGCCTGCAAACCAATCTCCATCGTCCAGTGCCGTCAGTATAGAGGCGACTGTGATCATCCGAAAGCGTTGTTTGCGCAAGTACCGGTTGAGGCCTCGAAGATCTAAGATGGGCCTTCAGCCTCCTGTTTTCTTCTCTGTGAGGAAGTATCGTGAATAAAACCCTTTCCCCTGGAGTCGCTCCGGCACTCTTTCCACCACCCCTATAAGCATAAGGTGGTCCACCTCGTGCTTGAGTTTCACCTCGTGGGAGGCATCCCTGAGATGAGGCCTGGGCGGAGGTCCTGGCGGTGGGAGCGACTGAAAGGGGATCACGTAACCCGTGGCTATGATCTCCAGTACCCATTTGTCTGTGGTCTTTTGCCATTGTGAGTGGAACGGTCGGAGGCGATGATGGAACATTAGTTGTGGCTGACATTGCGCGATGGTAGTAATAGTGCAGCCCTCGACCTGTCCATCAAACTTGTTGCCTTTGGGCCTGCCCCAAGGATGCACGGCCTTGTTGAGAATGTCGCCTAGGAGTTCTATACTGTTGTTGCTGTTGATGCCGCCCTTGGTCGTAGCCCCGTTGGTACTGAGCACGCTGAGGTTGGTACGGGTATCACCTTTGTTGAGGGTAATACTTTTTCTTTCTGTATGGAGGGGTATAAATACCCAGGGTTCTGAGTGTCGCTCTTGAGTCTTTACTGGAATGAAGGACCGAATCAGTTGACTCTGCAAACAACTTCTGCGTGTCGAAAGGGAGATCGACAATTTTTGCCTGCAGATCCCTAGGGATACCCGACGTCTGGAACCAGGATTCACTGCGCATGACCACTGCCGTAGCCGTTGAGCGTGCCACCGTGTCCGCTACGTCCAGGGCGATCTGGACTCTTGTCCTCTAAGCTGCATAGCCCTCTTGCACGATGGCCTTCAGCACCGGCTTCTTATCTTCTGGAAGTGAATCCATGAGAGAAGTAAGCCTGGAGTAATTGTCGAAATTGTGGTTCACTAGATGTGCTGCATAATTTGCCATTCTCAGCAGCAGGGTGGAGGAGGAGTATACCTTTCTGCCGAATAGCTCTAGCTTCTTGGCATCTCTGTCTGTTCCCCCCGCTTAGTACTGGGAAGTCTTCGATCTCTGCTGAGACGATTCTACCACCAGAGAATTTGGTTGTGGGTGACTAAACAGGAACTCCATGCCCTTCGCTAGGATGAAGTATTTCTTATCTGCTCTCTTGTTTATAGGTGGAGCGGAAGCCGGGGTCTGCCATATGGTGGTAGCAGACTCCATGACTGCTTTGTCGAGCGGGATAGCGATTTTGGATGAGGCCGGAGGCCTCAGGTTTTTGAGGAGCTTGTGGTGCTTCTCCTGCACCTGTGCTGTTTGGATGCCTTGCGTGAAAGCCACCCTTTTAAACAGCTCCTGAAACTGTTTGAGGTCGTCCGGGGGGCAACATCCCCGGGGGCCGTAGCCTCGTCAGGGGAGGACAAGGAGGAACCACTAGGGTAGACCTCCCTTGAACTCTCAGGGTCCTGCTGTCGGTGGTACACCCTCTCACTGGAGGCTTGCGAGGGAAAATCTCGGGGTTCCAAAATCAACTCCCCCTGAGACAACTGTGTTTCCGTCCCCGTCCGTGAGTGCCCGCGGGGGTACTGGACGGTCGAGGGGGACCTGCCCCTAGGTGTATGCCTGTGGTGTCTATGCCCAGCGTGATAAGGACGACCGTGGCAGCACGGGCACGGTTCCTGGGATGGAGACCTGGACCACTCTCGAGGTGCATACCCCCGATGTCTGGGGGAGCGAGATCATCTGGATGACTGAGACAATGGTGAAACTGGTTTGTGATAGTACTCCAGAGGGTCAAATCCCAGAAAGGGCGAGGGTGGCCCGAGCCATGGTGACACTGGTTGGAGGAACGGAGAAGGAGGCTCTGGGTAGGCTGGGGGAGACCCATGCCTCCTGGTTGGTGTTCGCAGCATAAGGGGAGGACTTGTCGAGAGCAGCCGTGAAGCCCTGTCCAGAGAAGGGCTGCAGTGCCGGGTTTTCACTGCTGCCTTTCCCCTCCCCTGCGGGTCTGGCTCCGCCCCTTCCCGTGCCAGGGATCTCGGCCCCGCTGTCGGCGCCGCGCTCGGCACACTTATCTGCGGTGCCGCGCGGGTGGTCTCCTCCGGTGCCTGCAGGCTACGTGCCTGTTGGCCCTGCACCGTTGGCGCCGCGGGGGTCTGTGATGCTTGTGGCGGTGCCGCCGGTTCCGGAGCTTGCCTGGCCACTGCTCTGAACACTGCACGGGCCAGCTGCTTAGTAATCAGAGGCTCAGCCTCTGCCACGTGCGCTGCTGCGCTGCCGCTTGTTTGTGACTGTGGCTGGGGGCTGTGTGCTACACCCGTCCCGCTCGCTGTAGCCGCCGGCAGGAATCGGGCTGGAGAGAGCTTCCTCCGTTTCTGCACCGATGGGGTGAGGGACACCGCCTTCTTTTTATGGAGCCCTGTGGGTCCCTCCGGTTGAGGCCTCTCCGGCATGTCTGGCTGGAGGGCCTTATCAAACAGCAGCATTTTCAGCTGCATTTCTCTATCCTTTCTGGCTCTGGCCGTGAGCTTTGCACAAAAGGAGCATTTCTGGGTGACGTGTGATTCCCCCAGGCACCTAATACATTGACTGTGCCCATCAGAGGCCGGCATAGCTTCGCGGCACGACTCACACTTCTTGAATCCTGAAGAGGACATTGCGGTGAGTCTTTGAGCTGTTAATAGGGTACTTAGCACCTTCTCTGTGCCTGTTCCCCTCTTACGGGCCCCAGCCTGCCGCGGCAGGAGGCCTACTGGCCTTCACATCCCCGGGTTGCCTCCCCTCCTCCTTCTCATTTACTAAGACTTTCTACTTATATATTTGTTTTTGGTTTTGTTTTTTTTTTTGCAATAAAGAAACAAACAATCCAACTAAGAACTCTGAAAAGAAACTAAAAACTCTGAAAACTCTAAATACGCTGACTCTGGCCGCAGCCTGAGCGGATTCCGTCGGCAGCCGATGGCGGTTAAGAAGGAACTGGCGGGGACTGGATCGCACACGTGGCCGGGAGCGCACAAGGGAGCGGCGTGTGCCGGCGCATGCGCAGTCCAGCAGAAACTGCTGGAAAGATCCAATCTGCGGCGCCGGGGCGAGCCCGACACCTATCGTGGAGCACCCACGGGGACACTCGAGGAAGAATCATCTGTTCACTGCCAGCTAATAATCAACAAGATGGCATGAAGTGTTGGTGTCAGGGAAATTAAGAACATAAGAGGGTGAGGTAATATCTTTTATTGGACCAACTTCTATTGGTGAGAGGCAAGCTTTTGAAGTTGAAAAAGGACTGAAAGCGCCTAATAGAAAAAGTAGTGTAATATGCTCATTTTAACTCCCTGCCAAGATTAGCAGTATTTTGTATTGACTAGAGAAAGGTCTGGAACAAAGTAGTATCACTGTATTGTAATTATAGTAGGAACCAGTGCTAACACACATTTAGGCTAACTTCTTTTCATAACAAAAGGCAAATTTACACTTACATTCTAAAATATTTGAAATTATGAATTAGCAGATCTTTCTAATAAGCTATAGTCAAAATTATTTTGACAAATTTGCTACCTTTTAAATGTCTTTCCTTTCACCGTGTGGGCACAATAAGCCATTTAAACTAGAGCATGTATAACCCAAAAATGTACATTAAGCCATAACCTGGAAATTCATGCTCAAGGCAACAACTTGTATCAGTAGGTGTACCCATGCAGAACTTCTCCAATTTAAATAATGAGTAAATATACAACATTCTGAAAAGTTATGGTTTCATACTTCAAATTTTTCTGTTTATAGATACTTCCTGAATTCCCATTTCAATGACAACTGAGAAACAGGGCAAAGTAGATTTTTTTTCCCCCAAGATCTTATCTGGCCTTAGGTTCTCTCTCCAAAATCCTCTCTGTAATTTATTTTCATGGCAACTATCAAGTTTTCAGGGGTGAGGCATTGCTTAAAATTCAGGAACAACATTTTATAAGGAGACAAAATAATCTAGGTCTCAACCCTGAAAGGTGCTACGTACCTTAGCCCCAATCCACCAAAACATGTAAGCATATGAGTTAAAAGTTAAAATATGTGTAAAATACCACTCTAGTTTAGAATGGGCAAACAAGCATGGTCAGTATTACCTCTTTCCCATCGATTTCCGTCACCTCTTCCTGAATGACAATCAACTGCAAGTTCGACTTGGATGTCATAGGCCACTCACGAAACATGATGCGCACGCTAACAGTTCCCCAATGTCTTTGATTAAATTGCTTATCAGAGTTTCCAGGTTCCACTGTCAACAGATAATTATGCAGGGTACAAAGTTACAAAGAGAAACAGAGGCCCCATCTAATACATGACACAGAAAATTAACCTTCTTAAGGGTGGACTATGGTAATATTAACAAAGAATATGTACCCAGCAAATACACTCATGTTAAAACTCACTAGGATGTGCAATGAACACAATTAAGAGTTATTGTAACTTTCTGCATTGCAGCCTACTCTTCACTTTCTCCCCTACAATTTTTTATCACTGATGTCTATGGTGCAGTACAATGGTAACAGCCCTGGTAAGAATTATTGGGTAGGGCAGCCTCCATCAATGTTTTCACAGCTGTGCTATTTACTCCCACTCAAAGCAGAGCTAAGACCATACTGTTTAGAAGTCTGGCAGGCTCCTCAACCTGTGTAAACTGATGCTTTCACTGACTGACCTAATGACACAGCTGTGGGAAATCAGAGAGTGAAAGGTGCAGTGTTGAAAAGGCTGCATGTGCTTATTTTTAAGTTGCAATTTCACACCCACATAACTGAAAATGTAACAGTCTGTCTGTCTAAACACGTATGCATCCAGTCCAACTGACACACTCCAGTTATACCTCAGAGAGGAAGCATGCTAGTCTATATACTATCAAAACAAAAAAGCAGTCACGTAGCACTTTAAAGACTAAACAAAATAATTTATTAGGTGAGCTTTCATGGGACAGACCCACTTCTTCAGAACATAGCCAGACCAGAACAGACAATATTTAAGGCACAGAAAACCAAAAACAGTAAGCAAGGAGGACAAATCAGAAAAAAATTACCAAGGTGAGCAAATCAGAGAGCAGAAGGGCGGGGAGAGGGGGGAAAGAAGTCAAGAATTAGATTAAGCCACGTATGCAAAAGAGCCCCTATAGTGTCCCAGAAAATTTGCATCCCGGTTCAAACCAGGTGTTAATGTGTCAAATTTGAATATGAAAGAGAGTTCAGCAGTTTCTCTTTCCAAAGCAGAGTGAAAATTCTTCTTCAATAAGATGCAAACTCTTAAGTCATTAACAGAACGGCCCACTCCATTAAAATGTAAACTAACTGGTTTGTGGATCAGGCATGTTTTGATGTCTGTTTTGTGCCCATTAACTCTTTGTCTGAGAGAGTCTGAAGTGTGTCCAACATAATGTGCCCAGTTGCTTTGGAAAGAGAAACTACTGAACTCTCTTTCATACTCGAATTCCACACATTAACACCTGGTTTGAACTGGGATGCAAATTTTCTGGGACACTATAGGGGCTTTTTTGCACACTTGGCTTAATCTAATTCTTGACCCCCACCCCTTTGCTCTCTGTTTTACTCACCTTGATAATTTTTTTTCTGATTTGTCAACCTCGATTACTGATTTTGGTTCTCTGTGCCTTAAATATTGAGTCTGTTCTGGTATGGCTATCATCTGAAGAAGTGGGTCTGTCCCACGAAAGCTCACCTAATCAATTATTTTGTTAGTCTTTAAAGTGCTACTTGACTGTTTTGTTTTGACAGTTATACCTCAGTTGTCTTCCTATCTCAGGTGTCCAGAGATACAGACAGGGATGCTTCTTCAGATGAAACAACCACTCATTTAACACTTAGAAAAATATCAATGGGAATTTATGTAATTTTCTTTAAGGAGGTCAACCCTCTCCTCCTGCAGATACCTGCTTGGCTTGAAACTTTTCCTTCTTCATGTGGCCCCCACAGGAGCCACTGCCACCTCAGACCTCACCAAAGGGCTTTCAGGAGAATGCCCATGACCCTTCCCCACACTCAACATATGCTAGGCCAAGCAGCAAGAAAGGGATTTGCCATCAGTGGGGAATGGGGTTTCCCTGGCCCAAGCTACAGCCCTCTCTCTCTCCCCTCTGTTCCCACACCACCAGTCCTGCCTCCTCCTCATCTTACAACCCACAACTGCCTAATATCATCCCTCCCCTAAGTCTACCATGAGCACAAACTCAACAGCCCTCCTCCCCTCAATGCTTCCTGGCCACATCTGCTGTCCTCCTCTCCAAACACTCTGTTCCCACCCGTACAGTGACTGTGTTACAAATGCAACAGAGTTTGTTGTGGAAATGAGGAGTCAAAGTTGGCACTGATATTTTGATAAGCATATAAATTGTGGATGTCTAGATTTCATGTCCAGGACATTGATGCACTGTAAAACTTATAGGTGCTGTGATGCCCAAGGTGGTTGGCCTCACGTCTTTAATCACCCGATAACACCCTGAAACGTTCACTGCTTTTACAATGAAGCCCTTAATTATCAGAGATTTTAAATCAATTTTATTTATGCAACAATGCCTTGCATAATGAAAAGCTGTGGATGGAGAAGAGAAAATATTAATCTTAAATTTATATAGGTATCTGCCAGCGTACCCAGAAGCTTGTTGAATATTTCCCAAATTACAGTATTAAATATGCAGTTAAAGGACCAAATTCTAAGAGATTAAGTACCTGCAGTCCCCAGTACTCTCAACCTTTAAGTGCTAAGTCCTCTGAATTCTAATTAAGTTTAACGGGAGCTGAAAACCTTCATAACTTAGCAAGAATGAACCCACTGACCTCAATGGACGTTACAAGTGCATACAAGGTGCTAAGCAGGATTTGGCAAAGTTTTTAACAGTCCTACTGGAACTGTTAATAAGAACTCAAATATTCTGTCCAGTACAAGAATTTGAATACTTGGGGCCTGATTCAGATCTCAGATAAAGTCAGTATAGTTACTCTGCTTTTACAACAGCATAAGGGAGATTAGTGCTTAGTAATCCTACAGCTCTTTAGATCCTCAAAGCACTCTGCACGTTACCTAATTAAACCTCATAATAATCCTGTAGAATTGGTGAAAGTTTTGCACAGAGCTGTGATCAGAACACTAGAGTTCCTGGTTCCTAGGTCAAATAACTGGTTGTCACCTAGTTTCTG
Organism: Carettochelys insculpta; assembly: GCF_033958435.1. Lineage (NCBI taxonomy): Eukaryota > Metazoa > Chordata > Testudines > Carettochelyidae > Carettochelys > Carettochelys insculpta. The sequence continues at coordinate 95,524,834 of NC_134139.1, forward strand.
ATTTACACAGCACATATGTAAAATTTCAAGAGCAGTGTAGATTACCAGGTGGACAATTAGAGAGAAAATGGAATTAAAGAATGCTCAACTTCTCACAGGATTAGGCCTTATATTAGACAATAATTGTATTTTTCTTGTGTCAACTACCTCTGAAGTAAGTTACATTTTGAAAATGTTTTAAAATCTACGGTAGAGATGAAAAAGATAGTAACATACTTTTACAAAACAAACAGCAGTAAGTGACAGCCTACCCCAAAGAGAGAGACAGGTTATTAATTTGCCATCCTTTGGGTTTTCAGAAGACAAGGTCACATCTTACTGAAGCAATTTAAAAGACCGTTAGTACTTTCTCAGTAAAGGTCTGATCATCACGGGAGGATGATCTCAGAAACCAACCTTGAGGCTGCCCATAACTGGCATATCTGCATGTAAATGGATCTTCAGTTAAATGAACATCATTGTCTCAGCCTCATTAATTATACAGCACACTGTGCATACCAACTATCAAAATACTTTTGTTTGGTGGTTCTTGCACAAGACTACAACACTGCAGTAGTGGGGAAAACAACAATTCTTCCAGTGATTGCATTTCCCTTCCAACTGGGATGTACATGCACCCAGTACACCAAAGCTGGAGACTATTCCCTCAGCAGTACTCCTTGCCTGGCAGCACAGAGTGCTTGGGCTGTCCCAATAGTACAAAAGGCAGAAACCTCCCTGATCCCCTCACTTTATTCTTACAGGACAGAAGCCAATACAGGGGGGAGGGAAACTGAGTCATGGAACAGACATATGCAACACATCTTGAACAACATTTACAGAACAGGTTAATAACCACCCTTTGAGTGACTGCACATGCCCTTTCCCCCGTCAAATGACTCACAAGAAAGCCAAACTGGAGGTGGGTTTCAGAGTCCCCTGGGACAAGGACTGAAGGACTGCTTGTCAGAACTTGGAATCATCCCTGGAATGCCAAGATGGAGCATAAGAAGATGTGTACTGACGACCACAGTGCAGCCCTACAAGTGTCTGATATAGGCACGTGAGCTAAAAACACAGCAGAAGTTGTTTGAGATCTTGTCAAGTGAGCTACCACCCTGCTTTGCAGCACTACCTTGGCCATGTCATACCACAGGTGTATACAGGAGGAAATCTGGAATAAAACACTCTGCAGCAAAGCTGGGGGGGGCCTTCATCTTATCCACAATGGCCACAGTTGAGAAGATGATGTAGATAATCTAGTTCTAAATAAAAACCCAACATCCATGGTATGGAATCTAAACACATCTGAATGGCAGCCCTTGCACCGCAGATACACATTGACCTGCGGGGGGCAATACCAGCTTCCCCCTTACAGACGGTATAAAGCATAAGGATTGCAATACCTGTGCAACCATGCCTGACACGTGAGAAACCTGCAGTCCCAATGTATATAGAATGATGACATACTGGCAAAACATACTCAAAGATCCACATAATCCCAATTTCTATTTGTCCTGCTGAAACTCTTTGGAGGCAGTGCCATCCTACATAGGGAAGACAGCAGCATGGAGTTGCACGGCTGTATTCACATGAATGTGACATGGGAACAAACCATTTTTTTCATGGTGATTTTAAATGTATCAACTCTGCAAATGTGTTATTTTCAAGTAGTGCTGGCCTTCTAAGAACACTATAGCAACGACTATAGCACTATGTCCTCTAGGAGACATGGAAGCAAATACTGCAGATAAATACTTGAGCAGTACTCACATATTAAAGTTTGACATTTAATCCTGGTAACACCTCTCTTCATAGGAAAATCATTTACATATATCTGTCCGCTATTGTAGCTGATATTAAAGAAAACCTAAAAAAGATAATAGGAAAAATATTTCAATATATACAGTCGATTCTCAGTTTCAGAAATTAATCATGAAAAGAACAGCTGAGAGGGTCCCTACTCTATAAAATATCAAAATAAATAAATCAGAAAAATCTGAATATTTAAAAAGATTCTTGTGCTCAAATTCTGTCCTCAAATGCATGCACACAACACATCCTCACGTATGTGAATGTGTGGCTTTCACTTCCACAGGTAAAGTTTGGTTCATAACTTACTAATTCACTAAGTACATGAAAACAACAAACCTGTGCTTCTTGAGATGCCTCACCATTTTTCAAAATAGTAACATTAACTCTGATATTTTCCTGGGGGGAAAAGAAAAACAAAACAGTAATGAGAAAATAAGTTTTAAGTCCTGCAAAACTGAACTGTCTAGCCCAGGCCTGCCATTAGGGAGGCCTATGCAAAGGGGGCAGTTGCTGTAGGGCCCAGCACTCCAAACGCCATTGCTACTGAAGTAGCAGCAGCAACAGCCGGAGCTCTGGGCCCCTTTGAAACACCACAGCCTGGTGTTGTGCAGAAGATGTGGTGCAGAGAGGAGTTTTCTATCCAGAGAAAGGTAGTCACAGAGCCTGTTCTGCACTCGCCATGCAGAGACAGCACCACTCTTGAAGGGCTGTCTGGGCTCAGTTTCCCATTTTATGCATTGTGCCGTGTTGCCAGGAGCCCTGGCATTGCTCAGGTTTGGCCCCACCACCCTTCTATCATGATGACAGGGAGCTGGCAGGGCCAAATCTGAGTGAGTGGCACTGTGACCCCATGTGCCACCTGGCAATATCACTCACACAAAGGTGGCCTGGCTAACCCTCTGTGAGAGGGGCTGGGCTCAACCTGAGCAATGCTGCGACCTCAAAGGTTGCAATGCCTAGAACAGGCAGCTAAACCCAGCCAGTTGTGCAGGAAAGGAGCCACCACTGTGTTATGTACAATGTATTTACTCATACTTATTACATTTGTGATGGAGTGCGATCACAGACGATTCCTTGGGATTCTTCCCAGCTGTGATGATCATGACACTGACACCTCCCATTGTACTCTCGTGCTCCCCACCCCTCTGTCCTGCAAACCCAGATCCTCAGGACTCTCTCTGCCAAGGCCCAGAGTTAGGGTTCTCACCCCCCTGTAGCACAATGAAGACACTGATCCACTTCAGCTCTGGGAAGATACAGTTAGTTCTAGGGCACTACACCAAGAACACCAACCCCCAAAAGGGATCAAACCCCCAAATAAATCCACCTCTCTCTGTACAAAAGTCTTGCACAGAGAAGGCTCATCAGATAAACCCCCCTTTTTCAATGAAAGGGAGACACAGCAGTAAGAGACAATGGCCTCCCCTCCCCACCCTCCAGTAAAGACTATGTACACTGGGTATGATCATAAACCAAAAAGAAGTTATGAAGCTTAAAGAGTAAGATTTAAGTGACTTTAGTGAAAACAGATCAAAGTTAGTTACTAAATTGAATTGAGAAGAAAACACATACCTAGTTCTAACTTCGCTAAGGCTGTGTTTAGACTAGCCCCCAACTTCGAAGGGGGCATGGTAATTAGGGTGTCAGAAGATTACTAATGTAGCACTTCATTGGGCTAAATCTCCCCCATGGCAACTTCAAAGTGTGAAATTTCCAAGTGCCAGCTTGCATGTAGCTGCAGGTCAGCCGCCAGTACTTCGAAGTGTCCGTGCTACTTATAATAAAGTCCCTTTATTCTTCAAAATTTTGAGGTGTAAAGGGACTTCAAAAGAGCGCAGGAACTTCAAAGTACCTACAGCTGACCCACGGTGACACGCAAGCTGGAACTTCGAAGTTTCACACTTCTAAGTTGCCGTGGGGGAGATTTAGCCCAGTGAAGTGCTTCATATGCACCGCAGCACCTCATTAGTAGTCTCCCGACACCCTAATTACCATGCCCCCGTTGAAGGTGGGGGCTAGTCTAGACACAGCCTAAGAGACATATTGCATGCGGACTCTTATTCTAAAGAGGTGTTCTCCTATCAGGTAAAATCTTCAAACCAGAGCTGGTTTTTTGCTCTGATTTGGGTTAAAAGCCTTCCAAGACTGGTTGAAGTCAAAAACTGGTAGCTTTCCATTATTCAAATAGATTTTCCCATAGGGCAGGAAACCTTTCCTCTGTAACCCTCCCTCCCATCAAGGAACACTGGATCAAAATGGTTTTCAGTACCAGGTGGTAAAGTCACATGTCCTTCTTGCACCAACTACCTTCTAGACTTACAGGACAAACAAATAATTTAGTTGATCACTCAGTCATTAGGAATGGGAGAGGAACAGAATAAATTACTCTTATTAGCACATTTAAAACTACAAAACTTTTATTTCATATTTTTAACTTCACACAGAATAATGATAAATGCACCAAAATAGGATATACAGATCCAGCAGACTGTAACAATTCAAGTTGATAGGTTACCTGAGGTATTCTGTCCAAAGCATCTCCAAGTTATGCATATTTATAGTCATAAGTAAATTTTCAGACAGTGTGGGGGTGCCAGTCACAACATTAATATGTATAATGTATATTTGAAGTAAGAAATACTTAGTATACAGATGTGGTTTGTTGCAATAGGCCATCAAGTTTTCCTAGTGGGCAATACAGGGTATTATCATTAACATATGTCTACTCTGCTCAACTTTTAACAACAAGGCTGTGTCAACACAGCCTTGTCACTAAAAGTTAGTCTGCGTGAATACTGCTTTGCAAATACTTTTGCCCACAACATACTTCTGGCCCCACAAGTGGCTTTTGCTTTTTCAGCAGCAGAGTGCTCCTGTCCACAAAACAGCATTCACACTTTTGCTTACTGCCGCTAAACTTGTGTCGTGGGGGCGGAAGAGGGAGTTGAGCACCTATGAATGACAGAAGTTTTGTTGATCAATTGCAAATGCAGACATAGCCTCAGTCCACTCCCACACCACACCACACTGGTACAAGGTTCTGAGATTGTTTTAGTGCTTCATCCAGTCTAGCTTTCAATAACCATGAGAAATTTTATTATTTTTTCAAAAAAAAAAAATATCAGAAATCCAATTTAAATTAACAAAAAAAAAAAATACTGATTTTTATCCGCCCTGTGGGATTACATGAGCAGACAGAAAGGAAAGTCTGGGAGGCTGAATGAAGGCAATACACTGGCAGAACTAACTATTACTAGTCCTGTTCCCTTCCCTATAAACAAGTGAGGAAGCTGGTTAGGGACTCTACTTCTACATAAAAAACACTACAAGCTGTGGCCTATAGAAAGGATAAGCAAGTTAGACATTCGTGAATAAGATGTCAAGTTCTAGAGAGTTAGCGTGGTCCTCAGTGGACAACTCCATGACATAGGCATAAAAGAAAAACACATGAGCTCAAATATTAGAGGTAGGCCTTAAGCATCTCAAACTTACAGACTGAACCACATTATGTTGGTGGCTCAAGATTTTTCATTCCTTTCATCTCAGTGTCTAATCCTAAATTAACTGTTTATGTTGAAGAAGTTTTTTTCAAAAACTGATCAGTTGTCTTCTGTCCATATATTGCCTAAACATTCAAAATGCCATCAAGTGTATAACATCACAAAGGCTGAAGTTTCTGACCTAGACAGAACAATTTATTCTGTCACTGTAGCCCTTGCACGTCACATGCCTACATATGCCCATAGCCCTTGCAAAACACACTGCCACATCTGTGTTCATGGCTTACGGAGTCATATGGGCTGCAGACAAATCATATTCTTGGTATTCCCAATCCTCAGGGTTGCCAGTTTAAAGTCTGTTCAGATCAGATACGACTAACTTTCCTACTTAGTGACTGTTTGACTTTTTTTGTTTCTCTGATACCCACAATTAACTTGTCTGCCCCGCAAAAATTTGTAAAAGGAAAAAACAAGTCACTAAACTTTTGTAACTATTGTGCTTCAAGATGCATTGCTCACGCCCATTCCCAAGCTAGCTATGAATGTGCCATGTGCACAGTTGCAAGAGACTTTTTTCCCCCCCTAAGTGGTATCCACAGGTCTCCCCCTAGCCTGGTGGCAGCTCGAGTGTTCCAGAAATGACACGGCCTGCGCTGCTTCCTACAGCTCTCGTTGTCTGGGAATGTCGAACCACAGTCTCTGGGAGCTGCTAGCAGCTATGCCTGAGAACACTCAGGTAAACAAAGCATCTTGTGGCCCACCAGCAGCTAGCCTTGATGAGTCATTATCCAACGTTCAAAAACGCCTATTCTAGGGAGCTCTTATGTTACTAAACTTCCACGACATTTCTTATGAGTCTAAGTAGTAAACTATTAGCATAAATAAAACTAAGCTACACTTGTCAAATAAATGACATTATGCTACCATGCATTAGCTTTGCTTTTCTTTTCTGTGCATATTAGTCTACTTCCTACTTTGCAAATTTTATGAATTCACAATGGTTTCCCAGTCACTTGGAGGAATTCATGATGTTCTTTGAATAACACCATTTATTTTCTCCTTTTCCCTACTTATCTTGCCAGAATTCCTTTTCTTCTTCCTCACTTTTAAATCATAACATATTATTTTACCAAGTGTCATAAAAATCAAATACCTAATCCAAAGGCACTGGGACATCATTACATCATGCTGCATTCAATAAATAAGATATGCACAGAAATATAGAGAATTACACAAAAATCCACAAAGTTCACAACGCATTTAGGTTATCACTACAAGATAGTTGCAAAAGTTATTTCCTTTATTGGGTTTCAATAAGTCATTATTAACATACCTTTTCTATTTCTGTGAACTGTATAACAATGTGCACAGTAATAGTGAGATCTACACAGTGGAGAACATCTGAACTTCTCACTAAATGAAAAACTATTTTTCTGCCTTGAAAAACATCTCAGGTGTTTTTAGTATTCAACAACAGAGATCAGCAGAAAAAAATCATGGGATGCACATTAAATATATATGCCACATTTTTAACAGGTGTGTAAGCCACTTAAAAGAAAAAACAATAGGTGAAAATCAAATCCCCCGAAACTAGAAACAACTATCCAGGGAAAAATTCATTTAGATAATTAAACTCAGTTACTGTTCTGATTTACATCAGCAATCAGACACTTGTAGGACCCAGTCCACTGCTTTCCACCACCTTCTCACATTCCATGTACTCTTCTCATCAGGATCATATTAAGAATAAAACTTAATAAAAACCACACAACCTAAACATAATCTAATTCTTTACTAGCATTAAGAACTATACTGTATTTCTTATACATCAAGACTTACACAACAGAGACTACAGTAGAACCCTGAGATACACACACTCAAGTTGTGCAAATCTTGGGTTAATGTAACTCTGAATGGCAAGGAACTAGCACCTGGCTCCTGGCTGCTCACCACTGGGGGAGCCAGGAAACTGACCAATGCAACATCAATGGTCAGTTTCCCTGCTCCTGTAAGTGGTGGCAGCCCAAAGCCTGACTCTAGCTGTCCTGCTCCTGTCAGGGGCGGCAACAGTCAGGCTGTGAAACAGCTTCTGTGGAGGCAGCAGGCTGACTCTTGGCGGCCACCACTGAAGGGAGCTGGGAAACTGATCAGCACAGGAGCCCTGATCAATTTCCTGTCTCCTGTGAGTGGCAGGCTCCCAGCTACCCGCCCCTCACAGGTGGCAGAAAACTGTCCAGCACTGCTGTACTGGTCAGTTTCCTGGCTCCCCCTACTAACAAGAAATTTTACTTACATGAGGTTGTGCAGGAATGCAACCTCCATGTAAGTCAGGTGTCTACTGTATTAAGGACTTTCTCTTGGGATTTCCTAGCTGCTTGTGCTTTTTCAAGGAACTCTGAAGGATCTGAAGGATGTTTATTCCAGAATCCGCCCTGATTTTTTAAGCTTCCAGTGCAGTTTGAACACATCTTTGAAAGAATAATTTAACAAAAGATAACTTTAAGAAATCTCTCTTCAATCTCTATAGAATGATGCAGAATGATTCACTCAAATTACAAGGAAAAATCCTGTGGCACTGTCCAAAAAAGTTATGCAAAGGAGGGAAAGACCATGTTTCATAAGTGCTTGTTTGGAAAATGACGACAGGAACTGAGCAACAAGTGACATACTCAAAGACAAGAGCTAAAGCAGAGCTCTTCATACCTCCAAACGAATCACTCTCAAGTTGGTTTAGTTTGTCAAGGTTTCAGTCATTTCATGTACTTTCCCACAACACATTTTCTATATTAAAAACATACATTCTTAACCTAGGTTGAAGGGGAACTTTGCCATCATGTTTAAAAAGTTTAAAATGCCAAGCAATTGGTAGTATTCTGTCCACATCATGTCTGGATACAAAATGCACAGACATAACACCCAGTCCACATCTAGCTAAAAGTGAGTGATGTTCTGAGCTGCAAAACACTCACAGGTCTGCAGAGCCAAAAGTATTGAGAGTAAAGATTAGTCTACCATATATTGTGGTATATCTAGATCATGTCTTGTGAAGCCAAAAGCACAAGGGGAGAACTCATTCTCTTCTGATACTTGGGACCTTCAATTTCAAATTTGCAACAGCAGCTAAATTGTGAAAATTCCATATCTAGTCAAGTGTAATTCTACTCAGACAAGGTTTTTGTTCCTTCTACATCATTATGCATGTTTTATAAATGTATTAGGCTAGGAAATGTTTGTTCCTCTTCTAGCCTTCCCCCCAGTTCTGCCCCACCTTAAATCTACAAGGAGTTCTTCAATTACCAACCACAAAAAGGAACGTTCCAATCACTAACTTGTTGACCCTAAATAAAAAAAAAAACAAATGAAACTAATTCATTCTTGCCTTACTTGTTTCTGGGCCAGTGTAAATACATCTTACTGACACAGAAAGACAGTTGTCAGCACTGACAGCTGTTATAGCCCCTATAAACAAGCACCCGCTCTTTAAAGCCTCAACCCTACCAATAGTTATGTAGGTGTTATATATTCGCAATATCAGTGCTGTAGTTTCCTTGATTAGAGTTCCCAACCAGCAAACTAAGGCACTGTCTAAAGAGAGGCAAATACCGGGAAGAAAACTCATGTTTCCTACCTTGCAGTACAGGATGTATGGCTAATGGGATTGCTACCAAACTTTATCTTGAAGAGAGCCTATAACAACGTTCATGTTATCAGTTGTGTGTTAACAGGCCAAGTGACTATACAACCCAACAAAGGTTTCCTGTTTGGTCCATCTGAATTTCGCAACTACTGTAAATAGAGATTGCTTTACTCACAATTTCAATAACCACACAGAACCAGTTGCTGGGTTGGTTTGGTGGGGAGGGGGAATTCTGGAGGTCACGGCTTACAGGTCTCATGAAGAATTCCCTACTTCCAACAACAGCAACCTTCAAATGCTACCAAAATAAACCCACAAAAGCAAACTGACTACAAAGTCAATCACATACATACATATTTCAGTCCCAACCCACAGCCCTCAATTTACTCCATATACCCTAATGTTTTCGTTCCCTCAAATAGCAGGCGAATCTTGGAAAGCAAGATCTGGGCCTACAGCATGGTGTCAAACGACAGCAGGGAGCTGTCAAGTTGTGGGTGTCCACGTGCTAAAAATACAAAGAAAATACAGCTCATGTGCAATGGTTAACTGTATTTTCTTCCTTCCCCCCCACCCACCCCGACCAGCAGGTTTGAGTTTCCTAACCATTAACGTGCAAAACCTGGGGCTACGCAGCACTCCATCCCTGTCACAGGACAAACAGAGTCAAAACAGCGAGGAGACCCATTCTGGGTCAGCGCCTTTGGGCGCAGCTCGGACTCGGCCAGGTCCATGTGAAAATCGCCTTTCGGTAAAAAGCACTGATCAAAACCGGCTCACCGAGGGCCAGTTTCTCAGCAAACAACTGACCTCCTGACGCTAGCGCCGGGCACGCAGCATCCCGCGCCCGCACCCCGCAGGACCGCTCGGCAGAGGGGCGCTGAGAGCCCCCGGCCCGGCCCGGCCTCCCCTCCCGGTACCTGGCTGAGGAGCTGCGTGGGCAGGGTGGCGGGTTGCGGAGCCGCGGCGCCGAGCAGCCCCGCGCCGAGAAAAAGCAGGAGGAGCCCTCCAGGCCCCGGCGCAGCCTCCATCTTGGGACCCGGGAATTAAACCAAACTAGAGAAACATCCCCGCGGCGGGGAGAGGGCGGGGCCGGAGCCGCAGCTGGAGCGCAGCGGCCCCGCGTTGCACAAGTGCGGCTGAGGGGGCGCTGCCCCCGCCTTCCACGCGGCGGCGGCCCGGCCGGGCAGGAAGGGGCGCGGTTAGAGCGCCACGCAGGAGGCAGCTGGGGGGAGCATCGGCCTTTTCCGGCCCCGGCCCTCCCTTCCCGCCACCGCGTTGTCTGGGTGCTGGGGGGAGCCCCGGGCCGCCCCGCTCAAACAGCCTGCGGAGAGGCGCCCGGCCCGCTCTTCCCCTGGTGGGCGCAGCCTCCGGGAAAGGAACAAAGCCGCCCTGCTCTGCCCGTCCGCCGCGGCAATGGGCCTCCGAGGCAGCTGAGGGAGTTGGCGGATGTGGTTGTAGACCTGGATGGGGCGGCTGTAGTGCCCGTCTCTGGAAAAGGGAAAAAGGAGAATCGGGGTCAGGCTCAGCTCAGTCCCTGGGAAAATCATGGAACAGATCCTCCTGGAGGCAGAGTCCTGCCTCCCCTGCCAGCAGTTGTATATGGGGCCGGTGTTTCCTCCGCGCTCAGCTCTGTGTCTTTGGGGGACTGCCACAGGGATGCTTGCCAAGGGAAGTCTGGGGAGAACTGTGTTCTTCCCTCTACCCAGGCTCCCAAAGTCGGGTTTTGCCTGTCGGCGCTGATAGTTGTGTGGTGCATGTTGAGTTTTGGCCAAAACTTTGCAAAGGTTAATAAATATTCACATGAAAACACTCTGGCAATGTCAACACTACAGCGATCTGTGGACAGAAGTTACTGCTGGAAGAGATCTGGCAAAACTTCGGACCACAGATTTCGACCATGCAGGAAAGCAGATCGCACTGTTGATCTGCTCTGTCGACAGAGAGTAGCCAGACTGCCTGGCCACTCTCAATAGAATGGACAACAGGGCACACAGGGCTGCCTTGGAGACTCAGAAGCCATATGTGTAGACCAGATGGCTGGAGCAACCACATGGCTTTTTTGCCCACACTGTTTGTCAACAAAGGCTTGAGGCCCCATGGGGGAGAGGCAGAAGGTTGTTGACAGAAGTGCCAAATTCAGCGAGCAGAACACATTTTTAGTGTGGACACTCAGTGAGTTTTGTCAACAAAACCCTCTAGTGTACACGTAGCTAGTCTGTGAGTATCAATGTTAAGCGTGCTGAGAGATAATACACTCATCCCTCATTAAATGAGTACTTATGAGTACTTGCTAAAATGAGGGACACATATACCTACCTTTGTTCACTAGGTGAGTGAACTCACCTCCGCTAATACGAGCCTTACCCCAGTCCCTGCGCCTCCAACTTGCCACAGCCTGAAACCCCGCTGTCCCCTCAAACCCAACCCACCACAGCCTGACCCCTCCGTTGGCCCCACACACCCAACCTGCCACAGCCTGACCCCCGCCACCAACCCTGCAGCCCCAACCCACTGCAGCTTAAACCCCCCTGCTGGCCCCACAGCTCCAACCCACTGCAGCCTGATCTGCGCTGCCGGCCCCCATGACCCCAATCCGTTGCAGCCTGACCCCCCTGCTGGCCCCACAGCCCCAACTTGCTGCAGCCTGAACCCCCCCCCCCCCACCAGCCCCGCAGCACCAACCCGCTGCAGCCTGACCCCCCTCACCAGCCCGCACATCCAACCTGCAGCAGCCTTAACACCCCACCCATCCCACATACCCAACCAGCAGCCTGAGCCCCCTGCCCGCCCAACGGAACCCAACTCACCGCAGCCTTAACGCCCCCTGTCCACTCCATGGCCCCAATCCGCCACCAGGTTTTAACTCCCCCTCTTGGTCATGGCCCCAAACTGCCCCCAGCCTTTAACCCTCCACAACCCTCACCCCAATGCAAGGTTCACTTACCTTTCAAAAGCAGTGCCACATGCTGCCACTCCTTTCCCGAGTTAGGCGCACTAGGAACCAATCAGAGACTTTTACATGTATTTTAATGGCAATTTAGTTGTCCCTCATGAGTTTTCGCCTACGAGCAGAAAGTTGGGAACTAATTGTGCTTGTATAGCGAGGGATGAGCGTAATGGGAAACTCAGAAACACAGAACTCAGGGCCAGGATATAAGGTTCTACACCATGGTTTCCCAAACGGGGAGGTGTGCCCCTCGAGGGGGGCATGAAGAAATTCCAGGGGAGATGTGAGGTGGCCCAGCCCCCCATCATTCCCACCTGAAGAAAGATCCAGCCTTTACTGCCGGCTCTCAGCCCCTGCCATTTTACATAGGCGACCCAGTGCAGCCACTATAAAAAGCAGGCAGCTGGCAAAGACCCACATGGATCTAGCTGCTTTCTGCAAATGAGAGTGAGTGTGGGTGGGAGGTAAGAGGAGGAACATGGCATTAGATGGGGGTTTGGGGTGCCTGGCTTCGTGGGAGAGCAGGGGAGGGGCTTGGGTGGGTGGCTTGCAGGGCTTGCGGGACTCGGGCAGCTGGTCAGCTTGTGGGACTCGTGGGGCTCAGGAGGCTGGCCCTGGCAGTGTAGGAGCTTGGGCAGCTCAGGCTGGTGGCTGGCCCCAGCAGCACGAGACTCAGGTGGTTTGGGATGGCGGGTGGGCAGTTGGCCCTGGCAGGGTGGGGCTTGGGCAGGCAGTTTGGGTGGCTGGTGGGCGGGTGGCTGGTTCCGGCACTACAGGGCTCAGGCGGCCGGTGGGCAGGTGGATGGCTGGCGCTGGCAGAGGAGCGAGTAGGTGGCTGGCCCCAGTGGCATGGGGCTTGAGCGGGAAGCTCTGACAGCACAGGTCTCAGGCCAGTGGGCAGCTCTGGAGGCTGCAACCTGCAACCACAAGGGACTAAAAATTTATTTGTGCTTATTTTTAATTTTAAATAACATTTTTAAATCAAGCTTTTGTGTTTATTTTCATTTACTAATTGAATTTTTTGTTAAAAGAGGGGGTTGGATGATGGTAAAAAAGAGGTGGGGGGCGTGAGGGTTTCTCAAAAATCAGAAGGGGGCAGGCGTGATGCCAGAAAGTGTGGGAACCACTGTTCTACATCTATGTCCTAATCACACTTGTACCAATGCACTAGTACTATCCATTCTCCTAGGGCAGCTCTTCCCAATTTTATTTGACCACAGAACCCTTTTAAACTCAAAAGCATTTTGCAGAACCCCATTTGCAGGCTCTACCCCACTTAGCCCCCAAACCCACCTGCCCCACCTCCAGGCTTTACCCACCTCAGCCCCAAAACCATCCCACATCCAGGAAACCTGCCCCTCTAGGTTTAACTCCTCTCACCCCCAAGCCCCAGGATTATCCCACCTTAGCCCCAAACCTTCAACCAGGGACTAATCCATCCGTGGCACTGGCTGGGAAGCCTACGACATGCAGTCATGTGCAGAGGTGAACTGAGCCACACCCACCACAGGGGTGTGGCCACTCAGGTACCCAGGCGAGTGAGGCACTCTCTGGGGCTCCCTGACCTGCCACTGCTGAAATAATGGAACTAAATTCAGTTGGTTTGACAGCCAGATCCCTCTCACTGCCCTGTCAGCTGGTAAACCAATTCAATTTAGTTCTACTGTTTCAGCGGCAGCAGGGAGCCCCAGAGGAGTCAATTATTGTAATAGAATTTTCTCACAGAACCCCTATTTTCACTTTGCAGAATCCTGGGGTTCCGCAGCACAGCATCTGGGAAACACTGTCCTCAGGGACTCTTTTCCAAAGTGTCTCCACATCACAGAATAAGTAATTTTTTCAGTCTAATAGCTGTAATTTTATTACATAGCTAATAGAATAATATTCTTAGGAGGCAGGCCTGTTAGTCCATAGCATCATAAACAAACAAAAAACAAGCAGTCCTGTAGCACAGTAAACACTAAATTAAATAAGACTAACCCCAAAAAGTTTGCTTTAAGGTGCTACAGGACTGCTTTTTTTATACAGAATTATAGTTTAACTTCTTCATTTGAACAGTATCATTAGTTCTAATTCTTACCAGCTCTTATTAGAACTTGTTCCACTTACCCTTTTCTCCACAAGAGGGCCCAGATTTAATTTAACTATGGGCTTGTCTACACTACCACCTTCCTTCGAAGGAAGGATGGTAATTAGAGTGTTGGGAGTTTACTAAAGAAGTGCTGCGGTGCATACACAGCACTTCATTAAGCAAATTCCGCCCCCCCCCCCCCCCCCCCCGCAGCAACTTAAAAGTTTTAAACTCACCCACCAGTACTTCGAAGTGCCAGGGCAACTTCAAAGTCCCCTTATGTGTTTAACTACGAAAATAGTTTAAAACACAAGTGTAAAATTTTATTTAACACGTTTTGTATGATCTTTTGATACGAAGTAGATGGGAATGCACGTACTTTTGGGGAAAAAGGCTATATTAATGTTTGCATAATAGCTATTATACAATCAGTGAAAACCAATGTCTCTAAAATGACATGGAATTATTTCCTTCTAAAGGGCTTAAAACAACTTCTCCAGATAATTTTAAAAACAAAACTCAGGACTCATAAAAGCCCTGTGTTTACAAACTGTTATTGGTGAGAACCCTCCTGATCTGCATAGGGGCCTGACCAACACAGCCTCAATTCCCTGGCACGTGGGAGGAAGGAAGCCAGCCAGCCAGCCTTGAAATCACATGAGCTCTATGAATAATTATTAAAATAATATAAAAAAGCAAATTATAGCAGTGCTGTAACATCGCCAGCAGCTCCCACGCCTCACTGCTTTCAATGCCTGCAATTAAAATGCACACGAAAGCCCAGGACCAGCCACGCACGTAGCCTTGACCGAATAAAAGCAACACCGTGCTAGGAATAGTGAAAACACGTTCTTGTGCAAAGAACAGGCACGCAGGCCTAGCCCGCTGTGTGCACTATTCGGATACCTAGGAAGTGGGCGAGCACTACCAAGGCCCCTCCCCCTGACAACAGGGAGATCGGCGTGTCCTGGAGCGGCTAGTCGCTTTCCGCACACGCACACAGCTGCGCCTGCGCGCTCCACCCAGCCTTTGTCAGCAGCTCCAGCCCCGGCGGACGGCTCGACTGCTGCTGCGCCTGCGCCTGCGCCTGCGCCTGGTTTAGCCCTCTCCGTCGTCTCTTCGCTCCAATGTAGCCTGCCGCGGTCACCTTCTGTTCCGCGCCCCTTTAGCGTTCGCGTCACATCACTACCCCAAGTCCGGGCACGAGATGAGGGCGGCAGCTTCAGAAGGAATCACTGAGCATGCTCAGTTCCAGCGGCGCGCTCCGTGACCGCTAAGCCGCAATTTGCGGGCTCGCCCGTCCGGAGTCTCGCTCCGCCCCCCCCCTTTGTGCTTCCGGGGCACAGTGGCGCGAGCCATGGCCGTGTTGCTGGAGACTACTGTGGGAGACCTGGTGGTCGATCTTTACACGGAGGAGAGGCCCAGAGGTGAGGTGCGGTTGGGTGGGGGCGCCTGGGGCCCGACGGGCATGAGAGGGTGCCTGGGGGTAGCCCCCACCCCGCGCTGAAGTCCCGCTTCTTCAGTCGAGCCTGGGGCTTGGATATGGGTGGCAGTTAGGGTGAGTGATGCTTATGCTGAGAAGTGCGCGTGCTTGCAAGATGAGGGTCTTCGTTTCCACGTTGAAGTTGAGGGGCAAGTGGAGAATTCTAGGGAGCTCATTTCCTTCAAGCGCAGACGGTATTAATCTTATTTTTATGTCTCTGAGTGTAACAGCTTTTACATTTAAAAAAAACCCCAACTTTGACTTTTTCCTTGGTAGACATTGTTTAGGAAAGTATCTAAGGGGGTAGCCGATTTAGTCTGTGTCCGCAAAAACAACAGGAAGTTCTGCGGCACATTAGGGGCTAGCAGAACTTTTTGGAGTGTAAGCTTTCGTGGGCAATCTGACAAAGTGGGTCTTTGCCCGTGAAAGCTGATACTCCAAAAAATTCTATTAGTCTATAAAGCGCCACAGGACTTCTCGTTGGTTTTTTTTTTTTTAGGAAAAAACATACAACTGTTCAAGTTAAGGTTTCTAAGTACTGTTGGATGTAGGGTCCTGAAAGGGAAAATGCACACTATTTAATCTTTTCCATACATGTGCAGCACTGTTTAGAGTAAATTGTTTAAAGGAAAAAAAAAAGTCGCAGTACAGGCAAGTGGAAAGATGCATGTGCAAATTACATGACAGAGTTTTTTTGTTTTTGTGTTTTGGTAAATTTCAATGTAATTTCTTGTAGCATGTCAGAATTTTCTGAAGCTTTGCAAAATCAAGTACTACAACTACTGCCTCATTCACAATGTACAGGTTAGTGTTTGTTATAGATTTTTGTATCCTTCTTTCTCTGTATCCATAAGTGGGTAATACCTTCTGTCTCTTCCATTGTTCTAGAGAGATTTTATTATACAAACTGGTGACCCCTTGGGTACTGGCCGTGGAGGGGAATCCATCTTTTGGTGAGTAAAACCACACTTGAAATAGTCCTAATTTGAGACTGTAGCTGACTCTGTTTGAACCTATTGAATGTCTTAGTGAATCATTGTTGGGAGAGGAGAGCATTGGTTCATACACCTTGATTTCTGTTGTCCTTCCTCATACCGTCTTTGGTTTTAGACATTTAGTTTTTTTTTGAGACAGAATGCTACTATTCATAAATCAATAAGAGGTGTAATTGTGAGCTGGTAACTGTAGGTTTGCCTGCTGCATTGTGTGCAATAAGTAGCTGCTCTGGGGAAGTCAACACACTTTGTTCTAATGTAGTGTTAGGAACTATGAACTGATTCACTTAACATTTTGCTTTTGATGGAGTGGAAGTGGGAGACTATAGTAAAAATGCCTGTATTTATGTGTGAACTCCCTGAGACCCTTCTCAGAATCAATAAAACAGCTTCTTGGATTCATATTTTATTACCTTAAATATGTGAAGTGTGAATTTTGGTAGCAGGTAATTGGAGAGCAGCGTTACATGTGTTTTAAAGGGATGTAGGATAGGTGTTAGAAATATGATTTTCTTTTTTATAAACATCAGTTTTCTGTAGGGTGTACTGTTTATCACTTGAAGAAACATGCAAGCAGGTAATATCGAATTTTGGCTGACTGCATAAACTTCCACATAATTTTTCCATTTAAACTGGCGTTCTTGAGAAAAAATGAAGTTCCAGTTGGTGGGGAAACAAATCCCTCTATATTTACTGCTTAGTTTATGAATAGTTCTCATGTAACTTCTGCAGTCAATAGAGTTGCAGCTATTTGCCCTTACAAACTGGCTAACACTTCTCCAGACCTCACTATTATGGACCTTTAAGGAAGTATACCAGGTGAATTTATGTCTGTTATGCTATGCTTTAGTGGAGTTAAGGAGACCTGGTTACAACATGATTACAAAATTTTACCCATCCTGTAGGGTAGATGGGGACAAAACTGTGTCTCTGTATGTCGTTTAAAACTTTTGGCAGTCCAGGATTCTGATCTATTGTTGTTCTCATCTGCAACTGATGATTCTTGATCTTCACTTTTTTGCGCTTTCCCATATTACATTCTGATTTTTCTTTCCTTCCTGGCTTGTTGGTATGCTCCATCACAAGTCGAATCTTCCAAAAGAGTGGCACAGCTGATTGCTTCTCTTTTTTATTTTACTGTTGGCCTCTGAAACTACAGATCCATACTAAAGATACTACCTTTTTCTTCCTAAACAAGATAGAAATGTGGGAATTACAGTTCGTGGTACAACCTAAACTGATATAAATAAAGTTCAAATGGTTTAAGAGTGCACATGTAAGTTCACAATCTATTTAAAATAACAATCTTGAGCGTAGGCTGGATCTCTCACTTTTGGGAGAGAGCTATGTGAGATCCAGATAAGACATTGAGGCTATGTCTACACTATTCCAGAAGATCGACCCACTCAGAGTTGATCTTCCGGGGTTTTGATTTCATGCATCCAATAGGGCTACACAAAATTGACCTATCAGGGATCAGCATTGATCCCTGTATGCCTCAAGAGATGCGTGAAGTAGGGGAAGTCAAAAGGAGAAACTCTCCTCTCAGTGAGTACAGAATTGGCGTAGCTGGAAATGCATGTCTGAAATCAGCTTAGTTTCCTAGTGTAGACCTGGACCGAGACTAAAAATTTCTGCATCCAGGCTTGTATATTTTGAGAACTAATGTGTAAAATAAAATTTGCTGGGTTTTTTGTTTGTTTTTTTAATTAAGAGGATAAATTTTAGTCTATGCACAAATTATTTAATGGTTTCCACTCTGTTTTATAAGGAGAATTTGGGGGTCAAGTCCTGTTTATATTTAATAAAGTGAATTATGCTCATAATTCTCTGCACACTGTACTGAAAATATATTTTGACTGTAACTTTCAGCAAATTGCATGCTAGTATCCACCAGTGTTATTTAATATGCTTTAAAAACCCTTGTGCTGTAGAATGTCTCAAGGAAAGAGCTGTAAACATTATCTGCAATATGGGTAGAGTAGGGGGGTAATAATATAATTACATTATACATGCATTGCATAAAGTGGTCATTTTACTTGAGTATTATCATTTTTTGTCTTGTTCACTGTGTATAATAGCTTTACTGTCAGACATTTTTTAATCTTGCTGCATCATTTATTGTATATTTTCAGTAAACTCTATGGTGATCAAGCTAGATTTTTTGAGGCAGAAAAAGTGCCAAGAATTAAGCACAAGAAAAAGGGAACCGTGTCAATGGTGAACAATGGCAATGATCAGCATGGATCTCAGGTCAGCTCACAGTGTTGGGAGGGTTTGCTCTAACTCCAGAATAGCAAAGAGTAAATCCCCACAAGTTTAAATAATGTGCATAATCGTTAAAATAACACATATAGTAAACTCTCGCGTGGTTGTGTGTGTTGGGTTGATGTGACTGCCTTCCCTTACGGGAGCAGGAAACCACTCCTGGCAGGGATGGTAGCCTGACTCATGACTGCTGCCCCTAACAGGAAACCGCTCTTGTCACTGGCGCATCCAAGAGTCAAGCTTATACCCCGCCCCCCCCCCCCCCCCAAACCCTGGGCAGGAGCAGTTTTCCAGTCCTCAGAGTGGCAGGGAGCTGGGAACCAGGCAGCAGCCTGGCTCCCGGCTCCCCTCCCTTTGCACAGAGGGGAACTAACCAGGGCAGTAGCCCTGGTTAGTTTTCTCCCTTGGAGGAGTGGAAGGGAGCTGGGAGCCAGGCTGCCCCTGGTTCCCGGCTTCCCTCTACTGGCTGGAGTCAGGAATCTGACCATGGCTGCTGCTCTGGTCAGTTTCCCCTCTTGGCAAGGGGAGGGGAGCCAAGCTGCTGCCTGGTTCCCAGGTCCTGCAAGTGGCAGGGAGACAGGAACCAGGCTGCCCCAACCCTTTCCCAGTTCCCTGCCACTCTGGGAGCTTGGAAACTGACCAGCCCTGGTTCCCATCTCCCCTCAACTTGCATGAAAATTCGAGTTACGTGGGGGCTGCAGAAACGCAACCACCGCATAACTCAAGGGTTTACTGTACTTACTGTTTTTAATAGTTAAAAGGATACTGATATATTCGTATTTTTGAAAAGATTCTAGGTATAATAAACTCTCACTTGGAAATTGAAATCATACATTAAAGTATTTTTCTTCTCCATCATGTGCACTTACTTATTGGCTCATTATTGCAGAGCTATTGAAGGGTGCTAGGCTGATAGAATTGCATTGTTTTTGATGATTATTTTAGGTATAAGAGGACTGAGATCATCAGTGTGGAAGTTAACTGGTCTATGTTGTATTCCCTACATAGACTTTTTTTAAAACTATTTTTTTTTTTAAAATCTACTGTTGTGATCCTGGACAAATGTCCATTCCTCCTAGCTAGAGTTGCCGTATCAATAAAATACCATCTTCTCTGGTTAGCAATTGTTGTAAAGAATTGTGAGACACCTTGTCACTTGGGGACCATGGGCATATGTGCTTAAATGTTAAAATAGTGTAATTATAGGTGTATGGTACTTGATGATGTTCAGCATGCTGAATGGCTTCTTTGGGAAAAAATGCAGGTTAAAAAATATGTGGAGCTGTCAAACAAATACATGGTAACTGGAATTGGAGTACAATATGTACAGTGTCAGGTGTAATAACCCTATCTGTGTTACTGTAAGTATAGGAATGAACAAAGACTATTCCAATTTGATTGTAAAGGATGGGTTCCAAATGTCATTCGTTATTGTGTTGTGTTTAACTATGTGATGTGTTATAAAGTAAGGTGGAGGGCTAGATGGGCAGCCAGTGTAAACTGTCAGAGTTCCACTACAGATAATGGAACAACATCCATTTACGCTGCTTGAAACTTTGATCCAGTCCTGTCTCATTAAGTCAGTGGTAAAACTCCTTCTGACTTCACTGGATGCAGTGTCAGGCCCAAAACTATGTGGAGATTTTCAAAAGTTTGATTTACTGTGACTGTTTTTATTTTTTAATTTTGTCTCTTTTTAGTTTCTTATTACTACAGGGGAGAACCTAGATTACCTTGATGGTGTGCACACAGTGTTTGGAGAAGTAACGGAGGGCATGGATGTATTAAAGAAAATTAACGAGACCTTCGTTGACAAGGAGTTTGTTCCTTATCAAGACATCCGGTATGACTAGGTTTATATTCCTATATTAGAGGACGTGTCAAAGTGCTGGAGGCTAATGCGTTAGCTAGCCCTCAGATCATGTAGGCTCAAATTAATTTCCATAAGAAGGCCGATTGGGGAGTATGTGGCTAATTAGTTGAACAGTTTTGGACTTACGAACCAGTTAGATGTCAGCTGAGAGCTGTTTAAAGAAGAGACAGAAAGGAAAGGAGAGAGGATGGAGTTAGTTGAGCCACATATGTACTGAGATTCTAAGGGAGGGAAGTCCTCCCCTCCCTCCCCCTGGGCCCTGCAGGAAGGGCAAAAAACCAATATAAATAGTTTGTTGCACAAGACTGTATTGGGTTGGTGGTGGAAATATAAATAAATGAATATGAAGTGCCACTCAGCCAAGAGTCTGAGAGGTTTCTGGGCATCAGAGGGTTGAAAGAGAGCCTGCCGCCTTACAGCAGGTGTGCAGTGATTTTATTAAAAGCGGTTCTTTGATCTTTCTGTAAATATCGTTACTATGGCAATGTCAAGGTACGTACGTACGTACATGTCTCATAGAACTGGAAGGGACCTCGAGATGCCTGTGAAAATACCTCTTATGCTGCTTCCTTCCATTATTACTGGTAAACTATAGTATAATTATATTTTATGGGGACTTATTAAATGTCTTCACAGGAAGATGCATTCACTAGATCATGCTGTCTTATTGGCAGACAAACAGGTTGTAGGCTCCAGACCTGTAATCTCAGATGGACCCTGCATCTGTATGTAACCCCATTGTGAGTTTCTTCTGAGAGAGTTCATTTGGGAACATAGTGATCATCTGAATTCAGCCACATAGTTGTTGTTGGGGCATTTAGTTCACTGGCTGAGGTATACAGCATGTGTCAAGCATGTGTAGACCCCTGGATCTTAGAAGGTGTGTTATGGGACTGTCGATCATTATTGCAGTGCAGGTGTTGCTTTTAGTTGGTGTTTCTAGGTCTATGGGAGCTTGCTTTTGATGAGCTTGGTGAAGTAGGGGTTGGGCTTTTGGAAGGCCAGAGGAGGAGGGCGCTGCAGGACATGGGCCCCATAGTGTATATGTTGTAAAAGTATGATGTACTTGATAGGATCCAGGGTCGGTTGTAGGTGACAATTTGAAGTACGTGGTCTGAGGAAGACTTGTTTCCATATCGAAGCACTTTTTCGTGAGGTTTTTGTGTGGGCTGTTCATTGATGCGGTCTCTTTGATGGAGGGTCATTGCATGCTGAATGTGGTTTTAAGCATGTAAATATCCTGCACGATTCTCTGGTCTCATAAGTGCCTGGCAGTAGATAACAGATTTCTGTGTGTAATTAGAGTTGGTTACTAGATCTGTGAAGGTGGCTGTGGGGATCTGTCATTTTCTTGTATATTGAACTGTGTACCACTTTAGGTGAATTTAGCTATATTGTCTTTTGATTCGGGTGTAGCCAAAAATAACTGTAAGGTGCATTATTGCTAAGTGGGGAGTTCAGAGGGCAAGAGAAGTTGAAATGAAGACTTTATTCATAAACTAGATTCACTACTGATGTGGAAATAAAATTAAAAAATCAACAAATAGTTATTTATAAAAACACTTAATTTATTCCTTGTATCCTAGCAGCCTGTGTACACATCTGAACTGACTTTATGTAGCATTATGTATTAGTACACAATGTTGAGTAGTGTAGATTTACATAATATCTGTCTAGCTCTAGTAGTAACATATGTAGTGCAGGGGTCAGCAGTCTCCAGCACCAGTGCCCAGAGGGGCACACAAGCCAGTTTTCATCGGCATGTGAGGCAGGAGCTTAGCCCAAACCCTCTTTTCCCCTATGCAGACGGGAGCTTGCTCAAAGCCATATCACTTATGGATTAACAAAAGACCAGCTAATGCTTCAACCACCACCTAAATGGTAAAATTCCGCATCTTAATTTATCAATGAAGCTGTTGCAAGTAGGACTCTTAGTGACTTTGAAAAAGTATCACTGGTACTCAGACTGTACATAGAAGTCAAAAGGTCAAATTTCGGCACTCCACCTCGGGAAGGTTGCTGATACAGTATTTAGTATCTTTAATGGTATTTCCATGTTCCTTACTTTAATTAAGAGCTAGTTTTAACAATTTTGAAATGCTGACTTTTGGACTTTTTTACTTTAGGATAAATCATACAGTGATATTAGATGATCCATTTGATGACCCCCCTGGTTTGACAATACCTGACCGCTCCCCAGAGCCCACTAAGGAACAACTAGATGTAAGTATTGCTGATAGCCCTTTATTCACTTCCAACACCTTCCTAAAAAGCTAACTAGTTGAGTTTCACAATATAGACAGATGCTGCAAAGTGTGAGTAGTGTAATTGAAGTCAAAGAGACTACTCATTCTTAAAGAATGTGTCATGGCAAACTTACTTTGTTTTTACGGTATAAAATGAAGCTTACTTTCTTTTTCAGTAAGCAACATTATCAGCACTTCCGCACAAAAGAGAATTATTACTTCATTACCCACATAGCAGCAGGCGTGCTGATTTGCCTGCATTCTAGGCAGAAGGGATTTTCTCTGAACAGTTAAGAACATAAGAATGGCCATACTGGGTCAGACCAACAGTCCATCCAGCCCAGCATCCCATCTGCCGACGGTGGCCAATGCCAGGTGCCCCAGAGAAGGAGAACAGAAGACAATGATCAAGTGATTTATCTCCTGCCATCCATCTTCTGCCCTTGTTCTGAAGGCTAGGGCACCATACTTTATCCCTGGCTAATAGCCATTTATGGACCTAACCTGCAAAAATTTATCAAGCTCTTTTTTAAACCCTAATAGAGTCCTGGCCTTCACAGCCTCCTCGGGCAAGGAGTTCCACAGGTTGACTGTGCGCTGTGTGAAGAAAAATTTGCTTTTATTAGTTTTGAACCTACTACCCATCAATTTCATTTGGTGTCCCCTAGTTCTTGTATTATGGGAAAAGGTAAATAATTCTTCTATATTCACTTTCTCCACACCATTCATGATTTTATATACCTCTATCATATCGCCCCTCAATCGCCTCTTTTCGAAACTGAAAAGTCCCAGTCTCTCTAGCCTCTCCCCATATGGGACCCGTTCCAAGCCCCTAATCATCTTAGTCGCCCTTTTCTGAACCTTTTCTAATGCCAATATATCTTTTTTGAGGTGAGCAGACCACATCTGCACGCAGTACTCAAGATGTGGGCGTACCATAGTTTTATATAGGGGAAGTATGATATCTTTTGTCTTATTATCGATCGCTTTTTTAATAATTCCTAACATCCTATTTGCCTTACTAACTGCCGCTGCACACTGCGTGGATGTCTTCAGAGAACTATCCACTATAACTCCAAGATCCCTTTCCTGATCTGTCGTAGCTAAATTTGACCCCATCATGTAGTACGTGTAATTTGGGTTATTTTTTCCAACATGCATTACCTTACACTTACCCACATTAAATTTCATTTGCCATTTTGCTGCCCAATCACTCAGTTTGCCGAGATCTTTTTGTAGTTCTTCACAATCTGTTTTGGTTTTGACTGTCCTGAACAACTTGGTGTCATCTGCAAACTTTGCCACCTCACTGCTTACCTCATTTTCTAGATCATTGATGAACAAGTTGAACAGGATCGGTCCCAGGACTGACCCCTGGGGAACACCACTAGTTACCCTCCTCCATTGTGAAAATTTACCATTTATTCCCACCCTTTGTTTTCTGTCTTTTAACCAATTCCCGATCCATGAAAGGATCTTTCCTCCTATCCCATGACTGCCTAATTTACATAAAAGCCTTTGGTGTGGGACCGTGTCAAAGGCTTTCTGGAAATCTAGGTATATTATGTCCACTGGGTGCCCCTTGTCCGCATGTTTATTAACCCCTTCAAAGAATTCTAACAGATTAGTTAGACACGACTTCCCTCTGCAGAAACCATGCTGACTTTTGCCCAACAATTCGTGCTCTTCTACGTGCCTTGCAATTTTATTCTTTACTAGTGTTTCTACTAATTTGCCTGGTACTGATGTTAAACTTATAGGTCTATAATTGCCAGGGTCTCCTCTAGAGCTTTTTTAAATATTGGCGTTATATTGGCCGTCTTCCAGTCATTTGGTACCAAAGTGGATTTAAAGGATAGGTTACAAACCACTGTTAATAACTCCGCAATTTCACATCTGAGTTCTTTCAGAACCCTTGGGTGAATACCGTCTGGAGACTTGTTACTATTCAGCTTATCAATTAATTCCAAAACCTCCTCTGATGTCACTTCAATCTGAGTGAGTTCCTCAGATTTGTCACCTAAAAAGGCTGGCTCAGATTTAGGAACCTCTGTAACATCCTCAGCCGTGAAGACTGAAGCAAAGAAATCATTTAATCGCTCCGCATTGGCACTGTCTTCCTTGATCGCTGCTTTTATATCTTTATCGTCCAAGGGCCCCACTGCTTTTTTAGCAGGCTTCCTGCTTCTAATGTATTTAAAAAACATTTTACTATCGTTTTTTGAATTTTTGGCTAGCTGTTCCTCAAAATCTTTTTTGGCTTTTCTTATTACATTATGACACTTACTTTGGGAGTGTTTATGTTCCTTTCTATTTTCCTCACTAGGATTTGACTTCCACTTTTTAAAAGCTGCCCTTTTCTCTCTCACTGCCTTTTTAACATGGCTGTTTAGCCATGGTGGTTCTTTGTTAGGTCTCTTACTGTGTTTTTTTTTATTTGGGGTATACATTTAAGTTGGGCCTCTAGTATGGTGTCTTTAAACAGTTTCCATGCAGCTTCCAGGGATCTTAGTTTAATTACTCTACCTTTTAGTTTCTGTTTAACTAGCTTCCTCATTTTAGTGTAATTCCCCTTTTTGAAATTAAATGCCAGAGTGTTTGACCGCTGCGGTGTTCTTCCCAACACAGGAATATTAAAAGTTATTATATTGTGGTCACTATTTCCAAGCGGTCCAGTAACAGTTACCTCTTGGACCAGATCCTGCGTTCCAGTCAAGACTAGATCGAGAATTGACTCTCCCCTTGTGGGTTCCTGTACTAGCTGCTCCAAGAAGCAGTCATTTAAGGCATCAAGAAATTTAATCTCTGAATCCCGTCCTGAGGTGACATGCACCCAATCAATATGGGGATAATTTAAATCTCCTATTACTGTGTTTTTTATTTTGATAGCCTCTCTAATCTCCCTTAACATTTCAGCATCACTATCACTGTCCTGGTTAGTTCAGCTTATTACTGTTATATTTTCTTACCTTGCAGTAATTGGCAGCACTGAAAGGAAATATCTTTTGTCTGAGAGCAATATTTTAAACAATAAATTGACTAGAGAAGTCAAAACTTTTTTAAAAAATACAGGTTGGATCTCCCTGGTCTGGCACCGTGGGGTCCCAAAGGAGGAAGTTTGCCAAACCAGGGCTGTGTCTACATGTGCCCCAAACTTCGAAATGGCCATGCAAATGGCCATTTCAAAGTTTACTAATGAAGCGCTGAAATGCATATTCAGCGCTTCATTAGCATGCGGGCCGCAGCTGCGCTTCGAAATTGACGAGCCTTGCCGCCGCACGGCGCGTCCGGACGGGGCTCCTTTTCGAAAGGGCCCCGCCTACTTCGAAGTCCCCTTATTCCCATGAGCTCATGGAGTTCCTGTAATCGTACTCTGTTAAATTGAAGTCCTCCTAGATGCGGCACACCTCTCTGATAATACTTGCATACTCATTTCAGTAATGCTCCCCTACATAGAAATAAGCAGGTAGGTATGTTGGTGGGTAGGTTTGGGATAACAGAGAAGAAAGAGTCATAGTGTAATTCCAGGCTGGGAAACATCCAGCTCCCTGATTAATTTGATCTGGCCCACGATGGGGAGACTTGTTGCAGGCCAGCAGTCCTGACGGTCAGTGTTCCCTCCCCACAGAGCTGGAACTGCAGGCACTGGCTCACCCTGCTGTGGAGTGATGCTAGGTTGGCACCCTGCAGGCCCTAGGTACAGAGATGCCACTGGACAATCAGACAGGGAAGCTTTGTGTGTGCCACCCTGCCCCTACGGCTCCCGTTGGCTGGGAACTGCAGGGGCGGGGCAGTGCATGCAGGAAGTATGCAGCACTACTGTTGTAGCTTCTGGGAGTGGCACAGGATCAGGGCACAGCGGGACCGTGTCTTAGCTCAGCTGCTTACCTGAGGCAGCTCGCGGGGGGGTGGCTTAGCAGCCAGCTGTAGCTGGCACCCCTCACCCTCCCCAGCAAAGGCCCAGCCCTGAGCCCCCTCCCATAGCCTGCACCTCTACCCCTGAACCAGGCCCAAGGTCAGAACCCCTCCCACAACCTGCACCCTTACCTGCCTCTCCCTTGTCCAAGGTCGGACCCCTCCACATCTTAGCCCCAGACTGGAGCCCCCTCTCTCACACTGCATCCTTCATTTCTGGCCACATCCTGGAGCGCAGGGGAAGCCCTGAGCTTCCATGCTCTCCACGGGGCTGTGTGCAGCCTGCAACTGATTTTTGTTGGGGGTCAGTGGCCCTAGTGAGTAAAATGTTCCCCACCCAGTAACTGAATCTAGCCCAGGTTGACTGTGACTGAAACTCATTACCATGTGAAGCTGCTTAGATGTCTGTTAGACCGGAGTGAATGGTCTGAGCCTGATTCTTCAGGGATGTACAGTAAACACTTGATTTAAAGGGACTTTGGAAATAATGGACCCGTCTGCCAGCCCCCTGCCCCCAAATAAATGCTGGTGACTCACCAGAGCTGCTGGAGGCCGGAGGAGCCACCAGAGTATCCAGAGGAGCTGCTGGAGTCACCGTGGCTGGAGGAGCAAAGAGCCCCCTGCCAAGCTCTCTTCCCCCAAACCCACTGCATTCCTTCCAGGTCTTGGACAGAGCACTCCCTACTGTGCCTTGCAAGGTGCCTCCAGTTCTGCAGATTCAGATCTAACGGACTTTCAGCATTTACAAACAGCACTCCCCTCCCGTTAATCCATTAAATCAAAGGTTTACTGCAGTTCACAAACCACACAATCCCAGACTGAGGTGGGGTTTTAGTATTAAGAAAAATAAAGGCTAGCCCTTGGGTTAGTATTAAAATGCTGGTTTTTGTTTTGTTTTTCGACTTCTAGAGTGGCAGAATAAGAGCGGATGAGGAAATTGATGACTTCAAAGGAAAATCAGCTGATGAAGTGGAAGAAATTCAGGCCCAGAAAGAAGCAAAAACTCAGGCCATTCTTTTGGAAATGGTAAACCTGTTTTTTTTGTTGTTGTCAGATGTAATTTATTTGTATGTACATGCCTGGGTGAGGGAGTGCCTAAGACAAGTGCTTCCTTTGCATTGCATGTCAGAAATGTTGGCCTCGTGTATCAGGGTATCAAAGGGTGATGGTAGAGCCAAAAAAAGTGAACATGCACACTTGATCCATTTGTAGGAGTAGATTTCCCAGGAAGACCAGTATCATCTCTGTTTCAAACCCAGACTGGAACTGGTCTGATAAGATTTTCAAGAGCTTGCTAGAGATGCTTATTAAATGGTAAAACCTGACCACTCCTGTTTGGTACCATTAATCCCACTGTGCATTTCAGTTTCAGTACTGGCAGTTTGTATGTACTGGATGGCTGAGTTGGCACGCAATAATTTCTTGACAAACTCAGACATTGGCACTGTGAATGCACAGCGATAGTGGTTGGTTCCCATTCACAGAACTGCAACGGAGTAGCTGTCTGATGTTTGATTAAAAACAAGAGCCAACCAATATTAATGTTTTTTTTTCTTACTGTTCTCATCCCTTGGGATGTTTATGATGACTTGGTGTTACTATATGATTGTAGCTTCTGGAATCCTGGACTATGTCTACATGGCGAGTTGTGCTATGCTATGCAAATTGCTTAAATTATTTTGAAATTCCTTATTCCGAGCTTCCTTATTCCGAGTTTGGAATAAGCAGGTATCCTGGAAATTCCATTACCCCCTTGTTGAACAAGGGGTACCAGAACTGGAATGCTGCACTCAAAAAGCCAGAGCTATTTTGAGCATGGGGAAAAGCCACAGCGTTTCTCTTTCAGGCTACATTGGTATCCCAAAATAGCAGTCGCCCTGTAGACATAGCCCTGGTGGGGTTGCAGCAAGCTGGAATTTAATATGGCAGGTGCCAGACTTTAAAGAGTCAATTCACCTTCTTTAGGTATATTGATACACTAAGCAGAAGACCCAGTTCTGTTCTTATTTTTAAAATGGCAGTATTGAGTCATTTCATTGTATGAAAATATATAAAAAATCATTAAGAATTTTATCAACTTTGTATTCATTCATCCATCCAAATTTGACTAATTCCAGCAGCAGAATAGTACTCTTGTGTATCATCTTTTACATCCAAATTTATGCCTCAGCATTTCTGCAAAAGAGAAGAGTAGTAATCTAATTTTACTGATATGGGAAACTAAAGCAGAGAATATTAGTCCTGCATTCATTTGCAGTTCTGGGAAGTTGAACACTGCAGATTTCTAGTCACATGTTTCAACCACCAATCATACTTTGGAAGAAATAAGGTTCTCCTTTTTGAGACTTTACAATACCATAGGCCTTATTTCAGGTGTCCACTGACTGTCTTAAGAGAATGTGTGTCATCCCTTACTCTCCTTTTCTAGCAGTTTGTGTGATAGAAACAAGCCCAAAATGTTATCTGAATTTTTCTGCTATGAACATAATGCAGTAAAATTCAGGAAGCTTTGTAGAGAATAAACTGAAAAGCCTTTTGTGTATGCTGTAGGTGGGAGATTTACCAGATGCAGATATTAAACCTCCAGAAAATGTGCTGTTTGTTTGTAAACTGAATCCTGTGACCACAGATGAAGACCTGGAGATAATATTTTCACGATTTGGGCCCATTAAAAGGTAACTTCTGCAGAACAGTGAAAACTCACCAAAAGAGACCGAAGATCAGTTTAAGTAGTCCCTTTAGGCTTCACTGCTCTACTTTCCCTCTAGATCTCTCTCTCTCTTTCCCTGTGGAGACCCATTTTGACTGCCCTTGTATGTGGGTAGAGAAGTGGGGCATCTGCTGATGGAGTAGGCTCTTTCAGAGAAACACTGCCATCCTGTGACATGGCTCATTTAAAAACATTCCTCAGCATTAATTACAATCCCAAAAGTTCTGCCAACAAACATTTTTTGTCCTCACTTAGTAAAATACAAAAAGAAATCATATCCTTAATGATAGAAAATAGACTCTGAATCAATAAGCCATTGTTTTACTAATTTTAGGCTTTATTCTAAAACCTGCACTGATCACACCTGTGACTAATTGCTGCTCACCTGAGTAGTCCTATTAAGATCAGCTTCAGCTGTTTAAAGTCACTGAAGCTACCAATGTAAGTAAACGTTACTTATGTTCAGGGGCAATTGCTGAGGAGGGTCACGGGGCATCAGCCATGCGAATGCCTCTTCCCTGTGTCCCATCGCCCCTATGACTCTTTCCTGTGCCACCTTAGCTTGGGGGAAGGGCTGAGACCAATGTTCTCTTTAATTTTTCCCATCCATGCATGGCATAAATTTTATGTGCGCAAGGCATATGTGGCTGTGCACCACCAGTAGAAACATCTGCTACCCGCTGTGGGTCCTCTGCTTGTCAGCTGGGTGGCACCTGAATCTCTCCTGGGTGACTGCCCAATCACTCAGCTTTCAGGGAACACTAACTGGGTCAACCCCTCTTCTGTCACAGGCCCTGCCCTTGCCCACCTCTTCCCTCAAGCTCCCTCTGCACTCCACTCCCTGCTGCACTGTTCAGCTTCCCACTGTTGGTCAGTGAAGGTGGGGGTAAGTCCCATCTCCTCCCCTAAGCAACATGGCTGGGAGCCGGGGAGCAGAGCAGGCCAGGACAGGCGTGCGTTGTTCCACTTCCTGCCACTGGTTCTGCAGAGTGCGCAGGGCTAGTTTGGGAGGCTTGGCCCCTGCTGTGGATGCCAGGCCCATCCTCATATCCCCTATTAGTCTTCCGGGCTGTCCAGAGGCTCTGCTCTCACTCGTTGGCTGCTGGCCCCTTGCCTGTTCCACCCAGGCTATTTGTGGGCGTGGATGTGGTCCCTCACACATCAGTCCTGCCTATGTGAGTAGCAGAATTAAGGCTCAAAGGCATTTGTAATACAGGTTAAATTTCTAACCTAGAAATACCTTTTAAACTGTGCTAGTCATCAGATATTTTCAAACTAGAAGGCATTCATACTTTCATGTCATGCTGTTGTTTCAGCTGTGAAGTGATTCGAGACTGGAAGACAGGTGAATCTCTTTGTTATGCTTTCATTGAATTTGAAAAGGTATGTTGTTGTGGAGATACACAAATGTTGAGTGTAAGACCAGTGTAGTAATATACTTGGGTTCTCTCTCCTTGCAAACAGCTCTGTGCAAGATGGAATGAGAATATGTGATCTGTTCATGTGTTTGGTTAATATTCTCATCTCTTGACCGCATTCTAAAGAGGATATAGTTTTCCTGAATTAAGGACATTTAAACATATGCTTAAGTTTATCTGTATTTAGCCAAATGTTTAAGTATGTAATTCAGTCCCTTTGAAGTCAATAATTGAAATGTCATCAGACCGCAAGAGTTGTTCTCTTGATGTAAAATGTATCTCTTATGGTTTATTGATTGGCTGTTATTACTCTTTATTCTGTGAGAAAGATTTTTGCGTGAAGATCAAGAGTATTCCAAAACTCTTATCTTTAGCTTGCTCAAGTAGTTTAAGATTTTTTTGTCTTTACGGCTGGGGCTACATTAGAGAGTTTGACATAACTCGGGAGCGTCTACACACTTAAAGCATTCTGTCAACAAAGTCTCAACAGAACTCTGTCTGTTCCTCAACAGTATTATCGCTCAAAAATTTGAAGCATAACAATCTCTAGACATAAGACTGTTGACAAAAGTGCAGTGTAGACACTTCTGTCAATAAGAGAGGGCTTCCGGGTGCTGGGCAGCCCTCTTTGCAGAGCTGCCATTCCGCTTTCTGGCACTAGAGGGCAGTGCAGTCTGGCATTTTTCTGTCGACAGAGCAAGTTGCCTGTAGATGCAATCTATTGACAGACGTGCTGTCGAGATTTCCCATCGACAGATGCTTCTAGTGTAGACGTAGCCTACATGTGTTATTCCAGCTAGTTATAACTAGTCTGTTCTGGCATAGCTTTATTTAATGTCAAAGATGAACTGCTTGCATTAAGTCAAATTCTACAATTATAGTTTTCTTTTTAAAAGATATACAAGTGTGACAAATGTGATTTAATCCACTTTAGAAAATGAAATTCATATTTACCAAGTTGTGGCATATTCATTAGGAATCTCTTTGCCAAGAGCAATTCGCTTTGGATTTAAATGCTGACTTCATAAGAATACGTGTACGTGATTTGTTAGTTAATCTTGACGTAAGTCTTCTGGAAATACTACTGTCAGGTGGAAGATTGTGAGAAAGCCTACTTCAAAATGGATAACGTGCTGATAGATGATCGGAGAATACACGTGGATTTTAGCCAGTCTGTTGCAAAAGTTAAATGGAGAGGAAAAGGTAGTTTTGTCTTCCTTCCGATTCTGTACCAACTTCTAACCTTAAATTAGTAAATATTGCTCTCTTAAACTAGAGTTTTATAGGATAAACAGTGCTTTTTTTGTGGTAGTACTTGCCAGTACTGGCACCTCAGCAGCCCCAGCCATGGGATTGGCCAGGGTGGGGAGGAGCCAACTGAATATCAGCTCCTCTTTGTTTATTTAAAAAAAAAAAAAGGCACTGAGGACAAGCATCTCTGTTACAAGGCTGTCGAACTTCTTTTTGTTGCTGTAATGGCCATAATTTGGTGTTCTCGTCTGCATGAGCAAAGGCTACTAAATCTATGTTTCTCTACCTGCTTACTGCATATTAGAGGGTAAGAGGTTTACTAGTAGCTATCATGCTGCCAGTTGTATTTGTTTGCCAGTAGATGTCAGCTATTGCTAATGTTCTTTATTAATATCATGCTTTAAAAAGGATAACTTTTTGAATTATTTATTAACATAAAACTACAGTAATCAGTATTTTCTTCCTTTTTGTTTGCAATCCCTCACTTCGTGAAGGATTGTATTTACAGCAAACTTTTTCGTATCTGGCATTCTATCATCCAGCATTCTCAAATAACTGGCATTTTAACCATGAGTAAATTTTAGTTACGTTTTCCATAAGTGTAATATAGTGAGAGTAAATACAAATAAATACAGTGTACAATACTACTGTTGTTGGTAAATAAAGTACTCTGAATACATATCTAATCTTAACAGAGGGAAAGCCATGCTAGTCTATACACTATCAAAACAAAAAGCAGTCAAGTAGCACTTTAAAGACTAGCAAAATAGTTTATTAGGTGAGCTTTCATGGGACAAACCCACTTCTTCTGGTCTGGCTATGGTCTGAAGAAGTGGGTCTGTCCCACGAAAGCTCACCTAATAAACTATTTTGCTAGTCTTTAAAGTGCTGCTTGACTGCATTTGTGTTTTAACCATAGAAATATGTAAAATAAAATCCAGCATGCCTCTTTAAAATGTTAGCATAGAGGAAAATTTCTTTTTGATTTTGAAAATACGTGGTTGTAAAAGAATTGCCGACCGAACCTTAAGTAAAGAGATGCTGGACCTATGTCAAGCACAAACAGAACAATTGCTATCTGCTGCCTTGTGTCCCTATCCAAGCTCAGTGTTTAACAGGCATGAGGTGGGAAGAAGCCATTACTTAACCAGGTCATCTGCTTAAGCAGCACTAGAGAAGTCATGGCATGATCCCTTCCCCTTTTTGGTTCTGAGTCAGGCATGCTGTAAGACCATTCATGGAGTTAACTGGGTATTTCTGTAAATGTGATTACAGTAGTGACAGAATTTACTGGTGAGAATTGTATTCTTAAGTCTGCTGTACTCCTATGTCTTGTTTTAATTTGTAAGTTGAAGATGAAACCCATTTGATTTGTTTTTATATGAACAGGTGGGAAATACACCAAGGATGACTTCAAAGAGTATGAAAAGGAGCACAATAAATCTTCCAAATTAACTTTGAAGGAGAAAGTAAAGCCAAATCAAGAGTATCCTTGACAGTTGAACAATCTGTATGACACATTGGCTTACAATATAGTGGACTTGCAACTAAATTTTGTGAAACAGCTTCTTTTTCTCTAAGCTTTTGTAGGGCAAATGTTTAACTGCTATATAACATAACTATGAGGTATCGCTTTTGGAGTTAGAATGCAGCCACTTATTTTACACCCACTTTGCACCAGTGTAATAACTACCCTACTGCAAAACAGTGGAGAGGCAGGAAGGATGTTTTATTTCCCAAAGCAGATTTCAGTCAGCCTTACTCTTACCTACCTTGTAATTTTTCATTGTACGATATTTTTTTGTTTTGCACAGAATATTGGTTGCTTCAGTGTTATACCAGCGATAAAGCTTGAGTTCACATGCTTCATGAGCTCTTATTTTCTGATTTAATCAGTAACTGGTACCAGATCTGCCCTTAATCAACTGATGTAGCACAAAGTATGACCTTGTGTTGGATGAGGAGCTAGAGCAGTCTAGAGCATGTGACTTTCACTCGGGTAAAAAACACAAGAAGAAAAAGCACTGCCACTCTGGTGATGAAGATGATGACAAGAAGACTAAAAAATTCAAGGTATTGAGCCATCTGCTTTTCACTAGTGATTTAATCTTGTGTCTCTTTGACCATATCTCTTTGTAACTGCTAAAAAAGAAAAGGGTTTGTCTGGGAAGCTTGCATGAAAATGGCTTGTATGAATTAAGGGATTGTTGCAGTGAGAGGTGGGCTCCCCAAGATATTCTTAAACTTCTAGAGCTACATGTTTCCAATTGACCTTTTGCTGAAATGTCCTGAAAAGGTAGTATGAGCTTCACAAAAGTAGAAGTTTCAACAGTCTGGGTCTGTTTCTCAGCTATTTCCCATCAAGGGCCAGCACAGCTTAAACATGTTTCATGTGTGCAGATCATTTTTGATGTACTTCCTAGAATTGTGCTCATGAACTTCCTTCAATGTGAAGTCAAAAACAGCCCCTTGAGGTTTTAGTCAACTTTCAATTGACTCAGCAGTATAAATGTAAGATCTGTTTTTGTATTGTATAGATTAGTAATACTGGAGGCTTTCAGCATTATTGACACTGGAAATGATCAGCTGCCAATAACGGTTTCAGTAGTGGGCTCCCTTCTTGCTCCCTCTGTTCCTATCTTA
Organism: Carettochelys insculpta; assembly: GCF_033958435.1. Classification (NCBI taxonomy): domain Eukaryota; kingdom Metazoa; phylum Chordata; order Testudines; family Carettochelyidae; genus Carettochelys; species Carettochelys insculpta. The sequence goes on from NC_134139.1 coordinate 95,559,588, forward strand.
GCATAATATTGATCTTCATTTAACATCCTTCAAGTAAAATTTATTAAGTTGGTCATTTTATCATTCTGTTTTAATGCCACATATGAGGGAACACAGCTGATTGGAAATTGCATTTTAATAGTTCTAATGTGGGGCACGTATCAGAGTTCATAGACCTTTTTGGTATTAACTGTTGAACCCATGGTACAGCATGGTGCAGGTACAGTAAACCCTTGAAATATGCGATTTCAAGTTGTGCTAACTTGCAAGTTAAACAGAAATCAAAATCCCACTCTCCCCAGCCCTGGGCAGCTCTGGTTCAAATCCCCCATGGCCTGGCTCACCACCCTTGCCCCGGTTCACATAACTCCTCCACGGCACGGCTCACTACCCCCACACATGGGTCTCACTCAACCTCCTTGCCCTGTTCAAACTCCTGGGGCCTGGCTCCCCGCCCTTTCCCACTGCAACCCTCCTGCATGCAGCTCTGGCTCAACTCCACCCCCCCACCTTTCCCTGCATCCCTAACCCATCCCAGGCTTAACCCTCGCAAACTGTTCCCCCCCCCCCCCAGCACTTACATTCCAAAAGCAGCTCCAGGTGTTCCTGTAGCCATTCTCCATAGGCTGACCCAGACATTCCCAGGAGGGTTAGGAGCTTTTTCAGTTCGTTGTCTCTTACCGATGGGGCATCAGCACCAGCGCCTCTTTCATTGTTGTACCTGAAGTGTCAGCGGTAGATGTGACTCAAAACAGCAAATATGATTCTCAGGCCAATATTCCAGACTTCAGCTACAGAAATGATATATGCATACAAATGGGATAATCGCATTCAGTAAATCACAGCCATTCCAGTGATAGGAGAATCATCTTTGCATAAAGCACGGGTGGGCAAATACTGGCCTGCAGGCCAGGTTCAGTCTGCAAGGGTTAGTACCCGGCAGGCCCTCACTTCTCTGTTTTCCTGTGCTTCTGCAGGTATTGGGCAATCATGAGTCTCTTATTGGCTGCGGATCGCTGTTCACAGCCAATGGGAGCAGTGAGAAGTGGCATCCCAGTGCATGCTGCTTTCCACTGTTCCTGTTGGCTGGGAACTGCGCACCATGGCCAATGAGAGATGCAGTTGCCCAATACCTGCGCCTCCCTAGGTAAATATAGTGGTGGTGGTCTGCCCAGGACTAACTGATGGGCTGCTACTTTTTTATTGTCTACCCTGGCATAAAGCATATCTCAGTTATGTCATATTCACATTGTAAGTGTATTTTTTCATAAAGCTTGTGCAGTGCCCCATCACAGTGCCTGTTATGGGCACAAACCTAGGCTGAGGGTGAGTGGAAACTTCTTTCACGTAAACATCTCCTGCTAAACAGAATAATATACTAACTAGCTGGTGCTGTCACCATAGCATTCAGACATGTTCTAAAGCATTCAAGTAACTCTGCTTTGCTTTTGTTTCTTTTATTTGTTTCTTTCTTCTTAACAAAATTCAATATTGACGCCCTTAAGTATCTAGGAGTTTGTTTTATTCTTCTGAATATATAATTTCCAGTAGAATTGTCATTCTGTTGAAGTGAAGCCTCAGTTCATTATGGAATTTTATGTGAAAAAAATACTACTATAAAAGAACATTACATTTGCAAAGCCAAGCACTCAAAAGTTAGGGTGGACCAGAAATAAAATTTCCTGTGCAAACTTAATGAATCCTTCCTGTGCTTGTGCCCTGTGAAAGTCCTAATTTCATGATCACATGCTACTCTTTCCAGAGGACTTCTGCCTCATTCAGTAAAATTTCAATATTGTTTTCCTCTGCAACTAGTGTATGATCCCAGACCTTATTTACTGCATACCATCCAAACCCTGCACCAAATACAAATTTATTAACGTCTCTTGGGTGTGTTTGTAGTACTCATGACTACTACATCTACCAGACAGCCTTAATTTTGACCTTTATTTAGTCTTGAGTGCTTGACTTTTCAACATTAGTAAGCGGTGTGTATCCTGAAGTAGACACCTGGCATGGAAATTTTGAAACTGAATGTCTAAAGTTCTAATCAACTGAAAACAAGATCTGACAATAGGAAGAGTTGGCCATCCTTAACTTTGGGTGGTACTATCATCTCCATCTATAATGGTGAGAAAAAGAGGATTTCTCTGCTTTGAGCAGTTTCCATGATGCTGAGGTGGTTTTTCTGCTTTCTGGTGCTGTGTTGTGTTTGTGTGTGGGTTTTTTTTTTTTTTCCTTTTTTCCCTTTTAAGCGTGTTTTGACTCATCCTTTTAAAAATAGTCAGGTGCTTGTTTTATGACTCTTCAGTCTGGTGCTTCAGATTTAAAAATTATATTTGACTCTTCCACTGAGTGGGGCTATCAGTGTATTGTGGCTTTCTTTAGATAAGTAGCAGGATATGGGTCTTGAGCAGGTGGGTGCACTGTCAGAGAAGGGGTCTGAATAAGAGCTGGCAGGCTGTTCTCAATAATATTTGTACTTCTGTTTTTGAACTTTATTTTCATTTATGACTTCCTTCCTTTTCCAGTTTGGTCTGCTTTCAGTGTAGATTTCTTTGATTTTCTTTTTTTTTCCCTCCCCCCCGATCTTTTCTTGTCAATGGGCGTGTAATTTTGCCCAGTGGATTTCTGTTGACATTTATGTAAGACCTTACTGACTTTTCCATTTGGTATAATTTCTCATGGTTAATGAGCATAGTAAGCTGTGGTGTTGATTTTTATAGTTGGTATCAAATGTTCTATTAGTGAGTCAGCTACTCTTTCTGTTTCTTTTGGACTTTGTTCTATTATACAGCTGTAACAGTTTAATAAAAGTATTGACAGTTAAGACTGATTTTAAGTTGCCAATCTGAAAAGGCAATCTCATTTGTTTGCTGTTCTGCTGGTATAGTACCTGTTTGATCTTTGCAGTGACAGGTGAGTTTGCCTATTTGCAGCAAATTTGTGGTATTTCTGTGGTGCTGGTATCGTGATAAACAGCAACTTGCATGATTCTTCAGTGGCTTTAACTAGCTTTTTATCAAATAATGCCTCTCAGCCTAGACTGCTTTTATTATTCCAAGCCTCTAAGGTTCTTGCAGAAAAATGCCATTTGGGGAGTGGGGAGGAGGAGAAACAACCAAAATTGCCACAGATTGCCTTCCCCATATTTCCCCTTTCCTTTCCAAACCTCCTGCAGCCCAGTGTGTAATTCTTCCACCCCAGCATTTCACTGGGCAAGGAAATAGGATGAACAATATTTAAGGCTAAGCCAATGACTGGCCTAAAGTCCAATATGAGAGAACTAAAAGGAGTTAGCAATGAGGGATTTATCCCATCTGCATATTAGGAAGCTTGCCCCTCCCTTTCCAATGGGGTGTCCCATATTTCTAGCTTCTGGGATGCCAAAAGACACTGGATCTTAAAATTTATGATCATTTTAGTGACTGTGATGCTTCCTAAAAGATTTACCTTTCTCTGTGCCAGTATGTACTGTTTTTACATGTAAGAAATATTTAAAGGAGAACAAGACCAATAAAACAGATTTAAAAAAAAAAAAAATTAAGATGCTGATTATGAATATGGATCAGGTTATGAAAATCTGGCCTTTCCTGTCCATCCACACAGGTGAAACTCTCATCCACACATCTATCATCTCACATCTTGGTTTGGCAACATCCTTCTCTCTGGCTTTGAAAATGCAATGGTGCCCCGCTCCTATTCAAAATGCTGCTGAAAAAAATCATGTCTAGCCTGCCTCTCCAACCACATTCCCCTTCTCTTTGCATCCCTTCTTTGGTTCACCCTTTTCCATCACATCAAAGGTAAGCTTCTTATCTTCACTTTCAAGATCCTTCACAGCCTGTTCTCCTCACTACCTGTCATCTCTCAATCACTGTGGGGATGTCCGCTTCCATTTCTGATTCCCACAATTTCACTTCCATTTCAAGCTTGTTACGTTTTCAAGCTGCGCTTGTCCCTGTGCTGCCCTTCATGTGTGTGAGGCACGCTCTACTTAGATATCTACAAAGCTACCTTGTTACCTGTCTTCACATCCCTCCTTAAATTCTCATTTGCCAAGAGGCCTATGGAAAATTAATAGGCTCTTGTGGTATTGAGACTACTATCATACAAACAGGTATATTTTTGTTTCCTTGTATACAGTCTGCATGTATACAGTTGTTGCCTCTTGACTGTAGACCGAGCCCATGTCTATGTTATTGCAGAAAGTTCACCTAAGGTATGCAACTCCTTGAAACATTGAGATTCATATCTCATAGAACTGGAAGGCACCTAGAGAGGTCATTGAGTCCAGTCTCCTGCCCTCATGGCAGGACCTATTACCGTCCCTGCCAGATTTTTTTAATCTAACCTGCACCAGCTATGTGAATAATGTAAGCTGGTGTCTGACGTACCTCAGGTTGATTTACCTTGGGGTCTACAACATGTGGGGTGAATGGGAGAAACTCTCACTCTTCTCATCACTTGTAAAAATAAAGGGGTTGACTGTAGAGCTAAAGACTGTGTGTCTTTAATAGACCTGCTATATTGACTGCCAGTAGATTGCTCTTAAAGCTCGGATGCCTGCTGCAGTGTAGATGTAGCTTTAGACTGCCAACTTTCTGGGGTTGGGACAAGGTGCTTGTTCTTTTGTACAGTACGTAGCACATTTGGGATACTGGTCCATGACTCTCAGAACAAAAAATCAGTCCAGTAGCACTTTAAAGACTAACAAAATAATTTATTAGATGAACTTTCATGGGACAGACCCACTTCTTCAGACCATAGCCAGACCAGAACAGACTCAATATTTAAGGCACAGAGAACCAAAAATCAAGCTTGACATATCAGAAAAAAAATTATCAAGGTGAGCAAATCAGAGAGTAGAGGGGCAGAAGGTGGGGGGCGGGGGGGGAATCAAGAATTAGATTAAGCCAAGTATGCAAAAGAGCCCCTATGGTGACCCAGAAATATGTCCGTAAATATTGAGTCTGTTCTGGTGTGGCTGTGGTATGAAGAAGTGGGTCTGTCCCATGAAAGCCCATCACCTAATAAATTATTTTGTTAGTCTTTAAAGTGCTACTTTACTGCTTTTTTGTTTTGATAGTATATAGACTAGCACGGCTTTCTCTCTGTTACTGGTCCATGACTGGAACTTCAAGGTGCTGTAGTTATGCAGTATAAGTAATTAATAATCAGGCCTGCAGATGTGGGGTGCGGGTAGGAGTAAGGGTAGGGGAGAGATTCAAGGGGACCTAGGACTCCTGGCTGCCGCTGCTACTGTGGCAGCAGCCAGAGCCCCAGGCCCTTTAAATTGCTGCTGGAGCCTCAGGTAAACACACACTTAGTGGCACTGAGGGTTTGGGAGGCATGTGGCTCAGTCCAAGAAGTATGGATGCTGGTTTTCCCCAGCACTTCTGGGAATGCAGAGCTGCCCCCTTTCCTGACCTTACCCAGGTGTGCTCAGAGAGCCTGTTGGCTGCCCTGTTAATAATTTTATTAAAATAGCTATTTTTACAATGTAACACGTTCCCAAACTCATGTTGTTAAAAGTTTTTACATCACACCATCACTTACTGTACAGAATGTTTATGTAATGTGCATGTGAATCGCGGATAAGTGAGGGAAGAAAAGATAGGGGATGTTCACAATGGCTAGTAAAATATAAAGAGTGGTTGACATGAGACTGGGATGATTTACCATTCTCATGAGAGTCAAAACCAGTCAGACAAAAGTCAGACAACTTTGCGAAGTAACATTTATAGAACAGCAGAAATCTTGGGATCAGTAGTCCAGGATTAAATGTAGCAGAAGCCTTTACGGAATTATATCCCCACTCCACCCGCTTCTAGCGAGCCTGTTGTTCCAAGGCCCCATAGGAATGATAGATGTTCTGCAGTCCTCTTCTGGAAACATAAGAACCAGAAATTTCCTCTAGTTAGAGAACTTCCGAAATGACAAAATGTTACATTGCATCAAACTGAAGCATCTTGGAGCAGGTGACACAATGTTATAACTTGAATGATTTATTCCAAAATTCTGACCCTATAATCAGAACCTTAAGCACCTGACTTCCAATTATAAGGAATAAGCAAGGATCTAATGTGTTGTGCAATGCAGAAAACCCTAATGTGGTAAAGGCTGATGGGCATACTTGAGTGTAGAAGAATATTATTGCTGGCTAGAGTTACTGTTGCTGTTCAGTCAGCTAAACAAACATTGTAGAAAACTACAAAATTCTGACTGACTGCTACTCTGTGTATTATTCTAAGGTAAAAATGTCAGTTAAAGTTGTAAATATATTAATTGCTTAAAGGAAGAGAGATCGGATAGCAATGAATTGTAGTTTTCTCAGAAAACAAATGTTAGCCTTGGTATTCGAAGATAGGGTTGCAGTTAAAAGGTGGGGTGAGGGACTGGGGGTTGAGCCTGGGAGAGCGTAGCTAAGATCAACAAAAGCTCTTGGCAGGACGGTAGTACTCTAGGTCCGAAGGCAGTGCATTTTGAATCACATCAGGGTCTCTTACTTCCTCTTTAAGGTGCATTGCTAGCTCAGTTAATAGAGGATGACACTTAGTCTCAAGGTAGTTGACTTGAACTCTATGTTGATCTCATACTTCATGCTCTCCACAGACAGGGGTTATGTAAATTTTATGGCTGGTGTTCTACAGCAGGTCACAGATGCGATGATGTGAAGGTCCCTTCTGGCCTTAAAATGTGTGCAACGAGAAGCCTCCTTTTGTCCTGCATTTACAATTGTAAGCTACTTATGCAACAGAGTTTCTGATGAAGGAAACTTCAGTCAGGGCGGGGGCGGGGGCGGCTAAGAAATTTGCCTTCTGTGGATTGTATTTAAGGTGACTTAAGTCAACTGAACAGATGACCGTTGAATAATGTAGAACTGTGCTGTGCAGTTACAGTCATAGCAGAAAGCAGATGTCTAATTGTTTTTCCTTTATTTTCCCTCTGTCTCTAATTAGGTTTTATAGGACTTTCTGTTATGATACTATGTGAGAGCCTTTAATGTAAAATTGATAGGAGTATTTAAGTCTTTATGTACCATCATGGAGTCTTTGGCGTTTCTCTTTCAGGTTAAAAATTCTGCTTAGTGTTGGAGTTTTGATTTTTATTTTATTAAATATTGTTAATTTGTGTTTTTGGCGTGGTGACTATCTGTTGCACTGTCAATGTAGTGTTCATCACATGTATAAATGTATAAAAATACTTTACAGCTATCATGCATAAAATAAGGGAGAGGTTTAATAGCATAGTGCTGATGTAAACTGTTCTACAGAAAGATAATTAACAGTCCAAGATAATTGCAAATTTTTTTATTATTATCATGAAGGATGGAGATGGCAAATGGCTACAAGAGTTCACAGTGATGTATCAAATATTGATGTGATTGTAGCTCCAAAATGAATTTTTATTATAAAATGATTACTAGGGAAGTAGATACTACACTTCTGTTGGATTCTGAATCTAGCTCTTGTACTCTGTTTCCTTCTATAAAGTTTGATTATAATTTATTATGACCAGTTAACACTTCAGCAGTTCTTGCAAAACTGTATAAAGGTCATATCCCTGTGCTAAAGGTAAACTGCACATGGATTTAAAATAAGCTTTTGAAATGTATGGTGGATTCTTCAACTATACAAGTTAAAGGGGGAAATTTTCTACTCTATCTCATTTTTTAAACTCTTATGACATATGGTCCTACTTGGGTCATTGGCTCATCTACCTATCGTCTCTACCACATGCACTATAAAATTATTTCTCGAGATGGCACTTCAGTTGGCAAAACCATGAGACTTTCTTATCTCTTCCTGCAGTCCCATGCCTTAATAGCTACACATCCATCCTCTGAAACAAATAAGGTGGAGGTCTTGTGGACAGCCTGCTTCACTACATATCCCTGATTCACCCTCAATACAGATCCATCCCATGCACTGAATAAAGCAGTCGTCCCATGTGGGGGGGAAAAATAGTATGAGGTCCTGTCATTAAAGACCATGTCATAATGCCTATGGGCAGGATATCTGAATTAAGGTGGTAACCCTAATTCTGTCATTTTCTAATTTGAATGCTAGACTTTGCAGTCTTCAGAATGGTCTGGGAAATTACATGCACAAAACACCCAAAGTTACTATTATGTAGACCAGTTACTAAAGCAGGGGTGGGCGGTATGAGAGATGTTGGGGATATATTTCAGAGCTGTTTGATGACAGCAGAGGATTACAGAGACTGGGAATTCCTGACTTCAGTTCCAGGGTTTCCAGGGGAATGTTCTCAAATAGTTGTATGCCCCTCTTCCCCTGCTTTCCCTGAGCCCTTTTTGCTCCTCTTTCAGTCCTGACTCTCCCGCCTCACTGTTGAGCTCCTTGTCAGTCTCCTTACCCATCCTGTCTGAATCTTTCCCCTACCACTACCCAAGTTCCTCATCTGTGATCTATCCTTCTCCTCCTTCCCAGTTCCATGTCCTAGTTTACTCTCTCTTCCATGCTCCAGTCAGTTGGAAGATCTTCAGGTAGCATAAAGGTGTCATAATGAATGCCACACCATGTTTCCAGGAGCCTATGGTGCAAGGCAGATGGACAGGCAGCTGTGAAAAGAAACCTTAAATAATCTTTATAATCCTCTTGAAATGACTGTGTATTACCCCCATTTTAAAGGTGGAAAAACTGAGGCAGACAGGTGAAGATGCTCTCTGAGCTCCAAATAAATCAATGTCAGCAGCAGCGCATACTATTTTAATAAAGGGCATGCTATCACACTCACACTTTCTAGACTACTTTAGATTGTGTAGTCTGATCTTCCTCTGCAGCAGTTGCTGTGTCTGCATGTAAGTGCAGCCTGCCACTATCTTTCCGCTAGCTTATGGACATGTCTGACTTGATGTCTGTGACTTATATAATCACTTACTGATTTTTCTTTTGGAATCATGTTAATCTCGGTTATATTGTTTGTTTATGACAACAGCTCAAAAAATGACATTTCTTTCTGTTCCTTTACACTTGTGCAGATATAATTTTGAAGGAAATACTGCAGTTCTTGGATTTCTTTTGTCAGAAGAGATTTCTGTTTAAAGCTGTGGATGTTTGGTGGTGGTTATTTTGAAATCTAGAAATTTTATCAATGATATCAAGTGGGATTTCATTGTGGGCACATTTGGGGACTTGCCTTGAATCTAGGGCCTTGGTTACACACACAGATTTATGAGTTGCATTAAATTAGCATTTTTAAACTGTAAGTGAATTCATGCATTGTTGCTGTTGGTCAGTGAAAGTAACTGTCTATTACGCCAGGTGTGCTTGGTAAACATGCGATGGTTTGATATAGTGAAATGGGTTTGGGAATACAAGCCAGCTTGTTTTGCAGTGGTATCCATATAAATACCTGTTTAATCAGTGCACTGTTGATTATAAATGTTATCTTTGTATTTTAGACCGGTAGTACATGTGGATTGGGCACACGTCCTTTAGTTAAAGTGTGTATTTATACTTGCCCTCTGATACAGGATAACTTATAATTATGACTGAACACATTTTAGATGGGCTCCGTCCCCTTTGACAATGACCTCATTGCTCTTTTTCTGATAATTGCATAATGGTGGAGTATCCTTCATACCTAACCAAGCTACCACACACAAATGTGGTGGTAAGGACAGTATATAGAATTTCACAGGAACAGAGAGACTGTGTCTGCTGGGGGGCGGGGAAGGGGCTGAGGAACATGTGTATATAGTGTCTGTTCCAGATCTTGAATTAAAAGAAATCTGACTTCTGAGTAGTCTGATTGTGCGAACAGTAAAAATTCTTGCATGGTGACAAGTTTCAGAGAGGTAGCTGTGTTAGTCTTTATCTTCAAAAACAAGAAGCAGTGCTGTGGCACCTTATAGACTGACAGATATTTTGCAACATAAGGTTTCGTGAGCAAAGACCCGCTCATGCATCTGACAAAGCGGGTCTTTGCCCATGAAAGCTTACACTCCAAAATGTCAAAACAAAAAGCAGTCAAGCAGCACTTTAAAGACTAGCAAAATAGTTCATTAGGTGAGCTTTTGTGGGACAGACCCACTTCTTGAGACCATAGCCAGACCAGAACAGACTCAATATTTAAGGCACAGAGAACCAAAAACAGTAAGCAACTATGGTCTGAAGAAGTGGGTCTGTCCCACGAAAGCTCACCTAATGAACTATTTTGCTAGTCTTTAAAGTGCTACTTGACTGCTTTTTGTTTTGATAGTATATAGACTAGAACGGCTTCCTCTCTGTTACACTCCAAAATATCCGTTAGTCTATAAGGTGCCACAGGACTTCTTGTTGTTTTAGTAAAAATTCTGTTTCTCTAAATGAAAGTAACCAGACCAGCTATGGAGAAAGCTTTGGGTTTGAAATATTGTGGCTTCCATCACCTTAATCCTTCCAGGAATGGCGTGTTAAAAGTCCTATTGTCTCCATGTGGCAGACATTTCAATGCCAAATCGTTGTCTTAATGAGCTTGTAAAAACACAGGTTCTAAAAGTACCTTTCTGATGAAAGCTTGGGTGTGTTAGTTTGTGGGTGAGTGCCACAGGCCACCCAATGGTAATGCCGAACAGCATTTTGAAAAATATTATTTGAGATTTTTGAACAGCATTTGTTCTCCGACAACTTGTAGTATCTGAAATTTCACCAGTTCAGGCTGGTTTCCCAAGTTTAACTAGGTAACTCTTATACAGAGCTTTGTATCATCATCAGTGTTGTGCTGATACAAAATAGAGCCGCGTCTGAATCAAAGTCCTGGATCCAAACGCTCCTGTTTTTAAAGTCCAAATCCAAACTCAGATCTGAATTTTGCAAATAACTCCATTTTGTGAGAAGAGACCGAAGAAAACCTCTGGAATTGAACCCTTAAATAATACCAAGTTACCACTTGGCTTTAATTCATGGCGGTAACTGTAAGAACTAACCACGTTCTCTACAGTTATTTCAGCTAATGCCTACTCAAGACACAAGGCCTTTGAGCCCTGTTTGGGCATTTACTAGTCCACAGGCCAGATCTAACCCACAAAGGCCTTCCATTTGACCTGCTGGGCATCAACTGTTCTGTTTTGCTTTGTTCGACCTTTGGGGCTCTGCTGTAAGAGTAGCCCTGCTACTTGACTCCAACTCTGCCCTGGGCTCTTTGGGAGCTCTAGCCCCCAGGCTCCATTGCTGACCCTGGCAGCACCCCTATGCTGATCTGCCTTTGAGTATCATCACTCCCCCTGGCCCTTTGCTGGATCAGAGTATGCTTTGCAGCTGGGTAGGGAAAGGGGCTTCCTGGCAGGGGCTGTCATGGTGTGGAGAATTGGCCATTGCCCTCATAGCAGCTTCCCTGCTAGGCAGACCCTTTCCCTCCATGGCTGCAGTGTGTCCTCTGGGCCAACGTGTGCTGGCCTTGGAGGCATGCAGAAAAGTTGCAGCTGGAACCAGGAACAGAGTGCAGGGGCTAGAGCTGCTGAGAGCCCAGGCCATAGGCAGAGCTATGTAGCAGGACCTTCGTTGGTCAAAGCTGGTAGAAGCCAGGGGTGGAGCTGGAGCTGAGTAGAAAGCCAAAGAGCTGGTCTCACCTACTTTCTTGTTCTGTTTTATACCCTTTCATATGTCCTCCCCTTCACCTGTAACTGCATGTCACCAAACTGCCTTGACAGGACTCTGATCGTGGATACGAAGAAGAATGCTGTAGAGAGAAAAGGAGGACTGAAAAGAGAGACCGACATCAAAGCCGCAGTCGCAGCCGGTCTCAGGACCGAGACAGCCACTACAGCTCCAGCAAATCTAAAGACAGACAGCGAGGAGAGCTTTGGGGGAGAGAGCGGGAGAAAAAGAGAGACCGAAGCAGAAGTCCTAAGAAATCCAAAGATAAGGAGCGGTCCAGATACAGATGAAGCAATATTCTTCTGTTTTTGTATTTGTATAATGCCTTTGAAACAACTGTGCAGGTACCCGAGCAAAGGGGTGTTTGCCGTGCTCCTGAGTCTTTCAATTCTAGGAGTGCTGAGTGTGCCTGTGTAACCTTTGAGATTGTAGAATACTGCTGGATTCTGGAAGACTGACTCAATAAAGAGGAGTTTTGTATTTTATGTCCATTTCTTTGCTGTTTAATGACAGGGCTAAAAGTTGCCCTGGAGAGGTTTGGGGTCTGAGACCCTCCCCCATTGCCAGCCCATGCCCAAACCTCTACACTGCAATTTCTAGCCCTGCAGTCCAAGCCAGAGTCAATTGACCCAGGCTCTTAGAATCAGTACGATGGGGGTTGTGGCAGTGTATGCGAACCCAGAGCTAGGAACAGTGATCAGGGAGCCCGTGCTCAGTCAGGGTAGGATTCAGCACAGGGTATTCAATAATTGGCTCATATTACAACAGACCATCCAGAGTTGGACTGATTATGACAGTATGGCTGTCTCGTAGCCTTAAGAAACACAAGGCAGCTGGCTTTTGTCTGTCACTTTGTATTTTGCTATAGGAAAATCCAGGCTTTGAAAAAAAGGCTTTTTTTTTCTCCACTACATGTCAAACCCAAAACTATTAACACAAATTTGTTGTTGATACCTGCAGTATCTGTAGTTAACGCTGTTGAAGGGAGATGGATTGTTGGATACACTTTGTCTACAGTACAGGTAGCATCCGTGCAAACTTCATGTTGCCTTGCCAGTGTGCGCAAGTCACTGTACTCCGTACAGGAGTAACCTGGTAATTACTGACATGCAAGTGACTGAACTAGATGACCACCTGAGGACCCTTCCAGTCCACTTCTATGAATTAAATTTAGATTGTAGGTACCTAACTTAGGAGAGATGCCAAATGGGGCTGAGAAATTCTGACCCACCTACCCTCCTTTCACAGCATTTTTCACTGGGTGCAGGCTGCTATTCTGGAAAATTTCCAGATTCCTCTTCTACAAACTTGAAGGCCCAAGCACTATGAGAGAGATGGAATCCAGTCTGATACTTTCAGAAGAAATGACAGAGTGTAGCTGAATGACCTCTGTTGCTGTCCTTGTGGTGGTTTTATGGCTTAGTATAGTGAGATTCTTCTTTAATAACAAGTGATAATCATGCTCTGTATATCCATCTTCACATCTTCCTAAGAAAAGTGACTCATTCAATGCCTATTGAGTTCCTACTTCTACCTTTTTTACTTTTGTCAGTGCTACAGTAGCTTATCAGGATTAATATTGCCACTTATGAGCACAGTATTGAAATAATTAAAAAAAAAACCAAAAACTTCCCTGGTAATGTTGATTTGTAAAACCGAAAACCTCAGAGCAGAAACCTCAGCTCCTGTACCTTCACTTAGCTGTGGCTGTGACGTGTTTTCAAGGGGAAATTTTCTAACGCCCCAGGGCATCAGTGCAGTTGTCTGAGCCTAAGAGTTGGGTTTTTCCTCATCCCCTGCCTCTTCCATTTTACCTTATAGAATTCCCTTTTCCATAAATAGCTTTAAAGTACTGTTACACACTCTCAAGTATCTTAGTCCAGGGCAGGAAAAACAAAGTTATAGAAGAAGTGGGTCTATCCCACGAAAGTTCATCACCTAATACATTATTTTGTTAGTCTTTAAAGTGCTACTGAACTGCATTTTTGTTTTCAAAGTTATAGGGCTGAGTTTCAATGGGACAGCAACTTTTGCTCCAGTCCATGTGCAAACTCTAGACACCTATGTATGCAGTCCCACATTTTAATAGCTGTGCATGGAGGTAATAGAATTATGTTCATACCCTACAGCACCTGCCAGTGCTGTTGTCAGTGCACTAAAAATGGTTTCAGGAATCTCACAATGAAGGCCTTTGACATACTGATGGAGAATAAGGCAGCCTGATTTTTAGCCTTCTGATGCACTATTATAAATGGGGTGATTAGGAAGATCTACAAGTAATCAGTAATTCTGTTCTGTTCCCCATACATTTATAATCTGATTATTTCAGCTAAATTATTGTGCTGATGGCTTCCTGGTTTGATCTTCATATGTAAATATTTCGCAATTTATGAGTTTGCTCTAGTATGGTCAGCCTTGGTGGCAGTTTGTATTTTTACAGCATCACGAGCTCTCAGTTCAGGTCTGTTTTCTATAGTCAAAATGCTGACTTCTAAATACTATAATCATATGCTGTGAAATACTGATGGGGGCATTTGCCAGAGTTGTTGTTCCATACTGCCCCGTGCATGAAGACTTCCTCCAAATTCTGTGCTATCCATAAAAACGAGTTGTACTTATTCTGAGAAATATGGTTGAGGTGCACTGCCAATATGTGTGTGAGCTTTGAGTAACCAGGCGATCTTGTTGGTTGTCTTTTATCTTTCTTCACCCCATGATTGCCCCATGGTTTGTTGCTCAGTGTATGTCTGGTCTGAAATTCGTTTCTAATCCTGCAGTTGAGAGTCTATTGTCAAGTGCAAGATCAGCACCAGAGGCTGTAAGCTCTTTGGGGGCAGGGAGCCAGTTGCCTGGAAAGCACCTAATACCCTGATGCTAAAAACAGTTTGAAAAATTTTAAATTACAGTAGCTCATGCAAATGTTTATTGTACATATTACCTGAATCTCTAGCTACTGGCAGACTTTTTTGTTATTTGATGTGATGGTCTAAATGTAATGCATTGTGCCCGCATTAAGAACAATCACGAACTTTGTCGGCGTTGGGACAGATCTTTAAAGCTGAAGGATGTTTTTCAAGCGCACTTAAGAAATCCTGGGTTGAATAGAAATAAACTTTTTAATTTGATGCTTGTTTGGGATTTTTTAAGTTGAGAGTGAGGTGCTTAAATTGGGATAATAGAAAACACTGTGGAATAAGAACAACCCCTCTACAAAACAGAAGTCAAATCTGTTCTCATAGCTCTTTAAAGCACCAGTGGAATAACAGGTCTTGTCTTGTTTTGTTTTACTCTGGTCATATTGTGATAGACCTTTCAGTGGGGCTATAACATTTTCCAAGAAGCCAAGGAATTTTCTGCTTCTGGAACAAAGCTAGCCAATATGCGTCCTGATGGCATCAGAAGAAGACCTTTGAAAAACAACCTACCCTTGTGTAATACAGCTGCTAGCAAAGGCTTGGGGCTGAAAGAGTTACAGTCTAGTTTTATGAGTTTAACGGCTTTCTCTCATTCATGTTTGTAGGTTTTGTGAGAGGCTGGATGTGGGCCAACTTGTAGCCAGCCAAGCCAGGTTCTCCTCAGTCACCACTTTCTATAGCCTGTTATGTTGCTCCTGTTTGACTTTTTTTTTTTTGGGAAGGAGGGAGCCAGCCTATTTTCAATGCTGTGAGTGCTGCTGCTTCATAAATTAGATGAGAGCTAAATGTGCGTGTAATGCGCTCCCTCAGACTGCACCAAATTTATGGCAAAGTCTTTTCTCTTGAAATCAGTGGTATGCAGCAGCACAGGGTTTTTTGTAGCTGTAACACGGATCGCTAATCCAAAGAGGATGTCTAATAGCAATACTGTTTCGCTGTGTCAATGATGTGGGAAGGTGACTGTCTTGGATTCTGGAGATGAATTTTGCAGTTGAGGAAACCCAGTAATTTTACTGGGTGATAACAGTGCCAGACAAAACTCCAGAGTCATTTTCTGACATCAGCAGGGGGCATGAATCAAAGGGAATCTATCCAAACTCTGTTGTGCTTTGAGAAATGTTATCTCAGATTTGCTGTAAACTGATACACTGCATCCAGAGCCTTCTCCAAAGCCCAGAGATAGTCTCCTTGAGTTCAATTCCTTTGGTGTCAGGCCTTAATGTTAGAGCCTGCCATTTAGAATCTCTTTGCTCAGAACCCAGGCCCCCAACGTGGTATGTTCAGAAATAACAAACAGTCCTGTGGCACCTCAGAGACTAACAAGTTTATTAGGTCATGAGCTTTTTGTGAATAAAATCTACTTTGGACAGTCTTTGTGCCAAAGGATGAATGGGAACATAAATCCAACGTCAGGAATAGGAATACACATAAACCTGCAGGGGAACACTTTCACCTCCCTGGCCATTCAATAAGGCAGCAGTTCCCAACCTTTTCCAGCAATTCAAAAAGTGGGGGAGGGAGGGAAGCAGTGGAATAAGTAGCTAATTTTGTGCCTGAGGCAAGAATATAAAATTGTGCCCCCTCATGTATATATATTTCTAGTAGTTATTTCATAGGAAAAGGGGAAATACATGAATAATAAAATAACACCACCTTTATTATAGTTAATTATTTTATTATTAGTTGATCTAAGTTGTGGGGGAAAGACCCTGATCCCTAAATCACCCCCTCCCACTTAGAGGCTGGAAGGGCTAGGAGGAGTTGCACTCAGGAGCTAGGGGGTTTGGGGCTTGGGGTCACACTCAGGCTGGGGGGAGTCATACTCAGAGGTTGGTGGGACTGGGTGAGTCACACTGAGGCTGGGGGGAGATGCAAACAAAAAATGAAAGGTGACAAATCGGGTACATAGGACAGAAGGCAAAAGGGAAGAAGGGTGGAGGGGGTGCAAAAATTACTTACTGCAAGAGGGATGGTTATGAATATCAAAAGTGGAGAAGCTGTCTTTGTAATGTGTAATTGCTTCTCTATTGATAGAGAAGGCTGCTGGATGTGGCAGCATTAAGGAGCTGCAAATGGCTTCTTTAAGAGCCACATACCGCTTGGAGCTGCTAGCGAAATCTAATCACAACCCACGTTTCGGTCCTGATCCATAAGTTGGAATACCTGCAATAATGGATTTAAAAGTAGACATTCTTCTGTAAAAGAATTTTGCCACAAAATTACAGACTGAAACATCTGAATCGGATTTAACCTGGGCCTAAGTAAAGCTGTTAACAATCTTATGTATTACAAGAGCAATTTCCCCATATTTTGATATTCAAAGGAATGAGACACACCCTACTTAATTTGCTCCATTTGCTGTTCCTACTGGTGACAAATAACTCCCCCCTCTCTCTGCCTGACCACTACATAAATGATGGATTATTCCCCCCCCCCCCCCCACTCTAGTCATCTGAGGAAGGGGGTTTTCCCAAGGAAGCTCATGACCTAGTACATTTGTTAGTCTCTAAGTTGCCATAGGCCTGCTTGTTGTTTTTTTGAAGCTACTGACTTAACACATCTACCCCTCTGAGATGTGTGTGTGTGTGTGTGTGAGAGAGAGAGAGAGAGAGAGAGAGAGAGAGAGAGAGTGACCATCCTGACTCGGTAATATACTTACAAATGAGTAGATAAAGCAAAGTACATTCAAGTCCAAGTGTGAAATTTTTTCCCCCTATGTGTTTGTTGGTATTTTACCATTGACCTCAGGGGGCCTGTATTTCAGTCCAGGAACGTGAGCCAATATAATACATATGGTCCTCTAAGATGTAGGCACAACTGAGGAAGTCATAAAAAAAAAAAAAGCTGTCAGTTAGTCAACAGCTAGTGTCAAACAAAACTACTTAGGAACAGAGAGGAAGCCGCGCTAGTCTATACACTATCAAAACAAAAAGCAGTCAAGTAGCACTTTAAAGACTAGCAAAACAGTTTATTAGGTGAGCTTTCGTGGGACAGACCCACTTTTTCAGACCATAGACAGACCAGAACAGACTCTATATTTAAGGCACAGAGAACCAAAAACCGTAAGCAAGGAGGACAAATCAGAAAAAGATAATCAAGGTGAGCAAATCAGAGAGTGGAGGGGTGGGGGGGAAGATCAAGAATTAGATTGAGTCAAGTATGCAGACGAGCCCCTATAGTCACTCAAAGTTCCCATCACGATTTAAACCATGTGTTAATGTGCCGAATTTGAATATAAATGTCAGTTCGTCCACTTCTCTTTCTAAAACGGAGCGATAATTTCTCTTCAGTAACACACATACCTTATGTTATGTGTGTTACTGAAGAGAAATTATCGCTCCGTTTTAGAAAGAGAAGTGGATGAACTGACATTTATATTCAAATTTGGCACATTAACACATGGTTTAAATCGTGATGGGAACTTTCTGAGTCACTATAGGGGCTCGTCTGCATACTTGACTCAATCTAATTCTTGATCTTCCCCCCCACCCCTCCACTCTCTGATTTGCTCACCTTGATTATCTTTTTCTGATTTGTCCTCCTTGCTTACTGTTTTTGGTTCTCTGTGCCTTAAATATAGAGTCTGTTCTGGTCTGTCTATGGTCTGAAGAAGTGGGTCTGTCCCACGAAAGCTCACCTAATAAACTGTTTTGCTAGTCTTTAAAGTGCTACTTGACTGCTTTTTGTTTTGAAAACTACTTAGGGTTTAGCTTGACTAAAACATTCCTTTGGTGGAAGGTATTAACCATTTCCCAGCACAGTAAATTCCCAAATCAAAAACTATCATCCTCAATAGGAGAATTTCTGCTAGACCTTGGGTCTGTGAGAAAATACCACCAAAGCAAAGAGATGTCTGTAAAGCCACAGCACAGGGCTCAGAATACCATTTACCTACATTATTGTACACAAGGAATTGTTGGTGATTTTGTTTAAAAACTATGTCTTGTATTTCGCTAGTCCAAAATCAATTGCTGACTGAATCTAGTGAATGCCTTACTTGAGGGACCTTTTTAGCTGAGGTTATGCAGGAGGAGCTAAAATAGGACCAGTTAACACTACACAGGGTGTACGGCTTAAAATGCTACAGGTGGGGGTGTATGTATTCAGAGCATTAGCTTAGTTTTCTTCATTTGGTTACTAATGAACACTGAGCACAGAACTGGATCTGGTCTACAGAACGAAGCTGCATAGGCTTAACTACATTGCTCAGGACTGTGAAGAAAGATTTCATGACTAGTGTGATGTAATGAAGGTGACCTAAGCTCTACTGTAGACCACTCTGGGTTGATGACAGACCCCGTCTGTTGCTATAGACAGTGTCTACGCTATAGAAACACAACTGCAGCCTTTCTAGTGGAGCCATAACCTTATTTGCTTCCCCGTTCCCTACTATATGGTGTATCTTACAGTTGTTGGTTAAAGATACGCACTGCTTTAGGTAACTGAGGTAAAGTTCATTATGTCTGCAGTATTGGGGATGCAGGGGAGAGGCAGGAGTAACACTGAGCCAATATCAGTGTGCTGTGCTTTCATAAAGAATGAGGAAACAAGCAGATGTCGTCATGAATTATAATGGTCCAGACTTAATTTCAGTTATGCTTCTTGCTGGTGGGCTTGTCATGGAACAATAGCTGGTGTTTTGAAATCTTAGAATTGCAAAAAGAGCAGAAAAAAGCCCTTCCTTCTGTGGGGTTAAAGGCACTGAATGTGCAGCTGCAGCAACAGCAGCTATTTATAGTAAGAAATGTTTTTTTAAAAAAAAAAAAAGAAAAAGAAAAGAAAAACCTCAGGTACTGTTTCACAATGACTGCATCCCAGTAATAGTTTGTCATTCTGAAAAAAAAAAAATGTAGTCACTGTGTACTGGAATGAGTTTCACGAACTTTACAGTAACAAAGGCAAAGCTGTTATTGACTTTGTTTTGGCTGTGTCACAAGGTCCCTATCAGGCCGAGGCCCCATTATGCTAGTTGCAGTACATACAAAGTGTCGAAAGCCCCAGAGGCTTATTTTAAGACTAGCTGTAACGTGTGGGTATAATGAACGATAGGAGGGCATTGAGAAGACAGCATGTTGGCTAACAACCTATGGCCACATGGCTGTGTGCGTAGCTGGTTGGGCCAAAATCAAGTAAAGTTGAAATGTTATAAATACCCACGTTGGCAGGTTAGCATCTCAATAGATGTTGTGTGACAATGACTACAGCCTGTTTTGGTCAGTTTCAGTCATAGTTGTATATTTCATTAGTTCAGCTACTTCAATCCAAAAAGTCACAGTGCTGTATTGATAAGGGTCCTGACCCAAAAAGGAATTGGTGGCGGCAGGGTGCAGTTTGTAAAATTATTTTGAAGTTACCCTTCTGCACTGCAGCTGGCAGGGGGCTGCCTTCAGTGCTGGGTGCCTGGCCAACAGATGCTGCTTTCTGACTGCCTACGTCTGAAGGCACTGTAGAAGTAAGAGTGGCAATGCCATGATTACACCTCCCCCAAATAAACTTGTGAACCCCTTTAATTCTCTTTTGGGTCAGGATCCCCAGTTTGAGAAACACTGGCCTCCCCTGTGAAATCTGTCTAGTAAAGGGTAAAAGCACACAGACAAGATTTCATGGGCTATGTCTAAACTAGAAGCATCTGTCTACAGAAGTTACTGTTGGAAGAGATATTCGTACAAAACTTCTGTCAACAGATCATGTCTACACATAAAAGCGGAGCGATCTTTTGATCTGCTCTGTTGACAAAAGGGCCCCCAGGAGCATTTACACAACTCTTTTGTTGACAGTTTGTTGACAAAATGTATTTTGTGTGTAAATTCCCTGCAAGTTGTCCACAACACCCCAATTTTGTCTACAAAACTCTCTAGTGCAGACATAGTCCATGGTCTGTGATATGTTTTCTATAGCCATGAATGTGGAAGAGCAGGCTTCCTTCCTAATTGTGTTTTACCCCTCTCCATCTGAAGCAGCCGGTAGCCAGGGCACGTGCTCTAGCAGGAGCCATCTTACAGCAACTTCAGTGTTTCAGAGATTCAATCTATTTTCATTGCTGAAAGCTGCCTCCACCCTTCCTTGCCCCAGTAGTTACCAGCCATCCCAGAAAATTCCTTCCCTGGGCTAGTCCCTGCCAGAGAAACTGCAGGCACAGTACAGTTTGGTTTAACAGTGATAAGGCATGAGATGTAAGAACTCCACATATAGAGTAGTGGCAAGGCAGATCCCGCCATAGCTGAGGAGAGAGTGGTGTGTCTACATGTGTGTTAGTTCAGCCGTCCTTTTTGGCTATTTTATCATGGCCTTGCTGAGCAGTATCAGAGGAGCAGCCATGCATTCCATCGGCTTGCTGAGCAGGGATGCCCCAGCACTGAGGTACTTGAATGAGGGCTTGCAGGATTTCGGTCAAAATGACACCTGTTACCAAGAACTTGGAAGACAGCGTGGTGGTCAGCTCATGCTTTACACCCCCTTCATCCCCTGTCATTCTGATAAAACCTACTCCTTGGTAAACAGGTAGGACATACTCTTGCCTAAGAATGTAGGTGAACTTTTCCTTCCTATCTGAGTGCTGTTGGGTTCTCCATGGGTGACAAATGGCTGAACTTTATTTTGATGACTCAGAAGTTGTTTCAACTCTTTAGTTTCCTCTTCTTTTTCTTCTGCAACACAAATAAAACTCTAAAAACTCATGTAGTTAATTGATATTAGTCAACCACTTGAGGAAGTAAAACAATCGTGTGAAAGGGGGTGTAGCCTGCTTTCTGCACTTGTTTGCGTTCAGTTGACATCAGAGTTATAACAAGCCTCTAACTACAGAACTGACTTCCTTATGGGGACAGCATTGTTCAGATTTGAGCCAGGCACATAAGCAGTGGGACAGGGCAGCTTGTGATTCAAAGCAGAATATTGGACCGGGCACCGTGTGCACAGTGAGTACAACTCTTTGCTTTTATTCATTTCAGCCAGCGCTGAGGGGAGCAGAAAAGAAACTGAGTTTTCACCCCCATGAGCCTTTAGCACAACCAAATGTTTTCACCTCCCACCAAACATTCTGGAAGGCTCTTTTTCTTGGCTGGCATTTTCTGTCGTCTTAGCCTAGTTTTTCAAATTTCCTGCAGAGAGACTGCCCAGAGGTAAGGGTGAAGTTAGTGGCGGCTGGAACGTTTTAAGAGCTGTACAGCTAGTTTTTGTGGCTGCAGCTGAGGAGCAGCCAGTACACGCTGGGGATGGCCAGGAGTTCTAAGGCAGCAGAAGGGGGTCCACACATTCCTGGTGCTGCAGCATGCAAGTAAAGGAGACTGACAGCTGCTAGCTTCATGTCAGCTACCAACAGCCCTGAGTCCACACAGCCTAGGAGCAGCCCAGCAACATTCCCTTTCCTTTGGCTGGACTACCCAAGCCAGCAAGATATACAGAGGCATGGTTGGGAGCCTTTATGCTGGTTCTAGGATGTTGAAATTGTCCCCTCGTATCAAGGCTATACCCCAGTTATTCTGGCTCTAGGCAGTGTTTCCCAAACTTTTCAGCATCACGCCCTCCCTGTTCAGTTTTGAGAAACCTCGTCCCTCTTTTTCACCGCAGGCCAGCCACCTGTGAGCCACCTTCCTGAGCCACCGCACACACACACACACCCCACCCCCACAAAGCCAGGTACCGCCAGCCCCTCATCTAACCCCATCCTCCTCCTCCCCCACAACCCGCACTCTCTCACTTTTGTACAAGGCAGCTGGCTCCACACTGACCTTTGCCAGCTGCCTGTTTTTTTATAGTGGCTGCCTCGGGTCGTCCATGTGAAATGGCAGGGGCTGAAAGCCGGAAGCAAGGGGTGGCTTTTTCTTCTGGTGGGGCGAGTGATTCGGGGGGGGGGCTGCCTTTCATCACCCCCCCGGAATTTCTTCTCACCACCCCACCCCCCCGCCCAGTTTGGGAAACCATGCTCTAGGGCTTTAATCTGTCAACAGTGTGGCTCAAGACAGCTGCACAACAGAGGATCTGGCCCACAAGATGGAGGAAGTCATATCTTTTACTGAACACGGTTCTAGAAGCAGGGATCTTCCAAGCCATGCAGCGCTCCATTCGCTGCTCTGGCACAAGTAGCCACCTGCTAGGTCTTCTGATCCTGCAAAGAGACCAGGTGACTCTGGGGCTGGCGTGTGTGAATTGTGGTGGCTCGTTGGCTTCAGGGAAGCTACTCTCTTTACCCAGCCCGAGGTTCCAGCCCATCGTCTGTTTTACGTCTCCATGCATTGACCACTTGCCCGTGCATTGTTAGCAAGTGGTGGTGTTGCAGAAATGAGTCTGGAGAAGCCAGTGGCTGTACAGATTAGCTCAGTGAGGACATTAGTGTGAGTTCCCTCTGAAATGTATTTCTTCACCTTTAATGTTGCCCTCGGCCCACTAACTCCAGCTACTCTTTGAAAGAGAGAGAGAGTGTGTGTGTGGAGGGGAAAGACTGTCTATTCAGTAATGCGGTTTCTGTGCTCTGCTTTCTCAGACCAAAGTACAATCTGCTGGGGCTTGAAACCAGGAACTTAGGATCTAAAAGCCTGAGCCTTTCCTTTTGTGCCTGAGCTTAAAGATCCAGCTTGCACAGCTCACAGTTGGTAGCAGACGCCAAAACTGCTGTCTGGGCTTGGCCACTAGGCAGAGCCCAGAGCAACAGTACATACGTGTTACAAATATTGCCTGATCAGGAAAGCTCAGTCCAAGTTCTAGAGAGCCACAACAGTCCCGATCCTCATGGAGGCCGCCTGAATTGTGGTGCCCTGGGTGGAGTGGCTGCTGGATTGAAACCAATATCTCAGATTTAAAAGCATCAGTCTCCACAACCTGGGATAAGGAACTTGGTTTCTTAATGTAGAGGCTGCAGCAAACTTAGGAAACTGAATCTGGTGTGGATGGAACCACCAAGTGTGAGGGTGGGATGCACATGTGTGCTCCCTGCGGGGCACTACTCTTCTATAATTACTGATAGTATCAGTGCACACAGGAGCACTAGGCATGAACTGGGACCCTCCACAGTGCTAGGTGCTGTATAAACACAGAACAAAATGGTTGGTTCCTGCCACAGTTTACAATGTGCATCTAGGATGAGGTGCAGCAGCTGGGGCATACAAGGAAACAACAACACAGTATTGCTCAGCATCCTAGAAGTGGTTACCTTTTTTCCTCTCCCTACTTACCTAGTTGGGCCTATTGGTCATTCGTCTGTCTAGTGACCACATTTTAAATGGCAAATTCACCAAGAAAGTTTTGGAAATGTCTGAAAAGATCAGTACTGGCCACTGTTGGGAGATGAATAAACTTTGTTACTTGGTCAGCGTCTTCAGAAAGAAGACTGTGAGTATCTTTCACTCCTTTGTCAAATTTCAGGTTTGCCGTAGCATCAAGGAGCCCGAGGGATGGGCTAGGCCCCATTGTGCCAGGTGGTGTAGAAATACTGAGAAGAAGGATTATCCCAGCTCCAAAAATCTTGCTAACACAGGACATTATTAGAAATACAGTAGCACTAGGTTAGAGTGACCTTTACTCTCTAACAGAATTCTATGCAAAGTCCTATCCTGCGTCTGTAGAAGATGTTTCTTTGAAGATAGTTGTACAGGTGAACCCTTATTAATTGAAGCTCTGAGTTAAATAACATCTGCTTTGGATCCTGGGGATGCTTCCTGTTGCAAACTACCTCAGCTTCTCAGGAAGAAAATGTCAGCCTTCGTTCTTGCAGAGCTTGGGCCTGGTTAAAATGCCAACAGCCAATGTACACTAGTACTTTCTTCGTGCAGCTGCAGGGGCCAGAGGCTTTCAGAAGAATACCAGTGGTAAGACCCAGGTCAGTATTCCGAATGAAGACCAGAGAAGGTTATGTTAGCCTAGCTTACATTCAGGCATACTCATTGCCCCTGTCACCACAGCTTCTCAACAATGAATCCAGTAGAAATTAAAATTGCTTAAATAGGTGTAGGCTCAAACTGCTACACCTTTGTAAAAGCAAACTATTTTTGTTCAAGTTAAAGCTCCCTAAAAGAAAAGCTAGGACTCGAAAAACAACAGGGTCAAGTCGTGCATCAGCAAAACGTCTGAGTGATTTCCACGGATCACAAGATTTCACAAGCTCAGAATTTTTCATGAGTGCAAAGACATTGTTTTCAGAGTTCCAAGTAAGGCTGCAAATAACACATTCCCTCTTGCCACTAGCTGAAGCTTGCCATATTTGTTGAGTTGCTATGACATCTGAGCTCACTCCATTGAAATCAGAGATGTTATCGGTCGTTCATTAACCACACTGAGCAAACTGAAAATCCCCAGTTATGCTGTATGTGAAGTTATTTCCTGTGAGGTGAGGTTGGAGAGCAAGCATGTGTGTCTGCATGTACGTACGCACACATCTCTCACACGTGGAGTGATGCGATGCCTATCTTCAGCCACTCCCCCCATGAAGCTGACAAAAACTGGAGGTTCTGCAGAGGTGACTTTTGTAATGAGAGTGGAACAGCAGAACATTAGTTGTGTTTGAGGACCACCTGGGGCACTCTTAAGCCAGACTGGACCTAGTAAGACCTGCTTCTTGTACAAGTATCACTGTGTACTTGAATGGGAGGGTTTGGGGAGCGGGGCAGCGGTTCCTTGGCTACCACATTTAACTGTATTATTTAAAATCTTTTCCCTCTCTAAAGCTGATGCCAGCTCAAGGCAGTCACGCAAACAAAAACATCAAGTAGAAGACCAAGAAGCCTGCTGAGACTGGCCCTGGCAGGTTCCCATCCTGCATGCCCAAAGGGCCTATCTGCTGCACAGATGGACGCACACCTGGGCAAGATTGAGTTTTTCTGCAAGCTGGGGTATGGCAAACAGGACATCTGTGAAGTGCTGAAGAATCTGGGCCAAGGGGCCCTGGAAGACGATGTGCTGAAAGAGTTGATTCGAGTCGGTAGCAGGCCAGCTGTTCCGGAGAGGCAGCCTCAGCATCCTCTCCCCAGACTTGTCCCCCGTGGGTCATGTAGCAGTCTGGCAGTGTCCAAAGACCCTGGCGAGGAAGCAAGCGATCCTTCCAGTCACTTGCGACCTATTGTGATCGATGGCAGCAACGTTGCTATGAGGTATGTGCCTTTCCATTCTGATACCTAAAAAGGATTTAAGTTTCTTAGTAACTTTACGTTTTAATCCAGCCTGAAATTGCGCTCTCCTTGGTGGGTGATGTGTCTCATATTTGTTCATGGTGTTGTAGCTTATATCATAGACCCGCTTTCTCTCAGTATCAGGTACTCATTTTAAAACAATCACCTCTGACCCCTATGTTGAAACTAACTCTTAACCTCCTGACTATTAAGGTTTCAGCAGGCTGCTCTTCACTTTTAGTTCCTAAGTGAGATCATGCTCCTTCTACCCTCACCTAATCAAGAAATCTAAATCAAAATGATGAGGCAAGCAGGACAAGCCAGAATTTAGTGTTTATTGTAATCATGTACTTCGTTTTTAAAATTCTGATTCAGTTGTGTAAGTACAGATGAGGAGCAGAATAGTATTTCAGTTAATTTGTTCCTGTACCTTTCTGGGTATTTTGTCTGGATTTGTGAATCGGGTGACCATGACTCATGAAAGAGAAGGAACAGTCCAACTGACTGAAGAAGCAGTGAGCAGTTAAAATGGGAAGCTTTGGTTTTTGTCAAAACCTCAATCACTGACATTTTGGTTTTGCACACACAACTCCAAAACATCTCTGGCCCGTGCGTTTTGATTTTGGTTTTGATTTGTCGATGGAGGAACATGGACTATGCTACCTTTTCCAAGTGTTTATCATCTCAGCTGTGACTGTCATATTGAAAGAATTTTGTTTCCTCCTTTTAAGTAGTTTGTGCTCTACTTCTCAGATGAGAAACAGAATTTTTAAAAATATACCAACTCCCTCATTACTATAGCAAAAAAGCACAGGAGCACACAGGACAACCCACTCCCCATTGCACAAATACATGTCATGTTATACACTTGTGTAAAGCTTGTGAGGAAACTCCAGAGATTCAGAGTTAGTTCTGGACAAACATCCAAATGTTTCAATTTTTATGCAAGCGATCAAGCCCAGCAGCAATCACATTCCAAACACACGCACACTTACTGTCAGTTATTCCAGTTCAGCCAACCCCCCCATGTCCTTGCACATTAATGGTGTGGGGTGATGGGAGAGAGACAAAAAGGTTTCCCATTCAGCCTCCTCGCTCCAGGTGTTTGGGGGTGGGGGTGTTCCATACGTAAGCCTGATCACGGGGAAACAAGTGATCATCATCAATAACGATGGGCTCCGCGCCCATTGGTGTCCAGTGCCTCCCTCACTATTTCCTTCCATCTTTCCTTGTCCAGTGCAGACTGGCTTAGTTTCTGTGGACTAGCTCTGCACCAGTCTCCTATATCGTCTACCCATTCTCTGTGGGGCCTGCCTCTCCTATCCAAACCGTCCATTATGCCGAATACCAGGGTCAAAACAAGAGTGAGAAAGGAGAAAACCTATCCAGGGAGCTTGTCCCATGGAGAAGGAAAGAGGGTCCTGCCTTGTAATTTCTTCTTCTGACTGGAGGGAGATGCACCAATGATTTATCCTGCAAGCAGAATGGTGGGAACAACCCTTCCCAGAGGCTGCAGGAAGAAGGCTTGTTACAAGCCTGGAGGACCTAGCCCCAAGGCAAATAGGGAAGGAGCAGCACATCCTTTGGCTTCAGATCTGGCTGTCCTGCCCCAAATGGGAATTTTTTTTACCCTCTTGTGTTTTCTCCCACTCAGCCTAGAACTTGGTTCCTTCCTTACTTCACCAGGCCTTGGTGATCAGCACAGAATCCCTGAACTGCCCCCGCCTTTGCCAGATACTACTCCTCCTGCAGGATTTTCATTGATGCTGAGTTTCCATTTATCTCAGACTCCACACAGAGAACGCCCTTGCAGGTGCCTGAAGGTTTTCAGGGCAAATGGGGACTGCCAACAAGCTGTCCCTCCCCTGTTGAGCAACTATCTTGCCCTGCAGCTGTAACTTGAGTATGCCCTCGACCAGGGGTAGTATCTTGTGGTGCAGTTCGTGGAAAATTTGGACGCAAGGATAGGGCTTTAATACTGACACATGGCTCCACAGCAGTACTAATGAGGAGGAAAATGCTGTTTGTAATGATGTCCCAAAGAGCTTTGGAAAAGGAAAGAGGTTGAATTGTAGCCTGGGGGTTTATCACCCTGTTCTGGGCTAAACACCAAGGAGCTTATTTTTATTCTATTTTATCCAGATACTGCATCTTTCATAAAACAAATCTTGATTTAGGGATTGGAATGCAGTCATCAAAGGTTTCAGTGAATTCACAATCTGCTTGAATTTCATCCCTGTTGGCAATACTTAGAATTTTTTGTTTCGAGTCCCTAGCCAGTATTAACTACTGCATCCACCCAAGCACTCTCCAGGGTAGCTAAGTACGTATTAGTATCCACACAATGGTTAACTGGCTTGTTGAAGGTCACACAAGGAGTCACTGTCACAGCTGGAATTACAACAGAGATGTGCGTAGGTCCCGCCCCCTATAGCAAACCACCAGACCATTCTTCTTTGCAGGATGCTGTGATGGAAGGAGACTGCAGCTCCATAATTCAGAGCTCTCCACGGTCTGTTGTGCGTGTAATCTCATACTCCAGAAGTTACCAGAGAGTGTTTAAAACTAGATGGTGCTATGCTGTAAGTGCAGTAGATGGTTTTGGCTGCCATGTCTCTGCTGCTTTGAGCTTTTACACTATTAGACCCCAAATGAAGCCATTCTTACTTCAAACATTTCAAAGGAAGTCTCCAGTATATTTTGGTAGAGGAAAGAATTACAGCAAGACAACGAGATACAGTAGATCAGGCTACTGGGTTATTACAGGGGCTGTCATCTGGCCTTGGCATCCATAAACTTTGCATATCAAGGAACTGTAAGTTGTTTTCAATCTCCCCTTCTGCATGTCTGTTCATTTATTTCTTCCTGCTTATGTTTTAATTGTCTCCATGACAAGGCCAAAACTCTACAGTTCCTCCCAAGCCTCCATCATTCTCTGACTTTAGGGATATCACCAGGAAGTTTGTGATAAGAGTAAAAATTAGTTGGTATAACTGAAAACACTGTCCTCCCAAGAATGTGATTTCACATTGAACAAGGGGAGAGCTGGCAGGAGTGGCTTTCCTTTGGTCAGAGCTCCTTTGTATTGTAGGTAAACGGATTTTAACATTTGAGGTCTGGGTGAAGTGTAATGGATGTTGAAGGCTTTCTTCATCTTACTGTAGCACAGGAGCACCTGTATTTTATGATTGCCCCAGAATCAAGCAGAATGGCTGCTCCTTTCAATACAGGAAAAAAATACTCAGGACTCCCTACTGTAAGAACTATGAGGCTCGTGGGAGAGAAGATGCAGGAGACTCCTAGTATGTGGAAATAACTGGGAAGAGGCTGCATTATGGAAGTGTGATTACCCCAGTGGAGAAGAGAACCCTGATAGCAGGCAGGGCTGTTAGACCAAAAATATGCCTATTCTTTTGAAAAGGGAAGTGCCAGAATCCCACCAGCTGCGAACTACAAGAATGAAAAAAGTCATTTAGTCCTTACAGGTGTGTCTGGCAATATGCAAGCTGCCACGTGAAGGGAAGCATTCTAGCTCTGACTTTTGATTGTCTTATTTCTCTTCATATTTCACTTTTGTGAATGCTTATCCAGTACAAATCCTTTGAGCCTTTCACACACACAGCCTCAAGCACTTTATAGAGGGAGCTAAATATTATTACAATACTCGCTGTGCCAAACACAAGCTCATAGGGTCTAAAATCCACAGTGCCCTATTGTAAAAAATCATTGGCGTTACCTGGCTACACCATGATTATGTGAAGGGAGAGGCAGGCTCCTGGTTTACAAAACTTTGTTTATAATTCCTGATATTAGAAGCATGAAGCTAAAGCTCATTTAAAGGCAGCTAGCTGGCTCCCCTACATTCCATTCCGTAACAATTCATTTTATCATTTTAGGATAAGCATTTTGCTACTGGACTTATTAAGATTAGCCATAAAATACTTTCCAATGCCTTTGTTGGTTTGCATGCTAAACATACTCTGTCCAGGAAAGTAATTGTATAAAGGTTTCTAACTTATCTGTTTTCTCACTATAGATGAAGGCAGATGTAGACAAATTAGAGAGAGAGAAAGAGAGAGAGAGAGAGTGTGTGTGCGCACGCGTGCGTGCTGCAAAATTGAAAACACCAGTATGATTGTGGAGATTTGATATAGAGAGTTCAAAGTACAAAAATGAAGCCTGTGTAGATAGTGTGGGCGTGGGTATATTTTTCCATTTCAGGACAGTGCAGTATGGTTCAATCTTGGTTTGATTATTACTATATATGAAACCAATTACATTTATTTCCTTGTGCAGAGATGCTTTAGAGCAAGGAAATTACCTTCCTCCATGTATCTCCTCCTTCTCCACCCCTTGTCTGAAAGGTCCTGTTTGTAGTGAAATTTAGACAAGCCATAACAACAATTAGTACTTTATGGGGCACACTAAAGAAATTGAACAAGAATATAGGCTCTTGGGGGCTTTCTCAGATATTATTTCTCTAGGGCATCCTGAGTGATGCTGAATTTTAGTCATCCCGAGTTCTATAACTGGGTTTGCTACAATACAAATCCTAGGTTTTCCCCTTGCCTCTGGTCTGGACAGGCAAAAGTCCAACAATTGGGCCAGATTAAGGTGGCCTCAGGCACAGGATCTCATATTTCCCCATACCCACATTGTGGTTCTGCCTCTGGGTGTGTCACTGGTAGAAAGAACCTACACAGGCGCTCTGCTGGGATGGGGATGGCCAATAATGTGTTCTCCACACCCCAGGTTGACTCCTGCTTCTCTGTCAGCAGGAGGAGAGTGTCCTGCAGCCATCTTGGCTGCCATCTTAGTAAGACTAGGGCCGAACAAGTTTTATTTCTGAAGAGAAAATTGCCACTTCCCGTGTTTCCTGCAGCATTGCTCCACATTCAGATCCTTCAGTGAGCACTTTTTGTTCAGGCCACCGGGCTAGCCCAAAAGGGGACTCCAGTGCAGTGTAAGGTGGGCTCAAGTGAGTCTAAACTATATGTATCTCTGTGGAGTCTGAGGCAGTCAACGTGGGGGCTGGAGGAAATGGAAGGGTATCGCCCCACTTATATATGACCTTGAAGTTTAGTTGTCCTTGAAAACATCCCAGTTGTGGTACAAACTAAAAACACCACAACAAAAAACACACTTGTTCTGTTGGAAGCAGTACCTGCAGTTGTCCATCTTGAGCTCACTGCTCAATACGTAAAGGTAGCTTCCTCAGCTATCATTAAGAGGTGCTGGGGCTGAGGATTGTTTTGTATAACTAATTCAGCTTTTGAGAGCTGCATGAGTATCTCAGAGTCTCTTCCTGAATCTTATCCTATTTCCCTTTCTCTTTTCTGCTTGCAGCCATGGGAACAAAGAAGTGTTCTCATGCCGGGGAATTCAGCTTGCAGTGGACTGGTTCAGGGAGAGAGGCCACAAAGACATCAAGGTCTTTGTCCCATTGTGGAGAAAGGAACCACCACGGTTTGATAGCCCCATTACAGGTAGACAAGGCATTCCAAGACTTATCTGAAATATGTTCCAAATTAACTGTAAGCAGCACTGCTCCTCTAGCATATCTTGAAAAGGGTAAATATCAGGGAGCTGAAGAATTTGATGCAATTTGTTCCAGCAGAGAAAGCAGCACAGTAAAAGCAGACAGCAAGGCACACGTTTCAGCGCATTTCATTGACGAACCCATGGCCACATATATACTGCTGCTGTCTTTACAGCATGTGCGACAGAAATCAGAATCTTTTACTTCAAAAGCACAGACCTCGGCCAGCTGAGCTAAATGAATCTGTTAGCTCGTCGCAGCATTACGTATGGTAGACCTGTCAGCTGTTCCTGGAGAGTGACGTTTCTCTAACAGGAGGTACACACAACACACAACTGACACCCAATCCACAACCATTTCCTGTTCTGTCAGTCTCTGTATAGGCACTTACTGTGTTTAATATAGAAAGCCTGTCAACTAAGCCTAGATCTGTGTGGGGTGGGGGGAGTGAGAAGGAGAGAAGATATGAGTATATGAATATAAATCAGCAGGAACCCTGAGCTCATTATTGTGCTGCTGCTTCTAAATAAGGAATAAGAGGAATAAGTCACTTGGAAGAAAGAGACAAGAAATAAATTTTTTGTCACAGGTGAACTGCTTGTGTGTGCCTAGAGCTAATGTTTACTGCAGCAACAGCAGGAATAACTGAAAATAAGCCAGGCAGGCCATAATCTGTTAAGAACTGATTTTTGGACCACACATGCATTTCCTCTTTATACAGTAAACTCTTTCATATCGGGCATTGTATCATTCCCTCAAACAACTGGCATTTTAACCGTAAGTAAATGTTAGTTGTTTTTCATAAGTACAGTACAGTGAAAGTACACACAAATACAGCATAAGTTTACAGTGTACAATACTACTATTGTTGGTAAAGTACTCTGCATACATTTTTGTTTTATCTAATCTTGTTGTTCTTTAGTGTTATGCATTGCTAGGTATACCTCTCTATTAGCCAGATCATTTGAATATCCAGCAACCTTTAGGTGCCCAGGGCTGCCAGATATGAGAGAGTTTACTGTAATTTAGTAACATAGTACCCAATCTCAGATATGTGAATTCATATATGTAAAGTGGCTACACCCCCCCCGCCCCCCCCAGGCTGATTTTGAGAGCACCTTTTGCTCCCACTGCGGTAAACAGGAGTTGTTGTTTCTCAGCCCAAAATTTAAAAAAAAAAAAAAAAATCAATATCTGAGGCTAGTCTCCAGAGATCATAGTTAAACATCTATGTAAGTTGCCTAATTTATAAGATCGCTGACTGCTCATCAGTTCCTGCTTATGAAAAAGCACCATTTATGTAGTTCCCTGAATCTGTATTTAGGTACCTAACTTTAGGCCCATATTTTTAAGGTGGTTTTAGACTGTTAAAGGACTCCAACATATGCTTGATACCTCCTGATAATGAATTTTCCTCCCTCTTGTGTTTGTTTGTATTCAGATCAGCATATTCTTGACGAGCTTGCAAAGCAAACCATTCTTGTGTACACGCCATCCCGCAAGGTGAAAGGCAGGCGGGTAGTCTGCTACGACGACCGCTACATAATTAAAGTGGCCCGTGAGAAAGATGGGGTGATTGTTTCCAATGACAACTACCGCGATCTCCAGAATGAGAATCCTGAGTGGAAGTGGTTCATTGAGCAGCGGCTACTCATGTACTCCTTTGTCAGCGACAAGTAGGGGACACTTGTCTTTATGCTTTCTTTCCTTTGGTTCACATACCTGAATTCTACAGGCCAAATTGAATCCAGCCATAAGTGCAACTTTATTTCATGTCAGAGGGAGAAAGTGTATTTTTAAGAGTTCGGTGGGGGTTGGGGGTCCTGTCTTTAGTTTATTCTTTCTCATCCTTTGCCTCAAAGGTCTGGTGTAGCTCCTTGAGGCACTTGTTTATATCAGATTGACTAAGAGATGTCCTAGGACCCATGTAGCGCCTGGCCCCTGCAAGTGCAGAGCAGGCAAGCTGAGATGAAAGTAGGCCTGCATCTCCATTACACAGCACTAACGGTTATTTTGGTCAGATACACAATGCAATTGATGTCTGTGAATGGGGATGCATTTGGCTGCTTGGAGGTATGTCTAATATACCTAGTGGGATAGGGTTGAGTTAAATCTGTCCCTCCCTCTGGGACTAATTCTTTTCTCTTCGTTTGTAACTTCTCTGCTTTGGTAATCATCCTTCTAGTTGAAGCAGAGAGGAGCCAGGGCTCTGCAGTTAGATCTTGATCTCCCACATAACTGATCCTGTCACTGTTGCTGGTGGAGGACGCTCCTGAAATTCATATGATGTCTGTGATGACTGCAGACCTGAGTAGTGTGTGGCTCATTCCCAGTTGTGTGTGTCTTTCTCTGTCTCTGAAAAGTTTGTTACTCAACTAGTCCAGGCCTTTATGTAGCTGGATAATATGCACTGAGAACAAGTTTTCATTCCCAGTGATGGCCTAAGACGTGGTGCACTCAATAGATTTTTGCCTGCAGCAAATCAGCCACCCAACCTGCACTAACCTACTTAGCAATGAATCCCATAGGATGGTGGTTGATTGCTTCGTATCGCCTACTTGTTCACGTAGCAAGGTTACTCCCCTTGTTATTTATTTGTGTCAAACATTTATAATACTTCTCCTTTTCCTTTGTCGTTCTTTCCCATTCTTAAGGCTGTCAGAACATTTTCACAACTGTGATGCAAAAACCAACAACAGTCTAGCTATTTTTGCTAGGTACATTTGCAGAAGTCTGTATGAAGACAGCCCTTAGTTGTAGGAGACTGTCTAAACCTCAGCCTTGGTCTCAGCTGCTGGTTCCATTATACACAGGCAGATTGGGAATTAAATCCATCTCCCTCCCCGCACCCCCAAACACTTAGCCAT
Source organism: Carettochelys insculpta (assembly GCF_033958435.1). NCBI lineage: Eukaryota > Metazoa > Chordata > Testudines > Carettochelyidae > Carettochelys > Carettochelys insculpta. Next base: position 95,593,590 of record NC_134139.1, read on the forward strand.
GGCCACCAGAAGACCAGAAAGGAGCACTGGCTAATCAGCATTTGTTGAGAGAGGTCTGAGCTAGTCAGATCCAAGTATGAGCAGACAGGAGCGCCTTTGCTTTCTAAACCCCTCTCTGACAACTTCTGGGGCCTAAACTAGTCTGTTAGATTCACTACCTTTGTTTCACCAGCCAGCTCATTCCTCACAGGGGTATTGAAAATTACTTATGGCTAAAAAGTGCTACTTAGTGTTGCTGTTGATGCTCTTCCTGATGTATCCCATTCAGAGGACAGGGTAGGGGAATTAGTACTCCAGCAGGCCATGCTTCTAGGACTAAACGTACCACCATATCACTGCATGCAGAGTTTGCTAGGCCAGGTATTCAACAGGAACCTAGTGCTAGCTCTTAGCTATGTTGCATGTGCTTTGCGAGGGGAGATGAGGTATTGGCAGAGCATTGAGCCATTAGGCCTCACTCTGATTAAACTGGTAGATTTGAGTCAGCCAACTCCTGTAGAGAGGTGAGGGGGCCAAATGCGGAGCCCTGTGTTACGAACACCTACATGCACCCAGGCAAATACAGGGGTTTAGGCAGACATTCAATGCCAGTTTGTTTCAAAAATATCATCCAGGGCCTAACGCTGCAAAGTCAAACCCACTGACTGGCCAGCATAATACCCAGGCCCTGTCTCTGCTGCTGCAGAGTCCAGCACTGAGCCCAAACCCTGGCAGGAGGGGAGGTGCGCTACAGACTGGCAGTACTGGAGCTGTAGGACTGGTCGGCTAAAAAGCATTAGTTCCCTACCAGCCAGACTGTGGTTGTAACTCAGAGGTCTCAGATGTAAGTGGATGTTGGGGTTTTTTTTGGCAGGGGAGGGTCTCCCCTCCCTTTTGGATGGCCGGTGTAGCTGTTACAAGGCTTTTCTGCTATAATCTATTTTGCTCCTGGTTGTGCCCAGTTCAGACTGTGCAGTAGATGTTAAGTGATGTACAGACGTGCTCGAGGAGGTGGCTATTGAGTGACTTCTGCTCTGGTTGTTTTTCAGGTTTATGCCGCCTGATGACCCACTAGGCCGTCACGGCCCTACTCTTAACAGTTTCCTCAGCAAAAAGCCAGTGCTTCCTCTCACTAAATGGCAGGCCTGTCCTTATGGTAGGTTCTCTAACTCCAAACAGTGCTGCCTGCCTGTCTTCCTGCTGCAGCTACGAGGGATGGGCACAGCCCCATCTCTGGCCAAAGCTGCAGGCTGAAGTCACATAGCACCCCCCCCGCCTCACGGAGCGAGGTCATAGAGGTCTGGTAAAGTCACAGCATGTCACATCCCTGGCCTCTCTGACTATGTTGTAGCCTTCATAGGTGTCAACTCTGGGTACTACAGAGCTGGAACACTCATGGGGGGGAAAAAAATAGCAGATGCTCAGCAGCCCCCCGATCAGTTTCTCCCACAACCCCAGCACCTCTCACCCCCCAGCGACTCCACTTCTCTCTCCCAGCTCCTGCTGCGTGCTGGGGCTGGGGGGGGGTGCACTGTGGGGAAGGGGTGGAGCCTGGGACAGAGCAGACATCAAGCCCCCCGAGGAAAGTTGGTGCCTGTAGTATCCCTTAGCAATGGCAAATAGCACCTCCTTACCTCACAGCTGTGTTGTGGATAAATACATTAAAGACTATGAAGTACTCATATACTGTGGGGAGAGGTATCTTTAAGCATCTAAAATAACTTAGTATCTGTCTGATATGTAAATGCCCCATTTCTGCCTCACAGCCCTCAATGTTTTCTTTCAGGCAAAAAATGCACATATGGCAGCAAGTGCAAATTTTACCACCCAGAACGACTGTATCAAGCTCAGCTGTCAGTTGCTGATGAGCTCCGAGCCAAAACAAAGGCCTCCTCTCAAAGCTCGGGGACAGAGGAAGGGAAGTTGAAGACCTCCCTGACTGGAACCCAAGGAGAGAACTCAGCCCCTGGGGCTTGCGTGGAAAGGCTGCAGCAATCCAGCTGTGCAGCAGGCCAGAGCAGCAGCTCCACTCAGAGCTGTGCAATGGATGGGTTCCATTCCACACAAGAGGAAAGATACTACATGGAGCACTTGGCAAGAGCCTGGGGAGCCAGGCACCTGTGTAAACTGGAACCTGGAAAAAAAATATTGCAGCAAAACTTAGGGAGAGATCAGAGTCTTGTGGAAAAGCAGCTGTCTGCATTATCCCTCAGGGACAAGATAGACAGTGCAAATAAGCCAGCAGCCATCTCTGAAAGAGTGCAGGCAATGGACAGTCCCTATCACTGCTGTAATCTTAGACACACTCCACGTGTTTCTGACCTCAACCACAGTTTGGACTGCATTTGCTTGCAACAGTGTGAGCTGCAAGAGAGGGTGCTGCTGCCACCTTATCCTTGTAGGCCCCACGCTCACTCTAGGTCCCAGCACTGTTGTAACATGCAAATGTCAGCAGTGCAGAGTCAGAGTATCCCCTTCGTTGTGGACAGATCTCAGCCCAAACATGGTCTGAGGGCTCAACAGCAAGAAACACACACTTTCCCATCTCCTCTGATCAGCCTAGTTCCCTATCAGGAAGATGTCCAAGGCCAAAAGCATATGCGGAATCAGCCTCCTATTCAGCCATTTTTGTCAGACCCCAGCAAAGGGCCCAGCTCTTTCAGCTACCCATCCACTTCTCACAGCGAGTATCTCGCCCCAAATCATGCTCCAGAGTCCCTTGCTGGCACACGCATGCACATCCGAAATATGCTCTGTTCCATCTTCCCCTATGATGAAGTGGATCAAGTTATGTTCTTGTACCCTGAGCTCAAGGATATGGCTAGTTTAATTGTACTCATTCAAAGACACAGACACTTACAAAGCAGTGAAGAGTCCCTTCACTGCAATGGCCAAAGATAAAAATAAAAGCAAGAGCCTGCCAGGTGCAGCCAGAGAGCAAGAGGCCAAGATTGTTTCCAGCTTTGTCCCACTAAGGCCTCAGAATGCAATAGCCTGTCCTGTGCACTTTGGAAAAGGCAACTGCTTAGTCCTGCTGCAGGTGAGCTGGGCACCCAAAGGCTGAGATGCACCACATTACGCATTAGGTGGGTTTTAAAAGCTTGGCTTAAGAAGTTATTTCAGAAAGCTCACGTGCTCTGTGAGCCTTCAATAGACTTCTCATTGTAGGAGAGCTGCCTTTGATCTTCATTCACCTGAGTCACACACCCTGGTTACATTTTTAATGTGACCTTTCTTCCCTCCCACCCCTTGTCAGTCTGCTGTCCCCTATATAAGAGAATGTTGGCTTTCCAACATTGCACATTTGCTTTTATAATTACAGTCATTGGGCCTGATCCTGTCCTCACAGAATTCTTAACACACACTCCCTGGTGTGGGAGCAAGATTGGGCCCATTTTATATTTCATAAGCTAAAGTAGGTGTCTCTTAAAAAAAATCTATTTTGTTTGCTAAGAAATAATAGCAGGTTCCTATAGACCACAGTGGAGAGAGAGAGAGACAGCTGATGATAAAACATGTTCAGCACTTACGTACAGTTCAACTCCATTTAGTGAATTTATCTTTGATTTAAAGCCTGAACTCTTCTGAATTTCTTTCTTTCTGGACAAACACAAAGATGTTAATAATGAGAAGAGAAGGCGCTGTTTTCTTAATGAAAAACAAACGTAACTGACTTAAACTGACCTTATCTGCTATGGTTCCATAACATGATCATTGTACAGCTGATTTATGATGCAAACATTTAAACTGTTCCTTTGGGACAGGGTTGATTTTTGGTAAGCTGTAAAGCTGCTAGTCTGTGCAATGTGTCATTAGGTTACAAAACATAAAATCTCAACGTTGATCTTTTTTGGGAGCCTTTTTGAAAAATTTCCAAAGTCTAAGTAGGTTGCTATGACACACTGATATTGTAACACATTAAATGTTTTTTTTTTTAATTATATAGCTGCCCTTGTGCTTTAGAAATAAATATTTTTTACATCTTTTTACCTAGTGGTGCTTTTTTGGGAGTGTTTGCTTCCAGAGTAATATCGGCCAGCCCTGCATTCACTCTGAAAACCACACTTACCATCTGCACAAAAGAGCTAGTGCAGCTTGACAGCATTAGTTTCTGATCATGCAGCACAATCACTGCAGTCCAGCAGCTTGTCAGAGCCCTTGATTTATTGCTATTTAGCCGTAGTGGGTTTTCTGAGAGCGCAAACAAGCCTATGCTGTAACACTATTACACTACCACATACCATTTGTGTGAATGGCACAGCCAACTTGACCTTTTCATGGCCTCTCACCCTGCACAATGCTCAGCCTCTTTATAAAGATGTGCAATGTTACCAAATGAGACCTCTCCACCCCTACTGCTGCTAGTGTTGTGCATCATACTGTGTAACTTATTTCACGTTAACTTATATCGAATTTGGTTCCATCCATACAGCACCAAAGTTTGAAATAAATGACTATTTTGTAGTTTCTGCTACCCCTTATACGATACATATTTTGAGCATGGTGTTTAGCTGCAGCCTTGCTATTTCCAAATGCATTTGTGTTGCCAGAGAAAAATGGGGCAGAAGCCTCAAAGTCCCAAACCTTCCCAAATCCTTAGCAGCTCAGCAGGTGTCAATTATTCACCAAGTTGTGCTTTTCAAAAACTTGTGTGTTGATTCCAACTGCCTATCTAGACGACTGCCTCCTGAAAGGGGTCTCAAGGGCAGATGTCCTGCGCATGATACACATCACTACAAGGACCTTCCTATCACTAGGCCTAGTCATCAATTTCCAAAAATCAGCGATGGAGCCCACACCAAACATAGAATTCATAGGGGCCACACCTAGACTCTACTACGTCGAGTGTGTCTGCCCGATGGCCATTTTCGCACCATCAAATCCCTGGTGCAGGTGATAACGTACAGCCACACAGTGCCAATCCTAACCTGCCTACAGCTCCTGGGGCACACGGCGGCCACCACGTTTGTGGTGCAGAATGCCAGGCTACATATGTGAGGCCTACAGCACTGGCTGGCGAGCCTTTACAGGCCAATGATTCATACCATCAACAAAGTGGTATTGCCCACAACAGAGGTGCGAAAGTCGCTGGCAAGGTGGGCAGACCCCAAGCACTTACTACTAGGGGTGCCATTCCACCAACCGCAAATTGTGGTTTTTCTCCTGACGGACGTGTCCCATATAGGATGGGGAGCGCACATACACAGCAAAGTGACACAGGGGCAATGGTCCCCCACAGAGATGGCAATGCACATAAACATATTGGAACGCAGAGCAGTGTTCAATGCATGCAGGCACTTTTGAAAATACCTATGGGGCAAAGTAGTCGGAGTCAATAGCAACAACACCTCCACAATGTTCTATATCAATCATCAGGGCGGGGCCAGATCTCGTACACTATGCTCAGAGGTGGTCCGACTGTGGAATTGGTGCATTGCGAACAACATAACGCTCAAAGTTTCATATTTGCCAGGTGTCCACAACGTGAAAGCGGACCAATTAAGCAGATGCGTTGCTCTCACACACGAGTGGCAAATCCGCTCAGACCTGCTTGGCGAAGTATTTCACAGATGGGGGTTTCCCCAGATCGACTTGTTTGCCACCTACACGAAATGCCCGCAATATTGTTCCAGAGGGGGCATTGGGCGAGGTTCTTTGGGGGACGCCTTCATGCTTTCATGGGAAGGTCCCCTGTTGTACGCTTTTCCTCCCACAAAGCTCATTCACAAGGTCCTAGAGAAAGCCAAAAAGGAGAAGGCGTGCATAATACTTATAGCCCCAACATGGGATTGACAGCAATGGTTTCCCTTGCTCCTACACGTCATGCTGCCCGCCACTCCCCCTCCTGATAGCGCCGGAACTTCTCACGCAGAGTCAGGGGACCATAGCACACCCCCATCCTCGAATGCTCTGCCTACAAGCATTGCTAATCCATGGCTCAGGGCCTTAGAAGAAGTAAAAGAAGGAGTAAAAGAAGCTCTGGAGTGCAGTCGGTGGGCCTCCACCAGGAAGACTTACACTCATAAATGGAAACGTTTTATATCCTGGTGTTTGTCCAAGCAATTGGCTCCTCTGGACGTTTCCATTCCCACAATCCTAGAGTACTTACTGGAGCTGAAACAGGGCGGACTCTCTTTATTGTCATTAAAGGTCCACCTTGTGGCTATATCAGTGTTCTGACATATAGAGGAGGGGCCAACCATATTTGCCCATCCCATTACCGCACGGTTCCTAAAGGGGCTGGCAAACCTATATCCCCCGCGGAAACCGTTATCGCCTTCATGGAGCTTGGACTTGGTCCTAGACACACTGTCTAGACCCCCCTTTGAACCATTGGCCACGGTACCCCTCCGGCTACTTACCATAGAAGCAACTTTTCTTCTCACAGTTACATCAGCCTGAAGGGTGAGCGAACTAGCAGCAATAATGGCAATGCCATCCTATACAATCTTTTCAAAGGAGGCGGTGATTTTACGATTACACCCGGCCTTCATCCCCAAGATTGCCTCAGAGTTCCACATTAATGAACCAATAGTTTTACCTTCATTTTATCCGAAACCGCATACCTCTAGTAAGGAAGCGTGGCTGCATTTACTCGATGTGAGGAGGGCGTTGGCTTTTTACATAGACAGAACTAAGCCCTTCCGAAAAACAGACAGACTCTTGGTGTCTATTGCACCCATATCAAAAGGGGAAGGCCTATCCTCACAAAGAATTTCAAACAACATTGTATCATGCATAAAACTGTGCTATGGGCACCGTAAGACCCCTCTACTAGCTCCGCCCAGGGCTCACTCCACTAGAACAATGGTGACATCGACAGCCTTCTTCAAATGAGTTGCATTAAAAGACATCTGCAGAGCGGCGACATGGTCATCCTACGACACCTTCGCCAAGCACTATGTGATGTACCAGGTGTTGGATGAGGATACACGTCTATCGACAGCTGTCCTTTCAAGGGCAAGCTGCACATAAATCTGGTACCCACCTCGATTTTTGGGGTCACTGCTGGGTAGTCACCTACTGTGGAGCACCCACGGGGACCCCTTGAAGAATAAAGAGAAGTTACTCACTTGTGTAGTCATGATGGTTCTTTGAGATGTGTCCCCGTGGGTGCTCCACTACCCACCCATTCCTCCCCAGTTCGGAGTTCTGCTGTGTGTCTTTCAGGAGCATCCGGGGCGGTTGATCGAGGAACTGGCGTGGACTGGATTCCACATGTGACCAAAAGCACGTGAAGGACCGACGCGCATCGGCGCATGCGTGACCTGACAAGAAACAGCTGGAAATTTCTGATCTGTGGCGCCGGGGCGAGCCCATCACCTAATGTGGAGCACCCACGGGGACACATCTCGAAGAACCATCGTTACTACACAAGTGAGTAACTTCTCTATTTACTCAGTGATGAGCTTTTGTGGGGCAGACCCACTTCTTCAGATCAATTTCTGATGAGGAGTGGTAAAGGGGATGTGGGCAGCTCTGCGAAATGCGCTGTGACTAACCTGCATTGCAATAGCCAAGGGGAAAGTGTCTCAGGCTGTGGGTCTGAAGAAGTTAGCTGCTTGTCTGGGCAGAAAAGCAGTGTCTCTCTGAATGAAATCCCTGCATGTGAGTCTAAATCCTTAGAAAGGAAGTTGGAATTGGACCAGAGACAGGAAAGGTGCAGGGAGCAGAAGAAGGTTTCTGTGAAGCAGGTTGAAGTTAAGGATCAGGTTTCATGGTAGGAACTCCTAGTTAGTGTACACCCAGCTCTGCCTCTTGACCCAGCATCAAGGTGTTAAAGGAAATTGATCTGACAAAGTGGGTCTGTCCCACGAAAGCTCATCATCGAATAAATCATTTTGTTAGTCTTGAAAGTGCTACATTTCTGCTGCTTTGTTTTGTTGGAGTACAGATGAACACAACTTCCTCTCTGTTACTATTCAACATCCCTAATTTTCTTAAATCAACAACTGGATTGTAAAGATAACTGTCATACCACCTTAATTTACATTATTAAAAACAAACTACCTTTAAAGTTTGCATGAGTTCCTCAGTTACAGCATGGAGGGAAAATTGGTCAAAAATTAAAGTATGTTGTTACAAAGCAGTAACACAAACCACCCACGCAGGAAGCAGATCAGAGGACAAAGGCAGAGGGGAAGAATGGGTAAGATTCAGACACCAGGTTTTGATTCAGGAGACCTGGGTTCTGTTTCTGCCTCTGTCAGAGACATCCTATATGATTGAGCAAATCACAACCTCTGTGTCTAAGATTCCCAAGTATAAAATGGAGTAGGGATAGTGACACTTCTCATACAGTTGTTCAGGATAAGTCCATTAATGACATGAGGTGTTCAGGTTATACTCCAGTGACTGCCAAAGGGAAGTCTATAAATAACAGATCATCTTGCCCCAGTTTCCATCTTTAACATAGAACGTTCTGTAAATACAACTTAAAAGATTCCATTCCTGCACAGCCAACCCTGACACGCAGTTGACAAAGAAGCATTGGAACTTTCATAAATGTAAACTGAACAAAATGGGCTTCATGGCTTCTTTCCTGTCTTCCAATTGTCTTGTTCTTAAGAGAATACAAACAATCATTAAATTCCACTTAGAACGTCACAGCAAATAAAAACAACCAAAAGCAGTCTTGGTGAAAGTCTATCAAAACCAGACTCCAATCTTGCACAGCCACATGATTTGTGTACTCTGTAGAACATATACATTGGGCTCGTCTACACTAGCCCCCTTTTTCAAAGGGGGCATGGTAATCAGCCTGATCGGAGGAGGCTAATGAGGTGTTGTAATGCATATGCAGCACCTCATTAGCATAACGGCCACCATGGAAACTTTGAAGTTGCTAACTTCGAAGCACTGACAGTCAGCATAGCCACAGGTGCTTCGAAGTGCCCTTACTCCTGAAGCATGGGAAATGAGTAAGCTCACAATTAAATTCCATTTAAATTGCTCATCAACTCTTTTGCATTAACTAAATTCTCTAGGTGTTGGACAGAACTCCTGAATTCCCTTCCTAGCTCTAGTTCACTATATGACCTTGGGTAGTTCATCACCTTCCTGTGTCTTGGTTTGGGCTCATGTATAAAACGGGGTAGGTACAGGCTTATTTGACTGTAAAAATCTTGATGAAAAATATTATGTTACGTCTACAATAGTGTTATTGTAGAGCCATTTGGGTAGCTAATCTTACTAAAACAATTCCCTGGGTAGCAGCTGAATTTCTCTGAAGTTATTTCTGAGAGATGAATGTGGAATAAAAATACAATATGTGGGCCAGAAAAAGAGAAAACTGTGAAGAGTGTAATTAGAAGCATAACTCATGCCAAGCAAGACACTAATATGCTACAGTAATACAAAGGACAATTAAAGCACTGAACACAGTCAGCTGAGAAAAATAAACAGCCTTGCTCTTCAGACAACTGACATTCTAAGGACTTGCTCACAACTGCCACACCTATTCCTCCTGCCCCCATCCTTACTCCAGCATCACAATTCTTTTCTCCTTCCTCTTCCATTTATTGCTTTCCCTGGTTCCAATCCAAGCAAGCCCCACACCTTTTATTTAGCCTGCTCAGTTCCCTGCTACAACCTTTTCTTTCAACCTTTTCTCAGGCTGCTAAACTCACTGTCCCTCCCTCATCTGCTCCTTACCCCTATGAACAGAACTTTCATTCCCTTACCCTCCTACACATCTTCCTACGCTCCTGGCCACCTTTTCTGCCTGTGTCCCCTTCCCTCAGCTCCAAACCGTGCCTGTCTTGTTCTTACACCTCTCACACATAGCAATCCCAGTTCACCCACATTTTGTCCAATCTTTTTTCTCTTCAGTCACCTGCCCTGACTCTGTTCCCCCTCAGGTACGAACTTGCTTCTCATGTTGAAGTAGCAGTTCCATCCCGATCAAGCCCACCATTTCAGTTCCATCCAAACCCCATTGTGTCTTCTGAGCCTTTAAGCTCTAGTTACCACCTGATTCAGTGATGAGAAATCCCTGCTCGTGCACATCTCTCTGAACTATGCCATTTATCACAATATTTATTTCTGTACAGAGCTCTAAGTGTATGAGGAATTAAGATATTACTATTCAGATGGATCTTCCTGACAGAGATCTGGCTCGCTTAAAGCCTGATCTCTTCTCTCAGTTTCAAAGCGACTTTCCCTAAGGTTTGTTTTATGAAAAGGCCCAGGGATCTGGCCACCACAGGTAAACCTGTATATAAATGTGCCTCACACTCTGTACAAACTCACACCTGTTTTAACAACTCAGGCTTCCAGCAGCCATCAGGACATTTTATAACAGTGGACCTTAACTACATTCTTCAAACCAAAGCCCCAGCCCAAGTGGAGATTTTAATCTCCCAAAAATGGAGAAGTGCCAGCAACACCATGAAGTCAACCAGAGACTTCACTATGGCTATGAACTTTAGGTGGAAGGTGCTCAGATACAACAGTGCTGGACAACAGTATAAAAATCTAAAACAAAACACAGTGAATAATGAATTTTATAGGGAAGGTCTATGTAGGCAAATGGAAGTTCTCACATACAAGACTAAGAAATAACAGAGAGAAAGCCATGTTAATCTACATACTGTCAAAACAAAAAAGCAGTAAAGTAGCACTTTAAAGACTAACAAAATAATTTATTAGGTGAGCTTTCATGAGACAGACCTGCTATGGTCTGAAGAAGTGGGTCTGTCCCACGAAAGCTCACCTAACAAATTATTTTGTTAGTCTTTAAAGTACTACTTTACTGCTTTTTTGTTTTGACAAGACTGAGAAGATACTCAACGAAATGAAGGAAAAATGCAGAATTCTAGAACTAATGAAAGGCTATATAAATATTTTCCATGACGTATAGAGAACTTCTGGAACTCACTGTCACAAGAGATCACTAAGCAAAATAGGATTCACAAAAACAATTAGACATGTTCTTCTGCATTTGTACAACACATAGCAAAATGGGGCACAACTACCAGTTCATTTATACTCTAGTTCCTGAGCTTAATGTTTGTGCTCCAAAGGGTTTAAATAATTTGGAAAGTAGCTAAGTACAAACTGACAAAATATTACAGTAGCCTCTGACACTTGATAGTTTATTGCCCTGAAAAGAGCAAGAAGCAGGAAGGGATTCTTTTCTGCCTCTTTCCAATTTTTATATGAAAAACAACCTATTATAAGTCAAGGAAAATTTTTGTCTTCAAAACAGAAGAGTGAAATGATAAAACATGTTCCAGAAATGCTACTACAGCTTGAAATGTGATGGAAACTCAAAGCTGTGGCCCATTAAATTGCTGCCACACAAGCAGATCTGGAGAAATTGCAACAGGGAAGGGAACATATGATTTGTTATTGCCAAAGTATGCAGAGTTATTGGCAAAATATTATAAATGCTATCTGAAGTATAATCAAAATGAGAAATATTAAGTTCTTCCAACAGGAAATCATGTTAGTAAGAAAGAAGAGGAAATACAGATATTGGGTATTCAATACTGAATATGATTTATTTTTTTATTTTATTTTAGGGTCTGTGCATTAGTTTTTGGATGTTCTATTTTTTTATTTTATTATACAAATAAGAAGCCAGGAGTATTATGAGAGAAAAGCATCAGAAATATAAGATTAATACCGAAACTAGAAATGTCTACTAGTCTGGTTTGTATAAAGGGTGCATGGACAGGATTTCAGTCAACAGACAGAAGTGTAATGAATTCAGCTCACCACCAGGTATCACTGTGGTAGCACAATACGTACAGCAGAAAAGATATACTGCTCCAAACGAGATTGCTAAAGTAAACTTCAACAGGACTTGAGGATCCCTATTTCATGCCTGGGGGTGAGACAGTACACAATATTTTACATCAAATAAAGTCCAGCTAAAATTTGGTATTCTAGAAAGATCAGTTCAGATGTGTGTACACTTCACCCATGCACTGACTCATTCTGAAACTAGAAGCAAAACTGCCAATAGTACACAAAAAACCTGTTTGTACAGTGTTTCAGGCCCACTTGACAATTGGGTAGAGTAATAATCTTAAGAAAAACTGTCCCCAACATCCTGACCAAAGAGATTCTGAAAGCCCATGAGGGCAAGAATGAGAAGTGCCAGTGGGTTGCAGCAACACCTCCTGGCTTGAAGTGACTTCCAACATATACAGAGTTTACAGTTTTATTCAGTGGCTTTCAGCAATGCCAGTACAAAAACTGTTCTAACACCCTGAACTGAAGTTTACTGATTACCAGCGGCAACTTTGCCTTCAAGGTGCTCGGAGAAACAAACCATGGCAAAGAATGATAAGCACCAAATGGTCGCATTGACTTCTCATCCAGACAGCTAATTTTTGTTTCAGTTCATGGAGCTGAAAAATACCAAATTTGTCTACAATAGTAGTGCACCAAGGGTGAGAACAGCTTTCTGCTTGAAAGTCAACTAGTCTAAGGGCCCTAAAACCCCAGTGGTGACTTGGGTCGTGTTCAACCTTGCTGCATTTGGGATACGGTTGGTGGCCCAAATTTGGAGTCATTTGTCACAGGAGTTCCTCCTCAAATCCACTGTTCACAGAATCACCTGTTTTTCTCTCTCTTTTTTTGTGCTTTTTGCACATGCCTAGAGCACTATTCCTCACCAGTCAATCAAGATTTCTCTCAGCTAGTGCATGGTAAATGCTGCTCCAGTGGGGAAGTAATATTGAAGAAGTTAAGGGAAGAAGCTCAGAACTCCAGACTGGTTTGTCCTCACATCAAGGCAAAGAGAATGAAATTTCTCTGGGAAGGACGAAGTAACATGCTGTACTGGCCAGGCAATGAGACTGGCCAATAGGAGAGGATGTTGGGGCAGTGGAGGAACTAATATACATCTAATTCATTCTGTGGGCATTTGGCCAAGGTAATTATTACCAAGCAGCCAGAGGTAGTGTTACAAGAGGCTTTTGGGGAGTTTTTTTTTTGTTTTTTTTTTTTTTAACTAAACAGCAAGAAAATTAAATGTGAGAGAACTTACAGAATGCCAAGTTACAGTGGCCTACACGTGCCTCGTGCCCTTCGAGAATCTTGAGGTCAGCTGAACTCCAACCAGGAAATGAGGAGTTAAGGTAATGCAAATGTAAGCCTCTGAAAATAGAGCGTTAAGATACATAGCAGTCCTCCAGTGCAACCTTAACTCTGCTATCTTCATATGACGTTCCAACAGAACATATCTTAGCACTTTTCCATTACAGATAACATCAAGTACTCTGGAACGAAGTGTGTGAGAACTGTAGGACAAAATCTAACACATTCTTTTTGCTAAGGCAACGCTTAGGGTTAGTTCAAGCACAGTAAACCTGGCCTATATTCAATCACTCCCAACCAACCACCTGAAATGTACTAAATAGTACCAGCCCTTTAACCTTGTCCTGCAGATTCCTTCTAAATCACTGACTTCACTTGCCCATCACTAAACCATGCAAGCCACTTCATATATCCTACTAGACTTTTGCTTGTAATCCCCAGGGCAAGAAGATAGCATTGTGCACTTCTATCAACTGTTAAGGGTAAATTTTGAGTTTGACTAAGGTTATTAATGATCAGGGTCTCCATAGTTGTTCAAAACAGAGCCCCGGTTGGTGTCTATTTTTAAGCTGGAGTCTAGAAATTGATGAGTCACTGCGAATCCCGAGGCAGGAAAAAGGAGTCATATGATTAGTGATCTGCCCAGAGATAGGCGATAATAAATCAGAGGGAGGGATAGCTAAGTGGCTTGAGCATTGGCCTGCTCAACCCAGGGTTGCGAGTTCAATCCTTGAGGAGGCCAATTAGGGCAAATAGATGTCAGTGGTGGTGCTTGGTCCTGCCAAGAGGGCAGGGGACTGGACTAGATGACCTCCTAAGGTCCCTTCCAGCTCTAGGAGGTGTGTGTGTAAAAGGTCAAACAATCCACTGTCAGCTACCCCTCTGTCAAGCACCTAGGTAGGAGGATTAGAGGAGGCCCCTGGTGGCTAGAACAAAGCATCAACACTGCATTATGAGACTTCATAGGCCAGAGAGCTCCCTCACTCAGGTGCTCCTGTGACAGGTGGGCAGGAGAATCAGAGGAGGCCTCCAGGGGTGAGGGTGATCAGGCAGGGTGGTATGGAGGCTTACTAGGCCAGGAGCTTTATTTACTTTAGTTAACACAACAGGGGAACAAAGTGTTTCACTTGCACACATACTACCATTCTCTCCAGGCATTTCCCCACACAGGACAACAAGGCAAGCAGAGAAGAAAGAAAAGGGTTTCCATCTAGTCATGTACCTGAGAACAGCGTTCCTGAGAGGCAGTTCCATCAGCCTCCTCCCGAGCTCAGCAGTCCAACTTACCTGGTGTCTGCAGCTCGCTCCAGGACTGCGGCAGGGAATGACTTTGGAGGGAAGGATGACTTCACTCACTTGTAAATAATTATCATTTGTTCTTGACAACCAGAAGTTTTACCTAATTACTGTTTATCTGTTAAATAAATCATTATTGTTTGTTCACTTTTAATTTGAGAAGGTATTCAATAAGTGCAGTGACAGATACGTTCAGGGGTCCAGACCTGCAAAAGCAGGGTAACAGTAACTCTGCATGTTTGGGTGTAACCCAACACAATCTGTAAAATCCAGCACTGAAATGAAATATACATCAAGGTATGCATGCACTGTCATAATGCAGTCACTGCAGTAGGCATGGCACTTGGAAGGAAGGGGAGAAGGCAGTAAAGAGGGATGGAAAAGGTAAAGCAGATAGGAAGGGTACAGACCCACAGCTTTCTTCCTCCTAAATTGGTGTTTTGCCAAGTTGCACAGTTTCCTGACTTCACTGCATTATTCCCCAGCCAGGCAAACTGTAAACAGGTCTGTAGCTGTGCTTTGTTTCACTCTTCAAAGGCTATGAGCAGTTGTCATTGCCCACAGTTGCCATACAAGCTCTTTCTAAGCAAGCACTTTTATTCTTAAGGTGAAAGCATTACAGAGAAAAACATTAAAATCAGTCAAACTTGCAGACACTCTAATAAGAGCAGTAGCGTTCACCCCTACCTCTAGCAAGGGGTCTCATAGGTAGCAAAACTGTCAAAACCCACACAGGGGTTTACTTGTGATTACAAGTTCATAACTCTTTTTACTCAGAACAGGAATCCCCATGAGTCTTAGAGTCATTCCTCTACACCATTTGGGCCTCTTGATTCAGATGGTAGGCCATTTGAGACAACACTTCTCTCCCACAGGCCACATCTTCAAAGATCAGGTTGGAAGGTAGGCATTTGTGTTCCCCTCATCCCACACATTTCATAGGCCTGGTCTACACTAGGGCTGTGGCTACACTAGCACCCCCCTTTCAAAAAGGGGATGCTAATGAGACACCTCTGCAGATGCTAATGAGATGCTGCTATGCATATGCAGTGCCTCATTAGCATAATGGCAGCCACATGCATTTTGAAAGTGCCAATGTAATACCAATGAGGTCCTGGGGGGAAAAATGCTACAGAAGATCCACAAGGATCCTTTAGGAACTGAGAAGTCCAAGAAAGGTGCTTATTGGCCACAGATCAACCACATTGTTACTACTATGGCAGGAAATTGCTTCTCATATTCAAATAAAAGGCCTTATGAGAAGGTACCAAAAGCTTCTTTCACTTTGTAATATTCT
Source organism: Carettochelys insculpta (assembly GCF_033958435.1). NCBI lineage: Eukaryota > Metazoa > Chordata > Testudines > Carettochelyidae > Carettochelys > Carettochelys insculpta. Next base: position 95,609,212 of record NC_134139.1, read on the forward strand.
CTCTCTCATCAGTGAGGAGTAGATGTCATCATCAGCTTCACCTATGGCAAACATCAGGGCAATTTCTGGGTATTCTTGTGCTTTTGTTGTGAAACCAGACACCATCAGGAATCACTCAAGTCTATGGATCCAACAAAGCGTGTTGTCTGAGTTGCCAAAAATTAAACTTCTCTAATGAAGCTATTTACACTATGAGCTCTACTGCTGTGCTGACACCAACTGGACCCCCGGACTTGAAAAGCCCCATCTTCCCATTTTTAAAGATTTAGAAAGAATGAAAAAACAAAAAAGAATTAAAGCATTTACAAAGCACAGTGTTAAATAACACCTTTATTTTAGCAGTCCTCTGTGCCTTTCCGTTTATAAGAGAATTTTTAGAAGGAAAAAAAAACACTTTGATAATCTTTTTGATGGTATTTAAGATAAATAGCTGTCCTTTTGAGGAATAAGAAGTTAGTTAAGAGAGAGCTATTGCCATTGCTGTTGTTAAAGTGTGATCCTGTTTCCTAAGACAAAACTAGGTAAATACAGGAGGGAAGAGAAAAGAACAGAGTGAAACTGTTCTTCAACTTCTAGTTTTGACTCTCACTACTTTCAACTTTGCTGCTGGAAGCACAAAGGAAAGAGAAGTTACTCACTTGTGTAGTAATGATGGTTCTTCGAGATGTCCCCCCATGGGTGCTCCACAGTAGGTGTCAGGCTCACCGCGGTGCTGCAGATCAGAGATTTCCAAGCTGTATCTCATTGGATTGTGCATGTGTAGAAACGCACTGGCCCTTTGCGCGCTTTTGGTCAGGTGTGTGATCTGGTCCGTGCCAGTTCCTTGAAACGACCGCCCTGGGTGCCTCAAACACATAAAGCAGACCTCTGAAGCAGGAAGGAATGGGTGGTAGTGGAGCACCCACGGGGACACATTTCGAAGAACCATCATTACTACACAAGTGAGTAACTTCTCTTTCTTCTTCAAGTGGTCCCCGTGGGTGCTCTACAGTAGCTGACTACTGAGCAGTGGCCCAAAACCATGGCGGTGGGTACTGGATTATGTATGGGTTGCTCCTGAGCAGACTGCTGTCGGTAGGCATGCGTCCTCCTCCAGTAGCTGATGAAGCACGTAGTGCTTGGCGAACGTGTCATAGGATGACCACGTTGCTGCTCTGCAAGTGTCCCTCAAGGGGACTCCTCTGAAGAAGGCTATCAAAGCTGCCATTGCTCTTGGGAGGAATTGGTAAAGGGGTCTTACGTAATGAGTAGCACATCTTTATGCAGGATGTGATAATATTTGAAGTTCTTTGCAAGGATAATCCTTCTCCTTTTGATCTGCATGCAATTGACACCAGCAGTCTGTCTGTCTGTCTGTCTGTCCATCTTTCGGAAGGGTTTGGTTCTGTCTGTATAGAAGGCCAGTGCCCTTCTCGCATCAAGTGCATGAAGCTGGACCTCCCTATTCAAGGTATGTGGCTTAGGACAGAAGGATGGTGGAATTATTGGCTCATTAATGTGGAAGTCTGAGGAGATCTTTGGGAGGAATGCGGGATGTAAACCTGGTATTATCACATCTTTGGAGAAAGAGGCATAGGGAGGGGCTGTCATTATCACAGCCAGCTCGCTTACTCTACAGGCAGATGTGATAGCGAGAAGAAATGTCGTTTTTAAGGTAAGCAGGTGAAGTGAAACAGTGGCTAGGGGGTCAAAGGATGGCCTAGACAGCGTGCCCAGAACCAGATCTAAGCTCCATGAGGGTGCAATTGGCTTGAGAGGAGGGTATAAATTTGTGAGGCCCTTCAGGAACCATGCGATAATAGGATGAGCGAAGATAGTTGATCCGTCTACCATGTGCCAAAAGGCTGATACAGCTGTCAGGTGGACTTTTAGGGATGGCAGGGAGAGCCACCCCCTTGTTTTACATCCAGTAGATAATCCATCATCATGGGAACCGGGACCTCTAGGGGGTTCAGTTGCTTGGATAAGCACCAGGAAGTAAAGCGTTTCCACTTGTACACGTAAGTCTTCTGGGTGGAGGCCTGTCAGCTGCATTCTAGGATCTCTTTAACCCTTTCCGAATATAAAGTCTCTAAGGCACTGAGCCAAGGATTAGCCATGCTTTGAGGCGTAATGTTTGAGGTTGAGGGTGCCTCAGGGCTCTCCGGTTCTGTGTGAGGAGGTCCGGAACAATCGGGAGGGGAAGTGGCTGGCAGCATGACACAAGTAGCAGGGAAAACCAGTGTTGACGGTCCCATGCTGGGGCTATGAGTATCAAGTGTGCCCTCTCCATCCTTGCCTTTTCTAGGACCTTGTGGATGAATCCTGGAGGAGGGAATGCATAAAGTAAGGGGCCCTTCCATGACAGAAGGAAAGCAGCCCCCAGTGAGCCTGGCCCGATGCCGTCTTTGGAAAAAACTGAGGGCATATCTTGCTGTTGGAGGTCACAAACAGGTCTATTTAAGGAAACTCACGTGTTGAAAATATATCGAAGCAGATTGGGACGGAGCTCCCATTCATGATCGAGAGCAAAGTGCCTGCTCAGTTGGTCGGCCTGCAAGTTGCTGGTGCCTGGTAAGTTTGAGGCTCTCAGGATTATGTTGTTTGCAATGCACCAGTTCCACAGGCAGACAGCCTCGGCACACAATGCACGAGATCTGGCTCTGCCGTGTCGATTGATATAATAGATCGTGGAAATGTTGTTGGTATTGACACCGACTACTTTGTGTTGTAGGTATTGTAGGAAGTGCTTGCATACATTGAATACTGCCCTTAGTTCCAGCATATTTATGTGCATTGCCTTCTCTCTGTGGGACCATCACCCTTGCACTGATCTGTTTCCCATATGTGCTCCCCATCCCATGTGGGAAGCATCTGTCATAAGAAAAAACGTGGTTTGCGGTTGGTGGAAGGGGACCCCGATAGCAGATTCTTAGGGTCTGCCCACCATCTCAGTGACTTTTGCACCACTGTTGTGGGTAACACCTTCTTGTGAGTGTTATGTTTCGTTGGTACATACACGGTCTCCACCAGTGCTGGAGGCAACAGAGGTGCAGCCTGGCATTCTGTACCACAGATGTGGTGGCGGCCATGTGTCCCAAAAGCTGCAAGTAAGTTAATACTTGTACTGTGGGGCTGCCTACCAGCACTTGAATCAGAGACTGGATAGCATGAAAACTTACAGCGGGTAGATTCACTCTTGCCGTGATGGAATCGAGGCACACTCCTATGAACCCTATGTCCTGCGTAGGTTCCTTCATCAACTTCTGGAAGTTGATAATGAGGCCCAAGGAGTGGAACGTCCTTACAGTAATGTCTATCGTGCGTAAGACATCTACTCGCGAGGCGCCTTTCAAGAGGCAGTTGTCCAGGTATGGGAAGATGAAGACATCTTGACGATGCAGGTAAGCCGACACTACTGAGAGTGTCTTTGTAAAGACTCTGGGCGTTGAAGACAGGCTAAAGGGCAGAACTTTGTACTGGAAATGTTCTGTGCCCATGGTGAAACGAAGGAAATGCCTGTGTGCAGGATGAATGGTTATGTGGAAGTACGCATCTTGTTGAGGGCTGCAAACCAATCCCCATCATCCAGTGCTGTGACTATAGAAGTAATAGTAACCATCTTGAAACGCTGCTTGCGGAGGTAATGATTGAGAGCCCATATGTCTAGTATTGGTCTCCAGCTCCCTGTCGTCTTTTCTGTGAGCAAGTAACGTGAATAGAAACCCTTCCCCCGGAACTCGTCCAGGACTCTCTCCACCACTTCTATGGAGATGAGGTGATCTACCTCTTGTTTTAACAAGGTCTTGTGAGAGGGGTCCCTGAGGAGGGACTAGGTAGGGGGTTTTGTTGGTGGAAGTGTGCGGAATTGGATGGTGTATCCCGCAGCAATAATTTCCAGTACCCATTTGTCTGTGGTGATATTTCCCACTGTTGGTAGAATGGTCTGAGATGGTGGTGAAAGAGGGGATGAGGTGACTGTTGGCACTGAGTGATGGGTGTGGTGTCACAGTCCTCAACATAGTAGTCAAACTTGCTGCCTGGCTGCCTGTGGTGCAGGGTTACGGCCTTGCTGGGTACATCGCCTAGACGGTCTTTGATGTTGTTGGTGCCCCAGGTCACAACCTGCTGGTACTGTGGGCGCTAAAGTTGGAAGGCGTAGCGTCCCTGGTACGGGTAACACCTCTTCCTCCTGTAAGGAGGAGTGTACATACCCAGCTTTCTTAACGTGGTTCGAGTCCTTGCTGGAGTGGAGGACCGCATCTGTGGTTTCAGTGAACAGTTTTAATCTATCAAAAGGAAGGTCCTCAACTTTTGTTTGTAATTCCTTAGGGATGCTGGATGTCTGCAGCCAGGATACTCATCACATCACCGCTGCAGTGGCAGTGGAACGTGCTGCTGTCTCTCCCACGGCCAGTGCGATTTGAACTCCTGTACGTGAGGCTGTGTAACTTTCCTGAACTATCGCCTTTAGGATCGGCTTCTTATCATCTGGGAGACAGTCCATGAGTGATATCAGTTTTGTATAATTATCAAAATTATGGTTCGAGAGGTGTGCAGCATAGTTAGCCATACGTAGCAGTAGGGTGGAGGATGAATATACCTTCCGCCCAAATAAATCTAGTCTCTTTGCATCCTTATCTGTCACCATAGATTGTATTGTGGTGCCTTTGACCTCTGCTGGGAGGATTCCACAATGAGGGAATTTGGTTGGGGGTGGTTAAATAAAAACTCCATTCCTTTTGATGGCACAAAGTACTTTTGTCCTCCCTCTTATTGGTTTGCAGAATAGAAGCTGGAGTTTGCCAGATGTTTGTAGCAGCCTCTGTGATGGCCTCATCCAATGGGATGGCTATCTTTGATGACATAGGAGGTCTCAGATTTTTGAGGAGTTTGTGCTGCTTCTCTTGTACCTTCGCCACCTATATATCCTGAGACTAGGCAACCCTTCTGAACAGTTCCTGAAACTGTAAGGTCATCCAGAGGGGATATATCTCCTGGGACGACCGCCTCATCCGCAGAAGACAAACAGGCATCCATCTGATATGCCTCTGTCTGTTCATGAGATACTTCCTGTGTTAGCTCCCCTAGGTGTTCCAATGGGGGATTGACAACTGGTTCTGGATCCTCTCTTGGAGGGAACAGATGATGCCTCCTTGGAGGATGAGATGAGGATTGTCTATATGAGGGGCATGGATGTGGGGATCTATCCCTGGACCTTGAGTAACGCCGGTGCCAGTGATAGTCCTCCCGATAGTACGGGTGCATGTAGTGTCAGGGACACGAGCCTGGTGATGAGGTTCTGGAACATGAGTGTTGCCTATATCTATGATGGTGGAAGGAATGAAACCGTCTAGATGATACAGACAGGGTGGAGATAACCTGTAGGGATATCCTTCTGGCTGATGTGATTGTCAAATGTCAGGTGAAGGGTGCCTGAGCCAGGGAGCGGGGGGCCCCAGAAATGGAGACGGTGGCCTAAGGAAAGGCGATGGTGATGTCAAGGGTCTTTCCAGTAGGTATGATTCTGGAGGAGAGCTCAGAGACAGAGTGGATGGTATAATAAAGAGGTCCAGGGAGGGGCTTTGGTGCCGTGTCTTAGAACATGCTTTCCCCAGTACTGATATGGATGGTGCCATGCCTGGTGCTGAAGGTTTTGGCACGGGTATCGGTGCCGTGGCCTGTGGTTCCGTGCAACCAGAGGTCTTTGGCACCGCAAGTCCCTGTTCCGATGCCTCTGGTTCCAACGCTCTTGGTGCTATGGTTATTTGATTCAGTGCTGTAGTTTCCAGCACCTGCCTCTTAGATGCCTGTGGGATCTTCAGTGCCGTGTCTTTGGAAGTCTGAAGCCCAGGCAATGTCTTTTGTTCGTTGGGCCTAGCGTCTCCTTTAGATATAGCTGCGTACCAGCTCTGTGTCTCACTTGTCCTGCTAGTGGATAGTACAGGCAAGGATTGAATAGGAGATGTTTTCTTTCTCTTATGACCTGTGGAGGTCAGAGAAGTTGCCTTCCGCTTTTGAGGCACTGACGGGCCTTCCGAGGGAGTCAGTTCACTTGTTTCAGGCTGAAGAGCCGTATCAAATAAAATCATCTTCAGCCTCATTTCTCTGTCCTTCCTTGCTCTAGCAGTGAGTTCAGAGCAATGAGGCCTCACCCAGACAGCGAATACATTTGCTGTGGCTGTCAGAGGCCGGCATAGCCTCACGGCATGACTCGTACTTCTTGAAGCCTGCTGGAGACTTTTTTTTTTTTTTTGAACAACAACGTAGCTTAACTTTAACAACAAAACAGTCTGTACGTAAGTGTTAACCAGGCTATGCTAAAGATAAGAAAACTCTGGTGGCAGAGCTTTCCCCCCTGCTCTCTTCTTACTTCTTCCTCTTCTCTCTCTCTCTCTTTTTTTAAAAGTGAAAACTGTATACAGTAAAAGATTTTAAGGAATAGGTCTTAAAAACTAGCAACCAGTAAAACAAATAACGGGTTTTATCTTTTCAGACATTGGAACCGAAGTGAAGTTCATCTGCAGCCACTGGCGGTCAAGAGGAACTGGCGCGGACTGGATCACGCACATGACCAAAAGCACGCGAAGGGCCAGAGTCTTTCTACACATGCGCGATCTGATGAGATACAGCTTGGAAATCTCCGATCTGTGGTGCCAGGGCGAGCCTGGCACCTACTGTGAAGCACCCACAGGGACCACTCGAAGAAGAACAGTCTCATAATCATTGAGGGATTGGGGCAAATAGATGTCAGGGATGGTGCTTGGTCCTGCCAAGAGGGCAGGGGACTGGACTAGATGACCTCCTGAGGTCCCTTCCAGTTCTACGAGACGTGTGTGTATCTCCAATTATAAGCCATGCTGAGACCTGGAAAGCTTGCACCACCACCAGAATATTTAGGGAGTTGCTTTTAGCTGACTCATTCTAGTGACTGGCTTGTCTGGAGGAAAAATTTTTGCCCTGTATCATTTTAATGGAACTGGACTGAGGTCACAGAAGCTATTCCTGTATCATTTTCATCCAAGTGTGTTGCCACTTTTAAAATAAACTAAACCCTGCTGTTCCTTTGAAATCCTTTTTTGCATTAACGAGCCATTTACAACACCCCAAGGCTGTATTTACAGCACCCCTCCCTTTCAGAAGGGGCATGTAAATGCAGCTTATCAAAAATGCTGAGGCACTGATATGAGCAACTCATTTGCATAATGGCAGCCACTTGGTAGACAGGGTTGCTTTGAAAGGAAGCCCCACTTTCAAAAGCACCCTTCTTCCTGAAACAAATCAACTTTGAAAACAATTGCTTGTTGGCCTATATGCCAGTTTCTGAGTATGTTTTAATCCTTCAGACCTACCCAGGAATGCCAAAATGTTGCATTAATTTAGGTGGAATATATGGACCTAGAAAGTCAAAGGCATTAACAAGATCCTGTCACTGTCCAACATTAAACAGTTTCCTGTTACTTCCTATTAAATTTGTCCGTTTCATATATAACATTTTGTCTGCCTGTGAAACTGATAGGCACTGATATATTTACCTGGCAATCAAAGGATTATTTAAACAACAGATTATTGACCTCTGTATTCAGAAATCCGCACATAGCATAGTGCTCATAGTGAGTCAGTGATAGCTGCCACTAAAGGAAACTTTTCCAGACACAGGATTCCAGATGAAACCTTCAGTGATAACGAGTCACAATTTAATCAGTGTGTTATTAGGTAACTGTCGATATGTACGATCATTTGGGTCTTTTAGAAGGGAAGCTGTAGAAATGTTTGTGCAAGATTATAATTTAGAGATGCTCCCCCCAAGGGACAATATCTAAAATATAGGGATGGTGGGAATAATTCACAATGGATTATAGTTGGTGGTAAACTTTATCTAATCCCTGAAAACGGGTGGGAAAACTGTAGTTGTTCACCACAGAGCCGCTCTAGTTTATTTTAATAAAAGATGTATTCTTTTCCAATATATAGGTCTGTTTAATGAACCTCAAGATTATTCACTCAGCTTTTCGAAATAAAGCAGGCTGTAGATTAATTTTATTTGACTTTTAAATACAATTACAAACAACTTCATTCAGAGTAAAGCATTCTTAGTAAAGGAATTAAAATAAAATGACAGAGTGTAACAGAAAGCACCTAGCTTAGCAATAGGATAACCAGCTTACACCTGTTTTCCCAGAATCAGGATAGAAAAACAAACACTTTCAGGCTACATCTACACTAGCCCAAAACTTCGAAATGGCCATGCAAATGGCCATTTCAAAGTTTACTGATGAAGTGCTGAAATACATATTAGTTTACTAATGAAGTGCTGAAATACATATTCAGCGCCTCATTAGAATGCCGGTAGCCGCGGCACTTCAAAATTGATGCAGCTCTCTGCGGTATGGCTCGTCCAGACGGGGCTCCTTTTTGAAAGGATCCCGGCAACTTCGAAATCCCCTTATTCCTATCTGCTGTTATGAATAAGGTGATTTCGAAGTTGCCAGGGTCCTTTCGAAAAGGAGCCCCGTCTGGATGAGCCGCACGGCGGAGAGCTGTGTCAATTTCGAAGTGCCGTGGCTTCCAGCATTCTAATGAGGCGCTGAATATGTATTTCAGCCATTTTGAAGTTTTGGGCTAGTGTAGACAAGGCCTCAATGTCCTAATATAGTCAAATGTGAGAATATGGAATAATGAGATTGAGCCCAGAACAAAAGAGTCCACTGGACAGATGCAGGGAGTGCTCAGAATACAGATCAATCCCAAATGACGAATACATATAAACCTACATCCTTATACAATAAAGTGAAGATTTATGGGAAAAAGAGGGAGTTAATCATAGTAGAAAGCTGTGGGACAAGCAACAATGCCGAGATGCTAAGAAGAAAGGAAAAGCTTCTTTCATATTCTTAAATTATTTTTAGCACTACATCTGTTTTTTGGTTTTCTGTAGAAGTTCCCACTTGTAAATACTCTAAGGTGCTATTACCCCATGGAACAGTGTTGGGCAACCTGTGGCTCACTAGGGTCTGCGTTGGCCTGTGAGACATTTTGTTTACCACTGCCCACACAGAGTTGCCATATTACAACGGTTTCCATCCACATAGTTTTTTTCCCCACCTTGCTGTTATTACTAAAGTGATATGCATGTAAAGCAAGGGCATATGAAGCGAGCCGTTTGCTGTATTGAATCACACATTTTGGGACTGGTATAGTCACTGTTTAAGAATCAATCTCCAGTTCAGCACCTGTTGTCAATGAACAACTGCTCTTTATCTCATCTTATGTTCAGGGCCTTTCTTACCCACTATAAATGGTTCCCTGGGTGTTTCCCTGTATCTTAGCTCATACAGACATTCTGCTTCTAGCCTGCTCATCCATTTACCTCTCTCAATCCTCTCTCTCAAGAAATAAGGTCTATTTATACACTTTAGGCCAGGTATACATATTTAATACATGCATCTATTAAACTATTAAAAATTCCTTTTTAATCCAAGGTTGAAAAATTCAGCCAACCCCCTCAGAGGTAACAGATAAGTCTACTTGCCAGGCCAAACAGTACATTGATTGTGAAAGCTACACCCTAGTGTCAAACACATGCCCTGTGCACCTGCATCCACTCTTCTGGCTTGAAGCCTACAGTCTCTGGCCTGCCTGATAGTATGACTCAAATTAATGCTGTTCCTCAACATCACGCAAAGATAAAATACTGCTTCCCTTTATCACCCCTCAAATAAATTAATGAATGACACTGCTACAAAATCACATCATGTCAATCACTTAGCATTCGATTTTATGCTCTTCCCATAAAATACTAGTTCTGAGCAGTACCCTCCATAGATCAATTTGTGCTGTTCCTCCTACCAAGTCCACCACGATAAGAGCCTTAAACCACTCTGTAGTGTCTGTAAGGATTCCTCACACGTGCAGAGTCCTTTGTTAGATGGACGGGTCAGTCTCACCCAGTCCTCTATACCCAGGGGTGAGGATGGCCAAGCCCCAAAGAACATGCTGCTCCTTTGCAGAGGTACACAGGACTACCACCTGTCAAGCATATGCCACCTGCCAAACTATATCCATATGTATTTAATGGGTTGTGGAGAGAAACTTCAGTTGCTCCCTCAGCCACCGGAGGCTGCTCAAGCTCCATATAGCCATCTGGCCCCTTTTATTTCCCTTCTGTGAAGAAGGTGGCTGCAGAAGCTGATAAGAAGAGGAGCCTGACTGAGGGCTAGTGAAAGAGACAGAAGAGGGCAGGCAGTGAAAAGCAGTAGGGATGGGAAAGTTAGCAAATACCCAAGTGATCTCATTTAAAACACCACACAAAATGTCACATTGCTGCATAAAACTTGACAGCAATGAGCCACTGGTTCTTCCCCTCAGCAGCAGTGATGCAACTTGATGCAGACTTGGAAAGGCATCACTGAAAAACACACTCTGGTTCACATAGGGAAGGCTGTATTTGCAACCACAAGGGCTAGAAACTTTATTATATAAAAATAAAAGCTTGGTTTCTGATGCCTTGCCAGGGGAAGATTCCTGCTCTGTGAGTGGATATGAAAGCCTGTTTTAATTAAATGCTAAAACTTTGTACAAAGGCGGTAACTTAGACTAGTGCTAGGAAGGCACTACCAATTCCAATACCCAGGACCTTTCCTTTAAAAAATGATCTTCAATAATTGACACTAATGGCGATTAGAGAGGCAGCTAGATGCTCCAACTAAGTTGGAGCCTTGTTTTTACTTGGTACAATGTGATCATATAGTGAGAGCTGGTCCACACTACCTACATTTTCAAATCTAAACAAACAAGAATTACCTCCTTATTAATACAAAAAGCAGTCAAGTAGCACTTTAAAGACTAGCAAAATAGTTTATTAGGTGAGCTTTCGTGGGACAGACCCACTTCTTCAGACCACAGCCAGACCAGAACAGACTCAATATTTAAGGCACAGAGAACCAAAAACAGCAAGCAAGGAGGACAAATCAGAAAAAGATAATCAAGGTGAGCAAATTAGAGAGTGCGGGGGGGAGGTCAAAAATTAGATTGAGCCAAGTATGAAGAAGTGGGTCTGTCCCACGAAAGCTCACCTAATAAACTATTTTGCTAGTCTTTAAAGTGCTACTTGACTGCTTTTTGTTTTGATAGAGTACAGACTAGCACGGCTTCCTCTCTGTTACTACTCCCTAATAATGATAATTTCACTCTGTGCAAGTCTTCTAGATGGTTTGCTCAAAATCACTCAAGAAAGTGGTGGCAGAGATTGGACAGGAATCCTGTTCACAAGATTGGCCAGTTTGTGGTCCTGCCATAGGTTTCCTGTCTGACAGTGGACAAATTGTTTAACTAATCTGTGCTGCAATTCTTGATCTAAAAATGGGACTACTTGGTTCCCAATGATGCAACTTAAATGCTAAATTTTCTTGATTAAAAATAAATTAATCTTTTCTCGCTACTTTTAAATTAAACCTAGAACACATTTTTATCAAATTATTGTTATAAGATTTAATATTTAGATTTACTGTTTAATACCTGGAAGGGAGAAAGAAATGCATGCAAAGAAAGTTCATCAATCTCTCCTTTCCCAGCAGACTTAGTGCTCCTTTGCCACCCTCTCTGCTGCTTTCAGAGCTGGCTGTCATCATGGGTGGCTGGTGGCCCACAGGAAGGTTTGCATTGAGCATGGTAGGCCACAGGTATCTGAAATACAGGTTTACAGTCTTGCCTTTAAATTCATTGACAGCACAATGTAGTCATTGGATAAGTAAAGCACTGAACAGGAAAAAAATCACACGTGAAAAAACATTTTGAAGAAATAAATCAAGAATGTCATCTTTTTTTTTTTCATTGCGCATATTCCACTAATCCAGATACTAATTTTTTTGTTCTAAATTACCTTCCATTATGCATGGACCAATTATAATTCAGTTTAATATCATCATTTATTTCCTCTTTACCAACCCTGTTGTTTCTGAAGTGACAGTGTGAACTGAAACACATCTGTGGTCATGCTCTAAAGTATAGAGCAGGGAAGGGCAACCAGAAACAGTGGGTGGGCTGTATGAGTGGCTCCCCACCTGCAGCTCCACTGCCCCCGGGCTGCATGCCTACCCCACGGGCCTCTTGCACACTGGAGCACCAGAGCCCCACACTTACCTTCTCCCACCCATCCCTCCCAGAAGTCTTGGAGCATGTGGAATGTTTGATTCATGCTCTGTGCCCACTCCTTTCCCTCCCTACCAGAACTGAAATGCCACGAAGAGAGGGGGGAGACAGGGTGGGGGGAAGCAGGAATGGAGCACAAATCAGGTAATCTGCTACTCCTCTGAAGGTGCTGGGAGGGAGGGGGATGCATAGGAAGTGTGGGGCTCTGGTGTCCTAGCATACAAGAGGCACATGGGGGAGGGAAACAGCCACGGGGTCCACAGGCTGGAAGTGGAACCCCAGTTGGCCACATGTGGCCTGCGGCTTGCCTACCTCTGGTGTAGAGTCTGTTCTCTGAAGCAGGACAATGATGGCCTCTGAACTCCTGGAGTTTCCAGAAATACTATCACGAGCGATGGGTGATGGCTGCATGGGCTCTAATGCTGGTGGTGCAGACAAGCGTTCAGAGGTTCTGTTTACTAAGGTACTGGTAAGTGTCTTTAAGAAAACAAATTTACTCTTACCATCTGTTGGCAATTATGGTTACCTCAGTCTGAAGCAGCACTGCCTAAAACCAAGCTGAGAGGGTCAGAAAGCAGCCCATGCAGTATTTCCAGCTTTCCTAAATACCTTATATGGTCTAAGGGAGCATCTAAAGTATCAAGCTGTAGAAAAAAGAAAAAAAACAGTAAATGGATATAATTGTTAAAACTCTTAGCAAACAGGCAAGTATCACATTATAATCTAACTATAATCTTTTTACCCCTTGGGCATTATCGTCCCTGTGGGCCAGGGGAAGCAAGCCTTTGGCCATTAAACATCAATGCAGGCACATGAAAAATCCAAAGTCTCATAGGCTGCCATTTAGCAGTTCCCCCCGCCCAATGGTCACTCTGAGTCAGTTGGTTTCCCCGGTAACCTGAACTCATGAATTATTCATGATCAAGCTTTCAAATTGCAGGCCTCTGATTGGGCAGAGGTGAGACCTTCTGGCATCTTCTAAGCCCCAGAGGACCTTGTTGAAAACACCTGCACAGAACTCTCATATTATAATCATGTTATGAATTATTCATAAGGACTAAGAATATAAGGAGGTGCTGCGGAGCACTCTGTGGCCCTTGAGGACATGGATGAGAACTCTGTTACCCTGCGTGGGGGGTGTTGGCTGCCTGGCAGCGTCCACCGAACCCTCAGGTCAGCCACAAGGCGAAGTCTTTGCAAAGAACCACCGGCGCCGCTCGGTCATCGCGGCACCCGCCACCAGCGCACCTGAGAGACATCAGCGCTCCCAAGCGGCAAGCAGCCTCAGTGGGGACGTGGCTGGGTGGCGAACTGGCCCGTCGCCGTCAGGCGGTGGGTACTGCGTACCCGGCCACTGAACCCTGAGGCTGCCATCGCACTGGCAGCAGCACCATCTGGCCTGCGCGAACATCACTGCTGCCATCTTGCAACATCATCGCCACCATACCGGCAGCTCTACTATTTCATCTGCGGTAACATCATCTCCGCCATACTAACTGACTGTTCACACTGGCTACTTCATTACTAACTACTACATTCTACCAGACACGACAAACACCGAAGTCGACCATCTACCTAGACAGTGACTACTGGACTTGACCATTTATCCTGAATAAAGACTACTGAACACGTCACCTCTTATCTAACTTTACACAGGGCCAGGCCTAAAGGCCCAGGCCAGGTTCTTTTTGTAATATATATATATATATATGTAAATACCAATGTTCATATTAAGTATGTTTAGTTATCAGACAGTATTGTTAGTATCAATTATTAGTCAGTATTACTAGTATTAAGATAGTTAATTAGTATAGTTAATTATTACATAGATAGTAATATATAAAGATAACTAATTACCTTATTCTGGCTCTATTGCTCAAATTCTCATGCTATCACTTATATTTGCGGGCAGGGATTAGCACCCCCTGCCCGCACCTCTACAGAGGCAGCCAGTAAGGCTTAAATATAGGCTGGTGTTATAGCACGGTCTCCCTGACACCAGCCGGGCCAGGTTAGCACCCCGGCCTGAGGATCGTGGCGGGGAGTAGCAACCCCGCCCATCCTTTTAAGGTAGCCTGAGAATCTGAACACGTATTCCCATCTTCCTATTGTCCTTAATCAATGTATATTTGTATATATGTACATAGTATAGTATGGTATAGTGTAGCATAGTACAGCATAGCATAGATAGCTAGTTGTTTAGAAAGAAAGGTTACTCACCGTAGTAATGGTGGTTCTTCGAGATGTGTCCCCGTGGGTGCTCCACAATAGGTGTCGGGCTCGCCCGGCGCCGCAGATCGGATCTTCCAAGCAGTTTCTGCCGGACCGCGCATGCGCCGGTGCGCGCCGCTCCCTTGCGCGCTCCTGGCCACGTGTGCGATCCGGTCCCCGCCAGTTCCTTGACCAACCGCCTCGGATGCTCCTGCAAAACACTAAACAGAGATCCAAAGCGGGGAGGATGGGTGGGTAGTGGAGCACCCACGGGGACACATCTCGAAGAACCACCGTTACTACGGTGAGTAACCTTTCCTTCTTCTTCGAGTGTCCCCGTGGGTGCTCCACAATAGGTGACTACCCAGCAGTAACCCAAGATAGGAGGTGGGTAATCGGATTATGTGCAGCTTGTCCCCGAGAGGACCGCTGTCGAGAGACGGATATCCTCTTGGAATACCCTGTGAAGGGCGTAATGTTTGGCGAAGGTGTCATAGGATGACCAGGTCGCCGCTCTGCAAATGTCTTTTAGCGCAACGCCCTTGAAAAAGGCTGTTGATGCCGCCACCGCCCTAGTGGAATGAGCCCTGGGCGTGGCCAGTAAAGGAGTCTTTTTGAGTTCGTAGCACATTTTTATGCAGGATACGATGTGCTTCGAGATTCTCTGCGAAGAGAGACCTTCTCCTTTCGATTTGGGAGTGAGAGAGACTAGGAGTCTATCCCTTTTCCGGAAGGACTTGGTCCTGTCTATATAGAAGGCTAGCGCCCTCCTCATGTCCAGGAGGTGTAGGCGTGCCTCTTTGTTAGAGTTATGAGGCTCTGGATAAAACGAGGGTAAAACAATAGGTTCGTTAATGTGAAACTCAGAAGAAACTTTGGGAACAAAGGCTGGATGCAGCCGTATGGTTACCGCCTCCTTGGAAAAAACAGTGCAGGGTGGCATTGCCATAACTGCCGCAAGTTCGCTCACCCTGCGAGCTGACGTGATTGCGAGAAGAAAGGTCGTCTTTATCGTAAGGAGGTGGAGGAAAACCGTGGCCAAGGGCTCGAACGGTGGTCCCGTTAGCACATTAAGCACCAGGTCCAAGTTCCACGAAGGTGGAAGCGGTTTCTGAGGGGGGTATAGGTTTACCAACCCTTTGAGGAACCTGGTAACCATGGGATGGGCGAACACCGTGTGCCCTTCCTCTTCGTGTCTGAACGCCGAAATGGCGGCAAGGTGGACCTTTAACGAGGATAGCGAGAGTCCTCCTCTCTTGAGGTCCAGTAAATACTCTAATATCACAGGTATAGGCACCGAAAGGGGGGCTAGCTGTTTGGTAGAACACCATGCCGTGCAGCGAGTCCATTTCTGCTTGTAGGTCTTCCTGGTGGAAGTCTTCCTGCTACTTTCTAGGACTTGCTGCACTTCCTCCGTACATGTGCTCTCTAGGGAGCTGAGCCATGGATTAACCACGCTTGTAGTCGCAGGCCTTGGGGGTGCGGATGCACTATGGACCCCTGGGCTTGCGTGAGCAGATCCGGCGCCACCGGAAGAGGCACCGGTGGACGGTCTGACATGCGCAGGAGTAGGGGGAACCATTGCTGTCGATCCCACGTTGGGACTATCAGGATCATTCGGGCTCCTTCCCTCCTGGCTTTCTGCAAGACTTTGTGGATCAGCACTGTGGGAGGAAAAGCGTAAAGCAGGGGGCCCCTCCACGAGATCGCGAACGCGTCCCCCAGGGACTCCCGTCCCAGTCCTGCCCTGGAGCAGAATCGTGGGTACTTCTTGTTGTGTTGAGTGGCAAACAGGTCTATCTGGGGAAAACCCCATGCGTGAAAAATCGGTCGTAGCAGATCGGGACGGATCTGCCACTCGTGCGTGAGTGCAAAACGCCTGCTCAGCTGGTCTGCCTTCACATTGTGAGCACCTGGTAAGTACGAGGCTTTCAAGATAATATTGTTGGCGATGCACCAGTTCCATAACCGGACTGCTTCCGCACATAAGGCACGGGACCGAGCTCCTCCTTGCCAATTTATATAAAACATGGTGGAGGTATTGTCTGTACTGATCCCAACAACTTTGCCTTGTATATGGTCTCGAAAGTGTCTGCAGGCGTTGAACACTGCTCTGAGCTCCAGTATATTTATGTGCAGTGACTGCTCCGTGGAGGACCACAGCCCTTGAGTCACCTCTTCGCCCATGTGTGCTCCCCACCCTATGAGGGAGGCATCTGTAGTAAGAAAAACCGATATTTGTGGTTGGTGGAAGGGTACCCCTGTTAGCAAGTTCTTGGGGTTTACCCACCATTGCTGGGATTTGCGCACCTCTGCTGTGGGCGACACCACCCTGTGAACGGTGCGTGCTGCCGGTTTGTATACGCTTGCCAGCCAGTGCTGCACGCTGCGCATGTGTAACTTGGCGTTCTGTACTGCGAACGTCGCCACTGCCATGTGGGCCAGCAGCTGTAAGCACGTCAGGACCGGCACCGTAGGGCTGAAGGTGATGACCTGCACGAGGGAGCCGATGGCCCAAAAGCAAGTCTCTGGTAGATACACTCTCGCTGTAATAGAATTTATGTATGCCCCTATGAACTCTATGTCCTGTGTGGGTTCTATCTTTGATTTTGCCAGATTGATAACCAGGCCGAGCGAAGAGAACGTGCCTGCTGTGACGTGTATCATGCGTAGTACCTCCTCCTTCGAGGCCCCTTTGAGTAGGCAGTCGTCCAGATACGGGAATATAAATAGCCCCTCTCTGTGCAGGTAGGCTGACACCACTGCCAAGGTCTTGGTGAAGACTCTGGGGGCCGAGGAGAGGCCAAACGGTAGGACCTTGTATTGAAAATGTTCTTTGCCTACCATGAACCGGAGGAATCGCTGGTGAGCCGGATGGATAGTTATGTGAAAATACGCGTCTTGTAAGTCAAGGGCTGCGAACCAATCTCCATCGTCCAATGCCGTGAGGATGGAGGCGATTGTAATCATCCGAAAGCGTTGCTTGCGCAGGTACCGGTTGAGGCCTCGAAGATCTAAGATGGGCCTCCAGCCTCCTGTCTTTTTCTCCGTGAGGAAGTACCTCGAGTAGAACCCTTTTCCTTGCAGTTGCTCCGGCACTCTTTCCACTGCCCCTATGAGCATGAGATGGTCTACCTCCTGCTTGAGCCTCGCTACGTGGGAGGCCTCCTGGAGGTGGGGCCTGGGTGGAGGTCGTGGCGGTGGGAGTGACTGGAAGGGGATGGCGTACCCCGTGGCTATGATCTCCAGCACCCATTTGTCTGTGGTGATCCTTTGCCACTGGTCGTAGAATGGTCAGAGGCGATGGTGGAATAGCCGCTTCGGATGACCTTGTGCGATGGTAGTGATGGCGCAGCCCTGGATCTGTGTGTCAAACTTGTGGCCTTTGGTCCTGCCCCGAGGACGCACGGCTCTGTTGGGAACGTCGCCTGGGAGTTCTGTACTGCTGGTGCTGTTGATGTTGCCCTTGCTCGTAACCCCTGTGGTACTGGGGACGCTGTTGCTGGTACTGGTACCGTCTTTGTTGAGGGTAGTACTTTTTCTTTCTGTATGGAGGGGTGTAAATCCCCAGGGTCCTAAGTGTGGCTCTTGAATCTTTACTGGAATGAAGGACCGAGTCAGTTGATTCAGCAAACAGCTTCTGCAAGTCGAATGGAAGATCGACTATCTTTGCCTGCAGATCCCTCGGTATACCCGAAGTCTGGAGCCAGGACTCCCTTTGCATCACCACTGCCGTAGCTGTGGAGCGTGCTGCTGTGTCCGCAACATCCAGGGCGATCTGAACTCCCGTCCTCGAGGCCGCGTAGCCTTCTTGCACGATGGCCTTGAGCACCGGTTTCTTGTCCTCTGGAAGCGAGTCCATGAGGGAGGTTAACCTAGTGTAGTTGTCGAAATTATGGTTCGCTAAATGCGCTGCGTAATTTGCCATTCGGAACAGTAGAGTGGAGGAGGAGTAGACCTTTCTGCCGAACAGCTCTAGCTTCTTGGCATCTTTGTCTGTTCCCCCTGTCTTGAATTGAGATGTCTTTGATCTTTGTTGCGACGACTCCACCACCAAGGAATTTGGATGTGGGTGGCTGAACAGGAACTCCATGCCCTTCACCGGCACGAAGTATTTCTTATCCGCTCTCTTGTGGACAGGCGGAATAGTCGCAGGGGTCTGCCATATCATAGTGGCGGACTCCAAGATTGCTTCATCAAGCGGTATTGCTATTTTGGAGGAAGCTGGAGGTCTCAGATTTTTGAGGAGCTTATGGTGTTTCTCTTGCACCTCTGCTGTCTGGATGCCTTGTGTGAAGGCCACCCTCTTAAACAGCTCTTGAAACTGTTTGAGATCGTCCGGAGGATGGACGTCCCCTGGGGCCGTAGCCTCGTCCAGGGAGGAGAGCGAGGAACCACTAGGGTACGCCTCTCTGGACCCTTCCGGTTCCTGTTGGTGATGGTACATCCGCTAGCTGGAAGCTTGCAAGGGAAAATCTCGGGGTTCCATAACCAGTTCCCCCCGAGATACTTGAGTCTCTGTCCCCGTTCGCGATTGCCCTCGGGGATACGGGACCGTCTGTGGGGATCTTTCCTTGGTAGATTGCCGGTGGTGTCTATGCCCCGCGTGATAGGGGCGCCCATGGCAGCACGGGCACTGTTCTTGGGATGGTGACCTAGACCACTCCCTTGGTGCATACCCTCTGCGTCTGGGGGAGCGAGATCGTCGAGAGATCTGGGACACTGGAGAGAGCGATTTTGGATAGTATTCCAGCGGCTCAAACCCCAGGAAGGGTAAAGGTGGTCCCAGCCAGGGCGAGGCTGGTTGTAAAAATGGAGATGGGGGCTCCGGGTAGGCTAGGGGGGACCCCTGCCTTCTGGTTGGAGTCTGCAGCATAAGCGGAGGGCTGAGAGAAAGCAACTCTGGAGCCCTGTCTGGAGAGGGGCTGCGGTGCCTTGTTTTGTGTGCAGCCTTCCCCCTCCCTTGAGGGGGTGGCTCCGCCCCCTGATGTGTAGGGGATCTCGGCCCCGTCCGCGCCGTGCTTGGCACGCTCATGGGCGGTGCCGCATGGGCGGTGTCCTCCAGTGCTTGCAGGCTCCGTGCCTGCGCGCTCTGCACCGCCGGTTCCCTGGGGGTCGGTGCCGCCGCTTGTGGTGCCGCCGGTACCGGTGCTTGTTTAGCCACCGCCCCTGCCTGCAGTGCGGGGCGGCTGTTTGATTATCGGAGGCTGAGCCGCCTCCACGTGGCTCTCCATGCCGCCGCCGATCAGCTGTTGCTGCGGCTGGGGGCTGTGCGCTCCTCCCGTCCCGGTCGCTGTTGCTGCCGGCAGGGATCGGGCTGGGGAGGCTTTCCTCCATTTTTGCGCTGATGGGGTGAGGGAGGTGGCTTTCCTTTTATGGGCCCCGGAGGGTCCCTCCTGCTGCGGCTGCTCCCGCACGTCTGGCTGGAGGGCCTTGTCGAATAGCAGCATTTTAAGCCGCATCTCCCTGTCCTTCCTTGCTCTAGCTGTTAATTTTGCACAGAAGGAGCATTTCTGCGTGACATGGGACTCCCCCAGGCACCTTATGCAGAGACTGTGCCCATCAGACGCTGGCATTGCCTCTCGGCAGGACTCACATTTCTTGAATCCTGAAGAGGACATTGTTGGTGAGTCTTTCAGTTGTTAATGGGTACTTAGCACCTTCTCTGTGCTGTTTTTCCCCCTCTCTGATAGCCTGCCGCGGCAGGAGGGCTAATGGCCCTAGGCCCCTGGCCTCCGGTGCTCCGCTTGTTACTAGGACTGGACTGAATGCCGTCCTGCTTGTTGTTTCTTGTTTGGTTTTTTTTTTTGAAAATAACAACTGGCTAACTTAACAGTAGCCTAAGAACTTGAAAACTTTAAAGAAAAAACAGTTAAAACCATTGAATACGCTAACTTGGCCGTAGCCTAGTCGGATTCCATCTGCAGCCGACGGCGGTTAAGAGGAACTGGCGGGGACCGGATCGCGCAGGTGGCCAGGAGCGCGCAAGGAAGTGGCGCGCACCAGTGCATGCGCGGTCCGGCAGAAACTGCTTGGAAGATCCGATCTGCGGCGCCGGGCAAGCCCGACACCTATTGTGGAGCACCCACGGGGACACTCGAAGAATAGATAGTCGTTCCTAATAAGTACTTGTAAACCTAATAAAGACATTAACCTTGTTGTTCAGCACTCTCTTGTGCCGGTCTCCCTCTTTCCGCTAGCACCTTCTCTCTGGGTGGGGCCTCGTATACTCTCCCGGGGTGGCACTCTCCTGACGCCTGGGGGTCGCAGCAGGGTTGGGTCCAGGTCCTGGGACCCAAGGAGGGCTTCAACCCTCCTCGGCAGCGGCGCATTGATTCGGTCATATATCTGTCATCCTAGTCCTTTCTTGCCGCGACACTCTCCATCTTACCACATATTAAAATTGCATTCTTTGTTCCTCACAGCAGAGGCACCTGTGCTAAGATTGAACAAGTTTTATTTTTCTAAGACAAATGTTTAGGTTACCCTGTTATTGGTATGGAAATAGCCCCATAGGCATATTTTGCTAGGCACAGTACAAACACTTAAGAGACAGTCCCTGCCCCAAACAGCTTACAATCTAAATAGTTTGGCTAGACCGCTGTGTATGTTAGTGACCCCTTTCACATAGTAAGCCTCTGAGTATGACCCCCTTCTTATAAATGAAAACTACATTTTTCACATTTAACACTATTTTAAATGCTAAATTTTCTTGATTAAAAATAAATTAATCTTTTCTCACCGCTTTTAAATTAAACTTAGAACACATTTTTATCAATTTATTGTTATAAGATTTAATTTTCAGATTTACTGTTTAATACCTAGAAGGGAGAAAGAAATGGAGGCAAAGCAAGTTTATCAATCTCACCTTTCACAGTAGACTTTGTGCTCCTTTGCCACTCTCGCTGCTGCTTTCAGAGCTGGCTGGCTAGAGAGCATGGCTACTAGCTGGGCACCCAGCTCTGGAGGCAGTGCAGAACTGCAAAGGAAAGGGTAGCAAAGACACATATCATGCCACCCTAATTCCTGCATAACATTAGACCTTTGTGCTCTGATGGATGGATACAGAAGGAGGTTAAAGTACATTCTGAGATGGTTATAGCCTCCACAAGCCACTGCTGGTCTTATCTGTCACATTATAAATTATTTAATTTTTTGATTTATCTGTGTGCTGGTTGAGCTGCAGTTTCATGCAGCTCTTTGGCTGCCGAACAATAAAACCCTCTAATGTCTCAGTCTCGCACTCTTAGTTTCAAGGCAACAAACCTTCAGGCGCAAAACTACAATCCTTAAAGAGTTCATTTTCCTTAAAGTGGTGCTAATACAAATATTTATTTCGTTTAGAAACAATGATTGCTACATTGTAGGTTTGCAATACTTGAAGTAACCACATTACATTGTGCACGTATGCGTAGTCCTGAGTCTGAGAACCCTTTGGCTTGATGAAGAGTGGAAGAAAGTTAGTATTATCCCAATTTTCCAGATGTAAGGTACTTAACTCAAGTTACTCATGATATCTGTGGCAGAGCTTGGAATTTAACAGACATCTCCAAAGTCCCAGTCCAGCTTTTTAACCACATGAGAACATCCTCCCTCAGTGGTATTAATTTGGGTTAGAAGTTTGATTGCAGGGAGTAGTTTTTTGTCTGTGGTGTACAACAAATGACAATTTTAAATATTTAACACTCCAAATAATTTAATACTTAACATTTTAAAAGGTTTCAATTTTAATACATCCCTTATTGCACTGCTACATATTTATACAAATAACTTTAAAAAGGCAAAAAATTGCTGGAGTCTCTCCAGGTTGTATCAAACATCTTTTGCTGGGAAAAAAAACTCAGTTTTGGAGGTTGTTCTCAGGTTTTGTTTAAATCTGATTCGATATACTTTTGAGCAAGGCAGACACATACATTAAAGGAGAGAACAAAAAGAACAACAAAAGGAATATGTTAGTGGAAATTCACAGAAAAGTATAGTGTGGTTAGATTTATCCTAAATGCCTGTTTTACTGGCTTATTAAACAGAATGGAAAGAGAGAGATTAAAAAAGAAAGAATAAGGTAAAGATGGAAGTTGAAGCAGTAGTTGAGGAGCTGCAGAACCTTACACTCAGATCCCAACAGCTGATTAGGATAGGCTAATTAAGTCAGCTGGTTCCCTTTTCTTGACCCAGTATGGTCAGAACATCTTTCACAATGAGAAAAAAGATGATTTAGCAATTGAATAATAATGTTGTAGTTAATTCCTGGGTCCCAGCTCACTTCAATGTATGCTGCAGAGTCTCTGTTTTGTAATCAATACTTCTCCTTGAACAGTCAGCTATTTTTAATCAACAGGAATGACAAGAAAGCTAACTTGTATACATTTTATGTAGGAACCTTTCTTGGGATGGCAGCTTTGTGGTTCACATGCTTAAAACAGGCACTGATGAGCATATTTAATAAATTAGAGGTAAATATAATTTACAAAAGACTGAACTACTGGCACAACATTTTACTGGCACCTACTACAGTTCTTTGGTCACTGACCTTTTTCCTCAGTATCTTTATATTTGTTCTCTTCCCCTTTCAAGGTCAGAGGCCAGGCCTTCCCTTTCTCAGGCAGAAGGTCCTAGACCCCTATCACATCTATTTCCTTCTACTGGCAAAAACTGGCTCTCCCATAGTTGCTGTGCCAGAGTAATCTGATTGGGTTGGAAGAGACTCAGTGGTCCACCAAAACGTCCCCTAATATCCCATTTCCCAAAAATGCAGATGTTCCACCCTGGTAAAAAGATGGTTTAAAAGTTCTTTCAGAAGTGGCTACAATACCAGAATGACTTATCTCCAGTAAGGGCAGATAAACGAGTTTATAGAATTTTCTATCCAATACTTTCAGCCATTTTGGAGAGATGATGGGTCTTTTATTTTTCCTAAAGCTCATTTTAAAAACTTATTTATAAAAGAAAATTAAAAACAAAAGTAAAAAGGAGTGTCAGAATTTCTTTACCTTTGATAAGATGCAGCATATAAAATGCTGGGGAATGCTGAAAAACTGACATGGTGGGGAGCTAGCTTTACCCATAACTATGGAGCCATTGACCCCAATACAAATGATCTGAAACAACAGATGAACTTTTGGGATAAGAGACATGTCACAGAACTTTTATTTCCCAAATAACATCTATTCTATTACTTGAAGTGTACATTTACTATCCACAAACAGGACCCTCAGAGGAACTCAGTAAGATAAGGTCAGTTACTTTGGAAGTTAAAATTATAATCAATAATACTTAACTCACTTTTAGTGTTACTATATTTACAAAGAAAAGCAAAAAATGCATTATTGAAATACATGAATCCTACCATTAAAAATATAGTCTGTCACCTGAGATTATTATACAATGCATGTTTGAAGAGAAATCAACATTTTAAAAACTAGTTGCATAAAGTAAGATGTGACAAAGATGAGGGCACATCATTAAGTCTTTTTTCCTCTCATGAATAGTGCCTTCAATTTAAAAATGCTTTAATATAATTATTCCATATTTTACTTTCCTTTGCTTGCCCTCCATTCTGTTTATCTAGCAAGTTAGAAATCATGCCACAGTGATCTGTAGGGGACAGGATCTCATCAATAGGCTTAAAATGTGGTGAATACAAGCTGATTGAGATGATCATTAGTTCTCCGACCAGATGCAACAAAGTGGAGATCTCTCTTTGGGCCTTTAAAATCACTTCAGGTGTCATAAATAAGAAACAGTACCACACTAATGCCTTTACAGGGACAACATATAGAAAGCTTAACAGGCATTGATAAATACTTCCACTTTAAAGACCTAATTCAGCTATTCATAGCTTTTTCAAGCTTTCAGCTTTTGGCCTGGAATTTCCCAAACTTGTTTTCTGCCTGGGTGTGATTTTTTTTTTTTTTTTTTTAAAGTTGCAGCTGGGGAAGAGGGGAAAGTGAAGGGGGACCCACAAAACCAATTACTTGTTTTGTGAAAGAAGAGTGAAAAAAACGCACTTGCCATTCTAAAAATGTATCACATTAAAAACTGTTTTGAGACCTCAGTGGTTTGAAACAGAAACTTAAAATTTGGCAAAGGTCACCAAGCACACATTCTAGGTGTTATGGTGAAAAACTTAGAATTTGTCAAAGTTAAACCATTTTAGAAAGAGAAGTTACTCACCTGCAGTAACGATGGTTCTTCAAGATGTGTCCCCGTGGGTGCTCCACAATTGGTGTCAGGCTCGCCCGGCGCCGCAGATCGGAAATCTTCCAGGAGTTTCTCCTGGATTGCGCATGTGCCGGCGCGCACCGCTCCCCTGCGTGCCCCCGGCCACGTGCACGATCCGGTCCCACCAGTTCCTTCACCAACCGCCTCGAATGCTCCTGAAAAACACTAGACAGAGATCCAAAGCGGGGAGGATGGGCGGGTGGTAGAGCACCACGGGGACACATCTCGAAGAACCATCGTTACTACAGGTGAGTAACTTCTCTTTCTTCTTCGAGTGGTCCCCATAGGTGCTCCACAATAGATGACTACCCAGCAGTAACCCAAGTAAGGAGGTGGGTAATCGGTTTACGTACAGCTTGCCCCCGAGAGGACTGCTGTCGACAGACGGGTATCCTCCCAGAATACCCGAGGCAGGGCATAATGCTTGGCGAAGGTGTCACAGGATGACCAGGTCGCCGCTCTACAGATGTCTTTTAACGCGATGCCCTTGAAGAAGGCTGTTGACGCTGCCACCGCCCTGCTGGAGTGAGCCCTGGGCGGGGCCAGCAAAGGAGTCTTTCGAAGCTCGTAGCACATTTTTATACAGGACACAATGTGCTTTGAGATTCTATGTGAAGAGAGACCTTCTCCTTTTGACCTGGGAGCTAGAGAGACTAGAAGCCTGTCCGTTTTCCGGAAGGACTTAGTTCTGTCTATGTAGAAGGCCAACGCCCTCCTCAAATCCAGGAGATGCAGGCGTGCCTCCTTGCCGGAGCTGTGAGGCTTCGGGTAAAACGAGGGTAAAACTATTGGTTCGTTAAGATGGAACTCCGAAGCAACTTTTGGAACAAACGCTGGGTGCAGCCTTAAGGTTACCGCCTCCTTTGAGAATACTGTGCAGGGCGGCGTTGCCATCACCGCTGCGAGCTCACTCACCCTGCGGGCTGATGTAATTGCAAGGAGGAAGGTTGTTTTTATCGTAAGGAGACGTAGGGGAACTGTGGCTAATGGTTCAAAGGGTGGACCCAATAGCGTGCTGAGCACCAAGTCCAAATTCCACGATGGTGGAAGCGGTTTCCGAGGGGGGTACAGGTTTACCAGCCCCTTCAAGAACCTGGTAACAATAGGATGGGCGAATACTGTGGGCCCTTCCTCTGTATGCTGAAAGGCTGATATAGCGGCGAGGTGGACCTTTAGCGAGGATAGAGAAAGCCTGCCTCTCGAGGTCCAATAAGTATTCTAGTATCACAGGTATAGGAACGTCAAGGGGAGCTAACTGCTTGGTGGAACACCAGGCTGTGAATCGAGTCCATTTCTGCTTCTAAGTCCTCCTTGTGGAGGTCCTTCGGCTACATTCCAGGACTTGTTGTACTCCCTCCGTACACGTGCTCTCTAAGGAGCTGAGCCATGGATTAGCCATGCTTGTAGATGCAGACCCTGAGGGTGCGGGTGCACTATGGACCCCTGAGCCTGCATGAGTAAGTTCGGCGCCACCGGTAGAGGGAGCGGTGGGCGGTCCGACATGCGCAGAAGCAAGGGAAACCATTGCTGCCGATCCCAAGTTGGGACTATGAGTATCATGCGAGCTCTCTGCCTTCTGGCTTTCTGCAAGACCTTGTGGATAAGCGCTGTGGGGGGAAACGCATAAAGTAGGGGGGCCCCTCCATGAAATCATGAATGCGTCCCCTAGGGACCCCCGCCCCACTCCTGCCCTGGAGCAGTACTGGGGACACTTCTTTGTTGTACTGGGTGGCAAACAGATCGATCTGGGGAAATCCCCATGCACGAAAAATGCGCCGTAGCAGATCGGAGCGGATCTGCCTTTCTTGCGTGAGTGCGAAGCGCCTGCTCAGCTGATCTGCTTTCACATTGTGAGCGCCCGGCAAGTACGAAGCTTTCAACGTTATGTTGTTGGCGATGCACCAGTTCCACAATCGGAAGTGCTTCCGCACATAGGGCACGGGATCGTGCTCCTCCTTGTCAATTGATGTAAAACATAGTAGAGGTATTGTCGGTATTGATCCCGACTACTTTGCCATGTAGGTAATCTCGAAAATGTTTGCAGGCGTTGAACACTGCTCTGAGCTCCAGTATGTTTATGTGCAGTGTCTGTTCCGCAGGGGACCATAGCCCTTGCGTCACCTCGTCGCCGATGTGCACTCCCCATCCTATGTGGGAGGCGTCAGTAGTAAGAAAAATAGAAATTTGTGGTTGGTGAAAGGGAACCCCCATTAGCAGATTCTTGGGGTCTTCCCACCACGCCAGGGATCTGCGCACCTCTGTCGTGGGTGACACCACCTTGTGGACAGTGTGGGATGCCGGTTTGTAAACGCTCGCCAGCCAATGCTGCAGGCTTTGGACGTGTAACCTGGCATTCTGTACCACAAACGTCGCTGCCGCCATGTGGCCCAGCAGCTGTAAGCACATTAAGACTGGCACCGTGGGGCTGTATGTGATGACTTGCACCAGCGAACTGATGGCGCGGAAGCAGGCGTCGGGTAGGTACACGCTTGCTGTGATAGAGTTTATGCGTGCCCCTATGAACTCTATATCTTGTGTGGGTTCGGTCTTTGACTTTGCAAGGTTGATAACTAGGCCCAGCAAAGAAAACGTGTCTGCTGTGACGTGTATCATGCGTAAGACCTCTGCCTTCGAGGCCCCTTTCAGCAGGCAGTCGCCCAGATATGGGGAAAATAAACACCCCCCTGTCTGTGCAGGTAGGCTGACACCACTGCCAGGGTTTTGGTAAAGACTCTGGGGGCCGAGGAGAGGCCGAACGGAAGAACCCTGTACTAGAAGTGCTCCTTGCCAACCGTGAAGCGGAGGAAGCGTCTGTGTGCCGGGTGGATTGTTATATGAAAATAAGCATCTTGTAAGTTGAGGGCTGCAAACCAGTCTCCATCGTCCAGTGCCGTGAGTATCGAGGCAACTGTCATCATCCGAAAACGTTGCTTGCGCAAGTAACGGCTGAGGCCCCGAAGATCTAAGATGGACCTCCAGCCTCCTGTTTGCTTCTCTGTTAGGAAGTAGCGTGAATAAAAACCTTTCCCCTGGAATTCTTCCGGCACTCTTTCCACCACCCCTATGAACATAAGGTGATCCACCTCCTGCTTGTGCCTCGCCTCGTGGGCAGCGTCCCTGAGGTGAGGCCTGGGGGGAGGCTTTGTCAGTGGGAGCGACTGGAAGGGGATCGTGTAACCTGTGGCTATGATCTCCAGCACCCATTTGTCTGTGGTGATCTTTCGCCATTGGGAGCAGAACGGTCTGAGGCGATGATAGAACGTGAAATGAGAGTGGCATTGAGCGATGGTATTGATAGTGCAGCCCCCGACATACCCGTCAAACTTGTTGCCTTTGGGCCTGTCCCAAGGGCGTACAGCTTTGTTGAGAACGGCGTCTGGGAGTTCTGTACTGCTGCTGCTGTTGATGGCGCCCTTGGTCGTAGCCCCGTTGATATTGAGCACGCTGTGGTTGGTAAGCGTAGCGTCTTTGCTCAGGATAAAATTTTTTCTTCCTGTATGGGGGAGTATAAATGCCCAAGGTTCTAAGTGTAGCTCTCGAGTCCTTACTGGAGTGGAGAACCGAGTCGGTTGAGTCTGCAAACAGCTTTTGTGCATCAAAGGGAAGGTCCACGATCTTCACCTGTAGATCCCTAGGGATACCAGACGTCTGGAGCCAGGATTCTCTATGCATGACCACAGCTGTGGCCGCCACGTCCAGGGCAATCTGGACTCCCGCCCGCGATGCTGCGTAGCCCTCTTGAACAATCGCCTTTAACACCGGCTTTTTGTCTTCCGGAAGTGAATCCATGAGGGGAGTAAGCCTGGAGTAATTATCAAAATTATGGTTTACTAGGTGTGCCGCATAATTTGCCACTCTCAATAGCAGGGTAGAAGAGGAATAAAGCTTCCTGCCAAACAGCTCTAGCTTCTTAGCATCTTTGTCCGATCTCCCTGATTTGTACTGAGAAGCCTTCGACCTCTGCTGGGACGATTCGACCACCAAAGAATTTGGTTGTGGGTGACTAAAAAGGAACTCCATGCCCTTTGCCGGGACGAAGTACTTCTTATCCGCTCTCTTGTTCATAGGCGGGATAGAGGCCAGAGTCTGCCATATGGTAGTGGCTGACTCCAGAATGGCTTCGTCCAGCGGAACAGCAATTTTGGATGAAGCCGGGGGTCTCAGATTTTTCAGGAGTTTGTGATGTTTCTCCTGTACCTCTGCCGTTTGAATGTCTTGCGTGAAAGCTACCCTTTTAAATAGCTCCTGAAATTGTTTAAGGTCATCCGGGGGGGAGATATCTCCTGGGGCCATGGCCTCATCTGGGGAGGATGAGGAGGAACCACTGGGGTAAACCTCCCTCAAACCCTCAGGCTCCTGCGGTCGATGATACACTTGCTCCCTGGAGGATTATGAAGGAAAGTCTCGGGGTTCTAAAACTAACTCCCCTCGAGACAACTGTGTTTCCGTCCCCGATCGAGATCGTCCACAGGGGTATTGAGCGGCCAGGGGGGACCTGCCCCTGGATGTAGGCCTATGATGTCTGTGTCCAGCATGATAAGGATGACCATAGCAGCATGGGCAAGGGTCCAGGGATGGAGACCTAGACCACCCACGGAGTGTGTGCCCCCGATGTCTGGGAGAGCGAGACCTCCGCGACGACACAGATAGAGGTGAAACTGGCTTGTGATAGTACTCCAGGGGATCCACTTCCAGAAATGGTGAAGGTGGCCCAAGCCATGGTGACATTGGTTGGAGGAACGGAGAAGGAGGTTCTGGATAAGCTGGTGGAGACACAGGCCTTCGGTACGGCGTGTGCATCACAGGGGGAGGGCTTAGTGCTAACAGCAGCGCAGCCCTGTCCGGAGATGGGCTGCGGTGCCGGGTTTTTGATTTTGCCTTGCTCCTCCCCTGCGGGGCTGGCACCGCCCCCTCTCGTGTCCGGGATCTCGGCCCCGCTGTCAGCGCCGTGCTCGGCACCGTCAGCTGCGGTGCCGTGCAGGTATCCTCCTCCGGTGCCTGCAGGCTCCGTGCCTGGCGCCCCTGCCCCGTTGGTGCCGCGGGGGCTGGTGCTGCCTGTGGCGGTGCTGCCGGGTCCGGCGCTTGCCTCGCTGATGCTCTAGGCGCCGCGCGTGCCGGCTGTTGTATAGCCGGATGCTCAGCCTCTGCCATGTGCGCTGCCATGCTGCCGCTTGCCTGAGTATGCGGCTGGGGGCTGTGTGCTCCACTCGTCCTGTTTGCTGCAAACGCCGGCAAGGATTGAGCCAGGGAGAGTTTCCTCCATTTCTGCACCGAGGTGGTCAGAGAAGCTGCCTTCCTTTTATGCAACCCAGAGGGCCCTTCTGGGTGAGGCTTCTTTGGCAAGTCTGGCTGGAGAGCCTTATCGAACAAGAGCATTTTAAGCCTCATCTCTCTGTCCTTTCTGGCCCTGGCTGTGAGCTTAGCACAGTAAGAACACTTCTGGGTAACATGTGATTCCCCCAGGCAGCGGATGCATTCGCTATGCCCATCGGAGGCCAGCATAGCTTCGCGGCATGACTCACACTTTTTAAAACCTGAAGAGGCCATTGCAGTGAGTCCTTTACTGTTAATAGGGTACTTAGCACTTAATCTGTGCCTTTCCACCCCAAATCGCGATCACCAGCCTGCGGGGCAGCGGGCGGCCTAAATGGCCTTCACGTCTGCTCTTCTCTTCTCCGCTCCTTTTTTTTTTTTTTTTTTTTGCTGATATTCTCTTTGTCTCTCTCTTTTTTTTTTTTTTTAGTAACCAAAAAAACAACAAATTACACGTAGAAAACAACTATCTAATCTGACTCTGGCCTTAGCCTGAGCGGATTCCGTCTGCAGCCGATGGCGGTTGAGAAGGAACTGGCGGGACCGGATCGCGCACGTGGCCGGGGGTGTGCAGGGGAGCGGCGCGCGCCGGCGCATGTGCGATCCAGGAGAAACTGCTGGAAGATTTCCGATCTGCGGCGCCGGGCGAGCCCGACGCCTATTGTGGAGCACCCACAGGGACCAGTCGAAGAAGAAAACATAATTCATCTTTGTTCACTTGTTTCTTATTACAGAGTAATAAGTTCAACAGCTATTTCCCAAAGTTGCATTAAAACCGTGCACATGTAAGTTAAATTAAAATTCTCATTTAATATGTAATCCTTCACAATTCTATTGGCTTTGCACACACATTGAGTAGAATTTCATCTCCAACGTGTATATGGCACAATTTATGGAGCTGTGCAAGGAATCCTGATTCTTTCCGTATTATCTGTTCATCTGAACACAGAATAATGCAGGGCTCCCTACAAGTCTTGCCCCATGTGTTGTTAAAACCTGTACACTCAATGGCTATGGCTACACTAGAGAATTTTTTCGACAACACAGGGCTTTTATCAACAAAACTCATGGAGCGTATATACACAAAATGGGTTTTGTTGACAGTGTCAACAGAGCCCAGCACTCTAGCCAGAAGTGTTCTGCCTCAAAACCTTGAGGCAGAACACTGCTTTTGACAGACTTCTGTCAATAAAACAGCTGTGTAAATGCCCCCAGGGGGCCTCTCTTGACAGACAGGGCATCCACAACAATGGGCAGCCCTCTCTGTTGTGCTTCCAGGTGCCTGTTTTGTTGAGAGAGCAGCTGGGAAGTCCAGCTGCTCTGTTGACAGAGCAGAGAGCTCTCCTGATCAGCTTTTGTGTGTACATGCTATCTGCCAGAGATTTTGTCGGGAAAAACACTCCTCACAGTGACTTCTGTTGGCATAGCTGTAGTGTAACCATAGCCAATGGGACAGAAATATATAGAAGCCCTTTTAAAAGCGAGGAATGCATACAGAAGAACTCAGTTAATTTAATTAATGTTTTTGCAACACCAAGTATTTCATTGCTATCTAGCAAGTAGTTCCACGATATGTTCATCTCAATTTTGATTTTAAAATCTAGAAGACTAAAAGGATATGAAGACTGCCAAACGAAGCCCTCAAATTAAATTTGTCTGCACAGATGCGATACTTCTCCCTATGGCATACATAGACAATGCAGACTTTAATTACATAATCACATACTGTATTTTCTAATAGACTCACCTGCCACATTCAGTGTAGGGGCTGGCTACTGCACAGTGAATATGTACAGTACTGAACAGGTAAGATTTAAAAATTTTCTTAATTCTTTTATTCATTGTGTGCCATGCAGCCTACACAGTGAATTGTAAAAGGATGCTGTGGAAAAAGTACTATGTGATCTTAGAAGTTAAGACCATACTGTAATGCACCAGGGGAGAATTCAACATGGTCAGTTTTCTTTAATATTTCTGGACATGAGTGTTTGTTTCACTTCAAGATTTCTATCTATAAAAAATAGAATAAAAAATTTAAGTAGTGAAGGACGTTTTGTTACTAAAAATATAGGTAAGTAAGAAAGAGGAAGATAGAATTGAGCCAGATATCTATCTTTAAGAAATGGTATTGCCATCCTAGTAATTCTCCATCTTTCGTATGCCAGTATTTTACATTAAATACAAAAACTATGTTAAAATATTTTTCACAGTTAAGCAAATGGATTAATTCCAGGAAACTCAGAGGACACAATGGAATGATTAAAGGACAGTTTATCTGGGTTCAAGTATTGCAGATATCTGTAAGAAGAGTTGCGTGTTGCATATGTCTACTGCAGTAATTGGGGAATGAAAAGCCTTGCAGTTTTAATTCTGAATTTTGTGATCAGTTTGAGCAAGACCTGTACCTTTATCTCATGTCTTCTGCATAACCACTTCCCACCAAGGGTTTTTTTTTTTTTTTTTTAATATTACATAGAATTGGATGACTAAATTGGGACTGCAACTATCCCTCAAATGAAATGGGGCCCGAAAAGGAATAAAACCAGTACTGTCTGATTTAGAATAAATATTTCCATAATTTGATTTGCATTCTAGATGGTATCCTGAACCACTACGTCATGGACAGATTTTTGAAACTTTGTATTTTGCCAAACATAGAGATGACATTAATCGTGGTATAAATTGGTCAAAATGTGAAAGAGTAAATATAACTTCCATACTGAAGTGTAAAGTGACCCATGGCAGGAAAACAAGAAGGGCTTTGTGACAGAAGGAGAACATGCTTTATCTCACACACATTCTATCATGTTGCTGCTTCTGTTACACTGCCACTGGATTCAATGTGCACTCACACTGACAGTCAAAATGATACAAGTTACAATACCAGATCAGCTCTGTCAGTTTTCTGATTAACCTACACCTAACGAGCAATTTGCATCCTATTTACATAATTATTGTTTTGGCTTCAATTTCATTGAGTTTGCACCCATTTATTTCAAAGCATCAGTAGGAAGAGTGGAACAAACAGAATCACAGACTACTACAACTGGATGGGACCTTGAGAGATCATCAAGCCCAATGCCCTGCCCTCTCAGCACAAGCAAGCATTGTACCATCCTTGTTCAATATTTATCCAATCTGCTCTTAAATATCTCCAGTGATGGAGATTCTACAATGCTAATCAATTTATTCAAGTCCTGAGCCACTCTGACAGTTAGGAAATCTTTCCTACTGCGCAATCTAAACCTTCCTTGCTGCAATTTAAGCCCCTTGCTTCTTGTTTTATCATCAGAGGCTAAGGAGAACTATTTTTCCACCTTTTCCTTGTAATACCCTTTAGGTACTTGAAACCTGATATCATGTCGCCTCTCAGCCTTCTCTTTTCCAAACTAAACAAACCCAATTCCTTTAACCCTCTCTCATAGGTCATTTTCTAGACCTTAAATCATTCTAGTTGCTCTTCTTTGGACCCTCTCCTATTTCTCCACATCTTTCCTAAAATGTAGGGCCCAGACCTGGACACAGTATTCCAAATGAAGCCTAATCAGTGCAGAGTAGAACAGAAGAATTACTTCTCGTGTCTTGTTCTTAACACTCCTTTTAATGCATCCCAGAATCATGTTTTTTCCCCCCATACTTAGCTTGTGGACCACTAAGACCCTTAAATCCCTTTTTGCAGTACTCCATCCTAGGGAGTCTCTTCCCATTTTGTATGAGTGAAGCTGATTGTTCCTCCCTAAGAGGGGTACACTTTGCATTTGTCCTTACTGAACTTGAACTTATTTGCCTCAGACCATTCCTCCAGTTTGCCCAGATCTTTTTTTTAATTCTGCCCCTATCCTCCAAAGCACTTGCAACCCTCCCAGGTTGGTATCATCTCCAGACTTAATAAGCATACTCTCTAAGCATTATCTAAATCATTTATGAAGGTATTGAACAAAACTGGCCCCAAAACTGAACCCTGTGGAACCCCACTTATTATTCCCTTCCAGCCAGACTGTGAACCATTAAATAACTATTAAGAGTTATCCAACCCCAACACACCCACCCAATACTAGCCTCATCTAGGTTGCATTTCCCTAGTTTACTGATGAGTCAGTTATGTGATACTGTATCAAATGCCTTACGGAAGATACAGTATAGCATGCCCACCATTTCCCCTTTATCCACACGGCTTGTTATCCTACATATGTACATCTGGAGATTACAGGCTGGGCCTCAGAATAATTTTTTGGACCCAGCACGAACTTGTAACATGAGACCCCCTCCCACACACACAACGCAATCTCTCATCCCATACATACTATCTCTTGAGCAACAAAAAAAGTTTGTTTTAATTCTGAAATTACTGTTACATATTCTACATTTCTTAAAAATGCCCTCCTCTTTTATTTTTGTTAATATAACATTCAGCCTCAGAGTCCTACAAGTTTTCTAACTATTTTGTAAATTTTTGGTCATTATAAAAATACTATATCCTGTTGATGTTTTGATTTTTTTATTCTAATGGATCAATGTGACTGCAAACTTTTATAATTATGCCAATTAAAGCTTTATTTTTCTCATCTTTGTCACTGCAAAGTCGTGAATTGGATCCCAAAGTCAGTTGCTATTGGACATTCACACTCAATAGACAAGATAGCTAGGTGGCTTAACTGCGCTTGCCCACTATAGAATGCATGCAGCTTTTGATGAGTAACAGCTTACTCAAACTTCAGTTTCTGTCACAATTAGACTGGGACAGAGATCGAAAGTCCGGGGCCATGAGGACTGCTCTTTTGAATAAAGGGCCTGCAAACCATCTACACGCACTTTTTTAGAAAGAAACTGTCAAAAGGAGGTGCTCTTCCTGGTCTGGGAATGCAAAAGGGCTTCCAGAGGAAGAGTCACATTCTTTTGATTCTGGATTGAAAGAATGCATTTTGCATGTGGATGGTCCACATGTTCTTTGGAAAAAGGGCCAAATTTTCCAAGATAACTTGCTAGTGCAGATACAGCCTTAGAGAAGCATAAACCTGTCTCAGTCTCAAATTACATGTCCTAGTTTAATAGCAACAGCAAACACTCTGTTCTAGAGAAGAGCCTGGGCTGAACCAGAATGTCCAACAAGTCACTGCTCAGAATGTTGCTTTAACAGCTTCTGATTGGATCCAGCAAATCCAAATGATCTGGACAACAGATACATAGACACAGGGAAACAAGTTCATATAAATAGCCTCAGGCATGATTTACAATTCAGCCTCAATTTTTTCTTCATGGTAATGGATGGGGAGGTGCAGCCTGCGACAGGCCCCCAAGGGCATCTAGGCACTGGTAAAGTGCACCCTTCCCACCATTCCATGTTGGGGCCCTGATAACAGGCCAAATTCAATCCTGGTGTAATTCTACTGACTTGCACTAGGATTGCGTCAGATGTTAAGTTGCAGAAAAGTAGCACTTGCACAATAGTGAAGTGTCACTCTGCAATTAAAACAAATAATGCAAAGATTATCCCCTTGTCTTACCACTATTAGGAATCTACAATTGTCTTAAACCTAACTGAAATTCAACCACTTCTCTAGCTCTTGCTGTGTTGACTATGGCAGCACAACGGTAGACCCAGTTGTTTGTCTGTGAAGGACAGACACCACATACCTCTCTGTTGCTACCCTTCATTAATTATAAAGAAATGATATGTTCAAATTAAATTATCTCATCAGCATCTCATTTTTGATCTCTTTGGTATACCACAACAGTACCCTCAATGTTCCTTATTCATTCTACTGAGCCTGTGGACTGCAAACATTTCCTAATAACTTTTTCTTTTATTAGCTGCTTAGTAACATTAAAAATAAAAAAAGACTATTTTTCATATGAGCTCCTGGGATCATTTTTTCCATACAGGCTAGATACATTTAAGGACTACAAGGTCATTAATGAGAAATAATTCAACTCTGAAAAGGTACGTTTGCTAAGAAGGTACAATTTCTGCTTTATTCTACTTTGTATTAATTAAAGGGATCAAAAATTACAAATCAATACATTTACCTTTTCTTCTTGAACTGCACTAGTGAAAGGGCTGAAAGGAAAAATCTACATATTCAAAAAAAAAGTAACATAAAACATGGATTATCTTGAATCATGCAGTGGGTGTTGCAATTTATGTAGTTGTATACTAGTGAGTTCTATCATTTTCTGGAGTTGCAGGAGAGTTATTACATAACATGCCATTTATAAATAACTGCACAAAAACATTTCTGATAGCACTGTAAGATTCTAATTGTAGAACACTGCATAGTCAATAAAAAGGTAGAGAATAGCCATTTTTAAACAATCTTGCATAGAAAACTGACAGTTATAGAATGCTTTTTAATATGCATTACACCTAACACCATTTTTCCTCCTTTATATTCCAGTTTCCTAAACCCACACTGAAAATGGAATTATGTTGTTCAGGAAATACTGTAATGATCCTCACATTTTCTTTGGAATGGACATATAATGTAGCTGTCCAGAGCAAATGCTATCTGATCTCCTTAGAGAATAACTGACAATAATGAAGATGGTTCTTAGATTACATGCAGAAGCTATATATAAAAAGAGTACGAACACAAACCAAAGATTTAAACCTAATTTGCCATTAGGTTCAGACTGTAGATACACACTCTTGGAACAGTACATTTTTCCTGGCTTGAAGCATGCAAGCGGATACTGTAACACTGGGCACCTGCAAAAAGTCACTCAGGTGACTAGAAATTTTGGGAGAAGGATGATATTGTGATTAAAAGCACTTGATGAACAGATGAGTCAGAATCTATTTCTGATTTTTTTTCACCTTAGCCACATCACCTATCTCCTTCAGTCACTCCACCAGTAAGAAAATGGAACTTAAAAATGTATTCCATTTTGAAAAGTTTCACCAGTTTGAGAGAGATTTAATACATTCACTAATCTCTTTCAACGACAAGAAACTAAATTGGTCCCACTCCCCCTCACAGAAGGATGGGTAAGTGTAATACATTTTTCATATGTTTAGGGATCCTCTGGCAGAAACTGCTACAGTAGCAGTAACTCAGACTGCTGAATGCCTACCGATAACTTACTTATATGCAGTTATAAAGTTTAATATTACAGTGTCAGATGGTTCAGGTTATGCACTCGTATTTTAAGGGGAAAAGGAAAGTTCAGCAGAGAAATTCCTTTATCTTTCTAAAGAATAAAAAGAATAAAATACACACTAATCAAACTACATATATCTAAGGTAAGAGCTGATACTATTGAAACATAATGCAAACTTTAAAGGATTCAAATGAAATTGTATATTACTGCAGAGGTAGATTTTAGAATCTGTTCAATAAAAGAAAAGAGGCAATGCCCTTTCTTTTATTTCCTGTCTCACTGCTCCAATATTTGCTATTGAAAACATTACTTGTTACATTCTTATACTAGTATTTTATAAGTTCAGAAAAGTAAAACTACAGTGAATTCTTATTTTACCAGTAAGCAGAAGTAACTTGGAATACATATAAGGAACAAATCATCTGAGTATTTGAATAAGATGGTGCAATTTTTAAACAGAGTACAGTAATACTTAAAATATGATTTTTGCTTCAGATTTCTAATAGTGTTTAATTAGCCAGCAGGGATAGGACCAAGATGTTTTAAAACACGTTCTACAACAATTTCTGTAAAGTTTATTTTACCACAGTGCGAACCCATTAATTCTGGCTGGCCAAACTGTGTTAGGAATAGTTTTAGTGAGATATGTTTAAGCAGCATCTAAAGATTGTTCCTTAAAAGACATAACACCAAAGCACTGCTATGGTTGAAGAGATTATTTGTTTTGTAGGATCATGGAGGAGCCCCCATCAGAGACAAAGAACCCAGTGCCTCCTGCCCCAAAGAGCTTACAATCTAAACACAAAACAACGAGTACACAGACAAATGGGGGAGCTCACGCAAACAATGAGACAGTGATAGGCAGCAATCACATCAGCTAACTATCACTGCATAAAATCAGTATGATTTCATCAGTGCAAGTGTTGTTTCCATTTCTATTATAAAAAGTAAAGCCTTTAATATCATAATTTTGTTTTGCTATGACATTCCAACCTGAACAGTTTTTTCCCTGCAAAATTCCCATATGTGTAAGTACGCTTGCCTTAGAAGATTGGATTGCAAGCTCCAGATGGCTCTTAATTCATTCCACATTTTAGATTATTTGGATATTTAAACTTTCTCTGAAATTTCTAAGTCTAGCACCTGTAGAATGATGCTTTTTATTGTTCAAGTTAGTGATACAGAAACAAGATCAGTTAGTGACAGGTGTTCAGAGTATTGTGATGAAAATTACATTAAAAGCAAAAGATTGAGAAGTAAAGACTTCCTCTTCCATCATAATGTACACTAGCAGAGTCTGTAAAAATTCAAAATTTGGTAAAGGAACAAATAATTATGTCTGTCTATTTTAATCCAGTAACAAGCATATGGTTGACCTTGTTTGGAATTACAGAAGCTTCTTCACCCCCTCTTCCTCAAAAACACTGAAAGCAATTAAAAATCACAGAGTGAACATGCAGTGGCCTACCTGTCTGCCTTTCTTGGTGCTTGTCTACAGTTTTTGTACTAGTATACTGGCTTCTAAAGCAATATAGTAGAGCAGCACAATCCCTCATGTGGATGCAGTTACAGCAGAACCTCAGAGTTAGGAACAGGAGTTATAAACCACCCGGTCCACCAACGCCTCATTTGAAAGCAGAAGTATACTAACAGATAGTAGCACAGAAAGGTAGGAAAAAAGCTGTAAATAGAACACTATGTTAAACATGAACTAAAAATATAAAGGAAAGAGTAAAAAAGATATGACAAGCTAAGGAAACTCTCTGTGTATTTCATTTTAAATTAAGATGGTTAAAAGCAGCATTTTTCTACTACTTAGTAAAGTTTCAAAGCTGTATTAAGTCAACGTTCATCTGTAAACTTTTGAATGACCAACGATAAAACTTTCTTCAGAATTACAAACTACTTCTGAGGTGTTCAGAACTCAGAGGTTCTACTGTAAACTGATATAAAGGTGCTTAAATCATTATATCTTATTTCTGTAAATTTACAGATAAAAATACCTTTAATGTTGTATAACCTCCTAGTTGGAATACAGTTATACCAGTACAAATGTGCTTTCTACACAATAAGCAGCTATACCAATATAAACACCTTTTTAGCACTCTATGTGCGTCCACACTAGAGGAATGTACCACTTTAACTGTCTGCTGATTGAAAACTGATATAATTATAGCAGAACAAAACCCGTGTGAACGTCCTTGTTTAGGTATGTTACATCTGACTGAAAACAGATTTACAGCTTGCTGGAGCAGGAAGTAATTCTAGAGCAAGGGCATAATTTTGTGGATGAATGATTGTGGAGGGCAACAAGCCTTGTATACTTTTAACTAGTATGTAATAGAAAGAAATCATGGAAGATAAAAGATGTAAAAGACGTCATAAAAAAGTTTTAACTAAACCTTTGGCCATAGCAAATCAGCACATTTCAAGGCTGCATTTCACTATTGATGCTCAGCTGGCTACACTGATACTCCATCAGGCTGAAAAAGCAAACAAATCACAAAATCAAACATTAGAATATAATTTTTTTTAATTTTTATAAATAACTTATCTGTTACAAAGACAGTTTACCCAGCTAAAATCACAAAACCATCAACTCAAGATATCCAAATTAGGTTTTATTAATAAAACAGGTAAAAACTGATTTGTCAATCTTCACATAGAACTGCAGATGAAGCTGAAAAACAAGGCCTCATTTTTATAAACAAAATGCATCAAATGCAAGTGCTTTGGGTCTATTGCTTAATTACCTGGGATTATCATTTTCCTCCCACATAAAAAAAT
This sequence comes from Carettochelys insculpta, assembly GCF_033958435.1. Lineage (NCBI taxonomy): Eukaryota > Metazoa > Chordata > Testudines > Carettochelyidae > Carettochelys > Carettochelys insculpta. The sequence continues at coordinate 95,648,971 of NC_134139.1, forward strand.
GTGAAGCCTTCAAAACAAAAGGCCTTTGTGCATTCACATAGATCACTTGTAAAATTCCTATTAAAAATGTCCACTGGCAAATGTTTACAGTGGGTGACAATCTACTTTATCTCTTGCCTTTTGCTACATTTTTAGCACTGCCTGCAGCTTCACTTAGTGCTGCTGAATTAATATTTACATGATGTCATTTTTGTGTGTAATATAATGTAATTTCATTTTCTTGATTTCAGTTACATAGATTCCTGATCACCTGAATATTTTCCTTAAAAAACAATTATCAAAATAAAGAGATGCTGAGGTTGTATCAGTGTTCAAGTCTGTATGATTTTTTTTTTCCAGCCTGTATTTCAGTCGTCCTAATATTGCTTTCCTTGTTTGCTACAAATATAAGACTTCACCACCAAATAAGGTTTAGAAACTGGCTGCCAAAACAGGAAAGTATTTTAAGTTCTATGAACAAAGCTATATGATGCTGCTGCTGTTGATTCTGGTACTGTATGTACTTCCCCGATAAATATCTCTTCAAGACTCTGCAAGATACCCAGCAGATGTGAAGCAAGCTTAAATTGGATGCTAGTCTGTTGGTGGGTTGAAAGTTTCTTAGTTTGCTTCCTTGTGCCAGACAAAACACTATCCTGTGTCACCCACCGTAAAATTCAGTGTACAGAGTGAACTATATGTATAACTCTTCCAACTTTTCCTGCATTTTTACCAAGCTGCATCTGCAGGTCTTCACAGATCATCAGCATTTACAAGAGCAATGTACAGAATGAGCAGAGGAAAGTTATTTTGTGCATAGTTTCTTATCATTAATGCTCTTATTTTAAGGCATTGCTTCTCTCAGATAAAAGCTTAAAAAAAGAGACATGATCGTGCGTAATCACTTCAAGGGAAAAAGAAAGTTAACAAAAAAGGCTATTACACTATACATACAGAAGTACAAGAAAATAATAAAGGTGAAGAAAAGAAATCACTTAAAGCAGGCTCTAGAGCTATATACAGTAGGAAAAGCTTTAGGATATTCCACTGTGTATTGTACAGACAATGCATGCAGTTTTTCCTTTTCATCTTTAGAGGTGGTCATATAGATTCTGGCTTCACAGAGCGGAGACATTTTCAGGGAAGACAATGCAACAAGTACCACTGATTCGTGAAGTTCTTCCCCTATCCATGGGCACTGTGGCAGCGAACAGTTTAATTAAACCTTGTTCCTTTTAATTTCCTCTGCATTTGTAGTGTTTCACTGAAAGCTTTGGAAACAAAAAAAGCTATCGTTCTATTTCTTTCCCCTGTCAAAATTCAGTAGTGACATTGGGGGATGAAGAGGGATGGGGAAACACCCAAGCACTGATCATGGTGAGAATTCTCTTATTGGGATATTGGTAATACTTTACATGGTTTAGGCAGCTGGCAATCAAGTCTTTCAGCAGATTACCTTTCACTTAATGAATTTCAACTGCCTTGGACACAACACTGAGGTATTATTAGCTCTGTGGGCTGACATTTAACATTAGCAAAACACCATCTTGTCAAACCTTCCGTTTTACAAAATCCTATGCATAAATGACTGTTTCCCAATGACAGAACAGTCCGTTGTAGGTTTTTTATGGTTTTACAAAAGACAATGGGCCTGTTGGCTAGAAATGTCTGGGCATTTCACACTGTTCACAACGGTTTAAGGCTGGATGATTTAAAAAAGTACAGGCAGTACAATTCCACTGAGCTCCCTCATCTTCATCTGTGTCTGGAACAGTCTTTGGTGTTTTAACTATGGACCTCTGATCTGTAGGTATGAAAAAAGAAAAACAATTATGGAACAAGAACAAAATAAGATTGACAGAATTTTGATCTGAGTTTTGGGTACCTAACACAATTATCTTGTACCTCTGAAAACTGATGTGATCTCTCTGCCTCCTACCTCTACTTGATACCTCTGTCCCCCTCCCCTCTCTACCTGATGCCTACATATAGCTTAGTAAATCACGCCTAAGGTAAATCTCCCAACTGGGATGGGCTGCAACATGGCTCTCCAGATCCTAGGGAGGGCTGTGGTTGTGTTGTGCTGGGGACACCTGGGGCTGCAGCAAGGCTGCCCATCTCGCCAGGTGCTCTGGACAGCCGGGAAGCATGGGGCTGTGCATTTGCTGGCATGGGTGAGACTAAGAGTTCAGGGGACAACCCAGAAAAATAATATCAAAATATATATATTTAAATTCAGCAGAAACAGGAAGCCTGCTAAGTGGGGCAATGGGATGACTAAGATGGTAAAGGAGCACTCAAGGATGGTAAGGTCATTGTGGAGAACCTAAATGGATTCTTTGCATCATTCTTCATGGCTGAGGAGATTCCCCAGGATGAGCCATTCCCTTTAAGTGACAAATCAGAGAAATTATCCCAAACTGAGGTGTCATTAGAGGAGGTTTTGGAACATACTGATAAACTAAACACCAGGATAAACACCATAAATAAGTGATAAATGATAACACCAGGATCAGCTGGCATTCATCCAAGAGTTCTGAAAGAACTCAAATGTGAAATTGTGTAACTATTATCTATGGTTTGTAACCCATCTTTTAAATGTACCAAATGATTGGAAGATAGCTAATGTGATGATGATTTTCAAAAAGGGTTCTAGAGGTGATCCTGGCAATTACAAACTAGAAAGTCTAACTTCAGTATAGTAAACTCTCAATTTAATGGACTAATGTGGAGGTAGGAGGTGTCCTTAATTCCCAAAAGTCCATTAAAAGAGGGTTTACTGCCCACTCACCCCTGCCAGGCTCCCCCAGCCCCAGTCCCCCTCCCCAAAGCCAGTGACTCACCAGCGTCATCACCGCTGGAACCACTGGAGCCTGCCACAAAGCTGGAAGCACCCCACTGGGGTTGCCCCACCACACGTGGCTGGAGGAGCTGCTGCCACCACTGCAGACATCATGTGCTCCTCTCATCAGGGCTGGGCATGTACACAAGTGCTATCTGCCCATGTATTCGCGCCCCCGCGCCCCCAGGTGAGAGGAGCATGTGGCGGCTTTGGCAGAGGTGGCTCCTCCAGGCCATCGCAGCAGTAAGTCTCTTAACCTTATTTATTTATTTTTTGAGGAGGAGGTGTGTTAGGATTTTATGGACCCCAATGGACTTTGGGAACAATGGGGTTGTCCGTTGTTCACTAAGTCTGCTAAATCAGGGTCCATAAAGATCAATGGTTTACTATACCAGGTTGAAACTATAGTAAAGAACAGAATTGTCAGACACATAAATGAACATACAGTAAACTGTTTCATATCTGGCAGCCCTAGGACTGGGAGGTTGCTGGGTATTCAAATATTCTGGATAATAGAGAGGTATGTCTAGCAATGCATAACACTAAAGAAAAAGATTAGATATTAAAAAACCAAAAATATATGCAAAGTGCTTTATTTAGCAATAACGGTAGTATTGTACGCTGTAAACTTACACCATATTTGCTGTATTTATTTGTATTTACTTTCATTTTACTGTGGTTATGGAAAACATAACTAAATTTTACTTACGGCTAAATTGCTGGTTATTTGAGAGTTCCAGATGATAGAATGCTGGACATGAAAGAGTTTACTGTAATTTACTGGGGAAAAGATACGATGGTTTCTATAAAGGGAATCATTCCTTGCTGATCTACTAGAATTCTTTGAGGGCATCAACAAGCACGTGGAGCAGGGGGATCCACTAGATACACTGTACTTAGATTTCCAGGAAATGTGCGACAAGGTGCCTCACCAAAAGCTCTTAAGCAAAGTAAGCGCTCATGGGATAAGAGGAAAGGTCGTCTCATGGATTGGTAACTGGTTATAAGATAGGATAGGAATAAATGGTAGGTTTTTAGAATGGAGGGAGGTAACTAGTGGTGTCCCACAGGGATCTGTATTGGGATCATCCTATTCAACATATTCATAAATGATCTGGGGAATGGGGTAAACAGTGAGGTGGCAAAATCTGCAAGATACCAAGCTGCTCAAGATAGTTAAATACAAAACAGACTGCGAAGAGCTTCAAAAGGATCACTCAAAACTAGGTGACTAGGCAACAAAATGGCAGATGAATTTGAAGTAAATCTAGACAATCTTCGACAGGTGCCCTTTTAGCTTGCTTTTAAAAACTTTCATTGGTGGAGATTCCACAATCTTTATTACATACTTAACTAAGTTTACAGCTAGGAAGCCACCTTTTCCATATTTAATTCTCTTACAGTTAGCTTTTCTGAGTATCTAACCTAAATTTTTTGCAACTGATTAAGCCCAGTACTTCCTATCCTACGCTGCCCATACAGAATAATTAGTCACTGTTTTCTTTACAACAGCTGTCAGCAGATTTCAAGATTTACCAGGTCACCCTTCATTCTGCTTTTCTCAAAATTAAGCATGCCCAGTGTAATGGGGTGCTAGCAATACTCATGGCTCTGAGGGTTGCCTGTCCCCCCATATGAGAAAAAGATAGCGGGCTGGGGATGCAGCAAGAGGGGTTGTGCCATGGAGGGAAACCCGTGGTTCTGTAGTGACATGGGGCCAGATTGCAGAGACGGTGAAGACAGTGAGGGAAACACTGGGAAGCTACCACTAAAATGGACAAAGTTAATTCACAAAATGTCCAGCAGAAGTGCCACATTAATGAGCTGCAAACCCATGACACCCAGCTTTTTAAACTTTTCCCTCCCAGATCAGATTTTCTAAATCTCTTATTTTTGTTCCTCTCCTTTGGACTCTCCAATTTTTCTATGCCTTTTAGGTAAGTGTTGCACCAAACCTTGAACAGAATTCTCCTGCTGAGGTCTCACCAATGTCTAGCAGAGTGGGGCAATTACTTCTTATGTCTTACATACAGCACTTATGTCAATATATCCCAGAACTGTATCTGCTTTTGTTGAAACTGCATCACATTAGTGACTCATAATCAATTTGTGACGTACTAATACAACTTCCTCCCCAGATCCTTTTCAGTAGTACTATCTTACCACTTATTCCCCAATTTGTATTAGTGCATTTGATTTTTCCTTCCTAAGTATACTAACTTTGCCTTACCTTTATTCTACTTCATCTTTTTGATTTCAGACTAATTCTTCAATTTGTCAAAGTCACTTCAAATTCTAAATCTGTCCTCCAGAATTCTTGCAGCCTTTCCTGATTCAGTATCACCCTCAAATTCTGTAAGTGTATTCTTCATACGTTATTAACAGTTTTTGGTAACTTTGGGTTAAGGGTAGTGGTTACTCTGGATAGCGGGGAATTCCAAGTCTATGATTACACTAGCAAGTTTTGCCGGCAAAACCCTGGTTTTGTTGACAAAAGTCGTGGAGTGTGCACACACAAAATGCATTTTGTTGATAGTATCTTGACAAAACACAGCGCTTTTGCCAGCAGCAAAGCTTTAAGGCTTAACTCTGCCATCAACATATTCTGTTAACAAAAAATCTGTGTTGCGGCTCTGAGGGGACCTTCTCTCGACAGACAGGACATCCACAACAATTTGCAGCCCTGTCTGCTGTGCTTCTGAGTGCCTGTTTTGTTGAGAGACCAGCTAAGCAGCCCAGCTGCTTTGTCGACAGAGCTGAGCGCTCTCCTGATTGGCTTCTGCTTGTGGCCACACTGTCAACAGAAGTTTTGTTGGGAAAACTCTTCTGCCAGTAACTTTTGCTACCAAAGTGCTGTACTGTAACTCTAGCCCAAACCTGAAGGTCGCTTGTGGAGAGGGCAGATTAAGGAGGTGTTCAGTAGGGTAATTCAGTAACTCAGCAGATTGAGAAACTGCCTGTTTTTCTGTCCAACAGCCAAGTTCCATGCTAGAGTGTTTTATAGATTTAAAAAAAATCCCATCAGCTGGAAACCAACAGGAAGCTAGTACTGATCAGAGACCACTGGCATTGCACACTCCCAGTGAGATGCACTACAGTAGGGTCTCAACATTCATGAGGGTTCCATGTTGAGAACCCTCGCAAATGTTGAATTTTGTGAATAGCTGCTCCACCTGGAGCCCAGCTGCTGACACTTCTGCCCCGGGTCCTGGGGGAAGCAGCAGCAGCAGCAGCCAGTGGCACTCCCTGCCTGGGGCCCCGGGGGAAGCCGCGGCTGCCGGAGCTCTGTGCCCCAGAACACTGGGCCACGTGCGAACAACTGAATTTGCGAACCCTAAGTTCAAAAATGTTGAGACCCGACTGTATTTACATTAAGTACCAACTTCACTTTGTGTGTTAGTTTGAGTGCAGCACTGGTAACAGTATTTAATTATACACACAAATACTATACAGATCCTGTCTTTCAGTATTCTACCATTTATCTAGCAGATTCATTTCATTGCTCCAGATACAAAGATTGGCTTTTCATGATGCGTATAATCTGTTATTAGACTCTCTTGAAATGGCAAAAGCAAACACTTTGATAGATGGTCAAACTTCACTGTACCTTGTTAAAATCTTTACTTTTGATGTCACATTTCTTAGTTTAGTTTATGAAAATTATTTTTCACTTTTGTGAATGGTGGAAACACACAAGAGTCTCAAACATTTATACCCAAAATTTCATCACTATGTACACCGTATTTGAAGTGCAAATCTAAACTTTGGAGATGGTCTTAAAACAAACCCCTCAGATTTGAACAACTCTAACTCTTAGGAGTACTCAACTGAGGATAATAGAGCAACATTTTGTAACTGAGCCCTCTTCTACTTAAGCAAGCATTTCTGTTATGGTTGATAAGAACGTAAGAATGGCCATACTGGGTCAGACCAAAGGTCCATCCAGCCCAGCATCCCATCTGCCGACGGTGGCCAATGCCAGGTGCCCCAGAGAAGGAGAACAGAAGACAACGATCAAGTGATTTATCTCCTGCCATCCATCTCCTGCCCTTGTTCTGAAGGCCAGGGCACCATACTTTATCCCTGGCTAATAGCCATTTATGGACCTAACCTGCAAAAATTTATCAAGCTCTTTTTTAAACCCTAATAGAGTCCTGGCCTTCACAGCCTCCTCAGGCAAGGAGTTCCACAGGTTGACTGTGCGCTGTGTGAAGAAAAATTTGCTTTTATTAGTTTTGAACCTACTACCCATAATTTCATTTGGTGTCCCCTAGTTCTTGTATTATGGGAAAAGGTAAATAATTTTTCTATATTCACTTTCTCCACACCATTCATGATTTTATATACCTCTATCATATCGCCCCTCAATCGCCTCTTTTCCAAACTGAAAAGTCCCAGTCTCTCTAGCCTCTCCCCATATGGGACCCGTCCCAAGCCCCTAATCATCTTAGTCGCCCTTTTCTGAACCTTTTCTAATGCCAATATATCTTTTTTGAGGTGAGGAGACCACATCTGCACGCAGTACTCAAGATGTGGGCGTACCATAGTTTTATATAGGGGAAGTATGATATCTTTTGTCTTATTATTGATCCCTTTTTTAATAATTCCTAACATCCTATTTGCTTTACTAACTGCCGCTGCACACTGCGTGGATGTCTTCAGAGAACTATCCACTATAACTCCAAGATCCCTTTCCTGATCTGTCGTAGCTAAATCTGACCCCATCATGTAGTACGTGTAATTTGGGTTATTTTTTTCCAACATGCATTACCTTACACTTACCCACATTAAATTTCATTTGCCATTTTGCTGCCCAATCACTCCGTTTGCTGAGATCTTTTTGTAGTTCTTCACAATCTGTTTTGGTTTTGACTGTCCTGAACAACTTGGTGTCATCTGCAAACTTTGCCACCTCACTGCTTACCTCATTTTCTAGATCATTGATGAACAAGTTGAACAGGATCGGTCCCAGGACTGACCCCTGGGGAACACCACTAGTTACCCTCCTCCATTGTGAAAATTTACCATTTATTCCCACCCTTTGTTTTCTGTCTTTTAACCAATTCCCGATCCATGAAAGGATCTTTCCTCCTATCCCATGACCGCCTAATTTACATAAAAGCCTTTGGTGTGGGACCGTGTCAAAGGCTTTCTGGAAATCTAGGTATATTATGTCCACTGGGTGCCCCTTGTCCGCATGTTTATTAACCCCTTCAAAGAATTCTAATAGATTAGTTAGACACGACTTCCCTCTGCAGAAACCATGCTGACTTTTGCCTTATGAGACGCGAAACTGAAAAGTACATAAAGGACTAGTTTTGGGGTTCTTGAACTTGAATTTTTTAAAGTAACTTTTTAAAATCATATAACATTTGTAAGGTCCAGTAACTCATGTCCCAAAGCTTAGAAATATTTAAAAACTACAGTAAACCCTCAAGATATGCACAATCAAGCTGTATGTGGCTCGGGTTAACACGACTACTGCTCCTGTCAGGGCAGCAGCCACAAATCAGGCTGCCATCCCTGACAGGAGCAGTTTTTGTCCACTACTGTCAGGGACGGCAGCCTGACTTGCAGCTGCTGCTCCTGTCAGGGGCAGCAGCCGTGAATCAGGCTGCCACTCCTGACAGGAGCAGTTCACCAGTCCCTGGAGTGGCAAGGAGCTGGGAACCAGGTGGTAGCTTGGCTCCTCGTTCCCCTCCGCTTGCAGAGCCAGGAAATTGAGCAGGGCTACAGCCCTGGTTATTTTCCTGGCTCCAAGGAGTGGAGGGGAGCCAGGCTACCCAGTGTTCCCAGCTCCCCTCCACTGGTTCACACGATAAAGCTAAATGTTATGATTAGTTCTAAAATGCAGTTTTTATTTTAAAAATGTTGCAATAATTTATTTTAACAAATGCCTTATGCACTTAACAGAAATGGTCAGTTAAAAATATTACATGATATTTTAAACAAATCATCTGACAACCAACTTATTAAACAGCTGCCAGTACTAGCTTATCAAAGGTAATCATACTTGCTTTTTGCAAAGTGGTTTTTGACATTTGAAAACCATAATTTGATTTAAAATCAGATTTTTTTAAAATTTAAATTAAATATATTTTTATGTTTAAAAATAAAAATATTTAAAAATTAAATTAGAAATAATGCCAGCCTATATTAAGACCTAAAATTAGATTAAAATAATTTGAAATCAATAAATATTTAAATGGTAAATGTTTGCTGCTGAAATTTTAATGAAAGCCAAACTATTGAAGAGATGGAAACCACAGGTTAAACACCTGAAATTTGAGTTTAATCATTAAGCCAGCAACTGACAGCAACAGCTTCTTCCGCAGATGCAGAGAGAATATTGTTTTTATTTCAACAATTTCAGTTCAATTACTAGCTCATTCAATGAACTTCCAAATGGGATTGGACAAAGCAGAGAAGCTCATTTTCTCTATCCCTTTCATGAATAACAACAAATATGAGAGAGGCTGAGATCTAACAGTTCTAAAATCTTGAAGGACCTGGTGGCAAGAAAAAATTAGTTCGATTCACTAGGACTTATTCTTTTGTTTAATGAATAAGCTAATTCTCAATGCAAAATATGATTTAATAAACTTATTTTTTTCCTTCCATTTCCGGTATACTTCAGGTAGTTTTATTTAACTAATAAAAACAATTTTAAGATGTTCTTCTTGTGGACTTTTAATGAAACTTCAATTTCCATCCAAATGCAGCTCAATACAAATCACAAAAATTAAAAAATTAGTACAGAAAAAAATATCATTCATCATTTTCTAAAAATCAAAAATGTAAAACTAAGATCTGAATAAATATACATTAATTTAAGTAACTGCTTAAATAAACCCATAGACATAGTGCAAAGAAAAGAAAAAGGAAAAAAGTAGTTTCAAATATAGTGTACAGACTATACTGAGTTGCAAATCAATGGCTATTGTCTACACTTGCCCCAGGAAGGGGGCATGGTGCTCAGGGTGATGGGAGATTATTAATGAAGCGCTGCAAGGCATATGCAGCACTTCATTAGGCAAATTCGTCCCTGTGGCAACTTCAAAGTGTCAAACTTCGACATGCCAGCATGCCTTGTAGCTACGGGAACCTCAAAGTGCCTGTGCTACTTAGAAGTGCCTTCACACCCAAGGGGAGAGAGATAGCTCAGTGGTTTGAGTATTGGCCTGTTAAACCCACGGTTGAGAGTTCAGCCCTTCAGGGGGCCATTCAGGGATCTGGGGTAAATAGATTAAAAAAGGGATGGTGCTTGGTCCTGCCACAAGGGCAGGGGACTGGACTCAATGACCTCCCAAGGTTCTTTCCAGCTCTGTGAGATGCGTATCTCCGTATACAACAACATTAAGAATTTTCTGACCCATGCTCAAACCTAGGGCATTGGCATCCCCACAGAAGTGCACAGACACAGTGAAAACATATCTCAGAGTGCTTAGCTCTCTCCTTTCCCACCTGCAACATTGACATGGCAGGCCTAGGAAGGTGATGCACTATGGGAAAATTCTATTGCTCACTCTGTTTCATAACTGTGATGGTGCTACTGATGGGACTAATGTGCCCAAAAGGCGTAAATCTCCTTTGGTGGCTTTATCAGTAGAATAACTGCAGTTTGAGAAGAACTTACGCTGAACTACCACCTAATCTAAGAACTGGGATCTTCCACTCTAGGCTGTCACTGCATCCTCCTTGCAAGAAAATGCCCCTCTGCACATGTTCTTGGGGATAATTAGAACACCCATCTTCATGGCTGTCAAGCTATTATGATTAAACTTTGCAATTCTTAATATTTAAAATAGGATATTCAATTAAGGTGTTTTTGTTTGTATTTTTATCTGTTTTAAAATCTGACTTAAAAAATTTAAATTTATCAGAGGAAACACACACAAACACACCAGCCTGGATACTCCTGGCAGGGAAGTGATCAAGTGCTTCCCAACAGTTTGAGGTTACATGTGTTCCAGCACCCCCAATGCCTCTGGGATCCAGGACCTCTGCCCCACCCAAGGAGGCAGAGATAAAGATGCCCAGGAGGCTGCAGGAAAGTTTGGTAGAGCTACCAGCTCTGGTTGTCCATATTCCTGGAGGTTTCAACACAACAATTTTAAATTCCTGGACAGGCCAGGACAATCTTGGATGACTGGCTCATATTGACTACCCCTCATAGTACACACTCCCCAAGTACACCTGCACACACAGCCCCAGGAAGAGCAGGAGCAATGGCCAGAGACTGAAGCAGGACCAACCAGGTCCCTGCAGGAAGGGAAAGCAGCAGGGCTCCTGGCTCAGCATGACCAGCGAAGGGATGACCTACAACATCCCAGCAGCTAAGAGCCACCTCCTGACTGTCAGCTGTGGTCCCTAACCCGGGCAAACATTGTGTAACAATGAAGAGCAGCTGGTACCACTGCCACAGGAGGAATAAGAAAGGGGAGCATGTTCACCCTGGTATTTAATGGTCTTTCATGTATCTGTGCTGGCTGCCTGCAGCACTGATCCTCTGCTGCCAGTAACTCTGGGGTAGGGTTCACACCTTAACAAGGGCTTGAACCCTCTAGCCCTGCAGGCAGTGTTCCCTCTAATTTTTTCCACACATGTGAGGAATGAATTATGATATGCTCCAATATGGAGGTGATTTGTGATGTGTCACCCTCCATTTTGGTGAGCATAAACTTCACATGGCAAGGGTGGGGCTGAGACATACAGAGGGTGGGAGGAGGCCAGTGGCATTGACAACCACCACAGGCCCTGGGGCAAAGTGAGAAGAGAGCCTGTCTCCGTGATCCAGAAGAGGCGGTGCCAAGGGTGGGAGGGGCAGGACATAGATTCCCACCACAGCTGCATACAGGAATGCTGCTGCAGCAACTGAAAGGGGCCTGGAGCTACAGCTGTTGATGCCGCTGTCCAAGTAGTGGTGTCGGCATCTGGAGCGCCGGGTCCAGGAGAACTGCCCCCTTCTCCTACCCCATCGGCTGGCTATACAGCTTACAAGGAACTTAACTGGCAAGGCACTGTGCCTGAGGCCTGAGCTTTAGGTTAGCACATCTGCAATGTGGGTGCATGGGGGAGTGTGTGTTGTTTGAGCACATACTCAGACCCAGACTTCAAGTGCTGTGCAGATGTATATTTAGTGGAACTGATGCCTCTGAAAATAGACACCAGAATCGTTATTCAGACTGAATCAGTATTACAGCATGTGCTGCTAGAAGTAAAACAGTCCTGTTTATGCTAGGACTAAATCCAAACAGTACCTTTGGGTTTTGGTGGCACAGGACCTAGAAATCCAATATTGTCATAAAAGTTATGAATAGCGCTGGGATTAAAATGTGGTCCTGAAAAAAAAGGTAAATACAGTTTGTTTGTGTTTTTAAAGAAAAACATTTTGATACAAAAGTACAATTTTCTGCAATGGTTTCAAATGATAACAGTACAAAGTACATCTTTAGTGCCTTTCATACCTAGGTATCAATACAGGTATAAGAAAGATATTACTGGTAGCAATGACAGGCTAAGTAACTTTACCTCTAAGATTAACAACAAGTGAAAGGCAGAAATGGGAAGAGAATCCAGGAATTTTGATTTATTTAACAGCTCTAGATGACAGACTCCCCCCTAAACATCATTCAACTAAGATTTTATTTACAAAAAGCATTATAGTGGTAATTTTCACCTGCCTCTTTCACATATTTTAAACAATCATTTTCTCCAAACACAGACATTTCTTTTCCCATGATATGTTTTCTGCAGAAGCTCTGAGCTCCCTAGCCATTTTAAAACCCGATTATGACACACACTTAAATGTATAAAAACTACATGCAAGCTACTGCTGAGCTGCTGGTCATGTTGGGATTATTTCATTTGAATTTCCTCATTTTCATATATCAACTCTCAATCCTAATGTTTCATGAACTTTTGGTCTTGTTTTAACTTCCTCTGGAAATAAACGGTGTGGACTGAAACAATCAAAAAGTTATCTGATTATTTAAAACTTATTTTTCTTTTTTTCTAACTTCAGAAAGAACACACTATCCTTACATATTTATTTTATGGTAAGTCTGGCATTTCAAATGCCAATCATTTGAGTTCTACAACCTCCAGAATAAATCTGATCAAATTTCAAAACACGTCAAAGAAGTTTTCTATCCAATGACTTTTTTTTTTGATGTCAGCAATCCTCTCTTTTTTGTTTCTCAGCTGGAGCTCAAAACTTCACTGTACCATTACCTTCATTAAATCACCATTTTATTCCTCCTTATTGCAGGTGCACTATCTTGGTCTTCAGTGACCAGAGAATCCCAAAGTAAGATGGGAAAAAAGGCTTGTGTCCTTAGGTGAGGAGGGAGGATATACTGAAAGCAAATCTGAAACATAACTTTAATGACCTGTGTCTCGATGATGGATGAAAAGAAGTGAGGAATACTGGACAGGTATTCAGAGAAACTTTTGTCATTCTCCATAACTCAAAACAGTTAGCTAGATTGTACAAATGTTACAAAGTAATTTAGTTCTATACTTATGGCAAGCATGGTGTGATAAACTTCAACACCTGACTTTTATTTGATGGTGGGGAGGGGGTGGTAAGTAGTGGGAAGATTATAAAACCACTATAACCACAGTCTTAGAATGAAAGTATTTCATATCCATAACTGTAATATCATGATAATGCAAGTAACTTATGCTTTGTATACCATGTACAGCTTAGCCTGCCATTTGATTTATATGTCATGGATGTTTGCAGCTGCTGATGCACTGAGAAAGCATACTGTACCTCTTGCTTGAAAAAGATCAATCTCTTTGGTTAGGCAATCTATGTCTATCTGCAGCTGTCTGTTACAACTTCGCAACTGTTGCATTTCTTCCAGCTGAAAAAACATATCTGTTAGAGGGAGTTTTCCCACTTTAATATCAATCACTATTCACACATAGGTGGATATACATGTAAGCTTATTTCTGGATTGGAATGCATCACCCACTTCTTTGCCTTGGCTTTACTGTTACCTCTTTCAGGCCAAGTACATAGCATACATGCTTGCAGAAGAATTACTACTGGATTACTGTCCCTTTAAAGACCAATAACAGTTTCAGCTTTCAGTAGTGCACTGCAAGTGGAGGAGAGCCAGGAGCCAGGTTCCCAGCTTCCCGCCACTCCTGGAACCCAGGAAACTGATCAGCACTCCTGCACCTGGCCCTGGGGATCCAAAGGCGGTGGGCCACTACCCCACCCTATCCCGACTTATGAGAAATTTGACTTACACGTGGTTGCCCAGGAACACAACCTAAGCGTAAGTCTGGGTCTACTGTAATACGCCTGTATTTGGAATGACACTGTCTACCAATTTAATTCTAGATAAATAGTGCTATTAAATAAATTACCGTTCCATTTATATAAGTAAGATCATGCTTATGGGGTTGAACCTCACAGCATACAGAGATTTTACTTACTGAAGGAATTTGGGAAGCAGAATTTGATCTTTTCAGACGCCTTCGTGTCAGATTATTCTCCATTTCATTGACTTCTGATTTTAGTTTATCCAGCTTTTTCTTTTGAATCTCAAGTTCACGTTGAAGTCGCTCCATCCTGGCTTTCTGGTGTACCAGTAAAGCTGCAGTACATATCAGCAAAATAAAATCCCATTTTAGCTAATTCGTTATCCATCATACTACAAAGTTTCAGAAATAAAGATGAAATCGTATATCCCCTGGGAAAATGATTCTGTATGAATGCTTTTTCATGCTTCTTATAAGAAACATTGACCATTTAAGACCACACATCCCATTATACTTCTGAAAGAAGTATGAATCAAGTATCTCATCTGTATTAAAATCTGAAGGGTCTAATATGTTATGTCTATGTAGTGCTGTCTGGTTTTATACTGGCTGACCACAGCTTTAACAAGTTATAAAACTGGGTAACTGAATAATGTGTAATGGTGAGCCAGTGAACCAGGTGACATTTGGAAACATGTACAAGCAAAAAGATTTGTCTTTTCATTGCCTGTTTCTTCTAGCAAATAAAAATGTCAAGGAAAATCCTTCAAAAAAATCGAAAGGGCTAGAACAAGAAGTCTGGACAGTAAGACTTCTCAAATTAATAGAAAAGTTAAATTTAACCACATACTGCAATTTGTGAAACTAAACTTTTTTAAAACCTAGTCAAAACTAAAAACAAACAAACAAACGAGACACCTAAACCAAATATATCTTTCTCTATATTCATCTCAAATACCACAGAATTTTTATCAAACTATGAATATACTACGGCTGAGTCAACGCTAGCCCCCTTCTTCGATGGGGACATGGTTATCAGCTTGAGTGGAGAATACTAATGAAGTACTGGGATGAATATGCAGCGCCTCAGTAGGCTAATTCTCCCCGCAGCAACTTGAAAATTGCAAACTGCGAAGCACCGGCATGCCACATTGCCGCAGGCACTTCAAAGTGCCCTTACTCCCAAAAAATTTTGGGTACTTTGAAGTGCCTGTGGCTACATGGCATGCCGGTGCTTTGGAGTTTGCAGCTTCCAAGTTGCTGTGGGGAGAATTAGTCTAATGAGGTGTTGCACATTCACTGCAGCACTTTATTAGTATTTTCTGCTCAGGCTAATTGCCATGCCCCCTTTGAAGATTGGGGCGAGTGTAGACACAGCCTATATGAACCAAATTTTAACGTAAAGTACACCTCTACTATGGAACACACTATACTTCCAGTATTTAATGCAGTTTTTGACGTAAACTGAGCCTTGAATATAAACCAGGAGTTTTATTTATGGCGGAGAGATGGCAAATTAAATTGGACAGAAAAATAAAGAAAAACTTCATAAGTAATACAGCTGGAAACTGGTTAGAGTAATTACAGTACCTATAGTACATACCAATTTATTTCTGAATTATGACTCTGAACTATTAATGCTAGTACAGGTTGAAACTCCCAAATCCAGCACTCTCTCATCTGGCAACATCCGTGGTCCAGCAGAACCATGGATCTTCCAGGACCAGAGAGCTCTGTAACTGGGAGGAGGAGGGGCCACCTAGACTAGCCACCGAAGCCTATGGCAGAGCTGCCACAATTGGACTGGTGGCAAGAGGGGGTTGCCAGCAGCAGCCAGGGAGCCCAGGCCTGGAACAGCAGTTAACTTGACTCACCCGGGGAGTGGTGGCTGGGGCTAGGAAGCCAGCAGCCCGGCGTGGAGAGTGGCAGCTTGAAGCAGCTCTAGGAAGCCACAGACGAGAAGAAAGCTGTAGCCCAGGAAGCTGCAGCCCAGGGAAGCAGTGGCTGGGGCTAGGACCCAGCAGCTGTGGCTGAGACACAGTTGGGGATGCTGCAGGGGCCCAGCGACAGCTGGTAGAGAAACCCAAGTGCAGGGGCTGGAAGCTAGCAATGGGGCAGAACTGACCTCCCCTGGTCCAGCAAAATCCCTGGTCTGGGACTGCCCAAGTACCAAGGGCACCAGACCAGGAAATTTCAACCTATACACTCAACAGCATCAGAAATCAGAAGAGACCATCATTATTCACAAAACAAATGCCTCACAGTGGGCTAAAATACAAACATTGAGGTTAGGGTTCAGACTATAGAATTTTAAGAGTGAAAATATTACAATAAATTCAGATCCATTTTGCAGTTTACCCCTCTACAGTAATGCACAGTATTAGACTTCACCAAATCATTTCACACTAACTGTACACCAAAACAAGGATCACCAGTATTTACTGCACTCATTTGACTTTATTATACATTTCAGGAGCTTTCAAACTGAGAGTGACGAGCCCTCAGGCAACCTTGAGGTTACTACCTGGAAGTTGCAAGTATATGCATCCCAGATAGATAGTAAGTCTGCTGTGACAAGACTACCAACAAACATACAAATATCACATTAAAAAAGTGTATATATAAAAATGGGTTTTAACTTGGGGGGAGAAGTGTGTTGCCCTTAGAGGCTTGTGGTCAGTACAAAACACTGGGAACCACTGCATTTGATACACAGTGAGAAAACCTGACAATTCAATTTCTGTATACAATTCACATTACAGACTTGCCATCGAATACCTCCTTTTTTGTGACACTGTTCTGTAAGGCAATGAGTACATTTACATTCTTGTGTAAATCTTTTTTGTTTATAAGTGGTATTAACAAGGGGCTATTTAAAAAGGGTAGCATAGCAATAAACACTCTGTTCCTTAACACGAGAAAGGTTCAGACAGATCTGTGAGCTGAATATAAGCTATAAAAGTGTCTATATGTACTTTAAGTTGCAAATTTCTATTACTCTTACCTCCTATTACCCAATTTCCTACTTCACTATTTCCAGATCTGAAGAAGTGGGTCTGCCCCATGAAAGCTCATCACCTAGTAAATTATTTTGTTAGGCTTTAATGTGCTACAGGACTGCTTTTCTGTTTTGTGAAAATACAGACTAACACGGCTGCCTCTCTGTTAGTATTCTCCTATCACCCTGTTTGCTTGTATACCCACCCCCCGTTTATCTTTACTGAAGATAGGACTCCCCTGATAACCCCGAAGTCCTGTCTCTTGGGGCAGGGGCCTTGCAGAAAGGGGTGTAATAGGGGACAGGGCATTGCAGCAGCGGCAGGGCTTGAGGCACATGTACAGAGACACACACCCCGGGTCAGACTGTGAAACTGCTTGGGCCACAGATGGCCCACGAGCTGTGAATTTGAGATTCCTGCTCTAACAGTTTGTCCATACTTAAAACTGAGATGAAACTAGCTATGTTGTTCAGGAGCATGAAAAATTCACAGCCCTAAATTCTACATTTAAACCAACTTAACTTCTTGTATGGATGTAGCTATGTTGATGGAATAATTCTTTCTTCAACCTAGCTACCATTGCTTGGACAGGTGGAGATGAGTTACTCACATGAATTACCCAAAAGTCCCTTTGTTATAAGTTTTCACCATCTAGGGAGTAAAAGGTAGCATCAAGTTCTGGAAGACAGGGCCATTTAACTACAGAACTAAAACAAATTTAAAGTTTATCTATAAAAATGGCAAATTTATATATAAAGCATAAATCACTTTTGCAAAACAAGCTGCAAAAGATACTACCAATTTAATAAAAAAACCAATTTTTAAAAGGCCATCTTCAACAGCATTACATTATTATATAGATCAGCATAGTGCCAAAGGTCCTGGAGCTCCTTAATATTTAACTGTTAAGTTTGGGTAAAGGAGAACTGCACAGATTTGTTACACCTCTGTGCCAACAGATATGGAATATGTTGAAAATTGGGAAATAGCCTTGTCTCTGTAAATTTTAAATCTATCAATTAACCTGCATATATCTGCATCAACAGGCAGTTAATGATTGATGCCAAACAGGTTGTATTCACAAACACATTATACCTTTGAAATATGAAATAGGTTTCTGTGTTCACACTCAGACTGGATATGGTTTACAACTAGAACTATAGATTTAAAAAATATATTAATAAATAGAAGAGTGAAGCTTAACTGAAAAAAACAAGCTATAAAAGCTTCTCAATTCATCTATTTAATAAAGGAAACTACCAACAGCAAATGCTAATAAAACCCGTATTCATGAACACAGTTATTACATAAATATATACACTTTTTTGGTGAATATGAGAACAAATGTAACTACTTTTTCTTCATTTTTCTAAATTACATTCAAAAGTATATTACAAACTCAAATGAAGCACTCAAAAGTTTGGGAAAGCAATCTTAATTAGACTGCCCTGTGTGCACATCTAATGTTACAGTCTTTATCTTACAGGATCACATACTATCTTTTCCACAGAACCTCCTCCTCACTCAATGCACTGGGTAGAAGATGATCAACAAATGAGCTCCTTTTATTGTCACTGCTCAACATATGGCCCAACACCTTATTTACTGAACACTATTCAAACCCTGCTCTGAACACAAAATTATTAATTTCTTCGCTTGCTCTTCTACAGGACTTATTGCTATAGTACATGACAATCTAAATTACTTTACCTTTATAATATCCCTGTAAGATAATGTACCAGAATTGCAATTGTGCTGATTGGGGAATGCAGAAAGATTCAGAAGAATACACTGTTCCCCAGTCTTTAACTTGAGATGTCTATGGCCCAATTCTTCAGAAAATTTAGCACTTTATAGCCCTTCATGTGTTCAGAGCACAATTCATACAGAGTTCAGTTGTGGACATGTATGCTCAGCACATTCACAAATCAAACTAAGAGATCTCAAGTTAGACATGTAGAAAATGGTGGACACACAATTAGTATTCCCCTCCAAAAACTTTTCTAATATTCCACAAAAATCTGTGGCAGAGATAGGGATAAAATTCAGCTCTCCACAGCAGCACGCCTTAACCATAAGGCTTATCTTTTCTCTTCCTGAAGTTGCCTGCCTCATTCACTATACATCTTCCATCTTTGACACCAAATGAGATCCAGAGGACTTAAGACAACAGTCTCATTTACAGCCCTGATCCACAGCCAGAGCACACACCATCCAGTGCATCAAATGAGACAGGAGTCTATGAAAGGTGACCATGTAACTAAAAACCATCAAAATGCATGCACACATAGTCCAAATTAAAGCTGCACAAGCAATCTTAATTCTGTCATTTCCTAACTTCTGAATGCTTCATCTACAAGCCAAGCACTTTAATGCTCTTTATGTGTGTGTAATTTCAGAAACCATATTGAATACAATTTTTTAAAACATAACCAAATGAAAAAAATGGATACTAACCTTTGGTAATTTGTTCTTTGATATGGGTTGCTCATGTCTTTTCCATGTTACGTGTGAGTGAGACTGATTTTTCCCTGAGTGGTATCCATCAGTCTATCTCTAGAGTCCTCTGGAGCTAGGGGCTTATGCAAGGTTATAAGGAATTCCATCAGCCTCACACCCTTTCAGTTCCTTCTGGTCAGCTAACTTTGACAGAGAGGCAGGAGGGTGGGGTCATGAGCAACACGTCTCATAGAACAATTACAGAAGGTTAGTAACATTTAAAATTCTTCTAGTACTTGCTCATGTTCATTTGTGATGGAGTGGATGAAGCCAAAGGACACCAGAGGGAGACCTCAAAGCTCTTTCACTCCCATCCCAGAAAAGCAGCAGTGGAGATGTTCTTCAAGCAGGCCAGAGTGGTTGCCCAGGAAGCTACCAATCAGGGCCCAAGACATTTATACAAAAAAAAGTGGAAGAACAGAGCAAAAAGGGAATTAAGTAAGAGCTGTTCGGCTGTGCTGCTACTAGAAGATGGGAGGAGATGAACTGGATGCCCAGTTGCTTGAGGTAGCTGCAACACAGCAGCAGCTAAGTGGGGGGCAGTGAATGGAGGAAGGAGAGGCTTGCAGCCGGTTGCTCAGATTGGGTGATGACTGAGTCTGGAGAAGGCCCAGGAGAATAAATGTCTCCAAGACGGAAGCCCTCCAGATACAGCCCCGTAACAGGGCTGAGATTATTAAAGACAGAGCCCCAGGTGGGGCTAGAAAAACTGTTTGAGAACCACTAGAAGGGGTCATCAAATAAAAATGCAGACATATGCAACTGGAGAGGGTGCTCATGATAGTTTGGCATGGACCCTGTCACATCAGTCCATGTTAGGTAATTAACAAGCAGAACTACAGAAGGTGGGCTTCACTGTCATGGCCATGTTGACTGTAGCTCTGCTTTTTCAAAACTGGCATCATCTCAAAATTGTTGTTCAATGGCACAGTGGTGTGCAAAGGTATGTACCAGCAATAACTGTATCACAGGTCTACAAATGTCCTGGATCTGCACATGGAATGCTGCCGACATTATCTTGGCTTTTGTGGAATGAGTGGATCAGACAACTGGAGATGGAACCATTCACCTACTTCTAGCAAACCTAGATGCAGGTGGTTATGTAGAATGAAAACCTCTGGGCTGACACAGGTAGCCCTCTCATCCTTTCTGCTACTGCAGAAGAGTTGTGTGGATTTGTGAAGGGATTTATTCTTCTCTGAAGAGGAATCTTTTCCCAAGACCTCTATGGCGTGGTACCAATGTCTGCCTCCATACAATGCTGGGGTTCTGCGAATTAGCTACGGACTGGGGCTTGAGATACCTGGATCAGGGAAGAGTCACTCTTAGAGAATGCCAGGGGCCCCAAAACTAGGAAGGAGCGTGATACTCCTTGTTACTTCCTGCTTCTGGTCACCAACGCAGGTAGGTGTCCCTCTGGAGTTGAAGGAACAAGGAGAGAAAAGAGGTCCATAATCACTTGGAAAACCTCCAGGGTTAATGGCATCATCAGACTCTTAGCACTGCTGTGGCTTCTGAGAGTGGGCAGAGTTTCCTGGGTTCACAACCCTAGACAGAGTCAACAGTGCCTGTCCAGGCCTGGGAGAGAGAGAGTGGCATGGCATGGGTTTCCCTGTGCTTCCTTCTCCCCGTGTGTCTCTCTTCTGCACTGACAAGCACCATCCATTTGTTCACTGCTTCTTGTGCTTCTTTCTCAGCACCACAAATCATGAATGGTGCCAGGAAGAGCTCAGTATTGGGGCAGTGCTTCACACCAACATTGAAGTGCTCAGCAGCAAACTGGACCATCTTGGCTCTGAGACTGCTGGAGCTTCAGACCAGAGTGAGCACTTTAAGCAGCTGGAGTGTAGTTCACTCGTGGGTATAGCTTGCCACAAGGCTTGAAGCCTGGTGACGGGGGGCATACCTATCCCCTGGGGTGAAGAAGTCCCTCAGTAACAGGAACTACATATTATATACACTGACATGAATTTCAAAAAACATACACTAAACTAAGATCATTAAAAATACAGTCCAAAAAATCACTGGGAAGAAGGTAAGAAGGGTAGATCCAGAAAATAACATGGGTATAAGGATCTGAGAGAGTGGGTCTTGCAATATTTCTTATACCAGTATATAAATGTATGATGCCAGAGGGCACTTAAGCCGGACCAGCAGATGCCACTGAGTGAAAATCTTCAGCAGTGGTGCATGTGTCCTGCAAACACATAACATGAAGTGGACATAAGCAAGCACTCAAAGAAGAACATGGATTTAAAATGAAAAATGTCAGGCAATGTGCACCAACTGAAAGAATTAAAAAAGTAAGCTATTTTGTCATATAAGAGACCCAAGTTTAAGAGCAACAGCTGGACTTCTGGTTGTTTCAGTAGAGCATATAAATCATGATCGTGCATCTCAGCTTCAGAATGATTTGCAGATTTAGTAAACAATTAAGAAAACAGAGCAGTTCGTGTAGCTGAGTAGAAGAAAATATGTTCCAGGAACCTGAAACACTCCAGAGAATGCAGAACACTTGATCAGCATTACACACAAATGAAGGCTGAGGGCTCCTGAGATGACAGAAGCCCCCACTAAATAAGGGGAAGGGACTTACCATATGAAGTCAGTGCAGAGACAGCTCCTGACACACAGCTTCATGCTAAGGCCATAGCCCACACCATACACCGGCCTTTGGTGCCTGAAAACCTGTATTCCATTTGGGACTTAATACACAAGTGGGGTCCAATATAGGCAGGAATCAAACCAACATTTTTGGAGGATGAACTAGGTCCTATGCAACCAGAGACCCTGAAGCAGTGCTGAGTAGAGGGAGCTCTGCCAGGTCTTGAGGCATCACCTGTTGATTGTAGGTGCTCCTAGTACCATAGTAGGAATCATTTTCCAAAGGGCATTTGGAATGCAAAGCAAGATCTGGTGGGAGCTGCATACAGCAGAAGGCAGTCCCACAAATGTTCTCTCAAGAGTCAGAACAGAAGAAAAACTGTACCACAAATGCAGATCACTTGAACAGTATGATCATTACACAAAGGCAAGATTTATTTTCCTCCTAACGTGTAACACAAATATTAATGGCAATGGACAGAAAACCTTCCAACATCCAAGAACCACCCACCCAATCTAGACAAGCTACTTCAATATTAAATTTACCTTGTAACAGTTGATCTGAACAATATTTACTGTAATCTCAGAATAAATTTTATGTCTACATTTTTTTAATTCCAAATTGGTTGACAGTAATTGAAGGGCCTCAAGAAAGTGAGAGGTGGACTGTTTTGGAAGTTTTCAATCCTAATAAATACTGTAGGACTCAATCTGCATCATTTACTATATAACCCTACTCATCTCCATGTTAACAAAATACATAATATATAAACACAAGAACTAGACTAACAAGGAATCCCTGTCTATGCAATTCACTTGTTTTTCCATGTAATCTCATCCCCTTCTTTGACCACACTACTCTTTGGCTGCGGCCACACTAGCCCCTTCTTTCGGAGGGGCTATGGTAATGTGGCACTTTGGAACATGCTAAGGAGGCACAGCACTACCATGAACATGCAGCGCCTCATTAGCATAATAGCAGCCACATGCACTTGGAAACAGCTGGTTTCTAAATGCACGCTGCCCTTGTAGCCAGGGGCCTTCCAAAATGGCCCTCTGATTTTGAAAGCCTGTTCTTCCCATTTGGTTTTGGGAAGAAGGGGTCTTCAAAAATCAGTGGCGGTTGCTTCGAAAGGCCCTCGGCTACACAGGCAGCGTGCGTTTTGAAACCGGCAGTTTCAAAGCGCACACAGCTGCCATTATGCTTATGAGGTGCTGCATATTCATAGCAGTGCCTCATTAGCATATTCTGAAGTGCCACATTACCATAGCTCCTCCAAAAAGAGGGATTAGCATGGTCACAGCCCTAAGGTTTTACCTTCTTTAGGATTGTATACTTTTTCATATTTGTTTGTAAGACTATATATATATAAAAAATACAACTAATAAACCTTTAAATATTCTTATGAATGGATATCTGATTATAGAAAACGGCGCAGTAAAAAATTCCACTCCTACCCAACATTTGCAAAATAAACTAATAAAGTAGTATGTCATCTGGTTGCAGGTAATTTGGTTCATCAACCGGTCAGTAAATCTGGACATCTGATTTGTTTAAAGTCAACTGAAAAAATGAGAAACCCTTTTCAGAACAAATCTATTAAAATAAATAACCACCATTCTAATTTGGGGAAGTAAAGACATTTACCTCATCTGCTAACTCAGCAGAAGGTGATTATAGATAACCGAACACAAAATAGTACAACCTCTATTTTACCTTCATGTAATCAGTAAAAGCTGCCTTTACCATGCAAAGGTAAGGAAGGACTGAGTCAAATGCATAATTACACTTTCATATTCTGGTTTTAGAATACACTGCAGAGTGCAACGAACAGGTATTATGCTGTCAATTCCAAAATGGCTAATTGGTGGTTCTTGTTTTGCCCTGAAATCAAAAGTACTGGTTCACATAACTTGGTAGAAATCTCTGCAATTTACATTAAGAATATTACCTTGTGTGTAGGCAGCATCATCAGATCCCACACTCAATTTCCGTGCATCACTGATCCTATCCACATGTGCTAAAACAGGGTCAGTAAGATGCTGGATACCCTCTGGTTCTGCATAGTGATCAGGAAGGTTTAGAAGATTTGTAGGTTCAAAGGTTGGGGATACTACCCCTGGTGAAACTGCTGGGGGTTTATTTGGAGAAACTGTAATTTTAAAAGTATATTTTGTATTAGGCTGCGTGACCACCACTCGAGGAGAGGTTGCAGTGGTGTTGTTGCCCACTGCTCGACTCTTAGGTGGATGGTGATGAATAAATGCAGGACCCATGCTTACTTGACCTGACATATTCCTAGAGGTGGTAGTTACTCCAGGATTTGTTGATATGAAGAGTGTTGGTTGGTTTCTCACAACTTGCTCATCTCCTGTTGTGGCATTTGCTGAAATGTAGACCTTAGGTTGATTGCGGGTGATCACTTCATCGGTATTTGGTGGACTGGCAGCTATGTAAACAGTGGGCTGACTTCTACTTAATGTCTGGCTGTTTAAGGAAGAGGGATTAGTGGAAGTGCGAGGACCAGATGAACGCAACTTTGAAGAACTGTTTCTTTGAGGTGGTTCAAGTTTAATTTCAATTTGGTTTTTGCGAGGTCCTGTTGAGATATTTTGAATGTTATATTGGCTATGGGTAGCAGACTGTGAACTACCAGATGAATGAATCATGGGTGCTTGTGGAGTAGTAGGTGAACTGATAGGCATATAGACATGAGAAGTCTGGTGGCCTTGTTGGTTTGGCTGTGATGATTGTTGTGATGAGGTATGTGGGAGAGGATTGGATGTAGGAAGAGTAGTCCAGGGACTCGGTTGTGAAGGCTGGTAGACTTGCTGAGGATGCATGGGATTAAACTGAGACACCCAACTTGGATGCTGCTGTGTCTGTCGAGCTGTACCACTTGGAGTTGTAATATAAGGCCTAATATAGATAGAATTTCCCTGCGGACTATTAAGTACAGGTGGAGGTACACCATGTATGTGCAAAGATGTAGGGGTATTGCGACCAGGCTGAATATTGGGGGCTAAAGTTACCATAATAGGGTTGAATCTGGGCGTTTGTTGAGAGAGGCTAGATGGTCCTTTGCTGCCTATGTGAAATCCCAGGTGTTGTCCTGGATTAGAAGTACTAACTGTATTAGCCATTCCAAAGACATTAAATCCCTGTGGAACTTGAGCCGGTGCTGTCTGTGGCTCCTGATGAAACAGTTCGTTGTTGTGCTGACTGCCTTGAAGATGTCCATCACTAATGCTGTGAGCTAACGTTCTACTTCCATTCATTCTACTTCCTTCTCTTCCATGGTGATACACATTCTGTGACTGCAAATCCAAGTTAAGAGATGTCATGTGATTTCGTAGTCCAGGAATCCCAGAATCATCCGAAAAACCTAGGTCTCCTTCACCGTAGAGATACTTTGTGCTCTCCTGAGACAGAACTGCGCAACAGGCATCCAAGTTATTATTATTCTAGAAAAAAACAGAGTTTGCCGTTATTGAAAAAATAATGTCATATGCTCACATTGTGTCATCATTAAAAATTACTATGCAGCATCAAATGAAAAGCTTTGGGTCGTTGGTCAGCACAGCTGCTACACATGCATGACGGGCTTGCATGTGAAGCTTACTATTATGAGAACTGTGACTCACTCCCTGGCACCATGGGTGGAGATTTGCACTGTTGCTGTAGTAATGACAGGGAGATTCTTGACAAGCTAATATGGTATCGTACTCCTTGGATGAATATTTTTGCTATTCTTCCCCACTTTCAGAACAATCTTCAGCATTGATCAAGACTCTGCTGAGGGGGAAACTGATGGAAGGGTTGGCTTCACAGTACCTGTATATTATGGGTATATAGTTTGAAAAACAAAAACAAAATGTTTATTTTAAATGGTTTTCCTAAACATTTTAAAGACCAATTTCATAACACAAAACCATCTGCTGAAATGGCAAATTTATCAACAGAAGAAACATGTACATTGAGGAAAGTGCACAAGAGAAGGTTAAAGAGACTTCAAATAAGAATTTGATCTGTACAACCAACAACAGCATATGAACGATCTATTTCAAAAGATGAAACACTTTAAATAGACTAAATATGGATTAGTGACATTTCAATATTTATCCTGTGTTTACCAAAATTCCCCTAACAGTCCCCTTGTTTCAAAAGCTTTATAACAACCACTTGCACTGAAACAAAAACTTACCATACAAAAATGACTGATGATTTTTTAAAAAATATAAATGGTAATAATATATAAAGGTGAGTGAAATGTCTCTTTTCCACTACTTTTAATGGAGGTAATCAGAAACCCCATGACTAACTAGTTTTTGTTTAAAAAAAGTTTAAAAACAAGCTGCACACACTTTTCACTCTTTTCTCAAAATTAAAAGGGAGTTCTGAGCACTTCAAATTAACCTTCTTAAAAAGAAATTAAAAAGAGACTCTTGAAATTATTCTATTTCTTCTCCTGAACCCATAATACTCCTCCCTTTCATCTGTTTATATTTTATTCATTATTTGTATTTTTTTCATACAGTAATATTTAAGGAAAACAAGTACACTGTTAACATGTCTCGTACGTTAGCCAAATGTCATAACCTCTACCAAAATCAGTAACAATAATCAAATATATTTTGAACAAACAAGCTGTACGAAAAAGATAAATACACACAAATGTACTAAAAAGAAAATAAATAATGGAGAAGGCATAGGCAATGCCAGAATAATGAGAGTATCATGAGCACAGTTCTCAATGCTTGTATCAGCAAGAAAAATTAACTCACACTATGTGGTTTCAATCAAATTACTTTTATTAAGTAGCAGACAGAGGATCCAATCAGAATCAAAGCCTCTTTGTGTCAGGCAACCAAGCCATAGACAACTGCTACTCTGAAGCATTTATAACAGGGATCAGTAACAACCGATAGTGGTACTCATTACTGGCACTTACTCACTTCAGGAGGACACAGTAGCCCGTGGCCCACTGGGGTTCCACCTGCAGCCCTACAGCCCCCGCATCAGTCCCCCAACCATACACCCCTCACATTCATTGGGGCAGAGGGGACCCACACTTAACTCCTCCTCTCCCTTCCTCCCAGCACTTTCAGAGTGTGTGAATTACCTGATTCATGCTCCCTTCCTGCACCTCCCAGATCTGGAGTGCAGTGAACAGCTGATTCACAAAGTTCCAGCTCTGTGAGGGAAGGAGACAGAGGGCAAATCAAGCAATTTGCAGCTCCTCCAAAAGTGCTTGGAGGGAAGGGAAGGCATAGGAAGTGCAAACTCCAGTGCCCCAGTGTGAGAGGGGCATGAGTGGGAAAGGGAAAGCAGAGGGATGCAGGCGGAGCCTCAGAGAACTGTAGGCGGCCCACCACTGGTTTTTAAGCTAAGGTACAACAAACTTAAACAATGGAGCAGTAACAAGAAAATATATATACATGCCAAATGCATGCACAGCTTGACTGTTTTTAGTTTTATTAAAAAAAATTACACTATATAATAAAGACAACAGGACAGAAGCCCTGAAGGCCATCTACCTAGGTGTTATGGTAAAGTACTTTGAAAGAAGACAAAAGCTTAATAAGAGCTACGCATGTTTATTATTATTAGACAACTTCACAGTAGAAGTGGATCTGAGAGCTATGAAGGAGGACAAATTAGTGTATGCAACAATAGCTCTGGAAGGGTATTCCAGGGACAATGGAAAAAAGGAAGAAAACATGAAGGTGCCTATGTGTGAAACAGAGAAACAGGTGATGGAACCTCACAGTAGAAAATGGTGTTGGTTGCAGAAGGAACATTAAGATACAGAAGTGGATAATACAAAGGGATTAAAATACAAGGGCTTAATGGTGAGGACCAAAAGCTTTTACTTGACAGAGCGGAGAAGTCAGAGCAAGGGAAGGGACAAAAAGGGTGACAGACAGAACGATGGGCCAGGAAGATTTTAGCAGAATACTGAACGGAGCTAGGAAAACAGGGTACATAATAAGAAGGTCGTAGAAGAAAATTAAACAAATAGCTTTTGAGGTCCATAGGCACAACATAGCATTTCTCTGCTTGAATGCAATGCAGTAACTTGTGAATGCCAAAGCCCATCAACTCCAAAATTTCAAGGAATGCTCGTGGCACCAACAGAAGAAACCTACTGATTTTGACAAAAAAAATCAGAAAAAAATCAAAAAGGAGGAAATGGGGAACATCAGTGTACAGTCACACTTTCAACAATCTGTTTATTGTTTATAGATTAAATAATGGATTGATGGATGAAATCAACACAATACCCCCTCATTTTAGCTCTGTCTATATCCAACTGAGTTTAAAATAGTAACAAAATGAAAGAAAGAGGAAAGGAGAAATGCTCAGGGGGACAGGAGAGGACAGGAAATAGTAACACAAAGACGCTGACAGTAGGAAATGGGGCACACACAAACCTCTTGGCATGAAGTAATGGAGGACACAGAGCCCCAGGAGGCCAGAGAGGGTAATGGAGGGAAGACAGAGCCCCTGATATGAAGGAAGGGGATTGCAACCAGTTCCTGAAACAGAAGGGAACTCGTAAGTTTGTAGAGGGACAATGGAGAGATTCATGGAGCTCCTCATGCGTGCAATAAAACTGGCTGACAGAAACAAGAGTAAGCAACTCCCTAATTTAAAAACAGGCTTATGCTGTGTCCTATTAACCTTTCAACTAGCCCTGCAGTTTCAAGATCAAATACACAAAGAACAGAGCATGCTGACAGTGAAATGCTCTGCTTCACAGCAGCTTTCTTGTATTGTGCTTTTTTCTGAAGCACTACTAGCTGCTACATTGTAAGTTGCAACTGAGTTTTCAATACAAACTTAATTTTGAATCCCTCTTCCAGAATTCACAAAAAATATTTTGGACTAAATCCCAATGGGGTAGATTTGAACAGATGTAGAATTTTTCAACAGAATTTAAAGTGATCTGGATGAGAGGATGCTAAAGTCAAGTGCTTTTTTTTTTGCTTTTTTTTTTTTTTTTTTTGAATAACCCATCCTGTAGGAAAGCCCAAATTAGATGAAGCATAACTTTCTGGGACCTTCCAATTGCAACCCAGAAACCAGGATGGAATTTAGTTTATCTAGACTAGCATAAGAATTTTCATCTTTTGATTTTGTAACACTTCTATGGAATGTCTGCTCTGGTAAGCTTAATACAAAACGACTGCTAAGATCATTTTAAAAAAGCCAGCAACATTCATGTATAACATCTTTCTTTACAGAGAACATGTCAACTAGAATGCAGGCTAGGGTCCATTAGCCTATCAACCGCCTTTCCCCCAATTCTTGCCTCCAAGGCTGCTCTTGGCACCTGTACTCCCCCATTCCATGTAACCCTCTATCCAGAGATTACATTGCAATGAATACCTATGAAGAACTGAAGAAAAAGGAAAGCAGGGGTAAAGGGGCAAAAGTAAGTTACAGTAAACCCTCGATTTAACAGACTAATGGGGGCGGGGTGGCCGTTAATGCTGAGAGTCAGTTAAATGTGAGGGTTTACTTGTGTTTGCATAGTGCCCCCACCCAGCCAGGCCTCCTCAGTGCCCCCCAACCATAAAACGGGCGACTCACCAGAACTGCTGGAACTGTCAAACTGGAGCCGCTGCTGGAGCCTCGTCATTTCCTGGGCCGCCGCCACTGCTGGAGGAGATGCCACCGTGGCTGGAGCCTCTGCTATAGCTAGAGCTGCTGCAGCTGGAGCTACCATGTGCTCCACCCACTAGGTGTGGGGCACTCAGTGTTGTGGTTTCTGCAGCAGCAGCGTGGCTCTTGCAGCTGTGGCGGGAGCCACAGCCACAGCACAGGTCATGCAGCTGCAGCAGGAACTCCAGCTGGGGTGTGGGTCCTGCAGTCACAGTGGGAGAACCAGCCATGGTGCAGGTCCTGCAGCCGCAGCACAAGCCCCAGACACAGTGTGGCTCTTGCAGCCTTGGCGGGAGTCCCAGATGTGGTGGCTCCGGCAGCAGCACAGGTCCTGCAGTCTCAGCAGCAGCGGCAGGTCCTGCAGACGCTCTGGCAGCTCCAGGGGCAGCAGCTCCTCCAACAGCGGCTCTCAGTTGCCAGCATTTATGTATTTCTTTGCATGGGGGGGTGGAAGGGGCTGGTGGATTCAACGGATTTTGGGAACAACGAGGGACTGGTGGACATCTATGGTTCCTGACGTCTGCTGAATCAGGGGTTCACTGTAGTTTATAAAAAACAAGTATTTATAATTGAAGGGAAACACAGGTTTGTCGTGTATAATCAGAGAAAGACTGCTCTGCATATTTATGTTTAGGTAGACTGCCTAATGGTGCCTAACAGCAGATATTCTCCAAGACTGTATATTGTCCATTAGATTAGAGCAGGCCTCCTGATGGAGGTGGGGGGGCAGTCGGAAGGCAGGTAAAAAGAGGGCAGTTGCCATGGGACCCATAACTACAAAAGAGCTGGGGGATCCCAGCTGCTGCCCCAAATCCTTTAAATCAAGTGTTTCTCAAACTATGTTCTGCCAACAAGTTGCAGGTGTGAAAAACTCACTGGTGTGCCATGAGAGTCTTGACACTTTTTTGGTATCATACACTGATGGTATCTGTTTTCTGTTATTAAAACCAGATACAATGTTGCTACTTCATTGCTATGATGACTGATTAAACTACTTCATTTTGTTTTTGCTGTATATATTACTGTTTAGCTGGGCTTTGTTTTGGGTTTTTTTTTTGTTTTGTTTTTTTGGTCTGACAATTTTTTTTTTTAAAGAAAATTTTCATAGTTGTTCCACATAAAAAAATATTACTGTTTGGTGTTCTGTGGTCTCTGAAAGATTAAGAAACAATGCTTTAAACCACTGCCAGAGCATCAAATGGCATGCTCCGGGTGGCCCTCAGGGCTGGCTGGGGGACGAGGGGGAGGGGGCAATGTGGCATGCTATAGGTGGCCCTGAGGGCTGGCTGCCCCAGCCCTGGCCCTTCCATCTGATGTCCCGCCCCTTACAGGAGTGTAGAGGCCCCCCAGCACCTTGCCCAAGGGCCCAGCAAGACTGTCAGCCACCCTGGATGAGAGGTACTGAAACTGTGTGTGTGTGCAGAATGTAGGGGGGCAGGGAAGCATGAGAAGCTAAATAAAAACAAAGCAAAGCCTTACTTTATTCATTTCTGTGGGTAAAATGTGTAAACTAGTCATTTAGATTCCTTCAGACATATCAGGTCCTAAGATGGTGCTCTGCTTTTGATTCTAAATGGAACTATGATTTCTGATGTATTTCTGTTAAGCTTGCACAGCTTTATACAAAGTTGTAGCCATCTGCACATTAATCCATTTCTACATGTCACTGTAAGCATAGACCAAAAAATCACAGTTTTGCATTTTCTCTTATTACCATGGACTGTTGGGTTCATTTGCAGCTATACTTTACTTTTAAAAAAATGTTATCGGTTGCATGTTGATATCGTTTTTAAATTGGTAGACACACTTGTTTGGTGTGAGGGATAAACTACTATAGACACAAAGAAGGGGGTGCAATCAAATAAGTTTGAGAACTCCTCGTTGGCATACTTGCACACTCCTCTCTTCTACTTAGAGCTCCAAATATTCTGAAGAAGCTGCTACATGTGGATGCACAGTGCCTTCTATTACCTCATTTTCTTCCATCACTAACACAAAGGCAGGACAAAAAGGGACTCAGAACAAATGGAAGGTTCGTGTAAAGTATGAGCATGCAGAGCCATCTCAAAGCACTCTGGTTAACTTACCTGACAAACACTTGTATTCCAGGTAGAGCATGGTCTCCTCCATTTCACTCTGCCTCAGGACAAAACCTCTGGTTATAGGTAAGTAAATCTCAGTTCTTCATGTGACTCTGTACATTCCCACTGAAATAAGCTAGCAGATGGTACCTAAGTGCATACAATCAAGTCTAGAAGGATGAATGGTCTATGCCAGAGTGCAAGAAGTCAAAAGATTCCAAGTCAGTTGGGAGGAACCTGGTGGTGGCTGCCATCTTGGTAAAATGTGTATATTGCCTTAGACAGAGATGTGCATGAGCCCAGAGAAAAGAACTTGTGATGGATAGTGCACCAAAAAGTATCTCATGTGTGGGCACCGTCTCTATAGCCTTATGAGAAGCAAACAGAACAGTCTCATGAGAAACTAGCCTGCCTCCAAATAGAAAAATAGAAGGAGCCTTGCTGATTGGTCTTGACTCTCAACCCTCACATCAAATCTGTTTCAGCCTTGATTTAAAAGGCTCATTTTTATTCTGGATCCGCAATGACGAAGCCTGCTGAGAACTATGAACGAAGGAAAGAATCCCAGATCCGAAAGGACCGGAGAGTTCCACTTCCATCAATAGCAAGTTTTTGGAAGGAACTGAGGTGGTAGAGAACACTGTGTTATTTACATAGTTTCATCTTCAGAACTTTTGCAGATACTGTGGGGAGGGGACATGAGAGTGGAGCCTGGAGAAGGGTCTAGCATTTAGCACCACTAAGCAGTACAATACCCAAAAGTGGGAATATATATAAAAGTTGAGTGTTTTCTCTAAGAGCAGATTAACATATTTAGGAAGTGGCAGGAGCAACAAGGAAAGGGCCACGTCAGAGATCTTTTGGGGGGCGGGGAGGTCTTCCAAAGCTCCTCCAACTTGAGAAAAAGTATGTTACAATAAATGTAAAAACAAATGTAAAAATCAGCTTATACAATAGCCATAATATTTACACAATTCACTCCTCTGTACCCAAATACTCAATATGTGGGACAAAATTCACTCATCGGTATCATATAAGGATTTGAAAGTGCTACCTTAAGACTTCTCTATCAGTCTTAACTCAGAATTTCATGGCTCAGGTGACACTGTTACTTTTTTTAAAGTAGGCAGTATTGAAGTGGTTGTTACCTACGTAAAGTTAGAGTACATGAAATTACAAAGAAAATCGTTGACTTGGTTGCGTTCTATCTGCATCTTTTTATGGAGTCAGCTCGTCCAGATGCTTTCCACCAGCCACCAGATGTGGGGCTGCCACCACAAGTGAACTGTGAACTTCCACTTCAGCCAAAGTCATTATGCTATCCCAGTAGATTCAAAGAGTCCTTTGCTGCTGCAGTAACATCTGCTGAATAATTTCTGTCACCCTGCACTAGGAAGGAATCTCAACTTCACAGGAAATAGAGTCCACAGCAGCCCAAGCCATGGGAGGACCTGAATATTCCCCACGGCAGAACCCCATTTACAGAATTCATAGCTTTAATACCTAATGTTAAATAACTTTGTAGTTCAAAAAATTAGTGAAACACAATTGTCCTTATTATGCACACATGCCCTACCCTACAAATCCTATTTTGTAAAAAATGTACTCATAAAACCAAGGTGACAAATAACAGCACTGCAAAGGGCTCAAGTGCTATTTCTTGTACACCTCTGCCACCACACTTGTTATCTGCCAGACCCTAATTTTTGCTTCCAAGCCTCTCAGTAGAAAAAACAATTATATTAAAGATTGCCAGGCTTTGTGACGAGAAGGAGGCTGTCTAGGGTAAGACCTATCAGAAACAGACTTCAGAATGTAAAGATATAATGCATGTGGCTAAGCCAACTCATCACCTCACCTCAATACACAATTTTAGAAAAAATAAACAGCAATTGAAATAAGACAAATAGTACTTTGCCAAGCCAGTCTTAAAAACAAGCATGGTACTGTGTGATCTGGAGAGCAGATACGACAACTCCATGGGTTGGTCCATTTTCCTACTTTAGCAAAATGTCTAGAGGGGAGGGGAAAGTGGCAAAATTAATCTTTTGCCTTCTTGTAATTTAAAAATGGTCAAACTAGTTCTCTTAATCTGCATTGTTCACCAAATTTCACTACAGAATGAATCTGCAGTCACATTATAAATCTTTGAGAACAGAAGTATTTATAATGGAAAGAAGAGGTTACTCACCCTGTGCAGTAACTGGAGTTCTTCAAGATGACTGTCCCTCTGGGTGCTTCAACTTAGCTGTGTCAGCACCGCTGTGCCCATGGACCAAAGATTTTCATAGCAGTGCCCCTTACCTGGCTGCCTGTATATGCAGAGCACAGGCTTGAGACGCCTGTGACAGCTACTGCTCATGCGTGGGCAGCCTGTCACCCCTGTTCTTCTCTGATCCGGATGCCTCAGTAGAAATCCGAAGCAGAGGGGAGGAGGTGGAGCACCCTCAGCGACAACCATTTTGAAAAACTCCAGTTACTGCACAGGGTGAGTAACCTCGCCTCTTTCTTCGAGGGTCCGCGTGGGTACTCCACCTTAGGTGATAACAGAGCAGTTTGGAGGTGGGACCTTTGGATTTTATGGGTCAGCCGATAGTAGTATGGAGTAACCGAACCTGGCTTGAGAGTCAGAGTAGGACTGTATGGCATAGTGATATGTAAAAGTATGTGCAGAGGCCCACATTGCCACTCTGCATATATCTTCTGTGGATAAGCCCTGGAGAACGGTGGTAGAGGCGGCCATTGCCCGCGTAGAATGTGCCCGAAGATTAGCAGGAGGCTGTTTATTCGGGTTAGCATAGGTGAGTCTTATGCAGCTGGAAATCCACTCAGTCTCTGTTTGGAAATGGGTATGCCATGGGACCTGGGAGCCACAGAGATGAACAGTTGAGTTGTCTTACAGAAAACTTGTGTTCTTTGCTGGTAAAAGGCCAGTGTTCACTGAACGTCCAGGGTACGCAGGGACCCGTGCTTGCCATTGGCATGCGGTTTGGGGAAAAATACCAGTATGTAGGCTGGTTCATTACAATGGAACAATGCAAGCACTTTTGCGAGGAACTTAGGGTGTGTACGCAGGACTTTGCCTTTGTAAAAGGTTGTGTAGGGAGACTCTGACATGAGACTGCTGCTCTCTCATACCTTGCATGCTGATGTTATAGCCACAAGGAAAGCTACCTTCATGGAGAGACGTAGCAGGGAGTAGGTGGCCGATGGTTCAAAGGGTTCCCGTGAGAGATGTGAGAACTACATTAAGGGCTCATGACAGTGCTGGGTCCTTAATCAGGGGAAACAGGTTCTGAAGGCCCTTCAGGAATCATTTGACTGAAGGGTGAGAAAAGACTCAACAGTCCTGAATCGGCAGGTGTAATGCTGATATGGCAGCTATGTGGAACCTGATGGTGCTTACTGATGGATTCATTTGTTGCAGATGGGTCAAGGAAGTGAGTGTTTGCAGAACCCCTGATTGCACAGGGTCTCGTGATTGTGATTGACACCATGATACAAAACCCTGCCACTTCTGACAATGTCTTTCTTGTTGTCAGTCTTCTGCTGTTTTCCAGAATCATGCAAACCTGCAGTGGGCATAAGAGCTCCAGATCCGTCAGCCAACCAGGTACAATGCATGCAGGTGGAGACGGTCGATGGGTGGGTGGCGAGTCGAGCTGTTCAGCTGGGTAATGAGCATCAGAGCAGGAGGGAAGCAGCGAGGAGGACACCTGGAGAGAAGCAGTAGGTCAGAGAACCAAGTTTGTCTGTGCCACCTGGCTGCTCGGAGGATGACTTGTGCTCTGTTCCACCTTATCTTGGCTATCATCCTCTGAATAAGAGGTGTTAGTGGGAATGCATACTTTAAAACTGCATTCCATGTGATGTTAAACACATCCCCTAGAGAGTTACATCCTAGTCCATGTCTGGAACACCACAGTGGGCAGAGAATGTTGTCAGCTGTGGTAAACAGGTCTATCATTGGGAAGCCCCACTTGTGGAAAGCACGGTGGATGGAGGACTTGTTGATTTCCCACACGTGGTCAGGTGAGAAAATGCGACTGAGATTGTCGGCCAGTATGTTGTTCTTGCCCAGGATCTGAGCCACCACAATGTGGATCTTATAGGGGATACACCACTCCCAGAGTAATGTTGCTTTCCGGAAGAGCTGTTTTGAGCATACCTCACCCTGTTTGTTTATATAATGCATGGCTGTTGTACTGCCTGTTAGTATGCGTACTGTAATGTTGGTGCTCTGGGTGGAGACTTGGATGCACACGTACCAAACTTCCTTCAACTCTAGGAGATTGTGGTGTTGCAGTTGCCTCATTTGGGGACTATGTACTCTGGACTACTTGGTCCCAAGATGAGCACCCTGTCCCAAGAGGAAGGCATCTGATGTGATCAGGAGTGTAGGAGGCAGTCTCTGGAAAGGTACTTCTACACACACATTTCTGGATTGTGTCCACCAGGTGAGGGAGCTCCTGACCTTCTCTGGGACACTCAGTGAGTTGTTACGAGGGTATAGGTGGGACCTGAATAATCACTCTGAACCATGGGTCTCATTTGTAAACATGCGTATACCACTGATAACGCTACTGCCAAGTGACTTCTGAGGCACAGACATTGCCTGGAAGGTATGGTTGGCAAAAGTTACAGACCAGTGACAAGGTCTTGTATCATCTTCAACCTGCGTGATGGAAAAGAGGCTGTAGCAATCTAGCAGCACCCTTATGAATTCAAGTCTTTGGGTCAGTGTAAGGGTGCACTTTTAAAGTTTGTGAACAGGCCAAGGCTGGAGAAGAGAGTTCTGGTGAACGACATTGGTTGCTCCTTCTGCACCCAGGACTGGCCCCTTATCAGACAATTGTCTAGACAGAGGATGGTGGTTACTCCCTTTGCTCTCAGGAATGCAGTGACCACTTCCAGCACCTTAAAAAGACCATCAGTGCTGTACATTGGCTGAAAGGAAGCACACTGAATTGGTAATGTTGATTTGCTATGCTGAATCTGAGGAATTTCCTGTATGCTGGGTGGATGGATATATGGAAGTTTGCATCTTGCAGGTCAAGGGTGGACAGCCAGTCCCCTCCTTGCAGAGTGGGGACAATACTGGTTAGCTTTACTGTCTTGAATTTTTGAAAGAGAATGTGTTGGTTCAGGTGCCTTAGGTATACTATGGGTGTCTGGCCTCCCAACTTCTTTTCCATGAGAAAGTACCTTGAATACAGTCCCATTCCCCTGTTCTCGGTGGGTACCTCTTCTATGACCCGCAGACAAAGTAGTAATTGTGTCTTCTGCACAAGCAGCAGTTCATGAGAGGGATCCCTGAAAAGGGACAGGGTAGTGGAATGGGGTCAGGGCTTGGAAGAAAACAGGTTGAAGATTTCCTCCTCCTAGGCTGCTTCTGGCATTGCCTATTATTGAATTGCCTGTTATTAAAGGCCAGTGCCTTGTATCTGTAACTGGATTGTCTGTTTTGAGGGCACTTTGAGGTGGTCTTATGGAAGCCCCAAATATACAAGGTTACCCTTGATTCTTTGATAGAGTGTAAAGTCTCATTAGCACTCTCAGCAAAGGGGCGAGACACTTCAAAGGGCAGGTCTTGCACCGTGGCCTGAACCTCTTTGGGGAACCTGGACAGTTGTAGCCAGGACACTCGCCTCAGCTACTGCAGAGACTAGGGATCTGGCTGCAGAATCTGCTGAGTCTAACACAGATTTCTTTTGCTTATGAGCGCCTAGTATTGTTCTGCTTTGTCGTCAGGAATTGCATGAAAAATGTGATGACTATATTTGGCTAGCAGGGCCATATGATTGGCAATTCAAAATTGTAGGCAGGCTGAGGAGCATGCTCTCTTCCTCATTGTGTCCAGCCTTTTTCAATCTTTGCCCCCAGGGTTGACCTTGTAATTGTGTTGCTTTCCCCTCTGATTTACTGCATCCACTATCAACAAGTTGCAGTGCAGGTGAGAGAAAAGGAATTCTGTACCTGAGTGAGCAATGTGGTATTTGCACTTTAGGCTCTTTGAGGTGGGCATGATCAAGGCCAGGTATTCCAGAGGAGTTTGGCTGGCTCTAGCAGAGCCTCATCAATTGGAATTGCCAGTCTGTTATGTGTACGTGACTGGAGAATGTTTGTCAATTTGCTTTTTAAGTACCCTGGTGTTGGAAGGGGTATTGTGAGTCTGTGTGCGACTCTCCTAAAGAGGTGCTGAAAGGACTAGGAGTCGTCATCTGAGGTGACAAGTTGTACCACTGAAGCAGTCAAAGATGGAGAGGACAGGTGTGAAGGAAGGGGAGAGGACAAGCAGTCCTGCCCCCTTGAGAATGAGGCACATTCTTCAAACTCAGATTTGGTAGACGAATGCTTACTGGTGCAGGGTCTGGGGAAGGTAGTGGCATGGGCTGTGGCCAAGGCTGCTGTCTGAATGCTGCCCTCACCCCACAGGACCCAATACGGCCAGCTGGGTGTTATAGGTGGGTGTGCCCAGTAGTGTTGCGGCTGTGGCAGGTGAGAATGCCTTCTTGTACTTTTCTGAGGAGGCATGTACTCTTCTGAATCTGAGGAACTAGAAAAAACTGTGGCCAGGGGGTCACAATAGGAGAGCAGCTCCTCTATTGAAGTATAAGGAAGGAACCATGGTGGTGCTGGGGGCACCCGGAGTCCCCTGCACCACCAGTACTGAGAAGAGAGAAGTGGCAGTTGTGGCTGACCGTGATTCTCTGGTATCGGCTTCTCAGCACTTCTCCCTGCACAGGCTGGAGAAGTGAAAACAGACATTGGTGTGCTGTGGTCAATTATTGGCTTAGTCTGCTGAGCTGAGGCAGAAGGGTTATCAAAGAGCGTCACTGCTTTAGATAAGGAGGAGGGTTTGGACCTCTCCTTCTCTCGCCTCATAGGTGAGGATACCTGGGCTGCCCCCTTAACTGCAGGGAGGGCGGCAGCACGGTGTTTTGAGGTGGTCCCTTGCGCTCTTGGGAACACAGAGGCCTACAAGGTATACGACCTCTTCTTGCCTCTGGGGGATTTCCCCTCTTTATAGGGCTTGCCAGTGCCAGAGCCCTGTCAGTGCTCTCGAACCCACGTGGGCTGCACCAGAGGGGGGAGTCCGTTTGCTCTGCAGGAGCCAAAGCCAGCTCCATGAGCCATACGTGGAGCTGCTACTCTCTGCCTCTGCAAGATCGATTTGAAAGGCTCCTGCAGTGAGGACAGCCTTCCATTCTGTGCTGGTGTCCCAAGCATCAGACACAGAGAGAGTGGCCAGCTGACAGAGGGACTGAGACGCCAGAGACAGTGTACTCTTTAAAATCCAGGAAACCAGGCATGACTGAATGGCTGGCTGTGTTTTAAAGAGGAGCTGACAAATAGCTGAGGCCATTTAAGAAGGCTTCTCAGCAGCTCTCCTTGTTGTCAGTTTCTCCTCTCCCCCACCTCGCCAAAGCTTTCAACTGTCTGTCTGATGTTTACAGAGCCTGTTTAAAGATTTTTCTTCTTATCTCAACTGATGGTTTCTCTGTTTGTTTTTCAGGTTGGAAGGCTGAGGGAGTTAGAGGGAAATGCAACCAGCACCCACTGTGAGAAGAGAAGAACTGAGGTGACAGGCTGTCCCCGCATGAGCAGTAGCTGTCACAGGCATCTGGATTCTGTGCTCTGCATGCTTCGGCAGCCAGCTGAGGGGCACTGCTACAAAAATCTTCGGCCTATGGGCGCAGCAGTGCTGACACTCCTAAGGTGGAGCACCCACGGGGACCCTTGAAGAAGAACTTTTAGATTCCCAACATAAATAGTAGAAAATATGAACATTAACATATAAGGACACTGGAATTCCTCAATTTTAAGAAACATCGTGACATCCCCGGGGCTGGATTTGGTCCTGGACACGTTAGTCCCTACTGGGTCCCACCTTTACACGTACCTGCGCTGCCGCAAGTATAAAGTGACTGCAGCTTCTCTTGGCCATGAATCACTGTTTGCAGACAATGGGAGCGGAGGACACGGTCTCCCAGTACATGGTGCTTCCACCACTCCCATTGGCCATGAATGGTGATCTACAGCCAATGAGAGCTGCAATCACCCAATACATATGGAGACACAGGAATATATATAGTGGTAGCAGCCCACCAGGGACTAACCCTGGCAAGCCACTGCTTTTTATTACCCATCCCTGAAGCAGACTTTGAAAAAGCTGCAGGCCTGCCTCTCATTAGTTTCACCTTCTCTTTTATCCTGATGTTTAAGTTACTGAATCGAGTATAGTGTTTTCCACCTCATGCATATCCATTATTTTAGAGTATATGATTTTAAGTATACAATTTAAAACTTTGCTTTTTTTAAAGCAAACAGAAGGGAGACAAAAACAAACACATTTAAACGGAAAATAAAAAAGGATCTGCATCAGCAGTTATATCCAACCATGGCAGACTGGAGGGAAAGTTTTTGGCAGTTATTTGCAGTATTTACAATAAACAACACCACATAAATATACAATACTAACAAGACACTAACCTGTAACATGCATCTGGACACAACAACTTCAGGTACCTCTGGAAATTTCTGTCGCAGGTCATGTAAAACCTGAAAATCTATTTGCTGGCTTCCTTGGGCCATTCGTGTATTGCCTGGTCAGGACTGTTGTTCAACAGGCAATTCTAGGCCTTAGTGAAAGGAGTACTCATCTCTCCTGTTCCAGCATTTTCTGTAAGAGAGGGGGGAAAAATCCCAAATTTTATACATGTTCTTAATTTAAAGTGTGAGGTTCTCTACCTTATTAAACCAAAAATAATGCTGCACAAGCTAGCCACATTAGACGTAGAAACAAGAACTTTCTAATTAAAAACATTTCCATTAAATAAATATGAACTTTGTTATGATTCCCCATATCATTGTATTTCTGAAAATTCGTTACTCCCTGTGATTTTAATCCTTTTCAGTAATCAGTAATGTTTTCCTGAATGGCATGCAACTGGCTATGTCTATTTAATGCAGGTCTGCCTCTCATTTGTTTCACCTTCCCTTTTACCTTGATGTTTAAGTTACTGAATCAAGTACAGTATTTTCCACCTCATTCATATACCTTATTTTAGAGTATATGATTTTAAATACACTATTTAAAAGAACATATATATGGAAATGACACAAAATCATCTTTAAAAGAAATACTCTAAAGAAAATACTAAAAAGGTGCCCAACGAAGTTTTATATTGCTCTTTGATTAAGGTGATGTTTCAAAACAACAAGATAATACTATGTTCAGAATTCATAATTTAAAAAAATTATA
Organism: Carettochelys insculpta; assembly: GCF_033958435.1. Classification (NCBI taxonomy): domain Eukaryota; kingdom Metazoa; phylum Chordata; order Testudines; family Carettochelyidae; genus Carettochelys; species Carettochelys insculpta. Next base: position 95,690,186 of record NC_134139.1, read on the forward strand.
ATAATCTCAGGATCACTTTATTACTGACAACCCATCACATTTTATCAGCTGATATTGTTACATACAGGAGAAAGATTCTAGATTTCTGAATGGATTAAGCTGGCCCTCTAATAAATCAGGCCTTCTTGGGCCATTCATATATATTTTTTCTTCTTCAGGAGGTCTATAATACAAGAGCCCTGGATCAGTGTTAATAAATGAAGTTACATGTACCTATGACTGCATCCTGGCTGACTGCAACAAGTTTGTATGCTTTATTAACTTGGGGGTTTTAGATTGGATTTTTGAGCAACTAAGTGTAAGTCCAATTGCAATGTTTAAAAGAAAGCCATGTGCTGATGAAATTCTAGTTTAGCCATATAATTAAATTTAATATTTATTTTAGACAAAAAACAAGATTTTTGATTTACACGTATACAAGGTTGAGCCTCAACCTTGTATACTCTTCTTCGGTCAATATCTTAATATTCAACTCCACAAAAGTCTGGACCTGTTTATCAGCTTAGTTTCCTATTTCCATCTTTTCTTTGGTATTTCTATCACTCCCAAGAGGTATTACTTCCTCTGAATTCAAACATTTCCTAGTTTTCTTTTACCTTAAAACTCCTCTAATATTAATCCATATAGTCTCATCTTTGCTACTACCCTCTTCCCCTATCTCTCAACTCCAGAAGCAAGAAATGCACCCATGATTTCTTTTCTTACAAGATGTCTGATTTCTATCTACTTTCTTCACCAAAAATTGATAGCTCTAAACATTGATAGTTTAACTAAATCAGTTTCTAAACCAGTTTTGATTAATCTATCTCCTTGTTGTCAGGACACTGTTCAGTTTAAAGATATCAGATATTCTTTACTGACCGTTAGATATTCTTTACTGACTAAGCTAAGTTGATGTAAGGGATTCAAACCAAAATAAAGTCTGCACCTAGGGTGTGAATTATTTTTAACTAAGTCAGTTTCTAAACCAATTTTGGTTAAGCCAGTAAAAATGCATAGTGTGCGCAAATCTAAGGCCCTGTAACAGAACATTAACTTTTTTGCATCCTTCAACACTGTTAATTCCTTTCTCCATCCGCAACTTTTTTTCTAAGGTGTCTAGAAAAAAACCCTACTCTCTCAGTTCTTGTCTAACTCAGATGGCCTTTTCAACATCTCCTCAGGGAGCACTGTCTCCTCTAGGTGATGTTCTTTTTCTTCCTAATCCTACTGTTTCTACCTTGCAGATAATTCGCGAATACATTCATTTACTACATCTAGGAGGACTCTTAATTTTTCCATGCCTTTCTTTTCACCTTAAAGAGGGAATGCTTACTTCAGCCTATCAGCTTCAAGCTTTAGTTAAGACTGTGACTTTTAGCTATTACCTGATTTTGACACATTCAGAATTGTACATGTTCACCTTTTGAGAGAAGACTATCTGCTTCATGATAAATTTTTAAAGCAAAATGCAGACATCTTTGAATTATGAAAGTTTTTAAAAACCACAAAATCCTAAAGCCACATGACACTTTCCCCATATATTCATTCAGACCAGCTTTCCTTCCATGCAGGTAACTCAAGTGGTTCACTCTGAAATTTCAAAAATAACATGCAGCATGTTTTAAAAAAAATTGTGTGTGTTAGAAAGTAGTAAAATTTTGAGAATATCATGAGCATGCTCACTAGTATCCACTAATATATTTAGTCTCATTAATGCCATTTACTATCACATATTACAACACATATTTGATTAGTGGACTCTAGCAAGAAAAGGAGTTGCTATTAGGATAATCTTCAGAAAGATTGGTTGCAGTAAGAAACTACCAAAGTATAATTCTCTTCTGTAAAATAATTCCTCAACATAAGGATACAAAGAAAATGAAGATGTAATAAAGAAGGTATTATGGGGAAATCTTTGATTTTGTAAATGCATATGGTAAATATTTTGTAATTTTAAAAGAGCATAAATTTACCAGTGTTTTTAAATGTATTATGGTAACAAATGCCACCTAAAATTGTTATAATTTGGCCATGTTTACACTAGCCCCCTTCTTTGAAGGGGGCATGGAAATGACATGGACCGAGGAATATCAAGGAGGTACTTCCATTCATATGCAGTGCTTCATTAGCATAACAGCAGCTGCGTGAATTCCCAAGCTGCTAACTTCAAAGTGCTAACAGGCAGTCTAGATGCAGGAGCTTCAAAATACATACCCAACTGCGAAATTCCCTTACAAAACGAATTGGGAGTAAGGGAATTTCGAAGTTGGGAGCGTATTTCGAATGCCCACATCTAGACAGCCTATCAGTACTTCGAAGTTAGCAGCTTCAAAATTTGCGCAGCCACCATTATGCTAACGACGTGCTGCTTCTGCATGGCAGTGCCTCATTGATATTCCCGGCTCCATGTCATTTCCATGCCCATTTTGAAAAATGGGGCTAGTTTAGACACAGCCTTTGAAGATCAGAGGAAAATATGTGTTCTAGATTTTCCACTCTGGACACTAGATTGCAGTATACATTTTTATCCTCCCTTGTTTGTCCACACTCATTTCTATAAACCAAGTCAGTCTATTTTAAAATAAACAATAAAATGTACACATTTTACTGCTAAAATTTTTAAATGTCCATTGTGAATTCTATCATATGGAAAAACTACATACATATGATGCTAGAAGTTGCATGGTTAAAACAAAAGTCAGGAAATGCACAAGTTAAAAATAGTGAAAGGAAACTTAATTTGGCTGCTTAAACACAGAGGACTGCCTAACCTTCCAGGCAGTCTGGAAGCCTTCTCTTTTTTTTCATATGCATTTAGGGAAGGGGCTGTCAACCTTTGGCTTGCGGCTCCATCAGGGTAATCCTCTGGTATGCCACTGTTCAGTTTGTTGATGTTGAGCATCTCCATGAACTGCCCCCACAGCTCCCAGTGGTTGCGGTTTGCTGTTCCCAGACAATGGGAGCTGTCTGAAGTTGTACCATGGCACTGGGAGCAGGAGTGTGCTGGAGGACACTCAATGTCAACAAAATTACTGGCAGACCACTGATGAATTACCTTGATGGTCTGTGAGCCAAAGATTGCTGACGTCTGATTTAGGGAGAGGATGGACTTAGGATTCAAGTGATTATCATGCCTGCTGTTGAAGGGATTTTATTATTTTGGCAAGTCATCTTTGCACTTCTGTTGGACAGAGGCAATTGCTCAATCCTAACACTGTGTGACAAAGCTGAACTATAGAGAAGGCACCTTGATCACCAAATAAATGTTTGTTTTATAACACATACAACATAGGATTTTCTCTTTTTTTAGTGTGTCAGACATTTAATTTCATATGCTAGGTTCTTCATCTATGAAGGATCCTCAAAGCAAGGAGCTTGTGGAATCTGTATTTCAACACTAAAATAAATACTCCAAGACAAAAAAGATCTTCTGTGTGTCCAAGTTAAAATTGCCCCAGAAACAATATATTTTTAGACTCTCTAGAAAGACTACATTATTGTAACAGTAGCACCATTCAAAAAAAAAGTTAATTTACTATAAAATTAAAGAATTATGGCTGTGTCTACACTACAAAAATAACTTAGAAGTTGCTTACTTCAAAGTAAACAACTGGGAAGCAGAGTGTCTACACATGCCCTATTTCGAAGTTAAATTTCAAAATAGGGCACTCCTCCATTCCTGGAAATGGAGTAAGGACTTTGAAGTTGGAGGAAGTTAACTTCAAAATAAGGAAAAATGCGTGTAGACTCTCTGCTGGCTACTTTGATGCAGTGCCTAACTTTGAAGTTAGTTCCTAGTGTAGACACACCCATATATGATTTAGTGGAGAGCAGTATTAGGGAAACCTGAGCTAGAAGTAAAGCCTGCTGTCAGACATTTTTTCCAAAAGGCAATGAATAGTAATAATTCAGAAAAATGCAAACTCTGGTGGAAAAAATAAATTAAGAATTAAGAAAAGATTTCCGTTACATTTTTAATAGTTATTGAAGTTGAATTGAAATTCTTCTGTAATTATAAAAAGGTTTTTTTTCAAAGACAAATTGGTCGTTTGTAGTAAACGCAGAAATAGTCTCAGCAAATATAAGTTAAGGAGTAAATACAGTTTTAACTTATTTCTGTCAGTACTAAATGCCACTCCCCCTCCCCCTTTACAATACACCATATATGTGGAATATACACACACAACATGAAGTTTGAATTTCTAAAGGCAGGATAACTAATATCCAAAACCAATCCTCCCAAACCTCTAAAAGGATTTAAACATTTCTAACCTACCTAGTTAAATCATGCAAACCTACATTGTAAGATGCTCCATCATCATCAAAAAGTCAAGTGCAGTCATCTCACAGCAAACATTTTCAATTTTCTACGCTAGTGGTCCCCAAACTGTGGGGCTCAACCTCCTAGAGGAGCACAAAGGAATATTTGGGAAACCCATGCCAGTCCCCTTAAGGGGAAGAGATGGAGAGCCATCCAGCCAATGTTCTTCTCTGCCCTCAGCTCCTGTCTGTGGCCCCACTCCTATCTACAGGAAGCGTGACAGATTACATAATAGCTAAGTACAGCACCATAACAAGATTGCAGAACAAGAACACGCGTACACACTCGTTTCTAGCTTCTGCTTTTCTAAGCTGATTCAAATAACATTTTCTGCTCTTCTCCGTAAGTTTGTGACTAATACTAGATCTGTAAATTAACAGGCGTTCACACAAGTGATTAATACAGGTTGGAACGCCTAAATCTGGCACGCTCTGGTCCAGCAGTATCCCTCATCTAGGAAGACGAGGGAAGTCACTGGACCAGAGAGCAGGGCAGGAGGATGCACCCCATGTCCTCTGGAAGCCTGGGGGGTGGCCCTGAAGTGGAGCACTAATCCTTCATGGGCCAGGGTAGGCCTGCATGGCTGCAGCTGGCATCTGCTGGCTCACCCGGAAGGCCTGGGGGCAGTCCCACAGGGCTAGGGCCAGAGGTGGCTTTCCCCCGGAAGCTCTGTGGGCAGCCACACAGGGATGGAGCTGCATCCCCAGCATGGAATGGAGCAAGCTTCCCTAGCAGCCCTGGGGCAGAAGGTAGGGGAGCAGCCCAGTGGAGGGGTGGTGGGTGTGTGGCAGCTTATGGCCTGCTGCAGAGAATCTTTGCTGGTCCAGCAAATTCTCTTGTCTGGGACTGGTCTGGTCATGACCATACCAGACCAGGGAGGTGGACCCTGTACAAATCATATTAACTAACCTAAGTTAGTTAGTTATTTTTTGCAGTTTTAATCACACTGTAACACAATTATAGTATGCCAATATCAAATAAGTATTTTTCCACATTTTCAAACATGCAGACTGCAGTTACAACACAAAATGTACAGTGCTCACTTTATATTATTTGCATTACAATTATTTGCACTGTAAAATTATAGACAAGAAATAGTATTCTTCAATTCAATTCATTCAAATACTGTAGTGTAATATTTTTATCATGAGAGTGCTGCTTACAAATATAGATTTTTTAATATAAATGCACTGAAAAACAATCAATGTAAAACTTCAGAGTCTGCAAGTTCACACACAATTTCTTGCTCATCCTATTACTAACGAATAAGTTTGTTTACATTTATGGAACATAATGCTGCCCATTACAGTTACCTACATGTCAGAAAAGGCATTCACAAGACAATATTGTTGCCTGCATTGCAAGGTAGTCATGTACCATATATGCTGAACATTCACATGCCCCTTCATGCTTTGACCACCACTACGGCCGACATGCTCACATTTTGATGACCCTTGTTAAAAATAATTAAATCTGTGACAATTAAATTTGTGACTCTACTACTTGGGAGGCAAGTTCCAGTGAATTTTCAAACAGAACCCATAACTGGCATGAAAGGACATATGAATGTTTAGCATATCTGACAAACAAATCACACTGTTGTGAGCCAGCATTGCAGGGTATGTGAACCCAGTTCTGATTTTCAGGTGACACTGTAAATAAGAAGCAGGGAGCTTTATCCCCCTTAAATATATGGTTCAATAAGGTGCAGGACTGAGTGGATTTATAGGATCTACAATTTTACAGTGTTTTGTTTTTGTGTGCATCTATTTAAAAACATAATTCCACACTTGTATGTTGCACTTTCATGACAAAGATATAGTATATCACTTATATGAGGTGAATTAAAAATATTGTTCTTTATCCTTTTCCCAGCACAAATATCTTAATCAGAATATAAAGTGAACACTATACTAAAAACAAAACATGGAAAACTTTTATTCATTCATTTCCAAAAAAGGGCACAAAATAAAAAAGTTAAATTAAAATCCTTTAAAACAGCGATTAATCCTAGATAGTTTTCTTCAGACTTACATTTCTGATGTTTTAATTAATTTTCATACATAAAAATAGAAAGGCTAAATGACTTACGGACTGACTATACAGGTCGAACCTCTCTAATCTGGAACCCTCTCATCTGCCAAACTCCGTAATCCAGCATAATTTTAGTTAACTGGATGACCACTGATCATTGGTGTGGCCAAGTTTCCCATGGTCCCATAAAGTTTGTTCACAGCTACCAGTCCTGGCTGTCAGTGTTTGGTGATGTTATGTAGCTGTAATTTACCCCTAAATGTCTTCTCAGTGTCCAGTAAGCAGTGGAAATGTTGGTAATGTGCTAGAAAATATTGACTTCCCATCGTCCAGAATATTCTCGTGTCTAGCACCAGTGAGGTCCCAAGGGTGCTGGATGAGAGAGGTTCAACCTGTATTACCAAATAGTGCAACTGGATGTTCAATTCTGAATATGGTACATAATCAGACAATATTGTATCGACATAACATGTTAGGCCATAATTAACAATAATAAAACTGACATCCACACTAATTGTCAAAAAAGGAAAGAACAGGGCACGGAGAAAGAGGGAAGGGAAAAAAAAACAGAGAAGCCAAGCGGAATGGAAATTTGTCATTATTTGAGCGCACTCAGCATTCTTTACCCAAAAGTATTAAGAAACGAGAGTGAAAATTTCTTCAAATTCATGTAATAGTTCTCTACATCAATAAGTGTCAGACTAACATTTGAATAAAATCTAGTTTATCGAGGTAACAAATATTGAAAAATCAGCACGGCTGCATAGTGACTGCATATGATGAATAATCCACAGTGCCAGTTTGTCTCAGACAGTCTCATTAAATCCTGCCACTAATTTCCTCCTGTTAAAATTCCAAAGGGGGAAAAACATTGTATCTTTTTATGCTTTGTTATGATACATAACAAACCAGCAGCTGTGCCAAGCAGGTCAACTGTACTGTAGAAAATATGGCCTTATATATTCATCATTCTGGGAAGATAAGCTACGTGGATTTAGAAGTTGCTCAGGAAATGAAGGCTTCTTTCATAAGGTAAAGGGGTAGAAGTTAGGAGATAAGAAGCAGATTCCAAGTCTCATTCACTGACCCTTACTGTCTTTGCTTGTTGAATAAAAACAGAGAGGTAGCCCTGTTAGTCTGTATTGCAGCAAAACAAAGCACCAGAAATGTAGCACCACATAAATCATTTTGTTAGTCTTTAAAGTGCTACATTTCTCTTGTCTTATGAGCTTTGGAAAAGTTAAATAAACTTGGTGGAGTAAGTAGACTGACTCTGTAACGCATGAGGTGTGGGTGAAAATGCTGCCTGGGGAGTTAAGTGGCCCAGCTTGTGGCCTCACCCATACTCCACCCCTGCTTTGCCCAGGCCATGCCACCACCCCACTCTGCCTAGGCCCACTCCCTAACCACTGTCTCCCTCTTCCTCTCTGCTCACATCTTCTAGCCAAATCCTTGAACCCAAAATGTGGCAAATATTTGGGGAAAACCCCAATCTTCTAAAATTTCTAAAGAAAATGGAGCATGTTTTCCACCACATACCAGATTGTGAAGACTTGACATACAGAAGGTGCCTAATTAAAAGCACTATATTTGGGAATAAAAAAATATCCTGAAGTTTGTTAGAGTTTTGTTTGTTTTATTTGTAGTAAGGGTAAGTCAGCTGGTCTGCTGAATACAACATTAAATATTACCAATATATCAGGAGTGAGCAAACTTTTTACGTTGGGGCCCCAATTTTCATCACTAAAAGTATCATCTATCCCCAGCCTGTCTAATATGATCCAAACCAATAGAAATTTTGGTTATGTTGATACAAAAAATAGCCAACCCCTTCAGCACGAGGAAGTAAGTATGTAGAACGTAAAAATTTATTAGTAAGTATATATAAATGTGAATACACATACATAAAAACAGTAATATATTTCAACATTTTTAATTAGATGGATGAGCCTGAGACCCAGCAGCCAATTGTGCTGCACTGTTAGGAAACTTCACACCCCCTTGAGGGAGCCTGCCCCCCAACTTTGCATTTCCCACACAGCTCTTCTCTATTTCACATTTTCTTAATCAGCACTTCTAAGTTGATTTAAATGTACACTTAAGACACCATAAAGTTATCATTCCAGATTTTACACAATTAATGCAGTAAAACAGATTACTTCATAACTAATATAGTAAAATATACATTATTTTAAATTAACCAATGAAAACTGCTTAGTGTGTTCATGACAAAGTTCACTGCTTTCAGAAAAAGGGAACACTAATTCATTTTGGCTGCATCTACACTACAGCGATCCTTTGAAAGTTGTGGAAGAGATCTTCCAAAAAACTTTTGAAAGATCATGTCCATAAACAAAAAAGTGGACTGCAAGATTGATCTGCTCTTTCGATGGTGCTCTTTTGAAAGAATGGGCCATGGATCAAAAAATCAGGTGGCATGAAGACTGCTCTTTCAAAAGAAGGGCCCACCAACTGTCCACTTTTTTTTTTTTGGTTTTTTTTGGGGCGGGGGGTGGGAGGGGAGAATCTTTTGGGAAAAAAGGCGCTTTTCTTCATCTGGGAGAGGAAGAGGGCCGCTGGAGAAAGGGCCACATTCTTTCCATTTCAGATCAAAAGAGCACATTGTGTGTAGATACTCCACAGGTTTTTTTGAAAAATGGCCCAGCTTTTCTGAAAAAAATTTGCTAGTGTAGATACAACCTTTGTGAGATCTCCATAATGAGACATGTTTATGAAATTTTATATTTGTATGTTAAAACAGGTTTCCAAATATCTAAAGCATAAGAAAAGATTATATATCTTAGTAAGACACTGATCTTGGTGGTGGTTACCTTTAATACTAGTTCATTAAATAGAAGTAAAGGAAGGGAAATTCATTTTCCCAGCTATCTAGAAGGAAAGTAATGTTTCTTTAAGTGCTCTCTTCAACTGTGGCTGGGAAAGGAGATTAGATGGATAGAAAGAACAGGGAGACTGTTAAAGCAAGTTTTTGTACTCTAGTATTTTAGATATGGGTGGTCTTTTGAAGAATTTACTTACAAAACTGTGCCTGAAGGTCCAAGCATTTAAGGCTAAAGCTAAATACTGAGACTGTGCATCTAAAAATCCATGAAAGGGTTTTGCAGAGATGTAATTTTGTGAATTTCAGCAACAAACTAATGAACTATTTAAAACAAATTTTAGAATAAAGTCCTGTAGACATAGTAATGCCTAACTGTTTTTCTCACTAAATTCAGGGTGGCACATGCCTGGTTAAATGGCGTCACTACCACTTCATGGTTCTTTCATGGTTTCAGTGCGACGCTAATAGGTATAGCAAGATGAAACATTTTTCTCTTTTAAGTTAAGACATTCAGTCTGTTGGGGGCTGGGGGGAAGAATCACCAGTCTGCAGGCTGCAACAGTATGCTGTGGGAGCCTTAAGAAACAGTCAAGAACAGAGATAGGAAGAAGGGAGAGATTGAGCACTAAAACACAAAGAAGGCATTGCCTTCCCTTTCCTTTTATTCCATCCACCTCCGCCTCCCCCCACCCATGCTGTAATGCCTGGGGCTGAGGCTGCACAAAGAAATAGAAGATGATGAACACTGTATAATTCTACACATACAGTCACCAAGTCTGGCTGCCACACTGTCCACAACATCAGCAAAAACTTTCTTGACTTTTAGAGTCAGGCTGTGTCTACACTACAAGATAAATTTGAATTTAAGGCAGTTAGCTTGATATGACCACATAACTGTCTTCACTGTAAATACCATTAGCTTGACTTTGGGAGCACTAATATTGAGATTATAGAATATCGCAATTACCTGACTGGTATAGCATCAAGCTCTAATTCAGAAGTCGGACTAAAGGCCAGTGTGGAAGCGCCACATCTTAAATTCGAATTTATTAGTCTCTGCAAGTGTCCCCTATGTATCCCACAAATCCATGAGCTGCACCTGGCTCCCAGCTACTAAAGGGAGCCAGGAAATTGACCAGAGCTGCTGTGCTGTCAGTTTCCTGGGTCCCCCAAGCTTCAGGGACCTGGGAAACAGACAGTGCTGCTGCACCTGGCTCCCAGCTCAGAATGCAGGGCTGAGGGAACTGTGGGATAGGTTCCCACAATGCACTGCTGCAACAGTTGATGTTTGGTGATTTCAGTGTAGAAGCAATAGGTCGAATTTGTTGGGAGCCTGTGAGAAGTGAGGATACTCAAAATCGAATTAAAAAAACTGACATTTTAAAATTGATTTTAATAAATTTAGAATTACCTTGCAGTGTAGACATAGCCTCAGTCTAGACTAGGTAAATGCACTGCTTTTTGAAACAGTGTAGCATGTCCACAATACAAACCATATAGTTGGAAATATCTGGATCACATCAACACCAGGCTCTCACTTAAATCACTGCTAAAGTTATCAAACATTATGGTAGCTGATGAGCATTTTGAGAGATTGTTAATAACCCAGAATTCATCAGAAACAGTCATGCCAGGACTAATTCCAGAATAGAGCCTGTCTAATATAGACTGAGCCTTAAAGTCAAAATATTTGAAAACTCACTTCTGAGATTTTTGGAGAAGCTACAAGCAAGACTTGGCATTTGTGTTGCGTGGGGGAACTGAGAGCTTAAAATTACTTAAAACAGAGTTTGCAAGTCTGAGAAATGGGGAAATGGTAATGTCAGTAGCAATACAGTTTACAAGCTGGCCTTGAATCCAGAATAAGGTTAAAAAGTTAGATGTCAGACAGGAAGTTGAAAGATAAACAACTGGTAGTTGAGGCTGCGGGAACAGATAGGGTTACCAATAATATAAGGCAGAAGGAAAAGGAGCAACTAAGTATAGGTTGAACCTTCCTAATCCGGAATTCTCTTTTCCAGCAACATACGTAATCCAGCATGATTTTAGTTGACTGGACAACCACTTACCATGGGTGTGGCCAGGTTTCCTGTCGTCCCATAAAGTTTATTTACAGCCACCTGTCCTGGCTCCGTGTGTTCTGTGCTGCTGTTTAACTGTAATTTACTCCTAAACACTTTTTAAGAGCCCAATAAGCAGTGAAAGTGCTCATGTGCTAGAAAATACTGACTTCCCGTGGTTCAGCAAATTCTCTCATCTGGCACCGGTCAGGTCCCGAGGGTGCTGGATGAGAGAGGTTCAACCTGCACAGAACTTTGGAGATCAATAGCAGCAGGAGAGGGAAAACTGTTGCAGACTGAAAGAATGTTCCGAGACTGATGAATGAACCGATTACACAGGAAAGGGCTACAGAAGTAAAGGAAAGAACAGAATCAAGATATTGATCAGTAATAGCAGCAAAAATGAGATCTTATGATTTAACCTGGCCATAGCCTACAATAAAGCTGATAAAAGCACTGTTCGCTCATAAAGCAATTAAATACTTTACTGCCGCGTAGTACAATCTCAAATTACTAAGAACCCTCACAAACACTGCTTTGACCATTTCTAAAGACTTTCATGCTCCTGGAGATACAAACATTACATAAAGTCTATCTTCACTGTTGCACCAAAACTTTTAAATAAATAAAAGAATTGGCAATGAACCTTGTAAAAACCACTGGCAAAGTCCCCAGATAACTTAAGCCTGACACACAATCATAAAGTGATGAAATATAAACAGACCTCCTCCTAAGACGTGAAAATAATCAATAAAAAGTACACAGAATGTCGTTTATCAGACACTGAGAACTAAAATTCTCAGAACCACTAGTTGAGGGCATGAATTAAAGTGTTGATCTTGTTTAGATTTAAAAAAAAGATATTTAAATATTACAACAGCTATAACCTTCAAGCTTTATAACACCAAAATGTAACTTCTCGTTTGGAAAAATTATTATTTTTCTTTAGCAGAGCATGTACTTAAAATGAACAGCATAGCAATTCTTAATCATAAATATTTAAATCTAACATGACACAGCAATTTTATTGCATATTCACCACTGCCGAGTGTAATACTTTTTCAGAGTAATTTAGTTAGTCCTCCTTTAATTGGGAAGAGGTGTCTGAAAAACTGAACAAATCACATAGCACAGTCCTAAGAGGAGTCAGAGACAGTTACCAACAGCAGGCTTTTCAGTATTTCAAGAGAATGGGCCAAAAATCTTGCAATAATAAATGACACGCTCTTCATTACCCAACAGCAACAAAGAATAATGGATTCTCTATGACTGACTTTAGACTTCAGCTACATTTAAGTAACTCAGCTTCAAAGTTCTCTATGATTCTACTCTGATCAAATGAGACTTTTGTATTATTGACACCACAGAAAATACATTCCCAAATCATGCCTGATGGTTAATTTCCTTTGGATACAATAAAGATGCTTCAGTGTTCCTATTAAAACCTTATTTTAGTAATTAAACATGAAGAGCCTTATTAAAAGGAACAATATAAAAATCATACTTTCTGCTCAAATCTTGCATTACTGTTACAAATCACAATTCAGATTACTACAAGTGAAACAATATACAGGGGGGGAAAATACTTCCCTGAATTATGAGACTTGCCAACTGGCATACTCTTCTTGTGACACATATATGGAAGCTGCACTTTATGCTTGAAGCCCTGTGTGGACACAAAATTATGCACCTAAAGCTGATCCGTCATCCATACAAACTGTCTATGGATTTGCAGGGTTTTAACAACAGCACCACAGATCACTGAGCACTCTGTGGCAGGTGCGACTGTGCCACACCTCTGACCTCCACCAACAGATTTCCTGCCCACCCCGGTTCTACTTTTTCTGCCTTGGGCAGGGAGGCAACAGTCCTGCACCCTCATGTGCAAGTGCTGCCCTCCCAGTCGGGGGCTTGGACATCCCTATGCAGCTGCTGCAACTAACACACACAGAACCAGTCAGGACAGACAGCAGTGACAACTGCTCTCCTCATAGCACCTGCTGTTGCCATCCACTAATTTAAAATACAACAATACCTCTTCCAAAATGCCACTTGGCTTGGTCCTTTCTGGGAGCTGAGTTTATTCTCCTCTGTCCAAGCAAGCCACAGACTACAACTCCTAAAATGCCCAGTGGGCTATTGCCACATATATTGCATCCGTTGTTACCTGTAAGCTAAGCACTTGGGCAGCTGCCCAGGAGAGATTCAATTGCCACACACCGACAACTGGCAGAGCATCCACAGCTGACAGCCTATATTTCTGCTGGTGATGCACATCTACATGTCTTAGTGCACATAACAAAATTTATTCCGCAAAAGACCAGAAGAAAATTAGAGGGAACACTGATTGCCATCCACTACAGCATGATTCATAGAACTGAGCTGCAGCTTGAGGGCTGGATGACAGCCACTTTTTTTGGGTGAGTGGGTGCTTGACATACCCTGTACATGCTCAGTTCTGTACACGCAGCCAGGCTGCAATCCACAAACGGTCCATGGATGCAAAATAGATCTCCATGGACTTGCAGGTCTCTAGTTTTGCATTCCTGGAGCCCATGCATTGTTGGACTACGGGTATGGGCTACAACTGCAACTCAGGGCTGCCTGAGACTGCTGTGGTACCTGCTGACATGGCACCCATGGCCGTGCTCCCGGCTGGATTTGAAAGGCAGAAGAACAGCCAGGACAAGCTGGTAAGTGGCTGAAACTAACAGCAATAGGGATTCAACATCGACCCCAACCAGCCTCATCAAGACATTGCCATCCATCCAGTGATACTCTTCTGGGCATCCTCCACAAGCATAGGTACTCTCAGCTCTCAAAATCTAATGATGCATGTCTCTTTATCAGCAGCTTCTGTACTGGTAATCCTGAGGGTTGCCTGCTGCATGCTCACACAATGCCTGCCCATGACGAGGAGAGGGAAGAGGACCAGAGAAGGCATGGTCTGCAAGATCCTATGATCTAGTGGTACACCAGACCTTGACCACAAGGCTTAGAAAACCAATCATGCCTGAGAGCATAATTAAAAATCGAAGACAGACAAAAGGCTCTAGCATTCTAATAAGGACCAGGAATGGGGCATGAACCAAGACATAACAGAATTTCAGACAGTATGCCCAAATGTTACAGACCCAACTTAAACTACAGGTCCAAAAACCTTAGACTCAGCCTTTGAACTGCTGGAGAACCCAAAGTTTGCTGCTCCCTATACTTCTCAACATAGTGTGTGGCATCACGGACCGCATCCTTACTCCTACAGCACACTAAGCCAGGAGACAGCATGAAAAACCACAGCTTAATATAAACCTTGAGTAATTAACACCAGTGACTCCTTCAATCGTCCAAAAAACATTTCAACAACTATTCTGTGCTCTTCCTGAGTAAGTAGATGAATTTCCTTGATGCTGCTGATGAGGTCAGAGTATAGTCTCATAAGCCAGGGGAAAAAAGTGTAGGCAGGGTCCCCCCAGTACAGGCATTTCAGTACTGCAAATGGTAATTCACTGCTCAGAAAAGAATGTGCCTCCTTGCAACTTTCTGAATAGCTCCACATCCTTAAAGTTATAAGCAACATATACCATCCATAACCAACCCACCTTATTATCAGTGAAGTGATCCTGATGATCCTCTACCACCTGCATAAACCACCGAAAAACATCCTTTTTGGCAGTTGCCAAAACAGAGATATACATTCAGTCTATTACCCCACCACAGTTCACGAAATATATCCACCATTTCTTGCATGTTGCTGAATAACAGTCATACACGGCAGATGATTAATGGTCCTTTACACTTGCATGTCAACAGCTGCCAACTGTGGCTTTTCCAAATCCAAAATGATTTCCCACCGAAAAGCAGCGGTCTAGTGCTGCAAACTTACACATGCAATTACCACTCACTTTTCACCATCAATGCAGCTCTCATTCTGCTGTCCCTGCATTGAAAGTCTGGGGTAAGCTTAGCACACAGACCCAAGAATACAGACTTTCACGTCCAAAAGTCCTATAGACACTGCTTGTCATCCAAAGCTTACATTAGGACTGCAATCTCACTACCCAGTGCTTCTTTCTTGGGCCTCTCTCTCCACCGTCTGCTAAATCAACGTGGAAGAAATCGGGAATATTTTTTTTATGTCCATCACTAAACTCTTCAAAGAAATTCTAATTCCAGTTGTTATACTACTTCCTGAAGGTCTACAACTGGAAAGTCCTGGACTTGCCATGTTCATGAGAATAGAGCTGAGCTCCAGATCCATACACAGCAATTCTGAGCTCCAGGGCAGAATGCGTCCCTGCTTGTGCCTAGTGAGCTGCCATTTGCACTGCTGGGCACACTTGCTGCACATTGTAGCAGCACAGACAACACCACCACAGGCCTGCCTGGCAGCTGCTGCTGCCTTTACCAGTACCAGCCCGTATGCGCCCAGGGTGCCTACCTTCCAGATTTCCCAAAGTGTGCTTGATCCCATCTTCTGTCCTAGGCCTCTTTCCCAGTGCCGCACTCCTGAACCATAACTCCCACCCCTGTTCCATCCTCTCCCTTGAGGGAGCCTCAATATGCAACTGGTGCCACTCTGTGCAGGTCAACAATCTAAAATGCAAGTCACATGTGTGTCCCCCACCTGTGCCTGGCCCAGTGCCACCATGTTTTCCCTGCCACATGCCATCTGTGTGAGGGGCACACTTTTGTCTTCTTGCTGCACCTGAGAGGACCCAATCAGGAAGCATACGTCACCCAGGCATACACACTCAGGCAGCTGCTGTGCAATGCTGCAGAGTAGCATCTGAACAGCTGGAAGGGGCTGCTCCTGCTCCTGCCCCTCCCCCTCCCAGCATCTTGGACTTGTGTTGTCCAGGCCCACACTTCTTCTCCCTCTTGCCCCAGTGTCTCCAGCACACTGTCAAACAGCTTATACCAACTTAAAGGAAGCACTGACGGCATGCAGGTATTGGGGGAAGGGCTACTAGTGGGTGCTCAGCACCCAGGCCTAGAAGACCTGCTACCAACCTAGTCAATTTAAAAGGGTCCAGGCCCCTGTGCAATTGTCCTGTCCTCCCACTGGAATACCCGCTGAGTTCTGCTGGTTCCACGCTTCTGTCAGACATGGCAGAGACTGAAAACTTCCATGTGGATTTGTGGGAATTTTAAAAAATGGTGTGAAAATTATGGGATATGAAATGCATTAAGGAATGGACAATATGCCAGGCTGGGAAATTTACAACTAGCTCACACATCCCCAGGTGAGTTCTCAGTGTTCCACAAAACACCGCAAAATACTCCCAAACAGCATTGGACTGTATCACAATACTTGACACAGTGGGATACCTATCAATTATGCACCACACTTTACATTCAAGCCAGCTCTCAGGGTAAGTGCATGCTGTACCAACACAAGCAGCAAAGTATGCATGTACCTAACCAATACACAAACTTCAGTGGCTACATTATGACAAAACTTGTGTCAGCAAAAAATTTTACTCTTTGGTCTCCCAAAGAAATCTTGCAAATATCAGCAGAAAATTATTACAAAGAGGAGAACCAACCCTATAATTTTTGTTTAAGTAAGACATTTACACATACTTCCCTCTTCGTACTGCAGGACAGGTGCTTTAGCAGAATTTTGTTTATAATCATAGCCGGCTTAATCAGAACTCAACATTCTGATATGCAGCCCATGCAATCCCTTCCCCCAAGATGTCCTCCAGCCTTGCCTGCCACCTCCAGATGATATAAAACTTCCCTCCCAGCCCCCACCACAAATACAGAGGGACTACAGGAGATGCTGTTTTGCTTATATACGTGAACTTGGAGCGAGTAGCCAGATGCTCCAAGGAACACATCTGACTACTTATCAAATGGGTGTAGAAGTTCACTGTCCTCTATAACTTCTCATGCAGCACCGGGAACTCACACTCACTTACACCAAGAGGTTTTAGAGAGGATGGGACAGGCAACATACACTGCATTCCAGCCTTGTGCCAGGAACAGTAACACAATGGACACTCCTGTGACAGTGAACAACAAACAAAAAATCCATTGCTCCAGAAGGGCTCTTCCAACATGCTTGTTCTTCAAGGAGTTGGATTAGGTGCTCTTCACAGCTCCCAGTATGGAACCTAAGGGTCACATGATCCCTTCCTCACATCCACCATATCAGAGAGAATGCTGATGAAGGCCAAGGTGTAGAAGGCAGCAGGGACTGCAGAGAAGGCAGCCCTGGAGAACCAGGAAAAGAACAAAAAACGCAGTCCGGGAGCACTGTAAAGACTAACAAAATAATTTATTAGGTGGTGAGCTTTCGTGGGACAGGCCTACGTCTTCAGACCATAGCCATACCAGAACAGGAAAAGAACATGTTATCCTTCACCTCTACTTGGAAGAGCTGATTCAATAAGCTCCTTCTGATTAAAACAAAAAAGCGATCCAGTAGCACTTTAAAGACTAACAAAATAATTTATGTGGTGTTGAGCTCCGTAGGACAGACCCGCTTCTTCAGAACCGCGAAAGCTCATCACCTAATAAATTTTGTTAGTCTTTAAAGTGCTACTGGACTGCTTTTTTGTTTTGATATCATATAAACTAGCACGGCTCTCTCTCTCCTTCTGATTGGCCAGAGTCAGATCCCAAGACTCAAACAGAACCAAAAGAGGAGCATGATAAATTAAAACCTCATCCTTCCCAACATCCTTCCCCTCTCTTTCTTTGCAGTTGCTTGTAGAACTGGAATGACACTCTCCCCTTAGGCACCAACAGTCCCCAACTAAGTTAACTCTATATTCAACATTTCATTGAATTATTACAAGCCACTATAAAGTTTTTGTCAGAAGATACAGACCAGAACATCAACAAACTATCATCATTGCCCCCGAGTCTCAGATTGTTGACCAAGAGGGGAATACCAAGGGTAGGAGTACAAAGGCCTAGTTTAGGGTTGGGACATTTGTACAAACATAAGTTCTCTAAAATTACAATTATTTTCTTCTCCTTTTCAAGACCACAAACTTTTATTTCAGTAACCTGGCCCCTATAAACGGTAAGCGTGAAAGGTGGGAGCTGGTTTTGTAACAAGGACTGGTTACACGCAGGAAGAAAGGGAACCTCTGCTTCTACAATGAAATCAATGATCTACTTTCTCAGTACAAATATTTTCAAGCATTTCCAGGCCCTGGTCTCTGGCATGTGTCCACTCAGAGAAAAAGGAGCAAGTGAACATTTCACTGGCTGCACAAACATAATGTGGCACTCCTTTGTAGCGGGAAGCCAAATGGCTTTCAGTCTTGATTAGAAAGTTAAACAATACAGTTGCAATGGGATTCTTGCTCTGTTCCTTTCTCTTCACTTTGCAGGAAAGAGGGGCCTGATTTCCTGATGCTGCAGATATGAAATATGTGATTTGCTTCTGCCACTCCAGGAAGGCTCCATCTACTTAAACTCTTTCTATTCTGATTGTCTCCCGGTCTCCTAAGTATATGTCAGCAACCTTCTGCTGTAGCAGAAACTCCAGCTGGTTTTTAAAGTTCAATAGCAGAACAAATGTTTGTTCTACTTTCAAAGGTCACCAAAACCCTTCATGCAGCAATGTAGAGAGATGACAGCACAACCCTCTCTCTTGCACAGATTTCTGAATCTCCACCGCAAGACTGGAAAGCCACTCCCCTTTACCAGTTTGGTACTTTCAAAACTTTAAAGGTTCTTCAACTTATAGCCAACCTTAAAAGACATTAAGAAACATGAACACTGCACCTGAAATAATAGGCCATTCAGCTGGAGACTGCAATCACACACTTGCAGACATTTGTTTTTTAAAAAACAGTACTCATTTCCAGCAGGTGCGCCTTTCTCTGGGGCTGCAAAAATTGGCTAAGAACAAAGGATACTGAAACAATGGCATTTTAGAAATTCTGAAAAGCATCAATATTGTGGATTTCCACAGTGTAATTATACATTTTTGGATTTCCCACCCTCCCGGGAAGATGGGGAAAATATAATGCAGTTGTTGTGATTACTGTAGCAGGATTTTCACCTGAGGAAAATTCTGCCTGACACCAGGGGCAGGAGCCCAGGGACAGTAGAGAAAGATTAAGGACAACACGGGGAGCAACAGAAGGAACCAGGAACAGTTTTCCTTTATTTCCCTCACAAAATCAAATGCTGTGGCAGAGGTGGCATTTAGAGACTAAGAGCCAAAATATCCACGGCCAGAGTACAAAGAGCCACACACTATAAATTTATTTTTTATGTATCTATCAATCTACATCTATAGTGTGTGTGTGTGCGCGCACGCACACGCATGTGTAAATATCTAGATAGATAAAAATCAACATTTAATATGTGCCTCAATGTCCTCCCCCTCCACCAGAGCCAGGCACTCCCAGGTCTCCCGATCTAGCCCAATGCACCCAACCATTCCCCAAAGCCAGGTAACCCCACCCTCCCTTCTCTAACTCAATCCCTTCCCCCAGAGCCAGGCACTCCCAGCCCCACTGCTCAAACCCAACCCCCCTACCACTCCCCAGAGGCAAGCATCCCCAAGCCGCAGCCCCGCTGCTTCCCCCAACCCAATGCCTGGGTCTCACTGGAGCCTCTGACACAGCAGCATGTGCTTCTCCCTTCAAGTGCTGCAGTGAGTGTGCAGAGTAGCCATGAGCCGTTTGGGTGCATGGCTCCAACTGGAGCCACACTTCATTGATCAAAGAGCCACATGCAGCTCAAGAGCCACAGATTGGTCACCCCTGGGCTACTGAGTGGGAGGAACATTCTTTCCAAAGGCAGGAGTCAATAATGGCCCCTCTCCTGGACACATTTTACGGAACAGGAATTCGCCCATAGGGCTTGGGCCAGGATTATGCCTGGTTGCAGTTTCTGACAAAAAACAGTGGTGGAATGAAGTCAAGTCCTGCCTACTGCCATAGCCACTTCCTAAAGTCTGGTAACTGGCACCTCCCCCACTTACTTCAACTACTCTTCCTTGTGCTATTCAGGTGGAGTACCCAACTCCAACAGCAATGGGGGAAGGAGGAGGTGCACAGCTCCAAGCACAACACCCTGTACACCAGCACCTAAAAATCCCTTAGCAGGGAGAGCCCCGTGACCACACAGCAGGGGAAATCTGAACCCCAAGACTGTGCCTTAAGAGATACCATACAGAACCATATTGTTTCTGGAGAATAAAGGTCTCCTTCTCCCCCAACAGCATGGTACAAATATCCTCAGCACCTGGGAGCCATGAATCTTTTCATCTGTGTTCAAAACTAGTGACAATGAACCTGCCTTTGTAGTCAGCTAAGCCTTTAAGAACAAGTGAATAATAACCAAAAAACACTAAAACAAAACACCTCACTCCTTTCAGCAGTTAAAGCACAGTGAAGACCACCATGTAGTTCTGGAAACACCACTTTCTGGAACTCAGCTATAATTTCCAGAATTTTGGTGATAGCGATGCCCCAGGAGTAGACTGGATTGTTGCTGGCTTCACAAACCTGCCCCAAGCCATCACAATAGACTCTACTACCCCAACTGGTTTGTGACTGACTGGTGGCTGTCTGTCATTGTGAATTTCAGGACAAAAGCCATTGTCTTCTGTGCCAGTGTGGGTCTTCTGAACTGAGTTTTCTGCCACTGTAGGCTTGGAACCAGGTTGTCAGGGAGCTCCATAAACAACATCTGCTTCCTCATTCTGCAGTTCAGCAAAGAGAAGTTACTCACCTGTAGTAACGATGGTTCTTCAAGATGTGTCCCCGTGGGTGCTCCACAATAGGTGTTGGGCTCGCCCGGCGCCGCAGATCGGAAATGTTCCAGCAGTTTCTCTTGGATCGCGCATGCGCCAGCAGGCGCCACCCCCCTGCACGCCCGTGGCCGCGTACATGATCCGGTCCCCACCGGTTGCTTGACCAACCGCCTCGGATGCTCCTGAAAAACACGAGACAGAGATCCAAAGCGGGGAGGATGGGCGGGTGGTGGAGCACCACGGGGACACATCTCGAAGAACCATCGTTACTACAGGTGAGTAACTTCTCTTTCTTCTTCGCATGGTCCCCGTGGGTGCTCCACAATAGGTGACTACCCAGCAGTAACCCAAGTAAGGAGGTGGGTAATTGGTTTATGTGCAGCTTGCCCCCGAGAGGACTGCTGTCGACAGACGGGTATCCTCTCAGAATACCCGAGGCAGAGCATAATGCTTGGCGAAGGTGTCACAGGATGACCAGGTCGCCGCTCTACAGATGTCTTTTAATGCGATGCCCTTGAAGAAGGCTGTTGACGCCGCCACCGCCCTGCTGGAGTGAGCCCTGGGCGGGGCCAGCAAAGGAGTCTTTCGAAGTTCGAAGCACATTTTTATACAGGACACAATGTGCTTTGAGATTCGCCGGGAAGAGAGACCTTCTCCTTTTGACCCAGGAGCAAGAGAGACTAGAAGCCTGTCCGTTTTCCAGAAGTACTTAGTTCCGTCTGTGTAGAAGGCCAACGCCCTCCTCACATCTAGGAGATGCAGGCGTGCCTCCTTGTCGGAGCTGTGAGGCGTCGGGTAAAACGAGGGTAAAACTATTGGCTCGTTAAGATTGGACTCCGAAGAGACTTTTGGAACAAAGGCTGGGTGCAGCCTTAAGGTTACCGCCTCCTTTGAGAATACTGTGCAGTGTGGCATTGCCATCACTGCCGCGAGCTCACTCACCCTGCGGGCTGATGTAGTTGCAAGGAGGAACGTTGTTTTTATCGTAAGGAGACGTATGGGAACTGTGGCTAACGGTTCAAAAGGTGGACCCGATAGCATGCTGAGCAACAAGTCCAAATTCCACGATAGTGGAAGCGGTTTCCAAGGGGGGGGTACAGGTTTACCAGCCCCTTCAGGAACCTGGTAATGATAGGATGGGCAAATACCATGGGCCCTTCCTCTGTATGCAAAAAGGCTGTTATAGCAGCGAGGTGGACCTTTAGGGAGGATAGAGAAAGCCCGCCTCTCTTGAGGTCCAATAAGTATTCTAGTATTACTGGTATAGGAACGTCAAGGGGAGCTAACTGCTTGGCGGAACACCAGGCTGTGAATCGAGTCCATTTCTGCTTGTAAGTCCTCCTGGTGGAGGTCCTTCGGCTACATTCCAGGACTTGTTGTACTCCCTCCGTACATGTGCTCTTTAAGGAGCTGAGCCATGGATTAGCCATGCTTGTAAGTGCAGACCCTGAGGGTGCGGGTGCACTATGGACACTTGAGCCCGTGTGAGTAAGCCCGGCGCCACTGGCAGAGGGAGCAGTGGGCGGTCCGACATGCGCAGAAGCAAGGGAAACCATTGCTGCCGATCCCAAGTGGGACTATGAGTATCATGCGAGCTCTCTCCCTTCTGGCTTTCTGCAAGACCTTGCGGATAAGCGCTGCAGGGGAAATGCGTAAAGTAGGGAGCCCTTCCATGAAAACATGACCAGGGACCCCCTCCCCACTCCTGCCCTGGAGCAGTACTGGGGACACTTTTTTTTTTTTTTTTTGTTGTACTGGGTGGCAAACAGATCGATCTGGGGAAAGCCCCCATGTATGAAACATGCGCTGTAGCAGATTGGAGCGGATCTGCCATTCATGCGTGATTGCGAAGCTCCTGCTCAGCTGATCTGCATTCACGTTGTGAGCGCCCGGCAAGTACGAGGCTTTCAACGTTATGTTATTGGCGATGCACCAATTCCACAATCAGAAGTGCTTCCGCACATAGGGCACGGGATCGTGCTCCTCCTTGTCGACTAATGTAGAAACATAGTGGAGGTATTGTCGGTATTGAATCCCGACTACTTTGCCATGTAGGTAGTCTCGAAAATGTTTGCAGGCGTTGAACGCTGCTCTGAGCTCCAGTATGG
The DNA here is from genome assembly GCF_033958435.1 of Carettochelys insculpta. Lineage (NCBI taxonomy): Eukaryota > Metazoa > Chordata > Testudines > Carettochelyidae > Carettochelys > Carettochelys insculpta. Next base: position 95,713,263 of record NC_134139.1, read on the forward strand.
ATATGTGCAGTGTCTGTTCCGCAGGGGACCATAGCCCTTGCGTTACCTTGTCGTCGATGTGCGCTCCCCATCCCATGTGGGAGGCGTCGGTAGTAAGAAAAATAGAAATTTGTGGTTGGTTAAAAGGCACCCCCACTAGCAGATTCTCGGGGTTTTCCCACCACGCCAGGGATCTGCGCACCTCTGTTGTGGGCTACACCACCCTGTGCACAGTGTGGTATGCCGGTTTGTAAATGCTCGCCAGCCAATGCTACAGGCTTGACATGTGCAACCTGGCATTCCGTACCACAAACATCGCTGCCGCCATGTGGCCCAGCAGCTGTAGGCACGTTAAGACCGGCACCGTGGGGCTGTATGTAATGACTTGCACCAGCGAACTGATGGCGCGGAAGCGGGCGTCGGGTAGGTACACCCTTGCTGTGATAGAGTTTGTGTGTGCCCCTATGAACTCTGTATGTTGTGTGGGTTCGGACTTTGACTTTGCGAGGCTGATGACTAGGCCCAGCGAAGAAACGTGTCCGCTGTGACGCGTATCATGCGAGAGACCTCTGCCTTCAAGGTCCCTTTTAGCAGGCAGTCGCCCAGATATGGGAAAAATAAACACCCCCTGTCTGTGCAGGTAGGCTGACACCACTGCCAGGGTTTTGGTAAAGACTCTGGGGGCCGAGGAGAGGCCAAACGGAAGAACCCTGTGCTGGAAGCGCTCCTGGCCGACCGTGAAGCGGAGGAAGCGTCTGTGTGCCGGGTGGATTGTTATATGAAAGTAAGCATCTCGTAAGTCGAGTGCTGCAACCCAGTCTCCATCGTCCAGTGCCGTGAGTATCGAGGCAACTGTGATCATCCGAAACCATTGCTTGCGCAAGTAACGGTTGAGGCCCCGAAGATCTAAGATGGGCCTCCAGCTTCCTGTTTTCTTCCCTGGTAGGAAGTAGCGTGAATAAAAACCTTCCCCTGGAATTATTCCAGCACTCTTTCCACAGCCCTTATGAACATAAGGTGAGTCACCTTCTGCTTGAGCCTTGCCTCATGGCAGCGTCCCTGAGGTGAGGCCTAGTGGGAGGCTTCGTCGGTGGAAGCAACTGGGAGGGGATCGCGTAACCTGTGGCTATGATCTCCAGCACCCATTTGTCTGTGGTGATCTTTTGCCATTGGGAGTGGAACGGTCTGAGGCGATGATGGAACATGAGATGGGAGTGGCACTGAGCGAGGGTATTGATAGTGCAGTCCCCGACATACCCATCAAACTTGTTGCCTTTGGGCCTGATCCGAGGGCATATGGCTTTGTTGAGAATGTCACCTAGGAGTTCTGTACTGTTGCTGCTATTGATAGCGCCCTTGGCCGTAGCTCCGTTGATACTGAGCATGCTGTGGTTGTAAGCGTAGCGTCTTTGCTGAGGATAAAATTTTTCCCTCCTGTATGGGGGAGTATAAATGCCCAAGGTTCTAAGTGTAGCTCTCGAGTCCTTACTGGAGTGAGGGACCGAGTCGGTTGAGTCCGCAAACAGCTTTTGTATATCAAAGGGAAGGTCCACGATCTTCGCCTATAGTTCCCTCGAGATACCCGACGTCTGGGGCCAGGATTCTCTACGCATGACCACTGCTGTAGCCGCTGAACGTGCCGCCGTGTCCGCCACATCCAGGGCAATCTGGACTCCCGTCCGTGATGCTGCGTAGCCCTCTTGAACAATCGCCTTTAACACCGGCTTTTTATCTTCCGGAAGTGGATCCATGAGGGGAGTAAGCCTGGAGTAATTATCAAAATTATGGTTTGCTCGGTGTGCCCATAATTTGCCACTCTCAATAGCAGGGTAGAAGAGGAATATACCTTCCTGCCAAACAGCTCTAGCTTCTTAGCATCTTTGTCCGATCCCCCGATTTGTACTGAGAAGCCTTTGACCTCTGCTGGGACGACCCGACCACCAAAGAATTTGGTTGTGGGTGACTGAAGAGGAACTCCATGCCCTTTGCCGGGACGAAGTATTTCTTATCCGCTCTCTTGTTCGTCGGCGGAACAGAGGCCGGAGTCTGTCATATAGTAGTGGCTGACTCCAGAATGGCTTCGTCCAGCGGAATAGCAATTTTGGATGAAGCCGGGGGGTCTCAAATTTTTCAGGAGTTTGTGATGTTTCTCCTGCACCTCTACCATTTGAATGTCTTGCGTGAAAGCCACCCTTTTAAACAGCTCCTGAAACTGTTTAAGGTCATCCGGGGGAGAGACATCCCCGGGGGCCACGGCCTCATCTGGGGAGGATGAGGAGGAACCACTAAGGTAAACCTCCCTCAAACCCTCGGGTTCCTGCGGTCGATGATACACTTGCTTGCTGGAGGACTGTGAAGGAAAGTCTCGGGGTTCTAAAATTAACTCCCCTTGAGACAACTGTGTTTCCGTCCCCGATCGGGAGTGCCCACAGGGGTATTGAGCGGCCGGGGGGCGACCTGCCCCTGGGTGTAGGCCTGTGGTTTGTCTGTGTCCAGCATGATAAGGACGACCATGGCAGCATGGGCAATGGTCCGGGGATGGAGACCTGGACCACTCACGGGGTGTGTACCCCCGATGTCTGGGAGAGCGAGACCTCCGTGACAATACAGATAGAGGTGCAACTGGCTTGTGATAGTACTCCAGGGGATCCAATCCCAGAAATGGTGAAGGTGGCCCAAGCCATGGTGACATTGGTTGGAGGAACGGAGAAGGAGATCTGGCCCCCCCTTGTTGGTTTATATAAAACATGGTGGAGGTGTTGGTATTTACTCCGACTACTTTCCCGCGCAGGTAATTCCCAAAATGCCTGCACGCACTGAACACTGCTCTGAGTTCTAGTATGTTTATATGCAGTGTCTTCTCCACAGGAGACCATAAACCTTGAGTGGCTTTGTTGTCCATGTGTGCCCCCCATCCCGTATGGGATGCATCTGTTGTAAGAAAAATAGTAATTTGTGGTTGGCGGAAAGGCACCCCTGCTAGTAGGTTCTTGGGGTTTGCCCACCATGTTAGTGACCTTCGCACCTCCGTTGTGGGTGATACCATCCTGTGAACAGTATGGGCTGATGGTTTGTACACAGTCGCCAACCAAAGCTGCAAGCCTCGCATGTGCAGTCTGGCGTTTTGTACCACAAACGTGGTGGTCGCCATGTGCCCCAGTAACTGTAAGCACGTTAAGACTGAAACAGTGGGGCTGTATGCTATTAGTTGTACTAGAGACTCGATGGCATGAAAACGGGCATCGGGCAAGTATACCCTTGACGCAACAGAGTCTATCTGAGCTCCTATAAATTCTATATTTTGTGTGGGCTCGGTCTTTGACTTTGAGAAGTTGATGATGAGGCCCAGTGAGGTAAATGTGTTTGTGGTGATGCGTACCATCTGTAAGACCTCTGCTTGGGAAGTTCCCTTTAGCAGGCAATCGTCCAGGTACGGGAAGATGAAGATGCCTTGTCTGTGCAGGTATGCTGACACGACCGCCAGGGTGTTGGTGAAAACTCTGGGTGCTGAAGAGAGACCGAATGGAAGGACTCTATACTGGAAATGATCTTTGCCTACTATGAACCAGAGGAAGCGCCTGTGCGCTGGATGAATTGTGATATGGAAATACTCATCCTGTAAGTCGAGGGCTGCAAATCAGTCTCCATCGTCTAGTGCCGTGATTATGGAAGCCATTGTAGTCATTTTGAAGCGTTGTTTGCGCAGGTATTGGCTGAGGGCCCGTAGGTCCAGAATGGGTCTCCAACCTCCTGTCTTCTCTGTCAAGAAGTACCTGGAGTAGAAACCTTTGCCCTGTCATGTGTACTAAATGAGGCAGAGTTTCCGTAGAAAATACACTATGTGATTTAAAACTGTCAGAATGCATACGCACAAGAGGAACAATTGAGGACACATGGCTGTCTTGAATCTCCTATTTCCTTTAACTTTAGAATGTGTGCTTATGTAACCTAAATGGCCTGCCTTTAACATTGATATTTATGCAATTTAGTATTTTTAAAAAAGAAAATGTTATTGCATAAAACTAGTATATGTTCTTCATAGATGTGTCACAGTTACAGACTAACTGCACATTTGACCCCACCCTCTAGCCTCTGTGTGCACCCTTTCAGGTGACAGGCCATGCATGCTTTTACTCCTGAGTGGATGGAACCCTGTGATTCTCCCACTGCATCCAACCATAGATCTCTGTGTAACACACAATTACTCAGCTTCCCTAGCTGAGTTTTGTGCCTGCCAGTTTTCCCTTTGGGACCTGTTGACATTGGATAAGTTACCCAATTAGCTGTTTAGAACAAACGTTCTTCCTAATGGTAGGGACAAAGCATAACCGTAGAAGATGTTTTTTAGCACAATGAAAACTCTTACCCAAACACCCTAGCCTCTGGAACCTTGGCTCACCCTAGCTCACCTCTGTATCCTTGCCTTTCAAGGAGGCTATCCCTTAATAAGACATGCCAAGTCCTTCGTTTCTTCTGTAGAACCCAACTAACCCAATTTAAATGCCTCAGATAACAGCATGGAACAGTGGATTATCAAATCTACCTTCCCTCCTGCTGTAATGCCACTAAACTCTTCTTGAATTAACCACTTCTATGCTTACAGCAAACAAACAGGCGGAATATATAACAATAATAAAATATTACAGGTAGTTCTCCCACATCCTTCACACCCTCTTCAAAACAGGCTTCTATCATTTGATGCACAGGTTTAACTACATTAACTGGCAACAGCAACAAACTCTCCACAGGTGGGGGAATAGGCCATGGGCCATATTCAGCATCTGGAGAAGGTAACTATGGAGGTTCTCTACCCATTCCAAAGTTCTGGACACTCCTAGAGATTCCTAGTATATTATATACTGCTGTTGCTACAGCAATAACATCATGAATCGAGATCTTTAGAAAGTTCTTTATTATTATGGAATACTGCCAACATTTCTGAGGGTCATGCAAGTAACAAAAGGGAAACTGTGATTTTAAGTTTACAACTTGGTTAAACCTGAATGCCTGTTCACTGGAGAAGCCAAAAGCATGTCTAGTCCAAAGGCTCTCATTGCTGAATGTAAAAGGTTTACAGCAAACAGTGGAGGACAGGTGTTAGAAAGTGACAACAGCTCTAAAAACATGTTACAACAAAGTGTTAAGAAACCTAAACACAGAAGGTGCTTCTAGCTTGCTCCCTAAGAAAACTGCTATATAAACATGTTTAAGTGTGTTGGCCACAGTATAGTGATACATTTTGAGAAGAGCAATTTAAAAAACCAAAAACCAAAAAACAGAATTTCCACTATTTTAGTTCTTTTAAGATCTCTTGGGATACCACTACTTTATATGATCACTTCCCTTTGGTTGCTTCATTTCAGATTTCCATTCTCTAGTTATTCCCTCACCATCCTCCTCTGCATTTTCTTTTACGTGCCCTGGTAGCATAATCCTATTTGCCACAAATAGACAGAAAAACACTTATTCTAACAGAAAGAAATTATAACACTTTAAAATCTACTGCAAATAAAACAGATGAAAGCAGCTCTGAACATTGGAGGAAAAATAGGACAAATGCTTTAATACAAAATTGTTCTTGGGAAATGTGTTTTTTTGCAAACTAGCTAGGATTTATAGTAATTTGCAGTCAAGCACACTTCTGCTTTATCCCCAGAACAGAAATATCACAAACAGTTGTAATGCAAGGTTGCACATATTTGCTCACCAGAACATTTCAAACCCACTATAAAACCGCTTTCTAGGAATTAAAAGAACAGATTGTGTGTGTTTCATGAATCTCTAGCCTGCAGCCAGGCCACCTCAAATGCTGATTGGGTTTCACAAGCTAACGAAGGTGAACTGTAGTCAGCAGCGAAGGAGGAGACTGACAAGATACATCAATGAGCTGTAGGCAGAGGTAAAAGTAAGCTGGGGTGGACCAGTGCACAGTTCTGGCAAGAAGGAACTGGCTAGCTGGGGCGCTGAGCTCTAGGAGGAGGCATGGACAGTCCCAGCCAGGCTCCCAGGGCTTCCTGAGGGCTGCCATGCTAAGCAGCAGATAGCCAAGCCGGTAAAAGGGGATCCACGACTCCTCCAGCCCTGTGCCCCCTACCCCGGCGTCATTTCATGAGTGTGGGAGCAAGGGGCCTGCAGCCACACGTATCAGTATTGTGCTACTCTTCTTCCTCATCCCTTATCAGGGACCAAGGAGGAAGTGCACAGGTTGCATGCATTCCTCTCGCTCCTGGCTGCAAAGGAGAGGCAGGCGGAGGAGCATTTCATGCAAACTCTGCACTTTCCCCTCACTCCCTGATCATCAGAGGAAGGGGAAGAACAGTCACAGCATCCTGCTACGTGTGGCTACTATCCCTACACCCTTCTGAAATAGCTCCCTTGCCAACCTCAGCCCATAGTACTCACCTCTACTCATACCCCAGCCCTGAATGACCCCCCCTTCAGCTCCCTGCCCTGACTCTTACACCCCCACAACCCCCTGTTCTGAGCCTCCCATACCCCTGCCCCTGCCTTGACTCCTGAATCTCTCAACCCACCTCAAACCTTGCCTCCTGTGCCACCCACATGCACAACCTTCTGCCTTGAGCCCCTCCTCACACATCCCAATCCTGACTCCTGCACTCCTACACACTCCCAGGCTCCTGCCCTGATTCCTGCACCCCCATGCACTCCAAACCTGAGTCCTGCAACTCCACACAACCCCAGCACCCTGCCCCGAGTGCCCCACCCCCAAGCTCCTGCCCTGACTCCTGCACCCCACACACACCTTGACGCCCCCCAACCCCCTGCCCTGAGGCCCCTCTCACTCCATCCCACACACATTTTTTACAGGTACTGTCAGCTCACACCCACCATTCCCTCTCTCAGGAGTGCAATACAACAGTGCCTGTAAATTACTTTGACCCCGGCTGTAAGCAACAGATGTAACGTTATATTTACAGAAAAATCCTAGAGAATTTAAGGAAGGTTAAACGCTGATGGGATACAGAAATTATAACTGGTGTAACTTAACTTCTTACTTAAAATTCACTTTTAGTGTCAGATATTCTATTATTCTGATCCTAAACTACTGTGAAGTATTAAACAAATATCTATTTTCAGGGTGAATGATGCAACTCTTGTAAATATATTACTCACACAACTGGAAGTGGGTTTTACCCATGAAAGCTCATAACCTAATAAATTTATAAGCCTCTAAGGTGCCACAGAACTGCTTGTAATATGTAAAAGAAGGTTAAGGCTGCAAAGCCAAGTACTCTGTTTAGCAAGGGTCAAAACTACAGTCCCTGAATTCAACCCACTAGTATGCGCATATACACACATGCATAATACTCTTGCTTAACACAGAAATCCAGCAGAGCCAAGAACAGAATTGAGCTCTCTTGGTCTAGTCTCAGAACAAAGAACAAAAATCTCTCATCTAGAAAAAGTCTCTCTCTCAGTCACTGTCCATCATATGTATTGTACTGGGCAAGGTAAGAGTTGTGCAGAATTAATAGCATCTTAATGCATATGGGAGATGAATTAAGTTGCATCAGCAATCCTAACTCTACCACTTCTAAGCTACTAACACCTGACTTTCAAATCTGGAAGTTCTCTTAATGTGCTATTAAAAAAAAAAATCAAACTACAAAACATGGCAGTTCTATGTGGGGAGAATGGTTCCACATGATGAGTGTCAGAAGTGTCTGAACCCAGGATTTTTAGATCCACAGCACAGATCTGCATCACGTGAAGAAAATGATTATCTCACAATTGCAGATGCTTATGTGGGCCAACTACCAAAACACTGAAAACACTGAAGTATAAACTATCTGTGTGGTGGGATGGAAAGGAGTTAGCTAAAGTCCTCAACCGAAATGTGAGTTTGAGTCTCAGATGATTAAGAATTGTGGCAGCAGGAAGATTAGAGTCACTCGGAGCTGTGAGTGGACCAACTGCTAGGAGAGGGAAACAAAACAGGAAGAGTAGAGTCATAATGACAAACAGCAGTTGTCCAGACATATTCTTATCCCTGCTTCTATTTTTGATATGAAACAAAAATTTCATTAGAGGGTACAACATCTTGTTTCCCCTCTTTCTTCTCTTGCTCAGTTTGCCACATCATTAATTCTAAACAAATAAAACCTCCCTATATGCTAACAGCTGCTGTTAATTTTTATCCCTTGAGTAATGACAGACTTCTAAACAGGATCACAAATTTTACCACAATAGTGCAAAGGTTAGTAACATGTGCCAGGTAGTATACAGCTGGGAGGTCATATAGGTGACTACATATATTGCATGTCCATAGAGTGCTTAAGAAGTTGTTAAACACGAGTTATTTATTTTCCTCTTATCTGTGGGGATTGGATGTTTTAAACTGGTAGTGCCAGGCATGTTTGTTAAGAGTCAGGTCAGCAGATCAGATCCAGCCCAATTTGATGATTGCCAGTTGACAGATGATAGGCAGCCTACATGAGGTAAATTGTTCTTAGTTCTGTGCCTAATGGATAGATGCACAAATTTCACTGTGTTCTGCCAGTTGAAACAGGAATGGAAGTCTGGCATGATTTGCTTTTTCACAACCATTCCCATACATATTTTTCTATCACTTTTGTATGGAACTCTGTCTCTGAGCTGGAAAGGTCACAGTAAGAGCTGTGCTTTGCTGCGTGTGTTGTATTTTAACCCAGGGTGGGCAATACCCTGCCCGTCGGCTGGACACGCTTTGCCAAGGTTAGCTGCTAGTGGGCCACCACTTTGTTTACCTGAGCATCTGCAGGTATGTGAATCTACTTCCAAATGGATTACCTTTTCTATTCCAGTCACATAACTGAGCTTTAAAAGGTATTCACACCAACAAAGCAGTTACAAAGCAGCAGCAGACTATGGGCATCAGATTTTCATGTTTGACTGACCACATTCTACAGAATGTTTTGCTGTAGCAAAACTCAAAACTACTCAAAACTACTAGCCAACCACTTAAAATAACTATAGCATGAAAATCTACTAACCAAAGTTGTGTAATAAAACAAATATTCAAGCTATTACTTCTGAGTAACATTTATCTGTCCTTTAACTATTTGAAGAAACAAGATAAAATTAACTGGATAGATGAAAAAAAAACCTTGTATTTTGGAAACGTGCTTCTCCCCCATGGACAGAACAAGCTGTTCCCACAAAACCATTATTTACCAAATGTAGTTCAAAGATCACATTTCACCTTCCCTGGAATTCACCAAATCTCCCCTCTCTGTGTCACAAAAAGCCACAATGCGCATGAAAAAATGTTTACAAGCCCATCCTCTATTTTTCCTCAACAAGAAGAATTTCAATTAAGCTAACAAATATCATTTTCTTTCTTTGATTATTTAAAGTTACCAGTTCAGACTGATTATGTTTCTAACCAAAATGAAATCAGGCAGAAAGCCAATCACACTAAAATGGAATATTTTATCTTTTGAATAATGATCTTGTACCACAATCCATTCCTGTGTCACCTCAACATTATACAATGATGATATACTTCATCTGGGACTACATCCAAATCAACACCAAAATTAGACTGGGAACAGAAAGCTGTCTGTTGATTAGTAAGGAAAACATTATACAGAAAGTACATAAAATCAGTGCTCTGCGATCTCAGTAGTTGCTTGACATCTATTTGGAATCTGTCAAGTATTTTTTTCCCCCCACTTACAAAGACCCAGATAAATTGGGACTAGCATAAATGTGGCTACCTCCCCCAAGTGACATCTACAGATAAAAGCAATTGTAGACAGTCAATTCCTCCTGAATCGAGTGTAAGGGGCTTCTGACAACGTGCTCTCCTTACAGCCTAAAGATTACCCTCTAACCTTTGTCCAAAATTGGCTGGATTTCCTGTTGTTCAGAGCACTCTGCAGAACATTTGTTCTCCCTGGCTTTTGAAGAGACTTTGGATCTAATATGTATTTAGAGCTGCTACATGAAACTTGTATCTAATTCTGTAATTTTAAATAATAACTGGCAAGACACATAGTGCCGCTGCTCAGGCCCTTGCAGCCCTAAACTGAAAGTAAAACACCATTAGACAGGTTATAACAAAAAGATCAGAGAAAGTTATTTTATCCCTCTATAGTCTGTGCATTTGTCAGTAGATGTATAGTTACTTTCACTATTTTTCAAGTGGCACTCTCCCTATTCCCTAGGCTCTACAGCAGAATGTTAACAAGGAAAAACTTCAGTTAAACTGCAACTTGAAGGAGCAGGAAAATGTGTAGACAGACACAGAGGAAAGAAAAAGTGGGAGTAAAGAGGGACCTAAGCATATTTTATAACATTTTGGACCAGAGGTGTCCAACCTTTTTTTCATATGGAGCTATATGGCAATTTGTTACATGTTCTGGGGGCTGAATACAAAATAGCCCCAACCCACACCTCATCCCCAAGCTTAACCCCTCTCAGGCCCAAACCCACCCCCCAGGCTTAAACCCCTCAGAGCCGGAAGAGGAGTGGTGGCGGCAGCGGCAGGAGCCACAAATGGCTCCTGAAAGAGCCACATGGGGTTTGGAGCCACCCAGGCAGCTTTCAAAATGGCACCACTGCCAGCTCCGTGGGACATATCAAAAGGTCCTGCAGGCCAAATTTGTGGGCCACATGTTGGACACCTCTGTTTTGGGACAATAAAAAGGCTCTTCTAGACTTCAACAGGGAGGAAAAACAAATATAGGCAAATACCGGTTATCTGACCCCCAGTTACCCAACTATTTGTTTTATTTGACACCACCTGCGGCAGTGTGGCATGAAACAATGTCTGATGACTATGGGGTTGAATAATTCCACCCAGCACCACACCGCTGGCAGCCCCACAGTGACCAGAAATGGCTCCCTACCCAACGCAGCTGGGGCTCCCTGCCCGGGCCAGGGGTGGCTGCTCAGGGAGCCAGCCAAGGAGATGGCATCAGGGCAGCTGGCAGCCCACCCCTGGCCACATGGAGCTCCCTGCCTGGGGCCAGCCAGAGCCTCCATGCCCCAGCCACCAGGGCTACATGCCCATAGGCCAGCAGCAACCCCATGCCCCAGGGCCATTGGTGGCTCTGCGCCCAGGGGCCAACAGCAACTACGGCCCTGGGATCAACCAGGGCTCTGCACCCTGGAGCCAGTGGCGGCTACTCACCTGGGGCGCCTGGGGCTCCGTGCCCTGGCCACCAGGGCTCTTCTCCTAGGAGTCGGCTAGGGCTCCAGTCTGGAACCAGCAGGGTCTCACCTCCCTGTGACCAGCAGGAGCTGCCCATCCCGGGAACCAGCCCCAGGTAGGCACTCCATGGCAGCTGGCATCCCGCAGCCCACCTCAGGGCGCCAGCTGCCATTATTTCTGAAGGAGCCCAGGCAGTCCCCACTTCTGGGCTCCTTCTCCACAATCCCCACCCCACCCACACTTATCTGACGTTTTTGGGTATCCAACCATCCGTTGGTCCAATTATACTGGATAACCAGGATTTTACTGTATTTTAAAATGAAATTAAAATGTAAACCCTAATTTTGTCAGCAGTAGTTGAATTTCTTGACTATTTTTCAGCAACAGAAACACTTTGTCAATATGGACAAGAAGGATCATGTTTTCAATTTTACATTACTACATGAAAAAACGAATAAGCTCTTCAAGTATGGGTAACTAAACCCTCCCATGTTAGTGTCTGACAAGCCTTGGCCAGTTACACCAGGAATGAGCAAACTTTATAAGTTGGGCCACACTTTTCATCCTTGCAATTAGCAGGGTCCTCGAATGACTAATGTAATCCAAACCAACAGAAATTTTGGTTATGTTCATATAAAAAACCATTTAGGCATGTGTAAGAAAATAAGTAGGTAGAATGTAAAAACTTCGTTAATCAGTATATAAATATGAATACACATACATAAAAATAGTAACTTATTTCAACATTTTTATGAAATGGACGAGCTTGCGGCCCAGCAGCTGTTTGTGCCGCGCCCCCTTATGAAATTTCATACCCCCCCCAAGGCGGCCCACCCCCACTTTGTGCACCCTGAGTTACACTGAAAGACCAGTGGTTAAGGTAACTGTGATTCTTGTACATGGAAGTATTTATATGTATCAAAAAAGAGGCAAGTCATTTGAGCTATTATTGATATGTCAGTGCAAAAAGTTAGAAAAAAATTGCTCAGGTTTGACTTTTAAACTTCATTACAACCGCACCCACCCACCACTTGCTTCACACAATGCAGTCTCTTTCCAATATGGAATGGAAATTGCTAGGTTTTCCATAAAATAAAAGTCACCGCTGTATTGTAAATGAATATTTGGTTATGGTTATTTTAAATGAGGTGGTATAGTTAATTCTTTGTGTGGAAAAAATTATTTAAAACGTTTTAAAGTACTGCAGCTTCTCCTTTTCCTACAGGCCCCTCACAAAGCCTACTGGCTGATTTTTTAAGCAAATTAATTAGTGAACAGTTTAAAGGTCGCATTCCAACTCATGTAATTTTAGAATGATGGTAGCTTACAAAATTAAATTTGACTGAAACAAAACTCAAGTCAGCAGTCTGAAAAATATTCACATTTCTAGTAATTAAAGGTTTTTTTTTCCAGACTTTGGTGGTGAACAGTATTGTGCACACTTTATACACAAAGCTGTTTTCAGCTTCAAACACCACCACAAACCAATTCATTCATTACTGAATGATTTGTACACCCTTACGTTGCCATGAACAGATATGAAAAGCATCATGCTGCACTTTAAATTGTGGAAACCATGGCAGTACAGTAGTTCATTTCAACAGGTGACAATGAGTCACTCGATCACCAGTTCTTATTCATTCCATCAAAGCTTCAGGCACAGTTTGCTGATACTAAGCTAGATGGATCTTCGGTCTGGGTGTTCCTATATTCTTAATCTACAGCCATAAAGGCAGTAAGAACTGATACTAAGTTTCAGGAATTCCTGACTCTCCCTTACATCATTCACATCTACATATCTCAAATGAGTATGTCATAACATCAGCCAAATATTCTTAGAGCCCTGCACAAGTACAACAGTTATATCTGCAGCTATAAACCTGATATGAGACAAGCTGCAGGGCTCTATTGGGAATTGCAGTAACAATAGCAACAGCATAGGAGACTGCCACTTACAGGAGCCAGCACCACACATGGACAGCTCCTCCAGCGTGGCTGTATCACCCTCTGCACCACTCACTGGGGCTGTAGTAGACTCACTGGCAGTTGTGCTGGTTGCACTGGTGCATACACTGTCAGATAGGAGAGGTGGAATGCTGCATGGCAGAGGCTCCTGTTCAGGAGCGTGCAAGCTGCTCGCACACACTAGTGGGACCAGAACAGCTGCTAGTAAAGCTGGTGTCTGCCCCAGTGGGTGGGTGGGGGAGTGGTACAGACATGCTAGGGAGGTGCCTGATCTGGACACTGCTCCTGCACCTGACAGGCTGCAGCCTTCATCACTGCAGTTCCCAGTAAAGCCCTGCAGATCCCTGGACATACATTTTGCACCTATACATCATAGGTAACATTTCTAAACATTGATAATTTTAGCAAGAGCTACAAAAAAAGATACAGATGCTTGTTTATGCTAATGCACTTAAACCAGGAAGATTCCACACACCACAGACAGTATTGGTTCCTGCACATTAACTGAGTTAATAACAGAAAATATCTGGAGAGAAAGTTTCAAGGTGATACAGCATGAATTTTAGCCACACAATTCCCATTTATTTAAATCAGCAAGAGTTATGTGGGTTTCCACTACCTGACTAATTTTATTCCCTGCTATAGAGACTTAACTTTGGCCAGGCTTAGGACACATCTATACTGAGATAAAGACCTGCAGCTAGTGCAGGCTAGCTTGCAGAGTTCAGGCTGGGGGCTATAAAATTTCAGTGTAGGCATTCACAACTGGGCTAGAGCCTAGGCTCTGAGAACATGTGATGGGGGAAGAAAGTCTTGGGTGCTTGGGCTCCAGCCTCATATACACATTGCAATTTATAGCCCTATTCCCCAAGTCTGAGTCAGCTGACCTGGGGACTGAGACAATGTGGCTTGGCGGTTTTAATCACACTGTGGACATATACCCTAACAATCTCAGGGAATATAATTGACATTACAATGTAAGACTGGTCTTAGACTAAAGCTCAGACACCTTCCCCCACTCCCTCACATGTACCTTCTGTGTGCACACACAGTTCAGTCTGACACTTACCCAAGGGTGGCAGGTTCAAGTTTAAGTCCCCATGGGATTGGGTCAAATACTAAGATTCCTGCAGCGTGAACACAGTTTTGGGTCTACCCACACTATGCCACAATCCCATGGGCTGGTGTTACTCTTAGGGAAATTCTATCACCTCACATGCATGGAATTCAGGGCTTCCAGTTTTTCTTTTTTTTTTTTGTGCTTCCTCGCAGAAAAATTACTTCTGGCATGGAAACCACAAGAGTGGTCACACTCCCCTTCCGGTCAGTGAAGCAGGTCAGTTTCGGTGCAAATGTTGTAAGAATGAATGTGTGACTACGTATATTTGTTGACTAATAACTAAGTAAGTGGTGAAACCTACCTACATTACTACAGAAAGAAGGGTTTTGGGATTTCCTCCACTGCTCCCCATTCCATTCTTCATCCATTGTATTGGAGGGTAAATAAATACCCAAATAATTAAAACCAGAGTGCTTACATTATTTTAATAAATAAAAAATGCAGAATTTTCAAATATTGTAAGCAGAATTTTCATTTTTGGGGTAGAACTCCCCCTGCACCCTTTCCCCCCGCACCAATCTCCCACTCTTTCTATTCCAAGACAGGCCAAATCAACTCTAGGAAACAAGTCACCTTCACTCTCCTCCTCTGCCCCCTGTTCTTGGACAGTCAATCTGCCTTTAACTCATCCATTTTATTCTGACCACGGAGGTGCAACTCACTATGAATCCTCTATAGACCTGGAGGGGAACCAGCAAGTTAGCAAGCGCAGCATGAAGCTTTCAAAGTTATTTTTATGCTCTAGAGATTTTGCTTTTGGAACACCACCAGCATACCTGGATGCTTATGCTGAAGGGCTTTATGATCCCCTGTTCCTATAGTAGCAAACTGGAATGAAAGCAGCAGCAGAAACACAGAAGGCAGAAGAGGGTGATGTGTTTCTGGTGCCTTGTTATTATAGTGATGAGAGTGATTTTTGGTCTATGACTCAATGCAAAACGTGTTACAAGTCCTTGGAGGCAGCATGTACCCTCTTCTACAGAAGTGGACAATCCTCACCCTGTGGGCTGCATTTGGCCCACTGGAGTTCAACATAGGGCCTGCACCTCACCATCTGATCTCCTTCTGACTTTCATGTACTGGTGGCCCTACATCTACCTACTCCTCCTGCTCCCTTCCAGAGCTTCTTGAGGGCTGTGAATCAGCTGGTTCCTGTCCTTGCTCCTCCCACACACCCCCAGAGCTTGAATTTGTAGTATTCAAGCTCCAGGAGGAAGGGAAAGGAGCAAAGACAGGGCACAAATCAGCTGATTCACAGCACTCTGGAAATCCTAGGAGGGAGAGAGAGAAAGGATGGGGCATGCTTGGAGACAAGGTGGGAAAAAGCTGGGGGGGTGGCGGGTTTGATGGAAGAAGTGAAGGGCAGCGTTCCTTGTACGCTTAACGCTTACGTAGTCACCCAGGAGAGATTCAGATGACACCCAACTGATCAGCAGAACGCTCACAGCCCCCCACAGTGGGCAGCATGTGTTTCTAGTGGTGACAGGTAGAAGAGCTATATGTACACTAGCCCTCTCCTTTCAGAAAGGGCGTATTAATGCGGCAGGTCGGAAGATGCTAATGAGGCACTTACATGAATATGCAGCACCTCATTAGCACAACGGCAGCCACATGCAATTCGAAAGTGCCACTTTGGGAATGCACTCTGCCCATGTAGACGGGAGCCTTTCAAAAGGACCCCCTGACTTTGAAAACCCCTTCTTCCTAAAACCAAATAGAAAGGGTTTTTGAAGCCAGGGGGTCCTTTCGACAGGCCCCCGTCTACACAGGGAGCGGGTGTTCCAAAAGCAGCACTCTCGAATCACATACAGCCACCATTATGCTAATGAGGTGCAGCATATTCATATCAGCACCTCATTAGCACCTTCCGACCTACCTCATTAACATGCCCCTTCCAAAAGGAGGGGTCTAGTGCAGACATAACTAAGATGGAAAAAAATTAGAGGGAATGCTGGTGAAGCAAAGAAGGGGAGGCTGAATGGGAGGATTTGGGTCAAGCAGCCTCTGGAAAAATGAGAAGTGACACACACTTAAAGCAAGGACATAGGTGAGATGCATGCTGACTGCGTATAACATTGTGACAGCTGTGCCTCTTTCCACTTTTGTATGTCACTACTGGCAGCAATTCAATTCGCCCCTAAAAATGAATCACTTTGTGTTAGAAAGGATGGAGAATGAAATGCAGTGTATTTAATCTTATTCTTGAGGTCATTAGCATACATGCCTTATTTCAAATCTTGGAGCCCACTGAGATGAAGGAGGATTGCACACCTGTGCCTTGGACGAGTGCACCCCCACCCCCTCGACATGGAATTTAAACTGAGACAGGAAAGTATTTAAAAATTAAGTTTTTACTAGAAACTGTCATTATCGCACAGAAATGCAAGGGCATTAAAAAGCAGGAATCTTGTATTGCCTTTCCTTTTGTATGATGTAGCATGCTAAGTCAGACATACCACATTATGACCGCTGATAAAAAGAAAACTGTGGAAGGCAAGGGGAGAAATTAAATGCAGTCAATAGGTGATCAATAGGTGGTTAAATCAATTCCCGAAGCATGAGCAGGGGGCTGCATGCAGTCCTGTGTATTTCTTTGAGAGCGTCTGTATGTTTCCATGCAGTCCCTGGGTAGATGCACTCAGAGCAGCTCTCGCTGGAAGCCGCAGGGAGCCAGTCATCCATATGGAGACTAACACAGCCTCCTCCTATCAATTGAGCCCATGAATTCTGATCGGCTTCCAGGCACTGATAAAGACAAATTCTTTGCATAGTATGATCTTCAGATAGGTAGGTAAATTTCAGGGAAGGGCCTATTTCCTAAACTGTCCTCTGTAAGTCACCAGCCCATTCCACTCATAGATGGCCTGCTCTGTCACCAAAAGTATGAAAGCCTCAAAGCCTCCCTTTGATATTCTGTAAACCCTAGAATGGTTATGGCCTTGAGAATGTGGAATGTCAAAGTACACAAAAGACTTAGGTAGGAAACCACAGAACTCCCACCCACAAGAGTTTGCAATTTTTAAACAAAAACCACATAGTTCTAAATTGTAACTTACCATTGTTCTCCGGTATTTTCACTGTGATTAACTGAGAGCACACCCCACACTACAGGTGGACTTTCAGTCACCACAATAATTACTTCAGTAGCTGATGTTCCCACTATCTTCTGATTGGTTATATGAGTCCTCACAGCAATACTCTCACCAACTAAAAATGGACAGTGTGTGGGTTCCCAGGTGCCCCTTTAGCTCTCAGCTTTTCACCTCCCTCCCAGGCGAGCGGACCCAACCATCCAGACTTTTTGCTTCTCCTGGGCAGGCATGCATGCAAAAGAGATCTCAATCAAAAACAGATAAAGCAATAAGCTCTGAACTCACATGGCAGACCTTGGAAAAAACCTGGGGAGACATTTCTGGGGGAGGGATGCAGTCTAGAAAGCATGTTTTTGGTGCTGTGAACTAAACAAGCGGTTTCCCGATATTTGATTCCCTCTCTGTTCACTGACACAGGACTTTTATTTATAAAGCTGCATTAAAAAAAATGATCTGATTGCCACCAATTTCTACCACCAACTGCAATACCCAAAAGGCTGCAAACTTGGACTAGATGTTTGGATCAAAAGCAGCAACAATGACGTGAGCAGTGGGATCCAGTTTCTTCAGATGGTCACTAACCACAGTAAAATGGCAGTCATCAAGTTGAGTTAAGATACCCAGAGGACCTGGATAAGACTAGAAATTTACAAATAGTTTCTCCCCAGCTGTAACACACAGAAGTCCAGAGGATAAGTGAGGATGCTTCCCAAGCTCAAATACAATAAACCCCCAAAATGTGCCAGGTGCAGGCTCTGGCTGGGAAGCGCTGACTGTAGTAGGTGGCTCCTGACCAACAGCCCAGCGAGACCCTTAGGCCAACTTCCTGCGTGCAGAAGGTCCCAAACACTGCTCAAAAGTGTTTGATTGCTGGAACGAGTGTGTGCATCTCTGCATGGGATGCCCCAGGCAAGAGATGCCTCCATGCACTGTCTGCACCATAAGCCTGGCCCAGAAAGCTCCCATTGTGCTGGAGCTGGCAGCAGCACATGCCCCCTCCCCCAGTGAAGCAAGCCACACAGACACACCAACCCTGGCCCCACCAGTTGACCACTGAGTGGCATGCGGGGCTGTGGCAGACACGGAGCCTGCTTGAGGGTCCTGCTAGCTAGGCCATGGGTCATTGGTGGCCCAGAGGATCGTGGAGGGCCAGATTGAGACATTTTACACACCCCATTGTAGAGTATAACATGGGTTAAAACAGTGATCTTGTATGACATTTAAGAACCCCACTGAGACCTCAAACTGGACGACAACAACTGACAGGCAGAAAGAGATTGGACTCCATTTACAAACCTTATGGTCATTGAGAAGGCAAACAGGTAAAGCTGTGGGGGTTGCCACTTAAAGTCTAATGGAGCTCAGCAATTGCTCTAAGTTTTTCAGTTCTAAGGTGCAGCCAGTAAGCTTGAAGAGGATGAGGGTGGAACGTGTCTCAGGTCACAGTAGAAGGCAGATCTTATCCAATTTTTTTTAAAGTAGTGTATTTCAAGACCTATATTCTGCCATGTGACCGCACTATTTCCTTTGAACAGGTCATTTCTAATCCCACAAACCATCAAGCAGTCATGTTTTCAGGCCAAGAACTCAGATTGAGGTGAAGGATCTTTCAGCTTCCTGGGAAAGTAGATAAGGAGCATCCTGGAGAGTGGGTGGTGAGTAAACAGCCATCAGCTAGCTGTATGGGGCATGGAAACCAAACTTGTCTGCAACTATTTGAAGAGCTCTAGCTTTGTCCTTTTTCAAGCGCTGAAAACAAAATAATTAGAACCCCGAACCATCTTTATGGAAAGATTCAATGGCCCAGATGGCAATGGATTCTTATGTAAGCACCCTTTTATTTTTACAAAATATGCACCTGAATGTCGACAAACATCAACAAATGAAGCAGTCATATAAATGAACTATAGTCTGTCACGCACATGCCTTAGTCTATCTGCACTTTAATTCATATAATGCAGTATTTTGGACTAATTTCTTCAGACTTTCACACAAATTTAAGATACTCCTATACTTATTTTCTCAACTGTAAATTATACTTCCTAATCTTGAGGAGCACATGGCAGGAAACAAAAGGCAAGCTGAAAGGCAGGCAGTATTGGTACATCACTTAAAGATGCTTACATACAGAAGTGTTATAGAAGAGTTGCCTAAAATATTTGGTCATACAACAGCAAGAATGCATGTTTACTGGCTGGTGCAAGCTTCCTATGCCCGGAAGCAGTGGCCTGTGGACTTCCTAATGTACAAATATACTTTTACAAAAGATCTTTGCCCTGAATATACAGCAAAAAATTATTGAGTATTTCAGCAAAACACTGTGGTTTGAGAGATTACACTTTCATAACTTCCTTACAGTTCCATTTTAGTGTGAAGTTCTCTCAGTTACGTTTCTTGCCTTAGAGGTTTGGCAGTGTATCTGGAAACATTTAAATGCATATGAGAACAAAAGCATTTTTACCAGTTAAATTCTGATATTTTATTAGCTTTAACTCAAGCTACTTACTTTCTTTTAGGCTTTCAAACCTGACAGGAATATGATCCTTAAGTACATTTTTCTATTTTAGAGACAACATTATTGTGAAGCATGGTAGTGTGCTGTTTTTCTGCTAATTTCAAAAGATCTTTTGGAAAGAGTACAGAGTTGCAATGAGCTTCTGCTCCCTAACGTCTTATGAACAGATTTCTACCCTGCCAAATATTATTCAATATTTGAGCTCACTGAAAGAATACAAGACTACAGCTTTTAGGACACCCATCCTTGGCAGACACAGAACTACGTATTTTTGTCAAACAAAAACTTTCCTACTAAATTAAGCAGGGACAGAACATAGTACAGAAGTAGCTGCTTCAAGATTAATCCATATAAAACAAATATTCACTCTGGAAAGTTGGCTAAATATGTGTCATCTTCGAATGTTTACTCTATAGCAGTAAAGGCTGTGCAGCCTCCATCACTGCTTGTGACATCTTAGACTCATCATTGTTTGTGACATCAAAACACAGGTAGTGGGCTAAAAAATGCCTTTTTTCATGGTTAGCAAGCAACTATAATTTACCATCTTGCATGGCTTGTTGCAGCTATTGCTTCCTCATTTGTCAGACCCAGACTAACCTACAGCAACACTTCACCTTAGGGCTACTCCTGGAGGAATTCAGCACTATTGTACATGCACAGAATTCATGCTCCCTGCTGATTTCTTAAACTTTTCTGCAGGGAAGCCACAAATGCAGTCATGTGCCTCTATCCCAGCAATGCAGGCATATTGTTCAGATGCTCAGAGCAGCCTGCAGAGAGGTAAATCATGGACAGAAAGGGGAAAGGAAGTGGCTCCTCTTGTATGCTAGGCTCAGCTGCTAGTCCCAGCTCAGATACAGAGGATGGGAGTTCCTCTTCTCCTGCAAGGCGCAGCTGGGGCAGGTCAGATGTGCCCCCAGAAACGTCACTCAGGTGCAGAAAACTCCACATCCCACTCTACATCCCTGCCCCATTGCTCCTCAGCTGTTGAAGGAAGGGTCCTTCCCATACCTAAATCCCCCCCAAGCTCCCACCAAGTTATACCCTTTACATTCACAATCACACTGCACCCAGCCCCACTCCCTGCTGAGCCCTCTCTTGCACCTGGACCCCCACTGACCCTCCATCCTCTCCACTTGAGCCCACTGCACTCAAACCTCTACCCAGGTGAGCCCCATGCCCTTGCCTCTGGACCTCCACCATACTGAGTCCCAGACAGCTGCACTAGGACCCCCACACCACTATGGCCCTGGCACCAAGCTCCATCCCCCCCACCCACTTACAACCCTCCTCCCTCAGCCACCACTGAGCCCCAATCAGCTTCATCTGGATCTTGCACAGTCCCATTCCCCCTGCACTTGAAGCCTTCCACCAAGCTCCTGTGGCTCTGGATCCCTCCAGAGCCCTCATCGAGCTGCCAGCACCCAGATGTCCCATGCAGAACCCTCTGACCCCACATCTAAATCTCCCAACACACACTTATCCTGCCAGGCTGTGCCTGCCTGCCCACATCAGGGCCCTGCCAAGTGCACCTTGTTGTTTCTGAGGCAGGCCCAGCCCTTGTGTTATGTCAGGATCAGGTGCTACCTCATCACTGAGTATGTCCCCTGTGGGAAGGGGTGGAGGGCTACAGCATGATCTCATGCCTCTGTGCTCCCTACTGCCATGCTAGGACCTCCATATTTATTGACAAATAAAACCTGCAGTTTCAAAACAGTGGCTGCGTATACACTTGGCCAAAATTTGGGATAGGCCATGCTAATGGCCAAATTGGAGAATACCAATGAGGTGCCGAAATGAATATTCAGAGCCTCATTAGCATGCTGCCAGCCATGGCACTTCAAAAGTGCCGCGTTTCGATCATATGCAGCTCATGTACACGGGGCCCTTTTCGAAAGGGCCCCGCAAACATTGAATGATAGGAGTAAGGGCATTTCAACATTTGCGGGGTCCTTTCAAAAAGGGCCCCACATAGACGAAACGTGGCACTTTTGAAGCACCACAGCTGGCAGCATGCTAATGAAGCGCTGAATATTCATTTCAGCACTTCATTAGTATTCTCTGATTTGGTCATCAGCATGGCCCTTTCAAAATTTTGACCAAGTGTAGACACAGCCATTGTGTTCAGAATCTTTATCTATTTGGTGTGGAATTCCCTGAGGAATGACACTATAAGCAATCCACCAACACCGCTGTAACACTGTATCCTCGACGACTAAATACTTACTACAGCAATGGATAGGATTTTTTATTTCCTGTCACTGTAGCAAACCCACTCCTTTGCGAGCTGCATCTACAGATGAGTTAGGTTGACCTAACAATGTCACACAGGGCATGAAGTTTTTCATAGCTCTGATTGATGTACAGCAAGATCTCCAATCTAACACCCGCAGGAAACTGGGGGTGCCAGGTAATCAAATACGCCAGATGGTGCAGCAGGGCCGGTGGCCCCTGCTGACACTGGCCGGGTCAACTGGCCCCATAGCTGCTGCATGCCAGTTAATATGTTCTTATGGTATAACCCCCAGTTTACACAGTGCTAGGTTTAAAGAAGAATTCTTCCATTCTCCTAGCTACTGACTCTCACTATAGCAGTTCAAGTGTAGACACAGCCTTAGAACAGAACCTAGGCTACAGTATCCTGCATACTGTTATGCTACCAGAACCTGTGTGAGTAGTCAAATTACAGTGCCATGGGGAACACCAACTGGAAATAGAAATTGATGAAGTCTAATGTTCTCTTTCATTCAGTCTTGTTCATGTACAAGGAAAATACAAAGTTCTGCTTCTCTGAGCACAGGAGGAAACAAAAACAAAAAGCAGCAGTTTCTCATCCTATAGCCGCAAGCCTCTTTATCCAATGGACTCCTTCCAGTTTTTCCCGCTCAGACTTTATGTATACTGCACAGCTTTTAGCTATACAGATGCATAAACAAGCCTCATTGCTAAACATCAGGCACTGTAGTCGCTATTTTGTCTTTTGTCAACAAAATGCTTCCCCCTCCCATGAGCAGTGTTCATGTTGTGAGCAAGAGCGTGTGCCTGTTGACACACTTTTACACTGGCACTTGTTGCGGCAAAACTTCTGTCTTTCAGAGAGGGAAATAAACTTCCCTGAATGGCAGAAGTTTTGTTGTTGGACAGTGGAGCTTCACATGCTGCCCACAGGCTGCTTGCCCTTCTATTGCTGTAGTCTGTTCTCAGTATGTGTGTTCTCTCACATGTACACATGCATGCACATATACAGCCACCCCCACCCTCCTCATTCCAATGCGAATACCTGCCTACATAGTGCTAGGTTTCCAAGGAGATTTTTTTTCGGCTTTATTTTGGATGTCATCCATTACTAGTTTCAACTAGTTTAAGCAAAGGCTGTGTTCACACATCAGTTTCATCAGGATTTTTAACTCTACCCATAACAAAGTTTCACCCAGCTCATGACAATACTCCCACTTCAGCATCACCAATCATACTGCCAGTGACGCCTATCATCCATCTCAAACAGAAAGAAAATAATTTTCTTAAATTAAAATGATTATAGGGTGACCATAATTTTCCTATGCTGAATACGGGACATCTTGTAAAATTACCCATATCCAAGCGAGTTCAATGGCAAATCGCAACAATGCAGTAAAAACTTAACCAAACTGACGAAGCCCCTATTAAAAAGAAATATTGCATAGTTGGGTTCTTTTTATTTACCCCCTTAACTTTAAGGCTTTAGCGTTCACATGGGGAGAAGTGACATCCACACACATGCACTCCCACACAGCTCTCTTACACACGGAGTGTGACCAACCAACCCAATCATCCTTGCCCATCCTCCATGCCTCGGTGGGTCTCCCAGATTAACCCACCTCTCCTACTTCCTGGTGCCTACCAAGGCAGTGCATGAGGCGGCATGAAAGTCACATGCCTTCTCCCCAGATTTCTGCCAGGGTTCACACCAGAATATGGCCACCAGCATCTTGTTGGCTGGAAGGGAGAGGAGCTACTTCCAGCCATAGAAACTGTGGGTGAAGAGAGATGACCTGGCCCACATCTTTGCAGAGCTCATCTCTTCCCCAATCCCTGCTCTCCTGTGGCTGGAAACAGCTTGTTCCATCCTGCCAGCACAGTGTCAAAGGGCAGCTAGCACCTCCAGGCTGCTGCTAGCCACTGGCATAAAACAGCTTCTTCCTGTCCTGTCAGCTACATCATGTACAGGAAGGTTAAGCCCTAAAGATGCATTGCACAGGAGGGTTAAGGCAGCCTGAAGGCAGGGACTTCTGTGAACTCATCTAGACAGGTGTTCCAGCAGGGGAAAGTACCTAGGGGATGGAGCAGCCCCATGCTCTTTGGGGAGGAGGAATGGAATGGTTGAAGAGGGTACTAGGCCCCTGCCAAAGAGGTTCTTGTGGAACCTAAAGGGTTGAGGCACAAACAAGCTGGAAACTGCTTCACTCTGAACCCATGACTCCAGAGCTTAGCGGAAAAGTGGGTAGACTTCCCCATGTCATGTTTGTACAGAGATGGCACATGCATGGCTCTGCTCCTCTTCTGTGCCTCCGGCTGGCAGCAATAGGGAAGGGAAGGAGCCAGCTCACCAGACTGCTGGTGAGCTGAGCACTCCGACCAGTGTCTGGTTCTTGGCTTGAGCAGGACAATATGGAGGAGCAGCAGAGAGGGTGGATGGGTGGCGGTGTGTGTGTGTTGGGGGGGGTTCATGGGAAAAGCAGGGAGAGGACAGCAAGAGGGGGAGCATGTAAGGGGCCACTGGGTAGGCCACAGAGGTGATATGTAACCAACCACCAACTAGTGCATATCCCATATTTACCCGCTACTGCGGCTCACACCAAGTGCCAGCAGAAAACGAGATGGAGGGTGAGGCACTGCTGGCCAAGAGCCAGCATGTAGTAGGGGCTGTACTTACAGACAAGCAGGGGAGCAGCCAGCTTCACGTGCTGTAGCTTTGTTCCAGCACCAACCTTGCAGATATTCTTCCTCTCCACCCTGCCTGCTGCCCCCACCACCCCAAAGTCAGCCAGCAGGACCCACCAGTATTGATGAGGGGACAGACAATAGAGAGCAATTTGCCTATTTTTATGCATAAGTCAAGACACTTGCAGGAGGGTTTAAACCTGGACTGGCCCTTTAAAAACAGGACATCTGGTCACTCTACAAATGATGCAAGCTTAACTATCCAAGTATGTAGTGTCTGTCTGTCAAGATATTTTCACATCACCAACCACACTTGATTTTTATTCCCATCCAAACCCATGTAATTTTTCACTCCCTGGTGGACTCTCTTTCAACCACCAGTGAGAGGTCCCCTTCAGTCAGTGCCTGAAGATGACCTACTATTTTTGGTGAAATCTGACAGCTGAGGCACCCCCAACCACACTACTGGCATGGCAGAATTCATTTCTGTAACAATTATTCCAGCCCCAACTTCCATAGCTACATTCTCAGATTTGGGAAGGGAGCCAAGGTGAAAGTCTGTTCCCCAAACTATAAGCACCAGCATCTGTCTCCAATATGTGAGGAGTTTTGAAACATGGCTAGGCCAAGACAGGAGCAGTCACAAGAGGTTTTTCTTAAACTCTGAAAGTGCTAAATTATACCCTGCTGACCACTGAAACTGCTTTGCTTTGCTATTCATTTGCTGAATGTAGCAGCAAATAGTAAAAAGATACTTTCACTGCAAATTAATTACCTACAAAACTACGTGTCTCACCTGAGCTATTTCCTTAAAGGAATTTCCACTGAATTTGTGGGACACCCTTCCTGGTATTGATTCAACAGCTATTAGCCATAATGAAATACAAACCAATTAATAGCTCATCCGCTATTTCAGCAACCCAGACTTCTGACTCAAAATTCCAGAGGTCCAATTGGCAAACTCATTCAGAAATATTTAGACAATTGCTCTTGCCCCTGTTATTGTTTCCATATGAGACCAGTTGAGTGGTTCAATTTCAGATCCCCTACACTGTAGGCCGTTTAGTTTTGTCAAGGGAGTGGGACATCTCAGTGGTTAGAGCACTGGCCTTGTAAACCCAGGGTTGAGAGTTCAATCCTTGGAGGGGAGGCCTTTCAAGGGCTTGGGGAAGCTTAGCTTTAGAAAATAAATTGCCAGGGATGGTGATGGGTCCTGTTGTGAGAGCTAGGAACTGGACTCGATGACTCCAAGGTCCCTTCCAGATCTATGAGATAAGTATATCTCCATGTTTCAACTCATGTTTGAGGCCACGTCAACCACCCCATACACATCAAAAATCTCATTATGCACTTCATGACAAGCTCCCATTACTATCCAGTCATTAATTAAATACTTAAAGGACTACAGCCAACACGTAGTGCTCATAAAATCATCACAGAACAGCTCCATATCTTTCATACACTGCCCTCTATACCGGCTCCCAATCAGTTTCTCAGTTCAATTCAATCCTCAGCTTCAAATCCTTATACAGCTAAGGACTAAAGATTTCAAAGACTGCTGCTCTCTACTGGCCACGTCTACGCAAGAAGCACCTGTCAGCAGATGTCACTGTCAGAAGAGATGTCCCAGCAGGACCTCTGACAGATTGTGTCTACACATAAAAACAGCTTGAAAGAGCAAGCCTCTGTCAGAGAGTAGCCGGAGTGCCCAGTGCTATCAACACAATGGCTCACCAGAAACTCTCCAAACAGGGTAGCCCGGGAACCAGGAGCCCTGTCTGTTAACAAAAGGGGCTGAGACATCTACCTAGCTGTTTTCTCTAAAGAGCACTGTTGAGGCAGCATTATACCTGGACGAGGAGAGGTATAACAACTGCCGGTGGATGTGCTGGGTTTTGTCAAACTGAAGAACTTTAGTTAAAAGAAGCTGAGGTATCAACTTCTGACTAAAAATCAAAAACAAAACAGCAATCCTGTAGCAATTTAAAGACTAACAAAATAATTTATTAGGTGATGAGCTTTCGTGGGACATACACACACCCACCCACCCTCTGTCACTGACTAAAATCAAGATGCTCAGTAAAGAACTTCTGGAACTCAACCACAAGCACAAGGAACAGCCAAGCTGAATCAAAACCAATGGTTCATCTAGTACAGTATCACGTCTTCTGTCAGTGGTCAATGCCAAGTGCTTTGAAGGGAACGAACAGGATATGTAAATAAGTGATCCACACTGTCACCCTGTCCCAGCTTCTGGCAAACAGAGTCTAAGGACACATCGGAGCACAATTCTGCATCTCTGTCAATCCTGGCTTACAGACACTGTTGCAGTCATAGGGAAAAAGAGGAGATTAGTGGATTACAGTTTGTAATTAGTCAATCCAGTGACTGTTCATTTAACAATTTTTGGAGGCTTGCAGAGTAATGAACTTAAATTCCCCAAGCTCATCTCCTGAGAGTGTTGTACAAGTTTCCTTTGAGGATGAGGAATGAAAAGTCAGATAGTATCCCTCTCACTAGCAAACTTGGTGCAATAAAAAGACATGACTTCACTCACCTTGTCTTTCAATTATCCTGGGACCAACTCAGCTACAAGTACATTGGTAGCAGTGATAAGCATTTGGCTCAGAAGGCTGGATGTTATTTTATAAAATTACTTTCAGTACATCACACATGGTAAGAAAGTGTTATATTAGCTCAGACTGCACCAATGAGATATATGGATGTGGTTTTTTTTTTTTTTTTTTTTTTTTTAAAATAAGGACAGCTACAGTTTAAAACAACAGTTTGTTAATTGTAAATAAAAACAGCCAAGTTCCCACAGCTTAATTCTATTCTGAGCAAATATTTAAGTAATTGCGTTCACGTTGTTTCCAGAAGCACAAGGAGAGAAAAATCACCACTCATCATGAAGCACATCAAGGACTGATTTCTCAAAATCAAAGAGTTTTTAAATAAGCATTTTCCAAGGTGGATCTAGAGTTTCGCACTTAATAATGAATAGGTTCAAATACTACTTTCATAGGCCCTTCCAAATGCACAGGTTTAGTTAATTTTTCAAGTACCTTTCAACAACTCACTCTTCTTACAACACTTGGGTAAAACTTCGTTCACCTAAAATATTTAATTTATGAGAAGACAAAGTAGACATTAAGTTCAACAGCTGAAATCTTCAGATGTGCCCAACAGTTTACAATCTAGAGACTGTTCATCAGGAAACTGAATTAGTTTACTACTGCGTATCAATTTGCTAAAGAGAACCAAAAAAAAAAATTCTGAACATTCGTATTCTTCCACTAACCATAAAAAGTTGAGAACATGAATTACTGCAAGTTTCCAGTGAACATACGGCTCATTAACATTAAATTTAGTCCAGGTATACTGCAGGAAGGTAGTACAAACATATTCTCAGACAGTTCTGGCAGTGAATCTCACTCCTGTCCTGAAACAACCTTGCAACTCCAATTCTGGGCCTCCTTTGAACAGAGTATGCCAAATAGACTGAACTGTGAGGTCATTTAATAATATAAATGAATTGCAGAGCATTAACTTTGGCACAGAATTGCCGTAATGGCATATTTACTCAGATCCACAATGTTATTTACTCAACCTTGAAAAAAGGCAGTAGAATTCCCATTTCGATCACAATATAAAACTATCATTACAAAATTATACTTGCCCAAAATCTGCAGTAATTTGAAGCTGATTATAATCATATATTTGGATTCACTTTCATAGCATAAATAAGAAAAGAGCTGTTCGGTAAGAGACATGGCCAGGACACTTTAAAGGAATCTTCTTCCATTAAGGATAGGAGAAATGGAGAACAAGCAAAAATATGGCAGAGAGAAAAAAAAGTAACACTAGCCACGATCCTTTTCTTCTAGAGTGACAAGTATCAGAGAGAGAGCTGTATTAGACTGTCTGCGAGAACAAAAAGTCCTGTGGCACCTTATAGACTAACAGATATTTTGGAGCATAAGCTTTTGTGGGCAAAGACCTGCTTCATCAGATGCATGAGTTTGGGGTGGGGGGTGTTGGGCTTATGCCCCAAAACATCTGTTAGTCTATTAGATGCCACAGGACTTTTTTTCTTACAGAGTTGTTCAAGCTACCCAAAACACTAAATCAACGTCAACCTTTAACAGAATGGAATGAATGATGGAGTCAAAATCCTCGAAGTTCTGTGGGAAATGGGCCTGGGGTACTATATGCCCCTACATTGGGTTCAGAGGAGAAACTCAAATGCACAGCCAGCATAGAAGCCAAAGACTTGTCCCCAGCAGCAGACAGTTGAGGTTGGACCATACTTTCACACTTCCCTAGCCTCTGGCAATGTCAGATTACAACTTCCAACAGTTTAATAACATTCTTTCCCCAATTCTGATAGCATTTTGCTTCACGCTCTTTCCTAAATTGCCCCTCACAGCCCATTCAAAACTCCATTTTTCCTCATCTCCATTTTCCCCTTCCTCCTTTCCCTTTCATCTCCTTGTCTCCTCTGTACAGCATCGCCAGCCCCTTCCCCCTGTTGTCAAGCCACATAAGGAACGACATCTAAAATAAAAATCGAAAGTGACTACAATGCTGTAGCACAAAAAAGGGCAAACATTCTGGGATTAGAAGTGTGTAAGCAAGAATTCTTCCACTATACTCGACACTAACCAGGCCTCAACTTCAGTAGCATACACAGTTCTGGGCCCCCTTTGGGAAAGGTGGAAAAACTGGAGAAAGCTCAGCAGAGAACAACAAAAATTAAAGATCTAGAAAACATGACCTGGAAAGAGAGATTGAAAAAAAATGAGTTTGTTTAGTCTGAGAAGTGAAGACTGACAGGCAACATGTTAAGAGTAACAGAGAGGAAGCCGTGCTAGTCTATACACTATCAAAACAAAAAGCAGTCAAGTAGCACTTTAAAGACTAGCAAAATAGTTTATTAGGTGAACTTTCGTGGGTCAGACCCACTTCTTCAGACCATAGCCAGACCAGAACAGACTCAATATTTAAGGCACAGAGAACCAAAAACAGTAAGCAAGGAGGACAAATCAGAAAAAGATAATCAAGGTCAGCAAATCAGAGAGTGTAGGGGTGGGGGGTGAGGTCAAGAATTAGATAAAGCCAAGTATGCAGACGAGCCCCTACAGTGACTAGGAAAGTTCCCATCCTGGTTTAAACCATGTGTTAATGTGCCGAATTTGAATATAAAAGCCAGCTCGGGCAACAAAGCCCACTGCCAGCTTTGTCCACTTATCTTCTCTGGAAATACCACCACCGGACCCAATCAGGTTACTCACAGAATCATGGGCACTTTCTCATGCTCCTCTACTACCATCATATATGCCATCATGTGCCAACAATGCCCAGATGCTTTATAGATTGGACAGACTTCTAACTCCCCTAGACAAAGGGTTAATGGGTATAACACACACATCAAAACACTCCAGATCCATGAAACCAGTTAGTCAACATTTTAATGGAATGGGGAATTCTATTAATGACCTAAAGGTATGCGTGTTATTGAAAAAGAACTTTCACACCATTCTTCAAAGGGAAGCAGCCGAGCTGGCTTTTGTATTCAAATTCGGCACATTAACACATGGTTTAAACTGGGACGGGAACTTTCTGAGTCACTATAGGGGCTCGTCTGCATACTTGGCTTTATCTAATTCTTGACCTCACTCCCCACCCCTACACTCTCTGATTTGCTCACTTTGATTATCTTTTTCTGATTTGTCCTCCTTGCTTACTGTTTTTGGTTCTCTGTGCCTTAAATATTGAGTATGTTCTGGTCTGGCTATGGTCTGAAGAAGTGGGTCTGTCCCACGAAAGCTCACCTAATAAACTATTTTGCTACTCTTTAAAGTGCTACCTGACTGCTTTTTGTTTTAACATGTTAAGAGTCTTCAGTACATAAAAGGATCCAATAAAGAAAAAGATGAAAACTTGCTCTTCTTACACACTGAGGACAGAACAAAAAAAAGTAATGGAGATTTAGGTTGAACATAAGGAAAAGCTTCCAAACTATAAGGGTAGTTAAGCACTGAGCAAGTTATTCTAGGGAGATACTGTGGAATCTCAGGTCACTGGAGGTTATGAAAAACGGGTTGAGACGGGTGTAGATTGGTCAGCAACCAAAATAGCAAGAAGAGCCATTTTTTCTAATTCAGTAAAAAACTCAATTCAAGAGCCACAGTGAATGTGAATGAGTCTCCTTAATAAATATCAAACCATACTTTTTATAATCCATATTTTAATAACTGCACACACACAATGATTTGTAATGCAATACATGTTTACTGTAGGACATTCACAAATTTTACATATTCTCTTTCCTCACACTTTATGTTTGTGTTTGTTACCACTGTGTTTCTGACTTTCACTCTGAAACCCTGTGGCTACGTCTACACTGAGAAATTTGATTTTATTAAAATCGGTTTTGTAATGCTGGGTTTTATAAATTCAAATGTGAATATCCTCACTTCCCCACAAAGTGCCGACAAAGTCAAATTAGTGCTGCCACACTAAATCACCAAATATCGACTGCTGCAGAAGTGCATTGTGGGAACTTATCCCACAGTTTCCTCAGCCCCATAGCATTCTGGTTTTTTTCGCTGGTGTAGTATTGGGGAAAAAAATGCCCACAAGTGGTTATGGGTATGTGATGTCATCGTCCCACATTGCATTGCCCCCCTCCCCTCCTGTGGAAAGCAAATGATCATTTTTTCAGGAGATACACATCCCCAGCGACAGCCAGCTCCTGCAATCTTTGCTGAGTGAGGGAGACTTCCCCCTGGTGTCAGCCAGCCCCTGTAACCTTAAATTCATGGACTTTGTTACCTTAATTCCTGTGCACCTGGAGAGCAGAGATGCAACCAGCCAGAACAGACAACTGTGGGGCATCGTTGGATACATGTAGGACTCCTCTGGAAGCCATTAAAACTGGTTTAAACGGAAGCTGTTTCCACACTACCATTAACCTGAGCGCTTACATTCAAACTTCCCATTAATCCCACTTGGGTTGTTGGAGTAAGAATATTTGCCATAGTGCTCCCTCAATTTGAAATCAAGGTATTTGATGCGTGAACAGTCACAATGTAAAAATCGAGGTAAGTGCCTTAAATCTGAATTTATGCTTAGTGTAGACACAGCCTCTCTCTGGAAGATGCAGGGGGAATTACCCAACAAGATAATTTGCTATTTAAATACGTGGCTTTCAGATGTGTCGCTGCTTATTAAAAACAATTAGGAGGTTTTTTTGTTCGCTTTTTTGTCTGTCTTTTTTTTTAAATAAACTTTGCAATTATAGTGGTGGGAGCCATAAAGAAGTCCTCGAAGACCTACCAGTTGCAGGCTCCTTGGACTCGAGATAGTATAAAGTCTCTCCGCTGTACACATAACTGGACTACCTAACCTATGAATGTTCCCTCCAGTCTACTTTATCTTTTTCCCTCGTCACCTTCCCTTCTTCTCCCATGACTTCTTAATATCTTTACTGTACTTGCAGTAGATCACTTGTCCCCAAGAGATCATAAATTGGGTAGAAGCCAGATTTTGAGCAGCATAACTGTTTGTAAGGATAAACAGTCTCAGAGGAGTTGCTGTGTTAGTCTGCAGAGTCACAAAAAAAAAAAACAAAAACAAACAAAAAAAAAAAAAACACAAACCACACCAAGCAGTCCTGTAGTACCTTAAAGACTAATGATTTTAGGGTTTTTTGGTTTTGTTAATCAGGGGTATTAAGAGCTGTCAGAGCTCCTACTGCAGCTGGTTTCACTTGCAGGAGTTGTTTTACTATGCCAAGCAAAGTTTGCTAGTATAGCAGCATCCATCCCAGGAAGCTGTACCTTCACCAGTACCGTGCTCGTAGCATGAGATAGGAGCCCAGCAATCTCTCTCCACATGCATCTGAACATACCCTCCGCGCCAGAGACAGTGGAAGAGAAGGGTAGTAGCTAACTAGAGCATGCCGATTCTATACTTACTGGGGACTCACCTGACAGGGAAACCAAGAGAATGAATGGTTTGAGGAAAGAATTTGCCCCACAATATTTATTATATTACAGGCTGGATCACTCCCAGAAAGCTGTCTGATCTGTGCGCAGTTACAAAGCTCACTGAAACTCATCAACAGTGCTCAGAATGGACCACCAATGAGAATGCTACATTCAGAGAAGATTGCAAAAAACACAGCAGATCTGGTGGCTTATTCCATAATTAGGTTCAGCAAACTAGTAAGAAAAAGAGTTTCTGTAGCACCACACTGGTTAGCAAGAATCTAAAATACATTCCCCTTTAGGCATTCCAGCCACTGCTCCCCATGAAGACAAAGTGGTCTTATGTGGCGAGAGTTGCTGAAAAACCAATTCACCAAACATGAGGTTCTACCAATCCCAAAGGTTCAGAGCTGGAAGTGAGTATATTTCAGATCCTACCCACAGATAGCCAATCTTTAGTAAATTAACTAACGCTTTTATTAATAAGAAAAGGGAGAGTTACACCATTAAAAGAATCATAGGCATTACAAGAGACTGACAAGTTTTCAAAACAGAACTGTAGCATTGATGGTAAGTTTGCCTGTTTCCACAAAAATTTCTCTGAAAGCATTCCAAAGGATAGCATCCGAATGGCAGCCTACATGTAGGATCTCTTAGAATCTTTCCACGCATTTTCCAGGGTAACTACTTGGAAGACCTCAACTCCACAGCTTAAACTTTCCCTCTTTAAAGTTCAGCAAACTAAAGAAACTAGAAATGATAGGACCAAGGCTGAAACTACACTTTTGTAACCGTCCGTCAAGCATATTGAAAATTGCATGTGATTAAGGATCCTTCTTCTGGAGCACATACTGGCATATCATTTCATTTCCTATACATACACATTTATAAACTGCTTGCACTGTGTTACAGAAAGCCGCTGCAAGCCATTCCTTATAACAGGAACAAAGATGATGATACGACAGATAACACTTTCCTTCAGCATCTCATATCTGATCTTTTGGTTAACTTTACATGGCAGCAAATATAACGTGAAGGCAATAAAGACGTTAATGGACTTTACATCTACAAGATAGTTTGGTTACACATGCAAACTTTTAAGAGGATATAGACAAAAGATATACATTACAACTGCAATGCCTTTTATTAAGTTGTGTGTCAGACATCGGCTAGCTGGCTTTCCAAGTCGCAACATGACCACCTTCCACTCCCTTTTTGTTTTTATCAACAGTTGACGTAATGGAAGCTACTGCCCCAATGGAAGAGCATAGCCAGATAGGAATAGAAGTTAAGCCATGCAATTGAGGGATCACAGGGAATTAACTGGGTGGAGTTACATTAAGTCAAAATTTAGGAGACAGAAGGCAGCAGGAAAACCAAAAAAGACAGCAACACTAGCATCCTGAGGAAGCCAGGAGAGTTTTTTGAAAAAAGCCTTGCAATTGTGAGCAAAGAAACTGCCACCTGTTTGATGCCTACTCTGTTCAAGAAAACAGACTGTGTGAACTTTTTGTAAAGAAACAAGGCTTGCAAAGAGACGCTTGACTCATTAGTTTCTCCCCCCTGTAGGAAACAAGACAGTGAATTTGTGCTCATTGAGCAAGCTAAGAAAGGGCAAAATTCTCTGCTCTCCCTCCCCCACCCCGTTTGTGTTTTGAAATATGTTCTCGGTGGACATCACTGATTTATAATGGAAACTGCAACAGCAATGTTCTCTTATGTAGGGTTTATAATGGCTAGCACATTAAGAACTCTACATGCTATTGCAAAACTATTAACTGATTTAGGGAATGTGTGTGAATGGGGATTCTAAAGAAAACAGATGCTTCATCACATGGTAGTGAGACAGACGGAACATGCTGTTAGTTAAAAAGGATTACAAGATAGCACAAGGGAAACAAAATAGACTTAATCAGAGAAAAAAATAGACAAAGATTAGGTAACTAAGAGCTAAGCATGATCCCATGTCCTCTAAAGCTGTGTCTATACATATGCCCTCCTTTCGAAGGGGGCATGTTAATGAGGCACTTTGGAACATGCTAATGAGGTGTTTATATGAATATGCAGCTCCTCATTAGCATAATGGTGGCTGTGCACGATTCAAAAATGTTGCTTTCAGAGTGCACGTTGCCTGTGTAGATAGGGGCCTTTCGAAAGGATGCCCTGACTTTGAAAGACCCTTATTCCTATTAGGTTTTCGGAAGAAAAGGCTTTCAAAGTCGGTGGGGGGGGGGTCCTTTTGACAGGTCCCCAACTACACAGGCAGTGTGCGTTCTGAAAGCAGTACTTTCAAATTGCACACGGCCACTATTATGCTAATGAGGAGCAGCATATTCATGTCAGCACCTCATCAGCATCTTACAAAGTGCCTCACTAACATGCCCCCTCCTTTTGTAGGGGGCATGTATAGACACAGCTTAACTGTACTGAGGATGTATGAAAGATCTGAACTGCTGTCCAGGATGACCATAAGGAAACAGCAGCCAAGATCAGCCTCTCACTGCCTGGGCAGCAAAACTATCCACTGCTGCTCTATCTTGCCAACCTACCAACTTCCCCCTTGCTAGCACTCTATTTGGTTATTCTAAAGCAGAATCCTCTCAATAGTAAACTGCTTCTTAGACTATGGCTGCATTGCAGGGTTTTTCCACGAGTAACTTATTTCTACATTTTAACATCAAAATACGTGATTTCTGAAAAGAGTGTTCATACTGCACGAGCATTTCGAAATTGAACATTCACACTAGAGAGCCCAATTTTGAAATAAGAGCAATGAAGGAATGCCTCCCTGGAGGCCAATTAAGTCGTAATTACCTGTCAGTACACACAGTCAATTTCAAAACTGAAAGGGAACGGGGCAGCAAAAGTCGTTCGTTTAGATTGATTTACTATTTTAAATTAAATGCTCTGTTATTCCAGAACAACAAGCTTTGCTGTGTGGACACAAGGTAGGTTTGGATTTTTTTTTTCCTTCTTACAGAAGAAAGTTTGTTTTTTTCCACTAAAAGAACCAGTGTAGGACAAGCGCTTAGTATTCATTTTCTCACGCAGAAAGCCTATTGTAACTGCTGCTCCAGCTTTTCCTTGGGAAGCATTATCTACCCTCACTAGCCTTACCAGGTAAGGACAGCTCCCCACCACCATCCACTGAAGACAGCTGGTGTGGCAGGCTAGTCTAACTAAGCATTCGTACACTTGTGTACATAGGACTTAAAAAAAAAAGGGTCAAGCCAAAGGTCCATCTAGTCTTTCCACAGGATAACCATGGCAGCCTGTCTTCTGACAGTGGCCAATGCCAGAAGGCCCAGAAGGAATGAACAGAGCAGGTAATCAAATGATTCATCTCATCACCCATTCCTACTTTCTGACAAACAGATGCCATGGACACCATTCCTGCCCATCTTTGCTAATAGCCACTGATGGACCTACCCTCCATGAATTTATCTAGTGCTTTTTTGAACTCTGTTATAGTCTTGGCCTTCACAACATCCTCTGGCAAGGAGTTCCCCAGGTAGACTGTGCATTATGCGCCAAGAAGTATTTCCTTTTGTTTTAAAATTGCTACCTATTAAGTGCAATTTCGTAACCCCTAGTTCTTGCATTATGGGAGAAAAATTTAGTGTGAACACAAGTAAGAGAGTATGGGGAGACAGGAAAAAAATAATATGGGAGGAGGAATAAAGCAATGAAAATAAAAGTAAACAAAGCTATAGAAAGATCCCAGCGCAGCCAGAGACAACCGTGGGATGTGTATATACTGCAATAAAAATAAAAAGTTGAAGCACTGAGTCTCAATGTCTGAGTAAAATGACTTGGGCTTGCAGACCTCAAGCTGCAGAGTTAAAAACCTCAGTGTAGACACATGTGAGGCAATACAGGCTAGTGAGTGGCCTGCATATAGCCTACCATCTCAGTTGGCCACAACACTGTCATAATCAAGACGAACTCCTGGGATAGGATAAGTTTTGCTAACTGCTTTTGTGAACCTAGAATTTGCAGGGTATGCTAACTGAACCACAGCAGCACTTTGACTGAATGCAGAAGGGGCACATGGCTCTCAATCAGCATGCACCTCACTTCACTTGCTCTTGCTTTTAAGGGTGACACTTTAATACTGGTAAGGAAAAATCTCCAGGAATGAAAACCAGCACCACCTGGCAATCCCATGCCTGGGCCACATGTAGTACTACACTGAAGTAGACACTCTGGAACTAGGGATGTAAAATGTTCAACACTTAATTGGTGGGTATTAGGCTTACAGTTAACCAACCTTGACTGTCAGACAGCAATGCTGGAGAGACCCTGGCCTGCCCAATCTGGCCAGAGGGGTCCCAGCTCCATTCCCTATATTAAGTCAACCAGGCTAAATGATGTAATTTTAAATTGTTTAAATGGTTAGCTTTTTAAAAGATATTTCATGTCCTTAGCAAGAAACAGGGCTTTGAGATCCCTGCATCTTTCAGATTTTTAGAGCTCAAGGTCCAGCTCAAGAGTCTACTCTGCAGTTTTTAGCCACTCGACCACAGGTGGACCTGCCAGGGCTATGCTAGAGAGAGGGAAGTTACTCACCGTAGTAACGGTGGTTCTTCGAGATGTGTCCCCGTGGGTGCTCCACAATAGGTGTCGGGCTTGCCCGGCGCCGCAGATCGGATCTTCCAAGCAGTTTCTGCCGGATCGCGCATGCGCCGGCGCGCGCCGCTCCCTTGCGCGCTCCTGGCCATGTGCGCGATCCGGTCCCGGCCAGTTCCTCGACCAACCGCCTCGGGTGCCCCTGCAAAACACTAACAGAGATCCGAAGCGGGGAGGATGGGCGGGTAGTGGAGCACCCACGGGGACACATCTCGAAGAACCACCGTTACTACGGTGAGTAACTTCCCTTTCTTCTTCGAGTGTCCCCGTGGGTGCTCCACAATAGGTGACTACCCAGCAGTAACCCAAGATAGGAGGTGGGTAATCGGATTATGTGCAGCTTGTCCCCGAGAGGACCGCTGTAGAGAGACGGGTATCCTCTTGGAATACCCTGTGAAGGGCGTAATGTTTGGCGAAGGT
Organism: Carettochelys insculpta; assembly: GCF_033958435.1. Lineage (NCBI taxonomy): Eukaryota > Metazoa > Chordata > Testudines > Carettochelyidae > Carettochelys > Carettochelys insculpta. The sequence continues at coordinate 95,751,058 of NC_134139.1, forward strand.
GTCATAGGATGACCAGGTCGCCACTCTGCAAATGTCTTAACGCAACGCCCTTGAAAAAGGCTGTTGATGCCGCCACCGCCCTAGTGGAATGAGCCCTGGGAGTGGCCGATAAAGGAGTCTTTTTGAGCTCGTAGCACATTTTTATGCAGGATACAATGTGCTTTGAGATTCTCTGCGAGGAGAGACCTTCTCCTTTCGACTTGGGAGCGAGGGAGACTAGGAGTCTATCCGTTTTCCGGAAGGACTTGGTCCTGTCTATGTAGAAGGCTAGCGCCCTCCTCACGTCCAGGAGGTGTAGGCGCGCCTCTTCGTTGGAGTTATGAGGCTTTGGATAAAACGAGGGTAGAACAATAGGTTCGTTAATGTGAAACTCGGAAGAAACTTTGGGAACAAAGGCTGGATGCAGCCGTATGGCTACCGCCTCCTCGGAAAAAAACAGTGCAGGGTGGCATTGCCAAGACTGCTGCGAGCTCGCTCACCCTACGAGCTGACGTAATTGCAAGAAGAAAGGTCGTCTTTATTGTAAGGAGGCGGAGGGGGACCTTGGCCAAGGGCTCGAACGGTGGTCCCATTAGCGTGGTAAGCACCAGGTCCAAGTTCCACGAAGGTGGAATCGGTTTCCGAGGGGGGTATAGGTTTACCAACCCTTTGAGGAACCTGGTAACCATAGGGTGGGCGAACACCGTGTGCCCTTCCTCCTCGTGTCTGAACGCCGAGATGGCGGCAAGGTGGACCTTCAACAAGGATAGCGAGAGTCCTCCTCTCTTGCGGTCCAGTAAATACTCTAGTATTGTTGGTATAGGCACCAAAAGGGGGGCCAGCTGTTTGGTAGAACACCAAGCCGTGAAGTGAGTCCATTTCTGCTTATAGGTCTTCCTGGTGGAAGTCCTCCTGCTACTTTCCAGGACTTGCTGTACTTCCACTGTGCATGTGCTCTCTAGGGAGCTGAGCCATGGATTAACCACGCTTGCAGTCGCAGGCTTTGGGGGTGCGGGTGCACTATGGACCCCTGGGCTTGCGTGAGCAGATCCGGCGCCACCGGAAGAGGCATCGGTGGACGGTCCGACATGCGCAGGAGTAGGGGGAACCATTGTTGGCGATCCCACGTTGGGACTATCAGGATCATCTGGGCCCTTTCCCTCCTGGCTTTCTGCAAGACTTTGTGGATCAGCACTGTGGGAGGAAACGCATAAAGCAGGGGGCCCCTCCACGGGATTGCGAACGTGTCCCCCAGGGACCACCATCCCAGTCCTGCCCTGGAGCAGAATCGTGGGCAATTCTTGTTGTGCTGAGTGGCAAACAGGTCTTTCTGGGGAAAACCCCATGCGTGGAAGATCGGCCGTAGCAGATCGGGATGGATCTGCCACTCGTGTGAGAGTGCAAAACGCCTGCTCAGCTGGTCTGCCTTCACATTGTGCGCACCTGGCAAGTATGAGGCTTTCAAGAGTATATTGTTGGCGATGCACCAGTTCCATAAGCGGATTGCTTCCGCGCATAAGGCACGGGATCGAGCTCCTCCTTGCCTGTTTATATAAAACATGGTGGAGGTATTGTCTGTACTGATCCCGACTACTTTGCCTTGTATATGGTCTTGAAAGTGTCTGCAGGCGTTGAACACTGCTCTGAGCTCCAGTATATTTATGTGTAGTGACTGTTCCGTGGGTGACCACAGTCCTTGAGTCACCTCTTCGCCCATGTGCGCTCCCCACCCTATGAGGGAGGCATCTGTAGCGAGAAAAACCGATATTTGCGGCTGGTGGAAGGGTACCCCTGTTAGCAGGTTCCTGGGGTTTACCCACCATTGCAGGGATTTGCGCACCCCCGCTGTGTGCGACACCACCCTGTGAATGGTGTGTACTGCCGGTTTGTATACACTCGCCAGCCAGTGCTGCATGCTGCGCATGTGTAACCTGGCGTTCTGTACTACGAACGTCGCCGCTGCCATGTGGCCCAGCAGCTGTAAGCACTTCAAGACCGGCACCGTAGGGCTGAAGGTGATGACCTGCACGAGGGAGCCGATGGCCCGAAAGCGAGCCTCTGGTAGATATACTCTCGCTGTAACCGAGTTTATGCGAGCCCCTATGAACTCTATGTCCTGTGTGGGGTCTATTTTTGATTTTGCCGGATTGATAACCAGGCCGACTGAAGAGAACGTGTTTGCTGTGACGCGTATCATGCGCAGAACCTCCCCCTTCGAGGCCCCTTTGAACAGGCAGTCGTCCAGATACGGGAAAATAAATACCCCCTGTCTGTGCAGGTAGGCTGACACCACTGCCAAGGTCTTGGTGAAGACTCTGGGGGCCGAGGAGAGGCCAAACAGTAGGACTTTGTATTGGAAGTGTTCGTTGCCTACCATGAACCGGAGGAATCGCCGGTGAGCCGGATGGATAGTTATGTGGAAGTACACGTCTTGTAAATCGAGGGCTGCGAACCAGTCTCCATCGTCCAGTGCTGTAAGGATGGAGGGGATTGTGATCATCCGAAAACGTTGCTTGCGCAGGTACCGGTTGAGGCCGCGAAGGTCTAAGATGGGACTCCAGCCTCCTGTCTTTTTCTCCGTGAGGAAGTACCTGGAGTAGAACCCTTTCCCTTGCAGTTGCTCCGGCACTCTTTCCACTGCCCCTATGAGCATGAGATGGTCCACCTCCTGCCTGAGCCTCGCTACATGGGAGGCCTCCTGGAGGTGGGGCTTGGGTGGAGGTCGTGACGGTGGGAGCGACTGGAAGGGGATGGCGTACCCCGTGGCTATGATCTCCAGCACCCATTTGTCTGTGGTGATCCTTTGCCACTGGTCGTAGAATGGTCGGAGGCGATGGTGGAATAGTCGCTTCGGATGACCTTGTGCGATGGTAGTGATGGCGCAGCCCTGGATCTGTATGTCAAACTTGTGGCCTTTGGCCCCGCCCCGAGGACGCACGGCTCTGTTGTGAATGTCGCCTGGGAGTTCTGTACTGCTGGTGCTGTTGATGTTGCCCTTGCTCGTAACCCCTGTGGTACTGGGGGCGCTGTTGCTGGTACTGGTACCGTCTTTGTTGAGGGTAGTACCTTTTCTTTGTATATGGAGGGGTGTAAATCCCCAGAGTCCTGAGTGTGGCTCTTGAATCTTTACTGGAATGAAGGACCGAGTCAGTTGATTCAGCAAACAGCTTCTGCGAGTCGAAGGGAAGGTCAACTATCTTTGCCTGCAGATCCCTCGGTATACCCGAAGTCTGGAGCCAGGACTCCCTTCGCATCACCACTGCTGTTGCTGTGGAACGTGCTGCTGTGTCCGCAACGTCCAGGGCGATCTGAACTCCCGTCCTCGAGGCCGCATACCCTTCTTGCACTATGGCCTTGAGCACCAGCTTTTTGTCCTCTGGAAGCGAGTCCATGAGGGAGATTAACCTGGAATAGTTGTCGAAATTATGGTTCGATAAGTGCGCTGCGTAATTTGCCATTCGCAACGTTAAGGTGGAGGAGGAGTAGACCTTTCTGCCGAACAGCTCTAGCTTCTTGGCATCTTTGTCTGTTCCCCCTGTCCTGAATTGAGATGTCTTTGATCTTTGTTGCGACGACTCCACCACCAAGGAATTTGGCTGTGGGTGGCTGAACAGGAACTCCATGCCCTTCGCCAGCACGAAGTATTTCTTATCCGCTCTCTTTTGGACAGGCGGAATAGTCGCAGGGGTCTGCCATATCGTAGTGGCGGACTCTAAGATCGCTTCATCAAGCGGTATTGCTACTCTGGAGGAGGCCGGAGGTCTCAAATTTTTGAGGAGCTTATGGTGTTTCTCTTGCACCTCTGCTGTCTGGATGCCTTGCGTGAAGGCCACCCTCTTAAACAGCTCTTGAAACTGTTTGAGATCGTCCGGAGGATGGACGTCCCCCGGGGCCGTAGCCTCGTCCGGGGAGGAGAGCGAGGAACCGCTAGGGTACGTCTCTCTGGACCCTTCCGGTTCCTGCTGGTGATGGTACACCCTCTCGCTAGAGGTTTGCGAGGGAAAATCTCGGGGTTCCATAACCAGTCCCCCCTGAGATGCTTGAGTCTCTGTCCCCGGTCGCGATTGCCCTCGGGGGGTATGAGATAGTCTGTGGGGATCTTTCCCTAGTAGATTGCCGATGGTGTCTATGCCCCGTGTGGTAGGGGCGACCATGGCAGTATAGGCACTGTTCTTCGGAAGGTGACCTAGACCACTCCCTTGGTGCATACCCTCTGCGTCTGGGGGAGGGAGATCGTCGAGACACTGGAGAGAGCAATTTTGCATAACAGTCCAGCGGTTCAAACCCCAGGAAGGGTGAAGGTGGTTCCAGCCAGGGTGAGGCTGGTTGCAAAAATGGAGAAGGGGGCTCCGGGTAGGCTAGGGGGGACCCCTGCCTTCTGGTTGGAGTCTGCAACATAAGCGGAGGGCTGTGAGAAAGCAACTCCACAGCCCTGTGCGGAGAGGGGCTGCAATGCCTCCTCTTGTGTGCAGCCTTCCCCCTCCCTTGAGGAGGTAACTCCGCCCCCTAACGTACAGGGGATCCTGGCCCCGTCTGCACCGTGCTCGGCACGCTCGAGGGCGGTGCCGCACGTGCGGTGTCCTCTGGTGCCTGCAGGCTGCGTGCCTGCGCTCTCTGCACCGCCGGTTCCCCGGGGGTCGGTGCCGCTGCCTGCGGTGCCGCCGGTACCGGCGCTTGTTTAGCCGCTGCCCTGCCTGCGGTGCGGGGCGGCTGGCTGATTATCGGAGGCTGAGCCGCTTCCACGTAGCTCTCCATGCCGCCGCCGATCAGCTGTTGCTGCGGCTGGGGGCTGCTCGCTCCTCCTGTCCCGCTCACTGTTGCTGCCAGCAGGGATCGGGCTGGGGAGGCTTTCCTCCGTTTTTGCGCCGATGGGGTGAGGGAGGCAGCTTTCCTTTTATGGGCCCCGGAGGGTCCCTCCTGCTGCGGCCGCTCCGGCATGTCTGGCTGGAGGGCCTTGTTGAAAAGCAGCATTTTAAGCCGCATCTCCCTATCTCTCCTTGCTCTGGCTGTTAATTTAGCACAGAAGGAGCATTTCTGTGCAACATGGGACTCCCCAAGGCACCTTATGCATAGACTGTGCCCATCAGACGCTGGCATCGCCTCTCGGCAGGACTCACATTTTTTAAATCCTGAAGAGGACATTGTTGGTGAGTCTTTCAGTTGTTAAACGGGTACTTAGCACCTTCTCTGTGCTGTTTTCCCCTTCTGATGGCCTGCCGCGGCAGGAGGGCTGATGGCCCTATGCTCCTGGCCTCCGGCGCTTGTTACTGGGACTGGATTGAAGCTGTCCCGCTTGTAGTTTGTTATTTTTAAAAAAAAAAAAAAAAAAAAAAAAAAAAACAACCGGCTAACTTGTAGTAGCCTAAGTACTTGAAAAAAAACTTTAAAGAAAAACAGTTAAAGTCATTGAATACGCTACTTGGCCTTAGCCTAGTTCGGATTCAGTCTGCAGCCGACGGCGGTTAAGAGGAACTGGCGGGGACCGGATCGCGCGCATGGCCAGGAGTGTGCAAGGGAGCGGCGCGCGCCAGTGCATGCGCGGTCCGGCAGAAACTGCTTGGAAGATCCGATCTGCGGCGCCGGGCAAGCCCGACACCTATTGTGGAGCACCCACGGGGACACTCGAAGAAGAACTTTTATTGCCACATAGTCATACTCAGAGACTTAGCAGACATGAGACTAGTGCACTGCAGATTTACAACCTGGCTTGATACCTACAGGCCACATCTATGCTAGAACACTGCATCACCATAATTATGGTGTTGTAACTCCAGAGTTTAGACACCCTTCTCTCCCATCACTATAGAAACAGCTCCTTCCCAAGGAGCGGTAGCAGGGTTAATGAAAACATTGTTCAACAGACATCGCTACACCTACAGCAAGGATTAGGACAGCATAGCATCCACAAAGGTATGAATTATTTTAAAAAATCCTGCGGACTACAGCTACGTCACTTTAAATCTTTAGTACAGATCAGGCTACAGTCTCCCTATGGACAACCCCCCAATCATGGCAGGAAAGACGAAGCAAGAACACAGAAGAGGACACACTGTGGCACTGCTGGAGCAGAAATGCAAAGAGCCCATAACACATAAATCCTGAGTATAACCAACAATCTTCCTGGTTTGCTTTTTGTTTATGTATGTATATCCTTCCATATACATTTTCACAACTCACAAAGGGTATTGCCTGCAGGACAGAAATTAGTATTCTGAACCTGTTTACTGTTCACTAAAACTATCAGTATTCAGGTGTTTTATGTAACGCAGCACAGCTGTAGTCCCCAAATCCCCATTCTGGTTACACAAAACAACAGGACAAATAGCCAAAAAAAGGAAAAAACTTGAAATGTTTCCTTTAGGAAGCTTTAGAACTTGTTGCCCTCTTTTAAAAATACTGAAGATGGAGAGAGTTCCAATTCCCATCCCATCCTCAACCCCGCACCAAAAAACCAGAACTAGACTCATTTTTGCCAGTGTCTTGAGAGAATCTGAGTCATGAGACACGAAGTTCAACTGATTCACTCAGCCCCAAAGAAATTTTGTTCTAAATACTTGGGTTAGCTAGGATTTTCATGAAGGGCACTCATCTTTTCTCTTCTCCACACATGCTATATGAGAACATATTCTTCTTTTAAAAAGGACCAGAAAGTGGTATTTCAAAAGATACTATTTATGAGCACGTTTGCTACTTCTCTCCAGAAAACATGAGGCAAGCTCTTCAACAGCATATTAGGAAAGGCTAACAAATACACCCTGTGATGTGCAAAGTGAACACAGAAGTCATGACCTCAAGACTAAGAATGACTCTGTAATTTCCACTTTTCAATGACAAATTTAAGTGACAGGTGAAGTTTTCAATGATGTAAAAACATTTATTAATGTACAGTGAAATTCATCTTAAGCAACCAGTCATAGGTATTTCAAATATCAGTTGATCGGGTAGGGAGGAAAGAGAAGTTGCCAATAAAGATGAAATAAAGGTTCTCAATCACTTTGGAGAAGTATGTTTAGACAGGAAAATATTCACAATGGTCCCCGGTGAAGATTTCACTACAGTTTTCTTTAGAAAACAGAGTAACCTTGAAGACAAATTATTATAATCACACATGGGATTAAAGGATATGCACAAAAGCTATTAATGGAGTAATACTTGAAATGTAAAATATACTTCAACTGATCCGTATTTTGAGAGAAGTGCCAGTCCCTGATCAACCAAAAACATTGGTTAGTTTAAATAAATTTTATGTTCCTATAATTCAGACTAGCTTGTTTTGTCAGCCTCAAACACGATTTCTCTCTCTTCTCTTTTGGTCCAAATGTATTTTTGTTCACGTACTGCTGGTGCAAAGACAACAGGATCCTACCATGGCAATAGCTACTGAGCCCTATGATTAGGGCCTTCCTTATTCCACTTCCATAAAAAATGTGTCACAGATCATGAAACCTGACCTCCCCCAGGAAAAATCAAGCTATTGTGTGGGTAGGGGGCTCTTACTGCACAAGCTACGCTCAAGTTGTTGGTCTTGGTTATTCTGGAGAGGGACAGGACGCCCTCTTCCCCTGCAGGGGGTCACTCCCGGGCTGGGTCAGCCTCTGCCTCAGGAAACTTCCGTTGATGTAGGAAGAGCCAGGGATGTTGGCAGGGAGCCCAGCTCTGAAGGTAGCACAGCAAAGAGAATGGCGCGGCAGTGAGTCCTGCACTTGGCTCTGAAGTCACTGCAGTCAGATAGCTGGTTTCTGTGGGAGGGTCCCAAAAGGTAAATCTGACCTGAACCAAGAGTAGCCTCGGCAGATGAGGAAGCAGTCCCATCTCTGCCCAGAATGGCTGGAAGTAGCAACAAGAGCATAGTGTACATGGTAGGAGACCCCAACCCCTACAATAGCCAGATTTTTTTGCAGGGAGATCAGATTTCACAGTCTATGGCACATTGCTGTGGTAAGGCATTAGACATTCCCAGGAAGCAAAATACACTAAGCTAAAAAGAATGGGGTAGATTTCGGCTATTTCATACAAGAAGTAAATTTGGAGGGCTGGATATTTTCTTTGCACAGCTGGAACAGATACAGGAAACATGCTACCATGCAACAAAGCATAAGATCCTCAGCTGTTAAAATCTGTCCAGCTTTTAGAAGAGCAAAGGACCAACTTTATGCAGATAACGTGGTACGGGATTATACTTAACCTCATATTTGAGAAGGATTCAGATTTTCACCCATTCCAATTTTTAATGCTTTCCCTGCAAAAATACTAAAATGTGGGTTATGGGCAGGGCTAATTTAAAAAAATGCACATGTGGACTTTTTCCACTGAAGCTGGCAAGAACAGAAGTCTGAATAAAACTGTGCTTATAATTTCATGATAAGGGACAATTTTCTTCTCGTCTGAAACAAATGAGAAAAGGGAAAAGTTTATTGTTCCTTTTAATAATGCAAAGCTTTTGATAAATTAAGTGGAGAATATAGCCACACTTACGATATTGAGGATAAAGCCAGACTTATAATAAAATCCTCATATAAGCAAGAATTCAAGTCCTTAACATCAAAGGGAACAATTAAAATTGCAACATTATACTTCTACCCAACTAAGAAAAAATGCACTAGTCAGAAATGAAAAAAATATTCAGAAAAACTGTGTGTTACAAAAAGAATATAAGGTATCATATTGTTAACAGTGATGCCTTAAAGCCTTTCACCACACATTAGCATGGCAACCTAATGCAACAGCTTGCCTTTATCACAAACAGGGAGCATCACTGGGTTCCTCAAGACAAAAAACTGAAATATTGTTTTGCCCTTTCTTTGAGATTGTCAACAGATCTCAAAGGAGCAAACAAGCTTTACAATAACCTATGCTAGCATACTCCCCCTGTCTACTTTTCTGACTAAAGGCCTCTCAGTATGAGCACTATGTTCTGTGAAGAAAAGTTGCAGATTTCAGGATCTTATTTGTGCTGGCAGCCACTTCCTGCTCATTGCTTGGAAGTGGAAAACATATTCCATGAAGTTGTCATTGTATCTGCACTGAAGAAAATACAAGCTACAGTTTGTATTGGTCTACTGGCCAGTTTCAACAGGAAGGAGGCTTGCAGCCCTCATCGACTCTGCTAGCACCAACAAGTGTTACTTTGACTTCAAAATATTGTAGGCTTTAGGGAATTTCATTAAAACTAAAAGTCAAAGTAAATATTCAAGTATAATCTTGTTACAATTGTAATACAGCCAGTTATTTTCCCACAAAACAGCTGAAATTAAATTTTAGAATCCAGATAAGGCTTGATTAACCTTGAACATATTCATGTGAGAATATGCAGTTCTAAAAAGTATTTACACATGCATTAGATATGCTTCTGACAAAAGTTCACTCACTACCTGCTAATCTGAGGTCTAAACTTATGAACCAGGATAGACACCTGTGCTGCCATGATCCTAAAGCAGTGCACAAAGACAATCCTTATCCAGCAATTTAAAACAACATAACAGTTGTATATTAGTCTACATTTTATTTTAACATGTTCAAACGTCTACTTCTTATTTTCAAAGTTTAACTCAACGGAAATTATTAATAACATTTCACAATTTGCAATTAACTCAAATATTATGTAACCAGCTTAGGAACTAGCTGAATACTGTAAAACGTATTTCAATACAACTGACATTCAAGATTCTTTGCAAATCTTCACCTAATCCCACTTATTACATCTCTTGCTTCAACTATCTTTTCACTTCCCAAAACAAATATTTTTATTTACAAATTGTACTTTTACTTATCAATATCCTACAAATATTTCCTTCTCTTTTTCCAATCTAATCATGGAGTGTTGTCATGAAGAATTTGCTAGGCTCCTACTAAGCAAGCTGGAGAGTGATGGTGAAATTCTAGTCCCACTGAAATAAATGACAACACCCTCCCCCCAGTGATTTCAATGGGACCTGGATTTTACTTCTAAATGAGACACGGGGCACCTACATTCCGGAACAATGCTTTACACAAAGCCAACCATTCTCCTCTTTGCTAGGAAAGGGAAGAATAACAGGATCCTACAGGGTACAGACCCTGAATCCTGTACGTAAAACACACTTACCAGGTAATGGTACATTTGAAACGAGCTAGCCCTCTACAGTCTCTAACAGTTGCACTATTTCAATTTTAGGCTGTATAAACTAAGATAAAAATCAAATTTCAAGGAGTTACCTCGATACTAAAACGTCACCGTCTTCACAGTTTATACTATTATCTCGATTTCACCATAATACCAATTACAAAATATCGATATTACAGGATGGCTAGAGCATCAATTTTGCACATAAAATCTGAAATGAAGGCTCGCGTGGAGGTGCCACGTCCTTAATTCAAATTTATTAGTCTCCAACAGTGTCCTGTCCGTATCCATAAAGCTACACAGTCACCCTCCATGTACGGTCACTTCATTGCACACTGCTCACCATTCAGGTGTGCAGGAAGAAGGTTACAGTAAACCCACAAAGTTTTGATTTAATTTTAAATGGAACTGGAATTCAGCAGCCCAGCCCTGCAAATATAAAGGGCACCCATTGTGAAAAATTTCCTCTGCCCCTCGCATCACACCGTATTGGTAGCCATTACACCGCATTAGGCAGCAACTCCACTGTCAGCCATCTACTGCAATCATGAGCACTCAGGGTAGTGACCTGCCTAGTACTTCTCCGGCTCGCAAGAGAGTTCCTGCATGGACCCCCCCCAGGAGATTCTGGATCTTCTTACAATTTGGGGATACCAGTCTGTGGCGAAGAGACTTTGGGTGAACAAGATCTATGACCAGATGTCACACGAGATGACCACCAGAGGTTACTCCTAGGACTCAATGCAATGCTGGGTGAAGGTGAAAGAACTCCGGCAGGCCTATCAAAAAGTCCAGGAAGCCAGCCAGTGGCCAGGGACAGCTCCACATACATGCTGCTGTTACGAACAGCTGCACATGCTTATGGGGAGCAACCCCACCAAGCTTCCCAGTCTGAATTATGACACTTTTGGAGGCCCTGGTATGGAGTTTGGGGTGAGCCTGAAGAAGGTGGGTGGCCTGGAGGAAGAGGGCAATGAGCAAGGGCCCGAGAAGTTGCTCTTGACAGCCCGGAGCTCTTCACCATGGACCTGGAACTGTTCCCCTCGACAGCGGACCCCTCCACAGTGGGGCCCTGAGCCCCTGGATCAAGCAGTTCAGGTGAGTGTTTATTCTGCATGCTAGAAGTAGGTTTGGGGTGGGTATAGCTATAGGGTTGTGTATAGGTACAGGTTTGCTAGCTGTGGTTCTGTGCCCCTCAGAACAGAGTGTTAATGTCTCCTAGGACGGAGCACTTCCCCTTTTTGGAGATCTCCTCAAAGGCATCATCCAGGCACTCATATTTTTTTTTCCCCATGAGGTTCTTGGGCAGGCTGGACTTGTTGCAGCTTCCACAGTAGCACACCTTGCCATGCCAAGCAACCAGATAGTGATTGTGTGTCATGGCACCACACAGCATCTTAGCAAATTTTCCAGGCTTTTGGTCACATAGCATGAGTAGGTGTTCTTTCTCCATATCTGTTAGTTTTAGCAGGGTTACATCGTCTTTGGCAACCTGCAGAAGCATGGAAATTTGCTTTTTTTTTTAACAAAACAAAACAAAACAAAACAAAACAAAAAAAAACCACACACCCCACCAACACTCTTCCTGACCCTTTTCATTTGCCTGCAGCAGCAGGTAGGCGCTCCATTCCCCACCCCTCAATGCAGTTTGCAGGCTCAGTGAGGCTTTTCCCACCCCCCATGTCTCTTTCTAATCAGCATTTCTTTTCTTTTCACAGGAAACCCCTGCATCCCCTGGCTGCTGGGCATTTCCCCTCCCACATCCCTTCACCCCCAGCATTTTTTCTGATTTTTCAGGACTCCCTGGCACCATGTGGCTGCCATGCTCTATGGGGCATCTCCTCTCCCACGTTCCTTTACATCCAGCCTCTCTTTGGATTATTTATTTTTCTTTACATTACTTTTATCATGTATAAACCCCCCCACATGCAGCTGTTCATGCACCTGTAATCAAACTCTACCCCCACCATTCCCTCTATGCGGCTTGATCATTGAGGATTGCTCCAGGAATGGCTGAAAAAAATTCTCCCTGCATGGGACACCCCCAGGACACCTGGCAGCTACCCCTGCTTTGTAGCCCTCCCCTTCCCCCAAAAAGTGGGCAACTGCTTATACCTTACCATGTCCAAAAAGAAATATGCTGGATAAGTGATGGCAAATGAAGAATTGCAAAATGCACACTGACTATCCCATCCTTAATAAGTCTTTAGTGGCCTTCAAAAAAGTTAACTTTCCCTGATACCACACACAGAGACCCATTAATTCCACTTCAAAGCACATTATGTGAACCGTATCTTAATTTTGACCTTCATTTTCCAGAGCCAATGCCCAGTGTAGCAGAGAGGAACAGAAGAAAAAAAATGCAAACAGGATGTTATCCTGCAGCACATGGAAAAGGCTGAGACACAGCACATCAAGCTGACAAAGGACACTGCTCACTGGCCTCCTAGTCAAGCTGAGTTTCAGCAGAGAATGCTTGACTTCCAGCAGCAGCAAAGCAGAGTGAGGCCGTGGCAAAGCTCATAACAGCAGTTATGGAGCAAAGAGGTCCTACGCTCCCTGCTGCAGCTGCAGAGGTACTCTCAACGCAGTACTGTAGGAGCTGGTATCTGGTTGCCAGAGTCCCAAAGAGATGTTGCCCACCCTCTGTCATTGCAGTCCCCAAACATGGGGTGGTAGAGCAAAGATAACCTGGCACTCCAGCCCCAAGGGCCACTGCAAAAAGCTATTCAAGAGCCCTTGAGAAGGCTTCTTTTCCCACTCACTTAAACCTCTCCCCCACACAAAATAAAATCATTCCTTTGAGCGTGGTCTGATTTCTTGGCATGCAGGAGTGGGTAGGGAAACAAATTAAACGGGGCCAGTGGGGGAGAGCTGAAGGCACAGCTGCCCACTGATACTCTGTGGTCTGCAGCAGATGCACAGTTGAGGGAACTGGGTGGTTGGGGGAGGGCTGAAGGCACAGCTGCCAACCACATGCATTCTTCTTACTGCAACTTAACCCCCGCCCACCAAGTAAAAGCATTCATTCATTAAGACACGATATGATTTATTGGTCTTATGACAGAGAAATACATGGGTAGCATGTGCGTTACAGATCACTCATGAAGCTATGTTTTAAAAAACGTCCCTTATTGCTGCTGCCTCAGCATGGCTATTGGTGGATGGTTGTGTAGGCGGCTGCGAGTAACCCCTGCCTATGGCCTCAGCTTTGGAATTACAGATGGACGGGAAAGTCTTCCGCCTGGATTGCCATATATTGTGCAAAACAGTACATGCTGTAATAATGGTGGAGACGTTACCTTCATTCTTGTGTTGCTGCACTTCAGGGCAGGGGACAGCACACCAGTTATCCCAGGACTCCAAAGCTATGTGGTCCCACCAGCATGTGCTGGTCTCAAGTCCAAAACCACTGCTCCACTGTCAGCAATGCATCCAGGGCAGCCAGCAGCTCCGAGTTCTTGGACTTCAGTTGGGAGATTTGCTCTTTCAAACCATCCTTAGCAGCAGCACAGTTATGATACTGAACCATCACTCAGCTTTGTAACTGAAGGAAAAACTGCGCGACAGCCAGCGTGGTTGCCAAAACAATGTGCGCTATGAGTTGAAGCATTTGGGGATCCATACTTGCACTGGAAAGCAGCAGCAGGAAATGGCGTGATCTTCCGCTCGTTTTCACGTGGTTACTTGTGCTCTGAATTCTGAGGTTCAAATATGAAACACCCACAAGCAACAGGAGCTAAGGCACTGTGAGATAGGTACCCACAATGCTCTGCTCACACTGCCAAATCTGGGCAGGGTAATGGGGATGTGGAGACTCGACACAGAAAAAAGGTGGGTCGAATTTCAAGAAGCTTTGTAGACACTTAATTTGAATTCATAATATCAAGCTTAAATAATCAAATTTTAAAATTTAAATTTAAATTAATCAAAAATCAAATTTATCTCATAGTGTAGATGCAGTCTTAGCTGCAGTGCGACCTCGCTGGTCCTGGGGTTTGTGTCATTCTTTACTACTTTACCCTCAACTTTCTGGCTAAGGCCACAGAAACATCCCATCACCAAGCCTCTACTCTTCAAATTTGTGCCCTTGGTATTACACACATAATTGTCATTTTAATGAATTGTAACTACCAATATGATGCTGTATACCTGCAATGAAATCATCTTTTATTATTAATAGAAGTATTGATTTAAAAAAAACACCAGAGAGAGAGAGAGAAAACTGTCATCAGTTTCAGTGTTGCCTATCCTGTTCTCAATGGCAGCTTTGAAGCCGGCCAGTTTTGTTCATCTCGCCCTGTTGTAGTTTGGCAGCAGAGAGAAAGCCATGCTAATCTACATACTGTCAGAACAAAAAAGCAGTCAAGTAGCACTTTAAAGACTAACAAAATAATTTATTAGGTGAGCTTTCATGGGACACACCCACTTCTTCAGACCATAGCCATACCAGAACACTCAATATGTAGGCACAGAGAACCAAAAATAGCAATCAAGGGGGACAAATCAGAAAAAAAAACGATCAAGGTGAGCAAAACAGAGTAGAGGGGCAGAAGGCGGGGTGGGGTCAAGAATTAGATTAAGCCAAGTATGCAAACGAGCCCCTATAATGACCCAGAAAATTCCCATCCGGGTTCGAACTACATGTTAATGTGTCGAATTTGAATATAAAAGAGTTCAGCAGCCTCTCTTTCAAAAGCATTGTGAAAATTCCTCTTCAGTAAGACACAAACTTAAGTCATTAACAGAATGGCCCACTCCATTAAAATGCTGGCTGACCGGTTTGTGGATCAGGAGTGTTTTTATATCTGTTTTGTGCCCATTAACTCTTTAAGAGAGTTTGAAGTCTGTCCAATATACCAAGCATCTCAGCATTGTTGGCACACGATGGCATATACGATTTTAGCTGAGGAACATGAGAATGTGCCTGTGATTCTGTGAATAACCTGGTTAGGTCCAGTGATGGTATCTCCAGAATAGATATGTTGACAACGCTGGCAGTGGGCTTTGTTGCAAGGAAAAGTTCCAGGCCTGATGTTCCTGTGGTATAGACCATGTTCCTCAACTAACATCACATATGCCATCATGTGCCAACACCCCCCAGATGCTTGGTATATTGGACAGACTTCAAACTCTCTTAAACAAAGAGTTAATGGGCACAAAACAGACATAAAAACACTCCTGATTCACAAACCGGTCAGCCAGCATTTTAATGGAGTGGGCCATCCTGTTAATGACTTAAAAGTTTGTCTTACTGAAGAGGAATTTTCACAATACTTTTGAAAGAGAGGCTGCTGAACTCTCTTTTATATTCAAATTCGACACATTAACACTTAGTTTGAACCACGATGGGAATTTTCTGGGTCATTATAGGGGCTCTTTTGCATACTTGGCTTAATCTAATTCTTGACTCTTCCCTCCACCTTCTGCCCCTCTACTCTCTGTTTTGCTCACCTTGATAATTTTTTTTTCCTGAATTGTCCCCCTTGATTGCTATTTTTGGTTCTCTGTGCCTTAAATATTGAGTCTGTTCTGGTATGGCTATGGTCTGAAGAAGTGGGCCTGTCCCATGAAAGCTCACCTAATAAATTATTTTGTTAGTCTTTAAAGTGCTGCGTAACTGCTTTTTTGTTTTGTAGTAGTTTGAGAAAGCAAACAAACAGAGGCACGTTAGACTTCTGCAAACTTAAGTAGTACAACTTTGCTTCCTACTTTGTAGGTTATCTTTGTAACCAGGATGGAATAGAAACTTTAATTTATATGAAACCTTAGATTCTGCAGAAGTCGATAACAACTAGAAAAGCTTTCTATTAACCCTAAGTTAAAGGATTTTTCAAGCCATGTATCAGATGCAGTCACGTGCCTGACAAGAGTATCCATTTACTAATCTACTGAACATCTCTGCAGCCAGCATTAGGTTACAGGAACCTGCTTAAAAAGCCAGACCTCCTGAAAAAAAATTGTGTTCATAACTGCAATTTTTTGCTGACTCAGTACTTCTGTTTCAAAGACAGCATGCAGCTTAGAGCTCCATTTCAGTCATCACTTCATGAAAAACTGCTTAACAATAGTTGACAGCTTCCTAAGTAGCAACAGTAAATTAAAAAAAAAAGCCAGCCCTAATATTTGCATTATTTTAATCAAATGTAACAAAAATATTGTTTTTCCCTTTACAATACTTGCCTTCCTATTCACCTGTGGAAGCAACAATTTAGCTAATGTTCCTGAACCCCTAAGAACAGGAATTACAATAGATCGGAGTAAAAGAGGAAGCTCACCAGTCTTGGAGATCTTGGTGATAGGTCTCAAAGTAATGCTTTAATGTAGGACTGCATCATCTTATGGTGATGGGTTGCACTAAGAGAAAGGCAAAAAAAAAAGTCACTGAAAGGCATTCCAATGAAGGGCCAAACAAGCAAGACAAACAGCATGCAATTGTCCATATCTATACCATGCTGTGGAAGGACAGGGACACATCCCTGATATTCCACATATTTATTTTTATAAATGCCACAATTTCAATTTGGAAGCGATGAAGAACAGAACTGCTACAAAAATGGGAGGGTCCGAGCACCCTTTCCATCCCATTTTTTTGGGAATATAACTGGCTGCATTTTACAAAAATGTTATGCTAGTCCAAGAGAGACCTTTTGAAAACAAAAAAAAGTTAACTTAGCTAATATTTGGCTGTAACTTGTCGGAGGCAAGTTAGGGGCTAGTACACACCCTAGTCTCAAAAAAATACATATCCCTGCGGATATCCCCTAACCCTCTGCCACATGCTTCCATGTACTCCTCCTCACATTTATACTGAGTATTTTTGTTGCAATATTTTGGAAACAAGAAACAATTTAAAATGTTATTTTGTTTAAGTTTTCTATACTTCTTCCTTTTTTTCCCCCCACTCTACTATATTTCCACTGCCTCTTCTGATTTGGGTTTTTGTTTATTTTTTGTTTTGATTTGGTTGGATTTCTCTAAAATTCACTTTTCCATCATCACATGCCCCTTCGAGATTCTATTTTCCTACATCCTGGCTCATTTGTTACCATGTAAACATGAATACTTTTACCTTACCTAAATTTAATTAACCCCACATCCACTACACTATATGGCATGGTCTCCCAAATTGGGGTGTGTGAAGAAATTCTAGGGGGCGTGTGAGGCGACTCAGCCTCCACATCTTTCCCCCCAACCTGAAGAAAAAGCTGACCTTTACTTCTGGCTCTCAGCCCCTGCCATTTTATGAGGGCAATGCAGCCACTACAATAAGCAGGCAGCTGGCAAAGATACACATGGAGCTAGATGCCCCCTGCAAAGTTGAGAGAGTGTGGGTTGGGAGGCAGGAGGAGGATGGGATTAGATGGGAGGGCCGGGGGGACCTGGCTTGAGTGAGGGGTATGAGGTAAGAGTGGAGGGCTGGTGGTGTCTGACTTTGGAGGATGGGAGGGAGTTGGGTAGCTGGCTTGCAGGGCTTGAGCATCTGGCCCCAGCATCACGGGGCTCAGGCAGGCGGTTGGCCCCAGCAGCGTGGGGCTCAGGTGGCTTGGGCTGGCAGGTGGGCAGCTGGCCCAGGCAGCATGTGAGGCTTAGGCAGCCAGTGGGCGGCTGGCCCCTGCGGCACAGGGCTCGGGCGGCGCAGGTTTCAGGTGCGTGGGGGGCTGGTGTGGGCAGTTCTGGCAGCTGGCACAGGGCTCAAACAGCTGGCGCTACACCAGGTACCCATAAGTGGCCAAGAAAAACTATCAGTGGTTATTTTTAAATTTTAAATAACATTTTTATATCAAGTTTGTGTCTATTTTAAATTATGAATTGAATTTTTTGTTAAAAGGGGAGTTGAATGATGGTAAAGAAGAGGTGGGGGATGTGAGGGTTTCTCAAAAATCAAAAGGGGGGTCTGATGACAAAAGTTTGGGAATCACTGTTATAGGGTATTACAGGGAGATGGACATGACAGACTCTTACAGGAATCCTTCCCTTCTGGAACAGGGAGAGAGGAAGGGAACTGCTGAAGGAGTTGGTGTCTTTCCTCTACCCTCCTCTTGCAGTTATTAGTGCAAAGACCTTTTGAAGAAGAGACAGATAATGGACTTCATCTCTGATCAGTTGATGTTGCTGTTCCAACTACTGGGAAGAAGACTTGTGAAAGACCAGAAATTTTCCAGCCAGGCAATAACAATTCCTCTTGTTCACAATTTAAATTCCATGGCTTGGCAAGTCCTCACTCCACCACCCACTAAGAAAGGGGAACCCTGAGAGAAATGTTCTCCCTCAAGCGTGAGAAAAGAAGTCAAAGTCTGCTGTTTATTAAGAAGAAATTGTTACACTACAGTTCCTCCCTCCCCCACTGACTTTAAACCCTGCCTCTAAATAAGATAGCAGTACAACAGGCGTGTCCAACCCGCAGCCCTGGACAGCTAGTAATGCGGCTCCACAAGATCGTAATCTTTTACCATTATCATCTGATTTATATACATTAACTATATTATATATTTTATATGCAGCCCAAGACAATTCCTCTTCACTCAGTGCAGCCCAAGCAAGCCAAAAGGTTGGACACCCATGCAGTACAACTTAACCAGGTTTAAAATTTGCTCGTCACTAACATTCTTAATTTGACTCAGGACTTCTCAGTGACAAGTCAGGTGCACAGCTCAAAATTCACCTCTTATTGGTCAATCTTTATTTGTATTTCAAAGCTCCATCTACACATGGAACTACATTAAGTACAACCAGACTCCAATATGGTAATATCACAGCTAACATAATTCTCAGCATGATCCCATGGCACCAGTGTGTCAAGACAGTGCTGAAAAGCGTTACCAGAAACCCAGCTGCACTACAGCTACCAATGCTATTAACAGTGCTGTGAGCAGGTATTATTAGTTTTTTTCTTAAATTCCCTGAGTAGACAGGGTTTAAGGTCAGAGAAGTAATGAAATTTAGTCATTACAACAGCTGAAAGCATAGTAGCTAACTCATATGATGGTTCAAAATCAACTTTTTTTTAGTTTAAAGTCCATTTACTCTCAAATCCAATAAATATGTTGGATAAAGGATGTTGCTGTTCAACAAGACTGTAAGCCTTTTGGAGGCAGAGATTTATTTACTACACATTTGCACAGTGCGTAGCACAATAAGCCCCCATCCTAGTCAAGCAATCTAGCTCACTGAAAAATATGTTATGCAAAATAATTTAGCATGACAACTCAAAATACAATCTTCAGAGACCCACAAATCCTTCCTTTGTTTAGCTGAAAAAAGGAACAAATATGGAAAGATGAGCCTCTAAACACTAATTTGGGGTGTCTTCTTAAGACCATTTGAGAACAACTGTTTCACACTGACAGTTTCTTAAAAATACCTCTAACCAGAATGCTGTTAATTTATCAGGGAAGCTTGCAAAAGCCTGACTACAATGGGAGTCTCAGCAGAGCTAATACTGATGGACTCACTGAGGATGTGTCCACACTAGGAACTAACTTTGAAGTTAACTTCGAAGTTAGGCACTATTTCGAAGTAGAGAACGTGTGTAGACTCTCTCGTGGCCTTTACTTCAAAGTAGGGAGCCCAACTTCAAAGTCCTTACTCCATTCCCAAGAATGAGTTACTGCCCTAGAAGCAAGATGCACGTAGACTCTCAACTTCAAAATTGCTTAGTTTGAAGTTGTACTTCAAAGTAAGCAACTCTGAAGTTCTTTTCATAGTGTAGACAAAGCCTGAGACTCCTAATGGAGGCATAGCCCAAGGCAGACTACAGCCAAGGCATTAAAAAAAAAAATCCACTTGCCCAATTCAGTGAAAAATTAGAAGTTGAAGGAGGTGGGCAAACTGAATGAGGCCAGAGAACAAAGCCTTTGCAGCTCCTAGCGGAAGGCTGTCATGGGAGTAGGGGCTACCACTGCTCCTTTAAAGGGCAGAAGGAACACAAGAACATTCCAGGGATCAGTCCTGCCTTCTTAAGATGGGAACAGGAGAAGAGAATGATTGGAACCAACAAGCTGCAGGGAAGAGGAAATTAAAGGTAACTGTTAGATTAACTGGAAAGTAAGAGGGAGAATAACTGGGAGTGGGAAGAGACAGCAGGACATAACTGGATGAAGATGCATACTGTTACAGAGATGTGAATTTGAGGGGAGACAGGATATAAATTAGGATTTTTGGACACAGAACACTGTGTTTGGAGAGAGAAGCAGGAATAAAATACAGAAAATTAGAAAAAAGCACAAGATACACAGAGAAGGAAAAATGAGGTAACATTATACTCAAAATACTACGTAACCTACAGTAGGGGGAGTGCGTGGAATGAATTAGGAAAAAAGTAAGAAATGCATGAGGCAAAATTAGTTTAAAAAAAGTATTAAGCAGAACTCTGATTAGCAATATTTAAATGGTATGTTGTACCTTTGAAAAAAACACATCAGTAGGAGACTGGATAAGTCAGCTAAACTCCACACTATGCAATGGGAGATTTATACACCAGATTGTCTCAAAAAAGCATTCAAGTACAGGACTCTGCTAACGAGTAGATCAGGCAAGATTGAGGGGAAAAAAGTGTTAATTCACTATGCCAATGCACAAATTGCACTGACCAGTAGCAAATGCATTTTTGAGCCGCCACTTCAGAACTACCCTCAGATCTGTCCCTTAAATGATTGAGCAGACAGTCCAGGTGCATTTTTTTCTTGACATCAAGACTGAATTTGTACCACACATCTGTACATTTGTCAATAAAGAAATTAAAGTAATGATGGTAAAAACATTTTCCCCCTACCAGAGAGCAACATTCACTAAGACTATATACTTACATACTACCAAGTTTACCTTAGCAAGTACCTGTTAACAAGTTCATGCCCACTGCTTTCTCAATTTACAAACAACATTGTTAAAAAGGTTTCTCTCATGATTCATTAAAATATATAGAAGTTTCAATTTAACCCTATTATCTGGAAGTACACAAACTGATAATTCATTTGAAATTTACTAAAGTGGTGAATTAAAGCCTGGAGTTAAAATCAAAGGGCTAAACCAAGTTAAAAGCCAAGCTGCTAAGTCTTCACTGATATTTTAATGTGGATTATAACTTGCTGGAAGTTGAGAACGCTTTCTGCATTGAAAACATACTTTACCCTAAGCTTTAGATTAGTACAGAAAACATTTTGGGCAAGAGTAACAAAGGAATTATGGCACATAGCTTCAGGAAATTTACTCATTACAAAATTGCTTGCTTTTCTGGCTTAACACACAACATAAAACCTCTGTTACAGCACTTATTAAAAGAGTCATGGGATGGTACCATCTTTGCCCCATTACTAACAGGAAACAGAAAAGGCATTTAAACCAATGTCAAGCACCGTGCACAGTTTCATATATGAAAATGTCTATTACACAACTTAAAACCGTGTTGATGTTGTAACATGAACATTCAAAGTTCAGGAGCTACTGTTTGCTTCCTTTTAGAATTTAATCATGTACCAATTGTTGTTCTATCTCAACTTACTATACTCTCAGAATTGGTAATGGCTGTTGATCCCTTTCGTATACAAGTTTATAAAAATGATTCCAAGGACAGGTTTAGAACAATAATCACCTGTGAAAGACTGCCCTCAAAAACAGCAGCATACGTAAGTGACAAGTATTTACACACACAAACACAGACATCCGTAATGTCTGCAAGCTTACTTATCTTTGCACTACTATGGATATATTTCACAAGTAGTACACTTTCCCTCGTATGCCTGATGAAAGCTCATCACCTAATAAATTATTTTGTTAGGTCTTTAAAGTGCTACATGACTGCTTTTTTGTTTTGACTTTCCCAACATGAATCAGCTCTGGGACAAGGACCCCAAAATGCCTGCAGTTCTGAGCTTTTAAGTATTATACATTCATTAACTGAAAAACTTCAGTTTTCTGAAAAAATACAGAATGGCAAATAGTATTTTAAGATACAGCTAAATGAGAAGGTCCACACTAAAGTCTAAATTTACATAAGTTTCATTCTCTATTATTTCTATTTTTTAAAATAAACAGACAGGCTCTCCCATCACTCACAATAGCCTACAATTATCTAAGCAGTACAGAAACTAGTTTGGTAATTCCTACAGTTTACTTTTTGTAAACAGTAACAAATTAGTACAGTAACTGCTTTTAACAGATTTTTAGAGCTCTAACCTCACTCTCTCTGTTTGATGAACTTGACGTATTTTATACTAATTTCTACTCCTAAACCAAAATTCTTATATACACAGGCTACTAAAGCCCAATAGAAATTCTGTCCATTCTGAAACATTAATTTTCTGGAAGTTAGACTATGTGAAAAATTAAGTTTCACACATGTTGCTACTACGATTTGAGCAAGTTATAAACTGCTCATTGAAGTGAAATCTGATCTTCATCTATGCTCAAAATAGGAAAAATATCCATATTTTCCCTATTGCTTTAAACTAACATTTTTTTCTAAAAATGCAGTACTGTATTGATTTTAATCAAGACTTGAAGTCATTTTCTTGCTGTCACTGAAATGTACTACAAATTTACAATTAAAATAAATTAGCATATATATTATACTAGAGTACTTGTTCTGCGAACAAGATAAAGTGCGCCGTATGGCTGCTTCCCATATCAATTTCCAAAATCCTCTTAAAAAAATCCCTTTTAGGACAAGTTTACTATTATTTGACTAAAAACCCATTTCATTTAACAGTGGATTCACAAAGTTCGAGAAATACCATAAACTCACTGAATGGTCAAGTTACAGCATATCAATCATTCTAAATAAATTTAGCCCTACTTGACTAGAATGCAGTATTACTGAATGAGTGACACCCAGACCTGAGTAAAAATATTCTTAGAAAGAACTGTTAGTCACCATTTGTATACTTGCTTGCTTTTTTTTTTCTGCACTGTATCTGGCTTTGCTGACTCAGGTAAATATCATTAGCGACAGCTCCTAATTTTACTAAAATGACTCAAGTAAGACAGACCCATATAAATAATTATCCCACAAAAAATTGACATTTTCATGGCCTGATTTCTTCTCTTCACCATACCCCCCCCAAAAAAAAACACCCACAAATGCACTATCTTAATACGAAGTTCTTCCTAATACCCAAACTAACCCACCCTATCAGAATGATTAAGCATTGGAATAAACTGCATACGAAGGTTGTGGGGTCTCTATCCTGTAAGATTTTTAAGGGCAGGTTAGATAAACACCTGCCAGGGATGGTGAAGACAAACAGATGAGCCGTGACTGTGGGGGACTAAACCAGATGACCTGTCAAGGTCCCCTCCAGACCTAGAATTCTATAAAATATCTTAGTATCAGCCAGAATCAATACTCAAAAACAAACATCAGGTGACAAATTGGAAGGCATACTCTATATACCAGAGGGCTGTTTGACAGACAGAACCTTTTTGGAATATATCATCAATCAGGACTGGTTTACCAACTATGGTCCAAGATGTTTTTTAGGATGTCATCTCTTTAAATAGGAAGTGTACACTAAAGTACACTTTTATACTAAAGGGAATTCCAACACAACTGAAAAAAATCTTGTGAACAAAGTATATGCAATTAGAGTCAGATTAATCTGATCACGTGAATGTTTTATCCTTCAATACAAAACTTAAAACACCTACAAATTCTGAATCAATGGAATTTTTGTTCTAATTCCTGTAAAAACACCATCAGCAACAGCATTCAATATTCTGTTTGTACTAGTTCAAGAACAACATGCACACACTCTGGTATCACAGTCTTAAGTTTATACTTACGTCAAAAGCCCTAGATCATACCTGACGAATTTATTTCTTCCAGTGTTTCCAACCATAAAAGTTCACAGTACCAGAGGGGGACTTTGAACAGGGTAAAAAGCAACTTTGCTTTGAGATGTGAATACTTATACCTTAGACAAGTAGTTTGCCAAAGGCTTTTTAAACTCACTTTAAACTTTATACATAAAATGTTGAAATTAGCCAATAATCTGTTGACTAAATGTAATTCAACAGAGATTGAAAAATGAACTAGTCATTTACTGGAAAAGAATAGGGTGTTGGGATTCCTACCAAGCTGCTGTCCGTTGACACTTTTCAAAAACTCTCTTTTGTATCAGACTCCAGAGAGTTGATACAGTAAATTTCAAGTCACCCAGCCCTCCTGACTTATCTGGCTGCTGGAAAAGAAGGACATTGTTCTCTTCCTATTCCAACAGCTATACCACAGTATCTTTAAAAGCTGGCATGCGGAATATTTCAGCTCACTACTCCTTCCTCCACACTTTTCACTGGTGTGACAGAATATTTCTCTGTTTTAGCATGACCCCAAGCCTCTAACTTCTATGAGATAAGGGGGCTCCCTTTTGGGGGGTCATCCCAACAACTTCAGTGCCTGGTTATTTTACTATTTCTAGATGTCCCATTAAATGGCTGCATGAAATTGGCTAAATTCTCACCCATTTTCACTGTGCAGACCCCTAAGACAAATAGAGAAAATGGACAAGAATCAGAAGAATTAGCATTCTGTTTCACTTTAGAAAAGCTATGAGGCCCTGCAGGCTTGAGATGACAGTACTGCAGTAGTTTAACCTCTTTAATCAGGAACCAAAGATAATTACTTAAACCAGAGTTTCTCAACCTGTGGGCCACTTGTGGCCCATTCAAGCACAGAGGTGTGGCCTATGTAACATCCTCCCGTCCATACAGATAGCACTGGATACAGTACACAGTGATAAACAGGTTGATAATCACTGCTTTAAATGAAAAATTAGACACGTTATCAATATTCATAAAAATGGACTGTGTTAAGAGAAGTGTTCAATTTGCCAACAACTCAAGAAGAAACTGGACTTGTCAAGCCCCAGATTCAGATGTTAGGTGATTCAAATTTTAAAAAATCCATTGAAGTATACTTGTTCCTCCAGTAAATTACTATTTTTGACCTTGTCTACACTTAGAATTAAACACAAAGATCAGCACATGGTGGCCAACGATTAGCGCATTGAACTACACTGAATCACAAGATCTTGATTGTTGATGATATGACCAATTCCCAGTATAAATGAGGCTTATATTTCTTTTGTTTTTACAGCATCTATAAGCATGATGTAGCACACTAATACAGCTATAATTGAGTGATCCTGTATGTACTCATTCAATACTAAATATACCCTCTAAATGAATCTGCTGTGGATCTGTAACTGCTAAAAAAACGTGTGTAGAGGACACTCTTTTTAAAGCCCTAGTTTGGAAATGACATTTTATCTAGTCTGCATCAACCCTTAAATCATCATCTGCTTTGTCTAAGATGGCTAATAATTGGCATTTTACACTTTAAGTCTGTTCTACAGAACAAAGCTAGAACTTCCAGTGGTAATATTAGAATAATGACTAGGAACATCCATCATGTCTTAGGCCTTTGGTGTCCAACACACTAGGCACATGCAGCTATTTGCCCAACTGTGTGGCTAGCTGGCTTAAACAATAAATATATTTTAAGAATAACGTGGCTAGTTCGCTACAGCAGTAGCCACAATTGTGCCTATTGCTTCCAAAGTGATTGGTCACCATGGTCTTAGGCACTGTACAGATGCATGAGAGGATCCCTGCCACCGAAAAGCTTACAATCTGAATAAGGTTCACTGTTTAGTTCTGCCTTTCAGTGAATGAATTTCTGTATTACATCTCTCTCAACGGTGCATCCCAATCTCCTAACAGGGCAAAAGGCAAGCTGTTTCAAGTAACTGTGTTAAAATCCCTCCTATTAGAAAGTTTTCACAAATTTCTTCTCAACAACTGAACTCAACAACTTGAAACTAACAGCCCACCTCTACTGCACATGGAAAATGCAGCCAAAGCTTCTAGACCACATAGGCAATACACACACACACACCACACCTCCAACGCTGTGGATATAAACCCACACAACAAAACAGCTCAGCAGACAGACACCTGTCAGCTATTTGGCAACACGCTCTGCCTCAACACCAACACTGATACTCCTCTCAATGCGACTGTTTGCTTCTTTGGTTGGAGGCGGCAGTTTCAGCCACTAGATACAGGACAGGGTCGGCCTCCTTCCCCTCCCCTCCGCACCTAGCTGCGGGGCGGGGCGCGCTGGCATGGCCACACTCGCACCCCAATGCGAAGCACCCCGCACCTACCCAATCCCTCCCACTCGCGGGAAGGCATCAGCGCCCCGCCAAGGGAAACCGTTTCCCTCCCTCCCCGGCAGCCCCACTGGCCGGCGGAGCAGCAGCTCCGGGCCCCCCCCGCCTCGCACACAGCGCCGGGCGCTGCTCTCTCCACCGACAGCTCCCCGTGCAGAGGCCTCAGTTGCACTGGCCGCCCCTGTCGGCGGCGGAGCCGGGGGCTTGCCCGAGATGAGCCCCTGCCCCACTCAGGCCTGCGGGCCGAGCACCACCCCCCCGACAGCTCCCAGCAGGGGAGCAGCCGCCAGGCCCGCCTCGGCCGGGTCAGCCTTACCCTCCTCCTCCCCCACCACAGCAGCCGCCGCCTCCCGGCAGCGGGGACACCTCAGAGCCGCCCCGCAGCCTCCCGCCGCCGCGGCTCCTCCGTTGTGTGTGTGTGTGTGTGTGTGTGTGTGTGTGCGGGGGGGGAGGTCCCAGCCGCAGCCGCCGCCGCCGCGGGCGGGAGAAGCGGGAGGCTCGGGGTGGGCGGGTGTCTGCGGGCGCCGCTCCCGTCCCCAGCTGGAACCGCTCCTGCTGCGGCTCCGCGTCGCTCCCGTCCCCCCCCCTCGCTGCGCTCCCAAATCAAAATAGTGTCACAATATGGCGGCCGCCAAACACCGCGAGAGCGGCCCCGAGGGCTAACGGGACCGGGGGGCGGGGTCGGCCGCGCGGCTTGGACGGCGCGGGGCAGCGACCGGGGAGAGGAGTCGGGGGCTGCCAGGTCACCGGGTGGGGTGGGGGGGGGGCACCTGGCAGCCCCTCCTGTCTCGCTGCGAAGCTCTTGTTCCGGGGGCTGCCCCCGGCGCTCCCGCAGCGGGAACTCCCGCCCCCCTCGCAGCCGGCGCGACTCGGCCGGGGCTGTCCTCAGCATCGGGCTGCCCGCGGCCGGTACCCAGTAAGGGAGGCAGGGCCGGCCGGTGCCGTTAGCTCTCGCCCAGCACGGGACCTATGGATGCTACTAGCCACGTGATTTCCCCTCAGTGTCGCTGCGCGCCGGCCCCTGGCAGCCCTGCGGGGCAGGGAGGGTGGCCCGGGGAAGTTGCCAGGGGAGGGTAGAGGAACGAAAGGGGGAGGCGGTGTCTTCCCCAGGAACTGACATTAAAGGGGGTGGTCGCATTTGCAGGGAGGGTGTAAACAGCCGTGAGAGTGAGAGAACCCTGGGCGAGAAAGGGGACCCTGCAGGGAAGCAGGCCCAAGGCTAAAAAGAAGTCTAGAGGCAGAGAAATAGAAAAAGAAATTCCACCCAAGGAAGACGGTACAAGCAACAGAAAGGGACAAGGTGCTGTCAGCCTCAACAAAGGAAAATGCTGGGGAAGGGTCTTTGCCCATGAAAGTATATGCTCCAATATATCTGTGTCTAAGATGTCACCGGACTCCTTGTTTTTGCAGATATAGACTAATGCGACTAGCCCCTCTGATACTAGCTACAAGAGAAATCAGTTTGGTTTTGAAAGGTAATAGGCCAGGGGTCTGCAACCAAAATAGCAAGAAGAGCTGTTTTTTTTCAAATTCACTTACAAAATCAACACTTTGAAATTTGCAATGCACATGAATATGAGACAGTCCTTAATAAATAATGTCAAACTGTAATTTTGGTCACCCTATTTTAAGAACAGTTAACAGACAATTATTTGTATCAGTTAGAAAGCTTTTACCCCTACCTCCAGGCTTCACCTGCCTCAACCCCCAAATCTGTGCTCCAACCCCAGGCTTTACCTTCATCCCACAAACTGCCCCCACCCCCCATCCCAGGCTTAACACCTCCAGACCCAACTCCAACCCCAGGTTTAACCCTTTTAGCCCCAGGATTTACCTACCCCAGCCAATGAGCTCTGCACACTGCTGCTGCTCCTCGACGGCCCCCACCCTCTCTCTGCACCACCACCTAAATTCTGTTTAAGCAGCGGCAGCCTGTAGGTCTGTAAATTGAGTCAGTGGCGGCAGCACTTGGACCTTAAAGTGGCTGCTTAAAGATCCTCATGCAGTTCCAGAACTGTAGGTTGCCAACCCCAGTAATAGGCAATAGCCCAAATTCTTCCTGGATACTCAGCTTGCTATAATTTTCTTCTTAAAAACTTGACACAGAGGTTCAATTATAGTAACCTATACTCCCCTGGAGAGCTTGCTTATTCTTCACCATAATTAACTTCTGAAGGCAACCAGTCCCAAGCCAGTAATGGATTCTGAACAGGTAAAACCCTGTCTTTACACGGTAGTCCCTTTGATTTCAGTTGCAGTACATCATTGAGGTTGGAAAGCTCACCCTTGGCAAAGTCAGCTGTAAGTTGTGAGCTAAAAGGCCTGATCAAGTTCCCTTTGGAGGTAAAAAAAGTCTTAATTGGTGTCAATGGGAGTTATATCAAAGCATTACTCACGAGAGAACTGCAAAGCTTTTATTAAATAAAATGACAGGTCAGACAGCAATACATACACCTTAGCGCACTGCGCTATAACAACTAGGAAATCAGTTATTTGCCAGGTAGCTGTCTTAGTACAGATGCCACAAGCCTACAACTAAATCATTCAGTCTAGAAAGAAACCAGGGAGAGACACTGACTTTGTAAACCCAGGGTTGTGAGCTCAATGCATGAGGGGGCCTTTTAAGGTTCTGGGGCAGGTTAGATTAAAAATATATAGATATATCTGTCAGGAATGATGTTAGGTCCTGCTGTGAGTGCAGGGGACTGAATTCAATAACCTTTCAAGGTCCCTTCCAGTTCTGTGAGATATCTCCATGTTTCAAATTGAAATTGTAGGACTTGAAAATTTTATTGAAAGCAACTTTTATTTCAGAGAAACCAAAGGATGAAGTCTTCTACAATGCTAATTCCAGAGGCACTGGAGGTCTACAATACAGTACTCAAAGGAAAGCATGCCAAGTACTGGAAAGAAGTTAGGGTTACTGTACAAAAAAGAGGACACCACTGAGAGGGAAGGTATCTATCAGTATCTACCAACTCATGTTGTATTAATGTGCTAGTATAGTATAGTATAGTATTGCCCGATGACAATGTTGTGGCATGGTGTATGTTGCCTGCCACGAAATAAGACTACTGCCTCCTCATTCTGCATGAGATGATGGTCTGGGATACTTGAGTCCCTGGATTATTTTGGATAATCCAAATGGTGTATGAACCATGATTTGGTCACCAGCACCCAAGGGAGCATGACTCTTTACGTCACCCCAGGCAAAACAACCATTTCAGAAAATTCCTCACTACCTTGTGGGTAGGTTCAGGAGATCCAAAGGTTATGGGAGTAAACCCAGACAGAAAATTTGGAGTGGAGACCCTAAGACATTTAGCAGGGAGATTTCAAACCTGTTTTCTCGCATCTTGCAGTCACCTCAGTTCCAAACATACTGACTTCTGTCTTTCCTATGGATTCAACTGGGGTGATCAAGAGGGGGACAGTGCTGCTTGGGCAATGGACTTTCTCCAAAACACTAGCCCAGGCAATACAGCATGTAAGAGAGTGCCAAATGGAGAGGACACTCCATCCTTGCTGATAGCATGGAAAGAAGCCTGGAAATGGCAGTTATGGGTTATAAATTCTCTTCAACTGGAGAAGAGGAGGATGCCATGGGTCACTTTCATCAGTGGGAGGAGTCATTGCATTCCACTGGTCAACTACTGCCCGCCTCAAGCCAGGCAGCCCCTGGTCTATAAGATGCTGACCTGCCACATCTGCCTTCCTCATTGGGTGCATGGGAATAGGCCAAAAATCAAAAAGTAGATGTAAATGATGTACCTGTCATAAAATGAAATAATAAATCAACTTGCCTCCAGCTTAGTACTGGAATGTGCAGACCACGTGTCCAGGACTTGAATCTGCCCATGACCTTATGAACATGGACTCCATACACAAAACAGCAGTCGTAGATCAACAGTTAAACAAACTGAATGTTGACATCGCTGCTCTCTAGGAAACCAGGCTGACAGATGCTGGGTCAGTGAAAGGAACCAACTACGCTTTCTTCTGGAAGGGCTTGAGTTCAGAGGAACACCGCCTCTATGGAGTTGGATTTGCTGTTTGGAACAATCTGCTGAAATCTATCAATATGCCCACAGTTGAATTGGAATGCATGATATCCTTGAAGCTCCGCACCAAGTCAGAATACGTCAACATCATCAGTGCTTATGCACCCATGTTGGCATTGTGCACTGAAGACAAGCACTGCTTTTATTATAATCTTCAGAAAGTTATTGACTCTTTTCCAACTGACAAACAACTGTACGTCCTTGGTGACTTCAGTGCAAGAGTTGGATGCAACCATCAGTCCTGGCCTGTCTTCCTCGGTCATCACAATATTGGGAAAATGAACGAAAATGGTCAAAGGCATCTGGAATTCAGCTCTCAGAATCAGATCTGCATCACTGATACTTTCTTTAACTTGAAAGAGTGTCACAAGGCTTCATGTCGCCACCCCAGATCCGGTCACTGGCATCAACTTGTGAAAATCATCCCAAAGAAACTCTATATGACAAAGGAATGCAGTAAACCAAAGATCAATATGCTCAGTACCAGAGATGTGCTGAAATGCTCTGTCTTTGCAGGATGATCTTGCTCACAAAATGGAATACAAACCTGACCAACGAATCATTGACAAAACATGGTCCATGCTGAGAGATGCAATATACGAATGTGCCAAATCTGCCGTTGGAACACGTAAATTCTCTAACAAAGACTGATTTGATAAAAAGGTTGACATTCTTATGCCTCTTCTTGAAGAAAAACACATGGCACATCTTAATAACATAAAGAAGCCATCTCAAAGCCCGAGAGATCAACTTTGACATGCATGATTTGTTCTTCAGAGAGAATCCAGGCAGTGTGCAAACAAGTATTGGGCCAATCTATATTTTAATATTCAACAGGTGTCTGATCTGGGCAACCTGAAAACTATGTATGATGGATTGAAGAAAGCACTCAGACCAAACATAACCAAAGTTGCCCTACTGAAGCATTTAAATGGACAGGTGATCACAGACAAAAAGCTGCAGATATCCAGCTGGGTGGAACACTATTCAAGTCTTTATTCCCACGAGCGTACAGTACCACCTGAACTTGACAACCTCATCCCAACTCTTCCAGAAATGTCTGAGCTAGATGCAGAGCCTATGGAGGAACTTTCTCGAGCTCTTAATGCACTCTACAATGGAAAAGTGCCAGGAAATGACCAAATCCCAGCTGAAGTCCTGAAGGCAAACAAAGCTGTGCTCTTCCCCTTCTCTATATGATTCACTCCTGCAGTGTTGGAGAGCAGGTGATGTCCCACATGGCATGAAGGATGCAAACATCATCACACTCTATAAAAACAAAAGTGACAAGGGTGACTGCAACAACTACAGAGGCATCTCATTACTGAGCATCACAGGAAAAGCATTTGCCTGTGTCATTCTCAAAACGTCTGCAAAAACTTGCAGATCAAGTCTATCCAGAAACACGGTGTGGCTTCAGAGCTGGCAGGTCAACAATGGGCATTATTTACTTTCTTAGAGAACTAAAGGAGAAATGCAGAGAACAAGGAAGGCCATTATTCATAGCATTTGTGAACTTAACAAAGGCATTTGACACAGTTAGTAGATCAGGACTATACAGAGCATTAACCAAGATTGGCTGCCCACTGACCTGACTCAAGCTCGTAACATCCTTTCACAAAAACATGAAAGCAACAGTGCAATATGACGGCTCTACGTCAGAACAGTTTGCAATGAACAGTGGAGTCAAACAAGGGTGTATTCTTGCCTCTACCATCTTCAGCACATTCATCTCAGTTCTACTAAACTGCGCATTTCAAAACTCACACAGCAATGTATTTCTCCACACAAGATTAGATGGCTCTCTCTACAACCTGGCGAGACTCAAGTCCAAAACTGAGATCAAGAAAGTCCTCATCAAGGAACTCCTCTTCGCAAATGATGCAGCTCTTGTCTCTCAAAATGAAGATACGCTACAGTCACTGATGGATTCTCTGTTCAGAGCCTACAAGCTGTTTTCCTTTGACATAAGCATTAAGAAAACTATTGTATGCACTCAAGGCATACATCAGTGACCCAATGTCATTCTGGGTAAAAGCCCATTAGATGTGGTTCAACTATTCTGTTACCTTGGATTTACTGTCCCCACAGACCTATCCATGGACAAAGAACTGAACATCAAAATTGGGAAGGCAGCTACTATTTTTGGCAGACTTATGAAATGAGCAGGGAACAATCCTAAGCTGACAATGAAAACAAAGATTCTAATCTACCAGGCATGTGCATTGATTATCCTACTATAGTTCTGAGGCATGGACCACCTGCTTGAACCAGGAGAAAAAAATGAACAGCTTCCATCTTAGCTGCCTCCGCAGAATTATGAATATCAGGTGGCAAGATAAGTTTCAAATGCAGATCAAGATCTAGCATGCCCAGCCTCATATTGATCCTCAGCAGAAGAAGACTATGATGGCTTGGTCATGTGATGAACGTCTTCCCAAAGAAATCATCTTCGGTACCTTTCATGAGGGTTGAGAACAAGGAAGACCAAAGCTAAGATTCAAGGATACATGCAAAAACGCCATGAAAAAATTCAACATCAATCCAAAATCCTGGGTATCTATATCATCAAACTGAAATACCTGGCGATGATTACTATGACAGGGCACATCATCCTTCAATAGTATATGTGCAAGCCACACAAAAGAACTTTGTCTTAGAAGCAAAAACTCTCAGACTCAAGAATTTGAAAATAGACTGACATGCAGTTATTGCAATCAACCCTGCAAATCCAATATTGGACAGATAAGCCATGGGAGAATCTGCAGACTCAAACACTGCCCATAGAACCTCACTGCCATGGCTAATTACAGTCTCTTGAGATGAAAAGGGGCCAGAGTACCATAGTAATATATAATACATTAATACAATTTGAATTGGTAGCTACTGATACAGATACCCTCCCTCACAGAGGTGTCCTCTTTTTTGAAAGATCAGCCATGGTAATCCTAAGTCTTTCTAAAATTTTATGACTCCCATGTCCCATACCAAGAACAAGAGTAGGAAAAGGTTGTATTTTCTATGCAAGAAAGCAGACATCAAATAGCATTCTTGACTATAAAGAGAATGATCCAATCAGAGATATTACCTCATTCATTGGTCTACCTCGTAAGCTAATTTTAAGTTAACAGATGAACTAACTGGAAACCAAATTACTTTTGGTATATTACTTAACTAGATTAGTGGCAAGAAATAAATTTGGCCTTTTATGAACAATTTTTAAAAAATAATTTTGGATGGGAGGCCATAATGTAGCAGCAGTTTCCACAAAGTGTTTCTGCCAGCGCTGTCGATGGCTTTTTCAAAGTCTGTGAGAGTCATGTATCGGGGGTAGTTCCACTTGAGCTACTGTTCTATGATTACTTTGAGAGTTGCTGTTCGGTCAGTACAGGATCTCTCACTTCAAAAAAGCCAACCTGTTCTTCCCTGAGCTGTCTATTGATTTCTGTCTTCATTCCCTCCAAGAGAATCCTACTGAACATTTTTCCTGTAACCAACAGTAATGTGATGCCCCTCCAGTTCTTGCATTCCTTCAGGTTGCCTTTCTTTGGAAGCATGATAAGGTAGCCATGTTTCCAGTCCCAAATTTTCCCAAATAGATTATACATCCTATTGACTGATGTCTCACTACATGATTTGATTGCTTCTACAGGGATGTTGTCTGGACCAGGTGCTTTTCAGATGGGCAATGGCTTTTCTGATTTCTTCTTTTGCAGGTCTGCTGCTGTTAATTTGCAGCGGTATATTTGCAGTTGGTAACTCCAGAGGTTCTATGTGGGCAGGGCAGTTCAGTAGCTCTTTAAAGTGTTCCTTCCATCTACTGAGCTGCTCACTTGGGTTTGTTAGCACACGCCCCTCCGTATCCTGTACTGGCTGATCCACTGTACACCGTGACCCAGCTAGCTTCTGTGTGATGTTATAGAACTCCTTCAAATTTCTCTGCCCTGCACCTTGTTCGGCTTGTTGTGCAAGGCTTTCCACAAATTTCTTCTTGGCCTGTTTTACAGCCTTTTTAACTTCTTTGTCACCTTTCCTGTTCTTGATCACAACAGACTGGATTATTAACAGGACAACATATGACCATCAAAGAGTCATTCAGTAGACACTTTTCAAACAGCTAGAGGACATTGATTTTGCTGATGATGTCACCCTCCTTTCACTCCAACATGAAAGAAAAGGTCACAACACTAGACAAAACTGCCTCAGTGCCTGGACTTAGCATTAACAAGGAAAAGACCAAGACAATGAGTATGAACCAGTCCAACAACACCTGGAAGATGTGGAGCAGTTTACCTATTTGGGGAGTATTATGGTCATAGAAGGAGAAACAGGTAAGGATAACAGTGCCAGAAGAGAGGGAGCAACAGCTGCATTCAAGACTTTTCATCCCGTATGGAATTCACAAATAATATCTGCGAAGATGAAACTGCAGATCTTCAACACAAATGTAAAGAGTGCGCTCCTGTATGCATGTGAGACCTGGCGTACTAAAAAGTCTTCAAATCACAAGTTACAGACATTCGTAAACAGATGCCTGAGGTACATCCTTCACATCAAATGGCAAGACTTTGACACAAATGGCGAGCTTTGAAGCAGAGCAGGACAAGAACCAATTGACAGTGAAATCAAGAGAAGAAAGTGGGGATGGCTAGGCCACACTCTTAGAAAACTGTCATCCATCATAGTCTGTCAGGCTCTAACATGGAACCCACAAAGAAAATGCAAAAGAGAAAGACTTAGGACAACTTGGAGAAGGTCTTCTGAGATTGAAGGACAACAACTGGGGTACTCCTGGAGCCAGCTAGAAGTTTTGCCCCAAGACAGAGTGAAGTGGAGGAGACTTGTAGATGACCTGTGCTCCATATGGAGTATGTGGGTTAAGTAGCAGTAGTAACGAACAATGGATATTTGCAGAGAGCTTATTAAAACTGCAGTTTCCAAATGAAAGTTTCAACCAATAAAAAATCTGAAGTGCATTTAATTATAATTCTCTTAAAGATAGAATACAAGTGTAAACAAAAGCCAGAGACCAGATTTGTTTGCCGTAAAAGTAAGGACAAACAACAGCACAGAGCTGAGGTGTTATACATGAAATAAAAAATAGACATTTTGCAGAAAGAATGTTTCCTTCATATTAGTAGCAAAGAAATACACAAGCAAAGTGCGTGTTCAGATAAGCATTGATCCATTTTACTGATTCTGAATAAAAAAGATCTACACGTCCTTTATATATTAATAGTTTGACAAAAAAGCATTGTTGAAATACTCACCTTTATTACACCTGGCCCCAGTCTGCCAACATGAGAGAGGATTACAAAAGATCCCTCAACACCAATAAGTATTTGCTCACAGATTTTGAAGAAGCAAATGCGACATAGATTGTAAAAGTGCCCCTCGTAAATACAAACAATTAAATGCAATAATAGAGTTGAGAATGAAGGTCAGGGTGGAAAATTTGAATGTGAAGTGCTAACAAGACTTTATGTGGTGCCCAATTTGTTGGTAGCACATTGAATATTAAACATTATACATGCATCCTATTTGGTTACACACCAAGGCCGTGTCTACACGTGCCCCAAACTTCGAAATGGCCACGCAAATGGCCATTTCAAAGTTTACTAATGAAGCGCGGAAATGCATATTCAGCGCTTCATTAGCATGCGGGCGGCAGTGGCGCTTCGAAATTGACGCTCCTTGCCGCCGCGCGGCGCATCCAGATGGGGCTCCTTTTCGAAAGGACCCTGCCTACTTCAAAGTCCCCTTATTCCCATTCTTCATTAGTAAACTTTGAAATGGCCATTTGCGTGGCCATTTCGAAGTTTGGGGCACGTGTAGACGTAGCCCTAGTGTCATTATTTTGCAGCCTGTTCTGTAGACATATTATATATCCATTTGATCACCTGCATTTACAGACTGGTGGTGAACCCTTCCTCTACCACTTATTCAAACTTTGCTGACCTTATGTACCGAGATGAAAGTTTATACCCATGAGCACATTTTATTCCTTCTATGTGAAACAATCATGTGGTTTAATTTTACTGACAGATTAAATATTTTAAATAATTTCTACATGTTATGATAATTTCACATTAATTTTCAGC
Organism: Carettochelys insculpta; assembly: GCF_033958435.1. NCBI lineage: Eukaryota > Metazoa > Chordata > Testudines > Carettochelyidae > Carettochelys > Carettochelys insculpta. The sequence continues at coordinate 95,787,470 of NC_134139.1, forward strand.
ATCTAATTTCAAATTCTTTTCCTGTATATTTATGTCCATTATCACAAACCAATCTGCTGCAGAGCTCAGGTTTGTAAGTGTATTATGAGACCCAGCAAAGAATTTTATATTCTGGTCTAGACTACTCAATTAGGTTGACATAAGGCATCTTACATGCACCTAAATATGTCAGTGTACACACCACAGCCTTACTCCCAAAGATGTAAGTGCCTTACTACAACAACATCATAACTCCATGGGAAACATAAGGCTTATGTTTGTGTAGTTAGGGCAAAGCAGTGGCCATGTAGGCACTACGTTACTGACATTGGCTGTTGGCTACCTTATTTGCCTATTTCATGACTCCAGCACAAAAATTGTAAGAAAGTCCTCCATGCTCTCAGCCAGGCTGCTCCCCACTGCCTGGACTGCCCCCTCCTAGGGGCACTGCTTCCATGGTCTAACCATACAGCCTCACCCCTACCACCCTTGCCTCATCCACCAGAGTCCTGAGCCCCAATCTCCCCTTTCCACTGCAGCCCCAGGAGCTCCACATGTACTATTTTAGACTGCCAGCAAGCACCAACCTCCCTCAGCTGCAGTTTTGGGGAGAGGGTGTGTCATGGGTGGGGCTGAGACCTAGGTTAGGCAAGACTTTGCCTCCCCTGGGCTATTATTCCTGCTGCTCATACATGCTCCCATTGCCCCATTGGACTGCTGTTCAGGTTCGCTGCCTGGTGCTGGGCTACTCCTGTGGTCCCTACTCCCCACCAGAAGACCAGGTGCTCCAAGCCCTGACAGCTGCTCTGTAGGCATGTAGGGCAAAATTGTAACTTGCTAAGTTTTTGTCCTTACCTGTTTTAAGAGTTCATTAAGTGCTTTAATGCTTTTTATATTAAAAATATTAATGCCAACAGTTCAGAACTCATGAGCAGCCCTAAGACAACAAACCCGTGTAAAACTTCAATAGAGCAAAATCATTTTGTAAAGAAATTAATTTTAACATCAAACTAATAAGGGTTTATTAGTTTATTATAGACAGCGAAGGCTTCAATTCCCTGCCCCCATCCATTTGTGGAAAACTGCTGCATTTTGATGTTGTTCTGTTACAAATAAGCAGTACCTGGTCTACAGCTATATTGTTATTTTTAGGGAAGTTAAAACAACTGGTTTGTTTGGTTTTTCCTTTCTTATCTCTTCTGTGATACTGCCAGCTTTCAGTTAATCTACTGAAGAGTAAAGAACAGAACATTTGAGATAAGGACATGATTAAGGGGTTGTAGGTAGTCGGTCGTGTCCGATGATGACGTCTTGAGCTTGCACAGGCTCATCGGTTGAGGACTCGCATGTGGCTGAAGAGTCCAAGCTTTGAACGGTATGGGCATTCACAGTGGGGGCAAGGGGATTGTCCTTGCTCTGTTGGTGTGGCTGCTGTTGTTGCTTTCTTCCTCTCATGAGCATCAATGAGGCGTACGCATCGCTGCTCTTCAAAGTAGTAATACACGTGTTGTACGAGAGCACACCAGCCTGTTCAGTCTTTTACATGCTGCTCCAGCTGATCTGGTTTTAAACCAGCATAAGCAATGTTGGCCTTCACGCAGTCTTTATACCTCTTGCAAGGCCTGCTTTGATTCCTTTTGCCCTGAGAGAGTTCACCGTAGAGGCGTAGCCTAGGGATTTGTGACTCCTCCATTTGTATGATGTGCCCTGTCCAGCAAAGCTGGGCTTTCAGAATCATGGCTTCGATGCTCGTGGTTCCTCCTCTGTCCAGGACTTCCAGGTTTGTAACTCTGACCTGTCATCAAATGTGCAGTATTGACCTCAGGCTGTGCATGTGCGGAAGCTGCTCCAGCAGTTTCGTATGTTTTCTGTACAAGGTCCAGGTTTCACAGCCCTACAGGAGACTGGTCAGGACTACAGCCTTGTACACTTTCAGTTTGTGGACTGTCGGATATTGTGCTGATTTAACACTCGTGCTCTCAGAGATCCTAGTGCCTGGCTGGCCTGGCAGATTCTGGCATTGATTTCTTTGTAAAGGGAGCCACCATTGGCTATCACACTGCCAAGGTACTTGAACTCCTCTACAGTTTTTAACTCTGTTCCTTCAATAAAGATTGAAGTGGGCAGAGCAGCAGATCCTGGAGCAGGTTGAAACAGAACCTCGGTCTTTCCTAGGCTGATGGTCAAACCAAAGAGGCGAGTGGCATCAGCAAACTTGTTGACGATGAGCTGGAGATCAGATTCCTTGTGTGCCATAAGTGCCCAGTCGTCAGCAAAAAGGGCTTCAAGGATGAGCCTCTCAAGCATCTTGGTTTTAGCATTCAGGTGACGAAGGTTGAAAAGTGACCCATCAAGTCTGTATTTTATGTAGACTCCATGGTCCAGGTCCCTAACTGTGTGGCTGAGGATGCACGTGAAAAACAGGTTGAATAACACTGGTGCTAGCATGAACCTTTGCTTCACACCATTGGATATCTCAAATGGATCTGAAAACTCACTATTTGAAAGAACAAAGTCAGTCATGTCATTGTGGAACAGGTGTATGAGGTTAACGAATCTTCTCAGACAGTGGTCGAAAAACAGTGAAAAGAAAGATGATATTTGCAGCATAGAACATTTGCACCCTCTTGAATAGGGAGAATGCTATGAGGCCTGAGAGAAGAACAGCCCTCATAGTAAGAGAACTAGCACGTTATAACATTGATATAGCCGCCTTGAGCAAGACCAGACTGGCAGAGGAAGGATCCATCTGCGAACCAAAAGGAGGTTACACCTTCTTCTGGAAAGGCAGGACAGAAAATGAAGACAGAATCCACCAAGTGGGACTTGCCATCAAGACATCACTTCTGCACCAGCTTCCTGACCTACCAACTTGCATCAGTGAGCATCTGATCAAGCTCCACTTTCCACTCAACACCTCTCGCCACGTTACAGTCATCAGCGCTTATGCCCCCACGCTGACTAGCAGTGACGAAGCAAAAGAAAGTTTCTATAAGGACCTTGACCATCTTGTGAAAGCAACTCTTCCTAGTGACAAGCTTCTCCTGTTGGGTGACTTCAACGCCACAGTCAGCAAGGACTGTAGGACCTGGAAAGGGGTGCTGGGGCATCATGGTGTTGGTAACATGAATGCCAATGGCTGTCTTCTGCTGAGCTTGTGTGCAGAAAACAACTTGACGATTACCAACACTCTCTTCAGGCAAGCCAATAAATGCAAGACCACATTGATGCACCCGAGATCAAACAGTGGCACCTGATTGACTTTGTCATCAGTCGCGGGTGAGACATTTGAGATGTTAAGATCACCAGGGCCATGCTGGGAGCTGAGTGCTGGACTGATCATAGACTCGTCAAATCAGTCCTTATGCTTCATATCACACCACTGCACTGCAAGAAGCTCAAGGTTGTCAGACCCTTCTTCAACACTGGGAAGCTGCAACATACTGGTCATCGTGAGAAATTCGCAGCCTGCCTTGACGAAGTGCTGATGTCCCATGGACCTCTGACTGGAGATTCAATACAAAAGTGGGACCAGTTCAAAACCCTGGTGACGGAGTCAGCCAGCTCAACACTAGGACTGATTAAGGGGTACTCTTTTCTTTTTAGTGGTTCCTGAGATCTATTAGCCTTGCAGGATTTGGATGTACCCCTTAGAGAAGGAGAATCTATTGCAAAACCAGCCAGCTTCAGCATTTAAATTTTGAATTCATGATGAGCTGTTATATTAGAACATTATTGTAGGCTTACATGCTATAGTTTGGCATGTCAAAATAATATATATTTTTGGAGACACCATACAATTAGTTTGTTCAAGAAATAGCCAAGAAGTATCCAATTATATTGATCATAAATATTTTTGAAAAGTTTTTAAACTTAAACAAAATATCCAAGCCAAGTAATTGAGGTACTTTTAAGTAATGGTTAGAAAACTGAGAAAATTGCTTTATTAAATATATCTTTTTATTGAATAAGCTGAAAAAAGAACAAAATTGATAGCATGTATAAGCAAATCACATACAGCTCATTTGAATTCCAAAGTGTGTGTTTGTCTGACCTTTATCTATAATGTTATTTGCATCTCTGCCTTATTGAAAATGTGAAAGACTTACACTTTGTAAAACATACCATGCTCACTACATACTGGAGTGATAAATTCAAGGAATTTTACGGAAGAATTGCTTTAAAAGTAGTCAGTTAATACAAAAAGACTAAATAGGTTTTAATAGGGCTCACTAGATTAAATTAGATACTATTGAGTGTCCCATTTTGTGAAAATATTTTTGTAACAACCTATTAAAATAGAAGGTAGAAAACAAGGGCTACGTCTACACGTGCAGCCAACATCGAAATAGATTATTTCGATGAATAACGTCTACACGTCCTCCAGGGCCAGCAACGTCGATGTTCAACTTCGACGTTGCTCAGCCCAACATCGAAATAGGCGCAGCGAGGGAACGTCTACACGTCAAAGTAGCACACATCGAAATAGGGATGCCAGGCACAGGTGCAGACAGGGTCACAGGGCGGACTCAACAGCAAGCCGCTCCCTTAAAGGGCCCCTCCCAGACACAGTTGCACTAAACAACACAAGATACACAGAGCTGACAACTGGTTGCAGACCCTGTGCCTGCAGCATAGATCCCCAGCTGCCACAGAAGCAGCCAGAAGCCCTGGGCTAAGGGCTGCTGCCCACGGTGACCATAGAGCCCCGCAGGGGCTGGAGAGAGAGCATCTCTCAACCCCCCAGCTGATGGCCGCCATGGAGGACCCAGCAATTTCGACGTTGCGGGACGCGGATCGTCTGCACGGTCCCTACTTCGACGTTGAACGTCGAAGTAGGGCGCTATTCCTATCTTCTCATGAGGTTAGCGACTTCGACGTCTCGCTGCCTAACGTCGAAGTTAACTTCGAAATAGCGCCTGACGCGTGTAGACGCGACGGGCGCTATTTCGAAGTTGGTGCCGCTACTTCGAAGTAGCGTGCACGTGTAGACACAGCTAAGGAGAGCAAGTTTGAGATTCCAGAAACAAGGAAAGTTGCTGGCTTTACTACCTTTCAATCCCTTTATGAGATTGGCTTTTGAAAATTTGTGTGAAGAAAATATTTTAAGATAAGGTTTTTTTTCTCTTTTTGTCAGATGCTCAGATTTGTATAACTTCCCTGCATAATCTGTTTGAGGCCTCAAGCATATGATTAGGTGCTTTGGTGACTTAAGTCCAGCCGAGCAGAGCAGAGCATCTAAGAACTTTCTTAACTTTAATGCACAGTGAAGCCTTAGGGTAAGCTTGTGCTTGAAAGCTTTGCTGAACAAGGATAGTTTGCTCTACTGGAGCTAAAAAGGCCTTTTCTAGAGTCCCAAGAAATGAAATCCTTGTTCCAAATTCAACTCCGTTGTCAATGCCACCAGAGTACATCCAATGAGTTATTTTACAATGGCCCCTACAGTTTTCAACCAGGATATTGATTGGATCTGCCTTTCTCCCACTGGCTTCAGTTACTCCAAACTCTTATTGCTATATTTACAAAATGTGTGGAAAGCAGAGTCCTGATGGACAACCTGTAAATATCAGAGGGGGTAACCATGTTAGTCTGTATCCCCCAAAACAATGAGGAGTTCTGTGTCACTTTAAAAACTAACAGATTTATTTGGGCCTAAGCTTTTGTGAGCAAATATCCACTTTGTCACGAAGTGGGTTTTTGTCCCTGAAAAATTATGTCCAATAAATCTGTTAGTGTTTAAAGTGCCACAGAATCTGCAAATAGTAACACAAATAATAAGGAATATTTTAATTAAAATTCTTACAAACACTCAGGCTCGCTGGCAGACTGGTAGCGTATAATAACCTGAAGTCCTCCAAATCTAAGTGGTATGTGGCCATAGGTTGCTGCCATGCCCCACTGCTTTTATTACTTTAACTCCACAACCAGTATTAACATTCCTAACCAATTCCGTGTCTGTTTTTCAGAAAAATAAATGCTTAGTACAAATTCTTTACATTCTGCTCCCCCAATGGTTTCACTATACAATTCCACTGTATAAGTTAAACACATAAACCCCATGTAAGTGCCAGTAAAACAAGCAAAATTAAAGTCAAAATCCTCCAATATGGAAAATTAAAAAACAAACATACAAAAAAAAAAACAAGGGAGTTTGTGTAAAAAACAGTGCCAGCCTCATTCACCCTAGATGTTCTTTGCATAACCATGGAACAAGTACAGCATAGGAAACCTCAGTTTAAATTTCCCCAAACTCTCATAACAGCATGCCTCATCCTGTTCTTTAAGAGCTCCGGTTTTGTCTCTAGGTCTTAGCCCTAGCCCTAGCCCTAGCCCAGCCTTAGCCCATCTGATATTGCCAGCCAGCCAGGATGAAAATTAAAGCACTCCTTTGCATTATGGTGACAGCAGTTCACTGGTTATTGAACTTATTTGAGCACCAAATATCTGACAAGTAGCATGACTTCTGGGCACCATACTGAGAAAATTCTGATCAGCTATTCTGCTGAACTTTTACAGCAGCCCTTTAAAAAAATGCATGATTTTGTCTTAACTACACATACATTAAAGTGTCCTAACAAATATTGCGAAGTAAAACACGACATAATTTTGAACATTCTTTACCCTTGGGTAAGTCACTTCCCACTCCTCTGCCTCAGTTTTTCCATCTGTAAAATGTGCATCATTATACCGACCATCTTCAAAAAGCGCTGTAATATCTACTGGCAAAAAGTCCTATACCGTATAAGTACTAGGAATTATTATTAGCGACCCCTAGTGTCTTAAACAACCAATGATCTCTCTAACTCTCCTAATTCTCTCACAATTAGGAAAACAGGCCTTAAAGAGAATATTGAAGGTGAGATGTAGGCTGTGAAGGCGGAAGAGGTTGATGGGAGGCTGAAGTGGGGGGTTCCAAAGCTGCAGGCACATTATTGAAAATCTTGAGCAAGTGCCTCAGGCATTCGTGAGTACTGTGGTACCACCTGAGGAGGGGGGAGTCCTTAAGGGCCCTCATAATTTAGGGTTTTATACTCTTTGGCTACATCTACACTACAGTGATCTGTCGATAGACGTTATTGTCAGAAGAGATCTTCCAGCAAAACTTCTGTCAACAGGTCACGTCCACATGCAAAAGCAGATTGAAAGAGCAACCCACTCTGTCAATAGAAAGCAGCCAACAGGGCTGCCCGGTGAACCTCTGTCAACAGGAGGCTCCCCGAAGTGTCCACATGGCTTTTTTGTTGGCAGAAACTGTTGGCAAAGATGTTCTTCCTCATCCCAAAGAAGCAGAACACTGTCGGCAGAAATGCTGAGTTTTGTCGACAGACTGTTGACAAAATGCATTTTGTGTGTAGCTGTTCTGTGGGTTTTGTCAACAACATACAGATGTAGCCTAAGGTTTTATATCCATTAATGATAATTTCATGTTCACCTCCCACCCAATATATTTTCTAAATATTTTCTAGTAAATAACAGAACATACCATGGACAGCCATGAAAGTCTCCAGCCTCTATCATGTATTCCTCTGGTGAAAGTGTATATTGGCTCACGAATTATATGGCAATTTTGAGAGGTGTCTACAATGCCCATACCTTAGCACATTAACTATGGCCGCATTCCAGCAAAGCACAAAAGCCAATACTTCATTTTAAGGTTATGAATAGCCTCATTGGCAAAACTTGGATTACTCATACGCTTAAACACATGCTTTAATGTTTTGCTTGGTTGATGTCTACTTCAGAGTGAATTCATTAGAAAGAAACAATGAAACTGAAGTTCTCATTGAGAGACCATAAAACTTTTCACATGTGTAGAAACATCAAAAGAGAGACAGGTATTTTTATATTTAAAGTAATTCAATTATGATTTTAAGGTAAATATTAGATAAATATGCATAATTTTGCTTCAGTTTTCTTTTAATTCAAGGATAGAAGCTCCTTGGTGTGAGGATGCAGAGACCAGATCAAACCTTACACCAAGAAAATAAAGTTTTCTAAATGGACAATGCTCAGAAACCACTTCTTGCACTGCCTAGTTACAGTACAACTCTTCCAGAGACACCTTGACATCTTTTAAAAACAATACTCACTTAGCCTCCATCATCGAAAAATTTAGCAGAGTTTCATGTATATACAGGTATTTGTATTTGTTCCCTCAAATACATGGTTACTGCATAAATCATTTAGCTGCATATAGAAATTCCATTAACGGCAGACGCACGGTGTATTTTTATATGCAGTTAGCTGATGTTTTTGTGTAAGCGTGCATGCACACGCTCATTTTTAATGCTCATATGCATTTTAAATATTTGATCAGTGACTAGCCTTCAGAGAAAACTTAATTTGCAAAAATCACAATCATGCTGCTACACAGACTGTCTAGGTTAAGATTTTTTTTTGGAAAAGTTTCCAAAGGTAATGTGTGTAACACAAGTAGGAGTCCTCAGGAACATCTACACTGGAGAGAGAGAGAAAAAAAAAAAAGCCCCATAGCAACAACCCATGTCAACTGACATATTTACACTATGGGGCTAAAAATAACAGTATTGATTTTCAGGCTCAGGCTGGAGCCTGTACTCTGAGACCCAACCCTGAGTTTTGGAGCCCGGGCTCCAGCCAAAGCCCAGATGTCTATGCTGCTGTAAGCCCAGATGTCTACACTGCTATTTTTAGACCCCCAGCATGAGCCCAACTCGGAAGAGCTGGGTTCTGAGGACTTTATTTGCCATATACACATACCCTAGTGTAGAGGAAGCTTCTGTGGCTACTGCCATTTCAAGTACTGTGCCATTTAATCCTGCTCAGAACATATGGACTACATCTGCATGACAGAGGTCTTTTGAAAGAAGCTCTTTCAGAAGATCTCTTCTGAAAGAACTTCTTTTGAAAGAGTGCATCCACACACAAAAAAGGGAATCAGAAGAGTGATCTGCTCTTTTGAAAGGGAGTGTCCACACGGCTCCCTGCTCTTTCGAAAGAATGGGCTGGGGATTGAAAATGAAGACTGTTCTTTCGAAAGAAGAGCCCTGCGGAGCGTCTACACGTGTTCTTTTGAAAGAAGCTTTCAAAAAGGGGGAGCTCTTCGTGAAACGGGAAATGAAGAATGATTTCAAAAGGAGCACCATATTCTTCTGATTTACTTTCAAAAGAACGCTTTTTGTGTGTAGATGCTCCATGGGCTCTTTTGAAAGAGCTCCGTTCTTTCAAAAATCTTTGAAAAGAACTTGCTAGTGTAAATGCAGACATCTACTGTTAAAAATACCAGGATCTCCATGGTTCTAGTGTGTATTAGGGCTCTCATTGTTCCTTACTCTGGATACACTACTGAGAATTTTTTTCCCATTCCCTTATTATAAATGAGGTCTTACTCTGGTTACATAGTACTGTAACTCCATTCCTTCTAGTGCAATTAGTCCAGTTTTACATTGGTTTGGTTAAGACAAGAATCAGACCTATTCTGTATGTACCAAATTGCCCTCATTTTCACATGTGTAAACAATGATCAATAATTTTAGCATTTGCTTCTTAATATATTCCATAATCTCTACATTTTTTTTGAAAAAAACATATCTTGTGTTAAAAAAAGAAAATATTTCTAAACCCTGCAATATTCCCAGTCTCATGTGTTAAGAAATCATGTTGGTCCAATAAGAGGTATTACCTCACCCATTTTCAAGAAATCATGAGTCAGGCCACAAAATGTCATGATTTGTAAGACAGATAATAAGAGGGTTTTATTTCCCTTCATGTGTGTTTGTACCATTATAGTTCATGTATTCAAACTTTTCTCCTCAGCCATCAGGATCATAAACATGAGATTCTCATATAATCAGCTTGCTCCAGGAAGTGGGACACTAAAGAAAACAAACAAAAAAACATACACACACAGTGGCCAACACTGCCTTTGTGCTCATAAAAATCATCCCAGTGTGCTGTGACTGCTATTTGCCATGCTGTTCATAATCCTCTCCTTACCTTATGTGTTCCCTGTACATTGTAGTCATCTGTCATTTCTCGTTTTACACTTGGCTTGTAAGCGCTTCAGGACAGGGAAAGTCTTGCTTTTGTCTAGTACACCATACAGTGGAGCCCATTCAGAACCCATAGACACCTCCAAAAATTCACAGTAAAAGCTATGATGCTTATGTTGGATTCACAGGCAGGTGGAAACTACAGGACCATGAGAGGTATAAACTTTATTTCAGTTGTCACTGTAAACTGTTGAGTTGGAAACCCAAGGTCACTTGAATGCCAACACTATTAATTTTTTAACGCAGGGCAATCTGATACAGTTAACAGATACATCTCTTCACTTTGGCTGGATGTCCTCTGAAATTTTGTCTTTCCATTCACTTGAATGGACATCTCAGAAGAAATTGCTGCTGGTATAAACAAAGAAGTTAAACCAAACTTGGAGAGATTACCTTTGTCACACAAGAGCAGGGGTGCACAAAGTGGGGGGCGCACCCCCACAGACAGGGTGCAACATTTTGTGAGGGGGGGGACAGCACAATTGGCTCCCCCCCAGCTTCTGCTGTGTCACCAAGGAAATGCCCCCCTGCCACTGGGCCAATCAAGGAGGGGGCAGGCACACCTGTAGCACTTGCCTTGCTGCCAAGCTGAGTCGTCTGGTTCCCGGCAGTGGAGGCTGGGGGGTCCCAGCACTTGGGGTCCTGCTGTGGTATCGCAGCTGTCCCATCCCTGCAATGCTTCTCCATCTCGCGGGAGGAGCTACTGCTCGCTCAATGCCTGAGACCTCTGCCTAGCCAAGCAGCCTGCCCATCCTGCACCAGGCAGAGAGGGGTGGCACAGAGACCCTCAGACAAGCATCGGGGGCAGTTGGCAACTTCCTGGCTTGATGAGGTCCCCTCTTGGGGACCTCATGGGTTCTTCCCCCCGCCCCCCCGAGCACCCCTGCCCTTTGGACCACTCCCTGGGCTTCTCAGCATCTCCTTCCCAAACATCCCCCCCCCACCTTTTGGACCAACCCCACCCACATTCCTTCCTGTGGTCCTCCCACAGGTTGAGAGGGCTCCAGCTAATTGCAGAGCTGAAAAGGGGGGCACAACCTAAAAAGTTTGCTCACCCCGACTTAGAGAATTCCACTACAACTTAACAACAGTTCATCCACATATTAGGGCTGTGGCCACACTTGGCCAAAACCCGAAATGGCCAAGCAAATGGCCATTTTGAAGATTACTAATGAAGTGCTGAATTGAATATTCAGCATCCTAATGCTAATGAGCTCATTAGTAATCTTTGAAATGGCCATTTTCATGGCCATTTTGAAGTTTTGGCCAAGTGTGGCCACTGCGTAGTACTTGCAGCTATAATGTGTATACACAGACAGTGCACTTTCTAACCACAGTAACAGCATGTGATGGTGTATCGCTACCTGGACATTGGCTTTGGTGCATAAGTTTTAGTTATTGCAAACTTACTTGCAGCTTTTAGTTTCCACTTCTGGGATACATTTTGCTTGGTGGGAGAAGGTATACAGTAGGCAGGCTTATAGTCAGCTAATCAAACAGAAAAAAGTACTATGGGATCTCTCACTATTCAGAATTATAGGAAGATTTGATTTACTAGTTACAGTGACAAAGTTGGGAATGCTCACTTACACAGCTAAATAATAAAGGCCCAGATCCTCAAAGGCACTTAGACTTCAAAACCCAGATGTAGGCACTTAAGTCCCAGTATTAGACACCACTGAGATCCACAAAACACCTGGCAAACAATGCTGCCCATTTATTGGATGACACTTAAAATATGGGGTATTCTGAAAGTAATTGTTGGATGGATTCATCTATGTTCTAATCCTTATAGGAGAAGATGTCAGACTGAAGTTGACTAAAGCAAAGGACACCTCTGCCGTGAAAGCCATCTCTTAACCCTTGACTTGTCTTTACCTTTTTAGAACTAGGTATCAACATTTTACCATAGATTAGCCTATTGAAGTGTGTAATTTTAAAATATGTTTTTTAAAAAATTCTGGAACCACTTTGGTGAATGTTGGATTTTCAGCCCAATTATCCCCCCTAAAAACATTGAAACTGATCTGGAAATATTTATTCAGGTTCAGGACAGTCTAATAAACACAGCTGGTCCAATTTCTGTTGGGAAATCCCAAGGTTTCCTCTTCAAAACTACACATCAAGCAACTAGCATTCTATATGCAATTAAAATGTTTAACTTACTTGTGATGTGTCCATTAACAATGTCCAAGATAACTTTTCAGTTCCTTGACTGTGTATTTATTTCATGTCAGCATTTAGTTACATGCTGCAGGAGAGGATTCTGCAGTGCTTCAGGAGAAACTGATTACAGAAACATCTATGCATTTTAAATTATCCCATTTGTTGTTTCTTAGTGCAACTGAAGTAGATGTTTAAAATATATGACTATTATACATGAATGAATAGTAGATGTGCTGTGAACATTACTTCCTACGTCCATTACTGCAAGAAAGACACCCCATCAGTGAATGGTGTGTAATGCTTAAGTGACAAGATCTACAGAGGTGAGTGATTTTGGGAGTAGCGAATCATGGATATGAGCTATGTTCCTATCATAATGCTGAGTATTAATATGCAAAATGGTTCAGAAACCACGCCACCATCAGGGGAGGTAGGGGGCATGTCTATTGCCACTTGCTCTATACACCAGAGGAATGAGGTCTCTATTGACAGTCATCTTCATAGGAACAGACAGCTGTCAGGTCAGTTTTTAAAAAATCCTTTTGTTAAAAGAGCAGGCTTAAGGTCACATCCAGGACCAAACAACTCATCTAATTCTCAGAACTTCCAGACCTCTCCCTTCTCGCTATTTTTAAAGTAACAGTGACACTCTAACAGTGCTTATACAACTGATACTTAATACGATGCTAAACTGCTTCCATATGACATACAAAACTTCCACTTGCTCAATGACCAGAGTCCTGACTTGAACTACTGACTGTGAATCTGTAACTTCCAAGTGTTATATTTGCTGGGAGCCAGTTGATAATGCAGTCTGTTGAATTGTGCTTGACCCAATACATGGTATAGTATAAGAGAGTAATTATTTTACTTTGTCAATTACTGTGTATCAGTTGAACCAATTTTGCTACTTTCTAGGCTGCATCTTCACTACAGTTCTGTTTCATAAGAATGTCTTTTGAAAGAGAACATTGAAAGATGGTCTTTCAAAACGGAGTGTCCGCACGCACCAGCGGGGACCGAAGGTTTGGTCTGTTATTTCGAAAGGCCCCCAGTACAATTTCAAAAGAGAGCATCCACGCATGCCAGGGCGCTCTTTCAAAGGAGCAGGGGCAGGAAGCACCATGGGTGGGGTCACATGGCAGAAGAGCCCTTCCAGGGCCAGTGCCCAACATCCCTTTAAAGGCCCCCCCGCCCCCGTACCTCAGCTTGCACACTCCAAGGGCCAGCAACCCTGGCCATGGTCTTGGCCACCATGCTGCAGTGGCTCCGGGTGGCCACCACAAAAGCCACCCTCCTGGACACCATCCTCAGGGAGCAACGTCCACAGCCAGTACCCCAGGTCATCTGCCGCCTGTGGATCTTCCCCACAAGCAGCGACGGGTGGGACTGACTGGTGCTGGAGGACTGGGCTGGCAACCAGTGGCTACAGAACTTCAGAATGACCAAGGGGACATTCCTGGAGCTGTGCCACTGGCTCGCCCCAGTCCTCCAGCACCGGGACACACACTTGAGGCTGGCGCTCCTCCTGCATAAAAGGGTGGCCATTACCCTGTGGAAGCTGACCACCCCGGACAGTTACCAATCCGTTGGCCACCAGTTTGTGGTGGGCAAAGCCACTGTCAGGGCCTTCTTCATCAAGGTCAGCCATGCCCAGCTCACACCTAGACTGCATGCAGGGGCAGGAGGGGCAGCCTGGTGACAGGCACTGTTGGGAGAAGGGTGGGAACCCCGGGGACAGGCACAGGTAGGCACCCTGGGGACAGGGGTGTTGATGGGGATGGGCACGTGCCCCCCCCCCCATGCCCTGCAGGTTGTCTGGGTGATCAACAAGGTGCTCCTGAGGCAGCTGGTTTGTATTGGGGACCTGGACACCATCCAGGGATTCCAGGAGCTGGGCTTCCCCAACTGCTTCGGGGCCCTGGATGGCACCCACATCGCCATCTGGGCCCCAGAGCACAGCCGTGAGGCCTACGTGAATCGCAAGGGCTACCACTCGGGGGTCCTGCAGGCCCTGGTTGACGCAAACGGCTGGTTCGAGGACATCTATGTGGGCTGGTCCAGCGGCACCCACAACATGAGGGTCTTCAGGAACTCAGGGCTGGGATGTCGTATGGCTGAGGGGACCTTCATCCCCCGGTGTGAGCACCCCATCAGGGACATGATGATGCCACCCTGCATCGTGGCGGATGTGGCCTACCCCCCTGCAGGCCTGGCTGATGCAGCCCTACACCGGGCACAACCAGCCGAGCCAGGACCTTTTTCATGAGCACCTGAACCGCGCCCAGAACACCGTGGAGTGGGCATTCGGCCGCCTGAAGGGGCGTTTTAGATGCCTGTACACCAGACTGGGGAGGTGGGCCTCCCCAGCATCCCGGCAGCGGTCAGGGCCTGCTGCACCCTCCATAACCTGGTGGAGGCAAAAACATGAGCCCTATATGCAGGGGTGGGCCACCAAGGCAGGGCGCAGATACAAACAGACCCCTGCCGCCCTGTGCCAGCAGGCCCAGCAGGACAGGCTGCATGTAAGAGATGCCCTGCACCAGGCCTTTGAGTGGGGGCCATAGTAACCCCCCCCACCCTGCACACTCCCTCCCAACCCACACCCTGCACACCCACCAGCACACATGCACGGGGGACACAGGGTAAACCATAAAAATAAACTGTTTACTATGAAAAAACTGTGGCCTTCATTATCTAGGGGGAATAATATACACGTGTGGTGGGAATGGTGAATGGTGAGAACTATATACATGTGCGGGGGGAGGGTGAACAGGGAGAACTATTTACATGGGACTGGGGAGGGTGACCAGAGAGAACTATTTACTTGGGATGAGGGAGGGTGAACGGGGAGCTGGGGCGGGGGTGTCTCACCCTGCCATGGGGCTCAATGGCTGGGAGCCCCGTTGTCCACACCCTCCCCTTCCTCCCCATGTCTGGGCCGGGGCTGGTGGCACAGGGAGGTCAGGGCGCAGTTTGAGTGCAGCCCACATGCCTGTGCCAGGCTCGGCACGGTGGGATGGTGGGGCCGGGGGCTTGGCCTCCATCTGGCCAGCCTTGGCCAGCAGGGTGTGGGCCAGGCAGATGAGGCTGCCTGTGGGGAGGGAGCAGGGCCTTCAGGTCAGCCTCCTCGGGAGGGGCATTGTGGGGGAGGCAGGGGAACATGAAATTGGGGCAGGTAGGGAGACCACTGGGGGGACGCATGGGCAAGAGAGGCGTGGGAGATGGTGGGGGGGTGGCAGGGGGCGTGGGTGTGGGAGTAACCCGTGATGGAGTGGCAACAGGGGCCAGGTGGCTGACTACGGCCTGGGTGAGGGTGTCTAGGTTGGACGCCACCCAGTCCCATGCCTGCCACTCCCGCATGAAGCCTGTCAGCTCCCTGAGGGCGTCTGTGTGGGCCGTGTCCCCTGCCTCCTCCTCCCTGGCCTGGTGGCACTGGCAGAGGGACCGGAGATGGCCCTGCGCTGGCCCCATCCAAGGCCTGGGCCGCTCCCCATTACTCTTGGTGGTGGGGCTCCCCAGACTCATTGTGGGGCCGGTCTGGCTGCTGGAGAAGTGGAGACAAAAGGGGAGAGGAATGGGCCGTTAGTCCCGGTGAGGGACCCCCTGAACCCCCCCGGTCCCTCCCACCCCATCCCAGCAGTTCTGCAGGGACCGCATCTGGGGTTCTCCATTTGGTTTGTGGGAGCGCTGGCTCTCCTCTGCCTCCCTTGGTCCCTCCACAGCCTGGTACTGCCCGACCCGCATGGTGCTGGGTGCCACACATCAGCCCTGTGAGGCCAGGGCGGTGGGGTTGTCTGGCCCTCTCGTGCCCTGGGGCTGATGTCCCTGTAGGTGGGCTGCAGTCACCCTGGGCGGGACTGTGCGCCCTCTACCCTGGCCCCGCGGCCACCAGCGTGCACAGTGCATACCTGTGTGTCCCCCAGGAACTTGGGCGAGGCGCGGTTGGAGGCAGACAGGCTGGATGTGCCTGAGGGGACGTCAATGACGACAGCCCCCTAGCTTGAGCCCTCATCATCACTAGTGTCCTGGATCTGTTGGAGGCACCTGTGGGTGGCTGGGGGTCTGGGCTGGTCCTCCCTCTCGGTCCCCATCCCCATCTCCTCCAGCTCAGTCGGGGGGTTGGCAGTGTCTAGATACGTGACTGGGGGTCCTGCCTCCTTGGGCCCAAGGAGGTGGTTGAGTTCTTGGAAGTATAGGCAGCTGGTGGGCACTGCCTCTGACCGCCCAGCCGTGTCCTGAGTCCAGCAGTACATCTGCCGGAGCTCATTGACCTTGGACCTCACCTGGTCTGAGGTCTGGGTGGGGTAACCCCAGCCGGTGAAGCCCTTGGCCAGGCGCTTGAATGCCATGGCATTCTGGCGCCGGACCCCCGTCTGCTGCAGGACCTCCTTGTCTTCCCACAGGGTGAGGAAGTCCTGCAGCTTGGCCTCTGTCCAGGAGGGGGCCCGACGCTTGGGGGGCTGGCTCCCCTCCTGGGAGGACTTCCCCCGGACCCTGGATGGCCCATGGGGTGGGCAGGAGTCCCGGCTGCTGGCCATGGTGTGGGAGGTGCTGTGGCTTCCCCTCAGGTTGTCGCACCTGGGAGCTGTGTGAGTGGCAGCTTGGGCTGCCTGCAGGCTCTCAGCTTCCTGCCTGAGGGCTTCTGGGAACCTGTGTGCTGAAAGGCGGCCGGACGCTGGAGCCATAGAGCGCCGCTTGTGCTGTAAGCGGCACCGCTGCCTGCCAGCTGATCGCGGCCATGGAGGACCCGCTCTTTCGAAAGAGCAGGCCGCAGAGCATCTACACTTGCACTCTTTCGAAATTATTTTTCGAAAGCGGGAGCTTTTCCCATCCCAGGAACATAAGAACATAAGAATGGCCATACTGGGTCAGACCAAAGGTCCATCCAGCCCAGCATCCCATCTGCCGACGGTGGCCAATGCCAGGTGCCCCAGAGAAGGAGAACAGAAGACAATGATCAAGTGATTTATCTCCTGCCATCCATCTCCTGCCCTTGTTCTGAAGGCTAGGGCACCATACTTTATCCCTGGCTAATAGCCATTTATGGACCTAACCTGCAAAAACTTATCAAGCTCTTTTTTAAACCCTAATAGAGTCCTGGCCTTCACAGCCTCCTCGGGCAAGGAGTTCCACAGGTTGACTGTGCGCTGTGTGAAGAAAAATTTCCTTTTATTAGTTTTGAACCTACTACCCATCAATTTCATTTGGTGTCCCCTAGTTCTTGTATTATGGGAAAAGGTAAATAATTCTTCTATATTCACTTTCTCCACACCATTCATGATTTTATATACCTCTATCATATCGCCCCTCAATCGCCTCTTTTCCAAACTGAAAAGTCCCAGTCTCTCTAGCCTCTCCCCATATGGGACCTGTTCCAAGCCCCTAATCATCTTAGTCACCCTTTTCTGAACCTTTTCTAATGCCAATATATCTTTTTTGAGGTGAGGAGACCACATCTGCACGCAGTACTCAAGATGTGGGCGTACCATAGTTTTATATAGGGGAAGTATGATATCTTTTGTCTTATTATCGATCCCTTTTTTAATAATTCCTAACATCCTATTTGCCTTACTAACTGCCGCTGCACACTCCGTGGATGTCTTCAGAGAACTATCCACTATAACTCCAAGATCCCTTTCCTGATCTGTCGTAGCTAAATTTGACCCCATCATGTAGTACGTGTAATTTGGGTTATTTTTTCCAACATGCATTACCTTACACTTACCCACATTAAATTTCATTTGCCATTTTGCTGCCCAATCACTCAGTTTGCTGAGATCTTTTTGTAGTTCTTCACAATCCCTTTTGGTTTTGACTGTCCTGAACAACTTGGTGTCATCTGCAACATAGGACCGACTCTGAAAGAACGGGGGAGCTCTTTTGAAAGAGCGCCATGTCAGTGTAGACGCTCTCCAGCTTCTTTTGAAAGAACTCGGTCTTCCGATCCTAATTTCGAATGTACTTGCTAGTGTAGACACACCCCTAGTGAAGGACTAAAGGCCTTCTTTCTCTCTGCCTCCATCCCTGCCACGAACAGTCAAAAACTCATGTGTCATAAATAATCAGGCTTCAAAATGCTACTATATCGTCAACTATAATTTTGAGCTTTAACAATGCTGTCAATGTGCCTTGGCATTTTGTCATCACTGTTCAATTTGTAAAAATCACTTTCATTTTGTTTTGTTTTCTTCAGTCTTAGTGGTTGGTAAACATATTTGGTTTTCTGTCTAATGGAAACACTGTAGTTATGTGTGCATTAGAAGCATCTGTCGGCATGGAAATCTTGACAGAATCTCCGTCAACAGATTGCATCTACACACAACTGAACTTGCTCTGTCAACAGAGACCTGCCAGATTGAACTGCTCTCTGGTGACAGGAAGTGGAATGGTAGCTCTGCAAAGAAGTCTGCCCAGCAATCAGAAGCCCTCTCTGTCTACAGACGTATCTACACTGCACTTCTGTCAACTACTCTGTCGACAGATTGTTATGCCTCAGTTTTTTGAAGGATAGTACTGTTGAGGCAAATGAAGAGTTCTGTTGAGACTCTGTCAACAGACTGCTGTAAACATGTAGATGCTCCCTGAGTTATGTTGACAAAAGTTTCTTCTGTCCACAAAACTGTCTAATGCAGACACAGCCTTTTATTATTGAGACTTTAACAATCCGCACCCCACCATCAACTTATGCCTTGACTACTCCCCATGAGAGATACATTTCCTGGCCACTACAGTACAAATCAAGGATGGCCTGATCGGTACTACACTCTACCAGAAACACACTGATCGCTATACTTACCTACACGCTTCTAGCTTCCCTCCTGCATTCATAACTAGATCCATTGTTTACAGTCAAGCCCTTAGGTACAATTGCATTTGCTCTGATCCTACTGACCGAAAATTAAAAGATCTTTACCAAATATTCATAAACCTGAATTACCCACCAGGAGAAACAAAAAAAAAACAAAAAACAAAAAAACCAAATTGACAGGGCCAGATGAACACCCAGAGACCAGCTACTCCAAGATAGGCCCAAAAAAGCCAAGAACAGAACACCACTGGTCATTACCTACTGCTCCCAACTCAAACCATTGCAACACATTATTCAAGACCTACAACCTATCCTTAATCAGGATGCCACACTCCAGCTGGCCCTAGGTGACAGGCCTGTTCTTTCCTACAGACAACCTCCCAATCTTATGAGGATTTCTCACCAACAGCCCACAGTCTATACTGCAGGAACACCAGTCTTGGAACTTTTCCTTGCAACAAAGCCCGTTGCCAGCTTTGTCCACATATCTGTTCTGGAGATACCATCCCTGGACCTAACCATGTTCCTCAACTAACATCATATATGCCATTGAGTGCCAACAATGCCCAGATGCTTTGTATATTGGGCAGACTTCAAACTTTCTTAGACAAAGAATTAATGGGCACAAAACAGACATAAAAACACTCCTGATCCACAAACTGGTCAGCCAGCATTTTAATGGAGTGGGACATTCTGTTAATGACCTGAAGGTTTGCATCTTGCTGAAGAGGAATTTTCACAACCGATTGGGAAGAGAGGCTGCTGAACTCTCTTTTATATTCAAATTCGACTTTATAGGGGTTCTTTTGCATTCTTGGCTCCACCCCCCCACCCCCCCCCGAGTTCTGCCACTCTACTCTCTGATTTGCTCACTTTGATAATGTTTTTCTGATTTGTCAACCTTGATTACTATTTCTGGTTCTCTGTGCCTTAAATATTGAGTCTGTTCTGATATGGCTATGGTCTGAAGAAGTGGGTCTGTCCCATGAAAGCTCACCTAATAAATTATTTTGTTAGTCTTTAAAGTGCTAGTGGACTGCTTTTTTGTTTTCGTTAGAAAGTAAAGCGCTGATATGAAAAAATACATGATCTCTTTTTTTAAAAAACTCAGTTTAAAAATTAATACTTTAAAATTCAGAGTAAATTTTTCACTAGTTTGAAAAGCAGCAAGAATTTGTTTTTAATAGTTTCTCTCTAAACTCATCAGCAAGACACTTCTGAGTTACTCTCTGGCATTTGCTATTGCAAACATTCCCATCCCACTCCTTTTCTTCTACCCAAGGGATTTTCACAAATCTCCTGCTATCAGGCAGTTCAGAGACTACAGCAAGGGTGGAAGCTTTAAATGCTATCACAGCAGATCATGTTTCCAGAGATAAAGTGCAAGAAGAAACAAAATACTGGAGAGTGTTGTAAAGATTTAGTCCTGCTGTTTGTTTAAAAAAATAAAGTAGAAAACTAAGAAATCTCTGGGTGCTTTACAAGCAAATTATACTGAATATTTCTCTTTCTCTTTTAGAATATCTGTATGAAGCTCTGGCTGTCAACAAATTTTCTAAATCCACATTCCTAACAATTGTCATTACCTTTATACTTTTTTTGAAGGTATCCAGTCTTCTTGTTGATGTCTACCGTGCCTTGTTCTTGATGTTGAATTCAGAATAGGCATCCTTGTAACTTCTTTACCAGATGCCACACAGATCAATGTACTCAGTGTAATTGGTATTACAGGTTGAACCTCTCTCATATGAAACTCTTTCGTCCGGCAACATCCATAATCTGGCATGATTTTAGTACACTGGATGACCAGACCACTTATCATAGTTGTGGCCAAACTTCTGGTGGTTCCATGAAGTTTGTTTCCACTCACCAGTCCTGGCAGTCAGTGTTCTGTGCTGATATTTAGTTGTAATTTAACCCTAAATGTGTTCTAAGAGCCCAGCAAGCAGTGGAAGTGTAGCAATGTGCTGGAAAATATTGACCTCCCAAGGTCCGACAAATTCTCTTGTCCAGCACCGGTCAGGTTCCAAAAGTACCATTTTAGAGATGTTCAACCTGTTTCTCTTCCAAACCATTTTACATTTAAAGAAAAGCTATGATAGAAAATGCCCAGTTCAACCATATAAAGACACAGGGCCAAATCCTTGGTACTACTCCAATCCCTTTTATAATAATGCTTCCCTTTATAATAATGCTCCTGTTTGAACTAATGCTTAGCCAGCTCAGAATTCCCCTTCCTTCATCTCTTTGCTGAGTATGGATTGTACGGTCCTCTTTCCTTCCCATCACTTGCCCAGTTAGGATATTGGAAGAAAGCTCATATAAAGCTTAATCAACTCATTGGAGCAGCCTGTATCAAACGCTGCCACTGTGCCGAATGCAGCTTCCCCAGGGTTTTCTTTGTAGTCACAACATCCTGCATTGAGAGAGGTGGGAGGCAAAATAGTAGCCCCTCCCCCTCTCTGTTGCACCAGGATGCACCACTTCGGTTTTGATCACTGGCACCACCAGCAGGGATGGGGCTCTGCCCCCTCTGAAGACACCTGGGACACAGCCCTGGAGGAGCAGGCAACCAGTGAAACCCCCACCTTCCTGGGGCAGTGGGGATCAGGTTTGCATTTTAGCCCTGGGGTGGTGGAGGGGCATGTTCTGGCCAAGGGACTGGTTGCCTCCTTCAGTCCCTCTCCAACTCCTATTGCCCTGGGCCCCTGTTGCCTTCCTCTGGAACTTCCTTCAAGAGCTTAATTTGTCCCTAGGCTCCACAAGGCTGAATAAATCTGCTGTGAAAAGTGACACTGATATGTTTGTTAGTATCACTTTTCACAGCAAACTTGCTAGCTAGCAATAAGTAAATTACAATGATTTGGACAGGTGTACATGTATTTTTGTTTGTTTGTCCTAAACCTAATCAAGTATTTTAGGGAAAAGTATGAGAGCGGCCACCAGCAAGAACTGATTGCCAGACTCTGAGGCCCCCAAAATATTTGTCCTGAGAACCCCATTCTGGACAGGACAGAGGCAGTACTGGTGTACTGTGAAAAGCATTTTTAAAATAATGACTGTTCTCTCCAACAAAGGGGTTTCCTCACTCTTTCTCTTTTTTCACTTACTGCCAAAAATGGCAGTGAATTTGGGTTAGCTAATCCACAGTTAATGTGGGCTATGTAACAGTGAAGACACAGCAACCTAACCTGGATTAGCAGCTCAAGTTCATTTGAAGCTCCCTGATTGGCTTTAAGTCAAGCTTCTAACCTCATTTACAACCGCACTCTCCCCACCTCCAGTGCAGACATAACTGAATAGGTTAGAATTTACACCTAGTCTGGAGACTGAAGCAGAGACGAAAAGTGCAAGACCATGGCACAGATTCAGACAGGGGTCTGCAACCGAAACAGTGAGAACAGCCATTTTTTCAAATTCAGTCACAAAATCAATGCTTCAAGAGCTGCAGTGCACAGGAATACGAGACAGTCCTTCAAACATAACGTTGAACCGTGTGTTTTGTCACCTCTGTTTTTAAGACCAGCGTGTGCAAGGACTTTGGGCTTACCATCAGCCTAAAGAAGATGAACGTACTCGGTCAGGATGTTGCTGAACCCCATCAATCAGTATTGACAACTATACATTAGAGGTTGACCACGAGTTCGTTTACCTAGGGTCCACCATCACTGACACCCTGTCGTTGGACACTGAGCTAAATAGGAGGATTGGAAAAGCGGCCACAACTCTGTCCAGACTCAGCAAGAGAGCGTGGAATAACAACAAGCTGTACACTCATACCAAAATGCAAGTCTAAAGAGCCTGCATCCTCAGCACCATCCTTTATGGCAGCGAGACTTGGACCCTGTATGCCCGCCAGGAAAAGAGGCTGAACGTCTTCCACTTGCGCTGCCTCAGGCTCATCCTTGGAATATCATGGAAGGACAGAGTGACCAACACTGCTGTCCTCGAGCAAGCTGGAATCCCAACCATGCACACCCTCCTCAGGCAGTGTCAACTCAGCTGGCTTGGCCACGTCCACAGGATGAACGATGGAAGGATTCTAAAAGACATCCTGTATGGTGAGCTAGCCTCTGACAAAAGGCCTTCCGGACGCCCCCAGTTGCGCTACAAAGATGTCTGCAAGAGAGACCTCAGAGAGGTAGACGTCGAGCCGGACAACTGGGAAGATCTAGCAGACGACCGCAGCAGATGGAGGCAGGGGTTACACAAGGGCCTTCAGAAGGGCAAGTTGAAGATCAGACAGCTAGCAGAGGAGAAGCGAGTGCACAGAAAGCACAATAAGGACGTGCCAGACACCCACTACATCTGCAAGAGCTGCAGCAAGGACTGTCACTCTCGTGTGGGTCTTTATAGTCACAACAGACGCTGTAAATGAAGCCCTCAATTGAAACTTTAAAGGGCGTGATCCATAGTCTATGCAGACTGAAGGATGCCTACTATGCACAATGCTTTGTACTGTCTCCAGGCTTTACCCACCTCAGTTCCCAAACCCACTCTCCTATCCCCAGGCTTAACTCCTATCAGCCCCAAACAGCCCCCGCCACCACTTCCCCAGACTTAACCCTTATGAGCCCCAAGCCTCCCCCTCTTCCCCAGACTTAACTCCTATCAGCCCCAAACCCACCCCGCCATCCCCAGGATTTACCTGCCTGAGACAATGAGGTCCATGTGCTGCTCCTCCACAGCTGCTGCCTCCCCCTGCTGCTCCCACCGCCACCTCCTCCTCAGCACTGCTCTGCTAGGGCAGGCTGGGCCGCTCCTCCCCCCAGCTCTCCTGCAGCCTTAGAATTCCCCCGTGTGCAGCATACGGGTGGCTCCCTGTCTTGTTGGCTTACTTTGCTGGGGCTCCCTGCAGCCGCTGGCTCCACTCGTGGCTCTGACAGCTGCTGCCGCTTAAACAAAAAAACTAAACCCAGTTTTAATGGAGGGCTTTGTTTAAGCAAGTATCAGAGGGGTAGCTGTGTTAGTCTGTATCTGCAAAAAGAACAGGAAGTCCTGTGGCACCTTATACACTAACAGATATTTTGGACCATAAGTTTCGTGGGCAAACACCCGCTTCCTCCGATGCAATGTAGTGGAGATTCCAAAGCACAGCCACTTGCCTCTAGTGTGGGTCAATCTTTCTTGAACACAGCTCTTCTGCTCTTGGCTTTTCAATCTCCCAGTCTACTTTTGGTTGCAACCCAAAGTACTAGTCATCATCTACAAGGCCAGTGTCATTGCCTCATGGTAGGAGGGTGTAGTTAGATACATTTACCTGATTTATGCATGCTGTACTGGATGTTCAGATATATGTGCAAACTCAGCTAGCACAACTTGGGTGTCCATATTTTAACCTTGAGTGTAACTTGCAGGCATCACAAACACATGCTATACCCCAGAATATTTAATTTCACATTTAAATGGGATTGTGCTAAAAGAAATATACTATCTCATGTAAATCACATTGCTCTCTTTAGGGAGGGTGTAAAGTGCAAATAATCATCCTAGTTTACGCCACTGAAACAGTAAATTAAAAAGCAGAAAACTTTTGTTTCACTCCTGTTTTATAAGTAATTGCTGCACAGGGTTTAAATCACTAACGGCTGAGTGAATTCAGACGAAATTTCTTCATATTGGACAGGGAATGTTATACAGACCTGAGCTTGTGCTCTTTGCCTTTGTGTTGAATGCTGAGGCTCTATTGGATGCATAGGTGAACTGCTCTTCTTGACCACCACGGCCAGAGACAAACCTTAATGTGTTTGCCTTGAGTGTGTCATAGCTATCTTGATTGCAGTTTCTGAAGTCGTGTGATTAGAGGTATCCAGTCCTTCATTTCAGAAGGCCAATTATTGACTAGAACCGTTTTTCAAGCATCTTTACGTGCTGTTACTGCTCTTATTAGGTCCCTGGCTGAAGCTATGAGCCACGGCTCCTGTGCTCAAGATTTTTGAGAGAAGACTAGAACTTTGCTGAGGATCTCCCATTCAGTGGTCATAAGCTTTTTTTGGAGGCCACAGATGAATCTTTGTACACACTGAAAGACTCTAAGGTACCTTACAATGTCTGATACGGGCAAGGTCTATACACCCACAATTGCTGATTCCAACTCACAGAGCACAGATTGAATGTCATTCTTTTCCTTTCTGAATTGGGATTGGCTTGTTTTGGTTCCAGTCAACATATCAGGTGACACTGCAAACAGAAACTGTCTGTCCCATGAAAGCTCATCACCTAATAAATTATAATGTTTTTTAAAGTGCTACAGGACTGCTTTTTTGTTTTGAGAAGATACGGCCTGACACGGCTACCTCTCTGAGACTATCCTTGGTCTACCTGAGCTTCTTAGCAAGTATGACCCATTTTTATCAGGCCATGTTAGGTAAGTTCATGAATCACAAGTGAGTGAAAAATGCATGCAAGCTCATTATCTGTCTACCAGACTACAACATAAACTCATTGAGCTGTGTATGACATTTGTGCAAACGACAACTCTAGAAGAGCTACAATATGTGAAGTACTTTTCTCACAAAGAACAGATGGCCTTCATTGTACAATATGTTAAAATCGCAGGAAGTTCAAAGGTTTCAACTGAAGAACAATTCATTTCGTTTGATAATTTAACAAAAAAGAAAAATGGAGAAGAAATCACGGCTCATGTATTAGAAATTCTGGAATGTTGCAAATTAAATTTTCAAGTCTGCATTGGCCAAGCCTATGACAATGGATCCAATATGGCTGGGAAGTACAAAGGAGTACAAGCAGTCCTTCTTGAGCAAAATCCAAACTGTATGTTCTCAAGTTGTGCCAACCACACACTAAATCTTGTCAGCATTGATGATGCTGAATCATGCAAGGAAGCAATCACATACTTTGAAACAATCCAGTAATTATACAACCTCTTCAGTAGCAGGATTTGACAATGGGAGATTCTGAAGCAGCATCTACCTGTTTTCCTTCGTGGCATGGTGACAATAAGATGGTCAGCACAAACTGATGGCATTAAACCAGTTGCACAGCATTTGCCTCTGTGACAAAGGCTTGAAGTGCGCTTGAATCTCTTCTGTTCACAGCACAGGCTCACACTCAGCTTGAGTTAATTCAAAAGTACACTTATCCCTCGTTTAATGAGTACTTCACTTCTGAGTACTCACTGAAACAAGGGACACACATATCTACCATTGTTCACTAAATGAGTGAACTTCCCCTGCTTATATGAGTAAGCCACGGCGGGGGGGGCGTGTCCCTGGCCAGTGGGCAGGGAGACCTTTAGCCCCGCAGCTGGAGTGGAGCCAGCCACTGGGTCCCTGGCTGGGGGAGTGGTGAGACTGGCAGCTCTGCTGCTGGAGCCTTCTCCCTCCCTTCCCTCAGACATGCAGCTGTCTGACAGCCCTGCAGCTGTGGGGAGAGAGGGAGAAGGCTCTTAGCCTGGTTCCCTCCCCTGTGCTGGTGGGAATGTGAAACTGACTAGCCGTGAGTTGATCATTTTTGAGGTCCCACTAGCCATGGGGAGACTGGAACCAGCCTGCCCCAGTTCACAGCTCCTGCCACTCTGGGAGCCAGGAAACTGACCAGCCCTGGTGGTTCCTGGCTCCCCTCCCCTTGTAGGAAATTTTGAGTTATGCAGGGGATGCAGGAACAATCCCTGGGTAACTTGAAGGCTTACTGTATTAGTCCCCCCGCCCACCCTGCTGACCTCACCCTCTGCCCGGTTTTAACACTCCTCCAAGGTCCCAAACCACCCCCAGCCGTAGAGCCGCTCAACAGTCTCAAACTGCCCTCAGTCTTAGACTCCCCCTGCAGCCCCACACTGCCCCCAGCCTTGCGCCCCCCCAGGAGCCCCAAACTTCCCCCAGTCTTAGACCCCCCCCCCATCCCTAAATGGCCCCAGCCTCAGACACTCCTCCTCCTTCACCCACAGCCTCTTCACTGAGGCTGCTAGGCAGGGTGGCTCCCCCAGCCTTCCTGCTCGCAGCAGGTAACAGTAGTTAAAACCAATTAACTCAAATGTTAATGTTGCAGCACATAGGCATAAGGTAGTTGCTATCCCTAGTGATGGAAACAGTTGCTATCTCCAGCATCTATTGCTAGTGATAGATATCTGCCTGAGGCAGCAGTGTTAAGAAACTGCAAATGGCTTCTTTAACCGCCACATGCAGCTGGGAACCTTTAACAAATCTAATGGGACCCATGTTTGGGTCCCAACTCATAGGCTGGGAATCCCTGCTCTATATATGCACATCCACCCACCCACCTCCTAGAACCAGAAGGGACCTTGGGAGGTCATCTAGTCCAGTCCCCAGCCCTTTTGGCAGGACCAAGCAACATCCCTGACATCTATTTGCCCCAATCCCTACATGGCCTCCTCAAGGTTTGCACTCACAGCCCTAGGTTTAGCAGGCCAATGCTCAAACTACTGAGCTATCCATACACTACATTCTATTTCTGGTGCCAAACTATTCAAATACATCAGAAAAGTACCTAAACTCAACTGGTTTATGTCCAGTTACAAGCCCTTGGAACGAATCGGAGCTTTTAACATGTATTGTAATGGGAATTTAGTGTTGCTCTTATGAGTTTTCACCAATGAGCAGAAATTTGGGAACCAATTGTGCTTGTATAGCAAGGGATAAGTGTATACATCCAAATTTGAATGCATTTTAATGTCATTCATGCAGATGAAGCTGCTAAAAATGGTCCACAAAACTGATCTTGTAATTAAAGCATGCAGTGCTATATTAGATGTTGAGAGGAATCACACTGACTGACTCCATAAAGATATTCGAAAGATTCATGCTCAATAGAATGCAATCCTTTCTGAGTCCAAATCAGTAGCCCCGGGTATTGACATTTCATCTGAGTTTTCCACCAATCACACTCTAACATTTCAATCTCATGCAGACTGGCACTATCCAGTCAGTGGGTTTTTTTGTTTCGTTTTATTGACTTCATCAAATCTGGGTTTACATGTTGATTTGAGTCACTGCAACAAATTTGTACCCTTTGTGGATTCCTTTTGGAGTTCAGAGAACTAAGTGATGAAGATCTATATTCAGCAGCTGAACAGTTTCAACAAAGGTACAATGAAATTCCAAGACATCTCTGTTACAAGACCATCTTCCTGAAGCGTATACATTCCCACCAACTTCAAATTGGCCTGCAAGCCAACAGAACCACTTCCAGAAATATTCAATTTCAGCCTGTCAGCTGTATTTCCTAATATCACAATTGCATTACTTATTTTTGTCAGTCTCCCTGCATCAGTGGCTTCAGGAGAATGCACATTCAGTGTGTTAAAACAAGCAAAGAACTATCCTTAGGGTGACTATATCTCCCTGTCCCAAATATGGGACAGGGAGATATAAGGGGAAGGGTGCGGGCTCCTCCAAGTCCCAGGGAGCTGGGAAGGAGGCTGCAGCTGCTGGCACTCCCTGGGGAAGCTGCAGCCCTCCAGCACTCCCCAAAAGCCCTGGGAAGTGGCAGCTGCTGGCGATCCCCCCAGGAGCCTGGGCAAGCGGCAGCCGCTGGCAATCCCGAAGAGTTCTGGGAAGTGACAGGTGCAGACAATCCCCTGAGCCCTGGGGAAGTGGTAGCTGCCAGCCTCCCTGGGAGCCCCAGGGAAGCAGCAGCCCATGGCTGAGCCTGGGGAAGTGGCAGCTGCCCACGCTTCCCCAAGGCTCAGGGAAGTGTCTCGTGCCTGCGCTGCTGCTGGAGGAAAAGGTCAGTGGGGGCCGGCCCAAATAGAGGACAATATATCCCTTTTAAAAAATAAGTTGGGATGCCTTTTTGGCTTCCCAAATATGGGACCATCCTGCCCAATATGGGATAGATGGTCACCTTAACTATCATCATTCTACAGTGGGACAAGAGCAGTTGAATGGGATCACAATGCTTAACGTGAATGGTGATGTGGCACATAAATTATATTTTTCTTCAATTATAAATGCGTTTGCACACAGCAAAGCCAGAAAAGCATTCCTAAAATGAGGAGTTTTGCTTGCAGTGGAAACTCACAATTAAAGTTACATTTTTATTACACATGCTATAGGTATAATGATGTAATTGTTACTAAATAAATGTCTCAAGTGTTCACTTTCAATATATATGCTTTTGGTTTTTAGTATGACCCTGTGGATGAGAAGTCAGCTACGTCGGGGGCCTAAGGCAAGGGCTGGGCTGGGGCCTCTATCCTTGGGGTGGCCGGGGCCTCTGTCATTCTCTGAGAAGGCCTGCTTGCAATCCTGAAACACGTATGCACATCTATTCAAACGTAACAAAGCATGTGTTTGGAGGGGTGCAGAAGGGAAATGCATTACCATGGGGAAACATGGGGCCTGAGCTGTTGGATCAGGAACAAAGAGTTTTTGCCTTAAGTTTCATGCTATCAAAGTGCCTTGTATTAGCTATTATAAGACCTGTTAGAAACAAAATATTAGAATGGGGTTGGGTGGGGGAAAGAGGCATTAAAATAACCCTTTCAGCTGCATGACAAATAAAATAAACAGCAAGAGACGAATAAATCCAGGAGTTGATTTATACTTAAATACCAAGTTTATATTTCAGCTTCCTGAACCAGGGGTGGATTTAGGGCAAGTTTGGCCCATATCAGTCCCCTATGATCAGGTTACATGGCCTTTTTAGATTTTAATAGTGTACATGTTTTGACCCAACTGCAGTTAAAAATCTTCTTTTGACTTGGATCTACCACAAATTATGCTGTTAATACTAGATACTCTATAAACCAAGATGGGATTAGAATTACATGGACACATGCCTAGAGCAGAGAGGTAATTTTTTTTGGTAAACACTGAGATGTGCAATCTGCTGAAAACTAATGGACCCCCCCGCCCCCTTGAAGGAGAACTCAGGAGGCAGGCTTTCAAAAATTCTACATTTGCTGAGATTTCACCATGATCTTCCTGAACTTTAGTGGGTGTCTCCTTTATATTCTTCTTTTTCTCCTAAAATGGAACACCTGAGGTTTGGAAATAAAGTTCATTTTCATGTGGAATGAGATTCTTAATATGGTTATAATTTCCCCAATTCAGCCCTAATCCGAATGGATTAAGTACCATAGCTTTATACAAGGGATAACCGTGGCCATACGTATCAAGCAATCCTGCTGCTCAACCTGCCCTCCACCAACCAATCACCTAAGTCCTTACTACCCACAATATTTCATAACCAATCTTTGCCTTCGTGTTCAGTACAGCCACATTTTTAGTCATATGGCACCTGATTGTGGCCCACCCTGCATGCTCATGAAGGGGAATAATGAGCTGTAAGACAATCACTTACTTCCCATGCTTTCTGCCCAGGTCTGGGGTAGCAATATGAAAAGGAGTGCTGCTTTCATGAGGTTGAGTCTCCTGTGAGGTAGGACTGCCCAGGAAGGGACGGAAACAGCTAGAGCCTTGGCTAAATCCATATTTTCACGTGATCTTCACCTTCATGTCTTTACCAAATGAACTTTTGTTTAAATTATACAGCAGGTCCTGGCTTTCGTTATTCTTCCTAATAACTTCCATTATATTTCCTTACCCACAGTGTGCTAAATAGTGCTGCCTAAGCAGAATTAACTTGAAAAATAGCTCTTTAGGGCTACGTCTACACGAGCCCCAAACTTCGAAATGGCCACGCAAATGGCCATTTCGAAGTTTACTAATGAAGCGCTGCAATGCATATTCAGCGCTTCATTAGCATGCGGGCCGCCGCGGCACTTCGAAATTGACGCGCCTCACCGCTGCACGTCTCATCCAGACGGGGCTCCTTTTCGAAAGGACCCCGCCTACTTCGAAGTCCCCTTATTCCCATCAGCCACAGCCTAGAAGTGCTCAAATGAAATATATACACAGCTGTGGAGCACGCTCTAAGTTTTCATAGGTGATATGTTGAAAACTGAAGCGAAACTCACATCTAGTGGCACTTTAGTTTAACAAAATGCCCAGCTCCTTCATTCACAATCTGCCAATGCCCACCTCCTTTTTGCTCTCCTCTGAAGCCATGGACTATAGTGCCCTTCTCCTGTCTTCTCTAGAAGTTTGGATGGTACAGTGATGCTGATAATGTGACATGATTGGCTGATGAGATCCATTTTTTTAGCCATGCTGTGTATCCATGTTCACAGGTATCACTCCCACTGATTTTATTTGGCTCTATGTGTGCATATCTAAGGGCAGAATTTGGCAGACCTTTAGGGGTGTTAGATTTGGAACTCATAAATTGGAGCCAAAGGAAACCCAGAGTAGCTTGCTCCTTTAGTTATTGAATTTTAACTGGTGTCCTGGTGATTGATTGCTTTCATATGACTTAAAAACTCTGGTAATACAGCAAACAATATTAGTGTATAAAAATTCTATGTGTTTTTTCCCTTTTCCATCGTCCCTCTGTCTGTCCTTACACTGTAAGCTCCGGGCTTGGGGAAAGAATTACCTATTCTTCAATAGCTGGGAAGTGATTAGTGCATGGCACACATTAACAAAAACAACAAGACACTATACATTTACAGTGATAAAAAGAGCAACTATAAAATCTACCCTATTTTTCTGCTTTTCCATAAAAATACATTGTCATTGCATCACAGGACAGGTATCTACTCTCCTTGTGGTTCTGGGTCATATTTAATTCTTCCTCTTAGTTTTCCTCTTGATTCCCTTTTGGATTCTTCCTTATACTTGCAGGAGTTTTCATTTTTTAAAGAATTTCTGGTCTTTCTATATTTTTGTTCATTATTTCCTTCTCTCGATAGTGTCTAATTTCCACTTTCTTTTTCAGTATCTTTGCCTCATTCCATTTTGCTCTCCCCCCCGCCCCACTTCTGTTCATTTTCTTACCCTCTTTTAGATTTCACAAACTCTCTTCATGACCTAAGAATTATCCTGCTTAGTTAGAGGTTGCCTGGGAAGGTCTCTCAGCAACAGTTTCTATGAACACACATGCACAGTCCTGTTGCTTAAGTTATTGCCCTAGGCTATCCTGCAGGGGTGGGAGGGGGTCTTTCTCCTTCTCAATGGCTAATTTAAGCGTAGAACCACTTTGGGGCTCTTAAATGCACTGAGAAGGCTATTTTTAAAAGAGTCCTTAATAAAGGCTCTTTTATTTTTTTAAACTTCCCCAGAATACAGTTGTTCCCTGTCAAGGCAGTCTTTAATTTCGTGAGTGCCCCAACTGACCTGTTCCCTGTGGTGCAATATCATACCATACTGGGCAAACGTAAGAAGCTTGCCCCTCAAAACTGCCTGCAAGTGACAAGAAATACAAGACTTAACTATAAACAAAAAAGGCCATTAGTTAGTTATTGATAGGTATTTTCTAAATAAGAATATCTACATTTTTTTCAGAACTATGCAAAGTTGTGTCACAATATACCTGCTCCTCCCCTTCACAGATTTGTTTCTTAGCCTGTCTCATATGTTTACACTGTAAACTCTGTGGGGAAGGTATGTGTAAATCATCTAGTACAATGGATTGTCTAACTGCTACTGTGACACAAATACTACCACCATCCGCAGTGTTGTTATTAATAGAAATACGTGTCACTGTTTCATCATCACTTTTATCCCATTTTACCAAAATCCCAAAATATTCTGGGCAGATTAAATAGGCCCGGATCTGACTCCCACTGAACTCTGTGGAAACACCCCCAAGCCACTTTATTGGGCATTGAATCTCAAATCATAGTAGCATTGCTAACTATAGTAACCACTTACTTTACAGTATGATTACCCAATAATTATGCAAGATAATGCAGTAAGCTATCC
Source organism: Carettochelys insculpta (assembly GCF_033958435.1). NCBI lineage: Eukaryota > Metazoa > Chordata > Testudines > Carettochelyidae > Carettochelys > Carettochelys insculpta. The sequence goes on from NC_134139.1 coordinate 95,820,202, forward strand.
TGCAGCATCCACAATGTTTGCCAAAAATACATGAGCACATTTCATTCATTATCTCTGTTCTTAGCTCATGGCTCTTTATAAACCTTCTTTTTAATTCTGGGGTCAACTGAAGATGTAGTACTGAGAGCTGTCTAAGTATATTTAACCCTGGGGATCATTCCAACAGGCTTTATTAAAAGAAGATCGTATTGTTTTTCCTACTTTCCATTTTTGAAGCTGCTAGGCTTTGGCCACAGGGCATGCTACATATCTGGCTGCAAATAGCCTACTTGGAGCCAAGCAATGTGATGCCTTGACTAATTTCAGCATTCACTTAAGCTAAATTATTTATGACACTCTTGATGCAGGCTTTTGTGTTGTTGGTGTTTTAATGCTGTACTCTCAGTTAGAATAAAGGGATTATTTGCATTTCATTTCAGCTACCGCAGGAGATAAAGTGTGGGTTTTGTTAAAGCTTAAACCAGGTATAATATATTGAAAGTTGGAAATGGGTGGCCAGAAAGGGGAATTTTGTAATTTTAAGCCTAAGCAAATCAGGTTCCATAATGGCGAAAAAAAACGTAACATTTTTGCATAAGCATCTGAAACAACATCAGAAAACAATAGCCAGTCACTTTTTATCAAAAATTCAACCACCTCTGTGGCTTAAGTTATAGGAATTTTAGCTGAGAAAATTGTAATGGAACATCCAAGTTGGTATTAGGAATTGAAATGATTTGCCAAGGGCATGTTTCTTAACTTCCATAGTAATGCAAAATAATCTTCAGAGAGTAGTAGAAAAACCCATGGTGTTTTTTTTAGGAAACTTTCTATTTTCAATAGGCATAAGAGGCATGAAATAAATAACAAAGTAAGATAACATATCAGGAAATGAAAAGCAAAGGGGTATCAATGCCTTACTAAAAAATCCAAGACCATCCCCACAAACTGGAGCCTCTGATGTGCATGTTAAAGTAGAAGTACCTGTTCCCTGCTTTTCTCCTCTGGAGTATTATTAAATGAGGATAAACAGTCCTTTTATTATTTATGGGGACAGCTGTTCTTGTTTATTATGCTTGTGTTACTATCTTTTATGCCAGGTATGAGGACTCTAATTCTTTCTAAAAGAAAGATGTTTTCTTCTTAAAAATAAATAAAATAAAAGGTTGGCGGCCTGAGGCACTAACAGCCAGAGAGAAAGAGAAAGGTGAAAGGGGCCTTTCTTGGGAGCAGTGGAAGTAATGCAGAGATACTAGCTAGAGGCAAGCTAATCCAAAGGACTTTATAACATGCAGTGGACACAAATCCTTAGGGGAGGCTAATGTCACAGTAACATCTCAGCTTACCTCAAAAGTAGTATGGTACACAGGGACTCACAGGGAGATGAAAGCGAAGGAGAAACAAGTAGGGATAAAGAGCTGAATGTTATTAGAGCCATCATTTGCAGAGGACTGGTAGCTCCCCTCCAAAACTGGGGTTAGGACTCAGCAGAAAGAAACATATTTCGCCCATTAAGTTGAATTCAGTTTCCGTAGTCTGTTTCCCTGTTTGCTACCCTACTGGTGTTCCCAGAAAACCCAAGCATCTCTATTTTGTGTCTGGCCACTGCAAGCATTATTAGTGTAAAACAACCTTGGTCCCATCAGCATTCCAGGAGAAGAAACACTCAACCTACTGGGTTATATTAGGTTACTGCAGGCAGACAAGGAAATTAAATCAGCCAATGAGCCTGAGAGACACAGCAGGACAAATACAAAGCTAGTGAGGACAAGGAGCAGTTCTACCTGAAGTGGGGGTTGTGGAAAGATAGGTAGAACTATTCTAATGAGAAAGCAGGGCATTGTTAAAGAGGCAGGGATGATGTTAAGGCAGGATTATTTATTCCACAGGCTGGCTCACTCACAAGGTGGCTACAACTGGGAAATTTTCTTTTCTGGTCTTCCATATGTAACATGATTACTCTGGGGAGAGTTGAGTGCTAAGCTTCATGCGCAGAGACCTGTTTTCACCCCCTTCATGTCTAAACGTTATTTCCGAACCAGAATCTGCTCCTCAGAATGGGGCCCCTCCAGTCTTGCTGTCCATTGTCTTCAGGTGCCACTGCTGCCTGCAGGTGCTGGGGCGCAAGCAGAGCCACCCTGAGGTGAGGGAGGCATGTAACGGGCACCTCACTTAGCAATTAAAATTTTGGCATTGGCATAGGGGGGCAAAGCACTTCCCAAGTGCTACCAAGAGTCACAGACACAGATGGGTATGTTTTGTTTAATAATGTCATTGTTGCCACTTGCTTCAGAAAAATGTGATTACTCTCCATTGATATACAGATATTCCAGTGGAATATGAATGCTTTAACACCACGTATGCCAAAAGAAGGTAGTATCTGCAGTGCCTTTGCATGGTTTATGGCCATGGTAGTCAGTATTCAAATGGTTATTATTTATTATTTCACCTGTCTGGAAAAAGAAACTGCAAGTGCTTTGATAGTTAGAGTGAAGAGTTAACTAGTTTCACTCCTGTTTATGAATATGCCTCAGCTGCACTGCTGAAATCCTTTTCTTACTTCTTGCAACAAAACTGTTTGTGTGATGACAGCGGACAGTCTCTGCTACAGTAGGTTAGTGATTTTGCTCTTGAAATACTGTGGGTCACAACCTTTACAAACTTCACATTCCCAGCTTGAGTGGAACAGTTAACTTCTCAACATGATAAATGATGTCACTGTAGTCTGGGTATAAATTAAGGAGACGATTAATTTCTAATATTTATTCTAAACCTCAGAAAGAGAAAGAATCTGACAAGTATAACAAAGTATTGAATGAATTACTCATCTGTTGATCGAGTGAGTTTTTAAAGAACTCACAAAAGGTGTGAGCTGTGCCCCTGGATTTCATGAAATAATTATTGATATTTCGATCCTGGTGAGCACTGTGGTGCATTTTTAGGCCTGGTGTTGTTGGTTTTAATAAATAACATTTGCAGATAGTGTGGTCAAAAGATACCTGTTTTCTAGATCACATACCGGCATGTGAATGGGAAAAGTATCTTCCAGCTATTGTGTGCATGGGAGAGTGATCTGAAAATGATAGCAGGAAGCTAGTATCTAGCACTTTCTTTGCAATAAATATTGATAGTTAAATGTGTTTATTCTAGCCCTTAAGCTCAAACTTAATGTCAGAGCTAGCAATGATACTGTGACCCAATTATGATTATTTCTATATCGTCATGCTTTTCAGGAAACTAACTGGGACAAGCCTCTGTCTCAAGACTTAGCAGAACCTTCGTACTACGTCAGGAGAATGAGAAAGGAAGAAAAGTTACGTAAGGATGATATGACACGATAAACTGAGTATGCACGCCTCTTATTAGGGCATAAACAGTGTTTTTTCTGTAAAATGAGGAGCCCTCCTTGCCTCCTCCCCCACACCTGCCAGGTATCACAGTGGCTGCGGCTGCTGCAGGGGCAGTGGGGGCTCCAGCTCCTGGCCCCTGCTGCTGTGGGGCAAGTGGAAGCTACAGCTATCAACCCTGCTCTGCCACTGGGCGCAGGGGTTCTAGGTCCAGCCCCAGCCCCATGGCAGCTTCCTGGCCCCTGGGCTACTGTGGTGTGGCAGGGACTCTGTCAGCCCCACTGCTGGGAGCTGGCTGGGACCTAAGCCCTGCTGGCAGCCCCAGCCCCAGCCCCAGGAACTCTGGCGAGGAGCTGTCAGTACACAGTACCAGTAGAAAAAAAGCCAAATATATAAGTTTTAGTCTTAGTGAGCACCAGGTATATATTCAGAGTTAAGTTCACCAACACACACTACCCTTCCTGCTAACAAAGCTACATTGGTCTATTGCTGAGATTCTACTGTCAGGAGGGTTTAATTAGTTTTGCTACAGCACCAAAAGCAGACACAGCACTTTACAATTATAAAGTAAATAGTGGTCCCTTCCCTGAATGTCTTGCTGTTTAATTTTTCTGCAAACCTATCCCCTTTTATTTGAACATGGCCCCCCTGTAACATGCTGGCTCATTACAATGTCCAGTGTAGTTTGATTAAAGCTAGTCATAGCAACATTCCATACACATTTTGCACCAAGTCAGATAACACCTGGACACTGTATCCAAGTATGTAGTGTGACATACATACACCAAGGGATGGAGGAACTTACATCCCATGGGAATCAGTGAGCTTTATTCAGCCTAAATACCTTTGTGAAGCCCACACACAGTGCCTAACTCTATGACCCTCTCTGAGAGTGAAAAAAGAGTGTTGATGTTTCAACACTGGTGATGATGGCTCAGGCAAGACACCTGAACTTGGTCCTAGAGGGAAGAGGTATGTTTGGAGCTGGCTGGCTAGCCTGGACTGTCGCCAGTGCTCTAAGGTCCACGCTGCTATTTTTAGCACACTAGCTCAAGATGAGCTAGTGGGAGTCTGTCTATTGAAAGTGAGAAGCACAACTCTCCACTCCAGTGCCGACACACCCAAAGGCAATTGCAAGTATGGATGTGTGGTCCCACCAGCTGTTAGGGTCCATAAAGCTTCAGTTGCTGCAGCGCCTGCCACAGTTACTTAGCCTGATACAGCTGGCATACTAACGGGCACTGGTGACCACAGGATTTCAGGAATGCCACAGCGGCAGTGTAGATTTCCTAGAGCAGTGTTTCTCAACACCCCCCACCTTTTTTTTTTGTATCAAGTACCCCTTTTTTTAAAAAAAATGTGCATGTACCCCCAGATTTCTCTCACATACCCCATGGGTATGCATACCAGGGGTTAATAAACATGGTCCTAAGGTAATCTGAAGTCTGGAAACAAGCACCATTCAACCTTTCCAGCTCACTGTACTCTTTTCAAGAGTCAGATTGGTTTTGCATACCACCAAGTTACAACTCACTTAAAAATTACTGACACACAAAAAAATGCAAAAAAAATCACAGAAGACTGTTACTGAAAACTTGCTGACTTTCTACCATCCTATCATCAAATAAATGAACTGGAATAGAAATACTGTACTTACACTTCAGCATAAGGCATATGAAGCAGTAGAAACAAATCATTGTCTGAACAAACTTTTAGGTTGCACTGACTTTACTAGTGGTTCTTATATGCCCCTTTGTAAAACTACACAAATGGCTAAATAAGTTGATGTAGGCCCCCCCCCCCGCCCCCGGAAGACCTCAGTGTAGCCCCAAGGTACACATACCTGGTTGAGAAACAAGGTCCTAGAGCTTAAGAACAGAAGGGTTCATTAGTCTGATCTGTATATCACAGCCATTAAACCTCACCTGGTTCCTTCTATTCTGAGCCTAATAATTTCTGTTTTGACTAAAGTACATCTTCTAAAAGGCATCCAGTTTTGAGTAGAAAAAATGAAGGTTTTATCTGAGTATCCACCAGCTCTGTTGGTGGCATGTCCCAGCAGTTTACTTCCTTTTTGGTAAAAAACTTATGCCTTGTTTCTCATTTGAATTTGTCAGGCTTTAGCTTCCAGCCAGAGGTTTTTGTTGAGCCTTTCTCTGCTAGATTAAACAGCCCGCTACTAAATTCAATTTTTTCCCAGTGAAGGTGCTTAGACCTGCTAATCAAGTCACTTTGAAATATTCTTTTTTAATAAACTGAATAGATCGCGCTCTATGAGTTTCTCATTGTAAATCATCTGCAAATTTTTTTATCTTTGTTATTTCCAGAGTGAAGTGAAAATATAAATATTCCTTGCTTGACAGAACAGGGAAAAGCCAGTGGGTCCAGTGAAATCATCAGTGTTTTCAGTCTTACATTAAGAAGTAAAAAGCTGTTGAGTCTTATATTTTCATAACCCAGTTATTTTAGTCTACTTCACTGGGACTGCTCCTGGCTTTAGCACCCCACTGAGCAGTCTGTGCTTACAGGATCAAACCCTGAGCAGATTAAAAATGAAAGAATTTTAAAAATCAAGCATACTTGTCGGCTTTCTACTGCATAGTTTATGCTTCAGTCAGCTTGGACAATGGAGCGTGTGGGTCACTTTGCCTTTCTGGTTCTCATGACTAAGGCTGTTTTGATCAGTTACCTGGTCTGCAAATGTCTCAGGGGAAAGTTGTAACCCTCCGCAATACTCCCCCCACAAAACTAAAACAAACAGGAAGCCCTCCAATGGCTTTACCTGCAATTATAAAAATGTATTTTAATAAAAACATTTCTATTATTAGGTTTTCTAGAACAAATCAAGAAAACACATGATACAATTTGGTCTACGGTCCTGTACCTGTGGCTGTGCGTCTCTGTGTGTGTATATATATGCATATGCACTTAGTTATTTTATGCTTTTTAAAATGAAAACACTTTTATCGCTGTTACAAGCACAGAAAGGAGCAAGGATAATGAAGTCTTGTGTTTAGCCTCCAGGGCCTGGTGACAGGCGGCTGCACTACAAAACTTGCTTTGTAACCTCGGGCAGATCACATAGCCTAGAATTTTCCAGAAGCAGACCCTGATTTTAGAGCCTTAATTGAGCCATTGAAGGCCTGACTTAAGGGGCACTGAGACCCTGTATCTGCCACTGACTTCCATAGGAGCTAAAATTCTCAATAATTCTGAAAATCTAGTCCAAGCTACTTCAGTTTTGGAGTCTAGGAATGAGGTACCCAAACTCTGGTGTCACTTCCGTAAAAATGTAGCCTTAATCAATAGTGCATCTAATGTTATGAGGATAACATTGACACACTATGAGGTTTTTGTGACATTAAGTTAATTAGTCTTTATAAAGTGCTTTGAAAATCAAATAGAAAGTGCTACAGATTTCAAAGTATTATTTAATGCTACTAATTCCAGGATGAGGGGTTTTTTCTTAGCATACACTCCACTTCTTGGTGCTTAAAAGCATAAGGCTGAACAATAGACTGTAAGCATCCTGGTATGCAATGTGATAATGCACATCTTGATGTGGTAATTATGTTTACATTTCATGGCTCATAACGGTTTATTTGAAAAGGATCCGCTGAGAATGTATTCAAAAGACCGTCTCAATCAACAGTATGGTAAAGGAGCAGTTTGTTTGTTTTTAAACCTAACGTAAATCATAGTTAATGGCTGGATGTTGGCACAGCTCTTTTGGACAATCAGCAAACTCCTTCCTCACAGAGACCTTCCAGCTCTGAAGAAAGGCATGGCAAGAAGAGAACTAACAAACATACAGACACATTCATTTTCTAGCATACAAGATCAATTTGTTATTGCAGGGTCAATTGAGAGCTTCTTACACAGCCTTTAGTTTAAAAATCTCAAAGCAATTAACAAACATTAAATTTCCAAGCATCCTTGTGAGTTTCATGTTGGCACATAAGGTGCACGTTTTGCAGATCAATAAACTAAACCCCAGTGAAGTTAATGTATTCAGCCAGGATCATACAAGTTCATTAGTAGCAGAACTGAGGATGACACCTAAAAATGTAGCTGTCCCGTCCTTGACTCTGACCACTAGGTTATACTCTATTCAGCTAAAGAAATAAAGAGTGAACATTTTTGTTTCCTTCCAGATACTGTTCCTTGGTAGCATTCGATGTTATGCCAACTGCTCACTGTATCACATGGTTTCCCAAACTGGGGGGCTGGCCCCATGGGGGCATGAAGAAATTCCAGGGGGGTACAAGGCAATCCAGTGCCCCCCCATCCAAAGAAGGAGCCAGCCTTTGCTTCTGGCTTTCAGCCCTTGCCATTTCACCTGGGTGACCGGGTGTAGCCACTATAAAAAGCAGGCAGCTGGCAAAGACCCACATACAAAGGTGTGTGTGTGGGGGAGGATGGGGTTAGATGAGGGGCTGGGGGTGCCTGCCTCGGGTAAGCAGGTTGGGGATAAGGTAAGGGGGCGGGGGCTGGTGGTACCTGGCTTTGTGGGAGGGGAGGGGCTTGGGTGGCCAGCCAGCTAGCAGGATTCACGGGGCTTGGGCGTCTGGCCCTGGCATCACAGGGCTCAGGCAGCTCGGGCTGGCAGGCAGGCAGCTGGTTTCTGTAGCATGGGGCTCGGGTGGGTGGGCAGTGGTTGGCCTGGGCAGTGTGGGTTTCGGAAGGTGACTCTAGCAGTGCAGCTGGGCGGGTGGTTGATGGCTTGCCCTGGCAATGTGAGGCTCGGGCAGGTGATTTTGGCAGTGCAGCCCTCAGGTGGCTGGGACAGCTGGCACAGGCAACTGTGGCTGCACCAGGCACCTGCAAGGTGTCAAGGCAAACTATTAGTGCTTATTTTTAATTTTAAATAACATTTTATATCAAGTTTTTGTGTTTATAGTAAATTACAAAATGACTTTTTTTGTTAAAAGAGGGGGTTGGGTGATGTTAAAGAAGAGGTGGGGGCACTTGAAGGGTTCTCAAAAATCAAAAGGTGGGGCATGATACCGAACAGTTTGGGAACCACTCTCTTATCAGGAGAAGTTCACGCACAGCTCTGCCTGACAAATGGCTCAGCAGCACAGAACGTGTGCATTCACTCTGCTTAGTGAGCGTAAGCACTGGATGTAGATGTGCCACTATTCAGTGTCATGGGGACAGATAATACTGTAATGACAACATAATCAAGTTTGAATGGTCTGGGAGCTTTAATGGATTGAATGGGGCTCTCCAGTTCTGACAAGTTGGTGACAGAATTTGCATGGTCTGCATAGTTTAGAGCATTCTTCAATATCTCATCCTGTGCCAGACAAACACCACAAGTTTTATACTCTCTGGAAAGTGCTCTCCATATCAACCTCACCAGCAGAGAGTTCCTGAGCCATTCTCTGAACGCAGAGGGGTAACAATGACTATTGAAGTAAGTTGTGGCCCTTATTAAGAGCTGCTTTTCTCAGGACAATTAGGGAAATCCTAAAGGCATCAAGCAGGCTCACTCAAACTGCCTCAGAAAAAGGATGTGCTGTCTTATCTCCTAACACCCAGGAGGTCTTATCCAGGGCAATGGGGACCAAAAATCTGTATCTCCTGGCTGTCTTAGTTTGCACTCACAGTCCATTGCCTAGTGGCCAGGTACCTGCATCACAGCTGGCTCCTTTTGACAGTCTTATGATAGGGGGCTAGGCAGTGAATGAACCATGAGACCATCATGCAGCGGTCATCCCTTGTGTTCAGTGTTGAGTTACATGGGTAAGGCAGCCTGGGGAAGCATTTACAGGTACTACCTCCATCTAGCCACTTTTATAATTAATATAGTTAACTAAGATAATTTAAAAGAAAAGGCAACAGGCAGAATCACCCTGTGAGGGTGGGATAATATGGTCATATCATGAGACAGGCCTAGGAGCTATATTCATCAATGCATGACCATTCTCAATGATTTATTCCCACCATGTTTTGTCAGTGCTGCTGCTCAGGTCAAAAGAATCTCTCCTGCTAACATAACCAGCTTCAGATAGTCTGATACTGAAACAAAAATCGACCACACCATATGTTAGATAAAGCCTCCCTTTCCCTTTGCCCCTTGCTTAGCTGCAGCAACTTCTGGATCAACCAGGACTTCCAAGTCAGCAAGAAGTGAGAGTAATTTGGTTGAACCAGACACATGGCTTGTTTTTAGTCCTTTTTGCTTATTGTGAATTAAGGTCACATCTATAGTAAGAGCTAGTTGTGTGATTCCCCAGCTTCTGTACACACACTCATGTCAGTGCTGACTCATGCATCTGATGAAGCGGGTCTTTGCCCACGAAAGCCTATTGCTCCAAAATATCTGTTAGTCTATAAGGTATGACAGGACTTCTTGTTGGTCTCGAAGATAACAGACGAACACAGCTACCTCTCTGATGCAGCTTCTGTACACATGCTCACGTCAGTGCTCACTGAACTAGCTCATGCATATAACAGTATAGCTGCAACAGCACAGGTAGTGACAACAGAGGCATGACATGGCTGAGTTCAAAAGCACCTGAAAATGTATTTGGTGCAGCTCAGCAATTCCTCTGTTTCCACTGCCAACGCTATTGTGGCTCTATTGCTACACCTGTACTAGCTTGAACATGCATACAAGAGCAGGGGTATCACACCCTGCGCTCATAGTGTAGATGTAGTCTTTGTGGTGCAGGAGCCATCTTTTACTCTGTGTTTGTACTGTGCCTGCTTAAGGGGGGGGGGGGGGTCCTAAGTGAGCCTTCCATTCACTAATGTCATACCAATGAATCATTGTGCACCTTGGCAGATATATACAGTATCGACTTTTCTCACCAGTGCGTAAAATGGTATCCTGGTTGCAGAATACATCTTACTTGAATGCCCACAAATAGCCAGCAGTTTGGACACACTTCATCTGTATGGGCAATATCACAGATTTCATATCCCTTATGCCAGTGTTTCCCAAACTCGAAGCACTGGCATACCCGTTTGGGACTCTGGCGTTATCAGCGTACACCCTCTGCCTGTGCTATCCCAGTGCTTGGCTCCTGATTTTTAGTCATTTGTTTTCTGCCAGGTACCACTCTTTGGGAAACACTGCTTATGTCTTCAAAAAGCCCCAGTTAGCAATATCTATTAAAAAAAAAACAGCTGAGAAATCCACTTTAAAATAACCAGCAGCATGGGCTGCCAAACTGCAGTTTTCTGATCCTTCCGTTAGAAAGAAATTTGCTTGTGGTGCAATTTGTGAAGGCTCCTTATTCCAGCAAAAATACATTGAGCAGTGTCAGGTTACCAGAATCAGCCTTAAAGCTACTGTTTCCTAAAGGGAAAAAAGCATACTTCACATGCAGTGTTATTTAGTACATGCAACTTTAAGAGACAAAGCAGCAGGGATATAAGAAACAGGAGCATTTAGGTTTGTGTTTTACTATAAAACCGAGCAGGGTAACCAAAGATACAAATGGTGTATGGAAATAACCAGTTTGTAAAACTAAGCCGTAATAACTTTCCTCACAGTGACAGTTTCTCCAGGAAACAGTGCTCTGAAGGATAAAATAATGCCTTTAGAAGGTTGCTAAGGGCAATTGTAGCTCTCTTTAAACCAGTTAAGCTGAAATATTTTGTGTGGAATCAACCTCCTGATTGCCTCCAATGCACTAGAGATAAGATAACATCAATTCTTCCAAGATAAAGCCACTTTTTCAGTGACTTGTACCTTCAGAGAAAAATAGAAGTGGGATAGAACTTTGGCTGAACTGTCTAGGTTCATAGGCAGTGAGAGGCATGAAGAGGAAAGTATTCATAATAATCAGTGAAGCCATGACAAAGCTCTCTTTTTAGAGGAATGCAGGGATTTGGAGCTAGGAGAATGAAACAAAGCAGCGGACCAAATCTTCAGGTGCTGGAAATAGGGTAGCTCCATTAAAGGCAACAAAGTTAAGTTGCTCTGCCCCAGGATCTATTTTTCCCCCCATGGCGATTTTTCTCCTCTTATTTTTTTTCGATCTTGCTGGAGCAGAAGGAGCAGGTACAGAGTGATGCCTTGGCCACAGAAGGTAGCCATGGATCAAACACTGTGACTCCAAAAGGGAGTTTGTCATTGCTTTTGAGAGTATCTGCTATTTACAGAAAGCCGGCAGGATATTCTAAGTGGATGGGTTTAGGAAAGACTCTGGACAAGAGCACATCCCCAGGAACTCCTGAGGGCAACCCAGCTCAGAAGTGATAGCCCTTTTAAAAGCTCCTGTATAGGTATTAATGCTGCACTGAACTCAGCCTAGGAACCCTCTAGTACAGTGGCACTCTGAGGGAAATAAAGACAGATGTCTGCAGAAATGAAAACGGGCAGTCCGCCCTTGTGTTTATACTTCTCTTTTTCTGTGGTGAAGACTCCCAAAAGAAGCCTTGGTGTCAGGCTGCTGAGCTTGGGTCTGACTTCTGTGTACTGTTCTTAAGGCAACAATGGACCTGCACGAATGCAAGGCCTGTGAAGGAGGGACAGGGATGAAGTTGTGTGGATTGTTTCTGAGATCTCTAGCTTGGCTACAGAAGACCACAGATGTGTAGGAGCCTTACTTTGGTGAGAGACAAACCTACAGTTACATAGCTGGCTACTGTACAAACTTTTAGAAAGTTAATCCAGGCAGGCACATGCATGTTTGATATGTTTTTTCGGTCTGTTTTTTTGTAATTAGAGGAACTGCAGCAGCTACTAACTCATGTTTCTTTAACTACCGCTGCTGGAGTGCTCAGGTTGGAGCAGTAGGGTACCTTAAGAGATTTCCTTATTACAGGTATTTGCCTGCATGCTTGCTGTAATGATAGAACTCCATTAGACTGGTGTTGCAGGTTAATCCGAAACCCAATAAAAACGTCATGTATGCATATTTGGTTTAAGGTTTTCTGTGAGGGGAGCGGGGTGGAATTATAAGCAAGATTGGACTCACATATTTTTACTAAAACCTGCCCGTCTCCCTTGCCCCTGGTGCCAGAGAGATCTTAAACATGCTGTTTAAGTTCAGGGCATTTCAGGGGTAATCCTCTGATGCACAGTCAGTGCTTATGCAGAGGAAGAGATTAAAAAGAAATAAATGTCTGATTCATACCAATCTAAATGTTGACACATTGCAACCTCATTAAGAAAGCATTCCCTGAGGCTGAATTCCTACCGACATACCTGTCAAGTGACACTACATTCTATGGCTCTAACCCGCTGCTATCACAGAATGAAATCCTAGGCTAGCTGTTGTGCTCTCCCTTCATCCCCCTCCCCTGTTCCTCACGCTAATTGCCAGGTCTTCTCCATCTCTTCTACCCTGATCAGGTCTTTGTCAAGTGTAGTTGGTTTGGCACCTATTATGCTTTTCCAAACAGCAGAGGTAGACAATGGGCAAATGAGAGAGGGGATATTTTGGCAAACTTTCTGTAGCAGTTATGACAACAGAACTATCTGATGGTTTTCAGTTGGCACGTTGAAGGGCTTGCATGCTCTTTTGTACTGCTGTTGGTTAAGAAGAGTGAAATGACCAAAATTTATGCAATACATCTGTGCACATAGTCCATTAAAAATCAGGATGAGGAGAAGAAAGCAAAAGGATTCTGATGTTATTATCTAGTTAGGGCTGATGCATTTTTTTCTTATTAAATGCTATTTTGTATAAATAAAAAAATCTCAGTTTTTCTCCCTACAACAAGAAAGAACATGCACAAAAAAGGAATCTTGGATTCAGTTTTTCTTTCAAAGCACCTGGCAGCTTTCAATACTTAAACCTTTAGCAGGAATAAATCTTAAACAGATATTTTAAAAGCATAGGGTCACAAGAATATTAACTCTAGAATAAATCTGTGTCACATTAGGATGACCTCAGTGATAAGTTCACCATTCTCCAGGCTCCAATATATTTTACCCAGACTCTGTGGATCTCAAATGCTCTGTGTTATGAAGGTCACCTATTAAATGTTCACTACAAATTCCATCTGTAGAGGGACCACCCAGCTGTGTACACATTTTTACTATCAGTCTGGCTATAATCAAGCTTGATTAGTTCTTCTGAAAACATTTCTACACTTTTGTGCTGTTCTGTAAAACAAATGGAGGCCCTTGGCTACTCACAGTTGAGTTACAATTCTATATGATTAGTTCCACATTGGAATATAACAGATATAATTTAACCCTATTTTATATGTGAGTAGATGTAGTATAGGTTCTATCTGCAATACAAATCAACAGCGTTGGGGATCTGGTTAGGACAATATGATTTGCCCCTGGATACAGATAAAACGGTGTAGATGGGTCCAAACTCTGCTTTGTATCAACTCCTTGCACCTTATTCTGGATCTAATCTAACAGGGACTGATTTGTGCCATTTTGCGAAATTGCAATATCTCAGGCTGGTGGCCTGGTGCTTCAACCACACAAATAGTACAACCAAGCAAATAGTACAGCCAAGCTCTATTACTGCATACCCTGGAGTAGATAATTACCAGTAGAACAAGAGAAGTAGTAGGTCTTTAAAGCTATGTGGTTATGTATAAGGTATCCTGCCACTATGAAAAATAGTTCCTAGTTTTAAAACATGAAAAATAGTAATATAAAATTTATACAAACACTTACGCTATACATACCTTTTCCTGCTGTATTTTCTCTGAATTACTTGGATCCCTTCTGTTCATCTCCTAGTTCCAGAAGCTGAGTAATCAGTACAGTAGCAGTTTATGGCTCAGCTGCCACTTTCAGTCAGTTTCCAATGTAAACACTAAATATGGGACATTGAGCAGTTCCCAATTCAGCTTTAATACGCAACCCGCTGCTCCACACACACACACACACACACACAGTTAGGCATTGCTCAATGGGTGGCCAACTGCTGTTGAAATGGCATTCTGGCACTTCAAGGGAAGGTCACTTAATAACTGTCACTTCTTCAGGCCCCAGGTTCTTCAGCCCCTCAGGTTCTTGCCCCTGTCTCCTTCTCCCACACAGGATATAGAGCTTCCTCCTTTTCACCTCTCGCCTTCATTAAATCCTGTCCATCACCTTTCCCTTAACATAAAGGACATTCTGCTTGTATATTAGAGATTGGGTCTCACTAAGAAGCACTGAGAGTTGGTGATCGGCTGTGACATTATCACAAAGCCCTAACCAGCCAAAATGTGGTTTTGGACAGCTGATGTCCCAAGCTATACTTTAAATGAAGAATATTATTACCTTTAATTAGGTATCCAAGTCAAACTGGTCTCACATTTTCAGGATAAAAGTAACCCGGGACTAATTTTTCCAGACCTGCTCTTCCAGTCGGTTAGGCCTTTTGCCAGTTGTCAGAATTACATGGGATAAAAACGGTTTGATCAAATGGAGAATCAGGCCCTGAAAATTCTCACATGCTAGTGAGAATACAACAGATACCAGTAGATAAGTTCTTGAATACCCAGTAACTCATTTTGAACATTGTTTCCTGATTTCATATTTGTCAAGATATAATTTGGGGTTCATAGAAGATGGAATTATTTTCTTATGGCAATTATGCTACCAATGCAGGTCAATATTTTACCTAGGAAATTAAAAGAAAAGATGAAGGGTCATTTTTCTTTCTCTCTGTTAGTTGCCTGGTACTTTTCTTGGTCTGCAACCTTCCTCACTCTGCTGCCCATGTTTTTTTTGAAGGTCTCTATTATTTCACATCCTTTGGTGTTTTTTTGCCTCTCTCCCAGCTACACCTTTAGCCCAGAACCACCTCTATCTCATTCCACATTTTTTCATGGCCTCTCATCTGTCATGATATTCTCAAATTTACCTGAGATATTTCTCTAAACCTCATATAAATAATAATTTCTAAAAGCTGTCACCAAATCCCAGAATGCTTCCTGTCCTAAGGGCTAATATTAGGCCTTTGACTTAGTACTGCACAACATTTTGATTACAAACCTAGCTTAAAATAAAATTAACACAGGACATATTAAAAACTGGCTAACTGATAAGTATCAAAATGAGATAACAAACAGGGAATCAAGTTGGTTTGTTTCCAGATGGGATCACACAGGGAACTGTTCTTGGCCCTACATCAATAAACATTTTATCATAGACTTGCCGGGAAAAAAATAAACATAAAATCATCAGTGATAAAGTTTGCAGGTAACACAAAAACAGGGAATAAGGAAGGCAATAGATTCAGAGTGATTTGGATCGCTTGATAAACTGGGCACAAGGAAGCAATATGTGTTTTAATGTTGTTAAATGTAAATATACGTATCTAGGAACAAAAAATGTATGCCATACTTACAGAGTGAGGGATTCCGTATGGAGAATCAGCAGCTCTCTAAGGTTAGAAAGATTTGTCGATAGCAGTTTTTTGTTGGAAGATATTTTGCAACAAAACCTCTGTTGGCAGATTGCATCCAGACCACCAAAGCAGATTGAAAGAGCGAGCTGCTCGGTCAACAGAGGACGGACAGACTGTCCAGCTTTTCTGTCAGCAAAATGGCCAACCAGAAGCACAGCAGACATGGTTGCCCAGTGTCCTGGGAGCCCTGTTTGTCAACAGAAGCCCCCACCTGAATATCCAGACTGGCTTTTTGTTGACAGATCTCTGAGGGAGGCTTTCTTCCTCACGGCGAGCAGGCTATAGCTGTCAACAAAAGTGCTGCGCTCTGTCAACTTGCTGTCAACAGAACACCCTTGGGAATCTGGATGCTCCACAGGTTTTGTCGACAAAATGGCTGTTTTGCCAACGCAACTGTCTAGTCTAGATACAGCCTAAAAGACTGAAGGTTGTTGGTGCGTGTTAGCTAATCAGCTGAACACAAGGTGCCAGTGATGCTGTGGCCTAAAGAGCTAATGTGATCCTGATACATCCATGGGAGAATTTTAAGAGGAGAGAGGTGACGTTGCGGCCGTGTTTGGCGTAGATGGAACACTGTGTCCTGTTCTGGCATCCACAAGTCAAGACACTGATAAAGTGGAGAGGATTCAGAGAAGAGCCATGAAACTGGTTAAAGACTTAAAATAAGTACCATACAGTGGAAGACCCAAGAAGCTCAGCTTATTCAGTTTAACAAAGAAAATGTTAAGGGGTGACTTGATTATAATTTATAAGTACCTACCTGGGGAACCATTATTCTATAGTGAGCTCCTCAGTCTAACAGAGAAAGGAATAATGTGATTCAATGGGGAAAAGCTAGACAGACTGGAAATAGGGCCTATATTTTTACAGTAATTAAGCTTTGGAAATAATTTACATGATCTACCTCCAGTCGTGGTGGATTCTCCACCTCTGAAAATTTTATTATCAAAATTGGGTAAGTCTTCTAAAAAGATCTGCTAGACGAATTATGTCAGTGAAGGTCTAAGGCCTATGTTGCATAAGAGGTCAGACTGGATGATCACACTGGTCCCTTCTGGCCTTAGACTCTGAGTTTATGGAAATAAACTCTTTGACAAAAATCTCTGTTACCTTCTCAAATAAAGAGTAACTCTGTGATCGTCAGCTCATTTATATTTCACATGCCTCTCTCTCTCTCACTCTCTCTCTCCCGTAGAGCCAAGCCTCCTATGTAAAATAAAATAATTTGTCCCTGAGCACAATTAAAAAAATTGTTAGGAGAAGTCCTTCCAAGGGCCATTTCTCTAGTTAAGGATTAGTGTAAGAATACCTCAACACTGGCTTTATGAGTTGCTGGGTGGTTCTCAATTCTCATTTCACAGCAGTTCCCCATCCCCATTCTACCCTTCCTCCCCCAAGCACCCCTTCCCAGCCTGCCATGACTTTTCTCACAGACAATGACTTACATTCTAGGATGGCATGGCTATATAAAAGCTGTCATATGCTTCTCTGGATATTATTTTGATTATAGAATGTTCACATCTGAATTAGTCTCCACTTAGAGCTAAATAGCTGTATCAGCACCTCACAGTGGTAGGATGTTTCACATTGCTAGGCACTCTTGGTCTTGGGAGGTGAGCAGTTCTGTCTCACCCTTTACAATTACAACTGTCATGTCTCCTGGAAAATATTTCTGCTGCTCAACTTCCTAGAATGAATGGTTCTCTCTGCAAGGACACTCAAAGTAGATGTATAGCTCAGTGGGTTGCACATTGGCCTTGTAAACTGAGGGTTGTGAGTACAATCCTTGAGGAGGCCACTTAGGAGAGAGGGGCAAATGGATTTTCAAAAGAACTGCCATGAGATGGGGTTTGGTCCTGCTGCAAGGGCAGAGGACTGGACTTGATGGCCTCTTGAGGTCCCTTCCAGCTCTATGAAATATGTATGTATAAGTAATTTCCCTGAGTGACTACTGACAGCCTCTTGATGCTCACTGTCCCCTGTGGGTCTACACCTCTGGCAGAGGTCCATAAAAGCGTGTGTTTATTTTTAATGTGTATTGCACTGATTGTCATGATATATCTGTGCACCACAAAAAATTAAAACAAGCTAGTGCTGGCAACTTGGACAGCTCAAACACACTAACAGCCCTGTCAAAACAAAAAGCGGTCAAGTAGCACTTTAAAGACTAGCAAAATGGTTTATTAGGTGAGCTTTCGTGGGACAGACCCACTTCTTCAGACCATAACCATTTTGCTAGTCTTTAAAGTGCTACTTGACCGCTTTTTGTTTTGATAGTGTATAGACTAGCACGGCTCCCTGTTACTAACAGCCCTTGACTGAAGTAAGCATAACAGATGGCTCGTATAGGCTACGTCTACACGTGCACACTACATCGAAATAGCTTATTTCGATGTAGCGACATCGAAATAGGCTATTTCGATGAATAACATCTACACGTCCTCCAGGGCTGGCAACATCGACGTTCAACTTCGACGTTGGGCAGCACCACATCGAAATAGGCGCTGTGAGGGAACATCTACATGCCAAAGTAGCACACATCGAAATAAGGGTGCCAGGAACAGTTGCAGACAGGGTCACAGGGCGGACTCAACAGCAAGCCGCTCCCTTAAAGGGCCCCTCCCAGACACAGTTGCACTAAACAGCACAAGATCCACAGAGCCGACAACTGGTTGCAGACCCTGTGCATGCAGCATGGATCTCCAACTGCAGCAGCAGCAGCCAGAAGCCCTGGGCTAAGGGCTGCTGCACACGGTGACCATAGAGCCCTGCAGGGGCTGGAGAGAGAGCATCTCTCAACCCCTCAGCTGATGGCCACCATGGCGGACCCCGCTATTTCGATGTTGCGGGACGCGGATCGTCTACACGTGCCCTACTTCGACGTTCAACTTCAAAGTAGGGCGCTATTCCCATCCCCTCATGGGGTTAGCGACTTCGACGTCTCGCCGCCTAATGTTGATTTCAACTTCGAAATAACGCCCAACACGTGTAGCTGTGACGGGCGCTATTTCGAAGTTGGCACTGCTACTTCGACGTAGCGTGCACGTGTAGACGCGGCCGTAGTCTCAAATTAAGAAAAAGCCAGAGTGAAAAAAATTACGTCTTGCAATACGTCCTGCAACCTCTGCTGGCACTAACTGGTGTTAAAAAGGAATATACATATTAAACCCATAGAATCATGATGAGACTGTCCTGGCTGTTTGCTCCAGGGAGCCCAGTCCTGGGAATAGACAGCAAGGGCATTTGGCTGATTGCAAAAATGTAGCAGCCTAGGGGAGGAGAGGTGGTCTCTCCCACCAAAGTCAGTGGGAGTCATGGGCATTTGAATGAAGAAAAGACGGTGCCTTAAGCATCCATATGCAATCTAGCCTCCAAAGGATTTGTTCCCCTTTTGACGGTTGCATTGTCATTTTGACACTTTTGTGTCCTCATTTCTTTTTTGTTTTTTAACAATGTCAGCCTTTAATTTTGCTGGTCAGCTTTTGCTGATTTCATTTAAGGACTTTGTTCAGGGCTGTCCTTGGTATTAATGGGGCCCTATTCAAGATTATTAAACTGCTGACCCCCCAGTGTGTAGAGGGGGCACAGCTCCTGCACAAGACCTGTTTGGAGGCCACATTTCTCCAGAGCAGCCTCCCCCCCTTGCCCACCCCACTGACAGAGCCCTTCAGATGAACTGTCACGGCTTGAATTAAATTGGTGCAAATTTTAAAACAGTTTAAACATTTTAAAAATAATATATGAAAAAGTTGACATTTTATTTATGGTGTCATTTATGGTATGCAGCCCCTGAACTGAACCAGGCCCACATCCCCACTAAATCATAGGTGCTGGTAGAGGGAGATGGGGCAGGGCAACTGGGTTTTCCCCAGGGTGCTGGTGGTGGTGGTAAAATGGGGAAGGGGGAACTGGGTCTCACCCAGGAGGGCTGATAGTGAGTGGGCGGACAGGGCGGGGGAACTGGGGCTTCCCCATGGGCACTGATGTGGGGGGTGGAATGGAGCGTTCCCAGGGGGTGCTGATGTGGGAGAAGGGGCAGGGGGGAACAGGGTCCCCCATTACTCCCTGGGACCCAGGACAAGGGGACTTACCTAGCGTAGGGAGCACCCATGGGGCAGGGTCTGTCCACGGACTGCTGGTGCCTCCTTCTGCCCAGCATGGGCTGGGATCGCCCACACTCCCTGTCCTCAGCCATCAAATAGAGGTGTGACTGGGGAGGGTGCATGGAGCAGGAGGGAGCTGGCCAGGCAGCCGTCTCCATCAGCCCCATCCTAGGCCTGGGGTGGGGCATGTGAGTGCCGGGAGGAGGTGGGAACCATGACACAAGGAACTCTAGCCATCTACAGCAGCCAGCAACGGCTGCTGAGCCTTCTGCTCCCCGCACCCCTCCGCCAAGTGGTGTGAGCCTCCAGGGGAGGGGCAGGGCCAGAACAGAGCTGCTGAGACTAAGGCTGACTGAGCCCCGTCCTTGGTGAAAGAAGCAGATGGTCAGAGGGGAGAGGCAGGGAGAAGGCAGCCCTGGCACCCCTGCTGAGAGCAGTACCCAGCACATGTGGCTGCACAGGGACACCTGAAAATGTGGCGCCCTGCAACGTTGCATATGCCAAGGAGCACCTCTGACTTGTCTATGCTCTTTTCCTTCGCTCCACTCTACCTGGATTTATTAGCTTTTGAGATGCTTCTCTCTCAAAAGTGAGTGCAAAGCAATGATAGTCACTGGAAAGACTGGAAGAGGCTGTATTTCTTTCCATGCAACACAGCAAATAAGAGTAGAATATGGTGATCTTCTTTGCTTTCCATTACTGAGTCGCTTGGGGTCTCTGTTTTCCGTGGTGCAGTTCATGGTTTCCAAGTCTCAGAGTCCACAGCTTAGTTCAAACCCAGGGCTTCTGTGCTTCAGTTGTGTGGGTTCTGTGCCAGAGCTACGAGTAAACCATGAAAAAAAATTAATGTAGCATTATGCAACTTTTTTCCATGGACGTCGTTGAAATCAGGCAAAATTCATGGGTCTCACTATTTACCATAGCGACTGTGTGTGTGTTTCTCTTTAAAGCATCCATCATCAGTTTGGCAGTTAAATGTGTGCTTGTGAACAGAATAGTTCTAAAGGGCGAAATCCTCACCACAGCTAAAGAGCCTTTGTAAAGGGAAACTAAACAGAGGGATGGGGAATCAGCTGCAGATGTCTCGGGTCACTAGCACGGCTGCTGATACAGCCATTAATTTGTCACAGTGGTCATGTCCAGCTGCTACACTATCCCTTATTGGAAAGTTTGGTTAGATGATCTGCATACTTTGCAGAGATCTGAGCCATAAAACTGCTTTTCACTCCGCCTACTTACAACAGAACTCCTTTTCCTTTAGTGTCAGGAAGTACCGCACCACACAACGTCCCACATGGTTAAGTACCCCTGACCTTAGCAAGTACATCAGGACTACACTTTGAAAGGTGCACAGGGATTCAGAAACACTCGCCAAATTCTTCAGGTAGTAATGTGGCTTAGCAGCATTTGTCCTTAGCAGATGCAAACAAATAATAATTTACATTAATGCAATTTTTAACGTGCTCAAGTGGTCAGACCTAATTGGTGAGCTCTGGCACATGTTTCTCAAGGAAGGCAAGAGGAAACATACATTTTGCAAAGTGCTCAGGAACAGCCATATAGATGCTCAATAGTTAAGCTGTTCATAGCCTCCTACACACTTGCAAGGTGCACAAGGGCTATGTGATGTTTGCCAGTTTCTTCAGACAGTAATAATTCACAGCACTCTTGAGATGTCTGTCAGATTCTAAAACAACATTCTGAAGCTTCTATTTAAGAACATAAGAATTTAAAAGAATACTTCTAACACTGGATCTAGAATGCCAAACATCATTTATGTACAGATGTAATGTAAACCACAAACCTCACAGGAAACGTCTCCTCCTCCTTTTTTTCCCCCCCCCTCTCTCTCTCCCGATACTAAGTGACAAAAGAATGTTAGGAAAGTCTTCTATCAAGGGAAAAAAAAGCATATCCCATATGTAAAAATTAAACAACCAACTGGCATAAATTAGGCCACTCTGCTCACACACTGAAAGGTGCAACATGATTGCAGCATTTCTGAGCAGCGAGAAGGGGGCTTAACTGTTTAGTAAAACACTCTAGTTTGTCTGGATTGAAGGCCCTGCATTTGGTTTATTAACTATCTGAATGGAAGCGAGGGAATAGTCCTGCTCTTGTGGGGAACTTTCCCAGCTTCTACACTACCCATGTGAAATGGGCTAGCAAAGGGATCTGAGTCCCCACTCCCATTTACTGTACGCCGAAGCCCCCCTGAGCTCGAGGGCTCCCTTCCACTCCCCCTGTGTGACAGAGTCCTTGTGACCCCCCCACCAAAGTTGTGCCCAGGATTCCTGTGGGGCTTGATCACCAACATTGTTGTGGTCACTAAGGGCAGGGGCTAGGGAGTCCCCACTCCCTCTGCCATGGACGCTTCCCTGACCCACGGCTCATTACATACAGTTCAAAGCAAATACCATTTATTCAACTGTGATCCATGTTAAAAAGCACAACAAAATGGGATAGTAACAGAGAGGAAGCCGTGCTAGTCTATACACTATCAAAACAAAAAGCGGTCAAGTAGCACTTTAAAGACTAGCAAAATGGTTTATTAGGTGAGCTTTCGTGGGACAGACCCACTTCTTCAGACCATATCCAGACCAGAACAGACTCTGGCTATGGTCTGAAGAAGTGGGTCTGTCCCACGAAAGCTCACCTAATAAACCATTTTGCTAGTCTTTAAAGTGCTACTTGACCGCTTTTTGTTTTGAAAATGGGAAAGGTTAAAGGAAAATACATCACTCAGCCCTGTGACACAGGGACATCACAAACAGAGCCTTTGGAATGTAAGGGCAGCGCACCACCTGGCTGTGCTGCAGGGACGCTGGGGCTGGACACTTGCTCCGACAGTGACCACACACCTTCAGGCTCTAGGTGGTAGCTACCTTCTCCCCATTCGGGGCTACAATAACCCTCCAAGCCTGGCCTTCAAGGACTCTTAGCTGGTAGCATCTCCCTGCACAGGGTCTTTTCCCAGACCCCCACTTGCCCTCCATGCTCCTCACTGCACCCAGCTCCAAGCTGCTCCGGCCCCACGCTTTGCTGTTCTGCCTCTAGGGCCTCTTCTTTGGCTCCCCCACCAGCTCTGTGGCTGCAGCTCTACTCCCAGAACAAAGGATCTGCACTCGGGGCTATTTCTCTGATTCTCTCTGGCTGCCACAGCTGTGCTACCCAGCTCAGCTCAGGCCCTTGCTCAATCCTTAGCTTGGCCCCACCCTGTCTAACCCAGGCACATCCAGCTCACACAGGGGATGGACCCGCTTCCCCAACCCCATTCACCTCCGGGCCTCCTCATCCCCTCATTAGTCTGTGTGCCCTGTCAATCAGGCTGAGGTGGAGTATTGGCCTCTTCCCATTGCCCGTGAGGCCTGTCAGTCTCAGGGTCCTAACTGACCATTGACCCATCCCCTTCCTTTTGGTACTAGGGGCTAACCAATCACAAACCTCCATGAATTTTAGTAGGGAATGGGCCAACTGTCTCGCTAGATGAGTAAGCTGCCAAAATTTTCTCAGGCTTCTGAAATTTTCTCAGGGTATGTTGTTCACACTGGATACACTCAGAGCCTCAACAGAGGCCTTAGTATAATCATTGTCATACTGATTTTATACCATTTTATTTGCACAGTTTCTCATATACAAGTAACATTATACATCTTCTTCCAGTGGGCACCAGACTTAGTGGTGATGTAAGGGCAACCACCACCTTAATTACAGAGATACTCCACTGCATTTCCATAATACAGTATGTACATTGATAGCTAACAGCTCAACAAAACAAGAGCACATATTGTAAACTATTTCTTACATATTGGTCAGCTGAATGAACATTCTGCCCAGAGCTCAATTTCTTACATATTGGCATTCCAGAAAGCAAGTTTTAGATCTGGGAGGTAAAATACACCATATCTCAAAGGCGAAATATACGTACTCTGTGGAAGAAAAGCACAACAAAATTGATGGGGAGAAGTTCCAACTTAGGGTTGTTTTTTTTTTTCTGAGTTCTCCTCCTTCGGCAGGGATCATAATATCAAAAAGTGCCAAGGGCTCTTCTGAAGCTTGATTCAGCCTGTTTCAGAGATCGTGAAATTAGCATCCAGGTTCAGGTGGTGAAACCCTACCCAAAAGTTTGGGTGGACTGTAGATGCAGGCTTTAAGATCAAGCCCATCTCCCCTGAAGACCTGTTAAACGGTCATTGAAATCCTGGAAACACTGTGTAAGCAGTAGCACAATCCTATTTCCTTTCTACCAAAGGCCTTTGATGCCCAGAGTTTGTTCCATGATCCTTGGTGCCCAACTCCAAGTGTCAATGGGGAAATTATTATAAATGAAAACTCACAAGTACTATTTCCTCAAGAGAGAATTTGCACATCGGGTGCTCTACATGAAATGAAACTGAAGTGCTTAGGAAGTGGGGTATAGTTCCCGCTCTACTTCACAACTTTACCCAGCAACTTGTGTAATGACATCTCACAGCTTGTTTAAAAATGAATGACAAAATAAATTGCAAACAAGATTATAGTTCAGTGGTTTTCACACTGGTGTGCCATGAGAACGGTCCAAGTGTGCCAGGAAATGTTATCACTTTCCCCTCACTGTAGCTCTTTGCAGAGTCACCCTGCAGGGAAATTGATGACCCCACACTAGCTGGGGCTCAATCAGCAAGGCTGCCTGAGTCCCAGCTGGCATGGGGTTCATCAGTTTGCCACCATGAAGAGAAATGCCAACCCTGCAGGACTCTGTGCCCACTCGGAGGCAGCAGAAATGCTGCTCTCCTACCCTGAACAAGCTGGCCAGGAGCCTGCCCCCATTCCCTGATGTGGTAATGGGGAGAGAGGGAGGATGGGAGCTTGTTGGATTTGGGATGCTGTTTAAATGCCATGGCATGACTCCAACAGGCTGGTGGGGAGGAGAGTCTACCTTCACCGATTGCTCATTTACTCAACATCCCTAGCATGGGGCTGAGTGGATTTTGAAAATGTGTCTGTGCTCACTGTCTAAGATAGTGTGTTCTGTGGTGAGTTTTAAACATTAATGCATTTGATCCTTGTTTAGCTTGTTGTGTGGACTACTATGTGGCAAACCTCTCTGGTAAGACTATAACCGTAGTATATGTAAGTAAATGTGATGCTTGTGGGCAATCAATTCAGCTGAAAAAAGGGGACATGCCATAGAATTGTTTGTCTCATTCAAGTGTGCCATGTTATTGAACACGTTGGGAACCACTGTCTGGTTCATTTAAAACATTGATCACTAATCAAGTCATGAATCACGGCATTAGCATCTACCTATCACCATTTGTCTGTTTTTATTCTGCGTGTATTAAGCTACGGAGATGCAGAGGAGAATGCACATCCAGACAAATAAGGAGCTTCTGAGAAGTTCTTCCAAGCAGGTCTGTGGGGAGCTGTTCTTGGTAAGCTTACATCAGATGTAGTTTTGCAATTCTGGATGGGAAAGTAAAACTAACACACGTGTTCTGAATGCCACTCTCTTCTCTTCTCCTTTTTATTTTTCTCACAGTCAGCTCCTTGCCGGCTGCTGCACTACCCTTCGTACTAATTACAAAGATTTCTGTGACTTGTCAATGGGTAGCAGTTAGTGCACTGGCACAGTCACATCCTAATATTACGGGTTGTCAGAGTGATACTGAGAGCTCAACAAATTGTTAATAAGAGCAACAGCCCCTGCCAAAAAGGACTGTACTACAAAAATGGAAATCGACTTGAAGTTTAAATGGGGATGAATGCTACAAATGAGGGCCAAGCAAATTGGAAAACACTGTTGTGAGCTGCTTGGGCAGGGAATGCTCTTTCTGATTGATCGTCCTGATTCTCTCATTCAAGCTGCACCTATTCAGTACCTCACTGTTTTCAGTCTCTTCAGTCCATCTCTGATTATAGTTGGCCTCTGCAAAGGTGCAGCAGGGCAAACAGTTGCAGGTTCAGACTACAGGCTGAACCTCTCTCGTCTGGCACCCTCGGGACCTGACCCATGCGAGACGAGAGGATTTGCCAGACAATGGGAGGTCAACATTTTCTAGCATTTTCCCAACGATTCCACTTCTCACTGGGCTCTTAGAAGACATTTAGAGGCAAATTACACCTAAACTACAGCACTGAACACTGAGAGCCACTGGTGGCTGAAAACAAACTTTATGGCACCATGGGAAACTTGGCCACACCCATGATAATTGGTCATCTGGGTAACTAAAATAATGCCAGATTATGGATGTTGCCGGACAAGAGAGTTCTGGATTAGAGAGGTTGAACCTCATGGACATGTACAGTTTCCCACATAATGGGACCCTCATATAGACCATGGTGTCCATGTGCTACTGTGGTACAAATAATAACTCCAGGGAAAAGGAAGGGAAAAATCACTTCTGATAAACAGACTTTCAGGAGTTCTGAAAGACCCTTAAACTAGGTTCTAGATTGAGAGAAGGAACTAACATGCTAAATTACTTTTTTGCAGAGAGAAGGCTTTTACATCGATTGTATTTTCTGGGAGGGGCACAGATCCTCAAGCGTGGAACTCCCATGTTAGAAAACAAAAAGAAATGCTATTGGGAATCTTTCATGCCAGAATTAATCTTAATATCACTTTTGATTTTAAATCTTATTTTGATACATGGGAAATAATTTGAAACTCAAAAGGCATGCTTACCCGCCTGCCTAAATACAGCAACACTTTGATTGGCAGTCTCAAGTTATTTTAGCTATAACTCCCAGCAGCATGCGGATAAAGTCCATAATGTCCCCTAACTCAGCTTCTTCACTGGGACCATATTTAAGCAGCCACAATTTGAGAAGCTCTGATGTGGTAGCTGTTATTGTACAGAGCCAATGGATATTTTGTCAGTGAATATTTGTAATGGTATGGGAGAAGCATGAAATGAATGACTAACAATTGACAGAGTGGCACAATGATGACGTTTAATTTATTAATCCAGCTGCAGTAATTTCCAAATTTAAATACTACTGGCAACGTGTTTCCAGATAGCAGCAGAGCATGCAAAACAAAGTTGAGCTAACTAGAAGAACATGCCCAGAATCTCTATGTCAAATTTTAAAGTATATACCTTTACATAAATGGGACAGAGCCATGCTCAGTACGAGTCCCCTTTCTGCTGGTCTTGTGGTACAAAGAATACCTAAAGCTGTCACAACTAGGTAGTGCATTCCCAAATGGAGCGTACAGATCATGCACACAGACATCATATTGACACAGATCAATTTGGGCTGCGTAATCTGTCTCCCACTTATCTCACAGGCTACTCTATATGTGCTATGCCATCATACATACTAAAAAAGGTATGTCCCTTTCAATTAGTACACGGAATAGTCATGCTCAGTGTTTCTGACCTTGATGGTAATTGCTGACAATCGGATAGTGGTTGGGATCACTGGAACTCAATTATTGTGACAATGAGCACAATACAAATTGTGGAACATCTTTTATATTATGTAACATTGAAGGTTCGGCAACCCAAAAACTATGGAAACAAAATGCAGAAAGGAAGCCTGTGTCTCTTTTCTCTCCTTGGAACTATAATTTCCACACCATTTGTGTTCCTCCAAGTAGGTGGCTAAACCTTCAATAAACTATACTTTGCTGGCTTTGAGCCATGTTGGTTTATTTCCTTTATTAATTTTTCTCAATATGAGATTGTTACTCCAGATTCCACTGCCTAAAGAATTGAAAAATGTCCCCTTTTTACCCATACAGAATGGCATTCTGGTAGCAGGCTTCAAATAGGAACCTTCAGATGTCTGTTATTCACAGTGCAGATTCTTACGTAGCTTGCAGTTGCCTCTCAAAACATCATTGCACAAACCTGCACTACTGCACTTTTTTAGGCCTCGTCTACACTTAAAATGTCAGCCAACAAAGCTGTGTCATCAAAGGGCGTGAAAAAAATCCATCCTCATGAGCAACATAACTACACCAGGCTAGCCCCCAGTGGAAATCTGGGTAGGCCAATGGAAGAGGGCTTTGCTGACCTCGCCACTGTTGATCAGGAAGATGGTGTTCCTACCAAACCAGAAACACCCCTTCTGTCTTTCTACTAGACTAGCTAGCTATGCTACTATAGTCTCCCAGCATAGACACACTCTTGGAGTCTGCCAATTTCTCATTGCATATTCTTGTACAATAAACTAGACTTGTATAGTTGTTTTTTTCTTGCCGTTAAGTGCCTGGAGGAGTTTCTCCCAGCACTCAGCCCAACATCCGTCACCTGTTCTGTGCTTTATGTTCCAGAATTGTAGACTGGGAAAGTCATCAGGACAAGGACTGGATCCTTTTCTCAGTTTTGAAAGCACTTGACACATTTTGGGACCTACTGCAAGCTAAATTCAATATAGTGATCACTGATTGCTTTTCGTGTGAATATTTTTGTCCCTGGCCCTGATCCTTTCTTTTCTCTAAAATGATTTGCATAAACCTCTTCTCTTGGCCCTCTTTGTACTGTACCCAGACATTGACTGGTTGAACATCCCCTTTCTTTCTAGGCACTTTTTCCATATTATCTTCTCTGTGGAGCCCTCTTTGGAACAGGCACCTCTTCTAAATGAGGTCTGCAGTGCAACAGAAACAAGTTTTGAATGCTGAAAGAGGTTAGGGTCAGGGAAGCCAGGCTGCTAAGTACTGCAGGGAGCCAAAGCTATAGCCAAAATGCTGCAGTGATGACCCTGACATCTTAGTAATTCAGAGAATTTAGGGGCAGGTTCTATGGCTTATTTTTGTTTGATTTATTTTTTGATTAATGGATTGCATATGCTTTTCCCGTTTGACAAAACATAATTAACTGACACACATACCTATTCTATAGTCTGTTTATTTTACATTCCATATTAGCTTATTAAATATTTTCTATTTTTGATTATGTACAATATGTTTTCAGAACTGATGTGTCCTTTCTATTATTTATTTGTCCCATATGGGTTGCTCTGCATAGGAATCAGCACTTTAATGAAGTGAGTCTGTGCTTACGAAAGCTCATGCTCAAAACTTTTCTGTTAGTCTATAAGGTGCCATAGGACCCTTCATTGCACTTTAACTATGAATTTCCTGATTTTCATACGTTTGTACATTGTTTTTCCTCGTAACATTTATGTTCTTTTCAGGAATACACAGAGACCTCAACTGTGCATCCCCACTTCGTCTAACTTTACGGTTTGTGTTTCAATGTTCCTTGTTCTGGAAGAGTAGAAGGGGGCTCTGTTTATGAAACTTTTTGGGCAGGACAGAACCACAGTGGTCCAGCTACTCCTCAGATTGATTAATGGTTTCAGTTTCTGGGGTTAAACTTAAAATCTTCTGCTGCATCTTGCATATTAATATTCTTCCTACTGTGGTGAGAATAGACTGTGGTCACAGTGGAAAAATGCTGATATTTCATATAAAACCCAAGAACAAAAATAACTGCATAAATAAACCTTCGGGCTCTTAACCAAACACAGAATTGGAATCTAGCTGTTCAGCCAATCAAACCCCCAAATGTTTACATTAGAAGCGGACTCTATTTCCTGTTCTGACAAGCACATCACTAGTCAGTGTTCTAATACAAAACTGTCCATTCATAAAAATCATGTACATGGCCATACCACACACATTTCATTGAGCTCTTACAAGATAGTACACTGGATGTGCTCCAGTTGAGCAGAAACCATAAGCACAACTAATGATCCAGTATTGGGGCACCTCACCTCAGGCCAAGAGAAGCGTGATCTGCTCAGACATACATGGGAAAAAAAGCAAACAGTACACGATAGGTGCTAGATTCTCATTTGAACAGAAGCAGGGCCCCCCCGCACACAATGCCCCCCTATGCACTGTTTAAACCCCATGTAAATCCCATGTGAAGTCAGGTCCTGGAAAGACCAGGAGGAGATTTCATTCTATGCGCCCAGAGATTAGCCACTCCCTTTGAACCATACTTTGAAGGAGGTCTTGGTTCTATAAACACAACCAACCACTTTGCTAATATGCTCCCAGAGCTCAGAGGTCAAAGCCAGGGCTCTGCCTAAGGGTATGTCAGCTGGAAAGTAACATTTCCAGGCTTCAGAAAATCGCTTGATCAAGGTACCCATAGCGGTCGGAATGGTGTGATGGGGAAACTAACTAGACTATGATCCCACTGCTTGTGCCCCATGGGCACACTTCTATTTTCTGCAGACTAGCCCCATCAGAGCTATGACCTGGAAATTACATCTTTGGGGTCCAGTGTAGATACACCTTGAGGTGTCAGTTTTCAGGAGCCAATCTGCACTTTCCCCCAAATCAGGAAGGATTAGGATCCAGAGAGCCCATTACAGAAGAAACTAAAATTCTGTAATTTTTGGATCCAAGGGCTTTTGTTTTGGACTCCTTTCTAATCAAAGTGAAAGAAAGGAGAGAACTGTTATACTCTCCCTGTTCCTTGTGCCAAGCACTTCTTTCTGCCCACCAACAAATTAATCTGACAGCTCATCCCTGCTCTAACCTGGCATAAATATTTATGTATTATGCACTGTAATATTACCTTACTTTAAGGATTTTTCTTCATATCAAGTATATTTTTATGTCCTTGCAGGTTCACTTAAGGGAAAGAAAACTGGTTATTGAGACAAGCCTTTTCTGTTTAAAATGAAGAATCAAAAGTTTTGTTTCTTGGCAAATATGCTCGTTGCTAAGAACAGACATGAAACAACAGAGGTTCACTTTTACGTTTTGTTCAGCATGGCTTTTCTTTAAGCAAAGATAGCTATGAGAACTCATCGTTATTAGTCAAAAACATGAGTAAATGAAAAATCTCTGTGCAAGGACTTCCAAATCAAATCAGTCTACAACAAGGAGGCTCTTTTGTGGTGCCTTTGCCATATTTGTTTTTATAGAAGCAGAATACAAGCAAATGTAAGTCCTATGTAAACATACATATAATCTTAACCTGCATTACTAACAACTCCTTGTTATCTGGGTATAAAAAGCATACCTTCTTCTGCAGGAAGACACAGGCCAAGAAAACTACCACCAACAATGCTCATGAGATGTGAAGTTCCCCTCCATGACTTGGCCCCATGAATGATGAAACTATAGCAATTTCAAAGGGCCAGGGCCTTCTAAATCTGCTGAGATGGTGGCAGAATATTGGACTAACCAACAGAAAAATAAACATTGTACATGTACACACACACACTCACACATCCCTTTGCAGTTATGGGCTGGTCAGCTCCCTCAAACTGGGTATAAAGAATCAACTGCAGAGATAGGCACTGAAAGAGCAAGCATAGAGATGTTGGAGAGAAGCATACAGATACTGGACCTGCTCTCTCCAGCTCCTGCAAGCAGCCAGTTCTAGAGAGCTTACCCAAATTATCTTAGCAAACAGGATAAGGTGAGTCGTTGCCCTTGTTGACACATCACTCTTTCAGGAACCAATCTATATTAACCTCAGCCTGACAATCAGACAGAAAGATGCTGCGCAGCGTGAAGAAGACAATGATGGCAGTGTTCAGGAAGTGGATCTCTTGTGTGGACTGGTCCAGGCTGAGGTTGATGGAGGGATCCCCTAGAGCCCCTCCTCTGCCTGTGCTACACTAATGACATCTTCATCATCTGGACCCATGGGTAGGAGGCTCTTGAAGAGTTCCACTGTGATTTCAACAGTTTCTACCTTACCATCAGCCTGGACCAGTCCACACAAGAGATCCCCTTCCTGGACACTACTGTGCAGATAAGCGATGGTCACATAAATACCACCCTATACTGAACACCCACAGACCGCTATGCTTATCTACATGCCTCCAGCTTCCATCCAGCGCACACTACACGATCCATTGTTTACAGCCAGGCACTAAGGTACAATCGTATTTGCTCCGATCTGTCAGATAGAGACAAACATCTGCAAGACCTTTACCAGGCTTTCCTCAAACTACAATACCCACCTAAGGAAGTGAAGAAACAGATTGATGGAGCCAGACGGGTACCCAGAAGCCACCTGCTATGTGACAGGCCATGCAAGGAAAACAAGAGAACACTGCTGGCCATCACATACAGCCCCCCGGCTAAAGCGTCTCCAATGCATCATAAAACATAAGACCATAAGAATGGCCATACTGGGTTTGAACAAAGGTCCATCCAGCCCAATAGCCTGTTCGCTGACAGTGGCCAGTGCCAGGTGCCCCAGAGAGGGTGGACCGAAGACAATGATCAAGCAATTTGTCCCCTGCCATCCATCTCCAGACTCTGACAATCAGAGGCCAGGGACACCATTCCCACCCTTGGCTAATAGCCTTTTTTTGGAACTAACCTCCATGAATTTATCTAGCTCTTTCTTAAATTCTGTTATAGTCCTAGCCTTCACAGTCTCCTCTGGCAAGGAGTTCCACAGGTTAACTATGTGCTGAGTGAAAAAGAACTTTCGTTTATTAGTTTTAAACCTGCTACCCATTAATTTAATTTGGTGTCCTCTAGTTCTTGTATTATGGGCACAAGTAAACAAGTTCTCCTTTTTCACCCTCTCCACACTTGTCATAATTTTACATACCTCTATCATGTCTCCCCTCAGTCTCCTCTTTTCTGAAAAGTCACAATCTTCTTAGCTTCTCCCCATATGAGATCTGTTCCAAGCCCCTAATCATTTTAGTTGCCCTTTTCTGAACCTTTTCCAGTGCCAGGATATTTTTTTTTTAGTTGAGGAGACCATATCTGTACACAGTATTCAAGATGTGGGCATACCATAGATTTATATAGGGGCAGTAAGATACTCCTTGTTTTATTTTCTCTGCCTTTTTTAATAATACCTAACATCCTATTTGCCTTTTAGACTGCCTCTGCACACTGCGTGGAGGTTTTCAAGGAACTATCCATGATAACTCCAAGATCTCTTTCCTGATTAGTTCTAGCTGAATTAGCCCCCAGCATTTGTAAGTATAGTTGGGGTTATTATCATCAGGGATCTGCAACCCATCCTGGACAATGATCCTTCATGCTCACAGACCTTGGGATGCAGGCCCGTCCTTGCCTACAGACAGCCTGCCAACCTAAAACAAATTCTCACCAGCAACTGTAGACCACAACACAGTAACTCTAAACCTGGAACAAATCCCTGCAACAAACCTCGCTGCCAGCTCTGCTCACATCTCTACACCAGTGATGTCATCACAGGACCTAACATCAACCATACCATCAGGGACTCCTTTACCTGCGAATCAAGTAATATAAGATACGCCATCATGTGCCAGCAATGCCCCATTGCAATTTACATTCGCCGAACTGGACAGTCTCTACATAAAAGAATAAATGGACATAAATCAGACATTGGGAATGGCAGCATACACAAACTTGTAGGAAAACACTTCAATCTCCCTGCACACACGGTAACAGATTTAAAAGTCGAAGTCCTACAACAAAAAATTCCAAAAATCAAATGAAGAGAGAAATCTCTGAGCTGCAATTCATTTGCAAATTTGACTCTATCAACCAGGGATTAATCAGAGACTGGGAGTGGCTGGCCCCTTACAAAAGCAGTTTCTCTGCAATGGAAGTTCATACCTCCACATTAGAATCTGACAAAGGGACACATCCCCCCTGACTTATATGACTTGTGTTTTCTCCTCTCTTGATGTAGACTACTGATAATAGGCCATTTTCACGCTGACTGAATGGACTTTGTCAGCTCTGGCCCTCCCTTTTACCAGGACCCCACTCTTTAAATACTCCTCCGAAACCTCCCCACTCATGCATCTGATGAAGCGGGTCTTTGCCCACAAAAGCTTATGCTCCAAAATATCTGTTAGTCTATAAGGTGCCACAAGACTTCTTGTTATCATCATTTTTGTGTCTTTAAATACCTCTTCAGCTCAACCTCTGTTGTAATACTTAAAAAAAAGCCCAGTCACTTAATAAAGGGTAGGTTGAGGAAAGATGAGATTAATCAACACTTATCCATAAGGATAAAATTATGCATCCATCCATCCTCCCACCCACCCACCCGCACTGAATTTATTCGATTATGTCCTGCTTCCCCAGTGTTTTGTATGTTGCTTGTTTAAATTTAGATTGTAAATCCTGTGTGACAAGAACTACAGCTTGGACCTCTCTAGACCAGCACTCTTGGGACGTGACAGGTGGTGAACCAGACAATTTGCCAAATGATGGGAGATCAATATCGTCTAGCAGCATTACCAATGCTGTTACTGCTTACTGGGCTCTTAGAAGACATCTTGGTGTAAATTAGAGCTAAATAACAGCACAGAACACTGAGATCCAGGACTGTAAACAAAATTTATGGGACTGTGGGAAACTTGGCCACACCCATGATAAATGAACATCGGGCTACCTAATATCATGCAGGACCACGGATGTTCCCAGACTAGATAGGTTTAACCTGCATGTCTTCCAGTACAACATCAGAAATTTTTAAGGTCATTAAGAAATTGTCTAGTTTGACCTTCCCTGTAGACACAAATCAGAAATTTTAACTGGCTATAGCATGTTTAATTAAAGCATACCTTCTGGAAAGGCAACATGTCTTCAAATCAAGTCACCAAGAAATGGAACATTTACCGTTTCCCTTGGTAGTTTGTTTCAATAGTTAATCATCCTCTGTTAAAAATCAGCATTTACACCTGTACTTAGTGTCTATTGCTACCAGTCTGATTTGGTAACTTTTGGAACTTGCTTAGTACAGGTGTAAATGTTGACAAGGAAGAAGGAAATCATGAATCAGGCCTGTTGAGTAGAGTAGAGATCTAATCATGCCCTGTAAAAAGAGAAAAAAACTTTACTAATACTGGTGAGGGAAAATTTTTACTGAACCTTGAAGACATGGCCAATAAAACCTGTTGGTGGTGAGGAAGGTGGGCCGGTACAAGCCAGTACATCATACCAGTAAGAAAGTGGCCACCAGTCTATGCTGGTACACTGCCAATGTTGCCATGGCTGTGTTTAAGGATAATACCATCAGGACCACTGCTGGGGAGGAAAGGGCAGCTGCCCCAGAGCCTGGCAATTTAGAAGGGACTAGGGACAGAGCGTCTGTTGTCCTAAGCAGCACAGACCCTGCAGTGCTGAAGAGATGGATGGGGGAGGCTAGCCCCAGGCTCGCCCCTTCTGACAGCCCAGATCCAGCCCCCACCACCACTTTGTCCAGAAGGCCAGCTACCCTGCATGCCAATAAGTCCTTTAAGTTACTCTCACCCTGCTCATTGGACTTGCAGTCCTCTTTTCAGGTTCTGAGATAACAGCTTTGGACAGACGACAAGTGTCTGCTGGTTCATAATGTTATTCAGTGATGTGGTTAGAGTTGCCCAGGTTAATCCTGTCAAGGAAGATGAAACACCTCACCCATTAATTCCAAGGCGGCAGAGCAAAGTCAGTTAGGAGAGAACACATGTTTCTGGGAGGAAGAAACCGTTTACATTTCTTAACAGAATAAATCAACTGCAGATGACCCAGGACGGATTTCAGTGGGATTCAAAGACTCTTCACCTTAGCTAAAGGGGGAGTTGGAAGCTCTTTTCTATTCTGATGAAGCAACAGCATACCTTCCTACAAGGCCAGGAGAAATGAGCCTGTCATACTGGTGAAAATTAGAGGTGGGCACAAGCCACAAAGTTTGGACTTAGCTCACTTAAGTGATGTCCCTAAATGGTGTGATTTGATTTTTTTTTTATTAAAACAAAGTATTAGCAGCAGCAGTATTTTTCATTTTGCCTCCACTCAACCCTTTCCCATTACAATGTTCCCGACTTACACATATTTTTTCCCCTTTGGAGCTACAATAATCCAAGCTCTATTTCATAGTGTCATCTTTAAGGTAAAACCAATTTCTAGATTTCATTGCATTACATCTCTTGTAATGGACAAATCTAGACTCTGAGCTCAGGTTCAAAC
This sequence comes from Carettochelys insculpta, assembly GCF_033958435.1. NCBI lineage: Eukaryota > Metazoa > Chordata > Testudines > Carettochelyidae > Carettochelys > Carettochelys insculpta. The sequence goes on from NC_134139.1 coordinate 95,855,840, forward strand.
AGGTAAAGGAAACAGGGAAATGTTCTATTCTGAATGTACTTGCAATTCTAAAGGCTATACGTAGTTCTGTCCTCAACTCCTAGCCAGTAAGAATCTATCTATCTATGGAAATATCCATCTGGATTGAAACAGCTGAAGAATAACAATTCTCCTGTCTGTCCAAGGAGTTAGAACATTGATGATGTTGCCTTCTGATGGTTCTGAGTTACTGGAACGAAAAAAAAAGCGAAAAAGCAGTCAAGTAGCACTTTAAAGACTAGCAAAATAATTTATTAGGTGAGCTTTCGTGGGACAGACCCACTTCTTCAGACCATAGCCAGACCAGAACAGACTCAATATTTAAGGCACAGAGAACCAAAAACAGTAAGCAAAGTTGACAAATCAGAAAAGTGTCAACTTTGATTACTGTTTTTGGTTCTCTGTGCCTTAAATATTGAGTCTGTTCTGGTCTGGCTATGGTCTGAAGAAGTGGGTCTGTCCCAAGAAAACTCACCTAATAAACTATTTTGCTAGTCTTTACTTAACTGCTTTTTTGTCTTGATAGTATATAGACTAACACAGCTCCCTCTCTGTTACTATGGAATGAAAGAGGAGCACTTTGTTGCAAGAAGAAATTGATCTTTCATCTTAGCAGATGTCATACTTCTGTTATCACCAGAGAGAGACAGATCCAAACCAGAAAGCTGCATCTGAACACTCCCCAAAGTAGGGAGCACTTCAGAATCCAAAGTTTTGGATGTAAACCTGTGAATGGAAATGTTTGAAATCTAGAGCCAGATTCTTGTGGCGTTCAGCATCAGGACAAACTGTATTCACTGATGAAAATATTTCTAATGAAAACAGCAGGAAGGGCAGCTTTGCAGAACCGTCTGTCTTTGACAATGAGAAGAATGATTGTGACCCCCTGGTCCCAAACAACCTCCCCATCTACACAACTAAAGAAAAAATAATGTGAATTGCACCTATCACACCGGGAATTAGAGTGAATTTGCCAACCCACTGGCGTGCTCAGACGTCCACACAGTTGAGGACTAGAAAAAATTCACTTGGTTGAGATGGGCAGGGGAAGAAACACGAGAATGAGAATGAAAAGTTGCCCATGGTCCCAAGTATGAAGGGTGTGTCCGTTGGTTTTGGCCAACATACTACCACTGTCTTTTCGGAGCTCAACATTCCTCCTTGATATTTGACCTAATGAGCCATGCCGGGAGGCCAGCTCCCCAGCAGTGTGAAGCACTGTAAGCCATGAAAAGAGAAGGGGTGTAAGAAGATGTTAGCATTCTAGTCTATTCAGGCTAATTTTTCCAGTAATGAAAGACACACATACTGACCTCCCATCAACTAGTGCTGTGGCCCAAGCTCTGTTTCAATGGAAGTAACAGCATTCCAAGCTTGATACCACCAGCTTGTTCATCAAGGCCCCTGTATCCTTGAAAGAGAGGGACCCACGCTGCAAAATTTGCAACCTGCCCTGAAGTTTTGCTAAGAGCCGATGGAGCTCAGATTTGAATCCAGCTCTAAATTTCATGGGAAAACAGAATGCCGTCAAGGATTAGCCAAGGCTAGTTATGAAATTCAGATGCCATGTCACACTTTTTCAAATCTGAAGACGGTTGGATCCAAAACCACCTCTAACGACAGAGGAGAAGTTTCAGATGCAAGGGGCACGTTGCACTTGATAACATACACATATGGGCCTAGGTTTGAAAATAAAACAGAAAGGCTGAAAGTTGGCTAAACGTAAGGTTTCAAATGGCTCAGTTTTTATTAACATTGAAATGCTGGGGACAAAACCTTCCTCATATTATTGTATGCAATTATTAGATTGCCCAGTATGGTTTATTGATCGCCCCTTTTCTGAAGCCATCTGTGGGAGGTCTGCCAGGGACTTGGAAATGTCACTTAGGGCTAAATGAACAGGTGGAATTAAACCCCTAACAGCCACTTTAGGCACCAAAGCTGAGACTCAGGCCCCATTGGGATGCACATAAATCCCACTCAGCTGAGCCCTGTGGGCATCTAAACTGGCTTGGTGCCTAAATATTGTAGTCAAAGTTCCCTAAGTGGCTATAGTTCTCCTTCTGAGCACAAAATGCCAGCGCCCCAGAGTGATGCCCGAACCGGGGGGGGAGATAAGCGTTCCTCTGCCTAACGCACCCACAGGGCCCAGTCTGGGAAGTGCACTCAGACATTGCCTACTGGACTGGGCGCCTGTAGGCGGGCTTACACAATATGCATGGTGGGGGGGGGGAAGGGAAGCACTCTCAACTTTCAGCCCAGTGGTTGGGGAACTCACATGGGATGTGGGAGACCCGCCAGTTCAAGTTCCTCCTCCACCCCCAGAAAAGGAAGGCTTTGACTTAAGCTTTGCCACCGGCCTATGAGTGCTCTAACCACTAGGATGCATGGTCTCTCTCCCACCTGCTTCTCGCGTGGGATCGGTGACTCTGTCACCCAATGGTTAGCGCACTAACTGGTGGACGAGGCATGTGAATCTCTCACATCACAGTTGCATAGCTAATCACTGAGCTGTAAGGTGAGTGGGAAAGCTCCCCTGCCCCCGTTTGCTAACAGAGCAGAGGTACCTAATACCAAGAGAAGATTTGCAGCTGAAAAGCTCAAGCAGAAGGTGGCACCTCCCCTGCAACCAAGACCTGCGCGTCATTCCTGAGAGAGGGGTGGGTTTTAGCATATTCCCCTTCTAGTCCCCCTCCACTCCAGACCTGCCCTGCCGATGCTCCACCCCCCACCCTCCCCCAGCCCTGCCCCTGCTCCACCACTGCCCCGCCCCCCTTATGTCCCATTGCACCCCTCCCCCCCACCCCTCCAAGCTCTCTCCCTCAAGCAACGTGGCTCAGGGAATTAGCAGGATGCCGAGAGCCAGCAGCAGGGGCAGGCCCTCCCACACTCACCAGAGCAGCTGGAAGCAGAGTGACCCATATCCAGGCTGCTCCACTCCCGCCCCCCCCGCCCCCCCCCCCCCCCGGCTCCGAGACACATCATTTGGGGTTGTGGAGCAGGCTGGGACGCTCTGGTTCCTGCTGCCACGGTGAAGTGAAATGACCCGGATGGGGGAGCAGACTGGGGCTGAGTCGCTCTGCTTCCCATGGCTCCTGCTGCTACTGGTGAGTGTGGGGGTTGAGCCCAACCCTACCATTGGCACCAGGCCCCCTGATAATCTCCCAGGCTGCACTGGGCCCATGGAGCCCCTCAAAGTGCAAGGCCCAGGGCATCTGCCTCAAACCATCTTACGGAGGGTACAGCTCTGCTCACATATCATCTGATCAAGCCTTGTGTAGAATCAATGCTAATTCACAAATCAGGTGACTGAGTGGAACTGGCATCTCTGATAAGCCATCTTCTCTGTCTGTAACTTCATTGCGCCAGCCAAGAATTCGCCCCCCCCAGGTTTTCTGCACAGTGAAACTACATTATCGTGGAGTGGAAAAGCTCAGGAGAAGGGAGGACCCTGTCCTAACAGCCCTGGAGTGGTTCTAATTTAGTGCTCTTTTAGAGCTTCACATCAGCAACCTAGGTCACAGAGTTCACGTGCTAAGAGCTGCCAGAGGGAACCCTCTGTGTACAGATGCTTTAACTTTCTTACTACATCTTTCAAAGAAAAAGGAGCCTGGCTCAGCGTGAAATCAGCAAATAGTAAATGTTATCCAGGGCGCCAATCAGATTAATGCATTTCCTTTCATGTTAAGGAACAGCAGAGCTCCAACCCTTTACAAGGAAGGCAGATAACTGCAGATAAGATCAGAAAGGTTTGGCACACAAGGCTGACAGGCTAAAGAACGTGTCCTGCCTAGAGAGCCCACTGCTCATGTTAAACAACACAGGACAACCCCCTGAAGTCTGAAAATGGTATATGGGTGGTAATGTTTGCCAGCACCACCGCTGACATCAATGCCTTGGACCAACCTGAAGCCATCTGCCACTTGTAAAAATTATTCCTTTGGCCACCAGTTCAAGTACACCGCATTTGAAGTGATCTACTGTTTCTGTTCAATTGAGACAAAAGTTCAGCAACAGCTCTTGGAGGCAGAAGGGTGGGGAACACAATGAATGTTATTCAGAGTGGCTGTTGCCAATGGGATACAGCTGGGTCCGCTCTCAGTCTGCTTTTCACACCGAGAACCCATGCAACTGCCTGAATTCCCCAAGGTAGAACCATGGCCATGGCTGATCCATATGGTGGACTTTGATTTAAATATGTGTTTTAATTTATCTGCAGCAACTCACCTCTTGGCCAGGGTCAGCCTATGCTTAGCCGGCAACAACATGTATTGGAAATGCTGGAGTCCATCAGGGCCTATAGTGCCTTGTTTCCCCATATCTAGACTTTCCCTTTGAAATCAATGGTGTGTAATAAAGATGATGAGTATATCTCAGAATGTTTTACTGTTCAGTTTTAAAGGTAACCTGTATCTACACCAAATATTCTGCCTGACGGCTGAAAGTTTCTATAGCATTAATTAAAAACTTACTACATTCTTTAAGATGCCCTGAGGCTGTGTTTGAATATACAGTGTTTGAGAGTTCATCTGCTTGGTCATGCTAAGACCTCCCAGTAACACCCTATGAAAACTATTTGTATTGTAACAGAAGGTAGATTGTTCAAGGTCTTGAGTTACCCTCTTCATTTATCTTTCATGCCTCAGGATAGAGTCCTGTTTTATGTCTCAAGTTTCTCTAATCACAGAGCTTGGTCTGCAAACTAGCAGCTATGCTTCAAACTGCCTTAACTTCATCCCAGGGTAGTTGCTTAACAGGTAAGTGAAATGTGCGAGTGGTCTGCACTTACAAAGGAGCAAAAGAAATGGGGACTTCAATCAAAAAGCCCATATGCTTTATTTAGTTGAACATGGGAATTTTGCTTTCGCCTTCCAATTCCATGAAGGTTGGGGGGAATAGCTCAGTGGTCTGAGCATTAACCTGCTAAACCCAGGGGTGTGAGCTCTGTCTTTGAGGAGGCCATTTTGGGCAAATAGATTTTTTTTTTTAAAAGGGATGGTGCTTGGTTCTGCCAAGACACTGATGACCTCCTGAGGTCCCTTCCAGCTCTATGAGATGTGTGTATCGCCATAACAGCTTAGAAACACAGGTGCGTCAATGTCAGGCTTTGATCAAGCCAATTCCAGCTAGGTTCTCAGCCAGCTTACCAATAAAAAATGTAAGGGGGGAGGGTATTTTTTTCAGAGATGGTTACTCCTGTCACAGAACATCCCATATTTGCAGGTGCCAGACTCTGGACCACTTGAACAGTCAAATTATTAATCTGACACGATTTTCTTGTCACACAGACTTAGCATTCCTCTGGTGTGTGTGTGGGGGGGGGTGTCCGGAACTTTCCCCTCCAACTCCACAGGTCCCTTGCTTCCATGGAGGATGTGTCTAGACTGGCAGTATTTTCTTTGAAATGTAATCCTAAACCTTTCTTTACAAATTCCTGCCAGAATCTTAAAACCTCTCCCAGCAATCTTACCCCAGATGGGCCAATCCCTTGGAATGTACTTTCAATGGGGGCTTCTGAAGGGCTCAGGGCTGAGGCTGGCCTTAAGTGAGGGACAGTTCAGGGTCCCCACCTCTTCAGAAGTTCCCAAATGAGACACAGTGAAAACAGCCTGAACTCTCTTCTTGTTCCTCTCACTTCCAAGCTGTATGTTCTGAGAGAGAGAAGAAAGGAAATACATTAGTAAGCCCAGAGAGAGAAGATATGTGAACATGTAACCCTTCTGCCAGGTGCAGCCAGCAGCAACCAGAGCTGGATTCAATATCTAGGGGTTCCTTTTCAACAACACTACACAGAACCAATTTGCGCCTGTGCCCAGTAACCTGGGAGAATTACACACCAGCCCTGCGCTGTGAGGCAATACTTCCCCACAAGCACGGAGATGGAGCATAGCAAAGACGTTTTTAATGCAAGGAGAGAGGTTACCCAGCATTAGCCAGGGAAAATGATGCAAGCAGGATTCGTAATCTTAAAACTGTGAGCAGGACACTTGTCCCAGAATGTGGGGGGCACAGTTTTCTGCCTCATGTTCTTGATTTCTACAATCAAAGTTCTTTACTGTGACCACCTCTGTTCCCTCCCCATACCCCACTCACATTGGTGGTTCTTCGTCAGTGAGGATGAGGCATTCAGAAGTGCGTCCGTGTGAGTTCACCTCCCAGACCAGGGAAGATGACACCTGGGTTGTGCCGCACTCTAAGCCCTTGCTCTGCCTGACTGCCTCACCAGCCGCTGCTCATCAACCTGGCCAGACGTCCTTTCTCGCTGCCTGGTCATCTTACCAGCCTCTGTCTCTTGCTGTTTTCAGCCACCTGAGCGCTTGCCATTGTCACTAGCCACACCCACTGGCTGCCCATCAGTCATGTCCTGCTGTCACTTGCCTGCTTGCTGTGACTTCAGTCTCTTTTTAGCTCTCAGCAGGCTCGGCAGAAACACTGCCCCACCTCAACTGATGAGTAGTTACCAGAAAAAAGTCTCCCAATAAAGCCTATTTGGTTTTATCTTTGAACAGCTTAAACCAGTAGAGGGGGGTGGCCTTAGGCAGAGTCCACACATCTTGGCTGAGGCTCCAGACCTCAGCCCTTTCCGCTTTCACAAGAGTCTAGTATTTGAGCCCCTGGCTTTAATGAGGTCCTCACTGCTTAGGGTGATTTGCCCATTTGGGACAGGTTAAGCACAGTTCTGCTCTGCTTTGCTCGCACAATAAAGACAACAACATTGATAACAGCATTCTACTACCCCGGCATTTAGTACTAAAGGATCTGTAACCCAGCACCAGCTGTTACCAGCCAAGATGATCTCTTTGAGCAACACAGCTCCATGTGGTGGAGCATGTGCAGGATAGCTGTGTTCACATAAATACAGTTTGTTTCTGACATCTCTCCCACTCCCAGCTAGCTGTCAAGGGAGAGCTCATTTAGACTCTTCTTAAACAGAACTAAAAATCTTAAAATGCTTTCTTAGTAGGAGCTGCTCTGGGGAGTATGTGGTGGAGTGGAACGTCAGCCCTGAGTTACCTAACAGAGCCTTCCTGCTAGTACAGGGAAGATGGTTGGTAAGAACAGTTGTAACCCATGATGGAGCATATTCTTCTTTTTCCTGTGTAAAGGAGCAGCACTTTGGGCTGTTCTGTGCCACAGATCGCAGCGCGCAAACATACTTGCAGAGTGCTGGCCGTGGTTCCTGGCAGCCAGACCACGCTTCTTTGAAATGCTATTCTTCTCAAAAAGAAAAGGAGCACTCCAAACCTAGTTCTTCTGTTTTTAAGATGACCCAGGGCTTCATCATAAAGTTCTCTGAGATGCCTCCAATTTCACACACAGGGCCAGCTAAACGGGCAGAACTGCAGAGTAGCCATGTGTGGATGAGATGAGGGATTTGGCAAGAAGGACTTGAGTTTATTGGGAGCTAGGAAACCATTTGGTGAAGAAGAGATCCTACCCAGGAAGGATGGGTTCCACCTACAATGAAACAGAATCAGATGTCTGCCATGTAAAAGGTCATAGAGGAGTTTTTAAACTAAGGGTGAGGGAAAGGCAACAGGGATGGAGGAATATACAGTTTGGACAGCGACATAGCTTAGGAGAGAATCTACTGGAGAGGATTCTCTATAGCCTAATAGAGAGAAGAAGACAGAAATTGGTCAAGTAGAGGCAGGAACTCAAACAAAATAGTCAGATGAAAGAGAGCCCCATATGATACCTCATGAAGGCAGACAACTAAATACTGATACATTTTATGAGCACTTGCATACAACTGCGAGAAGATTAAATACTAGGGTGGGTGAACTAGAGTGGCTGGTATTAAATGTGGATATTGATGTAAGAGGTGTCACAGAAACTTGGTGGAATGGTGATAGTCTGTGGGCCTTGGTAATACCAGGATAAAAAAAAATACATAGGAATGACAGAATAGGTTGCACAGGTGGGCACATGACAACATATGTGAAAGAAAGAGTAAAATACAGTAAAAGCTTTAAATTAATCAAATTGTACCACATAATATCCATGGATAGAACTTCCACGTTTCAACTATAAGACTATGGCAGTAGGACTATACTACCAATCAACATGCTGCTAGTGACTACCAAATGCTCTGGGAGATTAGAGTAATAATGGGAGATTTCAACTGACTGGGTAAATGTTACCTCAGAATGAGATGTAGTGGTAACATTTCTAGACATTCTTAATGATTGCTTCTTGGAATAGTTAGTCCTGGATCCTACCAGGGAAGAAGCAATTCATGATTTTGTCTGAAGTGGTGCGCAGGCTCTGGTCCACAAGGTGAATGAAGTGCTCAGTAATAGCAACCATAATGTAAACAATAAGAATCCAAAAAAGTGGATCTGATCAATGAAAATTCATTATCTAATGAATTTGTTAGTCTTTAAGTTGCTACAGGACTGCTTGTTATTTGTGAAGCTATAGACTAACATGCCTAACCGTCTGCGATAAAGCAAATAAATGTAACAGCCTTATAGAGGGAGAATACCAAAGAAACCCTTCACAGTAGCATTTAGCTTCAAAAAGGGGAATTACATAGAAATGAGGAAGCTAGTTGAACGGAAATTAACAGGAACAGTCACAACACTGAAGCCTGAAGACTGCATTGATTCTATTTAAAAAACACCATAATAAAGACTCAGAGTAAATGCCTATCCCAGCAAAAACAGTAAGACAACCAAAACATTGCTTTTACAGCGAAACATACAGTAAAAGAGATGGCAGAGGCAAAACAACATATTTTAAAAATTGAAAGGCAAATACTAACGAGGAAAACATAAAAAGGAGCATAAACTCTGGCAAGCAAACATGTAATAGTAAAAGGCAGGCCAGAAGTGTTTTGAAGAACAACAAGTAAAAGACACAACATTTAACAGCAACATTTTTTAGGAAGTACATAAGTAGGAAGCCTGTTAAATAATCAATGGGTCCCCTAGAATTGATAATGAGGGCACTGAAGAAGCACCGAGACAATAAGGTCATTGCGGAGAAGATAAATGTGTCCTTTGCATCAGTCTGCACTGCAGAAAATGTGAGGGATTTTCCATTCCTGAGCCAATCTGAAGAACTGCCTCAGACTGAGATGTCAATACAGAAGCTTTTGGAACTGATACATTTATGAGAAATAGAAGTCACCAGAACCAGATGGTATTCACCCAAGAGTTCTGAAGAAATGAAATGTGAAATTGCAGAATTATTAAGGGTGGTATGTAAACTATCACTTAAATCTACCTCTGTAGCAGATGACTGGAGGATAATCAACATGACAGCAATTTTTAAAATAGATGCCACAGACAATATTTACAATTACAGGCCAGTAAACATAACTTGAGTACCTGATAAACAATTTGAAGCTATAGTAAAGTAGAGAAGTATCTCATGTACTGATTGTAGCCAAAGAGGGTGTAGGTAGTTAGGTTTATGATTTTTTTTTTTTTTTGTAATTTTAAATGGAGATACACATCCCATAGAACTAGAGGGGACCTTGGGTGGTCACTGGTCCAGTCCCCTGCTCTTGGGGCAGGACCAAGCACCATCCCCTTTTTCAATCTATTTACCCCAGATCCCTAAATGGCCTCCTCAAGGATTGAGCTCACAACCCTGGGTTTAGCAGGCCAATGCGCAAACCACTGAGCCATCCCTTCCTCCAGCCTTACTGGAAGGAGTGAGAGTTCAGCCGGCTACTTAGAGGTGGGCCCAAAGTGGGAAGAGTCCAGGAAAGGAGCCAAGGAACAGGGCAGGAGGGATGAAAGCCTAATGCCAAAACCACAGGGTAAATGAGGCTCATTAAGTAGGGTTGCCAACTGTCTAACTGCACAAACCCAAATACCCTTTTCCCGCTCCTTTCCCCAGGCCAAGCCCATGTCCAGCCCTTTTTCTGTCTCTCACATTTTACATTTTGTTTACGGTAAAAGCAATAGGAGAAGAGCTGGTGAATCAAGAAGCGAAGCAAGGTGGGGCTTGGTGGGAGGTGTGGGGGCGATGGAGTAGAACAGAGAGATGGAGGTGCAGACACTCTGTAGCTATCTCTCAGCCAGTGAAGCGACTTCTCTTAGGGTCTCATGTATATTGGAGGTCTTTCTGTTCCTTAGAAAGCCAGAGGAATTTGTCTTTTCTTTAGAACTGGTTTTAAATGAGAAAAGGACCAGAAAGAAATCACATTTGATTTTAAGACTGGAGCCTCCAGCACTTGCCCTCCCCAACAAATATGTTTTGAACGTTTTTATGCATGTTGCCGACTCAATACAGACAATAGTTATTCCCAAATATCGTACTCAAGAGCCTACCTTTGCCAAGAAATGTCACACCCCCTGTGTAGAAACCAGCTTTCACACCATTGCAGATTTAGTTGGCTCTCTTTCTCATAGGAATTTAAAGTCTTTTCTAGAGATTCTAGCAATTGCTAAGTCTTTCTCCCACCTTGCTCTTCACAGGCACCCCACTGCCCGGTTAATATAATTAGATAAAAACTCAAGACACAGAGTTTACCCAGACAGACAGACAGAGACTAGTACTCTGCTGCACAGAACACATCCAGATCTAGGGCACTACAGTGAACTCGTGATGACTACCTGCCTTGTGGTGTTGAAGTTAATGGAATCATAGTTTGTTATTCTAAACGATCATTGTAGTTATTACATATCACTGTTAAATGTCTACTATCAAAAACTCAACATAAAACTTTAGGTCAACATCAATAAAAACATTTTGCCTTGTCAACAACCTCCCTTCTTCCCACAAAACAAAATCCCAAACTTTTACTATTGGCCGCCAGCCAGATTACACTGTGGTGAATCGAGGGATGGATCTGCCCAGTCATGGAAGATTACACGCTCTTCTGCTTCACAGTCCTACGTCCGGTGGTAGTTTTTAAAAAAAGATATTCCCCCGATCCTTCCAGTTGGCCATTTGTAAAACTACATCAGGCCTGGATTACAGTAACTATGTTCTCGTACCTCAGTTTTCACACAGCTCTTCATGTGCAAAAGTGTCATTTAGTTCTGGAGAGAGAAAACCCCAGATACTCTTTTCTCTATAGGAACTGAAAAAGCAACTAACTTCAGCTGTGGTCACTCTGATCCCAACCATGCCTGAGGCTCAGATGCATAGGAGCACATACAAGATTTAGGAATATGAACACTTCACAACATTCAGTGAGTTTACATTTAATCTAACCTCTATACAAGAGACTCATCATCTTTAAAAACAAAACCAAACCAAGGTATGAATTCAGCAATAATGTCAATGCAGTTGTGAGACACAACCCCAGTTTCACGAGTTTCTTGCTTGTTGCTAGGCATGAAACAACAAGACTTATCTTGCAAATACCGTGAAGGAAAATATACAATAACTTGTTTTCATTTAAATACCGCTAGATTTAAAAAGCCTTTATATGCATGCAGAGATGTTTATTGCCTGGTAATTCTTCAGCGTCCAGATACACTAAGTGTCCAATACATACATATAATAATAAACTACATATCTAATAACATAATAATAATATATACTAATAACAATACATACACATAATAAAGCTGTTTTTCATGTTACAGTAAATTCTTTCGTATCTGGCAGCCCCAGGACGCAGAGGTTGCTGGATATTCAAATTTTCTGGATAATAGAAAGGTATACCTACCAATGCATAACACTAAACAAAAACAAGATTAGATATTAAGAAATAAAACTGTATGCAGAGTACTTTATTTACCAACAGTAGTACTGTACACTGCAAACTTGTACTGTATTTGCTGTATTTATTTGTATTTATTTTCGCTATACTGTACTGATGGAAAAAGTAACTAAAATTTACTTATGGTTAAAATACCACATATTTGAGAGCTCCAGATAATAGAATGCTGGATATAAAAGAGTTTACTGTAATTAAATGATATTGATTTATTAGAGATTTGTTGGAAAGGACACCAAAAAAACTGAGGTATTTGGACCATCCACCTCAGTACAGTACAACTGAGTTATATGATTCTCTCTTTCAGACTTCTACAACAGTGTGTGTTTGTTATCCTCAGCTTGTTTCACCAGATTATTCTTCAAGACTCTTAGACACCAATTAGAGAAGCCATCCTCTGTTATTCCAAGTGGCTTTCGTCGTCTTTTCAAAACTCTATGGTGAATTTAGAGAGTGAACTCAGTTTTGTTTCTTCATTTCAGAGGAAGTTAACACATTACATCAATGCGACTTTGTAGCTGCCTGATCTGTTGTGTGGAAAACCTTTAACAACTTCATCTGATGTTAGAATCATTGGCTATTTTGCAAGATCTGAGAAGTAAAAGTTTTAGCCCAGACTGTTAATATTGTATACAAAGCCATTAAAATAAACCTCTTGCATAACTGTGTGCCACTTTGTCCTTATATCATGCTGGTATAGAACAGACTCGCTATACCTTTACAGTGACTTAGCCATAATGTACTGGAACAGCCTAAATTCTCTAATCCATGTGGCTGGGGGCTATGCAGCTGCCTCACAAGCATCGCCCAGAGGCTCAGGCCCCACTTCTGCCCACTAGCCCTTCCCCTGGCTGTGGCTGCTCCATGTTGGTGTCTCTCCCCCCACAGCCATGGCACCTGACCCAGAGTTGCCCCAGGGCCACCACCCACTGCAGGCCATGCCATGACCTCCACCAACCCTGGACTTGCCTGACCTGGGGACAGGCACCCTTCCTCCAGCTGTGCTCACTGGAGCTGCAGCAGCCCTGGGAAGGTACCTCTCACCTGGCCCCAACCTGCTGCAGTGGGAAGGGTGGGGGGTAGTCCGTACAGGGTGGGGGGCAACCTGCAGAGCAAATCCCTCATCCACAGCCCTACCTCAACCCCTCCTGATGGTGGGGCAAAGGGGACAGTTGCGCCAGGGCCTAGTGATTCTAAGGTGCCCAGAGCTCCCGGCTACTGCTGCTGCACCAGCTGGAGCCCCGGCTTCCTTTGGATTGGTGCTGGAGTGCTGTGCTGGGTGCTGCCCAGAGTTCTGAGAGCTGGGGGAAGGAACCCACTGCCACAGTTCAGGCAGTGCTGAGGGCTGGCTGCTCCTGGCCCCACTCCTTCTGCCTGGGGAGCTGCCCTTTCTAGGGGCATGGAGTCGCCTGCCCCGCAACACCCTGCCCTAGGGCCCGGGGAGACTGTCAGCCCTGCTGCCCATGCCAGAGCCTGCACACCCAGCTGGACCCTCACACTCCTGCACCCCAACCCCCTGTCCCAGGCCTGAGTCCCCTCCCACACTCAGAAGCCCTTGGCCCCACCCCTGCCACAGTAATTTTGCTACGTGCTCCAATATGAAGATGATGTACCATGCATCACCTCAGTGTCGCACATCACCTCCATACTGGGGCACATAACATTCTGCTCAGGGGTGGGGAAAATTAGAGGGAATACTAGTAGCAGCCACGTCAGCCTACCAGATGGTAACACTTCATGGTGAGCATAAGTAATACAGCTCTTCTCCCACTGTTCTGTTACTTTCTACGCTCCTCCCTCCACGCCACTTTCTCCTTCTCTTTTAGGTGGTTGCTCATCTCACAAGGATCGCAATCAGCACTGCTACTCCTCCCTAGTCATCTGTCCAATTTTCTGCTGCTTGTAAGCTTCCATTTTGCCCGCTGTTCATCTTGCCACTCTCACTCTGGTCTGCAGCAGCTGCCCTCTGAATGGACCATTAATGGCTGGTGAAAAATGAACAGCAGAGCTTACTTGGGCAATCATCTTAGATTACACCTGGCTGAAAGGTGGCCCATGAAAAGCATTTGCTGTGTAAATTTTTCACATTTTGTACACCATTAAGTATTTGCCAGTTTCCTCAGTGGGCCTTTTAAGTTGGCTTAGTTCACTTCTCAATACATCAAGAGCTAATCACTCTACTTCTAAAACTCATTAAATTGTGTCAATCTCTGCTAAGCACTGCAGGAGGGTACAATCATTTGGATATTCTACTATTGTCTGAGAAGAAACCAGCAGTCCTGTAACACTTTAAAGACTAACAAAATATTGTACTAGGTGACAAGCTTTCATGGGACAGACCTGCTTCTTCAGATCTTCAGCTCAGATCTGCCCCAGGAAAGCTTTTCACCGAATAAATTATTTTGTTAGTCTTTAAAGTGCTACCTGAATGCTGGTTTGTTTTGTTGGAATACAGACTAAATGGCTACCTCTCTGTTAACTAGTAACAGAAAGGAAGCCGTGCTAGTCTATACACTATCAAAACAAAAAATGGGTCTGTCTTTAATGTGCTACTTGACTGCTTTGTCTGTTAACTACTATCTCAGAAGGTAGAGAGCTTGACACTAACTTTACTCGGCATTAGCACGTTTTCAGTGCAGTAACTCTCAAACTTTATTTCCCATATCAATGCCAATAAAATTTCAAAAAACTCATTTCAGCACAAATTCCTTCCCTGAACAAACCAAAGAAATGTTACTTGTAACTTCTGACAGAGGCACAGCCACTACCACAAACTATTACTTGTGCCCTCTTGAATTTGGAAGTGGGAAACCATCACACCTCCCTATACCCAGAGTGAAAGTAACATGCAAAGTATTACACAGATGCTGCCACTACAATAAAATTATTATAATAAAATTATATAGTGTCACTCAGCAGAAATTAATACCTGAAGAACAGTCCAATAAACAAGGCACCAGATGAGGAGACCTTGGGTCTAGTTCCTGCATTGCCCTGATCAAGGTGCGTGAATTTTGGCAGATCACTTATTCTCACTTACAAAATAGGACTAGTGGCACTGACCTGTTTTGGTGAGGGACTGTGAGAAGTGTGGACGAACAGTGTACAACGGTATAGTCTGCTGATGAAGAGACTGTCCCAATATAAGCACACTAAGTGAACTGCGATAGTACAGTTTACCCAGCCAGTCATGATATGGCAGTTTATTATTATTATTAATTATTACTACTACTACTACTAGCAACACATCATCATACTGATGGGCACCTTTTAGGCTTCCTTTGCTAGCTGCTGCTATTATATTATTTATATTATTTATTATTATATGCTTTTATACACCTATCATCACAGTTCAGTAGCATGATCACAGGTGGGCATGAGTTAGTCTCCTGCACTCTGAGTCTGCCCTATGAACAGCTCAACAGCTCAACACAGGGTGTGTCCCCTCAGACAGTAGGGTAATTCAGTCATCAGCTTAGCCTCACTTTCTCTGTGTCTGTGGTTTGTGGTCACAGACCAGTCTCTATTCCTCTCTTCAGCTTCAGCATGCAGTAGTTAATCTTTGTATATTTGCATACTCCAACTAACTGGCAAGTTAGGAACGCTTCTTTTAGAGGAGGTAAACTTTTTTAAAACAAGCTGTTCTTGATTTACCTCAAGTGAGATGGCTAGCTACTACACAACCCTCCCCGACATACATATATGCATGTGGTTACACACCCACATACACATAAAACCCTCTCAAAAATTTGAATGACATTCCCTGTGCTTAAACTGAGGCAAGTTGCTGCACATCCTGTGCCCACAGAATACCAGCAGAGCAGTGTATAAGAAATTCTGAATACACCTATGTCCTGTGTGTTTATAAAACTGTGCATGCATTCGCTTTGGGGAATGTGAGTGTACCACAGGTAATCAATCACTCAGTGAGCTGGTCTCTCTCTCCACTCCATCTCTCAGACTACTCTTGTGGTGTTTTACCTGTTCATAATTGAAATTTCATGGCAGTAATAATTGTCAGCCAGAAGTTTGTCAGTAATACTTCCTCTGGCTCTACAAGGAAGGTTGATCCTCCCAAGAACTTGTCCCATGCCACAAAAGAAAGAGGAAAACCACAGCTACTTTGTATTTACATGGAAGCCTTGAATATATTGAAAATGGCCACAGTTCCTGATGAGGCATCTGTGGGGATTATGTGATACTTGTCACATGATATTTTGTACCTGTGATGCTGGGAAATTGAGTTATAAATGATATCTGTCAGTTGTTTTCTGAGACAGCACCTGAGTGCACATACAAATTGTAAGAATACTCAATATCTTAAGGTGCTACTATTCTGCTTTAGCCACGCATTCCTTCTTCTCTATCTTTATACGGCATTCCACGTCTTCATACAGTTAAGCCGGGACATATTTTTCTATTTTAAATTTTTCAATGATTTGTAAAAAGAAGGATTAAATCGCTGTAGGGCATATTAAGTATTACAGCTCTGTTAAACTCGAATGAAGCAAAGTAAATCTGGAACACATTTCATAAATCTGCAGCCTGATAAGTATCCTTGCCTTGCCGAATCTGACATTCCGTTGCACTAATCAACCATGTGAAAGAGTTGATGGTAATTCCTCTATTCTTTTGAACTTTCTTACCCATGGACTTGGAACAGCTTCAAGGATCCCTTTCCCTTAGCAGCATATACTTAAAACGACCTCCACATTCTTCTGACATAGAGCATCGAAGCTGGGTGCTGTTGAATCTGAAGAGAAGGCCATTCTAGCGTAGCACATGGCTCCACATCCCAGACATTTTTAAATTTGAGCATGTGACTTTATCAAGTTCAGGCTGAAGATGGAAGCCACAAAAAGGGGCACCTGCCTGCTTTTATTCAGCATGTGGGCTTTGGAGATGTCCTAGGTAATCCCCAACCAGGCTTGTCGGGACTTGGTTGTTTAGGCTCCTCGGGAGATGGAAGGAGTGAAGAGAGAAATGGCAGGCCACCCTGGTTGGAGGCATTAGTGAAACTTTTTTCTACATGACTGAGGGGAGGAGAACTGAAAATTCTCCTACACGTTTGAAGAGACAAGAGAACATCTCTAAGATGATCCATGTCTTTAAGTGACCTATGCAAGTCATGGCAACGTCCCTCGGAGTTGGATTGGGCCTTGTAAGAGGCTCTTATGAAATACTGTTATTTAAATACTAGAGAGATTAGGTTTGATGATTATTATCAAGCCCATACGCAGGGTGTGTGTGAAGGGGGCATTCGCAACCACGCATGGGCTGCTCTGCCCCCACCCTGATCTCTGGCCCCCTACCCGGACAAGCCTGGTTGGGGATTACCTGGGGCAGGCAGCTGTGGCAGCTGCAGGGGATCATCTCCCTGTGGCATCCCAGCACTCACCCTGTGGTGGAGCACTGCATGGGGAGTGCTGGGGAGGTGATCCCCTGAAGCTGCTGCTGTGACCGCTTGCCTGCTCCATGGCATAGGTGATCCTCCCCCTCCTGTCCACAGGACAGCTAGGATGGCTGCTGCAGGACCTGGGGTGGCTGGCCCACCCATCCTATGGACAGGGTGGCTCTGGCTGTCTCAGCAGTCCCTCTCTGATGCCGGCCACCAGGCCCTGTGCAAGCTGCTTTTGCTACTTGTGATTCTGCTGCTTCCAATTCTGTTTGCATTTCTCCTTCTGTTCCTTCTGAGTCTTCATCTTCTGTACCTTCTGCTTCTTCTCGTGCTGCAGAGTTGGGGGGGGGGCATGTAGAGACCGGAGGGGAAGGACAAAGATGTGAATATTTTGGATTTCTTTTCACTCACAATATTACAGCAAGATCCCAGAAGGTAATTTCTATAAAACATTTATTAACTTACTATGGGGGGTCAAGGGAAGAGCAGGGCCAACCAGAGTGCTGGGGAGAGGTGAGGAGGAACAGGGCCTGCTGTGCAAGGGTGGTCCATATTTACCAAAAAAAAAAACAACCCACACCACCCCTATGGAAATTCCTGCTTACAGACCTGATTGTTTTCTAAACCCTCTGAGATCTGCAGCTGGAGGGAGGCACTTGTTCAAAAGGTCATTGATCATTATTGCCAAAATCAATTCAAAAACAGATTAGCAAGCTGGTTCAGCAAAGGCAATTGGAACCTCACTATGGAAAGGGCTTTGTCAGAGATTTTTCACCTAGCTTCCTTCCCTTCACTGAGTCTTTAAAGCGAACTGTGTATTTTCACTATGCATCAAGACTCTTTTCTATTCCTGACCTGTCCAGGCAGACTGTTCTTACAGGGATCTATCTCCATGGAAAAGCCCATTCCCAGCTTCTTCTTCTGCTGCATCCCCCTATTCCCAGTGACTCCTGGCTCTAATCTCTTTCCCTTCTCTCAGTTCCTGGAACACTCAACTGTGGAGAGTCCTTTCTTCCCCCTTCCCATTCCTTTCTGTTCCGTTCTCCCTTGCTCTGCCTTGCCTTTCTTGTGACTCTTCCCATACACACATTCTCTTTCCCAGAGGGAAGTAGGTTAAATTCACAGCCTTAAAATCTTTAACATCCATCAGTCAACTCATGATAAGACAGACAGTCTATCTTTCCACGAGCAGCTCTCAAGTCCAGAAATGAACTCCTTTATTGCTCCTCCTCATATTTATGACTAGATTTTCCATATACAGTATAGGCAAACCCCATTGATGTCAATTTATCAATTTCATATCATGTTCATGATCAGACTGTACAAGAGTTAAGCAGAATTTTTTTGGAAGGACCAACTAATAATTTAATTTTCACTGCATATTAAAGATCTTCAGTGTCACCGATGTTGTCATTGTCATCGCTGGAAAAATACACTTTGTTTTTTTACTGTGTTTAATCATATTCTTGAGACAAAGCACTGCAGGTGAATGGACGAACTGAAGTGGGGTTGTCAGTAAAATTTTATAGCCTCCCTCCAGCCTTTTCCCAACGATTGTTGTGATTAGAGCTCCCCCTAGTGCATATCAAAGAGGAAAACTTTTGGATTCATGACCACATATTTGAAATGCAAATTGCCACCGCAAAACCAACAGCCTCTTAACTCAACACTACTGGTTGTACGTACCTATCCAGTAGCCAACCAAGAACTTCTTTCCTTCGTGATTATTAAATTAAGTATTTTAATGAACAAAAATCTGTGTGCACACATTTTCCGACAGAAGAAGCCATTTTAAAGTGTTCAGCATCTTGATACACAGATAATTTGGGAGGTCAAGAATTCTACAGAACACTGGATCAGAAGAGAGAGGACTCTGCATTTTCTTAATTGAAATGTACAGCTGTTCCTGATTTTGAAAGTGAAGGCTCTGAGATGATTGATTCAAGAAACTGAGCTCACATCCCAGGTTTAAGAGCTTGTTTGCTGCAAGCCCTGTAAATTCTCCTCCAGGCAGATATTTATTTTGGGAAAGGAATCTATTCAGGAAATGGCTGAGGAGAATCACCTCTTAATCATGATTTTTGTTCCCCCCTAATAAGCATCCTTGCCCCACATTGTGGAAAAGCTTTGTCAAAAACAGGATACTGGAACATCATGCGGTAAGTAGCAGATGTGTTCCTTGAAAGCTTGGAATGCCTTTTTGTGGAGTAGGGGTTCTTCCCTTAAATGCTGAAATCTGAGAAGTATGCAAACAAAGGACGGGGTAAAGGGAAGAGAAATCCTTCCACTGGGAAAACTGAATCAGCACAAAGGCTCACTCTGGAGATGGGAAAAGAAAAGATTTGAAGAGAAGAAAAAAAACTTTAAACAAAGCTGACATTGGCAGGTCATTAGAAAAAAAGTGAGGGTGGAATTCTAGACAACCCGGCTTCTCTTTATAAACATGTATTATTATTATACACCAGCAATGTTGCGCACTGTAGGAAACACAGAGGACCATGTGCTCCCAGCTCCATGAGGCTCATACAGAATACTTTCAGCATCTCACAGCTAGTGGTTTCTAGGAATAAACTGTGGTAATTACACCTAGGGAGATGATGTGTGGTGCTCACTGCCTATGATTGCACAACAAACACCTCACAGTTGCCTTGAGCTCTTACCATCTGTTGTAGCTGACGTCTTGTCTGTCACCACATTCTGGGCCTGTAAACCACATGGTGTAGAGCCCATCTTTTCATGACCTGTGCCGACTACATTAGGGCCCTGAATGAGAGATACTGGGGCCTAGAGGGTTGTATAATATTTGGTTAATTAATGCTGAAAATGTGAAGATCTGCTCTCATCTCCTCCTGTACCCACTTACGCTTCTTATGCTCTGAACATAATTCCCACATCATCATACCATTAACTATGTCATCTGGCATATTTTCTTAGAGGCTACAGTCTACACACCTGGAATAACAATATTACTGGGCAACCTCCTTCAGTCTCTATTTCTAGGAAATTTCTATCCTCCTTCCCACCTCCATTTCCACCTTGTAAAAATCATTCTAAACTCTATGGTGTTTTTTGGTCAGAATTTCAAAGCTTAAGGCATATATATGTCTCGTTGAGTGTAACACTGGGTAAATGCATTATATTATCATGTAAGCCTGCAGATATGGCTACTCCTACAGAGTTCACCTGTTCTTAAAGTCACCAGTTCCCAGTCACCAATTCAGTCTTCATAACCATTCTACACAGCTTACCTGCTAACACTTGAAAGCTATTATTAGGAGCAGCCAGTACAAAAACAGGGACACATCTCAGCTGCACTGAAATAAATGGAACAAGCAGTTTTTTTTGTTTTTTTTTGGAGAGACAGAATGGACAAAAAAAGAGGCTCCCTTAATAAAGGGACATAAATTAGATTGATTGACTTGCACTATACAGGCGGGGACAAGGGAAAAAGTAGGGTGCTGCAGCAATTAAGCAACACAAAATAATCCTGATCTAGTGGCTCCTCAAAACTAACTCAATCCATTCTTCCAGTACTAGGATTTTTAAGCATTTTAAGATGCTTAGGTTGATCCTAACCACAGTTGTCTTTTGCGATGAGGCTTATTGTTTGTAAAGCACTGATGTCTTTTTTGAGTCCAAACCCCTTTGCAAATTGGAATGTACTGATTGTGTAATATGAACCACTTAGGGGAGAAAGTTCCTGTTGCTTATAATTTCTGCATTGCTCTTCCTTATTCTTTACCAGGAATATTCGCCATGAAAAAAATGCAAAGGGTATAACATCTTCAAAGGTGCCCAAGTGATATAGGAGCCTAAATTCGATTATCTTTTGAAAAGAGGACCATAGGAGCTTAAGGCCCATGTACTTTTGAAAATTTTACCCAGTCTGTTTTTCTGTAAGGCCTAAGTGCTTACATCTCCTAGGGAAGTCAATGGGACCTTCAGATGCTTAGCGTTTCTGAAAAATCTGACTGCTTGATCCAGTGCCCCCAAAAAAGAGTGGGAAAACCTCCCACTGACTCAGGCACTTGGAATCAGACATTCATTTAGGTAATTAGATATAGATTTAGATAACTAACTTAAGCATCTTGGGTTGGGAAGTTTGGCTGTAGCATTTCTATTGTGATTTATAATTAAAGAAATCTTGCTAATTAGTCCTCAGAAAACTTCTGCATAATGGATAGTTATTTTGCTCCAGTTTTCACTGATAGCGAACTCAAGGTAGAGAAATATTATGCAGTTAGCACAAAGCATTTCAGCAGCAATCCTGACTTCCAGTTGCTTCCAGTCCTCTAGACAATACTATCTCTGCACGATCATTCTCTACTTAGGACATCATGCAAAAGTGACACAGCTAGTGACCTCAGTATCAGCAATGGAGGTGATTTCACACAGAAAAGCACAGAAAGAGCAGATGAAGTTTTAGAGAACACGGATCCTGGTTTTAGTGACAGCTCCTCAGCAACAAAGAACAGGGAAAAGCAAAGGTGGAATTTCAGAGAGAAGTATAACTCTATGTAAACAGAAAACTTTCCAAAGTTTGCTAGCAGGCATGAGGGGAAAGTAAAGTTCTGTCCATTTTGTGCAGACATTAATGTTCCTCTGAAATATGCTAAAAGCTGCTCTTGGCCAATACATTTTCCCTGTGCCTCCATCCCCTTTTATGTTTAGCGTACAGCATTTGCCTCTCCCGTCCAAGTCAGTGGAAGCTACAAATGCTTACCATCTCTGAAACAGTCTCCTCCCCAGAGCTGGACGCATTTGGGCTGGATCTATAAAATCTTAGGTGATTTAAGCTCCTTCTGGATGAACAACTGTATATACATGCCAATTAGTAACTAAAAAGCTAGAATTTCAGAACAGCTTCCCCCCACCCCCAGGCTAAAAAAATTAAACATTAGCTTCAATTGCCTCAGAGAAGCAAAGCATTATTTTCCATTGATTCACAGGATCTTGTTTTGGAAAACTGGAGCTGACTACACAATAATTCCTTCTCCTCCTTCCAAGTCTGGAGTGATAAGGAGGCATGCGCATTGCTGTGTGACACTGTGATATTTAAAAGACAAAGCAGAGGTCAAATCTACTGAAATGTTTCCAAATTCCAATGAGGTTTATCACAAAGAGCCCCATGCACTGACCAACAGGGTCAGACTGTAGAAACCTCAGCTTCTGGCCACTGCTGAGGGGACAAATCATGCTTTCTAGGGCAAAACCTGCTGGAGTTCCAGGGTGATGTGGAAAAGTCAGGAAGTTTTCACACACAAGTTTCAGGAAATTTTCACTAGTCCATTGAGAGGAGTGGGGTTTTCATGGCGCTAGAGTGAACATGGCCTTCTATCCTCTCAGATGTGCCAAGATCTGGAGGAAAACTGCACATATTGCAGCTCTTCTGTGGGTATTCATTTCACAGGCAGCACTCGATCCTACTGTCCATATATCCACTCCCCCAAAGCAGAATAGTGACCTCGGAAACCATGCTCCCATTAGCCCAACCCTGCCTTCCACCCTGGAGAAATCATTAGAAAGGGTTTTCCACACTAAATTCTCTTCAGAGGACCATCATGAACCTGTCCACAAGATTTCTGGCAGGAATGTCCACAGGCTGCTTGCTGTTGAGAAGTTGGCTCTGTTTCCTTCCCCACCCTCCAATCCCAGAATCTCAATCCTGCTTTTGCTGCTTTTTCTCTCTAGAAAATCTCCCTCAGAATTTAGACCTAACTGAATTTAGAAGCCTGATGTTAGGAATTCCCTACCCTATTTTTGTTTGTCACAAAGTAAACTCATACATCTGACGAAGCGGGTCTTTGCCCATACAAGCTTATGCTCTAAAATATCTTAGTCTATAAGTTGCCACAGAACTTCTTGCTGTTTTTGAAGATACAGACTAACACAGCTACCTTTGATACTTGTAACCTCTTTTAGATACTTTTTCAGATTCCCCCACCTTGTAAGAGCATCTGGCATAGTGATACACACTCTCTTCTTCTACTTACACAGTATGGCCCACAAATTCCCAAATGACACTTTCCTTTGTGTAGGAGGAACTATGCTCGTTCAGAGCTGGTATAGCAGCATGTCTCTTGCACTACTTTACACTGGGGCTTGGATTCAATTATTTCCCTTTGCCTACTCCTTTCACTGTGGAGAATTGTGACTAGAACAGGACGATTATAATAATGGCTCAGTCTGGAGCCTTACACTACTCCTTTCATCAGCAAGACTCTCTAAATGCTTGTTTACATGGAGAGCTATTCTGGAATAGCTCTTCCTGATTAATTAACCTGGATTAATTTGGTGTGGAAATGGCACTCTTGTCAGAATCAGAGTACCACCACAGGGCATTAACAACAGCCGTTCTATTTTAAATTTACTCTTTACCTTAATCCAAATTAATTTTTTACAGTGTAGACATGACCTAACTTTCCCATATCATCTTGGCATGGTATGAACCAAGGCTTGCTGTTAGCCAGTAAGACTTAGAATTTGCAGCACAGTGCACTTTACAGTTCAGAAATGTTGTGCAAATGTTTGCTAGTGATTCCCTGTCAGTAGCACTGAATTTGGAGGTAATAGGTTGGCAGTGTCAGATCAACCTGGGTAGACTTGGCTGAGACTGGTCCATGAATCCAAGCAGTTGCTGGTCATCATGCCTTGGTGATGGCTGTCTCCTTGTGAAGGCACTTAGTAAAGCTTTTTGGGTGAGTTTGCAGTTTTCAGGTGAGTAGGAAAGAACAAAACAAACAATAAAAAATTAACTCAGTGATGCTCACACTCAAAGCAGCATTTGGTTTTACCTCATGGTCCCACTTTAACCAATTTTACCGTGAATGGCAAACTGCTTGTGTAAGGGTTCTGCTGGAATTTGAATTCTTACACAGTTCTACTTCTCAGGCCTCTGCTCGTATCACTGGACAGCACATCCCCTCTGGTCCTACACGAACGTTGCTTTTCTTCACAGCACAAGCTTCCATGTACAACACATTGCCACTGGCATCTCCCTTCAAGGGACACCAAATTGGAATTGGAGGTCTGGTACAGATGATCTATTGAACCAAAGGACTAGGTGACGAAGGCTTGCATCAAACCTGCTCCCCATGAGCTCCTCTTTTTAAGACAGCTAAAGTCTCTCATCATCACTTAAACAGAAAACCCGACTTGCACACTTCCTTTACATCTCCAGAAAAGGAAGTCCACGTTTATACTCAAAATCCACATTCAAACGCACCATTGCTCGAATCTTACCACTCGACTAACGTTCCGTTGTGATCCTGAATATTTCTGGGGAAGCGCAGCATGTGGCCAGATACACCTCTGTTGCCCACCAGCCAGGGGAGTGGTACACAAAAGAAGGAATGCACAGATTCATCAAAAAAAGCCAGTCTACAATGCTTCAAGTACCATGCAGTTGCATGTTTATGCTGCTAGTTAAGGTGTCAGTCTTTCCATTACACAGTCCTATTTCCAACACGTTATAGAGAAGCTGTGAAAGTTCATTCCATGCCACAGTCAAGCATACAGTGCACCCATTTTTGGATAATATGAAGCAAGTGCACCAGAGCGCTTTTGAGTTATATGGGATACAAAAGAAAGGCACACAGGCCAATGGCATTATGCTAATTCATGCCAGCAGAGGCTCTGGTCCTTAAAAAATCTTTAAATTGAGCTTCTTCCCCAAGTGTTGCAGGTTACTTAAGTGTAATTTCCACCAAACAGTTTTCCAGTGGGATATGCACCACTGAACTGGTTTGTGTCTGAACAAGGGCTCTAACTTCCAAACACTGACAAGTGAGCAATGTCTGCCACAGAGAGCAGCCCCATCCCTTCATCCATTTAATTGCAGTAAGCACTGGGGCTAGTAGTGGTGTGTAAGATTAGGTCCTGTGACTGAAATTCCTTATAAGGGCTACGTCTTCCCCATTTTGTACATGGTATCAAGTACACTGATGACAATTTACAAATAACAATGCTGAGTACTAATTTTGCTTACACAAACAGGATGCTGAATTATTTTCAGTGGACATCTGCATACCTATTCCTTTAGATATAGAGAAAGTGCTACGGTATTATACTGCAATGATCCTAAACGTTCCAGCTTACAGTAAAGATACTGCAGTGCTGGGCTATTAATATGGAATGCCGCAGGCTTTTTAAGTTAAGGGAAAAAACCCACAAGGCACTATTCAGCCTTAGTCGTGAATGCCAACACTTTATTTTGTATAGGATTTAATTTTTTTTTTAAATTACATTTTGGTAGACAATAGACTTTTTTTGTGTGTATGTGTATACGTCTTTGTACAAAATACCAACCAATCTAGTTTTTACTGTCACCTAGTGTTGCTTTCCCTTAAAAACTAATTTTACTGTAATAAATACTGATGGGAATCAGACTTCAATGGTTTTTAGCCACTGGAACTTGGAGATTTATTTACCAATGGTTGCATTTTATCATTCTGTTTAATGTTTTTATGGCACTGATCATCAAACTATACAATAAAACCAAAGCAATTCATCACAAAGACTGGGGACAAAGAACTTAAAACAAATTGAAATATTTCACATGTGCCATTCATTTTATAGGAGTTCAGTTATCTTGAGCTACTCTTCACCATGCATTTTGGATGTTCTGATGCAGCCATGCACATGGAAGAGAAACAAACAGTAACAAACACATCATTCACCACTATTGCTTGACAATTAAAACTAAAAATTATTTTTTCCAGAATGTTGAACTATATCAATTTTTGTTCGTTTGTTTTTAGATTTAGTATGAAAATACTGCCACTGGTGATTCTTTTATATTATAAAATGGCTTTCAACTGTGAACACAACTTGAGCTTTTTAATCCTGGGTATCACATATAATCTTACCTAAGTCTGTAATTGCTAGTAAAATGCAGTGTATGGGTCTAAGCTCTTTCCATTTGTACATAAAAATGTTTCAATTTCACAGCAATAAAGCACACCAGCAATGCATTTTGGGATATTTACTGCACTTCTCAGGAGGCTAATTTACTGCACTTCTCACATGGCTAAAGTAACTGAGTCTTTGGCCTTGTACCTCAGGGCAATTTAAGGTGTAGAATAACTATTCTCAAACAACCTGTCAGATTCTCATATTTGCAGTATGGCCTTTTAGATGATAAATTACACCGTATAAAATAAAGCTCTACAGGGTGAGATTCCAGGTGATGTGCCATTCATTGGTATTATGTTTAGACAAGGAAAACCAAACGCATTATGGTGACATGGAACCAAAGATGACATGGCGATAATGAGTAGAACAGCACAAGCTTACAAGCATCACTGGAGTTGGACAAAAAAAAAAGCCCAATTACCCGCCTCATGCCCCCAACCCTCCACAAGTTTTTAAAAATATTTCACAATCTTAGGGAGTGCACTAAACAAGTTAAAGACTATTTCATGCCAAACATAATCGCTTTCATTTAAAGCTAAGCTAACACAGATAAGTTCTCTTATTTTCTTTGATGCCAAGTCTCTACACACCCACCAACTTACAAGTACATATACGGCACTTACTACAAAACCGTTATGAGCTAAAGGTTTTTTTTCCTGAAAAAAGAAATCCACCAGACCAAAATAAAATAATTTAAATCAACTTTTTCCTGAGAAACTTAGAATTTGAAATGTGCTGGAAAATTATAATAAATAAGTTGAAGATTAATCAGCTTAAAATGTACTTTTTAAACATTAAAGTAAAATATAAAACATTTCATGACAGAAAAAGGGACTGCTGGGCCAGGAACTGTAGATGTTTATGTGCCAAACACATTATGAAGTTATCATTCAGGGAGAAGAAGTCAGGTCAATTGCTAGGAAAAACACAACAATATTAAAACCCAGAGAATCAATCATGTAACAGTGGTTGTGTTTAGGTTATAAAGTAATCATGGCTGAAGGTATCATTAAAGACAATAGCAGATTTAAATGTCTACAGTAAGCATAAGTGAATTTGCACTAAAGATGAATAAGTTAAGTGACTGATTATTCTGCTATGAAATTTGAGAAGGGACTCAGAAGAATTTGTTTTAAAAAGGATGACAATACTGCCTTTCCAAAATATAACAACTGCACAGTGTGTAAACTAATCATCATTCTTTCAATTTAATTTCATAGAAACCACTTAAAATATACAATGCAGCAGAATCATATTTTATTGACTATGTTAATTGTTATTTGTGCCACTTCCACCTTCCTTTAATGCCTTCCTTCACGATAGTGCATTGGTACCACACAACTGAGATGTAAAGAGTGAGAATAAAATGTGTTCCATAGTATTTTCTGGAAATTATCATGTCTCAACATGATTACGCTTCTTTACTCAGTTCTCTGTAGACAGGTATAAAAAAGACTAGTTAGACAATCAAGGTGGTCCATGGTCTATTTTGGCTCCCTGCAGGCTAATGTAAAAGGAAGCCCCTGGAAAGCACTTCCTAGCTTGGGCCTGTACATGTACCTCAATCACAAAATAACTTTTGCTTTTTACTTCAAAGTGAAGGTCCATTTTTGCAGACTATAAACAAATAGTGAAACTTCCCTGAAACAATCATTACAGAGACCTGGCAAAATTGCCTAAAATAGGGATTTCCAACCTCTGACCCATGGAATTCCAGAAGTTTGCAGAATGTGTCTAAGATTTCCAAAGGGGCCTGCAACTCCATTTTAAAAATTTTAGGGGCCTGCAAATGAAAAAGGATTGTAAACCACTGGCTTAGAAGTCGTCTAACAAGGCTTAGATTGTGACAATAGGCCCAGCCCCATGCAATGCGTAGTGCATGTGTTGTACCATCAGAGAAGCAATGCAGACACACCCCTCACAGTCACAATTCCTCCTGCACAGCTTCCTTGGTCTACGGGCTAGTAGTTTACTCCTGCTCATGCTGAACTGACTCAGCTACGCTGATCAGCACAGTGTGCATGGGAAGCCAAGACCCTACCCAGGGCTCCCTCACTTGGTTCCAAGGAGGGAGCAAAGAGGTAAGTAGCTCTGCTTACTCCTATGTGGATGGACCCAAGATTGGAGCAAAGTAGATACTTACTAGAGTCTATGGACATGTTGTTCAACTTCAATTCTAGCCCTACATGTCACAAAACTGCACCAGAAATCCTATGGATACGTTAATTGGAACTGTCCCCATTTCATCATCCAACCCCATTCACTCCACTTTTTAGTGTATCCTGATAACCGTACTTAAACTTTGTTTTCCGTACAATATGTCATTGAATGTGTTTTGGTTTTGATGCTACTTTAACATTTCTTCTGTTTTATCATTATGAAGTATGTAAGATGCCACTCATTCCTGTCAATGTCTCATTATAGATATAAAAAAAGATTCCTCAGATTTAAACCATGCTTACTTCAAATTTGGTGTTCTCGCCGGTATTCCACCTTAGTCAGTGTCTTTTTTGTAAAAAAAGATGTGTGGGTACTCAGCTGGCTTCCCATGCCCTCCCCCCAGCCAATTCCATGCCTGGGACTGCCAAAGTGCCAGTACTCAGTACCAGCAAATACTGGGGGCAGCGGGGCCAGGAGCACTGACTTTAATTCTGTCAACTATTTGCATGAAACATGAAGACTCACATAACTGAAGTCACAGAATTGCTGTACAAGATAAAAGAAAGAGCCCTAAATTATTTTAAGTGTCTTGCATGAAAAACATTCTATGTATAATTTTGGGTCTGTGCCCTGTAAGAATGATAATATACAGTTGTCTTCTTGAAAATAAAAACTTGCACCACACCTCTTCCTCCAAGGCTTAAGAGCAGCTTTTTCAACTGCACACATGAAAATCTCCAATCTACATAATATTGTCCCCTCGGCTTTCCACCTACTGATTTATCTCCATCATTCAAATTCACAGATAATGACAAAGCAGGTCTTTGCCCACAAATGCTTATGCTCCAAAATATCTGTTAGTCTATAAGGTGCCACAGGACTTCATGTTGTTTTCCACTTTGACTCTGTGAACCCATGTAGTTAACTGGGCTCTTTAATCTGTTTTATTTCTTCTGATATAATGTGCTTGTAGACTGTGCTCTTCTACCTGGAAGCACCCCAGGGGAGACGGTCTACTCCGTTTTGAGTCCAATTCAGTTTGAACCTTATGTGCTGTAACAATGACTCTGATCAAATAATTTATATTTGCTTGCTATTCGGATTTGTTACTGTGCTCCACTAGCATCCCTCCCAGCCTATAAATGGGGTCAGAAGTTCAATGCCACAGGAATGGGCATGGTATTAAAACATACTGGTGAGAGAGATTTTATGAAAGTCACTTTGTAAATTAGGCTTAACATAATATATGTTGTTTTGGAAAAGGGTGCACATGTACAGCAGCATTTTATTGTGCAAAAGTTATTTTGTGATGAGATGACAGATGGTTTCATCTTAAAAAATGTCCTGTAAATGATCCTATGGAGCCAGGGAAAATATAATAAAATTAAAGTATAACCCGCAAAACCGGGTGTCTCTCAATCGCCCAACTTATGGGGAACTTTTTTTTTCCTTTTAAATGCTGCTGTGCATTAAATCTGTCCCTTAGGCAATATTTTTTTTAACCAAAAAAAAAAATATTGAGAAAGCTGATAGGTCGCCAGAGGAGGGCTCGGTGTTTGCATCACCTTTTATAGATATCCTCTAACCACTTTTCATCGTCTTGCTCCTCATCATCTATCGGTTCTTCAGTTTCTAGGGGAGAAGGAATAAAGAATTCTGATTTGGGAGGTGGTTCACTGCTATGTGACTTAAGTCCGAACTTGCGCTTTAGGAGGTGGAACTGCTCTTTGACATAGTAATAGAACTCATATTCATATCTCATGCGCTGGTAGAGGATTTGTATGGCTTCTGGAGAAGGGACGGTCTTTCTCACTGTCACAGTAAGATTTCCAAGTTTCCTATGTTCTGTAAAAGAAAAAATATTGGGATATGATGAATAAAACAAAACAAAAGAAAAATTACATTTTTCTCTAGAACGACAGCACTATCCCACTGTGTTATTGATGAAAGACATTTATCCGTCCTTTGTTGTGTTGCAATTTGTAATAATGAAGTTTTAGAAAAAGGACAAAACACAGTGGACCAGACTTTTAAAATTATACATACACATTTGCACATGTACATTTGAACACGGCTACTCTAGGCATGGAATTGTCCAATGATGCTTGCACTAATCTTGTATTATAGACAACATGTGTCAAGCTAGGCTTCTAATTGGCCATACTTACATGACTAAACTACAGGTTGAACCTCTCTTATTTGGCACCCTTGGGACCTGACCTTGCTGGATGACAAGAGAGAGGTCAATATTTCTTAGCACATTACCAAACACTTCCACTACTTATTGGGCTATTAGAAGACATTTAGGAATTAATTACAGCTAACTAACAGCACAGAACACTGAGAGCCAGGACGGGTGGCCGTAAACAAACTTTATGGGATCACGGAAAACTTGGCCACACGCATGATAAGTGGTTGTCTGGCAAACTAAAATCATGCTGGATTACAGATGGTGCCAGACAAGAGCATTTCGAGTTACAGAGGTTCAAGCTTTAGTATCATACAAATGAACGAGCATAAATTAAGTACATAGAAATACATAATCATGCCTAGCTTGGGAAAATTTTCAAATATATAGAAGATTAAACAGCCAACATTTATGAGAGTTCAATGGAATCATTGCTTCCAAAGTAATTTTTAATCTACTTTCTTCGTTATCGCTAAACTTTAGCTATGTGGGGAAATGCTCCCCAAAACAAATAGGCCTAGTAATTAAGAACATACCAAATACTTTATACTTTCTTCTTTTTCTAATCTTGACAGATAGTTGGGGTGCGGGAGGTTGGTAATGTGATATTGTGCCACTAATCTGCCTATTACCTGTCTGAACCCATCATATTAGCACTCATCCACAGTTATCACCTAATGATTGTTCACTTGTCTTTGTGAATTACACTAGTGCTCTGGAATTCAACCAGTTCTGAAATGAACTAGCCACATTATTCTGAAAGTATATTTATTGTTCAAGCCAACTAGCTACACTCAACAGGCCAAATAGCCACATGTGGCTAGTATGTTGGACACCACAAGCTAGTGCTTACTGGAAAGCCTTAGCAGACATGTCAAGGATTGGATGTGCATGGGGACTTCTCACCCCTTGGTGGTCCCTCCATGGTTAAAGCACTTCTGCTGGACTGTCTGGTGAATCCTGCCATTTCCTGTGTCTACAGGATTTCAGTCTTCCTTTGTAGCTATCTGATACCTTTCATAAGTGATAAGTTCACATCACACAGCAGAACACCTAATAAAACCAATCACTTAACAAAAGTATATAGCTGT
This sequence comes from Carettochelys insculpta, assembly GCF_033958435.1. Classification (NCBI taxonomy): domain Eukaryota; kingdom Metazoa; phylum Chordata; order Testudines; family Carettochelyidae; genus Carettochelys; species Carettochelys insculpta. Next base: position 95,887,294 of record NC_134139.1, read on the forward strand.
CTTTTCTCTCTCAAGAGCTGGCTTTCTTTTAATGTCAAATTAAAACATACACAAGAGCTAGCCCCGGCCTGAACAAGGACAGGTTGACTTTTGTGGTTTTCCAGTTTTCCACTAGATGGACACACAAGACCAACAGACAACAATGAGCATCGCAACGCTTTCTTCCTGTTTTGCATACAGAAGACACAGCAAGTCAATGCTCAGAAGAGGGAAATGGTCAGAGTGCCAAAAATACTGAAGATCCAAAGCCACTTGCTATGAAGTACTAAACTTCTAATTGTGCAACCTCCCTAATGTCCTGATCTTTCTCTAGCAAAGTGGAGATGGAAATGTAAAATGGTGAGGAATTCACCTCTATAAAGAATCATATTTCCTGACAGTTTTCTCAATGCATAGTGTGCAATATTCACTATTTATAGCATCAGAAAGGGAAACAATGGTACATTACGTGGGACATGTAGGTCTGGATCTAAAATGAAGGCTATATGTTATTAAAAAGTTTTAGCATTGCCTTGAAAGGTCAAAGCAGGAGAACTAAGAAAAGGGGGTTCATGAATTTTGGTCCTATCATTGACTTCTTCATCTCAAAATATTAACTAACACTGACATAAAATAAACAAAACAGCAAGACAAGATAGCTGTTCCACCTGACTTTTTCTCCTTGCTCTGAAGATAGTGCTACAAGATATTGGTGACAGAGATTCGGACTGAAGGAGAACCTTAGTAACAACAAGTACAAAGGAGGTACTGTATACCCTCTGCCACTTAGCAAGTTTACTTGAAATGAAGAGAAACGTCTGTTTATACATTCCTTTACACAACATGCATCACCATGGTCTCTCAGAATCTTCAGGGCAATTTATCAGAGCCTAATATCTTCAGATTGACCTGAAAGTATTAGGTGTGTCTAGTCACAAATCAAACAACCCAGCACAAAGACAAATCTTAGAATTTTATTCTTTTCTGCGTTTGTCTTCTTTGTCATCAAATGTATCTGTGCTATAGCAGATCTGCACTGTACCAGAATGGTAAAAGGGCTATAGGAATATTTTGTCCTTGCTGCTAAGAAAAACTGTTGAAGAGAAACCATGGGATCTTTCTCTCTCACGCCCACACCAGAATACGACCATTTTAAAAACACCTGAACTAATTTCTATCTGTTCAGTTCTTTATGCTACTTTGTTCCCTCACCCTTTATTACTAAATTTTGCATGAAAACAGGTTCTTTGATGTTGGATAATTACTGTGTTTCTGCTGCTCCTTTCTTCGTTGATGGGATTATCCTCTGTTTGTGCCTCCCAATGGCCTGTACAAAATTCAAATATTCCTCACAACTTTAGTGACTATTACAGAGGAAGCAGCCTTGATATTGCTGTTGGAGTATTCACTTTACTGTACTTGCCGCTTACCACGAGAAAGTTGGACAGACCCAAGAGGACACAGCAGTGGAGTACCAAAAAGAGAGATCTTATGGCAGGAACAAAGTGGTCAACATGCAGTATCTTGAGTTTTAGAATAGGATTCTGCTATATTTATTGGCACTGGAAGGAGGCTAGTTAAATTGCTCACTGTGAAAAGATTTATTGGTAGCTGCCACTTCGTCAGCAAAGAAGTAACAAAACACAACACACCTGCATGTTGAGGCAATACTACCATGGACAGCTCAACACTATGGCTTAATACAACTAAAATGTCTCTTTTGGTCGATAGAGTATTCCATCCCAAAGGAGCCATGGAAGTCTGTCAAACTTGAAATGCATATGCTTAAATGCTTCATGGGATGGGGGCACAGTTTTAAGAATTATTTATATATGTGTTTACAGGACAGCTCAACAGCTGCAAAGGCGGTGCTGCGAAGAGGAACAGTGAAATAACTCTGTATACTGCAACAGCTATATATTTATTCATCCAACAGGAATGATTTACAATGATTTCTAGGGCACACAGTATTTTTAACCAGATATAAAAGCCACAAGATATTTATTTTGGGAAAAGTACGTCTGCACAGATGATCAGTAACAGTGTTCCTTACATAAAGATGTGCACAAAACAAAAGAGAATAAGTAAAACAGTGCCTGTAAAAATGCAGCTGACTACAGTAGACTCCCAATTTATGCAGAGGTTGCGTTCTTGGCAACCTCTGCATAAGCTGAATTCTCATGTAACTCAGGAGCTATGCTCCAGGAAGCCAGTCTCCTGGGAGCGTGGGGAGCTTGGAGCCAGGCTCGCAGCTCTCTGCTGCTCCCAATAGGTGGCTTCCTGTCTCCTGGGAGCAGCAGGGAGCTGAGCTCCAGCTTCTGCTGCTCCCAGGAGACAGGAAACTCACCAGAACTGGTGTTGGTCAGTTTTCTGGTTCTTGCAAGCAGAGGAGAGCTGGGAAACTGACCAGCACTAGTGCTGTTTAATTTCCTGGCTCCCACAGTGAGGTGAGGAGCCAGGAACCAGGCAGTATCCTGGCTCCCAGCCCCCCTCTGCTGGCAGGATCCTGGCAACTGACCAACACAGAGCCTGGATCCTGGCTCCCCACCACTCTGGGAGCCAGGCACAGCTTCTCCCTCGCTTTCCCCAACTGGGGGAGTGGGGCAGGCAGACAGCTGCAGAGTGACTTTGAGTTGCGCTTAACTTGCTTTAGCTCAAGTAAAGAGCAACTCGAAATCACACATTTTGGGGGTTACTGTAAATGTGTACAACACAGCTATTTGAGTCCAAGTCTTGGATAACACATTTTATAGCTGCAACTCAGGTTCGATTACTCAAAAGCAGAAAGACACTTGAGGTCAAAGCTGTGTTTATTTCAGTCATACTCTAGCTAGATTGCAAATGCGCAGGGCAAGGACCTTGTCCTCATATTTGACTGCACAGTGTCTCGCACTTAGTTGATTCAATTACTCACCGACTGCTCATTTCCAATCCCATGAGAGCAGAGGAAGCATAATTTGGTGGGAGAGGAGGAGCTGGTGAGATGAAGAAAGGGAGGTCTGTGTCCTCACCGCAAGCTCTCTTGTGCGACCATTTGCCTTGGAGCTTCTCCAACACAGGACAACACAGATTAAAGGGAGATGGAGGGATGCAGGGGCAATGGACAAGAACTGGAAACAACTACTCTTTGTGCATGGTCTCTCTCTCTCTCTTTAGGGCCCCACTGGGAAATCCCTGCTTCTAGCAGAACTGGCTCCCCCATGTGACTGTTACCTCTGTAATGAGAGGGGCTTGTGTGTCGTCAAAAGAGCTGGGCTGATGCTGTGGAGGAGAGACATAAAGGATTCTTAGCAGTGTCATGCCGTCCTTTGCTTACCACACAGATCCTTGAGTTACACCTTGCCTCCCCCCTCCTTCCACTCTGAGAGCGGCTGCAAACCCATACCAACCCCCCAACCTGTCCTTGAGATGAGGAGAAGGAGACATCATGAGATTTTTCTTGCAGAGTCTCCAGATGTGATTTTCCTCTCCAGTGAGTTCTTCTGCAGGAGAACTACAAGCCTACTGTGGTTACTCTGGATTGTACAGGAGCATTTGTATTTCCTGGTTTTTGTCTGTACAGGAGAATTTTGTATTTCCTGGCTGATGTTAATCCAAAGTAACAAACAGCCTGTAAAAGTACAAAGGTACATACGCTGTTTGGGGAAAAAGTGCAGGCCAGGACTATGGTCAAAATGGGTCTGCCTGGCTGGCTTGCATCTAAACATTTCATTATTCCAACTGACCTTCACCTTGTTTTGCACTTAAATTTTTGTTAGACTAGTTTATAATCTTCAGTTCTCTTAAAAGGCCTTTTAACATAAATAAGAAGAAAGCACAGAACTGCTTTTTCAAGTCATCCTTACCACCATCCCCACCCTGTCCCTTAAAGCCATTAAACAAGCATAATAGACAAATTATGCAGATCTGGCTGCATGCCAAAGTAAACAATCTGGAAATGCTATGTAAACCCAGCTGCTCCTCCAGAGCACAGGGTACCCCCGCCCCTTTTATGACCTTTGAGACAATTCACCAGAGCAACAAACGACACCATTTACTTTCTATGTTTTTTTTAAAATGGTGTTTGTTTTGGCACTCCTTTAATTTACTAAAAAGAATATACAGTACAGTGACCAAAACCTCATGTAACAGTCACAACCGGCCTTGCATTAACAAAACCACGATAGAATTAAACTGGGATGAAAACATGGATAAAAAAATTAAATGTCTAGTTCTCATGTAAATCCCAATGTCTGTGTGTGTTAGCGAACAATACAACTCAAGTTTAAGATGCAGGTACATAGCCAGTATTTACTACTTTCAGACACAAAGATAATACATGCATATAAACAGCCAACAGGAGCAGCTATCAGTGGCTTTGCCTGGGAAAGAAGCATCCAAGAGGCGCTCAGGTGAGCGTGTCCTTTGGGGGTCTGCTGTATGAGCTGGTGGGTTGAATACCTGCCTGTGTGACTGAGCAGTTGTTTTGCAAAGAGGAGCAGTTGGAAAGTGCGTTTGATAAGGTCTTCCTTTCCTGTTTCAAGAAGAGCACTTGATAAATTTGCAAAGTGTGAATTGGGAGTGCTTTGTGCCAGGTGGGCCTTCAGATGGAGGCAAGGCTTTGAGCCAAGCCTAGCCAGCTAGCCAGCAGTCTCATAAGAAGGCAGCGGGCAGTGAACAGGAGCAGCTAACAGGGAGTTTGTCTGGGAGTTCACCTTGGGGGTGAGCCCCAGACCAGTTGTCCCTGTTGCATAGATTTGTTTCTCTCGTGCCCTTCAAAGTGGCACTACAAATATCTAGGGGAACTCTCTGAAAGAAAGGGGAATAATGGATGCTGGCATGGCTACTGAGAAGTCTGCTGTTGTGACCTGCCTGGCATGTGCCGTGTTTGTCTTTCTCCTGGACGACAGGAAGAGTTTTGTATGTCCCATGTGCAAGCTGGTTGCCATTTTGGAAGAGAAGGTTAGAGGACTTGAGGCGCGAATGTCAACCCTCAGGTCCATCAGAAAAGGTAAAGACTTTCTGGCTAGAAGTCACCATTTAGTACCACAGGAACAGCAGGCTGACCAAAATAAGAAAGTGAACTGGAAGCATGTTACCTCCAGGAGAAGAAAACCAATTCACGTTTCTCCAACTCCAGTGAAGATAAGCAACCGCTTTCAGCGTCTCTGCATAGGTGACACGATGGGCATAGCTGGGGCAGATACCTTACAGGGAATGGATCAGAAGAAGACCTGATGGATTGTAAGGCATGGGATGTGCAGTCTGAGGGATGGAGGTTCTATGACCACCACCCCTAAGAGAAAAAGACAGGTGGTGGTGGACGGGGACTCCCTACTAAGGAGGACAGAGTCATCCATCTGCCACCCAGACCTAGAATCCCGGCAAGTTTGCTGCTTACCAGAAGCTAGAATATGGGATGTTTCAGAATCTCTTCCAAAAATCATCAAACCCATAGACTATTACCCTTTCCTATTTCTCCATGTAGGAATTAATGATATGGCCAAGAGTGACCTTGGCGAGATCACTGCAGATTACATAACGCTAGGAAGAAAAACCAAGGAATATGGAGCACAAGTGGTGTTCTCATCCATCCTCCCTGTTGAAGGAAGGGGTCCCAGGTAGGGATCATTGAATCGCTGAGGTAAATGCGTGGTTGTCTAGGTGGTGTAGTAGAGAAGGATCTGGTTTCTTTGACCATGGGATTCTGTTTCAAAAACAAGGATTGCTAGGAAGAGATGGGATCCACCTGACGAAGAGAGGAAAGAGCATCTTTGTGGGCAGGCTTGCAAACCTAGTGAGGAGGGCTTTAAACTAGTTTCATTAGGGGATGGTGACACAAGCCCTGACGTAAGTGGGAAAGGAGTAGGGGACAACAAAGATTCTTGGGTGAAGAGGAGAAAGTGGGCCAATCAGCCACTTCTCTACAGTTCTTGGACCTGGGAAACAAAAAGGAGGAAACAGAGGCCCTGGCACAGTCTAAGTAGTATGAAGTGGTTGGAATAACAGAGACTTGCTGGGATGATTCACATAACTGGAACACGGTCATGGAAGGGTATAAACTGTTAAGGAAGGACAGGCGGGGGAGAAAAGGAGGAGGAGTTGAGCTGTATGTGAGGGAGCATTATGATTGCTCAGAGCTCCAGTATAAGGAGGGAGAAAAGCCAGTTGAGTGTCTTTAGGTTAAGCTTAGAGGCAGAAGCAATAGGTGATGTTGTAGCTGGTGTCTGCTATAGACCACCAGGTCAGGACGATGAGGTGGGTGAGGATTTCTTCAGACAGCTAAGAAGCTTCCAAATCACAGGCCCTGGTTCTCATGGGAGACTTTAATTATTCAGACATTTGTTGGGAGACCAATACAGCAGCACATGGACAATCCACGAAGTTTTTGGAGAATGCTGGGAATAGCTTCCTGGTACTAGTGCTGATGGAACTGACCAGAAGCTGTGCACAGATTGACCTGCTGCTCACAAACAGGAAAGAACTAGTCGGAAAAATAGAAGTGGGTGGCAACCTGGGCTGCAGTGATCATGAGATGGTAGATTTCAGGATCCTTACAAAAGGAAGAAAGGTGAGCAGTAATGTACAGACCCTTGATTTCGGAAGAGCAGACTTTTGACACCCTGAGAGAACTGATGTGCAGAATCCCTTGGGAAATGAAGATGAAGGGGAAGAGAGTTCAGGAGAACTGGTACTATTTTAAAGAAGTCTTGATGAAGGCACAGAAACAAACAATCCCTCTGCATAGTAAGAAACGCAAATGTGGTAGCCAACCAGCTTAACAGGGAAATCCTGGGTCAGCTTAAACTCAGACAGGATGCGTACAAGAAGTAGAACTTTGGACATATGACTGAGGAGGAATATAAATATACAGCTGGAAAATGCTGGGTGGTAATCAGGACAGCAAAGGCACAATTTGGATTGCAGCTGGCAAGGGATGAAAAGGGTAACAAGAAGGGTTTCTACAGGCATGTGAACAATAAGCGGGTTATCAGGGAAGGTGGGGGCCATTACTGAGTGAGAGAGGTAACCTAGCGACAGATGATGTAAGAAAAGCTGAAGTACTCAATGCTTTTTTTTTTTTTTTTGCCTCAGTCTTCATGGACAAGGACAGCTCCCACACTATGGTGCTAGACAATGCAGTATGGGAAGGTGGAGGGCAGCCCTCTGTGGGAAAGGAACAAGTTAAGAGCTTTTTAGAAAAAACAGACGTACACAAATCCATGGGTCTGGATTTAATGCACCCAACGGTACTGAGGGAATTGACAGACGTTATTGCTGAGCCTTTGGCTGTTATCTCTGAAGACTCTTGGAGATGGGGAGAGATTCCGGATGTTTGGAAAAAGGAAAATGTAGTGCCTATCTTAAAAAAAACAAAAAAAAAACCTCCAAAGGACTGCGCTGGGGAATGAGTCTGGTGCCAAGTGGAGGCTTTTGGGATGTGCCAGTGCTGGAAGGATTGGTGCTAGTCCAGGGACACAAGGGGGTGTTCTATGCATCGAGGCACTCAGTGTTGGTTCCCGTCTCTGAGGCCAGAGAGCAAATTCCATAAGGAGCTGCTTCAGGAGAGAGTCCCACTCCTTTTGGTGTGTGGTTTGAAGGCCTTGCAGATTTTGCACTTGTCTTTCTCCAGGAACTGGAGACTTGCGTCATGGGGATTGCTTGTAGGCATAGATTTGAGGCAAGACCTGCAAGGTTTGAAACCCTGGGACTTCATCCCACCCTAGGTTCCAGAGGGGACACAAGTAGAGAGGAGAAACCCCTTCACCACTACTCTTACATTAACTAACTGCTAACTACAACTATTCACGAACAAACTCAGAAAACACTAGGGACATGTGACACTTTCCAAGCAAGAGAGATGCCGTTATAGCAGCCATCACTGGCAGTAAGAAGGAACTGAGGGTGGTCAGGTCATCAGAGTCACATGTGTCTACACGTGCCCCAAACTTCGAAATGGCCATGCAAATGGCCATTTCGAAGTTTACTAATGAAGCGCTGAAATGCATATTCAGCGCTTCATTAGCATATTCCCATGGGAATAAGGGGACTTCGAAGTAGGCTGCGTCCTTTCGAAAAGGAGCCCCGTCTGGACGCGCCGCACGGCGGCAAGGAGCGTCAATTTCGAAGCGCGGCTGCCGCCCGCATGCTAATGAAGCGCTGAATATGCATTTCAGCGCTTCATTAGTAAACTTCGAAATGGCCATTTGCATGGCCATTTCGAAGTTTGGGGCACGTGTAGACACAGCCACAGTGTGCCGCACCAGCACCACTCCTGGAGGTTCCCACAGTGAACCCGAAAGGTAGCAGCTAGGGACAATTTTCCCAGCAGCCATGTCATACTTGCCCTCCTGATTGGAACTGATACAAGGAAGCACTCGAAGAAGATACAGTAAAATTCCTTTAATCTGGCTCTGATGGTCTGGCATCCCCCAGAATACGTGTACCTTGAAATTTGCATAAGTTGGGAGGCTTGGGGCCATGAGAAGGGAGCGGGGCGTTAGCCTGGGGTGTGTGAGGGCTGCAGGGAGGCCGGAGGGTGGAGTTGAGCCGTGGTGTGTGGGAGGTTGGAACTGGGAAGCACAGGGTTGGAGCCAGGGTGTGCAGGGTGGTGAAGCTGAAGACGTGCAGGGGTGCAGAAGCTGCAGGAGTGCAGAGGTGAAGAAGCCGAGAAGTGTGGGGGTGAAGAAGCAGAGAAGCCTAGGGGTGGTGAAGAAGCTGCAGGAGCTCAGGGTACAGAAGAAGCTGGGGACTCACAGGAGTGGTGAGCTGCAGCTGGGTGCCAGGGTGGTAAGCTGCAACAGAGGGGTTTCAACTAGGGCATGGGGGATATGGTGACATCCAATAGTCCAGAAAATGTGGTAATACAGCGCCTGTCTAGTCCCGGATGTGCCAGATTAAAGGAATTTTACTTTACTTTGCTATTGATTTAAACAGTAATATTAATTCAACTATTCAAAAATATTATATTACTATTATGAAATGCTTGCTTATAAAAGAATAAATATGCAGAAAATGCCTAAGCAGACAATATAGACTATTTCAGACTATACAGCAACTGTGAACGAATGGCCCCTTTTCTCCAGTTAGGAAGTTTTAACACGAAGCCCCTTCTGAAGAAGCTGCTTGCAGTGCCAGTCTCATCAAGTTGGATATATTTTACCTCCATTAATTCAAGATGTGGCAGTCCAAACTCTCCCATCCAGGGGCTTGGAATCTCAGCTCAGGGGGAACCTCTTCTCTCTGTTCTTCTGCACAGTACTATGACCCCCCTCCGGCCCTGGCTCATGCACCCGTACACGGGCCACCTGTCAGCCAGCTAGGAGCGCTTCAACATGTGCCTGAACCACGCGCGCCAGGTGGTAGAGCGCACATTTGGCCGCCTCAAAGGGCGCTGGAGGTGTCTCCTCACCCGCCTTGATGCGGGCCCCACCAACATCCCCCAGATTGTGGGCGCGTGCAGTGCACTGCACAACCTGGTGGAGAGCAAGGGGAAGGCCTTCTTTCAGGGCTGGGCTGTGGAGGCTAGCAGGGCCGATGTGCAGCCACCTGCTGCCCCCAGTTGCCAGGTGGACCCCGAAGGGACCCGGGTCCAGGAGGCCCTGCGGGCCCATTTCGATGAGGCCGCGGGGTGAATGCTGGCAGACCCCCCACTGCACCCCCCCATCCTCCACAACACTCCCTGCCCCTACTCCCACACCACAGAGCACCCACCCCAACTTTTCTTGTAAATAAAAGCAGACATTTGTTCGTCAAACCAGATATATGTTGAACTCTCATTATTATCATCTTAACTAACTATTTACAGGCCAAATAAATATTACATATATATATATATATATATATATATAAAAGTCAGATAAGATGAAAGAAAAAAGAGGAAGACAAGGAAGGGGAGAACTATGTACATGTGGGGGCAGGTATCAACATAACATAACAACAGGGGTCTAATAGAAACTATTTACAAAAGAAGATAAAACGGAAGGGGATATATACAAAGGGGGGGGGCACGTCCTGGGCCCCACACCCCCAAAAGTCCAGCGCTGGGGGTGGGCGGCTGCGACCCACGCCTCAGCCTCAGCCCTGGCAGACCGGGAGATAAGGCCAGCGGGTGTCAGCTGGCCCCAGGTCCCCCTCAGCGGAAGGGCCCTCGGTGGCGGTGCAACGGCGGATGGAGCAGCGGATGGAGCAGCGGGTGGAGCAGGCAGGGCGGGCAGAGCGGCGGCCAGCGCGGCATGGGGGGCCAGGTAGTCCACGATACGCTCAAATGTCCGCATAAAGGCCCCCCATGCCTCCTGGCGCCAGGCCAGCGCCTGCTCCTGAAGTTGAAGGCGCCGCTCCTCCACCCTCAGGAGCTGCTCGGCGACCTCCAGCTGCCGACGGTGGATCTCCAGCAGCTGGGGGTCCGTCGCCGTCCAGGAGTGGGGCTGGCTCCGCCGTCGTCCCCGCTGTGGGGCTGGTCGGTGCTCCGCCAAAGGGGCTGGCCTGGAGTGATGGCCCCGGTGGGCTCTCCGGGACCACTGACACCTTGCCGGCGCTCTCTGGTCCTTCCGATGGTGCAGCTGCGGAACACGGGGGGGAAGAAGAGTAGAGACAGCCATTAGTGTGGGCCCCAAGCCGTGGCCCTTGTCCCCCCACCCCTCTGCTGCAGGTTCCCCATCCCCGTCCCCGGGAGATGCTGATGATGATGATGGGTGTCCCCCCCTCCCCCCCGGGGGACCCTAGGTTCCGCTCCCCCGATCCCCAGGGATGGGGTATGGCACTGTCCTGCTGGGGGGGCAGGGGCTGATGCACTCCTGTGAGGGACATGCCACTGCTGTCCTTGAGGCCATGGTCATCTGGGCATGTGGAGGGCCCTGGTCATATCTATTACCCCCGCCCCTCAACCCCGGGGGTGTGCACCAGGGGGGTACATACCTGACGGTCCGCTCCCACGGTTGGGGGACACCCGGTGGGCGGACGCCCTGCTGGAGCTCCGGGACGGGATATAGATCCGGAGTCCTGCGTCGCTGGAGGAGGACTCCCCCTCCTCCTCCTCCTCCGGTGCCCCAGGGGTGGGCTCCTGGGGGGGCCCCTGAGGTGCGGAGCTTGCCTCTGGGGCGGACTCCGCCTCTGGGGCCTACTGGGGTTCGTCGGCCGAGGTATCAAGAGTGGCCGGAGGGGAGGAGGTGTGCCGGGGGCCCAGGATGGCCCTGAGCTCCCTGTAAAAGGGGCAAGTGACGGGGCGGCCCCAGATCGGCCGGCTGCATCCCGGGCCCGGGCGTAACCCTGCCGCAGCTCCTTCACTTTACCACGGACATGATCCGGAGTGCGGGCAGGGTGACCCTGGGCGGCCAGGCCCTCGGCCAGCCGAGCGAACGCATCCACGTTCTGCCTCTTGCTCCCCATTACTTGGAGCACCTCCTCCTCACTCCAGAGCCCCAGCAGGTCCCGAAGCTCGGCCTCCATCCAGGAGGGGCCCTGCTGCCGCTTCCCAGCCTGGCTGCCGGTCTGGGAGCCCTGGCTCCCCTTTGGGGGGGTGCCCTGGGGGCGCTTAGGGGGCTGGGAGGCAGCCATCGCAGCGCTGGGGGGTTCTAGTGGCTGCAGAGGAAGGCAGGGGGCGGGGACCTTTAAGGGGCCACTGCACGCAGCGACCATCGAGCTCAGGGGCTGGAGAGAGCGTCTCTCAACCCCTCAGCTGATGGCCGCCATGGCGGACCCCACTATTTCGATGTTGCGGGACGCGCAACGACTACACATTCCCTACTTCGACGTTGAACATCGAAGTAGGGTGCTATTCCCATCTCCTGATGGGGATAGCGACTTCGACGTCTCGCTGCCTTACGTTGATGTCAACTTCGAAATAGCACCCGCTACGTGCAGCCGTGACGGGCGCTATTTCGAAGTTGGCGCCGCTACTTCGAAGTAGCCGGCATGTGTAGACGCGGCCCATGTGTGTTAAGATACAGCCACAGGGGGTCATTATGTGAGTGATTCAGACTCAGATTTTAATGGCAAGTTATATCTGTTGTTCTGCTAGTATAAAGTCAAAATGTTAGTCTGGCTTTATCAAATGCTAATGAAATATTACATGCTTTTTTTCCCCCCCATAACATTTCCTATGTGTATACACTAGCAGTGCAGGGATTGGCTCCCTCTCATTATAGGAGATTGTATGTACATGTGTTCTAATGTTTGCCTTTTATTAAAAATACATTTATTGAACAACTGGGATGTGCAGCAGAAGATGGTTTGTAAGGCTAACCTCTCTCCTAGGAATTAAATATTTAAATTTATAGTAATTAGGAACTCTGTCCCTTGGATTTAAATAAGCAGTCTGCAAAACATTCATGAAACTAACTTTACAGCAATTCAAAGCAGTCTCCTTTGCTAATAGAACTCCTTGCCATATTTCACCAACAGTAGAATGAGGAAATGCTAAGTAAATATGGAAATTCCAAGTAGAGACAAACGTGCTTTGGAACTTCACTGCTATTCTAGTACTAAAAGGACAAAATGAACTTGGGGTCAGGATTTGGTAGATCTCTTGCTCCAATATGCTATCAACGTGAAAATGGAGGCCTTGTCTGGACAGAAGATTTCCATCTACAACAACGAATGCAGTTGCACCATGGAAAGCCTTAGCAAAGAGAGATAAAACTGCTACACAATGTGTACAGCCCTATCAAATTCACCGCCATGAAAAATGTGTCACAGACTATGAAATCAGATTTCCCTCATGAAATCTAGCTATTGTAGGCGAGACCTGATTTTAAAAGTTGGAGGTCCAAAAAGCATGGCTTGGTGGCCAAGAGTCCAGCTCTGAAGGCATACTAGCAGCACAGAAGTGAGGTGGCACAGTGGGGTGGGGGTATGACTTTTGCCAGACAGTAGGGCTGGCCTGCCGGGTGGACAAGTAGGTGACCAGCCAGGATGCTGCTGTTCCTCCTTTCCATGGCCTTAACTCCTAAGTGCTGAGCTCCAGTTGCTACTTCTGGAGCGGGCCAGGGGTAAGACAGGACTTCCTCTTCTTCTGCATGAGATGCTCCTGAGACCAAGTCAGGCCCACATCCAGGAACCTCCCCTAGCTGCAGGAGACCCTAGAGCTGATGGCTGGGAGCCCAGCTCTGAAGGCAGTGCAGAACTGAGTGTGGCATGGCATGGTGTGGTACTGCTACCCTTACTTCTGTGCTGCTACTGGAAGTGGGTGGGACCTCCATGGTTTTAATCCTGTGAAATTAAAAGCCTGAAACGGTGAAATTAAAAGCCTGAAACGGTGAAATTTACTACTTTTCAAATCCCTATAACCAGTAAATTGACCAAAACAGACAGTAAATTTCCTCCCATAACTCTTGGGCACTCAGAACACTCATCCTGGCCCTGGCTGTCAAAAACCATTATGTGGTTTTTAACTTTTGCAAATGGAAAGTAAAATTTGAGACACTAAACATAAAAAAATGTGGTGTTTGAATATGCACAAAAGATGCACAAAATATGCACAAAAGATGACATTCCCCCTTGCAGGGCAGAAGGACCATGCTGGGCTTTTGAGTTGTGTTATAGACAAAATAAACCTCTACTATTAAAAAAACAAGACAAATGCCCACACGTGAAACGGAAAGGGCAGCAGCCTCAAAGTATTCTCTATCTTATAGTCAAGTCCAAGACTATTTAGATTATACCCTGTCTCTACTAGTATTAAGCTGTAGCCACAGGCATTTAAAATTTGCAACTAAATCTTCATGGGATGAACTAAGAAAGGGAACATTTAGGCTGTGTATCAGGAAAAAATTCTTCTGACTGCAGGATCTATTAGCTTGTGGATGATAACCCAAGGAAAGTTGTGGAAATAATTCTACCCAGAACTTAAAACTTAAATGTGTAATAGAGTTCAATGCACTTTCAATCAAATGGGGTTTGACTAGAACTTCTCAGCCTGTAAGATGTGACCCTTGGGCAGGCCCTAAGGGAGAGCTGAGGAACAGTTAGGTCAACAAGATCTCACAGTTGTGAAGATCTGGAAGCAGCCCAGGAGTAATCCGGAAAAAGCCACTTGGAAAATGAGTCCAAATATCCAAGTCATCTTGCCCCAGAAGTCTCTTCCGCTAGTTTCTACTGGAGTTCTTCATTCTCTCCAAAATCTTCTCAAAAAGAGTCTCAACACACACTGTCTGGATCCAGACTGTGGATCTGTCTCCTGAGGTCTGGGCTCCCCTCCCCTGCATCCAGCCTGTTGTGGCGTGGAGGGCATGGAGCCCTGAGCCTACCCCGGCACACCTCCTTCCACCCATAGCCCAAACATTCACCCCAGCTCACTGCTGCACCCTTTCTCCCACACGGACCCCCAGTCTAAGCCTGTTCTTTCTCCCTCCATCCCTCCCCCCAACTCTTCATCCTCAGAATGCTCCTGCAATCTCCCTCCTATGCAGACCTCACATCTGCTCCCTGACAGGCCCCCCCCCACCCCTGCACACTGAACCCTGAATTCCCCCATCTGTAGTCCCCCCCACCAGAAGAATTAATCTGACCTCGGTCCCCCCTTTGACACCCTCTGCTCATGGATCTGGTGTGTGAGGGGAATGAGGCGTCTCAGTCAGGGGTCTCAATCTGCTCCCACTCTCAAAATGATTGCCACAAGGCCTACAACTCCCAACTGTCCTGGAACTATGCCCAGACTTCCCCTCAGTGCTGAGCCTGGAGTGTATGTTACTGTGCTCCCATGCCCTGTTACACACATTGTTGGAGACTCAGATGTAAATCTGCTTTGGAACTTGGGATCAGAATCCTTTCTTCCTAGAAAAACTCAAAGACAATCCTCCTACATCTTCCCCCCAGACCATTTACTCAGAGCCTCCTCCTACCAGCTTCCCCTGGACGTGGTTTAGATCATTATCCTTTAAAAGCTGTTCTTTCATTTACCTTTCTGTCAAAACAAAGTACAAAACAAAAGCTTTGTCCATAAAAATTCCTGTTATTCAGATGAAGCATGTGCTGGCAACAAGTAAGTTACATCAACAAAAATCCACTTTGAATGCAAGGTTGTTTTTTTTTTGTTTGTTTTTTTTAAAGAACAGGTTTAACACACATTTCTGAACACATTAGACTAGTTGAAATTTCAAGGAGGACTTGAGGAAATAGTATTAAGAACTCCTGACTGAGATTTAGTTTTATAAGGAATTCAGTTCTAATTTATACTGATGGAAATGTTCTAGCCAAAGAAAAGGCTATACTGCAGATCTAATTTAAAAAAACACACCCAAACAAACACCAAGGTGTCTCAAAGGATGACTAGTGGCAACCACTGTCTGATACAAGAAGCTATTTTAATATGGATGGTCTGGTCCATCTTCTGGAAAAATAAAGAGAATATTAATAAAGTGTGAAATCAAGTCTGTTTTGATATTCACACTTGGGCTTTGTTCCTGCAAACACTTACTCACATGAGCAATTTTAGCCATGAGATCAAGCAATTTTATTGGCCTTTCAGTTCAACCTTTTAAATTTTCCTTGAGCAGATTAAAGTATGTTTCCATACAAGTTACACATAAATGTCTCAGTACTCCTAAATTGATATGTTAGTGCCTTGATCTTACGAACACTAGTCTTACATGTCATGTTACCCAGGTCAGAAAGCGTTTGCAAGACCCTGAGCTTTGAAGTAACAATCTATGGGTCCTGAAAAGCTTGTGGATAATTACAATGACAGATGAGTCAAATCTTAAAGAGGAGAACCTGAAAAGCAGAAAAAGAAAAAGGAATTCCAATTTAAATAATCTCACTAAACAAGCTGTGGAAGGATTCAGGAGAGAAAATCACTTCTGCAAACATCTTTCCAGAAATATTCTTTAAAAACTTTGAAAAACTTGTGTTAATTGTCCCCTCCACCCCCACTCATTTGTTCAATTTCTGCTAACTTTCAGGAGACGAATGTGTGCCCTTCAGCAGTGAAGTGATGGAGCATTCTTCACACCCTGTCAAAGCACACTCTCTTCCTCATGCAGTTCAGGTTGGAAAGTTAGCTAATGCCATGAAAACATCACTTACATGAAGGAGTCAAGACTGCAAAATACTGCGCACTGGACTTGATCCAACAAAGCACACTGTTCTAATGTGAGTGCACTGAAGTCAGCAGGGGAACGCCCACACTAAAGTTCAACATATTCTTAAACACTATGCTAGATTGTGGTCAAAGTGCTCAGCAGCTTGCTGGATGGAGTTTTTATTCCCACTTCCCACTCTTGTAAGTTTTCACACATGGACTGAGCCCCAATGAAATCAGTGGCACACTTTGCAGGTGCAGGAGCCTGTCAACACTGAATAACGAAGAATCAGGGCCAGCCGGCGCCTAGTACTACACCACTTAAGACAATGGTAGTTCTGCCATCTACTTCAGCAGGAGCACAAACAGGCCCTTAAAGGGACAGGGAAGGATGAACTTTGACATACATTATAGAGTATTCCAACAGAACTACCGTAACTCAACCCCGGGTTTGCAGAACATAGCCAGACCAAATCAGATTAGTCTCAATGGCAAAAAAATAGTCATGATGACACTTCACTCTCAAACTTAATGACCACAGCAGAATGTGAACCAGTGATCCTTCCACATGCTTTGTCCTGGCTAAAATTTTACTGAAGAAGCAACTTAAATGGCACATTGGGCATTATCTACAAAGCTATTCTCAGAGATTCCAGGTGTCAGTTGGTGCCATGCATTTCGTGTTGGGAATCTATGTGTTAGATTTATTTTCCTGCTCTAGATTCTGGCTACTAAACCATTCAATTTCTCCTTATTTCAATATCTCAGGAGACTGAAGGCTAAAAGCTAGACCTCCACAATCTTGACCATGGAGCTCCAGTATGCGGATGACAATATGGTTGTTTCTCTTTTGCCTAGAGCTCTTCAGACCACGTTAAGTGCCTTAGCTGAAGCATACGAGAATCTCAGCTTTTCACTGAACATTAAAAAGACCATGGTGCTCCACTAACCATCACCGACAGGACAATCTCTTGCACCTTCTGTTGAAATCAGTGGTGAACTGCTGGAAAATGTGGAGCACTTCCCATACCTAGGAAGTCATCTTTCCGCTGAATTTGACATTTATGTGGAAATCCAGCACTGTCTGAGTCGTGCAAGCTCTGCTTTCGCCCACCTGAGACGAAGAGTCTTTGAGAACCAGGACATCTATCCCAAGACAAAGCTTCTTGTATACCATGCAGCGGTTGTTCCAATGCTACTGTATGCATGTGAAACCTGAACAACATAGAAGAATCATTTGAAGGCACCTGAATATCACCACCAATGCTGCCTCAGGACAATACTAAATATCTCTTGGGAGATAGATGCACACACACTAGCATCCTGGAAGAGTCGAACACGACCAGCACTGAAGCCATTATCATTCATCAACAACTTCGTTGGGCTGGTCACGTGGTTCGGATGTCTGATCAGCACCTCCCAAAACAGATTCTGTTTTCTGAATTGGAGGAAGGATAGAGGAGCATTCGGGGCCAGTGGAAGTGATATAAGGACATGCTGAAGGCACACATGAAATAGTGCAGCATTAGTGTTGACACTTGGGAGAACTCTGCCCAAGACCATCCCCAGTAGAGAATGGTAATCCGTAAGGGGATGGAACAATGAAAGGTCCTGCTGCAGTGCAGACGAGGAGATGTGGAGAAGAAGAAGAGAGAGTCAAAACCTGCCCCGCATCCCTCCAACAGCTACCAACACCTGCCTCTTCTATGATAAGATCTGTGGCTCCAGAATAGGGATGATCAGCCACCAATGGACTCAGAAATAGGAGGTGACATGAAGATGTACCACTCATTATCAAGTGACTGCTAAGAAGATTTCAGTATGTTTTTAAGGGTTAGAATACTTTGCATTGCATTTACAGTAGAATGAATCAATTGGCTCATTTCAACCACAGAGATATCAGTCAAGAGAAGAGCAGGAATCTTCACCAGATTTCCAGATACTATCTATCACTGGAATTTCAGAATGCAGATAAATTGTCATGTTGGGCATCTAAGAAGATTATACTCTATCATGGCATCCCTCTTAAAAAGAGATGCTGCATTTCTTGGCTTTGTTAAGTCTCTGGGAATGCGTTAAACTAAAAACTGTTTTCTAGATATTTTTTTTTAACTACAGAAAAAAATAAACGTGTGAATCTATTAAAAAAATAAAACAGGGCAAGGCTAGGGAGAGAGTACAAGAGGGGAAAAGTAGGGCTGTGTTGAACTGGCAAACAAACACAGTGGGAGCAGCTGGGGAGGAGGCTGCCCTGGGTCAATTGGGGCCAGCTGGTGCCACTTAAAACTGTCTTTAAAAAACTCATTTGCCCACTGGGGGACAAGGGTGATTGAGGAGCACATAGGAGGTGAGTGGAGGGAAGCAAGGGGAGTTTTCTAGGAACAGCAGAGGAGGGTAGGAGTTTTCAGCAGCAAGGGGCGAAGGCCCCTGTCCAGGTGGCTTGAGATTTGAGCTGAGGCTTGGAAGAACTGATCGCATGTGGGGGGAGCCAATCCAGGAGTGGAAAGGCATTGCTGCTGATGCTGCTACCTGGAGGAGGTACAGTGGGGGAATCGTCTGAGGAAGTGGCCCAGGGAGAAGAGCTGCAGTGTCCATGGCAAGGGGAGCCCATCCCCATCAGTAGCAGCCATACAGGGTCCCAGGGCTGGAACCCAGAATGAGCAGGTGGGGCCTGGGTTCCCCCCAGACCACCATCCCCCTCCCCATCCCAAGAAGGGCAAGGCCTCATGGCCGTGGGGCCAGTGGACTGAACAGAGGCCCAGAGCCCAGGAGCAAGGTTAGCCTAACCACACTCAGGGGTTAGCAACCTTTCTGAGGCTGAGTACCGAAATTTGACCTTTTGACCTCTATGGATAGTCTGAGTCCCTGCGCTCCTGGGAGTACTGCCCCACGCTCTCGGGAGGGTCCTGTGATCTGGCAGGGGTTCCCGCCCTGTGTCGCGGACTCCAACGCCAACTCCATGCCGTGACAGGGCTGCAGGGTTGGGACTCCACTGTGAGAGTCCCACGCTGCAGTACAGTGAGGATGCTGGGATAAGACCACCACAGCAGGAGCACCATACTCCAACCCCAGTGGGGGGCCCCAGCCCCATGCTAGCCCCACATCCTGGTGGGGGGCCCCAGCCTCTGGGCTCCAGCCCCAACCCCATGCTGCAGTAGAGGCCCTGTGGCCTGGGCCTGCACTCCAGCAAGGGCCCCAGAACAGGTTCCAGCCCTTGCCCTGTGGGTGCCCCA
This sequence comes from Carettochelys insculpta, assembly GCF_033958435.1. Taxonomy (NCBI): domain Eukaryota; kingdom Metazoa; phylum Chordata; order Testudines; family Carettochelyidae; genus Carettochelys; species Carettochelys insculpta. The sequence goes on from NC_134139.1 coordinate 95,906,503, forward strand.
GCTCTGTACTCCTGCCCCTCCCATGCTATATGGGGGAGGAGGGAAAGGGCTGGAGCTCACCTGCATGCCTCGCTAAACCAGCTCACGTGCAGATAGTGGCTTGCATGCCAGGGGTTACCATCCCCTGCTATTGCTACGCTCATAGTGAAAATGACCTAAGACTTATATTACACTGCAAAGAATTGGCAGCAGCCTTATTCATAAGACTCATCCAAGGTCTTTGACATTCAGAGACTGACGAAATTAGGACTGAAGGAGGGGGAGTCAAGTCTGTGACAGAGAGAGGAAAAGGAAGGGAAAAGAACATGGGAAAGCAGAGTGCAAAAGGACGGAAGAAAGAAATGAGGAGAGTGAACAGCAAGAGATTTAACTAGCAAAAGGGGAGAGAAAAGTGAAATGGAAAAAAGCCAGGCTGAAGGAATAAAATGAGTATAATGAAAATGTAAGAAATTAAAATCTAGTGAATAATACAAAAAGGAAAATTATGGTTGAGAATGAAAGGAAAACTGCAATTATAAAAATAAAACTTTTGAGAGAATGAAGACATTTTAGAAGCATAGTGAAAATGAAAACAGACAAGTAAAGAGAGCAAAATAAATCAATATGAAAAGGACTCAGGGCACGGAAAAATGAGAGAAAAGTAAAGAAGATGACAACGCAATTTTATTATAATGAAGTTTGTTGCCAACATTTGCTATATGAGAACATCTGCTATGAATTCTCTGAAACCTAATGTTATCTTGAGACAGTAGGGTAAATTTTTAAACTGTTGGGACTTTAAGTTATGCAGCTATAATTAACATCACAGGGTTAGTGACTCAGACTTAAAACCTTGCAAACCACTCTGAAAATGTATCCCATTTTATATCCATACATGGGTGTTTGCATAAAAGCACACACATGCATATACACGCTCATGTGCATCTCTCTCTCCTGCCTTTGCATATAGTTTGAAAATTTCAGCTGAAACATAGTGATCTGATAACTAATGTTACTAGTCAGGATGGAAAAGCCCTGTGCTGGCCCAATGCCACCCCCACACTCAAGGCGAGGGGTAGTTAGTGTGTATTGTATTCAGCTATAACATAAGGTCAAGCAACTTTCTATTATTTACTACAGATCTCAATTGTTTTCAATTTACCTTCTTGCTTCATTCCACCTTTTCATTTTCCCCCCAATATAGACTTGTGTCTTTTCCAGTGTTATCTTCAGCATTATTTCATTTCCTTCACTTTTCCTGCCACATCTATTTGCTTACACTGTGCTATCTGCTCTACAGTCGCTCGCTCTCCCTTTCATCGTCCACTTCTCCCCATCATCCTAAACTGTCTCTCAGTACCAGAGTTCTCTTTTTCTATCTTACCCCATTCATAGTCTCATACAACCCATTCAAACTATCAGTTTTACCACTGCCCTGGCGAAAAGTCAATTACCCAGTCCCCAGTCTCTGAGAAAAGAGGGGAAGTCCTATTAGACCAGGGGTCAGCAACCTTTCCAAGGCAGACTGCTGAAATTTGACCTTTTGATGTCTATATATGGGCTCAGTACAGGTGATACTTTTAAAGTCACTAATAGTCATGTTTACAACAGCTTTATTTATAAATAAATCAGGCTGCAGAGCTTTACCGTTTAGGTGGCGGTTGGCAGCATTAGCTGGTCTTTTGTTAATCCACAGGTGGCATGAATCTGAGCAAGCTCCTGGCTGCATGGGGGAAGAGGGGCAGAGCTGAGCTCCTGTCTCACGTGCCAATGAAAATCGGCTTGTGTGCCATTCTTGGCACCTGTGCCGGGGGCTGATGATTCCCGTAGCAGGGTGCTTTTTCTAGAATTTGTTTTACGCCTCTGTTTTTTGTAGGGTCTCCACTTAGTAATTATCTGATTCACATACAGCCAAGCCTCAGGCCCACTGCCTGTTGGAAGGGAGAAGCTAAGTCTCCTTTTCTCTCCTCCTTTTCTAAAGCTGCATGTGCCTCCAATATTGTACCTGCCCCTTCTGGTCGCCAAAAGCAATTCTGTTTTTTGCTGGACATAAATTACACACACAGGAAAAGCAAAGTGTCACAGAAAGCAGTTTGTAAGCAAAGACTGAGGTGACAGTGACCAAGGTGAGACAACCACATTTCTTTAGTTTTCCTTGAGTTGGCACCAACAAAACCCAACCCCTAACTGATGAAAGAGCCATTGTTTTAGTAGATAAAGCTATAAATATAACTAGATTGAATGACTCAACGAAAGCCTTGCAAAAACAACAGCCACTGTAATACAAGGTGATGAAATATAAGTGCATTTAACAGAAATGGGATATGCCAGCACTAACAAGCACTCACTGCTAATCCAAAGGGATATAAAGGGTTTATCTTATCTAGGAAGAGAATCAAATCTGCAATTCACCAGGAGTGCAGCTCTATTAGTAGCTGCAAAGCTGGGGAAAAGCACCTCAGCCTTGTCTGCACTACTACTTCAACTCTTCTAACAACTACTGCAGACTGGCTTTGTGTGTAACCAGCTCATTTTAGCCAATGATCTCTGGATGCTCATCTCCTGCTGGATTCCTTCCTCTTCCCTTTCGGTGTCAAAAGTCAAAATGCCGAAGTACAGATGAGAGCTCTTTTCCAGTCCCTCCTGAGCTTCGGGCAATAGTCTAAGTAAGGAGGCTGGGATAAAAGAATCCAAAGGGGAGCAGTGACCTTGGTGAGAGAGACACTGAGCAGAGATTATTGCAGAGACCAACAGAACCACTGAGAGGAGTGTCAGCATCAGAGAAAGGGGCAAATCAGGTAGAGAAGGGAAAATGTGCAGTTCACCAGCATGCTTCCTGGCGTTTTAACGTGTGCATTTGGAAAGGAATGGCGATTTGAGAAACTGTCCACCGCAAAGATTTCTTATTCTGCCTTTCCCATGCCCCACCTCCACTTCATTTTGATTTCCTCCCATATTTACCTATCTTCCCCTCCTTAAGCATACTGCATATCGGCAGTCTACATTCCCTTAGAAATCTCCCAGCTTTAAGGGAAGACACACCATATGACAGAGTGCAGGCACAAGGATACTTTTAAAATCATACACCCCCTTCTGCAATCAGATTGCATGGAAGTGCATGAAAAAACTGTCCACGTCTTTCCTTCAGAGTAAGCAAACTGACTTGCAAACATGAGGTGTTCCTTAACTCCAGTCTGCCTGCATAGTGTCTAAAAGAACCATCCCAAAACCCATACATCATCTTGCACGTGGATTGTATTTTAATATTTTCTTCTGGTTTAACTTCATGCTTTCTCTCCCCTTGCCCCCCAGGCTGTATGTTAAAAATGTTTTCTGGGTAAACTCATCAGACCAAACACTGACACTCATATGGAATTTATTTAGGGGTGGGAGTCCCTTAAATTAAGTGGTTGTGTTTTTCCAGATTGGTTTTATACTGTGTGTATATGCAATGGAGCTGGATTTCCAGAGTTGGCTTTCATTTGCATTCATCATGAAACATTTGTTATGCAAGCTGTTGCTACTGCTACCAAAACAGCTGCTGCTGTTCCCACTGGAATATCAGAAACCATTCATTGGTTTCTTTTTTCCTCTGTAAGACTAGCTGACAAAGCAGGCTCAGAATTTTATGGCAAAATTAATATTGTTTGGCCTCACTGCTATTCCAGTGCCTTGGCTTAGCTGGAACATGACTTTACAAAGTATCTGCAAAATGAGAGCAGGAACAACAGAAATATACTGAGACTCTCGCGGCATGCACAGTGAAAGGAAATGGATCCTCAGATGGCCTGTACACAGTGATTGGCAGCTGCATCAGTACCTGGCACACAAACTTTATTCTCCCCCTTAAACTGGTGGCTTGTTTAGCATTCTAGCAGTCTTTTATTTTGAATAGAAGATCCAGAGAATCTACTTCCAGGCTCTCCTCCACTTGTTTCTTGCACCCTGTAAAACAGAAGGTCACAGCCCGCTCTGGCCTGCAGTGAAGTCTCTGTCACAGGAACCCTGTTTTCACAAATATCCCTTCTCCTATTTTTCTTAATATTGTTGAAGGGTAACAATCCTTATTTCTATTACCCTAGTGCCCAAAGGGCCATTCAGCAAATGAGTGTGCAAAGACATAGTCCTTAATCCTGCTCTGGTCTCTGTGATTGACATTGTGGGACAGCAATAGTCCACAATGGGGTTCATTAGCAGTTCAGCCTGTATGCCACCCAGAATAGGCTGTACATCAAGTAAGAGTCAGCCATACTAGCATAAAGAACAATACAGCTCATACTTTGTGTAAGGCTGCTTGTTATTTCATCAGGTAAGTGGATATGGCAGCAACACAAACCACGAAGAGGAAGTTTAAATGATCACTGATTATACCAAGGACTGCGGTTTCCCACCAAAGCCCGCGTAGGAGGTGGATCCATTGTGAAATGCATGCTCACCTTTTATTGATTCCTTCCCCTGAACCACCCTTTACTCTTCCCAACATTTTCCACTTCTGAAAGTGACTAGAAGACTATCTTAAGATTCTTCTGATGCGGCTAAAATCTTGGGAGACCAGGGGGAGCTATTGGTAAAATAGTAACAGTATAAAAACTCATATCTATGCAGACGCTTAATATAAATTTGTAAAACGCTGGGAAGTAGGCAGTGGCTGATACTGAACACAATCCATGAAGTATTAAGGAAGGATAATTTCATTAACGCATAACAATACAGGTTTGTGGAAAGCAGCTCCTGTTTAACTTATGCATCTTTTCTGGATTAGATGGCAGGCTTGATAGATAAGGGTATTAGTGTTGTTGTGACATACTCAGGCTTCTGTAAGGTGTTTGACCTGCTACAAAATGACATTTTGAATAAAAACTAGAACCATATAAAATTTCACGGAACTCATTAAAGGGATCACATTGCCTAGAGGACAGGTTTCAGTCTGTACTTGTAAACACAAAATCGTCACTAAGTGGGTATGTTTCTAGTGGGTTCCACAGGGATAGGTTCTTAGCTAGGGTAAGTATCCATCCCACGCCAGGCAAGACGGTCCCGTTTTTGGGATACCAAAAAGGTGTCCCACCTTGATTTTTAAAAGAGACTCATTGTCCTGTATTTGGGCCCTCCCCTGCTGATCTTTTCCGCCAGCAGCAGGCACTTCCCCGAGCCTTGGGGAAGCAGGGGGAGCGCGGGTGGCTGCTGCATCCCTGCTGCTTCCCCAAAGCTCTGGGGGAGGGCCATTGGCTGCTGCTTCCCCAGGGCTCAAGGAGTGCTGGGGACTGCTGCTTCCCCGGGGCTCCCAGGGGCACTGGCAGCTGCGACTTCCCCAGGGCTCTGGGGGAGGGCTGGCAGCTGCCACTTCGCCGGGCTCCCAGGAAGGGCCAGCAGCTGCCATTTTCCCGGGGCTCCTGGGGAGCACCAGCAACTGCCACCTCCTTCCCAGCTCGCTTGGGCTTGGTGGAGCTGGGAGGAGACACCCTCCCCACATATCTCCCTGTCCTGTATTTGGGACAGGGAGATAAGGTCACCTTATTCTTGGCTCTGAGCAGTGTCACCTTTTTAGTATGGGTAAATGTATATTTCTAGGATAAATATAAGCCACAATTATCAAATGGGGACTCCATGCTGGGAAGCAGTGACTGAAAAAGATACAGGGTGGCAGTGGTTAATCAGCTGAACGTAAGTGCCCAGTGTGACCCTGATGACGAAGGAGGGAATACAACCCTGGGATGCATAAACAGAGGAAGTCTGAGCTGGAGTAGAGAGGTGGTTATGTTACGCTGGTATTTGGCACGGGGGTCTGACTGCTGCTGCAGCACCATCTAGTTCTGGTGCCCACAACTGAGGATGGGCAGGTGACAAAGTAGAGAAGGTTCAAAGAGAGTCATAAGAGTGATAAACGGATTAGAAAATATGACTTATAATGACAGACTCAAAGAACTCAATCTCTTCAGTTTCTATTTCAGGTGGAGGGGTGACTGGGTTAGAGTCTATAATTATATACTTGGGGAATAAATACTTAACAATGGGGTCTAGAAGCTAGCAGAGAAAGGTATAACACAAGCCAACGGCTGAAAAATTGAAGCTAGACAAATTCAGACTGGAAATAAGGCATAAAACAAACAGTGAGGGTCCTCAACCACTAAACAATTTACCAAGGATCACAGTAGATTTTCTACCACTGATAATTATTAAATCATAATGGATGGTTTTTGTAAAAGACTTGTTTTAGGAATGACGTTGAGGCAGTTCTGAAGCCAGAGTTTCACAGGAGATCAGAGATGATCCCACTGGTCCCTCCAGGCCTGGGAATCTGCTCATGTACAAACTCTAATGCAACATGGCAAGAAACCCAGGGTGGGCTGGTACAACATGGTAGAAGGTTACTTCCCTATATAGATACAATTTAAAAACCTTCTAACTTAGGTATGTGCCTAATGGCTTGAAGAGTTGGTAGTATTCAAGCACACTAGCAGACTGTAGCACCTAGCATACTCCTCTGTGCTGAGAACAGGCCCTCTAGGCTGCATGTAGCCCATGAGGTGAATCTGAGGGGAAAACAAGAGCTGCACTTTTAGTGCACAGCTTCATTTATTATGCACAATGGGTAACGTGTTCAAAAGCACCTAAGTAACTGAGGAGCCTTCATTCCAATTTCAAAAGCGACTCAGGCACTTAGCAGCCCAAGTCTCATCAATATCTATTTTAAAATGGGACTTGCACACTGATTTCTCCATCCACTGAAATGACATTATACCCCAAAGTGTTCTACAGATACACCAAGTTAGAGTTACCCAGGTAAAGAAAACTATACAGTATGTTGAACTGCATTTAAACATTACACCAATAACTAAAAAATACAGCATTTCTCTCAGACACTAGGCTGAGATTACAGATGGGACATATTCAACTACTTAACAATGTACTGGATCTGAATGAAGCTTTTCCTGTGTGCTGAGAACTTTTACTACACTTCTTGCTTATGTCTACATTGCCTAGCGCAGACAAAAAATGTTTAAGATATGTCAAGGAATCTTGGAGTAGTCCCAAATTAAGTCACTACCAATGATGATTTGTATCTCAACTTCTGTTGTGCCCATTAAGTAAATATACAGTTGTCTTAAAGATACCGACATTGCACTCCTGAAACGATCTCCGGGCAAAGATTACGCATGAATTCTTGACTGACATGCAGACTACAGGAGTTTGGCTGACTGATTCCTTATGGATAAGGCCACAAATACATCTGAACTTCAATAGACTTCAAGTATGAAATTATGTCCACATGAATTTAGTCCAAAACCAGAAACCCTATCAATAGTTTTGATGAAACAAAGCAAGGAGTATGAACGTGTGGAGTGAAATATAAGCTCTAGAACCTGAATTATTTCACAACAGAGTTGAAATATAGAGAAGATGCCATATATTGGATTATTTTTCATAGTGCAACATGGTTCAAGTTCACTCAGCAGTAAGTTCATTGGGAACTTTACTGATTCATTCCCCTTTTTGATAATATACTCAAGGGGGAAGGAACACAAGTCAAAATAGGGAAAGAGCCCATTAAAGAATATCTAAATAAGTTACATGCATTTAAGATGGCAGTCCCTGATGAAATTCATCTTAGGATACTGAGGGCACTAGCTGAAGCTCTCAGAAATGTCAGCAATTATCTTCAAGAACATATGGGATATGCGAGGTCCCAAAGGAGTGGAGAATGCAAGCAATCCAGAAGGATACAGGGAAATTATAGACTAATCATTCTAACTATGATACCTGGAAACAGTTAATAAGCAATCAAATTTTAAGCATCTGGAGGATGGTAAACACTTTGAGGGGCAGTATTAAAATTCAAAACCACACTGACAAATTGGAAAATTTAAAATAAAAAAGATGAAATTCAATGAAGACACATCCAAGTTCTACACCTTGGAAGAAAAAATCAAATGATCAGTCACAAAATGGGGACTAACTGGCTAAGTAACAGTACTGCTGAAAAGGATGTGGGAGTTATAGTGACGCAGAAATTGAAAACAACAATGTGATGCAGCTGCAAAAAACAAAAGCAGCAGCAGCCGCCGCTGCCGCCGCCTAATATCAATCTGAGATATACTTACGTGATTGTTGCATAAGAAACAGGATACAATTCTCCTGCTCTGCTCAACATGGGAAGGCCTCAGCCACAGTATTGTGCCCAGTTCTGGGTGGCAAACTTTGAGAGACATGGACAAACTGGAGAGGGTCCAGAGGAGAGCAACAAAAATGATAAAAGGTGCAAAAAACCTGATCTATGATGCAAGGGTTAAAAATACTAACCCTGGTTAGTCTTAGCAGGAAAAGACTGCAGGGGGACCTTCAAATATGTCATGGGCTAGAGCTGAGGGGACTAATCAACTGTTCCCTGTGTCTACCAAAGGTAGGAAAAGTAGTTGTCTTAATATGTAGGAAGGGAGATCTAGGTTGGATACATTTCCAAGGTTGGTTGAAGAAATCACTGCAAGTTTTTAAACACTGGTTAGCGATGGTGGAGGTTTACTAGGTAGTGCTGGACTAGATGACCTCTTGAGATCCCTTCACCCATAGCAAGGTGGATGGTTTTCCCACCACTGCCACCCTCAAAGTTTTTATCTTCTCTCTTTGAATAACAGCATCCATGTTTTGCCTTGAGCTGACTCCAACCACTCCAGCTGAAGAATGATTACAGCTGTTCTGAGTTGTCCTAATCTCCTTCCCTAGAGAACGTGTTGTTGCAGGGTTGTTTGTGAAGAAGCATGACTCTAACCTAGACTGGACGATATACTGAGTCAAAATAGAGATTTAAGACCAACCTCTGTGTGTGTGTGTGTGTGTGTGTGTGTGTGTGTGTGTGTGTGTGTGTGTGTGTGTGTGTGTGTGTGTGTGTGTGTGTGTGTGTGTGTGTGTGTGTGTGTGTGTGTGTGAGAGAGAGAGAGAGAGAGAGAGAGAGAGAGAGAGAGAGAGAAAATCTGCCCTACAGATCAGTTTTATCACAATGGGATTCAAATTTCCTCAAGACAAAGCCCAGAGCTCTCTCCCTTCTAGTGAATTTGGTGGATGCAGTCATTGTGTATTTTAAATTACAGATCTGTCCATAGTACAGAACCTGGCTTCTGCCCTTCCTCCTAAGATTGAGGGGTTTCAGACCCAATGTTGCAACTTAGGCTCAACTCTCACAATCTCCTGTCCAAAACAGAAGTTGAGCAGTTTTTGACATTGTGTTTGCTAGTATTTATCAAACTAGACATAAAACCTTTCAGACGGGTGGAATGGGGAATCCCAATGATGTAATTGCATGACTGGGGATGTTTGTGTGCACGCTGATTTCCCAATCTCTCTTACACACTGCCGTGAAATTGTTTTGGAATAGATTGACCACTGTACACAGAGCTTACAAATTGTTTTGGAAGGCACCTTTACTTAGGCAATGATTCATGAAATCAGGCAGCTGCTTTAGCCAATGTGGCTATTAGCATTCTTCCTAGGTAGTTTTGAAAGCTCAGACTCAAGAGGGGGAGCAAAAAGGGGAATCCTTCAGCATTCATATTCTCCTTTTCTCATGATCTAAATGCAAATCTACAATCTAAATTAGCAGAGTGTCTAACATCCCTGAAACACTGGAAAAGTAAGGAGATTACACCACCTTCTGGACAAATCACACCAGTTCTTGAACACAATTACAGAGCTCAGCCTTCTATATGGAAAATACCCCATGGGCACATATAGCAGTGTTTTTCCAGCTAAGTTATCCTAGCCAAAATGTTCTCATATTAAAAAACTTCAGGCAACTCATCCCAAAATGTTGGAAAACATTCCGTCCACAGAGAATTTGTGATGCAGTAAACTCCTTCATATGAGGCACTCTCTCAACTGGAACTCTCAAATAAGCGGCATTTTAACCGTAAGTAAATTTTAGTTACGTTTTCCGTAAGTCAGGTATAGTAAAAATAAATACAAGTAAATAAAGCAAATACAGTATAAATTTACAGTGCACAATACTACTGTTATTGGTACATAAAGTACTCTGCATACAGTTTTGTTTGTTCCTCAATATCTAACCTTGTTTTTCTTTAGTGCTATGCATTGCTAGGTATACCTCTCAGTTACCTAGGCTATTGGAATATCCAGCACCTCCTGGTCCTGGAGCTGCCAGAAATGAAAGAGTTTACTGTATACAGTCTTCACCCTTTAGGAAGGTGGTTTATTTTGGAAAAGTTTGAAGTTAATTGGATTAGCTGGTTTGGGGACACAAGACAAGGGAAATAAAAGCATATGGTAGGGTCACATTTTGAAAACTGTTTCAACATTTTGCTTATCTATATATTAATTGAAATTAGCTTGATGTAACAAATAGCTACACTTTAATCTTATGTACTAATCCCTGGTGAGAAATAGTGCATAAAGGTGTTTCCTCTAAGCTGGAATTGAAATATAGTTAGTTGTCACAGGTCAGTTCATGCATATATAATCTCCTTGAAAAACCTGATGAATTTTACAAGTTGTACTTCATCTAACCTACACCTGTAGTTTTCTTTTTTTGTCATAGATAGATTTTAAAATGTAAACTCATCATTGGGCAAATAGTTTGAGGAAAGGAAAAAGTACAACTTAAAAAAAGAGACTCTTTCCCAATTCCTCCTTTTATTCTTAACAGCATTATCTACACACACACATCCACAGCATCTCCTTTGACTGTGGAAAAGAAGCAAAGGTAAAATCTTTTGCCCCTTGGCTGTCCTTGCATTTCAGTCTCAGCTTCATCAACTCCCCTGAAAATGAACCAGCAGCACTAGCTCCAAGTCACTGTGAGTTCACTCCCATTCCAGCCTTGAAAGGTGGTATCCTTCATGAACAAGACAGGGCAACAGCTCAGGTAAGTATTTAAGGTGGAGGACATCAAAAGGGCTCTAGGGAAATACACATCTCCTGTATTAGCAAGGGAATGAGCAAAATAGGAAAATGTTTTTCTCCTCACTCTATTCCCCAGCAATAAAGCAATGAACGTGTTAGCCTCCTCTGCACATCAGAAAATTTGATTTGACCCAGTCACCTCAGAAGCAATGTGGAGCTATTCCTCCACTGGTAGGATCATCACAATGCACATCACGCTTCCAAACACCCCTCTCTGGGGAGGTGGGCAACACAACCTTCAGCACAGCACACAGGGAGATGCAGGCGACAGCAGAAAGCAGCACCAGCTCCTTCATCATCATCCTCAGCCCTATACTAACTAGAGGTGGCAGCCCCTCCCTCCTTTACATTTCTTTCTAGGTGAAAGAAAATTAGGATCCATGATAGCTAAAGCACAAAAAGCTAAGGAACATGTGCATAATTGATTAAAATGATCTTTAAATTTTTTTTGTTACTTGTATGTTTAGCAGTAAACTAGCGAAAACGTACACTAAACCCCCAGTAAGCACAGCTTTGGAACGCGAGTTAAGTGCAAATCAAAAGGAGCACAGCTCCCCACTCCAGCCCCCAGATGGGGGAAGCCTGGGAGCAGCCACTCTGATGCAGTGGTCTGCCCACCGGGCTTCCACAGCTGGGGAGTGGGGGGTGGGCAGACAGCTGCTGCGGCGCAGCTTCTTCTTTGCTTCCTCCCGGCTCCTGCAAGCCCAGGGGAGCCGGAAGCCTGGCTCCCGGCTCCCCACCCTCGATTTTTGCCAAATTCGAGTTATGGGAGGGTGCGCAGGAGCGTCATCCTCTCTCAGCTAGGGGGTCTTCTGTATTCCTCTAGAATGTGGCTTTTATATATCGACAGTGTATGTGTACAGACTTTTAGGAGGTAGCACTTCACTTGCATGCACTGTTACTTCCAAGAATACATAGAATTTTTGCACTTTCCTCTGATAGTAAATTTTCCTCCTCTTGACAGCACAAGTCATTCTACTCCATGCAATAAAATTAGCTATTTGAACAGTCTAATGCCATTTTCTTTCACCATATTAAAATCTCTGCATCCTTGCTATAACCAACATTCAATGACCAGAAGAATAAATTTCTAGCACCAGGAGAAATATTTTTATGGCATTTGATGCTAAAGCTGACAATGTTTATGAGAATCTATAGAAAGGTGAGGGGATTAAGGCTGCTTCAGAGGCGATAACAGTGGTTTTTTTAATTGCCTATTCTTTAATATGAGAGGCAATTTTCACCTATTCTGGCATAATGAATACAATAAAAAGGCAGATTAAACACTCATGCTTTTCTGTGCTTTGTGAACATCTTTCCTGTTTTTCATTTGCTTTTGAAACCCAAAACTAAATATGTAAAAAGAACCTGGAACCTCTCTCAAAGACAGCTGGTAAAACAAATTTGGCAGGGCCAGACGAACACCCAGAAACCAACCACTCCAAGACAGGCTCAAAAAACCCAACAACAGAACATCACTTGTTATTACCTACAGTCCCCAACTCAAAACACTGCAATGCATCGTTAAAGACCTACAACCTATCCTAAGTCAGGATGCCACACTCAAGAAGGCTCTAGGTGACAGGCCTCCTTCTCTCCTGTAGACAATCTCCTTATGAGGAGTCTCACTAGCAGCCACAGGCTATACCACAATAATACTAATCCTGGAACTTTTCCTTGCAACAAGCCCTGTTGCCAACTTTGTCCACGTATCTATTCTGGAAATACCATCACTGGACCTAACCAAGTTAATTACAGAATGGGGGCACATTCTCCTGTTCCTCAACTAATGTCATATATGCCATCATATGCCAACAATGTTCACATACTTTGTATATAGGACAGACTGCAAACACTCTTTGCCAAAGAACGAATGGACATAGAGGAGACATCAAAAAACTCCAAATACACAAACCTGTCAGCCAGCACTTTAATGGAGTGGGCCATTTTCTTAAAGACCTGAGAGTTTGTGTTTTGCCTAAAAGAGACTTTAACAATTGTCTATAGAGAGTGTGTTCAGAACTAACATTCATATTCAAATTTAACATGTTGTTTGAACAGGGACAGCAGTTACCTGACCCATTACAAGGACTCTTTTACATACTTTGATGTTTGATCTAACACTCTCTTCCCCACTCCTTGCCACCCCCACCCCCCGGCTCTTGCTCTTCTATCTGATTTGCCAACAATTATAACAATTTTTCTAATTTGTTGACCTTGATAACCATTTTGGGACTTTTCTGTTTTATATATGGAGTCTGTTCTGGTAGGGCTGTAGACCTGAAGAAGTGGGTCTGTCCCACGAAAGTTCACTACCTAATAGTGTTAGTCTTTAGAGTGCTACATGACTGCTTTTTTGTTTCAGCAGAGTTAGTGTTACCGTGGCCACTATTCTTCAGTTGGACTCTGAAACCTGTGAGAAAATAAGGAGCAGCAAGATTGCTTACATGTACAATGACAGGGCTAGACCAGACTTCCACAGAATCATGGAATGCTAGGACTGGAAGGGACCTTGAGTCCAGCCCCCTGCCCTCATGGCAGGGTCAAATACTGTCTAGACCACGCCTGATAGACATTTATCTAACCTGTTCTTAAATATCTCCAGAGATGGAGATTCCACAACCTCCCTAGGCAATTTATTCCACTGTTTGACCACCCTGACAGTTAGGAACTTTTTCCTAATGTCCAACCTAAACCTTTCTTGCTGCAGTTTAAGCCCATTGCTTCTTGTTCTATCCTCAGAGGCCAAGAAGAACAAGTTCTCTCCCTCCTCTTTAGGGCACCCTTTTAGATACCTGAAAAACGCTATCATGTCCCCCCCAATCTTCCTTTTTTCCAAACTAAACAAGCCCATTTCTTTCAGCCTTTCTTCATAGGCCATGTTCTCTAGACCTTTGATCATTCTTGTTGCTCTTTTCCGGACCCTTTCCAATTTCTCCACATCTTTCTTGAAATGCGGTGCCCAGAACTGGACACAATACTCCAACTGAGGCCTAACCAGCACAGAGTAAAGTGGAAGAATCACTTCTCGTGTCTTGTTCACAACACACCTGTTAATACATCCCAGAATCATGTTTGCTTTTCTTTGCAACAGCAGCACACTGTTGACTCATATTTAACTTGTGGTCCACTATAACCCCTAGATCCCTTTCTGCCATACTCCTTCCTAGATAGTCATTTCCCATTCTGTATGTGTGAAACTGATTGTTCCTTCCTAAGTGGAGCACTCTGCATTTGTCTTTATTAAACTTCATCCTGTTTACTTCAGACCATTTCTCCAATTTGTCCAGATCATTTTGAATTTTGACCCAATCCTCCAAAGCAGTTGCAACCCCTCCCAGCTTGTGGCAGTGACTGACTATATAAAACAGCTGGAACATCAAATTCTGATGCAACACGTGAACACGCATAAGCAATGTAAGTATAGTAACAGAGAGGGAGCTGTGCTAGTCTATATACTATCAAAATAAAAAAGCAGTCAAGTAGCACTTTAAAGATGTAATTATAGTGATTTATGGCTGTCAACATGAGTTGATGTAACTGTGTAGTGGAGATATGCCTTACTGAGTTTCAGGGAACTGTAAGTCTCTTGGTTAAGCCAGACTGGACTCATAACACACTTATCTCTTCTTCACATTGGGACGCTTTGCTTTTATTTCCTTAATATGTTTCTTAAAAACCTGATAACTCTCCTAAACTCTTCCCTTAGACTTGCCCCTCATGGGAACTTACCTACAATTCTTTGACTTTGATAAAATCTATCTTTGGCATTTCACTATCTTTAGTCTGCATTTGTTCCACCTATCACTTCTTAGAATCATGAATTCTGCCATTTCTTGACCACTTTACCCATGGTATCTTCTACTTCACATTCTCAACCAGTTCTTATCCGTCAGAATCAAATCTACAACATCTTCACTAGTTGCTCTTTTCAGTATCTGTAACAAAGTTTGTCACCAATGCATTCCAAGAACTTGCTGGATAATCTGTGTATGTGGTATTATTTTCCCAAGAGATGTGTGAGTAGTTTAAGTTCTGCATCACTGCCAAATCTGTACCTTGTAATTTAAAAGAATCCCTTCTTCCTGGTTAGGTGAGCTATAGCAGTCCTACCTTTTTTTTTCTAAACTGTTTAATTCTAATCCAGAGACCTCAACAGTTCTATTTTCACTTCTATCTTAATTGCAGTGCAAGAATGTACATCTTTGATATAAAAAACAATGCTTTCTCCCTTTTCCTCCTGTGCCCTTCCTAAATAAGCTGTTCTACTCTTTACTAATATTTCAGTCATGTAAATTATCCTACCATATCTCTGAGATGTCATTTATGTCCAAATTATGTTTATTCATTAGTATTTCCAGTTCAATTCTCCACACAAGCATTAATATCCAGACATTTTTATATTTCCTGGTCTTATAGGAAACTTCACCCAGACCCCTATGTTCTGGCCTTAACTCTAGCCTTTTGTCCCATCCTCCAATGAACCCAATTTTATGCCTGCCTTACTAGGTTAGCCCACCCATATCCAAAGATGCTCTTTTCCTTTCTCAGTAGGTGGACAACACCTCTGCCCAGCAGTCTTTTTTGGAAGAGCAGCCCCTGGGCAGGGAAGCTGAAGGCCTCCTGGATGCATTCACTTCCAGGATATGACCACCTCCAATGAGGCCCCAACCCTTGACTGAAAGGACTGATAAGAATGCCACCTACATTCTCGCTTTTTCAACCTCTCTCCCAGAGCCCTGAAGTCATTTCTTGTCTGCTCAGAATAGTACCTTGCAGTATCACTGGCACCCACATGGATGAACAATATGAAATAGTAGCCAGAGGACAGGATGTTCCTCACTAATCCTCCTGCAATATCTCATATATTGGTCCCATCAGGAAACACACCTTCCTGGGATGCCTTGTCAGGCTGGCAGATCGTGCTTTGTCTCTCTTAGAAGGAAGTTATAAACCACCATTACCCTTCATTTCCTCTTGGGAGTGGTGGCAGTGATCTTCCAAGCCTTTGGTACAACACAGCTTCTACTCCTTCATCTCTGACATTCTCATCCTTCATTTACATGCCAGAATCCTATTTTTTTTTTAAATCTTTATGGATGGTGGGTTGATAACTGAGGTGCAGTGCTGCCTGCTGGCAGACATAGCCAGCTGCTGGCTTCCTCCGGGGTGTTGCTACTGCAGTCTTTGCTAGTTGGATTGCAACCTCAACCGTGGCCATCTCCACATGCTTCACAGGGGCAATACTCCTTAGTGCAGCCACTGTAGCTCTCCCACATGCTTTCTGAGAGATTCCATCAGTAGGCAGTTTGAAACGGGATGGTCCCCCTGACTTGGCTTCAATGACGGGGACGTGAAGGCCACAGTCTGTGCAAATCCACATGAGGATCTGGGCAGAGGCATCCATGGTCAGAGTTCTTTGTGTGCACAGAGATTCAGGTGGAGGAACCAGCAGTAGTTCTGGCACCAGCTACGTAGCCTTTCCAAGCCAAGGGGACTTTATTCCTTCTCTTCCTAGAAACTCACCTCTATGCTAGCCTTGACTGCTTATAGTTTGGCTTTTAAGTTCTCCTCTCCAGTGTCAGTTATGATCCTCCTTAATGCACATGGGAAGGGGATCAATTAACAAAGGACAAGAGACTAGAGACCTTGCAAGTACACACCCAGCTAACAGGCTCTGGCCCCTTCTTCCTCATAGTCCCTAAATATAGTCTCCAAAGAGACAACGATGAACTTGAAGCTAGCCCAAAGAAAAGGCAAACAGATAAGCAAGCTTGTTCACACCAAGAATTAGTATTTGCTCCTCTTTCTCTCAAATGCTCCAGTAAGTGCTTTGCCTTACTATGACCATATTTATTCGAGTAGAATTAAAACTGTAAACTTCATATATTGTGCACTTTAAAGATCAGAGCATAAAGGATCACCTGTACCAATAACTTTGGGCATCTTGCAACAGAGTGATCTTTTAACAGGAAAGTTACCTGGGTTTTTGTAGATGCTGAGCACATCCTTGAAATAATGAGGTAAGAATCTTTCCAACAAAAGCAGCACATCCTCTAGCTCTTCAAGAATTCCCACAAGTAGGAAATTTTCATTCACGTTCAGTTTTGCTCTTTCAAGGGCCCATTCCCCAGGCTCCCTTTATGGATTTAAAAAAAAAAGACTTTCAATGATGCGTTAGTTTTGGAAATCCAAAAGAACACATGACAGCTAGAAAAAATTTACAGGGGAAGATGCAGTGGGGAAAACCTCACATAGGTCCCCACTGGGAAATCTGTAAAAAGAAAGCATCTTGGCTCCCTAACTCAAATGTGCTCATTTTCACAGATTTGTAAGCAGGCTTTGTGCTATTATGCTTTATCAGAGTTATGATCTGCTGGAAAAAGACCAAAAGGAAATGGAAGGATGGAAAGTTCTTAGTGACCTCCAAAGTTCATTCCGAATCATAAAGAAGCAATATAGAATGTAAAAATACGACTTTTATAATTAAGTTAGGTTACAATAGTACTAAGTAGCACTAATTTTTCTAGAAAGCTATCACAGACAGGTACAAAACCTGTCACCCTTGAAACAGTATAAACTCAGAAAATTTTACACGTAACAGAAAAAGTTATTTTGATAATGTACAGCACAACTTATTGTTTTATACACAAATGTAACTTCCATGGTCTTCCTTATCTTTAGTGACACTTTGCCCATTTGTATTCCTTCCCTTCATACCTGTTAAGATTGTTTAAAACAATTTTTTTAACACTTGTCCTTTGATCTGTACAGTGGGCACTATTAAAAACATCAGCAGCACGTTGCTGTATTGCAATGACAGTGTCATGCTTTTACAGGTTGCAACTCTTAAATCTGTCAAGTATAGGAGGGGTAGCCGTGTTAGTCTGGATCTGTGACAGCAACAAAGGGTCCTGTGGCACCTTATAGACTAACAGAAAAGTTCTGAGCATGCGCTTTCGTGAGCACAGACTCACTTCATCAGATGCTGGTCTTGGAAATCTGCAGGGCCAGGTATAAGTAAGCCAGAGCAAGGGTGGGGATAACAAGGTTAGCTCAGTCAGCAAGGGTGAGGCTTACTACCAGCAGTTGATCTGGAGGTGCGAACACCAAGCCAAGGGAAGCTGCTTTTGTATTTAGCCAGCAATTCATGACTAAGTGAATGGCTGGCTAAATACAAAAGCAGCTTCCCCTCCCTTGGTGTTCACACCTCCAGATCAACTGCTGGTAGGAAGCCTCACCCTTGCTGACTGAGCTAACCTTGTTATCCCCACCCTTGCTCTGGCTTACTTATACCTGGCCCTGCAGATTTCCAAGACCAGCCTCTGATGAAGTGAGTCTGTGCTCACAAAAGCTCATGCTCAAAACTTTTCTGTTAGTCTCTTAAATCTGGTACACTCTTGTCTGGCAACATCAACAGGCCTACCAGACCACGGATGTTCCAGGACCAGAGAGTGATAGGGTTGGGGCTGGACCAGCATCTGCAAGTCATGGGCTGGGGCCAGAGTGGTGGCCAAAGGTGGAGCCAGAGCCCCAAAACCTGCAGCATGCATTGCAGTGTGGGGGATCAAACTGGAGCCACCTGGCAGTCCCCTGGAGGCTGGGCCAGCCCCCGGGGGAGCGTGAGGCTAGGACCACCTGGTAGCAGAAGCCTTTGATCTCCCCTAGTCTGGCCCATTCTCTTGTTTGGGACCTGTCAGGTCCTAACCTAACCGTGCCAGACCAGGAAGGTGCAACCTTTAATCACAACCACCACAAATACTTACTTGCCACTTTCAGAATGGAAAGTTTTCACCATCACTTACACAGTTGTACTTTCTGAACAACTGCAAATTGACCTATAGGTCCACATGAGCTTGTATAAAAGAGTGTAGGTCCATGAATTCCAACGATTTACACCAGTTGAAGATATGTCCTATAATTCATTGCAGCATTAACTTGCATTTCCTGAAGCCAGAGTGCTCCTTCCTTTCATAAGCACATATTCTGCAACAGTGGTGTCCAATATTATCAGTTTTACAAAGTCATTCTAAGGCAGGGAAAAAGGACATTAAGACAAGATTTAACAACTGATTCTAGCTCCTTCTTTCTCTTTCTTTTCAAATAGTACATTTGACCCGTAGGCTGAAAAAGTTAGATACCACTGTTGCAGAATATGACCTTATGAAAGGAAGGCAGGGGTTGAGGGTCATGTGCTTGCTTTGGGGAAAGCCTTACTGAAGGTGGGTGAGTGGGGTTGTGTCCTACCCTTGGGTTGCAAAGCAAGACTACCCTGCACTCATGATACCACGGAGGTTCCTGTTCTGCAGTGCCCAGCTCTCCATAGTGTGATCTAGCATGCGGCATCAAAACACGGCATAGGTTTTGGTCAGCCAACCTCACCATCACATCCCTACAGAGATGGAAGCTGCAGGAGCAGCCGCTGAAGGTTAAATTTTCATTTTATGTGGTTTATGTTCTTTTTCTTTTGTGTCACATTCTGATATACACACAACACACTAATTACAGAATGCACGCTAAAAGAAAAGAGTGCAAAATTTAAACCCTCCACTTAACAATTCCTTTATATATTATTCCATAATGAATACATCCTGTTATCACATACTGACATGAGCCACGTTTTCCTCTATATTTGAAAACACAGTACGTAGTAACTCTTGGCAAGTGTTCAATGTCTATTGCTGTAAGAATCAGGAATGTGAGATACACATTTACCTGCATCTTGGATGCTGTCCACAGAAATATGGTATGATGTAAAATAACCTGGGATTGGAACATTCAGGGTAGTTTTCAAGAATACATACATTAATATCCTAGAGAGAATGAAAGGAAAACAAGGTTAACTAGAACATATCTTATCACTTCCATAAAGACCTGCTCTTCTCTTTCTCTAGTAAGTAGGAGAGCTCTTTTCCACATACTTCATGGTACAGACCTCACTCCACTGTAGTTATACCCATGTCTCCCATAAACAACTTGCAGGACATTTAATATTCTGAATTTCATTAAGGAGGGAAAAATTTTCTGTGAGCATCGCAAAATCCTGCTACAAAACAATATGTTATTCTATTGCAGTGAACACACCTTCAAAGCCTGGTTTTAACTTTGCACTATTTGATAAAAATATACTGAAGAACAACTATGGTATTAGACTGTTTTTTAACATAGCAAGTTTTAACATCACTCTGTATAAATACCATTATTACATTATTACATGCTTTGCTATTTCCTATCTAATTACACTTTGTAATTAGAAGATGGTACAGTAATTTGAATGAAAACCTCAATACCACCAAAACTATTTTATTCTACTTTCATTCAATGGCCTTATACTGAACCAATCTAAACTGAAGTTCACACATCTTTCTCTTCTGCTGTCTATCCACTCATGCATCACTCTTCACTGGAAGTCAGTATATCACCTAGCTATTCAGGACTGGATCCTTTGGTCAAAGTTCTCAGTCACGGAAACAGATGTATGTGCTACCAGCATAAAAGCAAAAGGCTTTGATCTAATCTAGAGACCATGCGCAAAAGACCTAATGTAGGCACTGAACTTTACTAACATAAACAGAGGAACTATTAGAAATGGAAAACATATTTATTTGATTTGGGCTAAAAATTCTACCATCTTTACTTACACTGAGTTGTACCTACAAGCAAGGGTGGGCACTATGTGGCCTGTGGGTGGGATGGGTTGTCAGGGTTAGCCTTTGGTGGACTGCTGGTACTGCATTTACCAGCACATCTGCAGGTATTATTGTTTGTAGCTCTCATTGGCCAGGAACAGTGTTCCACGGCCAACAGGTGCAGCAAGCAGCCATACCTGTAGACATGCAGGTAAATAAAGCACCTGCAGCTCGCCAAGGGCTTACCCTGGTGAACCGCCTCTAGCTTACTGCCCACCCCTGGCCTGCATAGACCCATTGATTTCAGTAACACTGATTGTAGCAAAGTATAAGCTAACATGAGTATGGCTTGGAAAATCTGATTCTTTGTGGAAGTGACCTTTCTTTACTAATTACAGAATTTTAATTCTACCTACTTTTATAATGAAATTGAACTTTATACATAAAGAATAAGTAACATCACTATTCAGATATAAACTTAAGAAGAAATGACAAGTGAACATCACATGAATATGTCAGTAGATAGCATGATATCGTAGAGCCAAAAATCATGATCCCCCCCACAGGAGAACTGCATAGAGCATGCCAAAGAGTCAGTGAAACCTGAGTGCTGCTAAGGCCCTTGTAGGAGATAATGAGGCTCAGATTCTTAGTTCTTAATTAATTTAAATTTAATTATACTATGATCATTATTTCCAAGTGGTCCAGCCAGAGTCACGTCTTGGATCAGATGCTGAGCTCCTCTTACGACCAAATCAAGAACTGCTTCTCCTCCTGTAGGTTCTAGAACCAATTGCTCCAACAAGCAGTCATTTAAGGTGCCAAGAAACTTTCTCTCTGCATCCTGCCCTGAGGCGACATGTATGTAGCCAATATGAGGGTAGCTGAAATCCCTCATTACACCCACCCCTCATTTAAAGAGTACTTTACTTATGAGTACTCGCTAAAATGAGGAACACACATCCCCACCTATGTTCACTGAATGAGTGAACTTCCCCCACTCATATGAGCAAGCTGCGGGATCCCTGACCAGGAAGCAGGGAGACTCGCACCCCCACCCCCAGCAGCCCCAAACTGCCCCAGGCTTAGAACCCCCCTGCAACCTCAAACGTCCCCCAGTCTTAGATGCCCCCCCCACCCCACCACAGCCCTAAACAGCCCCAGCCTTAGGCTCTCCTCCTCCTCCTAAAGCCTCTTAACTAGAGCTGCTAGATTGGGTGGCTCTCCAAGCCCTCCTGCTCCCAGCAGGTAACAGCTGTTAAAACCAATTAACTCAAGTGTTAAGCTTTCGGCACCTAAGCATAAGGTAACTGCTGTCTCTAGTGACAGACACCTGCCTGAAGCAGCAGTGTTAAGAAACTGCAAATGGCTTCTTTAACAGACCCATGCAGCTCAGAACCGCCCAGCTGGTGACCTTTAACAAATCTAATGGTGACCCTTGTTTGGGTCCTGACCCATAAGCTGGGAATCCCTGCTCTACATCCATACACTACATCCTATTTCTGGTGCCAAACTATTCAAATACATCAGAAAAGTACCTAAATTCCAATGGTTTATTTCAAGTTACAAGCACTTGGAACCAATCGGAGACTTTTACATGTATTTTAATGGGAATTTAGTGTTGCTCTTATGAGTTTTCGCCTATGAGCAGAAATTTGGGAACCAATTGTGCTCATATAGTGAGGGATGAGTGTACTGAATTTTTTACTTTTATAGCCTCTCTCATCTCCCTTATCATTTCACAGTCACTATCATCATAATCCTGACAAGTGGTCGGCAATATATCCCTACTGCTAAATTCATATTATTAGAGCTTGGTATTACTATCCACGTAGATTGTAGGGAACAAATTTCACTTAAGATGTTTACTTACTTGATTCTATGTTTTCTTTCACATGCAGTGCCGCTCCCCCATGTGCACAATCTGTTCTGTCCTTCCAATATATTTTGTACCCTGGAATTACTGCATCCCATTAATTATCTTTTATTCCGCAAAGTTTCTGTGATGCTTATTATATCAATGCCCTCTTTCAATATGAGGCACTTTAGTTCACCCATCTTATTATTTGCACTTCTAGCATTTGAATATTAGCACTTTAAAAACTTGCCATTATTTAGCTGTCTGTCATTACATGATGTGATTAACTAAAAGTCTTTTTCATGTGATTGTTTCTCATCAGATCTTACCCATATTTCATGGTCTTCCATCCTCTCCTCTTTGTTACGACACTGAGAATCTTTATTAATAGATCTTCCCCTAAGGGACATCTCTGTCCGATCCATGTACTTCTCTACACCTGTCAGCTTTTCCCCAGCCTTTAGTTTAAAAAGACTTCTACGACCCTTTTAATTTCAACTGCCAGCACCCTGGTTACATGTTGACTTAGGTGGAGCCCATCCTCTCTCTATAGGCTCTCCCTTTCCCTAAAGTTTCCCCAGTTCCTAATAAATAAAAACTTCTCCTCCTCCCATCATCATCTCATCTGCATTGTGGAGCCCTTTAGTTCTGTCTGTCCACTTGCCCCTGTGTGTGGAACTGGAAGCATTTCAGAGAACACTGCCATTGAGTTCCAGGATTTCAAAATCTTACGTAGGAGCCTAAATTTGACCCCCAGGACATCTCTCCTATTCTTCCGTATGTCACTGGTGCCTACATGTACCACAACCACTGGCTCCTCCCCAGTATTACATATAAGCCTATTTAGGTATCTCTAGAGATCCGCAACCTTTGCACTAAGCAGGCAAATCATCACGTGGTTCTCCTGGTCATCACAACCCAGATGCCTATGTTTCTAATGATCAAATCCCTCATTACTAGCACCTGTCTTTTCCTCATTACTGGAGCTCCCTCCCCTGGAACTGATGCCAGAAAACTGATGCCTGAAAGGATGGACCACCGAGACCGGAATCTAGTTTTGTAGTGACAACTGGGAAAGCTATGTCACTTGTATGCAATTAGATTTAGTGTAGAAACATCACCTATTACAGGAACAATAACTATACTGGGCATCAAATTGAACTTGTTGCTAGTATTATTATTAGAACAGCCACATCCTTCACAGGTAAGGAGAATTTCCCACCCGTTTATTCCAAGAAGTGATTTCCACTTTAAGCCATGTTGAGAGTATGCTGAGGGCGGCTGCACAGGCAGGTGTGTATGGTCATTGCTCAGACTGTATTTTGTGAATAGAATTTCAAATACCTGTTCCATCACTCTGAGGTGTTCACAAGGGTCAAGTCCACCATTTAAAACTGATGGCAATGCAAATTAGTTTTTATGTTTTCTTTTTCTAAAAATTACCATTGCACCAAGTCCCTCTTTTAAAACATTTTTGATTATTAGTAAAATGATTTGTCCACATTCAGCAAATTATGACACTGTTTAGGCAATGCAGTGTGCTAACTGCAGATATTGCCATTTTGTAATTGTTCTTATGATCCTGGGTAAGAAAGGCATTTGTGCTCTCACTTTAGCACCTAGTAAATTGAAGTTCAGAATGTCAAACAATTACAAGACTAGTCACAGCCTTTGCTGTGGAAATAGGAATAAACTATAACCCCAGGAGTGCAATCTTTCCAAGGCAGGATTCAGAGCTTTAGCAAGCCATTGAGTGAAAGCTGTAACTTTAACTGCCTCTCCTTGCATCTGGCCTAAAAGGAAAGGCTCTCTCTCTGCAGCTCTGCCATTTTCTTCAAAAAATACGATTACAAAACTGCATGCATATAAATGCCCCCAAAATTATTTGATTTGAAAAACTATGGGCTGCTCCTCCCTTCTTCTGAAAGCATAACTTTATTAACAAAAGCAGAGAATGAATCCATCCAATCGAAGCAACACTTCTTCACAGAGAAAATACTGCACATTTGACCGCCAAATATTGTGTGTGTCTTAATCGAAAAAATTCCCCTGTATTGATAGAACCTCTGCTTGGAGTAAACAGGTGTTGTTCCACTGAAGAAAACGCACCACCACCAGTTTGCAGGAGCAGAGGAACCATCCCTTAGAGTCTGATTTTATAATGAAAAAATTAAAAGGACTAGGAAGAAAAACAACAACCTCCATTTGAAACAAAACATCCATGTCTGGGAGAAGTATATTTTACTATGAACTGACAATTTTTCCTATGAGGAGTGGATGCACTATTTCTAGTATTCCATAACTCATCAACACCATGTTTGCTATGTGGTTAAGAGATTACTATAACTTATTTTATAAATTAAAACCAGTATTACTTATTGCCACATGGTACATGAGTTTAGCGCCTGCAATCCTTTATGAAAGTAATCTTTAGCAGCCATGCCCCTATGAAGATCTTAATTTGACAGACATGCAGCCTTATGGCCTATGAAATTACACAAGGAAAAAAAGTGTATTTGGTTCTGCGTACTCTTATGCGAAATATATTTACTAATGTTCTAATTATTATAAGTAAATTACAAACTATATCTTATATATACTTAGTCTAAATTTCAACATACCTAAACTAAGGCTGCTTCTATGCAATGAGGTAATTCAAAGGAGGCTAATGAGGCACTAACATGCATATTCAGTGCCTCATTAGCATAATGACAGACATGCAGCCATTTCAAAGCGCAGACTTCGAATTGCAGATTGACAGGGTAAAAAGGGGCAGCTTCGAAATAAGTGCCCCACTTGGACATTCCCTTACTCCCACAAAACTACATCGGCCTACTTCAAATTGCCTCATTACTACACCACCTCCAACTCCAGGTGGAATGTGAAGAAGCAGCCTAAGTCTTCTTTGGTATTTTGATAGCTCCGACGGTTGACATATGACTGGGCCAAAACATTTTTTTCCCCTCCACACAGAGTTGTGAGATTAAAAAAATTATCCCAATCAATTTTAACATTTCCTTTTCTGTAACAATGGCATATATGAACAACTTTTTTTTTCCTAATAGGAAATGGGTCATTTAATGCACCAATGGAGAATGTCTCTTGTAGAAGGCACAGTTCCAAGATGACAACTACATGCTCTCATAATTTAGAGGTGGTTGACAGGGATTTGTGTTTTGTTGTTTCTTCAGAACTACATAAACAGTTTAAAAATGAAATAAAAAGAGAAAGGAAGAAAGCAAGCTGGATCACATCCATTCATAAATATGTTCTGAAGGAGACATTTTTCTTTCCTCACCAAGCATACCACTCAATCTGCCAGTGCAGATGGATCCCTAATTTGGCAGAAATTTATGGACCTCTTCTGGTGGCATCATAGAACACTATGATCATCCTGTACTCATAATCACTGAAAAGGTGATCGGAGATAGTACTAGTTTCCCAGGATGATTTAGGTATAGAGAGGATTTGCAATAGATCAGCGTTTCCCAACCTTTTCCAGACAGGGACCCATTTTGACAATTCAGGATGACTTGGTGACCCAAGACAATTCAAGAAGTGGGAGGAGAGAGGAGGTGTGGAGGGAGAGAGAGCCAGTGTCACAACTAGCAAATTTTGCGCCTGAGGCAAGAATGTAAATTTGCGCCCCCTCATGTTTATATATTCATAGAAGTTATTTCACAGAAAAGGGGAAATACATTAATAAAATAACACTACATTTACTATAGTTAATCAGAGTTCAGTATCTTTCTCCCACCACATCGCCAAACCGCTCCCGCCTCCCTGGCTTAAACCCCACAATCAGGGGTTAGGGGAGCCACACTCAGGGACTGAAATAAATATAACTATGTATTGTATTCTTAAATGTTTGTTCACAGGTGGTACAAAAATATTAGAAACAAATACACATTCAAAAAATAAGTAAAATTTAGTATTTTACAAAATAGAAGTTGCACCTGAACTTAAATTAATGGGATGGTTGAGCTTGCATTTGCTTTGCTAATTGTTGTATCCCCAGAACTGTTGTAGTGAGTGCGCATCAAAGATCACCTTCCAGGTTTACTTTATTTCTGTATTTGCTTCTAATTTTTGTTGAAGTCATTTTTTCAAATAAAGGGTGAAGTGAAATTTACAATCCCTTGCTGAATTGATAACAAAAACACATGCACACAGTAAGATTACACCAAACACACACCAGATCACTGCTTTACTAAAATTCTTGCACACATTATGGTTATGCTGTGCCAGACTTATGGTGTCACACATATTGGTTGTTATTTACATAGCGCCCAATGGTGCAGTTAACTGATATTTTATTAAATAGTCCAGTGCTGTAACTACTTAATTTTGCACCTGAGGAAAGAACATAAAATTGCATCCCCTCGTATATATATTCGTAGTAGTTATTTCTTAGAAAAATAGAAAATACATCGACAACACACCGCTTACACTGGCTGGGAGGGGGGACTGTGTCTGGTTCTCCCCAGCTCACTGGCAGATGGGGTCTGTGGTTGGGGCCATGCAGAAAGCAGGGGAGGGAAGGAGGTAGGCGGGTGGGTGTGCCGACAGCAGGACTGTAACAAGGGTGAGGTGACGGAGGCACTTGCTTCAGGCACGCAGCTGAGGGGGTGCAGAGCAGGACAGGCAGAGAGCTCCACCCCCTCCTGATGGAGCTTGCTTCTGAACAGCTGCCGTGCCCTCCGTGCCCAGCTAGGGGAGGTGAGGGGAGATGGGCTGCGGGCGGTGCTGCTTCTTCTCCCTTTGGGAGTCAATGGGCCACTCTGAGCCGCGTGGGCAGCTTGTTTCAGGGCAGGGAGGAAGGAGCAACAGCCGTGATGGAAGCCAGGTGAGACGCAGAGCCCTGACTGGCGACCACCAGCAGCAGGAACCCCGGCTGGAGGTGGGGAGGAACCCCAACCCTCCGCGGCTTGAAGTAGGCCAGGACACTGGCCAGCCTGGAAGGGTGAGTCCAGGCCACCCACTGGGATGGGTGACACTACAGAATCTGGGGATGGTCAGAGGCTGGAGACAATAACCTGGAATGGGAGCTGGGCTCGACTCCTTGAGGGGTGGAGATGCTGTGGAAGGGCCAGTGCTCCGGGCAGAAGGAAAAGGGCTAGCACACACCTTCCCTAGCTGGGCCTTCACCCATGGAAACGACTGCATCTTGCAATGTATTTGTACACTGCCCAACCATGGGATCTTGATCTCTTGAAGTATCCAGGTGTTACCATAATATTAGGTTTATAAGCTAGGGCTTTGATGCCATTGGGCTGCACATGTAAAGCAATTCATGCCTACGACACTGCAGGATTGGGTCATATTTAAAATATACAACGACATCTGCCAAAATTTGCACACAAAAGCCCCCCCTGTAGGTTTTAATTGGCCCCTGGACTCAGACATTGCCTGTGTGCGCTACTTCATTCATTCTTCCCAAACATAGCACCTTGCATTCATTCCACACCCACTTCGATTCCATCCACATGTTCACAACATACATCTCTCACTCCATTCCCTCCAGCTCCTCATTAACCCAACCACTCATTCGGCAGGTGTGTACACAGCTGACCCCAGCAGCTGGAAGCTGGCTGGGGAAGAGCCCTGGCTTGGTGGGGGGTGAGACTCCCCCAACCCCCACAGCTGTAAGGTGGCAGGGGAAGAGCCCCAGTCAGCAGAGACAGCCCTAGGAACCCCAGCTGGGGCAGGGGAAGATCCCCCTCAACCCAGCAGCTGGAAGCCAGCTGGGCAAGAGCCCTGGCTGGCAGAGGCAGCTATGGGAGCCCCAACTGGGGAGAGACTCCTGACTCCCGGGGCTGGAAGCTGGCCAGGGCAGAGCCAGACGTGGGAACCCTGCTGGAAGCCAGGAAGCTGAGCCCTCCCTCCCAACCTGGGACCCAGACTCCTGCCTTACCTGAGCTGGGCACTGCCCTTGAGGTATGCAGTTCTCTGCCCTGCAGCTGAAATCGTTCTTTATTTAATTGATTGGCTTAACTGCCTGATGGCTGTTAATCCAATTATGAAGTTGAGAACCACTTCGGAGTGAATAGTTCTTAAGAGCCACCCAGGGAGCCACCCAGTCGTATTTGGGTCACAACTCATAGGTTGGAAAACCCAAAGTTTAAAGGAACAGAGTTGTGTGGGTGGCTACAATCATGCTCTAATATTTTATGGAAGAAGATTTTTTAGTTTGATGTTTAAATTCTGGGTTGTGATTGGTTGAGATGACACAGAGCTTCTGTAAAACCCTAGTCATTTCTGAAGGTTGGATGTACTGGTGAAACCAGGAGGGTTTTGCTCAGAAACATAACTGTTTCTCACCACAAAGAGATTTTCATCCAACTTTGTGCATAAATTTGAAATTAACTTGGAACAAACCACTTGTCCGTATTGTCACAGGAGGAAGGGAAGTGTCAATGTCATTTTGGTTGAACTTCAGTCAATTTCACTCTCTGAGGTTCAGAGACACCACTCACTACCCAAATCAAGCTGTTGTTACAGGACTGTCATAAGAACAGAAAGAAAAAAATAATCATAACAGTTTCAAAAATCTGTTATGAGAATGTGGAATGAGATAGCATGTTAAAGTATCAAACTTTTGTTGCTGTCAAACAAGCTGGAGCACTCTGGTAAGCCACTGAAACATGTATTAGCTTAGCTAAACTCAGACATACACCACCACCAAAGACAAGCCGTACACATATTTGCTATTACATGTGTTTAGCCCAATGACGATATAATTTCATTCAGAATAACAGGCTTTGATTGGAACATTTCCCTCCTTCCTCCATGTCCTTAGGACTTGCATTGTTCCTATTCCATTATGATACTGGAAATTTTTCATACCATTCACCCTTATTGCTACAATTTTATTTCAGACTTAATTTGACTAACACCACATTATTATGTCAAAGCGAATTAGTGTTCTAGTGTGGTACTCTGGCAATACATCAGGCGGCAGATCAACCAATAAGTGTAGTGATAGAGTGTTACAGAAAGAAAAACTGCATTTCAAAAAAATAGACACCACCACCGCCACCAACTTCTCTCTCAGAACATCCTCCCCACCCTGACCTTATACATCCTGCTTACTGATTAGTGGAACCATCTCTCAGAGCCTAACAGGCTTCCTTCCAACCAGATTACTTTGCTTAGTTTCTCTCATGCCAAGTTTTAGAAACATCTGGCCTTACTAAACTGCCCAATGACCTTTAATTTAGTAGTGTAATCCACTGCCAGAAACAGACACATCACTTAAAAACAACCATTGCTCTCCTTGAGGAGAAATTTTAAGAACGTGTTCAATATATTATATTTGCAGAATGAAACAGGCTGTGTCTACATTACAAGATAAAATCAAATTTAATTCAGTTAGCTCAAATTTAGCATGTGACTGTCTTCACTGTAAACACCATTAATTCGATGTTGGGTGCAGTAATTTCAAGATTACAAAATCACAGTTACCCGATGGATGTAGCATGAAGCTCAAATTCAGAAGTTCGATTAAAGGCAAGTGTGGAAGCGCCACGTCCTAAAAGTGAATTTATTAACCTCCAGAGGTGTCCCGTATGTAACCCACAATGTCCCCCTCATGTTCCGCTCTGGCTGCTGCTCTCCAATAACAGGAATAGCCTGAATTTCCAAGCAGGAGCAGCGAGTCTTTAGCTGTGGGCTCATGTTAGCATGACAGGCTGAGAAATGGCTTCTTTCTTTCTATGCTGTTAGCAGTGTGTGCACATCTACCCATTCAAACAGCCCCTGCAGGGAGTGCGCGGCTCTGTCGACACATGTGCTATTTTTTTCTGCTCTGCCTGGCGCCAGCCCTGCCCCGCCGTAGCATGCATTAACAAGGCTGTGTGGGTGGCTGTGCTTGCATAACACACCAAGAAACTTCTCAGTGGTTTACATTTGTGTGCACACTCCCTCCCCTCCCCCACAAGCACCACACAGTCTGGGTCTTTTGCACACCGAGCCACAACACGTGGGTAGCCCCCAAACCAACCCAACCCAGCAAAAGGATGTGACTGCCATTCGGTGCTGACAATGCTGCCAGTGGCATGGGAAAGAGAGGGCTTTGCTGCCACAGTGGGGAAGTCTCCCCTGCTGGTTAAGATACTGGGGGCTTTGCTGCCATCAGGGAAGGAACAGCTCAACTGGTCATCCACTGACTCCCTCCCCCTTGGCCCATACCTGGGCTTGCTGCTGCAACTGGGGAAAAGTCTCCCCTAGTGGCTAAGGGGGTTGCTGCCAACAGGGAAGGACTACTTAAGCTGGTTATCCAGTGAGCCCCCACTTCACATCCCCAAGCCTATACCTAGGCTTGCTGCTGCCAGGGGAAAACCAACAATTTTTTTTTTCCTGCACATTCCAGGATCCCACGTTAAGACTCTCCCCAGTACCAATAGAGTGTATGGGGAAACCAAAAGTTCCTTCTTCCTACATTCTTCTCAATGTACGAAACACTCCAGGCCCCTGCATTATTTTCAGGAATAACATTTCTGCAATGATGTGAGGTGGGATGGACGGCCAGTTGAGAATACAGTCGCTGCACTTGTGTTGGCAATATAGCGCGGGGGGAACAAAAAATTCTTCCTTTCTCCCTACATTCTGCTCGATGTAGGAAACACTCCTGGCCTCTGTCTCATTTTCAGGGATAACATTTTGGCAATAATGGGAGGTGGAATACTCAGTGCACAGCCAGTTGAAAACACAGTCGTTGCATGGAAGCCTTATAGTGCACTGGGAAGCCAAAAACCCTTCCCATTAACAACATCATGTATGGGGAAACCAAAAATTCTCTTTCTTCCTACTTTCTTTCCCCTGCATTATCTTCAGGGATCACATTTCTGTCCCACAAAAGCTCACCTAATAAACTATTTTGCTAGTCTTTAAAGTGCTACTTGACTGTTTTTTGTTTTGATAGTGTATAGACTAGCACGGCTCTCTCTCTGTTACTATTTCTGCAATGATGAGAGGTGGGATGGATGGCCAGTTGAGAATGCAGTTGCTGCACTTGCGCTGGCAATGTAATGTGTGGGGAAACAGAATGATCCGCTTTTGTGTGTGGCCACAATCTGTCGACAGATATCTTCCAACAGTAACTTCTGTTAACAAATCGCTATAGCGTAGACTTGGCCATAAAGTTACACTGCCAAGAATTCTAAGTTACAACCTACTTTTACATAATGAAATTCAGGTCTTCTGTGAAAAGTTTTGAGTAAGACTCTTCCTTTCCACATTACAGGAGGTTTGGAGTCAGCAAGGTAAAATAATAAAATTAGTCTTTGTATGATGCATAAAAAAATCAGATGAGCTCTTACTCCCGCTGTGGTAGCTGGGGGCACCAATGAAATAATTCAGTACTCCCAAAAATGACAGTTCTGCTACTGTATCTTTTAGCAAGTTTACAGGATACATATCTTTCAGACTTTCATTATTCCAAACCCCTCTCTCCAGAACCAAGCAGTTTATTTGTAATATTGAGTTCAAATGTAATACAAAACAGATTGCAAAGTATTTGAACAGAAAAAAATCCATCTTGTTTGAGGAAGTATTAAAAGAGAGTTATATCATACTTATAGCTTAATATCACCATAGGCCAGGTTCTCCTTTCTGCTCCGAGGTGCCAAAGCAGCAAAGAGATAGAAAGACAGCTTTGTAACACACTTGCTTCATCTTCCCTATAAGAAAATACATACTGGAGATGTTTGTGTGGTGAGTGAGTGGAAAGGCAAACCTGAGGAAGATGAGCTGTTCTGGGAAACAGATACCATCCACAATGCATGGCACATCCCACCCCCCAGCACAGTGGAAAGACATGTGGAAGTTATCACTTGTGGCAGTGTTCTGATCTATTATAGTCGAACTATAATATCACTGTGTTGAGTGTGACATTTCAGTGTGTTATAGTTGTAGGAAGAGCAGACCTGTAGTTACTCTCCTATTAACATTAGGGCTGTCAATTACTGCAGTTTACTCACATGATTAACTCAAAAATTATCAATCAAAAATTAATCACAACTAAGCGCACTGTTAAACAATAAAATATCAAATGAAATATAGTACTTATTTTTGGATGTTTTCTTAAATATATTGATTTCATTTAATGAATAAAAGTGTTGAGTAGTGATTGTCATTTTTAGAGTAACTGTGCACTAAAATAATACAAAAATAACAGTATTTTTCAGTTTACCTCATGCAATTACCTTAGTCCAATCTCTTTATCATGAAATTGCAATTTACAAATGTAGATTTTTTTTAATTACATAACTGCACTCCAAACCAAAACAATGCAAAACTTTAGAACCTACAAGTCCACTCAGTCCTACATTTTGTTCAGACAATCGCTAAGATGAACAAGTTTTTTATATTTATCATAAACAGGGGTGCCCGCCTCTGATTAAGTCACTTGACAGCGACAGTAGGTATTCCCATGGCACTTTTGTAGCCGGCAGTGAAAGGCATTTACATACCCAGTATGCCAAACATTCCCATGATCCTTATGGTTTGGTCATCGTGCCAGAGGACATGCTTCCCTGTTGACACTCATTAAAAATAATGCATTAACTACACTTGTAACTAAACGCCTTAGGGGGAAATTGTATCACCTCCCCTCTGTCTTACCAGCTTTCTACCACATATTTCTGACTCAGCGTATGTTGTTCAGGTCAAGAACACTTTTACTGCAAATTTGACAAAATGCAAATTAAGTATCTATGTGAGACATCTATACATTCAGCACTCTACCAAAGGTTTAAAAATCTCAAGTGCCCTCCAAAATCTGAGAGAGAAGAAGTGTAGTGCACGTTTTAAATGCCTTAAAAAGCAATATATGAATGTGGAAACTACAGAACGTGAAACACCAAAAAAGAAAATCGTCTTTTTGCATCTGATTAAGCCTATGAAAATGAACATGTGTCAATCTGCACTGTTATAGTTCATTACTGAGCAGAACCTTCAATAGCAGGATGCATGTCCTCTGGAATGGTGGTTGATGCAGGAAAGGACATATGAATGTAGGGCATCTGGCAAATAAATATCTTGCAGCATTGCCTACAAGAGTGCAATGTGATATTAATGCATGTCTTCACTTCAGGTGATGTGGGCAAATGTAAACACACTTCTTTCAGCAATTGGCTGAATAAGAAGTAGGCCTGAGTGGATTTTCAGGGTCTAAATTTTTGTATTGTTTTGTTTTTGATTGCAGGTTTGTTTGTTTGTTTTTTAAACACAAATCTAGATTTGTAAGTTCGACTTTCATGATAAAGAGATTACTTATCTGTATTTATAATGAGTTGAAAATGCTATTTCTTTTCATTTTTACAGTGCAAATATTTGTGACTAAAAATAAATATAAAGGGAGAAATGTATACTTTGTATTCTTTATTGTAATCAGTATATTTCAAAATGTAGGAAACATCCAAAATATTTAAATACCTGGTATTCGATTACTAAGAGAGCAGTTAATTACAATTTTCAGCCATGTTATTAATCACGGTTTTCGTTTAGTCACTTGACAGCCCTAATCAACACCCATTTTATTTCCTGTGCTGTTGACTGACTGCTAAGCTAACTTTTCTGAAAGGGAGGCCTGAACTTTTTTATGCTTGCTCTCAACTTATAGAGGAATTTTTGAAAGAATGAAGATAGTTGATTTATCCATGTCCAGTGCTTCTTAAGTTAAACAAACAAACAAACAAAAAAGAGGAGCTGGTACTCAGCTGGCATCCCCCTCCAGCCAATCCCATGGCAAGGGCTGCCAAAGTACCGGTACTCAGTACTTGTAAGTACCAGCACAGAAAAAAGCTCTAACTATGTCAAAATTTTGCATATTAAGACTCCTCAATTTTTTTTTTAAATTAAACCACTACACACGCAAAACCCCAAATCCAAAAACCCACTTTCCTTATATTTCCCAATCAGAAATTTTGCATACAGAAAGCTCAAAAGATCTTAAGGGCTAAGCTAAATGCATCTGAATGAAATCAATTCTGCAGTCCTAAAATTGAACACTTAAGGTTTCTCCACACATTCAGCAGTATTCACTTTTATATATATCCAATAATACAGAATGCTCCATCTAAGGAAACCAATTGGAGTTAGGTTACATTACATTAGGTAACATTAGTGGCAGATTAAGTACTTTATTCTTCTCAATGTACGTTACTCTTATGATGATAAAAAAAATATCCAGACTTCAAAATTCTTATTACTGGTTGATCTTAAGTGAACCTGAACAGACTATATTGAAATTTCAGATTCTTTTAACAGGCTTATATAAATTCTTATTAAATGATCCCAAAGACTTTAAATAATGAAGAATTATATTTTTATAACAGATACCTCTGTGTGTGCGTCTTATAAATATTTTTATCCATTTCCCATTAATCCACTGCAAGTTACGAAAACTGCCTTGCTGTCTCTCATAACCAAAATGAGAAAAATTACATCTTTCCATGCCCTGTCAGTATACTGTAACTAGTGTAATGTAACTGGGAGGGGCTCTATTTATAATATAGCCAGTTTGTATTTCCTAATGAAGACTGAAGGGAACAGATGTGAAGTGAAGGTGCGTCACAAGGTCCACAGAGGAAGCGGTGAACTAAATAAATGGCTTTCTACTGGACATATAACTGTAAAAGGAAACTAAATAAATTAAATGTGGAAAACCAGTCAGCAAGCCCAGTCAATGGTGCCTCTCCTGTTCACAAGGCAATTCTTAGTAAGGTATCGTACTTCTTATGAACAAACCAAGACATTTTCCCTGCTTTGCTAAGCAACCTCAGAAAATGGATTTTAAGTGTTTTTTTTTTTTTTTTTTGCTCTGTGTTCATATATGGATCAAACTGACCATCACATCCTGACAATACTCTCATATGGTAAGTATTAAGTACAACTAAAGAAAAAAATTCTTATCTTTTCCACACCTGGATGGTTCTAAACCAGATGGTGATGCAGAAAAAGAGTAAACAAGAATGCTCAGAAGATTGCTCAACAGTGTAAACAGAATATGAAAGAAGGAAAGTTAAAATTGCCTACTTTTAGGGCTGTAGAAACATCTATCTTGTCCCAGCGATACCAGGGGTTGTTGAAATGAAGGTTCCCAAATACAAACAAAATGAAAATTTACTAAAACTGTTTTCATATGTTAACATCGCAAGTTACTACGACATTTTGTGGGAATTAAATAACTAAGTGTGATTTTAATCAGTGTTTAATGTTCTCATTCAGTGTAAATCAAGCAAGTATTTGCGCATCTTAATGCAAAGCCATGAAGTCAAGATGATGGATATCCACTTTTTTTTTTAAATTTCCATTTTCAAATTCTGGCAGATTTTCGTCCTTACTCATAAATACAGGAGACTAGTAATAATGGCTAGGGCATGTCATATGATAAGCAGATTGTATGCAAGCTTTTCCAAACAGCACTGCCAAAGCAACTCCAGCTAAACATTTGGCAGCCAATGCTATTCTGGTGTGGGGTCGCTCCAATGACTGCCAGTTGTACTAAATTGAGCCAGACCGTGTGGGCGTTTTCTGAGATGGAGAAATATCCACTAGAAACCCATCCTCAAAGCCATTCTAATATCCAAACCAGATTCCAGATGCACGAAGCTATTATCCTAGCTTATAACCCTATCAGGTCACAATTTAACAATGTTATATCCAATTCACTGTGATGCACTGTTCAAATGTTGAAGTTAAGATGGCAACACAGTAATTAAATGACTGTAAAGTATTCAGTTGCAATGATTTAACCATTTCACTTTGGCAGTGAAATTCCTCTCTCTAATATGTCTAAAAACACCCACCAGTGCAGTATCTGATCATCTACAAATCACCATAATGTAGGAATCAGTCAGAAAAAAAAACTCTATAACAAACTATTTTCTTTTCATGTGTGATGCTGTGAAGGGATTGCTATGAGATTTTTCTTCATTTCTCTTTTTGTTTCATGCCACCTCCCATGGTAGTTATTGATAGAAAGGGAAAGAAGAGTCTCAAATCTTGTCTGGAGAAAGACCAGATCCTTGATCACACAATAGCTACTAAAAGAGAGTTTCACAAATGCAGGACAGCTGCCCTGGAAGGCCAATCCTCTATGCATTGGAGCTGCATGCTACACAATCATCTCTACTGAATAGAAGTAGCTATTCAGGAAGATCTTGGCCACAGAGGCCGAAAGAGAGATCTTTGATATAGTTAAGGGGGTAATCAGGCACTGAAGCCCTTGAAGACAAAGATTAGCTATTGGATGCCCTGTATCATCTGGTTTCTTAATGGAAAACATATTTACCCATAATTACAATAAACTGGAGCAATGGAGTATAGAGCGATGAATGTGCAGACTGCTGTGGTCAGGCAGCATTCAACAGAAAGGGTCCTGGCTTACGAGCACCCAAGTTTACTTCAAGAGTAGTTTGCATCTACTGAGAAACAATACGGAGCCTAGACAGACTCCAAAACTGTGCACCAATTCAATGACTGAAAGCCAGATTCCATGTCTCAGTGCAATATTAAACTTTCGGCTTTTTCCACATTTTTCTCTTTCCCAACACCTCCACCATAGTCTTGCCTTGGTTTGGCTTCAGCCAGTTAGTTATCACTTAGATTTTTATCTTGTGCAGGAAGCTGGATTGAGAGTGATATATTTGAAGTGAAGGGGATGCAAACCTAGGTGTCATTTGGAGACCATCATATCTCACCATCCCATAGGCAGAGTTCATGAAATGGATGGGAGACAAAACAGAGCTGTCCATGAGTGTGCTTACAGATGAACTTGCAGTCTTTTGTGTGGGACATTTCAGGCACGTGAACAGATGACTGCAAATATGATCATGATTCTAGGTAGACTGCCAGTTTCATAACAATAGATCTAGGAAGTCATTAGAAGCACAGTGCAGTTTAATTCTGTGACAAAAACTGAAGTTTCCTTGTTACAGGAGCCTTCCTTTAAGTGAGTATGGCCTTCTGTTCTTCTCTCAGAATATCAGAAGGGTTCCTCCCTTACTCATGCAGCAGCAGGGGAAAACTTGTGAAAAGTCTTCGTCAGTCCATGTCTGGAAGTGCAACAGATGGCTTTTCCTCACACACACTTTGTCCCATGCTTGAAGGTTACAAGGGACTCCTTCAGCATGATGCCTTGTCATCGCTACAGAGGACAGACAGAGGTGGGGAGCTGCTCAGGAACACCACCGAAGTATTTTCGGGTGTAAAATTACCCTCCTCCGCATTTCAGACAGCAGTTGAAAATGTTGTTTCTTAATCCTGGGCTTCTTTAAATGCCCACAAGAAACTCATTGTTCAACTTAACTTTTCCCCAAACTGACCTAAATCACACATTTTAACCCTCCCCCCTTTAGTATGAAGAAAATGAAGGAGAAACAGGGAAACTGGAATATCTACCTTCTGTTCATTAATAAATTTTAAGGTACACATTTACCATAGTAATGAGTGCAGTAACACAAC
The DNA here is from genome assembly GCF_033958435.1 of Carettochelys insculpta. Classification (NCBI taxonomy): domain Eukaryota; kingdom Metazoa; phylum Chordata; order Testudines; family Carettochelyidae; genus Carettochelys; species Carettochelys insculpta. Next base: position 95,944,348 of record NC_134139.1, read on the forward strand.
TCACATAAAAGGATCACAACAACATTCTTTGGAAAGTTCTTAGGGCTCTTTAACAGCAGCATGTAGCAAAAACAAAAACACAACAGAGCCAATTCATTTGAATCGCACCCTTGTTCCTAGCCATATTGTTCAGAGCTTAATTTCAAACAGAAGCCTTTCTCTGGAACACACAGGACCAGGCAGTCTGTTCTCAGAAAATAGTTTATTCAATGAGTTTCATCTCGCTTACTGTTTGCAAAAAATATGCAATTTACTATTCTCAGTTGTTCAGATGCTCTAAGTGAATACATTATTGGTGAATAATTCATTGTGATGTTATTAGTGTGAGACTATCATCAGTCAATAGTATTAATTCTAGTCTGTCTAGATGACAAGCTTTCGGACAGGGGTTGCAAATCCCTGCACAAATCCTTTAGGTTCTAAGCTCTTCTATCCTGAAAATTGCTCCATACAGCCGACCCCTTGCATTTGTGCAGAGCCACTCAGAAATCAGTGGTGCTCAGTGTGAAGCAACTTGAAAGACTGTATAAGTATTCAGGATACTTTTGTTTTCTGCAGACATTCTCATGGGAAGTATCATATATAAAAGTTTGAAAAAATGAATAAAAAAGATTTAAAGTGAATGCATATGATTTATTCAAACAAATATTCACAAGCTCTTCTGCATATTCTCTCAGTTCTAGCCTTCTAATTTGTGGACACTCAAGATTCAGGTCCATTTGCTCTTCCCCAGGATTACTAATCTGAGTAGTAGCATTTCAAGAAGTCTAGTAAAGAACAAATTTGGAATCTTCAAGTAAGTCAGCTCAAACTGATAAATGCAAGCAAGTAGAAAGTAGCAAGGAAAAGGTAAAGGTTTTGAGAAATTATTTTCTTTCAAGGAAAAAAATTGTAAATATTCCTAATGTAAAAAAAGATGTTAACATTAGGTTTGCTATTGTTTTCCTCCAGAGATTAAAGAGGCAATCAAAATGAAAAACTCAATAATAGTAGGGGATTTCAATTATTTCCATATATTGACCTCAGGACAAGATGCAGAGATAATATTTCTCGATACCTTAAATGACTGCTTCTTGGAGAAGCTGGTACAGGAACCCATAAGGGGAGACGCAATTCCTGATTTAGTTCTGAGTGGAGTGCAGGATCTTGTCCAAGATGTAACTAACAGGTCTGCTTGGAAATAGTAACCCTACTATCATAAAATTTAACACTCCTGTTGTGGGAAGGACATCTCAGAAGTCCAACACTGTGGCATTTAATTTCAGAAAGGAGAAATGTGCAAAAATGAGGTGGTTAGTTAAACACAAACTAAAAGGTACAGTGAGTAAAGTAAAATCCTTGCAAGCTGCATGGAAACTTTCAAAAACACCATAATAGAAGCCCAACTTAAATGTATACCCCAAATTAAAAAAACACAGTAAGAGACCCAAAAAAGAGCCACCGTGGCTTAACAATCATATAAAGGAAACAGTCAGAGATAAAAAGGCATCTTTTAAAAAGTGGAAGTCACATCCAAGCAAGGAAAATAGAAAGGAGCATAAACACTGCCAAATTAAGCATAAAAACGTAGTAAGAAAAGCCTAAAAGGAGTTTGAAGAATAGGTAGCAAAAAACTACAAAAGCAATAACAAAATATTTTTAAGTACATCAGAAGCAGGAAGCCTGCTAACAACTAGTGGGCCCCCTAGATGATTACGATAAAAAAAAAGGAGCACTCAAAGACGATAAAGTCATTGAAGAGAAACTAAACGAATTCTTTGCTTCAGTCTTCACAGCTGAGGATGTTAGGGAGATTCCCAAACCTGAGCCATCCTTCATAGTGTCAAATCTGAGGAACTGTAAAAGACTGAGGTGTCATCAGAGGAGATTTTGGAACTAATTGACACAATTAATAGTAACAAGTCACCGGGACCAGATGGCACTTGTCCAAGAGTTCTGAAAGAACTCAAATGTGAAATTGCGGAACTATTAACGATGGTTTGTAAACTATTCTTTAAATCAGCTTCTGTACCCAATAACTGGATGATAGTTAACAATGCCAATACTGAAGAAGGGCTGTAGAGGCGATCCCGGTAATTACAGACCAGTAAGTCTGATGTTGGTACTGGTCAAACCAGTTGAAACCATAGTAAAGAATAAAATAGCCAGACGCATAGAAGAACATAATTTGTTGGGGAGAGCCAACATGGTTTCTGTAAAGGGAAATCATGTCTTACTAATCTATTAGAGTTCTTTGAAGGGGTCAACTAATGTGGGGGATCCAATAGATATAGTGTACTTAGACTTCCAGAAAGCCTTTGACAAGGTCCCTCACCAAAGGCTCTTACATAAATTAAGTTGTCATGGGATAAGATGGAAGATCCTTTCACGGCCTGAGAACTGGTTAAAAGACAGGAAACAAAGGGTAGGAATAAATGGAAAATTTTCAGAATGGAGAGAGCTTACTAGTGGTATTCCCCACAGGTCAGTACTAGGACCAATCCTATTTACCTTATTCATAAATGATCTGGAGAAAGGGGTAAACTGTGAGGTGGCAAAGTCAACAGACAATACTAAAATGCTCAAGATAGTTAAGACCAAAGCAGACTGTGAAGAACTTCAAAAGGATCTCACCAAACTTAGTGACTGGGCAACAAAACGGCAAATGAAGTTTAATGTGGACAGAAGTAAAGTAATGTACATTGGAAAAAATAACCTCAATCATACATACAATACGATGGGGCCTAATTTAACTACAACTAACCGAAAAGAGATCTTGGAGTCATGGTGGATAGTCTCTGAAAACATCCACAGAGTGTGCAGCAGCAGCCAAAAAAGCAAACAGGATGTTAGGAATCATAAAAAAGGGATAGAGAATAAGACGGAGAATCCCTTATTGCCCTTATATACAACCATGGTACACCCACATCTTGAATACTGCGTACAGATGTCATCACCTCATCTCAAAAAAAGATATATTGCCATTAGAAAAGGCTCAGAAAAGGGCAACTAAAATGATTAGGGGTTTGGAAGGGGGTCCCATATGAAGAGAGATTAAAGAGGCTAGGACTTTTCAGCTTAGAAGAAAGGAGACTAAGGGGGGGATATGACAGAGGTATATAAAATTATGAGTGGTGTGGAGAAAGTGAACAAGGAAAAAAATATTTGCTTGTTCCCATAATATAAGTAGTAGGAGATACCAAATGAAATTAATGGGCAGCAGATTTACAATAAACAAAAGGAAATTCTTCTTCACACAGTACACAGTCAAAATGTGGAACTCCTTGCCAAAGGAGACTGTAAAGGCAAGGACTGTAACAGGGTTTAAAAAAAGAGCTAGATAAATTCATGGAAGTTAAGTCCATTAACAGCTATTAGCCAGAATGGGTAGGAATGGTGCCCCCAGCCTGTTTGTCAGAGGCTGTAGATGGATGGCAGGAGAGAGATTGTTACCTGTTTGGTTCACACCCTCTGTGGCACCTGGTATTGACCACTGTCAGCACACAGGATACTGGACTAGATGGACCTTTGGTCTGACCCAGTATGGCCATTCTTATATTCTTAGCAGGAAATACTCCTTCACAAACAGGATGGTTGTCACTTTTCATTAAACAAAAAATGTAGGTTTGGTGCCACATGACTTTTGTCTGGAGTGAACATTTAAGATTTTTATATGACTGCCTATTTATCACATTTTTTTCTATTCAGATTGATTTTCTCATTTTAAGAAGGTCATTTATTTGCTGCCAGCATGATCTTTCCAACTGGCCCCTGTATAGTTAGTGCTGGGAAGAACATGAACACAAATGTAAAGGAACCCCCTCAAAAACAAAAAGGGAGGTTGGAAACTAATGTGAATAATTATCTTTTCTAGCTGTATCAAAAATTCTAATTTCATTACAGCCTTGTCACCTTCTGCTACTCTTATTCCCCTGAGGCCTTCCCAGTCCTCCTCTCCCATCTCCCCATATATGCAAAAGTTTCAGTGAAAAAGAAAAAGCCACTAGCATCAATGCAGGGTTTTAGTCCATAGAGAACATAGGGCAGTGATCTCAAGAGGCTAGCATGGATTCTTATGCACAGTGAAAACTCTGGAAGATGCTAAACATCTTTGAAAAGGGGGCAGGGGAAGCAAGAAAGAGTTCCTGCAGATGCTCTGGTAACAGAGTGGGTTGCAAGAAATATCATTTATCAGACTTGCGATAAAAGTCTTCAGACTTGGCAAGTCTTGGATGCCCTTAAGCAGTACCTTTTTCATGTAAGCTTCAAAAAGGAATTGTCTTCACTGATTAACTTTTTGGGGTCTGTCTGTCATTTTAATCTAAAAACACAGTTTGTATTTAGATACTAGACCAAAGCAAAGACACCCTCTGGAACTAAGGGGACAGTCATGATTCTTATTCATCTCATAGAAGTCCAGTCCCCTGCACTCACAGCAGGACCCATCACCATCCCTGACAGTGTTTTCCCCCTAACCTGCCCCAGGCCCTTGAAAGACCCCCTCAAAGATTGAACTCACAACCCTGGGTGTAGCAAGGCAATGCTCTAACCACTAAGAAATTCTGTCCACCCTATTGTTTTAGGTTGGTCAGGTTGACAAGTTGAGAGAAGGGTGGGGAACCTTTTTTAGATTGGGGGCCACTGACCCATACCCAAATCATTCAGGGGCCACCACTCACAGATGTGATCCCTGACTATATGGGGGCCTAGGAGGGTAAGGGGGCAGGAGCAGGCTGGGGGTGGGGGTCTTGGCAGGAGGAAGGGTGCAGGAGGGTTTGGGGTGTGGGATCAGAGAGGAAGAGGTCAGGGTGGGGGGTGTAAGGTCTGGTTGGGAGAAAGCAAGAACAGGGTGCGAGTGTGGAGTCGGGGCAGGAGGGGAGTGCTGGACACCAGTGTGAAAAGTATCATATACAAAAATTAGATGGGAGTGGAGTGGAGGGCTTGGGATCTGGGAGGGAGGGGTCAGGGTGCTCCCCCTTTCCGTGTCTGGGGGAACAGCAGCAGAGCCCAGAGCTGCTTCCTGCCCCTCGACCCCCAGACCCCAGCTGAGCCTGTGGCCTGGATTCAGCCCCCGTTTGCCTGAGCTGGTCCACAAGGCTCAATGTTCCAAACCTTCCACCTGACCGAGTGCCAGGTGCTTTGGAGGAGAGCGCCAAGTCTCGTTTCTGGATCCAGATAAGCTGTGGTCCAGATACGGACTTTGGGTTCCCAACCTCTGGTTCAGAGTATTGCCAACCCAGTGTCTTCTGGACACTGTATGTTATTTTGTTTTTATCATTCATTCAAATCTTGCAATAAAAAAAAAAAAAAGGAGAGGGCTGGAGTTACGTTCTGTAAGCAACAGGAATATCAGACGGTGGGAGAAACATTTGGATTTGTGGTTACATTAAACTTCATGTTTCTTTGCTGTAGAAGTTAACTTTTCTTTAACTAGAATGACTGCAAAGCAGAACCACCTCCCTTCCAAATATTATATTAAAAAAAGAAATTAACAGAAAAAACTATTAAGGTATCAGCATTTCCCAAGTTTTAGGTTGGGAAGCTTTGTTCATTTAGTATTCCTTTTTCAATGCTACTTAAACATGGAAATATGACTTTTTAAACAACTCTAGAATAGACTACAGTTGATAAGATTCAATCTTTGTTGTCTTTACCTACAACAGTCTTCCTGGAAGGTTGTTATTGCTGGGTATTTTGGGGTTTCCTTTGAATTAGCTTTTATTTGTCAAACTACACATTTTTATTTTTTTCCAGACCACTCAAACATACATTGTCAGTTTTATTTCCAAAAAGGTATGCAAATTAGACAATATATGCAGTTCCTCTCTTAGGTATTTCATTACAATAAGCAGTGTTTATAAAACTGAGGTTTGTGCTGAATCCACATATATGGTTGGGACATCCTTAGGCTTTTTCAATTGCCATGAACTGCTTTCTTGTCTACTGGGTTTCAATGCTTAAATCCATTTATCAGCCTGATACAGTGCAATGAAAATCTCCCTACCTGGCTCTGAGCACTTTTTAGTAATTTTAGTCATACCTCTTCCATTAGCAGTGGTGAATGCTTCAAAGAAACTTGTTTTGAAGGAACGATGAACAGGGTTCAGGAATTGCTTTGCCCAGTCTCCCATTTCCCCAAATGACTCAAGCAGCTCTCTTCCACCTTAGGGCCATAATCTAACCAATAACATTGGTGCCCAAGTGCCCCACGACAGTTAACATCAGGCTGCATGTGTGTTATAAAGGAACTAATGGCAGACACTGCCTTGTTTTCAATTTACATGTTTCTCTAATTTTCCTTTTCTACCCCCCACTCTTACCTCTTCTCAACTGGGGTTTACCTCAGAAGGCCTTATCAAAGAGATGGGGCTTGCACACAGATCTAACATGGCCACGCTCCATCTGACCACTCTCTAGTAAAGTGTCACAGCGGCAGTTCTGCCACGGACAACGCCATACTTTCTGTCCCACAGTGTGTTCTCTTAGGCCAGCCTCATGAAAACATAACTGAGAAGCACAGCTCCCACAGAAGACTTAAAAAGGACAGCTGGTCTCTGAGGTATCTCAGATCTGACCCAGGAGGATGTGCTCTGTTGTTCAGGTCTGGGACCTGTCCAGTTTTAACTGAAGGAACAGAGAACCAAGAAAGTTTGCAGAAGTCTGGTGGCGTTTTTATAACTGCATTTGTTGGTACGTTACATAAGCTTCTGCTTCCAGGTGGCAGGTGCATTTTTCCAGACACAGGAAAAGTTAGAACAATCTGCTCTGGAGGTGATGTGGTGGTGCTGTATTTGAAAGGAAAAGGCACAGCTTCCTAGGCAACTGACTATAAAAGAAAATGTTCCTTGCCACTAATGCAATGACTATATATAGCCCAGAACAGCGAGAAATCCAAGGGTGCCTATACTTCTGGGAAGATCAACCCAGTTAGGGTCAATCTTCCAGAATTCGATTTTTGAGCATCTGGTAAAGACGTGCAAAATTGATCTCTCTAGGGTCAGCCTTTGACCCCGTACTCCTTCTGTTGGCCTGCCTTAGTTAGGACAGTCCGGTAAGTTGATCTTCCATACGTTTATTCTAGCTACGAAATTGCTGTCACTAGAATTGTGCGTCTGAAATGGACTTATTTCCCTCGTACAGACTAGCTGCACAATGCTGAAAGCTTTTTGCCACTTTAGTGATCTGTGGTCAGGAGATGCATTCATTTGAGGGAGAGACCAGTTTTTCAGTAAGGGCTTTGAGTTCCTTTCCTCTCCTACTTTAATAACTCTTTCTACGCTGGGAACGGTTTGAGGCAGCTGTTCTTTATCCAGGTATTTATTTCACTATTACTACATATACAGAAAATGGGCTTCCTCAAGCAAAACTGTAGTTTGAAGGTAGACTTTCTCCTAGGTCTCTCTCTCTTCTTGTCTTGGTAAAATTCAGCTATTTCTGCTGCTGCGTTTCCTCACACGTGCTTTCTTTGTGCTGGCCTTTTTATATTAGCACCGCTGGACTCATGGCTATCCCACGCCCAGTTATAACAATCTAATCTCATTTAAAAATATTTATCAACTAAACAAAAGACCCAGAAAACCACTTTTGCTAAAAGGACATAGCTTGTCTCAGGATTTACTGAATGTGATGCAGCTATATCAACAGAGGCCAGGTTTCTTTGGTGCCAGAAGCTGTATTTGGAAGCTATCACTGCAGCAGCTGGGAACTTGTCACAGAGGCTGCAATTTCCTAGTGTAGCACCCTTTTGCCCTGAGCTCAGGAGATGCATTTGTTTTAGTTACCTCTTTGGATAATCATTTAATCAATCACGCGGATAGCATGAAAAGACAGCCTCACTTCTGAGGTGGTAAAAGCCAGCGGTTTTTAGTAAGTGTAACATTCTTATTACCTCATTCCTTTTCTCTGTCCATATTTTGCTACCTTCATTCACCCAGAGAAAAAACACTGGCCTCATTTTCAGAAGTGACTAGTGCTGTCAGGCACCTCAATCTTCTAGCATTCAGACTGTAAAACCTTAAAAGGGACCTGATTTCTTGACAATGGGTGCTCAAGATTTTCTAGAAATCAGGCCCGGTTTAAGTGTTTTTCCATAGGGCAGGGCTGTCCCTAGGCATATGCCAACTGTGCATCCATGTAGGCCACCTGAAAATTTGGAGCGCCAAATATTCCAGTGCTCTTATGCAGCCACGTGTTCTTGTATGCCTGAGGTGATGCCTCTGCTGGCTTCTCTCTGGCACCTCCCCCTACAGCCGCTCTCTCCTGTCCACTGCAGGGCTTCTCCCTGTCGTCTTCTTTCTCCCTCATGTGCTCCTGTTGGCCAGCAGCAGCTAGTGACAGCTCCCCGCTCCAGCCCAGGCAAGATCCCAAGCTCTGCATGGAGCTGCAAGGGTGGGAAAGGGAGTAAAGACACCCAGAGCTCTAGGCCTCTGGCAGAAGTTGTATAGTGGGTGTCCAGGAGCGTTCAGTTGCATAGGGCCCCATGTAAGGATAACCCTGCAGTCAGGCATCCAAAAACAGAAGCATTCCAAATGACTAGTCACTTTTTGAAATGTTAAGATTAATATAGTGTTAATTCCTGTCTCCCTTCTCTCAGAGCTGACAGAGGATCTGAAGGATCATCAGGGTAAATTTCAAATTAAAATGGTGTGCTGTGCATTTTTGTGTACTGAAATTTTTTAAAAAAATGCAATTGTCTTTCACCTTTTAAAATGTAAAAGATATAAAAGGAACTTGCACATTAGACAAAATGTAACCAAAACTCATCCAGTACATGGGGCAGAGGGGAGGGAGCAAACATACCAAGACAAATAAATGAATTACTGAAATGGGGCTGAATACACATTAAAATCAAATTCGGTATTCTTGTCATGCTGTCAATTTGCCATCTATATGGACTGCTACAGAATACTGAAGATATTAGGTAACACAGCCAGACAAAGCAGATCTCTCTCAGGTACGAAATGCACAGGTACTCTAAAAGTTCTGTGACTGCTTTCTTCCATCACTGCATATAAACGTGTAGTTTATGCCGTAGGCATCAAACCTGTTTTGAAAGACAAATTAGTTTGGGAGAGAGCAGGTGATGGTGCTTGAGAGCTTGAGGAAATGTTGCTGCATATGAACACTGTACAGGTGCCATGAAAGGCCACGCACAGGGTAAGGGAAAACATGGAATCATCATATTGACTCCAAGGGACACTGGGACAGTTCCTGAAAATGGTAAAGTTCTGATGAAACATCTGGACATTCTATTTCTTGGTATCTTTCCAACAGCAACTTTAAACCCACAGACGTTTTCTCAAACGATGACAGATTTTTCTGGTAAACCAATTAGTGCTGAAATGTATTAAATTCCTAACAGTTCAAAAGTGGAACATTCTCCACTGGCCTCTCGCCAACACTGAGTTGCATTACATTGCGCAACAGATACTAATGCTTATGGGAAAGCAGCTGAGGGTCTACTCTTGCAAATACTTCAGCTCACAGTGCAGGTATGTCCACACAGTAGCTTGGAGGGTGCTTCTGAGAATTGATAGCCAGATACACATCAGCCGATGTACTAGAAATAGCAGTGTGGTCATAGTTGGGCTAGCCCGAGTGTGTGTCTAAGGTGCTAAATGGGATTGTACTGGGTGCTTAGCCTCAGGTATTGTCCATGCCACAATGACCATACTGCCATTTTTAACATGCTAGCTTGAGCAGAGCGAGCCTATGTCTGTGTGCACATGTTCTTGGAAGCATGGCCACAACTTCAGTGTAGACCAAGCATGTCAAACATGCATCCTGCAGGCCTCACGTGGCCCCATCGACTTTCTTTGTGGCCCCAGAGCTGGGGGAACCAATCGGGCCACAAAACCCCAACAGCAGCTCCAGTCCTGGGGACCTGGCTGGGCCTGGGGGAACCAGCAGCCCTGGGGCTGGGAACCAGCTTGGGAGGGAGTACCTTAAAATTTATATTTAAATTGAAATATTATACATGAGCAAATAATTTTACACCTCACATTTTATTAACTATTAATTAAAACTATAAAACAATAAAATTAATATTAAATATTAAATGCTCAATTGAAATTATTGCATTATATTTAAACAAGACCTGAATAAATATTACAAGATATACCTGAAACATATAACGTATATAAGATATACCTAAAATTATGACTGTCCAATAGAAGTAGATTTTCTTTGATGGTCCTGAAAGCTATTAGTTTTCACTTGTGCAGCCCTCAGTAGGCTTTGAGTTTAACGTGCCCGTGTAGACATACCCCAAGAGTACAATTAGTCCCTCGCCCCAAATCTTTTCAGGATCAGAACCTGAAAAGGTGATGGAGTATGAATATGGAATGAACATTTTACGTTACTAACAACTGGGGCAGCAATGGCAATATCATAACCAGATGGAACATATTCATGTTTGGAGAGTCAGGGAGACCTTCTGCTGAGCTGATATAAAACAGTTGGCTTATGAGAAGTTGAATGCACTGCACCTGTTCATATCAATACTTGTATGAAAATTCAGAGTGGAATGAACTGATAAAATGAAGAAAGAACATTGAAATTAAACATGAAGTATAATTGCCATAATTACGGTGGGGCTGGTATGGCTTCAAAAAGAGGAAAATTGAAGATGGAAACAGAATTTCAAACTGAATGGACCCAGTCCTTCCCATCTATATTGAGTTTGCCTGGGCTCCTTATGTCTCATTGGTGAATTTCTCATAGCAAATAAAAAAAATGCAACCTCAAAAGGCATTTTCTCAAAAACCACACTACTTTCACCAAACAGTATCCAGCTGGAGATGCCAGGAAAAAAAAAAAAAAGCCATGGAGGAGCTGCTATGCAAAGCAGAGTAAAGTGAGAACATGTTCTCTAAGAGGGTGAAATCTCTAAATAGCATAACTGTGACTAGTTTTGTGGCAACTCAAGAGATTGTGAAAAAATGAAAGCCATTCACAGACTACAAATATATAAAGAGTGCTTTATCAAAGGGGTGTATGGGGTTTCCAGGGAAGGGTAGCACCTCTGGTGTGGGGACTTTTCGTGTCTCTTCGGGGCAGTTCATGCATCTCTGGTCCCCACCTGGCACCCAGCTCTCACCTGTGGCTCCAGGAAGCTGTAGCATGCAGCAGCCGCACCCTGAGAAACCTCTTTGACAGGTGGACTAAACCAGGTGAGGGTAGCCGGCAGGTCTGCAACCTATGGTGAGATAGGGAATTGCCTATCCCAGCATACAAAGTCGGCCCTGGCAGATGAGATCAACAGCAAGAGCCAACAACCAGGAAGGTGGTTCTGCAATGTTCTGTGGAGAGCGAAGGGCATGACAAGGCACCAAAGACAGCATGGCCATCCACTGCAGCCTAGGAAGTCCCAGCTGTGACGACTTTTCGTACGACTGGAACCAGGCTTCTGAGGTCGGGAGAGTGGAACTGCCCCTGCGCAACAGCTTTTCCCTTTAAACATTCTCCCACACAGGTTCTTTGCGCATTTTCATCACTTCTGTCTACCTCAAAGTCCTGTGGCAATGGCGGAGGGGCAAAGTGACAAGTGGAGGTGACCACTGGGAGTCGTAGCTCCAAACCTGCACGAAGGCAGCCTGTGGACTTTGGTCACTCAACTCTGACCCCAGGACAACAGAGGAGTTCAGCAGCATTCCAGGCGACTGAGCAGGCCTTTTTAGGAACAGCACTGCTCACCCTCAAAATGAGGGTGGGGACTCGAAAAGGTGTCCCAAATATTGCTTGTCCCAACCAAAATGGCCAGCATGTTGCAGTTGGCAGTTTTACCCTCACAATGGTCGAAAAACAGTGAAAAGGAAGATGATATTTGCAGCATGGAATGTTCGCACCCCATGGGAGAGGGAGAACACTATGAGGCCTGAGAGAAGAAGGCCCTCATAGCATGAGAACTGGCACGTTATAACATTGACATAGCTGCCCTGAGCGAGACCAGACTGGCAGAGAAGGATACATCTGTGAACCAAAAGGAGGTTACACCTTCTTCTGGAAAGCCCAGCCAAAAAATGAAGACCAAATCCACGGAGTGGGACTTGCCATCAAGACATCGCTACTGCACCAGCTTCCCGACCTACCAACTTGCATCAGTGAACGTCTGACCAAGCTCCGCTTCCCCCTCAACACCTCTCGCCACGTTACAGTCATCAGCGCTTGTGCCCCACACTGACTAGCAGCGACAAAGCAAAAGAAAGTTTCTATGAGGACCTTGACCATCTTGTGAAAGCAATTCCTCCTTGTGACAAGCTTCTGCTGCTGGGTGACTTCAACGCCAGGGTCAGCAAGGACTGTAGGACCTGGAAAGGGGTGCTGGGGCATTGTGGTGTTGGTAACATGAATGCCAATGGCCACCTTCTGCTGAGCTTGTGTGCAGAAAACAACCTGACAATTACCAACACTCTCTTCAGGCAAGCCGATAAATACAAGACCACATGGATGCACCAGAGACCAAAACAGTGGCACCTGATTGACTGTGTCATCAGTTGCAGGCAGGACATTCAAGATGTTAAGATCACCAGGGCCATGTGGGGAGCTGAGTGCTGGACTGATCGTAGACTCGTCAGATCAGTCCTTATGCTGCACATCACACCACTGCACCGCAAGAAGCTCAAGGTTGTCAGACCCTCCTTCAACATTGGGAAGCTGCAACATACTGGTCACCATGAGAAATTTGCAGCCTGTCTTGACAAAGTAGTGATGTCCCATGAACCTCTGACTGGAGACCCAACACAAAAGTGGGACCAGTTCAAAACCCTGGTGATGGAGTCAGCTAAGTCAACACTAGGACTGAAAAAGAGAATTCACCAAGACTGGTTTGATGAAAATGACGAAGCCATCATGAAGATCTTAGAGGGAAAACAGAACGTATTTCTGCTATGGCAAAACGATCAGTCCTCAATCTCCAAAAGTGATCGTTTCAAACACCTTCAGAGCCAGGCACAAACGGCACTTCGCAAAATGCAAGATGAGTGGTGGGACAGTAAAGCTGATGAAGTCCAATACTACGCTGACACCAAGAACTCCAAGATGTTCTTCAGTGCTATCAAAGCCATATATGGACCTTCAATGCCAAGTACTACACCTCTCCTGTCTGCAGATGGCATGACCCTTCTGAGGGAGAACAGTGGCATCAACAATAGGTGGAGAGAGCACTTCAGCAACCTTCTCAACAGACCCTCCATTGTCGACCCTGTGGCTCTAGACCAGATCCCTCAGAGACCCACAATAGACAGTCTTGACCTGCCCCCTACAATGGATGAAGTCAAAAAGGCAATTAGCCAGACCTGCTCTGGCAAAGCCCCTGGGATGAATGGTATCTCTGCTGAAATTTTCAAAGCGGCAGGACCAGTGTCACTTGAAGCCCTTCACAACATCTTGATCAGCATCTGGGAAGAAGAAGACATGCCCAAAGACTTTAAGGATGCCACAATCATCTCACTCTTCAAGAACAAGGGCAACAAAGCTGACTGTGGAAATTACTGGGGTATCTCCTTTCTCTGTACTTCTGGGAAGATCTTGGCTCGAGTCATCCTCAACCATGTGATCACCAGCCTCTCAGAGGAGAGCCTACCAGAGGCACAGTGTGGTTTTTGCCCAGGCCACAGCACCATTGACATGATCTTTGCTGTTCATCAGGTCCAGGAAAAGCGCACAGAGCAGAACTTGGATCTGTATGCTGTCTTTATAGACCTGGCCAAGGCATTTGACACCATCAACAGAGAAGCCCTGTGGATTATCCTGTCAAAACTTGGCTGCCCGAGAAGATTCATAAACCTCATACGCCTGTTCCATGATGACATGACTGGCTTTGTTCTTTCAAATGGAGAGTCCTCAGATCCATTTGAAATATCGAATGGTGTGAAGCAAGGGTGCGTGCTGGCCCCAGTGTTATTCAGCCTCTTTTTCACGTGCGTCCTCAGCCACGCGGTTAGGGACCTGGACCATGGAGTCTACATAAAATACAGACTTCATGGGTCACTTTTCGACCTTCGCCATCTGAATGCTAAAACCAAGACGCTTGAGAGGCTCATCCTTGAAGCCCTTTTTGCTGACGACTGGGCACTCATGGCACACAAGGCATCTGATCTCCAGCTCATCGTCAACAAGTTTGCTGGTGCCACTCGCCTCTTTGGTTTGACCATCAGCCTAGGAAAGGCCGAGGTTCTGTTTCAACCTGCTCCAGGATCTGCTGCTCTCCCTGCTTCAATCTTTATTGAAGGAACAGAGTTAAAAACTGTAGAGGAGTTCAAATACCTCAGCAGTGTGATAGCCAATGGTGGCTCCCTTGACAAAGAAGTCAATGCCAGAATCTGCCAGGCCAGACGGGCACTACGATGTCTGACAGCGCAAGTGCCAAATCAGCACAACATCCGACAGTCCACTAAACTGAAAGTGTACAAGGCTGTAGTCCTGACCAGTCTCCTGTAGGGCTGTGAAACCTGGAACTTGTACAGAAAACATATAAAACTGCTGGAGCGCTTCCGCACGCACAGCCTGAGGTCCATACTGCACATTCGATGGCAGGACAGAGTTATGAACCTGGAAGTCCTGGACAGAGGAGGAACCATGAACATCGAAGCCATGATTCTGAAAGCCCAGCTTCGCTGGACAGGGCACATCATACGAATGGAGGAATCAAGAATCCCTAAGGAACTCCTCTACTGTGAACTCTCTCAGGGCAAAAGGAATCAAGGTAGGCCTCGCAAAAGGTATAAAGACTGCGTGAAGGCCAACATTGCTCATGCTGGTTTCAAACCAGATCAGCTAGAGCAGCATGCAAAAAAAATGAACAGGCAGGCGTGCTCTTGTACAACACGCGTATGACAACTTTGAAGAGCAGCGACGCATACGCCTCATTGATACTCGTGAGGGGAAGAAAGCAACAGCAGCAGCCACACCAACAGAGCCAGGACAATCCCCTTGCCCCCACTGTGAACGCCCATGCTGTCCAAAGCTTGGACTTCTCAGCCACATGCAAGTCCACAACCGATGAGCCTGTGCAAACTCAAGACTTCATCATCGGATACGACGGACTACCTACAAGCTTTAACAAAGTACAAGAGCAGCCGTACAGTGACTTCAAAAACAAAAATGAAATTGTTTAGAATCTAGTTTTCTTCAGAGAGAAAGTCGGGAAGACAGTGGTACAAACACACATGTAAAGTGTGAGGAAACAGAATGTGAAAAGTTCATGAACATCCTGCAGTAAACATGTATCACCTTACAAATCATTGTGTGTGTACTGTTCTTAAAATAGGGGTTACAAAAAGTGTGGATTTATGTTATTTATTAAGGACCATCTCATATTCACATGCATTGCGGCACCTTCATTTTTAGTTTTTTACTGACTTCAAAAAACAAAAAGTCTGCTCTTGCTATTTTGATTGCTGACCCCTGATCTAGGGGAACACTTTAACCTCCCTGGACATTGAATAATGGTTTTAAGAGTAGCCACTCTTTTACCAAAGGATTTTACCACAAGGCTGACAAACCTTACACCTTTAACCTCACCCTGAATAGAGATTCTAATTATCTTATGTATTACAAGGATAATATCCCCACTTTTGATAGTTGCAGGAATTAGACACATCCTATTTAATATGTTTCATTAACTGGCCCTACTAGTGACAAGTAACATGCTCCTTCCCTGCAATATATAAACCGTGGATTCTGTTTTCCTCTTCATTTTCAACTGAGAAAGTGAGCTCAAGTCACAAAAGCTCATGACCTACTGAATCTGTTAATCTCTAAGGTACTACAGGACTGCTTGGTATTTGCAAAGCTATAGACTAGCAGACTACCCCTCTGAGAACAGAAAAATGGCACATACCAGATATGAATAACAAGAAATTCAGAATAATAATGTTTACTCTATTAGCAACATTTTTACGTTTTACTAAAATCAGGAAATCTTCTAACATGCACCATATCGAGTTTTAAAATAAAGCTTCTCAAAGTGCTGTATCTTGTAAAATGAAAGACAATTAAAATCAAAATATGAAAGTCAAGAAAAACAAATGCCATAATTCCTGAGGAGACAGCTACAGAGAAAGACAATCAATCAGCCACAAAGAAATTAATTTCAACAGTAAGATGTATTATATGACATCAAGGCTGTTTCAGGCATATTGGCAAGATAGACAGGGCAACCAAGAGATACACACCACTAACGTATTTCATTATATGTGCTTTTACAAGAAGCCTTATGGAGCAAATTTCTCTCCATTCTTTCAGGGAAAAAAAGATCTGAGAAAAATAATAATGCTGGAAGAGAGGAGGAGAACTTCACTTTGTAGCCCAAACATGCCCCTTTTATCTTTGGGGTTGGGGACCCTTTATTGTGTTACTTACCTTTAGGAGTAGATATAGTAACCCCCTTCCCCACACCCAGCCCCAAACAAAATTAACAGCGGCAATAGTGCCTGGGACAAAATACCCAGGGTACAGCCTGGAACTGTGGGACCACTGTGCCCCCTCAACTTTCCAGCCTGGTCTCTCTCTCACAATGCTTTGCTAGGGACAAGCAGCAAACCCCTCAATGTGCTGTGATCTCTCAGAACAGCCGCACGTGGAGCTCTCCATGAATGCATCCAGACCCAGTTATGATTCTTACAGAAAAAGGCACCACTAAAATCCCGCCGCCCCCCCCCCCGCCCCCCGGCACTCAGCACTGCACCTCAGGAATACACCATCTTGAATGGCTCAGGATGACCCGTGCAAATTTATTACTTGGTTCACCACTGTGTCAATAGACAGTGGACTTACACTAGACTCTATAATACCTGAGTGAATTATCAGACACTCCAGGAAAACTCAATGGTAAAGATAAACAGTAAAACAAGTTTATTGCTATAACACAGGTGCATGACCTAGGCTGATTTAAGAAGATGTGGGAATACTTCTCTGTTAATAATGCATGGGCATCCAGGGCTAGCCTTAGGGAAGACGGTGCCCTGGGTGAACCTGTATTTTAGCACCCTTAGTGCCCCATCATCACCCCACTCCCAGGCCTGTGCAGCCAGGTCAATCCCCTCAACAGCTTGACAAAGGATGAGCTGTGGAATGGAGATGGAATGCGCTGACAGCATCATGTTACCTAATGGCCCCACAGACACACTGAATGGGAGAGAGGCTTCCACAGGGCAGCACGACTCGCCTCAGAGTCTGCCCACAGATGGAAAAAATCAGAGGAAACACTGATAGTTCCCCATTCCCCATGCCTCTAAGCTGGCCTGCTTGGCACCTGAGTTCATCAGTCAAGGAATAAATGGCTCTCTGAGTGGAGTTCAAACTCTTATTTTAGAATTGACTGAGTAGAAATAGCAAAATATTGAGGATTTTCAAATGTTAGGCCGTGGCTACCCTAGCACACGCCTTTCAAAAGGGGGATGCTAATGACCCATTTCAGCAGATGCTAATGAGGCACTGCCATGCCTATGCAGTGCCTCATTAGCATAATGGCAGCCGCGCATGTTTCAAATGTGCATGCCGCTGGTGTAGATGGGGGCCTTTCGAAAGGACCTCCCCCTGGACTTCAAAAGCCATTTGGTTTTGGGAAGAAGGGGCTTTTGAAATCCAGGGGGCAAGTCCTTTCGAAAGGCCCCTGTGTACACTGGCAGTGCATGTTTCAAAAGCAGACTTTTGAAACGCACGTGGCTGCCATTATGCTAATGGGGTACTGCATAGGCATGGCAGCGCCTCATTTGCATCTGCTGAAGTGGCTCATTAGCATCCCCCTTTCGAAAGTGAGGTGCTCATGTAGCCACAGCCTTAGTGACTCTACCTTTCTACTGTCTCACCTGTGAGTGAGACAAACATGCACAACAAATGACAGGCAAATAAATAGCAGACACCAAGACCGTTTCTCACCCTATTCATTTGGGGGACCAAGCCATGATGAAGAAAATAAAGGCACCTGTTGCAACTCCTCCTCCTCAACACCCAATCCCACACATTCACTTTGCAGCTCTGATACCTGACAGTTACAATCTTCTCTGCACTTACAATCTGCTTGTTTCGTGCAATACTGTCATGCTGATATATTAAAAAACATATTTTTTAACGCAAAGAAATTGTATTAGGCATGATACGGCTAGAGCGCTTAGGACAAGTAGACTTTTCTGGAATAGACTATATCTTGACTTTTAGTAAAGCGTTTGATGCTGTCTCACATGACCTTCTCTTAAACAGACTAGGAAAATGCTACCTAGATGGAGCTACTGTAAGGCATGCTGGAAGGGAATAAGGAATGGGGTTCTGCAGGAACCAGTTTTGGGATCGGTTCTGCTAATATGTGCATTAGATAATGGCACAGACAGTAATGGAAGGGTTTGCAAGTGCTTTTGAGGATAGGATTAAAATTCAAAATGACCTGGACAAACTGGAGAAATGCTCTGAAATAAATAGGATGAAATTCAATACGGACAAATGTAAAGTACTCCATTTAGGAAGGAGCAATCAGTTGCACACATACAAAATGGGAAATGACTGTCTAGGAAGGAGTATTGCAGAAAGGGATCTGGACTGGCACCATGGGCCACAAGTGAAATGTACCGTCATCAGCGCCAGTCATGGGATTGGCTGAGTGATGGGGCCGGGGGGACACTGGCTGAGTACCATCTCCTTTTTTTTTTTTTTTTTTTTTTTTTTTAAATACAAAAAAGGCACTGGTCTTCAGTATTACTTGGTTGCAAAAATAAATAAATAAATAAATAAGTGATCATCATTCTGGGATGGTACTAGCAAGAGTGTTGCAAGCAGGACATGAGAAATAATTCTTCTATCCTAATCTGGACTGTTTAGGCCTCAAGTGGAGTACTGTGTCCAGTTCTGGGTGCTGCATTTCAGGAAGGGCAAATTGGAAGAAGGTCAAGAGAAGAACAACAAAAATGATCAAAGGTCTAGCTGAAAGGTTGTTATAAGGAGGAGGGAGAAAAATTCTTCTTTTTAACCTCAGAGGTTAGGATAGTAATTAAGGGTCTTAAATTGCAGCAATGGAGGTTTAATTTGGACATTAGGAAATACTTTCTATCAGGGTGGTTAACCACTGGATTAAATTACGTGGAGAGGTTGTGGAATCTCCAGCACTGGAGTTTTTTAAGAGCAGGTTAGACAAATACCTGTTATGAATCATCTGATAATAGGAATCTGGCCATGAATGCACTAGATGACCTCTCAACATCCTTTTCAGACCTATGATTCTAAGAATAGCTGCTGGTGATCTCTTACCAGCAGCAATTTTCCCTAAGTGAACAGTTTTATATCAGGGATAATTTCCATTTTTATAATGCTGCTATGATCTTTAGACTATACATTTATAACGGCACTAGGATTTTTAGAATATGCATTTAAAGTGAACTACTGATCTTCTCAACTGCTTGAATTTATTCTCAAAGCATCTGTGGCGAGCAACCTTTCTGACCATCATCCCTTTAACAATAATAGTTCGTCTTTAGATGTGTCCACACTAGCACATACAGGGACTAATACTGAGAGTTTGAGTACTTTCATCTCCTCCTGGTAGGAGTGGGAGTAAAGGACACTGAACGTCTCACCCCAACATATACAGTGAGGGGTCATTTTGTCAATGCTAGAGTTGACTTTCATAATATCTTATGCAAAATGGTGCAATACAGAAACACACACACGTCCTCACACCAATATTTTTCACACAAACATGAAAAATCTGATTTTTAGAATACCTGGCATTTGAAGAACATTTATTCATGAAAGCATACCAATTACTTGCAAAAAGAGGTCAGAGAAAAAAAAATGGTCAGCCTCAGCCAAACTGCTGCTAAAAACCTCTGGTCTTTTGAGTCCATGAAAATGTCTGTTTGCAATAATAATAATGCTGGTTCCTGTTCTCAGGCAAACAATGCTTTACAGAAGACAGCCTCAAACATGTTTGCTTTAGTTTGTGGGGAAAACGTTCCTCTATTCAGATTTACTGGCTCTATTTCTTAGCTATGGCTCATTTTTATGATTACACTAAGCATTCCTTTCTGTGTTGGTGTTCTTCCAACCATTCAAAATAGGCTTTTTAATAAAAGGAAAACAAAAAAGGCCTGGTATTTTATCACCTTCTTCCTATCCTCTGTGCAGCTAACTCTCAATGTTTAAATACTTTTTTCACAAATAGATTTCCAGTCTTAAATTAAACACAACCTTAATTTTAAAAAGAGAAAGCTCCCTTTTGGGTAAGAAAGGTTTGTCCAACAAGCAGAAAAAATTAGGAGCGCTTTCTGGCGTTCTATTCCTGCAGCTGAAATGGCAGCCAGTGTCCAACAGAAGCAGTGAATGGGTAAGTGGGCATCTCAAAGAGGAAGCTACTCACCAAACAAACTATCTATACAAAATGCAGGAAATAGTATGTGTGTTTGGAAAGGCATTGAGCTCTCAGGGTGTCTTAAATTAGAGACTACAGCTGCCCTTCAGAGAAGAGAGACTTGATGGCCTTTGATGGTCATGGCCCTATATTGTCTCTACTGGGAGCATTATATAACTACTTGATCAGAGCTCAAACAGTGGGTTTTATTGTGACACCAAATGCCCCTGTTACGGTAATGGAAACTGGTCTCAGTCTCTCTGAATGACAAATCAGGTCAACAGCTTTTATTCCCTTCCTCTTTTAAAAAAACTGGGCACCAATTTACCTGAGTCTGGAAGTGAGGTCTGTCCTGATGCAGTAGCTGGTCTATAAAATCTGTGAATTTGGAATAGTTCTTGTAGGTGTATACTTAGTCTACAGCACTTGATAGTTTGTTATATGAAACAAAGCAAGCAGTTGTAAAAGCTTTTCTCCTAACAAGTCTAGATACTTAACTCTCCTTGTTGGGAGGACTCGATTTAAGAAGTTATCTAGCTCTCTCCATAGGAGTCTAGAGGACCACAGAATTTGGTACAAGGTGGGTAAAGGGAAATTCTGTCCTCTTAGTTGAAACAGAATAAATTCTCCGCTTCCTCATAGGAAGCACAGGGTGCATATGGATGGTTTAAGTCATAGTGCTCTAGCACGTTACAGAATAGCTTCATTAACCGGAAGTGCTATTCATCTGCATATGGTAGTTTTCAGGATAGCTACAAGTTGGAAGGGATTCTCAACATAAAGGTGATTTGGATTTCCTCTGCTACTTCTCTCAATAAATCCTGAATAAATTTCCACTCTACTCTGCAGTAATTAGGTCTCAGTTGGAGTGTCTAGTTCTGGGCATCATATTTCCAGAAAGATGTGGACAAATTGGAGAAAGTCCACAAAAGAGAAACAAAAATGATTAAAGATGTAGAAAACATGACCAATGAGGGAAGATTTAAGAAACTGGGTTTGCTTAGTCAGGAGAAGAAAGGATAGAGGGGACATGATAGCAATTTTCAAGTATATAAAAGGATATCATAAGGAGGAGGAAGAAAATTTCTTCTCCTTAAACTCTAAGGATAGGACAATAAGAAATGGTCTTAAATTTCAGTTTAAGCTGGACATGAGGGAAACCTTCCTGTCACAATAGTGAGGCTCTGGAATAACTGTCTAGGAAGACTGTAGAATCCCTATCGAGGGAGATTTTTAAAAGTACATTAAACATACACCTGTTGGGGACTGCCTACGTAATATTTAGTCCTGCCATGCATGCAGGGAACTGAATGACCCCTTGATAATCCTTCCAGTTGTACAATTCTATGATTCCATGAACATCTTTACACCTATCAGAGGGGCTGAATGGCATGAGTGGCTTTTTCACTGAGACATGACTGGAGTTTAGATTCTCCCAAGGGAGAGAAGGAAGGGACCAGATCTAACGATGGCACACCCAGTTCCAATGGAAGATGAGCACAAACGCTTCTACAGGTGGAAGAAGATGCAGGTTTCTCAAAGGCAATATATCATGGTGTCACATTGTGACTAGTGAGAAAGATCCTGATGATGTGGAAAACTAACAGTTAGAAAGATGAAAGACATGACCACCTTGAAAGACACAGAGTCCAAGCCACTCATGCTGACAGGGTTAGAGCAGTGAGAGTCTGCAGGGCCCAGTGTTGAGAAAATCATGGTACTGTTAGTGACCAAAGCCCTGATAGTACTGGAGCCAACGGAAACCAATTCGTTGAGGTCTGAGGCAAGGGGTCTGGTAACAGTTGATCACTGCATATATGGACTTGAAAGTCATGTTTCTGGGACTTAATATATTCTAAGCCTTTAGGGAGTGAATGAGTAGGTTTAGGCAGAATGTACGAGGTTGTCTGTTTGAGGCCTCATGTAGTTCTCCAAGTACTCCATATTTTCTAAGACAGAATTCCTGCACCTCACACCTAAGCAAAGAGCAGCAGATGTTACACGTACAACATGTGCCTTCCAAGACAGTGTCAACAGTCCTTCTGAAGCCTGGAGTTCTGGGCATAGTCCAACCATCATAATGTGCTATGGGGATGGTGGTTCCCAAGGTGAGATATCTATCTCCTTAAGAAATTCATGTAAATTAACAACCCACAACTTACTAACGGTAAAGTATGTACCCAAACTGAAATACTTGCAGACTGGAGAAATCAAAAAGGATCGCTCCAAAAACTGGAGGTTCCAACCCAGGCCATGCAACAGTAAGAAGGACCTGCAACAGTGAACAGTTCATGCTTTCCTTTATGATGTCAGCTGAAAGCACAAGGAAGACTAGGCTGCACATGCACACCAGTGGCCACTACTTGCAGGAGTTCTCCAAACCTAGGCATAGGCACACACTTCACAGTGGAATGTACACAGGGATCAGTGCTCGAATAAGACTAGGAGGTTATAAAGGAAATAATTTTGCAGGAAATCTGCAGGAAGAATCCCTATACAAAGTAAATGGACACTGCAGAGAAATAATCTGTAACGACAGCAAAGATAATGGGCAAAATATGCATTTTTAAACATGCATCTAATGTGTCAGTATCGTGGTACTTTAAACACTCATGCAGCATTTAAGTTGATAGTCTCTGTGAAAATGTCAGAAATACAGGGTGCCTGCTAAAATTTAATGCACAAGGCACACTGTAGGTTTTTATGACTACTTTGTAAGCAACCATGAAGTTATCAGCAGCTCACAGATTTGAGTGAGTCTATTAACTCAGGGGTCTTGGGGTTTTGATTAAAATACTACCCTCTGAAAGTTTCAGTGAAAAAACAATGTTTTCAGAGATAGAGTTTTAGTTTACTTCTCTTTGCCCGCAGTGCACAGTGACATCTAGTAGAAAAGCAATCTTCAAATTTGGGGGGAAAAAAAAAGATAGGAGGAGAGTAGGAGACAAATAAGAAAATAAACTAATAAAAACAAGCGCTGGTTATTTTTAGACTTAGCAAACCCTTCAAGTTTGGCGGACATTGAGCTTCTTTTAAAAGTTACTGATAAAAATAATACTTTTATCTCAACAATCTGAATTCTTGCAATATATTGGCAGTAAGGGATTCCAAAAATTCCACCAAGGAAAGGCATAACATTCTGCAATGCTTCTCTACCCCACCTCCAAAAAGTGCCATATTAGCACGAACAATTCTGATTCCAACTGGTTTAATATACAGCTAGGCTGAATCTACACGGAGATGTCCTGCCAACAGCTTCATGCTAATGAGCAGTCTTGCAATTGCAAATAGCTGCTATTAGCATATTCCCAAAGCTCATTAGCACAGCCGTACAAGATCGTGCTGCCGGCAGTAAACAGGCCATGTAGATGTGCCTCTGATGGCAAAAATCCCCTCTGTCGCCAGCCCCTTACATCCTTATTTTGACAAAGTGATTTTTTTCAGCAATAAGGGGCTGGCGATAGAGGGGGTTTTTGCCGGTGGAGGCACGTCTACATGGCCTGTTTTCTGCCGGCAGAATGAAATCTCACGCAGCTATGCTAATGAGCTGTGGGAATATGCTACTGAGCAGCCATTTGCAATTGCAAGACTGCTCATTAGCATGAAGCTGCTGGCAGGATATCTCTATGTAGACCCAGCCTTAGGCTTTTTCTATAAAGACCGAGGGTACCATTCTGGTCCCTTCCTAACACAGATCGTGTTTAAGTATGGTTTGCTAGGTAGATGCTAATGTGGCTTCACTGAAGAGTCAAATTAAATAGTAGCATTCTTATGCAGCTCATTTTACAGTCCCAGTTGTTACTGTTGCTGTAAACACATACTAACAGCCTCCTGGTCACTGAACTGTTTTGTTTTTTTTTTGTTGTTTTTTTGTTTTTTTCCCCACAAAAACATTAAAATACAGTATCGTATTAGGTCACACATACACTTCAGAGAAAGTACATATATTGGTCAGTGACAAATGTAGAGAGCTAAGTAGCTGACAGAAAATCTTAAGAAAAAATTCTAAATGTATCAAAATACATGTAAAAAGGATTTGCTACCAACCGCCTCCTAAATGGTAAAGCTCTGCATCTTAATTTATTTATTAATGAAGCTGTTGTAAGTAGGACTATTAGTGACTTTAAAAAAATATCACCAGCACTTAGGCTATATATAGAGGTGAAAAGGTCCAATTTCAGCACTCCTCCTTAGAAACACTGCTCACCCTGATCTATGCAAAGCTGCAGTTGGCTCTGATACGCTTAGCTTTTTTCCCAGACCAGAAGAGCTCTGTGCAGCTGAAAGCTTGTGTCTCTCAACAACAGAAGTTGGTTCAATAAAAAAAATACTATCTCACCTACCTTTTCTCTCTGGAAATCCTTTTGTCAAGAGTGCAGAAAACACTTCAAGGAGAACTGATGAAAAGGATATTGAATTACATTTTAAGAAGAGAATGGGGAGTTCCTCTAAGGTACTCACTTATTGAGACAAATACCTTTGTATTTCAAAATAAAAGCCACTAACATTTCCTGTAAAACACGGGCTAACAACAAAAATAGTAGGGCAGAGCTCAATACATTAAATAGCTAAGAAAACTTCAGAATACCTCAGTTCAAGAAGGTCCATAAATGTACTGTTATTGTGTTTCCATTAACAATAAGTAACACCAGACAGCTGTCAGAGAAGTTGTGAACACCATGATTTTCATGTTTTAAAAGAAAACACATCTGTGATTTAATGTTTTTGTACAATTGTTTGCAAATAGATGGATATGGTATCAACAATGGAATAAAATATGTTGTTAGGCCATATCTACACTATGTGGAAGACTGACTGGCTCAGGGTTGATCTTCCAGGCTTCAGTTTCATGTGCCTGGTAGAGATGAATGAAATAGACCTATCAGGTATTGGCAGTCAACCCCTGTACTCTTTGCTATCGCAAGGAGTAAGGGAAGTTAATGTGAAAAACTCTCCTGTTGACTGTCCTCAAGGAGGATAGCCAAGTAAGTTGATTCCAGATAAGTTGATTCTAGCTATGCAACTGCCACAGCTGCAAATGTGTATCTGTCATCAACTTACCTGCCTATTGTAGACCAAGCTTTAGTCTTGGCAGATATAATCTGAAACTCCAACTCAAATGGCAGAAGTTCAGCCACCAAACTAAAGGGATACTAAGGACCCCCCTACAAACCCTCAAGCTGCTGGACAAATAAACTGAAGAAGAGATACGAAAAAAAATTCTAAGTTTGTCCCCACAGCACTTCAAAAGAGAAACACTGCATTTATCTTCTAACCCAGTTTTCTACTCAAGTGCAATTGCAAGTAAGCTGGGCCATTTTAATGTAAAACTAAATCTGCATTTATACAGCTTTCTGAAAACAACAGACTAATTAATAAAAAGTAGTAATATTCCTTAGACATTGCCCTACTTAGCAGAATAACAACTGCAGGCTGCCTGAGCTTCTGCCCTTACTGAAGCTTCCCACTCTTTCTACCCTGGAACCAGCCCATGTATTTCACACATCCTGTGACCAGGGCTGGCTTAGCCCCGGGCTCTCTCCAACAAACACAAACATATCTGATTACAAATGGTTGCTGGGAAGGCAATTTCACCCATCTGAAATCAGATAAGTCTGCAGAGTTAAGGAGCCCACAAAAATGAATTTGTTCAAGGCACTGGAGCAGGGGTTCTGAACTTTTTCTGTACTCAAGGCCACAGTACTCAACAAGTGAGTCCTGCAAAGCCTGGAACTAGATTTGGAGAGGCAGCTGGGCAGAAAAGCAGAAGATGGAAATGGAATAAGACAGGCACAGGGACCCTGACGTGAGCTGCCAATCCTGCTGTTACAGGTTTAGCAGCTGAACTGGGCAGCCCAAAGGAGAGGCTGCAACTGTGTGCTCTGTTGTGCAGGCCCATGCAGAGTAAAGGACTGAGGTGGTAACTGGCGGGGCACGGAGGGCGAAGAAGAGAAGAGAGAAATGAAGTCTGTTTTGACATCACCACAGGAACTGATAAACAGTGAGAAAGTGCAATGTCACACCGGCTTGTGTATTTGCATAAGAACATGATGCCAGAGGTGCTGGGAGTATGGATCCCCTCTACACATGTCCACCCACCAACAGCCTGCCAGCATTCTTGGAGTTCAGCACACTCATTCATCGAGCAGTAATGGAAAAACTAAAGAGGTGTCTTCAAAATTTGAACATCTTTCTTATGCCTTTCCTGGCTTGTGAAAGCAAGTCCCAAGCAACTTGTGGCCCTCATGAGGAAAATGGCAAACACACAAGGAAAGAATGCTCTCTCCTCTTTCAAACAATGTAATAGCCTGACCAACACTGAAGAATTCTACATTGAACACATCACCTTTAGCAATCACTCTACGTCAACCTGTTCCTGAGCAAACTCCTCGCCTTCCTGACAAGTGGGTGAGAAGGCAGCAGCACCTGAAGGAGGAAATAGTATCCAAGATGCTCCATCTGCCTCCCTCCTCCCACAAGGAGGACTGTCCCCTCCTTTCCTTGTGGGGAACAGAGAGGGAAAGAGAGAGAGCAAATAGCCTTCAGATCTCCCCACTGCTAGCTTCCCCACCTCTAGAGTCAGAATCTAAGCAGAAGAAAACGGTCCGGTCAGTTCCACCTGCCCTGTTGGCATTAAATTTATTGGTAGAGGAGGAAGACTGTAACCACAAGGGATGTTCAACTATATGGTTTGTGGAGATGTGTGCATATCAGACACTGTCCCTCACAGTTGGCTGGCAGAAGGGTGTGCTTGGTGACAAGGACTCCAGATTAAAAAGGGAAGTTACTCACTGTAGTAACGATGGTTCTTCAAGATGTGTCCCCGTGGGTGCTCCACGATAGGTGTCGGGCTCGCCACAGTGCCGCAGATCGGAAACTTTCCAGCAGTTTCTGCCGGACCGCGCATGCGCCGGCGCGCGCCGCTCCCTTGCATGCCCCCGGCCACGTGCGCGATCCGGTCCCTGCCAGTTCCTTGACCAACCGCCTCGGATGCTCCTGAAAAACACTAAACAGAGATCTGAAGCGGGGAGGAAGGGCGGGTGGTGGAGCACCCACGGGGACACATCTCGAAGAACCATCGTTACTACGGTGAGTAACTTCTCTTTCTTCCTCGAGTATTCCCGTGGGTGCTCCGCAATAGGTGACTACCCAGCAGTAACCCAAGAAAGGAGGTGGGTAATCGGTTTATGTGCAGCTTGCCCCCGAAAGGACCGCTGTTGAGAGGTGGGTATCCTCTTGGAATACCCGGTGCAGAGCATAATGCTTGGCGAAGGCGTCATAGGATGACCAGGTCGCCGCTCTACAGATGTCTTAACGCGATGCCCTTGAAAAAGGCTGTTGATGCCGCCACCGCCCTGGTGGAGTGAGCCCTAGGCCAGCAAAGGAGTCTTTTGAAGTTCATAGCATATTTTTATACAGGACACAATGTGCTTCGAGATTCTCTGTGAGGAGAGACCCTCTCCTTTTGACCTGGGAGTGAGAGAGACTAGAAATCTGTCCATTTTCCGGAAGGACTTAGTTCTGTCTATGAAGAATGCCAACGCCCTCCTCACGTCCAGGAGATGTAGGCGTGTCTCCTTGCTGGAGCTGTGAGGCTTCGGGTAAAACGAGGGTATAACTATAGGTTCGTTAAGGTGGAACTCTGAAGAAACTTTCGGAACAAAGGCTGGGTGCAGCCGTAAGGTTACCTCCTCCTTTGAGAAGACTGTGCAGGGCGGCGTTGCCATGACTGCTGCGAGCTCGCTCACCCTGCAGGCTGACGTGATTGCAAGGAGGAAGGTTGTTTTTATCGTACGGAGACGTAGGGGAACTGTGGATAAGGGTTCAAAGGGTGGGCACTAGGTCCAAGTTCCACGATGGTGGAAGAGGTTTCTGAGGGGGGTACAGGTTTACCAGCCCTTTCAGGAACCTGGTAACAATAGGATGGGCAAACACCATGGGCCCTTCCTCTTCATGCCAAAAAGCCGATATAGAGGTGAGGTGGAACTTTAGCGAGGAGAGGGAGAGCCTGCCTCTTTTGAGGTCCAGTAAGTATTCTAGTATTACGGGTATAGGCACATCAAGGGGAGCTAATTGCTTGGCAGAACACCATGCAGTGAATCAAGTCCATTTCTGCTTGTAGGTCTTCCTGGTGGAGGTCCTTCGGCTACTCTCCAGGACTACTTGTACTCCCTCCGTACATGTACTCTCTAGTGAGCTGAGCCATGGATTAACCATGCTTGTAGGCGCAGGCCTTGAGGGTGTGGATGCTCTATGGACCCCTGGGCCTGCGTGAGCAGGTCCGGTGCTGCCGGAAGGGGAAGCGGTGGGCGGTCCGACATGCGCAGAAGCAAGGGGAACCATTGCTGTCGATCCCACGTTGGGACTACTAGGATCATGCGGGCTCTCTCCCTCCTGGCTTTCTGCAAGACCTTGTGGATGAGCACTGTGGGGGGAAACACGTAAAGCAGGGGGCCCTTCCCCCAAGGACCCCCGCCCCAGTCCTGCCCTGGAGCAGCACTGGGGGCACTTCTTGTTGTGCTGGGTGGCAAACAGGTCTATCTGGGGAAACCCCCATGTATGAAAGATAGGTCATAGCAGATTGGAGCCGATCTGCCATTTGTGCGTGAGTGCAAAGCGCCTGCTCAGCTGGTCTGCCTTCACGTTGTGAGCTCCTGGTAAGTACGAGGCCTTCAACGTTATATTGTTGGCGATGCACCAGTTCCACCGCCAGACTGCTTCCGCACATAGGGCACGGGATCGAGCTCCTCCTTGTCGATTTATATAAATCATGGTGGAGGTATTGTCTGTATTGATCCCGACTACTTTGCCTTGTGTGAGGTCTCGGAAGTGTTTGCCGGCATTGAACACCGCTCTGAGCTCCAGTATATTTATATGCAGTGACTGTTCCGTAGGGGACCACAGTTCTTGCGTTACCTTGTCACCGATGTGTGCTCCCCACCCTATGTGGAAAGTGTCGGTAGTAAGAAAAATAGAGATTTGTGGTTGGTGAAAGGGTACCCCTGTTAGCAGGTTCTTGGGGTTTACCCACCATTGCAGGGATCTGCGCACCTCCATCGTGGGCAACACCACCCTGTGGACAGTGTGGGATGCCGGCTTGTAGACGCTCACCAGCCAATGTTGCAGGCTGCGCATATGCAATCTGGCATTCTGCACCACAAACGTTGCCGCTGCCATGTGGCCTAGCAGCTGCAAGCACGTTAAGACCGGCACCGTGGGGCTGTATGTAATGACTGGCACCAGGGAACCGATGGCGTGAAAGCGGGCGTCGGGTAGATACACCCTTGCTGTAATAGAGTTTATATGTGCCCCTATGAACTCTATGTCTTGTATGGGGTCGGTCTTTGACTTCGCGAGGTTGATGACCAGGCCCAGCGAACAAAACGTGTTTGCTGTTATGCGTATCATGCGTAGTACCTCTGCCCTCGAGGCCCCTTTCAGTAGGCAGTCGTCCAGATATGGGAATATAAATACCCCCTGTCTGTGCATGTACGCTGACACCACTGCCAGGGTTTTGGTAAAGACTCTAGGGGACGAGGAGAGGCCGAACGGCAGGACCTTGTATTGGAAATGTTCTTTGCCGACCATAAAAAGGAGAAAACGTCTGTGTGCCAGGTGGATCGTTATATGAAAATACGCATCTTGTAAGTCGAGGGCTGCAAACCAATCTCCATCGTCCAGTGCCGTCAGTATAGAGGCGACTGTGATCATCCGAAAACGCTGTTTGCGCAAGTACCTGTTGAGGCCTCGAAGATCTAAGATGGGCCTCCAGCCTCCTGTTTTCTTCTCTGTGAGGAAGTATCGTGAATAAAACCCTTTCCCCTGTAGTAGCTCCGGTACTCTTTCCACTGCCCCTATGAACATAAGATGGTCCACCTCCTGCTTGAGTTTCGCCTCGTGGGAAGCATCCCTGAGATGAGGCCTGGGCGGAGGTTTTGGCGGTGGGAGCGACTAGAAGGGGATCGCGTAACCCGGGGCTATGATCTCTAGTACCCATTTGTCTGTGGTGATCTTTTGCCATTGTGAGTGGAACGGTCGGAGGCGATGATGGAACATTAATTGGGGATGGCATTGCACGATGGTAGTAATGGTGCAGCCCTCGACCTGTCCGTCAAACTTGTTGCCTTTGGGCCTGACCCGAAGATGCATGGCTCTGTTGGGAACGTCGCCTAGGAGTTCTATACTGTTGCTGCTGTTGATGTCGCCCTTGGTCGTAACCCCGTTGGTATTGAGCACGCTGAGGTTGGTACAGGTATCGCCTTTGTTGAGGGTAATACTTTTTCTTTCTGTATGGAGGGGTATAAATATCCAGGGTTCTGAGTGTAGCTCTTGAGTCCTTACTGGAGTGAAGGACCGAATCAGTTGACTCCGCAAACAACTTCTGCGTGTCGAAGGGGAGATCAACAATTTTTGCCTGCAGATCCCTCGGGATACCCGATGTCTGCAGCCAGGATTCCCTGCGCATGACCACTGCCGTAGCCGTTGAGCATGCCGCCGTGTCCACTACGCCCAGGGAGATCTGGACTCCCGTCCTCAAAGCTGCATAGCCCTCTTGCACAATGACCTTCAGCACCGGCTTCTTATCTTCCAGAAGCGAATCAATGAGAGAAGTAAGCCTGGAGTAATTGTCGAAATTATAGTTCGCTAGATGTGCTGCATAATTTGCCACTCTCAACAGCAGGGTGGAGGAGGAGTATACCTTTTTGCCGAACAGCTCTAGCTTCTTGGCATCTCTGTCCGTACCCCCCGCTTTGTACTGGGAAGTCTGATCTCTGCTGAGACGATTCTACCACCAGAGAATTTGGTTGTGGGTGACTAAACAGGAACTCCATGCCCTTCACTGGGATGATGTATTTCTTATCCACTCTCTTGTTTATAGGTGGAGCGGAAGCCGGGGTCTGCCATATGGTGGTAGCAGACTCCATGATTGCTTCGTCGAGCGGGATAGCGATTTTGGATGAGGCCTGAGGCCTCAGGTTTTTGAGGAGCTTGTGGTGCTTCTCCTGCACCTGTGCTGTTTGGATGCCTTGCGTGAAAGACTCCCTTTTAAACAGCTCCTGAAACTGTCTGAGGTCGTCCAGGGGGGCAACATCCCTGGGGGCCGTAGCCTCGTCAGGGGAGGACAAGGAGGAACCACTAGGGTAGACCTCCCTTGAACTCTCAGGGTCCTGCTGTCAGTGGTACACCCTCTCACTGGAGGCTTGCGAGGGAAAATCTCGGGGTTCCAAAATCAACTCCCCCTGAGACAACTGTGTTTCCGTCCCCGGCTGGGAGTGTCCACGGGGGTATTGGACGGCCGGGGGGGACCTGCCCCTAGGTGTATGCCTGGGGTGTCTATGCCCAGCATGGTAAGGGCAACCATGGCAGCATGGGCACGGTTCCTGGGATGGAGACCTGGACCACTCTCGAGGTGCATACCCCCTATGTCTGGGAGAGCGAGATCTTCTCGATGACTGAGACAATGGTGAAACTGGTTTGTGATAGTACTCCAGGGGGTCAAATCCCAGAAAAGGTGAAGGTGGCCCGAGCCATGGTGACACTGGTTGGAGGAACGGAGAAGGAGGCTCTGGGTAGGCTGGGGGAGACCCATGTTTTCTGGTTGGTGTGCGCAGCATAAGGGGAGGGCTTGTTGAAAGCAGCCCTGCAGCCCTGTCCGGGGAAGGGCTGCGGTGCCGGGTTTTTGCTGCTGCCTTTCCCCTCCCCTGCGGGGCTGGTACCGCCCCCTCCCATGCCAGGGATCTCGGCCCTGCGCTCGGCACGCTTAGCTGCGGTGCCGCGCGGATAGCCTCCTCCGGTGCCTGCAGGCTGCATGCCTGTTGGCCCTGCACCGTTGGCGCTGTGGGAATCTGTGCCGTTTGCGCGGGTGCCGCCGGTTCCGGCGCTTGCCTGGCCGCCGCTCTGAAGGCTGTGCGTGCCAGCTGTTTAGTAATCGGAGGCTCAGCCTCTGCCACGTGCGCTGCCGCGCTGCCGCTTGTTTGTGACTGTGGCTGGGGGCTGTGTGCTACGCCCGTCCCGCTCACTGTGGCCGCCGGCAGGGATCGGGCTGGAGACAGCTTCCTCCGTTTCTGCACCGAGGGGGTGAGGGACGCCGCCTTCCTTTTATGGAGCCCTGTGGGTCCCTCCAATTGAGGCCTCTCCGGCAGGTCTGGCTGGAGGGCCTTATCAAACAACAGCATTTTCAGGCGCATTTCTCTGTCCTTTCTGGCTCTGGCTGTGAGCTTTGCACAGAAGGAGCATTTCTGGGTGACGTGTGATTCCCCCAGGCACCTAATACATTGACTGTGCCCATCAGAGGCCGGCATAGCTTCGTGGCAGGACTCACACTTTTTGAATCCTGAAGAGGGCATCGCGGTGAGTCTTTTGAGTTGTTAATAGGGTACTTAGCACTGTCTCTGTGCCTGTTCCCCTCTCACGGACCCCAGCCTGCTGCGGCAGGAGGCCTACTGGTGTTCACGTCCCCGCGTTGTCTCCGCTCCTCCCTCTCTTTTACTAATCTTTCTACATATATTATTTTTATTATATATATTTTTTTTTTTGCAAGAAAAGAAACCAACAATCTAACTAAAAACTTTAAGTACGCTGACTCTGGCCGCAGCCTGAGTGGATTCCGTCTGCAGCCAATGGCGGTTAAGAAGGAACTGGCAGGGACCGGATCGCGCACGTGGCTGGGGGCATGCAAGGGAACGGCGCGCGCTGGCGCATGCGTGGTCCGGCAGAAACTGCTGGAAAGTTTCCGAGCTGCAGCGCCGGGGCGAGCCCAACACCTATCGTGGAGCACCCACGGGGACACTCGAGGAAGAACATGTATTTCCTCATCCCCACTGCGTGTTTGTACAATGTCCCACCACATAACATGGTGAAATCTCACTCTGGCAATTGACATCCACACCCAGGAGGACTACAAACACCAGACTTGATGAACTTTCCATTTCAGTCTTCCACTAAAAAATGTCTCCTGCTGCAGAGATATCCAGCACAAGGCCTGGTCTTTGGGCTCTGAGCTGGAAGGGAAAGTATGGCCAGTTAAGCATCAAACAAGACCTACTGGTATTTTGAAAAATAATAAAAAAGTGCTGCATTACGTTCTTTTCAGCTGTAAGGATTGCACAGAACTCACTTGAACTAGCTGTAAAAAAAAAAAAAAAAAAATGAAGGTCAGCCTTTTTAAAGCTGGATGCCTAACATTGGTTCCTAATAGAAGTGGCCTGATTGTCAGTGGTGTTGAGCACTTGTGGTACAACTGATCTCAATGGGATCTTTGAAAGTACTACCAGTACTTCAGTGTTTACAGGGTCCAAAATTTCTCATGCAGTTTCTTAATGTTTGCAAAATAGTCTTCGGCCCTCAATTACAAAGTGCTATATACCCACAAATCATAAGACAAAACGGACAATTTCTTATATTTAAAACAAAGCTTTGTGGTTACCCTACAGAGTCTTTTACTGAAAAGGTGTGCAATACCAACTGATACAGCTAATTAAAGAAAAAGTTCAACATCATTCATCAAATTCATATCTCTTCACCAGTGCTACTAATATCATCTGTTGTTGCTGAAACTTACAGTGTTTTCAAGACCCAATTTTCATTATTGTTTTGTTGTTTATTTACCATCTGCACTTCACCCAGCTTGGTCATTGGCAGTAAACGAATGAGGTTCATTTTCTGGTTCTCATGCAATAGGATCACACTACCTTGTTTGGTCTGCAAATCATACAGGAGAAAACCACTCAACAAAAATCACTGATAAGAAAATGGCTTGAATAGGAGAGGCAAACCCCACAGAGAATGGGCAGATGATGTAGCAGATTGGTGCGGAGCTAGTCTACAGAAACGAAGCCTCTCCACACTGGACAGGGAAATGTGGAGGGAAATACCGAGAGGGGTATCAAACACCAAGGGGCACTGAACCCATGGTTGTTGATTATGGTGATAATGACTGACAAGAAAACATTACTGTTGATATGTTTTGTGTAGTTATCTCTGAAAATAAGAACACAACCTAATTTGGGGGACCCAAATTATCCATCACTGAGCCTTTATTATTTTTAATTGATTAATACAGAATTGAAGAATCTGAGTGAACAATAAACTGTGTTAAAAGCATCACATTCACTGAAAAGTTAAATATGAGACAAAATACACAGCTTTATTTAGAGACCAAACATCAAAAAAGAGAACTGTTGGAGACTATTAAAAGAACTCATTAGAGAAAAGAAAAAAAATGTTCTAATTGGGTCAGCTGGCAGGTGGCTATACTTGAGAAGCATCCTGAGTCACAGCATTAGTTATTGAAGCTACTGTGTGATCATTAAATGGGAATTTACAGCTGCAAATTTAAGCATCGGTACTGACGCACAGAACACCACCAGTTATCTTAGAACAGGCGTATAATACTGGCAGTATGCTAGCCTCTTTGTGTGCACGGCTTTGAAGGCATACCAATACCTGGTTGGGCACAAACCAACCCATGTTTATCATGAACACCACCGCCACTGCCCCAGGAGCCACTTGCTTATAAAGCAATGATCTGTGTTAAGAGAGATGGGAGGACTTACCCAAAACTAAGATGACCCTCTGAACCCCACCATGCTCTTTCCCCTAAAAAACGGCAGCCTCCCTAACACAGACTATTTTCTTTCATCCAAAGAAAATCTTTAGGAAGAAAATAGGGAGGGCTTGTAGGTGGAAATGATCAGCATAGTGCTTCTAAATGGCTACTCTGCTGTATGTACAGGGCTACAAATGTTATACTTATTTTCTTCACAGATACAACAGGCAACTGATGTAGCAGATATTACACTGGCCATAAAACCCATAATCTCAGTTAAAATATAAGAAAGTACGCACTTCCTCACATTACAAAGGAAAGGATTAGATACAGTCACAGGCCTATAAAATTTGGTGAGGCAACACATCTTCAAAAGTCTCTAACGTCCTGGAACGAGTGACTGCTGTTAAGTGAATTTCACTGGCAGCTGGCCTGCCCTTTCCTCAGACATGAACAACAACCCTCTTTGAGTAAGACATCTGACAATCAAAGTCTGCCAAAAGGAAGAAAACAGAATTCAAAAGGGAAAATTTTCTTTACAGGCTTCTAATGGAGCATTATGAAGATGCAAATGAAAACAAAAAACAAATTAACTTTTTACTAAGTTGTTGACAAGGCCTCTAAAAACACAAAGTGGTCTTTGAGCAAGACAATGGGACACTGACACTAACATTTTACTGGTCTTCTGCTACTACAGTTTCTTCTCTTGTGCCTTTGATGTGCAAACAGGGATGGATCAAACTGCACATGCGTGTGATTGTGTATATGCACGCGCGCGCGCACACACCTCTTGATTTTATGCACCCCCATTTAGCGGACTTCGGGGACAATGGATAACTCTATTGTTTCTGAAATCCACTGGGGTCCATAAAATCCTAACCCTCCTCCTGCCCTCACTACCCACTCCCCCAAAAAAGTTAAGGGACTTACCACTGCCACCTGGAGGAGCCGCCGGAGCCGCCACATGCTCCTCTCACCAGGGATGGAACAGGTATGGGGGCAGGTGGTACTTGCAAATGTGCCCCACCCCAGGCGGGAGAAGCACATGGCAGCTCCAGTGGGGGCTCCTCCAGCTGTGCACAGTGAGGCAGCTCCAGCTGTGAGTGGCAGGGAGCTTTCTGCCACACATGGCGGGGCCCCAGCTGTGGTTTAGCAGCTCCACCTCTGTGGCACGCTCCAGCAGTTCTGGCTCCAGTGGCTGCAGTTTGGTGAGTTCTCAGCTTTTTTGTCTTGGGGGGGCGGGGAGATGGTGTGGGGGACTGTGGCAGAGGGAGCCGAGTGGGTGAGTAGTAAACCCTTAGATTTAATGGATTTTCAGGATAAATGGACACGCCCCCCACCCCCATTAGTCCATTAAATTGAGGGTTTACTATATGTAAAAACTTGCCAGAGCAGAAACATGGTCATGTTGTTCCATTCTGTCATTAACATTCAACGTAAGAGGGAAAATACAAAATTATACAGAGCTATGAGGTTCCAGTCCTGTAACAGTGCCTATTAGAAGTAAATATACAGACAGCTTTATGTATTTGGTGAACCATAAGTCTTAAAGAATGGGTTAAATAGCATAAAGCCTCATTCGTTTTTAAGCAGAGATTTGCCCTACTTCAAAGTTAAATTTCAAAATAGGGCACTCCTCCATTCCTGGAAATGGAGTAAGGACTTTGAAGTTGGAGGAAGTTAACTTCGAAATAAGGAAAAATGTGTGTAGACTCTTAAACAACAGGCAAGGCCATGCTGCTACTTGCAGGATCAAGTACACAGCATTCTAGAAATCTATTTTTTCCTAAGGGGAAGGCACGACGACTCTAGTGTAAATATATTTTCCCAACTGTTGCGTTCTGTACACAGAGAACAGAACACAAATACTCGCCCACTGCACACACAATAAAAGCTGCTAATCTGCCTTCCAAGTACAAGCTGAACATCTTAAATCCAGTACTCTCTTGTCCGGCAACATCTGTGGTCTTACTGCAGGACCAGTGAGTCCAGAGGTTGGGGCCATGGCAGTGGCCTGTAGCCTGGCATGGGCCAGAGCTGGAGCCCCCGCTGCAGCATGGGGGGAGAGGGCATGGAGGGGCTGGAGCCCTTGCTGGAGACTCCCACCACAGCATGGGGCCGGGGCTGGAGCTGCTGCTGCAGTGTGGGGTTGGGGTAAGAACCCCTGCCAGAGGCTCCTGCCATAGTGGGAGGCTGGAGCCCAGAGCCCCCGCCTGCCAGAGCAGGGGGCTGGGAGCTGGAGTCCATGATAGCCTGGGGAACCTGGAGTCCCAGGGGAGTGGGAGGCTGCAGCTGCCTAGGGAAGAAGCCCTGGACCGAACCCTGGTCTGGCACATTCCGTCATTCAGTCCCTCTTAGGTCCCAACTGCCAAACCTGGGAGATGCAAGAATGACATCCATCATCCAAACTGACTCAGAGGCCCCTCAGTATCCCCAGACATGCAAATAATGCAGAGACACTTTCGACACTTACAAATAAATTTAGATGTGATAGAATTTTAAAGGGCTCTCTCATGCAAGTATCTCAAGCAGTCATACGATAAAACTAGCAGAGAGAGCAAAAAAAACCAAAATGATGCAGCTCAGCATATGTGCAAAAATGTAGCCTTGTTTAGGTTAAACTGAATTCACCTAAGATGTTACTGAAACAACTTGTGAGTTGTGCTGTTCAGCAGAAGTAACTCAGAGTTACAGTGGGAAAAGGGCACAGGACACATCTTGTACCTCCTCTAATTCCTTGCCCATCCAAAAACTTTTTTAGAAAAGATCCTGACCTTCTGGATAGGAGGGAAGCAGTAGATGTGATATATCTTGATTAGTAAGACTTCTGACATAATCCCACAAGACATTTTCCTAAAGAAATGGTGAAATTGCTGCAAGGTGAGTGCACAACTGTTTGAAAGACTATACTCAAAGGAGTAGTTATCAATGGTTCATTGTCAAACTAGAAGTGGATATGTAATGGGATCCTACAGGCTCGCTGCCGGATCCAGCACTATTCAATATTTTAATTAGTTGCATAATTGAGTGACCTTGCATAATTGAGTGAAGACATGTTTATAAAAATCAAAGCTAAGACAGATTCCAAGCACTGTAGAGGGCCAGATTAGAATTCAAAACAACCTGAATGAACTGAAGAATTGGTTTGAATTTAGCAAGATTAGATTCAATAAAGTCAAGTGCAAAGTACTTCATGTATGAAGGGAAAAAGACAAACAAATCCATAATGGGAAATAACTGAGTAGGCAGAAATACTGAGGAAAATTTTCTGGGGATTATTATGGATCAGTGAGCCAATGAATGAAACTGAATGAGTCAACATGATGCAGCTGTGCAAAAGGCTAACATTTACGTGAACTTAACGGCCACACTGGGTCAGACCAATTTTCCATCTAACCCAGTATCTTGTCTTCCAACAGTGGCAAGTGCCAGATGTACCAGAGGATATGAAAAGAACAAGATAATTTGCTGAGTGATCCATCCTTGTTATCCAGTCCCAGATTCTGGACTCACAGGTATAGGCACACCCACAACATGGGGTTGTGTCCCTGGCCGTCTTGGCTAATAGCCACGGATAGCTCTACAACACTCAGTGAACTTACCCAGTTCTTCTTGGAAACCAGCTATACTTTTTTGCCTCCACATAAATCCATTCTATGGTGCATTAACAGGAGCGTCATATGTAAGAAACAGAAGGTAATTGTCTTGCTCTAGTCGGTACTAGGGAGGCTTCATCTCTGTCCAATTGTGGGTGCTGCACTTTAGGAAAGAGGTGGGCACACTGGAAAGGGTCCAGAAGAGAGCAACAAAAATAATAAACCAGTTAAGACCACCTGACCTTTGAGGAAAAGTTAAAAGAAAAAAAGGGGGCACAGAGAAAAGAAGACTGAAGAAGAACCTGATAAGTAGCCAAAATACGTTGAGAGTTGTTACAGAGAGGACAGTGATAAATTGTTCTCTCTAAGTCCACTGAAGCAGAACAAGTAGTAATCGGCTTAATGTGCCTCAAGGCAGATTTATGATGGATATTTGGAAAAACTATTCAGGTAGTTAAGCTCTGGAATAGGCTTCCAAGAGAGCTCTTCCAAGGGAGATAATGGAACTGTTATCTTGGGAGGTATTTATGTACTGGTTAGACAAAAACATGTACTGGTTAGACAAAAACCTGTCAAGGATGGTTTAGGTTTAGCTGGTCCTCCCAAAGGGCACAGGACTGGATCTGATGATTTTTCATCCAGTCCTCTGCACCATTACCATGATTCTATACCCTTTCCTTTCATGTAGTTCTCTGGAGATTCTCATCTGTTTTGGTTTTGTACCATTTTCTATAAAGGTCACATAAGCCGTGTCTACACGTGCACGCTACTTCGAAGTAGCGGCACTAACTTCGAAATAGCGCCCGTCACGGATACACGCATCGGGCGCTATTTCGAAGTTAACTTCGACGTTAGGCGGCGAGACGTCGAAGTCGCTTTCCTCATCAGGAGATGGGGATAGCGCCCTACTTTGACGTTCAACATCGAAGTAGGGACCATGTAGTCATTGCGCGTCACGCAACTTCGAAATAGTGGGGTCCGCCATGGCGGCCATCAGCTGAGGGGTTGAGAGACGCTCTCTCTCCAGCCCCTGCGGGGCTCTATGGTCACTGTGGGCAGCAGCCCTTAGCCCAGGGCTTCTGGCTGCTGCTGCTGCTGCTGCTGCTGCAGCTGGAGATCCATGCTGCAGGCACAGGGTCTGCAACCAGTTGTCGGCTCTGTGGATCTTGTGTTGTTTAGTGCAACTGTGTCTGGGAGGGGCCCTTTAAGGGAGTGCCTTGCTGTTGAGTCCGCCCTGTGACCCTGTCTGCAGCTGTGCCTGGCACCCTTGTTTCGATGTGTGCTACTTTGGCATGTAGACGTTCCCTCGCAGCGCCTATTTCGATGTGGTGCTGTGCAACGTCGAAGTTGAACATCGACGTTGCCAGCCCTGGAGGACGTGTAGACGTTATTCATCGAAATAGCCTATTTTGATGTTGCTACATCGAAATAAGCTACTTCGATGTAGGCTTCACGTGTAGACGTAGCCATAAAGCGGCAAGCTGCCCTATCACAAATGTGCCCTAAGGATCATTTGCCTTGGTTGTCTCTAAACTTTCAAGTAAGCACTTCTTATACTTCAGCTGGCGAGGGAAATCATAGCTCTGGCAAATGAATTAAATATCCACAAACTGGAACCAATCCACGTAGCAATAAGCAGCAACTTTACAAGGTGGTGGAGTAGGCTAAAGCTTATTTCGGAAACTTGCAAGCTAAGTAATTTCAAATTTTCATTTGATTACAAAATTTAATTCCATCTTTCACATATATTAAATGGTTTATTAAAAGGTTTATTCCTAATGCTACCAATCCAGTGTGTTAGGTTAGAGCGTGCACCGTTGTAGCTAATGGGAGTTATAGCATTGACTGTGATGGTGTCAGAATGTCACTCCATATTTTTGTCTTTGCTGGGACATTATGTGTACATTACACATTGGAGATGGGTGTTCAGCAGGTCATCTTTAGCAGCCTGTTCTATTCTCAAGTTGCTGAGGATACACAGTATCAGTGTAAAAAGACAAAATTAGCACAGGTATCTGACACAGACCAGAAAATCAACCATTACTAGTACTTATGTTACCAAAGAAAGCTGTGCAACTAAAAAAACAAGAATTGGAATCAGATCGGTCTGTGAAAGACACCACTTGTAGCTGGTTGACTTTATTGCAGTTTTGCAGGAAGAACATGAAATTTTTAGCTCACCCATTTTTAAGCACGCTAGTAAAATTGCAAGATTGACATTTCAGTCTCAGTCTCAACAACTATTTAA
Organism: Carettochelys insculpta; assembly: GCF_033958435.1. Lineage (NCBI taxonomy): Eukaryota > Metazoa > Chordata > Testudines > Carettochelyidae > Carettochelys > Carettochelys insculpta. The sequence goes on from NC_134139.1 coordinate 95,985,057, forward strand.
ATATCCAACGTATCAAATACAGGCCCTGATCCAACAGCTATTAAATCTTTGGGTTTCCATTAATTTAATTCCAGTGACAGCTGGATTGGGCTCAGTTATCTTGACAAAATCAGTATCTTCCAGAACTGTATTCAGAACTCTGTGCAAGCTTCAACACTTGTCTTCTCACCAAGAGAAGTTGGTCCAATAAAAGATATTATCTCACCCACCATCGCCCTCTAACATAACAAATAAATAACTACATTCCTGACCCAAGCAGGTTATGCACTCTACAACCTGACTAAAATCAAGAACATACAACTGATCATCAAGACCTACAACAGGAATGACTGAAGGGAGACTGAAGATAAGTTGGGCCTTGCTTACACTAACCTTACCTGTTACTGATCTACCCTATGCAACTTCAGCTATGCAAATAGCATACCTGAAGTCGACATACATACCATGGCCTCTTCCACGTCATAAGGTTGGCAGAAGGTGCTCTCCTGGTGACTCCAGCTACACTTCTCATCCTGGTGGAGTACAGGAGTCAATGGGAGAGCACTCAGAGATCAAATTATCATCTAAACAAAGATGATAAATCGATGGCTGGTGGATCGATTGCTGCACTATTGATCTGCCATGAAGTGGAGACAAACCCTCATTCCTCAACTTCACAAGCATCTTATTTCAACGTTTGCAGTTATGTATCTGGATGGGGAACAAATAAGTATTTTGTTAACAGCCTTTCATTTACAATAACTTACTAGATATCTTTCTTCTTGCCTCATACTTGGTGTGCGGATCATATGATTCTGCTCTCCTCTCCAGTCTCCAAATCGACGGAAAAAATAGTTGGATAGAAATCGATTGACAGGATCCCTAATAATATTGATGTATACTGGCTGTTCTCCTCCAAACCTGAGGGAAATGGAAATGTGTAGGTCTCATTAGATGTTTATAGACATATGTGCACATCTCAAAAATCAAATGCTTTAAAAAGTTGCTGTAAGTGTAAAGTTGCTGGAAGATTAGAAGCTGTATGAAGGACCTTACCCATAGCAACAGTGCTCAGCTCCATATAAGAGTGGATCAGGCCCTTTTACACTAGAAGGTAACTACAATATCGTATTACACACATTTCAGCCAGAGAAAAGTTCCCTACAACGAAGAGCAACTATGCCAACTATTATGGCTATATATGGAGACTTGCTTATCTCACAGAACTGGAAGGGACGTTCCTCATTGAGTCCAGTCCCCTACCCTCTTGGAAGGACCTATCACCATCCCTGTCAATTTTTTTTTGTAATCTATTTGCCCAAGATCCCACAGTGGCCCCCTCAAGGACTTAACACACAACCCTGGGTTTAGCAGGCCAATGCTCAAACCAATGAACTATCCCATTCAGACTCTCTCATTGAATTTTTCAGTGAAAGTCCTTTCTGCAGTTAAAAATGGTTCTCTGGATTCCTACTCCCATGTACTAATTTCCTATCTGGAAAAATCACATCAAAGCCCAGGGAGGCCAAAATGGAAGCAAAACATATGCCATGGCATTCTAAAAGATGGCCATGAAAATCCTTTCATCTTTAAAATACAGATGATGATCTAAGAGAGGCCAGCTAGCAATACTCTATCTTGTTTCAGCAGCATTAACTTGAAAAATGTGCAACAGCTAACAAGTGCTTCACAGGGCTGGGTGAAATCCCCCTTTTATTTATGATGTGGCATAGACACATTTTTTCCTTTTTTTTTAATGGTTATTATTAATTTAATTTAGTGCCTTAACTTTACATTGTGCTTTATACAGTTTTTTTTGTTTGTTGTTTTCTTTTCTTTTCTTTCTTTTTTTTTTTTTTTTTATTAAAGAGCCAACCCACACCTCAAAGAGCTTAAAATGTGAATCACCATTACACAGAACTTTAAGGAAAAGGAAAGGACCATAATTAAAATAAAAGTAAAATATAACCTAAACCATCCCCACCCCCGAATTGTGTATATGAAGCCATAGTCCAGGACCGCATCTCCACTTTACAAGGCTGCCCCTCTTTTCAGAATTAAATCAATTTTGGCTTTTATACAGCTAAGCATTTTCTTCCCTAAAAGACAGCTGGAGTCTGAAATATTATAAGCTATGTTTACATTATCATCTAAACTGCTCAGTTCCAGAAGGAAAACGTCCATCGCAGCCAACAGCTGCCTGCCATGACATATCCTGATGCTTCCAGGAAACACTGTCTTCAGAGTATTAGCAGCAGCAAAGATCAGCCAAGTAAACTTACTATATGTATGTATACAGTATAAACATCAATCAAAGCAAAATAAATATTATTCAAGAAGGAATAATTCAAACTGGGACAAGCGCAGAGGACTACTATATTCACCCAAAAAACTGACAGCCTATTATAGGAGAGGAGTCTAAAAGTGACACACTTGTTAGGCTAGTAAAACAAAGGAGGCGGGGAGTAAACCCCATGGAGGGAGAAGAGCTATTTAAGCTGAAGGATAATACTGTCAGAAGAACAAATGGACATAAACTAGCCCTGGAGAAATCTAAGCTGAAAATCCAAAGGTTTCTAAACCATCAGAGGACTGAAGTTCTGGAGCAGCCTTTGAATAGGAGTACCAGTAACAAGCAACCTGCCTAGTTTTAAAATGGTGCTCGATAAATGACTGAACAAGATTCTATAACAAGGTTGTCTATGATAGCAGGGGCTGGACTCAGTTATCCAGGATGTTTCTTCTAGTCCTATTTAGATTTTCAGAGCAAGAACCTTTTATTAAAAATATACACGGGCATACAAACAGGACTCCTCACCTCTGAATTGTTTTCCTGATTATATTATTCTATGAGTGCAAAAAGTACACTATTAAGAAGCATAGTAATACTGAGCCTCTTCCTCCTCAGATTGATTGAGTGGAATTTGCCATTTCCTTCCAAGGGGGTTCGGATTGGAATACAGAGATTTAAAGCACCAGATAATTTTAACTGTACTGTAGGGCACAGCTGCAATAATGTTACAATCTGGGTCAGAGCCTCAGCTGGTGTCAATTATCCACTGAAGTCAATGGAGCTGGGGTTCTGGTCCTTTTTTTTTCCTCTATACTTAACTTCAAATCCTACCTGATTAATATGTCATATAGCACCACTGGCAGTAACCTGTGTCATTCCCACTATTTTAGGTTTTATTGCATATAATGCCATAGTTTTATCTGCTGTGTTTACAGCCATAATTTATGAATAGTCATCCAAAACACCATTGGATTTTGGAGCATCAATGACTATAAAATGTCCATGAATCTTACACTCATCAATAGTACATTTTCTTGGTCTGAAAAATCAATTAGTTAATAAAGTTTTAAATTTAATTTAGATGGTTGAATGATGTGCCAAGTACTGCAAAATTTTCTTTGGAAATGGAGTCTCCACTGTGTGCCAATTTTTTCTGTTCATTCGAATGAGAGCTCTCCTGAGATCTCCTAGCAGACCATGTATAAATTACAACAGCAATAAAAGAATTACAAATGCTGCACTGGTGGCTGATTTGTTTGTTTTTTAAATAGTGGATAGCTCCTTTATCAGTAGGCACAGAGGTTCTCTCAGCTTTTACATACTTTTATATTATATACTTTAATTGTATTTGTTTCTACTGTATGTGAGGTTAAAAACAGTAAAAGTGGAAACTAGCCATTATATTTCAGGCTGTTTTTGTATACCAGTTCAGTAGCTAAAATATGCACAGGAAGAAACAGGCTTACTCATCTTTTCAGGTGAATTGCTTCCCCTAAGGGAAATTAGTCTGCCTGCCTCACCTATGCAAGAACTTTTGCTACATCTTAATCTTTTAATTGTAAAAGTTTCTATACATAAATAACATGCTTTAAGCTAAATTTAGTTACACTAAAATCAGCTAGTCACTATCAGTCTACACAGGCAGACCACTCTACGTAAAAAGAGACCTCAACCTTTTATTTACAGCTTTGTCTGACCAAGAATCAATAAAGCTATTAGCACAATTGTCCAGGACACACTGCAGATTTAATTGAATTGAAGCATTATTGCAGCAGCCGTTTCAAGTAACCAGACATGGGGCAAAGCTTCACAAGAGGACTGCAGAAAGGTGCTACTAAATGATGATGACGACGACAACAGGTAAGTGCTTGTCAGTTACAGTAAAACGAATCGTCTGAAGGGACAGAGCAATGTAGAGAATTAGAAATAGGAGAGCATGGCAATGTCAAGCATCACCACCTATTTCCTTCAAAGTAAGCCTGTTTCTTACGTAAAATATCACAGGCAAGCAGCAGAACCCTCCCAAAGATGACCTGCTGCAATGTATTGCACACAGTCCTCAGACTAGTATTTCTCTACCCACAGTCCTGCCAGCCCAAGCACTGAAAATTAAAAGTCAGGCCCACCAACATCATGAGTCTGTTTTTTTAAAAAACTGGATACTTTTTATTTGCCTTCTTGTTTCCAAGCATTTAGGCTACACTTTGGATCACGTATCTTGGTTCTTCTCTGGACCTGTAAGAGCTTGATTTTTTTTTTTTTTAAATGAAAGCTAAGGTTGTCACCTCACACACAAGTCTTTGTAACTTGGGTCTTTCAGCAAAATCACCTCAAACAGTGCAAGGCTTACAATAAAATTGCAAGGGCTGGCAATACTACATTCATTAACTTAAAATTTCTGGAGCCCTGCACTAGAGTCACAACTTTGGGAAAGGTCATTGTAAAATACAACGATTCCCCAGGGTATATGTAAACTGCCTAGCCTACCAAACTGTTAGAACATCACACTAAAAAGTATCGAAAGTCAACCTCTCTATTAGCTCTTGTCTACAAAGTACGTCAAGGTGTTCCAGATGGGATGTAAGCACTAGCAGTGACTAGCAGGTTGCACACTCACTGGGCCATGAGGACCCTGCTGATGTGCATGAAAAGGTCCTGGGCATGCAATAATGTATAAACACACAATATAATAATGGCCATACTTGGTCAGACCAAAGGTCCATCTAGCCCCGTATCTTATCTTCTGAGAGTGGCTAATGCCAAGTGCTTCAAAGGAAATGAACAGAACAGGAAGGTACCCTGCTACCCATGCCCAGCTTCTAGCAAACAGAGGCTGGGAATACTTCAGAACGCAGTTCCGCATCCCTGACCATTCTGGCTAATATCCATTGATGGACCTATCCTCTCTGAACTTGTTCAGTTCTCTTCTGAACCCAGTTATGGTCTTGCACTCCACCGCAACCTCTGGCAATGAGTTCCACAGTTTGACTATGCACAGGGTGAACAAATATTTTCTTTTATTTGTTTTCTGCCTACTAATTTAATTGGTGAACTCTCCCTAGTTCTTGTGCTGTGAGAGGGAATAAATAACACTTCCTTATGTACTTTCTCCACACTAGTCATGATTTTATAGACATTTATAATATCTTGCTTTGGCAGTCTTCTTCTTTTCCCCCAAGATGAAGAGTCCCACTCTCATCATTCTCTCTCCAGATGGAAACTTTCACAGCCCTACAATTTTTTCTTGCCCTTTTCTCTGCCTTTTCCAATTTCAGAAAGTCTTTTTTCAGATGGGACAACCAGATCAGCATGCAGTATTCAAAATGTGAGAACACCATGGATTTATATAGAGGCAATGTAATATTTTCCGTCTTATTATCTAATCCTTTTCTGATGATTTCCAACCTGGTGAACTTTTTGGACTGCTGCTGCAGGGCATGCCAGCAAAGTCCATAGAGACTAGTTAGTTTGCACCACTAGAATTTACAGTCCACTAGTGTGGACTAGTGCACCAGACAGACAAGCCTTTTGACTTTATTTGCCTTAGGTGCCTTGTATGGTGCTGAGAACATCATAGGGTTTAGCAAATACTAAATCAAATGAATTACTATTACTTACTTTTGTCGTCTAGAAACTACTCCCTTCTCCCCTTTGTGACTGCATAACATCTCTGTGGTAAGCAAATGCTTAAGTAGAATATTAGCTAGTGTGTTTTTGGTTCTCTTCAGCATTTTGGTATCTGGCAACATAGAAGGAGCCAGACCCACGCAACTAGCTAGTTCTTCACAGAACATGTGCAAGTACTCCAGGGACAACAGCTTGGGAACCTGTGAACAGACACTTATTGGAGACTCACTTGAAGGGGCCAAGATCAGCTTCATAATAAATCATACTTCTATCTAAATACATATATTTTTCCCTTTTACTGTGATGTCTAAGGTGATTATAAATGAACAAGATTAGAGAAGAATATATTTCTCTAACCTGCTTACTTTGTGCATCTCATATCACGCCACATAAAACTGGTTTCATTGCTTCCCTGCCATAGTCAGTCCATTTTCCTGTTTGCATGGGTCACACAGCAGACAAGAAGAAAAAATTAAAAATAAAAACCAATGTGTGTGAAAAAACTACACAGAAACGGTGAGCAATTCAAAAGCGACACCCAACTCTACTTTTATTCCATTTTATGCAACTTACTAAATTTCAAGTTAACATCTCTTTAATTAACAAAATGTGCATAAAGGCTACTATAACTTCAGCTCTTGGGATTTACCTGAATCACATGTATGATGGTGCTGGGAAACCAAGGCTCCAATAATCTGAAAGACTGCTCTCAGGTTCTTCTGATGAGGTGGTCAGCCCACACAAGGGTGAACAGGGTCCACAAAGAGCCAGTTAACTTTATATGCTGCAGCTGGAGCAGAACCAGGGGTTAACAAGGCCTAATGGCAGATGATCCCAATGGGAGAGAATTATAGAGCTGGGACATGGGAGCAGGAGAGAGATCTCCAGTCACTTTCTGGAAGAATGGGGAGATGGTCACGGTCAAAGAGCAGATACAGGGGGAGAGTAAGTCTTGGGGTTCTGCTCTGGACTAGAGAGGGTCTTACAGGAAGTCTGGGGAACAGTTGACTCTTCAGAGATAAACCCAGAGATAAGCAATGAGACAGAGATGGAGTAAGAGCCAAGGGAAACAACAACTAGGACTGGGACTGAGCAGATCCAGGTTGCTAGTCATAGGGTGCCTGGGTTTGAACCAGAGAAACAAGCAGACTTGAGATACCCTAGCAGTCACTGGCAAAGTGGCTCAGGACCTGGAGTTGGAACAGAAGACTGCCCGAGACAGCATATAGAGAGCTTGTTCAGGAGGACTTTATTACTCCAGAAGTTGGGGACAGACTATACATTGACCTGACCAGAGGACAGTCACAAAGAGGGAGTACCCTTGGTCTACAGGCAGATGGCACACTGCACAAGCAACCAAAGAAAGGGGAGCTAGATGTGGCAAAAGTTAACCCTCAGACCCAGCCACAAAGAGGTGCCCCTGGGGTGAGTGGAACTCCCTTCAGGCTGCCTTATTCCACACAGTATTTTTCAAAAATGTCCCAGGTTACATAAAGGCCAAAGAGCACACAGCTGTGATGTGCCTTCCAAATCTGTAACTTTCAAAGCCTCTTAAATCAGCCACTTCTCCATTGGTTTAGAGCAGATCAAAGGCACTTTTCTCCAGTTAAGGGAATATCACCACTGAATTTCAAATTTCTATATTTTCAGACATTTCAGCTACAGAACTGTTCACTGGAAGGCTGCACTAATTATTTGTAGGGCACAAAACTATAATTTCTGAAACTTTACTCAGACTAAAACCCACCTTTACACGTTTAAGACTGCCTCGCCACGACAGAAAATAAATGTTGTCTCATGTAGAGACCAGACCTAGTAAATTTGATCGTAAATATTCACATTTTTAAACAGTTATGGGTGTCTGAAAACAGTGTTTAGAACTGAAATGTCTCAGCAATGGTAACTATTGTGCCAGGTATTACTATAATTATCTAGGGATACCTCTGCCTAGGCTAACTAGAAGTTATCATGAATATAGCAAGCTTCAAAATATGCCAGTTATTCTTCCTTCAAATTGACTTTCTGCTGCTAGATGGAAGGCCTTGTTATTGGGCGGCTTTGGAATGTCTGTAAGTACAGCAGTGCAATGGCCCAGCTGTACCTGTACAGATACGAAGATGCTCTATGGCAGGGGTCAGCAACCCCTGGCACAGGTGCTAATAGTGGCACGCGGGCCAATTTTCATCAGCATGCAAGATGGGAGCTAGGTCTCACCTCTCCTCCACCATGCAGCAAGCTCAAAGCCAGGCCACCTGTGGATTAACAAAAGACCAGCTAGTGCTACCAACCACCACCTAAATGGTAAATCTGTGTATCTTAATTTATTTGTTAATGAAGCTGTTGTAAGTAGGAGTATTAGTGCTCTTAAAAGGTATCACTGGCACCTGACTATACATAGAGGTCAAAAGGTCAAATTTCAGCACTCCCCCTTGGAAAGGTTGCTGACCCCTGCTGTATGGCAATAAGAGAGAACTCTTCTGGGGGCAGGAAAAAAACAACTCACCTCCAGGCACAGCATAACCCATGTCAGCAGGAGAAGTTCTCCAGCTGACAGAGCTGGACACAAATGCTTATGTCAGCATAACTTGTATCACTCAGGAGGGTAGACTATCCAAACCTCTGAGTGACATACATTTTACCAATGTAGGCTGTAGTATGGACATAGCTTAATATTCTAGGATTTGAGTTCAAATATTTGGGTGTTGCACTAAACTACTCAACTTTAAAAGAAAAGGGAAAAAAAAAAGAAAACAAACAGCGTTAGAGTTACATGATTTTATACACACACTTCAGTTTCCCAGATGAAAAAACAAACAGTTTCAAAGTGAAATCACCGTCCCAAAGCCATGCACACTTGACCCACTGCAGAACAGCCCAAGAACAACAAGGAATGCTGGAATGTCAAACCATTTTAAAACTGAACTCTTGAACTGCTTTTGAGTGGGTGAAAGAAAGAAGTTCAATTTTAAAAAAAGGAGGACGTTCCAGGTCTTCTGAACTCTGTCAGGCAACCTTTACACCACATAACTGCCACTTCGCAGTGTTCCCTCTAATATTTTACATTTACGTGTGGAATGCGTTTTGTTTAACACCTCTTTAATCTAGCAGAGAAAGACTTAACAAGAAACAAAGGCTAAAAGCTGAGGCCAGGCCAGTTCAAACTGGAAATTAGACATCAGTTTTAACTGCAAGAGTAATTAACTACTGGAACAAACCACCAAAGGGTGGGAAATGGATTCCCCATATCTTGATGGCTTCAAAATCAAGACTGGATTATGCTCTTGATGGTAAATGTGCTTTAGGCAAACATACATTATTGGGCTCAATGCACAGGGAATTTAGTGAAATGAAGTGGTCTGTGATAGAGTAGCGGAACTAGGAGTGAAAATTTGGGTGGGCCCCAACTTCTGGTGGATCGGCAACCACCGAAATGCTGAGCCCACTTCAGCAAGGACACACAGACACTCAGCTCCATCTGCCTGCTCTCCACTCAAGAGCAGAGCTGAGGGCACCAGCAATCTGCAGTCACACCTTGGTAGGGAGCAGTGCACATTGACAGAGCAAGAGCTTGCAGGCTGTGGGCATCAGCACTTCCTGGGAAGTAACTTCAGCCCAGACAGTGCCACCTTTGCTTTTCTGGTTGGCTCTGCCCAGCTGGCAGCAATGCAAGGGAGCTCAGCCAAAGTGTTATGATGAGGGCAGTCGGTTTCCAAAGGCTGGCAGGGGCATTGTGGATGATCCAGGGGGCACCATGCCCCCAAGGGAGGTGCAAAAGCATTCCTTAATCAGCCCCTGTGCTGGCACCTTCACCCCAGCACTCAGCTCTTTGCAAGGACATGGGTAGGTTTTGCCTTCCTAATCCCTTGGGTCCCCTGTAGCGACAGCTCTCAGTCTTCGCCCTGTTTTCTCCAAGCTTGCCTGCCCCAAGTCCCTTCCGCCCCCAGCTCTCCAGATCCCAACTCCTCTAACATCCTTCTGGACTTTAATCACCCTTTCCTCCCATTTTTCCCCCTACTTACCATTGGAGGTGAAGTACTAGAGACACAGGGCCTCAGCTGATGTCTGCCACACAGCTGGCTGAGCAGCCACAGCTGTTCTCCCCACGCCTCCCAGGAGTCAGAGATCCATCAGTGAAGGGCTCAGCCTGGTTAGGGGGATGAGCCGTAGTTGGAAAATACCCTACTCTCCTCATGAAATGGCAGCAACAGGCCCCTGACTGCCCCAGGCAGCATGTCCTCTCTCTGTGAACTACTCATCACTGTGCCCCAGCTCCTTCTACCGGGTGCTAGCAACAGATGCTGCTGCTTTATCTGTAGCTCCTGACCCAGCTGCTGCTGTTAATAGCAGTTATATAGTATGGTGGGGGCTTACAAGGCACATGAATGACTGGCCTTTACAGTTTGTGCTGGCGGTGTTACTTATTTGGGGTTTGTATTTTCTGAAATATGAATTGATAATGTAAATTAAAATGGGCATTGACGGTTTAGATTTCTAGACTTAGTTACAATGCCTATGTGCAGTATTATACTGAGTAGTAAAACAGCATGAAAGTTCTATCCATTTTCTCTAGCCATAATCCTTATCAAATTAAAGATTTTCTTACATTTTCAGGGTGTGACGTACTGAGATTCTAATCCATTTTTACCACTGCACGTATGTTTGATGTGTTACCAAAAAGGTATTAACTGTGCCTGGTAAACAGAACATCACTGTAAAGTGTCTCAGGGTTCAACTGTTCATTCAAAATGGTCCTCATTAGCAATATCTCTCTTTACAGAATAAGACCAGGCAACACTTTTTAAGCCATATAGTTCCCCTAGTTTGCCCTGACTTTGTAGAAACTATGCAATCTTCACAAAAACAAAAGTGAGAGTGTCAAAATATGGTGGGAAAAGTAAACATGCTCTGCCTCAAAGTTTGAAAACATGTGACCAATACCTAATAGGCCATTACAGAGGATTATGGAGATGTGGTCCCTAGCAAGATTCGTACGCCGATTCCAGGTAGAAACTAACTCCTTTTCACAGAACTCAAAGATTCCTATCACGATGGTGCTCCTAGCCCTGAGAATGATATGTATTTCTATTTCTTCATCTGCCTTACTCTACAGACTCTTAACTCCGAGGCGAAAGGTACAGGAAGGAACAAGTTGTTTCCACTATTCTATTACTGAACTTTCAGGTTGCTGTTGGAGCAAGACAGCTGTCTACTACTCAACTTAGACATAGCTTTGTGGTTTGTTATGGGATTTTTTTCATTCCCTGTAAATGGTTGCACAAAGAGGTTCTTTTCCATGACCTCTATTTATCATATAATGTTCTTGGAAGGAAGGCTAAAACACAGGCTTGCTAGCTAGGAGATCTAGATGCTTTTCCCTGTTCTACCATCACTATTCTGTGTGCATTTTTCTGCTGCCTCTCAGAATCCTCCCTGACAGTAACAGATGGAATTTACTTGATTGTGGTCAGTTTCACTCTTAAGTGTGAAAACTGACCTGAATTCTTGCCATTTTCATTCTTCTCCTATCTGTGGAATTTATCAGTATGAGAGTTGTCTGAATACTAAGGACAGCAGTGTGCACTTGTTTACATTGGGTGGTTTGCCTCCCAACCAGAAGAGGTGCTCTTTTAAATTTAGAATTTGTAGAAATTACTGGCGCTGTCTAAAAGGGACTTAAGTGCCTGCTTGAGTTTAACCCCATGAAAAGCCCACTGATTTCAATGGGACTACTCACATGTTTAAAACTTAGCATGTGTTTCAGCAGCTTACTGAAGCAGGTCCAATAACACAAGGGACCCCGCCTTTCCTTCCTCTTATGAGGGACAGCTTTCCAGAAAACTGTCAAATTGCCTTTAAAATCATACTTTATGCAGGTCTGTTTTAAGCTACAAAGTGCATTAGAACTGTAAGTTATTTAAATTATGTAATGACTTTTTTTGGCTTTGTTTTCGAGTTAATTTTCTCCCCCACCTCAACACTGTTTCTCTCTGACTTGAACCATTGGAGAAGTAATCCAGATACTGAGATTAGAGTTAGAAGGCAGAATAAAACAAATTATATATGTATTTATATTTGAGAAATTAACTAAGGCTTAAACAAGAAAATGTTTGCCTCCTTGCTGTATTTTGTTCTGGTAAGATGTTGGGGTAAGTATTTTGCACAGCAGCTACAAACATGTTCCTTCCAAGTTCCCACACTGTCTTCTAAACAATCCTGACCAGAAACATAAAATTGTACCCTGAGGCAAATTTTTGTGTGTTTTTAAATTGAACACTGGCTCTTTTCCAATGCTGGCCATGCTGTGTGCGCTAAGGAAAACCAAACACACCCCCACTTTTCCAGGCTTCTACCCCAGGTTGGAAAAATTAACGTCAATGGTTTTTAAATTGAAAGATGAATGGGTTTTGTTTGAAAGTTTTCATAATTACCAGAATGAAAATAATCAAGGATTGATGAATAGGCAGTAATGTGCATGGTACAGGTGATAGAAGAACACATCCTTATAAACAGGCTACAGAGCATTCATATTTAACCTCATCACCCTTTCTGGCTTGGATTAAATTACTTTTTAATACCATAAACTGATTTAGTGCCTTGACTTTAAAGACGTGTAAAGAAAAAGTGATCATACAATGCTAACAGGATGGAGAATAATGAATCAGGGCAAGACATTTTGTGTAGTAAAGTAAAAGCCTTTCCAATGGTTCTCTGTCCCCCATTCCCACTTGTCTTATAAAAAAAAAGACCTTATTTGTCCTCCTGTGTTCTCAAACTCCTTCACACTCGTCTCTATACAGACATAAAGACTATCCAGAATTGTTATGACCAAAGACCACAAACTTTGAAAGTGCTATTAACTTCATACTTCAGAGCCTCAGCCAATCTCTAAGAATCAGAGATCAGGATGAGATGTATGCAGGAGACAAGTAATCCCGCATCACTCTGCCATGGGGCTCTTTCACAGGCCTCAAACATCTGGCACTGGCTGCTGTCACAAACATGATACTGGATGAGGTGGACCATGGGTCCGTCCCAATATGGAAATTCCTATCTTATTAACAACATAATTCAAATGGCTTTCAATTCCACCTTGGCACAACCGCCACACAGAGAATTTCTAGTATGTATGGCACTCTCCTCACTGGCCTAAGGCTGGTGAAACTACCTTATGTCCTGACACCTTGCAGTACCTGGGAATGCTGGACATATCTCATAAGTGGGTAAGAAGTGGTCAGAACGTGCTGGTATTAAGCTATTCTGGAGTGTTCCAGTGGCTCACACGTGGTGATGGTACATGCCGTGAACTAGAGCAGCGCATAGAGTGCTTTCGGCGACTGTCAGGGGTTTTGCATTTAAAAGAAGGGCTAAAACACAGGCCTGGATATCACAAAATCTGAGTTCTTTATACAGGGCTTTCATAGGTTTCCTGTGTAACCTTGGGTAAGTCCCTTAACCTCTGTTTGGCTCTGTAAAATAGGATTGCGCTTATCTACATTACTGAGGGTTGTAAAATGCAATTCAGAGTCCTGTTAAAGGCCCCAAAAGGCCATTAGAGCACATAGTTTGCAGTCCTGTAAATAACTGCAAGATATAGCCACAGCTGAGCCCAGATGAGCCACAGTCTACCCAATTAGCACCTAGGCCCAGGCACATCTGAGCCCGTGAGACTCTAGAACAGCATTTCTTAAACTATGTTTGCAGAACACTGGTGCCCTGTGAACAACTCACAGGTGCATGGGAGGGAGAGCTCAGTGGTTTGATTAATGGCTTGTTAAACTCAGGGCTGTGCACTCAATCCTTGAGGAGTCTGTTTAAGGGTCTAAGGCAAACAGAATTAAAAATAAAAATGTCAGGGATGGTGCTTGGTCATGCCAAGAGGGCAGGGGACTGAAATAGAGAAGTTACTCACCGTAGTAACGGTGGTTCTTCGAGATGTGTCCCCATGGGTGCTCCATGTTAGGAGTCGGGCTCGCCCCGGCGCCGCAGGTCGGATCTTTCCAGCAGTTTCTGCCGGACCACGCATGCGCCAGCGCGCCGCTTCCTTGCGCACTCCCAGCCATGTGCGTGATCCGGTCCCCACCAGTTCCTTGACCAACCGCATCGGATGCTCCCGCAAAACACTAAACAGAGATCCGAAGTGGGGAGGATGGGCGGGTGGTGGAGCACCCACGGCGACACATCTCGAAGAACCACCGTTACTACGGTGAGTAACTTCTCTTTCTTCTACGAGTCTCCCTGTGGGTGCTCCACGTTAGGTGACTACCCAGCAGTAACCCAAGATAGGAGGTGGGTAATTGGATTACGTGCAGCTTGACCCGGAGAGGACCGCTGTCGAGAGACGGATATCCTCTTGGAATACCCTGTGAAGGGCGTAATGTTTGCTGAAGGTGTCATAGGATGACCAGGTCGCCGCTCTGCAAATGTCTTTTAGCACAACGCCCTTGAAAAAGGCTGTTGATGCCGCCACCTCCCTAGTGGAGTGAGCCGTGGGCGGGGCCAGTAAAGGAGTCTTTTTGAGTTCGTAGCACATTTTTATGCAGGATACGATGTGCTTCGAGATTCTCTGCGAAGAGAGACCTTCTCCTTTTGATTTGAGAGCGAGAGAGACTAGGAGTCTATCCGCTTTCCGGAAGGACTTAGTCCTGTCTATATAGAAAGCCAGCGCCCTCCTCACGTCCAGGAGGTGTAGACGCGCCTCTTTGTTAGAGTTATGAGGCTTTGGATAAAATGAGGGTAAAACTATAGGTTCGTTAATATGAAACTCAGAAGAAACTTTGGGAACAAAGGCTGGATGCAGCCGTAAGGTTACCGCCTCCTTGGAAAATACCGTGCAGGGTGGCGTTGCCATAACTGCTGCAAGCTCGCTCACTCGGCGAGCTGACGTGATTACGAGAAAAAAGGTCGTCTTTATCGTAAGGAGACGGAGGGAAACCGTGGCTAAAGGTTCAAACGGTGGTCCCGTTAGCGCACTAAGCACCAGGTCCAAGCTCCACGAAGGTGGAAGCGGTTTCCGAGGGGGGTATAGGTTTACCAGCCCTTTGAGGAACCTGGTAACCATGGGATGGGCAAACACCGTGTACCCTTCCTCTTCATGTCTGAAAGCCGAAATAGCGGCAAGGTGGACCTTTAACGAGGATAGGGAGAGTCCTCCTCTCTTGAGGTCCAGTAAATAATATTACAGGTATAGGCACAGCAAGGGGGGCTAACTGTTTGGTAGAACACCATGCAGTGAAACGAATCCATTTCTGCTTGTAGGTCTTCCTGGTGGAAGTCCTCCTGCTACTTTCTAGGACTTGTTGCACTTCCTCCATACATGTGCTCTCTAGGGAGCTGAGCCATGGATTAACCATGCTTGTAGTCATAGGCCTCGGGGATGTGGATGCACTATGGACCCCGAGCTTGCGTGAGCAGATCCGGCGCCACCGGGAGGGGCATCGCTGGACGGTCCGACATGCGCAGGAGTAAGGGGAACCATTGCTGTCGATCCCACGTTGGGACTACTAGGATCATTCGGGCTCCCTCTCTCCTGGCTTTCTGCAAGACTTTGTGGATAAGCACTGTGGGAGGAAATGCATAAAGCAGGGGGCCCCTCCACGAGATCGCGAACGCCTCCCCCAGGGACCCCGGTCCCAGTCCTGCCCTGGAGCAGTATCGTGGGCACTTCTTGTTGTGTTGAGTGGCAAACAGGTCTTTCTGGGGAAAACCCCATGCGTGAAAGATCGGTCGTAGCAGATCAGAATGGATCTGCCACTCGTGCGTGAGTGCGAAACGCCTGCTCAGCTGGTCTGCCTTCACATTGTGAGCGCCTGGTAAGTACGAGGCTTTCAAGGTTATATTGTTGGCGATGCACCAGTTCCACAACCGGACTGCTTCCGCACATAAGGCACGGGACCGAGCTCCTCCTTGCCGATTAATATAAAACATGGTGGAGGTATTGTCTGTATGGATCCCGACTACTTTGCCTTGTATACGGTCTCGAAAGTGTCTGCAGGCGTTGAACACTGCTCTGAGCTCCAGTATATTTATGTGCAGTGACTGTTCCGTGGAGGACCACAGTCCTTGCATCACCTCTTCGCCCATGTGTGCTCCCCACCGTATGTGGGAGGCGTCTGTAGTGAGGAAAACCTATATTTGTGGTTGGTGAAAGGGCATCCCTGTTAGCATGTTCTTGGGGTTCACCCACCATTGCAGGGATCTGCGCACCTCTGTTGTGGGCGACACCACCCTGTGAACGGTATGTGCTGCCGGTTTGTAGACGCTCGCCAGCCAGTGCTGCATGCTGCGCATGTGTAACCTGGCGTTTTGTACTACAAACGTCGCTGCTGCCATGTGGCCCAGCAGCTGTAAGCACGTCAGAACCGGCATTGTAGGGCTGAAGGTGATGACCTGCACGAGGGAACCGATGGCTTGAAAGCGTGTCTTTGGTAGATAAACCCTTGCTGTGATAGAATTTATACGTGCCCCTATGAACTCTATAGCCGTGTCTACACGTGCACGCTACTTCGAAGTAGCGGCACTAACTTCGAAATAGCACCCGTCACGGCTACACGTGTTGGGCGCTATTTTGATGTTAACATCGACGTTAAGCGGCGAGACGTCGAAGCCGCTAACCCCATGAGGGGATAGGAATAGCGCCCTACTTCGACGTTGAACGTCGAAGTAGGGACTGTGTAGTCGTTGCGCGTCCCGCAACATCAAAATTGCGGGGTCCGCCATGGCGGCCATCAGCTGAGGGGTTGAGAGACGCTCTCTCTCCAGCCCCTGCGGGGATCTATGGTCACCATGTGCAGCAGCCCTTAGCCCAGGGCTTCTGGCTGCTGCTGCTGCAGCTGGGGATCCATGCTGCATGCACAGGGTCTGCAACCAGTTGTTGGCTCTGTGGATCTTGTGTTGTTTAGTGCAACTGTGTCTGGGAGGGGCCCTTGAAGGGAGTGGCTTGCTGTTGAGTCCGCCCTGTGATCCTCTCTGCAGCTGTGCCTGGCACCCTTATTTCGATGTGTGCTACTGTGGCGTGTAGATGTTCCCTTGCAGCGTCTATTTCGATGTAGTGCTGCGCAACATCGATGTTGAACGTCGACGTTGCCAGCCCTGGAGGACGTGTAGACGTTATTCATCGAAATAGCCTATTTCGATGTCACTACATCGAAATAAGCTATTTCGATGTAGCGTTCATGTGTAGACGTAGCCTATGTCCTGTGTGGGGTCTATCTTTGATTTTGCCAGATTGATGACCAGGCCCAGCGAAGAGAACGTGCCTGCTGTGACGCGTATCATGCGAAGTACCTCCTCCTTCGAGGCCCCTTTCAGTAGGCAGTCATCCAGATATGGGAATATAAACACCCCCTGTCTGTGCAGGTAGGCTGACACCACTGCCAAGGTCTTGGTGAAGACTCTGGGGGCCGAGGAGAGGCCGAACGGCAGAACCTTGTATTGAAAATGTTCTTTGCCTACCATAAACCGGAGAAAGCGTCTGTGAGCCGGGTGGATAGTTATATGGAAATACGTGTCCTGTAAGTCAAGGGCTGCGAACCAATCTCCATCGTCCAGTGCCGTAAGTATAGAGGCGACTGTAATCATCTGAAAGCGTTGCTTAGGCAGGTACTGGTTGAGGCCCCGAAGATCTAGGATGGGCCTCCAGCCTCCTGTCTTTTTCTCCGTGAGGAAATATCTGGAGTAGAACCCTTTCCCTCGAAGTTGCTCCAGCACTCTTTCCACTGCCCCTATGAGTATGAGATGGTCTACCTCCTGCTTGAGTCTCGCTTCGTGGGAGGCATCCTTTAGGTGGGGCCTGGGTGGAGGTCGTGGCGGTGGGAGCGACTGGAAGGGGATCACGTACCCCGTGGCTATGATCTCCAGTACCCATTTGTCTGTGGTGATCCTTTGCCACTGGTCGTAGAATGGTCGGAGGTGATGGTGGAGTAATAGCTTCGGATGACATTGCGCGATGGTAGTGATGGTGCAGCCCTGGATCTGTGTGTCAAACGTG
This sequence comes from Carettochelys insculpta, assembly GCF_033958435.1. Classification (NCBI taxonomy): domain Eukaryota; kingdom Metazoa; phylum Chordata; order Testudines; family Carettochelyidae; genus Carettochelys; species Carettochelys insculpta. The sequence continues at coordinate 96,002,942 of NC_134139.1, forward strand.
TGGCCTTTGGCCCTGCCCCGAGGATGCACGGCTCTGTTGGGAACGTTGCCTGGGAGTTCTGTATTGCTGGTGCTGTTGATGTCGCCCCTTGCTTGTAACCCCTGTGGTACTGGGGACGCTGTGGTTGATACCGGTACCGTCTTTGCTGAGAGTAATACTTTTTCTTTCTGTATGGAGGGGTGTAAATCCCCAAGGTCCTAAGAGTCGCTCTTGAATCTTTACTGGAATGAAGGACCGAGTCGGTTGATTCAGCAAACAGCTTCTGCGTGTCAAAGGGGAGATCAACGATCTGCGCCTGCAAATCCCTCGGGATACCCGATGTTTGGAGCCAGGACTCCCTGCGCATGACCACTGCCATAGCTGTTGAGCATGCTGCCGTGTCCGCTACGTCTAGGGCAATCTGAACTCCCGTCCTCGAGGCTGCGTAGCCTTCCTGCACGATGGCCTTGAGCACCGGCTTCTTGTCCTCTGGAAGCGAGTCCATGAGGGAAGTCAGCCTGGAGTAGTTGTCAAAATTATGGTTCACTAGATGTGCTGTGTAATTCGCCATTCTCAACAGTAGGGTAGAGGAGGAGTAGACCTTTCTGTCGAACAACTCTAGTTTCTTGGCATCTTTGTCCGTTCCCGCTGTCTTGAACTGAGAAGTTTTTGACCTCTGTTGAGACAATTCCACCACCAGAGAATTTGGTTGTGGGTGGCTGAACAGGAACTCCATGCCCTTCGCCGGGACGAAGTGTTTCTTGTCTGCTCTCTTGTTTATAGGCGGAATGGACGCAGGGGTCTGCCATATCGTGGTGGCGGACTCCATGATTGCTTCATCGAGCGGTATAGCTATTTTGGAGGAGGCCAGAGGTCTCAGGTTTTTAAGGAGCTTATGGTGCTTCTCCTGCACCTCTGCTGTTTGGATGCCTTGCGTGAAAGGCCACCCTTTTAAACAGCTCTTGGAACTGTTTGAGATCGTCCGGAGGATGGACATCCCCTGGGGCCGTGGCCTCGTCAGGGGAAGATAGCAAGGAACTGCTAGGGTAAGCCTTTCTGGACCCCTCTGGGTCCTGTTGACGGTGATATATCCGCTCGCTGGAAGCTTGTGAGGGAAAATCTCGGGGTTCCAGAATCACCTCCCCTTGAGATGTCTGTGTGTCTGTCCCTGTTCGCGATTGCCCTCGGGGATATGGAACCGTCTGGGGGGATCTGTCCCTGGGAGTATGCCTATGGTGTCTATGCCCCGCGTGATAGGGGCGACCATGGCAACACGGGCACTGCTCCTGAGATGGGGACCTGGACCACTCTCGATGCGCATACCCCCGCGCCTGGGGGAGCGAGATCGTCTGGATAATTGAGATACTGGACAGACTGACTTGTGGTAGTACTCCAAAGGTTCAAAGCCCAAAAAGGGCAAAGGTGGTCCGAGCCATGGTGAGGCTGGTTGTAGGAATGGGGATGGGGGCTCAGGATAGGCTGGGGGTAACCCCTGCCTTCTTGTTGGGGTCCGCAGCATGAGCGGAGGGCTCAGAGCAAGCAGCCCTGCAGCCCTGTCTGGAGAAGGGCTGCGGTGCCGGGTTTTCTGTGCTGCCTTTTCCCCTCCCCTGCAGGGCTGGTTCCGCCCCCTTTCGCGTCGGGGATCTCAGCCCCGTTGTCTGCGCCGTGCTCGGCATGCTCCGCTGCGGTGCCGTGCGGGTGGTCTCCCCTGGTGCCTGCAGGCTGCATGCCTGTGCGCTCTGCACTGCCGGTTCCCCGGGCATCGGTGCTGCTGCCTGCGGTGCCACTGGTTCTGGCACTTGCCTGGCCGCCGCCCTGCCCGTGGTGCGGGGCGGCTGTTTGATTATCGGAGGCTCAGCCTCTGCCACATGCATCTCCGCGCCGCCGCCGCTCAGCTGTAACTGCAGCTGGGGGCTATGCGCTCCACCCGTCCCGCTCGCTGAGGCTGCCGGCAGGGATCGGGTTGGTGAGAGCTTCCTCCGTTTTTGCGCTGACGGGGTGAGGGAGGCAGCTTTCCTTTTATGGGCCCCTGTGGGTCCCTCCTGCTGCGGCCGCTCCGGCACGTCATTTTGAGCCGCATCTCCCTGTCCTTCCTTGCTCTGGTTGTGAGCTTAGCGCAGAAGGAACATTTCTGGGTGACATGAGATTCCCCAAGGCACCTTATACACTGACTGTGCTCATCGGAGGCCGGCATCGCTTCGCGACATGACTCACACTTTTTGAATCCTGAAGAGGACATTATGGTGAGTCTTTGAGATGTTAATAGGGTACTTAGCACCTTCTCTGTGCCTGTTCCCCTCTCTGACTCAGCCTGCCGCGGCAGGAGGCCTAATGGCCCTACGTCCCCGGGCCTCCAGTGCTCCGCTTGTTGCTAAGACTGGAAGCTTTACTCCTTCCTCTTATTTTTTTAGAAAACAATAACAAGCTAACAATCTAAAAGACTGAAAAAGAAACTCTAAAACACTTTAAGAACGTTAAATACGCTGACTCTGGCTGTAGCCTGACCGGATTCCGTCTGCAGCCGATGGCAGTTAAAGAGGAACTGACGGGGACCGGATTGAGCACGTGGCCGGGAGCGTGCAAGGGAGCGGTGCGCGCCGGCGCATGCGCGGTCCGGCAGAAACTGCTGGAAAGATCCGACCTGCGGCGCCGGGGCGAGCCTGACACCTAACATGGAGCACCCACGGGGACACTCGTAGAAGAACAATGACTTTCTGTGGTCTCTTCCAGCTCTATGAGATGTGTGCACCACCACTGCTTGGAAAAAATACACTGATGGTATTTTCTGTTATTAAAACGAGCTACAATGTTACGTCTTTATTGCTATGATATCTGATTAAATTACTTCATTTTGTTTTTGCTGTATATGCTGCTGTTCGTTTTTTTCCCCCCTTTGGTCTGACAAGTTTTTTGTTTGTTTTTTTTTAAGAAAATTTTCATACGTGTTCCATATTAAAAAATATTATTGTCTGGTGTTCCGTGGTCTCAAAAAAGTTTAAGAAACACTGCCCAAGAAGCTGGCCAGTATGCAACTGAGCTCGTTGGCTGGCTTGGGGGTGCACAAGGGCACAACCACACCTGTGCATCTGGGAGTGCAGCAGAGTTGAAAGTAATGGCCAGAGTAGTCACATTAGGACATTGGGTGACACCTCCCAGAGTCCAAGAACATTGACTTGTACAGCACTGTGTTTGCACTACCTTGAATTTGACCCTCAGAAGGTCAAATTTAGCTCGACCCCTCTTGTCAACATGGGGTACCAAAGTTGACTTTAAAAGCCGTTAAGGTCGGCAGGAGGGGCCTGGTGGTGTACAGTCATTTGTTATAAGATTGACAATGCAGCTAACTTTAACCTAACCTCACAGTGCAGACCATGCCTATGCCCTACCTTCCAGCTCAAGCTGCATCTGACATTTGAAACTCCGAGATGCCCTATAGCTCTGTATCTTCCTCCCAGAATCTAAAACCATCAAATATAGAGAGGAGATCTGCCTTCTACAAGCTAAATAGTGCCTGACCCCGACAGACCACAGCTGATGGCTGTATAACAAAAGGTGGCTGCAAGGACTGTTGAAATTACACCTACAGTTTTCAACCTACAGACCCCCAAGACTGAGATTCAGAGTGCACTACAAGCTCTATCCAGACAGATGGCTGAAGCACAACACAGAATTTCTGAACTGGCAGAGGATTTCAAAGAGAAGAAATGACAGGTTATGAAGAACTGTAATGATATCAAGACTATTAACACCAAGCTAATTTATCTAGAAAGCTGTTTACAATGGAACAACAGCATCAGGAATCGGGGTGTCCAAGAGGGAAGTGGAAAAAGAAATTGTCTAAATCTCTGACCTCGTAACTAAGCTGTTGGCTCTGTCAGTAGATATTTGTTTTGGTTCAGAATGGGCACACTGGATCCTGCCCCCAAGCCAGCTGCAGGATATCAGCCTACAGCAGTGTTTCTTAAACATTTTGAGACCATGGAACACCACACAATAATATTTTTTTATGAAGAACAACTAAGTAAATTTTCTTCAAAAAAATTATTGTCAGAACAAAAAAAACAAACAAACAAACAGCAACATATTCAGCAAAACCAACATGAAGTAATTTAAGCAGGTACCATAGCAATAAATCAGTAACATTATATCTGGTTTTAATAACAGAAAACATATACCATCAGTGTATGATATCAAAAAAGTGTCTGATGCTCAAGGCACCCGTGTGAGTTGTCTGCGGAACATAGTTTAAGAAGAGCACTGATTGTGAAGTTCCTAAAATTTACCACTAAGAACTTAATACTGCAGAAATCTGGGGGGGGGGGGGGGAGAGGAAGAGAGAGAAACGGTTATGGGGAGAACTCACAAATAAAATACAGCTCCATGCCTCTGATGGGGTTGCAATGAGGACAGCTTTTAACCACTTAAAACAACTGACCAGGAAAACGGACTAAGGTATTTTATTAAATGCACTGCAACGCTCCACATTAAGAATGGCAAGAGTAGAATACCATTTTGTTCCCTGCAAGAGGCATAAAAATGCCTCAGAAATTTGCTGCCCTTTTCGTATGCAAGAGGAGGCATCTGTGGAATAATCCAGATATATGGGATTTATGAATTGCTCAGATCGGATACAGCTGTTCTAAACAATTTTATGGTGATGTTAGCACCTTTTTTTCTTCCTATCTATTTAGGGTTGAAGAGCTACTATTGATTTATTTCCTACTGCCTTAACTTATGAGAAAGGTGCACCATTGTGGGATCTATGATTAATTAATAAATATATGTATGTGTGCATACACTGCTTTATTAGAGGATGCTTCCTTATGAAGTAGTATGGCAAGGCTGTATTGCTAACAAGAAATTACCATACTTGTAATGTATGGGGGCCCTTGGAGATCTGTGTATTTCCAAGTCTCACTTGAGCTGGCAATCCTCTCTGGGCATTGTGTGTTGTTTTTGAACAGGTGAAATGGAATTTTTTTGTTTGTATCATGCAATGTGTATATCTCGGTCCACCATTTTTTCTGTTTTTCACTCCTTTAGTTCCTCTTTCTGCATCATCTCCCCTGAGACCTTCCACATCCCACCAGTTATTCTCCTATGCTGGAAATTTCCTTCTCGCTCCTGTACAATATAGTCCGAGAAGCAACAACGTACTTCTGAATTGTATAACTTTTGGTGCAAGAGCTGTATGCTGCTCAGAAAAAACTGAAATTTCTCATTTATTCATGAAGCGAGTTTATATTTTATCCAGTATAGTCTAAAAATGATGGCTCTGATAACTAAACGTGTCTGGGAATATTGAGGCTGCATTTACAGTAGCAAGTTCCTTTGGAAAATCAGGCCCTTTTTTGGAAGAACATGCTAAGTGTCCACACACAAAATGTACTTTTGATCATTTCAAATAGCGGATCGATCTTTTGATCTGCTTTTTTTGTGTGTGGATGTGCTCTTCCAAAAGATCTTCCAGAAGACTGATGCGGCCTGAGAGGTAAATAACCCTCTTTGAAATAAAAAAATTATACTCAATACTTGAGAAAAAGAGAATCTTGACAATGCCATGCTCCAAGAGACACATCTGACAGATCGGAAGTTTATAAATTGAATAGATTAGGCAGAACCATTTTTAATTATTTCAATTCTAAAAGGAGCATTGCTATACTAATCCATAAAAAGTTGACTGTTACTATTCTGAGCACACTCTCCAACAGCAAGAGCAGATTTATTGTCCTCAATGCTAAAATTGGTAATTCTATAACTATATCTACCAATATTTATGGATCAGACCAGGCTGACTTCCCATTTTTTCGTAATTTAAGTATAAATGGGCCATCAACTGAGTATTATAGCTAAAGACTAACAGAATTCTATTCCTCTCTTGATAAATCTTTTCCTATCTCCATATAAAAACACAAATACTTGTGAGGTACTTAATACATATGTGGTTGATTTAGGTTTACAGGATGTGTGGAGAGACTTAGTAATCCTATAGTCAGAAGTTACAGAAATTTTTCTTACAGCTGATTCAACTTATTTAAGATTTAGCTATTCCTTCAGTGTCACAAGACTTGATCAGTTGTGCCACAAATTGTGGCATTGGTAATATTATTATAACTGAACATGCACCTATGCACTTTTTTGGCTCCCAGTTTGCACCCCCAACTAAAATGTGCAGATTAAATGACTACGCTTTTTAATGTAGCATTTGTCAACTCTACCCAACAAAAGTTATAACTTTAAAAAAAAAAATCTTCTCATGCCCCACTTCATTATTTGACACTCCCTGGGAAGTCTTTAATGCCTATCAGAGGTTGTATAATCTCTTATGCCATCGTTAAAAATAAAAGGAGAGAACATGGAGTTGATGCCCTCTTGAAAGGAATTAAGGCTCTGGATGTAGACTATGCTTCTGCCCCCTCCTCAAAAACAAGTCAGAATCCCCCATCAGTTTAAGATATGCAGTCAACAAACTTGTCCCAAAAGACTGCTCTATTTTCTTTGAAATCAAACTACAGGGAATCTGTTGAGACAGCTGGCAAGCTGAAGGCATACAGACTTAATCACAAGGCTAACACAAATAAGACTGGTGCTATTTGTGGTACTAGCAGCAAGTTATGTACAACACATTGAGATATTAATAAACAATCTCAACAGCATTCTTCTAGCATTTGCAAACAGGTTTATTCAAAACTATACAGAGCTGGAGCGAAAACAAGTAAAGATGCCCCAGACAACTTTTCAGTGGATTGTGTCAGGCACACATGGCTCACTCTCACAAGAAGCTTTTCATTTCCTCCCAAGAAATCCATCTATAAATGAAATGAAGATTGCAAAGACTTCTGTTGCATACAGGTTCCCCACTGAATTCTATAGAAAGTTCTCTGAAACCTTAATGCCTGAGTTACTAAATTTGGTCAATGAGGCTCAGAATGAGCAACTCCTTCTCCTACTCAGAGAAGAAGTAATTTCAGTTATTCCAAAACTGAATAAAGACCTTGGACTACATAGTAATTACAGACCAATTTCCTTAATCACTTGTAATGCAAAGATAGCTAAAGCATTTGCTATGAGACTGCACAAAGCTGACTCATGCATTATGTCGTAGAACCTCAGAGTTATGAACAGCTTGAGAATGCTGAATAAAATGTTACGGTTCCTTTAAAAGTTAACTACTGAATATTAACTTAACACAGCTTTAAAACTGTACTATGCAGCAGAAGAATGCTGCTTTCAATGATCTTAAATGACACAAGCACAGAGTTTCCTTACCCTATCAACTTTTTAATCAGTTTATGTTTTACAGGATACTGAACTGTTTTTTCCCTCCTCAACTGCAGCCTGAACCAGCCTGAGCCCTTAACTGACATTTCTTTAAATGCTAAAAAGCTCTCTGACTGCATAGGCTGGGATTAGCTTTTTTAAATATTACCAAAATGGGGGCTCAGTAATGTTACTGTTTGGATTAAGGTTTTAGTGACAAACTGTATTCCCCCACCTTTGCTCTTTTTATTAGAGAGAGGTATGAGGCACAGCTGCCCCATTTCTCCTCCATTTGATGTATTTCTAGAACCTTTAGCCATTGCCATCAGAACAAATCAACTATTCATTGTATCAAGGTAGGTCAAATAGAGTACAAAACGATGCCCTTTCATTTGTATCTAAGTCTGAAGACACCATTCCTGCCTTCTCCTCACTTAGTAAATTTGAAATCATCATAGGATATAAAATTAATCTGGGGTATGTTTGAAATCTCAGGCAACAAGTACTGTATGTCCACAAAGGCCTTCTCAAATTGGGGCTTTCAATTGTAATCCCTTTATATGGATTACTTAATACCATTTCCTAAATATATTTAAGGTTCTCATAACCTAAATATGGAACCAATTAAGAACATAAGAACATAAGAATGGCCATACTGGGTCAGACCAAAGGTCCATCGAGCCCAGCATCCCATCTGCCGACGGTGGCCAATGCCAGGTGCCCCAGAGAAGGAGAACAGAAGACAATGATCAAGTGATTTATCTCCTGCCATCCATCTCCTGCCCTTGTTCTGAAGGCTAGGGCACCATACTTTATCCCTGGCTAATAGCCATTTATGGACCTAACCTGCAAAAATTTATCAAGCTCTTTTTTAAACCCTAATAGAGTCCTGGCCTTCACAGCCTCCTCGGGCAAGGAGTTCCACAGGTTGACTGTGCGCTGTGTGAAGAAAAATTTCCTTTTATTAGTTTTGAACCTACTACCCATCAATTTCATTTGGTGTCCCCTAGTTCTTGTATTATGGGAAAAGGTAAATAATTTTTCTATATTCACTTTCTCCACACCATTCATGATTTTATATACCTCTATCATATCGCCCCTCAATCGCCTTTTTTCCAAACTGAAAAGTCCCAGTCTCTCTAGCCTCTCCCCATATGGGACCCTTTCCAAGCCCCTAATCATCTTAGTCGCCCTTTTCTGAACCTTTTCTAATGCCAATATATCTTTTTTGAGGTGAGGAGACCACATCTGCACGCAGTACTCAAGATGTGGGCGTACCATAGTTTTATATAGGGGAAGTATGATATCTTTTGTCTTATTATCGATCCCTTTTTTAATAATTCCTAACATCCTATTTGCCTTACTAACTGCCGCTGCACACTGCGTGGATGTCTTCAGAGAACTATCCACTATAACTCCTAGATCCCTTTCCTGATCTGTCGTAGCTAAATTTGACCCCATCATGTAGTACGTGTAATTTGGGTTATTTTTTCCAACAATTATTGCCCATCTGGCTAAGGTTCTCTAACCCTCAATTCTGGGGGAAAAAAAATAATGTAATGAAAATGACTGTCCATTCCAGAAATCTGCATATCCTCAGAGACTCTCTAATTCTATTCCTCAAACTTATTTGAAGAAAATCAGTAATATTTCCAGAACCTTCCTTCAAATGCAGGTAAGAAACGCACACTGGGTCAGAACAAATTATAGCGCCCCCATCTATGCAAAGATTTTATTCTTCCAATTTAGAAAATTATCATATCCCAATTTTGTTCAGACAAGCACCTTTGTGGTCCTCAGCTGTGACCACAGACACACCAACGTGGGTTCCAATTAAACAAGAACTAGTATGCTCTTCTCATCCTTTTAGGCATCATAAGCCCAAATAATGATATGCGATATCTCCAGAGATCCCACAAAATAATGGTCAAGCTTGGCTACAAAGTTCTCCTTTCATTTTTCCTCCATGGATCAATCCTATCCTTAAAATTGTTGGCAACCTTGATGTGGAAAAATTGGATGAATATAGGAATCATGTCTGTGACACATAGTAGTAATGATAAATTAAAACCATTTGTATATCTCCAGCAACAATTGGTCTTGCCCTGCTCCAGAATACAGAAAGATCTCCAGTTAAGAGCATTTCTTTACTAATGTATTTGGACCAGATTATGAACTGAAGCATTTATTATTCTGGAGGAAGCCTGATGAATTTATTCAGTCAGCTGTATCTTTTCTGGGGGAAAAAAAAAAGCCTGTCAAAAATTGATAGTTTGAGACTTGATTGGAATAGAAATGTTATTGTGGTGAATCCAATGCTTTTTCGTAGTGTGGTAAGCCTGGGAGCCCCATTTGTCCATATTGTTGGGCTCTGCAAATTCCCTGAAGGGGGAGAGGGGAAGGGACCCAGATTTGCCCCCCACTCTGGTTCCAGACCCAGGGCCGGCCTTATGACTTCTGGGGACCTAGGAGCCTAAGCATCTGCACCCCACACCCCCCAGTGGGTAGCAATGCTGAATGCAACCTCCCATAGATCAAACATTTTGGAAGTGCCACTGTATCAAGAGTTTCTGGTATGAGGTTGTTCAAAGAACCAGTTTGATACTGGATACTAAGATGGAGCCCTCCTTAAATTTCAGTCTTGGCTATATTCCTGGTACCTGAAGATTACCTCTTCCCCTCCCCCACCAGCATCATACTGTGCACAAGACAAGGGGAGAGATCAGTCAGACATTTTGAAAAGCCTGGAGTGAGCTGGCCACAGGCTCCCGTGGGGCTGCTGGCTGTGAGCCACCTAGGTAAGCGCCTCCCAGACAAAACCTGCCCCTGGCGCTCAGCCCTTCAAGCTCCCAAACTCTCTGCCCCAGGTCACCATCCTCACCCTCCACAACATCCCTCCCAGCAGGTCACAGCTCCCTCCCAGACCATGCAGCTCCTCCTATAACCCTCCCCCAGGCCAGAATCCTCTCCTGCCCCCAAACCCCTCCCCGACCTGGCACCACAATCCACTGCCTCAGGTCACACTCCCTTCCTTCACCCAAACTCTTTCTTAAACCTCTCAGTCTCTTGCACCCCAGTCCTCTACTCCAAGCTCCCTTCTGTATTCAACCTCCATCCCAGACCCCACACTGCCTTCATAGAAAAACGTGGCCCTGGGCCACTTGCCAAATAGTTGGAGTGCCCCAACCACCACTAAAAATTATTGCCCACCCCTGCTCTGTCCTCATACCACGCTCTAACTGGTGCTATTTTGTCTTCCTAAAATTTCCCATTAGTTTAATCCACATTGGGTATTCTTCACTTTCTGTCCTATAAACTGCACTTTTAATAGTTGCTGCATTTTATCCCAGAAGAGGCTGCACTCCATTAGATGATGTAATTCCTTCTATGTGGTTTATAAAACATTTTGGTACCGTTTGGGATGAAAGACAATTTTTGTACAGCCATTAGGTAGAATTTACTTCTGGTATAAAACCACTAAAGTCTGATGTTAATCTATTAGAAAACAGGCAACAGGTGTACATAATGATGTACAGTAAGTTAAATTTGCCAATTCATACATCCTTCTGTCCAAAGAACTTACATTTTAAAGGAAGAAGTTAATGTATTACAAAACAGCTACCTTCAAAGATGCAAAACTCAACTGGAAATCTGGCAGATACTTCATTAATACATATTTCAGAGTGAGTGAGTGAGTGAATGTGTGTGTGTGTGTGGAGAGAGCTGGGAAAGTCATTAGCTAAAATTATCTCTTGTAGGTAAAAGCAGGCTGTGGCATGCAGGCTGATGAAAATTAGAGGCAATAATGCTATGCAGCAGAAGTCTTACCCTTCACCTGTATTTGTGAAGCTTTCAGCATCAAAAAGATTTTTCTCACAAGAATACAGATTAGTGTACAAATGAGAAGAAAACCTACACATTATTTCTATTAACTGCAGCAAAAAGAAACGAGAAAGTCTTGTAACTGGGAAAGTTCCTTACCTTGAAAAGTTGAGGAAATGAACATGTCTGGTGAATAAATAAGGCTGCTCAGCAGTGCTTATGTTTTTAATCAATTCCATCTAAAAAAAATTAAACAAGAATTACAACTAAATTAAAATTACCGAATTAAACCAACTTGTGTTTTTGGACACAAATGGCAACACTCAAACACCTTATCAACATTTACTTGTTAAGACCTACTCACAAAAAAACAAAACAAAAAAACCCCCACCAGACTATGACTGCAAGTCTAGTGCTTGTCACCCATGTAAAAAGGGACAGTCAGCAGAGCTCCAAGAATCCAAAAACACCAATTTTACCACTCTAGTAGGAATAAGTATACTGTACCGCAAGTTTACATGCTTCCAAAAGTCAATTTATACTTTAGAGCAGGGGTGAGCAAAGCTTTTACACTGGGCCCCACTTTTCATCCTCAATTAGCCTCCCATCCCCTTCCTCACCTATCTACTGTAATACAAACAAATGGAAATTGGGATTACGTTTATATGAAAAAAAAATCCCTTTTGGCCTGTGTAAGAAATATGCATAGAATGTAAAAACTTTATTCATTGGTATACCAATGTGAATGTACATACATAAGAAACATAGCTCAACAATTTTAATGAGATGGATGAGCCTGAGACTCAGAAGTCGATTGTACTGCACCCCCTTAGGAAATTTCATGCCACCCTGAGGGGACCCACCCCCCACTTGGCACACCCGTTTTAGAGAAAGATACAAACTAAAATCCTAACTCTAAATGTACCCAAATCTGGATCTGAATTTTGAAAGTGGCCTCTATTTTCAAAATGGATCTAAATCACTAACCACAATTTCCAAACGTGAAGTGTTCGAAAATGTGGGTTCAGACCATTACTGATTTTACATAATGATAGTAGTTCCTATCATTGCCAGAGTACTGAATGGATTGATGTCTGCTCATAGATATATAACTGACCTTTCCTCTTTCTTCTTTTGCATAGCATATTGAACATGTGAATATAATCAACATTTCACATAAATCCCTTTTCAAGTAATGGTGTTTTGGCCTATTGTTTTCAACACATTTTAGCAGTTTTTAGAATTAATTTAATTTCACATTATTAAATATAATTAACACTTGGCCATGTAAAATAGCTGACATGAAAAACTGTGGAAGTTTGTGTATGTATGTGTGCAGACTTCTAGTTTTCACAGCATTCTGGAAAATGTCAAGGGCTGAACACATTAAATGAAATATATGCAAAAAAATTCCAAGCATTCTTGTTACTCTGACTTCCTGACTTCTGCTTTTCTCTCATTTTCTAACTGACATCATCAAAAACTTCAAGGCTGCATTAGGGAATAAAAGACACTGAACATAACTGCATTTGAAGAGCACAATAATTACACCAGTAATTTTACAAACTAGGTAGTGGACACTAATACACAACATGGGAACAGTTCATAAAGAAAAATAGCCATGGAAGACAAAGAATTGCTCTAAAATTGTGCTCCAATTTATATAAACTCATTTACTAAACTCATGAAAAAAAATTTGAGGGGTCACAAATTTAAAAGATGGTTTCCCCTCAATATTATCAAAGTTTTTTTTTCCTTAAAATTGTATGGCATCTTACTTGCAACATGAAAAACAGAGAAATCTGGCATCATGCCTATCATTTAACAGTGTTTCTTAACCAGGGGCATGCTGAAGTCTTCCAGAGGGTACATCAACTCATCTAGATATTTGCCTAGTTTTACAACAGGCTACATAAAAACACGTGGGAAGTCAGTGCAATCTTAAAGTTCATTCAGACAATGACTTGTTTCTACTGCTTTATATGGCTTATGCTGAAATGTAAGTACAATATTTCTATTCCAATTTATTTATTTGATAATGAGATGGTATAAAGTTAGCACAGTAGTTGTCTTCTGTGATATTTTTGCCTGTTTTTGTAAGTAAATAATTTTTAAGTGAGGTGTAACTTGGTGGTTTGCAAAACAAATCTAACTCCTGAAAAGAGCACAGTAATCCGGATACACATGACAATCTGGAAAGTTTGAATGACACTTGTTTCAAAACCCCAGATTACCTTAGGACCATCTTTCTCACCTGACAGTATGAGAAGCCTGGGAGTACCGTTTTTTTTTGTTTGTTTTTTTTTAAATAAGGCGTACTTTATTTAAAAACACATTGAGGAACACTGATTTAAGACATATGAAATCAACAGAGATCTAATGAGTCCTCACGCTAAAAAAGCAACAGAGTTTGATAGAAAATGGTCTCTTGACTATAGGTATATTACAGTCTATAGAAGGGACATCATTCTCTGTCAATTTATATAGGACAGTTTGAAAATCCAATGGCAACTTGACCATCTACCTTCTGAAAACAAATTACAAACGGGCATGCATCTTTCCTTCTCTTATTCTGGGTTGAGAATTTTGGAACGACAAACCTACACAGAAGTGTGCCAGACTGGAAGAAGATACCCTACTACTATGGAAAATCTAAAATTCACTTTTACCAACTGATTCCCTTTTTCATCTGGTGTTCCTTTGTCACTGGTTTAATTCGTAGATAACAGTCTAATTCTTGTACTTTATACACATCTATTTTAGGTTTTTCCAAGGTGTCTATCACAACTGCATCCCAACTCTCATGCCAAACCTTGTACACTGCATGCAGTAGTTAGAATAAAATGGCAATTGGATTTTTATAGTTTCAGATACACACATGCTCTCTCCCCCTGCCCTCAGAGATATGTATGAGGAGCAGTGATGCAGCCCTAGAGGGTTGTCACGTCTATCCTTTTAAGCATGGCCCCCTACTGATGGATTGTCATTCTGGCTCTAGCACAGTGGTGCGCAACCTTTTTCATCCATGACCCCCATATTTTATTGCACTTGTGTCGTGACCCCCAAAATAGCGAGAAGAGCCATTTTTTCAAATTCAGTTACAAAATCAATACTTCAAGAGCTGCAATGCACATGAACATGAGGTGATCCTTAATAAATAACGTCAAACTATACTTTTTGTCACCCCTACTTTAAGAACAGCACACACATAATGATTTGTACAATTTAGAAAGTTAAGTTACCCCCATCTCCAGGTTTCACTCACCTCAGCCCCCAAACCCGCCCTCCTATCCCCAAGCTTTAACCCCCATCCGCAAGCTTTACCCTCTATCAGCCCCCAACCCACCCCTCAACCCCAGGCTTGACCACTATTAGCCCGAAACCCACCCCCGCATCCCCAGGCTTAACTCCTACCAGCCTCAAACCCCAAGCTTTTCTCTCCATCAGCTTCAAACCCACCACTCCAACCCCAGGTTTTACCTGACGCAAATGATGAGCTCTGAGCACTGCTCCTCCATGGCCACCACCTCCCCTCACTGCTCCCCACTGCCATCGCCGCCTCCTCAGCATGGCTCTGGCAGGACAGGCTTGGCCGCCCCTCTCCCCAGCTCTCCTTTCCCCATGTGCAGCATGTGGGTGGCTACCAGCTTCCTCTTCCGGGGATCCCTGCCACCACTAATTCCTCTTGCGGCTCTGGAGGCTGCTGCCACTTAAACATAATAACTAAATCCAGTTTTAACTGAGGGCTTTGTTTAAATGGCGGCAGCCTCCAGAGTCGCAAGAGGAGTCAGCAGTGGCAGTGCTCCGAGCCGCAAGTGGCTCCTTAAAGAGCTGCACGTGGCTCCGGAGCTGCAACCCTCAGGAAGACATCCTGAGCACCCAAGGGTGTCGCGACCCACAGGTTGCGAACCACTGCTCTAGCACATGTGAGATCAAGTGTACCTTTACTGGCTGCAGTCTACAGGGATTATAGACTTTATGGAAGGGACAAAGAAAAGTAAGGGCTGAAAGGGAGAAAGAGAAGAAGGAGAGATGTTAAGGAAAAATAAAAGGGGAAATACTCTTTAATATCCTAATCTCCTACCAATGAATTCTTATATTTAGGTGTAAAAATAAGCAGGTAATTAATCCTTGAGGCAATCCTGACAAGTTCCATGATATCTCCAACTAATGCAGCCTGTGGCAATGCCAAAGTTCGGTTGCTGGCTGAAAGCGAGTTCCTACTGGTAAGTATATGCAATGAATTGTATTTAAGACAAAATACATTAGGTAGACTGTACTGACAAGAATTAGCAAACAAACCCAAATCAGAAACAATGGTCTATCAGCCCTACAAGAGCAAAATGCACTAGTACAGGTTCTCTGCCACGATTAGAGATGTCCCTATTATAAAACAATTTATTATCTGGTAAGAAAGAAAAGCCTGATTCTACAAATCTATGAGGTATGGTTAGGCTAACCTTGTTCCTGGGCTCCAGGCCTCTGTTCAGGCTACTAGCCCCACGGCCAGGATGCCATTGTCCTCCTTGAGGTGACGGGGGATGGTGGTCTGGGGGGAAACCGGGTCCCACCCACTTGTTCCACGTTCTGGCCCAGGGAGCGTATGTGGCTGCTACTGGTGGGGAAGGGCTCCCCTCACCCTGGACGCCGCAGCTCTTCTCCCTGGGCCCCTTCCCCAGATGATCCTCTGCCTCCTCCAGGTAGTGGCAGCAGCAGCAGCAGCACGTTCTCCCTCCTGGGTCCACTCCCCCCATGCAGTCAGTCTGTTCCAGCCTCATGCCGAATCTCAGGGCTGCCTGGACAGGAGCCTTAGCCCCTTGCTGCTGAGTACTCCTCCCCTCCTCTGCTGTTCCTAGAAAACTCCCCTTGCCTCCTATGTGCTCCTCAATCACCCTCCTCCCACACTGGGCAAAGGCTTTTTAAAGGAAGTCTTAAGTGGGACCAGCTGGCCCCAACTGACCCAGGGCAGCCTCCTCCCCCACTCCATTCGTTTGTTTGCCAGCCCTGCTTTTCCCTCTTGTACTCACTCCCTGGCCGTATCCTGTCACAGAGAGAACAGTGATTAAACCCAGACAACAGAGTTTTATCCTAGGTCTTGAATAGCTCCCAACTCAAAGAGCAAATCAGGCCCTAAATTAAAAGTATTTACCAACATGATGTCTTCTTTGGATTCTCAACTTTAATGTTGTTGTAACAGTTTTCTACACTGAATTTTAAACAAACCTGTCAACTACACAAGCCCAGATCCAGATGCATATACAAACAGCAGACCTGAAAGTCAAACTATTTTAAAAAGAAAATACTATCTTAAACCCACCAAAGCAAGAACCTCAATGAAGGGTAAAACTTAGTAGAGACTTCCTCCTTCTTACCAGGAAGTCCCAGGTTACTATCCTCATCCCAAGGAGATCTTCCGTCATGCTGTCAAAAAAATCCATCAAGTCAGGATGGATCAGGATCATCAATGTTTGAATTCAGACAGCTACTGCATTTGCAGAAGAAAACCACCAGATGGCATAGTGAAATGCTCAACAAGAGAGCTGGATGGGGCCCCATGTATAAATGTGGTAGTTGGCATACAGCCATATCAATGATCAAAAACTAAATTCAGACCTGAAGATTGCACATTTTGATTTTCCTCTATCAACATTTATTAGCTTCCTTGTTTGGAGCAGCTGCCTCTTGTCTTTAGTTTATAAAAATCAAGCTTTTGTTTAATCAGAAACAAAATCAGCAGATAATCCTGCTTGAAGAATTTGTTTGCTGTCCAAATACGTGTGTGTGTTTGAACTGCTGCATTCTAGCAGAAGGAATTTAAGTTCAGAATGTAAAAATATGGAGGCTGGCATGGCTTTCCAACTGCACAGTGGTGTCAGTTTACAATTTCCACTAATACTAATGCAAACAGAAAAACACGCTCTCTGCCTCTCTCTGTCAGAACATTTTACCTTCTGACTGTCTTAATCCCTAGTCTTCACAAAAATCATGCAAGGTCAAGTAGATACAGGCATCTTCAGGCACTTTTTATCACTTTTTGCACTGTACTTTGTATTTCCTTTTGGTAGAAAACTCATACCTGCTTCATCATCACAGGAATGTGAATCATTCTTCATTTTAACCTTTGAGATATTGAGAATTCCTCCAAAAATTTCCTTGGTATCCACACTGCCCTGAATATTTTTCCATGGCAGATTATTATCTTTTATAACAAATTATTTGACCTTTTTACTATTTTAGTGTTCAAGTACATGTAAAACTAACTATCCAAAAAAGGGGAGAGAAGATTATGTACTTTAATAGAGCAAATTGCTCAGGTAGAGTCCTGCTCTCATTGGACACAAGTACTAGCAAATGAATACACAGGCTCACTCCTGAATCAGAGTCTAAAAAGTCTAAAAAAGAGGGTGAATGACACACACTGCAACCTAATGATGTAAAGAAAAGTTAATTAGGAGGATATTAATCATTAGTATTATTATTTCAACTATCATATGATAAAAACTACATACGATACTAATGATTATTCATTAATATTATATGTAGCATTTGTAATACTAGTTTAAATTGATTAGTATGACATCTTGGGGTACCCTGAGCCCCATACCAATACTTGGCCCCAGGATGAGAAAGTCACGTCTATGCCTGATGTGACTCAAGACTCTCACTCCTCTGGCCACAGGCAACACAAACACGAACTTCTAAGCCTCTGCAGGCTTCATGGTCTAATGTACAGCTCAGCAACAGTCACACCAAGCCCTAAGTTTTCTGAGCTTCCTTTGGGAGTACCCATGCCCCGGTTCCACTGAACATCATTTGGAACCCTCATATTAGTTACACTCACAGGAACAGTACACATCAGCTTGCAAGATTCAGCCTTGGATCACCATGCAACTTAATGCACACCACTTACACATACAGTAAACCCTTGAGATACGCGCAATCAAGTTGCGCATATTTTGGGTTCACACGACTGCTGCTCCTGTCGTGGTTTCCCTGCTCCTGTCTGGGATGGCAACCTGAATCCTGCTGCCCCTGACAGAAGTGGTTTCCTGCTCCTGTCAGAGGTGGCAGCCATTCCTGTCAAGGGCAGCAGCCTCAAGTCAGGCTGCAGTCCCTGACAGGAGCAGGGAAAAAACCACTCCCGTCAGGGACGTCAGCCTGGCTCGAGGCTGTTGCCTCTGACAGTAGTGGTTTCCCGTCAGCGGTGGCAGCTCCAAGTCAAGCTGCTGTCCCTGGCAGACAGCTCCTTGCATCGCTGGTTCTCTCAGCTCAGAGAACCAGCACTGAAAGCAGCTATTTGTATCCCGGACTCCCCAGCTGGTAGAAACTGCTAGGCAAGCAGCTGCGTGATCCTGAGCTGGGAGAAGCCAGGGGCCATGTGTCTGCCTTTTCCCCCAGCCTTCCCCAATGATTGGGCCTCATGGCCTTCATGCTTAGGACACTTTGGTGTGGGAAAAATGAATGACAATGGACAGCGTCTCCTTGAACTGTGCACGTACCACAAACACATTCTTCCGAACGAAGCCACAGCACAGAGTGTCATGGAGACACCCACACTTGAAGCACTGGCAACAACTAGATGTGGTCATCACTAGGTGTAATAACCTCAAAAACGTCCTTCTGACATGCAGCTATCATAGTGCTGACTGTGATACAGATCACTCGCTAGTTTGCTCCAAGCTCAAGCTGAGACCCAAGAAGCTGTACCACTCTAAACCTGCTGGAAGGCCCCGCATTGACGCCAGAAAGACCGCAAACTTGGAGAAAGCTGAAAAGTTCAGAGAGACCCTCCAGGAAAATCTGCGCAGCGGCCCTGGGGGCGTCGATGCGACATCCAAATGGCAACATCTGAGGGATACAGTTTACAACACGGCCTTGTCGGTGTTTGGAAGAAGAGCTAGAAACACGAACGACTGGTTCGAAGCTAACTCTGATGAGATGATTCCAGTCATTGAAAAGAAGCGCGCTGCACTCCTGGAGTACAAACGCTCACCAAGCCAGAGTACCCAGCAAGCACTGAGAGAGGCCAGAAGAACAGTACAGCAGACAGCCAGGCGCTGTGCCAACAACCACTGGCTCCAGCTATGCAGCAGCATTCAGACCTGTGCCGACTTCGGTAATCTCAGAGGAATGTATGAGGGTATGAAGAAGGTATTAGGACCCACCCAGAACAAGATGGCACCTCTGAAATCCAAATCCGGTGAAGTCATCGCTGACAAAGCCAAACAGATGGAGCGCTGGGTTGAGCATTACTCCGAGCTGTACTCATGCGAGAACGTTGTGGTTGATGCAGCCCTCGATGCCGTCGAGCTCCTACCAGTAATGGACGAACTGGACCAAGAGCCGACTGTGGATGAACTGAAGGCAGCCATCGACAGCATTGCAGCTGGAAAGGCCCCTGGTCAGGATGGTATACCACCAGAGGTAATCAAATGTGCCGCGGACACACTCCTGGAACCCCTGCATGAGCTACTGTGCCTGTGCTGGAAAGAGGGTGAGGTTCCACAGGATGTGTGCGACGCTAACATTGTAACGCTGTATAAGAACAAAGGAGACAGAAGCGACTGCAACAACTACCGTGGAATCTCCCTCCTAAGCATCACTGGTAAACTGTTTGCTCGCGTCATCCTTGGCAGACTCCAGAAGATTGCTGAGAGGGTGTACCCCGCATCACAGTGCGGATTCCGTGCAGAGAGGTCTACCGTTGATATGGTCTTCTCTCTAAGGCAGCTGCAGGAGAAGTGCAGGGAGCAGAGAAAGCCACTCTACATAGCCTTGATCGACTTGACCAAGGCTTTTGACTTGGTCAGCAGGGATGGTCTGTTCAAACTGCTCCACAAGATAGGCTGTCCTCCACGGTTACTCAAGATGATCCAGTCGTTCCACGAAAACATGAGAGGAACCATCCAATATGACGGCGCATTATCAGATGCTTTCAGAATCAGGAGCGGCGTCAAACAAGGATGCGTGCTTGCTCCGACATTGTTTGGGATCTTCTTTGCACTCCTCCTGAAGCATGCCTTTGGATCTTCAACAGAGGGCATCTTGCTGCACACAAGATCTGATGGGAAACTGTTTAACCTTGCAAGGCTGAAAGCGAAGTCTAAAGTACGAGAAGTCCTCATCAGAGACATGCTGTTTGCAGACGATGGTGCTGTAGTGTCTCACACAGAAGACCAGCTTCAAAAACTGCTGGATCGGTTCTCCAAAGCGTGCAAGGACTTTGGGCTTACCATCAGCCTAAAGAAGACGAATGTACTCGGTCAGGATGTTGCTGAATCCCCATCAATCAGCACTGACAACTATACGTTAGAGGTTGTCCACGAGTTTGTTTACCTAGGGTCCACCATCACTGACACCCTGTCGTTGGACACTGAGCTAAACAGGAGGATCGGAAAAGCGTCCACAGCTCTGTCCAGACTCAGCAAGAGAGTGTGGAATAACAACAAGCTGTACACGCACACCAAAATGCAAGTCTACAGAGCCTGCATCCTCAGCACCCTCCTTTATGGCAGCGAGACTTGGACCCTGTATGCCTGCCAGGAAAAGAGGCTGAACGTCTTCCACTTGCACTGCCTCAGGCGCATCCTTGGAATATCATGGAAGGACAGAGTGACCAACACTGCTGTCCTCGAGCAAGCTGGAATCCCAACCATGCACACCCTCCTCAGGCAGTGTCAACTCAGCTGGCTTGGCCACGTCCACAGGATGAACGATGGAAGGATTCCAAAAGACAGCCTGTATGGTAAGCTAGCCTCTGGCAAAAGACCTCCCGGACGCCCCCAGTTGCGTTACGAAGATGTCTGCAAGAGAGACCTCAGAGAGGTAGACATCGAGCTGGACAACTGGGAAGATCTAGCAGATGACCGCAGCAGATGGAGGCAGGGGTTACACAAGGGCCTTCAGAAGGGCGAGATGAAGATCAGACAGCTAGCAGAGGAGAAGCGAGTGCACAGAAAGCACACTAAGGACTTGCCAGACACCCACTACATCTGCAAGAGATGCAGCAAGGACTGTCACTCTCGTGTGGGTCTTTATAGTCACAATAGACGCTGTAAATGAAGTCCTCAATTGAAACTTTAAAGGGTGCGATCCATAGTCTATGCAGACTGAAGGATGCCTACTACTCCCCAATGTATGCGAAATTTGATTTACATGGAGGTTGCTCAGAACACAAACTCTGTGTAAATCAAGAGATTACTGTATAGTGAAAACCAGAATAAATGTATTATCAAAGAACAGAAATTCAAGTGATAGTGAGAATTTTGGAAACAAATAGTAACCAATAAAATAAAGTTATGACATGCTTTCTAGAGATTAAACTTAACTAACTATGCATTCCCCCTCGCACCTATCTCCTCCAGTATAGGTCCCCCAAAGTCCCTTCTCCAATGTGTCCTGTTTGGC
This sequence comes from Carettochelys insculpta, assembly GCF_033958435.1. NCBI lineage: Eukaryota > Metazoa > Chordata > Testudines > Carettochelyidae > Carettochelys > Carettochelys insculpta. The sequence continues at coordinate 96,024,410 of NC_134139.1, forward strand.
CGAGACCTTTTTTCATATTAGTAAGACCACTGGCAGCTTGTACTCGCAGAATGAAGGAATATGTGGTGGTTCATATGCAGCCCAGATCGGATTTCAGAAGTTCATAGTCTTAGCCTTAAATCAGGTATCTCCTGCTATTTTGTTTTTCCCTCCAGCTCCTGAAGTCTATGGATTAGTATTTTGCTTGTATGGTAAATGGATGATCATTGTGAGCCATATATTATTCCATTTGCAAGTGAACCACCAGACTAAGGTTAGTGTCTCTTCACTCTTGCCTGTCAGGAGTATGTGGACATCTTTTGTTGATCTCCTCTTAACTTACAGGCCTAGAGAACACAATTTTCAGCATACATCATGTTTTCTCACAATGCTTATGACCAGTGTGATACATGCTTTCAATAAGGAACTTATACGACATTCTTTGGTGAATCCATGGGATCCCCATATCCAGAGCTTTTTTTCCATTGGAATGCTGTTGAACAGCATAATGCCACCTTTTTTCCCCTGCCTACTGCCCCACTGGGACTTTGCTGCCAGCCCAACCTTACTCAGGTGTGTGGTCAAGTGGGGCTGGAGCTAGGGGGGCGGGAAAGGGGAGGCTGGGTCCAGCGCAGCATGGAGGGGGTGCCAGAGCCCGGCACAGTGCGGGGTAGAGCCTCCACCCCCAGAACTCCCACCATGTCACAGGGCCAGGGCCGGAGCCTTGTACAGTGTGGGGCTGAGGCCTACAAGGCATGGGGCTAGGTAGGGCCAGAGCCCCTGTGGAGTCTGCAGCACTGAACCCTGAAGAACTTCCTGCAGGCTTGTTTCTCTCCCCCTCCCTAGTGGGCATGTGGAGTCTGGACAGGAGGGAGGGTCCAGGAGTGGGCTGGGGTTTGGGGATTTGGGTGGGAGGTAAAGTGCAGCAATGGTGGGGGGTTCAGGAGTGGGCTGGAGGTGAGAGGTTTGAGTGGGAGGGAGGGTGCAGGAACAGGATGAGGGTGGAGGTCTGGGCAGGCGGGGATGTAGGAGCAGATTGGGGTGTGCTAGGCAGGAGGAGGGAGCAGGAGCTGGCTGGGTGAAGGGGGGATGCTAAAGCACTGTGTGTGCCCCCACAGGGGAAACATCAGCAGGAAGAAATGCCCTGGAGAGACTTTTTGGAGACATGGTCTCAGTTACTGCCCACCCCCACTGCTCTGATTGGCAGGTATTCTGGACAGTCAGAGTGGCAAGGGAAGCCTCTCTCCAGGCAACCTCTGTGGCTGGGGCTCCCTAGTTCAGCAACATCTCTGGTCCTGCTGGACCACAAATGTTGCTTGACCAGAAAACCCAGGATAAGAGAGGTTCAACCTGTGTTAAAATCCTAGATATTTTTAGGTATTTAAAAAAAAACCAAACAAGACACCTCAGCCGGAGGGAGATATAAAGACTGGAACAGTAAAGCTCTGCATCTTAATTTATTAAAATCTGCCTTCCTGAAATCCATTGTCTCTGTTTTGCTGTTCTCCCTCTTACCATTCCTTAGAGCCATGAACTCTATGATTTCAAGGTCATTTTCCTCCAAGCTACCTTCCACTTTCAACTTCTCAACCAGTTCCCTATTTATTAAAATCAAATCTAGAACAGCTTTCCCCCAATATCTTTTTCCATCTTCTGAAATTTAAAAAAAAAAAAAAATCTGTCTTCAGTACAGCCTGAGAACTTTCTGAATAGTTTGTGCCTTGCTGTGTTAGTTTCCCAACATACGAGTGGATAGCTGAAGTTGCCCATCACCATCAAATCCTGCTCTTCATCTCTGCTTATAAATGAAATTGGCAAATCATTGTGGTTTAAGGTATAGAAACAACAAAAGCTCTTCAGCTGACTGATTTCTGGCACAATATGAAGTAACAAAATGTCTCTTCCAAAGCCAAAGCAGTGATGAGGGTCTGAACCCACATGCTGCTGGAGAGGGTGCACTGGAATTAGGTAGGCTGATGGCCATTAGAGCGTGCCTGACCAAAGCGCACATGCAGGAACTGAGCTGATAATCCCATCTCACATGGTAATGTAAATACATCCATGGGAACTCTGCAACATTGCAGCTTACAAAGGGTTTTAAAAATTGCTTTTCCAGTCTTGCCCATGTCGTCAGTGGTGCCCCTGGAAGAGCCATTACTGAACTGGAAGCACTTTTGTTAGAGTGAAGTGACTACGTAGTCTGGAAAAATTACTGTGGTCACAGTTGCCTCGGACAGTGACAGCTGGATGAAAGTGGGTGTGGGTGCCTGGTTCTGGGGGAGGAATAGGGAGAGCATTGGGTTATAGCAGGGGACTGGGGCTACCTGGCTCAGGGGGAGGGGGGGGCATTGGGTCTGAGGGAGGGAAAAGCATTGTTCCTCCTAAGCATTAAGAAAATCTGGCAATCCTGCTTAGGCCCTGCAAGAGGGCTACAGCGATGGCTCAGGCTCTGTGGGGGGGGTTATCAAGCCACCAAGAGTTGGCTTGGGGCTTGTGGGGGGGCAGTTAAGCCACCCATGGGTGGTTTGGGTCCTACGTGGGGGGGGGGGCAGTTAAGCTGCCTAGGGGCAGTTTGAGCCCGAGTTGAGGGCGGGTGGGGTTGGGGCATCAGATTGGGGCTTGAGTTCCACCACCTTTTTTCTAGGAAAAAAAGCACTGCCCATATCCACGATCTCTCTGGTAATTGGCAACAAGAGGCCTGTATGTCACAGCCAGGTACAAACCCAGCCATTTACTTCCACCACAGAGTTTGTTTAGAACCTTTTGAACAGTATCTGGCTACAGCAATACTGTATCTCTAATTATACACACACAGAGGACAGAATGGGCAAATGTCATCCGATGAGATGGGTTAAAGAAGGCAGGGAAGAAGACACTACTACCAGAACCTGTCTTAAGTACATGCAGTCACATAAGGTATCCAAAAGTTCTTACTTTTACTTGACTACAGTGAATGAAGTGATGCACTCAGATGAGTTTTTGCAGGATCAGGGCCTAAACACACTTCTTCCCATCCTTGCTCTAGTGTAAGCATTAAGGTGTTCATTTTATGGACAGAGAAATGAAGCACAGAGATTAAGTAAATAGGTTACAGTGACACAAGGTGCCTGTAGCGGAGTCAGGATTTGAGCCTAAATTTCCTTCGATCCATGCCAACACCTTTATCACAAGACCACACCTTTCCTCTTGCTGCTAAGCAGCTTTAAGAGGTCACTGGCTACTACATCAGATTACAGATAGGGGAAAATTCCAGTCCACACACCTCTCTCACAGACACAGAAGAGACAACGAAACACAATCATCAACATGTTTCCAGGACATCAGAGAGCCACTATTGAACCAAATACAATGTATACATTGTTAACACATGTAGCCACAAAACTACAATAAAAAACCAACAAATAAAGGCATATCCGCAGCAGAGCTTTTAGACTGAGCTCTGCAACGATATATTCCCATTGATATTCCCTCAGCTTCACAATCCAATAATTTGATAACTTCTGGTGCAGAGAAGATAATACATGCGATCGTCCGCTAAAACTTATTTGCTGCCCAAGAAATAAATGCGTAATCTTCTCTGGTATTTTGCAACACCTTGATTAGAGAACAGCATGGAAAAGTCTTCGGTCTGTCAACCCGTACCAAGCATAGTCAGAAATGGAAAATGACTCCCTATTTTCTTGATGGGGAGATGTACGACAGTATAAAAATCAAACAGGTAATCAGCATGAAAGATGGGACGTGGGAACTGGGCTATGATGATTTTAGAATAAATTTCTCCATCAGTCAGTGATGAATATTCCATGAAATACACATTCAGCATAAGTGCATCGCAACAATCGTACCAACAGTTCATCTATCTCAGGGGAGGCCAACCTGCAGCTCTTGGAGCCATTAAATGTGGCTCCTCCTTGGAGCCGCGCATCGGGAGTGCTGTCCACATCTCTGAGAACTCACTGTAGCACTTGGTGGGAGAAGTCTGTGGCAGCGGCTTCAGTGAGTCGCCAGCATCGAGTTAGAGCAGGGGGCCAGGGGTGCCTGACTCTATGGGAGTCGAGAGATTGGGTTAGAGTGCGGAGCTGTGGGTGCCTGGCTCTGGAGGAAGGGGAGGACATTGAGCCACGTATTAGCCAGATAAAAATAAAGATATAATACGTGGCTCTTTGACTCTATCCACATGGTTCTTTGCACTCTATACATATGGCTCTTAGTCCCTAATTGATTTGCCACCCCAATCTATCTAGTCCAGCCTTCCGTATCTGAGTTTCAATGGCAATTATGAATAATAAGCAGTCATACAGCACCTTAGAGACTAACAAAATTATTAGCTTTTGTGGGTAAGACCCACTTCTTCATATGATTGGAGATGATTGGCAATTATGAGAGAAGGTTCCGCCTTACTAATGATTATGAGTTAACTGCACTACTTGATGCATCAGATATTACAAGAAGTCATGCTGAATAATCTCTCTCTCTTTCTTAACTTTAAAATGGAATGAGCACAAGCAACTTACCTGTTCGTTTTTGGTCAGTCTGGTTTTGTTATGAATGTCTGATGTAACCAGGTTGAACCCATGTCTCTCTGACAAGATTCTCAAAAGCAAAACCACAGTTCGACTCCCACACTTTCCAACTCTGTTGTATACCACTTGGCTAGGGAAGGGAAGTACCTAAACAAAGATCGAAAAGAAACGCAGTGAGCATACTCGTCTTTCCGGAAGCCACAGAATACTTTTGCTGTGACTCAAGAGGGAAAGATTTCCTGAATACGGCACATGTTCATCTCTAGGTCAGAAGGGCTCCACTGCACTAGCAAGCTACAAACACATATTTGGATTCTTAAGAATATAAGTGGAAGGCTCACCTGGAGAACAGTGATGGGACACAGAGATTCATCCTGTGTGGTTCCAGTTAAAGATATCCATGTAGGCAAGTCCTGACATAGACATACCACTGTTTGATGGGTTCTATTTAAACAAGTTCGTGGCCTTAAGCTTGTTGCTTACACCCAAAATCACAACACACATCATCACAATTAGCACCCTGGCTGACTGTCTTGGTAGAGACAACACAGACTGAACGGTTATGGAAAGTACGCTGATTCTCAAGCTGATCTCTTAGGGTCAACACAGACATATTTTGAAAAGGCCACATGAGGGAAGATTGTGCTGTAACTGTTCGATGGATAGAGGATTTCAGATGCCAGAGCTACTAATCTGGAACCGCAATGAAGGGTCCTGTGGCACCTTATAGACTAACAGAAAAGTTCTGAGCATGAGCTTTCATGAGCACAGACTCACTTCATCAGACGCTGGTCTTGGAAATCTGCAGGGCCAGGTATAAATAAGCCAGAGCAAGGGTGGGGATAACAAGGATAATAATATCCCCACCCTTGCTCTGGCTTATTTATACCTGGCCCTGCAGATTTCCAAGACCAGCGTCTGATGAAGTGAGTCTGTGCTCATGAAAGCTCATGCTCAAAACTTTTCTGTTAGTCTATAAGGTGCCACAGGACCCTTCGTTGCTGTTACAGATCCAGACTAACACGGCTACCCCTCCGATACTAATCTGGAACCTTTCACCAGCACTAAAACTCATTAGTCATTTTTTAAATGAACAGAATAAATCTTCCAGAGAAACATTATGCATGAATTATGCCATGAAAGCTAAGTTAAAAAGAGAGTTCAGTTGCTTCCAATTCATAAATAGATTACTTGACCCACCACACAACACTGTTAATATACTGACATATAAAGCTGTAGATAGGAACAGATTACTCAAATGAAGTTTGTGTCAGCTAATCATATGGGTCAAACTGGCCTCATCAACCACTGAATAAACCACCACCACACTCCTTCAGCTATTGTACAATTTTGACCAACTTCATCACACAGTAATTACTCAGACAGAATGTCCAACCACATTTTAACACTCATTAAAAATTCACTCTTTGATAGAAAGATCATGTGGAAGCAAGTGTTGTTTGCCGATTGACAGCTTTAGGAAACAATATTTTTCATTCTTGTCAGTTTAATGTTTAATATTTTGAATTATTTTTGGCCATTCACTATCTGAGAGAGTTTGTGAGCCTACCGGTGCGTCTGTTTGTCCCAGAATGTAGACATAAGTGCTAGGACCACCAATTTTGGTACACAGCTTCCTCTTCTCATAACGTAACGAAAGATCAGGGTTTGGTGGAGTCAGGAAAATGGAATGTGCCTGGAATGGGACTGCTTATCATAAAACCATACAGAAGAGAGACAGACTCACCACGCAGGTGAAAGAGACTGGCTTTGCCCCATGTCTAGAACTGCCCCAGCTCTAAGCCTCCCACCCTCTCCTTGGGGGGGGGGGGAAGCTTCCACCCTAACAATCCCAATTTGTACAGAAACATTGCTGACTGTATCCCTTCATGAGGGAACAAGGGGAGAGTTCACTGTTTGCCACAGCCCTCACTCTTTAAAATATAAAAAGGTTCGGCGGGTTTAAAAATGTTTGATTGCAGACGTTTCATTACTGAATGTAGTAACATCACCAATGCCTAGTAAGAGATGGTCAAACTGTTGTTTATATAGTCCTTATCAGTAATTGGTTCTTAATTAGTTACTTGTGTCTTCTATTTAAGACGAATTGCACCTGAACACGCCCTTATTAGCAGTCCTTTGATTGTCTAAGTTCGAACACCAGGTCCAAATCAGTAACTAGATCTTTAATTAGTTACTTGTGTCTTCAATTTGAGACCGGCTGTGCCCAATCCCAGTCCTATTAGCTGTTGTTCTTCTATTATCTTTTAATCTCAGGGGTTCCAACACTGGATCTAAATCAATATGCCAATTAATTGCCTCCTTTCAAGAGAGCCATACTTCCAAGAATTCTGTTCCCTGCCTAGATCTAGCCTATTGTATTACCTTCACGTTACTAACATCAAACTTGTGGCCAGTGTTGTCTTCATGCAATGAAGTTAGTGATAAGGGATCATGCCATTTAACAGCTGACTGGTGTTCATGTATACGGGTAATTAGCTGTCTTCCTGTTTGTGCTATATAATACTTAGAACAGTTTAAACATTGGATCTTATAAATCACATTGGTTTTACACATATGCTTGACCTCATCAATAAAATATCCTTTAACATACTTGCTGGTCGATGTGCTATTTTAATCCCAAATGGTTCTAATAATCGTGATGTCATCTCAGAGATATTTCTAATATATAGTAATGTTATTCTTTTGACTGAAGGATGCCTGATTGTAGTTTCTTGCTTCCTATATAGGCACCTTCTAATACAGTTCGTCGGATAACCATTCAATTTAAATACACTCCTAAGGTGATTCTCTTCCGCCTCATGACAGTCCTCACTCTGGCTGGGAAATGCAGGACGAACGTGGACCTGCACCAGCTGGGGGACATGCACTCCTCCCTGGGTGGTGTCCGTTGGAGATGAAGTGGCCGTGGAAAGACACATCTCACCTTGGCACAAGCTGCTGCAGTGAGAGAGAAAAGTGAGATTGTACTCCAGGGCAGCCTGCATCTTGAACCCTTCATCTTCAGCCCCATCCCAGAGAAATGATTTGTATAAAAGACAAAATTAATTGAGCTAAGGACCTGAACATTGCTGGGTAAATATTCTAGTGTTTTATATAATACAGAGGGATTAAAATATAGATTCAAAACAACCAGGGGAATCATGAAATACAGATAGGTAAAGAAGAACATTTCAAGTCCAAGTCACACAAGGAAAGACAGTAATTTGGAAATCATAAATGGTGAGAATGAATGAAGGATTATTCCCTGGTTTGTGTTCACAATGACACTGAAGTCCTTATGCTAAGCTGCGCTGAACTGCACTCATAGGCATTGGAAATATCGATATCTAATATTGCTGTATTGATGACTAAAATAGAGTATATTTTAAAGAAGCATTCAGTTTTATAATCTCAAAACTATTAATAATTATTAACTAAATGCCTTGGAGCAAGTTGGAAATTTTAGAACAGCAAGTTCAAATCTACCAAGGAAATAATAAGAGCCAGATAGCTAAGGAAGAATATTTCAAACCCAAGTTTCACTAGGAAAGGCAGCAATTTCGAAATCATAAATGGCAAGGATGAATGAATGAAATGAATAGTGATGAAAAGCTGATTTTTTTAAAAAGGGTTGCGGGGGAGGGAGACAAAAAAAAGAGAGATGATGGACACAAAATCAGAAAAGTCTCCGTTACAGTGAACAACATGAGAAATCATGGTTAGAACTATCATTTTGGCTGGAGAAGGTCAAATGTTGCTAAAATTTTGAACAGCGGAAACAGTAGCTACAGGAGGACAGGGCAGCTTCCCTAGTATAGTGGGTGCGGCTGGTGGGGATGGGATTCACCTCTCTGAGTGCATAGCCTGAATACTTATCCTTTGTGAGGACAGACAAAATTCTATCCTTAGTTACCCATTTGGAAAGAGGTATTAAGAGAAGAAAATGGTTAATGAATTTGTTGATTAACAGTAAGGCAAATGAGAGAGTTCACTGTTAGAATGCACTTCAAGCTCCTTAAACAAATCATTTTGTATATTACGTAAATATCTGCCCTAAGTTTCTTTCCAGTTTTCATATCTATACTAGTGCAGCTGTTCAAGGAAAGAAAAGAAAAACATACTGAATATCATTTAGCAAGGTCAACATTACTTTACTTTCATCAACAAAAAATGAAGTAACCAACACTCACCGAAAGCTAATTACGGACTGTAAATCTTTTAAATAGCATGTATTTTACCATAATTTACAATGTCTTTTTTGTTCAGCTACCATTAGAGTCTTAATCATTTGCTCGATTTCAATTATATTTTACCGTGAAACAAAAATACACAACAACTCTTTTTTTCTGTCTGCATTTCCTTCATGCTAATCAGGGTAGAAATCTACATTTTGACAATACAAAAACAGTTTTCACTGCTAGGAGGATCTGGCAAAACTAGCTTTTCATGTACTGAGCAGTTCAATTTTTTCCAACATGTTAAGAACAAGTTCATTTCTTTTCCTTTAACACCTGTTCATTAAGTGTATGCTCATTTTGCCTATTCTCTTTTAACAAGCATTCTAATTTCCAACACTACTCAGAGTTGCTCTTTGGCAGTTCCTTAAAAGCAACGGAAAAAAAAAATCAGTAGAAGCTGGTTGGTTGCCTCTACTATTTCTATTGTATCTCATATCATGGATCTAATGCATTACCTCCAACCTGTATCTGACCACTGTCTGAGTTCCAGGTGTCTCTTTGGACATAAAGCCTTAAAAAACAGTGCAACATGCCTTTATTCTATGACCTATTAAGATGTCCTGGATTGCCTGAAATCTGGAATTTCTCTTGACTCCATCAGCTGTCAAGATACTCTTGTGAAAAAAATGCATTACACTATTGCTATGCATTCTGCCATACATCCTACCTGAACTGATGAGAACTGTTCTTCTTTCTCCTATGGACACAGAATTCTGGTATTACAAACACTACATTTCTAACCTGTCAACAGCCAAATATTTATTAAGAAAAATGAAAAAAAGAATGGTAGAATGAAACACAAGTCTCAAAGATGTTATTGGCGCATTTTCCATGATGATTTTGATACTGTCAAGTCCACTTTATGAGGCCAGACAAAAAGGATGGCTGTTCTTTATCATAGACAGAATCTAGTATGACAATTCAGAGACTGTCTTTATATTTTGTGTTTACACCGCACCTCCCATGGTGAAAACTTGGTCTATAACGAGGCATTCTAGGCTCCACAGCAGAGGTCTCCAAAATACAGTGTTCAAAGAAACGTTTGGAGGGTGGGGACATGGACGTCTGGGCTGGCCCTCATGGAGAGAGACCTAGCTCTAGCCCTAGCCCATCTACAGATCTGCTCCAGCCCTATCCCCAGCCATGGCCCTGGTTACACATCTGGTTCCCAGCCCCAGTGCAGCATCACACCCACATGGAGGCCTGCCCTGCCCCCCAGCCTTAGCTCGGGGATTTGGCTCTGTCTCCAAATCCAGAACCAGAAACATCCCCAGGCTTGGCCTCCTTACCCATGTCCACACGCATGCACACACAGCTCCTGAGTTGTGGCCAAGGGTACAGAGGGCAGAAGGGCACAACCCTCAAAAGTTTGGTAGATGCTGCTCTACAGTAATATAATTAATCAACAACAGCAACAGTAAAATAAAATAGATGCAGACTGTCTGGACTGCACAAATTGTCCTTCCAGCTAACCAAACCAAATTTGAGCCGTACCTTGAGGCGAACCAAACAACTGCTATGTAGTTGTGAAAGAACAGTAGTGTGAAGTGATCTCATGACTGGAGCAGTAACTGAAAAGGCAGATGGCACTGTTATTCTGCACAGTGCCAGTTCACACTATCAGGGGAATCAGTTTGTCTAACGTGAGGAACATTGGATGAGCTTCTAAACTTGTCTTATAAACTAAAAACTTCGTCATCAGGCATGCATGGGGAATGGGGGTTGCCAGTTAATCAAGCTTTTTCACCAAACTCAAAAAATGTTTAAGAACTGCAATAACCTCACTTAACCTTTAAACACTACTAACATATACGGAACTCTAGTTTACTGCTCCTCTATTGCCTTGGGGCAAAACAAGCAAACAAACGTAACTTCCACAAACACTGAAAAATGATGCTGAATAACTAGCAGAATTTTTCTGGTTAACTGAAGGGGGAATTGTATTGCTGTCTGTGGCAGATGTTTTCAGGATATTCAAGTTCTGGATAACAAAGATTTTACTGTACAAATACTCATACATTATATCATGCTTCAGTAAGGGCTTCTGTTAAGAGACTGATGCTGAGAAGCCAGTGTTCCAATGTAATCGGCTCCAGCTTACACGTCTGTGCTACAGAGTAGTTACTGCTTGGAAGGCTGATGTTTGTCAGTCAATTCATGAGGGCAGAGTGGTAGTATATTCCATTTCAAGTACATATCTAATATACTAAATTAGCAAATTCAGGCCAATACAAATTGAGCTCTATGTCTCCTTTAGGGAAAAAACACCATAGGCACTTGCTAATAATTCTGAGCCAGATCTACTTTTTGAAACATAAGCAAGTTTTTTCTTGAGCAAGTCAACATGGGACTTTCTAGACACTCACAGAAGCTAGCCACACAGAAGGTCTACACAATATCATAACACATTTCCAGTTGGAGCCTAGAGCCATATGAGTTCACTATCAACCTTTCCTACAAAAATACTGCAGGTGAAACCTCTCTAATCCGCACTTTCTTGTATGGCAGCATCCATAATCTGGCATGATTTTCGTTAGCCAGCTGACCACTCATCATGTGTTTGGCCAAGTTTCCCATGATTCTATGAAGTTAGTTAACACCATTCCCGGCTCTCAGTGTTCTGTGCTGTTATTTAGATGTAACTTACCCTTAAATGTCTTCTAAGTGCGCAGTAAGCAGTGGAAGCGTTGATAGTGCTGTTAGACAATATTGACCTTCTGTGGTCTGGCAAATTCTCTCGTTTGGCACCAGTCAGGTCCTGAGGGTGCCAGACAAGAGACGTTCAACCCGTAGTTTAAGCGGAAAATGCCAGCATTTGCCATTTCAGAACACCACAGGTGAGAGATACAATATCTGGTAGTAATAGCTGCTGCTAAGGCCTTTCCAAAACAACTGTCAATGATGCTAGACTGGGTAATGTCAAACACATTTTATTATGTGGAATACTGTTATACAACAGAATCGATGACAGGGAAATAAAAATGTTGTTAGTGTAGCACAGGGCCATAAAACCAGTCTCTGATTTAAAGACTCAATTGAGTGATGTTCTGGATTTGCTCATTTTCATTCCATTCAAAGCACAACACAGCTTTTGGCATTCTCCAGTCGCATACTTTTGAAGCATGCTTAGATTTGTGACGGGGTGGTGTGTGTGGGGGTCGGGGCATACACTAGATCTGATGGAGCTAGCACACTTAGAAGAGAGACCATCCACAGCAGCGTGAGCAGCAGGAGGGACTAGCCACCCCGGGTACATAGCCATCCACGCAAATCACTACTATGGTTCTCCTTCACAGTCACAAAGGGCTCCTTGGCAGAAGGATTAGTGCAACTGTGTTATACAAGAAGTTTTGGATGCTGGAGGATCACATAAGGGATGAGAACCACAAGAAGTCCCGTGGCACCTTATAGACTAACAGATATTTTGGATCATAAGCTTTCATGGGCAAAGACCCACTTCATCAGATGCATGAGTTGGGGGGAAGTGGTTTCAACAGGGTATTTAAAGAGTGGGGTCGCAGTAAAAGGGAGGGGCAGAGGTGAGAAGGTCTATTCAGCAAGGTGGAAATGGCCCATTATCAATAGTACGTATCAAAAGAGGAAAAAACAAGTCAGATCAGACAGGGGGATATGACCCATTGTCAGACTCTAATGGGGAGATATAAACACCCAGCGCAGAGAAGCTGCTCTTGTAAGGTGCGAGCCACTCCCAGGCTCTGTTTAATCCTTGGTTAATGGAGTCAAATTTGCAAATAAATTGCAGCTCAGAGATTTTTCTCTCCATCTGATTTTTGAAATGTCTTTGTTTCAGGACTGCCACCCTTAAATCTGCTACTGAGTGTCCAGGGAGATTGAAGTGTTCCCCCACAGGCTCAGTATGTTATCGTTCGTGATGTCTGATTTGTGTCTATTTATTCTTTTACATAGAGACTGTCCAGTTTGGCCAATGTAGATTGCAGTGGGGCATTGCTGGCACATGATGGCATATATTAGATTAGTAGATGTGCAGGTAAAGGAGCCCCTGATGGTATGGTTGATGTTAGGTCCTGTGATGATTCTGATTGTGATGACGCAAACCTCCACATGGCTGGACTTTACTAGAACAAGACAGGAGACTTGCAATACACTTTTCTCTTCTCTACAGAAGAAAAAGGACTGGAAGCTATCTAAACTCCTACTTTCCACATGGGGCTACAATAGTGGTACCCTTAACTCACCTAGCAATATTGTCATCTATCCAACTACACACACAGCCCAGCAGAAGAATCTGCCCTTTCTCGAGGACTCCCTTTCTGCCGTTACACCCCCACAAACTTGATACAGTCCTGTGGTGATCTGGAAGCCTACTTTCACTGTCTCCAACTCAAGGAATACTTCCAATGTGACACGGAACAATGCACTGACCCACAGGTACCCTCCCACCTACGGTACAAGAAAAGGATTCCTCATGGACTCCCTCTGATGGTTGAAATGACAAACTGGACCTATACCTGGCCTCTTTCCTGTGATCCCTGTGAGGAAAACTAAAACAAACACCATCATCTGCTCATGAAACACCCTGCTTTCAGCTCAGGACCAAATCACACAAGCTATGTATACTACGAGACAAACTGGAAGTTCAACAGCGTGAGCAGTGCATTGTGGGTACCTATCCCACAGTGCCTTAGCCCCAGTTGCTTGTGGGTGTTTCATGTTAGAATCCCAGAATGCAAAGCACTGTCCCAGAATTCAGACCTCCCACAAACCCATCTGGGCTCCCTGTGCCACGTGTCCTCTGCAGATGTTGGCTTAGCGGCAGCAGCTGTGCTATCAGCCCCGTCTACCTGCACCCAGATCCGTAAGCCATATGTCCAGACCTTTATATTTGCAGGCCTAGGCACTGCAGAATTCAAATTCTAAGTTTAATTCAATTGAAAATTTGCGGGCTTCCTGTGACCTTCTTCCTGCACATCTGTATGGGGAGCAGCAGAGAAGGAAGCAGCCATACATGGAGGGTCACCATGTAGCTTTGTGCGATACATGTGGGACACTTCTGGAGGCTAATAAATTCTAATTAAAGACATGGCATTTCAACACTAGCCTTTATTCAAAATTTTAAATTCAAAAATTGATGCTTTTCCCATCCAGTAATATCAACATTTTGTTATCAGCATTAGGGCTCACTAATTCTAGCTAATGGTATTTATAGTGAAGACAGCTCAACATTAAAATGTCACTAACTCCTTTAAATTTTATTTTATCTCAAATGTAGACAGAGCAACAGGGCCCTGCTACCCAAAAATCTATAAACCTGGAAACCCTGGACAGTCCTATAATTTAATATATTGGTACCCTTACAGCAGGACTATCTCACTATGTTCACTTTCTCGTCAAACCATAAGCTATTTTTATAAGTACTCTTAGATATTGCCAAGATTCCACCAACTTCCTGAAGAAACTGCACAACAGCAGTATTTTTCCTGGAAATAACACACTCACCTCCATGGTGTAGAAGCTCTTTAAACCAATATTCCACATGAGGATGGACTGACTACAAGCCGTCAGGAATACCATCCCCAATTATGTCACAGCACATCTGGTGGCTGAGCTATGTAACTTTGTCCTCAACCACAATGATTTCTGATTGGGAACAATTTACACCTTCAAGTCAGCAGCACTGCCATGGGCACCTGCATAGCCCCAGAACATGCCTACGTTTTTACAGTTAGAACAACCTTTCCTCAGCTCCCACCCCCAAGTACCTACATTGATGACATCTTCATCATATGGACCCATGGTAAGGAGACCCTAGAAGAATTCCACAGGAATTTCAACAATTTCCAATACACCATCAATCTCAGCCTGGACCATCCCACACAAGAGATCTGTTTCCCGGACACTATGGTACAAATCAATGAAGGTCACATTAATACCACTCTCAATACCAGAAACTCACTGACCGCTTTTCTTACCTACACGCCTCCAGCTTCCATCCAAGACACATCACATGATCCACTGTCTACATCCAAGCCCAAAGATACAACCATATGTGCTCCAGTCCCACCAGAGACAAAAACTTATAAGATCTTTATCAAGAATTCGTAAAACTTAATTACCCACTGGGGGAAGTAAAGAAACAGATTGACAGAGCCAGATGAGTACCCAGAAGTCACCTACTTCATGACAGGCCCATCAAGGAAAACAACAGAACACCACTTGGACCTCAGCTTAAACCCCTCCAGAGCATCACTGACAACACCTATACTGGAACACCATTCTTCATTCTCACAGGCCTTGGGTGACAGGTCTGTCCTTTCCAGCAGACAGCCAGCCAACCTCAGTACTCGCCAGCAGCCAAACACCATACTACAGAAACGCTAACCCAGGAACCAAGCCCTGCAACAAACCCTGTTGCCAACTCTCTCCACATATCTATACTAGTGACACCATCTAACCACATCAGCCACACCAACACGAATTGGAATACATATAACCATATGGGGAAAACTTTAACTTTCATTTTAAGTAATGGTTTTAAAAATAGCCATTCTTCTACAAAATGATTTTACCACAAGATGACAGAGGGAGACATCTGAATTGGAATTCATTTGCAAATCTGACACATTTAAATTAGGCCTTAACAGAGATCTTGATTGTCTTTCACATTACAAGGGCAATTTCCCCGTCTTTGATATATTCACAGGAAGGGCACACGCCCTACATAATTTGTTTCATCTACTGGCCCTACTAGTGACAGGTAATCTCCTTTTCTTCCCTGACCCCCACCCACTATATAAACTCTGGATTCTAACTGTGTATTCCAATAATCTGACGAAGTGGGTCTTATCTTATTAATAAATTTGTTAGTCTTTAAGGAGTGTGACAAAGTCCTGAGCAATCCCTCGTGGGTCCTGCGCTTTGGGGTGGTTAAGGTAATGCCTCAGAGGCTCACTGTGCCCCTTTTTGTTCTGCTTCCAGAGCAGGGCACAGCCTACTGAGCCATACTCATCACAGTCACAGTCATAAATTGGGGGGCAGAAGTCCCCACATGAGGCTCCCCCTGCACCTTCCGAGATGTCTTGGGGAGCATGAGGTGGTCTGGGGGGAACCCGGTCCCCTCCCACTTGATCCAGGTTCCGTTCCCGGGACCCTGGGCAGCTGGTGCTGGAGGGGCTGTCTCCCTCAGCTGAAAGGGCAACAGCTTCCTCCCCAGGCCACTTTCCCCGGTATGTTTTTCCTGTCGCTCCAGGAACCCTCCTCTCTTGCAGGGCTCTTCTTTGCAGACCTTTCCTCCTTCCTGGTCTGTTACCTGAGCGAAGCCTTTTCAAGGGCTCCACAGGCCTTGGTTGGCTGCACGTGCTTAATTAGCCTTTGGGCCTGGGGAACATAAAAGCACAGACCCAACTGCTCACGTACAGGACCTCCCCTAGGCTACTATAACCTGCTGTGAGCTGTGGTCTGTCAAAGGAGGTACAAGACTGCTTATTATTAGTGAAGCTAAAGACCAACTTGCCTACCATTGTGAGTCTATTTTCATAAGCTAAGCAGAATTGCTTCCTGGCATAAGAAATAACCTGTCTAGGAATAGTTGCAAGAAATGTGTTCCCTGGGTAAAAAAGCAAAATATGTCAAGTGTAAGCAGTGCAAAAAGAAGATGCAAGGCCTAGCTGCAAGAATGAAACATCACAAGGAAACCTCTTGTTGGGAGAAACTGATGTGGATACAGCTGAGTGGATCAATGGATTAGTAACATAAATAATTTACTCTGCAATGCATCATTCTTCAAGACTCTCTGCCTTTTAGCGTAAGTGTGATTTGACAAATAGATTCCCAAGCGGTTTGCTGTGCTGAATGTTGATAGAAAAAAAGCTTAGCATAGCTAATCACTATGGCTTGTTTAATCAGTTAACGAGGTTCAGAATCTATCACTCAAGTATCCAATATAGAAAGCTGCTGTAAGAAATCTAGAGGTGCCAGTTGCCACTGAGTTTTATTTTCTTATTTTATATTACACAACACATGCCTCTTATTTTGCAGTATCAATGGCCACAGACCATAATGGTGAAACCATATGTCTGTTCCTATTTCATTTCAGCATAACTCAGCTTTTTCAAGGGAATCCCATTCAACACTTGTTTTCTCAGAAAACAGAAGTGCCAGTGAGTTCAGTGGGGCTTACTCCAAGATTACGTGCAATCGAAAGAACAGTGAGTCTGCTTTTTTTGGTAACTTGATTTAAATCAATGCTTTTTTTTTTTTGTTTAAATCAATGCACCCTGTTACAAGGACTAGGTACATGTAACAAAACTTATTAATACTTCAATAATTTTAATGCAGTGGATGAAGTTCTGGGTCAAACCAACATACAAGACATACAGTTCACTTTCACATTACATGAATTGATGGTAATTATAGTTATTAAAAAGCGCATAACCCCTTCAATATAATTACAGAGTAACTACAGCGGGCCCCTCAAAAGGGTAGCTCTAACTGCTAAAAGTTAGTCAGTTTAAACAACTGTATTTTCCGCACATCACCCCTTTTCTTTTCTGAGACTTACCTGTTCACCTCCCGAGACACATGGCACTGCTTCCCATCCCTCCACTTCCAGGCACTGCCTTCTGCTGGGCTGGAACTCTGGCCAATGAACACAGCATGAGAGGCTGCTGCTGCTCCCCCTCCCTTCCTCTGGTAGCTGCTTCCTGATCTTCCTGCCCCCAGTAGAGCCTGTGGTCCAGATCGGTAACACAGCTTGCCTGGTCTGGTCCCTGAGACTCAGGGCTATGCACCGTCCATCCCAATTAGGGGCCATATTCTACAGAGGGGAGCCCTGAGCCTTGAGGTCTGGATCCAAATAAGCTGCACATGGTGATAGGTCCCAGTGAGAGTGCAGGGAACTGGACTCAATGACCTCTGAAGGTCCCTTCCAGTTCTAGGTGATAGGTACAGTGGGCCTGTGTTCCCCACCTCGTAGAAGGAGAGAGTGAGATGATTGTAACAGCTATGCCAACGATATGTTGATGACTTCCTGCATTGTAGCTCATCTTGCCAGTACAACCTCTCTATTTTACCTTAATTCATGACTTGTCTCCATCAAATGCCAGGAATTTAGTTAAATAATTAAGGCGATAGCAAGGGCTGCATCAACTCTCTCTTCTTCAAGTTGGTTTGCAATTTAGGGGGTTTGTTTCTGGACTCTCATCTGCACCTGGAATCACAGAAAGAAGCTGTGACCCAAAGCGGTGTTCTTATCGGAACGAGCAATTACACGCTTAATGGTATATGACAGCTGGATACAGTGGAAGCCACTATCCAAGACAATAGGTTGCATGCAAGGCCAAGCAGAAGCTAAGCTCTATGGACTGAGTAGTTTTTCTGTGGACCGAATACAAATGCAGGTGCTGGAGGACTGATTCAATGCAGCTGCCTGTGCATGAAAATAACCAAAAAAAGTCAAGAGAATGCCAGCAGGTAGAGAGAGAAGCAGTGGTGAATGTGGTCTTTGGAGGGAGCAGAGACAGAATTCCTTGGGCCTAGAGCTGATTGGAAAGACAGGTGATAAAACTGTGAGCAGGGAGCTGCCTCCTGTTGTTTAGCATTGGTAAATGAATAAGATCACACCAGAGAAACATGAGACTCATTTAATCAAGTTCTCTTCCCTCTGGGAACAAATCAGTAAGATCCAAAATACCGGCAAGAGTTCATCAGAAAAAGACAACAAGTCGCTCTCAAAGATGGTATTTAAAAACTGTATAGCCCAAAAGCCCTTTGCATTGTAAAGCTCCCTAAAATGAATCTTAATTTGGAAAGCATCAAAATCGAACAAATGTTTAAGTTACAGATGCAGTTTAGTAGTGAATGTAACTGAAACTACAAAGTGCCAGCATTAAAACACAGAAGATTGCTTAAGCAGTGTCTCCTTCTCCCCTATCTTGAATATATAGTCCCAGTGCACTGTGTGCCATCTTGCTCAGTCCCAAGGATAGAAGGTCTAGCTGCCGCTTGTATGGGTTGAACCTCTCTAATCCAGAACTCTCTCATCCAGCAAACTCTGCAATCTGGCATAATTTTAGTTGGCTGGATGACCACTTACCATGAGGGTGTGGCCAAGTTTTCCATGGTCCCATAAAGTTTGTTTACATCCAACAGTCCTGGCTCTCAGTGTTCTGTGCTGTTACTGAGCTGTAATTTACTCCTAAATGTTTTCTAAGAGCCCAATCAGCAGTAGAAGTGCTGGGTAATGGGCTAGACAATATTGACCTCACATCATTCAGCAAATTCTCTCAGCCAGAACCAGTCAGGGCCTGAGGGTGCCAGACTAGAGAGGTTCAGCCTGTCGTGCTGCTGGAGCAAAACCAGACACTTCTGAAACTAATAAACTCTAAAATAGACTAGACAAGCTCTTCTGTGGGGTGAATGAAAATACACCTGATATCACGACAACCAACTGGCTAATCTGCAGAGCTGCATGACCTGTATGGAACACTGAAAATACAGAAAGAAAAACACAAACACCATTCTTCTATTTTCTTTTTCGGTAAGCAGCTGACTCAACTGAAAAATGAATTACTTTTGCAAATCAGCATTTCAGATTTTTGTTACTACTGGCAGCTAATGCATTTGGCAGGACAAAAAAACCATGTGAAGGTTCAATACCTTTAAGCACAGTGACAAATGAAAAACCGAAAAACAGGACAAAAATACTAAAACACTATATGAAGCTAATAGTTTTACATTCTTAAACTTACTAAATACTTTTAAAAGCACTAGCTACACATTTTATAGTTTCTGTAAAGTGCCTGCAGCATTCTCAAGGAAGAAATTCATGCACACATCATTAGAGTTCTGGGAATTCTGCCTGGAAACAACCTGCTGACCAAAAAGCAGATTTAGATTAAGCTGAAGTCAATGGAAAGATTCCTGTTGACCTCAGATCAGGCCCTCATAAAAGATATTACATGAAGTCTGCACCAGGGGTCTCTAAAGTTTTACTGTAATACTAATAACAAAACAATATTAATGTAGTAGACAAGAATTTTTACAGCAATTCCAAGAGGTAGCTGTGACAGGGTTCTGTCAGAGAAGATCCCTTAGGAATGTCCCTTCACGTGCTGATCATGCCACCGACACCTGCCTTCTTGCTCTCTGGGGCTCCCTATCCCCCTGTCCTGCTGGGACAGATGCTCAGCTCTTTCCCAGCCAAACCACAGAGCTGGGGTTACCACCTCCTAGCAGAGCAATCAAGTCACTGATTTAATTCAGCTCAAGGAGGATGACGCTCTAGGGCACAGCACCTAGGAAACCAACCCCCAGAATGGATGAAAACCCCAAATAAATTTCTCTCTCTCTGTGCCAAAGTTTTGCATAGAAAGAGCTCATCACATAAACCCCCTTTATCAATGAAAGGGGAATGTGCACAGTGGCACCCCATCCCAGGTATAAAGGCTTACACTGGCTGTGGCCTTTAAAAGGGAAGTTGTCTCTGCTGCATCAAGTGTGACCTGCAGTGACGACCTTATAATCAGGCTGCGTCTACATTACCTCCCTACTTCAAAGGGAGGATGGTAAGTAGGGTGTTGGGAGTTTATTGATGAAGTGCTGCAGTGCATATGCAGCACTTCGTTAAGCTAATTCTCCCCCGAAGCAACTCCAAAGTGTTAAACTCCGAAGTGCTGACTCACATCTAGCCACGAATCACCCGCTGGTACTTTGAAGTGCCCAGGGTACTTCGAAGGCCCTTTACTCCTCAAAATTTTGAGGAGTAAAAGGGCCTTGAAGTACCCCAGGCCCTCCAAAGTACCGGCAGGTGAGACGCGGCTAGACGCGAGCTGGCACTTCGAAGTTTAAAACTTGGAAGTTGCTGCGGGGAGTGGGGGTGGGGATTTGCTTAATGAAGTGCTGCATATGCAGCATAGCACTTCATTAATATTAAACTCCTAACACCCTACTTACCATCCTCCCTCCGAAGTAGGGAGGTAGTGTAGACAAGCCCTCAGTGTTTCTTTGATGAGCACTTCAAACTGTCCTCTAAATCCTTGTGTGAGTTCACCTGAGAATTCTGTGAATTTGCTGTAGTTCATAAAATTGTTTTTGGCCATGAGTGCCCGTCAGCTGTCTATTCTGAACTGCAGGTTGTGGAGAAGTCTTTTCCACTAAAGAAGTCCTAACACTTAGCCTCCATCAGAATGGTTGGTCTAAGCTAGAGTCTGCTTTTCTCCGACACTGCCTGGATCACCACCAGTATGTTTGGAGTTGGATGAGTACCTAAAAATTCTAGCCCCCTGGCAAAATCTTCTCTCTCCACTATCTTGCAGGTAGAAGCATGTGTCAGACAACCTCTGGTAGTTCCATGATGGTCTCCTTAATAGGCAACACTACTTTGCTGGGTCCCATATTCTGTCCAAGTTTGTTAGTAAAAGGGGATGTGGACTTCTTGCACGTCCTCTAATAAGACTTAGAGCTTTTCAGTCACCCATTTTAGTAGCTCCTGAAATCATCAGGCAGAGAAGGTGGGACACCTATAACTGCCTCATCTGCCTATGATGACAAGGAGTGTCAGAGAGCAGTGGTTCAAAAGCTTCCTCCAATTCAAGCTCTTCCTCCTCTCCTGTCGTCTCATGAGAAGGTTCTACTTCCTCTATGCGAGGAGAGGCATGTTGCAAGTCACTTCTGGAACACGTCAATTTGATGCAACAGATATATGCCAGTGAAGCCAGGGGAAGGGGTCAAATGGTAGTTAAGATGGCCCCCAAGGCATGGGGTATCAATGTTCCTGTGGAGCATAAGCTGCTTGCTGAGATCTCAGTGGAGACCATGAGACTCTGGACAGCCTTCCTGGACTGAGTTGCCACAGCAGTGGGGGAGGTGACAGTCCTTCACCCAGGTCTGAGTCCACCCTGATCTGAGTTCACAGATGAAAAGGTGGGATTATGTCCCATGGGTGGCATCGCTGGCACCGTACGCTTAGTCTCTCTGATAACAGAAGATATTGGAGGGTGAGCTTCTGCCTAGTTTGACAGTAAATTTGGTTTAGTGAGACCTTGATTTATAGAAGATCAAGGGGAAGGACCTCCCCTCTTCGGAGAATCCTGGATAAATGGAGCCAGAAATTTGGGCAAGAAGGGTCCGAAACGACAGGTGACTCCATATTCTGTATGACAAGACGTCTTGTTGAGTGAGGTATCTGCCCTTTAATGAAAAGGACCAAGGGTTCCTTTCTGGTTACATTGTAAGACTCAGCTTAGCAATAGGTCTTGATACCAAGGTCTCCTTAGTCATATGTCCTGATACTGGAGGTCTCAGGTCAGATTATGTTTTTTTCCTTCAACAGTATCTTGGACAGTACTGGTCCAACCAATGGTGTTTGTTTTTCATCAGCCTTGCTTTTCAAAGCTAGAATTTTTGTGCCAGCCTCTGAAAACAGGAGTTGTGATATTGTGAAACGAAGTCCATGTGGATTTATAAGAGGAGGCTCCTTTCTTAGAAGAGAGTTCAGTCAAATGGGATTATATCCCTCCTCTTGTGGGTGGCTTGTCCCTCATGTTTTTATT
This sequence comes from Carettochelys insculpta, assembly GCF_033958435.1. Lineage (NCBI taxonomy): Eukaryota > Metazoa > Chordata > Testudines > Carettochelyidae > Carettochelys > Carettochelys insculpta. The sequence goes on from NC_134139.1 coordinate 96,046,682, forward strand.
TGGAGGAGGAGTCCCTACTCCTACCCCTCCCCGAAACCGCAAATGGAGGCCATAGAGCCTGTCAGAGAATTCTGTAACCCCTCAGCTCAACACGCAGTGGGGGGCGTCAGGCCCAGATCAGAATGAGGCTTCACAGCTTTGTCGATGAGGAACCTCTGTGGTCAGCACTCTTGTGCCTCATGGCTCTTGAAGGAGAAGACGAGACTGTTGGCAAGAGGCATAATTTTTAAAGTCTGGGTCCTGCAACACAATCACTTTGAAGAATATGGATGGGGCAGGGGAATACCCTAAACTATTTACTCTAACTCTAAAAGCTATTATCTTACCAAAGCAAACCAACAATTATTTATATATAAACCCATGAAGGAAGGAAGTGAAGAACACTACACCATCCCTTCTTACACTGGTGGCAATAGAAATGAACAAGACAGGTGGAAACTCTGTGCTACAACTTAGGCGCTTAGTCTGAACTATGGAAGGGGTGGGAAGTTATGGGAACTGCACAGGCACAGACCAATGGACACTTCTAGCAAAAGATGCATGAAGCAAATACGTCCTCACAGTGGAATATGGATATAGACCATCACTCAAAGAACCCTGCACTGTGCTCATTAAGGCTCTGCACGAATCTGACCACCCACATGACATCTCTGTTTTTTATTCTACATCCGCATCTTTACAGTACTGCCATGCCAGAAGTTCAAAGAAAAAAAAAATAGCAGTCCAGCAGGAATCAGGAACTTAAAAATAAGCTTTTTTTTAAAAATAATAATTTTTGGTGTTTTTTCCAACCTTCTGATTTCTGATCCTTTAGCATATATTCATTTCTTGTTTTCAAACTTCTTCTCTTCAACCATACAGGTAGAAACTAATTAAATGTCAGCTGAGATTTTCACGTAATCACTTAATTCCAGCAGCTGTAAGAAGGGTACCAAACAACAAGAAACTAGTGATAAAAAAAAAAAATCTCAAGAATTGGCAACATTCTTCTTACATTCTGGGAATGCAGCTTATGTTACTACTCCCACATGTTCCCCTGAAGGTTCTTTCATCCTATTCCATAAACATTCTTCAGGATAAATGATTTTCCGGTTTATATAAATGTTTATATAGAACAAGCATCAATTCACTTTACTGTCTCTGACTTTAATCAAGGTGGTACTGCTTTCTCGTACTTTAAAATGGCATTTTGCAAGGTATTACTGGTGCTCTTTTGGTAGGTATGGCAGTAGATATCCAAATGAATCAGACACTGTATTTTAATTCCTTACTGGACATAGGCATACCTTTGTTATATGTTACAACAACTGTCAGATCACTTAAGAAGAGACAGCAGAAGAAAAAGAGGTATATTGGAGAGGTCTGAAACAGCATAAAATAATCTGAAAGCATTTCTACACCATTTGAATACTGCATGTGCAATACAGCTTAGCAGGTGAACAGGAACAGATTATGTTGAGTTACACCTTAAGGTCACTGATGCATAGCATTATCATGCTTTAACAATGAGGATGCAATATTTTGGATATTCGTTTAGCTAAAAGTATAAAATATATACAAAAGCGTAAAAATTTCATAACAGCCTTTGCTAATGTAATGATACTGCTATATGAAAAATATGTCATTGGAGAATTAAAGGTATTGTTTGTTACACAAGTGCTTCAAGGCATGAACCATCTCCAACTATATAATTTGCATAATGGGCACACAATCTAGACTGGGTGTGTTCAACCAGCAAATGATATGAAATCTTCAGAGCAAAAACAGAAACAAATGTTTAGTAACATTTACTCAGCAACTAAATTGTCAACATGAGAGACTACTGATATTCTCAGCACAGAAACTGAGCTCCCTATTGCAAAATGCTCTCATGGATAACCCTGTCTGGTCCAAAGGCTGTAATTTCTTAGAGTTAGTAAAGAAAGAAAGAGTTTAGTTAACTGTTCATGTTTCCTGAGGTATGTCAGTATATGCATCATTGCCCAAAGATTTATCAACTGATGGAAGTTGTCTGGTTTTAATTTAGAAGTATTTTTGTACTTTCCCCGCATCCCTATCATTCAGTTACTCATATTCTGTACTGTGTGTTAATCGTGATGCATGCAGAGAAAGGCCAATCCTTTATATTCACTCAGGGAAGAATGGAATAAAATACATTTCTTTTCTAGAAGATTCTGCTATCTACAAAAACAACCAATGAATACAGGTGCAACAGACCATATTTATCCAGTAGCCAATTCACACTTCCTACACTACATAGTCCAGATTTACTTATCTTTGGATAAAACGGTGTATTGAGACACCTCTGGCTACCCTTGAGTGACTCTAAAAATGAGCTTGTTAGGCTTCTCCCCAGCAGTGGGTTCGTAAGTATTACAGTACTCCATCATCCAACAGATCAAATTACCATAGGACTCGGACTCATTTCTATATAGTAGTGAAATATCATTCAGAATTATGAGGTTTTTTTCCTTAGAATGCCAGGAAGGGCATTTTCTTGACATGGCATGGTGCCAAGCATTGGGGGTGGAGGACTGTGTATGTCGAAGATCAGGACATCAAGATAAAACAGCCCACCACAGAAGTGCTTGAATGGGGCCAGCCCTGCATGGAGCGGGATGGAGAGCAGTGCCATGAATTCGACTGTTGTCATGAGTCAGATCGATGCTGCCACAAATGGCTGTGGTGGAACTCCGAGCAGTTCTGGGACTCTGAGTGGACAGGCACCTGTGACAGAATAGGCGGACCCAGAAGGCAGACTTACCCCTGGAGATGCACCAAGGGAGAGAGGCCTCAGTCTGCGTGGAGGACTGCATCATCTCAATAAGTCCCAAGCCCGCCTGGTACATGTCTGGTGCGGCGGAAGGGCCGAGCAGCTCTCAATCTCCTCCTGGTGACTCAAGGAAAACTGGGCTCAGTGCATGGGATGCCAAGGCACCGGTGTCAGGGGCCCCTGCAGCTTTTGGGTGCCACTTGCATTGATTGCACCAAGGTCAATGGTACTGGTGCTGATGAGTTAGTCGTCTACAGGGCCCGTACTGGAGAGTGGGAGCAGCACCAGGCTGGTGGCTTCAGGTAGGAAGGAACAATCTTTCTTCGGCACCAGGCCTGGGGTCAAAGATGGCACACTGCAAATTGAAGAACCCTGTGCAGGCTTCTGCCACGGAGATTGAAGTACTAACTCTATCAGCTGACTGAGACTAAAAGCACGCTCCCTATGGGACCAAGGTTTCAAAGCCTTGCAAATTTGGCTCTTATCTGTCTGATGACCTTCGCCCCACCTACTTCCCAAGACATTCCACCAGCAGACACTTTTCCCATTGGACTGTCCCCCAGCCCGGATTTCTGAGAGAGGGGAGAGGCAGGCAACCATCTGCAAAACCAACATCAGGACATAGGTAGAGGCATCCAGGGGCAGGTTGTCTGTCTGGATAAAAGCGCAGGCGGAGGCAACAGGAGCAGTATTGGCACAGGCAATGGTGCTCTTCCTAACCTAAGTGGATATATTAAGATTCCCTATCACACTCTGTTTGCAGTCCCTGGTCACTCACTCCCTCTGGCTGTTAAGCCTCTGGCTTTTAAGGTCTACTCTTTCAGGTCAGCCCTACTCCTCATTAACCACACAGGGGAAAGGTGATCACCAGGCTGACCAAGGGGAGCAAAGATGATCAGGAGTGATCAAGGGATTAAGGGCTCAAACAGTCCCTAGACACACAATCGCAACTGAGCAAGGAACTGAAATAACATGAAAAGAAAAGAAAACACACACACACACACACAGTCCAGCAAACTCACACATCCAAAGGTTAATACTCCCACCTTGTTCATTAGAAGGGAGACCTTCCCTCCCCCTCAAACTTCCCTGTTCAGCAGGTGACATCAGAAATCTGCAGCTACCATATTAAATATTCAAGAAAGTGTCTGTTAGGATCGTCTCTTAAGTGGGTCAGGGAAAGGTGAGTATGTAACACCAATATTTCATAATCCATTAGAACTACCCATTCAATTCAATTAAATAGCATTTAATTCTTCAGTAACACTATTTGTAGTTTTATCTTCTTTGCATGAACTCTGTTTTAATTCTTAATATCTTCAAGTGTTAGTCACTGTGTTTTCTGATTTTGGTTTTTAAGTAGCCACTGAATCTATTAAACTCCACTGCAAGTTACTTACGTATTACAGCATTTCCAAATGTTGACAAACTGTTTTTGAAAACTTCCACCGTATATTGTGTGCTCTGCTGTACAAACAGGCACCACACTGTAACTATGAAATTTAAAAAGCCAACAAAAATACCAAAAGGAAGAGCATTTATTGCTGCTGCTGCTCTTTTTATTAGCTGTTTCTCCATGTCTAACCTTAGCTGCCAAACACAGTAGGCTCATTTGGTTTTAATAACATGAACCACTTGTTTTGGAGTTGGAATGCTCTGTTTATCTATCTATCAAACAGACATCTGGTACTATTCCTGCTTCTAAAATGCTTGATAAACAAGTACAGGTTCGTACCTCCCACATCCAGCACCCTCAGGACTTGATCCACTCTGAATGAGGGAATTTGTTGGATGAAGAGGGGTCCCTCGTCTCGCTCCCCCTCCCACATCCAGTCCTATGAGCCCCCTTACCTGCAACTGGTCCCTGGCCCCTTGGAGGCTGGCTCCAGCCCCAGCTAGGGCTGCAGGCACAAGCCACCGCCAGGAATCCAGGACCAGCCCCAGCCCCAGCCCCAGCGCCAGGACTAGCCTCAGCAGGGGAGCCACACTGCTAGCACAAATCCCAGCCGGAAAGCCAGCTTCAGTCCCAGCAGGTAAGCCAGACCTAGCCTCTGCTGGGGAGCCAGGCAGCCGGATCCAGCACCTGCTGGGCTGGTGGCACAAGTCCCCGCTGGGGAGCCAGGACCAGCCTCCCTCTGGGTAGCTGGTTCCAGCCTCAGCAGCAAAGAAACACCAGGGATACAAGCCCCAGCCTCTCCTACACAGGGTCACCAGACCCCCCTTACTGGGCTCCCACCAGGCATGGAACCATCTGGATTCTCTGATCCAGCAGCATCCATGAACCTGCTGGACATCGGATGTTGCTGGACAAGAGAATTCCAGTTTTGAGAGGTTCAACTGTACGTCAAATAGTCTCAGGAGGTAGCTGTGCTAGTCTGTAGCTTCACAAAAAGTCCTGTAGCACCTTAAAGACTAACAAACGTAGGTGGAAGATAGTTATCTTTATACCAGCACTTCACCATCAACAAATGAATTACTCAGACCAAATAGCACTATAATGGCAAAAATGCTTCTTAAAACATCCAATAACAAAAACCCTCCAATAAAGATACTGCCCCAGCAAACACACACAAACTTCTCAACACACCACAATTACAGCTGTAAACTACATTTGGTTAAGTGGATGTTCAGGGAGCCAAAGAAAAAACCCACAAGCAGCAAAAAGAATAGCTTGTGCACAACATTTTAGCTATCAAACTCTAGAGTTTAAACATGAAATAAGTCCAGGATATCACAGTAAATGAGGAGTCAGACCAAAAACTAATAGATAAAGAGACGATAAAAATACATGGGACTTTTAAAAAAAATCTTGGAGCTGAAACGAAAAGGAAATAACATGAATTTTTAGACAGAGTGCTTTAAAGAAAATTCTGCTTGACAGCTAGAGAAGGTCATACACTCTCAGGGTGCATCTACACTTGCATTCCTCTTTCGAAAGAGGTATGCAAATGAGGTAAATCGAAAATGCAAATGAGGTATAAATTTGCATATATGGCACCTCATTTGCATGTTCCCATTTCAAAAGAGCTTCTTTCAAAAGAAGAAAGCTAGTATAGATGCTGCTCTTTCAAAAGTAAACCCCTTCTTCGAAAGAATCCTTCTTCCCATTAAATAAATGGAAGGAGGATTCTTTCGCAGAAGGGGTTTACTTTTGAAAGAGCAGCATCTATACTGGCTTTCTTCTTTCGAAAGAAGCTCTTTTGAAATCAGAATATGCAAATGAGGCGCCAAATATGCAAATTTATACCTCTTTCAAAAGAGGAATGCAAGTGTTGATGCACCCTTACAGTCTATGGCCAATTTTAATTAAGACTTACCTAGCCCTGCCTGTGACCAAACGCAGTAAAATTAATAGAGCCCACATCTATTATCACAATAGTACAATGTTGCTAGCAGCAAGTTAGAGAACTTGGATGATGTACAAATACAGGGAAAGCATCAACTGATGATAATCTGCTCTGTTTGCTCCTTCCAAAGCACTTGGCACTGGTCACTGTGAGAAAAGAGGTTTGGGCTTTTGGTCTGACTCAGTAAGGCTGTTCTTATGTAAGACACTTGCATTTGTTTAAACTGACTAGCTGGCTCCACAGCCCCACAATAATGGCTTCAACTCAATTACAAGTAAAATTCCATTAAGATACAGCTTGTGCATTGGTATGTACTTATCTGTTCTCCTCTTAACCTAATCCTGAGCCACACACATTTCTATATTCATTTTATGCTTTGAAGTACTGTCACACAAACGTCAAGCACGGGGTCTTGCTGACATCTGAGTAATTGCCAAAAGCATGAGATCCATGAAAGGGATCCCATGGGGAAGTTTGTCCAAAAAGAACCACACTTCAATAGATTGTGTGTGTTATCAAGTGCCTGTAGCATATGTATACATCAGCGGCAGAAGCTAATTGTAATCCACAGCCCTTACCCTGTGCTTATACTGGCAAAGCTCTCATCAACTTCAATGGCCAATATGTCAGAGCACTCTTGCTGACTGAAAGTGGAACATGGCAGGGGGGGGGGGGTCCCAGCCCTGCCCCTCCTCCCGCATGCAGCATGGGAAGAAGTGGGAGCTTGGGGCCGGGCTGGAGCCCTGCCGCAGTACAGAGTCAGGCCCACCCCTCCCCCCCGCCGGAGCCCACTCTGCAGCACAGGGCTTATAAAGCAAACTGACAGGCATGTCACTGATGGGCTTTATTTATTAATGAAGCTGTTGTAAATAGGACTATTAGTGACTTTAAAAAGTATCACCAGCACCTGGACCATACATAGAGGTCAAAAGGTTAAACTTCAGCACTCTGCTACAGAAAGGTTGCTGACCCCCATGCTAAAATAAGGACTGTAAGATTTGTCCCCAAATGTCAGTTTCACCTCCTCAACTGTACTGGGGGAAAAGGCAGAGGAGAGCTGAGAAAACAGCCAGTTCCAGGACTGGAATAAAATTTGCTTTTGTTTGCTGAACAGTCAAACATGGAACACATCAATTTATTTTCATCTGTTTTTGCTGACAATTTGCATGAACTGCAAGGGGAATTTTTTAACAGGTTTATTTCATCCACAGGTTCCACTTGGGCTTCATTTTACATGGAGAAGGTAAATAAAAGCTCACTCTAGAAGATTTAATTACTAATGCCTATAAACTTGACACAAGCTGAGAAAAATCTAGGAATTCTAGGGACTTTACTAGGAAAGTTGGTTTTTACTGTTGAAGTAGATCTGGCTCTTGGCTTTGGCCAAGTTCCAAGATTTTGAAGAGGAGTTGGCTGGCTGTATGCCGTTTTTACACCTTTTGATCTTGGGGCCAGTGAGGGAGTTGTTCAGTTCACAATAGCAAATTAGCTGCAAGAGCACCCAAGGTTCTGTTCTAACACCTGGGAATGGATGGAATGCTGTAACACTCTGTCAGAGTCCTTTACGCAGAGCTCAGAGGTGGAGGCTGCCTGAGATCAGCTACATCAGCTTTGTGCCACTGAAGGATTCCTCTATACCGAATAAATCCTTAGCTGGACACTTAAGTCAACTTTATCCTTTTTTGTTCTTTCTGCCATCACTATAGTCCAAAGGGAGAATCAAAACACCAGTGTAATAATGTCTTGGAAGGCAAAGCAGTGAGCACAGCTCACTTGCTTTGCTTATGTTTGGGAAAGCTGCTGCTGCTGATGACCTATTTTGAAGTATGACTGAGAGCTACTGCAATTTATGAACACATACTGGGTAGTTCTCATTCCAAAAATGTGCCCTGTTCTGAAAGTACTAGTTTCAACCCTTCATCTCGGGGAAAAAAGTCAGTACTACTTCAAAATATTCTTATCTGGTACTTAAGCAGGCTGAATCCCAAAATATAAGAAGAATCTCTGCACAACCTCTAAGCTGACTGTAAACTGGGCCTTGGTTAACTTTTTACCATAAATTAAAGATAAATGATTACTAGCCATTACTTATGTTAGTCTTGGGCAGCTGATGACTGTTCATGAGTTCAAATGCACAACCACTTATAATTTTTAAGGAGCTTTTTAAAGAAACTGTATAACATTAGAATCAGCTTGATTCTAAAACTTAAAATCTCCAAAATCCCTTTTCTATGTTTTTGTTTCATTTAGAGAACTCTGTAATTCTCACTAATTGGTATCACAGACATTAGAGAAATATCAGAAAGCAATCCAGTAGGTTGACCACAGAGGATTTAAACAAGTCAAAGTACAACTTCAGGAAAAGTGGATTCCAAGATTGCATGAGACAGCCATGGGCCTCTGTGGACAACTATGCATTATGTACATTAAAAATAACTGCATGCTGACAGATGTAGCAAATGAAGAAGCTCTGTTACAATTTTTTACACTATTATTTTAAACAATGGATGTAAGGGCCCGATCCCACCTACCAATTTACTATGTATGTCCTTCTCCTTGAAATCATCCATCTATCACTACAAAACTTACAACTCCACCAGCATAATGTTTAGCTTGAAATAAATATACAAAAACTTCCTGAATGAGAATCAGTGTGCATGTAGTTTCTTGCCTCAAGCAAATGGCAATAGCCGATGCTTCAAAGGAAGATAAGTAACATTTTCACTTACCCAAACATACAATGCTACAAAATCAACAGGACTTAACGGGTCTGAGGGAAGACTATGGCCCCAAACAAATGGTATGAAGTATTTGTGCAATAAATAATGCCACTTTTGCAGAGGTTTTCACCAACAGGCGTGAACGGAAAAGTAAGTGAGGGCTGTGCATGTGCTGCTGTTTGGGCAATCGAGATGCTTATATACCAGCCTATGCCCTCCCAATGTTTTTAATGCAGCAATTGGACAAGTGCTTCAAAATGTAATTAGTACTTACATAAGACTACATTCTGTTGCCCTGCTGTACTGTTTATTTAACCGACTAGTTAACTAGCTGGACAAAATTCCCAGGAACTTTATTAGTTGCACCAGCACTCTATTCAAGTCTGAGCATGGCCAGGCTGCACAAAACATCTCGTTCACACCCCAAAGACTAAGCATGACGACACAACAGGACACGGATGGACTTACGAATACCAGAAATATTAGTAAAACACTGACACACTTCAGACTACAGGATTTGTCATCAGAAATTTGAAACTATCTGCCAGCTGGAAGAGGGGTGAAATAAAAAAAACTGGATAGACACCACACTCCACTAAGTGACACTAAAAGGCAGAATGGCATTGGGAAGCTCTAAAAAAAGACTTGCAGATTAGCCAAGAATCTAAGAGAAGAGAACTAACATATTTTTCAGAATCTACTAACTATGCAACTGTCTGAACTGGTGCTACTGTGCATTATGGCACATGTTCCCCAACTCTTCTCTTGTGTAATGGAAAACTCCTGAAATAAGAGAAACAAAATACTAAATATGGCATACCAACCAGAAAAAAGTTTTCAAGGTTATAGCAATCTATAGTATAGTCCTTTTCATATTGCCCTGGGAAGGCTTTTCTCAGTGGTAAATCAAACATGAAAACTATGGGTCAGGAATAAGCATGGCTTTTACTTTGTCAAGCCAAAGGCTCACAGTGGAGGCTAGACCTAAGAAATTCTTTGGTCCCTGAATGGTATGGTGGGTAAAACAGAAGCACTAGACTGTACCCAAATAAACAAACTACTGTCTTTCAGGGACACATAGGAAACTGCAATTTTTCAAAATAAAAAACATTATTTAGTGTTATCTTTTTACCCTAGCAATTATAAATGGAGAGTTTACTTAAAGTTATTGTATTCCCTCTGCTAGGCCTAAAAACATCTACCTGCAGAACAACTCATGCAGGAAATTTGGATTACGTTATTCATGTGATGTTAACATATTATTGTGTCATTCGAGGCAATTAGATACAAAATAAATATCCACAGCCAAAGCTAATCTGCAATCGATAAAACGATAAGTGTGTCAAGTGATTTATTCCTTCTTCCTTCCTTTTAAAATCTGTTACGAGTAATAGAGAAATATGAGAAATGATTTGTGGAAGGAAACATCTTAAATTGTTTATCTTGTCATCATATGCATCATTTGCACTGTACACAACCTGGCAAAGGAAACATTTATGTTACAGTAACCCCCTAGTACGCGTGTTTTCGATTTGTGCTTAACTTGCATTAATGCAAGTTAAGTGCAAATGAAAAGCACTCCAGCCCCCAACGCCCCTAGCTGGAGGAGGCAGGGGAGAAGTCCCACAGCAGTGGCTGTCTGCCCACCAGGTTCCCCCAGACCGCTACTGCCATGGGGCTTCTCCCCTGCTTCCCACAGCTGGGTAGAAGCTGTGCCACAGAAGCTGTCTGCTCACCGGGCTCCCCCCAGCTGGGGGAGCCACGGAGAAGCCGCTCCTGGCTCCTGCAAGCACAGGGGAGCTGGGAGTCAGGCTGCAGCCTGGTTCTCAGCTCCTCCCGCTGACTTATGCGAAATTTGAATTATGAAAGAGTGTGCAGGAATGCAACCTTTGCATAACTCAGGGAACTACTGTACTGCGATATTAACACATCACCATACTACCCTATGCATAAGAAAATATAATTAACATGGTCAAATTAATAGCATGACAGGACTACTCTTTTTTTAAGAAAACATATTATATTTAACTCATAAAGCAGAAAAGAATACTGTCATGATGGTCTTATGTGTCTTTTCTGAAAGTTTTAGAGATAAGGTAACACCAAATTAGGTTACATAGAACCATATACATATATTAATGGCTAGGATTGTACCTGGATGCACAGAAAACCTCAAAGCACTTTTGCATAGGCCACCCATAATCTTTGTCCTTGCATTCTTGAAATGCTGTCCCTAGAGGGGAGTTCTTCATCCAGAATCTAGTCAGCTGCCATAGTGAGATCCAAGATCCTGAGAGGGGACATGAGGGGTTGGGGGAGCTAGAAAACCTGGTGTGGCTGCCCCTTCTTCCAGTGGGGGGCCTGTATATGGAGCTGAGGGCTCCGGCCCTCAACCTGCCCACTGCCTCTCAAGTTGGTGGAAGCGTTCCTGGTGATAATACACACCACCGAAAGAAGGGCAGGGTAAACATGACCCATTGCATTCATTACTTCAGCTACTGAGAGACCACATAAAGGTAGGTCAACTTAAGTTTACAGTGTGGGCACATCCTTAGTCTCATCTGAAAAATCAAGAAATAGTCATCTTGATAACCATTTCCCTTTAATAATAACAGAGAGTAAGCCGTGCTAGTCTATACACTATCAAAACAAAAAGCAGTCAAGTGGCACTTTAAAGACCAGCAAAATAGTTTATTAGGTGAGCTTTCGTGGGACAGACCCACTTCTTCAGACCGTAGCCAGACCAGAACAGACTCAATATTTGAGTCTGTTCTGGTCTGGCTACGGTCTGAAGAAGTGGGTCTGTCCCACGAAAGCTCACCTAATAAACTATTTTGCTAGTCTTTAAAGTGCTACTTGACTGCTTTTCATTTCCCTTTAAGCCAGTGCTATATTCTTAATATTTACTCTTAGATAATTTTTTTTAGCATGGACCACAATTTCACTGAGTTCATTATTCTGCATCTTTATAAGGCTTTTGAAATACTACACCTGCTGAATATTTGCTGTTAAATTAAAAAAAAAGGAAACTAAATAGAAAAGATACAGTCTGAAGGTTTAGAAACAGTAAGTCAGCCCTGTTAGGCTGTAGCATTTGTGAGCAAACACTTTTCAAGAACAACAACAATTTGATAACATTTCCTGAAGTGACCAAGTGATAAAATGGTTCTGGAATAGACGGCCACTGAGTATTCTATTGTATGTATTGACAAACTGTTTGCTGTCACCGAGTAAAAACAAGACTGAAATCCTCTTCCCATGGACTTCACTGAACCAGTGAAGAGAAAAGAAATTGCTCTCTAAGGAAGAGAGTTAAGAGGGCTAAATTGAACTTTCAGCTACATCAGTGTAAAACTCAGTGGAGTTATTCCACATTTACTAGGGAATAATATGTGCTACCAAATACAATTTATTCCAGATATATAATAGTAAAGCAACTGGTAACTTCGATATGGAAGGAGCTCACCTTGCGTGGGGGTGGTCCATGATCATCCATGTAAGTGGAATTTCCTGGAGGGGGGGAAAAATACAAAAATGATGCAATGCAGTATCAAACCAGCAAAAATAATTTAGTGCTATCTAATGGGTATTAGTATGTCTCCCAATGATTCTGTTTTCTCACAGGGGCTAAGTCAAACATGCACTTGTTAATTTTTTCTAGGAATGATTTGACTCATCCACATTTTTGATAGACAGTTGCAAAAATGTTAGAGTTTAAGTGCAAACGAAATGGTCCAGATGCCTGAAATGGGACAATCATGGTACCTTTACTTATTCACGGTATTAAAAATACAATTTATATAGGGACAGAACTGTAAATATTTATAATTCATGTATCTCAGTAGACACAATTAGTTTAAAACAAAAAACCAAAATATAAAATTATTCTGGAACTGGCTCCTAGATTTTGGTCAGGATAAGATGACAAATATAGTGTGATACTTGCTCTAAACTGTCAGCATTTTCCTGTACTGGATTCCCACCTACTGATATGTGATTTGTTTTCCCATCTCAGAATATTCAGAAGGTCTGAACAAACAATACTGGTATATTTGCCATCCCAACTTGCGCTCCTTTCTTATGCCAAAGTAAAAGCCTGCGATTCTCAAGCATTTTCCAGTAAGTTACTCCAATATAAAAGCACTCACCCACAGGATTTTAGATACACACAAACATACACATGCAGCATTTCTTCCTTAACTTACTTTCTGTTCCTCATATCAAATGGAAATCTTCCTAACATACAATCAAAGGGCAAAAGAATAACGCAGTCTCTATCAGGCTGATGGCTGCATTCAAAGCCTTGTAATCTCAGTTATCTCCAAGCCCAAAACGGTATGAAAATCCCTCTGTCCCCTGGAAGGGGGAAGAAGAGAGTTGGGAAACAGCCAGAAGGTCATGCCCTGGAGAGGCTGCTGCATTCAGGGAAACGTGCAGGTCCAAAATCCTGCAGAAGTTAGAAAGAGGTGCAGACAACAGATGACACACCTTGCAAAGAGGGCGGGCAGGAGCTGGACTGAGTTAACTCCCAGAATGATTAACAGCAGGCGCCATGGTGGTGAGTCTGTGCTATTACAATATAGTTTGCCAAAGCCCTGAAGTTATGCTAATTCCACTCTTCCAGCAATAGCCATTAACTAGGTTTGCCTACAATCTGGCTCTCAGCACACATCAGTTTTCATCAACAATGAACAGTTTGTACGGAGTAGCTAAATGCATCCAGCAATCTACCCTTTAATGAATGCAGCCAAGAGACTAATATTATTGATGTAAAAATCACTTTTTCAGCTTTTCATTTTCTTTCTTGCTCTGTTTTAAGCACAGACATTTATTAGGCAATGCAGACAATTATTAAATAGGTAAGCACTTTAAAATTGTAGCTAATATCTGAAAAGAAGTGACTGACTAAAAATATTAGCCATGTAATGGGTCTTTTTGAAAATGTGACCTATTATTGAAAAAGGTATGTTTAGGCCTTCCTATACACACGTGCGCACGCGCGGGCACACACACGCACGCACGCGCACACACACACACACCCCCACTGTAGTTATTCTAGACATTTGACTTTACCCAAATTAAAGAACTTTAATTACAGTTTTAGAAAACCGCAGTCATGGTTAATTTTGCTGAAAAAAGGATCTGAATTACTGTTTTCCTCTCTAAATTACTGTTTTCCAGTTTGTAAACATTAGTGCATTCATACTATATACTGTAGCTTACAGCATGTTGCCTATAAGGACTGAACCAGAAAGTATGAGATTTATGAAGAAAATCTTTTGGATATAGACGTCAAAATTGATTTTTGTCAAAGTATCAACATCTCATCTTTTAACCTTTCGAGTGTTTTAGCGACAAGAATTGTCTTCATATCTGAGCTGGCACAGGTATTTCATGTGCTTGATTTCTTTTTTAAACCATATTTTAATTTGAGAACCATGTTCTGGAGTCTACTACATGTTTTTAAAAATAATGAGCCAAATTCTGAACGGATGTAATGAAAGAGTTTCATGTACAATGAAAGTCTCTGGACAAAATTAAACAGTGAAAAGTGGTGACACAAACTTGTCATCAGACAGATAAAAGTGGTGAAAGTTTAAATAGGATTGATTTGGAATCCAGAGAGGACGACTTACACCACATACCCATTTCCCACTCCCAAAAAGGTTGGGAAGGAGGGTGTAGATGAAGTCACAGTGGGGAAAATAAATTCCACCCTCAAGTTGGCTACTTCTTGCTACACCTCAGTCTTCTGCCCCTCTGGTACATAAGTCAGAACTGTTTTGAACATGTATGGAATGACGAATGAGTGCGCTACAAGGAGTCCTCTTCTTCACTGTAGCAAATGTAAAATAAATGTTCCCTTTTGATAAACAAATGAAAAGGGTTTGGGCTTTTTTTTCCCCCCCACCCAAATAGTCCATATGCTATCCACAGCATGACAAAAAGTAATGAGAAGATGTGGGAATGCAGGGCATTGATAGGAGAGGACAAACTGTATGGATGGTATATACTCATCACTGCCTTCGCTCCTGTTGAAATCCTTTCGCAAATATTTTGACTGATCACCAAATCCCAGGATCAAGCCCAAAATTCATCTTGAGGCAAGGCTTCTATATGAACATTACAATAGATAAGAAACACCTATGCTAGGAAATAAACCTGCAGGAAGTTGAAAAACTTGATAAGAACTGTAGCCAGACAAAAGTCTCCCCTGTACAAGCCAGCTTGCTTGCTGCCCCGCGCCCCCCACTGAGATGCCTCAGAGCACACAGGGCACTGAACAGCTGCTGACAGCAGAGTCTTTGATGTCTCTCATTGAGGCCCAGATGTGCTAGCTCATGGCGACCCTGAGAAACAAAGTACAGATAAAAGGCTAACAGGCCAAACTGTCAACGAAGGAGAGGGGGACCTCAGGAAATCACCCCAGCTGGCATTGATGGATTTGATGCCCACACAGCCATCGCAGAAGAGGAATCTCCGCCCCTGTAAAAGAATGTCCTGTACTCCCAAAATTGCTTATCTCCTGTCTTACAAGTGCAAATTAAGTAAGAATTGCCCTTGTAAAAACTGGCGTCACAAAAGACAGACCAGTACAATCTGACACCATAGATAAGAAAGAGAATACGTAACCTAAGGGGTAGAAAGATGGACCCAGCAGCACTCTGACTCTGAGTGCATTCCCACCAACTACCTGCTGGTCGGGTCAGGTGATTGCCTCCTGAGGTCCGCAACTGGGGACACCCAACCTCGTATTCGTCTTTCCACAGAATTGAGTGACCAATCCTGGCTTGGCTACACAGGTATCGAGAGATGCAAGGAGGGTAAGATACACCCACATTAAGGTCTCCCTTTTGGTGTACACAGATAAAGAATTAGAGCTCTGTAACTAGATGTTGTCGTATTAAGATATCATTGTGTTAGATGGTAACAGATATCTTTGTATTGGACTGTAACATAACCTGTTAACACCTGTACCCTGCTAGCATATAAGAAGTAGACAATAGCCTTTTGTAACTGCACGCTTATAACTGTAGCTTAATAAACTTGTAACTGGTTAAGATCTGAGCCCGACTGTTGTTACTCTCTGTCACGGCAACACAGCCAGCACAATAAAAAGAACTTTAACCGTTTGGTTACCACAGCCTGGCCATAGGTGAGAGTGCTAGGAGCTCCCTGCTCCAGCAGTAAAAAAACTGGGTTGTTTAGGACCCAGGGGCATCCGTCAGCCTGGCCCGGCTGCCCGCAGTGACGAGCTCCGTGCTCTTGCAGTTAAAGACTCAGATGGTAACAAGGGCATAGTTGGTACCCGGCCACCGGCTAACAAGAACAAAGTAAAGTAGAAGGGGCCCTGGAAGGCTAAGTGGTCACTGAACCTGAAAGACACCTACAGGGTGCGTGTGTTCCCTCTCTCTCTCTCTCTCTCTCACACACACACACACACACACACACAGAGAGTTAAACAGTGGAAACTTTAATAAACACATCAGGAAAAGGCACTCCACAAGTTGTTTCTTACTGTAAGAAATTAAAAGAACTGAAAGATTCAGCTTTTCAGGCCACAAGAGACCAGAACGATCATGTAGGCTAAAAGAAAGATGTTGTACAGTTGAGCAGCTTATTACTAAGGTACTGCAACATAAACACTACCATCGCCACCTTGATAAGACAAAATAGGTATCTCTGTATACCTTACATGAAGCAAAGAACAAGAGGTTGATTTTTCTGTGTTTATACATTACAGCATCAGAAACAATTAGAACACTGCACAGGCACATGAGCACGTTCATAATCTCACTGTAAATATCAACAAAAAGATAAAGTACTTCCTGGGGTGGATAGGTATGATAATGGAAGGTGTATTCCCCAGTTTTCATTTAAATCTGGGTCCATATTTCATTTTTTTGACTTTTTTAGGCGTCTGTATTTCAAAGTAACTATCCATTATAGGGCATCATTCACTCCATACAAATGAATATGCGATTGTACACTGAAAGCAAAGACAGACAAGACATGGAAGGGATTACTCGGTCAATTTTGTTGTCTCATTAAGTGAAGTCTAGGAACTTTCAATTTAACCAATTATAAATAATTCAGCTCTGGTTTACTATTTATTACATCATTTTAACAGAAATAGAGAATAAAGCACTTAACTCCCAGAAATACACAGTACTGTCTACTTGGCAAGATCGTTTCTGTTGTAACAATAAACAAAAAAAAAAAAGTCTATAACTGGACTAGTATCTTATAAAAAGGATGTATCTGCATCTTACATATCAATGAAGACGTATCTGCAGCTTACGTAATCAATTAAGAACTCCAAATTTAATAGGAAATCTTTTCTATTAAACCTCACTATGCATAAAATAAAACCAAAAAGTTATTTTTGTATTAAGTATAATTACCATAAGAGACACCAATGTAAGAGCTTAACAATTCAGCAGATCAATCAATACCTTTATATGGAAGGGGAAGCAAGAGTCTGTCTCTGCAAACTTCTATTGTAGACACCGCTTTCTTGGATTTGTTTTTCTAAAGAGTCTATTTTAAAGAGGGAATGGGATAATCATGAAAACAATGCATGCAAGATTTGTGGTACCAATTCCTTCTATTAGGTAGACCATAAACAGCTGTTTTAGCAATATTTCAGAATTTCTTCAAATGTCACTTGAGATTTGGAAATGCCATGGTATACAAAAAAGGAAAAGTAAAGGAGGAGACCCCCATTTTTTTAAAGTTAGTTCAAGTTCTGGACCCAGGCTTTGGTTGTGTTGTCACTAATTTTGTAAATGAACTAACTTGTGCATGTAGGTATCACTGCCTTCTACAGTATAGTCATAGTTACTATACTGTGTGTCATAAGCCCTATCCTGCCAAATATGTAAAGAGATTCTATTTTACAGTCAATGGTAAATGCTTGTGCTTTCATAACAAAGAAAGCAGAGTTCTTCTAATTCTTCACTGTATACAAAAACACTTCCATCAGCCAAATGCAAAAGAACCTAAGTGAGAGAGAAAGAAAAAGGAGAAAGGAGAATAGAAGAGTATATCTATACCAGTAGCCAGAAACCCTCGGCACGGGTGCCAAGAGTGGCACGGGAGCTGATTTTCATCGACTTGTGAGGTGGGCGCTCCCCCATGCCCCTCCTTCCCCGTGCAACTGGGAGCTTGCTCAAAGCCTGTGGATTAACAAAAGACCAGCTAGTGCTACCCACCACCACCTAAACGGCAAAGCTCTGCATCTTTATTTGTTTATTAATGAAGCTGTTGTAAATAGTACTGTTAGGGTGCATCTACACTAGCAAGTACATTCGAAATTAGGATCACAAGACCGAGTTCTTTCGAAAGAAGCCGCGGAGCATCTATAATGACACGGCGCTCTTTTGAAATTAACTGTGAAAGAACTCTCCTTTTCTTTCGAAGTCGGTCCTACATTCCCGGGATGGGAAAAGCGCCCTCTTTCGAAAGATAATTTCGAAGGAGTGCACGCGTAGACGTTCTGCAGCCCGCTCTTTCAAAAGACCAGGTGCTTCATGGCCGCGATCAGCTGGCAGGTGGCAGCGTCGCTCACAGCACAAGCGAAACTCTATGGCTCCAGCGTCCGGTCGCCTTTCAACACGCAGGGTCCCAGAAGCCCTCAGGCAGGAAGCTGAGAGCCTGCAGGCAGCAGGGAGCCCAAGCTGCTGCTCACGTAGCTCCCAACCACAACGTCCTAGGGGAAGCCGCAGCACCTCAAGCACCATGGTCAGCAGCTTGGACTCCCACCCACCCCAGGGGCCATACAGGGACAGGGAGAGTTCTCCCAGGAGGGGAGCCAGCCCCCGAAATGTTGGGCCCCCTCCTAGACAGAGGCCGAGCTGCAGGGCCTCCTCGCCCTGTGCGAAGATGAGGAGGTCCTGCAGCAAACGGGGGTCCGGCGCCGGAATGCTGCAGCATTTGAGCGCCTGGCCAAGGGCTTCACTGGCTGGGGTCACCCCACCCAGACCCTGGACCAGGTGAGATCCAAAGTCAAGGAGCTCTGGCAGGCATACTGCCAGGCTTGGGACACGGCCACACAGTCAAGGGCAGCGACCAACAGCTGCTCCTACTTCCAAGAATTCAACCGCCTCCTTGAGCCCAAGGAGGTGGGACCCCTGGCTGTGTACCTGGACAACACTGACCCCCAGACCGAGCTGGAGGGGACAGGGACTGAGGGGGAGGACTAGCCCACACCACCAGCCACTTGCAGATGCCCCTGATGGATCTAGGACACCAGTGACGATGAGGGCTCGAGCGAGGGGGCCCTCGCCATCGACTTCCCCTCAGGCCCATCCAGCCAGGCCACCTCTGAACGTGCCTCACCCAAGTTCCTAGAGGAACCCACAGGCATGCACCGTGCACGCTGGTGGCTGTGGGGCCCGGGGCCCACCCACAGAGACATCAGCCCCAAGGCACAGGCGGGCCAGACTGCCTCACCGCCCCAGCCTCACAGGGCTGACGTGTGGCACCTAGGACCACGCGGCAGGGCTCCCAGCCATTGAGCCCCCTGGAGAGGTGAGGCCCCCCAACCCCAGATCCCCGTTCATCATCCCCGCCTCCCATGTAAATAGTTCTCCCCGTTTGCCCTCCCCTCACACATGTATATAGTTCTCCTTACATAATGAGGGGCACTTTTTTATTTTTTATATATAAACAGTTTATTTTTATGGTTTACCCTGTGTCCCCCATGCATGTGTGCCAGTGGGGGCGGAGTGTGCAGGGTGCGGGGGGGCATTACCGTGGCCCCCGCTCAAAGGTCTGGCGCAGGGCTTCCCTTACACGCACCCCTGCTGGCCCTGGTGGCACAGGGTGACAAGGGGCTGTTCGTACCCGTGCCCCGCCTCAGTGGCTCACCCCTGCATACAGGGCTCATGTTTCACCTCCACCAGGTTACGGACGGTGCAGCAGGCCCCGACCACCACCGTGACATTGGGGAGGCCAACCTCCAGCCTGGTGTAGAGGCATCTAAAACACCCCTTCAGGTGGCCAAACACCTGCTAGACAGTGCTCCGGGAGCGGTTCAGCAGCTAATTAAAAAGGGCTGTGTGCGCCCAGTGTATGGCCGCAATCAGCTAGACCTGCAGGGGGTAGGCCTCATCCGCCACGATGCAGGGTGGCATCGTCGTGTCCCCGATGGGAAGCTCCCGCCGGGGATGAAGGTCCCCTCAGCCATACGATATCCCAGCCCTCAGTTCCTGACGACCCTTGCATCGTGGGAGCACCCGGACCAGCCCACGTAGATGTCCTTGAACCAGCTGTTGCCGTCGACCAGGGCCTCCAGGACCAACAAGTGGTAGCCCTTGCGATTCATGTAGGCCCCGTGGCTGTGCTCCGGGGCCTGGATGGCGATGTGGGTGCCATCCAGGGCCCCAAAGCAGTTGGGGAAGCCCAGCTCCTGGAATCCCTGGATGGCGTCCAGGTCCCCAACACAAACCAGCTGCCTCCGGAGCACCTTGTTGATCACCCGGATGACCTGCAGGGCACAGGGGGCACGCTCGTGAGCGTGGGGTGGAGTAGCATGGGGTGCAGCTTGCCCACCCGGGCCTGTCCCCATCCCCGCCCCTGCCCCCAGGGTGCCCACCCTTCTCCGGATGGTGACTGTCCCCAGGCTGCCCTCCCACAGGCAGTCTAGGTGTGAGCAGGGCACAGCTTACCTCGATGAGGATGGCCCTGAAGGTGGCTTTGCCCACCCCAAACTGGTGGCCAATGGATCAGTAACTATACAGGATGGCCAGCTTCCACAGGGCGATGACCACCCTTTTGTGCAGGAGGAGCGCCAGCCTCAGGTGGGCGTCCTGGTGCTGTAGGACTGGGGCGAGCCAGTGGCACAGCTCCTTGGTCATCCTGAAGTTCTGTAGCCACCAGTCGTAGGCCCAGTCCTCCAGCACCAGCCAGTCCCACCAGTCGCTGCTTGTGGGGAAGCTTCGTAGGTAGCAGATGATCTGGGGACCGGCTGGGGACGTTGCACCCTGAGGATGGCATCCAGGAGGGTGGCTATTGTGGTGGCCACCCAGAGCCGCTGCAGCACGGTGGCCAGTACTGTGGCCAGGGCGCTGGCCATGGCTGCAATGGGGGGGTGCTGCTTGGGATCCATGGGGGCCCAGGATCCCATTTCCGCTCGCTCACACTCTCTCTGGCTGGGGACAGGGTTGCTGGCCCTCAGTGTGTGCAGGCTGAGGTACGGGGGGGACGAGGGGCCTTTAAGGGGACGGCGGGTGGCAGCCCTGCCCATGGCGCTTCCTGCCCCAGCTCTTTCAAACGAGCGCCTTGGCATGGGCGGACGCTCTCTTTCCAAATTGTGCTGGGGGCCTTTTGAAAGAACGGACTGAACCTTTGGTCCCCGCTGGTGTGTGTAAATGCTCCGTTTCGAAAGATCATCTGTCTATGTTCTCTTTCGAAAGACATTCTTTCAAAACAGAACTGTAGTGTAGACTCAGCCTTAGTGACCTTAAGAAGTATCACAGGCACTTGGATGGTATGCAGAAGTCAAAACATCAAATTTTGGAACGGTTGCTGACCATTGCCATATTCAATATTCATCCGACAATGAAATACTGATGTCTCATCTACTAAAACCTCAGAGACATAACAGATTGCCTGAAGCAATAGCATGGGGATGAGACAGAAAAATCATATATGTATGCATATTGACTCAAACATACCAAAATCTAGAGTAGATTTTAGGACAAATTGTTTACAGAATAAAAAATATTGGACTACAGAAAATATATGGAAAGCTGGCTTAGGATAAACATAAGTATTGGCAGTGCAATAACTAACAGCTCTGCTCAGATTCAAAGTGTGGGATTGTTGGACAATCTGTTCTTATTTTACTCAAACCAGCGTGCCCGTCTCCAATTACAACAATATGGAATAAATGGGGTTTTAGATGTGTGCTTCTTACATGTATCACTTTCCTAATTTGCGTTAGGCTGCCATCAGAGGAGCCACCAACTTCTGCATGCTAATAAAAAAGTACTAAAAATACATGAGCCTTGAAAGAAAGCAGCAAAAGGGGTATAGCCGTAGAAAACCAGAAATGAAAACTGCAAGGCACTACTGCCTAATGTTTGTGCATTCTTAGAAAATTTGACTTGCTGCACTGGCTTCAAGGATTATCTTAGGCTACGTCTACACTGAAGTGATCTTTGGAAAGATGATCTTCCAGAAGATCACCTTTTGAAAAAGCGCGTCTACACACAAACAGAAGATTGAGCCTTTAATCCGATTTTGAAAGACCAGCCCGCTCTCCTGAAAGAGAGCATCCACACAGCTCTGGGCACTCTTTTGAAAGAATGGGCCAGGAAACGCTGAGGATGGGGGTCTCAGGGCTGACAAGCCCTTCAGGGAGCTGCAGCCAGCCATTCCCTTAAAGGGCCCCTCCCCAACACCTTCACCCTGCACACACTGAGGGCTGCTAGCCTGTCCACGGTACAGCAGATCCTGTGCATGGAGCAGAGCCACTGCAGAGACCCCATGGATCCCCAGCAGCTCCCCAACATCACAGTCCACCTGCTGGCCACAGTGGCCATTGCTGCCTTCTACCCACTCCAGTGATCAACCCCTCTTCACCACGGTCATACAGGCCCCCTCCACTGGGCATCATCCGCACTCCGTCCCCTGTGCGATCCAGCTCCTCTGGAGCTATTCCATGAGCTCGGATTGGTGGGACCAGCTCACGATGGGGAAGTGAAATAACTGCTGCCTCCAGAATTTCTGGATGGCACAGCGGACATTTCTGGAGCTGTGTCACTGGCTTGCCCCTGCCATCCAGCCCCAGGACACCTGTATGAGCTCCGTGCTCTCCCTGGAAAAGCCGGTTGCTGTTGCAACATGGAAGCTGGCCATCCCGGAAAGCCACTGGTCCACAGGGCACCAGTTTGGGGGGGGGCAAGGCGACCGTTGTGGCTGCACTCATGGGGGCAAGGCATACGTGGGTCAGACACCCGCTACAGGGAGGGGGCTCCGGCGCATGGGGGTCCCTCGCAGACAGGGAAGCGAGACCCAAGAGAGGCCAGAGGAGAGGGACCATGAAGGAGTGGGGAGGGACATGGGGGCTCCAGGGCACCGCACCACACACTCACAAGTGCGTACTTCTCCATCTCATCCAGGCTGTCAGGCGGCCCTGGGCTTCCCCAACTGTACTGACACATTGGATGGGACCCACATTTCAATCTGGGCCCATGACCACAGCACTGCATCAATAAGAAAGGTGAACCACTCCGTGGTGCTCCAGGCCCTTGTGGACTCCAAAGAACACTTTATGGCCCTCTGTGTGGGCTGGTCCAGCTGAGATTTACCCCTCTGGCTGCCTTCAAATCAGGGCTAAACAGGGATTATAAAAAAGCTGGGCAACTGACTTGCAGCTTTATCAGTCATGGCATCTCCAGCCCCACTACCCCCACAGGTTATATAGTTCCGGTCACATGGACTTCAAAAGCTATTGAGATGTTAAGTGAGAAAGACGGGTAGTAACACAGAGGCCCCTTACTGGGACAGAGTTGGCAAAAGCATAAAGCTTCTACTGTGAGAGAAATGACTTTTCTGACACACTGTTGGCAGTTAATATTCTGTAGCTGAACATGAGTGTTATTTTCATGATTCTGTCACAGATATGTACAAGTTTGCTAAATGGAACCTTTATGCTCAGGTCTGCGTAAGGGATGGCATGTAACTGCTCTGTGTTAGGAACCAAATGTAACTCTTGCACTAGACAAAGACTGAGCAATGCACCATACCATTATACCGGCTGTAGCATATTCTCCATCTACCTCCACTTGCCTACAGGGAATATATCAGGTGCTGCTTCTGCACCAGTGTCTGTGGAGGGTAGAAAGACAGTCCTGGCCCGAGCAGAAGCTGTGCGGGGAAAGGAGGTGGGCAGAAGCCATCCAGAAGGGGTTGGGACTGAAGCTCCCAGGCCTCTCTCTCTCTGTGTGTGTGTGTGTGTGTGTGTGTGTGTGTGTGTGTGTGCGCGTGCGTGCGTGCGTGCGCATGAGAGCAGCTGTACCCCCAGTTTCTGCTGGGGGAGGCCCTCAGTTGCATAAGGCTCCATAATTTGTAAGGTCAGCTTTGCTTCCAAAGAACAAAAGCAATCCTATGCAGTTTGTGTCTTTCTTTGATTACTTTTCACTCTGCTCAAAAACAGAAATTGGAGGCCCAGAATGTTGAAGCAGCAAGAGCTAGTTGTTAGGCTGGACAGACTAGAGCCATTAATTCTTTTTATGAGACTAAGTGTATGTGCAGTGTTTGCAGTGAGATTTAAATGTAACTTATTTTTAAAAGAGAAATTTAGTATTTTATTGGCGATTTTAAGGATGACCCAGGATTTACCCCACCTCTTCCCCAAAGCCATACCCCTCTCACTTATGTTCACTGAGCTGGGGCAGGGGATTAGGAGGAGGGTATGGGTGCTGGGCTAGGGCTGAGGGGTCTGGGTGCAGGAAGGAGTGAAAGCTCTGGGAGAAAGCTTGGGCACAGGAGAGGGTAATAGGTGCTAGCTCTGGGTAGAGGGTTGGGGTGTGAACTCCGGCCGGGTGGCATTTACTGGGGCAGCTGCCAGTTGGCCATGCAGCAAGGCTTAGTCAGGCTGTCTGCCTGCCCGAGCCCCATACTGCTCCTGGAAGGGACCACTGCTTCCCTATGGCCCCTGAAGGTGGGGGACACATGGCCCCATACACTCCCCCCTCTCTGACAGCAGCACCCCCTAAGCACGTATTGTCCAAGACTCACCAATCCCAGCCAGTGGATGTGCAGGGGCAATGTTTGCAGGCAGGAGCAACATGCCAAGACCCCTCCTCCCCATGAAGCTGCAGATTCAAGCTGGTCACTTCCAGGAACATCATGGGGCTGTGGGAGGCAAGGAACAAGCCTGTCGTAGTAGCAGCCCTACTGCACCACCAGAGATGACATCAACTGGGAGATTCTTCAGGATCAAACTGTAACTCATGATCAACTGATCCATGACCATTGCTGAAATCCAGTGGTTTTCAACCAGGGTATGCGTACCCCCCGGTGTGATAGAGAGCTCTTCCAGAGGATACATTAATTCAGTATTTCTCAACCTTTTATGAATTTTTTAAAAAATGGACTTACTTTATGTTCCTCTGATTTTGTATTTATCCTTTTTGCACAGTCAAAAGTACAATGGCAAGTTTATTGCCAGTTAGCAATTTCTTCCAACCAACCAGTCATGATTAAGTTGTTTACACAAATGTGTTACAATGGTAGAAAAAAAGGTCTCTCGAAATTGTAGGTATTAGGGGTACTTTTTTTTTTTTTTTTTAAAAGGGGCACTTTATAAAAAAGGTGGAGAAACACTGCTCTAATCTTGTCTTTTCCCCATTCCTTCATTTTTTTGTTAATATTAATTGTGTTCAGTTTTTAAAAGTCACTATTATCACTTTTATTGAAGGCTGAAACAAACTCAGCCTTAAACACTTGAACCACCTTGATATCATTAGGTATTAGCTAGACTGGTCCTGGATGAGGGAATTTGCTGGATGAAGGGAGGTCTGCTGTCCTCTCTTCCTCCCTTCCCCATGCCACCTTGGCCCCTGCTGGGCTGACAGCAACCCAGCCACCTCTGTCTGCCACCTGTAGAGGCTGGTTCCAGCGCCATGCTGGACATAGCCACAGCCCAGGCCACATAAGTGCCAGCTCTGCCCACATCTGGGCTTCCGGCATAGCCCCAGAGCTGCAGGTGTGGCCCAGGGCCTGCAGAGGCCAGCCCAGAAGCCGGCTCTGGACTAGCCAGGCTGCCACCACAGCCCCCACCTCACGGGTGCTTGGTGTGGCCCCGGCCAGGCTGTCAGCACAGTCCAGCCCTGTGGGTGCCTGGTGCAGTCCCAGCCAGGCTGCCTTCAAGGTCCTGGCCCTGCAGATACCGAGTGCAGCCCAGGTCCTGCAGAAACCAGCACCGGCTGGCTGTCGCCTCTGACCATCTGTCGCATCGCCCAACCTGGGTCTCTTGTCCAGTAATATCCATGGTGCTGTCGGATGATGGATGCTGCCAGATGAGAGAATTCCAATTTTGGGAGGTTTAACCTGTAGCTACAAATTATTCCAGATTGCTTCAATCGCTATCAATTTATCCCTTGCCTAAAAATTAAACAAACCATGGTCATGTTATCTCGTCACCTTCTACAAAAAGGTGGTTAATAATGCAAAACAGCACATTAAAAAAGGGGCAAATACAGAATACACTATATCTAGCCATCTTATTTTCATTCCTTAAGAATTAGTGAGCTACTATAACCTTATTCTCATAAAAAAACCTTCAGATGGTTTTTGATACATGAATATGATATAATGTAAATATTTCCATTACTATAAATGATTTGGACTTACTGGATTCAGTTCAGCTCAAAACACATTTTCATTCCTTTATTCACAGTGTTCTCTGATAAAGGACTTTTTCCCATTAAAATCCATCAGTTTAAGGTCCTTTAGTTTAAGGATAACTACACAGGATTTTCTTCATCTGATTGCCAAGTTTAAATAAGTATACATACATTACTGGCTCATCTACCCTTTTATTTCCTCTCTCTGACTGTTCAAATCTTAAATGCTTTGAAAAAAAAAAAAAAAAAAAAAAAAAAAAAAAAAAAAAAAAAACCACAATCCCGTGCTGTCATTCCCTCTGCCCCTTGCAATGCATCCACCGAGGAACTGTCATAAGTTTTAAAAGAGCAGCAGTTACGCAGTGCTCTGCATGATTCTGAAAGGGATCACTCACTGTCCAGATAGTGCTATTGCAGCATAATGCACATTAAAAAAATGTTGAAAAAAAATCCATTCTCCTGCCTCCAAAACCTAAATTTCCCACAGTTTATACAAGAAGTATGCCTTCTTTTTATTCAAGTCATTTTAATAAAGGAGAGAGAAGGATGTTTCTTACAACTAGTTTTTAATTGTGCCCCACGGGACTAATGTGATTTTTGCTTTCTTCAAGAGGGATATAGAAATAGTAAAACAAAATCTAAGAGGAAAAGCCATGCAGGGTGAATTTATAGTACCCCGCCAGCCACCATTTATATGGCAATAAGCGACATTACTTTGGGCCACCAAGAGATGTATTACACACGCCCTGATGCAGTCAAAAGCCAGAATTTATCATTCAAATGTGTACATATTGCAAGACTTGGGTTAGTGATGTCTTAGAAAAGTAATTCCATGTAGTTGTACACAGAAAAAACAAATGCTTGAAAATCCAATCATATTCTGTAGCACTGAGGTCTATGCCTACCACAGATATTGCTAGTTAAAAAGCTGACTTAGAGCTCAAGGGATGAGAGCTTTATCTGTGGTAAATGCATGAAATGGACAATGAATCCCCACAGACTTTGAATTTTACTCTCATTCATAGAGGGAGCAGTAACTTCAGTGCACAGTGATTTTTTTCCCCCATTCCTTAGGACCAAATCCTTTTACCTAATCCAAACCCTGGAAAAGCCTGAAAAGGCTGGAGATGAAGAACCTGGGCTCCAGTCTATAGTAGGATTTGGTAATGAGTTCAGTGGATTCACAATTAGCTAGGAGTCACCATTCTCACTCCAGGAGGGAAGAACACCAATCTGGGGAGCTGCATTGCCCTCAGGTACAGATGCAGGCTTAGAGTAGTTTTGCTGCCACTCCGTGACTTATGGAACCAGGGATTTCTTAGCCTCCCCAACCCAAGGATTTGACCCTCAGTCACTCAACTACTTCATAAGCATTTGACTTTCATAGTCTCAGTTTAAGAAAGTTGAAAAATGTAGAGGTTAAAGGGTACACATTTGGTTTTTACAAGCATGATTAATCCTTGCAGTTTTAAATGTTCATTAACACATATCACTCCTTCACCACACACTGTTTTGTCCCAGCCTCTTAAAGGGATTAAACTAAAAATACCATAAAACATTCTTACAGCAAAGGTCAACAGCTACTTGGGTGGGGGTGGCAATTAGGGCCTATTTTAACTATTCAAAAATAAATGATTCAGTAATTACATTGCCATATTTACAGTCTGCTTATAATGGTAATTAGACTCATTTACAAGGATGTTATTTCTCTATTGCCCTACACCTATCTTGTAAATGTCTGCTCTCTTCATGTTGCCATAAACTAGCTACTCTTGGTGAAAAATGCAATTTGATCTAAATATCAAAAAGGGTCCATGTGCATTTTGACTCACAGAGGCTTTGCTGTTTGTTTATTTAGGGAGGTCTTTGGGTGCTTTGACCACACAAACTCTGAGATGCAAACATTCACTGCTGGCAATAATTACTTAGGCGTGCTCTTTACTTCTTTTTATGTCTCTTTCCTGTGTTTTATTTAGCTTTCAGAACCACACCAGTATGTCATCACCATTACACAGTAGTTTGGTAGACCTCTAACTGCTACTCTACAGTTCTGCCACAGACCATGCCTCTTCTATGAAACCTCTTAAAATATACAAAACTTGTCTGTCTATGTAGACCACCACCAACCTGTTACAGGGCCATAGGTTCAACTTCTCACTACCACAGTATGCATCAATAGAAGAATTGAAGTCTTTTGAACGTATACTTTAGTTACAACTGTGTCACCTTGCACTAATAGCTGGGGGAACTATTACAAATGACTACTTTAGTGATCTGGCAAACTAAAATTAAAGCCACGATACTGCTTCACAAGTGCACTGTACTCATTACTTCAGCCAGTGTGGCACAGTAGTCTATTACACTTAAAAGTTCTACAGCAGATTTTGTAAAAGTAATGAAGCTTCAGTACCAGAAAATCTTGGTACAATACCTGGCTACTAAACCTTTACCAAGAAACGATGGACTGGTATCTCTTTTCACATTAACAAAGGGATGCTCATATTAGCACGATATCACTGCAAAAGCCTTTCACTAACTATTTTATTTCAAGATTTCAATTTGTCTTGGATATGGCAAGGAGAAAGAATGTTCAGCATATTAAAATTTACATTGAAGTAACAGAAAGAGGTACAACTTCTTCAACCCTTATTACAGAATAGATTTCCTGTGAAACTTCAAAGTCACCATAAACTGAACCTTTGAAGGTCTAAAAACAGGTGTGATAATCCCATCACCACCGTCTTGGCTTGAGGATAAGGAAGTATCAGGAGCAGAATCTTTTGCCCATTAGCTCTTGAGGAATCTCCCCCACTGTCCCCATGGCACGGGCAACTGCACCCCTTGGATAAGGAGTTGCTCACAAGAAGGGTCCCTGAAGAGGGACAAAGAAGAGAGTGAGAGAGTGGGAAAGAGTAGCACAGGAGAGAATATCCCACTTCTATAAGAACCCAGCGGTCCAGTGTTATTTGGGACCAAGCAAGGTAGAAGTGGGACAGGAGATTCAAGAAAAAAAAATAAGGAGAAGGATCTGGTGCCATGGCGCGTATGCCACCTTCAAGCTCACCTTCAAAAGACCTCCTTTGAGACTGATTATGGCTTGGTTAGGCCCTGGCCTTGCCCCAGCTGGGTGTGAGGTGGTTTGAACCTAGCACTCCTGGCCGTCTTTCACAATTCAATGTTGTTATTTGTGGGACACTCAAACAATACAGCAATGAACAGCAAAGTGTATAAATGCAGTTCTTATTCCACTTCTTTTTGGTTTAGGTTTTTACACAGTATCCACCATTGCTATATGTGGGTCACAACTATCAACCAGAGTGAAGCTTTTAAAGATGAAATGCATGAAATAGTTTGAAAGACAGCGACCGTATCTGACATCTTCAAAACTACTGCTCCTCCAGGAGTTATTATAAAGCTATGAGTTTCTATTTTAAAACACACCTTGGCATTAACATGAGAGCTAAAATAAATGTTAATGCCAATGATTCTGTGGAAGTCTAAAATAAAATGCTAACACCATCAAGTACATCACCATCCTTCTGGTTTTACCAAAAATGAGTTGGTAAGCTGTTAAAGTACTGTACTGACAAACAAAACAGATGCTCAGGAGTACATAGGCTAACACACACATTTCTCTGGATAGACTAGATTCAACAGAGCCCGCTTAATACATCTATTGAAACTAGGACAGGTTTGAACCTCTCTAGTCCAGAACTCTCTCATCCAGCAACATCCATAACTCAGCATGACATTAGTTAGCTGTCTAACCACTTATCATGGGCGTGGCCAAGTTTCCCGTGGTCCTATAAGTTTGTTTACAGCCACCAGTCCTGGCTCTCGGTGTTCTCTGCTGTTATTTAGGGGTAGTTTATCCCTAACTGTCTTCCAGGAGCCCAGTGAGCAGTGGGAGTGTTGGTCAGGTGCTAGACAGTATTGACCTCTCATGGTCTGGCAAATTCTGTCGTTTAAGCATTGATCAGATTCCAACAGTGCCAGAGGGGTTCAACCTGTATCATCTACCAGACAAAGCCACATTAATAGCAAGGCAAAGGTTTATACACTGAATCCCCTCATGGTGCTATAAAACAACCACATAAAATCCGTGTTCATCTGGGGATTTTTTATGATTGTTTTTCTATAGCTTTGAGGCGAAAGAGGGAAACAATAGGAAAACTAGTATCAGAATACATATGGGATTTTTGAGCCCAGACAGACCATGCTGAAGTCATGGTTTCCACTATGTGTTGGAAGTCACTGGAAATTTTTTAAATGGACTACCTAAATTTTGTTATGAGTCCTTAGTCATAAATATTTTTTTCTTTTCTTTTCTTTTAAGATGAACAAAAATTGTGCTGTGGTTATTTGAGATGCTTACCATAGTATATTAGGATATGATACGCATTTTTGGTTTTTGACTCTGTTCCTATTAACGCTGTCAAACTGTGACTATAAGAACATAAGATTCGAACAAGGTAATCTAGCAAATGTGTATTCACCCACAACTGCAAAATTAGCTACCACATAAAGATAAAAATTTTAAATCATCCTTGTAAACTTTAAACCATGCATCTCAATGGGTCTGTCATGGGTCTTATCCTATATAATGTGGCATGCAACCCATTTTACGTTTTATGAGAGGTTGCTCATCTAATGCCATGCAGTTTCTTAAACATGCTATCAAATACTTATTAGTACTTTAAGCAACAGCTGTGTTTTAGACTATTTTCCCCAAATGGTACTAGTTTGTTCTAGTTTGGAAAAACACAGAACACATTTTACTGTGTTCTGTTTACTATTTTTAACCTCTCTAGATTACTTTGCACTATGTTTGTCCTCACTAGGTTTTGCAGTAAACTTCCTACATCTGTGAATGTAATCAAAATGCTGTTAATGCTCCACCTTATAATCATTAATGAAGATATTAAATAAAACCAGATTGTCCTTCTTGAACAGACATCTCTTTCAGTTAATACTCTGATATTCTATTCAGTGCTTTAAAAAGAACTATGTTAAAGTAAAATACAATTAAAACTTTTGGGAATTTTTACTCATCAGAAGGGACACATGCAGAATGCAGAAACAGAGGAAGAAAGAAATGTGCTCCTGTATCAAACTATCAGCCTCTGGAATACCTATTGGCAAATGTTAGACACAATCTGCATTAGAGAGAACACTAAGTTAAGTGTAACTAGACTCTTTAGATAACGCTGGTCAGTATCAAACAGGAGCATTATTCCGGAACACAAGCGCATGCCAAAAGCGTTATTCGCTTGTCTGACAAACCTTGGTGTGTACAGAACAGCTGGTTTGCCTTCAAGGAAAATCTGGGCAGCTACCTTGTACTGCCTCAACATGTGCTGGTATCAGGGTTAGAACGAAGAGGTTTCCTCCTTCCCCAAGACCCAGGAAAAAGACTGGCTAACCCTGTGACAGGCACAGAGACAGGTAGTCTCATTGGCACACCGTCAACAGGTTTAAACCAAAGCTTAACCCTGTTAGTGCCCTTCTTATACACCCTTAGGATTAGGAATCTTGTAAACTGTGTTGACTGTGTAAACTAGCCATGTGTAGCATTACTGTTACAACTTGATAAAAATACCATTGTGTAGCTGGGCCTCAGATTTGTACTTCAACAGATTCAATACTGAAAAACTGCATATAAGACAGATGTAAACTCTTCACACTGCAATCTTTACCTTCAGCACTGAACACATGGTCAAACCATGTAGTATGTTACTGTAAACAAAATATGAACTACCAATGTTAAATTACCCCAAATTTGACAAATACAAGGCAACTTACACAATACTAGACATCATTTTGAAAATGCACCCAAGATGACTGCTGACAACAACGTATTTATTTATTTGAAAGAGTCATCCTTAACATGTGGAAGAAATGCCTTACATAATAAAGTTAGAATGGTTAGAATGTATGTGACTGCTGCCAAGATATATTTTGGTCTGATACTTGAACTGGTTTTTCACTTGTGAGCCTTGTCTGAAGCCCAAGCAATATGTCAAACAAAGCAACCTCACTTCTGGCACCAAATTCTGAGAGCTTATAAA
This sequence comes from Carettochelys insculpta, assembly GCF_033958435.1. Classification (NCBI taxonomy): domain Eukaryota; kingdom Metazoa; phylum Chordata; order Testudines; family Carettochelyidae; genus Carettochelys; species Carettochelys insculpta. The sequence goes on from NC_134139.1 coordinate 96,078,950, forward strand.
AAGAGCATTTTCCAACTGAATTATTCAGTTCAATCTAAACACTGTTAAATGTGTGAACTATCTTATTTTATTTTTCTCCTAAAACTTTACAAGCTACCAATATTTTAACATAGGTGAACATTATATCTGAAAAAGATTCTGAAGCTGGACATGATGATCACACATGGAAACAGCAAGTCTAGCTTGTTTTGAAAACAAGCAAACATACACAGGCTTCCATTGAACTTAAAAGAGCTATCCAAGTGGTTTTAAGACGATATATAAGATATAATTACGCAACATATAATATAAATTAGAAAAATAAAAGGCTTTTAGCTGAACCAGAAAGCATATTTTTGTGTTTAATTTGTTCCTCTCCAGGCAAAACATCTGAACTGAATTAACAAATTTCTCAGTATTCAGGGTCATGGGATAGTAAGAGCATAACCCATATTTATTAACAGACGTAAAGAAAAACCTTCTGTATGTAAAATACAACATCTGACCAAATTGCTATTACAACTCATAGGTTCTCATCACCACACAGATACAGATAAACAAAAAATATGACTAGCCCTGCTCTTCTTCTAGATCCATCAGTTCTTAAAATTTTTGTTCCCCACAATGAGAGATACTACAAACCCAATTATTTCTCTCATGTATGTGCTGTCTCAAGAGGGTTGACTAGATATAGTTTCAAGTAACAGTTGACTCATTACTTCCAGGTAAAGCTCTACAGATGCTATATAACAGTAATTAGTCACTCCCTTACGATATAACTTTCCCCACATTGATCTATCAACACAGAATTAGTCAGCTACTTCTTCCCTCTCCTCTTGCTCATCTAGGTCAACTATATTTCACTCCCATCTTCTTTTATAGCTCTGCCACCAATGCCCTCATCTTCATTCGACAGTATTTCAGTAGGTCCAGACCAACAAATTTACCAACAGACTACAGCAGAAGATTCAAAGCAAAAGAAATAGAGCAGTTGTTCAATGCATGGACTGCTATACATTCTACAGTAAATGGGACCCTTCTCCCTTCCTGTTACCCGGTTCATCTCCCAGTTGTAAGTGGAGAGGTCAGCCAAGCGCTACTCTCTTTTGTGGAAGGATGTTAGTGAGGCAGATTGGCTAATATAGCTACTAGTTGTATGCACCCAAAGTTTATTCCAGGATTTCATTTGCACCAAGACCTCCCCTCTTCCTGCTGTATCAGTACAAATAAAAACTGAGATGGACTCTGCATTAGGTAAGCAAAGATGGTAAGGCCAATTGGCCTTCCAGCACTGTCCACATAAATACTTTCCGCTGCACAGCTTGAACTTATTATTCCTGGCTTTTCATCTGCCTTCTCTACATTGTCCAAAAAAAGTAATTGTTTCCAGGCCCATTTATAACATCTCTTCATTTAAAGGTAGGCATTAATGTATCTTTTTAGTCTTTTTTCCTCTAGGCTTATTGTGACCCATTTCCTTTAACTACTAAGCTTATTATCCTATTAAATCTTTTTTAACTGTACAGATATAAGAAAGTGTCAGTTGAAAACTATGGAGATTTGCATTGTGTGATCTGTCAAGTATATAGGAAGTTCTTCAAGAGATTTAAAAAATCCATGACAGGACTATACATGCTGCATCGCAGTGAACCTTTTAGAAGAGGGCACTTTAAACAGCACTTTACCACTTATTTTAATCAAAGCTCAAATTTGATAAAATATTTAGCTATTTACCATAACCAAAGCTTACAGCCTCTCTGGGCAGTTGCCAACAAGATGCTCCAGCACTGACTTATTGGAACAATGAAGCATACTTGTCTGAAGAACTGGAAAACACTTATTTTAACAAATCTGCATTGGGGTGTTTGCTGTGAGAAGTGATTGACGTCAATAACACCATAAAATCCCTTGAGTGGTTCAGTGTCACGCAGTCTTAAAATTAAAAATTATTTCTTTCCAAATTGCTACCTACTACCTCAAACCAAACCCTGCAAATGCAAGAACTACCAATATAGGTTAGTGGGTACTCAGTATTTAAATTACCTAGTTTATTGAGCAGAAGCAGGGATTTCTGGTCTTTGAGGAGGAGGAGGACACTTTCAATAGCATAACTTCACTATTTCAACCTGCAATGAAAGCAGGTTTTCAGTTTACCATAAAACTGGTATTGGTCAAGTCCAATCAAGGTGACATTATGCTTCTTGCATATTTATGGACGAGAGCTGCTCTTGGTATCTATGAGCAAAGAGCTAGGTTACTTACCGTGGGGGGCTGACAAAGGCACTGCTTTGCTGGCCCTGTTGATAGAGGCTTTCATTGTGCCTGTAACCCTGCAGTAAGCAACACAGGAGGGAACCATCACCAGTCAGTTTCCCTCATTCAGGATATTAAAAGCATCCTATAAGAGCTTACTCCCATTAAAGTCAAAACGTTACCAATGACATGAACGGATTCCTCAAACAGTAACTCAAATATAAAGCAAGTCACCGATAACGGACTCTTTTTTGTGACTTGTGTACATAAAGAGAAGGTGAAGATGGGGGATCAAATAGTTCACAACCACCTTTGTTTGGCATTACCCTAAGCTTTGAAACATTTGGAATCTTTGTAACAGCACCTGACAACCCTCACCATGACATATTTTTTGTTTCACAATTACACTTTTTTGGGTGTAACTCCTCTGATTTTAGTATGAGGCCAGTCTTCTGCAGCTCGCTCTGAAAAACACTCTGCAACAGATCCAAAAATAGCATGGGCATGAAAGTTCTACGCTTCCAGTTTGTAAAGATTTCTTGGGTGCTGCTCCTTAGACAGTCCAAACTCACAGACCCATTAGTAGTCATTTTCAAGCCCTGATTCCCTTGCAGGTTCTTGGTCCCTGGCTCCAGCCCTTCTTTGACCATTCCTCTGCTCTCCAGCTGGCAACATATCTGCCAGCCTCCCTGGATCTTCCTCTGTCCCCTCTACATCTACTTTCCTGCCTCTGTTCAGGTCTACAAGACCTTCACCAGATGCTGTTTCACGGTACCAGACCACCTGAGAACAGGCATGGGGTAATGGGCGAGGGAAGGAAACGGTGGCGGTGGGAGTCACTGTGGAGAAGCTAGATCAAAAAAATAGGCTTTACACTGCATTCTGCAGGCTCTGACGTGCATGATCTCATCTGGCAGAGAATTTGGTAACACCAGCTGGAGTGGAGCAGACTTTAACAGATCTGCCAGCTGCCAAAGGTGCACACTTGCTGGAACTCAGGGGCAGCCCCACCCCTCTCCTTCTGGCTCTTTCCATGCTCCTGGTTCAACATCTCTTCCCTCTCATGAGTCACCTCCCACACCAAGCTGTTTTAGAACATTAACTTCAGCCTTCCCGACACACTGGTGATGGAGGTAAGCAGTGCCACCCGTACTTACAGAAGCGAACACAGAGAGCTTGACACTTTGCCCCTGGTCTCAGAGGAAGTGAGCAACGCAGCATCATGCTCAGGTCCTGAGCAATTCATGGTCCATTATGGTCAATGTCACAGCCATAAGCTTTGAACATTTGTAAGTATCACCTGGTTAGGTGTTTAAACTGGAAATGTCACAGTATGGTAACCACAGGGGCGGGGGCAGCACAGGATTTTCACCGTTCCATTGTACTGCCTTCATAACAGGATTTGGAAAGCAGCAACTGTGGACCCTTCTGCAGACACAGGAGACTCCCAGAGGAAGAGGTGGGGCTGATTCCCCTGCCATCCCATAAGACCAACTGGGCAGGGGATAAAGTCCCTCCCCAACCCAGCCAAAGGTAGGAGCCCCCTGGCTGGGACACTCCTAGCAGCAGAGGGAAATCAGACCAACCTCCACAAGCCTCCTTCAGCTGCAGGAACCTCCAGGGCTGCTACCTAATTCCCTGAGTGTCCTGCCTGCTGGGAGAGGCACCCAGAAGTGGGCCTAAGCTCCCCCACAAATATGGCTCTTAGCAGCAGGGGGAAAACTGTACTTCATGGGGCAGTGTTTTTCACAACCATGAAACTGGTAGGGCTCAAAACACTTTCTTCAATACTATGCTCTGAACTTTCACGAATCCACATATTTTAAGGCTGGAAGGAACCATTTTGGTCACCTAGCATAACATTATTTGAAGTGTTACAATCATTAATTCCTGCAGCAAGCCCATGAGCTACATCATCTGAAGAAACACCAAGAAGTCCTGCGGAGGAGGGTCCAAATATACAGGCTCAAGAAAAGGAGGGAATCTCACAATTCTGGCCTTCCTCTTGACTGGGACTCCCTCCTTTTCATGAACCTGTGTATTTAGACCCTCCTCTGGAATCCTCACTCATGCATCTGATGAAGCAGGTCTTTGCCCATGAAAGCTTATGCTCCAAACTATCTGTTAGGCTATAAAGTACCACAGGACTTCTTGCTGTTTTTGCAGATACAGACTAACACGGCTACCCCTCCAATAATCATCTGAAGAGTCTCCCTGTCTAGCGCGACAGCTGCCATTTTGGGAAGCAGATCTGATGCAGTGTATTACAAAGGAGGCATAAAATTATTTTTTCCCCACTTTAAAACAAAATCTATTTAGTATGAAAATATGCATTTGCTTTCTGTGCGTGGAAAATACCAGAGCCTCCTGAAAATCAGCACAGAAAGCCAAATGGTAATTGTTTAGTGATAAAATCTTTTATAAAAAGACAACCAATGAAAAGCAAGTCTAGTCCATTTTGACAAAAATTAGTAAGTTTTGTTTGAAAACCAAAATTCCAACCAATACTGTGCATAAGGATGTTCAAAAACCTATGTCTTTGGAATTTAGATTACTGGACTATTAAGTTAAAGTTGGCCAAAGAAACCATGAAAACATTTTTAACTTCCTCAAAAAAGACAATCATTGTATACCTGCCATTTCAAATGTTTTGGTCCTTCATTTTTTCCATCATAATCCCAGGCTCTCTCTCTTTTCCTTTTTTCCCCATTAACAATAGTGTTTCATAATGGAACTTCCAAAGCCAAGCCTAGCTACTGATATGGCGCTATAAAACTAGCACTTCCACTACAGATATTTATTTTCTTTGTGTGAATTTTACGGTTCCCTCAAATATTCTTCTCACAATATATTTATCCATGGTACTTTGCAGCTAGAAAGTAGAAAGATTTGGGAACAAGGAGATTGTAGTGGCTCTACAGTGTTAGCGGAGCTGAAGTCATCACCAACTGGAGCTCTGCAGTTTTTGAACCTGAAGGTGGCTTAACCAGCCTCTGAACCCTGTAGTGGAATGAAATACACCAGCATGTTGTGTTGCAGAGGATCCATGGGAGAGAGCAGGGTTAAGAGGTAGAGAACGGGCTTCCGAAGGACACTGAGAGAACTAAGTAAATTTTCAGGAAGAAGGGGCCTCGGGAAGAAGGACTTCCTTCTGGAAGATCCCCTTGGGACCACGCTTCTACACACTGTTTTGGAGTCCGGAAGAGCTACTTCCGGACTCAAAATCATGTGACCTTATGCTAATGAGGCACTTGGAATTTACATCTGTGCCTCATTAGCATATTTCAGGCTGTTTATTAGCATGCCACTTTCAGAGAACAAATATCTGTTGTGAAAGTGCTAGTTTTTCAGAGAAAGTGGCATGTGTAGAAACGTCCAAAATGAGAGGGCTAAAAGCGGGGTGTATAAGTTTACACATCAATCATTTCAACCATGTACAGGTTCAGCCTCTCTAGTATGGCACCCTGGGGACCTGACCGGTTCCGAACAAGAGAATTCGTCAGACCACAGGAGGTCAATGTTGTCTAGTAGCATTATCAACACTTCCACTGCTTACTGGGCCATTTAGGGGTAAATTACAGTTAACTAACAGCACAGGACACCGAGAGCCAGGACAGGTGGCTGTAAACAAGCTTTCTGGGACCACAGAAAACCTGGCCACATCCAAGATAAGCAGTTGTCTGGCTAACTAAAATCATGCTGGATTACGGATGCTGCCAGATGAATGAGTACGGGACTAGAGAGGGTCAACCTGCATCTTCAAATGCTTGTTCTCGTGGTGGGCTAGCTTCATTAATTATTTCTCTCCCCCCTCGTTTTCAGAATATTTTCAGCTTGCATGTGTGAATATGAAAGTTAAAAATGCATCAGAGAAAAGAGAGGCCAAATGCCAGAGATTGAAACATTTAATGTATTAATGCTTGAATCATTATTGTGGGAAAAGCATGCATCTTAGAATTATGCAATATTTACAAAATTGTACTCCTAAACTATATATTATCTGCCAGCATTTTCCAACAAACTTGTTCACAAACTTGTTTTTAACTTTAAAATTGAGATACAACAGAATGCCGCTTATGTAATTCAGAGCTCTCTCATCTGGCAAACTCAGTAATCCTGCATGACTTTAGTTAGCCGGATGACTGCTTATCATGGCTATGGCCAAGTTTCCTGTGGTCCCACAATGTTTCTTTACAGGCACCAGTCCTGGTTCTCAGTGTTCCGTGCTGTTTAGCTGTACAGTAATCCCTCAAAATGCACAATTTCAAGTTGTGCTTAACCAACATTACCCCAGTTAAGTGAAACTCAAAATCCCACTCCACCAGCCCTGGTTCAACCCAGCCCCCCGCCCCTCCGGCCTGGGCTCAACTCCCCCACCCCCCAGTGGTTCCAGCTCACCCCCAGCCCCACAGCTCCAGCTCAACCCCTCACAGGGCCATGTGTCTTGGCTCAATTCCACTTCCTGCCCCGCCCCCCCAGCCCTAACCTACCCCAAGGCTTAACACCCCCCCGCCCGCTTCCCCTGCTGCAGAATATGCATTCTGCCAGGGGAAAAAAGCCCCCCCCCCAACTTACATGTAATTTGAGTTATGCGCAGGTGTGTGGGAACGCAAACCTCGCATAACTCGAGGGACTACTGCAATTTACCTATAAATGTCTTTTAAGAGCCCAGGAAGCAGTGGAATTGTTAGTAATGTGCTAGAAAATACTGACCTCCCATGCTCTGGCAAATTCTCTCATCCAGCAACGGTCAGGTCTTGAGGGTGCTGGACAAGAGAGGTTCAACGTGTATGCGGAAGAAAACTGTCAAAAAGATAATTTAGGCTCCAAGCCTGACCTACGCATTTTTGCGTAACTTTACATACCTCGCTATTTAAGTTTCGTCTATCAGAGGAGAGCTGGAAGCTCTTTCAGTTTGACAAGTAAAGCAATTTTTGTTCCATTCGCCATACTTGATACCTGCACCACAGAGATGAAAGTTACGTCTACCAATGCTGATTCTGCAGAACTACCAGAAGTGAATGAGTTTTTAAAGGGGAAAAAACAAAAAAACAAAAACAAAAAAAAACTTTGTCAGAAATACAGCCATGATGTAGTTCTAAATAGGTACATGAAGCAGATCTGTCAGGTAAGTTGGTATCAATCACATTTTTAAATAAAAACATCACTGAAGTTTCTGCTAATACCAACCAAACTAAAAACTTGTGCCACAGGAGCAGAAGTGTGGATTTCAATTATATGATTTTAAAAAAAGACTAGAGTCCTAAGGCAGCACAAACACTGAAGAAAACAATTCACCTGTCCCTCTGACTCTTCTATATGATCTGTGTTTTGGTTGAAAAGAACACTTAAATTTCTCATTGTAGTAGGGATCAAAATTTTCTAATATTAAGGGGCCAATTGCTTCTGCTCATAGTTTTTTTCAGGATTTTTATAATTTTCTTCTTTTCTTAGTAATGTGGGGGTGATTGTTTGGAAGGCCAAAGAGGCGATTACAACATTTCCATTACAGAAAATGTAAACAAATAATCCCATGCTGGATTTGTCATCTTAATTTCTGTTCCACAGACAGATTCCTCCCAAACCTTTTCTATATACAAGGAAATATTCCAAACCACTATGTTGACTTAGGCAGATACACACAGTTTGAAGAATGAGGTAAAGAATATAAATACTTCACATCTGCCCTTTTAACACTTTTTTAAAAATCATTGATTCATTTAATTTATTTTGCAGGCAAAAATCCATGTAACATTCACATTCTACCCATTTTTCCCTTTACTGTTTTTTACATATTCCATTTTCCCTTTTAAGCTCTTCCAAACAAAATAAGTACAAAAGTGATGGGTTTTTTGATGTGCAATGCCAATTTTAACTATTCACTACATCAAGCCTGCAGACAGATGAAGGTTGTACATCATTTTAGGCAAGCTGTTTGAACATTTGGTTCAACAAGACCTATTGCAAGAGTACTATTGCCCTGTGGCAGCACTCCATCATATCAAGAAGGAATTTTTGTTTTCATCATAAACATTTGAAAGTTTCTGCTTCTTCTAATGGTACACATTGGTAAAAGAGCTATACAGTCACATAATCGCTTCAAATACCACTGGCATGCCAGTCTTGCCTTCTGAATATAAAAATCTTAGCAACAAGGAAACCAATAACTAAATTCCACAAATGATCTCTTCTCCCCACATCATATTTTAAATAAAATATCAGAAACCTCTTTATGCAAGTACAGAAAAATTCCAATCCCAAATTCCTCCACAAAGACAACCTATGCCTTTGCAAGTACTGCTGTCTGTTGAGATGCTGAGGCTTAAATTTTCAAATTCTGCTTGTTGCAGAATCTTTCCAATGCACACATTTCCCAACGTGTCTCTCACATTTCAATTTCATTTGAAGTACTTTCTCATAACAGTTGCTTGCTATATCTGCAGAGCCAATCTAGCTCTGACCCATTCCCACCATACCAAAATAGCAAAAAAATACGGTGAGCTGTCAAAACAAATTGAATTATTTGTGGAGATTTTTTTTGTTGTGTTTTGGTTTGTTTGCGTTTTGGTTTCTTTGTGTTTTGGTGGAGTGGGGAAAAATCAAGAAATGTTTTTGAAAGTACAGCAATTCATCCCTTAATATTTATCAGCATTTTCACTGATGGTGACACATCATCAGCCAAGGGACAGAAGTGGTACTACGTTAAATAATGAACTCTACACAGAAAAATATATGGCTACGACACGGTATTTAATTGTTTTTTTAAGCCTAGGGAGCATAGCATTATAGACAGGGTGGGGATTGCTGCCTGTTACAAAGATTGATCCGACATTTCCCATTATATTGAGCTCAAATTTTCCATGCTACTTGTCTGCCTCAGGCTGAAAATGTTTAACAGTGACAGACGCTTTGTGAACACCAGATCTTTCTGGGGAAGGAGACTGGGCTGGAATTCAGTGAGGATGGGGAGAGTGGGAGTCAGTTACCGGTGGCCAAGGTGGAGAAAGAGAACCTCAATGACGAAATGAGAGGGGAGAAAGGCTGTGAAAGGAGAACACGAAAAATGATTCATTGAGTAGGGAGGGAAAGCTATGCAAAGTACCAGAACCTAATGGTGCGGCAGGAGGGAGACTGGAACAAGGATAAGAAATCCAGAGAGATAAGACCAGGATTTGCTGTGCAAGGAAATGGGAAATGGGAAGAAAAGCCTGAGGATCCAACACAAACTGGCTAGGTAAGGAAAACAGGACTAGGACCAGAAGAACAAGCCAGAGCTAAGGCAAAGACAGCCTGGAGCAGACTGTTCAGAAGGGGCCATATGCTTGAATGGAATGGGAGAAACCTATGTGCCAACTAAAGCACACCCCCCTCCAAACCATGGAATGAAAACCCCAGAGTCCTAAATCTCACCACCTCCTAGCTGTCAGCACTGCCAGGAACAATTTTTATAATGGCCGTGCTGAGAGCTACTGACCCAAGCTGTAAACCCTGTGTATAATGGACACCACTGAAAGCCTAGGGGTGCTGCAGCACCCCCTGCACACCTAGTTCGAGCTCCTGTGCTCCTGACAAAGCCTCATACCGCACTCCACAAAGCACAACATTCTACCTTAATTTGACCCCACTGTGTGGATGCTTTATGATACAGTCTTTAATTAAGTGATCACATTTTTTCCACAGAATCCTCTGCCCCATCCTGTGCACAGGATGGATCTGCTCTGGGGATAAATTAGAGCTGTTTACTGAAAGAGAATCCTGCGCAGATACAACTGTCTACACAAGCAATCTTAATTCTGTCACTTCCAAACTTCTGAGTGCTTGGCCATGTAACCTTAAAAGTGCATAAGCGTAAAATGTATTATCTGTCTGAAATAGGTGGCAAACCTTTGGTGTAGGAGGCCAAAAGATCAAGCCTTTTTCTGCATTTTGTGCACCCATGAAAAGACCAGCTATCTCTAAGCAGCTGCTTTGGTGAGATGTTGGGGAACTGGAAACTCTACCATGCCTTGGTGGAAGGCATGTGGTGCTGTGAACCTCATATGAAGGCTACGTTGTGGCTATAAGGAAGAATGAGGGAATTGCCTAGTAGCTGAAGCACCGTGAAGAGAGAAGAATCTTCTGCAAAATTTTTCCGGAATTTTATTTAAATTGAAGAGGAAAATCAGATAGTTTTCAAATCATGGGGAAAAAATTAACAGTCTATGCTGGAAACTAAGACCAACTGGCATAAGGCCACAACGCTGATGTGTTAAGGCAAGAACTATACTGTCCTGTCCTGTCCTACATAGGAGAGAGAAAACACAAAATATGTTGCAAATGCTCACTTTGCCACAAGCAGTTCTTTAGGCCGAAGGCAAGACAGTTGCAATAAAACTGTCAGATGGCCAAAAGTGAAATTTCTTTTACTCCTCCAGTGCTTAACCCAAAATCTTTGCCTAAAAAATAGGTATGTGATATTACCATACTAAACCACTGTTGGAGAATTCTCTTCTTCAAAGTGAAAACATAATATTCACTTATTGGTCATTTGTTTATGCTTACCAGTGCTACAGTGTATCACATGACAGCAGTGAGACTCACACTAGCAACTGATGATGGTGGAGAGGAAGGGAGGCAGGAAGTGGCACTGGAAAACTGCAGAAAGGAACCAGCCGGAGATGTCATTTGGCTTCACAAACTGCAGAAAACTGGCAAAACTGTGGACATTCAAAGTTTTCTACAGTTTTGATTGGACCCTCCCATCTGGGTTGACTGGCCGTTTGTTCCAACCCTCTTCCTCCCTCCCCATCACACTTCAGGTTCACTGTAGACTTGCTCCTCTTACCCTCGTGTCTCCTTTCCCGTTCCCTCTGCCCTCTCATTTTTCATTCCATGTAGTTCTTCCTCTCCTAACTAAAACCCACCCCAAAATAATGGAACTAAAATGCAGTGCGCTGCCTTCCTATTGTTTACTCTGCTTGTGCATATTATCACTTGTACACATCTGTATCTGTCTTTTCTGCTAGGACAAAAAGCTTTTCAGGACAGACACCATTCCATATTTGTTCAGTTACTAGCACAATAAGGCCCCATTCTTGGTCATCAGACACCCCATTAGAAATATAAATAAACAAACACTACTATTTCAAGTAGAAGACTTTACCCATCGGATTTCAGATAGTAGCTAATTCCCAAGATTGGATTGCTGTATCTAGAAAGACCTAACTCAAGCCTTCCTCTCCTATAGCTAAACAATTCTCACTATGAAACCATGAGCCTGAAACCAATTCAATGACTATAACAACATTTTTGAGATCTAAAATTTAACTGCTCATATATGGAGAATTCAAGTACTCCAAAGCACGCAGAAGTCTGCAGAACACCAACTATACAGATATTGGGTGCTATCCAACTGCTACCAAGTGGTTCCATAATAAGCAAGAAACTTGTATTAGCAAATGACTGCAGTATATTGGCACTAGTCTACATTCAAAACAAAAAAGCCACAGTACATTGCGTAACGTTTGGAGTTTAAGAACTAACAATTGCAAGGAAAGCTAAGGTAACTGCTTTGACACTAAATGGTAGCTTGGTAGCAATTGCTTGGTAGCAATACTGAAAGTACATGAGAACGGGCATACTAAGTCAGACTGAAGGTCATTCTACCCTAGTATCCTGTCTCCTGACAGTGGCCAATGCCAGGTGCCCCAAAGGGAATGAACAGAACCGGTAATCTATCCCTTACCTCTCATTCCCAGCCCTGACAAAGAGAGCCCAAGGACACCATCCCTACCCATCCTGGCTAATAAATTAATGGAGGATTGATCCATCAGTGATTATCTTGTTCTTCTTTGAACCGTTACACCACTGTGCTTCACAACATCCTCTGGGAAGGAATTTTGGAGTTGACTGTGTGCCACATGAAGAAATATTTCCTTTTGTTTGTTCTAAACCTGCTGCTTATTAGTTTCATTTGGTGACTCCTTGTCTTATGAGAGTGTTCAAAGTATCATATTGTATAGTACCTTAAGGGAAGAGATGGTTTAGTGACAAAGTGCTGGCTGACATGTTTTCAACCTTAAAACTTAATCCTACCCAAATGCTGACTAAGTAGGGGAGGGGAAATACACTCTCATATTCTTAGTTATAATGTTTCTCTTTTGTCTTCCCTAGCCTGCCACTGTTTGAATGAGAAACTAAGATCCCAATCAAGCAGCCTGACTATGGGCCTCCATTCCCAAGGAACAATCCAAGGGACTTGAAACTGACTATTGACAAAGTAAACAAAGTGAAATGAAACATCAGGAAAATATTTTCCTCATCTTTCAGTTTTACTACTTTTGGGCAATATAAGTAACAATACCTTCAAAAATTTTCAGATAAATGTTTGGTATTTTAAGTGCAAGGGGACCTTTAAACAGCCATCTAAAATATATATATATATTACGATAAACATCCTGTCTTTTTCACTGATAATTGCTGAATTCTTTAATTATCCTTGGATAAAACAAAACAATGTTTCCACTACTGAGGCCATAACAAACTTTGGCAGAATACTATTGACACACCAACATGTTACTTACAACAGATGTTAGAACTTGGTGGGGCACTTTAAAACCCACAAAGAAAATTGTGACTACTCCCCATTCCAAAAGGCCAAACCCAATACTATGCCAGTGTCTCCATCAAACAGAGAATACAAGATATGAAACATTGTGGTATACAAAGGGTTTTACATTTGCAAACACCACAAGCATTTTAATAACCAAAGACATACGCTTTTATTTCCAAATTAAACCTTTTTATGGTCTTAAATCTAACAGACCAATCTAAGAAGCATCAGAAGTCAGATAAACTTTTTAAATCAACATTTTGTAAAAATATTAACTATAACTGCATCTGTGCCAGTTTTGAATACCAGTTGCAGACAGCTGCTTGTTTACTGATCCTGGGAAAAGGTCTGTTTAAACAAATGTTGACTGACCATTAAGCCAAACCAAGCTTGACAAATTTGCTCGTTAAGTAACAGGTAGAACCATTTGGGATGCTTGGACATCTCATTTCCCATTGTCTCCAGGGGGAACTAACAATATTTCACAGGTCAGAGCTCCAGACTTACTAGCCAGGGTGAAATGTACATATTATAAAAGGAACAATACAATTCCTTCCTGGATTTAATTATAAAACTGTAGAGGCGAGGAGTGGCAGACACCGACGCGGAGGAACCCCTCGGGGAGCCATTTTGGACAGAACCTAACCCTTCCTGGTCACCTAATCGGAAGTCAGGAGGCAGAGCCAGGACTATAAAAGCCCAGCCTGAAGGCTCAGTCTGCCTCCAGAGGAACCAGAGGTCTGCCCAGCGCTCCTTATCTGAGCCCACCAGGAGTGGAAGACCAGCTTGGGTTGCCAGCTACACCTGACTCAGAACTGGCCTGGATGCCTGCACCAGCCTGCACCCATGGACTGGCTGGGATCACCAGACGTGCAAGGCCTGAGGACAGGCCTGGACTGCCAGCCATGCCTGACCCAGAGTACTGGCCTGTATATGCACTGGCCTACACCTGAGGACTGGCTGGTACTGCTGGACCTGTAAGTGGTGAAGGACTGGCCTGGACCACCCAGACCTGGACCACCCCCCCCTTGAACTCCTGAGAGACCAGCCTGGAGACCAGCCCCTGCCCAGGTACATGCCAGCAGGGGGTGGAGAGCGTGGGAGGGGGGAATGGCCCAGGGAGTAGTGAGGATTGTTAAGAGCCTCAAGTCAGCACGTTTTGGTGCTACTACAAGGGCCCTGGGCCCAGACACAGTGGAGTGGGCAGGCCAGCATCCCCCCCACTATCACCCACCTACTGGGTCACATTCTCCCGCTTTGCGCCACCACAGGCAAATTCCCTGCAGCCCTCCTGAACAAGGAGACAAACTGTCTGCTATGGGTACTTGGTTAAAGCTGTGTGTGCTCGTCACCCCATCCTGACCTAGGGACAGGGCCTCCTAAACGTTGTTTGCTGCCACGTCTGAAACATAGACTGGGCTCCTGGAACTTATAAAGTGTTAACTGTATTGTCTGCTGCCCTGCTTGCACTGACCCAGGGCCAGGATCCTCACTGTGTGTTTGCTGCCCCTGCCTGAACCACAGCCAGGGCACTCTGAACTGTTGTAACTCTGGTATTTGCTGCCCTGCCCTACAGCCAGGTGCCAGAACTGTGTTTGTTAACTACCTGCCCTGACCTAGGGGTAGGGCCAGGGCCCCTGATCTGTGTTTGTTTACTTGTCGCCTGCCCTGAAGCAAGGCTGAGCCTCTGAACTGTCACCTCTTGCCCTGTCCTGAATTAAGGCTGGGTTTATCAGACTATTGATTTGAGGGTTTCGATTTATTACCTGCATTAGCGGAGCAGAGTGGCTGCCCACTGACCTGGAGGCAAAGGAATCCTTCTGGAAAGCCAACCTGGCTACAAGCTGCCAACCAGATTTTTTTTTTTAAATAAACAAACAAACCTTTTTTCCACCCAGACGTGATTTGATATAACTCTGTGACCTTATACTTTCTTCACTTTCCTGGTTTCACTTCACTTTTGTTGCTCAATGTTATGTCCCAACATCCACCTTTCCCACCACAGTGCTATTCCTCAACACCATTCAATTTTTCTTTTCCATATGAGCCTGCAGCTAGTAGATGTCTTTTAAAAACTGGAGTCTTGGTTCCTCCAGTACCCTTTTGTTTGCTGGAAGGGAATAGGAGCATTCACTCACCATTTCTCCCCACCCAGACTCTCCTTACCTGGTGCAAAAGCAGGGGTGGTTTCTCTGCTACTCAGCATCCTGGCTACTTCAAGAATAGATCTGGGCTGGGACATCAGCTACTCTGCCTTGCCGTCTGCAATGGCACTTTGATGCCTGCCCCTTTTTGAATGAAGTAGTACTGGACACTACCAGAGGATAAAGAAGATACTCACTGAATAAAGAGCTCAATATTTCTTCCACCAGAAGCACTACAAATATCAGATGCTCAAAGAAAAATATACTGTCATTCATTAATAACCAATCTTAAGTTTTAGACATTCTATCTGAGGTTATCATAAAAAGGTCAAGCATAAAATCAGAGTCTATCCCTTGCATGCCACACAACATATATTTGCTCTTTGTTGCTCTTGTAACCATGTTACACCACTATATAGCCGCGAAAGGCTCTAAGCATCTCTCTCAGTCCTTTTTATACGTACTTCAAACCTTCACTGATCTGCTCCCCAACCACTCCAAACTATTCTATTATTGACAGGACACCCCTCTGCCAATTTAATTTGTAAAACCCAACAGCGAACAAGGTTATGTACAAAATTACTAATGGTGACTGTACCAATGGGCACACCTGGAAATAACACCTCATTGTAAATGAAACTATTAGATATTTCCAATTACTGTGTGATGAAAGCAAAGACCTTCCATAACATGAGCAACCAGCATCTTTTTTTCCAGATAAGGATTATTAACACCTCCACATGTGATGATGTAGGCTCTGCCCTTACCCCCCCTGAACTGTATTGTTTTGATCCTCTTCCCTCAAATTGGGGCAGAGAGGATCCTAAAACAGGCAGAACACACATGCAAAGGGTATTTTAAAGTTCCAAAAGCAGGGGTTAAAATTCTCCTTTCCCCTCACCATACCCCTCACTGCTTCACCCCCCTGAAGTACTAACCGCCATATATTTGACCAGTTAACATCCAGTAACTCCATATATTGGTCAAGAACTCCTAAAACAAAACTAATCTGAATTAAATTAAAACAGAGAATTCATACTACTGTGTAATTTCACATAAGGGGACATTATAATGGAGAACAGGATTTGATCACTTTCTTTCCAGAAGGGGCTATGAGTGCTACAAAGGTTCCCAGGGCAAAGTTGAAACTTCAACTTCCTTTCCAGAAACCAATTAATCAATGACAATACAAATACCAATAAACTTCAAAAATAACACTCTCAGTGGTCATTGACATTCTCGTTCTTGAGAATTAGGGTCATAGACTTTTCTCTGTCCCCAACGAAGAATGAACGAACTTGCACAAAATCATTATGAAAGGCTTTTTCTTTTTTTTTAAATCAGGGACATGCATTTAACTACTTTTTGGATCTATTAATTGGTCATTTTTAATTACTGCATTCATTAAGTACTGAGGAGGCCTCCTGGCTCCTGTTCATAATACTGGAAAAAAATACTGAATTAAGTGTAAGAAACCAAAAAGATACTGCAAATAAACATAATTTACTCTCAGTCTTTAGGTATTAAATGTGGTGGATCACTCTAAACACTGACAACACTTTTGAAAAACAAACATGCTTTCATCCAGTCAGGGTAAACCAACAGTATTTTATCTGGCTCAAATAGAAGCAATGTGCTCTGGAGACTCTTTAAGCTTAATCAGGTGTCTGGCATTGCCTTTTCTCAATTTGGCTGCATGTCTGAAGCTTTCTGACTACACCATCTAAGCCATCCACCTTTGAAACAGTTGTCTGAGCTTCTGATACATCTGCCACCCATGATGACTCATCAGCCCTTCCCAGCCAGTTTCATTAATCAAGACAGAATAATCTATTTGCCATGAGGTGGAATTGCTGGAGTCATCTTATAACTGGAAATGAAAGTCTGTGTTATCCTGTTCCCCATTTGTGCACCTCATAAGCCCTGAATTGTTGAATCTAATCCACTATTTCCTAATAAAATGGTGCGCACATATAAAATACTACACAACCTAAGAACAGCTCTTTCCTAGGTATTCCCATGTCACATTTGTTAAAATTAGTATGCTGACTGTTCTTGACTAAGTGTTTATCTGCTTTTATTTGGTCCCCAGATCTCCTTCCTTTGCTTTCAAGCTCCAACACACAATAAAAAACATACGTCATTATAGTCTCCATTTGCCCATTGTTTTTCCCTACATTGCTGCTCCAAGCTCATCAGCAAAGCACAGAAAGCCCTTTGCCATAAGATCCAGTGGAAGTCTAAGGACATGCAGCTGCAGCATCTAAGCTCTTTGATCTTTCCATGTTCTTGTGCTACAATGCAATGCCCAATTTTTTTCTCCATTTACTTCCAGCATGTCTGAAGCAAGACTTAAAAAAAATAAATAAAGCCTGAACCACAACTTTTTCCAGGTTAACTGCATCTGCTAACTTGGTCAACAGCAAAGCCTCCAAAGCAGATTTATTGCTGATTACAATTTTCATTGGCCCTATCCCACACTTTCCATAATTCTTTCTCAGCACTCTTCCTACAGCAAAACATGCCTCCCGTTTTAAGTCAATGATGCCTCAATACACCTTAATTCTGTCTTCATAAGCTATTCAATATCGACCTTTAAAATTTCTATCTTTAATAAACAGATGTTCATCCTGACTCTTTGCTTTCTATTTCATAAGGAAGTAATACAAGCACTTCACTGCTAATTTGACCACACTCTATTTGGTTATACTGGTAATAACTGCAGCACTACAGGATTTACTTCAAAAGCATTATTCCAGATGTGTACTGCTGTAGCATAGAGGAATGAATCTGGCCTATCTTCAAGTTACATACTGAACTGTAAAATCGGCATTCAGGGAGGGTGCTGCTGGGTTTGTGCAGCCATCTGCTCTGAGCAGAATTTGGTGAAACATTTTAAAACTCTATTTCAATACAGTTCCAGCTAAAATGCTCTAAGCACTTGTCAGCTGTCCTATGTCAGTGACTCAATAAACTCGGTTTCCGTTTCAGACTAGAATAAAGTTCCTCTTTATAGCACAACTGGACTCCAAAACACATCTAAAAAAAAACATTTTAGCTGGAATCATCTAAACCATATTTATATAGACTTTTCGGCAGGGTCCACAAACTACACGTAATGGACTATGAACTGGATTTCCCTTCCTATTCTACACCAACTTGCTTCTTGCCACATCGCTCATTTTCCTAGGAGCAGGTCAAATCTCTCCAAGAGAAGAGAGGCATGGAAAGGAAGGAGAATAAAAAAGGCACTAATATACATATGCCATCACTTCTTGAGCCTTTGGAGTCTTGTGTCTATACTCTCAGCACTCAGTTCTCCTAAACTGGTACGTTTTCTGCAATGTAACATTCAGAAGGAGTAAGTTTCCTAATCATTAAAAGTGAGAATCAATATAAAGGACCACTAGCCCAAATTACAGAGAAGAGCAGGGTCAAGATTTCAGAACATGGATCAGCCAAGAAATACATTGGGGGGAAATGAACACAGACCTTTCCCTCTTCAGAATTTCCAAAGACTGAAGTCTGGAACAAGATTACATCAAATTTCACATATCGCTCCAAACATTACATCGAGAGTCTCATCAGGGTAACTTTCTGCTAACAAATATGGGTGCAGTCTCTTTTATTCTCTTCCATCCACTAACGTTTAACATTTTCTTTCACATCCACTATTAAGTCAGGGGTACTGAATGCACAGTATACTACCAATGCCCACAAAAATAACCAAACATTTTTTTCTAGTAAAATATACTGCACAAAGCTTGAGATTCAATGAGGGTCTAAACATTTGTCTATTAATTACCAACAACAGCCCTTATATTTATACAAATCTCAATTTAGACAATATTGCATGCCTCTCACTTAGGATATGCCTACACCACAGGAGGAAGCCTGCTTCCCAGGTGCGTGGACACATGACCTACCACTGCTTGAACCAACCTGCTAAAAAGGGCAGTGTAGCCAGGGAAGCACAGTTGGCAGCTTAAGCTACAAACCTGAGTACAGAACCTGCCTGGACATCCTGGGTATGTAAGAAAGCAAAAGCGGTATGTGGAGAGGAGGTTTCTGAAAGGCTTTTCAAACAGCAGCAGCCTACCACCTTCCTTTTAATCCTGTTGCCAGCTGTCAAAGTCAGTGGAATTAACAAGAGCTGATATAACAAATAATGAAATAATTTCTGCAAAAGGCGTCAAACCTACAATAAAAATTATTCGCAGACTTCTTTAGTATGATTTTCGCAACCCAGTATGGAATATTGTAGTTGTTCTTTGCCTCTATGTACAACTGCAAATGTTGCCCATATGACACCTCAAAAGTATAATCTAGAAATCTATCCTTTTCAATCTGATGATACCCTTGTGTACTTTGGCAGAACAAATAAATCTTCAAAAGCAAAACAGATCACCTACAAGTTCTTATTGAGTAGAGCCCCAAGTTGCTACTGCATGTTTGTAATACATCTCTATTTTAATAGATACCCTGTTACAGGCGCTAAAAGGTTAAAACTTGCTCCCCTTTTACACACCCTCATCAATGTTGCATGTTTGCTTTAGTAGGCAATAAAAAGCAGGTTCAAAAAAAAAAAAAATAAATAACCAACCACCTACCAAAACGATCCTGAGTCAGCTGAATTATATCTGGCACACATGGAAAAGGAAAATTATACTGCTTACACTGACACAAAAAATTATACTTGTGGCATTCGTTCATAAGAGATTCAATAGGTTCTTAGATTGTAACACCAGCCGAAAAGGCCACATACATCAATGGGGCTTTATAGTGCTTTTTACCACAGAATATTTCAACCATATCTCTGAACCAAAATCATGTATGCAGAGACTGTATCAAAGAGAAGGGCCCTCACATACTGTGTTAGTACAGTAAACCCTCGATTTAATGGACTAAGGGAGGGAGGAGTATACACTATTCCCACAAGTCCATTAAATGCAATGTTTACTGCCCACCCACTCCTGCCAGGCTCCTCCAGCCCCAGTTCTCCCACCCTTCCTCTAAAAAAACATGCCATTCACCAGAACCACTGCCATTGGAGGAGCTGATGGACCCCACCATGTGCGGCTGCAGCTGCCCTGCTGTGCGCTGCCTGGAGGAGCCGCCATGTGTTCTTCCCACCAGGAGTGGGATGCATATGCAAGTGCCAGTCTGTCTGTGTATGCGCCCCACCCCGGTGGCAGGAGCGTGTGGTGGCTCTGGCAGAGGAGACGGTGGCTCCTCCAGCAGTAGCGGTAAGTCTCAACTTTATTTTTTTTTTTTGCGGGGGTTGGGGGGAGAGGGATGATTTTACAAACCCCAGCAGAGTCTGGGAACGATGAAGGGGAGGGTCTTCTTGTTCTTTATCTTGTCCTTGAGAGACTGTAGACATACATAAGTGTACATAAGTGTGCATGCATATTATTTAATGTAATTATTACTTAGTAGTTTAATTGAAGTTGTACAAGATTCTCACTTCCTCTGGTCACTTTGGAGGTTTCAGTGTATTAAGACTATAGATATTTTCTTCTCAATTCATGTACGCAGTTTGAGCAATGCAAAGGGGTAAAGAGCAATGCATCAGAAGACATAGAAAAAGTGTAAGTTTGCCCAAAAACAAAAAAGTAGCACTCAGTGGCAGCTGTAGCCTGTTCCTTACAAAGAAAATGTAGAGGGGCACATTGGTAGGGAACCATCAATCAGGAGCCAAAACCTTGTAACTTTCATATGCATGGCTTAGCCATCAAATGATGTCAGTAAGCATGCAGTCCAGAGATTTAGTAAAAGTTCAGTCTCCGTGCTAATTCAACCCGTGACCTCTCTGCTTAGTCTACTGACAAGGATGTCAATTAGTGCTAATTGAGGTGGTTTTAGTCAGGTGGCCATGAGTCCATTGGGACTGGACAGATTCCCAACCCATTTCAAATAGGCTATGGACCATTTACTAAATGTTTGCTTCCATTCATTCTGTAGCATTTCAATATGTAGTAAGTTAACCAAGGGTGAGCTGTACTGGAAAAACTAATTGAGAGAGAACCTCTATGCTGTAATATTTCCTGTTATCTGTGCCCTGATCTTCAAAGTTTCAGTGGAATCATATTTAAAAAAAATCTGGCAAATATTGGATATCAACTTTTATTACTCACAGATGACAGCAATACAGGATAGGATATAGGAAGAGCCTTTTCAAAACTACAGTGCCCCACCTGTTCTAGTGAAAATACAAAAAAAAATCATTAGCAAAGTCAATTTCCTTAATCTCGTGACACTTGAATATAACAAAATTTTGGCCCCTTTGCAACTTTCTTCTCATGAAAACATAATATGAGCTAACTAGCAGGGGAAGAAAAGGAAACCAGCATTTCCAAGAAGTCATGCTGTGTCATCTTTCAACTATTTTGCACTTCGTCTGAAGCAACCTCAACCGTACCAATGAAGTTTAGAGATATTAACCATTAAAACAAATATATTTTTGCTGATTTTGTTAATTACTTAGAATCTTAGGAGAACACAAAACGAAAAACAAGAAGAAGAGGAGGAGGAGAAAAAGAAAGGTTTGATTATGTACAGAGTCTCTCCATTAAGTATGTGCATGGGCACATAGCCACAACAGTAGTTCGGTGGTTTCACTGAACTTTCATATCCAGCATTCTACTACCTGGAATTCTCAAATAACCGGCATTTTAATCCTACATAAATATTAGCTACATTTTCCATAAGTACAGTATAGTGAAATTACATACAAATGAATACAAGCAAATACAAAACAGCAGTCCTCTAGCACTTTAAAGACCAACAAAATGATATATTAGGTGATGAGCTTTTGTGGGACAGATCCACTTCTGAAAATGGGTCTGTCCCTCAAAAGCTCATCACCTAATATATCACTTTGTTAGTCTTTAAAGTGCTACAGGACTGCTGTTTAATTCTGACAGAATACAGACTAACATGGCACTCTCTTTTTTACTACAACAGCAAATACAATGTAAGTTTACAGTACTACTTTTGCTGGTAAATAAAGACCTCTGCATACATTTTTGTTTGTTTTTTAATATTTAATCATATTTTTCTTTAGTGTTATGCATTGCTAGGCATACCTCCCTACTATTCAGAATATCTGAATATCTGGCAAGCTCCCTGTCCCTAAGGATATGAAAGAGTTTACTGTAAGAAACAAAAACATAACTCAGCCCACATGCTTAAGCTATTTTAGTGAACACAACCAATAAACCCAGAAGAGGCACAGAATTGTTTGTACAAGTTTTCAGTACCCTATAGATTCTTCAGTCAGTGCATTGTGGATTTGTGGTATTTTATACATTTTTACAACTCCAACACATAGGAAGATCATCAAAAATCCTAATCACGCAATTCAAAAATTTCTCTGCACAAGCAAAGGCATGTTATGATGGCATAATTTTCATTCTTATATTTCCATTGAAAATGCCTTCACAAAGATAAAGCATTTGAAGCAAGTGCCCTATACGTTTCACTAGAGATGGGTCAGTTAGCAAACTTCAACTCCAGTCTAGCCACGGTATTTATAGTTTTATATTTATATTCTTCTATAGCCTGATGAATTCCAGGAAAGACCAAGTATTATCAAGGTCATACCTGACAGCTGTTTTTTAATCTCCCATGATGGAGATTCAACAACCTCCTTGGGCAATTTATCAGAGTGCTCGATCACCCTGACCATTAGGAAGATTTTCCTGATGTCCCACCTATCCTGCCTTTGTTGAAATTTAAGCCTATTGCTTCTTGTCCCATCGCCGAAAGCTAAAAACAAAACATTTTTTTCTTCCTCCTTGTAACAAAGTTTTATGTACTTGAAAACGTATGGCCCCCCCTCAGTCTTCTCATCTCCAGACTAAAAAAATACAGTTATTTCCATCTTCCGTCATAGATCGTGTTTCTAGAACTTTAATCCTTTTGTTGATCTTCTCTGGACTTTTTCCAAATTTGTCCACACTTCCCTGAAGTGTAGCACTCCAAAGTGGACACAATACTCCAGCTGAGGCCTTGATCAGCACAGAGTAGAGCGGAAGAATTACTTCTCATGTCCTGCTGACAACACTCCTGCTAATACATCCTGGAACAATCCCACTTTTTAAACAAGTTTTGCAACAGTGTCACACTGCTGACTCATACTTAGCTTGCGATCCACTATCACCTCCAGATCCCTTTCTGCAGCAGCCCTTCCTAAACAGTCATTTCCCATTTCGTATGGGTGACTGTTCCCAAAGTGGAGCGCTTTGCATTTGTCCTTAGGATAAAATTCAGTATTTATCTCAGACCATTTCTCCAGTTTGTCTAGATCATTCTGAATTTTAATCAAACCATCCAAAGCACTGACAACCCCTCCCAGCCTGGTATCATCCACTAACTTTACAGTAATGGATCTACCTAAATCACCAAAGAAGATACAGAACAGAAAGAATTGGACCCAGGACTGATCCCTGTGGACTCCACTCACTAAGCCCTTCCAGCCTGGCTGTGAACCACAAATAACTACTCTCTGGGAACCAGTCAAGCACCCACCTTATACATTCTATGTAGCTCAGCAGTGTCCAAAAGGAATTCAAAGACTGCCACACTTGCGATTTCCATCTTTCCATATTCATCCCTTCACCCCCAGCTCTAAATAAATGTCCTCCCGCTCATTCAGAGCCAGGCAGTCCCAACACCCCCTATAAACGCTCTCCCCACACTCCAAAGACAGGCTCCCCCCCGCCCGAGCCAGTCACTCCCAGCCCCCCTCACATAAATGTCCTCCCACCACCTCAGAGGAAGACATCCCCATCCTCTCTCTAAATAAATGCTCTCCCCTTCCCCAAGAGCCAGGCACCCTCAGACCCCCCTCCCCCATTCTAATTCAATGCTGGCAACTCACCAGAGCCGCTGCTGCTACTGCCGCCATGTGCTTCTCCCATCAAGGAGTGGGGCACGTGCACAGAGTGGGCAGACAGCACTCCCGACATGTGGCTCTCAGGAAAAGTTCCATTAAAGCCCACATATGGCTTGAGAGCCATATTCGCCACAACAGTGTCCTATTCTCCACATGTGGTGAGTGATGAACGTGTTTGACACCCCTGAACTATGTTGTATTTCCCTAGTTTGTAGGTAATGTGAGAAAGCATCAAAAGCCTTTCCAAAGTAAAGATATACTACACCTAAGCTACATCTACACTAGCTGGCTATTTCAAAATAGGGTTTTGAAGTTCAAAATAGCGCATGGCTTGTCTACACGTGATGTGCACTATTCTGAAGTTGAAATCGACGTAAAGTGGTGAGACATTGAAATCACCATCCCCATCAGAAGATGGGAATAGTGCCCTACTTTGACGTCCAACGTCGAAGTAGGGTGTGTGTATACGATCCACATCCTGCTACGTCAAAATAGCAGGGTCCTCCATGGTGGCCATCAGCTGAGGGGTTGAGACACTCTGTCCAGCCCCTGTGGGGCTCTATGGTCACTGCGTGCAACAGTTCTTAAAGCGCCACACCCCCCGGATTTCCTGTGGCAGGAAGCCGAGAGTGTGCAGGCAGTAGCACAGACACATGCACACCCTGCACGCCCTCCAGCATCCATGGCAGCCAGCCAGCCCCCTGAGCGCCTCCAGGGCACACCCCCCAGGGGGACCCAGTGCTCCCAGCCATCCAGCTGGTGGGGAGAAGAGGTGGCGGGACCCCTCCTGGACGGACGCCGAGATCAGAGACCTGCTGGGGCTTTGGGCTTTCACTGGCATTCACTCAGATGATCAAATACTACAAAACATTTTGATGAAAACTGACACAAAAAAAGGCCTTTAACACTTTTGCCATTTCCATATGTTGTATTATTTTTTCTTTCTTCTGCCCCCTTCAATTAAGTGATGGACCTACCTGGTGTTCCTCTTGCTCTTAATGTATTTGTAGACTGTTTATTAACTACCTTTGTGTCTCTAGCCAATTTAATCTTGTTTTGAGCCCTGGACTTCTAATTCTGTCCCTAAATACTTGTGCTATTTGTTTACATTCATCTTTTGTAATGTGACTTATTTCCCACTTTCGGTAGGATTCTTTTTTGCATTTCAGATCGTTGTCAATATCTGGGTTAAGCGAGGGTGATCTTTTGGCATCCTTACCACCTTTCCTACTCAGTGGGATAGTTTGCTCTTGACCTGAATAATATCCAGGAGCATTTGAATCCAGAGGTTTGATCTGACCCATTATAAGAGGGTCAGTTCCCTTAAAAAGCTTCCCCAAAATTTCCAGCACAAACGATAAACTAGGCGTGCATTTTTCTCCAAGATCATGTGACAGAATGTAGAAGCATAACAGATCTGATATAAAAGTGAAATCTTGTATTTTTGATGCAGAATTGTCTAGTTTTTGCTTCAAACAACCCTATCCATGGCTGCAAGATTCTCATATGTTTTCAAATTATTCAAAGCATAAAAATGAACAGAAAAAATTAAAAGCCCTGAAAAACTTTATAAAAATGGCATTGACAGATAGAAGCAGGAACGATTGGGATTAGAGTACCTTCTGCCCAGGGAGAGGGGATAATTTACTCAAGAAATTTCATGGTTTGAAATTCGGCCTTTAACAGCTAACCTCCTTAATTGGGAAGTGAGTAGAAAACACTTCTCCAAATGTGTAAACAGGCTTCTGGCATCTCCAAAGAGGCAGCAACTCCTTTGTCCTATCAGCTTGGCCTTGTCTAGAGTTTGTGGTCAGTGTTGTAATGCACACTAATTGATTACCAAATCAAGGCCATATTTTAGTCACTGGTGTTTTTAGTAATAGTCACAGCCAGGTGTGGGCAGTAAACAAAAATTCACAGGCTGTTACCAGTACTATATATCCCTGGCTAATATTACGCGCAAAGGAGGTGGGGGATGGCTTGGGTGCTCTGGGGAAAGTAGCACTGGAGTGTGACCTGTTAGGCTGAGGGATGGCCAAAGGGCAACACGCGAAACACAATCCCAAGTGCTGGCTCTGCAACCCCTATTGGCTGGCAATTGCAGCGAATAGGAACTACAGTGGTAGCAACTGCGCGTGGAGGTGCTGCACTGTGCTTGCACCTCGAAGCCCAGACACAAGCCGCTGCTTCCAGTCAGCCCTTCCCGGAACCCTCACGCTTTCCAATTCCCAGCCCAGAGACTCCTCTCACACCCAAACTCTTGCTGCTGCTAGGTGGGGCACACAGTGGCCTGAGACTGCCCCAGCAGTGGCCAGTGCAGGGGGTCCAGGAGCTGCCCAAGATGCTCAGGTGCCCACTGGGCCAGCCGTATGGGCAGCTGCAGAAGTCACAGCAGTCCCAGAAGTTTACTGCATCCGTGACCACCATGACAAACTCACAGCATTACCAACTAATACATATTAACTAACAGGACTATCGGGGTTTCTGTAGATACTTCACTGATATTTATTCCTGGTCAAATGTGATCAGATGGCTGGAGGGGCCACACTGAGAATGCCACTCAGGCCCAACAGCAAGAAATAGGGCAGACAATCTCTCAAACTGGTTGGTTATTCTAATATTAGATTCCTCAAGCCAGTAACAAAAGAGCTTTAATAAAAACACTGGTTAACAAGAAGCAAAGTTCAGCCAACTAGAGATGCAGAATCAGTCCCCAGGCTCCTTTTTTTTTATAGCTGTAATAGATTAACAAGCTGACAGCCAACTTCACCACATGGGATTCAATAAAAAGCATATGCCCACAGTCTCTGATCCTTATTCAATGGGCTATTCACAGATAATGCCCTTTGCAACAGCCTAACAGATATTTGAACAAGAAAATTAACAGATATTTTACTATGTGGAATCATAAGTTTCAAAGACAGATGAGGACAATTGAATTATTGTTTCACAAGCTTCATTTAAATGTTAATAGACCTCTTGATCTATAGACAATAATTACAGCAATGCAGCATTACAAGACATGAAAAAGAATTCACATCCACAGGCTTAGTTGGTTCTCTCTCTAACAGAGCATCCATAAACCACAGACAAATATACCCAGACCTTCTCTACACTATCAAGTTACAGCATAGCAAATTAGTTCCCAGCGCTGTAACTCCCAAGTTGTTCACACCAGCTAGGCATTTAGTGTGCACTAACTCATAGCTGCTGCGCTCTAAGAAAACCACTTCAACAAGAGGTGTAGTGCTTTCTGTGCAGTGGCTACAGTTCTGGGATGCCAGCGTGGACACACTGGTGCACTACAGCACTATGACTGGCCTCTGGTACCTATCCCACATGCCCATTCTTTCTTCTGTGGTCATCAGTTTGCATTCTACTGCCCTGCCCTTGGGTGACCAGCCTTGTGCATTCCTTGGGAATTTTGAAAGTCCTCTGCCTACTTACTTGGCGATGCGTGAAGTGCTCTCAGCAAACCTTTTTAGGTGACCACACCAAATCTAAGCGCCAGACAATCCCACCTGGAGCAATGCCAAGATGCTGGACCTCACCAGTGTTTGAGGAAAGGAGGATGTCCAGGCCCAGCTGCAGTCCAGCTGAAGGAATTATGATCCCCATGGGCAAATATCAAGACGCATGACTGAAATGGGCCATGACCAGGACACACTGCAGTGCAGGGTCACAATGAAGGAGCTGTGGTACTCCTACCACAATGTTTGGAAGATCAACCACTGCCATGGTGCTGTGCCCATGAGCTGCTGGTTCTACAGATAGCTAGATGACATACTTGGGACTGACACCACCTCCACTCCCAACACCATCAGGGATACTTCACAGCTTCAGGAGCCACCCCAGAGTGGACCAAGCCAGGAGGAGGAAATCATGGAAGATGATGTTTTGGAAGAGGGAGACCCAGAACCAAAGTATTACTCAGTATCTACAGATGCATGTAATCAGGAGCAATTTTCTACCCTGGAGGAGGCTAGGCAGTCAGAGGTCGGGGAAGCACAAACAGCAAAGAATGCCTCTGGTAAGTGACTTTGTTTTTTGGAAGGGCTGAAAAGTCGTTGGAGGTGGGAAAGTTGCAGAAATCAGGCTTGGGTCTATGTGGTGCTAGTACTGACCCAGGGCTATTCAGATGCCGTAAAGAGTATTGATGGACTCTTTCAATTCATGGTAATCAGCCTCAAAGATCTCATTAAAAGCAACGTGCAGATGCTGGGCAATCCATCTCTACAGGTTCCTGGGCAGAGCTCTCTTGTTCACTACCTCAGTAAGAATAACATTCCCACCCCATTTTTCCATAAAGGGGGAGGCAACCACTGCTGCACATAGACAAGCTCATAAGTCAGACTCCTGCAGACGACCCTCCTCCCTGGTCACTCGCAGAAGAAAAATATCTTCCAGGATGAACACAGCCTGTGAAAAATGTGTGGACTTGACTGATGTGTGGCCTGCCTGCAGTGTTTGCTCCCCACGATTCACATGCCCAGACTATAGTAAAGCCCTGCAGTGATGAATTCCCTACCCCACTGGCTAACTCGCCATTTTGGGGGTCTTGTATCTTATGTGCATTGGCCCTGGTACAGCCAGTTAGTGATAGGAAAGTGAACAGTGCTTGTGTTTAAAATGGATTATGTCTCTGCTCTGTCTAGCGTTAACAATGGTTCCTCTGTAAAATGTTGCATTTTGGCTTCACAGATTTAACCTTGAGATCCCAGCCTGCCTTGTTATCAGCTGAACAGCTGTGCAGGGCATGGGAGCAGCCTTGGAAAGGCAAAGAGGACCTATCGTGTGATGTTATGCTGCGGGCTGCCACACAAAAATGAACTGAAGTAGTGGAGGGACAATGAGAGGAAGCAACTGAAGGAGAAGAAGAATACTGAACAGCAGAACAAAGCCACTCAGCGGCTCTTAAATATTATGGATTGCCAAGTGGATGCACACCACATGCTGCCAGCAATGCAGATGGAGCAGAGCCGCAAACACACACACACACACACACACAAACCTGCAGCCAATATCCCAAAACTATTTTCCACATGCTCTCCATCACTACCAACACATTTTGGTCCATGCCCCACAGGATGGGAATGAACTCATCACAGAAGCTCATGAAAGCTGCTTTTCTCATCCAAAAGTTCTACAGCCACTGCTTGTCATCTCAGACTTGCACGACAATACAATCCCACCGCTCAGTACTTGTTTCCCAAACCCAAAAGTGGCAGCTCTGTGAAGGCCACAAGACTTTTCATGTCCTAGCTATTGTGTATGGCATGATCAGTGTCTGACTCCTCATCATCACTTTGTAGCTTAATGAATAACCCTATCCCCACTCATGTTAATGCAGGCATGGGAAACCTCTGGCCCATGGGCCACGTGCAGCTCATTGGAGTTCTCTGCATGGCCCACGAGACATTTTGTTTACTGGTGCCTATGTGCAGTTCCGCTGGTTTCTGTTCACATAGTTTTTCCCCTACCAGTATTATTAAAATGACACGCACGTAAAGCAAGAACACTAGAGTGAAGAGGGTATTGCTGTGCACAGCATTGACTGTAATTTCCATACGCTCCCTCTGCATCCATTCAAAATGCTGCTACTGGTTAAGGGGCACACCTTGTAAATTCTAAGTATGCAAGGGCACTTAGCACAACTGTCCTATCCCAGAAAACTGCCTTGGGGACACAAATCTCTGTGATCCACGCAGGTGAAGGAATGAGACATTAACAGTTTCTACAACAGCTTGGGATCCATTCCTGCTGATGGAGGAGGCAGAGCAGGCAGCACGAACACTGTTGAAAGACGGGGCCCAATGCAGACAGGATCACAGGGTTGCTGCGATGCAATGCCATGGGCATTGGGACAGGGCCCAGGACACCCCCAAAACCCTCCCACCCCCCATCCCTCTTCAGAAAGAATGAGAAGTCCTGTGGCACCTCAAAGACAGATTTTTTTCAGAGCATAAGCTTTGGTGGGCAAAGGCCAGGAAAGTGTATGCTCCAAAAAATCTGTCTGTCTCTAAGGCGCCACAGGACTTCTCATTGTTCTGGCAGATACAGATGACCACAGCTACCCCTCCGATACTTGACACCCCTCTTCGATCTCCCACAAGTCTCAGGAGCAGACAACAAAGAGGTCCTCTGTGCAATAGCTGCCCAGAGCGTGCACTGCTCCAAGGGCCACTGCAAGTGTCATCATGCTACTGTGTTGACAGCTGACAGTGTGGACGCATACCAGCGGTTTCTCTGCAGCACTCTGTGCACAACGCTGTAACTGCCAACACTTTACATCTGCCAATGCAGACAAAGCCTCAGCAGCTATTCTTTGGTCTGTATCAAAAACAAAGTGAATAAACTGGAGATTGCTAACCTAATGAACATTTATTTGCAAGTGATGCATAAGTGGATTATCTGGATTACAATTAAAATGTCTCATGTTAAGTGGTTATGGGTCATACACAGGCTGGAAGATCTATCAGAATCACATCATGGTTCACCACAGGGTATTTATAAAGGGTCATCCAAGCAGTCAGGGTGAACCATCACAGAAAGCATCCGTGCCATACAGAGAAGTGATGTTATTTATTGGGATTTTCTTAGACATAAATAATTCTTATGTGCAGTACTATCCTCCTTATAGTTTGGATATACAGTAAATCTTTTGCCAGTGAACTAAAGCTCCTCTACCAGTTACTTAGTGGTTTCCTCCGATGCAGCAGCAAACCTTACTGAATGTTACCTCTAAAATCACACCTGAAGACAAGAGAGAGAGCACATGCAAGAGAGAGACACAGAACCAGCCAGTCCTACTTAGCCAACAATTACAAGAGCTGCAGAATTGTTTCTAGAACAAAGGCAAGTTTGGGGCTTTTATTTTAAAAACTGTTTCCTACTGTCAAGCTGACTCCATTTGATATTCAGTGCACGGAAGTTTTTACTTTTGTAACAACAAACAAAGTTGCCAGAAATATTTCTGGGCCTTTTGCCATTGTTATTATTACTATTACTAGAGTGACTAAGGAACTAGAGTTTATATGGCCATTATTTGCCGTATTTTAAAGGAGAGAAATTTTGTTCTTTACCTTGTTAATAGTTTATTGTTTTACTTTTATACTCTGTTTGAAAATTATTTCAATAATATATGATTTATTAGAAAAGCAACATAATTTCTACTTCAAGATACCAAATAGTGCCATTGTCACCTAGATAGTACTGGCCTCCAGATTTAACTATTTTATTCACGTTTCAGGAAGTAAAAGACACATTGAAAAAGTTCCAGTTGCCATCAAACATAGCAACCCATCGTCTTAGGCATACTTATGCCCATGAGCACATCACCATAGGGCGCCTCCCTCTGTACTTGCTCCCCAATGAATACAGAATTCAGTCCAAGCAGTGTTCTGGTATTCAAAGCCATGAATGGCCTAGGCCAACATAGCTAAGAACACATCTCTCCCTAACCCATTTGGTGCCACAACCTTCACCAAGAACAATAAACTGGTTAACCAGTAACAGGAGACTCAGAAGCATACAGGAAGACAGATCGTTCAGAGTAGCTGTTTCTCAAGAAATGAAATTTAGTAAATGCAAGTATTTAATTTTTTTAAACATAGCTTTGCCACAATACATTTGTCACACAAGCTGTTTGCTCCTAAAATCAGTAAGAAAGACATTGGTTTTTTTTAATTTTTAAAACACTTGAGATGCGCAGTTATTTCAAATATACATGCCACAAAAGAGCATAAATATATAGAGGGATTAGCTGAAGAATGTAAAGAACGCTTGATATAAATATTAAAAATAAGATCATTATTGAAGATGCTTATACCACTTAACAACAGTGGATGCAACTTACCCAATTCCTATTTTGATGATTGTCTACATTTTCAATATAGAAGTTGAACCTCTAAAAATTAATGAGAAGTCCTGTGGCACCTTACATACTAACAGATTGTTGAACCTCCTTAATCTAGCACCCTCAGGATCTGACCGGTGCAAACCAGAGAATTTGCCAAACCACATGAGGTCAATATTGTATAGCAGCATTACCAACACTTCCACTGCTTACAGGGCTCTTAGAAGACATTTCGGGGTAAATTACAGCAAAATATAACAGCAGAGAACACTGAGAACCAGGACTGGTGGCTGTAAACAAACTTGGGACCATGGGAAACTTGGCCACATCCATAAGTGGTCATTCAGCCAACTAAAACCATGATGGACCCCAGATGTTGCCAAACCAGAATATGCTGCACTAGAGAGGTTTAACCTGTATTTTCAAACCCACTTCCATTCTGTCATGCATAGCCTAGATGAGTCAACTATCATGTAATCAAGTGTATAGTTAGTTCATTTCATTTGACACTTCAAAAGGAACTGAAATACTGATCAATAAAATACTTCTATCCATTAGCAGTAAACAGGCCTGCAATACATACCTATTTTCATTCCTAATGGAATATCTGATTACTCTAAAGTACTCAATGTGTTTTATATTTCTGCAGCGTACTGTAAGCTTAGCAAACAAATTTATCAAGCTTACTCTTTAGTATAACAAGAACAAATATGAGAAATCTTAAATCTCTTCCTTAAAAAAAAAACACAACCCCCCTACACAAAGAAAGGCTATGAATTTTATGAAAAATATGTAATTAAGAAAAATATGAATTAATCACATTTCAAATGAACTTTCCTTCATAAGGCTAGCTGCACCACTGTACTTTGAAACAGTCTGTTCACTTGCAAATCGTCATTTGAGAAAGTACTATTTTCTCTAATGTTTTTAACAATACCTTTCAAAATACTGTAACGGGTCTAGAACAAAATGTGTAAAACTGCACTGTATTCAGAGGTGAGGTGTCAACCGACGTAAGGGAGTCCAAACGTATGTAATTTATATGCCGAGGGAGACATAGGATACATGCACAAAATAGGATTTACAGATTTAGCAGATTGTAACTGCAAAACTGACCTGTAGCATGACCTGTTTTGTGTAAAGCATCTTCAAATTATACATATTAATAAGCCAATTTTCATAAGGCATGAGGGGTGTGACAATGAGAAAGTAAGCGATTTCAGTGATATTGTGCTGAGACACTTTTGTAAGCATGTATGTTTCAAGTGAGGCAAAACTTGGAGTATGCAAGACCTCTTAGTGACCTGAAAGGGGTATAATAGCCCGGAGGAGTCTAAAAGCCACCGAGATAGGTAGTACCTCCT
This sequence comes from Carettochelys insculpta, assembly GCF_033958435.1. Lineage (NCBI taxonomy): Eukaryota > Metazoa > Chordata > Testudines > Carettochelyidae > Carettochelys > Carettochelys insculpta. Next base: position 96,112,035 of record NC_134139.1, read on the forward strand.
GTCTGACTACATGAAGATCAGAATGTTTACTCCTCCAAAGGCTGAAGAGAATTTTAAACCTCAACAACAACAGAAAAGGAAAGAAGGGTGAAGTGAGCGGTCAGAGGCTGCCCTAGGCGCCCCAGTGAAAGCTGACTGACAGACACAAAGAGAGACTGCTGCAGCCGCCAGACACGCTGCTTCTCTCTACTAGAAAGAGAGTTCACTGGGCTGAGGGAAGCTTACAAAGTCTGGCAAGGAAACCTGAAGATGTAAGGCTAACTCATGCATATAGGCCATTTATTGTTTTTAGCCTATGCTACGGGTTCTTTGTACCTTTCAGAAATGAATCAAGTATGCTTTATTTTGAAGACATGGTCCCTGTGCCACTACATACTTATGCTGTCACACATTTCTGAATGTAAACTATAATAGATGCCAAAACTAAGTTGGGCCTGTGTTAGCATGGTTGGAAAATGGGGACTGCAGCAGAGATTCAAACTGAGTGCCACTGAACCCTGTGGTTTCCCCCAGAATGAGATGAAGGAAGTCAGGTTTGCTACTTACAAGGGAGTACTTGAGAGAGACTAAAGGGGTCTAAGGTACTGTTTGTCCCATGACACAAACTCTCTAATAAGCTTGTGTTTAAGACAGTAAGCACTATCCATAAGGCTAACAATTTTCAGCATCCACTTTCACTTTGCAGACCGACAATGATCAACATCAGAGATGAAGGACTAAGGTTATGATCTATTAGCATGCACATTTTCACAGCCTTCAAAAGGATCAGTTTCCCGCAACACCAAATCCCCTATATAAATAAGACACTTCACATGTGCCTGCTTGAGTTACCAACTCTCCTCTGTCTTCTGGCTTATCCTCCCAGCCTCTGGATGAAAACAGGCGCTTACTGCAGCTAAAACAGCAAGATTTTCCTGGATATAAATGCACGCAAGACTAACTGCTCACTCTAGAGGTGCTGGCTGGCTAAAACAGGATTTATACCCTCAACTCAATCAAATCCAGAGGGGAGATTACTTATTCAATCTCAGACATTTATCGAAGTAATAGCTAGGTTCAGCATCAAGTTGGGTAAACAGCAACATTATTAAGAGGAAGATGAATTTATTGTTCTAGTTCTCTGCATCAACTAAATCAATATATCATTAGCTCTAAACGTAAATCTTTCCCCTTTATTTACTTTACAATGCTATTTCAATCTGAGACAAAAATAAAAGTCATGAACAGCAACAGAAGCCACAAGGATCACAACTGATCCATTTTACTTTTCAGTGTAGAGCCACAAGACTGGGTTTCCATTTACACTTTGAATATTACTTCCAAAGAATAAAACATCTTTGCTACACCTGTTAATAAGAAACATGTCGTTGACCTGCAAAAGAAATCTTGTCCATTCAGTTGTTTAAGGGACATACACATTCATCTTGAAGTCAGACTAGAGAAAATATAGGCTGTTTATCATTACAAAAGACAGAGAAAGAAAAATCTTTAATGTGATTACTCATTGACCATTAAACAAATCAAATAAAGAATATTTATGTTTTAGATAACTTTGAAAAGTCAATAGCCAGATTCAAACCGTATTTAAAACGCTGCATTTGAACATAAAACAACACTCTTCTGATAAGCCATCCTTTCAATCCTTAACAGAATTTGAACACATTAAGCACTGTCATGCTCAAAAATCCCAAGCCAGGCTTCAAAAATTTTTAATAGAATAAGTTTTGGATTCATTTTTTGATTACTAGAATCACATTTTCAAGCTTTTTCCAACAACCATGAAGGACTTGATCTAAGGGAGAATCACACCAACACAAAGCCAATGTGTGACATACGTAGAAGGATGTAAAAATACAGCATGGGGAGACTTTAAGGCCCTTTAAATTGTAATGCAGGATAACTGTGATAACAGGGAGCATATCTTAAATTTCATGACCAGTGTCCCCACTAAAGACAAAGTTACCGTTAATGCAACTTCTACTGATTTTTCAGTACAGATATACCAACAAGCATTAGCAAATTCCTCCATCGATATTGAGCACATCTGCTTCAAAACAAGTATGACCATGTCCATTTTCAAAAAAAAAAAAAAAAGAAGAATTTTAAAATGGTGTTCTCATATGATCCCTTATTTAGCTAACAATCATGTCAGTAAAATCCTTCTTGAGTGGAAGGTGTACTATCTACTTCTGGATTAGTACTAGCTCTCCACTAGTGAAAGGAAAATCAGCCACATCTGATCTGATCTTAAACAGTCTACTACAGGGGTCAGCAACTCCCAGCACAGGTGCCAAGAGTGGCACACAAGTTGATTTTCATTGTCTCACGAGGTGGGAGTTCAGCCCCACTCCTCCTCCCTCAAGAGGCTGGGAACTTGCTGAAAGCCATGCCACCTGTTGATTATAGAAGACCCGCTAAGGCTACCAACCACCACCTAAATGGTAAAGCTCTGCGTCTTTATTTATTTATTAATGAAGTTGTTGTAAGTGGGACTATTAGTGTCCATAAAAAGTACCACAAGTACTCAGACCATGCATAGAGATCAAAAGGTCAAATTTCAACACTTCATGGTCTAATAACAGGTTACTTTTATCTCTCATGTTTCTTTCCATTCTTTTTTTTAAATTAGGAGCAATGTCACTAGTACATTCTCCTCCATGTAGTAAGGCAAATAAAATAGCGTTGGCTTAAATAGCAAGGTACGATATACATATTTCTGCTTACATAGTGCATAAATGACCTCATGCTTTCACCAACTTGGTTAAATCAGATATTAAATCTTAGGAAAAGCAAGTATATCATGGGAGTGTTAAACTGGCCCAGTTATTTCAACAAGCAGAGGACCTCACACCTACAGTAGGAGAGGAGAGCAAAAGGGCTGAATGTAGAGTCTTTAGTGAAGCAATTTCCACAGATTCTTCATATTCTTCGGTTAAATTTAAAAACCAGAAAATTTAGCTACCAAAGAAAAAAAATCCAGCAGAACTCCCTCCTCAACAAAAGTAACAAAGAGAATGTGGCACTATCACTCAAGTTCCAAACAAAATAAACCAGAGATAGAGCTGCATAGATAAATGAAGAAATATAAATTTGAAAACACTTTAATATACTGCAGTATAATAAAGTCTCTTAGGCAGCCTGTTTCAAGTTATTCCTAGTGAAAGACATTAAAGAAAATAAACTAGTCTCTACTTAACCACAATCTCAGCAGAAAAACAACCGTTTAGGAACAAGAACAAAAACAAAACAAAACCAAATCAAGAAAACTGTACAGTGCCTAGTACGAAAAGTTAAGGCAGTGGCCTTATGTCCTTGCCAAGATTAAATTCTTGGAACTAAAGTAGGAGTAGAGTTGGGAAAAGTACATTTCCCTTTTCAAAAGAAAAACACAATCAGAAACTGACATTTTATAGGTCTAGTCATTGTCATAAACAGTTCTTTGGGGTTACTTCACAAATAAGTACAACCTCAGGAGTCAAAACACATTGCAATCCTATATTAGAGTTTAATTCACTTCATCAACGGTGTATGAGTAATGCTACAAAGGTCAGAGACAAAGAATACTTGAGCATCCCTTCCCCCATGCGCTACATTAAAGCGGAAACGTACTCCAGTTTGTGTTTGTGAAATTTTAAAATGTTACAAAAAAAGTTGGTGGATTATGATAAAAAATGCTATTCATCCTTACAGTAATGTTTCTAGCTGGGTATGAAATATCTCAGAGGGAGGCGTTTCAAATGGATGCGAAAGTTCATAGTTTCAGAGTCCAGTAATCTCTCTCTTCCCTCCAAAGACATAGGTGGACAGGGAACTGGCAAAAGGAAGACGTGCCAGAATAAGGCTGGGTCTACACTCGAGAGTTTTGTCAAAAGAAGGGATCTTCTGTCGACACAACTCAGGCAACAGCTACACACCTCAAGCATTCTGTCGACAAATTCTGGACAGAACTCTGCCTTTGCTACCACAGCATTAACCCTCCAAAATTTGAGGCATAACAATCTCTGGACCAATTACTGTCGAGACACTTCTGTCGACAGAGAGGGCTTCCGATTGCCAGGCAGCCCTCTTTGCAGAGCGGCCATTCCACTTTCTGGCACCAGAAGGCAGTGCAGTCTCGCAGTTTTCTGCAGACAGAGCAAGCTGTGTGTAGACGCAATCTGTAGACAGAGGTTCTGTCGAGATTTCCCTGTCAACAGTAACTTCTGTCATCAGCTGCTTCTAGTGTAGACATAGCCTAAGAGTTTAACGCTGTTTTTAAAATAAGTACATCAATTGAAGTGTTGTACTGAGGATGATGAGGCAAGCAGAAACCTGGCTTTTAATGTTTTTACAAGTATACGAGCAAGGAAATACCATTGAACATGAGCCAAAATGCAACTGAATTGCTAAATTTTCCAATTTTAAACTGGAACTTAATTAGCGAACCTGAAACATGCTGTGGTTTTTGTGTGATGTAAACCATCATATGCAGAGCAACGTCCTGTGATCAACATAGAAACAAAACTTCAGGCTTGAATTAGACTCAAAATAATTTAATATGAAAACAGAAAACTTCATGCATTCAGCTGCACCAAAACCAAACACATTAAATACAAAGCATTAGCCAAATTATCAAGTCCCTGTAAAATTTTATAATTAATTTGTTTGTGACCCGATAACTATTAGTATTAGAAATCAAATACCTCTCTTGGTTTATACTTCAGAAAGAGCATACTTACCTCAACATTGGAGATGAGAAAGGCTCTCCAGAAAAGTTTATAGTCAAAAAAGAGCTATGTGCCTCCAAAAAGCAGGGAAATTTACATAGATTTGTATGTATAAATCTGTAGTGCTTGTTGCCATTAAGAATGGTTTTATGCTCTGCAAACTAAGCACAGATATTTGAGACTTACTATATGTAGGCTTGAGAAGACAGAATTAAAATCTACTGGGCGTGTAGATAAACATGGATATTGCCTTTGTTTCTATGCACTTCCCAGTCTTTCCCTCCCAAGCATCAGCTCTGCCAGCAGCATGCTTTAAGTAACTGGCTACCAGAGCAGCAATAATTTAAAAGGGTATTTTTTTGAACCCAGCTGTAACATGTTCAAAGTCAGCACATAAGCAGCATCTACACCTTACCTTGCCACAAAAATCCTTTTATTTTCCCCAATGTAAACAGTCTAATACACAAATCATGCAGAACAATTGAAGGCGGTTTTAGAGTGGTACAACTTGTCAACTATCCTCTCCTCCGTAAGAAAAGGGTCTCTTACAAGACAGACCACCATGACTGCCACTTGCTTCTGTTAATACTATGCAATTTAAAGGCTCTATCTATATAACTCAGGTTACTGCCTCTCTCTTCCCTCCTTTACACATTTCTAAGGGAAGAACCCTAGAGGATACGTTTTCCAAGTTTAAGCTCTGGAACACTAATCAGGTCTGTCCACACTCCTTCCATCCATCTTTTTTTTTTTTTTTTTTTTTAAATTCTCAGTAACTACCTTCTCTCTCCCTCCTGTTCAACACCATCTACTAAACCTGATGCAAGGCACTGAGGAGCCTATACATGCCAACATGACCACACTGGATAGATTCTGATGCCACATCCACACTAAGCAAGTTCTTTTGGAATAATCAGGCCCTTTTTAGAAAGAACACACAGAGCGTCCACACACAAAACGTGCTCTTTTGATCTGAAATGAAAAGAACATGGCTCTTCTTCTGGAAGCCCTCTTCTGCCCCTGGATCAGGAAGAGCACCTTCTTTCGAAAGCTTCTCTCAAAAAAAGCACACGTAGATGCCCTGCGCGCCCTTTTTTTTTTTTTTTGAAAGAGCAGTCTTCATACTGCTAGATTTTTTTGATCCCTGGCCCATTCATCAAAAGATGAGCAGCTGTGTGGATGTTTTCTGTCAAAAGAGTGGATCGATCTTTTGATCCACTTCTTTGCATGTGGACACACACTTTCGAAAGATGATCTTTCAGAAGACCCTCTTTCAAAAGATCGCTGAAGTGTAGATGCCATAAGCATGACATTTTTATTCTCAGCACCAGAGTTCTAGCATTGCATACCGTGCGCGTTTTCTGGTCACCCTTTTTCCACACATGCATAGAGTAGAATGAGCAGATAAAAGGAGTAAAGATAGGTAAGGAGAGGCAAGGTGGTATCATTAATTCTAGATTTAAGAAAAACTAAAATAATTGTACTTTTTGAGGTTATATTTGATAACTTTTTATTCAGACGGGCTACAGAACAGGAAGAATAGGGACAATGAAGGTCAGAATAGCTAGAATTGTTCTGGGAAACTTGCACCATTAACTGCCTACCTTAGTTCATCCCTTTCATGAACACTACATTCACGACAAAATCTGTCATTATTAGCTCTCCTGAATTCTAACGTCAGTAGTGATAAGGCCCAGTAGATGAGCCACTGAACACGGACTTTGGAAACCTGGGTACTCATTCCTGGTCCTGACCAGATTTTTTCCCTGCTCAGCTGTAAGGCTTGTCATGCTGCCTCTTTTCTCATCTTCCATGGTAAAGCACAGAAAGAATCTGGGAGGAACAGCACTCTGAGTGAGATGAAGGAGCAGAAGCCAGGATGTACTTCAGATATTCTACTCAGCTGTTACTTTGCAAAAACTGCCAGCCTGCTACAAGTTTGACCCTCCTCTACAATGCCAAGTAGGGATTTTAAGTACTGTACAACCAGAATTTTTAAGTGGTTTGTTGAAAGATCCTAGACTGACTGCTCTATAACAAAATCTCCTATATTCAAAACAAGGACAGCACAAATAAATTTACTACATTCTTTCCAACCGATCTCCAGCTGTGCCTCAACCCTGACCTAGCTGAACCTCATTTAGGGGCAAGAGTGCTTTCCCCATGTCCCTGGCTCCATTAATAAGGCGAACAAGGTTAGCATCTGCGCTAATGAAAGGGGGAGTTGTGACATCAACACTGAGCTGACATCATCTCATTCCACACAAACTATGGAACAGCCTTGAGACAGTCTGGCTTTGTTAACTTCAGCTGTACTTGAACTGGTGACCAGGAGGTAAAGGACATGAATTCATAATCCCCATATCATCCAACCCCACAACTTCCAACATTCACAACAGAAAAAAAAAAAAAAAAAAGGAAAAAACCTCTGAAACTATCAGCTACTTCTGTAGTTTTTTAGAAAAAGGAAATGCCTGGCTATAATGAATCAGAGAACTGTGCCAAAGTTTGACTCACCGATTATTTAGAAAAATATTAGATTAAAAAAATGACAGAAGGAAACTTTATAAAGTTTAAGAAAACAAGTTGTTCATTCAAAGACATAAGTATCTGAATACTGGGATTCAACTGGCTGACTTATCAGACAAGCATTCTGGAAAGATTTACATCAAATTATTATGTTTACTCATTATTTGATTTTCTTTACTGATTACTACAATGCCATGTGCAGTCTAGTGCATGGAGAAAGGAATAGAGACATAACCCACACCTTTTTTCCCCACCTCTTCCTTGGTCTCACTGAATAACTTCTCTTTGTACGCGAGATGGGAAAAGTAATTTGCCTACCAGAATGCGATGATGTTCAGCTGTTTCAAAAGTATTTTGAGAATTTTCGATAAGACACTCTGAAAGGGCATATTATTAGTTGATTCTTTTCAGGTAGGGGCTAACAAACAGACCTCCTAGCACACCCAGCCCCAAAATAATCTCCTTCCCATATCCTACAACGAGCTCACTTCACCCAGAAAGCGGCTCTAGAAACACTTGAGTTCTGCCACGCTATTAAAGCACTGCAATCAGGACTTCTCTGAAATTGAAGGGGTTGCACAAAGTACAACTTCCCCTTCATTGCTTCAGCTCTGCCTTCCTCCCTACCTATTCTTGTCTCACGTGCCACTGCTTAGGCAACATAGTGTCCCAGGCATTCTGACATCCATCACCAGACAAAACAACAGAGACTGGTATATGCCTAGGCAGCGGTACTTAGAGGGGCAAGGTGGGAGAGGGCCTCGGCTCCTGCTCCCAGCAGCGGTGGGACCAAAGGTGAAAGGGGAGGGGCTTAAGGAAAACAGCTCTGTCCCTCCTGCACTGCCTCTGAGCAGAGCAGCAGCACAGCACTGTTTCATTTCAAAAGGGCCTAGAGCTGCAGCCGCCACCACTGTTCCTTCAGCAGCAGCAGCGGCCAAAACTTCTGGCCCCTTTGAAATGCCAAGCCTGAAAGTAACTGCCACCTTTGCCCCCTCCCCCTCACTTCCCGTCAGTGGGCCTGTGCGTGGGGCATTCGTGAAAGACCATAAATTGACAAGTTAATGAAATCAGAGTTGAGTGTCTACCTTCTACATTTTAGATTACACTCATCACTTTAATAAAGACCTATAAAATGAAAGCTAGAAGAGATCTATTAGGTCCAGCAAAACCTTCCCTCAGGTGGTACAAGATTTTCCCTGTAGGATATTTTCCTACTGCTTTGTCCAGTCTTAAGTGACCCAAGCTCTGGGGCTTCCCCCAACTACCCATGTGGGTGTGCTCAACAGACAAGTAAATCTCAAGGATATGTAGTACTTATTCAACTTATGCAGGGCCTTTATTTCGGCTCAATACTACTAGTTATAACATTTTCATACCATCACACTATCCATCTCCAAAATGTTATGGACATAAAGATTATTATATCTCCAGGTTAGCAAAACAAAGCATATTTAATCTAAGTTCCATGTTAACTGAATTCCATTTGTTCACTTCTTTCTGGTACTGTGGTGCCCAAAAATTAAGAGGATACTTCATGTGTAATCTCAAAAACAAACAAACAAAAGAAATTATACTAACATAGACCACCACCTCTCCAACTCAGTGACTAACCTGCATGCACAGGCATCCTCAAATCATACTGGACATTTTTCTTGCCACATTAAACAACAGAGACATATCTAATTTGCAGCATATGTTCTCGTCAGGTCTTACTCAATGATTTCCACCTCAAATAGCTCGGATTCAGGTTAATATTCCTAGACGTTTCAGACCCGTGTTGTACGAGCCTCTGAGACATAGGAAGGGGAGGTGAGAAAATAGGGAGTCATCCTTGGGAACTTGGAGCCTCCAGCAAGACCAAAGGTGCAAGAAACCAAGCAACTAATAGTAGAGTAACACTAAGTGGTATATGCAGACAGGTGCACAGGGCAGTTGGGCAAGGAGAAATCCATGAAGCACGTGCACAGAGAAAAGCCAAGAAGAAGAGAGTCAGCAGGAGAGCAGAGAGAAAACAGATGAAAGAATAAGAGTCAATGACGACAGCATGGTTTCTTTTTCAAAAAGAACAAAAACATTTCCTGCATTACAAACACATTGAATACAATTAACACATGCCTCATACTGATTTCAAAGAATTACTGTAGGTTTCTCTTTAAAAATTTATTTTTGATTTAGAATAAAAATTCCTCAGATACACAAGTCCTGAGCATCTTACCCACTACGTGCAGCAAAATAAACTTAGCAATGAAAGAACAGGTTGAACCTCTCTAGTCCGGCACTCTCTGAACTGGCATAATTTTAATTATAAGGATGTTCATTTATCATGGATGTGGCAAAGTTTCCTGCAGTCCCATAGATTGTTTACAGACACCAGTCCTGGCTCTCAGAGTTCTGTGCTGTAATTTAGCTGTAATTTATTCCCTAAATGGCCTCTAAAGAGCCCAGTAAGCAGTGAAAGTGTTGGTAATGCTGCCAAACAATATTGACCTCCTGGAGTTCAGCACATTCTCTAGCTTGGCATCAGTCAGGCCTCAAGGGTGTCAGATTAGAGAGCTTCAACCTAAAATACAAATCAACTATTGTAACTCTCATAGATTTTATGCAGATGAAAGGAGAGATGGCCAGAGAATCTCTTTATTAAATTTAAGAACTTTCATTCTAGGGCTACACTGTAAGTTCTTTTAGATTTTAGAAAAAAATATCACTGAAATTGACAAGAAACCAATACTTATATCATGAGCATACCAATAAAAAAATCAAATAGTGTTCGGTCCGTTTGGTCTGGGAGAGTTGGCATCCCTATCAAAGGAATTATTTTTGACAACACAGAAAAATGGAACAGAGAACTCACTTCTTTACTCTGAATTTTGGGTTGGGTGGGAGAAAGCTTAGTTGAGCCAAGACAGTTTCACCCCACCTGACTCTGCAGAAGCCCTTCTTTATGTCTCAGTACGTACCTACCTTTATATGGAAAGGACAATGGGCAGAATTCTGAAGATGCACCACACACTTTCTGATCTCCCTTCGAACCTACAAGGAGTTCTCCATGCTGTAACAGCATTACATTATTACAGATTTAATACAGCCTGCAGTTTAAGTGGAAGGTGGAAAAGGACTCCTAGTGCAAATGGGGGCCATGGCACCACAGCTCATGAGGAAAAAGGGAACAGAGAGTAGAGTGGAATATGCCTTCTGATTACAGTAAACTCTGTTTTATCTGGTATTTGTTCAACCAGAACTCACAAATAACCAGCATAAATACAATGCTCTTGCTGAGCACTTGCCTTGCCTCCCTGAAAGCTGACGGAGGGGGTCCCAGCCCCAAGGGAACCCTGGCCTTGGCTGAGTCCCCAGGGCTGGAGCTGCTGGTGGAACTCTGAACCCCTCCCAGCTCCCAGTTCCCCCAGCACCCCCAGCTCCCAGAGCTGGAGCTGCCAGCAGAGCTTTGCTCCCTGCTGGCTCTCTGCCCTGGGTTCTCCTGGGGTTCCTCCAGCCCTGGCTAGGTCCCTGATGCTGGAACAGCCAGGGCTGTCCCACACCCTAGCAAAGTTCCCCAAGCCCCAGCCAGCTCCCCTGGGTTGGAGCTGCTAGCAGGGCTCTGCAACCCAGCTGCCTCTCAGGGGGTCCACCCACCACTCAGCTGGTGTTTCAGCAGCTGGGGCTGCCGGCAGGGCTCTGCACCCCAGCCTGCTCCTACCTGTGGAGCCAGCACGGTTCCCTGCCTTCCCACCGGGGTTCTCTGTTTACCGGAATATTTTAACATCTGGCAACCTCCCAATCCTGGGGTTGCCGGATATGAAAGTACATAGTCCCAACACACTGTAGCATCACTTCCTTAAGATTACTGCACTTACAAAACTTCTCCAGCAACAAAACTAACCTTAAAGAAAAGACAGTGGCAAAGACTTAATATAGTAGACCCCTGACTTATGCAGAGGTTGCATTCTTGACAACCTCTTTGTAAGTTGAATTTTTGCATAACTCAGGAGCCAGAAAACTAACCAGCACAGCAGCGCTGGTCAGTTTCCAGTCTCCTATAAGCGCAGGGAGCTGGGAGTCAGGATCCAGCTCCCTGCCACTCAGAGAAGACAGGGAACTGACCAGGGCTGGTGTCAGTCAGTTTCCTTGCTCCCTGCCCCTGGGGGAGCTGGGCGGGCAGAGAGCTGCAGAGCGGCTTCATCTTGCATTTAACTCGCATTATTGCAAATTAAGCGCAACTCGAAATTGTGCATTTTGAGGGTTTACTGTAACTACAGACCAAAAAATTGCAATCAAAAACAGAAGTTCAATTAAAGAGAAAAATTGATGGCTCTCTTTTTTCTCTTCTCAGAGAGTGAAATAATAATTATTTTGTTGACATGGTCACCCTTTTCCCCAAAGTTTCAAGAACACAATCTCCGTGGAAGGAGCGTTCCTTGTTTTACAAATAAATTTACAAAACAGAAGTTTTATATGAAATAAAACAAAGTATGCCCTCTGATACACAATTGGAGATTAACAAACCATTCAATACGCCAGATGCAAAAAGGCTCTTTTAGAATATCATCAAAATGTACTCTTGGCCCCAAGTTGTTATGGTTAGAACTGTATAGCCAAAAGTAATAGTCAAGATTTAAAAAGAGGTCTTTCCCTCTCCATTAGAAATTAAAATCACTGATAACTGCCCTCATTATTTCATCGCTCTTTTTCCTATTAAAACGTGTGTGAAAATGATAAATATAAAGTTATAAATATATCACTCAATCTTCATTTTAAGCTTTATTCTTACAAATGGGACACTTTTGAATGATAAGCAAGTAATTTATGCATAGAAAACAACATTCCTATGCAGCCTTTAAAAAAAAAAAAGGCTATTTGAGATGAAGTAATTTGTTTCCCCCCGCCCCCCAAAAACTCATCTCAAAGTTGAGAGGTAGGAAAAATTAATTGAACTCCAGAAATATTCCAGTTAACTAAAACTATCATTTTCTCAATACAAAACCATGCCCAAAGGAGCTGAAAGTAAACTAGGAAAAATAGCAGGTACAGATTTTTGACTTTGATATGGATCATGTTTTTTTCCAGAATAGAGTGCTAAAGATTTTAGATTTTCAGATTCTACAAAACACAACAATTAATCAGAGGGGTAGTTGTGTTACTCTTTATCCATGAAAACAAGAATGTGGCAGCTGGGAGTGGGCCATATCCACCATGAGACTACATCTACACTGCCCCTCCCTTTTCAAAGGGGCATATAAATGCAGCAGATCAAAAACGCTAATGAGGGGCTGATATGAATATTCGGCACCTTATTTGCATAATGGTGGCCACTCACGATGTTGAAAATGCTGCTTTCTAAATGCAAAATAGCCATGTAGACAAAGTTCCTTTGAAAGGAAGCAACGCTTTCGAAAGCGCACTTCTTGCTAATTTTTTCAGGGCTAGTGTATTTATACCTGCTTCTGCAATTTCCACTCCATGCATCTGACCAAGTGGGGTTTTGCCTTCAAAAATCTGGTGCCAAAGGTAAGAGCAACTGTTGTTACACCAAGTAATGAATGGGTTTAGGATAAGCTTTGTGATAAAACCTTAAAATCGTTTAAAAATCTAAGCACTTAAAGCCTCCAGCAAGATGCCATCTATTCTATTCCGTGTGAACAATGTTCTTGAAATATAAAAGAACACTTTAAACTGTTCAAATTGTTATCTGAACTACTTACTAGAATTAACTTTTCTACAAAGTTGGTTCAATTAAACTCACAAACAAGCAAACCACACACAGGCCTATATCTGCATTTAGTAGTGTGAGAATTACACAAAATTATTTTGTGTGTACCTAAGAGATTCTTACTGCCATATTCGTTTTTAAAATTTTTCTTTAAAAAAGCACTTTGAAAAGTGGGATTTTATTATGTATCATTTTTCTGCTTCAGTGTGAGACCAAAGCAAGTAAACAAGCACATACCACCTGCCTCCTGAGGCGAGACCCAGAGCAACGGGAGGGCCTCAGTCCTGCTCGGCCCCCATATACCACACATTGCCAACAGGGAGAGTGGCCTAGACAGAACGTGGCTTGCCCCTGAGGCAATGGGGTGGTTTTTGGGGCCAGAGTTGGCCACAGGGGCAGGGAAGACGGAGGGCTGCAGATGGTCCCAGAAGAGGATGAGAAACCAAGTCCTGAGAGCTACCAGAAAGCAGCATCCTGAGGAAGACACTTTGGTGCTGGAAACAATGAGGGTCCAAAACAAGAGGGTTGCAACACCAGACAATGGAGCAGAGCAATGACAGGCAAAATATCAGCCAGAAGGGGATGCCCAGAAGAGGATCGAGATAACTCCCAGTGCAGCCAGCAAGAGACTCCATGGCAGTGAGCCACATCCTGTCACACCATGACTGAAGACTCTGAATTGCTCTCCAAAGTCTGAGAGGAATAAGGTGTGAAGCACACTTTCAGAAGTTCCAAAAGAGCAACACTCCAATGCAGAAACTACAAACCTCCAGTAAAGAAAATAAACCTTCTGCCAATGGCATCAGAGTCATGGTGATGAAAATGAGCACACGTTGCTCTGCCCTGCTTTGGATCATTCTCAAGAAGAACCTGTAATAAGCATGGATGCATGCACTCTGGAATGGTGTTGAAGCATGAAGGGCCATTTGAATCTTTAGGGAATCTGGCACATAAATATCTGTGATGCCGGCTACAACAGTGCCATGCAAATACCTGTTCTTATTTTCAGGAGGTATGCGAACAAGAAGCAGGCAGCATTATCTCCTGCAAATACAAACTAACTTGTCTGAATGACTGACTGGACAAGAAATAGAAGTGAGTGATGTGTAAGCTCTAAAGTTTTATGCCACTTGTGGGCAGACTCTGGCCCACTGGGATTCTATGTGTGGCTCACAAGACATTTGGTTTACCTTTGCCTGTGCACGAGGTTGCCAGAGTCTGCTGGTTCTCATCTGCATAGATTCCCCCCGCCCCATTGGTATTACAAAAGTAAAATGCCCTTAAAGAAGAGCACGTGAAGTGAGGTGTGCACTGATTGCACACAATGTCGTGAGCGCCATGCCCTCCTTCTGCCCGCAGCTGAAGTGCGAGTATGGTTCAATGAGCACACCCCACAAATTCTAGGTATACAAATGCAGCTATTACACTATCCTGGAGACCATCTTGGCTACCAGGATTTTGCAGCCCACCGAGATGAAGGAAGACCACTTGTGACCCACTCACCAGCCTAGGTTGCCCCTCACTCTTTTATACTGTTTGGTTTTGGTTTTATACTGTTTTGGTTGTGCCTTTTTTTTTTTTTTTTTTTTTTTTTTTTACATGTAATTCCATATTTCTAAGTTCAACAATCATGATAAGAAAATTGCACTACAGTATTTGTATTAGGTGAATTGAAAGATATTTTTACAGTGCAAATATTTGAAAGAACATAAATCTGACCACTGGGTGCTTTGTATTCAGTGTTTTAATTGAAACCAGTATATTTGAAAATAAAAAAAAATCCAAAATATTTAAACACAAATCTATTAATCTTTATAATCACACAGTTGTGATTAGTCTTTTTAATTGCTTGACAGACCTATTTTAAAAACTTATGGTGGAATGAAAAGTGTGAGAAAGAGAGAACTCAGTATTTGTTAAAATGAGCTACATTGACCAGCCAGGATTTAAGTATTTCATTTAACCAGCCACAGGAAGGCTCACAGAACAGGCAGCCTCCATACGCAACCATGTCCTTGGTCTTTCCCTTGAGACTCCCAACAAAAATGCCAAATAACGCCAACAGAGAGAGCGATTCCAGTAACATGGTAAAAATTTGCTTACTACAAACAATACTGAGCCCAAAAGAATACTCATTTCATATTGGTCACTAAATAGTTAATCCTATGGTAATAACAACCACTCGAAACTGTCAAGGTAGATACGATATTTCACATGCACTAGGAACATTCTGCAGGCGATGTGAACATTCTTCAGGCAAACATCTGCAAAGAGGAATACTTATCACAAAAATACTGCAGCTGCAAGGAAAAATAGCCCCTATACTGTCCCCCAAACCCAGAGGACTAACCAGGATTTAGGAGATCCCATTGTCAGGAGATCCGAGACACCTGCATTCAGGAATGCCAGGTGATACTCTCTAATCTTGAAAGTCCCCTTCTCCTTCTTGTCTATGGCAATATGGCAAAATCAGAACTATACTGTCCCACAGCTGCATCAGAGCTGTCAAGTCACAAGTCATGATTCACAGCTTTTTTACTTCAGTTTTTATTCCCGTGGGCTTACACTGACATAAAACTGGATTCACACTGTGGGCAATCATACCTAGAAAGCAAAACAGTAGTTAACGTTCCACATTTTTCTCCTTTGAGTTGATCTAAATATGAGGTTAACATGGGAGGAAACAAAATGTTTAAGCACAGCTCCACATCCAACACACCCTGCCCATTTTTTCCACATAGATTTGCACATATTTTGCAGACAAACTAAGCTGGCAATACAAAGAGGAACTATCACATGTAGATACTTTCTCCCTCTCAAAGGCATCACAGCTTTTTTCCAAATGTATTTTCTCTTCTTTATGGACTGTTCAATAAGGGAAAGGAGAGGCAAAATGCCCAAAAGTGGTAGGAAATTTTGTCCCTAAAAAAGCTTAATGGTCACTGGCAAACTAAATATGTTTAAATAGGCAGATGAATACTATATCCCGATATTAAAAAAAAAAAAAGCCACCCACCCAGAGCCTTTTGGCAAACCTAGGACCATACCCAGTCCTCCCAACATACACCAGCATGCTACTTGTTCAGTCTCACTTTCAATTTCTAGTGGACTCTATCACTTCCAAACATTCTTGCAGAACCAGAGGAAAAGCCTGCCCATGAGCTCCCCCCAGAGTAGTGTAATCAGATCATCACCAAAACAATAACACTTGCTATGCAAAATGCTGTCAAACACAAATAAAAAGCATAGAGAAACCCATGTCCATCTTCTATTATTTTTCTGTTCTAGTAGCTTTCATGTTTCATGCAATAACAACTGGCATAACATTTTCAGATAGGAAGTGTAGTTTGAAAATTGTGTCCTTTTACCTTGATCGTGCATTTGAGTGTGCTCATTGATATCAACAAGAGCACAGAATGAATTGTTGGCATGCCGACCTGCACAATCAGGTCTTTTAGTGACTTTAAAACATGGGATGCAACACTCTTCAGTTTTAGTCAGGTCACTTCTGTTCTAATTTGTTTTCAAAGTACAATGTGTTAGCGTTCTCATCAACCTTTTATTTTAAAGTAAACATGATTCACCTGCAAGCAAATCAACAGCTCCTTCTACCATGCTTAGTTTATTTGAATTATTCCTGACTTATTTAATGAGGGGCAACGAAGTAGGGCGACCATCCATCCCATTTTTGGCGGAACAGCCCCGTAGCTCGGGCACAAGAAAGGCATTGCAAGTTATTTTAACAAAGGGGTTAATTGTCCCTTATTCGGCCTGCTGCTGGCCCGAGAGCACGTACTCATGCTCACCTGCCACACCAAAGGGAACCAGAAGAGGGCCCTGCAGAGGGAGAGGTATGTTGGTTCATGGGGCGTGGTGGCTGCCTCCTCCTTCCCAGCTCCCCAAGGCTCAAGGAAGCCGGAAGCCCAGGCACTTGGCTCTGGCAGGGTAGGGAGAGGTTCCCGGGGACAGGGCACCCTGGCCACTTTCTGCAGCCCTGCGCCATCCAGCAGCCCCACCAGCTGCTCAGGGCTCAGGAAGACCAGCGCCCAGCCCAATGTGGTGCAAGGGCCACACACTGCCTGGGGGTCCCTGAAGTCAGGACATGGCACTTGTTCCCTGACAGGACCGGAGCCTTTCCCGCAGGCGCAGCTGCATGATGCGACATGCCCAGCCTGCCCCGCACGTGGGCAGCCCCCAGCCCTGCCCTGGGCTCAGTGTCCCGCTGAGCTGCCAAGCTCCAAGAGGCCAGGGGTGGTGCCCGGACCCCCAAAGCCCACAAGCTGTGTGGCAGAGGCAGAAGCAGTGGAGCTCCAGGGCCAGGCCGATGGGGCTGAGGAGGGGCACAGGGCTCTCCTCCAGGCTCTGATGGGTCTGCGAAGATACCGATGTGCTCCCTCGCCCCCGCTGTGGAATAACTCTGACCAGGTAGGGCGGCACTGCCATGAGCTTCCTGGGAGCAATGACATGCCCCTGCCCCGCCTGTGCATTCTGGGCACCCTGCGAGGTCCAGCCCCTGGATCGTGCAGCGAGCACTCCTCACCTGGCAGGGGTCCCTTGGCTTCTCCCAGCCCCCAGGGAGCACCTGCCTGCAGCCCCCTCCCTGCTGCATTCCAGCCACCCTGCATGGCAGCCCCCTGCCTGCCCCCACCCCCTCAATCCATGTGTCCAAGCTGGTTGGACAGAAGGAGAACCACCCCCCACCCTCAATAGCTCTCTGTCCTGTATTTGGGATAGGGAGATATGGTCACCCTACAACAAAGAAATAGGCAACACACAAGAGAATCACCTATGGTAAAAACTAATGCATTTGTTGTACTTCATTCCTCACAAAATATTTGAGATACAGACATCTGCAAATTTCAAAAATGCTTAAATAAACGTGGCAATTTAATGGCCAAACTAGGAAGGAATATTACAATAAAGAACAAAAGAAGGTTTGAACCTAAAATCGTAAACTTCAGAAACAGACAAATCAATTCTGCAATGAATAAACAGGATATTAAATGTTATTCACATACCTGTTCATTCCTGTCTCCTCTACAGTGTAAGACTTAATTCTCAGTATTTCTATACTATAGAGATGAAAATATGACCCGTTGTGCTTGAATGTCTACATTTTGTATCCCAAGGGCAATAACTGTAGTTTTCACTTGAAATTCCAAGTTCTAATCTAAATTAGTAGTGAAGATGTAGGTTTATAAGTTCTTTTTCTGTACAGTTTTAAAATGCACAGTAAAACACTATCACAGGCCTTAATTTTGTTTCAGGCTTTAGAAATTGTCTTTGATGAACTCCCCTCTACCTAGCTTTGTTCAAAGCTCTATTTTCTTGGCAAGTTCATTCCAATCATCCTTTTCCCTACTCTCTGTTTTTTACACACATACTCGCAGTTATTAACAAGACAATTGCCCGCTCTTCCCTCCTCACCAGTAGCATGAGCATAAACTGAGCCTCATTTCCCCCTTTTTTTTTTTTTTTAAACCACTACATCACTGCTTCTAACCCAAACTCAGCATATAAAATCCTGCACATTTACCTCCCAAGTTCTCCCCAGCACTTGTCTTGGGCCACTTATCATGAGTTTCAAATACACCATTCTTCTGGAGAACCAACCTTTTGCAAATCAGGGAGACAGAGGGTTAGCCTCACCCCCTGTGATTTGGGTCACATTCTTTGCAAGGAGCATTCAGCTTCAATGAACACTATTAATGACTAGTGATTAGGCAGGTCTAGGGCAGCGTTTCCCAAACTTAAAACTTTCATGTACCCTTTTTGGCATTTCAACCTCATCGGCAAACCTGCTCTCCCAGTGCTTATCTCCTGATTTTTAGTAATTTATCTTCTGCCCTGTACCGTTTGAAATCCTGTAACTGGTGGTACAGGTACCACACTTGGGGAAACACGGGTCCAGAGGATTGTGCAGTCTTTTAAACCTAATGACATCCACAATCAAGACGCTCTCCAGAAAGGAGCCTCTCTTTTAAAAAGAAAGAGAGACCTTTGCAGGCCCCAACGGGAACTAACCTAAGGTAAGCTAGTACCAGAGAGGTAGCTGTGTTGGTCTGTACTCTAACAAAACAAACCAGCAGTCCCATACCACTTTAAAGACCAACAAAATAACGTATTAGGTGATGAGCTTTCCTGGGGCAGATCCGCTCCAGATCAATCGCATTCCCAGTCCAGACTGACAGCTACACAGCACAGAGGTCCAAAAACACGAAATAAAAGCTGACAAATCAGAGGCATGGAACTGAAGTGGGGAGGGGGAGAGATGCTAAGTGCCCTGCCTGAGCTCACCCACAGGCAGGGAAGGGAGGCGGTGGGAAAGCCAGGCCTGGCTCAGTACCATGCCGCACGGCACTGGACCCCGCTAGACTTTCCAATGGGGGCCAACGTCTGAGCCGCCGGGGCTCTGGCGAGCTGGGGCCACGGCTGGCGCAACGCGTGCGCTGGGTCCCTGGCGCCTGGCTCAGCCCGGGCTCGGCAGTGCCCCGCGATGCTGCTCCGGCCGGCCGGACACCCCCCTGCGGAGGGGAGGGGAAGGGAGGGATGCGCGTCCAGGCAGCAGGAGCCGCAACAAGTCCTCAGGGAGCGGGGCGGAGGCGGCCAGACGCGCGAGCTGCGCAGCCAGAGCAGGCGTCCCCCCGCCCTTACCTAGGTAGTGCCGCAGGTCCAGCAGAAAGTGCGGGGGGCCGCCGTTGAGCTGGTAGAGGAGGGAGCCCAGGCAGAAGAGCAGCAGGGCGGCCATGCAGCAGCCGTAGTCGCGGAGCGAGGGGAAAGGCAGCAGCGAGAGGGGCCGCCTCCTCCTCCAGCCCCCTCCCTGGCCGGGGCCCCCGCCGGCTGAAGGGGCCACATGCGGCCGGGGCCCCGGGCAGCCCCTGCTGCTGGGCTGCTGCTTCTTCATCGCCCCCGGTCACACAGCCCGCCGCCGGGGACAGCGCCTCCTCCATCCGCCCGCCGGGGAAAGTTCGCGGCAGCTCAGGAGAGCGGCTCCCTCCCCAGGGCGGGCTGCCGCGAGCCCAGCTAGGCGGAGGCGGCGGCGGTCACCATCCTACTGCCTCCCTCCCGCGGGCTTCTCTCCTCCTCCTCCGCGCCGCTGCCGCCGCTCTCCCGCGCCCTCTCCCCGCGGTGTCGGGTTACAGCCCGTGCGCCGCGGGCTGCCACCTCCAACTCGCAGCAAAGTTGGCCGCGCGCGCCCCCGCCGCCGGCTGCTGTTCTCGCCTCCTTCCGCCCCCAACCGCGCCGGGGTGCGGGGTGGGCTGCTGCTTCCCCTGCAGCGACCCCTGCGGGCTCTGCCGCGCACTCAGGGGTGGGGCCAGGCCCGGGCAAGCCCGTTGCAAGGAAGGTCTTAGCACGGGCAGGGCCCCCAACCCAGCAGCTGGTTGCTGCAGCCCCGATCCGCCCTTGCCGTGTCCCAAGCCCTATTGCTTCGCACACCCTTTGGGGCCCGGTTTGCAGCCTGACTTCCTTGCCTGCTCCAGGGGCCTGTGCTTCCAAACTCTCTCCCCGGGACATCGTGAGCCAGGCCAAGTGCTACTTCAGTTCCAAATTTGCAAGGGCTGAAAAGTTTTGTGATTTGGGTTCTGTAAAGGGGAAGCAGAAAGCTGAACCAACAGCCGCTGTGTTTTCGTTTTTCTGCCCTTTGGTGACCACCTCTCACCTGGTCTGATTTGACCTAGCTAATAGAACCAGACTTCTCTTCCCTCTCTGGGGGAAGTGTTGGTTAAGATAATTAGAAGGCCTGACTGAGGATAGTACACAAAGATACAGCAGTCCACCTTCTCCCTTCAGGGAAAAAAACTGATTTTCAGACCTGGTTTACACTGAAAAGTTTCACCCGTAGAACTATTTTGGTTAGGGGCGAGATTTTTTAACTGATGTAGTTATATTATATTAGTGCAAAGATAATTTATAATTAGTCCTGCTGCACACGTATACCTATATCATTCTACTTTAGAGTATCTTTTTACCACCAGAACTGCATCCCCCCTCTGAGGGGTGAATGTCTTCACAAGAAAGTAATACACTAAGTACTGCTTTAATCATTGTTGTTAAATGGGTACAAGCCCTCATAACATGAGTCTGTAACTTGAATTGAAATTTCCTATTCATAAAGGGTAGTATCCTGCAAACAATTAAGCATGTGATTAATTTTATTCAAATAAGTGCCTATATTTAAGCAACTACCAGGAACAGTATTAAGCCAATAGTACAGACAAGTTTCAAGTATTTTTACAAGATTTTCAGCACAGGTGAAAAAAACATCCCAACCTTGTCCACACAGTAGTACTGCAACCACAAATATACTAAAATTATGAGTTAGCATCCTCCAAAAATCATGAGATCAGATAAATAAGAACTTTTGCTTTTGTTCTGTAATTTCTATTAGTCAAATTTTCTGAAACAAGGATGACCAGAAACTTACTTTTTTAAAAAGACTGAAAAACAGATTGTCACATAATTCCATTGCTCAAGATGCAGTGGCTTTATGAGAAACCTTCCATTAGTACATACATATTTGTTACCACAAGTACAGCTACGATGTGGATGACAGCTGCTAAAAGCAGGACACTAACTATTCTAGTGTTTTATCTTTTTTGTACAAAATGGTTTAAGATTAATAGAAAAATACATTTAGAGTGTTATTTTGTATTACTAATGAGAAACTTACATGCACTTATATTGAAAACTTGAGAACAATGTGGCTTTGAGAAGATAAACAGCCTCTCTCAGGTAAACCAATACATCTTTATTTTTCTAGCTGCAACAAATGTCTTTGATCACTAAAAACACAGATGTATCTCCAGGAAGAGATTAAAGAGAGACTGTTCAGTGGATGAGAGTGTTCTTTCCTAAACTGTAAGAAGCAACAGGTTAAAAAATGAACTTGGGCAGACAAAAGATAAATCTATTAAAACATAAAAATAAGTATTGTAGGTGTATGTATTAACTAAAATTATTTTACACACAAACTTTTAAAAAATTCTCTATATCATGCTGTCTGTTTAAACCCCATGCAAATCTGACCTGCATCTTGAGATGAGGGGATAGTAGTATTCCAATTCTGTGGATAGAAAATTAAGACACAGAAAGGTTAAGGTTTAAAAAAAAATGGCCATGGATTTCAGATGTCGAATCTGAGATGCCCAGGGACTGATTTTTCAGAGTACTTAGCATGATATGATATGTCCACAGGTGCTGGAGAACTCAGGGTTTGGTGGGTAGGAAAGGATGCTGCAGCACCCACTAGTATGAAGTGTTTTTTATTCTATACAGGGTTTACAGTTCAGTTCATTGGCTCTCAGCATACCCCACTGTACAAATTGTTCCAGCACCCCTGGGTATGCCACTATATATAAGCAAAGTACAGGCAGAGATAGAAGCAATTTCTTCATTAAACTACCTTAAGCAGCACCCTGTCCTTTCTCCTCTTCCAGTCTGTGCCTCATTCATTATAGCAATGAAGGGTCCTGTGGCACCTTATAGACTAACAGAAAAGTTTTGAGCATGAGCTTTCGTGAGCACAGACTCACTTCATCAGATGCTGGACCAGCATCTGATGAAGTGAGTCTGTGCTCACGAAAGCTCATGCTCAAAACTTTTCTGTTAGCCTTTAAGGTGCCACAGGACCCTTCGTTGCTGTTACAGATCCAGACTACCCCTCCGATACTTGACATCATTCATTACAGTTATTCCCACTTTGCAACAAATGACACGGAAGTGCTACAGATGGCTTTCACTGCACAGAGCATTCCTTTCCTGTACACTGATCTTAGCCAGGGTTTTGTGCAGGCCTGCCAATAGTGGGAGAGGGCTGGCAAAGAGGGCACCTGCCCCGGAGCCATGTAAACAAGGAAAAACTAAATCAAGTAGTCTATTTCTCTACTCCCTTTATTGCAGTTACCTTTGTCCTGTAACATGGTCTGCTCCCTGAGAACATAGCTAGTGTCCCACCCTCTCTCAGAAGTGTGGTGCAGAAAAGAAGAGAGAGACACAAGATGTGTTCAAAATAGATAAATATTGTAGGAGGGGTTAGTTACACAAATGGGGATGAAAGGGGAAACATAAATAAATACAAACCCAAGTAAAACTCAGCAAACAGTGACTGCAACAAGCAGCTTGAAGCTCTGGTCCAAGATACTGCTCCCTTGGCAACAAGAATATCAACAAAATCATATTATGTATATCTCCGACTGACAGTCAGGAGCCTTCGATGGATGGTCAGGTCATGGTGTATGGGTGGGACAAAGACCTTCTACTCTTGGGCTCAACAACGGCCACTGGGGAGGAACACTGGACCTCAGCTGTGAGATAACTCCTGCTGCAGAATCTGGAGCTGTGAGAGATGGGTGACCAGGAACACCAGATGGCAGGTAGGCAGATGGTAATGATGGATGATATCACAGCTTTCCTGTCCTTGATCTGGAAACTGCAAAACCCAACCACACACGGCTGACTCCTGAATGGACAGCTCTGTGGTCATGTCACCCAGTTTCTTGCATAGAGCAAGCTGCAGGAGAATGCTGAGGTGGTGACAGTTACAAGTCAGTTTAACTGGTTTGAACCTTTTTTCCATGCCAGACTTGTGGCACTTTATTTTTCCTCACCATTAAGAGCAAAATGGAGTCCTGTGACAAATGCCATGTTTATTGCACCTTTTACGATACGGAGTTGAGCAATCATTAGTTGCTATGAAGGAAACAAAGTTATGTAGGGACTTTCAGTCATAAATATGTAAGACTCCCAATAGTTGAGCAATTTAAAGGGGGCCAGGGCTCCTAGCATTTGTCACTACTGCAGCAGCTACAGCAGCAGCCAGAGGCTGATACACTTTGCCAGTGGGTTATTTGCTGGCAGAAGAAGAAAAGTGAGACTCCAAAAGCTTAGGTTCCGTCCCATCTGGAGGGAATGTGCTCTAATGGGCACAGCTGTACTCCGGTAGACCCTCAGGACCCCTCTATCCTCTACAGCCTTCCATATCACAGAACCGTCTCTTTTTCCTCTATTCCTGTCCCTCAGCTCCTAGGCTATGCCTACATTACAGACCTTGTTAGATGTATGGCTGCAGCTGTGCTGCCGTAAGGACTGATGTAGCATAATTAAACTATCCCAATAAGCAGGTGTTAGCTATATGGCAGAAACGCATTTACAACACACCACTGTGCACACCAGCACTTGTCAGTGAAACTTATGTCAGCCAGGAATGTATCCCCCCACCCCACGCCCAAATCAACACAAGTTTTTATTGCCAAAAAAATGCTAATGCAATATAGCTCTTCTCTCTAACCCAGGCTCTTTCTTCTGTTCTGCTCCCCCCACCCCCTGCAATTCAGCTCTTGTCCAATAAACATTTCACTTCAGCCTGATCTACACTAGGAATTTAGGTCAAACTTAGCTGTGTTAGGTACAGTTTCTTAAGAATGAGTCTGCACTTCTGGGACTGTTCCGCCAACTTTCAGGGCTCTTAAGGTCAATTTTAAAACTCCTGCTTTTCAGGAGGAGTAATGCCAAATTTGTCCTTGCATGGTCAGTTTTAGGGGGCATGGTAAGAAACAGATTGAGGCAAGCTTTGAAACCATGAACCATCCACAGAACTGTTTTTTGTTCCATCAGACACTGCGAGCATAACCCAGAATGCAAGGGGGCTGAAGGAACTGTGGGATAGGCACCCATGGTGCATTGCTGGCAAAGTCAACTGCCCACCCTGCTGGGTATGCAGTCCATGACCACAGTAGGGACATGCACATGCTAAAAATTTTACCTTAATAAAGTCAACTTAAGTACACTAAACTCGCCCATATCTGGCAGCCCTAAAACCAGGAGCTTGTCAGATATTCTGGATGATAGAGAGGTATAGCTAGCAATGGATAACACTGAAGAAAAACAAGATTAGATATTAAGAAACAAAAAATGTATGCAGAGTACTTTATTTACCAACAACAGTAGTACTGTACACTGTAAACGTACTGTATTTGTAAGTAGTGTACTGTACTGTACTGGAAAACATAACTAGCTTTTACTTATGGTTAAAATGCCAGTTATTTAAGAGTTCCAGATGATAGAGTGCCAGATATGAAGGAGTTTACTGTATAGACATACCGTTAGGCTGCATCCTCTGTGTTACCTGGGTTCCAGCAGGTGAAGCACTGACAGTACAGAGGAAACACTCTGTTGCCTTGAGCCCGCTCAGTGCAAAAAGAATCTTTGCAGAATTTAGCTGCCAGACTCTCTCAGAAGTCTTTGCTGTCCATGTACGTAACCAGAGCTTTTGGAAAGATTTGACTTAACTCAATTAGGTGGGTTTTTCTCCCCCACAGGAAAGGTAAGAGGAACATTCCTGAAACCAACCACCTCTGCCAAAATATTATTCTCTTCATCAAAACATGGCACGCCTAGAGCTTCTCAGTGAAGCAGCTGAGGGTTTTTTAACCTGGGCACAACCATATATTTTCACCTACTCTTGCAGAAATGGGTGAACCATTTCTACTGCAGTTTTCTACATACATTTAACCATAGGCAGACATCCAGCCCTAACATGGAAAACTGCAGCTAAATTTGGGAAAGCTCTAATCAATGGAAAACATAATGGGAAGAATTGGGCAACCTAAGCTACAGGTGACAACACCAGCACCCCTCATGCTCTGAATCTTTGAGCCCTTGTTTTTCAAAGGCTATTAAGTGCCTCAGGATTTTTAATAGCCCATTTTAGACAACTGGAACCTGTTTTTCCAGAACGTTGAGCACCCATATCTCCAACTGAAGTAAGCAAGACCACAAGTACTCAATGCCTTTAAAATTCAAGCTAACAGTGCCTGACAATGAACAATCAGACATGGTGATGCTAAACATCTGTGGTCACTTTTAAAAGTTGGAGTCATTTACTGGTGTATCTTGAGCATTGTAATAAGATGTATCCTGATCTTATGTTCCAATCTATAAAGCTGCATGATGTGACTATAAACACTGCATATCTACAGGTGAATCTGAAGCATTTCAGGTATCTGCAAAGTGTTTGATGTCCATCGAGCTGACCTCCACTGTTTATGGTAGATCTGTGGTGGTGTGTGCTGTGTAAGTCTTTATGGATTGGGCTTTATAGGGAGTATGTGTCTGGGCACAACAGGTCAGAGACTACACAGTGTGGCTGGGTAGAATGAAAATATCATGAAGTGCATGTGGTGTGAGGATTTCCAATTGCAATTTTAGGAAGGGGAAGTATGACTGTAGTGTGTATTCCCACTTCCCATTTCTAAAGTTAAGGGGATCTTTAGGTCTATTTTTAGAGGTTATATACAAGATATATAGATAAAACTGTATGGCAGTAGAGAGATTACAAAGAGGCACTTTTAACTGCATCAATATGCTCTTTATTATCGATTGCATTGTCTTTGGCTGATTTTTTTTTTTTTTTTAACCCCATACTGAAAATTTTCTCTATCAATTATGTTGGGTTTTCAAGCAATTGTAACCAACTCTGCGCCTTTATTAAGGAAATTCTCACTGACAGTATTAAATGTTGTGAAGTCAGGGTGCCTGATTTGGGGTCTCTGAGCTCACCTCTAAGGGAAAAAAACAAATACATGAGAATTCCCTTGTGTATTTCTTGTTCCAGCTACTTTTAGGATGGAGTCAAGATGCAGCTATTCAAAGGATAATCAACGATGTGTATTTAGGTCCTCCTTGGCTTTCAAAGAGACTGTTAGGACATGTCAGATGTGTGCGTCCTCTTCATCATCAACTTTTAGATTAGATCCATTTTCCTGGTAAATGGAGTTGGAGCCCCATATCCTAGCAGTAATTGGACATTCCAAACAAACAGTCTGTGCTTCTTTGGGTGTTGCCTTGCCTTTTAATTAGGATTGTGGCAAAAAGCTTTAGTGTTATTTTTAGTCTCTTCTAATTCATAAATTTGTTTCTGTGTTTCTCATACTCTCCCATCTCCTATTTGTCTCTTCAGCAAAGGCATGGAGTTTTCTCTGCTTCGTTCCTGCAACCCCAATGAAGTCAGGAGGTTTAATGATGTACTAATGTTGAGCCCCAATACGTTAGTTTCCACAGAGAGCATCAGTGTGGATTTGCAGCAATGGGACTCTTATTTTATTTCTTTTGACACAATGGATGTGCTCAGGGTAGCAAAGTGTAAGTTGGCAAGTGTACAGAATGTACTTTGCAAAATCTGATTGCGCAATTCAGCAAATCAATAATTTGAGGGACATTAAATAAAGTTTTTCATGTCAAACATGGAAGACACACAAATTGCATCGCCTTCTTTAATCTGAATCTGACCTCTACCATGCTCAATTGTTTTAATTTTTAGTGGATGGTTCAGGAATATGTCACAGAGAAGAATGTAGCAGCAAAGAGGAAAGGAAGTGAGTGACAGAATCTACAGCATTTGTGTCAGATGGAAGGGTGGTATGTGGAAGACTACTTATAATTAAAATGCTATTTTTAATGTTAAACCTATTATCTCAACACTATCCGGGAGTACTCAGATTTATCAAAAAGGACTTATTTATATTAATCTTTTGCATTATGACTAAGACCAGCAGTGACATACCCACTAAGAAGTCTAACTTTGGTATCAGATTAACACCAGCATTTCTGTAGGGAATTCAAGGGTGTGGGGCTTGCAATACTTTTTTTAAAAAAATTCTTGAGTTAGAGTGGAGTGAAAAATTCACAAGCAGTGAAGAGGTGAAAATACAAGATGACTTTAGGGACAGTCTCACTCAATGTTCATCCTACCCAAACAAATGTTTTTATTGGCATAGTTATGAAAACTGCAGATTGATTTTAGGTGAGTAGTAAAAGTAGACAAACCCTATTGAAGTGTATCTTTTGTGGCAGTGAGAACGATAGCAAGGTTTACTTGGTTCAGAATGGTTCACGTGATGGAAAGAGAGACACATGAAACTATGGGATCTGATGGGGAGACTAACTTTTTCCCTCCCAATGAATATTCACCCCAAAAATCCCACTCCAGTTATTTTGACTCTTTTCACACCTACTTTATAGTCACTTTCCAATATTGTTCTGATCAGTGAGTTTGTTTACTGGAACAGCTCATTTTTGAATAGTAAAGACTACTAGCAGAAAAAGTTATAACATGGAAATGTGAGCATTTACACATCAGACTCACTATGAGCTGCACTCACCCAGACAGGGAATGAAACAATACCATGTAACCAATAAGTAAGTTTTTCAAAGATAGTTACGCACCTAACGCTGGGCACTTTGGAAAATTCCACTGGATGCCTAAGCAAGTTAGGCTCTCAACTCCAAATAAAGATGAATAGCACCTAGGTACTCAAGGTGTTTTGGAATTCCAACAAGGCACCTCTCTGCATCTTCTGGTGCCTCAATATTTGTGTGTATCTGGTCTTAAGAGTCAGCCTGTCTTAAATGCAATGGCACACATATATGAACAATCTATACACCAAAAGTTATTTCTTGGAGTGATTCAGGGGCAGAGGTCTAGTAATGAATAAGTTTGAGGAAGTGTTTGTTCATAAACCAAGCAATGCCAACAAGTGCCAGGTGAAAAAGCCCACTACGCTGGGCTCCAGCCCAGGGACCCTGAAAGAAGGCAGCTGATGAAGTTTCTCCTTTGCCCCAATTAAAGCAGCTTTTTCTCTAATCCACTTCTTCAGCATCCCCCCTCTCACCTTCACTCGGGTACCTGGTTGGACTTTCTCCAAGCCACCATGGTCTCAGCGCTTTGTCCACCCCCCTTCTCCTCCCACTTTCTATTACCTGGGTCCAGGGGAGAGAAACCCTTAACCGCCACAGGAGGCTAATTAGCCTGCTGCTACGAGCCAACAGCCACAGGTGTCTGATTAGCCTGCTGCTACAAGCCAGCTTTTAATGGATCTCAGGTGCCTTCTATGCAGGAAACATGAACCCATTCATCCATCTCTCTGCGTATCAGCTCTCCGTTAAGACCTGCAGCCCACTACCCTGGATTTGCCACAATAGTCTCAGGGGGTAGCCATATAAGTCTGTACCTACAAAAACAATGAGGAGTCAAGTGACACGTTAAAGAGTAACAGATTCTAGGGAATAAGCTTTTGTGGGTAAAACCTACTTTGTCAGATGAGTGGCAGTAGAAATTACAGAGGCAGAGGTGTACATAATGAGACCAAAAGAAGTATTTGTCAAGTGGAGGAATACAGTTAATGAGTCTATAATGGTGCTATATAATCTACCCACCTATATGTTTATAAGGCAGCAGCTACATATTTACAACCAAATGGGGGCGGGGAGGAAATCAGCAGACAGACAAGCAGCTGGGCTTTGGGCCTTTCCCCAGGCAATGAAGTAATTTCATGGTCATTTTTGTGCCAACTGAAGCATTGCTCTGCAGGAAGCAGCAACCTGCAATCCACCACCCATACCACTATTTCCTAACTTCATATGCCATTGCCCAGCTCTCAGAGCAGAAGGCTGTTTGTGTCACTACATGTAAGGCCAATACACCTGAGTCAATAGCAGGAGGGAACAAACCTGCAACCTTAGGGACTAAAGCCCTGTGCTCTATCACATGAGCTACAAGACAGCTTGCCCTCAGCCCAGGCTGTAGAGCAGAGACATCCCTCTCCCTGGTCAGTGATCTCAGAGCCTCTGGGGTTACATACACATGAGCACACCCCAGCTGCATGGCCTCCTTAAATCTGGTGCAGTTCAATTGCATTAGTTTTGCAGTAGCTGGGGAAGTGCACCCAGAGTTGTCCCATCCGTAGGACAAGTGGGAGGTGGCTGTCCAAGGCCCCATGCTTGTGGAGGCCCCGTTGCAGCCACCTCACCAATCCTATGGACCCAAGGGGGAGGATTACCTGGGGCAGGACATGTGCAGTGGGGACAAGCGGTGACAGCAACAGCTGCAAGGGATCACCTCCCATCAGCCTCCCTCCCCCTATTATCCCCTGCATTGACCACATGACACTCCAGTGCACCCTCCCGGTCTGCTGAGCCTCCAGCGACCCATGGAGAAGCGGAACTCAGTAGGCCAGGAAGACATGATGGAGCACCAGGTGGTAAGCTGGGGGTTGGGGAAGGCTAGAGGGAGGTGAACGACTGAGGCTGCTGCTGTCCACCACCTGCTCCCTGCCCCAGGTAATCCCCTGCCAGACTGGTTGGGCCAGGGTACATGGGGCAAGGTGGAGGCAGAGTGGGAGAAAAGGTGGGAGCCTGTGGTGGTGCGGGGGAGAAGGGTTGTCCAGGGCTCTGCACTTGGGGCACTGCCAGGGAAGGTTGCCCCAGACCTCACTTGTCCCTTGGGACAGCCCTGAGTGCACCCATTAGCTGTTTGCACCTGAAGTGTAAGTGGCTTGTTCGTCCTAATGGTACACCCACATGGCAATGAAAAACCCACAGCACCAAGGCTCAGAGCCTTGGTCAATTCACTTGGGCTCATGGATCACAGGCTTCCATATAAAAATTGCCCTGTAGTTGTTTGGGCTCAGGTTGGAGCCTAGCTTCTAGGACTCCCCTCCCCATTCCCACCTGCTGGCCCTTGTGGGATTTCAAAGCCCAGGCTCTCCTGCCCAAGTTCAAATGTCTACACTGTAATTCTTAGCCCTGCAGTCTGAGTCCCATGAGCCTGAAATAACTGAACTGGGCTAGCCACTGCTGTGCCACGGATCTCTTGTTGGAGTACAGATGGACCCTTAGGATACACAAGTGACCTATGCTGCAGGTGCAGGCAAAGAATGGGTGCATTCCCCCAAGTACTGGGTATTTTTATGTTAATTCCATTTCTGGTTTTAAAAGATAAGATTAAGGAGTTCTGTCAGTGTAAAACTTAGAATCTAATCACGTAATAAAGCATTTTGCATTGTCATGATCCATGTCTACGTCACCATTACAATGTACATGCACTCCCCTTGTTTAACAAGTACTTTACTTATGAGTATTCATTAAACTGAGGGACCTACATACATACCTTTATTCACTAAAAGAGCAAATTTCCTCTGCTTACATGAGCCAGTCATGGGTCCCTGGCTGCAGGGTGGGGAGACCTGCAGCCCCCTGCCTGGCCTGCTCCTCACTCCCTCTGCCCACAACTGGCTGCACACACCCTGGCCCAACCTGCTGCCAACACCCACCCCGGCCCAGTTCCCAAACCTCCCAGCCCGCCACACCTCCCACAGGTACCACTGCTACAGCCTGAGAAGTGAGCTGCCACCTCCTCCACTGGAGCTGCCACCAGGTTTTAACACTCCCTCCCGCTCATGGCCCCAAACTGCCCCCAGCCTTCAACTCTCTCCAACCCCCCTCCACCCCACCCAAGATTCACTTACTTTTCAAATGCAGTGCCACATGCTGCCACTCCTTCCCCAATTAGGAGCACTAGGAATGAATCAGAGACTTTAACGTGTATTTTAATGGCAATGTAGTGTCCCTCTTACGAGTTTTCGCCTATGAGCAGAAAGTTGATAACCAATTGTGCTCATATAGCAAGGGATGAGTGTACTAAAGTGGCTAATATAAGTTAGGGCTTAGAAACTACAATACAGTTTTGCTATGCTCTACTGCAACCTTGGGCAGCTGTATTTCTGGAAGGCAGTAAATATTTTTAAAAGATTCATACAAACTGACACACATTTGGAAAAGATATGTTAACAAAAATGTCCGCTAAATTAGGCAACCGTTTAATAATTACTCAAACTCTAACACAAAAAATGAGCTATGCAAAACGAAAAGTAAGCAATATAAAATTAGCATAAACATTAATGAATGTTTGCATGCAAACAAGATAAACATTTTTAAGTCAAAAAATGACAGCATCTGTTTAGATAGAGCAGAATAAATAAATCTGAGAACTGTTGCTTAATTGATTTATATTCTTTACTTAACATTCAAGGCCTCCTTTTACCACTTGGACTTTTCTTCAGCTTCTGTCTAGAGTCATAGGCATGGAGCAAAACTATGAATTGCTTTGAGGTGACCATAGTTCCCTATGCCGAATATGGGATGCATGGTTAAAAAAAAAAAAAACAAAAACCACTCATATTCAAGTGGGTTTGATGACCATCAGAACTATGCAGCACAAACATTCCAATTAGCATCAAGCTGACTGAGCCTCCCATTAAAAAGTACTATGTAGATGAATACTTTTTATGTACCTTCTTATCTTTAAGGCCTTAGGGTTCACATGGGAAGAGTTCTCTCTCTCTCTCTCTCTCTCACACACACTTTTACACCTCTCTCCTACAGGTCTTTTAATTGAGAATCCATCCCTGCCTCTTGCTCTCCGACCTCCATTCTTGACTAGGCCCCTGGGGACAAATCTGTCTCCCCCAGTACCTAGTGTCGAGAATTCCTGAGGCAATATGTAGGGAGGCATGTGGGGTTACGTGTCCCCCCCCCCGGCAATTTCTAGGAGTGTTCACAGCACAATGTGGCAAACAGCAGCCTTTCAGCACTGTGCTGAGGGAAGGAGCAAGAGCTGCTCCCCCATAGGGGGGCGGGGCAAGAGATGACTTTAGCCCATGCTTTTGCGGAGCTCATCCCTTCTTCCTGACCAGTATCAAACAGACCCTATCTCCTCTGGGCTGTTGTTGGCCACTGATATAAGCCTGTCTTCTGGCTGGAAGGGGTTAAGCCCTAAGGCTGCATTTTGAGATGAGAGAGCAGGAAAGAATTCTGAGTGTCCCGTAACTGATAAGGAGTTGTTGTAAGACCAAGAAGACAGTCCTAGTGAATGCAGACAGAGAAAGAGGCTGGACTAGTGGGTGTACAGGGAGACAGAGCATGAAAAGGTGATTACAAAGGTGAGCGCATTGGTGTCACAGGGTGATTTAGTTGCAAAGTGAGCAATGGGTGTGGGCAGAAGACAATGAGGCTACGTCTACCCTAGAGAGTTCTTTAGAAAAAATGGAGGTTTTTTTAAGACCAAACCTGTGGGGCATCTACACACAAAATGCATTTTGTTGAGAGAAACTGCTGACAAAAAGCCGTGTATATGCTTTGAGGGTTGGTGCCTTTTGTTGATGGAGTGTATCAAAAAAATCAATCTGCTTTTATGTGTAGACAGAGTTTTTGCAGGAACATTTCTTCTGAGGGTGTAGATGGCGGCATAGCATCATTTTTGCCTTGGGGTCTTGTAGTAATCTCCTCTTCCTCCACAGGTCCAGGAGGGCCTGGATCTCAGCCCCAGACCAAGAGGTAGCCCACCTCTTGGTGCCCTGGAGTGGCTCCTGGGATCCCTCGAGGGCCCAGAGGGGCTGTGGGGTGCCTGCTGCTCAGCCATCTGTGGGGCTCTCATCTCCGGTGTGGCTGTGAGGGTATGGGGAACTGCAGCCTGTAGCTCTGCGGCTTTCACACACTCAGTTTCCTGCCACAGTATTTCCCTGGGTTCTTTGTGGCTTTAAGACGGGCTGACAGCAGGAAGCACAGAACGCTGATTGCTGTGGGTGCCATGGAGGCCTTCCCTGTCAACAGAAGGCTCCCTGGACTGTCCAGACCAACCTTTTGTCAATAGATCTCTGTAGACAGAGGCATTATTCCTCAGGGGGAGCGAGGTACAGTGGTTGACAAAAATGCTGCGTTCTGGACACTCCCACGGTTTTATTGACAAAATGCCAGTTTTATCAACAAAACCTTTTAATGTAGACATAGCCCTAGATCTGGGCTTTTCAACTTAAATTTCTCCACAGGGCCCTTATCCTTTAATCTGATCAGGTATTGACCTGTGTACTACACAAAGTCATATATATTTTAACAACATTTCATTCACCAATGAAAGTCAAATTTTCACCATGGGAATTAAATCTTGGTCTCACAAAGGCAAAAGATAAACCTTTCTCAGTGACCTGCGGGTCTGATGCAACTTTCCCTGTGCACTCAGAATTTTTGTAGGCAGCAGTAGTAATTCTTGATTTGCAAAGAATGAAGGATTAGACTGGGAACAAATAGTAAAATATGTGCACAGAAAAAGTCCCCTTACACTCTCCTGTTTATTTCTGTCAATTGTATGGTCACAGTAAGAATGTACTGCTGTCACTGCAGCTTCTTAGCTACACAGAGGACTGACTGGGAAGTGAAAGATGCGTATTAGTAAGAACGTTTGCGGAAATCCTGGCTGTCACTTTCGGACTAAGCACACGTTCTACAAACTCAGGACATGGAGTACAGTACAGTACATGAGATCATCCTCCAAACGTGGTCTCTCAGTTGGCAGTGAAACTAATTAACACTGTGCTACTCAGCTACATGATGCTGCTACTTTTTTGATGTTTGCCATTTGTTTATGTAAATACTGGTATTTTGGAATGCTTTCAGAACATATGGGGCCCACCTCAGCAGTGCCACACCAGCTCTTTTTTGATTGTCATTGGAAGTTGCTAATGAAAATAACTTGATCTTTCCCTTTGCTACCAGTTAAGCTTTTCCAAGCATTTAATTATTACATTCTCTCACTACAGAGGTTGGTTCTATGGTGGTGGTTTCAGTGAAGATCCATGTTTTAGACTGACAGTTTAATCAGCGAAACTTACTGCCATAATCTCTCATTTACAGTACTAATTTGCAAAACCCAATATTATATGATTTGCAGAGCCTGACATGTGCCTATAATTGATTAATTTATGACACTTGTAGGTAATTAATTATGGGAAGGAAAATTAGTGCTTGTGCCTATTGTTTTTTTCCAGTTGATCATTCTGAGTGACATAAAATGGCCCCTTTGTACTCATTCTCTTTTCCACCAGGGGAAAAAAAAACACCTCAGCGGCCTCAGAATCTGGATCAAGATTATTTTACTTTTCAGTCAGAAGGGCACTTTGGTTTCAGATCATTGCAAAAGAATGTTTAGCCACAGGAATTTGCTCATCAAAGGATGTTGTGTTGCTCCTGGGGATACACAGAGTTGTGAGGTACCTCACGACAATCTACTATGAAGAAAGCCTTTTCTGTTGCCTGATGGGGTCAGCTCTGACTACACTGCACTGATCGTGAGCGCTCAACTACACCCCCCTCAGCCCTTGCAGGTTCTGCTGTCCCTTTGCAGGTCAGTGATAGGCACTCGCATCCCTGCGCATTCCCCAGGTTCGCTAGTGCCTGTGCCACACAATTCACTGACCCACTGCTTCCAAAGAAGTGGTGCTCACTCAGAAGTTCTCAGGATCACTTCTGCTCAATAGATAGCACTAAGAGTTGCTTATAGAGGACAAACAAGTGAAATGTTTTGATATCCGTTCTTTGGGCACATCTATACTTCTGGGAAGATTGACCTACTCAGGGTCAATCTTCTGGAGTTCGATTTTACACGTCTGGTAAAGATGCACAAAATTGATCTGTCCAGGGTCAGCAGTCAACCCCGTCAACCCCCCGCGATAGCACGGAGCAAGAGAGGTCATTGGGAGAAACGGTCCTGCCAACTTCCTTAGCGAGGACCATCAGGTAAGCCGCTTTCTGATATGTCAATTCTAGCTACGCAATTGCCGTAGCTAGAATTGCATATCTGCAATTGACTTTCAGGTCTAGTGTAGCCCTTGCCTTTGTTGAACAAAGAGGTAGAATTAAAGGGAAACAGAGGATTATATATGAACTAAAACCAACATACTTCCTGGGGCCTAAACTCAACTTCTACAACAGGTATCTATCCCAGAGTTCAGCTGACACAGCTTTAAGTAACCAGATCCCTTGGTTCTCCATTCATAATACAGGACAGCTGGCGTCTCTTCTCCAAGAATGAGGATACCTAGCCCTACCTCAGCACCCAGCTATCATTCCAGCAATCTAGTGTCTTCACTTTTCAAAAGAGTAACCCTTGCTGCTTGTTATTTCATGTCCAAAATTTGCCTGAAGGCTTGCAATGTCTTGAATAATGTGTCTTGTACCTTTCAAGCGGCAAACAAACTATTATTTCTGAGTGGTCCATGAGAGGTCTGGATAGTTGAGAGTAAAGATTTTGGAAAAAATATGGTGTTGTCATAATTAGGATGTGGAGGGAGGGGGTCTGACCTAGGGTTCAAGGTAGGGGTCAGAGGCCATTTGGGTCAGATTCCAGGAGGTCAGAGTCTAAGGCAGGTGGAGTACAGCTACCAAGAGATCAGAGTCAGGCATTAAAAGCAGATAGGGCAAGGAAAGCAGTTAAAAGCAAAGGAAAGCAGTTACACAGATAACTTACTGGTTCTGTACTTGTGTTAAAAAGAAGCAGATGGCCAATCAGGACCTCCCAGTGTTCTATCACTCAGATCCCAGGACTGGAGTCTTCTGTCAGAGTTCAGCTGGTATTCTAGGAGCTGTTAGCAGGTCACTGGGTGGCATATTGGGACTGTGTTTGAGAGCTGCTGGCCCTGACACAGGAGCTGAGCATGTGTTTGGGTCACCCTGAAAGTAGTAACAAATGCTGATGGAAGCCAAGGACTTGCTGTTGTGCTATAGGCACGCTGCCAGACTCAGGAGTTGCTGATCCAAGGATTTTCAGCACACAGTCACTCGGCATATGAGTTTTACCCTTGTTGCTGACTGTGAATATACTAGGGAGAGGGTAGCAAAAACTTTAAAAGCACCTGGGATTATAGGGCAGGTGATGAGAAGATCCTCACTAGGGTTGTGCAGAACATGAAAGTCATCTCCTTTAGCCATATGATCAAGATGAACCTGGCTAACACAGAGCTCTTATCCGTCTCCTCAAAGTCATCCCTGCAGTCTCCCTTTTCAAGCACTGTGGGCAGCAGCACCCCCATCCCATCTGTCCCTCAGGCCTGCACTCTGGGCTTCATCTTCAAACAGGACCTCTTTAGGTCCTAATGCCCTGGTTATGTCTAAACCTTGCTGATGCTTTCTGCATGCCTTCTCTAAAATGTGGCCTCTCCAATACATCAGCATGCCAAAAGCTTTTACCACCTCATGGCTCAACTGTGTGACATCCTTCTCTTAACAGTCTTGACAAGTGTGATCATGCCCATCTTATGTCCATTCAGACTGATGCTATTGAAATGATTTTCCTAACATTTTGCTGTGACCATGTCACCCCTCTCTTTGAATCCCTTCTCTGGCTCCCCTGCTCGGTTTTGTCAAATGGCTGTATTTGAACAGCTTTGAACTCAAAACAAACAGATGTGAGTTTGTTTGTTTTTTTTTTAAACTGGGTCTGTGCTTCTAATCATCCACAGGCTCCCTGGTTTGGAGCCCAGTTGAACGTTGGCTCGTTCTTGAGTGACCTGGAACTGCTTCTCAGCTTCTTGGGTTGCTGGTCTCTTGTGAGCTGACATTTTGCAATGACCCAGTAACTACAAACAGAGTTAGAAGTTTCACTCATGGCAGGAATGTAAGTTTAATGGGATTTTCCCAAGCTCTGTCTCTCTGCTTCCTATCATTGACAGGCAAAACCGAAAGTAACACCAAACCTTTTTGTCTCTGAATTCTGGCTTGTGGTTGGTGTTGGTAGAACAAGCTGGAAGCTACTGTCTCCGCAATGGTCTCTGAGTCTGGGCAATCTTGGACGCAGAGTCCTGAGTCTCTGTAGTCATTGCTGCTGTAGTATAGATGCAACTTCCCTAGAGGCTTAAAGTAAAATGTCAGGAACCATCAGCTCCCGATGGGGCTATACATGAGCTACTTGTCTGTGCTTTCATTGCCTGTCCTCACCTTACCTATTCTCTCTCATTCATTATTGCAATATTACTCCATGACCAATCAGCTCACCACGCCAGCCTCCACTACCCACTTACATTTTCAAACAATGACTTGGCTCTTTTCCCCATGCTGTACTTACACTTGGGAGAAGCATCCTGTGAACAACTGCAAAATTAACTCATTATCCACCTTTAAATCTCTTCTTTTCCAATGAGGCCTACAAAATTCTTGAAAAATAATCAGGCCACTGGTGTGCTAAGACCACTGCCCATCATGCTAACCAGCACTGTCTTGTTGTTTCCTTGTATTTCCTTCCCAATATCTCATCTGCCTATTGTCTCATGCATTACACCTAGATTATAAAGTCTTTGGAGCAGGGAGGTTTTTTTCTATGCTTGTACAGCACCTGACACAATGGGGTCTTAATCTATGACCAGGACTATGTGCTGCAGTAATACAAATAATAAACTACTGCCTCAAAGTTACAAAGGGAGCTCATCACAAAGCTGGGAATAGAAGCCAGAAATTCTAGATCTCAATTTTATGCATTTACCAGTGAAGCATACAGGAAGGAAGAGAGAAAAGAGTGCTTCAGAATAAAGCAACTAAGAGCTGGAAGACTAAGGAGAAAAAATATCTAATGATAAGAGCCAAAACACGAGTAACAAATATACTTGAGGGAAACTTGTGTACCAATGCATGAAGCAGAAGAAACACAATAGTTACAGCAACTATTATGAACCAAATCAAAACATGGCAAGGAAGACAATCTTAGTGGAGCCAGAGTCTCTCTATAAGGATATAATAAGAAGGGTGGAGCAGAGAAAGAGATTTTATAAAGGAAAGTCCAGGAGTGAGAGCTGACAAAATAGTTGTGAAGTATCATGGCCTCAAGCAGAAGAAGTTAGAGGAAAGGAGTATAAAGTGGTAGTTAGATTGTCTGATAACATAAAATTTGATCAGGAAACAGCAGGTGAGAGAGACCGCTGCAAGGAGAGAAATGTCAGATCTAGTAAAGAATTTAAACTATCCAATCAACTAATAGATACATATTTAAAGGGAGAAAATATATTTGCACCGCCAACCATAGGTACCAGCTGGCGCATCCATGGGGAAAAATAGCAGGTACGTAGCACCCACCAGTAGCCAAGTTCCTCCCTGCATACCCCCCATGCATCTCTTGCCTTCCAGTGGCCCCACTGACCAACTCTTACCCTTCTCTCCCAGCACATCCCACTGCTGTTTTACAGTGTTCAGAATGCCCTGGGCAAGAGGAGGAGGAGGAGTGTGGCGTGCTCAGGGGAGCTGTAGGGCATAGGCTTGGGAGAAGGGATAAAACTGGGATAGGACAGATGCGGAGCAGGGGTGGAGAGGCAGAGTGGGGTGGGGGACTTAGAGGAAGGAATGGATTGAGACCAGGGCCAGGGTAGACTCGGGGAGGGGGTTGGGCACCCCCTGCCTAGAGGTGAAGTCAGTGCCTCTGAATGAAATACAGGACTAAGCAGAAAATGTAAACACTAAGGAATATTGTGATGTTAATCTAAGATGGTCTGGAGTGGGAACTATTTGGGGAAATAAAAAATGTAAAACCAAGGGTATTGAACTGCAGATGGAATTCTGTAGAAGAAAAGATGATGTGTTTAATAATGAGCCAGAGAGACACAGATGAGTAATAGGATCCATTCAGAGAGAAATTATTGTATCTTCTGGGGTAGTGAGCCATCTAGCAATAAATAACGGCAAGAGAAAGTAGAAAATGTTGATTAGAAGTGAACAAATGGATTGGAACAGAAAATCCCATCCCAAAGAGCATGGTCCATTTGCAGATTGAAGCCAAACATAGATTTAAATTTGGCAGTCATAGGAGGTTAAAGCACATTACAATATGATGTTTGTGTTTCAGCAACATCTAGTTGTGCCACTGCTCAAAAGAGTATCACTAGAAAGCAGGAAGAAAAGAATAAGCCATCTGTTTCCCCATGTGGCCACCTGTCTCTTGCCAACTATTCTGCATTGCTGGAGTTTGGTTTCTGCCAGGACAGAGGTACAAAGGGAGGGCATTTATGCAGCATTATCAACTGGAAGTTTGAAAGGAGCCAATCCAGGGGTATTGGGTCCCAACTTCCCTTAGGCCTCTTTGAATAGACCATCTGAAAAAAAAAAAGTGACATTACATTACAACATCACCATTGTCATGTTCCTCTTTTAATCATCCCACCGCAGTGCTACACTTGTAAAGAAAGAGGTGTCAAGGCTCAAGTGGAAAGTACACATGGATGATGCCATTTCGCAAGGTGTGCTGCTCCACCCCTTGCTGGTGTGACATTGCCTGTGTGGTTCATGGAGGGTGCCAAATCAAAAAGGAGTTGGGCATGTGATCTGGCATGAAAAAAGGTGCTGGCTCTGAGCTTCAAGACAAATTAAGCTCCATTCCACTGGTTCTCCCCTGTGCACTGCATGAAGTTTCAATTTCCCATCCTCACTTTCTTAACCATACACACCTCTCTCTGTGGGCTAAATCTTAAACTTGTCTTTTATCTCATTCTTTCCACTCTGATGACAGCACCCAAGTTCAAGTCTCAGTGATCCTCCTCTTTGCTCCGTGACTTATTCCACATTCCTCTCTATGTGTGAAATGGCTCAAAACTCAGAAGCAGATACAAACAAATCTGTAAAGCATTAAACTCATGAGTCTGGGGGGCACTGACTCAAGGTTTTTCAATGTGTAAAACTGGCAATGGAGAGTTAGAATTACCCTCCTATCTCATTCCAGGGTGCAATCCAGATCAGTGAGAGATTGTGTCCCCGTTTGCCCTGCAAACTTGAGTGCCTCATAATGCATTATTGGTGTAACTCTGAGTCCAGGTCTCTCACAAAGAGCCGAATGCACGCATGTCACAGCCGGAGGCTAATGGCTAGATTAGAGGGTTTCATCGACAAAATGGCCGTTTTGTCCCACAGAGTGTCCAGATTCCCAAGGACCTCCTGTTGACAAAACGCAGCATTTTGTTGACAGCTGTACCCTGCTCGCCATGAGGAATAATGCCGCTGTCAATGGATCTATCGACAAAAAGTTGGTCTAGACATTCCAGGTTGAGAGAGAGGGCTTCTGGGACACCACAGAACCCTGTCTGCTGTGCTTGCAGTTGGCCATTTTGCCAATAGAGTGAATGGACAGTTCAGCCACTCTCTGTCAACACCGCAGATCACTCTTTCGATCCGCTTTGGCACTCTGGCCACGATCTGTTGACAGGTTTGTTGCAAAACATCTTCCGACGCAAACTTCTGTTGATAAATCCCTCCAGTCTAGACATAGGGTGAGTGTGTAAGTATAGCTACAGTGCTGGTCTAGCAACTGATCCCAGCAGACTGGCAGCAACTCACCAATCACATTTCGGCATCCAGCAGCCCAAGTTACTACTTGCAGGATGAACCCAACATGCTCCCAGTCCTTGATTTACTCCAAAAATATTTGTTTTGCACTGCCCAAACCTTTCTGGTACAGTTGAGATATTCGAGAT
The DNA here is from genome assembly GCF_033958435.1 of Carettochelys insculpta. Lineage (NCBI taxonomy): Eukaryota > Metazoa > Chordata > Testudines > Carettochelyidae > Carettochelys > Carettochelys insculpta. Next base: position 96,153,086 of record NC_134139.1, read on the forward strand.
CTGTTTCCTCTGTAAGGGACCAATGTATATAGCAATTTACTACTTTAACTGGCATTCCAAACACACATTTGCACACAACACTGGATTGGTTTTGATTAAAGAATAAAACAAGCTTATTTATCCACAAAGAGATTCAGTGCATAAGAATATAACACATAGAAGAACACCATATGAAATGTAATTTGGCAGCTGAATTGGTGAAGAGTGAACAAATCCTGGAACTGTATACCAAATGTTTGGTTGAACAGTTAGATAATTTCCTTGCAGATATACCCTGGTGTTGAGAAACACACAGAACTGGAGATACATATCAACAGTATAAATTTAAAAAGCAAGTTGTTACCCTATGTGGCTCACTGACATTGCCTCCTACTGATCTCTCAGGAATTAGCTCAATCCAGCCTCTCAAGTGACCTCTTCCAGCCAGTGTCTCACCTGTCTTGAGTTCTCCACCAACTTATATCAGGACCTGTGTCCTTCCCCCACCCCAGGGCCCTTACCCCAGGCTACTGTCCTGTTGCTGTCCTTCTAGGGTCCTCCCCTCCTAGGGAACCCCTACCCCCTACACCCACCTTGCCTTTGTGACCCTACTGCCAGTCATTAACTAGCCCCTTACCACAGGAGCAAACTGATGTCTGAAATGGCAGTCACCAGTGGCAAAGGTGTGTGGACTTTCCACCTCCTCCAGCCCCAGCTGCCTGCTTACAGACCTAATAACCCTCAGCCTGGGATTACTCAGGCCAGAGCTCCTCTAGCTCACCCTGCCTTTCTACAACAGCACTCAGTCTGTGGTATCTCACTCTAGCAGGCAGCTAGGTCCCTCTCCCTTGAGAGCTGAAGCAAGAGCGTCATCAGCAGTGGTCAACCATCTCTTTTATACAGCCTTCCTGAGCTCTGATTGGCTGCCACAAGCGCTTTTGCATTGGCTCCTGGGACAGCCCTCTTCCAAGCCTGTTTTCAACCGTTTTTACGCCATTTCTGGACAATCACATAACCTACAATAAATAAATTTCCAGGCCAGGCTAGCTAGCCAAAAAAGTACAGAATCCATCCATTACAGAGATTCAAGCAATCTTTTCCATGAGAAACAGAGACGTGTTTGCTTCCAAACTTTCAGTTTCCACATACTTTACAAGGAATATTAAGTATGGCTCAGCTGTACCAAGAAGAAACTTGTTCAACCCATCTAAACACATTTTGTACTTTAATGCTAATTGTAAGATTCCGACAGATGCTATAGCCCCCACAGATATGAAGAACACCAGCAAATACACTTAATGGAATGGTGATAAACAAGTGTGGCAAATGAGAAGATGATTGAAGTAAAGTGTACTCTGTTAGTGTGCTTAATCAATGTGCATTTGTTTCTAAGTTAGGTGGACATTGAGGCTGCGTCTACACGTGCACGCTACTTCGAAGTAGTGGAAGTAACTTCGAAATAGCGCCCGTCACGTCTACACGTGTTGGGCGCTATTTCGAAGTTGAAATCGACGTTAGGCGGCGAGACGTCGAAGTCGCTAACCCCATGAGCGGATGGGAATAGCGCCCTACTTCGACGTTCAACATCGAAGTAGGGACGTGTAGACGATCCGCGTCCCGCAACATCGAAATAGCGGGGTCCTCCATGGCGGCCATCAGCTGGGGGGTTGAGAGATACTCTCTCTCCAGCCCTTGCGGGGCTCTGTGGTCACCGTGGGCAGCAGCCCTTAGCCCAGGGCTTCTGGCTGCTGCTGCTGCAGCTGGGGGTCCGTGCTGCATATACAGGGTCTGCAACTAGTTGTTGGCTCTGTGTATCTTGCACTGTTTAATGAAAGTGTGTCTGGGAGGGGCCCTTTAAGGGAGCGACTTGCTGTTGAGTCCGCCCCGTGACCCTGTCTGCAGCTGTGCCTGGCTCCCTTATTTCGATGTGTGGTACTTTGACGTGTAGACGTTCCCTCGCTGCGCCTATTTCGATGTCGGGCTGCGCAACGTCGAAGTTGAACATCGACGTTGCCAGCCCTGGAGGACGTGTAGACGTTATTCGTCGAAATAGACTATTTCGATGTCGCAACATCGAAATAAGCTATTTCGATGTTGGGTGCACGTGTAGACGTAGCCTGAAACACAGTGAAAAAAGCAGGAATAAGAATGAAAAGGCAGGTTAGACTGGATTGTCTTTTCACATTGCTAAAATTTCTTGGGTCTTTTTCACATTTTCATGGTGAATGCTACAGTTTGTTTGCTAACTGCTCCTCTAGAATCTATGCCTTCATTTAAATGTATATAAAAATGTTTCTAGCAATCATGGTTGCGAAAGAAACCTTGAAGATGTGAACCAATTGCAAATGATGCAGTCCTGTTATCCTGAGACAAAAGACAGGCTAAAACAATCATGTGGAAGTATTTGAGCTGCTTCATTCATCTCTCTATAGGGGTTGCTAATCCTAAAAATGAAAGCTGATGAAATTACAGCTAATTAGTTAACATGTCCTACAACTCTTCTATGCTCATTGGAGGTCTTCTATTCAACTTCTGACCAAGTCTGAAGATCTTTAATGCATGGCTTTGACATTCCTGTTTAAACTGGTATGATTGCTCAGCTCTTTGAGCTACTCAGCTTTTATCCGGTCACGCAAACTTAGTTAACGGGGTTACAAAAATAAGGTGTATCAAACCTCGTGTTCTAGATTTTTACTTTTGTATGGCTAGGGTTGCCAAATTTCCCAACAGGATGGACCAGGCACCATTGCTGCAAATGTCATCTGGTCCATCCAGTTGGGAAACTTGGCAACCCTCTGTATGGCTCTGGTTTAAAAAGACAGCTGTCCCTTCAGTGCTAAATGGGGCATCAGAAGCAATGAAGCACCAGAAAATAGAAAGATCCTTGTTTAGGAAACACCTAAAATAGACTGATAGGGGATGTGTGAGGGTGCACAGGGGGTCACATGCACCTCCCCCCAGTGTCCAGCCCTCCCCACACTCCCTGTCAGTGCCACACCACTTCTGACGAGTGTGGGGGCAGTTCCACCCCTCCTCCAGAGAGGTGCATCCTGAGAACAGCAAGAGATTCCTAGCTTGCACTATTCCCAGGGTGGGGAGGACTACCCCGCACTCACCAGAAGTGGCATGGCACTTCCACAGAAAGAGGCAGCGTGGGGATGGGAGTGGTGCAGGGACATGTGGCTGCCCCCCCGGAATCCCTGCACCATTCACCACTGTCATTCCTACATACAGTGCAGTCATCTATTTGGCAATTTCCTCTGGAAAAAAAAAAGGGCAGTAAATTTGGATATTAAATAAATTTGCTTCTAGGGCAGCATGCTGCTGTTAGCATAGAAAACGCAAATGTTTTACTAGTGAAAATTAACCTCCAGCAATGTTCGCTGTCTTAGAACTTAGGCAGCTGACCAGCTGAGATTCAGGTGCCGCCCATCTGATTATCAGTTCCCATGGCCTCCCACAGCGAGAAGCATGTGTTTCTATGGTGGTGCACACCCACACATACCTTGGTGCACATAAAATTTATTCTGCCCAAGGGTGGAATAAATGAGAGGGAACATTGACCTCCAGTCTTATTTTTCCAAACCATTTTAATAAAGGATTCCTGAACCTGAATCAGAAGCTGTTTTACTACCATATAACACCAACGAGTTCAGTGTCGATTTGTTCCTTATTTGTTCCTAAATGAGTGTAAATTTGATCACACTCAAACTTCCTGTATGTCTATTTTGTCTTTTTACAAAGATGTATTTAATCATCAAAACACTAGCCTCGTACATTTTCAGGTATTACATATAGTGATTTGAGCACTGTCGAACTACAGATTCCTTCTTGTTGCTGCTTAGGTGATTTACAGAGTTTCTATATACACTCGTCCCTCGTTTAACGAGTACTTTACTTATGAATACTCACTAAAATGAGGGACATACATACCTTTGTTCACTAAAAGAGTAAACTTCCCCACTTATATGAGCCAGCTGCGGGGTCCCTGGCCAGGGTGCAGGGAGACCTGCAGCCCCAGCCGGCTTGCTCCCAACACCCCCAGCATGCAACTCCCTGTGTACCCCACTGGCCCGGCCTGCTCCCAACACCCACCCCAGTTTTGTCCCCGAACCACCCAGGCTGTGGCATACCCCCCACAGGTACCGCTGCTGCAGCCTGAGGAACAAGCCACCACCTCCTCCACTGGTGCTGCCACCAGGTTTTAACCCTCCCTCCCGCTCATGGCCCCAAACTGCCCCCAGCCTTTAACCCCAGCGCCACATGCTGCCACTCCTTCCCCCAGTTAGGAGCACTAGGAATGAATCAGAAACTTTAATGTGTATTTTAATGGTAATTTAGTGTCCCTCTTATGCGTTTTCACCTACGAGCAGAAAGTTGGCAACCAACTGTGCTCATACAGCAAGGGATGAGTGTAGAGTCAATCTCCCCATAGTGATAACCCCTTTCCCAGGGCTTCACTGACTGGCACACAGCCAGCCACAATTGTACTACACCACTCCCTTTCACAGCCAGAGGTGTAGCAGGCATGTCTGGTGGAATGGTAGGTGGACCCACTCCAGCTATTCATAGCAATACAACAGCCCCTAAGGACGGCTACAGCTGAGGCCAGGCCTACATGAGGGGGAGGGGGGAAAATCGATTTAAGATACCCAATTCTTGTAGCTGGAGTTGCGTATCTGTATCTTAAACTCGAATGTTGTCACTATCCCCACAACAGGAAGTTAATAGACAAACTCTCCCATCAACTTCCTTTACTCCCCATGGCTGCAAGGAATGCCATGGTTGATGCTGGCATCTTGATTGTTCAATTTAGTGCAGCCCTTCTAAGTATGCTAAATCAAAACCCAAAAGACCAACCCTCAGCAAGTCTATCTTCTGGTAAGTATAGATGTGCCCTGAGATTATATTACAAAAGTCCTAAATCTGCTCTAAGTTACACTATAGCCTAAACCAGCCTGTAAATAAATACTAAATGTGGGGGCAGTGTAAACATATTTTAAAGCAACCTTTGTATCCTAATTCCATTCCAGTGCTAAGCAGACCGCAATTATCATGGGATGCCTCAGGGAAGGAAAGCTGTACATGGTCTAGGCATGTCTGATATATTAATTTTTGGAGAATACAGGGTGTTTGTGTAGTCGCTGACAGCACATGAAATACCTTTATCCCATGAATTAATATCATGAGGACATCTGTGATTTTCCAAGTTCACAGAGAGGGCCTGGCCCAGTTCTGCATGTCTTATTCAGACAAAACTTCCATTTTAATGGGAGTTTTGCCCCAATAAGGTCTGTTGGACTGAGCTCAGAAATAGTTAGATTTTGTCTCATATTTGTTGCTGCACCTGAATACCTGTTTGTCAAGGGTCGTTGTCAAAATAACTGTTTGCATACTAAACAGCACTCTTTTTCTATTCCATATTATGCTTATTTGTGTCTTCAGCATTTTGCAGCAGTGATTTATTATTTACTTGGAACAATATGTCTATAGTATAGTGCTAGTTAAACTTATATACAGTACACTATTAATAACAATTCTGTAATCAAGTCTGGGGATCTTATGAAATACACGCATTGGAAATATAAAAATAAAATATAATCAGCTGTGAAATATTGTGTAAGTGTTTATATTTTAGAAAGTATTGCTTATCTTTTTTGTGAGGTTTGTGTTTATATTCGAACAATAAGAAATCTTTTTTCAATTAAAAGCGGTTAAAAAGGCTGATACACTCAAAGAGAGCTCCTAAAGAAAGAAATACGGTGTTCATGTCCTTTTCTGTGAGAGTCTTTTACTTTTCCCATGGACTTGAGATTTTGACAGTGATGCAGGATACTGTGTTTTGCCATGGCACCAGCCAGAGGGCTGAAATACTGCCAAGCAGCAGGAGAGAACCTGGAAGATGGAGTTACCTGGTTTTACTGGCTTAGTCACAGCAGCATGCATCTAGAACCCTACCAACTTCCTGGCCATGGAAAATACGTCTTGCTTGGTTGCTCACTGCTGTGTTCAAACACCATAACATTTTGTGATTTAAACAATTCACCGTTGTGTTGGACTCTGAAGTTGAGTGGTGGCTTGTTGTGATACCAAGTTTTATTTAGATGTTGACTTAAAGATTTGAATAAGTTTTAACCTCCACTGGGCCCAAATCCTACATTAAGAATGAAGTTGTCTGTGTCTCCAAGAGTGTAATGTTAATATGCAATGGAATGCTTTCTAAAAGGCCCCCAGATGGGCAGTCCTCCCAACCAGTGGCTTCTGTTTCTCCACAGCGCAGGTAAAGCATGAGCAGCATTAGTGCAAGCTTCTCCCTGCTGTCTCAACAGTATGCCCCCCACTAGGTGTTTTCCACATTAAGCTCACCTAGTGAGACTCAAAGGCTCATTCACACTTCTGACTGTTTTCTGAGACTGCCAACAGAAGTACCTGTAGTTAACATGGTCCTGGTAGCTGTCTGTTGGCTCTAAACACAACATTAAGAATAGGAGGAAATCACTTAGACACATCTGGTTCTGAAACAAAACAAAAAACACAAACTCCCCACCTGCCACCCCGAAACCCTCACATTTAATAACTATACGCCAATCTAAAAGTCCTATCATAAAGTCACAGAGAGCCAGTTCATAAAAGACTTCAAATACTTTTGCTGGAAGGCTGCAGTGCAATGCTATTTTTTATTGTTAAAACAGAGCGATAACATAGTTACCAAAAACAGTGAGGAGAAAACAAGGCTGTTTCCTAAAACAGTGACACACTACACAGAGCCCCTCAGCCTGCAAGCAGGACCACGAAACACCCTCCTGAATATTTAAAGTGACAAGGTACAATTTTACTACCCTTTTCAATGCATGTTTATGCACTCCTGCTCTGTTGGATTCTAGTATCTTCTGCAAGGGAAGACAAGACAAGGAGGCCCATTCGACAGGATTCGCAAACTGTTTAATAGGGTATTACCAGTTCCTATGCAGTAAAGTGATGTACTTTTGAGGTCTTCAATCACTTGCTAGTAAAAGCTGTGCTTTGACAAAACATTATTTAATACGTAAAAAAACATTAATCCTCATAACTGGTAAACCCTAACCTTGAATGTTCCAGTCTTTACTACCACCAGATAGAGGCTCTTCTCCATTATTTATAGAAGATTGTTTTTGTTCCCTATTCTTGTGAAAATCCTCCTCCACAAAGAGAGGATATTAATAAGCTACTTTTTAGGGACTAATTTGATTTTCATGGCACTACTGAATGAAATGTCATTTACATTTAGCAGTCCTTAATCTGTGTTTTCTTGGCATTTCATTTACTGCCAGGGAAGATTTTATTTCTCTGCTTGCTGGGTATCTTCCGCATTTCCCAAGTTTCTAAAAAAGCTATGACCTTTCAAGTATCTCCCTGCATGTGTACCATGAATGAACAGCAGCAAACCACTGAATAACTGCACCTAATGATTGCCGGGTGAGAGGAGTTTGTTCCTGGAGACGCACCGCTGCCCACTGTGACAGCGGTTCCCAACATTTTTGAGACAGCGACCCATTTTGACAATTCAATAAGACTTGATGACCTAAGGCAATTCAAAACTGGGTGGGGGACGTTCTTCCCTGGGAAAAATACATTTATAAATCTTGATTTGCCCCACCCCCACCCCCAAACTTAAATCCCTTTCAGCTCCAAACTGCACCCCCATCCCCAGGCTCAAACCCTCACAGCCCCCAAAATGCCCCCCACACCTATCTCACACAAGTGTCACTGCTGTCCCTCACTGCTCCTTAGCCAGACCATTTCCACCTCCTCCACGTGGCTCCCCCCCTGCTCTCCTACTGCCTTCCCCCACTTGCAGCGCAGGCATTTCCCTGCCCTTCCGCACAGAAGTGGGACTCAGTTTAATCAATTGAACAGCCAGATCCCTGCTGCTGGCCATTAAACCATTTAAACTGAGTTCCCTTTCAGCATGGCAGGGCAGAGACTGGATGCTGGAGGAGTGAGCAGCGGCAGCAGCGAGAGCTGCACAGCTGGTGACCCTTGGAAAATCTAATGGTGACCCATGTTTGGGTCCCAACCCCCATAGGTTGGGAATCCCCACATTGTGAGAATGAGACCTGTGATAATGGTGCTTCTCTTAGCAAGGTGTATGCTAAAGCTCTGGCTCACATTAAAAAAAAGACAAAAAAGACTTTTTGAACGGCTTTTCATCTACACATCCCTACACGGCAAGAAATTTTTCCAGGTTACAAGTTCTGCTTTTCTCTCTCTTTTTTTTTTTTTTCTTCTTAAGTACTCACTACAAGAATAGATATTCAAACATATTTTCCACGTCTAACTGAAGGCTGATACGGCTTGAGATTCTTAATGGCGAGTATGGACCAAAAAGGTGTTAGTGGTGGAAGAAGGGATTGGAATGGCACAGGACAGAGCCTGCTGCAAGGAATGATTAGGATGCTGTTGGGAAGGATATGAGGAAGGCATTGCTGTGGTGGTGGTGGTGCATGTGCGGGGTGGCAGGGAGGCTGATGACAAATTACATGGGCTAAAACTCCTTGCAGCATCTATGCTCCTAGCCTAGGAGTACGGCCACAGGGAACATGATGGGTTTGTTGGACTCAGTCTTTAGACAGCATTTAGAAAGCTTGTCATGTCAGCCAAGTATTCTGGAATGGAGTGGCATCTGGGGATGCCTCTTGTCAGGCCCGCTAATGCAGGAGGGCGGAAAACGGGGCAATTGTCCCAAGTCACAGCAATTCAAAAAGGCCCAGGGCATAGGACCATTGCCACCACAGCTACAATGTTCAGTTCTCACCCCACCCCTTTGAGCATAGGGGTAGATTTTCAAAAAGCACAAATGCATTTCAGCACCACATTCCAACTAACTTTGCATGGGAACTGGACACCTTAATTGCCTTGGAAATGTTTCCCTATAGTGTTTAGTGATTTTTCTGTATAAAAAACACAGGACAAATACAATTTGGGGCCAGGTCTGCTGATCTGGGGGCAGGGAGATAAAAGGAGCCAACTGCTCTGGGGACTAGTGCTTCAAAAGAGCCTAGAGGCTCCCAGCTGCCCCCACTGCTTCTGAGGTGGCAGCTGGAAGCCCAGGCCCCATAAATTGCCATTGGAGCACCAAGTGGTACACTCCAGGAAGCTCTAAAACTGGCTTGGAGGGGAGAGGCCACAGCTTGGTGCATTCTGGGCAGCTCTGAGGACTGGCTGCCCTCAGCCGCACCCCTTCACTCCCCTGCACCTTGTCCAGAGGCCTCAACAAGTCTGTCACTTCCTCTATTTGAGGCAAATTGCTGCGCAAGCTTCTTCCCACTGCCCTGCCCACATAACTGATTCCTAACGTGAAAGGACCATCTTTGTGGGTGACAACTGATCCTGTCTACAGAGTCCATTCATTCCTCAGCCAAGACAGTCTACAAAAAGGGTAGTGAGTCATGGTGATTTTTACTGCTGTTGTAAAGTGTAAATATTCTAAAAATGGGCAGATATTCTTTTATCAAAACCTCATAGTGCTTCTTGGGATTAGAATACAATTTTATGCTAAAAGCCACTTTAAGTGGTTTGTAAGAAGTGCGCTTAGACTGATAACAAAATGGTCTCTGACACACCACACAGTCATTCCAAAAAGCTGCTTCAGCTGCTGTAAGATATCAACCCCTCTGGAGGGCAACAAGGAAACTGCTTATGTTTTAGATTCTCCCTGCCCCCACCAAAAAAAAGAAAAAAAACCCCACACCAATATTGTACCTACTGCTTTTGCACTGTATCGATGGCACTTACAAATTGTTTGTAACAGCCCTCTAATATCCTGAGTCAGGTAGAATGCTAAGACGTACTAACACTGACATTAATTTAAAAAAATGACAGATGTCAGCAAGAATAAAGTGTTTTTAATTTCTGCTTGCTACAAATGTATCTGATCTGATTTTATTTTTTCAAAAAGCAAGCTGCTTGAAAATAGAAATGCAATTACTCAGCTAAATGGGAACATTGATCTAATCACTTCATCTTCAGCATATTTATGCCACCATGGATTGCAAAGGAAATAACTCCATATTGCAAAGCACTGAGCCCTACCAGTGGTATCTGACTAGGTATGCCATGCCCAGACACTATAGCAAAGCAGCCACTGAAGTGGAAGAGTAGATGGGGTAGGTAAAAACTAATAGCAGAGTGAATTTTATAAACATGCAGAAGAGAAATTCACAAGGCAAATTACATGAGAAGAATATTAAAAAGCAAATAGAAAATACTAGCAAATATATGTTGATGTTAAGAGTCCTCTACTGCCACTCAGATAATCAGGGAAATGCTGAATATTGAAGCCACATTTTTTGAAGCTAGAGCTTTTTCTGGTTACACACTTGTACTTCAATACATCAATTATGCCTGATTCGTAAAGGTGCTGAGCACTCCAGACCAACAAAGCATTTAGGTAAATCCATTTTAAACCTGTGAGGAATCACAGTGATAATGTCTGTGGCCAAACTAAAGTAAGAAGGGGGAAAATAACTGTATTAGAGACCTAAGTTACAAGATGGTCAGAACACTCATACCATGTAAAGCTGCTGAGAAGCTGTGGTTTTCATATAAGATAGCTGATAATGGCAAGAAGAAAATGCTTTGAGAATCTAATCAGAACTTGCTTGTCTTTTGATATTCTTCTATCAGTCATCACACAGAGAACAACTGGAAAAAAAAAGTTTTCCATCTACGAGCTACAGTATTCAGTCTTCCTGGGTGAGGACCTAGCCACTCTATCTATATTATCTGTTATCATCAGGTTAGATTACTGTAAATACTCCTGGGAATTAAGAGAAACTCCAAAGTGAACCATCCTGCCCTGTTGAGAAGAAACACAGTCCTGCTCATGTGAGAGTATCAAAGTGCTACATTTAACTTTCAAGGTCCTTAGACACTAGGACCTGACTGCCTAAGGCCTTGCCTACCCTATGCAGTGGCTCTACCCTGCAGTGATCGATCCATCAACCATCAATTTATCATGTCTGCTGTAGACACAATAAATTGATCTCCGAGCTTGTTCCTGTTGATGCTAGTACTCCACGAAGACAAGAATAACCTTACCACATGCAAGATGCCACGGGGAATATGTTTTCTTCAGCTATTTGCATAGCTGAATTAGCTCAATGGTACTGGTAAAAGTATACATGGCCTAAGAGTCTCATTTTCCACCCAAGCCAGCTGAGTGACTATCCTGAGAACAGGGCAGAGGGCACTTTAGCACTAGAGATCAAAATAGATCCACCTCTTAGCATTCTCAGGGCACAACGCATAACTTGCCTCTTCTGGGATGCCCTTCTTGGGTTCTCATGGGGAGACTGTAATCAGGCCCACCGATGGGGATTGGGGGACAAAGGGGACAATTGCCCCCATGCCCAGCATTTTGAAGGGGCCTGGAGTTCTGCCTGCTGCTGTGGCCAAAGCTCTGGGCCACTTTGAAACACCACTGGGCACTGTGTACTGCTCTTTGACTGGTTCAGAGGGTGCAGAGGGAGGGGCCCACAGCTGACTGCCCCAGCCCCGCCGGGTCCTTCTCCCTCCTTGCCCACATGATCACAGCACCTCTTGGCATTGGTGACTATGATGCAGAAAAGGAGAAGAAAAAGACCCATAAGGCTACATCTATACTAGGCCGAGAAAGTTGACAGCAGATATGCAATTTTAGCTATGCTAATTACACACCTAAAACTGACATTGCTGATTTTGGCTAACTTGTCTCTCTATATGGTGGGGGAAGGTCGATGGGAGAGTTTCTCTCTTCTGCCTCCCTTACTCCTTGTGGCTCAGGAGGAGTACAAGGGTCAACTGTGATGCCTGAAAGCTCAATTTCACACATCCAGACTAGATGCCCAAAATCAAACCCTGGAAGATTGACCCATTCAGGGTCTATCTTCTGCGGTAGTGTAGATGAGCCCTAAGTAGTAGCAGTTGAGTCTTGTAGTACTCTCCAATTATTACTGCTCCAAGTAATTTAACAGCGACTCTTAGTTTTGTATTTAGTACCTAGACATATTAAATAGATGAATTAAACAAGCCAGAGAGAAAACGAGTAAAACAGGAGAAGCCTTGGGGCAAAGCAAGCAGGGCAGTTGCCTTGGGATCTGTGCCTTCAGCCCCCTGCTCTCACCTGCTGGGCCCCAGTGTCTTAACGCCGCCGTGGGCCCCACAAACTCTTTGGCTGGGCCCGAGAGTACTTTCATGGTTTTTTACATTAAAGCACAAAATAAATAATATTTTGCACTCTCAATAGAAGATTCCTTTTAAAAGATCTCAAATCACTTTGCAAATACTAATGAAATAAGCCTTACAAAACCTTTGTGAGATGGGTACCATATTATCCCCATTTTACAGATGGAAGCAGCATAGATTTTAAGTGACTCGAGCAAACCAGTAGAATAAATCTGTTGTGGAGCTGTGCCTAGAACTTGGTTCTATTGATTCCCTGGCCAGCATGGCAGGAGCTAAACAAAGCTTACTTTCCTTAAATAGTCCTATATTAAATTATACTCAAATTTTGATTTGAGGGTCAAAACAAAACGACCATGTAGATGTATTTCAGAAATAATTTCATTTAAGAGCAACAATTTGTATGCATTTTACTAACAAACCTAAACTGGCTGTGAACCTTGGATGTTGCAGTTCTAGAACTTCACTCCTTGTTTTTTAAATTTCCTTCATTTTTTCAGGAGCAGGATACAAAATGAAAACTGTTGCTAGTATGGCATCACAATAGCTTCTGGTTTTCATGCAAGGATCCTTGGGTTTTTTAAGCCTTTCCTGAAAGCCATATGTTCCAAAATAAATTTCAGAATCTATGAAATATCATCTCGCAATGCACAATCTTGCCTTGTTGGACAAACTCTCAAAGACATTGATTAACTTGAGACCCCCATACATGGAAACAAACTTTTTGAGATAGATGAATTTTAAAAGGTTTGCATGTTCAGATCACCTCTGTTCTCTAAAGTCTGAATGCTGATCCTGTCCCTACTAGAACTTTGAGATTTCCTGCCCTGTTCCTAACTTCTCTTCCACTTCAGAACCCAACCAGCTCACTTCTGCCTTCCCCAAGCCCACCCTTTCCATTAATTCTAGCTAAAATATGTTCAGGCTTACAGGTCAAAAGTTGTTTTTTTTAAACTGCTAGCCCTGAACAGTCAGCCCAGGGTCAGAAAGGAAATCTGCGTTCTTACTGGCACATGTATCATTGCAGTAACTTGAGCCCAGTGACACACTGCAAGCATAGTATCGGAGGGGTAGCCGTGTTAGTCTGGATCTGTAAAAGCAATGAAGGGTCCTGTGGCACCTTATAGACTAACAGAAAAGTTTTGAGCATGAGCTTTCGTGAGCACAGACTCACTTCACCAGATTTCCAAGACCAGCATCTGATGAAGTGAGTCTGTGCTCACGAAAGCTCATGCTCAAAACTTTTCTGTTAGTCTATAAGGTGCCACAGGACCCTTCGTTGCTATTACAAACACAGTCAATGTGTATTTGAAGCGTACCGGAGATAATTTGTGAGCAGGAACAAGGTCATCTTGACTTTCAGAGCCAGGTGGAGTTTTGGTCCTAGCAACTAGGAAAAGTATCTTGCACTTTCCAAGAGAGGAAATTTGATGTTACATGATGGAGAGTCAATAAAGATGCAACTCCATGATGTGTTCGTAAAACATTTCTTCTCAGAGTAGAACCGCACTTCAAGTTCTTAACCAAACAAAAGGTGGGAGAGAGCCACTCTGTGTATGTAATAGCTGTACAAAAATAAGGGTTATCAACCATGTTTTTGTCAGCTAAACCAGCTTACTCTCTAGTTAGTACTCTGTGAAAAGTAAGAGCCAAACTCTTTCTGTTCTGAAGAAGTTTGATGACAAAACAAAAATTAATTCTGAAAACACAGATGCTTGCCAGTGATTTTCTGATCAGCATGCAGTCTACGAAGAATGAATAATTAGCAGAAACAAATGAAACATCTGGTCAAAGAATTTTATTTTCCTTTTCCTCCCTCTGTTCCTCCTGACAATTTTGACTGTTATGTGGTCAGTGTGATTTCCAAATTCGATGCATGTCATCTGCCCAGGTTGGACAAGATTCTGGTGCACTCTAGGGCAGCCAGGTGCCTACCTGCCAATGGCCATATAAATGGATATTGGCAGAGCCCCTTAACTCTGGATCCAGGAAAGAGACTACATTTTCTATTCCTTGGGACTGTGCCACATTCTAAGGACACCATATGGGCTTCCTGGGGCAGTGTCCATCTTTCAGGAACCAATGGATCACGTATGCCTTCCACGTGGCTGATATGCCACAGCTTATTTTGATAATAGTCATGTATAGCCAAGATTGGGAGAGCTCATTTCTGTCATGTCACCACAGTGTTCAGTTGATTACCAAAGCTGGGTGGACTGTTAACCTAACAAACTGCAAATATGAACTAACACCACTTATTTGGGATATACCATGGGAGGTGGGTGTATACTCCCATTTTGATCACCAACTCAACATACACAATTAAAATGAAAGGGAGACCGTAGGATTGACTCAGTTCTAGAGAGGATTTGTGCCTAAATTTGCGACCATCACAGCCTGTTTCATAGCCCTGACAAGACATGAGTAGAGTTCTGTACAAATACAAAATTTGTATCTGAATCTGTAGCTGCGAAAATGAGGCGCAGATATCCTCATCGACATCTGCAGAGGTGGATACCTGTGGCTATAAAACTGATATCCGCAAATCTGTAGGGGTCTAGATACAAAATTTGTATTTGTATCCACATCCTCAAAAATGAGTACAGATATCCAGAGCCACACATGCAGATACAGATACCTACAGATAAAAAGCAGCCATCTGTGGATTTACAGGACTCTAGAAATGAGAAACCACAGAAAGTGCAGAGGTCAGATCATTTTTACCACAGTTTTTAAAACACTGAAAGATACTTTGTCATTATCTAGTGGTCTTCAACCCAGACTTCTTCGAGGATTTTATATTTGACAGCATGCCTTCCTCAGGGTTGAATGTGGTTGTCTGTTGCCCTCAGACAGTAAAGGAAAAAATTTTTGAATAGAAAATTTGATGCTTGTTAGTCTTTTTTTTCCCCTTTCACTGATTCTAGGTTCCCTGGGTTGGTTTCAGTAGATCTTTGACATTCCTTTTTATACGACTCATGATTTCATAAGTCTCCCTGTTTTATAAAAAGGTTCCTTTTATAAAAAACCTTCTACGTCTTCTCTTTTATGTTTCTAAGCTTCTTGCAATAGAGGAATAGAAAATCGTTTTGCTGTCCAAGGAAATCTGGGATTATGTTTCCTCATTAATAGATACCTGGATTGATCCAATTCCATGTCAAGTGCCTTACTAAGAAGGTGACCATCCGTCCCATTTCTGGTGGGACAGCCCTGTATTTCAGGTGCCAGGTGTCCTGATTTATTGTCAAAGAGGGGCTAATTGCACCATATTTGCGGCGGGTGTGTGTGTGTGTGTGTGTGTGACTGTTGCTCAGTTTCCACCACACACCAGCACGCTTGTTGCTCAGTTCCTGGTTCCTCATGGGAGCCAGGAGCTGGACCCATGCAGCTGCATCTGGCTCCAGCAGGGGGAGCCGGACCAGTGTGGCTGCCACCTGGCTCTCCCAGGCATACAGGGCTGGGAGCCCACCCACGTCTACCACCCCATTCCCAGCTACCCATGCCTCAGTAGAGCCTCGAGGAGCCACCCTTCCCCTCCCCCCATATCTCCCTGTCCCATATTTGGGATAGGGAGATACGGTCACCCTACTTATTAAATCCTAAAATCCTCAGTATGAATCTAAAACATAAGTGTCTGACTCAGTCAAAAATTGTTTGGGACCAGGTTATGGGCAGCCCAATCTAACTGTCAGAGCTGGGCTGAGGTCTGCCCTTCAGGGGTAGCAGGCAGCACAGGGCCAGGGTTGGAGGAACTGTGAGGCCACCTACCACACAAGGGGGGGGGTCAGCCTCAGAGTCAAAAATCAGTCTGGGGCTGGACCCTAGAGCTCAGAAGCAGCTCATTGGGCTAGACTCAAGAGGCAGGAAGGAATTGGGATCAAAGTCAGCCTGGAGTCAGAAACTGGAAATGAGGGGAAATCTGGCATTGAGCGGGCTGAAGTCCGTGTGGTTGTCATGACAACTTCCTGGGTCAACCCCTGAGATTAAATAGGGGTTAAGTAATAATATCAGCTGCCCTGGGCTCTGCCCGCCAAGTTTTAGTCCCCAGGTCCTTACTTTAATGGTCAAGATATCCTTTCCACAGAATAAAGTCCATCCAAGTGTTTTGTAACATCTGTAGTGGTTTGATGGATAGTTTCCTCCTCAAACACTGCAGATGTCAAGAGGTTTTGGCCCAACAGATTACAAAAATATTCTAGCAATAAATAGTTCTTAAATATTGTTTGGAGATGCTGAAAACCTTGCAATGTCTTAGCTACAATAGTTATGAGTATATATAGTAAGGAATAATAAACCATAGATAGAGAGAAAAATCTGGCTCTAAATACCACCTTTGCCATAATTAATGGGTATAAGGGTATGACATTATAAGTTGGCAACTGAGATGCTTATGAACCCAACCAAAATGTCAGTTCTAAACACCCATGAACTATGGGAAAATTTGAACTCACATCTAAGATGTATATAACCTTATGTTATTCTCTGTACAAGATACCTTATGTACAAGATACCTTATCTTGTATAGCTCAGAAATCACTCGTTTTTACAAAGAAAATCTTTTAGGAAAAGATACTTTAAAATCTTTTCAATGTAGTGGTCCTTTTGAGTTGTCTGATCACTTTTATGTTAAAGTTCTCAACAGTGAAGCAGTAGAGTTCAGAATTTTCAGACAGGAAAACAAATAATTACTGATCCTGTGCTTTCTCAATGCTGAAGGCTAACATTTATTCAATATCTAATTTTACGTTTCAGAAACCAATGGGGATGGAGGGAGGACAATTGTTCCCCAGATCTTTAAATGGGTGAGGAACACTGAAGTCTTCAAACTAATAAATCCCAATAATCCTGAACATACTGATCAGACACCACTCTAGACTGAAAATGAGTGGTACTGCTGTTTGATGACTAATGCAGTAAAATAACACTTGGCTCTTTTTTCTGGCCCACAAAAAACAAATCCTATAGTGCTAAATACTTCTGCCAGATAGCTTGCTTAAACCTTGGAAAGCACTGCCATGCACACATATTTAATCACGAGAGGATATATTCATGGCAAAACTACATGGAACTTCTAAGGGGACTTTTAGTCTCTTGCATTTAGAAAAGCAGTGAGAAGGAATACACATATACAGGTGCTCTAAAGGGTAAGCTTTTATTCTGACGGTCAGTAAAAAGCCTTCTAGTTTCTATAAATATAAATTAAACACATTCTATACGTGTGTGTTTGCACTCGACAGGGTATCTGAAAAAGGATATGAATGAGAAACAGTAATAACTTGCATTGAATGAAAACTGATAAATGGTATTTTGCTGATGCAGTCAGACCAGTCTTTCCTTAGCCTGTGGTCACCTCCAAATCAGCTACTGTATGCTTGTTGGCTGCTCTTATTTTCCTGTTCCACATGGCTGAGGCAGCCTTAAATAATTAAATGGATGAGTGACAGGGTCCAGGCTCCCAGAAGGAGTCCTCCCCTTCCAGGTCAGTGGGCAGCCATCCCACCCCACTGCCACGTGTCGCAAACAACCCCCAAGTGATGAGTTTGGGAGGTTCCCACTTTGCCTCAGGTGGGCAAGAGGCAACACTCCACAGCCCCCTGCCTTACCTCAGGCAGGTGCTGGGGGAAATCAGCTCACGCCTTTCCAAAGTGAGCCCAGGTTTCTAGCTCAGTGCAGGGCAGCACAAAACAGTTCAAGAGGCCCCAAGCCCTAGCTCAGGGCGGGGCAGCAAACAAACACAAGAGTTTCAGAGGGGAGACTGCCACCTGGCAAGTGGGTGGCAGGAGGGACACAGGCCCACCCAGTCCACCATGTCCCGGCCCAAGGGTCATGGTTGCAGCAGTACCGCCTGCTGTGTTGGTCAGCGGGGAATCCACACCACAACACGCTGACTCATGGAACTTTAACGGTTCTCTCTATCCCCTGGGCCATCTCCGTCCTCCCCCTCTGGGCATACCTGGGCATCCAGATGGGCCCTCAAGGGTTCAAGGGGTCTCCCAACTGGCAGGGGTGCTGGCAGTCCAGTCCAGGCCTCTGCAGCTTGCAAATCCTGCTGCCTCAGCTTTACTCTGAGTGCAGGCCAGGGATGAGGTTGCAGCTGTTCCTTGGAGTCAGGTGGGTCCTCCAGGGCTTCCCAAGGTTCCAGAATCAGACAGGATCCCGGGGAGCCAAATCTAGCCTGCTGCTCTTGGCAGGTCCTCAGCCCCCTGAGCTAGGAGCAACAAGCTGACCTCTCGCGCCTCTGGAGTCTGGGCCCCAAATGAGACCTCAAGCTGTGGTTTAATAGTCCTGGTCCCGCCTCCTGAATTCCTTCTGGGCAGTTGACTGGGAGAGGCCAGGCTCAGTCCAAAAAGGCCCCACTACAGATGCCAGAGGTTTGCTGATTTTTCATATTCTCTACATATCATTTTAGACAAGAGTCGCTGATATACATATATATGGTAGCCTAACCTGGGTACCTACACCTCTCACTGAAAATGCTTTGCCTCCTCACTGAGCACCTCAGAGAATTCCAAGAATGGTAGTATGATATGGGTGTGTGTGTGTGTGTGTGTGTGTGTGTGTGTGTGCGCGCACGTGTGCGCGCGCGCTGAAACACAGTTTAGCTACGTCTACACGTGAATCCTACATCGAAGTAGCTTAGTTCAATGTAGCGACATCGAAATAGGCTATTTCGATGAATAACGTCTACACGTCCTCCAGGGCTGGCAACGTCGACGTTCAACATCGACGTTGCGCAGCACCACATCGAAATAGGCACTGTGAGGGAACGTCTACACGCCAAAGTAGCACACATCGAAATAAGGGTGCCAGGCACAGCTGCAGACAGGGTCACAGGGCAGACTCAACAGCAAGCCGCTCCCTTAAAGGGCCCCTCCCAGACACAGTTGCACTAAACAACACAAGATCCACAGAGCCGACAACTGGTTGCAGACCCTCTGCACGCAGCATGGATCCCCAGCTGCAGCAGCAGCAGCCAGAAGCCCTGGGCTAAGGGCTGCTGCACACGGTGACCATAGAGCCCCGCAGGGGCTAGAGAGAGAGCGTCTCTCAACCCCTCAGCTGATGGCCACCATGGCGGACCCTGCTATTTTGATGTTGCGGGATGCGGATCGTCTACACGTGCCCGACTTCGACGTTCAACTTCGAAGTAGGGTACTATTCCCATCTCCTCATGGGGTTAGCGGCTTCGACATCTCACCGCCTAACGTCGATTTCAAGTTCGAAATAGCGCCCAATACGTGTAGCTGTGACGGGCGCTATTTCGAAGTTAGTGCTGCTACTTCGAAGTAGCGTGCATGTGTAGACATGGCTTTTCTGTGGTAATTAGGGCATTTAAGACTTTATAAAAATTAAAAACAATCTATTCACTTACAACTGGAAAAGAACTGGAAACCAGTGCAGATCTTGGAAGAAATATCTCACAAATTACCATTGCAAGCTGCAGACAAAGTCCGAGTGATCTCACTGAGTAGCCATAAAAAGATTTGAAATCTAAAGATCCTTTTGTATCCATGGCTGATTCTGCATATTCAGAGACCAGCCATGTTAGTCTATAGTATCACAAAAAACAAACAAACACAAAAAGCAGCAGTCCTGTAGCACCTTAAAGACTAACAATTTTATTTATTAGGTAATGGGCTTTCCTAATAGATAAAATTGTTAGTCTTTAAGGTGCTACAAGACTGCTTGTTTTTTCCTGCATATTCAGGTATAGTTTTGGGATGGTATCATTTTCACTTGAGCTACATCTACACGAGAGCACTCTTTTGAAAGAGAGTAATCGAAAGAGGCCCTTTCAAAGGGGAGTGTTCACACATGGCCTGGGGATGGTGCCACATCAAAAGGGGTCATCCAGGCTGCTGAAAGAGAGTGTCCACACACACCCATGCCCTTTTTCGAAAGAACGGGGCAGGAAACACTGCGGACAGGATTGCAAGGCAGCCAGGCCCTTCCGGGGCGGCAGCCAGCCACTCCTTTAAGGGGCCCCTCCCCCACACTTTTGGCCTGCACAGCACAAGGCCTCCAGAGTTTCCACACGCCCCACAGGTGCAGAGCCCACAGGAAAGGCTATGGACCAGCAGCTGCTGGAAACACTGCTGGCGCCCGCGTCCTCACCGTAGAGAAGAGTGTAGGGATAGCTGCCTGGAAGCTGGCCACTCCAGACAGCTGCCAGTCCATGGGACACCAATTTGATGTGGGCAAGGCCACAGTTGGGCCCATCGTGATGGAGGTAAGGAGGCCTGGGTGCGCACCCTGCATATCCTCATGGGTCCCTATGTCCCCCTCCGCAGGTGGTACATGCCCCTCAATGCCATCCTCATGCAGAAGGTCATCTGCATTGGGGACCTGGACGTGGCCATTGCAGGCTTCGCCGCACTGAGGATCCCGAATTGCTTCGGGGCCCTCAACAGGACCCACATACCCATCTGTGCCTCAAAGCGCAGCAGAGGACAGTTCGTAAATAGGAAAGGCTACCATTTGGTGGTCCTGCAGGCCATGGAGGACAGCTCGGGCCAGTTCCAGGACGCATACATGGGCTGACCCAGCTGCACCAACAAGGCACAGGTGTTCCGGAACCTGGGCCTGTGCCGCTGCCTGGAGGTAGGGACCTCTATCCCCCAGAAGGAAATCCCACTGGGGTACACCACCGTGTCCCTCTGCCTGGTGGCTGATGCGGCACATCCACTCTAGCCATGGCTCATGTGGCCCTATATGGGCCACTCCACCCCCAGCCAGGAGCACTTCAACAGCCAGCTCAACCACACCTGCCAGGTGGCTGAGTGCACCTTCGGCCACTTGAAGGGGCGGTGGCACTGCCTCCTGGCCCACCTGGAGGTGAGCATCCTGAACGTAATGCATCTGGTGGGTGCCTGCTGTATGCTTCGCAACATCATGGAGAGTAAGGGGGAGGCCTTCATGCAGGGGTGGGCACCCAAGGCTGGCACAGGCTACCCCCAGCCAGCTGCCGACCCTAACTGCTAGGCCCACCAGGATTGCAGCCGTGTCCGGGAGGCCCTGTGCCAGTACTTTGAGCAGAAACCGCAGTGAACGCTGCCCTGGCCACTCCGGTGTGGGGAGCAGTCACACCAATGCCAAATGTAGAACACCTACTCAAGATTCCCCTGTTTATTCATCCAAGGATTGCATTAGCTCTTTTGGCAACAGCTTTACAATGGGACTTCATGTTCAGCTGATTCTTCACCACAGACCCAATGTCTTTTTCAGAGTCACTGCTTCCCATCATTTGCTTGTGGCCATCTTACTGAAAGATCACTGTATCAATGACCTGTCCTCATTATTTACCTCTCCCCATATTCTTGGTTCAACTCTATCACTTACAAACTGCCAGTCCTCCTCCTCTGATTCCCTATTTCTCTCTGACTCTTTGTGGCACGTTCCTTTCCTCACAAACCTGGGGTGCTGATATCACCCAATTCTAGCTGTCTAGCTATTCCTCAGCATCTCTGACTCTCAGTGGCATCTCTACTTGTCCTGCCAATCCAAGGAAATTTTCCTTCACCATAGCCACCAGTGTGCATTTCATGACCAACAAGTCTCTTCTGGCCCCAGGCTGCAAAGAAAACCTGGCATATCAGTTGCAGGTTGCCACCATTGTTCCACTGCTGACCACCTTCAGATCACACATAGAGCTGGACTGGAAGGCTCTCCTATTCCCTCTCTCAACCCAACTCTAAACTCTCCTCTTAGTTGCTTCTATTTGCCGCTCTCACGTTTACCTAACAAATGTCTTTTTAGAGCCATCACTCGCCACCAAGAAACTCACTCACTCCTTAGCTCCGTCACTCACTCCAAGACGTCAAGCAGCAGGAGCCATCAAAGCTGGAAGTGTTAGACTCTTGCAAGGTTTACTAAGGCTCCAACAAACAGACCTGTCAGCTGCTTACTCAAGGACCTTTGCCCTGCAATGCATAGCTTACACAAGCTATGTGTACACTAGGACCCACCTTTTGAAAGGGGGATGCTAATGAGGCACTTCAGTGGATGCTAATGAGGCACTGACATGAATGTGCAGTGCCTCATTAGCATAATACCAGCCACAGTGATTCGAAAGTGCCGCTTTCAAATCGCACACCGCCCGTGTAGAAAGGGCCTTTCGAAAGGACACCCCCCAGTCTTCGAAAGCCCCCTATTTAAAATCAAAATAGGAATAAGGGCTTTCGAAGACCGGGGGGTCCTTTCGAAGGGCCCCTCATCTACACAGGCGGCACACAATTTGAAAGTAGCACTTTCAAATCACTGTGGCTGGCATTATGATTATGAGGCACTGCATATTCATGGCAGGGCCTCATTAGCATCTGTTGAAGTGTCTCATTAGCATCCCCCCCTTCGAAAGGCAGAGGCTAGTGTACGCATAGTCACAGAGAACAAAGAAACAAAAACATACTGTGAGAGAAAATATGTAACTCACTGAGACCTACTGCCTCCAAGCATGGAGTCTGGAACTATGCCCTTCAAAACTCCCTTGTCAGTGGCCAAAGCGGCAAGGAACCTCTCTGAAGGACGTGCTGAAGTTTAAGTGA
The DNA here is from genome assembly GCF_033958435.1 of Carettochelys insculpta. Taxonomy (NCBI): domain Eukaryota; kingdom Metazoa; phylum Chordata; order Testudines; family Carettochelyidae; genus Carettochelys; species Carettochelys insculpta. The sequence continues at coordinate 96,175,807 of NC_134139.1, forward strand.
GGGAGCTAGGAAGAAAACCAGAAGTGGACAGAGTCACAGAAGCTAAGGGAAGAAAAAATTTCAAGAGGGTATGGTTGATGGTGGCTGACAGGTCATGTAGGATCAGGATGGAATTCAAGGCTTTGGTGAAAGAGGGATAGTTGAAAATGATTTCAGTGTAGCACTAAAAAGACAGAAGCCAGATTGGGAAGCGCTCCAGCCAATGACTGTAGGCAGTATGTTCCATGAATATAGAGATGTCCAGGAAATGGTGGAAAGAGAAGTGAGTGTGAGTGTGTCGTGTATTTTAAAGTGGGAAATATTAACATGTGCTCGTATTGTGAAGGGAAAAAAATCAGAGGTGAGGTTGCAGTAAAGGAGGGGATGAGAGTGGCCACAACAGAGAGGAGGCGATGGGATGGGGCCAGTGGGGTAAATGGAGGGTGGCAGGGGGTAGAGAAGGAGAGCAGATCAGAAAGTATGCATGTGAAGGAGTATATGTCTTTCAAAATATGGAGCACTATGATTAAATAATTATTACCTGCACACGGAATGGACAATTAAGTACAAGATATCTGCCAGGTACTCTAAAAGTACCAAACAAATAATGATTTAATATTAGCATAATTTCTTAATTCAGAGCAGCTCACTAATACCCACAAAACATTGCAACATAAAAATACCTTTTTGCCTGGAGAAAATAGCAACATTTAAAAAAAAATCATCACATTCTTATAATTTGGAGAAGGAATCCTGTATCATAGTACAGAAGACATAGAAGTGACAAGTACAAAAAAAAAAAAAAAAGCAGCAGTATTATTTCCCCTTATGGCCTACTTGTTTGTAAACCACATCCTTCTCAGTGAGAGAAAACATAGTGATAGTGGCTTTAGCATGACACTAAATAACTGGGTAATACTTCTGGCACCCAAGTTGTTTACATGACTGATAGCAATAGTGCTTTACTATAAGTCAGATAATAAAAGCAATATGAAAGAGCTCTTAGAGAATCAATACATCTTGAAATAGACACCAGCAGGTAAGACCAGAGTCATGGGCCTGATAATTTATAATTTAATTAATCAAATGAGCCTACCTGAAGAGGGGCAAGTGTCCAGAAATGCCTGTGAACCTGCCACAATATTGCACCTAGCTGTTCAGCAAAGTAGCAGAAAGCCCTCAAGATGAGACTGCACAGGTAACACAAACAGCTCACTAACCTGCCATATTGCCTCATCTAGGGGCTACCTGACATCACTTGAAGAATACAGTGAAAGATTCCTTGCAGAGCTATGTGTGATGGCCTCATTGCCCTGGGGAAAATACTAAAGAATTGCTGAGCTGATGTCCAAAAGTGTGCACTGCATTTTATTAAAAGAAAAACCATGGAATTGTTCCTAAAGCTTCTCTTGTGTCTCTTGTGCTTCACTGAGTGCTCTGCCCGGAACAGTCTCCAGTCCCCCCTCCACCCCACTTTCTGGTATCACTTTAAAGACATAATTCCTCATTCAGTAAGCGCCAAACTTACTAAGAACTGCCACACAACCATTTTGAATCAGTGGGGTTTTATTTCAGCTTTTGATGAAAAAATTAACCACAGACTCAAACAGAAATTATTTTGCTCTAACTAAGCAAAAATGTTACTTTTCGACCAACAAAGATTTGCCTGGTGATTTGCTCAGTGGCCAGTCCACCTGTGAAAATTTTGGTTTAGGAAGGCTGTAGCAGAAGCAGAGGTAGAATCCAATACTCTGGGGTAACACTAAATTACTCTAACCACAAAAATCAGCCTGTCCCCTCCCTAAAAATCCGCTGCCTCCTTCATGAAATACTTTCCAACTTGCACAACAAATGAGGAAGGCTGTCTTCTTCACTATGCAAACACTTCCTTCACTATACACTCCTGATTCATTCCTAGAGCTGATGCATTTCTACATACAGAATCTGACGGGTTGAGTGAAACACGTAGTACGTTATCATGTAACGACAAACTGCTTCATAACGCATCTGCACAAGTGATCAGCCAACTGCGAATATCTGGGCAAACAACGCTAGCATTGCCTAAATCTTGAGTGCTTCCCTTTGTAACCTTTAAACAGGTTTTAATAATATATGCTAATACATTTAAAGAGAGACGCTTGTCCTCGTAGAAGCAAGTGCAGATAGACAGCAGGAGAATGTGGGTATATTTACTTTTCATTTGCATTTGACACCCCCACTACTACTGAATCCATTTCTGAGTAGCATAATAGTTGATTGTACACCATGTTTCTTGATTCTCAATTAGACCACAAAATACAGAAGCATAGCCCTAAGGAATTTTCATTTGTAAGTGGCAATGGTCTGGCTTTTTAATTAATACTTTGTTTTCTAAGTGGATAATGTTATTTTATTTTGCAGAGCAGTGTTCTCTTTTGGTTATGAAACTAGTATTTGTGTAGCTGAGTACCTGGCAAAACCATTGAAGGTAGCCGTGTTAGTCTGTAGCTTCGAGAACAACAAAAAGTCTTGTGGCACCTCCTAGACTAACAGATATTTTGGAGCATAAGCTTGTATCTGATGAAGCTGTTCTTTGCCCACGAAAGCTTATGCTCCAAAATATCTGTTAGTCTAGGAGGTGCCACAAGAGTTTTTGTTATTCATTGAAGGTGGTCAGCGCGTGCGCACACGCACGCACGCACGCACACCCCACCCCCCGAGCCAGAGGCATTTGCAAGAGGACCAGCTGTACGTGGGTTGATGTGGAGCCTGGAAAGATTATGGAAAAATGGCCACAGGCTGATGCCACATAATTTCCTCATTATGTAATATCTGTTTTTTTCACATTTATTTCTCTTATATCCAGTAGATGGCAATCCTGTACTTGGCCAATAACATCCATGTGAAGAAACTGCCTTAGAACAAGCCCACAAGGACTTGGGTTGCACACAGAAAGCATAATATAGGACTCAAGGTCTAGCCAAGTGGACTATTTTAACAATAAAACAGAAAAGCAGGCCTGTAGCACTTTAAAGACTAACAAAATAATTTGTTAGAGGATCAGCTTTCGTGGGGCAGACCCACTTCTTCAGATCAGCTCTGAAGAAGTAGCTCTGCCCCACCAAAGCTCATCCTCTAACAAATTATTTTGTTAACCTTTAAAGGGCTACAGGAGTGCTCTTTTGTTGTGTGAAGATACAGACTAACACGGCTACCTCTCTGTGACTATTAACCATTTTAACAATGTGTTATATTATAGTGAGATAACACGTGCCTAGCATCAGGTAACTCCAGAACAGGTAAGGTTCAAGACACTTTGAAGATTAGTTTGTTTGAAACAACGCCAACTTGTTAGGGTAACTCACTCTTCAATAAATTTATTAGAAGCTTCACTAAGGGGCAAGAATTTCTGTGCAGATTTCATCCAAGTTATTGGTCCAAAAGCTGCTCTCAGTTACAATAGTACAGCTCTACCTTGATGGTGTACGCAAACTGGTAGATGCCTTATGCAGTGCTGTTTTACTCTTTATTCCAGATGGTGGCTGTATGTCTGATCTTATATATAGGACAGTTATTAATGTATCACATTCAATATTAACACTTTGATAAGTGTTTAGTCTTTTGCCCCTGCCTGGGCCACCAGGTCCTTGAGGGCTCTGGGAGGAGTCAGAAGCAAATCACTAAACCCTGGAGAAAGTTGTGTCCGTGGGCTGGCTGAGTGATACAAGGACCCTTGGTGTTATTCTGCTTCTTTTGGGTTGCGCCTAAAGGCACAACTTAGTCCCCTAAAATTGTGCAGGAGTAAGTCCCATTTCTCTTTGCCTTAGTGAAAGTTGTGTGGTGATAGCTAGTCTGAGAATGAGGTTTATTCAAAGACAATATTCCATATTTAATGGCTTTCCCGCATTCAATTATTGTGGCCTTCCTTTAGGAAAGGATCAAAATGAAGTTTTGTTCATCCTTTTGAGATTATCAAATGCACCACCTGCTACAGAATCTTAATAATCTAGTAATTCTAAGAGTGAAATCCCTCTCCTGACTCTTACACTTCAGTCCTAGTGGTTCAGTGTCCCATGGAAGTTGACATATAGGGTAACCACCCTGCTCACCCACCCCAAAACTCAGTGCAGGCCCAGGCTTGTTGTCCCTGGGCTCTTCGTGCACTGGACTTCTCTATTATCCCACTGGCATTTCAGCATTGTACTTTGACTCTTCTGAAATATATAAATACACAAAATTATACAGTCTCTTTTAATGTATATAGTTCTGTTCTCAGGATTGTATAATATGCCAGACTGTGTAGGGTTAGTATATGATATGTTTATCCAGCTGCTCCTAAGTGCTATATCATTGTTTGCAGTGAAGACTACTTGGTTTAGTACCATATGATTTTAATTCTTTAGGCTGCCAAATAGCTAGTCAATTTTAGGCAAGCCCTAGTTAAATACATGACAATATAAAGCAAACCAGCTCTATGCATATACACCCTCAATGTGTGAGCCCCACCCTTAGTGTCCTTCTGCAATTGCAGCACCTAAGCACAGCTGGGTTACACAGAGCCACCAGCCTCAGTTATATTGCTGGGTGACCCACCCCCCAAACCCAGATTTGCCAGCCAGAAACATATATCCAGGTGGCCCCGAGCACTGTTCAAAATATTTTAAATGTTATGACTTCGAGGGAATAGTATGCTAGTTCGTTGTCTCAAATAGTTATTTTTGACCACTTCAGTTTAAACAACAAAGCGTTCTTTTTTATTAACTAGAAAGCAAGAGCTTTAACGTGAGTACAAATAATGAGGCATATAAGTCATAAGAAAAATAAAACCAAGACATTTACTAAAAGCAAACAACTGCAGATTAAATGGAAGTGTCTCACCAAAAGCTTTCAGCTGTTTTACTGACTGATTCCTGTAAAGCAGGATTCCTTCCTCTGGAGCCAACCAAAGCTTCCGTTTTTCACTTCAGCTGCAGCAGAAGCAATCATCAGTAGGAGGCTAAGGTAAGGGGGTTTGTCCTGCCTTTTTATACATTCAGTTCCTTCGCTAGAGAGAAACATTTCTAGCTGGGCTCTAACACAGAAAGAGCCTATCTAGATGGCTGTTCCCTGCAGGCATTTTTTTCTCCTGTTTGCACTTTCTTTGTTTCCCTTCCTGATGACACATTACTGTGTAAATGCAAACTGAGTAGAGCATGGGTTCCATTGTTCAGGCAGGGGAGAATGTAACTTAAATTTCTTACAGGGAGGGGTGGGTGTGATATGCTACTACATGTAAGATATTTAAGTGTACGGGGGAGGAGGGGAGCTCATGGTAGGGAGAAGGGGTGTGTGTAGGTGTGGGGGAGGAGGCTGGGTGTATGGTGGGGTACAGGCATAGGGATTGGAGGTGTAGATGAGTAAGGCAGGAGGTTGGGGTGTACAAAGCAATGTGGGGTAGAAAAGTACCCTTTAAGGAGGGCGGGGGGGTAGATGCCCCCCCCATTTGTTACTGTACCACACTGCTTGCTGTTCCCCTTCCCATGACTATCGGGGCGGGGGGGGAGAGGCCAGCTCACAGCATGGGTCATGCACTCCTCAGCCCCCTCCAAGTGCCAGCTAGGAGGGAGAGAGAATGCAGGGCTGCTGTGTGCTTTCCTCATGCACCCTGCCAGGGAAACAGCAACCAACGTGCGTGCGGGGTGGGCTAAAGTGAGCTCTGGGGTGTGGTAGCGTGGGGCTGGGCAGTGCCAGACTGGCGGGGGAGGGAACACCCCCCAGCTGGCTCCTTTCACCTCTGGCTTCTGCTGAGTGTGGCAGCCTGCAGAAGCGCGGCTGGGAGTGCCCCGACCTTCTCCTGCAGCAGAGCTCCCCAGCCAGCTCTGACAGGAAATAAAGTCTGTCGCTTTCTTGTGTCACACTGAATAGAGTGAAAGCCCTTAAGGCTAATGTAGGCAGAGCAGTGCGTATACTAAAGGCCAGCTCGGCCTATGGGCTTCAAGTGCACCTGCGTGTCTCAAATCCATTAGCTTTACTGCCACCAATTTCTCCAATCACCGGCCTGCCAAAGCACCTGGCCTGCCGCACTGACAGCTGCACCCCACCCCCGAAGAGATGGGGCTAAGGGCAGGCTTTGGGCAGTCAGTCCTGAGGCCCCTCTTCACCGAGCACAGAGCAGTGGCATAGTGCTCCACGGTGCTTCGAAGGGGCCCAGATGGTGCTTCAAATGGTGGGCCTGGGGACAAGTACCCCTCCCTGCCTAGCCCCCAGTTGGCAGGCCTGCAGCTGGCCTCTGTGAGGCTGCTGTCCCCTCCCCCATCCTTATCTTCTCAGAGCCTCTTCCCGCTACGCTTCTACCCTGGCCAGAGTGGGCCAGCTGAGGGAAATCAATGGAGTGGTCTTTTTCCTGGTTAACACGTGAATTTCTTGGAAGGGGCCTGCGTGCCCTGCTATAACCATGTCATTCACACACAGCAAGGAGTGCACCTGGCAGCAGATGCCCAGCAGTCAGATGGTAAGCAATGCTCCCATGTGCTAGCAGGGCTGGACAGAGGCGAGGGACACTATGGAGCTCCCGGCCAAAGTGCGTCAGCACTCCAGGCAGGGATAATGTGAGAAGCGCCCCCGCCCCGAGTACTGCTGTGCTGCCAGTGGCGAAGTCTGGGGATCTCCCTAGGCCTTTTTAACGCTCCAGGCCCCTGAGCAGTTGCCCTCTTTGCGGCCAGGTGTGGCCATGAGTCATCCTGATGCAAATGAAGTTTCTGGAAACTCACTACTCTCTGCTGTACATTTCCAGTCTTACTTCTTCATTCCCACTTAAAGTCTCGCTCTCCAGTGCTTTCAGCAGAGGAAAGGCACCTTACCCAAACATGGAGAGTGACTGAGTTGAGTACTTCTGTACTCCACCTGTGTTAGAATTCCTTCTTGGAAACAGCTAAAATGCTTAGAAAACCAGAACATGTGGGTGACAAATTAGAATTTTGTCCATCTCCCCCAAGCCTCTTGCTTTCATCACCCAGCTCCATCTTCCCCAGTAGTGAATGAAGGGGTTTGCACTGAGCGTGCGTGGGCCCATGCTACACAGAAGTAACATAAGGCAACTGAAAGTGATGCAGATTAGCTGTGTCTTTGTATAAGGCTTTACTTGCCTGTGTGGGCTACTAGCACCACGGATGACAGAGATGAGGGTGCACAGCCCCTCATGCGGGTGAGTGGGGAATGATGGGCAAGGAACAGCTGACGCTTGGGCTCTCCCCCAGTAACACACAGGGCAGCTGGCCTGAAGTGAAAGTGGCTGTCACAGCTTACTTCCTTTCCGGCATAAGGTGGAAACCAGAGAATCACAGTGTCACAGCATGTGCTCTGCTCCTCCGGTGGAGCAGCCATAGGCTGCCCATGAGTCAGGACAGATTTTTCATGAGTCATCATGGAAGGGATTTGTTGTATTCCCGAAGCAGGGCTTTACCAGTGGTGCTGCTAAAAATGTGAGCGGTGAACACACTGAGGAGATTCCTCAGCCTCTCTTTTATGCCAAAAGCTATAAGTTACTGTCACTTTTGTATGGAACTATGACAAGGCAACTGGCAAACCCAGCTTAGTCCAAATTCGTCGTCATGTTAACTCAGAAGGCACTGGACCTGGGCAGCCAAAAAGGGAGCACACATAACAGCCTGGCTCCAGCATCCATAAAAATAAATCCCTTAGAAGAGGACATGTTTAATGAACTGAGACAGCCATACTGCACCCATCACCTCTAGGTAAGCAACTTTAATACACGGCCAAGTAAATCGGGGTTTATTTAAATGTCTGAAATGCGGACCACTATTCTCAGGCCCTTCCATAGCTACTCTATTCCAAATGTAAAAATAAATGCTACCGAAAGAACTTCGGTGCTACAGATGTCTAGATGGAAAAAGCGCTGTCAAGTGAGACAAATATGCAAGTATGCCTTGCTGTTCCAGTCCCAAAGGGACAGTTGACTAAATGAGCTGGGAACAGCACACAGGCCAAAGTAAATGAGGCCTTTACTTGCCAAAAATCTCTGGCCTAAATACAAATGAACATGGAAGACCCCAAGCGAACAGGACCAATTGCTAGGACTGTAGCAAAAAAAAAAAAAAAAAATCCAGCTGCCTCCCTCCCCCTTTATCATGCCTTTACATGAAAGGCTGCTATGGGGAATTGTCCCAGACATAAACTTTGCTAAAATCCATAGAGCAAACACACTCCTGGCATTGCACTGTTTTTTTTTTTTATTTAATCCAAATAATGAATAGGCATAAAGACTCTAAAATGAACAAGCTATAGTGGGAAAAATCATTTATCTGCTGCTTTTGCCACAGCCTACAAGCACTGTAGCCCTTGACCTCTGAGCATGAGGAACACTGCCCAACCCATACAATTTAAACTGGGACTAAATAAGTCAAAAAGGTACGAATTAATTATTTGTAAGACGAGGGCTCCCCAGTAATCAGTTAACCACTCACTGCCACACTAGAAAAAAAAATCATTTTCTGGTAACTTTAGCTAATCCATGTAACACTTGAATCATCAGACATTGCTGTACCGAAAGCTCATTAACACACAGTCAAACACAAGCACATACAGCATGGTGAAGCACATACAGCTGAGGTCAGCCAAGTGCTGAAAATTGCAGCACGGAGACAAGCAAACACCAAGTACCTGTACAAGTAGTCCATGAAATGCATTGTAGAGCAGTACAAAGCCTTGGGTGAGGTTGACGGGGGTGGGGCGGGGGGTAGATAGCGTTACTCTCTTCAGCTTGGTCTCTACTTATTTAGTGACTCGCTGTGACTCTTAGCTTACATCTACCCTGGCCAATGCCCCTTTCTGGCTCAAGGGTGTGAAAATCCTCCCCAAGCACAGTAAGTTGCCAGCACTGTGCAGCACCAGTGTAAACCAAGCTGCAGCACGGGGTGGGGGGGTGGGTTGGGGAGGCGGGGTGCTAACTACACTTGTGCCATTTACATAGAGTGCCAGGAAGGCGCTTCTCCCAGCATTCCTGCCATGGCCACAGTGTTGCTGCAGTGTCTATAGCCTTAGTGCTATCAACCGTTGGCAGCATAGGGATGCAGTGTGGGCAGAAATGTGAGTATCTGACCTACCCAGGACAGGCCTGGTCAGCAGGTACGGTCACCTGATGGCTTTTCAGTGTCCAGCAAGACTAAGTGGGTGCTTTCAGTTGCTTGGGACAGGGCCACATTGCCACTGGCTCTTACTTGCAGGCCTTGCTCAAAGACCAAGAAGGGAATGGATCAGGAGACCGAACTGGCTTCTCCCGCAGCCACAAGTCTCTGCTGATAAGGAGCATAGCACATTGGCAGTGCAGTCACAGTCAGCCGATCTTAGTCTCCTAACGCAGTGTTAGTTGACTCTTGTATCACTGCAAACCCCTCACTGCTGCTGAGTCAGCCGTGTTATGGCTTCCTGCATGGGGCTGCATTTCACCTTAGAGGGGAATCTAGTAGGAGGAGGTTTGTTTTGGTTTTTGCTGCCTGTTGCAGCTGTTCCAGGGCCAAAGGCTTGTGTGTGTGTGTGTGTGTGTGCGGGGGGGGGGGTTTGACATTTTTTTTTTGGGTCGGGGGGCAGGGGGGGGTTTGATGTTGTTGCTATTAGAACATTTGGCTCACCAGCATTACCATACAGGCTAAGCGCCACATGGATAGGTCGTGTGCTTCAGCTGCTCCCTAAGTGACATGGCCCACAGCAGCCTTGACAGGGTGGTGTCATTCTTTCCAGCTGTGGGAATGGTTAAGCGCTCTGGCCGTGCATGTTGTTCTCTTTTTATTTCTGTTTTGTTATTCAAGTGCCTCTTGGAAACAGCCTGTAGCAGAGCCAGTGGCAGTCCCTGGAGGGTGTTCAGTCTCTTATTTCTAGCCAGCCGCACAGTGCCCTCTGGTGCACATGCACAGCAGGTACAAACCAGAACTAACAGGAAGCAAACTAAAATGCTCAGGCTTGGCAATGTACAGTATGCAACTGATTTATGTGCCACACTACTAAGGCTAAGTAGCTGTGATGAGAAGCTTTGCATAAGTGAGGGTTATGAATCAATTGGTAGGGTCAAATCCAAGCCACATTTCTCCCTCACTTCACCTCTTGATTGAAAATGCTGTGGTGAAGATGACCTGAACTTGTCAGTGCCTATAGATGTTTTTGTTCATCACAGGAGCCAAGAGCTATTAGGGATTATTAATCTTAACACACTGAGCACTCTTCAGGTAAAGGAATGGCGCTAAAGGGCCAGGCAGCAGCAAAATGCTTAGCGTCCCAGAGTGACAGTGCTATGAAGTCATGTATCAGAGAGGTGGCAGTGTTAGTCTGTATCTTCTAGAACAACAAGAAGTCCTGTGGCACCTTATAGACTAAGAGATATTTTTTCTCTCTTCATGAACAGCAAAAAGTCCTGTGGCACCTCATAGTAAATATTTACTATAAGGTGCCACAGGACTTCTTGTTGTTCATGAACTCATGTTTCTACTATGTAGAACTGACATTAATGTTTCTTCATCTGCTAGAAATCAAATTTCTGATTGCAAAATAGTTTACACTTCAGTGCAGAGTAACCAGATTGGTTTTTTTTACTTGGCCAGTGCCTTATTTAAGCTGTCTCACAGGCCTACTGACTATTTTAAAAAAATAGGCAAATTGTCCCATATTTTGCAGGGCTCCTATTCTCTGGCACCCCATGTCTTGGGGTGGCAGCATCTCCTGCCAAGGAGCTTCTCCACTGGGTGACTGGCCTGTTCCCCAGAGCTTTGCACCTTGTGGCAGCAGCTCGTGCTGCAGGGGAGTGCCTCTGTGGGGCAGCTGCCCCATTCCCTGACACCCCATGGTGGCAGCCCCCACTGCTTGTGAACGCCACAATGGGGCTGCTGCCTTGTTCCCTGGCACCCTACACTTAGGAGAGGCAGCTCTGGCTGCCAGACAGCCCATCCATGGGTCAGCTGCCTCGTTTCCCAGCCTCCCATGCCTCAGGGAGGCAGCTCCTGCTTCATGGCAGGGGATGGGGCTTTGGAACATTCCCCCTATCAGGGGGTTCAGAAGCTCCCATCTTCCACTCCCCTTCATCCTCGATACCTCCCCATTGGAGGCTGCAGAGCCCACATCCCTGGTACGTCACCCTGGAGCAGCAACCCCCCTCATCAAGGAGCCCTGACATGGGACAGCAGCCTCAGCCCATCCCCAGAGGCCAATGTCCCATACTTGCTAAAGGGCACTATGGTCACCCTAGATTTGATAGAGAAGCCAAAGGATTTGTTTGAGTAAGCTGGAAGCACCATCCTCACAATGACGCCAGCTTGTACTGCTTTTGCGGCCATATCTTCCTTCCTCATTTCTCCTGACTGATTCTGCTCCACTTTGCTAAAGCCAATCTGCTTCCTAGTGTCCTGGGTCAGCACCTGTTGTGGCTTCTTTCGCCTCTCTTCCTGGTCTCATCTTGTCACAGCTCCCTGTGCAACATGGTCATGCTCCATTACAGCCTGAGGCTGTACTGCCCCAAAATCAAAACAATTCAGCATAGCCCCAATGGATCAGACAGGCCCCCTTCCCACAACCTGGAGGCACCTACCTGTTTGTTACCTTTTACCTAAGAACCAGGTGACTTGCAGGCTATCACCTGAGTCCTGGCCTCAGATCCAACTCCTGGGAGGCAGGTAGTCACAGGTGGGCTAAGTCCTTTTCCTGTCAAGGGCCAGTCTCTCTTGTGATGTAGCATTTCAGGCATGCATAGCATTGGCAGCTGTTGCGTGGATTCTGGATTATCTGCCATGGTTGTCTTTGTGTTTCAGACTTTTTATAAGGGGCGGGCGGGCATGTTCCTTCATAGCAACGTAAGAACAGCCATACTGGGTCAGACCATAGGTCCATCAAACCCAGTATCCTGTCTTCCAACAGTGGCCAATGCCAGGTGCCCAGAGGGCATTAACAGAACAGGTAATCATCAAGTGATCAATTCCCTATCACCATTTCCAGCCTCTTGCAAACAGAGGTTAGGGACACCATCCAGGCCCATCCTGGCATAGCCATTGATGGACCTATCGTTCATGAATTTATCTAGTTCGTTTTTAAACTTTACTATAGTCTTAGCCTTCATGACATTCTATAGCAAGGATTTCCACAGGTTAACTGTGCCGTATATGAAAAAATATTTCCTATTGTTTGTTTTAAACATGCTGCCTCTTAATTTAATTTGGTGACCACCCCCCCCCCAGTTCTTGTGTTGTGAGAAGGACTAAATAACAATTCCTTATTTTCTCCACACCACTCATTATTTTATATACCTCTACCATATTCTCCCCTTGTCTTTTTTTTCCCCCAAGCTAAAATGTCCCAGTCTTATTAATCTCTCTTCATATGGCAGCTGTTCCATACGCTCAATCATTTTTTGTCTCCTTTTCTGAATGTTTTCCAATTCTAATACATCTTTTTTGTGATGGGGCAACCACATCTGCACACAGTATTCCAGATGTGGACGTACCATGGATTTATATAAAGATAATGACATTTTCTGTTTCTTATCTATTTCCTTCTTAACGATTCCCAACATTTTGTTAGCTTTTTTGACTGCCGCTGCACACTCAGTAGATGTCATCAGACTCCAAGATCCTTTTCGTGAGTGGTAACAGCTAAGTCAGACCCGATCATTTTACATGTATAATTGGGATTATATTTTCCGAAGTCCATTACTTTGCATTTATCAACACTGAATTTCATCTGCCATTTTGTTGCCCAATCACCCAATTCATTAAGATCCTTTTGTAGCTCTTCAGAGTCTGCTTGGGACTTAACTGTCTGCAAATTTTGCCACGTCACTGTTTATCCCCTTTTCCACATCATTTATAAATATGTTGAATAGGACTGGTCCCAGTACAGCCCCCTCGGGGATGCCACTATTTACCTCTCTCCTTTCCGAAAACTCACCATTTATTCCTATCCTTTGTATCCGATCTTTTAACTAGTTACCAGTTGAAGAGAGGACCGTTCCTCTTATCCCATGATAGATAACTTTGCTTAAGAGCCTTTGGTGAGGGACCTTGTCAAAGGCTTTCTGAAAAGCTAAGTACACTATATCCACAGGAGCCCCCTTGTCCACATGCTTGCTGACCCTTTCAGAAAATTCTAACAGATTGGTGAGGCACGACTTCCCTTTACAAAAGTTGTATTGACTCTTCCAACAAATTATGTTCACCAATGTGTGTCTGACAATTCTGTTCTTTAGCAGAGTTCCATCCAGTTTGCCTGGTACTGAAGTCAGACTGACTGGCCCATAGTTGTCAGGATCACTTCTGGAGCCCTTTTGAAAGCACGGTGTCACATTAGCTAGCCTCCAGTCATCTGGAACAGAAGCTGATTTAAATGGCAGGCTACAAACTACAGTTAGTAATTCTGCAATTTCACTTTTGAGTTCCTTCAGAACTCTTGGGTGAATACTTCATGCCTGTCTAGTTTGTAAGGAACCTTGTATATGATATCTCTGCCTCCATGCTGTAATGGTTGTGTGACTTGAATACCAATAAAAGTAATTACTCACTGCTTGTGAGGCAGCTAGTCAGTCACAAATTGGGGCAAAGGTCAACTCTTTTAAAAGGCCACCCAACCCTGGAAAAAGTCCACCCACATAGTTTTGGATTCCAGAACCAGAGCCTTAGTCACCTTAAAAAAAAAAAAAAAAGGCGGCTCAGTTTTAAAATGCACCAAACATTTTGATGAGAGATGAGGTTTGCAGTACCAAGGAAAACTGGCTAGTTAAGATAGCTGACATGAGGCACCCAGGTTTGAAAATGTTGCCTGTAATCATCACCACAAACCTTGCAAAAGGAAAATTCAGCAGTGAACACCTCTTCTTTCAACCACAGGCAATGTCTCCATTCAGTTCACTTTCATGATATTTGAGTTAAAAATTAAAAAAAAACAAAAACAAAAAAAACAAGATGAGATTGAGGAAATGTATTTATTTTTTGTCTATGAACAGTATGACATATTATAGACAAGGTTTGATACACAGAAAAACCCTTTTGTCAACTTTTTTTTTTTTGTTAAATGAAAGAGCACAATAATTTTTACACATTCATGTAGTTGTTTTCTTTACAATACATAGCTTTCTCAGGTTGAAGCAAACTGTAAGGACATATTGGGTACTGGTATATTACAGCTACTTACATCATATAAGAACAGAAAATGGAGAAAAATAAGTTATTTAAATACAGATTTCATATACAGAAAGTGCAACATTGTTAGTTGTTACATAACTTGCTTGACAGTTTTGTTTCCACCGATGGAATTAAGGATGACAGTATCTTGGACTGAACATATTATTCTAAAAATAGTACAGCACAACAGTACAACCGTGACTTGGTGAACTGACTTCTATTGCTGCTCTTAGGTAGAATGACCCAGCTGAATAATATAATGCCTTTGATCATATTCCCATGCTCTCAGTTGGATCCAAAGCCAGTCTCATACAAGAGCACAGGACCTGGGACACAGAGTACAGCAGAGCTAGTCAGATGGCAATGCACGGGTATTAATAGGAGCTTACAATTGTAATGTAGCTTGCTAATATTTTGGGCATGCTTCTTCTCTTAAATAGTTTTTCAAATTAGAGTTGCACACAGTGGACACAGAGCAGTACTTGTCTCTGCAGAGCACAGTATAACAACATCAGCAGGCTTCTTTTGTGCTTCCCAATAGCCAACAAGCTAACATTTACTTAAAATGTTGCACTTCAAAAGGAAATTGTAAGGAATAGGGTATTATTGTTACACCAGGCAATCCCCCACCTGTCCTGTCCACTGAAACCAGTAGGAGAAGCTCACACACTGCACAGTGTAAGGCTTTTCTAAAAATCAAAACAACATGCTAAAAATAGGACACTAAAAAGACTGAATGGCAGAATATAAAAGTCAGCTTAAAGAGCAAAATTAACAAGAAAAATGTCAAAGAATTAAAGTCAGAATGGCCTCCCCATGGCAAAGTCCTGATAGGTGTGGTTTGATTTTTCCGTGCTATTACATCATTCAAAAGGCACAGATATTATACTGACTTTCAATGTCTGAAGCTCTCCACGTCCCAGATTGTATCTCTCTCTGCCATGACTCACATTCTACTATTATTATTAATTAGGTTGGCAAAAGAAATTAAAGGTGAGGGATTTTTAAATCAATTATTTCCCTTTCCCATGATAAGCAGAAGTTTTTCTTTTGTATTACATGATGCTTCAGACTGAAACTGTGCATAATAAGCAACCCCTTACTCCTCTGAACTGCTAATGGATATTCTCTGGTCTGCCTACTCTTAATTATCGATAACCCCAGCTATCAGTGGATGTTTCGCTGCTCCTTCCAGCTACTGCTGTCTACAGGCTTCCCTTTAAGCATGACGGACAAATCACTGCTATAACAAAGGCCCATACTATAAGCACTTTGTTCTTTTGCAAGAGTTTAACCCCCTGTGCAAAATTCAGTTATAGCACACATTCTCTGTCACACCAGAGATTACTAGTTCTCCAGTTCCCCAGAAAAATGCACTAATAAGGTTACAGAAAAAAATTCAGAACAATTTCAGATGATATAAGGAAATGAATTAATTACGCTGTATACATTGATGTATTTAATTCTGATAGCTGAATTGAGGGCAGAGGTGGTAAAAATAACAGAAGATGGTGATAAGTGAAATTAGGTAAATTAAACTGACACCTAAATGTTACACTCAGAACCAGATCATCACTTTAGGCATATTCACAGCGTACCTGATTTAAATAGGGCAGGCAATACAAATAGTGCCATTTCAGCAATTCATCAATATGAATGCACTTTATCAAGAAGAATATATAACATTATCCTCATTTTATGAGTCGAATAATCGAGTCACAGACAGGGAAAGTGAATTCACACAGCAAGCTAGTGGCAGAGTTAATAATACAAACAGATATCTAGGCCTGTGCTCAGTTCACTAGAATATATCTTCCCCTTCACCTGCCAAAGAAAAGCCTACTCTGTCTGTGATGGAGTGTTTCCACTGCTGTAAGTGAAAGAAAAGTACATAGGGTATAGACGCCAAAGAAAATCTAGTTAAGATTATTCCTGGTGATGTGTATTTGGTATGTAAAATGACTGCCTATGTATAAAAATAAAATCTGTTAGTATCCACAGTTGTGAACGGGAGATTTTACACTGCTTTAGACAGAAAATAGGGTTCTTATGGACCAAAATGGTTTGTCCGGCTTTCCAGAACGACACTTTCGTCCAAAGAGAAGAAATTTCAAATATTCAGCACTAGAGGGGACATCAGGTTTTGTAAAATTACAGCATAATTCGGGGGGTTTATCCATGCAGTGAAATTACTGCTCTGATACTTTTTTATAGGACACAGTTTGCTTCTTCAGTGCATTTTATTTTCCTTGGGCAATCTTTCATTTGACGAAACCAATGTTTTGAAGTGATATGGTCAGAATACCAAGTCAAAGCTGCAGTGTAATGATTGACAGTATAGCACAGTGCATAAAATATGATTAAAATGAAAAGCAGTTACATATATACAAGGCAAGATAACTTTGAACATTTTAGTAACAGCAGCAAATGCAGACCGCTGTGAACAAAAAGTTACCCTGAAAATGGAAACTCTGCATTTGCAAAAGCACCTCTACAAACAGAAGATGTTATGAGACAATTTATAGAAGTTACATTAACTGAAAATCACCCTAAGCGTCATGGGACGACAACAGGACGAAGCACGGCGGGACACAGATAAGTGTACACAAAATAACTGCTTACAAGCTTATTTTAAGGCAAATCAAAAAAGCTGGTTGCTAGAAAGCAGTTACAAAGATGGCCTCAATTCTGTACACAAAATGAGTTTTGGACTCTGTTAGGTTGTCCATACTGCAACAACAGAAATGGTCAATATTGTAAACTAATTCCAGTCCATTATTTTGGCCTAGCTAAAGGCTCTATGGGCTACAGGAATTATACCAAGCAATAAAGAGGATGGTTTATAAAGGTATGCGTTAAGCATCTGATTGCTAAAACAAAACAAAACAAAAAAACCCAGATTTACAAAACAGCTTTTACCGGTGAGTTGCACCTTAGCTTGTATGTGGCTTTCAAGAGGGACTCTAGGTTACTGGGACCCAGCCTTACAGAGGGCCTTCTAGAGACAGAGACTTTGCAACAGAAACAGGGCCGACACAGGATGTAGCTGTCACAGTCTTGTACAGAGTGCGCAAGAGCACCTTTAGCTTAATGGTCTGACCACTGGCTAGCCCCATGCACTTGCAGAGCTAAAATACTTTGTTGCTGAGGCCTAAGGCGGTACCATCCCTTTGCTGCTACTTTTCTCCTTTAGTTGCCAAAGACAGGAAAAAAGGAAGATCCTCTGAAGAGTTTAATCAGCCTATCCCTGGGATCCCCTTGCTTGATCCCATTTGCTTTGTTGAGAAATTAGGGCAAAACTGGTGCTGCAGGAAGAAGTGTGGTCTCAGCTAGGGAGTGCCACGTTCCAGGGCATGTTAAATTGCCTCTGGATCAATGGGTTTGAAGAGTCTTGCTGCTGCCAGGAGCTTACTCATGTGCCTCTTGTCTGTGACGCCAGCTTCTTGAAGGCAAGTTTGTGACAGAGAAGGCACTTTGCTCAATGTGTTGAATCCCGCTTCGGTGAGAGCGCTAGAATACATAGGCAGGCCTATGGAAACCAGCCAGTCATTTATAGACGTGATATGTCCAGGGGACACAGGTTTTCGGCAGATTTCAGTGAGACCTCCACTTGGAATCTGGGTAGAGAAAGAGAAAACAAAATGTCACCTTATTAACTACTTAGTTTACACACAGTCTTTCTCTGCATGCCCCTGTCCTCTCCGTCCCCCTCTCCGCAGGCTATAATAATTTGATAGCTTTAGAGAACACTTTGGTAGTTTATTGCTCCTGTACACATTAGGCAATAAGCTCACCATTGTCTGCTGACACTCTTTTTAACTGGTTCCCAATACGCTGTGAGTAGCTAGTGTGAGGGGGGGAAGCCAGATGGCTACCAGAAAGTAATGTTATTGGGATGCAGAATGCGGGTGGGTACAAACCAGGAAGTTGCAAAAGACAGATATATTAACCCTAGGCCGAACAAATCTCTGTTGCCGTGGCAGCCAAATGGTAGTTACTTCAGGTTAAGACAGATATCTGGGGTCAATTAAAAATTTCCTAGAACTCAGATGAGAAAGTTAGATTAATTAAGGCACATAGAGGCAATCTAGAATCTGCTAGAATGAGTTGAGACAGTTAGGTTTGATTGGGATATCTGGTGCCAAGGAATATCTGGAACTAGTTAAGAGCCTCTGCTTTGCAGGGGTGGAAGGAAGACTTACGGCTGGAGAGATGCTGATAGGGACCATGACAGAAAGTACAGAGGTGATGAGCAGGGGGAACAGCTCTTGTGGCCCCAGAAGTCCAAGGGAGGAAAGCCCCTACTAGAGGGGGAGAGCCCGAGATGTGAAATCTATTCTCTTACCTCAGTGTCTGAAGAGGTCGCTACAGGTGGGGAGATTTTTCCACTTCCCCCATTCCTTTTCCCTACCAGCAAAGCCAATAATGAGAACACTTAAACCAGATTACTGCTAGACTCCAAAAGAGTTAACTCCTGGTCTCATTCCTGTGGCTCACAGTTTACTGTTTTACCCAGATGGGGAGCGGTCCTGTTCTATTTCAGTGGTTCTTAACCTTTACTGCAGCCTGCACACCTTTGGTTCTCAAAATATATTTTCACACCCCTTATCAAAAATCAAGTATGTTCTCACACTCCTTATCAAAAATGGAGATGTGGGGGGCTATACACTTCAATGCATATTAAATAGATGTATAATAGTTTTATTATTACCACAATAATAGTACAGTAGGCATACAAAAATACGCAAGTACTGCCCAGAGATGTTGTGGAGTTTTACTGTGGAAGTCAACTGTACTCCATGCGCTAAAAGTTAGCAGCTAACTGAATTCATACATAGATTTGATGAAAGAAAGTAGCTGTACTTACATCCCTGTGCTTAATTTCTGTTTTTGATGATTTACCTTCTAAAAAAAATCTGGCATGTCTCCCACTCCCAGAAAGGGTATCATGCACCCCCAAGGGGCTTCTTGCACCCCAGGTTAAGAACCACTGTTCTATCTACTGCTACACAGAAGTGCAGGATCCTCTTTGTGAAACTAGTAGCTTCATCATACTGGTCATAGAAACACAGGCCTGGAAGAGACCTTGAGAAGTTCTCTAGTTTGTCCTGCAAGTCTGAGGCAGGACCAAGTGTATCAAGATCATCTTGGATAGGCTTATTTAATCTGTTCTTAAGAAATTCCAGTGATAGGGATTCCACAGCCTCTCTTGGAAGCAGAGTCCAAATCTTAACTACCCCAATAATCTGCACCAAGGAAGGTTTAGTTTAGAAAGGAGAACTTTAACTAAGTCCATTACTTCTTGTTCTACCTTCACAGGTATGGAGAACATCGATCCCTTTCCTTTCTCTAACAGCCCTTAAAATATTTGAAGGCTTATTATGTCCCTGCTTAGTCTTTTCTCAAGACTAAACGTGCCTGATTTTCTTTAAACCTTTCCTCTCAGGTCAGGTTTTCTAAACTTTTTATTGTATTTGTTGCTCTTCTCTAGACTCTCTTTCCAGTTATTCACATCCTTTTTTTAAGCAGCAGTGGCCCAAATTGGGCATAATAATCCATTTGAGGTTTCACTCACGCTCAGTGGGATGAAACAACTTCCTCCAGTATCTTACATATGAAATTCCTGTTAATGAATTCAAGCATATTAATGAATCCACCGGCCCCCAGATCCTGGTCTGCAGTAGAACCACCTAGCCAGTTTAATCCCATTTTGTTTTTCAACTCTAATTTTGTCCTCCAAAGTGCTTGTGATCCCCCCAGCCTGGTGTCATTTTCAAATTTTATAAGCATGCTTCTCGCTCCATTATCCAAGTCATTAACAAAAAATATTGAATAGTGCCAGACCCTGACTGACAGCAAACCATTGACAACTACTGTTTGAGTATGATCTTTCAACCACGTATGCACCCATCTTACAGTAAATTCATCCAGACCACATTTCCCTACTATGCTTATAGCATGTGAGACTGCATCAGCCTTCCTGAAAATAAAGATATATGATGTCTGCCACTTCCTCTGCTATTCATTATGTCAGTAACCATGTCAAAGAAGGAAGCTAGGTTTCTTTGGAATGATTTGTTCTCCACCAATTCATGCTGGATATTCTTTATCAAACTGATTAATAAATTTAATTTGTTCCATTATCTCTTCGTGTGTCGAAGTTTGACAGATTGGTCTAGAATTCCCTGGAACTTGTATTTCCCTCTTTTAAAGGGAGGCAAACATAGAATCTTTTCCCAATGCTTTAGGACCTCAACTGTCTTAAATGATTTCTTGAAGACAATTGCTTCAGCTAGTTCCTTAAATGCCCTTAGGTGAATTTCATTGGTTTCTGCTGATACATCTAACTATTCTTCAACCTCTTCTTTCCCTGCCGCCCCCTCACCCCTTATTATTGACATTTATTATATAAGCATCTGATCACAATTAACTTCTTAAGTGAAGCAAAATAAACAACATCTCAGCCTTCTTGGTGTAGCCTAGGGGCAGGCAAATAGCTCATAGCCCCCCTCTAGGTGCTGTGTCTCTTGCAGGGTGTAGGGGACTTCACACACTGCCCCCACTGCCAGGCCAATCATCACAGCTCCCATTGGCCAAATCCCCCTGCCTCATAAGGGACGTGTGGCACAGAGGGAGCCTCCAGCCATTTTGAAAAGTCTGGGGCTGCAGCAGGCAGGGAGCCTGCCTTGGGTTCCCGCTTTGTTGTTGGCCAGGAGGCACTTAGGTAAGACTCTGACTCTGCAATCCCACTCCCTCCCACTCCCCAACTCCCAGCCCCAGACCACCACCCCCTCCTGCTCCACATCTCCACCCAAACCCTCTACAACCCCACTCGTTCCTAGGCCCTGCGCTCTCTCCTACACCCCTCCCCCAGGCCAGAATCCTCTTCTGCACCACAATCTCCTGCCCCACGTCACAATGCCCTTCTGCACCCAAACCCCACACTTTCACATGCACCCCAATCTCCTTTCCCAAGCTCCATTCTGCATTCAAGCTCCGTCCCAGACCTCACACCTTCTCAATAGAAGAGTGCAGCCCTCGACCACAATCTTGGAGTTGCCCCCGCAACAAATTATTGCCTACCCTGGTGTAGGCAGTTATGTGATTTCTTTCCCTGCTCAATAGGGACCTACACTTTCCTTCATTTTTTTTTTTTTTTTTTTAAAGCTGGCGTGTGACCATGAACACCTAGCCAGACAGGTCAAAGAATGCAATTTAAACAATGACATTCTTAGTAACATTAACCACCTATTATAGGATGTCTATTTGAAGGACTTCCCAAAATATCAGCAGACGTCTGCCACATTTTAAGAATGTCATCCTTGAACTCAGGCTTCATAAAGGCCTTCCATACTAATCATGGCCTCCTGCTTGGATTCACTCCAGAGACAGAGCAAATCATTTCATAATGTCCAAATATTGAGCAAAATCCAGGTGTACTTTCCCTCCTCCTAATTTCTGGCGTGTACATATCAGCTATGAGGAAAAACGAGCCTGAGACCCATAATGAAAGGTGAACGAACCAAGAACAAACTAAGAACCACTTTCCATTTGCTGTCATTGTTCTGAGCACAAAACAATCTAACCAAGAGAGATCCCAAAACTTGGATGCTGATTCAAGATGTTTTTGCTTTCCCTAATGTTTGCCTTTATTAACTACACATCTGCCTTTAAACAGGAATTTTATTGTGCTCTTGGGGACAATTCCTCACTGCTTTTCCTGGATGTTGAATGTTTTTGCAGTGAAATTTCTGGGCTCATTTTATTACCACATGTTGCAGTCTTACATCCTACATGAAAAAGTGTGCCAATGGAAAAGCAGTTCACATAGAGTAGTAGCCAGGGATAAACAAGAAAAAGATGCTACAACATATTTTTCATTAAGATTTAAACAAGTGGTGGCCAGAATCCTCCAGCTGTTAGTTCCTCTCCAGGCAGGTACGGACAGCTCTAACTACCAGTGTATTTGATTCAGATTCTTAGACTGTCCCTCACTATGGAAATGGAGCACTGACCTTGTCCATTTTTTTAATCCCCCACAGAAAGCAACTTTTCAGAAAGAAAGCTGTGAAGTTTTGAGGATTTTCCCCATAGTTCTGATGCACAGGAGCACTTGACTGGTAAATACAGCGGGGCAGGGAAGAGGGAAGAAAGTGATGGCTCAGGGGCTATGTAAAGGATGCAAAACCTTTCATGTTTTAAGAGTCGCTTGTTTGAATCCATCCTTTGTCAGCAATGGCTAGCGGCGCCAGCAGCCGCCACAGTCCCTGGGTCAAGGTGGGAGGGGGACCCAGCTCTGTGCTTCTGAAGGGGCGGAGACAAAGGCAGAAGAGGTGGGGCCGAGGGCATTCAGGCCTTGGATTTGCCTGTGCCACTGTGCTGGCCACTCCCACCACTGTGCACAGCAACACTGCTGTGGGAATTCAAAGGGGACTGGAGCTCCCGCAGTGGTGGTGGCCAGATCTGCTTTGAAATATTGGGCCTGGGGGCACCTGCCCTCCCCTTAGGTAGGCCTGGTATTGGCCTTCCTAGGAGCCTGGTATCCACAACTTGTGGAAGCACCATCCCATTGCCATCAGTTGATACCAGTGTTGGCAATCTCATCAGAGACTAAATACGAAGGGAGGCTCAATTTCTCTCTCAATACAAGTGGCTCGCCTCCAGCACACAGGAGGGAGGGATGATGGCTGGTATGCTGTGCCACTAGCTGTGCTCTCTCTTCTACCTGTGCCGTAGCTGTGCAAACAGACAGGATTTCAGTTTCCTGGGCAATGAATCCAGCGCCCTTCACCATCATTCAATTAACTAACTGTATGTATGAGGAAAGAACACAGTCTGCAGAGACACTCACTGCCATGCGGTGCTGCTTCCTCAACTGCTTCACCCGGATTTGGTCCATGTTTGTAGCAACGTCCTTTTCAGGCTGCGCTAGGTCTTCAGAGTATCTCTGCACCAAAGCTTCAGGAATCCCACAGCGACCATGCTGCAGTTTGCCACCCAGGCACAAAGGAGGAAGGAAGATGGTAAGAAAGGAAACCAGAAGCAATACAAGTCAAGAAAAGGTTTCTGTACAAACATCATATGTAAAGTGATGAGGGGAGCTTTAGATTTCTTTGTGAGCCACACAAAGGGGAGTTTCATTTAATGTTACAGATGGCAGTAAGGGGGAGTTTGGTCACTTGCCAATAAAGCCTTTGCCACTAACCATAGTCAAGGGTGACATTCTGGTTCCACTGAAGGTAAGAACAAAAACCCCAAAGACTTCAAACAGGGCCCACCTTTTACCCAAAGCTTCTCTCTGCCAAGCAGTTCCATCAGTGAAATCTGCCTCTGAAAAGTCATAGGGCAGCACCACTCTTGCCATTCAGAAACGTTACTAGATACTTTACTATTGTTTGGCTTTGTCAGAAAACTACTTTATCAAGGCTGGAGAAAATTTATCTGATCTTTATGGATTTTCTGGTTCTTGACTTGTACCATTTGGGAGCAGTCTGGCAGATTGAGAGGTTCTCTGGAAGCCATGGTCAGAATGACTGAGCAGTAGAGAAACAGGTGAACCTTTGGTTTGACAGTTCTCAAGTTCAGTATCCTGTCTCCAACAGTGAGCCAAATAGGCCATTAGGATGTGGCCTATGCCAAGGAACATTTCTTCCTATCCTCTATTAGAAGCTGGCTTTTGCCCCTATACTGGATATATTTTAAATCTTCCAAAACCATTTTTTTTACATCTTTTTACAATTATAATTCTATTCTCCACAAACCAGCTACTTATGCATTCTCGTCAGTACCACTGTTCTAGTCAGTAAGCAATCCAACACCATCCCTAGCCATTATGCCAATTTCATTCAAGCTTTCATATTTTTCACTGACGCATACAGTGTGGCAATAATCTTTTCTTAAGCCACCTTTGATATCCAGTGCAAGTTAGAGCAGCACTGAGAATAGAGGGGGATGGAGAAAACACAGGGAGCCATCTACATCCTCTCCACTAGGAATACTGGACTGAGGATTAGCATATCTGAGGATATGGTCCTGTGTGTAGAATTTAGTTTATTCTAAGGTAGACATGGCTGTTGGATATTATTATTTGTACTAGAGTAGCCCCTAGGAACTGTAGTCCTGGGCCAGGACCCCATTGTGCTAGTTGTGATACAACCATAAACAAAAGGCAGTCCCTGTCCCAATGAACTTACAGTTGAGATGGTATCCATCTCTCTGGTTGGACTCCCATGTCTCATCTGCTCCCTTCCCTGCCTGATGCGTAGTTAGGCAGCATGTGAGAACGAGCTGCATAGGACAAGCTCTGCTCCATTTCCAGCCCGCACTAGGCAAGGGTGGAGTGGGGTAACACAGCGTCCCTCCCAGCAGCTAGCAAGATGTGCACGGTGATGACAGATTGCTGTCCCGTATCAATGGAGCATGATTATGGCCTGGTCTCTCTAACTACATCAGTTAGACTTGACAGTTCAGGGTGGAGTATCACTGCTTTACATCATCCAAATGCCAAGCATTTCATTGGCTTGACTTTGACTATGTATTTTCCATGTATCCTTGTTGCATTTCCTACAGCATAGACAGCGAACCTCAGCTGTTTACCAGAGGCTGGAAATAGATGACAGAAGAGGGATCGCTTTCATGATAGAGAAGTTACTCACTGTAGTAACGATGGTTCTCCGAGATGTGTCCCCGTGGGTGCTCCACAATAGGTGTCGGGCTCGCCCGGCGCCGCAGATCGGAAACTTTCCAGCAGTTTCTCCTGGATCGCACATGCGCCAGCGCGCACTGCTCCCTTGCGCATCCCCGGCCACGTGCGCGATCCGGTCCCCGCCAGTTCCTTGACCAACCGCCTTGGATGCTCCTGAAAAACACTAAACAGAGATCCGAAGCGGGGAGGATGGGCGGGTGGTGGAGCACCCACGGGGACACATCTCGAAGAACCATCGTTACTACGGTGAGTAACTTCTCTTTCTTCTACGAGTGTCCCCGTGGGTGCTCCACAATAGGTGACTACCCAGCAGTAACCCCAAGTAAGGAGGTGGGTAATCGGTTTATGTGCAGCTTGCCCCCGAAAGGACCGCTGTCGACAGACAGGTGTCCTCTTGGTATACCCAATGTAGTGCACAATGTTTGGCGAAGGTGTCATAGGATGACCAGGTCGCCGCTCCACAGATGTCTTTTAATGCAATGCCCTTGAAAAAGGCTGTTGACGCTGCCACCGCCCTGGTGGAGTGAGCCCTAGGCGGGGCCAGCAAAGGAGTCTTTCGAAGTTTGTAGCACATTTTTATACAGGACACAATGTGCTTCGAGATTCTCTGTGAAGAGAGACCCTCTCCTTTTGACCGGGGAGCGAGAGAGACTAGAAGTCTGTCCGTTTTCTGGAAGGACTTAGTTCTGTCTGTGTAGAAGGCCAACGCCCTCCTCACGTCCAGGAGATGTAGGCATGCCTCCTTGCTGAAGCTGTGAGGCTTCGGGTAAAAACGAGGGTAAAACTATAGGTTCGTTAAGGTGGAACTCTGAAGAAACTTTCAGAACAAAGGCTGGGTGCAGCCATAAAGTTACCGCCTCCTTTGAGAATACTGTGCAGGGCGGCGTTGCCATAACGGCTGCGAGCTCACTCACCCTGCGAGCTGACATAATTGCAAGGAGGAAGGTTGTTTTTATCGTAAGGAGACGTAGGGGAACTGTGGCTAATGGTTCAAAAGGTGGACCCGTTAGCATGCTGAGCACCAAGTCCAAGCCCCACGATGGTGGAAGCAGTTTCCAAGGGGGGTACAGGTTCACCAGTCCCTTCAGGAACCTGGTAACAATAGGATGGGCAAATACTGTGGGCCCCTCCTCTGCATGCCGAAAAGCAGATATAGCAGCGAGGTGGACTTTTAGTGAGGACAGGGAAAGTCCGCCCCTCTTGAGGTCCAATAAGTATTCTAGTATTACAGGTATAGGAACGTCAAGGGGAGCTAACTGCTTGGCGGAACACCATGCAGTGAATCAAGTCCATTTCTGCTTGTAGGTCTTCCTGGTGGAGGTCCTTCGGCTACTTTCCAGGACTCGTTGTACTCCCTTCCGTACATGTGCTTTCTAGGGAGCTGAGCCATGGATTAGCCATGCTTGTAGGCGCAGACCTTGGGGGTGTGGGTGCACTATGGACCCCTGGGCCTGCGTGAGGAGGTCCGGCGCCACCGGAAGGGGAAGCGGTGGGTGGTCCGACATGCGCAGAAGCAAGGGGAACCATCGCTGTTGATCCCACGTTGGGACTACTAGAATCATGCGGGCTCTCTCCCTTCTGGCTTTCTGCAAGACCTTGTGGATGAGCACTGGGCGGGGGGAAATGCGTAAAGTAGGGGGCCCTTCCATGAAATCGCGAATGCGTCCCCCAGGGACCCCGCCCCAATCCTACCCTGGAGCAGTACTGGGGGCACTTCTTGTTGTGCTGAGTGGCAAACAGGTCGATCTGGGGAAACCCCCATGTGTGAAAGATCGGTCGTAGCAGATCGGAGCGGATCTGCTATTCGTGCGTGAGTGCGAAGCACCTGCTCAGCTGGTCTGCTTTCATGTTGTGAGCGCCCAGCAAATACGAGGCTTTCAACATTATATTGTTGGTGATGCACCAGTTCCACAGTCGGACTGCTTCCGCACATAGGGCACAGGATCGGGCTCCTCCTTATCGATTTATATAAAACATGGTGGAGGTATTGTCTGCATTGATCCCGACTACTTTGCCCTGTATGTGGTCTCGAAAGTGTTTGCAGGCGTTGAACACTGCTCTGAGCTCCAGTATATTTACGTGCAGTGACTGTTCCGCAGGGGACCATAGTCCTTGCGTCACCTTGTCGCCGATGTGTGCTCCCCACCCTATGTGGGAAGCGTCGGTAGTAAGAAAAATAGAGATTTGTGGTTGGTGAAAGGGTACCCCTGTTAGCAGGTTCTTGGGGTTTACCCACCAATGCAGGGATCTGCACATCTCTGTCGTGGGCGACACCACCCTGTGGACAGTGTGGGATGCCGGCTTGTAGACACTCGCCAGCCAATGTTGTAGGCTGCGCATATGCAATCTGGCATTCTGCACCACAAACGTCGCCGCCACCATGTGGTCTAGCAGCTGCAAGCACGTTAAGACCGGCACCGTGGGGCTGTATGTAATGACTTGCACCAGCGAACTGATGGCGCGAAAACGGGCGTCAGGTAGATACACCCTTGCTGTAATAGAGTTTATGCGTGCCCCTATGAACTCTATGTCTTGTGTGGGGTCGGTCTTTGACTTCGCGAGGTTGATGACTTGGCCCAGCGAAGAAAACGTGTCTGCTGTTACGCGTATCATGCGTAGGACCTCTGCCTTCGAGGCCCCTTTCAATAGGCAGTCGTCCAGGTATGGGAATATAAATACCCCGTCTGTGCAGGTAGGCTGACACCACTGCCAGGGTTTTGGTAAAGACTCTGGGGGCCGAGGAGAGGCCGAATGGAAGAACCTTGTACTGGAAATGCTCCTTGCCGACCATAAAACGGAGGAAGTGCCTGTATGCCGGGTGGATCGTTATATGAAAGTAAGCATCTTGTAAATCGAGGGCTGCAAACCAATCTCCAGTGCCGTGAGTATGGAGGCGACTGTGATAATCCGAAAACGTTGTTTGCGTAAGTACCGGTTGAGGCCCCGAACATCTAAGATGGGCCTCCAGCCTCCTGTTTTCTTCTCTGTAAGGAAGTAGCGTGAATAAAAGCCTTTCCCCTGGAATTGCTCCGGCACTCTTTCCACCGCCCCTATGAACATAAGATGGTCCACCTCCTGTTTGAGTCTCGCCTCGTGGGAAGCGTCCCTGAGGTGGGGCCTGGGCGGAGGTTTCGGCGGTGGGAGCGACTGGAAGGGGATTGCGTAACCCGTGGCTATGATCTCCAGTACCCATTTGTCTGCAGTGATCTTTTGCCATTGGGGGTGGAACGGTCGGAGGCAATGATGGAACATTAGCTAGGAATGGCATTGCGCGATGGTAGTGATACGGGCAGCCCTCGACCTGCCCGTCCAACTTACTCTCTTGCTTTCTCTCTTTTCTTTTTTTTTTTTTTTGAAAAGAAACAACAATTTACACGTAAAAACTCTATCTAATCTGACTCTGGCCGTAGCCTGAGCGGATTCCGTCTGCAGCCAATGGCAGTTGAGAAGGAACTGGCGGGGACCGGATCGCGCACGTGGCCGGGGATGCGCAAGGGAGCGGTGTGCGCCGGTGCATGCGTGATCCAGGAGAAACTGCTGGAAAGTTTCCGATCTGCGGCGCCGGGCGAGCCCGACACCTATTGTGGAGCACCCACAAGGACACTCGTAGAAGAATACATGTTCTGTTCACTCCCTCTGGGGGCATCTGGCATTGGCCTCTGCTGGAAGACAGGATACTGGCCCAGATGGACCTTTGGTCTGACCTAGTACAGCTGTTCTTATGATCAGTTTCCCCTTCTGATTTTCTAGCACAGTATCAACTCTCATTTGAAGTGTGTACCCGTGTATTCTCCCCAACTCTTTTGTTCCCTTAGTGGCACTTGAGAGGCTTTTGGACCAACAAAGCGGATGTAAAAGCAAGATGCGTAATGTCTAATGTCTGTTGCCAGTTATACAATAGTAAGTCTGCAACCTTGGGTTATTAAACTGTCTCTCCCCACCCCTCAAAGTGAGATGAGGCCCTGATTTTCAAAGGGGCTCATTTCTCATTTGGGCATCTGTTTATGGGTCAGATTTCCCAAAATGGTCAGTACTCAGCAGCTCTGCTGTGACATTTATGGTCCCATTTTCAATAGCTCAGCACCTTGGGTGCTGAGTTCCTCCAACTGAGTGCGCTGAGCCCTTCTAAAAGGTCCAGCTAATGTCTCTGCACCCATTTTAGTTCCAAGAAGCATCACTGGTGTGAGACAGGAATGACAGAATTAATGGACAGAACACTGCTGGCTTTCTAGGAGATGCCTCTGGAGTAACTAGGTTCAGCAAAGATCCAGAACTCCTGGATGTGGGAATCTGGGTGTAAGTTGCCCCCTGGAGGCATGTGGCTCTGTTCTCTCCACACACACACACACACGCTCTCTCTCGCTCAAGCCCTGTAGCTGGAGAAGACAGGCTTATGCTGGAAGGAGCAGAGCTTGCAGGAAATGTAGGGATCAAAGCAACAAGGCCCTGAATGGCTGTTTACTTTTGCTGGTGTTGGTTATGAGGCCTGATATACACAGAATGGACAAACAGGGTGCCTGAAATAGATGATTTGCAGAGGACAAACTGCTGACAAATCACACACAAGACACTATAAAACGTGAGCTGTTATCAAGACCAGAGTTAAATGTTGAAGCAATAGCTCCTTCTCACCTTGTCTGAATATGGTTCCTCTGTGAGATCAATCTCTTCAGACTGCAACTTGTTTTCTACCAACATTTCCAGATCCAGTCCTCTAGTACAAGAGACTTTCCGGGCTAAAGCAGGGCCTAGCTTTACTACATGTTGCTGAACGCTAGCAGTCTCTGGCAGCTCAGCTAGCCAAGGGGGCAGTGTGCTTGGTGGGGTACTGGGCTGCTCAGAAGTGGACCTACAGGCAGATACTACACTGCAGTCAATGGAGCTGGGTGGGATGACCCTTTTTACTGGCAAACATGGTGCATCTGGACTTGACAGGGCTCCACCGAGGGTCAAAGGGGGATGATACAGTCCATTCGAAAGGCGTTCCCGGCTTTTTTTGGCAGGGACTGGTGGTGGCTGTGAAGGATTTTTTGATGGCATTCTTGCCTCGTTCATGCCCTTTTGCTCAGCTTTCAGACCTTTCTTAAGGACTGGAGAGATATCAGCCCTTTCAAGGCCTTGACTGCTTTTATGATGATTTTCCAGAGGTGTCCTTGTTATGTTGTGTATAATTGAAGTAGGCTGAGCCTCGCAGCAGTTAGGCAGGTACTGAATAGGGGCCCCACCTGAAGTCTCTGTTACTGAGCCATCCAATGTCCTAACTTTCCCCTTCTGAGAATCAGCAGTTCCTTTAGTTTGCATATGCAGACTGTCTCCTGCCCTCACACCACCACCAGGGGACTTAGGCTTTAGCACCAAGCCAGTCTTCTTTTTTGATATATCTAGGGCACCCCGAGGGAGCGAATCTATTTTCTTCCTTGTGGTCTGTAGATCAGTGCTGGATTCTCCTTGGAGGTCATCCAGTGACTGAGATCTTGGCCACTTAGTCACATTGTAGGTGCCATTCAGAGTCTCGCAGCTCCGGCAGACCGCTGCTGGTAAACTTCTGCGGTTCGTCTTCAGATCAGTGGTGCTTGGAGACTTGATGCAGCTCTTGGGAGTGTGATGTATGCAGCTCAACCGCATGTCCTTCTTCCCATGCTGAAGAGCTTCTACCGATTTAGTCAAAGGGAGAGTTGGATAGCTCGGCAATTGGTTTCTATTAACGCAGTGCTCACTGGCTGACTTTGTGGGCAACAGAGAGGTCCTCCGAGTTTTGCCTAAAAACAAAGAAATGACAAACCATTGTAGAAGAAATATACAAAAGCAGCACCCCCAGGTACCTGCATCACCACTGAATGCCTTTGAAACACATGGATTCTTCATTGCGAACTGAAAACATGTCTCTGTCTTGTTCCCACCCCCTCCGCTTTTTTTTTTCTTTTTTCTGGTGAGCAGCTGGGTTAATACAACTTTTTTAGTTTAGGTACAGATTATAAATTATGGTAACATTTGCCTCCTGCAGGGAAATAACTTACAAAAATCAAACAAATTGTTACAGGTTTGTGGCGACATTAAGCCAATAATCATCACATTTGGTAACAAAGTTAGAATGTTGAGAGAGGAGGAGACAAGCCATGTCCTCTGATTTTGTTATAAAATTCAGAGAAAAGGCTAGAAAATACACTTTATAGATCAAGGTGGGCTGTAATTCTTCTTGAGAACTCACTCTTGAAGAACAGATTTTTATCCCTAAATGCTGTATTTCTTTTGAACTAATATTTATTAACGAGAAATATGACCAGTGTGCTACCCTATTATTTCATGGTTTAAATGCACAGTGACTGCTTACAAAAGGACACCAGAGGCCTTTTGATTTGTTTGGGGACTGCACTAGCCTCTTTCTAGGGCTATGTTTAACAACTGAAGAATCTGATCAGTGCAATGTTATGATATTATGAAAGGGAGAAATGTTTCAAATGGACTAACCATGGCAGTAGTCTTAAATCAGAATTTCCTACTAGAGTGGAAAAAACTGGGAGGTATATTAGTATCTTATGTTCACTGTTTGAGACAAGATCATTTTACCAGAGCATATTTCCTTAACAGGCATGTCTCATGGATGTGTTGATGGAGATGACAAGGAGCTCTGCAAATCTTACTAAAACATACCACCTCATTTTATTGAGAAAGATATTTTCTTAAGGCGTAGAGCACTGTAAAATCTGAGAGTCACTGAATGATTGGGTCATTTCATGTATCCTGAACTTGTGATTGTTACTGCTTAGAAAAGTCTCAGAATATAGTCTGTCAGATTTAAAGTGCACTACTTTTAACTGATGGATGAGTCCTTTCAATATCACTTGCATTCAGAGCTTTATCTGGAAGATACTAAGACTTGGCTTCTCAATAATAATACCCAGTGATTGCTTTGGATATGAATCCAAATACATGTCAGGTGCCTGCTTCACTGCAGGATACCTGTTTAATCGAAGAGGAAAATTTTATTTCTTACACTCATTGGCTCCTCTTTCAGACCCGTAAAGGGGGCTGTTGCCCTGGGGCCCAGCGATTCAAAAGAGCCAGGTCTCTGGGTATCTGGGAGGGATGCCAGGGAGGAGAGGGTGCAGCACAGGCTGCCCTCAGCCCTGCCCTTTCAACCCTGCTCATTCCAGGAGCATGGAGCTGGGTCTCCCCTACCTCATCCAGGGGCCCAGGGAGGCTGTTGGCCCTGGTGGACAATTTACAAAACGTGGCATTTCAGGAAGCTACAAAATTTCACGGAAGGGGCAGGAAATGACCCCCCAGAGCAGGTTTTGTTTTAATGTTACCTTGTAAGGGCTGATCCACCTAACACTCTCTGAACACATCATAAAATATATATGAGACAATGCCTGTCAGGAAGTCTTGTACCCCTCGCTCAGAACCCATACCTCCAAAACTAGGCTTTCAGCCAGGACTGGGGACAGAAATATTCTTTTCAGTTTAGTTTTTTTCCTCTGTACAATTCTAAGGTCTAAGCTTGCTAGGAAGTTTCCACAACAAACGCCTGAAACTTCTTACGGTTTTTGTTCCCAGCAACCTTGTGAATCCTCCCTTTAAAGGAAAATGACACATGGTTATTGCATAAATTAGCCTTTGCAGGTGCAGATGTGTTAAAAGGTATTTGTTAACTTCCTTTTGTTCGCAGTTAGGAAGAATACACTCGTGAGCGTAGCTGTGCAAAACAAGGCCCTTTGAGAATGGAGGAAGGAAGGAAAACAGAAGAGAGAATAAAAGTTTTAAATATATTTAACAGCAGTCACCTTGATTCTGTTGTTCTCCAGGGGCAGACCCTGGCACTCAGGCTGAATGATTTGCAGGAGATGGACCCACTTGCTAACCAAAATAAAATCAGCTCTCGACCAAGTTTTATCCATGAAGAAAATAACGCCAATGCAAGACCATTCAGCATACAAATTAATAAAACTAGCACTCAGCTTCAAAATTGTTTTAAAGGATTCCCCAAATGGCCCACTTCTCTGAAAAACCCAGCCAATGGGTTAGATTGTGATCTGTAACACTGGTGTAGGTTAGGAGACATAGTAATAGCACCTTTCTGATTTACATCACAGTATCAGAATCCAGCCCAACATTTGTAAGTACTGTGGGATTTTTAAAGTTCCAACTGAATTTGTAGCAGTGATTCCTAAACAGACCTTTTTTTTAGGATCAATATTATTAGTATTAATTCATTTTCATGAGGCCTTGTTACTAAGTAACCCAACACCTTTCATAATGCTTTTTCAGTGCTATCATTTGGCAGCAACGTGTCTGCACTACTGGGCTAAATGTATTCCAAAAGATTTAGGTATCCAGGGAAACTGGAGTGAGCGATCCAGTTAGCCCTGAGCTGTTGCCTTCTCTCCTACTGTACGGGAGAGTCCAAAAGCTGTATTAATGCTTTCATTTTAGGGCACTAATCCGCGAGTTGTTAATTCAGGCTATAGGGCTGCTTTCCCTTGCTCAGTTCCCCTTCTATGTTCTGGTACATCAATGCCCAGTCTCGCTGTGCTACTTCCTGGAAAAGAGGAGACTCTCATGACCTGTATCATCTTCCTCAGACAGCCAGATTTACCAGCAAACATGTCACGGGGCAGCAGAGCAATGATATCTGGGGAAAAGATTTTCATGGAGAAGAAGGGGGCTACAGCAGCAGATTTTCAACTCAATCTTTATTTTGAGAAAAATCACTCCACAGAGTGAGTTATGGATGGCCCCTCTTCCTTAAGTCCAGATTTCATTAACTTCACTTGAGCTTTGTTTCCTGTGGTTACGTCTCCTGGGGTTTCTCCAGCTGTAGTGACACTACGAAAGATGTGATGGCTGGCACAACAGCCGGTCATGCCTCCATCTCTCTCTTGTCAATGACAATGTATATTGGTATAAATACAGAGTTAGACATGTGACCTGGCTACCTGCTTTGCCATTTCCTCTGTTGTGCTAGAGAGGAAGGATGATCCAGTGGTTATGGTGCTAGAATGGGGTTTAAGTCCCTCCTCCACCAATTCTTCCTGTATGACTACGGGCAAGCCACTTAATGTTCTTGTGGCTCAGATCCCAAACAGGATTTCCTGAATGCAGAGAGATGCTGTGAAGATAAATACATGAGAACGTGGGAGTGGTCTGTGATGAGACCTGCCATGTTAGCATCTAAAATAGCTCTTTCTACAGATGCTGATAGAGTATGTAGCAAACAAGGATTTGTCTTCAGACTGGAACAGAGTCTCTGAAAACTCGGAACTGATGCCAGGAAAATTAATATCTGCCAGTAACCGGCCTCTGGACTTGAAATGAGAAGAAACCGCCACCCCTTCCTGAGAGTCTGCTTCCACCTCTGAATGCATTTCCCTGTGCTGTGAAAAGCAGATGGTTGTCTGGTTGTTCATTGGGTGTTTGTACTAGGCTGCTGGTTATCCTCACTAACGGGAGAGAGCCAACTGAAGGAAGTATTTTGGAAACAAGATGCATATACATGTGGTGCGTGGACTTCGCAAAGAGGGGACACTCTTCAGACCAACCAGCCTTGGCAGAATCCTACCACCACAAATCGAATGAATCCAGTACATGGAAAGCACTGAATACACAGGTTGGTAGAAATGATGTAAAAATGCAGCAAGCCAACGCTGAACAGCAATATGCAGCATTAGGGGGTCTCAATTCTGGAAAGCTTCCACAGAAATATTAGCTTAAACATAAAAGCAAGCATTCAGAAAGCAGGCAGGCAATGACAATTGCTTTACAAACACAGGTTTTATTAAACTAAAGAAAACATACAGGCAGCAGTTTAACCTTAATGCTAACGCCTTCACTAAGAGGCCTCTTGTGAATGTAAATGAAAGAAAATCAAATATAGGACTCTGTATGTAATTTTTACATTTTTTTAGAAACGTATGTAAATTAGTATTTTTTCTTTTTTTAATCACCATATACAGATTTCAGTCACACTTGAAATACGGTCATCAAAAGCACCCACCTCAGCAAGGGAATTAAATCACAAAGGTCAAGTAGTGCAGGAGGCTCAAGTTCAAGTAGATAATTCTGATCTCTTACTTGTTATGGCTTGTGGAGCTTAGAGCATTATGGAATTGATGCATTTGGGTTCCTGCCATACCATGCTTTCTGGTCCCTACATGTCTTCAACTGACACACTAATGGACTAGGTATTGACTCAGAGGAAGATTTTTTTACCCATTCCACAGCTAGAAAAAGGGAGCTGCAACGACAGCTACCTGAAAGGGGGAATGATGTATTTTTCAAGCACGTTTTTGATTTCCTGTTTGTACTAGCCATTATTGAGGAGTCCCAGTAGACAGAGACAGAACCAGAACTCAGATGTCTGGAGTGTTATCACCAAATTCAATTGACCAAAGGTAATTTAACGGATAACAGTTTTACACCTTTTTATACAATAAACAATCTCCTTTCACACAACTGTTTGCCTTCTAAGCACTGGAAGGTAGCCTCCACTGAGATCGCCTGGACATTTAGACATCATCTCCAGACGGCACAAGCCAGGATAACTGAGAGTCTACATAGTAGGTGCATCTTGCTTTCCCATCTTGGCAATGTTTGGATTCAATTGGCTTGCTGAGGTTCAGGCTAATGCTTTAATATCTCAACAACAGGCCCCTTGGCTGGCAAGAGGATGCAACATCTCAAGCAAATACACAACACCACTGTCCGAAATAGAGAACATTCTTTTCCAAAGGTGGTTGGGTTGTTGGTTTTGCTTTTTTGTTAAGGCTGTAAACAAGTTCTCCCAAGCCCCAATAAGAAGTGAAGGGAGTTCCCCTTTGCTCATAGTCCCTTAGCAATAGCTATGAATCTGAGTACCAGTCTCAAGACTACAACAGGAGCTGGAGCAGGAGGAAGATGGGGATGGAGGCCTGGTTTTCTCAGAACAAAGTCTCCAGATCATCTGCTTTGCTTTTGTAATCCTATGTCCTCTGTCAGTGTAAAAATCCCAACCATAACAAAAAGCAATGGCTCACGGAGAGGGAGAGAGAGTGTGCGAGGATGAGGAGCAAGAAAGCCAAGTATGAAGCAGCTTTGTTTTTAGCTGGAGCATGGAAGCAGACAAGATGCAAAAGTCATCTGCACAAACAAGCAGGGCAGGTCAGTGATTCTTTTTGTTCTCATTACCATTTTCCAGGTTTTCACTGCTTTCATAGCAGCCAGAATCCCGGGGGGAGCAGCCACTCAGGCCCTGGCCTTCTATAAGAAGTTTCTCCTGGGACCCCGACTGGTCGCTGTTACCTGGTGGGGGGCGAGAGTGCACAATGAAAGAGAGTGTCAGAGCAAGACTGGTGCATTTTCTTGCACTACCATCTTCATTTCTTTCCCAAACGCTTACTAGCACCCACTGTATCAGCCCAGACTTCTGAGCATTAGGGAGGGATTGCTATCTGGAAAGTAATCACAACGGCGAATAATGCTGCTGAGAGACAAGATATGGTTCACTCAGATTGTGCCTATACTAGCCATGGAAGTCGACCACAGATGTGTGATTTTAACTATGCCAACTGAGTAGCTAAAATCAACATATCTATGCCTGGCTAACTTGTCTGTCAACAGGAGAAGGTTGATGGGAGCATTTCTCCTTTCGACCTTCCCTACTCGTTGCCTCTCGTGAGGACCACAGGAGTCAACTTTGACTCCAGAGGATCACTTTTCCGCATGTGTGAAATCAAACCCCACAAGATCGACCCTGAGCCGGCTGATCATCCACAGTACTGTAGATTAAGTTCCAGAGTGAGAACAGGGATGTGAAAAATAGGAAGTGCAGCAGGGATTGTGTAATGGGATAGCATCCAGAGCCTCTGATTAAAACAACCAACCTATCCTGCAGAGGGAAGCCTGGGGAAGGATCAGATGGAATAACTGGCAGTTCTTCCCCAGGATGAGAAAAAGTCAATGGGAAAAGTGTGGTAGGAATTCCTTCATCTCTGGCTTTGACGACGATCCACAGCACTCCCAGCAGGGGGAATCAGGCTGTGTGCCAGATTCCAGGATTCGGCCCTTACAGTCTGGTCAAACTCTTTTGTACAGAAACTAAATTCAGGACTGGAGAAATAAAACCACCAATTGCCTGCTGCAGAGCCGCCGTTTATGTTGTGCCATTCTTCCTTCAACAAATGCCAAAAATTGCTCGTCTGATGCCTATTCTCAGAGCATGAAAAAAGAATAATTATGGAGCAGAGACAGAAGCTGCTACTCACACAGGCTCCAGCTGTCTCCTTCCCACCCTATTTGATGTCCACTCCCCTCACATGGAAGAGGAATTCTCTCTCTCCAACCCCTCCCCCCACCCCCCCAGCAAAGAACGCCTTACATTTTTAAGCCAATGTTAGAAAGTCACTATAAAATTTATTACGGCAAAAAAGTTAAACGACATCAATCTTGCAAACTATGAGGAAAAGATCCTATTCAGTGACAAAAGTGCCCCAAACCAAAGAGGAAATACCCTAATGTTTGTACAGCAAACCCTCGATTTAACGGACCCCAATATGATGGACACTATCCAACCCAACCCCACCCCACCCCGAAATGCCAGGGCTGGGGCCAGAGGAGCCACTGGATCAGCCAGGGCTGGAGATGCTGCCAGAGTCGCTGTAGGAGCAAAGACCCCGCTGCCGAGCTCTCTCTCTCATCTGCTGTGTTCCTCCCAGGTCTCAGACAAAGTGCCCCCGATGCGCCTTGCAAGGTGCCTCCAGTCTTGCAGATTTGGATTTAACAGACTTGAGGCATTAATGGACAGCCCTCCCCCCTCCCGCCCCCCACCACTAGTCCATTAAATCGAGGGATTACTGTAATTTGAACTCACTTCTGGGGAAAGACAGAAAAGTTAGGATGGCTCTGCCGAGAAAGTATAATGGAGGCTGCTTACAAATGGTACAAGGAGAGTCAGAGGAGAGTGGAGAAATGTCACTGTTTGTGAACATGTCAGCCTACAGCACAAATCTCTTAGAAGCAGCACTGGACCCATTGACTGTGTTAGCAATGTTTGATTTCCCCATGAATGAGCCGCATCTTGTTCTTTGACTAAAAATCTGACAATTCAAGCTTAGCTGATGTATTTTTTCCCCTTAAAAATTACACCCACAATCACAGGCCAGCAGAATAAATAACTGTGGTAGAGCGGAATGCAAATGTAAAACCATCTATGATTTCCTAGAAGCTTAGTTATTTAACATAGACACCACAGACATGCCTAGACTAGATTAGAAAACATCATCAGAATCCCTCAGCTAGTTTCTGTTCCCAGAAGTGGTCAAAAAAAGACCTCACCAGGGACTGGGAAAATTCCAAAACCTGCTTACTATCATATTCCTGTAATAGTTCCACTGCTGTGAGCAGAACAGCTCTGTGCTCAGGGTCTCGGATATTCAGCTCATCCAAATCTTCCTCCTCCAGCAGCTTGAAAGTGTCCAGATCTTCATAACCATTGAACAGAAAAGTGGGCATGTGCTCCTGTGTGGGGGGGAAAATAGGAAAATACTGAGATTTACATCATGGCAATCAAATCAAATCAAATCAAATCCAACACCAGAAAATAAAGGACTGTTTAACCAGTCTGGACAGTTTCTCCTTCTGCTTTATCTTCCCAACAGGTTATTACTTACTACTCGTAACCAACTGTAATACAAAAAATGACCCCCTTCCACTCTATTTACCGTACATGCAGGGCCTTTGTTACTCACGGCACAGGAAGAGTGTAACAATATATATCCACAGACTATCCCAGTTCCTTTGTCTTTCAGTGGGACAGGGTATTTAATAGGCTTCATTTGTGCATACAGGTTCTGATTTGATATTCCAGTTTTCTTGCACAGTTGTAAAGTCTCATTGTCAATTACGATACCCTCCATATGCCACACTGTACACCAATTTTGGCAGCATCTTTCTGCAACAATGCTCTCAACACGTAATCTTTCCTAAAATGCTTAAGTCCCATTTTCAGACGTGAATTAGGCACTTTGGTACCTTTTAAAGAGACCCAAACTGCTTGAGGTATGTCTACACTGTGGCT
This sequence comes from Carettochelys insculpta, assembly GCF_033958435.1. NCBI lineage: Eukaryota > Metazoa > Chordata > Testudines > Carettochelyidae > Carettochelys > Carettochelys insculpta. Next base: position 96,214,670 of record NC_134139.1, read on the forward strand.
GGCCCATGCCAGCTGTGTCAGGCTCACAGGACTTGAGGCAGGGGAATGTTTGAACATGCAGTAGACATTTGGGCTGGAGTCTGGGCTGTAACACCCTGTAAGGCGAGAAAGTCTCAGAGCTCAGGCATCAGCACCTGCACCACAACTAAACAGACCAGTCAGCCCAAATCGGATGGCATAGGCCAAACATGGGTTTTTAATTGCAGAGGAGAAGTACTTTAAGCACCTCTGTAATGCTTGACAATGGAACTTCCAAGATTTTGATTCCTCCCGTTTCTTTTACTTGAGCCTTTATATCCGAGACCACCTTTTAAAGATTGGTCTTCTTTATTGAGCAACGAGAAAAATATAATGGATTCATTTGTTGCATAATGAAAGAAGAGATTACATTGTCACCTGACACTTCTGCATTTTGCACAGTGATCTGTGACGATCACAGTGCTTTTAATGGCTTTCTGCCTGCAGTTGCATAGCTTCATACATTTGGTGGAGCCAAATGGCCACACAGGTACGTCTCGAAACAGATTTACACATGGCCTTTTTTACTGCTTCATATTCAGGCTTTAAAAATATTAAAAGTTAAATTTTTAACAGTGTGTTTTAAACACCACATTCCAATAATAGCATAAATCACTGAAACTATAAGCATCTGTGTTTGAATTTTATTCCCACTGCTCTGCAGAGCCCTTAACTATGAATTAACTGAACAACCTATTTTGGCAATGTAAGAAAAAAATAAACCAGGTGGACTTTTTCCACTACTGTTAGAAATCAACAATAGTTTAGCAATGCAAACAACCATATCATAAAGAAATTATAGCACTGCAGAATATATAACACTGTCTTAACCACTGGCACTATGACCTTCCTAAACCTTCAAAGCCACACCTGCTGCTGGATTTAGAATCCAATCTTCTGAAACAGCATGCTACATAGATACACAACATGCCATGTCTCATTAGCAACAGAGTAAGAGGAAGAATAAACTAGAGGCACAGCAGTTACCTCCAACCCGTCTGACCTTGAACTTGCTGGAACAGGGACAATCAACTTCCTTATTAAAAGAATCAAGACCTAGTGACCTTTGATAAAGGCTAGCTTTTTGGTGGCTCTGGCACCACTGTGGCATGAGTTAGGATCCTCACATGTATGTAACTGAACCCTTCAGTAGTCCATTACACTTGATGATACTCATAACTACACATCAGCAATTTTCCCTCTGTAAGTTAAGAGCCAATTCTATTTCTATTACACACACAGTGAAAATTCCACTGGGTGCAGGATTAAAACCTGACTGTACAACCCTTAAAAACTCAATTAACTCAGCAACTTGCCCCTCCCCCTCCCCACAGCAAAACTGTATCAAGACAGAGAGAGAATGAGAACTAACCTTCAAATTGATACGATCAAGGAGATCCTCAACAGACTTGGGCTGAGGTGGTCTTCCTTTCCGTCGCCTCCTTGTGGGCCGCTTTGGCTTCTCTTCCTCCTCATTTAATACATCCACATAGATAAATTTGAAAGTGCCCACTTTGTTGTTCAACAGGCCCATCCAAGTGCCCATGGGAGGTTTGCTGATTATATCTATGATATCACCTTTCTGAAGGCCCAACAAGAAAGAACGAGGCAGTTAGGTGCATATTTCCTATCAATACTCAGGCAAACTCATCATCCTCACTCCACTCAGACTATGCATACACTAGACACAGAAGTCGACCACCAATGTGCAATTTTAGCTACGTCAATTGCAGAGCTAAACTCAACTTATCGGCAGTCAAATTCCATGTCCGTCTACATAGAAGGAGGTCGATGGATCATTTTTCCCATCGACCTTCCTTATTCCTCACTGCACACAATGGCAGTGTCTACATGTGCCCCAAACTTCGAAATGGCCACGCTAATGGCCATTTCGAAGTTTACTAATGAAGCGCTGAAATGCATATTCAGCGCTTCATTAGCATGCAGGCGGCAGCTGCACTTTGAAATTGACGCGGCTTGCCGCCGCGCTTCTCGTCCAGACAGGGCTCCTTTTCGAAAGGACCCCGCCTACTTTGAAGTCCCCTTATTCCCATGAACTCATTGTAGTGTGGTGGATGGTTTTTCCATTGCAGTAGTTGATCCATATCCTCCAGATGCAGTAGCTATGTAAATGGAAGAATTTTTCCATTGACCTTGTGTTGTCTACACCAAGGGTTAGGTCAGTATAGATGTGTCTCTCAGAGGTGTGGATTCTCACATCCCTGAAAGATGTAGCTATACAGATGTAAGTTTGTAATTTGCAGTGTAGATTCTCCCTATGGGACTTGTCCAAAATTCAGACAACAAGTTAGTCACAGGTCCTGGCATAGTTCCCAGGAGTGCACACTTCAATCAGTGGTTCTCAGTTATCTATGGGTCACTGCTGGTTTGTAGAGCATGTACTGGTGCTTTCCAGCATTGGGCTTTTAACATAGTCAGGCAACTGAGAGCCTCTTCCTTGTGAATATACTGCAGCCTTTGGCATTTCAGGAACCCCAGCCAAGCCAGGGATCTGAAGTTTAAACTTCAACTCCCTTTATTAGGTACAGTACAAGAAGGTTCCTACAGACTCTGAGCACACAGACCCTGACTGCATCTTGTGAGAGACATCTTACGATGGGAGGCCCTCTGGTAATTACCCAGGGCTAATTCTAAAGAGACTGTACCAAATAGAATAGACTCAGGTTGTTCTAACTGGGTGCAGGTGAACTAGCTCTGGAAGCATAGGAGGGTAGCTCTAGAAACAGTGTTGGAAGTGTACAAAGGTAAACTTTATACTAGTTTTGCTAGTACTCCTCACCTCCAACAAAGCTGACACCTTTTCCCCTACAAAGCTGGCTCAGGACATTTATTTTATTAGGAATAGCAACCCTTAGTATTTTAAAAAGATAGTACAGCAGTAGGCTGTGTTACAACACAGATATCTAGACTAGCTCAAATTACAAAATGGGAAATCCAAGTAGGCTACAGGGACTTATTCATAAGAAGGCATGTGACAGCCGTGTAATTGGTTATTAGCACTTACTGAGTTATGTTAAAGGAAATTCTTCTCTGAAGGGCACCTTAAATAGGTTTGTCCCACCCACCCAAGGCTTTTGAAAAGAATTGTCGTGCTCCTGGTCTGACTCTGCTGAGTTTTTCTGGTTGCCTGCTGATACTCTCTCTGAAAATTGATTTTTCAAACCTGGGCCAAATGGAAGATAACTTACAGAGTAACTTTTCAGTTCCATAGTTGGTAAGCCCCTCCCACCCCCGACTTTTTTCATACACACCCTTCATTTTCTTCTCTGCCTGCCTGCCATGTTAAAGTGCGTTTGCTTGGATTTTAGAAACGATTAAAAGCTACTCATCCATAGGCAGAGCCCTACGAAATCATGCCGCATTTCAGTCAATTCCATGGTCACAGGGTTTTAAAAAAATCATAAATGTCATGAGTTCAGCTATTCAATGAAAATGTGAAATGTCACTGTGTTGTAAGTCTAGGGGTCCTGACCCAATAATGAGTTGTGGGCGGGGGTGCGTCCACAGGTGAGGTTGCAGTATTGTGCCCATTACTTCTGTGCTGCTGCTGGAGGTCGCGCTGCCTTTAGAGCTGGGCAGCTCTAGAGTGGTGGCTGCAGGCTGTGAGCCCAGCTCTGAAGGCAGAACCACCACCAGGGCAGAAATAAGGATGGCATATTCTGGGGCTGCAGCCCTTACCGTCTGCAGTGCCCTTGGCAGAACTTGGCTCTCAATCGCCAGCCACCCCATCCAGTCACCCAGCTCTGAAGGCAGCAGCACAGAAGAAAGGCTGGTGTGTACAGTATTGCCACCTTACTTCTATACTGCTGCTGGAGGACGCCACCTTCAGAGCCACTGAAGGCAGTGAAGTAGTAAGGATGGCAATACCATGATACCCAAAAATAACCGTGTGACCTCCTACCAGCTCCTTTTGGGTCAGGACCCTCAATTTGAGAATCACTGGTCTCCCCTGTGAAAACTCTATAGTACAGGGTAAAAGCATAGAAGACCTGATTTCATAGGCAACTGGTAGTGGGGGGAGATGATATTTCATGGTCTGTCATATGTTTTTCATGGCTGTGAATTTCGTAGAGCCCTGCCTATATTTTATTACTGTCCAATCAACTCCTAAGAGCACAGGGCAATACTAGCAAGAGGCAGGCAACGGGAATGGAAAGGAGTACAGACTCAGCTAAAGCTCAGCTGAGGGGACTAAATGCTAGCCTTCCTCAGCCTAAGCTCTTAGTGACTCTTCCCTTCCAAGAAGAAAAACTGGGTACCTTAAGTTTCAAGGAGTCAGTATCGTAAGGGCTGGGTGTAAAATCAGTGTGAACCCTGGCTCGTCCACAGAAAGGTCCCCTGTAGGGAGGCTCTTCATCATCACCATCTTCAGACTTGACGCTCTCCCGATTGCTGGCTGAGGAATCTGTTGTGCTCACTGTCTGACCACCTGTGTGTGGGAACCAGAATAGCAGCTTACACAAGTATGCTTGTCAGAAGGGCTCGTCGACTCCTATTCGTTTATTCCACCATCAGAGATGAGATGCAAACACAAAAATGCTATTTAGAACTTTATTTACTGTGGAAATCTCTGCCCTGCAGCAACAAAAACGGAAGGATTCAGTTATAACTGAACTTACTCATTGAGCTCTGACCACTTAAAGAGCTTCTCAGGCTTTCAACTGAACCACCAGCTTTCAGTTTGGGCTTATCCAGAGGATCGGTCTCTGGCTGTGGTGACTGAGGAGAACCTGGCATTACATCAGGGCTGGAGTCCTGAAAGAGATTTGAACCCATTTCAGATTGTCAGGTTCCCATGCAAGATGGCAAGGACTGCTTGCATCTATCTCAATAAAAATCTGGAATATTTCTACTACCTTACCAGCAAGGACAGAAGTTATTATAATGTATTGTTTGCATTATGGTAAGGTGTCGGCAAACCAACTGAAGTCAGGGCCCTGTATAAATACATAACAGGAAATAGTCCCATCCAAGACAATTTACAATTGAAAAAGATAAACAAAAAGGTGAAAGAAAGGGGGCATGACCTCCTTTTATTGGGGGTAGGAGAGGAAGAGAGAGGAAACCCTCTCTCCAAAATTAAGTAATTTGCCCAACGTCACACAAAATCTGTGGCAGACTTTGGAATGGAAAATTTTGAATTGCAGTCCAGTGCCTTAATCACAAAACCACTCTTCCTCCCCTTGTTCTCTCTCATATTACATATTAGACAACCATTATGTAGACTAGCATTTCTTAAACTGTGTTCCGCAGAAAACTGGTGTTCCAAGAACGACTCTCAAGTGTGCCACAAGTCTTTGGAAAAATAATTCAAAGTTTTACAATAAATAGTCATATTATGATAACAGTAATGGAAAATACTGAAACAATGTTATTTCTACATCTCGTGAGAGTGGTAGTAATCTGCCAACACAAGGTCGACTATAATTGTGCTAGCCTCCCCTCTCCTCTAATTTTCTCTTATTTGTACAACAGCGTAGCAACTACCAGTGACGTGCAGCGCATGCATAATGCTGGCATGATGGCCATGCTGTCAGTCAGCTGGTTGATGTCAGCCAATGTGCACGTGTGGTGTGTGCTGGTTTATTGAATTAATTATTTCCACGAATATGAGTAAACAGAGTAAGTTACACTTCTTAAAAAAAAAAAAAAAAAAAAAAAAAAGCCAGAAGTGAGTGAAAATACCACTGCTGAGGAACCAGTACCATCAATGAGAAAAGTAAATTTTCATAGGTGTACAATATTTTTATGTGGTTGTTTGGTGTTCCATGGCCTCAAAAAGTTTAAGTATAGTATATTTAAAATCCCAAACTAAATATTTTGCTTTATGTGTTTCTTAGAACAGCCTTGCAGAGAAAGATGATCCTACACACACAACTCCTAGTTAGGAGTTTTAAAAATTAAGATACTAAATATTGTACTAATAATGCTTGCAATTTAAAAGAATAATGCAATTTTCCCAAATAGCAATTTGCAGAAAACAAGTAAAACTGAATAGCACTGTGTAAAGCAAACAAATAACAAGGTGGGTGAAGTAAAGGCTGGTCCTGAAGAAGCGTCCTATGACTTCTCAACTCTCTTACGAGCACATTGTACCACATCACCAGAAACACTTGGACCTATAAAAGATATTACCTCACTCATCTTATCTTGCTCTTAACCTGGGAGCAACACAGATACAACACCTCAAACAGATACAGAAATTTTAAACCTCTTGCAAAAAATTATTGCCATTTTCATTTGTGTACACGAAGAGGAAAACAATAAGAAAAGGTAATGTAGGCAGAAAAAATATAAACAAAAGCAACGATGCTTAGACAAATATATGAGGGGCAATTTCTGTTTTCATACATTCATGTATTGCAGACAATCCAAAAGCATCTTATCCATATTGAAATTGTGACAGCCTACTGGAAGAATGGCTATAACAATCATTTCCATTTCCACTATTTGCAGTCAGGACAACGTTTGCATCTTTTTGAACACATGCCAGCTGCGCAGAGGCACTTAGTTTGAGAAATGATGCCACAAAGCCAGATGATAGAATATTCAAAACTGTTTGCAGCATTCAAAAACAAAACCCAAATAAGTCCAAAACCCAGTCCTGCTGATACACAAGAATTGTTGGCATTTTCACAGATGTGCGGTCACAAAACTATTTAAATGAAACCTATTATTTACATGCTGCGGAATCATCAGAAAATATCTCCCCAGCATATCAATTCACAGGTCAAGTGACTCTCCAGACAAAGCAGAAGAGCAGGAACAGATCAGTACCCCTTGTGTACACTGTTTTTCCAATTTCTCTTTTTCCTAGATCGAATATCCAAAGGGTTGTTTGGCCCAAAGAGCTTATCTTTAAAGTTCCATAATACAATAGGAAATGTGATATTTGTTGCCGCTTGCTATTTCTTAATTGAATTGCCCATTTGAAATGAATGTATAAAAAATATAATCAGCTTAGGTCCTCTTTATGAACCATTGCCGCTCCGTACACATACAGAGAGGGGTTCTGTCTGTGACCCACACTGCATGTGACTGAAGGTAATACCACATGTTGAGCTTTTAAAAATTCAGTGATGGAACAACTCCATGTGTATTATTTTGAATATGATTAAATTTAGTTATTTTAAAATTTTCTTGCGATTAGTAGCATTTATATGGTGTCAGTGCCTCAAAACGGCACCCCATTGTGTTGGGAACTATTCTTATGTAACTCACTGGTAAGTGTGCATTACAAGTGGCCTCCCACTCCCCGATTTGCAAAGGGTCTGAGTTTGTACAGTCCCCAGATAAACAGCCTTGTCTCTTCAGCTCAAGCCATAATAATAGCTCATGCTTTTAGCTCTGACGTTCACCAGATTCAATCCCTGTGTGTCAGCCCAGGTGGCAGTTGGTGCACAAACAGAATACAGTAAATCCTTGATTTAACAGACCCCAATTTAATGGATGTCAAAAATAACAGACACTGTCTGCCAGCCTCCTCCACCTCAAATAAATGCCGGAGCTGCCGCCGGTGGGGCTGGGGTCACAGGAGTGGCTGGGGCTGCCAGGGCCAGAGGCTGCCAGGGCCACCACAGCAGCTGGGGCCACCAGGGCTGGGGGAGCCACCAGACGAGCCACTGGGGCCACTGCAGCAGCTGGGCCTGGAGGAACGGCTGGGGCTGCTACATCTGCTGGGGCTACTGGGGCTGGAGGAGCCCCTGGAATGGCTGGGGCCGCTGCAGTAGCTAGGGCTGGAGGAGTTGCCAGGTCTGAAGGAGCAAAGAATGCAAAGAACCCACTGCTGAGCTCTCTCTCCCGAGCCCGCAGCGTTCCTCCCAGATCTCAGGCAAAGTGCTCCCTAGTGCGCCTTGCAAGGTGCCTCCAGTCCTGCAGATTCAGATTTAATGGACTTGCAGCATTAATGGACAGCCCTCCCCCACATTAGTCCGTTAAATCAAGGGGTTACTGTATAGGACAGTCATTGCCACACAGAGCATACAATTGCACATGGAAATTCTGGGCTGGTGGCATGGGTTTGAACAAAGAAGCCACATCTGTATGTGAAGTGATGGGTGTTGTCCATTACATGGATGACCCATGAAATGACTGTTCAGTTGCACTGGTTCTGCAGTTCTGTCTCCACTAAACTACACAACAACTTTACCATTGCTTCTGGGATGCGTGTGACCAATGCTCAGCCCTACTCTTTAACAGCATCAGGTAGCCCATTCTCAGGGATCTCAAAAGGCACTAGGTGGGAAGACTGCCAAGCAGAGCTACTTCCTACTAAAGCAAGCCCATGGGATAAGACGCTGAGCAACATGTTCTTTCCCAGCCTATAAAGCACAAGGGAGAGGGAAAGGAACCCATCCCAAACCTCCCATTCTTGTTGCTCCTTCCTAATAGATTTTTCAAGAAGAATTATTACAGAACTGTTCTGGATAGTTGCTAAATTTCTCTCCAGCATCATAGAGTGATAGCTGGTCACACTGTCCTGGTGCTGCAGGTCCAGGTTTAGCAGGACAGTTATAATTACAATTTGATAGATATCACTTGCACTAGCTGGGATTAGTCTGCTCCAGTAAAGAAGAAACATGGATCACTTCATACTGGGGCAAAAATCCAAAATTATTATTGTCAACTGAAATTGCACCTAAAGGTCCCAGCCCCACAGTACGAGGCACTGCACAAACAGATAACAAGGAGAAGGCCCCTGCCTTGAGGAACCAGATTTTCAACATCAGAGCTGAGTACTGTTCAGTGAATGACAAAAGAGACAAACACCACCTGGAGTTATGTACCCAAACTGTCCCTAGAGGTCTCACCAGAGGACTCCAGACCAATGAACACTAAGATATATTTGTTCACCAAACAGCTTTCTAACAATGCAAGAATATGCAAATTGGCTGCTGATGCATATTAAATGGCCGCTAGAGGGTAATATTTATTACAGAAAACTTTGCTTTCCCTGCTGGTTGGTAAGCAATTACCTATACATTTCAGGTGGAAAGATTTATTTATTTTAGTTCGTTAGACAGTCCACCAAACCAAAGAACACAACATCCACCAAAAGGGACTTTCTTGGAAAGAGATTTATTTTGGGCAGAGCAAATTCCAAGCACAGCTTTACAAATGCATGCACTTATGGTTTCTTCTTAGAATGAATGGTGTAAAGCTGTGATGGAGTAATGACAGAAACAGAGATGACTATCTGTTTTCATAGGCTGTTGCAGAGGGAGCAATATGATAGTTAGCTCTATATAAGAGAGGGGAATTGAATTTTATAGGGAGTACAGTTTATCATGTCAGTTGCATTTTAAAACATATTTTTAAATCTGTATAAGGAGCCTCTGCTGTTTTTATTGGTGCAGAAATCTAAAGAAATAATAAATAAAATGACAGAGGTGGAAACTCATTTCAGGTATTTAACCATCAGTCATCTCCCTCTGTTGAACACCTAAGAGGGAGATTTAGATTGCACTCTCACAGTGAGGCTTCTATAAAAGACACTTCACGGTGAGGGGTTTTAGAAGAACACAGAAATCGCCATATCACAATTTCTTTCTGACCTCACTGGCCCTCTGGAAGATAACTTGAAGCATGAAGATCAAGAGCCCTTACAGTTTTTATCCTAGCCATTATAGTCCATTATGAGCATTACATACCTGCTCTGACAGAGAGCTGCTATATTTTTTAGACATCCTTTTTTTCATGGTTTCTTTTACAGACTTCACCTTTTTGCCAAGAGATATACGGGAAGAGGAGGGCGATTTGATCACTTCTTTATAAATGAAGTCTCCTTCTTTGCCCTGCAAAATAAAATAGGGGGTGGCCATAAAATAAGAGCAAATTCTTGCTATTCTGTCTGCTTGTTACTTCTCACACCAGCACTCAGAGCAAAAGGTATCCCGGGGTGACACAAAGGTAGCACTGCATTTGGTTCACAGCTCTCACTTTCACCATGGAAACCTTCTCTTTTCTGACCTTGACAATAAATGCAGTGCATAAACAAACAGTTGCATTCTCATATCTTTTTCTTGCTTCTCAGGTCTGATTATAAGAACCTGTTAGCTGCCCTAGGGGTGCTAAATGAAGCTGGGGATACAGTAGGGGGCATTCTTCCCACTTTGAGTTACCATTGAATATTCAAATTGCTAGGCAACACTATCGCTGAAGGATGAATTCTTCTGAGACATTAAATTGTTGTCTTGTCCTGTCCTTTGCTTGTTCTGTAAAGACTTCCTAGTAGTCTCTTTCAAAAGTCAGCATGCTAACCCACAGCCTTATTTGGGTAACTACATTCTGCCTACCAGAATTTCCATTTTCTTATCAATTGGGTAAGCTGCATTCTCTCTTCTAAACTGCCATATAGGTTTGCTATGGTTGTTTAACACAGTTGCTATCACACAGGGTAAGTGGCTGCGCCAACTGATTCTTACAGACAGCGTTTGCACAATGTCTGTAAAGCACACTATTTCTGCAAATGGTTTTCAAAATAAATAGTATAACACAACTCTGTAAGGAAGGCGCTGGTGGCACCTCTGTAGCCAAGGCTGCTTTGAGGTTTGCACTGCAAGCAGGACTAAAACTCATTTCACACTTTAATAGCTGAATTTAGTCTCCGATACGGTGCAATAACCCTTCAGGGGATGACTGAATTTTCCACAAGAATATTATTATTTTTTAGAAAAAGGTGACAAAAAACTCTTTCATATCCAGCAACCCCAGGACCAGGAGGTTGCTGGATGTTAAAATATTCCATTAAATAGAGAACAGTTGCAGGATCCCCAGCAAGGAGGCAGGGAACCCCACCAGCATCGCAGCTGGGAGCATGTTGGGGCACGTAGCCCTTCCATCAGCTCCCACCCTGGAGAGCTGGCTGGGGGAACTCTGGAAGCCCTGGGGCTTGAGGGGAACCCTGGGGCAGGGAGCCAGCAGAGGGAGGATCTCCATTGGCAGCTCCAGCCCTGGGACCTGGAGGGGCTGCGGGACCCTGGCAGCCCAGGCTGGGAGCTGGCAGGGGCTCAGAGCTCTGCTGGCAGCTGCAGCCCTGGGGATCTGACTGGGGCTGGGGGTCCCCCAGAGCTGGGAGCCCCTCCAGCAGCTCTCAGGCAGGCGAGTGCTGAGCAGGGGCATCATGTTTGTACTGGTTGAACTAATACCAGATAAAGCAGAGTTTACTGTATTATCATGACAAAAAACACACATGCAACTGCCAAAACAAAGCTAATCCAGTTAAAAATGCCATCTCCCTCCATCTTCTAAAAGTCACTGTGAAGACTGACAGTCATCAACACTAGGTTTCTTTCCCTTTCAAAAGACAACCTCATTGCTAACTGTATCGTTTCTTTTACTCAAGTTAAAGATAAACCTTTGTCTTGTGAATTCTAAAAAGACATTAAACTAATGCAATTAGAGACTTTCAGCAAATCGACTTGATCTGCATGCAATAGTCTCCTATGCCTATCCTTATCACTGCTGGTCGGAGGGGAAAAGCACAACGCAGTAAATTCTTGTTTAACCACTATTTGATCGAATGGCACAGTCAAATAATTGGGATAACTTACAGCCAAGCAGCTCTGGTCCATGGACACTGGCAGGAGCACAGAGAGAGCAGAGGAGCCTGCAGGCTGCACTCAGATTCAGGACAGAGGGAAGCAGGGCTAACGTTCCAAGGAGACTGCCCATTAAGAGATAATTAATTAAAATTACAATGTAAACACTAGAAGAAGTCACATGGCACCTTACAGCCTAACAGATATTTTGGAGCACAAGCTTTCATGGGCAAAGACCCACTTCATCAGAGGAGGGTCTAAATTTATAGGCGCACGAAAAGGAGGGAGCCCCAATCAAGAGGAAGGCCAGAGTTGACAAGGTCAGTTCAGTCAGGAAGGATGTGGCCCATTATCAGTAGTTAATGTGGAGTTGTGAACACAAAAGAGGAGAAACTGCTTTTCTAATTGGCCAGCCACTCCCAGTCGCTGCTCAATCCTTGGCTGATGGTATCAAACTTGCAGATGAATTGCAGCTCTGCAGTTTCTCTTTGGAGTCTGTTTTTGAAGTTTTCGTTGCAGGATGGCTACTTTTAAACTTGCTATTGAGTGTCCAGGGAGACTGAAGTGTTCTGCTATTGGTTTTTGTATGTTACCATTCCTGATGTCTGATTTATGAATAAATGGACACAAATCAGTTATCAGGAATGGTAACATAACAAACCATAGGAGAACACTTCAATCTCCCCGGACACTCAGTAGCAGATTTAAAAGTAGCCATCCTGCAACAAAAACGTCAAAAACAGACTCCACAGAGCAATTGCAGAGCTGCAATTCATCTGCAAGTTTGACACCATCAACCAAGGACTGGACAGAGATGGGGAGTGGCTGGCCAATTACAAAAGCAGTTTCTCCTCTCTTGATGTTCACACCTCCACAGCTACTGATAATGGGCCACATCCTTCCTGACTGAACTGACCTTGTCAACTCTGGCCCTCCTCCTCCTTTCCATGAGCCCATAAATTTAGACCCTCCTCTGGAACCCCCATGCATACATCTGACAAAGCAGATCTTTGCCCACAGAAGCTTATGCTCCAAAATATCTGTTTGTCTATAAGGTGCCACAGGACTTCTTGTTGTTTCTGAAGATACAGACTAACTCAGCTACCCCTCTGATAATTACAATTTATATATTTTTTCAAAAAAATACAGACAGAAGACCTGCCAAGTAACCATCAGGCAGTCACTTCTAACAACCACAATTAACACTTTCTACGCTATCCGATCTTCCCCTTTTGGCCTACAGATACTGTCTGAGTGCAGCTGGCAGGCTCCTCTGCTCTCGCACCCAGCATAAGCTAGTCACACTGCCTAGAGCTACTCACCTGAGATTGTATTCTGCTGGCAGGGGGTAACAGTATTCTAATGTATGTGGAAAAAGACTGGGAACAATATTCTGCATACATTGTTTGTTTGTTTCTTAATACGTAATCTTGTTTTTCTTTAGTGTTATGCATTGCCAGGTATGCCTCTCTATTATCCGGAATATTTGAATATCTGGCAAACTCCCAGTCCCATGGATGCTGGATATCAGAAGAGTTTATTGCATCTAGATTTCATAGTTTCCTAAAACAAAAGGTAATCTGAACAAAACCTGGCAAATCAGTTGAAGATACTAGCTGAAAGATATACATTATGTGCTTATAAACCAAAATAAGGAGGAAATTCATTGTGTACTGATTTGTCCAGTTCCGAGAAAACTAAGCCTTCCTAGATATTTTATCATATAGTTCCTTCTGGTTGCAGATTTTGCAACAGGAACTTTTGGATCAAAGTAATGCACCTGACAGTTTATTTTTTATGCTGCAAATAGCATCAAGGGGCCAGGAGCAGAGGGAAGGGACTATCAACTTTGTTAACAGGACTTCTAGAATGACTTCCATCCAGATACTACAAAGTCTCTCTCGCACACCAGTGAATTAAGGCTGAAACACCACAGTGAGAGGTAAGCATTTTGGTAGATGTTTTACAGATGGTCGTGGATTAAAGAATTTCGAGGCCATGAAATTGGTCCCCCACCTTCCTTAAAACACCCTCACCTCGGACATACCCCACCTCACAAAGCCCAGAGTGCCCCTCTCTTCTACCCTACACTCAGACCCCTGTATGCCCCTGCTAATCCACCGAGTCCTCAAATGTCTCCCTACTCTCTATATATCCCCAGCAATGCCCTGCCAGCTCCAGTGCTCATGACAGCCTCTACACACCCCCACTCACTGCAACCCCAGCCCCTCAGCTTCATCCACAAAGGTCCCCACATCCCCACCCCCAACCTCACCAGCCCCAACATTCCTAATTGTCCCACCCCTTACCAACAACTCTCCCTCAGCCTCTCTCCCCACTGCCACCCAAGAACCTCCTGGTCATTCACAGGTGCCTCTCCAGCTAAGTGCTTGGCACCCAACCCAGGGTGGCTCCTCCCAATTCCAGTCACTCTGCAACACTCAGGTTTGGCCTGGCTGCCCATCACAGAGGTTGGCTGGGCTAAGCTGGAGGGAGTGGCATTGCAAACTGGCTTGCTGAGTTGCAGCTCCACTCTGTTCTATTACCCCACCCCCAGTGGTTAAAGCTCCTCCCTCCAAATCAGGGGCCCCAAGTGCTCTGAAGGTGGTCGTTATCATCATCATCATCTTCCTCTATCCTGGTCACAAGCTAGATACTGTCCCAGAACCAGGCTGCTGAACCTCAGATATCACACACACAAAACTTGCCTGAGCTGATGCGGTTAGACAATAACTCAGCTAGGAATAGTACTGAGATCTAATCCTGTGCTGTAACCACCTGGTCATACTTCTTCTCACGTACAGTATATAAATAAACACACACTCAGCACGAGAAAGCATTGCAGTTGGTGGTTAAAAAAATTGTGCTCTCTAGACGGCTTACTTGGATCTCAAAACTGCTATTATAGAGCTAGGCTACATTTAACTCTACCAAGGAGATTTCAGAGTAACACAGAAGAGAAGCCTCCTGCTATTTCAGACTCAGCCCTTCCTGCCTTGTACTCACCATTTGTTCAGAGTTGTTTCCGATGTGCAGGGAACGATTTGTCAAGTCAAATCCTCCAAAGCTACAGGTTCTCTGTGGAAAGGAGAGGATTAGTATGGGAACAATCACCTCACAAACAACTCACTCAAGCTTCTTCTCTCATTTGGGGAGTGTCACTGATAACACACACATGTACGTAAAAGATGAATATGGGAAAAAGGATGAGAAACTGAACAATTGTGCATCATCCCCATGAATCATGAAAAGAAACTTCAGTCAATAGCCTTTTCCCAGATCCTTTGAGTGGTCTAGTCCAATACGTTTAGCATGAAAAAAAAATCTACTCATATTATGCAGCAGGTCTTCCAGTCCTCTGGCAACCTCATTCCAGCCTCCTTTCACATACCCATCCAAACTAGTATCTGTGTAGTGAGCGCATCTCCTGAAAGGAGCTGAACACCCTCAACTTTCACCAAAATCAATGCATGAGCTAAGAACCTTGTAGAATCAGGCCCTGGGGAAAGAGGGGAACATAGCTTCTGTCCCAAAAGGGATATACCAAGAGAGGTTTTATTCCGCAAAATAACGGGTCCAGCTGAGGCATCTCTCACCACCTCCTTGACGGTACCAAGTAGCTTTGTCACCCGCAGGAGGGAAAGTAGGTTACATTTACAAAGGGATGATTAACCCAGTGGCATGACTCACTCACTGCTCCTCAGTCCTAGCCAAAAGCTGGTATGATGTTGATGATAATTTCCCTGCCTAGAAGTATCAGCACTATGTCACTGGTTCCCTCCCAAAAGGACAAAGCCACAGAGTGACCAAACGCACTAAGCAAAACCACATGTCCATAGCAAAAAAACAAAGATCTGGATGACCGCTCTGTACTAAAGCTCTTGTGTAAGCTGGAAGAAGACTAGCTCCTTTGAATTCAGGATACAACTACTGTCTTTTGACACAAACTGTTTGCTGCCTCCCAAATTGGGACACCCTACTGTAGTGACCTTGCCTTGTTCCTGTGAATTTGTGTTGGGGTTTTGTTTTTTGTTCCTTCCACCAATAGGAATGACATGAGACAACCCCAGAAAACAAGGTTGCAACAATCAGTATTTATTTGTACAGCATCAGTGGTGAGATGTGGTAGATGATTTACAGACAGGTAGTTCTCTCTTTTAAATGACCTCTCTCTCTATAGTTAGCTGCAAAGGGATGGGAAATACCCAAAGAACTTTGCTATGCTTTTTTAAGGCCTGATCCAACACAGAATGAAGTCATTTGAGAGATTTCTGGTAATATCACCCACATTGGATCAAGTATCAGAGAGGCAGCCGTATTAGTCTGTATCCGCAAAAACGAGAAGTCCTGTGGCACTTCTAACAGATTTATTGAAGCATAAGCTGACACTGTGCTCCGAGAAATCTGTTAGTCTATGAGGCGCCACAGGATTTCTCGTCATATTAGATCGGGTTCTTAGTTCTTCAGATTTGCCTCACATCCAGGAATGGTCAAAAGGCCTAAAGATAAGTAACACCTACTTACTAGCTGAGAGCTACTCAAGGAAAAGCCCAAAGACTGTGATTTGCAGAAACAAGACCCACAAATTACAGCACCCAGTCAGATTAATCAGTCCCATTTGAACAAACCTTTGTTGTACCTGATTGGTTTCTAATCAGGAGATGTGGGACTAAGCAGAACAATAAATATGGAGCTGCAGAAAGCTACATGACCTCAGACCTGTGAAAGGTGCCTCTGGGTAACACTGCAGGTGTCTCTAGAAAGCTAGCAGGGCTACAGACTCAGGCACAAGCCCAGAGAATCAGCCTTTGTTCCTCTGCTCCCAGAGCACTCGGGGCAAAAACATGTGATCTCCAGTTTCAGTGAACTAGCTTCAGTGAACACTTCTGTACTCCCAGCACCACACAGCCTTCTGGGGAACTGGAGGAGGGAGAGGGAACTTCCAAACAAGGAGAGCAACAGTAAGACTGGACACATACACACAGAGAGGAAAAAAAAAACAGAGGAAAAAGGAAAGACAGCAGAGAGAATATGGACAGGAAAAGAGATGCCAAAATTGCACTGAGAGGTGGGAGGCAATTTAGGAAAGGGTGTGTGCACACTGGACTAAGGGCAACCCTATGTCTCCGGGGGTATGCCAGCAGAAAAGGATGAAGAACAATTAACAGTCACATTGGTCAAGGCTAGCTCCCAGCTTAGCCGTGAGAACTGTTTTCAAGCATTGGTTATAAAAAGTGATACACTCGCCACACGAGCAAACAATTAAAATCTGTGTTTCAGACATAGCACCTTTTACTACATCATCGGGACCTTCTGTGCCAAGAGCATTCTCACTAATCCCACCTTGTCCAGATAACCTAATACTGAAGTGGAACAGAACTTAAAGGATTGTTCTCAACCACTGCCTCTGAAGCAAGGCAAAGTAGCTCTTGCAGCAGTCTCTGCAAAGAAAGTATCCTTTGGTTAAAAATAGCCATTGTATAAAGGATTCTGACTGTCCCCTTCTGAAAACAGATATGTCCCCTTGTAAATCTTTAACCTTTACTTTGCCCTTTCACATTGCTCTGATTGTTTCTGGTAATATTGTACCAAAGAAAAAGTCTGTGGATGAATAGAGGGATATTCAATGGAATGGTCATGCAGTCAAAAAAGCCCCAACATATTAGGATGTTGGGAGGAAAGAAAAACTGATGTGAGTCAAAAATTTCAAGCATGCCCAAGTCACTGAAACAAATTACAAAAACAAACAAGACAAGACTGACCACTTCCACTGAATACAAAGGCATTACATTTCCCTGAGGTTGCAGCGTTACCATTTTAGAAAGGAGTGAAGGTGCTTGATGGTCAGGAGAAGCTTATCCGTTTTCTGTTTTAAAAATAAATTTATATAAAGCTAATGAAGTAACCAATGCTCTTCTTTTCTTCTCCAATTTTATCGATGTGAACAAGCTAATGTGTTCCATTATGAGACCTCCATAATGAGAGTATTCACATATTAAATGATTAAACAGCTTCCCCTTGGAAATGGCATCTGTATTTACAAGAAGACAGCATCAAAAAAGCATTTCTACAGTACACGTGGTACACCCTGAGAAGAGGTGAGGAACCAGTAGATACTGGCACACTGTATATACCCCGCAAGTATTTAATCTGCAGTAAAACACTAAACTAAACTTTATGGGTTGAGCTAAAAAGCAGGAACAATGCTGGCTGCAACCTCACAGGAAGTGGAAGGCCACCTTCATGACAGCTCTTTGACTCACAGACTTTTGGTGAATTCTCAAAAGAACCCTTTTAGTACACCGGTCCACTGTGGTGGCCCACTTCCGCTTGGCCTCCTCATCTTCATCCAGTAAGCATCTCCTCAGGTCCTGCTTGTCAGCTTTGCTGAGGGTCCTGTCAGTGACGGGACGCACCAGCTGCGACAGGTTGAGGTGACTATAAAGGCTTCTCTCCACCACGTAAGTGATATTGAACTCACTGACCGAGGTACGCCCTCGAAGCTTTCTGTTTGGGAAGCCACAACCTCCTCCCCCTTTGGCTTTGTGCCGGAGCAGCTGTAGGTCACAAGTTGCAGGAGACATGCCTTTCCTGGCAGGACGCTGGCAGAGAAAAGCTCTGGAACAGGAATAGTTAGCATCCATTTTCTTCAATCGGATCTGCTTCCTGACACTCTGAATCTCCTCTAGGGACACCAGGAGATGGTGCTTGTGCCTGTTGCTGTCATAAAAGCAAATACTTTCAGTACTTACCCCATGACTCAGGGAGCTGAGGCCCTTCTTCATCTCCCCATCAGTCAAAGAGCGGCAAACCTTCTGAGTCTTCTCCTCTTCTGGGTAAGAGAAAAATGTCCCTAGCTTCTTGGGGGGCTTAACGAGGCCACGGCTATCTGTTTTGTTGAAGGTCTTAACCAGCTTCCTATTAGCTCCCCAAGTATCTAGGCTGCTGGATGAAGGGGAAGTGGTGAGCGAGTCCGAGTCATCCTCAGGCTGCTGCTTCTCAGAAGAGCCATCAAAGTAGAATTGCTTCTTGTGAACTCCAGAGTAAAGTGCTGATTTGTCATCCAGTACAGGAGAGTTGTCAAGCGAGTGCTCATCCACACCTAATGGTGACAAAAGCGGCACAACATACACATCATATTTCACTCTTATCATCTAGTTTACGCATACACGAATGTATCATTCCCTGGAGCTTATTATGTGCTGACTGACCATTTCTTTAAATGAAGACAACACCAAAACGTAGATACTTTAAAAATGGAGAAAATATTCCTCAGTACTGTGATGCACAATGACCAATAGCATTTTTGTTGGTGGACTGATTTGTAGCAAATTTTCCCATTTCCATAAGAAAAGCAAGAATTCTGGGATAACCTTACAAAGAAGTAGCCTTAAGGAATATTTTAAAAGGACATTATCAAGACCCTTTCAGCAATTTAAACATCATTCTCCCATTCCCAGTGATGTCAGTAATGAACCTTTTTAAAGTTGAGATCAGGAGGTTTTCTCCCAGGAAATGTTTTTCCCCAATGACAGCACACACTGTTTCATTATATCAATTAGAAATAAGCAAAATACTACTACGACTTCTGCACTTATATAGGGCTTTTTCTTTTGCAAACCTCATGGTACTGTAACGAATGAGTAGAAACTATTTTCTTTAGTTTATAGGTGAGGAACAGAGAAGTTAAGTGGCTTGCTCAAGCAGGTCAGTGGCAGAGATGACACCAGACCCTAGGTGTTCTAATACATCCTTTATACACCAGACTATACTCTTCTTGTTGGTTTCTTATTCTCACTCAGATGTTGCTGAGAAGTTGGCAATGGGCCAAATTCTGCAGTACTTGACTGAGCAACATTCTTGGTCAATTCTAAAACAGAAGTAGGTGCAGTTGAGGATTTTGATGCATTGATATTTACATATTTCTCTTAAGACAACAGGGGCAGATTTCCAACACTCAATACTGCCACATGCCAATGGTATTTCCCTCTGAAAGACATGGAGCCAAGCCCACGGATCATATTGAAAGGCTAGAGAGCTTCCTGGGGGTGGCACTGAGTCCTATTTACATTTCCTTAATATGCCTGTGAGCGAAGGAAAGTAGGTCAAATTGTGGATATATCAACCTCGGCATCCCTTCAATCATTAAAAACATGCTTTCAACAGCACTACGTATTATAGGGTATGAAAAATGATTTTTCAGGCTGAATTTTTTTTTAAAAAACATTGGCTAGGATGAAGATACAGGAATGGGAGTTAGTCTGCTTTTGGGATTAGTAGAAGATAATACACTGAAAACATATTAATGTGTAAGGGGTTAGAAAATATTTTTTTCAGATTTTTCTAGTGAGCATCTTTCAAGCCAGATGGTGGCTACGTCTACACGTGCCCCAAACTTCGAAATGGCCATGCAAATGGCCATTTCGAAGTTTACTAATGAAGCGCTGAAATGCATATTCAGCGCTTCATTAGCATGCAGGCGGCAGCGGCGCTTGGAAATTGACGCGCCTTGCCCCCGCGCGGCGCGTCCAGACGGGGCTCCTTTTCGAAAGGACGCCACCTACTTCGAAGTCCCCTTATTCCCATGAGCTCATGGGAATAAGGGGACTTCGAAGTAGGCGGGGCCCTTTCGAAAAGGAGCCCCGTCTGGACGCGCCGCGCGGGGGCAAGGCGCGTCAATTTCCAAGCGCCGCTGCCGCCTGCATGCTAATGAAGCGCTGAATATGCATTTCAGCGCTTCATTAGTGAACTTCGAAATGGACATTTGAATGGCCATTTCGAAGTTTGGGGCACGTGTAGACATGGCTGTTGGATGCTGAGTTAGGGAAAAATGGCAAAAAACAGCACACACACACACACGACAGATCTGCCCAATATATTTGTATTTCTTCCTAAGTACTTACAGAACTATCTTAGACAGCCTGAATTAATTTTTAGAGAATCATGAAACTCTCTTTTAAACACTAAACTATAGTTTATAGGGCTATATCCGTCCCTGCTGGAACACAGATGGCTTCCAGTATTACAGCAGGGATGAATTTGGACCACTGAATTAAGTTTTGGTATTGGTAAACTATCCTAATAATAGTGAATAATTTTTTACATGCATACAACATTGTAGATCTAGCCTTGGCCTATACAAAGCTGTAAATTCAGAGTTGAAGCTTCCTGTTTAACCTTCTGTTCACCCTGCTGGCGAAAGATATTTGCTGCACACATCAGTTGAAACCTCGACCTCTCATCAGTGAAGGTACAGCCAGTTAAACGAAAGAATGGTTATGTGCCAGATTTGTCACCCTTTAACTCAGAATTTTCTGGATTTGATTAAGCCTTAACATCACTTTCACTGAACTGCTCAGTGGTTCAATTGCTTTATTTCTTTCCCCAGTGTAACAGAATAATAGTTCTCAGGAGAGTGAATAAGTGTTGACAAATTACACTAGCCTATTGAGTAAACAGGTATTTAAACAATTTGCAAAATATGCAGCATGTGCCACAGGCCACAACAGATATTGTGCAGAATCAGTCTGCATTGGGGCTGGGCAAAACACAGCCTGCAGGCCAAATCTGGCCCGCCAAGCCACTGGGTCTGGCCTCTCCCACCATAGGTCACAGCCCAAACCCCTGCACTCCCTGCTGCTCCCATCCTTGGCTCCAGGTCACAAGCCTCTCCTGCCCTAGATCACATGCCAAACCCCTGCAAAACAGTGCCCTGCCCCAGGTCACAATGGTCTCTTTCAACCAAACTCCCTCCCAGACCCCACACCTCCTCTTGCACCCCAGTCCCTTACCCCAATCTCCCTTTGCACCTACCCTCCATCCCAGACCCCGCACCTCCTCCATTAATATCATGGAAAAGTGCAGCCCTTGACCACTTCCCAAATTTTTAGAGTGGCCCCTGCATAAAATATTATTGCCCATCCCTGGTCTATATCATAGACCTGCTGAGCTGCATATGCCATATTCAGAAGTTTGAGGGCTGGGGCACACCTGCCACAGCTTGGGGTTTCAGCCCCACTCCTGCTGAAGCCTCAGGACCCTCTATCCCAGCTGAGCTGAAGCTCCTACCCCAGCAGCCCTGCTGGACAGCACAGGTCCCTTCACATTTCAGTCTGGTAGGTGGAGTTGTGTGTGGGGAGGTGGAGTGTCCATGAGATGCATGTTAATTGTACAAGAGTTGCCCGTGGCTCGCAATCCATGGTCTGGCCATGTCTGGCACAGAGCCTTCACGACACCAACAAATACGAGTTTTTAAAATGCAACGGTGAAAAAAAAATAGCAGAGAATTTGCAAGCACCATTGAATCAGCCACTGGAAAAAAATTATGGTAAAATACCAACAGATTCAGTCATCAAATTCCATTGTCCAGTCTAAATCTTCATTTAGCCAGCAAAGGAATCTGTGGAAAGCATGGGAAGCTCTCTCTGGAAATGAACACGGAACAGTTCAGTGAACGCCTCTTTTCTTTAGAAACAATACAAAGAGTTGGAGAGTCCTGGCAAAATTTCCAGTGGGAGTTCCCTGACTTGGGAGTGGGGAATTTCTACGGAAATTCTATTAAATGTGGTAAACCCGGTGGTAGACCCTTACCTGGAAGCTTCCAAAGCCTTCTAGAAGGACAGTATACTGCGTTCTATTTGAAGGCTAGGGAGTGGGCGGGTGCAGCCCGCCCACGACTAAAAGGCCCCTCTTAAAGGGAGAGGGAACCCATTAAAAAAAAAAAACCATGGCCCCAACAAAGTACGGGGGACAACTAAAGAGAAAACAGGGACGGGAGTGGAGGTCAAAGGTTTAAAACGAGGGAACCAGAAGGGGACACCAAGCAGAGAACCCCGGATAGCACCCACTGCCCCTCAAAGGTGTCGAGAGAGCCAGTGGACGCCGCCCAAAGGAACTCTGCCCGGATTCGGATTCGTGAGTGAAGAGCGGAACAGAAATAGGCCCCACAGTCACAGGCTTCCCCCCCTGCCAGCCTCCTCTCCCAAGTGTTATAAATGGCTACCTTGGCCATAGCCAGGAGGAGGCTGACGAGGCCCCACAACTTAGTGGGGCCACAGATGGGGTGTGCTAGAATGAGAACGTGCGGGGAGAAGTGCAGCCAGAACCTCAGCAGGAGGTTCTGGAAGAGCCGGAAGAGGGGCTGCAACCTCACACACTCGATGTAAATGTGGCCATGGTCTCCCTCGTGCCACAAAAGAAACAGGTATCCGGAAGGGGGGTGAACTGCGCCAGGTACACACCCATGCTCACCACCCCATGCAGGATTCTCCAGCTGATGTGCCCGGCAGGCCGCGGGACCAGAGAAGAATAAAGGCTGGCCCACCGGGGCTCCCCACCCTCTGAAGATGGTAGAAGGTCCCGCCACTTGTGGTCTGGGCGGGACATGAGGATGGGACAGTGGAGCGTGTGAAGCACAAGCGTGTACAGATGATGTCTGGGCGCGGTTCGAAAGGGGACCGGCTGCAAGGCGTGCAGCCGGCTGGGATGATGCAGGTGAGGAGGGCGGGAAGGCTCACGGAGCCGGGGGCCCACGGAAAGATCCAGAGGGCCAGGAGTGAGAGGGTGGCGGGGTGCACCCTCTCGCAAGACCCAGCGCAGGTAGACGTGAGCAGCGGGTGGCAACGCGGCCTTCACCTCGAGTACGCGCCAGGGAGAATGTAGGGTGGAGAGCCTCATGCGCCGGGCGAGCGCCGGGGCCTCCATCCAGTCTCCCCGGCCGTAGTCCAGGAGGTCTCCGACCCTGGTGATTCCACCAAGGACCAGCCTCCGGCACACCGCGGGGCACTCCGCCGCCTGCACACAGAGGTATGGGTTGTGTAGCAAGGGCTCCGCAAGGAGGTCTTCCCCGCCAGGTGCAGAGGAGATCCTTGTGGAAGGCCGGCAGCTCCGAGAGGTCTTGCGGATGGCCTCTCAAAGGCAAATAAAAGAGCTGCCGGTCGTATCGGAGCCCTTGGAAGCGACGGAGGAAAGCGTGCGCCAGCGTACTCCATGCTGGACTATCTGCACTATTGCTGTTAAGGAGTCCCTGCAGGGCCTGGAGGCGGAAGACATGGACCTGAGCACGTAGGCAGGGCAGGCCCTGCCCTGCCCTCCCTCCTCTGGGAGGTGGAGATGAAGCACCCCTGCAGGGACCCAGTGCAGTCCTGACCAAAAGAACTCCAGAACTACCTTCTGGAGGGCAGCCAGGAAACCTGGGGGTGGGACAAGGGTGTTGAGATGGTGCCAGAGCATGGACAGGACTAGTTGGTTAAGCACCAGTGCCGTCCCCCGGAGGGAGAGGCACTGGAGCAGCCCTGCCCACCTCCGCAACCACTCAGCCACCCTGCCCTCTAAACCCTGCCAGTTTTCCGGCGGAGAGGGATGCGTGGCAGATAGAAAGACGCCTAGATAGGATAGCGGACCCGCGCTCCACCGAATGGCCTGAAGTGCAGGTGGGAGGTGGCCCACCTGCCACCCAGCCCCAACCATCAGGCCAGAGCTCTTGACCCAGTTGACCCGGGCAGAGGAGGCTGCCGAGTAAACGGCTTGGCAGACCTCCAACCGCACCAGGTCTCCCGGGTCCTGGACCACAAGAAGCACGTCATTGGCGCATGCTGACAGAACCAGCCACAGCTCTGGCTCATGGAGCACCAACCCCGTCAACCTTCATCGAAGGCGATGGAAGAAGGGCTCGATGGCCAGAGCGTAGAGCTGGCCCGACAGCGGGCAGCCTTGATGCACCCCTTGCCCAAAGCTGACCGGAGCAGTCAGGATCCAGTTGAGCTTGACCAAACACTCAGAGGCAGTGTACAGCATCCAGAGAACCCGACGAAACGGGGTCCGAAGCCAAAAGCCCGCAGAGTGCCCAGGAGATACCCATGGTCCACCCTGTCGAACGCCTTCTCCTGATCCAGGGACAGGAGGCCGAACGACAGACCATCCCTACACCCGAGCTCCAAGAGATCCCAGACCAGATAGAGATTGTCAAAGATGGTGTGGCCTGGGACAGTGTAGGTCTGGTCGGGGTGGACCACGTCCTGCAGCACAGACCCCAAACGATGGGAGATGGCTTTAGCGATAATCTTGTAGTCTGTGCTGAGGAGCAAGATGGGACACCAGTTCCAAAGGTCGCGGGGGTCCCCCTTTTTGGGCAGCAGGGTGAGGACAGCCCGCCTGCACAACAGGGGGAGGACCCCGCTTTGCAAGGACTCGGCCCAGACACTGAGCAGGTCTGGACCGAGGACATCTCAAAACATGCAGTTGAACTCCACGGTCAGCCAGTCCATGCCCGGGGACTTGTTGGTGGGCATGAGATGGAGGGCTTCCAAGAGCTCAGCCAGAGTGAGAGGGAGCTCTAGCTGGTCCCGGTTGCCCGTGCTGACCAAAGGGAGTTGGTCCCAAAGCACTCTGCAGGCGTCGGCGTCGGTCGGATCTGGGGAGAAAAGGGTGGCATAGAAGGTGCGAGCCCTCTCGCGCATCTCCACCGGATCCATAAGAGGGGTGCCATCCTCTGCAAGGAGGCAGATGATATGTTTCTTGGCACCCCTCTTTTTCTTCAGGGCATAGAAGAAGCGGGAGCCGCAGTCCATCTCCCGAAGGAGCTGGATCCGCGACCTCACAAAGGCCGCCTGTGCCCGAAGAGCGTCGAGGGCCCTGAGCTCGTCCCACTTCTCCCGGTACATGCCGCAGAGGGATGGATCTCCGGGGCTGGCGACCAGGCGCCTCTCCAGCTCAAGAGCCTCCGGCTCCAGCTGTCCTATCAATGCATCCAGCCGCCGGCTGGCCCCCCGGCTATAGTCACAGCAGAAGAGCCATGCGCGCATCTTTCCCAGATCCCACCACCACTGTGCTGAGGTAAAGGCACACTGTTGCCTGCGCCAGGCCAGCCAGAACTCCCAGAAGGACGCCACGAAGCCCACATCCTCCAGCAGCTTGTTATTAAAATGCCAACAGGCCGACCCCCGCTTCCCTGGTAAGAGGGAAGCCTTCACGGCCACTAAGTGGTGGTCCGAGAAGGGGGCCAGCCACACGCTGGAGGAGTGGGCCCACGAGAGATGGTGGCGAGAGATGTAGATGCGGTCCAACTGGGAGTGCATGGATTTGTGGCCCACCACCCGGACATAGGTAAAGACGGTGTCCTCATCTGGGTGGTGGCTGCACCAGACGTCCACCAGGGAGCGATGATTGACAAGCTCCCTGAGGACATCCGCAGCGGCCGGGCACTGCTCTGTGCCCGTATGGTCCCGTTCCTCGAGGGTGGAGTTGAAATCCCCGCCGAGGACCAGGCACTCGTAAGGATCTATGGAGCCAAGGAAGGCCGTCGCCTGCTGGAAGAAGGGTGTTCTCTCCGGGCTGGATGTTGGGGCGTAGGACGTCGACGAGGTGGCGGGGCAGCCCCTCCACCCGTACCCGGAGATACAGCAGGCGGCCTGGCATGACCTCGACACTCCCCAGCACCTCGAGCTGCAGGTCTGGGGAGAACAAGGTTGCCACCCCGGCCCGATGGGCCGAGAAGTGACTAAGGTGGACCCCGTCTCCCCACTCCAGCCACCAGCTGGCTTCGGCAGCCGGAGTAGTGTGGGTCTCCTGGAGGAAGGTGACCGAGTACCCCCGCTCTTGGAGGAAGGAGAGAACCCAGCACCTTCGGAGACCCGACCCTCAGCCCCTGGTGTTCAAGGTGGCAAAGATGATCGGCGGCATTTAGAGGGCTGGGGAGGATCCTTGCTGGAGGGAACGCCAGCGGTCCCCATGGGGCCGCGCAGCAAGCCTTGGCCGACGCCATAGGTGATTAGGGCATCACGGAAGCCGCGGGCCCATTGGTAGGCCGTGGCATCCCTCCTCCTGGTCCCCTTGCCCTCCTTCAGAAGGGCCCTCACGGACTCAAGGATGAGATGGAAGTCACCCCAGCACTGGAGGGCGAGAGCTACTTTGTTCTTGGAGCCGCGAACATCCTCCAAGAACTCGCGCATCTCGTCCGCCAGCGCATGGGGTGCCAAGGCCTTGGGGTCCTGAGTGCCTCTCGACCTCGTATCCTTTTGGGCTCCGTGGCCGGCAGGGAAGGTCATGCAGTGGCTGGGGCTTGGTTTTGGGAGGACTAGGGGTGGCGGAGGGAGAGCAGCCCCAGAGGTGCTGGGAGAGGGCGAGACAAAGGGGGCCTCCCGAGGGATTGCGGCCTCGGGAGCAGTTATGAGCAGACAAGGGTCGAGGGGAGGTGCAGGAAGAATGGGGATGGGGGCAAAGGTGATGAATGTATTGGGGGGGGTGAGTGTCGTGGAGAGAAGGGAAGGTGGAGGGAGAGGGGGCGGGGGAGAGAGAGGAGGAGGAGGAGGAGGAGTCTGGAGGGGGTTGGGGCACAGTTTCTGGGATGGGACTTTGACTGGAAGAGGGTGTAGAAGTGGGGGTATGAGTAAGAAGGATGTGGTGATGGGGGGGCTTTTCCAGGAGGCAAGAGGGGAGCGGGGGATAAGGGCAAGGTGCCATTGCATCTAACAGCAGGCACCAGTGAGGTGGAGGGGTCGGTGTTGGGGTTTTCGATACCGGGGGGACAGGGTACGAGGGGAACACAAATCCATCCGGGATATCCGGGGGCAGGACAGCTACAGCTGGGAGGTGATCCTCAGCTGGGGTGGGGCGGTCGCACCCTGTGACGTCCCAGAACAAGGGAGGATAATGGTTGGGGGATCGCTGGCAGGTGGGGAGAGAGAAGGTGAGGGGGGCGGCTGGGTGTGGGTGGCTGGCCCACAGGCCTCTAGCAGCAGACCTTCTACATCCAGAGCAGCCAGCGTAAGGCCTAGGGCCTCGACCTCCTGCGAGAGGAGGGCGAGGCTGAGGCTCATTTCCTCCGGGCACCCCACGACAGTGGTCTGGGCAGCGGTCGGAGGGGTGTCAGAGGAGGGCACGGGCTCAGGGACAGGAGGGGCAATATTCTCCATTGCTGCTGCAGCAGCCTTAGTCACCCCCAGCAGATGGTCAGTAGCCAGGGGTTCAGCAGATGGATCAGGGCTGATGGCTCTTTTTAATGCTTTGTGTGGCACATCCACCCTGTCCTCCAACAGGGTGGAGCGCTGGGCACGTGCGCTTCTTTTCTTGCTTCCCCCTTACTAATACCTAGTCCTCCAGAGAGGTGGGCTCAGTGGTATAGGAGGAAGGACCAGGGGACGGAGGCAACGAGGAGGGAGGGAAGGAAAAGGAGGACGGCACAGCGAGGGAGAGGGACGGTCCGCCCTGGGGTGGGCCCTGTCCAGGTCCTGCTGCCGGCCCTGCCTCCCTCTCCTCCACAGACCTGGCTTGAATGCCCGCTTGGGCGCCGGCGCCTGCTTCTTCTTGCCCCTCACCATGTGCCTGGGCATCCTGCGACACCCGAGCGGCGATGGTTCCGTCCGGGGCGGGAAAAGGAGGGGCGGTCCCAGGGCCTGTCGTGGTCGGGGTGTCGCCGGTCGTGTGGCTGGCACCCCCTGTGTCGGAGGAGGTCCCGGGCTCTTCTCTTTCGTGCTGGGCCAGGGGGCAATCCCTCTGGATATGCCCTGCCGCCCGACACACGAAGCACCGGGTCTCCCCCCAGGTGTAAAAGACCCGGTACTGGGCCCCTTGGTGCGGCACCAGTATAGTCCCCTCCTGGGCCACCCCGCCCTGTGCTGCCACCGGCGGCAGTTGGATTCGCACCTGCCAGCGGAAGGAGAGCACGTGCCGTAGGGCGGGGTCTTTGCAGCCAAGAGGGAGGTGACTCAGGACCGACAAGGGTCGGTACAGGGAGGTGAGGAAAGGCAGAAGGGCGGAATTGGGAAGGAAAGGAGGGACAGAGGAGAAAACCACCCGCACGCCCAGGTCCTCAAGCGGCTCCAGGGGCACATAGATGCCCCCAACTGCCAAGCCCCTCTCCACCGCCTCCTGCGTGGCGGCCTCCGACGCCAGGAAGAAAACGATCTTCCCGAACATTCGAGAGGCTGCCACCACGGCCGCGGGCCCCACCACCTGCGCCAACGCCTGCACGTAGGTCTCCACGTGGGGCGAGGCCGACACCATGAGGCAGCGGACTCCGTGCCTCCTGGTGAGGGTGGGGAAGGGGCCGTGACCGTCAGGGATGGTATTCTGAGCGGAGGCGGAGGGAGCAGGGTGCAAGGTAGCCACCGCCACCTGGGCGTACGACCTGGGGTCCGGGGGTTACGAGCCCTCAGGATCAGTGGTGGGAGCAGGGGGGAGGGAAAGAGGGGCTGCAGCAGGTGTATCAGCGGCTGGGGTGGAGGGCCCAGCCATGGGAGGTTTGGCCTTCCAGGCAGGGCTCTTGCCCTTTTTGGTCCCGTGGCCCTTCCTGCCCTTTTGGAGGGGTGGATTAGGGGTGAGGTCACCGGAGGAGGATGCTGCGGCGGGGGCAGCAGGAGCCCCGGAGCCCATGCCCGCGCCCTCAACCGTCACAGAGTTCCCAGCAGCCCTGGATGAGTCGGCCGCTGCTGCAGAGTTGGAAGGAGGGACAGTGGAGGGGGAGGGCGGCATCTATGGACAACCCCCCAGTGGGTGGGGAGGCCATTTTATAAGGTATAAGGATTCGTGAAAAAATGGGAGTGGGGCCTTTAACTAGTGGGGGAGGGGAGAGGGGAAAAAGAAAGAGAAAATGAAAAAGAAAATTGGCTGCCCCTCCCCCACCAGCCAGGCTGAGGACCTGGACAGGCAGGGGTGGGGCAGGAGGGTAAAAAAACAAAGGAAAGGGAACACAAAAAGGCCACAACTCCCCACACAAGATAAGATGGCTCCTGTTTCTGCACTGGGATGTGGGGGGAATTCAAGATGTGTGTGTGGGGAGGTGAGTGCAAGGAAGGGGAAGGGGCTCAGGCACCTAACAAAAGAAGAGGGGGGATTTGCGGGCACAAAGGGGAGGAAGAAAGGGGGTGGCAGAGCCAACCAGAAAGGGGGGAGTAGGGGGGTATAAAGGGAGGGATGTGCCCACAGCAGCTCCTGCAGAGCCTCACAGAAACAGAGGAAGGGGCAGATGGTTAGGGTGGGGCCCAGATGGAGAGGGCCCCAGGGGCAGCTGGGTGTGGGGGGGTGGCAAAGGAGGCAGTGGCTGCAGGGGTGGGGCAGGGACCACACCCTAACACCCCACCCCCAACTATGCAGCCACCCCTGTGGAGCCCTGGTGGAGAGGGACCCCACCTAAACTCATCCCCCCCAGCCACTCCACAGCAAGCTGTGCAGGGAAAGCCTGGCCACCGCCCAAGAAAGCCCCTTACCTCCTCCGAAGCAGCGAGGATGCAGCAGCCAGTAGATGGAGAGTGGGCCCAAAAGGAGGGCCAGAAAATTCCCCCCCAGAAGATGGAAAAAAGGGGGGGAAGGGTACCCCCTTCCCTGCCAAGAGGCAGGGCAGCAAGAGTCCCCCCACACACCACACACCCAGCAGCTCCAGAGGGAAACTAGCCAGGAAGGGTGGAGTGGGGGGAGGAAAGGAGCAACCTGCCCAAGGCAGGGAAAGGGAAGCTGGCCCAAGAAAGGGGCCAAAAGACAGTCTCAGAGGGGGCTGAAGCAGCCAAAGGCTGCCTGTCCCCAAGTACTCACCTCCCAACTGCGGGGCTCCCCAGGTGGGATCCCCGCAGCCTGGAGGACAGAGCGTTTCCGTTCCCTGTCTAGGCCCAGACCTTCACTGGTCAGATAGGCCCTGTGCTCCCTATAAAAGGCTCCCCATCTGGTAGCAGGGGTAAGGTTTTGGGAGGTGCACCAGAGGAGCGGGAGCACGAGCACAGCGAAAAGGTACCACGGGGAAGTGGTGGGCAAAGTGGCCCAGGGTGAAGCTACTACTTTGGGGTAGGTGTAAAGGTCCTGCCAGTTGCCTCTTGTTCTCATAGGGACCCTGGGCTGGAGTCCAGGGTAGAGGGTGGGGCTGGACTCCCTCCACCCTTCCCCTGAGGGATCACTTTACTGGAGCAGGCGCGGGCCTGCAAGGGGATTGGTATTATTCTCCCTGTACTGGTCCTGCCTATGATGAAGATGGCTCGCTAAGCGGAGACCCCTGCCTTTGGAAGGGCCTGGGCAAAAGGGGGGCCTCCGTGAGTCTCTGAGGCAGCACAGATCCGCCAGAAAGAGCAGGGACCCACAGAGGCTGACAAGGGACTTTGTCACATAAAGAATATAAGATTGGCCATACTGCATCAGAGTACTGGCCCACCTAAGTCCATTATACTCTCTTCTCACAGCAGCCAGTGCCAGATATTTCAGAGGAAATGAACAGAACAGCATAATTTGTCATGATCCCATACAGTCATCTGATCACAGCTCCTGGCAGTTTTACAGGTTTAGTGATTGTGTCCTTGATCATCTTGTTTAACAAACATTAATGAACCTGTCATCCTCGAAGATATTATTTTTTGCGGCCCAGTTATGGTTTTGGCCTTCACTTCCTTATGCACTTTATCAACATCAGTTAAGATTTTATAGACTTCTCTCATATCTTCCCTTAGTCTTCTCTTTTCTAAAAGCTGAACAATCCTAGTCTTTTACATCTCTTCATACGAAAACTTCCACACCCTTAAGCCTTTGTGTTGCTTTTCTCTGTAGCTTTTCCAGTTCTAATATACCTTTTCTGAGATGGGGCAAAAGGAATGACATATAATAATCAATGTGTGGTGTAACATAGATAACATATTTTCTGTTTTATCTATCTATCTATCCTTTCCCTAATGGTTCCTAATGTTTTGTTTGTTTTTCAGATTACTTCTGCTCATTGATTGGATGGTTTCACAGAACTACCCACAATGATGTCAAGATCTCTCTCGAGTGGAAAAAGTGGTAATTTAGATGCCACCATTTCATATGTACAGCTGGGATTATTTTTCCTGGGTACATTACTTAACACTTTTCAGCACTGAATTTTCATCTGCATTTGGTTACCCAGTTCAGTGAGATTTCTTGGAAATGCCTCACCAGTAACGAGGAACCTGTGGCCTGCAGGCTGGGGAAACAGCAGAACAAGGAAGCTTTACCCCATGCTAGGCTTGCAGGTTCCACCACTACTGCTCCCACTGGCTGGGAATCACAGCCAATAGGAGTGGTTAAGGGCCATTGCCTGCAAGCACAGGGTGGTGCAGACCCTACTGTGCTCTCTACCCCCTATCGGAGCTGCACCAGGAAGGTGCCCCAGACCCTCCACACCCCCACCTGCTTTTACACACTGCCTCCTGCCACAACAATGCACCCACACTCCCAGCCTGCTCCTGCATCTCACCTCCCACCCACACCCTCCCCTCGCTCCCCTGCAGCCCCCCCTCAAACACCAAACCCTTACACTAGAGTCTGGGGGGGGGGGACAGGGGCGCACAAAATCTACCAGCTTCAGGCCCCCAGAAGAGTTAATCAGGCCCTTGTGGGAAGCCCTGAACCTCGGCAACCTCACTCCCCCAGGAGACTGAAGCTTGAGGGGAGTTTCTTTTTTTTGACCCCCCACTTCTCATTTGGGGGCCACAACTCTGAGAATTTTTTCTCCTTCTTGCTTGGGGTCAGGACAGTGAGGTTTCTTTCAGGGGGCAGGGAGGTTCCATTTGTGTATGGCCGCTGACTGATTTTTCTGTGGATCAGTGGCCTCCAACCGAAAAAAGGCTCCCTACCTCTGCCCTTCATAGTCAGCTTTAGACTGATCAAGAACAATTCTGTATTGTCTGCAAGTTTCACCACCACACTGTTCACCCCCTTTTCCAGGCCACTTACGAATACATTGAACAGTACGGGTTCCCAGTACAGCTCTTGTGGTGATTGCGCTTACTCAGATACTTAACGAGCAGTGGCACAGGAGCCAGCAAACGGCGCTGTGAACATGGGAAGAAGTGGGAGTTCCGTCAGAGGAGGAGGCAACACCCTGCTTCTTAGGGGCAGCGAGTGTGTTTTTGTGAGTAACGTATGTTTTTTCTACTCAGTCTGCAGAGGCTGATAGGGCAAGTATGCTCTGAGAGAAGCAGAAACTTGATGACAGGGTCTATGAAGACAGCCAAGTAGACATCCAGTGGCAAAGGGGACAGCAAACAGGGCTGTAAACAGGAGGCTGAAAGGGAGCTTGTAAAGGCAGCGTGGGGGAGAGTTATATGTGGTGTTCTTGTTTTGTATGCTTTGTGTGTTAATTCTTCCTGGACAGGAATTGAGACAGGAAAGCTATGACAGACACAGAGGCATTGAACCAAGCAATGGTTGAGACAATGAAGATGACTGGCTGCAGAAGCTGCAGAATGTACAAGATCAGAGAGTAGGTATGCAAAAAGCATTTTGTTTGTGTGAAGAGCATCTTGCTAGTACTGTTAGGGGGAAAAAAACCCAAGGTTTGGAGATGCAGGTGGAAACTATGGTGGAGTTTCAAAGGGGATTTGAGTGGATAGTAGATGGAAGGCAAAAGGAAGCTGAAGGGAAAAATCAAGAGACTCAGATGCAATCTGGACAGACGAACTCTGACAGGAGACTGTTGGGTGAGGAAAGTGGCCAGTGAGAGCCTGTGACTACGTGACTCAGGCAGAGGAAAAGATTGGCCAGTGAGGGAGACTAGAGGTCAGGAACAGGCCTGCTGTGTTGAACATAAAAGGTGAGGAGCAGGTTGTAACTGAAGGATGGAGAGCAAAGAAAACAAAAAGAGCAGCCAGTCCAGCGGAAAGAGAGGAAAAGTCAATGGAGCTACCCAGAGCTGGCTAACCAGGAAAGGGCTCATAGTGAGCCAATCAGAGGGCAGCTTGCTGGGTTGGCCCCGTTTATAAGGAGCTGCTCAGCAGAGCAGTAGGCAGTTGGGTCCTGACCAGGGTGGGTATAGGACAGGTTCCCAGAGAGGGAGCACCTTCAGCAGAGCAATAATCAATAGGCTCAGGGGAGCCAGAGAGAGAGGGGTTCTAGCCTGACATCTACCAGGCTGACCTTGATACCAGGGCTAAGAAAATGCAAGTTGGTCTCAGGGGAAGTGGCCCAGGGAACAGGAGGCAGTAGAGGGGAGTGAAGGAGGACAGGACAAGGCTGATGCCCGAGGACCTCTGGGGGTGGGATACAGAGTAGTTAGTGGGCAGGCCCAAGTGCGGCTTCCCACTTACACCCCACCTTGCCACCTGTGGCCAATACAGATTGCAGATTGTTCCTGAGGTGAGGGGCTATACAGTGGCAGGTGTAAAGACTGGAGACTGCTGATACCCCGGAAGGGGGTGAGAGACTGTGGCAGTGGGCACTCCCAGAGGGCAGAGTCCCAGAGGGCACATTGTAGCCCTGGAAGCAACATGTCTGGATGGTGGAGACATCATATAGTGATGATGTGCAAGACATCGTCCAGAAGAGGGCACCCTGCTGATGCATAGAGCTAATTGCCTGAGTGACCAGCAGGAGGTGCCGCAGCAGAGACCACTTACACACACAAACATTACAGAAGTTAAAGGATTATTTAAGGAAGTGGACCGGATTGGGAAACTCAAGGACCTGCACCTGGGGAAGGCTTGGAAGCACTTTAAAACAAAGTTGCATAAACAATCTGACACTTGCATCCTAAGAAAAAGTGTATGTGTGTTGTGGGGGGAAGAAACTGTAAGAAAGGGAAGTAGATGAAGTTGGATTAGCAAGTATCTCAAACAGGTGATTAACTGCAAGACTTAAAAGGTTTGGCAGATGGGTCGGGTCAGCCAGAAAAATCACCCCTTGGAGATCACAAAGTGTAGAGATAAAGTAAGAACTGCCAAAAGGCAAGCAGCACTGGCTCTTGCAAAGGAAATTAAGATCAATATTAAAAAGGTTTTATAGCCAGATAAATAAAAAGAAAACAAAGCAGGAAGAAACGGGACCTCTGAAGAGGATGTTTGAAGATGGGGTGGAGAGTAAAGATAATCTAGGCATGGCCCAACACCTCAATTTTTAATAAAACTAGTGAAAAGTTTTTGGGGATAGTGGCAGGCTGGGTAATGGGAAGGATGTTGAAAATAGAAATTACCACATCCAAGGTAGAAGTGAAAATCAATGGGACTAAACTGGGGCTGGGAGGTAGAGAGGAGGGCAGGTTACAGAATGTTCATCCAAGACTGTTATAAAAACTGGCATTGAAAATGCAACCCCAATAGCAGGGATCTGTAATGAATCTGTAAACTCAGCAGTTAAACCCTGTTGCTAAAATATTTTTAAGTGAAGTGGGGAAAAAAGATATCTGGGAAACTACTGGCCTGACAGTTTGACCTCAATTGCATGAAAGGTCTTGGAAGACATTCTGGAAGGGAAAGTAAAATGTATAACTAAGGATATAAAGGCAAATGGGACAAACTACAATATGGTTTTATAACATACATTATGCATGATTAGTCTGATTTCCATTGAGAAGATAATCCATTTTTTAGACAATCTACTTGGATTTCAGTAAGGCATTTGATACAGTTCCACATGGAACATTGTTAGTTAAACTGAAGACATGGATTAATAGGAGAATTGAAAAGTGAATAATGAACTAGTTAAAGGGGAAACTACAATTGGTCACAATGAAAGGTGAACTATTAAGCTGAAAGGAGGTTACTAGTGGAGTTACTGATGAACTGGTCTTGGGACTAATCTTATTTAACATATTTATTAATGGGAGTGTGCTAATGAATTTTGCGGATGACACAAAATTGGGATGTACTGCCAATACAGCAGAGAATTGGACTATCATACAAGAAGATCTCTATGACCTTGAGAATTGGAAATAATAAATGAGATGAAATTTAGTAGTGTGAAGTGCAATTTATACACTTAGGTTGTAACAGCAAAATTTTTGCTACAAATTGAAGACTTATCATTGGAGGTGACAGAGAAAGACAGACCTGGGTGCATTGGTTAATTCTGGTATGACTATAGGCCATCAAGGTAATGCAGCCAGGAAAAAGGCTAATGCAGTCCTATGATACATCAGGTGAAGTATTTCCAGCAGATAAAGGGAAGTATTAGAACCATTATACAAGGCATTTGTGAGACCTTATCTATGATACTGTGTGCGACTGCTGGTTTTCCATGTTTAAGAAAGATTAATTCAACCCAGAACAGGTAGAGAGAAGGGCTACTGGGATGATCTGAGGGCTGGAAAAACCTTCCAAATGGGAAGTATCTAATGAAGTGGGTCTTTGCCCATGAAAGCTTATGCTCCAAAAAATGTGTTAGTCTGTAAGGTGCCACAGCACTTCTGGTCGTTTCTACCAAATAAGTGGAAACTCAAAGGCTTGTTTAGTCTAATCAGAAGAAGGCTAATGAATATATGATTGTTCTGTGAGAACACCTCAGAGGTATAAATACCAGGGAAGGAGAGGAATTATTTAAGCTAAATGCCATTGTGGACAAAAGAACAAATGGATGAACCCAAGTTCAGGCTTGGAAATGGATGAGGGTTTCTAACCACTGGAGAGGTGAAGTGTTGGAACAGCTTTCCAAAGGAAGCAGTGGGAGGGTGGGGGGAACAAAAAACAAAACCTAACTGGTTTTAAGACTGAGCTTCATATGTTGATGGAGGGGATGGGATGAGAAGACTGCCTATATTGGCAACAACTGGCGATGGCACACTAGAAGGGGAGGGCTCTGTGTTACTCCCGATTTCTTTCCTGGCATCTGGCTGCTAGGTCTTGTACATGTGCTCAGGGTCTATCTGATCATTGTCTATGGAGTCAGAATGGAATTTTCACTTGGGTCAGGAGTGGCAGAGACCCTGGTGAGTCATTTTTGGTTCTGGGTTTTTTTTGCCTCTCTACAGCATAGGGCATGAGTGACTTGCAGGTTTAAACTAGTGTAAAAGGCGGATTGGCTGTGGAGAAGATTGGAGCAAACAGCTCATCAGCACAGGTGAGACAAAATCCAGTCAAATTCTGTCGAAATTTCTGAATAGGCTAAGCTCCCTGCTTTGGCTGCTCCTGTTTCTACCAGCCTCACACTCTGCTGACTTTTCTCTTCAGGTTGTCAACTTTCTAACTGCATAAAACCGAACGCCCTTTGCCCCACCCCTTCTCCAAGGCATTACCCCCACTCACTCCACTCCCCCACTTTCTCATTTTCACTGGGCTGGGGCAGGAGGTTGGGTGAGGGCTTTAGCAGTGGATGCAGGGAGGGGCTCTGGCTCGGACAGGAGACCGAAGTGTGGCAGGGCTCTGACATGGGGCCAGAGATGAAGGGCTCGGAGTACAGGAGGGGCTCAGGGATCTGGCAGGGGGCCAAGGTGTTCAGTGTGCATGCAGGGGCTCATGGCTGGAGCAGGGAGTTGAGGCGTGGAAGGGGGCTAGATGTGTGAGCGCCGGCTGGGTGGTGTTTATCTCATGGGGCTCCTGGCAGTTGCCAGCATCTCTGGCTCCATGCGGAAGGACCAGGGGTCTCTGTGCACTGCCTGTGCCTGCAGGCACTGCTCTTTCAGCTCCCTTTGGCCATGGTTCCTGGTCATGGGAGCTGTGGAGCCAATGGTCATGGCAGAGAACACAGAGCCCCCATGGCTTCCCCTGTGCCTAGGAGCTGGGTATGCCAGCCATTTCCAGAGCACTGCCTGAGTCAGGGCAGGAAAGGATCCTGTTTTAGCCCTGCT
The DNA here is from genome assembly GCF_033958435.1 of Carettochelys insculpta. NCBI lineage: Eukaryota > Metazoa > Chordata > Testudines > Carettochelyidae > Carettochelys > Carettochelys insculpta. The sequence goes on from NC_134139.1 coordinate 96,251,738, forward strand.
AACTGGACTGGTCAAAAACCTATTCTCTTTGCAATATCCTTTTCAAATTCCACATGGTGGGGAGGCAGGAGATGGTCAGGTGTCTTAGTTTACCCAGGTAAACAGGTCTTAGTTTACCCAGAATGTATGGGTGTCACTCCTGCAGTTATGGGTCTTAAGGGTTCTTGAAGGAAGGAGTAGCCACAGATGGGCCTCATCCTATCCCCTTCCTCCTAGTGTGACAGTTCCTGGAGAGGCAGCTCCACCACAGTAGGGTTTTCACTCAGAGGCTGTATTTTCGCTGCAGATTTAACTTGGCCTCCTACTTAGGTTTTACCCCAACCCTCTCCCATCCACACGCAAAATCCTATCACTCCATGGTGAGTGGTACTGTCAACCCAAGCTAGCTGATTTATACAGGGCTAGAGGTTAAAACGTGAGTGAGGCCTTCACTCAAGCTGTCAACCCACCTACCTCACAGCAAGAATAGGGGTTAAAATCAGCTGAGTGATGAGTGCTCTCTAGTGCCTTCATAACTCCATCCCTGCCCAGAAGGACAGACAAGTTCTCTCACAATTCACTGAGAGGGAACCACACAGTGACTCAGTATACTGCAGCACAAAGGGACAATGGGAAATGACTCTAGAAGTCCTACCCACACACATAAATGAGTGCAGCGTAAGTGAGAGGATCCAGTAACTTGGGTATGGCTTTGCATTACGGCTGCTCACATACAACCCGGGCTAACTCCAGTGCTTTGATCCAAGTATGGATACCCCAATTAAGTGCACTGTAGACCTAAAAATGGTGACCATCTCTGCATCTCTCCCTCGGTGCTCTCTCAACCAGCAGCATGGCTCTTGCATGCTGTAATTGATGTGTTAGGTGGTTTTCACCAAGATTACAGAAGGCACAGAGAGAGAGTTAATACAGCAAGAATACATTATAGAAATTCCCAGGCCTTGCCAAAGGATGAAGCCATGTTGAACAGTTCCACTTTCACCAACCAGGTTCTCTCCTTCCAAATCATTAGAGCTGCAATTGGGGAAATCCTTGCTAAGGTGCCTCCAAAGGCTTGGAAGAAGAGGACCTAGTCAGAGTGGCTTTGCTTCACTCCTTGAGACATAATAGGGGCACCAATGTGGTGAAATTTCTGCTACCCATCATTATTCCCACAAAATACAAGCAGGGATGAAAACATAAAGCCAAGCTCTAACCTCCTGACAAAAGGGCTCGCCAATATTGCACTGGCAGCACTAACAGACTTTCAACTGTAGCAGTAAACACTTCCCAAACAGCCAGACTGCTCTCCTTAAAGTCTTAAAACAGCTGGGATCACTCAGTCTTTATAGAAACCAGCACCCAATTTCACAGAGCCGCAAGTTTGTGGTGATGAGCACAACCATTCTAATTACCCCTCAAGCAGAATTCTTCCCACCCACCCCCGGCCTCCTCTGTTCAACAAAGAAATAAAGTCACCCATTCAGCTTAATTGAGAATAACTGTATGCACTTTGCTTTTACCTTCCGTGCTGGGTTTTTTCATTTCTTCCACCCTAATTAATTTCTTTCTGACTCTGCGAGTAGAGTTAACCAGTTTGTGCAACCTCTTAAACTTCACCGACTCCTCTGTTTCATCATCCGATTGTTCTCTTGACTGGCAAAGAAACAAAGGGAATGTTAATAAAGTAATTGTTCCGCAGCTTGCTTCTTGAAGTCTAGTTAACCCGACCCAGCTGCTACTTTGTGCCAAGGCAGCTCTAACTGGGGTTATATTCTCAGCCCATGTCAGAGAGAAATGTTTAAATTATTGAGCAGTTTCAAAGTGCATAACATACCATTTTGACTTCTAATTCTGTGCAATGCGAGGTCCTAAAAGCTCTGAAATACATTGCTGCCCTTGTCTTCGTTTTCATGCATTGTGTAATAACTACTTCCACATCTTCTTTCAATGCACTGCAGGCAGGGCTCTTCTTACCATACCAGTTATGCTCCTGTGGTTTGGGTCAGGCACTGGTTTGTCTGAACTGTCGGAACTTGCCGTTTAAACCTGGTTATAAACAGCTTCTCCAAACTGAAACTCTATTATTGACTTTTTCCAGTCTTCCCAGAAAATCCAAACCAGCAGCAGGAGAAGGGAAGGACGAGACTTCATTCTGTCTCACTCACTTGCTACACGCCGCCACAGCTACAAAATCCACTCTTCTCCTCCTCCCCCTACTCCACACTCCTTCTGTAGGCTTTCAAGGCTAGGCTTAAAGATGGACACAGCATTCCTCCAACAATGACCAAGGGAAAACTCTGACCTTTTCAGATATACAGTATAGCCCATATTCCCTAACATCCCGTTTCATTTTGCATCTGATCCATTATGCTCAGTTCCAGCTGTTTTCCCTCAAGTATCAAACATTACAGAGGCAAAAAAATATTCACTCGCTCCAGCAGCAGTGACACAACAAGCTGAAACAATTTATTCCTTGTAGATGAAATGAGGGCTCCAATTTTTGAGACAGATCCAACATTCAATATGCTACTTCCTCTGTTTTAATCTATTTAGAATGTAAAAAAAAAAAGTGGGGTGTGGGGGGGAAGGCTTTCCAGTGCTTACAAGTACAGCACTGACCCTATATACAGTGCATTCCAGAAAGCACTGCCAATTCCAGCTGGAGTACTGCACAGATTGTATACCTCTGTCTTTGTGTAGAACCCCAGCCAATTCATCACGTTCTGAGGTCCAACTCAAAAATCCTAATGCATCTTCCTCCCAATGAACTTCAGATCACCAGAGCTTGAATGTCAGACTGTATCCTTTCCTTCTCATGGGGAAAAAACCCAACCCTCCTGATTTTACTGAATCCTCAGCTGTTTAAAGGTAGCAAAATGGGAGAGCGTATAGGTTTTTAAAATGCACAAAAGTCAGAATGAAGTAACACTATATGCCACAAGGATGTCAAACAGAAAATACACAGGGGTATATTTTCAAGGCAAAAATAGCACTGAGATACCTCTTATAGAAAGTCAATGGGAATTGGCACAGCTTTGAAAATATATCCCTCATTGGGCCACAGTTTGTCCTGGTGCCATTCCTTTGAAGCCAGTGGAGTTGTACCAGCAGAGCATTTGACCACATTCTTCAATTTACTTGATTAAAACAAAATTCTCCTTATTCTAAAATAAAATGTCTTTTGGTCTAATACAGTATAGCTGTTCCAGTGTTGCTAAATAGAAGAATCCAAAATAGCCAGTGAGCACATTTTTCATACGGACCAGCACAGGACATAATTAGTTACCCTGAGCTAAAGATGATTATTTTATCACAACAAAGTAGGACATTAGCAGTCTGATTTAAATTAAGATAAATATGGCACATGACGAACTATACAGATCAGAAATTGGAGCTGATATGAGTTAGGTGTTTACAGCAAATATATCTTATCAAACATCTTTGGCTTGGATAAGCAAAGGAAAACGGGGCTTTAGGAAGACATATAATCAGGACTTCATTATATTATTTACATCATAATGCAATTATCATCCAAATCTTCCACATGAAAACACACTTGCATTAGAGCAAACTGCGGAACTCCCCTATGAAGCAGGTGAGTGTGTAGCACAGATTTTCTATTTATGGGTGTTTTTGGGGGCTGGGTAGAGAAGAGACACTGTTAATACCTTTATGGGCTAGAGCTTATACATCTTCCATTACAAGTGGTAGTCACAAGAGCTTTGCCTGAATTTTGTTGGTTAAACTTTTTTTGCTGGAAAATGCTAATTCTCTGAAATTGAAACGGTTTGTTGGAAAGGCTAGGGTTTCGCAAATAGCTCATTTCAAAAGCAATTTTGAAAAAAGTTTTGAACCAGGATATTTTCATATTTTCTAAAGAAAAAGTTCCACATTTTGATTTGAAATGGCTTTCCAGTTTGAAATGTAAATGTTTAAAAATATAAAAAGGTCAAAACTGGAAAAAAATGTGTCAAAACTATCAAGATGTTCTGATTAGCCTGATTCTCTTCTCTCTCTTTTTACGTTTTGCTTCTCAAATTTTCTTTAACATTTCAACTTTTCATCCCAATTTGGGATGGGAAAAATATTCAGTCTCAAAATTTCTCACAAGGTAGGAAAACCATTTCCCACCCTATTCCAGCAAACATTCTTTTGTAGGCTTTTTCAGTGCTGGTTGCAATCAAAGTTAGAGACATCTTCTGAAGTCTTTCAGTCCATTGTAACAACACAAAAGCTCGGGCACAACCGCTGAGTATAAAGGGGAGACTTTTACAAAGTGTTACCTTGAGGTGACACAATTTTATAGGTAACAAAGGAAATATATTTTACAATCAATGTTTTCCTGAAGGGAAAAGGTCCCACAATGATCAAGGGCAGCAATCATGAAGGGCACTTTATAGCAGTCAGCATGGTAGGTTTCCCACTGAGAGGTCAGAGGGAGCTTACGGAGCAGTGAGTCCATAAATGTTTTATTGCTACATGTATAAGGCTATCCTATTACACTAAATTTCAGCACAGCTAACCCTTTCTGTACAGCACATAGAAGCATATAATATGCATAACACTCTGAACTCTTAAGTAGCCTTGTTAAGAGGTCTTCCTGAATATTTCAAGGGGAAACAAAGGGGTTTACAGTATTGTAAATAGGAATAACCTAAGTTCCATCTTTACTGCTTCACATTTTTTCCACCCAAAAGCCCATATGGCTCAACTTTTAATTATTTTGGCTAATGCTGTATGTAGTAATTCTGTGGTAAATGCTCAAGTGTTTCATTTCTAGTTTCCATGGCAACATTACATCAGATTGCAGACAGCTGGCTCCACAGTTTTAAACCATAACAAATTGACCAAGCCAATACACAGAATTATACTTGCTTTAAAGAGACAGTGCATCATTCTGTAGCCAGTGGAATAGAGCAAAGCCTCTGGGGCTGATTTGGCACTTATGCTAGGGCGGAGTCTCCTTTCTCAGCATCTTTTGGAACAAGTGCATCTTTGACACATCTGCAGTGTTCTAATAGGGCAGAAACTGGGCCAGTTTGGACAACTCTATTGCACAACCGCACGAAGGGCTACAGGGAAATGGGATTTAAATTAGCAGCATCTGTCAATAGCAAGGATTGCACACAGACAACAGCAACAACCACACATTGAAAGACTGGAGAAGTATAACACTGCATTGGGGCTGCAGCCTCAGCTTTTTCTCCAAGAACAAGTGTGACCATAATACTGTGAAAATGCTCTGCAAACCTGAACTGTGCCATCACCTTTGCTCCCTGAGTCAGTTCCGCATGCAACCTCCTTTTCCTCCGTCAATAGCTATGCTTAAAACCCATTTTTTCCCCACAGTCCCTCAAGACCAAAATTAGAACAATTTTTAAAGAAGTATTTGTTTGAAAAGCCACGAGAAGACTAACAGAAGCATTGCAGCCCCCAGCGTACTGTTCACAACCCATCCTGCCTGAATTTTGTTTGTTTGTTTGTTTTGTTTCCTTCCCCTTCAGCTTTTTTTATGCTGTCAGTTTAGCACACCAGTTCTTTGGGGCAAAGATGTGCGCCTTGTTCTATATCTATGCCACATCCACTATAGGTAGTATATAAATAATACAAGGGAGCAAACCTAAGTTCCCCAGTTGAATTAACATGTCACAAAGGAGGTTCACATTTACGAGGGTATTTGGAATTACTGTACAAGTGTAAAACAGGCGTAGCTGATGCGGTGCAGAGAAATTCTTGGGATCACTTCAGAGTTTCAGAGGCATTCCTTGTAAAACACATAATGTACAATTGCTTACTAACCCATTTCTACTAGAACAGACATATTTAAGAAATATTAGGGCCATGTCCAGATAAAGTCAGCTTACTTGATTTATCTGCTTCAGCTCTGTAAACAGAAACATACATGATGCTTTAGTTAAGCTGTATGAAGCTATTTGGAAAGATGTCAAACTTCTAAAATTAATTTCATGCCCCAGTAAAAAGTTTTTTCCTGTACTGAACCAGAAAATCTCTTAATCTGAAAATCTGAGCCCAAATTGCGATCATGTTTGAACAGTCAGACAATTTTTGGAGGGGCAAACTGGGGAAAATATACAAGTTCTAATTATGGGGCGTATCATACAACACCACTTATTAATCATTCCAGCACTTCAATACTATGTCAAAGCAAAGAGATTTTTTGCCTGTAATGAGAGCCATGGCTACACGTGTCCCTTCTCTCTCTCTCTCTCTGAAACAAGCTTTATGTTCACCCCCCTAAAAAAAAATCATTTTACTATCAGGGGAAGTAAAAAAAAAAAAAAAAAAAAAAAAAAAAAAAAAAAAAATGCTGCCAGACTATAGTCAGAGACAGGAAAATAGAACAGAAGTAAGTATAAAGTCCCAAGGAAAGGAAAAAAGGAGACAAGAAAAGCTCAGTATGTTCTGTGGTGCCTAAGAATAACCACAAAAGCCCCTCACCCCCTCTTTCTCTCTGAGACAGGAGGCACATCTTTTCCACATCACACCACACGCTGAATGACTTACCGGCTTCGGCATTTATAGGCCTACAGCTCAGCTCCGAATAATCCCCACAAGTGCTCAACTTCTGCTCTGTTAGCTTCGTTACCCTATAATTTAGGATTAGGCACTTCTTCTTAAGTGCTATATTCGATTACTATCCTGTGCACAAGACACCTCTTCTCTGCAGTTACATTATCAGTCATCACACTGGCTCTGACTCCACTGCTTAACATGTGAGGAAGGAAAAAAGCATGTTGCTGGAGTCAATTAGCTTCTTTCTGCTCACTGACCGATTCCTCCAGTTACTTGCTAGCTGCATTGCAAGAAAGGCATAAGTCATCAGCTCTAAGCAAATCTTCTATTCACCACAAGGAAAAAAGGGAGTGTTGTACATGGCAAACAATCCCGGTTTTCACTGACGAAGGCTTGCTGACCTCTTGCTGGCCTCCAGTTCCTTAATTACTGTCTATGGAATTTCAGTGAAAGAAAAAAAAATCTGTGCAAACCCAGGATGAGGAACTAAACCCTCAAACACTACTGCTAGAGTGGAGGCTGTATCTCTAGGAAATACAGCTAAAAACTTTCACCAGCTTGGAGTTGGTTTTTTTTATTCTTTTGACAGCAGGCCCCCAGAGAGATCCCCACTCAACAGAACCCTCGCCTGAATATTATTTCAGAAATTAGAAAACTTAATTTTCTTTTTAAACTTATCACTGAGGGAGAACTCAAATGCTCTTCCCTCATCTGGGTGCCATTTAAATCCTACTAACCAATATCTCAGTGTAGCTCAGGTTATCATGATGCTGCTTCATTGTCATTGGAATGTGCGCATAAAAGGTGTGATCGCCTCCTTGTGGTCAAATCACTTGCTGAGTGCCTGATCTCCACCTTTCCTTGGAGATAACCTGAGGGTTTGTCCACATGGAGACTGGGAGTACAGCAATCTGGTTGTAAACCTACAGTGCACTAGCCTGCTCACACCCAAGGGGGGCCACATGGACCCCTTTACTGCCTACTAGAAGTTCAACTTACTGCTGTTACAAGCAGCAAGAGCAGGAGTGAGATTCAGGCCCCTTTGGGTGTGACATGATGTTCTTTCATGGCCCATCTCACCATCTGGATTTTTTTTTTAAACCTTTTCCATTCTAGCACCAATGTCTATCAAGCCAAAGCTGTGCAACACAGATCTGTAGAAGTCATGGGAAACCTTTTTTTTTCCCCCCTCGTTTAGGTTTGACAAGGTTAATACCCTCTGAGTTTTGCTTTTCACCTGAATCTTAAATAGTCAAGTAAAATTCTGCTGAAAAGTCTGAGTTTTGGACGAAACAACTGAGTTTTATCTGATTTCCATCAGACACTAGGCAGCTTCACTTGCAGTTTGTCCCAGATTCAAGCATGAGCAATGCTGGGCCAAAGTTTGGGCATGCAACTTCAGTGCTGTCTGGCTTTAGCTTTCATTAAGAATGTTTCACACGACTAGTCACGGAACAGTGTTTGACGTTTGGATATCATTAGATGGATCATACTGTAAGGTTAGAAGAAAATTACCCCCAAAGTGTTTACAAAAATTGTAAGACAAATATGTATTTGCCACTTAGCAAAAGTAACAGTATAAATATAAAACATTTTGCACAAAATATTCCTACCATCAAAATCCAACAACACCAAAATTGAATTTGGATCAGTATTGCTCAGGAAAAACCAGTGGCTAGAAGGATGAGACACACACGGCACATTAGTTGGTGACGGCATTGCCTACTGAAACTAGTAGGAAATATTCGTCATATGTACCAAGAAGTAACAAAAAAAACCCAAACCATAATTCTCCCAGGAGATCTGTCCACTCTGAAATAGTTCCGTAGGCAAGTTTCAAAATGTTAACTATTTGCAGGTTTTTATTTAAAATGACTTTGTAGAACACATCTCTAACTGTTCTATTCGCGAGCCAGATACTGCCGCACTTCCTGCAGTTGAACGGTAGCTTGTAGGATGCAATTAGTCTAATTGATTTTAATGGGGTGACATGCATAGTAACGTACCACTCAGCCTGAGTAAGAGCAGCAGAATCAAGATCTATTCAATGCACATTACAATAAAATATCTTCCTTCATTCTCCCTCAATGTCTAGTACATTTTTCATAAGCCCAAATAATACCGTCTGTGAAAAAGTGCTTCCAGCAATGATGTGTTTTTACAGCCTCTTGTGTGACATGTTTTGGCAAGGCTGAGATGGCCTGGGGAAAACTGCTATTCTTTGGAATATCCTGGTTTAAAAATGGAGTTGAAGATCATCCATGAGAACCAATTCCTTGGAATCGAAGAAAAAACATCAAGTTAGAACGGTGGAGTGATGATGAGTAATTATAGTCATATGAAACATGGCTCATAACAAGAGAGGCCCCTCAAAGGCCTTGTATATAGAGACAGTGGAACATAAGGTACAAGCAGTGAAATCGTGTGGCTACATGGAAGGGAAAGGATCTAGCGGGGTGAGGATAGAGAACAGGGTTGCAGCTCCCCTATGTTCGACTTTTCCTCACTTCAGGGAGCTGGCAGAGCACCTTTCCCCGCTGCCTTTTCCTTACCGGCGCCTTCCCCCACTGTGGGGAAAGGCTCTTTCAGCAGGACACTACACTGCAATGGGAGGCACTGCTAGAGTGCAGAGAGAGGTGTGTAGAGTACACGTACTAAGGTTCTGTCCTGGCTTTACTTGCCGAAATAACACCTCACTTCTACACTGCTACTTATACCTAAGCTCGGGAGGCATGCGGTACATGAACTCTGCACGCTGCTGTAAGATTTGTACACATATGCATACCCCTAAAGAGGGGCAACATAATTTAAATTCTGTAAGCACAGTATTTTTTACAACAGTAAAAGATGCCATCATAAACAATCCTGGGGGAGGGGAAGGGGAAGCAAGCAGCTGTCAACACAAGGGCAATCAATATTCTCTCTTGTCTGAGAGGTAAAGATTATTCATCCCTGGCCTGCTAAGGTGGGGGGAATGAAACACATGACTTTTGACACTCTTGATTCCTAAGCTGAGCAAGACTGTTCCAGAAATACCATTTTTATTTTTTTACAATCATGTGATGCTAAACTATGGGTGATCTAGCAAAATTCCCATTCACTGTCAACAGAAGTTGCACATGCTGCTGGAAATGATGGATTTGGTCCTATATAATGAATTTGTAAAAAAAACGCAAAAAACAAAAGAACGAAAAAAACAAAACAAAAAAAAACCTATCCCTATTAACACTGCTTGGTCTTCCAAGAGACAGATCAGGGACAGGGCAGCCATGTTACTTGAACAGTGTCTCCTACTGTCTGATTCATATCCTGAGAATGGCGTATTCTGCAGAAAGAACAGTTAACCATGTCCTTCCAGCTGAACAGAAAGTAGGGGAATAAAGCAGCTGCCAGATGGGGAAAAGCAAAAACAAGGTAAGAACAAGGTAACATATAAGCCAGAACAAGGTAACGCATTAGCCAGAAGAATGAAATATTAATGAAGACACCACCACTTTCTCTACAACGGCCTCACATTGTGTAGCAAACGAAGAGACCATGGTCTTGTGTCCACATGATCAGAACTGTGCTGGCTACCATCATGCTTCACCACACACATTTTGCCTGAAGGTTTCTAATCCTTTTTTGTTTAAAAAAGCAGTTTTAATAGGGATAGTTTTTTTTAAACAAATTCATTATATAGGACCAAATCCATCATTTGCATCGGCATGTGCAACTTCTGTTGAAAGTGAATGGGAATTTTGCTAGATCACCCATAGTTTAGCATCATATGATTGTTAAAAATAAAAATCCCTTATAACACCCACCGGGGGAAAAAAGAGCCCTGATAGCAACAACTGTGTTTAAACTTACACAGAAGCTAAACAGTTTCTGATCACAGCATGGAAAGCGCCTCCATGGTAATCTGCAATCGCAAGCCACCTGATTTTTTTTAATTTTTATCCCTACCCCCAGTAAACATCTCTTGCAAGTGTTAGAACTGCTCTGGAAAATGTCAGACTGAAAGGGAAAAAATTAAGAGCTTTTCAGAAGCCAAGTATTAACAAATCTTTAACTCTTGCTATGTTACCATCACCACACAGTGTTCATATAACTTTTAAACACAACATTACTCACTGGAACCTAAAATGCTGATCTATGTTTTTCTTGTTAATATTCCTATTGGTTACTAGCCTGGTGGGGTGGTAAAGCTGGCCTTATATTAGGGGAAAGGTTGACTCTATTGTTATGCTGCAGTTCCTCAGGCAACCTCAAAAGGACCTACGTGTGAGCTGCCAAGAGTCTCCTGTGATGTCTGTGGGAAATGGAGGCATTCAGCACCTTATTGGATGAGGTCTTATGTTCTGCACATAACCTGGGAATTCAATGCTATGACTATAAATCTAGTCTTCACAATTACCTATTCTTTCTTTGTTATAACTATTTCTGAGCACTGCCAATATTATACAGAGGTGCAGAAGCATTAAATCACACGAATGCATGCAGGAACGGAAAAACCTGTGTTGAAACTGGACTCAGTACAATGTAAAGACAAAAAGTTTTGCATTTGTCCAAAAGCATGCTCAGTGACCAGCTTCCTTCCACTACTTCAAAGACCATGCAAGGCCACAAGGGACCATGAGCTCCTCCAAAAAAGTACAATGCACAGACAACCACTTTGACCCTCTAGCTTTTGATGGAGGAAAACTTGTTGCATGAATTTAAAAATCTCCATTTGCTAGAGACGATGATGTGCTAGCTTTAATGCTTGACTCATTAAATCTTTTTTCAAAACGTTAAGGCTATCAATCTGTATGCTGTTGTACCTGAAATAATTAGCAATGATAAACATTCATCATATTCTGTCCTTTGCTAAGGATAAATATAAGTTGTGAATATTCACAGCTTTTAACTTTTTTCCATTTAGTTTAACTGACTATGTTACAATAACATAAAGAACTGGGCTTTTTTCCTGGTTACTACAGTCTCGCATTCTTAGTAAAATAAACTGAACAAGTTGAAGGCTTCAGTAATCCACCTATAACAAGACTAAAATCAAGAGGTTTTTTTTTTTTTAATTTTCTGCATTTGATAAGTACCAGCAGTCTTAATCATTACAATGCTGTAGCGTAGTGCAGCATAATATATATTTACTATAGTTTTTCTTAGCTTTTGGGACATAATTTGTTTTATACAAAATTATAATTTTTCAACTTCTTTATATTTATCAAACAACATAATAGTAACTGAAATGCTAAGAGCCAAGTTCAATAGTGGCCTTTATCTGACCATGCATTATTCCCAGCAGTTTTATAAAAAGGGGAAAGGAGCAGGTTGTATGCATAATACTTTCCTAATACAACATTTTAGAACACTTTAAAATAGTAATTTTACTATAAATTGGAAAAAGATACATAGTAATTGCCAGAGTGGATATGGCCTGTGATTGATCTAGTCCAGCATTCTGTCTCTGGCAATGGGCAGATGCAAAAATCAAAGCTTGACATTCTTTTAAATCTTAGCCCATTAAGCTATGTAGTCAAAAGAAACATCTCCTTTGCGAAAAATTACAAAGAGTGAAAACAGCAAAAGCGACTTTGGTACTCACTGGAAAGATTTTCTGGAAGGACTCTGCCGTCTCTTAGTAAGAGATGCATCAGATTAGGATGGATGAGAGCAGAAATCAAGTAGGAAGCTTTTCTAAGCAAAGGCTTTAGATAGTGATTTGCATTATATACACCTCAGGAGTTAGCCTCAAATGCCTGACATGCTGTACACAGAAAATAAATTGGTGGGTTCCTTTAGTGCTGGTGAAAGGTGCTGAGTTAACAGCCCTGGAGAGCAAAGTCCTCTCTTTATTCAAAAGGCAGGTAGAGTATGAGAAGGATAGCAGGAGTGCTTGTTTCCTCACTACTCTGACAATGCAGCTTCATCCCACATCCCTTATAGAATGATAGAATGCTGGGACTGGAAGGGACCTGGAGAGGTCTTTGAGTCCAGCCCCCGCTGCCCTCATGGCAGGACCAAATACTGTCTAGACCATGCCTGATAGACATTTATCTAACCTGTTCTTAAATATTCCACAACCTCCCTAGGCAATTTATTCCACTGTTTGACCACCCAGCCAGCTGGGAACTTTTTCCTAATGTCCAACCTAAACCTCCCTTGCTGCAGTTTAAGCCCATTACCTCTTGTTCTATCCTCAGAGGCCCAGAAGAACAAGTTTTCTCCCTCCTCCTTATGACACCCTTTTAGATACCTGAAAACCGCTATCATATTCCCCTTAATCTTCTTTTTTTCAAACTAAACAAGCCCAGTTCTTTCAGCCTTTCTTCATAGGTCATGTTCTCTAGACCTTTGATCATTCTTGTTGCTCTTTTCTGGACCCTCTCCAATTTCTCCACATCTTTCTTGAAATGCAGCGCCCACAACTGGACACAATGCTCCAACTGAGGCCTAACCAGCGCAGAGTAGAGCGGCAAAATGACTTCTCGTGTCTTGCTCACGACACTCCTGTTAATGCGTACCAGAATCATGTTTCCTTTTTTTTTTTTTTTTTTTTTTTTTTTTGCAACAGCACCACACTGTTGGCTCATATTTAGCTTGTGGTCCACTATAATTCCTAGATTCCTGCCTATTATACTCCTTCCTCAACAGTCGTTTCACATTCTGTATGTGTGAAACTGACTGTTCCTTCCTAAGTGGAGTGCTTTCCATTTGTCTCTATTAAACTTCATCCTGTTTACCTCAGACCATTTCACCAATTTGTCCAGATCCTTTTGAATTTTGACCCTATCCTCCAAAACAGCTGCAACTCCTCCTAGCTGGGTATCATCTGCAAACTTAATAAGCATACTTTCTATGCCGATATCTAAATCATTGATGAAGATATTGAACAGAACCGGTCCCAAAACAGACCCCTGCAGAACCCCACTTGTTATACCTTTCCAGCAGGATTGAGAACCACTAAGACCTACTATCTGAGCACGATTATCCACCCAATTTTTCACCCACCTTTCTGTAGCCCCATCTAAGGTGTATTTGCCTAGTTTATTCATAAGAATATTATGTGGGACCCTATCACATGCCTGACGGAGTAGTTAATCTTCCAGGCCTATTCATTCCTTGGCTGCGCCACTGAGATTGCTGAGGGCACGAAGCAGCAGGAGTTGTTACCAGAACATGGCATGGTTTCAAGAAAGTTCCTTTTAATGGAGCCATAAAACCCCATCTCATGTCTGCATTAGCACCTCAGATTCCTAGATGGCAGACAGTTCTTTATTGATTGAAGTTGAAACAAAGTACAAACAATTCAGCCAATGACAATTATGACTTAATTTAACTCTTATCAACGTCAGTGGTATTTATTTGTGGTCTTAGGCCCCAATGGGCATATTGAGGTGGGTACATTTGGTGCTACAGCAGTCTCTCCTAAAAACCCACACAATAAAAGGACAGACCATGACAACTGGTAGTAGTTAGCCATCTCAGCAGCAGCGCATGGGGAGGGAATTATGCCAGCTCATCCTAGTGATGGTTCCTTCAAGTCAGGGATCAGGCACATTTATAGAGCAGGGTAGAGAGCTAGGGGTTGCTATCTCCAGGCTGTACACCTGTGCTGGATGAGCAGAACAAGATTTCAGTCTCCAGAGTCAAAGAAGCCAGTATCTTTGCAGAGCACAGAAGTCACATCAGTTAGCATAAAAAAAGAAAGAAGTGTGGTTACGAAACTCTCCTTTTTCTTTCCCTCCACTTTCCAACTCCTAAGGGAGGACAAGTAAGCACTTTTATGAAATTCAGAAAAATTCTTGTTTGTAATCTGCAACTGGTTTATGTCCTAACCCCTGGCAAGAGGTAGCGAGAGCCTCTCTGGAGTTTGAAATCAGCCTTCATTCCAGAAGAAACATGAAAGCAAAATATGAAGATACATTTAAGTATACTAATTAGAAATTCTACACTCTAGATGCCCCATCTAACCAAAAATACAACACCTATTCCCATGGAGCAGAGATATTGGCTTCCTATCAGATGAATAGTACTTGTAACTCATGAAAAACAAACTGAATGGAGTAATGAAATTAAAAGGTAAACTGCACGAACCTCGCAGAGAACCACGTCAGCTACTGGCTTGGCAAATTTTAAAGAACAATCATCCTTACTACAGACAACCTGGAAACAACAGAAGTCCAATAATTTTAGACGTGTAAAGTAGACCAAGAAGAGTTAGAAAGGAATCTCACAAAAATGGGTGACTGGTCCATAAAATGGCAGATGACATTCAATGTTGGTAACTACAAAGTAGTGCGTACTGGAAAACACAGTTCCAGGGAGCCAAACAAACAAAATGATGGGATGTGAATTGGATGTTACCACTCAAACAGATCTTAGAGTCATTGTGGATCGTTCTTTGAGAACATCCGCTCAATGCGCAGTGGCCGTCAAAATCATCAGGACGCTGAAGAAAGGATCAGATCCACAGTGTCCAATATGTTCCCCATTCGCCACATGTGGCGAGCAGGACACTACAGTGTGGCGAAATGTGGCTCATCAGAGCTGCACATGTGGACCAACAGTTGGTGGGACAAGCGCATGGCAGCAGCAGAGGAGGCGGCCCTTGAAGCTCTTTCCCTGGTGCAGCTCTTGTGACTCCAGCTGGGAGCTGCATGGCTCCTTCAGCTCCAGTGCCCAGAGCCACATGGCTCCTGTGGCCTGACGTGACCCCAGCAGCTACGGCCCAGCACAGCTCCTGCTGCCCCAGTGCCTGAGGTCTGGAGTGGCCCCACAGGCCCCAGGCCAGAGCAGCACAGCTCCTGAGACCCTGGCAGCCCCAGCAAGTCGCTGGAATATACAGTTAGAGTGCAGGTGGGATGGGATGGGGGTGCCTGTCTCTGGGGGAGGTGGAGGGCATTGTTAAAGCCGGGGGGGGGGGGGGGGGGCGCGGCGGACGGTGGTGAATACAGATGGGTGACAACTACTACCTGTGGCGATCCTTCAGTTACTATTGGACACCACTGGATTAGCTAATATGACAAAATATCATAATGCCACTATATAAACCCTGTTACACCATCTCACTTCTGGTTGCCCCAGCTCAGTAAAGCTACATTAGGATTCAAAAAAGCAGAAAGAAGGGCAACAAAAACCATTCCTGGTAAGGAACAGCTTCCATATGAGGAGATACTGAAAAGACTGTTTGGAAAAGAGCCAACTAAATGTTCCAAAAACATTAGATAAGTTTCTAGAGGATAGTTCCATCAATGACTATGAGCCATGATGGTCACAGATGTAATTCCATGCTGTGGTATCCATACTCTCTCTTTACCAGAGCCGAGGAGTGGCTGACAGCATGGACCACTCAATCGCTGTCAGTTTTATTCATCTCTCTGAAGCACCTGGCACTGGCCACTGCTGGAAGACAGGCTACTAGGCTAGAAGGATCGTGGGTCTGACCCAGTGTGGCTGTTCTTCTGTTCAAGTACAGCCTATATTTTGCTCAGACACTCTGGTTTAAAATTCCCCAGACCTAAGGAAGGGTTCTGTGAATCCTGAAAACTTGTACCTAACATAAAGAAAGTTGTTTCAATAACAGCTTTTACCTTGCCAGCCTTGTCTCTCTGTTTGACATATGTAAATAATATGGACCAGGAGGCAAAAGAAAATCCATTCTGAACCAACCAATTTGTTTTAGCTGGAATCTCTCTCTGTAGGACTGTTCCTCTAGTTTTGGGTCGCAGGGTAAAACTAGCTTCAAAATTTGTAATGCCGTAACTCTGAGAGCTCCCATCCTCCTTGGCATCCTTTCTACATTCTCCATTCAGGATCTCCCATCTTAGTTTCTTGGAACTCTCCCCTCATTCTACCTTTACCTTCAGATGACTGAATGCCCTGTTGGGGAAGCTCTTGCACTTAGACGTATCAACAAAGGAATGCTCTTCAAGAGACAACCTGCCACTCTGCCCCAGGGACCTTACTAGTGGGTCATTGTCCCTAGAGGGCAAAGAAAGGTGGTGACCAAGAACGGTCTCCTCTGACCCATTAAAACTAGAGTATAAAGGATAAAAATTTCCCTAATTACATTAGAACCCCAGAATACGTGCACTCGAGTTCTGTGTATCTTGAATTAATGTGACTCTGAGTGGTAGGGAGCTGGTGCCTGGCTCCAGGCTGCCTGCCACTCATGGGAGCCGGGAAAATGACCAGAGCAGCAGCACTGGTCAGTTTCCCAGCTCCTGTGAGTAGTGGGCAGCCAGGAGCCAGGTACCAGCTCCCTACCACTCACAGGAGCAGGAAAACTGACCAGCGCTACTGCGTTGTTCTGTTTTCCCGCTCCTATCAGTGGCGGCAGCTGAGACCCTGACTAGTAGCTCTGGTCAGTTTCCCCGCTCTTGTGAGTGGCGGGTAGCCCAGAACCAGACTCTCAGCTGCCCGCCACTCACAGGAGTCAAGAAACTGACCAGCGGTGCTGTGCCAGTCAGTTTCCTGTCCCCCCACCCCAAGATACGTGAAATTTGACTTACATAGGGCTGCAAAGAACACAACTTAGGCATAAGACGGGGGCCTCAGTTCAGTATAAAAGAGTGGTGACCAAGAACATACAAGAGGGGGAATACAATATGGAGGTATCGTGGGGCAGGGCATTTTCCTAATGCAGCTACATGGGCATGCAGCTGACTCCCTTTCTGCACACACACTGCCCTATTTTCCATGCACTGTGTAATAAGAGTGCAAGGGCTTCTGCAGTGCTGTGGCCTGAAGCCCCTTCAGCATTTCCAACAAGGAATTTAAGGAGCAGATAATCTTTCCCCAGACATTTGGGAAAGATTAGGAGGGATTAGGGGAACACCACTGCAATCTGCTTCTCTCACACACCACTTGCCAAGTCTCTCCCATGACCGTATGATGACAAATAGCCTCAAAGGATGTTCTCTCTCAGGCAAGTTGCCTAGCAATTGCACCCACACCAGCACTATGGCACGCATGAATTGTCAGCAAAATACAATTTATGTTCCTCTCAGCATATCATCTTACATGTGATCTGCATGTCAGAGCCAAAAAGTGGTGTTTGGTACACACTTTCCTGATCTTAACTGCACATGAAAGCAACAAGCTTCCCTGTAAGAGGGAACACTTGCCTGGCTTGGATGAGTGGCTTGGAATTCAGGCTAACCAGTTAAGACTTTTGAAGACACAAACACACCCACACAGTCCTTTTCTCATCCACAGGGACGTTAATACTGAGGAAGTGATTCTCCTCCTCTATTCATCACTGGTGAGGCCACATCTGCAGCAGTGCATATCCTTAGAGGTTTTTCAAGGTCAGGCTTGACAAAAGCCCTGGCTTGGATGATTTAGTTGGTGTTGGTCCCACTTTTGCAGTGGGCTGGGCTAGATGACCTCCTGAGGGCTCTTCCAAATCCTAGTTTTCCATGATTCTCAGTTTGCCCGTTTTATGTAATGAAACAAAGCAAAGTCGAAACAGCTGCAAGTACCATGCTCTATCATCTCCTTTTCAATATAATCCATGTTATGTGGTGACTTAAAGGGACACACTTGAAATGTTTCACTTTTACCAAACCAAACTAAACTCCTTAACTGCCTGGAGTATCCCTGCAAAGTTTCTGAACAGGTTGTCCAGTTTCCTTGCCAGTTGCTGTGGCAAAGATACACATCCAGATCAAGTAAACCATGCATGCACAACAGGGGTCTCTAAGTTCTAATGCAGAAGCCACTGATACCTTCCCACCAGACTCCCAAAGCCCTGAAGACCTGGGGAGAAAAAGATGCTCTTGTGGCCCCCGTACTCAGAAATAGCAGCAGCTGTCTGTGGTACGATTTACCGTCCCCATGCAGGATGTGGTGAAGAGCATGCACGTGAGCTTCTCCAGGGAGATTATCAGTAAAGCAGAGACCCTGACTATACACAAAGTACTGACAAATTCAGCAAACTAAACATATTGAAGGACACTTAGGTCCTCTATCTTGTTTCACTTTTAGTATCTCACGGCTCAGTCACAGTGCTAGTGGGCACAAATATTCAAATGGAAATGTGATCTTCTAACTTCACAGAGTCCCATGGAAAACTGCTCAGTAACACTTCAGCTAAGAGATTTACTGGAAAAATTCCAATAAAATCCACAAATCTGTGGAGTTTTAATTTAGAGTGTGGCATCCTTCAGTCTGCATAGACTATGGATTGTGCCCTTTATAGTTTCAATTAAGGACTTCATTTACAGCGTCTACTGTGACTATGAAGACCCACACAAGAGTGACAGTCCTTGCTGCATCTCTTGCAGATGTGGTGGGTGTCTGGCAAGTCCTTAGTGTGCTTTCTGTGCGCTCGCTTCTCCTCTGCTAGCTGTCTGATCCTCATCTCGCCCTTCTGAAGACCCTGGTGTAACCCCTGCCTCCATCTGCTGCGGTCGTCTGCTAGTTCTTCCCAGTTGTCCAGCTCGATGTCTACCTCTCTGAGGTCTCTCTTGCAGACATCTTTGTAGCGCAACTGGGGGCGTAGTTTTAATTAAAACCAGAATTCCAACTACAGTGTTTCATGAAAAATTGCATCACTGAAGTTCCATCCCAACTGTGAAAGGTTAGAAGGAAATGGGATTTTTAAAGAGTGATTCTAATACAGTTTGAACCTCTCTAGTCCAGAACTCTCTCATCTAGCAACATACATAATTTGGCATGATTTTAGTCACCTGGCTGACCATGTATCATGGGTAAGCCCAAGTTTCCCATGGTCCCATAAAATTTCTTTACAGTCCCCAAACCTGTCTTTCAGGCTCAGTCTACACGGAGCTGTTCTCCTGGCAGCTCCATGAATGGCTGCTCACTAGCATGGTCCTGCAGCTCATTAGCATAGCCATGCAAGATCACGCTCACAGCAGAAGGGGGTGCTAGCAATAGAGAGGCCTTGTGAACATGCCTCCACCGTAAAAGGCCCATCTGTCACCAGCCCCTTACGCCTGAATTCGCCAGCAGAGGCACAACCACATGGCCTCTTTACTGCCAGCATCCCCCTCTACCAAGAGTAAGATCTCACACGGCTATGCTAATGAGACGCGGGACCATGGTAATGAGCAGCCCTTTGCAATTGCGAGGCTGCTCATTAGCATGCAGCTGCTGGGAGAATGGCTCCGTGTAGACCCAGCCTCAGCTTACTGAGCTGTGGAAGCATTGGTAATGCTGCTAGACAATACTGACCTCCCATGTCTGGCAAATTCTCTTGTCCGGCACCAGTCAGATCCTGAGGTTGCCATGTTAGAGAGGCTCAACCTGCATGTTAAAAATTCCTCTACTTGGTAGTCTATGTTAAATGAGTTTGGTGGATTTAGTTTTATCCTTAGCAGCTCAGAGTCCAAATCACAAATCCATCACTACAAGTCGTCAATTGTTACTTTAGGAGTCAATGCATGAGCCAGGAAACTGAACTGAAGGAGGTCCTTTCAAGTTCCATTGACAAAGCAGTCTAGAGGAGTCTGATTGGTGGCTTTCACCAGCACTAAACTCACATGAGAAAAAAAATTAATAGAATGGGCAAAAATCTTATCATACATTGTGAAATGGGGTATATGGCACCCACAGAAATCTTAGCAGGAAGACTGTTAAAAGCTATCAATGAAGCATAGGCTGTGTCTACACTACAAAAATAACTTCAAAGTTGCTTACTTTGAAGTAGAACTTTGAAGTAAGCAACTTCAAAGTAGATCATCTATACACAGCCTACTTTGAAGTTAAATTTCAAAGTAGGGCACAGCTCCATTCCCAGGAATGCAATAAGGACTTTGAAGTGGGGCTCCCTACTTCAAAGTTAACTTCGAAGTAACAGAAAATGTGTGTAGAGTCTCTGCTGGCTACTTCAATGTCATGCCTAACTTTGAAGTTACCTTTGAAGTTAGTTCTTAGTGTAGACGCACCCATAGAATTGTAGTAGGTGCCACTGCTTCCAATGTGGAGACAGACAAGGAACACAAATTTAGGGGAAAATTGCAGTGTCGCTCAATTAGGGAGAAAACATTGGGATTACCATGCTCAAATTGCAACTTCGAAGGTATGTCCAACCCTCAGTAACTTCTCCCAAGGAATACCCAGTGCTGGAGGATCTAAGAAGGGAGACCACTAGGAATTCAAATCCCTGCTGAGTTTGCATTAAAGGACAAGGAAGTTTCTAAGACTGCTATGTTATGGATGCCGTATGTGACTGCCACAAACCTCAATGAAGATCAATTCAGATTTTGTTCTATGAGTGCTATAAGTACAGTCTGTTAGCCACAGAGCATGGAAGGGACAGCTTTGCTTTTGTTCAGAATTCATAATATAGGAAGCTTATATTTTGGGGTCTGGGAATAAGAGACATTTAAACCCATAGCCTTGCTTCAAGTGATTACTTCATTGTCCAGGGACAAAGAGTCCACAAAACTAACTCAAATCTTCTACTATAAATGGTAACATTCCAGCCTCTTTCATCCTCTTGAGATGCCACAAGGCAAACTGTTAATAGCCCTTCTATTGGAGCTGTGACTGAACAATGGATGCCACTGTGGAATAAAGAAGGAAGGGGGAGGTGGAAATATACCTCCCTCTGATATACTGCCTTATTTGCTCTGCAAATGCAAAGCAAGGACATATCAAGACAGACTTTTACAGTTGGACACAAAAATGGCTTGGAATGACCTACCAGAAGCCTAGAGCAATTTGCCCCACAGTTGTCAGATAAATCTGCCATACCAGGGAAAGGAGGAGGATTATCAACCCCACTGCTTCCATCTTGTTGAAGATGAGAATCTTCCAGGTTTTAGAATACCTGAAAGCAAATACTGCTCTAGTAAAAATATTTTTACAACAGAACATAATGGCCACACTGGGTCATACCAGTTGTCCACCTAGCTAAAGAACCTGCCTTCTGACTAATGCCAGATGCTTTCCAGGGAATGAACAGAACAGTCAATCAAGTGATTCGCCCATTCCCAATATCTGACAAACTGAGGTTTCTGACACTCAGGAGCATGGAGATGTATACCTGACCATCTTGGCTAATCCTCCATGAATTTATCTAGTTCTTTTCTGAACCCTGTTATAGTGTTAGTTTTCACAATATCCTATGGCAACATGTCCCACAAGCTGACTGTGAGTTCTGTGAAGAAGTGCATCCTTGTGGTTAATTTAGACCTTCTTCCTATTAATTCATGGGCTCACCCTCGGTTCTTGTGCTATGTGAAGGATTAAACACCACTTCTTTATGCTCCACTTTCTCAGCACTAGTCAAGATTTTATAAATTTCTATCATGAATAGGTTTAGTAGGACTTTCCAAAAATGAAGAATCCCAGTCTTCTGAATTTCTCCTCAGACAGAAGCTGTTCTATACCCATAATCCATTTTGTTGCCCTTCTCTCTACCCTTTCCAATTGCAATGGATCTTTCTGAGATAGAGTGACCAGAACTGCACACAGTATTAAAGGTGCAGAAATATCATTGATTTATACAGAGACATGATATTTTTTTTGTCCTATTATCTATCCCTTTCCTAATGGTTACTAACGTTCTGTCAGCTTTTTCGACTGCCTCCAAAAAACTGAATGGATATTTTGAGAAAACATCCACAATGACACAAAGATCTATTTCTAGAGTGGTAACAGCTAACAGATCTCATCATTTTGTTTGGAAACTTTGAATTTTGTTTTCTAATATGCATTAATTTGCAATTATTGCCATAGAACACTAGAACTGGAAGGGACCTCAAGAGGTCATCAAGTCCAGTCCGCTGCCCTCACAGCAGAACCAAGCACTGTCCAGACCATCCCTGACAGACGTCTCTCTCACCTGCTCTTAAATATCTCCTGTGATGGAGATTCCACAACTTTCCTAGGCAATTTATTCCAGTGTTTAACCACTCTGAAGGTGCGTATACACTTGCATTCCTCTTTTGAAAGAGATATGCAAATGAAGGAAATCAAAAATGCAAATGAGGTGCCTATTTGCATAATTGGCACCTCATTTGCATTTTCCATTTCCCTCATTTGCATACGGCTTTTAAAAGAGGAATGAAAGTGTAGACGCACCCTGACAATTAGGAAGTTTTTCCTAATGTCCAATTTAAACCTCCCTTGCTGCAGTTTAAGTCCATTGCTCCTTGTCCTAGCCCCAGAGGCCAAGGAGAACAATTTCTCTCTCTCCTTCTTGTAACCCTCTTTTAGGTACTTGAAAACCACTATTACGTTCCCTTAAAGTCTTCACTTTTCTAAACAAAACAAGCCTAGTTCTTTCAGTCTTCCCTCATAGCTCATGTTCTCTAGACCTTTAATCATTTTTGTTATACTTTTCTCGACCTTCTAAGTTTTCTCCATGTCTTTCTTGAAATGCGGTGCCCAGAAATGGACAATACTCCAACTGGGGCCTAATGAGCACCAAGTAGAGCAGGAGAATTACTTCTCGAATCTTGCTCACAACACTCCTGTTAATGCATCCCTGAATCACGTTTGCTTTTCTTGCAACAGCATTACACTGTTGACTCATTCTTAGCTTGTGGTCCACTATGACTCCTAGATTCCTTTCTGCTCCTTGGCCTCAAAGGAGGTAGCAATTACCTTACCCATTACAAAGACAGTTTCCCCATCTTTAATATTCATAGCGATCTCAGGCAAGCCACTTAACATAATAGACACTTGCAGTAAGTAATCTTCTCCCCCCTCATCCCTGCTCCTTGCCCCCACTTCTGTCCTATGTATCTGATATGTCAGTTTTCATTTCAATTTTTTGTTTGTTTGTATCCCTCTGTTATACACTTATCATGCCAATTCAAAGAATCACAGAACACTAGAACTGGAAGGGACTTTGAGAGGTCATCGAGTCCAGTTCCCTGCCCTCTTGGCAGGACCCAACACCATCTACATCATGGCTGATAGGTGTCTATCTAACTTGCTCTTAAATATCTTCAGCGATGGAGATTCCACAACCTCCCTAGGTAACTTATTTCAGTGTTTAACCACCCTGACAGTAAGGAATTTTTTCCTTATGTCTAATCTAAACCTCCCTTGCTGCAGTTTAAGCCCATTGCTCCTTGTCCTATCCTCAGAGGCCAAGGAGAACAATTTTTCTCCCTGCTCCTTGTAACCCTTTTTGAGGCAGTTGAAAACTGCTATCATGTCTCCTCTCAATCTTCTATTTCCTAAGCTAAACAAGCCCAGTTTTTTCAGTCTTCCCTTATAGCTCATATTCTCTAGACCGTTAATCATTCTTGTTGCTCTTCTCTGGACCTTTTCCAATTTCTCCACATCTTTCGTGAAATGTGGAGCCCAGAACTGGACACAATACTCCAATTGAGGCCTAATGAGTGCTGAGTAGAGCGGAAGAATGACTTCTTGTGTCTTGCTCGCAACACTCCTGTTAATACAGGCCAGAATCATGATTGCTTTTCTTGCAACAGCATCACACTGTTGCCTCATATTTAGCTTGTTGTCCACTATGACCCCTAAGTCCCTTTCCATAGTACTTCTTCCTAGACAGTCACTTCCCATTCTATATGTATGAAGCTGATTGTTTCTTCTTAGGTGGAGTACTTTGCATTTGTCCTTATTATACTTCATCCTGTTTTCCTCAGACCATTTCTCCAGTTTGTCCAGATCATTTTGAATTATGAGCCTATCCTTCCAAGCAGTTTCAACCCCTCCCAGCTTGCTATCATCTACAAACTTAATAAGCATACTCTCTATGCCAGTATCTAAATTGTTGAGGAAGATATTTAATACAACTCGTCCCAAAACAGATCACTGCGAAACCCCACTTGTTATGCCCTTCCAGAGTGACTGTGAACCATTAATAACTACTCTCTGAGAAGGTTATCCAGCCAGTTATGCACCCACCTTATAGTGGCCCCATCTAAGTTGTATTTGCCTAGTTCATTGATGAGAAGATCATGCGAGACTGTGTCAAATGCCTTGCTAAAGTCTAGTCTCAAAAAAAGCTATCAGAATGGTCTGACATGATTTGTTTCAGCACTATTTCCAGATCTCAAGATGTGGGTCTGCCCCATGAAAGCTCACCACCTAATAAATTATTTTGTTAGTCTTTAAAGTGCTATATGACTGCTGGTTTGGTTTGTTAGGTTGCAGACGACCGCAGCTACCACTCTGTTACTAATCACTGCAAAATGTGTTCATCTTTGTGTCTGACAATTCTGTCCTTTACTGTAGTTTCAACTAATTTTCCAGGTACTGAAATTAGGCTTATCAGTCTGTAATAACCAAGACTGGCCCTAGACCCTTTTTTTAGAATGACATTATATTAGCTGTCCTCCAGTCATCTGGCAAAGAAGTTACATACCACAATTAGTATTCTGCAATTTCATATTTGATTTCCTTCCAAACTCTTGGGTGAATACCATCTGGTTCTGGTGACTTATTACTGTACAATTTATCAATTTCTTCCAAAACTTCCTCTACTCATACCTCAATCTAGGAATGTTCCTCAGATTTGTCACTTAAAAAGAATGCTTCAGGTGTGGGACTCTTCCCCATATCGTCTGCCGTGAAGACTGAAGCGAAGAACTAATTTTGTCTCTTAGTAATAGCGTTGTCTTAAACTTTTACACTGGACTTCCTGGAGCTTATGCTCCTTTCTATTTTTCTCAGTAGGATTTAACTTTCAATTTTTAAAGAATGCTCTTTTTTTATTGTCTCAAATCACTTCTTTTACTTTGTTGTTTTGCCACAATTGCACTTTTTTTGTCCTTTTGCTATATTTTGCTATTTGAAGTATACATTTAATTTGAACTTTTGCTATAGTGTTTTTAAACAAATTCCATGCTGCTTGCAGGCATTTCACTTTTAGACCATCTCTTTTCATTTCCATTTAACTAGTTTCCCCATTTTTGTGCAGTTCCCCTTTTTTGAAATTTCCAAATAAGACGACATAGCATTTCTCTGAGCAACTAGCAATGAGAAGCCAACCTCCCACTGAGTTTACTAAAAGATTCCATTCATGGTTAAAAAAACAGAAAATGGTCTCAAGAGTCTATGATTTAATTATGTGGAATACAACAAGTTTGAATAGGAGAGCCAAAATTTGTTGGGCATAAGATTTATCTATGAACTTTAAATTAGACAAACAGATGGAAACAGACAAGTCTACAAAAATGATATTCTTCCAAATATTAATTGACTCAATATTGCGTGACACAGACTATTTGATGTCCATACAAACAAGGCAAGTTGTTAACTACATAGCTCAGATGTGAAAAAACAAGTCAAGAAAACTGTTTTAGTGTTTATGGGTCTGGTATAAATTGCAAACATTCAGCGTTGGGAATTAGCAAATGGATGAGTGGAACAATTTGACTGGACAACAGTGGGCACTCAGGTCCTAGCCAGATCCTCAGCTAGTCTAAACGAGTGAGCTGTATAGAACTTTATTTACACCAGCCAAAGAGGCTGCCCTTAGTTTGATAAAGAAGTCCCATTGCCTAAACTAGTTCTAAACAACTTTTTTATACAGCAGGCAGTTATTTTGCCCAGGGTATTGTTTGTTTTGAACAGTAAGTTACAAGAGGGGGATTCAAAAAAATAAGATGTTTAGAAAGTTATTTTCAACCCTTGCTCAAGTCTGTGGCCCTTGAGGATCACCAGTCAATACAGGAGATCTCCTAATGGTTAGATGACAGCAGCACTGCATCTATCCCATGACACAAAAAGATTGCACTGAATAAATCTATCTGGTCAGGTAAGATATGTTTGACTATCAATAAATGGTTTTCTTGCATTAGGGTAGTGATTAGAAAGACAACTACTCACGTTGCAATTAGAAGATCCATCAAATGGTGGGCATGAGCTGTCAGGCCAATCTGCAGAGTCTATGATGCCTGACTGCCTGTGCTGCGCCTCATATTCCTTCAGCTGAAATGAACGAAAGAAAGAAAAACATTTTACTCAATGTATACTAAATTACCAGACCTGCATAAACCTGTTGGAAAGCAACAAACAGCAACTTTCAGTTTCTGTCCATACTGTCGTAAAGATGAGAAAAACGGAACTTCTGGTGTGCGTTTCTCTCTTTTTTAACCTCTCATTACATTAAAATGGAAAAGTGTTTTCATGAAATGACCCAAAAATCAAAAGAAGTAGTGATCTGGAAACATGGTCTATTTTAACTGGTGAACTGTGTCTCTCATGACGAACATTACACATTTTTTATAAAGAAATACTTTGCACTGCATAAGGCTAACTCAGCGTAATCTTTGTACCTCCCGTACAAAGAAATTAAAATGAATGATTACCTTTATTATTTTACAGAAAAGAACTAACTTCTAAAAGGTTGCTTTCTCAAGGAGGGGACAGAAGTTGGACACTCCATCATTCTGCTTGCACCTATTGTGCCTGCATCATGAGTCTAGTCCTCTTTCAAATTTCAGTAACCATCTGTGTGCACAATGGATTATAGAGCCATCAAAATCCAGGTTTGAAAATTACGTCAGTTCCTGGTTTACAGCCCTGATTAAAACCCACTGACACAAGGGGAAAGATTGTCATAGACTTCAAAGTGCTTTGGATCAAGGCCTACATTTGTTAAAAGAAACGAGATAAAATCACCGTTGTATGTTTTATTTCCAGTAATTTGGGCCACTAGAGGGAAGCAGTGCAACTACAAGTAGAATATATGTTGTACTTTATTACTACACACAAAAAGGGGAAAGAATTGCAGAAAAAATAAGAAATTTGTTTGTGTTAAGATTACACTACCAATCTCAACAATTTACTTAATTACATGACTTCATATACTGTTAGAAAATGGGACATATTACGCACCAAAAACATATAAGAGAGACAAGGTGGCTGGGTAATACTAGACCAACTTCAGCAGACAAGCTTTGGAGCTTCACAGAGCTCTTTTCAAAGTCTGGGGAAGGTAATCAGAGTATCTGAAGCTACATCTACCCTACATCTACTCTACCTAAGTGAAGTCAGCATACAGTTGCTGTAGTTTGTATATCACAGGTGTGTGAACATACTTGGATCATTGTGTACGCAGGGCTCCCCAGGAGTGCTTGTATCAATGCAGAGCAGAATGCACCATGGGTAGGTATCCCACATGCAACTTGTTGCCAACCAGGGCGGTTCCTTTTGGGAAGTTTTTGCAATGCCTCATGGGAGTAATCAGTGCACTGGATGGTGTGCACCACAAGCTGTGACAGGACCCAAGGATTTTGAAAGGTGTGTGGTAGACAAAAGGGCCAACAACCTGGCTGTGCCCTGGGGTGAAATGGGGTGGGAGGGGACCCTGCGCTACTCTCAGAAGGGGTGGGGTTTTGAACAGAAGTGATGGGGCTGGGGCAACCAGCCCTCAGCACTGCCTGGACCATAACATGGCCCTCCATTAACTCTCAGCACTGTCTGGAGCGTGCCATGTGATGCTTCAGCAGCAACTTAAAGGGCTCAGGGCAGCCACAGATACTGCTGCAGTAGCAGCAACAGTGGTGGCTGGGAGCTCTAAGCCCATTTGTTTTATCTCCACAGCCCAATGCATCTGCCCCTGTTGCCCCCCCAGCCAGCTGATTGTGCGGGGATATTGAGCATCGTAGCAGTGGAGAGCTGACTGCAGCTTTTTGCATTTGCCTTTGTGGCACGGTTGCCAGCGCACCCTTGTATGTAGTTGTGCGCACTGAGTACCATTCCCAGACGTGAAGAAAAGTTCTGCGTAAAGTTCAGGAGCTTCTCTCTCACCGACAGATGCTGATTCAATAACAGCCATTACCTCACCTACCGTGTCTCGCTACTGGCAAGAACATGGTTACAACACTGTATACATACAAGATAAAAGACCGGACCATCCTCCTCTTTGCCAGCCTAACTCAAGGAAGTGTGTGTGTAAATAAGACAGAATGGAAATGAGTATCCTTCTATGCTTAAACAATATCTTTTCCCATAACCTAAACTCCACAACACCATATATGTTGTGGGATCATGTATTTGCGCAGCAACAGTGTCATTGATGTGGCAACCTCAACACTGAATTTCTTGGCTCTTATGCAAATATCACCCTTAATGCTCCATTAACATAATATATTGTGTGTCTTGGACTTTTATATGTTAAAAATGGCAAAGAACATTTCACATCAGTCAGTGTATTTTGGGACAACAACACATCTTTCTTCATTTTAACAACAAGTCCCTGAAAACTGCTGAAAGGGTTTTCATTAAGCTTAGTGGGCTGTCCGGATTACAGCTTGCATAGATATGTCTTCTTCAACCGGGAATTACACTCCCTGATCAAAGCATATGCATAATGATAAGCTAATGAATACGTACATTCCAGCAGAGAGGTGGGGCAAACTACAGCCTGTGAGTCGTATCTGGCCTTCAAGCTCCCCCTGGGGAGCAGGATCTGGGGCCTTGCCCTGCTCAACATGTCTCATGGTTCCTGTTGCAGTGGCAAATCCCCCATCTGCATCCTATGCCTAAGAGCAGCCAGAGGGCTACATGTGGTGTTCCCCCAAGCACCACCCCCACAACTCTGATTGGCTTGGAGCTGCAGCCTATGGGAGCTGCACAGCATGTTTCCTGTGGATGGGGCAGTGCACTCTGCTGTCTGGCTGTGCCTCTAAATTAGAGCCAACTTGGAACAGGACACGAGGCTGCTTCTAGGAGCTGCTTGAGGAGGTAAATGCAAGCTGAAGCCTGCAAACATGTGCCTCCTGCGCTCTAATTCTCTTCTCCAGCTCCAATTTCCCTCCTGTCCTCCGAATCCCCTGGTCCCAGCCCAAAGTCCCCTCCCACACCCCAAACCTGTCTTTCCCAGCTCCACCCCAGTAGAGCCCCAACCCTGCACTCTAACCCCTGCCCCCACCCAGAATGTCCTCCAGTCCTCTGGACCCTTTGGTTTCAGTTCAGAGCACCTTCCTGCACACCAAACTCCTCTTCCCCATCCCTGTGCCAGAGCCTGCATCCCCAAGCCAAAGCTCTCACTCCCCAACCCCAATTTTGTGAGCATTTGTGGTCTTGCATTCCATTGACACATCTTGATGTGGCCCTCAGGCCAAAATGTCTGTCTACCTTCTCCTAGCACGAAAGGATAAAAACTGCAACAGTACAACACAGAAAGGTATCCTAATGAGGGACCGTCACATGAAATATTATGCTTATTTGTAAGCTATCGGTTGATGCAAGATTTCAGGTGGGTATTTACCGTGGGAGCCTGAACGTGGTACTAAATCCTAACCAATGCCAGTACTCAGGTGGGGGAGCTTCACCAGGAAAAGGGCTTGCAGAAACATGCACTGAATGGTTGTATGCTATCCTCTAAAAGAAGGAACAAGCTCCCACAGTTCAGATCGAGCTGAAAGCTTTTGAAATAATCTAACTGCACGTGAGTGATACTTAGAATATATTTATTTCAAGATGCACTGATACATCTACTCTGCCTCCATTTATTGCACAATACGACTATTAGTTTTATTGTTTTACAAACCACCACAGTCTCTATGTTATTATGTATACTTTGCCATGACTTAGGGATGTAAAATCCTGTTTAGTTAGTTAACCAGTTCAACGTTAAGTTTAACCGGTTAACTGATTAAATGGGAAAGTGGGGACTGGGGAGGCTGCTCCAGCCTGGCTGGCCTGGAACGGACTCCCTGTCATGGACGAGGGGCTGCTTCTACTGAGCTGGAGAGTCCCCACCCGTGGTGCACCCTGGTCTGCCACAGATGAGGCCTGACGCCGCCCCTGCCCCCCCCTCCAGCTGCCACAGGCCACACGGGGCTGGAGCAACCCTCTGCCTGTCATCGGGCGGGGGCTACTTCAACCCCCACCGGTAAGCCTCATCCCTGCAGAATGAAGCTCATGATTAACCAGTTAAACATTAACAACCCTATCATGAACGCAGTGCCCCTCACAGGTAAATACAATACAAGTTATTCCTGACACATGCGAATCTCGGTCTGTGGGGCATCTACTCTACAAGAGCTACAGGAGCACAGCTGCAGCTATGCCGCTACAGCGCATCTACTTGTCACAGTGATGGGAGGCGTTTTTCTGTGGCAGCAGTAAATCCACCCGCTCCATGGGCACCACTATGGCAAATTTAGGTGCAGACCAAACCTGAGTTTGACACTACACAATGAGAAAGGATAGTGAATAATGCAACTACGACGGAGGCTAGGATTAAAAACAATACAATCACTCAATTACGTGCAGCCATGCGATTAGCTTTCACCAGATGCACCCAGGGTCTACCCTCTTCTGAAGTTACACAGCATTGCTTTATGGTGTTCACTAAGGCTTCAGAGTCCAAACTACTCCTCATATTTTTCCTTAAAAATATGCCTAATGGGCTCGTGCTTAATGGGCACAGTCACGAACCCAAATCTTTGACTTTGGGGTATTTTTCTGAAATTAGTGAAATGAAGCGTATTAGGCACGTTTGGCGTTCAGTATTGTAACCAATATCTCAGCTTAATTCTTTTCCAAACATGGCGAAGGCACTTGTCCTCCTTCAGGACTATGTATATGCTGGGCCTCAAAGCACAAGAAATTTTGTACCCAAAAACATACTTGGTTTTTTTTTAACAGAATTAAAAATCTTTGAAACTTCTGATTTAGTTTGAAAGTGTAATCTCAGCCTCCACTGTGGAGTCAGCCCCATGACTTTACGGCAAAGTGCCAGAACTATCATATTCCGTGGACATGCTGTGACGCTCCACTTTATACTTTGCACAACATTGCACGATTCAGAAAAAAACCACCACACTACTGTCAACAGATGACAGTACGGAGCATCCTCTTCAAGGAAGTTGGGATAGAGAGTGAATCATGGGTAACTTGTTGCATCCATACCCTAGCAAGTGCTTCCTCAATGGTGATCATCTTCTCTTTGACCATCATCATGAGCTGGATCCGCTCTTCATCACTCATTGTGATCTCACTTGCCACATAACCAACATCCTCTCCTGAAGAATAAAAGAAGATAAGAAACACACACATAAAATAACTCAGTACTGTAAGGGGAGTGTTTGGAAACATGCACTGGTAAGGCTGCTTCTGTTCCAGAACCCGGTTAGGTCAGGCAAGTCTGGATAGATCCTCCCACAATCTGACAACAATTTGACTCGTGTAGGGAAAAAACTGCGGCTGCCACAACCTTGTGACTGATACTGCCTCAGGCAGTGGGAATGCAGTGTAACAACACAGTACCTGCAGGTTGCCACTTTTGTTCCATTGGAAAACACAGGAAAGGGGGTCGCCCTATTCCTTCAGGGTGATGGAGACAGGTGCCTCCACTTACAGTAAACATTTTACCTTATGTGCTGAAGTCAGCATAGTTTGATAAGAAGAAAGCAGATGTTGCCAAAATTGTAACGTGTATATAACATGATTGATTGGGACCACTTTTCCAAGTCACCAGAGCTGCAAAGGAGCAACCAGTGTAGCAACCTGTCTTGATAAGTTACTTCTAAAGACATTTTTTATACCCTAAAACAGAGCCCTATTGCATTTAGCATACTTTTACCAGATTCATAGTGCCTCTCCAGCAATTTGGGGAGGCATCTGTCTACAACACCATGATCCAACCAGGAAAGAATGCGTTTGAAGGCATCTTCCCGCCTCCACATCTGCATTCCAGCATCATTGCACTGGTGTGACTTTTAAGACAGAACAGAGCTATGCTCCATGCCCCTGTGGGGCCGAACTGGGAAAGGAGCCCTGAGAACCTAAGTGGTAGATGAAGAATGCGTTTTTTTCATTTTCAGGCAGACACGCTTCTTTCATCCCTCTTAAATGTGCAGACTGGCACTATGCAGAGCCGTGCTGAGCTCATCCTTAAATCTAACATGAGAAGTAAATGCAGAGCCAAAGAAGGACGAAGCCTCCTGCTAACTGTTCCTTAAGCCACCTGGCTCTCAAGCTCCCAGTGGGGGGCAGGATCTGGAGCCTGCTCTGCAAGGTTCTGGGTGGCTTGTTGAAGTCAGTAGGAGATAAGAGTGCTCTATTAGTGGAAGATGTAGGTCTAGCTGCCCTACTATATGAAATCCTGGGGCAGGAGAAAGGCAAGTCTTCATACATAACATCCGATCCCTTTTTATTCCACCAAGGCTGTGCTTTGGTGGCCTTGTGATCTCTTATCTCAGGCCTAACAGAATGAAGATGATTAGGTGCAATTAAAGGATAAATTGAGTCTGATCATATATTCATCTAGCGGATTAGACCTACATAGATCCATATTTGCCCATTTACTGCAATGCTGGTTTAGTTTCTGGTTTTTTGACACTTGTTTCTTAGATTTTAAGGAGGTAGAGGCTCGCTTCTAGTGCCGGACGTCACTGTGTCTTTCAAGGCTTTACCTTTCGAAGTCTGTCTCATTATTCCTTTCTGGTTCCTTCGAAAATTCTGCCAAAAATACTTATTCTTCTTTTTCCAGTCTGTTTTCCCTTAAGAAAAATTTACAGGAAATGAACATTAATACGAAAATTAGATGTTCCTCTTCGAAAACTTCAGCATTTAACTTCAGCAAGAAAGAAAAATTCCCCAAATTTGCTCATTTTCTGAATTTCCTCTGTACAAGAATTTCACTAATCTAGCCATCTAAAAGAAAATGTCCATTATTTGGAAGGAAGGATGGTTGTGGAGGATTGAGATGTTACAAAGAAGCATTTTTTGAATTATAAAAGACAGACCCTTTTGTGTTCACATTGGCATTTGCTTAACTGTTCACATCAAATCATGCTGTATTTTTACAGATTTTTTTAATTCTCTTTAGCTGAGGCGCAATTATTTAGACTAAGCCCCAACTCAGATAAGGAATGTTATTTTATTACATATTCCCTTTGCTGGTCTGCATGAGAAATGCTCTGAGAACATTAACTTTATCTGTGACTCTTGCTATTTATTTGTTTTCTAATTTTTTCAGTTTAAATCGAGCGTGCCTTAGAAGGAATAAAGCCAAAACAGCCTTAGCAAAAGGCTCAGGATTTTATAGGTCCAGCTAATGTGTACCAGAGTTAGTTACAGGAATGAACTACAAGAGGGCAGTCTGAAAAATAAACTTTGAAATAAAAATATGCTATTTAAAAAACTATAGAGCGTACATCAAAAATGAAGGGAGAACAGCTGGTAAATTTTGCCAAATGATTTAAAAAGTTGGCAGGAGAGGGGGGGAACAAGGTGGTGTAGTGTGATGAAGGAAAATGGACAAACCTGCAATTATCTAACATCCTAGCATTTGCAACTCAGAGGAAAAAAGTTACAAGTTGCATATTTTCAAAATGACAGTATTAGCTGGACTGGAGCTATCTGCCACTTGTACATGCTGCACCACATTTGCAAAAGTGCAAACCCCTCCCCACAACTTTCACAAGATTTGGATTGTGGATACTGAGTTATTTTGAAATCACACCCAACATACACAAAGCTTAAAGCAATTTAAAATTTAAACATGGAACCATCAA
The DNA here is from genome assembly GCF_033958435.1 of Carettochelys insculpta. Taxonomy (NCBI): domain Eukaryota; kingdom Metazoa; phylum Chordata; order Testudines; family Carettochelyidae; genus Carettochelys; species Carettochelys insculpta. The sequence goes on from NC_134139.1 coordinate 96,285,664, forward strand.
ATGAAATGAAACATACTGACCTACAGAGCTTTCTTCAGAACTTGATTTATGAAGGGAAAGCCTAGAACAGAAAGGAAAAATGGACTAATTATTGCAGAGTTCTCATATATGGTTACTGTAAATTGTGGTTTCAAGCAAATGCATCACCAAACATATTTCCCGTCTTTTTCTTCTAAACGTATCTATCTATACACAGCCACTGAGCTCTGATCACAGTAGTTTGACCACATTAACTTAGTTCCCCTCTGAAAACCCTGAAACAAGTGTTTTTTGATCAATACAGACAAATATGCATTAAAACACACAGTTAAATCTAAAGGATCATAAGGCTCCCTGATTCACAGATTCTTCCTTCTAAGTAGCATTCTGACTAATTTAGAAGCTGTAGTTTTGTGATTAATGTGTTTAAAAACATAGCATTTGCTATTTGTTTGACAGTACACTAAAAGCTTTATTATCCAGCATCCCTGGGGAATTGGGGATGCTGGAGAATAAAATGTGCCAGAAATTCAAGCTGGGGCCGGCATCTGACCCTGCTCTGCCTCTGCCCCCACCCACCCTCTTCCGGCCAGGCAGCTGGCCCTGATCATGCAACCAGCCCTGCAGCAGCCAGCCCATGGCATGCTGGTTAGCTAAACCTGCCAGTTATCCAAGTGCCAGATAACCAAGTTTTTACTGTATAACAACTCTCTACTTCTGCAGTGCCCAGGACTGTCATTCGGATTTATGGGGCCCTACACAGTATTCTTAAACTAGTGCCATTATGCGTAACTTGCTGTTAGCCAACATGTCGAGGGAGCACAGCCACCACTCCTAGAGTGGTCTGTGTGCAACCTGGGGATGGGAGAAGGATGAGGCAGCAAAAAAACACTGAGCCACTCAGTCCACTTCACAGCGATGGAGACTCAGCTCCTGCAGAGGACCCCATATCCTCGCCTGCATGCAGAATGTGCCGTGTCAGCACATTTGGCTAGGGGATTATGGCCCCACTTAAGGGGACTGCCACGCATGCTGGGTGTGCAGGAGCTGACCTGCTCTTAGCTGCTGTCCTAACGAGGGGCCCAGGTTTTCAGATACCCTATGTATCTGTGTATGCCACATATGTCTAAGGACAGCCCTATTGGAGCCTTTCATTTTACAAGCACAAATTGCTTTGTAATTACTCATTTATTTAACACTTATCACACTACTGTGAGAGTGGGAACTACCATTTCCCAGATTTTACAGAAGGAAAGTAAGGCACAGAAGAGTTAAGTGCCTTGCCTCAGATCATACAGGATGTCTGCAGCAGAGCTGATTATCAGTCACTCTCCTGACTCCCATCATACATTTTACAACTACATCCTACTGCAAAATCCAGCCCAAAGGACTTAATTTTTCACCTATAGAGGCTGAAACTCTCTAATCCAGAACTCTTTAATCTGGCAACATCCATAATACAGCAACATTTTAGTTAGCCAGATAACCACTTATTATGGGGGTGGCCAAGTTTCTTGTGGTCCCACAGTTTGTTAACAGCCACCAGTCCTGGCTCACTGTGTTCTGTGCTGTTATTTCGCTGTAATTTACCCCTAAATGTCTTCTAAGACCCCAGTCAGTAGTGGAAGTGTTAGTAATGTGCTAGACAATATTGACCTCTTGTGGTCTGGCAAATTCTCTCAGCTGGCACCGGTCAGGTACTGAGCATGCCAGATTAGAGAGGTTCAACCTGTACCCTGGAAGAATATCAGCAGAAGTGGTAAGTGCATTTTATTTGCTTATTTTTTTAAGCTTATGGTTAATAGTTACTGAACTTCGCCAAGTTCTTTGAAATCCCCAGGAGAAAATATCTCGGAGCTTGTTGAAAAATCCATTTATGTCAATGAAAATATTTCTATTGACTTTAGTGGCCTTTGGATCACACAGTTAGTGCAGGCCATTCATTATTACTGTGATACTGTGTGAACAGAGATCTATGACATTTTACTATATGACAATGTCTGATAAAACAATACCTATTTTGTACCTATTTAAAATAACAATATGCATATTACAATCTACAAAAAAACAAACCAATAAAAATCCCTACACTGCCCTCCCCACCAGTCTTACCATCCAGGACATGGTATACGCTAGCTCTGGTAGAAACTCAGACTTACAAATATCTCGGGAATGAAGGTTGTTCGTAACCCTGAACAAAATGTTATGGTTCTTTACCAAACATTGATTTAATACAGCTTTGAATCTTCACTGTGGAGAAGAAAAATGTTGCTTTTAACCATTTTAATGTATACGAAAACCATGGTAAGTATTTCCTTACCTTTTTTAAATCCAGCTAATCCTTTCTTTTTTTTTTTTTTTTTGGAAGCAGTTTACATTTAACACAGTACTGTACTGCATTTGCTGAGGGAATGGGGTGGACTCTCTCTCTGTGCTGCTATCTGATTATTCACTTTCCAAATGAGGTGTGATTGAGTGGCTTGTCTGGCCAGTTCATAACAAGCGCTTGCAACTCTGAAGTTCTACTGTATTTCGTGAACCTTTTTGTCTGAATTCCCCATGCTCTTCTGCATTTCCTTAGATTCCCAGCAGAGGGCATCATGGAGTTTTTGGTCAATTCAGAAAACTTCTGAAGGGAAAACTGTGTTTCATATAAGTAAACAATCCAAGCCATTGCAGGCCAGGATTTTGTAAACTTGAAATATCATGCACATCAATTTGAAAAGGCATCATTAAAGGGGAAATGAGACACTGTGAAGTTTAAATTTGATTCAGTAATTCATCCAAGGAAAGAGAAGCTGGCACAGCAGAGCTGTGAAATGCCCTCTTTTTTCTGGTTCAGTCTGATTAGAAATGTAATCCCACACAAACATCAAACCAGCCGATGTAACCACATTCCAGATTTGGACTACATCAGATGGAACGGGGCATTTGCTGATCTCCTTGCTGCTAAAGTTTGCTCTTGGACGGGTAACATCTAGGGAGAACACTAATAACCTAGGTAGCTCACAGACTTACAGTCAAATATTGGTTTCTCATGAAAGAATCTGAACATCAGGAGGCCAGTTCTCAGTTCCTTTTTTAGATGCTTTGAGTGAAATGCCAGACTAACAAAGTCAGTAACAAAACTACTAGACACTTCGATTGAGGCCAGGATTTCTAGCATAATGCTGGCAGTGGTGTTTCCTAAACTCAATACCAAACAGAAAGCACACAGACCTTTGTACGAGTGCAATAACAGAACTTGTCTTTCAGCCTCGAGGGTGAAATAGCAAACCCTGTTACCTTTTTGCCCCTTGCATGGGCATCAACCAACTCCTATTCATTATCAGAATGGGAACAGTGTGGGCTGATAGTGAAAGCTTCTTGCTGCTCCTCTATAGCAAATCTCCCTTGAACAGGAGAGTCCATTCCTTGGGGGTTCTACTTCCCCACCAATATTGATCCTTCACTGCCAAAGCTGCCACCCAGGATGCAGTAAGTACTAGGTATAGTAGTGGGAGCTGTGGACATCTGTTCGCTAGGGACTGGCCTGAAGCCACCTAATTATTTCATGTCAACTACCAAAGCCTTGCACAGCAGCAGACATCTTTTGATGTTCCTGGGTTACCTATGGTGACAGAGGGGAGGAGTCCACAGCAAAGCACTCCACAATCTAATTTGTAACTCTGGTTTTTTTTTTTGTGTTAAACTGACCTAAAACTGAACATTGACCTAGGATGCAAACTCCTTGCACCAGACAAAGCAAAGGGAAAATACTTAAGTAGAAGCACAAATATTTCCAATCATCATTTCATGCATTCCCTAATTGTGAAGTCTTTTATCTCTGGGCTGACCTTGAAAATGGTAACAGCTTGTCTTACAAGGTGGAAAAGCTGATAAAACCAAGGCTAATGTCCAATAAGACAAAGATGTGCCTGTAAGATCTCCCACGCAATTCAGATATTTTAACTAGAATATTAAAACATCAGTCAAGTATTTTGATTCCAACATGTATGATGAAAGATTCCACGGGCCCAATGAGTAGGTGTATATTGAATTTGCAAATTACCCTTTCCTTACTGTGTTAAATCTCTGTGAACATGCGCTGAAAGTGATATGTGTTCTTCCATTCATAGGCTGATAACTTGTACTGAAAGTTAATGATGCAGTGACACTTGGCAGAAGTTTCAGCACTGAATGTCTGAAAGGCAGCCAAATGCCATTACTCTACTGGGAAGGCCTTCCGTTTTGTTGTGTTCTGATGTACAGCTTCATTAGTAGGCTTCCATACGAAATGTATTCTGTCACTGCATATACTTGAGAAATGTATGGCTCTAGCTTCAGACAAGACGGCTATATCGTCATGTATACACCAGAGAAGGAGAGGAGATAGGTGAGGTAATATCTTTTATTGGATCCGCTTCTGTTGGGGAAAGAGATAAGCTTGTAAGCTCACATAAAGCCCTTCTTGTACAAGTATTTTCTAATGCCACACAGAGTCTAGAAGTGTCCCTCAGTTTATCACTGAATCTCAGAATTTCAAAACCATTCAGAGGCCTAAGACCTTGTGGGCTTCAGATTAGAAATAGGAAATAAAAAACTGCCTCAGAACAGGTTAAACAATGAAAGCTACTCTTTGGCTCCAACAACCATATTGGCTACATACCTGCTGTACAGAAAACATGTGCTCACATGGAAACCATGTCTTGGCTACGTAAAACTGCATACACACCATGGCAACAGCAGCCACACTAAAGGTGCCACGAGGACTTCTCTTGTTATGACCCTCAGCAGATAGTAATGCTAATTCCTATACCCACCTGCTTGCACAAGCCACACTCTCCTTTTAAAGACCTAGAGGTTGTGTTGCCAAGATACCTCCTAAGGGCAGAGATCACTGCCCATGTAAGCCACACAGGTCAGCTGAACAAAAGTATCTACTTAGAAAATGGGCTTTTGTCTACAGCTCCACTAAATTAGATATGCTACAACTTGCCCAGTTAACTGTAAGCTGATTTTGTTCTCAGACAGGACAGCGCCAATGCTTATCTTGCACACACTGCGGCTGATTTCACACAGCCCACACATGCCCCAAAATGTGAACTAACCCAGAGCTGGATCATCACAGAATTGAAAAAGGAAACAAATGACACCATGGGCTGCTTTTCTGAATGGTTTTCAAAAGCCCAATCACTCTCAAAACAAACCATAATAGAGGAGCAGAGAATGAAGTGATTCTGATTGGCTTTTATTTTACTTTGAAGTATTACAAATACAGGTAGGTTTTAAAACATGGCCACTTCTCATTTATGAGACATAAAATCCATAGGTATCCAACGCAGTCAAAAGAATAATGAAACCAACAACTTTATGATAGTCAGTAAATTGATACTGGCCCTCCTAACTCTTGCCAATAACCATTTACAACCCTTTGGGATATGATTTTGATCTAAAAATGTTCACATTTGGATTGCTGAATAAATCAGCACAAAGCCTCTACATACTCTTTCGGAAGGCCACTTAGTTATCTGTATGCATGGTGTAGGACCCAGTCGCATAGTTGGTGTGAAAAGTGGCATCTTTATAATTGTTACCCACTGACTAAAAGATAATTTATTGGAAAGGGCTGGCACGAAAGAGGAAAGCAGGCCTTCAGTTTCTTATCAAATTTGCATGGACCTGAAGGGAAAGCAAGGCTGCAAGGTTCTGACCCCCCTGGCATCAGTGTGAGAAAGAGACGGAAGGCAAAGAGGTTCCATTCAATTATCTTCTCATTACGTTTCCATAGCAATGGCTCTTTAAGCAGGTCAAAACTTTCTCAGTGGAAACACACACGGGATTGTTATTTTTGTTGTTCCCCCCACCACATGTGGAACCAGTTATGTTGGTTCAGCTAGTGCAGTCTGAGCATGGCCATGGGCTGGGGGGGGCGATGAGCCAGTCCCAGTGTAAGAAATAAGATGTTTCTCTACATACAGAGCATGCTGGTTGTTACATGCTCCACTGCCTGGCTGTCACAAGTCTAGAAAAACCTCCCTGTACAAAATTACCAAGATGGGACTCTTCCTCAGAGACGCACTTGTGGCACTTGTCACGTGTCAGAGGCTGCATTTAGCTGTCCTTTCACTGCTATTGTGAGTGTTATTCTGGGAGCTTCCTGCCTTCTCTCTCTTTGGGTGGCTTTCTGCAGGCAGCACAAATAGTTTGGCTTGTAATGAATCTGGCTTCAAATAAATTAATATGGGACCGTACATGCATTCAATGACTCTTTTTGATTCTTGCAGCCACCACATATAAAGAAATGTTATCTTAAATACTCCAGAAATTCAGGAGATAAAGCTTCTCTGTCTCCTCCACCCTTAAATATTTCCCTTGTAATTTTTAACCTACACAGTGGGAATTTTTTCTGTCCTTAAGTGCAGCTTTGGTGTCCTGAGTTAGCTCGGTTTTTGTTATTCTCAGTTTTTGTCTTCCTACTTCACATCCCCATCAGTGTAGCTCTTCTGTTTCCTCACAGATGAGCTCATAGTCATCTGCCACAGTTAATGGGGACACTGGAACAACATGCCAGAATTGAATATGACCAAATTTAAGCTACCACAATGATAACACAGAGTGCCAATTTAATGACCATTTTGCTTTGGAGACTGGCACAGATGCTCCAGTGGAAGAAGATTAGTGCTAAGTATCACTACTGGATTAGAATATCTCATGGACCAGAGTTTAGATCTGGTGTGTTATTGTGTATAAAGAAGCATGTTTTCAAAAAGATTCCTGTTTTCACTAAGAAATGGTACGGAACAAGATAGCCCTAAATTCCAAGTGCTCTCCCACCACTGCATTGATCTGGAGGTTTCATAACAAGATGAATTTGAGTTTAAACCACATAATAGCAACTGGGTTCAAAACTCTGCACATCCTCTGGGAATGAGCTAAATTAACGGTGCTCCCCAAAGGGAAGATATAGTCTGCAGAGGGCTGCTTTTGTCATTGCTGCTCTGGTTTCTTTTATAACAACTTGAGAGCCAAGCAGCTCCCACAAAAAAGTCCCAACATTCAAACACACCATAAACAAATCACTCACTGATGAGAGAACTGGCCACGGTGAACAGGCTCCAAATGTGAGAAGTTCAGATTAAGAGGCACATGGCACAACAAGAGTTTTACATTTGTGAACAGCTGAAGCAGAGCGTTAAGGACACAGCTGCTGAAGGCACAGGGGCTCCTGTACGATGGAATGTTAAGTCTCTCAGAAATGTTACATCATGCAGCCTGCACATGCTGCATGCATTCTGGTATCCCCTGCTCCGCAGGTCAACCTCTACCTGACTTGTGCATTGTGATGTAGGGGTCAATTGGCAGAGAATATTCACAATGCCCCTTTCAATAACCTGACAGATGTGGGAACATGAATCACATAACATTAACACAACATACTTTCACTTCCTTGCAGTTGTGCTGTATTAATGAGCAATATGGTTCAAAAAGCAGCGAGTGATTTGTTGCATGATGGGACACTTAAGGATACCCATTGAGACACAAAGATTTACAACATGATGAGAATGCTACACAGGAGTGAGATTCACTCACGATTAGCGACCCCCATGTTTACCCGTTGGCTACTTTTTTGTTCTTCCCCATGTCCCCAGCTAGTAAATACACCTCACTCATAGTGCACTCTGCTTGTCCTGCCTCTGCGTGGTGCTCTTGTACTTGGCATCTAGCTTCTACCCTTTTCTGAAGCCTTTCTGATACATGGCTTTTAAAATACACAACAGGGCCATGCAGTGAAGAGTGACAGCAAACTGATCTATTTCCCGTGGGGGAAAACAAGTAACTTCCCTCCGCAACATCCCTGAAGCTGCTAAAAACAGGATGAGAGACAGGATGCAGAAGTCTGAGTTCAAGGAGAGTAGAGCTGACCTGGATTTCCTAGCAAACATACACAGCTCATCAGTCCATCATGTAAAGTCTCGAGTACTCTAATATGGGAACTGAGAACTAATTGGAAAGTTTGTTTCCACTGTTTAAAACAACATGTTTACAATGAAGCAAACAACCCTCCACCCCACTCCCACCTCATTCCCTGGCTTGAGTAAACTTCCTTGAGTGTTGTCTCAGAGGAAAAAAATAGCACTATTAGTCCGTATGATGTACCCCAGCTCAACACATTACTGATACCATGAAGCAACAATAGCCACCAAGAACGCGTTTCCTGGGTATTTGGTCTACATTGGTCCTACGTTTAATCAAAAACATGTAAGGAATGTGCCAGCAGGAACTCAGTGCTGCTGAAGGCTTGGAGAAATGTATCTCCCAGAGATCATTTGCAAGAGAATGTCAAGGTGTGCATATGTGATACCCTGCAAACAAAGCCTGATGGGTAGCAAGGAAGCAATGAGGTTTTGTCCATTGTAAACACATTGTTATAAAATCACAATTTATGCTAACACTCAGTATAAGAATTGTGAAATCTCACCAATGCTCCAAGTCATTGTGGGCAACAGGGCAGGCCATCATAAGTGCATCAGACATGGATTACACAGGGCTCCCTTGGTTTAAAGCATTGTAAAGAAGAAGGGGAGGGATATGGGTTGAATCAGCTAACTGAGTGCCTTGGCCATATAGCTATAAGCCTGGTTTGACTAGCCCTCCCCACCTGTTAAAAGGTAGAGCTGGATACTAGAGTTTGTATCTTGTATAAGATTCTCCTTTGGTAGATGCTGTGAGCTGAAATCACAGGGTGGCAGTAAGGCCACTAAGAGCTGAAATCACAGGGCTTTGTCTCAGGACAAACCAACAGTGGCGGACGGATGGTGCAGCCTATGGCCAAGGCTTAGGCAGGGCCAAGGCACTCAGGTAGCTGGTTCAACCCATATCCCTCCCCTTCTGCAACCAGGGGAGCCCTGTGTAATCCATGCTTGGAGCATTGGTGAGATTTCACAATTCTTATACTGTGTTTTTGCATAAATTGTGATATTACAACAATGTGTTTACAATGGACAAAATCTCACTGCTTCTTTGCTACCCATCGGGCTTTGTTTGCAAGGTATCACATATGCACACCTTTACATTCTCATGCAAATGATCTCTGGAAGATATGTTCCTCCAAGCCTTCAGCAGCATTGAGCTCCTGCTGGAACATTCCTTACAAACAAAATTCTATTGTGTCTGTGAAACCAGGATTGCTGTTCTGGGGACAGTGGTGTTCAAAATGAAAAATACCAGTGTTATACACACAGGTATGCTGCTATGCTGGAGGCAAGCTCAGACTTTGCAATATTACTCTAACATTCCATCTGACGCTAATGTTGCAAGGTGAAGGGTACATGTGTGGAAATTAAACCTGACAGGAGAAAAATGCTACTAGTAATGGAAGAAAAAGACTGTACAAACATTTCATGAGTATCATTTTCCACTGAGTTATTTGTAGAACATTACAGTACCAAAACCTGTGTAATTGTTTCAATTTATAGATGCAACTTATCTGGGCATGAATGTTAGAACAAGATTTGAACAAACTGTGACTTTGCTTTCTATTTTCATTGATCAAATTTCTGGCAGTTTTTAAACATATTGGCTGTGTCTAGACTAGCCCCCAACTTCTAAGGGGGCATGGTAATTAGGGTGTCAGGAGGTTACTAATGAAGTGCTGCAGTGCATATGCAGCACTTCATTAAGCTAAATCTCTACCGTGGCAACTTGGAAGTGTGAAATTTTGAGGAGTAAAGGGACTTCGAAGTACTCTGGCTACACGCAAGCTGGCACTTTGAAGTTGCCATGGGGGAGATTTATCTTAATGAAGTGTTGCGTATGCACCGCAACTCTTCATTAGTAATCTCCCAACACCCTAATTGCCATGCTCCCTTCTAAATTCGGGGTTAGTCTAGACACAGCCATTGGGTATTATCAGCTATATAAGCAGTATCACCACACAAACCTCAAATGCCTCTCTACTTTGGTCCAGCAAGAATTTTTCTGATTATATACTCCTCAACCACCACCTTGTCATAGCCAGTGGAACGGAATGGAGCATTGTTAGTGCCATGGCAAACACATTTTATTACACTCTCTTTCTACTGAGCAGCCACACTATGGTCACCAGCAATGGAAGCTCATACTTGCCCACCCTCTATTTTGGAAGAATTATCAGGAAGGTAGTTCCATCTCCAAGCCCACACAACTCTCTTGCTGCTCTATGGAAATGGAAGCTGCTTCTATCTTCAGGATATTCGTCTAACAGAGGCTAGACTGAGAATATCGTCTTAGTTCTGCACAGGGACCAAAACAAGATATTTTGAAATTTGTAGCAAACACCACGAGTAGGAGACCCTTCCCTCCACAATTGTGCAGTAGATACGACAATGAATAAGGCAAGGCAAGGTCTTAATCCTGGGTCTACCACATCCCAGACTGGTGTCCTAACCACTATATAAGAGTCAGTCTCCCTCTTCTCCTCTACTGGAGCTGTTTCACTTTGTGTAAATCATTTATTGGGTCAGAGAAAGGGACTCTCACTGTATAGCTCAGTGGTTAGGGTCATCACTTGAAAAACACATTCAAATCTCTGTTCTGAATCAAGCCTGAATTAGGCTTTCTACCATACAGGTAAGTGCCCAAAACGTCAAGCTGTTGGCTATTTTAGGGTGTGCTTCTGACCAGAAATTGCCTGGAAAACCTGGATACATTTTCACAAAAAGCGTCAGTTTCCACAAACCAGCATTTTCAGATGAAAAACTTTGGATCAGCTGCAGTGTGCCTCACCCCATAGCTGAACCATCAGAAGTGGTGTAGCAGGCTACGTCCGTACTGCAGTTAAAAACCTATAGCTGGCCTGGGCCAGCTCACTTGGACCTGGGTATGAGGCTGTTTAATTATAGTCTTCAGGTTGGTGCTCACGCTGGAGTCCAGACTCCAGGACCCTGTGAGCAGACCTGCTGGCAGGGGGAGCAAAGGGGGCAACTGTCCCCAGATGTAGCCTTTCAAAGGGGCCCAGGGCTCCAGGTCCCTTTGAAATGCCACTACAACACTCCTCTGGCTGTCTGTGGCCGCAAGGGAGTTGGGGGTGAAGATGGGTGCGCACTGCGGTCTGGGCAACGCTGAGGGCTGACTGCTCTTGGCCCTGCCTCTTCCACTCTTAGCCTCTCCCCTTTCGGGACACAAAGCCAGGTCCCCTCCTCCCTTCTTGCTCTGGGGCCAACAGCAGCTGTCAGTGCCACTGCCTGCAAGATAGGGGGATGTCAGAACTTGGGCTCCTGGCCAAGCCCAAACATCTATATCACAATTAAACAGCCCTTTTGCCCAAGCAACACTGACCCAAGTCAGCTGGCACAGGCCAGCCACAAGTGTTAAACTGCATTGTGGCCATACCCTCAGAGTGGCACGAACTGTTTTGCATTCTCCAGATTACTATATGCTCACAGGCTCATCCGGCTGCTGGCACCGTGGAGACAAACGGGAGAGGAACAGGCCATTAGTCCCGGTGAGGGACCCCTTGAACTCCCCCCTCATCCCTCCTACCCCACCCCAGTGGTCCTGCAGGGACTGCACCCGGGGTTCCCCGTCTGGGTTGTTGGAGGACTGGGTCTCCTCTGCTAAAAGATGGCACGTAACTTGCGAGTAAAAGGCCTAAACATAAAATTACAATGAAAAATCCTATTCAGCTTTGATAACGGTAAAGAAAAAAAATATTCCTTGATAAACTAAACAGCTTCAGCTGGAAGAAGGTCATCTTCTCGCAGACAAACTTGACTGCATTCCTTCTGCATGTAACAACACTCACCTAATGAGACAATGCCACTCAATTAGGAGAAAGAAACTAGCACTCATCAATCAAGTTGTCACCCTAAGAAAATAGAGGATTAAATCCTGGCTAGTACTTCTAGTCTGGCATTAAATGGTCATCACCTCTTTAACTCCTGGGGAAATTCTGTGCCATTGCCCACCCTCAGAATTCAAGTCCTACAGAAAATACCTTCTGCCAGAGAGGTTCTGCAGTTACATCTTTCACCCACCAAGGGCTACTGTGGCTCCTGCACAGAGAGCTGCTACTCCCCAGAAGGAAAAGAAGAGACTTCATTCCTCACAGTGCCCAGCCTGTGGGGGCAGGTCACGAACACAGGATATGGGGAGAATGGATAGTGTGGGGCATGTAGGGCTGCTGGAGGGCACAGACTGAGGTTCAGAAAGGCACCAGGAGATAGCTTTGGGTGTGGACTGAATAGATGTGGGGTGCAGAGCCAGATGGGGATGAGGAGAGGACTGATGCAGGAACAGATGGGAGAGGAGGTAGCTGAGTGGGGATGTAGAGCACATGGGGATGGGGCATATGTGCCTGATTGAATGACAAATGCTTGGGATCAGCCAGGGTCTGCGGGTGGGGGGAGGCTCCCCAATTCCCTAACAATGCCCCACTCCAAAAACTCTGCTCCTTACTTCTCCCACCCCACAGCCAATCACCCTCCAAGTTCACAACCAGGCTTCTGCCCAGCAGTTACTTCCTTCACCCTTAGCCCCTCCGTTCTCCCTAGCACCCCCGAGTCATCGCACTGCTTCTGAAGGATGTGGGAAATACGTTTCTGTATTATAGTATAAATTAATTTTACTCAAATTTCTGTATTAATATGCATAAGGAATCAATTTAAAACATTTCCAACTGTCCTTTTGTTGTCTTTATTGGACCTGCCGATAGTTTTGAAATAAATTAGCAAAATAATTGAAGCCTATAATAACATAACATATGGAGATACACATCTCATAGAGCTGGAAGGGACCTTGGGAGGTCATTGAGTCCAGTCACCTGCCCTTTTGGCAGGACCAAGCACCCCCCACTTTTTTTGAAATCTATTTTGCCCCAGATCCCTAAATGGCTTCCTCAAGGACTGAAATCACAACCCTGGGTTTAGCAGGCCAATGATCAAACCACTGAGCTATCCCAACCCTTAAGCCAGAATGACAAATAAAATAAGCAGAATTTTGATTAATTTTAAAATACTGTGTGGAGAATTTTTAATTTTGTTGGTAGAGAATTCTCACAGCAGCACTCCTTCCAGTTTTCAGTTAAACATCAACTAGAAGAACCACATGCTACAAGCGTTTGCCATTTGCTGACTGTGCAAACTTCCCTGACACAGAACTTTCTCTCTGCCAATCCTGCACATATTTGGATGGATTGAATCATTTCTGTACTTCATTTCACACACACTACACACGAGCTTTCATTCATGCAATACTTGAATTTCCAAAGAACTCCTCTCCATTTGCCATTTGAATTGAGAAGCGATTATTCTTTCACTTAAAAAACAAAACTAAAACAAGAACTTGACAGAATAATAATTGCTCAGAATAAATTTATGTATGCGTTGCTTCCTTTTTATTCAAGGTATCTGAAATTATAGCACCCTATACTGCCTCCAAGTGGTTAGGACATTAGACATCACAAGATCTGGTATTCTAGTCTCAGCTGCTGGCCTGCTGGGAGGCTATAGGGAAGTCACTCCAATGCTCTGTGCCTCTACTTTCCCATCTATAAAATGGGGATAATACCACCTCCTCTGTAATGTGTTTTGAGATCTATGGATGGACTAAGTAGTTATAGGAAACCTTAGTTTGTCCCACAGGAAATAGTTTTTTTTTTTAAAGTTTCATAAAAGTGGCATTTTCGTTTACTTATAATTGAATAAAAGGGTAGGAAAGCAGGGAGATACCTCAAAGAAGACACTGAGGCCTTCTCTACACAGATAAGATTTTTCAATAATTGATAATCACCCATGTTAGCAAGATTGGAAACCCAACCACATACAGGCTGCCACCAATTTAACAACATGTCGCCAAAGTCCATTCGGATTGTGTTTACTGGAAATAGCACATAAAAAGGTGGCAGCAGGTGATATCCTCTCTCACCTAAGGCTCTGAACACAGCTGAACCAGTTTGAGTAACGATGACAATTTTTAAGCATGTTCCTAATGGAGTCAAGGCCATAGTGTCTAATTCTGACATACAAGTATCTGGGTGGACGTTCAAATGTGGGGCTGAAGCTTCCTATTAATAATTAAAGCACCACACATTTGAAACTAGGCTGCCTGTGCATTTTCTTTACTAGCCCAGCTGGTATTTCACGAAGAAGCTGGAAGTTACTGAGACTAGACGTTTTCATGCACTACTGCACACTGCCCTTAGCAGTAGGAATCCAGTTCTTGGGATAAAAGCAAAAAGGCACAGAAAACAAACAGCTACACACACATGGCAGTGGGAAAGGGGTAAGGAAAGAGTGGTGCGGGGGGAGGGAAGAGACAGCAAAATGAAACCCAAACAAAGAGGCTTTATATTAGGATTGCTAAAATTAAACCTACTTTTAAATACTTCATTCTCTTGGCACTTTCTTCAAAAGCATAGTAACAAAACCATGAGCTCACAAGAGAAGGGAAAGTGGTTTCACTGTTTAACTCGTATTTCTGTTTTTGAACCTTCTAGGTCTAGTCACCAATAAAGCTATTTTTTTAAAGGGGAGATTTTAACTTTCAGGGACCTTGATGACACTTGTCACAACTGTCAGCCAACTTTGTTTACACTGTGCATTGTGTATGCATGCAGGCACAGAGGTAGCAAGAGATAAACACAAAGAAAGAGAAGAGGTGTCAATTTTGTTTCCAGTGGTGGGATTCATTTGGAATTATGTGAAATCAAATCAGCTCAACATGAATTAGCTGATTACTGTAAAAAATTCATTTTACACTCCCCTGCTCCCCAAACAACCCAAACTTACTTTCTTTCAGTCTCCGGTGTTGACACAGTACTGCCGAGGCCAAGCGATTCCTGTAAAGGAAGATAAAATGCCGTACGTATAGACAGAACAACAAGCTTCACTCAACTGGTACAAAATATCAAATAAAAAATGCTAAATAAAAATAGATTATTAAAGCCATTGCACTTACTTCAATCTGGGATTGCAGCTGAAGCGAAGTGGGGCTGGCATCAGGTTTCTCCTAAAACGTAACAGATGTCAGGTTAATGCAACACCCAAATGAGGCAGCATTGTCCAGAAATATAAATATGGAGCAAGATAAGGAAAGAAACAGCAGACATAAACAGAACATTGGAAAATCTCACTACCTTTGAGGATTTTCAGTGGGATTGCTCTCTGAAGAAGTACTGAAATACTCAAGTAGAAACCAATTGCTTGCTTCTTACAGTAAATTGTACCACAATGTAAACCTTATAGATAGGGGTTCAAATAATACTAAAGAAAACACACATGCAGCTTTCATGGGATAACGAACATTTGCCACATACTCTTACATTTCAAATGCCAATCTACTGAGTTCTCTTTTCTCTTTCAGAGCCATTTGTTCCTTGAGATAATGTATGTTTACTTCACTATATCATCCAACCACTAGATGTCTCCATGTGCAGTACAGAGTTCCAGATAGGATGCAATCTTTGGTTAAAAAAAGAAAAAAAAAAAAAGGGTAGGCAAAGTTGGAACTCAAGCTGCATGGAACTCTGCTTGTGTTGACAGATTGCTGTAGTTTCCTTTCATATGTTCCTCCTGTTTAACACAGCCTGTACTGAAATTTACTGGTGTGTATCTTCTATTTATTCTCACCCTGAACAGGATAAACACACAGGATTAAATATGAGCTTCAAAGGAGGCCTAAAATAAATTTTAGTTATTATAACATAGTTAAAATAAAATTAATTTGCTACAAGCATTAACAAATTATTTGTGGACAGAGTACTGAGTTTGAGTTTCTGGCATTTTTTAACCAATTACAATGGCATATACTGGATAAATAATAAAAATAAAGAGAGTGCATGATTATTTTTCTGCCAAAAGTCCTACATTATACCTTAATTAAAATTCACAGTCCAGTTGGGAGGCAAATAACTATTATCAACAGAATTACACAGATGGCAAAAGTGAGGCACAAATTTAAAGTGGTTTGCCTAATGCCACACATTCAAGATCAGCTGGAAAAGGATCCAGGAGTCCTGATCACCAGTACGCTGCATTAATAACTATGCCCATAAACTATGTTAGCAACTTGAGAATTTCTGAAAAAAGGGGTCTTTAGAAATCTAATATTTAAGCAAATACAGTCAACTCTTCCATACCCAGCAGCCCCAGGATCAGATATTGCCAGATATTCAAATATTCTGGATAAGAAAGAGGTATACCTAGCAATGCATAAACACTAAAGAAAAGCAAGAGTAGACATTAAGAAACGAAAATGTATGCAGAGTACTTTATTTACCAACAGTTGTAATGTACACTGTAAACTTACACTGTATTTGCTGCATTTGTGTTTACTCTCACTATAACTATGTAACTAAAATTTACTTGTGGTTAGAATGCTGGTTATTTGAGAGTTCCGGATGACAGAACGCCAGATATGAAAGAGCTTATTGTACATTTGACGCTATAAGTTGAAATTTTTTCGTCTGGCAGTACCATAGAGGTTGCTGGACCAAAGGGCACCTGGACCAGAGAGCTCCAGCAACATGGGCTCAGAGCAGAGCCCCATTGGTGGCAGGGAGCCCACTGGTAGCTAAATCTGGGGAGTCCCATGGGCTGCCCCACAGCTGGGATCCCAGCCAAGTTTGGGGAACACCACTGTGGAGAGCTTGGCTGGAGCTGGGGAGCCCTAATCGGCCAGTCCTGTAGCAGTGGGGAGCTGGCACATGTAGGGGAACCCCACAACAGACCTGTGGCAGCAGGGAGCCTGGCTGGGGTGGAGGAGCCTTACAGCCAGAAATGGGGAGCTGAACTGCAGAAACCTGGCTGGGCCAGGGAGTCCTGCTGGGGTACGAAGCCCAACCGGCAGCTGGGCAGTGGTGGGGGACAGGCCCACGAGGAGCCCTGGCCAGCAGTCTGGTGGCAGGGAGCCACAGCAGTAGTGGAGCCAGGCAGCATGGGGGCAGAGAGCCAGGAGAGATGGAGGTTACAGCACCTATCCAGGTAACCCATTTCAGTGCTTCACCACCCTCTAAGTGAAATATTGCTTCCTAATATCCAACCTAGACATTCCCCACTCCAGCTAGAGACCATTTCTCCTTGTTCTCTCATCTGTCACCACTGAGAACAGCCTCTCTCCATCTTCTTTTTGAGCCCTCTTCAGGTAGTTGAAGGCTGCTATGAAATCCTACTCCCCCGCCCCCACTCTTCTGAAGACTCAATAAGCCCAAATCCTTCAGTCTCTCCTCATAAGTCATGTGCTCTAGCCCCCTAATCATTTTGGTTGCTCTCCCCCAGTACGTCCACATCCTTTTTGTGATGAGAAGCTGAGAATTGGATGCTATACTCCAGATATGGCCTCACCAGTGGTGAATAAAGGGGAATAATCACTTCCCAAGATATGCTGGTAGTGCTCCTATTAATGCACTCTAATATGCTGTTAGCCTTCTTGTCTACAAGGGCACACTGTTGGCTCGTATCCAGCTTCTCATCCACTGTAATCCCCAGGTCCTTTTCCACATAACTGCTGCTTAGCCAACTGGTCTTCAGCTTGTAGCAGTGCTTGAGATTCTTCTGTCTCAAGTGCAAGACTCTGCATTTGTCTTTGTTGAACCTCATCAGATTTCATATCATGGCATGGTGACATATCAATTGTATTATGTTACATGATGGTCACGATCTACATAGGGATGTAATACAACAGAGTAATTTTGTTGTAACATAGGTTGGTCTGTTTTAGGCTGGCTGCCTTGGCTTTGTTGTTTTAGTATTGTAGACGGGTGTAAATGTCATCATATAAAGGGAATCAGACTTCAATGGGAAAGTCTTTCCGTCGACTTTAAAACAAGCTGTTGGAGGCCCAGGATACGTTGGATATGTAACAAGTCCAGAAGACAAAAACAATGATTCAGAATCACAATATCCCCACATCACTACCAAGTGACTCTGATTTTCTTATAAAAGTAGAGACATAGGCATCGCCATTTCCCGTTAGTTCTACCAAAAGAAAAGGCGAACATGCTTTCCAGCCAGCAAGGCAGCAGGAACATCACTGCAAGCCTTTCTCCTGCACTCTCCCACTGGGCCAAAGGCCAGAAAGGAAGGAAGGAAGCAGCAGTATAATTACTCAGAACATAGGTCACTCAAGCCAGGTTTTCCTCCTCCACCCACTATCACAAAGACTGCAACACAGAGCGTTTGAACTGGTCAGGTAGTGAAAGCTGCATACAGCTAGCCCAGAGGAATCCCCTGCGTGCCTGAAGCGCATTTGCTGCAAATCCTTACTTTAACAGACATACTTTTTTAAAAAAAAAAAATAATATTTTAGAATGTTATATCCCTTTCTTTCTGCTACTTTTAAGGAAGCCCTTTTACTTGCCCAAGCTGACCACAGACTGTAAATGGAGGGTGGAAAAGGTTTTTTGTATTTTTTACAAATCTTCTGGGGAAAATACCCAGATGCATCCTGTGCTGCAAGATCTTGATTCTCTTCTCTCACTTATTCCATTAGCCTCCTTTAGCATCCTGCCTGCTAAAGCTGCCCCTTGCCCTGGCAGCACTCAAAGACAAATAACTTAAATAACTTAAGAAATTTCTCAATCTTCATGATTTTAGAGTCATACATTGTCATTAGAATGAAATAGTATTTTTGCTCTCTGGATAAACAAGGATGTTAGGGAGAACAAGGTTTTATAAGTTAGACCGGCCACGAATAATTTCATTTATTTAGGCTCTGGTGTGGCTATGGGAGAGTAAACCCATGTGCCTATATGAATCCAACTGCAGGATCTGAGTCTTATTTTGCAAAGCAAAGTAAATTCTGTAAGGATGTTCTTTAATTTAAAAACAGACACCGATGGCATCTCAAAAAATATTTTACAATAGTAGTTTATTAAAAGTCACTTCTCTGTAGCTCATATTTGAAACAACCTTTTAAACATTCTACAGGTTGAACCTCTCTCATCCAGTGCTGGATGAGAGAATTTGCTGGACCACAGGAAGTCAATGTTTTTTAGCATATTACCAACACTTCCACTGCTTACTGGGCTCTTAGAAGACATCTGGAGTAAATTACAGCTTAACAACAGCACAGAACACAGAGAGCCAGGACTGGTGGCTGTAAACAAACTTTACAGGACAACGCAAAACTTGGCTACACCCATGCAAAGTGGTTGCCAAGCGAACTAAAAATCATGATCAATTACGGATGTTGCTGGACAAGAGCGTTCTGGATTAGAGAGGTCAACCTGTACAATGGTTTGGCTTACAGATGATGTTCTAAAAGGCTCTGAATTATGGCTTTGCACAGATTCATAGGTGAGATCCATACCAGGTCAAACTGCTAGATCAGCGTAAAGAGGCTTTAAATATCCCAGTTTAAACTGTGGGTGGATTTTCACACTGTAGGCACAGTTGAAGGTAGTCCAAGTTGCCTTTCAAAGGCCTCTTCACAAAGTTTGGCACAGGCAACATGCTGGGGAGGGAGCCGAGTTGGATCACTCTATATTGATTTCAGGCAGTGTAGTCCCAAGAAACTGTTGTCCCAGTCTTCAGAGCAGTCCAGAATGGCTCAAAAATGTCTTAACACGAGGGGTGCAGGGGCTTTATGATTTTGGCTGCAGAACATTCGCAAAATTGATGGTCCCAAAGGTTCTGTTAATGATAATTTAGCATGAGCTCCTGCATAACACAGGCCACAGAATTTTATACAGTAATGCCTGCATCAATATCATTACCTATGGATGAGCTAAAGCAGTTTTTCTTAAACTTTTTGAGATCACAGAACACCAAACAATAATATTTTCTATGTGGAAAACCTATGAAAACTTTCTTAAAAAATTGTCATCAGACAAAAAAGAAGGGGGAGGGGGAACAAAAAACCGAAACAGCAACATATACAGCAAAAACAAAAGGAAGTAATTTAATCAGGTATCATAGCAATCAACTCCCTCATCTGGCACTTTCTCATCCAGTATCATCCCTCATTCGGCAGGGCAATGGATGCTCCAGGACTAGAGAACAGATGCAGGCAACAGCCCCATGTCTGGGAGCTGGCTGAAGCACAGAGCCCTGCCAGCAACACCAGCTGCAGGGACCCTATGAAAAAAAATTCTCATGTGAAGTTTAATTTATTTTGCCTTTCAAAGTGTTCCTAGTAGCTCTGGAGGCAGATCCTCACCTGGAGTAAATCAGCATAGCTGTACTGCCTTCAATTGACTTCTGCAGGACTTTGCACTATTTCTTTAGAGCTCAATAACAGAGTGGCTTCGTTACTGTAGATTGTACTCATTCTCTGCAGGGTCTCCCTCTCCTGTTTGAGCCATCCATTATGCCTAATACCACGGTCTGGACTTTTCGTTCGTTGTTCATTCTCCAGATACGCCTGAACAGCTGTAATTTGCATTATATAACCTTCTGCAGTAGGTTCTCTTTTGGCTGTATCTTCCTATAGATCTCCTTGCTTGTGACATTCACCATCACCTTCTCAGGAAAGTAGTGGTTAATAGTACTCTGGGGTTTTGCCCATTATTCATTAAAGGGAATACACAAAATAGGAAAATACACCTACTTTTCTGCGTAAGAGCTCACTTTCAGCTCATTGAGTCACAGTTAGAAACACTCTTCCAGATTGGAGAGCCAAGATTTGAATCAACATGGGATTTTCCTTCCTGGTGGGAGGTGGAGGAAGGCAGGAGGTTCAATTGTTTATGTTATGTTCAGAGAATTACTTTTTTTCCTCCCTTATGCTTCTTTATCACAATAATACACTCAGGCTACGGTTACACTACAGAGATCTGTTGACAGAAGCCACTGTCAGAAGAGATTTCCCGACAAAACTTCTGTGGACAGAATGTGACAAAACACAAATGCCAGTTGGAAGAGCGCTCCACTCTGTCGGCAGAGTAGCTGGACTGCCCAGCTGCTCTCAACCTGGAAGCACAGGAGACAGGGCTGCCCATTGTCCTGGATGCCCTGTCTGTTGAGAGAAGGCACCCCCCCCCGCCCCAGAGCATCCACATAGCTTTTATGCCAACAATGGCACACTTCCTCACCTAGGAGAGGCAGCTGGTTGTCTGTGGAAGTTCCAACTTTTGTCGGCAAAACTTGCTAGTGTACTAAGGTGACCATCTCTCTCAGTCCCAACGATGGGACAGGGAGATATAATGGGGAGGGGTAGCTCCTCCCGGCTCCTCTAAGCCTTGGGGAGCCAGGAAGGAGGTGGCAGCCACCCGCCCTTACCGAGCTCTGGCAGCCCCCAGAGCTCCTGGGAATCCCAAGGAAGCAGTAGGGATGGGGCAGCCGCCCATGCTCCCCCCACTTCTCTGAGCCCCTTTGAAGCCCTTTGTGGGCTCCCTGCTTTCCGGCCAGCAGCTTCGCAGCTGCTGATGGAAAATGCTGGACAATTGGTCCCTTTTGTAAAATAAGTAGGGATGCCTTTTTGGTGGCCCAAACATGGGGCTGTTCCATCAAAAATGCGATGGATGGTCACCCTATAGTGTAGCCTTAGCCATAGAGAAATCTCTGTTAAGAACAACAGCCTGTAGCTCTGGTCCAGAACCTCATCTGCATATAATGAGGCTTACTGGAAGTGCACTCTGAGTCACTGAAGCGACAGTGATCAAAAGGGCTTCTGCACTTAGATTACAGGTCCATAATTCAGACCATTATCGTGCATAAAGTTCAGACATGTTTTGATCACCATATCCTTGAACCTTAATGACAGAAGAGCTCATATCCCTTCTGAGCCTGGGTCACACTGCAGCTATCACAAGTAGAACTGCATTCACTGGGAATTACAGCTCCAAAACTCCTAGTGTAAACCATGCCCAAGAGCAATACACAGGAAGTTAATCCTAGAAGTTGTGATTAAATCTGGACAGGCATTTGGCTGCATTTGTGTGTTCCCTTTCTGTGTGGTGTACTGTTCCTGCACAGGCAGCTAGCATGTGATATGGCATATCTCAAGCAAATCACCCAATGACCACAAGATCTGTTAAGGGACAATGGTACCCAGCCAGGTTTATTGTTGACAAAGCATGGCACTAGCATCCCACAGACTCTACCCATCCACTAATTTGTGTATGACCATAACAACAGACCAGCTCAGTGAACAGCAGGAATTTCTGTCGGCCAAAGATACTGCCTCTGAGATGTATCTGTATACCCCAATACAAACAAGTTAGTACTGCCTCTGTGGCATAGTTATTGCCCCAATGTGGCTAGATATAACCCATCACCTCATATATGTAGGTTTGATTAAAGTATCTTTCATTCTGATTTATCTTTTAGGAGGAGTCAGTGTGTTCCTGTTATCCTTGGGGAATGTTTTTGTACAATCCTTGATATAAGAATGTTTTGGTACCATGTAATATCAGAATGTGTTTGTGTAACTAGCACTTGTTAGAAATGTGTATTTCTGCAGTATTAGCTCCATTCTTGCCAGCTTTTGTAAGCAGGTCCAGTCTCATACCAGGCCTCTGATACAAGGGCTTATGCCTCATGCTGTCTTCTTACTACAGGAATGATTAAGTTCATTCAGACACGAGTTACCTATTGTTCAGTGGGAAAGACATGGAGGTGCTGGGGAAATTTAGAGGTGTAACAAACAGGAGACAGGACTAAAGATGCTGATGTTGCCAATGTCGTGTTTTGGGATTGTAAATAATAATTCCATTGATTACCCCTTCCCCAATGGCTAACAATAAAGCAGATCGGAACTATATATTGGAAAATTCAATACAGATTTTCTTCCCAATGGCTTTCACCTTATTTAGTCTAAATCCATGCAGCAATATAAGAACATAAGAACATAAGAATGGCCATACTGGGTCAGACCAAAGGTCCATCGAGCCCAGCATCCCATCTGCCGACGGTGGCCAATGCCAGGTGCCCCAGAGAAGAACAGAAGACAATGATCAAGTGATTTATCTCCTGCCATCCATCTCCTGCCCTTGTTCTGAAGGCTAGGGCACCATACTTTATCCCTGGCTAATAGCCATTTATGGACCTAACCTGCAAAAATTTATCAAGCTCTTTTTTAAACCCTAATAGAGTCCCGGCCTTCACAGCCTCCTCGGGCAAGGAGTTCCACAGGTTGACTGTGCGCTGTGTGAAGAACAATTTCCTTTTATTAGTTTTGAACCTACTACCCATCAATTTCATTTGGTGTCCCCTAGTTCTTGTATTATGGGAAAAGGTAAATAATTTTTCTATATTCACTTTCTCCACACCATTCATGATTTTATATACCTCTATCATATCGCCCCTCAATCGCCTTTTTTCCAAACTGAAAAGTCCCAGTCTCTCCCCATGTGGGACCCTTTCCAAGCCCCTAATCATCTTAGTCGCCCTTTTCTGAACCTTTTCTAATGCCAATATATCTTTTTTGAGGTGAGGAGACCACATCTGCACGCAGTACTCAAGATGTGGGCGTACCATAGTTTTATATAGGGGAAGTATGATATCTTTTGTCTTATTATCGATCCCTTTTTTAATAATTCCTAACATCCTATTTGCCTTACTAACTGCCGCTGCACACTGCGTGGATGTCTTCAGAGAACTATCCACTATAACTCCAAGATCCCTTTCCTGATCTGTCGTAGCTAAATTTGACCCCATCATGTAGTACGTGTAATTTGGGTTATTTTTTCCAACATGCATTACCTTACACTTACCCACATTAAATTTCATTTGCCATTTTGCAAATGAGGTAAGCAGTGAGGTGGCAAAGTTTGCAGATGACACCAAGTTGTTCAGGACAGTCAAAAGCAAAAGGGATTGTGAAGAACTACATAAAAGCCTTTGGTGTGGGACCGTGTCATAATATACCTAGATTTCCAGATCTTTTTATGTCCACTGGGTGCCCCTTGTCCGCATGTTTATTAACCCCTTCAAAGAATTCTAATAGATTAGTTAGACACGACTTCCCTCTGCAGAAACCATGCTGACTTTTGCCCAACAATTCGTGCTCTTCTATGTACCTTGCAATTTTACTCTTTACTAGTGTTTCTACTAATTTGCCTGGTACTGATGTTAAACTTATCGGTCTATAATTGCCAGGATCTCCTCTAGAGCCTTTTTTAAATATTGGTGTTATATTGGCCGTCTTCCAGTCATTTGGTACCAAAGTGGATTTAAAGGATAGGTTACAAACCACTGTTAATAACTCCGCAATTTCACATTTGAGTTCTTTCAGAACCCTTGGGTGAATGCCGTCTGGTCCTGGAGACTTGTTACTATTCAGCTTATCAATTAATTCCAAAACCTCCTCTAATGTCACTTCAATCTGAGTGAGTTCCTCAGATTTGTCACCTAAAAAGGCTGGCTCAGATTTAGGAACCTCTGTAACATCCTCAGCCGTGAAGACTGAAGCAAAGTTTCTCTTCTCTCTGATGATATCTAGTTTCTCTTCTCTCTGATGATAGAAAACCACACTAAAAAGATCCTTTAGGAACTCAGAACATCAAAAACCTCTAGGAGGATAAATTAGTACGACCCAATACTCTGTCTAGGTTTCTTCACCACAAGTCGTATCCAAACCTGCACAGAGGCTCCAGAGAAGATTAGGACAAATAATTTTTCCTGTGACAGCACAAGAACAGGCAGGTGTTTAATGCAAACTGCCAGACAGTTGCTAGCCATGCCTCACTGATCAAAATAAATATATAAAGGAAGAACAATTCCAGTGGCTACCACCTCAGCAAGTGTTTATTTGTGGAGATTAACCAGTTCACTGAGTTTCCAATGATTCAGGTCAGTTTTAAGTATCCATTTTGAGTTTCAAATTGCATCCCAAGGTCCATTATTTTAGCTATTTCAGTAGAACAGTGGAGACTTTCTGCTCCATTACTCTTGCATGGTACAGCCAAGACCAACACACAGTAAATTATGACATTCTGCAACAACAATATAACTCAGGAGCGTGGCAATGAGATGTGGGGGAGGAATGGTTAAAAATGGAATTTCAAAAAAAGTGAGTTATTTCTCTTTTCAAAAAACTACAGTCCAACTATTCTCCTAATGGCTCATGCATCAACACAGACACAAGTAAACACTTAGCTAAGCTACTAACCAACTCTGGTTTTGCAAGAAGGCAGAAACAAAACATGCAATTATAGTAGGTCTCAAATGCTTACTTATGTATTAAAACAATTTCCACCTCAGTCCATTGTAAACCCCTGCTGAATGCTGGTATCTCTAATGTTTCAGACAGAAAAAATGTTTAACTTCTTAAAAATTTCCAAAGAACAACTATGGCATGTTGTGTAGTCCTGCCAAGAGGGGAGAGGACACGAGAGAGGGGTGTGTGCGCGTGCGCGTGCACGCTTTTTTTCTAACATACTTAGGTTTATTTTAGATTATTAATACCCACCAAAATTTTTAAATTGACAAAAACTTTATAACAGCAACCACAAGATTTGTGAAATTTCATATTTCACAGGGCTTTACTGGGACTGAAAAAGGATAGATTTCTATCCTGGCATCACCTAAATTCGTAACAAACAGACTCAACTCAGAAAAGTATAAAACTTAAAGAAAGACAAAGAAAGGGTTCAGGGAAAGGAGGGATCATGGTGGGTCAAAATAAAAACCACAGCTCATATTTTACAATGCAAAAAACTAAACAAAACAAACCAAAAAAACAGATTCTGATCCATGGTACAAAGACATTAAAGTAGGGCAAGAGAGAAAAGTCAACTCTGGTGCTGAGGAAAGGCACTGATGAAAAACTAAATGCAAAAACATGGATTTTTGAGGATGAACTTGAGAAGCCAAGGAAGCAGGTTTTAGGCACACAAGGAATATGCTTCCCCTCCCTTGGTGTTCACACCTCCAGATCAACTGCTTGTAGTAAGCCTCACCCTTGCTGACTGAGCTAACCTTGTTATCTCCACCCTTGCTCTGGCTTATTTATACCTGGCCCTACAGATTTCCAAGACCAGCCTCTGATGAAGTGAGTCTGTGCTCACGAAAGCTCATGCTCAAAACTTTTCTGTTAGTCTATAAGGTGCCACAGGACCCTTCGTTGCTGTTAAGGAATATACTGTTTCCGAGGTAGGAAACAGTGTTAAAAGGAGGGGGTGTAAAACAATATCAGGCAGGAGCAAGGTGAAAAATGTGGGCAGAGAGCTGGACTGAGGCGGAAAACAATGAGGCACAAGCAGTGCAGAGCTGCATGAAGAAATGTCATGGTAAGAAGGAGGAGTTTGTGCTTTATTCTGAAACCTTGGCTGGAGATCCTGCCTTAAGTCTCTGTGCTCACTTAGTGTGTGGCCTCTCTCCAGAGAAAGCCAACAATGGTGCTAACTAGAGGCGTAACCTGGACAGAAGACAATTAGCACTAAGAACTCAACATGTCAAGTCTATCCTCCAAATCCCTCCTGAGATTCTATTTTACGTGGAAAGACAATCTAGAATTATCAGGAAGAGAAAAGTTCTCCCCCCTCACCCACTGGATTTTTACCTGGGAAATACTGATAGTATTTTTATTGGTGTTTGTTTTTAGTGTTGAAGAGTCACAATATATTTTTTAACTTCTAACTTCCTTTTCAAGTAGATAATTTTGTACAAGATTTTTTATACCATGCTACCCTAGTTTTCATTTTTAAAGCAAATTAGTCACCTGACAAAACACACAAAAAGTCTTAAACTAGTAAATCATCTTTCTAACTTCTATACAAATTTCTGAAGAATAATGAAATTTTATTGTCAAAAACTGGGAAAGACAGGCTAAGTCCAATGCTACATCTTCCTCTTAAGTAGTCTTCTAAAGCTGTACTATAAATCTTCTTAAACACGGCTATAATGAAAACACAGGTGGACCCAGATTCACCATAATTTACAGTCATATAAACGAGATGATTATGCTCTCTATCCTGCTAGTATGTTAACTTACATATGACCTGCTCCACAAAGGGCTCAAATGAATTTGCTAACTAAATGTAACCTGTAACACCCATTTAATAAACACGTTGAAATCACAGACATTTATAAGCAGTTGTTTAAAACTGTAAGGCTGATGGATTATTCCAAGTGATTTCCCTCCTCTGCCATCATTTACTCTGTTCTTTAATAAACACTAAACAAGACAACAAGTCATTCTCTCCCCCAGAACCTTTTACTTCTCCTTGTGCAAAAATATCATCACTGGAGGTTAATTTGGAAGAGGATCTGATGTTCTCTCTCTGTTGACAAACAAGATGGTGCATGAATCCAGTGCATGATTGCAGCACAGTAAGGGCTTGTCTACACTGCCCTGCAGTTCATATGACAGGGGTGTGCACTAAACACTGCTGTAACCCCCTGTACGGCAACAATGAGCATGAACTAAAAGGTTTCGAATTGGTATTAATAAAACCCTCTTCAAACCTTAATGCAAAGTAGGAACTTTTTAGTCCACTGCTGCAGCATATATCTGGGGGAGTTACAGAACTTGGGAGCACATGCCTCTGCAATTTGAGCTGCGAAACATTGTCATAGACAAAGCTTGAACGTGCTGCTGCTTTCCTCGGAAATAACGTCACACTGTACTTTTTGTCACCCCCTACTTTAAGAACAGGGCACACACACACAATGATTTGTACCAGTTTGAAAGTTGTTACCCCTATCTCCAAGCTTTACCCACCTCAGCCCCCAAATCCACCCCCTATCTGTAAGTTTTACCCCCATCCCACCCCCATCTCCAGGCTTAACCCCCATCAGCACCAAATCGCCCCCCATCCCCAGGTTTAACTTGCCTCAGCCGCCCTGCCCAC
The DNA here is from genome assembly GCF_033958435.1 of Carettochelys insculpta. Taxonomy (NCBI): domain Eukaryota; kingdom Metazoa; phylum Chordata; order Testudines; family Carettochelyidae; genus Carettochelys; species Carettochelys insculpta. The sequence continues at coordinate 96,313,334 of NC_134139.1, forward strand.
TGAATCTGGATCTTACTTGCCCACCCTCTGCTCTCCCCCCTACACGAACTCTGGGTCCCGCTGCCTCGGTCCCTCTCAAACTTCTCAGGCCACAAAGTGCCTCTCCCCCTCGCCACCTCTTCCTCCTTAGCATGGCTGGGCACCTCTGGCAGGGGCACACTCAGCCACCCCTCCCCCCTGCTCACTTTCCCCCCGTGCAGCACAGGCCACTCCCTGCATTGCCCCCACAGAAATAACAGAACTAGAGTGAATTGGTTTGACACGAATCATTAAACCAATTGCATTTAGTTCCATTATTTCAGCAGGGGCAGTGCACGGAGCCACAAGAGGAGTCAGCAGCGCCCCAGGCCGCAAGTGGCTCCTTAAAGAGCCGCATGTGGCTCTGTAGCCGCATGCTGCCAACCCCAGCACGAGTATAAGGCGGCCAAGACATTACAAACCATTTGGGTTATTTCATCATTCGCAGATGTACAGTGCCAATGAAAGTTTCACTGAGCCTCAATCATTTAATTGCTTTGGCAGTGTAAAGGAGCCACACAGTACATAAGAATCAGAAACTAGTTTTTTCAAATTTCATAAGCACAAAATCTTGCATCAGCAACAGTAGTTGCTGCTTTTTTATTTTTTTAAATTAAAGCTGAACACTGTGTTTCCCAATAAACTGGGGAAATATATGTTTGTTTCCACTGAACAGATCAGAAGAAATCAAACTCATTACCACTGAGTTCACTGGGAGCAAAAAAAAGAAAAAAAAAGGAACATTTTAATCAAATTTCAGGTGTAATTGTTTTAAAAGAGTACACATAAAATTTTCTTTTAAATAGAACTGATATTGTTTACTTTATGGACAAATGAAATCAGACACTTAAAAATTCAGATGGCTAAACTAAACTTCTTCCCAGAGTGTGACATTGAACTGCTTTCACTGCACATGCATAAACCTCCTCTAGGGATAGCGAATGGGTCAAAAAAAAGAGGTTTTATTAAATTCATAGTCTCACGCAAAATGTGGACAGTTTCACCAGCTGCTGGGGGGAGGGGAATGTGGGGGCTCCGAGCCCCACTTTGCAAATATTCTGGGATATACTAACAGGAGTACAGTAAACAGATACAAAAAGAATTTTTTGTGCTCTACTTCTTGTTGATTAGGCCTCAACAGGAGTATTGTATCCAGTTTTGGATGCCACATTTCAAGAAAGATGTGGAAAAATTCAAAAAAGTCCAGAGAAGAACAACAAAAATTATTACATTTCTAGAAAACATGACATACAGTGGAAGACAAAAATTACTGCAAAAAAGACTGAGGGGGAACATAACAGCTTTCGAGTACTTAAAAGATTGTTAAAAGGAAGTGGGAGAAAAATTGTTCTCCTTAACCTCTGCTGTTAGGACATAAGGAATGGGCTTAAATTGCAGCAAGGGAGATTTAGGTTGGATGTTAGGAAAACTTTCTTAACACTAGACTAAACTGCTGAGAGAAGCTGTGGCATCTCCATCACTGGATTTTTTTTAAAAGCAGGTTTGACAAATAACTATCAGGTATGGTCTAGAATCTAGACTCCAGATGGTGCTTGGTCCTGCCACGAGAGCAGAAGACTGCATTTGATGACTTCTCAAGGTTCTTTCTAGTTTTATGATTCTGTTCTTAGGGGATGTCCTTAGCAGATATAAATCAGCATAGCTCCATCAAGTATCAGCTGATGATTGGCCACTGGTATAGTTCTAAGTTAGCTATGAGGTACTTGTATTGTTACATCTTGGCTAGCCTATATTTGAGGGCCATGCCAAGATTTTTCTGTGAAGAGAAAAAACTAATAATAAAAGTCAGGTATATTCTTTTATACAAACCTGTTCATTCACACAGAACACACACCAAGTCCCTTTCCCTGAACACAGTAGAAACAAGCAACAGGAAACAATTTCCTTGTCCAGAAATCCAGATGTGCTTTTCAAAGATGTACTTTTCCCAAAGGATGGTCCAACTCTTGGCATCCTGTCATGTCCATCCTCACCACTGCTTCTCCCACCTTTGGTTTTTCCCCCTGACCTCCTGCTCACTTTTTCTGCCTCTGCCACAGATGGCCATACAAAGCTGCAACTAATCTGTGCCTCAGTCCCTCTATTTGCAGCCAGGAAAACCACTCAGTCTACAATGTCTTAGCCTTCACTCAAATGTTGCCATGCTGACCAGAGCCTTGGGAGGTGGCTGCCAGTGTTTTAGCTATTACTCCTAAAAGGTAATTTAATTGCTCCATCATTTAGCCTAAATCATAAGGGCTTAGTTCATCCACTGACTTTCACCAGGTCTGCCACTAATGACAGGCACTAACACATTCCCGCACAATGCTATATCAACTTTGGACTTCACAAAAATTATTTGGCAGGAAAAAATTTCACCTCTCCGATTTGTCTAGAAGTGATTGAAAAATAATGACCAATAGTTGGTGGGGAGAAAGCCCCTGATGATACAAAACAATGCTCATCTGTGGAGAAATGAGAAGAGACAATTGTTTTGTTTTGTTTTTTTGTGCTGTTACATCTGAATAGCTGTTGTGCCAGCAACAACTGTCAACCCCAAGCCTCCAGAAATCATAAGGTTCTGCAATAATTTTTGGGTTATGATGATCATTGTTGTCTTCTGGGGATTGAGTGTTTAATGGCGATATTTTCACACATTTCTCAAAACTGTGGGGCTGGAAACTAGTTTTTCTTTTGAATAAGAGAAAAAACACTAGACGTTGAGAAATTTATGATAAAACCTCAAGATGGCAATACTGAGAGAAAGTACCACTGAACTGTGCAAACTTAGGCTATGCCTACGCCGGAGTTTAAGGTGTAAATTGCACCTTGGGTATAGCACAGTAAAATTAGCAAAGAAGAGGCAGTTGCATGGGTGGAAGAAAGAGGTTGGTCACCTGAGGAGTTATCTAGAATTTCAGATGGGATTGTACTTAGGGGAAGGCATTACATGCTTTTGACTACCCCAACTAGAAATTACACCTCCAACTCCACGGTAGACATAGCCACAGGGTAGATGCAGGGTAACTATAGGTATACTCTGAGGGGAACACATTTAATACATCTTAACATACAGTACTGATAAATTAATTAAGCTGATTTACTTACTGTAAGAGACCCTTATCTGCAACCCAAAACTACAGGGATGCTTAGCCATCTAAAATTGGCTGTCCTCCAAATAAACTGGAAAGACAACTTTCCCGTCAGTTTGTCCGATAGCAGGTAATACGGCAATTTTCATGATGAAATCTCAGAGCCATCCATTACCCATAGGTGTTCAAACAGGTATTCATTTTATAACTTTATCTACATATAGGTTTATTATAAAAATGTGTCTAAAACATAGGTCACAGTAACACAGTGGATTTGCCTTTTAAATTGTAAAGCAAGCCAAAGAGAAAGTGTGTGACTGGAAGTCATTAGATAAATTCAACAGGCAACTGCAATACTTCCAAACGATATTGTATCATTTGAGAGCCATCCTCTGTTAGATTGTACTATGATTATTTTTCTTAAGAGAGTGATGACACAAGAGTGCTGTCTGACAGCTGCAAGGCTACGAGAACAACTGCTAGAGAATGGTTAAATGAAGGGTTTTAAAACCTGCAATTAACGGCTCCACTGTTGAGCCTCCCTTCAGTCCAGCTGTGGTGCTTGGACAGGTTCTTCAGAGTTTTTACATGTGCCATTACAAACTCACACACCAGTTTCTCTTGACATACCTGAGGCTTGAGTTTTATCTGAGATACCAGCCGCATAAACCCACACAGTAGCGAAGTGATTAATAGGTATATCAGTAAGAGAGTAACTAAAGTTTAACTACTAACACCTGATAATCCAGAGGATTAACGGCTTTGCCGAAAGACCCACATTTTGTCAAGTGTTCCAAACACCAGCCAACAGGCTTTGAGAAGAAGTTCTCTGCCCAGGGGTAAGGGAGGGAGGCTGTGACATAGGCCAGGCCTGTGTGATTGCTGCAGACTACCTAGTCTCCCATCCAGAGCAGAAGAATCACACAGGTTGTGCTATTGTTCAGACTGTATTAGTTTAGTGGAGAGGTGCAGGATTTGGGTCTAAATATATCTTTTTCTTATAACATGACAGTTATTTCTGTCCTATTTCTATTAGTTGTTTGCAGTACTGAAGTATCTAGGCTGGTTTCAGGCTATCAGACACACAAGATGGGTGAGGTATTATCTTTTATTGGACCAGCTTCAACTGGTGAAAGAGACATGCTTTCCAGCTCAACAAATCTTGAAGAAGCTCAGCTGTGAAGAGCTGTGTGGAGCTCCAAAGCTTACATCTCATCTGCAGAAGCTGGTCCAACAAAAGCTGTTACCCTGATCCACCTCATCTTCCATTATAGCCCTTTAAAAACAAATTGGACACTTGCTGAATAACGCCTGGGGCTCACCTAAAGGCAGTGACTTTCCATCTAGTTGGGGGGTGCTCATTCCCCAGCTCCCACCCTCTGCTCGTTCCATTTCCCCGAGTCCCCACCTCTTCCTGCACTGCTCCACCCCACATGCCACTCTCCAAGCTCTGCTCCACCTCTTCCTGCCACACCTTTTCCCTGCTTCTGCCCCAAAGTGTGCACCGTCCCTACCCTCCTCCTCCTACAGCTTCCAGAATGCTGCAAATCAGCTGTTCAGGAAGTACTGGGACAGCGGGGGAGGTTAGGAGTTGGTCAGCAGGGCCACCAGTGGGTGAGAGAAGCTGGGTGGGGAAGGTTGGCTGTCAATGGGTGCTCACCACCCACTAATTTTTCCCTGTGCATGCTCCAGCCCCAGAGCACCCAGAGAATTGGCATCTATGGCACCACCCCTTCCTAAGAACACTTATGAGGAATAACAAACTTTGTAAATTACTTGCCTTTTACTAAGGGAGCTAAACTTCAGGGGAAAAAAAACAAAACAAAAACAGCTTGTAATGACTACTTAATCTAATGCCTAATGAATCCACAAAGAAGCGCCTCTCTGTTCTTCCTGCAAAGCCTTCCACCACACACTAGAGTTAGTATTGTACAGTTAAACCTTTAAAATGGATTTTACACCTGTGCTAGCTCTTTGCACGTTTTTAAAACACACAGCAGGGATGGGTCCGTTGATTCAAAGAGCATTTTATTCCCAAAGTGACAGTTACCATGCATTTTCCAATTTCTGTTTGCTACTTCAGCCATGCCCTCCACAAGCACACATGCCGACCTTGTGTGGTTTGATCTGCGGGGAGTGCTGTTTTTGTGCAAGTCAACGTGGGTGCAGCAATGAAGGGTCCTGTGGCACCTTATAGACTAACAGAAAAGTTTTGAGCATGAGCTTTCGTGAGCACAGACTCACTTATGACACAGACTTCTAATCCCAAGAAGGTCAAATTGAGCAACCTGCCTTATTGAAACATACAGGGATTCTGTGTGTACAAGTAGAATCAAAGGCTCACTACCAAGATTATACAAGCCTTGTATTTAGCTGACTCAACCCGCTGCTTACACAAATCCACTCAGGTGATGTATTTTGGAATTAATGGAGATGAAATCATGTTTCCTTAATGATACCATCCCAGAATCAATGCTGCTGCTGCTGCTGGGCTTTGCAAAGAGGGCAGCTGCCCCAGCAATTTAAAAGGGCCCGTGGCTCCCAGCTGTTGCTACATTGGCAGCTGCAGTAGCCAGAGCCCTGGGTCCTTTAACTCACTGCTGGAACCCCCACCCCAACAAAGCATGCCTTACAGCCCCAATGGTACTAGAGAGCTTGTGTGTGTGTGTGTGTGTGTGTGTGTGTGTGTGTGTGTGTGTGTGTGTGTGTGTGTGTGTGTGTGTGTGTGTGTGTGTGTGTGTGTGTGTGTGTGTGTGTAGCTTCCACCCAACGTCCCACCCCTTCCAGGAGCATGGATCTGGCTCCTGCAGGGCCCTGCAGAGTCCTTCATCAGCCCTGTAGGCTCTTTACCCTAGTATCAAATCCTGGAGCCATCTAGTCACCCAGACTCACGTGAGCAGGGCCAGTGAGGCCAACGGAGTCACTCATGTGAGTCCAAGAGCACGAATTGGCCCTTGACATTTCAATATTATGAGTTATATTGACTTAATTGCAGCGTGTCACGAATGTTTAGAATTTAAAAGTGAAAATATATGGCAATGAATCACCATTGTGAATAATTTGCTGCCATAATATTTTAATTGCTGCTTTGCCATTGCTGACAATGCATACTAAGGGTGCACATTGTACTCTGCACTTACTGTAACAGCAGGGAGCGTGATGGAAAGTAAACATGTTATATCTTGGCTTCCTTGCCCTCCCCACCAAGCGAATAGAGCAGATTATGAGACAGTAAGTGTGCAAAAGGCATATAGAACAAATTACTGAACACCTTGTCTTTGCAAGTGTCTTTTCCATGAATTTACAATCAGCTTGTTTTTGTGGACCCTACAAGTACATGAATTTGCAAGGAGGGTGGAAATTTGAGATATGTACAAACACGAGCAAGTATCTATAAATGCCAGGCTCCTGCAAACCAGAATTGCTTGTGATGGCAGGCAGTATAAGAAAACCTCCAACAGGAATTCTTAGGAAAATGTGGAATTTCTACCATTCCCCAACTCTCTCTCTCTCTCTCTCTCTCTCTGTGTGTGTGTGTGAGAGAAAGGGGGGGGGGATATTTATTATACAAAATACTATCTATATAGAAAAGCTTTCTGGACTTCTGGAAAACAAGCCTACAAGCTGGTGAAGGCAGAATTGTGACGATACATAAACAGGAGAAGTCTTCCTGCTGACAAACAGGAAACAGAGAGCCCAATCTTACCTTTCCCATTTGGCTGAAGTTCTTGCCAGAGTTAGATATAGCAACTGAGATCCCACCACTTTTGGAGCTTTTTGCTCCAGATCTGGTTACAAAACTGCACTAATATCACAGGGGATATTTTTTTTTTATCTTGTTTATATCCAAAGTCTTGTGTACTTCCTGTTTCCATGACTCTGGAAATTGCCACAGAATCCAACAAATGCCAGTTGCTACAGAATTGTACTCCAGAACCCAAGATATCATCAATATTAAAAAAAAAAAAAGAAAAATTAAAAGTTACACTTTGTATGGTCAGGAAAAACTGCTCACAAGTGTGAACCATGTATATTCCATGAAACAGCTAAGGTGACCACATTGGCCTGTGTGTTCCATGTCAGGGCTCCTCAGTGGGGGCAGCCTCCTGAGGTATGGGGGGCTCTGTAGCTTCTTGATAAGGGGAGTGGAGGATGGGGGCTAGAGCAGGGGGGCACCAGGGAATGAAGAGGCTGCCTCGTGGCAGTGCTCACTGGCAGTGGAGGCCGCCTCCACATGACACTGGGTGCCAGGGAATAGGAGCTCCACAAAATAAGGGATACTTAACCCATTTTCTTAAAAAACAGTCCTGCGAGACAGCTTAAATAAGGGACTGTCCTGCGAAAAACCCAATGGAGGGTCACCCTATCTTTGGCACAATGGCTTAGAAAGTCATGGCCTGCTTCCATTGATTTCAAGAAGAGGGTGCTAACTCTAATGACTAATGATGCCAAGTTTAGTAGCAACAGTCCACTCTTTCACTGCTGATGATTGTAAATAGCTAGATAATGTGTTTACTCCTCAGGCCCAGACTCAGGGGGCCTCTAAACAGCTGCCTAACTACCAACTTTCCTCTCAGTTGACAGCTTTCATAAGAGTCATATCTTCTGATCAAAATTTCGCTGCATGCTGAAAATTAAAAGCTATGTGGCAGCTCATCAAAAACTGTAACTTCAAATTAAATGGAAAATGATAAAATCATTATTATTCATTTTCCTGTTTCAGTGAAAAATTGCATTTCCTGATGCTTCAGATGCTTTTACAATCTCTCATCTGCCGCATAAGGCTTTCACGGACATCAAAGCAGTTTGTGGAGGAATTTAGGTCAAGCTTGCTGTGAAATCACAGGCTATTTATATCCAGCAACCTAATTTAGTTTTTGGTAGATCTGCCAATGGTGTCTAAACTGGCACTGCTGGCCATGTGGTGCAGTAAGCCTGCCTTGAATAGGCATCTTTCTACTGCATTTGGTTTGGTTTCAATCATATATAAAATGAATCTGTATTGGAATAAGTGCCATCTATGAAAGGAACTGACCCCCAGGCTACGTCTACACTAGCAAGCTCTTCTGAAAGATCCTGCAGAGCATCTACACATAAAAAGGGCTCTTTCGAAAGTAAATTGAAAGAATGTGGTACGCCTTTCCAAATCACTCTTCCCTCTTCCTTTCCTTCCTGTTTCATAGTAACAGAGAGGGAGCCATGCTAGTCTATACACTATCAAAACAAAAAGCAGTCAAGTAGCACTTTAAAGACTAGCAAAATGGTTTATTAGGCGAGCTTTCGTGGGACAGACCCACTTCTTCAGACCATAGCCAGACCAGAACAGACTCAATATTTAAAGGCACAGAGAACCAAAAACAGTAAGCAAGGAGGACAAATCAGAAAAAGATAATCAAGGTGAGCAAATCAGAGAGTGGAGGGGTCGGGGGGAAAGGTCAAGAATTGGACTGAGCCAAGTATGCAGAGTGCTCCCTTTCGAAAGTTTATTTAAAAAGAAAATGTGCGTAGACACTTTGCAAGCCCTTTTTTCCCCGAAAGAGCAGCCTCATGAGGCCTGATCTTTTCATTCCCTGGCCTGTTCTTTCGAAAGAGTGGGGGCTGTGTGGACGCTCTTTCGAAAGAGCGGACCACTCTTTTGAACCGCTTTTGTGTCTGTGAGTGCAGTCTTTCCAAAAAAGGTCTTTTAGAAAAGATCTTCCAGAAGGGATTCTTTCGAAAGATCTCCGTAGTATAGATGTAGCCCCTGAGTCAGCAAAGCATTTAAGGACGTGCTTATCTGTAATCTTGTGCTTAAATTCCCTCCACATCAATGGTATTCATATGCTTAAATATTTTTACTGAAACAGGCCCTGAATCCACAAACAAAATGATCTACAATACTTAGAAAGTGCTAGGCAGTGAACAATGTATGATCACTTCAAAAATGTATGTGAATAATCAGATTCTGTTTCAGAGGTTTTATGTTAGGGCCCATACATATTTCAGCCTCTCCACGTCTAAACCATTCCTCTTGAGCACGGCCATGTCCTTTTAAATGTCTGGCAAGGATTAAATCATTCATTCATTCATCTTAGCACATCCAGTAAATGCTTGCAACCCAGTTGTTAAGAACATATAGGCTACATCCACACTTCGGAAAAACTTCAAAATGGCCATGCTAATGGCCAAATAGAAGAATATTAATGAGGCGCTGAAATGAATATTCAGCACCTCATTAGAATGCTGCCCGCCACAGGACTTTGAAAGTGCCATGGTTCGCTCACCCGCGGCTCGCCTACATGGGAGTCCTTTTCAAAAGGACCCTGCAAACATTGAAATCCCCTTATTCCTATCAGCTTGTCTATTCATTTCAGCGCCTCATCAGTATTCTTCAATTTGGTCAATAGCATGGCCATTTTGAAGTTTGTTGTAAGTGTAGACAGGGGTGTAAAGGCAACTGTGCATATGGGTTGCAATCTTTCAGGCCTTAAAGGCAGCAACAGCAGTATCTATTAGAAGATTGCTTGGAGTCAATTTCACTACCTAATTTCTCCAGAATCCATACAAATTCTGAGACTTCCACAGCAATGGAAGCTCTCAGTGTGCCTCAACATCTTGTGCTGGGCTACACAGCAAATGCAAGTGATACAAAAGAGTTTTACAAAAGCTGAAAGCCTGAAAATGCCCGGTGCCTCTGAAAAATCAGGCAGAAATACTGATGAAATGTTGAAAACTGCCTTGTTCTCATGACTTAAGATGGTATTGTTAGAAAGAATTTTAAAAGGTGCAAACTACTTTTTGCCATTTCTGTTGTTTGTTTACTCTTTGCATGTTCACTCAGTTTAGACAATGACAAGAGACAAGTTTAATCAGTTACACTTTTGCTGACAGACTGTTTCAAGCCCAGGTTTTAATACAATGCAGCTTGCTGGCAAACACAGCAAAGCAATGTATTCTTCCAAACAGAGTGCAGCAGATTAACAACATTAGGTTGCCTCAAACTTAAAGAAAGAAAAAAAAGCCCAGGAAAACGATAGTCTTTCATAATCCAACAGAGTCACTTAAATAAAAATATAACCTTGATCTTAACAGAGTGGCTGCTAATGACACCACCTCAGTTTGTTTAGGGTTTATGTTAGCAACCCGGTGTTCTCATGCTTTCACCACCCTCCAGATATTGCTGATTGGAAAACATCTTTAACACAACATGATACTGCATGTTTTGTAGCTCTGTGGACAGATTCTTGCAATTCTTTCACTGCTGGCATCCCTGACAAGGTCCCGACAGGCCCAACGAAGGGTTCAAAATGCTGCTACAGTTGTTTGGATGTTCAAACGAAGTTATCTCAGTAGATTGCTCCCACTCTACAGACCTTTCACTGCTAAACAAGATAGCCCCTATAAAACTGTTCTCCTAACATAGCATGGCCTTGCTTGTTTGTTAGTAAATAGATTTGCTTTCTTTGCACGTCCTTGGTAAAAAGCGGGGGCTGGAGGAACCATGTCTTTCTACCATCTGAAATCTTATAGATAGAGAGCTGTAAGTCATTTTTCCAATTCATTGAAAGGAGCCATGTTTTGGCTGGTTGGACATTTAAAAACAAATTATTTGCTTGTTCTAATTTTTTGGAACTGAGTTTTACACTGATTTTATATTTTACTGTTTAGTTTTTACAAATGTAGTACACTTACCCAAGCATCTGCACATAAGAACTGCAGAAACAAGGTCAGTAAAATATTTGGGTCTGGGGTACAGAATTTCTTTTGACAATGTCTTTCTCTTTCATACCATCTCTCCTTCCCCCCACATTCTCTGTTGTTCTCCCTCCAAGAATGGGGACACATTAAAAAGATTTTAGGCTCATAACATGTACCCTCTGCATCTAAAATTTACATGTGAAAGAAAGAAGAAAACTCCTCTGAGGGAGGAGATCTCAGGAGATTTTGGACACAAACGGAATAAACAGACACAAATCAGACATCAAAACTGGTAACATCCAAAAAAAAAAAAGTGGGAAAACCTCTCTGGATACACCGTTACAGACTTGAAAGGTGCTACCCTCAAGCAAAAAAAAAAAAAACTTCAGAAAACAGGCTTCAACATGAAACTCCTGATCTGGAATTCATATGCAAATTTGTCACCATCAGCATTGGTCTGAAACCTGAAAAGGGACTGGGAAAGTTCTCTTATTGCAATAAATAATTTTCTACTTGAGATAGTCTCACCTTCTTATCCACATACACCTTGATTGAATCAGCTCTGATGTAACACTCCCATCTCTGTATCTGCACTGTTTTCTCTTTCACTTCATGCATCTGATGAAGTGAATTTATTCACGAAAGCCTATGATATCACAAAAAGGTACCTGATTCCTTTTTGTTTTAGCTGAAACAAACTAACAGGGCTACCTTTGAAAATTGCTTTTCAGACGTATTTGTACTCTAAGTACATTGTACTACCTTTTGTGGACTTACTCCCTAAGGATTTTTCTCACTGCGATTGAATGCGAGAAAAATCTCAGCTGGCCTACTTAATTAAAGAATGTCTGCTACACTACCGCTTGCCAGCTTCAGCCCCAGCAATGCTCAGGTGCAGTTTCAATGCACAGGCTGAGCAGCAGCAAGGCGAAGACAGCACTGACCTTCACAACCCTGAAAACAGACTCTCACTCATCATGGATATGACACACAAGTTAAAGTCCCTCATTTTCCTTTATGCTCCCTCTTCTCCTTAATCTGATGGAGCCTGGAAGAGCAGCAGGACAGAGAAGAAACACAAGGTGGGCAGAAGAACACAAAAGCCAGCATGAAGGTGGAACAGGCCAGTTTGGTGCACACAGACCCCTGGGGATTAATGATAGGTGGGGGACAAGTTCAGCTAGATATGTGCCCTATGCTATGGTGATACCATTTGTTATAAGGGAGGACCCATGTCTTCAGATGGCAAATGAGGTGATTATACACATCGCCTTTTCTCCTCAAATCCGGTCCTACACAGAACTGCATTGCTGAGTGGTTTTGTACTAAGGTCATACAGCAATGCCTAAGGAAACCACCCTCATCACGCAGGTGGGTGAGGGAATGTCTTTTTATTGGGCTAGCTTCCATTTGAGAGAGAGTAACTTCCAAGCTTATGCAGAGCTCTTCTTCAGGCCCAATGCTATCAGTCAGCAAGAAAAACTCTGAGAACATCACTGGGATCTTCCTCAGAGTTTGCTCAAATCCCCTTATTCAGCAACTTGAATTCAGCGATGGTAGACAGATGTCTAATAACTCCTGTCAGTAATGGCAAGCCAGGAGATGTCCTTCAGGACCAGGGGATCTTTCAGTTTGCTTTATGAGGCATGAGATACATATACTTGTTCTGGAAGCTAAAAGACAATTTGTCCCAAGGAGTACAGGAGACTATTAAACAAAAAACATTTCATATCCTGACTATAATGACAAAAAGCAGTCAAGTAGCACTTTAAAGACTACAAAATAGTTTATTAGGTGAGCTTTCATGTGCCGAATTTGAATAATTAACGTTATTCACACATTAACACATGGTTTAAATCATGATGGGAACTTTCTGAGTCACTATAGGGACTCGTCTGCATACTTGGCTCAATCTAATTCTTGACCTTCTCTGTGCCTTAAATATAGAGTCTGTTCTGGTCTGGCTATGGTCTGAAGAAGTGGGTCTGTCCCACGATAGCTCACCTAATAAACTATTTTGTAGTCTTTAAAGTGCTACTTGACTGCTTTTTGTTTTGATAGTGTATAGACTAGCACGGCTTCCTCTCTGTTACTGACTATCATGGTTACTCTATTGGCTGACATCTCTTATAAACAAAAAAAAAACAAGTCACTCATCTAGACACCCTACATGTGAGCAAAATGTACTGATACTAATAAAAAAGCAGAAGAACGATATATAGAAAGGTCTCACGAATTAGCTGATTTCAAGGTTTGACAATCTCCATGACCTGTAATGCCCACTGTCACACTGAAGGTTAGATCAATTCACAACTTCCTAATCACAAAAATGTGCCCACCTGTAACTTTTAAAGGGTTGGAAAAAGCTCTGACCTGGCTCATAAAACAGACACAAGTTGTACACATCCAGACACCTTTTAGTGAGACTAGTTTGCTGAGAAGTACTGTTTTCTGATATTTTGATACCGAACATTAAACGAGAAGGCTGAACACAGGTAGAAGCTCTCGGTGGTTTTCATGCAGCCTCTGTGAAAGTAACAGCAGACAGATGTGATCCAGTTGCTTCTTGCTGAGTAGATTATACAGTTTGTTGACATGATGTGACTTTATGATTATTGTCAGCTGTTCAAAATTCGTAGTAGATAAGTCTTTCAAATTAAAATACAGAAAAAATTCTCAAACAATGACTGAATCCTTGTGACTTCCCAGGTGGGTTCAAACCTTTGGCAGTCACATTTCCAAGCCTCTTAATAGATTTTTCCTCACTAAAGCCTTATGCATTAAACTGAGATTCAGACAGATGACCTTCATTCAGACTCACTAGAATTCCTATGATTTCAGCTCTGACAGTTTTCAAACAATCTCTGGCACCAATTTCACACACACACACACACACACACACACACACACACACACCCACACCCACCCACCCCATGGATTTAAAGCATTGTGACCTTATTTATACCACACTCAGTAGCAAAAAAGAATTTACATATCCAATATGAATTCTGCTCACTTAGCTATCTCTTGGTTTTGACAACACATTTACCAATTCTGTTTCTGAAAGTGCACCTTGGAAAGAAGTAAATGTTGGCATGTAGCACTGGCCCCTAATTAAACCAAATTGTTTATGAATGCCATAATTCTGATACATGTCACGTAATTGTTTCTGTACCCCAGTTCCCATGGTGCATGCAAATATTAGCAGAATGACGTTTCTGACTGCAGAAAACAGTAACCCTATCAAAATGGGTAGGCTAGGCAAAAGGAACCATGCATTGGTTACCTTGCCTTAGTCTAAAAACCTCTGTCAGGAGTGCACAAGACTATGACCATTTCTGGAGTCTTTTAAAAAAGTATATCAACTTACATATTTAAAAAATATTAATACACACACACTTAAATCCATCTGCTGAAATAGGACCAATTGAACAGCCTGCCTTAACTTTTTCCTTTTTCTTTTTTTAATAGATACTTTAAACATTATTTTGTGTTGATTCCTCTACTTCTCCATAAGTTTATGCCCTCCGGCCATCCCATTCACAGTCGTGCATCTCTGGCACATTTCCTGAACTTTGTCATAAACTCAAAGGACTGATATTGCTGCACTCACACTTCATGAGTTTGGTTTATTTTATTGTACTTTTGAGGAAGTTTATCGTGGCAAGTTAAAAAAATATGCAAAAAGTCAAATTCAAAAAGGTAAGGAGCCAGCAGCAGCAGAACACACTGGATACCATGAGTGGCAGCACCAGGAACACAATGAGTTTGTTTAGACCATTTCTGTTATTCAGCAATGCAATTAAAGAGGCACCATTTTCTAGTACTTAAAGCAGAGTATTGTCTCCTTATGGCGCTGAGCCAATGTTCACGGAAGACAATGGGAGTCTTTCCTTCAAAGGGCATTGAATCAGGAACTAAGCTACTTGGCATAAGTTATTTAACTGTATGTATCTCAGTTGTATGACTTATGAAATGGATATTATAACATCTATCATTGTAAAGTGATAGGATGTAAGCTGATACGTTAATGGCGCTGTATGAATGCAAAAGTACCATGAGTGATATTAACAGAAGCAGGCTTTATGAATTATGGAATTGACTAGACTCTTGTGGCAGAAACATATATTCTGCTTTAAGACATTCTATTTCTTTATACAGTAAACCCTTGATTTAAAGGACTAATGGGGGAGGAGTGTCCATTAAAACCAGACGTCCATTATATCTGAGGGTTCACCTCACTAATCTTCCCAGTTCCTCCCTGCTCCAGCACAGTGTGGTGGCTCTTCCAGATCGGAGCTGCTGGGGCTCAGGGCAGAGCATGGGGGTCCTCTGGTTCCCAGTCACTCACACTCCCCCCTAAAGACAGCAGCTCCTCTAGCTCCTAGTTGCCCATGCTCAGAGCAGAGCGTGCGGGCTCCTCCAGCCTCTGGCGCAGTCTCAGTAGGGAAGGAGGAGCCAGTGGTGGTGGCAGTCTCAGCCCCCACTGCTGCAGAGGACCGAGTGACTGGAGGACCAGGTGGCAGCTCTGGTGAGCCTTACAGCACTGTACAGTACACTACTCTACTTTCTTGGGGGGTGGGGCTAGCAGATGTCTGTTATAGCTGATGTCCAGTATAAAGGGGTCTGTTATATTGGGGGTTTACTGTACTCTCTCCTACAAAAGGAGACTTTTTATCTCTGTGTATTCTTATTTGTTTTACAGTCTTCAGATACCACTCGCAAAAAGATAAAGGGCAGACCCCTTATTTGCTGCATGGAAATAACATTCTTATGACGAAGGTCAGCAATTTTAGGAAAAGAGAGAGAACACAGATTTCAGTGGCACACTTTGTGGGGTAAGGTACTACTTAACATGAGCAAAGTCCTGGATCAGTCCCTAACTACATCCATTGGCTAAAAAAGTTACACAACAGAACAGGGTCGTCAGTCAGTATTCTATTGAGAAACTGATGATTAACCATTTTGGTACAAAATGTCTTCATGTATCATTTTTAAATTCACCCCGTATGGTTTTCAGTTGGGTTTCTTCAAGTTTTCCACTTCTCAGCATTTTCAATTTCAGTGGGAGTGAGGAATGTAGGGTCAGAGGAAATGAAAACTGACTGATCACATTTTCTTCCCTAACCAGTTTCATTTCAAATTCATTATGCACTAGCAACATGCTGCAATGTTTGCACTGCAACTATTAAAGGGAAATAAGCAAAAGCCTTACATGGGAGTTTAAAAATATACATAAAACATTCATGTTAACAGGCTTTGTAAAACCTGGACAAAAACAAAATATATTTTTAGTCCTCTACTTCATTTAAAATAAGATCACTGGTGGTAATGTTGCAAGTTGGTTGACCTCCTGTTACCTTACATCACCACAAGCAGGCAATAACGTTGAAGATAAAATAACTCATCCATTAAACTCCTGGAGAGGACTGTGGTGGAAATCAATAAGTAGTGTCTACAAGTGGCATAATGAATAAAACAATGCTTTTGTTTTAATAATGGTAGCCATCTTTAATAAAGAGGATGGCAAAGGTTTTCAAGTGGTAAGTCCTCACCAAGTCAATCTGTGGTTTATAATTTAGCTTAAATTGTTTATTCAAAGGAAGAGCAATCTCAGTGCTGAGGTGAGTAAATTCTACTTCATCTCTCTGCAAGGGCATATGTAAATGTTGGGGGTTTCTGTATGTGTGTTTGTGGTCAATATTACAGAAAAAGGCTGTTCTCACAGCATAAAATGACAATAGAACCTGATATTTAAGAAGCAGTTTAGGAAATTATTTACCTGCAACTACTTTAAAGAAGCACGTAATATAATTTGCTCTGTTTTCAAATACATATATCTATATCTTGCCTTATTTCTGCCAATGCTTCTATTTATACTTTTGATCTCTGATGCTGCATGAAAAAGGAAAAAGTGGAAGGAGACACTTGTCTAATTCCATTATCAAGAAAGAAAGACCCAGAAGCCACCGTCATGATTCATTATGTGTGCAGAGGCTAAGTTTCATAGAAGATGATGATGTAGAAAAATAAATATGTCAGTCCATCCACACTCCTGGGGAAATATCAATAAAGAAAAATAAGATCAATGTCCAATGTCTTTTGTAAATCTAGGGAGTGGGAGAGGAGAGGTCTGGTATTATAAAGTGTATTTAAGGAAGAAACACCCCAAACACCCCAATTCCGAACCATATCGTGTTGCAATTGTACTGACAAATGGAGTAAGGCAGCAAAAACAAAAAACAAACAAAATCCAAGAAAGCAGCTATGGAAACAATTTTTAACCTCTCTCAAATAGTTAAGGTGGGGACTTGAGATACTAAGGCAAGCACATCAATAGTGCTGCCCAGCTTTATTACTCAGTGGGACAATGGTGCCACGTCAGATGTCATGTAATGTGTAGGTGATAAGCTGCAGAATCTGCTACCGGAGAATTCAGTGCAGCAGCATGCATGTTCTGCATAGTGTGAAGGAACTCCACTGAGACCAGATAGTGGCTGGGAGCAAGGCAAGGCCTGGTACCTCAGACTCAGGGTATAAAGTCAACCCAATTATCTCCATCTGTACAGATGATAAAGTAATCTTTCAGTGAGACCTGCTAGTGTAGGTTTATGGTCCATGCTCCTTCCACATTCTCTTTAGCTCCCAAATTCAGTAATCCCAATTAGAGGAATAATCAATAAAATCAACCTTGTTTATGGCATTCAAACCCTTGGATGCTACAGAAGGAGAGTAGAAAAGACTGAAGCGTATATATTTGAAGAAACACATCTAGGCCGTGTCTACACTAGCCCCAAACTTTGAAATGGCCACGCAAATGGCCATTTCGAAGTTTACTAATGAAGCGCTGAAATGCATATTCAGCGCCTCATTAGCATGCGGGCGGCTGCGGCGCTTTGAAATTGACGCGGCTTGCCGCCACGCGGCTCATCCTGACGGGGCTCCTTTTCGAAAGGATGCCGCCTACTCCGAAGTCCCCTTATTCCCATCTGCTCATAGGAATAAGGGGACTTCGAAGTAGGCGGGGTCTTTTCAAAAGGAGCCCCGTTGGGACAAGCCGCACGGCGGCGAGCCGTGTCAATTTCGAAGCGCCGCAGCCGCCCGCATGCTAATGAAGCACTGAATATGCATTTCAGCACTTCATTAGTAAACTTCGAAATGGCCATTTGCGTGGCCATTTCAAAGTTTGGGACTAGTGTAGACATCGCCCTACTCTGTGAGAGAAACCTCTCAGACAGATTCCCACCCTCTCCTATCCAAGCAGTTGTAGACTCCCCAACAGTATATTGGTAGGATGATTAACCTGTCTAAAAACACAGGTCCTGACTTTGCAACTCTTAGTACCATCAAAACGAACAGGGATATTCACTTAGGAAGTGTTGCAGTATGGCTCTTCTATTTTGTAGTTGTAGCTACAGGCTCGGTTATGGCTCAGTGCCCGTCACAGAGATTGCAGAAGTCATCAATTCTGTTACTTTCTGTGACCTCCATGACTTCTGCAGCAGCCAGTGTGGCTGGCTCCAGGGCCATCTCAGAAGCTGACTCTGGAGACTGCCACTCTAGCCACTGCTGAAGTGGCCAGGAGAACAGCCATGCCAGTAGATGCTAGAGTGGCCCCTGCAGCATTCCCAGGGCAGTCAGGGAAGTTGCCGTCTGCCAGCCCCAGGCAGCTAGCCACAGTAGTACCAGTCCACTGGCTCCGAGTGCCCACGGGACCAGGCACTCCCCCCTGGAGCAGCCCCAGGCTCCAAGCACCTTCCAAAAAGCTTCCCCCACCAGCACACCCCAAAATTCCCACCACTCAAGCAATTTAGTAATTTTTTAGTACAGACCATGTACATGGACAGGTTGCAAACTGAATTTTTGTTTATTGCCCATGTCTTGTTCATAATTTTTACTAAAAATATCCATGACTAAATCATACCCTTAGGCATAATCACCAAAGTAATTGGGTGTTAACCTGGACCCAACGCAAGTAACTGAAAACAGAATACAAGGTTAATGCTCTCAGCAGGACTAGTAGTGTGTCTGGTGCCACATCTTTATTACAGATGTCAGACACCATTCAAAACTCCACAGGCTTTGGTAGTCAACTGGGATACCTGAACAATTTCTATACTGGGAGCGCTGAGGGCCACTGAACCAAGCTGTAAACCCTATGTACAATGGAAACCACTTCCAGCCAGGGACGCAGCGGTACGGCCTGCTCCCCTCCCCCCGCACTCCAAGTTCCAGCACCTATGGTAGTCAAACATATTCCTTGACTGAATCGAGCAGATTATTTTTACTAAATGAGCTATTAAAGGTGCATTCTTTTATTCTCTGGCACACAGAAACTAAAGCATGGCCATTGTCCAGAAAACAGTCATTTGGAAAATGAATGAAATGCTTTATACCTGGGATGGCCAACCCACAGCTCTTGAGCCACACGCGGCTCTTTGCTAGGAAGAAGCATGTGTTGGAGGCAGTGGCTTCAGAGAGATCCAGGTATTGGGTTAGATACAGAAAATAGTCTACCAATGAAGGATCCTCCCTGGTTCAAGTGTTAGCCTGCTAAACGTAGCTTTGCATTTGCATATCCAACTACGTGCAGAGAATTTTAAAAAGCATAACAATCTTTAATACTGTTTATATATTAAAGGAAGGCATCTCCAACAATGGACACTGCAACTAAAAGGATCACTAAACTACTCTTCAGCATCAGTAATAGGATAACAAATGTCAACAAATCGCCCTCAAATGAGCCGTTTATCTGAGCAGCTACGGGGAAACTGATGAGAGCTCATTGAAATGTTCTCCCCTTACCTCGGTGTTTTTGTTGTCAGTAAAGACAGAGAATAGATCATTATTTAACAATGCTGCCTTCTGGATTTCGTAAAGGATCAAAGATTGCAAATGTAGAAGAATTTATGTCTACAGTAGCCAGGAAAGACAAACTACATTCTCATTATTTAGCAAGAATTGTTAGAAGTGCTAGCTACCATGTTTGGCCTTCTCTATATAGGACGGTGATAAAAGAAAAATACGAAAGTTGTTTCCTACTAAACTGGTTTGCACCTGTCCCATTCCCCCACACCCACTGACTATTGCCACAATGTGTACCTCCTAAACTGTGGGTATCTTAGCACAAATACAATGTTGTTGATTCCCAGTCACACTTTAGGTAGCCCACATCTGCATACGAAGACATTTTAGATTTACAAAACACACACAAGACAATCAACCTTGGGGTTCTAGGTAACTTGCCATTGCTTAAAATAATATGAGCCATACATTATTATTATTATTATTATTATTATTATATTCAGGAAACTTTATAGTTTCACAGGATTCTTCCTAACTTGTAAATCAACAGTCACATTCATAGTGGAGGAAAAAAGTCAAAATTGAAACATTTACCATTCTGGGAAGCTAGTCTCAAAACGTGAATGCCTTAAATGTCTTATTTCTGAACTTTGGGTCCTTGCAGGTTACTAAAACTGCTCCTGGTGAAATAAGAGTTGACCTTTCCTTTAGAAGCTGCCTGTTAGATTAAAACCGCCTTTGAGATAGGCAGTTAATTTCTACCTGCCTAGTCACCTAAAAGGCTGTGTGTTAGTGAACAGAGAACAGGATTAGTTCCATTACCAAATCTGCCACTAACCTTTTTGATACCTTGTACTAGTCCCTTCCATGCCTGTGCTTCCTTTCTCTTCCTTCGTCCACTCTGTTGAAGCAAGTCAGATCTTTGGGGGCAAAAAGTGTCAGTCCCTCCCTCTGTATTTGTACAGTGCCTACTATAAAAAGGCCCCAATCTCTGACAATGGCCTCTGGGCACTATAATAATAATATAATAACGACGACGACGACAACAAAATAGATATACTAAAAAGACTTTATCCTTAAGTCCTCAGACAGTAGATGGTGGGTGTGGTAAACACTTGGAACAAGAGTATTGTTGGATGATGCTTTTGACAGGTACAAATACCCATCTTGGCTAATCCCATTTCCTTGTCTGAAAGGGGCATATGAAGAAAGCAAAATAAATCAAAGTGATGCCACAGTAAATGGCTTTATAATTGCTTTCCTTTGTGGTGGTTCTTTAATTTTATGGTATTTTAAGTTCTCGGTCAGCACCCTGAGCTACTTGTCTTGTGGCGTTTATAAAAATAAAATAAAAAAAAAAAAAAACCCAACATGCGGCAATCATTGCCACGTTTCCAGATTCCAGTCTTTCCAAAACCACCAGAACACACTGAGGTTTGTTTGTTTTTTTTGTTTTGTTTTGTTTTGTTTTGTGTTTTTTAAATCTAGCTTTCTAGCTCCCTCCGTTCTGTTGCACTCTAATAGGGACCCCAAAAGTATCTGTCGTGGGACCCAGAGAAATCATCCTCTTTTCTATCAATTGTACCAAAGGATTCTGTGACAGAGCCCAAACTTTTCTGAATTCACTTCTGGGACCTTTGGATTTTTCATTCTGCTCCCACACTGTCAGGAGATGAGGACTTTCCCTACAACATTCTTCAGGTCTTATAGCGGTAGAACACTCAAAACAGCTGAAGAATTCTGGAAACCTTCTAACAGCAGACTACAAAAGACAGACTAGCAAAATGGGAGCATAAAGCTCCAAAGAACGGAACACACATGCACGCCTGGCAGCTCACACATTCATCCTTCTCCTTCACCTCCTTTTTTCCCTTCCCCATTGAACCAGGCGAGAGCTCACTGAGGACACTACTGAGCTCAGAGGAACTCAGAGAATCTGTCAAAATAGTTTGTCTTAATCAGTAAAACAAATAAGATTCTGATTAGCAAATGTATTTAATACAAGTAACTTGCACAGCACTGCTCATCTTTAAAACCATTAAACCCGTGATTCGTATTCTATTATCACACCATCACCATATCATTCCAAAACAAAGGCAGCATAACAGGATTCTCTTGACACTGGTTCAGTACAAAGGGAAGATTGCAGTGTTAATGCAGATGCTGGTGTTTCTTCTCTTTATTAATTTAAAATTATTTTTAAAAATTTACACAGCAAGCTGTGGTATTGAACTAGGATTACCACAAGCAAGCCACCTGTAAAGGCATGTGTGTCACTAATGAATAAACAATTAAATTAAATGTGTGCACAACCACCTGCTACTCAAAAGTCAGAACCAAACTGATCCACAAACACTGAATGTAGCTCAGCTGTCTTTTCTATCTAACTCTGGCAGACAAATGCCATCATGAAACCACAGAGACACTCATTTACTCTATGAGACTACAATGTCCAAATGTCTACACCCTGGCCACTGCAGATAATTTCCTGTAGTTATTCTGAAATGCTTTGTCCAGTTTTAAGTTTGCTACAAGCTGTAGTCCTACCAGTATTTCCTTTGGGAGGCTATTCCATAATTAAACATATCTGAAGAGATAGCGTTCCTGACATTGAGTCTAAAGTTACTTTGGCTTGATGCAGATTGCTTTAGCTTTACCTTTCTTCCAAAATGAATTACTTGATTAAAGGAGGTTTTAGTAGTCTGACAAAAAGAAAAGAACAACCTCCTTAATCAAGATTATAGACAAATTTTAAATGGATTTGAAGTTACATTCTTAATCACAATTCAAATGTATGTTGTTATATTTAAAAACACCCAGAATTAGTGGCTCCTAAATCTATGTTTCGCATCTGAGTATGTTCACAGATTTTTGATTCATTCCTTATCTAAGGACTATCATCTGAGGACTAAGGAGTTGGCTTTATAGCGGTTTGGACTACAGCTCTTTTGGACTGTACATAGAACTGTTTCTCAGAGGCTGTGTCTACACTGGCCCCCTTCTTCAAAGGGGGCACGGTAGTCAGCCCGAGCCGTGAACAGTAATGAGGTGCTGCAATGCGGATGCAGCACCTCATTAGGCTAATTGTTGCTGCAGGCAGTTCGACGTGCTGGCAAGACATGTAGCTGTGGACACTTCAAACAACCCAGGCAACTTCCAAGTGCACTTACTCCCAAAAATTCTTATATATTTTATAGAATTTTTGAGAGTAGGGGAACTTTGATGTCGCAAGGGTACTGCGAAGTGCCTGCGGCTGTACGGTGTGCCAGCGCTTTGCGGTTGCTAACTTCAAAGTGCCTGAGGTGAAAATTAGCCTAATAAGGTGATGTATATGCATTGCAGCACCTCATTGCTATTCCCCGCCCGGGCTGATTACCATGCCCCTTTCAAAGAAGGGGGCTAGTGTAGACACAGCCAAAGAGTTTCAGGTCTCAATTTTCAAATGCTTGAAACTAAACAAACATTTGAGAACAGCAAAATAGGGACAATGGATTTCAGTAGGGCAGATTTTGGTAAACTCAGAGCTGGTAGGTAAGATCCCAAGGGAAGCAAGACTGAGGGGGAAAAACAACTGAGGAGAGTTGGCAGTTTTTCAAAGGGACATTATTAAGAACCCAAAAGCAAGCTATTCCCCTGTGCAGGAAAGATAGAAAACATGGCAAAAGACTGCCTTGGCTTAACCAGGAGATCTTGCATAATCTCAAAATAAAAAAGGAATCACATAAAAAAATGGAAACTAGGACAAATTAAAAAGGATGAATACAGGCAAACAAACACAAGAATGCAGGGGTGAGATTAGAAAGGCAAAGGCAGAAAATGAGCACAAACTAGCTACAGGCATAAAGGGAAACAAGAAGACTTTTTATAAATACATTAGAAGCAAGAGGAAGACTAAAGACAGGGTAGGCCCATTGTTCAGTGAGGAGGGAGAAACTGTAGCAGGAAACTTGGAAATGGCAGAGATGCTTAATGACTTCTTTGTTTCGGTCTTCACTGAGAAGTCTGAAGAAGGAATGTCAAACATAGTAGATGCTAGTGGGAAAGGGATAGCTTTAGAAGATAAAATAAAAAAAGAACAAGTAAAAAATCACTTAGAAAAGTTAGATGTCTGCAAGTCACCAGGTCCTGATGAAATGCATCCTAGAATACTCAAGGAGTTGATAGAGTAGGTATCTGAGCCATTAGCTCTCATCTTTGGCAAATCATGGGAGAAAGGAGAGATTCCAGAAGACTGGAAAAAGGTAAATATTGTGCCCATTTCTAAAAAGGGGAATAAGAACAATGCAGGAAACTACAGACCAGTCAGGTTAACTTCTGTGCCAGGAAAGACAATGGAGCAAGTAATTAAAGAAATCATCTGCAAATACTTGGAAGGTGGTCAGGTGATAGGGAACAGCCAGCATGGATTTGTAAAGAACAAATCATGTCAAACCAATCCAACAGCTTTCTTTGACAGGATAACGAGCCTTGTGGATAAAGGCGAAGCAGTGGATGTGGCATATTTAGAGCAGTGGTTCCCAAAGTTTTCTGCATCACACCCCCTTTTTGATTTTTGAGAAACCCTCACGTGCCATGACCTCTTCTTTACCATCATCCAAGCCCCCTTTAACAAAAAATTCAATTCATAATTTGAAATAAACATGAAAGCTTGATATAAAAATGTTATTTAAAATTAAAAATAAGGACAAATAATTTTTCTTCACCCCTTGAGGTTGCCTGTTGCAGCCCCAGCTGGCCAGCTGCGTGAGTCCCAAGGCTCCTTCCAGAGCTGCCCGCACCAGCCGCCCACCCGCCTGAGACCTGTGCTGCCAGATTCACCTGCCTGAGCTCCACACCGCTGCGGCCAGCCACCTGCTCACCTGCCAGCCACCGGGGCCAGCCATCCACCCGCCCACCGGCCACCCAAACCTCAGGTTGCCAGGACCAGGCACCCACCCTAGCCACTGGCCAGCTGTCCAAGCCCCCGCCCAAGCCCCACACTGTTAGGGCCAGTCATCCACCCACCATCTTGAGCCCCTGGAGCCCCATGCTGCCGGGGCCAGCCACCAGCCCATCAGCCTGAGCCGCCCAAGCCCCATGTTGCTGGGGCCAGCCGCCTGAGTCCCACATGTTCTGCAAGCTGGCTAGCTGCCCAAGCCCCGCAAGCTGCCCACCCGAGACCCTCCCCTGCCCTCCCACAAAGCCAAGCAGCCCCAGCCCTCCATCTAACGCCATCCTCCTCCTCCTCCACCCCAACCCATACTCACTCTCATTTGCAGAAAGCAGCTAGCGCCACGTGTGTCTTTGCTGTCTGCCTGCATTTTATAGTGGCTGCACCAGGTCACTCACATAAAATGGCAAGGGCTGAGAGCCAGAAGTAAAGGCCAGATCTTTCTTCAGGTGGGGGGAACAATGGAGGGTCTGGGTCACTTTGCATCTCCCCTGGAATTTCTTCATGCCTGCCTGGAGGCACACACCCCCAGTTTGGGAAACCATGACCTAGACTTTAGTAAGGTATTTGACACTGTCTCACATGATATTCTTATCAATACACTAGGTAAATACAACTTAGATGGGCCTACTATAAGGTGGGTGAAAAACTGGTTGGATAACCACACTCAGAGAGTAGTTCTCAATGGTTCTCAATCCTGCTGGAAAGGTATAACAAGTGGGGTTCTGCAGGGGTCTGTTTTGGGACTGGTTCTGTTCAATATCTTCATCAACGATTTATATATTGGCATAAAAAGTATGCTTACTGAGTTTGTGGATGATACCATGCTAGGAGGGGCTGCAACTGCTTTGGAGGATAGGGTCAAAATTCAAAATGATCTGGACAAATTGGAGAAATGGTCTGTGGTGAACAGGATGAAGTTTAATAAAGACGAACGGAAAGCACTCCACTTAGGAAGGAACAATCAGTTTCACACATACAGAATGCGAAGCGACTGTCTACGAAGGAGTATGGTAGACAGGAATCGAGGAGTTATAGTGGACCACAAGCTAAATATGAGTCAACAGTGTGATGTTGTTGCAAAAAAAAAAGGAAACATGATTCTGGGATGCATTAACAGGAGTGTTGTGAGCAAAACACGAGAAGTCATTCTGCCGCTCTACTCTGCGCTGGTTAGGCCTCAGTTGGAGTACTGTGTCCAGTTGTGGGCACTGCATTTCAAGAAAGATGTGGAAAAACTGGAGGGGGTCCAGAAAAGAGCAATAAGAATGATCAAAGGTCTAGAGAACATGACCTATGAAGAAAGGCTGAAAGAATTGGGCTTGTTTAGTTTGAAAAAAAGAAGATTAAGGGAGATATGATAGTGGTTTTCAGGTATCTAAAAGGGTGTCATAAGGAAGAGGGAGAAAACTTGTTCTTCTGGGCCTGTGAGGATAGAACAAGAAGCAGTGGGCTTAAACTGAAGCAAGGGAGGTTTAGGCTGGACATTAGGAAAAAGTTCCTAACTGTCAGGGTGATCAAACACTGGAATAAATTGCCTAGGGAGGTTGTGGAATCTCCATCTCTGGAGATATTTAAGAACAGGTTACATAAACGTCTGTCAGGGATGGTCCAGACAGTACTTCGTCCTGCCATGAGGGCAGGGGACTGGATTCAATGATCTCTCAATGTCCCTTCCGGTCCTAGTATTCTATGAAAGGAAAATCTATACAAGAAAACATGGATCTCCACTTGCTCACAAAATCAAAATCACAAAATCTGTGACTGAGGAATCCCTATGCAGGAAAACTGCCAGATAATATTAACTTGCAGACAAAGGAGTGTTAAGTACATTCTAGTGCTTTCACAAATTCCAACACTATCTTGTGTACCATATGCAAATAAACTCCCAAAGCCTGAGCTCTAACTCATTAAGACTAATTCAATTTTCAGCACCATATTTACATTTCTGATGTACTCTCCCCATGGAGCCTAAAAGGACATCAAACAACAACAATTTTAATTTCACTGAGGATATCTCTAGGGCAGAGGTAGGCAAACCATTGCCAGTGGGCCGCATCCAGCCCATTGGACATTTTTATCTGGCCCTTGAGCTTGGGCTGGAGCTTTCCCCACTCTGCCCCCACACCCTGGCTGAAACACCAGGTGGGGAATCAGAGCTGGTGGTAGCACAGGGGTGCCCAATCTTCTAGAGCTCCCTCATTGGCTGGAGCCCCAGGCATGCACCTTTGGCCCAGGGACTAATCCACCACTAGGAGAAGGCTGGGCTGATAAGCTTTTATGGCCCCATCACACAATTTGCCTAGTCTGATGTGGCCCTCAGACCAAAAAGTTTGCCCAGCCCTGCTCTAGGATCATCTAAAGAGACTATCCTAAGAGAAATCCATGCCAGTTCCACAATGACATAATGCAGCTCTCTTGTTTGGCATATATACTAGACTACTACGAGTCATTTGGGGTCTGGGGATGACTGCTGTCAAATAACTGAGGCATCTCATCTAGTCAACAGTTTTACAGTGCTGTGTTACCTTTTCACCGAACTCCAGATTCTGTATCCTACAGAACAGAACAGTGTCATTCTCTGAAACGGTTCAGGGCCACTATTCCTATCACATGCAGCCCAGGGAAACATTTAACGATATTTTTAAATAGGGTATCTTCTGTTTTAGTGTGGGCTAGTGGATTGGACATGAGACTTGGGCTAGATACCAACACTATCTCTATATTTCATTCGTGGGATGTGCAGGCAGCTCATGCAGATACCTGTGAGCTAGCTTTCATTTAGTTAGCTTGGGTACCAGCGCACAAAGCTGCTTCACTGTAGGCCTCACAATCCTGCCTGGAAACCTCGGTTATACAAGCAAATACCTGCACTGCCACAGCTGCACTACTCCAGTACCTTAGCTGGCTAGATTACAGCTAGGGCAAATATAGCTACACAAACTGCATTTACATTCCATGACTGCAGTGTAGTCAGACTCCAAATTGTATTCTGACTCACTGGCCTTGGGCAAGATAATTAACTCCTGTAGCCAAATTCTGTTCTTTGTTAAAATACAGACTGACTCCATTGTTTTTAACCCAGTTGCTCTGCATTTACAGTAACTACTGTGCTACAGTGATGAAAAAGGTGGCTCAGTAATGAAGACTTACATGGGTACAGCGTTTGAAAGGAAAGAGCAGAGGGGAGCTAATTTACCCATATGTTTAAAATGCACATCAAGGCAATAGTACTTAAGTTACCGGCCCTCCAGGGTGTGATGAAAGTTAATTGAGGTTTGTAAAGTGCTTTGAAGACAGAAAATGCTGCACAAAGATTAAATAAAAATATTTTGATTGATTTCTCATAGGTCAGCAACTGAAGGCCCTAATTACCTGGCCTTCAATCATTTTGGTTTGGCTGATAATATGAAACATATGAACTTAATAAGGTGGACTTCCAACATTCAAATTCGTTTCTGCCCCTCACTTATATGACTTTGCTGTTCCATACAATATAGCTTTTCTCTGAAGGACTATTGTGAAGCAGAGCTGGAATAGCTCATACTGTGGTGAGGGGCGACCAAGCACAAACACAAGCAGAGACATGGACAGACAGCTGACAAAGTTTTACCACTCAGCAAATAATTCTTCCATTTATCGCCTTAGTTTGTCTTGGACAAACCTCCTCTAACATGATAGTTCTTCTCTTTGATTTCTTGTTTCTACTTTATCTAGTTCTTTGGCTTAATTCCCCGTACAGACCTAACCAGCTGATTACATTTCCAAACTCTTCAAGGAATTCTGCAACAACAGGTAGCAGACAGTTTTAAAGTGATTATTATCAAACAAGCATTTTTAACGAGGGTTTCTCACATTCCAAGTGCTGCTGCTCGAAGACTCACTGTTAGGAAGAAGTGGGTTTGTCCCACGAAAGCTCATCACCTAATAAATTATTCCGTTAGTCTTTAAAGTGCTACTGGACTGCTTTTTTGTTTTTATTAGGAAAGAGTTTATGGCAAATTTAGCATCTACTTTTCCTTTTTCTAAGGCATTATCACTGCCTTTTTTTAACTTTTCAGGGCGGTCAAACAGTGGAATAAATTGCCAAGGGAGGTTGTGAAATCTCCATTGCTGGAGATACTTAAGAACAGGTTAGATAGATGTCTATCAGGGATGGTTTAGATAGTACTTGGTCCTGCCATTGGGGCAGGGGGCAGGACTCGATGGCCTCTCGAGGTCCCTTCCAGTCCTAGTGTTCTATGATTCTAAAATAGCTTCTAATCCCCATCCATTTTGTCTGCCATGCCCAGCAATACCAAAAGGTCTCTCAATGAATCCGTTTGCTGAAATAATGACATTCAATCCTTTTGCAAAGTATTGTCACTGGATAGTCACATATAAGCACATAATGTTATTACTTTCGTAACCCAATTTACTTTAATAAACCACTCTCACAGCTTCACTTCCGTATGGAAAATGAGAGAAAAAATACTGTTATAGACTAAAACATTAGGATTAATTTACCAGCAAAGGAGATAGAGTCCTAGCTAATATTCATGCATTCTATCATTTTGGGACACGCAGAGATTGCAAGACAACTTTGGTTACTGATCCATTTCCCTCAAATCACAAACTACCTTGTTTGATATGGAATGTGGTGTGTGTTTCAAACAACCATTGCCAACAGAGGACTTACACAATGCTGATAAAAGATAAACGCAACAAGAGATCAAAGGAGCGTGACTGTGCAGCATCAGAACCTGCATCACAGAGCAAAGAAGGGGCAGAGAGGCAAAAGAAAAGCCAATCCTCTTGAGTTCACATACGGAAGTTTAGCTCCCTGTGGGCATCTTTGGGGGATGGGGACAAATCTGTTGCTGGGGACAGGATACTCCAGAACATATCCAGATGTTCACAAAAATATTCACAATGTGGTTTTCATTTACTTCAGAATACACT
Organism: Carettochelys insculpta; assembly: GCF_033958435.1. Lineage (NCBI taxonomy): Eukaryota > Metazoa > Chordata > Testudines > Carettochelyidae > Carettochelys > Carettochelys insculpta. The sequence goes on from NC_134139.1 coordinate 96,342,797, forward strand.
TGTCTTGATTAGGACCTATGCATTACTTGCGTGACCCAAATGGCTGATACTGCTGGTACAGCTACAGATTTTGAGTATCAGAGAGCCCTGGGTAGTTATCTGAAACAACATCTTTATTATCCCTCAAGGATCAGAGGCTTTGCCAATTTACTCAAAGGCTTAGGGGAAACAGAAGCAAGTGTGGGGCTGGGCTGACATTCTGAATCTCTATTGTCACTCAGAGTCAGCATGTGCATTGACTGAAGTGGTTGAGCAACAATTGCCAGAGGGAAACAGGGAGCCTGATAGCAGAGTTGTGTTTAACTTAAAAAAAAAAAAACCACCGTTGTTACAAAGAAAGGGAACAGCTTGATGTGTGGGCAAGGGATTACATTTCCCTAGGAGATTCCATTCTTCTGTTTTAGCACCTCCATCATAAACCAGATTCCGACACTCCTCCTCTAGTCTAGCAGCACTTTGTTCAACAAAGGTATCAGAATCAGGCCTAAACTGAATGTAAAACCACTAACAAACCATCACATGTAAGATTTGAAGTAAATACTAGCTGCCATTTTATTAGACCCTGCTCTCTTTCACGTAGGCACTTTACAAATGCAACCACTGTATCTTGCAAGTCACTGGTACTAGCTCATCTTTCCTGCAGCTGGGGCCACCTATTCACAAGCAGTAAATGCCTGAAAAACACTGGTGTTTTGAACAGTGTTTTGAGATGCTGATGAATAACTTCGCAGCATTCTGGGTCTACTCTTCCCCCACTCTCTCCAGAGTTTACTTGCATTTGCTATCTTTCTCAGATTAGCGTAATTCTGATTGGCATTCTGGAATTCTTCTAATCATATGCAAATGAGAAATAAACCCAGCTGCATACCATAAAAAGCCTGTTTGTTTTGAGGTTTGGATGGTTATTTTAAAGAGATATCCTCTTGTCCACTTGTTTATTTTGGGTTTTTGTTGGTGGTGGTAGTTTTACAAGAGTGGCTTTATGCTCTATAATGAAAATTACCAACTATTTTCACATAGTATAACATGATTACTTTTTATCATCTTCTACATTCAGAGAGAAGAAAAAAGGTTTCAAAGTTACCCAGTTAATTTTTTTTCTCTATCAAGTTCTCAGGTTTCTGACTATATTAGATAACACAATTAATACAAATCCAGAACCTGCAGATATGCAGCCTTGCTATGACCAAATAACAGCACAATGAGAACAAATTCAATTAATCTTGGTTCAAAGTAAAAGTCCTGTTGGATTTGAAAACACAAGAAAATCACTACAGATGGTGTTAGAAGATTGAGCCTAGTAGACAAACAGACCTATATTTCTGAAGGTATTCTGTTACCATGCTTTACTAAATAATATCTGATCAACATGGCTGAACTATTTTATACATCCTATTAAATAAAACTAGGAAAAAAATTGAGTAAAGTAGAATTACTAGAGTTAAGACTATAAGTATCTACCAGTCACTTAAGAGAACTATCCCTTACGAAAATGTGAGGTTGTTAAAAAAATGCATAAATATAAATATAAGGAAAGGTGCACTTAAGGCTCTGAAATTACTACAACATCACATCAGCCAACTTTCCAGCCTGTAAAGCCAGCTCATTGGTCCTCTAAAATAGATGTGCTTTGCTTAAGGGGTTTTCATAGGTTTCCACAGAAGAATTTATCAGCTGTTTTTTTCACTTTTTGTTTGTTTGGTTTGGTTTTTTGCTTTGGTTCAGCTCCAACAGAGGTAGCAATGGTAGAAGTAGGCCAGAGAAAACGCAGGTGTTTTTATCATCCTTTTATTTTGGGCTCTGATTCAGCACAGTAGTTTAAATACATACCTTGCTTTATTCCTATGCTTAAAGTCAGGCATGTGCATAAATACCCTGTTGAAACAAGGCCCAACAAAAATCAGATGACATAATACTAAAAATGATCTCCCTGACTCTTAACCAGTCTTCCCCAAGCATTTTCTTATTCCACTAGCGCAGCTTCTTTGTTACATCTATTGGCGAACCTGCGCTAGTGGAGAAAAAGTTGTGTGCCTGATGCTGCCAATATATTAAATCCACATTACAGCTATGATCATATACAAGCATAAAATCATTTTAAATACCATGTTGGAGCAAACATATGCTTTAGGGCTTGGTCTACACGTGCCCCTTCCTTTCAAAAGGGGCAGTTTAATGAGAGGGTTTGAAAGATGCTAATGAGGTGCTGCAATGAATATGCAGTGCCTCATTAGCATAATAGCGGCCACGGCGATTTGGAACTGCGGCTTTTCGAATCGCGCACTGCCCATGGAGACAGGACCTTCCAAAAGAACCCCCCACCAATTTTCGAAAGCCCTTTTTCCTCGATCACCACACAGGAAGAAAGGCATTCGAAAACTGCGGGTGGGGGAGTGTCCTTTGGGAAGGTCCTGTCTCCACGGGCTGTGTGCAATTCGAAACGCTGCACTTTCAAATCATCGTGGCTGCCATTATGTTAATGAGGCGCTGCATATTCATTGCAGCGCCTAATTAGCATCTTTCGAACCTGCTCATTAACATGCCCCTTTCAAAAGGAAGTGGCACGTGTAGACACAGGGTAGAAGTTCAGGTGTTCCACTACTTCTGTATCTGTGACTAAGGAGGCTTGTAATTCTCCAGAATTATAAAGGTATTATCTGTGTGTACCAAAGGGAGTTTGTCTTCTGTTCTCTACATTGTTTTAAATAAACCCAAATGTTGGTAATATTTTGGGAGCCCACTGCAGGTGACAAGACAAAACATAACAGTGAATCCTGTTCCAGAGAGACAGAGGCATCTTACCAGTACCAATCAAAATGGAGGGGAAAAAGACAAAACCTACATGAGGACAATACCGAACTTGCAGAGTAAAAATGATGAAAAATGACTTCAGGAGACTGAATTTAAATATACATGCACAGCTGTGAAACAGAACTGGCTACAAGCAGATATAATGTAGGTAGGCACATTAACACACACAGCTACTGTGGCTTACAACATATCTGGCTATTCCAATCTCCATCTCTCTTGTGCTAAGAGTAGCTCAAGTAGCCTTAACAACCTGTATAGTAGTTATGTGACATGGCCAAACATTCACTGGAGAGGAAACCTTCTCATTTCCTCTGTGACCGACATCCTTCTCTCCAGAGGTGAAACGCTAATGAATTTACCTATTTGTGTCATCATCCCCCATTTTTCCTTGCTGCACTCAGAATTAGCAAACAATCATTTTGCCTACCACCTTTCAGAACTACCTACACAGTCACAGTGACATACAAAGATTACATACCCTAAGGGTATTTGAGGTGAGAAAAGGTTTTGAGTTCTTCCTTTGTTTTGTGTTTAGCTGTATCTTCTGCCATTCTCTGTGTGTGTGTGTAAATATTCACATTGGCTACATCTGCACTAGCCAAAAACTTCGAAATGGCCAAGCAAATGGCCATTTTGAAGTTTACTAATGAAGCACTGAAATACATATTCAGCGCCTCATTAGCAGGTGGATGGCCGCGGCACTTCAAAATTGATGCGGCTTGCCACCGCGTGGCTCGTGCAGACGGGGCTCCTTTTTGAAAGGACACTGGCTACTTCAAAGTCCCCTTATTTCCATCTGCTCATAGGAATAAGGGGACTTCGAAATTGACACGGCTCGCCACCACGCAGCTCGTCCAGACTGGGCTCCTTTTCGAAAGGACCCTGGCTACTTCGAAGTGCCATGGCCACCTGCATGCTAATGAGGCACTGAATATGTATTTCATTAGTTCATTAGGGCTTCATTAGTAAACTTTGAAATGGCCATGCAGTTTTTGGCTAGTGTAGACACAGCCATTGAGAATATATGAGATTAAATGGGTGGATCTACAGTGTACATATTAAAAGATGCTGTATGGTTTCTTCTTTCCATATGAAAACATTTATAAAACTGATTATTAAAAAGGAAAAAAAGAAAGTGGCATATCCTATGTTCTTTATTATTGTTTAATGCCATCCATCTCTCATATGAACAACTACCAAGTCAAAACATTATTCTCTTTTGCCAATGACATGAGCACAGACTCAATCTGACTCTCAAGCTGTAGTTTCTTTGCCTTGCAGGTCATCTGCCACAACAGAGATCCTGGAGATCAGAACTTAGCTGCTGACTGTCCATGATGGACAACATGACAAAAGGTAGCATGCTCTTTCACACCTACATCATTGTTATGCAGCATCGTTGACAGCACGACAAAACTTGTTTATGTCAGCAAACTGAGGAGATTCCTGTCTGCACATGCACAGGAGGCAGAAATGAGCAGTAATAAGGTGCCATTTTAACGGAGTCACTTTTCTGGCTACAACTTCATTTTAACAGATGTCCACTTTAATTGTACCAGTGATCCATCCACTGTAGGCTTGAAAAGCCATTATCTAGTTCGACTACAGCTTTCTCCAGCCAAGAAAACACACAGTGTGCAGGAACATGCCAAGTGTTTGAAAATGTGGGTAATTCCCCTGCTGTTCACAAATGCTAATGCCTCCAGACCCAGGATATTCTCCATTAGAAAAACAAAGGCAAAAATCCAAATGCTAAACACAGTAATTGTTGTTAGGGACCAACTAAAATCCTTGATAACAATTTTGGAACAATAATCCTTGTTTATCTAATTCTGCTTTCCATCCATCTGCAGCCACCATCCATCTGCAGCCACCACTCTGTTGATACAAGATATACAGTTCCCTAGACCAATTTTGCTGAGTGCTTTTTGTTCCAACCTGGAGCAGAACATCCAGACTAAAATGGATACGGCCTGATAGGCATGCCTGAAGGTCTGATTACAGAGCAAAATTTATAACTAAGTTATCAAAACTTTCGCCCCAGAAAATTAATGTACTTTCAGCACACAGGGCACCATCAGTAAAGAGTCCACCGTTTTGAATTTCTTCCCTTCAGCGACTGGACTTCAAAGGACAATTACTTTCATTGGAAGAAGTCAGCAGGGTCTATATGTAACTAACAAAACGGTATCAATCGCAGCCATCTTCATTTACCTAAATGTTAGATCTCAACTCCACTCTTCATCCTTTTGACCGTACAATCATTGTAGCAGAGACTTCTTCTGAGCTTATAAAACACCCAGAGGTCCCAGTCCTCATCGGAGCCTTTGGGTGCTTCTGGAACATTAATTATTAACAACTTGCAATTAATTTGGCCTACACAGGTTATGGCATGTGCAATTTTTACAGCAGAGTGGCAGGCCGAAACAGCCCTAGAAGAAATTCAACAGCAAACTCTGTTTTAAAATCTCAGACAAAAATGAATTGAACACTATTTCACCAGTTTTCAGAGCACTCCTCGAGCCACTATCATTTGCTTTTCAATTTAAACCAACTCCCACTTTTAAAGCAGAGTTGTAGAAAATATTCTGTTAAATTAGCAATGTACTACTGATGACATGCCCATCACCAGCTCCTCATGTACCTCCTGAGTAAAGTTTACCATAACAAAAATTTTGCTGCTATCAGTACTGTGGGACAACAGAGCTTTGGAAAAGAAATTGAGATTCTGTTTTGTCTTGTGCATTATCAACAGAATGTCTAACGGATGCCTCACGAGCCTTATCATTCTACTGAAAAAAACCAACAATTTGATTTTCAGTAAGAGGGTGCCCTCCCTAGCTCAGAGGTCTGGCAGTTGAAAAAAAATATCTTTTTGATTTGCAAACCTGAGCACATTTGATGCAGAAGTCACTGAAAGATACACCCTGAGATGCCATTTTCACACACGCACTTTTCAGGTTGTAGCTTCCCAGTATGAGAGCAGGAGTCAGGGAAATCACTCACAGGTCTGACTTGCATTAGCTCTGATCTTTTTAACTGCACCATGAAGATCTGCACCTTTGATATAAGCTAATTAAGCTCATATGGCTTTCCTCAGACTGCTTTCTGGAGCTCTGGAACAAAGAGAGCCAAATTATGCTCATCTGGCTACATGGAAGGGAGTTCTCTCCAGTCGTAATGCATGCTTTACTACCCAGCACAGAAGCTGCCTTCCAAAATTCCTGAGTGCCAGCAAGATTTCATAACTGGCAAAGCTTATCTGGAATAGTCACTATATGCAGTCTGGAAGACAGCATGGTATCTCGGGATTAGATTGAACTGCTAAACTGTTCCATTTACTTATTCATGCAGAAGGCTCAGCTGTCAGTGTGTTGTGGAATGTTCCATATGCAGCCCCCACAGCAGAGTTGCATGCAAATCTTAAACTGTCAAAATTTCAGCTTGAATGCATTTTCTCCACAGCATTTAATTGGTTGCACAATGGCAATCCTGCTAAAAAGGAAACATTCTTCCATTAAAAAAAACTAAATCAAGAGGGATTAACTAGCTTCAGCTAAGCACTGAAGATTTTTTGTATATGTGTGTGTGTGTGTATATATATAGCTTGATTCTGAAGCTCTTCCATTTGCACATCTCCCAGTCAAGTCAATGAGAGTTTGTCCATGTGGCAGGAATTTCTTAAAGAAAGAAAGCAGCCCTATGTGGTCCATCGCTAAAACCACAGCTGCTACAGCAACAGGCAGTCACTAACTGCTTCCAGAATCATTAGTCTGTCTACGCTACGGATTACGTGGAAACAAGAGTAAGGGAAAGCCAGGAATATTCTGTTTCTTTGTACTAGTAAGACTAATATATACATCCAAAAGTCTACAAACCAAATTCACTAATGCCAGGAGGTTCACAAGCTTCTTCTGCATGTTAGACATTCTACAATACTGGACATGTCTGAAGGGGAAAATGGTCTTGTGGTGGAAGTACAGGAGTGAGAGTCAGGTGATCAGGGTCTATTCTTGGCTTCCCATCAGGCTTGTGAATCAACTGGCAAGTCCTCTGTGCCTTAGTTTACCTATATCAACTAGGGATGCTCCACCTCACAGTTATTTTGTCTAAAAGGCCCTTTGAATTCTCTAAGTAGGTGGCACTTAAGAAAGACATAGGAGATATCAAATAGTTCTAAACAGCTGAGACTAGAGGTAGCAGTGGCAGACTTCACTGCTCATAGCATATACTCTTTGCCTTTGCTGATTACTATGGCTTATTGGTTCCTACATTTGCCACTCACATGTTATCACCTCAACAAAATTAAATGTGCCAAGGCCCAAGCTTAAGAAATATTCCTGAATCAATCACAACACACTGTGAAATTTTAAGACTTGAACATGTTTCTATACAAGGATTTTTATTGACAGACTGCAAACTAATTAAAAACAACTGTATAATGAAACAGGTACACTAAAACCCTTGAGATATGCACAACCACATTGTGCCTCTCAGGTTAATGTGACTGCTGCCCCTAACAGGAGAGGGGAAAACCACTCCTGGCAGGGGCAGCAGTCTGACTCTTGCCGCCCCAACAGGAGTTGTTTCCTGATCCTGCCAGGGACAGCAGCCGTGAGTCAGGCTGCCATCCCTGACAGGAGCAGGTTTTCTCCCACTCCCTTCAGGGATGGCAGCCTGACTCATGGCTGCCACCCCGACAGGAAATCGCTCCTGTTAGGGGCAGCAGCCACGAAACAGGCTGCCACCCCTGACAGGAGTGGTTTCCCTGTCCCTGGACTAGTGAGGAGCTGGGAACCAGGCAGCAGCCTGATTCCCGGCTCCCCTTGACTTACATGAAAATTCGAGTTACGTGGGTATTGCAGAAACACAACACCCGCCTCCCCCCACGTAACTCGAGGGTTTACTGTATTAAAAATAATACTTTAGTGTCCATTCTGCATACTGTGATTGCTGTACAAATAGCTAACTAATGTAAACAAAAGAAAAACAAGAAAAAATTAGAAATTGCCAAATAATTCAAAATCTCACTTAAGATTTTAAAATGGCAACCTTTGAGAAAAGGATTTTCTTTACAATAATATTTTTGAACAAGCACTGTCAACTGTGGTTGATGCCTATGGCAATGTCAGTAGTGCGGAACTGTATGCTTCTGAGGAGGTCGATTAACTTGTCTGGGACTAGCCTAATGCAGGATCAGTACCTTTGTGCTGACTACTTCAATTAGGGAGATCTAAATAAAAAAAGACAACCCATTTTACAGTTGTGAGGAGCTACACTTTTAAATGACATAATACAGGGTTTATGAACAAAAGCGTATTGCCTAATGACTTCACTGGAAATATCGCTGAGCAAAAAAAATCAAGAATTCACCTCATATTAAATCAAGCATCACCTTCCATCCCAATCAACTTCTATAAGGAAATTTGTGTGAGCAAAAAAAAGATAAAAGGGACAAGCTAACTCAATCTGTAACCTAATGATTCATATCAATAGAGCAACCTCACCACTTCCCACAAAAGTAAATTAAAACCATCAGTTTGGAAGTGCTGTATCACAGGTACACATGGGTGCACATACCCTTATTGCCCCTGACCTGGAATACTGAATAGTCCATCAGTAGCACAAGAAAGAAAAGTGTGAGATGGAAAGTTGTAGCTGCTCCCCTCACCATGTCAAGGTCTTGAGAAACCCTCCGTTTGCGCAGCTCCTCCATCCTCTCGCACACATCAGTAAAACAGGTGTTATAATAATCTGCATACTGCTGGGCCAGGTCATCAATGCTTCCCAGAGACCCATCCTAGGGAGAAGAGAGAATGAAATTTAAAAAAAGTTGATTCAAACCTAAAATACCCCTCAGGTTGTAAAAGCAACTACAGTGATTATACATGAAAGAGGTTTATCGGGCCATCTTCTTTATGAAATTGTCATTACCCATTGCAGCTTCAGAGTGAGTGTTAAAGCGTGAGGCTCCCTTTTGTGGATTCCCAATCCCCTTCATTGCAATATGACATATCTAGCAGAGATTCCCCTGGAGTTCCTCTTCTGGGCAATGGAGGTACTGCATCTACTATGCAGGTCTTCACCCTGAAAGGTGACAACCCCAAGAGCCGCCAGAGTGTGCACATTGTGGTTGTGCACGTACTGTGAGGATCGGGCCATGCAAGTGTCTAGGTACAAATGGAGGAGAGCAACACACAGCAGGAAAACAACTGTGCCCCTAGAAACAATCCCCAGTCCACTCCTTGCTCCACCAACCATTCCAATACACATCCATGTTCACCTGAGTGTCCTAGGAACCAAACCACTCCAACACATCCACACTCACCTGGGTGTCCTAGGAACTCAGCCACTCATCCCACCACAACAGCCTTTGGCCCAGCTGTCCCACGTGACATTTCCTCCACCACACATACCATTATTTGCTGGGAGCAACTCTGTTGTCTCCTGAAAATAGCCTACAACAACACTTCTAATATCATACTCTTTACTTACAAGCAGAATGAGCGCTAAGCAAGTTTGCATAACGATCCTTAACAGGCAAGTTACTGCCACCCATAAGGACACCACCCACTGGCCACTATATGAGAATTTATATGTGAGAACAGGACAAAGAGCACAGCCAACATGACCCACTCTCCTCAAAACATTTCTTAACTTCTGTGAAAATCAATAAAGCTGGAAATACCAATCTAATGTTAATCCAAAAGAGATTTTTCAGAGGAGTCGTACTGCCTTCCTCTGACACAATTTCATCAATACTGCATCTCAAGGGTGCGATGAAATTAAAATTCAAACATATCAGAGCCTGGAGATTTTCCACAAAGCATCAGTTTATTATAAAAATGATAACTGCCTCTCTTTATGGCACAAAAACCATATTTGGAAAAAATAGCATATTTCTTCTCAGGGGAAAAAATCAAAAGGAAGAACTGTTTTATGTGATACAAAAATATGGGGTCTAATATTGCGTAGAAGGAGAATTTGTTACGGTGCAGAGGATTTTATTGGTGTCTTAACTGGTGAGCATAAGAATTCAGGTTGAAAGTCTGGAGTCAATAATATTAATACAGAATCATAAAATCCTATGGCTGGAAGAAATCTTGGGTGGTCATTGAGTCTAGGCCCCTGCCCAAAATGACATCTAGCATTTCAGAAGGTGAATCTAAAATTTCTCTACCAAGAGAGAGAGATGTGCAGGGCAAAATTTGATATTAAGTCAGGCGATCTAATCAATATTTCAGCAACTAATACCAGCCCAACATCCAGAGATGCTCATTTAGGTGCTGAACTTTAGCCACCCAACTTTGCTCAAGTCACAAAGAGAAGTCAATATTAGAGGTAGAAATAAAATAGTAGTCTCTTGCTTGCTAAATGCCTTATCTACTGGCCAAGGTTGTCATTCCAACAATGAAATGAGTTTAGCAAGCGGCCTATAGGTTAGTTATCTGCTGACTGAAGCCAATATATAATATTAACATATGCCTTAAAAACAAGGTAGGGATTTAGAACAGGCCACATTGCTGAAATCAAACATAAAACCCATTTCAAACTCAAAAACATATGGGAAAACCAATCAGTTATTTTGTAGCATGACATAAAACTGACAGGAAAAAATACAATATGTTACATGCATCGGTTTGTAAACTAGGATGGATGTAATTTGACTGCTGCTTTTGTAATGGTAACAAGTGCATATTACTGAATAGATCCTTAAAAATAGAACAGATTTTTTTTTGTATTTTGTGTATATTCTTTATGCATGAAGGAGGAGCATAAGAATACTTTTCATGTTCTGAACTGAGTACACATCAGCTTTTATCATCTCTATGTAATTTTCTTGTCTCACTCTTGTTAAAATGTCTCCATTACACTTTCTATACTTCTAAAATGTTTATTTATGTTAAAACGTCTACATGGTTCTTGGATATCTGTACTGCAATTTTTATACATTTGAAAGGGTATTTGTTTCTGGAATGTTTGGATAAAAAAGATCAAGAAACAAGCTTATACAAATTGCAAAGCAGATGTTTTAATAGAGAAACAAGATTATATAGCAAGAAGGCCTACATTCATCACAGACATGTGAGAAAGAACTAGGTAGCTATCTAGTCCATCTTCTTGCACAGGAAGAAAAGACAGTAGCTTATATAAGATTTCCATATGGTCAATGAAAACAGTCTAATTTGCCTCCAAGTGAAAAAAATATGATACCTAGGACCCTCAAACACTGAATCTACTAACACTAGTGCTTTTCTACACGCTAAACTGGAACGAAATTTCCTCGATAGTTTTGGTATATTCATGTTACACTAAACTCAAAGTAGGGTGCTCTTCTCTAAATGATAAAGCAAAATCTCCCATATGCCTCATTGTGCTTGGAGTAACTTTGTGTAGCTAACACCTACCATACTCCTCAACCTGCCAAATATAACCCACACACAGCAACAACAAAATGAAGTAATTTAATCAGGAATCATAGCAATGACATAGTAACATTGTGTCTGGTTTTAATAACAGAATGAACCATCAGTATATTTTTCCAAATGCCCATAGCACACCTACGAGTTGTTCATGGACCACTGGTGCTCTGCAGAACACAGTTTGTGGCACTGAAGCCACTTAGGCTGGCTCTACAGTAGGAGATAAAATCAATTTCAGGTATGGAAATCCAGCTATGAGAAATGTATAGCTGGAGTGTGCGTACCTAAAAATCTATTTTTCCACAGTTCACATAGTGGGAGGTCAACAAGAGAAACCCTCCCACTGACTTACTCCATGTGACTGCCAGGAGTACTGGGGTGGAGTGGAGTGCCATGACAGTTTGATTTGGCACGTCCCCACTCGGCGCACTAAATCGAACTTGGAAAGATCAACTGCCAGTGTGTCAACCTTCCCATAAGAGTAGATGTTCACTTACAGACAGAGATTAGTGGGTGTGCCTCAGCTGTAGCTCTTAGGCTCGTACACGTACCTCTAAAGGCCACAGGTTTGATTCCACCTACTGAGGATGGGTGTATGTCAGTGTTACACAAACATGGGAGTTTCTGCTATAATAAGCAAAAATTATTCACGCAGGAAAAGTTAAATGCTGCACTATTCACTCCCTGAATATCAGTAACTGTCTACAGTCTTAGTTCCATGATTCTTTTGTTCTGATGAATAAATTGTACCAAGAGAAGACAACACCAGAAGTGTCTGGAATACAGGTAACTGATTAAAATGCTGTTGGCATGAGAGGATGCCAGTCGTCTTACTCTTCTGGAGCAGCCATGCTGACTGGCTAGCAGGTAGACTGCACAAGCCTGAGTTGGAAGGTTTTTCCCCTTCCGGTTGTTTCATATAATGACTCACTCTGGAATAAGTTCCATGAGAAAACTCTAGCCTCCACCTGTGCTGCAAGCTCAAAACCCCAGCTCGTGTAACCAGATATTCTTTTCAGTACAATCAGATTCTTGATTGATTCTAATAGTGTGATCCCACACACACGAAGACCTTGAGTGTTGTAGGGTCACACACACAACGATGGTTGTCTGTTCCACACTGCAGGGGAGTAACTGGAAACCTAACTGTACCACAGGCAAAACTGGGATTTGCCTGTTCAATTATTGCATGCCTGTTGCATTCTTGCTGACCCAGTCTGTACTAGTTTTGGATGGGGAGCATAGGGGAGAGGGTGATTTGAAAGCTGATTTCTTCTTTGGCAGAATTAACTCATTTTTCAGCTCTAAGTGTTACAGGTAAAGTGTGGGCTGAGGTCTGCCTGGTGGAGCTAGTTTCTGTCCATTTCCTGGTGTGCTTATAGTACTTAAGAGTCAAGGGGCTACCTGAAAATAATTATAGCAGAGGGGCAAGGGAAATTACCTTTGTAAAATGAAAATGTACCATATCGTGTTTTCTCGAGTCAGAATCTGAGATCTAGCCAAACTATCTGCATTTAACAGAGACAAAGTTATAAAGTAGGTTAGTGATTTGTTTTCAATAAGTGAATGATTATCTGAATTGGAAACTGCCAAGTGTACTTCAAATCCAAATGCAATATTTAAAATATAGCTTTACTGCAAACTAAATTCTCATTAGAGAGGCAATATGGAACAGGCTTATTCTAGAACTCCACCCTTACAACTTCCCAGAAGTTCACGCAGCATTACCAGCATACAATTTTTATTTTGACAGCATCACTGTACACTAATGGTCCTGTACAACTGGTTGAGCATGTCAAACAAAGAACTGTAAGTATTCATTATACACTTCCTGGAATAGAAGGGCAGAAGCTTTTCTTTAAAGGAAGTAGGCCAGGCTGCCTTATGTTAATAGAGATGGTTTCAAGCTTAAAAAGGTCTAGCTATGTCTTTACTGAGGAGTCAACATCTACAGTTGATTTAATGCCTCCCAAGTCAGCCTCCCCAGGATGAGAGCAGCCACTCTGAGAAATGACATTCAAGACGGACAGTGTGACTGGATTAGCAGCAGATGAGTTAGGACAAAGTTTGACTGAGCATATACCTTGAGTACACCAGCTAGTCTGAGTTAAAAGCAACACTGTATTTGCATTCAGGATTGTGTGTGGACAGGGCTTGGGTTTGGATAATATAACAGTTATAGCGCAAGTTAACTCTGCAATGAAGCCAAGGCCTGTGTCAAAGATTATATGAAATTGGAAGTGGATGGAGGAAACACAGGGGCTGTTAGAAGACAACCATTGGCAGACTGTAGAGCCTGGCAAAGAGTGCTGAAACATTATACTATTGGAACAACAACTTCCATTGACTTAGCAGACCTGGGGCTTTCTGACTTTTCCATGGCCAGACACCAGGACAGAACTCTAGTCATGTAATCTCAAATTCACACAGATTGTACCCTTCAAGTTTATGCCGCTAACAGGATTTGAGTAGGAAGGTGTTCATCAAATCATTTTTAGCCAACACTGGAGTATTTATTTTATGATTTTTGGGTGGGGGCAGATGGAGAGGTTCTCTGCTATATAAGAAGAAACACAGCTGTGTAAATCTACACAGGCCAATGCCAGCAAACATTTCACACTCAGCAGCTTCTACGTATGTTACAGGTTACACAAATGTCAAAATTCTGCAAAGGATTATACCTCCGTTTTATGTTGGATCAAGTTTTGTTCCAGGGATCTACATTAATTAAATATAGTTATCTCTGCTATACCTTGATTTTATAAGGGCTGTTAAAATTATTACAAAAATGGAGAGAGAAAATGCCTTCTTCAAAACTGCTGTTACTACAGTAAGCTCTTTCATATCCACCATTCTATTATTCAGAATAATTGGTGCTTTAACCATAAGTAAATTTGAATTATGTTTTCCATAAGTACAGTGCAGGGAAAGTAAATACAAATAAATACAGCAAATACAGACATAATTTAACATTGTGCATTACTAGTGTTGCTAGTAAATAAAGTAACTCTGCATACATCTGTTTGTTTCTTAATATCTAATCTTGTTTTTCTTTAGTGTTATGCATTGTTAGGTCTACCACTCTATTATTCAGAATATTTGAATATCCAGCAACCTTCTGGTCCCATGGCTGGCAAATATGAAAAAGTTTACTGTATTGATAGTATCCATTTTAGAAATCACCAAATCACGAGTAGTGTTAACCAGAAGATAACCTGTTTGAGCTCCTGCATATTGCTTCACTACTCGTTACCTTATAAACCACTGACTTTTCTAACTATTCCACATATACATTAACAACATGTTTCGCATTTGCTTTGTGTTATCCTTCCAAAATACCTTATAAATATTAAGATAAAGCCTCATCACTCAGCTTGTGATGTAGGTAACTTTTATTCACCATTTTGCAGATGAAAAACCAAGGCAATTGTCCAAGACAAGATTTTTAAAATAAAACTGTTAACATGATTCAAAATCTCTACAATTAAAGAATATTTTAAAATCAAATATAATTTTCTTAATGCAGTTACCATGTTTGCCCTGTTTATTTAATTCAGCTAGGACAGTGCGCCTACTCTGCTCAATTTTACTTTTGAGCACTGTTGTTTTTACTTTCTGGTTTTCACACACCTGCACTAAGCTGTTGGTTTCAGTTTCCAACACATCAGTGGAATGCTTATTAAAAAAAAATATCATAGAAATAAACAAACCTTGAAAGACTTTTTTTCATATTTATATGTGTAGCCCTCTCTTCCTTCTATATAAACATATTTTGGGCCTGATCTACAGCAATAATAAGACCTAAATGATTCTGGAAAAGCTCCTTTCATTTATATAGCAGGAACCAAATAGCATGGAAATAGGTAATATTAAAAAAAAAAAAGATGGAAATTTCATTTATTATATATTGCAAATGATTTTCATCTTATTACAAATATGCCCTATACATGACATATGAAGGTCCTATATCTAAAAGTACCACATGTAATTACAACCAAAAGATAGAGCTTTTAAAACAAGGGTTTAAAATATATAAGCCCTTCAGTAGCCTCATGAAATGCACTTCCTTACCTCTCTTTGCATAAATTACTGCCAGCTGCATTCTAACAACAAAACAAAACCATGCACCCATAAGTTCCAGCTTTTATGTTTCAAACTTGATGGATAACCAAATCCCTAACACAAGAAATGCTTAGTACCAGTTTTGCTACTATTGTCATGCAAAATGGTATGTTCCAGCTATATAATCCTATGGCCACAGATTCTTTCCAAGGGAAAACAAAAAGCAGTCAAGTAGCACTTTAAAGACCAGAAAAAAATTTATTAGGTGAGCTTTTGTGGGACAGACCCACTTCTTCAGTCTTTAAAGGGCAACTTGACTGCTTTTCGTTTTGATAGTATATAGACTAGCATGGCTCCTTCTCTGTTACTTTCCAAGGGAAGAAATTCATAAACAGCATGACAACAAATTGATATTTTCCCCAACATACTCTGCTCAATTCTGAAATAAAAAGTTACTGTTAAAATATACAGTTCTTCCTGAAACCATCACTGTTTGACAGCACATTAAATAACCCAACCATTAGTCAAAAGGAGTAAAAAAATCCCAATAGTCTTACGGGGCAGAAATTAAAATGAACCATTCAATTCATAAAATATTTCTTGAAAATAGCACTTGTCCAATATTTCCATTTTATGGTTGTCCTGTGTACACCATATTTCCATCCTTTGTCATACACGTGCAAAACAGGTTTTGGAAACTCATAGTTGCACTGATAAACTACCAGGGAATTCCCAGTAACTTTGCTGTGATACGCATGTGAATACCAAAGAGAATCTCCATGATCCATGAGCCATGCTAATGGAGTGACTACAAAGGGCTAGTGTGACGCTTTGACACTTAATATAAAGTTAAGATTTATCAGTCACTGAATATCAGGTGGTTTAATATGCTGGCAGCTTCATTTTACTTGATGTTTAACAGCATACAGGGCAATGTTTTGCTAGATACCTCAGATGGCTGTGGGGAGGGGAGAGGTGAAAGTCACAGGAAGAATATTGGTCCTAGTTGTGTTACATATATTAGTTTAGAAAGTTACAGCCCAATCCTGAAGAGGGACCTAAGCAGAAAGACAACTGAATTCAGCAAAACCCTAGCAGGGGACAACACACACACACACACACACACACACACACGTTGCATTTGGCTTCTGTGTCCAGCTGCCATTCAGGATTTCTGGATGTCCTGCTTTAAATCAGACAGTCTGGCTGAACAGGGGACCTGGCAGCATCCAATCAGATATATTCACCAGACGCCAAAAGTCAAGCTACTGGAACAGGGATGGCCCCGGGGCGCCACAATTCTCCAGTTTTACCAGCTGTAACAGTGAGGGCAGCCTGCTCCTATGCCCTACTTCCCACCCAGGCTTTCCACCCTCCACTCCCTGCTCATACCTGAGCCCTTCCTCCTGCTGAAACCACCTCATCCCCTTCTGCTGCATCCTCCCTCCTACTCAGACCTTGTACCTGCAGCCCACCCCTGGATCTCCCAGCCAAGTCTCCATACCCCCGCCATGCTCCTGCACCCTACCTCTTGCCCAGACCTGCACCTTCAGCCCACCCATATCCTGCACCTTACCTCCCACCCATATCGTGCATCCTCACGCCCAGGCCATCCCTGCACACTACCTCCTGCCCAAACCCCACAGCCCCACTTTCAGCCCGTTCCCTGGCAGCCCCCCTCATTTTGGCTTCACCCCACAACTAAGGATGCCCCACAAAAATCTATTAGCCTCAGTTCTCTGGAAGAGTTAAACTGGCCCCGGATGTAAGCCCTGAGTCTTCTCAATAGGAGGACAAGTCAGTGAGGGTTCTATTTACTTGCTTCTTATTTGTGGGTGGCCCCCAACTGATTTTTTTGGTGGGTCAGTGGGCTATGACCCAAGAAAAGGTGTCTCCTCCCATCCTAGTTTAATTAAGGAAACAACAAGCCTAGTCTTTCTCCTAAGTGAGAACTTTGCAGCACTGTAATTAGTGAAAAAAGATAGGGCATCTGCATTAGGTACACTGTAGAGTAAGACAGAAGAAACTGCCCCTTAACACTGCCGCTTGCTCTTTTAGTCTAAAAATGGTCATCTCGGCAACCATGCCTGATTAAGGCTACAGCACATGCCTGTACCAAGAGACCAGGAACAGAATGGTAACTAGGAGGAGAGAGATGGGCAATCCTCCTGTTAAAATCAGAATAGGTGAAAATGGTAGAAAGAAAAGGGAGTTCCTCTCATGAAATGCTTCAGATTTAAGCCAGGGCCAAGAGCCTACTTAGACTGTCAGAGCTGAAGACAAAATATATCCATTTCAGTGCCTTGAAACACAGAACTACTGTGTGGAAATCATGGTAAACATTAGCAGCTTATTTTTGGCACTTGGGTCTCAACAGGGAGGGACACCAAAAATGTGTGGAACATTAGCATGCATTTCATCAGTATCTTTGGTTTTGGATTCTTTAAGTGTATATATGAAGACTGGGATTTGGGCCATAGTAAATAAGTCTGTTCTGGAACATAGCAGTGGCATAAAAACATCTGCATGATTGAAACTGGAGGGAAAACATATTTGTTCCTGGTAGCGTTCACTGCAGAAATTATTCAAACAGCCCTCCTCCTTGCAAAAATATCACCTTAGAGCTCTTTTCTAGATTAGGGTCAACCAAGCTCATCAACCACATAATAAAACTCAGAGATGTTCAGGCCTCTCTTGGACCACTTTAAACAGCTCATCAACCTCAAATACAGAATACCGATTCTGTGCATTCATACGAGAGAAAGCATGGAAATATGCTCCACTTTCCTGGAAAACACCAGACATAAAATGACAACTTGTCTCATTAATCTGTGTGTATCTCTGTACCCTTGCCTCTGCATTTGCCTTTGCTATAGCGCATCACATAAATGGTCATGATATGTATCTGAAAATATTGCAGGACTGCGTGTATGATAACACAGTTGATAGACTCACCTGCATTCTGCCCAGCAATCTATTGGGACTACGACTGACATTCCAAGCCTGCGAGCAACTTCAAAACAGCTGCCATTAAAAATAAAAGCAAATTCAGGAACTTGCTTGGGAAGTGTTTCCTTCTTTCTGAAAGGGTCAGGATGGGCAATATTTTGTTCTTTGTGGACAATGCTGACAATCATCTCTAATGCCTAACAGTATCACAGCTTCCAAGTCTGCTATTTTTTGCATCTTCATAGAAAAGATAAGGTGGACAATTCAAAGAATTGCTCTGTGTAAGCTCAAAACTTGACTCTCACCAATGGAAGTTGGCCCAATGAAGATACTGCCTCACACACCTTGTCTCTCTAAGGCTGAAAGTGGCAGCCAGTAGGGACCTAGAACTTGCCCCTCTCATCCTGGAATGGCCTGCAATATTGAACCATACCAAGTCATGACATGACTAATATGACATGACAATCTATTTTAGATTATGTTTGGGAACTACCATGGCTTCCCCTTGGTTCTTGTGCAGCTGGAGTCAAGATAACAAAAGGACAAGACATAATTTCCACTGACTCTGAGGGAGATTTTCTATTGCTTTTACTGGCTCTGGAATTGGGCTCTTAGGAACCTGGCTTTAAGACATAAGTACAAAAAGAGTCTAAAAAAATGTTTCCTAAACTAGGTTTTCTGTAACATGTGCCATGCATGGAACAAGTGACGGTTATAAAACAATTTGAGATGACATATATTTCACTAGCAGCTTTGACAATAGAGAATTTCTCAGCCATACTGAACTCATGTTATAAAAAACTTTATACTGAACCACATTACTTTGTATCTGACAATGTCTAATTAAACATACATACATTTTATATTACACAAATGTATTGAAAAGAATTTTCTGTGGAGAATTTTCTTTCCATTACCCTTACCCCTCTATTTTCATTTCAAAGAGCTTACATATTTGCCAAGAACATATAACAAGGCCTCTTCATAGAGCCACCCACAGTGTAGTGTTTGTTTGTTACTTGTACGTTTAAAACACCTTGAAGTCACATTGCAAGAGTCTTTCACTCTGCATGCAGCACTACGTTGTGTAGTAATGGAAACCTGATGTTCATCTAAGTCAAAACTAAATCAGCCGAAAAGCCCTCTCCAAACACATATGTTGAGCCCTTGCCTTTGTTATCAGACTCACCAGAATCAATCATTTTTCTAACATCCTTTAAAAGTCGGTATTTATCTCAATTAGCACCAGCTCTTTCATGTACCTATGTATCTTAAAAATCAATGTCATACAAGAACACTTAAAGTTTAGTCAAACCATCCCACAAAGTCAATGGAATTCACCAAGCCAATCACTGCACCTCTCTTCACTCTCCCCTTCTTTTGTTTATGGCATTCACTTGAGTCTCGACTCCAAATTAAATTGTATATTCTTTGAACCAGGAATTGCATCAATGTGTTTCCACAGTGTGTAACTTTATGGGGCTCTTGTCATGTTATGTGCATGCACATAATCTGAAAGTCTAATTGGGATGCCATCTCACTAAATTTTAAAGATGAAAAAAGTTGCTCAATGTGGATCAAAATCACAAAGTATAAAAGGTGCTATGGTGTGGGGTCATTTCTTGAGCCAGTGTCTAAAGAAAGACTTATGTGAATGCCAAAAAGCTGAAGCAGAGGAAGAAACCAGTATCAATTTCAGTACATGGACATTATTTACTATAAAGATAAAAACATTGACTAAAATATCAGTGGGAAATTCGCTAAACATTTCACTCTTTGCATCAGTTTTTCACTGGTTACACAACACTGCAGAATACTGTACGGTCCCACATTTGCAAACTTAATGTTTGCTAATTCAATTACTTGTGAGCGGCTCTGGGGTCCTGTGCAGGAGCGGTGGCAGCCATCGGTTCCCCAGGGTCTTAGGCAGGAGCGCCAGCCACAGCTTCCCCAGGGCTCTGGGGTTGGGAGCACGGGCAGCAGACCCCACCCCCCGCCATATTTATTCAAATTCTGAATACCAAACCCTCGCGAATATTGTGACCCTACTATATATGATATTCTTATGTGGTGTTAAAGTCTCCAACCTGCACATGCACCTTCAGGAGTGAACGAGCAATTACAGCAGAACAGATTGTAGGAAACAAGAGTAAAGACACTTAGGAACTCAAAATTTATTTCTAAAGAACTTTTAGAAATTTAAGAATTGAAGAAAAACAAACTTAAGAATGAAACAATAATGAGAGGCCACTGTATCCCAAAAACTGGCTGGACTTGGAAGCACCTGGCATATGGTATCAACAGCATGCAAGAGCAAAAGACCAAACTAAAAACATTGCAAAAAACTTTCACCATCTTTATAGCTGTAAGTTATTAGAAAACTGGTCTGTCTTTAAAACTAAAAATCTGCAAGTGGGACTTCCCAAGCCCAGAATATGTTCGTGAAATATAGTGAAACAAAACACCAGCTGAGCTAAGTCAATGAATCAAGGGCCACTGGAATTGTATTTATTACTCACCCTACTGCAAGAAATCAAGGGGACAAATTATATTTCAACAAAAACTGGTTGCAAATAGCTATAAAACAAGGATTTAATTGCAAACAACAGTATTTGGGAGGTATTGCACAGACAGGGTTTATCATTTTTTGAGAATATGGAGGATTTTATTTTTTCCTTCCACCGGTTTTATAGTTCAGTTGTCTAACAAATGCCAGGAACCATGGGGTTGAGTTCCCTCAGCAGAACCCGGTGCTTAGTGGGTTGAGCCTTCACGCAGGGTAACAAGCCCAGCCATGCAGCGACACAATGATTTTGGCCAACAGCCAGCCTGACTGGCTCAAAGGAGTCAACAGATTTGTACTTAAACTCAGCTGCAGGTCAGTGGCTGCGCAGTGCCGACACCTACAGCTTCAGTAATCACTCCTGAGCCTGCCCTCTTCCCACTCTTTCTTCTGTCTTGTTCCAACCTGCTCCCACTGTGTCTGGCTTTGCTGTCCATGCCGGCCCTGCTCCCTTGCCTAGCTTCTGCCCCTGACTCCAGCTTTGGTCCATGGCTGTGGCTCTCAGTGCTGACCTCTAACCACTAGACAAGACTGCCCACGTGCCAGTCCTGACAAAAAATAATCTGGCCTTCCTATGCGTACTTCATCCTTTAGAGCATGAAGTCAACCTACTGCCATTTAGCATTCTACTGCCTACAGGATTTTACCATTACCTTATTTTAATGGTCAAATTGCCTTACTGAAATTATGAATAGTAACAAAAATTGACTACATGAGATTTGTATTAGTAAATTCTTATGGAGTCATCTTGAACTCCTGGCAATAATACCCTTTAGTACCCTACACCTGCACATATTTTATCAATCAGGCATGTAGTTTTACAGAGATGGTGTTTATATATATATATATATATGCACATATATATACACACACACACACACACACACACACACATAATGCATATGATATATGTACATATGTATAATAAGCATATTTACAAGCACGCGCGCACACACACACAGCTCTGAAACAACAAATGAGAGTCTAGTAAACTATTTTCCCATCCACACCGGGGTCCTTAGTTTTCACAGATCTGGAAAAAAGCACTTTAAAATCTTCAGAGGTTTGTGAGATCCTCAGAATTCAATAGACTGTAAGCTGTTAGGGAAGGATTGCCTTTTTGTTCTGCATCTGTACAGTACCTAGCACAAAGGGGTCCTGGTCTTTGGCTAGGGCTCCTAGTCGCTAAGTAAAAAATACAGTAAACCGTTGACACAACGGACTAATGGCGGAAGGGGTGTCCATTAAAACAGAAAGTCTCTTATATCCGAGGGTTTATGCTTAGAGCACTGGTTCCTCTAGCTATGAGCTGCCCATGCTCAAGGGTGAGTCCAGGCGCTCCTCATCTCTGAGCCGCCCATGCTCTGCACTGTGCACATGGGCTCATCCTGGCTCTGAGCCACCCACCCTCAGGGCAGAGCAGGGGGGCTGCTTGGTCTCCAATCCCAGCTGCCGGAGGTGGGGTGGGGGGACCCCATGGGGACAGCAGCTCTCCCAGCCGTGGCCAGGGACCCTGCGGCTGCAGCGATCCCAGCCACAGCCAGGGACCCGACAGCTACAGCGATCCCAGCCGTGGGGAAGTTGAGGGGGGAGACACTAGCTCCCCCAGCCGCAGCCAGGGATTCCGCGGCTGATGTCATCCTATTTTCTTTGTGAGGAGGAGAACGGACGTCCGTCGCTACCGATATCTGGTAAAACGGGGTCTGCTATTTCAAGGCTTCACTGTAACTGCTGCCTCTTATGATGTTAGAGGATGCAGTGGCAGTCTCAGGTATTCTTTCAACAGCATTATAACAATGACCTTGAGTGTCAAAAAACATGCAGGCTCACACAGTTGGGTAAAGACCCTGTACATATACAGTTCATTTTTAGTCTACCTAAACGTGATACTAGGGGGTCTGCTATTATCCTAAAACGTTATTCAAAGAGCATGTCGATTTGCACTCTACATAAAAAAGTGATTTGCTTTCCCACAATTCTGCAGGCTAGTTATAAAATTTGCTAGCCTGGTTCTAGAGCCCAGTGACAGAATCATGAGCACTCAGGAGACATTTCTGTTGACATATGCACATAAACACACAGAGGGGAACATATGCAGTGGTCGACTGGGGAAAAACAAGCAGGCATATACTTAAATGGCTTCCTCTGAAGCTTTACCACAGGTTTAACTATTGCTGCTAGAGCTCTGCTGTTGGGTATATGGACAACCTATCTAAAGCATGACACACCTTGAATTCCCACCTTTACTCCTACTGTTTCCTGATACTCAATATTTTACCAGAAAAGGAAATAACTAATTGAATATGGAACAAACCCATTCCCCTCCCATCCAATTTTAGCAGCAGCTAATGGTTTCCTGTAACCTAAACCAAGCTAGACTGCTTTTTAGTGCAGTGACGCAGGGAACAGACAAGAACTGCATCAGAGCTCTCATGGGCACAGCCCACCTTCTTGCCCATGGGGGTCCTGAGGAAATCCCACCTTCTAAACACATGGGGTGTCACCACCCAAAGGATGTGTACAGAAGCAACCTATTTTGTCTTTTAGTTCAGCAGGCTGGACCTTGGCCTGAAAATTTCTGGCAGGAATGAAGCAAAGAGGCAATGTTTAAGTGTGCTAGCCAAAACAAAACAGTATTTTACGGAAAAGTACAAACAATTATAAGGTAAATAAAGTGGGACCAAAGGCCTACAATAGTCTATAGCACCTTTTGCTCTAGAGGCACTGAAGCACAACTGTCCTACAGTTTTTGATGAGTGTCACCCCTCATAGTATCTGAGGGTCTTCCACTTGGAGAGTGAAATAAAAACAAGGTCCTGAGAGTCCCCTGTCTCTCCCATTCCCTGGGTAAGTGGTCTTTGCTTGGAGTAAGTTTTTCAGGGCATGAAGTGGGAGGTGAGAGATACTGTATTCCAATGGTAGAAGAGAGGATCCCTCTAGATACCCCATATGACGTAAGCATTATGACAATGAGGAAATTATCCCATATGACGTAAGCATTATGACAATGAGCATGAGGAAACAGTAGCAGATGGGGTGAATCTAAGGGGCCCGTCTCAGAATCCACACACTGAATGAGCGGCAGAGACAGGGACAAAACCTGGGCATTTTGAACCTTGATCTTTACAAACCTTCCTTGCTTTACCAAGGCAGAGCTAGCAAGGCTGAGGTATGGAAAAGGTCAGATTCTCAAATGGAAGCTTTTAGATGCTGTGCACTACTGAAGCTCGACACTTCTTTTAGGTGCTTATCTGGGAGGTGCTGGATGCCGACCTATTTAGAAATTCTGACATTTTTGTTTGGCTGCAGCATGGAATAATTTTTAGGCTGTGTCTAGACTAGCCCCCAACTTCGAAGGAAGCATGGTAATTAGGGTGCCAGGAGGTTACTAATGAGGTGCTGCAGTGCATATGCGGCACTTCATTAGGCTAAATCCCCCCTGCAGCAACTTCAAAGTGCCAGCTTGCATGTAGCTGCGGGCCCTTCGAAGTGCCCACGCTACTTCGAAGTACCTTTACTTCTCAAAATTTTGACACTTCAAAGATCCCATTTTGAGGATTAAAGGAACTTTGAAGTAGCTCAGGCACTTCCAAGTACCAGCGGCTGACCGACGGATACTTCAAAGTCGGCACTTCGAAGTTGCCGCAGGGGAGATTTAGCCTAACGAAGTGCTGCATATGCACCGCAGCACTTCACTAGTAATCTCCCGACACCCTAATTACCATGCCCCCTTCGAAGCCGGGGGCTAGTCTAGACACAGCCTTAGTCCTGTTATTTGTATACTGCTTGTGCATTCTGCCCTACACTCCATTTACTGAAGAATAAAATCTTAAAAACCAGCAGGAAGACTGGACCTATACTGAAATACTTTATCACCGCTTCAATATTAGACTTACTGCAGCAGTGGTAGCAATTATTATGATCCACCTTTTGACAACAGCTAAATATAAAACAAAGCACAAACTTCATGACAGTGACCCAGGGCTTTTGTGGCCTTAACTAAGCCCGTCAAAGCCTGTGTTTGAAGAGCATTTCATTTAGGAGAAGTAATGTACAGTTATCGTGGTGGGGGCAGGGGGTTCAGTTCACTCAATTAACTTGACTACAATTACACCCCAGTGAGTCTTAAAAATGCAAGAATCCTTTTAGATCTAATTTAGATTTATATCTTTTACGTACCAGAGACTACATAGGGTTTCATGTTTATACCAGTTAGGGATCAACTTAGTAATAAAAGTTCTTTTCCTTGTCAGTTCATAGTCCATTTGCCTCTGATCTTTTATTCACTTGTCCTATCTGTGTGCCTCAGAGATATGGTTTTAGATTCCTGCAAATCCATATCTTGTCATCACTGCCCAAGTGCTGGGTGATTAGGCTGAATGAGCTCCCTGCCCAAATAAGAGGTCCTTCTGCTCACAAGCAGTGAATCCTACATAGCCTGCTCCTGAGTATCTGCAGGCTTGCCATATCTCACAGAGGCTACATACAGGTGATGCTCTGAGGCATGAGCACGGTCAGGATTGCCACTGGTGCTTCTCCAGTAACATACAACAGCCCTGTTTCACAGAACCTAAGCACATTTACATCCCCAAGACCTCCTTCCAGCTGTACCACACTGTGACGGCCATAAACGATCATGATTCCTAAGCACGTGCCAGGCCACGCTCAAGATGCATTCTTGTTTTAATCTGACAGCTCATATCCACATTAGCCAACAACTTTCAACTTATCCTTTATATTTGTCTTTAAACGCACATAAACTGAGATCCCAGCAATCAGTCACAAAGATTTTTACTTCCTCTCCTAGTATTCCCGTTTGGTATTCCATGCCTCCAAAGCTGCTGCTTCTGCCCTTAGCTTCACTTCTGAGTTCAGCAGTCTTGGCCTCACCCTTCACTCCCAACTATGTTCCTCCTGCATAATCTTTGTCTGTACATGTCTACCATCTCCGGAATTTGGCCAGAATAGCTCGTCCATCACCTCTTCTGAAATCCTGTCATCCCTGATACATCATCTCTGACGAGCACTGCAGTTCTCACTTCAATGATCCTCCTAACATCCTGCTCCCTGAAGTTTCAAGACTACGCTTAATAGCTGGAATTCTATTTTTCACTTTCCCCACCAGGGAAATCCTACATCCTCTAGACAATGAATCCCTCTCCCTCTCTGCAGCTCCCCTTAATAAACCTTCTCATTTTCCATTTATATGAAGGATATTTTCGTGGTATTAAGAAGTGAGTTAGTGGAACAGACTCCCAAGAAGCTCCATATGGTGAGTTGGGTAAAACTATACAAAGCATTGGAAGCCACAAAACAGTGAACAACTCTAGATATGCAGGAGCACTAGAAGTTCCAACACATCCTTTTTTTCCCCCCACTCTCATTTCTATAACACTTCAACATGGAAGAAATGATTTCTACAACATTTGGAAAATTTCTAAAGAAGGACAGCAAATAAAATTAAAATATTCTTGTGTGTTCTGAATACATTTAAAACAAGGTTTAAAAGAAACAGGTAAATTGATGAAAAATTAGTTCAAAATCCTACCAGGATGAAAACACAAGATTCAAAATCCTGACCAGTGTGCTTTTTCTGCAGCCCTGGTAACAAGGAACCTAGTCAACTATTTCTCCCAGCTCTGGCAGCAACCAACTCCGGTAATAACCCAGAATTTGTGAACACACAGTGGCCGTGTCCACACTAGCCAAAAACTTCGAAATGGCCATTTGCATGGCCATTTCGAAGTTTACTAATGAAGCGCTGAAATACATATTCAGCACCTCATTAGCATGCAGGTGGCCACGGCACTTTGAAATTGACGTAGCTCGTCCAGACGGGGCTCCTTTTCAAAAGGACCCCAGCTACTTCAAAGTCTCCTTATTCCTATGAGCAGATGGGAATAAGAGGACTTCAAAATTGATGCAGCTCGCCGCCACGCAGCTAGTCCAGACGGGGCTCCTCTTTGAAAGGACCCTGGCTACTTCGAAGTGCCATGGCCACCTGCATGCTAATGAAGCGCTGAATATGTATTTCAGCGCTTCATTAGTAAACTTCGAAATGGCCATCTGCATGGCCATTTTGAAATTTTTGGCTAGTGGAGACACGGCCAGTTAGAGCACTCAACATCAAGACAAACTGAATTCTCTCTTTCTGTTCTCCATTATGGGACCAATACACAGATACACATAAGTGTCCAGTGCTTCATTGTGAGAGTCAGTATTTTGATTAGATCTTACAATGTTCTGAAGTTAGCTGCTTGAATCTAGATGCATTCTGAATCCAGATCCAAAATTGTGCTTAAGCTCAGGTTTGGAGAACACTTAGGGTGCATCTAGTAAGAACATTCGAAATTAGGATTGGAAGACCAAGTTCTTTCAAAAGAAGCCACAGAGCATCTACACTGACACGGCGCTGGTTCGAAATTAACTTTGAAAGAGCTCCCCCGTTCTTTTGAAGTTGGTCCTCCACTCCCGGGATGGGAAAAGTGCCCTCTTTCAAAGGACAATTTTGAAAGAGTGCAAGTGTAGACACTCTGCAACCTGCTCTTTCGAAAGAGTAGGTCCTCCGTGGCCACGATCAGCTGGCAGGCAGCGGCGCTGCTCACAGCACAAGCAGAGCTCTATGGCTCCAGTGTCTGGCCATGTTTCACCAGGCAGGCTCCCAGAAGCCCTCAGGCAGGAAGCTGAAAGCTTGCAGGCCGCAGAGCGGTCACGCTGCCTCTCACACCACTCTCAGACGTGAGGACCTGGGGGAAGCTGCAGCACCTCCTGCACCATGGCCAGCAACCGGGATTCCCGCCCACCCCAGGGGCCATCCAGGGACCAGGGGAAGTCCTCCCAGGAGGGGAGCCAGCCCCCCAGGCATCAGGCTCCCTCTTGGACAGAGGCCGAGCTACAGGACATCCCCGCCCTGTGGGAAGTCAAGGAGGTCCTACAGCTGACGTGGGCCCGGCACCAGAATGCTGTGGCATTTGAGAGTCTGGCCAAGGGCCTCACCGGTCGGGGTCACCCCACCCAGACCCTCGACCAGGTGAGGCCGAAGGTCAAGGAGCTCAGGCAGACGTACTGCTGGGCTCGGGACATTGCCAGGTGGTCAGGGGCAGTGCCCACCAGCTGCCCCTACTTTCAAAGAACGTGACCGCTTCCTTGGGCCCAAGGAGGCAGGACCCCCGGCTGTGTACTTCAACACGGCAGACCCCCTGACCGAGCTGGAGGAGATGGGGATGGGGACCGAAGGGGAGGACTGGCCCAGACCACCGGTCACCTGCAGGAGCCCCCAACGGATCCAGGACACCAGTGATGACGAGGGCTCGAGCGAGGGTGCCCTCATCATCAACGTCCCCTTGGGCCCATCCAGCCCGGTGCCCTCCAACCGCGCCTCGCCCAAGTTCCTGGAGGGACCCACAGGTATGTGCCGTGCACGGCAGTGGCCACGGGGATGGGGGAGAGGGCGCACAGTCCTGCCCAGGATGGCCGCAGCCCACCCACAGGGACATTAGCCCCAGGGCACGGGCAGGCCAGATGGCCCCACCGCCCTGGCCTCACACGGCTGACATGTGGCACCCAGGACCATGGGCCACCAGGCTGTGGAGGGACCAAGGGAGGCAGAGGACAGCCAGCACTCCCACAACCCAGACAAGGAACCCCAGATGCGGTCCCTGCAAGACCACTGGGATGGGGTGGGCGGGACGGGGAGGTTCAGGGTGTCCCTCACTGGGACTAATGGCCCATTCCTCTCCCCTTTTGTCTCCACAGCTCCAGCAGCCGGACCAGCCCCGCGATGGGCCCAGGGGGAACAATGACTGAGGGCGAGTGGCCCAGGCCTCGAACAGGGCCAGTGCGGGGCCACCACCAGTCCCTCCACCGGTGCCACCAGCCCGGGGAGGAGGCAGGGGACACGGCCCACATGGCTGCCCTCAGGGAGCTGACGGGCATCATGCGGGAGTGGCTTGCCATGGAGCATCAGGCATGGGACCAGGTGGTGTCCAACCTGGATGTCCTCACCCAGGCTGTGGTTGGCCACCTGGCCTCTGCTGCCACTCCATCGTGGGTCACTCCCACACCCACGCTCCCCTATACCATCCCTTACTCCCATCGCCCGTGCATGTCCCCCCCCGCCACACACAGTGGTTTCCCCTCTCCACCCCAATCCCACATTCCCTTCTTCCCCCACAACCACCCCCCACCCCGAGGAGATCGACCTCAAGGCCCTGCTCCTTCCCCACCTCCCCCCGACCAGCCTCATCTGCCTGGCCTACACCCTGCTGGCCAGGGCAGGCCAGATAGAGGCCGCCTGTGCCCGTCCCCATCCCCGCCCCAGTCCCTGAGGTGTCCGCCTGTGCCCATCCCCATCCCCGCCCCGTCCCTGGGGTGCCCACCCTTCTCCTGATGGTGCCCCTCACCAGGTTGCCCCCCACATGCAGTCTAGGTGTGAGCTCAATGAGGACGGCCCCGACAGTGGCTTTGCCCACCCCAAACTGGTGGCCAACGGATCGGTAACTGTCCGGGGTGGCCAGCTTCCATAGGGCAACGGCCACCCTTTTGTGGAGGGGGAGCACCGGCCTCAGGTGTGTGTCCTGGTGATGGAAGACTGGGGCCAGCCAGTGGCACAGCTCCAGGAATGTCCCCTTGGTCATCGCCCCAGTCCTCCAGCACAAGCCGGTCCCACCAGTCACTGCTCGTGGGGAAGCACCACAGGCGGCAGATGATCCGAGGGACCAGCTGGGGACATTGCGCCCTGAGGATGGAGTGTAGGACGGTGGCTATTGTGGTGGCCACCCAGAGCCACTGCAGCATGGCAGGCAGGGTGCTGGCTATGGCAGCGATGGGGGGGTTTCTGCTCAGGGTCCATGGGGGCCCAGGATATCACCTCTGCCGTCTCTCTCACTCTCGCACTGCCTGGGGACAGGGCTGCTGGCCCTCGGAGTGTGCAGGCTGAGGTACGGGGGGCGGGGGGGTGGCTCTTCAAAGGGATGTTGGGCACTGGCCCCGGAAGGGCTCACCTGCCATGCAACCCTGCCCATGGCGCTTCCTGCCCTGCTCTTTTGAAAGAGCGTCCTGGTACGTGTGGACGCTCTCTTTCGAAATTGTGCTGGGGGCCTTTCGAAAGAACGGACTGAACCTTCAGTCCCCGCTGGTGTGTGCGGACGCTCTGTTTCGAAAGACCATCTTTCGATGTTCTCTTTCGAAAGACGTTCTTTCAAAACAGAACTAGTGTAGACACAGCTGCACAGAACAATTTCTGGATTACTGGCATACTTTTGTGTGCATGTGTATGCCCTCCATCCATATCACCCACGTAGGGGAAAAAAAAAAACAAAACAGCACACTGTTGGATCTTGGATGAGCAAGCAGTAACATATTTCCTTGAGGTGCCATATTTTGATTCCCCCAAACCACTTACAAATCGCAATTTGACACGTCAATATTTTAAGTACCATGGCAAGGGGCATGCTGTAAAAAGATTCATCGTCACTGAATTCAGATAAGACGATAATATATGATCGGAGGAAGAACACTGGAATTTATAAAAAAAACCAAGATCATCTTTTTTGCAAGAGATCTATCTGTACATTTCCTGCAGGGGGCTGGAGGAAGGTGGAATGAGTGTCTTCCAACTAATACCTGAAGGCAGTGAATATATATGGGACAGTACACTAAAAAGGATCAGGAAAAATGCAGGGCAATCCACTATTTACCACCCACCAATTTTATTTTAATGATACACAGAAATATCAGTACTTCCCCACACAAAAACAATTGTGACTGGGAAACTTGGGCAACTGAGAAAAATTCCTCAGAGTTGCAGTTTTCTTCCACAGAGAGAGTATGAGTTCCGAGACACTTTAGGGAAGTACAATATGCAGAAGCATGCAAAAACCGTCCAAAGAATGTGACAGCTACAGGGATTCTGAGTTTGCTAAGCTCACATGGAGTCTACCCTTAATATGCAGAGACAGCACTGAATGAGTTATGGTGGGGTGGGAGGAGGAAAAGAGGAAGCCACTATTGCTGAAATTAAACTGAGGTTCAAATCGAGCAATGAGGCCTGTGTGCACAGAATTTATTGCAAAAACAAGGGCCTAAGTTATAACCGCTGCCAACAAAAAAAAGCAACATTTGTCAGGGGATTTAATACAATAAATTCCTGCTTATCCAGTATTTGATCAACCAGAACTCTCAGATAACTGGCATAACACTGGCAAACCCTAAGCCGTCATGCAGTTTTCCCACAGCTTTCCCCCCGCCATATAGTCTGCAGCCCGAGCCCCCCAGGCTGAGTGGGTTTATTGGCAGGGACATGGTTGTTACAGAGGCAGCAGGTAGCTCGCTGCTTGGAGCTGCCAGGCAAGTCCTTCTGCACCGTGGCTGCTCCTCCCAGCACCACCCGGGGTGTTCACAGGTCCCTGGTGACCAGGAATGGGGTTGGATAAAGGATGTCAGTCAGGAACTCCTCACAGCCCATGGGGATCTGTGAGCCCCACATAGCAATCTGCCAGCCCTGCACCCCCGGTGGTGATCCATGCGCAGCCAGACGTGAGCCCCGGACCACGTGGTAAGCCATGATCTGCGAGCCCCATGCTGCAATCCTGCAAGCATCTCCTGCTGTTCCCGCCAAAAGGTAACTGGGGCAGAGGTTGAGCAGGAGCCAGTGCTAGCGGGTGGGAGGAGCTGAACACTCTTATTCGGGAGGGGGTCACGGACCCCTGCCTGTGCCTCCCTGCAGCTATGCTTGATTAAGTGGAATATTTGCATACCTGACAACCTCCCGCTCCGGGATTGCAGGATACAAAAGAGTTTACTGTAGCATACTCATGGCCAAATCCAGCTCTCATTAATGTCAGTGGCGAAACTCCAATAGGCTTCAATGAAAGCAAGATTAGCCACTTTTAATGGCTGTAGCAAGAACTGGCCAAGAAAGCCAGGCCTGATGTTCAGCCCTAAGAAGAAACGTGGCCCATGGGATGATGCAATGCAACCCTATTTCGGGACAAAGTCTCTCCTTAACCAGTAGATGAGGGTAAAACTGTCAACTGTAGATTTTCACTCTTGGGGGATGAACTCAAAACACAAGCAGCTTCTATCCTCATGCAAACAAGAGCAAATATTATGACTGGGTGCATTTTTTTTTATTCTAATAATTATATAAGCATATACAGAAATCAGCTGGAGTGCTAATTTGCAATCTGACCCTGTGGTTCTCATGGCATGTCTACATTGCAGTGACCATTGTACAGGTAGGTGCACTCATACTAATTTTAATCTAACTAGCCAGGAAACAATAGCAGTGAAGACATGGAGGCAAGTACTTCAGTGCAGGCCGATCACCCGAGCACACACCCTGAAAGTTTCTACAGGCTGAACCTCTCTAGTCCAGCACTCTCACGACCTGACCAGTGCTGGATGAGAGAATTTGCCAGATGATGGGAGGTCCATATTTTCTAGCATATTACCAACACTTCCACTGTTTACTAGACTCTTAGAAGACACTTAAAGGTAAATCAGAGCTAAACAATAGAACAGAACACTGAGAGCCAGGACTGGTCACTGTAAACAGACATCATGGGACCACAGGAAGCTTGGCCACCCTCATGATAAGTGGCTGTCTGGCTAACAAAAATCATGCCAGACCACAGATTTTGCCAGACAAGAGTGCTGGACTAGAGAGGTTCAACCTGTACTGGGAGTTAGCCTGTGCTGCCATGATTACTCTGCTATTGTTACCTGTGTTAACTAGATTAAAGCTAGCACAGCAACACCACCCACACACCAGCACAGATGCGCTCTGAGGCCAGGTCTACAACAGCAAGTTGTTTTGGAAAATCAGGCCCCTTTTCGAAAGAACACGTGGAGTGTCCACACACAAAATGCCCTCTTTCAATCGGAAATCAAAAGAACACAGCTCTTCTTCCAGAAGTTGTCTTATGCTCCCGGATCAGGAAGAGTGCTTAAAAAGCATGTGTAGATACTCTGCAAGCCCTTTGTTCGAAACAGCAGTCCTCATGGCACCGGATTTTTCAAGCCAGGCCTGATCTTTGGAAAGAGCAGGGGCTGCGTGGACACTAGCAAAAGAGCGCTGTAGTCTAGACGCGGCCTGAGAGTCAGACACTGAAATCCTTGCTCCACTGCTCACCATTTACCGGCGTTTCAGCATTCCCCAAGGTGCTAGCTGACCACTGGAACTTGACTGCTTGGCAGGACTCCTTTAAAAAACCCTCAGTTCAGTACAGGTGCTGTAGTGCCCAGCTGCTACTATTCCTTGGTTCTGAACCTCAGGAAAGTCATTTCTGTGCCAGTCTTCTGATCAAACATTGCCTGACATGCATCAGTAAATGAAAGTGGGAAGGTCCAGCCCTGGCACCCCTCCTTCTGTATTGTCTTCTACCTTTTCACCTAACGAATCTATATTTTAAATTATTAGCATTAATACCTAATTAAAGCAACAATTTTGCCATGGAAGTCACAGAATCCACGACTTCCAGGACATTTTCTGTCCGGCGCTGGAGCCCTCCAGCTGGCATCCCCATCCCACAGCTCTGAACCCCAAACCTTCTGGGGGGGGACCCTGCAGCTGCCCAACACCAGGAAATGGGACAGGCCCCCCTCAAAACTAACTAGCTAAGGCAGGCGGCCCCTAAAGCTGCCCCAGCCATAGCAGGAGACTGCTGCCCATGAGCTCCCAGACATTCCAGGGAATAAGGGGACCCTGCAGCAGCCCACCCTCCATGGGACAGAGGACTCTGGAGTCCCCACTACCCTGTAGCGATGGGGGATGGCAAGGGTGGGTACAGAACCCACTTCCCTATTTTGTCACATATTTTTTCTGAGCGTCAGGGACTGGTCACAAGCTTCCGAGATTTTTTATTTATTTAGTTCCTGTGACCTGTCCCTGAGTTTCACTAAAAATATCTGTGACCAAAAAAAGAGGAATCAAATGCGTAATTCATCCTGAATACTGTAAAATATTCAGAAGTCAAGCCATGATATTTCTCTCACCCAAGCACATTTGTTACTGCCAGCCCAGCGATGCTGCCCTTGCTTTCTACCTTATGTGCAAGATTTGCAATTTAGTATCCCTAAAAGTATTATAAATGTCTGATTTCCACAATATATATTCCCCCCAAAACAATTCTTAAGGTAGATAAAATCATAGAACTCTTGATGTGTACACATAAGGTCATAACTATTGGTATGACTGATACTGAAAGCAACACAGCATAGTTACAAAAGTACCAAGCTAAAATCCACCTCCCACTTCTGCTTTCAATTCCTGGGATTGAACTTTATATTCCTGGAGGTACAGGTACAGCATTCTCAGCTGAGGTCTCCTGTCTGTGAAATTTCAAACACAATTATCCAGAGGTGAGAATTAGTAGCCCACAGAGCACAGCTGAAGGTCTATTTATTCAGTCATACTTTCAGAAACTTTTATTCACTGCTGAGAAGGAGCCAACAGGAAGAAAACAGTAAGCACAAAATCTTGGGGCAGCAGCATTTTTGAGAACTCAAAGGGAAATGAACAACTCATTCTGGTTCATGAAATGCAAATCTTAACTATTTCAAGAGAAGACAAAAAAACAAAATGTACTGAAATATAACTAATCCTGCTTCATATTTACACTAACACTTCTTTAGGCTACATCTATACTACAGAGATCTTTTGAAAGATCTCTTCCGAAAAAACTTTTTTGAAAGATTGAGCCCACACACAAAAAAGCAGATCGAAAGACCAATCTGTTTTTTCTATAAGAGAGTGTCCACACAGCCCCCATCTTTCAAAAGAATGGGCCAGGGATCGAAAAATCCAGTGCCATGAGACCTGCTCTTTTGACCTGCAGTGTCTACACATGCTTGTTTTTTTTGAAAAACGCTTTTGAAAGGAGGTGCTCTTCCTGATCTGGGAGCATAAGACAGCTTCCAGAAGGAAGAACCGCATTCTTTCGCTTTAGAATCGAAAGAGCGCATTGTGTGTGTGGACAGTCCATGTGTTCTTTCGAAAAAGGGCCAGATTTCCCAAAATAACTTGCTAGTGTAGATGTGGCCTTCTCCTGCTCCAGCAGTATTTACACACCTCTTCAACACTCTCTTTACTCTGACAGAGTGATGTAAATCAAGCCACATTTTCCTCTCCACGATAACAGAAGAATTAAACCAGTTTTACAGACTTTACAGAGTAGAATTTTCTCACTGTTTGGAAAACACGTTCCCCTTCAGGTCACTGGAAAGCTAAGGGCCACAAAGCTTAAGTTCTGTGTGTTTCTGATCATCACACAACAAAAATTGGTAGTATTATACAATTAGCAAAGCACATAAACTTAGGAAACGATGACAAAAGATATTTCTTTTTGTTTAAAGCCTATGGGCCAAATGCTGTACTCATGTAAATGAGCTCAGTTCCACTGATTAATAAAAATTCACCCATTTGTGCCAGCAGAAATTGGCCCCATATCTATTGTTTCCCCTACTCTCTGTTTCTATGGCATCCATTCCACTGCCCAAAGCATCTTCAGCTGCAAAAGAGGGTTAGGAATGTTCTGGCAGTTAAGAGACCTAATTAGTGGAACGTTCTTTCATACTATGTAATATTTGAACAATAAATACAGGACTGTCCTCTTGGGATTCTGATAAGCCACTGAGAGAAACCTTCCATGGTACTGAAGCAGAACCCTTAAATATATTACCCTAATTATGTATTACATTGTCAATCATGTTTTCTTTTTAAATCTTCTTTTCTCACTGACCCCTCCCCCAAATATGTGACTTTATAACTATCTTAGGTCATACTGCTCCTCTAAGTTGATGCTCACAAGCAGAGCCTCGTACCAACAGGGAGCTCCAACGACATTGAAAGTATGTAGTAAACAGCATAATCTAATGTCTCTGTAACAGAAACAGGCCTGAGACAGAAATCTTATCCAGATTCCAAACCCTTTATAAATGCCATAGCTGTTAGGATCAAGAGTTTTGATTCTTGACTCATGTCTTAATTTTAGGTATGATTTACTAAAAACAAAATATGTATAATAAATGACTGCTGAATATCTTTAAGCTTTTGACTTAGCCCGAGCATACAAGATACAGAGCCAATATTCCTATTACCTCCCTCTAAAAATGTGTTTTTCAGTAAGTTAAACAATATTTAGACATGGGTTTTACCTCTCAAATAGCTCAAACACCTTATCCAGTGGGTGTTAAAAAGGTAAAACACATGTTATTTTTATACCAATTTGAAGTAAAATAAAAACTTAATGTGTGGTTTGAAATATTATCAGCTGAGAAAGGTAACAGAGAGATAGCCATGCTAGTCTATATCCTATCGAACCAAAAAAGCAGTCCAGTAGCACGAACAAAATAATTATTTTATTAAAGTGCTACTGGACTGCTTTTTGTTTTGATAGCTGAGAAAGGGTTTTAACTATTGCTAGAAACAAAACCAAGAAAAATATTCTACTCAAAACAGAATATGAAACTAAATATAGTGCACAATCATAGACAACAACACAAACTTAATCACAGCATATGTGGTCTTTCTACTTTGTGTGGTTGGCTTTCAATAGTATACCTTTTTATTAAAAACTCATTTATTAAAATAACTCTACTCTAAAATGGCTCAACAAGGGAACTGAGACTGCCACAACTTGGGTTTTTTTTTAGCTCCAAAAGACAACACACACTCATAGGCTATGTCTAGATTACAGGGATTTGTCGACAAAAGTTTTTGTCGGAAGATACCTTCTGACAAAACTTCCGTCAACAGATCGCAGCCAAACTGTCAAGCAGATTGCAAGACCGATCTGTTCTGTTCAGAGAGTGGCCAGACTGCCTGGCTGCTCTATCAGCAAAATGGCTAACCAGAACCACAGCAGACAGGGCTACCTGGTGTCCTGGAAGCCCAGTCTATCAACATAAGACCCCCCCAGAATGTCCAGATTGGCTTTCTATCAACAGATCTCTGTTGACAGAGGCATTATGTCTTGTGGAGAGAGGGATAGGACTGTTGACAAAAGTGCTGCATTCTGTCTATTTACTATCAATGGAACGCCTTGGGAATCTGGACAGTCCCCAGGTTTTGTTGCCGAAACACCCTTGTCCACAAAACTCTCTAGTGTAGGCATAGCCAGGGATATTTCCCCAGTGGAGATCATGCTTTTGTTACTCAAGTATTGCCCTTCGAGACCTGTGAAAACAAACAGAGCAATTCTTTTGTGTGAATGTTCTATCATGAGAAATGTGAGACTAGCCATCAAAATGTACAGGAAGCTACACTTCAATAAGCCAACCCATGGACCGCAAGTGGTCCATCAAGGTTCTGTGCATGGACCATGAGACATCTTGTTTGCCATTGCCCATACAGAGAGTTGCCAGTCCATGTAGGCTTTCTGTCCATATCGGCTTTTTCCTACCAGTATTACTTAAGTGACGCACACGTAAAGCGAGGGCATGTGAAGTGAGGTGCATGATGATTGCACACAACATTGACTGACAGCCACATGCTCCGTTTGCAGCCAATCAAAGCGCTGCTATGGTTTAATTGGCATGACTGCAAATTGTAGGTATGTAAGTGCAGTTACCAAAACTACCCTCTCAATGGAGGCTGTCTTAGTTACAACAATCTTGTGGCCTACTGAGCTGAAGGAGGGCCACTCATACAGCCCACTCGTTAATTGTGGTTGCCCATTGCTGCTCTGGGGGGACAAGGACTAACACTTTGGTTCCCCTCCCTCACAGGAATGTGGCCTTTGGGAAAGAATTTGCAGGGAAAAGCCAGAGAAAGACTAAAGCTGACACAGCAGCAGCAGCTTAGATGGTGGCCACCAGCCACTGGCCTATTCTCTAGAGTTCGACTGGACTTTCTCTTCTGTGCTCCGATTGTCTGCTTGCACCAATCCTCATTCTCAGTCTTTTCACTTCAGCCTTACTCCATATCTGCCCCTTGTACCTTCCTCCCACCTCACTCTTCCCCTGCTCCACCCCCCTCACTCTGCTCTCCAGTTCCCATTTAGCAGAGCCTCTAAACATCCCTCCAAACAAATGAATAAATTGAACTCAGGCCACATCACTGTGCTTGCGCGTTAAATCCTTTTGCCCCCATCCTTTGTCAATCAGTAAGCTCTTTAGGGCAGGGACTGTCTATTACAGTACTTGTATTTGTACAGTGCTGTATTTGTACAGTGTTTAGCATTTGGCTGACCCTTAGGCGCTCCTGTAATAAATATGATTAATCAGAATTTAGACATCACATAAAGTTCCTTGATCTGAGAGCAAGCAGAATTTTTCAAGGCTGTGTATTTATCCAAGAGGCCATCTCATCTCTGCACCTACATACCTTTTAGGCAACAGAATAAAGTTCCTTTAAAAACCATTTACTTTCCTAAACATGAAAAGCTATGTTAAACAGCCTTCATCAATGACTAAATCATTTTTCGTAGATGTAAATGAAAAAGCAGTGTCCAAAATGGGGTAAAGCCTGCTTTTTCTATCGCAGTCAGAACAGAGACAACTTAATTGGGTGGTGTCAAATGTAGCAAAAAAATTAAGGAAGATGGAATGGTGAGCAAATTCTCATAATGGTGCATTTTCACAGCTAAGCAAAAAGAACTAGAAAAGGTGAATTTAGAACATATCCATGGCTCACCTTAACTAAGTGGCTAATCTCTTTGAAAAGAGCTAATTCAAGTGTGCAACTCCAAGTACAGGCATGTAATCTCCCTTCTTTTTTCTCTGCGATTCACAAAAAAGCCAATTCTGTGGTAGGAGCCAGGCATGACCACCCTCATCAAGCGTTAGACATCTCACAGATAAACTGATTTTATTTTGGTGGAGGTATCAGTGTTATGCAACCTGACATGCAAAGGATTAGTACTAGTAGGAAGCAAACTTTTATGAGACAAGATGAAGGAGATTGGATAGGTAGTAAAAATAAAAGCTAATAAGTAATCTGTCACCATCCACTTAATGTATTTCTTTGAAAAATTATATTCCAATCCAGTCATGTTCTGCACCATAGTATAACTATGTTATGTCCCACCTCAAAAGACATCAAGTCTATTTTGTTCACCCTTAGCGTTGGCACCTGGGTTTTGCTTTTAAAAAACCCACTCAGAAGTAGCAGCTGTAATGAACTTCACATGGAAGGATCACATAGCAATTTATAAAGAATTAAGCATTAGTATTCCCATTTTATAAATGGGGAAAACCAGCCTTAGAGGTTAGAGCAGCTAATTTTCAAAAATGTTCTCTACCTTTGGGTTCATCCATTCCTGAGGGTCAAACTTGAGGTATACTGGGCCTTATTTTCACCAGCAATTCAAGTTTAAGTCAGCTGTCTTGCTGTCTCGAGGGACTCAAAATTAAGGTACTCCAAATAATAGACTTTGGAATTGGTGACCTAAATTTACGTGCCTTGTTTAAAGGCAGGGCAAGCCCATGACACAGTTAGGAATAGAATCCAGATCTTTAGCTGGAAAAATTGCCATTGATGGACCTATGGTAATTTACACTAGCTGGGTTTGCACCCAGTAGTCAAGAATTATCTGATTTGCTTCACTTAAATGTTTAAAGATATTAATAAGTGCTTTGATAAGAAATTAAAACCAATTGTTGAAAGCTGCATGGAGCCTTGTACTAAAAGATTAGATCATCATGCAAATGGCAGCTTTCCAGATGCAAATATAAGATGACTATTCCCTTAAATACAGATAAGCTGTTCTCTCTGTAACTGGCAATTGCTCACTAACTTGAAGATGCGCTGGATAGAAATTGAATATCTTTGCTCAGCATTCACCTTTATTAATTCACCAGCCTTAAAACCAGCAACTAAACTGAAGAGATCATCCAGTTTCATTGTAGCACCTCCAAGTACGTTTGTATCCTTTGTCAAGATCTTGTCCCTTCAATTAGGGGGGTCCTCAGTGAGCCATTGCTTTTCTCTTTTAACTAAATTCCTGCTCCACTGAAATTGATGGAAGTTTCAGAACTGAAATCAGTGGGGCCAGGATTTTACCTCACATACCCAACACAGCAGCAGTACTCTATGGATAAGTGTAGACAGCACAGTTATAATAATGGCTGTTATTTCAAAATAACTACCCTAGAGTCCATACAACACAACTGCTATTTTGAAATAGCACACGCAGTTGCTATTTTGTAATAGCAACTGGCTTATTTCGAAATAGGCAAACCTCATTCCACGGGGACAGGGGTCTGCAACCTAAATCAGGAGAAGAGGCATTTTCAAATTCAATTATCAAATCAATCTTTCAACAGCTGCAATGCATGTGAGTACAAGACAGTCCTTAATAAATAATGTCAACCCACACTTTTTAATCACCCCATCTTAAGAACAGCATGCACACAACGATTTGTGCCAGTTAGAAAGCTGCTACCCAATCTCCACGCTCTACCCGCCTCAGCCCCCAAATCCTCCCCCTACCTCCAGGCTTTACCCCCCTCCCCATTCTGCAAACCCACCCCCCACCTCCAGGCTTGACTGCTCTGAGCCCCGACCTCTGCCCCCAACTTAACTCACCTCAGTGCACACTTCTGCTGCTCCTTCCCCCTGCACTTTCCGGCGCCACCTCCTTCTCAGCATGGCTGCGCTGCTCCAGCAGAGGCAGGCTCGGCTGCACCTCCTCACAGCTTTTACGCTGGCTTAGACTTCCACCCACACGGGGCGGCTGCCTGCCCAGACGGATTTCCCTCCTGGGCTCCCTGCCTTGGCTGCCTGCTCAGTGGCTCTGGCTGCTGCCACTTAAACAACAGAACTAAATTCAGTGCATTCAATGACACACAACTGACCTTAGTTTTTTGGTTAAGTGGAGTTGGCAGCAGCCTCCAGGACCCACACATGGAGTCAGTGGTGGCTGCTCTCTGAGTCACAAGTGACCCCTCCAAGAGCTGCATGAGGCTCCAGAGCCACAGGTTGCCAACCCCTGCGTGAGGAATAGCGCCTATTTTAAAGCAGCCAATTTCAAAAAAGGGGCTGCGTAGACAGGGACTAGAGCTTATTTCGAAATAGACCAATGCCTCTATTTGGAAATAGGCTCTATTGTGTGCAGATGTGCCATGTGGAAATAGCTGAGGGCTATTTCGAAACGCATTTTGTGTGTAGCTGTACTATTTCAAAATAAGCTATTCCAGAGTAGCTCTTCTGAAACAGCTTATTTTGAAATATGGCTGCTATGTGGACATACCCTAAAGGGAGAAACTTGCACAGTGTAAGTGTTATTACTAGTGCAGAGCTGACAGACCCAGGTCACCAGCAGCAGGGATTGAACCTGTGACCCTCGGTGCTAAAGCCCTGTGGTCCACCACATGAGCCAAAAGCCGGAAGGCTCTCAGCCAAGGCTGTAGAGCAGAAACTTCACTGGCCTTGTACATGGCCTCAGTGCCTCTGTGGTTACACTTGTAACGCTAAGAACTGTGATACTTTAGGGCACTCGCTTTTTTCCCCTATCTTAATGCCAATAGACCCTGCCCTAAAAGTAAAGCTATAAAACAATCAAATCCATACACTTACTTCTGCAATATCACTTACGCTGATATTAAATCAAAGACTTCACTGCCAAACATATTCAGGCTCTTACCAACCAGGTGGATTTTCAGTACCAAGGAAGTCTTGCACTTGGATTGCTCTCTATACAGAGCATGTTTGATTTAAATACTCTGCACCTTGGAACAGTTCCCTAAAATGGTGCAGCATTCAGTGAAATGGAGCATTTCCATGATACAGATACACAACCCACTGAAACCTCTCGATGAAAATCCCAGATGTACTTCACACCATCAACTGCTGATTTGAGATTCTGAAGTGTGATTAGCCAGTGCTTTTCCCACACGAGTATGTCTAAAGATCAAATACAAAGCTTTCAACTATAATTATGTTACCTAGAGCACTGCATTAATATAATAAACTGCTCATCATAGTAACTGCAATTAGAAAAAGAGTGAGGGACTATCACTTTCACTTCAGCCAATTCCTCATACAGTGGAGAGCAGCCAATAACTGTGGGACCCCAAAGCCCACAGAAAGCAGTGCCACTGAGCACTATTTGAAATGCATGCTCTCTGAAGAGCTAGGTTCTGCCACTCTTATGCTGCCGAGTAGACTCTTACCACAAGTTGTCTCACTGAAATCCAGGGATCAGCTTGCAATGAAAGACATAATTTCTTGTGAGGGTGATGCAATAGGGCTGTAAATTACCAAAGTAACCAATGACTAAGCCTACTAGTTAGGATGAAACTGACTAATCCTGCCACATGTCTAAAGACGGTACCTGATTATGCCACCTGGACTCATGTAGAGTAACACAGGTTAAACCTCTCTCATCTGGCACCTTCAGGACCTGACTGATGCTGAACAAGAGAATTTGGTGGACCACGGGAAGTCAATATTGTCTAGCACATTACTACCACTTCCACTGGTTACTGGGCTCTTAAATGACATTTACGGGTAAATTACAGATAAACAACAACGTAGAACACTGGGACAGCCAGGACAGATGACTGTAAACAAACTTTCTGGGACCATGGAAAACTTGGCCACACTCCTGGTAAGCGGTCACCCAGCTAACATCATGGCAGTTAGATTACAGACGTTGCCAGAGGAGAGAGTGCTGAACTAGTGAGGTTCAATCTGTACTTGAAACCTCTCTCTCTTGCCCACTTTCCCCACATTATATTCTCTATCCTCCTCAAAATCTGTTGCAGTTCCATACTCTTCTCTAAAGAAACCCCAGTTGCGCTAATTCTCATCCACTCAATGAACTTGGAAATCTTAAACAACTATCTAATTTCCAAGAGATTACACCTACTCACCAGACCAGCTCAAAAAATGAGGACTCTATTACCGGCAATGTCCAGGTCAGAAGCCAAGCCCCAATCAGATACCAAAAAAGATAAACATCCATCTACACCCTAGGCCCTGTTTGGATACCTGGTTCTACCACTACATCAACCAAATGCTCAATAGAGTTAAAACCTTCCCAATTGTTTGTGGCTGCTGAAAAGGAGGAGAACCTTCTCTTGTTCCCGTACTGTCCTAATGCCTCCCAGGCAGGTCTACCGACAGTGGGAGGCACATGGGGCATTTGTTCCAGGGCCTGTTTCAAAAGG
Source organism: Carettochelys insculpta (assembly GCF_033958435.1). Lineage (NCBI taxonomy): Eukaryota > Metazoa > Chordata > Testudines > Carettochelyidae > Carettochelys > Carettochelys insculpta. The sequence goes on from NC_134139.1 coordinate 96,385,718, forward strand.
TGCCCAGAGCTTTGGCTGCTGCCATTACTATTTTGGCAGCAGCAGCAGCCAGAGCTCTGGGCCACTTTGAAGTGCTGTGACAGTACTGCTAGCGTGGCTGTATGGAGAGGAGGGGTGCCACGGCTTGGGCAGCGCTAAAGGCTGGAAACCCTAGGTCCCTTCCCTTCCATTCTTGGCCCCACCCCTTCCAGGGGTGCTGAGACAGGCCTCTCTCCTACCTTGCTCTGGGGCCCTCTGTGGTTGTTGGCCTTGAGGCTTCTGGTTGCTGCAGGACTGTGGGGTCACTGTCATTTTAACTTCTCCCTAGTCTTGGGACTGCTATGATCATATGTCTCCAGGGCTCCATTCTTCTCCTAGTTGTTTTCAGACTACTGCAAGGGGAGATAATTAGCTCTTCTACTACTACACCAAATTTGTTTTGGAACCCTCTCCACTGTGCAGCAATGATCAATCTAGGCCAGCAAGTGGGCCACTTAAGTGGTCTCCATATCAGTGGGTGGCAAGACCTCCATCATGAAAAGTCTTCTGGGATAGGATAGTTTTGCTTGTTGTGCATCTAGAATTTGGGGGCGTGTGGAGGGGTGATGTTTGAACTGGAGCAGCACTTTCACTTGATGCAAAGGGACTGCATGGCTCTCACAGTCAATGTTGTGTGTAATCAGCAGGCATCTCACTTCACATGCCCTTTGTGTGTGCGTGTGACTTTAGTATTATCAATAGGAAAAATATGCATATAGAAACCAGCAGAGTCTGGAAACTCTGCACATTAGCAATGGTAAACAAAGTATCTCACAGGCTGCACATGGTACCCTCATGGCTACAAGTTACCCACCACTGGCTTACTGCCTGCCTCTGCCAGAGGTCACAGTTTCCCTTAGCAGCAGAGTGAAACTGACAAAAAAAAATCCTCATATATTTATTCTGTTCCACTTACTAAAGGCATGGGCAAGAACAGAAGCACTGGAGCCGCCTGTGTGCAGACTCAGTTGTGTGCTCTGTTCAGATTTAGAATGTTTACTTTGTAACAATAGCAAACTAGAAACTTATTTTTCAAATAAAAACTTAAGTTCTGCTGAAAACTGAAGAACTTCATTTTTCTCCTTCTTTTTATGGGGAAGTATATTTTTGAGACCCAGTGCAGAGCTTATTTTATAATATTTGCAGTTGTGTTTGTAATATTCAGAGCTATGGCAGGAAAAGAGTTATGCTGGGTAACTATTGTGGCTAATGTAAACACCAGACTCTTACTAGTTACCTAATCTCGCCTTCCTGTCATGTGGACTTATAATAAGACATTGTTTTGGATTAGTTTTCCTGGGAAAAGTTAGGATGCTCAATTTACTAGAGAGGAAAGTAGGATGTACAGCCCGAACAAACCTGTCCACAGCTTGGCATCACCCCCAAATTATTTGATCTGACAAAATCATAACTTTTCCCCATTAAAGGTCATCATGCTCTACAATCAGCTTGGCCGCTTCTACACCCTTCTGTAAGGCATTCAATAACCCCTCGCTCTCTGTAAATGCAGCACTGAAACCTGCCAGAAAGAGAGAGAAAGAAGCTGTTCATAAAGTACCAACTGTGTACTCCCAACACAAACTGGCAAAATTGACTCTGCTTTCATTCACACACTAAAGTCATTAACAGAGAAACAGTGAATGGGACCAGGTGCTACAAAATTGATTTGCCATTTGAGGATTTCTCTGGAGAAAGGAAATAAGCAGGTATTTTTAAACATCACATTTAGAATTAAAGTAGTTCACAAGGAAAAGTCCTGCCCCATAGAAAATAACAGACTTTCGCTTAAATTCTAAAAAGCTTTTAAACTAGAGTTGTTTTTATCCTTACTAAGTTCTATAGAAATTTTCATAAGGAACTTGTCATAATATTCTTAGATGTTTATGGTGAATGATTAACAGTAGAACCATTTATACTGAATGTTGAAAGGAAATAGACATTAAAATAATGTGGTTTTTTTAATTACCCAATTCCTGTATTTACAGGAATTTGCCAGCTATGAATATATACATATTACTACTATTCAGTACCTACAAAGTGGATATTGTCTATAGGCCATTATCACTTGCCACCTAAAATAATTACTATTCTCACAGTACAAGTAACAACAATAAAGAACCTCTTCATCTGATGAAGCGGGTCTTTGCCAACAAAAGATTATGCTCCAAACCATTTAAGATGCCACAGGACTTCTCGCTGTTTTTGAAGATACAAAACAAACTTGGCTACCCCTCTGATAACAATTAAGAAAATTACAGAATGAATATTCTATTAGCTCATCTCTTTCTAGAAGTGGTATAAAAACAGTGGTTGAAGTAATTAAATTCAGAGCATGTACAGTGTAGCTGTAGAATTTTGACCTACTGTAGCTGTTGAATAACTGAACCTTGGGGTAGGGGTAGGAGGATGGGAGACAGGACACCAATGTAAGAGGAATGGTAGAAAAATATTATGCTCAGTGCATAGTTCATAAACAAGTGTCTTATTTTAATAATTAATTAAAATTAATATTTCAAGAATCAAAACATGGTATCCAGGATTACTCCTTGGCACAATATGAGCAGCAATTTCTATAACACAACTTTGTTCTAAGCCTATCGTAGTCTACCAAATGTGTTGTTATACCTTTTCACTGATAGAAATTTGCAGTGTGTGACAATCTGTTAAAGCAAATCTAGCTCCCCAGAGCTAAATCAAGTTTGGCTTAGTGAAAACTAAACCTCAGCAGCAGAATTTAAATGTTTCAACAGCTGAACCTAGTGCCAGTTACCTAAATTATCAAATATGCTATAATGCAATATAAAAAGAATAAATTCATGAACCAAACTGAAAAAGGCATTTTTCTAGAAATGGAACCCTTAAAATGTGTGTTAAGCCAAGATCAATTACTAAAGCAACTCTTAGTGCCGAGTATTATGTTTTCAGAGATAATATATTCATAAACTTCCAACTGGTAAAGAGACATATCATCGTTAGCTACATTCTGAAATTGTGGTTATAATGATCACCCAAGAAACAATTTTTTTCTCAATATGAAACTTTTACAGGAATAGAAAAAGGAAAAGCTAAACCACAAAATTTCTTAAGGCAAAAATCAAACAGGATGGCAAAACCACATATAAGAAGTGATAGAGCACTGCTCAACTTTACCAAGAGATATTGGCAGCTGATACTGTACTGAACAAAGTGCAGTGAATCTGTAAGGGTTTACCACTTGTGCACAAACCTGAAAAATCTCACTGAACTCTAATAGATGAATCAACAAGAAAACAATCAATCACTTTAAAAGAAAAAAAAATGGATACCACATTCTTCAGGCATTCCTACACATTCCCTTCCTAGTCTTGCAGTACTAAAAAAAATAACAGCGCAACAGAACAGCTGCTTTGGGTATAATAAACAGGGATTCAGACCTCTTGCCATCTTCTTTGCTCCCTTTCCTTGCCTTCGCCCAGCAACCCCCCAGTAGCAACTCACCAGTATTCCCATTACATCTGTCCACAGCTGGGAGAACGCCTCAGACATCACGCTGTCTGGCTGGGGCTCGGAGCTGGCTGCTTGTTCCTCCTCCATGATTAGCGGGGTTCCCTGCCTCAGCAGAGCTCAACACCGGTTCCCAAGCCCAACTTTCTGTCAAAGGGCTGACTCTTCGGCACGCCGCACGGCACCAACACACACTTCCCCCGGCCCTCCGAACGGCTTCACCATGCCTTCGCAGCGGCGCTCTGCCCCCAGGCAAACCAGCGCTTCCCAAAAGAACCCTTCCAAGGGGAAGGGGAAGGGGAAGGGGGCGAGGTCTGCCCCAGGCCAGGTGCCAGACCCTGCTCCAGCTTCCCCCTAGGGCTCTGTCCGCTCGTAGCTGGGGGATCCGGGCGCTCGCCCGGCGGACGTTCTTTCCCAAACTTTTCTGGCCAAGCGGCAGCAGCAGGGTAGCAGAAGGTAAACCCGCGCCACAGCTTCAACGCGGGGGGTTCTCGCCAGCTTGGAGGTAACAGGGTTCATTGGGAACCGCCCTTCTCCCAGACAGACACAACCCCCAGCCAACCGCGAGTCCCCCGAGGGCCGGCTGGGAAGGCACCTTTGCAAAGGAACCGCAGAGGGGTTTCTTTGCGGCCTGTAAGGTCACTCCCTGGTCCGCCTCCCCCCCCCACCCGCCTTGCAAATGAGCTCTCCCGGCTTCACATGACTGCTCGCTCCCCCCAGCGCATGGAGCGTTCAGCAACAAAAGGTGCAGTCCTCCCGTGTCAGGCTCTGGGCATGGAAATGAGCCACAGGCGGCAGGCTGCTGAAAGAGCAGCCTCGCCGGAGCCTCTGGCGTGCCCCGGCCTCCAGTCGCTCCCTCCCGCGAGTCACTTCAAACAGCGAATGTAATTATTCCTCGCAGGAGGGAACCTACAGCAGCCTCCCTCCTTCCCGCCGGACTCGCGCCCCGGGGATCCCCACCTTCTGCAGGGACGCCGGCGGAACGCCGCTTTTACTGGGTCAGCAAAACAAGCGCTGGGAGCTTGCCCTGCCCTGAGCCTGAGCACCAGGGCTGCTTTGATCGCTGCGGGTGTGCCGTGTGGCGTGGTGTCGGCTTTGCTAGTGCACAGCTGGACAAACGGAGCACTCCTGCAGGGCTACAGCTGCACTGGAGGCACCGGGCGACAGAAGTTATTGTTAGAAAAGATGTTCCAACAAAACTTCTGACAACTGCGTTTTGTAGCCAAAACTGGGGACTTGTTAACAAAGCTCATGGAGTGGCTACACACAAAATACATTTTGTTGACAAAAGCCTCCCCACCCCCACCCCCACCCCAGCTTCTACATGGCTTTTTGTCTACAAAAGGCACTTTGTGTGTAGACGCTCCATGAGCTTTGTCAACAAATCCCCAGTTTTGGCTACAAAACTCTAGTGTAGATGTAACTGTTAAGAACAGCAAAGAAATTTCAGGACCAGACTCCAAAGAGAAATTTCTGAGCTACAATTCATCTGCACATTCGAGGCCCTCAGCTCAGGCTTAAACAAAGACTGCGAATGGCTGGCTAAATACAGAAGCAACTTCCCCTCCCTTGGTGTTCACACCTCCTGATCAACTGCTGGTAGTAAGCCTCACCCTTGCTGACTGAGCTAACCTTGTTATCCCCACCCTTGCTCTGGGTTATTTATACCTGACCCTGCAGATTTCCAAGACCAACATCTGATGAAGTGAGTCTGTGCTCACGAAAGCTCATGCTCAAAACTTTTCTGTTAGTCTATAAGGTGCCACAGGACCTTCGTTGCTGTGAAGAATAGTGACTTTTAAAGTGTGAAACGTGTCTAATGATCGTAACCTTTAGCTGACAAAGGGCCACCACCCTGTGGGATTATGTTATTGCTAAACATTCCATCAACAGATATTTTTACTTAACTAGGAGACACCCCTCCGCACACACACATACTATTTTTCTTTTTCCAAAGGGGAGATCTGTCATTGATTAGGTTTTATAAGGCCTGCTTCCCTGAGAGCAAGGTTATAGAAATAGTTCCTTGTCTTGTGTTTATTTAATTTTGTTTCTTCCCTCTATGATGATGAATGGCAATAACCAACAATTACATATGGGACTCCCTCTTTTGAGGAAGTGGGTGACTACACACACTTAAATACATTTGTTGTGTCAGTGTAATCAATAAAAGCATGACAGATTCACAACAGTACTTCTAGAGAAACAGTTGTCTGAGTGATGGAAGGCTCTACAGAGGTGGAGCGGGGAAGAATATTTGTGGTATTTTGCTTAGGGCAGGCCTACCTACTATCTCAAACCCCACCCACAAGTTTAGAAGAGCAGCCTACTTCTGCTGAAACGATCAGCAGCAGTGAAATAGTTCAAAGATTCAGGCTTTAAAATTAAACTCCCACCTCAAAAAGTTGTTATTTCAAGCTGCCATTGCGCTTAAATCCAGCATGCAGGGGTGAAGCCCTAATCATAATTACTAAATGTTGTTGTATTTGCAGCATTTGAAGACTGCAGTATAGATGGGGTACAAGCATCTTCCATGCTATGTCAGCCTAGTTCCCAAGTAGTGTGTTGTCCTCCCAATGCAACAGAGACAGCACCAGAGAGCCTTGGCTGCTGCTTATGCTTTTCCCTAGCTACTGCCATGAAAGTTTACCAGCCTTGTCAGTTTTTACAGTAGTTAGTTGGAACCTTTTTGGCAGCCTTGAAACTGACAAGAATCAGGTCAATTTCACGCTGCTGTTGTGTGGGAAAGGTAGGAGCAAAGACTGACACAGGAATAGTTCTCTGGAGAACAGGACTCAGAAAATGATATTGGGAAAGGGATAAAGTAGCAGAGACCTGAGACACGCACATGCACTAGCAGAGAATGCTCTTCTTCCTGCCGCACAGCCACTAGCTTCTTTTAATAGAGCTGCAGAAGGGTAAGGGGTTTAAATCCACTAAGAACAGGCTGGTTTCAGGAACAGATCCCTGGTAGAAAATCCACAGCTCACTCCCTTCCCCGGTCGTGAAGGAGGATCATACTGGATTCTCTGGCCATGTCTCCTGACGATGATGGTCTTTTAACTCGTTAATCCCTGAGTTATTAAATGCCTGAAAAAGTTCTCAAAACCAAGGGAGGTGAGTGTAGAGGAGCAGGACACAGGAAAACAAGAGAGATTGGCAAAGGTAAAAGAGACAGACTGTTAAAGTGGTGAAAGAGAGACAATATTGATGACATAATGAAGTGTAGTTTTTACTGGCATTCACTGAGGGTATTCTACATATCTCATACATGACTTTGCCCACGCATGAAGAATACAGCAATACAACCAAAACACATGGGGCTGGATTTTTAAAGGTAGTGAGGCATTTATAGATTCAGACAAGTTGAAATGCAATGGGAGCTAGGTGTGTAGGCCCTTTTGCAAATCCCACTGGATGTCTATCTGCATATTTAGGCACCTAGAGATATTTCATAGTCTGGCCTTTGCAGATATAATTTAAAATACCAAATGTAAAGATATTTTGTAAATATGGACCCTGTGTGTACATACACACACTCCTCTAACATATGCATGTGAAGTCAGGAAAGGTACTACTGGCATTCATTTGAGATGACTTGCATAGCTCACAAGTAATTCCAAAATTCATGTATGCCAAGCCTTCATACCACCATTATGGAACATTCAAAGATCAACAGTTCTACCCCAGTGAGTCTGGCCACCTACAGTATAGGTTCTTGACTACAGTTTTTTGTAGCGTTGCAACTTGAGGTGATTGATTTCCAGTTATCTAACACGTAAATGCTAAACAAGTTAATCAGTGTTAGAACTCAAAGAAAACTGTAGTTTAGACCCTCCATCATCTGCATAAATTAATCAATAACTGCAAGATCCCATCTCAATTATCTCATCAGCTACCTGTGTGCCTGTAACACCCACTGACTTCAGCAGGAGTGGTGCACACACAACTGACGGGATTGTTCAGCTTCAGGAGCACTAACTTTTCACAATCCAACAAGAATCCCCCAGCTGTTCCCAAAGCAGACCTAATGAGAGCATGCCAGTTATACTACTGACAGGTATGCTCACGAACACATACAGATACACAAAAAGAGCATATGCACAAGCCCTTCAGTCATGAGGCTAAATTCCTTTTGTAACAAAGGAATATCTGTAATTTCTCTGGTCACACACCCAATTACTCAACAGTAGTAAACAACACAAAATTAAGCATTCCGAGTTTAATTATACACAAAGATAATTCTTTAAAATCAAATTATTTTCCCTTAACTTTTTAGAATTTAATTTAGAAAAATATGAATACGCTTGGGCTTCAAGATCCTTTAACACATTGGTTCCCAACCTTTTCACTAGTGTGGACCCCCTAATCCCCCCCCAAACCATTCACAGGCCCCTATCAAAGCCAATTCTAGCCACTATGTACACTTCATTTAATGAAAGAGGAAGCCACAACAGAGACTTTCGGACAGCAATTAGTATCATTAGAGGAAGATATTCAATTTAAAATAATAATTGATTATAACTTTGCAATTTATTTAAACCTAATTTTCTAAGATCAGTTTATTCATTTATTTTCGCTGATCCCCTGCAGTAGCCTCGTAGACCCCCAGGGGTCCATGGACCTCAGCTTGGGAACCACTGCTCTTGCAGTTTCTCTGCACTAACTGCTTCAACAGGCTCCTGATGACATATTCAAGTGCAAAGTAAACTCTGCTGAGCATTCTAAAAGGCATCTGAAGGGAGGATTGAATTCTAAATGCAGGGAGTGCATGGGGTACATTAACGTAACTCAGCATATTGGGACGGATTTGTCTCAGACTAATTTTCCACAGGGACAACTCCATTGATTTCAAAAGAGTAACTCCAGATGTGTGCAGATACAAGTGGCAGAAGAGAGTCAGGCCCATCACAATTAGCTATGTTCATGTCTCAATTACATATTTTTTTGGGAGAACACGATTCAAAGCACTATGAATCAATTAAATGATTCCACCAAGTCTTGATCATTTTATAAATCAGACAGTCTAACAACACTGACCAAAATATATCTGTAATCCAGGATGCATATTTCTGCTAAACTTATTCAGTGCCATAGAGATCAGAAATCACTAATTATTTCAGATGTTTAGCTGTCACCTCCCACTGTTATTGCTTATGTTATGACTATTGCTAGAGCAGCCAGCTAATGCCCTGGACACAACCCAAAGGGGTTTGAGCTGTATACTTCAGTAAGTGGCGAGCAGACAGGTAATGGAGATTGTTTTCTTTTGATAAACATCTGAAAGTTCCATATTACACAACATCCATCATTTTCTCAGCTACCTGAATCTTCCCCAGACTAAAAAATAAAAACAAGAGAGTAAGAGAAGCGCCTCTGAAAATTACTCTAGTACTCTAGGAGTACGTATCACCAATTTGAAACACTGCCAAGACTAGGCATTTAAAACTTTTGTTAGGACAGGCAAAATACTGTGACTCCCACTTTGTATGACTCATTGTAGAAGGAAAAGAAATCAAAAAATGGCTGTAATATTCACTATGAGCTTTCCTGGAAAGATATTTGTTGAGCCATAAGGAGAAAGGAAAGGATCATATCCTCTCTCCCAGCATGCGGATGTGATCAAAATTATCTCATGTCCTGTCCAATGATCCCTTTCCCTCTCCCACCCCCACTTCCCCATTAGGGTCTGACATAACACTTCCTGAACACTTGAGCTCTTTGGTAAAATTCTTCCATGCCGCTATAGACTTGGTGAACTACAAAAACATAACATGAGAGATGCAAATTAGTCTTAAAATCATACTTTTGTTTCCTCACATCATCTTCCTGCCCAGCATCACACATTTCTAGTCTTATGGGACAAGTAACCTGGTTATTTAAATGGGTTTGGTTATTGAAGTGGGTCTTACCCACAAAAGCTTATGATTTAATACATTTGCCAGTCTTTAAGGAGATAGCTACAGGACTGCTTGTTACTGGTTAAGTGTGTCTGAACTTCCATTATGCAGCATTTAAACAATTATATTCAATAAAGAACAAATAATACTTTGCTGTTTTACTACTCCTTTTATTTCCAAAACAGCAATTAACCCTCAGAACACAGCTCTTGGTGGGTCAGCTAAGAATCCCAATTAACTTTACAGGTGGGTAACTAAGGAAGGGTGAGATGCCCAAGGTCACTTAGCAAGCAAGGGGCAGAGCTGTGAATAGCACCAGATCTCTTTCTTCTCAATCCTGTGTCCCAAGGAGTAGGTGTACTCCCTCCCCTATTGTTGTGATTGGTAGATTGTGGCTTCGGTTAGGGCAGCAGCCTTTCATAATCTAATTCCTCCATTTTGCCTCTGAGAAATCACAAGTGACAATGAGTTTTCATGATCTCTTCCAAATTCTCATCATAAAACCACCCAGCGCTTTGGGATAATTCAGCATAATTGGCTACCCTTATAGTCCAGAGAAGCCCAGCGCTGGAGCAAATAGTACTGAGGACTGCAACAGCCAGTGAGGAAATGTAGGAGATGTTTGGGGCAAGTTTGCACAATGGTTGCCTATACTATACCTGAAACAAGCCTGTGGTACACACCCTATTCTTGCATAACCAATTCACACACCTGTGTAAACACACATCACCACTCCTCTAAAACCTGTTTAATGCACCTCCCTTTAGAGACTAAAAAGCTGCTTTTTCCTAAAATTTCTAGGTTCTTTTCCAGATTAAAATTAGCATTAAATATATCTTCACACAAATGTCATATTGAAAATCAGACTCTAATTGATCTAATTGCCACCCATTATAAGAGAAACAGCTCTGAGCTGCCTGTGACAAAAAGCTGGACAAATATCACTGGTGAAAATGTGACTTTGCTCTTCTAATGGGTAAACTTATGTAGTAATATTAACTTATTTAAATGGATGGGTTGAACAATTCATCTTAAAAAAGAGCACTTCCTGTGTCCTTAAGAAATATACAGCCCTCTCCTGGGCAACATACAAAGCAATTCAGTACAACTCAAATGACCCAGCAAGATAAAATGCAGTGAGTTACCTTCAATTGTCTACCAAAAATGTGTATATTTTCATTCTAAAGAGACTCTGCTGAGAATCCCACTGCTCATCACAAGAGGCTTCAGGGAAGATCCAGCACTTAAGAGACCCTGGTACTTCACAAGAGATTTGGAGAATGCTGCAGCACCTGTGGGATCAGGGAATCCACAGAAAATGGATGCAGAGGTATTGTGCATTTATCCAAGTGAATCCGGAATTAGGGCAGTGTTTCCCAAACTGTGCCGGGTGTCCCACACAATGTGAATAGGTGTTCCGTGAAAAAAAAAATTGATGCTAGCAATATTTTTCTTTCTTAAAATATTAAATATGAAATTGTGCGTGTACCAAAAATACTAAGGTATTTGAATAGCATTTAGATTGTAGGTATATTAAAATTTATAACACATTAATAATAGTATATTTGTTATACAACTCCTGTGGAAAAAAATCAGAGTTGATTCGGATTGTTTCAGCACATGTTGAGTTCAGAGAAATCACGTGATGCTACACCTGATATGAGGATCCAACTCTCCAGCATTGTTCCTAATATTAAGCGGATTTGTGATCAAAAGCTGCAAAAACTCTTCCCATTAAAAAAAATTGTCAAATGCAAGGCTGTCGAGAGAGGGGCCGGGGCAGGTGCAGAGCCTGGGATAGTCCCTCCCTGCCGTGCCACAGGCCCCACACCTTCCCTTGCTCTGCCCCGCTGTCCCTTCCCCCAGAGCAACACTGCTTGGGGGATCCCACCTGGCACTCACCACATGGGTGATGAGAGTTCTGCATCTTGCTCCGTGCTGCCCTGCCAGACCTCTGCTGCACCCCACTTCTCCGTGGCAGTGGGAAGCGGAGAGCAGTGGGCCAGGAGGACAGCCTGGAGCAGATTACCAAGCTCTTACTGCCCACATGGGCTGCGTCTACACGTGCACGCTACTTCGAAGTAGCGGCAGTAACTTCGAAATAGCGCCCGTCACGTCTACACGTGTTGGGCGCTATTTCGAAGTTAACTTCGACGTTAGGCGGCGAGACGTCGAAGTCACTAACCCCATGAGGGGATGGGAATAGCGCCCTACTTCGACGTTCAACATCGAAGTAGGGACGTGTAGACGATCCGCGTCCCGCAACATCGAAATAGCGGGGTCCTCCATGGCGGCCATCAGCTGGGGGGTTGAGAGATACTCTCTCTCCAGCCCTTGCGGGGCTCTGTGGTCACCGTGGGCAGCAGCCCTTAGCCCAGGGCTTCTGGCTGCTGCTGCTGCAGCTGGGGGTCCGTGCTGCATATACAGGGTCTGCAACTAGTTGTTGGCTCTGTGTATCTTGCACTGTTTAATGAAAGTGTGTCTGGGAGGGGCCCTTTAAGGGAGCGACTTGCTGTTGAGTCCGCCCCGTGACCCTGTCTGCAGCTGTGCCTGGCTCCCTTATTTCGATGTGTGCTACTTTGGCGTGTAGACGTTCCCTCGCTGTGCCTATTTCGATGTTGGGCTGAGCAACGTCGAAGTTGAACATCGACGTTGCTAGCCCTGGAAGACGTGTAGACGTTATTCATCGAAATAGCCTATTTCGATGTCGCAACATCGAAATAAGCTATTTCGAAGTTGGGTGCACGTGTAGACGTAGCCATGGTGAGCTGTGGGAGGGGGCAACCCCTGCTGCGTCTGCTGTACCCAGCCCTCAGCCTCATTAACCTCTGTACCTCTTGGCCATAGGACAGTTGGGGTGGCCACCCCAGGGCGCCCAAAAGCATGGCCCTGAGGAGTCTACCCCACCTCATCCTTCAGATGGGAGCACTTGGGTGGCGGGGAGAGTAGTTGCATATGGGGATGGCATTTCAAAGGTGCCCCTGTGTTCCAGATGCTGAAGCTGCTGCTACTTTGGCTGGGGCGGGGGGGTCAAGGGGCAGCTCCGCCCTAGGCCTCTCCCCTTCTGCTCTTGGCCCTGTACCTTCTGGGGGCATGGAGCTGGGTCCCACTCCCACCTTGTCCCAGGGCCTACGATGGCTGTTGGCTCCCTGGCTGCGCATGCATTCTGCAGCAAATATATACCTATTGAAAACTAATCTGACACCGTGATTTTTAGTACGCGCAGTGTCTAATGATACATTTCTTCTGACTTCAGTGGGGAGAAGTGATTTATGAGGTTAAAACATAGGAAATAAGAGAGAACTGCTTGAATAAATTAAAAGAAAGACTTTGGAAAGGATGTGGTAATTGTCTGCCAGAAAGATGAACAGCAATGGGGGAACAACACAATAAATGTTTTGCTCATATATAGCACTTTGCAGCAGCAGATTTCAAAGTACTCTACTCTGGGCCACTATGGTACACAGTCTGAAACCATCTGTGGTCTGGCATCCCCATGGGCACCCTGGGCTGTAACACTCATGGGGAAAAGCTGTTCCCCCCGCCCCACTTCCCAGCAGCTCCCCTCTGCCCTCCCTGAGCTTCTGGAGCACCACCAACAGTTCATGTGCAGCACTCATGCGCTGGGAGGGAGGAAGGAAGGGGAACAGGGGATACTCAGGGGTGGAGGCAGAGTGGCTGTGGAGCCCCTGGGCCAGGGGCTGTGAGCACAGCCTGCCTCCGTCTGCTGCCATGGGGCTCCAGAGCCACCCTGCTTCTTCCCTGTAGCGCTGCCACCCAGTCCTCTCTTCGTCAATGACTTAGACAAGTTCCAGAGTGAGTTAGACAAATTGGAAGACTGGGCTGCAAGAAATCTGATGAGGTTCAATAAGGACAAGTGCAGAGTCCTGCACTTGGGCCGGAAGAATCCCAAGCATTGTTACAGGCTGGGGTCCGACTGGCTCAGCAGTAGTTCTGCAGAAAAGGACCTGGGGGTTATAGTGGACGAGAAGCTGGACATGAGTCAACAGTGTGCTGTTGTAGCCAAGGCGGCTAATGGCATATGCATCAAGAGAAGTTGCATCAAGAGAAGTGTTGCCAGTAGATCCAGATAAGTGATTATTCCTCTTTATTCGGCTTAGGTGAGGTCACATCTGGAGTACTATGTCCAGTTCTGGGCCCCAATTATAGGAAGTATGTGGATACACTGGAGAGGATCCAGTGGAGGGCAACCCAAAATAATTAGGGGGCTGGAGCATGTGACCTATGAAGAAAGGTTGAGGGAATTGGGACTGTTTAGTCTGCAGAAGAGAAGACTGAGGGGGAACCTGATAACAGCCGTCAACTTACTGAAGGGAGGTTGCAAAGAGGCTGGAGAGAGGCTGTTCACAATGGTCATGGATGGCAGAACACGAAACAATGGTCTCAAGTTGAGGTTGGGAAGGTCCAGGTGGAACCTTAGGAAAATCTTCCTCACTAGGAGGGTGGTGAAGCGTTGGAACAGTCTACCCAGGGAAAGAGTGGAGTGTCCATCCCTGGAGGTGTTTAAGTCTCACCTCGACAAAGCCCTAGCTGGGCTGATCTGATGGGTTTGGTCCTGCCTAGCGCAGGGGGGCTGGACTTGATGACTTTTTTAGGTTTCTTCCAGCTCTATTTTTCTATGATTCCATGAATGCCGGCTCCTCTGCTGTCACTGGAGGGGAACCCTGCAGCTGGTGACAGCACAGGGGCCGGCATTAATCTCCACTGGTCAGGGACTGGTCACGTCCCCAGGGTGTTGGACCAGGCTGGTACAAGCTGTAGAATTGTTTAGGATAGTTCAAGAAGGTACAACTCACAACATTGTAATAAAAATATACCAGATCAAGCATTGGATATTTGCCCTTGAAATCAGGATTTTGTGTATATAAAAGCTACTTGTGGTCATTCTTAATTATTTCAAAATATCATTTAAAGTCTGCCTCTCACATAGTATCTGTGCAAGCAGACTAACAATAATTAAGGAACCTGTCTGCACAGGAAAAAGAATATGGAAAACAGCACCAGTGACTGTTTACACCATGGAGTCTGGCTGCAAGCCAGATTTCCACCTGAAGCAATAAGGAAGAAGAAAGTCCTGTATTTAAAGTATCTAGAATAGCCTCTGTTCAGTATGTGGCATATAATGGCTCAAGACAGTGAGAAGTGCTGTAAAAGTTTATTGACTTTCGGATAGGTGACCTATATTACTGATGAGTAACAAATCCGACCTTATTTAACCCTTCAAATTTTGTTCCCTGACATCTCTGAAGTTATGTAGACACAGGCCTTCTCTATCTGGAAGACAACTTTGCTGGGACTTTTGGTAATTACTTCAAACCGCATGCAAGATACTAAAAGTAACTGAAGCTGAATCTTATATTTTCATGTGTCTCTACCTGCCCAGCTGTTTTTTAACATTTGACTGTAACTACAGGTAGAACCTCTCTAATCTGGCATGCTCTAGTCCAGCAACATCCACAATCTGGCATGACTTTAGTTGGCTGGATGACCATTTATCATGGGTGTGGCCCAGTTTCCCCGGGGTCCCACAAAGTTTGTTTACAGCCACCAGTCCTGGCTCTCAGTGTTCTGCGCTGTTATTTAGCTGTAATTAACTCCTAAATGTCTTCTAAGGGCCCAGTTAGCAGTGGAAGTGTTGGTAATAGTGCTAGACAATATTGACCTCTAGTGGTCTGGCAATTCTCTCGTTTGTCACTAGTCAGGTCCCAAGGGTGCCACAGTAGAGAGGTTCAACCTGCAGAAGGGAATATAATTGAGGATGTCAAGGAGACCCAGCTGATCGAATGTCCACTACTGAATAAAGTGCTATAATAATGTCAATTGTATTTGAAGGTTTGGAAAAATGATATTTAAAATATTTTAGTGTCCATTTCCAAAGCCAATTATAATGGGCTGTAAGAGGACATTATTTTAGTAACTGGAGCTAATTTGCACACAAGAGAGCTAAAACAAAGAACCCAAACAGGATTTTCTTTGTTTGTGGGTTCTGTCATTCATTGGAGACAAACTGCAAACCTCTTACTAATTACAATGACTAGATATGCACATAAGCTGTAGTCTCATTGATGTCAATGAGACCGTTCAGGGTGCCAAAAGTGGTACACATGCATGAGTTTTTATAGTATACGGGCTGTAAGTACAGAATATGAGTTATGAAGAACCCTGGGGAAGTTTAACGGCATTACCTATCTGTGCTGACACACAAAGAATTATTCATTATCTATGGAATTAGGATATTTTATGCAGATCAGTTTTAATTCTGTGCTTCTGCTAGATACAAGCCACTGCTGCGTCTGATTTTTCTAACAACAATATTTGTACAAACTGTTCGAGCCCCCCGGGGCAGTGTGTAATCGATATGATTGTGGATGACAGTTGCCAGAGGGGCAGCCTAATGCACAAGGAAGCCAAGAATCTCTCACTCAAAATGCTTTGTAAAGGGAGGATCCCATGAGGTACAGCTGCAAAGAAGTAAGCGTTTGCTGTTAGTTCACTTATACCCTGATTAAAATGTATTATATTCTGTTTTATCCCAAATCCATCGAGGTAAAACTTCTCTCTCACAAAAAAATACCATTCTGGCATAGGGTGCTCCTAAAACCCTCCTGATAAATCACAGATGTAGTGTGATTTAAATTTTGGAAGCTCATTTCACTTCTAATTTAAATCATTCAAACTAGAACATGCATAGGACACACTGTACAGCCAGAGACCACTTTTAGCACAAATTCACCAGGGTTCAAAATACTATGATGAAACCTATCTTTTTCCTCCCTCTTGCCCTGAGTTACACATACACCCATGTTAGTGCCATACACCATGTACCTATGCCAAGGTTTGCAAAAATGATCAGTCACACTAGATGCATCACTACACAATGTGGGGCCCTAATTTTCAAAAATGCTGAGCACCTGCCCTCTGGGGTGTGTCTACACAGAAAACAAGGGCACAGCAATAAGTCTCAGAGCCCAGGTTAACTGTTTCATGAGGCTAGTGCTCTAGGGCTAAAACAACACTCAGAACAGAGCCCGTCCTCTGAAACCTAGTGAGTGGGGGAGGATCTTGGAGCCCACAAGCCCAAAATCCTCTGAGGGCCAAAGTCAGCTCACCTGAGCTGTGACAGGCATAGTTGCAGGGTGGTGTGTGGGTTGTCATTGTGGGGTTATTTTCTGCACAGACAAATGGGAGAAATCAGATACCAAGATACTTATGTTGCAAATCCAAAATTTGGGACACTCAATATCACTATTCTGGGGACATACACATAAATTTCCTGCATTCCCTTATTTGTCTCTTTTTATGTAATTTTTACACACAAACACACACGTCATGCATATAAATAAACCCACATGAATTAAGTCTTGAAAAAGGAGTCTACAACAGATGACTAAGAAGTCAAAAAGAAATTAAAAAGCAGCAAACTAATGTCCTTAAGTTATGAATTCATATCACCCATACAAACCAGTTAAAAAAGTTCACACTCATTTTTCATGCAGCAGTAAGCAAGTTAAAAAATGTTGCTGAAGTGATCCAAGTGATCCAAGATGCCTTTGCCCACACTTTCCTATGCAGGCTACATGGAGAACATTATGTTAAAGCCTTGTCAATTAGATGCAATATTAAAATGACATCCCATCTGCTCTGCAAATGTCAAAGAGTATGTTGCACCTGTTGGGATGGGGTGGAGGAGAAGAGATTTGTCACAGGTTATTCCTACAAAACAAAGCATCACTTGTATCAGCGCTTCCCACAGCAGGAGCCCTCCCCACTTTGGAAAGTCTTGGAATATTTCTACCCTGGTGTTATGTCGGTGGGGGGAGGGAAGGGAGAGAATACTTGAAATATCCTGTTCAGTGACTGCAATATTAAAGATGTGAGCTATTAAAAATACATCCCCAAAATCAGTGCATTTTCTACTGACTTCAAGGATGCTGAAGCTGGCCACAAATGAGATATTGCCTTGAGTCAGATACAAATTTAAATATAGATCTGTAAAGAGCACTGAAGTTGGCCAAACTTCAAGTAACTCATTTCACTGTTTAGCACCCTTTCAGCTGAAATCAGATCCAAAATGAATACAATGGGGTATCTCTCACTGACTTTATCTGAAAGAGGATGAGGCTGGAAAAGCAGGACTTGGCGGTATTTGCAAGGGACCATGTTTCACTTTTCCCTTGTAGAAGCAATACAGGTTGAATTTCTTTAATCTGGCACTCTCTGTTCCGGCAACATCCATAGTCCAGCATGATTATAGTTAGCTGTATGTCCACTTATCATGGGTATGGCCAAGCTTTCCTATGGCCCCATACATTTTGTTTATTGCCACCAGTCATGGCCCTCAGGCTACGTCTAGATTGCAGGTCTCTATAGAGACTGAAGGTCTCCAACGGAAGTCTGCCACTCCAGGAGCCTTCCACTGGCATCCCAGCAGTCCTAGTTCCACGAAGAAGAAGGAAGGTGTTGGCAGAGGGGGGTTCCTGACATTTGGCCCAGTGCAGAAGGGCCAAATGTAGGGAAAGCCTCTGCTCATAGAACTGTTGACAGGAGATATGCAAATACATTGTGCAATTTGCCTATCTTTTGTTGACAGATCTATTCAATCAAGACATCGCCTCAGTAGTCAGTGCTGTTATTCAGCTGTAATTTACCCCTAAATGTCTTCTAAGATCCCAGTAAGCAGTGGAAGTGTTGGTAACGTGCTAAACATTATTGACCTCGTTTGGTTCTTCAGATTCTCTAGTTTGACACCGGTCAGGTCCTGAGGGTGCTGGAATAGAGGTTCAACCCTTAGAAGCAACCAAATATCAGAGACTTTCTATTTCATTAACAAGATAGGGATCACTGTAAATCGTCATTTCCCCTCTCCAGAAAACTTCAGACTACTTTGTTTAAAATGTCACATGTATGTAACTGGTCTTCTGTGTACCAAAATAGTCTGGATATAAAACAATCCTCCAAATCCTGAAAAGAAATTATTTGTTCATCCCCCATAAAAATGACTTTTTTTTTTTAATCTTTTTTCAAAAACCAACTTGCCTTCCAAAGAAAACCACTGGCCTGTCACTGCTGACAACTTTCCAACCGAGACAATCATAAGTAAATGAAAGTTCTCTGTCTACTATGCAATTTGCTCCTCCGGCCTGACTTATCGGTCATGTCAATGATCATTCAATATTTAAGACATTATAATCCTTCAGTTACACTGAATGCGGGTTTCACGGAATGAACTTGACTTGCATCATTCACGGACATCCCAGGCAACAAGCTGAGAGAAAAGTGGAGTTTCCGTTTACTCCCAATTTTCTTGGAAATCTGGAAATGACGCAAAAGGAAATGCAGGAAAAAGTATGGAACAGTTCATGGGGTTTTGATGAACTCTCTCTCTCTCTCTCTCTCGATAAAAGTTTGCCCAGATACATCTTGTTTTGTATGACGTTCCATCTTTTGAACATTTTCTTTGCCAGCTGATCAAATATAGCAATTATATTATTTGTATTGCAGCAGCACCAAAAGGTTCCCTTAAAGGTCAGAGCTCCATTGTGCTAGGCACTGTACAAACACTTTCCAAGAGCTTCCACTCTAAGCAGAGAAGAGGCAAAACTGGGAAGGGAAGCTGAGCCAGAGAGGCTAAGAGACTTTCCCAATGTAACAAATCAAGCCCATTGGAAAACCCAGGGAGAAACGTATGACTCCCCAGTGTAGCACCTGAAGCATGTGTTAGCATGCCACAAATATGATGCACCAATCAATGTCATGTTATTTGGTCTACATTGCTAGTAAATGCCCTCTTTTCTATTGTCTCCCTATGTAATTCTAGCCCATTTTTTCCCCACTGAAACAGCGCCATTTGACAAAACTGTCAGAAATTAAAACAAGCCTTTTCAAAATACTGCAGCAACAACCAGAACAATATGCAGCTTCCAATTCATCACTCTTGTGACTAGAGGGGGGAATCTATTTACAGAGGCCAAAGCCATTTGGTAAGGTTGGAGTGTGTGCTGGAAAATGCCACTTCAGCAACAAAATGCAAACAGTATGGATAATTTTACAAAATGTTGCACTAGAAAAATAAAATACATTGGAGGTTAAGTATGGTTTCTTCTATGCAAAGCCCGAAAGTATGAAATGGATAATGAAACTAAATAATTGAAGTCAGTAAATATGTTTCACTGATCTCTTTTAGGTGACAAGTATGACACAGAAAGTAATCCTACTAAGAAAAATATTAATGTAATTGCGATGCGGCTCCCTTTGGGTTGCCACCCAATATGCTGGTCACATCACTGAACCACCTTCCCTGCCCTTTGAGGTGCCCACACTGTCCCAACTCTGTGCCTAGGCTGAGGGGAAACAGCCCTCTAGTAAAGTGTCAGAGACACTGAACCAGCTCAGCTGTGGGAGGGCTCAACTATAAGGGCATTGACAGCATCCAGGAACATACTCCCAAAGAGGACCAACACCCCATATAAAGCAGTCATACTCCCTACACAAGTTTTACGTGGAGAAAACTCATAGGTTCACCCTCTTTATCAATGAAAGAGAGAGATGCACAGTGGTTGCTCCCCTGACCAGGAACTAATTATTTACACTGGTCTTGATAATAACAAAAGTGTTTTTATTAAGTATAAAAAGTAGGATTTAAGTGATTGCAAGTGAAAGCAGACAGAATGAAGTTACTAAGGCAACATGAACACACACCAATTAAACCTAACAAACTAAGAGAAATAGTTTCAAATTATGTTTCTCACCCTTGTCCTTGGTGCAGGTAAAATCTTTCAAGACAGGGTTGTTCTTTCTCTTGAGTGTGGGTCGATAGCTTTTAGAGTTGTTTGCTTTTCCGGTTTCTTCATGTGTGTCCTTTTAAAGTGGGGAGGTAATTTCAAAAGCCAGCTGAAGACAAAAGCCTGATTATTTAAGAATGGAAAGCAGACTTTCCGCAAGGGTGGGGACCATTTGTTTAGTCTCCCCATTCCAAAAATACCAGATTCAAGATGGATTCCAGTACCAAGTATCATGGTCATGTCTTTCTAAGACCATCCGCAGTTCAGAATTACAGGAAAACAAAACCATTTACAGATGCTTACTCTGAGCACCGTGTCTTTATGTTTCTGGACTGTCAGTAATGGCCCACATTAGTAACATCTAGAATTATACATAGATTCGCACTTCATATTTCTAATTTCACATACAAGAAGGATACATGCACCAAAATAGAACATAGACAGATCATAACTTCAAAAATGGTATGTTACATGAAGCATTTTGCCTAAAGCACCTGAGAGTTGTGCATACTCATAAGCCAATTTTCATAATGCTTGGGGGGTACTGTGACAGTAATATCTTAATATTTGTAAAATAATCTGATCTGACCATATGGTTGCTGATGGAAGTCAGCAACAGGCAGAATTCTAATAAGTAACAATCAAGAAGCTAAACTACACGTCAGATTCACAGCATTTAGATTTCATGCCAAGTTATTATCTCCTCTCTGAATCTATCCCAACTCTTCTGTATTCCCTATTTAGAGCCATACTAGAAGATCTGCCTGACATCTTTGAGTCCTTGATTCTGTCTCTTTTCTGTATTGTTTTATGCATCCCCATACAAATTAGGTGGAAGCCTCAGCCCCCAATCCAAGGACACTGGGGGGGGGAAGGGCAGGGGAGGGCTCAGGGCTGAGGTAGTCCCAAGGAGGGAACTCCCAGACAGCCCCTTTGACCTGTCTGGTGATTCTCTCTCTTTTCGGTAGTAGTAGCATCCTTCAGTCTACGTAGACTATGCATCACGCCCTTCGTAGCTCCATTTGGCATCCTCATTTGCAGTGTCGGCTGTGACTCTGAAGATCCACATGAGAGTGACAGTCCTTACTGCATCTGTTGCATGTGTAATGGGTATCTGGCAGGTCCTTGCTGTGCTTTCTGTGGGCTCGCTTCTCCTTTGCTAGCTGTCTGATCCTCAACTCACCCTGCTGAAGGCCCTTGTATAGTTCCTGCCTCCATCTGTTGCGATCGTCTGCCAGTTCCTCCCAGCTGTCTGGCTTGATGTCTACTTCCCTGAGGTCTCTCTTGCAAACATCTTTGTAGTGCAGCTGGGGGCGTCCGGGAGGTCTTTTGCAAGAGGCTAGCTTGCCATACACGATGTCTTTTGGGATCCTTCCATCATTCATCCTGTGGACGTGGCCAAGCCAGCGGAGCTGCCGCTGCCTGAGGAGGGTGTGCATAGTTGGGATTCCAGCTTGCTCAAGGACGGCGGTGTTGGACACTCTGTCCTTCCACGATATTCCAAGGATGCGCCTGAGGCAGCGCAAGTGGAAGACATTCAGCCTCTTTTCCTGGCTGGCATACAGGGTCCAAGTCTCACTGCCGTAAAGGAGGGTGCTGAGGATGCAGGCTCTGTAGACTTGCATATTGGTGTGAGTATACAACTTGTTGTTATTCCACACTCTCTCGCTGAGTCTGGACAGAGTTGTGGCTGCTTTACCGATCCTCCTATTTAGCTCAGTCTCCAAGGACAGGGTGTCAGTGATGGTGGACCCGAGGTAAACGAACTCGTGGATTACCTCTAATGTATAGTTGTCAGTGCTGATTGATGGAGAATCAGCAACATCCTGAGCAAGTACATTTGTCTTCTTTAGGCTGATGGAGAGCCCAAAGTCCTTGCATGCTTTGGAGAACCAATCCAGCAGCTTCTGAAGCTGGTCTTGTGTGTGTGACATGACAGCAG
Organism: Carettochelys insculpta; assembly: GCF_033958435.1. NCBI lineage: Eukaryota > Metazoa > Chordata > Testudines > Carettochelyidae > Carettochelys > Carettochelys insculpta. The sequence goes on from NC_134139.1 coordinate 96,407,863, forward strand.
CGTCATCTGCTAACAGCATGTCTCTGATGAGGACTTCCCGCACCTTAGATTTAGCTTTCAGCCTTGCAAGATTAAACAGTTTCCCGTCAGATCTTGTGTGCAGCAAGATGCCCTCTGTTGAAGATCCAAAGGCGTGTTTAAGGAGGAGTGCGAAGAAGATCCCGAACAATGCTGGAGCAAGGACGCGTCCTTGTTTTACGCCACTCCTGATGTTGAAAGCATCCGACGATGTGCCATCGTATTGGATGGTTCCTCTCATGTCTTCGCGGAAAGACTGGATCATCTTGAGTAACCATGGCGGACAACCTATCTTGTGGAGCAGTTTGAACAGTCCATCCCTGCTGACCAAGTCAAAGGCCTTGGTTAGGTTGATGAAGGCAATATAGAGTGGCTTCCTCTGCTCCCTGCATTTCTCCTGCAGCTGCCTCAGAGAGAAGACCATGTATCCGCACTGTGATTCAGGATACACCCTTTCAGCAATCTTCTGGAGTCTGCCGAGGATGAGGCGAGCAAACAGTTTACCAGTGATGCTTAGGAGGGAGATTCCACAGTAATTGTTGCAGTCGCTTCTGTCTCCTTTGTTCTTATACAAGATTATGATGTTAGCATCGCGCATGTCCTGTGGAACCTCTCCCTCTCTCCAGCACAGGCACAGTAGCTCATGTAGGGGTTCCAGGAGAGTGCCTGTGGCACACTTGATTACCTCTGGTGGTATACCATCCTGGCCAGGGGCCTTTCCTACTGCAATGTTGTCAATGGCTTTCTTCAGTTCATCCACAGTTGTTTCCTGATCCAGTTCGTCCATTACTGGTAGGAGTTCGACGGCATCGAGGGCTGAGTTGACCCACAGGGTGGTTGCTAACAGGAGGGAGTTTTGAGTGGGGCTCTCCTGGGGAAGGAGGGGGCAAACTACATTACCTTTGGGTAAGTTGCTCTCTGGAGTGTGTGGGTGCCTGGGTTTGGGGGTTCTGGGCCTGGGTTTGTCTGTTTATTTGGTGTTTGGAGTGCTGAGCTGTCTCTTTTCGGTATGGTTTTATGAAAAGCAATCTCATTCTTGGTAGACAGACAGACAACACAGAAATAGACAAACTCTCTGACACATATAGGTGATAGCTGTCCTGTTCTCCATTGCTGCCCTAGTGGTGTTATAGCTACTCTGGTTCACATCTCTGGCCCTTTGCTGCCCCCTGTGGATCATTATACAGTATAACTGTCCCTGTTAGCAGAGCCCTCCTTTCCCTTTCATGAGAAACAGACCCATTCCAAGCACATCCCATTTTCCTGGCACAGCCTAACCTAGATCTTGCTTTCACTTATGATAAAATGAAGCTGTATACCAAATATGGTGGTCCTAGCTCTCACCATTTAGGAGGAGTTCTTAAAGAGACAGACTCTTTCAAATATGTAAAGATACTTCAGTTGAGGCTGTAATGGATGCAGGATATTCAGAAGCACCTAGTTTTCACGTAACTGTCCCGATTTAAGGCAACAGTGGTAACAGAGTTAGGACAATGCTGGGTACTTTTGACAATTCTACCTGTAGCTTTCACTTTTAAACACAAGAAGGGCAAGGGGCCCCTCTGTTCCATCCAAAGGTACCACCTCGTGGAGTGAACGCTATGTATTCACCATCTCTAGACCTAAGTGCATCTTCCTACTGGGTTCCACAACCTTATTCACCCGCTGGCCTATGGTGATGGATCAATACTTCCAACAAGCAAAAGATAACCAGAACGTATCCATGTGCTGCTTTTCGCAATGTCGGATCTTTCTCCCACTGGTGTTGTGATGTTACGTTCAGTGGCAACAGAATAAGATCCCAGGTAAGCAGCATTCATGACATATGTGAGAATTGCTGTATGCAAAAGTAGGATAATAGAACCCCTGATTTTACAAACATATGGGAACATTAGCTTGGCTGGTGCATTTCAACAATCAGTACTGAAATCTCCTGATAAAAAGCAGTACGTAACAGCTAGATAGTAGTAGTAGTAGCAGCATTGTTACAATGTGTTAGGCAGCCAAAGTTGTAGAGTGATTTAGAAGCTTCAGTCTCCTTGATTCTAAGGAACACAGTCTGGACTACTTACGTTCTTCAAGGAATTATAAGAAGCAACAGAAAGAAGTTACAAGACTCATCTCAGGAAAACGAGACTATTTCCAGGAGAGTATGGTTACACTACAGTGCTCTGCCAACAGAAGTCACTGTCAGAAGAGATTTCCCTAAAAAACTTCTCTTGACAAAGTGTGGCCACACACAAAAGCCAATTGCGAGAGCGCTCTGCTGCATCAACAGAGCAGCAGGACTGCCCTGCTGCTGTCTCAACAAAACAGGCACCCGGAAGAATAGCAGACAGGGCTGCCCATTATTGTGGAACCCGGTCTGTTGAGAAAGACCCTCTGGGGGTGTTTAAACAGCTTTTTTGTGTTATGCCTCAGAGTGCTGCTGGCAAAAGTGCTGTGTTTGGTTGAGACACTGTCGACAAATCCCATTTTGTGTGTGCATGTACCACGCGTTTTGTTGACAAAACCAGGGTTTTGCCAGCAAAACTTGCTAGTGTAACCATAGCTGGAGACTTTGGACCCAGGACCTTCCATTTCCGCAGGCAGACTACAAAACCTACTTGTCAGCTAAGACTTAATTTCCTAGTACTTTTATTCACATAAGTAACAGTCTCGCCACCTCTTCATTTGTCCCATGGCTTCTGTGACATTCAAGAGGAAATGGTGTGACACATATTCTTTAACTGGGTAGTTCCTGGCAGAGTCAAAGGACCAATATCCGTTAAATGACTCCTAAGCTCCAGCCTCTCACTCAGCAGACTGTACTAACTATTTAAGATCCATTGATTTCCATTTGCAATTGCTTCCCCCATTCCCAAACTCAAATCAGCTCTTTTATGGGTCAGATATTCTGCCTTTGTGGCAGAGCCTAATCCAGTACTGCTCTAGATTTTTGATGCTCACTTGCTCACCAGCTGCACTAGCCTCTGAGAGATTTCAGCGGAGATCCAGTCGGTTTATTGATTGCTAAATAACTCTTTCTGAATGTTGAAGGAGCAGAACCAACACACTCTGTTTCACTTTACCAAGCTTTATGTCAAAGAAACAATCCAAACAGCCATTTACAATGTTTAGCAGTATAATGGGCTTTAAATTATAATGTAGAAATATTACCTCATGAGCCTCATAAAAAACAAACAAACGCACACTGTAGTATCTAATCCCAATATTTGTTATGTGTAATCAGCATAATTGTCTTTGAACTTTTATACAACAAATCTTCCAGCACGTGCATTCATTTTTTAAAATGTGCAGTGGATAAAGAGAGGCCAAAATGTCAGTCAGGAATTTATTTTTAAAAGCTGATATTAAAGAAGTAGTGTGAATAGATTAGGTGGAGGTGATTGTGTGTAACATCTGGTGAAAATCCACACCAGCTTTACTCCCCAAAGTCACCAAAAAAAACAAAATTATTGGTTTTTCAACATGCTGCCCTTTGGCTAGTCCCCAGGTACTTTTTCTAAGTTGGTCTAAGGAAGAAAAAGGTCACCAAAAAGAGCATTCTGTACATGCTCTTTCTTCTGCCCCTATAAGTCTCCAACATCATCTGATCTCTACAAAGGGAAGAGTGTTCGCAGGCTGCTGAGGAAATCCAGTTCCTACTGCCACCAGCTGCTCCCACTGGGCACACTGTCAAAGTTTAGAAGCCTTGGAAAACTGTGATATAAGAAGGAGAGGAAGCCCAAAGCCACGTAGTGGTTGATTCATATTATGTTTCAGGGCAGAAAATAATCCGACAGTGAGACTGCTTTTGCTCAGAGGAATAGTTCTTTCTGAGATGGGCTGTTTTGCCACAGAGGACATGAACACTTGTCTCTACACAGCAATCTTCTCTAGTACCTTTCATTCAAAGGGATGAACTAGTATCCTACTTTTATTGCCATCTCCCCATTCACTCTAGAGCTGATCTGCACTCCTGTCAGAAGCATCCAGGAGTAGCCTCTGTTCTCTGTGCTCTCCTTCCATCACGCTGCCACAGTCACTAGCCATTCTATCGAACAGGGACTTCTGTTAGGGTGCATCAGCACCACTCCTTAGTCAGAGAGATATGTGAGGAGTATAGATAAACTGAGGAACTCCTCCACGCAAGGGCTTTCTGTGCTGCCTCAAAAGGAGGATATGGTCGCTGAGAGCCCTGAGGACTATGAGCCCAGAGTAAAAATTTCAGCTTGTGTCTTGCCTGTACTAGCAGCCCTCATCACTAAGTTAGACCTATTACTGGAATGGAATCCCTTGAGCTGAGGTACTATGGCACTGAGGCGCATCCTCAGGGTGGCTGGTTGAGGAAGCCCTCTGTGAAGTGATCTCGAGGGGTTGTGCTGAATAATACGGAATAAGATGTTGTGGACCAACTGTATATAGGAGAAGGAAAACTCCATGGCTACCCTCAGGATAGCCCACCCAATAATATGAATAGCCTGCTCCAACCTCTGTGAATTGGCTGATACCAGAAATATGCGTTTTGCTTAAGGCTGCAACATCGATGCCATAACGTGCAAGTTCTCTGCCAATGATTGCTGACCTGCATTCATGGCAATCATCACTATCAAGAAATGTGTATATGATCCAGTTTCTGTTTAGTCATTGATTTTCCCTTGTGACTGCAAAATTGGATATCCAGTTGAACAGTAACAGAGAAAGCCATGCTCGTCTATATACCATCAAAACACAAAAGCAATCCAGTAGCACTTTAAAGACTAACAAAATAATTTATTAGGTGATGAACTTTCATGGGACAGACCCACTTCTTCAGATCTCATCACCTAATAAATTGTTAGTCTTTAAAGTGCTACTGGACTGCTTTTTTGTTTTGTTTGGATATCCAGTTGGTTGTGGTTAACTGACAGGAATCAAGTGGAACAAGCTGTGTTTAGGGATTGTTTTCTCTCCAAAATGGTGAGCAGAACTAAAAGTGAGCCTCAAGAAGACAGAGGTTATGACTTAGCTTGTTTGGAGAGAGTCTAACACTCCCATGATCACTGCTGCTGGCACCATCCTAAAGACTGTTGACAAATTCTGCTACCTCAGCAGCATACTGTCCTCTAGCATAAATGCAGAGGATGATGTATCTGCTTGATTAGCCAAAGCCAGTGCTGCCTTCAGAAAATTGACCAGATGCCTACGGAACGACCCTGGTGTTAAACTCCATACCAAGGTAGCAGTTTACCAGGCAGCTGTCCCGAATATCCTACTGTATGGATTGGAGTCCTGGATGATATACCACCACCATGTTTTGAAATTCGATCAGTTCTATATGCACTGTTGGAGGAAGACTTCCCACATGAATTGGTGGTACAAAATTCCTAACATGGAGGTTCTTAAGCTGTGTGGTATCATGGAAGCAATGTTATGAATAGTGTCACTGGATTGGTCATGTTAGGGATATGGATGATACATGCCAACAGACCCAGGTTGCCAGCACCAGGGATAGAACCTGCAAGCATAGGGTCTAAAGCCCTGCGCTCTACCACATGAGCTAAAGGCCAGCTGGCGCTCAGCTGAGGCTGTAGACCAGAGACTTCATTCACTCCAGATGAGGTCTCAGTGCCTCTAGGTACCACATGGATACTAAAGATGGTCTTCTATGGCCATGGAAAGTGCTCTATTGGTGGTCAATATAAGCGCTTCAAAGACATCATAAAGGGCAATGTGAAATCATGCAACATATCTTCCAATGATTTGGAATTCTAGCTCAGCACAGATTGTCCTGGTGGCAAACCATTGTACAGACTCTCAAATGATTTGACAGTCAGTGGATCCAGGCATTACAGGAAAAGCGCAGGATCTGAAAAGCCTGGACAAGACCCACAGCTGGTGGATTTTTATGTGACATCTGTAATCAGCTCAGCTGAACAAGGACTGGTAAAGTTGCTCACCAACGGCACCATAGAAGAGGAGATCCATCATTGAGTGCTCAGTTCACACAAACAGTAGAGTTGGTGTGGTCAACTTTTCAGATTTTATTATGAAACTTATAATAATGGTTACTCCTCTTAAAACCCTAGCTTCTGGAGTTATGTGAATATACTAGGACCTCAGGTTTCATTAACAATACGTTTCTAGCCTTTACCATTGTTGAGAAAAGTTTAAAAAATGTGACCCAAGCGTATAAGAAAGGCTCAAAAACTAGACGGCAATAAACAGAATTTAAAATGTGGTGTGTTTTTCTTAAAGAAGATCTCATGATTTTTAAGCCAATCTGTTTTTCCGAGGTCTGACTCTTCCTTTTTGAGCATTTGCAGTTGGAAATGCTATCCATTTATAGTAAAAAATATGAATAATAAAAGTGGAGGAATGGAAAACATTATGTTTTATAAAGAAGCAGAAAAGTACAAATCCAGTTTCTTTTAGCTCCTACTGTTCTTCTTTATTTTTGACAGTTGTGCTTGAGAGCTTGCACACGCTAGCACTTAATTTGACAGAACCTGAGTCATTCAAGGGTGTGGAAAAGTAATTTCTACCTTCTTCCCCACCCCCAGACTGACATAAGTTACTTCACTCTAAGCACTAATGTGGACTGCTGTTCTGGGTGGTGGAGTAGTTATGCAAACAGAGAGCTTTCTCCCATTGGTTAGAGTAAGGGTGGGCTTTAAACATTGTGCTGAATCCGGCCTGTGAGCCATAGGTTCTGTACACTGGCAAAGAGCGCTTGCACTGGCAGTGCTATAGTGGTGCAGCTACTTCAGTAGAACTGCAACCCTGCAATGATTCCAGCCCTGAAGTAGAGCCCCTCCTCCATCTTAGGGGAACATCCAGGAGATACATTTCCATTACACTGAAAACGAAAGAAACGTGGTGTTCTTTTTTCGTAGTTTTTAGACATTTTATTATCTCTACTGAAAAGTCTTCAATCACAGTACCACGGGCCACTTTTTACTTTGATTGATTTTTGCTTGTTTGTTTCTTTAGGCTATTTGGAATTAAATCTTGGGCAGAGGCCAAGGAAACTCACAATTAAACCGGAACGGGGCAATGTTCCCTGTATCTAAGAATCGACTGTCATGTTTAACAGAAGTCAGGGGTCAGATTCAGCTCCAGAGTCGCCCTGGCTGAAATCTGGCACAGGGTCTCCATAGCACATGTACATCTCTGTCCAAATATATTGCACAATATTCAGCACCTAGGAGGGCAGGAAACAGCCAGCCACAGAAGGTAGGCAGCAATGGTTGGACATGGTCAGGATGAGGTAGCTCATACCACTGGCATCTCTCCTACAGCCCCTGATCTATAAATTAAAGCAGCTTTCCATAAGTGTTGGAGGTGGAAATATGCCATCCTTCCTTAAGGCAAAGCTGCCTGGAGGTGTAGGGGCTCCCACTGTTGTAGTGGGGGATACAAATATGGCCCGAATAAACCCAGGCTTGCATTTACAAAACTGTCCCTACTTAGGTTTCTAAAAACATCTTAGATTACTACCTCCGAAAAGGATTTTAAAAATGTCATTTAATATTCACTATTTATTCTGTAAGGTTCTTCCCCAACTCTGTTTCTCTATACTTGGAAAATAAAGACCAGCCAGTGTCACTTTTATAGTCAGTTTTCCGTTTCTTGCCCATTCATGCGCTCACGCACTAGCACAGTGCTAGAAGGTGTGGGTTGCAAAATCTCACAGGGGCCTGTTAACCACTAAAACAACTGGCCATCCTGGAATATTTACAACAAACTTTAAAATATTGCTGTGCTCTTGAGCTTCCTTTTGCAAATCCTAAACTTGTATAAATTTGACCCAAGGCATCCTGCTAACACACCCAGTGTTCCTCAAACCAGACCAATAACTTTAAAAGTGTGCGCGTTTAAGTTGTAGCTCAGACTGACAGAGCTACAAAATTAATAAAATTACTTCTGCCCATGAACAGAAAAAATTAGAGAGAACACTGGTTGGATCCAATGCTTTAACTCTGTGATGTATATTTGCACACCTGCACATGAGATATGAACTGAATATATAACATGATACACTTCAGTTGTATCTTTTTCAGTGTTCTTTTCCTAAAGACTTTTTTTTTTTTTGATAGCTCTCTTCATGCTCAAGTCACTCTCCTCTGGGATATTAAAGCTCAGTGTGTTACTAACATCCATATATCATTGGAAACAGGCCTGGTATGCCTCCAAGCAATTTTCCCTCTTACATCTTGACTGAGTTCTCTGCACTGAATTACATACACCCACACCCACATCCATTTGGCCAGTCACTGGCTCAGACGCAAAGGTTTTTTTTGTTTGTTTTTTAATTTTCTGTTTTAAAATAATCTTAACTGAGATTTTATTTCATGTGCCATCACCACACAGTACTAATATTTTCAATCACGGCACTGAATTTTCTCCAGTTTATTTCTCCTGAAATAGATATTCTGAACAAACAACTTTTGAAATTAGATTTAGTCAAGCTACATTATACAGAGACACACACACACTGCAGTGTTTTTTAGCCAACAAACTTCACACTGTGGAATGTTGCCTTATATGTTTATATAGGGTAACATTTCACATGTTGGATAGTTTCTTTTGGCTAAAAACGCACCCTGTGAAATAGATAAACATAATTTGAAACAACAGCAAGTTCGCACTACTTTGAACTTAAACTGCACTATGCAAGAGGGGAAGCCTTCCAAATATTTAAATCAGGGCTCAAAAATGCCACAAACCCTTTCCCCACATCCTGCTGTTTTAATTTTTTTTTTTTTTTTTTTTTGGCTTACTACAACTTCTCATTAAATTTACAAAACTTTTTTTCCTCCAAAATAAACTTACATAAAACAAAATGATCTAACATTAAAATCTCATCTATAATTACGGATACTGTTTGGGAAAAAAATCCTATTCAGATTTGTTTGGTTTCTTTTTTCTCTTTAAACAAGACTGTGTGTAATAAACCACGCACAAGCATCCACCCTGGAAATTATGCCTATAAATTTTAAGGTGAAATAACAGTTTACAACAAACATGCTGTAATTTTTTTTAGCTGTTCAGTTCAGGGCCAATTAACCTTCTGTATGTCAATGCATCAATGCAATCCAAATTTGGCTATTATAAAATACTGAAATATAGCAAAACAAAAAAAGGATGGAATGTGGTTTCTGACTTACCATGTGACTGCAATGCAATAACAGCTCTCTCAGCCAGGACAGTATGAATAAGTTAGTTCTTCTTTACAGTCCCTAGGTTATTCTCCAGAGCAGAGGTACCACTCCGTTCTGCACCAACTTCAATGACCAACACTTAGTTAAATGAGCCCTACTTCATATCCCAAATGGAGAGAGTCAGCTGCTAGTCAAGCACAGTCCCACTCCAAAGGGAGCCATGTACCCCAGAAATGCTGGGAGAGTCACTTCACACAATACAAAAACTATTCCAAGGCTTTGCTGGCCCTCCCAAGCCTTACATTTCAAACAAAGACAAAACCTCCCAGCTGTGGTTGCTTTCCTTTCACAAACATCTCTTTCCCTTTATGCTAGACGTGTCATTTCCACTGCAGCTTGCTAACTACCAAATTAGCACCCAAACCCTCACTCTGAAGGGAAGAACCCAGAATGCAATAGTTAACTGACTTCCTAGCATTGCCCATCCCACATCCTGGTACCTAACTTTCCCTCTCTTTCCACCCTCAAATTAAATCTCACAGCTGGATAGCTCAGGCCAGCCTTCTCACAGTTTCCCTACACCTTGGACAACCCCAGCTCCTGCTGATTATGAGCACAGCTGATAAGGCAAAATTTTACAGCTAAATGCTGGTCCCTTTAAAGTCTTATCTAATGCCTAATCCTGCAGCAATACAGTACAAAACCACGCTTTTCCACTGACCTCTCTGTAACTGAAATTGCATGTGTGTACTGTGTAAATTACAGCTGCTGATTAATCACAGTTAACTCACACTATTAACTCAAACATGCACCCCAATTAATCAGTTTTAGTTGCACTGCTAGACAGATTGTCAATTGAAATTTATTAAATATTTTGGATATTTTTCTACATTTTAATCACAACACAGAATACAAAATGTGCACTGCTCACTTTATTTCTTTTTACAAATATTTAAACTGTAAAAACGATAAAATAGTATTTTTAAACTTACCTCATACCAGCACAATAGTGAGATTTATTTATCATGAAAGTGCAATTTACTAATGTAGTTCTTTACATAACAGGACTCAAAACCAGAACAATGCAAAACTTTTGCACCTATATATCCACTTAGTCCTAGTTCTTTTTGAGCCATCACTAAGAAAAATAAGATTGTTTGCATTGAGGGACTAAGTGTTGCCCACTTCTTATTTACGTCACTTGCAAGTGAGAATAGGTATTCACATGGCACTTTTGTAGCAGGCATTGCAAAAGTACAGTAAATTCTCTTTTAACCAGCATTCAAAGAGTCGGACTTCTCTATTAACCGGCATTCCGTCGCAGTCGGTGGCTACTCCATTCTCCCACCCAGAGCAGCTCCCTGCCCAGAGCGATTCCTCTTGGTGTGGCCAGTGGCTCCTCTGGCCAAGCCACCCAGAGCATCTCCTAGCAGCACAGCCAAGTAGCCCCTTGCACCAAGCTGCCCAGAACAGTTCCTTGTGTCGCACCCAAATGGTCTTCACACCCAGACGCCCAGCGTGTATTGGAATTTACCGTATATCCAGCATATTTGAATATCTGGCAACCTCCCAGTCCTGGGGTTGCTGGATATCAAAGAGTTTACTGTATTCACGTGCCAGAGGTGCTCAACATTCGTATGCCCCTTTGTCTTTCAGCCACCATTCTGGAGGACCTGCTTCCATACTAATGATGCTCATTAAAAAATAATCCATTAATTACTTTTGTGACTCAATTCATGGAACATATTTTCAGAAGTCTAAAAAGAACAACACCTTGATGCAGCAACTACAGAAGTGAATCACCGAAAGAGAAAAACCAGCCTTCTGCTGGTGGCATCTCATTCAGAGGACGAAAATGAACATGGATGGATCTGTTCTACTTTGGATTGTCAAGCTGGGATTTATAAAACCGCTAGAGAAGGAGATTCTACCACCTCCCCCTAGGATACAAGGTCATCTGCAATTGAATACAAAACCAGAGGGGAAGAAACAGGGTGTCTGCTCTAGTAATGTTTCTGTGGTTGCAGCATTATTGCAACATTTTTCCAGGGGAACCAGGAACAGGTGTTAGCAGAATTAGCATTAAGGACCCGGCACAGGCAGTAGCAGAATCTGTTTCAAACTGCCCCGCTTCTCCCCCAAACCCCCAGTCACTGCAAAATCAGATGAATAAAGCAAGAAATGGGAAGATGAGCAGACGTGTAATTTTCCCCAGGCTGCAGGATTGTGGCTCAGCTCCCTCACAAGTAGTGGGCTCTGCTGTGCAGCATTAGGTAACAGAACTCCAGGCCACAGGGCCCAGGAGCAGATACACAGACCCAGGGCACAAGACCCAGGTCCATAGATCCCAGCCAAAAGAGGAAAGACAGGCATTAGCGCTCAGGGACAAATGGGAGATAAGGGGCATATATTCACAGAACTCCCAACTGTCAAGAAAACCACGGCAACAATAATCCATTTCCTTCCCAACTTTCAGGATTTTGTCATGAATCTAGTAATATTTGATATTTTTTCTTAAAGCCCCAACTACTTGAATCCTGGGATTACACAAGAATATCAGATTTCAAGGGGAAACCCCCTCCTAAGACTGCAAAGAAAAGCTTGAAAATGTGATCCCAAAGATGGTACCAGAAGGCAAACAAAAAGAAACCCATAAACCTATTATTTTTGTTTAAGTTCTCATGATTCTTTGGGAGGGTGTGTTCTGATTCGTGAGTTTTGGATGCTTGGGATTGGCCATGATAGAGATCACTTATTAAGTTTGCAGATGATACCAAGCTGGGAGGGGCTGCAACTTCTTTGGAGGATAGGGTCATAATTCAAAAGGATCTGGATAAACTGGAGAAATGGGCTGAGGTAAACAGGATGAAGTTTAATAAGGACAAATGCAAAGTGCTGCACTTAGGAAGGAACAATCAGTGTCACACACACAGAATGGGAAAGGACTGCCTAGGAATGAGTACAGCAGAAAGGAATCTAGGGGTTATAGTGGACCACAAGTTAAATATGAGTCAACAGTGTGATGCTGTTGCAAAAAAAAGCAAACATGTTTCTAGGATGCATTAACAGGTGTGCTGTGAACAAGACACGAGAAGTCATTCTCCCGCTCTACTCTGCGCTGGTTAGGCCTCAGCTGGAGTATTGTGTCCAGTTCTGGGCACCGCAGTTCAACAAGGATGTGGAGAAATTGGAGAGGGTCCAGAGGAGAGCAACGAGAATGATCAAAGGTCTAGAGAACATGACCTACGAAGAAAGGCTGAAAGAATTGGGCTTGTTTAGTTTGGAAAAGAGAAGATTGAGGGGGGACATGATAGCAGTTTTCAGGTATCTAAAAGGGTGTCATAAGGCAGAGGGAGGGAACTTGTTCTTCCTTGCCTCTGAGGATAGACCAAGAGGCAATGGACTTAAATTGTAGCAGGGGAGGTCCAGGTTGGACATTAGGAAAAAGTTCCTAACTGTCAGGGTGATCAAACACTGGAACGAATTGCCAAGGGAGGTGGTAGAATCTCCATCACTGGAGATATTTAAGAAGAGGTTAGATAGATGGCTTTCAGGGATGGTCTGGAAAGTGCTTGGTCCTGCCGTGAGGGCAGGGGGCTGGACTCGATGGCCTCTCGAGGTCCCTTCCAGTCCTACTCTTCTATGATTCTATGTGGCTGGAGGATGGAAGGGGGTGACAGAATTGTAAGGCCCCTTGACAAGGTGGGGGGTAGCTTCATGCTCCCAGAAGGAGTGAGGTTTCAGGCAGAAGGGGTGGGACTGGGGGCTAGCCTCCCCCTTGCCAACCCTTCCTTGCTGCCTGGATTGTTCTGCCCAGGGCTCCAATGGTAATTTAAAGGGCCCAGGGCTCTGGCTGCTGCAATAGTGGTGGCCACCGCTGAGAGCTCAGGGGCCCTTTTGATTGCTGGGCCCCAGGGCTGTTACCATATTTGCCTCAACATTAGGGGGCCTGGATATGGCTTCCCATGATGTGACAACAATGGGGAGGTCCTCCTGCACTTCTAATAGGTGTGTGTTTGTTTTATGTACATTTCAGGTTGAATGTTCAATCTGACACATGAATACACACCAGTGGGAATAGTAACAGAGAGTAAGCCATGCTAGTCTATACACTATCAAAACAAAAAGCAGTCAAGTAGCACTTTAAAGACTAGCAAAATAGTTTATTAGGTGAGCTTTCGTGGGACAGACCCAGTGGGAATGTTAACTCCATGCTAATAATTTTTTAAAAAAGCCAAAAAGAGAAGAAAATTTAAATTGCATAATGTTGCAGTCTGCATGCAGAGGCACGCTCAGTTTTTGACTCTGCAGGATGGCAATACTGGTTTCCCTAATTAAAAAAATATATATATTGCAGCCTTTGTTGAACAGCTGTATGGCCACAAAGGGTTGGAGTCAATAGCTGCAATTCTGAATGGAAAGAGCACTCACCAATAAATGTCTTTTAACATTCCAGTGAAAATTGGTTTGGATTCCACCAAGCTACAACCCTTTAAAAATCATATGCTCTGTACACACAGTATATTCTCCATGGAGGTTTTTTCCCCCACTAAGCTAGCTTTACATACAGTACTGTTAAGTTACATGTAACAGATTCACTTAAAAAAGTGCATCTGAAATGATGAATCAAAATAATAGCATCAAGTGGTCCAGTAAATTATGTCTCCCACAGCAATTACATTAGTTAAATTATTAAAAGTACAATCACAACATAAAACATTCCATTTGCTAATTACTCTCTTCAGGGGTGGAGTGAGGCGTGGACAGCTAATTACATAGGAATGAAAGTACAGATAAAACAAAAAAGCCATCCTGCAGCACCTTAATGACTAATAATATAATTTATTAGGTGATGAGCTTTTGTGTGACAGACCCACTTCTTCAGATCTGGAGAATCCTGATACCTGATAACTGAAACGAAGAAAATTTAAAAAGAAAGATAGAAAAAATATGAAATAAAAACTGACAAATCAGCTAGGGCAAAGGGAAGAGTTGCTGCACTCTCACAGGCCCTAGGTGACAAACCTGTTCTCTCCTACAGACAGCTGCCCAACTTCAGGAAAATTCTCACTAGCAACCACATGCCACTCCACAGAAATACTAACCCTGAAACCTTTCCTGGCAACAAAACCTATTGCCAACTCTTCCCCTCCCATCTTCCTTCTGCCACATCTAGCTGATTTGTCTGTTTTTATTTCATTTTTTTCTACCTTTCTTTTAAATTCTCTTTGCCTAAGGATTCTCCAGATGTGAAGATGCGGGTCTGTCTCACAAAAGCTCATCACCTAATAAATTATATTGTTAGTCTTTAAGGTGCTCCAGGACTGCTTTTTTTCGTTTTGTGAAGATACAGACTAAGACAGCTATCTCTCTGAGACTAAAGTACGAGTAGCATGATTCAAGAACAAAGGCTTCCCTATTTGTCTCTCTTGTCTTAATAGTTCAGATCAGAAAAGGCAAACAGTGAGGTGATGAAGATGCAACAGACCCGCCCCCCAAACTCCACCATCCTACCTGCAAACCTGACCACAGCACAGCCATATGTTCCCAACTGGGGAACTTTCTTCCCAGCTCAAACCTTATGCAGCCAGCCAGTTGATGGGATTACCAGACTGAAAGCCAGCTCACTAGCATTTGGTAGAGAAATAGCCCTTGTGTGAGCAGGGCATATGGATATATGCAATGCAGGAAAGCCAAACTGGATGCTGGGAAATGTTTTATTGCTTCACACTGTAGCAAGGTCATGGGCTTACTCTGCCTGAATGCCAGGGCTTGCTGGAGTGAGCAGAAAGAGACCATTTCCCAGAGTCCAGTTTGACTCCCTTACATGGCAAGGTGCAAGAAAGCAGTAGGCCTCTTGTGCAACTGAAGAGAAAGGCATCATACCAGGGAAACCATTCATCCACTTTAAAGCTGGAGGTCATAATTTTGTTGAGCACTATCCTCATCCAGCATGGACACACCTGATGTGGGCTAGTTTGCTGAAAATGAGAAAAGGAGCCTGTGGACAGGAGGAGCCAGTGAGAGTGAGGCAGGTGAGGAGTGGGCCTATGACAGCAGGGACGGGGCTGTCCTGTTTGCTGGGGACACACCAGTGGCCACCTTATTTCGTTCCCATAAGAACACAGCAGGCAAATCTGCAGCAGTACAGAAGAACACCCCCTTTGCTGATGGTGTTTTGTGGATTTTTTATAAAAAAAAGTCTGTAGTTCTGTGGCAGAAAAGGAACATAAAAGAATGCCAACCACATGTCTCTTTTTTGTTGACCATTGAAACTAATGGATGAGTTTTTCTTGTGGGCTTGCTAGCCACGAGAACAGGTTGAACCTCTCTCGTCCAGCACCCTCAGGACCTGACCAGCGCTCGATGAGAGTATTGGCCAGACCACAGGAGGTCAATATTGTCTAGCAGCTTTACCAACACTTCTGCTGCTTATTGGGCTCTTAGAAGACAGCTAGGAGTAAATTACAGCTAAATAACAACGCAGAACATGAAGAGCCAGGACTGGTGGCTGTAGACAAACTTTATGGAACCATGAGAAACTTGGCCACACCCATGATAAAGTGGTAGCAGAGCTGACTGCAATCATGCCGGATGAGGGATGTTGGGGGATGAGAGAGTTCCAGATTACAGCTGTTCAACCTGTATATTTTTCTGCAAAGCACCCTCCTTCCTTAATCTTATGCAGAACTGAGGTTTGAAACAAGGAAATATATATGCAGACACTTGGATATATAAATTAGCAAAGAAGCATTGACTCAAGGACTGGAAGTAGGCTCAGAAGAATCATCTGCAAGCCCAGGATAATCCATTAGCTGGACGAGACAAATGACTCTTCCCGTAGATCAGTTATACTTCTGACTTGTACTTCAAAGTCCTAATAGAACTGGTTGCATGAACATGTCATATTTGAAGGCTCAAGTCCACTAAAAAGCTAATTGATCTAAGGGATCTGGTTAAAAATGGGTCCAATGTGCAATGCAGACAGGCTCTGAATAGTACTGTATTCCAGTTTGCAAGCAAAAGCCCCAGGCTGCTTAATTTGTATCATGTCTTGTTCGGCTTCTGTTTCTTTTTAAATAAGGAACCATACTAAAATCTAGAGCTCAAAATCCAAGTCATGATGTCAGAAAGAATAATGGCTCCATTCTATACAAAAATGCCCTTATTGTTGGTTTGTTTACTTCAGCTGTTTCACAGCCATGCTAGTGTCAGAGCTCTAGAAACAAAGCAGGAGCTCTGGGTGTGCTTTTGGGTGCAGTAAACAGAGACTCTGTCTCTGTGCTGCTTCTAGGGAAGCAGCACTCTGTGTCGGAACAAAGCTGTGCTTGCATAGAGGGGACTAAAGTGAAAGATATCATCTGTGAGAAGATCAGAGACCCATGGATAACAACAAATACACTCACTATAGAGGTCAAGCCTCTCACTGGCAATTTCATATGCATGGGCAACATGCCTATTAATTATTAATGAAAACTAGGCATGTATAGTACAGTCTTGCTCATCGATGGGAGAATAAACCTCTTCCACCAATAAGGAGGGTCCAAAACACTACTGTTGGCTAAGACAATTACTTAGATTTCAAGACTGATTCATTGTTTGCACACTTTCAGGAGACTGACAACCAATAGTATTCTTTAATTAGTTCCACTCAAATAAAGGCCAAAACTAATTTAAATATACTCAGATCGTCTGAGCACCCAGAATCTTTTTGGCAGTTTACAGACACAAATGAAGACAGTCCTACTTTGGAGAGATCATCTCTCTCTCTCTCTCTCTCTCTCTCTCACACACACACACACACACACACAAAAGAGATGAGGGTTTTGTTGACAAAACTGGTGGAACGTCCATACACAAAATGTATTTTGTTGACAGTTTGTTGACAAACCTCAGCACTTTTGCTGGCAGTGTTCTGCCTCTCAGCCATGAGGCATAACATTGCTGTGGGCAGGTTCTGTCAACAAAAGACCCATGTGTCCGCTCTAGGGGTGCCTTCTCTCAACAGATTGGGCATCCAGAACAATGGGCAGCCCCATCTGCTGTGCTTCTGGGTGCCTGTTTTGTTGAGAGAGCGGAGAGGTCTTCCGATTAGCTTTTGTGTGTGGCTGCATTCTGTCAACAGAAGTTTTGTCGGGAGATCTCTTCCAACAGTGAAAGAGCGCTGTCGTGCAACCGTAGCCAGTAGAGATAGGCACAGCTATTAACAACCTGTTTGGTTTTTGTTGCTGCCTCATCCTGTAGCAAATATATTGTTTTTTGCATTTCTTTTCAAATTTCCAGAGTTAGTAAAATAAATCCTTCCAGTGCAGGGTTTCAGACAACAACTTTGGTGCTTGATAGAAGGAGAAATGGAGTCACTCCATAAATAATGCATAAAAATCTAAATATGGGAAGCAGATTTTAAATCACAAAATAATAACCAATCCTGCCAGTTTATGTTTGACTATATTTTTATCTAGACACAGCATAATTAAGAAATCAGGTTTGAAAAACACTATCTTAACAGGTCCCTGACTGAAACCCAAGTTAATGTATTTTCACAGTTAATTCCCTTTTTCTTTTTGCCAAGAAAAAGTCTACCATCCCCCCACAGGGACAGACAAATTAGTTGTACTGTTGCCATGTTTGTGAAACAATGGGTCAATAGAATTCAGATTTTCATCATCAAAACAAAGGCACTGCATTTTTCTATGGTAAATATTACTTAGACAAGCCAACTTCTTGTGGTGTTGTTGTAATTCTATGTTTCACAGACTTACCCTTCATACAAATTATTCTGAAATATCAATGACTAAGCTCGTGTGAAAATTTCTTAAACTCATCCAGCATTCTTAGACTGCAGTTCTTGCCAGCTACATTCACCACAAATGCTGTCTGGTAAATAGCAGCTGCAAAGGAAGCACAGCGATGCCAGGGTACATTGTGACATACACCTCTTCTCAGTAGCATGCTGTTCCCTGAGCCAGACAAGCTGAATATACATTCATGCCTTGTTTTGAAGTTTAAATACAGTAAAGAAGTTTGCTTCCATATGTAATACACAAAATGAGAAAAGGAAACCGCAGAACCAAGCAAAGCCTTGCTGTTGTAAGAAATACCACACAGTGGTCATTTACTATAGAGAATCATAATTGCTGAAACCTACCAAAACTCGAGTGTACAATGCAAGCGAAAGAAAATCGTTAACTGTGTCAGTAACATTGCTCATTGTTCATCCCAGCATCCCAAAACTTTTTATAAATAATAGAACAATCCTGCAACTTTTATTCATGTGAGTAGTAATATCAGGGTTGGGCCCCCATTTATACACCCACTAACTGTTCCTGCTTTGCTGGGACTGTCTATGGTTTTAAAACCATGAAATTCCAGTGGCTGACTCTCACTGATGGACAAGCTGTCACTTCATTTTTGTTTTCTTTTCTGCAGTGTACCATGCAAAAAGAAAGTTGGTTGTCTATTCTCTCCCTCTCTCTGCCTCAGCTGCTTCCTGCTCTGAATCATGCCGTGCAAATGCAGAGAAAAGAACAGCAGAGGCAGTGTGGATGGCCTGGGAATAAACAGACACTAGTATTCAATCCACCAGCAGCTTTAATCACCCTTTAATACTGTAGTAATGAGAACTAGAACACAAGTATATCAAAACATGAGAGAAGTATCAGGTGCCCCGACTCTCTCTGTGAGTACTACAGAGATGGGTAGAAAAACTGGGAACTGAGAAAGGAAAAATGGGTGCTCTCAGGAAGAAACTGTGAGATCAAGAAGGCAGAAAGTAGGTGGATTACGGCAAAGAAAAAAATAGGACTATCTAAAGAAGACAGAAATCCGTTGTTGCAGAGAAGGATGGAAATACTTCCTCATCCCCTCTGAGGAAGACACACAGGGATCACTCTTGACGACGAGGAATAAGATGGATGAACTGGGAAACTAGAAGTGCTCCACTCATCTCAACAAAGTAAACCACACAGAATGGCTGAGTCACTCTTTTGGGATTTAAGCCTTTGGTTCTGGGGAATCCACGTACATCAAACCTGATGTATAGACAAATAACCCATCTCTACACTTCACAGCAGTTTTTACCACACTGACAGCCTAAACTGACAGAGTGTACAGAAGAGGGACATGAATTGGAGATATCAAAAAAATACTCTGGGAATTATAATGTTGGCCATCTTGAACTAGGTCTACACTGGGGGAAAAAATGATTTAAAGTTACACAACTCCAGCTATGAGAACTGCATTGCTGGAGTTAATGTATCGTAAATCAATTTTTGCCACCATCCCCACAGCTGGAAGTCAGTGGGAGAAACTCTTGACTTCCCTGAATTCTCACAACAGTGAGGAGTACTGGGTTTGCTGGTGGCACCCTGATCATTTGATTTAGCATGGCCCCACTAGGCACACTAAATCAAACCTGGAAGATCAACTGCCAATGTGTTGATCTTCCAGTAAGTATAAACATGCTCTTACAATTCACTTGTGCAAAAGTGGAACCCTGAAGTCTCATTTCACTGTATGTTTTCAAAACTCTATTATATTGCACCATATGAGTTAAACAGTAAATATGTACAGTAGTCGTTTGCGTTACGTGAAGGTTCCATTCCCACCGACCCTCATATAATTTGAATTTCACAAAAGTTGGGCAATGGCTTTTTCCCTGGCAGAATGCATGTTCCGTACCGGGGAAGCAGCAGGAGCACCTGGAGCTCCTTTTGAAAGACAAGTCCCAGGGTTGCAGGGGGCAGTTGAGGAGGGTTAAGTCTGGTAGTGGATTGGGGCTGTGGGAGGGGGGGCAGGAGGGTTAAACCTAGGTTGGGTTAGGGCTGCAGAGGGCATGGGGGATGGAGTTGAGCAGGGGCCACACAGGGGTGTTTGAACTGGGGGGGGGGGGTTGAGCCAGAGCCTCTGGTGGGGGTGGTAAGCTGGAGCTGTGCTCTGGTGGTGAGGCGGGGGCGGAGGGGTTGAGCCACAGCCACCCATGGGTGGTGAGCCAGGCCGGGGGGGGGGTTTCAACTGGGACCATGTGCAACTGGGGAGGTTGAGCCAGCACCACAGAGGAGCAAGATTTTGAGTTGCCCTTAATTTGTGTTAATGAGAGTTAAGTGCAACTCGAAATTGCGCATTTTGAGGGTTTACTGTACATGAAAGAAAGCCAAGCATTTCCCTCCACCACCACAGCATAGATACATCTTTCAATGTCTAAATCCACTGAGCATCTCAAAATGTACTTTTCAAAACTGAGTTAAATCTTGCGAAGTCTCTATGGAGGAAAGATGATCTTGTTGGTGTGTTAGAAGTAGCCTTTAGACAGAGATGACCAAAATAGTCTTCCAGGTCACCACAGAACTGTATTACATGTGTAGGAGTGGTCGAGCAGAGAGCCCCTGATACAGGACAGACTCTTCTGCGGGGCAAAGAGGAAAGGTTGAATTTCAATAGATATAACACACTTAAACCCAGAGGGGCTGGAAGCTAGTGACAAATCAAACCTCACATTAACTGACACAAAAACTCTCATTATTTTACAGTTAGACATCCATGAGTAACTCAGTCATCTGGAGAGATGGAACCACTGACACTTTTGCTGATGGCAACTTTAATATGATTAGAAGAAAATAGTGAGAGACAGATACACACAAAACACACAGGGAACTGGCTGAAAACTTTGTTACCACTACTTTGAAATTCAAAAAGCAGTATCGCCTTGTTCAAATAAGAGTCTAATAAATTCTCTCTTCTGATTCTATTAAACAAACCAAAAACAGTACACACCACTCTAGGACATTTTTATCTTTAAAAATTTTAGGCTAAGCAGCAGCAGCCACACAAATATGAAAAAAACACCTTTTTCTTACGAACAAATAAAATACTATTTCACTGCCTTACAAAACAGCAACAGTCATAATACAGTCTTACTCCTGCGTAGCTCCTTTCATCTGAAAGGATTTCAAAGCACTTAAACTGATATTAGATATTATAAAGTAGGATCATTTTAATTCAGATATCTCTGGGATGGAATGCAATAGCAGGTCAACAGGACACAGAAGTGCTACACAATAGGTTAGCTAAGAATGTAAAACGATATTTTAAATATCAGTCTGTCTGTGTCTGTTTCCAGCTGGAAATGTAAAGAGAATAAACTGTAGATTATTACAGTCTACCTATCTGTCTGTCATTACTTAATACAGTTAACTCTACACATTTTCTTGAAAACCGCTCTTCCAGCTGTACAATGTCCTTTGCCTTTACATCTACTCTTCTTCAGTGGGTTCACCTGTGACTCAGGAAGATCAGCACCAATTTCTCCAGCATAGCACCCTCTGGAATGCTGGGTTTTTACTGATTCAGGAATAAGAGAGAGGTTACTCACCTTGCCCAGTAAATGAGGTTCTTTGAGATGGTTGTCCCTTTGGATGCTCCACATCACAGACATTTTCAGCAGCTGTACCCCAGTGGCAGTATACATGTGCCACAGATTTTGACTGGTGAGAACAGTCAACCTTTGTGTGCCAGCAGCCATCCTTCCGTTCCTTGGACAGGCCATATTGATCGAAAACAGGGAGGAGGAAGGAGCACCCGCAGGTACAACCATGTTATAGAACCTCAGTTACTGCACAGGATGAGTAACTCTTTCTTCTTCGTTGTCCTTGTCGTCTTTGTCTTCTTCCTGGAGCGTACCCGTTTATTTGCAAATTTGTTCTTTCATTTTTGGCCACGTATAATGTAGTTATAATGATAATCTGTAAATCTGGAATAATTTTAACTCAAAACCATGGAAGTTGAGTATTTTGTTAAAAGTATGTTAGTATGTTTTAGTGCCTATGAAGCACCAGAAGGCACCAGATTGAGAGCTGCAGAGATTACAATAATTCTCTTATTCATTTGAGACCTACAGAAAGAAGGCCTGCAGCGCAACCCACATTGCTCTACCATGGCCCTGGTCAAATTCTCCCTTCAGTGCTTATGTTCCAAATTGAGATTCTGAATCTGAAGTGGGTCTTACCCACAACAGCTCATTACCTAATAAATGAAATTGTTAGTCTTTCAGGTGGTATGGGACTGCTTGATTTTTTAGTCAACAAAGCCATTAGTGGTCCATCTCTTTTTGATCTGAACATATATTTTGATAGTCCAACTTTAGTCTGTCATTGTTTATTCTAGTTACCGAGAAGACATGCCATTCTAAGTTGAACAAATGTCAAAAATAATTCAATGACAACACAATAATGTTCTTTTATTAATACCAATAAACCAGATAAAGCAGGTCAGAACAATGACTAGAGTAAATTCCTTATACCATGATGTCCCTGATAAACAAATGGCTAAAGAGTTCACTGCTTGAGTGAGTTTCCCCTCTTATGCTGTAACATCCAATAACAACCTATTCCACCAATTTCAAAACTGTACTAGAGATGTTAAAAAACAAAGGCGCTTAAAACAAATAAGTTGGAAACCAGTATGCTTTACTGACGTCAGACAACAGAAATCCTTGTGAAGAATATCATGCTTTTCAGTAAAAAGATGTTTGCTTTGATGAAATATGTAGAGGTTGATTGAATACATAACACACAGCAAAATAAAACTGTGAACATGCTATGCAAATATTTCAGGGTCACAAAATCACTTAAGTTTGGTTTTACATCTGCTAAGGCTCAGTCTAGTGTATATTCTACCAATGAAAATGGATGGTTATCCAGCACAGGTCAGGGATGTTCACTAATACTTCACAGGTATAGAAGCACCTTACGTGAACTGCAATTATTTGACAGATTCACAGGTGTGTCATCCCACTGACATCATTCACCATACCAAAAATGTTTACTAGAATGCTGATATCTCTAATTCTTCCAGGTGAGCTAAGAGCAGACAAAATCAGAAAAGTAGGACAGATGCTCAGCTGGAGGATGACTGAACTACACTGGCTTAGAACTGCAGAGGTTTTAAGTCATAGTTTGGACATGCCCTAGAAAGACACCTAAGACACCCCTTAATTATACACAGCCTACAGCTTGCTGTTAACTGTGTAGTACACATGGTCCTGGTTTAACTCAACTGGACAGCCTAAGATGTGTTAAGAAATAAAAGATGTCCCCCATATAACCTTGTCCCTTCAGGGAAGCCCTACAGAGCAATTAAATGCTATCAGGTCATATGTGGAAATTTACTTTAAACGTCCGAGTTTTAATGAATTTGCAATACTGAGGTAATACTTTTTAATGTGGATCGGTTTTTAATTCACTACAGATGTAGGGCGCTATTGCAGCCTAGGAATTATTAACATTACAATAAATCACTTGGAGGAGGAGAAGTAGGGTTGCAGTAACTGTTTCTTGGAGGCCTGATTGGGATCCTGCCAAATGGCTAACATACAATACCCACAAAAACTATTTTTAGGTTAATCTAACAAAGAAATCTGCTAGTATTGTTTTGATAAATAGGCATTTCAGAGAAACATCAAATGTTTTAAATCCACAATTACATACTAAACACACTACAGTAAACCCTTGAGATATGCACAACCAAGCTGCATATGTCTTGGGTTACCACAACTACCCAAGAGTGGCAGCCTGACTCTTGCTCCTGTCAGGGCCAGCAGCCATGACTCAGGTTGCCGTCCTGACAGGAGTGGGGAAATTGCTTCTGTCAGGGCGGTAGACTGACTCTTGGCTGCCATCCTTGACAGGAGCAGTTTCCCAGTCCCCAGAGTGGCAGGGATCTGGGAATCAGGCAGCAGCCTGGCTCCCAGCTCCCTTCTGCTTGCAGAGCCAGGAAACTGAGCAGGGCAGCAGCCTTGGTTAGTTTCCTAGCCTTAAGGAGTGGAGGGGAGCTGGGAGCCAGGCTGCCGCCCTGGTCAGTTTCCTGACTCTGCAAGGGGAGGGGAGCCAGAAGGCAGGATGCTTCTTGGCTTCCAGCTCCCTACTGCTTGTAGGACCCGGGCAACTGACCAGCTTATAGCCCCTAAGCGGCAGGAGCTGGGAACTGAGCAGCAGCCTGATTCCCATCTACCCACCACTTACAGGACCCAGGTAACTGACCGGGCAGGTAACTGACAAGTGGCAGTGAGAGGGGAACCAGACTGCCCCCTGGTTCCCAGCTACCCGCTACTGTGGGAGCCAGGAAACTGACCAGACCTGGTGGGCTGGTCAGTTTCCTGGCTCCTGCAAGCCGGGATAAATTTCGTTGTCCCCATATTTTTTCACGGATAAGGAACTGGTGAAAGAGGGGGGTTTAGCCAGCAGAGGCACGTCCACATGGCCTCTTTACCGCCAGCAGACTCCTCTGCCGAGATCAAAACCTCTTTAATCTTGGCAGACCCCTCCACTGAGAGGGAAATCTAAACCCTATGCTAATTAGTCATGTTGAGTATGCAAATGGAAAGCCATTTGCAATTTCCAGAAACCTACTTAGCATAGCTCTGCCAGCAGCGGTGCTGAAGACCAGGTCTGTGTAGACACGGCCTTAGGCTGCTAACTGCTGAAGTTACTCTAAGTCCCACTTTCAAAAGGAGAATTTTGAAACATACTGAAAGGTTCTTTCTAGTTTGAATAAAAGATAACGGTACAATCAGAGTGCAAAACTGGCCACTTTCCATTTTAACACATTTGAAGTGTTACCAGTGGAAGCAGGCCATTCCAAATGAGGTAGGAGTTTCCTCTGGTGTCTTCTGCCAACCATTTCCCCTATTTAATATTGATGTACACCAGCTCACTTCTTCTGTCAGCTTCAACGTGCCTGCATGTTAATGGTGCTGCTTGCAAAGACTATCAATAATAACATCAAGATTTATTTAGGATAAAAGGAGTCACATGAATTTAAATACCTAATATGTTATTGTCATATTAGTACATGTTAGACCGTTGGAGCAAATACTATCTCTTAGCCTTGATGAATCTTGTCTCCATACAATACGTACACAGTCTACATCAGAGAAGGCCATGCAGATACAAATATTTCCAACCAAAAAAACTCTTCTCTATACACTGGAGCAAGAAAAAAAAAAGTCAACATTTGAGAAAAAGAAAGCAAAAGATAAGAATAACTATTACATTGGGGTTGATTATCATATCAGTTATTCATTTGAGACTAAACAATACAGCTCAGGACAGCCTCAGTGGCCTCAAGCATTTAGCATCAAATGTTAAACTCTTGGACTGTGACTGAATTGGAATTTGCAGCTGGAGGGGAGGCACCACAAACTAATCCACAAGGCTAGATTTGGCATAAAACTAAGGCAATAACATCTGTTGCCATCATGAACAACTAGTTGGTCAAGTTCAGCCCCAGGGGAGTCAGCAGCTGATAGGCTTCCTAATTTCCCCATTGACCCTGTTTAGGTGATGGGCCCCATGCATATTTATTTAATGAAACTCAATACTTTAATGACACTCGTATTTTCACAGGGACTGCAGTCAGCATCTTAGTCTTTGTTTAGTTAGAGCAAATTCCTATAAAAAGTGAAGATTTAGGAGGCAGTCTCTCTTCTTTGGAAGCCACGTTGTTAGGAGTAGATTTGCTCTCCCTAAAAACTATTTCTTAAGGTTACTGTTTACCCCACAGAGGGGAAGCCGTTCAAGTTCTGCTTCAGAATCTGAAGAAATGGTCTCTCTCATGAAAAGCCATTGCCTAATGACTAATATCGTTAGTCCTGCAGGTGCTACAGGACTGCTTACTTTGTTTTGTTTATTTCACATTCAAGTTTTTAAAGCACAAGTGTTCTAACACTATCGGCCAAATCTGTTCTCACTCTAGTCAATGGAAAACTCTTCTGAGTTCTATTTGAACAGGATCTGGCCCTGAATGTATATGTCATTGAACTAAAGTTGTTTTCCAGGGGAGAAGAGCAACAGACTTTTGGTTTAGTCATGACAAACAAAATACCTACAGATACCTTCAGTAAAGTTATTTCTCACTAAATAGAAAAGCTAATATATATTTAAAGTGTATATACTATCCATCATAATACGTGACTTAGAAAGCAGCTCAGCCACTGACTCACTGAGTGATCTTGGGCAATTCCCTTCACCTTTCTATCTCACTTTCCCTGTCTCTAAAATGGGAATAATGCTTATTCACTTACCTCACAAAGGTACTTGGTGGAATTCCTTAATTAGTTTATGTCTGGGCAGTGCGCTTTTGACACAAAATGCTAAGTAGTAATATTATTGATCCACACACAATATAGGTTTTCTATATTACATATTATGAAGCACCATAAATGTAGGCATATTGAAATATTTATATGGTGAGTCACATATATTGGAAGACTAAAGAGTATTATAATTCATACATGCTACCTAAGGATATACTAGTTATCTTTTTACTGAGATTCTATTTTTCCCATCTACGGCAAACACTTCCACTTTTTCATAAAATTAATAATTCAGGGAATTCTTTGAAAATGTTGGGGTTTGTTTTTGTTGAGTTCAACGTACAATCCTGCAGACTCCAAAACAATTAAAAATACTGTTTTAATTAAGATGCACAGAAGCAAACACACACCCAAAGTAAATGTAGCTAGAATAGGGTAACTTGAAGGCACTTTCACTCATAAATTCACACTAGTAGGTGGTGAGATGTGTGCTCAAAACAAGTTCCTATTGTGGTTACTCTTGGACCTCTGTAATCCAGCTACCCTCAGAAATACGGTATGCCAGATTATGTAATTTACCAGACTATGGAGGGTGCTGTGAGGTGAGGGTTCAGGGTCTGGGAGGGAGGGTGCGTGAATGGGATGGAGGTGTGGGTTCTGGGCATGAGGAGGATTGGGGTGGGATGCTTACCTGGTGCCCTGCCTGGGGGTACAGGTGTCTTCATACTGCTCCCTGGTACCTCCCTCCACTGCTATGGGAGCAGAGGAGGCAGGGCCAGATGGGAAGGAGGCAAATTGCAGCATACAGAGACGTTTCCTCCTTCCTCTGCTGGGGTCCGAACCACGGGTGTTCCCACATTGGGAACACACAGATTATAGAGGTTCAAGTATATTAACATAAACTAAACACTCCAGGAACGTGCAAGAGATTATTCAGATCTCAGAACAGGTTATTCAGAGCAACAGCAGACTCACACGAACAACTAGGAGTGAAGCATGGGATTAACTATATTCCCACGAGTAAGCAGTTCCATTGGCTTCAGTGGGACTTCTCCCCAAGTCTTTCCAGGATCAGGCCTTTAAAGTCTTTAGCTATGCAAAAGTGTTGCTCTGTAACACCCTCCTGTGGACGCTGTGGGCACCAACTAAAAAGTTGACAGTTCACATGAATGTTGTCCTCTTCAGACAGGATGACACGCATGCAAACCTTTCAGTTTGTGCCCACAGTGTCTACACAAAGGAGTTACAAAGCATCACTTCCAAGCACACGGCTGGTTCCCTTCCTCACACTTTGAACTACATGGCATACAGTCAACAAAACCCTTGTTTCACAAAAGAGCATAATTCCCCAGTCTGTACAACAGCTATGATCTGGGTAACAGTCAGCATCTCTCATGATTACAGTGGGTTTGTCTACACTTGCCCCCCCCCCGCCCCCCAGCTTCCAATTTTGAGGAGTAAAAGCACTTCAAAGTACCTGCATGCTGGCGCCTCAAAGTCTGACACTTTGAAGTTGCCGCGGGGGACAATTAGCCTAATGAAGTGCTGCATATTCACCACGGCAGTTCATTAGTAATCTCCCGTCACCCTGATCAACATGTCCCCTTTGAAGTTGGGGGCAAGCGTAGACCAAGCCAGTGAGAGTTAAAAGCATTCAGCTTCTTGCCCACAGCTAGCAAGGTCCTTCTCTAGAAATTCCGGGTGGAATTCCAAACTAAGGCCAAAAGTCAACTTTCAGATCCTTTGTTTTCTTAGCTGCCATTCATGACTGAGAAAACTAAGTCACCATTAATATTGCCCCATGCTTTATCCCCTCCATCTTAACAGGCGGGCACTGGCCAACCCAAAAAGACACAGTTGTCTGACCCTAACATCGGAATACATGCTATCCACATAAGCTATCAAGTCTGAGCTCTTTGGCCACCACTGGGAAATCAAGAATAGGGACTGGGCCACATGAGTGGCCTGTGGCTCACTGAGGTGCCACCTGCAGCCTGCTGATCCACTGTCTGCCTCCCTTTTGCTGTATAACATATAACCTTAGTGATAAAAGATCTGATGCAACTCCTTTCACAGGAAAAGGAAAGATTCGCACTGAGTTCAGCAGAAGCTGATCACTTGCTGAATGCCTCAAAGGTGTTCAACTATCAAGGTCTGAGAAATCTCACACTGGGGAGCAAAGTGGTGTTGACAGCTCGTTTCCTCTTGGAACATTCTGGAGTCTCCATGTCCTCCCCCCACTAGTCAGGGAAGAGGAGCATGAAACCTTCACACCTGTCATCACCACCTAGCTAATGTTGTTGCAGAGCTATGGGCTAGAAAGCACTGGAATCAGTTAAAAAATTAAAAAAGTTGTACAATCCTGGTCTAATATTCCATATTCCAGTTTGAGCTCAGAACTCAGCAAATTTTTATGGCTGGGTTATTAATGCCTGAAAATATAAGTTTATAATAGGAATGCTGACAGATGCTTCACTACAGCAGGGCTATAGGGCATTGCTATAATCATCAGATTTAATGAGAGCTGTTAATATCACCTCAGTCAAAATGGTTGCCCTGGGCCTGACTTCTTGGACCGTGCACAGGTGCTCTCAGCCAAAAATGTAATGAAGGTTATTACATTATCAACGAGGCACAGATGTGCATCCTGTTTGAGCTCAAGATGGTGTTATTGCCAAGTGCATAGCACTTTCAGTGGGTCCCTGGCTGGTTTATATCAATATGCTGTTCCACCTCAATGAACCCGCGCACAGCCTTCTGCTTTCCCATGACGCAGCCAGTTAGAATGTTTAAGAATGCAAAGAGGCAAGACTATCAAAATGCAGGTGAAGCAAAACAAAAAAAGCAACCCTGGGTCTTTTTTACATTCATTAAAAAAGCCAAAAAGAAAAAGGAAAAAAAAAACCTTGACTTGATGCACTTAGATTTGAATTGCTTCAACGTGTTAAAATAGGCATTTTCTCTTCTGTAGGCAAGCAAACAAAATATGCTTGACTGAAAAAATCTCCCTCTCTCTATATAGTAATGAACCTTCTTTGCCTGGAATCCTGACAATTTCTTCCAGAGTTTTTTCCCCTTTCACTTTATCCGTGACTCACCTTCACCTTTCTTGGCATCATCCAAGACATATACACAAGTCATTATTTTTTAGCATCTCTGAAGTGTTTACAGCACACATATACACAGGTAATTAGTATCTGAAACCTCTGAAGAAGTGTGTCTTACCCATGAAAGCTCATTACCTAATAAATAATTTTTTTAGTCTTTCAGGTGCTCCAGGATTGCTTGTTGTTTGTGAGGTAATTAGAAGTAGATCAAGAGTTCATATGACTGGTATCTACTCAAATAAAAGAAATGAAATGTGCTTGTGCTGAAAACAGCACCAAGGCATTCTGAAGTTGATTGGAAATGAGCCATACAGTGTCCACGGAGTCCATTTTTCTTCCTCCTTTGTTTAGCTATGACCACAGACTGGGCAACGATGTGCTGCAGGAGCTGTGAGGCAAATGAGAAATGGCATCTCATCAGAATGAAGTGATGTGAGAACAAGGGAGGAGAAAGGCTCACTGACCTCAGCTAGGGGAATGAAGTTACTCTGTTCTCCAAAAATACACATGCATTATGTGGGCCAACATGTAAGGAATGGAGACAGGTTTGATTAACAGCACTCTAAATTCTACTGCATCAAAGGTTATCAGTGACTGAGCAAGGAAATGAGCTGTATGTGTGTGAGAGGAACTAGGATGTCACAGCTACATAAGGAATTTGTAAGGCTGAATTTAATCTCACTGGAGAGTGAGGTGTGCACTGCTTCCCTTCCAGTCTTCCCACATTACAGTGACCACTTATATTTTTACTAGCCATTACAATTCAGATGCTTGCTTAACTGAAAGCTATTTTTACTTTCCAAACCTCCCCACACCCTGGGGACAGAGAGGTGGGCTTGGACAGCAGGAGGCATCAGGTTCAACATAAATAGATGAGAATGAAGCTGAAGACACTGGGTGAAACTCTTTAGCCTGTACTATGCCGGAAGTCAAAGGATAATTGTTCTTTCTGGCCTTGAAATAAAAAGGCTACACCATGGTCAGCACTGCATAAAGCTGTGCAATAGGGACAAGCAGAATGGGTGCTGAGGAATAGCCAGGGGTGTACAGTGCTCTATCCCACAGGTAAGTATGGACACAGGATACAAAGAAGCAGGTGACCTCATTAGTCAGTGCTGAGATCCTGGACGCTGTAGGTCCATAAACTCATGGGAGGCAAGCCGCTACGCTCAAATATCCCCCAAAACAATGATTTGATCTAGCTGGACAAACCAGTCGGTGTATGCAGAAAAACACAAAACCAAAACCTCAGCTTTTTAGCTGGTTTCAGCGTATGCTCTGCCTACACTATCTCTTTTTCTGGTGAGGGGTGTGGGCAAAAAACTAAACTTCCTTGACTGACATGAATTTCACCAACAAAAGTGCCAGTAAAGCTCTCCTGCTGACTTAGCTAACGCCACTCACTGGGGGTGGTTTAACTAGGCTGGCAGTACATCCTTCTGGTTTCTGATCATGCAGAGGCATGGCTGCAGCAGTTCAGATGTGGTGCTGTTAAGTCCGTACTGCAGATAAAGCCATAGAATGTAGCTGTAGCAAATGGGTAATAGGGGAAGGTGAGGGAAGAAAAAAATACAGCTGCGTTCTTTTAGAAGATTCATTCTCTCTAAAGCTATGGCTAAATGACCAGTGCTGGAACCAGACTGACCGGGTGGTTAACTCTTACTGCTGCAGCCAAGAAGAGGGAGCTGGGGTGGAGGTCACTTCACTCAAACCAAGGAAAAGAAAGGGACAGTCCTACCTATAACAGAGGAGGAGATGAGCTTTACTTGCCTAACTTAGCCCCTGGGGAACAACTACTGGGTTGGTGATGGAGAACAATATCTTCATTTTGCGTTTCTCTTCAGTAAATACAGAGCACTCCTGTTTTAGGTAATTTTAGCTACTTAGTGTACTCCCTTACATTTTCCTATTACTCACCATCCCAATGAGTAGACATGTCTCTACTATTTCGTTACATAAGACAGTCACTGTGCAAAGAACTCTCTCACCTTGGACTTCTGTGGGTAATGTGTCTGCACAGGGCCCTGACTTTGTGAACCAGCTTCTGTGTGTGCAAATTCCACACTAGCAATGGTTCCTACAGGACATTTTATCACTTAGTCTATTTATGCATTGCAAGCAAGAGTTTCCTGTTGTAACTTAAGAACTGTAAATGACCCATTTATGCACTAAAGCAGCATTTCCCAAAGTGTGGTCCACAGTCCAGTACCACTCCTTGGAAAAAAATACCGGTCCTTGGAAAAGTACAAATTATCGCTATGTACTATTATTATTGAGAATAAATAATAAACAGTGAACATTTATTCATTTTTCATTCTTTTTTTAATATGCGTTTATATTTTTGGGATGCAAAAAGAGGTACTGGAAAAAAAATGGGTCCCATCTATATAAAGTCTGGGAAACCATGTACTAGAGGATATGTTTAATATCTAGTTTTGAGCCTAACTAGTGCATACAAAGGAGGCAGGGATAGTTCTGTGGTTAGAGCATTGGCTTTGTAAACTCAGGGTTGTGGGCCTGATCCTCGATGGGGACTTTCAAGGGTCTAGGGCAAGTCAGATTTCAAAAAAAGAAAAAAACTCTGTCTAGGATGGTGGTAGGTCCTGCTGTGAGTGCTGCGGTCTGGACTCCATGAGCTATGTATATCTCCACGTTTCAAGATGCTCAGCTATCAAAAACTAAGCCGTCATGAGTGGCATTGGCAGCCCATTCTTGTGTTGGGAACTTCTTCATTGTTACCACATTTCTTGCACTCTGATCTCAAAGACCGGCATGAATTCTTCACAGCTGTTGTCAAAAAAGATGGCCAGTGAGGGATGCCAGAGCATAACTGCCTGATTTACCTCAAAATGCCACAGCGCTTCCAGCAATCTAGCACATCTCCAAAACATTCTGAATGACCAGACACACTGCCTTTTCCTTTTCCTGTATTAGGTTTTTCCAAATAATGGTTTACTGTAACATAGGGATGAAAGAGGTGCACTTCAAAACTTTATAAACACACTCAAACAAACCAGCAGCCAAGAAATTGTAAATGCAAATGGTTTCATTGCCTGCTAAGACAGCTGAGTAATAAAATCAGCATCACGGCTAACAAATAATGTCTGGTTAAAACAATGGTCATTATATCTACTTTTCTGCTGCACTTTCTTGAACAACGTAGTTTTGTATGGAGCTCATTACCATGTAATCACAGAGGGGGTACTGGAAGAGAAGACAGACTTGGTGTTATACAGACATGCACTTATTAAAGAAGCATTTGCTTGAGCAGTTTGGATTTTTTGTTGAATTTCCTAAATCTTTTGCACTGCTATTTCTTTTCTTTACTTCACATAAATGATTTCCTTTACCAGTTCCAAGTAAAGGAGGCAATCAGTATGTCCGTAAGAATGCATGAAAAATTCCCCCTTATCACAGACCAGGCACAACTGTCCTTGGGTGGCTGACAAGAAGTTACAGGAATTGTTCCAAATCCCAGTTGGGAAAAAACATTTATTTTGCAACTTTGCTTCAGCACAACCCCAATCACAGCAAGACACTAAAAAGAAGCAGCAACAGGACATTGTTTAATATACATACTAATGAACAAACCTATCAGGACATGTGTAAGTCATCAATAAGATCAAGAACAATAGTTAAAATATTCATCCTTCTGTCCAAATAAGACACAAGATGTTGAGTGGCTTTAAATTATCTTGAAGCATTTCATAATACTGATTTGTACTGCCATGCAGTAGAATCTGATTCATCCCACACTCTGGATATTGCATCTTGTAAAGGCTGAAAGCATTGTACAGGCAGCACGTAAAGCTCTGATGGTGGATATGCTTCCTTTAAAACAGGGGGTAAGCAACCTTTGGCGGAGTACCATAATTTGACCTTATGCCCTCTATCTATGGTCCAAGTGCCGGTGATATTTTTTAAAGTCACTGACAGTCCTACTGACAACAGCTTCGTTAATAAATAAAGATGCAGCACTTTACCGTTTAGTTGGTAGCATTAGTTGGGCTTTTGCTAATCCGCAGGCAGCATGGCTTTGAGCAAGCTCCTGGCTATGTGACGGAGGAGCAGTAGGGCTGAGCTCCAGCCGCACGTGCTGACGTAAATCAGCTTGTGTGCCACCCTTGGCACCCGTGCCAGGGGGCTGCTGATCCCTGCTTTTGATATATGTATAGACACACACGCATTTTACAATACTGTTCCCCAAACTTACATTTCACAAAAAGGAAGGTGTGAGGAAGGTGTAACTACACAGTGTGATGTTAACCTGTGGAACTTTCTGCCAAATGGTGTAAACAGAACTTACAGGGCAAAATATATGATAAAATATGTTTAGGTGTTTGGTCCTAGAAGGTTCTGAGTACATGGGCTTTGCATTGAATCTGATGTTTACTTTAAGCATGTCAAGTCCCATTGAAGCAAACAGAACAGATTACACAGTGGCTTTAAAAGCTTTGCTAGATCACAACCAGGGTGCTTAGCAACTTTCAAGATCGATCCTTACATAAATAATAGGCACATCAATGGTAACATTATTTAGCACAAAAAGCTAAGGGATCTGAATCTTCATGTTTCAAGGGCCCAGATCTGCAAAGGAACCAAATTTAGACATCTAGGCACCAGTTCCAGGCACCGTTTTGGTCTATAAAATCACTGCTCAGTTGTTATGCTATCAGAACCTGCATTTTTTCCTGTAAGAACTCCTTCCATCAGTTTCTGTCACTGCTGGCATCCCCAGCATCCTTCATCACTCAGACTTGCAAGCTGGGGGTTTATTTTTTACTCCTTCCCCTGGCCACACATCCAGAGAGCTTCTAAATGCTGACACTTTCCTCCTCCTGACTTTTATTGTCCAGCCTCATGAACTAATCTTCCTCTCCCTCCCTGATTATATTCTGTCTTGATCAGTGCAACATCCCCCTCACACCCTCCCAACACACACAGATCCAAAGTAAGCCCCTAAATTCATCTGCCTTGCTAGAAGACTGATCTTCCATCTCTCCTCTCTTGACCCTATTCACTGGCTTTCCAGCCAATATAATACCAAATGTAGGCTTCTTGTTACCACCTGCAAAGTTTTACATACATAGGGATGGGCAGAGTTATCTTCACCTCACACCACAGTGACCCTACTACCTCCGTTGCTCCTATGGTCTCAGTCTCATCTACCTATCTGCCACATTTTTACATTTGTTTCCCCATCTTCTTTCAGGCGGCCCCTTCCTGAGCCCATTCACAAGGACCCTACTCTGTCTGCAGCTAAGTCCATTTTAAGATCCAGTGAGGATCTCCTGCTATCTTAGCTAACACCACTCAGAGCCGTACAGCTACACCTGCCTTGGGGATTCATATATAAACATCCTTACTGTTATTCCTCTTCCTCTGAGCTAAACGTGAGTCTCTTGGTGCAGGAACTGCCAGTTAGTCATTGGACTACTACACATAATGACCCCCTCCACAAACGTACTCAAATAAAACCACTAGAAACTGGTTAAATGTCTGATTACATGGGTGGGGGAAATATGCAATGAAATAGACAAAGTAAGCAGAGGGAAATATATATTTATATTACTTAATGCTATGGAAACTTTAGAAATTATTTGTAACAATAGCGGAGAAACAATTTTTAGTCAGAGGTGTGAATTTTAAAGTGGACAATGTGCCTTGCCTGTAAAATCATCTATTTATCCAAAAATATTCAGCATAGCAAACAGCACAGAACATTTCTCCCAATCTCTTCCAAACAGACCAGGCCAAATTCCACTCTCATTCACACCAGCATAAAATCAAGACTAACACTCCAGCCTGAAAAGACTTAATCTGGAGTTACATGGATTTAAGAGGGGACAAAATTTGGTCCGAAAGTTACAGAAGTGAGACAATATTTCCATTCAGTCTTCAGCTTTTCTGTGACAGTCCTACAAAGCAAAATATTTGTGATGGAGTTTTTAGTGTGACGTGAGCACTGTCTCTTCAGGAGCTGTACCTGTGCCAAACTGATTTACACTGGGCCAAAAGCAATAAGAACTTTCAGCCTTTTGGCTTTACTCAAACAACAGTGTAGAGGTGAAAGCGTCCATGGGCCAGATGTTCAAAAGTGTATTCGGGGATTTTCAAAGTGCCAAGGGGCTTACCACATTTTTAGGCACCTAATCACCTTTGTAAATCTGATACTGTATGCCAATATCATGCCACTGCTGGGAAACATGCTGACTCCCTCCAGACAGCTTTATAGAAAAGTATCTGCATAAGTACCATGAAAGTGAAAAGGATCTGTTAGTTCAGTTGTAAAAATCTGTAACTTATTCATAGGACAAAATACAGTATGAAAATCACTCTCTCACAAGCAAGTAAACTCTTGTTAGAGTTCCTTAGTTGCTGCCTTTGGAAGGAGAAGAGATACTGCTGTTTGCTTTGCCAAAGGAGAGACAATGTGTATCAATCCTGCAGTTTCTAAACCCCCTGAGCTGTCAATATTTCTTCTTTTATGCATTAGGCAGCTGTTTTTCTTTGGAAGGTTCTTGGAAGACATATGACATGAATATAGGCTGATGGAACGTGGGCGTGACAAAAGAGTGCCAGGGCAAAGCTTGCACACAGACAATACCCTCAGGTCCTCATTTAACACTTTTCAAAACTCCTCCACCTCAACTAAGTCAGAGTGGGAATTGACCTCATCCTGCTGTCGAGGGGGAGATTCCTTCAACATGCAGCCGCCTCCAGAGGCCAGTGCACAAACAGAGGGTGGAAGGAGGCCAGCCTTGGCACAAGCACAGCTGTGACACATCCTCACATGTTTAAGGGCTGCAAAACAAGCCACCCTACATTTACCCTGGGAAAAGAAGAGAGAGTTTTTTTTTTTGTTTCATTTTAAATGGATTAAAGATACTACATTCAGAAGCAGTGTGTGCACACAGAAACATGCACACATGTCCAGTTAAAACTATTGTAACATAGCCGCGAAGGTATTTTGATTTCTTTTAAAGTGTGACTAGAATGATTCAGTAGACTAAATGCCAGTTCCATGCACTGCAATCAGAATTAAAATTCTGTGTTTTACCATAGCTGCATGCCCTGCATTCTGAACAGGTTACTAAAGAGGACTGACTACAAAAGGAAAACATGTTATGTGGTGTTCATAGGTAGCTGTAAGTTCTTTGTCACCCCCACAAAATGCAGCAGAAAGAATTCTTCTCCTGTAAGCTTTCTATCACATTTTTACACTACAGCCAACAAGGACACAACTACTGTATAAATTTCACATACAAAATTTGGAAGTAGAACTATAGCACTGGCTCTTCAGGCCCAAAATTATAAGCCTTTAGAACCCGCACTAAGCCAGCACCATGCTAGCTGATGGTAGTAACAACAGCACTCCTTTATGCGATCTGAGTAAACATCACACGTGCGTGTACACACACACACACACACACACACACACACACACAGAGCCAGAACATTACAGCAGAGCTCACTGTAGCACTTGAGAGAAATACCAAGGCTGGAGCCATTTTAAAAGGAAAGAATAAACTATGTTGCTTCATAGCTGTTGCAGCTATTCAAATTGGCAATAAATTTGATTGATGATGCAGATTGACGGTCCTTAGGCATCAGAAAAGAATACACCATTACTCCTTCCATACAACACTGAAATTAGCTAGGTGCACTGGGAGGAGAGAAACCACTCACAGATTCATCAGCTGTCTTTGATGGTAGGCAATAAGCGCTAG
Organism: Carettochelys insculpta; assembly: GCF_033958435.1. Taxonomy (NCBI): domain Eukaryota; kingdom Metazoa; phylum Chordata; order Testudines; family Carettochelyidae; genus Carettochelys; species Carettochelys insculpta. The sequence goes on from NC_134139.1 coordinate 96,444,932, forward strand.
ACCAGACGGATCCAGGTCTCGTTAAGTAAAGCTTTGTTGATGGATATTAAGTTTTACATTTCCTTTCCCATCATGTTGCCCCACAATGCTCCCACATCTGAGGTGATGGATTAAGCCGGAGAAGCCACATGGGGAGGAGGAATCCATTGGGTGCACAGAGACAGGCATGCACTCATACAGATGACTGCGGATGCAGTGTATTCTTCGCCATCTAATAGATGAGAGAAATTCCTCCTGCAGCTTTAAAGATGGAATGGGAAGCAGAATTCTATACACTTTTCTCCCCATTTACCAGAGAGGCAGGAAGGGCTTCAAGTGATTAAGTGGTTCATTAATATCAGTGTTTGAGGAAATAGTGATTTAATTGTTAACCAACCTCATCATCCTAATAACTACATTCTAAACAGCCCAAAAGGAAGGCAACTTTCTGCCATGTCACCAAAGACATAAATTAACCACATTACATAGGATATAATTATACTAATTAGTAATTATGCCATGAAAATACTATTTATGTGTTTGTGCTCACCCCTCGCCCAATTCTAAAACCTGCATGTGAAACACTAGCTCAGCGGGGGCACAGATTGGAAATGCACTGTTATCACTTATGGATTAATTTCATTAATACAGTCTTCACCTGAAACCTGAGCTCATGTCAAGGTGTTCTTTTTACAAACTCACAAGTGAACTCCAAGCAAAACTGGCCAAAAGATCATCTCCCTCTTTTTAAATTTAAAACTGACGTGCAGATCATGTTGTGTGTCTACTGCCCATGTTGGGGTGTGTCTACACTAGACAACTTTTAGCCACAGTTAAAAGCTGTCTAGTGTAGACATACACCCTCTTTATTGGCCCTTTTGCTGACAAAACCGTTTACATTGAATGACTTTAGCAACTCAGCTGTCAGTGCAACTGTTGCTAAATACTTTTGTCGACAAAAGGGCCCACAAACAAACGTCCACTCCCTATGAGTGGCATGCTCACCTGCTGACAAAGTATTGTTTACACTAGGGCTTGGTGTGGCAAAGCTTTCGTTGTCCAAGCTGGGGAGGGGATGGATGGCAGAGATTAAGCACCTGTGAACAACAAAAGCTTTGCTGCTCAATTGTCAGTGCATACAAAACCATAGTTAATGCGTATATTGCTCTCGGGGCTTATGTACAGTATGTGCAAGCTTGTTTGGTTTACACTTGAAGCAATAACATCCAGCAGAATGGGTCGATGATATAGTAGATTGGTGCTGAGCCAGCCTACAGAAACTAAGCCACTCTGCACTGGACAGGGAAAGATGGAAAGAAATAGCGAGAGAGTCATCGTACACCAATGGATGCTGTGTCCATGGTTGTTGAGGATGATGGTGATGATGAGAGCTTTCTACACACATTTGCATTGGGGGTCTGGATGCTGTCAAAGCTTTCACAGCTCTGCTTAATCTATTCAGTTAGAGGCAGGCCCTACGTAATTCCTTTGACGCGTCTGGAACCATGCTCTGAGGGGGGGGCAGTAGCATCTGACATAACCGTTTAACCAGTTTGAACAGAAACAGTCAAAGGCCAGTTGTGACTGAGCGGAAGGGGAAAAGTAGTGGAAATGCTCACTGATGGAAATGCTTGACTGTCAGTTTTTCTGCCTACCATTGTCATTTGGTATTCTTCACTGATTGTAATTGCTGGAAAATGACAGGGTTTTGTTTGTCCCTTTGGACTAGTAGGCCGAAATTAGTGGTTGAACAGCTCTGCAGTTGACTCATTACCATAAAAAAACAGCCAGTCGGGTGTGAGTGGAGGGGGAAGGATTGGACCTGTTATTACAGGGTGGAAATTGTTATATTGGTGAAAAATCTGACTGCCTAAATCATCCAATTACACAGTACCTAATCCATTTAACATGTGATGTTTGGCAGAAAATAACTTTATTGGGTAAAATATAGAATCTTGGTACGTGAAAGGTTGCTCAGGACAAAATCATGGGCTGGTACTTATGACATAAGTTCCTGGCTGGACAACTAGCTCTTTCTTAATCAGCCTGTTCTTCCAATGAATGTATTTGGATGAACAGTAGCATTTGAAAAACATCAGTGCAGGAAAATGCTGTTTACTTAGAAGACTTTATTTTTCCCCATCACTGTCTAAAGAATGACAATACCAGACTGTCCTTGTTGAGATGCATGCACAGATCTCTCCTCCCTGTGCAGACTGGAATGAGAGGGAAATCACAAACTCATTTGCAGCACCATCCTCAACTTCTCTTGCCCCTTGAAGGGTTCTTGAGCATGCATGGGGGAGGAAGAGGTGGCTGGAAGGAAAAGGACATTGTCCTCCTCTCCCTTAGCCCTCTGGCCAATCCCCAGAATATGGTGCCCATATGTACACCAGGTTTGTACAATTTTGGTGGTGCAGAGACCATGTTCAAGCAAAGCCAGCTTGTCCATGGGATGGACTGCGGCAACCATCCTCATTTTGTGCTTGAGAGGCTCCCACAGTTTATGAGTACCTGCAGCAGCACCAGGCAGCCTTGTCTCAGCCCACTTGCTGGCTCCAGGGATCCCTTGGAGAGGGGCGGGAAGCCAGAATGACATGGGGTGGGGTCTTGAGAGCTAGGGTGGGGGAGACTGGACTTGGTTGCTCGTTGCTGCCAGGGCCAGGCTCTCCACTAAGCCCTCAAAATGCCCTGGAGCCCATGTTCCCCTCAAAGTGCTGGGCCTGGGGGAGCTGCTTGGATCTGTCTTATGGCTCTAAATATGTAAGCCCAAACACAGTGGAGCTTGGCTCATACTCCTGAGTATGGGTGGATCACAGGCACATGGACCCATATAATTCATCGTCTATGATAACATAGTCTGCGGATGCATTATTCTGTCTTCAGTGTCTCTCTGCAGTGGGTGTAGACACCATTTGAGGGAGCTCCTCTAGCACAACTGCACTAGCTCTGTTCTGCCGTGGAGCCAGAAAACAGAGCTACTGAGGGCAAGAGTATGAATAAAGGCACTAGTGACCCTGGCAGTCAATCAGGTGTGCACGCGGGGGTTGAGACTTGCAGCCTTTTCTTTATTGAGGGAAAAAAAGGGGGATCTCCACCAGGGCCTATCATGGAACACGCAGGAGAAAGTTTCTATTATTGGACAGAATGATCCGAGCCAACAATACTGTGAAGTCATATAACACTTCTCATGTTCAGATCTCAAAACACTTCACAAATGCTGAAGACTTATCCCCTTTTTACAGAAGGGAAAACTGAGGTACAAAAAGGTTAAGAGCCCCTTCTTGTGTACCAGCGGTACAGAAACTGACTTCTGTGAATTTTCTACCTTCTCACCTATGGTACCAGCACAAACAAAGCAGGCTAAATTGTTAATACAGTAGATTCTTTCACATCTGGCTGCCCCAGGACCAGGAGGTTGCCAGATATTCAAATATTCTGGATAATAGAGAGGTATACCTAGCAATGCATAACACTAAAGAAAAACAAGATTAAATATTAAGAAACAAATAAAAATGTACGCAGAGTACTTTATTTAGTAATAACCGTAGTATTGTTCACTGCAAACTTACACTGCATCTGCTGTATTTATTTGTATTTACTTTCACTATCTTTTACTTATGGAAAACATAACTAAAATTTATTTATGGTTAAAATGCCGGTTATTTGCGAGTTCCAGATGATAGAATGCCAGTTAAGACAGAGTTTATTGTAACGCTACTATACCCAAAAGCATCGACAAAAAACACAAATTAGGTTCGTCATAAGGTTTGAAATAAAAAAAAAGAAAACTCTTTGCTAGAGTAACAAAGTTTTACCAGAGAAATTGGTGTTCTAATATATATTTTATTTATCTATGAAGCTCATTTTCCATGAACGATTGAAATTCACAATCACAGAATGTGCCCAAGGAGTTTCCAGATAAGCTAATACATGGGGGAAAATTTTGTACCACCAATATTTTTGAAATTTAGCAGGCACAGTTCAATGTACAAATACAGATGTCTAGCTGTCTGCTTCTATCAATCATGCATAATGGGAAACACAGGGCCCTATAGGAGACAGAGTCAGTTTCTCCAGCCATAACCGTGGGGTAAGGATCATGGCCAGTGCACCAGAAGAGAGCCTGCAGTGGCCCTAAGCACTCCTGCACTTCACCCGAGGGCTGTGCTCTGTGACACTAACTACACAGCGAGGGAGTTCCTTGATTGCAGGTGTTTACAAGACAAATACCTCGATCTGCAGTGGGATTGCAGGGTATGCATTTTACTGACACATTGTAAAAGATGTGAAGAAAGAAGGTCAGGGTCTGAACTCAGGGGTGGGAAATGGTTAGGTGTGTATGAATGAGAGGAGCAACTCTGAGTGCAGTTTTAGCCTTTAAAAAGACATATACTGGAAATTGTAGGCCCCTGCCCCTCTCCCGCCTTATTTGTTTCTAAGGTTGATTTCAGCACAAGCAGGGAAGAATTCATACACATGCAGGCCAGCTACAGTCAGGCTGCTGGAATAATAAGATGAGGCACTAAAGAAAGAAGCTATTTTGCTTGAAGCAATTTTTTTTTACCCTGTCTGGTATAAAAATCCATTTTTCAAATCACTTTCATTTTATCATTTGAGCAAATGAAAGATGATCCTGAGAATCAATTGCCCATTTGTTCCGTCAGAGATCTCACTGTATGACATAAATTATGTACTTTAGAGACCTGGAAGGAGAAAGAGGCTCCATTCTAAAATGTAATTTCCAACCTGGGCACTCACTTGTAGCCTGACAAATGAATTTCAAGTAGCTTAAATGTTTAGAAAATAACTTCCAGTTTGAAACAAAAGCCTCTATGAAGTATTTTCTATTTCTTTTTTTAACAGTGCTTCACTAACTAGAGGAAAAACATTTTAGCTTGTTTTATGCAACATACACAATAGTTTGTTAAAACTAATTTAGTTCCATGCTTTTAAGAATAATTTTTCAAATGTTTTTGGGAGCTCATCTCTGACTAATCTAATAGGCATGATGTGACTAAAAGCTTGTGCAAGTGATGACTTAATCCCATTTAATATTCTACTTGTGCATTATTGATGTCTAGGGAACAAGTGTCCCCAGGTAACAACTCGGTAATGCTACAGGAAACACTGAGCTAATTTTTTTCTGCTGCATTTAGCACTCCAGATTTTAAAAAACAAAGCCTCTTTCTGCTTCATTATTAACAATAGTCATCTTTTCAGTGTTCACTGGTACTGACAACACATAATAGAAAAAAATCTCAGATTGGTAAAAAATAAGTCCTGTGAACTTGAGGATGACAACACATCCTACTGTTTTGACTAGTTCGAACACAACTATTTTAATCAGAATTTTAGAAAGACCAAGGAAAACCTGTTGATCGGCATTTGCTGACAATACGAAGTGCAGCAGACATTCCCGTGCATCTGTCATGAACCTGACAACCCAGTTATAAGATGTTTAATTAAATTGGTTATTGAAATTCCACTTGCTCAATGCATCATTTTCATTTGTCTGTCTCTGCAGGACTAGACGTGTGTGTGTGTTCAAGAGAGCAGCCGGCTCTTGCTCGCACGGGTGGGAAAGCATTTTTCCTTTAAGTTCAAAGAACGAATGTAGGCAAACCAGACCTGTTCCACCTGTAAATTGACTAGCTCACTAGTGTGAGTAACAGAGCGGGAGCCGTGCTAGTCTATAGACTATCAAAACAAAAAAGCAGTCAAGTAGCACTTTCAAGACTAGCAAAATAATTGATTAGGTGATGAGCTTTCGTGGGACAGACCCACTTCTTCAGACCATAGCCAGACCAGAACAGACTCAATATTTAAGGCACAGAGAACCAAAAATAGTAATCAAGGTTGACAAATCAAAAAAAAAAAAAAATCCAGGTGAGCAAATCAGGGCAAATCACTAGTGTCAGTTTTTAAAGAGCAACTGCACCTACTACAAGTAGAACTGTTAGTCCAGATGACAGCGTCTTACCAATAAAGATTGTCCACGGACCTAAAGCTGCAGGTTTTAACTTGCAGGTGTTAGGGATTTAGTAAACCAGATTCCACATTCCCTTTTAATTTAAATACATACCCCCTCCACATGCAGCCTGACATCATGACATGCCCTGGGGGACATAAGTGAGTATCAGCAGGGTCCACACAGTCAGAGCACAGCCACTTGGAGTGCTGTAGAATTACACCCCAGCTTGCCAAATGGAAATTGCATATGTAGACATGCCCCTCAGCGTTTGCAGGACTGGGGCCTCATCGTTGGAAATCAGAGCAGAAATTTTAGAGAATATGTCTCCAGATTAAGGAACTGCAACATCCACAGATAGGAGAACAATGTATTTAAACTGGATATCAACATTAGCACAGAAAGGGCCACTCCCATTTCCCCCACTGTGGGTTTTAGTTCTGGAAGAAATAAAAACCTAAATACAGAGAAGGAAGGTTGGAATTATCCTTCTATGTATCCAGATGTGTGTTATTTATTATATTCAGGAATTACAAAGTGATCATCCATCCTACAGCAAAAAGAGTGACAGCAGTTACATGTTGAGCTTCTATTTTTGGTGGTTTACAGCATCAGCAAAATAAGATAAAGGCCAAAAGAAAAGTCCAAGTCCCTTTTGAGGTTGAATCTTTAAGGTTCCTAGCTGGAGAATGATTCTCTCTCCCCAGCAGGCTTTCACCTTTTTATTCAGCTAAAGAAAAGGGACCCAGATGAAAGATTTTTGTTATTTGCCACCATAGTTTCTGCTGATCTTTGTAGCACTGAAATTCAGCAGCATGATGATTTGGAATGGTGCCTCTGACACAACAAGTGAAAATAATTCTGAGCACATTGGAAGAGGTAAGCAACAAAGAACAGCAGAAATCAGGAAGCACAATCCAGGGAGAAAAGATTTTTTTTCACTTGCGAATTACAGCAGATGATCGACAGGAGAAGACAATTCTCTGAGGGCCCAAATGAAGACTGGTGTTAAATGGGCACACACAAAACAAAAACAATCAGATCCAAGCAAAAGGCTAGAGCAGATCTGGCTTTTAAGAATAACTTTGGCAACTAAGGCAACGTTGACACCAGGGGTCAGGCCAGTATTTTGTGGCAATTCCTGTACATATGTATTACACATCTAGGGCAGCGGTTCCCAACGTTTTTCCAGACACGGGCCCATTTTGACAATTCAGGAAGACCAAGATAATTCAAAAATGCGGGGTGGGGGTGGGGAGAGGGAGGGAAGGGGCAGTGCCGTAAATAGCTAAGTTTGCCTGGGACAAGAATATAAAATTGTGCCCTCTCATGTTTACATATTCATAATAGTTATTTCACAGAAAAGAGGAAATATATTAATAAAATAATAACACTACATTTACTATAGTCAGTCAGAGTTGTGGTAGTGGAAAGACACTCATCCCCAAACTTCTCCCCCGCCCCGGGTTAAACCCTACATTCAGGGGCTGGAGGGGGTGAGGGGAGTCACATTGAGGGGCTAAGAGTCATTTGGGCTGCAGGGGGCTGGGGAGTCACACTCGGGGGGCTGGAAGGAGCTAGGAGAGTCTCACATGGGCCGGAGGGGGTGAGGGGAGTCACACTCCAGGGTTAGGAGTCACTCGGGAGCTGCAGCGGGCTAGGGGAGTCACATTCAGAAGCTGGAGGAGGTTTTACAGAGGGCTAGGGGAGTCATACTCAGGGGCTAGGAGCCACTCAGGGGCTGAAGGGGGCTAAGGGTGTCTCACTCAGTGGCTTGGAGTCACTCACAGACTGAAGTATCGGAGGGGTAGCCATGAGGGAGCTAGGAGAGGCACAGGGACCCCTACTGCTGGAAGCTGGCCGGGGTGCGGTGCTCCAGCGGGCTGTGCCAATAGACCAGGTGCAGGAGGAACCCCGACCCCTGCAGCCAGAAACCAGCTGGGGCACAGAGCCCTAGCCGGCAGCACTATCTGTGGGCACCCTGCTGGAGTCTGTGGGGACCCCATCTCCTGCAGAGGCTGGAAGCCAGGGAGCTGATCAGCTCTATCCTCATTGGACTCAGGCCCCCACCTTCCTTAGCTGGGTGCTGCTCCTCAGGTATGCAGTTCTCTGCCCTGCAGAGGGAATAGTTCTCAATTTAATTGATTGGCTTAACTGCCTGATGGGCTGTTAATCCAATTAAGAAGTTGAGAACCACTTCAGGAGTGTGGATGGTTTCTTAATAGCCACCTGTGGAGCTGCCCAGCTCAACCAACCCTTTTGAAATGTAATCACAAACCATGTTTGAGCCCTGACCTATAGGTTGGAGAACCCTGATCTAGGTGTACCTGCTTCTCTTTCTAGCTTTGGTGAATGAGCAGAGGGGAGACACCTACCTTACCTATCTTCCCCACAATGAAGAATTTTTCAGGTACTCACTCCTTCCCTTCTCCATTTTGAGATTTCCCCTCCCCTCCAGCTTCACAAAAATAATTAACTAGAAAGATTTCTTCCTGTCTGACATGAGGCCACCTTCTCAAGGGGCAAACCATGAGAAGACAGTCTCATCCATACCTATGCAGAGTGCCTCAATTTTTTTTTAAATATAATTTTTAGGGCTGTCAAATAATCAATTAAAATATGCAATTAATGCAAACAAATTAAATAAAATATTTGCAATTAATGAGTTTTAAATTGCATTACTAAATAATTGGATACACATTAAAATGTATTATAAATGGTTTTGTATGTTCCTCTGTGTTTACAAAATACTGATTCTGAATACAAAGGTTATTACAACTTGATTATCAATATCTGCACTGTAAAAAGATTAAAAAAGCAGTATTCTTCAGTTCACCTCTTACAAATTCACTCAGTCCTATTTCTTGTTCAGCCAATAGCAGAGACAAACAAGTTTGTTTAAATTTATGAGAGAGATTGCTGCCTATTTATTTATAATGTCACCTGAAAATGGCACTTTTCAAGCTAGCAGACATTCACGTGGAACGATTGCAGCTGGCATTGCAAGGTATTTACACACTAAACATTAGTATGTACCTTAATATGTTGACTTGTAGACTCTGACTTTAAGGTTTTAGTGTAGTATGTTAAAAAAAATTCCTACCTACCTATGTTGCACTTTCAAAATAAAGAGATTACACTACTGTACCTTCATGAGTTAAAATGAAAAATACTGTTTCTTTTGTCTTTTTAAAGTGCATATATTGATAACGAAAAACAAAGTGAGGATTGTACACTTTGTATTCTGTATTGCAATTGAAATTAATATATTTGGAAACACTAAAAAACATCCAAAATATTTATAATGCATTTAGGTTAGTATTCTATCATCATTTAACAGTGGGTTTTAAACTGGGATTCATTGATATTTAATTTATCTGTGTGTCAGGTTGCAATACCCAGAATGGGAGTTGAATCCAGACCCACGGGACCTGAGCCAGAGTAACCAATGCTGATAGGTGAGGCTTTTTGTTATATATGTTCTTTTTCTATCATGTTATTTCATAGTTGCTAAAATCCCAGGACTCTACCTATGTCTTCCAATTTGGAGTCCCTGTAGCAATGCATGTTCTGTGTGTGGAGAGGGGTGGTGGGGAATATTAGTGAGAGTGCCAATTCAGGGCAACTGCTTTGCAGCTGGACAGCTTATAGTTCAGATATAGGGTTTCTCCACATAAGGTACACCAAATCAGTCAAAAAGAGAAGCGTTTCACCATACTGAGGGACTCGCCTGTACAGGTTGGACTTCTTTGATCCAGCATGATTTTAGTTAACCACTTATCATGGGTGTGGCCAAGTTTCCTGTGGTCCCATAAAGTTTGTTTACAGCCACCAGTCCTGGCTGTCAGTGATCTGTGATGTTATTTAGCTGTAATTTACCTCTAGCTGTCTCCTAAGAGCCAAGTAAGCAGTGGAAGTGTTGGTAAGGCTGCAAGACAATATTGACCTCCAACCACATCAAACAAAATGAGCAACATGCCCAGGTCAATTTATAACGCAAATCTAACCCAAAAGATCACACCTTTGGCATCTAAAATCTAAAGGTTTATGCATTGAAAGAAAAAGTTTCAATTGTTAAGGGAATTACATACAGACAGCAATTGGTTCTGGCTTGTAGCAGTGGTGGAATAAATTGCTGTCTTAAGTCAAGTCTCAGCTGTACATCAGCATCTTGAATGGGTCATTCAGTCTTTAGCTTAGAGCTTCAGTTTGTAACAAAGATGGTCCAGTGGTAAGAAACAGGATTGAAAACAAAACAGAGGGGTTTCCAGTGCTTCTCATATCCTCTGGCATGTGGAAGAAAACCCATCATTCATTTTGTTGCAGTACTTTTCCATAGTAAGGTGTTTTGGAGTCAAGGGAAGACATGTCCATGCATTTACATCTAGAAGACATTGCTTCTGCGCTAGTCTGAATGTTCACGGAAAGGCTCATCAGATGTGGACTGGCACCTCCCATGGTCCTTGCAGTCAAGTACATTCAACCTGAATAATCCCTTCACAAATAATTCCTTGTTTGTGTCTCTCAGAAGTATACATTTGAAATATGGTAGCCAAAGTGCATAGCTTCAAAGACAAAAATGAGCCATGCATATGAGTTGCATAATCATAACCAGCGAATTATAAGCATTTCATAGGATCTCACCCGGCACACTTTGTACAAAACTTGTTGCAAATAAAGAGCAGTGTTGCAAACAGTGTTATATGGTCATATTTTAGTTAGATAAAGTCACACAAATAAAGAGAAACTGATTGAACAACTTCAGATTAGCAATAGCTTAGGAACAAGGGATCAAAAGGAACACATTTGCTATGTGCAAAAGAATAAAGTCCAAATCTCACATACACATATGGTGCTTTAAAAAAGGGCTATTTCAGAGATCTGATGAAATTTATGAGTCAAATCAGCTGGAAGGGAGAATAGAAAAATGTGAATGATAATTGTGACATATTTAAAAATACTTTATTAAATGTTTATTAAATTAAAAATCATCAAGAGGGAGGGCTGCACTGGCTGGACAAAAACTGGTTCAAAAGGCAAGTGAAAGCAGATACAGAAAAATTGTTACTCTACATATCTCTGATGGGTTGAATCACAGAAATCTTTGTTCTGTACTTCCCATCCCCATGGAAAAATACCAGGTTCAAGAGGGATTCCTGTACCAAGTGGCATGGTCACGTGTCTTTCTAAGACCAATCACAGTTTGGGCTTATAGGACAAAATTACCAGTCACAAGCTGTCAGTTTGAGTACTGAGTAGTTAAATACTGGAGCACAGTAATGACCCTCATTAGCACATTCAGAACGATACTAAGATCCACTCTTCATGTTTCTATTTTCACATACAAAAATGATTTACACACAAAACCAGGATACAGTAATTCCCCTGTGTTCTGGGCAACCTCCACGTAAATTGAATTTTGCATAAATTGGGGGGGGGTGTTGGGGAAGTGGGCAGCTGGGGGAAGTGATGGCGGCAGCCATGCAGCTCCAGGCTTCTCCTGGCTGGGGGGGGGGGTGGGGGGGTCACACAGCTGCATGCCCAGCAGTTTCTGAGAAACCGCACCACAATCAGCTGTGTGCCTGCCAGGCTCCTCACCCGGGGAGCCTGGGGCACGGACAGCTGCTTGCACAGCAAACCTCTGACTGCGCCAGTTCTCCCAGCTGGGAAAACCAGCACTGCAAGCAGCTGTCTGTCAGGGATGGCTGACAGGACAGCTGCCACCCTTGACAGGAGCAGGAAACTCTTCCTGTCGGGGCAGCAAGAGTCAGGCAGCTGCCCCTTACAGGAGTGGTTTCCTGCTCCTGTCAGGGGTGGCAGTCACGTAAACCCGAGACACATGCAACCTGATTGCACTTATCTTGAGGGTTTACAGTATACAGATTCAGATTGTAAGTGTAAAATTGTTATGTTACATGACCTGTTTTGCATAAAGCATATTGCAGTTATGCATATTTAGATCTATTAGTCAATCTTCATAAAGCGGGGGACACGACAATATTGACATGTATTCACACATAAAGTAAATGGAAAAGGAAAACTGATAATCAAAACTTAGGAACTGGAGAAGATTGACAAGCAATGCAAAAGACCACATGCGGAAGTCTATGGCCAGAAGAAGTTGAAGTCAGCAAGGAGGGTTTCTTATTTTTATATAAAAGTAAAGAATCCTAACAATGGAACTGGTCCACTGCTAGATGGAAATGGCAAAGCTGTAAAAAGCAGAGAAAAGGCAAAGGTCTTCAATATTTGCGGGATAGGGGAACAACAGCTAATATAGACAAAGCATATAAAACTTTCCTTTCGAACAGTAACTCAGGGTGATGTAAAACAGCAGCTACTGAAGTCAGACATTTTAAAATCAGCAAGCCTGGACAACTTGTACCTATGCGTTTCAGAAGTACTATCAAGGAGAGCTGGACTGTTAATATGGGTTTCCAGGGACTCTTCAACATCAGAGAAGTTCCAGAAGACTAGAAAGAAGCTAATATTCCCATATTTAAAAAAGGGAGAAATAGTACGCCTCAGGTATTCACCAGGCTGTCAGCCTGGCACTGATCAGGAGCAAAGTAATGTAGTAACTGATACAGGACTTTTTCGTTATTTATTAAAGGCAATATAATGACCACAAATCAATGCCTTTCAGCACCTGGATCCTGGCAAACTGTGACTGATTTATTTATTTATTTATTTATTTATTTATTTATTTGTGAAATTACAAGCTTGATTGATAAAGGGAATAATATTGATGCAATATACGTGGACTTTTCCAAGATATTGGTCTTGGTAACATGACTTTTCGATTTAAACTAAATCAAGCAGAATTAACTTGGTACATATTAAATGGATTAAAACTGACAACTCTCAAATATCATCATTTCAGTGTGTGTCTTCAGAGCGAGTCAGGCAGGAATTGGTTTGTGATCCTATTTAATTTTTTATCAATGACCTGGGAGAAGAATGTAAAATTATGGCAGAAGGATTGCAGATGACCAAAGACTGGTGGAGTGGTAAATAACAGAGGACAGGTCACATATTCAAAGAGGTCTGGATCTCTTGGTGATCTTGATGTGAGCAAACAATATGCATTTTAATACAGCTAAATGTAAAGTTATAAATTTAAGACCAAAGACTGTAGGTCATACTTAGAAGATAGGGGAATAATTCAGGAAACAGCAAAAGTAGGCAGGGACCCAACAACCATATAGGTCCTAGTGGATAATCAGCTCAAAATGACTCCCTAGTGAGACTCCCTGCTGAAAAAAGTTAATGTCATCCAAGGCTGTTCGAATGGGGGGAAGTCATGACACTATGGAGGATAAATTGCCTTGGTACTGGGCACTGTCACAACCACAGCTGGAATATTGTTTAGTCTCAGTGTTCACAACTGAAGAAAGCTGTTGCTAAATTGGTGAGGGTTCACAGAAGAGCTTTGAGAATGGTCACATTAAAACATTTTTTAAAAGGGTATCAAATGCAATGACTGGAAGTTACTGCTAGAAAGGTATTCAGAAGGGAAATCTGGTGACCATTTAACAGCAATGGCAATTAACCACTGGAACAATATATCCAGGGTCGTAATGGATTCCCTGGTTTTAAAATCAAGATTGCATGTTTGTCTGAAACATATGTTCCTGCTCAAACAGAATTATTTGTACAAAGTTCTGTGGCCTGTGCTATGCAAGATGTCAGTCCAGATGATCAGAGTGGTCTCTGAATTTTATAGGCTGAGCACCAGCCAACTGCACTGGAACACAGCTAAACATCTGCTTGACATTAATAGAATATATCATCCCTGCTCTAGAATTGAGATACAGCTCTGTGAAGGTTTTAAATCTAAAATGAAACTGGCACACAAATATTTAAGAATGAAAAAATGAACTGATGACAAATCCTCCACTTCATATTCAGCTGCTGAAAATAGTGTATTTAATACATCACTGGAGGTAAAAAGAAAAAGTAAAGGAAAGTAGAAATAAGCAAACTGAGCCTATTCTGCTGTTTGTACAATGCAGGTTCAGTGAACAGTTCAGAGCAAAAACTCCTTTTTTTTAGAGTACCTAATTATATTCAGCTCCTATTTTCTTCTGTAGTATATTATTTCTTTTTACTGTTCATTTGATTATAAGACCATGAGATTAAAATAAATGCCAGATAACCTGAGCAATCTGAACAACTTTGGTACTGAGAAGAGTGATAAAACAAAAGAGTAGTTATACAGCACTTTAAAGACTGACAAAATAATTTATTAGGTGATGAGCTTTTGTGGGACAGACCCACTTCTTCAGCTCTGGAAAATCCTGATGAAGGTAAACTGGCACAACGAGAATATAACAGAAAGATAGAAAGAAAAAAAAATGAAAAACTGACAAATCACCTACATAGGACAGAAGGAGGGGGGTGAAAGGTGAGGAAAAGGGGGAAGAAAATTACTTACCTCAAGTGTCTATTAAGTGACTTGCCTGAGATCACTACGAATATCAAAGATGGGGAAACTGTCTTTGTAATGTGTAAGGTAATTACTATCTCTATTGAAACCTTTCCTTTCTTTCTGTTAAATTCTCATTGTGCCAGTTAAATTTCATCAGAATTTCCAGATCTGAAGAAGTGGGTCTGTCCCACAAAAGCGCATCACCGAATAAATTATTTTGTTAGCCTTTAAAGTGCTTCATGACTGTTTTTCTGTTTTGTGAAGATACAGACTAACATGGCTGCCTCTCTGTGACAGAGTAAAAAATTGAGGGTCATTTTACTTCTTTGTATGGCACCTACCAGTCTTTCAGGTGCTCACTGTGTATGCAAGTGTTAATGGTCACTGCTGAATATGGTGTAGCCTTGTCAATTAACATAAATGCTAACAATGCTGCATCGCTCTATGGATGCAGTTCTGAACCTTAAAAAGGCATGGTCCAAAATTTAAAAAAAAAAAAAATGGCTGAACAGAACTAGAGTGACTTTATCCCAACCTTTGCAGTCACCAGATTCTGGACTGCTTTGGGATCCTGAGTGTCTCTTCAAGGGTCACATAAATTACGGCAGCTTTTTCTTGCTTGGCTATGGGTGACAACACTTCTGCAAAATCTCTGCAGTGCTGTGTCTTGTATGCCCTCTTACCTCCAGCCCCATCCCTAGAGCTTTGAGGGACTCTTCCTCAGTTCCAGAGATGGAGATATTTATCTGAACCTAAGGTTTAAGAAATACTTAATGCTAATTCAGACCTTTCAGCCAGTTTAGAAGCTAAGGACAACAAATAATTTAATTTTAGGTCTCCTTAGATGAGGGCAGACGGCCAAGTCTAAAGGCATCTAGATGCGTGATGGTCAGGTGCAGCTGATCAATTTCAGAGCCAAGACAGGCCTTCAAACTTAGACTTGTGACCTAAGACAATAGTTCTAAATCCCAGCAGTTGACATACTTGTATACATACCCATTGTGCCTACTACTTGTTTGATTTTGGCTTCCTAATTGACCTGTTTTTGCAAAAATACAGTTTGAATCACTGTAGTCCAGCGCCCTGACTAGTGCTGAAGAATTTTCCAGACCATGGAACATCACTATTGTTCTAACACATTACCTGCACTTCCATTTCTGACTGGGGTCTTAGAAGTCATTTAGGGGTAAATTACAGCTAAAAAACAGCACAGGACACAGACAGCCAGGACTGGTGGCTGTAAACAAACTTCATGGGACCACAGGAAACTTGCCACACCCACAATAAGTGGTCATCTGGCTAACTAAAATCATGCTGGATTATGGATATTGCTGGACAAGAGCGTTTCAGATGTGAGAGGTTCAACCTGAACTCCATAAAGTTGATGGGGCAGCAACATTTTTTTTTAAAATCAGGCACTGTTAGCATAACTGCAATTTTTCCTGATATTTGCAAATTGGGCATGAGCAGAATTAAATTGGATTCACCAATTTAATATACAGGGGCCCTATATAGATATGCTTATCTCTAGATAAGGTAAATAGGATCGAACAGAAATGGAAGATATCTTTTTTTTTTTTGCTTCATTTTGATGGTGGTAAAAGGGTACCAGGTCCTAATAAATAAGAGGGAAATATTTGCAAGTATGCACACTTCTAAGACTGGTCCTATGAAGAGATTTACATAGGTGCTGAATTGAATTCACTTGGATAACTTCGGCCGTGTCTACACTTTCCCAAAACTTCGAAATGGCCATGCAAATGGCCATTTTGAAGTTTACTAATGAAGCGCTGAAATACATCAGCAGATAGGAATAAGGGAATTTTGAAGTTGCCAGGGTCCTTTCAAAAAGGACCCCCATCTGGAAGAGCCACGGCAATTTCCAAGTGCTGTGGCCATCGGCATTCTAATGAGGTGCTGAATATGTATTTCAGTGCTTCATTAGTAAACTTTGAAATGGCCATTTGCATGGCCATTTTGAAGTTTTGGGATAGTGTAGATGTAGCATTAGTGTTTAAAATTCAGCACCCATGTACATTTGCAGAGACATAGCTGTATTTTGTGTAGTGGTTACAATCAGTCAATAATAATAATCTTCAGCAATAACCATACAATAATATCTGAGATGTGTCAGGTTTCTCACTATGATATACCTACAAGTTAGTGAGTTACCCTAGACATTATTTTGATGGCTTTTTAATAGCATTAATGCAGAAATAAAAACAGCGTAATTTTACAGTAATCACTACATATATGTAAATTTTCCAACTGTGTGTGTGTATACTATGAACTACTGACAAAGAAAATAAGACAAAACATACTATGTAGTAGTTTGAGCAGGCAGAAGGTGACAGACGTGTCATGAAGGCAATCATCTTTAAGAAATAATTCACTATTATTGACTTCCCAAAATAGCTGAAATGAGAATAATTTTCTGCCTGGAATAGCAATGAATGTGCTTCTTGCATTTCTCCTCCTTAGTTATTTTCTCTCCTGACAGTGATTTATGACTAACTATAGAACTCAAGAAACAAAAATAGGCAACATTTTGCTTCAATATAGAATATTATGAAATCAAGAAAAATGAACTTTTAAGATATATGTTGGAGAGCCATCGCAATGATTGCAGGGTTTCTACAGGGGCTCCATATAGCCAATGTATTAAAAGGAATTAGTGAAAATGAGTTCACTCTGTCAAAGCACCACCACAAATTGTTTCCTCATATCAGAAGAGTCTTCCCATAAAAGGACTGAAATCCTAGAAGTAATACCATCAGTGGCACTGTGAGCTGCAATTCATGAATTCTTCTGGGAAGATGTCTGAACAGATTTTACAGCTACAGCCAAATGTTCATAAACAATACACATCATGTGTAAGTGTATTAATGTGTGAGGCCCCAAACCTGTAAATCTTTAACTATGAGTCTTCTAGGACCATTACTCAGAACAGTAACTGGTGGTTGTCATTATTCTACAGCTCGAGTGTGGGGAACATTCTTTGTGCTTCCAAGTGTTTGCCTCACCAACATCCCGGCAGTGGAGCTCCAGGATGAGAGAGGAGAGCCACTCTTTGCCTCTTTGATTCTCACTGAGCACATGAAAGCCACTGGCAGCATAACCCCTTTCTGAAGGAGGGGTGTGCTCTCCCTGCTTTTTCTCCTGGCCCACTAGAAAGGAGGGGACGACATATTCATGTACGAGAATGGAGCTAGCTAGGGAATTCTGAAGTTAGATGATTCTGCCAATAGGAAGTTTTACATATTTCCCACTAGCTCCACCTGTTCTCATTTTAGATTTTCCCACTTGATGTGTCTCCATTTTCCAGCCAGTAAAAAGGCAGGAGAGGGGGCTCCTCAAAGCCTGGAAAGAGGAAGGAGTGAAAACTTTCCATTAGCATTTACCAGTGGAGGGACAAATGCAGTGGCAGATTAACATATGGGCAAAAGGGGCAGATGCCCCAGGGCCCCCAGGCGCGAGGAGCACCAAGGCTGCATAACTCCATTTTGTTTAAACAATTCACTTTAATGGAACAAGAGAAATGAGTCATGTCATGTACATATTTAACAGTGATTTATACACAACAGATTGTTATTTTGGTGTGTAACAATACATTAATATTTTTAAATATTGGGGGCCCTCCTTGTGACTGTGTTGTCTTAGGCCCCACCTGCTCTTAATCCACCCCTGAACAAAAGCATACATCACACCTCCTTTATGCCTTGCCCAGCACCTCTCCCATGCTGAATAGTGATCAAATCAAAAGCCAGTGAGAGATTACTGGTTTAGCACTAACAGCTTCAGTGTGCTGGTCTCATGTCAATGCAAATGCTTTTGCAAAGCTTCTGTTTCAGTACCTCTAATTTGTTCATCTGATGTCATGGCAAAGGCCTTGGGAGTTCAATGTTCAAAACTGCTAGTTTGCTGGCCTGACTTCCAGGGTCAGATTTAAAGCGGTCTCTGGCTCAGCAGCTCTAATCTGCTGGGCCTGATGTCAAGGCATATTTTTTTCAGTGTTAATGGCTTAGTATCTCAGATGTGCCGGGAGGCTGTCCAGGTATAGGGTTCTGTGTGGACTTTTCTTCTAACTTGTTGAGCTGAAGCCAATGCAGAGACTTTGTAAATTACTTTACTGGCTCAGCATTTTCAGTGTGTTAGGCTGATGTTAAGGCACAGGCTGCTGTAAAGTCACAAGCTCAGCAGTTTCAGCACACTGGGCTGCTATCAAGGCACAGGCATCTTTGGAGGATACTGGTTCACCACCACTAATTTGCTGAGTTAAAGTAAAAACAGGAATCTCTATGTAAGTGGGCAGACGCAACATCACAGAATCTCTGTGTAAGTGGGCAGACGCAACGTCAGTAGAAAGCCCAGTTGACAGGATAGCTGGCTGGCCAAAGGACAATCTATTAATTTGATTGAACTATAGTTTTAAAGTTTGGATTGGGGGAACAAATTGTCCAACTATTAAGGGTGTTCTGTTGTGGTTTTCTTCATTTTGTTTTTAAGATAACCAAAACCCCACAATTCCCATTGATACCTTCTTCAAGTATCTTGCCAGACAGCCTTTTCTCTGTGCATGTTGTCCCTGGCTCACTGACTTGTAAGCAGACTGTTTCCAAGAGAGAATCCCCTTTTCAGACACATACGAGCAGAGAGCAGATCCAAAGAGAATGGGCTTTGAAGTCTGATGTTAATGCCATCAGATCACATCAGGCCTCCACACCAATTTTGCTCGCTAAGTATTTTAGTGACTATGATTTGTATGATGAAACTCCAGAGCCAGGTTATCCTACAATAGCCTGAGGGATCTTTTATTTGTTATATATCAGGTCAGCTTGTGGAATTATGCTTAGATGGGTGATGCCAGGGATCCTCTGCCTAAAATAACAGACAACTGGAAAGGACAAAGGGACAGACCAGGATCTGTTAATTCCTCACTCTTGGCTTGCCTGACCCATTCCTGCTGCTGCTGGAATAGACTGGCAAACATGAGCAGCAAGAAATTTTAGGGTTCTTTTTCACCAGGTATGGACAAGATACAGCCCACAGGTTGGATCTGTCCAGCCAAGCCTTTTAATTTGGCCCACAGCCTGCCCCTAAGGCACGGAGTAGCTCTCCTCAGAGCGGCTGGCTGCTCCCTGTGGCTCTCTGCACTGTGGGAGAAGACTCTGTGTGCTGCCCCAACACCCAGCAAAATCCCTTGGCCCCCATGGGCCAGTGGGACTGAGAGATTTTGCTGGGCATGGGGCAGTGCGGAAACACGGAGAGCCAGAGGGAGCAGCCAGATGCTTGGAGTTGGCTGGGGCTGCTAGCAGGGAGGGAAGCCTTCCTGAGTGCTGCTGAACAGGTGCTGCTTAGGTAAGTGCCTCACAGCCAGAGCCTGCCTCTGGCACTCCACCCCTCTTGCACCTCAACTCACTCCCAGACCCTGCACCTCTTCTTACACTCCTCCCAGTCTGGAATCCTCTCCCACACTCATATCTCCTCCCGGAGCCTGCCCCCAATCCTCTGCCCCAGGTCACAACCCCCTCCTTCACCCAAACTCCCTCCAAGACCCCACACCCTCTCCTGCAATCTAGTCCCCTTCACCAAGCTCCCTTCTGCATCCAGCCTCCATCCCAGACCCCTGAACCTCCTCCATAGAAAAGCGAAGCTCTTGACCACTGACCAAAATCTTGGAGCACCGCCCTCGCCCAAAATTACTGCCCATCCATGGTTTATACAGAGCAATTGCATCTTGCTATTTTTGTGGGTTTTCTGCATGGATTTCTCTCTTATGCCGTTCCAAATTTAAGTCAGGGAGAGCTGTACTGATTCAAGAATCTGATGTCATTTCTCTTCCAATGAGCATGAGGTAGGGTAGGATACCCACCTCTTCTCTTTTTGTTTAAAGTGTGCTATAAGTTCATTTGCAGCAATGATAAATGAAGTCTTTCTCTACAAGAAAGAACGGCAAGATGCAGAATGAGCAGTCTATTCCCAAGTAAATCTCATTCATACTGTAAAGAGCTGACCACCACATTTGGATTTAGTGTGCAGGTGCAAGGTGACATGAGAGGCCTGTGATATATGGGGGAAGACTAGATGATTTCTTCCTTTCTGTTCTTTCATGCAATGATCCTATGATTCTGGATGGAGTGAGAATTCATCTGTGTCTCATAGGGCTACGCTGCTAATATTGAATCTTCATAAGTCGAAGTAGATAGAGCTGTACTTGTACAGTAGGAGGATCTGAACTCTGTCCTTGTAGCTCCCCAGCTCTTCAGTCAGCCCCCACATAAAAGTTATCTGCTGAATTTGGGTCAGGGTGTACATTAGAGTGATAGGTGACTACACATTTGTTACTCTATTAATAGGAATTACGTACCTCAATAGGGCAGGTCCCCCAGAGGCACTCTTGTTTTTAGTGTTAGACTACCTGGAAAATCTACTGCACTGGGTTTTCTGGACATATGCAAACATCCATTGACAGGAGGAAGATGTAGCTTTATTTATTTATTTTTTTAAATACACATATCTAAATGACAAATGAGAATACCTACAAATGCCATGTACCCTGTACCCAGTTTCATTCTAAGACTGTCAATGATTAGGTAATATTGGCAATATGTTCCACAGTAAAATAGACCAGTTTTAGAAGTGATCACCCTCTCTATAGTCACAGACCTTGTCAAAACACTGCAAATAGGAAGAAATCCCCTGGGTCTTATTTGCCATTGAAGTTTCCTGGGAGGTAAGTATTGAGTTCAGCAAGCCTGCAATCCTTTTTGCTAATGAGCATCATTAGATTTGGTTCTGACAGGAAAAATATGCACCGGGAATATCATCTCCAAACATTTCATCCTCTCTGGAATATGCTTCTGTGAGATAAGTCTTAATGAACACAATGCTGCAATTGTCCAAACTGCTGTGAAAGGGCACGTGCATGAGCAACTCAGTGCAAATATGAGGAAAACAATGGCTCCAGAGACCTCCCTGACAGGTGCTGAAGTGGTATAGGTTTAAATGCCATTTCCAATGAGAATACTGTAGTTAAAGGCCAGGTATGTCGACCAATCCTATAGGACCTTGAAGTTGTTCTCTTAACTGCTGACGGGAGTGAATGACATTGATAAATAACCCAATTATAATATGCAACACAAAAATTCTGGTAACAAAGAAACAAAAGGACCCAAGCAGACATTTGATAGGAGTTGGCAATTAGTGGTACCAGCAGTTGGAAGATAAAGACAAAATGTACCAGCAGCTTTGAACTTGAGTGCTGCCACTCCAAACCATGTGCATGCCATTGACTGGTCACAAAGCAAACTAAAAGGGTCCAACAGTCATGTTTCAATGCATTTGAGCTTCAGAGTGCCCTGATTACCTCATTTCTCTGCGCAGGAGACTGCCACTTCATCCTCCCCCTGACTGCAACAGTCAGACAGGAAGCTGCTCATTTTCTTCATGGGATTTTCAGTATTTACACCAGTACAAAAGAAAACAACCTCCCTGTCACATGAGAAAGCCACAAACGAACTTACAGAAGAGCGACAGACAGGATGTCAAGCAGTAATTAGGATACTTGGGATACAACTGTGGACATCAACTGTCATTTGCTAGTTGGTACATTAGCAGCTTAAGGAAACTATTCTCACGCATAGGAGCAGCTGTTACAGTTTGGATTGTGAATAGCAATAAGCCATATGGTGTGACAGAGCAAAAAAAATAAATAACAATAAAAATCACACATTGCTAACATGAACAAATATTGTTATTGTAAAAAGCATAAACACATCAATGCGTGTGCCTCTTCTCTGGGGAAGTATATAGCCTTCAACCTACCTCTGACAAAATTGCCTTTTCCAGCTGAGCAAATTACCTGCAAGTGCTGGAACTGGGTGTTCAGAATTTGAATGAGTGACTGGAAAATGAATGCAAAAGGTGTGAATTATGTATTACACCCTTTAAAATAAAACAACCCCAGGGAGCTAGGACAAAGGAGAAACAAAACATTCCACAATGAAAAATGAGTAAAATGGCAGAGAGAAAAGTGCGTTCTCTTCACTGTAGTATGTGGACTTCCTCTGCTTCTTTTCCCATTCACCCTAATGAGAGGACCAGGAACATACCCTGCCCTGTAAATGGGTCAGCAGAGGCCTGCTGAAGGGTGCGCTTGTTCTGTTCAGCAAGTCTCCAATTGTCTAAACATTTTTAAAGTTGGATGGATTTGGCTGGGTGAGAGTGAGCAGCTTTCACAGCACCACACAGAAATCCTGATCTTACAACTGCTGTGTGCCCTCCATGCACTGCCAACTGAAGGCAAAGGGACTTGTGTGAAAGCAACACTTCCAGACATTGCTCAATATTTTGCCAGATCAAGTCCAGAGAGAGAGGGTAGAAGTAACTCATTGTTTCTCCTCCCCTAGCTCTATGCATTCAAATCTTGATTCTCCCTTTAAAGTCTGGGGCACAATAAGATTTTCTTCCTCCCATGAGAAGCCTGTTTTGGCTTTGATCCATGAGTTTGTAATACTGTGTGTGACTGTGTTCAACACCTATCAACTGTAGTGTTTTCATATAGTCATCCCTACAGAAAATCTTTATACTTCACTACTTCAGCTAAAGGGAGATGCAATGACTTTGTACTGTTCGCTTAGTTGTGTGAAGATGGTAACACACATGGGGGTACTAGCAGTTTTTCATGGGTGTTTCCTTGAAGCGTGTCCCAACAACCTTACAGTAATGAAGCAATAGCAGTAACAGCAGCATACCCAACTACATGCTACGATTAGGCTGGAAGGACAAATACTGCAGAACTTGATAGATAAGGACGAACCAGGGATCTCTCATTTCAATATATTTAAGACATCGCATTGATCCTGCCTGGCAGGCCAGTAGACCTCTCACCTTTCCAAAATTACATTAGTCAACTGTGATTGTGTTGCCAGCTTGTCTTCTAGTGAATGAAATTCTTGAGATACTTTTCTGAGCCCAAGAGAGGGAAGGTAATCAAGTCTGAAAGCCATCAGCCACTGCCTGAAAACAGCAACATTCTAAACCAATCTATGCTTCTTACAGCCATTGTTAGCAGTAGTTACAAAAAGAAGGCATATACTAGAATTTTAGTGGAAGTTAGAAACACTTCCCTACATGATTTGGTTGTTCTGAAACAGAAAAAAAAATCCAATCAATTTAGGTTAAATTTTCATTGTACAAACTGAACATTAAAGTTTGACAGCCAACGGATCACTGACAATTTCTACCTATTGAGCAATGTCTTGTGCAGCAGCAAAATAAATATTTCAATTAATAGCTTATCACTGAAGACTGCGGTAACAATGCAGCTACCTCCCAATAACTCCCTCATGCCAAAGCTCGCTCTGCAGTGCCCTACCTCACTTCCTCCTTTTTTTTTATGGCTTCTTAATAAAGTCTGCATAGTCATGCTGAATACCTGGATTGACCCTCCAGCCAAGTGAAAAACCAACACATGTAGCCCCTTCCAGGGCTAACAAAATTCCATCTAGAAGAGGCTCATCAGAAAAAAGGTTGTTCTGCTCTCTTCCACCAACTCCTTGGCATCTGCTCAGCATCTCTTTCTGGGCTACCTCTGAGTCTTTATCTCGGCTCCATTACAGAGCACTCAGCTCCAGGCTAGGTACCCCGGAGTACCCAACCTCCCACAGATTCTAGGTTACGGGCTTCCCACCTGTCTGCTTGTCCACTCTTCCCTCAAACTGATCACTCTTTTTCTGAGAGGCATACTTGTCCGTTAAAGCATTAGCTCACCCCTCAGCTCTTCCCTCTCAGAGTGGAAAGCAGCTAATTAATCATGGCTCCATCTCATTTGAAAGGAGGCAGTCATCCTGCCGTATCATTCAGGTATTTTAGCAGTTTTTCAGATGTGTGTAGTTATACTTAGCTCAGCTTGTACTTGCAAAGACAACACAATGCCTAAGTGGAAATCCTACCTCGGTTGTAAAATGGCAAGCAATTGGATTCAAATCTAAATCAAACCAAGGAACTATTGGACTCCATATGAAAACATGAAGGGCATAGTGCAAATAAATTTATTTATTTTTGGCTCTTCTTATGCAGTGCTAAGATTGTGCCTAACCTTAGCACGGCCTTAAACCCCCTTAGATCTCCTCATGCTAAACATACTCTCAGATCCTGTGAAGGCCACAGGAGCTGTGCAGCTGCTGACTCCTCACAAGTAGGTGACAAGGTGCAGAAAGTTACCACAATCATGTGGGTTCTGAGTTAATTTACTCTTTGCACTGGCTGTCAGAGATTTTTCATCCCTTGGGCATTATTGTCCCCGTGGGCCAGGGAAAACAAGCCTTTGGCTGTAAAACATCAATGCAGGCACAAGAAAAATCTAAAGTCTCATAGGCTGCCACTTAGCAGCCCCCCCGCCCCAACGGTCACTCTGAGTCAGTTGGTTTCCCCGGTAACCTGAACTCATGAATTATTCATGATCGCAGGTTTAAATTCCAGGCCTCTGATTGGCCCAAGGTAAGCTTTTCCAGCACCTTTGGCGACACAGAGGACCTGGTTGAAAGCAGGGACATAGAATCCTTGTATGATAATGACCTAATGAATCATGCATGAACTCAGACTATAAATTCAGGGCTTGCAGCCCATTCTGCGGCCCTTGGGGACTCGGACCAGCTTCCGTTACCCACTACAGGGGAGCGTGGTAGCATTGCTGTGTCCGCTGAACCCTGAGGTCAGGCGTAAGCCGAAGAAAGAGCAGGAATCACAGCAGTGCTCGCCACACCGGGCGGCGCTTGCCAGAACTAACTAAAATCACTGCAGCATCTGACCTACCTGTGTGGCCCCAGCGGCCCAGAAGCGGCGCTCTCCAGCATCAGCGCCTCAGTGCCCACAAGCAGCGCGTTTGTGTCTAGGAGTGACAAGCAGACACTTCGGCCAAGCCGCCAGGTGGCGAACTGGCCCTCCACTTCGGTGGGGGGCACTGCGTACCCTGTGGCGTAACCTGGGCTCTGCCATCTTACACCGTCATCAGCACTCCTGCGGCACCACCGCCCGTGCCGTCTTTCAACAACAGACGACTTACCTTTGACAAGACTTCACTACTGGATCTGACAAGCACCGGATTCAACTACAAAAACACGTAAAATTCCCACTAGGCCTGTGGTATAGCCCGGAGCCACATCACTAATATTGACATTCAACACATATTTAAAGGGAAATATATCACCTAGGGTACCGGGACCCCTTACAGGGGGGCAGGGGTCATTCCCCTGCCGTGCCCTCTTCTGGGCCAAGGGGAGGGCAGTGCCCAGGGGCCCGAACCCCAGGGCTGGGCCTGAATACCCATATACAAACAATCCAATTTGCATACTTAATTGATAACCCATAGTTATTAGTTCAAATTAGTTACCTCAGATAATTAGTATCAGTAGTTTTAAGTAGTTAAGTATTCAAAGTTTAAACCTGTATTTTTAATTCATTGTTATACAACGATTATATTAGTACGGTGGAGGCATTTTCTCTCTTACCCATACTTACCTGTACCTTTTTCTTTGTGACCAGACTTGTCTGGCATTAGCCATTTATTGGCCTCCCTGCTTCCAGCACAGCCTGAAGAGAGGGCAATATCCTCCCAGGCTATAGGTTGGGCCTTAGGAGTGACCCCGGCGGCCTCCAAGGTACCTTCCATTTTGGGCTGGCGTAGCGGCCCAGCTCCAGGTTGTGAGCGAGGAGTAGTGCCCTTGCCCCACCTTTAAGGAAGCCTATAGGGATTTGAAATACCTTTACCCTCTTTCCTTCTCCTAATAAATTGGGCTGGTGTAGCGACCCGACCCCAGGTTGTAGACGAGGATTAGCACCCTCGCCCCACCTTTTCAAAAAGGAAAACTACTATCTTCTCTTATTAACTTACTACTTTGCCTTCCGGACAAATAAAGATATCAATACAGGACAGCTCCATGGATTTGTTAGTATTTGTAAGTGTTTAGTCATAGTGGTTTACATAAGTCTAGATATAGTTGTGTATAGTTTAGGCTGTAATTTTATTGTTCCAATTGACGACCTTTAATAAATTGTTGATTTGCTTCACTTTAACTCAGTGCATTAGTCTCGCTCTTCCGTGCTGGCTTCTGCCTTCCAGGGGAATTAGGTGGAGCCCACGTGCAAAGCCCGAACTTTCCCTCACCTTGGGGGATGGGGCAGGGCCTGCCAAAGTCTTGTTATAGGTTCTCTGGGACCTGATACGCAGGAGGTCTTAACCTCCCCAGGTAGCTTTCCGGGCAAGTTGCCTACCCAGGGCCAGTTGAGTCGTAAGGGGAAGCTCGACACTGGCTAGCACAGCAAGCTAGGGAAACTCTCAACCACGCCCTTTCAAAACAATAAGTGGCCTCGTCTACTTTTTGAACATGTTAGTAGCTTCTGCAGCTTCTCTCAGAAAGTTATTCAGAAGGTTTACAGATACGCTTTTGAGGCTAAGGCACTGAACTAGGACTCAAGAGATCTTGATATAATTTTTGGCTGTACCAGCGATTTCCAACTTGATCTTTAACAATCATTCAGTCTTTGTGGCCCTGATTCAGAAAGATATTTAATTATGTGCTTTCCTTTAAGCATGTGATAAATCAAAGGGACTTCTTGTGTGCCTAAAATGTTTTAATGCTTTGCCAAATTGGGACCAATGCAAAGGTTTTACCCAGAGAGAAACAGAGTCAAAATTGAAGGGAACACAAAATTGTGTAGTCTGAATTCTTGCATCAGACAAGCCAAAAAATTAATCCAGTTTCCTTGATACAGAGCCCAGTAACTAGTGTGTGACGAAAACATATCTTGCTAAAAGACATCCAGTCTTGATTTGAAGATAATCAAGAGATGGAGAATCCACTACTATATTTAGTAGTTTGTTCCAATAATTAATCCTCAGCATCAAAAATTGTGCCTAAATTTGATTTTGTCTGCTTTCAGCACCCTTCAAATTATTTCGTGGCTCTTCTCTGCACTTTCAAGTTTCCAATACCCTTTTAAAGATCTGAACAACTAGATTCAGTATTTTAATTTAAGGTCTATGTATTCTAGTATTCAATTATATGTGTCTCTCCATACTCAGGAATGTGATAAAAATGCCACAATCACTCTCTCTTTGGCTATGTCTACTGTAGTCCCCCCACTTTCGAAAGGGGGATGCTAATGAGACACTTTGGGATACGCTAATGAGGCACTGCAATGAATATACAGAGCTTCATTAGCATAATGGCGGCCGTGGCACTTCTAAAGTGCCACTTTTGATTGTACGTGGCTCATCTACACGGGGTCCTTTTCAAAAGGACCCCATACACTTCCAACACTAACTAAACAGAAATAAGGGGATTTCGAAGTGTACGGGGTCCTTTTGAAAAGGACCCCATGGAGATGAGCCGTGCACAATTGAAAGTGGCATATTTGAAGTGCCCCGGCTGCTATTATGCTAATAAAGTACTCCATATTCTTGCAGCACCTCTTTAGCATATGCAGAAGTATCTCATTAGCATCCCTCTTTCGAAAGGAGGGGGCTAGTGTAGACATAGCCCCTCTCTCTCTCTCTCTGTCTCTCAAAATCTCTCACTGTATAAACAGATTAGTCCTTCATTACACTTCAATTTCCATAGGGCAGCAGACCTTATCCATGATGCAATGTATAACTTGCTGAGTAATCACTGCCTTGTTGTCAAAGGTGGTCTCTACCTCAAAGAGAAATGTAACTCCAGGAAGATGCCATGTTCACAGCATGGCTTCTTGATGGGGCAAAGCTTAACACTATAAGCCACCACCAGGAAACAAGCGGTCAGTGAGAAGTTGCTCTTGGTATACATAAGCACAGATAAGCCCAAATAAATGCCATTGTTAAAAGATAACTCATGAGTAACTAAAAATAAGTGAGATTTTGCATATAATAATAGATCTTATAAAAAGGGGGAAAAGCACATTTTTGCCCTATCAAAAAGTCATGCTGTGAACCTGGCATCTTCCTGAACCTACATTAGACTATATTTAAAAAAATCCTAGATGAAATCTGAGGAAGCCCTCCTCCCCCATCATGTTTGGATCCAAAAGCATTTTACAAACTTTAATGAACAAAGACTCACAGCTCCCTGTAGGGTAGATAAAAATTACACTCCCCCATTTTAAACATAAGGAAGCTAATGGATAGGTGCTCTCATGGTACTTTTTGCCATGAATGAGGTATTAAAATAAGGGTGGCATAATTTAGTCCCATGTGGCTTTCCCACACTCACAAAGCAAGTCTGTGGCAGAACACCGAAAGGAGTCAGCACTCCTGACTCATTTTGTCACCAGAGTAACAAAAACGTCCCTTTTGTTGTAGAGAGGTATTGTTGTCTCTGCAAAAAAAGAAGTGTTTTTGTTACTTTGGTCAGTATTTCTTTTGATCAGTTCAAGAGAACTAAGACAATGCCCAAATTGCCATCAGCAACTAAAGAACAGAAAATTAAGGCTTGCTTGCACTTACCTGGGAGGCACTGCATCTCATTACTATACACAAGTGCTTATTACTATTTCTAGATTTTTTTAAATCCATCTACCACCTAGAGACAAGAATAATCAGATTTTTTATTTTTAAGAAACACTGCATCTATGATTGAGATTGATAGCTCACTGACTGAAGTTTTTTTTTTTTTTTTAAAAAAGGGAAATGGCAACTCTAGCTATATATTAAATATGTAGCATGCTGTGGAAGCAGTTTTCAGAAAAAGAGCAATCATACTCTTCATCATTAGGCAAGATTTTCCTCCATCTGCAGCAAAATTAGCTTTTTCTTACAGACTGGAAATAAGCCAACAATAAAAATTCCGTAAAATTAAAGATAACAGAATTAAAGGTTTTTGAGCAGGAATCTAGATCATTCTTATATTTAAAAAGCAGCTGTGTAGTTTAAAAATATCTATTTGACCAGAGCACATTCCATTTTAAGTCACAACAGATCTGTTTAGTATTTCTTGCCATCTAAAGAATTTACATTCAGTTTTTTTGTGGCAGAAGAATGGTTATCACTGAGAGCGCCTTGTAAATTGTATAGCCAGCATATCCTGTTTTCTGCTTTAAGATAACATATAAGCCTACAATTTTAATGCCAAAAATCAATTCCAAATACTGTTGCATAAAGAGCATGGTAATGTAACCTTTTATTCACGACTTATTTCTTATTTTAACTCACCATTACTTGATTCCAAAATTCACCGTTCTTTGCAAAATGCTACACTGCAAAGAGAAATGACTTCTTCCTTGTCAAAAGTATCACTCCAAGTACTCAAATGACTGTAGGAAAGATGACATTGTATTGCTACAAGAGCATTCTAAAACAGTGTTTTGTTCTGATACAAGAAGGCTCTGTAGCAAGCGCATTCACAAGCAAGTAATATGCCACTCCCCTGCTTATGATTCAAAAGCTAAGTATGTCTCACTCAATTGAATGCTTGCACAATATGTAATACTGCAACTCAAGAAATAATACATATTCCCTAAAATCAAGGCCATTCATAAATCTTCAGCTCATGTTAACTCTATGTAACTCTGCCACATTTCAAAAATGACATGCCAAATACAACTTTTGGGGGGTTCTGTGTTTAGCCAAAAGCAAGCGAGCTTGAGTCAAAAGCTTTTAATTATAGAAATCTCTGATATGCAAGTTTAAGCTGTATGAAATTAGATGAAGAGAACTGTGTGTGTTACCTGTAAGAAAGTAATTTCAAGCCCATAATCTGCATGTAAATATAAACTCTGCTACTAGAGACTCTCAGAGTGTACAGCAACTATTCTATTTTGTAAAGACTTAAGCCTGCTTGAAGTTATTCAAACTGAGATTCCTATTAAAGGAAAAAAGGAAAGATGAATTTGCAGAGTATTATGGAGACATGGAAATATTTGCTCATAGGTGAAACATTAAGGAAACATTTGCCTCTTCACGTGCCTTTACAACTCCCATCACTTCTAATGGAAATTTCATCATTGCGCTGCGGAGAAACTGTAAACCAAAGAGTTTAGCAAAAACTCACTGATGGAGAATGAAAAGGGAGCCATTACAGTCCAATTATCAGCTGTTAGCAGGGAGAACCCACTGGAATACTAGTAATTTTTTGAGCTGGCATATACTGTTTAAGGCTTTCACTTTAACTGCCCTTTACTTATTCCAAAGAAGGTCAGCAAGAACACTAGAAATACTGCTCAAAGGCAAAACAAACTCTTCCAGACCTTTATGTATCCATGAAACCTCCTCTAAAGAAAGGTAAGTTTTTCCTCCTCTGAAGGCTCTTATCTGATATATTTACCTGTCTCTTGGTGGTTCATGACTAGAGCCCAACCAAATTCACTGTCCATTTTGGACAGCCCAAACCAGCAAAGTTAACCTGTTAGTTTAAAAAGAAATTAAAACCATTCTTTTCCAACAGGAATGCCAAGACTTGATGGCCTCCTGGACAACGTAAGAGGGGGCTCCATACTACAGGAAGTAAATTCCATGGGCATATGATTTTTTAAACAAATTGTAAATTTCATGATTTCAGCTATTTAAATAGTCTTGTAATTGTTGGGTATTTCTCACTTTCCAAGCGGAAAACTTCGCATGGTGGCGATGTTATTGTGTGTATGTGGAGGGTGGGGGTAGGGAGATTGAGATACTGCTATCCTTTTGCTTCTGTTCTGCTGCTGGCAGTGGGCCACGCCTTCAGAGCTGGCATGCCAGACAGCAATCACCACTATGCAGCTGCCCAGCTCCAAAAGCATGGCCACTGACAGCAGCACAGAAAGAAGGATAATATGGTATGGCCACCTTTACTTCTGTACTGCTGCTGCAGGTGCAGCCTTCAGAGATGGGTACCTAGCTACCAGCTAATACTCTCCAGCTGCCCAGTTTTGAAAGCAGGGCAGAAATAAAGGCAATACTGTGACCCTGCAGCAAATCCCTTTTGGGTCAGTTACTCCCCACCCCCAGTTTGAGAAACAGGGGTTTCCCCTGTGGAACCTGTACACAGGGTAAAAACACACGGAAGACCAGGGTGGGGAGAGAAACTAGATTTCATGGCTCGTGACTTGTTTTTCATGACTATGGATTTATTGGGGCTCATGAGAAGCCAGGACCATATCTCATTTTACCCATGCAAAGTTTGCAGCATTTAAGTGAGAAATCAAACGATAATAAAGGACTATAAATGTTGAAGCTGTGAAGATTGTTGTCTTGTCCAAGTAGAAAACAGTTACTTAGTACACTTCTGAAAGCTCACTTATGACGCCCTCATTGCACTTGCAAGTATACAAGTAGAAAAACGTATGGGCCAAGCACCAATGTAGAATGGAAAGACACCTTCAAAGGAAAAAAGGGAGCAAGATGAGGCGAACATCAGTTGATCAGAATAAATTATCTGTATGCCCATGTTTCAGAAACACCATTGCTACACTTTTCTCCAAATTCTGTGGTGCCCCAGTGAAGTCATAGCAGCTCTGTTCACAAAAGGAAGGGTCAATCAAGAAACCACCATCAATCTGAGATAGCTGGAGGGTGTGTTGCGTGCATCCCACTGCCTCACACAGTGGAGAATGCAAGTTCTGTACATAATACAGGTTCAACCTCTTAAATCTGATATGCTCTCGTCCGGCAAAATCCATGGTCTGGCAGAACCACATATGCTGCAGGACCAGAGAGTCCTGGGGTTAGGACCAGACCTGCATCCCTGGTGCAGGGGTTGGGGCCAGAGCACTGGCTGGCCGTCTGGCCTGGGCCAAGCTGGAACCACCACTGGCTCTGCTGCAGCACCAGGAGGGAGGAGGCAGAGCCTCTGCTGGAGCACAGGGCTGCAGCTGGAGGCTCCTATTGGAGCCCCTGTCAGAGCTCCATGACAGCCTGGAGTGCCCTGGGAGCAGGAGGTCCCCTGGCAAATTCTGTTGTTCGGGACCTGTCAGAGTGCAGCCTGTACCCACTAATCTCTCTGCAAGGGCTGAGAGAAAGTTACCCTGAACCGGAACGTGGACAACACTTCTAATCAGAGCTTCCTCCACACTTGCGGGTGCACCTGAGTGCCAGAGCCATGCCCCGCTCAGAAAGTGCCTCAAATAAGGTATTCTGGGGCAATATGGGGGTGGTTTTTGGACCTGGGGGAGAAAGTAGAAGACCAGCCCTCAGAGTGAACCTGTAATGTTCATTCATCTACAAAAAGGGGAATAAGAACAACCCAGGAAATTACAGGCCAGTAAGCTTAACTTCTGTGCCAGGAAAGATAATGGAGCAGGTAGTTAAGGA
This sequence comes from Carettochelys insculpta, assembly GCF_033958435.1. NCBI lineage: Eukaryota > Metazoa > Chordata > Testudines > Carettochelyidae > Carettochelys > Carettochelys insculpta. The sequence goes on from NC_134139.1 coordinate 96,477,575, forward strand.
AGTCATCTGCAAGCACTTGGAAGGTAGTAAAGTGATAGGGAACAGCCAGCATGGTTTTGTAAAAAACAAATCATGTCAAACCAACCTGATAGCTTTTTTTGACACGATAACGAGACTTGTAGATAAGGGAGAAGCAGTGGATGTGGTATACCTAGACTTTAGTAAAGCATTTGATACTGTCTCGCATAATATTCTTATCGACAAACTAGGCAAGTCCAACTTAAATCACGCTGCAATAAGGTGGGTGCATAACTGGCTGGCTAATCGCACCCAGAGAGTAGTTGTTAATGGTGCTCAGTCCAGCTGGAAAAGCATAACAAGTGGGGTTCCGCAGGGGTCTGTTTTGGGACCAGTTCTGTTCAATATCTTCATTAATGATTTGGATATTGGCATAGAAAGTACGCTTATTAAGTTTGCAGATGATACCAAGCTGGGAGGGGTTGCAACTACCTTGGAGGATAGGGTCATAATTCAGAATGATCTAGATAAATTAGAGAAATGGTCTGAAGTAAACAGGATGAAGTTTAATAAAGATAAATGTAAGGTGCTGCACTTAGGAAGGAATAATCTGTTTCACACATACAGAATGGGAAAAGACTGTCTAGGAAGGAGTACAGCAGAAAGGGACCTAGGGGTTCTAGTAGATCACAAGTTAAATATGAGTCAACAGTGTGATGCTGTTGCAAAAAAAGCAAACATGATTCTGGGATGCATTAGCAGGTGTGTTGTGAACAAGACACGAGAAATCATTCTACCGCTCTACTCTGCTCTGGTTAGACCTCAGCTGGAATATTGTGTCCAGTTCTGGGCACCCCAATTCAAGAAAGATGTGGCGAAATTAGAGAAGGTCCAGAGAAGAGCAACCAGAATGATAAAAGGTCTGGAGAACATGACTTATGAAGAAAGGCTGAAAGAATTGGGCTTGTTTAGCTTGGAAAAAAGAAGATTGAGGGGGGACATGATAGCGGTTTTCAGATATCTTAAAGGGTGTCATAAGGAGGAGGGAGAAAACTTGTTCTTGTTGGCCTCTGAGGAGAGAACAAGAGGCAATGGACTTAAACTGCAGCAAGGAAAGTTTAGGTTGGACATTAGGAAAAAGTTCCTAACTGTCAGGGTGGTCAAGTACTGGAATAAGTTGCCAAGGGAGGTTGTGGAATCTCCCTCGCTGGAGATATTTAAGAACAGATTAGATAGATGTCTATCAGGGATGGTGTAGATAGTGGTCGGTCCTGCCGTCGGGGCAGCGGACTGGACTCGATGGCCTCTCGAGGCCCCTTCCGGTCCTTGTGTTCTATGATTCTATGATTCTATGATTCTGATGCTTGCCAACTGCCTAATAGCCATCAGGATTACACACTGGATTCACACAGACCAAAACAAGCCATGAGGACTTGATAGTTGATGAATTAACAGGCAGCTGATTTAAAACCAAAAGGAAGTATTTTTCACACATTGAAAACTGTGGAACTCATTGGTGGGAAAGCCACAGAGGAAAAATAAAACTTATGAGGGTTCAGCAAATAATTAGATTAGTTCACAGAAGATAGGTAAATCCATGGCTATTAGCCAAGATGGTCTGGGATGGAAATGTATGCTCTGAGTGCTTCCAACAGCCAGAAACAGGGACTGGACAATAGTGGATGAACCAGTCATTATTGTTCTATTCTGCTCATTCCTTCTGAAGCATCTGGCCCAAGACAGTGCCAGAAGAGAGGATAACAGGTAACCATTGGTCTAACAAAGTATGGATGCTATGTTCCTGTTTTTGTTACTGCCTTACAATCAGTGATGTCATCACAGCTCTGTGAATAAAAGTCCATAAGTAATCCTGAACATCCTCACTGGATGTGCTGTGCTTCAATGTCATGAATCAGAACCAGTGGTTATATTATCATCACCATCCTTAGCAACATGCAGTTGGGATTTAGAAAACAAATTTACATTAATAAACCAAAGGGCACTCCCCTCTAGACCTGAGGACTGAGCAACTACACTTCATCCTTTCAAATGGTTTATACCACTCCATGTTCAAGCAAAAAAAACCAACACTATTTCTACATAAAAAGTAACAAAATCAAAGAACAGAAATTTGGGGGTTAAGAGATTCTTCTATTGAATGTCATAATTCTGACATTTAACTGAACCATTGATCCAAATTTAGACAGCCTTCATTGCATCCAGCCATAGATCCAAAGAGTAAAATTTCCACATTTTCATGAATTCATTCTAATAGTACCAAGATCTCTACAGCAGATTGTAATTCAGACACATAGCCTAGAGATACAGTTATGCCTAGTAAAACTGATCAGCAATCACAAATTAGGAAAATATAACAACCTGATTTGAGAACTCTTAGATGCATTTGTTATCCCATAAACTGATGAACCAAGCATATCTGCTTTATCATTTTAAGTATGATGAGAGATGAATTTAGAAGCACTTTAACTGATGCCTTAAATTGTTTTACTTACTTGAAAGTTCTCCCTAAACAAAAGGAAAAAAAAAAGAATACTGCTTATGGAAATAAATAAGTAGGAAAAAAGAATGTTGTTAAGTGAATAATCCAAAATTAGTAAGGCTTCTTTCATTTTCAGGCACCACCACAGATATGCCTTTCCTGTTTCATTCTGAGAATTCTGCAACTCTGCAATTGACCACAAATCTCACATTTTGTAAGACACACCTTTGTCCGATTCTCAGCCCTCTGATACTTTGCTGTTACAGCCAAGGCATCTTCCATACTTTATTTACTCTTAGAATTCTGTAAATGTAGTATAAAGATTTAAAATATATACTTCAATTCAGCTCCACAGCCAGAGCTCAGATTTCCAGTAGTCCCACTACCATATCTACGAATGAACAAACAAACAAACCCAAATCTTTTGAAATCAAGTTATCCCATCAAATTAAATAATCTAGACAAGATACGGTCAATATATGCTTTATACAGTTGCCAAAGTTAACTTCCATGTACAAAGGTCTGGGCTTTGTCCACACTGGTGATTCCACCATGGCTAGACTAACCATAAGGAAACAGACAAGGCCAAATATGCGGGAGCTCAGCAGCAACTGCTCAGTCAGCAGATTCATATGGAGAATCATATGCGCTAGGATATAGTGGCAGCATTTGTAGGATTTACAAGCCCAGCTTTTCATTAATTATTGGATGTTGACAAGATTCATGCAGACAGTCTGTTGCAGGGAATGAGGCAGAGAAGAGAGATGTACCAAGTCCTTAACATGTCTTTCTTGTTGCCTAGCTTCTCTTCCAAACCTCAGCTTCACACAGAGGAGCCAGGCACATCTTCCAGAATCAGAATAAATATCCATCAAAAGATCTTCCTCTGCTTCCTCAGTAGGAGGTTAGAAAAATCAGAATAATGTGAAGTTCAGTTACATTTTTTGCAGTAAGTTCAAAAAAGGTGAATACTAATTCATCTTTATGCACCCTTCTGAAGTACTTTGATATTGAATGCCCTCCCCGCCCCCTCAAATGGTTGGGACATTGTCACATAACAATTATCTACAGGACTAATTTCTGATCACAGAAAAGCAAATATCTTTGCTGCACCCCCCTTTCCCTGAGGTCCAGCCAATGCCATGCCCCTTCTAAGCCCTGCCCCCAATTCACTGCATACTCCCTCCTTCCCTCTTCCCCAGCCTTGCTCTCATTCACTGGGCTGGGTGCAGGAGGTGTTGCAGGCTCTGGGGTGGGGCCAAGGATGAGGGGTTTGAGGTGCAGGAGGTGGCTCTATGCTGGGGTTGAGGGAGGGGCCCTAGACTGGGGCATGAGTTCCAAGATGAGGCCAGAAACAAAGGGTTCAGAGAGTGGGAGGGGTCTCCAGACTGGGGCTGATAGTTTTGGAGTGTGCAGTGGGGCTCTGGGATGGAGCAGGGATTGCAGTGGGAGAGGGGGATGGGGTTTGGATGGTCTACCGCAGGTGGCACCCAAAAGCAGCTTGCATATCTTCTCTAGCTCCTAGGAGCAGGGCCAGCCAAGGCAAGGGGGCTCCATGGGCTGCCCCCATCTGCAGACACCAGCCATGCAGTTCCCAGCACTTCCTTAGCAAGGACATGCTGTCTGCTTCAAGCAGCTGTGTGAGCCAGCTTCTGTAGCCAGCCAGAGTCAGTAGCCCAGTCAGTGGCGCCTTTTTGACCAGGCATTCCACCTGAAAACTAGATACCTGGCAATCTTAATGCTCTAACAATGCTTTGGCCCAAAGCCAGCTCAGGTAGGCTGACTTTTAATGACTGTCTCTGGCATTAAGCTCCTAAAATGCCTCAATTAGTTCGTAACAGAGAGGTAGCCATGTTAGTCTGTACTCCAACAAAACAAAGCAGCAGAAATGTAGCACTTTAAAGGCTGGTTAAAGATTGGTCAAGGTATAGCTACACAGTGGGTCTGTCCCACGAAAGCTCATCACCAAATAAATCATTTTGTAAGTCTTTATATTAGGTGTTAAAATGCCAAATGGCACAATATCCAAGCAAATTTACAAACCTGGACCTTTGCCACTGACTACAGTCGGGTCAGAATTACACATCAAATCTGTAGCCATCTATCCTGAGGCTGCCAACCTTATCCTTAAATCAAACTCAGAGAAATGTACCTAGGGTTTGGCATAAGTAGTCTGGTTTGTTTTGCTTCAGTGGTCTTCAGCCACTGGGAAGCTAAGCAGCATATTTTATGTGGCGTGTAACTATCTGAATTAACAGCATTCATTAATCTGGCTCTTCTTTACCCCACATTAGGCAAGGAATAGGTGTCAGTCAAAGCATTTTCTGTGGAACATCAACAGGGCAGAATGTTGTCTCTCTGCGTGACGCTGGTAAGATTGATATGAACTGATGTTTACATCAGAGCATTCAAACAATACTTTATGATAAAAAGAAAGAAGTAGAGACTTTAAAGTTACATGAAACAGCTGAAACGACGGTTTCGTATTTTAGCTGGACAGCGCTGTAACAGAGGATTTCTGACACTAGAAGGAGAATTGTGTGACTGAAAAAAAGATTCATAACCTTCAATAACAATAACTGAGTGCTCCTAAAATTCCAACTTCAGCTATCTACCACAGGGCACTACAGTACAGTCTGAATCAGTGCTACATAATGAATCTAGAGAAATGTGCCCTGACTTTATTATGTAGGACATAATTCAAGACTACTGAAGTCAATAAAAGCTTTCCCATTGACTTCAGTGTGCTTTGGGTCAAGGCCAACAAGTTCAAGTAATGCAGAGGTTACAGCACGAGTTTAGGTGCAAATTCTGCTACCTTAGGTATAAGGCATTCATTCATGCTTGTGACCAGTATACTATGCTAACTATAAACCACACAATAAAATAATTTAAAATGGTTTTTAGATTGCAGCTTCAGCCTTGCCAGAAACATGCTCCATTGTTACGATGTTTCATAATACCTTTTGGTATACAAAAGGATTTTGATAGTAAAATCCAACAACTGCAAAAACCTCTAGCTATGTAACACTGGATTCAGTTTTAGAATTGAGAATCATTACAGTCTGGCAATAAAGTCTGAAACATGAAGGGAATTCTCTTCCTGTTTATGATAGAGGCATTTCAAAAAGCCCCCAAGAATTTAAAGCAAGAGAAAGAAGTCTCCTGATTTATATTGTTATTGATAAAAGAAAGTGTTTAGGAAGTAGGAAAGCCTCAAATATCCCCAAAGTGTGCAGCAGAAGTGGAAGAAACATGAAGATTTATTATCATCTGGACAGATGGACCCTAAGAAACCTCATTAGCTAGTCAATTCCTTTGTCATAACCCATAGGAGGCTTGTTGGGGGCAAAACAACCCCCACTCCCCATGAAAAGGAGTAAGTTTATTAGTCCCAAATGTGAATTTTCTTTATACTTCAAACAGGCTGACACGCACATTTGGCTCATTTGGAAGTCAGGACCATACCACTAATGTGGGAAGAACACCAAGGAGCATACTAAGGATGATGTAGGGGTTAGCAGCCCTGATGAGCATCCAAAGGGTCACACAGCACATGGAGGTCAGTAGAAATAGGGACCAGAGACTTCACTGAGACACCCCACACAAGCGTCCCAACGAGCACCAGGAAGCACTTATGGTAAGGCTCATCCTTTCCCCAAATGCTTCCACAGAGGCCGAGAAACAGCAAGAGGTGGAAAAATTTCTCCTAGTTTTGCTGCAACACTGCCCTCCTTCCCAGTTTTTCTTGTCAATTCTATCTCCCTCTCTTTCTTCCAAAGTCAGGGAGCTGACAGGAGCTGTCTTGTGCCAATCTCCTTTGTACTTTCGGTAGCTGAGAAGACTGAGGAGATTTTCTATGGCAAGTCTCCATTTGTTGATCTGAAGTGATTGAAGTATCAAGACCCAGTTCTACAAGATGCTGAATGAAGATTTTCAGAGGAGAAGTTATAACCCACAGACATAAGGAGGCATGCCATTGGATAAAGTTGAAAAGTAAATTTCTTGTCCATGTTGACAGCTAAGTGAAGCTCACGCTAGCATTTGAAACCTAGCTGTGTAGAAAAAGCTTGAGCTCTAAAGCCTAGGAAACGGGGTGGGATTCAGAAACCTATCTGAGTATGTCTCTGTACACAGGTATCTTATGTCCACCTCATGAAATTAGAGCACTGACAGGAAGAGAACAATGGTCAGTCTAGAAGCAAATCAGACGTCATATCTGAGATAAATATAAGGGTAATCATAAAACAACTGTATCAAGGTGCAAAAAGGGAGAAGTACACACCAACATCTCAGTAGTGGCAGAATTTAGTAGTTTGGATTGCCATGCCTGAGAAGTATAAAATTACTTTTAAACATCTTGGGTTCCTACCTGTTCTAAGACCAAACCCTAATGTTCTTGAAAGGTAAAATGCAAGCAGATTTCCCAGCACCTGAACATTTCTTGTCCTGAGTTGGTATGAGTACAGCCACCATGCTTGTAAGTAGCACGAAGATGGCCTCCTCCCATTCTGTAGGTGACAGGAGACCTATTATTCAATTCTCACAGTGAACGATCTAGACTCCAGGGCTATGTCTATACTACATTCCCCCTTCAAAAGGGGAATGCAAATAAGGGAGATCGAAAATGCAAATGAAGCACTGATTTACAAGTCTCATGCTTCATTTGCATAATCTCACGTGATTGCATTTTTGGAAGAGACTTTTTCCCAAAGCAAAAAACAGCCATGTAGATGAGATTCTTTTGAAAATAAACACTATTTTTGAAAGAACCCTTTTTTCTATTTTGTTTCAAGAAGGGTTCTTTTGAAAACAGGGTTTATTTTTGAAAGAATCCCATCTACATGGCTGTTTTTGCTTTGAAAAAAGTCTCTTCCAAAAACACGATCATGAGAGATAATGCAAATGAAGCGAGAGATTTGTAAATCTCGGCTTCATTTGCATGTTCAGTTTCCCTCATTTGTATTTCACTTTCGAAAGGGTAATGTAGTGGAGATGCAGCCAATGTGTTTGCATGGGCTTCTTACACACCAGTGCTCATCATTTTCTGGATTTGTTTGACAAGATCCTCCTGAGAAAGGTGAGAAATAGGCGTGTCTGACAAACCCTGGTCTGGGGCACAGGAAGAAGTTAAAATAAATTTAAGTTCACTCCAGTGGCAAAGGCTAACATTCTATATTAAAAAAAAACATATACAGAGCTCTCATTTATTTTATGTAAACGAGACAAGGAAGATGGCAAAGCTCATCTTATTGTAACCACATTCTGACGGTTCTATATACTACATTGGCCACATTGTCTGCTTCCCACACAACTTGTTCCTTTCCCTGACCGTAACAGTATACTGCTACCAATTATCGTAATTACTATTCTAGGCTGTACCCTTTATTGATCCTAGAAGTTAAAGCAGTTTACCGTCAACAAGAGAGGCACTTTGACAGAAAGTATAAATAGGTCCTTCTACCCTTGTATGAAACTCTCTTATAAATCAGAGGTTTTTGCCTTTTTAATTTAAGCATTCCAGCAGAGATTTTAAAATATCATTTTCTCAGGTTGCTCTGGCAGAAACTCACTGTGATCACTTTAATATAGCAATCGAGCACTAGGGGAAAATATTTACAAGAAAAGCTTGGTAACAGGAGGTACTCATGTGATTAACCTGTCAAAATAAGCCAGAATCACGTCAATAACCAGCACAATATTTATCAAACTCCTTGACAGCACAATACAAAGAATTACTCAGGGTTTGGTAGCTTGTAGATTAAGAGTGGCTGAGGGCAGAATTTATCACAGCTTTGATGTTACTCACAGTAAGGGTGGGTGACTATAGGTAAAGAACACCTGGTATTCACAGAGCAAGTGATGTACTATATTCAGCATCATGTTGGCTTGTCTTCTACTTGATGTTTCACTACTACATTCTTATTTCAAAAAAGCTCCCATTGCTGCCCATGAAACCATGGGTTGATGAAATTTATATCAAGAGACTCAAGATCATTTGAATTTTTCTTTAAAGCTCCAGCATCTGGAATCATGTTATTACATGATTCAGTTTTCATTAAAAATAAAGTTTAGTCTTCACAGCTAAAAAGGAAAACATGAACAAACACCAGAAAGTACATAAAAATAATTCAACTTTTTATTACGAATCTCATAATATTTGGTGCCTGAGACTGTAGTACTGGTCTTAAAGGAGGTAACCTCTCTAGCACACATACATAGTCACTCAGCATGCTGTGTCTGGTCTACATTTTTAAGGCACAAAGCAAGACAAAGACAGAGATTTGTTTTAGGAAGACACATGGATAAAGGATGGCCAAGCTCCCTCTGCATGAACACAGCTGTAAACATCTATCATTACTGTCATACCAAAAAAGCAAAAGCTTGCTCTCCTTTTTACTTCATACTTATACACCAATTTCAGTGAGCAGGAGTGGGATGTGAGAGTAGAAAGTGAACCATCAGGTGTGCAACAAACGGTGTAACACAGAACCATAGACATGTGGGGCAGGAAGGGATGTTGAGAGGTCCTCTAGTTCATCCTGACACACCATGACAGGATTCTGTATATCTAGACCATTCCTCACAGATGCGACTAATCTGTTGTTAAAAACTCCAGTGATGGGGATTCCACAACCTCCCTAGTGAGCCTGTTCTAGTGCTTAACTAGCCTTATAATTAGAAAGTTTTTCCTAATGTCTTAGTCTCACTTGAGGCAGGTTCAGCCCATTACTTCTTCTCCTACCTTCAGCAGACACGGAGAAACAATTTTTGAGTGCTATTTGTAACACCCTTTAGCATATTTGAAGGCTCTGGCCGTGCCCCTCCCCTGCCTTCTCACCTCTGGACTCCACATGCCCAATTTTCTCAACTGCTCCTTCTGGGTGATCAAAAGGCTTTCCTAAGCCTTTTATCATTTGTGCTGCTCTTGCCTGGACTCTCTCCAAATTGTACATATCATCCTTAAAACATGGCACCCAGAACTGGGCACAGTACTCCAGCTGAGACATCCCCAGTGCCACACAGAGAGGAATAATTACCTCCCAGGCCTTACATATGACACTCTTGGTAACACACCTGTAGGTTAGCAGTCTTGATCACCAGCCTGGGACAAACTATTGGCCATTCTCAGTTCAGCTTGTAGCCCTTTTCCCAGGAGAGGAAGGGAAAGAGGAAGAGGGCTATTTTTTCAGCAGTTAAACAAAAATAACAATATGTGGAATAAGAAAGTGACAGCTCCTGACTAAAAATGTGGGACACTCTGGTAGTTATATAGGGTCTGTTCCTGCCTCAGCCTCAGGCATCGCTAGGGTCTGCTTACCCTCTTCCAGCCTTCTGCTGTAGCCATAGTAATAACCCTCTCCTGTTTCCTAGCTCCCTCAAGGAGCTAGTGTATTTATTTATACCCTAGGTAGCTGGGAATCAGACCCAGTCACTAGTTTATCTAGTGGGTTGACTGATTCACACCTGTCTGCTTGACTTGTCTCCAAAAAAAAGGGCTATGGTCCTCCCTTTCTTTCACATAAGATTAAAGCTTAATACAGGTTGAATCTCTCTCGTCTGGCACCTCGGGATCTGACTGGTGCCAAACAAGAGAATTTGATGGACCATGGGAGATCAATATTGTCTAGCAGCATTACCAACACTTCAGCTGCTTACTGGGCTCATAAAAGACATTTAGGGGTAAATTACAACTAAAGAACAGCACAGAACACTGAGAGCCAGTGCTGGTGGCTGTAAATAAACTTTATGGCACCATGGGAAACTTGGCCACATCCAAGATAAGGGGTCACCTGGATAATTAAAATTATGCCAGATTACAGATATTGCTGGATGAAAGAATTCCAAATTAGAGAGGATCAGTCTGCAGCCACATACCATTTCAAGCATTAATAAAGTCTGGTTGTTAATAGCAGTATAGAGAAGTGTCATTAAGAATTCCAAGGGCTCTGGGTAGACAAGAGGAGCATTTCCAAATTTAAACCTTGGTTTTTCAAAGGATTACACATATGAGTGAGTTTAAGCACAGACATAACTTTACAGGATTGGAGTTCTAGATTCAATGTTTGTACATGTAACTTTCTAAAATTTCAATAAAAGCATGAAGCACTATTGAAAGGACAACACTATTTTCAGTGTCTGTACCGCACAGAGATAGCATATGCTTTAAAGACAAACCAGGAAGGACCTTCACTTCATTTGGTAGCTGTCAGATTACAGAAAGATCTGCTTCTGTTTGTAGTGTGGTTTCTCATATCTCACAGAATCTGTATCAAATGTATTTTTTACACTTTTCGTTCATTATTACAATGCAGAATATTTTAGGCATAAGAATGTAATCCTTCTACAGGACTGGAACTTTACTTCCCTCACGATAGTGCATTTCTTAGGAGCTGCTTATTGTTTCTGGAACAGACACCAATTCATTGTTTGTTATTTGTGTTGCAGAAGCATCCAAAGGCCCTAAATCAGGACTGGGACCCCATTGTACTAGGCACTGTGAAAATATAGAAGACTCTAGGTTAGAAAAATTATAACAGGATAGATAAACAACTAGCAGCAACAATTCCAATTAAACCTTAGAATTTTAATACCTTAATAAAAGGCAGTTTTTTTCAAAACACCAAGGCAAGTTTTGTTTTTCATTTCTACTCTTAAAAATCTGCCTTAACATAATTTACAGGAAAATACCTAACTGCTTCAGTTTTCTAATGATAAAGCACAATTAAAGCAGCCACAATTGACTTAGACTGACCACTTTTACGCAGTCCCATTAACGAGCTATTTCATTTATCTAAACACACAGAGCAAAGTCAACATACTCAAGACTGAGGCAAGTTCTGCAAACAGGTGCTCAACATCTCAATATCTGTGGATCTAACGGCTAACTCTGTTCTGTCCGCTAGATGGCAGTAAAAGTTTGATAAGTTTTTTTCAAAACTAAAAGTTAAATAAAACGTAACAAGTTGACTTTTGCTATGTAATTTTAAGCATTAAAAGATTGATTATAATCAGTTTTTATGAATGTAATTGCAAACTTTTTCCAACTCATTCATATTTAGCAGTCTGATCATGTAAATAGTAAATACAGCATCTTTGACATAACTATTTTCATATATAATATGTATGCACACAAAGTTTAGATAAAACTAATATAATAATTGCTCTCAAAGAAAACTAAGGACTTTAGGTGAGACAGTAGAAATAGGTGACTTTTCAAAATTTCGTGAGAATATTTTAAAAATAACAGCTTTTCAACATTGTTTCAATTATTTTGACAAAGAATAAGCTTAATTAGATAACAAGATTTATTTTCTTTAATACAGGTTGCAATCCTGGTCTCTACAGATTAAACATTTTAATTCTGAAAAAAATGATATATGAACAGAAAGTACAACAGGATTATAGGTAGCAATACAGGCCAACATATTAATCTCTCATTTCATTTTATGTTGTCTAATTGTAGGCATACAATCTTTATAAACATGGAGTGATTATACAGTTTATAGCTACCTTAAATGACACAGAGTTTATATTAACATATTTGGCTACACCTTAATTTCTCTTTATCCACAGTGTAAAGAGCATAATAGGATTTAGTTGAGCTTAATTGTTTTGATCCAGTGACAAAGCAGCAAGACTACACTATGGAAGTATTCCATCTAGATTTTACCACTGTGTTTGGACGACTCTTTTGCAGTCCTTGAGAACACAAAATTAGGCCTATTTAAAGGGGCTGGACTATCATCATTGTATACCTGCTAATAATCTCATAAACTGATTGTTCTATTTTAATGTAAGTTCAAGAAAGGTTGAGTGCTAGGATATATGAAGCTGCTTTTAACCACAGAGTAATACTGTTTATACATCAGACATATGCTGCTGAAATGGGTTGATTTAAAAAAACCAACCAAATTTAAAAAAAAAATCAGATCACAAAAGTTGGTAAACAACTTTAGAAATCTAGCAATTCGGGAACAAAACCCAAAAGTTATTTACTAAATAAATAAATATAATCCAGTTAGAGGTCAAACACACAAAGCTTTGTGTCTGAGTGACTGGGAAATGAGTAACCTTAGTTTACACGCTGTGTGGCCATCAGGAAACCATAATCATTTGTTGCCATCAATATTTCTAAACCTTGTCCCTGGCAAACAACAACAGTAACAACAGAGAATACTCCACAATGAACTCTGAAATCCCATATACTGTAAGCCAGCTGTTCTAGAACATTTCAGTCAAACTATGTCTTGGCCTACTTCAACAAACTCTTGATAAACAATGAAAGAAAGAAAGAAAGAAAATCTGAGAAAATACCATAAGTTATTTTTGGTTTAGAAAAATAAGAATTCATTCTGATTGTAAGAGTATACATTAAATCAGCCATAATGATTTTATTCACATTAGCTCCTCTGCTAAAAGTGAACTAAAAGCTATTCTTAAAATAATTAAAACTCTTTTGGATGGGTTGAGGGAGCTTCTGTGTGGGTGAGGGTCAAAGAGGGAATTGATCAGCACAGGGGGCAAAGGTGGGATCCTGAGAAACAGAACCCAGTCTCTACATTGGGGAACTGCCTATAGCACATATCTGTAAAATATTTTATTTCCCAATTATTATTTTGCCACTAGCAAACGCCACCCCCAACAGCTAGAACAGGACACTAGATGGGAAAAGAATTCTCTTCAGTAACTCAGAGCCCTCCCTACGTACCTTCCTGGTGGGTCTTACCCACGTGCTCGGGGTCTAACTAAGTGCCATATTTGGAGTTGGGAAGGAATTTTCCTAGATCAGATGGGCAGAAAAATAACTGGATCTCTGCCATTCTCCGCAGCATGGGCATGGGTCACTGGCAGTTATGAACAAGTGTAAATGGTGGATTCTCTACAACAAATCTTTAAACTATGATTTGAGGGCTTCAGTAACTCAGCCAGAGGCTAGGGGTCTATATCAGGAGGAAGTGGATGAGGTTCTGTGGCCTGCAATGCACAGGGGGTCAGATGAGATGATCATAATGGTCTTTCCTGACTTTAAAGTCTACACATGCAATTTTGGTGAGAATTACAGAGTTGGAAGAGATGTCAGAAGTACTGAGTCCAACCCTCTGCTACAAACTGGACCAATCCCAGCTAAATCTGCCCAGCTAGAGCTTTGTCAAGACAGGATTTTAAAGCTGTAGGGCTGGAGATTCCACCACCTCCCTAGGTAAACCATTCCTGCACTTCACCACCATCCCGGTGAAACAGGTTTTTTAAATATACAGTGTAGACCTCCCCCACCTTCTCTTGAAACCATTGCTCCTTGTTCTGTTCTTGGTCACCACTGAGAATAGCCTCTCTCCATCCTCTTTGTAATCCCCATTCAGGTAGCTGAAGGCTGCTATCAAATCCCCTCTTGCTCTTTTCTTCTGTAGATAAATAAGCCTAAATCTCTCAGCCTCTCCTCATGTGCTCCAGCCCCTAATACTTTTGTTGCCCTCCTCTGGCCTCTCTCTAACGTGTCCATATCCTGTCTGTAATGGGGGCGGGGGAGGGCAGAATTGGACACAGTACTCCAGATGCACCTTCAGCAGTCCTGAATACAGGGGGACCATCACTTCCTTAGATCTGCCGGCAATGCCCCTAATAATGCATCTCATTGTGCCATTGGCCTTCAGGGCTACAAGGGCACACTGTTGATTCATATCTAGCTTCTCATCCATTGTTATCACCAGGTCCTTTTTTTTGCAGAACTGCTGCTTACCTAGTCAGTCACCTGCCTCAAGCAGTTCTTGGGATTCTTCCCTCCCAAGTGCAGGACTCTACACTTGTCCTTTCTGTCAGATTTTTTTGGCCCAATCCTCCATTCTAAATCCTATCCTTCCCCTCCCCTGTATTTACCTCTGCCCCCAGCTTAGTGTCATTTGTGAACTTACTGAGGTCATTAATAAAAATATTGAATAAAACCAGGCTCAGAACCAACCCTTGGGGCACTCAGCTTGATACCATCCACGAACCAGACATTGAGCCACTGACCACATTCTACTCCTATCCAGCTCTCTGTAGGAGGGCTGTCAGTGGGTTACAGATAGCTGTAATAAGCCATAAATCCAGTGTCTCTGTTCGATCCACGATTTTAACTGCTCAGCTGCTTCCCCCTCTCCTTGCTTTCCCCCAGATGATTGCAAGGGTGCTAACACTCAATTTTACCTTACACGGGCCCTTGAAATGTGCTAACTACTTATGCTCAGCAGTTTCTCCAAACCTCTCATTTAGTAGTGACACTAGTTTCCCTTACCTAAAGAAGAGCTCTGTGTAACATTAATTACTTCTCTCTCTCATCAACAGAAGTTGGTCCAATTAGAACTACTACTCACCCACCTGTCCCTCTAATTCTCCGGCTCAGTGTGACTACAGATTGAATCTCTCTAGTCCAGAACTCTCTTGTCCGGCAAACTCCATAATCCAGCATGATTTTAGTTAGTGGGACGGCCACTTATCATGGGTGTGGCCAAGTTTCCCGTGGTCCCATAAGGTTTGTTTATAGCCACCAGTTCTGGCTCTCAGTGATCTGTGCTGTCATTTAGCTGTAATTTACCTCTAGCTGTCTTCTAAGAGCCGAGTAAGCAGTGGAGGTACAACTAATGCTGCTACACAATATTGATTTCCTGTCATTCAGCAAATTCTCTCGTCTGATGGTACTGGCTGAGAGAGGTTCAACATATACTGCTACACTGCATACAGAAGAGGGCTGGACACAGTAGAACTCATCTTTGGAAGGAAAATCTGGTACTGGGAGAGCATTGAGGTCACCTTGCAAGTGGTAACCCAGGACACTGGACGACAGTGTAACTGGTGTGTGGCTGCCATGTTATACCTATACACAGATATTCACTGTGTTACCTGTGTGTTGTTTGACTTCATGTGAGCAGCCCAGATAAGAGCTACAGCAGCAAAGCATTGTGAAGCACCCCAGCTGGCTTGGCAGGGGTGAGAAGCTTGGACTGCACCACAGAATGTCGTAACTTTAGCCCTACCAAGTTTACTTTCCATTTTGGTCAATTTCACAGTCATAGGTCACAGTCTGAGACGTCACGGTTTTGTAACTGCAGTTATCCTAATCAAAAAGGAGTTTGGGAGGGGGAGTCCTGCAAATTTATTGTAGAAGCATTATAATTATGTCTTCCTTACTTCTGTGTCGCTGCCTTCAAAGCTGGGCCATCAACAACAGCCACCACTCCCTGGCTGCTCAGCTCCGAAGCGAGTGCAGAGAAAAGGGTAGCAAGCTCATGGATTCCCTATAGAAACATGGTGGCCTCCCCCACAAGACTCCCTGCTGGGATAGAATCCCAAATATGAGAAATACTATTTTTCCCCATGAAATCTGTAGAGTATCAAGTACACAAAAGACCAGTTTTCATGGTCTGTGATGCATTTTTCATGGCTGTGAATTTGGTAGGGCCCAAGTCATCATCTGCCAATGCTCAACGAGCCGTTATCATTAAAAGGCACATTTAAAAATATCAGATACAAATATGAGTAGGATTAAATGGAGGGAAAGTGGCAGTGCTGTTTAACTGGAATGTATATTACAAAAATAGATGTCTTTATAGGAACCATGAAAACCTGAAGCAGTATTCAATTTCTGGGCTGAATTGTGATCTCACTTACACTGGTATAACTCCATTCATTTTGCTGGATTATTTCAGTTCTACACAGGTGTGACTTCTCATGCATTTCAGGGTTTTATACTGCTGTCCATCATCACTGCATCTGAACACATTCCATGTAAAAAGTGATAGCAATAATAAAATCCCGAATGGACTTCATGGAATCTCTGAGATGTTTCCCTTTTGGGGGAAAATCTTTCCTCTTTCTTTGTTGGTGGGGAGAGGGGAGACCTGGAGAGTGATTAGATTTTGTGATAGAAGGAGTATCCACATTATTTCTATCACCTTCTTATGATATTACAATTTTTCTTAAAGGACTGTTTTAAGGGGTAAAAATCTGAACCCACTGATGTCAAAAGGAGTTTTACCATTCACATTAGTGGGGCCAGAACCAATTACTCCGCTCTTTTTGCACCCTTACGTAACCAATTTCAGTCACTTGACAGTATAGCTGAGACACCATGGCAATATATTAGACGGCGCTTAAACTGGAAGGGTCCTTTAATGTTCCACTAACATTTTGCAATCATTTTTCACTTTGACTTTCTCCTTACTGTTCTACCATTATATTGGCACATTTGTCTCCAATGCTTTTTAAACACAAATATCAATTTAATACCAGTACAAAAGCTTTGTATATTGGACCCTTGGAGCTGATACCAATACATTAAATTACGTATTGCTGTGAGGCTGTTCTACTCTAAAAGCACCTGACCTTCTCCAACATATTCATCAGTCATCTGTTAGTATAACAGACAGCACCCATTTAAGGTGCACACTTCTATCAGATCTGCTTCCATTTCATAGAGTAAAACATATACCTCCATTATAGGAACAACTCCATTGTAGGAGTAGAGAATTCTACAAGCTTTTGTTTACAAGATACATAGCTGGAAAATTAATCTCTTTTTATCAAAGGCTTTAAGAAAAGTGAATTTGATTTGCTAACTTTTCCTCTGGTTTACTGGGAAGCAGGGATAGACAGAGATGATGCATGCAAAATTGAGGTTCCAATAGCTCTTTTCTACAGCCAAATACACAGGAGTGTTTTCACATACAGTGGTACCAAAACACAGGTATCTATCAAAAACTGAGATGAACTATGTCTCATTCACTTTCTGAAAAGAGACTTTCAGTAGCAAGGTTTTTAACTTCACACAATGTGAAGAGGAATTAGCTTTTTATTAACCAAGCAAACTTAAATTTTAAACTTTTACATTTATTTTGCTGGAGAAAATGTGATGCCATATGGTAACAATTTGAGATTAGTTTGCTCTTCTGTGCTCTTAAGAAGAGAGCTGTCAAACTTCTATGCAAAACACGGACATTAATGCAGCCTTTGCCAACTTTTGAATTAACTTACCTCATTAAAAAAGATTTCTCCACACATTCTCATTTCTCCTATGCTTTATTCCTTATCCCACAATGAGCATTTCAAAGCATTTTGCAATTGTTCATATATTTAGTAGCCCATACAGCATCTGCAGTATGTAAATTTAATGTATAGTCAGAATGTAAAGATTTCTGATGCATGGTCTTGGACTTAAATTGTCTGACTGCATACAAATGTACCTATATTCCAGACTATAATAAGCCTATCATTGTACTGTCTAGTTACCACAGACTCCAGCTTAATCCCATACTCAGCTGCTGTATTCTGCATACTCTAAAAAGCACCACTGTGAGTATAAGAGACAGGAAACGATGGCTCTTTCCTGTTAGAGATAGGTCATAAAGACTTTCTCAAATACAGGACAGAGAGAGCAGCACTACCAGTGACACAGACTGAAATGATTAAACTTTAAGCCAAAAAAGTCAATAACCATTTTTGTACAAGATTCATCTGAAGACAAATAATACCCAAAATGGGCACCAATTATGGACATATTGCCTCTCTTTGTCACATGCTAAATGATTCATCTTCTACAATCTAATGGCGATTGGTTTACTGTATCCCATTCTGACTTAGTAGTGTCACTAACAAAGGCACTGACAAGTTACCCATGTCCTTGGGCAAGGCACGCAGGAGTGCCTCCACGTTCCTGGAAGGGGCAGGGCCTCCCTCAGGGGAGGGTGGATCCTTAGGCAGTCAGCCCTCAGTGCTGCCCAGAACATGCCAGGCAGAGCTTCGATGACGATTTAAACGGCCTCGGGCTTTGGTCGCTGGGTCTCAGGTCAACTGCTTTCCTTGTCCACCCTGCCCGCTGTCCGCAGGCGTGATCACTAGAAAAATCATGGAGATGCTAAAACCAAACCTTCCCACACGCACAGGTGTGGAAGTTCAGATACAACGGAAGCCGGAGCCAGTATTTTCCGTATTTGAAGTCTGATGACAAGCAGGAGTGAAAGTAACTTCAATTTCTTACCGAAAATTTTGTATGGCAACCCAGGGAGGTGTGTGATACGACACTATCTAAGAAATTTAAGTGTGGGGTGGAAAGCAGGGAGCTCAGGGCAGGGGGTTGGGATGTGTGTGGTGAAGGGCAAGGTAGGGTAGGGTGTTGATGCTGAGGGGAACTCAGGGCAGGGGATGTGTGTGGGTGGTGCTGTGCAGGAGTGTGAGGAAGCCTCAGGGAGAGAGTAGGGTATAGGTAGGGTTTCATATGGGAGAGGGGCTTGGGACTGGAGCAATCCCAGTGCAAGGAATCAAGGATGACCTGGGGCAGTCCTGGTCACAGCCAGGTTAACTGGCTGATGGATGGGTCCCTGCCCTGTGCTGCTCTTGTTCCTGCCAAAGGAGCCGTGGACTGGCTGTGTGGTGGCGCTGCATCTGCAGGCAAATGAGTGATGGCGGCATGAGAAGACGCCCTAGAATAGCCACCTGCTGATTCCCTTCCCCTTCCTCCCAGGGTTCGCAGCAGCGCACACAGCAGGAATGCCACGTGCCTGTGCTGCCCAGTGGCTGGTCAGCACAGTGAGAATAGGGCAGCAGGACAAGTTGGGATGGAGCCATCCCACCAAGAGCCTGACTGGCAGCACAAATGCCTCCACCTACAGCTTGCCCCCCAGCCAGCCTCTTTCACCTGCTGCCTGGCTGCCTCTTTCTTAGCACAGCATGGCTAGCACCAACCTGCAGGAAAACTGTGGGAGCCAGAAGGAACTCAGCTGGGAGCACACCTCCCACTGCAGCATAGCACCCCAGCTTTGTTCATATTTATACTATCGACACCACCACTGGACCTAACCACATCAGCAACACCATCAGGGGCTCATATACCTGCACATTCCCTACTGTGATACATGTCATCACGTCCCAGCAATGCTCCTCTGCCATGCATGTTGGACAAACCGGACAGTCTCTGCACCAAAGGATGAATGGACATAAATCTGACACCAGGAACTGGAATACACATAAACTTACAGGGGAACACATTAACCTCCCTGGACATTCAATGATGTATATGAAAGTAGCCATTCCTGCACAACAGGATTTCACCACAATATTACAGAGCAATGAAGGGTCCTGTGGCACCTTATAGACTAACAGAAAAGTTTTGAGCATGAGCTTTCGTGAGCACAGACTCACTTCATGATGCTCATCTGAGGAATCTGATGAAGTGAGTCTGTGCTCATGAAAGCTCATGTTCAAAACTTTGCTGTTAGTCTATAAGGTGCCACAGGACCCTTCGTTGCTGTTACAGATCCAGACTAACACGGCTACCCCTCCGATACTTAATATTACAGGGGGAATTCATTTGTGAGGTTGACACATTTAACCTCAGGCTTAACAAAGATCTCAATTATCTTACACATTACAAGGGCAATTTCCCCACCTTTGATATTCACAGACATGGCACACATCCAGCTTAACTTACTTCTTCCACTGGTCTTATTAGTGATAGATGGCCCCTGACCTTTTCCATTCCTCCCTCCCCTCCCCTCCCCTCCCCTCCATTAACCGTGGAGTCTAATTTGGTGTGCCAGTCTGAAAATCTGAAGAAGTGGGTCATACCCATGAAAGCTCATTACCTAATAAACAAATGTGCCAGTCTTCAAAGTGCTACAGGGTGGCTTGGTTTTAATTTGCTACAATAACAAATACTAATATAAAAATATCAGAACTTTATGATTATTATTGTTTTATGTATCTATGCATGTATATGGTCCTTATAGTTATGGTTCTCCTTTCTTCTTGTCGGTTTTTAAAGTTTTACTGAATCTATGACAACTAAATACAATAATTTTAAAAACCTGATACGTAGTCTGTTCAGAAGCACCTCTGGTGGTTAACAAATGGATTTCTGGAAAAGAAAATGGAAGAGTATGGACAATCTTGACAAAAGCAGCCTTCTTCTGCTCAGTTGTGTCACACCTAACTCATTTCAAATGGCAGGACCTAATACTAACACCAATCAGTCTTTTTTTTTTTTAATTTTTGATGTACTACTCTTACAAAGTCAGACGATATTATTTCTATCTGAGAAAGATTTTAAAAAGATTAAAATAACCTATGTTCTACCTATTACAATACTATCACAAATTATGTTCCCATTTAGGAATCCATAAACTTCCCATATGGTGCAACTCTACCAAGTTGGGACAGAAACGGAAGATGGTGGGTATGTCAATACTTGGAGCTGGGGTTATGAATGTAGCTGTGGCAGCATTGCACCAATGTTAGGAGGTAAAGACACTGATTCCAAGGGTGCAGTGAGGGATAAAATGGAATGTTGGATAACCAGGGTTCAGATAATTTCCCCCCAGCCCCATGGCCACCGGGAAATGGCTCCCAGAAGCCCGCCCTAGTGGCGGCTTGCCTATACCGGCTGGAGCTCCCCCACCCTGGGCTAGAGGTGGCTCCCCACCCAGTGCCTGATGGGGCTCTGCATCCCACACCACTGGGGTTCCTTGCCCAGGGCCAGCCATTGGTCTGTCCTAATTATGTTGGATAACGGGTTTTAATTGTAATTTATATGCCAATGACATTAGCCTATATAGATCGCATTTTGAAGATCAAGGGTTTCTCTACATTCGTGCTTTGAATTCTGAGCTACAAAGTCTACACTTGGGTGTGGTAACATTTAACCAGCCTCATTTAATTCAAAACTTTAGTTAATGTGCATTAATGTTCCTGAGAGTTCCGGGACAGGCAAGCTCCAAGTGTTAATTGCTCACAAAGTGTTTGAAACCTAGAGAGTCAAAAATAAAACAAACAAAATTGCTAAATGATTTGGAATAACAAGTATATTTTGACAGATTACAATCTGTTTGTGGACATTTGGTGAGTTGTTAAATAGACTAAAGTTATCAAGTAAAGTATTCACTCAGCACTAACATTACAATTTGGTTTTGTCTCCCTCGCAAGGCTTTGTTCTCTTAGGCTTTATTTATGAAAGTGTTAAGTATAAAAGAAATATCTTACACATCTTGTTTTTCCAAGCCTGCACTTGAGTATAGTGACAAGCTTGGTAAACTCTGTGGGAAACTTGTATTTTGGAGAAATATTCTTCATTTACATCTAGAAGCTTTCAAAAACAACTACAGTGAAACTGATATACATTTTCTCCAGATACATAAATGCACATCTTACAAGAAAGATGTTTTCATTTTAGCAAACAGTTGTGTTCACCTCTGATTATTTGGAAGGCAATACTATCTCAGCCCACTGGCATCTCAGTTTTAATCTCAGAGCCTTGTGCTGGGGTGACAGACATTTGCATAAAGGTGGCAGTAAATTTATCGCCTGTACTTTTGACTTACATCGCAGTATCTTAGAAAGCAGTTTTTTTAAAAATCACCAAGACTTGATTTGATAACGAGTTATATTTCTTGGGAAAATGTTTTGAACCTAAAATCACTACAATACAATTTAACTGATATGCATTATTTGAATACAGCCAGTGCCAGAAACTGTATTGAAATGCCAATGTTAATTATATTACGTCCTTTGTTGCATGACAATGTTGAATATTAACGGGAAGAAAGTGCAATACATATACACACTTCAAGCTATACTCCAAAGACACACGTTACTTGGCAAATATTTGTTGAATATTTTTCTGACATGAATGGGTAGTAATAGTAATTTTCCTATTGATGCATACAAAAGGGCAAGACAACAAAAGCAGCTGTCAGATTAAGGACACTGTTGCATTGAATCAATTATATCTCTATAGGAGACCACTCAGTTATGCACCTGCTTTTAAATACAAAGCTTTTGTCCCTCCCCTTATAATAAAGAAAAAACAGGAGTGAGAGAAACAATAATTCTTCTGAAGGTCATCCAGGACATCCTTCTAGTATTCCTCATTCTTGCCACTCACTGATTGTCTCTGAATAGGAAATCAGCCCAAATCTACTGCTGTGAGAGGGAGGAGGAAGAAATCATGTGTGTGTTGAACACGTGTCACTTTGACTTCTTGCAGGAATATAATTATTGCATTTAACAGAGTCACATCAGAACAAATACCCAGAGTTTTCCCAAAGCTCATCAAGCTGAAGGATGGCAGTGATAAAGAACATGGGAGTTGGCTGCTTATCTTGATTGCAACATGCTTCACAGGTATCCATTACTCTGTCATTAATATCTTCCCTTTTTCTCTTGTTATCCCAGGCACAGCTGCTTGCTTCAAACTCTGCCTGTAATAGGAGTGCACAGGGGCATGTCTGTCTGTCTAGCTCTCTGACAGTGGAAGTCACTGTTTAGCCTCTAGTCCATGTGTGCCATGCAAAATGATTTCAGTGCAGAATAAATTGCTTTGAGTGTAGTTGTTTACAGGCGCTGGAAACATGAATTTGTCACTTTCTCTAGTTTTAATCTGGCCAGAAAGTGGCTGGCAAAGTCTTCCCACAGGACCACAAATCCCCTATCACTCACCGATTGGCGCTGGAGAAAGATGGTTTATACGACATTCTTGTAGACATATAGGCTAGCGTTACTCTCACTGCTAGTGCCGGCAGCTTGATGCAAATGAGCAGTCTCAAAAATTCAAAGTGATCACTACTTTGCATATCTGTGCAGCTCATTTGCATATTCACAGCAGAAAACAAGCAGTGAAGACGTGGTTCTGCTGGCAAAAACCCGCTCCTTATCCCTGGAAAAAAAAAACCAGGAATAAGGGGATGCCAACAAAGGGGGGTTTTGCCAGCAGAACCATGTTGTCTTTGCTTGTTTTCTGCCGTGTTTATGCAAATAAGCTGCTCGTATAGGCAAATGAGCAGCCATTTTGAATTTGTGAGACTGCTCATTTGCATCAAGTTGCTGGCCCTAAGGGTGAGTGTAACAATACTCATAGAGAATTCAATGAAATAACAACACCTATCTGGTGGTTTCCAACTTCCACACCGGACTAACCTAGCAATAAAGAAAGAATGAGGAGGAAGTGGTACCATTTTCCAAATTTAGATTCCTAGGAAAAATAAAGTCTTACCTCCATGTACATCCTTTGTTTCATACAACTTTTCAAAACACAATAATCACCTGACATGCATCTGATGAAGTTGGTCTTGGCCTACAAAAGTTTATGCTCCAAAAAATCTGGTAGTCTGGAAGTGCCACAGGACTTCTCGTTGCTTTTGTAGTAAACACCTGAGGCACATGCCATTCTGTATGAAGAATATAAGAGTGTAGTAGATCTGGTGAGATATTATGATGGCTGGAGCAGGGGTCAGCAACCTTTCCAAGGCGGAATGTCAAAATTTGACCTTTTGACCTCTATGTGCAGTCTGAGTGCCAATGATACATTTCAAAGTCACTAAGGTTACGTCTACACTAGCCCCAAACTTCGAAATGGCCACGCAAATGGCCATTTCAAAGTTTACTAATGAAGTGCTGAAATGCATATTCAGCGCTTCATTAGCATGCGGGCAGCTGCGGCACTTCGAAATTGATGCACCTCAACGCTGCGTGGCTCGTCCCGACGGGGCTCCTTTTCTAAAGGACCCCGCCTACTTCAAAGTAGGCGGGGTCCTTTCAAAAAGGAGCCCCGTCGGGACGAGCCGCACGGTGGCGAGGCACATCAATTTCGAAGTGCCGCGGCTGCCCGCATGCTAATGAAGTGCTGAATATGCATTTCAGCGCTTCATTAGTAAACTTCGAAATGGCCATTTGCGTGGCCATTTCGAAGTTTGGGGCTAGTGCAGACACGGCCTAATAGTCCTACTGACAACAGCTTCATTAATAAATAAATGAAGATAAAGAGCTTTATCATTTAGGTGGTGGTTAGTAGCATTAGCTGGTCTTTTGTTAATCCACAGGCTGTATGGCTTTGAGCAAGTTCCTGCTTGCATGGGGGGGGATGAGGGGCAGGGCTGAGCTCCTGCCTCATGTGCTAATGAAAACTGGCTCGTTTGCCACTCTTGGCACCCGTGCTGGGGACTGCTGAGCTCTGGGCTAGAGCAATGGAGTTGGGGAGGAGATTATTCCATGCTCAGCTCTGACTGGGTAATCATTTCCCCTCAGTTTCCTCATCTGTATAAGATGGGATATTTATATTTACTTTCCCTTTAAAAAGTGCTCTGAGAAATGAAGAGTACATACAAAAGGTAGCAAGTATCAGAGAGGTTGCTGTGTTAGTTTGTAGCTTCGAGAACAACAAGAAGTCTTGTGGCACCTTATAGACTCACAGATATTTTGGAGCATAAGCTTTCATGGGCAAAGACCCGCTTCATCAGATGCATGAGTGGGGGGGTGGTAAATACCCCTCTGAAACCACCCCCCCCACTCATGCATCTGATGAAGCGGGTCTTTGCCCATGAAAGCTTATGCTCCAAAATATCTGTTAGTCTTGTAATACAAAAGGTATGCATTATTGAGGAAATACAACTACCAGGGGCTGCTATAAGAGGATACATAACTGGTACTAGGTGTGGTTCTGTTCAATATCTTCAGTGATTTAGATGATGACATGGAGAGTACACTTATAAAGTTTGTGGATGATAAATTAGGAGAGATTGCAAGTGCTTTGGTGAAAAGGATTAAATTAAAAAAAGTCTGCATAAACTGGAGAAATGGCCTGAAGTAAAGAGGAAGAAATTCAATAGGGATAAATGCGAAGTATTTTCCTGAAACAGTAACAGTCAGTTTCACACATACAAAATGAAAAATGACTGCACAGGAAGGAATCTGAATGTCATAGTGGCCATAAACTAAACAGAAGTGAACAGTGATTAGATCTCAACTGGAGTACTGTGTTCAGTTCTGGTCATCACATTTCAGGAGAGATTTGGACAAAATGAAGCTCAGAAAAGAGCCAAAAAAAAAAAAAATTCTATGAAACATGACCTATGAGGTAAGTTTGAAAAAAAATTGCTTGTTTAGTCTGAAGAAGACTTGGGGGTGGGGGATGATAGCAGTTTTCAGGTACATAAAAGTATGTTTACAACGTAGAGGGAGAGAGAAATTGTTCTTAATCTCTAGGGATAGGGCTTAAATTGAAGGAAGGGAAGTTTAGGAAAAACTTCCTAATTGTTAAGCACAGGAATAAACAGCCGAGGGAGGTTGTGGAATCTTCACCACTGGAGATTTTTAAGAACAGGTCAGACAAATACTTGTCAGGAATGATTTAGATCAGGGATTCCCAACCTATGGGTTGGGACCCAAAGATGGGTTGCCATTAGATTTTCTAAACATCACCGGCTGGGTTGTTCTGAGCCACATGTGGCTCTGTAAGGAGCCATTTGCCTCTCCTGCCACTCCTGCTGTTCTCTCCTCCAGCTCCCAGCCCCTGAAATGGAACTCAATTTAATTAGTTTAATGGTCAGCAGTAGGGATCCAGCTGTTAAACCAATTAAATTGAATCCCATTTCAGCAAGGCAGGGTACAGAACTGTCTGCGCTGCAGATGGGGAAGGGAGTAGGAAGCCTGAGGGAACTGTGCAGAGGAGGTGGTGAAGGAGCAGCAGGGGGCAGCAGCAGTGGTCATATGAAGTAGGTGAGGGAGCATTTTGGGGCTGCGAGGGGTTTAAGCCTGGGGGCGGAGGGAGGGACTCAAGATTTATTTAAAAAAAAAAATTCTCAGGGGATCACCTCCCCGTCCTCCAGTTTTGAATTGCCTTGGGTCACCAGGTCTTACTGAATTGCCAAAATGGATCACGGTCTCAAAAAGGTTGGGAACTCTGATTTAGATCATACTTAGTCCTGCTTTGAATGCAGAAGACTGAACTGGACGACCTCCTGAGGTTCTGGCCAATTCTATGATTATCACTGTTAGAAATTTGCTGTTACACTGTTTCAGACTGCTAAGCATTCTTTTCCTTGCATGCACTTGTGTTATGTAAAATAGTCCTCCCAGTTTAAGGAGACACCTTATGGCATTTGTGATATACAAGGACAATAAATCATTGTTAAAATTTTCATAAATACTTATTTCTAAGAAAGCTTCGGAGAGTAATTTTTAGGCAGTAAACAGTAAATTCTTAACTAGATGCAATCACGTTATTTAGGCACAGACATAAGCTATATATTTTTACATTCCTCTCTATAGCACTGAAAAAAATTAAAAGAAAAGAATGAGATCCTAAACAATTCAGGCGATTTAGAAATGGAAACTTATCCTCTCATATGTGAGTCATCATGCCAAGTAGATAGTGATTGAGTCCACTGAAATCCAATGGCTGAGTAAGTGAACTGAGTTGGTATTTACTCTGTAGTTCCTTTTAATTAGGAGCCAAGTATTTATTATTTAGCCATCAAAAGATGCAGACAGGTGCTTAGTGGAATTTTCAAAAGACTGCAGGTAAGGAAATAAAATAAGTAAAAGATTCTAGCCAACCAAAAAAAGTCCAAACTGCTCTTCCTTATTTTCATATAACCATGAAATTCTAGTGTTCCTTCTGTACTCCTGTCACAAGTGGATCAATATCACTTATCCTGATGTTTGTTCAATAAAAATCTCAACTCTACCAACACAAGTGCAAAATATTAATTTGAAAACAGATTCTGGTACAGCCAGTTAAACAGTATCATTTTTGAACTCTCACAAGAATAGGAAGAAATAAATGTGAAAGAAGAAATATGTTCACACTAAACTAGTGGTAAATGAAAGCTAATATTTCCCCTAAATGTCTTAGTTGCAAAAAAAATACTAATAACAATACCATAATTTGATATGCAAAACTCTGATTTCAGCCTTCTGCTGTTTACAACGAAGCACTGAGAAGCAGGCACTCCCCCAACATCACACTAATTGTCACCTGTGGAATGGAAATCTCACACTTCATTTTCAGCCTGCACAGCCAGGTGCCAGAAAACCTGATTAATATAATACAAAAGAAAGAAAGTGTGGATGGACTTTTATAAACAGAGTTTTCCAAGTCAAGGATAGTGAACATACCTTTCATTCAAGTTACTGGACCTAGCAGAGGTCAGTCAGAATCTAACCTCTGGCATGTGTAAATTAGTTAAAAAAACAAGCAGGGTACATAAAGCATACTGGGATACGAAACACAGACAAGTCATCAGCTAAACATACTACAGGCTCCTCTAAATAACCATTACATTTTAGACAAAGTAAGTGAGTATATTTTTATTACTGGCAAATGATAAGCAAAGTATAAAAATCTGTACCAATAACTTCTTTTAAATCATTCTTTACTTCCACACACATCTTTCACTGTACCTCTCTGATGCTGCGGTTTTCATTCATTGTGTGATTTACCAACCCATCCTTGATTCATGAACACTGTTGGTTTGGAATGAGCTGGCGGTATACACTCAACAGCTTGGAGGGGCTAGCCGTGTTAGCCTGTAGCTTCACAAAAAACAAGCAATCCCATTGCACCTTAAAAAGTAACACATTTATTTATTAGGTAACGAGCTTGCGTGGGTAAGACCTAATAAATAAGGTTGTTACTCTTTAAGGTGCTACAAAACTGCTTGTTTTTTGAGCCAACAGATCAATGTACTATACCCACGGATCAGAACTCAAGAATTTTACTGCTCATTCTAAGACCCACAGAAGTGCTGAAGGCGCAGCACATTCTACCATTTGGAGGGGGTAGCATGTGGTATCCTGGCCCACCAACAAAGGGCAGGCAAATGCAGCAACTGTCCTGGGGCCTGGCGATTACAGAGGGCCTAGGACTCCCAGTCACTACTACTGCTACCACAGCAGTAGCAGTGGCTGGAGCTCTGGGCTCTTTAAATCACTACTAGAGCCCATACATTGTGGTCCTGGCAGTACTGAGGGCTGATTACTTCTAGCCCTGCCCTTTCTGCCCAATGCCATGCCCCTTTCCATGGGACCCAGAACTGATCTTCAACACCACTCTGCCCAAGATGTGGTGGTGCCTGTCACTAGTCCTGAGGGTATCACAATTTTTGAACATTGTAAATACAGGTTGACCCTCTCTAGTCCGGCACTTTTGAGACCTGACTGGTGCCTAACAAGAGAATTTGCCAGACAATGGGAAGTCAGTATTGTCTAGCACCATTACCAACCCTTCCACTGCTTACCATGCTTGTAAAAGACATTTAAGGGTAAATTACAGCTAAATAACAGCACAGAACACTGAAAGCCAGGATTGGGGGCTGTAAACAAACTTTATGGGACCACTGGAAATTTACCCACACTCATGGAAAGTGGTCACCCAGCTAACAAAAACCATGCTACAATACAGAGGCTGCCGGATGAGAGAGTCCGGACTAGAGAAGCATCTGATGAAGTGAGTCTGTGCTCACAAAAGCTCAAGCTCAAAACTTTTCTGTTAGTCTATAAGGTGCCGCAGGACCCTTTGTTGCTGTTACGGACTAGAGAAGTTCAACTTGTACAATATTGTAGGATACTTCCAAAAATTATTTCAGTGCTAGAGCAGCACTTCAAGAGCCAATGCATGTGTAGCATTTTAATAAGAGGAAAACAGTATCATTGCCCTCTGTTAACAAAGATTTCTAGTTTGTTGTTTGGGAAGTTAAAAACCTCACTGCTGGGAAATACTCAGATCTCATAATGACTATGTGGTATCAATCCCAGCAGCTTGAACTAGATAGCAGTCTTTCTTGGATTTGGTCAGTCAGATTGCTTTACCAGAGAGAGATCTAGTTTATAATCTCTAACTACAATCGATTCTACTCCACAACTGCAAGTCTATTGTTTAACAATTTATTGCTGAAAAAAGTTTAAGGGACTTAACTGTTAAATAAGTAATACATTGTGGCTATGTCTACCAGGTGCTCTGCCCAGCACCGTAGCTGGCAGAGCTATGCAAACTGAGCTTCTCAGGATTGCAAAGGGCTTACCATTTGCATACTCCCGAAGCTCATTATCACAGCCATCCGAGAGTTCAGTGTCACAGGATGTGTGGACGTGCCTCTGCTGGCTAAATCCTCCCTCTGTCACCTGTTCCTTATCCCTGGGGATAACTCGAGGCATAAGGAATTGGCGACAGAGGGGTGTTTAGGTGGCAGAGGCACATCCACATGGCCTCTGCAGTGTTGGCACCCCCTATTGCTGACACTGAACTCTTGCATGGCTGTGATAATGAGCTTCAGGAGTATGCAAATGGTAAGCCCTTTGCAATCCGAAGAAGCTCCCTTTGCATAGCTCTGCCAGCTGTGGCGCTGGGCAGAGTGCTGCATAGACCCAACCAGAGTGTTCTAGTCACATACGTCTGCTTGGTAGCAGATAACCTCATAACCCTCATAACCAATAGCTCAGAGACCACTATCACCTCTGACCTTCAAGTCTGGGAGGTATCACTAATAACATGCTACATTTACACAGGAAACAGGGTGTTAAATTTAGAAGTGGGGCAGAGGGGGGGTGTTGAGAGAAGAAGGGCTGGAAGGCCCATAACCAGAAGGATGATCGTCATTCCAAAGGATTTGAATAGCTGAGGCATTTTCAAGGAAGTGCTCCAAGACAGACAGGAATGGAGAAGGAAGACATAGTTAACCCTATGTTAAAGAGACTAAGGGTATGTCTGGGAGATCGACTTACTGGGAGATCGACCCATTCAGGGTTGATCTTCTGGAGTTTGATTTTGTGTGTCAAGTAAAGATGGGCGAAATCCATCTCTCTCTGGGGTTCACAGTTGACCCCCTGTACTCCTCTCTCAAGGAATAAGAGAGGTTGATGGGAGAAGCGCTCCAGTTGATCTCCCTCACTGAGGACAGAGCTTATGGTCAACTGCAGATATGTTGATTCTAGCTACGCAATTGCCATAGCTAGAATTGCGCATTTGCAGTCGACTGTAAGATCTAGTATAGACCAAGTCTCACTTTGTTACCTCATCTCCCAAGAGATCCTGAAACATCAGTGGTGACTACACCTTAAATGTTAACTGGTATCACATATACCCTTCTCTCACTGAGTGAAACAAGGAGCATAATACCTTTCCATTTTAATTCTCATTACATAGTGCCTATCATAAATGCGGTACTAGGTAAAGTTTACATTTTTAGTAACAGCAAATAAATACACCACAATGAAGTGGTGACAAAACTGGCTAAAATAAAATTCAGGGTTAATTGCTGAACATGAGAATTAAAAGATTGTGACACATTTAAAAGACCAACTTAAAAGTCATGCATTAGAAGCAATTTCTGTTTTCTTAAACCTCACTGATACAAAACCACTTACCATGCTTTCACAAAAGGAAGCTCTCTTTCCTAGTAGCACTCAGAAAGATCTCTAAAAAGGCATACAACAAATAGACTGAATTTTTAGTGAAATATTGGTATTCTGTAACTATAACAGTAATATACAAAATTTCTCAAAACATCTTCACATTTAATAGTGATCTGCAGATTGTAGGTAAACAATCTTCTGTAACCACATTTCCTTTGTTTCCATAAGTGGAGGTGCAGGGAGAAGGAAATCTATGATGTCTAAACCTGGAGATTTAGTTTTAAATTTCCTTTACTTCACTTTTTTCTCTCTATGTACTGTATTCTTTTCCTTCTGGCTCTATACATTCTTTTTGTCTTTGTTCACTATAGCTCCATCTCTGAAAGTTGCTTTAACACCTTTCTCGTGATAGTTCAAAGCACCATCATTTGTTGCACAGCCTGAAAGGTAAAAGAACTATGGTGTTTTCTGTGTTGCCTAAATATAATGAATACATTCCCACAATAATATAACAAACACAACAGATATTTTGGCCTTCTGTTGGTAGCCTATTATGCCTCCCCATCTCCATTAGCTTCTGTTTATATACTGGGTTAGAACTGAATATCCAGTTTACATAAAATAACTTAAAACAAGATCTTCCAGAGAATGACTTGTGCAGAGGGACCAAATTCATTTTTGGAGAAGGCAGAATTATATTTTTAATTACTGTATGTTCCATGGACCAGAAAATACATCACCCTACAGCAGATCTCCTGTAGATGTAGGTGAAAAGGTTGCACAAAAGTCAATAACAGGTGAAATCTATATGTAACTGAACCTTTTTAGTTATCAGTAATATTTAAATAATATGCAGTATCTTTTAGTAGGAAAACAGTGTCACCTGTCTTCTGTTTCTATCCTCCATCTCTCTCTCTTCCCTATCCTCCTTTCTCTGCCTCCCACACTCTTCTGTGCCTTCGTCTCGCCTCTTGAACTCCCTCGGCATTTCCTGTCACACATCAACTTCTGTTCCCCTCAGTGGGCTTTATTCTAACACTGTTTCTCTTCCCATCTAGTAAAATAACCAACAACTAAGTAGTTAATAGAGAGAGAAGAGTGAACTAGCTTTTCAATCAGCGTGGCTGTGAGGAGACAGGGGTTGGGGAGCCTCAGAGAAAAGCAGAGCCAGAGATGCATAAGTAAAGTGTCTGATATTCCTCACACTCCTGGGGAGAGGGGAGGCAGGAGCCAATGGCCTGCAGTTGCAGGGTGCTTGTAGGGAGGTAGCTGCTGTCCTCCTTTCCCCTTGTCAAATGACACCCCTGCCATTGTGTGTATAAGAACACCATTGGACATTTAAGAAGTTGGAGTGTTATCAATAAAAGGCAGATAGGAGCCTGGTTTCATCAAATGGTGGACACTTCACAAAGGAAAACATATAAATATGACTTTAAGAGCATGATTTTAGGCAACCATGATGTTGGACTCAGGATTTCGGAATAAATCTCTCATCCAGAATACTTTTTAAAATATCAATTTAGTTCTGAAGGAAACGTTATATGGACTTGTTTGGCATAAGTCAGGTCCCAAAGATGCTGGGCTAGAGAGGTTCAACCTCTACTTACAATGTTTAAAAATTTTGATACCGCCAGGATGGGTGACAGACATCACCAGATCTTGGGCAGTGTGCGGTTGGAGGTCAGTTCTGGGT
The DNA here is from genome assembly GCF_033958435.1 of Carettochelys insculpta. NCBI lineage: Eukaryota > Metazoa > Chordata > Testudines > Carettochelyidae > Carettochelys > Carettochelys insculpta. The sequence continues at coordinate 96,509,878 of NC_134139.1, forward strand.
CTCATGGAAAGGGGCATGGCATTGGGCTGGAATTTCTGAGACACACTGGCAGAATTTGTTTTATTTGTTTCTGTATTTTTTAAGAAGTCATCTCCCAAGGATTGTCATCCACTGTCTTCATTCAGCATAAATTCAATTTCTAGAGAGGGACAGGAACCCATAGATTTAAAACACAGAGTTTGGAGTCTTGAAAACTAAGCCCCCAATTTAGCAGTCTATCATTATTCAGCAAAGCATTTAAGCACAGGCTTGATCTAGAGCATGTGCTTAACTCCCACTGATGTCAACAGGGCTTAAGCATATGCTTAACTGTTTTGCTGGATGGGAGCATGCAGAAATAACACTTCATTAGAAATGTTGGGGCTATGAATGCGTACATTATACACAAATATTAAATTTAGTTTTTAAATAGTTATAATGAATTTTGTAATCAATATTGTTATTTAAATTCAAGCAAAATTCTTGTAACAACAGCTCTTTTGTCAGCCAGCCAGAGCATCATACTTTACTATTGTCTGGAGAACCTGTTTTTCTTTTAATGTTAAACAAACTTTCTGAAATATGTGAGTCTTGACAGACTTAAACCCCAAGTTGAGGCTGGCCTAGAAACAATTTCCAAAAGCTACAAAATACTAAAGATAACTTAGAAAACCATCTCTTGTCTAACCGGTCAGCTTCAAAGTTACATATGTTGGAGAGAGACTTCAATAACAGCCACTGTCATTACTAAATTAATAAAAGCCATTGAAATGAAAATATTCCCTTTGTTAGTATTGTATTAGATTACTGTCACAATTACTTGCCAAAATTAATTGCTCTGGCTCTCATCCGCCCCGCATGGCTTGGGCTTCTATTGTCCACCTATCAACACTCCTCTCCAATTATGTTCTGTAAGAATCACAGTCAGGCCATAGACTTCTTTGAATTATTGTTTATTACCTTAACTAGTCCACAGTTCTTACTAAAAATAACCATGACGAACTTTGAACCTTACTTTTTATGATGTTAGTTTACATAGTTTAATAGTCATTCATTTACCCTATGTGTTTTGTTGTGCCTAAGAGTGATATGGGTAAGAAGCACCTGTACCATGAATAAAACACAAAGCATGCTTTGAAATAATTAAATTTAAAATACTTACCTTTCTTCTGTGTTAGCATTTCTGAGTTTGGTAAGAGAAAGCAACTTAGAAACTGAAAATGATTGTCCCAACTCCTTTTATAACATTGGCAAATTCAACCTATTCGTAAACCAATATTTATTTGTCCCTGTCACCTTCATCACAGCAAACACTACTTTTTATCAAGGTGGCAATTTTCCAGGACTGTGACTCACTTAAATTTAAAGAGAAAACCAATCCATTCATTCAGATGGCCAACTGATTTCTGCCTTCTAAAACACGTGCTGAGCAAAATGGGTTTTCTTTCTGTTTAAAAAGGACTAATCACAGCTTTATTTTCTTCTTTTCTGACTATTTTGTATACACTTTATACTGTCAGTCTAAATTACGAAATATTATTTGATAATGTTAAATTATATACATGACTAAGTACAATAAAAATTGCGAGTTTGTGAAAAAGTTTTCATAAAATCTAAAAGGGGCCCTCAGCATATAAATAGTAGATCAGACCCATGGTCCAGTAGCCTTTTTCAGTGGTTAGCACTAGAAACTTCAGTGAAAGCTGGAAGAAACCCAATATTAAAAAATTACAATAAAAGAGCTTGTTGGGGAAGTTTCTTCCTGCTCCTGATAATTATAAACTTACTTATGTCATGACATATGATGCTTTTTATATCCCTTCCATTTTAAAAATCTTTATGATTGTATCTTGGATAGTTTCATTACCTACCTAAACATCTTTTTTTTTGGAACTTTTAACATTTAGAAAGCAAGAAAGGGAAAGAACACCGTATATTTTTCACCATGATGTGCTCCTCACTGAAGGCTGTACAATGAAATCTGCTGGATAGGTAACAGAGCAAGCCAACAGACTGAGCTGCTAAAAGGAGGGAAAAGATTGTTATAGAACTGTTGCCTCAAATCTGTTATAGTGCAGCTGAATCTTCTTTCATTTGCCTAAAGAAATTTAAAACAGCTTTACAGAGAGAAGGATGAAGGTTGGATTGTGAAGGCTGGACAGTCTGTGACTAATTATTGCTTCCCAGCATTCACTGATTTAATATTTATATGGATGTTCTTGTTTTGTACTCAGTGGGGTGCAATATTTATGTTGCTGTAATTCATCCTGGATTAATGTTGACCTGTATCAAAGCCTCTTGAAAATAGAAATATTTCTGATGGTTGTTGCCACCTCATCTCTCTGATCCCCACCCCCCCAAAATTGTTATTATTATTCTATATTGGTACTATTCTGCATCACAGCCATATTTAAGCTCCCCTGATGGCTCCTGAACTAGAGTGGTGTGAGGGTAATCACATTTTCTGTGATGGTAGGTGTTTTATGTTTCCCTGGATCTCAACAGCATGCAGCACTGGTTCCTTCCTTGGCGTCTCTGGCACATTTTCTGGGGCACCAACTCAGTCTTTCTGAAAACAGAGCCTTTCAGTGCACCTGCTTTAGGCTGTGGTAGTCAACCTTGCTCCTGGGCTCCAGGCCCCTTGCCCTGCTCAGCATCCTGCAGGTAGCCCAGGTACCAACTCGGGCTGAAGGGGCTGGAAGAACTGGGGGGGGTGGGTAGGTCCCCACCCTGCCCCATATGCCTAGGGAGAGGGTGGTCTCCAAATTCTCCATGTAGGGACTCGTCCCTTCCTCTGCTGTCTCTGGCACCTCTGAAGTTCCTCCTCTGCTCACTAACTCATTCTCTCCTTCTCTCTGTTCTCACCACTCCCCTTCCCTTCTCCTCCTGTTCCCAGGTGCGAAGGCCTTTTAAACAGTCCTAGGGCAGCCTCAAGTGGGCTCTGAGGGCTCTAATTGATTTCTAGTAGCCCCTCCTTGGATCTTCCCCAGCTCAGATGTTCCTCACTGCCCAGAGGTATCCCTCTGTTCTTGGCCTAACACTGTCGCAAGGCCCCCAGGACCAATCTTATCCCCAAGACACCCCACTAGTTTAAATACGTCTGCTGCCAGATTCCTACCAGCTTAACACCAGTACCTGGAAAAATACTGGAGTAAATAATGGAGCGATCAGCCTCAGCAACACATGAAAAATGATTTTTCCATCCTAGTCCCTGCCAGTTAGGGCTTAACTGGAGTATTATGCCCAATTCTGGGCAGCACACTTCAGAAAAGATGTGTAAAAATTGGAGAAAGTCCACAGAAGAGCAACAAATATAATTAAAGGTTTGGAAAACAAGACCTATAAGGGAAAATTGAAAGAACTGGGTTTGTTTAGTCAGAAGAAGAGAAGACTGGGAGAGAATGTGATGACAGTTTTCAAGTACATAAAAGGATGTTTAGAAAGCAGAGGGAGAAAAATTGTTCTTTTTAACCTCTGTGGATAGGACAGAAGCAGTGGGCTCAAACTGCAGCATTGGGAAGAACTTCCTGTCAGTGCACTTAAACACTGGAATAAATTGCCTCAGGAGGTTGTAGAATCTCAATCACTGGAGATTCTTAAGAGCAGGATAGACAAAAACCTCTCATAGCTGGTCTATATAATACCAAGTCCTGCCTTGTGTCCAGGCAACTGGACTAGAAGACTTCTCGAGGTTCCATGTCATCCCTCTGATTTCTATGGGTCTGTGTGAACCTCCTGTGTTACAGCTGAACTCACAAGCACGTAGCAGTTGTGGAGCATGTAGTACATACAGACACGTTGCACAGATTCTGTCATTGCTCCTTTATACTTAACACATAGACCTCTGGAGAATACAGATCATCTAGTACACAACTAGCAACCTAAACACAATGGCCCTCACTAGCTCACCCTTCTTTTGGGAGCCTTGAAGGACCAGGAAGATAGGCAGGGTCTCTTTTTTCATGCAGCTTATACCCATGTGCTGGGTTGCTTTTGTTTTCTTCCACAGCTTGTCTTTCCTGGCTATTCTGTTTCCTGAAGAGCTCTAGTTATCAATAATGCCGGCATACTTTAAGTTCAGCTCTGTGCATGATGAGTAGACGCCCCTTTTGCCCCTTTTTTCGTTAACGTAGATCAGCACCAGTCTAAGCCAGGCAGCTGATCAGACATCCTCAGCTAGTAGTTTTCGGTAAACATCATAGCAGAAGTCCTCTCTTTCCAACTGTATGGAAAGGAAGTCTTCCCTGAGCTCCCTTACCTTGTTAAAGCTCTTGCTATTTTTCAGTCTTTGACATTATTGAGAATATTTTCTCCATCCAGCTTCATTGAAACCATTTTTCTGAGTAAATCCAATAAACTAAGTAGCCACTTAGTTAAAAACCTCACAGGGTCATAGCCCTCAATTCCTGCAGGAACTTTTACAGTTCTTAACATCATTGCTTCAGCTCTAGTTTTCTGGACCATTGATTTTCTCCAATGCAGTTTGAAACTGCTCCTCTGGTGACATTTGTGTAATAATCCATTGTGTGGAGAGTATCTTCTAGGTCTGATACACACTATTCCACACCAGAATGTGTCTCTGAGAGTTCATTAGAAATGGCTTCTACTGCCAAGAGAACTGCATCAATTTTGATTTTATTTTATTTAACTTATTTGTTCTCCCAGTGAGACAGAGCCTAATGCTGTAATTCTCTGAAGTCTGTTGAAAGGTCTGGGAAAAAAGGTGACATTACCTGCTATCTCTGCAGTCTGACTGCCAACTGTAGTCTCTCAGTCACATCTGTACAAAACTGGGCATTCGAGTAAGAGATTCACATACATACTTCATGTCATTTCAGTCTCTGTGGGTCTGTAACAATGAACACAAAATCATAGAATCTTAGGACTGGACAGGAACCTAGATGGTCAAGTCCGGTCCCCAGCATTCATGGCAGGAAAAAACACCGTTTCTAGACTATCCATGACAAGTGTTTATCTAACTTGTTCTTTAAAATCTCCAACAACAGAGACTCCACTACCTCTGCAGGCAAATTATTTCAGTGTTTAATCCATTAAAACAGTTAGAAAGTTCTTCCTAATGTCCAATGTAAATCTATCCTACTGCAATTTAAGCCCACTGTTTCATGTCCTATCACCATACATTAAGGAGAACAATTTTTCTCCCTCTTCCTTTTAACAGCCTTTTAGATACTTGGAAAGCTGCTATCTCAGAACAAATCTCAAAAAACTCAAAACCAATAACAACACTGAAGCTTCACCAGGGCTTTAGTGTGTGTGTGTGTGTGTGTGCGTGCGCGTGTGTGCACGCGCGCGCAAAAACAATAATTTTAATTTTTTAAATGCAATATCATAATTCAGCCCTGGTTAGTTCTAAAATGAATTAAAAACTCTTGTCTGCATATTGATTTTGCAAGAAAATCCTACACCAGGAAGCTGATTTGAATTGGTGTGTTGAAAACACTTCATATATATCTACTCTAGTGCTGGGTTCCAACTACCCAAATTCTAGGGAAACTAAGATCCAAATCTGGTTGGCAGTTAATGTTTTGTAGAATGAGTTCACCCCTGCAACCACTGAAGGCTGCACCTATGCAATGAAAATAGAATCTACTATTTATCACCTTGCCAACAAATATAGATAGCAACAGTTGAAGCTGTAGTGTTTTCCTGGATCTAACAAATTTAAACCCAAGCCCAGTCTATATCTCAGTTACAACCAATAATCCACTATGTGATGAGTTATAGGCCCTGTTCTTTCCAGTGCAGATAAGACTACAGCAAAAATCTTGAAAAGGAGTCAGAGAGTGTTAGTACAGCAGAAGCTCTATTGTACCATACTCCCAGTTCCTTGGGGGTGCTGGATAATCAAATGTGTCAGATATTGCTCCCTCAGCCCAGCAGACAGCCTTGCTGCCACCAGCACCAGATGGACAGCCAGCCCTGCACCCACCAGCCCAGCCTCAGTTTGGTAGCTGTCCCCCTGGCTTCAGGCCATGTTCAGCTAGTTGGCCATCCTGGTCCTGTGGCAACCAGCCCTGCTCCACTAGCCCTGGCCAAGTGGCCACTGCCACTATGTCTTCACTGCAGCCTTACTTCAAAATAAGCTATTCTAGAAATAGCTATTTCGAAATAAAGCTGCTACACACAATAGTGTATTTTGAAATAACACTTAGCTATTTCAAAATATATAGTCTGCACATATAGCGTCTATTTTGCAATAACTACTTCAAAATAGGTGGGCTGTGTCTACACTTGCATTCCTCTTTTGAAAGAGGCATGCAAATGAGGGAAATTGAAAATGCAAACGAAGCGCAGATTTACATGTCTGGCACCTCATTTGCATATTCTTATTTTGAAATAGCTTATTTCAAAAGAAGAAAACCAGTGTAGACACCGCTCTTTCAAAAGTAAACCCCATCTTTGGAAGAATCCTTATTCCCATAAAAAAGGGTTTGGCTCCTGCCCAACCAAGTCCATTGTCAACAGCTTCTAATGTTGCTGTCTATATTGGCTGGCAAGGTGATAAATAAATAAATAAAGGATTCCATTTTCCCTGCCTGTAATGGTTGTAGTGGTGGACTCATTCTACAAAACATTACCTACCAACAGGATTTGGATCTTAGTTTCCCTAGAATTTGGGTAATTGGAACACAGCACTAGAGTAGATATACATGAAGTGTTTTCAACACCACACCAATTCAAATCAGCTTCCTGGTGTAGGATTTTCGTGCAAAAAAGGGAAAAAGAATTAATAAAAAAAGGGAAGAAGGATTCTTTTGAAAATGGTGTTTACTTTCGAAAGAGCAGTGTCTACACTGGTTTTCTTCTTTCGAAAGACGCTCTTTCAAAATAAGAACACGCAAATGAGGTGCCAGATATGTAAATCTGCACCTCATTTGCATTTTCAATTTCCCTCATTTACATGCCTTTTTCGAAAGAGGAATACAAGTGTAGACACAACCATGCTGTTAATACAGGAAATAGTGTTTATTTCAATATGCTTTTAAACCTTTGACACAGCAACTGGTCTTACGCATTTCTTACATCTGAATATTGCATTTATTAATTTCTTCATAGACTTAGAAGAGGAGAATGCTGGAAAACACAACTTCTAAAGAAGACATGTTATCTACACATATTTGTGGTCATGTGTAGATTTAGTCTGAAACACTAGGTTACAAACATTCCTGAAATACAGATTGAGCAGTAGCATCAGATTAGGAGGAAAAAAAAATCTAGAAGCAGAGCAATTAATTTACCTGGGCAGCATTATATTAGTGAGTGGTTTCCTCAAGAAGGAAGTGTTTTTAAGATTAGGAAAGGCTTCCACATTTCCTAAACTTGACAATGTATAGAAATAAAAAATGAAAAGCATCAGAATAAAACTGAAAATTTCCACTCTAAATGTAACCTCAGTAGTGGTACATGGCTGTGAGAGCTGGAGAGTTACTAAAAATGCCTTCAAAAATACATGCTTACAGAAGATTCTAGGCATTGCTTGGAAAGACTTTGGCTATGTCTACACGTGAAGCCAACATCGAAATAGCTTATTTCGATGTAGCAACATCGAAATAGGCTATTTCGATGAATAATGTCTACACGTCCTCCAGGGCTGGCAACGTTGATGTTCAACTTCGACGTTGCGCGGCACCACATCGAAATAGGCGCTGCGAGGGTACGTCTACACGCCAAAGTAGCACACATCGAAATAAGGGTGCCAGGCACAGCTGCAGACAGGGTCACAGGGCGGACTCAACAGCAAGCTGCTCCCTTAAAGGGCCCCTCCCAGACACAGTTGCACTAAACAACACAAGATACACAGAGCCGACAACTGGTTGCAGACCCTGTGCCTGCAGCATGGATCCCTAGCTGCCGCAGCAGCAGCCAGAAGCCCTGGGCTAAGGGCTGCTGCCCACGGTGACCATAGAGCCCCGCAGGGGCTGGAGAGAGAGCATCTCTCAACCCCCCAGCTGATGGCCGCCATGGAGGACCCGGCAATTTCGACGTTGCGGGACGCGGATCGTCTACACGGTCCCTACTTCGACGTTGAACGTCGAAGTAGGGCGTTATTCCGATCCCCTCATGAGGTTAGCAACGTCGACGTCTCGCCGCCTAACGTCGAAGTTAACTTCGAAATAGCGCCCGACGCGTGTAGCCGCGACGGGCGCTACTTCGAAGTAGCATGCACATGTAGACACAGCTTTTATCACCAAGGACGAGATCTGAGAAATCAACAATGAGCAGCTTGCATTCATCAGAATCAAAAAGAAGTGCTGGACATATTTGGGACATGTACTCCAAATACCAACACACACGCTTCTACATGAAACTGCCAAGTGGAAACTAATTGGTGTGAAAATGAGAGCACCCAAGAGAGATGTGAAGAAGAACATTTAACTGGTGTATGTGTGTGTGTAAAACAGACAATCTCAACACCCTAGAGAAAATGGAAGCAGCTGCAAGTGACAAAGAGGAATGGAAGAGACTGGTTTCTGCCCTGTGCACAAACTTTGCCATGGGAAAGATGTAGATAAGTTACTTGAAATTTACTCTCCATTATTTCTTCCATATATTGAGTATATTGCATTTAAATGAGACAATGAGTTAATATCTGTATGTTACATGAAGGGAGAAGGCTCATAAATATTAATGAAATTTGCTTCTTCATTTACCTTATGAATTTTTATGTATTCTCTCATCTAGGGGCATCATCATGCAATTTTCAAATAAATTATCATACAGATGCCATTTCAACCTTGAATTCCCATTTCACACATGGGGCCCTACTGAGGAAAAGCCAACAAAACATTCACTTGGCAGGGAAGAACAACCTGACTACTCAGAGACCTCTTTCCAACTCAGATAAGGAATTTTCATGTACGCTTAGAGAACACTTGCAAATTGAATTCTTTCTCCAAACAAATAACCTTTCACTTAGCAGTGGAATGATTCCTCAGCAAACAGCCTTTAGCATTCACACTAACCTCTTCATGTTGGTCGAGAGACACCTTCAGACAGAAGTCGAGAGCCACCTTCAGACAGAAGTCCAGCATGAAGTCTTTACAAACATTACACATTACTTACACATTATTTCACAGTCTCAAGTAGAGCTTTAGTGGTGAAATCAGTCTTGTACCAGGCTCTGCTCAGAGGTAAAATTAATCCATACTCCTAAAATACAAAATTATTCTTTCCCTTATCCCTCTTATGCATTGTGTTCTACTCAGTCCGAGATGCATAGAATATCCCTATCCTTCCTAAACACAGTCAGGATGAATTTGTCTTTCCAGCCCAGCCAAATCTATTGTCAATTCATTATTTGTACTTTGGAACGTGAAAATAGAATAAACCTCTTCTCACTCTATCTTGTACTGAAAGTGGTGTGTATAATGGTGGCTCTCTCACTAGCCCAAGACCAGGGCCACACATAAGTACATTTCAGCAGAAGCTTATGTTGAAGAATCCACATATCTAGGTTTCTGTAGTGTTTACATAGCCCTTTTTTCCATGAAGATTCATACAAACAGCTAGGGGGAGGTCTAGACTTCTGAACCAGCTGATGGTGCCTTCTTTTCAGAATCAGGGTGTAAAAGACCAGGGATCGTAAATTGGCCCTAATGTCCTTATGTAAGTGTAGGAATTAATTCCTCTTTTCATGGAAAGTCACTCTTTTTATTGAAGAGATTAGTCTTATCAAAGGACAAATTCTTGATGATATTCTGCACTCCCCTTGGAGAACCATGAAGAATGAATCTAAAACTCTCGCTGCATGACTATAACTGTTATAATAGCTTTGGATGCAGAGTGAGCTGCATCCACAACTGTTTGGATCAAAGTCTTATCTACCAATCTCCCTTCATCAGAGAAGCCTTGGAATTAAGCCATGTCTTCCTGGTGAGGTTTGACCTTGAATTCCAGAAACTTGGAATAATTTGTGAAATTATATTTTGCTCACAGGGCCTGCTAGTCAGCAATTCTAAACTGAAAACTCATCAGTTAAATTCCTTTTTTCTCCTGAAGGTCATGTTAAGTGCTCTTGTCCGATGGAATTGCTTTGGGGTGATGAAGTCTGGAGCTTTCTGTGGCTGCCTGCACTATGAAGGAATTGGGCAATGGGAAGGTAAATAACAACTCTGCTCAATTAGCCTGAACAAAATAATGTTTTCCAGTCCTTTTCACTGTGGGGTCTCAGGAGTCTGGGAAATGCCATATTGTCCTGTCAGGTTTTGTAGCAACCTCATTTATGGGCTAAATCTCCCTGCAAGGGCCAGAGGGTTGTAGAATGTCCAGGAGTTTCTGTTGCCTGTCACTGACCTCATCAGGAGCTCTTGAGGACAGCTGCCAACCTCTACAACAGCTTCTGGTGTTGCCTGTAGTCAACAGGCACATTAGGGGACAATGGAGTATCTGCCTTAAATGGTGGGGATGATGACAGCTGTTTGCATCTTTAATGTCAGATCTAACTTAATTTCCTCCTCCATGTAGTGTGGCAGAGCTGGGCAGTACTGTCCAAGGGAGGAGAACAGGTGTAACTCTCATCCTGATTCAAGGTGTCTAGCACATGGACTCTATGGTTCCCAGCAGGGACCACTGGAAGGATCGACTGGCTGGGGAGGTTTCCAGTGCACTGGGTTCCAAGGTTCCATGAGAATCCATGTGTGGAAAGACAGCAGCTCTAAGACCTTGTAGGGGATGTGTCTAGACAGTCCTCTTTTGGAAGGGGTGAAAGTTCATCTGGAATATCAGACTTATCTGATGAAAAGGTAGTTCAAGTTTCCTCAGTGGTGCTGCTGGACCCAGGGAAAGCATACTCCAGCTTGTGGCTGGGATGGGGAAAGACCCTTTCCTCTTGAGGTAGTTTCATCTTTGGGTCAAAATGTCCCTGAGAGAAGAATAAAATTCAAGTAGGATGAAGCAAAAATGGTGAGATAAAGGTCTCGGTAAGTCCCAGAGTTTGAGAAGCCTTGTAAAGCTGGGACCGATGGATCCGGTGCACTTGAGGAGATAGAGCCTGGCTGATTAAATTTTGGCATATGTGTTGGTATTCAACTCAGATCCACTACCAGCAGATGCTTTCTCCATTGCACTTCCACATAACAATCAAAAGATTTATGCAAACCTAATTCTCTAGGGGGGTACATATATGAGAACTCAGCAAATTGGACCAAGACAGGGAGAAATCCTTATCCTATGTTTATGTCCCCTGCTGTCATAAGAAGATTTCTTGTCTTAATTATTTTGGCCTCTACTTTAAGGCCCGTGCTTGAAGTGGCACTGCTCCCCATCTGAGGCTAGAGCATAAGGAGGTCTGTCAGCCATTCCTGAGATGTTTCTGCAGATGGAGCCATCGCCCTTCACAGGAATTGAGACCAAGGAGTGACAAATATCACATTTAATGATGAAATGAATGTCCCCAAGGCAGTAAAGGGAGCTGTGGCAATTGTCCCTGCTTGAGGAGAAGTGGAGTCTGGTGACACAGTTCCTGAATTCTGAGACTCTGGGCATAGTCTTTCTGATCAGGGAGTACCCAGTAACTGCTAAACAAATAGGAAACAAAGGGTAGGAATAAATGGTGAGTTTTCACAATGGAGAGAGATACATAGTGGCGTCCCTAAAGATACATAGTAGAACCTATGCTAGTCTCCATATTCACAAATGATTTGGAAAAGAGAGTAAAGAAGGAAGTGGCAAAATCTGAGTACAATAAAAAATTATTCGAGAGTCCAAAGCTGACTGTGATGAATGATAAAAATAATTCACTAAGCAGGGTGCCTGGGCAAGTAAATGGCAGATGAAACTGAATGTTGATAAATACGAACTCGTGCACACTGGAAAACTTAATTTCAACTACACATACAAAATGATGGGGGCCTAAATTAGTTGTTATCATATTATTAGTTGGATAGTTCTCTGGAAACATCTGCTCGATGTGCAGTGGCAGTCACAAGAGCTAGCAGAATGTAGGGTATCCGTAGGAAAAAAGATAAGAAAATTCAAAACATCATAATGCCACTATATAAATCCATCATTTGCCCATACCTTGAATCATTTTTGGTTGCCTCATCTAAAAACAGATATAACTGGAGATGGTCAATGAGAATGACTAGCAATCTGGAGCAGTTTCCATCTGGGGAGAAATTTATAAGACTGGGAGTGTTCATCTTTTTAAAAAAAGATGACTAAAACAGGGATATGACAAAGATCTAAAACTCATGAATGGTGTGGAGAATGTGAAATAGACAGTGTTACTTACCCCACATATTATACAAGAACTAGGGGTCATCCAATAAAATTAATAAGGCATAAAATTAAAACAGGCATGAGTTCGTCTTCACACAATGCCTACTCTACACAGGGGACTTCTTGTGAAGGCCAAAAATATAACTGAATCCAAAAAAGAATTAGATGAGTGTACATAGGATAGGTCCATCAGTGGCTATTAGAGGAACTAGTAAATGACACAAACCTTTGCTTTGGGAGTCCCAAAACCTCCAGTTGCCAAAAACTGTGACTGGACAACAGGGGATGGAACACTTGAATTGCCATGTTCTGTTCACTCTCTCTGAAGCACCTGGCAGAAGACAGGACACTAGACTAGACAGATCACTGGTCTGACCCAGTATGGCCATTCTGTGACTAGAAACACTAAGGCAACGTCTACTCTTAATCAGGGTGATGGGAGATTACTAATGGAGTGCTGCAATGAATATGCAGCACTTCATTAGGCAAATTCTCCCCCGCGGCAGCTTTGAATTGTCAATCTTCGAAGTGCTGGCATGCTGTGTAGCCACGGGCACTTTGAAGTGCTCGCGCTATTTCAAATTGCCTTTACTCCTCAAAATTCTGGGGAGTGAAGGCACTTCGAAGTAGTGCTGGCACTTCGAAGTGCCCATGGCTGCACGGCATGCCAGCACTTCGAAGCTGCTGCAGGTGGAATTTGCCTAATGAAGTGCTGCGTATTTATTGCAGCACTTCATTAGTAATCTCCCATCACCGTGATTACCATGCCCCCTATGAAGAAGGGGGCAAGTGTAGACTTAGCCTAAAAGTCTACAAACCAAGAATACTAAATACTAAAACTATGTACAATATACATATGTATATATTAGAAGATGGATGAAGATAATCCAGACACAGAGGATTCCCACACAGGCATGTGGCAGAAAAATGGAATTGGAAAGGCACTGATTGAGAGCATGAGAACTACAACACATGCACAGACTAATGGAAATTACCTGGCAGAAACTGCTGATCCCAGATGCACGGTTCACATGTGTAAACCACATGTAGCACACAAGGACTAGCCCTTGAAGAGTCACCAAAAGTAGCAAGTTCAGTTCCTACAGATGAGCCCAGTCTGGGGCATCATTACTTAAGGAAAAAAATAGCGTTTCTAAGGACTCATAATAAAGGGTGAAAAAATGATGGGAATATATTTTAACAATTTGATACTGTCCTTTAAACTCATGTTTCTCAAATTGTGTTCTGCAGAACATTGGTGTTCTGTGAACAACCCTCAGGTGTGCTGTGAGTGTCTGACACATTTTTGATATCATACACTGATAGTAGATATTTTCTGTTATTAAAACCAGATACAATGTTACTTATTCATTGCTATGATATCTGATTAAATGACTTTATTTTGCTTTTACCATATATGTTGCTGTTTAGTTTTTGTTTTGTTTTGTGTATTGGTCTGACAACAATTTTTTAAAGAAAATTTTCATAGGTGTTCCATATTAAAAAATTATTGTTTAGTGTTCAATGTCTCAAAATGCTTAAGAAACGCTGCTTTAAACTATCGTGTTAACTATTTGCTTTTCATGCATGACAATAAGCAAACTTTAAACAACAATCCTCACAGAAATTTATTCTCGGCTTTCAACATTCATTGAATAGATTAGTATTAGTTCGTTCTGCAATTGTCTTATTGTACAGCTGCAAAGATATCAGGATCCTCTTACCTGGTGATTATGGACTTGATCCTGGCAGATGATGAACACCTGCTGCAAGATACTGAGTGCTACCAATACACATCATCTCACACTAGATGCTTATTGTGTCATGGGAGGAGGCCATTAGCAAATAGATAACTCCCTGGCATAAGGGGCTGGCAACAGAAGGGTTTTTTGCCAGCAGAGGCACATCTACGCAGCCTCTGTACTGCCAGCATCCCCCTCTGCCGACAGTGAAATCTTGTGCAGCTATGCTAATTAGCTGCGTGAGTTTGCAAATGAGTATCCATTTGCAGTTTCTAGAAACCTTGTTAGCATAGCGCTGTGAGCAGCAGCACTGTGTTAAGTGCCCATGTAGACGTGGCTGATATATTCTCTATCTCATACAATTTGTGTTGTGTTTAAAGAAATAACTCTCTAATCTGAAGTAACCACTTAATACTGATTCCTGAATAAGTTGTAGTGAGGCACATGGCCCTACACTATGTCAGCAGAATTATACTCACAAGACCTGAAAAACACTAATAATAATTTGATCTTTCTATTAACTTCACCCTTCTAAAATAAAGTTCTCTGCACCTCAAATTCTATTGAATAGAAATTCCAATAAATGCTTAACAAACCAACTTTAGAAATCAGTTAATACATTCTCTCTTCTCTTCAAACTCACGGGCTCTGGAATATGAATTATGTACACTGATACAAATGTTGAATCTTTAATATTTCACACTAAAAAGAATACCTTAGGAAACTTTTAGTATATTTCTGTAATGTTGGGCAATGAATTAATCATTAGGCCTTAATGCAGAATGTAGAGGTAGAATTCATTGTAAATATTACTCACCCATTCAGCAAGCAGTCTGGCCTGTTAAAATGGGTGCACAGCTTTGTTTTGGAGGTTTCCTGACTTGTCGTCAGGGCCTACTGGCTGACATTGGAAGGGGCTTACATAGGCGCATGCACGCACACACACGCAAAACTGAAAACTATTCTCAGGGAACAGGTTGTACAATCAAAAAATGGATGGATTTTGCCAATTTAAAAAACAAAACAGGAAACCTAAGATACAGACTAGGAGCTCAGTAGTAAGCAGTGAAGCACCAGTAATAATCCCCCAATGTAGAGCTAATCTCAGCTCTTTGCACCAGGGTCTTACTGATAAATTATTTGCAGAAATTACAACAGTGGTCTAAAATAAACTTGTCTTAACTCAGCACTTTTTTTATTAGTTTCTGAGTGTTATAGTCCAACAGCCACCCATGCCATCTCTCACAACACAAAGAACAGTATGCCAGTGGGAAATTGTAGACTCCTTTTAAACAATGGTAGCACACTACTTCAGAAAACCCAAAGGCCTACGACTTTCCTTATGTTCCTATCCAGAATGTACATAACAAAACAAATAGAAGCTGGCAACTTGCCAGGTGCCTCTGTAGGAGAGGCAGAGATTCCCTTGTCCTCCTTTATTAACTTGCACAGTAGAATGACTCAGAATTGAGAGGTTACCATTGGGGACCTATTGTTTTTTCCCTTTTGTCATCAGTGTGTGCTGCTGAAGTGATCTTTTGAATAGTTTTGAGTTCCCATGGAAGATGAGGAAGAGCAATATTACTCCCCAATCTGCCTAATGAAAGGCCAGAGGACCAGAATATTTTTCTTTTCAGACTAATTGAGAGAGAGAGAAAACAAGGAACAATGTAAACAAGGTCTAAGGGGTTTTTTTTTCATAATAGTGACTACCTCATTAAAGCCACATCTAGGCCTCCCCTGTGAGCTTGATCTTGACCAACTTCCTGAAAACATCACAAACAAAAACCTAGCTGTACGCTAATGTCTCAAGCATGTTATAGAATCACAGAATATTTTAATTGTTAAATTGAAGATTATTCTACTAGTCATGAATGAGAGAGAAATTAGATGGAAAAATAAGAGGATTTCCACTTTTGAAAAAATAATGTTTCCACACTATTTCAAAAACAACTTACTCAAGGAATACAGTGCTTTCTATTTAATCTTAGGGAACATTTAAATATCATAATGCTGGCCTACTGAAAAATACTTATGTTAACAGGTGGATTTCTGCTGGGAGCATATTCCACTTTTTAAGTGGAGAGTGCATAGGTCTCTTATAAAAAGAAGTATTTGGCCTGATGCTTCTCTTCCTGTTGTAACTCAGAAGTAAATTCACTTACGTCAACGGTGATACTGCGATGTAAAACTTGTGTCAGATAAGGATCAGACTCATAGTACTGATCACTTGTACTGAAGCATCAATGTTATGTTAGACTCTAAAATGCTACATGAAGTAAAGCAAGTATGTTTTCACCACGTTATACCATGGGAGTGAGCAGTGGTAATAACAGCAGAGGATGAAAAATATTACTGGAAAGATAAAGCCTATATTTTATTCTTAAACAAAAATGTCTATGATAGCATTACCCAAGTTAGCCTTTGCTACACAAACTTAAACTGAACTTCTATATTTATTTAAGTGACTTGGAAACTTTGCATAACTTCTTTTTTTTTCAGAACTTGAGGGTAGTGTGGCAAAAATTAATATTCCCATGGTATGACACTACATTGTCTAATCCAGCATGACTACTAAATTAGAAATCCAAGTGAATTAAATAATGTCAGCATTATAATACATGCAATTTATATCCATTTGGAGTTATGATACCCTTTTGATTAATAATTCCTGATGTATTGTACATCAATAATTAAATATCTTCCAGAAATGTCAGTGCTTATCAGAAAATTACCTAGTTAGGAAGACATTACCCTTATAATTTACATAATATTTATCTTTAATGTCTGAATTTATGATCCTATTTCTTATAAAGATTAGTAGTGAATTACATGTTCAAAGCTGAGATCATGCACCTTCACAAGCTCCATGTGACAGATGTCAGGGAAGAACCTGTAGTACTCTATGAAGGCCTCCACAGACAGGATTTATACAACTATGCATTCACTACCTTATGAATGAAGGAAACTGTTTACTTAAAGCAACTTTCAACAACATTCAACAAATAATATTCAAGTAGGAATTAATAATTTGACAAAATAATTCTAGTTCTGAATCCCCCAAGGGAGCAAATCTGTTTATAAATTATCAAGAAAGTCTACATGGGTTCTGAGCCATGACAGAGAGTAAGGACACCATCCCTGCCCATCCTGGCTAAAAGCCATTGATGGACCATCCTCCATGAATTTATGTAGTTCTTTTCAAAACTCTGTGAGAGTCCTGGTCTTCACAACATCCTCTGGCAAGGAGTTCCACAGGTTGACAGAGCATTGTGCAACTGCTAATGTCACCTCTAGGAGGGATAAAGACATGAAATCCTTTCAAATATGTACACTCTCCTAAAGCTTCAGGTACAGTGCAGCAAAAAGTTGCAAGGCTATCCCTCCTTTCTTTTTAAAAAGAAAAAGTCTCTAACATTTTGGATGTATCTGGCTTAAAGCCTGGCATTTCCCATTGAAGTTTCTAATAGAAGGAAGGGGCTGCTTTTTGTTTTGTTTTAAGTCATGCTAGTTGGCAGCTTCACATTTTTCATGAGGAAACTGAGCCTTTGGGGGCACATAGTGCAACTTTTTGTGCCATTCTTTATTTTGGCCAAAAGGTCACAGTCTTCAAGATGGATAAGGCCCAGCGTGAATGGTGGGCACCCATCATTATGCATGCAAACATCCAGAGATCCCAACCACATTCTTGCACTCTAACTCTCCCAATACTATTTTCCTCATAGCAATGATTTTGTATTTTGTATTAACAAGAGGATTTTACAATGATTTTACCCTGGAAAAGAAACAGGTTCACTTCCAGTGGTAGTCCCTAGCTTCTCTCTCAGTTTTGCTTGCTTTTTAATTAACTATCGCTCACTACCCTCGGGGCTGTCATTAATTAAAGATTTTTTTTTTAATCCTTCAGGAATATCTAGAGTGAAAACATTTCTCATTTTAAGCACTCATGTATTTTTTTAACTCTGATTAAATTTACGTATCAGATGTCTTGTAGCTGCCTTTATGCAGATGCAAAAAATTCATAAGGTAAGGCCTTCACTCGATATTTTATTAACAGATCCCTCCTCCTCTTGCAGATACAGAATGTAGTGAAATTACATTTTCTATCTGAAGCAAGGCTACAATGTATAAAATATATAACTTAACAGATCTACCCCATGGCTGGATGACACAGGAAAAGGGAAGGCTTAAGTCTTTCAATGACTGAACAAGTGTGGAAAGAATTTTAGTTCATACATGTTTTCAAGCCATCAAACCGTAACTTACTAGATGTAACTGTTACTTTGACCACTAATGGAATTTTTGTTCCCCAAGTCTAAGACAAAATGGATTGAATTAGAGACTATAAAAGGAACTAAAATTATTCAAATAGGAGCCTAATGAAAAGAAAAAGGATAAACTGTTCTGCGGCTTTATAGAAAGGTATTAAGCTTGATGAAGTGAATGATTTTCTGCCTATAAACCTGACTCAGAATCCAGGTCCAGGCCTGCTGTTGACATGAAGAATATTCCTATTACTTTCACCACCAAGGTCACCACTGCACACTGGTTGATACTTTATCTGCAATTTATTTAACATTCTATTTGCCAATTTGAGGAAAAAATCATTAAAGAATTATCAAAAATGTTCTGAGTTCAAGGGACAGGGAAGTATAGTGGTTATTACAGGAAGAGTCCAAGTTTTCTAGAGAGGAAATATTGTCTACCTGACAGCAACCCCTAGCAGTGGTTGAATTTATAGAATGTTTTCATTGCTATTTCTATGAGAGGACGTATAAAATCAAGACAGAGTGTGCTTCCCTGAAACGGCAGTTTAGATTTAGAGATCCTGAGGGCAACTTTTCCAGGCACTGAGAAAAAAAAATGCGGTGCTATGATTTCCACTGTCAAACACGCGTCTGAGAACAAGCATGGTGTCACTGATAGCTTGTCAGAGTGATAATTGCACACGCTGCTCTGTGTAGGAAAAGAAAGCTTTGGTTGCTGACAGGAATGAACATGCTCAGAAAGAAGCTGTTTCCTCTGTCTCTCTCTCCATAATTTCAGAGAGAAGATCCTGACACCAGAATAGCATGTAGTTTGAAAATCAGTTGGCTGATGTAGTCACCTTGAAATGTAGTATCTCCTTGCAATACCACAGTAAAAGCTGTTCCTGAACCAATGGTTGCTTACATTTCCTTGATGTCAACTGGCAAGTTCTGCAGGAGAAAGGAGAAGAATTGTGGCCTACAGGAATGTGGGATAGCGTTGTCGGACTCTCAGTACATTATTCTGGGAAATACTGGCCTGAACCGCATTCACATTATAAAAATGATGTACTGAGTACCCTAGTCTCAGTGGGATTTGAGCTTGGACCCAACTCCCACTGCTACATCCTAGGACTTGGGTCAAGAGGGCTTTCTGGCATGACTCAGATATGTTTGTGTGTAGATGGAAGAGGCATTTGAATTCATGTCTGAATCTGAGCCTGGGCTTGCATTCCATTACTGACATACCGCTGAAAATCTTGTCAATAGCAGAAGTTCCTGCTGAAGGAATTTGTCCCCAGATTGGAGGTCCCATAGAATTACAAACAGATGAAGGGATGATATTTAAATCCAAAGTTTTTGGCAGATTTCTGAAATACCAGATATATACCAATAAGTCACACTCAGGCACCCCCATAATCTGATGGGATGGGGGCAAGATGTAATAGGACTCCAGGGGTTCAACGGGCTACCTTCGTAGAACAGAACCAAAGGGACTGGAACTGGAAACTCCTTCCCCATTTGACAACTTACAGAATAGCAATCAAAGACAGTATGAAGTGTATGCAGCACTCCCTGTGTTTGGGCATGAGCTAAGAATGCTAGACAACCTCTTGTATGGATGGTGTTACAAGGGACAAAAGGATATGGGGAACTACACTGACACTCTGCAATGCAAAATTCAAAAGCTCATTTTTGGTAGAGAAAATTTGAAGATCACTTTTGACATGATGGAAATGATGTCTGAGGTTAGGTCATCTGGGGGGAACTTTTAAAAAAGGGAACCAGTCTAGTACCATAGCCTGATGAGAAAAAGGTAGGAGTTATAAGCTCAATAAACCTTGGGAGAGATCCTATACATTACTAACCCAAATAAATGAAGCAACGTATAGAATACAATTTGGTCTCAGGATGAAACCCAAATTTATCCACTAGGACTATGTGAGAAGTGCACGGCTGCATTCCAAAATGGAGAATAAAGCTTTGGAAACTGAGGCTGAACAGAATGTTCCAGATGTGGCTTCTATATAAGAACAGAACGGATTAGGGCTGTCTCAGTTAGGAGATTCCACAGAAACAAAAAGCATTCCTTAGCGCCCCACTGAAAGAAATCCCAACCCAGAGAGTTGAAAGGAAATAAGGCAGGAAAAGAAAAACTCCAGGGAGATCTGGATAGCAATAAAATGTTTGATGATGTGAAAATACCTTATCAGAAGGACACACTAATGTAAATAATTAAATTGTTACTATTTCTAATTTGTATTGTTTTAGGACATCATCATTTAGGTTGCATCGGCAGGAAAGGCAGAGCTAAAATGTTAGATATTATGGTATCAGTTAACCTCGCGGCAACTAGAGGGCAAAACAGCCACTCTTTACCCAAAATAAATGAGCAGTTCAATGCCTTTGAACAGGCTAACATACACACACACACACACACATCCTGCCCATTAGAAAGTTAAGCAGAAGCTATGCTATTTAGGCTGATGGGTTTCCCAAGGATGGATACACAGAGGCACTGGCATTTTAGAGGAGTTGTGTGTCTAAATTTTTGAGAGAAGCAGGAAAAAATACCAGACAGTAGGCACAAAACACCTCAGGACAGTCAAAATTAGGACTGGAAACATGTCCCTCAGAAAAACTAAGAGAGTGCTTTTGAGCAGTGTGCTGACTGGAAAAGAGGCTTGGATTTGTGAGCAAAGACCTCTCTCTTTTATTCACACTGCTAAATGTTCCCTAATATACTTTAATGTCATATATTGCTTCCAACAGTACTACATTAAAGTGTATCAACAGGGTCTACACGGACCAATTAATATGCAGTCCCACAACCCATAAAGCACATTACTCCATTATGTAAAGAAACCCTTCACCTCATTTGTGTTTTGATATTCCTGATGGTTTAGAACATGCCATAGATTGTGAAGAAAATGGTAGAAAATATTAAGGGTGAGATCATCTACGCCCAGCACAGTTAGATTATCATAGACCGTAAACTAGTGTAGCAGCTCCACTGAAGTCAACTGAGCTGTGCCATTTTCATCAAGTAATTGTCTGATTCTGAATGTTCACTTGCAGCTTCAGTTTGGAAAGTTCTATTTTATCAAAAAGCTCATGAACACAAATCCTACAGTTATACCAGTTCAAGATCTTAATCCTAATTTTTTTTTTTTTTCAGGAATAAGGGTTCTTTAGAAGACAGGGTTCATTTTTGAAACAGCCCTGCCTACACTGCTTTTTTTCTTTCAAAAGAATCTCTTCCGGAAAGAGATTATACAAATTAAGCATGAAATATGTAAATCAGCACCTCATTGCATTTCCGATCTCCCTCATTTGCATTCCTCTTTTGAAGGAGGAATGCATATGCAGACACAGCTCAACACAGCTGCCAAACCAGAGGAAACCTGAAAAGAAACATTTTGTGGCCCAGGAGAGAAAGTGAACATAAAAGCATGTCAGGTAAATGGATGCTTTATGGCTACAGAAAGCCAAGCCAGGAAGTGTCTGAAGATGAAACTGCAAGTCTTCCATCTACTTCAGGAGACTTGTCAGATGCAGCTAACCTTGTCTTCTGATTATGATCACTCCCCCTCTTCCTTTTTGCACAGTGATCAGCTGTTTCATACAATAAAATCTTGTCATGAACCATTCTGGAAACTTATATGCAAATGCACATTTCTCTCCCCACTATATGTTCATTGCAAGCAACCTATGAGTACAAGGTGTGTTAGCAAATATATTTGCACAGAAGGAGTAAGCTGATAACAGATTCTTATCTTCAGCACGAAAACCTTAGCCACTTGCTTTGTTTCCAAAGTTGGAGACAACAAAGATACATCTTTCAGCCCCTGCACTGTTTGCCAATTCCCCACTGGCATATGGCACATTTCTATAACTTTTTAGCATTTCTTTCATGCTCATAGCAATCCATTCAGTTTGCTTTTAGGCTCCCTAATTTGGCTTCCTCCAACTATTGTAGATGCTCGCCCTTACTGAGAAACTCTGCTTTTAATGTTATAATAAATGTTACTATTTTTTCTGTACGATACAATCAAAATTGAAAAAAACCACAACAAATATAAAAAAAAAGATATCCAGGCATTTTGCCTACAGCTCTTATCAGGAAGGAAACGGGGTACACATGCATTAAAAAGAAAAGGCCTACCACGTAACCAACCAGGAAAGAAATTTACAAAAATAAACAATAAATGCCCATGTAATATCATAGTAATTTGCTTTTAATAGCCTAACCAAAATATTGATACTCCCCCCGCTGAATTCCACACTGTGGAATCAATAGCTAAATGTACCAGATCATCACATCCAATGAGAGGCAAACAGCATTTTCCAACATGTTGCTGTCTAGTAAAACTAGGGTGTGAGTAGTTAAATGTGTGCCCATGCATGCCTGTGTGAGTTATGGGTGCTGGTGCGGAATGCAGAGTTTGGGAGTGATGGTTAAGAAACTGAGAATTCTGACTAAAAGAATTCTGAATAAATGTAGCCTCACATGCTGCCATCTTCAGATCAAGATACTAACTGCAGTAAATTGCAAGTTGACTGTTGCCTGAGCTGCTACAGCTGTGTCTCGTCCATGTCCTAGAATGATTTTTTTTTAAAGTCCTCAAACCATCATTCAAGCAGATTCTCTTCCCTTGTAACACAATAGAATATTCGGTGTCAGGCAAGAGCAGGCACAGCTCTGACTACAGACACCTGGCCAGGGGACTGACGGAATTGCTGGGCCTCTGGATAAGGTGTGCATGGTGGGGAGGCTCCATGGTCCTGGAAGGGGCAGACCCTCTGCAAAAAGGGTGGGGCTGGCAGCAGCTAGCCTTCTGGGCTGCCCAGACCATGCCACACCCCTCCAGCCAGCCCTTAGGGTCACTCAGAACATGCCACCTGGGGTTCCAGCAGCAATTTAAAGGGCCTGGGAACTGCAGGCCCTTTTGATTTGCTAAGCCAAAGAGCAGTCGCTTGCTTTGTCCTCCCTCTTGGAGGGCTTGCACATGGCTTTTCTTCTCCCTTATCTGGTGATTAGAGCCAAGAACTGTCTGCCCTGATCAAAGAAGGTTTGGTTTATGAATCTGGTCAGCCAGTTTTCTTTCCTCACATGTGACTGTGAAGATGATTTCCTTTCAGAGCTAGAATCTCTGGGCATCTGGGTTGACTTGCAGACTTCCCACTTCAGGAGATCAGCATTCATTATGATTTTACCATGTCTCTGAGCACCCTGAGCTTTTCTAGTAGCATAATAAATCTTATTATCAAGCACATTATGAAAACCGTATTGCCCTCATGAAGAGATTACAGCCGACGCTACCTGACGCTACCGGAGGTCCCTTTATTATAGCTGCCCACAAACTCCGTTTCTTCTCTGTGAAGTATAAGTGCACTAAGTGAATACATGCAGGGTCACAATTTTCCCAGAGATATGAGACCACGGAAAAACCCTTGGTTTCAGAGGGGTATCCCTGTTAGTCTGTTCCAGCAATAACAACGGAAATTCCTGCGGCACCATAAAGATTAACACACCTATTTGGGCTTAAGCTTTCGTGGGCTTCAGCTCACAAAAGCTTATGCTCAAATAAGTGTGCTAGTGTTTAAGGTGCCACAGGAATCCTGGTTTTTCCTTCATGAACAGCTCATCTCTTGAATGACAGAACCCTTTTTATTGCTTTAGTTGCAGCAGCAGGATAATTGAAGGTATGTGATCCAATCTGAATCATTTCCACAATTTAAGGTGGAGAGTCTGGAAAGGTGTCATCTGCTGTTGCCCCTTAAATCAATCCTTATGATCCTTCTGTGAGTGAAGTACTCCTTGAAGATTCTAAGGCCATCTCTCTTTCTTCCTTCAAGAGGGAAACCTCCACTGAGTAGAAGCACACTAGACTCACAACAACCTTGGCGTATATAGTGCAATAACTAATTGTATCCTTTGCCATTCCAGGAGACAAGCACTGCATGGAGTCACAAACTACTCCAAGAGTTTCTGCACCCTCACTTTATTCAAAGATATGGGACTCTAGAAAAGGGTATAAAATGATAAATCCATTTCACTAAATACTCCAACCTCTTGCTGATTTTTTTCACTTAATCTTTTGCAAAATTTTCTGCTCTTTTTCTCCTTTCCATCCCCACTTCTCATTAGAAAAATGGAAAAAGAGAAGATGGGTAAAATGGGGGAAAAGAGCAAAAAGGGGTGAAAGAGAAAGGTGAAAGAAACCACAAAATGTGATTTTTGGGTAAAAAAAAAAGAAAAATATCCCACTGAGGCTTTTTCTTATTGAAGAACTGGAAACTAGACTTTACAGTAAAAATGTTCATTTTCAGAATAAGGCCATTTTTTATGGAAATTAATATTAAACAAAACAATTCAACCAGTGCTACACCAGGCCTGATCCATAGCCCACGGGGGTCTTTCTATTTTCTTCTGTGGTTTTTGGGTCAGGCTCACAAATCATACACTGGGAAGGAAGATGCACATCCTCATTGGAAATTTGTACATCTTCCATTCCATTTCTATAAAGAGAGTTTGAGTCAGCCAGCAAACTATCCACATTAGAAATGAGATTCAGACTGTATTCCTAACTTTAAATTGAAAGGTGGTCAATGCGAGGATGAAGAGTGTGGTATTAATATACAGATGGAGATAGCTAAAATAGACAACATAGAGAAATAGATATTTATTCAAGCTAGGTTTCTAAACTAGCCATCTGTCTCATTGTAGGTTAGCTAAATAGACAGCTGCTTTAGCTATAGGTTAGCCAACACAGATAGCGTGATTTGATATGCGGTGTAAGAGGCAAGGTTCTCAGGTTCAAAAAGCTGAAAAAATAAGCACAGACGTGGATTACAGAGTGACTGGTGACAAGCTGCACCTAGTACAAAATCCAGACAACTAAATTTTTTTAATCAGAGAAAAGGCATCTTGAAAATCCATATTCAGAACCTATCCTAATCCATTTCTCTGTCCAATAAGTGCACTGAAGACATTTGTTCTCTGCCAGAAATTCAGATTAGGCCACAGCCTTGGTTAGACTGCACATCTGTACCAATGATTTAATTATACAGGGGAGGAAAAGCCATGAACACATCTTTCCTAAATTATTCCTTGACTCTTACAGTCAATAAAATTCCCAGACAGGCAATGTATTTTCCTCTTTTCTAGACATTTTTCTGTGGTTTGTCCTTTCATTTGCTAAAGGCATTATTACCAGCTATTTGATTTGTTTTGCAGTTTCAGTATTTCTAACGTGGCCCCTCACCACAATATAAATTCACGTGAGTATTAAGTGATATGCACAAATTCTATGGGCCCTCACAATTCTGAAAACTGGCTTTCCAGGGGAGCAAAGCCTCTTTACATTCTTTGTTAACACATAGAAGGCGAAGCCTCAGAAAGCCCCAGCATTTTCACACCTAGAATTCTGCAAACTATAAAACCTGCTTCCAGTTTTAACAAATTAAAGCGAATCTAAGGCACTGAAAAACTTTGCATGTTCAGTACAATAGCAAGTGAAGTTGAATCAGACTATATCATAGCTAGACACCATGAAACACATTTAAAGCTTTTCATATAACAGGTGCTAGTTGTTTTTCTCATCACTATGGCAAATCTGGCATTGAAAGACTACTGCCTTGGTGGCATCAACTGACAAAGATTTAAATCCACTAGTCTTCCCCATAGATCAAATGCCATTACCACTAGTGGAATCACAAGTTCTTATTGGTCCCTCAAGGGAAGTGGTTTGTGAGGAATAATAAGGAAAATATAAATTATTATACTGTCTGGTAGTGCATGTTTCAGCCTAAATGTTATATCACATACAGTATGATTTTTTGACAAAATATTTATACTTTTGAACTTTCATTTTTCACCTAGGCTATATGATTTTAGGAACAGGGACTACCTTGGATTTCAGATTTCTACACTGCCTTTCACAATGGGACCCTAAGCTTTGATTGAGGTTCCGATGTTCTTGACAATCGTACCTAAGATTCTGAAATTAACTCCCCTCACAAACTAGAGAGATCCAAATACTGCTCACTTTCCAGGAGGAGTGCAAAAAAAGCCCATTTATTTCTACAGGTCACTACATGGAGCTTGAGATCCTTTAGCCTACGAATTTTTTAAATTTCTTTGATTAGATTCTTAGCAAAGTCCTTTACTTGACATGGGGCTGATATATGATCGATTATTTAATTTATACTGTGTATTTTTGTACATATGCTTGGAGATGAAAGCTAAGCACATTTTATAAATGTAAAAAAATTTACAATGCTGTTCCAGGGAAAAGGGTAAGAAAAATGTGTAGCATTTTGGATTTAGGGAATGAACAATAAAAATGCAAATCAGTTTTGCTAAACATAAATGTAAAGGCCACCAAACTGAGAAACTAGCCTCTTGATAACTACAGGTCATTAGAGGCTGTTAAAAGGTCTTTATAAAAGATTAGTCACCCTTTGGCCCTTTTGAATGCAATCATTCTCTTTCCCCCTCCTTTCTTTCTAGCATTTGTTTTTTTAAAGTCAGCAAGACTGCAGTATAATAAATATTGGCTTCACAACCTAAAATATAAGATCACCCCCATTATTATGCAAGCAGTGTTGCTCCACAAATGACTGTTAGGAGATGAAGGTATATCAAGTCTGGAGGAAAACACATGCCATTTTCACTCTCTACAGCCTACAGTTTAATCTGAAATAACATCTGTGAAATAGTATGTGAAACCTGAATCCCACATAATGCATCTGATCGAGAAAGTGATTAATGAAATTTAGTGCATTCAAGGTACGAAAGCCAAAAATTAGCTACAACTTCAAACTGAGAATGTCTCAAGATGCACAGAAAGCAAATACAGATTCTATTTAAAAAAGAAATGCATTTAGCTTATAGGTTCTTCTAATTCCCTCTGCCCACACAGCCAGAACTCCTCTCTATCATCTCTCATTTTGTCTCTTCAGGCCAGTGAAAATACATCTGTTTACACCAGCAACCTTGCCTACTGTCCTGATCCTCTCCAACCTTCTTATCTTCTTCAAGGCCCCTCATAACTCTGTTCCTTCCCAACTTCTCTGCTCCTCTTTCTTTTTGCATCATTTCCTGTCTCTTTCCATATCAATAAAACCAGCTTTTGGTGCTCTTTTTGAACTTCTTACATTAATATCCTTTGTGTGTCCTTTGACATAACCTCTTTTGCATGAAATACCTCCTTAGAACTGATCACAACTTTACCCACTTTCAAGACTCCTTCCTCAAGGCTGCTCTTGCCACATCAATATAAATCATTCCAGTTAACAACGACTTTAGGGGAATCTGGGGGTGGCTGGCACTTTGGACCAGATTCTCATAGCTGTAATGATTTAGTAACACTTTATCTCCCCTCCCACAACTATGTACTGGGGTAAATGATTAAACAAGTGCAGAGCAATTGAGAATCTGATTTTGATCTTTTTATAGTGCAGTGAACTCTTTAATATCTGGCATTCTGTTACCCAGAACTTTCATATAACCGGCATTTTAACCATAAGTAAATTTTAGTTACATTTTGCATAAGTACAGTACAGTGAAAGTACATACAAATAAATACAGTAAATACAGTACAAGTTTACACTGTACAATACTACTGTTGTTGGTAAATAAAGTACTCTGCATACATTTTTGTTTGTTTCTTAATATCTAATCTTGTTTTTCTTTAGTGTTATGCATTGCTAGGTATACCTTCCTACTATCCAGAATATTTGACTATCTGCCAACTTCCTGGGGCTGCCAGATACGGAAGTTTATTGTACTTGTATTTGGTGCCATGAGGGAGGCTGTGATGCTTTCCAGGAAAATCCAGGGTTCTGAAGCACCTTGTTACAATCTGACCATAGAATGAGGAAGCCAGGTCTGTGCCTGTCATGGGTCTGTCCCCCAACTCCTCTGTCCACACAAGCACTGTCCTCTGAGTCTCAGAGGTCCCATTCTTACTCAAGAAGCTAGCAACAGGCACAATGCAACCCCACAAACTTCTCCCTGGAATGACCAACTCTTAGTCCACTGGATACCCGCAGTATTTACAGATTTGGTGTGTCCAAAGAAAGGGTAAACTTCAGCTTACACTTGTCACCTTGAACCTGAATACTGCACTCAGATATGCGTATACTGAAGTCAATGTACATGATTATTTATAAACGTAGATAAAGTAATAACCAGTAGAAGTAGTGAAAACAAAAGGCTACATTATAACACATCCTAGAGCCCTCTATTTAACTAGATCCTCTCATATCTTGTCAAAGCTCACCCAAAATCCCAGCAGCGCTTCACAGCCAGGTTTGGTTGTGATGCCCCTGTCATAACATAGACATGCTGCAAACTCGCCTCCTAAAAGAAGGATTCAGAATGCTGTTATGCACTTCAAGATACACCAGAAGGATCCTTTTATTCATAAACAGGACAAAGACTATTTATTCCTTCCTGTAGATTTTCTCTCTTGTAGCTTTCACAATCTCTTATTTAGCCTCTGACTCACTGTTCAAACAGGCATACAGAGTGAGGCAGACAAGACGCAAATGGTCAGATAGGGAGACTTGTGTGTTACCTCCTGTCTGAAAGGAACTTGTCCAAGGTACATCACCTTCTGACATCCTGCCTTAATTCAAGGAGATTCAGAAAACAATTTTTTAGCAAAGATGAACAATTCATTAAATATTATCTGTACATACATTTCACAGTGATTACAACAACTAGTGAGCGATGAACTCTTGGGAGAGAATTCACGGGTGAACTATCATTCAGCTGTCAGGACAGCCCTGGATACCTGGGCTCTAGTGCAATGCTCTAATCAGGGGAAGGTAGGAATTCCACAACCTCACTCACATGCAGGACCCAAACTAGTTAGTGTGCTCAGAGTTCATTGGTGGGGTTGGTTCCCTAGAGGTGTGCTTGCAGAAGAAGGCTGGGGCAAGGGAATAGCTCCCTCAGATCTTTTAGCTCAGTATTTAGAGCACTCACCTGGGATGCAGGATGGAGGAGGGGAGATGACAGGAGATGCTTCCAGCCACAGGGGAGGAAAAAGGGGGAGGGAGAGATGATGTGGCATGTGGGTTTGCAGAGCTCTTCTCTCCCTCCAACCCTGCTCCCATGTGGCTGAGAGCATCTTTTCCCTTCTTGCCTGCACAGTTTCTTCTAGAAGCACTAACATCTCCAGACTGCTGCTGGCCACCAACATAACCCGGACACCTTCTGTCATCTGACTACAGCACAGGCAGTCAGGGATTAAATGCGAAGGATCAATTTTGCACCCAGGCCCAGGGAAATTGACTGTAGGGGATTCAGTGAACCTGGCCAGAGACGTGGCTCAGCATGGGAGGGTACCTAGGAGACAGAGCAGCCTCATGCTCACTGGGGGCAGGATCCAGGAGGGATATAGGTATAGGGCAGGAGAGCCCCCATATCAAATCCGCCTCTGCAGGAGGAGAAGGAACATAAACTGGGATTTTCTACTTCAGCAACTTCAGCAGGAGAGACTGAAAGAGCCCCCACATCAAAACATCCCATAGCCCAGTAATTAGGGAACCCACCTAAGTGCTGGTGTTGCAGGGGAGAGGCAACTCACAGCCATTTTGCGCCCTAAACATGCAGGCTCTACAGCAACTCTCAGGCCAGGGGCTTAGTGCCCTCTTCACCTATATCCCTCCTGGATCCTGCCCCCAGTGAGCATGAGGCTGCTCTGTCTCCTAGGTACCCTCCCATGCTGAGCCACGTCTCTGGCCAGGTTCACTGAATTCCCTACAGTCAATTTCCCTGGGCCTGGGTGCAAAATTGATCCTTCGCATTTAATCCCTGACTGCCTGTGCTGTAGTCAGGTGACAGAAGGTGTCTGGGTTATGTTGGTGGCCAGCAGCAGTCTGGAGATGTTAGTGCTTCTAGAAGAAACTGTGCAGGCAAGAGGGGAAAAGATGCTCTCAGCCACATGGGAGCAGGGTTGGAGGGAGAGAAGAGCTCTGCAAACCCACATGCCACATCATCTCTCCCTCCCCCTTTTTCCTCCCCTGTGGCTGGAAGCATCTCCTGTCATCTCCCCTCCTCCACAGTGCTGAAAGAGTACTGCTGGCCACATTCTGGTGTGAACCCTGGCAGAAATCGGGGGAGGGGATGTGACCCAATATGCATCCATCTGCATGTTGCCCTGGGAAGATGCAGTGTCAGGTAGCAGTAGAAGCAGCCCCATTCCAGGGGCCCACGGAGGCACAGAGGTTGGAGAATGCCAGGTGGGGTGGGGGGTTGAGTAGGTTGGCCACCCCCACGATATGAGAGAGGTGTACAGCAGTGGATGTTCGTCACCTCTCCTCATGTTTTGGGGTGAGAGTAGGAGTATGTGTCACAGTCCACCATGTGAATCCTAAAGCCTTAAATAAAAAGAATTCAACTATGCAGTATCTCCTTCTCACAGGATCTCAGTCAACTTGATGTTAATTTGAATATTTCTACTAATGATTGCCACTGAACTCACTTGAATAAGAGTAATTTTACCAGAGGTCCCGTATTCAGCATAGGCAAATATGGGTTATCTTAGCATTGGGGTACCTGAGACAGAGCCCAGAGTACAAGAAAGAGAAAGAAGACAATTCTCTTATGGAGTTTCTGAATCAATTTAAAACTTGGCAAACCAGTTTTATATAGCAGCATGTACAAAAAGCAGATACATGTCCACGTGACAAACTATATTTATCCTCCTCCTCTGACTACCTCACTTGTACCGTTCCCCACTAATTCACCTTTTGTGGGATAGCTTCTAAAATTCAAATTCTCTAAGCAGTTTCAAGAAGCTACTATGGCTTGTTTTTTCAAACAATGCACCAGAAAATATTCCTCACTCCTCCTTTCCCCACAAAAAAAGTCACTGACTTGAGGAGTTGAAGGGATAATGTTTGGTATACTAATTACGTGTTTATGGTTCAATATTTTGCAGATTTTTCAAGACTATGAATGGGAATGTTTACACTTTTAGAAAGCACTCGATTCTAATTTCTGAAACCCTAATATCAGACCTTAAGTCCTTTGCATTTTCCTACAAAGTAAGCACCATCAGGGTTTAAATGTGTTGAAATTCTTCCTGCATCCAGCTGAGCTTGCTGCATCTAGGGAGCCTGACTTTACAAGTAGAGCAGAGAGGTCCTTATAAAAAGTTTACAAATCTTTTTTTTCCATAAAACTACATTTAAATGTTTACAGAAAGGTCTCAAGCTAGGGCACTCTAATCAGTCAGTAGGATGCAGAAGACTTACTACATCATTTTATCTTTCCTGAAACCATTGCCAGATTATTTCCAATTTTAATACACTGTGGCATGCTTTTTCCAGTGTAGATTTGAATGACATACATGCTTGGACTTCTACCACCTCTCTTGGGAGACCTGGCTGTTCTATGTTCTGATAGGTATCACTGTCAGGAAATGGTCTACATTTTCCTTTGGTCAATTTTATACCATTACTTCTCGTTATGGTAGTTTCTTCCCGTTGTGCTGTGAAGCTTCCCTATAACGTTTTTCACCCTTGGATAAGAGTGGAAAACAGCTTTAAAGGGAAACCTCTCCCTTCCCCCTAACCTCCCAACCCTAGCAAAACACACTGAGCTGGAAGCAGAGGCAGCATGAAGCAGCTGGACTACTACCACCTGAAAGCAGCCCACTGTACAAAGCTCTGCCATAATTATGGAACAATGGAGTAGGGAGGGAGTAATGAGGGATAAAGGCATGCCAGCAGCAGGGACATTTCCTTTTAACTCAGACAACCTTTAAGTTACATGGTCAATTTTGAAAATAGTCCAATTTTGTAAATGGCCATTAATCACCTAAGCCTAACATCCCTTCAGCACTCCTGTGCTTACATTTGCCCTCCTTCCACATTATTTATTTTCACAACACAGGAAGAGCTGATGGTGGCACTATGACTTGGATGACCAAAAGCCACTTCGCCGGACTTCTACTACATGGTTAGGTGCTCTTGCAGGATTGCATTCAAATTCCAATGCCATTAATTTTTCAGATTGCCAAAGTCTAAGGTTACGATAGCTTCTCAGTTTCATATGGCAAGGATGTATGGCTCATGTTAGGTAACAATCATACTTTGACTTACAGGCATGAGTAATTTGCTTTGGGCCTTCCTTGGTTTCTCAGAGCAATACAATGGAACACAGACAATGATAGATGCAAAGTTATTTCCATTGGTACATAGAAATCTTTTTAAAACTACAAGGAAAACTTCAGGAAGTTCACAAACCAAAGGAGGTAACAGTGAGCTTCAGGAGATCGAGGCTTTTCATGACCAGATGTGATGGAATTTTAATGTCACCAAGGTGAAAGAGCTTAAAAAAATCCACCACTGACAGACAAAAAAAAAAAAAAAAAAAAAAGCCCACAGAGGTTACAACATCAGCCTACTCAGAATTTAACAACATGTTTGGGTATTTTTTCCTAGGATGATTACCGGAAGTGAACTCAGATGTGAGTAATTTTGTTTATTATGCTGAAAATCTATCAAGGAAACCTCACCCCAAAACTTCCAGAAATTCAAAGGCAGACGTCTCCATTTCCTTTGGGCCTTTTTTATTCAAGCTAGCTTTAGTCAATTTTGTAACGGTCATCTCTTGCTTTCAGTTCCTTTTTTGCTCTTTTAATGTTGTCTGCTGATGTGAAGTGACACAACAACTTACTTATTTTTAGTTTTTGGTATTGATCAACATGGACCATAGTCCAGTTGGGATTTTCCAAAAGCCTCCCTGTGCTTTCTTTTGCAAATACTTGAACTTTCTATAATAATCCAGGGATAGATGGAGGAAAAGAGAATACACAGATATTGATGCTGAATTGTCTAAAGTATTATGCCCTTTTCTGAGACTTGGGTCTTTTATCAGCAATTCAGGTTGCTCTGTGCATTGCTGTTATATAGGGAAAGCCAGCACCTGAGGTGGGAACTATTGAAAAATGTATCTGCAAGTCATACATTAGTTTTGAATAAACACGACAGTGGTAGTCAAACAAGTACACATGCTATTGCAGTAGTCTCTCTCTCTCTCTCTCTCTCTCTCTCTCTCACACACACACACACACACAGAGAGAGCAAGATCTTTCTAAACAAATCTGTTTCCTTACCACTGGAAGGCATGCAACATCTTTAAATACCAGGATAGGTGCCAAGTGATTAATTAGGAAAAAAAAAAAGACCCTAGAGTCTTTAGAGAAAAAACGTCGAACAAAAGCACTTAGAATGTGTAAAGATATACAACCAGGGATGGCTGATGCTAACGTGTCTTGCACTTCAAATGCAGTGCAGCCAGTGGAAAGGAATGCTCACATACGTTTAAGCACCTGAGCATTCTGATGCGTATTAAAAAAAATCTGGGGATGAATCCAAACATTTTTTATTTCTTTTTTCTACTCTATGTGGTTGAATTCAGGGAGGGGAAGTTGTGGCTTTGGACAGCTACCCATTTTCAATCAACTCAACAATTATTAGTGCTCACATGGAAATTTTAAGAAAGAGCTGTTAAAATAATAATGTAAGTGTGAAAATTAACAGCATCACAAAAAGCAATAAATGATTCAATATGAGTCTTTCCTCACTTTTTAAGACAGCATAGTGAACAAGAGGGACTTAAGATGTGGTGCACATGGTAAATTCATAATGGTATGAAACACCATATTATCTAAAAAAGGAACATAATAGTGAAGTCACTTAATTCTTTACTAGTTCAGCAGCTGAGGACCAAGTGTGGGCTGATCCTGCTCCTACTTACATTAATGGGAAGATTCCCTTTGTCTTCAGTGAGTGCAAGCTGGGCTCAGTGTTTTACAAGTAAATATTTTGCTTTGATTCTGCAGCGTAGCACTAAAATTCAGAGTGTGGTTTCACAACTGCTCTCCAATCATTTTCATTCATTTCACTTTTATTAATTAGAAAAGGTGACATTACTGTTTAGGTACCTTTACCTGTCTTCTATTTCACTGAAGGAAAGGATAAGGAAATGAATTAATGCCTGCCATCATGGTGTACGTAAACTTCCAAAGTTCTTCTACTGATACAAAATGCCATACTCCAACCCTACTCCTGTAATCAGAAGAACTACAGCACATAGGAGAATCCATAGTTGCACAGAAGGTGCAACACTCTGCAAGGCGAAGTGATTACAAGAGCAGCTACTCCTCTGAGGATCTGATGACTTGACGTGCAAATTGTCTGTCACACCATTTACCTAGCCCTGGCAAATTGGCTGTCTATTTTTGACAAGATGGATTAGGAGAGCTGTCTAGGCTGATGTGAAAAACAGGATCTCTTCCACAAAAATGTATTTAAAAATATTGAGGGGAAAATGCTGTGGAATTTATGATGAGCTTTGTTGAAAGATGCTGTTTTGCAAATGTGATTTTCTTTTTTGGCTAGTCTGTGAAAAACAATCAAAGTACCCACCACTTTTCTCTTTGGCTTACATAGTATATATTTTATCACCAGTGGCTTGTGTAATAAATGCCAGTGAAGGACTAATTTAGGATCTGAATTTATTTTAATTAGTCTTTGTAATACTGCAGCAGATGTTAGTCCCTTTAAAAGCAAACCTGCACTTGGTAAGAATCTCAATGAGAAGGTCTAAACATTTTAAATTCCTGGACATGCTACTTTAGAACAGAACTGGAGAAAGGAGCGGAGAAAAAGAAGAGAAAAAAGGGATGGAGATTGGGGGGACAGCAAAGCATCATTTTGCTTCAGACATGTCCTGTTATCAGTCCCAGCCCTGTAAAGGTGAAGTTGCAGTGCAGCATTAATAACTGCCAGTTGCTGTTAACTACTATGGAACACTAGATAACCTTACCAGGAATCTATACCCAGATCTTAGGCAGGAAAGTAATGAGTCCCAGTAGAATGAAAGCACTGGCCTTCTTTGTTGTAGCTATTGATCTCCTGCAGAATCCTGATGTGATTTAGATAAGGGTGGAAGAGATAATGGCATTGATTATTCTATTTAGAAGCCAGCCTGAGACTAAACTCAGGTACCATACATGAAATAAAATAAATAAATAAACAACCTCCACTCAATCATTCCATGTCCTATCTTTCTAGTTCCAGGCAATACAAGGTGGCCACGGCAACAGGGATATCTTAATAAACCTGTGGGTTTGGTTTTCAGGGACACTGTGATTTAAATAAATTTCTGACATTTCTTTTTCTAGTTTACAATATACTCTTTTACATCCAGCAGCCTTGGGACTGGGAGGGTGCTGGATATTCAAATATTCTGGATAACAGAGAGCTGTACCTAGCAATTTATAACACTGAAGAAAAATAAGATTAGATATTAAGAAACAAACACAAAAATGTATGCAGAGTACTTTATTTACAAACAACAGAAGTAGTATATGCTGTAAACCTATCCAGTATTTGCTGTATTTATTTGTATTTACTCTCACTATACTGTACTTATGGAAAAGTGTAACTAAAATTTACTTAGGGTTAAAATGTCGGTTATTTCAGAGATCCAAATGATAGAATGTCAGATATGAAAGAGTTTGCTGTATAAGGAGTGGGGATTAACTCCATAGAAGAAAGCACTGGATGGATAGGCTATTTTTGCCAATGAGGTTGGCACCTGTTTGTAATAGATATCTCACCCTGACCACACAAAGCTAATTTCACTTTACAGTCCCCTCCTTCCAGTTAGCCAGGTACTTTATAGGGCTCAGTCTTATCAGGAACTTTTTTTTAAAAAAAAGCATGTGTCCCTCACTATCCAGATGTAATTATGCTGAAAAGTTTTAACCTCAGATCACCCGGAAAAGCCAGTTAAACCTGTGCCCCTGGCTATATTTTAGGCATAAGCATTGAGCAAATGCCAGGGAACTTAGAAGTAGCAGTAAAACAAGATAATTTCCATCATGCTCAGAGCTATTCAGACTGAACTGGTTCTGAAACCACACCCAACCACAGCAGCAGCGGCAGGTGGCAGCTTTTCTATTAATGGACTACTGTAAGCGGGATGGACTGAGGGTGATATTCAGCTCCTTTGGGATACTGTCTAAACCAGCGAAATGGTGCGCAGTTATAATGCCCCTGTCATTCCAAACAGGATCTTCCAGTACTAGAGACTGACGCTCTCCTACCAGAGTATATCTTCAGCTACTGGGCCAATAGTCTCACTGGGCCCCTGGAAAAGGTTGGGGAGGGGGCTGCTCCACACCCCCAGAAGGACAAGGCTGCACCTAGGCAGCCCTGTACACTCATCCCTCACTAAATGAGTACTTTACTTACAAGTACTCGCTAAAACGAGGGACACATATGCATACCTCTCTTCACTAGACGAGTGAACTCCCCCAACTAATACAAGCCTAACCCCCTCCCTGCAGACTCAACCTGTCACAGCCTGAATCCCCCGCTGGCCCCTCAGATCCAATCTGACGCTCCAGGCTTTCAGCCCAGGATGGGGAGCCTGTAACACAAGCCTTCTCTACTGGCCCAAGCCATGCTATTTTTAGAAGGGTAATGTCCCACTGACTCCTCCCTGCTGGGGCCTTTATCCAGGGGCTGGATGTAAAGTCTGACAGACAGACGACAGTGGCATAAAGGCCTTGGACAGCTCTCTGCTGCAGAGGCTTTGCCAGCTGTCCTCTATGAGGAAAGGCTCTGGCAAGGGGAGCTGTGGATGCTTTGCTCTTCTGTCTCCCTGACCACCCAAGCCTTTCACTGATACCACATTGCCTGCTGGATACAGCAGGCTTTTTATTGCAGTATGCAGCTATACACATTTTATGCTACCTAGTGGTGGGTAGCGTAGACATAGCCCAAGAGCACAAAGAAACAAAAAGAATGAATCTTATATTGGTGACCGTCAAAGATTAAAAAAAGAACAAAAAAACAAAAAACAACCCCAACTGCTAACGGAGTGCTTGAACAATAACCACAAGGTGGAATCTTCAACCACAAACCATGATTATCAGATCAGGGAGTCTGTGGGTATGCTTTTTCTATGTGAAACCTTAAACCACAAGCCACAGACCTGTAACCATACACCATGTAGTTAATACAGGCATTGATTAGTGGCCAGGCAAAGCACAGTGCTTTCCTTTTCACTGACAAAATGGACCGAGCTATGTGGGAAGATGAGTAAACCTGCTGCTCCTTATTTATTTAACCATGCTGGCTTCCTTTTCTGTGCTGGCCTTTAAAATAAATGTTTTATATGAAACCCCACCGTCCACTGCTATTGGCTGACAGATTTGAGGGGGTTTCAGTGATGAGTAGGGAAGAGTCACAGTAAGACCACAGAGTGAAAGCTATGCATTCACCAAAAAAGCCCAAAACAAAAAGCCCTATTTTGACATGGCTATAAGGAAGCAGCAGGTCATGGGAACCCTCATCTAGGCCATGTCTAAACTAGCTCCCTCCTTTCAGAGGGGGTATCGTAATGAGCAAGTTGGGAAGATGCTTATAAGGTGCTGCCATGAATACGCAGCACCTCATTAGCATAACGGCAGCCATGCGCGATTCGAAAGTCCTGCTTTTGAATCACGCGCTGCCCGTGTAGACGGGGTCTTTTGAAAGGACCCCCCCCCAGACTTCGAAAGCCCCTTCTTCCCAAAACCAAATAGGAAGAAGTGGCTTTCAAAGTCCAGGGAGTCCTTCCAAAAGGCCCCCCGTCTACGTGGTCAGTGAGCGATTCGAAAGCGGTGCTTTCAAATCATGCGTGGCCACCACTATGCTAATGAGGTGCTTCGTATTCATGGCAGCGCCTCATTAGCATCTTCCCAACTCACTCATTACCACGCCCCTTCTGAAAGGAGGAGGCTGGTGTAGACACAGCGCTAATGTAAACTCTCTTAGTTCCAGTTTATACCAGCTGAGGATCTTACACAAAAGAAATCGCAACAGCAGCGCATACAGTAGTTAAATATAATTCTAGATGAGTATATTTAAATGCTGCCGGCCCTCTTGATGTAAAAGATTTTATTAGAAATGGGCTTCAACCAAAACCACAGATAAACAAAAACAGAAAAATCCAGCCCCAAATTTTGGGGATATTTGGGTCCAATTTTAATTCCAAGTTTAAATTTAACAGCATAGATTCTGAAGATTTTTGAACATTAGTTTCAAAGTGGTCCCAAACTTTGTGGCTTTGACCATCTTAAGATACTGTAACCAGAGTATCTGCCTGAACACAAGCAAGTCACGAAGTTTTTATTTAGGTTTACTTTTTTGCTAACATATTACTATATTTCCAGTAGTGGTTATATTTTTAATGATTATTTTCTGCTCCTGGGGATTTTGGCTATGAATTTTGAAATTTCTGAAATAAAGCTGAGGCACAGAAATGGTTTCTTCATGTCCAGATAGAAACATAGAAAAGCAAACCATTAGATGAAACTGAAATCCTTTACGGCTAAAACAGCTGATGAATATCTTTAATTCCATTCAAATGTGTTCTTGCTCTGCAGCTATTTATAATAGAATGTTTCAGTTCCATCATCAGTTTTCTTTTCTCATTTGTTGCTTGCCAGAATTTCAAGGATCATTTTTTTATCTCCTTAGTTTATGGGCTTCCAAAATTAACATGGGAAAAGACTCAGTGTGACTGCCTGTTCTTTTAAAGTGCATGCTCTGTTTAGAAACATGTTTATACTATGACAATGGGCAGTACAATTAGATCACTAAAAATTGCCATTCTCATCAGTGGCATTTCTAGAACTTGGCTTTTCGGATGGCAAAGGTTTTGCCTGCAGGAAAACTTACCATCCTTGAGCTCTCCACCTACCACTGCAGGAATTTTTATTTTAAAACTTTAAAACTCCTCTAATTGGCTGCATATAATTAATGAATGAATCTTGGTAACACTCAATATAGCCTTCAATTATTTCTAAAAACATTTAATATTCTAGCTTGCTATTTCTTATCTTCCAGCACTGGATTTATGTTCCTTTTCCTGTCTCAGCTTCAAGAAGGTCTGATGCGCTTTTATCCTACAAAAACAACAAGAAGTCCTGTGGCACCTTATAGATTAATAGATATTTTGGAGCATAAGCTTTTGTGGGCAAAGACCCGCTTCCTCAGATGCACTTAAGACTACACTAAAGACAGCTGCTTCGTGTTGTTTCCTTATTTTTCAGGGAAGACAACATTGTCCTACACTGAATATTTTAAGTATGTTGACAATTGGGTTATCCAGTTTTTTGCAGGGCTGGAAGCATGTGTTCTTTTGGTGTGCAGTACCATATGACATACAACAAGGCTTCTATTCAGATCAGAGCCTTAGGGAGCTAGGACAAAATAAAACTGACAATGCATCATTTAGTCCAAATGATTCATGGTGAACATTAACCCTAGGCAAATGTTTGCTTGAATTTTTGAAAAGACAAGTGTATCTAAGAAAATTAAATCTTAAATCTCTCATCAGATGTTTACATCAATAGTTACACTCCTTAAAACTGTCCTCAAGCATCTTGCAGTCAAAATTGCTCAGTTCTCATTGCACAAATCCCACTTACAAGTTACTCACTCTGTCAAAGTGCACAGGCAAAATCTAACTGACAATGATTATGTTTCTTCAAGGGCTTTTTTTTTCCCAGCGGAATGCAGCGGAACTGCATTCTGCCACCTTTTTTCCAGGTGTCGTTTTTAAAAGGTGCTGCTGCCGCTGCTCTACCTCTGGTTCCCTGCCTGCAGAAGAAAGAGCAGGACTTGATTTAATTGGCTTAACGGCCAGCTGGACCAGTAAATGAATTAAATTGACTCCTGTTCGTTCAGCGCACAGGTCAGGGAGCTGCTCCTGCGGCTGTATGTGGGGGCGGGGGGAGCCACGCAGCCAGAGAAGCAGCAGGAGCATGTGGAATTCCTTTCAGATGTAAGTCCTGGGCTGCCGGGGGGGGGGAAGCCGCTGGGAAGGGTTAAGCCTGGCGGTGGGTTGGGGCTGTGGGAGGTGGATGTGGGGGTTAAACCTGGTGGTGGGTTAGGGCTGCAGGGGGAAGGGCAGAGGGTTGAGTTGAGCCAGGGCCACATGGGCATGCCCAGGGTTGAGCCCAAGGAGAGAGGCTGGAGGAGTTGAGTCAGGGCCATGAAGCTGCATGGGGGGTTGAGCTGGGGCCATGTGGGGGGGAGGGGGTTGAACTGTGGCTGTGTGGCCACAAGAGGTGGGCTGAGTTTGGACTGGGGGAGGCGGTGGGTTGCGGGGTGTTGAGCTGGAGCCACACAGCTGCTCAGGGGGTTTGCTGGGGGTGGGGTGCATTGAGCCAGGGCTGCGTGGGTGAGTTGAGCGGGGACAGTAGGGGGTGTGGTTTGTGGCTGCAAGGGGGTGATCGGGGGAGGCGTAGAGCAGGGCGGTTTGGGGCTTGAGTTCTGGCACCTATTTGTATAGGAAAAAAAGCACTGGTTTCTTCTATCTTTTCCTTCTCAGAAGCATCTTCCAATGACTTTCTAGCTCTACATGGGAAAGTTTGCAATACATTTTGCTTGTACTTCGAAGACATCCTCGCATATTTGGCTAAGCATGTTGGCTAATTATTAGTCAAAGGCAAGACCAATCCTTCCTCTCCCATTTCCCAGCCTTCACTCAGCAACTAAGTACACTGCCATTTCTTCTATTACTTCATGCTCACAATACTACTGAAATTGCATTAGTGATGTTGTCTATCAAAAATTAGGCCAAAGGTTGAGCCTAGGAATAAATTGTTAATGGCTCGTATGCCCTGAAAATTGGAACAGCTGTTACCAGATTAATGGACAACAGAACATCAAAAAACATGATTTGGTTACATCTGGTAGTGGGTTATCCAGTTGGATTGCCGGGCTCCAGACTTCTGCTCATCTTCTAGTTAATTGGCCTGTTTGACCAATTGTTACCTCTAGATGACAAATGCCCCTTACATCAGGGGTGGGCAATAAGCGGCCCACAGGCCAGATGCAGTTTGCTAGGATGAGCTGGCAGGCCACCAGATGCTTTATTTACCTGAGCATCTGTAGTTATTGCTGCTTGCAGCTCCTATTGGCCACAGCTTGCCATTCCTGGCCAATGGGAGACGTGGTTTCAATTACTTTTGTTTAATTTTTCCAACTTTTTCCAGTTACTAGACATTTGGAATAAACATACAGAAAAAGTCTAAAGAATCCAACTATATTACTATGCTTTCCCTCAGCCCTCAGCTGATGCCCATGGAAAGACTCTGGTTGACATCAACTGCCTTTGGATTAGGCCCTTGCTCTCTTGCAAAAAGGCTGAGGCCAAATTGCTACAATGCGGAATATCAGGGATGGCACTCAGTTGTCATTCACAGTTCATTTTCAGCAAAGACATTTATATGAATCACACTAAAGCTGTTCTAATTAGACAACAGTGCAAAATAAACATATGATTTGTGAAATGGACAAAAAAATTCAGGAATTTAAAAGAGCAGAAGTAATTTATAAGAAAAATAGCATGCTTTGCAAAACAAAATTCCGCTTCCCTTCAGGGTTTTTTAGGGTTATGCAAAATATTAATATTCGCTTTCCAGGACAAGTTGGTATTTTATTATGAGTGTCCATGCCTCTGGAATGGAGATAGCCACACAAAAGGAGGTTTTGGAGCATACGCTTTTGTGGGCAACGACCCACTTTATCAGATGCATCTGACGAAAGCTTATGCTCCAAAATTTCTGTTAGTCTGTAAGGTGGCACAGGACTTCCTGTCGTTTTTGAAGATACAGACTAACTCAGCTACCTCTCTGATACAAAAAGCATTTGCGTCCCTGAGGGAGCAATAGTTTTAGTTTATCATACAACTAGCATGGAATAATTACAATTCTAACATTTTTTGAAATCTAAAGACCATAAAAATGGCCAGTTCTACGGAGAACATGCCACACAGATTATGCATGAAAATGAGAAGGGGAGCTGCAGAGAAAAATCACAAGGCACCATTTCTTAAGTTTAATAACCCATTTAATATTACCTTTCAATTCCATTTCATGCTCAGTAAAGCAAGAATAACTGAACCTTTCACTGATGTTGGCCCTAGATAAAAAGCTTTGTTTTGAAAGCTTCAGTTACACCACCTTATCATATACAGTTGACAATTAAGGTCTACTGCTGGAGACTAAGCAATGTTTTTCAGTGATATATTGAAAGCTTTGACAAAGGAACAATCCCTGTCCTCAACTAAATATGCTCATTCTATTTCTTCTTTTCAAATGAGGGGCTATGTTTAGCTGCCTGCATTGCTAGGTGAAAGGTGTACCATGCACAGTGTTCCTCCCCCGCCCAGCCTTCCTTCATCCTTCTAGTAATGAAATATACTAGCAGAAAATAGGGAAGGGGTGAAAATGATTGTGAAGTAACTGACATGCTGAAGCAAGCAAAAAACACAGTGCACTGTCCCATCAGAAAGGTTAAAGGCAAAAAGCAGCAAGCTATCTCAACTCATGACATGTGAAAATACTGTTTTAAAAAGGTTAATGGTTATAGCTCCCAATGCTTGCTTAAAGAACAAACTGCTGGTGCTCAACCAGCCAAATGGGAAGGATATAAAAAGGGAGAGCAAAATGTCCTGAATCAAGGATTACACATTCAGTCCCTAGCACAACGGATAGCAAAGGTTTATAGCTCAGTTATGCACACAACACTATGTGCCATTATTTTATATTGCTTGCACACAAAATGATTTGATCAGTAGATTAGAGAAAATGTACATATTTTTATTTCAAGTCCATTCATGCAGCTTACACAAAGGCACAGACACTAATTCTGACTGGAATAGTGTCTGACTTAATATTTGCAGTATAGTCTAGTTCTAGCCCCATTACCTTGAAGTCTTTAGAGAATGGCAGCCATTGCATCTGCTATGTGCATTAGCGTTCCCTGATGGCAAACTTCTTCATTCACCTTGAAATGGTCACTGATCACATTTTTATTTAAGTGTAACATATGTAGCTTTATGACAACAACTTATTAGTGAACCCCTACAAACTATTATTACTGTGACAACCATTATTACAAAATCAACATACAACCGGCAGCGAAAACAGCTGTAAGTGGCTACAAAACCATTTATCTAACAGAAATGATGTCCAACTATAGGCCAAACAAATTTTACTGTGGCCTTCTGGAGTACATTAAAGTGGTCTCAAGACAGAGATGTGTCTACTGAAAATAGATAAACTTATCCGTATAAAGGAGCTGAAGCTCTTACACTTCTGGTTCTGCGCACTTCTTAGACATTCATTCAGTGAAACCACAATTCAACCTCTGTGATACTTGAGTTGCTTCCAAAGTACTAAAGAGAAACAGAACAAGCACTCAAAGAAATCTCAGTACCAAAATAGACAGATAAATGATTGTCCGGAATGGTGTGGATTCCATGACTTTTTTGATTGTTTTAATGCTCACAAGTATTCCCTAGGGGGATGGGTGAGTGAGCATTTTACCCTGAGTATAAAACAACCATCATACCACTATAGTGAAGGCTAACAGAGAGAAGAGGAATGTGACAACCCTGAAAACACACAGAGCACTATACTGGTGGATATACAGACTGGGTTCCAAGCAAAGGATCAGCAAGGTAGTAGATGAGGAGATTTGTAAAAATATAATAGCAAGGTATAATCTGTAAAGTTTGCAATCACCCTTGGGGGGGGGGGGGAGTAGTAGAATGAGGAATGAAAACAATGTTTAAGAAGACACACAGATAATTGTGGTGAAGAGAAAGACCTAGATAACCAACATGCTGTAGGTCCTCCAATGTTCAAAGGTAATTTGGTTATGATACCAAATATTTTAGTTTTCCATAATTAATTTAATAATGCTTCTCATGATAGCAACTACCCTGATTTTGTTAATAGTGCGGCCCAAAATTCAGTATGACAAACACCTAACAGCTCAGATAATATGCAATTAAGGGGCAAAAATTCAGAAAAAGTACATTCAGGACCTTATCTTTGGCATGTTAACTGGATGACATAGCCTTTCAGAAAGGTCAAGCCTAGCACACTGACATTCTGATTCTGATGTGTCCTGAGTTATTACTTTTTGCCTGTCTCCCTTTCCTATCCAATAAGTACTTAACTATAGTTGACATTATATTTTGTTCCAAGGGGTAGTTAGTATATGAGTCGATAATACGACCATGTTACATGTTAATTACTGTATATGTAGCCAATAATTTAAAGTGTTTTCTTCTGCGTACAGTGATACAAATGTTCTTTTTCTCCTGAAATATTGACATTGTTACCACTAATGAATCCGATATTTATAGGCTAGCAAACACAGGCCTTTTGGAACACTTACTATTTTGAAAGAACAGGGAAGATTTAAAAAATCTGTTGCTTTCCCGTAAGAGTCTTGTAAAGTAACAGCGAGGGAGCCATGCTAGTCTATATACTATCGAAACAAAAA
This sequence comes from Carettochelys insculpta, assembly GCF_033958435.1. Taxonomy (NCBI): domain Eukaryota; kingdom Metazoa; phylum Chordata; order Testudines; family Carettochelyidae; genus Carettochelys; species Carettochelys insculpta. The sequence goes on from NC_134139.1 coordinate 96,554,477, forward strand.
AGCAGTAAAGTAGCACTTTAAAGACTAACAAAATAATTTATTAGGTGATGAGCTTTCATGGGATAGACCCACTTCTTCAGAACATAGCAACACAAAATTATTGTGTGTCTTTAAAGTGCTACTTTACTGCTTTTTTGTTTTGATAGTCTCATACTGATTTTTCTCTTTTAATCTCTTATTATTATTTTGATTTATGCTGCTATCTCAGTCTCTAAAAGCTGACTATAAACTGTGATTAACACCTTACCTCTTATGACACTGTGATTTGGTACATGGGAATCAAGACCATGTGTCAAAAATAAAAATACAGCTGAAATGCTGCTGTAAAAAAACCCAAAATCATCCTGATCTCTAATCTGTCCTTCTGAGACAGAAAAGTACTTTGAGAATGCCTGTTTACTCAGAAGTAAAGTAAACTTCAAAATAGTGGCAAAACTAAGATTATTAGCAGGGATCTCACTGAATGAGCTTATGTAACCATTAATACTTTACACACCCCTCCTCCAAGGGATAGGGAAATTGTTTTGCAAACTTACCTGCATCACTGTGACCAAGTGCCTGCTATAGTACTGTGCTCATGCTTTGCTGATTTAGAAATTTTACAGAAATAAGATGACCTTCCTATATCCTGTCCATATCTGCTCATCTGAGACTGATGACAAAATCCCAAGCAAAGGATTTGAGAGAGAGAAGACTGTATAAAATGCAACTCTCCCTACTTCTGTCTTGCGAAACTATTTTTTTTCCCAATAAATGTTTTCTCACAATGTTCTATTTAACCTCTATGCACAGCTATTATTTTCATTTCTTTGCTATCACATGCCTTTGCATCATATTACTGTCTTACTGATGCTATATATAATATGACATACAATATACAATTTAGAATATATAATTTACTATACTATATAATATACTATACATACATACATACAGCTACAAATCAGAAAAGACTTCAACAGGAAGAAAAAAAACCAACACCAAACAACAAGCAAAGTGGTTTCCATGATGTTCCCTGTTTTTGCATGATGGGCTATAACCCAGTCTCCATGCAGAATGAAGTATATCGTGTGAGGGAATGATTTCTCCCCTTGCAGCCTGCAGAACACTCATTACCTAGCCACAATTGCAGCGTTGGATCTATGTAATTTCTGCATCTGATGTGTCTGTGTGGAAAGAATGGATATATACAGTCATGAACCACCAGCCTCTCCCTAACTGCTAAGTATGACTTTAGCCAGGGTACAACCTGTAACACTGAACAGCTGTGTCCTCTAGCCTGTGGGGGGGTGCCTTTTACATTGCTTTGCCGTCAGAATAGCCACTCCTGATATGCTCACACAAGAAAAATCCTTTCCAGGTAAACATATGTGCATTCTAACTAGTCACCCATGAATTGCATACAAGTGACACTCACAAATTCGTAGCCCCAGACTTTCTCGAGAAATGCATCTAGCATACTTCTAATCATAGAAAATCTACCATTTCTTAAAAAGGACAATGATAGATGCACCAATTTAGTTAATCCAAATGGAGTTTCCACATGCACCCTATTCCAAACACACTTGTTACAAAAAACCCCCCAAAAACAAACAAAAAAACCCCCACTAAATTAATTTTTTTAACTACAGAAATATAGCTATTAAGTGGTCAGAAGGGATGATAAAATTCAGAATTGGTTACAAAATAAAATAAAGGAGTAGTACACAAGCCAATATCTAATTTAACAAGCTAAGTGAACTTAGAAGCGAAGGTTTGCCTCACCATACACTGATGTAAATTTCACAGGCGGCATGCCTTTGTTCAGTTCTTTGAAAGGCGCTGATGTCATGAGCAGTGAGATGGGAGGGAAAAGGGTGAAAAGGGGGCCTCTCTATCTCTCTTACAATACCCTTTCTTCTTTGAGGAGATTACCATCAACTGGGGTGCAGGCAAAAGTATTGTCTTGTGGACATGAAGATTGAACTGTCTCTGTGGGGAAATGTAAATTTTTGTTTATACTATCTCATTGCCTGAGAATAGCAGTTAAAGCCACTAATGGCTTGTTAAGAGCTGGCTGAGGTGCTAGTGTGTTTTGTCTCTGAGCAACTGGTTTGTGTCTGCTCTTCTTAATCTTGGAGCATGTTATAACAACGATACAGAGCAAAATCCAATAGCTTCTCATAAAATGTCAATACACATTTTAGCAGAGCAACAAAATTCAGCAGATTAGGAGTTTCCAAATAATACCTCATAAAGCAGGCATTCTGTACAAAATGTATCACAGTCTCATAAAAGTGGTGACCGTAATATTATTGATGATCATACTTAGGCTATGTCTACACTAGAGGGCTTTGTCAACAAAACCCATTGAGCATTGAGATTGCCAAGGTATTCTGTTGACAGTAAATTGACAGAACTTGGCACTTCTGTCGACAGTCTTATCCCACTCCCCATCAGGCATAACACCTCTACTGACAGAGATCTGTTGACAGAAAGTTGGTGTGGACATTCTGGGGAGCTGTCTGTTGACTGATAGGGCTTTCAGGACACTGGTCAACCTCTCTGCTGTGATTCCAGTTGGCTGTTTTGTCAAGCTTCTGTCGACAAATCACTGTAATCTAGACATAGCCTTAGTTAACAACAAGTCTCAAAGGAAATGTTCTCTGTGGTCTGCAAAAGGTATATATGCACTGAATCGGCTACAGGAATGTTCTCTTCTCTCAACTTTGCAGTGAGCAAAAAAGTATTGGATCTACTGCATACAGGGCTCTTTCTGCTTCCTACTTTGCATAATAAAATTAGAAACTTAAACTCACTGAAAATTTGTAGTATGGATGATCTATTCAAGTAATGATTTCAAGAGTATTGTTTTTGTTAGCTTGTTTTTGTTTAATTTTTTAGCTGTACAACACCAAGAGCACTCAGAATGACCAGTGGAATGATAGAAGAAGTTTTTTAAAAAAAAATGAAATGGTTATCTACAGAAGAATTGTAAAATTGTTTCCCCTACAAAATTAATAAAATGTCCTGCATATCAACAGAAACTGTGCAATAACAGTGCCTCTACAATACCACATTCTACAGGCCTCTTTCATCTGATCCCACTGAGGAATACCAAAAGAAATTACACCAGCTGCTCAAAATAAAAAAAAGAAAACCTTCTTCAGCTCAGGACCAAATCCACACAGACATGTTCGCAGAGCCCAGGCCAGGAGTATTATATCTGTTACCCAAGAGCCACAAACCTGGAAATCCCAGACGTCCTATCATTTCTGGTACCGGTACCCTCACAGCAGGACCGTCCTGCTATGTTGACTCTCTCCTCAATCCCTATGCTACCAGCACTGCTACCTACCTCTGAGACACCACTGACTTCCTGAGGAAACTACAGAACATCCATAATCTTCCTGAAAACACCATCCTTGGCACCATGAACGTAGAAGCTCTCTCTACACCAATATTCCACATGAGGATGGGCCACAAGCTATCAGGAACACCATCCCCGATGATGCCATGACACATCTGGCGGCTGAGCTATGTGACTTTGTTGTTACCCAAAACTACTTTTGATTTGGGGAAAATCTATATTTTCAAGTCCATGGCACTTCTATGGGCACCCACATGGTCCCACAATAAGCCAACATTTTTATGGCTGACCTAAAACAATGTTTCCTCACCTCCTGTCCCTTGGAACCTCTCTTCGACATATGCTACATTGATGACATTTTCATTATATGGACTCATGGTAAGGAGACCTTTGAAGAATTCCACAGGAACTTCAATAAATTTTACCCCACTATTAATCTCAGACCATTCCACACAAGAGATCGATTTCCTGAATACTACAGTACAACTTAACAAGGGTCAAATTAATACCATTCTATACTGGAAATCCACTGACCACTATTCTTACCTACATGCCTCCAGCTTCCATCCAAGATACATCACACAATACACTGTCTACAGCCAAGCCCTAAGATATATCAGTATCTATTCCAGTCCCACCAACAGAGACAAAAAACTAAAAGATCTTTATCAAGCATTCATAAAACTTACTTATGCATTGGGTGCATAAAGAAACAGATTGGCAGAACCAGATGAGTACTCAAAAGCCAGCTACTTCATAGAATCACAGAATCCTAGGGCTGGAAGACACCCCAAGAGGTCAATGAGTTTAGGCCCCTGCCCAAAGCAGGATCAACCCTAACTAAATCTTTCCAGCCAGGATGTTGTAAAGCTGGGACTGAAAAACCTCTAGGGATGGAGATTTTACCACCTCTTTTGGTAATCCCTTTCAGTGCTTCACCACCCTCCTGGTGAAGTAGTTCTTCCTAATATCCAACCTATACGTCCCCTCTGTAACTTGAAACCATTGCTCCTTGTTCTGCCATCCATCACTACTGAGAACAGACCCGCTCCGTCCTCTTTAGAGCCCCACTTCAGGAAGTTGAAGATTGCTAACAAATCACCCCACACTCTTTTTTTCTGCAAACTAAATAAGACTAAATCTCTCAACCTCTCCTCGTAGCTCATGTGGTCCAATCCCCTAATCATTTTGGCTGCCCTCCACAACCATCTGACATCTGAATTGGAATTCATTTGCAAGTTTGACACATTTAACCTTGGGCTTAACAGATATCTCAATTATCTTACACATTACACAATTTCCCCACCTTTGTTATTCGCAGGAATGGCACACATCCCACTTAATTTACTTCTTTGCATTCATCCTATTAATGACAGATGACACCCCCTCACCTTCTTCATTCATTTCTCCCCCACACCTGCCTGCTATATAAACCCCAGATTCTTATTATCTACTACATTCTGAAAATCTGAAGAAGTGGGCTTTATCCACAAAAGCTCATTACCTAATACATACATTTGTTAGTCTTTAAGTGCTACAGACCTGCTTGTTTTTGTGAAGCTACAGACTAACACATCTACCCCTCTGAGACTTGTTCCAAAATCTATTTCCAAACAAAGTTCCCTGTCCATTTACTCAAAAAGTCTAGAGGAAGAAGTTAGGTATCATGTGATGATGTATGTGCCATCTATTTCTGGAACATGAGAAATCAAATAAATCAAAACTCAAGTCTCTTTGTTAAGGGTAATTACATTTAATCTACAGAAAAGCTAATGACACCATTTAAAAATCAGGAGAAATAGATATCTGTGCTTATTTCTGTATTTTCCTAAAAATCTAGAAATTACAGGATACCTGACACTGAATGTTATTGCTCACAGTGACTTTTCACTTCGTCATTTCCATAATGTTCTCAGTATTTCACTAAGATAAAAATTTGATGCTGGGATCTTATGGACAATATGTGTGTATAATTAAAGCATAGTAATAATTGACTTTTGTGTTTGACCAATAACAAGATGCATTAGTCCTTGAGGTCCAATAATGCTTTAGATTGGCTTTGATCAATACCTCTTATGACAATAAATCTTGATATTTGCAACAGAAGTCAATATCTACTTAGGCTTTTTTCCACGTTTTTGAATAATATGCTGATTATATCAGATATGGGAATGTACAACAGCAATTCTGTGATGTTTCATATTGATACCCAACCTGTTCTATTCAAAAATCAAATTTCCTCCTGAGTCCCAAGACTTGGCAGATAAAGCTTGGTTATCAGCCAGATTTCATGCATTAGGCCAAAAAGAAGTGAACCCACAAGTGTTGCTCTTAGTCTTGAGGTATGGGGAGGGGACAGAAAAGGTTGAACATTTTATTGTTCTTGAATATTCCTTGCAAGGCTAATTTAGAGAGACATTACTTGGAAAGGCTGCCAAGCTCTCTGGAATTAAAAATGTGATCCAACCCAAATATCCTCATAAAGAATTAGAAGAGCAGATGCTGCTGTTACAGTGACTGGCCAGTAGGAATGAAGGATTGAAAGCGCCTTCTTCTTAGAATAGGAAAAATACTTCTACTTGGGGGTAAAATCTGCTAGATTTGAGCAAAAGAAAGCAAAATCTGTGTCTGGCCTTTGTGGACTCCAGTGCTACTTAACTGCTTATCAAAGCTCACGAACAATATTATACCTAATCACCTAATGAACTACAGTCAACCTCCATTATCCATACTTCACTGACCCAAAATGTCTTTGATGGGGAAAACAGCAGTAAAATGAGGACAGAAACATGCATGGAATTAAGAGGAAGGATGCAACATTAGGTTCGGGGCAGAGGGGCACTACCTGTCCATTACCCATGCTCTCCTATCAGTTGCAGGCAGGACATTTGAGATGTTAAGATCACCAGGGCCATGCGGGGAGCTGAGTGCTGGACTGATCATAGACTCGTCATATCAGTCCTCATGCTGCACACCACACCACTGCACCACAAGAAGCTCAAGGTTGTCAGACCCTCCTTCAACATTGGGAAGCTACAACATACTGGTCTCATGAGAAATTTGCAGCCTGCCTTGACGAAGTGCTGATGTCCCACGGACCTCTGACTGGAGACCCAACATAAAAGAGGGACCAGTTCAAAACCCTGGTGACAGAGTCAGCCAAGTCAACTCTAGGACTGAAAAAGAGAGTTCACCAAGACTGGTTTGATGAAAATGACAAGGTCATCATGAAGATCTTAGAGGCAAAACAGAACGCATTTCTCCTATGGCAAAACGATCAGTCCTCAATCTCCAAACGTGATCGTTTCAAACACCTTCAGAGCCAGGCACAAACGGCACTTCACAAAATGCAAGATAAGTGGTGGGAGAGTAAAGCTGATGAAATCCAATACTACGCTGACACCAAGAACTCCAAAATGTTCTTCAGTGCTATCCAAGCTATATATGGACCTTGAAAGCCAAGTACTACACCTCTCCTGTCTGCAGATGGCATGACCTTTCTGAGGGAGAAGAACAGCATCAACAATAGGTGGAGAGATCACTTCAGCAACCTTCTCAACAGACCCTCCATTGTCGACCCTGTGGCCCTAGACCAGATCCCTCAGAAACCCACAATAGACAGTCTTGACCTGCCCCCGACAATGGATGAGGTCAAAAAGGCAATCAGCCAGACCAGCTCTGGCAAAGCCCCTGGGCTGGATGGTACCCCTGCCGAAATTTTCAAAGCAGCAGGACCAGTGTCACTTGAAGCCTTTCACAACATCTTGATCAGCACCTGGGAAGAGGAAGACATGCCCAAAGACTTGAAGGATGCCACAATCAACTCGCTCTTCAAGAACAAGGGCAACACAGCTGACTGTGGAAATTACCAAGGCATCTCCCTTCTCTGTACTTCTGGGAAGATCTTGGCTCGAGTCATCCTCAACCATCTGATCACCAGCATCTCAGAGGAGAACCTACCAGAGGCACAGTGTGGTTTTTGCCCAGACCACAGCACCACTGACATGATCTTTGCTGTTCGTCAGGTCCAGGACAAGTGCACAGAGCAGAACTTGGATCTGCATGCTGTCTTTATAGACCTGGCCAAGGCACTTGACACTGTCAACAGAGAAGCCCTGTGGATTATCCTGTCAAAACTTGACTGCCCAAGAAGATTCGTTAACCTCATATGCCTGTTCCATGATGACATGACTGGCTTTGTTCTTTCAAATGTCGAGTCCTCAGATCCATTTGAGATATCCAATGGTGTGAAGCAAGGGTGCATGCTGGCCCCAGTGTTATTCAACCTCTTTTTCACGTGCGTCCTCAGCCATGCAGTTAGGGACCTGGACCCTGGAGTCTACATAAAATGCAGACTTGATGGGTCACTTTTCGAGTTTCGTCATCTGAATGTGAAAACCAAGACACTTGAGAGGCTCATCCTTGAAGCCCTTTTTGGCTGACGACTGGGCACTTATGGCACACAAGGCATCTGATCTCCAGCTCATCGTCAACAAGTTTGCTGGTGCCACTCGCCTCTTTGGTTTGACCATCAGCCTAGGAAAGGCCGAGGTTCTGTTTCAACCTGCTCCAGGATCTGCTGCTCTCCGGGCTTCAATCTTTATTGAAGGAACAGAGTTAAAAACAGTAGAGGAGGTCAAATACCTTGGCAGTGTGATAGCCAATGATGGCTCCCTTGACAAAGAAATCAATGCCAGAGTCTGCCAGGCCAAGCGGGCACTGGGATGCCTGAGAGAGCGAGTGTTGAATCAGCACAGTATCTGATAGTCCACTTTCAATTTAGTGTACAAGGCTGTAGTCCTGACCAGTCTCCTGTATGGCTGTGAAACCTGGACCTTGTACAGAAAACATACAAAACTGCTGGAGTGCTTCCACACACGCACAGCCTGAGGTCAATACTGCATATTCGATGGCAGGACAGAGTTACAAAACTGGAAGTCCTGGACAGAGCAGGAACCACGAGCACTGAAGGCATGATTCTGAAAGCCCAACTTCACTGGACAAGGCACGTCATACGAATGGATGGGTAAAGAATCCCTGAGCAACTCCTCTACGGTGAACTCTCCCAGGGCAAAAGGAATCAAGGTAGGCCTTGCAAGAGATATAAAGACGGCGTGAAGGCCAACATTGCTCATGCTGGTTTGAAACCAGATCAGCTAGAGCAGCAAGCAAAAGACCGAACAGGCTGGCGTGCTCTCTTACGACACACGTATGACAACTTTGAAGAGCAGTGATGTGTACGCCTCATTGATGCTTGTGAGAGGAAGAAAGCAACAGCAGCAGCCTCGCCAACAGAGCCAGGACAATTCCCTTGCCCCCATTGTGAACGCCCATGCCGTTCAAAGCTTGGATTCCTCAGCCACATGCAAGTCCATAACTGATGAGCCTGTGGAAGCTCAAGACTTCATCGTCGGACACAATGGACTACCTACAATACCTATTACAGGCATTTACTTTGTTCTAGTGGGGTGACAGGGCTTTTTACCATATCACCTATAACTAGCACAAGGATTAGACAGCTCCTCACCATGCAACCTGTAGTGTGAGCTGTACAGTTCTCAGGCTAATCCTTCAGGAGTCAGCTCTCTGAGGCCTATCATTGCACCCCCCTTCCCTCCAAGCTGGGGACAGAGTGCCCAGAAGACTTGAAAGGACCATCCCAAAATACCTGTTCAGAGCAAATTTCTTTTGTGTGAGCACAGCTATGCCACTGGGCATGGTGGTGGAGAGAGTCTAAGGATCATAACAAACCCTCCATGCCTCTGACCTTTGAGAACTTCTCATTTTAACCATGTTGGAAACTGGTAACAAGTTGCAATGAATAAACAGCTCAACCCAAGTACCTCATATACTAAATGCATTCCTACTTGCCCCATTGTGGCTAGGTTCCCATTCCTCATTCAGGACAGGAAATGAAACGTAAAGAGTCTGTACATGGCCTCTGCTCTAGGTTATGTCCTGAGACCTGGGCATCAGCGGCCAATCACTATCTCTCTCCCATCTGGCCAATGAGTGCCAGAGATTCCTGGATGGATAAAATACCTACAGCCCCATACAGCAACGAAGGGTCCTGTGGCACCTGATAGACTAACACAAAAGTTTTGAGCATGAGCTTCCATGAGCAAAGACTCACTTCATCAGATGCTGGTCTGATGAAGTGGGTCTTTGCTCACGAAAGCTCATGCTCAAAACTTTTGTGTTAGTCTGTAAGGTGCCACAGGACCCTTCGTTGCTGTTACAGATCCAGACTGACACGGCTACCCCTCTGGTACTACAGCCCCATAGTGAGCATCTCCTTCTCCTGCTGCTGGGGCAGTCCCCCTTTCATCATTAGCCTCAGCAACTCCCCACACCCACTGAGACAGGTGGAGGCTTTACTTGTTTATCTGGAACAAGCTCATGTCCCAAATGTCTACTAATTGCAAATACATTCAGATAAAGCTGTACTGCACTTCCAAAAAACTGGGCATGGTAACTTTGAAATGTACAGGTTGCACCTCCCTGGTCTGGTATGCTGAGGACTTAATGGATCCTGGTTCCTTGGGGGCTCAAGGCAGGGGACCTCCTGTACTGCCTCCTGTGGGGCGACCAGGGGACGCCAGCTTTGGCACTGCCCTGGGCTGCCCCCTGCCGGGGTCCTCCAGGATTCCAGCTCCATCCCTGGCCCTGCACTGCCCCCAGCAGGGCTGCCAGAGGACTCTGGCACCAGCCCTGCACTCTCCCCAGCTGGGCTGCAGAAGCTATTGCCCTGGCCCTGGCCAGGCCTCCTGTCCAGACTCTCTGATTCAGGTGTATCCATGGTCCTGCTGGACCAGAGATGTTGCCTGATCACAGAATGCTGGTTTTTAGGAGGTGCAACATGCAGATAAAGACCTGCATGGTGGATTCCGTGTAGTAACTCCTTTTGGGACAGCTGATTCCTCTGACTCTTTCTCCCCACTCTCCGGCCACACCCCGCAATCTCTTTTTGATCCATGTCTTATTTTATTGTTCTGAACTCCATATGTACAAATTAATTCATTTAAGTGGTTGCATCCTTCAACAAATATTTTTCCTTTAGTGTCGAATCCATGGTACCTCTCCCTGCTGGAATCACATGCACTGTTTATAAAATCATAGTAATTTTATTAAACACAGCAAAATATCAGTGTTGCCAACCAAATATTTAAAATATTCTAACACAGCTAATAATTTAATTCTGCGCTTGTTCTTCTGCACAACAATGTACAGTGAAAGTCAATGTCTTGATTGATCACTCATGGACAACTGAAGTAATTACCATCATCCTAATATTCCTATTTAAATGCATGAAAAACTGATTAGCTGAAGAAGGTCCTATAAATAGCAGAAATGGCAACTGCTTAATATTCATGCTAATATGAAATTCCCTTTCCCCTAAAGGTTAGAGGTAATGCATGAATGTAAAAGGCACCCAACTGTTTAAAAAAAGTCCAGGGTGCCCCTTTAACTAATACGATCAGGTCTATACACAATGGGACAAACTCTTAGTGTAACTACACTGAGTTCTTTGGAAACAAGTCTATGACTGAAGTGTAGCTACACTAGGAGATAATCTGACTCACTGTGTACTCTCTTTATTGTATGAATATTCTGCTAAAGAGGACTTTTTTCACAAACCCTTCTATATAGGCACTTACAACTTTTCAAAGAGTTGACCTATCGACTGTGATTTCTATTGGGAAATAGTAACAGAGAGGGAGCCGTGTTAGTCTATATACTATCAAAACAAAAAAAGCAGTCAAGTAGCACTTTAAAGACTAACAAAATAATTTATTAGGTGATGAGCTTTCATGGGACAGACCCACTTCTTCAGACCATAGCCAGACCAGAAGAGACTCACGATTTAAATATTAAATAAACTTAAATATTGAGTCTGTTCTGGTATGGCTATGGTCTGAAGAAGTGGGTCTGTCCCATGAAAGCTCATCACCTAATACATTATTTTGTTAGTCTTTAAAGTGCTACTTGACTGCTTTTTTCTACTGGGAAACAGAGCATATAAATTTTGCCATTGGATTGGGTCTTGTCTCAGAAAAGGTGTTTAACTCATTTCGTGACAATTTTTGACCTGTCCTGAACATCTGTGCAAGTGGAGAGGTGGATGCATGGTGTTCCCTTGAGCCAGACCACTGCACTGCCTAAGCTTTGCAGCACTGATGTGCACTCCCCTCATCCAGGTTGGCAGGAGAGCCTTGAGTCTGCCCCACCAGAAGGTCCAGTGACATAGCTACACTGGCACAAAAAGAAATTTGCTCTGAACAGGTACTAACCACCTCAGTTCACTTCCTTCACCTTATAAATATCAGCAGAGGAATAGAAAAATGGTTACATTTTTCTTCTGAAAAGGAAGGATTTTAAATTTCAGAACTTACAATTTGAAGGGTTGAAGGGTGTGCTGTCACAAACTGATTAGATTTTTTTTTTAATTGACTAACTGAAAGCAAAATTGACAATGTCCCTTTAATCTTCAGATCTCAGCTGGGAGTATGCAGGTCTGACAGTTAAACTTATCTCTTGCATTTTAAATAAAATCTACTTGAGAACAAGTCAATGATTCTTACAAAGTCACTTTTCTGAGACTACCTGTGCTTTGAAACATTATTATTATCAAAGATAGTAATATATGGCACAATATACGTAACAAAGCTATTTTACCTTGAAAGTTGTAAGAGCCTATTCACAAGATGGACTCACTTAAAACTTTAATTATAACACTTAGGAGACAGAATCTAATCAAGACACTAGGGTCATTTGCCAAACTTTCCTGCTGTCTGGACTGGGGTTTTAAAATGAGCTTATTTTTAAAACAGTCTATATTTCAGGAAAGTAGAAAGTTTAAGTAACTTTTAACACATCAAAGAACTGAATAAAAAAGGCATTTTTGAAGGACATATGTTTAAGAACAGCACATGCTACTTAAAACAACAGTTTACTTAAACTAGTTCAAGTAAACAACTAAAATCATGCTCCTTATTGTATATATTTAACTGATTACATAGCAATGCAGGTGTAGTTTTACTATTTCCAAATGTGCTGGCATCTTTTGCTCAAGAAAAACAACATCTGTTTTTCACCTTGCATGTTCATAATCTGAAAGCAGAATTTTTTAAAAAAAGGGCTAAATTTATGTACAATTGTTTGTAAAGAAAAAATAATCTTTTATATAAGGCAAAACAAAGCAAGCAGTCCTATAGCACCTAAAAGACTAACAATATTATTTATTAGGTAATGAGCTTTCACCAGAAAGCATATTTTAGGGCAGAGAAGCAAGGTAAGTAAAACAAGAAATAATTGTCCAGATCTCAGTTTTCCCTCTAACATGCATCTATTTGCTAAAATTGTTGTGTCAAATATATATTTTAAAATAGCCCTTGCTCTTCTGTAAACCAATTTACTCTAACTGCTACACATAGCTGGCCTAATAGTATGTTAGTCTCAAGTTGTTACTGTGCCAGAGATGAATTCAGTTCATGTCCCACATTGTTCATTAAGCTGTGAGATCTTCCCCTGTATGTAACATAAATATATAATAGCCTGACCAAACAGACAGGGAGAGGTAATACAATAAATCACACTCAGCTACTGGCAGCCACAGAAGGATGAATTAATACATTTATCAGTTGCTTTTATTGCACTAGCACATAACTAGCCATTCATACTGCCTTGAAGTGAAATTGTTACATTTATCTGCCAGCTCTCACAGGGCTTAATAAACACAATTACGAATTACAAAGGGAATAGATTAATATTTTACTTCCTCACAAAGCAAAGAATTAATTCAGTAATGGCATCTCTAGAAATTATTTCACTCACTGGCAAAGACCTTCACAGCTCACATGGGATGCTGCAGTTGTGAAAACTCATTTCACTTCCAAATCCCAAGTGTGCTCTTCAACTGACCTCTGTATAATTCTTTCAGTGTGATATTGGCAGGTGATAATCTTGTAGGTATGACACAGACACTAGGGTGGTGGCTGTGTCAGTCATTCGCCTGTTGCACTGAAAATTTTCAGGACCCTGTCACTTGTCAATCAGGGTCACTCTTTTTGGAGCTAATCCAATCTAATAAATTATATTCTCATAAAACTTGTCCAACTGCTAAGGCACATGTGCCATCTCATCAGATGTACTCTGCAAGTCTGATGAGTATGTTCTTCAGGGGTTAACAAGATGCTAGCATGGAGGTGAGGCAGTGGGATGTTGCTCTATGAACTGTAAAATCAGACTAGAAAGAAACTTGGCAAAGGGTCTTAGGCACTGGTTTAATTAAAATAGAGCTTGTTGTGCAAGTAAATGGCACACAGTTGGGATTTACTCTGCATAATTTACACATCCCTGGCTGGCTTCCTCTCAAAAATGTGGCAGAGCTTTTATTGGGGGAAGGCCCTGCCTGCTTTTAGTCCATGGTAATACAACTAGAATAATAAGAAAAAAGAAACACCATAAAATTGGACTGACGTGGCTCAAAGTTTGAACCAGGCTTATGTCATTCATCGTAATACATATAAAAAGGACATAGTTTTAGGTATGTAGGTAATGCACTTCAAAAAGAACTAGTAGCTATAATTTTCCCCAGTTTAAGTAACAGGGTACTCAATGTAAGCAAGACAGAGAGAAGAAAAAAAGTTTGCTTTTTAACTGTTTATTTTCTATTTTCAGTGCAAACAGAGGAAACAAACAGGAGAGGTTGGGAGAGACATTTGCTGAAGAAAAAGCAGGTGCTAATTCTTGGGGTGAGTCAGCAAGCTTGCTTGATGGTTTGGTTTTCCCTTTGGCTTGTTTACAGTTCAGTGTGGTCCTTTGGAGAAAGTGTATTTGGGGAATGATTCAGAGCAGGGGCTAGACATCTACTTCAGCAACGCTCTTTAGCTCCTCCACCCGCACCTTGGTCCAGAGAAAGAACTGGACCATAGACACCTCTGCTCTGGCGCTGGTGTGAACCTGCAGGGACTTTGTAGGATGGGAAAATGCAATCCACAGCCAGGCTGGGTAGACCATGTGAGAGATGGCCTCTGGTTGGATAGCTCAGGAAGCAGGTGGGAGAGCTACAGCAGGTGGCAGCTCGGCTGAGGAGCACCCCTGCACAAAAGAAATTAATTGAAAGAAAAAAAAAAGCGCAAATGGACACAAGTTTGAGGAAACCATCCAGCTGGAGAGGACTGTTGTTCCTCCTTCTCTGGTAGTAATGATGGCTCCTTCACAGGGAGGAAGCTGGCTGCTAGTTACTTCCGACAGCAGGCAGCCCTCCACCCTCTGCTCCCCTCTCACTGTGCACAAAGATTAAAAAAAAAACTGTTGTGATGCTCAGATAATAAGGGAGGAGGAATCTCCCCCAAAGCTGGAGGAAGAGAAGACGTACCCCACGTGGCCGAGAGGATCAAGACCGCCCTTCACAAAAGGAAACCAAAGATGGAGAGTGGGCACAGTGACTTGAATCTACAGGAGACAGAGGCACCCATTGGCCATCCTGGCATTCTGGGAGGTGTGCTGCCTGCCAGGTACCCATATCTGAGATATTACAGAAGGATTGGCAAAGCTCATCCTGCCCTCTGACTACTACCTCAAGCCACTTATCTATGTGGGCAATAATGATACACTCAGACATGACCCTGAGCACACCAGAAAGGAACACAGTGCTATGGGAGTGAGGGTGAGGAAGGTGGGGGAACAGGCGGGGGTCTCATATGTCACTCCAATCGAGGGCAGGGGCCCTGGTAAAGACAGACACATCTTGGAGGTGCATGCATGGCTGCAAAACTATCCTATGTAGGGGTGAGCAGATAAAAGTGAAAAATGCTTTCTAGAGTTTAACAAAACAAGTTGCTGTCTTTGTTCCAGGTAGTCTCCTTACCAATCACCTTCCAGCAAGATAAATAACTAACCCTCTAGAGAGGATCTCCCACAGGGTTCAAAGTGCCCAACTCCTGTGTCTTCTTAGGTGAAAAGTAACCTGGGGTTCTTTGCCCCTCCCTTTTACAGAGCAATGAAGTTTTGTAATGTAGTCTTCCGAAAGTGATCTCCCAAAGTGAAGTTAAATCAAGCTTTGAGGAAAAGGATATCGCGTCTCCTGATAGACAAAGTTCCATTCTGGTTTCTTCCCGTGCTAGTGTTTACTAAAGTGCAAACCAATCTGTTCCCTGGAATCTCCGCAGCCTGCCGTGATGACGAGTGGTGATCTCCTCCCTTCGTTGGCTTCCTGGTCATGTTTACCTCCTATGTGAATTTCATTCCTAACGGCTCTTAATGTAAAACCTTGAAAATACCATCCAGGTGGTAGAAACATATTCCTTGCTGTACAAGGGGGTAACTTTACTCCTGCGTGGCAGACACACTTTGGGCTCGTCTACACAAGCTCCCTACTTTGAAGGAAGGATGGTAAGTAAGGTGTTGGGAGTTAATTAACGTAGTGCTGCGGTGCATATGCAGCACTTCAGTAAGCAAATCTCCCCCCTCCCCACAGCAACTCTGAAGTGTTAAACTTTGAAGTGCTGGCTCGGATGTTGCCGCGGCTCACCCGCCAGTACTTCCAAGTGCCTGGGGCACTTCAAGGTCCCTTTACTTTACTCCTCTAAATTTTGAGGAGTAAAGGGACTTCATAGTTGCCCAGACACTTGGAAGTACTGGCGGGTGAGCTGCGGCAACATCCGAGCCAGCACTTCAAAGTTTAACACTTCAGAGTTGCTGCTGGGGGCGGGGGGAGGGGGGAGATTTGCTTACTGAAGTGCTGCATAGGCACCGCAGCACTACGTTAATTAACTCCCAACACCTTACTTACCATCCTGCCTTCAAAGTAGAGAGCTGGTGTAGCCCTTTAAGAAGATTATTCCCAATGTGGCTGTAATTTTAAATTTGTTCACCATATATACACCATCCACTAATATTATTAATCAGCGTGACACTACCTTTCTATTGCTATCTTAAATGATACTGGTTAGACACAGATTATGACATTACTGAGTTGAGGTACACTCAGTTGGTCAAGCCAGCTGAAACTCACTAGCAGATTCCAGTGAGCCTCTTGCTTTGCGATGCTGCCAGGGTCACAACTATACAGGCATCTGTTGAGAAAAGAAAACAGTAGGGTACAGACCATCTGTGTAATTTCTTGGGATCCATAGGAGACATGTTTATTATAAAAAATAAAGAAAATGACTAGGGGAGAAGCTGTTCTGGATTTTGATTCCAACAAATGGGAAAGAAGGAACTGGCTGAAGGCAGACGGCAGGTTGAGTGAAAGTAATTATGAAACGACAGAATTCATGAGTCGAAGAAATGTTAGGAGGGAAAATAGCAGAATAAAGACAATGAACTTTGAAACAGCAGACTTCAGCAAACTCAGAAAACTGGTAGATATGATCCCATAGTAAACATGTCAGCGGTGTGTGTATGTATGTGTGAAGGAGGGAAGTGTTCAGAAGAATCATCACACTTTTTTAAAGAGATAGTCTTCAGGGCACAAGAACAAACTATCACAATACATTGGAAGAATAAGAAGAATGGTACGAAATCATCCTGACTTAATCAGGAAATCTTTTACAATCTGAAAATCAATAGTCATATAAAAATGTGGAATCTAGTCAGATAATGAAGGATGAATATTAAAAAAAAAATCACACAAGCAAGCATGTAGGGACAAATTAGAAAGGACCGAGCACAAAATAATAACTATTGCTGCCTCAACTCAAGGGACTGGCCTAGCAGACTTATGAAAGTCCCTTTCAATTCTACATTTCTGAGAGTCTATGATTTTTAAGTTATTTGGCATGTGGCTTTATCCGTAGCTAATATAAAGCTACTGAAAACGTATGTTCATATGTGGATACATAATTTTATAATATAATTTTGCAGGTTACTTATTATGTAAACTCTTTGAGACAAGGATTGTGTCTAGGGCCTAGTCCACATTTTAAAATTAATTGGACCCAGCTACATCACTGAGATTTATGAAAAAATTTGCAAACTGTGTACCATAGTTAGGTCAACTTAGCCCCAGAATCGATGCAACTAGGTTGACAAAAGAATTCTTCTCTTCATTTAGCCACTGTTTCTCTGAAGCATGGATTAACTACACTGAACGTAAAAACCCTTCTGTGTATTAGGAAGTATCGACACTATGATGCTACAGTGGCCCAGACAAACAATTTTTATGTGATCCAGAGGCCAAATAGATGGGTATTATTGTTTTGTGTTCTTTGGCTTTCTACCTGGGTAGTTAGTAAAGTTATTATGTTCTCCATTTGTTGTTTTCCAGCCCACAAATGGCTGAGCTTTGGTAACTGCCAACTTCAGTAATTACTAGGGGGATAACATCAGCAAAGAGGCTCCTTATATTGTATGTCCAGTTGCTGGAAAGTATCTGGGTCGGCACAGAAAAATTAAAGGTAGATTATTATTGCAGAGGTGGCAGGTAGGGAAAAAAAGGCTGTTTTTCTTTTGCATAAAAAGCCGATTTCATAAAGGAAAACATGAAAGCCCATCAAGTCATGTCACTGAATCTCTCCTCACACCAGAATTGACTTTGAATCGTTAGAATAATCTGAAAGAAGATAATCAAGAGGGAACGTACCTATAACTTTTCTGATTGTAAGGAGAGAGATTCTGCCTTTGCCACAAGCCTTGAGTAAACGACAAAGCACAGTTGCACTGACCCAAGAATAGACTCAGAGAACACAGAAGTCACCAGCCCAGCCTTATAGCTATATACAGATTACTTCCCTCTCTGTACCTGCTCTGCTGCATTGACAGCACGTGTGTGTGTGTGTGTGTGTGTGTGTGTGTGTGTGTGCGCGCACGTGCACACGCGCATTGCACAGGAATCAAGACTCTGCTCATTCCTCATCTATTCTTAGTATTTCCTGCCCACATGTGAAAGCCGTGAAGACTTCTCTCCCCAGCTTGCATCTATGAGCTGTGTATGTAGTTCATGGGGGTGGGGCATATATTCCCTTAACTCTTGTCCATAGATGACCACTTTGGGCCACAGGCTGGCAAACACTGAGCAAAGGTAATTCTATCATGTTACCATGTTTCTAGCCATTTGCGCCCAGACAGACAAACCACAGACGAAGGTCCAAAGCCAAGATCAGACATGTAGAACGACGTCCTGTTATCTAAGCTGTTGGTTGACCTAAACTCTGCAGTTTGTTTTAATATGAGAAGGGCATCAGGCCTGCAAGATAATAATGACCCGGATTGTAATCTAAGACCCTATAAAACAACTACAACATGAGATTGATGGTTCTGCTCTGAAATCCACCCCCTCCCCCTTTTGAACTTTCTGATGGCATGAAAAAAGATTATGTGAAAACGTGCAAGGAAAGAATAAAGATAAAGAACAAAGCAGTAAAATAACCTAACTGCAAAAAGGAAGGCAATAAAATGAATATATCATTGAAAAAAAGATGAATTTTCTGTACTGCTTGCTGATCACTATCACCTAGTGAATCATGATTTACAACATAATTTTCGCATATAGACTACATGCACTGGATTGTTCTAACAGGTCATGTTTTTATACAACATCTGAATCTTCTTTAGCAATGAAAAAAGTTAATGTCTGGACCTTGAGATTACGCCTTTGTCATAAAACAAGGTGATTCCACTAGCTTCAAATGAATTATTCTCAGAAAGTCATTTGCAAGACATGAGAAGTGCCATTGGCATTGATCCTATTCCTTATATACTTTTTGCCCTCTTCTCTGTAAGTCACTGCTCAGATGGAATTTTTGCTTGCATATGAGCTGACTGATGCTGTGGGTACATTCAGAAGCAATTTTCATAAAACACTTGTCTATTTTTTACCTGTGACAAGCGACCTGGTGGTAAAGGCAGGTTGTTTTAGAAGCATATTAGAAAGGGAAAAGCATTGGAAAACTCCACATGAATGTTAACAGCTTTCTACTAAAGTGACCCAGTGCTTTGCTCTGTGTTAACATCTTCCAGTGGTATGGCCATGTTTGTTGGCATTAGACAAGTGGCGAGGCACTTGCTCCGCAACAATAAAGGCCTTCAGGGTCAAAACCTGTTTTGGTTTAAATTCTGATTTTGGATATACCTTTTCTTCATTAATGAAATGAGCCACCATCACTTTATTAGTTAAGTTCAAATAATTGGAAAAAAAATTTAAAATAGTTTTGTTCATCAGGAACAATTCATATACTATATACACCTTTTGTTTCTTTATCATACTGTTCAGCCTTAAGACACGAGACAGTCCAAAGGGTCAAGTGATAACTTGTGCAAGAGAAATTCTGATGGCCCTCTTAAGTGGAGAAACTTTAGACACCAGTTTTTTTGTTCATAAGCTTAATTGTGTTGTAATTGTTCATCTTGAAAATGGAAACATGCATAATTTGTCAGAAGCAGAATGGAACTCAAATGTGGGGAAAGAGAATTACAATGGAGGTAAAGTTTTTTTTTAATTTTTGTTAAACCATTCATAAGATTTACATTCCTAATATTCAAAGAATCGTGAACTTTTTTCTAATGATGCTTAAAGATCTGGTGTTTTGATTACCATTTCACTTCTCTCTTCAACCTCTTAACTCTGGCATTTATAATATAGTTGCACAAATTATGGCTTACCATTAGATATTATTGCGCTATGCCAGTTGAAAGCTGAGCTTCCCTGCTTATATGCGGTGCACAGGTTTGATTCCAGCTCTAAATCTCCTCCAGATACCAGCTATCAGTATCAGGTCACAATCAAATTAATATGAGAAAAACAACAGTCAGAATGATGGGATCTTACAGTCTGTTTGAACCAATAAACTAATTCCCATCTTTCCAATGGTTTGTAGCATTCATTTCTAATCTTAATGATGGGGATGATGTTGGATATTAGGTTACTGATCCCTCAAACCAAAAACATTATTTTTAGCACTGTTCTAGGGCTTAAAATAGCCAACTCCAGACCTCAAGCTTCTGTATTTACAAATCCTTTATTTAATTTTTTTTTTTAATTTTATTTCACACGGCAGCACCTGGGTACTGTTATAATTTGTATGCAAATGTGATGAAGAAGGAAATCAGTTTGTTGGGTACCTAATTGTTTGTTTTACTCTTTCAAATTCCATTGAGTTTATTGACTCTTTCTCATATGGCATTACCCAGAATGGATACCATGCAGTGAGAAATCACCATTTCTCTGCTGTGACAATTCTTGTAGAGATATGTTTGTAGACTATTATAATATACGGATGCTACCTCATTAGGGGCAGTACGACTCAAAAGAGGCTGGAGTTCCTTCCCTCTCCCCACCCTGCTCCTGCCACTACTGAAGGAGCAGCAGCAGCTGAGAGTGTTGGCTGAGGGGACGGGAAACCTTCCACCTGTGGCCCCACCCCTCACCTGGTCCAGGGGCCTGCCAAGTCTGTCATCCCCCTGCACAGATCACAGTCACCTTTACATGTCTTATGAAAACATAACTCTACAAAAACACCTCTGGGGGGCTGGACTGAATGACCTCTGGTGGTCTCATACAGCTCTCATCATCTATGCTTTTATGTAATTCTTCAGATTCTTATTCATGCTGAGTAATGCCTTACCTCTAAGAAATCACAGTACTGTAAATAATATCACTACTCGTGGAGTAAGCTACTCCATAAGGGTAACAGAAGCTGGACCTAAGTCCTTGTGTTTAACCTAATTTCTCTCCCCTGCAAGACATTAGCTTGAAGGCCTACTTGAATTACTGGATCTGAAGAAGTGGGCCTGTCCCACGAATGCTCATCACCGAATAAATCTTTCTGTTAGTCTTTAAAGTGCTACATATCTGCTGCTTTCTTTCCATAATTTATGTCAATTTTGTTGTTTTCCTACTTAATTTCTGTGTATTCTCTGCATCACATTTATTGCTGTCTGTGCTCTTTGGTGTACGAAACATCTTCAAATGTAGTATATCGCACACACGTGATCTATATACTATATACTGCTTTTTCCAAATTAGTAAAGGTGTTCTCAGCATATAAAAAGGTCCGGCACTGATCTGTCCAACACAAAATGGAGATCTCTTCCAAAGCTCAGTGCATTGCCATTGTTCATTCATTACTTTCAAGTTACTGATTCCCTGCCAATTTTCAAGCCAGGAGACTGTACTCATATCCAGGTTAATTTGAAATATATTTTCAAGTCACATTTCGTACGAGCTGGTATCAAATGACTTAAGTCTAGATATATTACATCTGCTGCAATAACCTTGTCCCATAACTGCGATTAGATGAAAAAAATGATCAAATATGTCTAATCTGATTTGCTTTCATAAAACTATGCTCTCATGGCTCACGGTTACATTTTACAGATTTATTCCCCTAGAATTTATTCCATTATTTTATTAAGGACTAAATGTAAATTTACATAAGGAGCATTCCAGGCAATTTAATAAAAATCCCAGTTAGGTAATTGATGTTTCCCAATCTCAGGCTCCTCTTCCATTCTCCAGTTGTAACGTTCCTATTATATATTATTGTAATAAGGTTGTTTTGTCCCTCTAAAAGGCCTGAGGCAGCTAATACTAGTTACTCAGATGCCTCTAACAGAGAAACCTGTCACTTGGAGATTGAGACTAACAGTGGAAAAGGCATGGAAGTGACCTGGATAAGAGCATGTAGCTGGATGGACTCAAGGACTTTAATCTGAATGTTTACTAAGTTAGCAAACTAAAGCCTGACAAGGAACAAAAGGGCTTGTGAGTTGTCTTGAAGGGCGAAACTGAGGCAGCAGCTGCTTGTAAGGCTACTCTGAGGCCAGAAGGAGGTGCACATGGGCAGCCTCAGTCTGGCGCAGTCAGCAGTATCTGAGACCTTTCTCACCAAGGAGGAAGTTTTGATAGTCAAGAGAGGGAAAATTAATTAGGAAATGCCAAAGTTAAAGTTGCTTAATTTGTCCTTGTTGTGCATATATATTAAAATGCAACCTTTAATTACACGTTCATACTATTTTTCCTTGTCTAACTGAGTGACCAGATTTCAAGTTTCAGCCCCAAAGTGCAAAGGTATAAGACCTGCTGAGACACATGGGCTATGTCTACATCAGAGAGTTTTGTGGACAAACCGGGGCTTTTGTCAACAAAACTCACAGAGCATCTACATACAATATGTGTTTTGTTGAAAGCAACTGCGGACAAAAAAGCCGTGTAGATGCATCTCTTCTGACAGTAACTTCTGGAGACAGATGCTTCTAATGTAGACGTAGCCATAATTACAAGGCCTAGAAAAATGGTAAAACAACGTAGTTTCCTAATCTCATTGAACAGTTAAATTCTTTTTGACGAAACTCTGAAAGAAATGGCTTGAGACAAAGACCTAGCATAGAAAATTTCTGCCCAAATTATTCAAGTCTGACAAAGCTCTAAGCTATTACAAACAGAATCCAGTGCTTCAAAGAGTTAGGCAACCTCAATTAGGTTGCTCTCAGCTTTGTTTATAATTGGTGAAACTGAAAAAAATTACCCACTTTGCCCTAAGTACCCACACCTCTAGGACAAAGTGGCAGCTCTTTATCACTGCATAGCACCAGGATAATAGTTTAGGATAAAAAATGAATGTGCTATCTCACTAAAATTGCAAGGTAGACAGAGTGTAATTATTCCAAATGGTGTTAGCTTGCCTTTGGAAGCCAAGGGTGAAACCCACTACCCATGCAAAAAAAGGACAGGGGATCATTAAGACTCCCAAGTGGTCATGATTCAGATTTACAATTTACCCGAAGGAATTCATCTTCATCAGCAAACTGCTCCCCTAACACCATCAGTCACCACTGCTGTTTCCTGTCATATTGTAGGTTCTTCCACTTTAGGTATACTACTGAAGCATTTAACCATCTGTAAGCTTTGATCACAGTAACATCACAGACCTAGATGTTACGGCTAGAGGTTTTAATGTTATTTTACTGGAAAATAAAATTATCCTAGTCTTCAATGGGCTGCAGAGTTTCCCCAAGTCAATAATTGAACAAATGGGCTCAAAAAGATATGATAGGCACCTAATTTTCCTCCATAAATCTCCCTTTTTAAAGCTTTCAAGTATTAGCACCTGTGTTTTTGGCAGCTCCAACCATGGCTATTTTTTACATAATTACCAAGTTTGAGCAAATAATAGTGAATTGAATTTATGAGCAAGAGCACCAGGGGGCAGGGTGTACAGTCGAGATGATTTTATTTAGTTCTACCTCCATTGTACCCACTGTTCCTCATCTGCAGGAGGGCATGAAGGGAGGAGTGATAAAAAGCAAACCTTCCTCTGTGTAGACTGTAAGGAGCATTGCAGTAGGGAGAGAAATGGCCAGTTATGCCTCTTTTCTGTGACTGGATGCAAGAAATAATTGGAAAAATTTCTGTTAAGGTTTATACATTTGTACCATTAGCCCAAAAAATAATTCCACTTTTAACCTCCTATAGTTTATGGGGCTGGACAAACAGAAAAAAAAAAATCAGGAGTTTGCATTGAGTTGGCCAAATTTGCATCTAACTCTATTAAATATAAATTCTATATATTCCATAATTTTATTTAAACACTTGTTCTATTGGTTCACGATATATGAAGAGCTGCAACATTTAGAATAACCAGAATTTACAGCTTGCTCTATAATAATTAGCCTGTGATCCACCCCAATTACATCAGTTCCTCTATCTAAAATGCCCTTACTTGGAAATAAGGGCTAGCTAAGAAATACTTAAACCCTGACAAAAATGTCTGATAAAACTAGAAGCTCTGAGTTTTGTGGTACTTTAAAGCCTTTGAAATAATGAAAATGCCATTTTCCAGCACTTGCTCCAAGGACTCTAATCACATCGTTTTTCACAATGGTCCCATCTTCTCTTAAATAAGATACTGTGAAGTTATTCTAAAGTGTTTAAAATTATATTGGAATTTCTCAAGTCTCTTTTTTTATTCTATTTGGTGAAATGTTTTTTGAAAGTTACTTAATCCTGGCTTTATTGGAACTTCAAATGCAGCATATTTCTAGCACCGTCCAATTTCAAGAACAGCATTAACATGATGGAAGCTAATGCACTAGCTTATGGGATCACTTGTGACTCTGCAATGTATATTAACACACCAGCTCCTAATGCCTGTAAATTGGTTTCAAATCCATCTGCAGCTGAAAATGCATTGGGTGGTCTCATGCTAGTCCCTGCTGAATGTCTGTCCATATCACAAAATCACACACAACTTTGACATGACGGACAGTTGCAGGTCAATGTCAGAAGCCACTGCAATGAAATAACTTGGGTGGGCTGTACATCAGGAAGGAAACACATTGGCGGAGTTGTGCAAATAAATGTGGACATTGTAGAGTGATTGCCTGAAACATGTTAGTTTTAAAAGGACAGAAAGCAACATAAATCCCACTTAAAAAATCAACACCTCATTTATACAGATGTCCTGATAGCGGCTCATGAAGGATATGCACAGCTGTGTCTACACGTGCACGCTACTTCGAAGTAGCGGCACTAACTTCGAAATAGCGCCCGTCGCGGCTACACGCGTCGGGCGCTATTTCGAAGTTAACTTCGAAGTTAGGCAGCGAGACGTCGAAGTCGCTAACCTCATGAGGGGATCGGAATAGCGCCCTACTTCGACGTTCAACGTCGAAGTAGGGACCGTGTAGACGATCTGCGTCCCGCAACATCGAAATTGCTGGGTCCTCCATGGCGGCCATCAGCTGGGGGGTTGAGAGATGCTCTCTCTCCAGCCCCTGCGGGGCTCTGTGGTCACCGTGGGCAGCAGCCCTTAGCCCAGGGCTTCTGGCTGCTGCTGCAGCAGCTGGGGATCCATTCTGCAGGCACAGGGTCTGCAACCAGTTGTCGGCTCTGTGGATCTTGTGTTGTTTAGTGCAATTGTGTGTGGGAGGGGCCCTTTAAGGGAGCGGCTTGCTGTTGAGTCCGCCCTGTGACCCTGTCTGCAGCTGTGCCTGGCACCCTTATTTCGATGTGTGCTACTTTGGCGTGTAGACGTACCCTCGCAGCGCCTATTTCGATGTGGTGCCGTGCAACGTCGAAGTTGAATGTCGACGTTGCCAGCCCTGGAGGACGTGTAGACGTTATTCATCGAAATAGCCTATTTCGATGTTGCTACATCGAAATAAGCTATTTCGATGTTGGCTTCATGTGTAGACGTAGCCCACATGTTATAACTACTGACAGCATCATTTTGGAATTATGCCAGACTGAAGGCCCATGCCTAGACTGTGGGGAATCGTCAGTGAAAGACACACAAATTGTGCACCATGGTGTGCACATCTTTTGCTGACAGCTCTGTGAGGATAGGCTTTTCCAACATTTGGCCCATCTACATGGGACCAAATGTTGGAAAACCCCCCTCTGTGGAGACATCCTTTCTTCTTCATGGAATGAGGTATACAGGGATGTCAACAGGAATGCTCCTGACCAGCAGATCTCTGCCAACAGATCTGCAGTCTGGATGCACATTCTGTCAACAAAACTTCTGTCAACAGAAGCCTGCAGTCTTGACATAGACTAAATGATGATAATGATTATTTGTTTTCATTGCAAGAAATCAGAGCTCAGATTTTAGCATACCTAAATTTTCCAAAAGCCCAAAACCAAAACTAGTCACCATTTTTTTTAGTGATGAATTTAAGAAATCACAACCATGACAGCTGTCAGATGGTTATATTATTACATTTACTCAGCTAAAAGTAATCCTTTGACAAACACTGAATTTCATTTAAAAAAAGATAGCAATTTATACTACCTTTCATACTTGCTACAGTAATTGGTTGGCCTGAGCCAACATGGCACAGAGCCTTCATACCTGCATTGCTCACAGAAGTAAGTAAGCCACCTACGTCTTGTACTTGATGAAAGATTTAATCCCTGTGGAATTGAGTACAGTGTATTCTAGATCGTAATCTGCACAGTCATTTCACAGAAAATTATTAATTGACATAGGGTTGCAATGCATTCAGATGTTAGAGACATTCTGTTCTGCACTTCTCAGGAGCTTTATGCCTCTTTAATTCTCTATACTCCAAGAGCATGGCCTCTGGCGCAAATTACAGCAGCCTCCTGCACATAGGCCTATCAGCTGGTCTGCATCCCATAATAAGCTGAGGACCTTCTCCCTCAGCCATGCCTCTATGCTAGTGGCTTTGAGAGGCAACACCATAAGACCACATACTCCTGCACTTGGGGCATTCCCCTAGGGCAGGGGTCACCAATCTGCAGCTCTGGAACTGAACACAGCTCTTTAAGGAACCACTTGCAGCTCCAAGTGCCGCTGCCGCTGACTCCACTTGCAGCTGTGGAGGCTGCTGCCATTTAAACAAAGCCCACCAATAAAATGGGCTTTAGGGGTTTTTTTTGTTTGTTTGTTTAAGTAGCGGCAGCCTCCAGAGCCGCAAGTGGAATCAGCAGCAGCAGGGACCCTTGAAATAAGAAGCCAGCAGCTGCCCACGCACTGCAGGTGAGGGAAGGAGTATGGGGGGAGGAGGGGTGGCTGAGCCTGCCCTGCTGAAGCCATGCTGGGGAAGAGGAAGAGAAGGAGACTGGGCAGCTGCTGGCTGGCAGACGGAGGGTGAGAGGGCTCTGCCTCCCAATCACATGGGAGTGGCTGTCCAATGAGAAGAGCTGCTCGAACCTCCTGCCATGCTCAAACCAGCGCAAGTGGGGCTGGACTGTGCAGCTTGCTGTGATTGTGTCAAGCCCAGGGTGCACACCCAGCACAGCGACTCCCTCTCACCTCAGGGTGCTGCAGGGTGTCTGCCCCACAACCTGGGCTTTCAGCTTCTCCCAGCTGAAATCAGTCACTTCCGTTAAAATAAATGACAAGGCAGCAGAGGGGAGCAGTGGGAGAGGCGGTTATCTCAGGCAGGCAAATCCTGGGGATTGGGGGGTGAAGCCTGGAGTTGGGGAGGTGGGGTTGAGGCTGGAGGGGTTAAACCTGCGGGTGGGAGACAGTTTGTAAGATTGGAGGGTAAGGTTTGGGAATAGGAGGGTGGATTTGGTGGGGCTGAAGTGAGTAAAGCCTGGAGATGGGGGTAACAACTTTCTAACTGGTACAAATCATTGTGTGTGCGCTGCTCTTAAAATAGGGGTGACAAAAAGTATGGTTTGTCGTTTTTATTAAGGACTGTCTCATATTCGCAAGCATTGTGGCTCTTGAAGGATTGATTTTGTAACTGAATTTGACAAAATGTCTCTTCTTGCTATTTTGGTTGCAGACCCCCATCCTGAGGAAATGTATGGGGGTTTGCATAAGTTTTAATTGCTCCTCACCTTCAAAAACAGTGTACAGGTAGTTAACTCTGCTATAAGGAAAGAAATGCAGCAGGGGCTCGCTCTTCCTTTGAGCCTTTTAACTCCACTCGCTTGTATGTACCTCTGCTGTTGCTGCTCTGTCCTCAAGAGCAAAGGGAAGTCTCATGAATGAAGTGACCTATCCTTAAAAGCTGGCTGAGAATATCCATGGTGACCAGGACAAATTAAAGTCCAGTTTCTCCAGAAATGTAATATTTAGGTTTTAGTTTAGAAAAGTTTTAGACCCCAAGAGGCTAATGCTCTGCAGTAGGGAGTTCTGCCCTCCTGGCCAGTATCTAGAGCTGGGGGAGGGAGTCAAACTACAGCTAGGGCCACATCTGGCCCATCAAACACTTCAGTCTGGCCCCTAGTGTCCCACCAGGGAGGTGGCTCAGGACAAACTTGCCAGGAAGAGCCAGCCCAACTCCCAGGCAGCAGGGTGAGTAGGGGGTTCCTGTCTCATGGTCATTCTCTTTTTGTCCCCCTCCCCTTCAGCCTCAGCTCCTCCAGTGCCTGGGTGGCACAGTCACTGTGTTGCCAGTCCTGCCTGACACTCCAGGTGACAGGTCTGTCGCACCACCAGCTCTGTGCCCCAGAGGGTACAGTCAGAGAGTGGGGAGCTGGGCTGGTTGGACAGTGAGTGAGGGTGGTTGAGGAGATGGAGTGCAGGGGGTTTTGAGGAGCTGTTAAAGGATAGGGAGCAGAGGCATTGGTTGGAGGCAGGGGTCCAAGGGGGCAGGTCAAGGAGAAGGGAGAGTTGGATAGTGGGGCAGTGCTCCTGGGAATTGGAGGTCAGCACAGCCTCCCGCCAGCCTTCCCTACCTGGCCCTCCATACACTTTCCGTACGCAGTGTGGCCCTTGGGCCAAAACGTATGGCCAGCTCTGAGCTACAGAATTGGAATAAAACAGACTTAGACAGGAATAATGTCTCCACGAGCTATTGGCTGAAAGGGCTGAATCCTGCCTCCAAAGGTGCAAACTGGCTGAAGATTTATTTAGAACCTTTGAATGTTCCTGTGGTAAAGGCCTGCCCCCCTCCCCCATCACCAATAAATTGTTTAGTTATAACAACATTGTGGGTTACTTCAATAATATTAGATAATAATAGTAGGTGCATGTTACATGGCTGGCCTGGTTCCCGGGCTCCAGGCCTCTGTTTAGTCCACTTGACCTGCCCAGTATCCCTTGGTCAGGTTGAGGGTAGACAGGAAGAGGGCCTTTCTCAACCAATCTATCAGTTCATCAATACAGGGTATGGGGTATGTGTCAAATTTGGACACTTTGTTTAGCTTTCTGAAATCGTTACAAAACCAAAGGCTGCCATCTGGCTTAGGTACTAAGACGATCATGCTGGACCACTGGCTATAAGACTCCTCAATAATGCCCAGTTCCAGCATCCTCTGCACCTCCCTTTAGACCTCCTCTCGTTTCGCCAAAGTGAGTCTGTACAGCCTCACCTGCACCCTTACCCCTGGGTCAGTGACAATGTGGTGTTCCACCTCTGTGGTTCGTCCAGGGTTTGCTGAAAACACATCTGTGTGTCGTTTCAACATGTTGAGGACCTCCCCTGTTGGTCAGTGTTTAGCTCTGGGGAGATTCCCACCTGTGCCCCCTGGTCTTCCTCTGGTACCAACATGCTCCGGGCAGCCAACTGCTCTGCCTGGTCCCGCCAAGGTTTTAGTAAGTTAATATGGGAGACCAGCTCAATCTTCCAATGAGCTGGTTGTTGTATCTTGTAGTTTACCTCCCCAATGGCCTCAATTACCCCGTAGGGGCCCTGCCACTGGGCTAGGAGTTTGCTCTTGCCTGTTGGGACCAATACCATCACCCGGTCCTTCACATTGAATTTCTGGACAGTAGCCTGTTGGTTATAGCATGCCTGCTGGGCTTCTTGGGCCTGTTCCAGGTGCTCCCACATGATGGGCATAACCTTGTCGATCCGGTCCTTCATCTGGAGCGTGTGCTCAATGATATTGCACCCATGGTTCGTCTGCTCCTCCCAGGGCTCCTTGGCGAGGTCCAGGATGCCTCAGGGGTTCCGCGTATACAATAGCTTGAATGGAAAAAACCCTGTAGAGGCCTGGGAAACCTCCTGGATGGCAAACATTAGGTATGGGAGCAGGCCAACCCAGCCTCTCCCATCCCAGCTCACTACCTTCCAAAACATGCTTTTGAGGGTGCAACTGAACCGTTCAACGAGGCTATCTGTCTGTGGATGGTAAACCGACATCCTCAGGGCTCAGATGTGGAGCAATGCACACAAATCTTTCATATGTTTGGAGACAAAGGGTGTACCTTGGTCCGCTAATATCTCCCGGGGGATTCCGACTCTGGCAAAGAGCTGTACTAGCTCCCTTGCAATGGACTTTGAGTGAGCATTCTGCAGGGGTACCACCTCTGGGTAGCAGGTGGCATAGTCCAGGACTACCAAGATGTATCGGTGTCCTCGGACTGACCTCTCCAGTGGGCCGACTAGATCCACGGCTATCCGCTCAAAGGGGATCTCAATAATGGGTAGGGGCACCAATGGGGCTCTCAGATGCAGTCGCGGTCCATGCAGCTGGCACTCAGGGCAGGAAGCACAGAAACGCCAGACTTCTACGTATACCCTGGGGCAAAAGAACCTCCACAAGATCTGGTTTAGGGTCTTCTCAACCCCAGGTGACCCCCAAAGAGATGGCAATGGGCTAAGTCTATTACCGTCCTCCAACGTCTTTGGGACAGCAGAAGTTGCTCCACTGGCTGGTCCTGTACTTTCCCTATAAGGTATAGTAGGTCTCCCCTAATTATATAGTATGGTCCCTGTCCTTTGACTCTTCCCTCCACAGGTACCCCATTCACCTCCACTACCTCCTGATGTATGTTTTGGTACACTGGGTCTTTGGCCTGTTCCCGTGCAAAGTTTGGGAGGGAGGACCCGATATCCTAAAGCTCGGGGGAAGCTCCCTCTTCTTCTGATCCTGGGGCCCCCATAGTACTGGGCCCAGGCTCAGGTTTCTCTATCCCTTCGGTCGCCCTCCTCCCTGCGGGTTCTGCCACTTCCTCCACCAGGGCTGGTCCCACAGCCCGGGACAGGATTCGGGTACCCTGCTGTTTGGCTGCCCTCCTCTCATGCCTTGACTTCCAAGCTTTCCCAGGTGCAGGAAAGAGGTCCTGGGAGAACTCATGGAAGAATGGGGGGTGACTCCTCTACTCTCCCTCCCTCCGCAGGCAACAGATTACCGAAGCCAGGGAAGTCCCACCCAATCACCACCGGGTAGGGGAGCCTTGGTACTACCCCTGCTGTCACTCTTGTGACGTTTCCTTGGAGCTCTATTCGCACGGGGATGACTGGGTAATAACACACATCCCCATGCACACACAATATCCCTGTGTGCTTGGCTTGGGTAAGCTGCATGGGTTTGTCCACATTTGGGCAGTGGACTGCTATGTGCCCCAGTTCCCTGCATGCATAACACTTATACCCCACATGAGCTACATCCACACGTGAAGCCTACTTCGAAGTAGCCTATTTTGATGTGGAGACATCAAAATAGGCTATTTCGATGAATAACGTCTACACGTCCTCCAGGGCTGGCAACGTCGACGTTCAACATTGACGTTGCTCAGCACCACATCGAAATAGGCGCTGCGAGGGAACGTCTACACGCCAAAGTAGCACACATTGAAATAAGGGTGCCAGGCACAGCTGGAGACAGGATCACAGGGCAGACTCAACAGCAAGCCGCTCCCTTAAAGGGACCCTCCCAGACACAGTTGCACTAAACAACACAAGATCCACAGAGCTGACAACTGGTTGCAGACCCTGTGCATGCAGCATGGATCCCCAGCTGCAGCAGCAGCAGCCAGAAGCCCTGGGCTGCTGCACACGGTGACCATAGAGCCCCGCCGGGGCCAGACAGAGAGCGTCTCTCAACCCCTCAGCTGATGGCCACCATGGCGGACCCCGCTATTTCGATGTTGCGGGACGCGGATCGTCTACACGTGTCCTACTTCGACATTCAACTTCGAAGTAGGGCGCTATTCCCATCCCCTCATGGGGTTAGAGGCTTTGACGTCTCGCCGCCTAACGTCGATGTTAACGTCGAAATAGCGCCCAACACGTGTAGCCGTGACGGATGCTATTTCTAAGTTAGTGCCGCTACTTCGAAGTAGCGTGCACGTGTAGACACGGCTATGGAGTATCCGCCTTCCCTTGGGACTGCTAGGTCTCACCCCCTGGATCCTCCTTCTCTGGCCCCCCAAGTCCTCTGGGGACATCCGGTTGCTCCTCCCTCTCCTTTCTCCTGCCCCCAACCTTGCCTAGGGGCTCTAATGGCTGGGCCTGGGGAGTAGGAGGGGCCCACTGGCCTCACTGTGCTTCCTCTGCAAGGGGTTGTGTGAGAGTTTCGGTTGTTGACTGTCTTTCCACAAGAGCCACCATTTCATCATACGAGGACAGGTCATTCTGGCAGACCCATCCCCGAAGGTCCGGTGGTAGCCCCCTCATGTACTGGTCCAGTACAATGGTCTCCAGGATCTTCTCTGGGCCATGAGTCTCGGGCTGTAGACACCTTCGGGCCAGGTGGATCAAAGTGAACAGCTGGGCCCTCAGTGCTTTTCCCTCCCGGTACTTCCATTCGTGGAACCTCTCAGCTCTGAGAGCCATTGTCACCCCAGTCTGGGCCATGATCTCGGCCTTCAGCTGGGCGTAATCTGCAGCCACCCCCTCCAGTAGGTTGAAGTAGGCCTTCTGGGCCACTCCACAGAGGAATGGGGCCAGCATGCTGGCCCACTGGTCTCAGGGCCAGCCTTCCCGTATGGCCATCCTCTCAAAGGCCAAAAGGTACACTTCTATGTTGTCCTCCCTTGTCATTTTCTGGAGGTAGTTGCTAGCCCGCAAGGGTCTAGTCCTGTCTAGGCCAGGCACCCGGGCAGTCAGGGCTTTCAGCTGCGGTACAACCTCTCCAAGGGTGGCTCGGTCCTGGGCTGCCTGGTTCATGAGCAGCTGGTTAGTCTTCTGCTGGGTTCCTGCATATGCCCGGGTGGCCTCCTGCTGTGCTGTAGTGGCTTGTACAAGGGCTTTCACCACATCCTCTCTCTCTCTTTTCTTCGAGTTCCTCTAGGTGGGTCTGCTGCTGGGTCTCATAGCAGCACTCCAATCCCACCACTGCCACCACGTGTGACACGGCTGGCCTGGCTCCTGGGCTCCAGGCCCCCATTTAGTCCACTCTCTTAAGGCCAGGACACCAGTGCCCTTCAGACAGGGGAAGCAGGGGGAGATGGTGGTCTGGGGTGAACCAGGACCCCACCCACTCGTTCTGGGTTCTGACCCAGACCCTCTGTGGCTGCTGCTGGTGGGGGAGGGCTCCCCTCATTATGAGCACCACAGCTCTTCCCTGGGCCACTTCCCCAGATGATTCCTCCCCACATCCCGTACCTCCTCCAGGTAGTGGCCGTGGCAGTAGCAACAGCAGCAGCAGCTGCCTGTTCCCCCTTCTGGCTTGGCTCCTCCTGTATGTTCGGCCTGCTTGGCCTTACACCAAATCTCAGGGCCTCCTGGGCAGGGGCTTTAGCTCCTTACAGCTGAGCACCCCTCTCCTCCTCTTGGTGCCTCTAGAAACCTCCTTTTGCTTTGCTTTGCTTTGCTTTGCTTTGCTTCTCCGTTCTCCTTTCCTTTTCTCTCCTCATGCTCTCTCTCCCCCTGCCTGCTGGGCAAGGGTTCTTTTAAAAGCAGGCTTAAGTGGGACCAGCTGGCCCCAATTGACCCAGGGTGACTTCCTCCCCACCTGCTCACACTCTGCCTGTTTGCCTGCCCTGGTTTTCCCTCTTGTTCTTACCCCCTCCCAGCCTTACCTTGTCACAGCAACATTTTTAAGTGGCTATTTGCTTCTCAAGTTGAAAAAGTCACTTTAGAGAGAGTCAAGACACATATAGCTTATTGGGTCAAAAAGTTTCAGGTATCTTTTGAAGCCTGTATCTAAGATGTGGATTTGCTCTACCCAAATCAACCAAGTCTCAGAGGGGCAGCCATATTAGTCTGTAAGTTCAAAAACAACAAGCAGTCCTGTGGCAACTTAGAGACTAACAAATTTATTAGTTCTTTCATGAGCTTTCATGCAGGGAAAACCCCACTTCATGTAAAAGTTAGTAGGACCAGGTAACAAAGCTTCTTTTTTTGTTTTTTGCTGTTCTACATACCCAGGATTCTGTTATTGCCACTCACCTGATGAAGGGTGTTTTACCTTGAAAGCTCATGAGCTCAGAAATTTATTAGTCTCTCAGGTGCGACAGGACTGCTTGTTGTGTTCAAATCAACCAAATTTGCCCAGCATTCTTCTCCAAAATTTCATCCATGAGGATCCTGATTTATCAGAGACTCAGGTGTTCCAGTCTCAAGAGACAGTCATTGCTTGCCATGGGGGTACATTCAGGAACAGACTTCAAAGCGTTGTAGGCAGATGTAGTAGTAAAGCATTAGACCAATGTACAAATGAGTCATGCCTGTGTGGGTTGGCACAGTCCACCAGGCATGTACACCTCTCCTCCCCAGCAGTGTAAAAGACAAGGATACAAAATTATAGGCATTCTCCATTAATCCCCACAGGTATGAAACTTCTTTTCCCCTGTGAGTATGAATAGCCAGCTTCACTAAATCTTAAGGATGTAATGAAAGACACACCCTTTCTTACTTGCCTAAAATGAGATGGGCAGGGATGGGCAGCAACATGCAGAGGATTCTGGCAGGGATCCAGATGGATGTTAAATTGCAGTTTGCTATGAGGTGGTGTTATTGCTGGCATATGAGATGTTTATTCATTACTGGCCAAAGGTGCCCATAGCTTTAAGAGGCTGATGCAGTTTCATTACAAAATAGGGGAAAAAATCAGAACCATATACAAAAGCACTGGGATATTTTTCCTTTAATTTGCAAGGTGATAGCTCTACATTAGAGTTTTCTATTTTCTCAACATATTCTTTCTTACAAGAAGAAAGTTTTACCTAAGACCTTAATTGACTCCTGCTTGATCCCATTAATAGCCAGGAGGGCTGTCAAATGATTAATTATGCTATTTTAAACAATAACAGAATGTCATTTAGTGCTCATGTTATATTTATTTTTGATTATAAATATTGGCATATAGTATTTTTCAATGCACTCAATACCATTACTGTAGTGTGAGCTCTTTAATCATGAAAGTTGAAGTTGCAAACATAGAATTATGTACAAAAATAACCACATTAAACATAAAACAATGTAAAAATGTGGAGCCTTCAAGTCCACCCAGTCCTACTTCTTGTTCAGCCAACCACTAAGACAAACAAGTTTGGTTACAACTGGCAGGAGATAATGATGCTTGCTTCTTGTTTACAATGTCATCTGAAAATGAGAACAGGCATTCACATGGCACTGTAGTAGCTGGACTTGCAAGATATTTACATGCCAGATTCATATGTCTCTTCATGGTTCAACCATCATTCCAAAGGATGTGCACCCAAGCTAATGATGGGTCTTACTTGATAACAATGCAAACCAGTGCAGCCCAATGCATGGTCATCTTCTTCATCTGAGTTGGATGCCATCAATAGAAGGCTGATTTTTTGTTTGTTTGTTTGTTAATGGATAGGGAATTAAGTTAATTCTGTGTTCAATTGTTGAAAAGGAGACATGCTTATTTCAAATTGGAGCCCTTTAAACATGTATGCTTCATTTTGCAATCCAGTGGCTGTGTGAAAATGATCATTCAACATTATTTATTTCAACCGTGCGATGTTGAAAAAAAACTTGGTGTAGACAGAGCCTCTGTGAGAGCTTAACACCTGTCCTTTGGGTTGACTGGGCTTCACTTCTGAGTTGGGCTGTCAACTAATGGCAGTCAAGGTACGCAATTAACTCAAAACAAAGTAAAACTTTTTAAAAGAAGCATTAATCATGGAGGCAGGAAAGTCTTAGCGGGGTATCCAGCCAGTCTTAGGGGTGTATGCATGACCTTATGCTTGGGACCTGGGAGGGAGGGAAGGGAAGGGAGGCACTTTGTGCATCTGGGGCCAGAGTGCCCCTTCTCCTGCTAACATGCTCCACAGCTGCTCCAGCCTCCTGCTCAAACCCTCCCTCCGCCCCCAAGGAAGCCTCCCCTGGCCACACTGCTTTGGACCAGAAGATTGCCTCCTGTGTCTTCAAGGGGATACTAGTGGCAAGTCCCCCCCTGCCCACACCTGTGTACACAGTCACTGCTGAGCTGGGAACAGGGAACAAGGGGAGCCTGTTGCTGCTGGCTCAGGAGTGAAAGCTGTTGCCAGCATCTGCAGCTGGCTGAAAATGCATTCAGGTTGCTGAGAGCTCTGCTTAAAGAGATGGCGTCCCCAAGCACACACTCCCCACACCCCACAACACACACACAAATAGACACTCCTTTCTGAAGCTTCTACTAACATTTGCTTGTCATCTAGTTTGTCATACTGGCCACCCTGCAACTGGTATCGCCATGACCAGCAATGAGCTGAAATAGTGAGGGGGATGAAAAGATAAAGGCCTAGAAGTCAAATCCTATGACTAAAATATTTTACCCACTGTTAGACTACTGAGACCAGGTTATTTGTCTAATAGGGAAAAAAAGACAGTCCAGCATTCCAGTCCAGTTCAATTAGCCAGGTGTTATGAATGCCTGAGATGTATGATGAAAGTAGTCTGAAACCTTCAATACCCTAAAAGCATGAAACAACCAAAGGGGAAAACACACCCAAATGGAACAGAACCAAACCCAACATGGAGAATGCAGGACATTTTAGCTCATACTGGCATTTTTAGCGTGTATTGGTATTATTTATTACTATTAGTAAAGTGTGGTCAGCTCGGAGACCGTTCTACGCTGGCAAATTGCATTTACTGCTTTCCATCATGATCACAATACTGTATACAGAGCTGCCTAAGGATTTTGGGGAAGATTAGTGATTCTTAGGTTTTGTAAAATAAAAATATATCATCATTTATTGAACATTTCTACATCACTGAAAACCTGTATAAGTTACCCACCTCCATGGTTTTATTATTTTACTGCTTCCACAGCCTAAGCCTCACATTGCTCAATCTCACAGTGACAGGAAAGGTTCCATTTAGAATAATTATGGCTGCTCAGGTATCACATGCTGTCCATTTTTATTGAAGAAAATCATTTTTGTCAATATATATGTCTGTTTGTTTAAAACATGTGCTCAGAGCTGTTTGTTTATGCAACAACATCTCCTCAGTCAATGCAGATGCCAGATGTTATTTATTCTTCATGTGAGAAGGATAAGTGACATGAATTAATCTGATGGTGAGAGAGAGAAGCTTTTGAGCTTCTTCAGGTTGTGTGTGTAAGAGCTCTGTGTAAGTTTGAAAGCTTGTTATTCTCACTGACACCTCCCCCGCAGTGTCTTTCTAACATTCTTTGGACCCACATTACTACAATGCATACGTAATTTTTTCTGCTGATTTAAGATTTTATACATATTATACATACACGAGATAATTTTAATGGAGCACAGGTTTATTTAAAAACACAAAAACTCAAAACTACATGGTAAAAGCCTGGTTATCGGGCATTCGGTTAACTGACATGCCCAGCCAGGGGGCCAGTCATGGGCCAGTGTCCTAGCCAAAACTGGCTGCAGCAGGGCTGGCTGCCGTATGCTGGGAGTCACAGCTCTACTAACTGTATAATAAACACTTTTACTGTGTTTGTAATATCCTTCAAATATACCACACTTTTGGAACATAAAATTATTCTGTTTCTACTTCCTGAAGAGAAGACTTTCCCTCCTAATTTCTTCCTCATCTCTTAGCATCCTTCTCTAGAGTTCAAAAATCAGGTGTCTTGACTCAGAAAATCATGAGGCTGGCTTAAAAAGCATAAGGGGTAATGGGATTTTTAAGAGACTATAGGCTTGGGTCACATTTTCAGGCTTAATTTTTCACCTATGAAGCTGGAAATTCCATTTCTTTTTTAAGTGAAAGCTGATTCTTAGGTAAACACATGAATCCAGGAGCTAGAGATTTAAAAAAAACTATTCTGAGGCTCGCAACTTTCACAAGAGTTAACAATACCACATTTTGTCTCTCATCAACTTCATTTACAATAAAACCTTTTTTCTGTCCTTTTAATATCTACACTTTTAAATTTCCCACTCCTTTCTCTCTTTTGTCTAACAATATTCACATTTCTAAGTTCATATGAGACTGTAACCCTTCACCATAGCTGAAGAAGCAATGTGAGTTTACAGGCTACAATTCAGACATAAAGTAGACTTCTTAAAGGTATTTACAGGTATGCTGGTAAATGCCCTCCCTAAAATTGTGCACAATCAGAGATCTGCAAATCCCACTCATCAACTTTTTCCATTTTCTTATCTTCAAGTTTGTGATGTCTGGGCCCCGATTTGCAGAGAACCTAGCACTATATAGCACTTCATGGCTACGTCTACACGTGAACGCTACATCGAAATAGGCTATTTCGATGAATAACGTCTACACGTCCTCCAGGGCTGGCAACGTCGACGTTCAATATCGACGTTGCGCAGCACCACATCGAAATAGGCGCTGCAAGGGAACGTCTACACGCCACAGTAGCACACATCGAAATAAGGGTGCCAGGCACAGCTGCAGACAGGATCACAGGGCGGACTCAACAGCAAGCCGCTCCCTTAAAGGGCCCCTCCCAGACACAGTTGCACTAAACAACACAAGATCCACAGAGCCGACAACTGGTTGCAGACCCTGTGCATGCAGCATGGATCCCCAGCTGCAGCAGCAGCAGCCAGAAGCCCTGGGCTAAGGGCTGCTGCACACGGTGACCATAGAGCCCTGCAGGGGCTGGAGAGAGAGCGTCTCTCAACCCCTCAGCTGATGGCCGCCATGGCGGACCCTGCAATTTCGATGTTGCGGGATGCACAATGACTACACGGTCCCTACTTCGACGTTGAACGTCGAAGTAGGGCGCTATTCCTATCCCCTCATGGGGTTAGCGGCTTCGACGTCTCGCCGCTTAACGTCGATGTTAACATCGAAATAGCGCCCAACACGTGTAGCCGTGACGGGCGCTATTTCGAAGTTAGTGCCGCTACTTCGAAGTAGCGTGCACGTGTAGACACGGCTCATATGTGCAAAGCATAGCTTTGACTGACTCCAATTGACAGCCATGAGTGCTGAACAATTCCGCAGATTGTACCACAGGGCCTCAAGCTGAGCACCCAGAAAATGAGGAAGACTCAACTGGTGACCAGTACCACCTAGGAAAAATCTGGTTTGAATACCAAGAATCACATAGGAATGCTGTGGCAGAGATAGGCATAAAACCCAGTTCTCTTTGGCAGCATTCAACTGCCTAACCAAGAGATCATTCTTTCTCTTTCTGCAATCAACTACCACATTTGCCACATACCTTCCAAGTCAGCACCAAACAAAGAGGATTTCTACAGAGAGTGGCCTGCTTCAGTAATCAAACCTGATTTATCCCCGATTAAATTAATCATTTAATTAAAGGCAGTGTCTCAATGCATACTCTTAAGAGGGCCAAATTAAGGTTATGTAAGCATCGTTCATTAGGTCATTTCCTAACTGCTTTTACAGACTTAATAATACCCCTTTGAAAGAGTCTCTGTGTGTAATGTATTATTTACAAAAGACATTTATGCATGGTTTTATGGTATGCTGTATAGACATTGTATTCTTATTTTTTGTTTATATCTGGTATATTTTATTTACCTTCTAGGTCCAAGAGGAGGGGGAGCAGTCTGATCCTGTGGACAGAGAGCAGGAATGGGACTCTGTAAGCACAGTTTCTAGGCCAGTGAGGGCAACCAGAAATCTTCCGTGTCCTGCCTGCGGCGCACTCAAGTTCCACCCACAGCCCTGTGCCCACTGCAATGTGCCTTTCACACACCGGGGCACCAGAGCCCTGCATTTATCTGATCTTTCCCCTCCTAGCATTTTCAGAGCACCACAAATAACCTGGCTCATGCTCTGTCCCTGCTCCTGCCTCTCCCTCCCAGAGCTGGACTGATTCATGGCATTCCAGGTCTTAGAGGGAGGGAAGGAACAGGAATCGCGTATGAATCAGGTGATTTGTGTTCTCTGAAAGTGCTGGGAGGGAGGAGAATGAGTAGGAAGTGCAGGACTCCAGTGCCCCAGTGAGCAAGAGGCATATGGGGGAAGGGGACAGTCAGGGGGTTTGTGGGTCACAGGTGGAGCCCCAGTGGGCTGCATGTGGCCCAATACTGTTCTAGGCCCTTCCACTGGCCTACTGATTGACCTTGGGACGTCACATCACCTCTCCATAACTCTGGGTCTACTCCCAACCTTTGTATTCTCCATTTAGATCCCTTTGGAACAAGGAGTCTCTCATCATGAGCATGAACATTGCCTAGCATGATCAAATTCATGTATTAGGTGAATCCTTCAGCTGCTACTGTGATACCCATCACCACCATCATTTTATCTGTATTTCTTGTTGGAGATGGGTCACTGCTGTTGATGTTTTTAAGACAAGCCCTGAAGAAGTTAATGTGAATCGCAAATCAATCCCCCTTTTTATTATTATTACTGAAGAGAAGCTGTTTTATGTTTTTGCCTTTATGAATAACATCAAAGAACTAAGGGAAATAAATTTTGCATTAGGAAGACTGTGTCACAAAACATTGTACTTCAAACACGGTGGCACAGACACTGCTGACAAGATGAGAGATTTAAATCAAAATTAGCATAAATTCTTATACAGCTATATGAACCTGTCATTTAAATACCTTTTCCCTCCCCAACACAGATTTGCTTCATTGCTGAAAAGACTGTTTCATTTCAGAGGTTTATTTTGTTAGGGTAGTTGAACCTGTATAATTTTACCATTCCTTGTGCCCCACATCCTAATCTGATTGTTACTCTCAGTGCGGTTCGCAGGGACATAAAAATCTGAGAACTCTAATCTAGCATGTGGGCCATTTTAGGTTCACTCAAATTTCATACTTCTACTGAAGGAACAACTAATTTTCACTTACTGAACCATGGAAAAAGCTTGGTCTTCTCTATAGCAGTGCTCCTCTAATAAAACGACAACTGAAATAAAGGTTGACAATGTAAACTAGTCACTATCTGGAGATATTTGCTAACCTTACAGTTATTTTTCTAGTCTGATCAGTACGGTTGTAGTCTGAAATTCAGCTATACAGTGTAGCACTTTACTCTGGGAAACTACATACTGGAACAAAAAAAAGTGTATTTGACACCCCTCAACCTTTATTTTGATGCCTCTGCCATACAGCAATTACAAAGGAGTTTGAACAAGCACTCTCAAATCCATGCATATGCTACACACATGCTCACTGTCCCATAACTCAATACAAATACATTTTATTTTCATGTAGAAAAACTGGCCCCACTTACAATGCTCAACAATTTTCAATAAAGAGTTTCAATATAATGCAATAAAGAGGATGTATGTTTCAATTGCTTTGTCAATTTTCAGAAGGCATTTGACATTATAGATCAGAAAGTGACTTGGGTGGTATTGGAGTTGTATAGAGTGAATTGCAGACCGATACGGATATTGAAGGATATCAACAACAATGTGGAGGCAGCAGTGAGAACATGTGGAGTCTTGGGAAGTTGGTTTACAACGAGTACAGGTATGAGACAAGAAGATCCGGTACCACTGAGTATCCTCATCACACACCTAGAGAGAGCAATGGACACGATCAAGGAAGAGGTATAAGGGATATCGGTGCATGGGATGAGAATTAACAACTTGAGGTTCATGGATGATATAGTTATCATCAGTGAAGATGAAGAGAAGCTAGTGAGAATGATGCCGGTGCTAAACGAGGAAGGGAAGCAGTGCGGACAGATCATGATCTTCAATAAAACGAAGGCAATGGTATTTGTTGATAAGGAAATATGAAGGAAGATTAGTGTAGATGGGATTGAACTAGAGAACTGGAAATGTTCATGTATCTGGAGAGCATCATAACATACAATCTAGATTGTATGAAGGAAATAGCAACTAGAATACTGAAGGAGCAAGTTTTAAAGGCGATAGACAACATCTGGAAAAGCAAAGCAATTAGCTTAGGAGCAAAGCTGAGTGTCTTGGAAATGTGTTTTCAGCAGCCTGTTGTATGGATGTGAGACATGGGTGATAACAAAAGATTCAAAGAGAAGGATATTGGTGTTCGAGAGGAGTTCTTATAGAAAGATCCTGAGACTAGAATGGATGCAGGAGGTCACCAATGAGGAATTATATAGGAAGATACAGCTGAAAGAGAACCTACTGCGGAAGGTTATACAACAGAAGCTACAACTATTCAGGCATATCTGCAGAATGAACATCGAACAAGAAGTCAAGACCCTGGTATTGGGCATAATGGATGGCACAAATAGGAGGTACAGACCGCACAAAGAAGGGGTAGATAATATAGTAGATTGGTGCAGAGCTAGTCTATAGAAACTAAGCCACTCCACACTGGACAGGGAAAGATGGAAGGAAATGGTGAGGGAGGCATCAGACACCAAAGGGCGCTGAGCCTATGATTGTTGATGGTGATCATGACGTTTTAATGGATCTTCATGTATAAATAATAAAATTAATATTAAAAATTAGTAGTGGATCACTGGTTAATCCTGCCTAAATGTATTAACAGATGTAGAATATTTGTTTCTGAATGTATAAGATAGACATTAACATCTGTATTCAGATCTTC
Source organism: Carettochelys insculpta (assembly GCF_033958435.1). NCBI lineage: Eukaryota > Metazoa > Chordata > Testudines > Carettochelyidae > Carettochelys > Carettochelys insculpta. Next base: position 96,596,813 of record NC_134139.1, read on the forward strand.
ATTATTACAGTACAGAGGCAACTCTGCTAAATTCAGTTTTGCTTCTCCAGACATACCCTGATGTAACCAATATCAGATTCTTATACTACATGATACTTTTAACATATAAAAGATATGTATGGGTTTTAGATTTAGCAGTCTGCCAAAATAACTTGGACTCTAATCAATGAATCCTGCTGACTGCTTTAAACATGTAGGAGTTTTATGTATAGCAGAAGCCCAAAAGATCAAAGATTATTTCCAATTTTAAAACTCAATAGGTTAACAATAATCAGTGGGTTTTTCCTCCAATCTATATCATTATGTTATATGTAGTAACAAGGTACGGCTGGGAGGGGGTAAGAAAAAGAGGGAAAAGCAGGGCAGGCAAACAAGCAGAGTGTGAGCACCTGGGGAGGAAGCTGCCCTGGGTCAATTGGGGCCAGCTGGTCCCACTTAAGCCTGCTTTTAAAAGAACCCTTGCCCAGTAGGCAGGGGGAGCAGAGCAGAGCAGAGCAAAGCAAAGGGAATTTTCTAGAGGTACCAAGAGGAGAGGGGTGCTCAGCTGCAAGGAGCTAAAGCCCCTGCCCAGGAGGCCCTGAGACTTGGTGTAAGGCCAAGCAGGTCAAACACACAGGAGGGGCCAAGCCAGAAGGGGGGACAGGCTGCTGCTGCTACGGCAACTACCTGGGTGCAGGGGGAATCATCTGGGGAAGTGGCCCAGGGAAGAGCTGCAGTGCTCGTAACAAGGGGAGCCCTCCCCCACCAGCAGCAGCCACACACAGTCCCTGAGTCAGAACCCGGAACGAGTAGGTGGGGCCCGGGTTCCCCCCAGACCACCATCTCCCCCCACTTCCCCCTTCTCAAGGGCACCCGTGTCCTGCCTGTAGGAGAGTGGACTAAACAGGGGCCTTGAGCCCAGGAGCTAGGCCAGCCGTGCCTCAATGTGTTAAGCTCCGGTACTCTTGAGTACAGTTCCCCTCATGAAAGATAACATGACAAAATGAAATGTAAATTTAAGGAATACTAGCAAATCTCTGGGTACAGACATCAACTAATTGCTAGATCTACATTATATTTTGTTGATTAATCCCACAAAGGAGAGGAAAAGGAGAGAAAAGAACATTCTCTCAACAATTTCAAGCACATAAGAAGAGATCAATAAACTTCAGCTGGCACAAAGCCATGATTGTTTCTGAAGGACTTGACCTGAAATAATCATAAATGACTAGACTTGTAGCTGTGACTTCTATTACAATGACAAAATATATCAAGAGCATACATGGCCTTCCTCCACACAAAATATTTGCTGGCTGGTAGCCTAAGTGGAGGCTGAAAATCACATAAAGGACTACTGTAGTAGTTTTGGCCTAATGTTCAAATGCAACTTGTTTGTTGAATTCTATTGAGGGTGTTAACATTAATTCAGTGTCCTACCCTGCTGCTTCTCCACTGCTGCTTTAGAAAGGGAAAGCTTCAGCTCTTCCAGCTGTGCTTTATGTACGATGATTTTATTGCTGTGGATTGCAGAGAGAAATAAATGATTATATCGAGACATTTATCCTATAATATGTTAAACAACTTAGTCCGGACATCAGTGATTTGCTATGTTCCTGCAGGATCAGATTCAAAGCCTAATGTTGGGTGATTTAACCCAGGGATCATTGGTGATTCTACTTTCACCCTTTTATGAAAAAAGCACTACAGAAATATTCTAAATCACTAGGTCTGACAATAGCTATACTGAACCATAGGGAGAGAGTCACACAATGGGCCATCTTCTCTCATGCTTTTATGGCCACTTTCCACTACTAAGATTCTGAAAGATTCTGGCTCTAAACATCCAAATGAAATTTTCTCTGGCAGGATGAAATCTCACTTGTCACAAAGCAGGCTCCTTAATCACCTTCCCCACACACTGACATGAGCCAGTGGAGTCTTAAGCAGATCATAGGCAAGAACAGTCATGTTGTCAGTGGGGCAGCAGATATACTCAGCCTATTCTCAATTGGCCTCTCTTCCCTTGGAAAACCACAGGGGCAGTGGACATAAGCTAGACCCACCCTGAGGCTCATGTAACTTATGCTGCTGTGCGGAGGTACTGGAGCAGCTTGAAATTCAAGAGGCTCAGCCTGCAACTTGAATGATTTCCCCCACCTCTTCTTGGCCTGAGAAGATCACAGCACAGAAGAAAACATGGGATAACATTTATTTTTATTTTAGATTAAGATTAATCAATGAAATGGGATGAGAGGGAAAATTCACATATCCTCTTTCTTCTATTTTCCCTCTTAACATAGAAATATACAAATGGGTTTAGTAGGACAACTCTGAAGTACCTGGTTCTCATCATAATTGGAGAGAAGACACAAAGCTAGATAGATCATTGGTTTACTCCAATATAGCCACTCTCATGTTTCTGTACTCTGGCTCCATATTAAATAGAGAAGAGTGGGCTCTTTCAGATCTATCACCTCAGTAGCTGTACACAAAAGGAGGACAGATTCTGGACTCATACCAATGAAAAATAAGGAGCAGCTCTTTTGCTTTCCAAGAATGCCTCCCAACAGACAGTTTGGGACTGCAGATATTGTAGAAAGCCAGGTGGGAGGGGAAGAGAAACACAAACACACAGAAGTTTTACTGCTATAAGTAAGAGTCAACCATACAACAAAACTGAGTTGCCTATACCAATTTCTAACTCTGATGGACTAACCAAAGACAGAGTCAGAGGCAGGCTATCCCACATCTCCTTAACACAAGTTTGCATGGACTTTTCTACGAAGCATCAGGTACTAGACACCGTCAGAGACAGGCTGATGGATTACATAGACCACAGGTCTGATGCAGTAGGGAAATCCCTTTGCCCCCTTGATTTTTGCTGGATCATAACTACTGCTCCTACGGATGACAGCTTAACTTGATAGTTTCCCACCTTCTATTAATTTCAGCCACCTATTTAATGCCACATACTCGCAAAATTAAATTGGACGTAAAATGCTTTAAAATGCTGATTCCAGAGAATAAAAGGTAACATATCTTCCTAGTTAAGCTACATACGGTTTAAAAAACACACATCAAAAAAGCAATCTGAATCAGACCTTTCAAAACACTTGTCATTAAAAGATGGTTTGTTGAAATTTCAGACAGGTTAAATGTATGCCACATTTTGAGCAAAAGAATTATCTTTCCAGGGTTGCAATTACAACTGTACTTAGTTGTCATGACAACCTAGTAACATATAGATGTTGTCAGATAAAGACATCAAGGGGCATACGAATGATTTTCAAATCAGCACATGCCAAGAGTCAACTCACATGCATGCCTATGATCAATTAAAAAAAATCCATGAGTTGAAAAAGAGAGGAAATTAGCATTTAAATCCAATGTTACAATAGCAGTAAGGCTGTGACACCAACATCCAATTTCACCCGGTTGTTTTAATATTCTTAGAATAGCGGGGGTTTTTTTGTTTGCTTTTTTTTGTTCTGTTTTGTTTTTTTTAAATCTTGAAGTGTTCCAGCAAAAAGGAATAGTATGAGGTGTTAAAGGGAAAAATCTCGGCCTTAAAAATGGAGTTAACCTTGCTTTTGGTACCGCTGCAGTCCTGTATTTTTCTCTTCTTGTAAACTGTCCCGGGCTTTGATATTGTCAGTCAGATGCCCTTGCTGATCTGTTCTCTAATTCCTTTCAAGCTAGAAAAAGTAATCATAGATCTCATAAGCTATCTATCAGATGAACAAGAGCTAGTGCTCAGGGCGACTTGTTGGTTTGGAGACTTCAAGTGCTCTAACTGTGATCCATTTATGAAGGAAAAACAAAAAATTGACTAAATATCCAGTAGAAATACAAATTCAGATCTTCTGCGTGAAACATACTACGGCATATTTGGGAATGGCTCTTCTTCCTTGCATCATATAGAGACCAAGATTTCACAAAATTTTTCATCACAAGTGTTCACTTGAACAAAAACAAATTGTATATATATGTATTATGTACGTACGTACATGGGCTTCTTACATACACTTACACCCACTTATTTCCCACCATTCACCACAGTCATACACCAAAAATGCAAGATGAAAATGAAAAAGTTAGCATCTGTGAGTAAAGTTCTGTTTGAAATTACAGTCCTCATTGCGACAACACCTTGTAAAGGGAGATTATCAATTTGAAATCTAACCAATATTCTTTTTATTAAAACAAGAATTATACCTGTTCTTGAATCTGGCTACAAACTTAGGGTGATTTTCAATCTCTCTCTACCTTTTTTTTTTTTTAGAAAACAGGGACCAAATTACAAATGTCCAATATTTCATTCATTTAGTTAATATCTATAACAATAATATAGTATAGAAAAACTACTCCTAAGTGAAAAGTGATGGTTTAAATATTGAAGTTGCTAGCTTTATGCAGCCAAACACACTTTTCACACTATTGAAAAATAATGCCACATGAGAAAACCTACACAAATGCTTATCTGTTTAGGATCAGGTCCTAAAATTTGCCTTCATTATCTTGCCTTAGCAAACACCCTAAAAAGAATAACAAAGTTAACCACACTGCTTAATTATATTAATTTCTTCTGCATTTATCTTGTGGAGTTTCAAATATCCCTTTAAAACAAAATTCATATGGTAGTGAAAGCTACTTTCACACAGCTGTGTAGACATAGGAAAAAGCACTCACTACCCTAATGCCTGCAGGATTTTTTTTTTTTTTTTCCCTTCAAGAAATCAAATGCAAAAACCTGCAACAGTTTTGATTCTCTCTTCAAAGAGAATCATTCTGACTCAGACACACATTGATAACGCATTCATACAACTGTATGTATTTCCAGAAATGTTAAACATACAGCAGTGCCTTAACCCTCTCTTGATTTTTACATGCTATTAAGTTAAATGTTAATGAAAGTTTACTTACTAACAGAACAAAGCATGGCCAGTGACAGTTGTCCCACACTGTCCTGTCAATGAACCTTAATCTGTTCTGTCTATCTCAATGGATAACAAGGCAGTTCACTCTACAGGTCCAACCTCTCCCTGCCCTTTGTGCTGCAAACAAAGGTGTCCGTTGTGATAGGTTAGAACTGGACTGAGACAACCAGATATTTTACACAAGCCTCTAAACTACCTTGCAGTCACTACCAACTGGCTGCTTGTATATTGTCAGTCAAATAGGACTAGACTTTACAAAGTATCATATTCAATAAAGGCCCAGTTATCCAGCACCTGGATAACTGGCACATTCAGTTACCTGGCATGCTGTGGGGGTGGCTGCTGTGAGACCAACTAACCGGGCCAGCTGCTAGCTACCTGACTGGGTCTCAGAGCTGTGTACCTACCACCTGGCGGCAGGGGAGAAGGAAGGGGACAGAGTGAGGTCAGGTGCCCAAGTGTCTGACTGGGGACACAGATAACTGGCACATTCTATTAACTGGCATCCCCAGTCCTCTGGGGATACCGAATAATTAAGCTTTTTCTGTATTTCTATTGTTAGTCAAATCTCATTGTTAGTCCAGCACACACACCACTCTCATTTATGAGACTGGGATAATGGCAATCAAAATTCATTCTCAGTAACATTCAAGAGTCAGTGCACTTCATTGTTTTATTTCTTTTGATATTTAGAAAGGTACCTATTCATAGCTGTACACACTTGACAGATTTTTAAAGCACAATCCTAAAACATAATCCTGTTTAAAACCTGATTCTTTCCTCCCTTAACAAAAACATCCCCCTCCATATATTGTGGTGCTACAGATGCTATTAGCAGCATGTGGTGTTAAATTACAATTCTCATATTTAATACTGAAATATGTGAATTTCTTGTTGCTATAACCATTTTCTGCACTTACGAATGAGGGTGACTGCTAGCTAAAAAGTCCTCATTTTGAAAGTCCAGTATTATAGTTGTACAAGGCTCTAGTAAGTTTAGGTAGGATCTGCCTCTGAAGTGATGAAATATTCCGTCTTCCTCTATAATTACAAGTTTATGCTGTGGTAAATCTTGGTTGTTTATCTGTCCTACTTAACATTTTAGGGTTGCAGAAAGTATTTTGCAAAATGGAAATACCGATATATACCAATAGGGTAAAAGAAATAAACTTTAACGTTCTCCCTATTGCTCTTCTTCTTTTAAGATATAAACAGAAATGTCTCATTCCTTAATCCAGAAAGGAGCTACCAATTACTCTGGTTCTGAAGCTTCGTCTGACAAGTACCGTTAACAGCAATACTGGTTTCTGTGAAGTGCAGCAGGAGCTAGCTATAGGCCTCCAAAAGCTTGTTAAAGCCACTCACTGCACAGCTCCATGCTTTGTATTTTAATGACACCAAGGTTGGAAGGAAAAAAATAAATGAGGCACACACAAAAAATAAACTCACAAAACTCAGAGGAATAATAGACAAAAAATTTCCAAGTCCTGCTCCCTGCCAGCCCCAGCCCTAGCATTGCAATAAAGTAGGCTGCACTGGAATAAATTGGCTCCTTTAATAATAGGATTAAATATTCAAGTTTGGACTCAGACTCAGTGATTTCATGTTAGAGAACCAGGGATTCTGGATTTCAGTCACAACTAATGTTCCCAGATAACAGACTGCCAATATAGTGAAATATTAGTGAAACATATTTAATATGTATGGTTCTATCTCTTCCATCTCCTCCTTAGAAGACACCAAAATACTCTGAAAACGTTAAATAAGACTTACTGAAGTGAGGTAGGGGACAAAAAAACAAGTCACAATGTTAGAAAACAGTTGTTCTACATCTCCCCCCATTCCCCGCCATGCTTCTTTTTTTCAGGCTATAAAAGAACCAAAGGAGCAAACCACTAATCAGCTGGAAGAAGCCTGCTCAAGCCCTTCATTAACAGAGCTGGCCTTTGAGTGAAGGAGATCCATCAGACTTCTCTCTCTCCCCCCTTCCCCACAACCCCATTCCCATGTCTAGCCTTTCTCCTTCCCAAAGTAGCCCTGAAAATAAACTGCTATAAATGGACTGCTAGCATCACAAATGAGTGAACAAGCAGTCAGTCCCCACTTCCATACACACACTCTTAATAACAAACCACGATTGCAAAATTGTTTCAGTATCCCATAGCCTGGCTCTAGGGTGCCTAGCACTATGTGTGGATTGGCAAGGCTCTGTTGCATCAGAATGGGAGCAGCTAAAACCCATTGTGCCAACTCACGGACAGCTGCAGTGCAGTCACCTTTAGGTAAGAGCTAGACAGCAATGGAAAATAGCTGACCCAGCCTGTCCCTTTAAAACCCCAACCAAGCAGACAAAGGCCTCAAAAGCTCTTCTCGAAAAGTTATGATTTTGGCCCAGGGTGCTCTTCAAAAATCTGTTGCTTCAGAGAAAGTAGAGTCCATTTCTGGGAAGCTGTTGATCTTTGATTTAAGGGTTTCCACAAAAGGGCACAAATTACACAGTGTGGAACCTGAATTGAAAGAAACTGCAAGACATGTTCAAAACTGGCAAATCTCTTACTAAAACAGCTCTCTGACTTAAAGCACATTGGAAGCATTTGGGGCCAAGTTAGGGTTCAGAATACCCTCGGAATACTAGATGATATTGATTCTGAGCCCCAGGCCACAATATAGCTTATCTTTAAGCACCTGTGACTGGACCCTGAAAAATATCCCATATATCTGTAAATAGTTATAGGACTTTATCTTCTTCCTTGTTTTTGCATATAAAAGAGACAGCATTATAATCTATAGCTTGTCTGATACATGTAACAAGGGAGTAAATCCTATAAGCAGCTAATGCAATACCGCCTATTAACTCACCAGTTCAATAAAATACTGTGGCCCCTTTGCCCAGGAGGTTAATCAGTATTTGGGACCTGGTCAGGATGCCGCCATTAGAAGGAGATATATCACAGTAAACTCTTTCATATCCGGCAGCCCTGGGACCAGAAGGTTGCAAATATTCTGGATAATAGAGAGAATAACAAGGTCTGTGATTGACTAAATATTAAAGATAGGCTTGATGGCAGCCATTAATGCCTTCTTCCTTAGTTGGAGCCCTACCACACACGCACATCAGTTTGTATTTCAAACAGGCACATGAACAGGGATAAGTAGAAACAGTTATGTTAATATCAGAAAAATACTGACTCTTTTTAAAACAGTGAATAGTGTCCAAAATGCATTCATAAAAGAAATATCACCAAATACAGTATGTGTACTGCGGGGCAAGCTAAGAATATATTCACAAGGAAAAATAGGGAGAAAACAGAGTAATCTCTTTCCATTTCCTTTCTTAACTTGTTGGTTGTTCAGACTTGTGCTCATATACCTTTACGCAGAATGACCACACTGCACTGTGAAGGGAGTGGGGATTGTTGGCCTGCATGGATAGGGAACAGTATAACACTTTACCAGTAGGAGAGAGGGCTGTAGTGAGAAAGGCAGATAGAACCCACTGTGAATGTGCAATCGACCAGCATGACCACTGCTGACTCATCCCCCAGGCAGTAAGAGCTGGGTGTTAGTAAAGGGCAAGCTTGCTGGGACCAGGCAGTGCAGCAGGTAGGACAGTGAGCAGCTGCTTCTGAGACTGGAAGCCCTGTAGTGCTGTGGAAACAAAGTGGATTGGATCACCCAGCCATAAGGGTTGTCCCAGACATTTAATAATAAAGTTTCAGCCTGGCTGGGATGACTTAGTTGGGGTTGATCCTGCTTTAAGCAGGGGGCTGAACTAGATGACCTCCTGAGGTCCCTTCCAGTTCTGTGATTCTATGAAACCTGCAGCTCCATGCAGCGACTCCTGTGCTTCTTTCAGTATTGCTAGACAAGAGTCTGCACCAAGAAAAGCTATCCAACAACACAGACAGCTGTCACCTTATTGTATTTTCAAACACAAATCTTGTATCTTGCCTAAATCAAATTTCTGTTTTCATTCCATAATGACAGTTTCACCCCTCTCATACTCATATTTCACATTTCAGCTTTCAAAAATATTACACCAAAACAAAACAAAAATTATTAAAGAAAATCACATAAAAATAATAATTAAGCAGAAATGAGTGGGGTTGTAAAATTACACTTGCCAGAAAGGATCATTAGATCTCTTGGTAGGACAGCCCATAGATCACAGGCCAATACGTTACACACACTTTCCCCGTAATTGAGTCCAGTAACTTCATAATCATCATCAATAAGCGTCGGCTCACTGCCCGTTGGTGTCTGATGCCTCTCTCACTATTCCCTTCCATCTTTCCCTATCTAGTGCAGAGTGGCTTAGTTTCTGTAGACTAGCTCCGCACCAATCTACTACATCATCTATCCATTCTCTGTGGGGTCTGCCTCTTCTATTCGAACCATCCGTTATGCCGAATACTAGGGTCTTGATTTTTCATTTGTTGTTGATTCTGCAAATATGTCCAAATAGTTGTAGCTTCCATTTTATAACCTTCTGCAGCAGGTTCTCTTTCGGCTGTATCTTCCTATATAATTCCTCATTGGTGACCTTCTGCATCCATCCTATTCTCAGAATCTTTCTATAACAACTCCTTTCGAACACCAATACTCTTCTTTTCGAATCTTTCGTTATCACCCATGTCTCACATCCGTACAACGTGCTGCTGAATACACACGTTTTCAAGATGCCCAGCTTTGTTCTTAAGCTAATTGCTTTGCTTTTCCAGATTTTATCCATCACCTTCAAGCTTGCTCTTGCTTTTGCTATTCTAGTCGCTATTTCCTTCTTACAGTCTAGATCATACATTATGTTGCTCCCCAGATATGTGAGTTTCTCTACATTTTCTAGTTCAATACCATCCACACTGATCTTCCTTCCTATTTCCTTACCTCCAAATACCATTGTTTTTATTTTATCGATGTTCATAATAAGTCCGTACTGCCTCCCTTCTTCATTTAACACCTGCACCGCTTCTGCTAGCTTCTCCTCATCTCCCTCAACAACAACTATACCATCTGCAAACCTCAAGTTGTTAATTTTTTTCCCATGCACAGATATCCTTTCTACCTCTTTCTTGATCTTGTCCTTCGCTCTCTCCAGATGTGCGATCAAGATACTTGGCAATCTTGGATCTCCTTGTCTTGTACCTCTACTTTTTGGCAAAAGCGTAGCTTCTGAGAAAACATAGATGCTGAGGAGACTCCCTTTCAAAGGTATGCACCTTGGAGCTGTCACATATCAAACCTGATTGGCCTATGTCAATGTATATTACCTTACTGAAGACTGAAAACCTGGTTTTAAGAGGGGACAGCTGTACATGGGATTGAGAGGTAGGGACTCTGGAGTTCCATTCCCAGGTCTGATAGCAATACTTCTATGGCTCTGGGGAAGCTATTTAACCCTGTGCCTCATTTGTCCCATCAGTACAAAAGAGACAATACCTACCACCTCACAGCAACACTGAGGCTGTGTCTATACTAGCGTCTCCCCTCGAAAGGGGGATGCTAATGAGACACTTAGGGATATGCTAATAAGGCATTGCAATGAATGTACAGTACCTCATTAGCACAATGGTGGCTGCAGCACTTCGAAAGTGCCGCTTTCAATTGTGCAGGGCTTGACTACATGGGGCCCTTTTCAAAAGGACTCCGTGCACTTCGAAATCCCCTTATTCCTACAACCAAATAGGAATAAGGGGATTTCGACGTCTATGAGGTCCTTTAGAAAAGGACCCCGTATAGACGAGCCACACGTGACCAAAAGCATATTCTCTGCAGTGCCTCATTAGCGTACCCTGAAGTGTCTTATTAGCATCCCTCTTCCGAAGGGGGGGCTAGTGTAGACATAGCCTGAGGGTTAATTAAATGCTTGCAACCCATATTGAGGAAAAGAAATGGAACTAAAGTACTGCTCATGTTTAATTAATCCCTGCCATTTACTTTTTAATTTATTTTTAGGTGTGCACACCTCCCCAGGCCACCTTCTATACAACATTTATTGTTTGCCCCCTCAAGATCAGTGGGATGAGAGGTCACAGACACTGATCTGACCCTGAAAATATTACAGGACCAGGACCACATGCAATGAGATGGACTGTTTTACTTTCAAACTGCTGCCAGAACTTACATTTACAGATGGAGGAAGTGTTCTAGAAGTCTTTGAGCATGGGAGAGTGTTGAGATGGGCATCTATATTCTGTGAGTCATGAACAAAGGGTGGGGGAAACAGAGCAGAATGGGACTGATCTGGGTTCTATTCCTGGCTTTGCCATTGGCCTGCTGAGTATCTTTGAGCAAGTCACTTGCCCGCTCTCATGTGCCTCTGCCCGCATCTATGTCATGGGCTAATGAGACTTTCCTCCTGTGTAAAGCACTTGGGAGAGCTACTGATCTCAAGAACTGTATGTTATTATCAGTCAAAATCCCGGTATTTGGCAACATGGGAGAAACGCACTTCAACCCTGGGCTTGGGGACAAGGAGTGAAAAGTTGCTAAACTGTGCATGGGGGGAGAGATAGGGAAGAAAAAAAGCTTTTTTTTCATACAACATGAAGGAGTTATAGCTGGCAAGAAACGTCAGAGACAGCAGCGAAGGGTTCTACAAATAGGTCATACCAGAAAGTAAGACTGGAGTTGATGTGTGCCCATTGCTCAGTGGCGAAGGTGAGTTGGCAACTAGATACAACAGGAAGGCAAAGCTGTTCCATGCCTGCTATGCACAGAGATAAAATTCAAAGGGACCTTGATAAATTGAAGAACTGAGCTACAGACAACAAAACGAAATTGAACTAAGACCAATGTAAGCTGCTACACCTAAGGAGGAAATACTAATATATAAATACAGAAAAGGGAATAACTGGCTTGGCAGCAGCACTGCTGAAAATGATCTGGGAGCTGCAGTGGATCACAACCTCAATATAAGTCAGCAATGCAATGCTGGTGCAAAAAAAGTCAATGCAATTTTAAGGTGCATTAAAAGAGCACAGCATATCATCAAGGGAGATGATAGTACTGCTTTACTCGGCACTGATTAGACCTTAGTTGGAGCACCGTATCCAGTTTTGATCCCCAATATACAGAAAAGATATAGAGAACCTGGAAAGGAGCCAGAGGTGACTGACAAAGCTGATCAAAAGGATGAAATGCAAGCCATATAAGCAAACACTGAAGGAAAAGGATATGTTTAGTTCAGAAAAACTGAGAATAAAAGGGGGGACAAGATAATGGGCTTCAGCCACTTAAAAGGCTCCTATACAAAAGATGGTGAGAAGCTGTTTTCTCTTATTATGGAGGGCAGGACAGGAGACAGGCTTGAAACTACAGCATCACAGATTCAAGTTAAATCGCATGAAAAATTCCTGTTAGAACAGTAGGACAATGGAGCAGGCTGCCTCAGCAAGTTCTGTAAGCTTCTCCAGTGGAGGTTTGCAAATGGAGCCTGGTTAACCATCTGTCTGGGGGGGCTTAGACACTAATCCTGGATCTCGGCAGGGGGTCAGACTAAATGATCCCATCAGTCCCTTCTAACCTTATGATTCTATGTATGATAATGGCTTAAGTAATAATATTTTTTCTGTCATTCAGCTTCTATTTTATGCTGTTGAGGTGGGAAGCAAAGGGATATTTCTTGTGTTTCAGAAAGACATCCTGACACAGGATGTCAGAAACCTCCCCTGGAAGATACTGAGGTACTTAGTAGGCAATCTTTCAATCCACTCAAGGCATATGCAGTATGCATTTGAAGGCAGGTGAATTAATAATAGCAGTGAGCAAAGTTATTAAGAGAGCATTTTCTTGAATGAAAATTATTTATTTTCTCCCCTTCCCTCCTTAAATATAGGCCCATTTTAATTAACTGCCTTTTATAAGTTGTGCATCCCCTACTATAATGAAACAGCTCTTGGTGAAAGCTACTGGATAGCGCATACTCTGATAAGGAAAACAATGGGTTATATATATTTCAACATGAATCCACATACAGAGTTAGAAATGTAGAACTGAATCTTGTGGACACACCTCCAAAGGAAGTAATAAGACCTGCATTTCTCCACTGGCGCATATGCAGTCTTATACTATAGGCTGGTTAAAATAGCCCCATAACCCCACTGTATATACTACAGTTTATAACATTGTTACCATTGGTGGACAACAACTGGTTCAAATTTTCTATTTAGGTACCCTCTGGAGATTGCAAGAAATAGGGCCACTAAACAACACTTCTTGCAGAACCACTGATGAAACACAACTTAGCAACAGTGGGCTTTAACATATACTGGCTGCTGGTATTCTAAACACCAAGTCATCTTGCTCTACTCAGAGCAGTCACACACACTAACTGAAGAAGACTGCATGAGCCCTTTCTACACTATTTCTGTCATCTATGCTATTGGTGCAGCTCCATCCAGGGCAACAATGCAACAAAGAAAAATCCCACTGTAATGAAGGGGTTGCTGGGTACAAGTAACAGTACATAAACCCCAGGATCTTCCTGCTCTCTCTATCCCAATATCCGTTGTATTATGGGTCACTGAGGGGTTAGATTAGACAGTAATAAAAACTTCTGAGCACTGTCTAAACTACAGATAACTGTGTTGCCATCAAGAGTGGCACTGCACCAGCAAAGACTTATGGATTCGAAAGTTTGTTGAGCACACATACTCATAGGGCCTCATCCTGCACTCCCCACTCACACAAAAAGCCTTCTGAGTTCAACTAGACATTTGCCTGAGCAAAGCAGGACCAGGTCAATAAAGAATGCAGGATCCCACTCTCACGTTTTATTAATAAGTGTTTTATTGACATTAATTTTCATATGACTGAGCTGCATGGTCTCAATGGAAAGCTGTGGTACCTTTGCCATTTTGCATCATATAAAACTACATGATCTTTCGCAACCAAAACAACATCTGCGCTTCTGTTTATGTTGGATGCTGTTCACTGAACTGGTGCTGAACTTGTTTCCCTCCCCCACACTAGCAGAGGCGCTGTCTCCTACTTTTAAAGCAATAGCCCTTCTTTAAAAATCTAATTTCCATGAAACCATATAATGAAAGGATTGTGAATATCTTTCAGTAAATATTTAATAAATATGAATAAAATAAATAAATTAATAAATATTAATTTAATAAAGCAAATTTAAAATGTAAATAAATAGAATGAGACTAGCTACATAAATCAATATTTAGGCTTAGGATAAGTCAATTAAAAACTCAACAAACAAAAGCAATATCACGTTAATTCAACCATAAGCTTACTGCAAGAATAAACGTCCTATTCTCCAAATGTTAAGCAAAATAAATACTAAATTTGTAGTTACTGCTTTTTGTGCCAACCTTCAATATATTTCATGAAGAAAGCATGATTTAGCACTTCATTACTGCTGAATGTAATCAAATTAACATAAAAATGTACCCCAATAATGCATTTATATGACATCGTTTAAGGACTGACTTTGGGATTTTAAAATAACTGACAATTCTGTCATATTCTAATGTCACATAGCAAAGTGCTTGATTAGCACCTACTAATTGAACATGTTGGTGCCATCGCTTAAATAGATTTCTAATACAAGCTGTGCCTGGGTATGGGCTGTAAATCAATGCCAAAGTCAATAAAGTTATGACTGCTAAACCACTGTGTCCTGCCTGAGCGTAATGAAACATAGTAGGTGTTTCTATCCAAACTAAAGTGTTAGCCAGTGCAAAAGCACAACTTGAAACTAAATACTTAATCACACAGGACAAGTATAATCATCCTTAGTGCTCCGTACTAAGCTACTGAAGACAAGTCTACTCATCCTACTTACCTTCTCCTTCATGAAAAATGGAATCTTTCTTTCCTTTGCCAAACAAAACCCTTTTCCACCTCCTTAGTCCCTGCCCTCCAGATCTCTCCCAAGCAGAATGAAGATATCCCTGTATTCCAACTGACTCCCAGTCCCCACCTTCCTTCCACTGTATGCTGTATGCTCACTCTTCTCTATGACTATTTAACCTTTTGATGTGACCAACCCCCTGCATCCACCATCCTTGCTAGTTCCCAGTCATGAACCATTAGCAGGTGTCAGACTGTGACATGAGACTCAGGGAAAAATTAATTCTGCCCCAGAATTCCAAACCACATCTGCTTCCTCATGACATGTGCAAACCCTAGTACTTTCCAAATTACCTTGGAAATGAGCAAGGTCCCAAGGATCAGCCCCCACAAATAAGTTGGTTTATACAGGGTAAACAGAAACAACAACAACAACAACAAAACCCTTAGTATTTATAAAGATTTTTTCATGTGTAGCTCTCAATCCATTTCACAAAGGTGAGGGAGCATTTTCCCCTTTCTTTTATGGGGATGCAAATTCAAAGTCAAATGACTTGCCAAAGTGGCCCAAGAAATCAGTGTCAGAGCTGAGATCAGAACGTAGGTCACTTGTTTCCAATTGCAGCATTAAAACTTTTAAGAAATAAAGCGTAGGAACTTGCATGTGGTAGATTTCTTCAAACTGGGGACCAGAAACGTGTCTAACATCTTAATCTCTTTGATAAGATGTTGCAGGAAACCACAACTGTAGAATGAAGATGGCATGGTACCTACAGCAGCACCATGTTCCTAAGCTCTCCTAGCCCTGCTCTAATTCATCACTACTGAAAAGCAGGATACAATCAAAGCAGGGGGGATACTCAAGCTTCCCTACCTCATTTGAGTCTGAAGTGACTCTTCCTGGACTTGTTTAGTTTCAAAATAGCAGCACTCTGCTGTTTATTCTCAGAACAGAAAACATTAGGCAAACTCTCAGGAAAGGAATGGTACAAATATGTGGCCATGTCTTTCAGAGATGCTTCTGACAGATTTGATGTTTTTGATGTCTTTTCAGTTCCCCAACTGAAGAATGAACGATGAATGAAAAATCAAGACCTTAGTATCTGGCATAATGGACAGTTCAAACAGGAGAGGCAGACCCCACAGAGAATGGGTAGATGACATAGTAGATAGGTGCAGAGCTAACCTACAGAAACTAAGCCACTCCACACTGGACAGGGAAGGATGGAAGGAAATGGTGAGGGAGGCGCTGAGCCCATGGTTGTTGATGATGATGATGATGAATTATAAGTAACAATATTTACTACACATGATGGTTGCAGAACAATGATATTGTAATTTAAGCCTCATCACTCATGCCATAGCGTACAGGTACTTCCATGTTACTGTCCCAGGACCATTGTTTTTATGTTTTAAATTCTTAATAGTATAATTTAAATTAGTCTCCAGTTCCATTAACTGTTAGCAACCATAACCAAAGTTGCTGGCTGCATCTTTCTGGTGACTGTGTGAGGTACACAACTGGCCACCAGAATGACTGGACTGAGCATGTGGTAGGTACATCTCAATCTGGTGAACATAACAACATGTGGGAAAAAACACAGATGAAAACAAAGGTATTCAAATTAAAAGGTCTCATTTGAACTGGTGACAGGAGAGTGAAAGTAACCTACTGGAAAACAGGGCATGAAACATGTCCAGTATATAAATTCTGAAGGATCCTCAGAGAGCAGATACAGCGCAGAGGGGAAAATGTCAAACAATAAAATTAAAACCATATCTGGCACATAAATTAGGCTCACAGTCATAGCTGTAAGGCATACAGTAAAAGGGCAGTTGTCACAACCCGACATCAAGGTAAGAAAACAAAACAAGAAACAAACACATTTAGAAATGCCATCACAATAACCTACGCAGCAACTGTTACAGGAGACCTTCCAACATGCCACAGCACTAAAGAAATGGACCAAAATTCAGTTGGACAAGCTGGTAAGGGCAATACAGCAGTGAACTAAGCTCACTGTAGCAATTAAGTAAAACCACAACGTGGGGACAAACAAAAACTATTGTCCTTAAGAGTCAGGGCCAGATTCTGCATGGCCCTCTTCCCCACTCCTCACTTGCATGGGCTGAGACTGCTAAATTGCACCTTAGGCAAAGCTGTGGCATGCCTTCCCTCCTACGTGCACCAGGCATGCCTTCTCACTGTGGGCTGTGCAGTAAAGTTATGCTCAACCCCTTAATCATAACAGAAAAATATCTCCTATTTTGATGTCTCCTTTTCTGAAAAAACTCTGGTTACCTTATTACTAATGCAATCTCCTAACCCACATCCAATATGTTTGTTTGCTTGTCCTGACACATCCTGCATGATACAGAGACTGACAAAACTCTAGGGAAGGTGTGTGTGTGTGTCTATATATATATATATATATATATATATATATATTTTGGCTAATTGTCTGTACAACTCCTGGTGCATGGGACTCTGATTATAGTCCCTGCTATAATATAAATAAGAAGCTGTAATAGTAGAAACCAAATAATACCAATAAGTATGGGCTAAATCATGTAGTCTCTATTCAAGCACAACAGGGACTGAGGTCCTAACTAAGGACAGCAGGATTTGGCCCTATATGGTAAATGTACTCCTGCAAAAGCCTGTGAGTACTGCTAATTCTCATATTTTTGCCTGCAGTACCCAGACTCCCAGGTTTTTTCTTCCCTCTTAAAAACTTGGCTTTCTGGGCTATGGCTACACGGCCAAGTTATTTCAGAATAATTTTGGCATTGTGTAAATGACACACACACAATTTTGAAATAAACTTGAAAGAGCGGGTGCATTATTTCAAATTCTAGTAAACCTCATTCCCTGCAGAATAACACCTATTTTGAAAATAAGGCCATAATGGGCTCCAATGGCACTATTTCCAAATAGAGCTATGGACCTGGAAATGCTATTTCAAAACAGGTGAATGCATTTTGCATGCAGTTGTGTTATTTCGAAATATCCATTTTGAAATATCTTAATTTGGAATTGGGTTGTTGTGTGGATGCAACCCCTACAGTCCTTGGGAGAGAATTTCAGCTTTCATAACACATTTAATTTCTATCTCTTGGGATTATGAAGCAAATGTGAAACATCACAAGAAAGCAATTCAAACAAACACACAATGATCTGGAAATCAAACTCATGCTTTTTGAATGGCAGGTACTGGCAATACTGAAAAGTTTACAGACTGGGTTAGAAAGCTGGGACTATTGCAATGCTGAAGCATCAGCTTGTTGGAGGCTTGAGAGCCTCCAGGCATGTTGTAAGCCACTGGAACAAGTGTGATTGCTGTCTGCTGATTTACTCCCAGTAAGATAAAGAAGGAAAGTCTCATGCATCATGATATCAATGTGCCGTGTAATCAAATTTAGAAACAGCCCCAGGCTGAAGAGAAAACTGTAAGCAAAGTGTGGTGAAGATGTAGTGAAACTGGCAAATGCTCTCAGCTGCCCAGGAAATGGCTCTGCTCGCTCAGGAGCTGAGGAAGGAAATCAACCTCCTCTCCAGGAGTGAAGGACCTCAGGCAGTGGTTTTGCTCTGTGTGAGAGGCAGTCTTGGCAGGAGTCAGGGAGGTCACGCACATGCACTGGGCAGCAGAGACCAGGGGGCTCCTTATTGTATGGTGCAAGTGTAGGCTGGAGGTGGGGGAAGCTATAAGACTTGCAGGACCTGACCCTGTGGATTCTCCTTTCCTCTGCTACCCCATGAGGGAGATGTGTGCAAGAGCCATGGTAACTACAGTAGTCTCTGCAGAGTGTCAGATGAGCTGCTAAAAGGGTCCATCCCTGCTGCCTTCCAACAAGTATTCCCTGTGCTTTAACTAGATGCTGGAGATTGGGTATCCTTCACACAAAATGCCAACTGGAGCAGAAGAATATCCTTGACATCATATTTAAACTATTAAAGAGCAATTTTTTTCTGCCCAGTAACAGAAGGACTGTGCACTAATCAGTGGCAGATGCACCAGCTCACAAAGCCCTGTGTTGTGTGTAAAATCATTAAACACTTAAATATTTAAAATCTTCATCATTTAAGTGGCTTGGATTGCACCATTATGATGTCTGTCAATGTCAGCTGTTATCCACAACACTGTTTAATTAATTTCTAATAAATTCTACATGTGGGGATTTTTAATGGAAAATGTAAATATTCTCCTGCATTGTTTGCAAACCAAAACACCGCAGGGCTGAACTAGTGCAAGAAAACTGAAATGTGAAACTGACTACAAGTGAAATTGATTCACCAGTTTGTGTAGAATGAGATTGATTTTTAAAATTCAAATTTAACGGATTTAAGTTGCAGATAAACACGTCTCTGTGAAAAAAAAAACCAAACAGATCCGAATCTGTCCCTATAAAACCCCAGATTCTGATGCTGAATGTTGTTAGTCGCCTATTGCTGAGACCCTGATAGCTGTTCTGTTTGATTACACATACTCTGCACAAATAGCATCTAATTTTGATTCATGTAACATCTTTCACATTCGATGTAACAAAATTCTGTTCTGTATCATCTGTCATAAGGGATAAAGCCACAGGACTTCAAAAATGTGCAATCTGTTGCATTTTTTTTAAAATTACTAATACTTAGGCATACAGAAAAAGCAGAGATTGAATACATATTGGAAAATTTACTCTTTCTCTCTCTCTTGCTCGCTCCATGATTCTGTTTAAACCTCTACAAATATGTCTATCACTGTTGAAAAAGATCAAACAGTAAATTTGGGCACATTTAAAGATACCTTGCAGTGGTGTAATAAATTCTTTATACATTTACAATTACATTCTATGTCATATTGCTACTACTTCTGCTATATTCCAAAGTGATATTTTGTGTTTTAGAGATTACAGAATAATGTACTTCACACCGAATCAAACAACTCTATGGTTAGAGCTGTTCTACTGCCTGCAGAGTTTATATTCGATACTTGGTTGGTGAAATCTAAGTACAGAACTCACAACACCTTTGTAACATGCCTCTTAACAGACTGCCCTGAGGTGGATACTCACGCTCTTGACCCATTCAGACTGCTTGGCAATGTGCATATTTTGGGTACTCAGAGAAAAAAAAATTAAGACTTCTGACAGCTAAGTTTTGGAAAGAAATTTGTCAAGGAAAGTATATATATAGGTGCCTTCACAACCTCTCTCTTCAACATTCATAGTGCTATTCACAAACAACAAAGTGTGAAAGGTATGAGCTCTGCACAAGAAATTACCTTTTTTAACTACATGGCTAACACATTAAGATTTATAACCTTACCAAGTCCTTTGGGGTGCCTGTCACAAGTTACATAAGCAGTACTCTCATAGATAAGGATATATTATTATTCCATAATGCAGCCAGTGAAGCTTTGCTATTCCTGAGTTGCTGAACGGAGCAGTCATACACTAACACTCTGTGGTGCTCTAATGCATGCTTTGACGTGGTAAACAAACATATTTTCCTGTTTCCAGGTTTATTGTGTTCAGGAGTATTCACTAAAAGGAGCTCCTTACTATCTGCAAACATCTATGTCAAACAGCATTACTGCTGCCACATGATTTATCCAAACATGTATTCATCACACTTAAACCAGATGTCACCCATGTGGATGACAGATGAGTAATTTGCCACCAACAGCTTTTGTTTATTCCTGCAATACATTCAGACGGTGGCTCCCTAAATTGGCAACATGCTTCTCCTATTTCAAGAAATGCAAATAAATGTATGACTAATGAAGTATTCAATCATGCATCATTTCAGAATGCTGGGGTGCAGAGTGCCAAGAGTTTCTTTCATGGTTTTACTCCTTCACTGTGTGTCCAATTTGGAGTGTGAGCGTGACTTGGCTTTCAGTGTTATCTCTCTCAGGAGAAAATACTAATAATGGACCTAAATTCTGCTATTGGTTTTCTGTGTCAGCACCTATTATTACTGATATAGTCAAAGTGTGCCCAAGATCCATGAACCAGAAGAGCAAATGTGGCTTTTCAGTGCATTATTTAGTGTGTATATTATTCCCCCAAAGCTGTATTGGGTGTATGCTTGGCCTCCAAGGCAAAATTAACTACATACCAGCAGTAAAAACTGCATGAGTTTTCCTATATTTAAAAAACACAATAGAAACAATGCACAATTGTGTTTCCTTCCTCCACAGTTAAACTACAGACTAGGTGAAGATATTCATGACTTCTGCATGATTTAACCAGATGGCTTAAAGCTGGAGTTATTTTTGACTCTTCAGTTCTACAGGTCAGAGCATTTTCACTGAAAACAGCATGTATCTTTCCCTGTTTGGGGTGGAATTCAACCATGTTCAGAAAGCCACCAAAGAGGCTAGGAACCAATTGAAGTTTTGAGTGACATGCAGGTTTTGTTCCAGCCTTCTGCATTGGGCTCAATTTCTCTGTCTGCCAACATCACCCACTTCCTGGTTCACACTCAGGTTGCATCTACACTATGAGATAAATTCGAATTTAATGCAGCTCGCTCGATATTACCATGTGACTGTCTTCACTGTAAATACCAGTAGCTTGATTTACGGCTCACTAATATCGATATTACTATATCGTCAGTACCTGGTGGGTATAGCATCAAGCTTGAATTCAAAAGTCCAGTTAAAGGCCAGGACCAGAAAGCCTGTGGCTGTGGGGTCATGCTTGTATGAGAGCCTGAGAAATGTCTTTCTTTGCTATTTGCACTGTGAGCACATCTACTCATCACAAATAGACCCAGCACGGAGTTCTTGGTTCTGTCTCTACACTTCTTATTTTTTTCTTCACTACCTGGCACAGACCCCTGCCCCACCACACCACGTGGCAGGGAAGCTATCGTGGGGGTCACGCTTGCTTAAGAAGCCAAGAAACTCAGTGGTTTACATTTGTGTGCAAACTCCTTGCCCTCCCCCACAGGTGCCACGCAGTCAGAGTCTTTCCCACGCTCAGCCACATCATGTGGGTAGCCCCCCAACACAATAAAAGGATGTGGCTGCCATTTGGTGCTGACCATGCTTCCAGGCAGCACCACGTCTTTGCTTGCATGTGGTTAGGGCTCCAAGGGTGGGAAAGAATTTCGGGAATTGCTGCCCCCGGGGTAAAGTCTCCCACTGTAGCAAAGATAACTGGGGGCTTTCAGCCACCCTGGGGAGGTCTCCCTCTGCCGCTAAGATAGCTGGGGGGACTACTTCAATTGGTCCCCCACTGAACTGCCCACACTTCTAGCAACTGGCCCCACACCAAAATTATATCTGGGGGGCTTGATGCCACTGGGAAAAGTCTCCCCAGGCAGGAAAGAATTTTGGGGGCTTGCAGATGCTGAGGCTGAGTCTCCCATGGTGGCTAAATTATTAAATTTTTAATTATAGAGACATGCATCTCCTAGAACTGGAAGGAACCTTGGGAGATCATCTAGTTCAATCCCCTGCCCTCTTGGCAGGACCAAGCACCATTCCTGGCATCTATTTGCCTAAATCCCTAAATGGCCTCCTCAAGGACTAAGCTCACAACCCTTTGTTTAGGGGGAAAATGCTCAAACCACTGACCTACCCTTCTCCCCAGGAAGTACCTGTGGAGATACATCTGTCTCATAGAGCTGGAAGAGACCTTCAGAGGTTATTAAGCCCAGTTCTCCACACTCACAGCAGGACCTATCACCATTGCTGAGGCTTTTTTTTTTTAAATGTATTTCCCCCAGATCCCTAAATGGCCCCCTTGAGGGCTGAGCTAACCACCCTGGGTTTAGCAGGCCAATATTCAAACCACTGAGCTATCACCACACCCTTTCTGTGGCTAAGATATTAAGGGGGACTAATTCAACTGGGCCCCCACCAAGGGACCAGTGGGGCTGCTGATGCTGGGGGAAGTCTCCCCCACAGCTCAGATAGATTGGGGGGTGGTCTACTTCAACTACGTCAACCAGCTCAGCAGCCGCAGACCACAGCACCTCCCCCACCACCAAAAAATATTTTCGGGAGCTTGCTGTCCATAGCAGACACCTGCTGGTTTGATGTTTCTGTTATAAAATCATTATGCTAACATTTTCTGTCTGTCTTCATGCTTTGACCCACCCAAAAAACACAGGAGGGAGGGCCAGTTGAGATTCCTATTTCCGTTATAAGTTCAGTGTGTCCTCCATGTTGGCAATGTCTGCGTAGCGAAGAGGGAAGACAAAGTTCTTTTTTCCTAGATTTTTCTATCCTCTTTCTTCTACCTTTGAAAACACAGTCTGTCCCTTCGTTATTTTCAGGGATTGGATGCAATCACAGGAGGTGGGACAGTGAGTGGACGGCCAGTTGAGAACACAGCCTGAGCACAGAAGCCTTGTAGTACACCAGAAAGCCCAAGACCCTCCCCTCAGCAACTCTATTTTCTCAAAAACTTTCCTATGTTCCCTTTCTTCAAACTTTTCAGGGTCCCTGCATTATTTTCAGGGATCAGCTGCAATCACGGGAGAGGGGACACTCAGTGGATGGCCAACTGAGAATTCAGTTACAGAAGAAAGAGATTTCTGTAAACCTTTTTTTGCCATGTCTGTGGATGCCCTACTTTTCCTTCCTTCCAATGGGAAAAACGGATGTTTGCTTAGCACGGGAGGGGAATGAGGAAAATACAATGTGGGAAGATGATGTCAAAGACCAGCGAAAATACTCAGAATGCTACAGGGATGAGGGAACTGTGGGATAGTTTCCCACAATGCACTGCTGCAACAGTCGATGTTTGCCAATTGAGTGTGGCAGCAATAAGTCGACTTTGTGAGGAGCATGTGAGGAGGTAAGGATAGTCAAAATTGAATTTATAAACAAAATCAATATTAATAAATTTAAATTTATGTTGTAGTGTAGATGCAGCCTGAGTGTCACAGGATCCTTTTTAACAGCAACCAGCAACTGCCATAACTGGGCTACTAAGTAACAGAGAGGGAGCCATGCTAGTCTATATACTATCAAAACAAAAAGCAGTCAAGTAGTACTTTAAAGACTAGCAAAATAATTTATTAGGTGAGCTTTCGTGGGACAGACCCACTTCTTCAGACCATAGCCATACCAGCATAGACTCAATATTTAAGGCACAGAGAACCAAAAACCATAATCAAGCAGGACAAATCAGAAAAAAATGATCAAGGTGAGCAAATCAGAGAGTGGAGGGGTGGGAAAGGGCAAGAATTTGGGCTACTAAGTAGTTTATATTTCTTAATACACAGAACTTGGTCTCTTTTAGATGACATGTTTTCTATAGACTGTAAGAAGTAAACGATACATAGGGTGTATTTATTTTCAATTTAAATTTCAACTTTTAAACAATTTTCAGACTATTTTAGGAGAATTCTTGCTCTGTAACCTTTAAAGATCTACTGTTTCACTTACAATCACATTTCTATCTCATTCTTAACAGATCTGAAATCATGCAGGATGCAATTCACAAGTTGACGAGCACCTTTATGTACAGCATTGATTATTACAATGTATTTTAAAAATTGAACTACAACCTTGTAACAGTTGAAAGACACAGGTCTAACTAAAGGGAAGGGATTATTTCAAGATTTATTGAACATAGAGGACTGACTGAACCATGACCAGCAAAAACCAGCAGTTCAGGATATCAGACTTCATTCATTGCATAAATCCCTTCACAAAAGTCTTTTTTCAGACAGACAAATTGGAACACATTCAAATCAAGTGGTCAGCCATGCTTTAAGTGAGATGTATGCAAAGTTGGATAACTAAATCAGTCATAAACTTAACACATCAGGTTTCTGAACTGAAATGAAAAACAGAGTAATACCACATTAGAAATATTTTAGTAGTCTTTTTGCCTAAAACATGGTGGGATTTTCTGGTTAGCTATTCAGGAACTATACATAGATGTTGGTGCAATGAATGAGACACCTGATGATAGATTTGCAATTTTGTTCAATACAGTGGTGTGGGGAGAAGAAGAGAAATGTGAAGTAATTATCAAAGCTAAGCATCAAGTTTTATCCTGTGTGTGCAAAATTAAACTGCTGTGTTCTAAGTTACTGAGACATTTTCTAGGTTATAAGAAGAAGGCTTTGAGATTGTTAATCATATGCTAATGTTCTAATTGAAGTCTCTGCTTTGAAGTGATAGTTTCTAAAATTGCTCCTTTTTACAGTCCACATAATAAAGCTCTTTTCAGATTACTAAACATGTTACTGAATGATTAACTTTTCCAACAAAATAATGAGATCTTGACAAAGAGAAAAAAATCACAAAATGTTTGTATGTAAATGCATCGGCTTAGATATGTGGCAGAAATACGACGTGAAATTGGGGCTTATGGACCAGGATTTTCCCACATAGTCACCAAGCCTATGAAGACTGAGCACAGAAACATGGCACAGAATTCTCCTGCTTCGAGTAGAAGCGTAAGGTAATCATTTGAAAATTTCACACCGACATTGAACACTCTGTATTACAATGGCTCAGTGGTCAGAGCATTAGCCTTGTGAACTCAGTCCTTGAGAGTGCCTTTAAGGCTCTGGGACAGTTACATTAAGGGGAAAAAAAACTATTAGGGATAGTGAAATGTCCTGTTCTGTGGGCAGGGGACAGGACTCAATGACCTCACAAGGTTCCTTCCAGTTCTATGATATGATACATACAGTCTCCTAAAGTAGACACAAGTATGGTCAGCAACACAGATGTAATAAGAGAGAACAAGAGTTGTGTGTTGAGTCATCCTCTTGTGTGTTGGGGACAGACAAACCCTACCCACAGCCCAGACAGATCTCCATAGTAACTGTTGTCTCCAGAGCTGTAAATATTGTACAGCCTGGTACATGCCTAGCCTTGTGGCCAACCAGTGGAGTGGGAGAGAAGGTAGGATGATAGCGCTATGCCATTATCCATGCTCCCTCATCCAGATATCAGTCTTTATTTCCAGCAGGAAGCAAACTATAAATAACCTGTAGATTTAACTGCCATATTCTCTCTGCACATGCAAGGGCTTCCAGGGTAACAGCTGATAATCAGAACACTAAGTTCACACCTGCTGGCTGATAGTTGAAGTTAATGACTTCCAGTAATCCGTATCATTCTACAGCAACACCCCTAGTGTTTATTAACAAAGAATAACAGATGCAAAACATCCAGCTGTGCCAGATGTTATCCTTGCTGGGAATATCTGGGTCAGATACTGAATTTGTTTAAAAATAAGGCTCAAAGAGAGCTGTTGTAAGATACCCAATAGGAACCTACTGGCGCTATTTGACACACAAGCCTCCTTATGCTCCCTCCCATCCTTCTCCATTTGATCTTGTTACCATCCCCATCATACACTAAAAGAAGCATCAGGAGGAGGAAGTGCCTTAGGACAGAAGCTGTCTGCTTGTGAGGCCTCAACACTGATAAACCAGCAGGGTGCCATCAGGAAAATACCACTTTTCTCCCCCTCCCGCTGCAAGCTCCCTGAGCACCATCAGAGAGGGCTCCCAAATCCAAGATCGCAGACAGCAGCAGCAACATTCTGCCTGAACACTGCAAAACCAGAGCACCCAACAGGGACAAATTACCTGGAGGAAGATGCCAGGACCCCAGGCAACTGCAGTAGGTGCCTGCCTGCCTACCTCTCTTCTCCTCATCCACCATGGACAGGTGCTGCAGCTGCACCCACATTCTCTTAGGCCAAAAGCGGTCCCATAGTCCTCACCTCACTCCAGCACTGATGGAGACTGGCTGACATATCATGATGATGAGCTAACCAGAGTTTTCATGACCAATAAGAGCTATGAGAATTAATTCCGACTAGTCTAACCTTCCTGGCCACTCTAGCAAACAAGGGAAAGAAAAAGTACATCAGTTATCCATCTAAAGGTGCCCAGGACATGTGCCACAATATTGGGATACCCAGTCCTGGGATCACAGGTGACCAAATCTCTTGCTTGTTATCCTGAAATGCCCTTTTGCAATAAAAACTAAAGACCCCTGGAAAGGAAATATATGCCACAGAAAAGCATTCTTGCTGCTTGTTGAGTTAAAGACACCACACAGTTTGAAAAGAAACAAATTAGCAGAGAAAAGGTCAGCTCACTGAGGAATACATTTTGTGAGATATTTCACTGTCATCAAGATTCAGCTGTGAGCTTTATGTCTTGGGAATACAATTATTAGACAGGAAACCCACCAAAGCAGCAGTTGAGGAAGGGAGGAAATCAAGAGGCAACCTATAATTATGATTACCACTGACACTAGTTATATTCTAGTGTTGCCCCTGAGTCACTGGATTTGAGATAGGCTATGACATCTGTTTCATGGTGGACCTTTCAATGGTTTCTAAATTCTAAGTGCTTACTCCGATTTCTTTGAAATTTGGTGTGTCTCAGGAAGGCTTGGAGTAGGGTAAATGACCTAAATTTTGAGTCATTTGAGTTCTCGGTTCCAGAGAGATAAGCCTCAGAAAAAAATACCTTTCACAAAAAGTTTCTAGGTGGGATTTCTTTCCCCAGCGGTAGTGAGCAAACTATTGATATTATATGGGTCAATATTATCTCAATCTGTTGAGTTTTACTTAAGGTACTGCATAGAACCGATTACATCTTGGGAGTACACAATTTGAAAATAAGAAAATGCACATTTTTCCAGTGCACATACACCAATATAAAAAATGTCACCTTTAATATGCTTTAAACATGATTCTTGTAAATGTTCAAAAATACTGTTGCTTAGATGGCTCTGACATTTGGTGTACATTCTGGGGGGCAAAAGATAGAATTAATGACCCAAATTTGGCATTACTTGACAAAGGGGTTTCCAGATTACAACTTCTCCCCATGAAAATGGCTTCCTTCTGGTATGTTGTAGTGTCAAACTGTTGAGTGGTGTGACAGACTGCTGGCTAAGAAGAGTGAGCCAGAGCTGCGGCGTGCCAGCTGCATCAGAAAAAGTAATTGGAACTGGCTGAGTAAGCCCAAACCTGAAAGGTAAATGGGGAACAGCTGCAGCCCTCGTCAGCCTACATAAACCTGGCAGGAAGGAAGTAGCAGGAGGAACCAGGGAATGGAAGGCTGTGTGCCTCAGCCAGCTGCAGGAGCTAGCAGTCTCTAAGCTGACTTGCTGTATACAGAAGGTGGTGGTAACAGACACAGACAATAAAAAGCACAGGTGTTTGCACAAGAACTAGGTCTGTGATGGGTCTCTGGGTGCAAAAGAAGTCCAAAGCTGAGGGGCCTGTGTGTGAACCTGTTACAGGTGGTGAGTAGAGAATGAATCATCCACCTTCTGACAGCTGAGAACTGGCCCTTCAATTAAGATTCCTAAGGAAAAGCCATCACAAGCCCCACCTCTGATAAAAGATGTTTTGTACTAGGCAGCTGAAAGTATGTACAATGTAAGTGGCTATTTTATTTGGGAGGGAAAATGCAGTCAAAGTATGGATGGGGAGGGGAGTTAAACACACAAATACTTCTTAGGAGGACACAGAGAGGAGGGGAGGGGAGAAGTATTAGGGGGCAGTAGAGGAAGGGGGTTATGAAGAAGGAAATAAATGGGTATGGATGGTAGGGGAAGCAAGAGTTTGAGGCTCTTGTGGGAAGCATGGAGCCCCCCCCCAACTCAGCCAGTAAACCCCCTTTGCACACACAAGATCTGCTTGTATGCCCAGCCCCTGTGCCCCAGTCCTCAAGGTCTGCCCCATTGAACCCCAACCGTTCTGATCTCCCCAGCTCTGCCAGTGCACTCCACCACTGCATGAAAACTATTACTCAGAGTTGGAAGAACATTAATCAGGAAATTAGAAGGTTCACGGCTGACAGAAGAACATGCACGGTACAGAAAAGAAACATGAAAAGCTCTGACAAGCCAGTGTTGCTCAGAGTTGGAGTACAGCTCTAGAAGGGGTTTCTCAGCCTTTTTCTTCCTGAAGCCCCATAACATACTATAAAAACTCCATGGCCCACCTCTGCCAGAAACTGCTTCTTCTGCATATTTTCTACCTTGTGAGCTAGCAAGCAGGGCAAATGCTCAGGTCCCCATACCACAGGGGACTCTGCAAAGCTCAGTTGCTCAGAGCTGGCTTACATGAGGAGGGAAGCAACAACATAGAAATGCATGTATACCAGGGAGCAAAACCCTCCTGTGTTGGAGAAGGCCTGAGTATGCAAGGAAGGGGCCAAGCTGGAGGAAGGAACACAGTCAATGGGTCTGGAGCATGGCTGGAGAGGTGTGCTGAAGCATGTTGGGGGAATGCAGCTTGGGGTGAGGCTGGTTTAGAATGCTGGTTGCAGGACAGTATGTATCCAATTGCCTAAGGGTATGTCTACATTACTGCCGAAGACAGACCCACTCAGGCTCAATCTTCTGGGGTTTGATTTCACACATCTGGTCAGGCCATGTAAAATCACGCTACTGAGGTCAACACAGACCCCACTTCTCCTTGCAAGACATGAGGAGTAAGGGAGTTTGATAGGAGAAACTCTCCTGTCAACCTTCTTTGGGGAGGGTGGCCACGTAAGTTTATTGGAGATATGCTGATTCCAGCTACACAGTTGCTGTAGCTAGAATTGCATATCTGCAATCAACTTACTTTTCCTAGCACAGACATCGCCTAAATGCTGATTAACTCCTAACAACAAACTCTCTTGTTCCCATTTAAAAAAATGTGGGAAATCAGATAGCAAAATGCAGTGTTAATGGAGAGTTAGAATTGGTTGGCTGAATGGCCCAGGCAGGACACTGAGCTGAGCAAACTGCAAACATCTGCAAATCAGGAATGCAGAGTGAAGACTGCCTGTGCATCCTCAACTCTACACTTGTTCAGCGATGCCCAATTAATACACCTACCTTTACCCTGCTAGTCCCACAGGGGCTGAAATGTGCCAACTAGTCACCTCCTTTCACCTACAGAATTCTGCTTATCTATTAAAGGACAAACAAAGGAAGGGGAGCAGGTATGTTTCTGGCAGAACCTTCCCTTTATCCTCTTTGAGAAATGACCTGATATACCCACATCTCCTAGAGCTGGAAGGGACCTTGGGAGGTTATCTAATCCCACCCCCTACCCTCTTAGCAGGACCAAGCTCCATCCCTGACATCTATTTGCCCCAATCCATAAATGGCCTCCTTAAGGATCAAACTCACAGCCCTGGGTTGAGCAGGCCAACGCTCAAACCACTGAGCTATCCCTCCCCCCATAAGAAATCAACTTCAGTTCATCACCAGGTGACATTAATGAAGGCAGCCAGCCATCACCCCAGATGGGACTTAAAAATATGCACATTTTTTTATTGGCCCTTGGCAATGATATAATTTCAGAGATTCCAGATCCTGGTATATACTCACACCCTTAGCCAAATCTCTCATATATATTGGAAGAACCACTTTATGGCCTTTTAAACTCCCTTGCCCTGAGGACATATCTATTTTTGAGCTGGGAGCTGTGATTCCCAGTTCACACAGACCTATCCATGCTAGCTCTGCTCAAGCTAGTATGCTAAAAGTAGTAGCCTAGCCAGGGTAGCACATGTGACAGATCAGGTTAGGACAGGAGTCTGCAACCTGTGGCTCTTTAAGGACTTCCTTGTGGCTCCCAACGCTATAATTGCAAAGTAAAAAAGAAAAACCCTTCTGATTATTTGATAAATGGTGAAGGTCTCAAAGTCCAACAACAAACAACTCATATCTAAATAGCAAATGATATGTGATCTCAAAATGTTGGATAACTCCCCCTTTAATATGTGCAGTGCATTGTGGGAAATAGGTGCAAGAGTGAAAGTCAGGAAGACAGTGGTACAAAAACACACAAAGTGTGAGGAAATAGAATACATAAAAAGTTTGTGAACGTCCTGCAGTGTGTGCTGTTCTTAACAGATGGGGTTACCAAAAGTATGGTTTGAATTCATTTATTAAGGACTATGTCATATTCACATGCATTGCAGCTCTTGAATTATTAAGTTTACTGAATTTGAAAAAAATGGCTCTTCTTGCTGATTTGGTTGCCGATCCTGGGGTAGTGCTCAAGTATGTGCCCAGGAGATGTGGCAGCTTTGAACTCAGACTACTACCCCAAGTGGCCACCCCGGCTACACTGATATTTTTAAGCATGACAGCTTACGACTGTGTGCGTGGCTGGGGGAGGGGGAGGGGAGGTGGGGTGGAATCACACCTCCCAGCTCTAATGTACACATGACTCACCAGATACCACCTGAGTATATACTTTCACTTAACCATCATTACAATCCTCTCCTATCCCATCTCACTGCTGACAACAGCCTTTAATAATATAAGCCCTTTGTCCTACTACTGACAGAAGTTACACATTCATTCTGCACTGAAGTGATGCATACTGTATCTTAAAAATACATATGGAGTGTCTTCCCTTTCCTCTTACACAAGAGGGTTCAAAACAGATATCATCCTCCTATCATAATCACATCTGTCAAGCCCACCTCAAAGTAATCCCCTATATCACAAACAGACCTTTACTAAGGAAGCCCACATACTGCTTCCACCATTTGGAATAGAGACACCTAACAAACAATGAAAATAACTCCCCTTGGCTACTGCCAGCTCCACAGGAAGAGAGGAAAAGTGGTGTGAGAAATCTCCCCATACTGTTTTGTCCTGAAATAGTGCTAGATGGGATCCTATGAATTAGAGTGAATGAGCAGGAAAATGAAGTGAACAATGTGTACATTTCAGCACCAGTGGTTTTTGCAGAGTAAGGGCATGTGTGCTAAGAGGACCTTCTGGGGAATTACCCTAAATTGTACCTTGACTGGTTTTCAGAGGTTTGAATTCTGCTCAACTAAACATTCTGCAAGGGGACAACCTGCTACCAAGCAATGTTAACTCTGCTTTAAAATACTTTTTTTGGCAATTGAATATATTGTTGCAGCCAAGATGAGTTGGTATGTGCTTCTGACTCAATGCAAGATCCACATGCAGGAAAGATTTGCTAGTGAGATGAGTGATGCATCATTTGATGTTACCTTGGTTTTTATGTGCATTGATTAAAAGCATGATCTCTACCCATCCAGCCACAGCAAGGACAATGAAAATGATACAGTACCTGAATTAAAGCTCATTGACAGGTATGAGGTGTGGAAACAGAATTAATGTTTTTATATATACATACACCACCTTGTTAAGCCTTTATGTGTGTATATATATAACTTCCATCCATACGTCAAAGAAAAAAAAAGAGTTAAGCCAAAGTTGTAAGCACAGAACAGGGAATAATGAGCTTCCAGTCATACAGGAAACTTTCTAATTTACAACCTATTCATGAAGGAAAGTACACAGACTTTAATGCTAGAAGGGACCATCATGATTTAGTCTGACCTTCTGCATGTTACTGTCCACAGAACCTCACCCACCCACTCCCATAATAGACCCATAAACTGACTCAGTTATTGAACTCCTCAAATCACGATTGAAAGACTTCAAGTTACGAAAGAATCAACCATTTACACTAGTTTAAGTCTGCAAATGACCCTTACCCCATTCTGCAAAGGAAGGTAAAAACTCCCCAGGATCTCTCTCCAGCCTGACCTGGTGGAAAAACTCCCTCCCAACCCCTAATATGGGAATCAGATCTGTGCAAGACCCACTAGCCAGAAACCTAGGAAAGGCAGCTCTGTAGTAACAAGTGAACTCCCCCATCTAGTGCGTATGAATACACTCTTGTAGCCCCTGGCAATCAATAAGGTTACCCATCTGCTTACAGATGACTTGCAATGATCCAATGTGCAAAGGTAAAGAACCCTGAGGCAATCCATGGTTCACAGGAAATACCCACTGCCACCTGACCACCCACATTCCACGCCACAGCGCTGTACTCTCAAGCCGGCAAGGAAACAAAAACTTACAGGCAGTTGAAACCATTTTTAAAATAAAACCAGAAACACAGATTGTAGCTGCAAATATGCTGCAACACAGCAGCCAGGGAAACCTGTATAAACATAATGAGGGTTTCCTAAGGGAAGTGTCTCTCTCTCTTGGAGTAAATACTGATTATGGGAATAAGTGCCTTAATGAAGGAAATCTGATGCCTAATTTGTTTACCGTTATTTCAGGGCAATAGGCCAAAATTATAAACTAAGCATTGCAAATTTGTCAGATAAAACTGAGTTGACAAATGCCTTAAACAATGGCAAAGTTTAGTGACAATTAATTTTAGGTGTTTGTTTATCCCGTGTATAATGATGGGTCTTTATACTTACTGACAGGATGAAAAGTACAGTAGCACATCGCAGCACACACAGCGTTTGCACACAAACGTGACGGAAAACATGAATGCTTTCATCCTTCCTTCCTACTATAGCTTAGCAGCCAATAAGGGCCTTATCCAACACCCACTGACCCCTATTGAAAACCTGCCAATAAGATGAATGGTGCAGAGTTAGACTCCCAATGAGGCAGACAAAAAAGTTCTGATGTTTATACATTGGAAATGGCTGAATTGTCATGACCAGTGATTACCAAAGAAGCAACAGAAGCAGCCTAGTTAAAAAGCAATATGCCCTTTGATTGGCCATTGTGAATAAACACAGATAAAATGCTTAATTCTCATCTCATTTATACCTGTTTACCCCAGTCTCACTCCCCAGACATAAATAGTGTTTGTTTCCAATTTATCTATCTGATTTGAGAATTGGCTCTCAATCACATAATATACTTACAGACCTGCAAATATGTGGGCATTGGCTTTATATCCACAGCTATGAATATCCATGGTTCATTTTCATAGACACGAATGCCGACACAGATACAAATTTAATGTTCACGCCAGGCTCTAGATATACTGTTGCTCAAATGCCTCTAAACTGTGGCTTGGGTCCCCCACGAAACTTGAGAGTCTGAGTGTGGTGCTAGAAGAAATATATATCTGATGATAATTTCAGAATGCTTTCCTTCAGCCATCTGCACTGCCATTGCACTGAGAGCACCAAGTGGCTCAAAAGGTCGCCTCTCTCACCAACAATGCGCCACCCACCTTCTTTGCCCAAGTCAGGTCCTACTAAACTTAAAGGTAAATTCTGGAGTCAGCCCCCTTACTACAGAGAGGTGGCCAGGCACAGCTCAACCCCAGCTGTCTCCGCTATCTCCCCTTCAGCCTCAGTGAGCAGGTCTAAGTGATCAGGGAGAGTCTCAGAGCAACTGCTGTCCCTTTGCTACTCCCGGGGCTCAGCAGCTCCCTTTCTGCCTGCTTGGGGTGGGGGAGAGAGCTGACCAGATCTATTTTTTCCCATAGCCTGCTTCCCTCTAAGGCAGTGGAAATGCCTAGAGGAGAAGAGGAGGAGTTCACTTGTTTCTGCCTGAGGCTAGGGGAGCACTTAGCAAAGGGCCCACTCCCATTCTCCACCCACAGCCTCCAGGGAACCCCAAGACAAAGAAAAAGCAGCAACCAGTTACAGTTCAGATAACAGAAGGCTGGGAGTGAGGACCAAAGGGTGTGGGAGGGAAAAGAGGAAGGCACAGTAACCAAATAAACCGACAAACTATTTATTATCAGATTTCTTCCCATGCCCTGAGAATCCACAGCAACACCACCTGTGGGTGATTTCTGATCTTTTTGAGCACAACTGGAAATAACTGGGCCACAAAGTATAGTAAACTCTTTCCTATTCGGCAGCCCTGGGACCAGGAGGTTGCTGGATATTCAAATAGTCTGGATAAGAGAGAGGTGTATCTAGCAATGTATAACACTAAAGAAAAACAAGATTAGATATTAAGAAACAAACAAAAATGTAGGCAGAATACTTTATTTACCAACACCAGTAGTACTATATACTGTAAACTTGTACTGTATTTGCTGTATTTAGTTGTATTTACTTTCACTATACTGTACTTCTGGAAAACATAACTAAAATGTACTTATGGTTAAAATGCTGGTTATTTGAGAGTTCTGGAAGACAGAATGCCAGATATGAAAGAAGTTGATGTACACTCCAAAGTGCTGTTGGTCACCACTTGCCCTTTCTGAAATACTATAATTGACTCTCAGACTGAGAAAGATTTGCCCGATTACTGTGGGTTTCATCACAATCTACACCTAAGATGACAGCCTGCATTGTTTAGCGTTCACATTAGCTATAATGGTGAGGAATGACAAGCAAGAAGAGAAAAGAAGCAGGGTTACATGTGACAAAGATCATGTGATTTGTTTCATTCTGTAGTTAGTTTTAAGTTTGCTTTTACTGGCATGAGAGCAGGAAACAATGACACAAAACAGGCAATTAGTGGCTGAAGGCTAACCATAAGCAGAATGCTTTGGGGAGAGACATAAAGCTGAACTGATATGTAATAGGCTCAAAAAATTTTTTTTGAGCATTTAGGGGGTAGACAATGACAGTTTTGAATCACAGCATTGTGATCAGAACTGTATTTAATCAACAGAACCGCTGGTCTTTAAAGGTAGATAAAGAAGCTGGGTAATGATCCTAATCTAATTCATACTGATGAGTAATCAGAATTACCCATAATTAGTCTGTTGTTAAAGGTATTGTAGATTGTTCATAATGATTTGTTTGAAGAATGATCATATGGTGGAAAATGGTGTTTCCTCTATTGTGGGATAATTGGTCGCCTCTACTAATTAGCCTAGAAACTTTGTATTTTGCAGTAAAACAAGTGTCTCATTCACAATTTCCAAAAGACAACAGGATATCTTGCTTCCTGAAGCTTTTGTAAAGGTTACAAAAATTAACCTTATTTGTCCTGTTTTAAATATTCCACACATATTCCAATAAGGTGCCAGTTCTTCTCTGTAACGGAACAAGAAAAAATTCTGTCTGGGGCAGGAGGAGAGAAGATTGAGATCTCCAGTCTTGCATTAAATTTAATTTCCTGTCATATTTGCAAGAGAGTATGGGATTTCATTTTTTCTTAAAAAAAGAAAAAAGCTATCAAGTATTCTGACTGTATTCCATAAAAGATTTTCTTTTTTGTTAATGTTTCAGGATTTTGAATGTTACAGTTACCTCAGACAGAATTTTGTGTATGTTGGCTGAGTGATACCTTTTCATGCTAGTGACCTTTAAATCATGTTTAGATCCCTCCTAGCCTATAGTATGATTCTTAAAGCCAGTTTTTTTAAACCCATTTTGTATTATCCGCATAAGCCACACTCTATTACTGTAAAATCATGTTTACACCCAGCTTATACATGATTCCTAGCTGCAGCTCGAAGGCTAGAATCCTCATTTACAACCTTCTTTTAAAATGATCTGGTTCTCCTCTCATTTACACCAGTGTTACTCCTGGGGGAATTCTGTACCTCTGGCAATGCAGAACTTTCACAAAATCCAATTTCTCCCCTCGAATTATTGGGCCTGCAGGGTCACTGGCCACCACTAGGGGTGCTAGACTTTGTGGAGCCCAGCTCAGTGTGAACAGAGCACTCAGTTCAGCAGGATAAAGTCTGTACACTCCAGCTGCCCAGCCTGATCCTCATTCTTGCAAGGATGGGAGATGGGCCAGGAAACCAAGCTCTGGAGAAGGGTGACAAAAGCCACACCACGCCCCAGGGTGGGCCAATAAAGAAGCTGCGGTAGTAAAGGTGAAGATGTCTGGTCTGCGGGTGGTGGGGGGGGGAGTGGCTCTAGGGAGAGGAAGGTGCCAGGGTCTGAGCCAGCAGGTGCCCAGCATCTGGGCTCTGGGTGGAAGGATGGTGCAGGTGTCTCAGGACCCCACACAGACCACTCAAGCACTCACCCACTTCCCAACTCGGAACTGGGCTGTCAGAGGGGTTTCTTTAACTCTTCTCTTGGGGAAATCTTTCTGGCCGTTGTCTGTACTTTTGACAGCCTCAGTGGCAGGTATGTTCAAATAAGTTGCCAAAATAATTGAAAATGTAGTGATTATGCTCTGCTATTTTGACAAATAAAATTTGCAGGACTTTTAATAGATAGTGTGTAGAATTTTTAACTTTTTGGTGCAGAATCCCCCCAGGAGTTTGGCGTAAATCTACAGCTACTTTGTTAAAATGTCACACACATACACATATCTCATAGCACTGGATGGACCTTGAGAGGTCATCAAGTCCAGTCCCCTGCCCTCTCAGCAGGACCTACCACCATCCCTGACATAATTGTGGAGTTTTTTTCAACCTATTTGCCCCAGACCCCTGAATGGCCTCTGCAAGAAATGAATTCAGCTCCTTGTTTGAGAGTGAGAGGAGAATTAGGATCAATATCCGTATTTACATTTTAAGCGGGGGAGGGGGAGGGCGTGCTGTTCTGAGCAGTTTTTAGTAAAGCATGCAATTCTACTCTTGGTTCCAAATGGCATCCTTCACTCAGCATGACCTCACACAAACTGTACGCGCTGTGTCAGACTGTGCAGGGGACACATTGTTTCCTTTTACAAGGATACAGATGTTATCACCCCATGGGCCACTGCCAGTTAGCTGGGGCTTACAATGCATGCCTTGCATAGACAGATGGCACACCACAACATTGCAACCTGTTGTGAGAGCTGAGGAACAGTTCGAATGAGTATTAAGTATTTGAGCAAGTAATAATGACATTCATTAAAAGGAACATTCTTTAAAATAAAGCGCTGCTTCAGCACACTGCTGTGTCATGAAATTAACATAAGGGGAAGTAAAAATTGCCCTGAAAGATAAAGCCTGCAAGACTGGGGTTAGGCTTTGCTTGTCTTTCGTAAATCATTCCAAATGGAGTGATACAAAATAGCCACCAACTGCTCTTCTTTTTATTTACAATCCACTATAAACATGGTATAATTTTTGTTTCGCTTTGCAAGTTTAATAGCCTTTAACTTCGCAGTTGAGTCCCAGAAATGTTGTACAGCACTCCAGGTTTCCTGGTGAATGTCTAAAGTTGTATCAGCAAAAGAAGAGGTGCTTAATATATGCACAGCCTACGCTCAAATCCAAGGAAGGCCACAATTCCCCAATTCCTTTGTAGAGAACTAATGTTACACCATTGAAATGAATGGCAAAATTCCTATTGGCATAAATCTATTTACAGCAAATGAGTAATAGGCAGATACACACATTTTACATCTATATATTTCTAAAAATTCATACTTGTCTCCATTTAAATAGCTGCCCCTTGATGTTTACTTTAAATTCTTTTCTTGTGAGTCAGCAATCTCTGCCTTCATACTCTTCCTTTGCTAATGTTTCCTAAGGTCCTCTTAAAGCAGGGTTGGGGCCCACCATCTGGATCCAGCTGGCAGCATATGTCTCCCAGCATATGTCCTGCAGAGTGGGGTTGTGGTGCCCTCACCCTTCTGGGCTAGAGTCAGGCAAGCCTGGGCCAGACTTGGACCATGGGCTCTGGCTGGGTTAGGAAGTGGCTCTGGGCATCAGTGAGGGGGAAGGGTGTTTTTTGGGGGGGTGGGGTGGGGGAAGGAGGGGAGGAGGGAAGCATTTTTGTTTGTTTCTTTTTCTTATTATGTGGCTTCCCAACTGATTTTTTTGTGAGTCAGTGCCCCCCAGCCTAAAAAAGGATCCCCACCTCTGTTCTAAAGCCACCTGAGTACAGTAAATGTTCTACAATTCCAATTACTTTTATATATATATATATAAAGTGGTGTATTGCCACTCTTGTAGGGTCCTGGACATATCTGATGACAAAAAGCTAGAGAGCCACTAAGCTCCCAAACATTTCTCACCCGATGTCAAATTGCATGATTTGGGCTAAAAAAAAAATTACTTCAAATCACAATACAGAACAGCATATCTTTCTGAACAATGTAAAAGAGACCACTTCCTTGTCTCTTCAATCTGTTCCCTCTGGCTCGTTTAGTACAATGCCATGAAAAAAGATTCATTAATAGATTAGCTTTTCTTCTTGCTAGTCTGTTATTTCAGTGCAGAGTTAATATTTTAAAATGAAAAGAAAAAGACTTATTTTACATGTCAGGATTTTGTATTTGTATTTAAACAAAAAGTAGAAGGTCAATAATCTAAAACACAAGTACACTCTTACACACCTTCCAGTAAAATAGAATGGGCACTGCATCATCTATTACAAAAATTTATACTATCCATAGCTGTGGAATTGGAGTCTCAAGAGATTAAGACTTAAAAAACCTACCTGAAATAGCCCGTCGAACAGAATAGAGAATACACCATGCCTGTTTTACCAGGGTTCCATTGTTATAACTGTATAAATTAGCAATTACTTTAGCAACTTTTATGTTAGTTAAAATAAAAAAGCAGTAACAAAAATCTATAAACAAGTGCAAAATAAGGGCATAAGGGACATACATTTTGGACTCAGATATATGTTGTTTGCTATTAAACAGTCTTTGCAAAACTAATAATTTGATTATCCTAATCAATATTACAAGGTTGATACAGATGCTGATTTTGAATAAATTATCTTTAGTAGGAACTAATTTGTAGGGAAATTCTTCCTGCACAAACCCATGTATTCTACCATTACAACCATATATTCTACCATTACACATCTGCAATGTCTGTCTCAAAATCGGCAAGAAAACGTGCATTCTCTCTTACAACACATGCTATATATAGGCAACAGAAGCCTGGCACATGTCATTTTACTTCAGAAAATGAGATTGTACGGCTCAACAGAGATTTTTTTTTCTTTGCAGTGGCAAAACATTAAAATGTCTGCACACAAATCAGCATAAATATAATGCTGCTCCGAAACTCAGAACTGTTAAGCACAGGAGTTGGGCACAGATCTGAAGCCTTCATGAATTCAGTGGGATGAAGTAAGGACTCTGCAGATCAAAAATCTCAGCTAAAATCTTTTGCTCCTGCAGATAGGTTTCTGCACGATTTCAAGACTAAAATAAGGGAAGGAGATAACTCAGGCAGACAGAGGGGGAGATGGACCCATGTTGTACTAACGCAGAGAAGCTGAGAGATGGTAGCATGAAAGCTGGAGAAATACTCCTCTCTAGCTACCTCACAGAGAGCTAAGTCAGCTGCTAGAGGCTATGAGATTCAAACTCACGAGCTGATCGTCACAGCCCTGGGTTCATGGAACCCTAGCAACCAGCAAGTGCTGAGAGACTGTGAAGTCAGTCAACACAATGTATGGCTGATGTGACAACTCACCGTGTTGGATTCCATGAAGTGGTTGAAAGACATCTGTATGGAACACATCACTGGACATCAGCAGTACCAAAAGAAATGAGCAGGACTGCAAACAAGGGATGCATCCAGAAACGTAGCCTGAATACTTACTTGGCAGACT
The DNA here is from genome assembly GCF_033958435.1 of Carettochelys insculpta. NCBI lineage: Eukaryota > Metazoa > Chordata > Testudines > Carettochelyidae > Carettochelys > Carettochelys insculpta. The sequence goes on from NC_134139.1 coordinate 96,636,725, forward strand.
GTATTTTCCGACAGCCTATCCCAAATACTGATGGACTGAGAGTTATTCATTAGCATATATTTTCCACAACTTACTCTCTTTCCATGAGTGATGTACACAAATATTTATTTACAAATACTTAAACTGTAGTGTTAAACTTGGACAGCTAATTCTGGGTCAGTTGATTATATTCTCTATGTATCGTATGGCTTTTTAAGCAAAACCTTTAATTTTAGATGAACCAACCATGATACCCAGATGTACAAATACTTTTTTCTTAACTTGCATACCATGTATATCTTAATTTGAAACATTAGCTTCAATAACATTTTAAATCTATCTATAGCTATATCCAGATCCTGTCTCCTAGGTAAGAGGCATCTGCTATCTCTGAAAAGTTGTTCCATTACATTCAAAACAATTTCAAACACAAATTTCTTAAAGCACAGCAAAGAGACACTTTTTTGGTAAAAAGCCACCTACCACGTCAGAAATCACAGCTAAGCCTTTATTTAGCTGTATTTTATAAGGAACGTGTCTGAGCAGTGTAACTCAAGATTAATCAGTTTTTGGAATGTATAAATCACTTAATCACAATTAAAAAGTGATTACTCAGATTATAATCAAACTTCCAAAACAGATTTCAATTTTGGGTTCTGGCCAATCATAAGAAATGCCAGCCCATAATGGACATGTTACTCAAAAAGTTCCATTAGCTAACCTAACAGGCTACATCTGCACTAGAGAGTTCTATAGACAAAACTGGGGTTTTGTAGACAAAACTCACAGAGTATCTCCACACAAAACACTTTTTATCAACAGAAACTGTTGACAAAAGAAGCAGTGTAGACACTCCTGGGGACCCTTTTGTCAAGAGAGAGGATCAAAAGATCAATCTGCTTTTATGTGTGAATGCAATCTTTCAACAGAAATTTTGTCGGAACATCTCTTCTGACAGTACTTTCTGTAGACCGATGCTTCTAATGTAGAGGTAGCCACAGTGTACTTTTAGAAGAAAATTAGTTGAACTGCAGCAAAATCCAGTGTAGACACTTATTTTGGTTTAAGAGCACCACCAGTTAGCTTCACCTTTAATTACCCGAACTATTTTCAAACTGAAATAAAATGTTACATTCAGGCTTTACTCTGATTTAATGAAGATCAGTTTTAAAAACAACTAAAGTTAAATCTACGCAGACAAGCCCCATGACAAGCTATCCTGAAGGTCATTAGCCAGGATACTTAACCTTCACACTGTTGGTGTGTTCAACATGCCACTGAAGTGAATGGAGGCAGTTCACACTTAGAACGGATTCCTGACCCCTTTCTCTGAAGCTCTCTTACAAGATACGTGGCTCCATTGCAGATGCAGTTAGGGTAGGACCCAAGAAGTCTATGTAGGGGATGATCTCTATCATAGTCTGGAGGCAATTTTCATAGTGACTCCCTGAATGCTATTGCACTGCTGAGTTTTGGATGTAAGGCTAGTGGATATGCAAGCACAGTGCTCTTGAGATCACGCCAAGTCCTGAGGCAGGGATACCATTGACTGAGTAGGTCCATGGATAAGAAGTTACCGGAGTGAGGGGGAACAACTCCTACACCAGGCTGACAAACTCTCTGGTGCAGAACCCAGCTACGCAAGTTCTACAATGGAGTCAAGATTTGGGGCCTGTTATGTCAGACTGCTTGTTTGAAAATCTGGAAAGATAACACTGAGGAACATTCTTTCACATCTGTAAGATTATCCTCACAATTACAAGTGCTAGATTTTAAAAATAACAAATGAAGCTCAAATTACTGTTTTGGGCCCCTCACTGTGGCAAGTGGTTCCATATGCCATTAGCATGTTACATGGCATCTAAAAGGGCTTGATAAATGAATGTGCATATGGAAAAGTTAGAATTCTGGGGTGAAATCCTGGTCTTGCTGGCAAAACTCTCACTGACTTCAACGGGGTGGGGATCCACCCCTAAAAACTAAGACAAATCACTTGAGCTTTGGAGTCCTGCTGCACAAACACCACCAGACTCCACTCAACAGAATTACATTATCACACCCCCAAAATTCATAGTGCTCCTGTTTTATATTTAAAGGATCGCACAGATCAGAGACCTGGAATCATGCTAGGCATTTGCTCTTTTTTCCCCCATTTTTGTATTGCAATCACCTCCTGCTATCCCCTTTTTCTAAAATGCCAGGTGCAATGGCTCTTTCTCTTACCTACCTTCTCCTTTAAGTCTTCTGCCCCATGGCTATGAGTGAAAAAGTTGGGTAAAGTGATAGTAATGGTAATGAATACAACTGATTGAATTTCACAGCATGTGCATAAGTCAGATCTATTCATTTACTTCATTACTACCCTTATGGAAAATCTTGTGCAACTATTATAACTGGACATTCACCTGAATGCTGAGGGAAACCAATTTTAATGACCAAAAGATAAACATATCACAGTGCTCGGACAGCTTTTAGTACAGTTCAACTTGCAGCTTTTAAAACTAAAATGATAAATTAGAAATGTTTTCTTGGAGCACGAAATTAGAGAAATAAACTAGTGGCAACTATTAAATAAAACTTTATGGTACTGTATAGTGGGGTAATGATTTGCATACTGTAGTGATTGCAGAGTCTTGGTGAAATAATTTAAGGGAGAGACTAAGTGGGAGAGGTAATATTTTTTATGGGACCAGCTTCTCTTGGTAAAAGAGAGGGATTCACTCTCCGCAGACTTGATGAATAGCTCAAAAGCTTTTCTCTTTTGCCAACAAAAAGATGGTTCAGTATAAGATATTATCTCATCCACTTTGTCTCTCTAATATCACAGTTACAGCAATACAGTAAAGAACCTAAATGAGGGATGAATGTGTGCAATAAAGAAAATAAAGTTATATCCCTTTAATTTTCAGAGGTATTTGGGCTTTAAATACAATCTTAAATGAACATTAGAAATATCTTTGTCAATTTCACCTCACTGTCAATTACATCAATATTACTGTATGCTTTCATAAATAGCTATATCAATTCCTTCAGGGCAATACTAGGAAAACTTAGCTACATGTACACATTTGCAAGAAAAAAAGAGAAGTTCTCAAGGCTGATAAACACATTATAAAACAATAACAATTGTTACTAATAAGCTTAAATGGCTTTTTAATATTTCCTGGGAGGCAAACAATGAATAAAACAGATTTATCAGTTAATTAAGAAAGCACTAACTCAAATATTGTAAGTAAAAGTGCAAAACAAGAGAGAATGTTTCACTCAGATCTTTTATAAATATTTTTCTACATAAAAATAGCAAAACCAGTTTTATGATTTAATAGATTTCAATCTTAGTTTAATGAGTTTAACTTTGCTTCATTTAATTTTACTTTTGCATGAACATTATGTATAGCTTAATACACTAGTGGCATTGCATTAAATGACTGGCTTTTATAATGCTCCAATATACCCCTAAGCAATTTAAAAATCTGCAAAGGTAGACACTGAGTTCCTTGAAACGAACATTACAATGATTCGGTAGTCTTAATTTTGACACACACTGCACGATAATTTGATTTTCAATTTTGTCCAAGACAGCTGATGAGAATACTTAATAGCATCATGATATTTTCAATGCATAATAAAATGTTTTAAGGCTAGCGAACTGCCCTGACAAATGTTAACTTGCAACTGCATATTGCTAAGGGGCTTTGATTCATATAAATTAGTGCAGGTAAATACCAAGCTAAGTGCTGGCTCTATAGACTTTCAATCAAATCTAAGAGCTACAATTTAACAAGACAATGTGCCATCTCTAACTTACCATACAATGATTTTATACAAGGGACATTATTAAGCAAGCTAAGTAAAACAGGGCAATCTGAAATTGTATCACTCTATAGTCCAATATTATTGCTGTCCAAGTGGTTCTATTCACTGTGGCATGAAGCTACAAACCCAACTTCTGAAAGTTGTATGCAACATCTTCTAAGATAATACTGGACATTTCTTTATAAATTCACCCTAGTTCCCTTAATTAAGAATTAAAGGGGGAGAAAGAGTGCACATAAAAACATTATTAATTAAACCTTTTAGATTAAATTTACTGGACTTAAACGGTACACTGATAAGCTTCTGACCTGAACCTCTCTGGATGTGACTTCACAAATGAACGGAAATTAATGTGCTCTTTGCCTTATGGAATGTGATGCAGCATAATCCCACCAAAAATGTGGTGACGTAAATGTGAAGTCATGGACTATATGCACCAAAAATATAAGGCACCACAACACGTGTACCAAATCTGAAAATAAATTACAAGACAACAAAGTGCCCAGTCCAATTGACTTCATTTAATTTTATATATCGATAATTTCTACCTCTATACACATACACAGAAACGATTATATACATATATATATTCAAGATTATCTTTAGAACTGTGTGAACATTCTTTTAGTATCTCATTTCTATTAAAGGTGTTGGGTGCATCTCAATGGAAGCTAATATTTCAGAGATAGATCACCCATCTGCACCTTCTGTTGTGAAGTAGTTGCCTGGACAGAGCTTAGCACTGGGCAGTCAGAAAACAATCATCAAAAGATTTTAATTTGTAAAATCAGCTATCGTTTTTTCTCCCAAGTGTGGTAGTAATATTAAGAGAGAGATTTACACTAGGTTTTTCTTAAGATCTTACCTCATCCACGGTGAAAAATCTCTGAATTATGACCCATTCCAAGGATGAATTAAATTTCCTGCATCAAAGACAACTGCTCTTTTCCAGTCCTTACCTGATTATCTTTTTTTCCCAGATATGTTTTATATTGTAATGATTTTATCTTCTTTGGCGGTAAATATGTAATGTACCTTTTAAAAGTTGATTGAAAACAAAACATGTCAGGTGTAGCACACAGCAGCTTGTGAAACGGTTTCCACTCTATCACTATTGAGCATCCTTGTGTTTGGGAAACAGCTCTCTTTGAACGGAGTGTTTCCTTGCCGCTCATTGTTTGATCTGTGATAGTCTTTCTACTGGTAATGTGGACCCCTGGCCAGGTCACCATTTTGTCCATCCCTTCTGAGGTTATAAAGTTTCCCTAGACTGTGCCACTTCCCCAGTGACTGGTAGGAGAGCTACGCCTATCGTCTACACTGAATTCTAGCCCAGGAACTCTGCGACTAGCAGCTGTAGTCTACCCAACCACAGACCTTGTTGCTCTTTGGTTGGGCTGCTTCTCACCAGGCGAGCTGCCAGATTTGCTGGGCCCCCGGGGCAGAGGCTCCCTCTGCATTCCCAAAACAGGTGGGAGCACTCAGTGCCACCCCAACCATGCCACTGCCCCCTAAACCCTTGCAGAGCTCTCTGAAGTGCTCTGCACAAGGACCTGCAGTGCTGTGTGGGACACCAGCAGCAATTTAAAGGGCCAGGAGCCAGGGCCCCCTTTAATCACTGGATCCTGGGCAATTGCCTCCTTCGTCTTCTCCCCACCCCCAATCCACAGGCCTGCTTCCCAACTTTCTTCTCACCAAGACTGAAACATGTGGAAAGAAATATGAGTAGTATGAGGTATTTCTTATCCTGAATATACAGAAATGCTTGCAATACCCATCACAATGTAAGAATAAAGGAACTTTTAATTACACTTTTCCCATCATGAGTCTCCTTTCAGCATCAGAGGTAGCAGCCTCTGCTTTCACTATTTTGAGCTTGTTAATTAAAATATCTACATCCTGTGAATCAGCCAATAACAACAAATAGAAAATGCTTAGTAGTAATAAAAGATGGCAGTTTCATTATTATTGAAATAATTTGCTTTCCAAATATCTGACCGAAATTCCATTCAGGATCAAATCATCCACTCATGGATTTAAATGACGGATGCCAAGGCACCACGCTGTGGAAGGAAACTGGAAATTTTTTCTACATAAAGAGTTGATAATCAAGGCTATCAGCAAAAGCAAGAATGATCCTATGAGTAAAGGATGTAGATTTGCTTTCCTATTTTTTATGGGAGTGACTTTGTCTATCATTGTTGACTTCTTTAGAGTGAAGCAAATGTCACAGTACGTGTAAAATTATTTAAGGCTATCACTAGAGGAAATTAATCATTCCAATTTACAATCAATTTCTTTCTGAAACTTTCTGAGATGCAAACTAAGAATATTCATCATCTCCATAAAATAGTAACAGCCTCCATGTATTGAAACCTTTGCACAGAACATGTGTTGACATTCCCTCTTCAGGAACAGACAGTTTCCTTATAACAAAGGTGGGGAAGCTTTGGGTTTGTTTGGTTTTTTTTTGGTGTTTTTTTTCACTTGTCAGGGGCCACTGATCAACAGAAAAATCAGTGAGAGTCCACACACAAGAGAAAAATTAAAAATTCACTCAATTCATCTGTTGTGGGAACAGGTTTAGGGCACTGGGGTTCAGGGCTTCCAGCCTGCAGCACAGAAACTTCTCCTGGGCTGCATTAAATTAAGCAGGGGATCAAATCTGGCCTGCAGGCCATAGGTTCCCCCACCTCTGCCTTATAGGCTATGTCTACACAACAAGCCTCTGCTGACAGAAGTCACTGTCAGAGGGGGATTTCCCAGAAAAACTTTTGTCAACAGATTGTGTCTACACATAACAGCAGATCGAGAGAGCAATCCGCTCTGTCAACAGAGAACAAGCAGACTGCTCCACCCTCACTCAACAGGAAGGCCAGCTAGATGCTCTGCAAACAGGGCTGCCCAGTGAACCGAAGCCCTGTCAACAAAAGGGCCCCGGAGCATTTACATGGCTGTTTTGTCAACAAAATACCTGAACAGGGAGAAGTATAACGCAGCCGGCAGATGTGCTGCGCTTTCTCGACAAACTGTCAACAAAGTGTATTTTGCATGTAGATGCTACGAGGTTTTTCTTGACAAAATCCCAGTTTTGCCAGGAAAATCCTCTTGTGTAGGTGTAGCCATATGATACAGTCATCTACGTACAGATGAAGGTCTCCTGTTTTTTGAACCAATCAGTCATTACTAATTATAACTTTTAAACAAACTAATGCATTAGAGGATGGGTTGGTTGTGAGGGCTAATTAACACAAATCATTATTGATATCGGTCCTGCAGCAACAAAATTCCTTTTTAAGTTATGTCACAATTGATGTATATCCTTGAAACGTGAAGAGCTGAAGAACTTAAGTTTTTAATGTTACTTGTAAATATTTTTAGCTTCCTTTTAGTCAGGTGATGGTAAACTATTTGTAATCTTTAGGTTATTTTCCCCCTCAAATATAATAAATGGTGAAAAACAAAAAGAAAAGAAAGTCAGTGTAATAGCCATATTTAACCTAAAAAAATGAATCAGATTTTCAGTTTCTTTGTCTAACATGGCCAAGGAGTTAAGTGTGAAAAGCTGTAACAAGGGTTAGCAATGACAACTGAGTGTTTTTCTCAGAACAGCTTTTGTTAAGCTAGCTGTTCAAACAACAGCTTGGTTCACATGCCTTTAGTTGCTAAAAAAATCTTCAAAGCTTCATGAAAGGCCTACACAGGTTTTAAATCTAACCTCCCTTCACCTTTCCATTTTGCTGCTGTTTCCTGATCTTTCTAATTCAGTTTTTTTTAATAGAAAGAGAACTTTATAACAGGGTTGAAAACAGCAGGAGGACATGTGTTATCTAAAGCAAAATCTACTGCCTTTTGAACATTTCAGGAACTATTTTACTTGACCTCAAGATGTTTTTTTTCAAGTATATTAAAAATACCCAAAAGGTAGATAGAATGTAAAAGTGGACAATGAAAATAATTAAACCCCAATCTATATAAATGTAAACTACATTCTAAAATAAAAAGTTTGCTTCAGAACGTACAGACCAAGTATAATTCCTAAGCAGATAGCTGCAGGTCTCAATGGACAAACAGGATTTTCTACATAAACGCATTTTATTACGGGAAAAGGATTTGTGTCAGGATGGCTAGTAGACTGCCAAGCTAGCTACACAGCCAACAAGGGTCCTGATAACTTTCTGGAGTGTGCTGAGTCAGCCTCAGTCTGACAGATACTTGCATTTGAACACTTCTGATGTTTTGAGGTTTCAATATATTGCACCTGCACTTTTGAGACTTCCACCAGTTTCCAACTTGGACTTGATCTCTGAGAAGAGGGAGAACTTTGTTGCCTGTTAAAACTGATTTTTTGCACTATGGCATCAAGTCTATACTGAAGGTTTGAACCATATTAGCTACATGTGTACAATGTGCCTCTCCTTTCTCCCCAGTGCAAACAAATCCCACAGTAAAGCTAACAGATACCAGATCAGCCTACCAAGCTAACCTTTGCTATAAATACTTCTGTCTTTAATCCATTATAGAAAGACCAATTATACTCAAAAACAGATTATCAGAACATTCAGGTTGCACAACCCAGGAAACAAAAATTAGGGAATGCTGCAAATAAGGATGCTCATAAGTCTTGTTTCAGCTCCCTTGTGGTTTTGTATACTATATTGATCAACATCACTTAAGAGGCAAAGCCAATAACAGAAGCCCAGAGTCCAGGGCCTTAAACACAAGAAAATATTTTCTCTCTTTTGCAACACACTGCCTAAGTCACTGTTCACTTATTAGACAAGGCTCCTGTAGAATTAGCTCAGCCTTCAATGACTATTTTCTCCTCATGTTTTAAAAACAAACAAATCCCCCAGATAGCATGCATCAAGAACATCATATGCTCTTTTGGTACATAAAGCAAATTGCTAAATCTCAAGAATACACTATTGTCAGTTAAGAGTAGTTAATGCATGTGATTTAATGCAAAACAAATTGACTAGATTAAAGAACAACCAAAAATAATCACACTTTCAATTGGACTGTTAAACAGTATTAGATTTAAATTTATTATACCTCTTTTGGATATTTTTCTAGTTCTACAAATATATTGATTTCAATTACCACAAAGTTTTACACTGCTTTTTTTTTTTTGGTTTGTGAGTGCACTGCATAAAAAAAAATCTACATTTGTAAGCTGTACTTTCATGACAAAGAGGTTGCACTACAGTATTTGCAAGAGGTGAACTGAAAAATACTACTTTTATTTATCATTTCTGCTGTGCAAATATTTTAAATCAAAACTGAAATTATAAAGTGAATTCTATACTCTTTGTAATGTGTGCTGTAATTAAAATCAATTTATTTGAAAAAGTCTAAACATCTAATATGTTTATAATCCCTTATAACCATTATTCTATTTGACTGATTATTTTAATTGTTTGACAACCTTAAGGTTTGTTATTTCATCTTCTGCCACTCACAGAATTTATTTAGTGTAATAAGCTTTTAAAAAGGTTTCTTGCCCTCTAAGGGCTGGAATGCTGGCCAGTCCCGAAAACTGAATGAGCCAGACCTGAGAAACATCAGGTGATCCCTGGATAAAGAGAAGAAGGAAGAGTGGGGAACTCAGGAAATTGCAGGGAGTGAAACAGGCAGGAAGATTCTGATATCAGGGATGTTTGAAGATCAGGACCCAATGAGCAGGAGACTCCTGTGGAAGACCCTGACTGGGGTTTGAGCCCAAATGCCAGAGCTAGGAGACTGAGCTCCAGCTTGAAAGAGTTGGGCTGTCTGGCTGTGAGAACAGGTGCAAACAAATAAAGAGCTCTAGTTGTGACTGAAGATGCCTACAAATTTTATAAACCACCCCCAGGCTGAGGTTGTGAGATAAGCCTTTGACCTTGTAGCAAAACCACAGTAATTAAACATATAGCTAATGAATACCAATATCCTATTGCCAAATAATATGGACCATTCTCTTAACATACGAGTATGACATTTATAACAGATGTACATTGCAATAAAACATAAGCTTTCTAAAGGACAAACTCCCTATAACATACCTTGAAATGTAACTGAACTACAGCAAACATAGCAAGCGTAGGTAAGAACACAGGTGCAAAACCAGCATTAATCCATTGTGTTCTCATTTCAGATGTCACACAGCCAGCCAGGTACATGACAGTACAGATCTTCAGGTACAATATTGTCTTTTGGGCTCAGAAGCATGAATCCAAGTTGCCCAAGGGCTTCCAGTTGGGATTCAGTGGTCAAGCAGTAGGCATAGATGTGTATGGGAGGGCATGCTATAGGATCAGCTTGAGACCACTGTTGCATGCTGTGCATGCCCATCAGTGGGCACCAGATGGATATACTGGTGATACACCTGTCGAAACAACTTGGGAACACTGAAGCGGGGGGTGGCGTGAAACTAGTGCTCTGAACACAGACGGAATTGGTGTGGATCCCGGAAACATTTTCAGGTATTAACATTTTCTGGTCAGATATGCTTAAGTATAGAATCTGGCAGGGACCCATGAATCCTTCCGGGGTGAACAAGACCAGGCAGCACATAAACAGGGAGGTGACCAAATTCCTGGTCCTCCCTTGGGGGTGGGGCAATATTTTCACATCCTGCCAGAATCTATGGTGCATTAGAGTTATTTTGGGATGATTGTGTGCACCTGTTAAACTCACATATTTTTGGCTGACATAAAGAAGGGCATTGGAAGATGTCCGGGAACACAGGTGACTTTGGGGAGGAGGCAGCCAAGATAATGGCCGGCACCTCCTTGTGGCAGATGTTCAGTGTGGGTAGTTGTTAAAACAAGGCATACAGTCACCGTTAAAGGTCCTGGAGAAAGGACTTAATGGAGAGGTGCTCAGGAACTGAGCAAGCTGGAGGTAGTTGGAGACTACACGCCTCCCCCCATTATTATAGTCCATCTCATTCCTCTAAAGAGGGAGATGGCTGGTAAGGTTCCAGCAATGGAATTGCTGGAGGGATCTAGATGGAAAGGGTGGGGGACCTGGCTGACGGCCTCCCCCACCCCCGACCTTGGACCTAGGCAGATTGTAAGGTCCCGGCAATGGATATAATGGCAGGACTTGGTGGAAAAGGATGGTGAGTAGATAAAGGCAATTTCTCCTCTGTCCACAGTTAATTATGGGAGAAAACACTGCACTGTATGTGGTATCTGCCAGTTAGTCCCAGACATCTAACAATGTAGCTGCAGCCTGATTTAACCTGCATTGACTCTCTCCTCTCCTTTCAGGAAAGCCACACAATTCGAGCCACCAAGAGTAATCTCCTACTGCAAAATAATGTAGAAGATTCTCTTAATGTCAGAGTATGACATTTATAACAGATGTATATAGTAATAAAACATAGGATTTCTAAAGGACAAATTCCCTATAATGGTCTTTGAAATGTAACTAAACTACAGCCAAGAAACATCAGTAATAGGAGTCTAAGTGGAACAGGATTTTAGTCAGCACCAAACCACAGCTGCCTTTGTTTCCAATTAAATTAGTGGTGATGATGGTGTGCACAGTTACAAATGCAAGGGCTACATGTAAAAGTTTCTTTTCTTTCCTATAGCTAAAGAGGATTTATAGAGAGCATGTTTTCTTCTACACTCAAAAGCCCAATCATGAGAGAACATGTGTGTGCAGAATTCCACAAAGTGACTGAAGAACCACCCTGACCTGAACGTTCACAATCAATATGAAATGCTTGAAAAACTTATCCATCATTTTGCTTGTTTTCACAGAAATGATGCATTCATGTACAGTAGATCAATGTAATCGTTCCATGAAGAGCACTTACCACCAGAATTGAGCTCTCCCACTAGCAATGAAGAGAAAGCTTCCACTTACCTAGAAAATAAAAACAACCATAAAATTAAAGGCAGTTCTTCAGCAGCTGTTCTTTGAAACAAGCAAAACTGGCACCATGTTAGGAGATATGTTCAGTTTTAACTCGATAAGAGACACCAAATGTTTTTCAGGGTGAGGTAATATTGAGCATTCACCCTGTACTAGTAGTAATGACACCCTAACAGCGTTAACCAGCTCTCCCAGCAAAATGTGCTCTTAATTCACAGTGGGTTACAAAATGAGTAAGTGGAGAAGGGAAGTAAAAATTCAAGAGAGAAAACAAAAATCAGAAACAAAGGGAAAAGGCACCACAGAACAATGTTTGAACTGACCGCCATTCACAATTCTGACACACTAGCCTCCTGAGAATGTTTTCCTGTTTCCTCCTCTAACTAATTCACAACTATTTCAGGGCTAGCGCAAAGAGCAATCAAATAAGGCCAAATCACATCACAGGTACAAATGGTGCAGTTCCACTGATTTCAAATTATTTGCTCATTTTGGTGGTGCTGCTAGAATTTGATGGCTATTACAGTGTTTTTGCTGTGTGGAATTTATTATACATAAGACTAAGATTTCATCTTTTGGTTAAAATCTTTGACAGGTCACAAGCAGTGATTTTTTTTTTTTTTATTATTGCCTCTGACCTGTCCATTATTTTACCAAAAATACCCCTGATTAAATCACTACTTCTGGAGCCCCACTGCTTGGGGGCCTCCTTCTGGGTGGAGGCAACCCCGAACTCAGCCATGCCATCCATTGCAGAAGTCACAGATGTTGCAAAAAGTTAGGGAATCTGTGACTTCCACGACATTCGTGAAAGAATCATACCCTTAATGATACATGTATCTTTTCAATTAAAGGAGTGCTGTTGAAAGACTGACAACCCAGAACAATGAAATCTTCCGCCTCACAATACCTTTGGAACCAGAAATTGTGTGAAGAAAATACAAGTTAATGTAATGGAAATGTAAGTAAAATAGTTTCTTTTAAAATGACTGGCATCTGGATGGGATTTTTCAGAAAGTTAACTATACTGTCTTCTAAAAATGAATCTTCAGCTGCTGTAAATCCCTTACTAGTTGTCAGTATGTGCTCTCAGTACACAGTTCTAGAATGCTGTACCAGTGTTCCACCACTTAGAATAGCCACAGAAAATAGATAATGTACAAGAACATATGAAAAATATCAGACAAAAGCCCCTCATTCACATCTGATTCAATCTTTGATGAACTATGCCTAACTTAGCCATCACAGGAAATGTTTGATCCATTTTTTGAAAAGAAAAAGAGCTCTGCATTTCAATATGGAACTTTGAAAGCCCTCTGACCAGAAACAAAGGATTTCCTAGAGCATATTAACAGCATACTTTATAATAAACCTCCATCTCCCAGAACCATTTTAAACAGCATGGATGCAGATGTGCTCTTCTGGGATATACTTTCTAAAAGGACGGAATCATCTTTAAAAAGTAACAAAAATATTCACATTCTTTTGAGACACTGAAAGCATACAGGGGGAAGCTACAATGATACATTTCACAGTATAACACTGGTCTCCTTCTTTCAGTAAAAATCCCAGAGTGACAAAGAGAGAGAGAGATTAAAATGTCTCCCCACGCTCCAGCATGATTAGAGCTCCCACGGGCTAGTCCCTTAACAGACTGCGGTTACTAGTTTCAAACCTCCACAGTTAACTGCTCTTCCACAGGGAACTTTTAGGCATGAAATGTATAGATCAATGCAGGTGCATCAAGTGCAAAAAAATGAGGCTTTACAATGGAAGTGTTTTAATTCCCTCTGTAACATATTTGAGCTTCAGCACAGGTAACAGCGGTTATAAAATATCACAATTGGCCAGGAGGTTGCTTTGTATAATGGCAAAAACCAAACAGCCTCTGCCATAAACTAAACCCAAACCAGGGAATGTATAAATGTTCCAGACTGACTTGTCTCTCTGTTGCATGAAATTGTCAAAGAAGTGTCCATAATGTACCCCAGAGGTCCTGTTGCAGCTCCGCTTACAAGCGGAAGTTGAGCTGGAAGAAAGTTCTAGACAGAAACCTGTTGAAATACACATATAAAGTGTATGGGCTGGGCCAGGCCACGTGGTGCCATGGAAGGGGCTAGTGCTAGCACAGTGGGGGGGCTTCGTTGGGGGTGGCTGGGCCAGGCCCCATGCTGGGTGGGGCTGGGGCTGGGGCTGGGGCTGCCACTGTGCAAGGGGCCTCCGTCGGGGGCTGGGCTGGGTTCTGTGCTGTCTGGGACTGGCACAGTGCAGGGGGAGGAGGCTGGGACAGCATGGTGCAGGGGACATGCAAGGTTAAAACCTTGCCCAGACAGACAGACGATGGACACAGCAAAAATAATATATATGATAACACACGGAAGACTTCAACGCTACACGTAATTCAGTAATTTAACTAATACCAACCCAGGTTTAATGGTTGAATATCAAACATCCCTTTAACGTGTACTCTGATCCTATCTATGCAGAAAAGATAGACATAAGGGATATTAAATGGTCATGTACTTCACCACCACCCAAAAGGTTTGAGAATGGTGACTGTTTAAGCTCTGACTCTGAAAACTTAACTTTACAAAGAAACTGCTATACTTATTTAGCCATCCCTTGAATTACCAAGAATTATTATTTAGCCTTGTAGCCAGACAAAGTCTCCCCCTTACAAGCCAGCTTGCTCGCTGCCCCCCCTACCGAGGAGCACACAGGGCACGGAAATGGCTGCTGACAGCACAGTCTTTGATGCCCTCATTGAGGCCCAGATATGCTAGCTTATCGTGACCCTGAGAAGCAGAAAGTACAGATGGAAGGCTAACAGGCCAGACTGTCAACAAGGGGGGGGGGACCCTCAAGAAATCACCCCAGCTGGCATTGATCAATATGATGCACACACACAATCACCCCAGAAGGGGAAGTGCCCCGCCCGCACAAAAGAATGTCCTGTACTCTCAAATTGCTTATCTCCTGTCTTACAAGTGCAAATTAAGTAAGAAATGCCCTTGTAACAAACTGGTGTCACAAAGACATACCAATATGATCTGGCACCACAGATAAGAAAGAGAATACGTAACCCAGAAGGGGTATAAAAGATGGGTCCAGCAGAACCCTAACTTTGAGTGCATCTCCACCAACTACCTGCTAGTCAGGTCAGGTGATTGCCTCACGAGGTCCACTACCGGGGACGCCCAACCTCGTATTCGTCTTTCCGCGGAATTGAGTGACCGATCCGGCTTGGCTACGCTGGTATCGAGAGACGCAGAGAGGGTAAGATACACCCATGCTAGGTCTCTGACTTTTTTGTGCACAGCTAAAGAATTAGAGCTCTGTAACTAGATGTCATTGTGTCAAGATATCATTGTGTTAAATGGTAACAGATATCTTTGTACTGGATTGTAACGTAACTTGTTAACACCTGTACTTTGCTAGCATATAAGAAGTAAACAATAGCCTGTTGTAACCACACGCTTATAACTGTAGCTTAAATAAACTTGTAACTAGTTAAGCTCTGAGCCTAACCATTTTGTTAACCCTTTTGTCACTGCAACACAGCCGGCACAACAAAAAGAACTTTAACCGTTTGGTTACTACAGCCTGGCTGTGGGTGAGAGTGCTAGGAGCTGCCTGCTCTAACAGTAAAAAACTGGGTTGTTTAGGACCCAGGGGAGTACCTCACCGCACATTACCCGGCCACCGGCTAACAAGCCTGCAGCTCTACTATGATTCATGAATGACTCTACTTAACTAGCCATACATTACCCCCCTTCAGACCTCAAGCATTCTATTTCCAGGTTCCTTAGGAAGGTTTCTCTTATTTTAAAAACACCCTGGAAAGGGAAAAAAAATTGCTTATCTGAAGGCACATCCTATTTTTCATATAAAATCTCTTTCCGCCCGAAACCACAACACAGCAGTATTCTGCTCTGAATGTGTGCTAGATACATTTTGTTTTTGTAAAGTTCCCTGGACAATTTTCCTCTATAGTAACAAGAAGTGAATATTGGGAGTTTCTATGAGAGCAAGTCTCATCATAAATATAAACATCTTGGTGTTAATACTTTTGAAAACATCATCTGCATATTGCCAGCTTAAAGAAACACAAAAAAAACCTAGTGAAGATAAAAAGCTAGACATATTTAAAGAAAACAAGGAAGGAAAGGTAGGAAAATCTATGCTAGAATTTGTTTTAGGAGAATGGTTGAAATCCCTACAATATTACAAGCTCTCTGCGATTTTCACAGATGAAAACGGCAAGCAAGTGAACTATAATATTCCAAGTTAACATGATATGGGTTGGCTGGAAGTATAATGTTGTACCAAATGAGACTACCAGATCTGTTAGTGCTTCATGCTTGTGAAGATATTTTGGAAACAGTGAAGAGCTTCTATCTATCAGTCATCAGGAAAGGAAACTGGTCAGGTAAGACAAGTCAGGTTACCTGACCAAAATTCCAGAAACTTAAAGGTACTCACCTATGTGTGTGTGTGTGTGTATATATATATATATGCAGAGAGAGAGAGACAGAGTCTGATTTCAGAGCTAGCCAGTTGTGTGTACATCCTTTATGTCATCCTCTTCATCCCATGCCCTTCCCTTTATATAACACCCCTTTTCTGTGCTTTCTTTTATACAAAGTGCAATTAAGTAAAGGAGAATAGGAGCTCTCCTAAATCCCTGTGTAAGCTACCTGGATCTTGAGTACAGGGCTGATAAGTAAGCAGTAGTCCAAGCTCCTTTCCCTCCTTCCCTAAATAGACAGGCAGAGCATTATCTCAATGCCCCTTCCACTGTGCCTCAATTACTTGTTGGCTAAGATAGGCGTGGGACTGGTAGTTTCACAAATTTCTATCTTCGGAAGCCAGGAAAGAATTGTGACTCAGGATATATCTATACTGCAGTATATGTCCTGTGGTATGGCCACAGCTGGCTGGGTCAGCTGTCTTGAGTTTGTGGGGCTATAAAATTGTAGTATAGATGTTGTTGCTCAATCTGAAGACAGGACTCTCAAACCCTGCAATGAGGGGTGGGTCTTTGAGCCCAGCATTAGCCTGAGCATCTACATTACTATTGTTAGTCCTAAAGTTCGAGTCTGAGTCAGCTGGATCTGAGACTTGGCCTAACAGGTTATCATGTGACAGTGTAGACATACAAAATGCCTCCCGGGGGCTGTTTCCTGTTGTGGTACAACTGGTGTAGTGCTCTGTGCTCAGAACTGTGCCTAGAGTAGACCTGTGTTTTGGTACCATATCTAGCACAGAACTAGGTCTTGTGGAAGCTGGAAAA
Source organism: Carettochelys insculpta (assembly GCF_033958435.1). NCBI lineage: Eukaryota > Metazoa > Chordata > Testudines > Carettochelyidae > Carettochelys > Carettochelys insculpta. The sequence goes on from NC_134139.1 coordinate 96,653,682, forward strand.
AAACTAATCTCACAATCCTGTCTACAATGCCTGCCCACGCAGAATTTTAATTTGAGATTTAAAAGACTTCCTTCACCATGTTGTGCCAGATTCTGTCTCCCTCGGCTTACTCTGCAGGTAGCTCCATTTATTTTACCTGGCCCAACATGGCTAACAGTGGAAGAACGTGACCCTAAGTGAACACAGACGGCACACTGTGGTCAGAATCTGCCACCATTGTCAAACAACAAAACTGCTTGCAGAATAAGGTACTAATCATCATGAATGTGGGTGACTGAACTGTCCCAGAGCTGGAACTTCACTTATGTTTGTATTTGGAATGGCCAATTGTCCACAGCATGGGAGTGGGGGAGTGAGATGATTGTTTGTTTGCTGTTTAGCATCTTTTCAGTGCTAATTAACAGCATTTGGCCATATTGCCAGTTTAAAAGTCCAACTCCATGAATGGAATAACATTTGTCGCGAGTTGTTTTCGTGAGAAAGCAATAATTGCAGGCATCTGCTACATCTGCTTATGAGAAGAGCAATGATCTTTAAAGGTGGGGAGTAACTTAGTACATTTTAATCAGCATAACAACAGCATTAGTAATTCAACAGTAACAATATGTTTAGTTTGGCACATGCTCTGCTACAATTTCATAGTTTGAGCTATTTTCTGATAGGCTTTGAGTTACCACCACACTATGTTTTAGCTTCTAATAAATACATTAATTTTGTCCAGTAACTTTAATTCCTGGTGCTCTTGCTTTCTGTGCCTCATTTCACCATGTGTAAAACAGGGATAATAATCACTCTGTCTGGCACAGTTCGTCTTTTATATCTAAATAGATTGAAAGCATTTTGCGGAAGGTCATGTCTTACTTTGTGGCTGTTCAGCTTCTCACACAATGTAGCCCCAGCTGAAATTGCGGCTCCACAGACAGTCGTATACCAACAACAACAATTTCCCTGCTGATGTTAGCTCCAGAAAGCATGCTCTTTGCCTCCTTGTTTGCGTTTGGCTAAGTGTAGTGGGACTACTTCATGCTTCAACTCTGCAAATTCTTATATTCTGATATACGTGTAAGAAATTCCTTCTGAACTGCATTAAGGCTTAAGTCACAAGAACCACAACGCAATACCACTCCTTTGCAAAACAAACTTTCTTTTTCCTGGTGGCTACTAAACTGTCAGTGTCTCCCCTTTCCAGCAGTCTTAGAACTATTCTATTAGCATTTTGTATGGATTTCTGCAGGGGGATTGTAAAGAATTTGCTATGAGAGAGAAAGAGACACAGGTACACACAGGTGCACACATAAAGACACCATATTCCACAAACACTGAACTGTTGAATGTCATTAAACTATGCATCTAAAATTGCTTTGTCTCCAGTCCAAACCCAATAATCCAAACACTCTTTCTTTGCTTCATGAAGATTTTCTAAAAATTCTGTAGCTATAACTCTATGGCTGTCCCCCATCAAAAAAGCATGTGTTCTACTTCCAAGACCATCAGTTTTGCTGCCCTGTCCGTCTCCCACAATATTTTTCACATTCAAAATGAGAGACACTTTCACAACTTTTTCTCCTTTGGAAAACCGATAAAGGAAGAAAAGTCAAGATTAAGTCTGTGGCTAGCAGAATTAAGGACACTACCAATGCTTTGGGTTTTTTAATGTTGTTGTTTTTTTAAATAAAGTAGGAACAAAAGAAATTTTAATGTTACTATTGGTTAGATATTAGAAGGAAACGTTAACTCTTTGTCAGTAATAATGAAAAAAGGCGGAGGTGTTCAATAAATATTTCTTCCCTGTATTTTGGACAGATAGTGAAAAATATTTTACCACTGTAAATTATTACGCATATTCCATTACAAGACTCATTCAAAGCATTAAAGAATAGTTACTTAAAAAAACCCAAAAAACCAAAACTGGTTTGGACAGCTTATACGTAAGAGTTTTAAAAGAATTGGGCATGGACCAACTTTGAAAAGTTGATTTTTAATAAAGTCTTGGAACAATGAGGAAATAGCAGAAGATGAGAAAAATGCTCATGTTGTGCCAATATTTAAAAAATATAAATGAGATGACCTGGTTAACTATAGGCCCACTAACCTTGTATGGACCAGCTCATGTAGGACTAACTTAATAGAATTCAATAAAATAATTAATGCCAATATATCCTGTTAAACTACTTGATCTGAGATTTATAAGTTTGGCTGATAAATATAATAGTGCTGATGCAGCATGCTTCTGTAAGACGTAGGACTTGTTTGCTACAGTTGACCAAGAAACTAAAATGACAGAGAAGCAATCTAACTCTCAAATAGATTAGAAAGGGGCTAACTGATAGGTCTCAAAATATAATCCAAAATGGACCCTCTCCTATTTAGTTTACACCAGTATCAGTGAATAGGGGCTATATACAGTCATGACCACAGGCTACATCCCAAACATTATATCTATTATAAATAATACAGAGTTAACCAAATACACAATCTGTTTGAACTATAATAGTCAGACCCACTGGATGAATTAGAATTCACACTGTTCTTATAAAGGAATATCACTGTTCTTCCTTATGCAAAACCCTAGTGACATCAACTTCAAAAGTCTCATGCATTTAAATGGGGTTTTGCAAAAGGAAGATACCATGTGTCTCCTTAAATAGGAGACACGAACTATAATTCTTACCACAAGGCAATTTTGTATAAGATAGGTTTTATTTTTGAACATATTTAAAATGCAATGTCCCATAAAGTAGCCTCCGCAAGCATTCTACTCACTACCCTGCAGAACAATTACTACTTAAAGAAACACCACCCTTATCATGAAGAACAGATGCTATTTTTGACTGGTATAACTGGAAACATTTCTCCTATTTCTGCCTTCAGTCTCAAAGAAGAAAGAAAAAGACTGCTGTAGCCCTAATTCAACACTTCATCTCTGTTCAGATAACAATTTAAGCAGAAGTGTAAACTGAGGCATATGCTTAGGATTCAATTTATTTTTATGCTTAAATCTACACAAAGACCCTAAATGAGCAGAAGCTGTGTTTTTTCTAAATCCAAATTCAGAGCGTCTCAATCCATAATTATAGCTGACCACAAAATGCGCCAGCCGTAAATAAGGCAAGATAAATATTGCCTAGCTTTCTTTTTGATCTACAACTTGTAATGTGACTTTTGTGCACAGAAGAAGCTCCATCACTTCTTTAAAAAAAAGAAAAGAAACAACAGGAGAGCAATAAAACAAAGTATTTCAGTTCAAATATTTTTAATAAATCCTCAAATACCCAGATGTCCAACTGTTTTGCAGAATTTAAATGTATATTCTAGGGATTGGCATACAGCCCATCCACCAGCTTGTTGTGAAACACTGGATATTAAAAAAAAAAAAGATAAAAAATTCTTTCTTCTGGCCAATACGCTCAAGAACTTCCATAAACCCTCAATGCACACTATAATCATCCTATTCTTCTTTTGCTTCATTAGATCCAGTTTAAGGTAGAATTAGGGGCTGCAGAAACTCTCATGGAACCTGCAAATGTGCCTACGAGATGGAGATAGATGACAGCAACAGTTACTGCTCTATTAGTTTGTTTGCATGTTGGATGTTTTTGTGATTATAGTTACTCCACGATTTAACAGTAGGTGGCTAATGGAAATGTTGTTCACTGCAGTGGCAGACTAAGTCAGTCAGGAAAAGAAAAAGAAATGTGTTTACACTTGAAGATGTCACATAAAACAGTTGGAGGCTCCCAACCCCCTGATACCAGGAGCAGCATTTTCTTTCAAGAACTCATCTAGCTTATTACATGCTCCTTCACACTTAGAAATCTATTAATTTACAATTAGTTGGATTGATTTTCTAGCAGATTAGTAATTTCTGCAATAATTTACAGACTATTGAAGATATTAACTATGCCCTGTAGAAAGATAAGCATTACTGGGACACAGACCTCAACACAAGTTATTGACCGTATCATTGACAGTCTGGATTCTCGGCTTTAAATTCTACATTAATTACAGCAGAACTGATTGGTGGATGCTATCTTCCCATGCCAAGAGCTTCTCCTACCATCTCCATGATCATCCAATAGTGAAATCTCATCAGGAGGTATAGATAATGTCCATTAAACTTCTAATGTCTTGCTAGTATGGGGGATTTAAAATAAAGTAGATACTACGTGGACAAGACCACACTGTGGTCTCCAAAAATACAGTCTGTGAGTGATCCTGTGTAGCATGCTAATACCTGAAGTATTCTACCATATTTTACAGAGTTCTATATAAACTGAGGCTTGGAAGTGACACTTGAATTGCTTAAGACATGCAATAAGGCAGCTGAGATTAGAATTCACATCTCCTTCTGCCCACTAGAGAGACTGCATAATCTACTAGACAAGTTCTCCCAGGAAAATCCCTGTTCCCCAATCTGTAAAATGGAAGCAAAAAAAGAAACTACTGACTTGCTTACCCATGGCTAAGAATATGCTAACTCCTGTATATTTTCAGACTTCTATGGTAAACAATAAACCCATGCCTTAAATAAAGGGGAAAGTATGGCACAGAGGTCATCTGTCTCGCTTACCACCATCATTCAGCTTTCCCATATTGTTTCATCCCAAAGGTGGGTGCATTTCACTGTTGGGTAAATTGTAGAAATGCTTTTCTGTATAAAGTTTCTCATTATGTAAAATGATTTGATGGTTGCAAGAAACAAAATAAATGTATCAATAATAAAAAATTGTCTTTGCTGAATCTCTTTGGTTATGTGAAAATTTTAAATAGATACACTTCCTTACCAAGATTATAAAAAGCAAAATTATGGGCATTCAATAATTTCTTGAATACATTCAACATGAACTCTAGTTTACAAGTGCTGTATATAGATAAATATAAAATAGGTTGAACTCACACCCATAGGTGCACATCAATTATCGAGGCAGGGAGAGCAATTCTGCAATGTTTTTGCATATTTGTTCTACGGGTTGAAACTCTCTACTCTGGAACTCTCTCATCCAGCAACATCCATAATCTGGCATCATTTTAGTTAGTTGACAACCACAATCATGACTATGGCCAAGTTTCCCATGGTCCCATAAAGTTTGTTTACAGCCATCAGTCCTGGCTCTCAGTGTTCTGTGCTGTTATTTAGCTATAGTTTACTCCTAAATGTCTTCTCCCAGTCAGCAGTGGAAGTGTTGGTAATGCTGACAGACTAATTCTCATGGCAAATTCTCTCATCTGGCACTGGTCAGGTGCTGAGGTGCTGGATTAGAGAGGTTCAATCTGTACATAAATCAGTGGTTTCCCATAAATGCTTGCTCAGTGAGTAGCTAGCAGCAACAAAGAACTCCCACTGCCAGGTACAGCTCTCTCTCTGTTGCAGTTTCCTGGACTCCCCCCACCTTCATCCCTTTCACTGACCATTCTCGTTCTGAGCTTCCTGCCTTTACGGGAACAGCTCTCTGGCTCTTTCCACAGCTGGAAATCAAACTGGCTTCGCCCATGCTCTTCAGCACACAGTGCAAGCCAACTTGTTATACCACACAACGTTTTTTTAATCATCATTCAATGTGTGGCCTCAGATCTTACTTACTGATCATCATCTAGCACCTGAACTGAATACATAACTATACTTTCCTCTTTTTTATGGTGATCATCTGAATTGTTCACAAATTTTCATTAATTTATTTTTATAACTTCCATTAACGTAGAAGGGACTAATCTTCACTTTATAGCTGTGGAACGGAGGAAGAGCGATATTAAGGCTGAAGCTCCAAAGTGCCCACTAGCTGCGGTTTCCCAAGTTCTAATGTCTGCGACAAACGAGGCAAGTGTCCTACGGACAACGGTCCTAATTCATTTCCCCAAACATTATCCATCCTGTGCACTGAATGACAATGTGCTCTTCTGTGAGAAGAAAAACAATATGTGATCATGTAATCAATGACTATACCATAAGGCGGCCACATTAATCTTGTAAGGACAAGAGTTGTAAAAACTCAAAGAATGGGATCTTGAACCCAACTGCTACCACAGTAATTAATAATGTACCACCATTTAAAAGGTGAACTCAGGGCCTTCCTACAGTATTAATTCAGTATCACAAAACCCTTTTGGTAGATACGTATTTCTCAATTTTACTAAGACACAAGTGGTATTAAGTGACTTGCCCACTTGTTGGGATGGTTAGCAGTTTGGAAGCAGATCCCAATGTTCATGAGTACAAATTGTGTGCCATTCATACAGTACTATCCCTCCCGCTAATACACCCTCACATTCTCACTAGAAACAAGAAGGCAAAGTGGTTTTTATCCAAGGAGGTACTATGTTTTGATCGGAGTTTGACAGGTCATGCTGACCATACCTTCTGGTCCACAGGGTAAGTGTTGCTACATGCTGAAGTGTAAATCAGGCTGCATCAACACTGAGGTCTGCAGTCATATGCCAGGATTCAGTAACCCCCGGCACTAGTGACAAGAGTGGCACATAAGCTGATTTTCATAGGTACATGAGGTGGGAGCTCAGCCCCACACCTCCTCTCCCATGCAGCCGGGAACTTGCTCAAAGCCATGTGGCCTGTGGATTAACAACAGACCAGCTAATGCTACCAACGACCACCTAAACCATAAAGCTCTGCATATTTATTCATTAATGAAGCCATTGTAAGTGTTGACTTTAAAAAGTATCACCGGCACTTGGACTATACATAGAGGTCAAATTTCAGCGCTCTGATTCAGAAAGTTTGCTGACCCCCTCTATATGCAGTAGTAAAAGGGTATAGTATAGGCTTGAACAGTGAGGAGCTGTCTCCTCCCCTGCGAGAGCTATTCCCTGCAATGGGGAAAGACTCCTCCAGGAGGGCACTACACTGTTAAGAAGAGGAGTGTAGACACGGAAGGCATTCTTTAGGCATCTGCAGACCTGTGTGGGGTAACTTTCAGGCCCAGCATGTTTCTAATTTACTTGCCTAAGCAGTTTTTCACCACCTGCACTGCTGTTTATACCCATGCTAGCTGGATATGCAGTGTCTGTACTTGACACACCACCATATGTGTACCATAGGGTGACTACATCTCCCTGTCCCAAATATGGGTAGGGAGCTTTGGGGGGGAGAGGTGGCTCCTCCTGGCTGCACCAAGCCCCAGGGAAGTGCCAGCCAGGGGCGCTGCCTGCCCGGAGCCCTGGGGAAGTGGCAGCTGCGGGCGCTCCTGCTCCCAAGCCCCTGATGCTCTAAGTACAGGACAATTTTTTGTCCCTTTTAAAAAATAAGTCAGGATGCCATTTTGGCATCCCAAATACGGGACGGTTGATCACCCTAGGGTACCACCAAAACATAACTCACAATCACAGAGAACAGGCAATCACAAAGTGGTCCAGGGATTAGACACAAGACACCTTGTCAAATGAGGATTCTTCATATTAGTGGCCACAAGCTAACAAACCTGGTGACATATTAAGTAGAGCAGCAGGTGCTAATGTTATCTGACCAGGCAGCCAAGCTCTAGCCTGGCTTTCTTTTTACCCCACAAATAGGTGCGTGTGGCAAATACAGATACAAAACCAGCAAATGCCTTTTTGTCCAAAGTGTCTTTTTCACTAAAGGAATAAGTTAGAGGATTTATTTTAATGGTGCATACCTACAGCCCAGTTACTCAGCACTGACACAGCCCTCCAGATCCTGCTGTCAATACGGTAGGTATATGCCAGCATTGTAAAACCTCTATTATATTTCATGGATGGAAATCTGTGAAGAATATTTGACTTTCTCATTTCTTGCTTGCATGCAGTCAGCTTCCCTCCATTGTTAGTTGTTGCTATACTCTAACCGATCAATAAGAAACGAGGCCTCAATTTATAATGGGTATTTACGCTGCCTAAAATTCATAGCAACTGCTAACTACTGCAGTTCTGCAATCATCTGCAAGTGTACAACAGGCTGCAATTTGATCAGTAACAACTGTGCTATGCATTATTACCAAAAAAGTTCCCTACTGCCTACTGGTACTAAAGGTCACAGTTCATTTACATGTCACAGTGCATTTACGTAACACAACTGTTGGCTCAGAAACAGAGATAAGGAAAAGACTGCTAGCTATTGTAAGTGAAGCTCTGGTCTGTTCCCTCAAGGCTGTGGGCAGCCAATCTGCTTCAGTATGTCTCGGGGGCAGGGGTAGGGGAGGGTGTCTGACATGGGCAATCAGCAGTGCAATGGAAGACACCTGTGGTCAGGACTGAACAATAAACAGCTACAGAATCTGAGTCCCAAGGCAGGGCTGGCCAGCAAGGGGTCTCAGGTTCAGACCTGTACTTGGGATGGGCAGCACAACAGTTAGGCCTCCTAACTCTGGCCAAAGGGGCCAACAAAGACAAGCTTCTTGCCTAAAAGAGGGGGAGACTGCCACCCGTACACTGGGGTGGCAGAGGGAAGGGGGACACTGACCCAGACGCTGCACTGCATCCCAGCCTAGGGCCCTAGCAGTGGTAGAGCAAACTGCCACTGGATCAGCAGGGATCCCGACCACAACAGGCTGACTCACTCACTGGGAGCACTGCAGCCAGACAGGGGTTGGCCATCTCTTGGCCACTTCCTAACTTCCCTTCAGGGTGTACTGGCCCTGTAGCAGGTCATCCTGGTTGTTGGGGAAGAAGGCCTCTGTTACTGCTTACAGCTCCTCCAGGTTTGCATCTGTAAATAGCCCTGGCAGTCCCGGACAGTCCTCACCCACTTTGGGCCTGCAGCAGCCACCAAGCTTGAGAACTTGCAGGAGGCTTCTGGCACCTCCAGCAGACAGACCCCAAATGAGTTCTCCAACCCATCTTCCATAATTCCAGTCCTACCAACTAACTTCCCGTAGGAGGGCTGAGCATGGCATGGCTCCACACACCACGGTTCAGTGAGGAGCCTCTCTGGGTCTCTGGTGGACAATTCACCTCATTACAGAGGCTTACATATAGATTTATTTGAGACCAACTACAAGGGACACTTTCAACATGTCTAGGTAAGTCGCAAAGTAATCTGAAAATCAGTATAGCAGAATCCTGGAATTCAGAAATCCTAGCCCGTGTCTGTGCTGCCATCAGTGTTATATACCGATTCCAGCTGTGGGAGTTTCACAGGGATATTCAGAATTGTCATGCTGTCTTTGCGATCCACTTAATAAGAGGAGTTCTTGTAAGGTTGAGGAAGAGCAAAACTACAGATGGAAGAACGCTGTAGACCTAGTGGAGGAAGCAGTTAAGAGGTTGATGAAGGGTCTTCATTTAGGAGAGACGGGAAGAAATTGAATTTGCTGGATATATTGAAAAAAATGCACTGTGCCAAGTGAAAGGCTGGAGGAAGAAAACGGAATGGAAAGAAAACAGGTTACGGGACTCAGAAGAAGGACATGTTGGGAGGGTAGAGGAAGAACAAAAGACAGTGAAGGTTTCAGAAAGTATATTAAAAGGGCTACTGGTAGGCAGAAAGTCCAGAAAACAGAGGATAAAAACAGCAAGAAACCATTTCAGGTCAGGGACAAGTTGCCTCAGTAAAAAGCTGTTTTCGAGAGATTGCCATTTCCAAGCATTCACTTATCACACCAAACTACGATGTTAACAGAGAAAGGCAGACAGTCATAATAGCACAGACCAAACAGTGCTCCATTAATACAAATGCCTGTTCAGTTCTGTGGGGGCCCAGAAGTAACAATTTTGCCCAGAGGTAACGGACCAATTTATGGAGCTAATGCTTGATGTGGACCTGAAGACAAGTAGGAGATCCCTTAGGATTTTTCAGGGTAATATTGAATTCTACAGTAAATACTTCTGTAAAGATCTTTAATCTGCTTCTTGGTATGTGACTAGCATGAAGATTGTTAAAAGGAAGGAAGAGCTGACTTTGACAATGAAAAAAGCTCAAACCCTTAAGGTCATCAAGTTGATGAGAATTTTGAAAAATTAATCACTTCCAACAACTATCATGGAACTATCCAGGAACATATCATGTTTACTAATAATTAAGGACAAACAAAGTGAAAATGATACATAGAGATTTATTATGTGACACATTTTTCATAGACGATAGCAAAATATAAACAAAACCCAAAAACACTGTTTTACAAATAGTTGTGTATCCTAAAAATTGAATCCCCAGTGCTCTCTCATGTCCTTCCCTCTGCCAGCACTACACACACACACACACACCCCGCCACAAATCTTCTGAACAATTGAGGTTTATGAAATCTCCTTGCTGAATACATATGTTAACCAACAGAGTATACCAATGATACAAAATACCACAATATGGAATTTTCAAATATGAAGTCAGGATTGATGCAGAGGGCAATCCAAATGTGACTGGAAAACAAAACCTACTTCAGCAAAAATGTTAAAATAAGCAGCTTCAGTAAACAGATTTCTACAGCTGGGCAAGAGTTTCACCCATATGTGCTCAATCTCTGAGGCCTTTGAGTATCAATATGGAAACAGACAGAGTAGTTTGCTTGCAAGGATGATGAGGCATCTTAGAGTAATTTACAAACATCAAGATAGTAGATAATATCATCCAAAAAAACCCTCCAAAACAGAGGGAAACAATGTTGATCATCAAGTGGTGTCCAAAAGAACTAAAGAGAAATTATTTTTACTGCCAAGGTCTGACACACGACAAAAGTCACTACTCAGTAGTTAAGATTAACAGCAGGGTTCTGTGCAAGTCAAAAGAAGAATGCTTATGGGCATGTGTATGAACACCAGGGATTTACGGTCACAAAAGAGTCAGAAAAATACATAGCCCTCTCCTGTTGCTGATCTGTGCTTTCTTTGTTGGTTGCAGCATGATAGATAATGCAAAGAACTTAATTCAATGATAGGTTCCAAGTAATAGTGAGCAATGTGGCCGTGACACTTTATCAAACATAAATCTAAGGCTGTTATATCAGCTCACAGATACACAACTCTGAGTAAGCAAAATAAATTGCTGCTGCTACGCTACAAGCATTCAAACACCAGAAACATGTTCAACACCATTCACTTTGCTTGGTGAGTTTTCTGCTGCTCATACTTCTGCCCAAGCCATTTCGACTGAAATAACAAGCACCACAAACCCATTCTCAGTTCTCACTCCATCTCTCTTTTTCTTTGATCTCTTCTCTTTGCTTTTCCCTCTCCTTCTTTTCCCTACTTAGATGACAAGGGACGATCTGAGTCCTCAAAGAGGCTATGTAGAAAACAAGCATAGGTGGTAGGGAACCGAATCATATAGGCCTTGTTAGGATTACTGTTTGGAAGCACCCTCTGGTATGCCTATGAACTTCTGACACAGGAGCTCCTTTTCTGCACTTTGGGAGTCTTTATTATAAAAATGTTTCTGAGGCAGTTTAAGGTGTGGAATCTCAGGATGATGTGTAAGAAAAACACATGTCAATGATGTGTGATCATTAAAGTTCCCATGGTACTTTCAATTAAGTAATTAAATTCCAGAGTGCGACTAGAAATCCAAACCCAGCAATTACATGCTGCCTGCTGAAATTCTCCTTGCACCTTCAGTTGTTAGTACATTCTGTGTTACATTCCTGTTCACTATCGAACAGCAGCCTCATTTAATTTCATCCTATAGCTAAAGACATTTTAACAGTGGCTGAAATACTTCGGTGCATGCACACCAGTTACAATACTACATGGATATGCCACGAGGCTCACTTTTTAATTTTTGTAAAGAACTTTAAAATCCTTTCAAGTAAGAGGTGATATAGACATTAAAGATATATCTTATTTTTCCTGTTGTCACTGTTATTTAATAATGCCTGATATTTATATATTCACACAGGCTGGGACTATGTGAAGGGGTATTGCCCGCAGCTTCAAGCTAATGAGTAGTTTCGCAATTGCAAATGGCTGCTGCTTAACATACTCGCACAGCTAATTAGCATAGGCATAAGGGGCTGGTGACAGAGGGAGTTTTTTTCTAACAGAGGCACATCTACATGGCCTGTTTCCTGCTTGCAGTAGCTTCTTGTGCAGCTATGCTAATGAGCTGCATGTGCATGCTAATGAGTGGCAATTTGCAATTGCAAGACTGCTCATTAGCATGAAGCTGCCGGCAATACCCCTCCGTGTAGACCCAGCCACACAGTTTTCAAAGTGTTTTAATAGGGTAAGTAGCACTATGTCTATTTTACTGATAGAGAAATTGAGGTAGAGCATGTATATTACCTGCCAATTCTGCATAGAAAGATTTGGTAAGCACCTAAAGTGTCAGCTAAGATCCAAAATGCTTTTCTCAAAGATACACAGTCAGAATTATTCTATCGCTGACTGATAAATCTGAGTCCTTTTCAGTCCTTTCAAAGCTCAAGCAGACTTGCACGTGCTGGTATGTTTGGGTTTGGGTTTCAGCTGTGACTATTTCTCAGGCTGTGCCTCTCTGGTGTGTCTAAAATTGAAGAGAAAGTGAATAAAGTTTTAATTTTTTCATTATTAAAGTATTTTAGGATGGTTGAAGAAGCCTTTTTCATACAGAAGACCTATAACTGGTCTAGCTGTTGATTTGACTCTCTTTATGGAACAAGTCTATTATTTTAAAAAGAAGAGTTCTTCCAGACACTGTTCAGAACTTTGTTTTTATGATGCCCTAAATCACCAGTATGAAATTTTTTTATTGCTCCTATTTTACAGATAGGGCGTTTAAGACACAGAGATAACACGCCCAAGATCACAGAGTGAGAGGCAGAGCTGAACAGAACTTCAGATCTCCCAAATCTCTCATGTGCAGTAGAAAACATGAGCCCTCTCTCCCATCACAAAGGAGTCAGAATTAGTAACAGAGTTGTTGGGTTGCTACTACTACTACTACTGCCATAGATGGGATGGAGTTTTCCAATAACTGGGAATCAGGGGGCTTTTAATAATGCTTACCCATTTGAGAAAGTGTGTTTAGTTTTGCTAAGACACTCAGTTTGAACAAGGTTTTCTTTTTATACCATTATACAGTACAACTACACATTTTATGTCAATTATGTAAAATAATGTAATTATACTAATTATTTAAATACATGATACTCTTGAGTAGGAAACCCTAAGAAAATTCATGCTGTAATGAGACAAACTCACAACTGCATGTTCATGGTGATGCCAAGTTGCAAACAATTCAATCAATAACTGGACTACATATATAATTCTATATCTGCCTACCTATCAGTTCTGTTTTTCTCTTCATGGGCTATTTATTTTGAGCAAGATTTTGGAAGCAAGACCCACTTCCTTATTACTATTTTATCTTCTGTGACTTTGGAACTGGCTTCTCTAGGAGTGAGTGTGGGGGGGTGGGGAAAGAACATAAGTGATAAAATTTGCCTATGACGCATAGATTGGTAGGACTTATAAGCAATGAAAATGACAGGTTAATGATTCAGAGCAATCTGGACTGTTTAGTGAACTGGGAGCACACATACAATACACATTATAGTACAGCTATATATAAAGGAACAAAGAATGTAGGCTATACTGACAGTATGGGGGGAACATGCCCTGGGAAATAGTTACTATGAAGAAAGATTTGTGGGTCATCATGAATAATCAGCTGAACAGGAGTTCCCAGTGCAACACTGTAAACAGAAGTACTAAAGCTAATCTTGGACAAATAAATGGGAATCTCAAATTGGAATGCAAAAGTTATTTTACCTCTATATTTGGTACTGGTGTGACCACAAATGGAATAGTGTGTTCAGTTCTAGCGCCCACAATTCAAGTAGGCTGTTGAAATTTGGAGATGGTTCAAAGAACAGTCACAAGAACAAATAAAGGACTGGAAGACATGCCTTATAGATTGAGCTCTTTGAGGTTATCTATTTATCATAAAAAACAGAAGGTTAAAGAGTAACTTTGTTCCAGTTATAAATACCTACATGGGGAACAAATATATATTAATGGGCTCTTCAGTCTAGCAGAGAAATGTATAGTACATCCAATGGCTGGAAGTTGAAGTTAGACAAATTCAGACTGGAAATAAGATGTACATTTTACCTTCAAGAATAATTAAGCACTGGAACAATTCACCAAGGGTTGTGGCAGATTCTCCATCATGGATAATTTTTAAATCAAGATAAGATTTTTTTCCTAAAAGATATTCTCCAGGAAGGATATTGCTGAAGTTCAATGACCTGTGTTACACAAGAGGTCAGATTAGATTATCATAATGGTCCCTTCTGTCTTTATAATCTACGAAAAAGATTCTAAAGAAGTGCTATTTGTAATAAGCCCAAAGCAGAAGATGCATGTTAATAAATGTTCTTTAGAGATTTGGATAAAGGATAACAGTTTTAAGAATTAAATATTAAAGGCCTGTCTCCATACTACCATTTCCTTATGGTCAGGTACCCACTGTGTTTCAAAATGGGAGACTAATTTTGTTTTTAGAACTTTCTCATTATTATGCCATTTAGAAATAAAGTGAAAGAATGTAAAATAGATTAATTCGTAGCTTAAAAATCCTCTTTGTCTCTGCTCTGACCACAGGAGCAAAACTGACTGTATTTATTGGCCCTGGGAGAGAGAGGACCCGAGAATAATAAAGGCACCAAATGGCAAGAGGCCCAAGGAATGCAGTAGCAACTAATTAAAGGAAGCAGTACATGGCTGCGGGTATAGCTGTGGTGTCCAATAGAAATGTAAGGATGGCTACAGTGCCCCCAGCTGCTGACTCACCAGAGCCATCACCACTGGAGCCACACCTGCACTGCTTCTGGAGCACACCATGAGCCATGCATGGAGTCATGCCATCAGACACATTGGGCTGCAGCCGTCGGGACCGTCAGAGCCGCAGGAGGAGGTGCGTCCATGTCTTGTCCTAACAAGTGGTTGGGTGCGTGCACAGGGCGGGGCGGAGGACGCTTCACATGTGTGGCTCTAGGGAGCCACATTTTGCTACACCAGTGTCCAGTTCACCACATGTGGCAAATGGAAAGCGTATTGGACACCATGGTGTTCTAGGGTCTCAGTGCTGGAACCTGGAGCAGTGGGAGGGTCTGGCCTAAGCCCCAACACAGGGACAAGGCTCCATAAGAAGCGAGAGCAATGGACTAGATTTTAAAGGCCCAGAGAAGGAGCAGAAGACCCTGGTGAAGGCTGACAGATTGGTAAAATTCTTGCCACCCTGAGAAGAGTCTATTTTTCACTGTGTCTTGGCTTGAAAGCTGAGCCACTGAATATCACCCAAATAATGTAGGGACCAGAACCAGAAAAAAAGGGTGCAGTACAGCGTAGCATGGAATATGCCCAACAGCCACATGGTTGCTAGTTGGCCAGAGGACTATATCAAGATACGAGCAAACTACTGGTGTAAGTACACCTGGGAATGTGATTTTTTTTTAACTAAGACCTCAAGGAATACGCAGATCTACAATTTCATCCCCAAAAGGCTGATGAAGGTGGCTACCCACCAGACTGAAGTACCCATGAAAGGAATGGATCAAACATCAGGAGCAGCTGAACTGCAAACCAGGGATGCACACTGCTAGGTTTGGTACCACACTCTTTCTGGTCCATCTATGAGGAGCTTGATTACTAGAAACTTCCCACTGCCCCAGGCACAAATCCCACCTTTGCCCATAACAGCATCCTGAACCCTGGTGGTCTCATTATCAGGCCAGATCAAATAAGTGATGCTGCAGCACAAGTCCAAGGAAGGGACTCAGGCTATAGATCTGGAAGCAGGCACCACAGTAAGGAATTTTCCAAGGGCCTTTGGAGAATAAAGCTAGGGGAAAGCTCTGATGGGAAAAGGTGCATGGCTAGGGATCCAATTCCCAAGTTGGTTGGTGACCCCTGCTGCCTGACCCTCAGTCCCAGGTAAACACTCATCCCTCCTATCCATGGGACAGTTGGGATGACCACTGTGGGGCTCCAAAAAACACAGGGTGGCCTCCCCAGTTCATTCTATGGATGGGGTGGCTATGTCCAGCCTCATCCACTACTTTGGGTTCCAGACCGCAGACCCTCTACGCAGTAGTTTCATTCTGCTGACTCCAACATCGACATCACTGCTTCTTCCTCGGTCTCTTTCTACCAGGCTCCGTTTATCTCCAGCCCTATTTCAGGGCTGGTGTTTTCAGGTTATAATTTATCTCCCAGCTAGAGAGCAGCTCCCTTCTTCATACCTCTGGTCCCATCTAGGAACCCTTTTGCTATGGCCTTCCTGTAGCTCCTCTTATCTGAACCTGCAAGGCTGTGAATGCCTGCTTCTGTGAGGGTGCTCTTGGTAAGTACAAAGAACCCACTGCCTTTGTTACTTCTTTCCTGTCACTTTATTGCTTGTGGCAGCAGGTTATAGTAGGACAACTCCCTCCCCCTCTCTGCCCCCCACCCCGGGGAAGCCACAAAGGTCAGGTTACAGCTTAATGCACAGCCAAAGACACTGCTCTTTGAAATCTTTTAATTCATCTCTCTAGAAATGTGACAGTAACATTTGCTTTCTCTGTCTTGGTGCAATTAGGAAATCTCATCAAAATAGCATCAAACTTTGACAAATAAAGCGACTATTTATTTTCTCCCATATTTAGGATGCTTCCACCAATATTAGAGTGTAATCTCATCCATACGAGGATTAATGAACAATGACAGCAAATAAGCAAGGCACCGTATTTTATTTCAACCACATCAAATTATCTGGTTATTTGTTTGACCGGAGTGAAGCCCAGATTATCTTTAGAGGTTCACGCTTTTTCATACAGAGATCTGATAATTTCTTCCACATGTGTTATACAAAACAACATAAGCAATCTGCAAAAAATCCATTTCACATATTTATTAACACACAGATTGCCAGTCCCATTTAAAAGCACAAAATTGAACGTGTGTGAGTGGGGGGTAGTACTTTCACAAAAGAAAAAAATTAAGTGTAAGTTCACTATCAGTAACAATAGCTGTGGAGCTCTGTGTGGGCCTAACTGTTCCCACTGAAGTCAAGAGGAATTTTAGTGTGGATTTCAATGGGAAAGTTAGTCCAATGCTGAGTGCATTTGAAAACGTAAGCTTAATTTTTTTCTGGGCAATAAGAAAATTATTTGAAGATTAAGACACCTAAAATCTGATTTAGATCTCCTCCTGTTTCATGTGTACCCCTGCTCATGCACCTTTGTTAATTTTTATAAAGTTTAAACCTTTTGGCTGGGTCTACATGGAGCTCTGGCCAGCACCACTGCTGGAAGAGCTATGCAAAGTTAGCTTCTTGGGACTGCAAATGGCTGTCCATTATGGCTGCCCATTTGCATACTGCCAAAGCTCATTACCATAGCCACACAAGAGTTCGGCGTTGGCAAAAGGGGTTCCAGCATTGCAGAGGCCATGTGGACATGCCTCTGCCAGCTAAACCTCGCTTCGTCACCAGTCCCTTATGCCTCAAACATTTGAGGTATATATGTTTCTTATACATTTGAGACATAAGAGACTGGCAACAGAGGGGGGTTTAGCTGGCAGAGGCATGTCCACACGGCTTCTGCTGGCACCAAACTCTCATGTAGCTATGGTAATGAGCTTTGGGAGTATGCAAATAGGAAGCCATTTGCAATCCCGAGAAGCTCACTTTGCATGGCTCTGCAGTCAGCAGCGCTGGGCAGAGGGCCATGTAGACATAGCCTTTAAAAGCAATGGGTGAAATTCAGTTTCTGTTGAAGTCAATGACAAAACTCAGTTTAATGGGACTCAATTTCTGTCACTGCATTTTTAATCCCCAGTCCTCAGCTCAGCATCTTGAAATGGGCACAGTAAAAAAATCACATTAAAATACATATATTTAATAAAGACAGTTTTGGTTATTAAAAGCAGTAAGGGCTGACTTCTGCTTTGCGATGTGCAGTCAACTATTAAATAAGTGAGTGTCTCTCATATTTTTGAAGGCAGGAGTCATTGCTAATATCTAAATAATTTTTCACTGTGTATGTTGTTTGTTTACATTGCATTTCACTCAATAAGGGCAGTGAACATAGTCTGGTTAATAGTAGTTTGTAAATAGTTAGTTTTACAATCCACATTCATTCATAGAGCTTAAGACCAGAAGGGATCTTTAGATCTAGTCTGAACTTCTACATACCACAAATAATTAAACTCCACCCAGTCACCGCAGTATCGAGCCCAATACTTTGTGTTTGGATAAAATATATACTCCAGAAAGGTGTCTAGTCATTATCTGATGACACCAAGGGATAAAGAACCCACCACTTCCCTTGGTAGTTTATTCCAGTGGTTAATCACTCTTGTTAAAAAATTGTACCTTATTTCCAATTTAAATTTTCCAACCTTCCGCTTCCAGCACTTGGTTCTCATTAGGTCTTTCTCTTCTACATTAAAGAGCCCTTTGGTATAGTGAAGATATTTATATACTGTAATTGAGTCTGCTCTCAATCTTGTTTTTGATAAGCCAAGCAGATTGAACTCCTAGTCTGTCCCTGCAAGGCATTTTCTCCAGCCCTAAATGTGCTTTTCAGTAAAAAGTTATTAGCACAGATCTCTTCAGTTAATTGTTTTAGGAATCTTGATCGCAAGTTATCTGGGCCTGCTGACTTTATTTATCACTAATAGATGTTGTCAAACAGCTTCACTGGTTGCTAATAGACTGTAACATATTTCATCCTCCTAAAATGATACCAGCTCAGCATCCTGCTTCTTTCCAAATATAGAACAGTAATATTTATTGAATATTTCTGTTTTTTCTGAATCACTCACAATTTTGCTATCTCCACTTATAGAACTTTGAACCTATAGCACTTTTTTGTTTCCCATATACTTAGGAAACTTGTTATTTTCCATCACCCTGCTAGCCAAAGATTTTTTGCTGATACGTTTAGCTTCCCTTTTCTGTTTTCTGCACTTTAATTTCTAATGTGTATTGGTTCATATTTTCCCCTTTTTCTATCTTTTTTATTTCTAACTGTTCCCTCCGGTTTGCCACACAACTAGAATCATATTTAGCCAAAGCAGCCCCCTTCATTTGACTGTGAAATTGTTCCATTCACAATTTTGTACCTAAACTTTCTTCTGATTTAAGAAATTAGCCCTTGTTGAAGTAACACCTTACATATGTGCAACATGAAAAATTATGCATATTTTCTACCACAAAAAAGATTTTGGACTTCAGATTCAAGATGAATTAGTCACTGGAGTGGACATTGCCTAGACAGCAGTGATGCAGACTTATTACATTCAATATGTGTAAAAAGAGGACAATCCCAACCAATATTAATGTATAATATATAAAATATTATGTATAATTCTATAGAACAGTTTGTAATGATACAATAATTACTATCCTGGGATTATCATTTTTTTTTACACACATAGAATGAAATGAGTCATGATTGCTAGTTTGTAGGTAACGACCAGCGTTAATTCAGTGGTTAATTTGTCTTTATCCCAAGAGAATGAATTTCAGGTAGAGTCCACATGTTGGGTGCAAACCCTTTTTGTGGTAGAAAATTACCTATAATTTTTAGAAACATCAATGACATTTCACTACTGGCTGCATAAGACTTCAAGCACTTTTCTCTCAAACCAAAGTCCCCAAAACAAAGGTTTTATTCTTCCCACACATGAGCTAAGCGCTTAAGAGTGACTTAATCTATTCTCTAGATTAATTTGGAGATCTGTAGCAAACCCTTCCAGCACCCCTTCTGGGCTCTGTTAGTTAGCACAATGATCCATATGCCAACACTATCCTGTGGTGCTGAGTTATCAACAGCTCTCAAATATTGAGTCTTTAATGTACTGAATGGCCATACTCAATCAAACTAATGGTCCACTAGCCCAATATCCTGCGTTGCTGAGATATCAACAGCTCTCAGATAAATTGTTGAGTTATGTACCAAACGGCCACACTCAATCAAACCAATGGTCCATCTAGCCCAATATCTTGTCTTCACACAGTGACCAACACCAGACGCTTCAGATGGAATGAACAGAACAGGTGATCATCAAGTGATCCCCCATCCCTGTTACCCATTCCTCACTCTTTTCATAGTCCTTTCACATTGCCCCCATTATGGTTCCTATGGCCTGAAACAGTTCTGTTCTGACTACAAAAAGCTACAGGCAATGTTCAAATTAGAAAGAAAAGGAAAAAGATAATTTAATTTAAATGTTAAAAACAAAACAAACTATTCCTATTCTACTAGTTTTTCTAAATCCTCTCCTCTTTGTTTCTTTTACAACAAATAAATGTGGGGTCTAAAATTGCTCAACATGTCCATTGAACTCTTTGTTTCTTTTAATAAATAATTTTAGAGTGCTTAGCTTACTGAACATAATACTTCTAGTTCATGTTTTTCTAATGCTGCTTCAGCCTATTGGCTTCTTAAGTGTTCAAATGTGTAGGCTAGCATATATAGTGACATTGTAATGGTCTTATATTCAACTTGATTTTCTAATGTGTGCAAGGTCAAATCAATCACAACCTTTTCTTCCACTTCCTCTATCTTTTGTGTTTAGGTCATCACATATTTTCCCCCCTTTTATTTTTTTTTATCAGTGATTGGCAGGCAAGCCTGGGGAAAGTAACAAAATCACTTCTTTTATTACTTCCATTTGCACAGCATTATAGCATCTGTGTAATGACAGGTATAAGTCAGGTGCAGCAAAGGCCATGCACAATCTCATATCTTGGTCTACTCTCTTTTTGCTCTTGCTTATTGCTAGGAATGTTTCTTTTAGTGCTTTTAGAAAACATGTGCCGCTACCAGATTGTATTTTCATTCTCATATTTCACTCTGTGGAGCTGATATGTGACCAGCCCTGACAAGAAGACATTTATAAGGCACTAAGCACCAAGAAACCCTGTATACATTCATTTCTAAGAAGAAATACTTCTTAACTCATCTCCGAGGACTTAAACAAGAGCAATTTCTGGGAGGAAAATATATCAGATTTTACTGTTGCATATTGAAGTTTATAGCAACTAAATACTTTCCTACCTTAAAATGATACAAATACCACAGCCAACCAAGTACAACATCTGCATAATGAGGTCTATTTATTAGATAACTATTGGGGTTGTTAAACAAAATCAGTTAGTAACTCTGATATTAGTTTTATTTTGCTGGCTATTATTTTGGTGAAGCATTTTGAACAATGTTTACTGTCTGAGCTTGTGCCAGTGCATTTACCTCAACACAAAACAAAACAACAAAACCAATTTCTTTTACTGAACTTGAAACTAGCATCTACACAGAACACAAAAGTGTGACTTATTCTGCTAGTTTAGAATTTTTAAAAATTATATATACACGTGCGCACACATACATATGAACTATAAGCCAAAGGCAAAACAGAATCTGAGAAGGGGTTAATTTAAGTACCTACATTTTTGTCTTCCTTGGATATTTTCACATGCCTCTATAGAAGTCAATGTCTATTAATATTTTCTACTACTTTTAGGTATGCCCACAGATAAAGTCCTGCAAAAAATATTTCTGGACGGGAGGATTCATATCTGAGCCAGGACATGAGGAGAAGCCAGTCATCTGGCAAGTATGCCCTGGCTGTAACAGCATCCAGCCTTGCCCCACTAAATTCTATTGGTTGACAGGGATCCAAAGTGAACTTCCTCAGGCTGTGCCTATACTCACCCAGCAGGTTGATGCCTGATTCACAATTTTAGGTAAACCAGTTGTGTACCTAAAATCAACTTTTCAGCCATCAACTTCTGTGCCTGTCTTCATGGCAGAAGGTCAACGGAAGCGCTCCTCCCACCAACCTTCCTTAATCCTTGTAGCTTGTGAGGCGTTCTGGGGTTGACACTGACCATAAAATGGCACCCTGGACGACTGAACCTGAGCAGTTGATCTTCTGTGGTCTGTGTCGATGTAGCCTCAGTTTCAGTCTGATGTCCAACCTCACAAACAGATGTAGAGACATGGCAATTGCTTCTTATGGTTCCTGGTAAGATCATCCATTCAGAGGCCAATCATCCAAGTGAGGATAGACCATCACCATTTGTTGATGAAAGTGAACTGCTATAACCAACATCTTGACACATCCAACAGCACCATTAGGAACCCAAAGGGGAGACACCAGTACCATTAGTGCTGATAGCTGGCCACAGGTCTCAGGAATCTCCTGTATGCCAAGTGAACATCCACAAGAAAATAGGTACCTGAGATAGAGAGCAAGTAAATTAATTGATGACAGCATCAGCTTCTGAACTTCAGGCAGCTAATACTCTTCTTCAGTTCCCTCAGGTCCAAAATGGGTCTTATCCCCCTCTCTTCTTAGGAACCTCGAGTAGCACCCCTTTTCCATTTCTGGGGAAGAGATACACCCCTTTCCAATTTTAGTAGACATACTAACTTACTGCTTGCATCTCAAGAAGTCAGTACCTCTTCCTGAAGAATCCCCTCATGAGAGGGTTTCCCAGAGCAGGGGGAAGGAGTGTGGAGTCGTAGCTAGGGAGAGCAGAGAGGTGGATGGCATACCCTGAGGAGATGACTTCTAGTACCCATCTGTCCAAGAAGATAGGTAGTGAAAAACCAGCCTCCCATGGGAGGAAAGACCAAAGGACTTGTGCAGCTCCACAGGGAGAGTCGGTGGACAGCTCCTGAAGATCCTGTCAGAATGTGGTGATTGGAAAGTGAAAGATAGCTGGCTGTGAACACCCTTTGTTGCATGGCAGTTCTTTTTGCCACTCATGACAAGAGGCCATTTAGCTGGTTGTGCGAACTGCAGCTTATTGGGTTTTCTCTCCATTGCAGGTGTTTAAATACCCAGCAATCAAAGCAGCTTGGGAGCCTTTCAACGAGTGGTGAGACTCATCCATCTTTGCACTCACTAGCATTTCCCACTCAAATAGTAAGTCTTCACCTGTAGTTTAAATCTTGTTTGGGATTCCCAAGGAGGTGAACTAGGAAAAGCACCTCCATATTCCTGCAGTTGGAAGGCCCACTTCAAGCCAATATTCAGAGGGGTCTCTTTCATCAGAGGCTGTTCCTGCTTTCATGTATTCCTCCACAAGGAACTTTTGAGGCCCAAACTCCTTGACCTGCTTAGTCCTACTCAGGAGTAACCTGCAGATACCGCACCAAGATGCGCCAAGGTTGTTCTCTGGTCAGTACAGGCACATACTGGGGTAGTTTGTGACCAGAAAGGGCTTAGGTCACTTCACACAACTTTTGAAACTAGGGAGCCTTGGCACACAACTATATAAATGCTGAGAAGGGAACATGTGAGAGAGAGAGCAAGTGAGCATAAAACAAGGGTTCCCAGCCCTGGGGGCAGGGCACAAAAATAGGAGGCAGACACTTCAAGCAAACTATGAACACTTCAAACAATTATAAAGCTATTCACAGACAGAAGCTGAAAAAAAGTGAATGTGAACCTTGAAGCTCCATCCTGGAGCATGAGTGATAAGAACAAAAAAGATGGCAGTAGTCTGGTAGCACCTTTATTCCAATCATGCGGAACATGAAGAGTGCCTGGTTGCATGTGTGGACCATCTGGTAACTGCTAAAGAAAAAATCTCTGTCCCAGGCTATGCAAAGCACATGTACAACTCAAAAGTGCGCTACACACAAAGGCAATCCCTTGAATTGAAGTAAGGACATCTGGGGCAGGCTCCTCATTTATAACTGTGAGATTCTAAAACACTTTATAAGTGTAACAAGAGAATCCAGCCCACCATACATACACACATGCACACACACACATATATGGAGTTCAACATTCTGAAACATAAAAACCTGTTTAAAATAGACTTAATAATCAAAACTATTTGCATCTGCTAGGTTATTATCTGATGCCATTTAACAAGGCAGGGGGAAAAAGCTTACGATTCGGAGGCTGCTTCTACATGCAGTGTGGCAATTCAAAGCAGACTAATGAGGTGCTAATGCGCATATTCAGCACAGCATTAGCAAAATGGTGGCTGTGCAAATTTCTAAGTGGAGACTTTGAATTGCAGATTGACAGTGAAGATGGGGCCCACTTCAAAATAAGTGCCCCACTTCGACATTCCCTTACACCCACTTAGGTCTAGTAACAGTGAGAAAGCCATGCTAGTCTATATACTATCAAAACAAAAAAGCAGTCCAGTAGCACTTTAAAGACTAACAAAATAATTTACTAGGTGATGAGCTTTCGTGGGACAGACCCACTTCTTCAGATCATAGCCATACCAGAAAAGACTCAATATTTAAGGCATAGAGAACCAAAAATAGTAATTAAGGCTGACAAATCAGAAACATTATTATCAAGGTGAGCAAATCAGAGAGCAGAGAGGAGAGGGGCAGAAGTAGGGGGGAGGAGTCTAGAATTAGATTAAGCCAGGTATGTAAAAGAGCCCCTATAATGAACTAGAAAATTGTAATCCCAGTTCAAACCACGTGTTAATGTTTCGAATTTGAATATAAAAGAGAGTTCAGCAGCCTCTCTTTCCAAAAGGTTGTGAAAATCCCTCTTCCGTAAAACACAGACTTTCAGGTCATTAACAGAATGGCCCACTACATTAAAGTGCTGGCTGACAGCTTTGTGAATCAGGAGTGTTTTTATGTCTGTTTTATGCCCATTAATTCTTTGTTTATGAGAGTTTGAAGTCTGTCCAATATACAAAGCATGTGGGCATTGTTGGCACATGATGGCATATATGATGTTAGTTGAGGAACATGAGAATGTGCCTGTGATTCTGTGAATAACCTGGTTAGGTCCAGTGATGATATCTCCAGAACAGATATGTGGACAAAGCTGGCAACAGGCCTTGTTGCAAGGAAAAGTTCCAGGATTGGTGTTCCTGCAATATAGACTGTGGTTGTTGGTGACAATCCTCATAAGGTTGGGAGGTTTTCTGAAGAAGAGAACAGGCCTGTCACCTAGGGCCTTCTGGAGCGTGGCATCCTGATCAAGCATAGGTTGTAGGTCTTTAATAATGTGTTGCAGTGGTTTGAATTGGGGGCTGTAGGTAATGACCAGTGGTGTCCTGTTATTGGCTTTTTCGGGCCTATCTTGGAGTAGCTGGTTTCTGGGTATTCATCTGGCTCTGTCAATTTGTATTTTTATTTCTCCTGGTGGGTAATTCAGGTTTTTGAATATCTGGTAGAGATCTTGTAGTTTTCAGTCTCAGTAGGATCAGAGCAAATGCGATTGTACCTAAGGGCTTGACTGTAAACAATGGATCTAGTTGTGTGTACAGGATGGAAGCTAGAAGCATGTAGGTAAGTATAGCAATCAGTGGGTTTCTGGTAGAGTGTGGTACTGATCAGGCCATCCTTGATTTATACTGTAACGTCCAGGAAATGTACCTTTCACGTGGAGTAGTTGAGGCATAAGTTGATGGTGGGGTGCAGATTGTTAAAGTCTTTGTGGAATTCTTCTAGAGTCTCTATACCATGGGTCCAAATCATAAAGACGTCGTTGATGTATCGTAAGTAGAGGAGGGGTGATAAGGGACGAGAGCTGAGGAATCGTTGTTCCAGGTCAGCCATAAATATATTAGCATATTGTGGGCCATGCGGGTGCCCATAGCAGTTCCACTAGTCTGGAGATATAAATTTTCCCCAAATTAAAAATAATTGTGGGTGAGAACAAAGTTACAGAGGTCAGACTCCAGGTCGGCTGTGGTGACATCAGGAATGGTATTCCTGATCACTTGTAATCCATCTTCATGTGGAATATTAGTGTACAGAGCCTCCACATCCATGGTGGCAAGGCTGGTGTTGTCAGGAACTTTTCTGCTGTTTTCTAATTTCCTCAGGAAGTCAGTGGTATCTCGGAGACAGCTGGGCGTGTTGGTGGCATAGGGTTTGAGGAGGTAGTCCACATAAGTGGCTAATCTGGTGGTAAGGGTGCTAATACCCAAAATGATAGGGAGTCCGTGCTTTCCAGATTTGTGGATTTTGGGAAGTAAATAGAATAATCCAGGGTAGGGCTCAGATGGCTTGTCTGAGTGAATAAGGTCCTGAGTAGCAGCAGGGAGTTCCTTAAGTAACTGTTGTAATTTCTTTTGGAATTCCAAAGTGGGATCAGAGAAGAGAGGTCTGTAAAATTTGGTGTTAGAAAGTTGTCTGTGAGACCCCTTAGGTCTGTGAGAGTAAGGGAATGTTGAAGTGGAGCAATTATTTTGAAGCTGCCCCCATCCACACTGTCAATCTGCAATTCAAAGTCTGCACTTCAAAATTCGAGTGGCCACCATTATGCTAATGAGGTGTTGAATATGCATGCTAGCACCTCATTACCCTCCTTCGAATTGCCTCATTACCATGCCCCCTCCAATGGGAAGGTGTGAGTGTAGAAGTAGCCTGAGTCTGCCTGACAATTCTAACATACCTCTTTCTCTTTCCTTTTTATATTTTCCCCATTGGATCCCCCTTTTTCTTCCAAAAGTCCAAAGAAAACTTAATAAAAAAAAGTTATGTTTCTGTAAGAGTAAAGTTAGAAAATTCAGATTCACATGAGTCAGGAAATTAAGAGATATATTTTCAATAACAAACTTAGCCACGCTGCCTCCTTCTTATGTCATCTGTGTATCATTATAAACTCTGATATAAAAGATTAGGTACTAGTGTACAAGATGGGAAAAGTTATTATAGGACCTTAATTTTTAATGTCATGAACTTTGTGCCTTTAATTTATGAAACCTAATCATCATATCAATGTATTATTTTGAATTTAATAAAATCATTCTTCCTTGACCTAAAGTTTGGGAGAGTACAGAAATAAACTCTCAGTCTATGGGTTGAGGAAAAAAAAACAACGTTTGAGTCATGTTAGCAAACTCTTCATGTGTCAATAGCTATTTCTTCTGATATTTACATAATGTTTTCAGAATTATTTCAGAATTTTTCATATTCACATAATTTTTTCTATCCATGCCACTTACAGATGAGAAAATACATACATGTAAACCTTAACACTGTACCAGCATAAATGGCTAATGTATACTGTACACAAACTATTGATAGTGATTGTGCGTCATCCTTGAGAAGCTTTACAGGAGTCCAATTTGAAAATCCCTAAGAATGTTCTCTCTGAGAAATCAGGCCTCATAGGGAAATACAAGTTGGACATATGAAAAACCAAGCAAAACTTTAGTAACTTTGAAAATTTAGGCTGGAGTAAATTTCTGAAACAAAGCATCAAAATTAGCTTTCATCGCCCACACAAAAATAGACTTGAAGCTTAAGATTTTTTTGAGAAATTCTAACAGAACCAGAAGAAAACTGTCATAACTAAATCTTCACCAGCTCTGAAGTGACCAGCTTGAAGAAGCAGAAAACAGAAGAACAATAGACAAAATTAAAACAAAAAGCAGTCAAGTAGCACTTTAAAGACTAGCAAAATAGTTTATTAGGTGAGCTTTCGTGGGACAGACCCACTTCCTCAGACCATAGCCAGACCAGAACAGACTCAATATTTAAGACACAGAGAACCAAAAACAGTAAGCAACGAGGACAAATCAGAAAAAGATAATCAAGGTGAGCAAATCAGAGAGTGGAGGGGGGGGGGGGGAAGATCAAGAATTAGATTGAGTTAAGTATGCAGACGAGCCCCTATAGTGACTCAGAAAGTTCACATCCCGATTTAAACCATGTGTTAATGTTCCGAATTTGAATATAAATGTCAATTCGTCCGCTTCCCTTTCTACAAAACAGCGATAATTTCTTTTCAGTAACACACATACCTTGAGGTCATTGACAGAATGGCCCATTCCATTAAAATGTTGACTAACTGGTTTGTGGATCTGGAGTGTTTTAATGTCTGTTTTGTGCCCATTGACCCTTTGTCTGAGGGAGTTAGAAGTCTGTCCAATATACAAAGCATCTGGGCATTGTTGACACATGATAGCATATATGATGTTAGTAGAGGAGCATGAGAAAGTGCCCGTGATTCTGTGAGTAACCTGGTTAGGTCCGGTGATGGTATTTCCAGAGAAGATATGTGGACAAAGCTGGCAGCGAGCTTTGTTGCAGGGAAAGGTTCCAGGACTGGTGTTCCTGGGGTATAGACTGTGGCTGTTAGTAAGGATCCTCATGAGGTTGGGAGCATCTGCATACTTAACTCAATCTAATTCTTGATCTTCACCCCCACCCCTCCACTCTGTGATTTGCTCACCTTGATTATCTTTTTCTGATTTGTCCTCGTTGCTTACTGTTTTTGGTTCTCTGTGTCTTAAATATTGAGTCTGTTCTGGTCTGGCTATGGTCTGAAGAAGTGGGTCTGTCTCACAAAAGCTCACCTAATAAACTATTTTGCTAGTCTTTAAAGTGCTACTTGACTGCTTTTTATTTTGATAGTGTATAGACTAGCATGGCTTTCTCTCAGTTACTAATAGACAAAATTCAGCAAGATACAAGAGCATTCTCTGTTAGCTGAAATGCATAAGGAGGAAGAGGAGGAAGAGATACCTTTCCCAATTAAAGAAATTAGAGCTTCTAAAAAGTTTCCTTTGATGCTGATGCAGCCCATAACTCTAACAACCTTAAGGAGTCACAAGAAAGTCTGTATTTAGCCAAGGAATACTGTTTTGCTTTGTCCAAGTAGGAAGCACACTTCCAATATGGTATTAGAAATGGTACATTAACTCCCAGAGCTGTAGTGTTTTTGATTATTTTATTTGTAAGTAGCACTTACATTATAACAAAATGTCCCTTCTGCCTGTTGGAATCCTATATATATTAAGTAGACATTAAATACACAGATATGCTATATGCATTCACAGGAGCCTTCATTCTTGTGTAGTTTACAATACTCTGCAGAGATACAAAAAGAACCTAGCTAAGTAAAAACATTCACATATAGTTTGCAGAATGATCATAGTCACAAAATCCAGCACTTTAAAACGTGAATAATGCTACACTCGTCTGAGAAACTGAAGAAATGAAAGATGTGAGCGGGACTACTGTTGTAAGGAACAATCTTTCTCCAGACATATTTGTTTGTCCTCAGCGTTAAGCACTGCAAGTAGCGATTGTTAACCTTGCAACACACATGAGCTGCGTCTACACTTGGCAATTATTTCAAAAACCCAGGCCCACCAAAATTGATGGGACTCACTGCAGGAATTGAAATCGCTCTTCCAAATGTGAAATAGGAAAAGGCCCCTCTTTTGAAAGCCTTTTTTGAAAGAGGATGTGCGTAGACACTCTGCTCCCTGCTCTTTTGAAAGAGTGGGGTCCGCCATGGTGGTGATCAGCTGCTAGGCGGAGACTTGAGGGGGGCTCAATGGTCATTGCATGCAGTAGCCCCCAACAGGAACTTCAGGGCGGCCACCACTGCTGTGGCCAGCAGGGCGAGCACTCTGCTGGCAGAGGCCAGCAGGGTTTCCAGCTGCAGCTGGTCCATGCTTGTTCTTGTGGGCACTGCATCTGTGGGGCTGGTAGCAGCTCTGCGTGCCTTGTGCTGTGCAGGCCGAGGGTGTTATGGAGGGGCCCTTTAAAGGGGAGGCCGGCTGCAGCCCGAAAGGGCTTCGCCACCATGTGACTCCATCCGCAGCGTTTCCTGGGCCCTTCTATTGAAAAAAAAAGCGTAGGTAAATAGAGATTCTCACTTTTGAAGGGCTCGATGGCCCCTTTCGAAAGGGTGGATGACCCTTTTGATGGTGCAAATCGATGGTGCCAGCCCTGGCCCACGTATAGATACCCCCATTTGAAAGGGTATCCTTCAATTCCTCTTTTTCAAAATGTGCCCTTTTAAAAACATGCTCTAGCGTATCTGTAGCTATTGTGATAAATGTGAAGGGCTGGTTACTTTGCTACTGCTGGAATTTTAAAAAATAAATATTGTCATCCTTTTGATAAAAGTACACAGAGCTCGTTAAAGGCTTGTCTACAAGGTACTGGGCAAAGTATGATGGGGTGGGGGGGATATGAGCCACACCCCCTGATCTGAAGTCTTTCCTAAAGGGGAAGATTTATCTTACCCATAAGAATAGAGATTGTCAAAATGTTATGAATTTTGAAATGCCAGTGGAAAATGTCCTCAACATTTTAAATTTCGGCAACAAAAAAGGATGACTTTTGAAAAAAAATTGTAACAAATGTTCTTAATTTAGGGAAAACACAGACCACATGACAGTATCCTAACACTGTGCTAAGCGCGCTCCCTGGTAGTAGAGCTGCCCTGCCCCATAAAATTTCTTGTATGCTGTTCATTTAATTAACACCATGACCTGTAGCATTTTCATCTAAGAAGCAGAAGCAACTGATGGGGAAAGTGCAATTAAGATCTCAGCTATTGATTTTTAATGTTCTAATAATGAAAACAGATTCAAATTACTCTAAAAAGACCCATCATTACTTACAGTCTGTGGCTAGAGGAGGAGGATTAATACCCAAACTAAATACCGTGACTGAGAGAATCCCACTTTCACTTATGAAGGCTCGAAAGTACCCTTAGCAAGGGATGCCATAAGGCTTATTTCCTGCATCTACATCATCTCACGCTTGTTAAGAGCAAGTGTGCGCATCTACAAACATATAATTTCAAAATGTTACAGAAATAAGATGTTCTTAATTCATGCTTTATTTCTCTCAGATTATGAATTACATACTTCAGTCTTTCATTACATGCTTCAAAGGCATTTAAAATATCTGGGCCCTAATCTCAGTATCAGACAAGCCAAACTTTAGACAAATCATCTGCAATCTACGACTTCATCTCTAGCGTAGACAGTGGTAATTTAAAGAGTCAGTGTGCAATGTTAATGTGTTTTGTCACCTTTAAAAATCAATTTTCTCCCTAAATAGTTGGTAGTTGCTGCCTCTGTTATTAAGAAGTAAGGCCCTGGGATTCGACAGTTTAGATTTCAGTGCAGATTTTAGAATGCTTCATTAGGAATGGGATTTTTCCTGTGTGACAGAAGTTCCATTATCCATCACTCACTCAGTTTCCACCTTCAGAATGATCCATGTGGCTCAGCCTGAGGTCACAAGATTGTTGAGTTACATAATTACTTAGAGGAAATTATTTCATGGAGAGGAGTTTGAGGAAGATTTTGCTAAAAAGCAAACGAGAAACCTACATTTCTCCTCCTGAAAATATTTGTTTAATGACAGATGCACATAAATGGTAATCACTACCAGGGGATACATAAAGTCGAACTACGGGCTATGTCTACACAGTGCTCCGCCCAGCTGTCTCTAACGTTTGAGGTATAAAGGGCTGGCAATAGAGGGGTGTTTAGCCCGCAGAGGTGCATGCCCACACGGCCTCTGCAGGGCCGGCACTCCCTTCTGTTGGTGCTGAACTCTTGCGGGGCTATGGTAATGAGCTTCAGGAGTATGCGAACAGCACGCTATTTGCAATCCCGAGCAGCTCATTTTGCATAGCTCTACTGGCAGTGGCGCTGAGCAGAGCACTGTGTAGACCCAGCCTCAGAGTATGAACTGACCAGTCAACTACACATCTCATTTGAAATCAGAAATGCAAGATCAGCAGCAGCAAAAAACAAAAAAAAGGGGCAAAAAAGTAAATACAGTACAGAAGGGCAAATTTTCAAAACTGTGTTAAGTCAGTTTGTATGAATTTTTGAAAGAACAGCCATGTTTTGTTCAGAGTTATGAATAACTTTAATACCTGAGGTTCTGGGTTCTACTGTAGGAAAAAATGGCATTATAAGACATGCTCTATACTTGAGGTAGCTATAGCACCTAATATGGTATGTTCAGTATCAGCAGTAAATGAAAAAAGTTAGTTTCTATGAACTACTTAGCAATACTCACAGAGCTGTGGATAGAGAACAGCCCAATTTATGACAAAAGGGAGGTAATAGTAGTCAGAGATCCAACTTTTTTACTTTCAAAAAAAGGAATATGGAGTCAAAAGATTTTTTTTTCTTTTCATGTCTGTTCTAAAAACACTAATAATGCATAGGCTCCATTGTTTGTAACAGACTGTGATACTTAGTGTATGTTTTTAATTTCAGATCTTGGAGATGTCCATTATAAAGTAGCATTGTCTGCTATGGTCTTTTCTTTTCTGAATAATTACCACCATACGCATCTTAAGATTTGTAAGCCTACTTCCATCCTAGTACATATTAATTTTTTTTTTTACCCCTTGCACATTTTTTTAAGTTCCTCAGAATCGGCTTTCTTGAAACTACCTTATACTATCTAATTCAAGTAGCTCTTGTGTCACTGATTCCAGATTTTCTTTTATCTCTAATTCTTTCCATCAATTCCTTATTATGTATAAAAGGGTGGCTTTTCTTTCAGATAGAGTCTCTACTTTCACTACACTGACCTTCAAAAGAGCCATCGCACCAGAGACTTAAATGATGTCTACTAAATTATTAAGCCCATTATTTAGAATCACACCTAAGAGTTTTTTAATTTAAGCTTGCACTCAACATATTAACAACTCTGCTCTCAGCTTCACTTTGTTCGGTGGAATTACATGGCCCTATTTGGTTAAGCAAAATCTCCCCTTCTCCCCATTTATTATATATTTTAAAGGCTACCTAATAGTTTGACAATTATGACACTGTACAAAGATGCAGCCCCTTCTGTGCAAGACTATAGTTCAACACAGCACTTACGCACATGCTCAACTTTAATTTAACTAATTCCTTTCAGAGTAAAATAACAGACCCCAGAAAAAGCTAGAAATAGACAGGATAATGCTTTGTATTCTTCTGACCTCTATCCACATTTTCCAAAATGATTATCTTTGGGACCCATTAATATACCTAATACTTACCTCTCACATAAACTTTGCAAACTTAAGAGATAATATACATCAAGTGACTTAATTGGTATAAGCAAACAAACCAACCAACCCCTACCCCAAGCCACAAGAAAATCACCAATTCAACTCACAGGTCTTCCAACCCGTTCTCTCTCTCTCTCTCTCTCTCTCTCTCTCTCTCTCAAACCAGCCACAATGAAAAGCTCCCATCCATTTCCTCACATCACACAAATGCACACAATCTAACCTCCAACCTAAACTACATTTTAGAACATATTTCTTACTTAACAAGTGTACATTAAGATATAGAACATGTTATTTGCACATGAAGAATGATAGATGGATTTTTGTTTTGTTTTGTTTAAATAACTGCTTTATACCCTTTCTAAAAACTTAATTAAGTTGCACACAAACCCTGTTAATTTTTCACTTTCAATACGATAGAGTTTCCATAAAGCCACTGTCTGTATTGAAAGGATTTCTATTTTACAAAACTGTGTGTGTGTCATTATAAGGGAGTTGCCTCTGATTCTCACAGAGCAACATAGCTTCAGGGCAGAAAATAAAAGCCCAAGAGAAAAATAATTGGAATGGAGCAGACAATGCAAAATGTAATAGAGGACAAAATAAGAAATTAAGAATATAAGCTGCAGAATATACGTAGAAACAGAAAATGACAAGAGACAGAGAAAAGGTGGCATTTCATGTTTATGTTACAGAATGAAGTTTAGAAAAGACATTTTCTGGAGTACAGCTCGGAAGTAAGATAAGACTCATGCGCAGCAGGTGTGTGTACATAGCACTTGATTTTCAATTATCTGCCTGCTTTTGTAAGGTAATTTCCTTATTCATTCTCAAATCAGCTTTACACTGCCACATAAAATTCAATTTACTAGAGACTCTTGTATACCAACATAAAGTGCTCTGTTGTATACCTATAGTTTTTCTGTTGTCCACTTTTCATTAGTTTCCATTAAATTGGATACCATTTGCTCCTGTTTTACCCACACTTTCACATGAAATGCCTTCACAGAAAATAATAAAACTGATAAGACTGCCCGGTAACTTTAGTGAGAAGGTGGTATCCTTATGTTAGGCCAGTTATGTAAAACTGGGTAGAGAGAGGCAAGCTCTTCCAAAACTTGCTGTGTTCTCTTTAAGTACTACAGACAATATGTCTCAACAGAACATGATGGAAAAGACACAAATTAAATCCTAACTCCTTACGACAACCCACTCGGAGACATATGAGCTCCCTGCAATCGTTCCAGAAAAAAACAGATGAGGAGATGGTGTCTGCTTTGCATCACCCTGCAGAAGTAAGATGGAGGCACAGGTGATGAATCACAGCACAAAGTATGTGATAAACAGCTGCATGATAAATGCAGTCATTGTGCATCAAATCCACATGATAAATTGCATTTATCATGAACTTTTGATTATCTCATCTGAACTATGCCCATTAGCCCATCTCACCTAGGATTATTTGTAGCATTCCAAACTTCTGAACTGCACTGAATAAATGCAGGAGTCTCTCAGAGGGAGCTCAGTTTTCCCATTCTAGGCATTGCATTTTTATACTGTGATTCTGTCTACACCAACATTCTCCGTGTGTCTGTAAAAGTGTTCACCTTCTTTTCTTTCATTGGTCTGCAACCCTGGAAACATAAGGGACCCCAATTTTCTGTACGCTGGTAAATTCTCTGTAGTCTCAATAGTATTGATGCAAAACCTGCATCCCGTAATTATGAAAATGTCAGAGAGAGATGCACCTTTATGGTATATTTATTATTAAAATACCATACCAGCTCTAATATTAATCTGAGTAATTTGGAGCAATATAATCACTTGGTACATCTTTTCCCATAATCTTAGCCTGTCCGGTTATTTTCTGGTCACTTAACGTCAGCCTTTCTTGTCAAGACCTAAAATAGCTCTGCATGGTAACAAATATCAGAGAGGTAGCAGTGTTAGTCTGCATCTGCAAATACAATGAGAAGTTCTGTGGCATCTTATAGATATATTGGAGAGTCAGCTTTCATGGGCAGAGACACACTTCAATGCATCTGACGAAGGGGTCTTTGCCCACGAAAGCTGATGCTCCAAAATAACTGTTAGTCTATAAGGTGCCACAGGACTTCTTGTTGTTTTTTAAAATAGCTTCATTAAGGTCTTGCAGCATTTACCTACTTGTTCTTGTGTTTCAGATTGTCATACTCACGTCCAGTACAGGTTGAACCTCTCTCGTCTGACACCCTCGGGACCTGACCAGAGCCAGGTGAGATAATTTGACGGACAACAGGAGGTCCATATTCTTCTAGCACATTACCAACACATCTGCTACCTCTTAGAAGGCATTTAAGGGTAAAGTACAGCTAAATGACAGCACAGAACACTGAGAGCCAGGACTGGTGGCTGTAAACAAACTTTATGGAACCATAGGAAACTTGGCCACACCCATGATAAGTGGCCATCTGGCTAACTAAAAACATGCCAGATTGCAGAGTTTGCTGGACAACAGAGTTCCAGATTAGAGAGGTTCAACCTATACATAGTTCATTATTTAGAGGAACTATATTTTACTTTTACAATCCTACAAATTAACTCTACTATACATGCAGTGAATATATATGATAACACAATCATAATATCATACAATAAATTGATAATAAACTAAAATAGTTGGCTACCAGGCTACTGGACAGCAGTTACGTAGCAATCATTTTAACTATGATAGCATGGTTTTGTATTGCAAACTCATGAACAGCTGCACGCATTTTTGAACATGCCACTATGGAAGTGGATAGGGAAGTCATTTTACAGATTGATGACAGATCTCAGAGAACTTTTACAATAGCATCTAAGTGATTTAGGCACCTGAGTCCTATATTCAAAGAGGACTGGTATTTCAAACCCTAAGTCATTTAGACACTTTTCCAAATTTACCCATTCTTTAATTTCATGTACAAAAGCTGTCCCTCTGTGCATATCCCATCTCACAGGGAAATTGGAGAGAGTGGGTTGACCTTGAACAGAGAAATGGAGATAAAATATGCTAATTTACATCTAGCTACACTCAGGAAAATGTGAGGAGGCTGGCAATAGTTTATCATCTGTTAACTAACCTCAGCCTCTCTTCTGACTTGAGGAAGCATTGTGTTCAGAATAGTACAGTCAGTCACTGTGCAGCATGGACATGATGCTAATGGCACTGATGAGGATTCCTTGGGAGAAAGCCATTTAAGAAGCTGTTCTGTGTGCAATAGACATGGACAATTGTGATTTTAAGTATCTTATAACTGTACCAAATCTAAATGAATTTTTTCAGAGATCAGCAAAAAGGTACTTCCTTGACTCCTGAACTAGTTGCAATTTTTGAAGTCCTTCTCCAAACTGCACAATTACCTGAGCACTTCCAAAAAGTTGCAAGTGTTTTTAGGTAACATAAATACAGGAACTTTCCCAATGCCTTTTTTTTTTTTAAATATAAAGCCAACTTAAGTTTTCTACACTCCCACCACTGTGGCTTACTAAAAAGGATATTTCAATGACAACTAAATAGACAATGTTTAAGGATGAGCTTTTAAAAAACAAATTACTTTCACTGTTTTTAGTCACACATTTCCTCTTCCTAATACAATTTTCACTGAACATTGACAACAAAGACACTCAGTCCTTTCTGCTTTCCTGTCACTTCCCTATTCAGAACAGTGAACACAAGCATATCTACTGCATCACTTTTACAGGTCAGCTATATAAGCTGTATATGCTTGATTTGAAATCAAAGCTTTCCTTATCCTAGGTGAGTTGCCTACACGTAAGACACCAAATACCACCTACCCAGGACAATTGACTTTGAGGCAGCCTTTATTCGCCATGAGATCCCAGTCATAGGAACTAGATAGCATTTAATAGAAATAGCCACATTACCAGCCCCCTGACCATACTCCACCAAAAGATGTTGCCAGTTGGTCTGCAACCACTTATTAGATATTTACACTTGTGCTGCATTCATATCTCTTCCATCTAGGGATATCGGACAGGTGAATTGGTTGCTTGAGTGATTTCCAGTTACAGAAATATAAATACAGTATCTTCAGTTAACACTAAATGAGCTATTGGACAAGTATATATGGTAATTTTATCACCTGCATTCAGCTGACACTAAATGCAGGTGATAAAATTACCATATATACTTGTCCATTAGCCCCTTTGTTTATGAACCAGTCCTCCCCACTCCTCAAAGGGGCTACTGGACTGCTTTTGTTAGGAAAAAATGGAAAAATGCTGACTGTTTCATAAGCTGAAAGTTTCATATACTCCAGGGAATGGCAAACTTTTCCCAGCCCATCGGAATAAGCTGCTGCCAAGCTGGGGCATTTCCTCTACCTGAAGCATCAGCAGGCATGGAGCCCTGCAGCTCCCAGTGTCTGCAATTCACTGTTCCCGGCCAACTGGTGGCAGCCAGCAGCACATCCTCTCAGCCCAGGCTGCATCCTTCTGCTCCCTTTGTCCAGGAACAGTGACAAGGAGTTGAGGGGATCCGTGCCTGCTGACGCTCCAAGTAAATGTCCCAACATTCTAGCAGCGTACCCTGGGTGCAAAAGTTTGAAAAGCTGTTGATGAGCTAAATCTTGCTCTTTGATTCACTCCTTTTTACCCACCCCCTAAATCTGGCCTTTGAACAAGTGCTTATGGTAAGCTATTGACGGAACAATAGAGAAAAAATATATAGAGAGAACACATCTGAAGGCATGTATGAGCATTGCAGAATGGAAGAATTCTCATCTGCTAACAGAAAATATAGATTTAAAGAATCATATTATTCTTAACACAAAGGGACCAATTGTTAGTCCCTCTAGAGATGACAAAAACAAACATACAAAGAAAACTCTACATCTGTGACAAAAAGTTATTCTAAAATACAGAAAACAATGTCCAATTATGAAAACATTTTATGAATCTCAGCTACTAGACTCAGATCACTAATCTACTAGAGTAATTTCATTTTTAAGAAAAACATTTAAAATTATTTCTCACTATGCTTCTTGTTTACTACAGGGAGAACAATAACAATAGTTTAGCCCTGTTTTCATTCCTTTTACATTTTTAGTTCTTGTCCATTAACACAAGTCCTTAAGATAGACCTTGGAAACATGAACCATGGAAATATTAGTGCATATTTT
Organism: Carettochelys insculpta; assembly: GCF_033958435.1. NCBI lineage: Eukaryota > Metazoa > Chordata > Testudines > Carettochelyidae > Carettochelys > Carettochelys insculpta. The sequence continues at coordinate 96,691,490 of NC_134139.1, forward strand.
ACAAAAGCTTTTATCCAAATGAAATATGACAATGCATCTTATTTTTTCCCAATACATATTTTTGTGGTTGAAAGAAGTAGCTTCTAACTTACAACAAAAATGAAACATATAAAACTTTATATGACTATGAGTGTATAACTCTAAAACGTTATCTCAAAAAAGCCTAGACGTAGCCAATTTTTATATATAGCCATACACCCTCCCCCGCGAAACAAAGAAAACAAAGCCTTTGCAATATTATTTTAAGTACCATGAAGGAAGTGGTTCAGGCAAAGTTAGGAAATAAAAAGTTGTATTTTGTCCCAGAAATCATGTGTCCACACCATTGTCACCTAAGAATAGTCATTGAAGAGAACACTGAATAGCAAAAACTGTTCCTCAGCCTTAATAGCCTCCAGGAAAGCATCTGACAGTGTCCACTGTGATTCACTCCAAGATTTTTAAGTATAATAGTATGTCAACACAAATAATTATCATCAAGGCATTATGGTTTGCAAAGTTAAAGTCAACATAGACTTGAGTGAATGGTTTAATAGCTATGGGGTCAAACAAGGATGTATTCTCTCATCTGTTCTGTTTCATACTAATATGCAATTTACTATGAGGGAAAAAGGTACATGGATACCATACAGGCATCAGATGGCTTAACAACAGTACACTAGAAAATTTTCATTTGCCAACAGCTCGACTGACATACAAGCAAAGACCAAAAGACTGTTCAGCAGTGCAAAAAAGAGAGTTAATAATTAGTTACAAAAATCAAATCTAACGAAACCCTGAGGGACTCCTGATGCAAGCATTAGATCAGAAGGCAAAGAAATGCAAGTGGCAAGTCAATTCACACACTATGGAAGTAAATGCAAAGCAATGAGGATGTCCAGAAGGAAATAACATCACAAACTGGCAAGATGGATATGAAAGTTAAAAATCTATCAAAAGTAGAGACAGGTGTCTCAACATTTTGAAGAGCAAATGTCTCAGGAAAATGGGAGCTATTTATCAGAATTAATTTACATTGAACACTGAGATTTGTCAGAGAGATCAACAACTCCTTATATCTAAAATTAATAGAAAAGATGAACAACATATTTGCGACACATGAAGAATAAAGCCAGAGCATCTGCCCTGCTAGGCACATCATTCGACAGATAGAAGAATGAGCACCAGGGGCCAACCAAAAGAATCCCTCCTCTGAACAGTGCTTAGAGTGGGGAAAAACATAAGGGTCTGTGTCTGAAGACAGTGCAGGAAAGCTACAGATTCAGAAAGGAGTTTCAATCTAATTCAATATAGTACAATTCCCATCATCACTTGAAAGGGAAAAGAATGAAGAAATATACTGGCACTGAAATAGACACACAAAACAAGCTCTGGATGAGTGAGCTTGTTTATTCTTTAAAATATCTCAAGTAAAAGTACCCAGAGCAAAGACGACATCTTTTTCAACAGCTGACGTGGTACTGATGCAGTGCCCCACGTAATAAAGCCTCTTTTCATGGACGAACGTTCATTTAGCATAATCGCTTGTCCATCCTTCTTTATGGCTAGAATTTTGGCACAAAGCCTTTTCGTTTGCAGCTGACTTAGTAACAAGGAACAAAGATTGATAGACTAGGAAGTCTGAGCCAAAAAACAAAAAAAACAAAACCCCACACCCTGGATCAAGCAGCCAGCTGCCTGTAAAACGGGTTTTACATAGCAAACAAACTGAAGAGCATCATTCTCTACAGAACAACATGCTTTTCAATCCCAGCACAAAAGCGTTAGTTTAATGTGTTGTAAAGCTCGCCTGACAATAAATACAAGAAAAGGTCATTTTAGATTGAACACAGAGTTTTGATAATAGGAATTATCTAATGCAACACATGGACATGTTCTTCTTTTACCCTGGAGACATTTCAAATCAACGATGGGGTAGAGAAACGAGTCCAAGATCTAACCTGTAATGAATTTCTGTCTGTGAATCATGGGAAACAATTTTTTTTTAATTGGTGAAATGTGCAGGGCTATATACTAAGGTCAAAAAAGCAAAGCAAAAAGGACCCACTGTCATTTGAAACTCCACTTTATTTGAGATTGTTGATCCAAAGTTATATTAAAGGCAGTGAGTCAAGCATGTTTCCCACCACCCCCACTGATACCTGGATATGTCAGAGCCTTGACTGACAAAAAGCAGAACAAAGAGCAGGGCTTTCATTTTGAATCCATTGTAAATGTTACAACCTTTCCACCATATCCCTAAGTGATATATATTATAAAATGCATATTACCACCCTGTTTTGCCCCCTTCTTTTCAGTGTCTTTAAATTAACATAGGGTGAGATATTGTACAATTATTCATATTCACTCAAAGAAGTCTGCAAAACATGAAAGGAAATCCCTGGAACCGTGGAAAATATAGCAAATTATTCAATTAATATAATGGAGGTTTACAAAAGAATTCTTTTAGATAAGAAAGGTATTTCTAGTGAATAGGTAGGAAAACAAAGCTAAAAAGCAGTTCATGTTTTAACTGAGGGGCTACTTAATTGTGTATTATGGAATTAGAACATTTATTCAACATGAAATTTATTATGGAACTGGGCCATCCATTTATTGTAAATATACTGTGTGAATCAAAGTTTGTATTAGTAATGTTCTGAACATATTTGCAACATGCACAATATCTATCTATCTATCTATGGCTGTGTCTACACATGCCACTTCTTCCAGAAGCAGCATGGTAATGAGCCATCCGGAAGATGCTAATGAAGCGCAGATGTAAATTTCACACATCTCATTAGCACATAGGCACATGATTCAGAGTCTGGAAAAAGGGGCTTCTGGAAAGAGGGTTTCCTTCTGGAAGATCCCTGCGGGCTGCACGTCTGCATGTGTATTTTGGAGTCTAGAAGAGCTTCTTCTGGACTCCGAACCATGTGCCCATACGCCAATGAGGTGCAGGAAATTTACATCCACTCCTCATTAGCATTTTCTGGATGGCTCATTACCATGCTGCTTCTGGAAGAAGTTGCACGTGTAGATGCAGCCTATATGTATATATTTTAGAGTGAGCCCGTCTGCCCATCCATGAGTCCATCTGTCTGTGAGTCCACTTGTTTAAGAACTCCTACTAACCCGTGAGAACTAGCATCACCAAATTTGGCATACAGCCTCCTTTTACCCTAATTTAAAGCAAGGTCAGGGTTTGGTTGTGGCAGCAACATGAGATGTGCCTAGAACCCAGTGGCATTCCATAACATGAAAAGGGAGGTGGTTGAAAGGAAGCTCAGTTATACTGCAGAGTGACCACCAGGGGGAAGCAGGCACAGGGCAATGCTGTACTGTAGAGTGACCACAGGGTAAAACTTGTCAGAGAAAGAGGTTTTAATGGCTTTCTTGGGGGAAACAGAAGTGCAATAAGCAGCAACACAGGTAAGATAAAAAAAAGTTTGACGTACAATGCTGAGAACTCAGCTAGTTTCATGGGCTTTTTTCTTTTAAACATGCACGTTTTCCCCTCCCCTCTGGGACAGATATGCATAAGTAACATACAAAAGGCCATGCGTCAGAGGCACTGGAAGGCAGCTGACTAACAAGGACTTCAAATCCCTAAAAAGCATAATTAGTCCCGCTGTGTGTTGCATTTTATTATTCTGAAACTTAACTTTATTTATAGTACATCAGGACCATCCTGGTCTGAGGTGGCACATACTGTAGCCACAGGCAGTGCTTTAAAAGCTTCATTTTATTCTTTAAATTCTTCTGTGAGCACACCAGCAGGCACTGTAAAAGAACAAGTATTTGAAAACTAAAATGAAGCTTTTTAAAACTTCAAATGCTGCTGTGCCAGCCCAGTGTTGAGGTGACCAGTAAAGCCACACCACCACCACTAATAAAATCAACAAGAACCTACTGTACCAGGGCAAAGAAGCCATTCAGACATCTGGAGTTTTCCTGCTCATTTTATAATAAAACAATTTGATACATTGTCTGTTATCCTTGGCAGTCACAAGAAAATGAAATGTTTGTAAAGTGTTATTGGGGAAGAAAGAGAAGAACTAACTGAGTGAAGTGGTTTCTTTGATTACCCCAAAGGAAGTTCTAGTATACCTCCTCTATTCAGCACTAGTACTAGAGTTATAATTCACCCACAAAGTATGGTGTGCCACGGCAGATTGAAAAAGGCAAGTGGATGTGCTTTCAAGTTGTTCTGCCTCTCAAAAAAGGTTAAAAAAAAACAAACATAAAAACCAAACACTTCAGAAATGTAATTGCCATTCTTTACTGGAAACTGGAAAAGGGGAATGGCAGCTGTTATAACTGATTAACGCAAGGACAACATACCATCATGCTTCTCCTTCTGCCCTTCCCTGCCCCCTACATTAGGTTAATGAACTTTAATTGCTATTATCTTACTTAGTGAGAGATGTGATTTATTGTACTTACAGTACGACAGCTACATATTTGAGTGACCTGAGACCAGTGTTCCCTCTAATTTTTCCATACATGGGTGGAATAAATTTTGTTATGTGCACCAAGGAATGTGCAGAAGTGCATCGCCAATAGAAACACATGCTGCCAGCTGTGGGCACACTGGTAATCAGCTGGGCAGTAGCTGAATCTCCCTTGGATGGTCACCCAAGTGCTCATCTTCCAGGGAACACTGCCTTAAACTTAAATTAGCAAGTTTCAAACAAAAAAAAACATGTATCTCTTAAGATTATATCCTTCTACTAAGCTTATACCCTGCTATATATCCTAGTTCTGTCAAATTACAGCTGTTAATGTGATAGGCATGATGTATACAAAGCATGTGTATCAATAATTTCCTGTGTATGTTATGGAGTTTCTCCAAGAAAACAGACTTCTGGGCAATGCTGCAGACTGTTGTACCCAGTAGAAAGGTCACCTGGTTATCAACAACAAACTAGAATATACAGAAAGACACAAACCATGCAAATCCATACTTACAGAGTCATCATTCTGCATATTACATTCTCTTTCTCACTTACAGATTTTATAACCCACAAGTACATTTTCCACCAATTCACTTTACTTAGTAGTTACTTGTAGAGTGTATTTCAATAATGTGATATTTTATTTTGCTTTAAAGCCAACTGATGTCTACCATATATCTGGCATGTCTACACTTACCTGGCCAATGATTTGGAAAATAAGTTGGATGCAAAATAGTATTAAAATATGGGGAGAATTGTTCATTATTTTTCAACTCAATGATGCTGGAGAATGACAAATCAGAAAAATAAAAACAATACAATGGAATTTGTAACGCTCGGTAATATTTATTGCATATGTAACACTTTTGTAGTTTAGAGCTTTAATAGAAATGAAAGGAGGCTGCATAATGCTGTGTATATCTCATGTTTCGCAGACTCTATATGGAGGTTCTCAAACTAGGGAACAGGATCCCTCAGGGGGTCACAAGAGTACCATATGGGGAGGGCATCACGAGCTCTCAACCACCACTCCAAATCCTGATTTACCTCTGCTTTTATAAATGTTTTTAATGTATCAGGGAGGGAGTCATTCTTGGAAGTTTGCTATGTGAAAGGGGTCGCTAATTAAAAAAAGATTGAGAACCCCTGTCCATATAAGAAGAAAATAAACCATCTCAATGAAAACTGTGGAATTGGAAGTCAAAGAAGTGCTGCATTACAATGAACCCAATGACCTCAGCTGGAGATGTAAATTCTATCCTGTGCATTTAATTGGTCATGGGTCGTCTTGGCATTAGACTGAGATTTGGGAGACCATGGTTCCATTTCCAATATTTGTCACTGACCTACTGTTGATCTTGGTCAAGTAATTTCCCCCCTGTTTTTCCTCACATTGTTTCACTTGTTTGTTTGGATTTTAAGCCATTAGCGGGCAGATACTATCTTCTCACTACTGCACACAGACTAATGGAGCCCCAACCTTGACTGGGAGCAGTAGGTGCTGTGGTAGTACAAATCATCATTATTAATAATAATACTTGCATCAGTAAATACCATTTGTGTCAGTTAAGCTGTCACCTGTGGACAGAGTAAACACCATTAAAAAAGAACGTTCTAACACAGCCATTAACAAGCTGGTTTCCAATCTCTTTTCCTCCCACAATTTCAGTTTCCTTACTTTCCTTTCTATAGTGCATGGTGAAGGTTTTTTAAATTGTTACACATTTACCTGACTATCTATTCTCAATGATCAAACGGTTTTCCACTACATCAAAGCAAAGAAGGGAAATAGAAACGTGAAGAAAAGGCAATAATGCTTGAAGCCCTGCTTAGATGTTCTTGCTATTTTTTTGTTTACAGCAGAGTTCTGGACACATTCAGATTTTTTGTTTTGTTTAGTTTTTTGGTTAATAACTATTCTTATTTCACTTGCCTTAAAGTGGGCACTGAAAATGCTTTGATAAATTAATTGGAAAATTATCAAGGGATTTCACTGTAGCTCCTGGAGGCCTCCTGAATCTTTCACTAAAATGCTAGTTTGCCTTGGTATAAATTTCTGTGGCACACACAAGAAAATACATCAGTAGATATTAAGGAGGAAAAAAAGCCTGTTTCTGTATGACTGGTTGCATTTAACAGCTCACTTCTTTCTCCTTGAGAAATATATCTACTGGTACGTAGAATGACAGAAACCACTAAGCTATGAAGTATTTTTTTCTACAAGCAATAGAAAAGATGCAGTCCCAGTGTTGGCAACCTGTGTGCTTCAACTGAACAAGATCAGTAATAACTCCATACATACCTATGCTATTTGACACATTTCACTTTCTAGTACCTTTTGCATCTTATCTAAACATCTTGTTTCCACTTAAGTTCAATGGTCCACGCTCATCTGTGCCTTGTGATCATTTTGACTTCCTGGTGTATTGTTCTAGGAGCTCTCTCAATTAAAAGTGTGCTCAGTCATAAGTTTTGATACACACAAACTGTCATCTGAACAGCAATGTCTATGCTTAGGCTTCCTAGAGCCACGCTCATGGAGAGGAGTTTTTTTTTTTTCTTCTTTCACTATCAGTAGAATATTAGTCATACAAATCTGCTACATAAGACAGATAACTTGGTACCACTCACATATTTTTAGCAGTGGTGCCTGAACTACATACTTAGTATGTGGGCATTAGTTCACTTCCTTTCCTATTATAAGATTTTCCCCACTCACCTCCCCGTGTTCCTAGTCTTTTGTCTTCTATGAAAAAGGAAATAATTGCTTCAGTCTAGTGATCTTCCCAAAGGGGGATATTCCATACAGTTTACTCATTAATACTTATAAAAAGGTACAGGTACAGATATGTCCCTATAAACCCCTGGTGTAGAAGCCAAGTTTAAATTTTCCTAGGACTGGCTTTAGATTGATTATTATGCTCAAATGCATATCAGGTCTGAATGCACAAGAAAGGTATTATGAAAAAGCAAATTACTGAAAACTGGTATTATACTGAACACTCTACCAATTTTTAAAGTTCAGATTCTTTCCAACATAAGTCAAAAGACAAAAAAACAAAGGTGCAGCAAACATATACTCCACTCTAAGTTAATAGCCTTCTCTTAACTCATGGATTATTGAGATTGGGGTTGGCAACCAAATTAGCAAGAAGAGCCATTTTTTCCAATTCAGTAAAAAACTCAGTAATTCAAGAGCCCCAATGCATGTGAATACAAAACAATCCTTAATAAATCATTTCAAACCATACTTTTTGTAACCTCTGTTTTAAGAGCAGAATGCACAGTGATTTGTAATGTGATACATGTTTTCTGCAGGACATTCACGAATTTTTTACATGTTCTATCTATTCACACTTTACATGCATTTGTACCACTGTCTTCCTGACTTTCACTCCCATCTACTTCAATTATGCCAATTTTACTTCCCTTTCTTTCAGTTTTCTTTATTAAAATGCCTGTTGCCCTTCACAGCAGGAGTGCCACAAGCTTTGCTTTTCCTTTTCAAAATCAAGACTTTATTAGCAACACAATCAAAACGCAGATATGATATCATATCCCACAATGTACTGCACATATTAAAGGGGGTTATCCAACATTATGAGATCACATATTGTTTGCTATTTAGATATGAGTTATTCATTGTTGGGCTTTTAAATATTCTCTGTTTATCAAAAATAATCAGAAGGGTGGTTTTTTTCTTTTTTTGTTTTGTTTTTGTTTTTTTTTTACTTTGCTATTATAGCGCTGAGAGCCACAAAAAAAGTCCTTAAAGAGCTACAGGTGGCTCCAGAGCCACAGGTTGCAGAACCTGATCTAGATGAACATCTCTTTGCACAGTACAAAACTGTCACCCTAGGTCCCACTGTCTAATTACAGATGCAGAAAGAACCCACAGTAAGACCTCACTTAACACTGTAGTTGTGGTCCTGAAAAATGTTAATTTAAGTGAAATGATGTAAAGTGAATCTTATTTCCCCATAAGGATTAATGTATTTGGTGGGAGTTTGGTTCCAGGGATTTGTTTTGTTTGTTTTTTTCCACTGGACTGAAGACATTATATACATATTCAAGTAAAGTTGTACATTATTTTAGCACTGCACTCACCAATAATAAGTACAGGAATGGTTGAGACAGGGGCATAGCAAGGTCAGGTTGTAGGAGCTTGTTGTGCTCCACTCACCGGGATCTCCTGCTGGAGAGCAGGATTCAGCCTTGCCTGGTTCCAACTGCCCAGCACTCATGCCTGGGAACAGAGTCAGGAGCTTGCCTGCTCCAACGCTGGAATGCTGAATGAGTGGGCCAAGTAGGGTGAGACAAACAACCTTATACTGCATGGAACATTGCATGACTTTAAACATGTAAGCTCTTGAGCAAACTTATGTCAGGCCCCACTTTTTGTCCCTGCAATTAGCAGGCCCCCCAACCTGTCTAACATACTCCAAACCGATGGGAATTTTGATTTTGTTCATATGGGAAAAACAAACCTTTCAACATGTGTAAGAAAATAAGTATGTAGAATGTCAAAACTTTATTAATGGGTATGTAAATATGAATACACATTCATAAAAGACTATCATACTTCAACATTTTTAATAAGCTGGATGAGCCTGAGACCCAGTAGCCAATCGTGTTGCGCCCACCCTTATGAAATTTCATGCATCCCTCCTTCAAGGGGCCCCACCTCCCACTTTGCACACCCCTTTTCTAATAGATCAGATACTTAATAGTGAAGCTATATTAATTGCAATGACTTTAAGTGAGCAGTTACTGTAATTCACATTTCCATTATCAAAAGAGATAACTCACTGAAGTGCATGTATGAATTTTTGGTTCAGAGGAGTCTCATTTTTAAAAGGTTTCCTTGCCCATTCTGGAATGCTTTTAATTTAACTGAACACATTTTGCTAAAAGGCAGCTTCAGAATACATAAATATGCATTTACATAGCTTTAAAAAAACCCTACAACTAGTTTTCTTCTCTTGTTTGACTGTCATTGGACTCTACCTCCTTTCTCAGCTAAACTTCCCATTGCGTGGGCCAGACAATTAGGGAATGCTAAGTCCCTTAGTACATTCATCTTCTGAGTTTTTAAAATATTTTTCATCAGCTATACATGCCCAAATATTTTCCATTGCTATAGGTTTGCAACAGATGTTTGGAACTCAATGTATTAGCCACTACACTTTTTTTTGAACTGCTTCATGTTTTTTCTCTACAGGTGCATGTTTTCACTTCTCCATTATTGCTAATCTTCACTTATTTCAATCCTAATGATTTGAACTCTCTTTTTAGCTAGTCTATGAGTCTCCAATTTAATGTCTTTAAAGAGTTCACTGCAGCTGTCTTAAACCTTGAGGTTAATTAAGTCCCACTATTTCCAGCCTACTTAAAAACAATTTGTCATTGCATGTAAAATGGTATAATTGAGTATTATAAATGTTTTCAGGATGTGTCTTACTCTGAATTATTTAGTTCATCTGTCCTAATTAAAGACCTACTGGAGGACTAATGTCCCATAACCTGACAAATTACTAAGTAACAAATTATCCTTATAATGACCTCAAACTACATGTAAATAATCCAGGAAGTAATTTGTATGGGTACACCAAACCCTGTCAAAGAGAATTTCCCCCCCTTTAATTTCACATTGAGCACATATTTCTTCAATCTGTGTTTAGTAAAAATTGTTATGATCAAATATGAACTGGTAGGTGGAAATTTCATCTACAAATATTAGCATTCATTTTTGTCAGCAGTTTGTGTGAAAGTCAACTCTCAGAATTATTCCAATGAATACAGCAGTGATTTTCACATGAGAGAATTTAGTATCCTGTTAAGTAGTAGCTTGGATGCTCTCATAAAAACACAGGTTAGTTTCTATGGTAAATTAAATGGAACAAATGCATTTAGCAGTTATGGGCTCTGCATTATAATTTCTGAAGCATGTTTTATGGGCCAGAAAAGACATAATTAAATGTATTCAAATGCAAATATGGGGTCCAAAATGTGTGCAGAGCTGACATATAGTTCAGATCCCCAGCAATGCAAACATTTATCCCAGGAAGAAAAGTGGGTAAGATCTTTTTTTTGCTATCAATCAAGAGCTTCAGACATATCTGGTGTTACTCATTAAACATTATATATTAATAGTAAAAAAAAATCACTAAAACAATATCAAGCACTAATTATAGTAGTTTTAATTAAGAATGATAAAGTAAGTTGCAATAGTGGAGGAGTAGCACTATTTGTGAAATAAAGTCAAAGATATTAAAAATCTTAAATGAACCAAACTTTACCATAGAATCTATATGACTAGAAATTCCATGTTGGAGTCACGAGTACAGCACCAGGAAAATACTACTGACCACTGGTGGGGATTGTGAAATGCTCAGGGAAAAACAGAAAACAGTAATAATGGGGGATTTCAACAATTCCCATATTGACTGGTTATGGAGGACATGCCATCTAGGGACAGGATGCAGAAAGAAAATTTTTAATGACTACTTTGTGGAGTAGTTAGACCCTGGAACCCACAAGGGAAGAGACGATGTTTTATTTTTTCCTAAATTGAGTGATGGATCTGATCCAATAGGTGAACACAGCATTCAGTAATAGCAGCTATGATATAATTAAGGGCTAATGTACATTAGGGAAATAAGTCAATTTCAGATACACAATACTAGCTATGCAATTGACATATTGGAAATCGACTTACCTGACTGTCCTAACTAAGGAAGGTCAACTGGAGAATTTCTCCTGCTGACTTCCCTTATTCCACATAATAGCATGGAGTACAGTGGTCGACTGCTGACCACAGATAGATCAGTTTTGCATGTCTTTACCAGATGCACAAAATTGAACTCTGGAAGATCAACTCTGACTGGGTCGATCTTCCCGGAAGTATAGACATGCCCTAAGTTTAACACCTATGCACAGGGAGAACATATCAAAGAAACCCACCATAGTAGCATTTAAATTCAAAAAGGAGAACTACAAAAAAGAGGAAGCTAGTTAAATGAAAATTAAAAGGAACAGTGTCAAGAGGAAAATGCCTGAAAGTTGCATGGAAATGATTTAAAACACCAACATATCAGGTCAAACTAAACGTATACTCACAAGACCAAATAATGCCATCATAGCTAAGCAAAGTAAAAGAGCTAGTTACAGTCAAAAAGCCATCCTTTAAAACCTGGAAGTCAAATCCTAGTGAGGAGAATATAAAAGTGAACGTCAAATGTGTAAGTATAATTAAAGTGGCCAAAAAGAATTTTGAAGAGCAACTAGAAAGAGACTCAAAACGAACAGCAAATTTGTTTTAAGTACATCAGAACAAGGAAGCCTGTCAAACAGACAGTGGGGCCATTGGATGATCAAGGTGCCAAAAGATCAGTGAAGGAAGATGATCAATACAGAGAAGCAAAATGAATTATTTGCATTGGCCTTCATTGCAGAAGATGACAGTGAGATTCCCACATCTTTGCCATTCTTTTTATGCAACAAATCTGAGGAACTGTCCCAGATTGGCATGTCATTAGAGGAGGTTTAGAAAAAAAAATTCTAACAAATAGTTAATCACAAGGACCAGAGTGTATTCACGGAAGAGATCTGTAAAGAAACTCAGATATGACTACAGAACTACTAACTGTGGCATGTAAATTATTGCTTAAATCAACTTCTGCATCAGATTACTGGAGGATAGCTAATTTAAGGTTGATTTATTAAAAAGGCTCCAGAGATGATCCTGACAATTACAAGTAAATAGCCTACCTTCAGTGACAAGCAAATTGTTTCAAACTATAGTAGGGAGTTATATACAGATGAACACAGTATGTTAGTATAAAGTCAACATGGCTTTTGTAAGGGGAAATTATAGCATGATCCAGTGTACTTTGTCTTTCAGAATGCATCTGACTAGTTCCCTCATCAAAGCGTTTAAGCAAACTAAGCAGTCATGTCATAACAAGGAAGGTCCTCTGATGGATCAGAAACTTGTTAAAAGACAAGAACCACGGGGTAGGAACAAATTATTCACCTTGTGCAATAACCTTGTGTGTCAAGATGTGCATCCCTATGATTATTCTTCTGTAAGTGTGTCTGCATCCCTGAGCTGTTGATCTGAGAATTTTGGTAGTGTGTGTTCAGCCTGAACATGCATTAACCCCCTGCCCTGTGTTCTACCACAAGGCTAACCAACGTGCTTGGACAAACCTTTTTCAGTTCCTTCTCTACTGAGGAGTTTATAGTGAGAACTCTGAAGTAAATGGGGAAGAGGGTGGGTCATGGAGCATCCAGCGAGAGATACATCTCAAAGAACCATTGTTCTTGAGCAAGGTGAGTAATTTCATCTAACACTGTCCCTTTGGGTGCCCATTGTAGCTGACCCTGACCAACACTCCCTATCAGACCCTGGAACTTCAGTTATGAATAATAGTACTATGGTGCTGAAGCCGGTGTCTGTAGCGGAGTCCCCCATAATGCTCTACTAAGGTATGTGCTGATGCTCAGGTAGCTCTGCTGATTTCTCATACAGGGATACTGCTGGAGAAGGTGACAAATGAGGAAACCAATCGTGTGGAACGTATGTCGACTGTAGATGGAAGTGTTAAGTTGCAAACCTGGTAACAGTTTGATAGAGTCCCATTCAGAGAGTTTTGGAGCTGATACCTCTGTTACCTTATTTTTTACATTAGAGAGACCACCCAAGGGTTACATTCATATGGATTTTATTAAATGACACTATTAGATTAAAGGAAAAAGGGGGAACTAGCTTTCAAGGACACAGCCACACACACTCATACCCTCCTGCACTCATATTCTTACACAGATGAACTCATGCAGGTGAAGACAGCAGAGGAAGCCAAGGCATACTGGGTCCAGTGTATCTGGCAGCAGTCATGAATACAGTGCGGTGAGCTGACTGTATGATCCCCTCATCGGCTCACTCTCTTTGGGAGCTGTAGTACTCAGGAGCAGTCAGGACCTCTTTCTGCCCCTCCTCCAGCTGAGACTCACTCCTGCAGAGTGGTGATGGTAAAAAGAAGGCAGGGAAAAAAGAGAAACCTTGTATCGCTGCATTTATCTTTTATCTAGTTTAGTCCAATAGCAATTGTCCTGTCACAGGATGCTGCAAGACCATGAGTCATCATCATTGTCCCAGGACTCTCTATGACCCTGAGTCATCAGTTAACAGCAAATGGGACTTTGATCAGCCCTCTTACCATTAGCCGGAGATCCCACTGTGGAGTAGGAAGCTTGGGTTGGGAAAAAGAGGTTCACTATAACTTTGAGAAACATCTTCATAGTCAGGTGGGAGGAAGAAAATGAGATCCCTTCTATTGGCTGGTGAAAAGATGCTATTGCTGCTGCATGTCCTTTTAACAAGCTAAGAGAGAATCCTGATTTCCTGCGAGCCCACAAATAGTCTCAGACTCAGGGTAGAGTGGCCGCTGCTAGGGTGGTCCATTTGGATTGGCAGCAGATCTGGAACCTTGTCCACTGGTAGTCAGGTATGACATGTAGTCACTTTCATACTGTGTAATAACACTTTCTGTACCTCTTCAGAGTATGATGGAACCATGGGAGCCGCCAGAAACAGTGTCCTGGACCGTGCCACTTCTCACAGCGCCCAGTGGCTGGGAACAGCGAGCAGCTGTACCTATGGATGTGTAGGTAAATAAAACATTGGCAGCCCACCAGAGGCTAACACTGGTGAATAGCCTCTGGCTTACTGCCCACTCCTGTTTAAAATACGAAATGGAAAAAGGATTTTTAAAGATAACTAGATTGCACAGAAAAATTCTAGACTTAATGTGCTGTAATATTAGGCACATTTGACTTGGCTGTTTCCTGAAACATTTTTATTGTGCTTTATTTGATTTGCTGACTATCTTCCTTGGTGTACAATAAGTAGTGAGTTGAAAGAATAAAATGGAATCAAGTCCTCAAAACCAAACAAGTGAAAAGTAAATGACTATTAGAGAACATTATAATAAATTGAACATTAAAAAAATTTATGCTGTTTCTAAGCTTGTTCATGTATTTGCTACGCTCGGGCAGAATAAACTGATGTTTAAGGTTTTTTCACACACAGAAAACCACCTGTTCTTGCCCTATGAAAATTTGATCTGCGAGTCATCAGAATGGGGCCACCCTTAACTGTCCCAATACTAAATCAGTGCCATAAAAAGGGGAGAAGAAAAATCTAAGTATGCTTTTTTGCCTCTTGTGGACTCAGCTACCTAGGAAAAGAAACATCTCCTCCCTAAAGTTGCATCTGGTGAAATAGTTTTGTCCAGACTGGAGTGAATCTGACTTATTAAACACGTGGTGCTGTTTCTTTAAATGGAATGATATAAAATAAAAGGATACTATTGTGTGTAGCTATTATCACCAGTTATCAGGTTTCAATTCAATTTTGTAAAGTAGGTATGACATTCCATATCATATCAGACTGTTTGTACATATTAAACAGAGGAGGAAAAGTGTGGAGCCGAATGGGTTCAAAATTTGGCCACTGACAATTTTGACTTGCTAGGCCTTCAGTATGAACATTATATCAACTCAGCTTGCTACAGATTCAATTTGTATTACAGGTGCAGAAAGGGGAGTATAATCTGCATGACAATAAGTAGGTATAGATGTAAGAAAATCTGAGATGGAACAAATTACAGAGAGAAGTGGAAGAGTGAGCTTTAATGGTCTCAGGCTCAAATAACCTAGAAAGTCAGACAAAAATATCAATCCTTTGTAAGGAAATTATAGACAACGTTCCAAAATCCATTAAATATCAAGAACGCTAAGATAAAGACAAGGGCACAGACAGCTGAACAAGTTGGATAATGTGAAATCCAAAAGTCAGTTTAGGAAGAAACTGAACTCATTTTGAGGAACACTCTGTCACTGTGAAAGGAGATACAGTTAACAGTCTTGGAATAGTTTTAGAGATTATATAGCTACAATCTAAAGTGCCATTTAAAGGAGAAAAGTGCCTTCCATCCTAATGGTATGAAAAGTAGTTCCTAGCATTCAGAGGCAAGTTAAAATTACGGCCAGGAGGAGATGACCTAACTCTTGTTTTAAATAGCTACATAAACTTTGCCTACCCTCAGAACCTAGGCTTGAATTTTCATGCAACTAGAACTGATTCTCTCTAACAAAACATGCTAAAAAGAAATTACTGTGGAGAGATATTATGCCAACAGAGAAAACTACCACAGAAACTTTCCCTTTCCTTTGCACATACAAAGAAGAGAAATCACTAATCTGCCTTGTAACCTCAAGGAACAATTCAATCAGACACACCACAACATTTTCTATTGCTCTGGAAGGTACAGTAAACCCCCAATATACATGATTTTGACTTGCACTTAACTTGCATTAAGGCAAGTCAAAATCCTGGGGCTCCCAGGGGCTATTGGGAGTGCAGCTCCTCTGCCAGCTCCCCACTGCACCCCCTGGCTCTCCTCAGTGGCACAGCTTCTCTCCAGCTTCCGTCAGTTGGGAACCAGGCTGCCTACCTGGAAGCCAGGGGAGCTGGGAACCAGGCTGCCGCCTGATTCCAGGCTCCCCCCAGATTTGCGCAAAATTTGAGTTATGCGAGGTTGCCCAGGAACACAATCCTTGCATAATTCAGGAGTCTATCACATATTAATTCAATGATCTAGTGAATCTTTTCAATTTTGAAGTAGGATGACACTTAAAGGCTAAATTATGCAAGTTAAATGTCACAGGCTATTGCAGAGCCAAACCACTCCTGGAGGGAGCACTGAAAATAACTGCCTCTGAAAGCAGTATCTTCCCTAGACCTCTATGTTTAAGGAGGAGACACATAGAATTACAGAACTGGAAGGGACCTTGAGAGGTCATCACGTCCAGTCCCCTGCCCTCAGAGCAGGACCAAGCAGCATCTACATCAGGAGTCAGCAAACAAAATAGCAAGAAGAGCCATTGTTTTTTCAAATTTGGTAAAAACTAAATAATTGAAGAGCCAGAATGCATATGAATGCGAGACAGTCCTTAATAAATAATGTCAAGCCATACTTTTTTGTAACTCCTATTGTAAGAATAATGCACACACAGTGATTTGCAATGAGATACATGTTTAATGCAGGGCATTCACAAACTTTTTATATCTTCTGTTTCCTCATACTTTACATGTGTGTGTTTGTACTACTACCTTCCTGACTTTCACTCCTGAATCCAGTTTAATTATACCAATTTTACAACACATTTAATTTACGTTTTCTTTCTTAAAATGTGTGATGCCCTTCACAGCAGAAATGCCGCAAGATTGCTTTTCCTTTTCAAAATCAAGCCTTTATTAACAACACAATCAAAACACAGACACAGTATTGTATCCCATAATGCACTGCACATATTAAGGAGGGATTAGTAACAGAGAGAAAGCTGTGCAAGTCTATATACTATCAAAACAAAAAAGCAGTCCAGTAGCACTTTAAAGACTAACAAAATAATTTATTAAGTGAGCTTTCGTGGGACAGACCCACTTCTTCAGACCATAGCCATACCAGAACAGACTCAATATTTAAGGCATAGAGAACTACAAATAGTAATCAAGGTTGACAAATCAGAAAAAAAATTATCAAGGTGAGCAAATCAGAGAGTAGAGGGGCGGGGGCGGGGGAGTCAAGAATTAGATTAAGCCAAGTATGCAAAAGAGCCCCTACAATGACCCAGAAAATTCGCATCCTGGTTCAATCCACGTGTTAATGTGTCGAATTTGAATATAAAAGAAAGTTCAGCAGTCTCTCTTTCCAAAGTAGTGTGAAAATTCTTCTTCAGTAAGACGCAAACTCTTAAGTCATTAACAGAATGGCCCACTCCATAAAAATGTCGGCTGACTGGTTTGTGGATCAGAAGTGTTTTTATGTCTGTTTTATGCCCATTAACTCTTTGCCTAAGAGAGTTTGAGGTCCGTCAAATATACAAAGCATCTGGGCATTGTTGGCACATGATGGCATATATGCTCTGATCCTACTGACAGAGACCAAAAACTACAAGATCTTTACCAAATATTCATAAAACTGAATTATCCGCCAGGAGAAATAAACTTTCTTTTATATTCAAATTCGACACATTAATATGTGGCTTGAACCAGGATGCAAATTTTCTGGGTCATTATAGGGGCTCTTTTGCATACTTGGCTTAATCTAATTCTTGACCCCCCTCCGCCCCTCTACTCTCTGATTTGCTCACCTTGACAATTTTTTTTCTGATTTGTCAACCTTGATTACTATTTTTGGTTCTCTATGCCTTAAATATTGAGTCTGTCCTGGTATGGCTATGGTCTGACAAAGTGGGTCTGGATCATGAAAGCTCACCAAATAAATTATTTTATTAGTCTTTAAAGTGCTACTTGACTGCTTTTTTTATTAAGGAGGGAGTTTCGAGTTAAGAGTTTCGAGATCACATGTCATTTGCTATTTAGATATGAGTTGTTCATTGTTGGGCTTTTCGAGATTGACAATTTATCAGAAATAATCAGAAGGGTTTGGTTTTTTTTTTTGTTTTTGTTTACTTTGAACTTATAGTGCCGGGAGTCACAAAGAAGGAGAGATTCAGTTAAATGCCAACATTGCTGACCTTTGATCATGCAAAATAGATGAAATTTGAGTTGCTACAGCATGAGTTCAGAAGATAAAAATGATTGCTAGGGACCCGATTAGGATGTAGGTATTTTGAATAGTAAATCTAATTAGCTAACATAATTCTAAACCTGCTTATGCAACACAAACTCAACTTCACTGGCTGGAGGTTGCTCCTGGAGAAATCTCTTGGTGTAAACTGTCTATACCACCACAAGGCATTTCCACACTCCTTGTTGAATGTTTGCCAGTCAACAAAAATTTGGGACAAAAAGGGATGTGCCAGAAGAAGTGGAAAGTCAAAGAGCTAGGACCATGTGACACTTCCACCTTCCATATGCCTGAACTCTGTTGAGTTTAGGGGAGATATGATCCCTTAGTAACTGGTCAAGTCTCTCCCTTCGATTAGCTGGAACAGACAGATTCCATTTCTCTCTCTCTCTCTCTCTCTCTCTCACACACACACACACACACACACACACGAGGTTTCAAAATCTGTTTTCATTTTGCATTGGAAAAATCCCAAAATACATTTGAAGTTATTCATTAAAAAATGAGACCAACTTCCAAATAGTTGGTAGAGAATTCATCTGGGGCAAGGGAAAGCCCAGTTATATTCTTTTCTCCACATCAGGAACAGCAAGGACTCGAATCTGGCTCCTTCACATCCCACGTTAACATCTTAACCACTGACGTTTTAGCAATTCTAGGCTATTTCAGCAAAAAGTTTCTTTTTTTTTTAAACACACATATTTTTGTGTAAAATTACTGTTTTGATGAATCAGCTTCTCCTAACAAAAAACAACAATTTGAAGCATTTCCAACTCGCTCTAGTTTTTAGTCCCTCATGAGCCAGATTTACTTTTTGTATTTAACAGTAAATGAAATTAAATGAGAGCGAAATTGAAGCTTAGTCTGGACTCTAAAAATAATACCAAGCCATGTAAAATATTACAGAAATGTTTCTTAATGAAAGAAATAAAATTCTTCTAGGAGTTTAAAGCCGTGTCTACACGTGTCCCAAACTTCAAAATGGCCACGCAAATGGCCATTTCGAAGTTTACTAATGAAGCGCTGAAATGCATATTCAGCGCTTCATTAGCATGCGGGTGGCCGCGGCACTTCGAAATTGACACGCCTCGCCGCCGCGCGTCTCGTCCAGACAGGGCTCCTTTTTGAAAGGACACCGCCTACTTCGAAGTCCCCTTATTCCCATGAGCTGATGGGAATAAGGGGACTTCGAAGTAGGCGGGGTCCTTTCGAAAAGGAGCCCCGTCTGGACGAGACGCGCGGCGGCGAGGCGCGTCAATTTCGAAGTGCCGCGGCCGCCCCCGTGCTAATGAAGCGCTGAATATGCATTTCAGCCCTTCATTAGTAAACTTCGAAATGGCCATTTGCGTGGCCATTTCGAAGTTTGGGGCTAGTGTAGACGTAGCCTAATGTTAAGTGCCTTGGGCAACTGACAATAGGTTTCTCCCAAGAAACAACTCATCTAGACAAAGGAGTCAGGATTATTGGAGCTAGCTGTCAGGCAGCTTTCTGAACTTTCTACATTTGTGTTAGCTCAGGGTATTGGTCCGAGCTGACCTTCTGTATTCTACTTGAGGCAATCACATCAAACTCCTTTTCTGATGATCCAAAATGAATGGCACTCTGCTAATGACCCTCTGTGCCACGCTTCACGATTCATGACAGTTCCAGCCAAAGGAATTATGGAGCCCATATCTTTTGCTGGTAATTAATGAAATCCTTTCAGGTCAAAAGACCCTCAGCCTTAATGCTAATTCCAAGGATATTAAAGTAATTGATAGACTGCATGAATAAATCTGTGTGCTTTAAATACTTAACCTTCAAAAAAACCATTACTTTTAAAATCACCATGTCTTTAAACAGTGAAATTACTAATCAGAAAAAATCCCAGGGATTTCCCATGCCATTTGTTAACTTGCACTGGTGAAATAAAAGTTAGTTTCCTTATCAAGTGACTTAATATAAGAAATCAAGCAGTACAATTAACTGCCCCAAGACACACATTCTCTGACCTCTGGATAGGAAGGACTCCTGCTCACCAATAATTCCATACCTAATATTGCCAGATCTTATCCTGATTAAAAACAATCCAAACTAATTACCATGTAACAACCAACATTGCCAACATATGCTGGGATTTAAATGAACTCCTAATTTGTAAAACATTCTCAAGGATGCTGTATTGATTAAGAATTAACATTTTTCTTTCTCAGCAGCAATTAGCAACCATTTAAGAGAATGAATATTTATAAAGCTAACCTCAAAACTGTATCTTTCTCTTTTGCAACCAACTTTTTGCATTTTAACTGCACGCAACATATCAATCACATGATTTTACTACTTGGTTTTAGGGGCACAAGTCTGCCCTTTATTACACTGATTTACAGGGGAGGCTAAGAAAAGTAGGTGAAGAGAGTTCTCAAATATTTCATCTGTATGAAAAGGAAGAGCTCAGGTCTCTACCCTGCTCACAGGTTTGCTGAAGTCAACCACAATTACTAACTAGAGAGTTCTCACTGCTTCTGTACAGAAAATCAGCAATGCATACTGGACTACAGGGTGCTCTATTCATTCTGGCTAACAGGCCTCCACTAGCAAAGAACACCGCAATGGTCAGGATCCATGCTCCAGCTGAGTGCATTGCTAATGATAGGATTTGTCCTCATGTTCTTCCTTCTTATTAACAGTAAATTCACTATGTATTACAATTTACTCTCAAGTCACAAAAATTGGAGCCATATGCTATACTAGGTTTCCTTACCTATAGTTCCTACCAGTTCTTTCACACTAGACTGGACTATCAACAGAACTCTTTAAAAAATATATTTTTAAAGGATGCATCAGGGGAATGGAAATAGGGATATGAATCCTTTATACTTGGAGTCTCTGAGACTATGTCTCTACTATGAGATAAAATCTAATTTAAGGCAATTAGCTCAATTGTACCAAGTGACTGTCTTCACCATAAATACTATTAGCTCGATTTAGGGAGCACTAATACTGATAGCATAATATCATTGGAACCAGTTGGGTGTAGTGTCAAGTGCGAATGTAACAGTTTGAATGAAGGCTGGTGTGGAAGTGCCATGTCATTGAATCAAATTCATTAGCCTCCAGAGGCTGACTTGCACTGTTGCATGGGGCTCATGGCTGCCCGCCACTTGCAGGAGCCCGGAAACAGACCAGTGCAGCAACTCTGGTCAGTTTCCTGGCTGCTGTAAGAGGTGGATAGCCAGGAAACTAACCGCACAGCAGCCCTGGTCAGTTTCCCAGCTCCCCCAAGCTGTGGGGACCCAGGAACCAGGTTGCTGGGTGAGTGCTGCCAGAGGTAAGGGTGCAGCAGGGCCCGAAGGGAGGGCGCAGAATGCAGAGCTGAGGCAATTGCTGCAACATTCGATGTTTGGACACTCTACTGTGGCAGCGCTAACTAGACTTTGCATGGAATTTGTGGGAAGTGAGAATACTCAAAATCGAATTTATAAAACCCAGTGTTACAAAACTGGATTTAATAAAATCGAATGTATCTGGTAGCACAGATGTAGCCTGGGTGAGTAGTGAAGACAAGTTACACCACTACACAGCTGTCTAGTAATGCATATTAAATAAGGTGATAGTCCAAGTTCAGTTCCTTCTGATTACAGGGCTACACTATAAACATATCACAATTTGCATTAGCAGTCCCTAAAGCACAGAAACTGAACTAACACCTTTTCTTTCCGTGACCCCATCAGACTTGCTTCAGACAACAGCAGAGAACCATAAGGCATTGTCTCTCACCAGCTTGCACCCCCTGCAGAATCAGGCCCTGATTCAGGAAAACTTTTAATGATGTGCTTCATCTTATATATGTGCTGAAGTCCACTAAAGTCAGCGTGACTTAAGCACATGCCTTGATTACCTTGCTGAATAGGCATGGATTTAAGCATGTTTTTCTTCTTTTTTTTTCTTTTTTTTTTAACTAGACAATAAGCACGCTTGCAGTTCTTTTAATCCAGTATCTTTCACAAGCCATACAATGATTTTTTTCATTTATTGAATCGATTCACCATACACGCCATACATTAGGTAAATCACTTCTTGCCAGTGAGCCAGGCTCCTAGAAGGGGGAAGGCCACAGGCAGAAGAGGAGGGCAGCCAATACACAATGCTCCCCTGATTGCACTGCCCCACCCTGCCACTGCTGTCTGGACCATGCCGCCCAGGGCTTTGCAGTGTGTCATGACTTACACAGCCTGGGGCTCTAACAGCTACCACAAGAACAGCACTGGGAGTGGAAGCCCCAGGCCCTTTTGAATTGCCAGGCCCTGGGGCATTTTCCCCTTTCTTCCTCCCGTCAGTGGGTCTGTTTCTTGCTCATTAAGCATGCTACCTAAAATAAGCCATTTTCTTCCTCTGCCTAACCTCAAGCGGTGACTCTCAGCCTTTCAAAACCACTGCAGCCCTTTCAAGAGTCTGAGTTTTCTTGTATATGCCCAAGTTTCACCTCACATCAAAACCATTTGATTATAAAATCAGACATAAAATATAAACATGTCACAGCACACTATTACTGAAAAATCGCTTTCTCGTTTAACATATAAATATAAAATAATATAATATTACAATAATACAAAATAAATGAAGAAACATTGTTCTTTATTTCGGTGTATAGAACATAAAGCTACGTAAACAAGTCACTGTATGAAATTTTAGTTTGTACCAACTTTTCTGGTGCTTGGCACGTAACCTGGTGTAAACCTAGACACATATAGAGATGAAATGATGTTCTCATCAACTTGAGACATCTGTATATCCCTGGGGCACCTGTACACTTGGTTGAGAACCACTGACCTAGAAGACATCACTATAGACCATTGATCAGAAGACTCTGTTTTGGGATTGCAATGCTTCCTCTCCTCAAGCCATCTGAGACTGGGAGTGCTGCAGACCAAATGTTTTTCGCTTAATAAGGTATATTTTGCATTATATTTTCACAATCCTATGAAGATATCTACAAAGTCACATTGTGCCTCAAGAATGTGTTAAATAATAGGACAAGCACAACAATTTCAAAGTTTAATGGGAGGAAATGCAAAGGGGTCTCTGACAGCATCAGGATCCCCACTGAAAGAGGTTATCACTACATTGTTACTTGTGTGCTGGGGCAAAGAAGAGTTGCATTTAGCTATGCAATAAGGATAGCAGGCGAACTTGTCACTTTTGAGGTTAATGTCAAGGCTGGGCAAATACTTTCCACTTAAGCTGAATGACTGATGTGAAAAGGGGACAGTGGCAAAACTGGAAAGCGAAGATGGCATTATGAGAACAGTGGTGGTGGACTGTAGCTCCATTCCATGCTCAGAGATTATACAGATAAAATGCCAAGGATGCACAGAGGCGGCTTTTGAAATGGTCATTATTTACACTTCTCAAGGGTAAAACAAGTCTGCACTTTTGACTTCTGGGAATATCAAAAGCGTGTAAAGAAATCTCAAGAACTCCATCCCTCATTAGCGCAAGTGCCCAAGGTAAGGAGATGAAAACACTAAATTGCATCAAATGATCAGCCAGCAGAAAAATCTGCAATCTGTAGTATCCACCACTTCAAGGGGATATGTCCTTCGTCAGGTGAGTCGGAGACTAACCAGCTCTTCTGGGCCTTTTCAGCACTAATGAGGCGCACCTACAAGCTTTCTGCACAAGGGTGGGAGTGGCTTAAATGGAAAAGGAAAAAGCAGTGAAGAAGAAAAGGGCTCCAAACCAGAGACAGGTCAGCCAAGGAGGAGACAATCATGGACTTCACTGCTCCTGAAGCTGCATGGACCAGCTGCATGGGTCTGTACATCCGAAAAGATGGGGATGGAGACAGGCCCCACCAAGGGACAAGTAACCTGGATAAGATAAATTCAAAGAGCTGGATTCAGAAAAACTGCCTGAGAGACTGGCTGCCTTTGCCTTTCTTTGCATTCACTTGGGTTCCCATTTCTCATACAAAAAGAGTCTTCTCCCCTCTTTTGTTCGTTTTATTCAGAGACCCCTCACGTGCTGCCATAAACTGAAGGAAAAGATGGGGCTTGAGGGAATCCATGCCTCCCACATCACAGCAGACAGATATTCCTAGCCCGCGCACCCACACTCACCTGTACTTAGGAACATATGCACATAGACATGTATGAGAATTTTGTTTCCTATCCCTTTGGGGTTTTGGGGACAGGATGAGTGACTCAGACAGCATTTTCTCTGAGAGGGGCTGGCGTCTCAAGCATTTTGCATGAAAGTGGGACGTCACTGAGAGCTTGAAATCGCATTAAACGCCTCCTCAAAGAGATGCTTTTCTTATTGCACGGGTTGCTTCTGGCATGACCATAGAGGGAGAAATTACTAATCACTGATGCAGCCATAACAGCCTTCAAAGTGCAGTCTTCACAGAAATGGTTCTGACAGTGAAAGAAATGTACTATATGCTATGTCTGCCAGGAATATAGGTGCTATGTAATATATTGAAATAAGAATCTTTCTCTTACAGCTCATGTCTCTTGGAGACATGCTATTTTCTGTTTCCATAGTTGAAAGATTAAAAACTGGAGAAGAAGCCAAACTGATTCTATCAAGTCAGCTCCATGGATATCTAAGTATGAGCTCTCTAGCCTTGATCCATTTATTTGAGGCCTCTGGTACTCTCTGAAGAACTAGAAATATGATGTCCATTTTAGAAGAAAATGAAACATTGCAGACTTTTTTGAAAGATTAAGTGGTTTTTAAAAATGTTTTACAGGTTCTTACAGTTTATTTTTTTAAATGTAATGCAAAAGGATCTCTTGCACGTTTGTTTGCTAATCAACTTATTTTACTGGTGCGTTTAACTTATAACTTGGTAACAGGAGGTTTGAACATAGGCATACTATTGCTCTCAGAGAAAACGAGTGGCAGAAATTTGCTACAATGCTCAACAGTATCTTCCAGTTGGCTTTAGCAGATTTCATCTGTCAAAATATGATGGTTTCACATTTCACCATCCCCTAGAACAGAACTGGAGGAGCTGTCAACATTTAAAGAATCCTCTCTGCATATTTTGGTTTAAACTTAACGGTTTCTCTCTCTTTCACATACCAGTCAGAACCAAGACGGGGTGGAAGAGAAAGAAGCAATGAAGTCTGTCTCCCTCTTTTAATTATCTTTCGAGAGAGAAGAAAGAACAAACTTCTGGGGGTAAAAGAAAGGTGCATTTCTCCAGGGGCTTGTCTTTCAAGAAAGATAAATGTCCCATTGACTTCAATCGGGCCAGGATTTGATAAATGTGCCAGTTTAAACCAGTTGCTTGAGGACAAAAACCTCTCAACAGCCTGCAATTACCTTAATTTTTTTTTTTTTAAAAAAAAGCAAAACTTTCCATGCCCCAGACCTGCAGCAATTCATCTAGAATTCAAACCAGGGCTGGATATGTGCAAAGACACACTGTCAAGCTGCCTGGAGTGGCTCAGGTTGTGAGTAACAACCTCTGGGCAGACTGTTAAGAAGCAGAACACACACAGTGAATTGGCTGAAAGTTCTATACTTATAGTTCACTAAACAAGGATGAAGTGTGAAGTCCTCAAACACAACAGTCTCAAACATGGAGTCATCCCCTGGGGGACTTTCTGCATGTAGACTCATCCCACCAGCTTGAGCTCTGGGGGGGAAATGAATTCATAATCCGTGACCCTCCGAGTCAAAGGAGTAAAATTTCTTCTTGTCAGGGATTTTAATTCCTCCTCCTCCCCGTGCCAGGATTCAAATTGATGGGATGAGTCTATGTGCATGCCTCCACTTCATGGGTGTTGGGGGAGTAATCAAGAAAGTCTTGAGTTTATTCCAGAATGGTTGGTCTCGTGTCAATGGGCTTCTCTTGCTGGGGAGGAGATAACATTTCATGTGGCAAACTAATATTTCACACTTGGTAATACTTCTCTGCTGCCTATGGGGGTTTACACTTTCAGAGTGAACACTTAAATATTACCTGAAACATTGGATGTAGCTATTAACAGTGAGTAACTCACTGAGCAATTTGCAAGCATATTATAAAGTTTAAACACATTGTTATAAATCTAGTACCTATTTTACCAATTCTTACACACAGATGAGCCACACTGGTTTCCGCACTGGTCAGTGTTCCATTCAGGCCTAAGGACGTTGGCATGTGCTGGCACTGCCTCTGCCAGCATCACATGTTGCTGATGCCACTCTTCCGGGAAACAAAACAGTTCTATGGGCTTTCTTTCAAGAAAGAGAAGGGAACCTTTTCTATTTCCACTGCAAGTAAGCAGAAGGCTATGGCTGTGGAGGATTTGCATCCTGGTCATTTTAGGAACCTGTTGGCCTTAACCTGGCCCTGGCCCAAACTCAAATGCAAAATTATCATATACTATTTTTCCATCAGTGTCAAGTTTTGAATGAGTGCCCTTTATTTTCCCATCCATCTTACACATTAACATAAGGTGGGGAGAAAAAAATCAGGCAACTCATGAGGGACCAGCAGTCTGGCTGTGATTCAAATTTTAAAGTATCATTAGAACAGCTAAATGCTCTCCTCAGAGACTAGTACATAAGCAAGAGTGGAGCTGTGACTTCTGCTTCTCTGCTCATTTTATTATTACATCATCCTCCCAAGCTACTGCCTATCTGTTTTGCCCATCTGCTGCATCCGGCCTGTCATCCAGTCAGTTAGCTTTCTAGCTCATGGGCCATCTTCTTTGTTATTTGCCTACACAACTCCTAGGTGATACCTTATTATAAATCAATCAATGAGGAAATGAGCAAACCCAGCAATAATGGAAAGTTTATCTAGTGTCTTTCTCTGCTGGTGTCACAGGATGTGAATCTATTTGTCCAAAATTTGTTGACTGAAACAGGAAACGGTTGTCTACTGCCATTATAAAACATTTATTAGCATATGATAACTCAAATTATCCAGGCAGTTTAACAGCAGCAGACTCCTCAGCTCCCCACTCCCCGCCGCACCCTTAATTGATTAACTGGTTAAATCTACCATTGAACCAGATAACCAATTAAATGGGATTTTACATCCCTAATTCAGATCCTCTGTTGACCCTTCTCCTGGGGTTTTCGTTTATGAAATATTGGTGGAGAAAGTAATGGCCTATAGTCCTCCTTCCACAGCATTCCATATGAATATCCAAGATTTGTTTGTTATATTTATCACTTCTCTACGGGATTTGTCCTCAATGCTTGATCCCAATTCTTCCCTTGTTGAAGAATCCTCCTGAATCAATGCAGATGTTCTTTAAAACTCTTTACTAAGATGATCTGCAAGCCTTTTGGGCCACTTTACAAACATACAATCCAATACTTGTGCTAACATTTAAGGAAGTAAAAGAAAACATTTCATTTAATAAACCACCCTTTAAAGGTTCAAGCTTTCTATTGTCCTCACCTTGAAGACTATATGGCCCTGATTCTGACTATTTCACCAGAAATTTGTTAACTTCCTGATCTCCCCAACCTCCTGTGCACAAGGCAGTTTTATAAGTTTTACGGAAATGCCTGACTTTACCACTTTGTTGCTTTGCAGAACTTGCCAGTTGTGGCATCTTAATTCACAATTTCTCACATGTAAAAAGCTTCTTGGTCTCCATTGTTACAATCAATGAATTTTACAGTCTCCCACCTCTCCCAAAAAGCCTTCACCATAACTTATAGCACAAGATATTCCACTGCATTTTATTTTATGTGGTGGGACAAAAGCATCTTGGGTCAGTTTTCCAAAGGTATTCGGGCACCTACTGAGATTTTCAAAAACACGTATACTTATGAAAAAAAAACCCCTCACTAGATGTCCAAATGCCTTTTAAAAATCTGGACTCTCAATTAAATAAAGTGGCAATTTGTTTAGCTTTGCAAAAGACAAAAAATCAAGCATTATAAGCTTTCTGAAATAGGCAATATAAAAAAACAATGCGAGAGCTAGCGTCAGAAAAAGCGTTTAAAGGTATAAAAGAGTAATCCTATACTATTTCATGTATTTCTCTTTAGCTTGGTAAATAGCAATTTTTCTGTAATGAAACTAAATTTCAAGTGATGTACAATATCGATAAAAGTTGTTACAAGCAGGAACTTTGTATCAGGTGACAAATGGAAAAAAATAATTTTAGTTAACTTGCAGTTTTAAGTTATAATTTCAGAAGGTTAAGAAATATGGTTATCCCCATATACAACAACATTTTAAAAGTCTGAGGTAAAATTATATTTAAAAAGTTTGTAACATAGTCTAATTGCTCATTTTTAAAAGAGAGTAGTCTACATTCTTATTACCATAAAACAAAACCATGGTTATTTCACATGAGTAACACAACCCCCTAGCAGCCCCCACTTGCTACCATGACTCAGGTTCTGAAAGCTACAATGCGCCACTTTAGTAATGATGCTCATTTTTATTACAAATTTTTTCAAATCTTCTTTGATCTTGCAAAATCCTTCTACAGCTGCATGTAATTTTGCAGTATCTGCCATTCTGGAACACACAAAAAGTGTGGACACCTGATGATTTTTATGTAACAATTTCTCACGAATGAAAATACTACACATTAGCCGCGTCTACCCAAGCCGGCTATTTCGAAATATCCAGCCCAACTATTTTGAAGTCGAAATCGATGCAAGATGGTGAGATGTCGACATCCCTATCCCCATCAGAAGATGGGAACAGTGCCCTACTTCAACCTCCAATGTCAAAGTAGGGCATTTGTAGACAATCCGCGTCCCGCTATGTCAAAATAGTGGGGTCCTCCATGGCGGCCATCAGCTGAGGGGTTGAGAGACGCTCTGTCCAGGCCCTGGGCTCTATGGTTGCCATGTGCAGCAGCCCCTTAAAGCTTCACACCTCCAGATTTCCTGTTCAGGAAGCTGAGAGAGTGCAGGCAGCAGCACAGACATGTGCTTAGCCTGGACGCCCTCCAGACACCCCGATCCCCCAGCCAGTGCCCATGGCAGCCAGACAGCCCCCCAAACACCCCCAGGTCACGCCCCCAAGGGGACCCAGGGCTCCCAGCTGTCCAGCCACAGGGGAAAGAGGCGACAGGGCCCCTCCTGGTCAGACGCCAAGATCCAGGACATGCTGGGGCTTTGGGGTGAGGAGGAGGAGCTCCAGGTAATGGGGAGCAAGCGGCAGAACGCAGACACGTTCGCCTGGCTGGCCAAGAGCCTGGCTGCCCGGGGTCACCCTGTTCGCACTCCTGACCACATCAGGAGTAAGGTCAAGGAGCTGTGGCAGGATTATGCCCGGGCCTGGGACACGGCCAGCCAGTTTGGGGCCGCCCCCCCTGCTTGCCCCTTTTACAGGGAACTCAGGGAGATCCTGGACCCCCAGTACACCTCCTCCCCCCCCCCGGCCATCCTTGACACCTCGGCTGATGAGCCCCAGCAGGTCCCAGAGCCGGAGGCCAGCCCTGAACCCCAGGGGTCCCCAGAGGAGCCCACCCTGGGACAGTGGAAGAGGAGGAGGAGGGCTCCAGCAATGGGGAGCTCCTGACTGACCTCCCCTCCCGCAGCTCCAGCAGGGCGTCCGCCTGCTGGATGTCCCCTGACTGTGGGAGAGGACCATCAGGTATGTACCGCAGGTGCACACCCCCGGCTTAAGGGGCGGGTGAAAGGGATACGACCAGGGCCCTCCACACACCCAGCTGACCCCGGTCCATCATGGCCCAGCCAGACCATGGCCCCAGGACAGCAGTGGCACGACCCTCAGAGCCTGTCAGCACCTGCCCTCCAGGACAGAACCACACCCCATCCCTGGGGAAAAGGGGGAGCAAAACCCATCATCATCCCTGGGGGCCAGGGGATGGGGACCCAGCAGCGGAGGGTGGGGGGGGGTGTGGGCCACAGGTCAGGGCCCAGACTAACGGCTGTCTATGCTCCTCCCCGCTCTATTCCACAGCCGCACCATTGAGGGCCACAACAGCACAGGTGCTACATCCATCGTGCTGGACAGCCCAACAGGGACGTCGCACCGTGGCAGCCAGGCGGCAGAACAGGGACCCGCCACGGGAAAAACCCGCCACCGCCAGAGCCAGCCATAGGCAGCCGCTGACCCCCAACTCCTTGCCACCCTCCGGCATCAGGTGGAGGTGTCAGAGCGCCGCCTGCAAGTGGAGGAGCACCGGCTCCACTTGCAGGAGAGAGCGCTGGCCTGGCGCCAGGAGGCTTGGGGTCCTTCATGAGGACCTTCGAGTGCATCGCCAAGCAGATGGCACCCCCGCCACTCCGGCTGCCGTCCGTCCCAGCCACCCTCCACCTGCCCTGGAGCCTACCAAGGAGGAGGACTGTGGGACTCAGGGGCCAGCCTGGCCATACCTGCCAGTCCTCCTGGCCCCCACCCAGCTTCGACAGGGCCTCCGACCCAGATGTCGGTCGTGTCCCCCATGCTGGGTGCTGGACAGTGGGGGGGAAGGGGACCAAGGACTGGGCCCCCCAGGCCCCCCCTTTGTACAGTCCCTCCCATTATTGTAAATGGTTGCCTTGTCCCACCCCCCCCTTTAGTAGCTGTCCCCCCCTCAATGTACATAGTTCCCCATTCATGTTTAGAAAAGTTCATGATTGTTGTTGGGTTTCAAGAATGTTCAGTTTATTTAAAACAAAACAAATGTGTGTCGTGTGCTCTCCAGGCACATAGTGTGGGTGTGGGAGCAGTGTAGTGTGTTGTGGGTGGTGGGGGGGGGGGGTGGCCCACCTGGCTGGCCCCACTGGCACTCACCCTGCAGCTGGTCGAAATGGGCCCACAGGGCCTCCCGGACCTGGATCCCCTTGTATTGGCGGCTAGGGGTGGCGGCTAGCTGGGGATAGGCCGTGCCAGCCTCCACAGCTCCACAGCCCAGCCCTGCATGAATGCCTACCCCTTTCTCTCCACCAGGCTGTGGACTGCGCAGCATATGCACACAACCTGGGGGATGTTGGGGAGCCCCACATCCAGGCGGGTGAGGAGGTGCGTCCAGCGGCCTCTGAGGTGGCCAAAAGTCCACTCAACCACCTGGCGTGCATGGTTCAGGTGGGTGTTGAACATTTCCTGATTGGCGCCAGGGCTGGAGGGGGTAGGCCACATCCGTCATGAGGCAGAGGGGCACGGTGGGATGAAAACCCGGGCACCGTGGGTGCTGCTAGGCCAGCCAACATATATGTCCAGGAAGCGGCCCCAGCTGTCCACCATGGCCTGGAGGACCACCAAGTGGTAGCCTTTCCTGTTCAGGAAGAGTCCTCCGCTGTGCTCTGGGGTGCGGATGGGGATGTGCATCCTGTTCAGTGCCCCGAAGCAGTTGGGGAACCCCATGCCGGCAAACCCTGCGATGGCTGCATCCAGGCCCCCGAGCTGCACAAGCCTGTGGAGCAGCAGAGTGTTCAGCATGCCAACCACCTCCGGGGGTAGGACATGAGCACCCGTGAGGGGTGTGCAGGGTGTGCCTGGCCCTCCCCTGAGCTCCCCTTACCTCCATAAGCTATTTTGATGTAGCATCCCAGTGTAGACGCAGCCGTTTAGTTTTAATCCACTGATTGTTATTTTTTAAATTATCTAACACTGACATCTCGTAACTTAGTCCCAAAAAAAAAAACCCATCATGGGCCAGATCCCACACTTTAGTCCAACAAGCACACTGTACAGCTTACGGAGGATTTTGTATTCTGGGCTAGCTATATGTCAGGTGAGTACCTTAGCACAGTCAACAGCCGCCTACAGGTGGCTCTAAGGTACATTCTTTAACAACAGTCTCTAATGGACAATATAACAGTGGGGCATCAGTGGAGCACAGGAATGCCCATCAATGCTCTAGTTACCTAACTGTGTCCCATACTGAGGCAGTAGGGTAGATGCATATGCCTCATAGCTTTAACATTTTGTTTGATGTGCACAGTAAGTGTTCGTGTTTACGTGTAATGGATTTATAAGCCAACTATTTTCTAATCAGTCTTGACTGTTCAGCATTGCTAAAAAACAATCTGCTTGTGTTTTGATGGCTGTCTCTTTCATTCTTTCTTTCTGTGTTATTCACATTTCTTTCTCATCACCCGAATCCCTATTTGCGTTGGGAATTTTTACTATATGTCACTTACGTGATGATTTCCAATAATACAAATGTTCAGTTTTCTCACCACTTCAAAAAAAGTTTAAACAAACAGGACTTTTTGGTTTTTGAGATAAAATAATGAAAGACTATATTAAAAAGCCAACATTGGCCATCCTGTAACTCTCACTTTTTTTTTGGTTCATCATAGAATATGATCACAAGCTTTAACTTTTACTTTAAATTTTATTATTTTGTGTCATATTATTGTTACTTGAACAGAGTTATATGAGCAATAGTAATAAACAATGAAATATTAAATATAAACGGAGACCCAAGTGCTTTACAGCAACTTTGACCAGGGGGGTGCAGGGGAAGGGGCAGGAGAAATGAGCAGGAGGCAATAATCTTTCCTTTTGGCAAGTTTGTACAGCTGCTATAAAAAGGGTTTTGCCTGCATCTATGGTAACTTACGTAGTTACAAATCTTTCATACACATGCTTGTCTTGAACCAGGCAATCTACACTACCAGTTTGGACAATAAATCTTAAAGCAGCAAGGATCAGCAAAAATTGCATGTCCAGCCTAAATCATAGTAAAAAAAATAAAGTTTAATAACTTTCATTAAGCCCTTTAAGCTCTAATGTAATGCAATACTAATAGTACTAGTACATGGCCTTCGGCATAACATCTAAATAAATCAGAGCTCAAGTCTTTAATGTCCTTCTGAATACAAAAGGGTTTTAATGTTTCTTTTTCTTTTAAAAGCCTGAGGAAATCAACATGAAAATGGGCAGAAAGAAGTTTATCAAAAACGACAGGTACATATTTAAGGAGTAGATGAGTAGGGGAATAATCAATGCAGTATATTAGGACATGAATTACCATTGTAATGACAATCACTGTAACCAAACCAATTATGAAGATGTCATTAGTAGAAGCCTTTCCACATGAAATGAACCAAAAAGACTGAACTTCTGTTCTGAGTGCAGCAATTTACTCCTCTGGATGTAACAATGCATGGGAATACTCCATAGGTTTGGTCTGGCAAGGTGCTGTGCACTCCTCTGAGCACTGCATGGTCTCAGTTAAAAGGGGAATTGGGGATCCCACTGATCTTAATCATTTTGGGTGGCACTGTGAACCCTGAACAACTGGTCAGTGCTTCACTCGATCAAACCACTTATGTTTGAGTAGTCAAACTTCCCAATTCACCCAAAAAAAGTTTAATGTCATGAAGAGTATTGAACAGATTTATTTAATTTTTTATGAAAAAAAAGGTTACAGAAACACTCAAGAAAATGAACAGCATCTATCAGTTTTGAGGAAAGTTGACTTATTGCATATTTGGATTCAGTTTTACCTTATTTTGATTCAACTCATGAGTTTTCCTGTCCAACAAGAATTATCCATTTCCTTTACTAATTTAGCCCTAGTAACACTAAATAAGTAGCCATCTGGCCATCATCGAGGGAAAAATACAATATGAACAGTTGACTAGAGTTATTTCTACCACACTTAATTTCACTGAGATAAATAAAGGAATCCCTAGACATGTCTAGCATTTTACATCACAAAGAATGGTCTATTTTGACAGCAGCCAGCATATGGGTTCACGAGTAATTGACATAAATCAGTAGATGGTGGAAATATCGACTATAGATTCATTGTTAATTTTCTTGCACCACTTCCTAATCTTTGTGACATGCTCATCATCTCCTTTGCTTATTTGTAAATAAATGTAAAATAATAAATACTGGAAAGAAATGTAAACTATTAGATCCTAGAAAAATAAAATCAGGCTATAAGTCTCTCTCTAATGATAATTATCAAAGGGATAGCCGTGCTAGTCTGTATCCGCAAAAACAACGAGAAGTCCTCTGGTACCTTATAGATGTCACATGCATCTGACAAAGTTTTTGCCCAAGAAAGCTTATGCTCTGATAAATCTGTTAGTTTATAAGGTGCCACAGGACTTTTCGTTTTCTCTCTAAAGAAAATCTTCACGTCTCACTTCACTAGCCCTTACATGAACCTTGAGATAATTTTACATCCTTCTCAATGAGGGTGAGATGTTAACTTGGGTTAAACAGACATTTCCAGCAAAATGAGAGAATATCACTGTCCAGCATTTGCTTACTGCACTTTCAGCTGTTGTGATGAATGGAAGCTAAATCTATTCACCAACTTCAATGTGTCCAGTTTTGACTGACTTGTCGAAAATATCACATACTTCCAAGTTGACATGACCAAGTGAAAATGGGTCAAAATCAGTATCTCTAAACAAGAGGAAGGTTCTCATAAAGATTGAAGAGGTGTTGGATTAGCAGTAATTGATGAGATCATGCTGGTGAGCAGGGTACATGGATTAGGTTGGTAGGGTTGAATGTGGTAGGAAACAGGCCATTTATGAGGATGCAGGTGATTTGGTGGTGTGTACGAATGAAGGTGGTACAAGCAGGCAAAAAAATAGACTGATGAGCGAGAAATTTGGACCAGATGTGACAAGCCAGGGGTTGATGGAGAAATAAGTACCATTTTCTTCTTTACTGATCTTTACAGTAAAAGTGACTAGCTTTTTCATTTGGAAAGCAGAGGTTAGGATGAGGGAACTTTTCTTCTCAGTTATTCACCACACATGACCTGTTGCTTACAAAAATACTTCTGTTATGTTGCTCCTTCTCCTGTTGTGTCTCCCCCGCCCCCCGGCTTTTTCTTCCTCTTTATAAATATGGTCAGTCTGCACCAGAGAGTAGGTTGTGTATACAAGGAAGAAAAAAATCTTGCTACCTACAGCCCCACCATTATTTTGGGTACCAGCCATCACTATCCTCTTCCATTGTCTTCACTGAAATTCAGGGCCTCTCAAATTCCTGCAACTGCAGAGGCACCATCAGTTCTGCATGTTTGTGTGTACATGCCTATTGCATTTAATTTGCAGGAAAACATTTTGCTGTTCCAACTTGCATGCCTGTTTATGCTCCAGATTCTAATATGAGTGTTGTGTTTTAATGAAAATATCCACTTTCCTCCCCTGCTCTTCTCCCCATGCACAAAAGAAGTTCCTATCCCTCAAGTGCAACCAAATGCATCTCTGGATTTGAATCCTACACACTGTAATAATAATCTATACACAGAATATGTCTTGCAAGGAATCATTTGAAAGCTAATAACTCACTGGTCAAAAATATGGTGAAAGGTGTGTAGCAACATGTGTAAAGTTATGAATACAAGAACATGAAACTAGGACTATAATGTGTTTACTAGACATGTCTAGTGAGGGAATAAACCTGTTTCTCTAAGACAAAGGACAAGATGACACCTCTAGGCAAATTTCAAAGTTGATTAGCCATTCTTTGAAAATAAGGATGGGGGCAGGCATATATTGATCTGCATTTAAAACACACCACCACAAAACTGCCTTCACCACAAGACTTCCTGTTTCTCCTCATAGCTTGAAGGAACCTTAGTTCAGGGTAAGCTTCAGAAAAATGAATTTCAAAAAGCAAATGGGAGTATAAAAGCATGCTTAAAATATCCCAGAGGTGTTCTCTCTCTTTTTCACCCAAGACAACAAAGAAACCAGCTTTGGGGAAAGGTTCTGACCTGAGAATTTAATCAGCCCTGTTGCTGAGGTGAAGATTTTCTCTTGAACCAAGTCTGGTTTGTTAAGCTTTGGCTACCAGGAAGAGTTTTATCTTTATTTGTATTGTAATCATCTCTGACGTCGATACCTTGTCCTTAAAATCTCTCTCGCTTTAAATAAATAAAAACTAATACAGTGTTGTACTTACACTGAATTGTTTGGGAGCTCCAGTTAAAAGGAGCAAACTGTTGTGCATGGACAAATTAAATCCTTGTGGGGCAATGGACCTCTAGTACCAAAGTGTCCAGCAGAAAGCCTGATGGGGTAGAACATATATTTGAGGAAAATAACAGAACTAGGACTTCGTTGGGGTCACCCTGCAGATAGTGATGAAAGCTGTGGAAGTCAGAAAATGGCTGATATGTTGCTAAACAGCTGCTGGGGTCAGAGTTGCTGGATCAGGGCTGAAGCTATACAGACACTCAGGCACTATACAAAACTACACACTGAACAGCTGTTTGTGAGTGGCCCATGTTGGGAGATACAACAGCAAAGCCTGGTGAGGAGCTCAAGGTTGCAAGGCTGGTGGTGACTCGACTCCTCACTGGTTTAGACTGCACCCCAGAATCTGACATATTTATAGAGAAAAACTTGAAAATATGACCCACCTGAGCCCTAAAGGTTTAACATTTCAAAGACATAAAAGGACCCCACAGTTGCTTAAAAGGGACTGCATTATATTTGAGCTCATATGATTTTGGGGCAGTCAATTTTTTTTTAAATATTTGTGTCATCAGTACTGCTTCACTCACCTAACATGCAAAATCCAGTGATGCCCAGATGCTCACTCCAATAGGAAGCATGGTCTGTTCTGACAATACCCACCCATCTTTGGAGATTTCTTATACTTTTTAAAGCAATAATGTGCTGAAGATCTGTCTGCAATCATAGGAATCTGAATCATTTACCAAAAATTACCCTTCTCCCTCCCCATGCCCACTTTCTTGAAGTATGTTGGCAGGATAAATATTAACTTAAAAAATACCAAGCATTTTTTTCAGACATATTTAAAATATATGGACTTCTATAATATGTACATGACCTTGATTTGTATTGCCCTAGCTTTAAAACCAATAAAAAGGAACCTGCATAGTAGCCCTTTCATTGATTCCTGAATCGTGAGAAAAACATATTTTAAAATGTTTTATGGCAGAGCTTTCAAATAAAGAATTTAAATTATTTCATTTCTGTACGTTAAAACAGACAGAACTGTGGAAGTAGACCAAAGCTGATTGATGTAACTCAGGCCATTTAAAATGTAAGTCAGTCAAATTAATTCCAGGTGACAGTTCAATCTTCTGTTTTACTGTCTGATTTCTGAATTTCTGATCAAGTCACAACAAACTTTACTTTTTCAACTTATGGGAGGGCCTTGTGAGATTTTTTTCTAGGAGCTGGGTGTGATTTACCTTAGGGTATGGCTGGTTTTGGTAGCATTATCCACAGCAGCGGCACCCTGGCAGCAGAAAATCTGGCTTGAAATAGAGTGGTTAACAGCAATGGTTACCTTGGCTATTCAATCTCTAAAAGTTACTAGAACTCAACAGACAGAGAAAACAATTTTCCAGAACACCCCAGAGTTAATTTCTATTCGAGAGGCTCCTGTACACCAAAAGTTGCGCTGTCTGCACTAAACTGAAGTTGAGAAAGTTAACATCTTTGCAAAGGTGGTGTGGATATGCCATAAACAAATGTTCCAAGCACCCACCTTTTGAGCTTTACACAAGGACCTTGTCTCGAGCATTGAGGAAAGCATTTCAGTCACTCTTTCTGCAGCGGACTGTGGTCCTGGGTATGTGCTGAAGGAGGCCTGAAGGCCTGGCTCAGCAGGACAGTGTAAGAGAGCCCAGGTTGGTAGACCAGGTGATCTCAGTGGTCCTCAAGTACATCAGGGAACATCTGATGGGGGGAGGAGGCAACCCATCACAATGATAAGTGACAATAGCTTAATTTAGACAAGGCAGTGTGCCTTTAACATATGCCCTGTCTATATTAGGCTGTTAACATACATTAGCCAATTCCTATTCATTTATACGAAAGGCCTAGGGCTTAGTCTTCACAGACGTTAATTACCTCAGATTGACTAGCAATCAATTAACTCCAGGATTAAAAAAACAGCCCAGTGGAGATACATTCTATGTATATGTTGTATTTCCCCAGTAGAACCTCTGGAGATGTAGCAATTTGCTTATCCAAGAGATAGTGGGAAGGATTCAAGGCCAACCTGTCTTTTCCAAAAGGGTGTTTGTTTAAATAAAAATCTTTCTGATAGTAAATTCTTTCTTATCAGGCATTTTATTATCCTGAACTGTCAAACAACCAGCATTTTAACAATAAGTAAATTTAAGTTATGTTTTCTGTAAGTGCAGTATAGTGAAAGTAAATACAAATACAGCAAATACAGCATACATTTACAGTGTACAGTACTACTGTTGTTGGTAAATAAAGTACTCTGCATTCATTTTTGTTTATTTCTTAATATCAAATCTTGTTTTTCTTTAGTGTTATGCATTGCTAGGTATACCTCTCTATTATCCGGCAACCTCTAAGTCCCAGGGCTGCTGGATATGAAAGGGTTTATTTACTGTATTTACATTTGGTAGGGAAACTGTCACATGCTTGGGCAATTCCTGTAATGCAAGTTAAATATTCTTTTTATATCTTGCCTAAAAACAATACACTTGACCCTCTTTAATCCGGCAACGCTGGGAAGCAGAGCATGCCAGACGAGGGAATTTTGCAGACCACAAAGGGCGAGACAGTTGTGTGAGGGGGATGGGGTGCTCACGGGCTGTCCTACTCCTGGGGCCACATGTGGGTCCTGCCCCTCCCAGGCACTGCTGCTTCCACCAGTACTGCAGCAATGGGAAAAAGCCTCTGTAGCAGCATGCTGCTGCTCTGCCTTTCCATCAGCTAGAGAGGAGGGGAAGCATCAGCATGCAGAGACGCGTCTTCCTTCCCCTGCCAAGGTGCATAAAATGGGTACTCCCGGATTAGGGACTTGGAGTACAGAGGTTCAAGTGCACTTTTTTTTAATATTCTCTCTATTTGTCCATTACAAAAATCCCCCCATTTGAATCATGATAAAATACACCATAAACACATATTCTCCTTATATATTTCTTTATTTAAAATAACAGAACTGCTCACCCAGGCCTATGGGTACCCTAACCATTCTATAGTGAGTGCAACTTTAAATTGAAAATTTCAATCTCAGCAACATTAAAATTAGTTGCACAGGAACTTATGCTAAACCCACTCTGCATATCATATACTGTACATTTTGAAGAACTTCAGCGTAAGAGGGCTTCTATGAATGGGGGACTGCTTCAGTGAGCGGCAGACGCAAGCCAACCCCAGAATATTTTGAATTCTTCTTTCAGTATTAAAAATAAAGTCAATACTATTATGTGAAAAATCTTGCACATATAATTTGTTTCAGCTGCTGCAAACACAAAACAATAAAAACACTCACGTAAAATGAGTATTTCTGTAGGAAATTTCAGATTTTTCTGAGGATTTCTGGAAGACATGTTGCCTCCCATCCCTATATCATCAGTTCAAAATGCGCAGTAGGAACTCTGAACCTGACTTTAAATAGGATTGGACTAAATTCCCTCATTAGACATAGCATGCTGGCTAAATTCCCATCTTGTTAACCACCCTATTCATCCAGATCCATCAATCTCAATGGATGAAACAAGTACTGACACTAATAACTTTGCTTCCAGTTTCTTAATGTGGCGGAATGAAACCATAGTCAATGCAGTTGAATTTTTCTATACAGTGTGTTTTCACCTGTTTTCTTCTAAAAAAATAATGTTGGGAAATTGTTCTCAATAAAAACATTGATAAATCTGCACTGACATTCATAATGTCCTTAGAGCTGTATAATGATAGGAAACAGTTTCTGACCCAGAGACTCTAAAATCTGACTTTTAGAGGGTTTCCCGAAGTCTTGAAAGTAGACAGTAGATACCGAGACACTTAGGCTCTGCATAACCTAAAACAACATAAGCACAAGATAGAGCAGAAAAGTATCACGTATTGATCACCATCAGTCAACTGTTACTGTGAAAAAGGGATGCCCTAATACAGTGGTTTGAGAGTACGCTGAAAAGCAGAAAATGACCAAATGGCCACATAACTGCATATAATACAAATTACTTAATCATGCAAGCATCAGTTATCTCACTAGCAGTTGTTTATCCTAATATTGGCATTATCAAAACTAAGTGTCTGTTTTCCATTTCCAAGGCCTCAGCAAATAACTGATTTATTTTTGTTTAGCCAACAAATGCAAACAAGTCAGGAAAATACACTGAAAAAGATATATTATTTGGTTCCAAGCAGTGTCTGTTCTCAGTCTCCCGTGTTCACTCTTAGTATGCATGTTCATTGGGCCAAAGAAAAGGAAAGAGGTATAACTTCTCAATAGACTGGGGAGTAAAGCGCTCATGTGGAAGGCAGGCGATACTGAGTCTGATTCTTCCTCCATACCATGTACATCTCTCAAGCAAGTGGCCTAAATACAGAGCTAAAGATTACAAAGGGATGGACAAATACAAGTTTGCTGAGAAAAACCAAAACAACTCCTCGTAAGCCAGACTAAAACTAGTTTCAGGTCAATCAAACCTGCTTTATTTCCATGCACACAATATGCCCCGTTACCACTGATTGATCCGTATCAGCTGCCCTCTCCTATATACCAAGCTTCCTGATACATCCTTACACCAATCCACTGTATTTTACAATTGTTTTTCTGGCAGGACCAAGCATCATCTTGACCACTCCTGACGGTGTTTGTCTAACCTTCCCTAAAAAATCTGCAAGAAGTGAGATTCTACGACCTCCACAGGCAATTAATTCCAGTGCTTAACCACCCTGACAGAAAGTTTTTCCTAGTGTCCAAACTAAACCTCCCTTGCTGCAATTTAAGCCCATTGATTCTTTTCCTATCTCACAGGCTAAGAAGAATCCCTCCTCCACGTAAAAAACTTTCAGGTACTTGAAAGTTATCATGGCCCCTCTTAGCCTTCTTGTTTCCAAACTAAACACATCCATTTTGTCATTGGTCATATTTTCTAGACTGTTAATCATTTTTGCTAATCCTCTCTGGATTTGTTCAGTTTCTCCACATCTTTCCTGAAATGTGGCCCCCAGAACTGGACACAATATTCCAGCTGAGAGCTGATATTAACCAGTTCATAGCAGTTTAGGAAAATGACAAGAATCTAACAGCAATCCAAAGTAAAGTGAGACATTAAACAGGAAAGAAAGGTCAATTTCAGAGGACAGTTCACATATAGTTATTAGTAAGAAAGGAGCACTGAAATATCTTATTTACCCATGTGTTGCTGTTGCCTTCCTCCCTGTACAAGTTACAAGCTATTATGAAGTTGTATGTCTGTCTACAATGAAAATACACTTCTTAATATACCAGAGCCTGTTGTGAGGAGTACACTACAAAGCTAAACCAGATTATACATGTTAAAATTTAAAAGCAAGGACATGCCTGTTATTCATCTTCCATGCAGGATTCAGACATTCATGAAATTGAAAGTTAATGTTCCAGGGCCTTTCATTATCTGACCCATTCCATCCTATCCATTAGAATCCCATTATACTTGAGACAGATGACCAATATGTCACTAGCACAAGACGGAAAAAGGTCACCAAAACTAAGCATCAATAAGGCATTACTTTTGTACTAAATTTCACACACTCAGCAGAAAATATACCTCCTGAAATCAGAGTGTTTTACTATGTAATACAGCTAAAGGGAGAGAAATATGTTTACCAAGGCAAGGGGATAATGATTAGTTGTCCGATAAAATAATGGCTTCTTTATTCACTTTGTCTATTTAAGATATTGTTTGTTGAAAGACAATGGCTACTTCTAGCAATACAAACACACATTGTTGCTTGGACAATAGTGCAGTTTTACTCTCACACATATGAAAGTCCTAAATATTAGATGATATATTTTGAAGTTAAAAACAACATCTATTTTCTCTTTTTCTTGTTGAGTGGCATATTACAATAAAAAGGCAAGTTTATTTAGCACTGTTTATAGTATGTAATGAATCACTAGTCTTATAGCATTTTAATGTATCAGATAAAATATGGTGTATTGATTCCCTTCTTTTGAACCCTCTGTGTCCCCCTTTTATTTAAGGTTTCCAATTGCTACTATTATTTTACATACATGAATACATACCCACCCTCCAACCCTACTGTTATTTTTATATATTATAAAAATAGCGTTTGGGGACTATAGATGTAGACTTTGTTATTTATGCTGCACAGGTCAGAAGATTGCATTAAGTGACTGGAAATACCTACAACAACAGAATATGTAGTGGTTATGCAGTAAGTTGTACTTGTAAATTAAACAATGGAACCTTTAAATTAGCCACTTGCTATAAACTATGAATGAGATATAAACATTCAAGACTTTTTTTTTTTAACTGTGGATTCTCATTAAGGCCCCGATTGAACATTTCACAGCATGTGGATCAAGACACACACATGGGTTCAAGACATAAAGTCCTGGGACTGGTCTTCCTCTCTCCATGTGATACTGCTGCAATTGCAGGTACCTAGAGCAGATCCCCTCCAATAAAGAGTGAGAAGATGTCAGGACATTTTCTGTGAGCATTCCAAGATTATGTAACTTGGTTCCCGACATGGTCTAAAAAAGCCTGTCCAAGCATAATGCAATAGATGTTTGGTTTTTTTTTAAATGAAGTTTGAGGGAGATCTGGAAGCAGGCTCTCCATAATAATAAAGGGGCAGGCGTGGATATTTTGTTATAACATTTTTGTTTTTAAGGTGATTGGCTCACTGAGTTCCTGGTCATATGATTAGTTTAATCTTGCTGAGATTGTACTACCGATAGTATGTTAAGGTTCCCAGAGCATTAGATAAGCAGTTGTTATTATATAAAAAATTTAAATGAACACGTTCATACCTATTTAACAAATTATTTGAATAAGTGTAACCAGCAAGTATTAACAAGTTATTTAAGGTGGTGCAGAAGTAATAAAATTAAATTCAGAAAAGACAAATGTCGGTAGAATATCAGGAAAAATCTTCCCAATAATAAGGGCTACTGGGCCCAACCCATCCTGGACAACGATCCCCCACTGTCGCAGACCCTGGGAAGCAGGCCGGTCCTTGCATATCGCCAGCCTGCCAACCTGAAACAAATTCTCACCAGCAACTATACACCACACCACAGAACTCTAACTCAGGAACCAAACCGTGCAAGAAACCTTGGTGCTAACTCTGCCCACACATCTACACCAGTGATATCATCACAGGACCCAACCACAACAACCACACCATCAGGGTCTCATTCACCTGTACATCTACTAATGTAATATATGCCATCATGTGCCAGCAATACCCCTCTGCCACATTAACTGGTCAAACTGGACAGTCTCTACATAAAAGAATAAATGGACACAAATCAGACATCAGGAATGGTAACATGCAAAAAACCTGTAGAAGAACACTTCAGTCTTCCTAGACACTCAGTAGCAGATTTAAAAGTAGCCATCCTGCGATGAAAAAACTTCAAAAACAGAATCCAAACAGAAACTGCAGAGCTGCGATTCATTTGCAAGTTTGACACCATCAATCAAGGACTGAAAGAAGACTTGGACTGGCTGGCCAGCTACAAAAGCAGTTTCTCCTTTCTTGGTGTTCACACCTCCACATCTGCTGTTGGAAGTGGGCCACATCCTCCCTGCCCTTTCTCTTGTTTGGTACCCGCCTCTTTTTCATGTTCCTGTATATTTAGACTTGCCTCTGGAATCTCCACTACACATA
The DNA here is from genome assembly GCF_033958435.1 of Carettochelys insculpta. Classification (NCBI taxonomy): domain Eukaryota; kingdom Metazoa; phylum Chordata; order Testudines; family Carettochelyidae; genus Carettochelys; species Carettochelys insculpta. The sequence goes on from NC_134139.1 coordinate 96,735,069, forward strand.
TCTGACGAAGTGGATCTTTGCCCACAAAAGCTTATGCTCCAAATCATCTGTTAGTCTATAAAGTACCACAGGACTTGTCACTGTTTTTGCAGCTACTGGACTGTATTCTCCTAATGGAAGTAGTGGATGCTTCCTTGCTTGGAATTTCTAAAACTGGACTGAACAAGAGAGTACAACACATACTTTCCCAAAGAATACTTGGGGAACAATCCTTCATTGTCAAGGTCATTGTTTAGATCAGCAGTGTCCAATAGGCTTCCCATTTGCCACACATGGTGAACAGGACACTGAGATGTGGTGAAATGGAGCACCCTCTCCTGCTCTGTGCACATGCCCCACCAATTGCTGGAATAAGCATGTGGTGGTGGCAGTGGCTCCAGCCACATTGCCAGCCATGGCATCCAGTGAGGCTCCAGCTGCAGGGCTTGTGCTCGCGTGTTTCTAGCCACGTGGCCAGGCAGCTCCAGAGTGGCAGCGGCAGATCTGTTGAGTCACTGGCAGTTGGAGGGGGCCTGGCTTTATGTGGGTAGATGCCTGGCTTTGTGTGGGGGTGGGGTGGGGTGGGGGGGTTGCCTGGCTCTGTGCAAGGTGGCTGTGCAGTGGGCAGGGGTGGCTGTGGCAATCATGAAATTTCTACTGGACACCATTGGTGAAGATGCCCTCAGTAGTCTTTTTGCCCTCTTCCTCCTCCAACATTTATGATTTTTCTGCTTAGGACTAACTATGTAATTTGGAATGTGGCTAAAGGAAATCTTTAAAATGACTAAGTTTTTGTTTACAGTTTCTAGAACTGATTAGACTTATTAATATGTGAAATATTTAAAGTTCCTCTTATATGAGGATTCAACTATATGACAAGTAGATAGAAGGAATAACTTCTACCTTTTCTTTGATAGATGTTTTGCAATGAATCATGATACAGTTTTTATCAGCTGACTTTGTTCCCTCACTATACCTACAGGGAATCAATAGTTACACAAGCAGTGATGGTAATCAGTGGCTAATATCTGCCACTATTAGTATGTCCTTCACTCACAACATAGCACTTCCACTAGGAGTATTATATTTAATGCTATTCAAAAAATTGCTAATATTAGATACCTCTACATAATGTTATCTGGTCAACATGTGTGCTGTGCACAAATGCGCACTACCTGCCAAACAGGGATCTCTATGGTCATGGACTAGATAATCGAAGGGTACGTCTACACTTAGGGGAAGACTGACCTGCTGGCAGTTGATCTTCTGGGGTTTGATTTAGTGCACCTAATGGGGATGCACTTAGTTGAACTTTAATGGTGTCACTGTCAGCCCAGTACTCCTGGCAGTCATGAGGAGTAAAGGAAATCAATAGGAGAGTTTCTCCCGTCGACTTCCCACTGTGTGAATGGCAACAAAAATCCATTTTAGATATGCAGCTCCAGCTATACAATTCTTGTAGCTGGATTTGCTTATCTAAAATCCATTTTACCTCCTAGCGTAGACCTGGCCTAACAGACTTTTCTTGTCTTTATTTTCTGTGGTTGTAACTGCACAATATTATAGCTACCAGCCAAAAGACTTGAAAATACATTAAGTCTAATTTTTGTTGAAATCAGACAGAAATTAAGATTGATATTATACTTTATTAATTTCCCTGTAAGTAGTGTCTAAACTTCTGTGTTAAATACTGTTTTTAAAAAATAGTTCACTTTTTCCTAGAAGGTGCTATATTGATAGATCTGGAGACCAATGCTTCAGATTTTTTTTACTGATAAAAATGGCAATCCCCGGGACCCTCCTCCCTACCTTTCGCCCCCCCGCAGCTACCATCACCATAGGACCCTCCCCAACCCACTACCCCCCATCTGCTCCCATGTCCGCCCTCCTCACTGCACTGGCCCCTCTCCCCCCAGCTGCTCTCAGTGCCCCCAGGTCCACCTTCCCCCATCGTGCTTCAGGCTATTTTCTTCAGAGAATTCTTTTCCTGGTAGTGCTGCCTTGCAGGGCACAGGTGGAACACCATACCTGAAAAGGACAAAAAAAAACACAGGACTCCTCCCTCGGTGAACTCCCAGAGGCAAACTCCCTTCCCTGTTCGCTGCTCATCCCTTGTTTGCTGGGAGCTCCCTTCTTATAGGGAGAGCTGCTGGCTGGTCAGGCCTGGCTCAAAGCCTTGCCTCCAGTCTATTCAGCCCTTGAAGGCTCACCTGGCAGTGAACTCCCCCAATTCACACCTTTCAAACTGCTCTTCTCTGCACAGCACAAGCTCAGGCTCTGCAAAGTAACATAGCTGCACAGACAGACAGACATTCACCCACCAGCTCACCACACAGCCCCCCAAATCCCACACTCACCCAAGCTCCTCTAGGACGCTTTGCCCAGAGGCAAACTCCCTTCCCTGTTAGCTGCTGCCCCCTGTTCGCTGCTCACCCCTTGTTCGCTGGGAAAACATGAGAGGAACCCTCCAATATGACGGCGCATTATCAGATGCTTTCAGAATCAGGAGCGGCGTCAAACAAGGATGCGTGCTTGCTCCGACATTGTTCAGGATCTTCTTCGCACTCCTCCTGAAGCATGCCTTTGGATCTTCAACAGAGGGCATCTTGCTGTACACAAGATCTGATGGGAAACTGTTTAACCTTGCAAGGCTGAAAGCTAAGTCTAAGGTGCGAGAAGTCCTCATCAGAGACATGCTGTTCGCAGATGATGCTGCTGCAGTGTCTCACACAGAAGACCAGCTTCAAAAATTGCTGGATCAGTTCTCCAAAGCGTGCAAGGACTTTGGGCTTACCATCAGCCTAAAGAAGACGAACGTACTCGGTCAGGATGTTGCTGAATCCCCATCAATCAGCATTGACAACTATACGTTAGAGGTTGTCCACGAGTTCGTTTACCTCGGGTCCACCATCACTGACACCCTGTCGTTGGACACTGAGCTAAATAGGAGGATCGGAAAAGCGGCCACAACTCTGTCCAGACTCAGCAAGAGAGTGTGGAATAACAACAAGCTGTACACTCACACCAAAATGCAAGTCTAAAGAGCCTGCATCCTCAGCACCCTCCTTTATGGCAGCGAGACTTGGACCCTGTATGCCTGCCAGGAAAGGAGGCTGAACGTCTTCTACTTGCGCTGCCTCAGGCGCATCCTTGGAATATCATGGAAGGACAGAGTGACCAACACTGCCATCCTCGAGCAAGCTGGAATCCCAACCATGCACACCCTCCTCAGGCAACGTTGACTCCGCTGGCTTGGCCACGTCCACAGGATGAACGATGGAAAGATTCCAAAAGATATCCTGTATGGTGAGCTAGCCTCTGGCAAAAGACCTCCTGGACGCCCCCAGTTGCGTTACAAAGATGTCCGCAAGAGAGACCTCAGAGAGGTAGACATCGAGCTGGACAACTGGGAAGATCTAGCAGACGACCGCAGCAGATGGAGGCAGGGGTTACACAAGGGCCTTCAGAAGGGCGAGTTGCAGATCAGACAGCTAGCAGAGGAGAAGCGAGCGCACAGAAGGCACAATAAGGACTTGCCAGACACCCACTATATCTGCAAGAGATGCAGCAAGGACTGTCACTCTCGTGTGGGTCTTTATAGTCACAATAGACGCTGTAAATGAAGTCCTCAATTGAAACTTTAAAGGGCGCGATCCATAGTCTATGCAGACTGAAGGATGCCTACTACTATAAAAATGGCAAACAAACAGGTAAAAAGTGCTGACATACAGTACTCTAACAACCAGAGAAACTAGAATTTCACTGTCATTTTTGGATTAATACAATTTCTGATTATGCTTATGTGAATCAATTTTAACGACCCCAACAATTCAAATATAAAGAAGTAAAAAATGGAAATTATGGGCCTAATTTGGTTCTCACACCATTATTATTCCATTAACTTCAATGGAATAATTTTTTATTTCTACTGATCTAAATAATAGGCTGATCATATCCGATACGTAAAAAAATTCAGACATTGTTTGGAAATCTACAGGGGCCAAAATATTTCCTACAACAGGGTTTTTCAACCTCATATGTTTCTGGACACTCTTCCCCAATCCACAACAAGCTATAAAATTTCATGCTCCACTTGTGCCACAACAACTGTTTTTCTGCACATAAAAAGTAGAACCAGCATTAGTGGTTAGCAAGCAAAGCAGCTAGCCACAGCCTCATTCTAGAGGTGCCCGTACAAAGATAAATTGCTCAGGCTTCAACTTCAACCCTTAGAGGCAGAGCTCAGAGGCCCAGGCCTCAGCCTCATGTGCTGGGGCTTTAGGTTCCTGCCCTGGACCCTAGACAATGTAATACCACTGCTGCCTGGCAGACCCTCTGAAACCTGCTCACAGCCAGACCCCTGGTTGGGAACCACTATCCTACATAGCTTTTACCTGAAATGGAAATGCTGCAAAGTTTGGACAGCTCTAAATTCCAATTGGTAACTCAACAGTGGGAACGCATGGGAGTGGTGGAAGGATGACTTAGACTCCCTTTCCCAAAGAGAACAGGCAGGGGTTTCAAAACCATCTACCTGCAGCCTCTGACTGGAGTCATGCAAACAGACGCCAAGTGGTTCTACAGTTTCTCCCAACATCCAAGATGAGAACTGTGCAGCCTGGGGTCTGCTTTACCACTTCATCAAAGTCAAAGCCTCAGATTATCAACTAGTTCCAGTTGAGCTGGAGTATGATATGAGTAAGCATTTATTCATGACGAACTGGTTTGTGAATGGCAACCTTACCTCACAAACATCAGCAACCAGCCTTTAGATGAGGTCTTTTGCTCACTTATCAGTCGGTCTAGAGTGGAACTAGTACCGAGGACAAAGGACATCTGCAGAAATATACCAACGGCATTTCTCGATAAAATAATTCATTATTGATTCCCTGAGCTAACCACCACCTCCCTGTGTAATGAAATTTACAAAACTGAGGGAACACCTCCAAACAGGATTTCTGAGTGATTATTCCTCTTCGCTATCACTATAGCAAAAGAAAGTTTGTGATTAAAGACCCAAATCAGAACTGACTGAAACACTGAATTTCTATTTTACAGGAAATTTGGAAGTTTGTTTCATTCTGAATCAGGGTAAAACCAAAGTATTTTCAAAATGTTTCCTGGAGCAGAAATGCTGAAAAAAATTATAAAATTATTTTGGGAAAAAAATAAGTTTTGATTCAAAACTGTTTGTTTCAATAATTTTATGTATATTATTTTTATATTATTTCATAAAGTCAGTAGTAGTGCACATGAAGTTAAGCTTTCACATACCATAGTATGACATGACATATTAGGTGAGAGAGAGAAACATAGAGACAGAGATGTTCTTTTAAAAAACAATACGGGATACTTAGTCTTGTTTGTGTTGTAATGCAACCATCTATTATGAAACAGTTTGACACTTTTTTTGAAACGTCAGACTCTTTCATTACTGTACAATGCAAACAGAGGACACTTTGAGTTGCAAATAGCCTATACTAAGAAGCTGTCCTTAACATTCCTTTAAAAAGAAAAACAGATTATGCAATCCCACATGGGCAAGGAGTAAAATGACAACATGTTATAATACAGCTACTCACCTGCCATTACACAATAGAAAAATAAAAATATGCAGGTGAAATGCAACACAATTTTGAAGCATTTAAAATGCGTTCTGAAACAACTTTTGGAAATGATAAATATTTATTCTGAATTTCTCACTCTGGGAAATTTTGTTAAATAGTTATGATTTCAAGAAAAAAGTTCAGTTTGATTGAAACAGCATTTTCCAGCACAGTTGTTTTGACAATTTTTCAATCAGCTCTAATTCCTGTATTAAAACAGCATGGTTCTTATTGAACTAAGTTCTCTTTTCTAAATGCATGTCACAGCTAATTTAGAGCAAGGTCATTACAGTCAATCTTTAATTTCACAAAACAAAACAAAAATTTTTCTTTACTGAAAAGTCTGTGCATGACAAAAAACAGTTTGTTCTATCTTAAATGTGTTTGCAGTCCAGTAAATGGCTGAAAGCTGTACCAAAGTTTCTCTTAAAATAACCTTTTAGTATACAACATGAAAAACTCAGAGGAGTACAATATTACAGTGTGAGCAAGTAGATGAAAAAAATATATTTCCATCTGGCAAGGTGGCTATTTAACATGTTTCCTTTCACTACAGATCCCTGGGACTTCTATTACAGCTTTAATTAGGTCTTCTTGCCAAAATTAATTATCCAAAGCTTAGTTCAGTGAAAAAAATAATAAATTCATTCGTAAGTTGGTTTAGTTACTTTGCTCTAAAAGAATAGGAATGTTTTCTACCTTTAATGCAAGGATTTTGTATTTCTTAAAAGGTGGTAAAAATAGTTGCAAAATAATGATCACATCATGCCATTTCACTAGGCCCTGTAATATATCTAACAGAAAACTGCCTCATTAAATCTACTCTTTAGAAGGGCAATGTTGCATTTGCCAGTGAGGTGTTAACAATTAAGAAAAGAAAAACATAATGCAAGGAGAGTCTGTGACCTGGTAACACTATAGATCCTCCCAATTCTAAATCCAGCCTGGACTTGCTAATCAGTGGCAAACTTACTGAGAGCTGTTTGGTGGTCTATGTGAAGCTGAAGTGAGAGCCCCAGACAACCAGCAACGCAGGTGCCCAAAGATGAAAGCTAACATTATAACCAGCATTCTTTAAAGAGTTCAGCAAAGTAATGTAGGACTGACTAAGCAAAGGACACCAAGTCATTGACACAGGAAAGATCTAAGCATACGCTTCAAAGTCAACATATGCTAAAGTCCCATATTTAAAATCTAAGCCCTTACGCATTTACCTTCTCAGTAAGTTCAGCTGAAGCCACAGATGACAAGGTTGTACTGTCCGTTCTACAATAAATAGAAACTTCAGTCTACAAAACTATCAACCCAGCCCCCTGCATTACCATTAAACAGAGCTACTAGATCAATGAATCATACTCTATTTTTAGAGACCCACCATTCGGCAGAAAAAGTTCTCTTTGTCCCATATGACTAACCTACAGAGTTTGAGGTCAAAAAACTCAGAGATTTCAGAGGCTGAAATCTAAATCTGGCACATAACAAAGTCTTTTGTAATATTAACTATGGAGCAACAGCCGTCAGTGCATAATTTGGGCTACACTTCAGAAGAGGTAAAACTACAATTTAGAACCCCCCAGCTGTCAGTACTGTGAATGTTGCCTCAGACTAAAAGAGCATTTTGATAGTAAAAGTAACAGCAGGAGAGTCCCTTTTCCAAGTGCCGAATAGCCTAAAACATGGTTTCCCAAACTGGGGGGCATGAAGAAATTCCAGGGTGGGTGCAAGGTGACCCAGCCCCACCTCCCGTCATTCCTCTACCCCAGGGAAGAGCTGGTCTTTGCTTCTGGTTCTCAGCCCCTGCCATTTTACCTGGGCAACTCAGTGCAGCCGCTATAAAAAGCAGGCAGCTGGTGAAGTTCCACATGGAGCTAGCTGTTTCTTGCAAAGGTGAGTGAGAGTGGGTTGCAGGGGGAGGAGGAGGAGTTGGATGGGGTAAGAAGGGGGGCTGGGGGTGCCTGGCTCGGGGGAGGGTGAAGGAAATGGGGATGGGGTAAGAAAGGGGGGCTGCGTGGTGCCTGGCTTTGGGGGATGGGAGGGGCTTGAGTGAGTGGCTCACAGCTTGTGGGGCTTGCACAGCTGGCCCCAGCAGCATAGGGATCGGGTGGCTCGGGCTGGCAGGCAGGTGGCTGGCCCTGGCAGTGTGGTGCTCGGGTGGCTGGCCTGCAGCTTGGGTGGGCAGCTGGGGTGGCTGGTGGGCAGGTAGCTGGCCCTGCCAGCGCATGACTCAGGCAGCTGCTGGGCTGGTAGCTGGCCCACAGCTCCCAGCAGCATGGGACTCAGGCGGCTGGCAGCTGGCTGGCCCTGGCAACGTGGGACTGGGTCAGCTGGGGTGGGTGGCTCTGGCAGTGCAAGGCTCAGGTGGGCAGGCTGCTGGTGCGGGCAGCTCTGGTGGCTGGCACAGGGCTCAGGCAGCTGTAGCTGCACCAGGAACATGCAAGAGGCCAAGAAAAACTAGTTGTGCTTATTTTTAATTTTAAATAACATTTTTATGTCAAGTTTTTGTGTCTATTTTAAATTACAAATTGAATTTTTTTGTTAAAAGCAGGGTTGGATGATGGTAAAGAAGAGTTTGGGGGGGTGTGAAGGTTTCTCAAAAATCAAAAGGGGGACATCATGATGAAAAATTTGGGAACCACTGGCCTAAAATATTAGGAACTTCTGAGGATGGGTTACGAACTCTTCTGAAGACAAACCGACTCACTAAATTTAGCTGTGTATGTATAAACCATGCGTTCATGGGCAGTGGATGTAACAAGCCAAGGAAGGCATTGCTTTTCCCTGGTGCTGCTCCTGAGTCAATGCCAGATAGCTAGACCACAGTGCCCCCCCGCCGTTTTCCTGAGAACCCCGTTGCCTCCTCTACTCTGTTCCCCACTCTCAAAGATCCCAGTTGCTCACTGCATCCCTCCTCCTGGGGACAGGGGACTGAGGAGTGACACAGAGAACTGGAGGACTAAGGAGGCTCTGCTAGGGCCGGTGGCTCAGTGAGCGAGAAGCGGAGGGAGGGCATGGCTTTCAGGGGAGGAGCAGCCAGTGCTTGGGAAGGCTGCCAGCTGAGGCCAGCTCATCTCTGGCAGCATGAGGCTGGCCCAGCACTTGAGGGTCTGGCATCTTGTCCTGGCACTGGGGCCAGCCCAACACTGGTGGCACTAGAGGCCTGCGCAGCATTTGGGGACCTAGGGAGTGGAGGCTCAATCATCAACTGGGGGTAGTGGGTGGCAGGTCAGAGGGGGGTGGAGGGGCTGGAGCCAGCCAGTAGCTCAACCCACTGTGGTTGAGGTGGGCAGCCAGGACTCCTGCAGTCAGGGACCCCCTTAGGCCTCTCAGGGCTCTGGCTTGAAACAGCAGGACTTTGAGCAAAGGGGCGGGACTGGCAGGTTTACCTCCCCAAAAGAGGAGTTCACCCACTGCCCATGAATGCCTCGTTCCGCAGATGCATGTTTAACAACTTTGGGAAAAGCCCTCTGCTGAAGGTGCTCCATGTGCACTTTTCAAATACTCATGGGTCATTCAGATCAACGCCATTACACTTGGACTGAGGCTGTACAATCACAGATTTCACATTACAGCTAATTTGACTCAAAACTGTGTTTTAGAAGCTGTGACCTAACACAAGCTGCTTTACCTCTACCTGAGTGAGAGAAAGAACTGATGCCCCAATGGCCCCCTGTATAACAGCCAGCATTCATTCATTCATTCGAGTTGGGGAATCTATTTTTGACCTATTTCGCTGGACAGCACTGATTTGGCTGGGACACAGAACTGACTTATTTCAGGGACCTGAAGAAGTATCAATAGGAATTAAGCTGTATAGGGGACATGGCATGGCAACACATACACTCTCCACCTATTGCTAGTAGGCTTACTTCGCTCTTGAGTGAAAAGCTGTTTTCATGTTTTAGCAAATGCAGTTGCTACCAGAATCTGCTATATAACACTCCTTGTTTATTGGCCCAGACAGAATAAAGTTCTACTTTCAAATTTAAGAAAAATGAGTTCAAATTTTCAGACAGAGTCCCTAAAATTGCATGGGGGAAGCACACATTGACATACACATGTCAGATAACTGTGTTCCCTGCCACTCAATTTAGGCACGCTAGTGAGTACCTATTGAAAATTTTCATGAACAGTTTCAGAATATGCTTTCAAAGCCCTCTGAAAATATGACTCTAAGGTTTTGTAAATGAAAAATTAAATATATATAACAAGATAGGATGTTGGGTAAAGTCAAGAATGAGAATCAATCATATGTGAATCTTTTAATGGTCAAGCTACCTACTACACAAACGAGTGTAAAGCTATCTTAAATAAAGCATTCCGGGTAGCAACAGATGGGAGTAATTTATTTTCTCCTTGTTTTGTACATTTAAAAGGCAGGATTAAAATTAGCAGCAATTCTACACTTCAGAGCAGCTTTGAGAATTTAATTTTAACTGAACAGAAGGATTTCATTCATGGTGCATGGACAATATCTGAATCCAGGTCAAGTATAGTACTAGTACAATGGTATTTTCCACTCTATAAAATGCTATAATGAGTGCTATAAAGAAACCTGGGCACCACAACAAGATTCAGTACAATGCATCAGACTGGTATATTTGCTCTCACTTGGCTCCTCAGTCTGCAGTTTGCTTTTTTATCCATTCGGACACGGGTTCCAAATCCTCTTTACCATGAAAAAGACCGAGTACTGTATGAGAAGTTTCCACAATATGCATTGCATATTCTGCTTTCATATTTGGGACAAATGCATAGGAGTTCAAAATCAGCTCCAAATCTATGTTATAAATACCAATACCTATGGGGAGGGGGCTGATAGAATTCCTGGGACCCTGGGCAAGGTGAGAGGCAGCCTGTCTCCATGCTCCTGGAAGGGGTGGAACCCCGATGGAAGGGACTGGGGCTCAGGGAGAAAGGCGGGGCTGGGAGCAGCTGGATCTCTACATCTCCTGGAATGTGCCTCACCTCCCACCACAGCCAACCCTCAAGAGCCACCCAGAGCACACCCTGTAGGGCTCCAGTGGCAATTTATAGGGGCCAGGGCTCTGGCCACTGCTGCTGCTGCTGCTGCAGTAATGGTGAGTGTCGGGAGCTGTGCGGCCTTTTGAATTGTTGGGCTCTAGGGCGACTGTGCCCTTCACCCCCGCTGCTGTCAGCAGGCCTGCCAATATCTCAAACCTGATGAAGCCAAACCTCATGCTCCTGAGCACTGGTTCAGTACAGTCAGACAAATCAATGTCTGTTTGCACTCTTAAGCCTAGGTGTCAGAAATGCATTTACTTGCCCTACTTCTTTTCATTCATCTAATTTTCCCTTCAATTTCTTTCCCTGGCCAGGAAAGATAATCTAATTAAGTCTCCTGTTAAAAGTAGCACTGTGTTGGTTGAGGGTGTCTTTTATACCACGGCCAACTGAAAATGACTGACACTAATAACAACCCATACAGCAGTTAGCTTCTCTACTGCTAGCAATAACAGTGGCTGATCCAGAGCCAGCCACCCGTGTTTTGAAACATGCAGAGAAACAAAAATGTGCTCACATACCTGGCTGCTATCGGAGCACTCTCACTGATGGATGAGAACAAATATAAAGGGTGATAGTGCTGTAATAAAACAATGATAATAACCAAAAATTATTTATTGTAAAGCCAGCACACTGATACCTGTGCCGGCTAAACTACAAATGGAAGTTGTCATCAACGGATGACTTGGAGAGAAAAACACACGGCCCATTTTAATTTGGAAGTTGCAATCTTATTGTTTAGTGCAAAAGCTATTATCAGAGGTGACAGTGATCTACAGAAGATCAAGGGAAACAATGAAGGCTAATATTTAACCTCTCAGCCCAGCCAGTTTATTGGAACCAGTGTCCTCTTTGTAAACAGAATCTCAGGGTGTCTCTTAGGAAATTGAAAAAGAATTAATAATTCCTTCCTTGGAATCAGAAGGCCGGCTCTTGATGCTACATTTATGAATAAGGCAGCACAAGGGGCAGTAAGTGGTGCCAGAAGCATATTCAAGTGATGACATCCCCAGAATGATTGCCATTCAAAACTAATTCACCATATAAGGAGAGAGGGAAGGACACAGATTCAGAACTGCTGAAAATGCAAAATCTCATGTTCTGTGTTCAGTGATTAAGGATCAAACTGCTGCTTGCCATACCTATCCACAATGGCACGTTTAATGCATTCACTTAGAGATGCCTTGTGGAACATTTTGTACATACTGTATTCTATGGCCAGAACTGAAGTGTCACCGTAGAAACCTCCCATGACATGAGGCAGGCGTATAATGGCAAAATATTGGGGTGTACAAATTCAGTTTCCCAGGGCAACATTTTTTGATCAGGATAAAGAATCAATTGAAATGTGTCAATGTTTCTTTCGGAGCAATAGATAGAAGGGGGGAAAAAGAAGTGTGACATGTCTTCTTAACTGATATTTATAATCATAGCAAAGTGTGATTAGGAAATAGTCCTATGGTAAACTGAGGTAAACAGAATTCAAAACAGGAATGTTGTAACTCACTACAACTACCAGAAGATTTTGAACAAAGAATTGCAATTGGATATGACTATGAAGCACAGAGATCCATGAATAAAACAAATGAACAAGGTAGATGACAATATAACCGAACAGCACAAAATAGTCTTTGGTACTAACCATGGGTGGGCTTTAAGGCTCTAAGGCCTGAAATTCACACTCCCCCAACTCAAATAAAAAATGCTATATTTCACTACAACCAAAAAGTGCACATCAGACAAATAAGATGATATAGGAGGAAAGCCTGAAAGTGCAAGAAATCTCATGACACTTCATTTGTTATTTTTGTCATTTTAACACTAATAATCCTGTGACTCACACATCCTCCAATTTCTCCTCCGTCTTTCAGCTCCCTACACCCAATATGCTCCCCCACACAGCCTGAGGGCAACACAACTCACTAGAAGCAGATACTTCTTTCCAGCCTCCTTGCAGACATGAGGGGAGGGGGATTTGTAGACTCCAGAAACTCAGCACCTCTCCTATGGGCTTCTCTTTGGGAGATGGGTGGGTGTTGTTAATGTATGTGAAACTGACTCATTAAATAATAAAGAAACCTCATCAAGAATAGGGATCAAATTACTGTAATTTACAACAAAGAATGCTTGTTTAACAGACCTAGACTTGAATTTCTTTTAAATTACAGTAGAGAGGTACTCTCTTGGCTTAGTTACTGATCATGCAAGAAAAGTGCGTAGTTACTTCTCAAGATCAATCCCCTCTAATCCGACTGTCCCACAACCAACTCTCTTTTTGTCTTTGCAGGTCACATTTAATTTAGTTTTTTGAAAGTAGGTACTAAACTGGGGTTGGCAATTTCTTTATTCATCCCCTATGAGATGGTTCATTGAGAAAGAAAAGACCTTTAACATTGACTAATGGGCAGATAGGAGCAGAGAAACCACTATTGTCAGGGGCAGCAGCCTGACTTTCACCGCCCCTGACAGGAGCAGTTTCCCCTGAAAGGAGCAGGGTGGCAGAGCTAAGAGTCAGGCTGCCGCCCTGAGAGGAGTGGGGAAACTGAGCTGGGGGGTATTGCAACTCAGAGCCAGTGGTCAGCCCAGAGCCAGCTGTTGTGATGGTCAGTTTCCTGGCTCCCCAGAGTTGCATGAATTTTGACCTAAATGGGGTTGTGCAAGAACAGAATCCCCCATAAGTCAGGGGTCTGGACATCAAAATGTCCTTTCAAGAGCATCATGGAGATCAAACTGTCAGAGTTCCTGTCAGAAATGCCCAATTTTGTGGGCCGTTTATATGACTGAGTGGGAACACCACGGGGTTCTCAGTAGCCAAGGTTTGGAAGGTAAAACCTCTCATTTTCCAGGACACGAGCCTAATGTTTATAGGTTTGAGAGGCTCCTGTTGATTGGGAGATTCAAGGATGCTGAACTGACATCTGCTGCAGTCAGGGACAATGGCCATCTGGGCCATCCATTTCTGTGAACTGCTTGAGGACACAGTGATTTAGTTCTCATTCGGGTGTCTTTATAGTTGAATGGGGGATGGACTCGATGACCTCCTGAGGTCCCTTGCAGCCCTATGATTCTGTGATTTTGCAATGCCAGGCCACTCTTTCACTCAAATAGGCAGTTTTATTCATTAGATTCGATGTGAGCTCCTTGTGATTAGATACTGTTTTAAATGGGGCTTGGCAAGCAGCAAAAAGACAATTTCCATATCTAGTCACTTTCACTCAAAATAATTGGAATCTCTGATTGGTAAATACTTGGAGCTCACAGAAAAAATGACGACTGTAAAATCTTCATTTGGGCTGCTGAATTAGAATCAAGAATGCCTGACAGAATTCCCAGAAGTGGGTCAGAGGCTGAGACAATACTAAGAATCCCACCGAAGAACACACAGGAAAAAAGGCAAAGGTCTCAAACACTTGAAAACTCTTGCTAGTATATACATTTGTTCTCATATGAGTGGACTCTCAAGAAGTCATCTATGGCCTTTCTGTCGTATACTGACCAGAAAGCCAAGCACAAGCATTCTTTCATGAAGATTATTGGTGGTACAGCAAAGCTCTGTGATCATTAAGCCCTATTAAAAAGGTTTTAGAGTTGTACAACAAAATGGTCACTATCCTCCCTTATTGCTTACATTCTAGTGTAGGACTACCCCGTAATTTGGATTGCCCACTGGAGCTCAAAGGCCAAAGGTGTGAGAAGCAAGAAAACTCAATATTGCTTGAATAAAAAAAAAACAACAAAACCTAAAACAGCTTCCAGACTCCGTAAATCACAGCCTAAGGCAGATTGGCACACACAAAGGAATACCCTGGAAGGAGAAGGACAAATCACAACTCTACCTTCAGACTTCAGAAAGACCCTAAAAATAACTGGCAGTATAGGCTTTGCTGCACTAGTAAGAAAAACAATAAAGCAGTGTGGCAAAATGAGCACTGCATTAGGCCACACACACACGTTTGAGGGAGGGAAGAAACAGAGAAATGACTGACACTAGTATGCTGGCAGTATGGGCCTGAATGAGTCCCTGAGGAAGAGGCAAGAGTGGAGAAGTGGCAGATTAGGCTACGCTGAGCAAGTCTAAGACTGACAGAGCTGAGAGGAGAACAGACCCAGTGCTCCATACCACCCGGATTCATGATACAGGAAATGGCACCATGTGAGTGTTTGTAGGTTTGTTTCCATTTTAAAACTGTGATTTTTTAATTCATAGCCTATGGGAGTAGGGGGCGCTCAGAAACACTGAATGGCTGGAGTTCAAGATAAAGACCACAAAAACAGCCTACTCCCTTCTTAGGACAATTAGGGCAGAAATAACTGATTACTGTAGCAATTTGAAAGGAGGATTAGCTCGTGCACCATACATTTTCCTGCCCCTCTGACTATGGAGACACCCTTTAATTCTACCTTCCAATACAGACTGAACTGATGAGTCTGCTAAAGATCTCCAGCTTGCTTCTAAAATGCCAGGTCCTGGTGCTGAATTTTTGCCATCAAGCAGTTTAAGGCTTGCTCGTCCGTACTGCCTGGAGCGTTGAGTAGCCTGAAAACAGGCTTGGAGGTTCTGCAGTGTCATATTCTGCTGCTGAACTTTTTCAACAGCTTAAGGCTTGTCTGCCCTGTTATTACTGACTGGGAGAAGCTGCGCCATGCCCAGAGGAAAACAGAAGAGACCCTGAGAGGAAATTCTGAGCAGAGGCTAGACACTGGGGAGTTAGAGGAAATTAGTTCTTTGAGTAGCTCTACCTGCAGGCATTACATTGTGAAGCTAGGGATGGGGAACGAGTATTATACAAAATAAACAAATAAATAAATAAGAGCTTGTGCACTTGGTTTAATGGATCACTGGTCTTCATCACAGAGGAATAAAATTTCTATAAAAGGTATTGCTCCACTAGCCTGTTGGGCTAATTCACGCAGCAGAAATGTCTCCAGGCAATTTGAAGATTAACTAGAAGTGGTACAAGTATATTTCAGAAAATTTCCACAGCACCTCTGAGAATAAGCTTGTATTATTTTGAATGTTGGAAATACACACAGGGACTATCAACCTTTTAATGATTTTGGTTTGGTTGACATTTGAGTTCACAATTAGACATGCATTTAGAAATCCAAGTTTTAAGCAGGTAGGCACACATCTTTCTTTGAAAGTCAGGTCTCTTTAAGGTGTATCAAATTTCATACAAAAAGGGATACACCCAAATTTTCTTGTCACTTTATACATTTTATTCACTCTTAGCTACATTCATTCCATGAGCATCCAACACTATTTTCTTTTCGTACTGTGTACGTGATTTTTTTTAAAAAGGTTCAAATTGTTTCTACCCCATCCCTGTATTCTCCCCCTCCCTTTAGCCTCCAGAAGCATATCTCCGGTCAACAGTTGATTCGTTACTTACACTAAGATCAGACCTACTGCAAGATTTTCTACTGGGCTACATTCTACGCTCACTGGGAAACTTAAACAGAAAATGAAGTCATCCACTAAGTGTTGCTTTGTGCCAGGAACATATCACACTGATGCTCAATAATCTGCACAGATTTCAAGGTATTGATCTTGATCTGCAAATGGTTTGGGACACAGAGATTCAGGGGTTCTCTTGACTCCCTTGTAATCCTTGAAGGTGCTCAAATTGTCAGCAAGTTTCCGTAGGAACCGTTCCAATGACCACTGAAGCCAGTGAAATACTTTGCATAGATTTCAATGAGCTTTGGAGCAAGCCCTTAGAAGGGAAGATACTGGTGGCAGTCATTTCTATTGTTTCTACTTATGGGCCAACAGGATATGATAATGAGCATAAGACTACTCCTTCCTCAAGGAATCTCTGTACATTACCCACCACTTAGTAACATGCCCAATATTTACCCAAGAATAGTGGGCATCCCGAGACTGCTTGCAAACTCCAATCTCAAATAACAAGGCTGCTCTGATACTAATTTAATTGCTGGCCTTCTATGAAAGCACTTTTCAACAAAACCAAGCTGAAGTTAAAAAGAAGCTAAAATTGAATAGAAACTTGCTTATGTATCATGCAAAACTCAATCACAATCCTCATCTACTATGTATTAGTACATCTTTTTTGTCTAATACTGTATTTATGACAACTTCTTTTATAGTCCAAGCTATTATGTAAACTATTTAAACATTTTGGACAGTGGGACACAAACTGGAACCACAAAAGTAGCTTTCTTAATCCACACTGTGCAGAAATTGATCGATAACTCTCTCTTCAGGGGTACACAGATTTACAAGTCATCATGTCTGTACTAACTAACCGTTCAGCACCTCGGCACTATGTAAATACCAGGCTCCCTGTGGTGATTCCAATAATCTGCCTGTGTTCTCTCAGCTAATAGTGTTTTCTCCCTCATAATATCTTTTGAAGCAGAAGAACTTTGTACATGGCTCAGATCAGTTTTGTATCATCATATTTTCAAGAAGAGATTTTAGGTTCAGTAAAACAGATGGTGCAAGTAAGCAAATATGTTATTTAAAACCACCTCATTAAAAATCCCACATAACAATAGCCTGGAAAACAGACTTCATGATTACCCTTCTATCATTTTATACTACTAGAGGTGGAGGACTGCGTTATCCTTCTTCCCACTAAATTTGATCATACATATAGTTCTAGTCTATTCTTTATTAGATACACTCAGGGAATAGTTTTAGAGAAAGTCACGGAGTGTTCTTTTGAGTGATGGCACCTACACTTGATTGTGGTATGAGTTCCATAAATACATATTTTAAATAAGAAGATTTGACAGAGATTGTTGGTTTGGCATTTTTTGTTTTGTTTTAAATCAGCAGGGGAGTGTAGGATAAAGGTGGATAAGAGAAATCACTGTTATCTATTCACCTTTGCGCTCTTAGCCCTAGTTTGGAGTCTTAATTCACTCAATGTCCAATTCTGCTAAGCCCACTGAAACCAAATGGAGTTAAACTGATGCAGAACTACAGTAACTTGGATCAGAATCAGGCCTTGATCCTCTATATCTTAACTCAGAACTTTTTAGTGATGACTTTGCTTTGCTTCACTTCAGATGACCTTTTACTATTTTCTTTTTCATACTGTTCTTTTCCCATCTACTCCACTGCTTCACATAATCTCTTCAAATCAGCTGCGTCACTAACTTTTTGTATACCGAACTAAAACCAACCTTACTAACCTTGGCTGTGAAAGCAGTAGTTCTCACTATTACAAAGTAACTTACTGAAACAAGAAATACAGCCAAAGCACCAGTATTTAAACACTGCATTTCCACATAGATCCAAGTGCCTTTTTAAGAGAGGATTGGGAGAGAGGGGTGGGTGAGGTAATACCTTCCACTGAACCAACATCTGCTGCTGCTAAGAGAGAAGTCTGCTGTTGAGAGACAAGCTATCGAGCCACACAAAGCTTTTCTTCAGGTCTGAGAAAAATACCTTGGCTGTTACAGCTAAATACAGTAAACTATTTCATATCTGGCAGCCCTGGGACCGGGAGGTTGCCGGCTATTCAAATGGTCTGGATGATAGAGAGGTATATCTAGCAATGCATAACATTAAAGAAAAACAAGATTAGATATTAAGAAACAAACACACAAATGTATGCAGAGTACTTTATTTACCAACAGCCGTATTGTACACTATAAACTTATACTGTATTTATTTGTATTTACTTTCACTGTACTGTACTTAGGGAAAAAGTAACTAAATTTACTTATTGTTTAAATGCTGGTTATTTGCGGGTAATAGAATTTCAGGATAATAGAATGCTGGATATGAAAGAGTTTACTGTGTAAGGTGAAACAGATTGGTAAACATAAGTAAACACATTTCATAAGAGTGGACCAAAAGTGAGGCCACCAGTTATATGGGTGAACCCAGACAATCACTATGTACTCCAGTGAACTTCCACAGAAATATAAAAACAAAACAAAACAAAACAAAAAAAATCCTTTATCAACCGTGTGCAAACACTCTTCACAAAATGTCCTCCTCCCATCCAATCACTCAATCCTCAGTCTCAAAGGAAACCTGCATACCACCATCAAAAGACAAGCCATGAAAAACTTTGCTATACTCAAATAATCTGTTCCACTTATATTTAGCAGTGACATTGAACATATTTCCCAGACCTGAAGAGTTGTATAGTTGGAAAATTTGTCTTTTTCGCAAAACAGAATTTGTCCCAATAAAATATCTTTGCCTCACCCACGTTATTTCTCTTATATCCTGAGACAAACTTGGCTACAGAATTTTTAATAAAGATGAATTCTCTTTCAGTCTCTCAGGTACTGACTTCTCAGTTTACAAGGAAGACACACTTAATGCTAGGACTTAATTTAAAGGAAAGTTTGTAGGAGTTCTCTTTCCCTCCCCCACCCTCACCCCACATACACACTTCTGGTGTGGTTACAATTTTCCCACATTCCTCACACTGTGTAAACATAAGGCTGTTGCTGGAAACATCAGCCTCTTTCATTTTGCCAACTCCGTTTCCCTTCTGCATTGTAACTGCTAAACTAACTCAGTTTCATGGTACGTTTTTTGAGAACGTGAGAATGAAGTCAATCTGCATGCTGGAGGGGTATATATCACTTTAGTATGCAAATGATTGTTTTGAGAGGAATAAAAGGCTATAAATATTTTGAGAAGTGGGCCCCAGTGCCTCTTAAGTATCCAAACTGTGCTGTGTGTTTCGTAATTATGTAATATATAAAATACCAGCTGGTTAAAATTGTGCTCAGGGGGTTTGGATGATCTTGAAAAGCTTTGCTTCCACAGTGAGAGCCAAAAATCAAGCAAGTACTACTATGAAGTCAGACCAAATTGGCATTGAGTTGTTGGCATTTAATGCATTTTTAAAACAGATGTTAATGCTGCACACTGTTGTGATTTTTAAAGTATGTCTTTAAAATAAAGCATTATTTTTTAGGCAAATTTTATATTCTGCAAAGTGAAAAATAGCCAGATGTTTGATTAATGCTGCTGTTGGTGCAGAGAGTTGGAGACACATATTACTTTGCTGTGATAATATGGTTGAGGTGAATGAATGTCTTAAGACATATATAGAGTGACTACTGATTTCACACAGCATCCGATAAGCAAATGTATTATAGGGCGGTCAGTTGTAAAACAGTTAACTTCTTCCTCAACTTGAAAAAAGATTGAACACCTCTGTTTGCTAGGGAGATGTGGCACATGGTTTTCCAATGGTTTATCCTCCCCACAAACAAAACAAAACAAAACAAAAATCAGAATACTCCCCAGACTCATTTTCCCTGGCTTGGGAAAATAACATAATAAATATGTGATAGGACCACGATCAGGGAAAGGGGAAGGTGACACACACCTCAAATTTTGGGCTCAACTATGCCATTAGCGACACAGCAGAATTTCTCTGTACAACCTCCCAGGGAGTACTGATTCACTCAGCATGTGCTGTTATTCAAAACAGCTCCCCCCCGTGGCCACACTGAGGCACAGCTCTCATGTTGTAACAGAGAAGTCCCCCCTTCCCTCTGCATCTGCTACTATCTAGGTGCTGTTCCTTCCAAGCCAAAGACAAGGTAACCCCCAAAAAAGAATTATGTGCAATTCACCATACTCTCTGTGTTCATGAGAATTACTGGAGATAAGTACAAAGGCTGGTTGCTCATATTTCTGTCTAAATAACAAGTGATAAATAAGTCTTGGATTGCACTCTTTGAGGAACCTAAAATAAAACTTGGATTGTTCTAACAAAATACTTGGCAGTATAGATACAGCTAATGGTTTGTCACCTTTGCTGCCTCTGTCAGTCATTATTCTCAATCAAAAAGTGCTTGTGCTTTCTAACCATTTTTATTCAAAAAAGCACAGGCCTCTTATGTTCATCTCACAATACTAAGACAAAAGCTGCTCAAGGCCCACAGATTTGATGGTTGCCATGTGGCACACAGGAACAATCCATGTTTTCTCCCTCGTGGCCTTTGCAATCCTCTACTCTGACTCCCTTACAACAATTCTGTTGATTTTAAGCTGCTTAGTATCCTGTTGTGTCTCTTCTGAAATGGGGGAGATTGGACAGGTAAGGGACCCTCAAACAAAGCTGCTGCAAAAGAAACATAGTTCAGAAAATGTTCATAATGATGCAAATAAGACATTATTATGCCAGTTCTCAGGATACCCAGAACAAAAGATTAAAGGTGTTCCTTCCTGCCACCAGTGAAAGGACTATATTTGTTCTAAAGTGGATGCCGGGCCTGTACCACCACTAGCCTGGTAGCTGTGCCAGCCCCATTTGTTTTGCCTGTTAACAGTATGGGTAGACCTCATCCCAAATCCCTATGGACCATTCCCCTGCAGTGTCCAACTCTTAATCCACTAAACACTAACAGAATCAATCTGTGGTACCCACAGGACCACACCAGCTTGTAAGATTCAGCTCAGGTGTCACCGTAACACCACAACCCTGAGTTATAGTACAGGGAAATCAATAATAAGTTTACTATCAAATCCTAGAGATGTAGGAAACACTGAGTGAAGTAATTGGAAACAAATGTATAAAACAAAATTGTAGCACACTTTCCAGAGACTAATCTATCAGGTTAATCTCCTGCTACAGCAGTTTCTCTCACCCTCTGCAGCATCTTCAAGCAAGGGTGGATGAGATCCCGTTTTTATCAGAGTACACATATTGTCCGTTTTCTCCCTAGGTGCAGGGTGAGGAGTTGGAGGATATATGTCTTTTTTGTCTCCTATGCATAAACCTAAAGTTCATTGTCTGTACTCAGACAGGATAAGGACCTACTGCTTGTTTTTCCATGTGTACTGCTTCTTCGTCCCTTCTCAACTCTTGAATAACATCTGACTGAATGTAAATAGGCATCCATTATGTTACTGTAAATGCTTCATTTACATCTCAGTAGACAGATGAGCACTCTTCTTACCTCATATGTGGAATAAAATGTTTTCACCCCACCCTTAATACAGACTTTAAACCATATTTGAACTATATAAATGTAACTCTTTGCATCATAGCCATACATGAACTTTACTGTGATTATAATAAGGAGCATGACATTGGCTTCCTCCATTTGAGACATCACCTGACAATCTCTGGTGAACCAGAATGTTCATACTGAATCAGGAGATTCTTGTAACCCTTTTGCCAGTCTTCCTTAAGGGGTTCTTTGGGTAAGACATTTACATGCACACTAATTATTTTCTGAACGTATAACTTTTCCGAAGGACCTATTGTAAATAACATTTCCTACTTGAGATGCTAATATATGGCAGTTATTTCTGTAGCAGCCTCTAACCTAAACCATATTAATATCCTTTTTGCTTCTTGAATAAGCACTGAAAAATATTTTACATGTAATCAATAGCTTCTCTCTAGAGAGCTATGTAAAACAGAAAGCAGACAACCCCTTAGGTAAAGGAAATAAAGTAGCAATTATATTATCAATTATTCAGCTGGATAACTACTTTAAGGAACAGAACATGGCTACATTAGTAGCTAATAACATTTAGCATCTTAACAGCCCATGATATCACTAGGGTATCTTTGAGAAGACAATGTTACTGGCCTACTGGGCAACTGATTTGTTGCAGTAAGAGGCACAAGAAGATGAATTAAGTACTTGCTCCATGAGAATTTCCACAAAGCTTCTCATGTAATATTTTATTAAATGCTTGAGATTGTTGTACAGATAAAAAAGTGTAATCTTGCATACCTAAAAGAATATACTCTTAAATGATTAGTAATTTTATATATTTAGGTAGGTTAATTATTTTTTCTGTTACCTGCTACTCTTTTTGGAAGAATTACAATAATATTTTGTTCTCCTACATTTCTCGCTCCCCAAATACTGACTTCTCTTTTTCTGAAATGGAGTTTCTAAGTAGTCTGTATAAAAATGCAAGTCTTCAACTTGCCAGCCGAAAGGACAGCACGTAGACAAATCTGTACATTGGAGCTGGTGGGAAAATTTAAAAACGTTAAAGAAACCTGGAAAAAATCTTAGACACTTTAATGTATGTAATAGTTTTTCAAAGCACAAGCTTGGGTAGGTGTGGCACACATTCATATATTTGCTTCTTTGTGCCTAGGATATCAACGCTGGTCTGAATAGCTGTATAAGTTTGCTGTATCTGAAATAGGAGATAGAGCAGAAAGCTTTGCCAACATAGAATGACCAGAATTTTTTAAACACATGTGCCTAAATCCTTAGACACTGACATTTAAATTCCCTGTTTTTTCAGGGATGAAGAGAAATCCGCTTTCTTGTGAAGACAACTGTAGTTGTACATGCTCAGCAAATGAAAAACTGCATCATTATACTAACTCAACTTTAGGCACCTGCACTTGAAATTTGTGGTCCATGTCTATTAATAAAAAGAGTCTCAAAGAAAAAAAGAGTGGTACTTTTGGGGAGGGGAGAAATACGTTAAGATTAATTAGATCTTTCAGCCTAAACTAAGTAACTATGTTCCCTTTAAAGTCAGATCCTTTAATTAGTTCCGTACAAATGATCCCAGCCAACTGCCAGGGGTCAAACATGGAATGATGGTGTACGTTTCCAGATCTGTGGTTTTATTAGTTACATTTGTTCTGATAAATGCAAATAGCCAAAAAAAAAAGTAATTTTTCTCAGTTCTTTTTCCTAGGATCGTCTTCTGCAACTAGGTTTCACTGATCGTGATTCAAGGACATAACAGTGCAGGAAATTCATCAGGCTAACATGGTGGGGGACAAATATTCCACTTATATTCTAAACCCCCAAAGGCTTTTTGTTAATATGGATGCCGACCAGCTATCAGACAGTATGCTGTTTTTAGATAATATCAATACTTGACTTCCAGACAAAGCAAGAGAACAGCATTATTTTTAGATCCACAAAGCTGCATGTGGTCCCAAGGAAGGAATCCATTCCACTGGGAATATGGGGATAAAAAGAACCTTTGCATATGGAACCAATAAGATCAGACTAAAAGCTTCAGGTTCTATTCCCTTGTTTCAAAAGAAACTTCCAACTTTCATTTCAAACTATAACTGTCTGCAAAGACAGCCGAAGACCCTTTTAACTAAGCTGCCAAACAACTGCACAAAAAAAACCTTCAAGTAAAGTCTACCTATTTACAATAATACTTTGACTATAGGATTATTCCTCTTCTTCTATGATCATTGTTAGCTCAGCCTTAATAAAGCAGGAAGAAAAAAATGTACAAGTATTGATGTATGCAAACCGAGTCTTCTTATTAACTAGTAGTACTGTAATAAGATAACCTAGCTCATACTGAACTTTTCTGTCAGTAGTTCTAAAAGCACATTACAAAGGCAAGTATCATTGTTTCCATTTTACAAATAGTAAAATGAAAGCACTGTTAGCTGCTGGCCGGGTAACGCGCGGTGAGGTACCAACTATGTCCTTGTTACCATCTGAGTCTTTAACTGCTAGAGCGCAGGGCTCCTTCGCAGCGGGCAGCCAAGATTGGCTGATGGGTGCCCCAGGAGTCTGCCCCGTGGAGGCAGCACAACTCTACGCTAGGCTCTTAGCACTCTCACCTATGGCCAGGCTGTGGTAACCAAACGGTTAAAGTTCTTTTTATTGTGCTGGCTGTGTTGCAGTGACAGAGAGTAACAGCAGTCAGGCTTAGATCTTAACTAGTTGCAAGTTTATTAAGCTACAGTTATAAGCGTGTGGTTACAAAAGGCTCTTGTCTACTTCTTATATGCTAGCAGAGTACAGGTACTAACAGGGTACATTACAATTCAATACCACGACATCTTAATGCAACAGCATCTATCTATAGAGCTCTAATTCTTTAACTGTGCGCACCAAAAGGAGACCTTAATGTGGGTGTATCTTACCCCCCTTGCATCTCTCGATACCAGCGTAGCCAAGCCAGGATCGGTCACTCAATTCCGTGGAAAGACGAATACGAGGTTGGGCATCCCCAGTTGTGGACCTCGGGAGGCAATCACCTGACCCGACCAGCAGGTGGTTGGTGGGAATGCACTCAGAGTTAAAGTGCTGCTGTGCCCATCTTTATACCCCTGGGGTCACGTATTCTCTTTCTTATCTATGGTGCCAGATTGTACTGGTCTGTCTTTTGTGACACCAGTTTTTACAAGGGCAATTCTTACTTAATTTGCACTTGTAAGACAGGAGATAAAGAATTTGGGAGTACAGGACATTCCTTTGCAAGGGCGGAGATTTCTCTTCTGGGATGGCTGTGTGGGCGCATCACTCCATTAATGCCAGCCAAGGGCAGTTCTCTGAGGCCGTTCGTTAACGGTTAGCTTGCTAGCCCTCTGTCTGTGTTTTCAGTTCCTCAGGGTCACAATGAGCCAGCACATCTGGGCCTCTTTAGGAAGGCATCAAAGACTGTGCTGTTTAACTGCTGTTCAGTGCCCTGTGTGCTCTGAGGCACCTTAAAGGGGAGGCAAAAGCTGGTCTGTAGTTGAGAGATTTTGTCTGGCTACAAGCACAGAGTCAGAGGCAACCAGTGTGGGATTTCTAAGAGGGGCATCAGCCATGTGCCCCAGCCTCAACCTCGCCTGTTCCTGCTCCACCTGTGCCCCACCCCTTCCCCTGCCCCTGCCCCCCATTCATCCCTGTTACGCCAGTGCCCCCCCACCCCTGCTCCACCCCCACCCATCAATTCCAGTGTTTGCAGGGCAGTTTCCCCTCTTCCCCTGGAGCAGCACAGCCTAGGAGTAGCACAAGATAGGAAGCAGCTCATGCTGCTCTCAGGCTGCACTACTCTGGGGGAGCCCTCTGCACTCATCAGAAACAGCACGGCACTGGGGACAAGTGCAGGAAGTGCAGGGGGGGGTAATACTAGGGTGTGTGCATGTGCCCCCCCCAGAACCCCCATGAGTTGCCTATGCTCAAAGAGGTGAAGTGATTTGCCTCAGGGCACCCAGCTGGTCAGTGGCAGAGCTGGGAACAGAACCTAGGTCTTCTGAGTCTCAATGCCAGGTAGTGCTGTCTCAATGGCAAATACCTAGGGATTCCTTTCCATCAATCTAACACGGAATCAACTCGAGCCCCCACCCAGTAACCTGGGAAATTTACACATCACCTCCGAGTGCCTCGGAGAGGCAAGACTTCCCCACTCACGAGTGCAGAGTCTGAGTGCAGAAAAGAAACAGAAAAAGAAAGAAAGTAACTTGGCATTAATTTGGAGAACACCCCAAACAGGGTTCATAAACAGAGCCATGCATGGAAGACCCTCTCTAATGAGTTTGGACAGTGTCCTTTTCTGCTCAGGTTCGTAAGCCCAACAACCCAAAAGTCCCTCATGCGTCCAACCCTTCTCCGCACCCCTTTGGAACAGATTAAGTACGGTCCTTTCCATAGACCCAGACTAACTATAAATATTGGTAGTCATATTTCAGCTATCCCTGCATTTAATACTAACATAACTCATGTCAGATCACAATTACAATAAGCAAAATACTACTTCATAGAATCATAGACTACAAGAAATGGAAGGTCCTCAAGAGGTCATCAAGTCAAGTTCCCTGCCCTCACTGCACGGCCAAGCAACATTTATATCATTCCTGTGAGATATTTATTTAACCTGCTCTAAAATATCTCCAGTGATGGAGATTCTACAACTACTGTAAGCAATTTATTCCAGTACCTAACCACCCTGACAGTTAGGAATTTTTTCCTAAAAGCCAATCTAAATCTTTCTTGCTGCAATTTAAATCCATTGCGCTTCTTGTCCTATTATCAGAGGCTAAGGAGAATACTATTTCTCTCTTTTCCTGGTAACAGCCTTGCAAGCTGCTATCACGTCCCCGCTCTGCCTTCCCTTTTCCAAACTAAGCAAACCCAATTCTTTTAATCACCTCTCATAGTTATATTTCATAGACCTTTAGTCATTCTAGTTGCTCTTCTCTGGACCCTTTCCAATTTCTCCACATCTTTCCTAAAACAAGGGGTCCAGAACTGGACACGGTACTCCAGTTGAGGCATAATCAGTGCTGAGTAGAACAGAATTACTTCTCATGTCTTGTTCACTACACTCAGCTTAATGTGTTCCAGCATCATACTTGCTTTTTTGCAACAGTGTCACACTTTGGACTCATACTTATGGTCCACTGTGACCCCTAGAACACTTTCTGTAGTACTCCTTCCTAGGGAGTACCTTCTCACTTTGTATGTGTGAAACAAATTATTCCTCCCTAAGCAGAGTACCTTGCATTTGTCCTTCTTAAACGTCATCCTATTTGCCTCAGACCATTTCACCAGATCCTTCTGAATTTTGACCCTATCCTCTAAAGCACTTGCAGCCCCTCCCAACTTGGTATCATCTGCAAACTTGGTAAGCATACTCTCTATGCAATTACCTAAATCAGTGTTTCCCAATTTATTTGGCCATGGGACCCTTTTAAACTCAAAAGAATTTTGCAGAACCCCTAATAACAGGCTTATATATGAAGCTGAAAAAGTAGACCACAAATAAGTAAGGATAATAATAAACAAATTCTAAATAAGGTCATGAGATCAACATTTAGTTTAATTGCACATATTTAACAACAAATATCACCTTTAATGTGTACAAAAATAAAGCTCAAAACTAATACACATTATATTTGCAGTTTTCAATATGCAGAATGTTTTTTCTTCTTTTCTTGGCAAATTCTTTTTATATTTGGCTTAATAGTGGAAAGTTGGATTTGCATATCTGGTACGGCATTCGGTTGATTTCTGTATTTCGCTTCTGTTGCTGCATAATTCGAGAACCCAGTTTTGCATAAGTATGTGCTGGCAAAGGGTAACAGCTGACTAATTGCACATCTTGATAAAGCTTAATATTCTTGACCTAAGCCACCCAAAAATGGTCCACACTCTCTTAGAGTCACTATGGGGATTTATGGTGGTATATAACAGGCAATCACACCACTGACTGCATGTGCAGTGCTGAGTAGTGACATCATTGTTCCCACTCTCTGGCTAAGCTGGCATTACACAGGGACACTTATCATGGCAAACACAAATGAAAATTGTTTTTAATAAAATTCATAGATGCTTACATATAATTTTATTATTTTTTAATAATAAAATGTTCTTGTAATAGAATTTTCTCATGGAACTCTTATTTTCACTTCACAGAACGCTGGGGTGCTGCAGAACACCATTTGGGAAACACCGATCTTAAACATTTATGAAGATATTAAACTAGGTTGACATCCGTCCAGCACAGGGTGGGGTTGGTCCCATAATTGGGATGCCAAAAAGGCGTCACAATTTATTTTTAAAAAGGAACCAACTGCCCTTTCTCCGGGCTGTCCCCCGCCCCCGCCCCCCCCCGCAGACTGGCAGGGGTCACTTCCCTGAGCCTTGAGGAAGCCGGGGGAGTGCGGACGGCTGCCACATCTCTGCTGCTTCCCTGGGCTCCTGGGGAGCATGTGCAGCTGCAGCTTCCCTGAGGTTCCTCAAAAGGGCCAGTGGTGCCACTTCCCCAGGGCTCCTGGGGACTGCGAGTAGCTGCTGCTTTCCTCGGGCTCCCAGGGACTGCTGGGGTCTGCCACTTCCCCGGGGCTCCTGGGGAGTGCTGGCAGCTGCTGCCTCCTTCGCAGCTCCCAAGGGCATGGTGGAGCTGGGAGGAGCTGCCCCTCCCACCCATATTGCCCTGTCCTGTACCTGGCCTCAACACTGATCCCTGCGGTATCCCATTAGTCAGGCCTTCCAGCCTTACTGTGAATCCACAATAACTACTCTCTGTGAACAGTTATTCAACAAATTACCCAGATGCCTGATAATAGCCCCATCTTGGTTGCATTTCTGTAGTTTACTGATAAGAAGGTCATGTGATACTGTACCAAATGCTTCACTAAAGTCTAGATATACCACTTCCACCCCTTCCCCTTTATCCACACAATATCTAGCAAACCTAAACAAACAAGGAACAAACCATATCTACATAGGCACACCCGGGTCTCTCCCGATTTCCAGGTAGCTGTTGGGAAAGTATGCATTCAGGTCCTGTTGTGAATGCCAAAGCTATATGAAACTTCATCTTAAAGGCATGTTTGCATAGCTTTTTTCTAAAACATGTATACGTGCACATGTACTGTATGCTTTAAAACAAGAGCTACTTTTCTGGCTATGGTCTGAAGAAGTGGGTCTGTCCCACGAAAGCTCACCTAATAAACCATTTTGCTAGTCTTTAAAGTGCTACTTGACTGCTTTTTGTTTTGTTACTGATTAACAGTGTAGTAAAATTTCTTTTTGAATTTGGTCCATAATTTGTGTTCTTA
Source organism: Carettochelys insculpta (assembly GCF_033958435.1). Classification (NCBI taxonomy): domain Eukaryota; kingdom Metazoa; phylum Chordata; order Testudines; family Carettochelyidae; genus Carettochelys; species Carettochelys insculpta. The sequence continues at coordinate 96,763,921 of NC_134139.1, forward strand.
TATCCTGGTGGATACAAAATGCTACAGAAATTTGAGGAATCACTGAAGATTTACACTTTATGAAAGTTATCTAATACAAAACATTAAACTTTGCCAAAAAACGGTTTAAACATGTGCAGATATAATAGCTATACGTAAAAAATATCCATCGTGAATTAGGAAGGCTGAAAATAAGTAAATGATTCTGTGGTTTTGCACTTCCTAAAGTCACATAATACCGTACATCAATGATAAATACAAAAGACAATTGGATTCGTGGTGAACTGATTGCAGCTATTTGAAAAATGAATTAGACAGCTGAGCACCCTCCTTTTAAAATTTCTCTTCCACTTTAATTTTTTATGCTCCACTTTCACACTGAGAATCTCAGATGCGGGGGCTGGGGATGGAGGAGAGTCAAGAGACATTAGCACAATAACCAATCATATCAGATTCCTGCCTGATGTAACCTTTCTCCCATCCCAGCAAAGGGATCACATTGCTCAAGGAGCAGGATTTTAAGAGGTTATGACAGACGATATTTTAACTGCTGAGAACATATCTTTTGAGCAGCTGGCAGAAAAGTTTAATCTCTCAGCCAATCATTTTTATATCTACCTGTCCTACAGACTCAGTGCACTGCTGTGAAGAAATGGCAGAAATCTAGCCTTATTTTCTGCCTCCACAATTTTTATTACAAAGCATTTATTTATGCTCTCCAGGATTATTTGGCTCCAAGTTAGGAATGATGCAAGATAAGCTCTAAAGAGTTCATTTCAGGGCAAGAGCCCTTTTTTCAAAACAGCCATTTTCTGAATCTTGAAAAGACATAACGTCCAATCACATGAGACAACTGTGTACGTTGTTGGGGCTAGAATTTTCAGAATGGCTTAATTCTGCTCAAGTAAAGTTTCAAGAGGGCTCAGCAGCCAACAGCTCCCTTTCTTGTCAACAATACAGAGCCTGAAAGCCACACTGGGGCAGAGGAAGATCTAGTTCAGCATGGAGGTTGCCTTCAATATTTTCTTCACCCCGAGTTTTGGGTAACTAAGGAGAAGATAGCAGAAGGGCAACACGGGGATTTTTGGGAAGCTGGTTGCTTGGATGGTGCAGAAGATAAGCACTACCTCAGGGAAAGGGAGAGACATGGGAGTCACTTTAGCAATGAGGAAACCTGAGGAGCAGGGAGAGGGAGATATGTGGGGAAGTTGAAGAACATTGAGCTGAGGACCTTTGTGATGGAGGCAGGATGAGAGGTAAGAAGGTCCAAGAGAGCCAGAAGTGGGATTGGGTGATGTTGTGAGAAACAAGATAACAGAGTAAAAGGGGATATTTCTTGAAGGCCATGGAGACATAAGAAGCAGAGAGGGGAAAGAGTAGTTTGGAGGGCCAAATACCTTAGGATGGAGGAGAAAGCATTATGGAATGAAGGAGGATAAAATAGATTTAAAGCAGAGAAAGAGAAACTAAAGATAAAGGAATGCAGAAGAAAAAGGGAAAATACAGATGTTGAAATACAGGGAGCACCGAATGTGGGTTGTTTGGGGAGGGGGCAAAAATGAAGGAAACTGAGTGAGGCAGAACGTGGAGTTTGGGTGGCTGGGGGAGGAAACTATATTGTTTTGGGAATCATGGACATGAGGAGTGTGGTGTTGAGGGGGATGGGATCTTCTCATCCCAAGTTGATAGATAATATAATTCCACTGCAAATCACTTTGCAGAGCATACATATGAGGGTAAACACTTTGAATTTGATACAGAACAACAGAAGCAAGTGCATTGATTCTTGGAAATGGAGAGAGAAGTGAATGAGATGAGGGTGCAGGGAGAGAGGAGGATTCTTAGGTATGATTTCCATACACAGATTGTAAGGCTATATCTAGACTGTGGGCTTCTGCTGACATGACTTCTGTCAACAGAAGTTTTTGTTGAGAGAGCACGCATCCAGACTGGACATCTGTCAGCAGAGATCTGCCAATCGGGAGTGTTCTATCAACATCTCTGTAGGTTTCGTTCCAAGAGAAAGAAAGGATGTTTTGACAGAGGGTTTTTTTTCTCACATTTGGCCCCATGTGGGCAGGCCAAATGTCGGAAAAACCTCTCCCGACAGAACTGTCAGTAAAAGATAAGCAAATTGCACTACACAATTTGTGCATCTTTTGCCAACAGTTCCCAACAGTCTGGACACTGCCTAAGGGTTCTTGCAATAAATGGATCAATTAAAATATATTTAGGGACTTTTAAAATATAACTGACTAGCCAAACAAAACAACATCCCCAAAATTCTAGTTTCAACTACACAACTAACTAAAAAACAGATTAAAAACAAAAAAGTAGTAAAGTAGCACTTTAAAGACTAACAAAATAATTTATTAGGTGATGGGCTTTCATGGGACAGACCCACCTCTTCAGACCATAGCCATACCAGAACAGACTCAATATTTAAGGCATACAGAACCAAAAATAGTAATCAAGGTTGACAAATGAGAAAAAAATTATCAAAAAATTATCAAAAGATTGCTCACCTTGAAATTTTTTTTTCTGATTTGTCAACCTTGATTACTATTTTTGGTTCTGTATGCCTTAAATATTAAGTCTGTTGTTCTGGTCTGGCTATGGTCTGAAGAAGTGGGTCTGTCCCCCGAAAGCTCACCCAATAAATTATTTTGTTAGTCTTTAAAGTGCTACCTTACTGCTTTTTTGTTTTGATAATATATAGACTAGCACGGCTCCCTCTCTGTAACTAAAAAACAGGGTTTCCCATTCTTGAGCAACCTCCAGGTATATTTAACACTTCCACCTTTTATGCCCATATATTGCTTGACATCCTTGAATTCACTGGTGTCAAGTATACATCGTCAATAGCAGTTATGTATTCACAGCTGTATCTATAGCAACTCAAGGCAGGTATTATGTGATAATGCAGTCATTGGTATACAAATTGCAATTTAAATAGCAGTGTGACTTAAAACCAAGTCTAGGAAGTCAGGTTATAGAAAGATTACCCCAACTAAAAACTTCAGCAACCAGATATTATTATTAACATTATGTTAAGCACTACTATGTACTAAGCAAGCTGTAATATTCATCATAGTATTGGTAGGACCAGATCAGCTACTTATTTATATTTAAATAACAATAAGATTAAAAAAAAGGGAAGGAAAGGTACACTACTTTTATTGTCCAGTCATGTAGTTTCAATGCTGTTATATTTTGTCATGGTAGGTGGAAAAAAGGAGGTATTTCAACCGAGAGCTTGAAAGCTCATCAACTTTTGCATCCAAATACTCCTTTCATACTAGTTGGAAAAAAATGCATTTATTAACATGTTTTATCAAAGAGTTGAAAAGGTTTTTTGTTTTTAAAAGCAATGAGGCTACCCACACTAACCCGAAGTGGATGTAAAAAGAAAGGAGCACCTGCAAGTTATACAAGGTGATGGGATTCCATGATGCTGACAATGTACTCAACTCAAGGGACATATCAATAACAACAGCCTCTGGTTAGGGTATATATTGTATGTCTTTACCTTTCCTGCCCCTTTGTGGGTTCTGATCTTTAAGATGACACTTCTTCCTCTCTTTCACTACCAACCTCATGGCCATTTTCTGTCCTCAGTATACTCCCTCTGCTCTAGTCTTGTCGTACTAGTTTGTCCCCTTACAGAAGCAGTTCTCTGCTGTCGTGATTTTCATCCAATTCACTGACATTCACAAATTTGAAAACAGCAATAATGAAATGAAGTAGATTTATGTTGGTAGCCTGTGGCTGCCTGGCAAAGCTATGAGCAGCAGTAGAGGTTCTGAAGCTTTCTGTCTTCAGACTCAGGAAAAACAAGACAACCATCAGTTATAATTATTGCATATAAGGGCTCAGAGTCACCAGCCCCAAGCATTGGAAAATCATGAGTCTGCTCTCCCATCTTCCTCTCACAATCCCCAAAAAGGTCTATTTCTAAGGCCGTTTCTACACTAGCCCCAAACTTTGAAATGGCCATGCAAATGGCCATTTCGAAGTTTACTAATGAAGTGCTGAAATACATGTTCAGCGCTTCATTAGCATGCGGGCGGCCGCGGCACTTTGAAATTGACGCGCCTCGCCACCGTGCGGCTCGTCCCGAGAGGGCTCCTTTTCGAAAGAACCCCGCCTATTTCAAAGTCCCCTTGGGACTTCCCCATGGGAATAAGGGGACTTCGAAATTGATGCACCTCACCGCCGCGCGGCTCGTCCCGACGGGGCTCCTTTTCGAAAGGACCCTGCCTACTTCGAAGTGCTGCGGCCGCCCGCATGCTAATGAAGCGCTGAACATGTATTTCAGCGCTTCATTAGTAAACTTCGAAATGGCCATTTGCATGGCCATTTCTAAGTTTGGGGCTCGTGTAGACATGGCCTAAGAGTCTAATTTTTGAGTCAGCTTTTGTGTAGAGATGTTAAAATGATGAATCAGTTGGAGGCTAGTGTTAAATGGGTCAGCCATTTTAAACTAGAGCCTGCTGCCTGGCCCTGCTGTAGCTGCAGCCTTGGGATACCACTGTGGTCATAAGGTCCTGCTGCAGCTCCCACCACAGCCACAGGGTCCTGCTGCCCAACCTCCTGGTCCCTCTGTAGCCAGGGCTGCTCCAGTCTCATGCAACTGGCTGGCAACAGAGTTTACATGAAAAGGGCAGTTAACTGGTTAACTGGTAAGCATGCTAGTAAGACTCATGCTTACTGGTTAACCGTTTAACATCCCTACTTTTGTGGCCAGTATATCTTCCAATGTTGTAGTCTTTGGGATTCATGTTTTCTAATTTCTCTACAGCTATAAGGGATAGCTTGCTTTTAAAAAGGAATAAAACCTGACAAACTCAGTTTATCATAAGCCTCCAGGTGGAACTTTAAAAAGAGCATCAAAACATGAGAAAGCTTGTAATAAAAATCAAAAGAGACGACAACGTAAAAGGCAAAGTATTTTTGAAATATTCTAGAACTTTATACTTCAAACATGACATTGTAGTGTGGATAAAGAAGTAATACACAGAATAAAGTTTTAACTAGCCACAAAAGGGACACTTGAATACTTTCAAACAACTTTTTTTTTTGCAATAAGACTCTTTACCCTCAACATACAGAATGTTTGGCATTGATCATAGAGAGTGCAACTGAAACATTAGCTAGAGATGCTAGATATTCTTAACTCTACATCGCACCAAAAACCTTACTCTCTGTGATCTGTCCTTTTATAAAATCTTTGAATTCAAGTATAAAAAGTAAAATCCCATCCACAATATTTATTCAGTGCTATTTTAATTATCTCTAATTTTCTACAATCATTGCTACACTGAATGTATGCATTACCTGCTGATATATGTTTTACTGAACACCAGCACAAGAAACAGTAACATCAAAAATCTTAAATAGGAAAGCTCTGTGAGCTTAATTGGTCATGAAGGTTTCCTATTGTCTCCAGATTTCAGTATAATTAAGGCTGCATTTCATTATAACTGAAAACAGCTAAATTTGCTGTACAGTTTATCATCTTAAAGATCTCAACAAACAAGATTGAAATGAATTTATCATGAACTGTGTATCTCCAGGGCAGACATCTGTCATTCAGTTCAATGTCTTAAAAAAAAAAAAAAAGAAGAAGAAGAAGAATCCAAGCATCTCTGTTTCACTATCTGACTAGCAACTGGAGCTGTTCAATGCACATTTCTCAATAACAACAGTGAAATTGTTTTGACTTTATTCACAGCCCATGTATTAGCTTTAACCAAATACAGCCTCAAATGCTCATGCTGGGCTTGGTATACCCCTACTGCAGAGAACATGTTTTCACACCTCTTCATCGGGAAATGGTTACTGTGGTTGAAGGATACTTCTAAATGCTCAAATGATCTCTGATACTTTGTAAATAGTCTGTGCATAAGTAATCTCATTTTGGCTCTACTGAAATAATATTATCTCTAATAAAGACACAATAAATAGCATACAGCTGAAACACCAACACATTTTCTCCCAATCTCATTTCAAGAAGGGATCTCTGCTTCACCAAGCAGAGAAAGATGTTTTTCTCCTTGCATCAGACAGAAGCAAGCAGAGGCTTTCATATATTTGTCTCATGACAACATTTCATCTTAATACAATCTGGTCACAGCAGCTACTGCAGAAAATTGCTCTCAGTTTGCTGGCACCAGGGGAGACCATCATTACCGACAAGATTGAGAAACTCATCAATGACAGTTCAGGACTCAATCTAACTGTGCCATCCAATTGCTATATTTTTATTAAGGGCTATTTTCTTGCATTTTTTTAATTCTTATTCATGCCCATTGGCCCTTGACGCACATTGAAATTCACTGCAATAAAGCCTTCAACATCACTGAATTCAATTTCAGAAATCATCAAAATATAAGACGTACACAGTGTTTTTTCAGAAATCCTTGTGAGTGCCCCTTGTTCAGGTGAGGACATGCACTTTGTATGCTTTGCCTCTACATGATTTCAGAGGCATTCATCCTCCTTCACAGCAGCTTATTAGTGTGAGTTTAGGATGGTTTGATTCACTCTCTCAAGGGACACTTGGCAGGAAAAAAAAATTGCCTCTCTCTTAACTTTGTTCACCAGATCCATGCATGGTAGAAACCTTTGTTTCTCAGAAAAATAAATACAGCTGTACTGCTTAAGATATTTTATTCAACACAGGACTGAAAATTCTACCTAGAACACTTAGAATTTAAGATCCTAATCCAACTCATTTAAAATCAGTGGAAAGACTCTTGAGACATTAACAGGAGCTGGACTGAGCCTTAGGAATTAGGACAACTTTCCAGCACCTAAAATATAGTTAGGGCTGGCCTACACTAGGAACTTTCAGTGATATAGCTAAATCTCCCAGGGCTGTGAAAAATCTACACTCCTGAGAGATGTAGCTATGCTGACTTACTTCCTGGTATAGTCAATTCTAGATCAAACGAGTTCTTCCATCAACCTAGCCACCACCTTTCAGGGAAATTAATTGCCTGTGCCAATGGGAGAACTATTCCTGTCAGTGACACTGAGATACTATGTGCCAATGTACAAACAACTGGTCTCAAACTGTACTGTAGCAAATGAGACAAGGGATAGTCCAAAGGTTCTTCTAAGATACTTGAAGAGCCATTTCACCCACCTTTCCCAGAAGCCATCACTGGTGCCATCCAAACGGAAGCTAACACACACAGATTTTATTTTGGCCAGCATGTTAAGTTTACATTGCAGCTGTAAAATAAGTGTGACTTCAACCAATGCTAGAAAGACACACCTTTGTTTTATCATTACATTACATAAAACAGAAGGTGAAATAAGGCAGACCCTGGTATGAAGCCATTATTAGCAAAAACAATGACAACATACCAAGGACGAACAGAACTCATGTCATCCAAGAAGAAGCTAAAGAAAAGAAACTGAAATATTCATTAAGAGAGACAGCCAATAACACAATCTTATGTACGCCATCTATGTATATGCACCTGTTGTCTCTCGTTTTATATTGAGATTGTAAGCCCCTGGAGCTAGTTTGTTGATATTGTTGTGTGTATACTGCACCTGGCACAATGGGGGCCTGATCCATGAATACAGTATGTAGGCACTACAGTAATACAAAATAAATAAGAGACTTTAACTGGAAACAATATGTTGCATTTTATGATGTATTAACCCATTCTGAACTATCTATTAAGCTCACTCTTTAACAAGGCAAGTGACAAGATTTACATATTGTGTGAGTATAAAATAATACATAATAGAATATTCATTTCCTAAAGGCAGTCAAGAAGTTGAACCAGATATTTTAAAATATTCATCTAAGTTGCCTCTGAGAGGAAATTTAAATTTGCATGTTCCTCTCTCAACACTGCTTCCCCAACCACTACCATGAGCAGACAATTAAAGAACAGCAAGGTACTCCTGTGGACATGGGAAAATGAGATATTCAAGTCTAAGAGAAAGACTGAAAAATAAAACCTGTAATCTTTCTCTGTTCCTTTGTATCTCTGATTACTGTGTTCTACATATTCAGCACTATGAAAATAGTGAATTTTAGAAATTAAGTTCAAGTTTATCATTTACACTTTCCTCTCTCCTAACTTCCCTCTTGTCCCACTTTCAAATTAAATATATAAGGCATTCTTAACCTTGATGTAGAGGGTCTATACCAGATTCTCTGTAGCACTGAAGGCACACAGACAAGAGGAGTTGAAAGACAGGACTGAGGGGGCATGAAGGGCTATCTTTGCCTCACCTCTGTACCATGAAAGGGGTCTCTGTGCAAGGTATTTTGGAAAGCTGCACCAGGGTGGATTATTGGGAGGAATATAATTATTCAGTAGCTAAAACCCTCATCTGTGTAGTTATGTGTTCTAGCAGATCTTTCACTCCACAAGCTGTGTAGCAGATCTATGCTCAGACCCTGAATGATGGGAGTGAATATGACTTCAATCACTCTCCTCATCATGCGGAGAAACAAAAAAGCGTCACATGAATGAAGCTTTCCTTAAAGCTTCAAAGAATGGACAGCCTATAAAGAGATGCCAAGGTTCATTGTTTTTTAAAACTCATGATTTCTTAGGCATAATTGCTGAATGGTTGGTGTTGGTAATACTGCTAACCGCCATAGCATCTGTTTTTTGACAAACCTTTACAAACTGCTGTTTTTGACGAACGCTTATGGATTTCTTCCACTTTCTGTACAGCTAGGTGAAGGGTTTGCTTCCATCACTGATGACTTTTGGATAAGCAGAATACAGATTTAGTAAGTTTTGAGACATACCACAGTGGGAAAAATGGTTAAATCCCTTCTTGTAACTGTCCTTCTTTGAGAGGTGTTGCTCATATTGATTCCAGTTAGGTGTGTGTGCACCATGTGCATGGTTGCTGGAAGGTTTTTTCCCGTAGCAGTGCCCATCAGCTGTGATGACCCCCTGTAGTGGGCTCTTCGTGGCACTCAATATTTGATCCTGCCAACCCAGCACCTCCCTTTCCTTCTTGCTAACTGGTATGTTTACCAGTTTACTGGTTAATTGGCCCATGGAGGGGCTGGCAGGCTGGGCAGCAGGGCCTAAGTTAAATGGTAAACCAGTTAAGCACTAACATTTAACCAGTTAACCATTTTAACATCCCTACTTCTTGCAGGCTACATCAACAGTGGAGAAGGCAAGCAGGTCTGGAATGACTATAAGCAACACATCTCGAAGAACAACAGTTACAGTTGTATTTGCCTCTGCAAGTGATTATTTATATCTAATACAGTTAGGTAACTCCCAAGTCCATCTCAGAAGGGCTACGTCTACACGTGAAGCCTACATCGAAATAGGCTATTTCGATGAATAACGTCTACACGTCCTCCAGGGCTGGCAACGTCGATGTTCAACTTCGACGTTGCACAGCACCACATCGAAATAGGCGCAGCGAGGGAACGTCTACACGCCAAAGTAACACACATCGAAATAGGGATGCCAGGCACAGCTGCAGACAGGGTCACAGGGCGGACTAGCACTTCCGGGGCAACAGCTAGCCGCTCCCTTAAAGGGCCCCTCCCAGACACACACAGCCTGAACAGCATGCGGTCTGAGGAGCCATAGGCACACAGACCCCGGGCGATGCAGTCATGGACCCCCAGCAGCAGCAGCAGCAGCCGCCGCCAGAGGTCCACCCAGCCCTCCCGGAAGGAGCAGTTTGCCCTGCTCCATGCCATGCGGGAGGCAGCTGAGCACCTCCTTGCTACATCAGAGGAGGAGCTGCCCCCAGGGCAGCAGGGCTCAACCCCCAACCCTGCAGCACCCCGCCCCCCACCACCTCACACACCAGCGGCTGTGGAGCTACCCCACCAGCACCGACTGGTGGGAGTGGCTGGTGCTTGGGGAGTGGGACGACAACCGCTGGCTCAGGAACTTCAGAATGAGCCAGCAGACATTTATGGAGCTGTGCCAGTGGCTCACCCCTGCACTCAGGCACCAGGACACCACCATGCGGCGTGCCCTCACAGTGGAGAAACGGGTCGGCATCGCTGTCTGGAAGCTGGCCACTCCCAACAGCTACCGATCCGTGGGACAGCAGTTTGGTGTCGGCAAGGCCACCGTCGGGGCTGTCCTCATGGAGGTAAGAGAACCCACGGGGCAAGGGCAGGGCAGGGGAGGGGGGCCCGGGCAGAGGAGGGGAGGGGAGGGGAGGGCAGGGCAGGGCCACGCACACCCTGCTCACCCCTCATTGGTGCTGTCCCATGTGCTTTCTCTGCAGGTTGTGCGTGCCATCAACGCCATGCTCCTGCACAGGCTCGTGAGGCTGGGGGACCCAGATGCCACCATCGCGGCCTTTGCCACCCTGGGCTTCCCCAACTGCTTTGGGGCTCTGGATGGGACTCACATCCCCATCCGCGCCCCGCATCACAGTGGAGGACGATACCTGAATCGCAAGGGCTACCATTCTGTGGTCCTCCAGGCCTTGGTGGACAGCCGGGGACATTTCCAGGACATTTATGTGGGCTGGCCTGGCAGCACCCACGACGCCCGGGTTTTCCGGAACTCGGGCCTGTGCCGCCGGCTGGAGGCGGGGACCTACATCCCCCAGCGGGAGATCCCTCTGGGGGACACCACCATGCCCCTCTGCGTCATCGCAGATGCGGCATACCCCCTCCGGCCCTGGCTCATGCACCCGTATACGGGCCATCTCTCCGCTAGCCAGGAGTACTTCAACCAGCGCCTGAACCACGCGCGCCAGGTGGTGGAGCGCTCATTTGGCCACCTGAAAGGACGCTGGAGATGTCTCCTGACCCGCCTGGATGCGGGCCCCAACAACATCCCCCTGATTGTGGGTGCCTGCTGCGCCCTGCACAATTTGGTGGAGAGCAAGGGGGAGGCCTTTTTCCAGGGCTGGGCTGTGGAGGCCGGCAGGGCCGACGTGCAGCCACCCGCTGCCCCCAGTCGGCAAGTGGACCCCGAAGGGACCCGGGTCCGGGAGGCCCTGCGGGCCCACTTCGATGACGAGGCCACGGGGTGAACTCTGCCAGGCCCCCCACTGCCCGCCCCTTCCTCCACCACACTCCTGCCGCAACGCCCACACCATGGAGCACCCAACCGCACCCCCCTCCCACTTTTCCTGGACAAATGACAGCATGCACTTGTGGCTGAACTTAAACTTCTTTTTCTTTGAGAACTTTTTTTTTTAACTATAAATATATAAAACAAGAACAAACTATATACAACATGTGGAACCAAAGTAATATGTACAAATAAAACAATAGTAAGAAAAAAGTGTCCTCATTAATAAAAAGAAAACCAGGGACGATAAAGAGGAGAACTATTTACATGGGGGGGACGGGGCAAACAGGGGGCACAAAATAATAACTTCAAACTATATACAAGGCGGGGGCCACGTCCTGGGCCCCTCGCCTCTAAAGTCCGGCACTGGGTGTGGGCGGCCGGGAGCCCCGCCGCGGCCGCAGCCCTGTCCGGGGCTGGCTGGGGGTGGGCCGGACCGGAAGATATGCCCGGCGAGTCTCAGCTGGCTCCAGGGGTCCCCCGGCACTCCGGCCCTCGGCGGTGGGTGGCGGGGCGACGGTGGACGGGACGGCGACGGGCGGAGCAGCTGCTGGTGCGGCTGGTGGAGCAGGCACATCGGGTGCTGCGGCGGCCGGCATGGCATGGGGGGCCAGGTAGTCCACCAGGCGGTTGAAAGTCTCCATGTAGGCCCCCCATGCCTCTTGGTGCCAGGCCAGCGCCCGCTCCTGCAGCTGCAGGTGCTGCTCCGCGACCTCCAGCTGCCATCGGTGGATGGCCAGCAGCTGGGGGTCCGTCGACGTCGGCTGTTGGTGGCGCGGGGTCCACCGTCTAGCCCGCCGTGGGGCCGGTCAGTCCTCGGCCAAGGGGCTGGCCTGGAGCGATGGTCCCGTAGGGCTCTCCAGGACCACTGATGCCTCGCCCGCGCTCTCTTCCGGTCCTTCTGATGGTGCAGGTGCGGCACACAGGAGAGGAGGGGGGGAAGAAGAATGGAGACAGGCGTTAGTGTGGGCCCCGAGCCGTGGCCTTTGTCCCCTCAGCCCTGTGCTGCAGGTTCCCCATCCCCGTCCCCGGGAGATGCTGCTGTGATGGATGGGGTTCAGGGGTCCCCCTGCCCTGCACCCCGTCCCCTGGTGGGAGCGATTCTCACTTCACTCCGCAGGGTCTGACAGCAGGAGAGGTTTCTTAGGCCACAGATGCCCAGTTTCTCCCAGGAGTGACAGCACCAGCTGTCGGAAGAGACAGTCCTTCCAACCCGTCCTGGGGAGAAGACCCCAAGGGCTGCCCCTCTGGGATGCAGCTTTCCCCCTCCTCAGGCTGGCTGCCTTCCAGCTCTCCCTTCCCCTAGCCTCTACCTGTGGCCCCCGCCCTCCCCCCCCCAATTCCAAGCCAGCTCAGCTCCTCCCTCCTCTTTGTTCAGGGCAGAGGTGTCACCTGCCAGCTGTAGCCCCAGGATCCTCCTTTGGCCCTGGGAGCTCTTCGGCTCTTGTTGCTCATATGTAGCCTGAGTCTCCCTTTTGCACTCCCCCCACTCCATCACATGCTGCTGCTGCTGCGGGGTGTCCCACCCCCTCCTCCCGGGGGCCCCTCGAGGTTCCGCTCCCCCCTGCCCCGGGGATGGGGCATGGCACTGTCGTGCGGGGGGGGCAGGGGCTGATGCACTGCTGTAAGGGCCATGGCCCTGCTGTCCTTGGGGCCATGGCCATGTGAGCATGTGGGGGGCCCTGGACACATACCTATTACCCCCCACCCCTCAAGCCCACGGTTGTACACCAGAGGGGGGTACATACCTGTCGGTCCACTCCCACGGTCTGGAGATCCCCAGGGGGCGGAGGCCCGGCTGCTGCTCCGGGATGGCAGGAGGAGGATCTGCAGCCCGGATTCTGCAGAGGAGGAGCCCCACTCCTCCTCCTCCTCCTCCTCCTGCCGCGATGTCCCAGGGGTGGGCTCCGGGGGGGCCCCCGGGGTGCGCGGCTTACCTCCGGGGCACACTCCGGCTGCAGGGCCTGCTGGGGCTCGTCGGCCGAAGTATCAAGGGTGGCCGGAGGGGAGGAGGTGTGCCGGGGGCCCAGGATGTCCCTGAGCTCCCTGTAAAAGGGGCAAGTGACGGGGGCGGCCCCAGATCGGCTGGCCGCATCCCGGGCCCGGGAGTAACCCTGCCGCAGCTCCTTCACCTTACTCCTGACGTGATCAGGAGTGTGGGCAGGGTGACCCCGGGCAGCCAGGCCGTCGGCCAGCCGAGCGAACGCATCCGCGTTCCGCCTCTTGCTCCCCATTACCTGGAGCACCTCCTCCTCGCTCCGGAGCCCCAGCAGGTCCCGCAGCTCGGCCTCCGTCCAGGAGGGGCCCCACTGCCGCTTGCCAGCCTGGCTGCCCACCTGGCTGGGCTGGCTGCCCTGGCTCCCCTTGGGGGGGGTCCCCTGGGGGCGCTGGGGGGGCTGCTGGGCAGCCATCGCAGCTGGGTGGGTGGCTGTGCTGGCTGAGGGACGTGCAGGCTGGCCACGTGTCTGGGCTGCCACCTGCACGTTCCCTCAGCTTCCTGCACAGGAAGGGAGGGGGAGGGAACCTTTAAGGGGCCACTCCATGCGGCCACCATTGAGCTGAGGGGCTGGAGAGAGCGTCTCTCAACCCCTCAGCTGATGGCCGCCATGGAGGACCCGGCAATTTCGACGTTGCGGGACGCGCAACGACTACACGGTCCCTACTTCGACGTTGAACATCGAAGTAGGGCGCTATTCCTATCCCCTCATGGGGTTAGCGACTTCGACGTCTCGCCACCTAACGTCGAAGTTAACTTCGAAATAGCGCCCGACGCGTGTAGCCGTGACGGGCGCTATTTCGAAGTTAGTGCCGCTACTTCGAAGTAGCGTGCACGTGTAGACACGGCTAAGGTGTGTTTGGGGTTATGGAATACCAGACTGAAGCACTGCTTGCCCAGTGGCTGAATAGTCTCTATCGTGCTATGTAATGACATAATGAGCAATGAAGATGTGCACTGAGGACTATGAAGCCACCAGGTCTCTTGAATTGGCACCTGGACCAGGAATGCCACAGATGCAGCAGGTCTTCCAGGTTGAGATCCTCTGCACTGAGACCAGGAGACTTTCCATAAGGTCTACCACCACCTCAAATAACTGGTATGACTTTCAGAACAGTTTTGTGCATGTGATGTAAAAGGTAAACGCCTGCTGAATGGGGGCAGCCCTGCTCATGACTGCTCGAATGAGGTTTGGATAAAAAAAGAGGTCGGAAAATGTCTGGGTTGGCAAGAAAACGGAATAAATATCTGGAAGAAAAGCTAGGTGAGGACTAAGTTGTACCTCATCTTTGAAGGAGACCACATATGGAGGGTTAGAGGTGAGGGCCTCGAGCTCCAAAAAACTCCTTGCTGAAGTAATGGAAACTAGAAAGGCAATCTTTCAAGATAGGTACAGGAGACAACAAGTTTCCAGTAGTTCAAAGGGAGTGCCAATCAGTTTGGAAAGAGGTTAAAGTCCCATACAGGAATTGGCTCCAGGCCCTTGAGGAAGCAGCCAGCCATGGAGCTGGCAAAGACAGAGCACCCAGCCACGCCCAGGTGAAATGCAGAGATTGTTGCCATGTCCACCTTGGTGGAAGAAGCAGCTCGAGATTTCTGCTTGAAGCGTAATAGGTATCCCAGGACGAGTGGCTCGGGGGCCTGCAACTGTGGAGTTCAGCCCTGGGAGCACCAAGGCACAAACAGCTTCAACTTTGCCAGAGAGGTGGCAAACTCCTCCAGGTAAAATCAGGACAAATCCCAACTAAACCATCCGAGTCAGGGATTTCTGTGGTATTTGGGGTTGATACACTGCAGGGAATCAAAAACTGGTGCACTGTAGTGGTTAAGTGAGGGGGGAAAAATCATGGACATAATTCTATTAATGTTACTTTTTTTTAGAAGATTCGGTTTGGGCCTCAATTATCAGTGTCCTTTTTATAAAAAGGAAGTCCAATGTCTTCTCATCAAACATTTTAAATAATATCTAATTTTAGGTTTTAATTTGCCTCTAGCAAGTATCATGTCTGATCCCTCCAGTGTTCCCTTTATTTTTTTAATACCCACGGAAGGAATAAATATAGTTATGCACACCACAGTATGTGTGGATCTGCATCGCCAGTAGAAACACATGCTGCCAGCTGGGTGACACCTGAATCTCTCTTGGGCAGCTTCCCAAAAGTGCTCAGCTTAGAGGGAACACTGATATAGTCTTGCGGAAAGTGCCATTTTCCTACTGATTTTAGAGTGCTGATTTTAAGCAAATTTCAACATATATTTACAGCTTTTATAATCGTATTGTATTTCCAAGGGTAGACTCAGGAATTATAACAAGTATGGTAAACCTGCACCATGATCGCAAGCACAGCTTGCCTCTGAGCAACCTCCCTTTTCTCTGCTTCTTCAGACCAGTCCTCTCAGAAGACCCCACATATAAGGATCCACTTTCCTCCCATCCCATTTCAGCACCAGACTCATCTACTGTCATAGTAATCGTACAGTTCAAAATATCGGCATGAAGCAGTTGGATGACAGTGTTGTATCTTTTGTTCTTTACACAGCAAACATATGATGGAACCATATGGCCAAGGTGGGGTCCAAACAGTTCCATTTATCAAACATATATAAACATGCAAGACCTAGCTACGTACATAAATGACTAGTCAGATTGTTTTAGAAGAACTCTAAAACACAGAGTGTGGCGAGAACTACAGATGGCTTGATTAGATATCCTACTACTAACCACTATCAACAGGTCCTAAAAATCAGAGGTACCACCACCATTCATGGGTGAGTTCACAGGTTCTTTTTAATTCACCTAATGTTTCTGGAAACCACTTGATAGTGAAATCAAGAAACCCACATTCAAATCAAACAACTGTTTTACTTTTAAAAAATTATGCAATTTACAAAAGAGGGATGCCTAAAATCCTATGCATTCCCTAGTGATTACAATATAGAATGAGCATACTCTTGCTCCAATCAGTCTTCTATCTGGCCTTTTAACAGAAATGGCAGATTATGGATTGATGTTACCTTAGATTTGTAATTTAAAAAACATTGCGCTTATGTAAGTTTATGAGGAAAGTTATGAGGTTATGAGCTATGAAGGTATGAGGAAAAAATACAATATTTTTTCATTAATGAAAGTACAGCAATTTCAAAAATTTTGACCTTAGTCTAAAAGGTCTGTTTGCCTCAAAGTATGTTAACTTTTTAACATTACCTTTTGTCACATCTATATGTTCCTCTCTGTTCTTCTCTGTTAAGGGTGAAGCACAGTCCATTTTAGACATGGATGCCACTAATTTCGCTACCAGTGGTTTGAAACAGCAGATGCATTACTTATTAGGCAGCAATATCCATCACCACGAATTCAGTTCACTGCAGTAATTAATGTACAGGTAGAATCTCTAAACTCTGTGACTTTCTGGTCCAGCAACATCTATGGCTGGCACAACCATGGATGTTGCTGGACTAGAAAGCCTCGAAGCCCTAAGAGGCAGGGGCTGGGAGACAGGGGATGGCAGCATCTGGCTGGAGCTAGGAATGGTAGCTCTCAACCAGGACCAGAGAGCAGCAGCCTGTTGGGGGCAGCTGAGAGAGCAGCCTGTGGCTGGGGAGCTGCAGATGGGGAGCTGCAGACTACTGTGGGGCCAGAGAGCAAAGGCCAGGGCCAGGAAGTGTCCAGTGGCTGGGAGGGGTCCTTGAGAGTGGGGCCTGAGGCCAGCAGGGGAGTGAGCTCCTCTGGTCCGGCAAAATACCTGATCTAGGACCAGCCAGGTCCCAAGGGTGCCAGACAAGGTAGACGGGACCCGTATTTACAAACTGATAAGGAAGCTTGTAAAATATCTATGCATAAAGTAGGTAAGTCCCTGCTATAAGTCAGAAAATTAGAGTGTGTTAAAGGGTATAGAAAACACACACAAGAGCTATCCAATTACACCTAGGCATTGAAAAATAAATTTGATAAGCGGCTTATGCTACACCACATGAATAACTTACACAGAAGGTTAACAAACCATTGCACTAAATCAGATAGTTACAGAGCAAATGCCAAGATTGTGTTATTTCTGCAACTTGCCTATGATAAAGACGTACCCCTCCAGATGGCCAGAAATAGCTGCCTTTCCTGTGTGCAGGTGTTTTATTCATGAGCTATCACCTCATTCCTTCCAAGTCAAAAATAAAATGCCTGAAGTAATACATGAATCTCTATTGATCAACACCCCAGCCACAATTAGTGAAAATGAAAAGCTAGCTAATTGATGGAGACATAAATTACTTCTGATTTATAGGCAAGTGATGACATCTGAATTCATTCAGTGTTCAGATGTTATTGGGGTCACTACTTTACTCTTGTCAATTGCCCCAGAAACTGAATCACATCATCTCTCCCATGTGAAGCAATTGTTTTACTTCGTTTGTAAACTGGGTAAACATCATAAATAATCGGACACAGACATACAATTAAAGCATTTACATTATTTATCTCTAGCTACTCAACTAAGAAAAAGTCTGGTCTTTACGGCCAATGTAGTTAAAAACAACAAAAGTCCTGTGGCTCTTCATAGACTAACAGATATTTTGGAGCATAAGCTTTTGTGGGCAAAGACCCGCCTTGTCAAATGCACGCGTGGGGGTTCTAGAGGAGGGTCTATGTTTATAGGCTCATGAAAAGGAGGGAGTAACAGTCAAGAGGAGGGCCAGAGCTGACAAGGTCAGTTCAGTCATAGAGGATGTGGCCCTTCATCATCAGCTAATGTGGAGTTGTGAACATCAAGAAAAGGGAAACCAGGTCAATTCAGTCAGGGAGGACATGGCCTCCCTGACTGAATTGACCAGTCAAGGAGGATGTGGCCTCTCTAACTGAACTGACCTCTTTAACTCTGGCCTTCTTCTTGATTGGTACTCCCTTCTTTTCTCGTGCCTATGTATTTTTACCTGCCTCTGGAATTTCCAGAACACGCATCTGATGAAGAGGGTCTTCGCCCACAAAAGCAAATGCTCCAATTCATCTGTTAGTTTATAAACTGCCACAGGACTTCTCATTATTTTTTGCAGATATTGACTAACGTGGCTAGCCCTCTGACACATTGCTAATCAGAGTTACTATGTGTTCCTGACCTGTCACAGAAAAAGTATTCAGGGAAACTTTCCAAAATTTTACATAACATGCATTACTATTGCTGATGTGCTAAATGACTTTATTTTATTTTTACTAACTGATTGAAAAAGTGCAATAGTGCATTTTATTTGCCATATCCGTCCTTCATCAGGAAGCAACCAACTGCTGAATCAGAAAGTTTTGTAACAAGCTTCTCCATAAAGCGGTTCTTTATTGGATTAATTCCATTCCACCTTTTTGTTCCTCTTCTTGAATCACCGGGCATGGATTTTTCAAACAAAGCCCTTGCTGCCTGCTATTAATCCTTTTGCGTAAACAAATCAGCAAGCCTTTAATCACTAGGATTGATACAACCACTGCTAGTAAAGCATCAAATGCCATCTGCCAATTTCACAACTGCAGATCATGACTAAATGAAAATACAAGATAAACAGCATGGTACAGAATACCACAACTGAATTAAAAATCAGAGCCATCATGGGGGAGATGGATTACTATTTTATTATTCTAGAACCCATTGCGTGGTTTGATTTGGACATACCATTCCTATTATGGTATCATAGACTTCAAACAGCAGCTCTAAGCATAAACATATTTCTGTATATTATGTGATCATGCAGCAGGAATGCAGAATCATACACCTTTCAAATATAAAGCTATGCTCAGTCTCACAGGCTGTCTTCTTTCCTCATTGACAATAAGTGTACCATACCTTTTTAGCAAATACAGACCTAGTGGGAACCAATATTTTCATTTAAAAGTGATGCACAAGTCTTTAGACTCTTCATGCACATATTCTGTAATTTCTCCCTCTCTCTCTCTCTCTAATACATACACTCACCTATCCTGAAACATGGCAAGAGGTCTCACGATGGACAAATCACCAAAATCAAATGCATAAAAAATGAGGAAGCCCAGCGCTAAATGCAGGGGAAAGATATGGATGTGAAAAGGATAGTCTGTTCTTAAGCTCACCGGCCTCTGTAACAAGACTGACATTTTTTCCTTTTCCTTTCTACAAATAGCAAGTCCTCCTGCAGAGACTACTGAAAAATATAACTATTATATTTCATACTTGTGGGCTAATGGAGATTTTATGATGAAGCCCAAACACAAGGGAAAGTTAACATGTCTCAGCATTGTCACAAGTCATAAGAATCAATGCCCACTTTATGCAGAACAAAGAGGACAGCTGGAGAGATCTGTTTTTGGAAAGAGCATCAAAAAGCATCCAGAAATAGTTCTCTGCAACTGCTCCTGAGACTTGTAATCAGAAAAACAAAATTAGAGATACAGTAAACTCTGCGACATGGAGGTTGCTGGATATTCAAATATTAAGGATAATAGAGAGGTGTATCTAGCAATGCGTAACACTAAAGAAAAACAAGATTAGATATTAAAAAAACCAAACAAAAACATATGCAGAGTACTTTATCTACTGACAACAGTAGTATGGTGTGCTGTAAACGTATACTGTATTTATTTGTATTTGCTTTCACTTTACTGTGATTATGGAAAATGTAACTAAAATTTACTCATGATTAAAATGCTAGTTATTTGAGAGTTCTGGATAATAGAATGCTGGATATGAATGAGTTTACTGTACTAATCTTCAGTTTTCATAGTTTTATCTCAAAGACCAAGCTATGGAGGGCGACTCTTCTATTTAATGATCACAATGAAAAAACACAAACAGGTTAAGCTTCCAAAACTTCTCAAGTACCTCGTTTGAGAATAGAACTTGGATGCTTTCAAAACTTTGTCCAAAACTCTGTTTCTAAAGTGGTAAGGTTAACTCTAGGTAGAGTTTTGGGTAAGTGAAGGTGTACAGCGGTTCTCTTTGCAAATGAAACTCCTCAGGCTAGGATTCAGCATTTCCTAATGTTTGCCATTCTGCAATGGCCTGTAGCTTCCTTGATCCTGCCTTTCAGCAGGTCACCTTTCCCATTTGGCTCCTTTCCAGGATAAAAAAAAAAAAGTCCAACTAAGAGTCCAAACAATCCAAAGGTTTTTTTACCTACTCCTCAGTTTGCCTTCTGGGCTCAATTCTCAGACTCTTCTCAGCTAGCTTTACATCCTTCCCTATTCTTTTTTGAAGCCCTGACTCCCAGGCTTCTCCCCAGGGTCCTTCTTGCTGTCTTTCATTCACTCGTATTCCCCACTTGCTGAACACCTTCCTGCAACACCTTCCACAGACATCTAAACTCATAGTTCATCACTCTGACTTCTGTGTTATGAGACCCAGGTGCTCCTACAGCTATCTCCTGATTTCATTAATCCCACCTGCTCAAGCAGCTAATTCTAGCATAGGTGGCCCCAGTCTTAGTTCCTCTCAGAAGGGACAGTTTATCTGCCATTGAAGGAAGATGGTTAACCAGCAGTTAGGAATGTCACAATGAAACACAAGGTAATTATCAGAGAACGAGAGTACTGCTGGGTATCTAACATAGCAATCCATGTTTGCATGGGATAAGTAACCCCATGCAGGTTAAAGTGGTGTCAAAATACAGAAAGAAAACTATGGAAGTGTAGGCCTGGATGTGACCTCCGGAAACCATCTAGTCCAGCTGTCTAGTCTAGTTCCAAGTAAACGTAGATTATCTCTGCCACGTGTTTGTCTAACCTGTTCTCAAAAACCTTCAAAGAAAAGAACCTCATCCTCTAAAAAGCATGCCATTTATTTTTAATCAGAGCATCTTGCACTGTCAAATGACTCCATGCACAGAAACTGAACTAAGTAAAAAGAATATAACCATTCTCACCCAGTTATGTGACATCTGTGTTTCTTATTCCATCAAATGTGGCAGACATAATATACCTGGACTTCAGTGCACCTTTTGACACCTGCCCAGAGGACGTTCTGATACATAAGCTGGAGAAGTGCAGGCACAACAAAAGTACCATTAAATGGCTACGTAATTTGTTAAACAACTACAACAAAGAATAACTATTAGTTCTATTATGTCAGATTGCAGGAAGGTCTCAACTGGGATTCCACAGGGATCTATTCTGGGTTCAGTGTGGTTTAAAATCTTTATTAATGACCTGGATGCAGGGTCGTCCCAAGGGGGACCCTCCTCAGTGCCCCAGGAACGAGGCCCTGGACAACCTCCTCCGCTGTGCTGCAGGCCCCGCCCCTACTCTGCCCTCTGAGTCCATCCCCAGGCTGCAGATTACTTGGGGCAGGGCAGCACTGTAACAGCAAGGGGACATTGCCCTTTGCCACCCCCTGCACTTAACATACAGTGTGAGCAGTAGCCTGCTCCACTCCACTGTGCCCTTCCAGCCCGCTGAGCCCTACTTCTCGACGGGCAGGTGGAGTTGGAGGCTGCTTCCTGTTGCCATGGAGGAGCGGAGCTCAGTGGGCCAGGAAGCCGGTATGCAGCAGAGCAAGCTGCTGCTTGCACCGTGTGATGAGTTGGGGTGGGAACACAAGGGAGGGTGACCCTCTACTGCTTCCACCTGTCCCTGATAATCCTCCCCCATCCCATCTATAGGACGGGTGGGGCAGCCAATGTGGGGCTCCCAAACGCATGGGGCCTGGAGCAGCCGCCCCCTCTCATCTTATGGACAGGACAGCCCTGGTAGGAATAGAGACCATACTGATCACATATGTAGATGACACGAAGTTGTGGAAGGGGTCGCCAACACTTAAGAAGACAGAGCCAAAAATTCAAACTGATAAATTGAAGTAGTCGGCTACAGACAACAACATGAAACTGAACTAAGACAAATGTAAAAGGCCACAGTGAAGGAAGAAAAAAGAAATGCACAAACATAGGATAAAGGATAACAGGTTTTGCAGCAACACTCCTGAGAAGGACTTAAGGGATGTGATGGATCAGAACCTCAATATGTGTTAGCAATGCAGCATTGTTGTATAAAAAGCAAACACTATCTTAAGTTGCATTACCAAAGGCACACCATGCAAATCACAGAATAGTACTGTTCTACTCAGCACTGACTAGGCCTCAGCTGAAGCAATGTGTCCAATTTTGGGCACCAGTGTGCACAAAAAAACATGGAGAAACTAGAAAGGATCCAGTGGTGAGCAAGAAAGATGATCAGAGGGATGGAATGCAAGTCAAATGGGCAAAGGCTGAAGGACCTGGCTAAGCTTATTTTGAAAAAGAGTAGATTGAAGTGGTCCTCAAATACTTTAAAGTCTGCCATAAAAAAAGAAAGAAAAATTGCTTTCTCTTGCCAAAGCAAGGACAAGAGGCAATGGCATCAAACTACTACATATTAGATTTAGATTAAATCTCAGGAAAACTTCCTGAACAAGGTCTTTCTTGTTTAACAGAAACAGTTCAGAAAAATCTTCAGGGTCTCAAATAAAGTCCACCCCCATGAAAGAAAGTTCGTACTCATCTCTGGCTCTTTTACCACACAAAGAGCTTGTCTCTCCCAGTCTGCTCCTCATACATACACCACTCACGGTTATTTCTAGCTAGAGGCTTGGACACTTGCTATGGTTTCCTTCTCCAGTCCATTTCTCCTTCAAAAGAGGGAGAAGCAGCATATATACTGCCTTCTTACAGACAACTCCTCCCAGCTGGCTAGGAGAATGTACAACTCTGTAGCTCTCTGTGCTTCTTGGCTCCTAGTCCCAGCCCTTCAAGAGAAAGTGTACTAATTTTTTTCCATCCAATTACTAAATTCCCAGGACCTCTCTTCAGGTTTTGAACATGCTGAGCCTTTGTTCTTTCCAATGTTTCTCTGACAGTGTCTTCTGTCCCTTCTTGGTTTAAAGGGTCTACACACCCCATAACAAGGTAAAATAAAATGTGCTGTAATATGTTCCTAATGATATAGGGGAAAATATTCCTGTGACGGTTCATTAAAGTTTATTTGATAGATTTTTATTTTTCATATACAGTAAACTTTTTCATATCTGGCAGCCCCAGGACTGGGAGGTTGCCATATAGTCAAACATTCTGGATAATAAAGAGCTGTACCTAGCAATGCATAACACTAAAGAGAAATAAGATTAGATATTAAGAAACAAAAATGTATGCTCTCTAGTCAAATAGTTTGATTTTCTCATTCTTGTTCAAATGACATTAATCTACACAACACATTAAAAAACCACAAGTTGAACCTCCCTAGTCCAGGACTCTCTGGTATGGCAACAACTATGGTCTCGCACCACTGGGAAGCCCACTGGTGCTCCAGGGTTGGAGCATTCAGGGGAGAAAAAAATGCGTCAGCCAGACCACAGATGTTGCCCTACCAGAGAACCCTGGTGGCTGACAGCCCAGAGCGAAGAGGCTGGGCACAGAGCCTGGCGGCAGGGAGCAGCTGGGTCTGGGAGAGCCGGCTGGTGGCTGGGAGCCAGGGAGCTGGCATGAGAGGAGCTGACACTGACATTTCCTGGTCCAGAAAACTCCCAGGTTCCGAGAATGCCAGACCAGGAAGGTCCGACCTGTACTACAGATTGAATCTCTCTCGCCCGGCACCCTCGGGATCTAACCTATGCAAAGCAAGAGAATTTCCTGGACCACAGGAGGTCAATATTGTTTAGCAGCATTACCTAACACTTTCACTGCTCACTAGGCTCTTAGGAGACATTTAGGGGTAAATTGCAGCTAAATAACAGAACAGAACATTAAGAGCTAGGATGGTGGCTGTAAACAAACTTTATGGGATCACAGGAAACTTGGCCACACCCATGATAAGTGGTCACCTGGCTAACTAAAATCATGTCAGATTACAGATGCTGCTGGACTAGAGAGGTTCTCCCTTTACAGAAAAAATTGGCAGTCTCCACTTAAGCAACAGCCAAGACTTAAATGCAGTTTGGCAATTACACAGCTGCCCCAGGAGCAGGTTACACTTTTCATTTTGTTTTATTATTGCCTAACAATGCCTGGCTCCAACAAATTTAAGGAAATCAATCAAGTTGGGAAGTGATTAATAGATGCTAACTTTCTTGTACAAGCCGCAGGCATGTCTATATTGTAAGTGCAACTAGTCTTTTTATTCTCATATAGTTTATTCCTTATTTTGTTCATTTTATTTTTTCTTACTTGAGTAAGAACTGTTGAAGCACAGGGCATTGCCTGGGAATTAATGACCCTGGATGAGCAGAGATTACTGCCAAGCATTAATCCCATGATTTGATAGAAAATGCCCTTGCTGAGGTCACCATTACTATTTTTGCTACTAATACGAAAAGATCTTTTAAAAATATTTGTGCTTGTTATGATTTTGACTGTTGGGACTTTTCCTAAAAGCCTCTGAAAGATCCTGCCTGCTGTGTAGACTTCAAGCTATGTCTGCTGGCCACTCAATCTGGCAAATTCATTCAAGGTTACGATTTTTTAATGTCTTGCTGGTGGAAACATGCCTGCAGTTTTCAGCATCTAAGCGAGAATATGGTTTGTGCACAATAAGGTCAACTCACCTATATTTGGACAAAAACTCAGCACATCCATGAAAGATAAGGCTTCTATTTGGCTGTGTATAACTGGTTCAAGCTTGTATAAGATTAAGATAATTGGCAGACAATTTAAAAAAAAAAAACAAAAATATAGATTCCATTTTAGACAAGTCAAAATACAATTAAAGTTCCCATTCAAAGCTTCCAGAAATATTCCCAAGTTATCTATGTTTTGTTTATACATCTCTCAACATAATGTACAATCTAAACTTCACAATACATAGAAAGTTATAAACATGCAGAGAGCTGAAACATTAGTTCCTGTCTTCCCTTCATTAGACCTCATGATTGGAGGGCCAAGGAAGGGCGCCTGAGGCACTTAGGCCTCCTGCCCCCTGGGGCATGATTGCTGAGAGATGTGGTGGGGCCTATCGACCATATACTGGTAGTGGAACTAGCCTAGGGGTGGCTAGTTCTACCCCTAGAATCTGTCCCACTGAGCCTTTTCATCTGACCTGCAGAGCTGGCAGGGGTGCTATTTTGAAAGCCAGCTGGACAGCTCCTAGCTGCGTGTGGCTCTTTAAGGAGCCATTTGTGGCTCCGGACTCTGATGATGCTCACTCCTCCTCCAGCTCCCTGACCCGATACAATGAAAGAGAAGAACTCAATTTAACTGGTTTAATGGCTGGCAGGAGGGATCTGGCCATTAAATAAATTAAATTGATTCCCATTATTTCACTGTGGCAGGGCAGAGCGCAGCATGCACTGTACGTGGGGGAAGGTAGTAAAAACACTGGGGGGAGTCATGGCCCAGCAAAGTTGCAGTGGGGGCGGGGGGGACAGTGGCATGTGGAGCTCCTGCTCGTAAAAATGTTAATCATAGGTTTGGAGCTGTGAGAGGTTAAGCTCTAGAGATAGACATTCCCACCTTTCTTCTTTGCTCAAGATCAAGAGTAGCATCAGGAGCTCTTCCCGCTGTTCACATTTATGATTTATGAGTAAAACATCTCTTTTTTGGAATTAACAATTTGTACACCAAGAAAGAGACATGAGCCACATTACTATGTATCTCATGATCTTGCAGTTATAATCCTTTCCCCATGTTCTCACCTCCTTAGTTTTCTCATGTTTCCTCCATAGACCTAAAGCTCTTTTGGCCAAGATTTGTTTCTCTCTCGAGTATGTGTTTTGTGAATCATAAATGATAACTAGACTGAAATACTGAGTAGCTCAGGGACCAGTCAAGGCTTCAGTGCCCTGCTCCTCCCAGTGTTCTGCTCTAAACTGCAACACACCACATTTACCATAGCCAGGATAACAACAGAAAGTATTAGTACTAAGTAGAGGGGGCCACCGAATGTACAAATAACCCTTCTTGTGACTTTCACTCCCATCCAGAACGCAGGTAACCTTTGGGCCTCATGAAGTGGAAATTCAAAGGAACTAGACATTTTCAAACAATTTTAAACTAAATTTTGACCCCTTTACCTTAAAAAGATGATCCTTTAGAATAAATCTCCTTAAGCCTTCCTAAAAATCCTCCAGCCAGCCCTGTGCAGTGCGGTATGGCAATGGTAAATCAGGAAGAGACATTTTGGAAGAGAGATAGTTCGTGTCCTTGCTCTTGAGTCTGATGAAGTGGGTATAACCCACAAAAGCTCATTACCTAATAAATAAACAAGACTGCTTGTTTTTTGTGAAGCTACAGACTAATATGGCTAATCCTCCGAGACTATTTGTAAGGAGAGTGGATGTGAGAGAGTTTCTCTGTGATACTTACGTATGACTGACAGTTGGTGACTACATGGCACATCAGCAATCAGAAAGTATGTAATTGGTAGCAATTACATTGAGGAAAGATTCCTTAGGAACAAACTTGACAGGTTTAGGAGAGGTTTATTTCACAGGAGCACTGTAAACTGCAGCATTCATCACTGACAGAGATTCACTTGCTATTTTTGTTACATTTTAAACACACAGAGATAATGCATTTCAGCAGCACAGGCAGATCCTTGTAACATATCTAAATAAAGGTCACAGCTCCTGAGTTAGGTTATTTGTGATTTACTTGCAATGGACTGGACACTATTAAGTAATTAATTAAAAATAACATGGTGCATCTTAATAATCTCATTCTCTGCAGTGAGCATTAATAGTACTGGGATTTACAATCAATATCTTTTAAATCTCAAGAAAGTGCACTTTTTTTTACTTGAGATTACTACTGAATAAATCCACAATAGTTCTGAAAGGGTAAATACACACTTGAATATGAAAAGCTTCTGAAGTAAAAGTTACGATTGCCACAAATTTTAGAATACACTTCTTCAACATATTGTGAATAAACTTAAGTAAGGAACCAAAGATAATGTACCAACTGGTGTCCTCACTGTTAACCATTTTTTTAAATCTTAAGGGTAGCCCTATACACCAATGCAAACACTCACTACATTTTAACCCTTAAATGCCCACTGAAAGGAGAGATTTTGTTCAAGACATTTTTTGTGTGTGCTTGAAACTCAGTTATCATTACATTTATCACATCCTTTTCTGTGTTTGTTCCTTTTTATGTTGCGCTCATTTTTATTTAGGTTGTAAGCAGAGCCCTGCAAATCCATGGACATCTCCTTTATATCCATGTGCATCTGCAGATGTCAATGTGCATATCAGCAGCTCCTTTTTGCAGATATGGATGGGGATGCAGATACAAATTTCTATCCAAAACCCTGCCAATTTGCAGATATCCACTTTATATCTGCAGGTATCTACGTCCACAGATGTCAGCATGGATATCCACGGCTCGCTTTTGTGGCTTCAGATGTGGATGCAGATACAAATTTCATATACAAACAATAATAAAACTAGCCATTTCTGACCTGTTTATAAAGACCACAGGTTCTTATATTCAGTAATACTTTGTACATACGTCCCTCCTTATAGCGCCTCTCATCTTTTTCCCTCTCTTGCATGTGGCAGTGGTTGTCCATGTCTTTAAAAAGCACTCCTTCTAAAACAGTTTGTTTTCATGGAATTGCTATCCCTCCCCATCTTTTCTTTTTTTAAATTTACTTACCCCAGATCCCTAAACGGCCTCCTCGAGCACTCACGGGAGAAACTGCTTACTAATGTAAAATTTTTGCCATCTAGAATTGCAATTATCAGTCCTCTGATATGAATGAGCTGTCATGCACAGAAAGTAAGGCAAACACATGATTTTTTTCAAAAAGAAAGTTTTCTCTGGAAAGAGAGAGGGAAGGATAACCAAGGCTAGAAAAGTGCCCCAGCCACGCTGCTCTACTGTTTTCAGCTCCTGGTGCTCTGATTCTGACTACGCAACTGGACAGAATTTGACAAGACCCAGGTACAACTTAACACTATCAGCCCTAGCTCTAGCTCTGATCTGGTCGCATGGAGCTTGGGGTTTAAAGTTAGGGCCAAACGGACCTGTTATTCTGGGGGTCAGTGGAGACAACACTGAGCTAGCTGAATCCTCTAGCTCCATCTTTTTGTTCAATCAAAGAGCCTAGGTACTTGGCAATAAGCAGGAGTCATTCCCTAGACACCTTTACTAAAGATGCTATGTAAAGAGAAGACAGTAGCCTAAGCTGGGATGTGGTCAGAGATAGCCCTCTGAAGCTGAACTAAAACGCTGTACCTATTTCCCAGCTCCCTCGTATGCCCCACCATTATACTAGGCAACAAACTTTTTTTCATCTTCTTGTGGTGTTCTAATTTTTCAGTTAAATTTAGCAGTGTACTTTTGCCTCCAAAAAGATACAGAAGCAGCAAGGTAGGAGCTTATCCCAGTACTGTTATCTCACTGTCATTCCAAAGATATTGGGTTTTATTTGAAACCATATGCACATGCCAAAATAGAAATCAGCAGTCAATGCCATTCAAAACTTAAATATTTTAAAATATTACTTTATATGTAAATAAGGCTGATAGACAAGAGATTCTGTTAAAAATACTTTGAGTTAGGAGAACCCAAACTTTTCATACTGTAAGCAAGACTGACATCCTGATGCTTCCCTGTTGAAAAAAAAGGTGGGATTTAGCTATAAATGCTTGGACGTGGATGCTAGTTTGGAGGCTGAATTCCTGTTTCACTCTCCCTGAGGCCATACATATCACTGGAGCAGATGGAAGTCTAGACCAGGGTTTCCCAGACTTTATATAGTTGGGACCCGTTGTTTTTTCCACCCCCTCATGCCTTTTTTGCAACCCAAAAATATAAATGCATATAAAAATGAAAAATGAATAAATTTTCACTGTTTATTGTTTATTCACAATAATAATAGTACATAGTGATAATCTGCATATTTTCTAAGGACTGGCATTTTTTTTTCTAAGGACTGGCACTGGGCCCCTTGAGAAACGCTGGTCTAGACTGTAAAACTGAATGGTAGGCCTGGATAAATGACCCAACATTAACACAGAGGCTTGTGTTTTCATAAGACAAAGATCCTTTCTATGTAGCTATTCTGTAGATTTCATGGCCAGATTTTTTACACATAGACATAAAACACCACACAAAGAACATGTAAATTTACACAAAGAAACTTGAAAGATACAGTTTTCCCAGAGGCAAATACCCACAACGAGACATGGACTGAAGAACTCAGGCTGTAACAATCTGGGCAAAGTACGCAACAGTAAAATAAACGATGCAGTTAAACCAAGAAGTGTATTAACAGTAACAGATGAAGTCCATTTTAAACGTCAGAAAGCAATCGGTATAAGAGGAGTAGCATCTGACGAAGTGGGTCTTTGCCTATGAAAGCTTATGCTTCAATAAATCTGTTCGTCTATAAGGTGCCACAGGACTTCTCATTGTTTTTGTCGAAAGAAATCAGTCAAACAACTGGAACGCAGATCTGATATGACTGAAATGCTCAATGTACATCATGTTAAAGCAGAAGAAACTGAAGATATGTGGCCTTCATATCACACAATTCTATTCTCTCTTAGAACATAGTGCCTAATGGTTAGAATGCCAGGAAAGAGAGCCATTAGCTGGGGAGAAGAAGAAAGGAGTGCCATTCAATAATTTACTTGGTCTGGTTACTACACGGCAAGGGATAATGACTTCTATAAATTACAGAAACTTTACCCTTGTAGTACTGATTGAGTTGTAAGTCCAAATGCATTGGGGCATGATGCAACATGAAAACATTGTAGCCAGTGGTAATGGTTATCATCTGGTCCAGAAAATATTACAGTAAATAACATCTGGTAGAAACAATTAACAATCCGCATTTCAGCTGGAAAACAACAAGTCTATCCAGGCTGATTAGATGCAGCTTGTACACCAAAGAGTTTTAGAGTCAGAGTGAAAGATTTTGTATATATTCAGACTGTGTGTGTGTGTGTGCATGCACGCGCGCGCGCACATGCGTGCAGGTGCGTGCGTGCACTACATGGGGGAACAGGGGTGATGGGCATTGGTCTGGTTAGGACTTTTTCTGGTTTGCAGAGTTACTTGCACTTTGCTGACTTTGCAATACGGCTCAGTTTGAGTTCTAGGTTGTGGAAAATATAGACAGGCTGGGAACTGGATTTACTTTTGAGGATTTTCTGCTTCAGCCAGCAAATATAACTCCAGAAGTAAGTCCTTGTTACCAGGATATTTTTTTTTTTATGAAAAACTACACGCTTCCTACCTACCATCATATCATAGTAGGTTTATTTCACTATAAAAATAATTTTGCTGCACAGGTCTCCAGGGACAGGCTTATGGGTCAGTATGTAGTGAAAGTGTTTACCACTGCCACTCTTCTGATACACAGCTCTGAAGACAATTTATTTTTAAAAAAGAAAATTTATCCAATGTTACTTCAAGTTCTTCTAAAACTCAAATAGAAATCTCTTTTAATTTCAGTGCTCTCTTTTGTGGAGAACCAACCCAGTAGGGTTCTCCACAACCAGTAGGGTTGGTGATTTAACCTAAGGATCTCAAAAGGCTTGTCTACACTACCACCTTCCTTCGAAGGAAGGGTGGTAATTAGTGTGTTGGGAGTTTACTAATGAAGTGCTGCCATGCATAGGCAGCACTTCATTAAGCAAATTCCTCCCCCCCCCACGGCAACTTCGAAGTTTTAAACTTCAAAGTACCAGCACACATCAAAATTAGATGTGTGCCAGTACTTGGAAGTTTAAAACTTCGAAGTTGCCGGGGCGGGGGGGGCGGAATTTGCTTAATGAAGTGTTGCCTGTACACAGCAGCACTCCATTAGTAAACTCCCAACACCCTAATTACCATTTCTCCTTCAAAGGAAGGTGGTAGTGTAGACACAGCCAAAGAGAGTAACATGATAGCAGTCACATTGTAGGAGTGAGGTAGAATTATCTTCTTCGTCTCCAAATGTGACAGAGTTCCCTATAGACAAATAATCTTTTTAAGCCCCATTTAGCTAATACATTACTGAAATCAATGCTGTTAAAAACTGTGCTGCAGTTGGTTCGAACAGTTCATAAGTTGCAAAGTGACCAAAAGTAGACTTCTAGCCTGCTGTGCTTCACTAAAGCACCATCATTAATAAAAATGAAAATGGCAGTAAAAAGAAAAACAGTATCTATAGCTGGGTCCCCTGCCTGTTGTAAGTCTAAGAAACTACTGTCTAGGGGGACACTGATTAGAGACCCATTAAATTGGTACTGTATTTCAACAAATTGCACTATAATTTAGGGTTTTTACTGTTTAGTTTTAGGGTCCTTGTGTCTAATACCTCTAAATCACAGAAACTACACTTTATGTGAAACCACCCCTCTCACACACATACAAACCCAAACACATACAGCTTGCATGCCTCTAGCACTTTTCCCCTTGAGTCAATGATTTGGTCACACAGCTGTTCCTGGAACAGTACCATGGTGCTTCAAGCAGCAGAAAAACCTAATTCTGGAAAATGATCATCGCTCTGTTCAAACTGAACTCTTCTGCTTTGCCATAGTCTCAATTTCTGTCAGTCAAAGGCACAGAATCCAGATGTGGGTTGCTGGAGAAAAACTGATTTTCTGTTTGAGGAATACAGGGTGTGGCTCGTTCTTCCTAATGTACTGTACTCAGCATAACAAATTGTAACAACAAGAGGATGGAATGAACAAATGGGGAAAAAAACAGCCTTTATCATAGAAACTCCAATTCCTGCTTCCAACTTTGGATTCTTTGCCCAAAATTCTAATCAAACCCAAAATGAATGTTTCTAGAGGTTTGAAACTATTCAATTAATCTCCCTTCCCCAGTAACTTTTCCCATTATTCACTTCTTCATATCACAGGAATGCCATATGAAATGCTGCTCTTGTGCAAATGGTGATCAGAAGCAGGAAAGCTTTCTAGCACAGTTTTTGGACTCATTAGGTTCAAATGGGGGGAGTACGTATCCAGACTTTTGCAAACTTATCTGAACGTAACTCAAATGCAAAACTTTTTATGTTTCATTCAGCGCTAGTACTCAAGGAGACTAAACTTGCAGTGTAAACATTCCAGCAAGCACTACTTAAACCATGCCCCCCACACACCCAACCAGGCTAGGACTTCAAAAAAAAGCCCGGCCTCCCTCAGCCACTATATGGCTGCTGGTTCCAAACTTAGACTATACCCTACCAATTTTTCCAGAGTGTCCAAAACCTACTCACTGTGCATGCCTGATCACAGCCAGCATTATGCTTGGGTATGCATGTTTTGCCATGTAGGCCAAGAGTTCCATGCTCTCTTTGTGCTTCTGTCAAGGGAAATAAATGTGTATTTGAGTACGGTCCATTATCATAACCTATGTGTACCGTTGCTTTAAGGAAAGCCCTACAAAGCAAACACAGTTCATCTCAATGGTGCCCAAGGAAGCTTGACCCCGAATACGACATTATATCCAATTAGACCAAATTGCAAAAGAACAAAACTAAATAATTGCTTGAGAAGTGTTCTACAGCTAACCACATTGCTTAGTACGGTCTTTGTTGACAAATAGGCCAAATTATTATGATTGTTTGTATGTAAAATTGAAAATCTGGAGTGTTAGGGCATTACAGAACCTTTGCTGTCTAGACCATTAACTGCAAATTGGATATTGATGGTGTCTGGCTGATGCTAGGCATGCAGCTAATTTGCCCTCCCTCTTGCTGCAGAAAAGGAACAAACAAGCAATGTATAAACCCCATAACACTGACCAGTTGGGACCAGCGAGAGCCACAGATCTTCACCCAAGATTGTAAATGTTGCCTTTTTGTTTCTTTTGATCAATCCTAGATGGCTAATATTTGATTGCTACAAAATGAGCCTGGCTACTTGAGGTCTCGTTGATTAATAATCTGAACTGAACCCATTCTCACATTTGAGTTACCTCAGAAGAGACATCAGCGGCTAGCAGGCAGGAGAGCAACAAATACAGTATAGATCTTTTGACTTCGATTGTCACAGGTGTCTTGTGGAGAAATATATACAAGAAATAGATTATAAAACAGTAAATTGAGAAATGCCAAAATCTGAAAGTGCCAGAACTTTTGAGTCTAAAGAAATACAAATCTTTGGAATCTATGGCTGTGTGATGTCTCACCAATTAATTAGCTGAATTGAACCCATTCTAAAATATTATCTATTCTCCTCTACACAAATACATTCATGATATTATCTTTAGCATTTTTACTACAAACAAAAGATAAATACTCTATTACAGGACATATCAGACTTACTCCAACTTCAGCCCTGTGACCCAATGCCATAGCCTTCAGACCATCAATAGAAATCTGTGCTCATTTCCTCTGCCAGCCCAATGACACTCAACATTCCCCTTCTTACTGCTTCCCTTACCCTGCAAAGTTTTGTACAACATGAGATACTTTCTGTGCCAGTCAGGCAGTGGCTAGCCTGTTCCATTTCAGCAGAAAGTAAAAATTGAAGTGCAGTCAAAGGAGGAGATTTATTAAAACACATTATGAGGGCTTTGACAGCTGGTACACACAACCAAATACCTTCCCTTGAAGATATTCAGAGAGTGAAAGCAATCCTTTAATGCAAGCAAATAAATTCATCTGACGAGATCACTACCTCAGATTTGTATAGACAGACTACAGAATCATTATCCGTCTCTTCTCTGGACACATTTATACAAAGGAAGATGCCAGAAGAGGAATGTGTGTACTGCATGGTAATTTAAATTAGTTACTATAGGCACCATATAACTCATTAGTGAACGAGCAAACCCCAGCTGTTATGAGATTTACTATATTTCCTTAATTAGTGCAAAATCTGCTGCTTTTATTAGAAATCATATTTTGATAAAACTAAAGTAAGAAGATAATATTTTATAAATCCGCTAATGAATTTACAAAATTTTATTTCAAAGTCAGTATTT
Source organism: Carettochelys insculpta (assembly GCF_033958435.1). Classification (NCBI taxonomy): domain Eukaryota; kingdom Metazoa; phylum Chordata; order Testudines; family Carettochelyidae; genus Carettochelys; species Carettochelys insculpta. Next base: position 96,797,791 of record NC_134139.1, read on the forward strand.
TGGAATGTAAATTCTTCGGTTGGTTATGCTTTTTTCCCATGATTAGTAGCAGGAACTGACTGACAGTTTGGAAGCACAGCATAGGGTGCCATGTGTCTGAGAGTTAAAACATGGATGTTTCAGATGTGGTGTCTCTAGCTAGTTGTGCTATAAATAAAAGAGTGGAACACCTGCTAGGTAAGCAGATTTGTTAGGGGCATGTAGAACAGTAGGAGCACCATGTCTGTATTTAAGGGTGACTGGCAAAAATATAGTACTATACTGCTGAGCTGATTATAGTGCCAGTCTGCTTTTGAACACACTCCAAAATATAACACAAAAAATGTAAAGAACAAAACTGTGAGAAGTGCATCTCATCAAATGAAGAGAGAATCAGTAGACAGATATGGCAAGAATGAGCGTAGAACAGGTTGTGTATCAATAAAAGGTAAATATTTATTGAGCAGTAGCTGTTTTACTGCTTTGATCATAGTTCTACTATTGCTACACTAATCGGTATGTACATATTTTACTATTACAGGCTATACCAGATCAACTGAAGTAATACCACTTACACCAATAAAATAAAGAAAAATGTGATTGTGTGTCTCCATTACTGGACTAAGACTCAGAAGACCTGAGCTCAGCTCCCAGGGCTTCTACAGATTTCCAGTGTGGTATCCCACACATAACATGGATGTAAACAATAGTTCATTTTCCCCAGTGTGTATCTGTCCTCTCTGTTTAAACTCCTAGCTCTTAAGCGTAGAGACAGTCTTTGTCTAAGGCTGTGTCTACATTACCACCTTCCTTCAAAGCAAGGATGGTAATAAGACTGTTCAGAATTTACTAATGAAGTGCTGCCGTGCACTTTTGAGGAGTAAGAGGACTTCAAAGATATCCCAGCACTTCGAAGTACCGGCAGGTGAGCCGAGGCTAGACACATGCCGGTACTTGGAAGTTTAAAATTTCAGAGTTGCCGTGGGGGAGGAATTCGCTTAATGAAGTGCTGCCTGTGCACGGCAGCACTTCATTAGTAAACTCTGAACAGCCTCATTACCATCCTTCCTTCAAAGAAAGGTGGTAGTGTAGACACAGCCTAAGTATAGTTAGTGCTTGATCAACAGGATCTTGAAGTGATCATAGCCCACGGGAAAATGCTGGATATAAACAGGCCTTGAACTTAATTTAAGCTTATCTCCTTTTCAGGTTTATCAATTGTATCACTTGACAAAATATTGATTTTTAGACTGGGATAGTTGTCATTAATGCTGCCATAGTAATTTAGACAACAGAAGAGTATATAAATAACCAAGCGGAGTATATTACAATTCTACTGTACGCACAGAAATTCCATCTCTATTCTTTTAACATCTCCTTTTCTTGTGCTGAACATATACTCATATACCTTGGCCATCTCAGTCATTAACATATTTGATTATTTATTATCTCTTTTCTTCCATGGACTTTAATGTGAGCTAGAATGGGACCCCTGTACACTCATCCCTCACTACACGAGTGCAATGCGTTCCCAACTTTCTGCTCGTAGGTGAAAACTCATAAGAAGGACACTAAATTGCCATTAAAATACATGTAAAAGTCATTGATTGGATCCTAGTGCTCCTAAATCAGGGAAAGAGTGGCAGCATGTGGTACTGCTTTTGAAAAGGAAGTGAACCTTGGGCTGGGGGGAGTTAAAGGCTGGGGGGCAGTTTGGGGACATGAGCGGGAGGCAGGGTAAAACTTGGTGGTGGCTCTGGTGGAGGAGATGGCAGCTTTTTCCTCCGGGCTGCAGCAGCAGTACCTGGGGTGGGGTGCGGTGGGACGGGGGGGGGGGAGGACCGGGCTGGGGTGGGTGTTGGCAGTGGGCTGGGACGGGGCTGTGGGTCTCCCCGCCCCCAGCCAGGGACCCCATGGCTGACTCATATAAGTGGGTGGGAGGTTCACTTGCACAGTGAACAAAGGTATGTATATGTGTCCCTCGTTTTAGCAAGTACTCGTAAGTAAAGTACTCGTTAAATGAGGGATGAGTGTATTTTATTTGTAGTATATATTTACTTTTAGATCTGAGGCAAGTTACAAATGCCTAAAATAGACACATATTTAAAAGAGAAATAAAACAGAAAAGCAGTCCTGTAGCACTTTAAAGACTAACAAAATAATTGATTAGGTGATGAGCTGTCGTGGGACAGACCCACTTCTTCAGATCCTGGCCGCAGGAGGGCTTGTCTACACAAGTGTCCACAAGCATGGAGCACTGCAGTTCATGGTGCCCACAATTCATCATTCCCAGCCAATGGGAGCTTCTGGAAGCAGCATGGGCCAGGCCACCCCTTCCCACAGCTCCCTTTGGTGGCAAACGGTGAACCGTGGCCACTGGAAGCTATAGGGCTCTGTGCTTGCGGAAACTGAGGTAAACAAATCCACCAGTGGCCCACCAGTGGCTAACCCTGATGAACCACAGGCAGTCCACGGGCAAGAGGTTTCCTGCCCCTGTTCTATACCTTTTGGTAAATACATTCAGCTATCTTTGAATCAAACAAAAAGGGTTGGAGAAGGTATTCCAGAACCAGAATGTGGTATTCTACCTATGTCATATTACGAAGTTGTTTTTCCTTCCTTAAAGTACTGTGCCATTATGATTTATGACTGCAAGAAATATTTTAAATTAAGATTTGTTTGATTGTCTATTTCTATTAAGGCAATCATAACAACACTTCTCCTTTTCCAAATAAATGCACTACACCACATAGCATCCTACAGCTATGCCCAGGGATCTGACAGTGATTAATTTCTATTGCTGAATTCTTTATTTCCAATAACTAATTTAAAACAGACACAAGTTTTTAATAACTAAAGGATATAAATTCTGCAGGATATTTTTGCTTAGGTAATTGATAAAACATCTTCATAGTAATGACTGGAAATTAGGGTTCTGTTATATAAATTTGTCATTTAGTAAGTCTCATGTGGAACACAGTACCATAGGCTGATGGTGTGCACTGGAGCACAGAATTTATTTTAGTAAAAAAGAATCACCGCAAAATCACCCAGGAATTTTCTTTACAAATATCAATAAAAATCATTTCCCCACTAGTATTTTATCTACATAAAAAAGCTTGGTGGGACTTTTTGGGGAGAATATCTATCTCCCCACAAATCTATCACCTAGATAAAATATAGGTAGGAGAAATTATTTTGTATATCTGAAATAAAGATAGTGGATCTGTGCCCTGCACAGAATTAGGCTGTATGATAGTCTCCCAAAGGAATTGCTGAAAGCAGCATTTATTCTGGACCTTCAAAAGTAGATTAGACAAAACAACGGGAAGCTGTGGAGAATAGGGATATGGATGGGGTCATTTAGTAGAACTTTTCCATCTTTAATGTCTATGAATCTCTCTCTATGCCTTCCTCAGGCAAAACTCTCACTGAAGCCAACTGGCTATCAAGCAGAGAAGAAACAGCAGGAATAAAATGAACTGACTTTGATCTTACATGGGGAAGCTCGGGGGTTCACTCCATTCCTGTGCAGGTGCCAGTAACGAATCAAGATTGAAATTAGCAGATTAATGTCAACTGCACAATGTTGTGAATTAAGGGTTTCACTGCAAACTGAGGAAGAAGTCCATGTGCAGATAAATGATGTTCAAAGTCTTTTCAAAACCCCTCTCAAAGTTTCACCAACTACCATATGAAACAGGTAAATTTTACTTGACTGCACTACATCCTACACAAATTTTACTGACAAATTTTAGTGTGGAAGTGCTGTGCAAATGCACACGTGAAAATATGCTTCGTGAAGCAGTTTTAGATAGTGATGCAATCCACACACTGATCATGTGAATTGACAATTCACTTGGAAGAAGATTATTTCTACACGTAGCATGTGTAGTTCCAAGGTTTTCCCTGTGTGTACATCATTGGAACTTTCCAGAGCTTGGGGAAGCATTCCAGATCAGAATATGCAAACACTTCATCCAGTATTAGTATGTTTAAGTCTAGATTACATTGTATTGCATTTTACAAGACAAAAAAGTTCAAGCTCTTCAGTTAGCAATACCCAAGAATGAATCATAATGAAACCCAAACACAAAACAGAAAACCAGTATTCTGAAATACCTCCTCACTACAACAGAAACACAGTATTTGCTAAAGCAGTTTGTTTGGGCAGCTAACCTGACTGTAAAGAGTCTTTGTAAGTACTGAATACTGCAATTTCTTGTATATTTCATTGGGATACAAACCAAAGGACATTACAGCAAGGCACATAACCACAAGCCTTTTATTTCTATAGACTGAAGATAGGGTCATGATTTACTTGTACTATGCTCTACTCAGCTATATTGCCACTATCCCTCACATTAAGACAGCCCCGAAACAATACCAGCTGCAGAGGAGACTAGGAAGACAGACATGAGAGTTGCATTGGGGCATATTTGGGCACTTGGGTTTTATCTGTAATTAAATACTCTGTAGTCTTTCATCATCTCTGACTCATCTTAAGTCACCTTTCTTTGTTCTAATTTGAAAACAATCTGCAACTACCTACCATTCTTTACTGAGTAAAGGGTAAATCTTGGGGTTCTATCCAGCCAAGCAGCATAGCCCAAGGCTCTGAGCTCACGAACACACTACATGCATACTTGGCTATGCAGCTACAGAAACTGTTCTTTGGCAGCCCTTAGGCCAGTCAGGATCTGTCTGTCTCCTGTCGGAACTGCCACAACTCTGGAGGAGCAGGAGGCCTTAGCAATGGTGAAGGAGAAAAGGGTGGGAAAGATGGATAAGTGTTGATTTACAGACAATGAAGACGTGGGTTTTGGACATAAATTATGTACTACAGGGCATTTGCTGAGCTAATCAAATATAGTAACAAATAAAATTCAGTTGACTCTGTGGTTGGTATTCTATTAACAGAAATGTTGGCTTTCAGTCAATGTCTTTCAGGATCTTAAAGTCTTCCTTAAGCTGAAGCAATAAAGCCATTCTATTCCACTGTTTTTGTACTATAAGTAATTTACCAGGCAAGAAGCAGGAAAGTAGAAATAAATGATAGCAATCCTCAAATTGCTCAAGGTGAACATACTCTTTCTTTAACTACACACAACCTATGCTTGAAAGGAGAAGTCTGAATTCCAAACAAATTTTGACATGCCTCAGTCTGCCATTGAGCATACTTTTCTTCTTTGTTACTACTCAAGAGCATGGTACGGAGAGTTTCCTCAGGCAGCACAGCTTGCTGGGGTCAATTTTGTTGCACACCAACAGGCTATTGCATGGCTACATTTTAGCTGTCACTCTGGTAAAAACATAAATAGTACCATTTTGTGTAAGCTATAATATAATTAGAAGCTATTATAATGAATCTTTCTGTCACCCTAAATTTGCATGTTTTCAAAAAGAATGCATAGACTGTCATTTTTCAAATACTGTACTTATTACTGGTGTCATTCAAGTAATGCTTTGCGAAACAAAAACAAAACACAACATCATCTAATAATCTGTCCTGAAAGACAGAGCTTTGAAAAAATGGTAGAAAATACTAATGATACGTTCCTCTCTATGCCTAATAGTTTTACAAAAGAAATATACTGAAAAGATTATAGATGGCATGTAATATAAATGTGGGATCATTTTTTACATTACTAAACCCCAAAAGTTAAAAAAAATGCCTAGATAGGATAAAGTCTATTACTACAGCAATACCAGGGTTTCAGATGTTTATAGTTTCACTTCTGCTTTGGCTCATATCTTTTTAAATCAACTCTCTCCATAATAATGTGTCTTCCTGTTCTACTAAGCACTGAAGCCTCTATGCTAAATTTATAAACACCACAATCAATCCCATTCAGAAGACTAACTTGCAATAAATAGTGAGGACTGTATGATATTTAGCCAAGAGTAATGAAGAAGCTAAGCTACTAATAAAATTTAAGATGAACTACTAACAAAAATATTAAAAACAGTTAAAAACAGTTAAAATGTCAAAGATTGCCCAAGGTCCTCTCCCAGGGTATAATATTGTAAAATTGTTTGGGTTCATCGTGGGAAATTTTTATTTTCCTCTTAATAGTCTGGCACTGGTTACGTTCAGAAATGTGGTACTGAAGTAAAAGAACCTTTGATCTCCTTTGGTTTAACTATTTATGTTGCTATTTAATGAGAACATGACTATGACATTACTCTGAAAGGAACAAGTTGGGTCATGTTGGAAATTATTCTAACCAAATGCTTTCAAAAACAGGAGGCATAACTGAGAAAATTACCAGCAAAGTAAGTTACTTATAGTAGGAAAGATTATATACCTCAACTATATTTCAGAATCAAAATCCCTTCAACAGGAAATTTATGGTTCTCTGATAAATTAGAGGAAGATGTATCCAGTGATCAGTATACAGTATGTATGCATTTTGGATGCTGACATAGAAAAAAATAATCCCTGCCCCCAGGCAATATAATTTTAAATGAATGGACAGTGCTTTTTAGTACACTTTTGGAACAATATTTTTAGAAGAGGGATCCTTCATTTTCAGGAAGCCTGTAATGACATATTTTACACACACACACACACACACACACACACACACACACACGTTTCTCTGAAATCACTAAAAGACCTTTGCACCAAGCAATGTTTCATGTTAGTTATATTGAGTGAATGTTTGCAACCAAAGAAAGCCAAATTGCACAGGATAAGAAAGCAAGCACGTGTAAGTCATCCATGGTACAGAGGTAGGTTACAACAGTAACAAGCACTTAACTTGGTTAACGAGTATACATCGTAGCCCGCCTTGCCTGGATACGTATGTTTTGTGAATTATACGTAAGTCAATAAATAACTAGCTCCTGGGAAAATCTCCATAACATATAATAGAGTAAATACAGCAACGGATGAATTTGCCCCATTTGGGGTAAGTCCTAAGATTTCCAACAAAAAAATTAGTTCAGTCCAATTCAACTCAGTCCATCAGGCCATGGAAGCCAATGCTCCTCCTGACACAGTCCCTTGTTGTCCCTTGGTGGTCATCACTCGTCCCTCAGTCCAAGTGCAATCAGTCCCTTGGTGTGGTCCCTCATCATCCTCAGTCATGTCCCATGGTGGTTGTCTCATGTCCCTCTGTCCAGCAACAGTCCACTGAAGTCCTGGCAACAGTCTCCTCTGTCACCTAAGAGGGAAGCAAGGCCACAGAGGGAAAGTGGTTGAAGCCCAGGCTGTGTTCCCTGTGCCCCACCCTGGGCCCTGTTGGGAGTCCAAGTTAAAGCTTCATAAAAGTACAGTCTATAGTCCATCAGGGAAAGAAATGGGAGAGATCCCAGACTGTGTCCCATATTGGTTGTCTGTCTCCTTATCGGTTGTATGACTCTGTCATGGTCACAGTCGGTCACTCTCCTGATGATGGTCTCTGTTACCTAAGAGGGAAGCGAGGCCTCTGGGGGAAAGTGGTTGAGAACCTGGCCATGATCCTCCTCGGTCCAAGTGATGCTTTAGTAAAGCAGAGTCTGTCAGGAAGGACTCTGGTGGTGGTGATCCCTGAGCCCACCGGTGGTCATCTTTGTCTTCAGTCATGGTCACAGTCAGTCACTTTCCTGCTGGTCTTCTGCTTCAGCATCTGTGGAAGGAAACAAAGTGAGGCGGGGCAGGGAGAGAAAGAAAAAAATATGTGTCCTCTGCTGAGTCCATTCTCAGTGGGCAACCAGGCAAATTTTATTAGGGGTGAAGTCTGTAGTCTATCAGGGAGGGCCCTAAGAGCGATCCCTGACTGTGTCCCTCGTCCAAGTCTCAGTCATCACCCAGAGTCCCTCGTGGTCTGGCACCTTTGGGGAGACACAGTCTGAGGGTTGTAAATGGTTAGAGTACCTGGCCGTGCCTTTCTTGGTGGGCAGGCCACTCAGTCCTCTTTAGTCAAAAGTAGCGGTCCATGTCTGTGGAGGGGGAGGTTCTGTGGACAGTAAGCAGGCTGTAGCATGTGTTGTTGGGGAAGCAGGTCACTTACTTCTCACAGTACTGGCAGTGGCCCATAATGTGCTCCATGTAAATATCTCTGGACCACTTGATGGCGTTGGACACCATCAGCTGATGCATAAGGCAGGTAAAATGGAGGCTGATGCCTCAGACCTCCAGCATGGCCTCAGTATGGGGGTCCCAAGCACCCAGGGCCCCCACCAGCAGGTATAGATCTCAACAGTGTAGTCACAGGATTGAAGCATGTCAGGCAGGGTGGTGTACTTCTCAATCTTTTTCTCCCCGGCCGCTCAGAAGTCCACTGTCCGGTTCTCAAAGGGGACAGGGATGTCCACCATGGTGATCTTTCTGGAGCACTCATTGTTGATGACAATGTCCAGTCTCAGCAGGCTGTTAGTTCCCTGGATGGGTGAGTTCATGGTGATGGTGCCCAGTTCCTTTGTCAGGGCAGTGACAAGGTGGTCCTGGATGGCATTGTGGCGGAACTGCCAGGACCTGGAGTGGAATCTGCACAGGACATGAGGTCTCATTTGGGTAACCACATCTCCTGCATCTCTTGTTGCAGTCACCATGGTGGATGGCACCGTTGAGCAGGACACAGTTCAGTCGGGCGTGGTAGATGAAGTGCCACTCAGTGAAGCGGCTGAATTTGCCAGAGTGGAGGCAGTGATTACTGGCATAGCACTTGCTGGTTACCCCACCTTCCCCTGGTCTGGCTTCTTCTTCAGGTCTTCTACACAGTGGTGCCGAGTGATGTCCTTGAGGGCCCTCTCCAGCATGGTCCTGGCCAGCAGGGTGACAATGGTGTGGTCTTCACTGTGATGCCGGGGACCAGCATGCCCAGTTCCTGCTGCTTCTCACTCCAAACTCAGCAGCATTTAATCTCGTTCCCCAGGCAGTGGGATGCATTGTGGGCATGGGACCAGAGCGATCACAGGTCTCACCCATCTCTCCTGAACTTACCCTTGAGCGAGTCGCTCAGGTGGGTGGCGATGTCCTGAGCAAAGGGGGCCCTGGCAGTCCGCTTCTGCATGACTTCTCTCAAGGTGTTTTCTCCAATGTTACACGCTCTGGCATCAGGACAGGTCAGGAGGTGAAAGCGTGGATAGTGACAGCCACATTGCACAGGTCCCACATACATGGAAACACTGGTGTCTCCTTGCCAGTTGGAGATATAGATGATGCCCCTGCTGTTCATCTGAGGGAGGTAGAGCCACTTCCTGACAAGCTGACAAATAGTGCTGGCGGCTTTGTTTAGAGGGACCTTAAACACCGCTAAGCCCCTCAGAACAAGGGAGATGCAGGGGATCAGGAAGGTTTTGTTCATTATACTATATTTAAACAAAGCCAAAGGGAAGTGTGAACATTGTTAAAGCTGGCTAATTAATTTCAGGATACTTAATGAAACGTGAAAGGCATGATTGGTACAGGCAATCAGCAGTATAGAAACAAAACATATGGCTCAAATTAAAGTCAACTTTATTCCTTCTTGCAAATATTTTCTTCAAATAATTTTTCATGCTGATTTAGGACTTTAGAGCAGGTTACCACCTGTAGGAGAGGTCAGAAAAAGATGAACTTAAAGTTCTAAAATAACTGCACAGTCAATGACCATATCCCTATGCCTCAGTTCAGGTGTGTCTCCAAAGAAAGCACAGCAAGTAAAACTAGATCTAGCTAGTTCAGTTGTTATGAGTGAAATCATAAAAATATAACTATACAGGTAAGAATTATTTTCTACTAATTCTCCACCATCATTTGGCCCTATAAGAGATGAGAACCCATGGACCCTTCTGAATAACCTTTAGAAAAACAACAAAAAATAAAAATCAAAAGTAACAGAGAGGTAACTGTGTTAGCCTGTACTTCAACAAAACAAAACAGCAGAAATGTAGCACTTTAAAGACTAACAACATTATTTATTTTTAAATTTAAATCAAAAGAGTTAACCTGTCTCCCAAATGTGATATCTGTATGTAACAGACTGAACACAGTATAGTATCTTCATAAAATTCTAGGGCCAAAGCCTCCTCTCCATCTACCTGCTGAACTGTAAGTCTGATGAGGAATAAGTTTTCATCCCTTTAGTTTCTCCGAACATCTTGATCTACCATACAGTTAGTTTAAAGCATCTAGACTGTCCTATTTTCTCCATTGATTAAGCAGCTTCTTTCCAGCTTCTACCACTCCTTGAAAATTGTTCCTTACCAGCAAAATCAAACTTATTAAAGCAGTAAGATTAAAGAGGAGGGAAATTACTAACCCTGCCCGTCAAGAATCCCACAGTCATGATACCTGCCAGAAAACAATGTGAAAGAATAGCAACATAACAGCTGGACTGGGCCATTAAAATAAACAATGTGTTTTCCATCTAGCTACTGGGGAGAAATTCGCTGTCTGGATTTTGGTACTCAAATACTCAGAAAATGTGTACAGAGAGTCTTTTATAAACACAAAACTTCAACCTCGCAATCTTAAACTCCTTAAAGAAACTGAGCTCTTTGGTGCTCTGATTGGGTCTTAATTAAGTTCTAACATAGGAGAGATCAAGAAGAGAGATGGTTTTCCCGAAGTCGATATGGGCAGAGTTTCACTCTGAAAACGTAAGTTACAAAAAGTTCTCTTTAAGTTTTTAGATGAAAGGTAAATTGCAGAATATGAATTTTTCCCCTCCCTATGTTGGCATTAGCTAGCACTTTAATGGACACTGTGTGTTGCCATGACCATGACAAGGGGCCTAAACACCTACTTGTATATGTAAAAATTACACATGTGCATAATAAATAATATTGTTAGTCCTTAAAGTGCTACAGGACTACTGGTGTAATTCTCCAGATCTGAAGAAGTGGGCCTCATTGACAAACAAATATGCTAGCCCATTGCTTTGCTCAGGCAAGACAGATACCAGTGGCTTGGCAGAGATTAGGGTAGACTGGAGCTGTGTTTGGGGTATTAGATACCTAGGAATTCTAGATAGCCCTACTATTAGGACAGCCAGCCCTTGAATTTGTCTTTATATACAGGACTGTCTTTAGGTATTAAAGGGGAACATCTCTGCAGATAACACAGCTGAGCTGCTTACTTCCGGAGAGAATTATCACAAGTTAGTTCCTGGCTAAACCTTGGCTTGTGTTTCTGAATGGAGTAGATGTGAGATGATTATCAGGGCATCAAGAAAGCCCAATACACAGAGAGGAAAGTAATAAGTATACACCGCCTTCATCACGTCAGTGAAAAAGGTAGCTCTAATGCCTTGCCAGGCGTGTTTGATAACTGCTGGGAGAACTGTAAAAAAAATAGCTAGGTTTACAAAGTTTAAAACACATGAAACAATATTTGTATTGTAGAAACCCACCCAGTGGAAGGGCTCCCGGTACCTGTAAAAACAAGACTGCTGAAGCAATCCTAATTATCTCTTGAGCTCTGTGAGTGAAACCCGCTCACCCACACTCCTCACTTCCTGAAAAGAACGTTATAGCTCGTTCATTCTGTTTTCAGCAATTGCTCTGTTATGTTGTTTCTTACATTTAAGGGCCTTGGCACTGATTATGATTCCCTCAGTAGCTCAACCAATCATAGGTGCCATCACCTGTTATTTAAAAAAAAAATGCCTGTGGTAAACTAGATGGGAAAATGTATTCACAAAATTAAATTAGAATGGTGCATTATATCCTAACAAGTCACCTAGGCAAAGTGCTGTTGATGATACTGGTGGAGAGACTAAGATCACAGATAGAAGAACATATAGCAGATGAGCAAGCAGGGTTCAGAAAAGATAGAAGTACCATACAACAGATACTGGAACTAAGACTGATAGGGGAGAAAGCTCAACAAAAGAACAAGAATATATACACTTGCTTTGTTGATTTTCAAAAGGCATTTGACAGTATAGATCAGAAAGTGACTTGGGCAGTGTTGGAGTTGTACGTAGAGGATAACAGACTGATATCAATGACAATGAGGAGGCAGCAGTGAGAACATGCGTAGAGTTGGGAAGTTGGTTTAAAACAGAGATACGAGACAAGGAGATCCAATATCGCCAAGTATCTTCATCACGCAACTGGAGAGGGTGATGGACAAGATCAAGGAAGAGGCAGAAGAGATATCTGTTCATGGGAAAAGAATTAACAACTTGAGGTTCGTGGATGATATAATTATCACTGAGGAAGATGAGGAGAAGCTAGCGAAAATGGTGCAGGTGCTAAATGGGGAAGGGAAGAGGTATGGACTGATTATGAACATCAATAAAACAAAAACAATGGTATTTGGTAATAAGGAAATAGGAAGAAAGATCAGTGTAGATGGCTTTAAATTAGAAAATGCAGAGAAGTTCACATATCTGGGGAGCAACAGAACGTATGATCTAGACTGTAAGAAGGAAATAGCGAAAGCAAAAGCAAGTTTGAAGGTGATGGATAAGACCTGGAAAAGCCAAGTGATTAGCTTAGGAACAAAGCTGAATGTCTTGAAAACGTGCGTATTCAGCAGCATGTTGTATGGATGCGAGGCATGGGTGATAATGAAAGATTTGAAAAGAAGAATATTGGCATTTGAAAGGAGTTATGAAAAGATTCTGAGAATAGGAGGGATGCAGAAGGTCACCAATGAGGCATTATATAGGAAGATAGAGCCGAAAGGGAACCTGCTGCAGAAGGTTATAAAATGGAAGCTACAACCATTTGGGCTTATTTGCAGAATGAATGACAAATGAAAAATCAAGACCCTGGTATTCGGCATAATGGACGGTTCAAACAGGAGAGGCAGACCCCACAGAGAATGGGTAGATTATATATTACATTGGTGCAGAGCTAGTCTACAGGAACTAAGCCACTCCATGTGGGACAGGGAAAGATGGAAAGGAATAGTGAGAGAGGCATCAGACATCAATGGGCACTAAGCCCACAGTTACTGATGATGATTATATGATAGCTACTCAAGATTATCCACAAACTACACACTCCCCTTAGTAAATGTGTTTGGTGTGTCTCCAACCCAAGTCACACATGCCTTTAAGATTTTAAATGATATTTTTAATGATTTATTACAGGTTTTTGGCTTAAAACAATACTTCATCTTTCCTGAGTGCTTTCTTTCTTACCTCAGTCCCCTCACTTCTTTCCTCATTTTATAGCTGCTATTGCGCTTCCTGCTGATTTTCTTATATCCTCCCACCCACTCCACCAATTTCCACATTTTCTCTTACGATCTCTCTCTGTCCTTCCTGAAGGCCCTTCCAAGTAGTACTTTCCTTCCTATCTCTCATTCCGGTATTTCTTCCCTCCAGTTTCTCAGCACACTTGAAGGTCTTTAATCCGAGAACTGTGGGAAACCGTACATGTTGGATTATAGAATTTGTGGGCCAGGAAGGGTGCTGCAGACTCTGGGCATGAAGGGGATGGGTGCTTACCTGGAGCCCTGCTCCAAGGGTCACATGTGGGTCAGTACTCCCAGGCCCCTTCCCCTGCCCCACCACTATGGAAGAAGTAGGGAAAAGCCTCAGAGGAAGCACATCACCACAATGCCATTCCCAGCTGGGCGGGCGCAGGGAAGTAGCAGCATGCAGACTCATTTCCTCCTCCACCTGTCAGGGCATTTACCGTGGATATTACTGCATTAAGAATACCGAGATCAGGGGAGTTCAAACTGGGAGGCGTACCTCCCAGAGGGGGTGCAACATTTTGCAAGGCGGGAGTGCAGAGTGATCAGCTCCCCACTCTGCAGCTTCTGCTGCGCTGCCAAGGGAACGCCCCCCCACATGCTGCTGGGCCAATCAGGGAGAGGGGCAGGCACACCTATGGTGCTTGCTCTGCTGCCTAGCCTGTGCATGCTTCATACATGACTGTCAGAAGGTTTTCTGGAAGCACTACTCATCAGCTTGGCTGTGAAGTCCCCTGGAGTGGTACCTCCATGATGGCATATTTGGCAATGGCCACATAGCAAAGTTATTTCGAGATAACGTTGCAGGCATCTACACTATGCACATGCTATTTCAAAATAAATTTGAAATACTGGGTGTGTTATTTTAAATTTTGTAAAACTCACTGCAGGAGGAATAACGCTTATTTTGAAATCGCTATTTTGAAATATTTCTAAATATTTCTACCTATTTCAGAGCTGCAATTCATTAGAAAATTTGACACCATCAACCAAGGACTGAACAGATGGAGAGTGGTTGGCTCATTACAAAAGCAGTTTCTCCGTTCTTGATGTTCACACCTCCACATTAGCTACTGATAATTCGCCATATCCCCTTGACTGAACTGACTTCATTTCTCCTCTCTCGATGTTCACAGCTCCACATTAACTGCCAATAATGGGCCACAACCACTCTGATTGAATAGACCTTGCCTCCCCTTGATTGAGACTCCCTCTTTAAATTCTCCTCTGAAAACACCCCCCACTCATGCATCTGATGAAGCAGGTCTTTGCCCACGAAAGCTTGTGCTGCAAAATATCTTGTTAGTTTATCTATAAGGTGCCACAGGACCTCTTGTCGTTTTTGAAGATACAGATTAACTAGGCTACCTCTCTGATATTTCTAAATAGGCATGATTAAGACATGAAATAGTGCTATTTTGAAATAAGCCATAATGGCATCCAATTGACATTCCAGAAGAGGTAGGACAAGAGGCAGTTTGCTAGGGACTTGAAGGGACGTCCCATGAATCTGGAAAAGACCAGATTAAGGTCCCACAGTGGGACACAGCATGCTGATCTGGGGGCAAGGTCTATCCAAGCACTTAAGAAAGCATCCCAACACGGAGTTGCCCAAAAAAAATCTGCCCTCCATGCTAGGGTAGAAAGCTGAAATGGCATCAGGTGGATGCTAAAAGATGATATAGCCAGTCTCTAGCGTTTCTGATGGTGACGGTAATCGAGCACAGTGGGAATAGTGTGCTGGGGTTGGGGGAGGGCAGGAATACGTTCATGGATGGACCAAACTGAGCAGGTCCAGGTACACTGTGCAAGTGGCGGGGAGTTGCAACTTCCCAATAGAACCTCCCTAACCTGGTCCAAGCCCTGCAGACCTCAACAATCCAACAATCATGCAAGCAGCACAGATACACTTATTGCAATGGCCATGAGTAACCACCCAAAGGACTTGTATACTTGAATATCAGCTTGTTACCATGAACATTTCCTGACATTATACTGACAAGAGTGACTATTTTCTAACTTTACACTAGGCTTCCCCAACCTCCAGGATTGGCCTGGAGTCTCCAGGAATTAAAAATGAATCGCTAAATAAAGATTATGTCATGAAACGAAAGCTCCAGTTATACGTCCAACCAAAATTGACAACCCTACTTCACACTGGTCACATCTGGCTGCCAATGGGAAATAACAAAAGGCAGGGGAAAACAAAGCTTTCACATTTGCTACCACTTCCATCATGCTGGTCACCACTGACATAATCTGACAAAGATTATTGCTATTATTATTGTTGTTGTTGTAATAAGATTATTGGGGTTTACGTGGGGAAAGGCAATACCCACCCATACCTCTTGCATCCATGTGACCAACAGAAATCACTGCGTGGATACATGCTGTGGCAGATCGCAGACTGCAGCTGACCAGTGCCTGATGGAGGGGGAACAGTTTGGGTGCTGGAGGAACCCCTCTTTGTTCCCTTTGTAGGTTCACAGAAGGTGCAGTCCTGCAGGCTGGATAGGCAGCTGAGACGCAACAGGAGTCAGCCAGCAACAGGCCATAATCAAAGCACCAGTGGCCAGTTAAGGCCTCCAGGCTTTCTATAAAAGGCTTTCCCCAGGCAGCAGGAAGGGTGGGGAGTGGTGCTCAGAGAGAAGGAGGGTGGAGGAGAAAAGTGGACCAGAACAGAACAGAACAGAGCTGAGCAGCGCATGGCCAGGTACCCCAGTCACATGGTACAGGGGGGCGGAAAACACCCCAGAGGGTAGTGGTGGGTGAAGAGGCCCAGGGAAAGGTTGCTGCCATGGGGCAGAGGCAAAAAGCCCCCACGAGCTCCCACTTTCCCTAGGGTCCCTGGGCCAGAGTCCATGGCAATGAGTGGAACTGGGCTCCACCTACCACTTCCCCGGAGGGTGGACCCACTGGGGCAGAGCCCAAGCAGCTCAAGGCTGGTGGAGGGGGATGTGCTCCACCCCAAATTCAGACTGGCCTGTTATGAAAACAGCTTGGTGAAGGGAGACCCCTGCCTTCGGGAAGTCCCAGGGCAACGAAAGCGGTCTCTGAGAGTCTCTGAGGCACACAAGGAGCCTCCTGGAAGCGCAGAACCTTTAAAGGGTGGTCGAGGGCTTTGTCATAATGCTTAAAACTATTTTCAATATGATTTGCTTAATCTAGTTACTTTTAGTTAGTAATTTTCCACACCCTTCACTCCCAACTCATCAACCCACTTCTCGTTAAACTGCTTGCCTGAGAACAACGTACAGTCTGTTGTAAAGCAGGATGATGCTGTAGCTTAATATGTGAAACCAATAACTTTCACCTAACAGCTTCCAGACATTAAGGAAAGAAAATATATCAGAAGTGAGCAGCAGTCTTATTCCCAATGCTTATCAGCTTCACAAACTGGTCATAACTTCAGGATTTAAAGTGGTAAGTAAGCAAAAATGGCAAGAATTTTACCAGCAAATATTCATCTTCTTTTTATATATAATGGAGAAAGAACACACACTTCTTTTGCTGTTTAGAGTACCAGTAAAATAAGTACTTTCCAGTGTTTGTTTATATATGTATAAATAATACAATAAATGGCCATAAGCTTTGTAGTCTTAAAAACATGTAAGTTAAAGAAAGAGCAGTTATTTCTGTTGTTGATTTTTTCCCACAAGGAAAAAATAAAAGCCTATTTAAAGGTTAGATTGTCCAACTTAATTTCATTTCTTTTTACTGCTGACAGTAAATTGCTTTATTTCACTCTTTTCCAACCAACCTAAACATTTGATGCATGAGAATCCATAGTCCTAGCTAAGCCTTCTTTACCAGATAAGCCTCCAGGTTCTAAAATAAGGAGCGAAAAGTGAAGAGTCTTTCCATGAAATTAATTTATGTTCTCATCTCTGAATAATTTGTAGATCCATAAGAAACTGCATAGAGGACATAATGCTACACAGGAATAGCTTCAGGACTATTTCCTTCCAACATTTATTTCAGTTGAAATTTGTTATGGAAGGTAGACTTGAAGCAAGTCTTGAAAATATAGGCTATGAAATATAATTCAGATGAGCTGGGAACCTGAATGAAAGAGGATTTTTTGTTTTTTGTTTTAACTGCACACACCCAACAACTGTGTGAAGAGATGTCTGTATGAAAAAGAGATTGTGACATGCTCTTCAGGACACCCAGAAATGTGACCCACTCCATTACCTCTCTGCCCCAGCAAGTGTGGGCTGTGGTGTCAGCTCACTACCCTAATCAGTTTGTCTGCCTCACGAACTGCATCCTACAGTGCATTCCAGTTCTTGATTTGCCCAATAATATCTTGCTGCAGTATCCGGCCCTCTTTCCTCTATCTGGAGAAATCTGTTCACCACCTCCCATGGCTTGTCTGGTTTGAACACCTATTAGTTATACATTTCCAGCCCATCTGTAAAGTTCTTTTTGGGCTGACTGTACATAGATCATAAAAGAAATCAAGGATTAATGAGTTATTATATTTCCAGTGATATATTATATGTCATCTTTTAGTTAAATATGACTATAACAGTGTGGCATGTATTTTCAAGGCGCTCTCAAGATTGCAATATTTTGATCCCAAAAAAGAATCCCACCCTAATGATTAAAAAAATCATATCTAATGGATACAATATATATTGACCACAATGTATAACAGTGCATGCCTTATAACTAACTCTGTAACACAAGCTTTATTGTTGATTTACTGCATAGATTCATTCAGTTTCACAGGTCTCCAATAGAGCAAAGTGATTACAGTGAATTCTTAAACCAAAGTTCTCCAAATACAGACTTCTGAGAGAGGATGTTTATGAAATCTACTTGGGAATTCCTTTCCATCTGTCTGTGAAAAAGGAGTAAGTTTTGGACTGTGGAAAAGGGATGCTCTCTGGATGTTCATGTGCCACTGAAGATATTTCCTCTCCATTCCTCACAAAACCAAGACTGTTGCTGGAAAAAAGCAATATATAGCACCAGGTTGTCTAGATACGTGGACCACTGAAAACAACTGGGGAAAAATGTCACGAGCAATGAATGGTAAACATGATAATTCTCAGCAACTGTTTGAATGATGGAGAAAAATTCACAAATTTAAGGAAAAACTGAGTTCTCCTTGCAACAGATAAAATAAAGACATTAAAAAAAAGAAAGGAAAAAGAAGAAACGTGATGTTAAGGAAAAGTTCTCTGTATGTGGCTAATATGTTGTGAAAATAAAATCAAGAAAAATTGTTCATGAAAAATTCTGCACAACTCCTGCAATGTTGGCAGAATTCCTAGATCTTACACAGGTGTACCACATATGGTCTGTCTTTTAAATTTAAGGGCGCCTGGAACCATATTCTAGTATAATCCCCATATTCCCATGCACTGATCCTTCCTGCCACCCCGCCACTTTCGCAATATTAAAACACACACACGGGAATGTATGTGTTGCAAATTACTCACTTGAGTGGTTCTTAACCTTTTTCATACTTAATTTTGGCTATACTCTTCGTACAACTCTTTACAATCCCATAAATAACTTCCTGAGGCAACACAAAACTCCAAAAGAGAAGAAATTATTTGTACAATAAGAGTAATAGGAACCCCTTATATGTTCAGACTATATAAAAATCTGAACTAAATCAGGATGTATCAGAGGGCAGAGTACCAACCATAAGAAGCCAGCTTTATGGTGCATACATGTACTGCAATGGAAGTACTATGCGTGCATACATGGCCTTTAGGTCTAATAACCTTTGAGAAAACTGAGTAAAATGATAAGCACTTGCTGGAAAGGGAGTGGAAGGAAATTTTTGAGTAAACAGACTTTTCTGCTGAGAAGTGTTGAGCATGTTCTGTGAGGTGAAGCCAAGGGCAATGGAGGGCACTCACTACCTCACAATCATTGATGAAGCCTACTGTAAACAGATTTATGAGAGAGAATCTCTAGCCTGAAATAGGTGCTTTACTCATCCAATATATTAAGTAGGTCTGGTCTAAAATATTTTATCAAAACTCTTTTTTGATGGAAAAATTGGTGTCTGACTAAATGAATTTACCCCTGGAAAGTATTTTCTGGTGGAACATTTAGACTTTTCAGCAAAATCCACAATGTTTTAAATTTTTTTTAATGGGAAGTCAAAGTTTTCTGCAGAAAAATATTTATTTTCTGACCAACTTTAGATTAGGTAAATGAGCTGCTGTTGCACTGACATCAGCAGGAAAAATGGAATCTTGAAAGACTAGAAATGGAGCTCCTGAAGATCAGCTGATATCCAGCCACCTGAGAAGCAGAAACCATGATGCGATAGCTGAATTCTTGTCTGTTTTTGTGGTATCCCCAGAAATATTATTTTAGTGAATTAAATAATGTTAGGACCTATACCACTGTATGTGTTTTCCGCACTTTCCAGACAGCTGCCAATTACTGCACAAAGCCGTCGCTCTAGGTGGCTATAATTGTTGATGAAGACAATGTAAATGGAATACTCGTGCTAAACAGAGTTGCTTTTTATTTTGAAACACTATAATATCACCCCTTTTCCCTATTCAATGACTAAACAACATGCTTACAGAGGAAAAATCCCGTTAATAAAAAATGCCAATACATTTCATTACAACCACAATGCAACAGTATGGAGTTGAAATTATTAAATTCATAGCTTCAATAAACAGCCACAAATTACCTCTTGAAAGGAGCCGCATAACGACACCTGAAGCGTAAAGAGAGGAAATGGAGTTTAATTAAGTGTTGCCCAGCTAAATCACACTGAAAAAGCACAATGAGGTTGGAAGAATACAGAAGAGTTTAGTTCAGCAGAGAGATAGAAAGATTTAGCAGCCAGGCAAAAATGTACTGAAGCTAGAGAGTGGGTCACACATGAATAGTTTTCTGATGGGCAAAGGCACTCACTCTTGCTCACCTTCATGTAACAGCCCCTTCCTTTTTAGCATAGGACCTTGATTGAAATTAAGCTTCTTTTTCTTGTACAGAAAAAGAGAGACAAAAACAGAATACAGAGAAGAAAATAAATGAGCTGGACTGGATTGAATCTGCATTAATTCATATCCATTAGCTCAAAAATACAAAGGATTAGTGTAATATGTCTTTGGGAATATGAGAATAAAGACCTGTAAAAAGAAAGACACATCAACCAAATATATATAACAATACTAGAACTGTGAGGGATGAAATTGGGGATGAAAAGGGTTTTTCCAATGAAATGATTAGATATGGCATTTTTAACAATGTTAGCATATAAATACTCCTAACTGGGTATCAGAATCATTGATTTGTCACAATCCCTAAATAGCCTCTATAAGGATCGAACTCATAACCCTACGGTTAGCATGCCAATGCGCAAACCACTGAGCTCTCCCTCCCCTCGAATTCCAAAAGGAATGTTGGACCACTCCTACTCCTCATAAGTATTATTTCAAGTTCTCTCTCAACAGACTGACCAAGAACTATATATCATACTGCATTCTGAAAGTTTTCTTTACAGCCAAGAGAGTTACAAAAAGTAAAGTATATATTCTGCAGAAACCGATGAGCTCATTGGAAATGTGCTGGTATAGCTCACCAACATGTACCAATACCAGGGAGGTTAAAATGAGTTTTTAATATACTAAGCATTTTCTCTCTCTACTGATATTCTTTGACTCAAGCCATTAGACTTTGCATTAATGTTTTGCTACACTAAATAACTGAGCTTTCAGGAACAAACAATAGGTTAACATCATGTCCTAAATTTTAGTAGCTTAGTTTTATTAATGCAACTCATTCTGGAAATATCTCCAGTGACAGGAGAGGGTGTAATTCTCCAGGATTTCATTGGTGTTATGTAATAGTGAGTAGTAATCCTTATTCTTGTGTTGTCATAACTCTAATCTCCAGTTGGAAAGGTATTGTCAGTTTAGGCACAGAGACAAATATACATATTTTGTTGACATTATGTATGTAGGTTGCTAATGTCTGCAGCATGATCATAGATAGGTAACTGGAAATTATAATCAGGTTACTTTCAGTCTTGAATATCCTGGTCATAATAAGAAGTAAGGATTCAAACCTGTTCCTATTAAAGTCAATGGGAGTTTTACCAATTTGACAATGTGAACAGCAGCAGGGCCTAACGGACAAGTCCAGAATGGTACTCCAGAGCTCCTTATGATTTTGCGTTTGGTATGTTAATGCAGAGAAGCACTTTGAGATACTATATTTTAACTGAGCACATAGAAATAAAATATTTATTGCCCAATTTTGGCAGAAAACTCACATCACTTAAAATATGATTGTTTAAGTTATAATCCAAAATTCAAAAAAACCCTTAAGAATATGATTGTTAAAGATATAATCTGAAGTTCCAAGAACATATCAGTATGTTCCTTGTGCCTCCACACTGACAGTCACTAATAACAGCAGGCCAAGCAATGAAAACAAAAAGATGTTCATCAGCATACAGCCTATGCTAATAATAGAGATGAGCTATCATCTGCTAATTAACACACCAGTAATTGAATATTGATCACAGTTTGTCAACTTTAAAATAATTGAATCCATCTCTCTTTAAACACTAAGAGTTAGTTAAAGATTTGCAGTAAACAATGGGTTTCTATTTCTGGAATGCTTGGTCAGCTTTGCTATTGTTCACCAGCCTCAGTATGGATAAACGTCTTTCAAATAATTGCCCTTTTTTTCATGGCACTCAATTTCTGAAATAAAAATTCTGTGATTACCTTTTGCCTGGAATTGAGATATGTACCGATCCATATCAAGTCAATGGAACTTTAATGACTTATCTTTAATGACTTAATATACCAGTAAGTAAAATTTCCTTCCCCAACCCCCACCCATACACAAAAAACCCACGTGCTTGTACTGTTTTGACATACTGATACTTGAGCACAATTTCAGGGGTATTAACACCTGGCCTTATCATTCAATGGACTTCACATGGTGTATTGGAAATTAGTGTAAAGTTATGGGAGCCACACAGGAGCTAGGAAAAAAGATCATCCTGGAAGATTTTTCCATGAGATTACTTACTTTGCAGGGTAACATTTTCCAAGGCCTGCATTGCAATCAAAGGCTTTAAACAGGTTTAAACCCCATCCAATGCTTAGAAAATTCAGGAAGAAGAGGAAGGGTTGGACATGAAAATACTCCCCTCACAAGAGGTCCACTTGAAATGATCAGTCAGAATAATGCATACCAATGGCGGGAGGTGGGTGGATGAGTGGGTTAAAATCATTATGCATCCAGAGCTGTCATTCTGCCAGGGCACAGAGAGCTCATTAATCCTCTAATGTTTTCTTACTGGGATGAGAAAGAAAATGAGGGAGAAAGAGAACCCAGATGAGATGAGAGGAAGGAAAATGAAAGTTGTCCAGATATAGCTTCTGTCCTGTGTCTCCGTGTCTCCCAAGTCACTGGCCGCGTCTACACGTGCACGCTACTTCGAAGTAGCAGTGCCAACTTTGAAATAGCGCCCGTCACGGCTACACGTGTTGGGCGCTATTTTGAAGTTGAAATCGACGTTAGGCGGCGAGATGTCGAAGTCGCTAACCCCATGAGGGGATGGGAATAGCGACCTACTTCGAAGTTGAACATCGAAGTAGGGCACGTGTAGACGATCCGCGTCCCGCAATATCAAAATAGCGGGGTCCGCCATGGCGGCCATCAGCTGAGGGGTTGAGAGACGCTCTCTCTCCAGCCCCTGCGGGGCTCTATGGTCACCGTGTGCAGCAGTCCTTAGCCCAGGGCTTCTGGCTGCTGCTGCTGCTGCATCTGGGGATCCATGCTGCATGCACAGGGTCTGCAACCAGTTGTCGGCTCTGTGGATCTTGTGTTGTTTAGTGCAACTGTGTCTGGGAGGGGCCCTTTAAGGGAGCATCTTGCTGTTGAGTCCGCCCTGTGACCCTGTCTGCAGCTGTTCCTGGCACCCTTATTTCGATGTGTGCTACTTTGGCATGTAGACGTTCCCTCGCAGCGCCTATTTTGATGTGGTGCTGCCCAGCGTCGAAGTTGAACGTCGACATTGCCAGCCCTGGAGGACGTGTAGACGTTATTCATCGACAGACTATTTTGATGTTGCTACATCGACATAAGCTATTTCGATGTAGCACGCACGTGTAGACGTAGCCACTGTCTCCCAGGTCTCCCCCTTCCTCCATGCATCCTGTCCTCATTCTCCATTCTGATTCTGGTGTTGTTTTCACAAAGCTCCTCTGAGTTCATTTGTAGCAATAAAATAGTGAAAGTAATGTAACATTCCAATTTCATTAGTGTCTCAAGCCTTCAGCAATCACAACACTGCCAACGCCCAAGTATTAATTATGAATCAGGCTCCAGACAACATGATATTGGCTTTGAAACTGTGTTTAAAAAAAAAAAAGTTTTATTAGCCTTTTGGTTTTTGAGCACTGAGTCCCCATTTTCAAGCTTTTCTCTACAAGCATGAGAGAGAGAGCTTTTCTCTACAACTTACTTTTCTTTCTGGAGCAGGAGGGAGGGAGGGCACAGCGAGGGACACTTTACTCCAGGAGCTGGAGTTTTAACAAAAATACCAAATATTACAAACCTCATGATGATAAAATTGCAAGAGTCAGAAACACTGCATTCAGCATTTTAGTTACATGCTGCTTTCAGAAGACTCAATGTTCCATTGCTCAAATGAGAGATTCTGGCTACGTCTACACGTGCACACTACATTGAAATAGCTTATTTCGATGTAGCGACATCGAAATAGTCTATTTCGATGAATAACGTCTACACGTCCTCCAGGGCTCGCAACGTCGACGTTCAACTTCGACGTTGGGCAGC
Source organism: Carettochelys insculpta (assembly GCF_033958435.1). Taxonomy (NCBI): domain Eukaryota; kingdom Metazoa; phylum Chordata; order Testudines; family Carettochelyidae; genus Carettochelys; species Carettochelys insculpta. Next base: position 96,821,702 of record NC_134139.1, read on the forward strand.
ACCACATCGAAATAGGCGCTGCGAGGGAACGTCTACACGCCAAAGTAGCACACATCGAAATAAGGGTGCCAGGCACAGCTGCAGACAGGGTCACAGGGCGGACTCAACAGCAAGTCGCTCCCTTAAAGGGCCCCTCCCAGACAAAGTTGCACTAAACAACACAAGATCCACAGAGCCGACAACTGGTTGCAGACCCTGTGCATGCAGCATGGATCCCCAGATGCAGCAGCAGCAGCCAGAAGCCCTGGGCTAAGGGCTGCTGCACACAGTGACCATAGAGCCCCGCAGGGGCTGGAGAGAGAGCGTCTCTCAACCCCTCAGCTGATGGCCACCATGGCGGACCCCGCTATTTTGATGTTGCGGGACGCGGATCGTCTACACGTGCCCTACTTAGACGTTCAACTTCGAAGTAGGGCGCTATTCCCATCCCCTGATGGGGTTAGTGGCTTCGACGTCTCGCCGCCTAACGTTGATGTTAACATCGAAATAGCGCCCAACACGTGTAGCCGTGAGGGGCGCTATTTCGAAGTTAGTGCCACTACTTCGAAGTAGCGTGCACATGTAGACACGGCTTCTATGTGATCAGTGTCAGAGAGCTGAATCATCTCTTTTAACTTTATTTTTATGTTTAAAAATATGCCTTTATCATAAAGCATTGTTTGAATGCAGTTACATAAAAAGATGAACTTAACTGCTTTACCACATTTATTTTTTAAAAGTGTAGTCAGCTCAAATTTGTCCCTAGAACGAAGCTTTTCCAAAATCTAAAATGGTAACAAATTTTTTTTTCTTTTAAAAAGTAATTGTAATATATCATCTGATTTAAAACAAATATTTTCCCTACAGGGTTTATAGTACAAACACTACAACACTTGGAATCTGAAAGGTGAAATTGCTTGTAAACAAAAATGAAGTTGTTTTAATAGATATTTGTTGTCCAACTTGAAAGAGTTGAGCAAAAGGAAAAAAGGGAGCAAAATAATTCTGAAGGGGCTTTTGCCTTCCTCCTCCTCCTCCTCCAGTTTTAATACTCTAGGGCAGTGCTTCTTAAACATATTAGACTATGGAACACTAAACAATCATATTTTTTAATGTGGAACACTCATGAAAATTTTCCTCCAAAAAACTGCTGTCAGACAAAACAAACACCACCCCCCATCCACTCAAAACAGCAACAAATACAGCAAAAAACAAAATGGAGTAATTTAATCAGGTATCATAGCAATGTAGAAATAACATTGCATCTGGTTTTAATAACAGACAATATATACCATGAGTGTAGGAGATCAAAAAAGTGTCAGACGCTGGCAGCACACCTGTGAGTTGTGAGTGTACACATAACATAGTTTAAGAAACACTGCTCTAAGGAACAGCTGGCAGCATAGAGCATGTTAAAAATTGTATCTTTTGAATAAGAAGTTATGTTTAAGTTGACAATATATTTGCATGCAATGTTCTCCCATGCCAGCTTTGTTCCTGCTTTACACTTGGTCCTCCACCAATACAGATACCACACAACATGAAGGAGTTGGGAAGAGAAAATCCACCACACATATACAACAAACTCTTTCATAACCTGCATTCTATCATCCAGAACTCTCAAATAACCGGCATTTTAACCATAAGTAAATTTTAGTTACTTTGTCCATAGGTACAGGACAGTCAATGTAAATACAAATACATACAGCAAATACAGCATACATTTAACAGCGTACAATACTACTATTGTTGGTAAATAAAGTACTCTGCATAGAGTTTTGTTTGTTTCTTAATATCTAATCTTGTTTTTCTTTAGCGTTATGCATTGCTACCTCTCTGCTGCCGGATTTGGAAGAGTTTACTGTATGTGGCTGACTCCTTGTCTTCCCACACAGAAGTGGAAGTTCTTTTACACAAGGTCTCCTCTTGTATATAGACCAGGGGGAAGGGGAGAAAGAGAGAGAGACAGAGTGTATGTGGGAGGAAATATTCTGGACTATTGTTTATCAACAACATTTCATCTTAAATTGGTGCGAAAAGGAAAAATAAAATGTGGGGGGGAGGTTTCTACATTGTGACCTTTGATGCCAAACTTCAGCATGTAAATTTTTTTTTCTAGTAGATTCTAAACCTCCTGCAAATCACAGTTTAAAATGGAAATCCTAACAGAACGTGAACTTTGGCAATGAGATAATAACAGAGAGAAAACAAAAATTGTTATAGATTTCAAAGTTCCACCTGGAGGACCTGGTGGCTAAATGGATTACTCGCTGACTTTTCACCTCTGGGACTCCAACCCTGACTGGAGTGACTGAAAATCATTCTGATCACTCAAGTGAAAAAAGACCAAAGTGAAATTAGACTGGTGGTTTCAGCTCAGTTCCTTCAGTGCCATAGTTCCAAATCACAAAACCACAGCACGTTGCACACTGCTAGCAGGAGAGAAAGGCAGAGGCTCAGACTTAATGAGCATGAATCCATCTGCTTCTACCACCCACAAACACCTTAGTGCATACTGTACACATTCACAAACATGCACACAGCACAGGAGACCCCTGTGGATTACTATGCAAATTAATCTAAAGCAATCCCTCGTGAGTGTGTACTGAAATGTCTGCATTATATGTCACACAGATATGTATTAACTGCATGAGATTGACAGCTGAATGGTGATTTAGTACGTTTAAAGAAAAATCCAAAACAGTATTTAAGAATTTATAGAATATTATCCCTTTATCTTTTAAAAAAGGTATACAAACATTCAATAGCTCCCTAATGCCCTCCATGACCTATAAAGGCTAGTGTTAACCCAATTTACAAATGAGGAAACTGAGGCATGGAGAGGATAAGCACTTCATTAATACATTTTAAGGCCTATTATTATTATTATCCTCTTCGCCTTTCTGTATTACATAGGCCAAAGGCTATGCCCACAGTTGCATAGTAAATCAATAGGTGAACTGAAATCAGAATCCTGAAATACATGATCTCTAGCCCCTGCTCAATCAAAATACTAAACAAGGAAAAACTGCTATGAAGTCAGATATGTTGCAATGCATATTAAACCACTGTTAACCAGTGCTTCTTTCTTTTACTGCACTTCAGCTAGCAAAAGTAGACAAAACCCCTCTTGCTCCAGTGACACAACTGCTAAGTATTAAAATTACTAAATACACAATATGCCTAAAGAAAGTACCTTGTTAAATTAAGCAGGCTGAAACTCCCTTATCCGGCACTCTCTGTTGCAGCAGCATCTGTCATTCGGCAGGACAAATGGATGTTGATGGATCAAAGAGCAGCTGCAGGACCCAAGCTGGTGTAACCCAGCAGCCCTGCAGTGGAAAGCTGGCTGGGGTCCAAAGCCCTGATGGCAGCTCCACAGCCATGGGGACCCTGACAGGGGATGGCAGAACCCCGACAGCCTCATGGCTGGGAGCCAGCTGGGGCATGGAGTCCAGCGGCCATGAGGACCCTTGCCTGACCAGGGAAACCCTGGCAGCCCCACAGCAGGCAGCTGGCCGTGCAGTGGCTGGCAGCTTCGCAACCCAGGGGAACCCCTGCCGCACAGGGGGAGCCCCACAGCCATCAAATCCCCTCATCCGGGCCCACTCAGGTCCCCAAGGGAGGCGCAACCTGTCGTTCAGAACCAATAGGCAGAAATGTTCCAAGTATTTACTTACGGTAAAACATTTTAAAACATTTCTCTTAAAAGACTGTACCTACCAAAATTATTCCTTCATTGTGTGAGTACAATTTACAGCATGGCTGTCTACGAAAACATACTGTGCACTTAGGTAGGTTAGAGTTAAGAGAGTCAAAGAGAAGTCTAGTTAAGAATGTTGCTTAAAAATGAACTTTTTAAAAAAATATAAAAGTTATTATTCAGACACATCTAACACATTATCCTCCTCCCATTAAATGAAACATCAATTTTGGGGGAAAAAAATCTATGTGTATTTCTCTCATGGGATCATACATTGTTTCCAACTCAAAAGCTACATTAAGCTTGTACGGCTGAGCATTTTCAATTTTTACATAACAGCAATGTACAGAACACACATTCACACAAAATAGTAACAGTAGCTAACTGCTGCTTTCAGAACTCGCCAACCTTATTTTCCCCCTAATTAACTACCACTCCTCCATGTTCCATTTAATGAGATTAAAGAATATTAGCAAATGTGTAACACTGAACCATCATGAAATGTGTGAGAAAATTTAAGAATCAGCTTGAAGCATTCTGTGTACGTGGAGAATTTTCAAATATGGCTCATTGCAGAAGGGCTGATTAACTAGATCTGATTGCAATCACTAATTCTCTTCTTTAGGGTCATATGGCTGTTCAGATGCCCAGGAAATTTCAATTACAAAGCAAAACAGGCTATGTCTGCTACATGCCTTTTTCTCAAATCTAATATTGCTTTCTGAAATATTACATTTTATTGTAGTTCAAATAATTGCTTTATATCTGATCTCCATTATTTCACAGTAATCCCTTTACAGGATTTTGCTTAGTTTATTTTAAAATGGCATGCTATGAAAACCTACCTATAGAATTCACATTCAATCAGATAATAAGGTCAAATGAACTTTCATTTGCTTGAAAGGACACAACCATTGAACAGAAAATAATTAAAACCTCCTGATATTCACCAGGTTATCATTAACATACACATCTCTGCAAACTTTCTGTTATGCATTGCACGCAACTGTAAGGCCTTTTACAGACAGAGATATCTGGTATTCTGCTTGTACAGAATACTGTCCACACACAGGACTGACTTTCTTGAGTCTGTCTGTCCCTTGGCCTTTCACAACTTTGAACATGAAAACAGCCCAGGGTCCATTTAGCCCACTACCCTGTCTTCCAACAGCAGCCAATGCCAGATGCACCAGAGGGAGTGAACAGAACATGTAATCATCAAGTGACCCCTCTCCTGTAACCTCTTTCCAGCCTCTGACAAACAAGAGGCTTGGGACACCATTCCTACCCATCCTGGCTAATAAGGTGTTCCACAGGTTGACTGTGTACTGCTTGAAGAAATACCTCCTTTTGTTTGTTTTAAACCTGCTATTTATTAATTTCATTTGGTGACCCGTAGTTCTTATGTTAAGGGAACAAGTAACTTTTCTTTATTTACTTTCACCATACCTGGCATGACCATAATCCGCCCCTTGATTCCTCTTTTATGAGCTCAGAAGTCCCAGCCAAACATGCATCCCAACTTCTTTTTTTTTTAAAGGGACTCTGTCCCATATTTGCCCCTCTGCCCCCAGCCCCGGGGAAGCAGGGGGAGTGTGATGGGGTTCAGGGGTCCCCCTGCACTGCACCCCGTCTGCTGGCAGGATTGACTCTCACTCAGCAGGTACAACAGAAGGTTTATTAGGCAACAGATGCCCAGTTTCTCACAGAAGCGACAGCACAGCAGCCAGAGACAGTCCTTCCAACCCGTCCTGGGGAGAAGACCCCGAGGGGTGCCCCTCTGGGGTGTAGCTTTCCCCCTCCTCAGGCTGGCTGCCTTCCAGCTCTCTCTTCCCCCAGCTTTCTAACTGCCGCCCCCGATTCAAAACTCAGCTCAGCTCCTCCCTCCTCTTTGTTCACGGCAGAGGTGTTACCTGCCAGTTGTAGCCCCAGGGTCATCCTTAGCCACTGGGAGCTGCTGCTTGCCTCAGTCATCCAGCCTGACTCACACGTGCACTCCCCCCACTCCATCACAGGGAACATGGGCAGTTGCCGCTTCCCCAGGGCTCCCAGGGAGGGTAACAGCTTCCCCGGGGCTCTGGAGGATCGTCAGCAGCTGATGCTTTCCCGGGAAGTGCTGGCAGCTGATGCTTCCACGGGACCCCAAGGGAGTGTCAGCGGCTGACCCTTTCCTGGGGAGTGCTGGCTGGCTTACCACTTCTTCCCGGCTCCCCAGGGCTTGGAGGAACCACCCCTCTCCCCCTATATCCCCCTGTCCCATATTTGGAACAGGGAGATATAGTTGCCCTATGTATGCTTGTATGCAATATTTAAGACATGGGCATACCATGGATTGGTAAAGAGGCAGTAGGCTATTTTCTGTCTTACTCTCTATTCCTTTTTGAACAATTCACAACATTCTGTTCTCTTTTTTGATGGCTGCTGCAGATTGTTTTCAGAGAATTATCCACAATGACTCAAAGATCTCCATCGTAAATGGTAATAGCTAAAGTAGTCCCCATCATTTGTATGTATAGTTAGGATTATTTTTTCCATCGTGCATTCCTTTGCATTTATCAAAGACATTGGATTTAAGGTTCACAGAATTACTAGATAAATTCAGAGAGGATAGGCCCGTCAATGGCTATTAGTCAGGATAGGGAGAGATGCAAAACCATGCTCTGAAGTGCTACTAGTCTGTGTTTGCAAGAAGCTGGGAATGAGTAATAGGGGATGGATTACTTTATGATTACCTGTTCTGTTGATTAACTGTTCTGTTCATTCTCTCTGAAGCACCTGGAAGTATCTGGAAAAGAGGATATTGGGATGGACAGACCATTTGTCTGCCCCAGCATAGCAATTCTTATGACCTTGCATACTGCAGTCACTGAGTTGGGTTATACTCAAATGAAACAGAGCATTTTTTTTCCTGATGTATGTTACACTGAAAATTTTTGCAACAAGCACCTCTGTGTAACTAAATCCCAGGAAGGTGGTGAATGGGTTGGGTCTCAAGAACATGGAGAATACAGGGGAAAAATGGCAAATCTTGTATAAAAGGCAGACTCCTTAACCTATAAAAGTAACATTTCACACAGTTCTGAATAGGTCATGTGTACCCTGTAAGAAATAGTGTTAGGTAGTTACACAAAAATAATTATCTTGGTAATATTTGTTGAATGCCCCACCACTCAAGGCAAGAGGTACACACAGCACATACACAACTGGAAAAGAACCCGTAACAAATTCTTTTCAGGTTCAGCAAAGTCCAGCCAGGCTTTTCTGTTCAGTTGTGGAACCTTGTGCTATGGGTGGGGTTTCCTGTTGAAAATGCAGCTTCAAGGCATTACACTGCATCCTTCATTGTTCCCAACTCCAGTCTCCAGACTCTTGGAACTGCTTACATTCAGGCCAAACAATAGGCTATGGCTGGTGATGTTGCAGCTAAAAAAATGGCACTAATGTGGTTCACAGCAGAACTGTCTTTGCACAAGCTTCGCCAGTCCCAGATCTTCAATGTGATACACACAGTGACTCCTGCTGAGATCTCTATGTAGAAGCAGCAGTGGTGGACTGAAATATGCACACAGTATTATGCGTAAAGCAAAGTAGCTAATGGTGCATGAGAAATAGAGCGTGAACTGAATAGAAATGACAAATCTCAAGAACAAACAGGATCAAGTTCAAAGAATTCAAGCTTAGGCTATTTAATTCTGTTTGCTCTTTAAGTTTGTTAACAACAAGAAAAAATATATCTTGCCATAATTTCAGATAATTAAACTGCAGTTCAAAGAACTAACCATTCCATATTCTATGCTGAATTTAAATCTCCAGGCGAACTTTCTGGTGTATTCCTCCTTAAATCCTTGTACATTTATATCAAAATAAAAGTCAGATATGATATGCCTTAAATTTATGGACAGTAATTGATAACACAGTATCAAACAAACAATGAAAGAGTAGTTTTTAGCTTTCTTGGAATTCAGGCTGCAACTCATTTAGGTAGGAAATTATAATCATCAAGGTACAGCATTAAGCTGTCCTCATTTTAAAGGAATACTTTTGACCCCTATGGCTGTTGTGAGATTTAAAAGAAAAAATAATAAGGCAAAGTCACAAATGGCCATTGTGTAGATCGTTTTAACACAGAGGTCTGATTTCATAGCTTTCATTTCACATATTCTATTCCTATAAATCCACAGATACTTCAAGACCTACAGTTGCTTTTTAGAATGGACAGGAATATCCTACAGGCACTCTTCATCAAACTGAACTTCGACAGTTTCTGCAGCTGCCATCAATCTCCACGTGAGATTTTTACTCCCAGGGCTGAAAAAAATCTGAGGGGTGATGTCTCCAATGGAAACTCTTTTCAACTATACGTAGAATATATTCAAACATTAGTTGCTTTGAAGACTACTTGATCAGACATTCCTAGTTATTTTGTCTAATCACTACACTGAACCAAACAAACTTCTGATCCAGCTGTGATTTCATGCTCATTCTTAACCTGAGCACCTTTCTACACATTTGAATGGAAGTGTGAGCTCACCTTCCAGCATTTTGTTTGCTCCTGTAACTGCAACAACCACCATTATATTCTCAGAAAGATTGGCAACTGCCATCAGCAAATCCATAATCCCAAACAGATTAATTTCCAGATCAAAGGGAACACTGCCACAAAAAAGGACTCAGTGTACAAGTTCTTCTGAGGCTGAAACTGTTGTTGGATCTTAATACAGCACACATAGCTACTGTAAACCGGAACCACTTGGAAAATGTACAAAACCCACTGGAACATCAGATTATTAAACCATGATCACAGAAGTTGTGGATGTACTGTGAAGTACATGAGCGATACAATTAGTCTACAGAAGACTGAGATGAGCAGCTTCTAAGTGGTGAAGAAGGAGGATGATTTTTTTAGTTTGCTAATATTTTGTTAGAGGCATTTCAAAGAGTTCTCTTCCAAACAGTGTTCCCTGTGAACTGAGTGGTCAGGTGGCCACCCAGGAAAGATTCAGGTGCCGCCCAGATGATTAGCAGAGTGTCCGCAGCCACCCATAGCCAGCAGCATGTTCTATTGGTGGTGCACATCAACACATGCTGTGACACACATAGCAAAATTTATTCTACCCATGGACAGAAGAAATTAGAGGGAATACCACATCCAAGTTTGAGTTAATCTTTACAGAAATTGCATCTGCTGATTTGTTTGCATTATTGTAGAAATTCAACAGCTTTAGAAGAGTTCCTTACCATTTCAAGAAACAATTTCACATTTCCTTTGACACATCACTTGAAACTCAAATGGCTTTTCCAATGCCATTCTGGTGAGTTGCAGTATTTGCTGGTGCAAGATTTTGCTTTGTTTATTTTAAAATAGCACACTTCAGTCATTCCACTTTGACAGAAATTATGCTGCTGGACATATTTACAAACATGGTTGTGCAACTATTGTCAAATTCAGCTGTTTGTGATTTGGATTTAGCATCACCCAGGACCACTTAGCTCTGAGCTTGCCAATTTACTTCATTTTTTTCTGGGTAGGATTTTTTTTTTAAATCTTTACTTTCACATCCTCTTGATCTTCCAACTCTCACTAATTGGGATGTGGGCAGTCAGGTTTATGGGTTAGAAAAGAAATAGTCAGGCATAGAGGTCAAAGCTGGAGCCAGAGGCTGGACCAGCAATAAGGATCTGGGCCCAAAGACCAGGAATTAGAGCCCAAGTCAGAACTGGAGTAAGGAACCAACCAGTGGAGCATGGCTGAAGCAGACTGGGACTACGTCTACACTACAAAATAAATTCAAAATTATTAAAATCGATTTTATAATGCCGGTTTTTCTAATTTTGATTTTGAGTATCCTCACTTCCCACAGGCTCCATACAAATTCAACACATTGCTTCCACACTGAAATCACCAAACATCGACTGTTGCAGCAGTGCATTGTGGGAACCTATCCCACAGTTCCCTCAGACCCGCATTCTGAGCTGGGAGCAGCAGCACTGTCAGTTTCCCAGGTCCAGCAGCTTGAGACATCCAAAAAACTGACAGCGCAGCAGCCCTGGTCAATATCCCAGCTCATGCTAGTACAGTAAACCTTTCATTTACTGGACTAATAGGGCTGTCCATTCTTCCCCATAGTCTGTTAAATGGGAGGGTTTACTTCCTCCTCCACAGGCTCTCCCAGCCCCAGTCCCACCCCAACTTCCCCCCCAAAATCAACCTGCCGAAAACAACCCCCTCAAAATCACCCAAAAGCACTCCCCTCTCCCCGCCAAAAAAAAACCCCTCTTAAAACAAAACAAACCCCTGCCACTCACCAGCTCCGGTGAAAAAGCTGCTGGGGGCACCTCATCACAGGGTGGGTGCCTGCCCATGGGTGTCTGGCCCCACAGCAGCTCAAGCAGCCCAGCAGTGGGGTGCCTGGACCCGCTCATGGCTAGAGCAGCCTGGCCCCTTGCTGGCTTGAGCTGCCTAGCCACAGGGTGCCTGGTCCCTGCCACTGAACTGCAGCAGCCTGGTCAGTTTCCCAGCTCCTGCTAGTAGCCAGGTGCAGTTTCCACACTGGCCTTTAATCGAACTTCTCAATTCGAGCTTGACGCTGGACCCGTCAGGTAACAGCGATTTTGTAATCTCGAGATGATAATGGTATTTTCAGTGAAGACAGTCACATGATAATATCAAGCTAACTGCCTTAAATTTGAATTCATCTCGTAGTGTAGATGCAGCGCCTGGGGCTGGGAATTAGGCAAGTTTAAAGATGGAGCAAAGCTTGGAGCATAGGCACAAGAAAGATGACAGCTGCAGGCACGTGCATTGATTAGCCAGAGATTATTTGTTGTTCTTGGTTTTAAGAACAGACTTGCCGACTTCCTTGGCCGATCAAGCCTGGAAACTGGCTAGGTTTACTGCATCTCCTCATACCTGACACTAACCATTTCTAACCATAATATATCCTCATATAAGTTGATAGAAAACTATGTTTCTCTACTTTTCTAACCCTCTCAGATTAATCCCTCTTATATTTTATAGCATTGTTCCATAAAGGATGTTTCTCACTTTCCCCGCAAAAAGAAATACCTGAACGTGGTGATGGTCAAATAGGTTGTGCAGGGGCATCATCTCTACGTTTCCAATGCTCCCTCACAGAAAGAGATAGTGAGAATGGGAATTGGGAGCTGTTTAGCCCCTTGAATCATCTTCTCCCCACCTGCTTTCAATAAGGAGCACCAGTGGATGGAACAGGAAGGCTTACTTCACCCCTATTAGCAAAAGGAGTCAGCTGAGGCCATATTTACAGACTCTGCTCTTGCACTGACCAGACTCAGAGATCACTGACTGTGCTATGTATGAAAGGGAATCAAGTGAACCAGTTTTCTAGCCAAATCAAGATGATTCTCAGGTGGATTCTCCAAAGCAGTAGTTCTAAACTGAGGTCCACAGACTGAGGGCACTGCAGGGGGTCAGTCAAAAAAAAAAGACAATGATCATAGAAAATAAGTTTTAAATAAATTGCAAAGTTACAACCAATTGTTATATTTAAATTATCTAGCAATAATGTTATTAACTGCTGTCCAAAAATCTGTGTTGTGGTTTCCTTTTTCATTTAATAAAGTGTATATATGGGCTAGAATTGGCTTTGATGTAGGTCCATGAATGGTTTGGGGGTGATCGGTGATCTGCACTAGTGAAAGAGTTGGGAACCATGGCTCTAAAGTACAACTTACTGCATGCGCAAAGACACTGTAACTTGCAATTTGTGCTATTACTATGAATGAGGATGGGAAGTGTTTACTCTATCAATTAAAGATATTTTGGATGCCAATAAGATCGACACAGGGCTAATGTTAATGCTTATTGAAAAGTAAAAAACAATAGAAGCAATGTAGCCAAATGGCTATAGCACTGAACTAGGACTCAGATGCCCTAAGATCTACTCTTGGCTCTGCTACTAGCCTGCTTGGTGACCTTAGACAAATCACTTCACCTCTTTGTACCTCAGTCTCCCATCTGTAAAATTGGGATAATAATACTGCTTTCTTTTGTAAAGCACTTTGTGATCTTCTCATGATAAGCACTATGCATCACAGCTGAATCTCTCTGCAGTAATTTATATTCATCTACAGACTTAACTCCAGTTTAAAGAGCTTCATTTGGTATGTTTTCCTCACATTTGTTAAACATCTTATAACAAAATACAATCTGACACCAATCTAATAGATACACCAAAACACACATTTTAGCGGTAATTTTGTGCTCTTCCCAAAATGCCAGCCTAACAACTCTTAACTCCTCCTCCCAACCTTGGCTGTCCTGCATACAGGTTTGTGTACATATGGAAGTAGGCAGGTTCTCAATGTGATACACATATTTTCAAGTGCAGATGGAAATAGTAACCTCATCACTCTGCTGCGCCTCTCACAAAGGTTCTGTGATAGACACTATACTTATCTCTCACAGAAAACAATACAACAAATTTAATATGCCAAAAGCAATGCATCTCCTGCACAGCTATCCCTATTAGAAGGGCTCTTGTGCACTCTTGAGTTCATTTATGCTGCTGAAATTGGCATGCCTTTGTTCAGCTGTTAGCAGTGATTATTGCTATTTTAGGGGGAATTATATTTTGAAATGAAAATGCTTATAATCATTGACAGCTCATAAAGTGCCCCTTACACAGAAAGAAACAGAACAGTGGACATGTTGCCTTACATTTGCATATAAAGGTTGAAACACTCTCATCTGGAACTCTCTCCTCCTGCAAACTCCGTAATCTGGCATTATTTCAATTAGCCAGATGACCACGAATCAGGGGTGTGGTCAAGTTTTCTGTGGTCCCATAAAATTTGTTTCCAGCCACCAGTCCTGGTTCTCAGTGTTCTATGCTGTTATTTAGCTGTAATTTACCCCAACTGTTTTTCTCAGAGCCCAGTAAGCAGTGGAAGTGTTGGTAATGTGCCAGACAATACTGACCTGCTGTTGTCTGGAAAATTCTCTCATCCAGCACCAGCCAGGTACGAGGGTGCCGGATGAGAGAGGTTTAACCTGTACGTAAACATTTCTTCATTTGGGAAAAAGTTATTAGACACTGAATGTTCCACAGAGAATGTTTCAAAATTCCAACATGCCAGATTAACAATAATTACCTTACACATCTGAACTGATCTTATACACAGTGGTATTGATTGGAGTATTTTTAAACAATGATAAAAGAAATATTTTTCCTTTGATATTACCTTTATTAATTCTCACTATGCAAGCTAAAAACACAAGCCTATGAATAAACCAGAGTAGTAGCATATTCTATAAATCTGTGAATGAGAGTTTAGGAACTTGACCCATCCCATCAATATGAATAGTGATGTCTCTACAACCAAATACACGAAACTCCACTCTGAGAATTTATTAGCGTGCATCATTAAAGATCAGTCTCAACTTAAAAACCATCTTTAAACAATTCTTCCCACATTTCTTATATTCTGAGAAATTGTATATTCACCCTTTATCACTTTGTCTTTCCTTCTGGAAGTACCCAAACAACAGAGAAGTGCAGAAATGTTGGCAATGATGCCCATCAATGCCAATGAAGGTCATTCCTAGGGACTTCAGAGGGCTGTGGATCTGACCTGATAGCCTGGATCCACATACAGACTGTACATTGCAACACTAGCTTTTAGGTGCTTCGGAAATCACTGGAACATTTGCATCCACAAATACTTCGAAGTAGCATGCACATGTAGACGCGGCTGTAGCTCAGCAGCACTGTATTCATAAGACTGATCCAAAGGACAGAGACTGAGCTAGCTTCTTACCAAAATATCAAATAGCTTATTAATTGCAGGACCACCCTAAGAGAAGGGAGACCCATGATTTAAATCCTCTCTACTTTGTCAGTGGGGGAAATTAAATCCAGGGCTCCTGTATCCTGGGAGAGTGCTCTAACATCTGGACTCAAAGTTATAAGGTAGGCTGCTTCCCCCTTTATTTTGAATGGATTTTGATTTGCTAAGCTCCCTCAGAGCATGCCTAAAAGGTCAGACCCCGCTGGAAAGTCAGGAGAAGAAGAAATCTATCTCCAGTTTTCAGATCACACGAGTTTAGGTGGGAGATAAGTGTCAAGGTGCCTAGATGGCAGTAGAAACATGCACACTTAGAAGCAGAAATATAGGCTCCAAGGGAACTCTTACCTTTAAAATATAAGCACCTGCAAGGTTAAGTGGCAGCTAACCAGGGAATTTAGTGCTAAGTATCTAAGGTTTAGGTGCCTAAGTATCTTTAAGGAGCTAGGGCTATATGACCAACTTGTACTTACAGAAACAATTATTACTCCAATATTCTAAATGAGCAAGAAACTCTCTCCCAAAACAACAAGAAGTCTTGTGGCACCTTACAGACTAACAGATATTTTAGAGCATAAGGTTTCGTGGGCAAAAACCCGCTTCATCAGATGCATGAGTGGTGGAGTGGTTTCAGAGGGGTATTTAAAGAGGGGGGTCCCAGTAAGAGGGAGGGCCAGAGCTGACAAGGTCTGTTCAGCAAGGTGGAAACCGCCCAGTATCAACAGTACTTATCAAAAGAGGAAAAAACAAGTCAGATCAGACAGGGGGATGTGAGCCTTTGTCAGAGTCTAATGGGGAGCTATTAGCACCCAGAGCAGAGAAACTGCCTTTGTACCTGTGGGTCAGTGCGCTGTTCAGTGTCATGTTGGAAGTATTCCTTGAGTTGGAGATGGCAAAAGTAGGCTTCCAGATCACCACAGAACTGTATCAAGTTTGTGGGGGTGGTGGGACAGAAAGAGAGTCCTCAAGAAAGGGCAGATTCTTCTGCTGGGCTGAGTGTGTAGTTGGATAGACTGACAATATTGCTGGGTGAGTTAAGGGTACCACTATTGTAGCCCCATGTAGAAAACAGGAGTTTAGATGGCTTCCAGTCCTTTTTGTTGTTGTTCTTGTTCTCGAAGCTACAGACTAACACGGCTACCTCTCTGATACTTCTCTCCCAAAACATTCTTAAAAACCTCAGCTTCTGTAAATAAAGTGATCACAGTCTCAGAAATGCAGTGGTTCACCTGGGATGGCTGTAAAGTAGATCAAGGTAATGAGCACTGACTTACTGTTAAATGTTAGGAAAAAACTTTGATTTCTTTCTTTCTTTTTTTTTTTTTACACTGATGAACTGCAGACATCACTATACCCAGAAGTATTCTAGTAACAGAGAGGAAGCTGTGCTAGTCTATACACTATCAAAACAAAAAACAGTCAAGTAGCACTTTAAAGACTAGCAAAATAGTTTATTAGGTGAGCTTTTGTGGGTATTCTAGTAGAAGATAAAAGAAGAGGGGGAAACCACTCCATATAACACTCATTAATACCAGATAAGTTCTCTTTTAAGAACGCTATTATTATAATTACATAAATATTACAGAATTTTGCCTAAAAATACTGGAAAATTGCAAGTCACATATGATGAATCTCATACTGCCTACTAAGCATCACAATCACCATCTTTGTGACTGAAATTAAGAGAATTCAGGGTTGAAATGTTATAGACCATAAACACAAGAGCATAAATAAGAGGACACTTATATCCTGATCCTTCAGATATTCTCCAGATCCATGATGGTGGGAGTTCACATACAATGATACTTCTAAGCCACTTTGAACGTTGTCCACATGAAAACAATAATGTAAAGGAAACATCACAAAATAAACCTCAAGAGTTCCTGGCCTCTGTTACCTCCTTGAGAAGGAGGATACAATTCATTTAAATGTATTCATATTTACAAACAATACTTGTAAGTGCCCATCCTATATTCTTTGTCACATATGCATGGGACCGGACTTGATGACCTCTGAGATCTCTTCCTACTCTAGTATTCTGTGTTTCCATCAATGAAAGCACATAATAGAATATAAAGTACTTCACAAAAATATCCAGCAAAGCTACCAACTTTTATGTCATTTCCTCCTCAACAGCCTGAAGAAGAAAAGCAGGAGTTGGAGTTTGTCTATCCCTAGGCTTGTCAGAATTTGATTAAATGTTTATCATTTGGATAGATCAGATCCATTTTTATTTTTAACCATTTTTAAGATTTTACTTTAATAGTCACAGTTGTAGGAAATCACAGTGAGTCCAAACGAAGTGGAAGGGCAGTTATTAATTGACAACAGATGATGACATTTTAAAAGTACAAGTTTTATCAACTGTTAAATTATAAAATGTTAACATGTCAAAATATCATCTTGAAATAAAATTCTAATAAGCTCTCAAGCAACCTTTTTTCTTATTTTGTTTGCCTGTAAATTTTTATCATCATCAAGGGAAATATTCTTCATTGGTTTGTGTGTGTACACTGAAACTGATATTCACCAATACAAGTCTAATTTTTCCAAGACTATTTACGACAAAGGAAGTTGCCTTTTTGAACAGTTTGGCTATGGAGCAATTGCTTTAATATTTTTATGTTGTTTCAATTCATTCAACAGCCCTTTTGATTAATATAAATAGCTAACACCAGTAAGACTGATGCAAAAATGATTTATAAAAGCAGTTCTTGGGCTATTGCCTTTGACAATGCCACTTGGATTCATCTCCCTCTGTCTCTGTGGAACTCAGTGAATGCCATATGTGGAAAAATACATCTTTAACAACTTAAGCTCCTGACGGGAAACAAAATCTTCCAAAGTTACCAAAGCTTGCAGTTTTTACTAATAAAGCAAGAAATGTTTAGAAGCAAAATGGCTGCTATTTCAGAAAATGCTGAAACCCAGCTTGATTAATGTGAGGAAATTCAGGAATATCAATCAAGAAAGAAAATAAAATCTGTATATCGATCGTGTTCCTCAGAATGAAAAAAAAGTCTGATTGCATGATTATTGGAGAGAATTAAAAACCTCCCGAGTTCTAAACAAGAGAACACACACTCTCCCTTACCAGATTTATTACCTAACATCAGAGGCAGAGTTAGTGTGTGCTGTGGGGACATTCTGATAGATATATGGCAAAATGAAAATAATACTCAGATATTCTCAAACACCGCAACACAACCTCAGCAGCACAATAATTTACGGTAGCTCAGGATGTCTTCACAAATGAAAGAATCGTGGCTTCCACTCTGCACCTTGTAAAACACAAAGTTCTGCTCAAGGAGAATTCCATATTTTTTCTGGATAGTTTCTACAATAAACAAAAGGATTTCCCTAAAAGGAAATCAAATTAACCTAAACAATGGTGGAAAGTTATTGATCTGGTGGTGTCAACATCTCATTTTCATTGAAGATGTTTCCCTTTAGAAGATACGGTATTAGAAAAGTTTGGTTCCATTTTTAAATCAGAATATGCCATAGCCCCTAAAAGGAGTAGCCAAACTTACTGACCCCCTAAGCTCAATACGACAGTCTTCAGAAGTTTAAGAGCTAGGATGCGCCTTCTGGGACTTAGGGTCTAAGCCTGCAGGAGGCCCCTGCTGAGATTGGGGCTTCGCCCCTGCAGGGAGGAAGGTGTTAGAATTTCAGCCCCCTGGGATGTGCCTGTCCAGACGCGGGACTCCTGCCCCACTTCTGCTGAAGCCCTAAGCCCTGGCATATGCATCCAATGGGGCTGAAGCCCTCCTCCCTGCTGGGCAGAAGCCAGAAGTAATATGTAAGGGAAATAGGTGGGGTCACCTCCCCTGATTTTTGCCAGGGTTTACTGATCCTGCTTGTCACTTGCTGCTGCCAGGCCCCCACTCTGCATGGGAGTTGCTGGAGCCAACGAGCCGGGAGGTCCTCCTTGGCTAGAGAAAGCAGCAAAAAGCTGGCTGCCTTGACCCCCTAAGGAACTAAAGCAAAGGGGCCTCCCTGCACCCGCTATTTGTTTGGTGCTGCCTCTCCACTCAGAGCGAACAGCTGCAAGGAGGCGCCACTGAGGAAAAGAGGAAGAGTTTGCTTGTACGGTGTGCAACTCAACCTTTAAATTGTGCTTTTCCCCTCTTAGCAGGCCACAGTCATCTCTGGCAGAAGTCCCTACCCCTCCCACTCTGCTGCAGGAGAGCAGAGCTCTCCCTGAGCTTTCCCAACAGCCTGAGTCTGGGAGGGCGTGAAGGGCCCTGAGACAGGGGCTAGGACAGGAAAGGTAGGTGGGTCCTAGCTTTCAGGTGGGCGGGCAGTGATGGGGGGGCAGATGGGAAGGAATGGAGAGCCTGGGAAGGGTAGGAAGGATCAGATGGGCAGAAGGGCTATTGTACCCTGTGGACATGGGAAGAGGGTGCCCTGGTGAAGGGAAGAGCAGGAGGGAGGCAGGAAGGAAGTGCTGCCCTGGAGAGAGGGGTAGAAAGGGAAGAGAGCAGAGGAGAGATTTGGACCCAGCGCTAGCCCTGCCCAGCCCTGCCCCATGAGGCACAACCCCTATAAGGGCAGAGCTGAGACCAGAGACCAGGACAGCAACATGCGGCACTGGTAGGAGAGCTATGTGGCCAGGCTGACAGACACCCAGTTGGAATCAAGAGTCCCATCCTGTGGATTTGGTGGGCTCCAGCCCCAGCTTGGGTGGGTCTGGATTCTAAGTGGGTGGGCCACAGACCACCTAAGCCCACCCATAGTTATGCCCCACCCTGAGAACCTCACTTTAACTGTAAAGAGCTGCACGCATCTACGAGCCATGGGTTGGCTACCCTTACCATACAAGTGGAAGCTTAGCTTTTGTAACAAATACATGATCCAGTGCTTTCAGTGTTTTGCAATACTGTTGAAGAAATTCAAGGTGCTCATACAATCACCTGTAATGCTGCAAGTAAGGCCACTGATGGGAAGGGAGCGGAACAGAGGGGATCTGGCAGTTTAAAACGACTCAGGGTTCCCAGCTGCTGCCTCCAAGGCCCTGGAGCCTCAGGCAGCACAGGCCAGGCAGCACTGAAGGGCTGGCCGCAGGAGGCTAGCCCCTAGCCCTAGACTCTGGTCCCTTCCACCTGACGCCCAGCCCCTTCCAGAGGCCCAAACTACCTCCCTTCACTTTGCCCAGGAGCCTGGAGATTCTGTAGGCAACCTTAGCCACAGGTTGACTTGCTATTCTACTCTCTCTTCCCATCCCCCCCCACTAATATGATACTGTATTTAACGGTTAGAAACAAAGAGTCCAATCATTTGCACCTACATCTATTCTTTGAAGCACTTACTAGCAAGATTAACAGACCTTTTCCATTCCCTGTGTGCTGCTCAGGGACAAAGCAGCATAAACCACTCACAGACCAGTAACTGGTAGGAATTGCTTTGACATGGAGTAGTCCCCAGCAGACACAGGCTGTTTGGGTCAAGCACAATCAGTAATAATAGTTTGTACCATGGAACATACATTTATGTAATGCTACACTGGCACTTACAAACAGCTATACATGTCTAGTCCCACAAAACCTTAGACAACCATTTGTAAGAGTTAGTTGTATTAACTTGCAATTAATTACCATAGCATCAATTCAGAAAATTTGAATCCTGTTAAATGTGCATACAGTAGACCCCCAACTTATGCAGAGGTTGCATTCCTGCACAACCCCACATAAGTCAAATTTGCATTACTTGGGGCAGCCAGGAAACTGACTAGCGCAGCAGCACTGGACGGTTTCCTGTCTCCTGTAAGCAGCACAGAGCTAGGAGCCAGGCTGGTCAGTTTTCCAGCTCCTGTCGGGGTGGCAGTCAAGCTGTGAAACTGCTCCTGGTGGGGTGGCCACCTGACTCTCACCACCCCAAATAGCAGCAGGGAAACATGCTTCTGTCAGTGGTGGCAGCCACTCCTGTCAGTGGTGGGGAGCTGGTGCCTGGCTCTTGGCTGCCCGCCACTCAGAGGTGTCGGGAAACTGACCAGTGCTGCTACAGTTCCCTGGCTCCCCTGAGTGTCAGGCAGTCCAGAGCCAGGTGCCAGTTCCCTGCCACTGACATTAACCCAAGATTCGTGCAACTTGATGCACGTATCTCGGGGTTCTACTGTATAACAGAGCTTCAGATACATTTTCCTATGTCCTAACATGTGTTAGGAGTACTTTTCAACCACGATAAGATAACCCAACTGAGTGAACCCAACAGATAAGGCCAAAGACAGTACCAAATGGATATAGTGGCTCTCTGCCTACCTGGGTGTCAATTTTTGGCATAAGTAGCTGTAATTGTTATCAACAGCATTTCCTTTGTGGTTCACTGTATGTTAGCTACAGTTCCATACCAGCTGAGGATGGCAGTGAAATCACTTTCCCAAGTGGTGATCAAAATGTCTCATTTTCTTTCTATGTGTCAGAACGGCTTTTCTTGAAAATGACTTTTTGCCTGATTGCCTTTCTCTAAAAGCCTAATAAAGCTTTTCACTGTGAAATTATCTTTTAGCACTTATAGTTATTCTTCCTTTTAATTAATAACCCAGGATATAATTACAGTAAGACATTTTAGGAAATGCAATTGTAGTTTAATAAAACACCTACGTTGTTTAAAGGCAAAGTGCCCTAGGTGTTGGTTTATTGCACAATATTTGCATTCTCTGACATGCTTCATAGCTTAGTTAACGTGGACTTTATAAATAGAAATAGGTTTTAATTATTCAGAAGGCAATGAGTGAGAATATATGTACTTATATTTTAATTCCATACATGGATTCAGACATGATTTGTCTATCTCCTCCAAGAATAAACAGAATTGGCTGAAAAAAAAATCAAACATAAAAATGGCAATAAAGAAAACAGCAACCCTGTCCCCACTTTTTAACCACGCCTCTCCCCCGCAAGAGTTAGTAAATAACCCTGGGCTTTACCGTGTTTTCTGGACAGTATTATTCTTTGATGGGGAAAGGCAACCAAATTATTGAAACAGACGGATCAGAAAAGAGCTATTGACAGAGATATCATACAAACTGCACAATGATCTTACATGACCCATATATTATTTTAAAAGCTCACTGGCTACGTCCATTACCTAGTTCCTAATATTTTGGGAGTTTATCAGCACTGAAGATAATTACAAAGGAAAAAATACAAGCATATTATCTAGGAAAATGGTCAAATATCTGCACAACAAGAGACCTGACTAAATAATACCTTTTTCTCCAGAAACCTGGGAAAACTTAAAAAGCTATACGTACACACAAATTTCTCCCCATAATGACTTGTACTAAGTGGAAAAATTTTAAAATCCCATAGTAAGACACTAACAATATTTATCTTAGGAGCCTAACTCCTAAATTATTTAATATTTGAAAATGGAACGCAGGTGGTTTGGAAAATTCTACCTGTAGTGTTTTGGACTATCGGTGAAGTATTTCACAGTATTTTATAACTGTTTCGTGTGCAGAATGAGACCAGAATACAAGGAGATATTAACCCTGCTTTTACAGCTTTCTATACGCTGTCTAGAATGCAAGCACTCATTCTTCTGTACAGCTTGTAATGATACAAAATCAGAAACAATACCCTTATTCCTCACATCCATCCCTAATCCTTGGCACTTAACCACCAAAACCATTTCAATGACTATGTAAAGCATCACTAAAGAGCATATAATTAAACTTAAATCAATCACTGGACAGCTAGGTTGTGCAATGGCAAAACCTAAGCAATTCCACAGAAATATCCCCCAGGGAATATTCCCTGTTGTTGTGTGGGGTTTTAGCTTTCACTTTTTGCATTTTGACTGAATAACACAAAATGTTTCTTGGCATTCTTTCTGCTTGTAATGCAAAGGGGTGAATCATACAGCAAGACACCTTAATTCTGCTAATATTTCTAATATGAAAACTGCCTGAATCTGTCTGTAAAATAGCAGCAGATTTTTATTTAGTTTGAACATACAAAAAGGCTGAGATATTTAGTCTTTTTAAATAAAAATTAAAAATATGCTCATCTGATTCAATAAACACACCAGGCATGGTCTTTATAGATGTAATTCCTCAAATAGGGACGTCGAAATTTGTGATACCGTATAACCCTGACAATAATCTCAGGAGATTTTCTAGTAGTCATTGACAGTAAGGAATGCAATTTAGCACAGAAGGAATCTCTATATTCGTTTTTATGGGTGATATGTGTCCTTCTGATCACACAAAGGCAGAGAAAACAGGCTTTTTGCAGGGAACTATGTGGACTTGAACCCATTCCCACTGTAGCGGGAGACTCTCTGTCCTCGTGTGCTACATTGGTCATTGCACGACCGCTTTTCATAGCCGGAACACAGGAGTTTCCAGTTATGTACGTAAGACCCCATCAGCCTTCCCTGTGACCACACCCAATGATCCCCTCCCATATCACTCATAGTCAGAGCCTATAAGGATCTCTCCCCCCAACATAGTGGTATTTACTATTCTACCATGTTACCTACCAGCTCTGTGTTTTTGGGGAACCAGAGCATGACCAGCTAGCAGCCCTGTGCTTTTTGGGGAGCCGGGGAGGGACACTTAAGGAAAACAAATCCCCTTCCCCCAGGCCTCTGCTTGAATCACAGACAGAGCACTGAAAGTGGCCAGAGTGGACACACCTAAATCCTACCAACAAGGGTGACTGGATTGAGGAAACACCCCTAGCCTCATCTGCATTGAAGACAGAACAGAAAGACATCTCCATTAGCGTAACAAATGGAGAACAGCACTTCCAAAGCAGGAACTTCACTGAACTATGGGATTCCAAAAGCAGGAAGCACTGCTTGAGGGAGAATCTCTGCTCCAGATACTAATGAACCCAGGCCTGTTCACACCCAAATTAGCCATTATCAGACCAATTCTAGTCATGGATCCGATTGATACCCAAAATACTGAAACTGCCTATATCCATTGTGAGCTCGTTCAAGGAATATCAGCCATAGCCAGGCATGATCTGTCTCTATGGCCTTGCCTCTGTACACCCACAATTCTTCTTGAACCCATTGTTCTGTCTCTACAAAAACACCTACCCTTGCTCAAGAAACTCTTTTGATGTCTGGATGCAAACTCTATATGAGTGCCATTGAGACCTCGTCATCTGCTGCCTGATTGTGCTGGGGGCTCTGCTTGTCTCCTGCCCTCTAGATCCCTGGCTACCATCACTATCTGGGACCCCCAGTCAGTGCAAGCTCCACAGAGTGGTGAGAGCTCTCCCTCCTGCTCTTTCTAGGCATAGCCTCCTAACCCTGCCTTGTGTAATTAGTTATACGTTTTGCTAGCCCTATCATTTTTAATCAGTTTATTTACTATTGCAATGTTTAAATGTATATTCACTACCCAAAAATAAATAACTTTCATTGTTACACTGGTGGCTTCTCTCTCTTTTCTTCCTCTCAGCTCACTCTTCCTCAGGGGCGCTGATTTGGCTTCCCCATTCACTCTGCCACAATGCTTCTTGTACCTAAGCTAAAAGATCCCTGTGCTTTGCAAGTGAGAATTGGGGAGGGGGTTGTGAACCGGGGTGGCACATGAGGGTGGCAGCTGACAGTGCTGTTTAACCTAGCCACTGAGTCCAACAGCACATAAGGGCCACAGCTTGGCACTTCGGTGCAACCCAGCCCACTGAGTACGGGGATATATAAGATGTCAGCTAGTAAATGCTGATTAACTGGTCCTCTCAGACGAGCTGGGCAGAGAGAGAGAGAGAGAGAGTGTGTGTGTGTGTGTGTGCGTGCGCGCGCGTGCACGTGTGTGTACGTGTACCTGAGTCCAGGGTGGGGAGAACTTAATCCTGCAGACCCTGGGTCAGGCCAATAGCTCCATTGGGAGGGACTTAGCAGAAGGGAGAAGTAAAGCTCCTTAGGAACACAAGCATCACAGGCAGCACACTGATAGAATTACTCATCTCTCCCCCCTGTAACCGCAAATAAATGAGCAGACCCCAAATAAATGGGCTAATCTGGTAACAGCCACCGATCTGAGGGTACTGCAGGAATTTCTTGATTTTAAAAAAAAAAACAAAAAACCATGACCCAAGCTCTCCAATTATGGGTGACTGTTGGCACACATGCACCCTCATGCACACGTGTATGTGTTCCCTGAATGAGTGACATGTAGGTGTACACACACACACACACACACACACACACACACACACACACACACACACAGAAGAGCAGCTGGTGCATAATACTTCTAAAGTCTGGCCATTTAAGTTAGGTGTTTAAATATCATTTTATGTGCCTAATTTTACATATCTACACTTGGAAATAGGATGCAAACCTCTACCATAATTAAGCACAAGTTTTAGGCATGAACTTCCACTGGATAGGTGAATACTTTGTAAGACCCAAGCAAACTACTTACTTCAAAGGCAACAAACCTGTTGCTGTACCTCATGAGCCATTATGCCTGTAAGGTTTGGCTGGGACAGACTGATGGCTTTTCAATGCAAACACACTGTTCCCTCACCCTATCCTCTCATGTTGTATAATCTTTCTTCATAATATCCGTCTGCTTCCTCTTACAGACTCATCAGAGCCCAAAGCCACACTTAATGGTGACAAGAAATCAGTAGCACTGTGCCAAGAAGCCCTGCAACACTGATCAACATCCATATAACTCATGCGCCAGCTCCACATGGCGAATGAGGTGATTCAATCAGCTTATTGTGATTCTTCGGTTAGTGTATCCCTGGAGAGGGACACAGTAGTTTCAACAAAAGCAACCTTAACTTCTTTTCCTCGTCCATTTCACTGCGATATGTAAAGTTGATCCACTACTTCCCCCAGGTTTTCTGGCAAACCCTTGGCACTTCAGTCTCACAGAGCAGGAATGCCTTTTCTCTCTGCATCAGCTGCACCTCCCTGATCTCAGAGCATGAAAAGCCAAAGTGCCAGTGCTGAAGGCAGCTGTCTTTCACAGTTCATCCATGTCAAGTCCAAGGGGCTTTTTGTTATTTTCCTCAAATACAATTACCTACAGTAATAACACTTTTTCACATTTTGATTTCCATGTGACACAACTGAAAATTCTTCTAGGATTGCTACTGAAACTGACTAGGTTTACAGCAGCCTGGTTGAACATGAATATTTATGTTTAAGGTTTAATCTTCAGAAAGATTATGAAGGAAAATTGCAAACCAGAAAGTGCCATTTTGCAGACATACACCACTCCAGAGTAGCAGCATAATAAAATCAGCCTGAAGTGGTTCCCCATTGGACTTAAGAGTCCCAAGTTAGACTGGGGTGAGCAATAAGCAGCCTGTGAGCCGGACACAGTTCTCAAGGTTAACCCCTGGTGGGCCACCAGACACTATTTACCTGAGCATCTACAGGTACAACTACTCACAGTTCCTGTTGGCTGGGGTTTGCCCTTCCTGGACAATGGAAGCTGTGGAAAGTGGTGGCCCACCCCACACCATTATCTGTACTCCCACAGGTTCAGACAGGTGAACCATGGCTGACAGGAGTGGCAAGCAGCCGTACCTGAGGACACACAGATAAATATAGCACTGGTGGTCTGCCAGAGGCTAGCCCTGGCAAACCACACCCAGCCTGAGCACCACTTATTGTCCACTTGTGAATTAAAGTGGTGGGAAAATTCTGGTTTCAGTTATTCCTGGTGTGCATCCAAAGTAATTTTACTACATTTAATGGGGCTACTTTGGATTTATACCAGATGTCACTAAGAGCAGTATTTAATCTTTTCGCAAGGGATGAACAAAATTGTACTGGAAATCTATAAATACTTTCAATGAATGACTGGGCTTGTCTATTCAATTAGGGTCCTTAAAGTAGGATTCTCTATTTTTAACACTGTAAATAGTTACCCAAAGTAAAGTTATGCATTTGATTTTCCTCCTACATTCTGAAAAAATTTGTGATGATCATAGTTTCTTTCTCTTTCCCTGAAATTCATCATAGCACATTAAAATTGTGTCAAGAAACATTTTTAAAAGTCAGCTACATCCCAGAAAACTAGCAGCTTTCATGTGATTCTGTATACAGTAGAGCATGACTATCTATCCAAGGAAAGAATCAAGACCTGAAATGATACTATTACACTGGCAAATAATTTGGCTTTATTCTGAGTCTAACCCAGCAGTCCTTGGGTAGCCACACTTCCATTGATTTTTCTTGGAGTTGGACCTCCAAGACTGGGTAATTAGATCCACTGCCTTCAGCTTAAACAACGCACACGTTTCAACACTGTAAAAAGGACCGAGGTACTTTATAGCAGTGATATGGACATATAGGCCAAAACAGCTGCCATAGTTCTGTATTGCCTTTCACACACATAAGCTAGGAGTCTATGAACTATTTACCGAGAGGGGAATGTTTTACAGGGCACCAGGTATTACCACAACTCTCTTTTGAGAATGCAATTTAATGGTCGCTTCCTTCAGCCACCATAAGTAAGAAGAACTGAATCAGCTCTCAATTACTGTTCAAAGGATGACACTTCTAACGAGACAACTTTTCCTCCTGGCATCAAGACTGACCTGTGCACAAGGCTTAAAAGGAATCATCTCACTTTGACTCATCCCTGCCCTTAAGAAATGGGCTCACTGTGATCTAATTATAAAGAAGAACTTGCGTTTTTATCACATATACTCCCACCTTCCACAAAACCCCTTGAAAAATCAACCAGCAAAAGAAACTTTAAGGGCACAAATTTAGGAAGTAAGGGAATCAGGGACTCAGGATTTCTTTGTGCATGAATTAATCAAGGGTCTTTTCCCACAAGCAAGAACAATTCTACGCAAACAAAAACATTAACAAGCCACTTGCTTTTATCCTGATTCATCTTCCTCATGAATTAGATAACTTTTATTTATGCCTGAGGGCTGAGCTGTCCTGGTATTCGCTGTGGACTGCCCTTCCAGTGAATTTGTTAGCCAGAGAGATAATTTAATCAGTGACTTCAATTTACCACCAGCAAATCACATCTACCATCATCACTCCCAAGAACATTGTTCTTAAGAGATACAGTGCTTCACTGTCTCACTTTTAAATACTGCTTTACCTAGTGCCCACTAGTAAAATGGCACTTTAGCCATCTCCTCCAAGAATCAATTTTCTATTACTTTACAGCCTGTCATGCATATCAAGGATGTCACAAAAATGAGAACAGCTCTATGTAAGCTCAGAAGCACTCACCTCCAGAAGGTGAGCCAAAAAAGATACAATTTCATCCTCCTTTTGGATTTAACAGGGTTGAATTGAGGGGCAGACAACCCAAGCCAGTGCAACCCCGCGGTGGTTGGCTTGAAGGGACCAGCTCAAGGTGCTGTTTTTGTTATACAGACGCTAACATACAAATTTATGGTCTTACCTGACAGGAATTGTGTGAAAATTGCACATCAAAATCATGAAATGGGCTACAAATGCAATAACAATGAGAAATAAAAGTTTAACAATGGAAGTGCGGACATCAAGCATACTCCTCACCTAGAAACCATTTGATCTAGAGCTTGCCCTGCTCTCTAAAAATCACAGAGCCAACACAGCTACAACATCACTGCAGGCTACCCAAGTCCACCCTTACAACTCTTCTTCTTGGGTCCTTCCTCCCCCGCTGCTTATTCTTCCACAGGAAGGTAAAATGTAATCCATAACGATTTACTGTAAAACAAAGTAAAAAAAGAGTCCAGACTCATATTACAATTATTGTTTGTAGGACACAGGCCAGCTTGGAAATCTGCTAGATCTGTAAATGACCCCAAGGCTCCTAACTGCTGTGGAAGCCAGACGTGACATGAAGCCTGACCCTCATTTCCAGAACGTGGTGATGCAATAATGGTTTGTAAAGGAAAAGAAAGAGAGGATGGGGGACTGATATTCTATCCATGAACAAAAAGGTTGAAAAATGCTGATAATCAAACAAAGTGCTGGCCACTGCAACAAACATTAACATTATTTTTTTCTTCTTAATAAAAATGACTAAAAATTAATTGCTCAGAAAATCACCAAGTTATTTCACTCTTTCCTGTTCCCCTAGCTTTTATTAAAATGAAAATATTTTGTTAAAGATTATTACGACATCCTTTGTTCAGAGTAGGAAGCACTGTAAGTCAGGTGTCAAATATTGTGCTCCTACTAAGCAATACTTTGTGATTTACGAATTGCTGCTGTGTAAATTTAAATTATTTTATAGTTCATATGGGCTGTGATGCAGGATTAAAAATTAACAACTTCGTGATAAAATTAAAGCAGTAATGCTTACAACTACTTTCTGATACAGACAACAGGACTCAAAAAAAAGTCTAAAGAGAGCAATACACTGATGCAAATAACATTTCCATATCCATTACATAATGTTTAAAGATCCAAATTATTAATTACATAATCTGGTAAGAAAATTATATATAGGTCACACCTCCCTTACCTAGCATGCTTGGGATCTGATAGGTCCCGAACAAGAGAACTTGCCAGATGATGAGAGATCTTTTGCACATAGACAGCCCTGCGCTCTAGGGCAGCTGCAGCCCCAACCTCCCACCCTGGGACTCTGGACCCAATCCAGGTTCCCAGGGGCTGCCAGAGGGCTCCAGCTAGCTTCTGCCCCACCCCTCAGCTGGACGCTGGATGCTGCCAGATGAGAGAGTACCAGATATGAGAGGTGCAACCTGTATAAAAGTGACAGAATTTTAACTTCTTCTATGGACATGTCTTCTTTTTACCAGATATTTTAGAAATGTGCATTGGTGCATCTGTCTGTCTCTGAGTCCATTTGTTGAATAACTCTTCCTAAATTATAAGAGCTAAGATGACCAAATCTGGTATGTAATTTCCTCCTATTGTAACTTAAAGCCAGGTCAGAGTTTGGTTGTGCCAGGACAATGGGATGTGCCTGGAATCGGAAAGGGAAGGGAGTGAAGGGAACAGTTACGCTGCAGAATGACAATATGGGGGCAGCTGCACCAGTAACAGAATGGCCAGCTGGAGCCAAGGCTTTGCATGTTTCAGGCCATCAGCCATGGGTAAGTGGGCCTAGCCTCAAACCCTCAGCCTAAGCCACTTCCCCAGCCGTTGGCCCCAGTGTCAGAACTGGGGTGGTGGAGGCCTGTTCCTCAGTGGCCTCTCTGCCACGACAACGCTGCTGCAGCCTCCCCACAGGAAGCACTGCCCCCGCAGCCATGGACCACCCGCTCGGGAGGAACCACTGGCTGGGACCTAGCAGTGCAGCTCCTGCCACTGCAAGCCCCCTCCTCCTCCCACTGGGAAAGCCACCATCCAGGCAGTACAGCCCTGACCCCTCTGGGAGGAGCTGCCAGCTGGGGATGGGGCAGTGCAGGCCCTGCTACTGTGGGCCACACTCCCAGACTGTAGCCATCAGCTGGGCAGCTCAGACCTGCTGGCCTTGGGTCTGCCCTGAGCCCCTCCCCCACCTGCCAACCACCAACCCAGAGCCTCCCATCTCCTGCCCTGAGTCCCTCCCAACCTCCTGTCCTGAGGTTCCCAGCCCTGCCCTCATTTCCGCATCCTCACCCCTTGCCCTGAAACCCTCCACACTCCAAACCCTTGCTGACTCCCGCACTCCCTGCCCTGAACCCCCAAACCAACTCCAAACTCCCAGTCCTGAGGCCCTGACCCCCCTGTCCTGACTCCTGAACTCACACACCCTATCCCAAGTCCCCTACTTCCCCACCCCTGGCCTGACTCCTGCACCCACACCCCTTGCACTGATCCCCCCCACCTCCCAAACATGTGCCCTGATTCCTGCGTCCCCCCCACTCTCTGCCCTGAGCCCCCACAAGAACCCAAGCAATACAAGGGACTCCTTCTGGTTGTGTTACAATTCACAAGAGTGAAGGAGGAAAAAGAAAGAGACAAACAGAATTCCCAGTCATTGTTAAATTGGAATCCAGCTCACTTATAAAAAGACTTCCTAATTTTGCAAAAGGAAGTGAGGACAGAGAACCCCAAGTCCTAGAACAAAGTTGCTTAAGTATTTAATGCAACATACCCATCTTTTTACATTTTGAAGAATGAAAGAACATTAAACAAAGATGCCATGCCTGGCACAGAACTCTATCCAGAATCATGAAGCTGCTGCTAGCTCTCTTCCAGTGGACTTGGGCACAGATGAACATCTGGCCTCTTATCTTCTCCAATTTCTTTACATTTGCTCCAAGTCCACTTCAGTGGGTCACTTTTATTTGACGGCCTTTAATTTCGCCAAACTCCACTATGTTCTACAAAATACTAATGCTCTCCCATGGTAATGATCCTATGATCCAATCTGCTCCTTGTTACACCCATGCAACTCCAGGCCAAGTCTTGGACTTTTGGAGGACAAATCTTGCTGCTTTCTGAAAGCTGCATTCTTTAAGGCACTCAGTGGCCTGGACCCGCATTACCTCAATGATTGCCTAAAGCTGTGTGACGAGGTCTGTGATCAATAGCTCCATTCCTCTGGCACAACGGAGCTTTCCATCATAAGCAAAAAAAATTAGTCTGCACAACAGAGAGAGCTTTGTAAGATGCCATTAGAACTGTGGGGCTAACTTCCAGAGGAACTGAGAACCATCCCAAACACCTCACCATCTTCATCTCCAAATGCAAGATGCACCATTCCTACATTACCTTGTATAACATAAACACACAGCAGTGTGTACATCTTTAAAAAATTCCCCTACCGATACAAAACACTGCACTGCACACATATTTCTCCCCCTAGGGAAAAGAATGAAAAAGAGGACAAATCACACATGACGGATGTTAAATATTGTCCCTTACTGCTCAGATACTTGGTGAAGAGGGTAGTGTAAGGACCTATGCAGAACAGAACAACAAAAAAGAAAAGCACAGTCACATCAGAAAAGAGGGAAAACTCTGGTATAAAGATGGATAGGTGCAAATAAACCCACCTGTCTTTCCAGCAAGACAATGAATAGTTAGCAATATAATTAACAAAATCAGACTGAAATATCAAAAAGTAGCGTAAAACCAAAACATAAGATCGTTTCATCTTTCATTAAACCCATCCAGAAAACATCAGACTGAATCTGAAATGTTTTCAATTCACAGAGCTAAATCCTGAGAGGCACCTAGACTCTCTGAGGGTTTGCCCCCACCAATGCAGCGGAGTGTATGTAGGATGACACTGACAGCTCTTTGCACCAGGGTACTGGAAATGTTGACAGAACTGACAACATGTAAGATCTACAATAGATTCCTAAAGGCTTCGTAATAAAGCACTGTGCAGACACTTTCCTGGAATCTTGAATTTAAACCATGAACTCTTCCCTAAACAGAACAGATGTGTATCTTTGCCCTTCTCATTCCAGTCATGTATGTAATGCTGTTCTGCCTAATTCAGCTGAAAGCTATTTTCAGCTAGATAATAGCTACATTTCTGCCCTCAGTTACACCTCCCTCCCCCATTCCACTGATTTTAATGAAGGTTACACAGGTGCAAACTTTGCATGTACACAAGGGGATTATAAAGACTTATATTTCTAATGCTGTTCAAATATACAAAGTGGAGCCCCAATAATCCAACCTAAATGGGACCCAAGGATGATCAGATCAGTGGAAATGTCAGACAATACAGGGCTGGCTGTTGGTTGCCACAGGGCTGGATGACGTGGGACTGGCTACTGGCTGTCCGTGGTAGAGCTGGCAGAGCCTGGTGGATAAAACGGAATGTTGGATAATTGAAGGTTGGATACTTCAGAGTTCTATGTATTTCTATATAATGGCTTCATGGTAATAATGCAGTTGTGGCTGGTTTGGTAGGAACATCTTTTGTTATCTGACCTTTTATTTCACCTCTAAATCAAACATTAATTTCAAGTCATACAAAACACTACATTTGTTACCCGTTCATTGTTTATGCACTAAGGAAATTATTTTTAATGCTACAAAAACTAAACTTTTCCTAAACTAATTGTTGGGCGAGACACATTTAAAAACAGTACAAAGATATCAGTATCAGCCTGGAATCCTTCTAGATATCAGAGCAGGATTATCAACACTGAAATGAAATTTTCCTACACTATCTAAATCCAAAAGTCAGATTTCTGGGACAGGCCAACAGCATGGCCTGTCCTGGACCAATAAAATGGTAGGTGAGTTAGCTGACAGAGTCATGTAGACCTAACTTAAGTGTTAAGAAAACAATCCCGTTTGAAGACTCTGTTTCACTAGCACACTGAAAATAGCCATCAGAGAGCTGGCCAGATGTGTGGATCTCAAAACAAATCTAAAAGAAGTTGTTTTCTAATACTAGTAAAACTTGCCCAATAACTAAAACACGGCATTTGTGCCCAAAAAGTCACCTATGTTCACACACAAGACTTGCATGATCAATTTTAGGCATTGATGGAGCTGTCCAATATATTAATGAAGACAATTTGGAATGGATTAAAGCAAGATTATCATTTATCTAGAAAATGAAAACTGGCTTTATCAAAAGTGATCAGATTTCAGTGATAATAAAGCAGCTTAGTAATCAAAGGCATCAAGGCACTCATTTTTTATTCCGTCAAAGCTCTTATAAGTCTATGCTTCACACAGTTAGGGACAGTCTTGCGAGGTGATAAAACCTCCTGGAAGGTTCAAGCGCCTCCAACTCCCACTGAAGGCAGTGGGAATTGAGAATGCTAAATACCTTCTGGGATCAAATCTGTAGGGCCTGATCCAGCTCCCTCCTGTGTCAGTGAAAACACTCCTAATGCCTGTGCTGGGAACTTAACTGGATGGTAAGGTAGCTCTCAGAATGCAGCAAATGTTTGAGAGTGCCATGGACAACGTATGGCATCACAGGAGGACAACTGGAATTGCAAGAAGGGGTTAAAAATCACATTTAACTTGTACAAACAGTAAACAGAATCAGTAGGGCACATATCTCTCACCCTCATTCAGCATTAAGGCTATTACGTAACTGCTCTGATATTATTTCTATGCATTTCTGGGATTTTGGAGGGGAAGAATTCGGCATCCTAACAAAGGGACTGCTTTGAGGGGCAGTCTTGTTATAACCAAGTGGCCTTTTGAAGGCTGAGTTTTGCAAAATATGCTGCATAAGTTTTTATTCTTCATATAAAGGGAAAGAAAGGGAACATAGTCCACTTCACCACTAAGATGGATAGAGAGCACTCTGTACAGCCCATGCCAGCCTTGTTATTTTCAAGGGGCTAAGAATGACTACATACCCTCTTTTCCTAGATAGCTGCAAATAGGCTCTTGTCTGTAAATGCTGCTACTGTGTTATGCTCTTAATGTTATCTGTGTTATTTATGCAATAAACTGTGATAAAGCTGTTATCCTAGAACTTTAGAGTTTTTCATGAGGCATCTGTTCACAGGATGCCAAAAAAATCCTTCAGATAAAATGCAGTACTTAATATTCTGCATTTCTACACCATGTTTCATCCAAAGGTTTCAAAACTCTTTACAAAAGTTAATAAAAATTCCTAACTCTGTAGTGGAGTAAAGCAGGTAATTTATCTCCCATCCTACTGAAAGGTTAAACGACTCATCAAAGGTCACAGAATGAAATCAATGACATAGACAGGTGTCCTTACCCTAATTCCCTGTTCTAATTAGTAGACCACACTTTTTCTTTATTTAAAAAGAAAACAAAACAATTTGAATGAATGTATTGTATTAAATATATGGTACATAGATAAGTAGCTTATCACTAACAGTAGACAAAATTAATAAGATATCTTTGAGTATTCAGTATTCATCACCCTTACATGATAAACATCTTCTTTAATAAAACTGAAAAGGGGACTTATTAGAAAAAGGGATCAGAGGTTAATGATCACATTCTTAAAAATACAGTCCCATTCAACACTCCACAATAGATGCCACAAAAGCAAATACAAACTGTCATAAGTGAACAAAAAATTTAATTTGCAGATGAGCCAACTATATACTACAGTAATAAAGTCAGTTCTTTTTGTTTCTTAATAATGAGCTGTCAGATGACAGGATTATAAAGTTTGCTTTGACTTCAAAGTTCCTCATATTGAAAGGCCTGTAAGAGACATAGAATTTATTCCCTTGGCTTCCAGTGAGATATTTTGATTCCATTGCTTAGAAAACGGAACCCAATTTTATA
The DNA here is from genome assembly GCF_033958435.1 of Carettochelys insculpta. NCBI lineage: Eukaryota > Metazoa > Chordata > Testudines > Carettochelyidae > Carettochelys > Carettochelys insculpta. The sequence continues at coordinate 96,855,309 of NC_134139.1, forward strand.
TGTAGTACAAGACAACTTTTGAAACACTTCAAAATAATTCTGTGAGAGATGCACATATAGGAAGCTCCTGTGTAGAGATCACTGCTTTGTCATAACTAGATTATTGTTTATCAAGTACAGATTTCCAATCCTCTCTGGTACCCTCTTTCTTCTTCTCCTTGCCCCAGAGCATAACATTGCACTGCGCAGCATATTGCTTTATGAATCTTCTTCAAGTACCCAATTATCCTAGTGCACCAGACTTGTCATTATCATGACAGCTGCATGCCGTGTGCAGTACATGTTATCAGAGGTGAAAGATTCTACAGGAGCACGCTCCCATCCTGCACTACGTTTCCATCACAATGTGGAGAGTAAAGGACATACATGCACACATGGATGTGCGCACATGCATATACTCAAAATACTTCATTAGAACTATCAATTAGGTCAAAATCTATTTAAAAAATAAGTTTGGTTGATTTTTAAGTGGCAGTGGCTCTGGGGCTGTCACAGACTAATGGTGTTCTTCCTGTATAATTTTTGTAAACATAAACATGGAGATGATGCAGGCAATTTTAACAGAAATTATTTATAGATATACACCTGCCTTAAAAATACATACAGAATAAAAAAGTGTTTGTGTGGGGCTTTTTGTTACTCTTTTTTAAAATAATAAACTCTTTCCTCTATTTGAAAATACTATCTTGAATGGTCCAGGTGTGGCAGCGAGGGGAGAGGATGGAGTGAAGAACTGTTTGAGGATTCCTGTTCTCTAGAAATGTGGGAGGCTGAACACAGTGGTCTGACCCAGAACATATCCTGATATCTGCATTACAATGATCCAGATTTGGCACCTGCTTTGGAGAAAACAATTGATTCTGTTCTTCTCTCTAAGGACAGGATCCTGCAGTATTCCAAGTGCCCTCGATCCCCTTTGCCATCAGTGCAGCTAAGGCTGTGAGGAGGCACAGTGGCAGCCCTTGGTTTAAAGTGGTTTCCATTAGGGATGCTAAAGGTTAAGCAGTTAACCTCACCCTAAATTGATCAGGCTTCCTGTTTACGGTTAACTGGTCGTGGATGGAGCAGCCCTGCACCTGCTGCAGGAAGGAGGTTGCTCCAGCCCCACAGGCCTGTCACGGGTGGGGGTATGCCAATCAGCCTGGAGTAGTCACCCCAATTCCCGGTAACCCTGGAGGAGTACATCTGGGAAGGTGGGGAGGGCAGCTGGGGAGGCCAGTGCAGCCCATGTGGACTAGAGTGACTACACTGCCACAGACAGGGGCTGCTCCAGCCAGGCTGAAGCACCCCTGCCCTTGTACTCTTGGGATGGGCTGCTGCAGACAGGGGGCTGCTCGGTCCAAGCTGGAGTGACCCCCAGTCACAGCAGTGCCAGGGGCAGGGACATTCCAGCTGGGGTGGAGCAGCCTCCCCAGCTACCACCCCACCTGTTTAATCAGTTAACTGGTTAAATCTTGTGGGACTTTACATCGCTAGTTTCCATCAGACACAGTTTTGCCCAGCTCCTAGGATTAGAGCTCCATGTTTGTCATGGAGGTTGTAGAAGTCACAAATTTCATTACTTTCCACAAGCTCAGTGACTTCTATGCAGCTGGTGTCGCTGATCCCAGGGAAACCAAAGCTGCTGGGGCCAGGAACAGCCACCTGGTCACTGCTGGAGTAGCATCAGACCCAGCTAGTTAGGGAGCCCCATAGCCAACCACACTGGCTGTTGCTGGAGCAAGCTGGGATCAGCCCCTCCAGATGCTGCTTGGATGGTCTCAGGCAGCTGACCCAAAGGACTGCCTTTGCAACAGTCCCAGGGTCAGCAGGAGCAGGCACAGCTTAGTGCCCCCCGGCAGCAATCCTGAGCCAGCTGGAGCAGCGTCTGCTGCTGGCCCCAGCTCCCTCTCAGTTGGTGGCTCCCCCAAGGTTCCCCCAGAAGAGTGGCCTCCAGCCTTCTCCCCATCCTCAGGGGCACCCTCCTCAGCAGTGTCTCCCCACCAGGTAAGATTTAGTCAGGGGGTTTTATAGGATAAGTTATGGACAGGCCACAGGCCACGCATTTCTATTTATTGCCTGTAACCATCGTAACTTTTATTAAAAATACCCATGACTAAATCATAGAATTTCCTATGGCTAAGGGCATCTGGCATCATGCAGGAAACGTTCAACATCCCTCATAGGTAAACATCCAATGCAGACGAACTGTTTACATTTGTATACCATTCCTTATAGACATTTATGCTTATTGAGGGTGTCCCCTCTTCAGTTTTTAATTGTTCCTGGTAAGCCACTGCAGACTCTTATATGACCAAGAAACTCATTATAGCAATAAAAATAAAAACAAAAAATCTCTTTTTCTACCTTCTCATTATTTATGAGTCTGACAAGGTGGACATACCTTGCTTTACAGAAAGCATGCTGAAATTAACTCTCCCCTTAATCCACATGAATTTTACATTTTAACCAATGAATAGTACATGTATGGGGAAATAAATATTATATTTAATAGGAAACAAATGTAATGATTCTTTTGAGAGAGAACTAGTTGGAGAGGAGTATATATCATGATAAGCACTCATCATTCAATATTATTAGCTCTGTCCACATGGCAGTACTATCACTAAGGGCAAATTAATGCAACTTGACAACTCTGGCACAGTAGTCTAACACATTGGTTTCTAAATATGTTGCCCTCTCTTTTCAGAGACACAGATATAAAAACAAACACAAACACAAAAACAAAAACAAAACAAGAAATCTGGAAGGAGAAAAGAGAGGAAGGAACAAAGAAAAAGTTCCCTGTTCTACTTTGTGAAGCAGCAAAGAGGCTTCAAAAGTGGATACTTACTAGCTGGAGGGTAATACAAAAGACAAAGCCCCTCATTTTGGGCCTAAAGTCAAGACACAATTTTCCTTTTTAAAAGTTTTGTCTTTTCAGTGCAATACTCTGAACTTCTCATCAGCAATACTCTTTACTTTGTCACGATAATGCTCTTTTTAAAATTGGTGTTTCAACACAAAGCTCCACTGTTAAAGGAACTCTAATTGTGGGCGTAATTTTGCAGGGATTTATCTGGGAATGTGACATGATGAGTGTAAGAATTTACTGCATTTCGTACTGGACGAACAGATCTTTCATACATATACACGTGATGAAATCCTGCCCAGACTGGTACCTGTTGCTCTTGCCTCAGTGCTGTGGCTGAGCAAAATCGGCTGCACGTTAATTACAGGAGCAATGCTGTTGACAACAGGGCAGAATGGCTCAGATAACACAGGACATGGTAGAGAGTACATGCCGTCACTCATGTGACCAAAAAAAAAAAAGAGAGAGAAGAAGAAGAAGAAGCCACACTGTGTGCTTCCCCACTGGAGCAAACACCCCTCCAGGGCAGTGTTGAGCTGGCTTGGCTACTTCATTCTGTTCCTAGCGACTGCGCCAGCAATAATTTGTGACTCACGTTTCTCTTCTGAGCAGGAGCTAGAGATAGGGTCTCTCTTTCCTCTTTTCTCTCACTAAAGCATCAGTGCAGCCAGAGGAAGATTTGCCTCTAACCTACACTGCCCTTTCAGAAATTAATGAACTGGATAAAATCTGTAGAAATCCTCAACTTCAAATGAAAACCTTTAATAGACAACAAGAGAAGAAAAACATCCAATGGCTACATTTATATTTGTAGGAAAGTAAACTACATGCAACTCTACTTCATAACTAGTCACACGCAAGACAGAGTAAAATATCAGACAAGTTATTTAGGAAAAAAAAAGACAAGAAAAAAAGGACTTAGAGCATGTTATTCTTGTACTCTTCAATACCCGATCCTCACTTAACGAAATCCAGAGGCATTTTTCTGTCACCTTTTAACGATTCACTAACACCAGTTTCTACAGAGAGCCAATCTTCAACCTACTGTTTGAAATAGCTCATATCAGACAAGAGAAAAAAAATCACAATAGTGCAAAGGTTATCAAAAACAGATAAGAAAAAGAACAACCAAAAAGAGAACCTTAAAAGAAAGAGCATAACATTAAGATTTATGACATGTAGCAAGAGGCCTGGCAGGAAACAAAGCCAGCTGTTAATCAACCAACCATAAAGATGTATCTTTTATAGCAGGTATTATGACATGTTTGGCTGTTTAATGGCAGAAGGTTATCAACTTCACTATATGTTAAACACCTATAAGGTTTTCTTTTTTATTTTATGTATATGAATATATAATAAAAATTATCAAGAATTATTTTACCATTTTCATTGATAAAGATTTGTTATTTCTTTGTAAATATACAGATTTTCCTTTAAAAGTACCTAAGAGGCACATAACAGCAGTGGTTTTAATTAAACTGAATATACATATAGTTTATACATATAGTTTAACACATATCTTAAAAGTCAAGTAAAATCACCTAATTTTGAAGCTAGGATTCTGAAACATAAAATGCAAATCAGAATTTCACTTATTAAGATGCACTCACGTATGTTTTGACTAATGTGATCTTTTAACTGTTTTCAATTAAGTCAGTAAATTATTCCCATTCTTTTTCAGTGTTGCTATTGCTTTGCAAACCAAGCACTCATTGACTGGTGTGACAAGGTGAGTATTCTGCCAAACACCTGAAAAAGAGCTGATATGAAGTTCAAGGACTGGATTGAGGCTAATATGCCTATTTTTCAAATTCAAGGGGAGTTTAAAGCATGCCCAACATTTAGTTCAGTTTAATTCTGTGACACGGCCTGCATATTTAAACATCTTTTTGCATCTGTTCTGTTTCTTCCTTGGTATTATATTAATTCGAAGTCTTAATTCCTGTCAGAGGGATAGCTGAGTTAGTCTTGTGTTGTGTAGTGAAAACAACCAAAGATGTTAGAATCAATGGGTCGGATCTTCAACCCAAATGTGTCTACTTTGCACCATTCTGACAACTCAAAGCACTTACAGACTGACCAAGATGGCCTGCTGGGAATTCCCCTATTTGGAGAACTTCAGCTGGCACAAAGCTCATGCAAATGTTAGATACTCTTGCTCACTTTCCTAGGTTGAGTAGCTGTCTCAGGGCAGGAGGGAGCATGACTGGCACATATTCTTACTCTTGCAGTTAGTTTTGTCACCCATGTGGGTTTTACCTGGATAGTCCAGTTTTCAGTTTCTATGTCTGGGTGCCCATGTTTTGACTGAAAAGTCTAACGGAAAAGGGGACTGGCAACCCTCAACGGAACCTGACTCAAAAGTTCTGTTACCACAGTATTGAGAGAGGTGCTCAGCCAGGGTCACCTCCTAATCACAGCTGGGCTCTTTGAGATGATCCAGCGAGCAATGGTGGGGGGGAGGAGAGGAACAAGTGATGGAGCAGGGTTTGTGCAGAAGAGACAGGGTGGGGCAGGGCTTTTTCCAGAAATTCAGAAGGAGACAACCCTGCTTGCCATCCATGACTACTGCAGTGGCTCCTTGAGATTCACTGTGGGATGCCACAAATTAAAGCAATCCTGAGCTGCCTGTAAACCCTTGTAATCCTTAGGTCTATAGGGTTAGCATCAAGGGCAAATCAGCTGGATCTAACAATCAATACAAAGGCAACTTGCATGGGAAGCCTGTGAAACAATTTTTAGCAATGAAAAACAATGCTCCTATATTTATGTACATATGGAAAATGATTTAAGAGTTTGATTTAGCCAATGAGGTGACTCAAAGTAATTGGTGATATGAAAAGCATTTGCATTTGAAGGGGACATTTCTTTATTAAATCTCCAGTCCTGCAAACCCCCTACACAGTATTACGCTGGAAGAAAATGGAAGTTCCCAGCATTGGCTGGAGGGATGTTAAAACAGTTAACTGTTTAAATGCTAGCACTTAACTGGTTCATCATTTTAATGAAGAGCCTGCTTCCCAACCCCAGAATGGCTGCGGCTGTGGGGTTCATACATGGCTGTGAGGACCAGCCATGGCCGAGGTGTTCTACCACCCAGCCTGCTGGCCCGTCCATGGCTGAGTCTGCTTTGGCCTGTCCTCGTGCTTAGTGGTACGCTGAACAGTTAATCATGTAACATTCCTAACAGGGACAAGAATGTATACATGCAACTTCAGAGCCAGACACTGTCCACAAATCACTGATGTCAATGGGATCTGTGCCCAAAGATCAAGAAAACTCTACATGACTTTGAGTGCTGCTTCAGGAATGCTTCAGGCTTAGCATAAGTTGATTGTAATTCTGATTAGAACTGAGCCTGTTTTTGAAGTTAGGCCTATTACCTTTTGTTGCTTTCATCATCCTTCAAATTAATGATAAGATTTTCAAGATTGAAAAAGGTTGCCTTCAAGTACACTTCAAAACTGGCTTAGTATGCCACAGGAATTCAACAGGAAGAGTAATGTTTTTGTATGAAAACATGGGGAAAGGAGTACATGTGGTTAACTTTAAAGTATCGCAAAATAATATTTTCCCACTGTCTCAGATGCATATAAAGGATTAGATTTATGACCTACATTCATGTCTTTGTGAGGGATTTTTAATTAATATTAAACAATGTAATTAGTATTAAAATAATTTTAAAAAACAAAACAAATCCACTTACAGGTTGAACAAAGATGACAAAAATGGATTGCCACAGTGTTCCACCTCAACACAAATGACTGCGAATACAATGCTCGTGTAAGAAATCCAAGATTTTCAAAACCCTTTAGTAGAATAGGTAATACCAACAGATCGTGAACTGTGGTTCTACTCAAAGAGAATTTAGTTCAACAGTAGGAGTGCCCACCTTTTTTCTAGCTTTCACTTCTATTCTTTTGCATGATGTTTCCTACCCACCCCATATATCCCCAGTTAACACAAGGAAATCCATACATAGGAGGAGGGGGAAGAGGATAAAGTAAAAGGTATTTTTGAGTATGTGTATGTGGGTACATTTGGGAAGACACAAATCCTTCAATTCCTGGCTTAAATTAGTCTTCTGACATTACACAAATGAGAGCTCTTTCATCCATTGGGAAATCAAATGCCATTATAAGAACACCCACTCAAAGTATCAAATCCTTAAGTAAAATCAATGATAAATTTACACAGGTAAAGCCACAGAAAACATTAATGCTACTGCCTGTTATAATACCATGTAATATAACAATCTTTATGTTTTCATGGCAGTATTCCGGTAATTAACATTACCATGCATTACTTAGAATTTCTTAACCAGAGTAAATGCAACATACAAGAAATATTCAAATATATTAGTAAGAATTGGTCAAGTAACTAATCTTGAAATTTGCCTTCATTCATAGCTTTAAATAAAATGATTTTCCTATCCAGTTTTCTGTTCTCTCCTATTCTGAATTTATACTAAAATTGACATAGAAAAAACCGTTAGTGTCTGGGATATTTTACATTAAACTCTTAAATTCCAATCTCTCTCCTTCCACCCCAGACCCAAAATAGCCTTGTGTTTGAGAGGAGTTTGGGAGAAAAGCCATCTTCTCACTATGCAGCACTAGCCCAAACCCCTCAGATGCCTCCACTCTATGGGGCATCAGGATGGATATGTAATGTCTGGTGAACCCACAGAACAAGATAGAAAATGCTTTGGCTTGTGTCTCATCTGTCACTTGCCCATAGACAATGTGTGAAAAGTGCAAAGGTCACACGCACCCTCAGCATCACATCCACCCTACATTCGCCGTCAGCATCATGCCACTCCTGATGAGTGCAAGGGCTGTCCTGACCCTCCCCCTCAGTGGCATTTCCAGATCTAATATTGCAGAAGTCTTTACCATAACAAAGAAAGACCTTCAATTTGCTCTGTACAATTCAAAACTCAGTCTTAGTCAAGGGGAAATTTAGAGACAAAATGTCAACCAAATCCAGTGCTACCTAATATGCAATACAGGCAAAGATCATTTGCGACATTCACAACAAATTACATTAAACATGTTAAAATGAGTGATGCAAACTAGGACAAGGCAGGGCTTGCCTTTAAGAAGATTATTTCTACCGCGTTCACAACAAACACTAGAAATGCCTTTTGTCTTCAAAGAGCGCCAGGGCTGTCTGGGGAGCTGGGCTGGGATTTCATTTTTATCTCCATTTCTAAAGAAGAAAGGTGGGGGGAAGAGACAGTTGCTCTACATTAGATGAATTACATCCAACAAATGGCAAAACAAATTGTGACATGAAGCCCTACGGTGCATTGCCCAATTGCTTTTCAGTCACGGGTTGGGGCCGAGTGTCATTTGGCTATTTGTTTCACGCTAACAGTTGGACACACTTTTTCATGGTAAGCTGCCTCCCTAATAAATGATATTTGACAGCATCATTTATAAATCTTCTCCGACAGCAAAACTGAGGCACTATAGAAATCTGAAAATGTATCTGAAATACCTTAAGGGGATGGATAAGAGTGAGATGAGGGTTATTTATCTGCCTCCATCTTCAACGTGTATACAAACTCCCCTATAAGAAAAGAACCTCCTGTCCCACCGAGTCCAGTCCTCTGCTATGGTGGACAACCTCTGTCATGTAATACTATACAGAGTAGCAGCAGATTCTGCTGCCATTTGCATGCCTCAGTGCCCCCAGAAGAACTGTGTCTGCTTTGGCCACATTCCTACTTGGTGTTGAAGTTGGTACATGTCCCTTCCTGTGTATGTGCACATGCACACACACACACATATATTTCAGTGATGTCGGTAACCTAAGACACACAACAGATTATATTATTTGACTGCAGAGATGTATGAAATTATCTGAGTAAACATCAAGGTTTTTCTTTCCTGAGTTAATTCTTGTCCACATGGAGACTATAGGTGTGGAGTTATATTAATGCAATTCTTCTTCCAATTGAACTGGCCAGTGAGTGAAAATTGGATAATCAACTTTAAAAGCAGACGAAGTTCATTTCACAATTAGTTTGTGTGGAGATAGGTTTGTGTGGCCACATCTGCACTTTACATTAATTTTTCAATCCCTCCTATGTTATCCCACTCTGAACACTGTTTCATGACCAATATTCAAAATATAGATCTTATTCATGTGAGTGAGAAATAGCCACCATTTACTGGCAAAAAGTATAACACACACACCTAGTAGGCATGGTTCACTGTCCCATGTAGTGATACTTAGACCACTTCCAGAGAGAAAGAATGAGCCTCCTCTACAGCCTTAGTTGAAAGGCAACTGGCTTTTAGCTCCAGCTCATGCGCTAAGCCAAAGAGGTGCCAAATTCACTTCTGTCTGTTAGTGTTGCAGAAGAAAGCTTTATTTCTTTGTTCAATTAATAAAACACACACAAATGGTCACTCAAGATTTAAAGGGTTAAATAAAGCCAATATAACTAAATAGCATCTCCAGGATTTTAAAAATAACAATGGAAACCAGGGCACAATTTCTCAATTAAATGGCAATTGTGCAACTCCCTTAGTGCCTTTGAAAATTTCAGGAAGTCTGAGGAAGCAGATCTTTGCCCACAAAAGCTTATGCTTCAAAATATCCATTAGTCTACAAGATGCCACAGGACTTCTTGTTGTTTTTGAAGATACAGACTAACTCGGTTACCCCTCTGATATTTCAAAATTCCAAGTCTGTAGCTTAGTCACTGAACAGGTGGTGATGGGAAATTCCAATAATTGTTTTTTTGCAACACAATCTAAAACAAATAGAAAAGGCCATTTCCTCCAATCTTCCTGATCTGATCACAACTGAAGGTGATCATACTGTGTAAGTTCTATGCCAGAACATGAAACTATTGTGTGCTGTGTGTTCTCAAACATTCTAACATTCAGTGAAGGAGTTCTTTAGCAGCTCTTATAAATGCACTGTACTCAAGTTTATATCTAATTTATAACCACCAAAAAGATCTATTTAGCCTTGAACAAGACTTAATAGAAGTACTTTGTATGTTATGTATATTGCAAATAGTGCAGCACTTGATTCATTTAGATTTAAAGTAACCTACTTGCCTGATGTCATGTTCATCTAAAGACAATTATTCATTTATTTCAATTTTTTAAAAGTATGCATTTACGTTTACACTGTTAATGTGTCTAAATGGCCATCATAAAACACAAGCGTAGAGACACAGCACATTACTACAGAAGCACAAAACTAACAAAAATTTGCATCAAGTGTTGGGAAGCAATAAGAGCATTAAATTATATTTGTAAATTCAGCTATTTAAATTTTATTTGAAAATGCAATAAAGTCACTTCAGTGGAAAATATGACAAAACATTCTTTCAGGATAAATCTTCATCATAAGAAAGTGGGTTACTATGGCAGTATCTTTGGTGCATTGCAGAAACATTAGCCAAGATTGAGTCATCTCTACTCCATTAATGTGAGGTTTAACCTGCAGTGAGGTTAAGTGCAATTATTTTTTAAAAGGCTGTTATATTCCAAATGATGAACAAAAGTCACTGGTGTGAAGACAGAAAATCAAGCAGTGACTATTTCTGCCCCATCACCAAATGTATATGCATATTTGTTTTGTTTTGTTTGTGATAAAAAGGAATGTTTGCTTTCGTGGGCAAAGACCCACTTCCTCAGACTTCTTGGAATTTTCAAAGGCACTTAAGAGAGTTGTATAATTGCCATTAAATTGAGAAATTGTGCCCCGGTTTCCATCGTTACTTTGAAAATCCTGGAGCTGCTCTTTAGTTATATTGGATTTATTTAAACCCTTTAAATCTTGAGTGACCATTTGTGTGTTTTTTATTAATTGAGCAAAGAAATAAAGCTTTCTTCTTCACCATTGATAGGTGGAAGCAAACTAGGCACCTCTTCAGCTTAGTACATGAGCCTCTACAGTTGGATCTAAAAGCCAGTTGTCTTTCAACTAAGGCTGTAGAGGAGGCTCACTCTTTCTCTCTGGAAGTGGTCTAAAAGTGCCACTACATGGGGCAGGGAAGGGCAACATTTCACTGAACTCTTTTATAAGATGCACCTCAGGGGTTCTATCCAACTAATTTGTTTGGGTTTTCTTTAAATCTGAGTATTGATATGTTGTATAAACATATCTATATGCTTTTTCCTTGTGCCTCTGAAGAAAATATTGGGTTTTGTTAGTTTAAAATGACAGTGAGATTTTCTTACCACTTATCGGCTACGTCTACACGTGCCCCAAACTTCGAAATGGCCATGCAAATGGTCATTTCGAAGTTTACTAATGAAGCGCTGAAATGCATATTCAGCGCTTCATTAGCATGCGGGCGGCAGCAGCGCTTCGAAATTGACGCGCCTTGCCGCCGCGCGGCGCGTCCAGACGGGGCTCCTTTTTGAAAGGGCCCTGCCTATTTCGAAGTCCCCTTATTCCCAAAATAAGGGGACTTCGAAATAGGCAGGGCCCTTTCGAAAAGGAGCCCCGTCTGGACGCGCCGCGCGGCGGCAAGGCGCGTCAATTTCGAAGCGCTGCTGCCGCCCGCATGCTAATGAAGCGCTGAATATGCATTTCAGCGCTTCATTAGTAAACTTCGAAATGGCCATTTGCATGGCCATTTCGAAGTTTGGGGCACGTGTAGACACAGCCGTGTCAGGAGAGAGTATGATGAAAATTCAGAAGAATACTTTTGTGAATTTAAGAAAACTTTGGAAGGATTATTTTTGTTTATGCCAAAATCTGGGGGGAAACTTTGGCACATTATACACAGCATTTGGACATCCATGGGAAAGAGTTAGTTGCAAATATTTTCCCTTCTAATCCTAGCAGTTTTCTAAAATTCCATGAAAAAGCTGTTCCAAGAATATAGACACATTCTGGGGTCACGAACTACAGGTCAGGGAGCATTTCTTATCATTGTATTATCCCAGTTACTAGCAGGGATGATGTTCTCAATTTGATTTTGACAAACAGAGAGGAACTGGTGGAGAATCTGGAAGTGAAAGGCAGCCCGGGGAAAGTTACCATAAAATGATAGAGTGGATCAATGGATTTCAAGAAGGCAACTTTAGAGGACTTACGGAGTTGGTAAATAAGCTACAATGGGAAGCAAGTTTAAGAGGAAAAAACTGAAGACAGCTGGCAGTGTTTCAGAGACGTTATTAAGGCACAAGAGTGAACTTTTCCGCTGCATAGGTAAGACAGGAAGTATAGCCAGAGGCCACCCTGGCTTAACCAGGAGATGTTGAATGATGTAAACATCATAAGGAGTCCTACAAGAAGTAGAAACTAGCTTAAATTACTAAGGATGAATACAAGCAAATAGCACACGTATGCAGAGGCAAAACAAAGGCCAATGCACAAAATAAGCTCAAACTAGCTAGAAACGTAAAGGATAAAAAGGAAGCATTCTACAAATATATTAAAAGCAAGAGGAAAACCAGGAGCATGGTAGGGTCATTATTCAATTAAAAGCGAAAAAAAACAAAACAGTAACTGAAAATTTGGAAATGACAGAGGTGTTTAATGACTTCTTTGTTTTGGTTTTCATCAGGAAGATTGGTAGTGAATGAACACAACATCATGAATGCTGGTGAAAATGAGGTAGGTTCAGAAGTTAAAATGGGAAAAGAATAAGTTAAAAGTTACTTAGAAAAATTAGATATCTTCAAGTCACTAGGGCCTGATGAAATGTACCCAAGAATACATACGGAGCTGACCTATTAGCTATTATCTTTGAAAAACCATGAAGAGAGGAGAGAGTCCAGAAGACTGAAAAAGTACAAATATAATGCCCATCTACAAAAAGGAAAAGCAGCACAACTCAGAAAATTACAGACTAGTCACCTTAAATTGTGTAACAGGATAGATACTTGAGCAAATAATTAAGGAATCCATTTTCAAACATGTAGAAGATAAGGTGATAAGTAACAGCATGGATTTGAAAACAACCGATTATACCAAAACAACCTGATCGCTTTCCTTGACATGGTAACAAGCTTTGTGGATAAGGGAAACACAGAAGATGTGGGGTATCTAGATTTTAAAAAGGCATTTGATACTGTCTCACGTGACCTTCTTATTTACAAGGGAAATACAACCTAGTGGAGCTACTATAAGGTGCATACATAAATGATTAGATAACCATTTCTAGAGCCCTGCACAGATATGAAACTTTTATGCGCATCACCTCTGTGTCCAAAAAATGAGCTGCAGACATCTACGCTGACCTCTGTGGATGCAAATCCCCACAGATATGAAGCATATATCTGCAGATTTGCACAGCTCTAACCATGCCCTGAAAGTAGCTATAAATGGTTCACAGTCACATTGGAATAGCATGAGTGGGATTCTGCAGAGATCAGAGTTGGGTCTGGTTCTGTTCAATGATTTATCTTCTAATGGCATAGTGTGCTTATAAAGTTTTGTGGATGATAGCAGCTGGGAGGGTTTGCAAGTGCTCTGGAGGTTAGGACTGTAATTCAAAATCATCTGGACCAACTGGAGAAATGGTCTGAGGTAAATAGGATGAAATTCAATAAGGACAATTCCAAAGTACTCCACTTGGGATGGAAGAGTCAGTTGCACACATACAAAATGGGAAATTCCTACCTAGGAAGGCATACTGGAGAAAGGGACTTATGGCCCATTGTAGATCGCAAGCTAAATATGAGTGAACAGTGTAACACTGTTGTAAATAAAACAAAAATTGTTCTGGGCTGTATTAATGGGAGTTCTATAAGAAGAACACAAGATGTAATTCTTGTATTCTACTCTGCTTTGACTAGGCCTCATTTGGAGTATTGTGTCCAGTTCTGGGTGCTGTGTTTCAGGAAGGATGTGAACAAATTGGAAACAATCCAGAGAAGAGCAACAAAAATGACTGAAGGTTGAGAAAATATGACCTAAGAGGAAAGATTGAAAGAATATTCTTCGTTTGGAAAAGGTTTGCTTAGTTTGGAAAAGAGAAGACTAAGAGGGGACATGCTAACAGCTTTCAACTACCGAAAAGGCTGTTACAAGGAAGAGATTAAACCGCAGAAAGGGAGGTTTAAGTTGAACATTAGGAAAAACTTCCTTATGGTCACGGTGGTTAATCACCAGAGTCATCCTGTCCATAGGATGGTTCACAGTAGGCACTCCAGATCCTGCACTTTGGTAGTCTCCACAGCCACTGCCTCAACAGTCCTATGGATGGGACCTAAGGGGCCCAGGGCAATCCCTGGAAGATTACCCGGTGGGTCTAATGCAGGGCAGCAGCCTGGGTCACAATCACGATAAGTGGGTATCCAGCTAACTAATATCATGTTGGATTATGGATGTTGCCGGACAAGAGAATGCAACCAAAATTCCATCTGAAAAAGAGGAAGTTACTGCAACCATGAAGAATGCAGAAGAAAGGTTTGTTTTCTCTTTTGTTCCTTAAAAGAGAACCACTAGTCTTCTAAATGTGAAGAAGGATAGAGAGGAGGCCCCGAGACTGGAGAAAAAGAAACACAAGTTCTCTGTCTATTTTGCTTTAGAGGAAAAAACAAAAAACCTCCTAAGAGAGTTAATAAAGGAAACATTAATTTAGATTATTAAGGAAACCAAAGAACAAAGAGACCAAAAGCAGCTACTCTTTCTGCTAATGTTGTAGATAAGGACAACTGCTCTCTCCGTGAGAAGCCAAAGGAGGTTGAGAAGGAAGTGAAGTTCCTCTGCCTGTGCAGTGCTAGATAGCCTGGAGGCAGACCACATGGGAGGCAGAGCACTTGCGCAGTTTCAATGGACACTGCTACCGGAAATCTCCAATTAGGAGTGCAAGAGCGCACATGCACCTACCGTGGAACACCCATGGGGCCACTACTCGAAGAACTCTCTGTTTAAATGTTTTGAGTTTTATTGTTTCTTTAGTTGTGCCTAGTGGAAGAATTTTGATTGCTACCAGTAAATTGGTATAGCTCTCGCTCTCTCTCTCTCTCTCTTGCTGTGGTTATTTATGTAGTAGATTATACAACTGTGATAAGATAACAGGCAAATTCTCAAAGTATTACTGCAGTTCATGCTTCCCCCTTTACTTCAAAACAGTGTCTTCTAGCTGCCACCAGCAGGGGCAGATGAAATGCAAAGCTGCACATCATTTGCAGACAACTCCAAAGGCAAGTGTCATTACACTAAAGAAGGCTCTAGCTTGCCGTTTCCATTATGCTAGTTTAAGGGTTATTTCTCTGAAGTAACGCTGTTCTAACCATTAGAAAAGGTCACCAGGCATGGGCATCCTAGAATGATGAAGGGAATTACAGAATTTTGAGATGAGAACTAAGACAAAAGACTTTGTATAATACGAGGAGGAAGGAAAAACAAAACTGTAAAAAAGCACATAGCACAATAGATCAGGGGTTCCATAATGGTGCCCTGTGTCCCAAACATGATCCGCAATACAGTCCCAAGTGGTCTGCCAGTGTTACTGCATTAGCCAGTCAAGCTCTTAGTAAATCTTTAACACCAGATGACTCCTGTAATCTAAGTAAATGCAATGTTTTGAGATGTATATGTTGGCAAAATCTGCAGTATGTCAACTTTAATTCTCACGAGTATAGCTGTGCATATCATTGCAAGGTAACCTAGCAACATACACACAGTCTGCCATTTACTACTATAAAACCAGCAAGCAGTATTTCAATATGACATGGACCAATTTATTTTTCTAAAATGAGAAGGGTGTACTGGTGGAAAGGATAACAAAAGTCCCAGATTATTTACAGTTTCATGAAATGAGCCAGCCAAAAAAATAAAGTGTATGAAAATATGATGGTTCATCCTAAATTTGGATTCTCCTTTACCAGACTGAATGTGTACTTGTTGCCTCAGTGTGTTATAAAACAGCTGTTTTAAATTTTTATTTACAATATTAATCTAATTATTAGAAGGTGAGTTGGGTCTTTACTTACCCAGAACAGAAATTCAGATTTTCTCTGAAAAAATTGAAAGCACAATATAATACTTAGCATTGGACAATTTTTTTTAAATCAACAAATAACACAATGCGTTCATGCAGTTTTGTTAACACATACTGCTTACTGTTCAGGTTCACACATTGTACATTTATACCTCGTGTTTTCCAGGTCTGAACACCACTTTTTAATGTCAACATATTTTAAAGTGCAGTTTTACTATAAGTATTTGGTTTCAATGATCTTGAAGCATTTCTTTGAGGGCATATTATTAAGGATTTTTATCTCTACAACTGTTCACATTAAAAAAGAAAAGGAACTATGTATATTGTTTATTTAGGTTGCTGTAGATTATGTGTAAGCAATAATCAAAATTAATAATTTTTCCTCAATGTTAATACAGTAAAATTCCTTTAATCTGGCGTGTCTGGGACCAGACAGGTGCTGGATTACCAAATTTTCTGGACCATTGGATGTCACCCTAACCCCCATACCCTAGTTCAACCCCTGCTGTCACGGCTCACCACTCCTGCATGTCCCCAGCTTTTTCTCTACCCTGTGCTGCTGCAGCTTCTTCACCACCCCCCAGGCTTCTCAGTTTCACCACCCTGTGTTTCTCAGCTTCTGCACCCCCACGCTTCTTGGCTTCTTCACCCCCGTCCTCCTAAAGCTTCACCTCCCTGGCATGCCCCAGCTCCAACCCCTGCACACCCCAGCTCAACTCCACCTGTTCGGTACCCCCCTGCAGCCCTAACCCACCCCAGGCTTAACCCCTCTGTCCCACTCCCATGGCCCAAACCCACCACCCAAGCCCCCAACTTACTGTGAACTTTGGGGTACACGTATCTCACGGGATGCAGGGCCATCAGGATTTCTGGACCCTCAAAGGCCAGATTAAAGCAATTTTACTGAAGTGTTAATAGTGGCTCACAATGCCTGTTAGCAGTATAGATGGGCCATACTTTAGAGCAGGGGTTGGCAGCCCTGAGCGTGCATGCCAAGAGTGACATGCAAGCCATTTTTGCATGGAATGTAGGTGGGAGCTGAGTCCTGTCCCTTCTCCACCTACGCAGCTCCTTGCAGTGGCTTCCCAGCTGGGGCAGGTGGCAGCTCCAGGCCACTGGAGATCAGGATTCCTCACCTGGGTCCATAGGTGGCTCCCAGATCACAACAGCAGCAGCAGCTCTTAGTTATCAACTTCAAAGCTCTGAATTGCCTATTCTTTTTAGCCTTTCCCTTGATCTCTTTCCTTGTCTCTGTCTCTTTAGATCATGAGGTCAGCAGAGCAGTGAATGCCCCCTTGAATGTTTGAAAAGTACTTAGCTTTGTGACATTGGCTTCTACCATAAATAAATTAAACAATAATAATAATCACTTCAAACTCCACGCACAGTAACATGCTAAATCCCTCAAACTAACTTCTACAGCCCAAACAATGCGAAGTAAATTATGCCTCACAGATTATGTCAGTGAGCATCTCCTACCAAATTCTTGTCCTACAAATACACAAAAATGCCTTAAACATGAAAGATCCCTCAGACAGAGAAGAATTTTAGTGTTCAGATCTCAATAAAGAAAATATAAATCTAAAACAGATACAGCAAACAGCATAAATCCTACATACATTAAGAAAGGAAACAATGAAAACAAAATATTTCACTTGGAAAAGTCCCGTTAGATGATCAAAGGGGAAAAAAATCCCTGAAACAACCCCTTGTCTTCTGAATTCACTTTCCCATGTGTCTAAGGGAGGCCACTGCCCTTTGACTCATATGGGCTTCATCAATATTGGGAAAATGAGACATGTTAGAAATGTGTCAGCACATTTTACCTAACACATGCATCTAATCTGAGTAGGCTTTGAAGGATTAGAGTTTGGTAAATGACAATTTCACGAAGCACACATAAACCAATGCAAACATATTTCCCTCACAATTATCAAAATTTATAAATATACAAGGTAAGAAAAAACTCTCTTTGAGAACTTACTTGATTTAAGGATATTTGCTTTGTAAATTTTGACATTTAACTGTTTGAATCTCAACCTCTACTGTCATCAAACAATATTGACTGGCTCATAGATATACATATCAAGATATATATATAGATATACATATACATATATAGATATACATTTTAAAAGATAAAATCAATATTAGTTGTCATCATTATAAAAATAGAAACTTAGCTAAGCCTAAGAATATGCACAGACATCACATTTAGAAATATTTTAATTGTTTGTGGTTAACCTTGTGGGTTATCTTTACGGATCTGTCTACACAGGTTAATTAATTTGGATAAGGAAGGATGTGAAATTAAAGCAGGATGTCTACTCCTGACTACCTGCTTTTGTGGATGTTTTATTTCACAATAAAAAATGCCTTGCGCTGAATTAGTTGAGTGTGTTATCCAGCAATACTAGGGTGACCGTATTTCCCTATGTGAAATACAGAACACCTGGTAAAATTGCTTGGAATTAAGTGAGTTCAATAGCAACTCATTAGAACTATGCAGTATAAACATTTAATATAATATTAAGCTGACTGAGCACCCATTTAAACCATGTACTGCATTCCTGGAAAAACACTAGGTAAAGTTTAAAAATATATATGTACCTACAATTAAGTGGTTCTTGATTTAAAGAAGCGCATGCCTTGTCTTCATCCTTCTGTCCTCTGGAGTGTTGGCTACTAGTGTGAGGGCCAGTAATGAGAAAGAGGGGTGCAGCAGCCAAACCAGGGGACTGGGGCATGTGGGGGAGAGCTGGGGCATGGGGGGAAGAGCTGATGGAAGTCAGAGCTGGGTGTGTGTGCCAGAGGGCAGGAGAGAGGGATAGGGGGTGATTTCCCTTCTAAACCATTAACACCCATGCAAAGTGGGACAGCCAAACTCCCTACCCCCCACCCTACCTCTCCCGTCACCTCACCTTTTCCACTTCCTCTGGAAGGGTGGGGGGCTGTGGCTCTGGCCTTTGAGAGAAGGCACAGGCAGAAAGAATGGAGCAGGAGGTTAGCCTCGCCAAAGGGGGGCAGGGGCGGTTTCACCTGCCACGCCTGCCTGAGCAATTTAAAAGGGTCTGGGGCTCCCAGGCCCTTTTAAATTGTCGGGGTCCTGGGCACTTCCGCCTTTGCCACCCATCAGTGGGCCAGGCTGAGCCCCCTCCCACACTCCAAACCTCTGGGCTCCCACCTGGAGCCCCCTTTTGCTGTACCTTAGCCCTTTATCACAGGCTCTACCCCAAAGAACGAGCTCCTTGCTGGAGCACCCTCACCCCATCTCATGCCTCAGACTTCTGGCCCAGCTTGGAAACCCCATCCCATATTCTTTTTATGCTCACCCCAGATCCTAGCAGGCCCCAAAAATCTAACAGCCCTGGCCTCCAGGAGAATTAATCCAGCCCTACCAGCCCTTCTCCATGACTCACCTTCCTTGTCTCCTTCTTCCTACCTCTGCTCCCTCCTAAGCCCTGTCCCCCATCCTTCAGGAAACCCCTCCACCCCCAGAATCCCCCATCTAACCCCCGGCCTGGGTCAAGCTGCCCATTACTTCACAGACGTGCTTGCTTGCCACTGCCTGTGGGCTACCAAGCAAAGTGTAACTCCCCAGCAGCTGTCCCCCTGTTACCCACCAGAGGGCTCTGCCCTCCCTACCCAAATCCTATTATCTGATAGAAGTGTTTAGGGTGGTGGTGGGGGGGCGAGAAATATCTGACACGCAGCCTCCTCTGTCTTTCTCTGGCAGTGTGAGCAGAGTGCACAAACAGCCACCCAGCCTGACCCCTTGGCCCCTCCTCTATCTCCTCTTCATTGTCCCAAATAATGCAGGCAGCAGTGTGTTTAAACAATCTGTTTAAAGGGCCCACCCACCTCTTCCAGCCAGCTCTCTGAACAGACAGACCCGGCTGCTTAAAGAGCTGTCTCTTTAAAATTCAGGTCCCTGCTTTGCACTATACAGGACAATTAGCCTTTTAAAAAAAAAAGGGACAGTCCCAGTTAAAACAGGACAGATGGTCACCTTAAGCAATACCTATTCTAGAGAGATGAGTCCTTAGTGCTCAGGCATACTTAATAGGTTAACTGAAATGTTTTATTTCACATTTTCTAATATGATGATTTTCCTAACACAGATATCCTCATATTGCTGACTATCTTGGAAAACAAAAAGCAGTCCTGTAGCACTTTAAAGGCTAACAAAATAATTTATTAGGTGATGAGCTTTCATCTGATTCTAATCAGAATTTTCCAGAGCTGAAGAAGTGGGTCTGTCCCATGAAAGCACATCACCTAATAAATTATTTTGTTAGCCTTTAATGTGCTGCAGGACTGCTTGTTTTGTTTTGTGAAGATATAGACTAACACGGCTACCTCTCTGTGTCTGCCTTGCGGGAGAGAAGGGAAATAAAGAGGAGAAAAAGGAACAACTAAGCCCCTTAGGTCTGCTAAAGGAGAAAATGAATGTTACTTTTTTATTCCACACAATTGTTACTTTATATTGTAAATCTCTCCTATTTGCTTTTTCCTCTAGTCAGTTACGAAATGCCAATCATACCAATCCAAATGTGCTAAAAACCTGCTCTGCTGATGCTGAACTGGCTGGATCGGTGGAAAGGTCACTAAAAATGTATAGAATTTTGAATCCTATTATAAGGCAGTTGGTGGTATCTCGAAGAAAGGTGGGAGCACTGGGTCTAAGCAGAGTGTCCTATTGTACTTTCTTCAATTCTTCACAAACATGCATTTATGTTAGAAATCTGGATTTTAAACAGCAGAAGGAAGAAGAACAGAAGAATTGTTCTATCAGCCACATTTCTGTCTCCTCTATTTCAATTAGAGCTGATTAAAAATGTCCTTGAAAAAAGTTTTGTTCTGAAGGACAAACTGTCAAAACTTCAATTTGTAATGGAAATAAATTTTAAGAAAAAGTCACATTTCCAGAGAAGCCAATGGAATTTTTCACATTCTCAGATGCCCTCAGGAAAGGCTTTTATGTGTGAAATTGACACACGCTTTCGAGACATGCTACTGGATTAGCAAAGAGTCTGGGCACTCAGCTACACTGCCAGCCCTTCACCTCCCCAATTATGGAAGTGGGAGAGATGGACTTATCCCCCAAGAGCTTGGGAAGTAAGTGGAGAGGCAGAGTGGCCCAGTACACTAAACTTTTGTCAGAAAATTTCCAAGCATACATATGCCATTTGCATTTGGGATCAAGTATGCCAGCCAATGAGGGGAAAGGTCCCATAACTACTCTGAATATTCATTTTGACCTGTGTGTGGTTCCTGCTTTTTGGTGTTAGATCTAGCAAGATCTCCACTGAACAGTGTCCTTAGCCTGTATTCTGGTTAACCTCCTTAGTAATCTTAGTGCGGTTCTGTGTCATCCCCAGTCCTACTGATGGGGAGGACCAAGGGGGCAACTGTGCCAGGACTTGGTGATTTAAAACAGCCTGGGATTCCCAGGTGCTACTGCTCTGAGGGCTGGAGGGGGAGGCACATTACGGCACACTCCTGGTTTCCCCAACCCTGCCCCTTCTTCCTGAGGACTTGCCCAAGAGCACAGAGCCAGTCCACCCCCATCTTGCCCAGGGGCCCAGCAAGTCTGTCAACCCCCATGGTAATCCCTTACTATGTCAATTACATTCTATGTTTTGATCATTTCCCTTTGTTCAGTGCAAGTTTCAACATTAATCAGAGAGCAGAATACAGCTGCAGCAGTATCATCTTCTGAGCAACGCCATCTTCCATGCATCACTGGTGGGGCCCTACCAAATTCACAGGCATGAAAAACATGTCATGGATCATTGAATCTGGTCTTTTGTATTCATGGGAGGGGACAGCGTTTCTCAGACTGGGGGTCCAGAGCCAAAAAAGGAGTTGCAGGAGGTTATTTCAGGTGGAGTCATGGTATTGCTACCCTCACTTCTGTCCGTTCAGAGCTGGGCAGAGGCAGCCCAGTGGCTGTTGGCCAGCATCCTGGCTCAGAAGATAGCACCCCACCAGCATCAGTACAGAAGTAAGTGTTGCAGTAACACTGAATCCCACCCTACAGTAACCTTGTTAACCCCCGCATCTCTTTTTGATATCAGGACCCCTATAATTACACCACCATGAATTTTCAGTTATAAATAGATGCAATCATTAAATTTACAAAATTTTAAATCCTATGACTGTGATATTGACCAAAATAGATCATGAATTTGATGGGGCCTTCACACTTGGTGCATCCCTCTGAGCTATTAGACAGGTCTATACCCATCAGTTCCCTTCATGCCTCATCACCTCTCTTATAATTATTTAAAATATTAAAAGTTTTCATTCACAGACTAATCAGATTGGAATGGTTCTAAAATCAAAAAACGCTGACATACAGGTTATACTCCCATTCAAGAGTACAGTAGTTCCTCAATTTACGCAAGAGTTGCATTCTCACGCATCCTCGCTTAACTCAAATTTCATAAGTCTGGGACATGGGGGCATGTTCCCTGGCAGAAAGCATGTTCTGCAGCCAGGGAAGCAGCAGGAGCTCCTGGAGCTCCTTTTGAAAGATAAGTCTTGGGTTCGGGAGAAGGCGTTGGGGAGAGTGAAGACTGGAGGCGGGTTGGGGTCATGGGATGGAGACAGGGGGGTTAAGCCTGGGGTGGGTTAGGGCTGCAGGGGGTGGGGAGTGGAATTGAGCCACAGCCATGCATGGCAGGGGGTGGTTGAAATCGGGGTGGGGGTTGAACCAGAGGTGTGCATGGAGGTGTTGAGCCAGGGGTGGGGGAGGGGGTTGCACTGAGGTTTGCGGGGGGGGGGGGGAGTTGAGTCAGCGCTGCATGCAGGGGTAGTGAGCCAGCAGGGGGTTTGAAGTGGTGCCGGGGTGGAGTTGAGCTGGAGCTGTGTGTGAGGGGTGGTCAGCCAGAGCCAGAGCCAGAGCCAGAGCCAGAGCCATGCGCGGGTTATGAGTGGGGCGGTGGCTAAACCAGGGCCGCACAGAACCAGGTGGTTTGAGCCAGGGCCGGGGTCGTAAGATTATGAGTTGCACTTAACTCATGTTAATGTGAGTTAAGCGCAACTTAAAATCGTGCATTTCGAGGGTTTATTGTATTCTCTTTAAAAAAAACCAAACAAACCCTGCAATTTTCCCAAACCTGCCACAAATGCAGAAGACTCACAGAAAAGGGAGATGGCAGCCCAATCTGTTGATAGTGCAATAGTGCAGTAGATCAGGGCACACTCCGCCTCCCAACCCCGGCCAATAGTCTGTCTTGTCTGTTTAGACTGTAAACTCTTCAAGGGAAGAACTGGCTCTTACTATGTGTCTGTACAATCTCTAATTCAACTGGGCCCTAATCTCAGTTGGGGCCCCAAAATGCTACCACAGCACAATTAATTAATTAAAGGGCTAGGAAAAGTCCTCCTGGATCATCTTGTCCATTACTTTCTCAGCAGAGACCTGTTCCCGCAATCTATTTTCCAGTCGAATTTAAATGCCTCCATGGATAGGACTTCTGAATCTTTCAGTTAATTTGTGAAAAGCAGAGTGGTTTATGTTTTAAGTACAATGTATCCTTATCTAAGTCAATTTAAACCACCAGACTTGACTAAATAGAAAGAAAATATGGTTAATGTAGTGGCGCTGCTTATGATATTAACTGAGCAGTATCGTATTCCTGATGCCTACATTTGCCATATTCTGGGATCTGTAACTAACAGTAGGAAACGGAGCAAGTTATAACTGTAAGGATTCTGCACAAATTATATTTGACTGACAGCACACAGTCATCATGAAAATGTACTTTCATTGTACAGGAAGTTGCTCAGATATCCAGAGGTCTTCCTAAGTGAAAGTAAGAACCATAGATCCTTTATCTTTTTTATTTCCAACATTTTTAAAGATGTGACAGATCAGATAGATATATATCTAACTTAGAGAAACTGTGCTCATGTAACAGTATGTGGGCCTTTGTGGATCAAACAGCTGCTCTTTCTGTCACCATGTCTGACCCTTTTTGTGTGCTTTTAGCAACTTGAAAAACCCACCAGTTTTCTTCATGCCATATATAAAGGCAATGAAACTGTCACATTTCTTTCAGCAACTAGCAATTATCTCTGGTATCAGACACAATACACTTGGACTTATTCAGCTAAAGGAGAACAATTTTAACTATGGACAAGAATAATTTTGCAAACTTTGAAAGCTGTTGAAAACAAAAGCACAGACAGCTAAGAAATCCATAGGTGGAGCTTAAATCAATGAGGCACTGAATGTTGAAATACATGGTCTGCACACTCAGCGCTTATTTCAAAATAGTGCTATCCCATGTCCCAACAGCACTTATTTCAACATAGTTTTTTCAAAACAGGTGCTATTCCTCCTGCAGTGAGATTTACCAATTTTCAAATAACATATGTGCTATTTCAAATGTATTTTGAAATAGTGTGTGCATAGCGTAGATGACAGCAAAGTTATTTTGAAATGACAGCTGTTATCTCAAAGTAACTTGGCTGTGTAGCCACGGCCTCAGGGTATGGAATGCATGCTGGAAGGCTCTTTGTGAGATGTAGAGGTGTGAGCTAGTTCAGCAAACCATTGCAAGGCACCCAAAGTTGCAGGACAGAGTTATAGTTCTTTGCAAAATAACACATAACCTGAGATGTTCCCAACTCTAGACCAATCCTATCCCTTCTAAGAGTCCTAAAAAGCAATGTTGTCCGATTTCAAGCTCATCATAACACTTCTTCCTTTCGTTTTTCCCCTCTCCCTCCTCTCTCATTCTCCAATCAGGCCTTCTTGCATGTGGCATTGCTTAATCCTACCACACCTGATTCACAGAGACTTAAATACAGGCTCTATCTCCTGTTGCCACATGCCTAGTGTCATTGGCCATTTCTACACAGGCCACTTCCTTTGGAAGTGGCCTGCTAATACAAGGAGTGAAAGATGCTAATGAGGCATGGATGCAAATTCCCCATGCCTCATTAGCATAATGTCATGTGATTTGGAGTCCAGAAAACATTCTTCTGGACTCGAAAATGCCGTGTAGAACCACGGTCACCGGGGAGGCGGTTTCCAGAAGGAAGTCCTTCTTCCAGATGCCCCTTCTTCCCAATAATTTTTGGGAAGAAGGGGCCTTCAGAAGAAGGACTTCCTTCCAGAAGCGCCCCCCAACCCCGGGACTGCGCTTCTAAATGGCGTTTTGGAGTCCAGAAGACTGTCTTCTGGACTCCAAATCATGTGACATTATGCTAATGAGGTGCGGGGAATTTGCATCTGCACTTCATTAGCATCTTTCACTCCCTTTAATAGCATGCCGCTTCTGATGGAAGTGGCCTATGTAGAAACGGTCATCCACTGGCCATGTTGATGATGCTATGTTTGGGCTTGCAAATGCAACACAATCAAAGTGGATAGCTCCAGACTGCCCTGCAATGACTTGTTGAGGTATGTCTACACTGAAGTGTAAGCCTAGACACAGACTTAGGTTCAAGCCCAAATCTTCCTTCCATCAACACACAAATCTCTTGTATTCCAGCTCAGATGCATGGATGTAGGTCCCCATGAAGGAGCAGGTGTGAGCCAGAGCTAAGACAGGACACAGAGTACTAGCCCTATCATTGTGAGCATAGGTGCAACCCTTCTTGGTCTCAGACTGAAGACCTTGGGATCTTCTCATTGTATAAGTCTACTTCCTCTGCCCTCTTTCAGTCCCAAGAATTGCCAGTTGACGCCAGGGAAATGGAAGCCTTCTTCTAGTTTGGCAGCATGGCATTTACCTCTTCCATTTAATTTACTGCCAAGCTGCAAACATACCTTAGCAGAGGATTTGGCATTTGCAATGGATATTGACCAGAAACCATCGTTTACACAGCACACTCTATGATGGTTACAGGAACACAGCTAAATTTTGGTTATTCTGTGAAGTGAACCCAGCAAAACAACAAATTTCAAGAAGAGCATGAGGAATGACCATGCATACCAGCAAATAGTGAAGACGTTTGCGGTCTTGGAAACGTCAGCTATGTCTACAGCATAAAGTCCATTTTAAGGCACTTAGCTCAATTTTACAATGTCACTGTCTTCACTACAAATACCATTAGGTTGATTTTAAGGAGTGCTATGGCTGACTTTCTTGTGTTGACCCTCTGAGGTGGTGTAACGCCAAGTTTGAATTTAAAAGTTCGAATTAATGCTAGTGGGGAAACAGCATTACTTTAAACACATTTTATTGCCCTCTAGAAGTGTCCCACAGGTAACCCACAATGCCTCACAGGTGTCCGTTCTGTCCATTTTCACCTCTGCTGCTCTCCAGGGCTACGTCTACACGTGAAGCCTACATCGAAGTAGCTTATTTCGATGTAGTGACATCGAAATAGGCTATTTCGATGAATAACGTCTAAACGTCCTCCAGGGCTGGCAACGTCGATGTTCAACTTCGACGTTGCGCAGCACCACATCGAAATAGGCGCTGCGAGGGAACGTCTACACGCCAAAGTAGCACACATCGAAATAAGGGTGCCAGGCACAGCTGCAGACAGGGTCACAGGGCGGACTCAACAGCAAGCCGCTCCCTTAAAGGGCCCCTCCCAGACACAGTTGCACTAAACACCACAAGATCCACAGAGCCGACAACTGGTTGCAGACCCTGTGCCTGCAGCATGGATCCCCAGCTGCAGCAGCAGCAGCAGCAGCCAGAAGCCCTGGGCTAAGGGCTGCTGCCCACGGTGACAATAGAGCCCCGCAGGGGCTGGAGAGAGAGCGTCTCTCAACCCCTCAGCTGATGAACGCCATGGCGGACCCCGCTATTTCGAAGTTGTGGGACGCGCAATGACTACACGGTCCCTACTTTGACGTTGAACATCGAAGTAGGGCGCTATCCCCATCTCCTGATGAGGATAGCGACTTCGACGTCTCGCCGCTTAACGTCGAAGTTAACTTCGAAATAGCGCCCGACGCGTGTAGCCGTGATGGGCGCTATTTCGAAGTTAGTGCCGCTACTTCGAAGTAGCGTGCACGTGTAGACACGGCTCAGGTGTACAAGAAGTAGGTAAGGGAAGCCCGGGAATTTGAATTCATTTTCTTTCTGACCCACATGGATGATGCACTTCAGGAGCCATCTGTCACACATAGCCATCATGACTACTCAGGATTCTTCTTATCTGAGTTCTCAGGATTGCAAAAGAGCTCCAGCGTGGAGCCACCATGAGATCCTGGATCTCATTTCTGTCTGGGGTCAAGAATCTGTGCTCAGCAGACTGCGAATCAGCAAACAAAATGCAGACATTCATGAAAAGATTTTGCAGGGCATGACCAAGAATGGTTACACCAGGGATGCTCAGCAATGCTGGGTCAAAGCAAAGGAGCTCAGACAGAACTATCACCATGTGAGAGAAGCCACCAGGCGATCTGGGGTATCTGCCAAGATGTGTCGCTACTATGAGCAGCTGGATGCCACTCTTGGAAGGGAGCCAACTTCGCTCCCTAAGGCTAACAGGGACTCTTCAGGAGACTGTTCTCAGGACTCCGGTGGGAGACAAGAGGTGGAGCAGGAGATTGATGTAGAGGAGGATGCTGACATTCAGCAGGCAGTTAATGAAGCTGATCCTACCAGCCCAGAGCTCTTCATCACCCTTGACCCAGTCCCCTCTGACACCTGACGCTCCGTGGTCCAGCAATGGTGGAGAGGGCTGTTCTGGTGAGTATTATTTCAGAATGCTACAAGTGGGCTGCACCTAGGTTGGGGTATAAGTTTACTCCTGTGGAGCACATTTTTTAAACTGCTCAAGTGAGTTGTGACTCAGGTGTAGTGGATCCATGTCCCTTAGTACAGCCTTTTAATATTTCTGGGATTTGAGAGCTTAATTCTTTTTGCAGATCTCCATAAAGGTCTCAGCCAAGTACTCTTATTTTTTTTATTTTTATTTTATTTTTCACATGATGCTTTTGGGAACGCCTGATTTATTGCAGCTTCCACAATAGCATACCTTGCCATGCCAGGCTACCCGTAAGTAATCTGGTATCACGGCACCACACAGCATTCTAGCAAATCTTCCAGCCCTGTGCTCACACAGTATGAGCATCTTTTCTTTTTCACTTTGATATTCTTAAGAGGCTGATGTCTCTTTTGGCAAACAAGAAGAACTAAAACAAGTTTAATTCAAGTGTTTTGCACTGTTCCCTGGCGATTTAAATTTCCCAGGGCCGCCTTGCCACACTACATGGCTGGCAGGCTCTCCATCTCCCCACTCCATGCAGCTGGCAGACTCTCCTGGCCTTCTCCTCTCCCACCGTCTTTAAAAATTGTCTTTCCCCACTTTAAATGGCTTTTCCCCTGCACAGAATTTATGAGAAGCCACTGAGAAAGATTATTTTCCACACTTTATAGTTTCAGGGATGACCCCGCCCTCAACTCAGCCTGCCATGCATCCGGTGAGCTGAAACCCCCCCCCGCCCCCGCCATGCAGCTGCAATGCTCTGCTGACACTGCCCCCCACCATCCTCAAGCTGACAAGATTTTACTATGTCCACAATAAAATGGTCTGGATAACTAATAGCTTCTGTTCTGCAGAGGTTTACTCACTGTCATCCTTAAGAAGCCAAAAGTGGCCTTGGAAAACAAAAGTTGCAGTGATTGTCAAACAGAGAGCCATTCATTCCATGTGTAAATGCTCTATGTTACATTTAAAAATTGCATCTAAATTTTGACCAACACTGTCTTCAACAGGAAGCACAAGTGGGGGCAACAGAGTTGCTGTGATAAGGTGAAAGAAAAGATCCAAACAAGACCTCACACTGCAGCAACCTGAAAAGGCAGACAGGGAAGCAAGCAAGCAAAAGCTCCCACTGAAAGAAAGTGGACCCAGCAGTACGACAAACCATGCTCCAGTGCAAGAACAAGGACTCAGCAGAGCTCCTGACGGCTGTCAGGGAGCAAACCGAGATCCTGAATTCCATGCTGGAGCTGCAGAGGGGCACCCACCACAGGACTCTTTATGTGGTCTCCACATCCTGTTGCTCAACCTCCCCTCGATATTGCCCAACCCCACCTTGTCAGGGTCCCCAAATACATAGGGAGGGCAAGGACAGTCTCTTGCTCCACACCCAGGACCTCTTCACACTGCAAAAGACACACACTCCACCAGACATGACATCAGGATTCCCTTCTTTTTCCTACCTGCCCCTTAACCCTCCCTCTTCTAAATAAAAAGAATGGTTTTGTGAAAACCACACTGTCATTTATTGGTTCACATGATGATGCAGATGGAGGTGCATAAAGGTCAAGCACACATCATAAAAGTAAAGCACACATCACTGTGGGAGTATCAGTGATGCAGTATCACAATAGTTAAATGCAGCAGACTCATGTGGCCGTCTACTCATTCATAAAGCTATTTTTCAAAGCTTCCTGCTTGCTGCTGCTTCTGCATGTGCATTAGTGAATGTCCTTGTGTCCAGCTGTGCATAAGCACTGGCCAGGGCATCTGCCTCTGCAACCCAGGCCAGCATGAATTTTTCCTCCTTTAATTCACAAATGTTGCAGAGAATACACATATGGCAACCGTGGTGGTGATATTAGTTTGGAAAAGGTCCAAACAGGTCAAAAGGCACCTGAATCTGGCTTTTAAACAGCCAAGGGCACATTCCACCACCATTCTGGACTTGCCCAGCCTGTAGTTGAAGAGCTACTTGCTGCTGGTGGTCCAGGGTGCCTATGTATGGCTTCATGAGCCAAGGGAGCAGAGGGTAAAGCAGGGTCAGCCAGTATCGCCCAATATCACTATGGGCATCTCCATGTCACCAATCTTGACTTTCTGTTCTGAGAAGAAAGTCCTATCCTGGAGCTTTCTGTACAGGCTGGAACCTCTAAAGATGCGCACGCCGTGCACCTTTCCCAACCATCTCACTTTGATGTCAGTGCAACCTTTGTGATCCACCAACACTTGCAACACCATGGAGAATTACCCCTTGTGGTTTATGTACTCTGAGGCCAAGTGGTCTGGGGCCAGGATGGGGATGTACATTACAACTATAACCCCACTGCATTAGGAAACCCCATGGCAGCAAAACTGACCACTATGCGCTGCATATTTCCTAAAGTCATGGTCTTCCACATCAGATGGTCACAGATTGCACTAGCTACCTGCATCACTGTGATACCCACTGTAGATCTGCCCACCCAGAAGTGATTTTCCACTGACTGGTAGCTGTTAGACATTGCAAACTTCCACAGAGCAACTGCCACTTGCTTGTGAACTGCAAAGTAGGTCTCAGTTTGGTACTGCAGCACTTCAGGGCAGAGGACAGCAAATCACATAGTTCCACTATGCAACAACTCTAAGCTTTTCAGGATCCATGCTAGTGCCATGCAGTGGTATGAGCCACGGGTAGGCATTTGGAAAACAGCCCAAAAAGTGGCACAAAATTCCATGGGCCTGACATTTGTTTTTCAAGTAACAGAGGGGTGGGGGCATAGCACTCTGGGATGATCACATCAGACACCCGCAAGCTCTTGTGATGTATTTCTTCCCCATAAGCCTCTGGCACAAAAACCCAGAATGCAATGGGGCAACAGCCACTGTAGGATAGGTACCTACAATGCATTGCTGATGCAGTTGACCTTAGGTAAAGCAATGGAGACACGCTATGTCGACTTTCTGGACATCTGTGGACACTCATCTTCAACTTTATAAAATCTAGAAGTAAAAAGTTTACTTCAATAAATTTGACTTTATTGCATTGCATAGATGTAGACTCACTGGAGTAATGAACAACGCAGAGAATATAGTAAATGGCTCTAGGCCACAAGTGGACAAAATGTAGACCACGGGCCAGATGTGGCCTGCCAAACTGCGGGATCTGGCAAACTGCCATCATCCCTGCAGCCAAGGAGGAGCCTAAAACAGTCTCTCTGTCTTCCATGCACGTGTCTTTACTCTGGAGGGTCAGGGTGAGCTTCTCATAAAACTCTAGACATTTTGCTTTCTTCCTGCAAAAATTCTGGACCCACTCCTGGCCATCGTAGGTGATGTGGTCCCACAAGTCTGTGTCTGTGTGACTGCTCCAGAAATGCCTGTATACATAGAGGGCATGAACAGCTATGCCAAGCACTATGAGCAGCAGTTGCTTGTTTGAGTCTGCCATGTCTATGTCACCTCCTCCTGCTCCATCACTAGCTCTGTCAGATGCTTTCAACAGATCACAAAACACTGCCACAATGTCCACCAATGCCTTGTGGAAGCCATGTCCATTTCCTAATTCAGGAGTGAAATTACAAGCAAGAGAAGTTCTTCAAATGGTGCTTCCACCAGGTTGTTGGCTCTGGTTGCTGGGAGGCACAGTCCAAACTAATAGCTTGCAGGATGTGTTGGCGAGCTGTTAAAAGGTTCCTGTAGCATGGGACATGACAAATTTTCCATCACTACATCATGAACAAAGGACTAGAGAAGCCACTTTTGGGGAGAATGCTAGAAAGCATGGGGTATCCTTGGTTGGACTCAGAGCTGTGAGCCTGGGGTTCAGGCCCAGGTTAAAATACAACATTAAGTTTGGCAATCAATGTCAATCTGTGTGGGCAATAATTTTATGAGGAGGGGACTCCAAGATTTTGGGAAGTGGTCAAGGGCTGCATTTTTCTATGGAGGTGGTGCAGAGTCTGAGACAGTGGTTGGGTGCAGAAGGGAGCTTGGAGTAGGGGATGGGGGTGCACGAGAGGAAGTGGGGTCTGAGAGGGAGTTTGGTTGACGGGGGTTGTGACCTAAGACTGGAGATTGGGGTGCAGAGTCCAGTAGGGCATATGGGTGCAGGAGAGGATTCTACCCTGGGAGAGCGATGTGGAAGCGGATGCAGGGTCTGAGAGGAAGTCTCAGCTGGTCTCCGTGTGCACGTGTGTGCGCGCACGCGCAGAGGGTTTGGGTGATGAACTGTGTCGCTGGATTATGGTGCCAGGTCAGGGAGGGGCTATGGGTGTAGGAGAGGATTCTGGTCTGGAGACGGGGTACAGGAAGAGCCGCAGGGTCTGGAGGGAGTTGTGACTTAGGTGCAAGGGTGGTGGTTGCAGAGGCTTTGTGTAGTAATCTGGGACGGGGAGCCAGAGACAGGATCAGGTCAGGAGGCATGTACCTAGGCAGCTATCAGCCAACAGTCCAGCAGGATCATCAGGCAGGCTTCCTTCCTGCCATACCTCCTCAATTTGACAACGAAATAGAAGTAACAAGAAACTCCACTTTCACTGCAACACTACCTCCTTCTCCCTTAGAGTAAAGACCTATGGGTACATATCCTATGACATGAGTGTACACAGGACCTCTATGGGCAATGTTAAAGATCACAAGGATTTCCTTACTTCAGAGGAGAGAACTGAAGAAGATTCCCTCAGTAAGAGACAAGCTTATCCATAATGCAACTGAAAAGATAAAGCTTTTAAGTTTTCTTCACCCAGACTAAAACTCATGAACCCCACAGACCCAAGTCAGAGTGTAGTCGCCAAAACACATCACTGTCAGAATCACAGGGATTATTTTGGAATCTTACGTGGGGAAAAATTTAAGCATTTTCATCTCAGCTTTCAAAAATAATAGAAACAAAGAAGCAGCATCCATAAAACAC
This sequence comes from Carettochelys insculpta, assembly GCF_033958435.1. NCBI lineage: Eukaryota > Metazoa > Chordata > Testudines > Carettochelyidae > Carettochelys > Carettochelys insculpta. Next base: position 96,887,673 of record NC_134139.1, read on the forward strand.
AGTTCAATGGCTTTAACTACGCTGTGTTTATATATTTAAACCAAAAACCACAAAATACCATTTGCTTCACAAGCCAACAGAGCTCCTCAGAATGCTATTGTTAATGTTTGTTTTGATCATCTTTGCAGCTTCCCAGTGCTGGTGTAGAATAAAAGCTAATTAATTAAGTTTGTACAGGGGAGGTGTTTTGTAAACCTTTTTGTTTACCTGACATGATAACTGGAGGGAATAGGAGAAACACTGCTGCAATTAACAAATTACAAAAATGTTGCAAGGGTGATAATTAGGTACTGGAAAAGTTGATTTAGTTCCACAGCAATTTCCACTGGATGTGGTCATTTCAAGAGTCTGTTAAGGGTTGATCTAATGAAATGGGTCGATCAAATGTTCTGCTTTCTTTTTGCAGCATTATAATATGCCTAAGAGGCAGTTCCAAATGGAATTACAGGCTAAATAATTAGAGTTACACCCTATCTTCTCTGAAGTAGAAAGAAATTGCACAGGTGCCAAACCTAACAGTTAACCTGCTCTTCATTTGTTTGTTTTACTTATGTACAATGTGTCCCTGCACAACACTGTTAATTGTGGAGCAACCTAATATATTTGACTACAAAGCAAAGCAGCACAGAGTTCAGTCACTGCTTCAATTGTATTTCTCAAAGGTGATTTATGTAAGAAATGAAACTTTAGAAAAAGTCAATATGGTTGCCACTGGAGGAGAGCCGGCAGTACAACTAGGGGAAAAAAAGACAGATTTCTGCTGGAAATATAGTCGTCAAGCTTGTAGACCTAATGTGCCAAGCATGCAAGATGTATCATGTTCCCAAATCACGTCAGTTGTAGCTGGCATTTTAGAATGAATTAGGTGCGCGGATGGCTAAGTGACAACAAGTACTGTATGTCCTTAAAGCCTGAAGGAAGAGAGCACTTCAGATCCCCCTACACATTTTTTTCCCTTTAGGCAATAAATTTTTTTGCAGGGAAAGGTCAGGCCAGTGTGACAGAAAATCATTCTGATGTGAAAGCTGTTAGAAGTCACATCCTAGTACGCTTGAGTTGGCTGCCTGTGTGCAAAAACCCACACATAAAAAAAAAGAAAAAGAAGGCAAAACCAAAAGCTTTGCAAAGAAAAATCACATCTACAATATTATGGAGGAGAAGAGAGAACAGCAATAGAAGACCAATAAGTAATGGTTATTTCTTTGTAGTACATCGGCGCAGTTTACCTAACAATACTTTAGAACAGCTGTAACACCCAAAAATATCAAGGGCCCAACAATGAGTTTCCTAATTTCGCCCATGCACTGGCTACTTGCTTGCTATCTCAGTCTGTTCACTAGGAGATGAGAAGCCACTTCAGACACACTATACCTGGGGTCTGCAACCTGCAGCTGCAGAGCCACATGTGGCTCTTTAAAGGACTTCTTGCAAAGTAATGGCTCCTGATGTTATTGCAAATTTTTTTAAAAAAACCTTCCTGATTCTTTTCTATATTTTGGTGAACATCTAAAAGCTCAGCAATGAGCAATCATATCTAAATAGCAAATCATATATGATCGTGAAACATTGGATAACTCTCCCTTTAATATGTGCAGTGCATTGTGGGATATGCGTGCACTGTTCTTAAAACAGGGGTTACAAAAAGCACGGTTTGACATTGTTTATTAAGGACCACCCGATAGTCATGTGCATTGCGGTTCTTGAATTGAGTTTTTAACAAATTTAAAAAAAAAAAAAAAAGACTTTTCTTGCTCTTTAGGTTGCCGACCCCTGCACTATACCCTTTCCCACATAGGTGGGCATGGAGTGCAAGAGCCCTGACTCTGCCTTCTCCAGACAGACCAGTGAGCATAGCGGAGCTTGCAAAGTGGTGAGGTAAGTGATGACAAATAAAGGGGTGGCATAGCTTATTTTCCACACCCAGTCTGACGCAAGAGCAGAATATCTACATGTTGCCCCTTTTTCAGTGCCCCTTGGTAACAGCTTGATCTAGCCTCAATCCACTTAAAACAAAGCTTCTTAAAGCCCTGATTTACCCTATTTCTTACAAAACAAGAAAGTGGGCTTGGACCTGCAAGTAAAAGGAAATGGCAAATGTTCACAAAAAATGAGCTGGTTACAAACTAGTCAGCCTTACATTATATTACCCCTAACTGTTAATTAAACTCTTTTTATAACTCTATCCTGTGTCTGCCTTGGGCTGTACCTTTAAATTACCTTTTAATGGGAAATTGATGTCAACAGCACACAGCCACCAGACAAGAAAACCACGTCCCCATTCTTAGGACGTGTGCTAAATATCAGCGGACGTGAAGAGGCTCATGCAGAATTGCTACCTCTACTCTTGATGGCAAGAATGAAGCACTAACCAATTAACTGACTGTCAGGAAAAGCACACAGAATTGTAAAAATGTGATAGAAAATGAGTACCACATAGAGATCAGAGAAATGAACATAGAATAAGTGTGATAACTAGGAAAAAGGTGCAAAAATAGCCACTGGCAATATCTGAAAGTATATTCAATTAGATAAATATGTCCAAAAACTGTGTGGCTCTCATTCATCTATCAACTCACTGCATTTATACAAGGGATGGATTTGGCACAATATGCCCATTTTTAAACTGACACAACCTATACTTGGATGCATGTACAATGTTTCAAAGCCTTTCTATCACGTGACCTACACTTAAAAAGATCAACCATTACAAGAAAGATTAAAAGAATCAATGAGATTACTGAGATGGTGAGCTGTTACAACTCTTCAACACCGTCCCTCCCCCCACAAAAAAAGAGAGAGAAAGTGGAGATTATTTTATTTTACAGCATTAAGGAATGGACATGGGAACAAAAAGTTGAAGATGAAACATCCACTTTGAAGCCTTTTCTTCATTTCATGCTTACAGCTGCCCTGCTAATGTCAGCAAAAATTACTTCAGCATAAGCATTGATTTTAGCACCTTCAAGTTGTTGTACAAAAGATACCAATTTTTGCTTGGCCTACCTGCTTCTCAGAAAACCTAGAGAAAGTATCACGATTAGCATCATGAATTCACAGTCATGAAAAGTGCACCATAGCCCATGAAATAGTGTCTTCCCCCATTAAATCTGGTCTTTTTGTGAGCTTTTACCCTACACCATACAGATTTCATGGGGGAGACTAGACTTTCTCAAATTGGGTCCTGACCCTAAAAGAATTTGCAGGGGGCTTGCCACCCTTTCTTTCTGCTATGTTGCCTTCAGAGCTGAGTGGTAGAGTGTGGCAGCTGCTGGCTGGGTGCCCTGCTCTAAAGTCAGCACCCTGCCAGCAGCAGTGCAGAAGTAAGGGTGGCACTACCATACCGTGCTACCCTTACTTCTGCACTGTTACCTTCAGAGTCAGGCAGCCAGAGAGCAGCCACTGCTGACTGAGAGTCCAGGTTGGCAGGCAGCAGCACATAAGAATGGGAAAGAGTATCACACTGAGACATCTTTACTTTTGCACTGCTACTAGCAGTGGGTTCTCCCCTCATAGCTATGCTCCCAGGCAGCAGCCACCATGCTCCAGCTGACCAACTGAAGGCAGTGCTGCTGCCATCAGCAGTGCAGAAGTATGGGTAGCAGTACAGCATCCCCCACTGCAATAAACTAAGGACTCCCACCACAGTGTCACCGTGCTGATGTGCCCCATCTCCACTTAAGAATGCGGATGGGATATTTGTGCTCCCCATGCTCCTCCTCAGCCAAAAGAGTGGGATTCACCCCCTCAGTATCAGTGCAGGGCTGATGGACCTTGTTGCACTCTGAAACTTGGGTCAGGGACACTAGAATTATACCACTGGGAAATTTTGGATTTAAATAGCTGAAATTGTGAAATTTACCATTTTAAAAATCCTTTGACTGTGAAATTGACTGAAATAGACCATGATTTTTGTAGGGCCGTAAACATGATATCACAGATCAAGTGTGATAATTACCTGTTCTGTCTGTAAAAGAGATGACAGGCCAGAGCATAAAATTATTTGAAATATGCTACCCTTTGAATGGAAAGAAAAACATCTGAAGTTGATACAAGTTCTGCCCTTACTTTGCACCATATGGAACTCCTTGCAAGCCAATACATTTACATGGAGCATAGGATTATAGGTCAGAGAAGAATTTGACTCAAATAATGATTAAACAGAAGTGGATGCCAGCTAAGAATTCTAATGCTCAGATAATGACAATTCTCAACACAGTTTACCCCCTTTTTAATAAATCAAATACCAAGAATGAGCTATTACCACAATAACCCAATGTATACAGTGCACCAAATCCTTGGTCTAGCACCAGGTGCTTAGCAAATCAGAACATCCCTAAAGATGCTCTGATTTATGTCAGAGATTAGGCCAGAGGTCAGAAAATTACAGGAACAGAGGAGCCTAAAATCTAAGCTGTGGTGTAAATCAGTGTTTCTCAACCAGTGGGTATACTGAAGTCTTCTGACTTATCAATTTCCAGGGGGTACATAAACTTATCTAGATATTTGCCTAATCAGACAATGACTTGTTTCTACTGCTTCATATGCCTTATGTTGAAATGTAAGTACAATATTTCTATTCTAATTAATTTATTGGACAGTAAGATGGTAGAAAGTCAGCAAATTTTCAGTAGTAGTCTTCTGTGATATTTTTATGTGTTTTTGTAAGTAAGTAAGTAGGTAGTTTTTAGGCAAGGTATAACTTGGTGATATGCAAAAACAAATCTGACTCCTGAAAAGGGTACAGTAATTTGGAAAGGTTGGATGACACTTGTTTCAAGACCTCAGATTACCTTAAAACTGTGTTTCTTAACTGGTGGTACTGGGGGTACTTACAAGCCTGGGAATACTTTTTTTTTTGATAAAGGGGTACTTAAAAAATGGTTGAGACACACTCATGTAAATGACCATTATCAGTATTATCTTTTAAAATAGGTGCACATCATTTAACATGTTCCCCAAGTCATCTTTCGTAGATCAACTAGTTCTTTCTTCAGACCACAATAAAAAAAGTAAGATTCTTTTCAAGTTATTGTACAGATTTACCCCTTTGTTAAAATTCAAAGCAAAAATTGTAAGCCTCAGATAATAGGGAAAGTCTCAATGTAAAAAATGTCTATGTTTTTAACAGAAATGATGACAGCTACAGCAATGCTGTCTTGTGGGGTGTATCTCAGTTCCTAGCCATTCCAAAAATAATCATTTCATATTAACTGTAGAGATGAAATTTCATGGGGTCTTATTCACCAACGGCTTGTATTGCAAATCATAAGACTAGCTGTTGTCTTAGCATAACCCACAAATTTATGGGCTGTGGTTCACTGTTCAATGTAGTAGCACCTAGCCCACTTACACAAAGAAAAACTGAGTTTCTTCTAAAGCCTTAGCTGACAGCCAGCTGGCTCAACATGTAGATGCTTATGCACTAAGCTACAGACGTCCCAGGTTTGAGTCTGCTTGTTGGTGGTTATGTTAGGTTATGAGCCCACAGTGGTAGACAAGAGACAGTGAGAGCCTCCTTCAGCTTTTGTTGCAGAGCAGACTATCTAAGCTTGGGTCTGTGCCTATAAAATAAATATAAAGGACAATCTGGAACTTCACATCCTATTCCTCCCCTCTTGTGAAAAACCTGCAGGTGAGATGACAATCTGCTGGTGAAATAGTTAGCCAATTACTAACTCCCTGGAGCAAGAACAAAGCAAGAGGAGATTGTGCTAGAAACAGGGTAGTCCAAAGAAAAATCCCTCAATTTTTGTTTTGCAGAGCAACTTGGAGCTAACAACAGGCAAATCCCTTTCTATTGGTTCATAAAAAAGTCTTATTACAAAGCTGTATAAGGACATGTGAGTAGAGCTTCAAGGAATGTTCACTTTTATACCATGTTTCAGGACTACTGACATAATCTCTGAGATTCAATTTTGTAACATGAGGTTTGTAACCATGTTTACCTTTACTAAGCCTTTACTCCAGTAATCCCAGAAACAGCAGGAAATTAGAGTTCTTTGCCAGGAAGGTAAGCAAAAGGCAGCATATGGCCTGGTATCATCTGACCATCAGAGTTCTGAATGAGATTTCACACAATAGAAAATAAGTCACCACACTCCCTTGTAAGAAAAGATGCTGTCTTGGAAGGTCATTGCCCAACAACAACAAGAAAAAGAGAAAAGAATTGATAAATTCTAGTATATCTATTAATTTTAAATTGGATAAGTGGAACATTTTATTGGACAAAATATAAAGTATGCAGTTGGAAACAAAAGAGTGCACATCATGTATCTTCCAAATGGTTAACACCATATGAAAACATTAAGTAGGATGTGAACACATTTTCTTGGAATCCAGAAAGATAAACTACAAAAAGCATCTTATTTGTGCAGAGGCTATACCTGGTGGAACCTGACTGTGCTTTTTGCTATAAGAGCAACTAAAGCATCACAAAATGCTAATACAGAAAGGGGAAAAATATCCTGTTTGCTAAACAGACACTTTGTAAACATTCTTGCCTCTGGTAATGTTGTGAAAGTAACTTTTAATAGGCAATCAGTTATAAGTGTAACAAGTTGCTGGCAAATTTTTGCACACATATTTACAGTTTCAAGTTACTTTAAAATGTAATCAAGCAGCAGTCAATTATTACTAGTTACTTCTGCTTACATTGCATATTGTGGTGTCACACTGAAAAGAATAAGAGTGGGGAAAAAAACACTTAAGTTTTCTCCCCTCAGGATATCAAGAATGATTTATAGCAATTTCTGTTGCATTGCACATTATAGCTTGTGAATATCTTTAGAATATTTAGGGCTGAAAAATGCAACAATAATGTGAGCTATAATGTGAGAAAATACTAATACTGCTATCTATACGTACAGAAGAAAAAGATCTAGAAAACATATCAATATTCTAGAATGTCTTATGTTTAAAACATGTTCTCTTTCTATGGAGCACCTAGCTAACGAAAATGTGGATACCAGTTTTTCAGTCTGACTAGCAAAGAACTACAACAGCAATTATTTCAGTGGCTCTAAAGGGTGTATTGTAAGTGAGATGTTGATGTCGACCCTGTTCCTCATCAAGATGAGCCTGTCTGTGATGCACTGTCCTTCTTTATTTTCTATCATGTCACCTGGACCACAGAGAAAGAGAAAAGATACATGGAAGCGATGTTGTGTCCTGGATCCCATTATATAAAGAAGCAAAAATTGGCCGCAGGAGAAGGCGTGTCTCACCACTAGTCCTGAAGCAAACGGGTCCACAATGTCACTCTAACAAATGGACTAAGTGGAGATGGAAATATTTCTGGATGCAGACTCCATTTCATCTGTTGCAAACGTTCCCTCCTAAGTCAATCTATGTTTTTTCCAGCTATTCTTGAGGTACAAGATTGTGAAATAATAGCAGATTATAGTCTGTCCATGCAAGCACAAATCCAGATTATGGGTTAAAATTTTCAAAAGTAACAAAGGCCCCATTTTTAAAGATAGTTAGGTATCACAGTGCTCAGTGTCACAACAACTCAATGATTTAGTGGCCAGACGCTGCATCTACACTATGAGATAAATTCGAATTTAAGGCAGTTAGCTTGATATTACCATGTAACTGTCTTCATTGTAAATACCATTAGCTCAATTTAGGGAGCACTAATATTGATATAATATCACTACCTGCTTGGTATAGAGTCAAGCTTGAATTCAAAAGTTCAATTAAAGGCCAGTGTGGAAGTGCCACATCTTAAAATCAAATTTATCAGCCTCCAGAGTGGGGTAATTGTAACGCATGATCCCCCTCAGTGCTCCACTCTGGCCGCTGCTCTCCAGGTGCACAGGAATTAGGTAACAGGAAGAGCAGGAATTTCAAGTCAGGGTCAGGAAGCCTGTGGCTGTGGGCTCATGTTTATCTGAGATCCTGTGAAATATCTTTCTTTCTTCGCAATTAGCACTGGGAACACATCTACCCATTGCAAATAGACCCAGCACGGAGCTCATGGTTCTGTCTCTACACTTGGTTTATTTTTATTTATTTATTTATTTTTGCACTGCCTGCCAACAACCGCTGCCCTATCACACAATGGGGCGGCAAGGCTGTTTTGGGGATCATGCTTGTATAAGACACCAAGAAACTTCTCAGCAGTGTACATTTGCAGGCCCCCTTCCCCCACAGGTGCCATATAGTTGGGGTCCTTCCTGCTCTCAGCCACATCCCATGGGTAGCCCTTGACCCAATAAAAGGACGTGCCTACCATTTGGTGCTGACCATGCTGCCAGGCAGGCCCCTGCCCTGGCTTGCGCACAGTTAGGGCTCCAAGAGCAGGAAGAATTTTGGGGGCTTGCAGCCGCCGGGGGCGGGGACAGAATTCTCCCCAGCGTCTAAGCTTTTTAGTGGCTTGCTGCTGCCTGGGGGGACTACTTCAACAGGTCTCCCACTAAAAATATTTTCGGGGCCCTTTTGCTGCTGGGGGGGATGTCTCTGGTGGCTAAGATATTTGGGGGGAGTACTTCAACTGGCCCCACTCCCTAAATACACATTCAGGGCTTTTCTGCTGTCGAGAGGAAGTCTCCCCGGTGGCTAAGATATTTGAGGTCTTGATGTCACCATCCCCTGCTGGCTAACATATTCAGGAGAACTACTTCAACTGCCCCCCACACTGAAACCCCACTATGCCCCATGCCCCAACAAGGACTGAGGGGCTTGTTGCTGCTGGAGGAAAGTCTACCCCCTGTGGCTAACATATTCGGGGGGAACAACTTCAACTGGCCCCCCACTGAAACTCCCCCATGCTCCACGACCCAAAGAAGGACCGGCGGGAGGCTTGCTGCTGCTGTGAGGAAGTCTAACCGAGTGGATAAGATACTCAGGGGGACTACTTCAACTGCCCCCCTGCCTTAAATATATATTCGGGGCCCTTCTGTGGCATGTCAGGACTACTTCAACTGGCCCATCACCAGTAATATTTTGGGGCCTTTCTGCCAGTAGCTGGAAGTCTCCCCTGGTGGCTAAGATATTCAAGGGCTTGCTACCACCAGGGTGAAATCTCCCCCCGGTGGGGGGGCTTGCTGCCGCCAGTGCGGGAAGTCTCCCTCACCATCAGCTAAGATTTTCAGGGGTGGTGGAACATTTCAACTGGCTCTGCAGCTGCAGACCACAGCCACCCCATGCCCCCCGCCAAAGTATTCTGGGGGGCTTGCTTCCTATAGCAGATACCTGGTTCTTTTTGCAAAATTTTTGATATTTCATTTATAAAATCTTTTTCCTAAAATTTCCTACCCTCTTTCTTCATTCGTTGATTCCACAAAAACACAGGGAACAGTGGGTAGAGGGCCAGTTGAGATTCCTGTTTCCACTATAAGTTCGGTGTATGAGATTTCACTGCCATCCCCTGTGTTGGCAATGTCTGTGTAGTGAAGAGAGAAGACAAAAATCTTTTTTCCTGGACTTTTCTATCCTCTTTCTTCTTACTTTGCATCCCTTCACACAGGGTAGAGCGGGCAGAGGGCCAGTTGAGAATACAGATTGCACAGAAGCTGTATAATGAACTGGAAAGCCAAATACCCTCCCCTGGGCAACTCTCTTTTTTCAAAAACTTTACTATCAACTCTTTCTTCAAGCTTTTCATTGTCCCTCTGTTATTTTAAGGGATCAGACGCAATCATGGGAAGGGCTGACAGTCAGTGGATGGCCAGCTGAGAAGACACACACTTGTTGATTTTTATGAAATCCTTGATAATTCAGTTACAGAAGAAAGAGATTTCTGTTAACTTTGCCATCTTTGTTGATGCCCTACTTTTCCTTCCTTCCAATGGGAAAAATGGATGTTTGCTTATCACAGGAGGGGAATGAAGGCAATGTAATGTGGGAAGATGATGTCACATACCAGCAAGTATACCCAGAATGCTACACGAATGAGGGAACTGTGGGACAGGTTCCCACAATGCACTGCTGCAACAGTCAATGTTTGCTGGTTGAGTATGGCAACAATAAGTCGACTTTGTGAGGAGTATGTGGGGAGGTAAGAATAGTAAAATTCAAATTTATAAAATCCAGCACTATAAAATTGATATTAATAAATTCGACTTTATCTTGTAGTACAGACGTAGCCTAAATTTAATTTTTGAAAGGGATTTAGGCACATGAGGGACTAAACTCCCTTGACTGTTGATGGGATTTAGACTCTTAGGCTAAGGCTACACTACAAGAGTTTTTTCGAGATAACAGCTGTTACTCTGAAATAACTTTGCTAGCATCTAAACTATGCACACACTATTTCAAAATAAATTTGAAATAGCGTGTGCATTATTTTGAAATCAGTAACCCTAATTTCAGCGGGAGTAACACCTATCTCAAAATATCTATTTTGAAATAGGTGCTATAAAGACACAAAATAGCAACTATTTCAAAATAAGCCTACATGATTAACGGTATTTTGAAAATTTTACCCATAGTTTTTGTTTAGTATAAAATTGAACTGTTTTGCTTCTTCTGACTCTTAAATATTTATAAAGATTTCATTAGGAACCATTTTTAAAACTTATTTGCTTGTAAATGAAAAACTAGTTTCTCTGGGAAAAGTAGGCATTTTTAGAAAAGTAGCATATCAAGATTTAACAACACAGGGGACAGGCAAAAGACAGCCCAGCACAGAAAAAGATGGCATTGTCTGGTTTATGCTCGGAACATCATTTGAAGCATAAGTAGTATTCAGATTCAATATAGTAAAAAAATATAATGAATATATAGTAAAGTAGAATCTCAGTTACAAACACCTCGGGAATGGAGGATATCCATATTTGAGCAAGTCATTATGTTTGGTCTTTCAAACGTTTACAACTGAACATTGACTTAATACAGCTTTACATCTTGAATGCAGAAGAAATATGCTGTTTTAACCATCTATTTAAATTAAATAAGCACAGAAACAGTTTCCTTACCTTGTTAATCCTTTAAAAAGCTTCACTTTATTTTTTTAGCATTTCACATTTAACACAGTATCATACTGCTGTAATACAGTTGCTTCCCCACACCACCTGTTCTGTCTCTACTGTTGCCAGATTGCATACTTCCAGCTGCAAATGGGTTGTGTGAGTGACTAGTCCATTCCTTGTTTTGTTTTGTGTAACTCAGAGGTTCTGATGTACATGAAAACATTATCTGACTTTTTTTTTTGACATTTTCCACTCCAAGATGTTATGTTTCTCCAAAGTGAGAGTCTATAAGGAAATAAATCAAGTTGTATCACAAAGTTTCATAAGCAATTATAATGACTTATGCCTCTTTATTCCATGAGGAAAATATAGCCTTCACCACTGCATTCTATTTTCAGTTATCCCTTGCTTAGTCTTAACTTCTTACTACATTGTTTTGATGACACCTTTCTGCTTCTGGCATCTGTCCTTGGCCTATCTTTTCTCTTGCTGTGAGGAATCCAGTCAAGTGTCTATTTGGTTTTTTCTGTTTAGTTCTTTGATGCACATGTTTCTTACCATTCCCCATATTTGTACCATAAATTTCCTGTCCTACCATTTCCAATTCATTCTCCTCCACAGCTCTTCATCTGTGATTTTTTAGTAGCCACCTGATATTAGGACTTTGTCTAGTGCAGTTATTTATGAAAACTTGGAGTTTAGATATTATGGCCTTGATAAGATTCCACTTTTCATTGGTGAATTTCCAATGGTATTACATATTCAAAGTTAAATTCACAAGCAAGGTTTCTGTTTCTCTAATCAATTTTAGAATTGCAAAGACACATCTGGCTTTTTCCTATTCTAGCTTCAGTATCTTCATCCATTCCACCAGTTTTGTTTCTGATACTCCCAAAATATATGAAATGTCAGACCTCTCCTGTGTCAATCCCAGAAAATGCTACTGGTATTTGTTATTGTGTATTACTTCTCAAGATTTTAGTTCTCTGTCTTTTCATTTTACGCAGTACTAATTGTGAACAGTACTGGAACTCATTTGTTTTAGCTTGCATACTTCTGTAGGTATGGGACAGCAGGTTAATGTCATCTGTAAAGTCAAGGTCTTCTAGTTTCTGTGTGAAAGTCTATTGTATACCCTTGGTGGTTTTGTGTTCTTTTTTGTTATCAAATCTGTTATCAGCAGGAAAGTTGTTGGATGACAGGATATGCTCGTCTGATACCAATAGTTACCTTGGCTGGCTTGGCTGGCTTATTATGTATTGCTTGACAGGTTATATTTTCTTAAAGCCTTGAAATATATTCATAAATATTTTGAGGCATCCCTAGTGACTTGACTTAACTTCCATAAGACTGGTCTTCTCAGTAGTTTGAAGTCTGTTAGGAAATCTCTGAAATTCATATAGTGGTGACTACATTTGGTCAACATTTTTATGATGAAAAACAGGGATATTACTGGATCTGTGTGTGATTTCTCCTGTGTGAACCATGCCTGTTTTGTTGTCATAAACTTCATTCTACTGCTTTCTTCCATTTGTTTAGGATAATAATTGGGATGAACGGCAAGAAAATGCCCCTCTAGTTTTTTTCTCTTTTTTTTTTTTTTTTTGCAGTGACTGAAATCTCCTTTCTTTGGCAGTTTTGCTATATGATCATTTTCCAATTTGTTTGGAATTTTTTTCTCCTTCCTATTTTTTTTTTCATCTGAGGCTTATCAAAATGTCTATTCTATACTTCAAATCTAAGTTACATCTCTCTGCTGGGATGTTGTCTGGACCTGCAGCCTTTCCACTTTTTAACAGAACGACTGTTCCTCTTTCTTATATTCTAAAGATAGGCTCCCATTTGACATCAAGATCTGCTCATTTATTTATGTCTTAACTATTAGCTTGACATTCAGTTATTTACTGTAATAATGCCTCCATCAATTTAATTGTTCTGAAGTCTTTGTTGTTAAGTTGCCCCCATGATCTTAGGCTGACCAAAAAGACTAAGTCTACACGAGATGTCTCTATCAAAAGAAGTCACTGTTGGAAGAGATTTACTGGCAAAATTTCCATCAACAGAGTGTGTCTACACAAAAAAGCAGATAAAAAGAGCAATCTGCTCTGTCAACAGAGAGCAGCCAGACTGCCTGGCCCTCTCTACACAGAATGGCTGACCGGAAGCTCTGCAAACAGGGCTACCCAGTGAACCAGAAGCCCTGTCTGTCAACAAAAGGTCCCTGGAACATCTACACGGCTGCTTTATCAACAGGAAACTGTCGAGAGCAGTGTTATACCTGAATGGGGGAGAGGTATAATGCACATTTTGTGCATAGACGCTCTGCGGTTTTTCCCTTGACAAAAGCCCAGTTTTGCCGTGAAAAGCCTCTTATGTAGATGTAGCCAAGTTGTTTTTTCTTCCTGTCTGGTGCTATTGCAGTGTCTTCATGTAATCATATGTTGCATCAGTCTGTGTATCTGTTGCATTATTTTGTCTATAAAATCGTGTTTGATTCTCCTGGCACCCTTCTTAACCTCTACATCTTTGTGGCACATTCCTCCTGGATAGTAACAGAGAGGGAGCCGTGCTAGTCTATACACTATCAAAACAAAAAGCAGTCAAGTAGCACTTTAAAGACTAGCAAAATGGTTTATTAGGTGAGCTTTCGTGGGACAGACCCACTTCTTCAGACCATAGCCAGACCAGAACAGACTCAATATTTAAGACACAGAGAACCAAAAACAGTAAGCAAGGAGGACGAATCTGAAAAAGATAATCAAGGTGAGCAAATCAGAGAGTGGAGGGGTGGGGGGGAAGGTCAAGAATTAGATTGAGCCAAGTATGCAGACGAGCCCCTATAGTGACTCAAAGTTCCCATCACGATTTAAACCATGTGTTAATGTGCCAAATTTGAATATAAAAAGCCAGCTCGGCTGCCTCTCTTTCCAGAACGGTGCGATAATTCCTCTTCAGTAACACACATACCTTTAGGTCATTGACAGAATGCCCCATTCCATTAATTAACATTACATTTTAATGGAATGGGGCATTCTGTCAATGACCTAAAGGTATGTGTGTTACTGAAGAGGAATTATCGCACCGTTCTGGAAAGAGAAGCAGCCGAGCTGGCTTTTATATTCAAATTTGGCACATTAACACATGGTTTAAATCGTGATGGGAACTTTCTGAGTCACTATAGGGGCTCGTCTGCATACTTGGCTCAATCTAATTCTTGACCTTCCCCCCCACCCCTCCACTCTCTGATTTGCTCACCTTGATTATCTTTTTCAGATTCGTCCTCCTTGCTTACTGTTTTTGGTTCTCTGTGTCTTAAATATTGAGTCTGTTCTGGTCTGGCTATGGTCTGAAGAAGTGGGTCTGTCCCACGAAAGCTCACCTAATAAACCATTTTGCTAGTCTTTAAAGTGCTACTTGACTGCTTTTTATTCCTCCTGGAGTTACTATTTCCATGGTCTTGTTCTTGCTTGATTTAGTTCAATTTAATTTTATATCTTTCTTCAATTTTCTGCCATATATTTTCAGACAACCATTTACTGTTGTGCTCCTTTCTCAATCCCAGCTCTGCTTCAGAGGTTTTGTTGAAAATTTCCTTTATATGCTTGCCTTCTATTTTTCTATGGTCTTCATTTTCAAGTGCCTAGTATATGTTTGAAAAAGCAATTCCAAGCTCTTAGTATGTTGTCATTTATTTTAGTATCATGATGCTACACCGTGGACATCTCTGTTTCTCAACTCTCTTTTTTGTTCTTGTCCCATTCTCAATTTAGCTACCACTAATGCATAGCCCATTCCCACATCTTTCCCATTCCTGCTGTGTAACATCCTCTACAATTCTTCTGCATTTACACTGAATGATAATGTGGGTCCCTAATCTGTATTTAAATTACCTAATCAAGTTATAACGCTGCATAGAAAGCTAAACAATAGCAATTCTAATTTTCCAAGATTGCTGGTATGCTATCCATTGAGAGGAGTCTTATTTTTTTAAAGAAACGATCGTTAATTTCTTAATTTTATATGTTGATGTTTGTGCTTAAAGCAGTGTATGTAACTGAAGCTTTTATCTTCAGCAGCCATATTTAAAAAAATCAGCAAACAGAAACTTTTTTAAAAGGAATAATGACCCAGACATTCTCTGAGAAACCTAATTTCTGGACTACAAAGAACTTCATTTCTGTCCTATGCATACCACTGCATCCACACAATGCATTACCACACATAGCAAAACTGTTTGGAAGTAAAGATTATTTCGAAAGAGTCATCTATTAATGTGATCATCCACATAACCTTGCATTAGAACTTGTATTTGGATTAAATTCCTTGTGGGTCTATCCTGTAT
Organism: Carettochelys insculpta; assembly: GCF_033958435.1. NCBI lineage: Eukaryota > Metazoa > Chordata > Testudines > Carettochelyidae > Carettochelys > Carettochelys insculpta. The sequence goes on from NC_134139.1 coordinate 96,902,928, forward strand.
GCTAGTAAATTCCCTGTCAATCATATCCCTTGGGAGAAGTGTTAAGGGGAAAAGGGAGGGGTTATGGGAGGTGTAAAATACTAAAAGATTCCTCTTCACTTCATACCACATACAATAACATGGAGATTGGGGAACTCAAGAAACTGGATAGTGAAAAATGGCAGCAGCTACACAAGTTTGCATCAACACAAGAAAGGTCATGGGCACTAGAGGGAGCTCATACCCTTAGAGACAATGAAAGAAATACACCAATCCCTCCATTTACAAATGTAATTCATTCCATGAAAACTGTTTGTAAGGTGAAAATTCATAAATCAAAAATGAAATTCCCATTAATTTCAATGTAAAAAATTCTGACTGGTTCCCAACTCCCCCAAAAAAATCACCCAATAATTTTGCCATATATGTTACAATACAATACTTGAGAGGTCTTCAAGTCCGGTTCCCGGCACTCATGGCAGGGCCAAGCAGCATCCAGACCATCCTTGACATGTGTCTGTCTAAACTGCTCTTAAAAATCTCCTGTGATGGAGATGCAACAACCTCTCTAGGCAGGCTAGGAAAAATATTCACAAATTATACAGAGAGTAACAAAAGTGATAAAGGGATTAGAAAACCTGACCTATGAGAAAAGGTTAAAGATGGGTATGTTTAGTCTTGAGAAATGGCTCAGTATCTGGATGGTGGTTTGTTTCAAGCGGAGTGCTGCAAGGCTCGGTTCTGCGGCTGGTGTTACTCAACATCTTTATTAATGACCTGGATGAGGGACTGGGTTGCACCCTCAGCAAGTTTGTGGATGACACAAGACTAGGGGGAGAGGTAGATTCATTGGAGGGTAGAGAGAGAATCCAGATGGACTTGGATAAATTAGAGGACGGGGCCAAAAGAAATCTGATGCGGTTCAATAAGGAGAAGTGTAGAGTCCTGCACCTGGGGCAGAAGAATCCCAAACATTGTTACAGGCTGGGGACCGACTGGCTCAGCAGCAGTACGATGGAAAGGGACCTAGGGGTTATGGTGGATGAAAGGCTGGATATGGGTAAACAGTGTGCCCTTGTAGCCAAGAAAGTTAACGGCATACTGGGGTGCATTAGGAGGAGCATTTCGAGCAGATCTATGGAAGTAGTTATTCCTCTTTATTCGGCACTGGTGAGGCCACATCTGGAATATTGTGTCCAGTTTTGGGCCCCCCAGTATAAAAGGATGTGAATTTGCTGGAGCAGGTTCAGCAAAGGACAACAAAAATGATTAAGGGTCTGGAGCACAAGACCTATGAGGATAGGCTGAGGGATCTGAGCTTGTTTAGTTTACAGAAGAGAACACTTAGAGGTGATTTAATAGCAGCCTTCAACTTCCTGAAAGGGAGCTCTAAAAAGGAGGGTGAGAAACTGTTCTCAGTGGTGTCAGGTGACAGAACAAGGAGTAATGGTCTGAAGTTGAAGAGGGAAAGGTGTAGGTTAGATATTAGGAAAAACTACTTCACCAGGCAGGTGGTGAAGCATTGGAATGCACTGCCTAGAGAGGTGGTGGATTCTCCATCCCTTGAGGTTTTTAAGTCCCAGCTGGACAAGGTCCTGGCTGGGATGACTTAGTAGGGGTTGATCCTGCTTGAAGTAGGGGGCTGGACTAGATGACCTCCTGAGGTCCCTTCCAGCTCTATGATTCTGTGAAATGAAGATGTATTGAAGACTGTTATAAAGAGAACTGTGATCAATTTCTTTCCATGTCTACTGACAATAAAACAAGAAGCAATGGGCTTAATATGCAGCATGGAAGACTTAGGTTAGATATAAGAAAAAACTTCCCAGCTATAACGGTAGCTAAGCTCTGCAGTAGGCTTCCAAGACAAGCTCTGGTATCTCAGTGACTTGAGGTTTTAAACGCAGGTTGGGCAAATACCAGACAAGGATGATCTAGGTTTACTTGGTGTAGCCAGACAGAACCCCCGCCCCACTTTTTGCTCTACTCCATCTTGCCTTCCCTACGTGCTTCAGAGCACGAAAGGGTTAAAAGGAATAGCCCAGCCCTGGAATGCCCGAGAGCACAGATGGGCTTATCTTAAGCCACGCCTTTGAAGCTCTGGAGCAAAGCTAAGAACAATGGGCTAATTAACAGCCGGGCCTTGGACTGCCCTTGGCTAATTACCATCAGTTGATTCGCCAGGACACTTGTCCCAGACAGGAAGAAAATCTCCGGCCCATTAAGACACAAATGCCCTCAATTGTCTATCTCACAGGTGTGAACTACGCCCTTGAACTCCCTGTGAGAACCAGTATCAGACAGCTTAATTCAATTAAACCAAGGAAGAAGCCTACGTGACCCAATGGGTATAAAGAGGGATCCGGCAGACCCCCTATTTGAGCTCCAATCATCTTTCCTGACAGACAGGAGGGTGGGGGTCTCCCCAGGTCCCCAGGGATGCTCGACTCCTGGAAAAAAAAAAAAGGACAAAGGACTTCTTCCCAAGGGATTGAGAGGAAAACTGGCCAAGCCACGTTGGTAATGCAGGGGTAAGAATAAGACCTGCTAGGTATTTTACTTTTCATTTCTTTTTGCACGCATTCAACAAGTATAGATCTATGAATTTCAACAAGTATAGATCTATGAACTAGAGTGCATGCTAGCTATTTGTAATCAAAGTATAAACCTTGTAACAATTGCAACCAAAAGAGCTTAACTCACTAGGTAAACAAATAAAGCAACATTGTAACTGTACGAGCTTAACTTGTTAGATAAATAAACAAAGTAATTGATTAAGTGGTAACCTGACCCATCCTTTTACTGTGCAAACCTGAACACAAAACAAAGAACCTAGCTGCTTTTCATCGGCTCTCAGCCTGGTAACTAGTGAGCTCTGCCCTGGCAGTTAAAATCTCATATTAATACAAGGGCATAGTGGCATCTCACCTGACCATCGGCTAACACTTGGTCCTGCCAAAGCACAGGGAGGTGGACTTGATTTCTCAAGGTCCCTCCAGTTCTACATTTCTTTGATACCTGGGAAGGTATCAGAAATCAGCAGAACCATATATTGGTTTGGAAACTAGCTCTCATTAGAAGGTTGAGTCCATATAAAGGTTTGTGAGGTCAAACTGGCTTAGAATTGTGTTTATTCTTCATCCAGGTTATCTTTGAAGTTCAAAACCCTGAAAGAGACAGGACTTAATAGTGCTTTGGCCAGAAGAACAAAGTAGCACTATACAAACCTCTGAAAGCAAAACAAGACCAACGTAGATCCATTGCGGGGTGAACTGTGCCCTGAAAGGCAACCTGGGGCACAGAGTTTTTCTTTTTGTCCACCAAAAATGCCAGGCAATAGCTTCCTAAAATAAATCTCTTTGTAAGTAAAGGAAAAGGAATAAGGAATATTGATAGAAATATGGCTATTTACATTTTAAATGCTTTAATTGTTATTCTCTTCCTTCTTTCTCTTTAGTAAAAAGATAAACATTTTAATAACAGTCGTTGCCATGGGACTAAGCAGCCCAAGGTTTGGTACTCAAAAACCTCAACCAGGTTTAACTGTTTAATGTTGTTTAGTGACAGGGCCAGGTTATTACCTTTGACTCTGTGTTCGTTCACCCCATTAAGTTAGTATATCACTCCATTTGGATTTCTTCGTCATTTAGGCTCCGTATTTGTTAGGAAGGTCATGAAAGCCACAGATTCCACAACTTTCTGTGAGGCTGGTACAGTCTCAGCTCTCCCCTCACTCCCCAGTAGTGGGCACTCGGGTGTCAGGAGGCTCAGAGCTGTGGGCTTTAGTGTGGGGCAGTGCTTACGTGGAGGGATCAGCTCAAAGCTCCCACCTCTGCCTGCAGGCACTGCCCCCACAGCTCCCTCTGGCCATGGTTCCTAACCAACGGGAGCTGCAAAACCAGGGCCTGGAGAGGAGCACAGGCAGCACATACAGCTAGGATCGGGGGTCACAGCTTCCTAGAAGCTGCGTAGGGAGCCTGCCCCAGCTCCTCTCCTGCCAGCATCTGCAGTGCCACCTCAGTTTGCATCCCCCCCACCCCCCACAGAGCTCCCCTATGCTGTGCCCCACCACCACCCGTGGTGGCCCTGGGCAGTCTCCCAGCGCCACCAGTGCCCTCCCAGGTCACATCCCCCAGCACTCACGGACAGGTCATAGTCTGTGAATTTCTGTTCATTACCTTCACCTGTCCACGATTTCTACTAAAAACATCCATGACTAAGTCTGAGCTTTATTCAGCAGTTATAAAAACATTAAGAGACAATTCAATAATATGCCTTCTAGGAACAAACTCAATAATAAATTGCACCTGAAGGGCCCAAGAGTAGGAATACAGCTCCTCACATCAAAGTGTACACGGATCTACATATGTGAATGCAAACCCTATTTTTGCATGTAATGGTATCAATTGCACAAACAGTTTAAATAAATATACCCCGCTGCATTACCCATACAAAGTCCAATATTTAAAACAGAGATTTCAGCCCCCTCTGGTAAGGCCATTCTTAAGGAGCCATAGTGACACATGCACAATATTTTCCATACTGAAGTATATCAGTGCACATCGGTTTCTCCCTTCCTTCAAATATTAGAGAGAGTAAAAGACAGAACTGAAAATCCTTATTACCATCGACTACAAGGAATGGAAAAACTTGAATAAACTGTGGAGGAGAGCTATTTAAATTATTAAAAAAAAAAATTTACCTAAACCCAAAATCTATAATCTGTGCCACGAATTAATAATAACTGTCCCATGTTTCTTCTTGTTAGCAATCCTTTTGCCATATAATGAGCCTCCTATTGATTTCGGCAGTAGCTGAACAAGGGCAGAATCCAGCTCTCAGATAGATGGACAAGGATGCCTTACAAGATTTCACCAATGACAAGTGAAACATTTTCTCACAATCTCTTCATAGCTTGCCCTAATCTTTAAGTCACTATGGTGTCAGCATCAGATACTATTCATTCAGATGGTGTGCCAGGCTCCAAAATAGGAGATTCTACTTACAAGCTCATCAAATTGCTGCTCCTGTAGTCAGAGCAAATCAGGTTAAATTGCTTTTTCTCTGTGAGCATCAGCCACCAGCCTAAGAATATTGTAAATTTTTAAGAAGAAGTGTTCCCTGCAATGATGTTTTCTAAAACAAAGAATAGTAACGAAGGTATACGAGAATTTGCTTTTACATGCGATGTACTATTGTAGCATTCAAAGGTATTTGCCAGCTGTTGTCTGAATATTGACTATTACGTTCAGCACAGGGGAAAGGAGGAAACTAAGAACAGCCATACTGGGTCAGATCAAAGGTCCATCTAGCACAGTGTCCTGTCTTTCACCAGTGGCCAATGCAAGCGTTTTACAGGGAATGAATAAAACAGGTAATCATCAAGTGATCCATCATCCCGGAAGTCATCCATTGCCAGCTTCTGACAAAGAGAAGCTAGGCACACCAATACTGCCCATCCTGGCGAGAAGCCATTGATGGATCTAACCTCCAAGAATTTATGTACTTATTTTTAACCCTGTTACAGTCTTGGACTTCACAACATCTTCTGACAAAGAGTTCTATAGACAGACTGAGTGTTGTGTGAAGATATAAGCGTGGTCCCATTCTCCCTCTCCAATGAATTTTATCATACAACTGCTGTATGGGACAAAAATTAAAATAATCTGCTTTACTGTAGGATGGGCATGTATATTACAGCCCTGGTAGATCCTTTAATCTGATCTGTGCTGTTCTCCCTCTCCTCTGCCTGAGCCATGAGGGCAGATCAAAGGAGTGGAGTGCTGATTACAGGGGCCCTCATCATTCTGCCTGATACAAAAGCAAGTAACTGCTTTGATTAGCGCTCAGCTACTCAATTTGTCAAAGTGCTTTAAGCAAAGCGAAATGATCTCACTAACGTTATTTTCACTGCACAACAGACTATTATAACAGAAATAAATCCCAATTTTCTAATGCGTCTACAAACCTGTAAAGTTGGAAGATCTTACAGGACCTTTGACCCTGAAGTCCTCTGCTCTGGACTCAGACTGTTAAATAGAAATTGTTGTAAGTAAAAGTTTCTGAAGACCTCTGATTTATCCAACATTTCCTTTAAAACTATTTTATACACACTCATTTGAGTTTTATAACTATATAATAAAGTTCCCTTACAACTAATAAAAACATTGATTGTTCAAGTGCCCGTGATTTAAAAAAAAAAATTGCTAAAAGCTGTTTTCCAAATCAAATGTACAGAGGATACAATGGACCCTTTAAAAACAGCTATAAAAAGGCAACATTTTAAAGCTGTGACACATTTAATAGATCCCATCGTACAAAAATATATGTAATGAAATAAACCAATATAACACATCCTGTTACATTCCCTTTGTGCTGCCGGAATTGCAGTAAGAAGGTAGCTGGAGTTTCTGTCAGCCTTTTCAGGATATCTGTCAGAGTTAGAAAGGGGAAAATTGACAATAGAACCAGAACACACTGTGCTACAGTGCTTGCCAGCCTGAAAAGCAGTCCCTCAGGGGAACGCTCTAGCTGGTATAATTTACAGCAGGCCTTAAGCTGCTCTAAATTATGCTGGGGAACCAGGATAGTGGAAAAGCGGCTGATTCTCTTGAATTTACCATTGATCTTTATAAAAATATTTATTTTAAAGGCAATTTTGCTGAAATGTTACTCTCTCCCTCTCCAGCCCCACATTAAGCAGATACAAGTACTAGCTGTGCATCCCCATCAAACGTATCTGTCAAGAATTAGCCTGTTTTATAACAGAACATTCAATTTTTAAATGATTTTTAAGAAGGGTCACAGTAAGCTTACTCAAGCCCTAAAGAATCTAAAGCTTAATATGTACTTGACTCATCCTACAACTGCTGGAATCCCCATGATCTATCTTTATATTTCTTTCAAAGAACAATCCATACCCAAAAGGGAATATGACGTATGCTGTTGGGAAGGTGTTTTCTCTCAGCTTCGTTCACACAAATTTCTATAGGGTTAATGGAGTTCGGCACAAAGATGGAAGAAACAGTCTCCTTCTATCCTCTCCTCCTCCGAAATCACTCATTCTGAGGTAATTTTTAAAGAAAAAGCTTCATAAAAATTCCTTTTCAGGTCACAATAGCAGCCTATTTACCACTCAGGAATTTCCCCTACATATTCAAAGTGTTCTGCTGGCACAGACTGTCCTGCAAGTCACATGTATTTGACACTCACAGGAACCACATGATTAACCAAGACATATCATTAAGGCATATATACGACAAATAAACAGATCCAGCCTGAGGCACTGCATTCCTTTTTCATTTTAAATCAAGTGCTTTTCCAACCATCTTAAAAATACCCTTCAAGGTGAATAAACACACACACATTGAGCAAGGGGCCCAACAACTCCTTTGAGCCCAGAGGCAAGGTGTGTGGGGAGGGGACAGCTAAACATCCCGGGGCAGAAGGGGTAGAGCCACACAGCCAGCCCTATATGTTGTCCTGACCATGTCACTGGACCCTTCCCCCTCAGTCCCAGAGCACACAGCAGGGCGCTCTGGCAGCAATTTAAAGGGGTTGCAGCAGCTGTGACAGCTAAGAGCCCTGCCTCTTTGAATGGACAGGTAGTGCCTCCTTTTCTCGCCCATGGCCCAAAGTCCACCAGCCTGGTTACACATTCCACCTGGACAGATGCAGCTTATCCTGAGTCCCCGCTGCACATGTCCTGGATGAGCCCCCATATCTGTAAAGGCTGCCTTTGTGGACAACGAAGACTGAACCAAGGACCCTAACACCAAAAGCATGAAACTTTACAGTTTCAATTAAAAAGTCAGGCTCCATAGCTAGGCCTGTAACAGACTTACTTCCATGGGAGCAGATAACATATACACTGGTCAGGTATGTAGGAGCATTTCACTTCTACATAATGCCTATTTACAACCACTCCTCTCTCAAAAGGAAAAAAGCAAAGAGCTATGATCTCTGTTGCTCCTGTGTCAAACTCCAAGGGGTACTTCACATTGTTCTTCAACCATCCCCTGTACAGACCTCATCACCAACTTAATTCCTACAGTGTTGAACCTTAGAGACAGTGGAGTGGGGATGGGAGTAGGGGCAGGAGGCACGTGAAAAATGAGTGACTCTGACTGACCTGATTCTGATCAGTTTAATGCCTCTTTAATGGCTCAAAAGCAAAGGCTAAGAGAGCACCAAATCTGCACTCAAAGGCCGCGTCTACACTAGCCCAAATCTTCGAAATGGCCATGCAAATGGCCATTTCAAAGATTACTAATGAGGGGCTGAAATGCATATTCAGCACTTCATTAGCATGCTGCTGGCCACGGCTCTTCAAAATTGCTGCATTTCGCTGCCGTGCAGCTTGTCCAGACAGAGGTCTAATCCTAATAATGGGATTTCAAAGTTCCTGGGGGGTCCTTTCTAAAAGGAGCCCTGTCTGGACGAGCCGCGTGGCAGTGAAATTCGGCAATTTTGAAGAGCCATGGCCAGCAGCATGCTAATGAGGCACTAAATAAGCATTTCAGCCCCTCATTAGAAATCTTTGAAATGGCCATTTACACGGCCATTTCGAAGATCTGTGCTAGTGTAGATGTAGCTAAAATGTTATTTAAAAAGGAAGAGTAGCCCAAATACAGGCCTACCAGATTTTACTGCATCCCTTTAAATGCAGGATTCAGATACTGTTCATTTTCCACAAGCACTGCAAGTGGTAGTAACTGAGCCTCATGAAACATTTTTTGCCCGGAACTTTGGCATACTTGCTATGTTGGAAAGCAACATGTTCATACGCATTATCAATTTATAAATATGTATTGCATTATAAATGAAAAGTTGAATAGAAATCCTTCTATTTTATAACTGGCAGGACCCTTTATTTAAAAATAAAAAGCATTATTTATATAATCCCAATGGGATTTTTATGTCTGTCAAATTCTTTTAAAGTTATTTTAAAATACAATATAATATGGTAAAACAATTGCAAAATATTTTATTATTGGGGGTTATATTCCATGACTCCCTTTTAATCCTGCAGTTCTATGATTAAGTAACTTCACGTGTAACCTTCAGAAATCTATCCAGAACTGCTATCTGTGTGTATGTACCCAAACCTGCTATCAACTTCCATAGGAGGTACAAGCAATGAATGCCAAGTCTGGCCCTTTGTTTGCGTGTACTGAACTTCAGTGTTTGATATTGCTTAATCGAATGAGCTGCTGAACTTAAGGACATAAACTACAGGACAGATCGTGAGGAAGAGCCCCATCGCCTCTCCCCACCTTGATCCCAAACTTCGAGAGTATTCATCTATGAGCTGGAAAAAGAATAAGTGTTTAATTATATATATTCCTGTTCTACTGCCTTTAATGATAAAAGTAAAAATTGCTTGCAAACAAACTAAGAAGAAAGACCAAACTATGAAAATTCATCTCCCTGCCAGTCTTTCCTATTAAATAAGCTTACTAGACACAAAAAAACACTAGTCCTAAACTTGGAAATTCCCAAGTATTAGAAGAAAAATGGATATTTCATTTTATGTTTCTTGGAAAATTGTGTATTTTGATCTATGCCTTGGGTTGCAGTCCTTCAATTTTGAGAAGGGGAGAAAAAAAGGCTTCTGTCAAGTGAACTACTCTGCTTAATAGTCTACTACACAGAAGTGCAATTTAAAAAGAAACACACACCTATTTCAGTAAGTCTAAGATCAGAATGCCTTAGAATGGAGCAACGCAAAGAGAATACAAATGAAACACGTTCATGTTAAGCTGCCTACAGGTAGGGTTCCAAAATTTCCATGAGACATAATTACTATTAAATTTATCCCAAACACCCTTTTTTCTTTCAGTAAAGGCTAAAAATTCAGCGCCATTTTCAGACAACTTATTCCTGCATATCTTGATTGAAATAAGGTATTTTATTACAAAAACTGCAGAAATAATTTATTAAATGTTTATGAGTGAAAATTTATTAAGATGCCTTCTTACCTCCCTCCCAGCCAATAACCATAAATGTATCACGTTGTTGTCACAAACATTTCCCTGGTGCACTATAAAGATGGTGCTTATAGCACCATTTTGACTAAATTACTAGTTAACCATTGGTAAATTTATTAAAAATGAAGGGCCTAAATCATTTTAAACAGCTCTTACATATTCTGTAATTTTATTGTGATCATCTGACAGTGTGACGAATGCCTGGATCATATTTTTGCAGTGTACATGTCATTTAGATTATTAGGCAGATGAGAGAGAGAAATACAGCATGGGAAATTTGAAGAAACGTCTCTTTTAGGGACTTTGACCTTAATTTGGACATGTCGACCAGCAATGAGAGATTTTTGTACCTCAAAAATTTTATTAGCCTTACACAGAGGAAAGTGTTGGGGAAAAATGTTGCATTCCAAAGTTTGTTTGATACAACACAAAGATTCACCAACATTTATGAGGTAGGATGAAAATGATGTAAGCACTGCCTCTACTCTCACAATGTTTCTTTTCCTCCTCAGTGTTCCTCCAGCAGTAACCCTTGTATAATTTGAAGATTAGTTGAAAATGGGCTGTAGATTCAAATTTATTTTTTATTTAGGCTTATATTCATGTCATGCAAATTCATGGTGACAAAGTTCATTTGCAATGTATTCAGACCCAATCTTGGGACCAAATCATACCAATCACATGCAGATGGAGAGGTAAAGAAACTAATTCAAATGAACCTAGCATATGCACAAAGTCATAATGAAAGATGAGCTTCAGCAACAGTTAAGTCCTTCTAAGCAAGCTCCATGGTTGGCAAGATGAATGTGAACCGGGCTGCTCCACATCTTGCACTGAAGCTGGAGAAAACATCTGAGCTCCCAAGCAATCTGGGCTCTTTATTTTTTTCACGAGTTTAAGCATCAGCATTTTGTACAGTCAGGACTTGCAGGACTCTTTCACTGCCAGACCACTGAAGGTGAACCTTCATGGACTGACATTTTCAACATATTCAAGGATTTGTATGTTCCCTAAGGTTTAGTTCTGTGATGTCTGTGGTCATAATGGCCTGGATCCACAAGGGGACTTCAGCATTTTTAAACTCAGAATCACAATGCATAACTTGTAGGCACCTAGAAAATCACTGGAATATGGTGCTCCACAAAGGCAGAATTTGGTAAGCAATGTGTCTAGAGAGGCTGGTACCTAAGAATGTGACCCACAAAAGCCAGGATGATTAAGCCAGCTGTAAGATCTGAGGCCTTTTTTTCTGAAATGAAGACAGCAGCCATGAGCTAAGTATTAGATAGCCACATCCTCACATGCCATCTGTTGCATCACAAGAATGTAATATCAGGCTGTTGAGAAGGCATTCCTATCCTAATAATACCCCACCTCACCAGATAAAGAAACAGATCTTAAGCTGTTTGAAGAAAAGTTGGATAACATTCTGTCCAGCAAGAAACCACTTAATCACCAGTTGTGACTGTGAGATCCATACTTCTCTATTGTTTGGCCTTTATTAGTCTCTAAATTTTATCTATATGGCCTCTCTCTCTGAATCTTTGTTTTTGTCTGCTGCATAATTAATTTTGCAATATTTGAATCAAATAAAGTGATGAGCTATGATTGGTTAAAGAATTATTTTGTAATGGGCTACTGAAATTCCTCTCCAAGGCCAGTTTTCTCCTAAGTGGTACTGATTTACATGTGGAATTTAGCTCAGGTGGTACTAAGCTATGTTGACTTACATGTAAAAACCGTGAACCACAGTTGCTGGAATGCCTAGGACAAGTTTTCTTTATGCCTGACTTTTTACTTTGCAAGCACTTTGGGGGCTGTCTTAGTATCTCACGTAACACTGAACAAATTGCCAGGCCCAAACAAATTAAAAAAGTAAAACACATGAATGTAGATGAATAGTTCATGTTTACAAGGTAGCAAATTGCAAGGAAAATGTCAAATAGTAAATTAACTGAGTTGATTCAGAGTTTTTTGAGAAATCCAAATGTTTCAAAGAAATGTATTAATTTTGATGAAGTTTTCTCAGGCATGGGCTACAATTTCTGGTCAACATGAAAGAGACAGAGAGACCCATTGCAGAATGACCAGTAGCCCAGGAGTTAGGGCACTCAACTGGGGGACCAAGTTCAAGTCACTGCAATGTCTGATTCAGACAAAGGAGTTCAACTTGAGGCTCCCACATTCCAGGAAAGTGCACTAATCAGTGAGCTACTGGATGTTCTGAGATGGGTTGGTCTCTGCTGTTTTTTCATGTAAAAATTTCCAAAAGATGCATTTTCATACCAATAAGGCACAAAAACCAAAATGAGAATTTTTCAACAAAACTGAATTATTTTCTCACCCTTTGCAAGTTAAGCATGTTGGGAACCCAAGACATAAAAGTTCTAAAGTCTGACTATAACAGGGGAGTCGAAAATGCATGTTACTTATTACTCAGGTGGAGAAAGAGATGCCTGTATGAATGCTGAAGCAAACAAAATATTCACTTGGACGTTGTTCAGAAATTGGTTTCCGATGATTATAATAAATGAAATGCAGTTGGGATTCACCATAAATCAGAGCTGGCAATCAAAAATAAAAATCTAAGAAAAAAGGCAAGTACTTTTTAGTAATTTTATACATATGAAAAAATAATAAAAGCTCTACGTCATGTATGAGGATTTTTGCTTAATGATTTTTGCACCTAGTCTACAGAGACCACCACTTTACACATATTAAAGGGAAAGACATGTGATGGACAGCCAAAAGGATTAAGACCCCCAAGGTTTTTTAGCCTAAAGGCAGCCATGACAACCTGTGGCCAGTTGCCCATAGCCTATACAGTTACTCAAGCACAATCCTCAAAATAGTCATATGTGGCTCTGCTACGACGTGCTGAATGGTAGACAGAGCTCACAGGAAGGGAAAACACCAACATTCCCATACACCAGCCAGCCACATCTTACATTCATTAATCAGCTTTTTCAAAGGAATCCCTCAGCTGGTTATAATTCACTGACTGAAGATTTCAAACAACTGTAGTTATCTTATTTTAAACACAAATAAATAAAACAAAACATAAACAGGAATAAATAAAATTGACAGTGTATTTTAAGGCAAAAAATCACTGACAAAATCCTTTGGGTTTTTTTTCTTACCCTGTAAGTCAGGGGAGGGGTACCTCTCCCAAATCAGGAAGTTTAACTGAAAAGATCTTGCTAGCAGACAAACAGAATAAGTTCAGCAAGGCCGACAGTCACTGCAGGCCCCACAGCAGGGTGGGAGGGTGGCTCTGTGCCCCCCAGAAGTGGCAGAGCTTCTCGCAAAAGAGGCAAGGTCCCCAGCCAGCCCTCAGAGCTGTGACCTGGTGGCAATTCAAAGGTCTCTGGCCACCACCCCTGCTATAATTGTGGCAGCAGTGGCTGGGAGTTCTGGGCTGCTTTGAAACTGCAGGTCCCACTGCAACTAACTACCACTCCCATCAGCAGTCCTGAGTAAGTTATACTATGCAGTTTTGAGGGTTGATCGAAAGAAGAGCTCTGTGTAAGCTCAAAAACTTGTCTCTTTCACAAGAGAAAAGTTGGTCCAGTAAAAGATATTACTTCCCCCCAATTTGTCTGTTATGTCATCTGATCTTTTATCTCTTACTAGAATGCAATTTAGTTCCAAGAATCTCTGTTCTCTAGCACAGTCTGCAAAGTGGCTTTTGTACTAGACTATTTTGAGAGATCTTCTTGCATTGGATGGCAACTCTTCTTGTCTTGTCTGCTGTGAAAATGCTATATATTTCGCCTCAGTAATATAATTTAGTTTGTCACCAAGTGTCTATAGGATATGAAATGCCAATGTGATCTAATTTTCACTACTTCAGCAAATCTGATATGTGAAGAAATTTAAAGACCACACATCAGAAGGTGTAATAGAGTCTGGTGCTGTACAAAACTGCAAAATCAGTTTAAATTCAAAATGTTAAATTTGCAGGAAGAAAAAGAGAGAAAATGCCTGGCTGGTACTTGTATGTTTTAGAGAACAACTAAATTTAAGTATTCTGGGGTCAGGTTAAAACTCCTGTTCCCATGCCTCCCTGGGGAAAAGGGTAACACAAGAGTAATAAGACTTCAGAAGGATTAATTTATATCACATTGATGGGAAAGTAACACTATACTTTACTTTTCTGGGAGAGTCTGTAGCAGTCACACAGGTCAATATTTACCAGGAGCTGTTTTCACTTGCAAGCAATCCAAATATACATGTTATTGATAGATTAGATAGGTAGGGAGAAATTCAAGGTTAATTTCGTTTGTTGGTTATCTGCGCTGAGACATTGGTAGTCTGCATCCATTAGTTCTGCCCCCTAGTTAGAATTCCACTGAGCATACAGGCTTTGTCTACCCTGATCTTTTCCTCTGCACTAGTAGGAAATTTACGAAAACACAAAACAAACAAAAATGTGAGTGTGAACAGGCTGTACACTTGACTACAAGAAAGCAAAATGCCAGAATCCAATATTTAAGATTTACCCATGACTTTCACAAGTAAAATGTGAGAACTAGCAAAGCTTCACAAGCTCAGGCACAGATGGAAAACATTCTTCTGTCTGCTAATTGACTTGAAAAAAATGCATTATTAACTAACTCATTTCACTTGTGACAATCCAAGAGCAAACTCAGTGCCTTTCTCAGCATCATGTACCACGGGGAGAAATCACTGCTGACGTGGAAACCTGCACTTCCTCCCCTACTGAAACAAAAGCCTTGTCACTGAACACAACACAGACACTGTAGGAAGTGAGCCTTGTAGGAAGGGATCTTCCCACTATAAAAATTAAACCCAGGTGTAAATAACATTATAGTGTTGAACCTCTTTAATCAGGCACCCTTGGGACCTGACTAGTGCCAAATGAGAGAATTTGCTGGACCACAGGAGGACAATATTTTCTAGCACATTACCAACACTTCCACTGCTTACTGGGCTCTTAGAAGACATTTGGGGTAAATGACAGCTAAATAATAGCATAGAACACTGAGAGCCAGGACTGGTGGCTGGAAACAAATGTTGTGGAGCCACAGGAAACTTGATCACAACCCTGATAAGTGGTCATCGGCTAACTAAAATAATTCCCATTTATGGATGCTGCTGGCTGAGAAATTTCCAGATTAGAGAGGTTCAACCTGTACGCACTTCCATCTCCATTACGAAAATATCACATTAAGTGAATTTTCATATGAAATGTGTATAAGTCCCTTTGGAGTATGTTGGCTTCTGCAATGCTGGAATAAGCCTCTAATGGATCTAGCCTATGACTGATGACAGTGGAGTCTGGAGATCCTGAAGCCATTTCGCAGCCTACTTCGGGTTTTGGGTGCAGACAAAATAGACTGGAAACTTCTGCAGAAGCCAATAGCAAGGTGTTGGATGGTTTACAGACTATTTACTGTGCCAACGAGGATTCAGGATTGCTCGGAGTTAGCTGAGACCTCCACAAGACTCCATCTTAGGAGCCAGGAGAAGATCCCGTCAGACTTAGGGGAGAAAAATACTGTAAGGTTTTTCCCTCGAGCCAATCACTGCCTGCAGGGCCACTATACCCACCTGTGAAAAAGGCCAGTAAGAGAGATAGTGGCTGTGTTACAGATGTCAATGTGTGGAGAGGGAATATTTGTGGTTCTGCATTTATTGTTGATTTTAATCCTTTGCTTCCCTAGAGCTTGTTTCCAGCAAAGCTCCCAATTGTTACATTTTTATTTTCAGTCATGGCATTTAATTTGGGATTTGTATTATTGTAGTTGCTTGTGTACTGGGCCACACAGAACATAAGAATGGCCATAGTTAGACCAAAGGTCCATCTGATCCAGTAAACTGTCTTCTGACAGTGCCACAGCCAGGTATCCCACAGGAAATAAACAGAACTAGGAATCATCGAACAATCAATCTCCACTATGTTACTTAGAGTAGAATCATTTAGTTACTTCCCCAAGGAATAGCACTGCTTATGTCCTCAGCATAGGCAGGTGTCAGAGGTAGAGGCACCAGGCATGGCACTGCAACATAAAACCCAGAGCAAACCCAAGGATGGTGCAGTAACACTGATTAGCAAGCATCAGAGAGGGACTAAATGTGTTCAACTCAAAACTGGAGGGGGGAGCTGTTTGAACTTTAAAAGCATGAAGGATCCTTATGAAAACATTTTTTTACATACAAAAAAAAGTTTGATGAATTACTATTTTCATGCAACTTTCTTCATTTTCAAAAAGCTGTCTCAGGACATTTAGTGTTATTTGTGCTTATTAGAAGAGAGTGTGAAAGTAATATGTGGGATTTAATTCCTGTTCTGTATTTATGTGATTAGTACATGAAATTTACTAGCAGCAGCATAATTTTCCAGAGTCGGAAAAGAGAAGGTGCTAAATTTTATTACACCCATGTAAATCCAGAGTGACTCCCTGGACTTTTAGCATTACTTCATTTCAAATTTACCTCAGTGTAACTGAGAGTAGAATTTGGTCCATGTTGCTTGCCTTAAATATGATATAGAGTTTAGCTAAATAATTAATGCAACATTTTTACTTGGGAAAAATTTGACAGGCTTGCTGAATTTGACAGTTTATTTAAGCATCCCCAAGATTCATTGCCATGTTTAAAAACTGACTTTTTTCAGCCTTTGACTTCATCCCACAGTGTCTCTAAAATATAGCAGGTAATTGAGCTGCTTATGGGGAGAACCACCCTTCTCTGGTAACCACTTACCTGGCATGTGCATAGTACCAGTGAAAAGTCAAGGCTATAAAAACCTCCAGAAGGAACACATGTATTCATAAGAGTTCACTAATCATTGGCAGCCCATCAGTATCATAGGGCCAGATTCCGCACAAATGAGGAAAGAGGGCACGAAAGTCCTTGTGTAAGCCTTTTAAGGGACCAGGCAGAATGCCAAAGCCTATGCTCTGGCCAAAGCAAGGGACTGTTCCAGCCCAAATTCTCCAGCAGTTTGTAGAGCTCTAAAGAGAACTGAGTGATTATTCTATCCCTTCTTCTTCCCACCCCACAGACCAACAGGAATGGAGTGTGTCAACTGTACTCTGATGCATTACATCTCCCAGTGCTCCTGAGACAATACAGCCCCAGAGCCACAACCTTTGTTGAGTTGTGCCTATACATCACAAACAAGTCCTTATTTATTAAATGAGCTTTGTTGCAAGTTCAATGCAAGACTATGAGATTTCTTTCCAAACCCTCCTCTTCAGTTCCAGTTGTCTTTCATGGAAGATGAACAATGGACTAATTTATCTATCAGCAGGGTACTCGACAACCTATCTAAAATTCAAACTGATGTTCCCTAATAGCTATGTACAGCACAATATGTTGTCTCCTGAAAAGAGTAAGAACAATGTCTTCTCTTGAAATGCTACAGTAATACAGATGCAGCCTTTCAACTGTAGACAGTGCCAACACCAACAGAGGGGTTCTCCTATTAGCATAGATAGCCCACCTCCAGCACGCTAGCACTCTCTACACAGCCTGTTATGTTGACTTAAGAACTCTGCTCAGTGGATTTTTCACATCTCTGCATGAAGTTATGCGAAATTAATTTTCTAATGTCAAGCAAGCCTCAATAAAAGAAGTCCTAAAATAATCATTATTACAGTCAACTATGCTACATGATATTAGTTCCATAATTAATGGTTTTAGCTGAAGAAAAAAAATGTAAGATCAGTACTTGCCTACTCCAATTTACATGTCCTCAGTTCACCCACACTACACCATACAAACTACTATGTAGAGGAGCTGATTGTTTGCTATCTCAGGGGGATGGGGTTTATTGGGTTATTTGATGATCACATGACCTTTATGAAACATTCAGCAGAATACAAACAGTACCCAGGCTATTAAATGTTATTTGGTCACTGCCATTCTTTTTCAAAAGCTTCCCTTCCCCTCTCCATTGAAGCGTCAATCACAGCGGCCTCCATTATGCTTTCAGTCACAAACATTATTAGTGAAAACAATACTGTCAGGGATATAATGGGCAACAGTTGTCTCACCTCCCTTCCCCCACCCCATGTGCTTTGTTTGTATGAAGAACTGTGCCAGGGAGATGCTAAATTATATCATTTCCTTCAATGAAAGTCATTTAGTAGGAAAATGAATCATGGGAAAGTCAAAGAAGATACCAGCTATGTCCACCCTATTCCTTCCTGTATCTGCGCCTGGAAATATCAAGTAACAGAAAAAATTGTGAATTCATATCTGGTATGATTCCAATAAGGTCAATGGAGTTACAGACTGAATAAATTTGGCTCAACATCAGCATAACCCTTTGGCAAATCCCAATCATATATGATGTAAAAGTTCACCAGTTACTTAGAAATGTGAAGACATAACTCCAGTGTCAATGCCTATTACAAGATGTCATCTAAAGTGAGAATTTGCATGTGCTTACCGGTACAAAATAATGTAGGCTAACCACAGCAACACTCTAAATTAAAAGCTAAGCTAATGTTTTCGCATAACAGAGCAACTGATATAATAAACTGTATTCAAGACTAACAGAGACAGCATTATTATTCAACGCACTTAACAAAACACAGTCTTATCTGCTACATTCAGAGTGTGCATGCATTCAGATGACAGCATCACAGGGACAACATCACCATTACTGTTAAGAAGGCCTTTGGATCAAAAGCCCCATTTCAGGCACTTATGCTTTGGAAAAAGAAACCACCTTTTGGGCTGAAACTTCTTGTGATTGTTTTTATCTTAAAATGTGATGAATTCAATAAAGGAGAGCAATCTACTCTAATGCTGTATGAATATTTAAGTTATCCAAGCAGGAGAAACCCTGTTTCTCAGAAGTTGAGATTTTTTAGATACCTTTTATTTTGGCATTTGGATAACTCACGTAAAATTATTTTAAAACTGCAATTTGACATACACCCAATTTTCATTGGCGAGGGGAGAGTAGGGCCTTTACCAAAATCTCGTATATGACTGAGATTTGTTTTTTCAGACTGCCACTAATGAAGTGTGTTCTGCTACTCAAGTGATGGATTCTCCAGAGGGATGAATGGTGTACAATAAGACCTGGGATGACAGAAGCATCCAAAAGACTACTGTAGGAGAAGAGATGAGGTGAATGTTGAGTTGACTCAAGAGCCTCATTAAGGAGCATATACACTGACAAGAAAAGGTTGTGATAAGGAGGGAAGTTTTGAATTTTTTGGAGATTACTCAAAACTAAGATTTCTGTGGTTCTACACTGCCATGACAGCCCAGATTAATTATGAAGCGACGACAAATCTTATAATAAGAAATAATAGACTTTAACGTGACCAAATGTTGATCCGAATCTACATGTGCTCCTCTTCTCGTAAGGATGCCCTGCATTAATCTTCTGAACTGCTGAAACAGATGTGGTCAATCTGCTTTTCTGACTGGTGGTTCGGTGAAACCTAAGGAGTCTTAGGGATCCTTTTGCGTGGAAAAACACTATCACTTATCACCAATCCATTGAAAGAACAAAAGTTACTGAAGCACTCTTCATTTTCATTCATGTTGCCTAGACCTTCTTTTCCCATGGTCTGTTCTCTGCCTGTATTTATGCTTCCAATTTTCATATTGAAGTCGCCCATCAAAATCAACATATATTTCTTTGCTTTCTGGTTCACCACACCTTGTCATTGCTCAGAGAAGTCTGTTTTACATTCCTCAGATACTTCGTTGGTCGGTGCATAACAAAGTGGGGATGGCTAGGCCACACTCTCAGAAAACCATAGAACCCGCAAGGAAAACGCAAAAGAGGAAGACCTCAGATAACATAGAGAAGGTCTACTGAGATTGAAGGACAATGTCTGGGGTAACTCCTGGAGCCAGCTAGAAGTTTCGGCCCAAGACAGAGTGAAGTGGAGGAGACTGGTAGATGACCTATGCTCCATGCAGAGTACGTGGGTTAAGTAGTAGTAATAGAATTTCGTTTTAAATGTTGAGAGTGGCAAAGGAATAAGTTGGTCATATCTCTGTTGCAGCATTTTTCTCAGACATAGAAGTAAACTTGTCTCCCCCCATAAAAATGCAGCAGCAGCTTCCATTCAAGATGTAGCCAGAGCAACTGTACTTCAAAGTACTTTCAAAGCAACTTAAATCCAATGAATGTCTCAGAGGGGTAATCTTGTTAATCTGTATCTTCACAAAACAACAAAAGCAGTCTTATAGCACCTTAAAGACTAACATTATTATTTATTAGGTGACGAGTTTTTGTGGGATGGACCAACTTCTTCAGATCTGGAGAATCCTGATAACTGAGATGAAGCAAATTTAACAGAAAGATAGAGAAAAAAAAGAAATAAAAACTGATGAATCAGCTGGATAGGGCAGAAGGAAGTGTGGGGAAGGGGAAAGAAAAAAGTTTCTGCAAGTGTCTATGAAGTTAAGAGGAATGCTTGGGGTCACTGTGAATATCAAAGGTGGGGAAATTGTCCTTTTAATGCGTAAGGTAATTGATATCTTTGTTGAGTTGTAGGTGATAAGTATCAAACTTGAAAATAAATTCCAATGCAGATGTCTCCCTTTGTAATCTGGTGTTACAGTCTCTTTGTTTGAAAATGCACAGCATTAAGTGTGGGATTCTATGACCTGCTAAATTGTAATGCTCACTTGGAGGTTTATGTGTATTCAGATTCTTAATGTCTGATTTAGGTCCATCCATCCTTTGGTGAAGTGATTGTCCAGTTTGTCCAATATACATGGCAGAGGGGCATTGCTGACACATGACGGCATAGAGCACATTAGGGGAAGTGCAGGAATCTGAGCCCCTGATTGTGCAACTGACGTGGTTAGGTCCAGTGATGGCGTCTCCAGTGTAAATATACGGACTGAGTTGGCAACAGGGTGTGTTGCAAGGAAAAGGTCCATGATTAGTATTTCTGTGGTGTGGTTGCTAATGAGAATTTTCCTGACTTTGGGCGGCTATTTGTAGGCAAGAGCAGGTCTGCCACCTAGGGTCTGTGAGAGTACAGCATCATGTTCCAGTATAGGTTGTAGTTTGCCAATAGTGTGCTGGAGAGGTTTGAATTGGGGGCTATAGGTGATGACAAGCAGTGTTCTGTTATCAACCTTCTTGGGCCTATCCGGAAGTAGCTGGTTTTTGGGTATTCATTTGGCCCTGTCAATCTGCATTTTTGTTTTTTTTTTTAAAATTGTGTTCTTGTAACTTTTACTTTTCCCAGTGGGTAATTAAGTTTTATGAATGCCAGGTAGAGATCTTGCCCTTTGTTTGGTCTCTGTCAGTAGGACTGGAGCAGATGCAGCTGTATCTAGAGGTTTAACTATAAAGGAGGGATCGTGTGATGCATCCTGGATGGAAGCTGGAGGCATGTAGGTAAGTGTAGCGGTCAGTGGGTTTCTGGTATAGCGTGATATTGATTTGACCATCAGTGATTTGAACTGTAGCATTCAAGAAATGAGTCTCATGTGGAATGGTCAAGGCTGAGACTGATAGTGGTGCACAAGTTGTTGAAATCCCTGTGGAATTCTTCAAGGTCTTTTAGGGTATGTCTACACTAGGAACTAACTACAAAGTTAACCTCAAAGTTAGGCACTACATCGAAGTAGCCAGCAGAGAGTCTACACACATTTTCCCTTAATTTGAAGTTAACTTCGAAGTAGGGAGCCCAACTTTGAAGTCCTTACTCCATTCCCAGGAATGGAGCAGTGCCCTACTTCAAAGATTAATTTCGAAGTAGGGTATGTATAGATGCTCAACTTTGAAGCTGTTTACTTTGAAGTTGTTCTTCGAAGTAAGGGACTTTGGAGTAATTTTTGTAGTGTAGACAGCCTTAATATCTTATATCATGCACATATTATCATTTAACATCTGTAGACAGCCCTATAGATGGAATGTGAGCTTTCATCCTTGAATTACTGTGTTTGAAAAATGTCACCTAGGAATTATAGCTTTCTCTTTTCCATGAGCAACGGAGACCACATGTTTACCAAGGTTAGCCCCATGTTACGTCATCATATTAACACATGTAATCCACAGGTATTTACATTCTTCTTACTGTCCAAGAAGAAAGTCATAATAAGAAAGTTCTGTTATAAAGGAAAATTCTAAGTATCTTTGTACCTATATGAAATATAAACATTCTAATTTTTAAACTGACAAGAGGAAAAATTTAAAAAGGATCTGGTACGATAAAAAGAAGGAAGTGCAAAAGACAACACAGACTCGAGCTAGGCCTAAGGTATTTTTAACGCAACGTTAAAGAGTTTTACCCAAAAAAGGTGTTAAAATATTGAGAAAATGTTATTCTTCCCATCAAGCATTGTTCTAGTGCACCACAAAGTGATTGGAATCAATAAAGAGAAAAGTGTCTTAGAACTCTTAATATTTCTGAGAGTTGAGGTGGGGAAGCTATCTACCAAGGGAGGAGGAAAGTGTGCAACCAGAAAGTAGCAATACTGCCTCAAAGCAGGATATTGTGGAAAGAAGGAACACCATTCTTCAGAGAGCTGCCTCAAGTGTTGATTTCAACACCAGGACATTTTCTTGCTCTTTAAATCTACGAATATAAAGAAGGAGGCAAGAGATGAGATCTACTAGCATTAAAAGTTTAAAGGACAACCTAAGTGACTTAGAAGGCTGATGTTTCATTTTCAAGTAAGAACTTAAGCTCCAGACACTTTCATTATTCATATTTGGAAAGTTTCCCAAGGCTGCCCCAAAATGATCAGTTTAATTCACTAACTAGAGCAAAAATCCCTCTGTTTCTTACCTAAAGCATTTAGTTTTAAATGTGAAATGCATCCAAACCATTTAAGTAAAACTTAGTGTATATACTGCTTTTTGTTTAATTAAACTCCAGTTGCCATCCCACAGCTTCACATAAATCATGAACAAAAAGTTTATTCCCCAGTAATTAATCAGTGTATTATTCACCATTTTACCGTACTAAAAATTTGATATTAATCTGATTATATTACCTAAATGTATATATTTACAGCATAAGTAGCAAGTATATGTACCAAATCTAGTGAAAAGCTCGATCTAGTTGCAAATTAACATATTTTAAAAGTTTACATCAACCTATATAAATGCACCATTCTTAAAAAAAAAGAACTGAAGCACAAATAGTAAAGTTTATTTAAATCAGCTCTTTACACTTAGTGATTTAAATCACCTTTGTTTAAATCAATCCACACTGCAGTTACCAGAAAAGTCAGTAGTTGGTGCAGTAGCATAACAAGGCACCTAGTACGATAACAGTCAGGTCACACGTTGATCTTAATAGACAGAAGACCTGAATGCTTCATTTCTGCAACAACTTCAATAAGAATCTGTGGTGTATACTTCCCATACGATAAGACCTGCAAGCTCCTTACTTTGCATACTGAAGCACCAAATGAATGGGACTTGAATGAAACTGCTGACTCAATCCAAGGACATCATACAAGAAAATTTAGGGTGTTTTTAGAGCATTTGCTGAAATGTGAGAGATCAACATTTCTAGCAACATGACCGTCACTTCCACTGCTTCTTGGGCTCTTAGAAGACATTGGCCGTGTCTACACTAGCCCCAAACTTCAAAACGACCACGCAAATGGCCATTTCGAAGTTTACTAATGAAGCGCTGAAATGCATATTCAGCGCTTCATTAGCATGCGGGCGGCCGCAGCACGTCGAAATTGACACGCCTCACAGCTGCGCGGCTCATCCAGACGGGGCTCCTTTTCGAAAGGACCCCGCCTACTTTGAAGTCCCCTTATTCCCATCTGCTCATGGGAATAAGGGGACTTTGAAGTAGGCAGGGTCCTTTCAAAAAGGAGCCCCGCCTGGATGAGCCGCGCGGCTGCGAGGCGCGTCAATTTCGACGTGCCGTGGCCGCCCGCATGCTAATGAAGCGCTGAATATGCATTTCAGCGCTTCATTAGTAAACTTTGAAATGGGCATTTGCGTGGCCATTTCGAAGTTTGAGGCTAGTGTAGACGTAGTCATTTAGAGGCAAATTAGAGATAAATAACAGCAGGGAACACTGAGACCCAGGACTGGTGGCAGTAAACAAACTTTCTGGGACCATGAGAAACTTGGCTACACCCATGATAAGTGGAAATCCAGCTAACAAATCATTTCAGACCACAGATGTTGCTGGGCCAGAATGTACCAGACTAGAGAGGATCAACCTGTGCTATGAGATTTCTATTATGGGTTGACATAAGAAAGTAGAGACAACGTTCATTAGTTTGGTGAACTGAATGTGGCAAATTAAAGTATACTACAGTACCTATTAAAAAATGCTCCAGTATTAGTTAACAGAATTTTTGCTCGCTTTTTTTCACCAGAGCAATATGTTTGACCTACAACAGCTTGTTTTCAAAAGAACTTATTCAAGAACTTACCAAAGACACAATGGAGTACATATAGATGTGGGGAGAGCCAGAAAGACAACATTTTCTGAGGTCAAACAATTTTAAAAAGGATTCAAAAAATACATACTCACATAGCTTCTATTTAAGCAACAAAGCAAACAAACAAACAAAAATATCCCGCAACCCAACAACTTCATGTTCCTGAAATAGCAAAACAATGCCTCCAGGCAGGTGGCTTCAGTTCTGCTCTTTACTGACATGGTTTGCATGTGTGAAATAGATGGGATAAAGAATCTGGGAGCTGTATTGAAAGTACAAAATTATGTTTTCTTCAACCAATTAATCTACTGTATCACCTTAATTCACTTGCTAGATACCTTGGCAGCAACTGAAAACAAGTGTGAGATGCAGCTGAAATTATTTCCTTAGAGAACAAATCAGTCTTTAAAGCTTTAGAAAGGAGAACTCCCAAAGCAACTTACTATGTATTAAGCCATTTGTTCTTTTGTAGAAAATAGAACCAAACTATTTTTCATATAGAGGCCCCTGAATCATACAAGCAAACAATCAAATTCACTGTTCAGAGAAAAAAAATAATTAAAATGCTTTCTTGAATATTGTGTAACAAGGAATTTTTTGCTATATTTTCTGTGAGTGACAACTTTATTTGCATGTCAATAAAGTATAGTATGTACAAAGGATTATTACATAAGCATATATATTTTAAATACACTCCCCCCAGAGCAGTTCCAAATTCCTCACTTCATCTTTCCATAGGTGAACAAGAGCTTTGTGTGTGTTCTCATAAAAAATTGGAATATTTTCCTCCTGATCTCACTAATATTCTGAATATTTTATTTAAACTTATTATATTTATGATATTAAATTTTATGCAGAAACAGTATGTAGATTAGGCACATAGCCAGTAAATACATACCACAGACCCAAAACCTCTATTAAAATTGTACTTTCTTCTTTTTTTATAGTGAACATTCAGAATGGTGATTTAGCCTTACAAATCATTAAACTTTAATCAAAGCACTGCTGCTAAATCCTTTTTTCCACACTGCACCAAAAATGCACCCCTTCATATCTTAATTCTTACCTAATCATCTTGACTGTGGCATGGCCATTTCCTGTAGTTTAAAGCCCCCATCTTACCGATATACCTATGCCCTCACTTTTAAACAAATACGAGTAGCCCCATCACCTTCAGAGAGACTTACACTTCAAATGCAACAAAACGAAAGAGCCATCACCGAGCACTTTAAAGACTAAAAAAGTAATTTATTAGGTGATGAGCTTTCATGGGACACACCCATGATCTGAAGAAGTAGGTCTGTCCCATGAAAGTGCATCACCTACTAAATTATTTTGTTAATCTTTAAAGTGCTACATGACTGCTCTTTTTGTGAAGATCCAGACTAATACGGCTACCTCTCTATGACTTCAAATGTAAGTATATGCATCAACCCATACTGTTTGCTAGTGCTGATTTTCAGACAGGGAACCTAAGTACAAATTGTTGCTGATACTGGGAATTAGAACTGTAGTTCCCAAGCTGTTATAATGTTGGAATGACAATTGCTAGCCACAATAACATGAGGAACCTCTGCCTATGACAACTTTCAGAGCTGAAGAAAGCTGAAGATCAGAGTAAAGAGCCCTCTCAGCTTGGCTTGACTTTCTCATCAATCAAGTGATTTCTCTTTTTATCTATCATCTCTAAAAGCAGCAAAATGGTAGCACCCTTTAAACATAGCTACTCAAGAGAGGCTATGATTTCCTTCCTTTTACAGGACCACCCATATTCTCCACAGTGTAATGCATTCTGTATCAAACCCATTAAACTAATTCATGGTCTTCTTCAAATTGCAAAGACCTACCATCTTCCAGTACATTTATCACCATCAGCCACAGTGGCATATAAACAAAACATATTGAACCATGAGCCAAATGCACACACATAAGGGAAGTGAGTTAGAAAAAGAGAAGTCATGGAACCACAAGCATGAAAAAAATCCTGACATAGGCTCACATATATAATTAAATTACATTAAATTAAATCACAAGATTGGCTTTAAAATAGTGATTTCAAACACTGGGGGCTCTTTTAATTTTCTTTTTGGTTTCCAAGCTTTTAAGATTCCATTAAAAATGCTTGAAAAAGTGACATTTAAGGACTAGAAACTTGATTCTTTTGAACGGGAAATGAAAGCTTAGGTTCTCAAAATCATAACTCCGGGGGGCTGGTTTTTTTTTCAACATCAATTAACACGAAACATGTGTATCAGTGACTCCACAACACAGGCTATTTATCTTAATGGCAAGAGCATTTGACTGAACTTTAGGTAAACTGGGGTCTACATCTGGGCTCTGCTACTGGCCTGCTAAGAGGACTTTTACTACAGCAGACCTGTAGCATCTTGGAGACTGAAAGATTTATGGGGTCATAAGCTTTCAGAAGTAAAAACTCACAACCTCAGATGAAGGTCACAAAATCTCATGTCTCCAAAGTACTATAGGACTGCTTGTTATTTGTGAAACTACAGATTAACATGGCTGCTCCTCTGAGACTATTTAACTACTGCTATCTATTCTATAATTCTATCCCCCAGTTTTCTCATCTAGAAAACTGGAACACTATTTCCCTGCCCTTCCCCTCACCCCCCACCTTTGCAAAGCAATCTGAAATGTAGAGCTGAAAAAGCAGTATATGGAGAGTAATGTATGATTGTTAACAGCATGAAGATGAAGAATAAGAGACAAGCTAAAGAAAAACGAGACAAACTAAAGTTATATGATAGACAAATTTTATCTCTTAACATGTTAAAACATATCAACCATCTCTTCCTGGGTTTTATTTATACCATACCCAGCACATTTCATGTATATGTCAAAATGCACATGCAAATTATGAAGAAGTTGGTATATCTTACCAGAAACCCCACTACACCATGTAAATAGCATAAAGGCTATTGCCAAATCCAGACCACACAGGGAGTGGGTGGAGGCACAGAGAGGAGAAGGGAATTCCATGTTTATTCACATGAAACCCACATACTTGGATTGTACCCAGCTGGAATCAATTTCACCCATCCTGAAGAGCAATATAATTATTAGAACAATGAGGAGTTCTGTGGTGCCTTAAAGATTTATTTTGTCTTAAGTTTTCTGGGTAAAATTATATATTTAATGACATATAAAAGTATATAGTTATTGTTTCCTTGTTATCTGTACTGTGGGTGAAATCAACTCTGTGCAGGCGACCAACGCAAGAAATATGTGTCATTTCAGTCAAAGGATCCATTTCCTCCCCCATTCTCTCTGAGTTATCATATAGCAAAGGAGCTCCCCCTATCTCCCAGGGTTTGTTGAGGTTAAAAAAAGGCCAGAGCAAGCTCTTCCCAATCACATCCCCAATCCAAGCACATGACTTCAGTGGCCTATTCTTTAGGGCAGTAGCTTTTTCCTGCTGCCAGATAACGTACTACCTGTAGTTCAAGCTGTGTCTTAGGCTATGTCTACACTAAGAGATAAATTTGAGTTTATTTATATTGATTTTCTAATTCTGGAATTTGTAAGTTCAAATTTGACCATCCTCACTTCTCATGTGATCCTCACAAAGTCGAGTCATTGCTGCCATACTCAAATTGGCTAACATTGACTGTTACAGTAGTGCATTGTGGGAAGTTATCCCACAGTTCTCTCAGTCCTGTAGCATTCTGGGCATGCTTGCTGGTCTTGACATCATCTTCCTGCATTGCATTTTCTCCATTACCCTCTTGATCCCTAGATATAATGCAGGGACCCTCAAAGTTAGAAGAGGATAGAAAAGACTAGGAAAAAATAATTTTTGTCTTCCCCCCACATTATATTGCCAACATGGGTGCAGCAATTGTATTCTAAACTGGCCATCCACTGAGTGTCCCACCTCCCTTCATTGCATGTGATCCCTGCAAATAATACAGAAGCCCAGAATTTATTTTAAAGTGAGAAGAAAGAAGATAGAAAAGTGAAGAAAAAAAAGTGCTGAGGGCCCAGTGGACATGGTCCCTTCAGGGGGAATCAGCCCCTGCAGCTCATGAGACTTTCCCACAGTGGTAGCAAGCCCCAGTATGGGCATGGAGGGGTTCAGTGGGGGACCACTTGAAGTTGTACTCCCTGATACTCCCCAACTGTTAGTGCAAAACCCCTGGTATCTTAGCTGCTGGGGGACACTTCCTCCCAATGGCAACAAGCTCCAGTATGGGCATGGGGGGGTTGTTCAGTTGGGGGCCAGTGGAGGTGGCTCTCCCCGAGTATCTTACCCACTGAGGGAGACTTCACAGCAGCAGCAAAACCCTGAATATCTTAGCCACCTAACTCATCAAGTCTTCCTTCCTCTCTAGAGACCCATCTCAATTCTGGAAGACCTACATCTCAGCCTGTTCTTATATGGGTTCATAATGCCAAATGCCAGTTCTTCCCTACCCTTCCAGTGTGACCCTGCCAGAGGAGGTCAGGAAGTAGCAAACAGATGGAAGCATTATATCAAGAAAGGATCAGGAAACGTGGGTAATAGGGCTATGCAGAGCAGAAATGTATTTTTGCCCCCTCCAGAATTCTGGCCAAGGTCCCCTGTCAAAAGGCCAGAAATTCTCCACAGCTCATGTAGTGCATCCACAGCTGGCCAACCCCCAAAGCACTAAACATCTTTGGATGGCTTTACTGGTAGCCTTATAGCATAGCAAATCAGCCCTGTTAACAGAGCATGCTCCTAATTGTGGCATGTTTCTGTGAGTATGTGAGAGGAAAAACTTATAAACTATGTGGACATATGTAAATATTAAATGAAACAAAGAACTGTACAAACACAGAGTTAATATGGAAACCAAAACTAGTAGGAAACACGCTAGTACTCTTTAACAGCACACATATTTTACAGGGTATCTTTTGAATAATATATTAATACACATTTAATGCAGGAAAACTGAAACAGAAAACTCTACATGTTGCTACTGAACCTTAAAATCACATATCAACTGGAAAGAGCGTACCTGAACAATACATCAGTTAAGAGAACATTTCTTTACACCTAAGCCTCTATATGCACACAAGGGACTTCCCCTACCAGTTCTACTGCAGAAGCCATATTTGCCTTTCATCTCTGATCCTTACAGAAATTTTGGATGCTCTAACACCAAGAGGTAAAATATGCTCATCAAGAAGTGTAATTTTTAAATTGGAACTGCTTCTTTAACACACCATTCATTTTAAATGTTTCAACAGATACACACTGAGCCCTTATGAAAAGGTATCCACCAGAAGCCTCGCTGCCTTTTAGGCAAAGGGTACGTACAACAGTGACACACATGCAGCTACTCTAGCCCTACTAGAGTCACAAGAAAATATTTAAATGGCTTACAATGTAAGTTTGTTTCCTAGCCACATGATCAATGGCCCTTGTCATCAATAGGGATTACACTACATTCTATTAAGTTTCAAATTTTTGTTACACAAATATGCACATGCATGTGCACTGTGAAAGGATTTTGTTTCAGCTATTCAAACATATAGCAATTAGCCTTCTAAGTAAAGTTTTACTTCCAAGGCACTTGCTTCAAAAACCATATTTATGCATAGTAAAAATGGGTTAACAAAAGATATTTTGCAATATTTTTCTGTATTGGGTGACATTAACTTCTGCATTTCATATATGCTGTATCACATGAAAACAACCAGAATTCATATGTAATTTCAAGAGAGCACACAGGATCAACAAAGCCATTTTTCCTTCAAAACTATAGTGAAATCCATCTTTGCAAAAATGTGCAGGGGACAGAAGTCATCCCAACTGTGAAAGGTTAAATGTGATTCAATTTTTCACATAGGTTGGAAAGAACTTACAAGAGAAGCTGTCAATGAGTCTTCTACGAACCCTTAATTTAGCCCTAATTTGGCAATGTGGCAGGAAAAAAATATCAGAGGCATCTGACAATAAATGCATCACAGGAGGAATCAGGTGAAGTAGTAAACTAGTCTTCTGTGTTATGAGTAGGGATATTAATACAGTAACTGACTAATTGCCAAAATCTGTCAGTTATTCGGTTAACCCGCCTCCAATGCCGCTGCTCTGCATTCAAGTGTATGCCAACTCAGCCTTTTAAACTTTCCTCTAAGTACAGAGAAGTGGGGAGGGGGATTCCTGATCTCCATGGCAAGGACAGAGACAGGCAGTCTGTGTGCAGTCAGCCTTTTAAATGAAGAGTGACAAGGGTGAAGAGCGGGGACAGAAGCTGAGCCAGCCTGCTTGCCAGCTCAGCCTTTTATGTGCAGAACAGCATTGGGGGAAGAACTGTCTGATCCCTCCACAAGCAGGGATAGATGCTGAGCCAGCCCTATTTACTTGGCATGGGCGGTGGGAGGCTGCAAGTAACTGGTAGAGCTAACTGATAAGCAGATACTTAGTGGTTAGTCACATAACTGGATACTCTATTGCATTCCTAACCAGGAGTACTATTATTACTCTGTATATTGATCTGTTAGTGAAAAGGTGTTCTGAAAATTTTAGTGTAGCAAAAACTGCTATAATGGTCCAAATATCCAGCCTGCCAAATATGAGGGATTGGTGAAGGGTTAAAAAGAGATTAACAACTTTTCCAAGCTATTATAGAATTTGAGGTTAGAATGGTTGTTGTTTGTAAAATATTATAAAACAGAGATATTCATATTGGGCTAAAGCACAAAACGTATTACACCTGGCAAGGACTTAAAAGGCGAGATCGCATTCTATAAATATATGAGGAGTAAGAGGAAGTTGAAAGTGTAGGCCCGTCACTAACAGGGGAAAGAAAGCTAATAACTGATACCAAGAAGGCTGAGGTGTGGAATGCCAATTTTGCTTCAGTCTTCACTTAAAACGTAAATTTAAGGGGAAGGAACACAAGCCAGAACGGGGGCAAAAAAGATTAAATAACAAATAAATCGGATATATTCAAATCAAGAAAGCCAATGAAACTCATTGTAGGATATTTACAGAAATAGCTAAAGCAATCTTGGAATTGTTAGTGATTATCTTTGAGAGGTAAAGTTCTGGAGAACTGGAGGAAGGCATAGCTCTGATCTCTAACAAGGACAAACAGAGAACCCAAGGAATTATAGTTTTTCAGCCTAATTTTGATACATGGAAAAGCACTGGGATCATTTATTAAAGAATCAGTTTGTAAGCACCTAGAGGATAATAGGGTAATACATAACAGCCAGTATCGTTTTATCAAATATAATCTAATTTCTTCTTTGGCAGGGCTACAGGCCTGGTGAATGAGGGAAAGCAGTAGTCGTGATTTATCTCGATTTTAATGAGGCTTTTAACACAGTACCACGTGACATTCTCATAAACAAACTAGGAAAACATGGTCTAGATTTAATTACTAATAAAATGGCTGCACAAATGGTTGAAAAACTCTACTAAAAGAGCAGCTATCAATAGTTCATTATCAAAGAGAGAGGACACAAATAAAGGAGTCCCATAGAGGTCTGCCCTGGGTCTGACGCTATGCAACGTATTCACCATGACTTCAAGTATGCTTACAAAATCTCAACCCTAGCTTGGGTGGGGGTGGGGAGTATTGCAAGCACTTTGAAGGACAAAATTAGAATGAAAAACAATCTAGACAAATTGGAGAATTTTTCTGAAACCCACAATATGAAGTCCAATAAAGACAAGTGCAGTGTTCTACTTCTAGGGAAATATTAGATGCACCAACAGAAAATGAAGAATAATTGGCTACTCAATAATACTGATGAAACAGGGACATGAAGACTATGGCAGATGACAAGTTTAACATGAGACAACGTGAAACAGTTGCAAAATAGATAAATAACGGCAAATACTCTGTAGTATATTAACGGGTGTGTTACACATAAGATATGGGAGATAACTGTACCCACTCTTCTTGACATTGGTGAGTCCTCAGCTGGAGTAGAGTGTTCAGTTCTGGGCTCCACACATTAGGATAGGTGCAGCCATATTGGAGAGAGTTCAGAGGAGAGCAAGAAAAATGATAAAAGATTTACACAATCTGACCTGTGAGGGAAAGGATTTAGAAATGGGCATGTTTAGTCTTGAGAAAAGAAGAAGTGAAGGAGGAAGCTACTAACAATCTGTAAATACAGCAAGCATCATCAGAAAGAGATTGGATCAATTATTCTCCATGTCTGCTGAAGGTAGGACAAAAAGTAATAAGCTTCATCTGTAGCTAGGGAGATTTCAGATGTGTGTAATCCACTTTTTGATTTACATCAGGTAACTTGCATTATGCAGCTCACACAAACACAGCTTGTCAGACAGTGATAGCCACTCTAGAAAAATCAATTCACCAAGTGGAGATCAATTATTGGAACCATACACAAGCCCACTTTGTCAGAAGGAAGAAACATTTTAACTCTTGCCTGAGTAGCTGCAGAATGGTGGTTGAGTGTACATTGGGCCATTTGAAAGGCAGATGGTGTTGTTTATGAAATACAGCAGCAGGAAGATAATTTGGTAATTATAAATGCATTTTGGGTTCTGCAAAATATTTGTGAGACCTAGGAAGAAAGTCTTAATGATGGTGGGAAAGAAGAGGTGAGTAGACTTGGCAGTACAAGCTGTCAGCCAGGCAACCCAGAGAAAATGCTAATACCTGGCATAATGCTGTCAGACATGCCCGTTTTCATATTTTGAGTCTGATGCCTGAAAATGTCAGGCCAGAAGGAGAGTGTTGGGATAAATATATTGTGAGTTCTTGGGGCACTGCATGTGAGTGGTGGAAGTGGCATTGTCCCCATGTACTTTTGTGAAATACTGTCTGAATTATTTATTTAAAGAAATTTCTAAGTTAAATGCAATGATTACTCACAACTGATGCTTTGTAAGCTGCTTTTATGATGAAAGTACAAAAAAACCCAGCAATAAAGTCTTTATGAAACCAATGAAAAAACATTTACAAAAATAATTAATCTACTGAATAGTCAACTATAAACAAACCTTTAATTAATGACACATTGCAAAAAGGAAGGGTACCAAGAACAATGCAAATAGAAAAATATGGTGAGAGAGACATTTCATGCATTAACATAATCTAACTTTCCACATAAAAAAATCTAGGTTAATGCAATATTAATGAAGTGGCAGCCAAAAAAAGCTAACTATGTTAGGAACCATTAGGAGATGGATAGTAAAATAAGACAAAAAAAAATCAATGTGTCAATTCACGGTATGCTCGCACCTTGAATACTGCATGCAGTTCTGGTCATTCCACCAAAAAAAAGGTATATTACAATTGCAAAAAACACAGACAGCGCTGCATTAATGCAGGGGCTTTAGGGGCTGCAGCCCATGGCCTCAAGCTACAGGGGAATGCCACAAAAATACATCCATAGTTATTCAGTGGTCACCAATCCACTGATTGCAATCGACTGGAGTCTCTTTCACTCAGTCGCAATCTCTGGGCTCCTAAAACACCAGCAGCACAAGAGGACTCAGGCTGGCTGCCAGCATGTGGCCCCACGCTGCTCCTGGAAACAGATAGCTGCTGGCATATCTCTGTGGCCTCTGGTGGTGGGGTGGGCGTAGAAGTGTCTCTACACCATGCCCCTGCCTTCACAGCACCCTCCCCATGGCTGCAGGATGATCACATCTGCACCCCTGCCCTCCCCACGGTGCACAGGCAGTTCTGGAGGCACCACACCAGTGCTGACTGGTTGGGACCAGCTGGTCATGAGGAGTGGGGATGACCAGAAGTGGCTCCAGAACGTTGAAGGACGCCTTCTTGGAGCTCTGTGCCTGGCTCACCTCTGCCCTCTGGAGACAGAACATCTGGCTGAAGCCTGCTATCCCCATCGAAGAGCAGGTTGCAGTCTCCCTCTCAAAGCTCACCACCCCCGACAGCTACCACTTCATGGGAAACAAGTTCAGTGTGGGGAAGTCCACCATTGGGGCCCCTCCTCATAGAGGTTATGTACTCTTGGGCTGATGTCTCTGCATGGTGGGTACAAGGGAGACCCTTGGGAAGTGAGGTCAGGGTGGGAGGGAAGCCCCTTCCCCAGAGGACGATGGCAACCAACCCTCACACAGACCTGCTGCCAGGGTGGGGCAGCTTCACGTGGGAGCTCCTGGAACACTCGGGAGGGTGGCAGGAGAGGGCAGGGGACTCCCAGGGAGGCTCAGAGACTTCCTCCCTCAGTCTGTGATGTGTATGTTCGGTCCCCTCCCTCTGCAGGTCATGATGGCCAAAAACATATGGAAGAGATTGACGAAGTCATGGACGTATTCACTGCCCGGGGGCTCCTGAACTGTGTCAGGGCCATCAATGGGATCCACATCCTGATATGTGCCCCAGAGCATAGCACAGCCAAGCACATAAACTGGAAGGGCTACTTTTCAATGGTGTTGCAGGCCCTGGTCGACTATTATGGACAGTTCATGGACATTTACATCTACATTTACAATGCCTGTGTGTTCCGCAACTTCGGTTGTGCCAGAGGCTAGAGGTGGGCACAGGGCTTGAGATGATGTAGGTCCAGCTGTAATGAAGACAAGGAGGAGAGATGGTGAGTAATTTCTGTAACACAGCCCCTGAGGTCACACCCCCTACCATGAGCACTGAATCTCCCCACCCTCCCTTAGCCTCCCCCCCAACCAAAGATGTCCCAGGAGCAGAGCCCTGTGTGGCCTACATATTGGGCCCTGTTACACAGGGGCTCAGTGGTGTCTCCGGGCCATGCTGACTGCAGTACCCTCCTCCGCCACTCAACGAGCTAGCGGGCAAGATGGGCATCAAACCATAGAGGAGTACCTTCATGGGTGGTGGGTGAGCCAGGAGCAGCCTCACCATCCCTGGGGCCCACAAATACATCTGCGGCTCACAGTGCTGTTTGCAAGAGCAGGTGCTACATCTTGCCTGCGGGCATGCCCACGTGCTGGGTGCCACACTCTTCAGTGTGCCTGGGGTTGGGCCAGTGCCCTTGTGGCTAGCCCGCCTCCAGCCATAGCAGGTGCTGGGAGGGTGCCACCCGGGGCCTGGGGACCTCATCTGACACCCCATGAGGCTGGCAGCAGGGTTCCACCTGTGCCTAGGGCCTGTCCACTGAGTCCAGGTGAGGAACACTCCCACTGCACATGGTTCAGCAGGTTGGGACCACAATGCAAGGTCCTGCCTGAGCCAGCCAAGCGACGCTCACAGAACGTCCTATCTGTGCCCCCTCCCACACCCGGGGTGCATAACACACAGGGTACTCACTATAGTGATCCTCGCCCAGCTCAGAGGACACCCGGGACGTGGACTGGGTCCAGCACCACGATGAGGCTGCTGTCCTTGGAATCCGACTTTGGTGGAGGTTGAGGCTGGGATGCCTCCTCCTCTGCCTGCAGGCAGTGCCACTGTGATGGGCGGCCTCAAACATTGTGTCTGTTCTGAGGCATGGGCGGGGATTTGTCCCCCACACTCCTTAGGATGGCATTGAGCTCCTTGTAGTCAGGGTAGGTGGCAGGTCCTGCCCTACAGTGTCAGGCTGTGTCCCAGGCCTGGACATAGCCCTGCCTCAGCTCCTTGACTTTAGCCCAGACCTGCTCCGTGGTGCATGGGGGCAGGGACATGGCCCTGTTCAGCGAGGGCCACAGCCATCCTCATGTATATCGAGACATTCTGACACCTGGCCTTGGGGTCCTGGAGGGTCTCCTCCTCCCCACACAGACCCAGAAGGGCCTGGACCTTGGCCCTGGTCCAGGAGAGGGCCCGCCTCTTGCTGCGCTGGGGTGGCTCCTGGGACCCCTCAAACTAGTCCCTCAGGGGCCCAGGGGGGACTCAGGCTCCCTGTTGCTTTGCCATGTCCACAGTTTTGGGAAAAGGTGCAGCTATGAAGGCGTGGGGGACTGCAGTCTGTAGGTCTGCTGCTACCACACTCAGCTTCTACCACAGGGTTCCCCAGGCTCCCTGTGGCTTTAAGAATGGCCAGAAGCAGGAACTATAGAGCACTGCTTGATGTGGACAGGGTTTCTGCTGGGATACCTGTGCAGTGCCGCAGAGGCCTTTTCTGTCAACACAAGGACCCCTAGAATGTCCAGACCTGTGATTTGTTAACAGATCTCTCTCGACAGCCGCATTCCTTCTCATGATGAGTAGGGTACAGCTGTCGACAAAAGTACTGTGTTCTGTCGACTAACTGTTCACAGAACATGCTTGGTAGTTCGGACGCTCCACAGGTTTTGCCAAAAAAACCAGCCATTTTTGCCAACAAAACCCTTGAATCTAGAGATAGCCTAAAATAGTCAGGGACACAACCCCATTCTCTGGTGACCCTAGACTCTGAGAGCCAGAAACTAGGACTGGGCCATAGGGATCACTTGATAATTACTCTCTTCTAATTACTTGATAATTACTCTGTCCTTCTGAAGCATCTGGCACTGCCCCCTTTTGGGAGACAGCATACCAGGCTAGATGGACCCAGGAGGACCATTCTTATGTTCTTAAAGCTGAGATCCACATCCTTTCTGTAATGGGGCCCCCAGAAATGGATGCAATACTCCAGATGAGGCTTCAACAACGCTGAGTAAAGGAGAATAAT
Source organism: Carettochelys insculpta (assembly GCF_033958435.1). Lineage (NCBI taxonomy): Eukaryota > Metazoa > Chordata > Testudines > Carettochelyidae > Carettochelys > Carettochelys insculpta. Next base: position 96,939,827 of record NC_134139.1, read on the forward strand.
CACTTCCCTGGATCTGCTGGCAATGCTCCTACTAATGCACCCCAATATGCTGTTTTGCCACATTTCTGCTCTAATCTTCTGGACTATGGATTTACAACTAAAGGGATTATTCTGAACAATGGACTGAGGACACTTCCAATCTTTTCGAAGTCACCAGTGAGACTTGTGTAAGCCAGCAGTTTATACCATCACTGGTATGATCCACATCTATGAACACTGAAAATCACTTGTAAGCATATGATTCCTTAACCACTCAATAATTCTCTTCTTGTATTAATAAAATCTTTAGTTAGTTATTAAGGATTGTCCATCAGTGTGATATCTGGAAAAGCTCTGACATATACATTAACTGGGAGATAAAGGTGTGATAATCCTGGGACTGGTACAACCTCAGATATGGCGGATTGGGTTTTCAGTAACCTCTCATTACATTAGATGTGTTTGTCTGGATGGGAGTTGATGGCTGGAACACCTAGAAGGGGCTGTGTTTCTCCTCTAGTAAGCCAGCGTGGTGCTGCAGAAGCTTCTTTGAGTTGGTGAATCTAATTAATGAATAAACCAGTTGTGGGAGATTGTCAACCCGTCTTCCTGTGTTTTGTCCTGAGTATAACATTCTCAAAGCGGCCTTTTCTAGGCAGCCAGTGGCAAATGTCTCAAGCTCTTGGTCATGTTATATTTATTAATTTTATTCTCCTTTGATTTTACAACAGCATAGCAGAAGCAGTGGTGATTACCATAGTAGAAAACGTCCTCTAGGTATTTAGACAAAAGTACAATGTGGCCAAATACTGCTATTCCCTTAAGGTGTGATTATCTTACAAAAAACAATGTTCCTGCAATGACATATTGCTTTTGTCCTGGGTCTCAATTTGGGGGGATATTCTCCCCTTTTTGTATCATGGTGAGATGAAGTAGGTAGTTCAAAATGCTGAACAGCAATTTCAGCCGAACTGTGTGACTCAGGTAGATTTCCCATCCCCATGGCATGTTTACCACCCAATCAAAATATTTTCCTGTGACAAAGCACTGTAATAAATATAAATGAAAACAGGGACAACCACAAGATCAGACACATAAAAGATTTGTGCACTGCATGGAAAGTATCTCATAAGTAAGGAAATTATGTTCATATTTCACAGTACAGAATTTTCAGCAAATGTATCAGTATAGATATTTTTATTATTAATAAGCATCTTGAAAATAAGTCATAAATGATGCCTGCTAGTGGACTCCCTCGGAAAATGAATCAGGGAAGGGCATTTGAAAAACACGCACCTTTTCAGACTAAATCTTTTACAAAAACTCTCTGGCTACATCTACACTAGCCCAAATATTTGAAATGGCCATTAGATTATGAATGAGGTGCTGAAATGTATATTCAGTGCCTCATTAGCATGCTGCCGGCCGTGGCTGTTCGAAATTGCCACTTTTCTCTGCCACACAGCTCGTCCAGATGGGGCTACAGATGGCAATAAGGGGATTTTGAAGTTCCCGGGGTCCTTTCGAAAAGGACCCCTGTCTGGATGAGCCACGTGGCACCAAAACACAGCTATTTCAAAGAGCTGCGGCCAACAGCATGCTAATGAGGCGCTGAATATGCATTTCAGCGCCTCATTAGTAATCTTCAAAATGGCCATTTGCATGGCCATTTTGAAGATTTGTTTCAGCATAGACATGGCCTCTATTACACAGAATACTTACAGTAGTATAACATAGTCCTGGGAGAAAATTAAGTCAAATTATTACCTTGTAGGAACAATACACTATTTATTATATGTTTTCCTGAATATTTAAGACTGAATTATGGGCGGGGAATGAATGCAAATACTGTGTAGATGCAGAGGTTAACAAATCTCAACAATAAACTACATAACCCTCCAGGGAGCTGATGTAGAAGAATCCAAGACTAGGAGTATTTAGAAAGTCTGAGATTTGTCAAAACATATTTGTTTTCATCACGTGAGAGAAAACATGCTTAACCTAGCATTATATGGGAAAATATGCCTTTGGAGCATCATGGAGACAAAGCCTTATAGTAGAAGCACTAGCTTACTAGAGTTCAGGCTACTGCTATAACTTTATTAAAGGCAACCAATTCCTTGTTCTATACTTTCATATTTTCATAAAAAAACTTGATTCTGATATGACACAGGTAACCCTTATGTGGTTCAGCTCTTCCTGATATCAAATATCTGAGGACTGACTGTTTTAGAACCCTTCAACAATGGCTTTTCTCTCTGTTTTATGTACATAAGGCCAAAGCTTGACTGCAGTTAAAGACGACACTTTGGGATGTTTCCCTGATGTGCTGATCATGCCAGTGAAACCCACCTTCTTGCTCTCCCACCACTCTGTCCTCCTGAGCCAGATCCTCTGGGTTACCCCAGCCAAGGCACAGCGTTGGGGTTACTGCGCCCCTGCAGAGCAATGCAGACATTATTCCGCCACAGCTCTGGGTGGATGCAGTTCTGGCAAATTCCAGTTCACCCAGGAAATCCAACCCCAGAACGGATCAAAACTTCAACTAAATTTGTCTTTCTCTGCAGAAGAGACAGTAGGTGCTCACTAGGTAAGCCCCCTTTATCAAGAAAAGAGAGACAAGCACAATGGTAGCTCTCCCCAGGAAATAAAAACGTACACTGAGTTTGATTATAAACAAAAGAGTTATGAAGAAAAACAGTAGGATTTAAGTGGTTACAGAAAAGTACCTGTGGATCAACAAGGGTTACCAAATCAAAAGAGAAAACGCACAGTTAATTTGTCTTTATATCAGGAGAAACCATCAGGTCAGAAAAGATCTTATCCTGACCTGGGTCTCCAGTAAAGTTCTATCTTTCTTTTGTAAGGTGTGACAGGCAATTTCCAAGGCAGGCTGAAGACTGAAGATGGAGGAATCAAGGGTCCTCTTTATACCTTCCCCTTTGGAGGGAATCCCATTTTTTTTTGTTTTTTTGGTTGTTTTTTTTTTTTGTATAAGAGTATACTTCAAGATGGAGACTGTCACATGAGCAGGTTACCTGACCAAGTCCTTTTTAGGCAATCAGCCATTGCCTGTCTGCTGGACTGCATCCTTAAATGTGGATTGAAACCCTTTAAGTTGGCTAAGTGCCACTATCCCCTCACGAGCCATGCTGTCACAATAGGGTAGCCATGCCTCCTGTTGAGGTCTTCCAACAGACAAAGATTTGGAACATAAATATGTAGACAATACTTAGAGTTTCAACTGCAAAAATCATGCATGCACAATAAAAGGATTTACAGATCCAGTGGGTTATAACATTCAGAATGATACATCACAAGCCCCTTTCAACCAAAGCATTCTGATGTTACATATGTACATTCATAACCTATTTTCTATGAAGCATTGACAGTGGGGCTGAGCAGGGGTGGGGGCTGTCCATCACATTGACATCCTTACGCAGGCAAAACTTCCACTACACTACCTTCAGTTTGAAATTTCAACTGAAAACTAAATGTTTTAGGATTTTGCCATCATATGACAGAATCTACTTACTGGCAAGGTGGCGAGCCTAGTTGCACCTCTGGTGTCCATCCTGCTTTCTCTTTTTGCGCTCCCTAAGGTACTAGACCTTACACTTTTACTCTCCCAGAGCAGAGTTTCAGGAAAGTGCTCTTCTTTGAACACTCTCTGAAGTTTTGCAATGAGAATGATCAAGAAATCTCCCATTTTTGAGATTGACTAGATTATGATTGTTGCCTTTGAAAGCAGTAAAAAGAGGCATGGTAAAGGAAAGCAATGATCAGAAAAGTAAAAGTAAAAGTAAAGGTATGTTAGGAATTGCTGTTCTCCCTGGCCAACTGCATAAGTACAAAGGAGCAATGAATGAAATTAAATGGTGAGAAATTCAAAGGCAATAAAAGGAATTATTTTTCCACATAGCACATAATTAATCTGTGGAATTCTTCCCCGTAAAGTTCTTGAGATGAAGAACTTAAAGTTCAAAAAGGGACTTGATATCAAGAATATCCACATTTAGTAGAATCACAGATAACATTTTTGAAGGAAATTAAACCTTATGGTTCAGGGTCAAACTCTATCCTAATGTGGAGGGCAATTATCCCACAACTAACTAGTGTGGAGTTTCTATACCTTCTTCAAAAAACATCTGGTACTGGCCACATCTCAAAGGACAGTAACTGAACTTGATGGACTTCAGGTCTGAGCCAGCATGGCAATTTCTATTGTTACAAAATTACTAGAGTTTACAAAGTCATTGGTCCTGAGTACAGCAGACATGATAAAAATAATGTAATTGATTTAATATACCACCTGTTGGTTTTAAAACTCTACATGCAAAAACGTGGTCTTCAATACAGTAAGAAATATATTTTGAGACACAAATATTACTATGCTTTTAATTAACTCCAGTGTTGTTTCCAGTGGAAGATTTTATAACCTTTACATAAACCAACTGGCTTAACTTCTGTTTTGGGAACAATACTATAAACATGTAATTGCATTTGCTGTATAGGTGACTGTGAGGTAATTGAAAAGTCTGTCTTATTCAAACATGTTAAAAATTGCAATCCCATGTAGATAAATTACCTCAGTCCTGATCTCAGTGATCCAGCCCCTCAGTAGTAAAACATTCATTGATTCTTAGGCTTTTGGTAGAGTCAGGTAACTAATGTATTTTTCAAAATATTGAAATTTAGCAGTGCATATCCCCAAAACTGACTGAGACCAAAATAGCCTCTTCACTGGCTTCACGAGAGAGGCTTATGCTTCTGTTACTAACAGGGCTCTAACTCCCAGGACATGGGAGACTTTGGTTCGATTCCCTGCTCCACTACAAAGTTCTTATATGGCCTTGGGCAAGTTACCTGAGACCTGATTTTCAAATGTATTTTGGTGACTAAATGTGTAGCTAGATGTCTAGAGGGTTTACAAAAGCTGCTAAACAGATTAGACAAACAAGCGGAACTAGATGTCTAGGCACCTTTAAATATCCCAGTTGGTACCTATCCACACCTTTAAGCAGCTAAACCCTTTTAAAAATCTGGCCCTGAGCCTCCCTGAACCTCAGGTCCCCATCAGTAAAAGGGATCTAATAGTCCTTCTCTCATTCACTCACAGGCATATAGAGAAGATAGATACATTAAAGATCATACGATGCTCAGATATTGTTGCAATAGTCCTTATAAATATCAGAGAGAAATACTTTATTTCCTAAACTTCCTGTTTATGTCCTCAATCACTTTTAACTATAATATTCTGCATATTTTAAATGTTCCCACTAATATTCACAGACCAATGTCTGTCTTCACCCTCTTAAGCACCCTAAATGTTTTATATTTTTGCTCAAGTACAGTGACATTAGTATGCATGGAGAGAACAATGATCAAATGATGAAACATAAAATGAAGTCACTTCTGTTCATGTTCCAGTCATAATTTGTAGATTCCATGGAACTGTTTAACTCAGGCAAAATACTTTTTCCTAAAAAGCATGACCAAGAGATATTTTGTAACCCCTCAGAAGATGGGCCAAGACTGGTTCCCTTCCTTTATAATTGGATCAAAAATAAACAAGCAAATAAATCAACCAATCAATCAACATTTCTGGAACAGAGTCCAATGCTTGCCAAATTTTATCTAGTCCTTTTTTCCCTTCCTGAAAATGATTCTGTAATCACACAGGACTTTAATGGGATTACTATCTCCTGGACTCAGGCTGAACCTCATTGTATTAAAATATGGTTAAACAACATGACATTTACTACACATGGCATTACTTCATACATTTATTTTAGAAGTGCGGTGAAATTCTAATGTGACTCACGATAATAAAATTTTGTTTATATTAAGACTTTTTCCTGTCAGAATCTTTATATTAAATATGAAACACTATCATCAAACTACACTAAGGATTTAACTTTACTTTAGTATCCCAGTGTAAATGCAGTGGAACTGCGTTAGGTTTAATGGAGTTATTTTATATTTTATATTCACATCAGCATAGCTGAGAGGTTAATACCAGGGAGTAGATTCTCACTTACCCCAAGACACGCTTTATCTTATTCCAGCAATGTAGAGGGGCCTCAAAACAAATGTTAGTTATATTTATACCCATTTTAAGATCCCTTTTTTAACAAGTGTGATATAAAGGGACCTCAGGATAAAATCCAGTCTTAAGGGTCTTACTTAGACAAAAGCAAGGAGGATTTACTATTAATACTGACAATCTACACTTAGCATGAAAATTAAAACATGGTTGTATTCAGCCTTTCACTAGCTTGATGCAGCACCTCTCAAAAAAGGGGAGAGTTATAAAGAAATATGTGCAAATTAAATCGTCAAAAGTTATCAGTCCTGTCAAGCAACTTCCTGCATGAACCAAAAGGCAGATTTTCTGAACTAATTTCCTAAATCCTTTTAAAAATGTAACACAGATATTCTCATCAACAATTTTTTTGAGCGTGGGGGTGAAGGAAGAAGTCTGGGCTCTGGAGGTTTACTCCTATTGTTCCAAATGATTTAAAAGAATGGGTAGAACACTTACCCTAACTCACAGGGGTATGCAAAGTTATTAGTTAATGTTTATATAGCAGTTTGCACTTTGATGTAAAGTGAGAGAAAACTGTAAATTCTACCATCATTAAAATGAGTGAGTTTCCCAAGCAAAATGGAAGAGGTATACTGCATAGCTTGTGTCTAATTTCAGAAGTATGCTTAAAAATTTACAATGAGAGGATGCCAGTTTAAAATTCATGCTCATCCCTATGCCATTCACAGAAAGAGCTGAATGTGGTGCTCAATCCTGGGGAAGCAGAGAGCCAAGAGTATTAGCTTTGTAGGCAGCTTGATTCAGTCATCCCCAACTAGAAGGGCACTTAGAAAGGACACTAATCATGACATGCGACCTAAAATGAAAAGTCAAGAGAGAGTGGCCAGGGTACAGGACACTCTTTCCACCCTGAGGGTGCAAAACAAGCTGTTCCAGTTTCTCAGTTTGAATGAGATCAGTTTTAAATGGGTGTGCCAGTGACCTAATTCTGTTTCCCAAAGGGGTATTACTCACACAAGAAACTACAATAAATTCTTCAAAGCCATTCCAGACAACTGTGGACTCAGATTTGCATAGTAGAACTCCTTGTGCAAATCATTTTAAAAAAAATTTATAGAACCCAATTCAGGAAAATAATGTTAAACAAACCAGCTATTAGAGCTCCAGCTACAGTTTAGTAAAAACAGATCTGTACACAGTGCATACCATGTAAAAACATAAAAACTTCAGCATGTGTGAGTGCACACATGCGCAAGTAAAGCAAAACAAAAAGTATTACAAAAAAGCTTCCAAGGTACTTTCAGATTCTCAAATAAAAAATATTACAGAACTTTAAAAATCCATATATGATACCACGTACAAATAATTCAATGTAAGGTTTGTTTTAAAGCTGTCCAAAGCAAAGCCTTCTTTCTCTGCATTTATCACAATATTTTTTCGAAATAAGATGATCTAAGCTTCCAATCTATTTGTGATGAAGCCACTATAGTTAAAAACTGTAAGGCCATGCCTACACTAGAAATTTTTTTTGAAAGATCAGCCCTTTTTTGAAAGGATATGAGCAGCATCCACACACAAAATGAGCTTTTTCGATCCAAAATCGAAAGAAAGCAGCTCTTCTTCCAGAAGCCATTGTATGCTCCCTGATCAGGAAGAATGCCTCCTTTTGAAAGCTACTTTCAAAAAAACACGCATGTGTAAATGCTCCGCAGGCTGTTTTTTCAAAAGAGCAGTCCTCTTGGTGCTGGATTTTTCAATCCTGGCACATTCTTTCAAAAGAGCAGGGGCTGTGTGGATGCTCTCAATGAAAAGAGTTGATTGATTTTTTTAATCTGCTTTTTTTGTGTGTGGACACACTCTTTCGAAAGAAGTATTTTTGGAAGGGATCTTCCAAACGAACTTCTTTTGAAAGATTTCTGTAGTGTACATGCGGCCTAAGAATTTCCTCTATAAGCTCAATTTTACCTGTACCTGTACCTTTTTTTTTTTTTTTTTGGGGGGGGGGGGGGGAGTTCTTGTCAGCAAATCAAATTATATGTAGTCTCTCAAAAGAACAATGTGAAATAAAAATGAAGATTATGTCTAACAAATTGTTGACTTTGGAAGACTTTGAAAAACTGATGGTTTTTCAATTTCAAAGTTATCCTAATGTTTAATTTGCTGAATCTTTTCTCAAAAATGATTACATAAAAACATCTGACTTGTTTACATATCATAAATTCTCAATGCGGGTTTCATTCTGATACTGGAGTTATGAGATGGTACTGTCCTCCGTATTACAACTTCCTCTGGAGGCCAGATAGCTATCACAAGGAAAACATGAGTTTTTCATTCCTTTCAAGTTAGGGATATTTCTGAAGTTCATGAAACCATAGTTAATGGGCTGCTTAATTTTTCTGGAAAAGTCTAAGACTGGGTAGTTCCACCAGAACCACCACTTATTGTTCTGGGCTGCTGCAAGGTGTCTCTTTGTGACTCTTCAGCCAAACAGCTAGTGTAGCCTTTGGTCCGAAGGGGAACCAGTTTAGCGTGACATGCTGAATGGTCATTTCCTTCCTCCTCCTTGTCCTGTCATATTCTTACCCATTATGGGTCTGTACCTGCTCCCACTAAAGTCAATGATTTTTTTTGCACTGACATCAATAGGAATATGTTTCATAACTATATTACATTTACAAGAGAAGTTAAATTTTTAATTAAAAAACTCCACAGTAGATTTTTTTTCCTAAAAAACCCAAACATCTTATGTTTAAAATCTGGATATTTGTTTTTTCATGCACTTACAATAGAAAAAAGAGCTTTGATTTGTTGCTAACTTCATGTTGTTAAGCTAGAGTGAATAATAGCAAAAAAGTCTCAGCTAGACCCATAAAAATCAGCATGCACTTAAAAATGGTGAAAGACCCCCCCACCCTCAAAGGCTGTGGTCACAACAAAACTAAACAAATAAATAAAAAGAAGGCACCTATCTTAAAGAGATGCAAATGTTTGAATTCTCTATAGAGTACTTGTGGCCATGGAATCACATGCATGGCTTGATGGTCGGGCCCAACGGGTAGTGGTCAATGGCTCAATATGTGGATGGCGGTCTGTTTCAAGCAGAGTGCTGCAAGGCTCGGTTCTGGGGCCAGTGTTATTCAACATCTTTATTAATGACCTGGATGAGGGACTGGGTTGCACCCTCAGCAAGTTTGCAGATGACACAAAACTAGGGGGAGAGGTAGATACGTTGGAGGGTAGAGAGAGAATCCAGATTGACCTGGATAAATTGGAGGATGGGGCCAAAAGAAATCTGATGCGGTTCAATAAGGAGAAGTGTAGAGTCCTGCACCTGGGGCAGAAGAATCCCAAACATTGTTACAGGCTGGGGACCGACTGGCTTAGCAGCAGTACGATGGAAAGGGACCTAGGGGTTATGGTGCATGAAAGGCTGGATATGGGTAAACAGTGTGCCCTTGTAGCCAAGAAAGCTAACAGCATACTGGGGTGCATTAGGAGGAGCATTTAGAGCAGATCTAGGGAAGTAGTTATTCCTCTTTATTCAGCACTGGTGAGGCCACATCTGGAATATTGTGTACAGTTTTGGGCCCCCCAGTATAAAAAGGATGTGGATTTGCTAGAGCAGGTTCAGCGAAGGGCAACAAAAATGATTAAGGGTCTGGAGCACAAGACCTATGAGGATAGGCTGAGGGATCTGGGCTTGTTTAGTTTACAGAAGAGAACACTTAGAGGTGATTTAATAGCAGCCTTCAACTTCCTGAAGGGGAGCTCTAAAGAGGAGGGTGAGAAATTGTTCTCAGTGGTGTCTGATAGCAGAACAAGGAGTAATGGTCAGAAGTTGAAGAGGAAAAGGTGTAGGTTAGATATTAGGAAAAACTTCTTCACCAGGCGGGTGGTGAAGCATTGGAATGCATTGCCTAGAGAGGTGGTGGATTCTCCATCCCTTGAGGTTTTTAAGTCCGGGCTGGACAAGGTCCTGGCTGGGATGACTTAGTGGGGGTTGATCCTGCTTGAAGCAGGGGGCTGGACTAGATGACTTCCTGAGGTCCCTTCCAGCCCTATGATTCTGTGATTCATAGAAAACAGCAATAACATATTACCAGAGAGAAGAAGAGAATTTCAGAAAAAAAGGGTTTCTGTCAAACAGCAATTTTGAAATGTTGCTTACCCAGTACCAGTGAGATACCTTCTTTTAAGACAGTCTACGATAATCTCCCACAAACCGGGTAAGATCTTTTTCCACCAGTGATTAAACCTAAGTCTTTTTAAGATATACAATATGCTTAAACTTGATAAATCATTCCAATCTGCTTATTACAAACTTAAAAGTTATAGCTGCATAGTTTGTTTCTCGACAGTTAAAATTATCTCAGAATTTCCATTAAGAAAACTACACCAGCTGGGAAAGAATGTTATTTGCACATAAAAGAGCCCACAGTTTAAAATGATGCAAACAAAACAGAATGTAAGTGATTTCAACTACTTTTTAACACACATATAAAAAGTTTTCTATCTTCAATCAGCTTTTATGCAGCAGGGTTTTTCATGCTGCCCATTACTCCATTTGGAAGGACTGCATTTTGTCCTGAGAAGTGCAGAGAAAAACAATTGAAAATAACTTACATTAAACATAGGAACTGTCACGATAGATAAAATCAGTGATCCATCTATCTCGCCCCGTACCCTCCCTCTACAAGTGGCCATTCCAGGTTAAACCTCTCTAATTCAGCACTCTCTTATCCAGCAACATCCATAATCTGGCATGATTTTAGTTTGCCAGACAACCATTTATCACGGGTATGGCCAAGATTCCCATGGTCCCATAAACTTTGTTTACAGCCACCAGTTCTGGCTTTCAATGTTCTGTGTTAACACAACAAAAAGTTGTGTGGCACCTCATTGAGTAACAGACATTTTGGAGCATAATATTTCGTGGGCAAAGACTTGCTTTGGTTTTACATTAGTGTATAAGGTGCCATAGGACTTCTTGCAGTTTTTGCAGTTACAGACTGACACGGCTACCCTCTGATACTTGTCTATGTTCTGTGCTGTTATTTAGCTGTAATTTATCCTTAAATGTCTCCTAAAAGCCCAGTAAGCAGTGAAAGTGTTGATAATGCTGCTAGATAAAACTGACCTCCCGTGGTGTGTCAAATTCTCTCATTTGGCACTGGTCAGGTCCCAAGGGTGCTGGACTAGAGAGGTTCAAGAAAACTGAATGGTAAGGACACAACTCCTATAAAGGACATATGTTATAACCTACCCATGGTAGAAAATTTCTTCTGAAAATCAACCTAGACTGAAGTTGGTTATGTTTTAGCATAATCTAAAACTGTCTCCAATGTAAGTTAATTAATAATTTAGCACAAGAGAAGCTGATGATCAAAATGGCCATGCTAGTAGCCAAATCGAAGAATACTAATGAGGCGCTGAAATGAATATTCAGCGCCTTATTAGCACGCGGCTGACCATGGCACTTCGCAAGTGCCACGGTTTGCTTTCCTGTGGCTTGGCTACATGGGGGTCCTTTTCAAAAAGACCCCGCAAACATTGAAATCCCCTTATCCTATCAGCTGAATAAGGGGATTTTGATGTTTGCAGGGTCTTTTTGAAAAGGACCCCCACGTAGACAAGCTGAGTGCAAGCGAAACACAGCACTTTTGAAGTGCCGCAGCAGTTGGCATGCTAATGAGGTGCTGAATATTCATTGTATAGTATAGTATTCTTCCATTTGGCCATTAGCATGGCCATTTCAAAGTCTTTTGTAAGTGTAGACATAGCCAGAGTGTCGAGACATACCAGCATTAGGGGCTTTGTCCTATACAGACAACTATTCTCCCTTCCCTGAACCTGATTTTTCCCCACACTTGTTATCTGGTCCCCCCGTGAGAAGCTGAACACATGGAATTCCACACAGGCTGTCTAAAAGGTAACTGTGCACATCTTGGCAGAATAAAGACAGGCCAGAATGAGATTTGGGCTCTGCTGCTGTACTGCCAATATCTAGGTTATGGTTTCATCTGGCTGTTCTTTAAAGCTTACCCTCTCTAATATAATTGAGTGCTAATTCAGGAGGAAAGAAAGTGTACAAACTACCGTCTTTATGAAATGTTCTTTATCACACACACAGCCCTTCCTTTCTGGAAGCTGTATTTGCTTGAAAACGGTGAAGTGCACTACTATGCTACAAGTAAAGCAAAGCTGATCTCTTTACCAATAATGCTGCATGGCCGAGTTAGTTCCATTAGCACCATTTAAGAGGAGGCAGATCATCTCATGATATTGGCAAAGGGGTGGAAGTTGAAATCACAACAAGCCCTTACCATATCCCAAATGATATTGTTTATATAGAGAGAAAAATTTGGGGAAAGAATTAGTGGCATGGCCTGCTGAGCAATTTTGAAAGGAAAAACATGTCCTTTGTGATAGGATGCACCTACCCACACAAGCACTGAAACGGTTAACTCTCCTGTGCAGACTGAGGCTGCATCTACACTGTGAGATAAAAATCGGATTTAAAGGAGTAAGCTTGACATTGAAACGTCGCTGTCTTCACTGTAAATGTCATTAGCTCAGTTTAGTCTGCCCTAATAACGATAACAAAATGTCACTATTAATGGACTGGTATAGCATCAATCTCAAGTTTAAAATGTTGAATAAAGGCTAGTGTGGAAGCACCATGTCTTTCATTCAAATTTATTAGTCTCCACCTGAGTCCCAGATGGATCCCACAAAGCTATGCACTGCACCTGGCTCCCAGCTCCCCGCTACTGTCAGTTTCCCAGGTCCTGCAGCTTGGGGAAGGCAGGAAATTGAACAAGGCCGTTGTGCTGTCAGTTTCCCAGGTCCCCCAAGCTGCAGGGACCCAGGAAACTCTCACAGTGCTGCTGCACCTGGCTCCCAGGTCCTCGCTACTAGCAGGAGCCAGGAAACTGGCAGCACTGCTGCACCTGGCTCCTGGCTCAGAATGCGGGGCTGAGGGAAATGCGGGATAGGTTTCCACAATGCACTGCTGCAAGAGTCGATGTTTGGTGATTTCATTGTGGAAGCGATAAGTCAAATTTGTTGGGAGCCTGTGGGAAGTGAGGATACTCAAAATTTAAGTTAAAAAAAAACCACGGCATTATAAAATCAATTTTTAATACATTTGAATTTATCTTGTAGTGTAGATGTAGCATGAAAAAGCTCTGGCCCTCTGACCCTGCTGAGCATGTTCAGCCTGGAGGGAGCATAAAAAAGGGTGACAGCCCAGCTCAGCCTGGGCAGGCTGCTCAAGCAGGTGGATGCAGACTGCAGGCTCTCTCCATGGAGCTCCTACAGGCTCTGAATACAGAACCATGGTGCACACACTTCCAGGCAGACTCCAGGCTACCTGACAACCCCAGAGAAAAAGACTGGAGTTAGGCCAACTGAAGACCCCTGTGGCCTAGGGGAACTATGGAATTTTGCCAAGGGAGAAAGGGAGGGGGAATAGCCCAGGGTACTTACACTTGTCTTTGGTGAGTGAGCAGGGAAACCAGTCCATGTGCTTTGGGCAGGATCCTGACTGACTTGGTTCTGAACACCCCCACCAGCTCCAGCCCTGAGACCTGGAGGAGCCAGGAGAGCCTGAATCCCTCTCTCTAGATGCCACCTCCTCGCTCCGTCCTTCTCTCAAGAGGCACTTTTATTGTCTAAGCTGTTGTTACTTTACAAAATTAAACCTATGTAAAAGGACTTTACTGAGAAAACTAACTTATTTGTGAAGCCACTATAAGGACCTGAAAGGTCTCAGGTATCACTTTTGGTCTGATGCCCTGAGATTCCACCCAAGATACCACCAATCTAAACTGACCAAATGAAACAAAAATAAAACATTTAACTGAAAGCGCATGAAAATTGATGTCCTTGGTCAGCAAGGTTTTTTTTAAGCTCATGCCTATTTAAAAAATATTAAGGGAAAAGATACAGTAAAACGATAACATGCAGTATACATTAGTTCTTCAGGATCACGTTAATATTCAGACCACCTGGCTACAGATTCTGGTTGTCTGAGTGGTGAACCTTCTACCCCTGCATATCCTAAAAAGGGTGACCAAAATTCTAAGTATCTTATAAATGAAATTATGTCTGATTTTAAATAGATGGGTAGTTCCACTGGTTTTAAAGGTACTTGTGCTTATAGTTGAACATGAGCTTAGTTACTTTGGGGAAGCAGGGTCTGAAATACTACTTGATCAGTATCTTTGTTACTGAAGTGATGCACTGACAATGATCACGGAAAGCTGCTTAGATTATTCCTGTCACATTACAACATAAATACAATAATCAAATTTTACATTCCTTTTCCTGTCTCAGTGCCACAGGGTAATCCTTACTTAAAAAGAAACAATCACTTTATAGCATGTGCAGCTTTTCATTTCACATTGATTACTTGCTAATGTCCTTGATTTAAAAGAGTCAACGAGTGCTATCCTATTTGCTTTTTATTACCCAACGTGATTTTGATTTTCTTTTCTTTACCAGCAAGGAACAGTAATTTGTCCAACATATTTTGCTCCATGCATTTCTCTTGAAGCCTTTCCATTACCATTTGCCTGAAGATGGAGTCTGCTAAAATCCAACTGTGACAAGCACCCATCTCATTGATGCTTTTTTAATCATCAAGGATGCCATGCCTGTCAAACTCTTGTTTTAGTATGTCAAAGCGCATATCATTCAACAAACAAAAGTAGCGTACTAATACAGCACATATGACTGCAAATGGGTTCATTTATGGGAAGGTGAAATTTAAAAAACAACACAAAGATAAAAAGGAAAAATGGAAATGTTTTCCATTGCCGGTTGATAGCCACCTTCCTTTTTCAACCCCCATCTTCTCTTTCTTCTCACACTGTCAGGGACTGTGGGACTGCTGAAGAAGTAGTGGCTACTTTTGCTATTGTTTGTAAGTATAAAATCTGAGCAATTTCAATGAGTTCCTTTTTCAAGCCCATTACTCCCCAGCCAGCTCCAGTCTACCTCACACTCAGCTTCCAGTTCCATTCCTCCTAAATTCACAAGCATAGTTTTGCACCCCCCCATTGCTGCCCCAAATTCCAGTCTCACCAGGCTTCATGTGTAAATCTACTCCATTCTTCTTCTTCCCACCTCCCCAGCCCAGCTCTTGTCCCACCTGCCCTGATGTCAGGTGGCGTCCTCCTCAATAATGCCTGGGCACCCATGAGGGAGTCACTGAGGACATAGGAAAGACAGGCTCCTGGCTTTCAGTTTTGGCACCTGGCCAAATCCTGGCCCAGGAGCAGCAATTATATGGAAAGTCTATTGTCACCTCTGCCTCTTGAAGCATGCTCAGTTACCAGGTGGGAATGGCACATGCCTCATTTGGATACCACCAGGAGCTTTGAGAGGCACAGTCAGAATCAATGAGGGTGGTAGCTTCAAGTATTTTAGCTCTAAGGAGTCTCTAACTAGTCTGTGAGAACTGGGATTTTCACACAAACAGCAAAAAGCACATCCCAACCCCCCTGCTAAGTTTTAAGTCCCAGCCAATGGAATACTTTCCAGATTTTTTTAAATTAGCAGAACTGTAATATTTTTCCTTAGTTTTGTTTTAAGAAATGGCAGAACTATTTTGTTTGAAAATTTCCATAAATTTTCAGCCAGCAGCAGACATCCACTGTGGAAAGCTTACACGTGACAAAGCTATAAGCAAATGAAAATAGGAATACTGGACAACAATAATTAATAATTGTGCTACCAGACCCACTCTTCTAGTGGCATTCATCACAATGAAAGCATCTCAAGCCAAACAGTAAGAATTTGACCCTCCTCCCATTCACCATAAGAGAGGAACGTTCTTAAATCTCTATAAGTAAGATCCACATGGGCAAATCCTTAAACCTGTGTCTTGTTCCTCTGCATTTATTCATCTATAATGATTAACTTATGGGATCAAGACTTAAGTGTTGCATTAATAAGCACAGATAATATTTTTGACCCCAGCAACTTTCACTAAAGGCAAATAAAACAAAGCAAGGATATTATGTGCAAAACCTTACGTTAATTGTACAGCCCTCTGTAGAGTTACCAGGGTAAAGCCAGGATAAAGAAACAAAGTTACAAAAACAATATTAACCCATTCTCATTCCAACTATAAACTATACTTCTGGTAATAATAAAATAATAATAATAATAATAATAATATAGTTCTGTACCTGGTATTACAGATTAAATCTGTAGCTCTAATTACAGTTCCTGACACTCTAAGACTACAAATATAATATAGAAAATGTTCTAGAATTTTAACTTTTGCATTTCTTGCTTTTGTGATTTTAACTGAAGAAATTATTTATTATTCATGTACACAAACTTAACTGTATCACAGCCTTTTAAAATCCTCTTACTATATTTTTAAATAACCCTTAAAATAAAAACATTCAGCATAAGGTAACACAGCATAAAAATATCAAAGGAAATCAAAAATTTTCACTGCATTTCACACCATACTAACCTCTGCTTCATGTTCATGAATTCAGACTATTAATAACAGCTGAACTCTCACTGTTGCTTTCATTCAAAAAATCTAATTATTTGGCTTCCTAACAAAACAAAAAGTGATAAAAAAATAATCTTCCTCTACAATGACAGCAGCTCACAAATGTCACTGTGCTTGAAACACTCCAAGAACACTGCAGCATGATTTGACTATTCTGTTAACATAATAAGGAACAAACTGCCTGGATACTCAAGCTGATGGCATTTGACAAAGGTCACCAGAGAATTGACCATCAAAAGGTAGTCTGAGTGCACTGATTTCCTGGGGTTTTTTTGTTTTTTTTTTCCAAAAAGGAAACTTGATAGCATATCTGTACTCATGCAAGGACATGAGGTATGTAAGCTTCCCTCTCTTTGCGCTGATACATATATTACATGTGGTACTCATCTTCCCACTCATGCTATAAATCAGATCTGTTAAAACTCAACCTTTATGATGAAGATAATCTGCACCTTAACATGTCTTCCTTCTTTCGCTATTGCCTCAACAAATAAAATAGGCGAATGACACTTGAGCAAGACAGTTTCCTGTTGCTAAAATGTTCTTAAGGCTAAAGAGAGATTGTGTCCTTTCAAATTTGAGCTATAAATCTTTTCTCTGAAGATGTGCCTTATTCCACAAAGATAATGCAAGCTGGGCTGAAACATAGAGAAAAAAATATAAAACTATTGAAACATGTTGGCATTAAAATGGTCATCATCATCATCGGCAAACTGTCCAGACAAAACTGGTCTCTCATAGCAACAGTAAGTGCTCCAATAACAGATATTACCTCTCCCATCTCTCTAGTATCTTGGGACTGACACACCTACGATACCGCACTGAGCTCTTCTGAACAGTTTGCCTTCAGATCTTTACAGAGCATATGCATTTAACTGTATGGGACATGCCGTCACATAACCTCAGGCAGAATGCCTAGCCATTTCTGAATATCCCACTAGGCAAATATTTGCATCCTTAGGAACCTAAATACCTTAAAAATCTGTTTCTAAATGCCCAGTATGTAACCGTACCAGCATTTTCAGTTTACCTGAAATTGTCATGAGACCATGAAACTGTGCACCTGACTTTAATGGTCACTTGTGATCCTATTTTGAAAGATGAATACCTACCGCTCCCAATGATTGAAATTGAGTTTTGCGGGTGCTCAACTCCTCTGAAAAATGAGGTCAGAGACCTGTCTTCCTGCTTCCTTTCCTCAAGGATTGTTGACAGAAGTGAGATGCTTTCTTTGTCTGAATTTGCCTGACAGAGCATGACCATTCTCAAACCTGGAGTTTGTTCACCTGATTCTGAAGCAGTATGTATGAATCAGTTTTATATCTATTAGCAGAGGGGCCTTTTCAGCCTTAGCTGGAAGCTGACATGATAACCTATGATTAGCTAGGCTTTAAGGAGGAAAAATCAACTCAAATTAAAAGGATTGTCAGTATGTATGGTAAAAGCTGCACAGTTCAAATTATCTAGCGTGAGTGTCCTTTATCACGTGTTATGTGACCCTTCATAATATCCTGCTGTGAAATGCAGCAAACAAGGGCATTGCTTGGATGACCCCATTTCAGGAAGACTTACTTCTGAATTTACTCATACCTAATCAGGCAGTTTGCTAGCAAGTGTCTCTGCTTTGAAAGAGATCTTGCTAGTCATGCATCAAGAACACATTCTGCCTGCCACTTTCATAACTAGTGTCATCCTTCCTTCTCTTTGGTGCTGAAGTCAGGTAAGAATTTTACTAGCAACCATCAATTACTTTAACTTTTTGGTTTTTTTCTGAAACCAACTGAGTAGCAAGAACCACTAATTTCTGAAAGAGATTAGAAGACAGCATAAAGACTTGTCACATTTCCAAACAATATTCTTTATTAGCTAGTTATAAAACTTTGCCTAAAACAAGTAGTTAAAGAAATTACAAAAAATTTCCTGCATTTTGTGTATTGTATGAGACAAATATATTAACATCTTGTTTATTTTGTTAGAAAGACACACTCAGCCCCCCACCCCCCACCCCAACTCCCTGGAAAGAAAGCACCGATGTTCAGCAGACTGCACTGAAAGCCATGGAAGAGTCTGGTTACCATTAAACTTCTGAAGAGCTAGTTCTCATTATATAAAGGGAAACAGAAAACACCCCTTTCCTAACAACAACAATAGTAATGAAAGGAATAATAATATTACAACAACATTGACAACCAAAGTACTTCACAAAGGTTGGAGAGGGGAGGAAATAATCACAAGTTACAAAATACAAATACAAATACAAATACAGCAGGGGCTCAATGAGGTCACGTCAAAGTCAAAGAATGAGACAGGACTTGGAATCCTCGTCTTCTGATTCCAAGAGCGTGACAATTTTCAAGGTCTCTTGAGAAGTGCAATACCCAACCCTCCTTGGAAATCAGTGCACCTTCTGCCTTTGAAAATCTCTTTTTGACATTCTAGATTTCCTGTTATACTGTGTCCATAGATTTTGAAAAAACATAACACTGAATTCTGATCTCAGCACAACTCAAACTTTTTCACATCACTGATCATAGAGGGATTTTCTCCTGGGCCAGCTTCCTTCCATTCGGAGTGACATGGCCACCTTCCGCTTTTCAGACACTATTATATAGCATCCCTGTGGTAACTATGGGAAATGCTTATATGGAAGGGTAATGCTAGCACTGTGCTTCAAGCAATCTTGTAATGCAATATAGAGCTAGAAACAAGAAGAGCCAATGCCATTTGATTAGATGCCTCTCTAAGGACCATAAGAAAGTACACACTAGCCCAACAGTCAACAGACCACAGCTTAAGAATTTATGTGATATGGTGTATAGTTGAAATAGTGTATGGTATATAGTCAAGGCACAGAAATGAGTCTTCCTGAATTAATACATTTACCAGGCTTGCTTACATCATACATAATTTTATTACTGAAGTATTATTGAGTAATATTTTTCTAAAACCACAGAACGTATGGAGTTAATATAATAGGCAATGATGCAGACTGCTAAAACGACTTACTGAGATCACATTTGTCAGGAGAGGTAAACAATTAGTACGAGATAAAATGTTTTCCCCTGCTATGAGTTAATTAAGAATACCCCAGTGCTCATACAGGAAAGCGAAGGAGCAAGCTAAGGTGTTCTCTAGCAGCATTTCAATTTGAAATTGGGAAAAATAATGTTTTCCAATGAGAAGTATGCAATCCTTTAGTTTTGAGTACTCAAGTAAATCTGATTTTTATAAAAATTATGATATTACCTGCAATGACTAACAGTAGAAACAGGTTACACAAAAGACAGGATGCTAAACCTACGAGAAAATAGCAGAATACAGGGTTTGTTTAGATAAATGAATGCAGAAAAAAATGGCTCAAATGTTTCACTAAATGGTGATTGGTCATATACTGTTTTTCTGAAAATTGTCAGAATTATGGTTTCTAAAGATAAAAATAATGAGGCTTCTGTTCCTGATATGGGTAAGGCTTCTTACTCAAAAGAGCTGTAGGGTGTTGACATTTCTATTTTCTTCCTTTAACCAATTTCAGATTGATTACCCCCGTCGCTCAGAATCCTCTCCCCTGCTACAGTTAAATGTTTTTGCTCTGTTCTTGTTGGGTTGCATCTACACTACGAGATAAAAATCAAATTTTAAAGTGTTAGCTTGATATTAAAATGTCACTGTCTTCACTGTAAATATCATTAGCTCAATTTAGCGAGCTCTAATTCTGATAACAAAACGTCGATATTACCTGGTGAGTATAGCATCAATTTCAAATTTCAAATTTTGAATAAAAGCTAAGCTAGTGTGGAAGCACCCTGCCTTTAATTTGAATTTATTAGCCCCCAGAAGCATCCCATATGTATCCCACAAAGCTACATGGTGACCCTCCATGTATGGCCGCTTCCTTCTCTGCTGGTCCCCATACAGGTGTGCAGGAAGAAGTCACAGGAAGCCCACAAATTTTTGATTGAATTAGAATTTGAATTCAGCAGCGTCCACGCCTGCAAATATGAAGAGCGCTCATAATGAAAACATTCCTTTGCCCATTGGTAGCAACTGCATCAGTAGCCATCTCCTGTAATCATAAGCACTGAGAGAAGTGATCTCCCTAGTACTTCTCTGGGTTGCAAGAGAGGCCCAGCATGGACCCATGAGCAGATTCTGGACCTTCTTGAAACTTGGGGAGACCAATTAGTGGCAAAGAGATACTGGGTGGCCAAGAGAAATGAGGCCACCTATGAGCAGATGTCACACAAGAGCCGTGTCTACACGTGCATGCTACTTAAAAGTAGCGGCACTAACTTCGAAATAGCGCCCGTCACGGCTACACACGCCGGGCGCTATTTCGAAGTTAACTTCGACGTTAGGCGGCAAGACGTCGAAGTCGCTAACCCCATGAGGGGATAGGAATAGTGCCCTACTTCAACGTTCAACGTCGAAGTAGGGACCGTGTAGTCGTTGCGCGTCCCGCAACTTCGAAATAGTGGGGTTCGCCATGGCGGCCATCAGCTGAGGGGTTGAGAGATGCTCTCTCTCCAGCCCCTGCGGGGCTCTATGGTCACCGTGGGCAGCAGCCCTTAGCCCAGGGCTTCTGGCTGCTGCTGTGGCAGCTGGGGATCCATGCTGCAGGCACAGGGTCTGCAACCAGTTGTCGGCTCTGTGGATCTTGTGGTGTTTAGTGCAACTGTGTCTGGGAGGGGCCCTTTAAGGGAGCGGCTTGCTGTTGAGTCCGCCCTGTGACCCTGTCTGCAGCTGTGCCTAGCACCCTTATTTCGATGTGTGCTACTTTGGCGTGTAGACATTCCCTCACAGCGCCTATTTCGATGTGGTGCCGTGCAACGCCGAAGTTGAACATCGATGTTGCCAGCCCTGGAGGACGTGTAGACGTTACTCATCGAAATAGCCTATAAGCATTTCAATGTTGGCTTCACGTGTAGACGTAGCCAAGATGACCAGCAGAGGTTACTTCCGGAACTCCATGCAATGCTGGGTAACGGTGAAAGAACTCCAGCAGGCCTATCAAAAAGTCTGGGAAGACAACCAGAGGTCAGGAGCAGCTCCACAGACCAGCCACTATTATGAACAGCTAAACATGCTTATGGGGAGTGACCCAACCACAGAGCCTGGTCTTAATTACGACACTTGTGGAGGCCCTGGTCTGGAGTGCAGGGTGACCCAAGAGGATCTGAGTGCCCCAGAGGAAGAGGCCAACGGAGAGGAGGAAGGGGGCGACGAGCAGGGGACCAAGGAAGTTCTTCCAGACAGCCCTGAGCTATTCACCATAGACCTGGAACCAGTACCCTCCATGGCGGTCCCTGAGCCACCTGGACAAAGCTGTTTGGGTGAGTATTTATTCTGCATGCTAGAAGTGGGTTGTGGGAGGGTATAGGTATAGGTTTGGATATGGGTACAGGTTTTCTATGGATCTGCACCCCTCAAAACAGCATATTAACATTTCTTGGGGTGGAGCACTTCCCCTTTTTGGAGATCTTCTTGAAGGCCTCATCCAGGCACCCTTGTATTTTTTCACAAGGTTCTTGGGCAGGCCTAACTTGTTGCAGCTTCCACAGTAGGACACTTTGCCACTCCAGGCAAACAGATGGCAATCTGGTATCATGGAGCCATGAAGTATATCAGCTAATTTTCCAGGCTTGTGGTCAGACAGCATAAGCAGGTGTTCTTTTCCCATATCTGTTAGTTTTAGCAGGGTCATGACTTCTTTGGGAACTTACAGAAGCCCGGGAATTTGCATCAGATTATTTTTTTAAACCGTGCTTCCTGTCCTTTTACATTTCCCAGGAGCAGCTGGCGGGTGCTCCATGCCCCACCCCCCAATGCACATTGCAGGCTCTGCAGGGCCTCTCCCGCCCCCATGTCCCTTTCCACCCAGCATTTCTTTTTACTTTACAGGAATCCCTCCCATGCAGCCATCCACGTGGCTGTAATCAAACCATTCCCTCTTGCCATACGGCTGCCAGGCACTGTGTTCCTTGCTCAGTGGGCAGGACTGCTCCAGAAACAGCCAAAAAATGTTTCCCCTGCCCCAGGACACCTGACAGCTTCCCCTGCTTTGCAGCCCTCCCACTTCCCTCAAATATCAGACAATTGCTTACAGCTTACCATGTCCACAAAGAAACGCACTGGGTATGTGATGGTAAATGATGTATTGTGAAATGCACACTTAAAATTACTTCCTTAATAAGCCTTTAGCAGCCTTGCAAAAAGAAAATTTCCCTGATAGTAGACACAGAGACTCATTCATTCCATTTGAAAGCACATTGTTTGACCTGTATGTTTATTTTGGCCATCAATTTCCAGCTGCCAAGCCCAGTGTAGGAGACAAGTTGAGAAAGAGAAAAAGGTGCAAGCAAGATCGCATCCTGCAGCACATAGAGCAGAATGAAGCAGAAAACAGTAAGCTGATAAAAGACACTGCTCAGTGGCGTCAGAGTCACGCTGAGTGGCAGCACAGAATGTTTGATTTACAGTAACAGCAAGTGGCAAAGCAGAGTGAGGCTGTGGCAAAGCTCATAATGGCAGGGGTGGAGCAAAGAGAGGTCCTGTGCTCCCTTATGCAGCTGCAGAGGGTCTCCCAACACAGCACTGCAGGAGCTGATTCCTGCTGGTCGGAGTCCCCTGAAGAGAGGTTGCCCATGCCCCTATCATCACGGTTCCTGAACATGGAAAGGAGGGTGAGGATAGCCTGCCGCTCTACCCCAAGAGCCACTGCAAAAGGTTATTCAAGCACCTTTAACAATGCTTCTTTTCCCTACCACTTAAACCCACAAAATAAAATCATTCCTTTGAGCTTGGTGTGATTTTTGTAGCATGCAGGAGTGGTACGGAACACAAATCATTGTGGGGAACTGGGCAGGTTGGAGAACAGCTGAAGGCACAGATGTCCACTGCTACACCGAAATCCACAGCAGATGTGCGGCTGACAGAACCAGGCGACTTGGGAAAGGGCTCAAGGCATAGTGCCTGCTGCTACACCCAGGTCTGCAGCGGACACGCGGCTGATGGAACTGGGTGAGTTGTGGGAGGGCTGAAGGCACAGCTGCCTGCCACATGCATTTTACTTACTGCAATTTAACCCCCTCTCACTAAATAAAAGCATTCAGTTAGTAAGACACAATATGATTTATTGGTCTTACAGAGGTAGCTACATAGGTAGCATGTGTTACAGATCATTCACGAAGCTATGTTTTAAAACATCCCTTATTGCTGATGCCTCAGGGTGGTTACTGGTGAATGGCTGAGAGTAAGCACTGCCTATTGCCTCAGTTTCGCAATTCCAGGTAGACGGGAAGTCTCCTGCCTAGATTCACAAATGTTATGCAAAATGATGCATGCTGTAATCTTGGGGGAACATCAGTTTCAGAAAGGTCTAAACGGGTCAATAAGCATCTGAACCTTGCTTTTAAATGGCCAAAAGTGCACTTCACCACCATTCTGCACCTTCTGAGTCTGTAACTGAAGATTTCCTTGCTGCGATCCAGGACTCCTGTGTCGGGCTTCATAAGGCAAGGGAGCAGACGGTAAGCAGCGTCGCCCAATACTACAGGCATCTACATGCTGCCAATCGTTATTTTCCAATCTGGGAAAAAGGTCCCATCCATGAGCTCTCTCTACAGCCCAGAATTTTAGAAGATGCGCATGTTGTGAACCCTCCCAGACCATCCAATATCGATGTCAGTGAAATGACCTTTGTGACCTACCAACCCCTGCAAAAACTAGGGAGAATCACCCCTTCAGTTTATATACTCAGAGGCCATGTGGTCAGGGGCCAGGATGGGAATGTGCGTGCCATCTATTGCCCCACTGCAGTTAGGAAACCCGTGACCAGCAAAGCCATCCACTATGGCCTGTACATTTCACAGGGTCATGATTTTCCTGAGGAAATACCAATAGATTGCATGGGCCACCTTCAGCATTATGGACCCCGCTGTAGATGTTCCACCCTGAACTGATTTGCTACTGACTGGTCACTGTCGGATGTTGTAAACTTCCGCTGCAATTGCCACTCGCTTCTGAACTGCTGAAGCCAGCCTCTTCCTTGTGTTGCTGAGCTTCAGGGTGGGAGGGGGGCCAGCACATCACAAAGTTCCATAAAAGTGGATTTCCACATGCCATCTGCAGCCACCGCTGATCATCCCAGGACTCCAAAATGATGTGGTCCCATGGGTGTGTGCTGGTATCTCAACTCCAAAACCTCTACTCCGCTGTCACCTATGCATCCAGCAGTTGTGAGTTCTTGGACAGCAGTTGTGAGATTTCCTCTTCAAAACCATCATCATCATCATGATCACCATGATACTGAACCATCACTGAGCTTTGTAATTGAAAGCAAAATTGTGTGACAGCCAGTGTGGTTGACAAAACCGTGTGCGCTATGAGTTGAAGCATTTGGGGATCCATGCTTGCACTGGCAGAGAAAATGCCACAGGAAATGGCATGATCTCCAGTTCGTTTTTGCATGGTTACTGGGTGCTCTGAATTCTAGGACACTGCTTTGCATTCAGGAATTCAAGAATGAAATATCCACAAGCAACTGGGGCTAAGGCACTGTGGGATAGATACCCACAATGCACTCTCAAGCTGCCGAACTTGCATAGGGCAATGGGGATGCAGAAACTCGACACGGAAAAATGGTGGGTCAAATTTCAGGAAGCTTCGTGGACACTTGAATTTGATTTTTAACCTCATTTTTATTCATTTTAAATTATTAAAAATCAAATTTATCCCATAGTGCAGGTGCAGCTTTGGTGACATCACTATTGAAAGCATCTGTAATATAAAATTCAAGTTTTCTGCACAACAGAGTCCTTCCAATACAGAATACATAGTAATCATCTATGGCAGAGCATACTGCAAAGCATCATTATTCACACAACCTTTTCCTCCCTGTATTCGCTCCCCAGAAACCAAACCTGCTGGTCAAAGGAATCCTGAAAGTTCCTACAATAGCCTTGGTGAACAAAAGCATATGGAACCTGTGTGAAGTATACCTTGAGTAAAGCCATTTTCACCTACTGTATATTGGAAACTTTGAAAAACAAGGGACTTGAATTCTAGTATTTCAAATAAGATTGATTATTTTCTTTTAGCTTAAACTTCTAAAGGTTCCTCCTTGTTAAATTATGCTGGATTTTTTTGGAGGAAGAGAAGAGGGTTGGAAATAGGTGAAGGAGCAATCATCGAAGTTCTGACAAAAAATATAAGTATGTGGCACTAGAATTCAATTTAATCCTTAACAATTAGAACTGAACAAGAGAACTACCTTTCAGCTCTCAGAGGAAAGAGAAAAACTCATCACCAATTTCACAACTTTTAGACAACTAAGTCATAATTACTAAATAAACTGAAATATTTTAGTAAGTAAACATAATAGTTTTAATGCATGTGTGCAGTAAGTCCCACCTCTTATAAGAAATTACTAGTGAAACAGGCTGGCACTTTGGTCCAGAGGGACCAGACATCTCAGTATTATTGGGCTATCCCAATATCAGGTGCTTATTCTTACACAGACAACTATAACTGTTCTGCCCAAAAAAGAAAATGCACCAATTTTTCACAATTGCTATCTGGTCACCCTACTTCAAACACTTACCACTTCTCCAAGCTGTACTTTAAATTTCATAATCAAACTATTTTGAAAAACTAAATCACAAAAAAAGGCCTTGAAAATGCAAATAAAGAGACAATGAATGCCTGCTGCTATTGTTAAACAAACAACATTAATCAAACCTATGTCTGCTGGTACATTTTTGCCAGATTTTACCAAGATCCAGCATGCTTATAAACCTGCACCTCTGCAGGAAGCAAACAAAATGTGGGCACACCTTGAGAATAATTACCATTCCCTGACATTTTCTCAGCATGGCACAGTACATTCTGCAGTCGTGCAGGTGTGCAGTCCTCTCCTAATAATTGCAAAGGGCAAGGCTTTAATCTGTGGATAAGGACAGATTTATGGCCCTGTTGCCCTCCCCATGCTCACACATATTCAAATAGAGAGGGCAGATGGTTTGATCCAGCTGCTCTCTGGATCATGGTTTATTGACAAAATGCACCTCTATACAAAAGAGTGACCTTTGGCAAAGCATAAAAGACATAAGTCGGTGGGGGGGGGAATAAATTCAAGAATGTTAAAAAAATAAGAAAAAAGTCTGGTAGTAGCAATATTCTGGTGAGATCACAATTTACAGGTAATGGGTACATAGTTTTTAGAAACTGAAAATAATTAGGCCATTATGTTTTTATACGTTAACAATTATTTGTACAAGTATTTTTTTCTAGGATAGGGAAAAAGAGCACATTTAAGCAAGAACTCCTTAGATTTGTATCGTGTATTACCCATTCACAAGCATTTTGGGTGTTTGAATGGGCAAGGTAACAGGGAATAATTAAAAATAGATTTTTACTCACAAGAAGCCTAAAGTTCTACGTCTTTAATAAATCTAACCCCTTTTTACTGTACACTTCAATAAATGGAAAAAGTAATTCACAGTTAAAAACCCAACAACTAATATTGCTCCTCCAGGAGTAGTATCTCAACAGACATCTGGAAAACATACTGATTAATTGATTTATTAATTAGACAGCTGTACTGTTAGCAGATAATTTAATTGTTTGGATTAATACTCTACTAATTAATCCTAAAGAAAATTATCAGCCTTATGAAAGTTGAGAAAACACTGACTTCCTAAATGTCCAGCTGTGTGATTAACATCATCATTCTAAAACATGGTAGCTAACTGTAGATTGACTTACAGTACCATATGCGCCATGGGAATACAGTACACTCTTGTTATAATAAACCTGTTGAGATCCAAGCCATTTGTTTGTTATCGTGAAAGAGCAGCCAGGGTGGGGGCAGCTGTCAACTCCTGCAGCCGAGCTGAAGGTGTGATCCAGGGACAGAAGTTCATTATAGCTGAAGATTTGTTATTTTGAAGGATGTTTTAGCAAGAATGTACTTTATTGCTACAAAACAATTTTAAAATGAATCACTTCTCAAGTTTCCTCTGGGCACGCATGCACACACGTACACCAAGTGTGCAATATCATAATTATTCAGATTTTTTTTTGGCTGTGCCACCAATGAGGGGGATCTGAGAATAACAATGGCAAACAACAAACATGAGTGGACAAATACAGTCATGTGACAAATCTGCCAAACCATTTTTAAGTTAAAATCACAAAGATATGCAAAAACACACAAGTAAAAAAGAAACTGTCTTCCACAAGTATGTTTAGATTTGGGCCAAAATATTCACATATATAACCTTATACAACAGCCTTGTCTAATCCCATTTTTAAGAAAATAGTTCAAGAGCGGTCTTCATACAATACAAACTATAGGCTGAACCTCTCTTGTGCAGCACCCTAGGGACCTGACCGGTGCTGGATGAGAGAATTTGCCAGATGTTGGAAGGTCCGTATTTCCTAGCACATTACCCACACTTCCACCACTTACAGGGCTCTGAGAAGACATTTAAGGGTAAATTACAAATAAACAGCACAGAACACTGAGTGCCAGGACTGGTGGCTGTGAACAAACTTTATGAGACCACAAGAAACTTGGCCACACCAATGATAAGTGGTCATCCAGCTAACTAAATTCATGTTGGATTACGGAGTTTGCTGGATGAGAGTGTTCTGGATAAGAGGGGTTCAACCTGTACGTTAGTTTGAGAATCACTTCTAGTATTATTGAAGTGAGAAATG
Source organism: Carettochelys insculpta (assembly GCF_033958435.1). Classification (NCBI taxonomy): domain Eukaryota; kingdom Metazoa; phylum Chordata; order Testudines; family Carettochelyidae; genus Carettochelys; species Carettochelys insculpta. The sequence goes on from NC_134139.1 coordinate 96,968,110, forward strand.
ATTGAACATCATCAGAATAGCAGCCAGCTCTTGGTGGGCGGGGGGGGGGGGGGAGGGGCACACCTTCCGTTCAATAGCAAGCCCAAATGCCCATTCTGGGATGTTCCTGTTCTTATAGGCAGAACTCTTAGAAATACCTACAGTTAAAAGTTGCCAACATGGACTATCTGAAGACACTTTTTTCAGATGCATACCTTTAAATGGTCTCTTTTTTTCCTAGAAAGTTTGAGCAAAAATGGTTCAGCCATTTTTGAGAATTTCCTAGATGGTGAATAATTAACTAGGTTTCCATAATAGTCTTTTAATTCAGTTTTTGTGTGTGCAATTTACATCATCTAGCACCATATTAATGGGCACAGTGCTCATCAACAGGGTTGAAACTGATAGATTCATCTCACTGATCCCTTCCACTTGAATTAACAGAGTAACTGATTGCAGTAGGAGGCTGTCATCCTCTCTGTGGACTAGCACCAGAGGCGGATCAGACATGTTGCCAGCAGGTTTCACAGATATTTGCTGACAGCAAACAAATGTGGAGACTCAGAACTCTTGGTTTCATGCCAGATTTTGGGAGGGAGAGTTTTCTAGTCATCATCTAGTCTGCTCCTCCCTCCCACCCCCACCCCACATACCTGACTGCCTCTCAAGCCTGTTCCTGTCCCAGTCTTCTTTCTGATCACAGTCTCCTTACCCAGCCAATCCCACACTTCTCTCTCCTGGCTTCTCATCACAGACTCTTTGCCCTACCATTTTCAGGTGCCCTTTTTTGGATTCCCAGTCTTTGCCCTCATCCCAATTCAGTTCCTGTTTCCCTCTCTGGGCTTAGTATCCCTTTTTCTCCAGAGGCTCCTTGCCCCAGTCTTCTTGCCTGATCTTTCCTCTACCTCCCAGGCTCATGATCCAGTCTCTGTCTACCCACCCTTAGACAACTTGTTCCTTGACCCTGAGTTGGCTCAGTTCCTGTTTCTTCTGCATTTCACTATGATTCCTCCTCCTCCAGACTGCCTGGGATCTAGAAAGGAGAGCAGTGAGATCAAAGGAGATAGATTCTCCCTGATGTTCTGATGCAGAATGAAGGTTGCCAGTGCAATTTTACCCCTTGTAAAGGTGTATTATGATACAACCTGTTGAAGTGCACAGTGTCAAACCATTTTTTCCCACAGGGTCTCTGCCTCATTCAATACAAGGATTGACTGTCTCTGGAAATTAATCAGGATGAAAGGAGACAAGTTCTCTGTAGGATGCCCTCTCCATTGGTTGTATGAGCTAGGACAGGGGTGTCCAACCTTTTTCCATCGGGGGCCATATGGCAATTTTTTACATGTTCTGGGGCCAAACACAGAATAGCCCCAAACCCACCCCCCCCCATTCCCAGGCTTAACCCCTCACAGCCCCAAATTACTCTCCCCACCCTAGGCTTAACCCCTCACAGACCCAAACCTGCCTTCCCCTGCTTCCAGGCTTAACCTCTTGTCCCAAACCACCCCATAAAACCAGGCTAAACCACTCGCGGCCCCAAACTTCCCCCCATCCCTAGGCTTAACCCTTTACAGCCCCAAACCTGCCTCCCCCTGCCCCCAGGCTTAACCCCTTGCAGCCTCAAACCCAGGATTAACTGACCTCACACAAGAGCTCTGCTTGCTGCTACCCCTGCTGCACTTTCACCGGGCCGCTGTCTCCTCCTTACCATGGCTGCACCTGTCTCCTCCTCCCCCCAGCCCTCCTACTTCCTTCCCCTATTACAGCATGTGGGTCTCTGTACTGCTGTGCTGCAATAATGGGACTCAATTTAATTGATTTAATGGCCGGATCCCTACCACTGCCCTGCCAGCTATTAAAGCAATTAAATTGAGTTCTACTCTTTCAGTGCGGCAGAGTAGGGAGCCAGAGCAGGAGTGAGTGGCGGCTGCATCCAGAGCCGCAAATGGCTCATTAAAGAGCCACATGCAGCTTGGAGCCACCCAGCTGGCTTTCAAAATGGTATTGCTGCTGGCTCTGTGGGCCAGACAAAAAGGCTCCATGCGCTGGATTCTGGCCCGTGGGCCACATCTTGGCCACCTCTGAGCTAGAAGTTGTGCAGTGAATAAGGCAGGAAATTGTGGTAACAGAAAACACAGCCTCTTTGTTACAGGCTGGGGACTGACTAAGTAGCAGCGCAACACAAAAGGACCTCAGGATTTCAGTGGATGAGAAGCTGGATACAAGTCAACAGTGTGCCCTCGTAGCCAAGAAAGCTAACGGCATATTGGGATGCATTAGGAGGAGCACTTCCAGCAGATCTAGAGAAGTTATTATTCCCCTCTAGTCAGCACTGGTGAGGCCACATCTGGAGTACTGCGTCCAGTTCTGGACCCGCCAGCACAGATTGGATGTGGATGCACTGGATCCAGAGAATGGCAACAAAAATGATTAAGAGGTTGGAGCACATGACCTACAAGTAGAGACTGAGGGCTTTAGTTTGCAGAAGGGAAGAGCGAGGGGCAATTTGATAGCAGCCTTCAACTTCCTGAAGGAAGACTCTGAAGAGGATGGAGAGAGGCTGTTCTCTGTAGTGACAGATGGCAGAACAAGGAGCAATGATCTCAAGTTCAAGAGCAGGAGGTGTAAGTTGGATATTTGGAAAAACTATTTTACCAGGAGGGCTGTGCAGCACTGGAATGCTTTACCAAGAAAGGTGGCAGAATCTCCATCCCTAGAGGTTTTTAAGTCCTGGCTTGACAAAGTCCTGGCTGTGATGATTTAAATAGGGTAGATCCTGCTTTAGGCAGGGGGCTGGACTCAATGAACTCCTGAGATCCCTTCCAGCCCTTGCATTCTACGATTATTCAGGCAGCTGAATACTGAGCTGGATTTCTGAGTTCTAAATGCTACCTCTGCCGCCCAGTTTCCTTGTGATGCTAAACTTTCCACAGGTATCCACTGATTGTGTGTTTCTCATTTTCTGTGTGCCCAGCATGAAAGTCTGGGATCTAATTTGAAGTGCTGAGCCCTCAGAGTTGCAGCTGAATGCACTGGGAGCTGTGGTTTGAACATAAAATGTTATATAATGTAATATATGGTGAAAAACCTAGTCCTAGATATGTCAAATTGGGCACCCAAAACTAAAGTGTATGATTTTGCCTCTTATTTCTCAGTGCTTCATTTCCTCTTAGTGAAACAGAGACAGTACCACCTCATGGGGATGAGGTGAAAATGTATTCATAATTTGTGCAAAGCAATGGAGACCTACAACTTCAGCTCCTTTGCTCAGCCTGATTAACCTTTCCAATCACAAAATGATCGGCTCTCATTGCTGTTGCTGGAATTTTCAAAAGAGAATAAAAAAGCACACCAGGAAATAACTATTATTCAGAGAAGAGTGTGAATTGTGTACAGTAGAGAAAATAAGGTACAGAGCTATATAAAGAACAATGAGGCTAAAACAAAATGTTGACTACCACTCATCCTGTGCACTGACTGCAACATGGATTGCGCAGAAAAACATAGTATGGGATATTGCAATTGAAGACCTTTTTGCAATGCATATGTCCAAAGGGAATGAATTATGGCACCACAAATAATCTTAATTTTGACTTTTCCTAAACTTTTGACTCCTTGCCTTTGTGACGGTTATTATGTCTTAATGTAGGCTTTTGTTTGTAATAAGGTCAGTTTTATTAATCTTTATTAGTCTTTGCACATACTTTACATTAGTACTACACACAATTCTCCCAGACACCATTAAGGCCCATATTATTAAAGATATTTAGGCACCTAAACATGCACACAAGTGTCTAGTAATATTTCAATGCAAATTAAGCAGCTAGGAACTATTGAAAACCCTGCCAGAAACCTCTCTGTGCTTTTAGCTGCCGAATTATCTTTTTCAAATCTCTCCTAACTCCATATTTTCAAAAGTAGAGACCCTACGTACATGAACAAAAATATGACTGCTCACGCCAACAGGGTCTATGTAACTGAAAATGGCTGCTCAGCTGCCTCACCAGACTTAATTTCGCTTACAAACTCAGGGTGAAATGCAAAGCCCCACAGAAACCCTAAGGAATTTTGCTAAGACTTAATTACTTAAAATTCAGTACAACACTTTGATATTCCTATGGAAATCAAGGTTCCTGTACATCAACAATCAGAAGGATATAGATGTGGTAGACTTCCAGTTTTCTCCATTGTTATAAATACTGCTTTTAGAAATAACTAAGACAGCTGGTTCTGAACATTTTGCAGCTATGAGAGAAATGTTAATGACTTTGGAGCTAGTGGGACTATCACTGCAGTGACCATCCGTCCTGTTTTCAGCAGCACAACCCCATATTTCGGGAGCCATTCTGGCATCCCAATCTATCTTGCAAAAGGTGCTAATTGCCCTGTATTTCACAGGGTTCACTGGCTTCCCTACCTGGGGGAGCCAAAAGCTAGACCCGCACCACTGCGGCCTGGCTACCCCACCTGGGGGAGCCAGGAGCCAGACTACCCAGTGGCTCAGCTGCCACCACTGAGCTGGAGCCGTGGGGGTTGGAGCAGGAGCCTGGACCAGGAGGAGCGGTTAGAGTGGAGCAGCTGTAGCCAGGGGTGGGAGCAGAGGGGCTGGAGCCAAAGCCACAGGGGGTTGAGCCGGGCTGCAGAGGTTGGAGTGGGAGCTGGGGGAGGGATTTGGAGTGGGCCTCTGGAGCCGGAGCCAGGGCTGGGGGCAGGGGCTGGAGCCGCAGGGGCAGCCATGGGGGGGCGGGGTGAACCATGGCCACAGTGGGGCTGGAGCCAGAGCTACCTGGCTTCCCCCAGCTGGGAGCTGGACCTGTGCAGTGGCTTAGGGAAGCCAGGATCTTCACTGGCAGGGCAGCAGCCTTGTTCCCGGTGCCCCAGAGAAAGTGACCATCTGTCCTGTTTTGGCCAGGACAGGGGTCGTTCCCCACGTCCCATATTTGGCCAGGGGAGATATGGTCACCTTAACTGTCACAGATATCAGCTGGCTTGAGCGTATATGCGTTCTTTCACTGTGCCGCACCATATCATTCAAGTAGCTGATTTAGCAGACTTCAGCAGTATTGCCCAGTGTTAAGTGCTGAAGGCTGCAATCTCATTGCCTCAGCAACACTGTTCAGACTGTCCAGTGTTTCTGTCCTTGGAGTGCCAAATACTATCATGACTAACAGCAGATACGGCAGTCTGCTCATCCAACAGAACGCAGTATTGTTCATAAAGAAAGACCAGGGTGGTCACAAGACACTTGGCCAGGTTTATTGCCCTTGAAGAACAGTCCTAGCACCTGGCTCTATGGTTACAGGTACACTAACATATGAGTGCCACATCGTCAGTCAGCAGTGGCAGTCTCTGCTATCTCCAAGGCTACACAGCAAATTAAGGCAAAGTATCCGGCTATTTATAGGCTGAGACAAACAACAGGAGCACACAACTTATACATCACCTTACGTATTTCGTGACAGCCGTCTGTGATCTCCTCTTGTTCTCAATATCTTGAATAAAACATTCCTATTCATTATTCTGTCAAACCACCTTATCTTGTACTAGGTTGGAATATAGTTATGTAAATATTTAGTGCCTAGTATACTAGCAACAACTTTGCCAAGTTCATGTACGGGACAGTGAACTTGTAAGCGTCTGATTTAATACATGGCCTGAATGTATTTTATAGTTTCCGGTTTAGGCCTCAGATCTTGCACCACGCCCAGTGCTCCAGGCTCTCTTTCCCTTCTACAACCCATATGGCTTAACATCAGAGACATAAGGGGGGCAGTATGTGGTGGCTTTAGCAACCTGGTGACGAGCTCCCTCAACTGTTGGACACTTGGTTCACCTATCTTTTCTCCTGTGTGTCTCCCCAGTTTGCCCTATTTGGATCCAATGAGACTAAGGTGATCCTGTCAGGCATGGAAACTTGTATGTTTTTGGCGGATATTAAAGAATGCATCAGTAGCTGTTTGGTGTGTGGTGGGGGAAAAAGGGGAAAGGATGTCAGACTTATGGCTCCCACCTCCTGGTGGCAGGAGGTCCATTCTTGTTATTCCATGGGGAATGAACGCAGTGTTCAGATAAAATCTATTGGAAAAGGATTTAAAGGAAACATACCTTAAAGGAGAGGCAATGGGGAAGTAGTTCAATGCTCCTATGACTGTTACGGCAGGAAGTCAATCTCCTTTGGTTTATATGCCCTTCAGTGAGGGTCCTGAGGGGGGATGCTGGCAAGTTTATGTAAGTTAGTGCAGGTAATACCACAATGACCACTGAGTGCTTCTGAACATTTAGGAATAAAGTTGTGGTCACTTTAAACCACACCCAGCATCTCCTGTCCTTGGGTTTGTCTTTAAGGAGAAATACATTACCACCAGTTTGGGATATGTTTTGGATATGTGTCAGTTCTGACACATACACAAAGGACAGTAAAATGTTCTCTCTCATGGAGAAAACACAAGTAAAAAATTGTAACTAGATATTTTGCACACCAATCTTACAAAACAAAATAGATTCAAAGTGCAGTACAACGTGTGCAAGGGGACATTATAGTATAGAGAACTACGTATTTGCTGCAAAAATGTTCCAAAACGAAAAACTTCAGATCTAAGTTATGAATTTGTGTGATATACACCTGAAATAAACCTTACATCATTTTTTTCTATTATTTGGTGTTCTGGGAAAGACAAAAGCCTATTTAGATCCCTGTAACTGCAGCCAATACATGTATTTATTACTACTGTTGTAAAAAAAAAATACCCAGCACAAAAATGTGTTTAACAAGTATAAATAGAATTCAGAGAAAATGAATGACTTACTGCCTGTATTAGATTAACAGCTGAAGCATATAAGAAATGATGGACCAAGTGGGAAGAACTGATTAAAAATAAATCATTGATACAACATTTCTGTAATACCTTTGACCCATCACTTATATTGATTTGACTCTTTTGTATCCCCCTAACCTTCTACATGCAATACTCTTTTCTTGCTGCTTATGTAAAAAAATTACTTGTACAGACATCGGTTTTGTTTATCTTACATCAAAACCCCTCCTGAAAGCTATAAAATTGCAATCTTAATTTTCAAATGAAAATCACAAAAAAGATTAATTTCAGAATGTGGCAGAATATATTTTAAATATGAATAACAAATTCATAAAATGATGTAAAACTATTTTTGGCCTGATTTGGCACTCAAACCAATGGTATCAATGGGGAGTTTTATGATGAATAAGAAATGCAGGATCAGAACTACAGAAGTTAATCGTTATTACCACTATTGCCAAGGGCTAACACCACTGGTGACCTAAGAATGTTAAACCACTCTGGTATTCTTTAGTATTCTGATTTACATTCCTATCACCCATGTCCCACTCTAGTCAATTTAATTTTTAAAATATATACACTAATCAAACTAAGTAATTACAGGAAGTCAAAGATTTTCAAGTAAGTGCAAAGCAATTCTGAATAGGAAGGCCATTTTTAATCTGTTGATGTATTTGATAATCTCAGGGGAAAGCCTTGAACTGTAAAGCACAGTAAAATGTAACACATTAAATCTTCAGTAGTTGGTCAGTAGCAGATGATAACTAATCTGTCACCCAGCAACCTAAGGCAAAGCCAAGGGCCAGGGATGATGCATCAAACAAGTTAGTTACTGTAATAATGGGTATGGAGAAGACTGGTAAATTTACAGTTGAGATCACTGAGAAAGTTTATTTCAGCAGTTCCATACGATATAATTATTTATAAAGCACTCCCTCACCTAAAGTGCTTCAAAAGCTATGCACAGCAACAACAAAAAAACAGCATACGATAATAAGAAATAAAATATGTATCTTACAATTCAAGTAAAAGCAATTTTCTTACATTATAATTCAAAGAGGCTATTTTGGAAGGATATACTATTCATGGATGGGAAAATATTTAATTGGGGAAAAGACAGAACAATTTTTTTTTTGTTTATATGAAAAAAATCTTGAGGTGTTTGTGTTTTTTAAAGAAGGGAGGAGAGATATCAGACAACATCTCAGAAGCTGAGGTTGACCAGCACAAAACCTGCTCACAGTTCATAAAGAAATGATCTTTTCCCACCTTTGTATTTAGATACCAATTAAATCAAAACTCAAGATAGACATTTTTAATAAAACCATCTATCAAATTGTTAAGGATTTTTAAAACCAGCTGTGTCAACTAAAATGAAAGCTGCCTCTTTACAGATGGTCCCCTTAAAGATCACAAGCATGTTAACAACATTACCAACTCTTGCAATTTTATCACAAGTCTTGAAATACTTGTTTTTTTTCCTTGAAGCTCCTGGATTAGGGGAGATTCTGAGCCTTAATTAATTTTTTTTTCTCACCTTCATGGTTGAAAAGAGAAAGGTGAAGATGAATATTTCCTAAAAACTTAAAAACCATCAGGAAAAGAAAAAACAGAAGGACAAATGAATCAGATATGTATTTATCCACCTTAATCTCCTAATTTGAAAGCCAATTTCATGACTTCTTGGGATCTTGCTGGTGGTTTTAGAATTCTTGAAGTTTACAACACTGGTGTGATCCCAGTGCACATGCACAATCTAGTGAATAAAGTGCTACTACATTCTGAAGAAATTCTAGGTAACTTTGGCAATCTACACTGCAACAGAAGGCCAGAGGCACCTGTGACTGGCATACGCCATCTTACTCAAACTCTCAGGGTGCAGGCTGCAGGGTTAAAGATTGTTGCATAGATGTTCAGGCTTGGGATGGAACCTATGCTCCGCGATTCTACCCCCTCACAGCGCCTGAAATTACACACAATTTTCAGCCTTGCGCACTGAGCCAGCTGACCTGGGAGAGCCTCGTGTTTAATTGTTGCGTAGACACTTGTTGTGTACCTCTTTGTGGCACTACCATAAGCCCTGCTACCAGGGAGTGTTAGTAAGTGATCAAGCCTCATGATCAAGAGAGGATGTGCTGCTCTTGTGAGACCCACAATTCAGCATGCAACCATTGTATGCCAAGCAAACACCATATCCTCGCCCTCCAGGAGGCTTCCCATGGTAAGTACATGCTAAAAAGGAAAAATGATTTGATTCATTCCTTCTAAATTAGTATCCTCTATGAATGACAACATGAAAGAGCTACTACAGGTTATCCATGGGCTTACAACACAGTTGGTTCCCGAAAACTGTGTTAGAAATCAAAATGTTGTAACTCGTAACTGCCATCTAGGAGAACAGGAACTATTTTTAGGGCGAGCATATTGAGCTGTGTCCCCACACTGCTCAAGAATGGGTTCTCTCCTAAGGTTGCCAACTCCCTCTGAGCAGACAGACCAGATGCCATTGCTGTAAATGGTGCCCTGTCTGTCCAGTCCAGGGGAGTCAACATCCTAGCCACAACTGGAGGCCGCTGTGGAGCTTTTGGTTGGTGGCAGAATTCAGAGCAGCAGTGCAGCCTCCAGGGCTGGTGGTCTGGATCTCTGGGAAAGTGGGCTGCAGTGTGCACAAGACCAGCGGGCCCTCGGGGCTAGGGGTGGGGCTGGCAAGATCCCAGAGGGGACTGCTTGGTTGCAAGGACCCCAGACTGGCGGCAGGTCAGCCCCAGGCATGGAGAAACTAAGTGCAGAACCTGAGGTGATGCAGCACCCCCCCCCGAGCACCTCTACTTCTCAAGCTTATGCCACAATTCACTCCATTTTAGTAGTGAACATCTTAGAGTTGAAACAAATGTCATAAATTGAATCAGGGTGTCAAATTCAGGAACACCGTAAGTACTGTTCATCCTCAGTCAAATGCTGCAAATCTGAGCTCTGGCTGTACTCCTCCACCATGATTTAAAGTTGCAATAGCGGCTGTGAGTGGCTCCAACAATAAACCGGAGATTAGGACTCAGCACTCAGCTCATATCACCTATAAGTAAAGCTAAATAAAGAACTCCGCTGAAATGCCTTAGACCCCTAATTCAAAAGTTCCCTTCAGTAGAGAAAAAAAAAAAACCACCTGGGTCATAAATGACTGAAGTCTTTTGCTCTGCAGAACAATTTGTAAGCAGATCAGGTTACTTTAATGAGCACATCATGTATAACTCAACTTTCACCATCTGTTCTACCTTCAAATTACAAAAAACATGAAGAATACTCACCTGTGTCATAAAATGTAACATTTACATTATTTAAATGTGTGCATATGTCACTTACTTAGTGCAACATGCATCTGCTCTCCACTGAGAATGCACCTTGGTATGGTGTAGAGGGATTCATTGCTATGTGGGTTCCTCATACTAGATTTTAGGGCCAAATCCTAAACCGACTGATATAGTTCCTTTATGAAGGACGCTATTCTGATTCATACCATGTGAGGATTTGGTCCTGTGTGTTTTTGAACTAGGTGTAATTCAAAAGAAAAAAAAAAACATCTTTCTAGAAGGAAAGTTTAGATTCAAATGAGGGCCACGATTACTCAGTAATTAATGGATGACCTTAGTTACATGTATTTACTTTAGTTCTTGGTAAATAAAATAAAAATTTACTGGGCAGAATTCTGCTCACAAAATGAATTTATTTAAATATAAGTTATTCCATAAATATATGAAGTTACTCTGCAATTATTTCAATGCAGCTGAAAGCAGATTTAGGCCATTTGTATTTATCTACCACCTTCCACAGAGCTCAGCCTGTATTTCTGCAAGTCAATTTGAAGTTACAAGTAATGAGATTTATCTAATACTGGAAAGAGGAAGTCATTTCTCCATATCAAATGCTGCTGAAAAAGACTGCCAACAAAGGACCCATGGGAAGCTTCCTTCTGAGAACACTTCAAACATGTTAAATATGTATAGCTAAGTATTTTAAGCAATTGCAGGATTTTTGATTCCACGCAGTAAAATTAAATGATGAGGCCCATATGACAAATACAGTAAGTGCTTGATTTAATGCACTAATGGGAAGAAGGGGTGTCCATTAATGCCGAAAGACTGCTAAATCCAAATCTGCAAGACTGGAGGCACCCTGCAAGGTGCACGAGGGAGCGCTCTGTCTGCGACCTGGGAAGAATGCAGCAGGCTCAGGAGAGAGAGTTTGGTAGCAGGCTCTTTGCGCTGCTTACAGAGCAGAACCTCTAGGCTCACCTGCCAGGAGCCACTCATCACTCACCTAAGGCTGGTCACTCCCACGGAAACTAAGCTTCCTTGGAGAGGGCACGCCTCTTCCCAAGGCTCTGGCTGGCAGGACACCCACCAGCTGTCTGGTTCTGGTCCTCACCCTGCTGGGAGAAGGCTGAGCACTCTCCCTCACCCTCAGCTGGCAGGTGGCCCATCAGGAGTGAGGTCCCCAATAGCCCCAGCCATGGCAGCAGCTTCTCCTGCCCTAGCAGCTCTGGTGAGTCACCAGCATTTATATTTCGATGGGGAGGGCTGGGGACAGCGTCCATTATCTCCAAAGTCCATTAAATTGGGGTCCATTAAATCAAGGGTTTACTGTACTGCAAAAAATATTTTAATCAAATCAGAAATTATTTTATAGCCTTATACTTCTATGCTGCCCCGTCCCAGACACCTATTTTATTTTAATTCTATTTCCTTTATTTTGCATTTCTCTTTTTGAGGAAGCACAGAGCAGGAATTATTCTTCAGTATGTTTATTATTTGTATCTTCCTCACACCCTCAGCTTCCTCCCCCAAATTAAAGTTATTATAACTCATAATAGTAATACAAAAGAGAAATTCCTCACTGACATACTTCTGTGCTACACCCTCACACAATGATATTACTAATTACAATCATTTACAGCAGCAATCTAGTTAAGATATTTAATGGGAATATAGATGAGCAGTCATACAGTGAAGTATAAAAGGTACACTTAGCATGGCTATGGTGTATTATTGGAAGAAGGAGGGCCGTTTTTGGCAGCTGTGACTACTCTCCAAAATAGAAATGGCTCAAGAACAAACTCCAGCCTCCAAAGTCTGTGGAAAGCTAATACAATACACAGCATTTCTTCAAAATCATATGTAACGTAATAGTGGTTTGTGGTCTCAGAAGCCTATGCTACAGTGGTATGCAATGTACACTACAAAATAACACTGTACATAAGTTACATGGATTTGCATACGCAAGCTACCATGAGTCACAAAGCATCCTATAGTACTCTAGCAGGAACTATGGTATGCAAAAATTAATGGTCTTACTATGCATACTGAAAAAAAAAGTTACTTCTATACCAGAGACCACATTATTCCCACTGCTAGTTGCATTCTTAAAAGAGAATCAAAGTCAAGCCTAAATTATGCCCTCAAATGCACATGAACAGATTTTCTATTAAAGTCACATTGTTAACAAGAGCTGTCCACGTGCTTCTGAAAGCAAAATACTAGTCTTAAAATGCACTCCTCAAATACGTCTCTCCTCAAATCTCACCAGTACCAGGTGAGAAAGATCTCTATCCCATGTCTCGGAAGGATTATGCACTTCTCTGTATCAGTCATTAGAGTGTTGGATCCACCTCCAACACTCTGTGAAACAAACAGTGGAAGGGTAGGGGAACCTACATTCAAAAACTACTCATTTAAGTACAAATTCTTCAAAAAAGCAAAGAGTATTACATTTTGGAATAAAATACAATTGAGGAAATCCTGTTTTGTTTATGGCTGCTGACAGCAGTCCCTCTCAAAAGCTAAGAAATGATATCACAGCCTTAGAGCTACTGGCACTCCAGCAGTTGCTGCATCCTCATAGTACTTGGGCAAAAAGCAAAAAAAATCATAGGGCAGTATAGAGAGCTGGTGCTGGCCGCTAAACTAAACAAAAACCAAAACCAAAAAAACAAACAAATGGTATGTTGATGCTATAAGGACGGCTTGATAGATAATTCAGCTTATGTAATTAAATTGTACTCAATGAGTGATCAATAACGAGCATCAATTTACTATCAGAATCATTCCCTGTTCTGAGGTTCATACACTGCCATTGCAGGGAATGAGCTTATGGATCTAATAAAAAAAACTGACTATAATCATACTTCTTGTGGTAGTTTTCATGAAAAATGCAAGCATTACAATAGTTTTTAGCTATTATGTAGAAATATTTCATTGCTCTTCCTTTTGCCTTGCAGCTCTTGCACAAGGCTCACAAATTCATCTTGTTAGAATGTATAATTCAGCCACAGCTTTTATTTAGAAGTGAGCATTTTAAGTATTTTTAGATTAGTCTGGTCTTCTTCTCAGCAGATTTGAGAAGATATGGAAAATGAGATGTGTGCCCAAATTTGGAGTTACTGAGCCACAGTGCAGTGCTGCCAATAGCAGCTGTGAAAGTGTGCTGGATGCTATTATCTGCTATGTCGACAACCAAATCATGTGCCCTTTCTCAACAGAGTTGGCTCCTCACCATCTAACTAACAGTTAGCGGAGTTTAATTAATCAGAAGGCTGGATGCTTCTTATTCCTCCAGAACCAGGCATGTTCAGTTCCAGGTGAGTATATCCATCACTTCCCTTAACCCTCACCCCTCCAAGGCCAAGGACTTTCTGATGGCCAGTTGAGGGTAATTAAAAATGAAAAGGTATGTTTTGCATTTTTATAGCTGACATTAAATACACTTTCTTTACTTCCTCTTTTAGTGCAGTTCAGATTGAATATACAGCAGAGAAAGGAGTCACCAAGGTCTTTCGCCCTTGGGCAATCTCCCACTTCACCAGTCGGAAATATTTTAAATATGTGTTTTTATTTTTGCCTTCTTCAGCAAGAACTTTTCACCCCAGAACCAGCATGCGTAAGCCAGTGCACAACATGAGACATGAAAGCCCATGGCTTTTCAGGATTGCTGGAGCCAATGCAAGGATTTATACTGTGGGGGTACACTTCAGTATAATACAGAAGAGAGGTAAGTGTAGCTGCTACAGTTGGGGTAGGGAGTAAGTGGCCTGGGTGAAGTTCATCAGGGTTATGGGGGCCATTGTCAAACAGCAGTTGCAGGTGGCTATACCTGCAGACAAACCGGTAAACCAAGGGTCTGGGAGCCACGTCAAGGGCTAACCTTGACAAACAGCAGCCAGTCCACAAGCCATTTAACCCACCCCTGCAGTCTCAATTTTTACTCAGGGCATACAAAGAAGAACCAAGAAAAATATGGTAAAATAAGAATGTGGAGGAAATTACCTGAATAACACAAAGCGTAAGAAGAGTGAGGTCAACGTAATTCTGTCTCAATATGAACACAAATTACCCTGTAGTTGAAAGAATTCCGTGACCAGCATTACTGAGTTGTGGCAGGAAATGGTAAATTCTGGGGCTCCTTTGACATCCTTTAAATTTCCATTATCTTCTGATTTTCTCTCCTTCTCTTGTGCTCTCTCTTCAAGGCTGAAGAGCATGGTTTCACTCAGGCCAGCTCATGAAGAGAATGCTTCTCTGCAGTGTTTCTGATAAAGACCTCTTGTCCCACAAGGCAGAGGCTCTATCCCCAGAGAGCTTCCTGTTAGGGAAGCATTCTGCACCGGGACATGCAGAGTCTTTGTGGGCCACCTGGGAGCTGATGAAAGCAAGCTGAACAAGAGGGAGAGGTCTTCTCTGATGACAGATCATGAGTCTGAACTCTGATGCTGGATTAAAGCTGCAATTTGTTGCTCTCTACGTGACTGCAAAAATCAACTTACTGTATTTACAATTTAATTGAAAGGGCCCTAGACCACATAGATTTTGTAGGATTGTTTTCTCCTTCAATAGCTTATGATAGTACTGAACTGAGTAACTGTTCCCCCTCAGAGCCCTAATGTGACATCTGTTGAAACATCTGTTCCATTCCCTATTCTATAATATACAGAGTATCAATGCTATACACAGGTTAAGAATTGAGAGGATAGTATTCATTTTTTAAAAAAATTAAAATATATTTTCCCTTTGTATAACCAGGTCTTATAAGGGAAAAGCTGGTGATAAGCCAATATGCCAAACCTGTCCTATGACAGCCCTTTTCCATCATCTCTATATAAAACATCTTAGTTACAAACTACTACCAGACAAAACAAACGTCAGGATCAGTCTACACAAGCAAGTCTCTACCAAACCAATCATTGAGGCCTTGATTACACTAACCCCTACCATCAATCTAATTTATGTATTAGCCACACAAATACACCGACTGTGGCATCTTGTGTGTGGTAAGATTGGCAGGGGCTACTCTCCCATCAACACTAGTCACTCTTCTCATCTTGGTAAAGTACCTGTGTTGATGGAAGCAAGCTCTGGGATTGATTTATCACATCTAAGCAGACGCAATAAATCAGCTACCGGTGGCTTGATCACTGCAGCATCAATCCCCACAGTAGTGGAGACAAGACCTAACAGAACTGTTTGTCTCATCTTGAATCCCAACAAGCCTTCATCCTTGTACATTTTATATGAGCAAGGGCATGGATTCATAGATTTTTCATTAAAAAGCGGTAGCTCACTATATACTCTGCTCCACCAAAAGGGAGAGCATATCAATAATTCTCTTTGTTACATTGTTTTAATGTAAAGATGGATGTACCATTTCTGCTACTTTGTAGGACTTTAAAAATAAGCCAAATAGTGAGAAATCATTCTCCTCACTGATACAGTGTGAGAGAAGATTAGACTTTCAATTTTCCCCTCACCAAAAACAAAAAATAAAACCCACCTGTTTTAAAAGGAGATTTGTAGGCAAGCTTAGCAAGTGCAGACATTCATCCTTTTCCAAATGAAGTTAGCATGAGAGATGCTGGTTCCACAACCTTGAAAAGCAGAATCTTCTAGTTACCCATAAACCAGAACAACACTAGAAATACAATGCGGGATTTCTCTTCAATACTCCTTCCACATGCCTCTACCCTGCCCTGGAAGGATGATATCTAATGATATGAGGAGAGGTCTGATGGTGTGTTTCTGAGGAGTGGGCATAAATGTACTAAAAAACTAACCGGAGATCACACAGTCATTTCACACAGTTCAAACAATCCTCCTATGGTGACGATTTCCTATCACTACCAGTAGGGGCCAAAGTTGAAATGGTGGTGTAGTGGTCCATGTCTCATTATCTCCAAGCTCCATCTCCTCAAATGTGTGAATGAAGCAAACACAGGGAGCTCTAGAGTGTGCATGTGAAAGAACACTCTCTCCCACAGACCTAGACATATTTATGGGGAAGAGGTTTAAAAATAAAACAGGTAAGATATTGGTCTTCAAAATATCTTTTGGGCAGGGACTGAAAATCAGAGGCAAACAGTCGGAGAACTCAAGATGCATGCAAAGCAACTCGTAGACGATCTCAACAGCACAACAGACTACTTGTCACACTGTAGGATGGAAGGGAAGTAAAACCGTCACTACATTAAACAACACAACCTTTGTTTTGGCTCTCTTTGATTTGTGGTTAGCCATGTTTACTCCCCATTGCCTCAGTGCCATCGTTCCTTCTCTAGCAGGCCACCACTGTAATTTGTGTCCACATGGAGGTTAGCACTAGGTGTGCATAGGCACCGACTCCTTGTATCTTCCACGGTGGGAAAGTTTAGTGAGTTCCCTGCGTCCACTGGCAGTCAAGCTCAACCCTCAGCCTCCTTCCTCCCAGCCTCCCTCACCTGCCGGCAGCCCCTATAACCAACCCTTTCCCCTCCCTACTGCAAGCAGCTGTTTCGTGGCATTCAGAACACTCCAGAAGGGAAGAGGAGGAGAGGGAATGGGGTGTGCTTGTGGGGGTGGGGGAGAGGGTTTGGAGGCAGAGGTGGAATGGGGATGAGGCTGGAGGCAGAGGAGGGGGATCAGGACACTCCCTCTCCCTTCCCACTCCTGAAGAGAGGAAGCTGATGCCCCTAGCTGTACGAATAAATGATTTGTTGCTTCACTGGCTGTAAGGGAAAACATGTGTTTCAGGGAACATGAAACATTTAGTCCTACCCAGAACAAAACATTTCACTTCGATTTTGAGGTGCGCTTAACTGTTCTTTTCTTAACCTGAAATTGAAGGACATTTTTTAAATGAAGTCAGTTTGGAAGGAAAAATTGAGATGGTTTGTTTTTAAGATGTCAGAATTAAACACTTCAGGTTTTTTTTCTTTCTTGACTGAAACAATTTGGTGGTATTGACACATATTCACAAAATCTTTTGGTTGGCACAAATCTGAATATTTTTGGAAGAAAAAAAGTTTTAGCTAAAAGGTTCTGGTCAGGATAATCATTTTCACCCATATCCTATGCATTATGTGGCTATCAGGAAGAAGTACAACACAATGCTGTGCACGTCCCCAAGTCCTACCAAGATGAAGGGTATTTCCGCATAATAAATGGCTTCCACCAGCAAGGAAAGCAGAGCACAAGGTTTGATTAAGAATTTTAGCCTTTGAAATAGCCAAGAAGCCTCCTTTTCCACCAACCCACCAGCATAATCCCTCTTCTGCTAAAAAACAAAATGTGGGTTTTGACATGGATTCAATGGAAGCAAGATATTGTCAGCAGGAGACAGCCACTGGCAAATGAAGGTCACTGCAGGTCTCTCTCTCTCTCTCTTTTTTTTTTTTTTTTGGAGAAATTAACGCATAGGGTGATCAGATATCCAGATTATAAATGGGACACCCAGTTGAAGAGAGATACCGGTAGCGTCAATCAGCACTGCCAACCATGCTTTTAAAAGTCAGGTTACCGGTCCTGTGGGGCTGGTCCTCACCTGTCCTGGCACCATGCTGTGCCCTGGAAGTTGCCAGCAGGGCTGGCTCCTAGGCCAGTGGGCCATGGTGCTTCATGTGCTGCCCTACTCCAAGCACCAGTTCCTGGCCAATGGGAGCGGGTGGGGTGGGGGGGGGGCATGGAGACAGTGCCCACAGGAAAGATCAGTACATGGGGGTTCCCCACCCACTTTCCTCTTCCCCTTGTCTAGGTGCCAGACCTGCTGGCTGCTTCCACAGAGCAGCATGGAGCCTGCCTTAGCTTTGTTGAAACACTGACCAGGAGCCACCTGAAGTAAGCCCACATCCCAAAACTGAGCCTCTACTCCCTGCTCCAGCCCTTCCCTCCAAACCCAGAGCCCACTCCTGCAATCCAAACCCCTCATCTTTGGCCTCACCCCAAAGCCAGTACTCACCCAGAGCTCCAACCTGCTCCTGCCCCCAATCATCTGCCTGAACCCACAGACTCCAGAGCATGCATCCTCTGTTACAGCCCTCACCCCGTCCTGCACCCTGACCCTCTGCCCCAGTCTAGTGACAGTGAGTGATGGTGGGGGAGAGTGAGCCACCAAGGCAAGAGGAATGTAGTGAGCAGGGCCTTGGGGAAAGGGGCACGGCCTTGAGACAGGGTGGGCCTAAGGTATTTGGTTTTGTGCAATTCTAAAGTTGGCAACCCTAGTATGCACGCTCACTTTTATATCCCAAAACACTCATTTTGAGACACCGCACTGAGGCCTGAAAATGAGGGGGAGGGAAAAGGGGGCAAATGCCCCCAGACCCAGCATTTCAGAGGGTCCCAGAGCTCTGATGAAAGCTCTGAGCTCCTTTGAAATGCTGTGAAGTGTTTGTGTGCCACTCCGTGGGTGGCTCAGAGGGACCATGCGGAGGGACCAGGGCTGACTGCCCCTAGCCTCACCCCTTCCACCCGTGGCACTGCCCCTTTTGGGAGAGGAGGGCCAGGGCTCCCCGCCTACCTTTCCTCCAGTCCCCTGGTGCCTCTGTGAGCGTTCATAAAGGGATCCTTAGTGGTAAATAGGTATTTTAAAAGAAGGAGGTAGGGGGGAACAGCTTTTTTGTTTAAAGTACAATTCATAATAAAAACAAAAAAATTGTCAGTCCGTCTGAACTGGACCTCAATTTTAACGTGTCAGCCCTCATTACAATAATGCAGGATTTAGCAGCTGGTTTATTCCCAATTGACTGCTGGCCTCAACCAAATCATGGGATTATCATAGTAATCAGATAACACTGCTTTTCATCGCCTTTATTAGCATTCTTTATTATCTTTTCTGAAAAATACCTATCTGGTATATTTAATAAAAACAAAGTCCAGAATGCTGTTTCACACCACAATGTGCAAACCATCGTTATGCACCACAAAATGCAATTTAATACTAATTGAATTTTAAGTCTCCCTGATAATTAATGTCAATAAAAACTTACACTACCCTGGAAAGGTACAAAAATATTAAAGGAAGCTAAGTGCAAACCAGCACATTTTGACTAACAGTAAACTAAAAGCATGACATGTTATAGTTATTTATTTGAAATACTTACATGTATAATATACCATGCAGAATGTTGTGGCAGTAACTATTTTAAAATACTTTATGTAGTAAAGTATCAAACGCATAGGTTCTCTCCTGAAAATCTGTCCATTTAATAGGTCTATTAGTTTGATGTATTTGCCTTTCATAATAATTTACTTAATGCATGTGTATAGCTCTCCTGAGTATCTCTGTTCTGGTCTATTTGTACACCTTACACTAAAGTTTTGAATTATTTTTAAAATACATAGTTTCAAATACATGTATGTGTGTTACATTATCCTTTTACTATGGTTTGACAAGACATTCAAATTACTTTCCTTTTACTTGAAATGACCCTTTATATCAAAGTTGTGGCTTAGAATTTTAAGTACAGCATATACTTTACAAAAACAGGAAAGTATATAGCACTCAAAGCTCAACTAGCTTTTCTTGGCTTGAGATATTTTTGTGTGCATGTAAAAGAGGGGATTACAGTAGTGAAGGTTTTATGTATTTTTAGCATTTTAAGTACAGAATATGCAACTGCAATGTTATGTTCAACTGCGCACTGTTCTTTTTAGTGATGGTTTTAAAGTCAAATACATTTTTATTTTCACACTAAAATGATGTTTTAACTAAAAGTAAAGAAATAGGTCTCCTGAATTAATCTTGGCCAATATTATGGCAGGAACAAGCATCTCAAAAATTCTGCATACATTTGCATATAAGGATTATATCAGCTCATTGAGAGCATTTTGCTCAAGGGCTGCCTAGTATATCCACTGGAGCAGATATATGGCTAGCTAAGCTCTGCTTTATTAAACCTATGATCCTGAAGTCTTCATAGACAGCAAATAAATGACAGACATATATGAACCAATATAGTGATCTCCACTCTACTGAGAAAAATATAATTAAACTTGTTAAACATAAGGAATGAAATGCTAAAAGCCAAACTGGAACAACCAAAAGGAAAAGTGCCTTTATAATAATGTTAATAAAATTTGGTCAGCTAAAATATCGAGTTGGTGATCTATAAAAACTGAAGCAAGCATGCCACTCTAACTTGAATTAGCATATCAGAGGACTGCTAAAAAGATCTAATAGCACAGGATATACTATCAAACTTGTTTCTTTCATGACGCCACTAAAATAAGCAAGCACTGAAAGCCAGTGCAACTAAGATGTCTAGAGAAAGTGAAATTTATTCACATAGAAAAAAAAGATCAGGTCTTAAGAAAGGTGAAAGTCAGTGGAAAGTTCTGCTTTATTATTAAAATGTATCTGGTTTTGGCCCTTTATGGGCCAAAATTTCAGCTTTGGATGCAGAAATACATAGCTCCCATTAATTTAGAGGGAAAGTGGGTACATCTGAACAGCCAAAGCTACTGTACAATCGTATATCTTACAAAATGTCAGTATGCTGATCTAATGAAAAAGGTGCGGGTTGTCCATGGAAAAACATGGGTTGAAAATATGCAATGTTTCTTTTGTCTGCCAGCTACCAAGCTGTAATAGCACATTTTCTCATTTTCCAAAGTCAAGGCCCTGCTCCTCGACCCTTCCTGAGAACTGTCCTTTAAGGACTATCATGCTTTACCAGATATTTTTGAGCAGTACTGTACACAAATACCTTGGTGTAACACAGGCAGGCATCTGTGCTCCCTTCATTTTTAGGAACAATGCAACTGAAATTAAAATATTGGAGCACATATTGTTCGAGATTTTATTTTGAGGAAGTAACTTTACGCTGGCATTCATAATTCATGTCAGAAACAAATGTGGTCTCAAATCTGATAGTAAGGGCACTGCTGTATTTTTTCCACGTTAGTTATAAAAGCGCCCTTAATTACACTAACACGCACTGATGGTAAGGCATTCTGAAGGGAGACTCTATTATCATGTTTAAAATTACTCAGGGTTTGTCTTTTTAAATTAAAAAGCTATAACAGCTGTACCTATAGAGAAATACTATACTCAAATGCTTTGTTATTACATATTCAAGCTCAGGCTTAAAATGATTTCTTTGGCACAGAATTTATTTAAAAAATGCAAGTTATTTTATTCCTCCCTCTTAACAGTTTGTTCTTTTCTTTTTGAGTACCAAAGCAAAACCTAATCTGATCTGTAAATATCCATCATTAAAAGAAATTGATGTATTTCACTTTAGAAATGCCCTATAAAAAGGGGTTGGTGGTTTGATTTCCTCCTTAAAAGTTACTACCAGCCACATTAGAAGATCATTTACCCACTGATAACAAAATGGCCTTTAGAGCAGCTGCTGTTTGGTTTAGGGCTGTGGGAGTATAATTTAGCAGCAAAACTTAAGTTTCAGATAGCTAGTGGAAGATGCACTAAATAAGGCTAGTAAGCTGGAAGCAGGATTGCTACAGGTTATTTAACATAATAGCATCCATTCAACTTTACATCTGTTCAGGATGAGCAAAGACGACTGAAAAGATGCAAATTTAACAGAATCAATCACTCCTTAATTCATGCATTCCAGATACTTTATCAGCTTGGTAAAAAAACATATGCAAAATTCACTGTCATAAGCCTCCGATATATTTAATTCCATTCTGTTCTTTTGGGAGAATAACATGTATTTTATGGTCTTCTATGGAACGTTTCAGTTTCTCTTTGTGGGGAGATAATTTTTTCCCTTGCGCATTTGTCAAGCTGGGGAAGTGAGTTATTTAAGCATTTGAAGGAGAGAGGTTTTATTTTCACATCCCTTTCAATTAATTATCCAATTAACCATTGTTATTATTTAGCCTACTCCGCAAAATAAAACACATACACTTGTCCCTCACTATACAAGCATAACTGGTTGCCAACTTTCTGCTCATAGGCAAAAACTCCTAAGAGGGACACTAAATTACCATTAAATACACTTTAAAATCTCTGATTGCTTCGTAGTGCTCCTAACTCGGAAAAGGAGTGGCAGCATGTGGCGCTGCTTTTGAAAAGTAAGTGAACCTCGGGTGGGGTCGGGGGGCTGGAGAGGCTTAAAGGCTGGGTGCATTTTGGGGCCGAGAGGGAGGGTTAAAACCTAATAGGAGCTCCAGTGGTGGAGGTGTTGGCTTGCTCCTCCAGGCTGTAGCAGTGGTACCTGTGGGGTGTGCGGCAGGCTGGGGTGGGTTTTGGGAGCAGGTTGGGCTGGGGTGTGCGGGGAGCTGCGGGCCAGGGGAGCGTTGGAAGCAAGTCGGGTCGGGTGGGCTGGGCCGGAGGGTGCGGGGGCAGCTATGAGCCAAGGGGGAGGGTGTTGGGAGCAGGCTGGGCCGGAGGATGCGGGGGGCGCTGTGGAGTGTGGCTGGAGGCACCTGACTGCATGGCTGCCAGCACCCCACCCCATGGCCAGAGCCGCTTTCCAGCACGCAGCTGCATCAGCAGTACGTCAGTCCTTAACTTACCTGGGGGGTGGGTTAGGGGAGCAGGCTGGGGGGTGTTGGGAGCAGGCCAGGTTGTGGGGCGGGGGAGGTGGGAAGGGGGTGTGGCCCGGCAGGGGATTCAGGTTGTGGCTGGTTGGGGCCATGGAGCTGACTCAGGGGGTCAGGCTGTGGCAGGTTGGGGCCGTGAGCAGGTGGTAAGGCTAGTGTTAGCAGGGAGAGTTCACTCGTCTAGTGAACAAAGGTAAGTATGTGTGTCCCTCGTTTAAGTGAGTACTTGCAAGTAAAGTACTCGTTTAACAAGGGACGAGTGTATTCCTCAGAAAATTAAGCAATATGGTCTTTTCAAACGCAATTCTTCTCTTCAAAATTTAGTGCGGGTCCTTTGGGGTTTGTTAGCAGTATTTTACTTCTGTTCTCTTTGTCCTTTTTCTTCAGTCCTAACTTTCCATTATTGTAGATGATCTGCTGTCCTTCCCTCTGCTCACCTTGTCCTAGATCACAGCATGTAGAGTAAGATTTATGACTGGTCACAGTTTCATGCCTCTTCAGTATCTTTCACTGGGGCCTAGTAGCTTTAAAGCAAGTGCTGGTCAGTCTCCTGATCAGAACCTGGATTCTTCTGTCGGCCACACTGCTGGAGAAACATGTGTGCGCAAGAGCAGCAGCACAGGCATCATCTGTGTTTACAGGGCCATCCTCCATACAGTTGTTTAAAATGTAACTGACATGGGATCATAGTGGGATAGAAGAGGCAACATGAGATATCCACATTCCTGTGAAGATTTAGGCTCCAGCTATAAAGGTTTATACAATAAAAACTAATTTTAAAATCACAAAGAAATCTAAAGTGCATTAAATAAGGAAGCTAAGACATTAGCTGTAAGGCAAATATTCTGGCTGCAACTCAGGATATTATACCACTTATTCCTTTTCCTTTTATTCCATAGTATGAGTTAGGTTGGATGTTGACATGCCTTAACCCCCCAACTTTATCCACTATCATTATAGAACTGACTCTACATTTATAATGACTGAGGAGGCAATTTTAGTCTTAACTCCTGTTTTTAAGGCTGCTACAGCTTTCAGGAAAAGTTACCAGTTGGGATGCATATTTGTTTTTTGCCAGAAGATACACTCTCTTCTCTTAGGTCATTAAAATTCTTTTGGGATATTTTGAGTTATAAGACCATGGGAAAAATCGAGTTTTTCACACCCCGTATTTTGCAGATGCTTCCCCCACTCCATGCATACACATAGGGATAATTAAAAAATGGGTTATTTTTAATAGTTCAGACTTGCAATATACTTAGGCTTCAATCCTCTAAACTTTAATGGGACTTCTCATGTGCATAACTCTAAGTACGTGCTAAATGTTTCCAGGACTATGTCCAAATGAGAAAAGTGCATTTGACACTAGTACACAAAGGAAGTTATGAAGGTTTATAAAAGCTGTGCTGTGTGTGACTTATGATTTTTCCTCTTTATTAACCTGCTTAAATTTAAAGGTTTGTCTGAGGCTACTGCATTTATTTCAATGTGTAATCTCAAAGGAAAACATTCCAATAAAAACATACAGTAAGATTCGTATAGTCAAATAAAAGCAAGTGTATTCCTTTTGCCTCTTTTAAAACAAGGACAAAATAAATTAATAGCAAACACCATTAAAGCAGATTAAAGCTTAGAATTTATATGGAGAAAACATTATAGTTTCCATAGTAACCATAACTCAGCCATATTGCCCATTTATATGAAGGCATACATTCAGTGACATAGTAGAGCAATACAAATATGCTATGCCAAAATGATTGTCAAGTTGTAGGACTCATGGGGCATGGTTTCTCTGTAGTGCCCCTTGCTGGCCATGTGTGGCACACACTGCCTAAGTTCCCTACCCTGATTTGAGTCTGCTCAGTTGTCCTTACACTGGTCGGAGCTGGAGAGGTGATTTAGCCCTCCGGCCAAGTCACAGACAAACATAACCCATTCAAGGACAGTAAAAAAGTCACAAACAATTTAAAAAGTTCTCTCTACCCTTTGGGGCTCTCTTAAGTCCGCCTTCCGGGTTGTGCATCCAGCCCCTTTGTGAGATGAGTCTTCTCTGCTCCAGTAGAGAATACAAGGCCCCCTGAGTGTGGCTTCCCTGGAGTACCACTCTCAGTCCCTGGCCAGGGCCTTTCACAACAGCCTTCCCATTCATTATGGTTGCAGCTGCCAGACTGATCTTTCTCTTGGCGTTCTAATAAGGCCAGATGTCCATTAACTATCCTTGACTCTCCACAATCCCACTACCTGGGGGGGCCTGCTGCTTCCCAGCCATCTCCGCTAAAAAGGGCCAGTCACTCTACATTCCGCAAGACAGATATAACCTCAATATCAGAGTGGCAATAGGGCAGAAAACGGTGTAAGAAACAAGAAGGCAGCGATAATCTGTAAGTAGACATGGTCAGTGAGGTTAGGAAGCCTGCAGGTCCAGTAGCTCCACTTCGGCCTTTTCTAGGCTAGAATTTAAAGTTAGAAGAATGAAAGTCAGAACATGTTACTAACACACTTTAAAAGTCAAACGTAGACAAGGCACACAACCTTTAACAGGGTGAACTGGCTGGATCAATGCCCGGGGTGCCTATTAGTTAACGTGTTAAAAATTCACCTTTTTGCCTGGTGAAGAGAAGGCCTATAAAAGGAAATCTGTGCTGGGATACAATTAACTTAGCTGGAGCAAGAGTGTAACCCCATACCAGCGTTGCTAAGTCTGGTCCTCTTTGTTCGTAGGATATGATATAATTGATTTGTGTGTATGAGTGATGTTGACCTCTCATTGATAAGCCAGAGAAAGGCTAAAAGACCCCATACTTTTCAGCTGAGGGAACTTTCTCTTCCCTTCACATGATCCCTGTGTTCTGTGTGCATTTTGGGACCTGAATGTGTGATGTTCTAGTAACAATTGTCCCAAGTATGTTATTTTTATAGTACTTGTGCTTGTTGTCTGTCACACAGAGGTTCTTTCCAAGAAGGGAGGGCGTAGAATTGCTACAGTTATAGGAATGATTTCATTGTGTGAAGGAAATGAAATGCTCAGTCATAGCACTGGGTAAAGAGAGTGCAGATCAAGTCTATGTTCAAAATATAGTGTGACTGTGCTTCTCACCTGTACACATTTCAATTACCCAGTTGCTGATTGAGGGCCCCTCCCCAAGCTTGCTGAATAGTTATTTACTCCACTGGAAGGTCCTGAAGGAATCGTGGAGTAGAGCAATACTCAGCAGGAATAATGGTATCCCAATCTGGCCCTAGAGCTGCAACAGTTTTAATAATGTCATTAAAAACTGCTTGTAAAGTGTGAATAAACCACTTTTTAAATTACAGTCCATTTTCAGAAATGTATTAAAATAAAACTGTAGAACCCAAAGCAGTATTACATGGACACTTGCATTTCTGCACAAGCCCTGAAATTATTTTTCAGGGCTTGGCAATTTCTGCACTGTTAAAGAGATTTTATTGAATTAAGCCATAAGTATTTGAACTATTACAAATATTAAATGCTTAAAACTAATAAAACAAGCTCAGATAACAATGAAATTCCTGACATTTGGCCCTAGCAATGTATTATTTTATCCTCTGTGTATTTTATAGTGCGTTTCATTTTTGAAATGTCATTTTTACAAAAAATATGATGCAAAAATACATTCATAGAAGACTCTTGCAGCCTAAAAGTTTTATTTCCTTCCAAATGTTCCAGTGGAATGACTTTTGGCAAAACTAACTGAAAAGTAAAAACCAGACGTCCATGTAGACTTTACACCATGTGTAACCAACCACAAAAACTGGACTTTTATTCAAATCAAAAAAATTCTCTCCAAAAAGGAAGCTCTAGAAAGACTCTGTTTTTGGTTTATTTTGCTTTTATTTGACATTTATTCACTGATAAATTTAGAGATGGTTACTTCAGAAACAACCTGAAAAGTGACAACAATTTTCTTTCATTTCTCTATTATGCTGCTCCTCCCATCGTTCCCTGTCCAGCTTCCTCTCAGTGCCTCTGTCCACAGAGGTCAGTGAGTGAGTGTTTTGCCCTGACAAGAACAACAGGAGCAGGACTTGGAGATGTTATTGTGTAACACACACACACTCTCCTCCACCCCACCTTCTGTAATTCAGGTATGTCCTCTTGTTTGAGCAAGGCAGGCAGCACTTGGCTACAGATATAAATACAAAGATCTGAATTAATTCATGCTATGCCATGTGGTATGGCATTTCAGAATGGAAGTCTGGATACCCGAGGCTTGAATAAAAAACAATGCCTGTAAAGTGTGTGCCATCTATTAACCTTAGGGATCTACACAAGAAAACAAAAGAATTTAATATTACTTAGCTGATTTGCTGTTTGGAAAAAGCATACCCTCTCCTGTGGGATATAAAAGAGTAATGACAGTCATACTTTTATAGAGCACTTTCCAAAGCATATAGTTGAAAGCTCTATGACAGCAAACACACACATGCTTAACTTTTCGCTTATGGGTAGTTCCACTGACTTCAACGGATCATCACATTTGAATAAAGACAGGCAATTGTTATTTGCAGGATCAGTGCTTATGAAATTAACTAACTGTTCTGCATAAGTTTTATTGGACAGCAAACCCCAGTTTCTGTATTCTTCTCTATTTGTTCTCCCCTCAATGCAGTGTGAAAAAGTCAGTCTGCAGTTTCCTCCAAAATTTAAGTTATTACTAAAAGTAATACTATAGCTTTGAGACCTACTGATCAAAAGCATTACAATAATAATAGCCAGCACTAATGTAACAGCATTTATATCACTTCAGGTACATGAATAATGAATCATCCTATGAAGAATTATCCTGTTTACAGGTGGGAAAACTGAGCCACAGAAGTTATTGAACACCCAAAATCACGTCAGATGTCAGATATCTGAATTAATACATTGGGGGCAGCACCCACTGGCTTAAAATGGTTTCCATCTTTTACAGGGTTTCCAATTTTGTTGAATGGCTTTCAGAACACCTATGCTTGCAGGATGGGACCTACAACTTTCTCCCAGTCACAGTCTCCTATATAACTTATTTCCCTGTGACCCATTTGCATTCAAAACTCTGCATCAAACCCATCCTTCTCTGCAGGACAGTCTCACTTTTCTAGTGGTTGCTATGTTTGAGGCACTGATTAGCAAAACCATTTGCTAGTAATCTGCCTACACAATCTTGGGTTTAAATTTGAAAGACCTGGGGATGCAGTAAGGGCAGAAGAAAAGAAGAAAACCACCAGTTCACCCTCCAATCCCTCCCTTTCACTTCTCGCCAGGCTACGGCTCACTGTTATGTAAAGGTTCAGTTTCATTCTCTTCCCCTCCTCTTAAAAACTGAAGCGTTTGTTTTTTTTTAACCAGGAATAGCAACTAGTACAGCTATCCAAGCAGCAAATTCCTCTTTGGTCTCGTGCAAACCAGACTAGTGGAGATGTGATACGTTTACAGATAGATTTTCAAAAGATCTCAGACTCTAGAAGTCTTCACTGCAGTTACACACTTGCAGTGGCCAATGGACTGCTTACTTGCAGTGTAGATGTTCAAGCTCAGGATCCAGCAGGAGTTCTAGGACCCTCCCAACTCATCAGATTCTACAGCTTCAAATGCAGCTCGAACCCAAATGTCTACACCACAATTACACAGCGCCTAAGCCCAAACCTGGCAAGCCTAAATCAGAGGGCAGACTTTAACTGCAGGGTAAACATATTCTAAGCCTCTGCTCAGAAGCAATAGGTTAATTTCTTAAAAATTAGAGAATCATAGAAATGTTGACTGGAAAAGTCACCAAGAGGTGCCCTGAGGCAGAATTAAACACAGCTAGACCATTCCTGACAGGTATTTGTACAGCTTGTTCTTGAAAATCTCCAGTGGTGAGGATTCCACCAGCCTCCCTAGATAAATTGTTTCACTGCTTAACTAGCCAGACAGTTGGTATATTTTTCTTAATGTCTTACCTTAAACTCCCTAAACTAGGCCACAAGGAGCTGATTTTCAGAAAGAATAATCACTTAAAACTCCTTAGCCATTTCTACACATGCCACTTGTTCCAGAAGACGTCTCCCAGAGGATCATCATCCAGAAGAGCGCATCTACATGATAAACAGGCTCCCAAAAGAGCCACCCCTTCTTCCGGAAGAGCGCATCTACACATGCACTGGTGCTCTTCTAGAAGAACGGGGCAGGAAATGGCACAGATGGGGTTGCATGGCCAGAGAGCCCTTCCAGGACTGCTGGCCAGGTGGACCTTTAAAGGGCCCCACCCAAACAGGCCCTCCCTGAAGAAGCTGCCAAGACCTGCTGAGCTGCTTGCAGCAAGGCAGACCCAGGTTCCTGTCCTGTGTCGCCTGACTAGCAGGCATGGACCCCCAGAAGCCCTAGGCCGGCAGGCTTGCCCTGACCCACAGGCTGGCCATCCTTCCGGCCACCCTCCTCGGCCTCCTGTGGCGATAGAGACCCAGGCCTGTGGGTCCCGACCCCACAACACCCCTGCTGGTCCCCCACCCCACCACCCCCAGGCTGTCCAACATGTCTGGACCCATGCCACCAGCACAGACTGGTGGGACAGGGTCATCATGGGGGAGCACAATAACGACTTCTGGCTGCAGAACCTCTGGATCAAGAAGGAGACCTTCCTAGAGATCTGCAGCTAGCTCGCCCCCACGCTCCAACGCCAGCCCTCTCCACGAAGAGGTGCATGGCCATCGTGTACGGAAACTGTCCATTCCAGACAGCTATCAGTTCATCGGGCAGCAGTTTGGGGTGGGCACATCCACGGTCGGGGCTATCGTACTAGAGGTAAGCCCTGACCCAGCCAGGGGGAGGGAGAGAGCCAGCAGGCTCAGAGGACCCCCAGTGGCTGGTGGGGGTGGGAGGCCGTCTTAGCCCAGGGAGATACCACATGCCCGCTGGAGGGGTTCCCTGAGGGGGCGGCATAATGGGAAAGGGGACAGGGACTCCCTTGTGCATGCCATGAGTGTGCCTGCTCCTGTTCCCATGCAGGTTGTGAGGGCCATCAACCACGTGCTGGTGTGGTGGCTGGTGCACATCAGGGACCTGGTTGTGCTCATCAAGGGCTTAATGGACCTTGGGGTCCCCCAGCCCTTTGGAGCGATTGACAGGACGCATGTCAGGGCCCCAGACCATAGCAGTAGCCTATACACCAACCACAAGGGGTACCACTCAGTCATGCTTCAGGCAGTGGTGGATACCCATGGGAGGTATTTACGTCGGCTGGCCAGGCAAGGTGCATGATGCGTGCATCCTGCAGAACTCCATCCTGTTTCGCGGGATGAAGGACAGAGCATTCATGCCCTGTTGGAAGCATGTCATTGGGAAGGTCACCATGCCCCTCTGGCTCATGGACAACCCAGCCTACCCCCTCCAAACCTAGTTGATGCGCCCATACACAGGCCACCTAACACCCTCCCGGGAGCTGTTTGACGCCTGGCTCACACGGGCCCGGTATCCGGTCGAATGCGCATTTGGCCACCTGAAGACATGGTTCAGATGTCTCTTCACGCGCCTTGATGTGTGGGCGGGGGGGAGGAATGTCCCACAGGTCATGGCTGCCTGCTGCACACTCCACAACCTCATCAAGGCGTGTGAGGGGACCCTGCCCCAGGGCTGGATGTCAGAGGCAGCCCCCCGTTACCAGCAGCCTGCCGCAGCCCCTGAAAGGCAGTTCAACCGTGATGGGGGCCAGATCTGCAAAGTGCTAGGGGATGCACTCACCCGGGGGACTACTAACCCCCTCACATGCCCCCCACACGCCCCCCCACAAAAATCAGGGACATGGGGGTGCAAAATGTAAATATGTATTTAACTCGCAACATAGAAGAGTACAAAACAATGTAAATAGTAACTAGGAAATAATAAAACTAACATCTATTAACCTAAAACTGACTGACTATATATATGGGGGTAAGGGAACAGGGGCATTTGAACTGGGATGGGGCCTGGGACAGGGACGGTGGGGGCCCCAGTTGAGGGATGGGGTGGACGGCCGGGGGCCCCAGCGACCAACAGGTGCCCCTCCCACCCTGGGTGCGTGATTCCCTGCACAGTGCTGATGGGGCTGGGAACCAAGCCACCAGGTCCCTCAGGGTGGCTGCAGGCAGGCCTGGGGGCAGTAGGCCAGCCAGGGCCTCAGGGTCGTGGGTTGGGAGGGTGTCAGCAGTGGGGTGGGTGGGGGGCAGCAGCAGGAGGGGCAGTGGGGAGCAACGGAGGGGCCTCGGGGGTGGCTGGGGCTGGTCCGCCAGGGCCCCACACACCATGCTGAGCATCCCCACTATCTCCCCACACATGTCCTGCCTCCAGTTCACTCTCGTCTCATCGAGGGCCAGCTGCCACTCTACCAGGGCATTCTGGTGGCAGAGGGCTGCAGTGTAGGCTGCAGACTCGTCCTCATGGCCCCATTGCCTGGTCCAACACACCCACATCCTGGCTGGTAGGCTGCTGGATCCTAAAGCCTAGATGGGGCTGAAGGGTTCCAGGCTCCTCATCCAGTTCCCCCAGCCCACGGATAGTGCCTCTGTATGAGGAGGGTTCAGGGGAGTAAGTGCCACATCCGGATCCTGGGTGGCATGACCCCAGCCTCCCTGTGGTTACCTCCACCCTGGACCCACGGGAGGGCTGTGTCCCAGGGGATGCCACTGTGCAGGCCCCTGCACACTGACCATACTAGCTCCTGGGGCACAGTGCTGGGGTAGGGGCGCTGTCTGTGTGGCCCACCCTGGCAATAGGCTTGCGGGCTGGGAGGGGCTTGGCTGTGGGGGGCGGTTCCCTGCCCAGGAAGTGGGTTGGCTGGGTGCAGCCGTTCCACTGATGGGCCCTTGGCACGCTTGGGTCGGGGGGGGTCTCCACAAGGGAGGGAGAGAGATGTCACCCACAGGCATTGGCACACCCCAGTCCCTGACCAGGGACAGGCCATCGGGAGTCAGAGCCTGGCACTGGGGCGTGGTGCACGTAAGAACATAAGAATGGCCATACTGGGTCAGACCAAAGGTCCATCTAGCCCAGTATCCTGTCTGCCGACAGTAGCCAATGCCAGGTGCCAGAGGAGGTGAACTGAAGACAATGATCAAGCGATTTGTCTCCTGCCATCCATCTCCCGCCTTCAACAAAAGGCTAGGCACCATACCTTGCCCTTTGCTAATAGCCATCTATGGACCTAACCTCCAAATATTTATCGAGCTCTTTTTTAAACTCTGTTAGAGTGCTGGCCTTCACAGCATCCTCTGGTAAGCAGTTCCACAGGTTGACTGTGCGATGTGTGAAGAAAAACTTCCCTTTATTAGTTTTGAACCTGCTACCCATTAATTTTATTTGGTGTCCTGTAGTTCTTATACTATGGGAACAAGTAAACAACTTTTCTGTATTCACCTTCTCCACACCATTCATGATTTTATATACTTCTATCATATCGCCCCTCAGTCTCCTCTTTTCTAGACTGAAAAGTCCCAGTCTCTCTAGCTTCTCCTCATATGGGACCAGTTCCAAACCCTTAATCATTTTAGTTGCCCTTTTCTGAACCTTTTCTAATGCCAATATATCTTTTTGGAGGTGAGGAGACCACATCTGCACGCAATACTCAAGATGTGGGCGTACCATAGTTTTATATGGAGGAAGTAAGATATTCTTCGTCTTATTTTCTATCCCTTTTTTAATTATTCCTAACATCCCATGTGCTTTACTGACTGCCGCTGCACACTGCGTGGATGTTTTCAGAGAACTATCCACTATAATTCCAAGATCCCTTTCCTGATCTGTTGCAGCTAAATTTGCCCCCATCATATTGTATGTATAATTGGGGTTATTTTTCCCCAATGTGCATTACCTTACACTTACCCACATTAAATTTCATTTGCCATTTTGCTGCCCAATCACTCAGTTTGCTGAGATCTTTTTGAAGTTCTTCACAGTCTGCTTTGGTTTTGACTATCCTGAACAGTTTGGTGTCATCTGCAAACTTTGCCACCCCACTACTTATCCCTTTCTCTAGATCATTGATGAATAAGTTGAACAAGATTGGTCCCAGGACTGACCCTTGGGGAACGCCACTAGTTACCCCCTTCCATTGTGAAAATTTACCATTTATTC
This sequence comes from Carettochelys insculpta, assembly GCF_033958435.1. Taxonomy (NCBI): domain Eukaryota; kingdom Metazoa; phylum Chordata; order Testudines; family Carettochelyidae; genus Carettochelys; species Carettochelys insculpta. The sequence continues at coordinate 97,000,797 of NC_134139.1, forward strand.
CAACCCTTGGTTTCCTGTCTTTTAACCAGTTCTCAATCCATGAAAGGATCTTTCCTCCTATCCCTTGACCACCTAATTTACATAAGAGCCTTTGGTAAGGGACCATGTCAAAGGCTTTCTGGAAATCTAAGTATACTATGTCTACTGGATCCCCCCTGTCCGCATGCTTGTTAACCCCTTCAAAGAACTCTAACAGATTAGTAAGACATGACTTCACTTTACAGAAACCACGTTGACTTTTGCTCAACAAATCATGTTCATCTACGTGTCTGACAATTTTATTCTTTACTATTGTTTCTACTAATTTGCCCGGTACTGACGTTAGACTTACAGGTCTATAATTGCTAGGGTCTCCTTTACAGCCCTTTTTAAATATTGGTGTTATATTAGCTGTCTTCCAATCGTTGGGTACCGAAGCTGATTTAAAGGATAGGTTACAAACCACTGTTAATAGTTCCGCAATTTCACATCTGAGTTCTTTCAGAACCCTTGGGTGAATACCATCCAGTCCCGGAGATTTGTGACTGTTTAGCTTATCAATTAGTTCCAAAACCTCCTCTAATGACACTTCAGTCTGGGACAGTTCCTCAGATTTGTCACCCATAAAGGACGGCTCAGATTTGGGAATCTCTCTAACATCCTCAGCCATGAAGACTGAAGCAAAGAAATCATTTAGGTTTTTCCGCAATAGCATTATCTTCCTTGATTGCTCCTTTTACGTCTCTATTGGCCAGGGGCCCCACTGCTTTTTTAGCAGGCTTCCTGCTTCTAATGTACTTAAAAACATTTTACTATTGTTTTTTGAATTTATGGCTAACTGTTCCTCAAAATCTTTTTTGGCTTTTCTTATTACATTTTTACATTTAATTTGGCAGTGTTTATGTTCCTTTCTATTTTGATCACTAGGATTTGCCTTCCACTTTTTAAAAGATGCCTTTTTATCTCTCACTGCCTCTTTTACATGGTGGCTAAGCCATGGTGGCTCTTTTTTAGATCTCTTACTGTGTTTTTTAATTTGTGGTATACAGTTAAGTTGGGCCTCTAATATGGTATCTTTGAAAAGTTTCCACGCAGCTTGCAGGGATTTTACTCTAGTTACTCTACCTTCTAATTTCTGTTTAACTAACCTACTCATTTTTGTGTAATTCCCCTTTTTGAAATTAAATACCACAGTGTTGGACTGTTGCGGTGTTCTTCCCAACACAGGAATATTAAATGTTATTATGTTATGGTTGTGTGCTCCATCCCCCCACCTCTCTTCCCCTGGGGCTTTGCCATAGCATGAACAGACATGAGGTAGCCTTGAACAGGTCGAGTGATGCCCAACTGGAGGGGACCTGGCTGCTGGTGGCAGATGGGAGCTCGATGACCAGGGAGCCATTTGAGGACTCCCTGCTGGACAGGACGTCCACAGTGGCAGGGCCTTCCTCCCCCTCCGGTGTTGCAGGGGACTTGGGTGCGGCCATCTCCATGGTGATCTGGGGTGGTGATGCACTGTCGACTGCCTGGAGGTCTCACAGCTCCCTGTAGAAGGGGCAGCTGGCTGGGTCACAGCCAGATCTGTGGGCGCTGTCCCAGGCCCGCATGTACGCCTGCCGCAGCTCCTCCACATTACACTGCACTTGCTCAGGGGTCTGGGAGGGGTGGCTGTGGGAAGCCAGGCCCTGTGACAGGTGCACAAAGGCAGGGGCATTCTTCTGGTGCCCGCTGGTGTCGCAGAGGACCTCCTCATCACTCCAGAGCCCCAGGAGGTCATGGAGCTCTGGCTCAGTCCATGAGGGGACCCTCCATTTGGGAGCCCAGTCGGGGTCCTGGCTGCCCTTATCCGGGTTCCCAGGGTTCCCCTGGGTGGTACGGGGTGCTGGCCATCTCTCCGGATCAGGGCTCGGTGGGTGACGCAGGGCCTTGGGGAGTGTGTCTGGCAGTGCCGCACGTGCTGCCTGTCTCACCCTCTCAGTTTCCTGCCATGGGGTCTCCAGGTCCTTGCAGCTTTAAAAGTTGCAGGATCCGGAGACCACAGAGCCCTGCTGGAGTCGCCTAGAGTGTCTCTGCTCTCCAGCGGGCTGCTGCCATGGCGGACTGCTTCTTCCGGAGCAGTCCATGAGTGTCTACACATGCTTTCTTCCAGAAGAATCTTCTGGAAGATGAGGCGCTTTTTTTTTAGATTCCTTACAGAAGAGCACCTTACATGTGTAGACGCTCCAAGAATCTTCCGGAAGAAGGTGCCGGTCATCTGGAAGATCCTGCATGTGTAGAAGTGGCCCTATCATCTTTAATCATTCTGCAAATTAGACCCTTAGATTGCAGGGAAGGCAGTTTATTGGTAAATCTAATATTGCAATCTGACTAGAAGTCTGTGTTGGTCTAGGTTGAAAGAATTTCATCAAAATCCTTTAGCAGAGAGGGAGAATTGCTGTGAATTGATAATTCACTGCTAAAATCAAATCTTAGGGCTGGTATCACTACTGTTTAAGTCAACTTGGGGTGTGAAAAAGACATCCCTGAGTGACGCTGTCCACACCAGTGCTGTGGCAGCTGAACAAACTCTCCCATTGGCACAGCACTTCTTCACCAGCTACAGCTGCACCAATGTAGTGCAGACTTGGCCTTAGTACTGGACAACCTTTAAGTCCTTAGTGTCAGAGTTAGTCAACTGGAACAAAAACAAAATTCTCCCATTTCCCTATGTCATTCGTTCCTCTGTGATTGTGAGTCAATGAAAACTTCTCCACTCCCTCCCTTGAAGGGTTTTCAGGCTATATTGTACTGATATTTAATACAGTTTTACACCTTTGTATGTTTTAATTAATAATGTTTATAATTCACATGAAAACAGGACTTCAGTATTCTACGATAAAAATACGTACAGGAAAGTGAAAAAACAAAGGTACCAATGCATTCTTAACTGAAAAACTGAACTCAGTCAACATGTTTGCTCTACCCTGGATACCAAGTTTTCTCAGCGTATTATCATGTGGTTTTTAACAGCATGAGTGTCCAGATTTAATTTACATGAAATGCCAAAATTTCCGAATTCACCATCTTGAAAGTTGCAACTTCTAAAGGGAAAAAGAAAAGCTTATTACTCTCCTCTCTCCTGTTAAGTTCTTTCACTCTTCTCCACATTCAGCTGACTAGTATTACATGCTCCCTAAATGCATCAGCGATCTCATTTCTGTAACGATACCCTGATGTTTGAAATCCACATTTTAAAGCCACAGCAGCACCAATAAAATGACGGGCCAAACTCTGCAACTGGATGCAGATGCAGTTCTCAACATCTGCACATATCCTAGATCCAAATTTGACCCCATTGCTTAAACTACAGAAGTTTTTAAATAATTAAAATATAACTTTTGCATATGAGATCTAAAACCTAAATGCACAATTAAGAAGCCTGTTAGTAGCATAAATATATAAGGATGGAAAATAACTCCCCCTGTAATGGTAAAAAACAATGTTTTATCAAAGGAGAGATCTTCCTACCAGTCCTATAAATATTCTGCATAGGAACATATGATTGCACCATCAAATCCTTTAGAGGACTAGGGTCTTCAGATTTCACTAACAGAGTTACCACTACTTCCTATTCTTCTCACAATACATGGTCCAAACATATGAAGAGCCCAGCAGTCCCTATTTCACAGTAAAGATAGCAATATACAAACACAAATATAATTAATAATAAGTGTAAACATTCCTTGCAAAACCATCACAACTTAGCAGTAATCAGATATAGAACAAGTCAGTTGACTTAAGTGACTGTAAGTATATGTCTGAGCAATCACTTACATACACATCTTGATCATCTCCTCTTTTTAATTTCCCCAATATTGTACTTGATTTTACAACGATATATTGATTAATAGAGAAAGACCAGACGGGACCGTTGTGATCCGCTAGCCTCAACTCCTGTATGATACAGGCCTTAGAACTTCCCCAAAGTAATTCCTAGGGCATATATTTTATAAGAAATAGCCGATCTTGCTTTAAACATTGCCAGTGAGGGCAAATTCACCCCAACCCTCAATAAATTGTTCTAAAGATTAATTACTTTCACTCTTAAAAAATTGTGTTCCATTGAATTTAAACAGAGAATTTTAAAAAGGGCCCTCCCACCTCATTACCTTATTTTTTCTTGTAATTTTATACTATTTAGCCTCCAGCTCTTCAGAGGAATCCCCTAGCATTTGTCACACCCTATTTAAATCATCTCTCTCACCTAAGCAGCAGCTACTTATTTTGCTATAAAGAAATTTCCTTTTTCAAAAAGGGATGAATCAGTAATTAACTACTGATATTCAGATCAAATCTTGCCCGACAAGACAGCAAAATCAAGCCAGAGATGTATTTAAAAAGAAAGAATTAGGACTGTGACAGGCACAGAGAACTCCATAATACTAAAAGATTCTGAGCATGTATTTGAGAAAAACTATAAAATTCTATGCTGCATTATCATGTCATATGTATCCACGGCACTACATAACTATCAACATTCTGGATGTCTTTAGACCATACTAAATATTTAAACTTTTAAACCATTTTACTTTTTGGTAATATATTTTTTCTGACCAAGCATTTTTTTTAAAATGATCATCATATTATATGCTTGAACAAGATTAAGAGAAGTTCTGGAAATGCAGACAACCAATGTACTGTGTAGGAAATCATTGTCAATCTTTGCCTTCTCAGATTTATATTGCATTCATTCTCTCTTAAGTACTGTGATGGAGACTGTTTTAACACTTTCCTTGGAACCAGGATATCTGAAAAACTGAACAAAAGCAAGAATTTACAGTCTAACTGTCCATCTATCAAGACTGAGTCAAATGTAAGAAGTGTGTGTCATGGTACATCTCCCCTAACACTTCTAGAAGAGATGGAAGGGGGGGAAAATCAGCAGAGAGAGGCTCTGGGGACTCTGAGTACAGATAAATACTGGCTATCCCCTGTGATTTTTAAAATGAATTAACTGTGATACTCACTTCCCTTATAAGGTTCACAAAGCTCCCATGCACCACTGAGGACCTCAAGATGTTTAAGATGTTGCTTAAGTTGTACACTGGACTTTGACACTGAAGAAAGTTTCATCCTAAAAAGAGAAGTTAGTAGGAGACTGTTTGGCAGGGCTGCTAAGAAGCAGAGGGAGGGCATGGGGGCAGTTGCTCTGGGACCAGGTGATTTGAAAGGGCCTTGAGCTCCCAGCCATGGCTGCCACTACTTTAGCAGCTGCAGCAGCTGAAGCTCTAGGCCCTTTATATCGCCATAGGGAAGGTGCCCGTCAGCCCAGTGATGCTTAAGAGCTGGATGGGGGAGGCTAGCCCCCAACCCCATCCCTTCCACCCAAGATCCTGCTCCTTTTGGAAAGGGGGGTGGCATGGAGCCAGCTCCCTCAATGGCTCAATGATTTGCAGAACTCTTACATATCTTGGAAAAATCTACACATAAGCAGTGATTCAGCTCTCTTAGAAGACTTTAGGGAATTTCACTGAGCTTTCTTCCACCGGCTTTCACCTGGGACAATTAGCCTGATATTTGCAAGTATCACAAAAGGCACTTAACTGAGTGCCCACCTCTTCCAACACAGGTAGCTAAACACATGTAACTTTGCTCATGTGAGTAGTCGAAGTCAAAGGACAGCACACATTTGAACAGAGATACACACATCATAAAGCAGTTGCTGGAGCAGAGTCTAAGACTGTTCTCAGAATAAGTAAACAAGCCCATTGCTTTCACAAGTTGGCAATGCTCCAACAAACTTTAAATTGTTAAGTTTATTTTATTTATTTAACAGAAAAACATGATAGTCAGCATCTGCTGCTGAGTGACATTACTTTCCAACTCCATCATGATTTTCCAGTATTCATATTTTTTCAAATAGTAATCTTTATTGTGGTCAGGGAAGGACAGCTTGATCTCTGGGTGAATTTGAAAGTTATATTAACATCAGATAATTAAGCATATTAATGATACTGATAATGTATAATATAACCTTGTAGATAATCATATTAACCTTGCAGATAATTAGAATAATTAATGTTTCCAAAAGGAGCTCTGAACACGAAGAGCGCCAACCTTGGTGATAAATATTACCATTTCAAGTACTGCCAGTTATTGGTACAATTTAAATCCAAAACCCAGTTTCTGGAGGCAGCACTGCCTGGAAAAAACAACACTGGGCTAGGAGTCAGGATATGGGGTTTTATTTCTGGCTCCGCCACTGGATCGCTTTAAGCAAACCACATCTCTCCTCTGTGCCTCAGTTTCCCCATCTGTAAAATGGTGCTATCTGCCTTTGTGTACATTGTTTTGAGATCTTCTGATAAAAATACTACATAAGACATACTAGGCATGATTAAATAAATTAGAATCTTTCACTCAGTTTGCTACTAAAACAACAAAGCTCTGACTCAGAAGATTCTAGTCCATCAGTGGAATATAAATGAACATGTGTGATATGAAAAAGTATTCTAAGAGTCTTCAGGGGATAACTCCTGAAATTATTTAAAAAAAAAAAATCCCAAACCTTGAAATAACAGAAATTGCACCTTGTGAAAAGACATTTTTTTACAAGGTACAATTTATTTCTAAAATTATCTTTAATTCCCCTAGAAAAGAAAAAAGCTCTTTCTTCATTCAACCAAAGAAAATATTAATTTGGACAATGTGTGTATTTTTTTTCTTTTTCAGAAACATAATTGGTCTTAAAAGCCCAAGAACCTAATTAACTCTGGACTAGCCCGCCCCCAAATCCCATGAAATCAAACTGCTGGAACACTACATACTAGTTTGAAACCACAGGTTTTGAGGATTACAGTAGTTTAAAAAAAATGTGTATCACAAACAAAATGCCAAAACCACAGACAACTCAAGCAGAACAGCTTATAGTAATGTTCCCTGGCATTTCCATCCTTGTCTGGGGAAGCACTAATAAACCTCTGCACACCTTAAAACATAAATTAAAAGCATAGTAATATAAATGCTCTTATAATGTTTATGTTGCACGATCACTAAAAGTATATTCAACTCTGCTCAAAAACACATAAAATGAGAATAGTGGCTTAGTGTCTGATAAGAGCAAAAATACCAGGAGCTTTGGGCTACAATAGAATATTCAATACATAGGTATGGAAAGGATATCATTCATCTTACTATGCAATTCGTACGACTAGTTAATTTTGTGCTCAACAGAGCAGAAGACATCTCTCCTCCTAGTGTTTTATTAGGAACCAATCAAGATGAAAATTATGTCACATGGTGGGATGCAAGCCCCAGAAGACCCCAAATGCTAGCTGTGCATCCTGACAACCTGTCCAGAAGATTAGCCCACAAGGAAAAGACAAAAAAGAAAAACAATTCTCAGAAAGGAATTGCTGAGCTATTCAAATTGGAGAAAGGGATGAACAGCTCCTATGAATTAGCTCTATAAGCTTTATAGAGAGGCAGCATGGTCTAGCACAGGGGGTGAGCAAATTTTTTATGTCCCCCCGCCCACTTCTTCTGTGCCTGCAGTTAGCCGGGGCCCACCAACTTGTCTAATAAAATCCAAACCAACAGACATTCACTCTGTTTAAAGTTCCTGGAAGTTCTTTATCTTGCTGTTTTTCAAGAGCGAGACCTATGCTTCATCTTGGGGTCGGGGGGAGCCACAAAAAACAACTCAATGCTGTTTAAAGAGCCCACCCACTCACTTTTCCAGCCCTCCTGGGAATCTCCTTAAAGGGAACAAAAGAGCCAAAATAAAGATCAACATAATTGCACTTTTAAAAAAAGAAGCCTGGACTCATTCGGGAAACTGAAATAAAGGGCTGTGCCAGCGACTGTCAGGCAGGAAGCTGCACAGGGCATGTGACTGGAGAGAAGCTGTGGGAGGCAAAGGAGGGCCCCTATGGGGGGACGAGGCACTGGAAATGAAGCTGGCTCTATGCCAGCAGAGACCAGGGAGGCAGACAGCAAGCGTTGTAGAGAGCAGGTGACCAGAGAGAAGATGCAGGGGGCAAAGGAGAGTCCCCGTGGGGGAGGAGGGGTGGGAGAGGCCAACTGCTGTGCCTCCCTTTAGAAATGTTGCACACACACTGGAAACACCCCCCTAGTTTGCACACACCTAGTCTAATGGGTAAGACAGGAGGTTTGGATTCTAGTCCCAGGTTAATTACTTGCCAGTGATGCTGGAACAATAGTGGGAGTGAGGAGGCCACTCAACCAAACTGTAAACCTTGTGCATGACAGAGAACACTTCAAGCCAAGTGGTGGGGAAACACCGCAAGGTCCGGTGCCCATAACACTTCGTCACTTTTGTCTACTTACACTGTAAAGTTCTTACTATACATTTGTATGGTACTTAGCAAAATGTGGCACAGTCTCAGCTTGCACCTCCAGGTGCATAACACAATCCTCATCAAGCACCACAGCTCCATTTACTAGGTCAGATTTTCTATATAAGCCTGTTTTACTGGTAACTGAAAATAACTAAGACCAAACCGGCATTGATTCTACTCATTTAAACAGCCAATTAGCACAAAACTAAAATGCAACACATGCTTCTTCTCCCTAATGCTTTCACAGCCTTTCCTGGCTTAGCTACTTCTCGCTCTCCTCCAAAGGTTCTTCCTTCCACCCTCCCAGTTGCTTTTATGTCTCAGACACAATTAGCCTTTAAAGACTGCTAAAACATGAGGAAAAAAAAACATGCTGGTTGTGCATACTGGATGTCAACCAGTCTTATTCAGAGAGCCAGCACAAGTTCTATGCATCGGACTTCAGAAGTGAATGGAATTTATATTTGTTTGTTAGGTATACATTTTCCTGTTCAAGACATGGAGCGCTTGAAATTCTACAGGATGTCTGATTTTTAAAGCAAGTCACACACAAATTATGTTATCTATGACTTGCTGTTTTTGAGACTTCTCCCTCCCCACAGTCCTAATTTTTTTATTATTTTTTCTATTCAGATATTTAAATGCTGTACATTGCTGGGGGTTTAATTTTTCTAGTAAAAATACAATTGGCATTTAATAAAAGGCACATTTAAGATACAGTAAAAATAAATACCATTGTCCCTTTTTGATGTTGTTAAGGTTTCATTTTAACCCTCTACCACAATGCTTTGAATTTACATATATGTGGCTTTGAGGAGTTAATGTCTGGGTCTCCCATTGTGAAGATTTCATGGAAGTTCCCACATTCCTTCCGTCATCAGTGACATAACATAGGTCTTGAACTCATCATCAAGAGATGGCTTATTTCATGTGTGAGCTCTTCATAGTTGACTATTTTCACTTATTTCAGGGGACAGAGGGGAAACTAATCAGAGAACCATCAGGATTCTGTATCTACTTGACAGATGACTAATGAAAGATTACATTTCCTATCTTATAGTGTAGCAGACAACCACTGGTTGAGCAGCTCAGAGGCGATCCAAATGGTCCACAAGAGAGCCAAATGTAGCTGGCTTCTGGACCCATGGATTGCAAGAAACAGGATGAGGACACAAAGCAAGAAGGGATAAGTGGGTTATGTATTACCTCACACTGATGTCTTAGGAGACCACTGAAGATCATGTACAAGAGCACAAGAATGACACCCAGGGGGTCTTTGAGGAAAGATAAGAAGTTTGTTCTGATTGTATAGCATGTTATGTCTCTCCCCAGAGAAACAGACAGGTGTAACAATTATTGGAGAATTCATGTGTGTACTATTATTTCTCATATGGTCTGAAGCAGTGTTCCTTACATTTTTGAGGCCGCGGAACACCAAACAATAATATTTTTATGAGGAACACCCAGGAAAATTTTCTTCAAAAAAAACAAAACAAAAAAAACAAACTGTCAGCCTGGAAATAAAAATAAAAAAAAACCCAGCAAAATCAAAATGAAGTAATTTAATCAGGTATAACAATGAAGTAGTAGCACTGTATCTTGTTTGAATAACAGAACATATATCCATCAGTGCAAGAGATCAAAAAAGTGTGAGACACTTGTGGCACACCTGTGAGTTGTTCACGGAACACCAGTGTTCCGCAGAACAATCACCTTTCTCAGGCCTTCCCAGTAGGTTGCCAGGTTCCAGTGGCAGGCACCATCTCCAGCTATACCAGCCTTCCTAAGCAGAAAGAAGGCTGGAAGCCCTAGGGCTGAGTTGTCCTCAGCCAGAGCCACCTGCACCAGAAAGGTTTCCCCATCAGTCTTCAGGTATGTATGAAAATTTGACTCCAACAGAGCAGGTGAGAGAAAGGGATTTTTTGAGACTTCTCAAACAGCGGCATACTCCTTCCTGACATTTAAAAAAAAAAATCACAACAAAAATCCTCATGCTAACAAATTGTGAAATTGACGATGGGAACTTCTTTTGATAAATACTGTTGGGAAATGATTTAAAGGGTGTCATACCTGGAATATTTTCTGCACTGCCCAGAGAGGTAGTAAATTTGAACACCCTGTAGCTTGGAAAGAAAGCCATCAGCAGGAACAGCTCTTGCTTCTGATGTGAAACTTAAAATGCTCCTTTTGGCTCTGTAATATTTTATTTGAGGTGAAATTCACCTCAGTGGAAAGAATACACAGAAGGTCCCACATTCCAGATACTCTCTGTGTTAAACATTTGCATCTGAACAGGCTTTCTGTAAATTTCACCTATGAGCAGCATCTATCTAGTGTCCAATATGAGTTGAGGTGCACTGCTGAAGGAAGGGACTTGGAGATGCAGATACTCATGAATCACGGCTCACACTTCAACACACAAGCCTGGAGAGTTTCTAGTCACAGCCATAGTGTAGTAGATTGGTATCAAAAGAAAAGTAGGAAGTTTGGAGAGAGTTTAGGATATGGACACATTATATGTGATGGTCTAGGTTTTCCCTAGCATGGTAAAGTACAACTCAGATTTGGAAACAGACACCTGTCATCTGGATGAGCCAATGAGTTTTGGAGGATTTCTGTAAACCACACAAGAGTAAGAGGCCCTCCTGTCACAGTAGTTAATCCTCACTGAACTTAGTCAGGTAACTTGTCAGTTAATACACAGTAACAACTTGTCAGACAATTCAGATCTGGAGGGTTGAAGCTTCCTGGCCGAGGACTGACAGATGAATATAACATCCAGAGAACAAAAGAGAAGTTTATCCATCAAGTACAGATGCTGATGCTGTGTATCAAGAAAATTTCTAGACATAAAAATGTACTTAACTCACAGCGATCTGTACTTGCTATGTCATGGGACTTCAGGAACCCAGAGATTTTTTCCCCATCTTCTTAGAACAAATATATTGTTGTGCAATGACTGTCTGCCTAGCTCTTGTTCATTTATACTTGGGACTGCATTAAAGTTTGGCCTGCTTTTCCCCACTTATTATATTGACTCTGTCCTGATCCATGGCATGTCCTTGGCAACTAATGATTTATTACACCTGTTCTAGGAACCAAAAGAACAAACTTAATTGATTGTAATAAATTACTCTGCCATTCCTGATGTACACTCATCACTAAGGCTATGATTTAGTCACGGGTATGTTTAGTAAAAGTCATGGACAGGTCTTTTTATTCACCATGACAGACCTATGACTTTAGTAAAAGTACCTGTAATTAAATCTTGTACAAGAGGTTGCTGCTGCTGGATGGGTGTCTGGGGGACGGGGGAGGGGAGGACCAGTTCTGGGGCAGGAGTCTGGGAGGAGTAGCTCCCGGCCATGGACTCTAGCTGCTCCATCCAGATGCACTGGGACTGCTGCCGGGGGCCAAGGACCATGGCAGTTCTAGCCAACCCTGGATCAGGTCTGAAGCCACAGGCTGCAGATGCTCTGGCTGGCCATTCCAGGACAGCTGCTGGGAGTGCCAGAGCAGCAGCTAGTGTGGCCAGCCTGCTCTAGAAGTGGCTGGTGTGACTGATCCCATGGCCACTCCAGCAATGGCCGGTATGACTGGCTCCTGTGGCTGGTGTTTGGGGGCCCATGGGATCAACCAGACTGGCTGCTGCAGAAGACAAGGAGGTTGCTGAAAGTCACTGAATCTGTAACCTCCATGACAGACATAGAATCCTACTCATCACTCTCTCTCCAAGGCTCCTCTGATAGGACATGTGCTGGTGGAATTTACTGCAGACACAGTAAAATAATGTTAACACTTTTTTTTTTTTATGAGTGGTGAAACTAATAATAAATGTACAAGCTAAAACCTTTAGAATTGAACTTGTTTTCTAGAATTAATCAACCACCAGTGCTTGTGGTTGACCAAAGGCCGAACAAAAGAACCTGTAAATTTGTGTTCGGGTTTTGATTCTTTTTAAGGCCAATGAAGCTGTATGTAATACCATGTCTTACAGACAAGTTATATTCCTACTCATGTGCAATTAATATGCTGCACATCAATAAGGGAGACTCTTTTTGTTAGCTACAATTGCACAACAATTCCAATTTCATGCTAAATTATGTTAATGCATGTCAGTTGTAATTAATTCACACATCTTTATTGTGTGAATTACTTTTTATTAAATAAAGACTTCTAAAAAATAGACACAAAAAGGTATTCTTGCTATAATGCGAAGCCCTAATTTTATATATTAATCTCATTTTTATTTGTTTTAACATCAGTGTGCTATTAAACACTTCTCTGAGAAATACACTTATGAGCAACAACAAATTTAGCAAATAAGAATTACTACAGACAAATTACTCACATCAACTCTGTTGAAAGCAACAGCATAACCAGTAAACTACAGAAATAACTGGATAGACAGTTTCATTCTTGCATACAATTACCTTTCTACACATATACTGGGGTATGGCTTAGACATTTTTTCAGGTCTACGAACAGATACAGATGGGATTAATGGCTATACTATAAGAAATACTTTAGGGTAGAAAAATTAAGATTCTGATGAAACAGAAAACATGGGTGGGGAGAGTGATTGGACAAACATTCAGAAAGTATCCAAATGTAAATATTGTGTTACAGGAATGCTATAGTGGACCCTAATAATTCCATTTTGTTGCATTTCCTCTTATAAAAAGTATTTATTAAACATTTGAATATATGACAGACAATCAAAAGAAACAGAGTTTTGAAAAAATGATCAAGGAGTTGCTTTTGCTACGAAAGGAAATAAAGAGGAATAAAGCAAGCCAAATTCACCCCTACTGTAAAAGACTATTATGTTAGGGATTATTTTAGCCCTATAGTTCATGCAAAAAAAATCAATTATGCAAAAATAATTAGCCATCCATGCATCCAAGTTATCCTCTCATCACCTCCCACTCCCCAAAATCACTAGCGCTTTGCATTGTCTATTATGTCATAAATTATGCTATAAATTTTGATTTAGAGTTTTCTAAGCTCTTTGGTGAGCATTCAGTGGGTGGTTAAAGGACCACTCATGGTTGCACATCCTGCCCATAGGTCAGACAGAATTCCAAAATACAGCCCTGCTCCCTTAAGGCGGCATTATGCCCCAAAGCACTTGGGAGAATGATTTCCGTCCCCACCCACACCCCCCCACTATGAACCTTGTAGCCAGATGGCTGCACTCCTATAAAGTTATGAAGTGATGGGATCACAATCTCTATCTCCTTCAGTGCTCTTCCATATTATAGGCCATGTACCTAAACAGCACATTCTAGTCCACTGATGGTAAAGGCTCCAGTCCTACAAAAACCTAAACAACATACGTAAGGTAACTCACATGAGAAGACTATACAATCCTAGGGAAGTTAAAGACCTCCACTGAACAAAAGAAAAAAAAAATCACAGTGTGTTAAATAACTTCAAGTCAAGATATTTTATAAGATACTAAAAATAAATTGTCACAGAAAATGTATGAATTTGGCACAGGCACTACCCACATGGGCTAGGAGTTCAAAGGCTTCCCAAAGATCTGCATTGCAATTCCCCAGTTACGGAGATTCATACACTAGAAAAAAATCCGGTTTCAAAACATTCTTCTAAGAAATGAATAGCATAGGACTCTAACAAGAACAGTCGCTTATTTAAATGTTCATCAACAGTGATAGTGATCATTACACGTCTGATTTATTTTTTTATACAAACATCAAATTGTTGAGATCTCACAACCTGTCACTTAATGGTGGGGGTTGTCACAAGATGAAGGTTAAAAGGAGAAGGTGCACTTTCAATACTGCAAATCACCAACATACAGAAGATCAGAAGGATTTGGTCCATCTTTCAACTACAGGAAAGAAGACATGCTACTGGAGCGACACCTTGTCTTCCTTTACAGATCATTCATATTTTGTATTGTTAGCACTACAAACCCAATAACCATCACAGAATCATTGTAATGCATTATGCTCCCAGGTTTCCTGTTTTCACCCATTTGGTGGAAGCTGAATGATGTACGTACTGGTGTTTTAAACACAAAAGTGTAAAGTATTTAATGTACTTTTCCAGTCTCATCATAAACTATGAAGACTAAAGTTACAAAAGAGAACTTCTACAGCAAGCTGAATTGCAGATAACAGATTCAGGCACAAGTTTGATCATTCCACATTAGGATAAGCATTCATAAATTCAACACATGTTAATTCTGATTCATCTAGCTGTGTAACATATATTAGACTAGACACTGAAGATATGTAGCCTTTATAGAGTCTAAATTTAGACAAAACTAAAGGAATAGATGACAGGCAGGAGACATATGGGGGAATAAAAATAAAAATTAAATTGTTGTGACATTCTATCCCAAGTGAAATTCTGTGCCCTTACTCCAGTGGTGGGCAACCTGCAGGCCACACGTGGCCCACTTGGGCTTCATCTGCAGCCCACAGACCACCTGGATGACCCCTCTCCCATGCATCTCTGACAGGCCAGGGCACCAGAGCCACCCACTTTCTACGCCTCCCACCCTCAACACTATCAGAGCTGTGAATGGCCTGATTTGTGCTCTGTCCCTGCTCCTCTCCTTCTGTCCCAGACTTCGAACTGTTGCAAATTATCTAAAAGTGCTGGGAGTGGGGGAGGTAAGTGTGAGACTCTTGTGCCCCTGGGTGTGAGAGGCACATAGGGGAAGAGAGTGCTTCTGTGCCTTACTCATTTCCATTATTACTAGAGGGATAAAAACAATAGTCATTAAAACTAAGACATGACTGCTGAACAGTCTGGCATAAAACTGATATTAATATAAAACTTGACTAGAAAGCACTATGCAGGATAAAATTAAGTTAGTTACAGTCAGACTAAATAAACAAGTCACCCCACTTAAATTTTGAAAAGAAAATCTGAGCAGCAAAAGAAAATCTGACAGTAAAATCATCCCTTTATCTAAACTGACATTACAGTTATACCTGACAAGCTAATTAAGAAAAAGGAAGATTATCTGCCTTTGCCTTGCTATGATATGCAGTCAATAAGCAGTTCATGACTTCAACAAATGGTTTCTGCTGTACAGAGAGCAGTAGGAACTTCACCGGCTTGTCTGTCTGTGAGTCCTTCCCGTACTATGTAAGCAGCACAGTGTGAACAAAGAAATCAACAAGAAATTGGTAGTACTGCCCCATCCAGCACAATCTGCTGTGCATGCCTGCCAACAAACAGATTTCTGCATCTCCATAATTATTTCTTAATTAATAAGTTAGTGCTTTCACTAGGCAAGCATTAGCAGCAGCCAGTTTCTGAGCAGGAAAATTCCGACAATATTGTGAACGACTCTTTTTTTCCATCATTCAGTTTCCTTTCCGTACCTGAACTTTTCCTGCTGATAAATTATCTTAATACTGTAAAACAATAATTTACTTGTCTTTCAATATCTCAAGCATACTATTTATGAGTGCTTCAATTTCTAACATCCTGCACTTTTGATACACCAATTAAAATCCAAAGAACTGTGATAATTAAAAACAAATTTGGTCAAATTCATCCACAGCGACACCAAGGATGGAGTTGGGGCCTTTGTGCCTGGAGTGGAGGTGGGGTTGAGTACCCTTGGGTAAGGTGCAAGCCAGCATCTGTGAACCTGTACCAACTTCCTGGCTCCAGTAAGAGGATAACCCTGCCTCAAATCAGGGCTTTCAACGTCTCTACTCTCTCTTTACTTCTGTGGAGATTACATGGAAGGGAGATTTATGTTCTGTCTGCCACAGGGGTCTGCCTCAGGCTCTTCCTACCCCCCATAGGGCTCCATGAGAAGCAGCAATCTCTAGTGACCTGGAGTGTGTCTAGGTTGCCTCTATGGGCTATTTCGTACTATTCACCTCTCTCTAAAGTCTCAAAGCCCAACATAAGGTAGTGAAAAGAAAATACATACACTTTCAGCTCAACTGATAGCTCTTCCATGCA
This sequence comes from Carettochelys insculpta, assembly GCF_033958435.1. Taxonomy (NCBI): domain Eukaryota; kingdom Metazoa; phylum Chordata; order Testudines; family Carettochelyidae; genus Carettochelys; species Carettochelys insculpta. The sequence continues at coordinate 97,017,077 of NC_134139.1, forward strand.
GCAGAGTTCTGAAGTCCTCTTGTTCCAGAGCTCTCGGGACACCTCCTGTCTTGTTTACTACTCACTTCTAAGATCTTCCTCTAGCTGGAGCAGAGGCTGCAGTTGCAGGGGGACAGAGTCACTTGGACCCAAAATTGCTCCTTAACCCAGACAGTTCCAGGGTACAGATTATACACCCTGTCACACAGCTATATATATTATATATTCTGCACTTACTCAGCTTTATGATCTAGTGAATCTTTCCCATCAATTACTAATACCCTATCAGAAACAGGGTCCCAATACGATACAATGAAACCCAAATCAACAGAATGGCAGGATTCCAAGGCCATGTGTAAGACAAAGGCCGTGTCTACACTAGCCCCCTCCTTTTGGAGGGGGAATGTTAATGAGGGATTTCAGAAGATGCTAATGAGGCACTGACATGAATATGCAGTGCTTCATAAGCATAATGGCAGCTGCATGCGATTCCAAAGTGCCACTTTCTAAACACATGCTACCCATGTAGCCGGGGGCCTTTCAAAAGGAACCCCTGATTTTGAAAGCCCCTTCTTCCCAAAACCAAATGGGAAGAAGAGGATTTCGAAATCAGGGGGTCCTTTCAAAAGGCCTCGGGCTACACAGGCGGCACACGTTCCAAAGCAGCACTTTTGAATCATGCGTGGTTGCCACTATGCTAATGAGGTGCTGTATATTCATGGTATTAGCAACTTCTGAAATCTCTCAGTAACATGCCCCCTCTGAAAGGCGGGAGGCTCGTGTAGACACAGCCAAAGTGCAAAGCAGAAGCACTATGTTCATGGAATTTTTCCTGATAGTACTTATTTGGCACATGTCAGAAATTAGATTAATAAATCTGCCTACAGTTCTTATCTTAATTTAATTTTTTATACTGTAAATTTAAGCTGAGAAATATGATTTCCCCCTGTATCATGTACTAACCTTACTGAATTAAGATAAACCTTATATATCTCGTAGCATTAGCAAAGTTATGTACAGTACTATTGGGTGTAGCAGCATCTCTGGGATGGGGAGAGGACACTCTGTGAATAAGTATAAGGTTCTAAAAACTAGCTGAAACAAGAAGTCATCATCCTTTTAATTTGTCATGAAGATTTCTAAGGGGATGGAAGTATAGTCAAATGTACCCCTTTCTGCTTATGCAGGAATGCAGCCTTTTGAAACATTGCCCTAAGGATGGGACCGTGTAACAGCTGATTACACAAGTGAAAAGATCAGAGGCCCCAAATCTGGGGTGCTTGTTCTGAGCAAGAGATGCTGTGAACTTAAAGAAAAATGTGTGTGTGAGGTCTGAAGGACTGATCACCTGCCAGAACTCTTGTTCAAATTAGGTGTGATCTCTGGTAAGCTTAATACCATGTGCTTAAACTCTTTTACTAATTTTCAGTGCGTTTTCTCTATACTGCTTTCCCCTTAAGAATGTATGTGCTTGCTTAGAAAGGTGTGTGATACATTATAACTCGTTTCAAGCCTCAGAGGAAAGCAGAGTAGATCTGCTTAAGGCAGTCTGACTTGCAATAGGCAGAGAACTGCGCAGCCTGGAAAATCCTTGGTTCAGAAAAGAGAGGGATGCATGTCTTCATCCAAGAGAGGTGATAACTGGGGAACTGGAAGCCTAAGGCTGTGTCTACATTGTGAACTAAAATCCATTTTCTGTGCATCAATTTATTAATGCTGGGTTTTCACAATTTGATTCTGAGCACCCTCACATTCCCACATGCTCCCCACAAAAATCAACTTATTGCTGCCACACACAAGTAGCTTAAATCAAGTGCTGCAGCCATGTATTGTGGGAACCTATCCCACAGTTCCCTGAGCCCCCTAGCATTCTGACTATTTTCACGGGTGCAACATGGGAAAAAATGCCCCATGAATAGATGCGAGTATCTGACTACATTTTGCCAAATTTCAATCCCCTCTTTCCCCTGACATGTTAAACAAAGGTTCCTTCTTCCAGATGGGGTCTGGCTTGCTTTCATAAGAGATGTGCTTTTTATAATCGAGGGGAGGGGAGAGGTAGTAAAGCGCTTAGGAATTGTTGGAAAAAAGATTTTGGGTTTCCCAACCAACAGATTTTTGAAAATGGGATGCAAAGGCACTGAATCGTTGCAGTCTTGGATCTGGATTTAGACCTCCTGGCAAAGAAAACCCTCAGAACAAAAATTTGTTTAAGTAGGCACAGGTGCTATACTGAAAATGCAATGAATCATTGATACAGTTAAGGCTCAGGGCAGCCAGAAGACCCACGGCTACAACCAGCCCTGCAAATTGTGCCCGCCCAGGAAGACCCACCACCTCCCCAATTAACAACATGCCTAGGCTTGGATCTGAGGTTGAAGCTGCATCTGGCTTTAGACCTCCTTGACAAGAATACCCTTAAAGGAGGAATATGTTTAAGTAGACACGAGTGCTACACTGAAACTGCAATGAATAACTGAAACAGTTATGGCTCAGGGAGGCTAAAAGCCTCCTGGCTACAGCCAGCCCCGAAAATCATGTCTGCCGAAGGAGGCTTCCCCCAGGCAGCTAACAGACCCCAGACTACAGCCAGGTTTGGACCTGCCAAAAAAGACCCTCAGAACAAGAATATTCCTCATGGCAAGCCTAACTTCCAGAACTGTGGTAACTGTGTAGCTACTATGTTGCCTTCATTTAAGCAGTTATGGCTTGGGGCAGCTAAAAGCCTCTAGGCCACAGCCAGCAGCTGAAAATCATGACCATCGAGGGAGATTTCCCTTGGGCGGCTAAAAGACCCCTGGCTACAGCCAGCACCCAAAAATAGTGACCGCCGAGGGAGACTTCCCCCAGGTGGCGGAAAAAACCCATACTACAGCCAGCCATGAAAATCATGACCACCGAGGGAGACTTCCCCCAGGCAGCTAAAAGACCCTGACTACATCCAGCCCCTTGTCCTTTGGCTAAAGCCTATCCAAAAATTTCCTCTGAGAGGACAGCCACATTAGTGACAAAGTATTTTCTCCTGTTGGCCAAAAATCGTGACTGACCAGGGAGACGTCCCCTGGCCGACTACAGGACCCTCACTGTGCACAAGCTGCCTGGCATCTTGCACAGCATATCCTTTTAGTGGTCTGGGGGTCAAGCCACATGATGCAGCCAGGCACAGGAAAGTTCCAGAATGTGTGGCGCCTCTGGGGGGAGGGAAGGGAGGGATGGACAAAATATAAGTGGATAAGAAACTTCTTTTCAGCCAAGTATGACCATCTCCCACAGACTAGCTGCCACGTGATGTGTGCGAGGGAAAGTTCCAGAATGCACGGTGCCTCTCGGGAAGGGCTGGGCGGGTGAATAACATGTAAATGGCTGAAAAGAAGTTTCTCATCCTGTCAGACAAGCACGATCCCCACCCACAGCCTAGCTGCCACATGGTGCCGGGGGGCAGCGCAGGAAAAAAAGGCAGGTAGCAGAACCACTGACCCCACAGCCACACTAGCAAACAAGAAGAAAGTAGATTTTTCAGCCTCTCAGGATCTTACAGCCACAGGCTTCCAGGTGCCAAACTGAAACGGTCTTCCTGTTCCCTAATTCCTCCCCACCTGAGAGCAGTGAAGATGAAAGAGGCCAGAATGGAGAACTGTGGGGCACATATGGGACACCTCCCTGTGCCCTTGTGGACAGAACCCTTATGCAAGCAGAGGGAACCCCTGTAAGCTTGCAGCATTCTTTAATACAAGCCACTAACCAGGAGGAAATCCTCTGGAACGAAACTTGGAGGCCCTTCACCCTGTCCGCTACAGCCACGAAGAGCTGCTGCGGCTTTCTGAATGGCTTGGTCCTATCTATGTAAAAGGCCAAAGTCCTGTGGACATCTAAGGTATGTAAATTTTGCACCTCGCGGTAGCATGAGGTTTGGGATAAAACATAGGTAATGAAATGTCCAGGTTGACATTGAAAGAGAAGACCACATTCATCAGGAAAACCAGATGGGGTTTCAGTCTAAACTTGTCCTTGTGGAATGTGTCTCCACCGTAAGAGCCCTCAGGTTGGACATCCTTCTGGCCAATGTGATGGCCACCAAAAAGGTGGTTTTGTAACTTAGAAACAGCAGGAAGCAAGGGGTTTGAAAGGGTACCCCATGAACTTGGCCAAAACCAAATTGAGGTCCCAGGAGAGTAAGGAATCCCGCACCAGTGGCCTCACCCTCTCCAAGCCCTTCACAAATCTTTTCAACACAGGGTCCGAGAACACCGATGAAAGGCCTGGACCAGAATGGAAGGCAAATATAGCCACCAGGTGCACCTTAATGGAGGTTAGGGACAGCCCTGACTAGCTTAGGTGCCACAAATAATCCAGAATCAAGGGCACAGTGGCCTGCAAGGGGGATAACCCCATCTGGGACACCCAAGTCACAGACCTTTTCCACTTTGCCAAGTAAGTGGCCCTCATGGAATGTTTTCTACTATTTAAGCGCACCTCCCAAACTGGGTCTGAGCAGGAAAGTTGCATGGCACTCAGCCATGAGACTTCCATGCTGTGAGGTGAAGGGACAGGAGGCTGGGGTGCTGAGGCCATCCCTCCTCCTGCATCAACAGGTTCGGGAGTAACAGGAGTGTTACTGGATTGCATACCAACAGGTCCAATGGAACCAAGTACCAATGCTGCCTGGCCTATGATGGGGCCACCAAGAGTACTGAGGCCTGGTCCACTCGAATTTTGAGGAGGACCTTGTGGATGAGAGGAACCAGAGGGAACGGGTCACTCTTCAGCATGTACTTCCCACAGTCAACGCAAACTTTGAAGCCTGGAGATCTCTGCCTGCCCCGGCATTGAAACCTCAAGGAAGGGGAGCAACTTCCCTACTTGGAAAGGACAAACTACTAAAAACAATGGAACTATAACAACTAACTATTTAAACTATTTAACTAAACTATTAACACCTAATTAGAAACTTATTCCATTTTAGATGTAAGTGTTACCAATGAGCTGAGAAGATTGCTCACAACAGTGAAAGGGAGTTCCAGAAGCTGATATGGCAGCAAGAAGGAACTGAGGGCCGGGTTGCGGGGGGCAGGAGGCAGTGCCTATACTGGGCGCTATATTGGCACCATTCCAAGGGGCATCACGCTGGCCTGACAGCTACTGCCAAGGGGAAAAATTTTCTGGCAACCGTGCATCCACACGTGCACACACCTACATTGGAATACATATGAACAATCAACATAAAAAGAAAGCATCCTTTCTGTCATCTTGGATGGAGAATCCCTCCATTCGGAATGTCAAAGAAAGCAGCTGGACTTCATTTTGCAAGCTTTCCCAGGAAGGCGTATATACAGGAACGTCTCACTAGGACAACTGTACAATTTTAAACCATGGATATCCCATGGATTTTACACAAATAAAGTACAGGCTAAAAGAAAGTGCTATAAATGTTCCAGAGAGTTAGTCTGTACCTTCACAAAACAAAAAAGCAGTCCTGTAGCACCTTGAAGACTAACAATATTATTTATTAGGTGATTAGCTCTTATGATCTGGAGAAGTGGGTCTGTCACGCGATAGTTCATCACCTAATAAATAATATTGTTAGTATTTAAGGTGCAAAGCTAAGGACTGCTTTTTTTTTTGTTTTGATATAAATTTTATATTTGATGTTATTGATCAAAGTAAAAAGGATATTCCTAACACAAAGAACTGTAGAAACGACATCCAACAATTGTTAATTTTTGCTGTTATGCTATTTTTGGTCAGTGTCCCTATTGAATAGTTGTACAAACAATTACTAGACCAGTCTGATTTATTTTGTGACTTCATTGTGATCAGTTCACTACCTAAACTCACTAAGTTCAACAAGGAGAGAAAAGTACATTTGTCTAACGCTAACATTTTAAAGTGTTCTGAGAAAAGAATTTGTTAGAATAATATTGACTCATCCAACAGTTTAGGATTCAAAATGTATCAGTATAGAAATAAGATATTAAAAGGTGGCCTTAGTTTGTTAAATTAGAGGAAATGAGAACCAAACAGAGCAGAGGAATATTTAGAAAGCAAAGCAGGATAAGAATGAAGAAAACCTATGCATTCTGTGACTTACTCCAAAAACACGTAAAGAGAATTTGCTGTTTAAATATTGCAGTTACTCCCTGAGGATGAAATTCTGCAGAAGAGGTACAAAAAAGGATCACACTAATTTATGCTTGTAAATCTACCAGGACACATTTAAGTAAATTGTGTCTGACTTTTAAATGAACATGGTTAAAGCATATAAGCTAACCTATTGACTATACAAAGTCTATAAATAAATAAGGAGAGAAAAGGAGCAAGGACTTGCCTTACAACTGCATTTTCCAAGACTGCTGTGAGTCTTGCAGCTAATCTTAAAATCTGTCGAAAGCAGTAGAAATCAAGAGGCAATGAAATTTATATTGCACTGCTTGTTATAATCACATCACTTCATTTTAACTTAGAATTAATTTAAAACACTGAAAGAAGAGACAAAAGGCTACATATGTATTCTTTAACGTACATGATTATAATTAATACAATGTCTGTTTCAAATTTATTGTTATCTATTAAAAATAAATAATTATATGGCATTCTAATGAGCAGCTCTTAAGCCTTAAATCACTGACCATAACTAATAAGCAGTGTAAATGGCAAGGGTATCCTAACTACATTCACAGACTGCAGTTTCGCTGATTGTAAATCATCATTTTTAATGCAAAAGCAACAGCAAATCTCAGTAATTACTGGGTGCATTTTGAATCACTTTTATGATTACAGCTCTAGACCCATTAAGAATCCAAAACACTGAATTGCACAGGGTATAAAACTGGAAATATGACATACTACAAGCTATAATTGAAATCCATAAATTTTTTTACTAGTATTCAAAATTACTTTGTTGCCAAGAATTGCTGCCCCACAAAATGACCTTAAAAACATTTACTTTATCTGGCAGCAGCCACACCTTGCTTTGTGCTTTAGAAAAGCCAGGTTTCAGAGGAAACTTGGCATTCCTGCCTGTATAGTTAATGCAACTGGGTGTTCAAATTATAATTAAAAATCTGCAACAACTAAAATGATATAAAAAGATAATACATACAACTTGGGCCCATGTGTAAGATGTGGGTCATTCTATGCTCTGATAATTACCACTCAACAATTTGAGGAGAGTCTGAATGTCAGTAGGACAGCCTACTTGATAGGGGAAATAGATTTTTAAAAAATGGATACAGGAAAATCTTCTGGATGAATGATAAAATATATTAAACACACCCAACAACTTATTTTTAGTTCATGCGCTGTGTTCCACTGGCAGTAGGCAAGAATTTTTATCAGATATGAGAGTGTTGGACAGTTGATGTTAAGAGGGCCACAAATATTAGCAACATACATGTTTGTGAATTTTCATTTCGTACAAATTACTGGGAGAGAAAATGTTAGAGAAGGAAAAGACCTAATAGATAATCATTTTCAGCTCTCTAGGTACATATTCATCAGAACAAGTTAGATGTCATTCCACTGTTTCCTTAAAGTTTATTTTAATATCCGTAAGACATATATTTTTCATTCTACATATGTTTTTATAGAGCATAACTTCTACCAGATACTGCCTGATAAGTAAGTTGTGATTTGCAGGTTTACACTAACAGCCTTTGGAAACAGAATACGAACAATGCAAGTTAAAATTATGCCTTGTCTATTACTTTATAGTATTAAATAAAATCCCACATGAATGATTACCATAGAAAGGTCAGATTATGAATGGCCTGTTAGTGACAGACCACCAATATGGTTGCAGAGACATTATTCGAAGCCTCTGAGAGCCTGAGTCAGAGAGGGTTAAGCAACCAGCAGACTAGCTAAAGCAAAAATCAACTTTTAAGGACATGTTAGAAAAGTACCCATATGACAAACAGTGCCATTCTTTGCAGACAGTTGGGGAAGCCATGATAAATAGACTACAATTCTTTAAATATAAACCTGTATTTTGTCAGCAAATCAGAAGTAGACACTAATTGTATGTGTCTGTGTATACTTATATCTTATTAGAAGTTCAATAATGTGATCAATTAGTTTGTAGATGTTAAAACATTTGGGTCCTGCCTTTCAATGTTATATCACTATATTCTGTTGATTCAGAGATTTAAAGAGGATATTAACATTTAGATTAAATGTCTGGTGTTATACTACTGACTTCGCTTCTCTGACATTTGTAAGTAAATTACCTATGAACTGTTTGAATGGTTACTTGCCCTATGGCAATCAATGCAACTAGTTACCAAGGTATGCCTAGGTAGTAACTTTGAAGTCACAACTTTCATTACCTATTTTAAGCCAGTGTCTCTCAATTTTATTGGGTCATGGAACCCTTTTAAACATAAAAGAATTTTGGGAACCCCATTCCCAGACTCTACCCTCCTCAGCCCCCAAACCCATCCCCATCTCCAGGCTTTACCTGTCTCATCCCTCAGTCCCCAAATGTGCCCCCCTATCTCCAAGGTTTATCCCCCAACCCACAAACCAACCCTCCCATTCCCAGGCTTAACCCCAAACCCACCCCCCCATCCCCAAGATTAACCTACCCCAGGCCCAAACCAGACCCCAGGACTAACCCATCTGTGGCACTGGCTAGGGAGCCTATCCCAGGCAGCCACAAGTGCCAGGTGGAAGGAAGGCAGACATGGAGGTGGCCCACTGGCAGAGGTGAGCCAAGGTGTCTGGCTGCTCAGGTAGCGGAGCGAGTGAGAGGCTCCCTGCAGCTCCCTGCCCTGCCTCCACTGAAATAATGAAACTAAATTCAGTTGGTTTAATGACTAGATCCCTCCCGCTGCCCTGCCGAATGTTAAACCAATTAACCTTAGTTCTACTGTTTCAGCCACGGCAGGGCAGGGAGCCCCAGAGGAGTCAGCTATTGTAATGCAATTTTCTCGCAGAACCCTTATTTTCACTTTGCAGAACCCTGGGGTTCTGCATAACATCATTTGGGAAACAGTGATCTAAGGAATGCCTGCTGTGATTACTTCCTGCCAAAGAGGTTTATCAGCTGGGCTTCCGCTATAAAGGATCAGTCCTCATCCTGTGTTACTTCAAATCTGTTTAAAATTTATCAGGGGATGTTAAAGTTGCAGGACTGAGTCCCTCGCTGCACCCTGGATTATTCCTGCAAATTCTACACATTGAACTTATGATCTATTCAACTGATTCAGAAAGGACTTAGCATTCTCACATTCTCTGCTATAAAACTGACCTGGGAACTTTATTCTTACATGTATGTATCATTTTCACCACAGTGCCTCTTTCTTTCTTTCTTTCTTTCTTTTAAAATACATTTTAGATTCAGTAAATAAGAATTGCCTGGAAACGTATATTTGGATAGAATCTGAAATATTGACAGAGCTGGTGGGTAAGATGTATGATCTCTTGGGATTGATAGAACTTTATGTATGGTGAATAAGGATTCAAATAACCCTCACTATATAGACTTGGCTGTCTTAGTGAGAGCCAAAGGCTGGATTGCTTGAAGGGAACTGTATTTTAATTTCTTTGTAACTGGAAAGGTATTACAGAAGTGGTTTTGTTACTAACATCATACATCTAATTATTTGCCTAAACAACTCATTTTAGGAATTGTCTTCCCTCTTCATTGCAGTTTGCCTGATTGATCTCTCTCAGTATAGAGCCCCTCCAGTGACTACGGTTACAGCCTCCATTTTCACTGGTTTACAAATAAGGCAGATTATTCTTAGCTGAAAATTTGTGAAAAATTAGTTCCTATATCAGTCGACTTAAGGCAACTCAACAGCATATAAAGAAAAAGCATGTGGGTCTGACTGATCACCTTTTCTGGGATCATACTCCTGACTCACATGATTACAGCAACCAAATTTTCTGGCATGAACCAGGACTTTATCTGTCAATTCTGGGACAAAACCACCACCAGAAGGGCAAACTATGGTTATTATTTAATGAAGTCCTACATTTGGCTGGAGGCAGTTTTCCCATCAAGTTACACATCTTGTGATCAAGAAGCAGAACACCACAGAATTCATACACGCACATAAAAAAACCACAAGGCTATGATTAAAATACGTGATAGCCTTACTCCTAGTAATCCTGAATTAGAGTAATGTGTCTGAAAGGTGATGCCATACAGACCTTTATTTGTACATGACATGCCTAGCAGGCAAACAAATTTTTAAAGGTTTACATGTATGTGTCTAATTAATATCAGATGAGGGTACGTATGACTGTACAGAGACTTAATTGTGATTTCTCTGTTACCAAGGAGAATTACTGTTTTCATCAGCTCCACCTATACTACCAAAGCTCAAATGGTCATGTACAGTCTACTATATTCACTAAGTGGTAGGGCAGATACTTGGGAAAGGTCAAAATGCTCATAGCACAAATCGGGAAATTAAGCAACTCATAGGCACTAAACGCTCCTTTGCATTGCCCTTCTTTTTGTGCTGTTCATTGCATGACATTTTCCAGTGCTATCTTACACTCACTTCTAACAATTTCAGAGTGCTGGAAGTTCAGCATATCATGATCCTCTTTCCCACTCCCATGCGGGGCACAAACTCTACATCAGGGCAGGTTCAGCTTACCTGGACAGCTGAATCGTCACAGGGTAGTCACACTGTCCCTGAGAAAGTGGCCCACTGTGCACAGACCTCTCATTAGGCCCCGGTGTTACTGTCATAATATTAAAGATAATCATCTACCAGAATCATAAGGTCAGATCCACAGAGGCACAAAATTAGTAGCAGAGTTTCACAGTAACCTCAAGATATCAGAAGGATAGTCCTGGAAGGAATCTATCCCTTCCTCCTGCACAATTCAGTGCAGGAATCATTATACAAAACTTAATTAACCAGATGCCTCAATTAACTTTGATGTCTCACAATACAACATTCTGCACTCATCTTCTTCCTATTTTGCATATAAGTACAATAAGCAAACTGATATCAAAGATTTATTCAAAAAAAGCAGCTTCCCATGTGCGTCATATAGTCAGTATCGATTCAGCCCAATCTCTACACCAAGGTTCGGCAACCAAAATAGCAAGAAGAGACATTTTTTCCCAATTTGCCAAAAAATAAGCCCTCAATAATTAAAGAGCACAATGCATGTGAATGCAAGAGAGTCCTTAATAAAAAACGGCCATCCATACTTTCCATAACTCCCATTTTAAGAACAGTGCACACACAATGATTTGTAATGTGATACATGTTTACTGCAGGGCGTTCACAAATCTTTTACGTATTCTACTTCCTCGCACTTTACGTGTGTGGTTGTACCACTGTCCTCCTGACTTTCACTCCTGAACCTTCTCTCTCTCTCTCTCTCGACAATGCTAAGGGGAATTATCCAAAGTTCTGAGATCACATATCATTTGCTATTTAGATAGAAGTTGCTCATTTTTGAGCTTTTAGATGTTGACTGTTTATCAAAAATAACCAGGAGATTTTGTTAAACACTTTCCAATTGCAGCATTGGGAGCCACAAAGAAGTCCTTAAAGAGCCCCATGCAGATCTGGAGCCGCAAGTTGCAGACCCCGTCCTACACCTTGAACATCTACAATGATAATTAATGTTGATAATGATGACCTTTAGGCACTGCAAGACCCTGATGTGCCTCATGAAGAGCAGCACTAACAGCCACTATGGGCCCAGGGCAAGGTGGGAGTGGCCAGGAGCGGTCAGCCCTCAGTGCGCCCAAACTGTGTCGCTGCCCCGAGCCCTGACAGCTTCACCCAGCTGGAGTAATGCTGCCATGGCATTTCAAAGGGGCTCCAGGCAACTGCCCCCATGCCCCCAGCAGCAGGCCTGCTTATGAATCAAAGATCAATTAAATTATGTTTAGTATAATTTTAGCAGTCAGTGTATTTTTACTGATCTGGGTATGTGCAATGCATTGCCGATAGTAGTAGGTAGTGTCACAAAATAATCTCCTGTATAGAAAACTTTACATGTATGTACCTAAGTGCTTCAAGAAGCCAACAACTTGGCAGGGGAGTACTACTACTATTGGGTTGGTGAGTACCTACATACTATTTTATAATTTATTCATTTTCTTATATTTTAAGTCTTTGAAAAGCGGTAGTCCATTGGTAAAGTGTAACTCCCAGTTAACCAGAATGCTTAACTGGTACCCTCCATTCCACCAACATGCACGGTAACTGAGCTTTTACTGTAATAAGCAAGTAATAGCCCTACCTATCAAGCCAGCCATTCAAAATCCAGCTTAAATTTGTAGTGAAAGTGACAAAGTTGTTACTATCTCGCAGCTCTCTGACAGCTTATGTGAAATCACATGGTCATTACAGTCTTTGGACAAGAGTCCTTGTCACAAAAAGCCACTAAAACCATTGACATGTTTTTTGATTGTTCCAGCAGAGAGGCCAGTAATTTAGTGTCACAGCAACATACTCTCATATGCCTTGAGGTGATACCCTCTTGATCATTGTCCAGGCATAAGAGGGAAACTTGCACTGCCAGTACCAAGGGTATACAGTTTGTATGATTTTACACAGTACCACTCCATGGACAGAGATGCCATAAAACTGCATATTCACCCTGCCCCTGCCCCAAACATTTCATTCAGATACCAGCTGCCAACAGCATCCAGCTCTGGGATTTAAGTGCAAAGCTAAATATAAGGAAACAAATCTGCTCAAGTTTTCCCACCTTTTGCAAACCCCTGACAATACTTGGGAACTTCAAGGCCCAATTCTCATGTATGTGAATGTCACTTTATACCACTGGGAGCAAAAAAGGGTCTTAAAGTAAATGTAAATGTTACTTGCACCCTCCACTAAGGTGCTTTTACACTCCTAGAGTGATGTAAAGTGGCATTAGTTTAAATAAAAATTAAGCCCATAGGGTCTCAAAGTTACAATTATATCTGCCGTTCTTGCAATAAACCAGAAGCTCTGGAGAGAAAACGGATTCTTTGGCAGCAGGCCATTTAACTCCTGTCATCACATTACTAATAAAGAGGAAACGTGAATGTTTTAGCTCTAATGTCTGACAAATTTTCCATTTGGCATTGAAAGAACAAGTCAGAGGGCCAGAATTACGTCTCCTAACAAAATCTACTGTCTCATGTTAGAGTCCAAAAAGTCATCTCTTCTGGTAGTACGTAATTCCAAAATAATACAGTGTAAACTGCTAGCCTAACCCTTCTCCTCAAGCCTCAGCGCTCTCATAGTTCTTGTTCAAGCTTGGCTTCTCCTACCATTGCATCTCTTAAGCTCTGTCTCCTTCTACCAGAGGGCAATTTAGGGTGAGAGCTAATGACCCATTCCTGCCCCAGTGAGACAGCAGTAATTAACCTATAGTGTTCCAACACCTCTTAACAGGATGGTGCAAAAGGAAAATCTTGACACCCTGTTATGGAAACATTAGATTAATGTGGCAGCACAGGTCTGCAGCTTATAACAGAAAACACAACCCCTCCTTCCTGAACTCCTCTTCTGGTTCCCAAATACTGGCTTGCATATGGGAAATAAATTGGTGCAAAAACAAAAAGATGCATCTTCAGGTTTGTTTTTCTTTTAATTTTTGCATATTACAGAAAAATCAGTATCAAAAATTAAAATATTTTTCTGATTTATTAAACCATGAGACATTTCATTATTCAAAAGAGGACAAGTCAGTGAACTTGTCAGTGACCATTCTTTGAGTAGTCCATCACTGTCAAAATAACCTGTAGAACTTTTTGCATCATCAGCTATTTTTGGTCTAGTGAACTATGATGTTTATGTTCAAGTCTGAAGGGTCTTATCCTAATTTGCTTGTCTCTGTCTGACTTAAAATGTCTTCACCCAGGAACAGTCTGGTTGAACACAGTATATACTATGTTTTACTGAGTTATAATATCCTAAACAGAAGCCTGAAAATTAGGAGGCAGCTGCTAGGACATGGGCTTTCTGCTATGCTTTATGCCAAGGGTGGGGAACCTCTGGCGCACAGGCCAGATGTGGCCCCCTGGTTAATTTCATCTGGCCCTTGTGAAGTCTACATGCCATGGGCCAGGAGCCCTGAGACCTGGCTTTCCCACAGAGCTGGAGCTGCACATGTAGGCTCGCCTACCTGTGGGGAAGCTCAGGTGTGATAGTCCACATGCACTTGCTCCTGCCCACAGGCACCACCACACACACCCCAGCATGGGAACCCCAGACTATGAGAGCTGAGGGGCAGTGCCCATTGGCAGGGACAGTGTGCACTGCCCAGCGCTCCCTGACCCTGAGTGCCACTTCTGGGAGCAGCCTAGAGCCAGGGCTGGCAGGCAGCCTGTCTTAGCCCCACTGTGCCACTTGACCTGCAGCCACCTCAGGTAAGAGACCCCTGGCCAGACTCCACACCCTCATACATTCCAGCACCCCAACACTCATTTTTGGACCTACCTTGGAGAGTAGGGGAAGCCCCAAGCCTCCTGTTTCCCCTCTTCCCTCCCCCCAAGGGCTGTGTGGGGCATGTAAGTGATCAGTGGCCCCCTCCCCTGCTTTTATGCTCTTTTAGGCGTGGCATGAGGAATACTGCCCAGTGATCATCAACAACCAGCATAAACCAGCATTTCTGTAGATAATCTTTTAGGAATGGCTCTGCAACACTGCATTCTTTGAAACATTTCTCACATGCAATGTTTTCACTCGCTCAGTCTCCTTTACATCACAAGCAAATGCACTAAGGAAGCTGTAGCTATGGCGCACTGCTTGACAGCATGCTACTCAGCAATTCTCTGAAGCGATCTTTTTGAAGTAAAAAAAAAAAAATGGGCCTTGCTAATCTTGCAATGCAAGAGGAGCGTCAGCTTCTCTGTCTGCGGCACATCCCTTGTTCCGGCACCCTGAAGAGAACTCATTTTCAAAAAAATGTGAGAAGACTCAAGCCTTCTTCCAGAGACTGACTCAAATAACCAGAGACAAATACATTTCTTTCATACATTTTTCAAAACACCAAGCAAAGCCCACCAAATCAGAGGGAGGCAAGGAATAGCATTTGCAACCACATCTTCTTTGGACAACACTGCACAATCCTAAAGTTTTCCATTGAGCACAGAGGGGGTTGGTTGATTGGTGCTATGCAGTCTCTCCCTAATGAAAACAATGGAAACACTTCTATGACTTCAATCATATAGGGTCAGGTTTTAAATACCCAAAAATATACTAGAGCGGTTTACCTCTTGGTTTTCAAAATCCTATCACAGGAGGGAGACAAGATTAACAGGTAGATCAACTGAAGCCAGAGTAATTTTACCTGATGGACCCAACTGGTGTTTAAAGGGCACCCCACTTTGACAATGAAGCATTTCAGTCAAGTAAATATTCTGACAGCATCACTTTAAAACTCCTTGAAGAGATTTTTATTTTTAAAAATAAAATCAAAAAGATAAAACAAAAAATCCACATGAATTTCTCCTATTGCAAGTATAAATACACATTTCTGTAACACAGACCTGTGTGTGTCTGAAGCCTAAAATATCCCGACCATAGTAATTAATGAAACATCCAGGTCTATCAAAGATTAAGCATATGGACATTATCTTTTAAATGGAAATTGAGTTAATGACAGATGGGGGAAAACTTTTGAAGCACATCTGTGGCTTGCACAGTGTTCTTTATTGCATCAACTGTGGCTATGTATGTGTAATGCAGAAATCACATGTTAACAAGATCAATGTTATGATACATTTTATATGGCTAAAGAAATGCAGATGAATAAACCACAGTATTCAAAATTCTGGCCCATTAACATTATGTCTCTAAAAACTGGTAACACAGAACATGTGAACCTGTGACAACACTCTCACAGTGTGCTCATCATACAAATGCTGATCATAATTACAATAATTTAAAGCAGAAAAAAAATCAGAAAAAAACTTATTTTAATTAATAAAACTTCATTGTAATAAATTAAACAATTTAGACAATATCAAAACCTTCAAAAAGCATTCCCTTCTCCCCTCTCAACCTTGCAACATAAACAACAAATGTTTTAATAAGCTGAGTTTAGTACTCTAAATATGTTATCAGTTTCATACTACAAAAAACAAGAAAATTAATGGGGTTTCTTCAGCCTGTTAAAAAAATTTGAGCAATATTTGCTTACTTATGCAAACCTTTTGACAGGCAGCCTAAGAATATTATCCATAATAATGTGATCAGAATCAAATTATTGCCTGTATTTGAAGTTGAAGTCTAAACACCCAACAGTTGATGTATTTCAATGCAGGGCTATCATAATAGCTAAAAAAATAAAAAGCATAAACACTAACATACAGAAATTCCAACCTTGACATAAAAGCACTACTTATATATAGGCATTTATGCATGTAGAAAAATCAAGATAATGGCTTCCAAATTCACATTTTGGACACTTAAAAATTCACATCATTCCTAATTACATCAGTGGAGACAACCTGACTTTATTTCTTCCAATAAATCATAGGAAGCATTTTCTATACTCAGGGGTTCTCAACCTTCCTTCTGAGCACACTCCCCAACATACTATTAAAAATTCCACAGCCAGATATGTCACAGCTGTTTTTAATACATGTAAAAGCCAGAGCCACTGTTAGGGGAAGCAAAAAAGGCAATTGCTCAGAGACCCACAGCATAGGGGGCACCATGAAGCTAAGTGGCTCAAGCTTTAACTCAGGTTGTGGGACTGAGAGCCTTGGGGTGCTGTCCTGCCTGGCATGACTTCTCTGACCTATGCCCTAGCAAGTTTAATGACAGCCATGCTTGACAGACTTCCTGAAAACTGCTCCCTGATTAAGGACCACTGTTCTTTTGAGCTGTATTCAGTGAATTTAATACTAATTCATAGCCCTAATCTATTAAATGGAACAGATGCAAGATTTTCTTTAAAATTAACTATTCTTGCAAAATATAAAACAAAACTAAAGGCCATTTGCAAAGGGTTATGACCACCCTGTGGAAACTGGCCACCCCAGACAGCAACCACTCAGTTGGGTACCAGTTTGTGGTAGGCAAGGCCACTGTCAGAGTCATCCTTATGGAAGTAAGCCAGCCTGGGTCTCACACTCGCTACAGGAAAGGGACAGTGGAGAGGCCCCCAGGGCTCCCAGAGCACCTCGCCACGTGCTCAAGGAGGCTACATCAACTGGAAGGAGTACCACTCAGTGGTGCCTCATCGACTTAACAGGCGGTTCATGAACACCTTTGCAGGCTGGGCCCACAATGACCACATCTTCAGAAACTTGTGGCTGGGGTGCAGGATGGAGTTGGGGACCTACATCCCCCCATGGGAGTTCCTAGTCAGGGACATGACCATGTCCCCATGCATAGTGGCTGTATGAGGTGGGGGGGGCTCACTCCTCTGCCGGGGTGGGGGCCCATGAGCCACAGGTGCTCTTACCACCCCAGGTCCAGCCCCGGGACCAGAGGGAGGTAGCGGCATAGTGAGGGTGCAGTGACCTCGTCTGGGTGCGTGGGTGGGGGGAGGAGAAGCGGGAGATGCTGTCTCAGAAGTGGGTGCACTGGTCATCAGCCACTGCCCAAAGTTCCAGCTGAGCAGAAGTGGGGTGGGAGCAGGGCAGCAAGGGCAGGGGTTCCTGGTGGGGCTGCAGGAGGAGTAGGGGGGCAGGCACTGGAGCAGGTGCCTGCGCCAGGTGGGTGGTGATGGTCTGGGTGACGGCATCAAGGGTGTCCACGACCTGATCCTGGCCGCCCGCTCCATTGTGAGCCACTATTGCAGGATCTGGTTTTGTTCCCTCCAGGCACCTCTCTACATAGGCCCTGCTTTCAAAAGCATTTTCAAAGGAACTGCCTAGTGTGGCCACAGCCTAAATGATACAAAGAGTGTAATATACCCCCTATAATATACTACCTGAGAATTTCTATCAATGTCAATGGCCAAACTTTTAGTAAAGGTGCTAGAGATCCCCATTTATGGTATTTTTCCCACTGAACCCAGCATGAACTCTTCCAAAGGTAATAAGACAGCATATTATCATGGTGTCACAAACTGAATACATTCAAATGGAAACTCTTCCAAATCCATCATAATTTACTGAGTGCCTCTGATGTATACGAGAGAGAAACCACTGGAACCCAATTCATCACAGGTACAAATGGGTAAAAATCCACAGATTCCTTCCAAATTGAAACCTTTCAAGCCAGCAGTGAATTTAGTCCTCTTCCTTTAACAGTACAACAAAACCAGTTACCAGGGGGTTTTGGAGTGGGGAGGGAGTGGAGCACAAGAAGGATTTTGGTTTTTTTTTTAAATAGGAGATAGGGGAGCAGGGAATATTGAAAACTGTTCCAAACAAGCAAACAGACCAGTATACAAGGATTGCCTCCATTTTCTTCATTCTTCCATGTAAATCATTTCAGTCATTTCCTAAACTTTGTAAATGTTTTCTGTTTTTGAAATCTTAATAGATAAAAACAAAAAAGCGGTCAAGCAGCACTTTTAGTCTTTAAAGTGTTACTTGACTGCTTTTTTTTTTTTTTTTTTGATACAATATAGACTAACACAGCTCCTTCTCTCTTATTAGGTAAGTATGACTAGTGTTTCAGTTCTTTATTGTCTGTTTTTTCTGGAACCATGGCCACTTTTAAATTTTCTTTTTATTAATCCCATAGCTTGTCCATGAGGAAATGTTTTAAACTGAGTTGCTTGTGATGTTTGTCCTGAGGCAAGAGATGGCATATGACCCATGAAACTGGGATTAAAGACAGGATTAAAGAGTAACCACTGCAATACACTAAAGGCACTGACTCTTCTAATGCCTTTCAAATACATTTGGAAGTGTTACTAGCACAGAAACGTGTTAAGTCCCTTTAACAGATCTTCCCAAGGACAAGTACAGTCTGTCCTTTGACACTGTATTCTGACATTTTCTGTTCAGTATGGAAGAGACCCAGCTACAAAAGAGATTTCACTGGACTAATCATAGGTTCAGCTGGGGGAACTGCCAACTTTACAGAGAGACTTATCCACGCCCTGTAGCCTCTCCACAGAGAGTCAAGACTGGGGAATACTAGCAAAGCAAGAATTTCTTACTAGAGATGGCTGAAAATTTTTCCAACTTCTGCAAAATGTTATTTAATTTTAATTTTAAAAAATTATTTAAATTTGTTTTCAGATCTTGACTTACATTGGGGAAAAATGTCCAGAATAAAAGTATCATCATTTTTAAGAAAATACTGTCACCAGAAGATATTGTATTCCAACAATGATCTCCCTAGTGCCACACATCTGACCTCCCTATTTTCACCTATGACTCAATATGATTTAAACAAAACCAATCCTTATCAGTAAAAGAGGAGCATTTGGAGGACTGTGCAGTTCAAATTGGCTCACAGGTTCTGAATTATATCAGATGTCTCACTGCTTTTGGATTTTCAGATATCATCAGCACACCTCCACTAAATTGCTGAGCTGGAATTCATACACAAATTTGACACCATCAGAATAGGTCTGAATAGGTCCTGGGAAAGGCACACTCATTACTCTAAAAACAACAAGAAGTCCTGCGGCATTAACAGATATTTTGGAGCATAAGCTTTCATGGGCAAACACCTGCTTCAGCAGATGCATGATGAAGTGGGTCTTTGCCCATGAAAGCTTATGCTCCAAAATATCTGTTAGACTATAAGGTGGCACAGGACATCTTGTTGTTTTTTCAGATACAGACTAACTTGGCCACCCCCTGAAACGCATTACTGTAAGTTAGTTTCCTCTTTAGGTATTCTCACTTTCTTATATACATTCACCCTGATTGAACTAGCTCTGATGTAACTCTCATCTCTGTAGCCCTATTAGCTCTCTCTTTTTCTTTCTCTTCATTCATCTGATGAAGTGAGTTGCAACTCATGAAAGCTTATGCCGTAATAAAAGTGTTCATCTTAGGATACCATTAGGTTTCTTCTTGTTTTTGCGAAACAGACTAGGATGGCTACCTCTGAAATCTGTTGTCAACAGCTGCTTAGGAGACTGCAATCATAACTCTCCAGAAACATATTCAAGGGTTGATTAAGTGTGAATGAAGGTGGGAGGGGTTAAAATCAGACTTATTTAAAATCAATTTTTATTTATATTAAATGCTCTCTTTATTAAACCTACTTAAAATATCACTTGGAATTGACAACATACATTAAGGCCTACATTAAAGAAATCCCAAAAAGTCATATTAGAGTAACAAGTTTGCTGCCAAGTTTCAAAGAAAGTCAAACCACCAAATTGGGGGGATGCAGCGTCACTTATGAGCACTTGGAACCAAAGATTACTGAGCAGTTAAATCAGCTTTTGGTAACAGTGGCCTCTTCTGGAAGGGCAGACACAAAATCTTCTTAATTTCAGTTTATTTAACCAGTTTCAGTTCAATGACAATTAGTTCAATGTTAAGAAGCCAAGTGAGAGTTGAAAAAGCAGTAAACATTGTTTTTTTCTCTTCCACAAAAGAATAAAAAAACCTAGCTGTGAGAGAATGAAATCTATTAATTCTATATGTTAAGGTATGTTGGGATATGCTTGTTACTAGATTTGAGTCTGAGTCCTCTATGCCAAACCTGGAAGCTCCACTAAAGTCTCTGGAAAACTTAAGTGAAGTCTTCTGGATTTCTGGTCTCAAATCCATTGAATCCAGACCTCCAAGCGTGGCAGTTCTACTCAGTTAAGAGGCCCCTATCCTTGGAAAACTGATAGCCTATCAAAGCCAGGGTCTAGTGTCCATCAGGGTAAACAAGAAAACACTTGGTTTGTAATTGATTGACTGTTTTCGTTGTGCATTTAATCATCTACAATCATCTCACCTGACCTGAATTTTTAGATTGAGCATCAAAGGAACAATCCCAACTACTCG
The DNA here is from genome assembly GCF_033958435.1 of Carettochelys insculpta. Classification (NCBI taxonomy): domain Eukaryota; kingdom Metazoa; phylum Chordata; order Testudines; family Carettochelyidae; genus Carettochelys; species Carettochelys insculpta. Next base: position 97,037,901 of record NC_134139.1, read on the forward strand.
GCACCCAAATGACTGACAGTTTATACTGCTCCCAATTCCCATGAAACCATCAACAGTGGAGGTAACAGATGAACTGCAGATTTCTCTCTGGTATCCTATCTGAATAACAATACAGACCTTTCCATGTCTGCAAGTAACATATTAATATACTGTATTAACAACCCTCAACATCAAAATTATATTTCAGATCAGTTCAGCTTGTATATCAGCAAAGCAGCAATGGTGGAAATGTTTTGCCCATGCACCATTTCCCATTGCAAAGCAGTTTTTAAAATAACATGGCAATGAAAATCATCATACTGCCTCACTATTTTAATAAGTAGAGATCCCAGTTCACAGTACACCACATTTGTCAAGATAACTGTATCTGTGTAAAATGTAATATTATCCTAGGCAAAGAAACTGACCCAAATAGCTATGTTAAAAACAGAGTGAGAGGTCTAATTTAAACTGACAATACAGGAAATTTCAAAAGTTAATGCTACCACAATCTATTCTTAGCTTCCTTCATTCTCCCTAGGTATAGTGGGGCACTCAAAGCAGAAGTAACTCTTATGTAAGGCATATTACACATTCATTTCTAATCTGTGACAAAGAATATTCTTGTCTACTGAAAAATCTCGTCTTGCACATTTCAAGAAATGCAGTGATGCATGTGGAGATTCCACAGGCTTGGCAGAGCTATTTTTTCTAGTTTTGTTAGATGCCTTACTTTCAACTTTTTCTGTTTTTGAAAATTTAAATGGTCACAGTTGCAGAAATTAGAGAAAGTGTCAGTCAAAGGAGGGAGTAGGTAATAAGTTTGTTCATCGCTACCATACAACGTAGGACTATCTCTAGGTCTTCTCGCTCCCTCTCCTGCTCCACAGAACCCATTATGGATGTAGTTGGACTGCCACAGGAGATAGCATATTGCAGAATTAGTACTTCCACTCTTTCAGACCCCACCCAAACTTGATGAAACCTACTCAGTTCCCCTCCCCTAAAGCACGCAGACTAATAAGAGTGATTTAAGATTTATGATACATTAAAGATTTTTGAAGGATACTAAAGGCCCAATTATTCTGATCAATAGTGAGAAACAGGCTAACTTCAAGTGCAGCATAGTACTACAGATAGAAACGCTGAAATCTGGGCCTCTCTCATCCAGCAACATCTGTGGTCCAGTAAGACGACAGAGTTCCAGGGCTAGGAGAGAAAGAGAGGCCAGCTAGATCTGCTGAAATGATATGGATTAAGGTTCTGAATCTAATACAAGTGAGGTAAAATGTCTGACATACTCTTAAAAACACTCTCTCTCTCTCTCTCTCTGTGTCTCGGAGTAAACTAGAAGTGAAAGGGCATTTCAATGTTATCTTTTCATTTCATAAACACTGCCTACAGCTTTGTTTATTTTTTGCCATGGAAAAAAAAAGTGTATCACTTAATGCACGACTACATTTGTCAACAGTCAAGCTTTCCCTCAGGCAGAGATTCTCAAACCAACTTGGGGTCCTAACCCCATCTTAATGGGAGCACCAAGGCTGGCATTAGACTTGCTGGGGCCTGGGGTTGAAACATGAGCTACCCTGCTTGGGGCCAAAGTCCAGAAGCTTCAGCCCTGGGTGGTGAGACTCAGGTTATAGGCCCCCAACCTGAGGCTGAAGCCATTGGGCTTCAGCTTCGCCTACCCTCCTTGCCCAGAGGGGTTGATATTCGGGCTTTAATTTCAACTTTCCCATGAGGGGGCAGAGGGCTCAAGCTTCAATCCCCCCACCTTGTGCCATATATTAATTTTTGTTGTCGGGCAGGGGGAGGGAGGGATGACAGTGCAACGACTTTTGAGAACCCTGCCCTGAGGTATATGTCAAAACATTCCATTCTACCTAGTTGATAGTTATTCCAATGCAACCAGATCTTTAGAGGAAAGTTCATGTTTAAATTGAGTATGAGTGTGTGTCACCATTCCTGCAAAGTGCAGTATTGCATTTGTGTCTTTATTGAAGCACCGATCAAATTTTCTGTTTCAAGCCCCAGTACATAGTAACCTTAGCTCTTATCCATAATATTCAATAGTCTATAATACCAACGCTGTTCACTTATTGAAACTAATACCACAGTGGATAGATCACAAAATCTAATTATAGTATAGTATAACTAAAAGCATCTGATCAGCTCAGATCTGAAACTTCTGAGACAGATGTCTGTATAGATGCTCATTTGAATCTAGTTTATTGATTTTGAACATTTGCATGCACTACCAATGTTATGACCTCAAATGTAAAGTTAATTTTAGTATACACCTTCCAAGCATACTGATAATCAGTATTCAGCAATCATACTGTGACTAAAGATTAGGTCACACAGGCCTATGTCACAGTACATAGTTTTTATGAGAATTCTCTCTAATATATATTGAAATCTGCATCAGTACAAGTTTATTGCTTTTAAGCAAATCATCTTAATTGTGAGGGTTATTTTTTAATATATGTATGCTTTTAATGGATTTAGTTTTTATGTCCTTGCAATTCTTACTGGAAGAAAAATTGAATAAAGTTCATCAAGAACAGGTCAGGTCATTCATTTCCATTAGAAGCAGTAATGAAATTTCACTATACTATTAGATGTCACTTAGCCTATATATAAGATAAATATAATACTTAATTGCTCTTGACATGTTCCATAGTTATATGTCCTCTCTTGACTTTATAATGACAAAAGTGGTGACACCCCATCCGATAGCACAGTAACATTTTGTAACCAATAAGCAGGATTGTTCATACACTTTAGGCTTGTCAGACACAGTGTTGAAATGGTCTGCTTTGCATTGAGCTCACCAGAAGTGTTCAATGAAGCTAAGGTCCTATCTTCTTTATTTAATCTGATTTGGTTGTTGCTAGCACTCCTCCTCCCCAAAGATGATGTTCATCTCCCCTTCATCTTATAGTCCCCATGGTGAAATTGTTACTTTACTCACTTGTTTCCAAAAAATTTACTTTGTACTTTTTCTTCCTGTTGTTCCTAAGTATACGTATACTTTTCACAGTATAGGTCTGTTTTTTTGAGCCCCACAAGATAGGCAAGGCAAGTCAAATAACATACTTAATTTCATGCATCTGTAATGGGGTCCAGTGATTTAATTGATTTTTGGCTCCTTTTCATCATTAGTCTAATTTCCCAATAGCTGCTTTGTATCACCTGTAATTCCCCCATCTATCAGAAAAAAATTAAAAACTGCAGATGTGAATTCCATGTAAAGAAAGATATTTCAGGATTTTTTTTAAAACCAGTAACATTTTTTCCTCAAACAAACCAATTGTTACCCTAGCCTACAACTACTCCATACATGGAGCTCCCATTGGTCTCATTGAGACTTCCACATATACCTCAGCATCAGGACTAGACACAATTGAAAATGAGAAACATACGACCACTTTAAGAATCTCACTTATACTTCTGATTTCTGCATGTGATCATACAGATACAGCGAACCTGAAAATAAAATAGGTGTCCTTCAAAACTCAAGAGTATTGTTAGCAAGAACCAACATTTTGCTTCTATGTAGTTTTCCTCAGTTTATCTTTGAAAAATAATGAATTAGAAGAAGTGCAGCCTTGTTCTAACTCCCAGGGAAATCCACAAACATGGTTAGTGATAGTCCCACATGTGTGAAATCACCATAGGCTTGCATAGCTTGCATTCTTTCTTCTTAAAGTAGGTCATATTAAATTATTCCAAGTAGTCATGACTGATACTTCTAATTGGGCTCTAATTTTTGTTACCAGAGTCAAAAGGAATACCATCCAGATTCTCCATCTTTACTGATGTGCACACTTCCCCTGAACGCATACTGCAAATTATGGTTCTTCAGTGCCTTATCCTTGCATTGCCTACAAAGGCTATGTCTGGATTACAGGGATTTGTCAACATAAGTTTTTGTCAGAAGATATAGTCAACAGATCACAGCCAAACTGTCAAGAGGACTGCAAGAGTAATCCGCTCTGTTGACAGAAAGTGGCTGGACTGTCTGGTCATTCTATTGGCAAAACGGCCAACTGGAAGCACAGCAGACAGGGTGTCCTGGAAGCTCTGTTTCTTGACAGAGGCCCCCCAGAACATCTGGACCACCTTTCTGTTGACAGATCTCTGTGTAAAACCAAGAGGTTTTCCTATAACTTCTAAAATGTCATCCCAAGAATAAATAAGTTGGTGAGATAAACTGACATAAGACTAGTAAATTTAAATGTCAGACTGTCACTCTTTTCGTCACTCCGCCCACCCCCCGCCCCTTATAGTTCTGTGTATTGGATTTAAGTCTGTAGGGTTTTAGCCTTAATCACACAAGTATTCCCATTATAGTCATTAGTGGTACTTGCACAAAGTGAGCAGGATTTGGCCCCAACTAGTTAGCCTGAACCCCATCACACAAAAAGGAGAGTGAAAAAAGAAACAGTAGCCAGACAGTTGAACTTTCTTGATACTGGTATGTTTGCATTTTAGTGTTTCAACACCATAAAATAAAGTAGGAGCTCTATTTGATAAAACGTAAGCTACATGAATACGAGCATACAACATTTTCTCAATGTATTCTGCTTGTACAGAGCAAATTAAATATGATCGCAGAAACCCACAGCATGCAGCTCCAATGACACTTTCTGTGACTACTGCTAAGAAGTTCTCGATTTAACTGAAAAATTAAGAAAAAAGAAGAGTGAGAAACTTGCTGGCCATTTAGAAAAACAAGTCACGTAAATAGCAATTTTCAAGAGGAAAAATCACTCTCAACCCAAATCACAGTTAATAAGTTTTCAGAAAATTATTCATTGACACACAGAATGCAGCATTCATATCGCCCTTGCCATAGCAGATCATACCACTGGCCCGTAACATTTGGTATGCTGCCAAAAAGGACCAGTCAATGTCTGAAGTTCCAAAAGATGATGGGGAAAAAATAAACAAAACAAAACACCACACAGACCCAACCAACTGTCCAATATTCTATATGGGAAACTTCAGAGAGGCTCTACTTCCAGACCTTAGCAGATGATTAAAAAGTCCTGAACCTGAAGATCCTTTCAATTTTAGCATGTAGAACTGCAATTTAAGGATTATAAACTCATCCTTTTACATTTCAGTGTATCAAATGCTCTTCCCATGCTTCCTGTAGCAATCTCTATTCATCTGTAAATTGTGACATACCTCTGACCACCTACATTAGCCTTAGTGGGAGCCTTTCAATTCCAACTAAATTTTAACGTGAGGTGACCGAGTCTGGACACAGTTCTCCACATGAGGGTGTACACTGCATAGCATTTCATTTCCTGCTCCTTTTCAAGTGCACGTAGAAATCCAGCTTCGTAACTGCTTCTGCTTCATCCTTGCCATCCATCTTCATTGAGCCATCTTTGACAGCTGTGAAATATTTATTCCCCCACCAAATACCACAAGCTCAGCATAGAGCAACGTATATGAGAAATATAGATTATTTGAATGGTGTAAACTAGTTTATGGAGTTTCTCTTGGCATCCTCGCATCCAATGCCCCGAGGCAGTTGCATTCACAGAGAGATTCTTTGCAATCTGTAAAAGTTTTTACTAATCAAACCAATTTAGCCTGTTCCACAAACCTCAACAAATACCTTCCAGTTTCCTCCAATAAAGGCTTTCCAGAGGCACTGAGCTCCAGAACACTAAAAGTAGAAGTGAACTGCAAATACTCAGTATTTCTGAAAATCAGAACCCAAATCATTCAATAAGATATTTACTACCACTGGTTATACATTCTCTGAGTAACTGACCAATGACCTCTCTCTTAAGTGTGCAGTGAACATACCACACTTAGATTAAATGCCTGTTTAAGTGAAAGAAAACAACAGAATGACCTTTTCACTGAGCAACGTGTATTTATTCTTCCTAACATATTTTCAGTATAGACACATCAAAGGCTTTAAGCAATCTAAATAATGTATATCTGCCAACTCACCTTCCTTTAATATTTTACATTTTTCAAGAAACACGTGTCGGTTACAGCCACAGTTTTCACAGAATGTGGTCTCACCAAATGAACATACTTTTCCAAGAACTGTACTTTTTATTCTTCAAAATAAAGTTAGTCCCCTATACACATGGAATGGTTGATGCATAATCATAGCACTCTAGTTAGGAAGAATATACAATAAATAAATACAATCATAAGGAATTATTCTCTAGCATCCTGATGTGGTGTGTCATAAAACATTAACCAACAGACACTGACACTTTCATCAATATGGATGATCCCTATGATTTCCATATATAACGTAAAAACAGAATAAAAGTGGATTATACCTATTTTGAACTCAAATCCCAAAGTTTACTGTCTAATTAATCTATCCACTTTTATATGGAAAATAAATAAATAAACCAAACCAAGATCTCAGCTCATCCCACCACAACAGCACCACAAAAACATAAAATGAGCATTTGGATCCTGCTGGAAACAGTTAAATTTTGGCCCCACTACTTTAATTTCTTTTATTTAGGGCAGCGAACAAGTTTACCCACACTTATCGTAACAAGTAATCCCAAACACAAACCACAAATACCTAGATTTGGTTGCTGCATTCAAACAGAGTCAATCAATATTTACCCCTAACTGCTTAACTCTGCTGCCTAAATACAGGGACTAGTTTGGCTCTTGCCTCCTATAACAGTTTAAGTCTCCTAACCCTGATGCATTAAAGCTCAGATGAATTAGTGACGCCACGAGCAAGAAGGGAAAGATACAGGACTCCCTTACCTTGTTGGAGTAAGGGGGCTTGCTCAGGTTGATCCCATCCCGGATGAGTTTATCCCTAATCATGATTTTCAATTTCAGTTTTGGGTAAATCACCACCTCCCTGCTGTGGGGGGCAAGTTTCTGGTTCCTGGGGGGGGCCTGGTTCCACAGACCATGGCGAGGGTTAGGCTCCCTCCAAGCTTTAGCCTCATACTGCTCCATCAAGTGGCTAGTGTAGATCTGTGGGGAGGGCGAGCCCTGCTGCTGCTGAGGCTCCAAAGTGAAATAGAGACCAGCAGCCGTCTCGTCCTCTTCTTTCAACCTCACCACTGCTTCAAGGATTCGACGCCTGTGCTGGGGCACCGACACCCCAATGGCATCCAAGTCCGGGTCCCCTATCTGCTTGCAAACCTCCAGATCATCATAGCCGTTATCTACGAAGGACTCCGCGTACTGAGAGAGCTGCAGGGTCTTCAGCCACTCGTAGACGATGTTGGTGCACATGCTGGCTGCAAAATACCAGTCCCAACTTTTCACACCGACGCCAGGCTTCCCTCTTCTCTTGCAAAGCAAGACACCGGCAGACCACAGGGTACAATCAAATCAAAAGAAGCGCCTGCACAAGTCAAGGTCGGCAAAGCACCATCCCCCAGGAACCAAACCAATCTCCAAAGAAGCAGGGAACAGCAGACACCGCTGAACGAGCCCCCTCGCTCCCTAATCCCTCTCTCCCACCAGCCAAGCGGAGGAGCGTGGGTCCGTGGAGCAGGGAGCCTCGGGTTGCAGGCAAGGATGCCAAGGAGCGCACCCTGTAAAATCCCGGGTCACGGCAGACAGCCGCGCTTTGGAAGTCATCAGTTGTCACCGGGCTTCCTCCGCCTCCTCCTGAGGTTAATGGTTTCCCTTCAGTCCCCGCTCCCCTCTTGCCGCTGCATGACGCATCCCTGTTTACTCCGCGCCGCTGGTTCAAACGCAGCGCCCCACCGGCTGGAGGAAGAGGCGGGCGACCCTACCGGCTCGCCCGGCGTGTGCCTGGGCCACGCTTACCGCTGGCGACGTGCTGCCCGCTGCCTGGCCTCCTCTTGGAAAGTCTCCGCGGGGGCTGAAAAAACCCAACACGCCCGGTCACTTCCCCGAGTTACTTTCCCCGCGTCGCCTCCATCCCGCCAGGGCGGCCGAGCCGCAGCGCTCCGACCAGCCCACAAATTCAACAGTTTCCCAGCCGCCTCTCCTCCTTTTCCGACTCTAATCCCACCTTCCCCGCGCACTCCTGGAGTGGGGGGGGGGGGTCCTCTTCAGAGCCCAGCCGCCTCCCTCGCTCCGCTCCCAACTTTCCGGGGCTCCTCTGGCCACCTGGGGGCGCCAGCGAGGCAGGAGCCCGCGGGAGCCGGACGCGCTGCTGCCAGGGGTTGTTTGGGTGAAGACGCAGCCGGCCGGCCTGCCCGGGGAGGTGGGGGGCGTGGTTGGTTATTCGCGAGCGGCTGCAGCTGAGCAGAGCGGCGGCAGGTTGCTCGCCTGACCCCGTGGCCTTCTTGTCCCACCCGGGCTTGGCTTTGCGTGGGGTGTGTAGGACTCCCGCCCCAGCCTGGAGCTCCGTTCAGCCCGGGGAGCAGATTTCCTTCGAGCCACCAGTCACTGGCTGCTGCCTTCCCTCCACTCCGCACGCGCCCCCTGCCCACACCTGCCGCCGGCGCTCACTCGCAGCCCGTCCGGCTCCACATCACCCCCAGCTGCGCAATCCCGCCCGAGGCAAGGTCCCGGCGGGCAGCGCTGCTGGGCTCCTCCAGCGACAGGAGCCCAGGACTGGCGGAGCAGAGGCGGGGCAGGTCAGCCGTCCGCTCGCAACAGCCCCAGCTGGAAAGGGGCAGCGAGCCGAGCACTCAGGGGCTGCGGGTGGCGGGAGCTCTGCGCTGCTGGGGCGTCCTGGCTCGTTCGCGGGGCTTTGGGCCACTGCTCCAGCGCCAAACTTGACCCCAGGCTTCGGGGGGTGCGGGGGAAGCACGCTGAGCTCCGGGTGCGCCCGACAGGCTGCAGCGCGAGGGGCCCCAGGTGCTTCCCCACAGCGGCGGGGCTTAGAAACCAACGTGGAGCCGCGACACACTCGCCGTCCCCTAGCGGGTCTAAGCCCCCTTGTGTCGGGGCGCGCAGGGAGTTGTGGGGCTTGAACTTTCCCCCTTAGGAGTTTGGGGCAGAGTCCCCGGCTGGCTCCGCGCCGCCAGGGGGGCGTCTATCTGGGGCTGTGGCGCTGAGCGGCCGGGCGGCTGCTCCTGTCTTTCTCCCCGTGACTTCCCCCAGCGTCTCGCCAACTCTGGGCTGGCAGCGCCCTCTCAAGGCCTCTGGTGTAAATGCAGCCCAGAGCTGTCCCTAAACCCCTTCCCTCAGCGCGCCCCTGCTCGGACTTCTCCGCCCGGGCCCGGGGCGGGTGGCGGTTCCAGTGCCGAAGGCTGGCGCCTGCCCTTTCCCAACCCTTCCTCTGAGGGGCTCTCCGTGGCGGGAGCCGTGTGGAGCTGGATTGACGCGTGCAGAGTGGGGGCAGTTTGCCTAGGACGCAGCCGAGCCCCGGGGTTGAAGCACGCTGGGCTGAAGCTACGTTGCGTTTGCTCTAGTGCAAAGGGTGAAAGGTGCTGTAGCACTCCCAAGTGGGGGAGCTCAGTATGAATGTAGACAACGGTGATTTCTAGTCCGTGTCTAGGGGTAACCCTGCGTGCATCTTTGCCCACGAAAGCAAATGTGCCAAAATAGCTGTTAGTCGATAAGGTGCTACAGGACTTCTCGTTGTTTTTGCAGCTATAGAGTAACCCAGCTGCGTCTTTGATTCCTGGCACAGTGAACCATACCCATTAGGTGGCTAGGCTGCATAAACATAGAAAGGGGAGCTGTCCCGTTAAGAATGGGCTCTGTGTGGCCTGGAAAAAAATTGACAGGTAAGTTGTGTTGGTGGTGTCTTTTTATTGTTGTTTTAAATCACAGCTTTTTTTTTTAAATCACAGCTGAGTTTAATGAAGCTTCTTCAGAAGAGCTGTGCCTCATTTGGGAAAGTATAGCGTAATTTTTCTGTCATGCCTTTATTCTAACAAGTGTGTTCTGATGGTAGAGCACACAGATCAAGGTAACTCTGGGTAGACCATAGAGGTATAATATGCCAGATTTTTTTTGAACATTGTGCAAGTAATTACAAGCCTAACAAGGTGCATATGGCACAAGGCAGCAGATCACAGATTTCCATAAAGCAAAAGATGGCTGGCAAGCAGAGGGAGGCCAGTATTCATTCCCTCCCACAGCCTTTCTGATTTTCCTCCCTTTCCTTTTTCCCCCCGTATGTTGTGTCATTTTTATCCTTCAGAAGCAGAAGAAGGGGAAGCAAACAGAATATTTTAAACCTTTATTCAAGGCCTGGGAAAGCACTTGCAGCAGCTTTACCTCTCAGGGTTGGTGTGCACTGGAAGCCAGAGAAGATGTAGAACCAGCTGGGAGGTGCCGCTTCTTAGGCAGGGGTAGCTGCAGCACTGTAACTAGAGAGAAGAGAGGACCAGCTAAGGGTGAAGGGACCAGGCTGTATGGTATGCTCAGTAATTCTGTATGTCTGTCCTTCCTCAAGGGTATTGTTTGTTTTATATTGCAATAGGTGCATGGGGAAGTAGTCAGAATGAAAAAGTTACAGGCTGTTGAATTTTCTCTGCAGATATGCTCATGCCAAGTGAGAGAGATCCCTTTGCCCACCATTCCCCTAGAAAGAGAATAAAGAAGATAACCACATAAGTTTGTGCTGGCCCCATTCTTTAAGCAGATAAATACCCACTGATGATTCTAGGGTGTGAGGGAGGAGGATGACGACAAAAACAGGTCTGTTACCTTCCTTTGGAACAAAGACAACAGGTAGTGGAAAATGTGAGAGAGCAGGCACAGAAGAATGCATGGGACTACGGAAGACTGGCTCAGGGGCTACTGTAGATTTAAAATTCTACCTGTTCATCTGAATCTCCAATCTTTGGAAGCTGTAATTATAAAGATAGTCACATTAACAATTCATATCCTTTAGGGTTCTCATTTAAAAAATAGTTCAAAGGGCTCTAGACACCCACAGATAAAACAGCATTTTGGAAGGCTGTTTTGGAGAAAAAGAGGGTAAATATTTTTAACTGTGAAATACAGTACAGGCTGTCTAGATGGGCTGAATTTTCAAACACTCACCTTAGCTTAACGGCTCCCATTGAAGTCTCTCTTGTAAAATTCTCACCAGTGTCTTTGGGAGCAGAGTTAAGCCAATGCTAGACACGTGAAATTCCTGCCCCCTAATTGCTTTTGCCCATTTAAATCCAAACCTCAGATATTACTTTGAGCTATATAAGTCTATAAGGGTGTATAGTGCAGCATTTCTTAAACTATGCTCTGCTGAAAAGAGGTGTTCCATGAACAACTTGCAGGTGTGCCATGGCAACATAGCAAAACCTGCGGCGTGTGTGTGTGTATATATATCTATATATATATATGTATACACACACACACACACACATATATATATATATATATCTGTTTTGGATTTCCTTGGGGTTTTTCTGGTCTGAATTTTTTTATGAAAATATTCATAGGTGTTCCCCATAAAAAGTTAGTTTGCTGTTCCTTGGTCTGAAAGATTAAGAAACACTGAGGTAGCACATATGAAAGATGTGGCACTGGAGCAACTTTGGTGTTGTGTGCTATAAAACCTCAAATGCCAATGACTTCTCACTTTATGAAACTCAGGAGATTCTGATGTACTCTTAGGTCTTGATTCTGCAAACATCTGAGCACATGCTTTTATCTTCATTACTTTCAGTAGTCCCATTTTTTTTTTTCAGTGGGGCTAAGCATAGCAGTCATATTAAGCAAATGTATCAATGTTTTCAAGATCAGGGCATTGGTATAGTACAAGGGATCGATAGGGTTGTAATTTTTAGGAATTAAGTGCCAATTTTTCACATTCATTTTAATATATATACTCTATGCACTATAGGTAAAATTTTACTCATTTTCACATGTGGCCTAGAGGGGTCCAACAGCCACTGTGGGCCCCAGGGCAAGGTGGGAGGGGAGACCTAGCTCTGTACCCCAGAAGGGGCAGGACCTGGGGCAGTCAGCCTTCAGTGCTTCCCCAACCACAGTTCTGGGCCCCCACCCCACTCCCTAACAGACAAGTGGAGCAGTGCTGCCACAGCACTTCAGAGGCCTGGGGTAACTGCCCCTTTTGGTCCTCACTCCCCACTGTCAGTGTGCCTGATAATCTATAGTAGAGGATTTTTAGGATGCAGCTTGGGTCCTTCTGGTGCTCAGAACACACTTCTGCACTGTGCTCCTCAACAGGAACTTCAGAAAGGGAATTAAGACCGTTTCACTTTGAACATAGGCTGACCCCTGCTGCAGTTTGACATGAGCCCCACCAGAACCAGATAGAGGGAAATTGGAGCCTCATAGTGGGTCTTTTGTTTGTGCAGATTGTGGGAACAAACTTTTACTCCTATATTACAGGCAGCTCAGTGACTCAGATCGGTCTTCATGTGTGGGAACATAAAAGTAGAATCCAGCCCAAGGACAGAGAGCTCATGATTCAGAATTTTATATCAATACTTATATAAGAACTGATCCAGCAAATATTTGTATGTAACTTTATACTGGGAATAGAATCTGTAATTGATTAGAGCCTCTCACAGTAATTAAGTTACTTACATGTGCAAGTGTTTCCACTATCAGAACCATAAACCTTACATGATTTATAATTGGATAAAATAAGACATTCTTCTGCACATTTGGAAGTTAATAGCTTACTGTAATTATTTTGGACATTTGAAGACAAATTTTCAACTTTATTCTTGAAATAGTCATCAGGTCATGCAGGTGTGAAAATTAATTGGAATTTTACTATGCATTCAAGTAATATTTTAGGTGATGCACTTTGTTCCAGAAGTTTTATGCATCTGTTGTAAATAGTATATCTGTCAAGAAAAAGAAATTGTGCACAAAAAGCATTTTTCTACAAAATTTCGCATTCCCTGCTAGTGCAGAATTACTGTTAAAATAACTGAATTATTAACCTATAGATTGTCCACTGCAAGGTATGTGTAGCACAGAAGAGTCAATAGAAGTTGTTGTTATATCCTGTACCAGGATAATCAGGCCTCAAAATTAGGAGTGGAAGGAAAAGAATTTTTTTTACTATTTTTTCTATAAACTGGAGCATTTTTTGAAAGCAGCCAGAGTGCAGGCAATTCTTGGCTGCTCTCACCATGTCAGGCTATGTTATTGATCTAATGCAGCATACTATGATTGATGTTGTCAGAACAGCTCAGGAAATGTAAAGGGTTTAAAGAATTTATTTATATACATTTTAAACAGAAGTTCATTTTCTCAGTGTACCAATAAATGGCCAAGGGTTCATCCTGGTTGGACCCTTGGGGAAAATTCCAAGTGGCATATCAGCCAGTTTTTCTGTTAAAGTGCATTATTTCAGATTTGTTTGATAAGGGACTTTGTTTGTGGTGCTATTTGAGGGACGTGGCTTGTTAATGCATTTTTTAATTATTAAAACATTTTAGGGATTTTTCTGTGTTGTGTATTTACCTCAGTCTCCACATAATGTTATGATTGCTGATGCTCTAAGAGTACTGAGATAATCCTTGAACTTTTGGAATCATACTGCTGTGAGAAGCATGTAGAATCTGTTGGATCTCATCCAATATGGATGGGGGAGGGCACCTATTACGTTCTGCAGTTCAGCTCAGATCAGTGACCATATTGTCACAGCTTGGCCTATAACCATGAGCGTTTAAAATGCTCTGCTGGTGCAGCTCCTTATTTGGATTCTTTTAGCCAGCATACAACATGTGCTGAATTCAGCGACCCTGACTCCAGCATCCTGCTGGTTACACTACAGCCCCTTACAATATCTGCTCCTGGAAAATTTTCTGCCCAAAGAAATAAAAATTGAGCCCCAAAAAAAAATAGTACACCTTATTTTAAAATTCTGCAAATTTTATTTGTCAAAGTTACAGCGCCTACTCACACCTGCTTTTTATTCTGGTAATTTATTTCAAAATAAATGTCAGCAAGCATGTTTAATACCACTGCACTCTCCTCCACCTTTAACCCCAGATGAGCAGTGAGTCAAAGAAAACCCTTTGACAGTCTAGTTCCTGTTTTTCTGCCTTCTTCCCTCTGCAGTCCAACCAGGTTCCAGACACCCCACAAATCCTTAACCCAAGCTGAGTCATGCTCCCTGCAACCCAGATACCCATATATCCCTATTGTCCAGGGCTCTAGAAGGAGAAAAAGCCTGTTGCCAGGTCCCAACCAGGCTTGTGTGAGTTCTTGCCTACCCTCTGTTTCCTTCCCGCAGGCCATCTTGGAAACTGCAGCTGCTAGTGCTAGGAAATGCTCTACTTTCTTTGGTAAGCCCTCTCCCTGCAGTGTCTTCCATGGGAAAGATGAGCTCTACTGGGTCCAGTGGGCCTTATTGGCAGCCAGCAGTACTGCAGCCCATCTGTCAGGAAAAAGAAATTATGCACAAACATTATTTTCTACAAATTTTTGCATTGCGTGGTGGTGCAGAATGCCTCCAGAAGTAAACTTCTTAACTTAATTGGTTGTGGGTAAGTATGCCCTTCCACTGAACCAGAACATTGAATAAGTTTATTGTTAATATAAAATCATATTTATAAGTGAGAGATTGCAAACAAAAGGAAAAATTAAATCTTCTAATGACCAAGATTAAACAGTTGCAGTCTTTCTTCAAAGTTGTTTCTTTACCACTCTTCCATGTGCAGAGATTTCAAACATTTGGTTGCAGGACTCAACTTTCTAGGCTTGCAAGAACTTTAGTATCTCCTGGCTGTGTAGTGTTAGGTGCCATGATGGCTTCTTCTCTTTTCTAGTATCTTCCCAAACTCTTTGTGACCCCAGTCTCAGGATAAATTATATCCTATTTTTCCATGCCTGTGGACTTGCCATCTCCCTGTGATCTGTACAGGTTGAACCTCTCCTGTCTGGCACCCTTGCACCCTGAATGGTGCTGGAGGAGAGAATTTGCTGGAAGATGTCCGTGAAGTCAATGGAAAACCTTCCATTGATTTCAAGTGGAAGCTAGATGTGTAGAGGCTTTAAGGATCTCGCTAGCTGTTTTTCATCTTCAGGCACCTAAATACCTTTTAAAAATCTGCACGTTAACTTCTGCGCCTCTACTTATGACTACCAGACACAACAGCAGCCACTGGCGGTTCTCCCTGGGCACACGCTCTACTCTCCCACATCCATAACCTCTGTTCTTGTTCCACACTATCCTCAGTCCTCCACTGCTATCTTCCACCCATTCTCACCTGCATCACTGTGCCTCATTACTTACCCTGTTGAGCAACTCCTGTCTGTTACTTCATCCCTTTGGTTTTTCTCTCCCTAGTCCTGAAGCTTCGCCCTCTGCTGATCTTCCATCTCTGGTTGTTCCATGACACCACCTCTTCCCTCTCATTGATATTTTTTCCCCCTAATCACTGTGTCTGAATTCCCATACACAAAAAAGCACGCAATAATTAACAGTACAGGCACTATAGCTGCATGACCCTTTCCTAGCTCGATGGCTATACTAACTCTCATGGTTCTTGTCCCTCCCAGCAAAAAGATGGGAAATGCTAGCATAAGAAAAACCACATACAGTAGCAACCTACAGAAAGAAGGTAGAGAATACATTCTGTGCCTTTACATCTATCAAAAGTTTAGGTATCCTTCTTGCAAGAATGAGTGATGGTGATACTCCAAAGGAGACAGGATAAACTTCCTTCTGAGTGGTCTGTATTCTGCTCAGTTTTGAGCACAATGCATCTGTTTGCCTTGGAAGCAAAAGATGGTGTGAAAGAGTGCCATACCAGTGGAGTTAAGCCTTTTTATACCAGCTCAGGAAGTGGCTTCTGAACTTGAATTATCACCATGCCATCTCAAAAAAGGAGGCATTTTAAAATTTTTTTCCTAAAAAGCTCTTCTCCAAACCAACATTTATCAAAAATCAAGTATATTACAAAATTCCCAGTAGAAGTTCCCATTTCAGAGAAGTAATGAAAAATAAATCATCTGTGACCTTACTGTCATGCTCTACCTTTTTCCAGCTCTACGATGGTTTGTCAGCCTTCCAACTAGATCTCCCAAAAGACAGAGCTTCACGTCAGCTCTTGTGGTCTTTTTCCAGTCACTGAGGCTCAGAGTTGGGGGAAGTAATTGGCTGTTTGAAAACTTATTGTGTATAAATGAAATGCTCCAGAACCAAACTCATTAATGCAAGCCAGAACCAAGGTTTGGGTCAGATATGGCAATGTGAACTGTTTTGATGATTTGAATGTGAATGCCTTGAACTTCCTGAAATTTCAGATTCAAGACTATTTCAGGCTCCCAAGCTCAAAAGTGTTCCGCTCTAGGGCACTGGTCTGGTAAGGAATAGAAGACGTAGTCCACCTGTTGTCAATGCAGTAAAGGCAGGTGCAGGCAATTCTACAAACTGTGCCAGATGTGACAGGGTGCCTCCCTCCTGAGCACCTCCCCCACCTTATGGCCTGGGGTCTGTTCCCTGTACACACTGGCTTTGAATACCCTTCCTTAGGGTCTGGATTTGCCTACATAGAAATTTAGAAACAAACTCCAAGTCCCAGAATCTACGGTTTTCAAGTCAGTTTGTTGCTATAGCTGTCCAGACCCAGCACTTCCAAGCAGAAGCAACTACCCTTGCATCTCAGCACCTTCACTGGAGGAGTCCCTCTGGCTCAGGTCAGCTGCATCTTCAGGCTCCTGTCGTGCCTGGCACCCTTTCCCCCTGCAAGACCTCTCCCTTTCTACATTTTATATCTATATATAGATATAGATATCTATATCTATCCTTGGCCTGAGAGTGGACCTTGTCACTAGTGGGAGGAGGCCCACATACCCTTAAAGCACCAGCCATCCTGTGAGTCAATGGACGGGGATCAAACAAAAATGTTTTTGTTTTTTTTTTTAATTGTGCAGTTGCTTAAGTTAGAGAGACCTGATTCCTTTTGCTATTCTACCCCCTCAGATTTCCTTCCTGGGAGGGACTAATCAGACATACTACAATGCAATAGGACTTCCTGCAATCAGTCCTAACAGTAATGGACTTTAAAATGGCACAATGCACAAAAGCTTCTGTTATTGCTTTTGTACTGTTCAATGGAATCCCTATGAATACTTGTGCTGCTTTTAATATTCAGCTATGCTAATGGACCAAAGCAATTTGAGAACTGCAGTGTTCTGCGTGCCACTGGAATAAATTGATTTAAGCATTATAAATTGGATTCTGTTTTGCTTACATTAATTTTCTTCCCTTCCTCAGAAGTTGCACTTTTCCATTTTGTTCAAGGAGAATCTAACATGCTAGCTAATTTATTTTCCTTGTTATGCTGCAGAACCTGTTTTTGCAAACTAATAGGCCCAGTCCGAAGCCGTTAGCCAACCGTTGCAACTACATTTTGAGAGAGTCTGCAGACTTCAGCATAATTTTTCTCTGAAAAGTCTGACTTTTATAGACAAATTGATTAAGGATGGTCCTTCTGTGGGTTTTGTTGATTAACTGCTATTTAAAGTCTCTTACATTTCATTTGAGGGCAAAATACAGACTTTTGGCCTTAAAGACTGAAAGTAATATAACTCATGCAAATCAACATGGGTATATGAAAAATAGAGCTTGTCAAAGTCACGATGTCTCTTTAAAATGAGATGAGAAATTTGGTTGATTGAGGTAATGGTGGTTTTGCAATATACCTAGACTTCTGTAAGTTGGTTGACTTGGTGTACATAACATTTTGATAAAAAAATAGAATAATACAAAGTTAACCTGGCATATATTAAATAGAATAATAACTGGCTAACTCATGTCTCAAAATGTAACCATAAATGGGGACCTGTTATTGAATGTGTCTGCTTCCAGTGGAATCCGAGTGATCATTTCTTGGCCTTATGCTATTTAATGTCAGTCTCCTTTTATACCAACATAAAAACATGGAAGAAAAGGTTGCAACACTAAACAAAACTGCCTCAGTGACAGGACTGAACATCTACAAGGGAAATCCTGAGACAATGAGGATCTACCACCATCGCATTGGGAAGGGATGACCTGGAAGATGTGGAGCAGCTCACCGATTTGGGGAGAATTATGGGCAGAATAGGGAAATCAACAGCTGCATTCAAGACTCTTTGTCCCACATGGGCTACACCTACAGAGGGTGCTGCTGCCGGCCAGGTCCTGCAAATGGAGGTACTCGACAATGCAAATGGCTGGTCATGTGCATAGGCTCCTCCCTCATTTACATAGTTGCTTGAGATTGCTCTCCCATCAGAGGCTTCTGTTGTCACAAAACAAGCAGTGTAAAGGGGGTTTTGTCGGCGAATCACCCCCCTAGTTGACAGCCCCTTTTGCTGACAAAAGCCTCTGCTGGGTCAGTGATCATGCATGACTATGCAAATGAGTAGCCATTTGCATTGTTGAGTGCCCTCATTTGCATGACCCTGGTGGTAGCAACACCCAGGGTAGACATAGTCATGGAGATCACACATCTGCGAAGATGAGTGCGCAGATCATCGACACAAATGCAAAGTGTGCACTCTCATATGCATGTGAGACCTGGCCTACTGAAAGGCTTTCAAATCACAAGCTACAGGCATTCATAAACAGATGCCTGAGGTACATCCTTCTCATCAAATGGCAACTTTGTCACAAATGTGACAAACATGGTCATAAATGAAGAGCTTTGGAACAGAGCAGGTCAAAAACCTCTTGATGTTCAACTCAAGAGAAGAAAGTGGGGGTGGCTAGGCCACACTCGCAGAAAACCGTCATCCAGCATGGTCCAGCAAGCTCTCAAATGGAGCCCACAAGGAAAACGCAAAAGAGGAAGACCTCGGACAACAGGGCAGAGATCTGCAGAGATTGAAAGACAACAACTGGGGTGTTCTGTGGGTCAGCTAGAGTGTCCTGAGACAGAAAGAAATGGAGGAGACTTGTGGACGGCCTATGCTCCACCCAGAGTACAAGGGTCTAAGTTAAGTAACTCATCTATGACTTGAACAAAAGCATAAAATCATCACTGATAGAATTTGCAGATGACGCACAAATTAGGGGAATGGTAGATAACGAAGAGAACAGGTCACTGATTCAGAGCAACCTGTATTGTTTGAAAATTGTGTGCAAACAGTCTGCATTTTAATATGGCCAAATGTAAATGTGTATATTGGGAACACAGACTAATATCCTTTTTAAGTTGAGTATCGGAGGGGTAGCCGTGTTAGTCTGGATCTGTAACAGCAATAAAGGGTCCTGTGGCACCTTATAGACAAACAGCAAAGTTTTGAGCATGAGCTTTCGTGAGCACAGACTCACTTCATCAGATGCTGGTGCCAGCATCTGATGAAGTGAGTCTGTGCTCACGAAAGCTCATGCTCAAAACTTTGCTGTTTGTCTATAAGGTGCCACAGGACCCTTTGTTGCTTTTTAAGTTGAGATATTCTGGACTTCCATAGTGGCTTCAGTGTTATCAATCCCAAATATTAGAAAATAAGATTAGCTTCAAAGTCGAGTGTATCAAAAATAATCAACTTGGTGTTCTTTTTATTTGTCTGGGTGGGTCTCTCCAGGGCTTCTTCCCTCTCCACCATCAGGCCAGGTACCGCAGGAGGGGAAGAGCCATCCCTGCTCCCATCCAGTGAGAAAGGCGGAGACACTTCTAGGGAGGGGAAGAAAGAGCTCAGACTGCCTCTCAGAGCAGCTCTGATTGGCTGCCCTTTCCCAGGAGGCAGGGTAAGCGGGAAAACAGACATTTCCCCCAGGCATAGCAACAGTTCACTGGAGGCCTGACCTTCTCCATCATCACAGAACTCAGTCACATGCCAGCCAAATCCATGAGACTGTAGGTGCCAAGCATCTGGTTTTGATCAGAACAACCAGTTGAAAAGGGACCCTGATGAAGCTGGTCAGCACAGCTGACTAGGCTTCTGAAAGTCCACTTAGACTCAATGCCGGTCAGACAGGCAGGCTCCGGGCGGCTCCTAGAAAGCGTCAGCATGTCTCTTTGCCTCCTAGGTGATGGGGCAGTCCAAGAGCTCTATCGGCTGTCCTCACTCCCTGGAGTCCACATCTTAAACTCACTATTGCACCCCAACACCTTACCAAATTCAGGACCGTCTCCCAAAGCTGGCGCCATCTCCCAACCACCAAACTTCTCAGCCCTAGCCTAGAGCCAGCACCATCAGCCCAGGGCCTGTACTCTAACCCTTTGCTCCAGTCTGGCACTTGCTCCCTCCCACACCCTGAAACACTCAGTTCTGACTGTGCCCACAACCTATGCCCTGAGTCCAGAATCTGCAACCTCTCCAACACCACAATCCCCTGCCCCAGCCCGTAGCCTTTCCTGCACTCCAACGCAGGGTCTGCTGCCTAGCTTCCTGCCTCAGGCTGGTGAAAGTAAGCAAGAGTGGGGAAGAGTAAGCAATAAAGGGCAGGGGCATGAGGTGAGCAGGAACAGGGCCTCAGAGGTAGGGATGGGGCAGGGGTTTTCAGTTTTCTGCGGTTAGAAATTTGGCTACCCTATGGGGTTCATGAAGAAATGTGAAAGTAGGCAAGCTGGCACGTGATATCTCAATAATATAAATGTGGTAAAACTTCCAAAGGGGCTCCGTACCATAGGTGACGTGGAGGTGCACAGCGCTACGTGGTGATCCTCCCACAGCAGCGTGTCCTGAAAGCAGCACAAGCTTCCTAGCTTGTGCTACTTCTACACTGCGCTGCTCCAGGGCAGGGGGAGACTCCTCTGCGCTCACCGGAAGTGGTGTGGCACCTCTGTGGGAAGAGGTGGGGGGAAAGGGCAGGGGATTCCCCCCTTACAGTTCCAACACCAGTTATCTCTTCTCCGTACCCCTAGTTACAATCAGATTTTCAGAATTGCTCAGCTTCCATTTAAGGACCCAACTAAGTGACCAGATTTTCAAAAGAGGTTAGACTCTCAGCAGTTTTTGAAATGGTGGCGATAAACATTACACTGGTAGCTGCAGGGTTTTTAGAGTATTCTGCTGCTGCTGCCGCCAATCTATGGCCATGATTCCGTAAGTAGCTTAGCCCCGTGCATCTGTCTGCCTAGGTAGGGTGCCTTGAAGGAGCTAGGCTTAAGAGCTAATTTGGCCTCCCAACACCCTGCTACCACATGTGAGCTCCTAGCAGCCATGGGCGAAGAGGCCTTGTCACACCATCACATTACAGTCCAGCAGCAAGGAAATGGAAATAGTCTTCTATTATACAGATGTTTTATATTCTCATGAGGCTGTACCAAGCATTTCAAATGTTTGAGTTTCACATTGCAAGACAGACTGCACGTTACAGCCTATCTAATTAAATGCTCTTTGATTTGAGTGAAGTGTTTGGTGCAGTTTAGACAACAGAGCCTAATTAGCACTAGGCACTTAATGGAACTAAAGACCCATGAAAAGCAAGAGGTGTTAAAATGGAGTCAGGAGATGCACAGGAGAAACAAAAACAAAGCCAGGAAAATAAAATAACAAATAGAAAATATCTTAAAATAAATTCCTTTCAATTATGAACTCAGACATTTGAGTTAATATAGATTTATCCAACAGTCTGAGGTAATATAACAGAAAACAATCTATTATACTGGCAAGCAGCAGAGTAGGGTGTATCACAGTCTCACTATATTTCATTACTTCAAGGCCACCTAAGCACCCCGTATGTCTACAATGAATAAAAACTTCAGTAACACAAAGAGAAGTCCTGTGGCACCTTACGGCCTAACAGATATTTTTGGAGCATAAACTTTCGTGGATAAAGACCCGCTTCATCATATGCAATGTCAAAACTTTGCTCAAATTACATAGCATGTTGTGACTCTCAGAAACTCAGCCGGGAATAGTGTGTTTGTCTTAAAATCATCTATCCTGTTCAGTAAGTGCTTCCAATGTGTGGTTTTCCTTGGCTGGAAAGACAAGCAAGCAACCACCCACCCCTTAAAGTAATTTTGAAGTTCATTTTAAAAAAAAAGGGTATTTTAAACAAAAGAATCTACTTTAGCTTTAAGGAGTTAACATTGGATCTAATTTATGCATCTTTTCTAAGGGAGAAGTGTAAAGTAGAGGGAGAGCAGGACTGGGAACCAGAAGTTATTGTATTCTCAGCTCTGCCGCTGATTTATTTGCATCAGGGGGAGTGATAGCTGCTCAGCACTTCTGAAAATCAGATTCAGTAGCGAAAAGTAGATTCAAAATCAGTGGCCAAATTTGAAAAACAAACCCAGCAGCTCTCTGTCTGTTTCCCTATACCACTGCCACCTCCTTTGCCAAGTAAAAAGAAGTTACTCACCTTGTGCAGCTCTTCGAGATGTGGGTCCCTGTGGGTGCTCCGCTCTAGGTGTTGGTGAATCCTCATGCCAGCAATCAGAGTTTTCCCCTAGCAATGCCTGGCTGTGCTGCACATGTGCAGCCGCTGTCTCATGGTGCCGTGGGTGCTTATTTACTGCATTCACAGTGTGGCTCCCTCCATTCCTTCGCTACCATGGAATCCCATAGATGGACTCCAAAGTAGAGGGGAGGCGGGAGACATCATCTATGGCACAGTTGTCTCAACCTGACCCCGCCCCTGCAGATGAAACTAGATAGGTGGAAGAATTCTTCTCTTGGCCTACATGCTGCCTTTCCAGGGGACAGATTTACCACAGCAATGAAAAAAACCTTCCCCGTTGCTGTAGGAAGTGTCTGCACAACAGTGGTGTAGCTCTTGTGCTGCACCCGGACCAGTGAATTGTGTAAAGCCAGAGGGACTTGCCGCATCTGAGGACATAGAAGGAGCTAGGGAGCAATGGGCCAGAGACACAAGGACTAGAGGAGCACTGTGAGGCAGTCAGTAGGAGGGATGAGGGGCAACTGGCTGCATAAGAGGGAGTGGTGGGAGCAAAGGTGGAGGAGAGCTGGGTTGGTGGATAGCCTGGGAATGGAGAATTGAGATAAGAGGAAAGAGAGAATGAAAGAAGACCCAGTGAGCTGGTGGGATGACTCGGGAGGAAAAGGGTAGAAGGAATATAAAGATATAAGGGGGAAGATTAAAAATGCCAACCAACATCTGTTCCCAGTGGAGTAGCATGAAGACCAAAGCAGCATGACAGTAAGTAGACGTAAAAGGAGAATTTACACTAGACGTTTCAAAAGAAAACAAATGTTTCTGTTTTGCTTGAGGCCATAATTATTTTTCTCCCCAAAGGATTTGCCTCACTATGAGCCACAGAGATCCAGTCATGTCCGTGGCAAAATCAGTTTATTTTCTACCTGTCATGCTGTCTTAGCAGGCACCTGATTTTTTAGAGGATCATTAAAAGTGAGGCAAAGGAGAACAAGCAACCGGGAAGGAATAGCAAAGTGGCAGGTTTATGCTGAATTCATGGTACTGTCTGAAGAAAGAGTGCTTAGATGTAATCTTCACGGTTTCCAGGCTTACCACAGCTCAGTATTTTAGCTACATAGCCTAGGACATATCGTCAGTAATTTGGGCCTGCAGCAGAACCAGCTCCTGGGTAATGTAATGAGTGCAGCTGGTGTGTTATAGGTGCCTAATTGGCTGTGGCACCTGACTTATTGAAAGACCAGCTCTTAAGCCCATTCACACTTCAAAGCGGCAGTGATAGCTCCTGTTTATTCCTGGTCTTGATCCAGGGAACCTTATTCTGACCTCCAGCTCACAATCATGACTCTTGTCTCCAGCCACTGGCCGAGGACACATGGTTAAATACTGGTCATAAAATCACACTTCTAGCCCCTAACACCTACAACATCACTTGTTGCAGCAGGGAGAGGTACCCTAGAGGTTGTCTGAGAACTGACTGGGGCTGACCCTATTTAACTTTAGTGATTTTATAGGATCACACCCATGAGCAAGTGTTTAGGTGTCTGAATGTTGGGGAGCTAGCACCTGTCTCCAGCCTGCCTGCCACTCAGGGAAGCCAGGAAACTGACCACTGCAGCAGTGCTGCTCACTTTCCTGACTCTTGTGAGTGGTGGGTAGCTGGGAGCTAAAGGCATGAGGAGTGAGTCACTGAGTCAGCTGCTGCATGGGTCAGTTTCCTGGCTCCTGTCAGTGGTGGCAGCCAAGAGCCTGACTCTCAGCTGTTGTCACTGACAGGAGCAGCGAAATGAACACTGCAGTAGCACTGATCGGTTTCTTGTTTCCTGTGAGTGGCAGGGAGCTGGGAGCCAGGCTCCAGCTCACAGAAGCAGGGAAACTGATCAGCACAGCAGAGCTGATCAGTTTCCTGTCTCCTGTGAGCTGTAGGAAGCTAGTCAGTTTCCTGGCTTCCCGAGTAAAGCGAAATTTGACTTACACAGGGTTATGCAGGAATGTAACTTCCACATAAGTCTGAGGGACGGGTGGGGGGTGTCTACTGTAAATACCTTGCAAAAATCTGGTTCGTTAACATAATTTTAAGATGGAGCTGGAGCCTAAAATTTTGCTACCCTGTGCTCTTCACCAGCATGTTCCATTGTTTTGTGTGCTGATGCTTGTTTGAGATTCCACTCAGGCAGAATCAAAAATGGTTTGTGTGTCTCGGAATGCTGCTCAGGCTGCACAGAGCTCATGGATCCATTGGCATGGCTCACCTGCAGAATTCAGACTTTTTTTTCCTTAGATCTTCCATCCCACTTTACAATTCATCGCAGTAGATCCATTCCTTACATGTCCCACCCCTGAAAGGAAGCTGCTCAAACTCATTTATAACTGTTCACAAGCTAGGAAATACCTCTTAGCAAAAAGCCACATTATAAAAGATGCCTCATTTTCAAACCATGGAATACAGCTGGAATTGAAAACAAGTAAAGTGCCTGATCAGATTCAGGCAAACATGATGAGAATTCAAAGGGGATAAAATGTGGCTACTTAACTCCTGAAGTATGTGACCATGAAGGAAATCTATCAGTCAGCATCGCTGATATAAGATGCCAGCAGAGTTTCTCTCTCAGAAGACTCATTGGAGAATAGGTTTCTTGAAGGTTATTGAGATTACTCAGTTTTACTGCAAGGTTTCAAAGCTCATTAAATTAAGGCTTTATTCAAGGAAAAAACCAAAGTATTTTCAGCAAGCAATGATGGTTGTACATCCTTGCTACAGAATTTATAGCTGAAATAATATATCTTCATATTTCATTTGGCACCCAAAAACAATTATTTTTCATTGTCCATTCTAAATGGTGAAGAATTGTTTCCATGTTATTTATGTGACTGATAATACATTAGAAATGCTCAATATCTGCCACTTGATATTGACAGCAAATTATTCTCAAAGTGTGTTTCAATAGCTGGCTGAGAATCTTAATAGAAATTCCAGTTCCTTTTTGGGATTGAATTTAATGATCTCATCTTTTAGAAATCTGGGCATGTTTGAAAAGGGCTTCATAGCTTCAGTTGGCTAGTAGATTTAGGACAAGATGGTTTATTCAGTTCATATTCTTAGCTGAAAGATACTGAGATGTGATATTGCTTACCACTAGCTAATGGGGATACCACAATAGGGGAAAAATAATTATCACAAGTGGAGTAAATTGTTTCTTCTGTGCTTTATACTGCCATTTCTGTTTTGAGTTGTGTGTCAAACTAAGTTACCTGAACTTCCTGTGGAAGCCTCATCGCAGTGTGATGGATTCCTACAATTTAGCTGACAGAACAGATTGCTTTCATGTTTCTAACAAAATGCTTCACTTTTTTGCCCCATTCCATTGAACAGACATTTTATTTTAGTTTCTGAGTATCAGCTGTGCTTGCATTACTTTGTCTTCGCTGCAATGCTATGACTAGAAGTGGAGCACTTCAAGCAGATTTAAGTTGTTTCCCCCTGCCCCCCCCCCCAGGAAAATAAGGCAGATTTTATTGTAGTGATTACAAACTGAGTTCTAGAGAGCAGAGACCTTGATGAAAAAGGTGACTTGCCCTAGGTGAGTGAAAATACAGGTATATTGAACCCTAAATTGCCTTATTTAAAACAAAGTGCTACTCTGAAAAGTGGCTATAAAAAGTGACCCCCTATTTGTTAAACAGTTGCCTTTTATGGGGAGATAGGATCAGATTGCCTATCCTGCTTTATGATGGCACCACTTGTGGGTAATTGAGTATGTCCTCACCACTGTGTAAGGCCAGGTAAAATCCTGAGCTGTCTTCTGCCTACACCCAAACTGTGCTAACGCAAGGCATGGACTTAGTGTCCTAGGATCCCACAGAAGTGGAAGATCCAAGTTTGATGAAGCTGGGACCCAGCCCCACTGAGCTCATACTCTGGGAGGTCATCAAAATATCCCACAGTCCCCACTGAATCATACTAGGGGAGCCATAAGAAGTCTGAGATATTGGCAGTTGGATTCAGGCATACATAATGCAGAGCAGGTACTAAAGACCAAGGTTATGCTCTCAGGCCTGCTGTACACTAAGGGATTAGGTTGAATTTAGCTGACTTAGGTTGCTTTGCTAAGCAATCGGTCCTTACTGCAAGGTTTGTTCCACAGATTTTTAAGGACTCCTAAGATTGATTTTTGTACTCCTTTTCACCAGGAGTAATACCAAATTCGACTCCACTGATTTCATGTACCAGGAGGGACATGCAACCTCAACTTTACAAAATCAGGTCCTAAAAAAGCAACCTGAACCAATTTGACCAAATCGCCAAGCGTAGAGAGACACTCAATGTCAAAAAATCCAAACTTCCTAATTTGGCGTTACTAATAAGAGTAGATGCTCAAGACCTAGGTTAACAAACCCTATGTCTGCTAGCTCGTATTCTGTTAATTTTAGTCTTACACTGCACTGTAGACATACAATGATTTTCCCAGGTGGCTAATCAGTAAATGATCACTGGATCTTATAAGGTTACTCAGGCTCAGTTTGAAGCAATTCCAAAGGTAGATAAGAAGTTTTTCTGGGGAGAAGCCTGCAGGGGAGGCCTGAGCAAAGGTGGTGAGCTTTCTGGGGGAAACGCCACAATGAAGAGCATGTAAGAAGTGCTACTACTGGAGAAGGGAACCACTTAGATGGAGGGTTACAATCAGGTGGCATCCAAAAGGGCCTGGTCTCCCTAACATGGCTGGAAACCTGGCCAGCCAGGGTCCCCTGCAATGTTCTCTATTTAAACATCCATGTGCAAAAAATTTAACATCCATATACAAAAAAATATTATGTGCACCACCAATGGAAACATGATGCTGGCTGCTGGGGCTCTGTAATCAACTGGGTGACATTTGAATCTCCCCTGGATGGCCACCCAAGCGCACAGCTTACAGGAAAAACTGATCCCCTGCTGTCCCTGAAGTAGAAACACAGTGGAAGGACCTCTCGGGATCCCTGACTCCATGGAAGGATCTTACTCTGGTAGAGGCAAGAGGTCCAACACCAATGTCATGAACTGGAAGTGAGAAAACTGCTGGGAAAGAGCTGAGATGTTTTCATGAAGGCTTTTGTTGGGCATTGACTTTTCTGTTAATAGATGAGCCACAGCACAAGGAGATTCTCTTTAGCATGTAAGGCTGTGTCTACACTATGAGAAATTTGATTTTTTTAATTTGATTATTTAACCTCGATATTATGAATTCGTATTAAATGTCCACAAAGCTTCTTGAAATTCGACCCAGGCCTTCTTTCCGTGTCGAGTTTCTGCATCCCCCTTGCCCTGGGCAAGTTCAACAGTGTGAGCGTTGCATTGTGGATACCTATCCCACAGTGCCTTAGCCGCAGTTGGTTGTTGGAATTTTGAGTTTGAATCCCATAATGCAAAGCACTGTCCCAGAATTCAGAGCACCAGTAACCGAGCAAAAATGAACTGCAGATTGTGCCATTTCCTGCTGCAGCATTCCAGCACAAGCATGGATCCCCAAATGCTTCAACTCATATCACACATTGTTTCAGCAACTGCACTGGCTGTCACTCAATTTTTCCTTCAATTACAATGCTCAGTGATGGGTCAGTACCATTGTGGTGCTGCTGCTGACGACAATGGTTTGGAAGAGCAAATCTTCCAACTGCTGTCCAAGAGCTCAGAGCTGCTGGTTGTCCTGGATGCATTGGGGACAGTGAAGAGGTGGTTTTGGACTTGTGAGACCAGCACCCACTGGTGGGACCACATCATTTTGGAGTCCTGGGATGACCAGCAGTGGGTGCAGAACTTTTGCATGCTCAAGTCCACTTTTATGGAACGTTGTGATGTGCTGGAGCCTGCTCTGAAGCGCAGCAATGCAAAAATGAGGCTGGCTTGAATGGGTCAAAAGTGAGTGGCAGTTGCACTGTGGAAGTTAGCAATGCCCGACAGTTACTGGCCAGTGGCAAATCAGTTTGGGGTGGGCAGATCTACAGTGGGGTACCTAATCCCTTAGGGTACACCAGGCCTGAGTGGGGTCCATGGTGATGCAGGAGGCCCATGCAGTCTGTTGGCGTCTCTTCCAGAAGACTGACTCTGGGAGATGTTCAAGCCATAGTGGATGGCTTTGGTGCCCAGGGCCTTCCTATATGCAGCGAGGCAGTAGATGACGCACACATCCCTATCATGGCCCTGGACTACCTGGTCTCTGAATACATTTACTGAAAGGGGTACTTATTGATGGTGTTGCAGGGGATGGTAGATCACAAAGGTCATTTTACCACCATCAACACTGGCTGATCAGGGAGGGTTCACGACGTGCACATGTTCCGAAATTCTGGACTGTACAGAAAGCTCCAGGATGGGACTTTTTTCCCTGATTGGAAAAACCATGATGGTCAACATGGAGATACCTATTGTAATATTGAGTGACCCTGCTTACCCTCCCACCTTACAAGTCAGGCCTGCCCAAGACCATCATGAAAAAACCACAAGAGTGCCTGGACGGCCATCTCTAAACAGCAGAAGTGCTCCATCCCAAGAAACATTAACATGCTGTTCTGAGGGGCACAGAACCATAGCTAGCAAACCTGTACCTTTACACAACCCTATAGCTATACGCACCCCCAGACCGCTTCTAGCATGTAGAATAAACACTCACCGAACTGCTTGGTCCAGGGGGCTTAGGCACTGCCACAGAGGGGACCGGTTCCAGGTCTATGTGAAGAGCTCTGGGCTGACTGGCAGAACTTCCTCAGTCCCCTGCTCATTGTCCCCTTCCTCCTCTCCATTGCACTCTTCCTCAGAGCCACCCAGCTCCTCTGGGCTCACCTCAAACTCCATACCACAGCCTCCAGAAGTGTGGTAATTCAGACCGGGCTCCGTGGTGGGGTCGCTCCCCATAAGCCTGTGCAGCTGTTCATAATAGCAGCACATATGTGGAACTGCCCCTGCCCACTGGTTAGCCTCTCAAACTTTTTGATAGGCCTTCTGGAGTTCTTTCACCTTCGCTTGGCATTGTGCAGAGTCCTGGGAGTAACCTCTGGCAGTCATCTTGCGTGACATCTGATCATAGATTGCCACATTTCTCTTGGCCACCCAAAGTCTCTTCACCACCAGTTGGTCTCCCCAACTCACAAGAAGATCCAGAATCTCCTGGTGGGTCCACAATGGAGCTGTCTTGCAACCCTGAGAAGTACTAGTCAGATCACTACCTTAAGTGCTCATGATTGCAGCAGTAGAAGGCTAATGATGTAATTGCTGCCGGTGCGGTGTGATGCACGGGAAAAGAATTTTTTTCATAATAGGTGCCCTTTATATTTGCAGGGGTGGAGCTGCTGAATTCCAATTCAAATTCTAATTCAAATTCAATCAAAACTTCACAGGCTTACTATGACCTTCTTCCTGCACACCTGGATGGACAGCAGCATACAACGAAGCAGCCATACGTGGAGGGTCACCGCTTAGCTTTGTGGGATGCATACGGGACACTTCTGAAGGCTAATAAATTTGAATTAAGGACATGGCACTTCCACACTAGCCTTGATTTGAGATTTTAAATTGATGCTAAACCTGTCCTGTAATATCGATATTTTCTTATCAGTGTTACTGCTCAATAAATCAAGCTAATAGTATTAAGTGTGAAAACAGTGACATTTTAATATTGAGCTAACTCCTTCAAATTTGATTTTAATCTCATAGTGTAGACACAGCCTAACTTTCTGGATTTATTGGGTGAGGCAAAATCAAGTAAGAGTTCACCTGCACGACTAGATCTCCCTGCAAGGGGGTGTGCCGGATCAGCCTGGCACATGTATTGTGTGTGTCCAGAATCACATCTGCTTAGTTCACAAGACAGAAATAAGTTTTTGTTGTTTCTTATTCTTGAGACACGCTACATATGGAATTCTACAAAGCTATTTAAAAGTCCTTTCAGAGCAAAACCACATTTTAAAGCACAGTGAAGGAAAACAGTCTCTGAAAAAGACCATCTTAGTTATGGTTTGTGCTGAAATGTGGAATTTTTCTGATACAGCCGCCCTAATGGGGCCTGGATATAGGAACCCCTCATGACAGATATATACAGTATTTTTGCTGACTATGGTGCCTAAACATGAGAAGGATTTTTCAGCCATAACTTCAAAATTACTAATTTTAATATGGATTTATCATAGTCCCTTAATGCTACCATAAAACATGTATTTTGGTAATTACATGCAATATTATTTTGTTATGACATAAGGAAGCGTGACCTTGGTGCCTCTTGGCTCTAACTGACAGAGGAATGCGTAAGGATTACAGAGATCCCTTGGCTCTGGTATCTACATAATAGTTTGTTAGAGTAAGGCCTCTGCTGAGCTCCTGTCTCACACTGCTCCTTCTAATCATTGCAAAATGTAGGCACAGCTAATATGTACAGAGTTATGTATTGAAACTGACTGTGTTCTTAAGGTCTATGAGGGGCTAGTTACCAAACAGAAGGTGATAAGGCATTTTTTGCTAAATCAGTGTGGTTGTAGCTGGTTGGGCTCTGTATGTTGAAGAAATAAGGTGGGAGGTAACATCTGTTATTTGACCAGTGACTGTGGATGAGACACCAGCTTTCAATCTTACACTGAGAGTCCATTAAAAGATATTCTTTCACCCATGTTGTTTCTCTCACATCCTGGAACCATCATGACTACAACAACATTGTGTACAATAGAGGGGGATAACAAATTTTGCCATCTGAAAAGGATACTCTACAATATGAAGGAAAAGGATGCAAGACGTAGCCCTTAAGAAGAGTTCTGTTGAAGTTCAAAACCTTGTCTCTCTCGCCAACAGAAGGTGGCCCAAAAATATTATTTCACCCACCTTGTCTCAAACGTCTTTCAGGCAGGAGATGCTTATCTACTGTCTGGCTACAAGTAGCTTGAGTATTGTATATTTCACAGCAATTCCCTATTTAAAGTCTGAGCAAAGTGCTAATCGCATGATTGCAGTCTGCAGTGGAGAAGGGGTTACCATTTTTTGCAGGTGAAAACAATATACAGTAAACTTTCATATCCAGCAGCCATGGGAGGTTTTCAGATATTTAAATATTCTGGATAACAGAACGGTATACCTAGGAATGCCTAGCACTAAAGAAAAAAAGATTAGATATTAAGAAACAAACAACAATGTATGCGGAGTACTTTATTAACTAACATAGTATTTTACACTGTAAACTTATGCTGTATTTATTTGTATTTACTCTACAATACTTAGCTATACTATACTTTCGCTATAATGCACTTATGGATAACACAACTAAATTTTACTTAGGGTTAAAATGCCAGTTATTTGAGAGTTCTGGATAACAGAATGCCAGATATGAAAGAGTTTACTGTATTGTTGGAACTATACCTGTGGATGCACAGGGGACAAATTGTCAGCTGGCTTGTCTTACAAACAGAAGATCACAGCCAGTCTGACTTTCTAAGGCTGGGTGAGATACCTTGGATGAGCTAAACTTTATGAAAGAGAAAAGCAGTCCAGCAGCACTTTAAGGACTAACAAAATAACTTATTAGGTGATGAGCTTTCGTGGGACAGAGCCGCTTCAGATCATAGCCATACCAGAACAGACTCAATATTTAAGGCACAGAATATTGAGTCAGTTCTGATATGCTATGATCTGAAGAAGTGGGTCTGTCCCACAAAATGTCATCACCTAATCAATTATTTTGTTAGTCTTTAAAGTGCTACCGAACTGCGTTTTTGTTTTGATGATATATAGACTTGCACAGCTCTCTCTCTGTTAGTATTTACGACAGAGAAATGTCTTATTAATTATGTTTCAGCCCTAGGAAGCATGTTTTATCTGTAACCGTTTATTTCCTTTAATTTTACTTTCATCATCTCAAATCTGTGTAGGTATGTTTACAGTAAAAACTAGAAGTTTATATAAGTTTCATGTCCTAAGTGCAGCTGTGATATATTGTTATTGTGCGAACAGAGGGGAGGGGGGATTCTGTGAGTGTCAACTAGATCATATGCTGGGCACATCAGGGCATGCTTGCAGTGTACCTATTATTCACCAGGGTTTTTGGAGGCCTGGCTTGTGTTGCCAGAGGCATTGGAGAACTGACCACAAGCATGCTTTTATATAAGGATCCCTCAAACTAAGGGCAAAGGGTAGCAAGGTCCCCCAAGAACAATAGGTACCTCCAGGGAAACATCACTGCTGGGTCTTTGAGTAAGTGAAAATCACCTTCATTGCCTAAAGAATAAAACTTCTGCCTTTCTAAAGTGTAGAAAATGAAAGCTGGGTCAAAACATAGGCATGGGTGACTGATGTGACAGTGAACAGCAGTGGAGTAATGCTGATGTGTACATCTTGTTTGAGGATTTATAAGTTAATATATTTGAAGTGACAGTTAAAGCACAGTTGTTTACATGACTTCTTGAGCATTTCTGTAATGCAGTGAAGGACACAAGAATGAAGAGATAAAAATGTGCATTGCACTTCAGATGTTCAGTGAAAAAAATCCCTTAAACCTTGGAATTTGTTTTTTAAAAACTCTCTCTCTCCAGTCAGTTTGTTATTGTGGGCTTGAGCCTGTTCCCTTTGCTCTCTGGGGCAACAAGAGCAGGTGTTATATGGTCAGGGCTATACTAAAGCTACCTGGTAGTATTATGAAGTAAAATATTGCTGTATCATATTTTTGATTCTTTGATATCCTATCAGAGGAGTTTTCCTGAGGAAGATGTTGCAGATGACAGCATCTGCTTGGAATGGCCCTGAATGTCTGATGAATGAAATTTGTGTGCCTCAGTGTAAGAAGAGACTGTTAATTAACTTAATGAACGGACCTGTAATGACAATCTGCACATTATTACCTGCCTGAAGGGAGTGTGAGTGAGGATAGGTAACTGTGAGGATTTGTGTGCAATGAGAGAGAATAGCAATTTAAACATGTTGGTGATTCGCAGAAAGCCATGGGACATTCGTCAGCCTCAAAACAGTTTCCAAATACATATTTGGAAATAAAAAGCAGTCAAGTAGCACTTTAAAGACTAGCAAAATGGTTTATTAGGTGAGCTTTTGTGGGACAGACCCACTTCTTCAGACCATAGCCAGACCAGCTATGGTCTGAAGAAGTGGGTCTGTCCCACGAAAGCTCACCTACTAAACCATTTTGCTAGTCTTTAAAGTGCTACTTGACTGCTTTTTGTTTTGATAGTGTATAGACTAGCACGGCTTCCTCTTTGTTACTATATTTGGAAATGGATGAGTTATAGGAATTGAGGATTAAATATCACCAATGTTTGCTTACAGTTCTCTTAATCAGGTTTTTGAAGCTGTTGAAACTGAAAGAGGAATATATTTGAGCCTTGCTAAAATAATTACATGTGGATTGAAATGAACTAAATGTATTGTCATTTAGCTTATCAGTTGAATTGTTTGATTCGCTCCTTATCTAACAGTGTTTTAGTATAATTAAGTGATGATTGTGAGCTAGGGTGAGTAATCAGAGTGAAAATTAGCCTCTCTTTTGCTGAATTAATCATCTGTTTACTCTGTTTCCAATCCAGTTTTTAGCTGTTCATATTCTGTTTATGAAGATTGCAACTCTTCAGCAAAACCACTGTCTTCAATAAAACAACTGTCAGAAAGAGCAGCTTTTCAAACTGAAATGTGTAATTTCTAATAGCAGTTGAATGTGCCATCCTTACTTACTTTAGGTTTGGCAAGGAAGTCATTGCATTCAGAGATTTTCCCAGCCAAAATTATGCACCCATATGGAAAACATTGACTGTTTAATTCCAGTAACGTCCTGTAATTTATGCATTTTGAATTTATGATAGAAGCCTACTATAACAAGAGGTGGTTTTCTTGGAGAAAAAAGGTTTTGAGAAAACAGATGATCTAGTGGTATGAACAAGAACTAAAATCCTAAAGTCTAATGACAGTTTTGGCACTGACTCACTTGAATGGTATTCTGGGCAAGTCATTTAACCTCTCCTTGGTCAGGCTCCCCATGTGTAAAACCTGTCCCTCACAAGGCTGATGTGTGGATTAGATAACTTAAATTGTAATTTATTACCACCACCAAATTATCTGGGATTTACTGAATTATGTTGGGGCAAAAGAACTGACTGCTGTATAGATCTGAGTCACATTACAAATGATTCACTCACTCCATGTTTCTGAATTCAGGCACTAGCCACACAACTTTGGTTTGTGTGAGAGCGATAGTGAGGTTTCTCCAAAGCTACATCTTCAGGAAATATAAGTTAGATATGGAAAATACCTACTTACAGTTGGTTCCCCACTCTGTGATTATAATGTGAAACTTTCCCTAGGGCTTGCTGTAGTCAAGTTTTAAATGAATCAGACCAGGGCTTCTGTTCCTTTCCTTGACAGACTATTCCACAGTCTAACACAAAGATAAAAATTGGTGTCAAGGCTGTTTCCCACTCTGACGCTTCAAGTGCAGAAAGTGGAGCCTGCGAGATACCTTAAAAATACCTTGCCTCTTTAGGCGTCTGCTTAAAAGCTTCCCAAGATCACAGATACTCTGAGAGGTAGCTGCCGCCACACAAGTGAGAAAACCCCTATTTAGAACCCAGAAAG
This sequence comes from Carettochelys insculpta, assembly GCF_033958435.1. Taxonomy (NCBI): domain Eukaryota; kingdom Metazoa; phylum Chordata; order Testudines; family Carettochelyidae; genus Carettochelys; species Carettochelys insculpta. Next base: position 97,072,637 of record NC_134139.1, read on the forward strand.
ACACACTTCAAATGTCTCCCAGTGGGGTAACTCTTAACCGTCCCTTAGGAGAGAGCTTGAAAACAAAGCAGAAGAAATTTAAGATGTAATCCGATAGCTGACCTTTCAGTCTTAGGCATGCATAGACACAAGTCCTTCTCTAGGACATGAGAATAAAATCAGTGCCTTTAAAAAGGTGATTTATTAACAAAACAGAAGATATACATCATAAAGCATATCTGGTTGCTAGGTGTCGCAGAACAACTAAAACGAGGTAGATTAAGGCATAGAAAATTACTTCCCTGGGATTCAGTTGAAAAGTTATTGGGGAGGGGTGTAATATCATCCAGTCTGAGAAGTCCCACACCAAACCCAAAATAAAAAAAAAAAACCTGATTGTATCCAACTAAACATTTTCTTTCTACTTACATACCTGTATGCCCAGATTTCTTTGCAGCATGAATATATACTTCATCCTTAAGAGGTAGCAGTTTGAAACCTGGTTAACAAATGTAGATTTGTTCATTGGTCAGTTAGAAAACATTTTTTATTCTTCTTGTAAAGCCAACAGACCCTGTTTTTTGGAAGAAGGGCTTGAACCTGTGACCTTAGGGGGCTAAAGCTCTGTGCCTCAACAGCAGAGGTGGCCAACCAGTTAGAAACTAAGAGCAAAATAACTGTGGCTAGAGTTCAAAGACCCATGTATTATATACTTAAATTCTCTCTCGCTAGATGTAAAAATCTCTCTCTATATAGATATATAAATATATGTCTCAGTCCCCCTTCCTTCTCCCAGAACCAGTTACCCTTAGTTCCCTGCTCTGACCAATCCCCTTCTCCTCCTCCACAGCCAGGCATCCCCAGCCCCCCGCCCCTGTAACCCGATCTCCCTTACTTCCCCCACAGCCTGCCACTCCCTCTCTTCTAACCCAAAGGACCATTACGCCTGGGACTCACCAGAACTGCCACCACCATGTTTGCTTCTCCCTCCAGCCTCTGGGGCATATGCGCAGAACAGTGGTAAGCACTCCTGATGCACAGCTCCAAGCAGGATTCACATTTCATTGATCAAAGAGCCATACGCAGCTTGAGAGCCACAAGTTGGCCGCCGCTGTTTTACAGCACGAGCTAAAACCTAGCTAACTGGCTCTCGGCTAAGGCTGTAGAATAGATTTCACTCTCCCTTGTCAGCAGTCTCAGTGCCTCTAGTATATATTCCAATCAGAGTGATTCCAGAATGGTACATTTTCCCAGTTATGACTTAATGAAGCAGCCAAGAGGAAGACAGGAGGAATACGTCAGATTTTAAAATTAATTTGAAGAGCTTGGCTGCATCTAGCCCTGACGTTGAACTAGAAATTCTGGCCCAGATCCACAACAAAATTTAAAGGCTTGGGAGTTGGGGAGGCAAACGCCAGGTTCAGGTGTTGTTGCAAACCACAAAATCCTAGTTTGGCTGCCATCTACCGTTGTAGGCATGAAAACTCACATGGCACCTATGTTCTTGCTGTAAAAATCTCCAGGGTGTCCTTGTTCCTGCATTGAGCACTTCCGCCTTACTCTAAATCTGTCTGTATGCCTAAGCTCCATACAAGTGAAGTGAGACATTTCCTGCCTCTCTCACCTGCAGGGTTGTATCCCGCAGGTCTGTCTCTCCTGCTGAAGTGTTCCACTGTGGATTATTAAAGAGTCACTAGTAGAGTCCTGCAAATCTGCAGATATCTGCTTTCTATCTGCAGATGGGGATGCAGATATCTGACCCGTGCTTGCCCATACAAATTGTGTAACTAGACCCTGGCAGGTTTGTGGATATCTGCTTTATATGCGCAGGTGTCTGAATCCGTGGGTGCAGTTATCCATGGATCATTTTTGCAGAGGAGGATACCAGTTTTTATCTGTGCAGGCTCTAGTCACGGAAGCTGGGGCATTGGACCCTGGTTTTCCCACCTTCCAGGTCAATGCTCAGACCACTAGGCAGTTGAGTCACAAGATGAGCACAAAGATGAAGTAGAACTACTGCCCTTTTTCCAGGTATCAGCAGTATATTCTCTATTACATTTTTTTCCATTGATAGACTAAAGCTAGGGCAAGCCTTTACTTCATATGGGACATGTTGAACAAACAGGAATGAAGTGCCATACGAAGATGCTATGTTTAGGAAAAGAGAGCTTAATTGATGTTAGTTCATTGTGCAGTTTCAGGGAACAGATGTATGCCTACACTTACAGCTAGGGAAGTAATTCCAGCTCAAGGAGCTGTGCTTGCCCTAACTTCGATGGAGATAGCTGTGGGAGCATAAGCAGTAGGAGGGGGCTAAACTCCCAGACAAGAATGGCTGTCATCTGAGATGAGAGTGTTAATCCATCCCACTGCTCATCCTGTGGCAGCAACACTATTTTAAGTGCAGTAGCTGAATCAGAGCTAGTGAGAGAATGTCTCTCCAGGCTGGAATTGCACCCCAGTTTAGACTGCTGCAGTACGCTATACACAGGGATAAAACAATCTCACTTCAACCACAAGGTGGCTGGTGACAGCCGATTCCCTGATTTCTCTAGAATGGTTTAAATTGAGAAGAAACACCATTTTCTGTGCTCTCCAGAGCAAGTGAAAATGAAAGAGCCTTAGGCTTTTAAAAAACTTAATTATGAAACCTTAAGTGGGAGCCAAATGTGATTGGACAGGGTGTCTTTTAATGAACCCATGGTGTTTCTAGCCCATAACATATTTGTTTCCCCCACTGAGCTGGTGTGTGTCCACATCTCTCTATGGTTTTGCAACTGTAACCACTATTTCATGTGAGGGAGCAATTACATACATGTATCAGCTTATGGCTGTTGGCTCACAGTTGGTGTTTTGTCATATTTATTCTGCTTTGCCTTGGGTTTGAGAGTCTGAAGATGATTCCCTTTGACATGTAGTTCAGGGGCAGCTTTTCTCCAAGAGCCTGCTTTGAAGAGTTAAGTTTTGGCTGGAGACAATTAACGCTAAAGACTTGCTTTAGAAGAAATACACACACACACTCTCTCTCCTATTTGCGCATGGTATAGCATGCCCTGTAGTTGAGTCCATGAACTCTTTGATATTAGATGGCTATTCAAGGGCAAGACTAATAGCATGGCACGAAAAAAAGACAAATTGATAAGTGTTATAGGTTATGTAACTTTTCCATTATGGTTCCTTTTAGTGGATTAGAAAAATTTCCCCTTGTTCTGCAGTCTTTAGGTTAGTGAAAGACATTACGAGCCTGCATTTGTCCAATTGCAGGTCATTAGGGAGTGGTCTGGGTTTAGCAGGAAAGCTTGATGTTGACAACTGACTTCTCTCCACAATCCCTGAATTAAAATTTACTGTGTGTGCTTGGAAATATTTACAGTTTCACTGTCTTCTGAGCACTTCTGTCCCCTTGCCCAGCTGAAGATCACATTCACAGGAGCAAAGCCCTGTGCTATATAAACCCACTAGTTCATGCCTAGTCTTCCTCATTCAATACTTTTGACATCAGTTCTCCTAAAAATCCATGCATTTAACTCAAAAAATCCTGCATATTGCTGTGAACTAAAAGAGAACGTTTCATAAAAGCCTGTCCTCTGTTTTCTGTGGATGTGTTTACAGTTCTGGTGAGGGGTGGGAGCTTCGATCCACAGAGGGACTTAATGTTGTACTACAGAAGGGTCTAAACTTTCTCCAGGGTTCCGTGTTGAGAACTCTCGTGAATGTTAAATTTTGTGAATATGGGGGGGGAGGGGCTCAGAGCCCTGGGGAAGCTGCAGCTCCTGGGGCCCTGCTGGTGCTCCCCCTGGGGAAGCTGTGGCTGCCAGCGTTCCAAGCCGCAGCTGCCAGCAGTCCCTGCTAGGGGAATCTGCGGCTGCTGGCGCTCCTGCCTGGGTCAGCGGCCGTGCTGGCTGCTCGCCGATAATTAAATTCACGAGCCACAGGTTCACGAATATTGAGAATACTGTACTCATCCTTGCAATATTTAACTTTTAGGTGACTGAAAAATCACTGGGGTCCACCGACCTTGAGTTAGATGCCTAAGCTCCCAGTAGAATGCCTGAGGGGGAGAGGGGCATCCAAACATTGGGCCCACAAAAGCCAGCTTGCTTGGTAGCGAACCGCCTAAACTAGCCCCTGGGAGATAGCTATGTCCTAAGCCCTGCCTTCCTCTCAGAGAGCAGAGCCTATAACTGCCTGAGAGCCATAGACACAGGCGGCTGAGATGTCAAGCCAGCCCAAGCCATTGTGATAAGAAAATATAATGCAAGGATTAATGAACTTCTTACAGTTTATCCTTATGCCAGGTCATAGTAAAATCTTCCTGTGCCTTTACTGAAACACAAGAGCTATTTATCATTACTTTCAGACATATGAAGAAAAGTACCCTGCCTGAATACATTTTTGTTTAATTATATGAATATTGAAGCTAGACAAGGAAATTCCAAGTGGCTTCTGCTTTCTGTTACCCTAGGGACAAGTAAGTGTCAGGAAGATAACCCTTCGTCGGCCATAAAACCATGTTTGTTTACCCCTGAAAGCATTATCCAAACTCAGAAGAGCTGCATTCTAAACCTTACCTTGCGTTAGCTGTCTAGGCCTGTTTCTCTTATCCTTTTCTCAAAAGCTCAGTGGTGTAGAATATTTGATAATTTTAGTTGTAAAACTGCACCTGATAAACAATTTGGTCTAAAGGACTTCAAGATAGCAGCACTGAAGAGCCATATCAACCCATAAAACCTAAGAGTAAAGTAAGCCTGCACACTCCTTTGCGGGGGAAGGGGGACTCTAAGCAAACTAAGGGTAGTCATATGAGGGACCCTCTTTGTCCTTAACATCTAGGCAGCTCGCTGCTTCCCGCCTGTGGGTAGCATCAACCTCTATATTTTTACAGCTTTCTAGTTCCGTGTTGGTCGTTATGGCTCCCATGCTCCCCTCTCTACCCTGGGATTTCCTGTAAGAAACCTCAGATGGTACTGCTGCTGTTTCAGCTCTTTTATGCTCATGGAATTGCTTCTGCAGCTGCTACCGTGCAACTTCGGCAGTAGGTTTACATTTTTTCCTCCTTTAGGAAGACAAGGTAATTTTGGGTGCAAGCCCTCTCCTATCAGAATAATAAGCAGGAAACTGGGCAAATCAATATTCAGTTTGCAGCCACTACTGAGGAAAAGCCGACAGGGAAGAATTTGGTGAGTGTTTTAAGAGTCCCTTGGCTTTCCCTCTGATCTGCAGTAGCATATTGGGAAGTGAAGCCTACCACATGGCAGCTAAGCTGTTTATTCTGTGAATCTGACAGACAATCAATGTTCATATGGAATCTATGAAAAAATATTAGTGTGCGACTGAGAACAGTCATTAGAGGTTAAGTGATTTATGCTTCTCTAAATTCTTACAAAAAGCCAGAATTTTTTTGTGTGTGTAGTAAACATCAAGCCAGAACCAAAAGCAAGACTCCATAATTCCTTTTCCAGTGACACGTTTATGTAGCAGAGCAGCATCACAAAGGATAAGAAGTTTGTTCTGAAGGCAGATTTTTAACTTTACAGATGATTAACTCGGACCAACTCACAATAAGACCTTTGAGAATTGAGATATTGCTATATGCTGAAATAGGGAATCAGGCTGTTAAAACAAACATCTACCTCACCAAAAGGAAAGGACAGTGGTGACTGAGATGACAGTGGTAGCAGCCCAACATATTGTTCCCTTTCCCTAAATGGATTCAGCACATGAGTGCCATTGTAGTCACTAGGTGCTAGTCTCTTAAACTAAGGCATTTCTAGAAATCCCACTAGGCACAGACTGCTGTGATGCACTCAGCTGGTTCTGGTTGCTCCTGGAACCAGTCAACAATGATTCAAAACAAATCAGCAAAAAAAGAGCAGAGTCTGTAAACAGAATCAAAGACTCAGATCCTCTGGGCATTGAGATCTGTTTGCCTTAGAGTTGCCAGCATCTGGTTTTCTAATAGCATGCCCAGTTGAAAAGGGACCCTGGCAGCTCACTGACCAGGCTGCTGAAAGTCTGGTCAGCAGCACAGAAGGGCTAAGACAGGCTTCGTGCAGCTCCCAGAAGCTGATGGCATGTTCTTCTGGTTCTTAGGCTTCCCTGTTCCGACTCCACAGCTCCCACGGGCCAGGATCTGTGGCCAGTGGGAGTTGTGGGAATGGCACCTCTGGGCATGGGTAACATTCAGATCACCCTGTCTGTTCCTGGACCTAGGGGTGACAGGGACATGCTGGTTGCTTCCAGGAGTCACTTGAGGTAAGTGTAAGGTGACCATATTCCCCTAGGCTAAATACAGGATGTTGTGGGGGTGGGAGTCCATTGAAGCCACAGAAATGTGGTTTTTGAGGAGGATGTTGCGTATTCCATGGACAGCTAAGAGGACGAATGATTCCATTTTGATTGAAGCACAGTGTAGGAGATCGTTGCTAGTGAGAACAAGGACAAGATAGGCAAAATTTATAGGACATGTAATGAAGCAATTAGGACTTTGATACCTAGCAATGATGCAGAAACTAAATGGTAAACAGGGTAGGGGTAGGCAGCAAGAAAAATTATGGGATAGTGTTACTTCCTGGTTACCGCACGGAAGCACTGTAAAAATGCTAGGAAGCACTCAGAATAGACAGGGGTGGAGGGCCATGAGTGCCTACACCAGCTGACATGGCACTTAAGGAAGGAAGGAAGGAAAATAGGACAGATGGTTACCCTGCATCAGGCAATGGCTGCACCCTTCTTCCCACCCAGACACCACCTCCAGCCCGCTCCTGAACCCCCACCCACTGCTGCACTTTGCCTCCCACCCAAACCTCAGCCCACTCCTGTGTGATCTCTCCTAGCCCGAACCCTTACACCCCTGGGAGACAAACAAGCCTGCAGCAGGTTCTTCAGGGCTTGGTGCTCCATACTCCAGAGGGGACTCTGGCTCTATGCCAATCAGAGTTCCAGGGCGGCAGGCTCCGGCCCTGGCCCTGTGATGCAGCAAGGGCTGGAGGTGGCTCCACCCTAATGCCATGCAGGGCTCTGGCCCCAGGTCTGCAGCAAGGGCCGCCCTAGTAGGGCTCTAGCCCCAGCTCCACCCCAGCCCTGTGGTGCGACTCCGGGAGGTGGGGCTCTGGCCCTGCAGGAGGTCTGGGGAGCCCCAGCATGATACAGGGCTCCAGCCCTGGCCCAGTGATGTGACGGGGCGGGGCTCTGCCCCCACACTGTGGAGGGCTGTGGCCGCAGTAGGGCTCTGGCTCCACCCGAGCCCTGTGGCAGGGACAGGGGGTGGAGGGGGCTCTGGCCTTGGCCCCAGCCCTGCACTGCAATGGCCCCAGCTCCCCTGTTCCCACCCCCCTCACCTCTGTCCCCAACCCAACCAGGCACCTGAGCAAGACTGGGGCTAGCATTGGCCTCCCAGTGGTGCAGCAGGTGGGGAGCTACATTTTAAAATGGTGGTAGCCAGAAAAAAAGCCCTGTAATTCTTCAGCCAGCATAAGGTCACCGGAGAGGACCAAATACAAGACAATTAGTCCCATTTAAAAATTAAATCAGGATGCCTTTTTGGCTCCCTAAATACAGGACTGTCCCACCTAATACAGGACAGATGATCAGCCTAGGTAAGTGGCACCCTGCCATGAGCGCCCTCCTGCATCCTGTCATCCAGCCTGGAATCACATCCTGCACCCCAAATCCTTCCAGCTGCACTCTCAAATCCACATCCTCTCCTGCATGCTAATCCCCCATCCACATCCCATCGTGGTGCCACCTCTGATGCCCTGAGCCCCTCATTTCTAGCTCCAAACTAGAGCCCACATCCCCAGCCAGCGCCATCACTCCCTGCCCCACCTCCACAAACCTGTGCTTCATCCAAGTGAACATAAGCAAGGTCTGGAATGAGCCAGGGTGGGACAAGGGTGTTTGACTGGAAAGTTGGCAACCCTAATTCCCCTCCCTTGCCCCTCCCAGGCAGTTATTTGGTAATCCAGTGCCAAGTCACTCTGGCAACTCAATTCCTGGTGATTTCCATGAGAGCAGAATTGGGCATGTCAATACCACCTGATATTGAAATGAGACAGTGTCACTATTCCATTTCATTTCCAGTTTATTTACATGCAGAGGAGTTGGAGGTAGGGTGACCATCTCCTTTCTAACATGGATTTTTTTAAATATTTAAAAGTAAATAGGAGGCCCTGGAAATCTCATTTCTTCACTCTTTGCTGACTCCCAAAGCTTTATGCTTGGTGTGAAGCTGACTCTTCTTCACTAGAGACAATTTTGATTGATGCCACTGATATTAAAGAAATTAACAGTTCTCTCAAATTCGAAAATGTTTTTATTCAATACTGTATGACAGTGGTTCAGCTTATTTACAGTTAGTCTCTTGTGCCACAAAAAGAAAAACATATGAATGAAAATTCCTTTTGCAATCTATTAAGCATGTAGAGGAATTGGCAATTTGTCAATGTCTTGCCAGGCTCAGGCCTTAGAATGGGCTCAGGCCCTTCACAGCAAAACCAATATTTTCTATGAAGCATTTAGAATACTTGCAGATACTGTGAAGTCAAAGGCAAAACTTAAGTCTAGCAACTGCTATAAAATATATTGCAAAGCTTAGCCCACAGGCCTGTGACTGAAAATTTGTAATAGTGATCATTCAAGACTCCCAGGCCAGCAGCTTTTAAGTCAACCAGAAATTAAGTTGTAGTTGCTGTTGACCTTCTTCTTGCCTCTGTGATGTGCAGTTCTCTTCAAGAGTTTAAGAAACTGTAGTTTGTCACTGTAGAAATCACAACATAACCTAATTATTAGCTCTCTTTCGTAGCTTAACATTTTTAGCAATGACCAGGATGTATAGTACCATGTTCAGGGGAAGTTATTTCCTCTTAAAACATTTAGGCAGGGTTTAAAGTTAAATGAACATTGCAAAAATCTGTCTGTCAAGGAGGTTTAGACTTAATTTCTTACAGAACAAAGTAACTGCTTTGAGATGTCATACAGTAATTTATGCCATCCACCAGTACAGAAATCCTAGCTAGGACTGCCCTCCTGTGGCAAAAGGATGCACAACCTTATTTCATTGCGACAAGTGAACAGGACCAAGTACTATATAGCATACAAGGCTAGGCAACAGGCAAACTGCAGACCCAGTGATCTGTCCCAACTCAGTTTTCTACCCTTTCTTTCCAAGGTAGAGGTCCCACTGACTTATGACTTGTATTATAAAATTATTCATGTAAACACATTCATTTTAATAAAGCAAAATGCTTATTGTTTGCTCAAATTTGAAGTGATCCAGATTACTCAATAACATCTTCAGTATTCACCAACCCTGCCCCATGTTTATATGATCAGAAATGTTTTCTTCCAGGTCCTCAATAAGAACAAATCGTTGTGGTACCTCACTAGACACACACACACACTATAACGATTTGCCATATACAATTGAATTTTGAGACCTATAAAATCACAGTGGATTAAGTGGACTAAAAACTGGCTAAAAGCATTATACAGATGGCAAAAGTCAAGCACAACAATATTTGGAAAAGCCAGATTTATGGTTCTCTGTGCATTCTTAATTCTGCTTCTTGTGCACTAAATAATCAAGGATTATGTGGTAAACCAGGGTGCCCTGACCTCCTCCCCCCTCATGGGAGCCCATCCCCCAAGGATTATTGAGGGAAGGGGAGCCTGGTACAGGTCAGTAGTAGTGGTTTGGCTCCTGCACCTGCAGCAGTGAAGGGAGACAGGGAGAAGCAGAGTGCACTCACAGCAAACGGCCAGATTCTCCCCACCTCAGCCCGAGCTGGAATGCATTGCAGCTTCAGCCTGGGTTGGCCTGTGAGTCTAAGATACATGTGGTAAATAACGTAACTGAAGAGTATATCAGTATGTACCCACACACACAAAGCCTTATTTAAGGTTGTACTGCACAATAAATCTGACATTTCATAACACTTGGGTACTTGACCTTTCAACTCCAATAATAACCTCCCCCCCATCCCCAGGAGGAAGTGTGTTGTAACAGAATTATAAGGGCAAGTAGCAATCCCATCAGACAGCAGCAAGATCTACGTTCTACACCGTAACAGACTGCTGCCACTTGACTTACACACCTATGTTATCATAAAAACAGCTGGCAGAAACTTATTTCAGAGGGATCCTAGAGACGGTCAGCTGAAGGGGATTGTGAGGAGACCCCAGGCTGGCTTGTCTTCTTCCCCTACCCTTGAGATTAAGACAATGCCTGTCATCTGTTATGTACGAGGGAAGTCGGGGGCAGCACTAGATTAACCCATTGTGATCGGTAGGTGCACAGTACAGGGGAGCTTAGCTCTGTCCCTGTCTCCTTAGGATTTCCAGACCACGTGCCAGGTCTAAGGGAAGCACAGCCTGGATTTTATTTCCTTTCTCCAATTCCTTAATCCAGCTCAGTTACATACAGCTAGTCTTAGAATGTGTGTGTAGTGATTTTGGCACAGTGCCAAAACCTGCCTGGCAAATTCAGGGTAAGAGGGATTTAATTGCTCAGCAAAAGCCGATTTCAGTTGGTGATACAGCTTGTGGCTAGACATACCCTATATGTAGGGATTTGCCAGCAGCTTTCCGTAAAATACTTTGTAGTTTCATACTGCAGCATTCTATGTCATTCCCCTGGAACAGACTGGAAACTGTGCCATAGCCTCAAATATCCTGTGTTATGGTTTTGTTGTGTTTTTTACTAACCTGAATATGACCTGCAATACCCCTCATTTCATGTCATGTTAAATTTTAATGATTGGCTAAAATCGATAGTGTACTGCAGACGTTAGTGTTTAAAATGTGTAACTATTGTAGAAGCTACAAGAAGAAACCTGGAAGCTTCAGGGAATATTAGGGCTTCTGAGCAGCTAGGGAAGATGAAAAATGCAATTTATACTTGAACATCTGGATGTTAAGTACCCAGTAGTTTAACATTTGACAGTCAAGTTGACATTCTCTTTCAAAATACGTACTCTCCTGGGATGAATGGGGCAAGTTCACACCGCTCAAAGCTCTTACTACTTTAGGTTGTCTCCAGCCTCAGGAAAATATCACTGCATTAACTCTTATATTTGGTCTACATTTGGAAAGGTTTTCATCACATCTATAAAGGCCAGAAGCAATCTTATAATTGAAAACTAGAGGTGATATCCGCGAATCAACAGCCACCAAATCACAGCACACACACTGCCTTGATTGTATCAATATTCAAAAATGCCTCTAACTCGATAGTACAGAAAAAAATAGACATTTGGTCTCTTCAATTATTAGAAATATCACTAGAGAAAATTGACAACGTATATTTTGCAAAATGAGTTATCATAATTCTCGGTCTATAGTTCCTTGGCTAGCTTAGACTCTTTAGCTGCATCTACACTAGCGTTTTGTTGGAACTTTTGTCGACAGCCTTCTGCCTCTCCCCAGTGAGACAGAATGCCTTTCTTGACAGAATCTGTCAATAAAAAAGCCATGTGGACTCCCTGGGGGCACTCCGTCAACAGACTGGGCTTCCGGGTAATCGGGCAGTCCTGCCTGCTGTGCTCCTGGTCGGCCATTCTGTCAAGAGAGTGGCTGGGCAGTCCAGCCAGTCTTTTGACAGAGCGGATCACTTTTTTGATTTTCTTTGCTGTCTGTCTGCAATCTGTTGACAGAAGTTTTGTCAGAAGTCATCTGACAGATGCAGCCAGTGTTTAAGGCCAGAACAGACAACTAGATCATCTAATTTGACTTCCCATATATCACAGGCTACTGAACACCCCCTGCTTAACAGAATTAGGCAAAGTGCTATAATGCTAGAAAGAATTAATTAGTGTGTGCCACAGGGAGAGGATAGCAAGGACTGAAGTACGCCAGTGCCTGAGGCTGCTGCAATGGCAGATTAAGTGAGATATCCCCAAATGATCCAAGCAAGTGATCCATACTCTATTCTGCAAAGAGGGTTACTTCCTGGCCCTGAATATAATGATCCAATGTACCCCAAGTTTGTAAGCTGGACCCACCTGCTGAGTCAGAGGACCACCTCATTGCTTCAAATGTCATCTCTCTAGCTGTGAACGTCATTGATGCTTCACCGGAAAGAGAGAGAAACCGGAATACACTGTGGGAATAATGCATATCATGAGGAAACTTTCTGATGTCATCTCCTGACTTTTGTACAAAAATGCATTTACACATATTTATATATTTTCTGGTCCCCTGTTTATGTTTAGTGTATTCTGGATAAGTTTTAGGATTCCCTGTCCAATAGTCAGCTCCATCCTTCCACATGTGTGCAGGTTTGCCTGCTCCAGAACCTGTTACTGGTACAGTCCCTCTGTGGAGCATATTGAAGGACATATATCAGACAAAAAATTGATTTGAATATATCCAAATTGCTGACAAATGCACAATATACAGAAATTAAAATGTTCTCAAAGCACAATACACAAGAATTTTCAAATGAGATTATATTTGTCAGATAGGGAACACCTTTCAGATTTGAGTAACTGGGCACTATTCAGTATGAAGAAACCAGACACATAGATCATATTCAGTAGGAAAAAGATTAATTTAAAAAAACCCAAGTCAGTTTGATACCCTTCAGGAGAAATTTGAGTAGTTTATTTTGCCCAGTCAGAGCCCTTCAGCAGAATGAGACATTCATATACACATATGAAAATTTTTCTGAAACATTAATGTATAATACCTTTTTCATTTAAAATACCAGCTGCACAGGTATTTTTATTTACAAAAATATTCCATACTTAATTTGATCTGTTTTGTTATGATGACAGTTTAATTCAAGTACAAGAAAAATAACTACACAATCTAACATATTTGTAACAGTACAATTTGCAATTCATATGAAACGATAGTTTTAGACAGATGGATTTTCAACCTTACCTAAAATGCATTTCCCAGTAATCACCCTCAAGAGTTAGTGGGGCTTCGCAAGATTTAATGGAAAAACAAACAGCAAGGAACAAAAAAAACCCTCAAAACCACCACACACACGTACAAAGGTATACATAAAGCTAGAACTATACCACAAGCATGCTTACCCCAAAAGTGGGCAATATTAGAAAAAATTACTGTGTTTTTCATTGTGCTGGTAGAATGAAGCAGTAGCATAACTAGAAAGCAGCATGTTTCTTGTAGTTCTAACCACTGAACCACAATGGAAGTTCAGGTCTACAGTAGCTTAGTACTGTTTATTTACATTTTAAAAAGGAAATATTTAAAATATGTCCCCCACCCTTGCATTGCCTGTTGCTGAATAATATTGGTGCTCCATATACAACTTATTACACATTTTAAACAAAGAAAGTTTGATGTCTCTGAATCATTCTTAACTGGAATTACACAACACAAATTAATAAAAAGGCATGCAACTGTCAAAAGAAATACTACAGTTGCATGACAAACTTTTTTGAAGTTTTACCTTTGAAAATTAAAAGTAATACTGATTTAGTCACATTTTGCATTTGATTTTCTGATTACCCCTCTACCTTTAAGTACTCACTGGATCTCTGGGCCTGGAATTCATTACCTTTTCCTGAAGTATAAAACATTCCAAAATACTCTATCCTGAAATGTTAACCAAAATACAGGTTTACCCTATATCTATACAAGACACATGATGACAAGAATGGGCATAATTTAAACTTAACTCTGCTTTTCTATGTAAGTTAAACTGTCAAAATGGAAACAGTTTAAATCAGTTGAGCTGCTCCACATAATCATGTGCTTTATCTTCACCCCCGCGTCAGTTCATTTCTATCTGCAAAGTTACTTGAAATGTTTGTAATGGCAGCAAAGTCATTAAAACCACAGGGAAAGAGTCACATAAGACTATATCAGAAACTAGCCAGGACAGGGGAAAAGGGCAACTGAGAAATTACTCTGTAAAGAAGGCAATCATCTCACACAGTTCCGCACACCAAACAACACTGCAATTGCAAGACAGTTTCCACACAGGTAAGTCAAACCATGAAGAGAGAGAGGAGGGCACTTCAGCCATAGACAATATGCGTTTAAAAACATTCTGAACACATCATATTGATCAACGGGTAACAAAACTGATAAACCAAAATTAGTGAACTATAAGAGGAAAAATTTAATTGACAAAAAACATACAACTCCTATTTAATATTTGGAAATTTATTAAAAAAGCTGAAAAAAATATCTGAAAAACTATTTTTATGTATCTATCTTAAAACAAACAAAAATTACAGTAAATATCCACAAAAGAGCAAGCTGCAGCTATTGAAAGAAGTATTACAATTAGGTTTTGGGTGGTGTATATATATATATTTTTTTTTTTTTTCTTTTTTAAAATAAAACCTTCCCTTCCCCATGATAAGGAATAATTTTAGAATGTTCCAAAAGAAAGGTTAGAGAAAGTATGATTCATTTTTGCAGAATTTTTCTTAAGATGAAAATGGACTTTTTGTAAAGTAATTGTATCTCCATATGAGATATGAATTTATTTCTTATTATAAGCTTAAAAATAACTTTGTATGGATAATATACATACTTTTTAAGTACTTAAACTTTAACACAAGTTTTTTTTTAAATTAAAGGTAAAAGTATACATATATAAAATTCTTTTAAAACTAAAAGTACATTTTATAACAGTATGTATAAATATAATCAGATTATCACTATATGATCTTGAAACAAACCTGAAAGAGTTGTATCAATTTAAAAACCACAGATGCTGACACACAGTAAGTGCCTTTCATTAGATTCTATATTGTATATATTTATATTCACAATGTTTGCTGATAAAAAAGCACACACTTCCTAAACTATATTCTAAACAGTAATTATCAGCAGTGATGACTAGTCTGTTTTGAGCACTGTGTATTGTATGCATATGTTTATATACAAAAAATGAATCTCAACTACTGAAATATGGAATGTAAAGTTGAGGAATAAAATACCAAGCTTCAATTAAAGTGCAGGAAATTATTTCAAGTTTAAAGTTCAGGTCAGATCAGTGCTATTTATTAAGTGAGAAAAAAATTCATTGCAAAAAAAAAAAAAGTCGCCTTTGGATATAGCTTTCTAATGGCAAGGAATACCTCAACCAAAAACTATGGAACAGACAAGGAATTGTATTGTGAATTAGTGTGGTATTTCTAACTGGCCATTTTCCAAAGAACATATCTTTCTTGAGATGCCGGTGGTGTAAAAGTTTCAGACTTATTTTGATTATGCTTATGTTTATATATAACATTCAGAAAAAATACAATTTGGCAGAGCTTTTAAACTCAAAGAGATGTTTCTTCAGTTTAAATTAATTAAATTAAATGTGATACACAATATTTAACATAAGAAGCAGCAGTTTCTTGCACCTCCATAAGAGAGAGAAAAAATTAATAGTACAATTGTATTTTGACAATTTTCAACATACGCACAAAAAATCAGTCTAAAAGTGGTGTCTTCCCCTCTGTTTCAAGTTCAGGTTCACTGTATAAAATGATTTGTCCACTAAATGCAAATAAAATGCCACATACATTCTGTATCACAAACTTCTTTGTAAAGAAAAAAACACTGACAAGCAACATTTGAGGTTAAAAAACAATTAAAATCGTCTGTGGTCCCTATAATTGACTAAAGAGCCATTGTGCATTCATTTTGTAAGCAATGATCATTTCACTGATTTTTTCAAACTAGCTTATATACCAGACATGTGACAAACGAACAATGCCAATGAAAATGTGAAACAGACATTTTCCCTGATCAAGCATATGCTTTCTCATTCCTTCCTGTTTTGCTTTGCTTACTGTCTGTCAAATGTTTCTGGGAAGACTAAGCAAGACTTTCCTCTTAATCTGATGGCAGTTTCAATGGATCTGACAGCATGATTTGTTCAGAAGCACTGCTAAGAGCATCTCTCACAATGAGTGCGCAGAGAAGCTTCTTAGATTCCTGTTGCTCTGAAATGCAGTCTATCTCCATTGGATTAAAGTAAAAGAACACATTTGAATTTCAGAAATATGGAAAAATTAAACCACCACTTCAGAACTTCTTTTTAAATTGATCTCATGTAAATTAATCTGGCTTTCTGCTGCTGGATTGCAAGCAAATACAAGATCAATTTATTGAATATACATTCGGCAAACTGCAATTGCAAAAATGAAATCGGTAACATTAACATACAGAAGAGATTAAACAAATGTGTGGTTAACTGAACTAAATAGGTGGAGCTAATATAATCCCTGTCTAGATGGAGAACGATCAAGCATTGAGAATGCTTATTAGCATTTTCTTGTCCACATCTGTAACTGCTTTGGCGCATCACTTTTTTTCCTAACAAAAACTTAAACATAGTCAGACTTTTGTTGTTTTGATTTGCGCGATACAGCACAAAATGGCAGTACATGCACTACACCCTCAAGCACGGACAAACCAAAAGGCAGTCAGTCAGTGAATGCCATTAACAACTTGCTCACCCCCAAATAAAATTAAGTTAATTCACCACTTTGTAGACAATTCTGAACATTTTCCGAGACAAAACTGAATTTTTGGAACTGTATTAAGAATGTGTAACTTTTGCCTCTTGCATCTCTTAAATAGTAAGCCAAGTTACTGTAAACTTGCATTCCTATGACAGCATTTTCCAATTAGATCTAAACATACCAAATTTTGCCCTGGGAATACCTGAAGAAGAGTGCATGACAAAAATAGAGCTAAGGTGCTAGGAGGAAGTTATTTTAATGAATCAATATAGGAAACTTTTCAGTTGTTTTTCTATAACCATTCCCCTTTGCAAAATGCAATTAGTTACTATTTCTAATTTGAGATTAAAATAATGGAAATCAACCAATTTCTACAATGCACATATTTTCTTCTAAGAGATTCTTTTTCTTTATAACTCTGTTCATCCCTACAGTTACGGCTTTGGTGCAGCAGTCACAGGCTAACACAATAAGCTGCTTTGACAGAACACAACTGCTCACATATTTCCTGCCCACATTTAAAGTGATCCTCCACTTCCTGAAATAATGAGTACGTCTTTGCTGTTTGCAAAACAATTTTTAGTAAATGGGTCTGATACGAAAAGCAGACTAAGTCCTATTTAAAGTGTGTCTTCAATGTTTGAACCTACTAAGATACAGAATTGTACTGTAGCTCTACAGATTTCAGAAAAACTAAAAGACTGATTACTTAAAATTAGACGCTTGCCCTTATCCTTGAAACAGTATCTTCACTGAGTTTAAAACTGTTTCAAACCTGAGTCCAAGGTTATTTGATCTGGTAAAAGGAACTGAAGGGGTTAGCCACAGTTTTTGCTTAGAACTGCCACAACAATTTTAATTAAGTGGCTATATAAAGATAGTCTGTTAAACATTTATAAAAAAATTCAAAGGATGAATGAAACCCAAAGCCAGTGCTAAAGAGTTTACAAACAACTAACAATTAGTGGTAGTGGGCCTTTTTGAGGGCAGGAAGGAGATTTAGCTGAATGAAAGAAGATACATAAGACACTGAAGTAATCTCACCACAATGGAGATATTTTCACTTTTCACATCGCACAGCCATAACACAAATGAAAACTCCCAGCATGAAACGCAATGCAGTCATATTATTCACTTGATTTTTTTTAATGCAAAAACGACAACCTTTGTTTTGCACATGACAGTGTATGATGTGAATACAAGAATACTAGATCAGGGGTCCAAGAAGAGACAGAACAGGTCAACTATGTTATACATTTTCAATATGGATCTTCCAAGCCTTCCAGATTGTCTCATCAGATGATCACAAAAAGCGTGTAACTTCTTCAATAAAAAGGGAAGGTGGGATTGAGGGGTGGGAAGGGTTCATGACAGCCAGCTATCAATAGTTCAGTACGACAAACAACTTTATTCCAACTCTTGGACCCCTGATTTATTGCCTCTCCTCACAGGAGGGTGAAACACTGGCAGCAGTTACAACACCACAAACTTTTGGCATATGACATATTAACACAGGATTGATCCTGCCTCGCCACTGCCCTTTTTGTATCTTTCCCCTTTGTCTTTCTTCTCCAAATATCCTGTCACCTGTTCTGTTCCCCAGCTTTGAGCAAACCCACAGCTATGACAAATGCTTGAATTCATGTGTGTCTGTTTTAAATACAATGCTCCTCAGTTAAAGCCATATGACTGAGGTAAAACTGTAAGATTTGTGCTAGGAAACACCACTATCCAATAGACAGTGAATACTCCTCCAACGCCAATGGTCCTGCAGAAATTAATTAAAAGAAAAAAAGGGCTTCTCCCTTCTTCCAGATGAAGTTATCTAATTTGGATGTGTATTGTCAGAACTGGTACCACTTCTTATCTTTGTACTTCATCATCATCTAAAAATAAATAAAAAAGCACAGGTATAAGTTCAATTAACATTTTCATGCAGTGCCCCTGATATTCAGAAATACAATCAAATAAAAGATGATCAATTCTTTATTTTTTTTCCACATTGTGATGGACTGCTTTAATAAAAATAAAAGCAGATTTCATCCCAAAGCTGCCAATAGTGAGTCTGCAGCTACCCTTCTAGCTCCTGACTGTGGGTCTGACAAGCACGACAAGGACATGAAAATTCAGTGGCAGGTAATGGACTAGGCAGAGACCTGGAGGGCCAACAATGAGGGTCTGTTCCTGGTGGTTGCTCAGAAGGATCAAAGCGAGATTTCTGCACCTGTCTGTATGCAGTTGGTCTATTCCAGTGTTCTTGAACTTTGATACTGGTGACCCCTGTCACATAGCAAACCTTGGAGTGGAACCCTCTTATAAATTTAAATCACTCTAATATACTTGACATGATAATAAATGCTGGAGGTAAGCAGGATTGGGGTGGAGGCTGACAGCTTGTGCTCCCTGTAGGTCCCAACCCTCAGTTTGAGAACCCGAGTCTATCTGCATTTAAGGTCCTCAGGGCTCACGTGTAAATAAGTGTAAATAGAACGTGTACATAATGGAAAACATTGTTAAGGTGCCTGACTCCAATTTCTTTAGCAATGGAAACTAACCTGCAGTATCCGCCACAATGCATGCCAGATAGGTGCAGCTCAGTCCTGTACCAAATTCCTATATGGTGAGGCGGGTGGTTTCAATATCAGAAATATTGTCAGCTTAACCATTAGGGGAAAACATAATGTTTGATAGGAAAACAAAGGAAGTTTTAACTATTTCTCATACTGATTCCCACTTCTTGACCATCTGTTCTTTTTCAGTGAACACTACATTTAATTGCACAAATTAACAATTCTGTTGTACAATGTTGATGCGCTAAAAGGACTCACCTCATGGGCATGTTTCGAGAAAGAATCTGCACTACTTAGCATAGCAGCTGTTCTTTCATCCAGTTCTCCTAGTTTCTGCCCTCTTTCATCTAGTGCCATCCTAGCTCGTGCTAGTTCACCAATTACTCCAGATGCTGCTCCTTTAACACCTTCAATACCACCAGGCCCAGGGATATGCTGAGCAAGACTTCTTGATGCCTTTCCAGATGCCGATTCTCCAACTAGGTAGATTCAAAGAACAAGATACTCAAAACAGAAAAATAAGGCTTCATATTCCTGAAAAGTTAATCAGTTTCTAACATTACAAACTGTAACTCCAACTTAAAAGCAGAAAAAAACTAGACTGACCATTTAACTCAAAATAAGAATTTAGTTATTCTGTTTGAATAAAACAAAAAATACTATTGCTTAAAAATGCTATTAACCTCACATCACCTGCTATTGTAAAATTACTGTGTTTTTTCATTAACCAAAAGAGGTGCCAAATTACTTTTCACTTCGGACACCAAACATCTGGGCCAGATCTATATGGCATGTTAGCACAGTGCTGCTGCTGGTAGCGCTATGCTAACGACAGTTCATGAAATTGCAAATGGAAGACCATTTGCAAATTCGTGCAACTAATTAGCATAGCTGTGTGAGATTATGCTGTCAGCAGGGCAAGTGCCAACAGCACAGAGGCCATGTGGAAGTGCCTCTGCTGGCTAAACCCCACTCCGTCACCAGTCCCTTATGCACGTCCACATGGATTCTGTATTTCTGGCACCCCCCACACCGACAGCAAAATTTCATGCGGCTATGCTGATTAGCTACATGAGTTTGCAAACTGTCCTCCATTTGCAATTTTGTGAACTGTCTCATTAGCATAGCGCTGTGTTAACAGGCCATGTAGACGTGGCCTTAATGACAGACCCGAGTAAAATCATACTGGTTATCTGGTATTTGAGATATTCACTTTATCAGAGAAAAATATTTTATAATCTGTTTAAGGCTTATCTTAAGGAAATAAAATAGTATCAGATATGAAAATTGCTTGTAATTTCTAGAGCATTATTTTTAATATTTTCATATTAAATTCACATTTCTGGTTCAAAGGGTTGTTGCAACATGTTGAGATGTTCTGGTCATATTTTAAATTTTCATACTGAATTCATCTTATTCTAGTTAATGATATAGGATAATATCACTGAGTGCTTATAAGAAGAATGGCATGAATGATTTGTTTTATTTAGTTTACAAGCAGGACCTGTAGAGATACCTACAGTGAAAACCACCAATCTGGAGACATGTTCAAATACTAATATAACTCATGAAACGTCTAGCTTTCATGCAGAGTCATAGAAATTCATAGTGGAAATTAGGAGAAATTACAAAAGATGTATATAAGCAAACAATACATGTCTGCATGGGCAAGATTAGAAGGCCAAGACACAGAACAAGCTCAAATGAGGTAGAGACATAAAGGGTAACAAGAAGTCATTCTATAAAATATATTAGAAGCAAGAGGAAGACCAAGGACAGCATAGGCCCATGACTCAGTGAGCAGGGAGAAACAATATCAGGAAACTTGGAAATGGCAGAGGTGCTTAATGACATATTTGTTTCAGTCTTCATCAAGAAGGCCAATGCAGAAATGCCTAACATAATGTATGTTTGTGGGTAGGGGGCAGGTATAAAGAATAAAATACATAAAGAACAAGTTAAAAATTACTTAGAAAAATTAGATGTCTTCAAGTCACCAGGGCCTGATGAAATGCATCCGAGAATACTTAAGGAGCTGATAGAGGAGGTTTCTGAGCCTTTAGCTATCATCTTTGAAAAGTCCTGGAAGTAGGGAGAGATTCCAGAAGACTAGAAAAGGGCAAATATAGTGCCCTTCTATAAAAAGGGAAAAAAAGAACAACCCAAGACTACAGACCAGTCACTAACTTCTGTGTGGGGAAAGATAATGGAGCAAATAATTAAGGAATTCATCTGCAAACATCTGGAAGAAAATAAGGTGATAGGTAACAGCCTGCTGGGATTTGTAAAGAATAAATCATGCCAGACCCATCTGATAGCTTTCTTTGACAAGATAACAAGTCTTGTGGATAAGGGCGAGGCGGTGGATGCAGTATACCTAGACTTCAGTAAGGAATTTGACGCAGTCTCTCATGATCTTCTTATCAATAAACTAAGCAAATACAACTTAGATGTGGCCACTATAAAGTGGGTGCATAACTGCCTCGATAACAATTCTGAGAAAGTAGTTACTAATAGTTCACAGTCATGCTAGAAGGGCATAATAAGTGGGGTTGTGCAGGGATCTGTTTCGGGATTTAGATATTGGCATAGAGATTATGCTTATTAAGTTTACAGATACCACCAAGCTAGGAGGGGTTGCACCTGCTTTGAAGGATAGGCTCAGAATTCAAAATTATCTGGACAAACTTGAGAAATGGTCTGAGGTAAACAGCATGAAGTTTAATGAAGATAAATGCAAAGTACTCCACTTAGGAAGAAACAATCAGCTTCATACCTATAGAATGGGAAGCCACTGTCTAAGAACAAGTATCATGGAAAGGGGTCATAGTGGACCACAAGCTAAATATTAGTCAACAGTGTGACGCTGTTGCCAAAAAAAAAAGCCAACATGATTCTGGGATGCAACAACAGCAGTGTTGTGAGCAAGACTTGAGAAGTCATTCTTCCACTCTACTCAGCGCTCATTAGGCCTTAATTGGAGCATTATGTCCAGTTCTGGGCACCACATTTCAACAAAGTGGAGAAATTGGAGAAGGTCCAGACAAGAGCAACAAGAATGATTAAAGGTCTAGAAAACATGAACTATGAGTGAAGACCACAAGAACTGGATTTGTTTAGTTTAGAAAAGAGAAGACTTAGAGGGGACATGATAGTGGTCTTCAAGTATCTCAAAAAGGGTTACAAGGACAAGGGAGGAAGATTTTTCTCCTTGGTCTCTGAGGATAGGACAAGGAGCATTGGGCTTAAACTGCAGCAAGGGAGGTGTAGGTTGGGCATTAGGAAAAACTTCTTTCAGGTTCAACACTGGAATAAATTACCTATGGAGGTTGTGGAATCTCCATTGCTGGAGATATTTAAGAGGAAGTTAGACAGACACCTATTGGTGATGGACTAGATTGGTGTTTGGTCCTGCCAAGAGGGGCAGGAACTGGACTCAATGACCTGTTGTGGTCCCTTCCAATTCTAGTGTTCTGTGATTCAGAAATTTAAACCAAGACAGGTTTGCTGCTTTTGAAGAAAGCATAATTGAAACCCAAGACTCTTTCAGTTATAAAACAACAAAATAAAACACACTTGTGCACCTTTTTATAGATAGGTCTTGAATTTCAGTAGAAAATGGAGAAGTCTTGGAATCCCAATATTACAAATACCCTCTTCTGTGGTTTGGTGAAATTGCTTTTCCTTAAAACGGCTTAACAAACATTCAATAGGAAACAGTTTGTTATGTGATATATGATCTGCAAACATTCTACAGGCACCATGCATAAGTATAAATGGAAATGTTTATGCAAAAGATAGCCTCTCAATATTCAATACATGAAGAATGCTCATCAGTGCAAAAGAAAGTTAAGACGAATTACTTTTTAAAATATGTGCATGTGGTAATGGTCTTTGATAGTGCATAAAAAGAAGGAATTTCAAAAAAATCAGTATGTAAAATAAAAGTGTGCATGGAAAGACAAACAACACTGCCTCTGATTGTATATGCATTACAAAGGGCTTTAGAATGCTGCCTACCAAGTAGTTGTACGGGATGGAATTAGATTTTTTTCTAACAACAAAACAATCCTGCCCCCTTCAAATTCTGTACAAAAACACACTTAAAGGCTAATAAGGTTAAAAACTGAAGTACCAGGAAAAATCTGAAATTAAAAAAAATTGTCCCACACATTTAATTATACAGTCTTGTGCATGTGTATCACATACAGTCTTCAAAATGGCTCCCCCCACTGCTCCACAGTATCTCTGATTCTCTCAGCAAAAAAGCAGTATAGTGAGACAGGGATATGTAGTGAAGGAAGCACAGAGAACTGCCTCTTTTGTAAACTGCCTATTTTGTAAGTATGGTCTACTTCACTGTAGTAGAAGTTAGATGATGTTAGTGAATAAAGAAGAGGTGATCCTGACCTCAGCCTTATGAAGAGATTATTAAGCCAGAATGGAACACATTATCTAGCCTGCTGGTGCGTACAACAGTGGTTTTCACTTAGAGTTCCAGAGCACATGTCAGCAAGTTTCAGAGAGTCTGCCAAACATGGCACACGTTAGATTTGCTAGGCCCAGGGCAGAAAGTCCCACCATCCAGGGCTGAAGCCAAACCCTGAACAACTTCACTTTGCCATGCCACCTGTGGTTTGGGATCGTAGGCAACTGACCTTGCTACTAACACCACCCAGGCTTTCCTATGCAGAAAAATTGTTGTGGCACAGCGGGGCTGTGGAGCTTTTATAGCATGTAGGAGAAGGAGGCGGCTCAGAAAAAAAAAGGCTCTGACTCCCGTCATAGGACACAGGCCATAGGACTTCACGAACTAGTCACTGTTTGAAATACACATCTTCTAGAAAAGCATTCAATCTTGATTCAAAATTTTTCAGTGATGGAGAATCACCAAGACCCTTGGTCAGTTGTTTTGATGGTTATTCAATTGGTTCACTGTTTAAAAATACACCTTATTTCTACCTAAATTGGCCTAGTTTCAATTTCCAGCCTTTGGATATTACACTTTCGACAGCTAGGCTAAAGAGCCCATTATCAAATTTCAGGTCTCCATGACAGTACTTACAGACTGTACACAGTTCACAGCTTAACTTGCTCTGTGTTAAGCTAAACAGAGGTTCTTGAGTCTTCAATATAAGGTCTGTTTTCTGTAAGTTTAATCATTCTTGGGACTCTAAATTCTGATTTATCATCATCCTTGAATTACAGACCTTAAAACTAGTCACCATATTCCAATCATGATTGAATCAGTTCCAAATATCTTTCTCTACTCCTACTCAATGTTCCCGTTTATGTAGTGAAACACCACATTAGCTTGTGCTCAGCATTGCACTGGGAGCTCATGTTCACCTGTGTCTCCACTAGGCTCTCCAAGGTGTGTGGTTTTTTGCTTAAACCTCCCCCGCTCCCCGCCTTTTTTTTTGGCTTCCCAATCACTGCTTCTCTGTATAAAGTTGCCTATTTTGCAAGCGTGGTCTACAGTGTTTCTAGATTTATAACTTTATATTTAGCCGTATTAAAATGCACATTGTTTGTGCCCAGCATGCCAAGGGATCCAGATTTCTATGTATTACCCTTTCTACTTTGTTTACCACTCCCCCCACATCTGAGTCATCAGTACAGTGGGTGGATGATGCTCAGTGAATCAGGTGCGAAGCCACATTTGAATGGGGATGACATAGAATTATGTATCAACTGTTTTATTTGTTGCAACATCCAATTTTTTAGAATAAAAAAAATGAACTTACAGAGTTCTTCTCTGTCAAGAGACTGTGCACCACCTCCAAATAGGCCTTTAAAGAAACCCCTGTTTGGGGCTTCTGGTGTTTCTACTGGAGTGAAGAGCTCACCCAACATTTCCTTTGTAATGAAAAAAATAATGCTAGCAACATATTTCATTTTTAAGACTCTTACAAAAACAAGATTGCTACAGTATATTTTCACTTTAGCCATCTACCTGCAGAGTTTGCAATTCATAATGTTCACACTACGACTGAACTTTGCAGCAACTATTTAGAACAATTTTATCTTCTACGTTTGGTAATACACCTGAATACAAGTCAAGAACAGATCAGGAAACTCTTCAGTCATCTGCTACCGTAATAGCTTGAGCCTGTAATATAGGAGTACTTGAAAAGGAATATTTGAGAATAGCCATGTCTTTCCTCAACTAAAAGCTTGGGCAACGTTAACTCTATTCCTTTTGAAACACCATCTACCACATTTGCAACATTAACATGTCTAGATTATTTCCAATCTTGAATGCAAGTTCAGGCTATCCTGCCTAATTTTTAAACATTTGATAATGTCATATATGTTTTCCAAAGCTTCTCCTGCACAAGTCTTCAGCTATTCACTATTTCATTTGGTACCATGTCTTCATTATATTATGAGCTACCTTTAAGTTTTTTTTTTCTGAATTCCAATATCCAAGCATACAAATTCAAGATCATGCAAAAATCAATTAACACACACAGCTCCTTTTCTGTTGAATTACAACTCTGGCTGAAAAGCTGTCTCCACTCTGGAATTTTTACAATTAAAGAACATTAGAACAGAGAGCGACTGGATATTCAGAATTTTGGTTTTTGGAATTGTAGGGTGAAATCCTGGCTTTACTGAAGTTAATGAGTGAGTTTTGCCATTGACTTCAATAATGCCAATATTTCACCCCTATTATGTACTTGAAAACTGCAAATGTTATCCTTTTAGGGACATTTGGCTCTCTCTTTCACCCAAAGGCTCATTCACATGGAAAAGAATAGAGCACAAGCATGAGAGAAACAGGTGTCACGAACTTAACTCTAAAACAGATACCTATGTAACAGTTTAAAATGATGTACAGTCCACATATTCCTGATAGAAGTAACAAGTCTGTTCTCCAATATCTATCCTGGAATTTCTGTTTCTACAGTGGTATTAAAATTTGCACTTAATGGTTTAAAGATAAATGAAAACATCTTTATCTGACTGAAGTTCTGACATTCTGGTATCCTCCATAGAGCCATATTCTTTGGTAGACACACTGGTGGAAGGAACACTTAGGGCTCACTAATTAGTCTCCCACTGAAATTAATATTCAAATTTACATTAACTTCAAAAGGAGCAGAGTTAGGGCAACGCTGACTGGTTTTGAAAATTTCACCCAAGATATTTACATGATATTTACCATCTATTTCATAAGGCATATGCCTTCATATGCCTTTCATAAGGCATTCAACACACATCCAGGTATTTAATGGTCATTTTATCTAAATTATTTTTATGAGAATTAGAAAGCCAGAACAGATGACTAAGTGGACTAAGGCTATGTCTACACTAGAAGCATCTGTCGACAAGGAAATCTCGACAGAACCTCTGTCAACAGATTTCATCTATACACAACTTGCTCTCTCAACAGAGAACTGCCAGGCTGCACTGCCCTCTAGCACCAGAAAGCAGAATGGCAGCTCTGTAAAGAGGGCTGCCCAGCAACCAGACACCCTCTCTGTTAACAGACCTGCCTACACTGTACATATCTTGACAGTACTCTGCTGACAGATTGTTATGCCTCAAAGTTTTGAGGGATAATACTGTTCAGGGAAATGCAGAGTTCTGTTGAGAATCTGTCGACAGAATTCTTGAGGTGTATAGACATTCCCTGAGTTACATTGACAGAACTCTCTACTGAAGACCCAGCCTAAGAATCAAGCTTGTATGCTTACATACTTTCAACTATGCACTGATGTTGAAGAACCCGCTATAGTTTTTAAAATAAATTTTGCAACTTGTTGCTTATCTTCCACATTTCTGACAGTAGGGTAATTCCCCCCCAGAACTGGTGTTTGTGGAATCCCTTTACACTGCTCTGGGTCTTTCATTTGGCATATGGGGCCAAAGAGGTGAAAAATCTCACACTTAGCCTCTGAAATTTCTACAACATAATGTGTCAATCAAAACGCCTTGAGTTTGTGCTTCCTGCCTGTACACATCTTTAATTACTACCATTTTGACTGGAAGAATGAAGAAGTCTTTAACTGCAAGAATTTTCACGTTCGTTTCACATGAAACACCAGAAAGACACAAAATCAGACAGACAGACTGCTCCAGAGATGTACAAAGGATGTACAAAGGAAGACAGGAAACTGAATGCACTAAGAATCATGATGTATTGTATACTGTAAAGCCCTCTATTGCACCCTAATATTTTAGAAGGGGTTTTAATCTACCATATCATCAAGAATTAAGAGCTGGAACCTATAGAGAATTCCTACCTATGCAGAAACAACAGTATTATTTTAATGTTGGTTTACCTGTAGATTTTCACAAGTTTCTTGACTGTAGGTGATTCTCTGAATTTCTGTAGGTGAGACAAGATACAACGCCTGTCCATTGTTGGTGAAGCAGAATGTTCTGGCTATCCGCATGTTGGTAAGTGGCAGGTAATATACGTCCAGCAGTGGCCTTAAACTTGGCAAACTTAAGAGAATTGAAAGATCATTTACGTTAAAGAGGACTATCATTATTATTCAATTTCTCAGCTTATATTTACGAAACTATAGGACATTCTTGTTCCTCTTACCCTTTTGAATTAGATTATTAACAGTCACATATTAGGCAGGTCTCAAGTAAGTATAATTCAGTGGGCCATGAAACCTCAGTGACAACAAACAAACGAAATTTTGAGGAGTAAAGGGACTTCAAAGTTGCCCAGGCACTTTGAAGAACCAGCAGGTAAGCTGTGGCTACACTCATGCCAGCACTCCGAAGTTTAAAACTTCGGAGTTGCTGCAGGGGGAATATGCTTAACGAAGTGCTGCGTATGCACCACAGTACTTAATTAATCAACTCCCAACATCCTATGAACGCCCATTCAAAGTAGGGAGGTAGTGTAAACAAGCCCATAAGTGATCAAGTAGATTCCTGATATACTAACCTAACCACCTCACTTGCCCTGCACAAAAGTCTATCACCTAAAATAGCACTGAACAATTAATTTCTAATACAACATTTTACTGTCCATCCATTTTAAAAACACACAATTGTTTTAAATCAATGCCATAAAATAAAGATAGGTTGCTTTTGGAAAGAGTTTCATGGGAATTGACTGTTTCATTGTGTAATTTTTAAGAACATCTACTCTATGCATAGGGAAATTAGCTCTGAAAGTGTCACCAAAACGTAGAAAGATTTCTACCATCTGAGAGGAAACTGGTTTTCTCCTTTCCCTAATTTGCTTGAATTTCAAGAGAAAAGAAAACAAATACAATATAGGGATGCTTTTAAAAATATATTGCCTTGAAGGATTCTCACTTCTGAGGCTCACTAGAACAAGGAAGGCTGAATTCTCAAAAGGAAGAAATAGTGGGCAGAAAATAAGCTATGCTGGTGATTGTATACATTCTCTGGGCTGCAAATACCATTCTTGGACTTCTCAGTCAGCTGCTTATGTTATTGGGAAGCAATGCTTTCCTGCCCCCTACCCCACAAGTAAGTTAGCCAATTATAAATAAAACAACTGAAAAGATTAGTTACTCAAAACAAACAAAGGCAAACCACCATCTTAAAGCTCCCTGAGAAACTTAAGCAGGAGAGCAAGAGTTGAAGAATTACATGCAAAGTAGTTTCCTCTTACTCTAAAGATACCAGCTGTATGGGATTTCAACTCTTCGAGATTAAAAACTGTGTTGGCAAAAATGAAACTCTAACAAAGAAGAAAAATAGTAATAGCAACAATATGTACATGAAGGGTTTTTTTCTTCATATGAGATAGCTCTTCAAAATATCAAGCTGTTAAGCCTGGTAGCCTGTAGAAAAGCAATCTTCAAAAAGTACTGTGAGCTCAAAGGGTATATCATATCAAGGAGGTGGGAGAATTTGGGTTGCCCTGCTTCAGAAATAGGTTCTGCAGGAGTGAGACCAAAGCAGGACTCCCCTTTCGGGGCCGAGTTCAAGCAATGTTGTTTTGTAAATGTGTTGTAAGGACAGTGTGGCTGGCCTGCATGCCTCTGAAAGAGAAATAATTGCAACAGAGAGTAAGTGGCTCTCAGGCAGGGATGTGCAACCAAAACAGAAGAGGCATTTTTTTTCAAATTTGGGTAGAAAAATCAATACTTCAAGAGCTGCAATGCATGTGAATATGAGACAGTCCTTAATAAACAATGTCAAACCGTACTTTTTTTGACCCCTATTTTAAGAACTGTGCACACACATTTTGTAATGGGATCCATGTAAATATTTAACCATTTTCTGAGTCCTAGTAAGCTCCAAGATCAGTTCTAGTTAGTGGCAATGAGTACCAGAAATTAACTGGTGATCCAAAGGGGGTCAGTTTAGCAACATACAATACAGAGGGGTGAGAAAACTTTTTATGTTGGGTGCCACTTTTTGTCCCTCTCTCCCCCCTGCAGCCTGCCCAAATGGCCCAAAAGTGAGCGACGGTCTCCTGTAAGTTATGTGCCATATGCTCCTTTGGCAATGGCAGGGAGTGAGGAGGAGAGCCAGCAGATGCCATAGCAGGGAGGCTGATTGCACTGTGCCCCCATTATGAAATTTCATGCCCCCTGCACCTAGTACTTAGAGCAGATGCTGAGGCATCTAGAGACAAATTCTTCTTCCAGCATTTTATTGGTTCAACTTAAGCAAAACTCCATAAATGGAGCACCAAGATTGAGAGTGGCTTTCAAAGCACACTGGCAGCAAAACAAGAGTTAACCAAGGCCCATTTTTCAAACACAGGTTTGCAGCACTTGTGAAGCCTGTCTCTCTTTCTCAGCCCTAGTTGTTCCATCTGTGAAATAGGTTTAATAATTATTCCTGTGTCTCAGAAATATTGGGAGATGAACCAAAATTTATCTGGCTGATCCCCAATAGCAGCCTATGGCAAACCTGCTCCTGAAGCATCTTAGTTGCTGGGACCCACAGCCCATGGCATGAAGGGAACCTGAAAGCCCATGAGTGGTGGGCAGATCTAGGGAAGTAGGTGGAAGAGCCCACCGTGAATGTGAGCACCCCTCTGCCATTCAAGCTAAACACTTTGTTACTTCTCTCCTGCTCCCGAGTCTACAGCCTCGGAAAATCTCAGCATTGGTTAATGAGCATAGTGTTCAAAACCCTGACAAAACAAAAAAGCTGTCCAGCAGCACTTCAAAGACTAACAAAATAATTTATTAGGTGATGAGCTTTCATGGGACAGACCCACTTCTTCATACCACAGCCACACCAGAACAGACTCAATATTTAAGGCACAGAGAACCAAAAACTGTAATCAAGGTGGGCAAATCAGAAGAGAAGAGGGGTCATAGGAGGGTGCTTCTGATAATTTTATCACCCAGTCTTCTCCCAGTTATAAGACATAAATATTTCTAAATCAACAAATTCATCCAAATGAGGGCTGATTAAAATATCAGAGAGTGTTCATAAATGTCATTTAACTTAAAATGTTGAAAATAAATTGGATTCTGAACTATTTCATTTTTCTTTTTCAAATCACTGTACAGCTGCTCTTGTACTTTGATGAAGCACTGTTTTATACATTTGCAGTCTGAACAGCTTTCCTTGTTTCACAGTCTCCTGAGTTGCCACAAAACTAGCCACAGTTATGCTACTTGGGGTATGCCTACACTAGACTAGACTACCCTGATGGGTCAGTCTTCCAGGGTTCAGTTTTGTGCATCTGGTAGGGATGCACAAAATCAGCCTCTCAGGTTGCAGTCACCTTTAGATGTTCACCATTTATTGAAAATATTCAGGAGTTTCCCCCCACCTCCCAAACTTTGCAATTCTAGTGTTGGGAACCACAAAAGTCCTTGAAGAGCCACAGGTTGCAGACCCTGGGTCTAGCAGGAGGAGTTACTAGAGATTGAATGTCATGCACTCTGCTACCAGGCCATTGCATGGAAGATGTCACCTGCTGGCTTTTTGCATACACTTTTTGCCAGACCGACAGTCCCAGATCCTGGCATGGGTCAAGAATACTTTGAGAGTTAAACCGTATCTAGCTTCCATGCAAGTTGTTAGGTTTTGAAGGATTTTTTTTTTCAATTTATTTTCAACATTTTAAGTGAAATGACATTTATGAACACTATCTGATATTTTAATCAGCCCTCATTTGGATGAATTTGTTGATTTAGAAATAATTATATCTTATGACCAGGAGAAGACTGGGTGATAAAATTAACAGAATAAACTCCTGCTTATTGATTCTCTGTCTGCAAAATGACCAGCAGTCATGAATATATCATTGGTTCCCAAGCTTTCTAGACTACTGTACCCCTTTAAGCAACCTGATTTGTCTTGAATACTCCACGTTTCACCTCACATAAAAACTAATTTGTACAAATACCAGTGCCACAGAACACATTTACTGAAAAACTGCTTACTTTCTCATTTTCATCAAATAATTACAAATTAAGTTGTTTGGAATGTGAAGTTCATACTTCCATTTCAGTTTGATTCTTGAACCTGTTTTTCACTTTTGATTTGAAGTCTGAGCCCCAGGCAGCAAGGCTGAAGCAAGCAACTTACCTTTGCTGGGTCCCCTGTGGTGTGGGGCCCCAGATATTTGCCCTATTTCTGGTCCAGCACTTGTGAT
The DNA here is from genome assembly GCF_033958435.1 of Carettochelys insculpta. Classification (NCBI taxonomy): domain Eukaryota; kingdom Metazoa; phylum Chordata; order Testudines; family Carettochelyidae; genus Carettochelys; species Carettochelys insculpta. The sequence continues at coordinate 97,104,202 of NC_134139.1, forward strand.
CCCTCTGAATCCATCCTGTGATTCCCAGGGGGCTACAACCCCCAGAGTGACAAACTGATCTAGATGAGTTGAATACCCTGGAAGACCTCTGTGTACACCCAGGAGTATGTGCACCCATGACTGAGAAACAGACTTGTATGTGTCAAATTTTAATTCATTTCAGCTGAAATTTTCTATGCCTTGGGTTGTTTTTTGCTTTGTTTTTTTATTATTTCAGCCAAATGAGTTCCACACTTTCTAAAAGAGAGGCCAAGGGAAAATATACCCTTTTTTCATGTTAAAATGTTCTGGCAACCATCTCAGAGCATATCTGCACTCAGGCCAGGGGTGTAATTTCCACCTTGGGCAGTCACAGCCACATTAGCTCTAATTGAGCTACCATGCTAAAAACAGTAGTGCAGCCATGGCAGCACAGGCAGCAGGATGAGCAAGTAGCCCCTAGAAAGCACCGAGGGTCTTGGATGGAATTATACTCAGGACAGCCAATCCATTCTGTTGCTTGTGCAGCTGTACATACACTGTTAATTTAAGTACTAACTCAACTGGAACTTGCATGAGTATGGCTAGCTGAGATGGACATTACACGTCAAGATCCACTGCTGATGTATCCTTTGAGACTCTCTAGTGCCGAACACAGACTCTAGCAAATGGACCCCTCTTTATTGACTTTTATGCACTCCTGTAATAAGCAATTATTAAAAAAAAAAATAAAATCTACCCCAAATCAGCCAATTTAAAAATCGATCTCACGTGCTTAGCACATTTGCTGGACCTTTGCACTAAGATCTACTGAGATTTCATCTGCATTAAGCAGGACTTTCCTCACAACTGTATCCTGAGCTGCTGGTGGCCAGGCTGTACCGTTGGTCAAGGCACCAGAACGGAGAGCAGGGAGTCGCTCTCAATGCTCCTCCTGTGTGGGCCTAGGCAGGTGAATGAAGTTTCTTTACTGGACTGCTGAAGTGGGTAAGGGTTGGGCCTGACCTGGTAGAGGGTAAAGTCAGTCAGTTGATTAGGACAAGGAGCCTCAGGGAGGGGAAGAGGAGAACTATAAATAGTGAGAGTAAGGAAAGCGGGATTGGGAGACAGGGAGTTGGGATATGAGATACAGACTGGGAACCCACAAGGGGGGAAAAATAAAAAAGGACTTTGAGCAATTTGCTATACATGGACATATTCTGCAGTAAGTAATGTCACCACAGATGTGATTAATACATACATTCATGAAGGCTACAAGAGTAACCTTAATTCTGGCACTTCCTAACTTGAGTGCTTGACTTTTCAACTTTAATAGTGTTCTTTTAGCATGTGGGCATGTGTGCACATATGCACAGTGTTTTAGATGGATGGACATGCCCTCTTTCTGCAAGCACTGCTGGGGAGAAAATAATTCCTGAAAACATTAAAACAAAAAATCTATCAATACAAAAATAGTCAGTGTACGTATGTGTCTAAAAAAAACTACAAAAGAATGAGGGATGGGGTAAGGAAGAGCAGGTTTTGGCTTTCAAAATGGAGTGTTTATACAAGTTTTCTAACAAAAAATTAAGGAGTAAATTACAGATTTCATTTGTGAAAGCTTAAACCATCACAAGTAATATGTTACTTTAATATGTAATATTAAATATTTAATATGTAATATGTAAAAGTAATATGTTACTTTAGCCTACATGACTTGTTAGCATTTCACCTTAACTATAGCTTGAACCTAATTCATATAGGAACAAATTTCAAGTGCAACATTATCCATCTGCCAAATTACTCCCACCCCAAGAGGATGTGATGCATACGGGTTTATCAGCAGTGAATATATATTTGTTTTTTCTGTGGGTTGAAGAAACAAGATTACTGGGTGACAGGGTAAGAGATGGTAGGGGATTATAATTTTTCTCTTTTTAATGTTTAAATCATAATTAAATATCTCTTACCTAAAAGTCATAATATGTCCATTGGCACAGAAACATGCAAGGCAGATACTATTACTCAATGCCACTATATCTCCACGAAGAACAAAAGAAGTCTCTGTAATGTTTTGTTTATGAACACAGTTCTGTGATGGCAGAGAGATAACTTTTGCTTGCTTTTCAGAACATATCACGGCATACTGGTTTTCACTGATTTCCTGAGAGGAGGAGGAGGGGGACACCGAGACAGGCCGCCGTTTTTTCAATTTATCCTTTTCATCTTTGTCTTCAGGAACATTATGTTCTCTCCAGGGTTCATATGCTGGTGGAATTAACGATCCTGTGGTGTCCAGAAAAGCCATTCTCAGAATTGCCCCTTTTAGCCTCAGAATGGTTCCTAGGATATAGAATTTTACATATCTAAAATAATTCTCCTGATTTGTCTTCCAAACTACATCCTTATCGTCTTTGAAAAACATTGGCAAAAAAAGTGATTCTTCCAAACAAAATCTTCAGACCTGCCTTCTGGTTTTACAGTAAAACTCCAACTAGCCAAAACATTAGTCCTTAATTCAGAAAATTATTTGTTTGTTCTTAAGATCATCCCTATTGAGGAAGGCATTTGAACATCCACTGAAGTGTCTGTATACATCCCATTAACTAAAATGGAAATTAAGCATCTGCTTGAAAATAAGTATATGGACCTTGCTAAATAGGCATGTTTTCCTGAATCAGAGAGGCTCTCTCTAGACTGCAGGCTTCTGTTGAGTTATGTCGACAGAGCGCGCCTCCACACTGCAGATCTCTCAAGAGATCTGTCAATCGAGAGCATTCTGTCGACATTCTGGAAAACCTCCTTCATGAGGAAGAAGTGATGTCTCGACAGAGGGGGTTTTTCCCAACATTTGGCCCCATGTGGACAGGCCAAATGTTGGAAAAGCCTCTCCTGACAGAACTGTCATCAAAGGATACACCAACTGTGTTGTGCAATTTGTGTATTCTTTCACCAACCGTTCCCCGCAGTCTAGACACAGCCAGAGATTGGTAAGAAAATGTATTAACATCAGTGTCAAAAGTTCACAGCTTTCACTCTTTTCCTCATAGGCATTAATGCTTTCCTAAACAGAGTCATACCATCTATGATAAGTACTATTAATGGTCAGAAGTGTCAGCCTACGTTTCCCTCTATGAATTAGGCATGTTTAGGTATAAGAGACCAGATTCTCTTGCATCTTCCCTTGTTGGCTTTGTTCTAGTAATAGAGATTACAAAAGCAGGTCCGTTTAGTAAAGAAGAGGATTTTCACCCGCCATTATTAACTAACTGAATTGCTGTCTCCTGAATGCGTTAAATCTGAGGAATCTTTTTACTGAGCTGTTTCTTTTGTCTAGGATCGTTTTTAATTACATACTTTTTGATTTGCCATCTACAGAGGAAAGTTTATTTAGGTCAAAATTCCCCTGTTATATCCAATGACTGACATCTATAGCCTGATCTATATTTAGGGTGACCCATATTTCCCTGTGATGAATATGGTGGGGCAGGGGCAAATGCCATTTGACTTTGACCTCAAGCTCAAAGGGGTCTCAGATTTTGACACTTGTTAATTTTTTTGGCATTTGTTAAATAAAAAATGTATTCGGATTCTGTCTCACTCACTCTTTTTTGGAACCTTATTTCGTTTTCATGTATCACCTCTTTATCTGTATTACGATGAGGGCCCTCAAAATCTGGGAGTGTCCTGGGCTTTTCTTTTTCTCTGAGAGGCCCTGCTCCCAACGTGCTTTAACCAGGGGGGTGGGGGGGGGAGAGGGTCTGGGCTGAGGAGAGTCTCAGGTGTAGGTGTAGTGTGACTTCTGTTTTGGGGCAGGCCTTGGCAGGCTTAAGCCAGCTCCATATAGCAGGACCAGGAAGGCAGCATCACCTCTACCGCTCATGCACACCAGCAGCCACCCAGCCTGGTTTGGCTGTTGGTGGCAGGGAGAGGAGGCTCAGCTCAAAAAGTCTGAAAAGAGGGTGCAGCTCGGGGTGTGGAAAGAGGAGTGGCCAGGGGCTGTGGGCAGGAAGGAGCTACCTAGGGGATGTGTGCAGGCAGCGGAGGTTTCAGGGAAGGGTAGCTATAGGCTGGGTTCATATAGGTAGCTAGCTCAGGCTGCAGGAAGGGGTTGTTTAGGATGCAGGCAAGAGATAACTCGGGATAGGCAGAGGGTAGCTTGGGGCTATATGTGACCAGGGGCTAGCTCAGGGTGCACGGAGGCATAGACAGAGGTTGTGTGTGGGCAGGGGATAGCTTGGGGGCAAGGACAGGGTAACTAGAGTCTCTGTGCCAGGAGGGATCCCCTGCAGCCCCTGCTCTCTGATGACTGACAGCTATAGAGCCAGGCCCCGCCATCTCTGCAGCTCTTACTGGCTATGTGAGAAAAGTGGGCTGGGAGTTGGCCATTGGCAGAAAGAGAGAAGTCTCTGGGACTGTCCTGCATGTTTACTTAATTTCTGGGGGTATATACAGGTCACCAGCGCTCAGGCATTCAGTCCTGCAGCTTCATTGGCAGGAGAGAAGGAGAATAGCAGGGATTAGGGCTTCAGACTAGGGGAAACATGCTGGGGTTGGGGGTCCAGCCTGCGGGGGTGAAGAGGAATGGTGCACTGGGGAGCAGGGCTTCAGCCTGTGGAGACGGGCACACCAGGGATCGGAGGCTTCAGCCCTCAGGTCCTGTCCTCAGCCATGTGGGGTCACCAACCTGGGCATTCAGCTCTGCAGCTCCCAGCTTCAATGGGGGGGCAGAGGTGTGCTAGGTATCAAGGCTTCAGCCCGAAAGGTTTGGCAGGCTCCATCCCCCACCCCACTGAGAACTGCTGCTTTAGGGTGCACATGAGAAGGGGTAACAAACACACCCCACACACACTAACCCTTTGTCACACACAGGCAGCCTTTCCTCCCATTGGCTTCCTGTGTCTGCCTCTGAGCCCTGCCTGACAGTGCTAACTCTTGGCTGCAGCCTGCCCAGCATTTTCCTGCCAGCCATAACAGGCGACTGGTGCAGCTAAAAATATGGAACAAATGGCTTTTTTTATTTAAAAAAAAACCAAAAACACAAAAACCCCCGACCCTTCGGGACAGTTGCCTTAAATATGGGACTGTCCCAGCCAAAACAGGATGGATGGTCACCCTAGCTATTATTACAAAAGGACCATGTTCACTCGAAATGGTATGATAGGAGTGTGTGTTAGAGGACAAGTATTGCATATGGTGGGATATGCTGAACAAAGCCCAAAAGATCATATGCAAGAGGTGTTGAGAGACAAAAGCTTAGACTCTTGGACAGGAGCTCCAGCCAGACTGCTGCTCCTTCTGAACTTTGGAATTCGACTTTGAAGGGTGATAAGCTGGCTTCTGACGTGAGAGAGAGCACGCAGGGTTACAAAAAAGTCCAGTGAGCAAAAGTGACCAGAAGGCAGAACACTGTCGGGCTCTTCTAAGATGATGTTTTCCTTCTGGGAGTAAGAGGTAGAAGGGTGACTGAAATGTATCATTGTGTTTACTTAGGTTAAATACAAAATTTCCATTTTTTCAAACCCCTAAATCAAAGGCATAGTCAATCAGGATTTTTAAGAGCAAGGGGTCTTACATAAATATGAGAAAAGCAGCCCAGCCAGATATTCACAGGCAAGTGTTCTGAGAGGACACTCGGAGGCAAAAGGGCTGTGCTAGTGACCCAAAGACACTAATGTTGAACAAGGTGTGTGTTCAAGAATGAGCAGATCATGACAGTTTCTATGCTTTCAAGGAAAGCAGAATCTTAGAGCTGAAATCTGCCACGTGTTGAGAGAAGGATGTTCTGCTTGGTACTCTGAACTACCTAGTCCAATCTACACAGTAATAATCAACTTCGATTCTTTTTTGTGGTTGACAAATCCAATAAGAACATTTTTGAGAGCAAGATGAATAAAAAGATTGTAGCATCTAACAAAATTCTTCTTTTGCTGTCACCCTCTATTATATTGTCAAATCTGTGTGTGCTATAGTAGGGCTACTCAAATGTCATTCTTTCTACACAGCCAGCAGTCCATTTCCCTGATATTCCTATACCAGGTTGGAAATTTGTAGTTCAGACATAACCTGAGGAGCAATTTTGCAAATCAGTTATCTCTAAACACAACTGACATAGCAACCTTCTGGAATACTAAAACACTACACTGTACTTGACCTAAACAGTGAACACTGCATAATTATTTTGGGGCAAATTCCAAAATTGAGAAAAAAATAAAATCACATTTTAAACCCCTCAAAAACACACATTACTCAGCAAATCTCTTGCCTTCTACATACCACTGGGAGAAACAATTACTGGTTGAAGAAGTCTTTGTTCTCCTCCTGAGGGTAGGTTCAGTACAATGACAAGCACTGTTCCCAGAGTAGTCCCAACCCATAAACACGGAGAAGGTGATGTATCAGCTTTCCGTGTGAAAGTCTCACAGAAATGAAGAGCTGAAATTGCTTCTCGGGATTCCTTATCAATGCTTGTTACACTGGAGCTTCGAGACCGACTGAATGAGTTGTCTCTAACATCTGAAACAAGTTTATGTTCATTAAAAAGCATTGCAAAATATAACAGTTTCAAAACAAACTACAGTTACGATTTTTAGCATGTTCTGCAAAAATAAGTTCTTTAAAAATTGAGCATTTCATATTTTTCACTCCACAGATTACTTCCTTTCACTAAGTATTCCCTATTACGTGGTTCCAAAAAACAGACATTTTCTGATATTCCTTCTGTAATATTCTTGACATAACAAGAAGTTAAAACAAATGTTTAACAGCTATGCACAAATCTGTGTGTTCAGAAAAGAATGACAGCAACTGAGATTTTCCTGTCTATTTTACCACACATTAGTAAACTAGACTGCAAGCAAAGTTTTGCAATTCTGCATTATAGCTAACTTCAGCTTAGGGGCATGACAGTGGAAAGGCATAGCCTGTTTCATTTTACTGATAGATACAGATGGGTCAAAAGCACAAATAGCAATCCAATGGCCTGTCAATACTTTATTGTTGTTCTGATAATTTAGGATTCCTTGTAGACATTTACTTTTTCTGCCAACACAGTTGCACAACGGGTCAGACTTTATTTTTGAACTTACCTAAATCAGGCTTTAGTTCTGTTGGCAAACTTAACTTTCTGGACATCTTTGCTGAAAAATAAAATAGATCTTTAAGAAAAATATGCTATTGCTGGCCTATTATTAATAGATTGTCAATTTTCCAAATGTTTAATACATCATGATTTATTACAGTAATTTTCAGTACTTAGCAATTAATTCAAGTTCTGTATAACAAACTTTGTATTAAACAATATTTCCACTATAGCTGGGTCTGACTCAAAATCCCCATATCCAAAATTCCATCAACTTTTGGGGAGAAAAGATCTGAAATTCAGACTCAAATTTTGAAGCCTGTACCATCCTTAAGATCTAGCCTGACACTTGCCAAAATTTCAACAAAATCCTCTGAAAATCCTTGTTCAAGCCCCAAGTTTTGAGGAAAATTGATATGGCATGACTCAAATGTCATTCTTTCTACACAGACAGCAGTCCATTTACCTGATATTCCTATATCAGGTTGGAAACTTGCAGTTCACGTTGAACAAAGTCCTAGAAACTAAAACACAGTTCACACAAATGCCTGTGCATGCAAACAGCTGAGTTTCACAAAACTTTAGTGTATAGCACTCTCAATGCCATTATCATCTTGACATATATAAAAACGCAGAAAATGTAATTTATAATTATACTACATTAAGATACAAAAATTAAATTACGTATTTAAAAATGTATAAAAAATCCCATGCTGAATATACGGAAATTTAGGACAACAAACTTACAAAAATACAAAAAGAACAATATATTGTCTATATACAATGTACATGTTTTCTGAAAAATAGTACAATATATAAAACAAACTAATTAGACTAAATAATATATACACACAATTTTTTAAAAATAGACTATATAAAATATATATAAATATAAAATATTTTGTAAATATAGAAGAACTACTGTGAAATACTGAGTTTTGTAAATTAGTATGTTAGAAAGGAAAACATGATGGACTAAAATGCAATTTATACATTTATTTAAACCATTTATTTTAGTCTTAAATTACATAATTGGTTGTATTGGCTTTTTAATCCTCTTTTGTTCTTTGGGGGTGAAGAGACACTCCCTTCCTGCCGGGGGAGAGGAATTCCAAGTGACTAGGGCTAGGCTAACACATTCATTATAGTCTATTATATTAAAAAAACATTCCTACTAAAAGGTCATCTTGCTATAGTACTTTGTACTTAAAATGTCCCCCCCACATGTTAAGTGCAAAGACTGGAATGAATTATAACAACATATTAGCAAGGTTCTACTAGAGTGAAAGGCTTAGCCAGATAATTCATTCAAATTTTGACATGTTTAATATTAGTCACATAAAATACTCATAGATTTAAATACCATACGTTTAAGGAAGAAAACCTAATAGTCCTAAAGAAATGACTTTTATAGAGTTCTTTAAGTTATACTAAAAGCTATGTTATCTGGCACTCAGATAATGGGAATGCTTTGTTAACTAACATGTCCAGCTGGGGATGGCTGCCTCATCTTGAATAACCAGCTCATTTTATTATCTGGGAACCCATCCCCCAGGGAGGCTGGATGATAAAGCCTGTACTGTACTTCAGTTGTTTGCTTCAAAGGTTGTCATAGCTGGGGGTGGTCGTGGGGAAAAGCTCCCACTATCTGTAAAATGCTCCCGTGGCGTGCGTCTCCAATAGCTTCTGACAACCGAAGTCCAGCTCCTGGCCTTCACGTGTGGCGTAGTTTCTAAACCTGGCGAAACTGTTTGCACTGACAGGAGAAGGGGTGAAGGCAGGTGACTGGCGCCTTCAAACCAGTTGCTTCGGGCAGATGGGGCTCGTCAGCCTGGGAAGGCCACCCACCGAGGAGAAGGAAACTCTGATTTAAAACCTCCGCTGCCTTGCGGCGATACCTAGTCATGGGAAAGGCTTTGGGAGTAAACCCCAAGGAAAAATCCAGAAAATGGAGCCCCTAAGGCAGTTTGAGGTTGTGCTCAATCTCATTCTGGCAGCTCCTGCGACGACATCGGTGCCACGCTGTACTGGCTTTTGCCTTTCCCTTGAATTACATCAATGCGTGTGGAGAGGAGGAACCTGCTGCTGGGCATCAGCTGGTTCTTCAAACTTACTTGCCCAGGCCTGCGCCCTGGAGAGGACACTCCGGCATCGCTTTGAGTGGTGACACAACACGGGAAGCAGCAGTTACCGGTATGAAGCCACTACACTCGATTGGCATAGAGTGAGGCGCCAGTGGTTGCTTCCGACAGTGGGAGAGGTGTTCGGATCTCATTGGGCAGCTACCACCTGCCTCAAGCTGGGCGGCCCCCAGCCAAGTAGGTGCTGCCTCGCCACAGTCCATTTGCTCCACTGGGTGTGTGGGGCTTAGGGAATCACTGACAGGTGGATCGTTAACCTTGCACCAGGCAAAACAAGCAAGCAACAAAATAATCCAGCCTTCAGGCTGGGCACATGGAATGTAAGGACCATGACTCCAGGCCTTACAGAAGGCCTACAGAGCATTAGTAACCCCTGGCAGACAGCAATCATTAACAACGAGCTGAGAAGACTGTGGATGGACATCCTGGCCCCCCAGGAAACAAGGCTATCGTCCTCTGGATGTCTCAGGGAGAAGGACTTTTCCTTTTTCTGGCACGGGAAGCCTCCAGACGAGACCAGGGAACACGGTGTTGGTTTTGCAATCAGAAACAGCCTAGTTGGCTCAGTCATACCACCAATGTGGGAACTGAGAGAATGCTGAAAATCCAGCTTCAAACACCAGTGGGCATGGTCAACATCTTCAGCGTCTATGCGCCTACTTCAACTTCTGCCCAGGAAGTTAAGGACAAGTTCTATGATGAACTTAGCATTGCCATCAGTGAGGTACCTTCCCACGAGCTGCTATTCATCCTTGGCCATTTCAACGCCAGAGTTGGCAGCGACCACCACAACTGGCCGCAACCACCACAGCTGGCCATCCTGTCTGGGATAGTTTGGAACAGGGAAGGTGAATGAAAATGGACAGTGCCTCCTTGAACTCTGCTCCCAACATGACCTCTGTGTAACCAATAACTTCTTCAATGTCAAACCCCAGCATGAAGTTTCATGGCAACACCCAAGATCGAAACATTGGCACCAGCTTGACCTCGTCCTCACCAAACGCAGCCATTTAGGTAATGTCAGGGTGACACATAGCTACCACAGCGCAGACTGTGACACTGATCACTTGCTCGAGTGTAGTAAGGTGCACATCCAGCCGCGAAGATTCTTTCGCTCCAAAAAGGAAGGGAGGCCATGCATTGACACTGGCAAGACTCGTGACCCTTCAAAAGTACGTGAGTTTGTCCAAGCACTTGAAGAGGCCTTGCCCCGCCCGGACGACACTGCTATCAGCAAGAGATGGGAACAACTACGGGACGCTATCTATAATACTGTGATATCTACCTTTGGAAAGAAGACAGTCAAGTCTGCTGATTGGTTTGAAGCCCACACTGAAGTGCTGATGCCCCTGATTGAGAAGAGGAGACAGGCACTGGCTGCATACAGGCCCTCTCCCAGTGAGGTGAACCTGCAGGTGCTCTGGTCTGCTCGGAGTCAAGTGCAGCAGGTTGCTCGTCAGTGTGCCAACGATTACTGGCTCCAACTCTGCTCCAAGATTCAGCAGGCCGCGGACACTGGTAACATGCGAGGAACGTACGATTGGATCAAGCAGGCCATCGGTCCATCACAAACAAAGACTGCCCCACTTAAGTCGGCCACAGGCGAGGTCTTGAAGGAGAGAACCAAGCAGATGGAACGCTGGGTGGAACACTACTCACAGTTGTATGCCAGGGAGACCGTAGTTACAGAGGGAGCCCTGAATGCCATCGAGCCTCTGCCCACCATGACTGAACTCGATGCTGAGCCCACCTTGGAGGAACTCAGCGACGCGCTAAAAGCACTCTCTTCTGGAAAAGCCCCAGGGAAAGACGGTATTCCCTCAGAAATCCTCAAATGCGCCAACGGTACCCTAGTTTCAGAGCTGCATGGAATACTTGCCAATGCTGGAGAGAAGGCAGTGTACCGCAAGATATGAGGGATGCTAACTGTCACGATTTTCTAACACCTAGAGGACATTATTGTCCCCGTGGGCCAGGGAATACATGCCTTTGCCTGTGTAAAATCAGTGCAGGCACATGAAAAAAATCTAAAGTGTCACAGGCTGCCATTTAGCAGCATTACCAACAGTCACTTTTTGTCAGTTGGCTCCCCCAGTAACCTGCACTCATGAATAATTCATAATCAGGTATTTGAATTCCAGGCCTCCTATCGGGCGAAGGTAAGACCTTTGAGAACCTTCTATGCCCAGGAGGACCTGGCTGAAAACCTCACCTTCAGATCATGAATATGTAAATGGAATGATGAATAATACATGAAGACACAAAATATAAGCAGGTGCTGCGAAGCATTCTGCGGCCCCTGGAGGTGCAGACAGGACTCTGCACTCCTACATAGGGAAGCGTAGCTGTGAGAACAGCGTGCGCTGAGTCCCTTAGGCCAGCCCTCGGGGCGAAGCACCTGAAATCACTGAGAGCTGAGGTAAAATCACCTCAGCACTGCTCTCCAGCTGCAGCACTGGCCTGGACTCATGCGGTCCCACTGCTTGCAAGCTGCCCCTCCCACCTGCGGCACCAGTGGCAAGCGGCCTCTGAGGAGCGGCAGCCGAGTGTCGAACTGGCCTGCCTTTGGCAGGTACTGCACGCTCGGCTGCTTAACCTGGAAGCCGCCATCTGGTCACCTCTCCACCTGTGGCACCTTTGGCTGTGACTACCTACCTGACAGGACACACTCACTGGACTGGACTTTCTACCAACTACAACCTTCTTCTTCAGGACACGTAACATTACTTGCAAATACATACACAGACTGACATCGGGGCCCCCAAAGGGGGAGTAGGGGTCGCGCCCCTATGGCGTGCCGACGGGGTTGGCGCAGAACCCGAGGGCCTGACCCTCAGGGCCGGGCCTTGGAGACCAGGGTATACAAAGTACAGCACATTTAATTATTAATTGTTAACAGTTTTATATTAATATTATTATAGCATATATTAAGGTATTTTGTAATAATTTTATTGGGAAGGTATTATTCCTTGCCCTGTTCTACCCTCAATCCTCCTTTATATATATTATTGTGAGTGAAGGCTTGACCTCCTCACCTCCCATCAGCTGCCAACCTCAGAGCTACCTGAGGCAGAGCTAAGGCCGCCCAGGAGCCCCCTTTAAATAGAGCCTATTCAGGGTAAACAGAAGGCCTCCCACAAATAAGAGGAGTCAACCTTGACCACCCCCAGGCCTACACTTTGGGGCAGGAGTAGCGCCCTGCCCCCGGTTAGAGGCAGGGGTTAGCACCCCTTGCCCTACCTGTATTAGTTGGCAGCAGGGATATTTAAACCATTCCCCTTTTACCTATCCCTTCCTACTAATAAATTCATTTTTTGCCTTCCAGCTTAATAAAATTTACATCTACATCCAGGAATCGTCAAATCTTCACAATGTTACTAGTAAGTCTCTAGGTATCGTTAAAGTCATAGTATAGATAGTTTGTTATTTTGTTAGTGCTGTTCCAATAAAAACCATTATTTTGTTACCATTTTAATCCTTGTCCTCGGTCTCGCTCTTCCTTGCCAGCCACTTCCTGCTAGGAGGCTTGGGCGGGGTCTAGTGTGAACCGGGGTGGAGCTCTCCTGCCTGGGTTTGCAGCAGGGAACTGACTGGGTCCTGGGATCTGTGCTCAGGAGGTGTCAAACAGGCCTCCTTGGTGTAGGGCTTTGTTTAATCTAACTGCCTTTAGCCTGTCCAGAAAAAAGCCCGGCACTAACATCATTACTGTCTACAAGAACCAGGGTGACAAAAGCGATTGCAACAACTATCGCGGCATCTCCCTTCTCAGTACCGTGGGGCAGCTATTTGCACGTGTTGTTCTGAAGAGGCTCAATGTTCTTGTGGAGAGAGTCTACCCTGAGTCTCAGTGTGGGTTCAGAGCTGAACGGTCCACCGTAGACAAGGCTCTCTCTGTTAGGCAACTACAAGAAAAGTGCAGGGAGCAGAACAAACCTCTGTATATTACCTTCAATCGACCTGACCAAGGCATTTGACCTCATCAGTAGAAAAGGTCTGTTCCCAATTCTGGCTAAGATCGGCTGTCCCCCAACTCTGCTCAGCATTATTACAGCCTTCCATGAAGGGGACCATCGTATACGATGGATCCACATCCGAGCCCTTCGAGATTCTCAGCAGAGTGAAGCAGGCGTGTGTGCTGGCTCTAACACTGTTCGACATCTTCTTTGCAGTTTTGCTCAAATATGCCTTCGGAACTGCTACAGAGGGCATCTCTCTCCGCATGAGAACGGACAGCAATCTCTTCAAACTGTCGAGGCTTAGAGCGAAAACCAGGTGCTTACGAAGCATCTAACGGAGTTCCTTTTTGCTGACGATGCAGCTATTGCTACTCACACTCAGCAGGAACTGCAGTCACTCATAACTCGCTTTGCGGATGCATGCATGGAATTTGGCCTCACAATCAGCTTAAAGACGACCCAGGTGTTGGGCTAAAATGTGGGTAACAAGCCATCTATCAGTGTGCTAGACTACGAACAGGAAGTCGTCCATAAGTTCGTGTACTTAGGCTTGACGATCTCGGACAACTTGTCACTTGATAGCGAGATCAACAAGCATATTGGAAAAGCCGCCACAACGTTCTCCATGCTGATGAAGAGAGTATGGGCTAACAATAAACTCACTGTACACACCAAGGTGCAGGTCTACACAGCCTGTGTTTTGAGCACACTGCTGTATGCCACTGAAACATGGACTTTGTGCTCAAAACAAGAGCAATGGCTCAACACATTCCACATGCGCTGCCTTAGGCGCTTACTCGGTATCTCATGGCAGGACAAGGTCCCCAGTAGCTCAGTGCTTGAGAGGGCAGGCACCGCCTCCATGTTCACCTTTCTCAAACAGAGGCGTATGCGCTGGTTGGGCCCTGTCTCATGCACGACTGATGGCCGAATACCGAAGGACCTCCTCTTCGGCGAACTGGCGTCTGGAAAGAGGTCGAAAGGTCGACCTAAATTGCGCTACAAGGACACATACAAGCGTGAACTCAGCACTCTATCAGTGCAAACACCTGGCATTCGCTCGCCTCACACAGGCATGCCTGGAAACGGAGTGAAGGAAGCTCTTGCTATGTATGAAACTACCTCGATGAAGGAAGTGGAAGACAGGAGAGCCCTCAAGAAGATCCGTGCCCGTGATATCAGAGCGACATATGCCTACTGCTGCTCACAGTGCGGAAAGGACTGCCACTCCTGGATTGGATTGCACAGCCACAGAAGACGTTACTTGAATCAGTCCAACTGGGGCGCAAACCCATGATCCCTCGGGATCGAAGGACGCCTACTACTACTGTACTTCAGTTGTTAAAATGCTTTGCTGACTCAAACATAGATAATATGTAGGATTATTCTGTGGCTTACCTTGTAAAAGACAAGGTAGGCTTTTTTTCTTCTTTAAAAAAGGGTTTTGTGATATTAGAAAAGCAAGTGGTGTTAAAATCAATTTCTGGAACAGCGGGGCTGACATTACCAGAAGTCAGCAATGTTGTACTAACAATATGTAGACAGAAAATTGTTCTTTTTATGGACACTGAAACATTGCAAAATTAAGATACCAGGAACGTAAAACAAGGTAATAAAAAGGTACAACCATTTGTAACAGGTAAACTGTACAAATCCTTAATTTGTCTCAAATGCTGACAATCATTCATTGTCTTTGTATGCAACATACTTTAAAAACCTACAACAATTAAAAATATACAACTTTAAACATAGCACAGAGAAACTGAAGAGCCAGCAGTTCCATACACAGTAATTAAATTTCTCTTTACAAAAAGTTTCTTCTAAAGCAGGGTTTCCCAAACTTTATATAGTTGGTGCCCGTTTTTTCAGTACCCTTTTTGCCACCCAAAAATATAAACGCATATTTAAAAAAATGAAAAAAGAATAAATATTCATTGTTTATTATTTATTCATAATAATAATAGTACATAGCGATAATGTGTATATTTTCTAGGGATCGGTATTGGGCCGTGAGCCACACTTTGGGAAACGCTGTTCTAAAGAAATAAGACATCCATTATTCTGTCATCACTACAAGCAGTAAAACACATTTTAAAACTCATTTAGGGATTCACGGAGTTACATCACAAAAGCTAATTTTCATACTGTAATTATTCTAATATTGTTCAGAACTATCAGACTAATGATCAGGTAAAAATTAAATTAATAGCATGGTGAATTTTTTACTTATACAAAATTCTGATTACATACAGCCCATTTATAAAGAAAGTATATAACTAAGGCTGCATCTACACTACGAGAAAATCGACTTTATTAACTCAAATTTCTTAATGCTGGGTTTTATCCATTTGATTTTGACCATCTCACCTTTCCACATGCTCCCCACAAAATCGACTTACTGCTGCCACACACAAGTAGTTTAAATCAAGCACTAGTGCAGTGTATTGTGAGGACCTATCCCACAGTTCCCTGAGACCCATCACATTCTGGCCCCACAAGTAGATGTGGGTATATGACACCATCTTCCCACATTTCATTCCCCTCTTTCCCCTGCCATGTTTAAGTAGACACAGGTGCTACACTGAAACAGTGTGCCTAGGCTTTATTTTGGGCTTGGATATTGATTTACACCTCCTGGGAAAGAGGACCCTTAAGTAGACACGGGTGCTACACTGAAACCTGAATGCATCATAGTAACAGGCCAGGGCGGCTATAAGACAGTACACTGTTGACAGCCACAAAAATCGTGACTGTCCACAGAGACTCTTGCAAGAAATGGAATCTGGATTTAGGCCTCCTACCAAAGAAGACACTTATGTCTAAGTAGACATGGTTGCTACACAAACTCGAATGATTCATCAAGCTAACAGACCCCAGACTACAGCCAGGTTTACACCTGGAAAAGAAGACACTTAGGACAAGAATATTCCCAGGTGCAAGCCTTACTTCGTCAGCTGTCGTAATTTTATGGCTAATACATTGCCTTCATTGAAACATGTATGGCTCAGGGTGGCTCAAAGACCCCTGGCTACAGCCAGCCCCTAAAAACCATGACTGCCCAGGGAGAAGTCCCCCAGGCAGCTGCAAGACTTCCAGCTACAGCCAGCCTCTGAAAGAGACATCCCCCAGTGGCTACAAGATCCCTGGCCACAGCCAGCCCCTGAAAATCATGACCGCCAAGGGAGATGTCCCCTGGGTGGCTACAAGACCCCCAGCTAGAGCCAGGCCCCGAAAATCGTGACCAACGAGAGAGACTTCCCCCAGGCGGCTGAAAGACCCCCAGCTACAGCCAACCTCTGAAAATCGTGACCCTCACGATGCGCAATCTGCCTGGCACCTTGCACAGAACATCCTTTTATTGGTTCGGGGTCAAGCCAAGTGATGTGGGTAGGTGCGGGAATGTTCCAGACTGCGTGGCGCCTCCATGGGGGAGGGCAGGGAGGGGATGTGGGGGTCAGAACAACATGTAAATGGCTGAAAAGAAATTTCTCGTAATACCAGACAAGCATGACCCCCACCCACAGCCTAGCTGACACATGGTATGGGGGGAGAGGGGAGCAGCAGCTGGCATGAGGCAGCACAGAAAAAAGGCAGCTAGCAGGGGTATACACAGAAGCACACACCCTACAGCTGTGCTCCTAGCAATGAAAAAAGAAAGGTTACTCACCGTAGTAACGGTGGTTCTTCGAGATGTGTCCCCGTGGGTGCTCCACATTAGGTGTCGGGCTCGCCCGGCGCCGCAGATCGGATCTTCCAAGCAGTTTCTGCCGGACCGCGCATGCGCTGGTGCGCGCCGCTCCCCCCCATGTGCGCGATCCGGTCCCCGCCAGTTCCTTGACCAACCGCCTCGGATGCTCCTGCAAAACACTAAACAGAGATCCGGAGCGGGGAGGATGGGCGGGGAGTGGAGCACCCACGGGGACACATCTCGAAGAACCACCGTTACTACGGTGAGTAACCTTTCTTTCTTCTTCGAGTGTCCCCGTGGGTGCTCCACATTAGGTGACTACCCAGCAGTAACCCAAGATAGGAGGTGGGTAATCGGATTATGTGCAGCTTGTCCCCGAGAGGACTGCTGCCAAGAGACGGGTATCCTCTTGGAATACCCTGTGAAGGGCGTAATGTTTGGCGAAGGTGTCACAGGATGACCAGGTCGCCACTCTGCAAATGTCTTTTAGCGCAACGCCCTTGAAAAAAGGCTGTTGATGCTGCCACCGCCCTAGTGGAATGAGCCCTGGGCGTGGCCAGTAAAGGAGTCTTTTTGAGTTTGTAGCACATTTTTATGCAAGATACGATGTGCTTAGAGATTCTCTGCGAAGAGAGACATTCTCCTTTTGATTTGGGAGCGATAGAGACTAGGAGCCTATCCATTCTCCGGAAGGACTTGGTCCTGTCCATAGAGAAAGCTAGCGCCTGCTCACGTCCAGGAGGTGTAGGCACACCTCTTTGTTAGAGTTATGAGGCTTTGGATAAACAAGGGTAAACAATAGGTTCGTTAGTATGAAACTCAGAAAGAAACTTTAGGAACAAAGGCTGGATGCAGCCGTATGGTTACCGCCTCCTTGGAAAAACAGCGCAGGGCGGCGTTGCCATAACTGCCTCAAGCTCGCTCACCCTGCGAGCTGACGTGATTGCGAGAAGAAAGGTCGTCTTCATCATAAGGAGGCGGAGGGAAACCGTGGCCAAAGGCTCAAACGGTGGTCCCCTTTTCGCATTAAGCACCAGGTCCGAGTTCCACAGAGGTGGAAGCGGTTTCTGAGGGGGGTATAGGCTTACCAGCCCTTTGAAGAACCTGGTAACCATGGGATGGGCGAACACCGTGTGCCCTTCCTCTTCGTGTCTGAACACCAAAATGGCGGCCAGGTGGACCTGAAACGAGGATAGCGAGAGTCCTCCTCTCTTGAGGTCCAGTAAATACTCTAATATCACAGCCATAGGCACCGAAAGGGGGCTAGCTGTTTGGTAGAACACCATGCCGTAAAGCGAGTCCATTTCTGCTTGAAGGTCTTCCTGGTGGAAGTCCTCCTGCTACTTTCTAGGACTTGCTGCACTTCCTCCGTACATGTGCTCTCTAGGGAGCTGAGCCATGGATTAACCACGTTTGTAGTCGCAGGCTTTGGGGGTGCGGATGCACTATGGACCCCTGGGCTTGCGTGAGCAGATCCCGCGCCACCGGAGGGGACATCGGTGGCCGGTCCGACATGCGCAGGAATAGGGGGAACCATTGCTGTCGATCCCACGTTGGGACTATCGGGATCATTCAGGTTCCTTCCTTCCTGGCTTTCTGCAACACTTTGTGGATGAGCACTGTGGGAGGGAAAGCGTAAAGCAGGGGGCCCCTCCATGAGATCGCGAAGGCATCCCTCAGGGACCCCCGTCCCAGTCCTGCCCTGGAGCAGAATCGTGGGCACTTCTTGTTGTGCTGAGTAGCAAACAGGGTCTATCTGGGGAAAAACCCCATGCGTGGAAAAATCGGTTGCAGCAGATCGGGACGGATCTGCCACTCGTGCGTGAGTGCGAAACGCCTGCTCAGCTGGTCTGCCTTCACATTGCGAGCGCCTGGTAAGTACGAGGCTTTCAAGGTTACATTGTTGGCGATGCAGCAGTTCCACAACCGGACTGCTTCTACACATAAGGCACGGGACCGAGCTCCTCCTTGCCGATTTATATAAAACATGGTGGAGGTATCGTCTGTACTGATCCCGACTACCTTGCCTTTCAGTTGGTCTCGAAAGTGTCTGCAGGCGTTGAACACTGCTTTGAGCTCCAGTATATTTGTGTGCAGTGACTGCTCCATAGAGGACCACAGCCCTTGCGTCACCTCTTCGCCCATGTGTGCTCCCCACCCTATGAGGGGGGCATCTGTAGTAAGAAAAACCAATACGTGTGGTTGGTGGAAGGGTACCCTTGTTAGCAGGTTCTCGGGGTTTACCCACCATTGCAGGGATTTGCGCACCTCCGTTGTGGGCGACGCCATCCTGTGAACAGTGTGTGCTGCCGGTTTGTATACGCTCGCCAGCCAATGCTGCATGCTGCGCATGTGTAACCTGGCGTTCTGTTCTACGAAACGTTGCTGCTGCTATGTGGCCCAGCGGCTGTAAGCACGTCAGAACCGGCACCATAGGGCTGAAGGTGAAGCCTTGCGCGAGGGAGCCGATGGCCCGAAAGCGAGTCTCTGGTAGATACGCCCTCGCTGTAATAGAATTTATGCGTGCCCCTACGAACTCTATGTCCTGTGTGGGGTCTGTCTTTGATTTTGTCAGATTGATAAGCAGGCCGAGCGAAGAGAACGTGCCTGCTGTGACACATATTATGCGTAGTACCTCCTCCTTTGAGGCCCCTTTGAGTAGGCAGTCATTCAGATACTGGAATATAAATACCCCCTGTCTGTGCAGGTAGGCTGACACCACTGCCAAGGTCTTGGTGAAGACTCTGGGGGCTGAGGAGAGCCCAAACGGTAGGACCTTGTAAGTCGAGGGCTGCGAACCAATCTCCATCGTCTAGTGCCGTAAGGATGGAGGCGTTTGTGATCATCCGAAAACGTTGCTTGCGCAGGTACCGGTGAGGCCTCGAAAATCTAAGATGGACCTCCCCGTGAGGAAGTACCTCGAGTAGAACCCTCTCCCTTGCAGTTGCTCCGGCACTCTTTCCACTGCCCCTACGAGCATGAGATGGTCTACCTCCTGCTTGAGCCTCGCTACATGGGAGGTCTCCTGGAGGTGGGGCCCCGGGTGGAGGTCATGGCGGTGGGAGCAACTGGGAGGGGATGGCGTACCCCGTGGCTATGATCTCCAGCACCCATGTGTCTGTGGTGATCCTTTGCCACTGGTTATAAAATGGTCGGATGATGGCCTTGAGCACTGGTTTCGTGCCCTCTGGAAGCGAGTCCATGAGGGAGGTCAACCTAATGTGGTTGTTGAAATTATGGTTCGCTAGATGCGCTGCGTAATTTGCCATTGGCAACAGTAGCGTGGAGGAGGAGTAGACCTTTCTGCCCAACAGCTCTAGCTTTTTGGCATGTTTGTTTATTCCCCCACGTTGCGACGACTCCGCCACCAAAGAATTTGGTTGTGGGTGGCTGAACAGGAACTCCATGCCCTTCGTGGGCACGAAGTATTTTTTTTTTTTTTTTTTTTTCGCTCTTTTGTGGACAGGCGGAATAGTCGCAGGAGTCTGCCATATCATAGTGGCAGGCTCCAAGATTGCGTCATCAGCGGTATTGCTATTTTGGAGGAGGCCGGAGGTCTCAGATTTTTGAGGAGCTTATGGTGTTGCTCTTGCACCTTTGCTGTCTGGAAGCCTTGCGTGAAGGCCACCCTCGTAAAACAGCTCTTGGAACTGTTTGAGATCGTCCGGAGGATGGACGCCCCCCGGGGCCGTAGCCTCATCCGGGGAGGAAAGCGAGGAACCGCTGGGGTACGTCTTTCTGGACCCTTCCGGTTCCTGCTGATGATGGTACACCCTCTCACTAGAGGTGTGCGAGGAAAAATCTCGGGGTTCCATAACCAGTCCCCCCTGAGATGCTTAAGTCTGTCCCCGGTCACAATTGCCCTCGGGGGTACGAGATCGTTCGTAGGGATCTTTCCCTAGTAGATTGCCGATGGTGTCTATGCCCTGCGTGGTAGGGGCGACCACGGCAGTATAAGCACTGGTCTTGGGAAGGTGACCTAGACCACTCCCTTGGTGCATACCCTTTGCGTCTGGGGGAGGGAGACCGTCGAGACCCTGGAGAGAGCGGCTTTGCCTAATAGTCCAGCGGTTCAAATCCCAGGAAGGGTGGAGGTGGTCCCAGCCAGGGTGAGGCTGGTTGCAGAAATGGAGAAGGGGGCTCCGGGTAGGCCATGTGGGGGGGGACCCCTGCCTTCTAGTTGGAGTCTGCAACATAGCGGAGGGCTGTGAGAAAGCAACTACACAGCCCTGTGCGGCGAGGGGCTGCAATGCCTCCTCTTGTGTGCAGTCTTCCCCCTCCCTTGAGGAGGTAACTCCGCCCCTGACATACAGGGGATCCCGGCCCCGTCTGCACCGAGCTCGGCACACTCGAAGTCGGTGCCGCATGTGCGGTGTCCTTCGGTGCCGGCAGGCTGCGTGCCTGCGTGCTCTGCACCGCCGGTTTTCCGGGGGTCGGTGGTACCGGCGCTTGTTTAGCCGCCGCCCTGCCTGCGGTGCGGGGCGGCTGGCTGATTATCGAAGGGTGAGCCGCTTGCACGTGGCTCTCCGTGCCGCCGCCGATCAGCTGTTGCTGCGGCTGGGGGCTGCTCGCTCCTCCCGTCCCGCTCGTTGTTGCTGCCGGCAGGGATCGGGCTGGGGGGCATACAGGGCATTCCGGCGCCCGCACCGAGCTCGGCACGCTCAAGGGCGGTGCCGCACGTGCGGTGTCCTCCAGTGCCGGCAGGCTACGTGCCTGCGCGCTCTGCACCGCCGGTTCCCCAGGGGTCGGTGCCGCTGCCCGCGGTGCCGCTGGTACCAGCGCTTGTTTAGCCGCCGCCCTGCCTGCGGTGCGGGGCGGCTGGCTGATTATCGGAGGCTGAGCTGCTTCCACGTGGCTCTCCGTGCCGCCGCCGATCAGCTGTTGCTGCGGCTGGGGGCTGCTCGCTCCTCCCGTCCCGCTCGCTGTTGCTGCTGGCAGGGATCGGGCTGGGGAGCATACAGGGGATTCCGGCCCCGTCCGCACCGAGCTCGGCACGCTCGAGGGCGATGCCGCATGTGCGGTGTCCTCCGGTGCCGGCAGGCTGCGTGCCTTTGCGCTCTGCACCGCCGGTTCCCCGCGGGTCGGTGCCGCTGCCTGCGGTGCTGCCAGTACCGGCGTTTGCTTAGCCGCCGCCCTGCCTGCGGTGCGGGCGGCTGGCTGAGTATTGGAGGCTGAGCCGCTTCCACGTGGCTCTCCGTGCCGCCGCCGATCAGCTGTTGCTGCGGCTGGGGGCTGCTTGCTCCTCCCGTCCCGCTCGCTGTTGCTGCCGGCAGGGATCGGGCTGGAGACACTTTCCTCCGTTTCTGCGCTGATGGAGTGAGAGGCAGCTTTCCTTTTAAGGGCCCCGGAGGGTCCCTCCTGCTGCGGCCGCTCCGGCGCTTCTGGCTGGAGGGCCTTATCAAGAAGCAGCATTTTTTTTTTGTTTTTTGTTTTTTGTTTTTAAAGCCTGAAGAGGACATTGTTGGTGAGTCTTTGTGTTTTTAAGTGGGTACTTAGCACCTTCTTTGTGCCGTTTTCCCCGTCCGATGGCCTGCCTTAGCAGGAGGGCTGATAGCCCTAGCTCCTGGCCTCCGGCGCTTGTTACTGGGACTGGCTGAGCTGTCCCTCTCCTAGCTTGTTCGTTGTTGGTTTTTTTTTTTTTTGTTTTTTTTTTTTTTTTACAAAATAACAACCGGCTAGCTTATAGTAGCCTAAGTGCCTGAAAAAACTTTAAGAAAAAAACAGATAAAGCCGTTGAATACACTACTTGGCCTTAGCCTAGTTGGATTCCGTCTGCAGCCGACGGCGGTTAAGAGGAACTGGCGGGGACCGGATCGCGCACATGGCCGGGAGCGCGCGGGGGAGCGGCGCGCACCGGCGCATGCGCGGTCCAGCAGAAACTGCTTGGAAGATCCGATCTGCGGCGCCGGGCGAGCCCGACACCTAATGTGGAGCACCCACGGGGACACTCGAAGAAGAAGAAAGAAGATTTGTCAGCCTCTCATGGCCCTACAGCCACAGGCTTCCAGGTGCTGAATGTAACAGTCTTCCTCTTGCCTAAATCCTCCACACCTAAGAGCAGTGGAGACTTAAGAGGCCAGAGCGGAGAACTCTGGTGCATTGTGGGGGCACATGTGTGACATCTGTGGAGGCTAATGAATTCGATTTAAACCCATGCCTCACTACCCTTCATTCAGAATTTTAAATTCAAATTGAACGCTACACCCAGCAGGTTACTATGATTTTAGGATTTCGATAGGTCATTTTTAGTGGTCCATAAAGCGAGCTGTATGGAATATACAGTGAAGACAGGCACTTGGAAAACATTGGGCAAACTCCCTTAAAATCGAGTTCATCTCATCGTGTAGATGCAGCTTAAGATACTCAAATTACAACTAACAGCTATTAGAACAATTAGCACAATTTGTCTTTACCAGAAAGGTGCTGTGGCTATGGCTGGGTTTGGGAAGCATATTTAGATTTAATTCTCAGCTTCACACGTTATCTTTGGTAAAACACTTACGGCTTGTCTCCACTAACTGGTGTGTAAATTCCAATACACACTAGCATGACATTCACTAACTGGCCTATGCATACCCTGTGGAAAGAAAAAGCTTTCCTAAGTGTGCATTAATGTGTATACTGGGGAAATTTTAGTGGCTGCCAGTGGGGTCAACATGAACCAGTTAGTGTGCACCATGCATCTGAGGAAGAGGGTCTTTGCCCATGAAAGCTTATGCTCCAAAACATCTGTTAGTCTTTAAAGTGCCACTGGACTACGTTGCTGTTTTTGGCTATGTCTACACTAGAGCGAACTGTTGACAGAAATGGCTGTCAGAAGATCTCATTCGACATATCTTCAGTCAACAGATCACAGCCACACAGCAAAGCCGATCACTCTGTCGATTTGCTCTGGGAACACAGAGCAGCAAGGAAGCCCAGTCACCCTCTTGACAGAATGTCCAACCGGCTGCCTGGTGATCTGAAAGCCCTATCTGTTGACAGAGGGCCCTTCCGCCCAGAGCATCCATACTTGCTTTCTGTTGACGGATTCTGTCGACAGGCGTTCTGCCTCCTGGGGAAGAGGCAGAGGGCTGTCAAGAGAAGTGCCAACCTCTGTCGACAGTGTGTTGACAGAACACATTTTTAGTGTGGCTACGCCGCAGGTTTTGTTGACAAAATGCTTGTTTTGTCCACAAAACCCTCTAGTACAGACGTAGCCAAAGAGTGGTGTTATCTATTCTGTCCTGCACTGACTCAGTACAAATAATATTTCCCTATCTAAAGAAATACTTAATACACTCATACTACTATGGAACAGGCCATATAAATACACAAACAGACATTCTATCTCCCTTCTCTAAATTCCCTTTACTGCAACACAGTTCATTCTAAACAGGTCATCTGAGTTGAAATAAAAAACAAAGCTGTTTAGTTTTTTTTTTTGTTTTTTTTTTCACACACATACACCCAGTAAGACACGTGACCTCTAAAACCACATTTAATCTTAGTGACACAATGCTCCTCGGTCTCCTCCTCCTGAATTTGAAAGAAATATTTACTACTACACAAAAAGGCACACATATCTCATGTAGCCTTCAGAGCTTTTACTGATTAATTAGTTTAAATCTGAAAAAAAGTCATTCTAGATATAAAATTTCTGAAACACCAAATAGTCCACAGCAATTTTCCCAGGAATTTAAAAAAAGGACTGAAATTGGGAAACAATAAGATGCAATTCACTGGTGATTTGGAGCACATGAGAATTTGATAGCTCTTAAATTCTAAGATCCACAACCCTCCCTTTAAAAAGCATTAAGACAATAAAAATCTAAAATTCTGTACCATGGTTAACGTGTTTCAAGGCAGTACTGATGTCCATTTTAATTCATTAAGGAAAAGATATAGTGACTCAAATATTAAAATGTATTCTGTCTTACTAAAACTACAAGTAGATAATATTACAGAGGTGTTATTGAGGATTATCTGACCCTCTAACTACTACCCCAAGCTTGTCATACACATGGGCACTAATGATACTGCGAGGTGTGACACTGATCAGATTCAAGAGTGATTACTGGGCTCCGGGAGTATGGATGAGGGAGTTTGGGGCACATCCTTCCTGTCAAAGGTAGGGGCCCACATGAAGACTGGTGGAGCCGGGAGGCGAATGCCTGGCTGCAAAAATGGTGTCGAGGGCTTTGGCTTCCTCGACCATGGGGTGCTATTCCAGGAAGGACTGCTAGGCAGAGATGGCCTTCACCTTTCAAGGAGAGGGAAGACCCTATTCGGACACAGACTGGCTAACCTAGTGAGGAGGGCTTTAAACTAGGTTCAACAGGGACAGGGGAGCAAAGCCTACAGGTAAGTGGAGAACATGGAGACCTGGGAGATGGGTCAGAAATGGGAGGGAGCACGGGCTATAATGGCAGAGTAAAAGGATGGTTAGGGCAAAACTGGGAGGCAAGATCAAATCAGTATCTTAAATGCCTACACACAAATTCAAGAAGTATGGGTAATAAGCAGGAAGAACTGGAAGTGCTAATAAATAAATACAACTATGACATCATTGACATCACAGAAACTCGGTGGGATAATACACATGATTGGAATGTTGGTATGGAAGGGTAACAGCTTGCTCAGAAAGGACAGATGGGAAAAAGGAAGGAGGTATTGCCTTATATATTAAAAATGTACACACTTGGACTGAGGTGGAGATGGACATAGGAAAAGGATGTGTTGAGAGTCTCTGGGTTAGGCTAAAAGGGGCGAAAAACAAGGGTGATCTCATGCTAGGAGTCTACTACAGGCCACCTACCCAGGTGGAAGAGGGGAATGAGGAGTTTTTTAAACAACAAAATTATCCAGGGCCCAGGATTTGGTGATGATGGGGGACTTCAACTATCCAGATCTATGTCGGGAAACTAACACAGCGGGGCACAGACTATGCAAGAAGTTCTTGGACTGCATTGGAAACAACTTTTTATTTCAGTAAGTTGAAAAAGCTACTGCGGGGAAGCTGTTCTTGATTTGATTTTAACCAAAAGGGAGGAATGGATAGAGAATTTGGAAGTTGAAGGCAGCTTGGGTGAAAGTGATCATGAAATCATAGAGTTCACAATTCTAAGGAAGGGTAGAAAGAACAGCAAAATAGAGACAATGGATTTCAGGAAGGCGGATTCTGGTGAACACAGAGAGCTGGTAGGTAAGATCCCATGGGAAGCAAGACAGGGGAAAAACAACTGGAGAGCTGGCAGTTTTCCAAAGGGACATTATTAAGGGCCCAAAAGCAAGCTATTCCCCTGCGTAGGAAAGATAGAAAATACAGGAAAAGACCACCTTGGCTTAACCAGGAGATCTTGCATTATCTCAAAATAAAAAAGGAATCATAAAAAATGGAAACTAGGGCAAATTACAAAGGATGAATACAGGCAAACAACACAGGCATGCAGGGGAAAGATTAGAAAGGCAAAGGCACAAAATTAGCTCAAACTAGTTACAGGCATAAAGGAAAACAAGACACCTTTTTATAAATACATTAGAAGCAAGAGGAAAACCAAGGACAAGGTAGGCCCATTGCTCAAATGAGGAGGGAGAAACAGTAACAAGAAACTTGGAAATGGCAGAGATGCTTAATGACTTCTTTGTTTTGGTCTTCACAGAAAGTCTGAAGAAGGCATGCCTAACACAGTGAATGCTAGTGGGAAAGGGGTAGGGTTAGACGATAAACAAAAAGGAACACGTTAAAAAACCATTTAGAAAAGTTAAGTGTCTGCAAGTCACCAGGGTCTGATGAAATGCATCCCAGAATACTCAAGGAGCTGATACAAGAGGTATCTGAGCCTTTAGCTATCATCTTTGGAAAATCATGGGAGACAGAAGAGACTGGAAAAGGGCAAATATAGTGCCCATCTATAAAAAGGGGAATAAAAACAATGCAGGAAACTACAGACCGGTCAGTTTAACATCTGTGCCAGGAAGATAATGGAGCAAATAATTAAGGAAATCACCTGCAAACACTTGGAAGGTGGTAAGGTGATAGGGAACAGCCAGCATGGATTTGCAAAGAACAAATCACGTCAAACCAATCTGATAGCTTTCTTTGATAGGATAACAACCCTTGTGAATAAGGAGAAGCAGTGGATGTGATATACCTGGATTTTAGTAAGGCATTTGATACTGTCTCGCATCATATTCTTATCAGTAAACTGGGCACATACAACTTAGACGAGGCTACTATAAGGTGGGTGCAAAACTGGCTGGATAACTGTAGTCAGAGAGTAGTCATTAGTGGTTCTCAATTCTGCTGGAAAGGTATAACAAATGGGATTCCGCAGGGGTCTGTTTTGGGACTGGTTCTGTTCAATATCTTCCTTAACGATTCAGATATTGGCATAGAAACTACGCGTATTAAGTTTGCAGATGATAACTGCGAGGAGTATCAAACTGGGAGGGGTTGCAACTTCTTTGGAGGATAGGGTTATAATTCAAAATGATCTGGAGAAATGGTCTGAAGTAAACAGGTTGAAGTTAAATAAAGACAAATGCAAACTGCTCCATGTAGGAAGGAACAATCAGTTTCATACATACAGAATGGGAAGCGACTGTCTAGGAAGGAGTATGGCAGAAAGGGATCTAGGGGTTATAGTGGACCACAAGTTAAATATGAGTCAACAGCATGATGCTGTTGTAAAAAAAGCAAGCATTATTCTGGGATGCATTAACAGAGGTGTTGTGAGCAAGACGTGAGAAGTCATTCTACCTCTCTACTCTTGGCTGGTTAGGCCTCAGTTGGAGTACTGTGTCCAGTTCTGGGCATCGCATTTCAAGAAAGATATGGAGAATTGGACAGGGTCCAGATAACAGCAACAAGAATGATCAAAGGTCTAGAGAACATGACCTACGAAGGAAAGCTGAAAGAACTGGGCTTGTTTAGTTTGGAAAAGAGAAGACTGAGGGGGGATGTGACAGCAGTTTTCAGGTATCTAAAAGAGCATAAGGAGGAGGGAGAAAACTTATTCTTCTTGGCCTCTGAGGACAGAAAAAGCAGCAATGGGCTTAAACTGCAGCAAGGGAGGTTTACGTTGGACATTAGGAAAAGGTTCCTAACGGTCAGGGCAGTCAAACGGTGGAATAAATTGCCCACGGATGCTGTGGAATCTCCATCTCTGGAGATATTTAAGAACAGGTTAGATAAATGTCTATCAGGGAT
This sequence comes from Carettochelys insculpta, assembly GCF_033958435.1. Classification (NCBI taxonomy): domain Eukaryota; kingdom Metazoa; phylum Chordata; order Testudines; family Carettochelyidae; genus Carettochelys; species Carettochelys insculpta. The sequence goes on from NC_134139.1 coordinate 97,132,217, forward strand.
GGTCTAGACAGTACTTGAGGGCAATGGGCTGGACTCGATGACCTCGAGATCCCTTCTAGTCCTGGTATTCTATGAAAACATTTAAAGAGAAGCAAATTACTATAGAGATGATTGTTGATAGGAAAAAAAATCATAAGGTACTATATATTAAAAACTTTCTGTTCACAGCATAACATTTCCCAAATGTCTGTGGACAGAATGCAGAGCAAATGTGGAATGCAGAAAGTAAAAGATGTGAAAAATTATTACAGGTTAAATACCGCTAGTGTTACACTCACCCCTACTGCCAGCAGCTTGATGCAAATGAGCAGGTCTCAAAAATGCAAAATGGCTGTCATCTGTATATTCAACTGGTTCATCTGCATATTCACAGCAGAAAACAAGCAGCCAAGACGTGTTTCTGCCAGCAAAAACCGCCTTTGTTCCCAGCCCTGTATCCCTGATTTTTTCCAGGCATAAGGGGCTGGGAACAGAGGGGATTTTTGCTGTTAGAGCTACATTTTCACTGCTTGTTTTCTGCTGTGAATATGCAAATGATCTACTCAAGATGATCATATGCATCAAGCTGCTGGCAGCTGGGGTAAGTGTAGCACTAGCCCTAGCGTATAAACAGAAAAAAAACTTCATAGTTTTAATTAATGAGGGAAAAGGGGACTACCTTATTGTTTATTGGCTGTTATTCTTTTAAGTTGTTTCACTATAATGGTAATCATTTGTTTTTATTTCTCACTCAGCTAAACAGAAAATATTTGGTCTAAGTATCTTTTTTATACACATATTATATGCATATTATAAGATTTGTTGTAGAAAAGGACCCCTTTAATATTCTACATTAGGGAATTTTATAAAAAATTCTTCATGGGTGGTAACATGGGTCCATCTTAAAAATTTTGGTGGCTACATAAGCCTTTGTCATTACTTTAAAATGTTGAATAGCAGATTTAAACTAATTCCACAGTGAAAGTGCTGAAGGTCACATGAGATAGGTCTGCACTGTTGTGTAGCAATAAATATTTGCCATGCCTAACTGCATCTGTGGTTTCCATCAGTGGTCAAAGCATTTCATGTGCGACACTTCCTTGTTAATTACTGCTATGATAGCATACCACTGAACACAAGGACAAGATTAATATCTTCATCTGAAAATAATGGCTGGCAAATTAAAGCAATGGGACATGGGGATACTTTCACCTTTAGCTAATACCTCAAGTTTAGCTTCTCTGATAAATCCTCAACAGGTTGAGGACAAAGAACTCCAGAAGCTTACTCCTGAAATCAGTATTCCTTGAGCCAAAATGCAAAGAACTGCAATTACGTCACAAGAGAAGTCCCATACGATTATACATTTGATAAAGTAAAATCGGGTGTGACAATAAATAAATGAAATTGGTAACAAGAGATGGCACACATTTTTACTAAATATCCCATTCCCTAGCCAACTGATCACAATTCACTTCTAAACAATGTTGGTAAAACATGCAACTATTAACGTGAAATAATGACAAGACAGTGACATTCTGCTATATGACAGAGATAAAGGCACACAAAATAGCCATACAAAATCAACACGTCACATATAACGTACAGGAAATGGAAATGCAAACATGTGTTTTGGTTTTCACTGACTTGAAGTGGCCCTTGCTTCTACAGGTTGTACCTCCCGAAACCGGGACTCTGGTCCTGCCAGAACACAGATGTTCCTGGGCCAGAGATCCTGACTGGCGGGGACTCAGGCAGCAAGAGGGCAAGTTCCCATCCCTGCTACAGCTGCTGCAGCAGCCAGGCCAGAACAGGGTGGCCAGTGGGACTGGAAGTGCAGTCTACGTCAGGCTGGGGGACCAATGGCAGGGGACCTAACTTAGCCTGGGATATTCCCTTGTTTGGGACCAGTCACTCTCCAATCAAAGTTGGAACAAAATTAGCTCCTCTTCCCACTTTCCTCTGGTATAGAGTTTTTATACTAGGAAGAGAGGCCTCTCTAACTTTTTCCATATGTGGAGCAGAATAAGCTGTCTTCATACCTTCCTCATATCAATATTCATCAAACTCAGATTTCTGAGTACAGTAGATCCACGCTTTGCCTGGACTTGGCTTATGTGTTTTTATATTAAAGCAGTTCGAGTCTGGGGGAACCCCACTTTATTGCACGCTGCCTTATCAGTTATACCTGCACTGCCAGCCAGCTCAGGGGCTCCTTAGGAAGCAGCTCTTGCCTTGAGACTGCATGGCACTGCAACACCGGGGGCAGAGAGGGGCAGGCATGGCTGGAGCTGTCGCCACCTGATCAGCCCCGAAGCCATGCCATGCGGTGGCTGGAGCAGTCCAGAGCCAAGCCATGCCACGGCTAGAGCTGCCCAGGGCTCCAACACCACAGCTGCAGCTGCTGCTGCCTCAGCAGCCCTGGGACCCAGCTACCCCATGGCTGGGGGCAGCAGGGGTGCCATGGCTGCTTTGCACAGCCGGCAGCTGCAGCAGGGGGCACCCTGCCCTGCCCCATCCCTAACCCAGCCCCTACCCACCTGCAGGGGGAGCCAGAGCCACCAGCTGGCGCACAGGCTCCAGCCGCCCATTTCCCCCAAATGGGTTAATTCCGGGGATTTCCCCGCACCAATTTACACAATATTTGATTTACCCAGAGGTTGCCCAGGATTTACTGTAGTGTATTTTTCCCTTCATTTGCTGAACTATCATTACTTGTTGTTCTCCCTTTGTTCCATTCAGATGCAGGAAGAATTAAATGATGTGCCAAAAGTCAAATAACTCAGAACCAGTTAAAAAAAAAATCAAACTCTTTCATCTTCTAGTATTGTATCTTATTTAGTAAATTTTGCTGTTTATAGATGACTCAATGTACAATTACTCAAAATAATTCTGAATATGAAAAAGTTGAACAAAGAAATAAAGTTAAAATGTGCAGATGCAAAGGAGAACTGGTTAAATGAACAGTGTAAGATAATTCAACAGCAACATGGAAGTGATACAAAAGAGATGCATATGCGAATCCAGGAGGTAACAGGAAGGAAAACATGGTCATCATCTGGCTGTCTGAAGTCGAAGGATGGTAGTATAGTAATGGAAAAGCATAAAATTTTGGAAAGGTGGTCAGAATAGATTTCAGAACTCTATGATGATGAGAGAGTGGAAAAGCTGAGTCCCTCTAAGAATGCAGATGGGTCCACCTGTACTGAAGGAGGAAGTAAGAAAAGCTTTGAAATGCATGAAAAGAGGAAAAGTGCCTGATCCAAACAAACTTACGAGTGAGATGTTTGAAGCCTTAGAAGACTTTGGTATTGACACAATCACAAAATTCTTAAATGATATTTATAGTATAGGGCACGTACCAGAAGACTTATCAAGATCCGTTTTTATTGCCTTGCTGAAACAACCATGTGCAAATGAATGTGAACAGCATAGGACAATCAGTCTCATGAGTCATATTACCAAAATTCTTTTGAAGATTATTATGAACCAGATTCGAAATCAAATACAGTCAGATCTTTGATGAACAATCTGGATTTGTGAAAGACAGAGGTACTAGTAACGCAATCTACATTTTAAGGTCATGAAAAAAGAGCACTGAAAGTTCAAAAGGACATATATTTGTGCTTCATCGACTATGAGAAAGCATTTGAGTAAAACAAAGAAATGATGAAACTGTTGGAAGAACTGGATATAAATGGGAAGGATTTGAGAATAATTAAAAACATCTGAGGACAGCAGCCATCAGGGTTGGAAAAAACCTTAGTATATATGTGAAACTAAATCTAAGAGTGAGACAAGGTTGTGTTCTTTCACCTGATCTCTCTGACTTGTACAGTGAAAGAATAATGCACAAAATAGAAGGTCTACCAGGATTAAACATCAACAACCTGGGGTATGCAGATGATACTGTTTTAATAGCAGAAAGTGGAAAAAGATCTTCAGGAACTGGTTAGCGTTGTCAATAAAGAAAAGTGAGCTGAAGGGACTCAAGATGAATATCTTGAAGACAGAAGTAATGGTTATTACGAAGACAAAGGAACTGCCAACGTGTGAGGTACTAGCAAATGGAACAGCTGTTCATCAAGTGACTACATTCAAGTACTTTTGATCCTATATCACATCCGATGGTAGGTGTTTAACTGAAGTGAAATGCAGAACTGCTCAAGCGAAAGCAGCATTTCAGAGCATGAGAAGCATTCTCACAAACAGACTTATCATTGGAGGTGAGGAAAAGTGTGCTGCAATGTTATGTAGAACCAGTCCTCGTGCATGGATGCGAATCATGGACTATCGGCAAACAAGCTGAGAAGTACATCAAAGCCACAGAAATGTGGTTTTTAAGAAGGATGTTGTGCATCTCATGGATGACCAAAAGGATGAATGAGTGTCTTAAATGAAGCCAACAGCAAAAGAACACTGTTCAATAGGATAAGAACAAGGCAGGCAAAATTTATAGGCCATATAATTAGAAAGTCTGCACTTCAAAATTTAGTGACAACAGGAAAGCGTAATGGAAAGCAAGTATGAGGTAGACAACATGCGCAAATACTGGATAGAATCTCTTCATGGTTGCATTGCCACAGTACTGCAGAGATGCTCCAGAGTACTCGTAATAGACAGAGGTGGAAGGCCATGATTGCCTATGCTAATCAGCATGGCATGAATGAACGAATGGATTACTCATAAAACTCCTCTATGATAGAAGTAATGGCACAAACCATAGATTCTGAGACACAGAAGATTCAACCTTTTTGGTGCTTAGTACTTACAATTCATCTAGGTAGAGTCTCAGTTGGACTTGTTATTTATTATGCTACAGTAGCTAGTAATTTGCCAGGCTGCAAGCATTAAAACTCCTCACCTGCCACTTTATGCTACTAGATTTTTTCTATGATGTGTTTATATTTCTAAAGACATTATAGGTATATCAAAAATCTTGTTATAAATAATAGATTAAATCTTTTGAATACAACAGCTCTGAAAAAATACAACTAAACCATAATGCAGCCATACAATGCATATAAAACATACAAAATATTAAGGCACTAATGATGAAATAAGATTAAATTAGAAAAATGAAGAGACCTTTCCCCAGAATACACCAAACAGCAATTTGCCTTATTTCCTTACTGACCACGTGTCAGGTTATCAATCTATCATATTTCCATTCTGACCACAAAAGGGTTCAAATCACAGCTGTCATAAAACATAAAACCATTTTTTGTCAATTAATTTTAAACTTTTATTTAAAAGAATGTATAGGTTGGTGACTTGCCATATTATGGCTGGATAGCATAAACATACACCATTCTGAGGTACAGTATCGAGAGGATAGGTATACATAGTGCTACTCCTTTTTACGTCGAATGAAAATGCAATCCAATGTCCATCTTGAAAACTTATAGGGGAACCTAGCCTTATGGATATGAGTGAAGGAAATAAATAGAAGGCAACAAATCAGCAACAGTTTTTAAAAGTATGCTAATAAAATTAGGTTGCAGCTTCCATAGACTGAACCCTTCTAATATCTCAGAATAAAACAGAACCTGTTCTCCAATAGGAAGGTACACATTATAAAAATTAAAGTATTAAAACCCCGATTCTCCTTGATTTTGTTAATCATAGTAGCCAATATATTAAGCACAGAAGCAGCCCAAAAGATTACCATTTAGCACAAAGAATGATAGATTAATAACTCAGTAATGCAATGCAATTTGAATTTTTTTGCTGTTGAGTTAGTGTTGCATAGAGTTAGGTGCTAGATTAGGAAGAAAACAGAATTTTCTAGTTCCTACCTATATCATTGGTTACCATCTTGGAAAACTTTCTGCTTTTGGTCTTCACTGTAAATAACATTTTAACAAAAAATGTCAAAAACTATGAAGGTACTAAAGGATGAACTGAACAAAATAATGCTATTAAAATAAAAATACTGTACCCTTTTCTATAAAATTATTCATTTTTTGATCGTCATCATCATCAGAATTGTTTGGAGAACCAGAACCTATATGAGTGAAGACAGAATGAAATGGACACGCAAAACGGACATTCACAAAAAGATACATGTACAACACTGATTTGACAAAGACTATGCACTATATTAAAAAGTCTTATGAGACTTAGCATATTGTCACGCTGACTTCACAGCTAAGATACATACAAGTATTGATCAAAGACAAAAATGTGAGTGAATCTTTCTGTTATGACTGTACAGATGCCAAAAACTCTTTGCAGTAATGGAGCATACAGAAAAAGAAGCAGGTAATCTGAAACAAAATTACTGGATAGAGCAATATTCACCGTCACAATATAGTACATATGGGTTATTTTGGTTAGACATTTATTTCCTGAAACAAATAATTTATGGGCACCTACTATGGTAGTCTCTAAATAAGAAGAGAATAAAGTATTTATCCAAATTTTGATCTAGAATAAATACAACATGGCACAACCTTTGGTCTCCAAAAACAAGAAATCAATGAACTGCCAGAGTTCTGCCAGCTATGGTTCTAAAGACCACTGATATTGAATGGACTACAATTTGTGTACCCACTTTTTTAGAGAGGTTTAATTTGGTGGCCTTTTTAATTTTACTAAAATACCAAACAGGTATTTACATTGCTAAAAAATCACCAATAAACAGGACAAAGTGTTTCTAGTATTATTATTTCAGGTATTTGAGCATGGCACTTTGTGTGAGCTACGCAACTTCATCCAGAGCATAGGATGAGCGGAGCAGAGTTTCAAGATTCTCTAAAATCTCTTCATTTTCTTCCCTCCGTAGTTTAGCTCACTCTCGCTCTCTCAAAGCTAGAGTAAGGGCATGAAGTTTCTTCTATAGCTATCATCTCTGTAACCACTGAGTAGAGGAAGTTAGAATGTAACTGAAGTTGCAATTCTGCTAATTTGGAAGACTGAATTGTCACCCCATTCATTCTGTGTCTTCAGTTGACCTAAGATGTTGCAGACTGTCAGTCTCAAACACTGATCTTCCAGACTGTAGTACAACCAATCAATCTCTAGATCAACCTTATTTTACAACTAAGTTCCAAAACTATATTTGCTGAATTTTTATAACATGCAAAACTTCATAAAGGCTGTGTCTACATTGCCACCTTACTTCGAAGGAAGGATGGTAATGAGGCTGTTCTGCCATGCATAGCCAGCACTTCATTAAGCAAATGCCCCCCCCAGCGCAGCAACTCCGAAGTTTTAAACTTTGAAGTACCGGCACACATCTAGCCGCGGCGCACCCACTGGTACTTCGAAGTCCCCTTACTTCTCACAACACCCACCCCCCACTGTCTCATGGCTCCTCTGCAGTCTTGGTGCCCTCTCTAGGAGTCCCTTTGTGAAGCTGACAACAATTTCTCCAACCACACAGATCATGTTTCTTCATTTTATACTAAAAAATTAATTTGCAAGTTATCTTGAGAAGTCCACTTCTGAATCTTAATCTCATTCAAAACAAAGCATACCCAGAATGTGGCGTGTTTTGGTTTTTGTTTCTTTTTTTTGTTTGCTTCTTTGTTTTTTTTTTGTTTTGTTTTTTGGTTACTCACCTGTCACAGTGTGTTTATGCCCCACCTAGTGCAGAAATTATCTTTGACTCTTCCATGGCAGAATGAAAACTGATTTTACTTATTTAAAAAGCGTATCTAACCCCAATTTCAGATCTTTAAAAAATGATGAGCATTACAAAGCTATTATGTTAAATTAATTTACAGAAAGTTTTTGAATTTCAATTCCAGTGTTTCCACCCCTCAAAGTTTTTCAAGTCTGGTGCTAATCTCGAAATACTCATAAAAAAACATAGCCGATTATTTTTCTTCTTTATCGTCTTCCCAGTCTTCCTTTTTGACTTCTTTGTTTTTCAAGTTTTCATTTGTAAGTTTAAACTGTACTGTATTCCTTCCACCCGTGATGTCTAAATAATGATACTTCTGAAGACTGACACCTGACTTTCACAAAAGATGCTAGTCTTTTCATGCTTAATATTTTTGGGCACATTTTTTCTTGTTTCTCTACTTCTCCTTTCCTACCCATATGCTTCCGATGCTTCTTTCTCTTTGCTTTCCCTTTTCTTGTCCTTTTCTTGCCTCCTCCTCCTGCTCTTTGTTTGTCTTTTCTCGTGAGCTACACTCCTTTAATCGTAAAATTGCTATCTTAAAACAAAAAATAAATAAAACACAAACCCATACAAAAGAGACACTCCAAATTATACAGTCAATATTTTGATGTTCATTTATTCTTGTATATTAACTAACTCCTTAGGCCAAGTAACTGTATTTTTTAAAAGTCAAAACTTGCCTTAAATCTAAATTTGCAGGTTAGGTCATTCTACTTACTGTACCTGTTAAACTGTACCAATAGTTCAGTTAGACCTATTAACAACACCATGTAATATGTAGGACGGAGTGCTTCACTGCAACAATAGCAGAACACAGTAAGTGGATCGTAGATTTTTGCATCTACTAGACCTGGTGGTGGTATTCATGATTAAACAGGAAGGACCTCGTTGAGTCTACATGAGAAAAATACTTCTCTACATCTGTCCAAGAGAATAGTGTAGCCCAAAATCAGGCTGAACACTCAACGAACTATTTAAGTAACTATGTCAGAGCAACACACCTCTAACTCTACTTCATGTTTTAAAACCAAAATCTTAATATTAATTTGTTTTTAAATGTAAAGTAGAATTAATTGGCTAACATGTTGTTCTGGCCAAATTCCAATTCCATTCACAATCTGCGCCCTGAATAGGAAAATCTTAAACTGGTGACAGATTGATAGTTTGATGAAGTCCACTGAAACTCTGAATACAGTCTGAATGAGGGTCAAAACAAAACTGCTAAATCAGAATGTCAATTCAGAAATTAAGTTTAATACTTTATAAAAAGTCTTCCTGAGAAAGTCTAAAAAGAGGATATTTTGTTTTGTTATAGATATATCTAGGTGCTAAAGATGACACTCCTTTTTTCTAACAGCAAGGGAGCTAAGAGGAGGTGTTTTCAGTTAAGGGCATTCATCTTAGGAGCTTGCATACTCCACTAATTCAACAGAGAGCTGCCTACACTTACAGAGCTGCAGCAGTGATCCTGTAGTGCTTAGTGCAAGAGAGCTCCTCCTGGCAGCACCAGCACCACTTCCCTGAAAGGAAGTATGTTCATCAGAGAAACTGTCCCAATAATATAGCACTATCTACGCTGGGTGTAACTATGTTGCTTACGGCCATGATTTTCTGCTCCCTGGAGCAACTTGGGTGAGGTCTGCATTAGGTAGGTAAGTTGATTGTAGATACACAATTCTAGCTATCGCAGTTGCATAGCTAGAATCGACTTATCTGCAATTGACCTACCTGGCTGTCCTCACAGAGGAAGGATGATGGGAGAAACTCTTCTGTCGACCCCCCTGCCCTTACACCTCACGACACTGAGGAGTACCAGGCCAACTGTTGACCTCAGATAGTTTGATTTTGTCTCTCTCTACTGGGCATGTGAAATCAAAACCCCGAATATTGACTCTGACCAGGTCAATCTTCCGCGTTGTATAGACAAACCCTTACTTATACCAACATAAATCTGTACTGTAGACAAGGGCAGAATATGAGTTTGTTGACATTATGGACTCTCCAAAGTACATATCTTTCTACCCAGGCTTTCAATAAGGGTCTGAGGCAATACAGGCTACAGTAGGTTTAAAGAAATCTAGTATTTAAATATTTTTACAGGCTGTTGTGGTGAGGAGCAGCCATAATGTTATTAGTTTTTCAGGAGATGAGTTCATTTTAATATGCTTGTTCCTACCCAGTCCAATTAAAATATGCAGATAAAATAAATCTGCATTTCTAAATCCTGATCTACCTCATCAGACTACAGATTCTAAGACAAAATGAATAAAATGACAGACCCCATTGAGAGTCTGGTCAAAGTGATGGGAAAAGTGAAACTGACATATTTCTAGACACTTTTGAAAATTCATTTTTAATACTAGTACATTCTTTATGACTGCATTTATGAGTATTTGGATGATTGGAGCCCTAATGAGTAAATACTCGTTACAGTTTTGAACAATAAGGCTACATCTACATGACAGCCCTATTTTGAATTAAGACAATGCAAAATGCTATATCTTATTTCAAAATAACACAACCACACACAAAATGCATTTCGAAATAATATCCAGCTATTTTGAAATAGCATTTCTGGGACCATAGTGCTTTTTCGAAATAGTGCCATTGGAGCCCATTATGGCCTATTTCAAAATAGGAGTTATTCCTCAGGAAATGAAGTTTACCAGAATTGAAATAATTAACCCACCATTTCAAGTTTATTTTGAAAGAGCGTGTGTCATTTAGACACTTTTATTTCAAAATAACTGCTGCTATTTCGAGAAAACTTGGCCATGTAGATGCAGTCTTACAGTGAATCACCACAGTACTCCTTTAAAAGTTCCAGCTCTGGTGTAATGCAAAATATCAACTTGTTTGGAGTGGGGAGGCTCCTGTTTTGGTAGTCTGCTAATGTGAAGAAAGTTCTGAGCGCCTAACTAGTTTTTTCAATTACCATCTTAACAAGAAAATGGCAGTAAACTCACTCTATGGAATTCAGTCAAAAATAGCTTTCCCCAAAAAAGACTGAGGACTTTTTTTCCCCTTTTGCTATGTGAGATATTTCACCATGTAAAATCTTTTTAAAAACAACTTTAAAAGTTCCACACTTGTGATCTTCACTGAAATGGAAACGACTTGAGCTATTACTGTTGTCACAAGTTGTGAGTATATTACATTATTAGTACTTTAGGAGTTCCTACACTGCAATTTCTAGTCAAGACCCCCTTTCCTTGCTGGATGTGCAGCACACACAAACATTAGTGATTTTACAAAATTAATAGGAAAAGCACTCACAAAATATACTGTAGCATGAGAACGTCACTCTCCTCACAGCCTCACAGATAGCATGAATTTCCAATCTAAGAATATCTTTGCCTGTTTGCTGTCTCCCTGAAGCATAAATATTTGAAACTTACACATGCCACTTGACTCATCTTTTCTAGAACTCAAATACATTGACTTTGATAGAAAACAATTCTGTAATGCTAAGTGAAATTTTAAATGGCAAAATCAACACAACCTGTTGAAAAGACAAAAGCTACCATAAGATTCTATGCAATTAATCAGTGAGTATTGTTGGCAAATGACTTAGAACAATGCATGTCACATTCTGTGCAAGTATAATTTTAAAATATTTGGAAAAACTTAGTTACCCGAGGTGGGTGACTTGCAGCGATCCTCTGGCACTGTAGTCCCTTCATTAATATCACAAAGGCCTGCTGAAAAATAGAAAAATACTTTAAAATAAAAAAAACAAAATGGCTGTTTACAATCTTTCTTGAGAACTTCAGTGAGTTTTTAGCCTCTATATTACACTAATATACCACTGCTTCTCCCACTTTAGGGCAAGATGTTTTTGCACAAATTCAACAGTCTTCACTTGAGAGGCTGACCTCAGTTACCTCAAAATAATCTGTTTAACATAAGCTATGTTATCTCAAGTAGCCAAAATTTTTCACTTGATTTTTTAAATCAATTCGCCAATATTTAATCAGAAAAGTAGTATTTGGCAAACATTTTAAAGTACAGCCTTGTATAATCAGAATAAGTTTATTTTATTAGCGTTAATTATGTGCATTAAACACGTATACTGTCCATAACAAAAGCATAATAGATGACCTAAAATCTGATTTAGGGAAACTAATTTATATTTGTGATAAAAAAAAAATCACATTAAGAGGATTATAACATTAAGGAGTTCTATAAAACACTTTAAGGTAAGCATGTGACCACTACTATATATTTTAAAATAACTTCTAATTTCGGCACGGTCATACTATATATCTGCAGTTTTTCAACAGAACTCTTCGTTTTAATTTCAGAAATGGATTGATTATATAAGGTGGCTACGGTTTATTTTTTCCCCCACTGATGAAGGAAGTCAAAACACAGGAATCACATACTGCCACCTGGTGATACAAATGGAGTTTTTGATCCTATTTTCTTTATGCCTTGACAAAGGATGTGTTGAAATGTAAAGTTACCAGTTAGGCCTTCTAATGCTTTGTTGGTTTTTAAATAAAAAAAACTTTCATTAACGTTTTAAGAATATTAATCTGGTCTCTGGCTCACTTAAAACTAATTTTCTCTTTGCATCTTGTTATGATGTACCATGCTAATCTAAAGACAATGAGTACTTATTGCATAAATGAAACACACGAGTACCTGCACATGCACAACAAGATTTTCAACAAGGCAAAATCTTTGTTCTAACCATCCGAACCTTCTAGGAAAAAATGTGGAAATTGTTGAGGAGATTGGGGGGGGGGGGGTAAAGGGGGAACATTCCAAGTCAGAAAAGACAGAATAAAGGTGTACCCAATATGCACCTGCACAACTCCTGATGTCAGTATTTTGCATTATTGACATAGATGGCAAAAGTAGGTGCAAGAAATAGTTTTTCTGTTTCAAAACTCCCTGGTGCCATTTTTTATATTCTTGATCTTAGGGTTAACCAGTCAATACTTTCTGAACACTAAATCCAGAGACTTATCCTGCGAGGGAAAGAAGAGTTGCCTAGCCTTATCTAATTGTAGCTCTTCAAGATGCTGCCACCAAAGTCAATCCCACTAAAGATGTCTGATCAAAAATTTTTGAACTGCAGTTCCACTGGGCCACACATACTTGTGCTACACATGATCTTATGCACTTCTACTGCTAGAAGGAGTGGCCCCCCTTCCACTCCCACATCTTGGCGTACAGGCCATTGACTACCATTCACCAGCATCCTGTTCTGGATGATCTTTTTCCGGTTCTAACTAGGTCCATCCCGTTTTTTTAGTATCTGCCTTCAGGTCTCTGCACTAGGTGTTTTTTGGGCATTCTCTTTTCCTTCTTCCTTGTGGCTTCAAACGTAAGGGCTTGTATTGTAATGTTGGTGATTGGGTTTCTAAGGGTATGTCCAATCCAGCACCATCTTCTCTTTCTATTTTTCTTCTTCAGCAGTGATGCTAATTCTGCTTTTCAAACTTGACATATGATCTGGCAGCTACATCAAGAGTGTAGTTCTTTACATAAATTAGGGGATTACTCTAGGAAGTAGCTTCCTTTCAGACTTCAGGCACTGGAATGTTCCAGAAGCAGGCAGAAATGAAGCTTGTCTACTAACACTACTTTTGAAATTTGGAAGGAAAGGTTTAGCAGCCATATCATAAGAGACTGACATCCACTATGTGGTCTATTTTGACATTCTCTGATGGTGGAAGGCTTGACGCTTCAACCAAGATGGCAACAGAGATGAAAAGGTGGGCTGAAGAGTTGTGTAATATAATAAGACTTGAAATTTCCCAATTATGGAATTTCTTCTCTCTAGAAGCAGAGTGAGATTTAGGAGAGGAGAAAGCCAGTAAATGGATGGCCTAATTCAAATGAAATCCCAAAACCAATACCATTTTTATCTCTGTGGAACGTTGGGGAAAAGGGGATCAATGACAAGGACCTGGGAATTCACTGACTCTGCAGCCAACGTGATAAAGATTAAGAATATCATCTTGAGAGTGAGGTAAGGAAGAAGTACTCTGAATGTGGCATGAAAAGGGGTCTCCAAGAAGTTTGCAAAGACAGTATTAAAAATCCATGTTGGAGAGTTCTTGGGCACATGAGTAAGTACACAGTAACCCTTTCAGGAATGTGGAACTATGGGCTGAAAACTGAATGTGACCAAACAAGTGGATGGCATGCAGAGAATGCTGGTAAGGTGGTGATATATCAAACTGGATGTTAAGCCTGGGATGCAGCCTCAGAAGGAAACACGAAGGAGGCTGAGCACTGATCACAAACTTGTTTATTGCCTTGCACCTGGGGAAGGCATGTTTCTGGATTTCCTTCTCTGGCTATCATACCACAAAACTGCCAATAAAGCTGGAGCGTTTTTTCCCCCAACAAATGTGGTAAATGAATGATAAGCAGTTGCCAATACCTAAATACTATTTGCATCAAAGTCAATGGGACAGGATTAGTATACATTATTATTAACTGGGTATTGTCACTATCTGGGTACTTATTAAGTGAACAGCACTGCAATATATTGCAGACGTGGTATCTGTTACGGGCTGCAGCATCGCATTTTGTAGTACAATCTGCAATGCGATGTGAGCTCAATTGCTGCTTTGGCATGCTCTGTGAAAGGAAAACTCCTTTTTAAGACTATAGTCCATGGATCTGGCAGTGATTCAGGCAGGTATCAATATTCTAGCTAACTTTTTACATCCATGTGCGGATTTTTTCTGTGTCCAGAATAAATTTTATGTGCACCAAACCATGGGCAAATGTGCACCACCAGTATAAAACAAAAAACCTTCCTGTGGGTGCTTTACTAATCAGTTGGGAAGCATCTGAATCTCTTGAGTGGTTGCACAACCACACAACTTACAGGGAATGTTGGTGGGTAACCCAATCTGTTCTGTAGCCAGTGCAGTTGTAAGAGGCCTCTGAATTTTTCTGGTGACTGACCATTAGGTCAGTACGCATAGGACCACTGACAGTATTGCTGATAGTGCAGAGTAGTATGGTGGGACCACAACTTGCGCTCAATTGATATTTTGTAGAAGAATGGATGGACTTCAGCCAGGTAAAATTTGGTAAGCAGCGTGACATAAATGCAGGCTGACATATGCTATGCTATGACACGAGGCCTTTTGACTTTTCATCAACATTTTAAAATACTTTGAAAAATATTTATTTTGTTACTTTCATTAATGGATGCATCTGAACCTCTAGTCAGGCACACTTACCTGGCAAGATCTGTAGCCCAGCAGGATTTTAGTTAGCTGGAGGATCACTTACCATGGGTGTGGCCAAGCATCCCATGATCCAATAAAGTTTGTTTACAGCCACCAATCCTGGCTATCAGTATTCTATGCTCTTATTTCACCCTAATTTATCCCTATGTGTCTTCTAACAGCCCAGTAAGCAGTGGAAGTGTTGGTGATGCTGCTAGACAATACCAACCCCCACCTCCATGGTCTGGCAAATTCTCTTGTTTGGCACCAGTCAGGTCCCAAGGGTACTGGACTACAGAGGGTCAACATGTACCTCAGTGTTCTTTCCATAAAAAAACACTACACGAAACAAAACACCACCAGGTAAAGAAACACCACAGACAAGATTGCTAGGTAAGCCAATTATGGCTCTTCCTTTTCAAAGGTAGTTTTGTTCCTTCATTTGGTTAGAACCATAAGGGAAGAGGTTGATGAAAGTGAACCTCTACCCTTCTGTCAGTTCTCATCACTACCAACCCTGAAACAGATTGATTAATGTACAATAGCACCAAGTGCTCAAAAGGAGATAATCACAAAAATCCTGTTGGCTACATACACAAAGTACACATATTTATGCTAAAGTTACTAAGAACATAAATCCGTTATGAGGTTATGCTGCTATGCATAAAAATACATCACAAGTACTGTTTTTTTATGATTAAAAAAAAAACCAGTAAATTTCTGTTCCAGAAGTGATTTTCTAAACAAACAAATAAATTGGAGAAGATAGACTCCTTTTCAAAGCTAGAACAAGACAATGCTGATAATTTGCATTCTGAAAAAAACATTAAGCCAGGTTATACTTGAATCAAGTATGCTGCAAATAATTTCCAACAATTTCACATAGCTCTCATGTTGTAAGAGGCTTTATTTTGATATTTCTATTTAAACATTAAGCCAGCACTTAGTAATACTAGTGCTATGTAATTGCTTGCAGGTAATAAGAGACCAAATTAAATGCAACAATCTGTATACTGGAATGTATTGTGTTCCTGCCTTAGAAATGACCACAAATAAAAACTATGTTAATGTTTTGCTTCAAGCGGTGGAGTGGGCTTATCAATTTAGCCAGTTCTGTGAGTCTGTCCAAACTATGGCAGCCTCCAGGTGGATGTCCTATGTGCTGTAATTCTGCCCTGAATCTCTGCAGTTCTGTGTGCTACAGTTGCACTTATATGTATTCTCAGCTCCAAACATGTATGCTTGGGCTCACTGGGGAATCCTAAGGAGGCAGTCTCCTACACCTGAAGAATCCTTCCATGCCCTCCACCTAACATATTTTGGTGGTGTCACAAGTAAAATGTGCGTTTCACGAATATGGTTGAAGTAGTCATGCCAAAACAAGTTTCTAAAACTTGAGATACAAGGTAGGTGAGGTAATACGCTTTATTGGACCAACTTCTGTTAGTGAGAAAAGATATTACCTCATCCACCTTGTATGTCTAACATATTGAGACTGACACAGCTACACCACCACTTTCTAAAATGAAATAATTATATAAATGGATTAATAAAAAATTCATGGTGATTGAACAGCACGCTATTTGTATCAAATTCAGATTTCAAAAATATTTTATTGCCATTGAATGACTTACTTATATGAGAGGTGCGAAGTTTTTTCATAGACTCTGAATAAAAGTTAGAAAGGCCACACATGCAAGAAGCCACAGTCAGCATACCTTAACGAAGCAATGAAAAAATGAAAGACGAGATACCAACATAGTATGTTTGAGACAGAAAAACCTACAGAACAGCCTGCATTATTAGGATTAAACAATGCTTTTGCCCAGTAGACAAACTGTTGGTAAATGTAAGTAAATTCTGAAAGAAAAAAAAATCTAAATATATGAATTGAGACTACAAGTCAAGATTCTTACCAGCCAAGACCTACTTTTCATTATCTTGATGAGCCGTAGAGAATATTTCAGCTAATAAGCACATATACAGACATGACAGAGGGATTCAATTAATCATGCAAACAAAATGTTATGACGACAAAGGCTAACAGCACTAACCAAGCAGTTTCTAATGTCTCCCAGCGTAACTTACTGTACACAAAAGCAGTATTTAAGATTAACAACATCCTCCCCTGTGAAACTAAAATAGTAAGCCTATCATATCAGACTGTTTTGCTCATATGAACAAATACACTTTTAAACATTAAAGAAAAATCAAAGATTAAAAATCCTTGGATGGCTTTACAATACAGTGGGCAATACAAGTAGCAGTTGGTGCCTTTACCTTAGTGCTCACTGTTCAACTGTTGAAATTCACATTGTAGTTATTTTGATGCTTCTCAAACTAGTAATTTATTATCAGGAGATGATTATCCCAGATATAGCATTGATAAATCTAAAAAAAGAATGGGTGGGCCACTGTACCTCAAAACAGCAACCTGGAGCCATCAATCACCATTCTCAGATGATTATATATTTTGTAAAAAGAGTGCATGAGGTACCTTTTTAAAAGTACTGATCTGTTGAACCTTAATGTCTTATTGGATTGCATATACAATCACTGTAGATGAAGCTATGAAGTATTACTATATGTTGTGAGTTTGGGAAACACTCAAAGCCATCAATCCAGAGGATTCTCAGAGAAAGGAGATATGCAATGAGGAGTGCCTGACACCCATATCATAGTAAGGATTTTCCTAGGCACAATAAGAAAGTATAAGAAAAGAAATAATGACATTTCACTTGGTCTCTTACTCCTGCCCCCACCCCACTGCCCCACACCTGATCACCACCTAGAACATGGTCTAGAAGACAAGTACTTGACAACTAAGGAGCTTTGTTCCAAGCTGGGAGTCCAGTGTGAGTACTGAGCTACTGTAAACTGCCTGTAAGCTGTTAAAGGTGAGAAATATCTTAATTCAAATCTTGCTTAATTTATTTAGGTTAGAGTTTAGACTATTTAGAATATTTATTTCATAAATAACCTCTCAGATTATCTCTGTGCCTGCGACTTATCACTCTCTGTGGTTAATAATATATTTTACCTAAAAATTTTTGGTTGAAGTGCTTAAGGAATCTCAGCTCAAATTACAAAGGCTGGTGTACGTCCACTTTCCCATAAAGTAGTAGCAAACTTATTATTGAATTTGCACTGTCCCAGGGAACCTTGAGCAATGTATGACTATTTCTGTGGTGCAAGGCTGAGATCTCAGGTGACTTGCTGATCCCCCTCTATGTAAGACTCATGAGTATCTCAGGGATTTTTCATGCAAATTGGTTGGGTGTATGGTTCCACATGTTGATGGCTGAGTAATCACACCTTGGAGAGATTTTTCTGTGTGTTACTGGCATAGCTTCATGCAACAGCAAGTTGGAGAGTTACAGGGACAGTGATGATACCCTAGCACAGGCGTGTCCAATCCATGGCCCGTGGGCTGCAAGCGGCCCTGGACAGCTAGCAATGCGGTCCCACAAGATCGTAAACTTCTAACATTATTATGTGATTTATATACATTAGCTATATTATATATTTTATATGTGGCCCAAGACAATTCCTCTTCACTCAATGCAGCCCAGGCAAGCCAAAAGGTTGGACACCCATGCCCTAGCAGGATGTACCTAGAGATGTTATCACAGAGTGAAATAAAATAAGAACCTGATTGAATCTGCTCTGCGTCCATTTAATCTGAACCAAAACTATCACTGGATGATATTTTTCAAATTATTTCTTTTCTATTGAAAAATGAGCATTTTAAAGGTAAGAGTTTTCTTCATACACAATATCATTCTCAAGATGTTTTTCATTCTAAACAAATCTACAATGTAACCAAGGTGAACAAAAATATTAGCTGTTTTTATTTCACAAATTATAAATAAAGACTATGAATAACAAAAGGTCAAGGCAATTTAAGAAAAACAGAAAACTGATTTCAACTAACAAAAGACTGATTTCAACTCCTCCCCTCTACACATAATTTTTGACCCACTCTATTTTACAAACTTGGACTTGTACATTCAAAATTATCCATTCATATTCCATAAGCTGAGATTTCTCCTGTCAGAATCACACAATGAGGCCAGATAATTATGGACATTCTTTAGTGATGACAAATTTTAAACTAATAGCAACAGAAACAAAGATAGCCAGTTATGATGACCCTCAGAGAAGGGGCACCCATCAGTGACAGTATTCTTAGTAATGGGAGGAAGACCACATGCGCCAGAGAAACTGCAGATTACAGTTTAGTCATTCACAACATTTTGATAATTATAAAGCTATGCTGGTTATTAAGTGTTCTGTATTTAATTTATACTTCCATGAACGTGTACGATGCTTGCCTATGTGTTGCTTAAGATGCTTCTGATATCTTAAAAACCAATACTGATCACCTGAAAAAACAAGTACCTTCCTACCATGAAGCCCAGCCTACAACACAGCTTAGACTTGTATCACAAAATAAGAAAAAAAAATAAATAAATCTGGGTAAGTCATGGAGAATGAGGAAAAATTAAGTATGAAACTTAATAAGGAGAAATTTAGTATAGAGCCTCTCCCTCAAGATACCACTGATTCAAGATAGTGAATTGTGAAGAATCATCATGTATGAGAGAATGTGAATATAAACTGATGTTCCATTAGTTATTCTCAAAGACTAGAGAAAATATTCATTCAAAAATATGTTTTGAAGTTACTAGAAGGCTTATATTCAAAGTAGTGACTGACAGCACAACTGAGTTACGGAGAAAGGTACCATGGCTGAAATGCAACATGCAGCTATTCTTACCTCCTGATGGCTGTCGAGATTTGCGAGGAGATCGAGGTTCCCTACGATAGGGATCATTAGAGCCATACAATTCAATGGTGCCCAGGTTCAAGAGCACTGTCTTCTGCAGGTAATCAACCATTGCAATACCATTACAATTGCCAAAAACTACTCTGAAGGAAAAAGAGTAGGAGGAAAGATTAAGGCTCCAATAAAAATAACGATAGTCCAATGTTGCTGTTGTTTTCATTCCTATATGTAGCACTGAACTGACAAAGAATTATAAAAATACTTAATTTTACTGTGGTCATTTAAATGAACCTGGAAGTTGAGAGGCTCCATGCCTGCCAATGATCCAGCAGACAGCCGCTCACCACGATGGACTGAGAACCAACGTTTGCCTACAACTGATGTACAAGGACAACGCAGACAGTTGGTAAGCCAACCCTCCTACTCTGTGATCCTTCACCTTTCTACTCCCTAATTCAACTTAATGAATGTATATGGTTACTTCCTTCTCAATAAACCATAACAACTGCCATTACTTTGAGAAAAAGGTGTACTAAAGTTTTGATTATTTCTACTTTAGTGAACTTATTATAAGCTCTTAACTAAAATCAAGAATGCTGGACAGGATTCTTTTAAATATGTGACACACAAGCTCACACACTACGGTTCATTTTATGATTTCTGATGCAGGAAAAATACCTCAAATTTCCTGTTCATATAATTAGAAGCATTTAAACATCACATTGTTTTTCCATATAACTTTCAAGTTCACTTCAGAGAAGTATCATAATGCTATTGTGTTTTTTCAATCCATTCAAATAGATTTTAGGATATTTATTAGCAGTTTATAAAACCAGGTTTATAAACACACTTTCAATGACTGGTTATCACAGTTATTAAAGAGTCAAAATCTGCCAAGAAATACTTTACTACCATTGCAACTATTTTATTACAGTAAACCGTCCATTTTACAGACCCCTATTTAGTGGATTTCAGGAACAACGGATGTCTGCCAGACCCCCACTGTTTCCGAAGCCCACTTAATTGAGGCCTGTAAAATCCTGAATCCCTCCCCGCTTCCAAAAATACACCCTCCAGCTGCACGTCCCAGGGCTCCTTGCAGCTGCGGGGCACAGGGGCAGCTCCAGCGCAAGAGGCACTGGGCTCCGGCTCCTCCGGCAGCAGGTGAATAGCAGGCATTTTTGTGGGGGACTGGGGGAGCCTAGCGGGGGCAGGTCTCAGTAAACCCTGTGATTTAACAGACTTTTGGATTTAATGGACACCACTTCCCCCATTAGCTCATTAAATTGAGGGTTTACTACATCACAAGTATTCTCACATAGTGGTTATAAACAAACGCTAACTTTTTCAAAGGACAGCCACTTTAGTGAAATTTATTAGAAAACTAGTAAGTGCAGAATATACTTACAGGCCATAGGCAGAGTTGACTGCTAAACTGGTTATCTGCTGTGGAGGTTCTCCACTCACCCATACCAGCTGAATAACCAGTTCAACCTGGTAGCCTGCAGACTGTTTGAGGGGAGAGCTTTTTATTCTGCAATATAAATACAATGTGTAATTCCTTTATACATCTCTCTACTCTTCATTTTGATACAACAGGATTGCATTCACTCATGCAAGACAAATAGACTGAGAATTACTAAATTTTACAATTTATCAAATAAATACACAAATAAGAATAATGTAACAAAGTGTATTCATTTATTTTGTTAATTTCAGCTTAAATCCCATTATTTGTGATGATGCTTAGATTTACAGTTTAAAACAATCTGAGTAATGATTCCAAACACACGGATTGGAAAGTGCAGACAAGGACAGATGGCATTACTATCATATTACGTCTTGAATGGACAAAACATGACAAAAATTCTATGTTTTTAATGTCTCTTTCACGGAAGAAGTTTCTACTGAGGAGGGATTTGAATAATGGCTATGAATAACTGAATGAGGTAGGGGTTTTTAGACTAAGGTTGATGGTATAACAGAAGGAGGACACACAAGTGCAAGATGAGAAGCTGAATTTTTAGTTAGATGGTTTCATTGGAAAAAAACAGAATTGATAGCATATATACCCCCATTCAAGGGTCCCCCATTTCTCCACAAGGCACAGGCTGCGTCTGTGCCCCACTTTCTTCTTTTCTCCCTGACATTAGGGTTCCTCAATCATCCCCCTATAGCCCCTCCAGAAGTTCTGTGCGCATCCTTCTCATACACCAGGACCTTCCAATTTCCCACCCACCAGGGGACCTGTGTGTTTGCCCCCTACCATGCCATGGTTTCCCATTCTCACCCCATGAAAGGAGCTCGGTGTACACACCTCTTCTTTCCTGTACCTGACTTCCTCAATACCTCAACACCAGGGTTACATGTGCCCCGATTCCTTCTGTCCCCCATTCAAGGCTCTCCATTCTCCTTCCCATGGCAGGACCTATACTTTTTTTTTGTGTTACAGGGTCTCTAGTCTCTCTCCTGTTCAAGAGGCTATGTATATGTTCCCAAACCTCCTCCATAGTATCTGCAACTCCCCATTATTATTTCTTTTAGTTAGAGACAGGGACTAAGTTAAACATAAGAGAGTACTGAAAGATGGGCTGTTTTGCTGGGAGGCATTTATGTTATCAACCACTTGCTTGATTTACAGACAATTGCAGGGATGCTTGAGGTTGTGGAAGAGGCAGATATATGTCAGGTGCTTCCTCCATGTGCCACCTTCCCATCCCTCCCTTTTCAGTTTTCCAATTTTCTCCAAGATCCAAAGTTTTGGGCACTGTTGCCAAGAACATTCCTTGAAACTCTGAAATTGAGTGGAGGCTGTGTTCACAAGTTATGGCCTTAGATACAACAAAACAGTACAGACTAACACTGCTACCTCTCTGTTTCTGGCCTTGGAGACAGAGAGCAAATATGCTAGTGAGTTTAGTATAAGACCTTCCTACTCTCAGCTCACCTAAAAAATACAACTGGAGTATTCTCGAATTCTTCCCCAGGTTTTATTATTTAAGGTGGTGCTTTATATGATTCAGTTGAAAGAGCTTCTAACAAAGGAAACAAGTTTGTCCATAAAATCAGCTTCTGGACTGTGGATTAACCCAGGATCACAAACTAAGATGGAGTGTTTAACTTTTACAATTTAGTAGCTTACACGCATGTCCAACCTAAATATCAAATCTGCAAGGGAGGATTTTAATTGGCATTGTTATCAGGGTAATTATTATGAGCTAGAGGCATAACACTCCCTTTAGCAGAGCACTAACTGACAATGTTCCTTCCATTTCCGATTCCTCCACGTGAACAGTAGCTGGTATTAGAGAGACCAAGTGCGGGATGTAATATCTTTTAGTGGACCAACTTCTGTTGGTGCAAAGACAAGTTTTGAGCTTACACAGAGCTCTTCTTTGGGTCTTGGAAATATAGTCACGACTAACTGCAAGATGGAATAGATAATCATAAGTAGTTAACACACTTCAAAGGACAATTCAAGGTGAAATGCAAAAAAGTTGGAGAAAAAGTGTTCTCTTCACACAAAGAACAGGCAAGAAGCAATGAGTCCAAGCTACAGTATAGCATATTTAAATTATATTTCAAGACAATCTTCCTAACTGTAAGAGCAGAGGGACAAACTGACTACTAAGGTTACAGAAGCTCCTTCACTGGAGGTTTTATAAAGGAGGCTAGATGGCCACCTGTCTTGAATGGTTTAGACCCTAATCCTGCATCGCAGCAGCAGGTTTGTCTAGATGATACTTGTCACTCCTAATCTTATAATTCTAAGTGGCCTGTTAACACCTCAAGTCATATGGGTGAAAGTGTGTGTGTGCGGGGGGGAGGTGGAGGGGATAGCTGGAGGGGGAAGGTTAGTGGGTCATATTTTTGTAATAAGCCATAAATCCATGCCTCTATCGAGTCCATGATTTTCCATATCCAGCAAAGTTATTAATACTTTTTGAATCTGTTGTGCAGATTTCCTTAGAGGATGAAGACTGAGAAGTCAGATACAGAGTGATTACTGTACAAAAAGTATGATAGGGTGAACAGTCTTAGAGAGGTAGCCCTGTTCATCTGTATCTTCAGGAAACAAAGAAAGCAATCCTGTAGCATCTTAAAGACTAACTATATTATTTATTAATTAGGTCATGAACTTTCATGGAAAAGACCCACTTCTCCAGAGTCTTTTCCATGAAAGCTCATTACCTAATAAATAATATTGTTAGTCTTAAAAGGTGCTATAGGACTGCTTTCTCTATTAAGTCATATGTTTGTTGTCTTATCCTTTTTTTAATGAGTTCATTTAAGAGCACAATAATTGATTTCAGTCCCATATTTGTTGTTGGGACATGCAGTGCACTAAGTGACGTATATCACACATTATGCTAGCCAGGCGTAAGAGCAATCGATCTTAAAACATGTACTGTTGGTGGTATGATCATCACAGCTGAGGAGACATGACTGCAGGTTTTGTGTCTGTGGTTCTGCTTTGGAGTTCATATGTGGATGAAACCACAAAACCATTATGCTCAAATGAATTCACACCAAAAAATCATGTATATTATAGTACAGGATGAACCTCTCTAATCTGGAACTCTCTCATCTGGCAAACTCTGTAATCCAGCATGATTTTAGTTAGCCAGACAACCAATCATCATGGGTGTGGCTAACTTCCCCATGGTCCCATAAAGTCTGCTTACGGCCACCAGTCCTGGCTTTCAGTGTTCTGTGCTGTTTAGCTGCAATTTACCACTAAATGTCTTCTCAGAGTCCGGTAAGCAGTGGAAATATTGGTAATGTGCTAGAAAATATTGATCTCCCATCTGTCAACTTCTCTCATCCAGCACTGGTCAGGTCCCGAAGGTGACAGATGAGAGAGGCTCAACCCGTATTTATAATTAACTTATGAAACAGATGATACATCTGTGATAACTTCTAAAGTTATAAAACTGCAGAGAGGCTTAGACGGTAATTTGTAGGCGTGAACAGCTCCATTCATTTTGATGGACATGAATTCAGATATCATGACACTTCAGGTATCAACACAAATATTTTCTCATCAAAACATTTTAGAAAGGAAAAGAGAAGTTACCCACCGTAGTAACGATGGTTCTTCGAGATGTGTCCCCATGGGTGCTCCACGATAGGTGTCGGGCTCGCCCCAGCGCCGCAGGTCGGATCTTTCCCCTTGCGCGCTCCCGGCCACGTGCGCAATCCGGTCCCTGCCAGTTCCTTGACCAACTGCCTTGGACGCTCCTGAAAAACACTAAACAGAGATCCGAAGCGGGGAGGATGGGCGGGTGGTTGAGCACCCACGGGGACACATCTCAAAGAACCATCGTTACTACGGTGAGTAACTTCTCTTTCTTCCTCGAGCGTCCCCGTGGGTGCTCCAAGATAGGTGACTACCCAGCAGTAACCCAAGTAAGGAGGTGGGTAATCGGTTTATGTGCAGCTTGCCCCCGAAAGGACTGCTGTCGACAGACAGGTGTCCTCTTGGTATACCCGATGTAGTGCATAATGTTTGGCGAAGGTGTCATAGGATGACCAGGTCGCTGCTCTGCAAATGTCTTTTAGAGCAATGCCCTTGAAAAAGACTGTTGATACTGCCACCGCCCTAGTGGAGTGAGCCCTAGGCGGGGCCAGTAAAGGAATCTTTCTAACTTCGTAGCACATTTTTATGCAGGATACGATGTGCTTCGAGATTCTCTGCGAAGAGAGACCTTCTCCTTTTGATTTGGGAGTGAGAGAGACTAGGAGTCTATCCGTTTTCCGGAAGGACTTAGTCCTGTCTATATAGAAAGCCAGCGCCCTCCTCATGTCCAGGAGGTGTAGGCGCGCCTCTTTGTTGGAGTTATGAGGCTTTGGATAAAACGAGGGTAAAACTATAGGTTCGTTAATATGAAACTCTGAAGAAACTTAGGGAACAAAGGCTAGATGCAGCCGTAAGGTTACCACCTTCTTGGAAAATACTGTGCAGGGTGGCGTTCCCATAACTGCCGCAAGCTCGCTCACCCTGCGAGCTGACGTGATTGCAAGCAGGAAGGTTGTCTTTATCGTAAGGAGATGGAGGGAAACCGTGGCCCCATTAGCGCATTAAGCACCAGGTCCAAGCTCCACGAAGGTGGAAGTGGTTTCCGAGGGGGGCATAGGTTTACCAGCCCTTTGAGGAACCTGGTAACCATGGGATGGGCAAACACCGTGTGCCCTTCCTCTTCATGTCTGAAAGCCGATATAGCGGCAAGGTGGACCTTTAACGAGGATAGGGAGAGTCCGCCTCTCTTGAGGTCCAATAAATACTCTAGTATTAAAGGTATAGGTGCAGCAAGTGGGGCTAATTGCTTGGTAGAACACCATGCAGTGAATTCAGTCCATTTTTGCTTACAGGTCTTCCTGGTGGAAGTCCTCCTGCTACTTTCTAGGACTTGTTGCACTCCCTCCGTACACGTGCTCTCTAGGGAGCTGAGCCATGGATTAACCATGCTTGCAGTTGCAGGCCTAGGGGGTGTGGATGCACTATGGACCCCTGGGCTTGCGTGAGCAGATCCGGCGCCACCGGGAGGGGCATCGGTGGATGGTCCGACATGCACAGGAGTAAGGGGAACCATTGCTGTCGATCCCACGTTGGGACTACTAGGATCGTTCGGGCTCTCTCTCTCCTGGCTTTCTGCAAGACTTTGTGGATAAGCACTGTGGGAGGAAATGCGTAGAGCAGGGGGCCCCTCCACGAGATCGCGAATGCGTCCCCCAGAGACCCCCGTCCCAGTCCTGCCCTGGAGCAGTATTGTGGGCACTTCTTGTTATTTTGAGTGGCAAACAGGTCTATCAGGGGAAATCCCCATGCGTGAAAAATCGGTTGTAGGAGATCGGAACGGATCTGCCACTCGCGTGAGAGTGTGAAGCTCCTGCTCAGCTGGTCTGCCTTCACATTGTGAGTGCCTGGTAAATACGAGGCTTTCAAGGTTATATTGTTGGCGATGCACCAGTTCCACGATCGGACTGCTTCCGCACATAAGGCACGGGACCGAGCTCCTCCTTGCCGATTTATATAAAATACGGTGGAGGTATTGTCTGTACTGATCCCGACTACTTTGCCTTGTATACGGTCTCGAAAGTGTTTGCAGGCGTTGAACACTGCTTTGAGCTCCAGTATATTTATGTGCAGTGACTGTTCCGTGGAGGACCACAGTCCTTGTGTCACCTTTTCGCCCATGTGTGCTCCCCACCCTATGTGGGAGGCGTCGGTAGTGAGAAAAACAGATGTTTGTGGTTGGTGAAAGGGCACCCCTGTTAGCATGTTCTTGGGGTTCACCCACCATTGCTGGGATCTGCGCACCTCTGTCGTGGGCGACACCACCATGTGGACGGTGTGTGCTGCTGGTTTGTAGACGCTCGCCAGCCAGTGCTGCATGCTGCGCATATGCAGTCGGGCGTTCTGTACCACAAACGTTGCTGCTGCCATGTGGCCCAGCAGCTGTAAGCACGTCAGAACCGGCACCGTAGGGCTGAAGGTGATGACTTGCACGAGGGAACCAATGGCGGGAAAGCGGGCATCTGGTAGATAAACCCTTGCTGTGATGGCATTTATACGTGCCCCTATGAACTCTATGTCCTGTGTGGGGTCTATCTTTGATTTTGCTAGATTGATGACCAGGCCCAGCGAAGAGAACGTGTCTGCTGTGACGCGTATCATGCGAAGTACCTCCTCCATTCGAGGCACCTTTCAGTAGGCAGTCATCCAGATATGGGAATATAAACACCCCCTGTCTGTGCAGGTAGGCTGACACCACTGCCAAGGTCTTGGTGAAGACTCTGGGGGCCGAGGAGAGGCCGAACGGCAGAACCTTGTACTGAAAATGTTCTTTGCCTACCATAAACCAGAGAAAACGCCTGTGAGCCGGGTGAATAGTTATGTGGAAACACATGTCCTGTAAGTCGAGGGCTGCGAACCAATCTCCATTGTCCAGTGCCGTAAGTACAGAGGCGACTGTGATCATCCGAAAGCGTTGCTTGCGCAAGTACCGGTTGAGGCCTCAAAGATCTAGGATGGGCCTCCAGCCTCCTGTCTTTTTCTCTGTGAGGAAGTATCTTGAGTAGAACCCTTTCCCTCGGAGATGCTCTGGCACTCTTTCCACTGCCCCTATAAGCATAAGATGGTCTACCTCCTGCTTGAGTCTCGCTTCGTGGGAGGCGTCCTTTAGGTGGGGTCTGGGTGGAGGTCGTGGCGGTGGGAGCGACTGGAAGGGAATCGCGTAACCCGTGGCTATGATCTCCAGTACCCATTTGTCTCTGGTGATCTTTTGCCACTGGTCGTAGAATGGTCGGAGGTGATGGTGGAATAGCAGCTTCGGATGACATTGCGCGATGGTTGTGATAGTGCAGCCCTCGATCTGTGTCTCAAACTTGTGGCCTTTGGCACTGCCCCGAGGACGCACGGCTCTGTTGGGAACGTCGCCTGGGAGTTCTGTACTGTTGGTGCTGTTGATGTCGCCCTTGCTCGTAGCCCCTGTGGTACTGGGGACGCTGTGGTTGATACTGGTATCGTCTTTGTTGGGGGTAATACTTTTTCTTTCTGTATGGAGGGGTGTAAATCCCCAAGGTCCTGAGAGTAGCTCTTGAGTCTTTACTGGAATGAAGGACCGAGTCAGTTGATTCAGCAAACAGCTTCTGCGTGTCAAAGGGGAGATCAACGATCTTCGCCTGCAGATCCCTCAGGATACCCGATGTCTGGAGCCAGGACTCCCTGCGCATGACCACTGCCGTAGCTGTTGAGCGTGCTGCCGTATCCGCTACGTCTAGGGCGATCTGAACTCCTGTCCTCGAGGCTGCGTAGCCTTCCTGCACGATGGCCTTGAGCACCGGCTTCTTGTCCTCTGGAAGCGAGTCCATGAGGGAAGTCAGCCTGGAGTAGTCGTCGAAATTATGGTTCGCTAGATGCGCTGCGTAATTCGCCATTCTCAACAGTAGGGTAGAGGAGGAGTAGACCTTTCTGCCGAACAACTCTAGTTTCTTGGCATCTTTGTCCGTTCCCCCTGTCTTGTACTGAGAAGTTTTCAACCTCTGTTGAGACGATTCCACCACCAGAGAATTTGGTTGCGGGTGGCTGAACAGAAACTCCATGCCCTTCGCCGGGACGAAGTACTTCTTATCCGCTCTCTTGTTTAGAGGTGGAGAGGACGCAGGGGTCTGCCATACTGTGGTGGCGGACTCCATGATTGCTTCATCAAGCAGAATAGCTATTTTGGAAGAGGCCGGAGGTCTCAGGTTTTTAAGGAGCTTATGGTGTTTCTCCTGCACCTCTTGTTTGGATGCCTTGCGTGAAGGCCACCCTTTTTAACAGCTCTTGGAACTGTTTGAGATTGTCCGGAGGATGGACGTCCCTGGGGCCGTGGCCTCGTCAGGGGAAGATAGCGAGTAACCGCTAGGGTTAGCCCCTCTGGACCCCTCTGGGTCCTGTTGATGGTGATACATCCTCTCGCTAGATGCTTGCGAGGGAAAATCTCGGGGTTCCAGAATCAACTCCCCCTGAGATATGTGCGTTTCCGTCCCCGTCCGCGATTGCCCTCAGGGATATTGAACCGTCTGGGGGGATCTGTCCCTGGGAGTATGCCTATGGTGTCTATGCCCCACGTGATAGGGGCGACCATGGCAACACGGGCACTGTTCCTGAGATGGAGACCTGGACCACTCTGGAGGCGCATACCCCCTGCGTCTGGGGGAGCGAGATCGTCTGGGTGATTGAGATAATGGAGAGACTGATTTGTGGCAGTACTCTAGGGGTTCAAAGCCCAGGAAGGGCGATGGTGGTCTGAGCCATGGTGATGCTGGCTGTAGGAACGGGGATGGGGGCTCAGGGTATACTGGAGGTGACCCCTGCCGCCTCGTTGGAGTCCGCAGCATAAGTGGAGGGCTTAGATCGAGTAGCCCTGCAGCCCTGTCTGGAGAAGGACTGCGGTGCCAGGTTTTCTGTGCTGCCTTCCCCTCCCCTGTAGGGCTGGCTCCGCCCCTTTCCGCGTTGGGGATCTCGGCCCTGCTGTCTGCACCGCGCTCGGCATGCTCCGTTGCGGTGCCGCGCGGGTGGTCTCCCCCGGTGCCTGCAGGCCGCATGCCTGTGAGCTCTGCACCGCCGGTTCCCCACGGGTTGGTGCTGCTAGCTGCGGTGCCGCCGGTTCCAGCGCTTGCCTGGCCACTGCCCTGCCCGCGGTGCAGGGCGGCTGTTTGATTATCAGAGGCTCAGCCTCTACCACGTGCGTCTCCGCGCCGCCGCCACTCAGCTGTGACTGAGGCTGGGGGCTATGCGCTCCACCCGTCCCGCTCGCTGTGGCTGCCGGCAGGGATCGGGTTGGTGAAAGCTTCCTCCGTTTTTGCGCTGATGGGGTTAGGGAAGCAGCTTTCCTTTTACGGGCCCCTGCGGGTCCCTCTTGCTGAGGCCGCTCCAGCACTTCTGGCTGGAGGGCCTTGTCAAAGAGCAGCATTTTCAGCCACATCTCTCTGTCCTTCCTTGCTCTGGCTGTGAGCTTTGCACAGAAGGAGCATTTCTGGGTGACATGAGATTCCCCGAGGCACCTAATGCACTGACTGTGCCCATCGGAGGCCGGCATCGCTTCGCGACATGACTCTCACTTTTTGAATCCTGAAGAGGACGTTGTGGTGAGTCTTGAGTTGTTAATTGGGTACTTAGCACCTTCTCTGTGCCTGTTCCCCTCTCGGACTCAGCCTGCTGCGGCAGGAGGCCTAATGGCCTTACGTCCCCGGGCATCCGCTGCTCTGTTTGCTACTAAGGCTGTAAAACTTTACTTTTTGCTCTCTTTTCTTTTCTTTTTTTTTTTTTTGAAAACAACAAGCTAACTTAAGCTAAAAGACTGAAAAAGAAACCTTTAAACACTTTAAAAACATTAAATATGCTAACTCTGGCCGTAGCCTGAGCAGATTCCATCTGCAGCCAATGGCGGTTAAAGAGGAACTGGCGGGGACCGGATCGCGCACGTGGCCGGGAGTGCGCAAGGGAGCGGCACGCGCCAGTGCATGCGCGGTCCAGCAGAAACTGCTGGAAAGATCCGACCTGCGGCGCCGGGGCGAGCCCGACACCTATCGGAGCACCCACGGGGACACTTGAGGAAGAAGCAAATATATTATGAATTATAGCAGCATTTGACTAAGGTGCAATAAATATTAACTGGGAACAAGGTATGTAAAATGAAGATAAGCACCCTTAAACAACAGATGACAGGGCTTGGGTGAGCACATATGTGCATGCGGTTAGAGCTTTCTCGTATCTCTGATAAGTTTCAGAGTTCTAAAACTGGGCTCAGCTTTCACAAGCTTGTAAAATATTGCCCTAGTCATCACAGCATTGTCCAGAGTCTATGAAAGATTTTCTGTAGTAATATGAAGGAAGGGACACAAGCACTTGTCAGGGTAGTCTTGTCAAGGTGACGATCAATGAAAGTAAGAAGATACAGTATTATAATCAAAGATGCACCATAAACGCCCCGTGTTTTGACACTTACTTTAAACATGGAACATTATCACGAAGCCCATCAGAGGAGCTGCTGCTAGTCGATGGATGTGACTGTGGGGCAATGGGCTGAGGATTGGAACCTGTTCCTGGAGTTGGCAATGGTGGCACTTGCTCACTACCATCTGGAGAGTCTACATCATTTATTTCATACAAGAGTCGTACTTCAAGCATCTGTAAATTAAACCAAAGCAGCAATGAAATATACTATCTTCCCTCTGAGAACCATTCTCCTTCTGTGCTGACATTTGCCTCTTGAAAAACCACAGAACAGTATATGTGAATTAATTAAAAGGTAATAAAATCTCAAGTGATGGATCAATATGGCAGGCCAGCTTTTGTACAGAAAAGTAGCTCAAGAATATCATCGTTTTCTGCAGAATTTTATTGAACAAAAATGAAATACTATATACGTAAGTGCTAAGGCTCAGATTTTTAAAGCTATTTAAGTATTGTTGCACTTAGCATCACAATGCCTAAATTTCACTTCCAAAAAGAATTTAGGTAATTAGAAGCCAGACTTCCTGAACCGTATATGGGATTTTGACGCTCACGCAGCAATACCTAAGTGCCTCTGAAATTTGGGGACAATGTGTTATTCGCATTCTATGTCAACAGTGAAATTTCTCAGTCATAGAACATTTTCTTCTGTAGCTACTACACCTAGCTTTAGCAAGAAAAAGAGATTGAAAAAAACGGAATTCAAATAAGAGAAAATGATAGTATACCGTGACACTGAGCAGAAATTCCACTGTGCTGATCTACACACTTCAGAAACATTAGACAGGTTCCACCTCTAATTTAAATTTCTCTTGATTTAGTCTTTTCATCTATAGCTTTCATACCCATTTAGTGCAGTTTCTATAGGGTAAATTCCCCCTCTTTTCTCCTGCCCCTCCCGCCCCAACCAAATATTTTTTATCATGTATCAATCAGAACCTAACAGGCTGATAAAAAGCAAGGTGCCAACAAGTAATGTGTAAAACTCTACTTAATCGTGAACAACAGTTTCACCATCTGATCACTTTAAATCATTTAGAACCATGTACCTGCTGAAATAACCTTTGTGTTAATTACTTGCTTATACACACGTAACAACAAAAGATAAAAAATGAAGCATGTTTAAATCCTCAGACTTTACCCAAGGAAAAAAATATTAAAATTAAAAAGACCTGGATTGTAATTAATTTTTGTTTAGAACACGAAGAATTTTTAAAAAATCATCATATTTGCCATAGATCTCAAAACCCTTTATCATTTGTTAAGTGTTTTTTGTACATTGGTACATAGGCACACAGTATGGCATTCAAGTCAATAAAGCGCTCATCAGGTGCATCTACACTAGGAACTAATGTCAAGTTAGGCACTACATCCAAATAGCCAGCAGAGAGTCTACACACACATTTTTCCCTTACTTCAAAGTTAACTTAGAAGTAGGGAGCCCAACTTCGAAGTCCTTACTCCATTCCCAGGAACGGAGTAGTGCCCTACTTCAAAGTTAAACTTCAAAGCAGGGTGTATGTAGACACTCAACTTGGAAGTTGCTTCAAAAATTTTGAGGAGTAAAGGGACTTCAAAGTACCAGCGGGTTAGCAGCGGCTAGACGTGAGCCGACACTTCAAGGTTTAACACTTTGAAGTTGCTGCGTGGTAGACTTAGCTTAGTGAAGTGCTTCATATGCACTGCAGCACTTCATTTATAATCTCCCAACCCTTTACCATGCTCCCTTTGAAGTAAGGAGCTAGTGTAGATACGGCCAAACTCTCTAACGGCCTTCATGGAGTCTCTGTCAATTCTCTTTCCATACAGTTATAACACTGCTTTGGGTAGGTTTGTTTTTGGTGTGGTGGTGAAGTTGACTGGTCGCAAAATAAAAAGTGTTGGAATGGCAAGTGTCACTGGTGGTGCAAAGGACTTCCCATAGGAAAAAAGGCCTGGAAATATTCCCCAGAGACATTCAGACTCTGAAATATGGAGATATACCTATCTCATAGAACTGGAAGGGACCTTCAGAGGTCATTGAGTCCAGTCCCCTGCCCTCAGAGCAGGACGTATCACCATCCCTGACAGTTTTTTTTTTTTAATCTATTTGCCCCAGATCCCTAAATGCCCCCTCCAAGGATTAAACTCACAACCTTGGGTTTAGCATGCTGGGTTTAGTCTCTGAATTTATTTCATCTCTTTTAGAACACAGTAGTAGTTCATGGACTGAAATTTGACCTTTGACTGACCAACTGATTTTAAAATTAGAACCAAAACTTTTAAAGTGGTATATGGACCTGATCAGGAACCACTACAAAAAATTAAGCATATGCTTACATGCCAAAGTTAAAGCTGAAAAATAAAGGCAGGTGCTTTGCTGAATCGGGCCTATTAAGACAACACATTCACCTCTTATAAAAAGTTTAACAGAGAAATAAAAATGGATTTTTTTAAAATTTATTTATTTAGTTATCTGTGTAGGAAGCTGCTTCTAGTTTTGAATATCTCCTATATATCAGAATTTAACCAGCAGGCTGAATCATGATAAAAATCCAAACTATCAATATATTTCTAGTATAGTCAAATACCATAAAATTAAAAAAGTGATACTATTACCGGAATGACTTCGGTTGTCACTTCTTGTTTACTGAACCGGTAAATAATGACATGTGCAGAAACTCCAGCTACGCACAGCATCCTACTTTCTGGACACCACGAGATGATCTGAATGGCATAGGGATCTTCATCTACTATATCTGTATTAGGCCTGTCATCCTTATTTCGTGATTTTTCAAATACTTTAGCTGTTTTTAGTTTGTAAAGTACTTGGAGTGTTACTGAGGAATAAACAAGAATGTACAACAAAAAGTTAGTTTTCAATTTCAACAGATACTTTTCCCCTAACTCATGTCTCCTTTCTGGTGCCTTTTCCCCTTTACAAAAATAACCAAACAATTTTCATCAAGAGCAAAGCATGAAAACAGTGTGACACTTTGTTAAAATTCTCAGTTTGTCAATGAAAATATATGAAATCATAGGGCTGTAAGAGACCTCAGGGGGTAAGGCCAACCCCATGCTAAAAGCAGGAGTAACCTCAACTAAATCATCCCAACCAGGACTCTGTCAAGACAGTATTTCAAGATCTTGAGGGAAGGAAAGTCTACCACCTCCCTAGCTAACCTATTCCAGAGCTTCACCACTCTCTTAGTGAAACAAGTTTTCCTAATATCCAACCTAGACCTCCCATCACTGCAACTTGAGACTATTTCTCCTTGTTCTGTCATCTGTCACCACTGAGAACATCCTCTTTGGAACCCCCTCTTAAAGTAGTTGAAGGCTGTTATCAAATCCCCCTTCATTTCTCTTTTCTGTAGCCCAGATCCCTCTGCCTCTCCTCACAAATCACGTGCTCCAGCTCCCTAATCGTTCTGTCACTCTATAATACCCAAAATGAGACATTTAAAAAGGAAAAATCCCTTAGAACTTCTTTAACCTAGGCTAAAAATTGATACTTTCTCCTACAATGAAATCAGATGGAGACAGGAAGAGCAAAACAGGACAGCCATGCACCAAGAAATGTAGCTCTGCTACAATATATAAAAATAAATTTCTTCCTTTGAGCTGTGCTTGAATATTAATGATATAACATGACCATAAATGTATATGTGTACTTATTTCCATACTAGTATCAACAATGGTCTTCTAATTCCAAAGTGCATCAGAAATAATTTTACTCTCTAAGGTTTGGACTACTGAGTTATTTGGGTGCATTTATAGATGTTTTTCTATACTTTGCTAGTAAGAATTGTAGGAAACAACTATTTCTAGCTGCTAAAATTTATTGTAAGAGTATATTTTAAAATATGCACTTGTTACTTTTTGCATGACAAAAAATAGATAAAATATAGATGCTTAGATGCCTTACTAAAACTCTACTGTCTTCCTGCTTTTTTCCTTGCTCATAGCTATGTGCCAACAAAGGAGAGGGGCAGAAAAATAAGACAGTAGTTTAAAGAATTTTGAAGTTTCCATTTCTTGTTTTAGCCTGCTCTAATGGTTTTTCTTATGGGAAGTAAGAGTCAGCCAAACAGTAAACTGTTTTTGAAAAAAAAAAAAGATCCAAGTTAACGCTATCAAAATGCAAAGATTAACATGAGGCACTGACTGTCTGAGGCTGATAACATTGGCACATTTTGCTAGCATTTGTACAAAAATACATAAATTTAGAGAATGATTGAACCATATGAGTAATAACAATAATTATTCAAAATACTTACTTGCAGAGGCATCCCAAAACTTGATTGACCCATCGGCATGACTACAAAATAAAAAATAAATAAAAGTTAAATTGTTCCTGGAAAAAATAAGGAGGTTAGGAATGAGGATGAGAAATTCAGACTAGATTACATTACTAATTTAGCACAGAGCTAACCATGGAGCTAGCAGATTCTGCACTGGCGTCATAGTTCTATTGTAGTACCAATAGCTGTGAAGGCCCAGATGTTGAGAAGTGATTTTATCAACTCAGGTTCAACAGGGACTGCTTATGCCCCTCTGAAAATGTCAATCAGATTAAAAGAGAGACATGGTGGGCAAATTAATATCCTTTATTGAACCAAGAATGAAAGTTTGTCTTTTTCATCAACGTAAGTTGATCCAATAAAACATTATCTCATCCACCTTCTCTCTCTAATCTGCTGGCACCAGCATGGATACCAAAATATTGCAAACAATCACAGACTAAGATCTACTAGGTAGGGACAGTATCCTTTTGAATTTCTGTGCAATGCCTAGCTCAACGTGTTTCTAATCTTGACGGTGCCCTTGTGTGCTAAACAATATACAGTAATAAATGTTAAATTCTGCTCATGATTTTCTGTGGCTTATGTGAACATTAACTGTAAAAATGCTGTCTAATTATTTTGAATAAGTTGGTATACTATCTTACCACTCACCCTGTGATGATTATCTCTGGGTAGCTCTGAGTAATCAAACCCCAATTGCCTCCACTGATAGGCCATTCCTAGAAGGTAAATAATGACAGATTGAAATAAATTACACTTTACACTGGCATTATCAGATAAGAATACGCACACTGTACCATACCTTTTTACTGTAGCCTTGTCGTTTCTGTCGAGCTCCAACTGAATAAAGTGCAGGAATCAGGTCTGCAGGACAATCAGCAAAATATTCACAACAGGTAACGGGAGATTCATGTATACTCAAAGGATAGGGATTCTCAAATATAGGATACCTTTTTTAGACAAAAGGGAAAAAAATAGTTACTTCCGTAATTATTGTTCTTTAAGATGTGTTGCTCATGTCTGTTCCAAGTGAGGTGTATGTGCTTATGTCATGCACCAGTAATGGAAGTTCTTTTTTCCTCTGTAGCATCCACAGGGGATTGGCTCTAGCACCATCTGGAGTGGCAAACATATGCACCAATAAAAGGGGTGCTGCTGTTTCCATTCTCCCTCAGTTCCTTCTTGCTGAAATTCTGAAAGAGAAGGAGGATGCCTCATGGAATAGACATGAGCAACACATGTCAAAGGACAACAGTTACAGAAGGTTGCTAATCATTTTTCCTTCCAGTGCTTGCTTGCATCCATTCCATGTTAAGTGACTGTCAAGCAGTATCTCCAGAGGCAGGTAAGAGTTTATGGATGTGCCACTGGTATCAGCAGCTCCTAGTATACTTTGGCATCATATTGTGGCATATTTGGATGGCCCTGCAAGTGCCTTGTCGGTCAAGGAGGATAAGGAAGTGAAGGCAGGGGGACGAGCTGGCACTGTGTCCCCCTTACAGGTAGGTTTGGGAGAGGATGGAAGATGCGCCTGCCCTTGGACTTCCGGGGTGGATTGGAGACTGTCAAGACCACCTCTCTGACACCCGACACTGAAGCTTGCCAGGTGAAACCTACAAGGGTCCTGAAAGTGCCATGGAGTAGCCCACCGGCCAGCTACTAGCCCTGGTTGAACTCCCACAGAGCCCGAAAAGAAGCATTCCTCCCTTGAGAACCATGGTGGCACACCATTCATGCCTACCACACTGATGCTTGGGCTAGGACAGAGATGCCAGGATTCAGGGCCCCAGTTTCCTCTGCCCAGGGACTGGCCACAGAGCTTGATGGATAGGCAATGGAACCAGTGATAGAGGCCAAGAGTTTTGGGATTGGTGCCAGGACTCCTGTGGGAGAAATGAGGACAGCAAAAACCATTGCCTCAACCCCATGGATTGGTGCCCTGACCCCAGTGATCTCCATTGCTCCAAGGAGTGAAACCCATGCTCCAGTGATACATGCTGTGACCCCCAAGGCTGAGCAGCTGTACAGTGAGTGATGCTATTCCTTGGTGGACTGGTGCTGGGAGCTCCAGTTAGTACGGGTGGGTTGGAAGTGCATCCCCAGGGAACACTGCTTTGATGACAACTGCTGTGGTGCCGAGAAGTGATGCTGCACAGATGAGGATTGTAGCATGAGTCCCAATCCTGGCTTCCCTGTTGAGACGACAATGTTTCGATGGGGCGCTGGTGGCACCAACAAAAAGGTGATGTCTTTAGCAGCCTTGAATGCCTCCAACATAGGAATTCCAGGTGCTGTAGACCTCTGCCGCTTCCTGGGATGGCTGATGGATCACTAGGAGAACTGGATAGCCTCACTTGGCTTGCAATATGCTGCCCCACGCAGGCCTATGCCCCTTTCCAGCTTTCCCTTCCCCATACGGGACATCAGGACGTACCCTCTCCCAAAGTACTTCCTCTGCTTCTTAGCAGACACTAGGGATGAGGACGAGCACCAGAAGGTAAGTGCCAGTGGTGCACTTTGCACCAAGGCCATATTCAATGCAAAGTCTGATCTTAGTGGCCAAAGCAAGGGCCAACTCCATGACGAGCACTCAGGCTTATGTCCCGCTCCTTTTTAGTTCTTGGTTTGAAGCCCTTGCGGCTATGACACTTGTCAC
The DNA here is from genome assembly GCF_033958435.1 of Carettochelys insculpta. Lineage (NCBI taxonomy): Eukaryota > Metazoa > Chordata > Testudines > Carettochelyidae > Carettochelys > Carettochelys insculpta. The sequence continues at coordinate 97,170,265 of NC_134139.1, forward strand.
CAACGTGGATATCCACCAAACACTTCAAAGTAACTGTAATGTGGGTTGCTCATTGGCATAGGCTTTTTGCAACAATTACTAGGCTTGAAGCCCAGGCACCAGTCCCTTAGGGGACTGATTTTTCCTCAGTACTATTAATCTAACTAACAAGAGAATAAAAAAAACTACTTATCTAAGAATTATTTGCATGATGGGCAATAGGAAAAAGTTACTGGATACAGAAAGCTTGCCAAACCAAGGAGACAACAGTCCCCTTACTGGCAGTTAGAAGGAATTAAGGAAGGGGGGAGCTGGTGGCACTCCTTATGCTTGTGTATGCCACTCCAGAGGGTATGAGAGCCAGTACCCTACAGATACAACACTGAGGGAAAATCTTCCGGCATTGATGCATACAGCAAACATACAAACCTAATATGGAATGGTCAGCAATACTCAAAGAAGAAAAACCGTTTATCCAACAAAAGAAAAGTGATCAAGATGAGTAAAGTACCAAAGCAGACAAAAAAGTTACAGAAATAGCACAAATTGGATTATAAGCTTTTTTTAAAGGCAGGAACCATGTCTTCTTTCCTGCCTGAAAAGTATTAACATGCTCTGGGTAGCATTACACATCAACAAAAAAAGAAGAATAAATGGGCCCACAGTGCAAAAACAATTAAATGCAGCTACTGAACTCTTCAAAGGGTGCTCACTCAACATCATCAGCTGAAGAGATATTTACTATCCTTGTAATGCAAGTCTTCAAAATTGTCATTGTCAAGACTATTTCTTAATACTTCTGTAGCAGCAGAAATGAAAAAGTAAGTTCCTGAGCTTTAGTTCCTGAGCTTTCCAGATAGAAGTTGATTTTTAACGCTTGAATCTGTGCTTCCATGAGGAAGATACAAAACCTCTACTTTGTCTTTCACTTTTGTCAGTAAAGTAGCTCAGACCCCCTCACTCACCCTGCACCCTTTATGACCTAGCAGGGTCTAAACATGCGCGCGCGCACACGCACACGCAAATTAATTCTAAGTAAAGAAAATTATTTCTGTGCATGGACTAAGGATGTTGACTTAAAGAGGGAAAAAGCTATTAATATTAACTATTTGTACTACTATAGCACATAGATGGCCCAGGACTCCGCTGAGCTAGACATCATATAAAAATGGAACAAAAATACAGTCCCTGCCCAAACTGTTCACAATCTTAGCAAAATACTAAAATGCTAGCTGACTACTGAACTTTCTCCTGGTGAACCTGGAATGAATAAAGTCACAAAAATTATCTCATTAGTTGGAAGCCAATAAAGTTGACAGAAATAGGTCTATATATATATGCGCTATGTTATACTGCATGCCAGACAGTAGGCTAAACTCAGAAGTTCTTTAGGACTATAAAAATATGGAAGTGCACTTGTTAAAGTGCTCTTGTCCTTATAACCAAAATGTGGAACAGAAAGTTAGAAGCTCTTTTGAAGAGATTTGTTTGTCAAAGATCAACTTGGGAGTTTTGATAAGGCAATAATCTCAAACACAGTTACAGGAAGTCTCATTAAAATTATTTTCATGTGCAAATGGAACATTAACAGGGGACATCAAATAAATTCATAACAAACTTAATTAGAAAGCCACTCCATATTCCCCTCACTATACCCTAGCGTCTTACCCATTTTGTGCCAGGTCTATAAGTACTAAATCCTTTTCTAAAAGAACCACCACAGCGTATGGTTCCTGAAAATCTACGAACAGAGAAAAAGAAAGGTTATTTATTAGTCACATTAGTCTTCCTAACCTATCAGATCAGCAGCCCACATTGAAGAGACTGTGTACCACACAATTCACTAGCCATGAGAAGTAACACCATGAGAGCATGTGCACAGGCATTCACACATCTGTGTATTTGAAACTGAGGTTGCAAAGACCTCATCTACATATTTTCATTTCTTCTCCCTCTCAATTAAATCCATTTCAAAAGATACAGGGGGGAAAAAAGGAAATAAGGCATTTGTTTTTGCAAAAGCAGTTATTTTCAGAGAACTCCAATAACTAACAATAGCCTTATTTCCCCTCACAGAATTCTTCCTGCAGATATACACAGTGGGGTACTGGAGGATGGTAAGTGATCTAATTTACAAAAGGAACTGAAGGACTGTCCATCCACCTGATCTGAGCACCAGAGCGGTACCAGAATCTGGAGAATTAAGAGGCAATTCCAGAATTTTAATTTGGGGTAGGTCAGACATTCTGAGCCATGAATGACTGCTAATTATGATTTCTGTGGAGAGCAAATAAACTGCAATGTTGGAGACAAGAGAAATGTGCAATATTTGTTTGGACAGATCTTGGACAAATGCCCCTCTATCCTTTCAGCCTTTGGCAAAAGGTTTACGGGTAAAGGCCAATGAACAAGGGACAAGTCCCACAACCAGACATTAAACATACTGGTCTGCTACAACTATGTAGGCAATACAGTGAACTCTTAAATAAACTTTACCACATTTCAATGTCCATCAGTGGGACCTCCGTGGCACACCTACATCCAAACTTACGTTTAACAGTTCATAGTAGTTCAGTACCTGCCTACCACAACTTCAAACCCCCAACCAATAACATTCATACAAACAACTGATTTTGTTTACTTAATTAGTTAGTGAACAACAAGATTTGGAAAAACAGAACAAATGAACCAGCAGTTCAGTAGTTCCACCAAATAATAAAATAGAGACATTACAAAAGCATAAGTGATTGGAGTCTTTTGTAACCATGGTTTAGAATGTTTGAGTCTGTGGAAGAAGGACATAGGCTCTAAGGATTTGACAGCTTTGAATAGCACTGCATCTTGAGACACTGTAGCAGTCTTCCTGAAGTGGGGATGTGCACAAACTTTTGTCCCTTATAAGATTTAATTTCTTTTTCCAATTGCAAACTCAGGAACAGGTGCAATGCTTTCGTTTAAAACATCTGTTTGAATATATGACTAACATACTTCAACTAATTTTTTCAGCCATCTCTATTCTGAGCATGTGATAAAATGTCTTTGCATACAGATTGCTACAGATGCAGTGTAATTTGCAAATGCTTTATGACTGCGCATTTTAATTAACTATACTTTTAAGAGAAAAACATATGTAAAACATTCTTTTTCAGAATAGTATAAATGATCTTGGGGGTTTATTACGAAACATGTTTACCTATTCTGCTCACTCCCTCTGGGGCATCAGACATTGGCCTCTGTCGGAAGATAGGATACTGGGCTAGTCCTCTGGTCTGACCCAGTATGGCTGTTCTTATATCATCATCTTTAAAAAGAATGCTTAAACAAAACTTGACAGGCAACAGCTACAACCGTTATTGTTTCAGTCCTGTGCCTCAGAGACATATAATAAGGAGGCAGAAGCAGTAAGGACTGTTCTGGCAGGGTAAAACTACAGAGAGAATGGGTAGAAATAAAATCTTTACAAAACCTACCATTAGGGTATGGAGTTTCACAGAGGGTTAAAAAATCAACAATAGAATAATCCATTTCTAGTACAGCAGTGCTTTTTCCGTGCATGACTGTTAAACAGGGTCTTCTTCCAACAGTGTCATATGACAAGCCTCCTGACAGAATTATGAAAGGCTCCCTAGAAATAAAACAGGCATTTATGACTATGAAAAAAGATACTCAAAAAGAAAGAATGAACAGTTTTTCTCCACTGTCCCATAATATGCCATCAAGAGGCACAACTAGCAGTAGACAAATTTAGAGTAACTGGAAATAGCTATTCAAGGGGAATGGATTTTCAGAGACTTTTGGGGTGTTGTTAACACCTATCTAAAAGCTTCCTAACACAGGCTTGGGAAAAGAATTCTCTGCAAAAGACATTTTCTATGTCCTCTCAGTAAATGGCAGAGCCAGTTCAGATATACTGTCAAACATCCAGTTGCACAGACAAGATCCTCTGATGTGGTGTATCAGTCTGGTTGAAATAGTGCTATTATGTTTACCACTTAACCTTCCTTAACCAGTTTGGAATATGAACTACTTTATAGTGACAAATCTCTGTTGCCATAATAGCTTGAGAGTTACCTCATGTATCTTCATTTGATTTGAGGACCACACTGTATCTTAGACATGAGATAAAGTCTAGAGATCTACCAGAGCCAGTAGTCTACACAACCAAATGCAGAAACTTTTACAGCAGTAACCAGGACCCAACAAAATTCACAGTCCATTCTTATAAATTTCACTCAAGATTTTTTCAAATGGTAAATTTAATTATTTCAGTTACTTAAACCTGAAGCGTCACAGTATTAGAATAATAGGGGTCTTGCTCCAAAATGGAGTAATAAGACCCTCACTTCTGCAGTGCTCCAGTAGCAGTGCCACCTTCAGATATGGGCTGCTGGAAAGTGGCAGCTGCTGGCTGGAATCGAAGATAAGGCGGCAGAGTCGCTGCCAGAAGCACTGCAGAAGTAAGGGTAGCATAGTATGGTATTGATGCCCTTAATTCTATCCTACTCCCTAAAGAGCTAGTCCTTCAGCCACCAATCACCTCTCTTACTACCCAGCTGTGAAGGCAGCAGCACAGATGTAAGCGTAGCTTGGTACAATAGTATATTAATTTTGTTTTTAATTCAGTCTATTTTCTGATACATTTCTTCAGTTTTATTAGAATTCAACAGGACTTGAAATGCTGTTTTTAAAATGTATACAAACTCCTTTTTATAGCTAAAGTTTATGTTTAAACTTAATAGTTGTTAATTACCACAGCTTTCGTGAAAGAGTTTTTAGAAGAGCTGTTGATTCTTAATATTTGGTGAGGTCAGTTTTCTTGTTTACTTTAATTGGCTAAAAGAGTTCAAGCATGCCAACTTCATTCCCTTTTCAGCTAGATGTGCTCTAGCATTTCAAGAATATAAAAAGATGTTTTACAGTAAATACTCGAAATACACAGCTTCTGTTAAGCACAGCTTGAAGCTGCTCTGTGGACCCTTCTCCCTGCCTTCCCCTGGGCATGGCTGGAAGACGACAGGGAAGGCTTTTAGCTTGCCTAGCTGCCCACAAGCTTTCCCCATGCCCTCCTCCAGCAATGCAGCTGTCAGGCATACAGCCCTGCAGCTGGGGGAAGGGGCTTTAAGCTTGCCTAGCTGCCCACAGCTGCGGGCAGTTAGACAAGTTAAAAGCTTTCTCCCAGCAGCGCAGCTGTCAGGCTGATAGTGATGCCACTGGAGGAAGGCAGGGAGAAGCAGCCAGGAAGATGACTAGGCTGGTCAGCTTCCTGGCTCTTGCAAGCCCAAGCCTCTCCCGTGACTTGTGCAAAAATTTGAGTTATGAGGGAATTGCAAGAATGCAACCCCCATGGAACTTGAGGGTTTACTGTACTTGGACAAGAGGAGTGCATAGTTCATTTACCACACAAATGCATTGCTCTGACAACACGGGGCCTGACAAAATACTTCCCAAAATACTCAAGGAGCTGACTGAAGAGATATTTGGTACACTTATAAAATTTGCCAATGATACGAACCTGGAAGGAACCGCAAGTGGATAGGATTACAATTCCAAATGAGCTGAACAAACTGAAGAAGTGGTCTGAAGTAAATAGGATGAAATTCAATAAAGACAAATGCAAAGTACTCCACTGAGGAAGGAACAAATAAGTTGCAAATATACAAAATGGGAAATGAATTCCTAGGAAGGTATACTGAGGAAAGAGATATGGGGGCCATACTGGATCACACTAGTCAATGGTGTAACACTATTGCATAAAATGCAAACATACTTCTAAGATATATTAGCAGGGGTGTTGTAAGCAAGACATAAGTAGTAATTCCTCTGGCCCACACCAGGCTGATTAGGTCTCCACTGGAGTATTCTGCCCAGTTCCAAGCACCACATTTCAGGAAAGATGTGGATAAACTGGAGAAAGTCCAGAGAAGAGCAACACAAATGATTAAAGGACTAGAAAACATGATCTATGAGGAAAGATTGATTTTTTTTTTTTTAAAAAAAAGCCTGAATTGAAGGTAAGGGACATAATGGGTTTCAAGTACATAAAAAAATTATTCACCCTAACTTCTGAGGATAGGACAAGCAGCAAGAGGTTTACATTGAAGCAAGGGAAGTTTAGGCTCCATATTAGGAAAATCTTCCTACTGTGGTAGTTACATACTGGAAAAAAATGCTTATGAAGATTGCAAGTCTCCAAAATTGGAGATTAAGAAGAGATTAGACCAGAGGCCAGCACCCTGTCCAAGGCGGAGTGCTGAAATTTGACCTTTAGACCTCTATGTATGGTCCAAGTTCCAGTGATACTTTTAAAATCACTAAGTCCTACTTATAACAGCTTCATTAATAAACAAAGCCCATCAGTGATATGTCTGTCAGTTTGATCCTGGCTCCTTGTGCTGGTTAAAGGTTACAGAGGCCACATGAGCGACCAGAGCAAGCATGAGGCACATGGGGAGAAGTTGTGGTGTGGCTGTGTGAGCTTGAAGCAGAGCATTATTTGCTACCTTGGGCACTGCTAGGTCTCTGGTCCCAGCCCTTTGGCATGGGCTCCATGGTAGGAGCTCCGGCACCCTCCTGTGGTGTAGAGGGAGTGGTGGGGACTTCTGCTCTGGTCCCAGCCCCTGCCCTGCGGATACGGGTGTGGACCCAGCCTGGACTCTCTGCATGGGAGGAGAAGGGGGCAGGGCTGAGTGCTCCCACATGCCACTGAATATCCGCTTGTGTGACAAGAGTGGCACGAATGCTGGCGGTTGCTGACTCTTGGGTTAGACAAACACCTTTCAGAAATGACCTAGGTAACAGTCCTGCCATGAGTGCAGGGGACTAGACTAGAGACGTCTTGATGTCCCTCCCAGTCCTACAATTCTAGGATACTATGATTCCTGCATACCTTTTTGAAGCATCCTGCATAAAAAACAATCTCTCTTTCATAGACTTAAATATATGCATGAGGTATTTTTTTCCAAGTGTCATAGGCACAATAGTAATGACGAATATATCTTAATTTTAAATATGATGAATATATCTTAAATGCAAGTTTAGTAACCTATGAGTTAAGTAGTTATAGTTTCATTAATATATTTGTATTAATAGTGAGAACTCTAGCTTACATGGGACTTTCAGTTAATACTAGAAGAACAGGTAACACCACCTACTCTATTAACTCTGCAGTCCTATATCTACAGAGGACAACAACATGACCACTCTTTTCAGATGGGGCTCCTACTATTGTCATCTATACTTTTGCCAGCTGAAGACTGAATTAATGCACTGTGTTCTGCACCTTTAAGTCATCCAGAAACTACAGCTGGTGCAAAATGTGGTTTATCTTACTGCGAACTTGTGCAGAAGGCAGCAGCACTGGCAGAAGTCACTTGCCACTCCTAGGGCTTGTCTCCACTACCACTCTCCTCCAAAGGAAGGATGGTAAGTAGTGTGTTGGGTGTTTACTAATGAAGTGCTGCGCTGCATATGCAGCACTTCATTAAGCAAATTCCCCCCCCTCCACGCCCCCCCGGCAACTTCAACGTACTGGCTCGCGTCTAGCCGTGGCTCACCCGCCAGTACTTTGAAGTTGCCCAGAGACTTCCAAATACTGGCTGGTGAGCCGCAGCTAGACGCAAGCTGGTACTTTGAAGTTGCCCGGGGCCGGGGGGGAGGGGGATTTGCTTAATGAAGTGCTGCATATGCAGCGCAGCACTTCATTAGTAAAACGCCCAACACACTACTTACCATCCTTCCTTCGGAGGAGAGTGGCAATGGAGACAAGCCCTCAGAGAAACATGCACAGCAGAAAGGTTCTGCACTTGTGTATGAGCCTGACAACCTCCGTTGTGCATGTGAACATTTATCTGCATTAGTTAATGCCTATAACACTGCAGCTGTGCCACTGTAAAGTCTCCCATGTAGCCATTTTATATGGGAGAGCACATAGAACATCTCCCACTAACATAGCATTGTCCACACTTGCGCATGTGTTGGTGAAACTTATTTCAGTTAGGGTGTATTTTTTTTTCAGACCCTTGAAAATGTGCAAGTGTAGACATAGCCTTAGAGTTCACACCACTACAAAGGAAATGGAAAAAAAAAACCACACAAGATAACTTCATTGTGGTGAAGTTAACTGGTTTTGGTGAAAACATCCCATTTCAAATGGACACTTTTTTGTTGTACTGCGACCTACTAAGACTATATACATCAACATACAATACTACAACTTGGTTTGAGCTATATAACACCATAATTCATGTTGTCAGTTGGTACTTGTATTTTCTCCAGACTTCTCTTCTGAGGTCAATGTGAGGATAAGTGGGTTATATGTGACAGGGCTTTTATAAACCAAAGTAACTAACTGACAAGAGTATTCAGGGATTCCATCAAATATATTTCTAGTCCACAAATGACAACCATAGGAGAAAAAAAATACAATGATTTTGAAAAGGTATTTAAATATCACCTAGGAAGGATGACACTGATACAATGCCAGTACGAAAAAGAGTCCCAAAATAAAATGTGTTACAACAATACTGAGGTTAGAAAAAGCAGTGTGTCAAAAGAAAAACTATTCCAGGTTTGTATTGCTTTACTTTGCATATTTTAGTTAATGAAATAAATCAGCGTTTACTATTAACAGCATGTCCCAATACTGAAATGACATCATGTAAGATAACTGCTAATTATGCACTTGGAATAAGAACAAGTAATTGGGATATGAAATATCCATGATGACATAACTGAGACACATGGATTGCTGGAAATCTATTAGGAATCATTTTGGAAATTATTTTAGATGACTGGGAATGAGGCTGGGTAATTTTACTCTGCCTACCTGATTTTCTCCTGTAAATTTCAGTTAGAAATGAGTTTTTTCACTTTGTGGAATCAGTACTATGCAGGACTGTTTGGAACTGTTACAAAGTTGTGGTTTACCTCAGAAACGGTTCTACTTCAGAGACTGTTGGCGTGATCCCTATAAATTGACACACTATTTAAATTTATAAATGATTTTGGCATCTTTTGCTATAAATCACAATAGAATCTGTGGAATTAAAAGTTTAATGGAAACTATTAAAAAGGAATCTAGCCTGTATCATGCAGTCTGAAGTGAAACAACAGTATGACTGAGATTACCGAGGAACTCAAACCTTCATGATATTTCTGCTTCATTTTGGTGAAACCATAATGTCCACTACTAAAATAAGGAAATCAAAGGCTAATCAAAACCCCATGGAACATGATGAAGGACTGGATTACGTGCAATGTCAAGCCATTACCACTGTATCATTCACTTGTTAGCGTTGGCTGTATTTTCAATTTTTTAACTCTCCAACCCCCACTTAGAGTAGAAAAAATTTGGGTGAAAGGTCCTCATTAGATCTCTCCTGAAACAGACTTCCACAATGGTCAAACATTGGCAAAAACCCTACATGTAATTTATATCAAACCTCTGTGCTTCCTGAGTCATCTAATCTTAAATTACACATTTGGGGAAGAATTGAATTTTTGTGTTTTGCAGAACCAAAGAGTATTGGTTCCTTTTATTTAATTTATTTTTTTAACAGAGATCTGAAAGTTTAAAAAGTGAATGGCAAGATGAAAAGGTGGTTTAAGCTCAGATTTATAATTTTCTGCATGTATATATTTTATCCATATATTGCAATACATGTATACATTACTCTACCCACTAGGGTGACCATCCATCATGTATTAGGTGGGGACGGTCCCATATTTGAGACACCAAAAAGGTGTCCCAACTTATGTTTTAAAAGGCACTCATGTATTTTTAAGGGCTTTAGCAATTAAATAGAGAAGGAAGTAAGTTATGGACAATTAGGAAATGACTGAAAAGTCTCCCCAGAGAAAGTATGATATAGACAACAGGTAAGGAAATACTTCAAAATATCTCATGTAAAAATCAGCATATCCGAACACAACAAAGTCAAAACTTTTGCAAGTGCCACATTTCCAAATTCAATTATTCATGAGTGGCTTTGATTCCCTGGGGCTGGGAACGCCAGCGGCTGCCAGAGCATCCCCAGGCGGGGAGCGCCAGCACCTGCTGTTTCCCAGGGCTCTAAGCCTCCCCTTCCCATTCGCAAAAATCAACATCCGTGAGGGTTCTAAACATGGAACCCTCACAAATGTTGAGACCCTACTGTATATATTCCTGGGACTATAACAAAATGAATCAACTCACTGAACCAATTCTTTTAAAAGATCAGGATGAACCTGGTGGTCAAGAGACAAGAAACATACAGTACTTGCTTTAAACAACAAAAAATAGATTATCTTGGTTTTTACAGCCCAGCAAGGCTAAGGCTAACTTAAATAATGACTCACCTAATGAACAAATATTAAGAAACTAAATAAGCACTGATGTCCAGATGGCTACTTATGGAGGAAGGTACTACTTAACTAAAAAGGGGATCAGAATCTGATTTACATGAAATAAATAGAGCGAAGGGTTTATATACACAACCGCAAAACTGACAACCTATTTTAAATCGAAAGTAGAGGTAATGTGTCAAATACGAATAAGTGACTTTCAAAGAAGACAAGAACTAGTTAGAGCACTACTTGTAACTGAAACAGCCATGTGCTAACTGAGGTACCCAGTGAACTGTTTTTTTCCAGGGATTATTGCTAGGTCTTGGCTCCTCTATTAGTGAGCTGGAAGAGTGTCGTTAATATAACAACACTCTTCAAATAATAAACCTAAAGGTATTCTGAACACCGTCAAGTATGTAAAAGAACAATTTAAGTTAAGAAATAAGACAGAAGTTGAAACTCAAACCAAAATAATGAAAAAACACAAAACAAAATGCATCTTGGAAAAAACAATAGGCAGTGGGAAAGCTGTACTAACAGGAGAGACTGTTCATATTTAAGCTTGTTTTATTGCAACTCTTATCTTCTTTAAACCATGTCAAAAATCAATAAGTTTGCATGAGGTAAAAAAAATTGTCATATTGTGGAGATGTCAAATAGCATTTTAAAATGACTGTTTGCGTTCAAGCTTCTGACCCAGATTATGCTATAAACACCTGAAAAGCAGACTCTCACAAGCAGCAAGATACAAATCCTGCAGTTTGAAGTGTCCAAACTGCAAACAGTAAAGATGTCATGTTTTAAAACATCATGACTTCATGATTATTCAGTGTTTTTACTCTCTGTGGAAAGGAAACACCTGGACAGATGTTGACTACCAAAAACAGTGCAATGGAAGAAATGTTTTCTGGCTGGGTCATGCATTTTCAAAAAACTGGGAATTGGCTTCAAAACTTTAAATTACCCATTCAACTGACTTTTAGACTAGGAAAAATAGTTTACACTGTTAAAATTAACTGGTGAGTGTTATCAATATATATGGCAGCATTTGTTAAACTATCACTAATATTCAATAGTCCTGTTTACTTTGTAATCATTCATGCAATACAGACAGCCAAATAATAATAGACAGTACAGCAAGTAAGTCAACGAAATAAAATGGAGAACATTATTTGAAAACAGAACATGTGCAAATATCTCCAAAAATTTCCTTGAACATTATGATCTGAAATAGCACCTTCCACCCAACTATTGCTTTGCATCTGTAAACAACAAAACCAACATTGTATCTTAAAAGATGAAAATCTTCCATTAAATTCTAGTGACAAGAATGTGCTACTCAATTTGCAGTAATTGCATCTGAGACCCTTGCTGGAATTACAGCTTTATGAAGTATACAAGAATATACATGATTACGCAAAGTTCATTGCAACATATGAAAAGAATTGAGTCATACTCCAAAATCATATTACTTCACTTAAAAAAAAAAAAAAGCGACTGACAGGTCTAATTACAAGATAAATTAAGTTTAATTCTTCAAAGAAATAGATTTCCCACAAAGTTTAGAATGGAAAATGTAGTTAATGCTCTCCCAATTTATCAGTTTCTCCTTAAAATACTAAAAGGTGGTAAGTAATCATGAACATTTTTAAAAAGCAACACACTACTTAACATATTTTAATATTTTTGCTAGTTATTGATTTTAAGGAAGGCACATACAGATATGGAGCATTCATCAACATATTATGTTTACTTATTCTAATCATACACATATTTTTAGAGTAATGTCTGCTTTTACCTACCAGTAATACAGTTAATTATTAATTACAGTTTTTCAGAGGTTCCCAAGCTCAGCAACATTGCACGCATGTCCCACAAATGGAATGATGCAAAGACTACAAATACCTAGAAAGTGTTAAAAATCTTACCCAGCTCTAGCTGTTTTGTATTCCACTTTAAGGATTGGTTTGCAAGGTTCTGGCTTCTTACCATCTTTTAGCTGCTTTCCTAAAACAAACAAACAAACAATAATAATAATGAATACTATATTAAACTTGAAAAAAATCTAATGTGCTGAAACACCACAAAATTTGTTTAAAATAAATTAAAAATTAAAATATGTATACAAAACATATTTAATATATTGTCACGCATTATTTTATGCCTCAGTATAATACAAAAGGACAATTAACATTGCCACTAGTCATCTAAATATTGAATTTTTTTGGTACAGTCTTCAAAAACCAATATGGCAGAAACCATAAAGTTTACTCCTATATAATGTGGTCCTCCTCTGAAAATTGATTAAAACAGACAAACGAGCAGAGGTTGATCTAGTGAATAAAGGTGTCATTTCAAATAACCTATTCTCAGCAGCAAGCTATATTTATATCTTGATTTCCTATACAATAGCAATGTAAGCTATTTTATTTACAGTAAAGTCCATGGCATATTGACAAAATGGGAGGGATTAAATAATAGTTAATTAAAAGGTAGTAAAGTGGGGGTTGTGGGGCACGGGAAAGACTGAGGGTACCAGGTGTGTGTGTATTGGGGGGGGGTCCTTACATCAGGTGACTGTACTGCAAGCAGGCACGCTGCCTCAATCTGTAGGCACTTCCTCTCTCAGCTCCCATTGACCCTGGTTCCTGGCCAAGTACTCAGGTCAGGGGCAAAGGAGGCAATGTGCCTGCACAGCCACCTGGTCACACATCTGTTAGCAACAGCAGGAACAGGGAGCAACTTGCAGGGGGTCACTGGAGGTGAGTGCACACCTCATCTGGTTCCCTGAGTCCCTCCCATGCCTCAACTCCAGGCCCAAACCCCCACTCCAGGACACAAACTCCCTCCCAGAGTACATCTCGCAACCCTTCCCATGCCCCAGCCCCACATCAGCTACACCATAAAACAGACTTTCTGCACACAGTCTTTGAGCTTGCAGTTGGTGATGTATCACATGAAAGGGCTTTTTGCTGTATTTCAATTCAACATAGCTTTCATTATACAGTCAACTCTTTCATATCAGGCATGCTATTATCCAGAATTCTCAAATAACTGGCATTTTAACCACAAGTACATTTTACTTTTTCCATAAGTACAGTGGAAGTAAATACATATATAGTGTAAGCTTACAGTATACCATACGACTGTTGTTGGTAAATAAAGTACACTTCATACATTTGGTTGATTCTTAATATCTAATCTTGTTTTTCTTTAGTGTTATGCATTGCTAGGTATGCCTCTCTATTACTCAGAACATCTGAATATCCGTCAACCTCCTGATTCTTGGGCTGCCAGACTTGAAAGAGTTTACTGTATTACTAGTTTGGTAATGGCAGAGGTGGAACATAACTAAGTAGAAATACTTCATTACACTACCCAAGTAAATTTTTTCCAGGATTTGTACTTCACTCAAGTAATTTATTTCATGAAACCTGCACTTTTACTTGTGTTTTTTTTTAAAGAAAATACTATACTTTTTTTACTCACCTACCATTTCTGAAAGTGTGTGCTCACTACTTTCATCACACCAATAGCTGAGCAAGTCACTATTCCAATTTGCTAAAGCACAGCTGCGTATGGAATTATCCAATTATCAGGCAGTGACAATTTGTTTTCTAAAAAAAATAACCTACCAGCACAATGACTCTGCCAAAGAACCATGCTTTTAAAAGCTGCATCAACACTTTTTCAGTCAAAAACAGTATCTATGCAGGCACTACTAGCCCTAGACAGCTCAGCAACCAGGGCTGCTGCTCAGGGTGATGTCCTGAGTGGTGCATATAAATTGTCTCACAGGACTTTACCAGTGGCCAGCCAGCTAGGTAGGAGTGAAATGCAACATCTCAGCAAAGGGCAGGGAGGACAGCGGCAACTCCTCTGTCTCAGGCAATTCCTCTGCTCTGGAGGGAGCAACAGAAAGGTGAATGCCTAGGGCAGGGGCTCCCCATTCTTCCTGGAGCAAAGGACTACCTGTAGAAGCCCCATGGCCAGTGGGTGGGGCAGGCTCTTCTGGAGGAGTTGGAGCTGTGGTGGGAGGCTGAGTTTGATGGGGACTGAAAAAGCATGCATGTACTCTCTCTTCTGGCTGGCTGAGACTTGTGGGGAGGGGTGTGTGCATATGCATGTGTGTGTGCATCCACATGCACTGGCTGGCTGGGATTTGAAGCCACCCTGCTATCTAGGTGCATGTTAAATGTGGAGCAGGTCTGGTCCACCCCCTCCCTTTCTTCCTAAGAGCCCCTTGGGGGAACTGAGGAGGAGGGCTGGGGTACAAGCCGAGGAGTGGGGTATGACACTTGAGTTGTTGAGGTAGTTGGTCCCATCTTCCTGATTCCCTGGCTGGTTTAGAAGTTTGCTCACTTTTTTGGGGGTGGATGGGGGGGCTGCTGCTGCTTCCCCAATGTGAGGCAGGTGGGTGGGTGCAGAGGAGATAACTGTTACTGAAATCAGCTCTCCCATGAGTCTCCTAGGGAAATGAATCACAGTGGGTGATGTCTGGCTTGATGACCTAGCCACACCCTCAGGTTTTGTTCATGTTCTCAGTACAAGTTGTATTTATCAATATGCTGAAAAATCTCAGCTCAGGGGGTCTTGTTAAAGCCCCCTGACCTGGGAAATTTTTGAGCACAGTGGTGTTCTTGCATTATGAATAAGGAATTTTTCTTTGCTCCCATTGTACCCTGCTAACCTTCTTCATGCTCTGGAAGTCATTGGGGTTCCTAGTGTGAGAATCTGAAGATAAGGTGTGATTGCTGTGACCTGCAGTTTTAATGAGGCACTTAAACTCAGAGGGAATATTGGCTCTGCCCCATCCCTCCCATCCCTTCTGCAATGTTTCACCTCTGCTGTTCTGGCTTATAAGGCGGCTTGGTGGAATGCACTTATTTTGTATAACTTTGTCTAATACATTGTATGCTTTTGTCTTTTTATAATTGCTGTAATTCGACTTCTGGATTTAACTTAATTTATAATGGCTATTATGACATTTAAATTCCAGATCTGAAATATAAACGAATAGTATGTATGTACATTGTATATAACTAACACACACACACACTGAATGTATACATACACCCTTATGTATACATGCGCATATATATATATATATATATATATATATATATATATATATATATATATATATATGTGTGTGTGCACGCACACACTAAGGGATAATACACGACAACTCATGTTGTTAACCATGTATTGTCATAAAATGGCTACTTTTTACTTCTGAATACTTGAGTACAATTAAGATGCGACACCTCTGTACTTTTACCCACGAAAGTTTCCAAAAGGATACTTTTACTTAAATTACATTTTTTGCAAAGTAGTTGTACTTTTACACAGTTAACTTTTGGGGTACTTTTTTCTGCCACTGGGTAGTGGACATACTTGGACTATGTCTATACGAGACACAGAAGTTGACAGACGATATGCAATTTTATCTACACTAACTGCGTAGCTAAAATCCATTTATCTGCAGTCAACGTCATCTGTCTTCATGGTGGAAAGTCAACAGGAATGTTTCTGCCATCGACCTTCCTTATTCTTCGCCTCACAAGGCATACAGGAGTCGACATTGACCCCAGGAGCATCACGTCATGCTTGTGTAAAATGGAACCTTGGAAGATTGACCCTCAGTGGGTTGGATCTTCTGCTGTAGTGTAACTCTAGCCTTAATTTAAAATTCCAGAATTTCAATAGCACCATTTTGATTTCCCAACACTTTACGTATTAGTGTGTGCATTTATACACAAACCAGACACTTATCCATACATCTTATATCATACAGATTGAAACATTAAGCACAAAGCAAACTATACAAAAATCAATATTCATTCTCGCATCTGTTCAGCAATTTCCAAGAAATGCACTGGAGATGTTTCTGCAGATTTAAGAAGGCACTGATTTACACTATTCACACTGAAAATTTGTTTGCAAAAGGGCTTGAGATGATTTTTTTTTTTTTTAACAATAGCTTGGATTTTGCAGCAGTCATTAGCATACACCTGGGAAAACTAAACATCATCTTTTTGCTAACACAGTAGTTTTTAAACTCCGGAATTACATAAAACAGGATTTGATAGAAGGGTTTGATGTCAGAGTTCCAGTACAAGAACCGCCAGGTGATAACGTGTTTTCATTCTTTTCTTACCATGTGGAGTGATTGTCTGAAGTGGCTTGGCAGGGGATTTTATACTCCATATGGTCAAGGTACCATCTGAATGGCTACAAATGAACTGTTTTCCTTCATGGTGCCAAGCAACAGAATGAATGGCCTGCACAAGAGGAAGAAAAAAAAGTCAGTTTTCAGAAGAAATCCAAGAACTTAGGATATACACACACTATAAAATTAAGTCGATTTAAGTTAGGTCACCCTACAGCCACTGCAGCAATTCAATCAGCTGTTTATTACCACACAATGCTCCTTTTGCTGATGGTGCATGTCCTGCATTGATTTAAATGGGGCTTGGGGGAGTACAAACAGCCTGCTCTCTAGGCACAGAACAGCATGGCTCTGACTGGCAGCTTCAGGGTGGTGGGGTCTGGCTGGCAGAGGTAGTAACAGGCCATGTAAGCAACACAGTGTCTACGTAAACATTGCATTGACCTAAGTGTTACACCTCTCAGGCTGTGTCTACACTACGAGATAAATTTGAATTTAAGGCAGTTAGCTCAATATTACCACATGATGGTCTTCACTGCAAATACCATTAGCTTGATTTTGGGAGCACTAATATTGATTACAATATCACCGTTATCTGACAGGAATAACGTCAATCTTAAATTCAGAAGTTTGATTAAAAGCCAGTGTGGAAGTGCCATATCTTAAAATCAAATTTAATAGTGTCCAGAGGTGTCCTGTATGTAACTCACAAGCCCCCTCACTGCTCTGCTCTGGCCACTGCTCTCCAGTTAGTCAGTTAACATGAACACTGAATTTCGGAGTGGGAGCTGCAAGTCTTTGGCTGTGGGCTCATGTTTGTATGAGAGCCTGAGAAATGTCTTTCTTTACTATTACTGCTGTGAGTGCATCTACGCATTACAAATAGTGTTGGAGGAAGTTTGTGGTTCTGTCTCCACATTTGTGTTTTTCTTTTTCCCCCTGCTCTGCCCAGTGCCAGCCACTGCCCCACCATATCATGTTGCAACAAGGCTGTTGTGGGAAGTTATGTTTGCATAAGACGCCACGAAACTTCTCAATGGTTTACATTTGTGTGCGCACCCCACTTCCTCTCCCTCAGGCACCACACAGTTGAGGGCTTTCCTGCACTCAGCCACATCACATGGTAGCCCCCAACCCAACCCTGCTGTTCATTGCTGACAATGCTGCCAGGCAGCACCACGTCCTGGCTTGCACACATTTAGGGCTCCAAGAGTGGGAAAGATATTCGGGGGTTTGCAGCCACCGGGGGGAAGTCTCCCTCAGCAACGAAGATATTCTTCATGCTTTACTAGGTCCCCTGTATTATTTTCAGGGATTACATGCAATGATGGGAGCGGGGACACTCAGTGGATGGCCAGTTGAGAAGACAGTTGCTGCACAGAAGCCTTGTAGTGTACCAGAAAGCCAAAGACTCTCCCCTCAGCAACAATCTTTTCTGAAAAGCTTTCTTCTCTTCAAGCTTTCCATGGTCCCTGTATTACTTCTTTAAAAAGTCAAAAATCTTTTTTCTTAGACTTTTCTATCTTCTTTCTTCTAACTTTGAGAATATAGTCAGTGTTCCCGTATTATTATCTGGGATCGGATGCAAACACGGGAGTGGGGGACACTCAGTGGATGGCCAGCTGAGAATTCAGCTACACAAGAAAGACATTTCTCTAAACTTTTTGCCATCTCTGTGGATGCCCTACTTTTCCTTCTTTTCAATTGGCGGGGGGGGGGGGGGGCGGGGGGAGAGCGGGAATCGACATTTGCATAGAACATGAGGGGAATGAGGAAAATACAATGTGGAAAGATGATGTCAAAGACCAGTGAACATACCCAAAATGCCATGGGGATGAGGGAACTGTGGGATAGGCTCCCACAATGCACCACTGCAACAGTCGTCTGCCAATTTGAGTGTGGCAGCAATAAGTCATCTTTGTGAGGAGCATGTGGGGAGTGAGGATGGTCAAACTCAAACTTATTAATTCCCTAATTATAAAATCAACATTACTAAAATCAAATTTATCTTGTAGTGTAAACAGAGCCTCAGAGAGATGGATACAAGGTTAGTGAAGTGGGTGATGTACACTGGTAGGGAGCTACAGTGCCAGGCATGTCAAACACAGCCTACAGAGGGACAAACAAATGAAAACAGAGCTCTCAGGGCCACCAAAAAAATGAACTTCTATTGGAAAGTCATAGTAAAGACTATGTCTAAGGTATACCTTATAATATTTATTCAGGTCTTGTTTGAAAATACAATAATTTTAATTGCGAATTTCTTAGTTAATATGAATTTTATGGTTTTATAATTTTATTAATAGTTCATAAATTTGAGATGCAGAATTGTTATTTGCTCATATATAATGTTTTTTGATTTAAATATAAATTTAAGGTACTTTTTAATTTTTTTTTTTAATTATCCATACGTTGTTTTGTTGAAATAAAAACAAAAAAATACAGTGGTTAATTAAATTAAACAAACTTCTGTGAAAATTTGAGATACTTTGTAAGTTTGAGATTTTGCATAAACATATTATTCATGCAATTGCAAAAAACTGACTGATATAAAATTAATATAACATGTTATTTTATTTGGGAATAAATAAAAGCCAAATATTAAATCACATTGTATTATTCAATATTGAGAAGCAAATACAACAGTAGCATATTTTATATATATAAAGAGAGAGAGAGAGAGAGAGTGAAAATTTCAAATTAAAACCTGCAGCACTGCAGTCCTGAGTATTTTTTCCAGAGAGCTGACACTCCTTTTTTGATACCAGTTTTTCAATATTTGGTTTGCTATTTTGAGTTGATACTACTCTGATTATCGCTGATAAATGTTCGTCACTTAACCTTTTGGGTGTTTTGTTGGCCTTTACAAGCAAAAACAGCTGCTAACATAGGTATATGCTACCAAACACTGAATGTTTTTTATGCAAATTTAGTTAATTCAACAAATTGCCTAGGCACATCTGTAAAAATCAAGAATGCCAACTTAATTATATTTGTTTATTAAAAAAGAGTCACACTGAATTCTGGTAAGTTCTATTTGCATACTTCCTTCAGTCTTTTGAAGATCATAAGAAAACACTGCTTTAAACAAGAACTTATCTTCATATGATTTGAAATAGTGGAATCTCCCCTCAAATTCACATCACAGAAGTACAACATTGAACAAAATGTGAACTAAGGTGTTTTTTTTTTTTTTATGGACTCAGCATGTAATAAAAGGAGATAAATCTTTTTTAAACTACTTTCCAAAGACAAAGTTTGGTCATAAAAGCTTATATACTGTCACACACAGATACTACCTGTCACTTCCCTTGAAGTTTTAAATTCAGGTCACTCAGATATTTGGTAATGTCAACTAAAAATGATAAATCTTTTACCCAGTTATCCTTACTGATTAAGTCTGTGTCCCATCTTCCATTTCAAGGAAAATAATGATTTTTTTTTCTCAAAGCTTCCAAAACACCTCCACAACTCTCTAAACAAGAAAGGCAACGGACCTCAGTATAGTATGACAAGCCTTCATACTCAATTCCAAACTCATCAGTTAATAATGACGAAAACTGACGTCGGTTCAAACCATAGGCATGGATAAATTTTTTTTTTTTTTAAAACAACTTTGAGCATATGCTCCACATTTATAACCTTTGAGCACAGCACATCCTGACGGATTATGCAGTGAACATGGTTAGACTTTATGTTTCTTGATGCTAGGAGTTCTATTAATCTAGCTACAAAATCACTTCTTTTCCCAGTCACTAAAGGAGCATGATTGGTCATTATGAAAGCTAAATTTGACAAACAAATTGTACTTCTGCACAAGTACAATCACACAATTGAAAAGGTCTTCACGAGTTGTAGTGTCATGCACGGGTACAAGTTCAAGAGGTGATTTCAGTTAAACTGAAATCACCATCATAAGCATACAAGATGACAGCCTGGTGCACAACACTACCAATATCTGTACCTTCATCAAGAGCAATTGAAAATGCTTCAAAATGATTTCTCTTTTAATTGCTCACTTAAATCACTTGCCACTTCATTTGTCCTCTTTGCAACTGTATTCTGACACATATCTTTTTGAATGCTTTCACATTTGCAGGACAAAATTTCAGCAATTTTCACCATGCACTCTTCCATAAATTCACCTTCAGTGAACAGTTTTGAACTTTGCACTACTAATTTAAAAAAAAACACATAACTAGCTTTATCTACAGCTTCACCATCTGTTTATTTTTGTAAACAGACTTAGCTGTCTATTCAACGCTGTCTTTAATTCGAGTACTTGTCTTACTGTAATTTCCCTTCTAATCTATCATACTTTTCTCAGTACATTTCAGAACGCCACTTGATGTTATACTCCTTTGGAACTCTGATAACTGAATTGCATATTAAGCAAATAATTTTCCATTTCAGTTGACAACAAAAACAACATAGCTTCCTCTTGTCCTGGAAAACATGGTGCTCACCTTCAATCTTCCTTTTTACAGATTTACTACTTTCTGATTGTGACAGCGACATTGCAAAGAACTTTTTATAGCACAGAAAGCATAACAATCCATGATGAACGAACGTCACAAACTGATGAATGTGGCAGAGAAAATGGCAGAATACAGCATGCATACTCATGGAGTAGAGTGGGGACCCAAACTATACCCATCCTCCTCACCCGTGCAAGTATGCCTTGGTACACAATCATGTGCCACAGCAGCATTGCCTGTGTGCAACTTAATAGCAGGTTATGTCTTGTGCACACGTGATCCTTGAGAGTTTATTCTTGAAAGGTCTTGCAGTCATATACCTACTTTATAAACATGTAGTCACAGGACGCAAAAGTATTCCATGTTTGACATACATAAGCTACACTGTAGCATGGATGCTGACAGTGTTAGGTTGACATAAGCTGCCTTACATCAACCTCATTCTTTACTGTAGACCAGGCCTCACTGTGGTCTCAATTCCCCCCTCCTTAAGAGGACCACAGAAACAAAAATAAAGCACTACATACAATATTAAGCCATTGAACACCAAAACAAGTTAAATTTATCCATGTTCAATTTAGTCACAATTCAGTTATTTATTTGAGGTTATTCAGTTATTTCTTTAATATGGTTACATTGTTTGTGCATCAAAAATTTTTCTTCACACAGCGCACAGTCAACCTGTGGAACTCCTTGCTGGAGGAGGCTGTGAAGGCCAGGACTCTATTAGGGTTTAAAAAAGAGCTCGATAAATTTTTGCAGGTTAGGTCCATAAATGGCTATTAGCCAGGGGTAAAGTATGGTGCCCTAGCCTTCAGTACAAGGGCAGGAGATGGATGGCAGGAGATAAATCACTTGATCATTGTCTTCTGTTCTCCTTCTCTGGGGCACCTGGCATTGGCCACTGTTGGCAGACGGGATACTGGGCTGGATGGACCTTTGGTCTGACCCAGTATGGCCATTCTTATGTTCTTACGCTCTAAAAATATTAGGTAATTATCATCCTAGCGGTATTAGTGTTTGCATCAAATTAAAATCCTAGTTGCCAACTGAAAAGTTATTATTTTAAGTTCGAACAGAATCACTCACCCTTTTCAAGCAAACATTTGGAAGATAATGCCTGGTAGTATTTATAAAGACACTAAGATGAATTACTTAAACATTAACATCCATGTACAGTTTCTAACTATGAGATACGTTCAGATTAAAATTGCCTTACAAAGTAGGAAATATCCATGTTCAGAAACTTCTTGGATACTTAGCTCAGTGGTACCCAACCTTTTCAGGAATGCAGCACAGTTCAATGAGACAATTCCACAGACTGCCCATTTTTCAGCTGAATCAATTGCTCATAAACATCACTTTTACTTACATTTACTAAGGTTATGGTCTTGGAGAGGTTTGCAACACAGTAGTGCACTCAAGCTAAATGAGGATCAAATGCATTAATGTTTCAAATTTACCACACAACACAGTCCTCAACAGGTTGGGAAAAAAAAAAAAAAAAGGCCGATGACTGTACATGCACCACACTAGAAAGGCTGACTAATAGAGTAACTGCTGAAAATGTCACTGGTTACTTAATTGCTTGCATGGGGAAAAGGGAAGGGCAGGCAGGAGGAGGCAGCTCCAGAGAGTAAAAGATCCTCTGCAAAGAGCTGCAGAGAGGGGAAACTGATGAAATTCCATGTCGCACCAGTGCGTCATGGGACACTTGTTGAAAACCACTGACAAGTGATAATGAGACAATCAGCCATAAGGGTGTATATCCTATGGTCATGAAGTATGAAATCATACGGAGTAGTATATTAGAGACAGCTTTATATTCCTTTAAAATAATTCAACACATTCTGAAAAAAAATTGGATTTTTTTTTCAGAATGTGTTGAATTATTTTAAAGGAATATAAAGCTGTCTCTAATATACTACTCCGTATGATTTCATACTTCATGACCATAAGAAATACACCCTTATGGCTGACTGTCTCATTATCACTTGTCAGTGGTTTTCAACCAGTGTCCCATGACGCACTGGTGTACCATGAGAACTGTCCGAGTGCAGTTTTTTTCAACACATTCTGAAAAAAAATATATCCAATTTCTTTTTCTTTACAGAATATGAGTCTTTGTTACTCAGCCCCACATTATATTGTTATATAATGAACAATCTTTGAAGTCTGAGGAACAGAGATGGACCTAAAATTATTTATGGAATAACCTCTGAGGACCACACAGCTCGATGTGTCTCAGAGACCTTTTATTACTTGATACTGCCAGACCAATTTGAACTATAATATAGAGTCAATTATAGAGTCTATTGATCATTTATCACCATAAAGAGCTTCACTGGCACAACTCTTAGTTAAATTAAAACTAGGAATCCACATTCATCACCTTCTGGGTCACTATATATATCAGTTTGGACTGCTGATGCCTTTTTTTATACTGGTGTGACTAGCCCAAACCTTTTGTAATAGAAATGAAAATGTGGAAATTTAACAAAGGATCAGCTGCAGTCTAAAAAAACTATAGCAAAATTATTTATGGCTGCTTTAATCTTAAAAATAAACTAAAATTATAAATTCACCAATACACTTATACAACACAGAAGACTGCACTACTGCTTTTAAGTTAATTCGTATCATAATTCCCTAGCAGACTTTGAAAATTTAGCTTGTCTCCTGATGTGTTGCGGGAAGTTGGGTTATCTTTGGTCAGAAAACAGAGTACGTGTCACACTATTTTACGTTTTTAACAACTACCACTTACAATAACTTCTATGAATCAGCTGCAGTTGTACATCATAGGCATTTTCAGTGGAGTATGATGTTAATTAGGGTAGGTCTGCATTTGCACTTGATTGACTAAACTTCCATGGTTCACAGATGTGATGGATTGAATCACAGAGATCCCCCAGGAGATAGCCACCTACATACCAATGAGAATGCTTACCTGTTCTCCGGGACACCCACCACCCTGCCCTGCTGAGCCAGAATCTTTGATTTCCCCCAGGAAAGGCACAGCATTGGGATTTAAAAAAAAAAAAAAAAGGCAGCAAAGTAACAGACACTGGTAACACTTCAACTCTGGGAGGCTCTGTTTCAAGGACCAGACAGCATCCAGAAGTACAGCCCTAATGGAACCAAACCCCAAATAAATCCATCTTACTCTCTATAACAGTTTTCACAGAGAAAGCTCAGAAACCTCACTTTATCAATGAGAGATATGCACACCTATTGTCCCTCCTCATCTCTGTCTCCCATCACACACTTATTTACATTGGCTTTGATAAGTGATTTTATTAAGTATAAAAGTAGCATTTAAGTAGTTGCAAGTGATGACAGACCAAAGTAAGTTACTAAAGTAAAATAAATTTAAAAAACACATGAGTTAAAGTCCAACACACAAAGAGAAATTGTCACAAATAAGGCCTAGGGTGAGAGATTAATTTCAGGTAAACTACTACCGGCCAAAAGCTGATCTTTTTTTCTGACCTGACGCAGCTCACCTCTCCCCTCTCATTAGAGTTCTTCGTTTTCAACACGCCTGCTACAGTCTCATCTGGAGAGGGGCTGGAGGCATCACCAGTGCATGATGCTCTGCAAAAGGAGGACACATAACCTCAAGAGGAGTAGGGCGGCGAGAGCTGCAGTGGGCAGTTAGCAGCCTCCTGAGCTTTTTAGGTTGATGCTGTATGTGACAGGGCACAGGGTCCGTTGGTTCATGGTACACCCAGGGCTCCCAGTACGGACCCTGAGCTCGGGGATACTGGGCAGTAGGAGGATCTTGTTCCAGGCCTTGAGGGTCTGACATTAGAGACCAATGAAATGAGGCAGGAGAATGAGAGTGGGAATGACAAGGAGTCCTGGAGAAGTGCGGCCAACGTCTGCTTCGTGCACATGGACTCTCATGACTGATGAGGTGAATAAAAGCAGTGCGGAGAGCAAGAACAGTGCCATGGTGAGGGGTGCTGAGAAATGGACCAATGCTGAAAAGAATAATGTCAAGCAGAATGGCTCCGTGGCAAGATGGGGAAAGGAGAAATCGACTGGCACCAGCAGAGAGAGCAACACCAAGAGCAAGATCAGTGACGAGAGGTAAAACAGCATTGAGAATGAGACCAACATTGGGATTAGTATGGAGAACACCACCAGTGCTGAGATGGTGAAGTGTTGAAACCTGGACCAGTGGCGAGACAGATCTGCATTAAGAACAAGACCTACCCAGGGAGCAATTGAGTCCTTTGGCACCACAGAAAATGGACATTGAGAGTCTGACACCCAAGGATTCTGACTAAAAGAACCAGACCAGTGCAGGGAACATGACTGAGTCCCCCAACAGAAACAGGGTAGGAGCTATTGCCTGTGCTGCACGTATTATGGAACCCAAACACAAGCATCAAGGAGATGGCATTGGAACTGGTGAGGCATAGTGCCAGCCATTGGAACAGGAGGCAGAATGTGCCAAATATCCACAATCTGAAGAGCTAGCAGTGGAGGCCCTAGATGGATAATGGGCCAGTGTCAAGTGGGATGGAAAAGGAGTCTGCAAAGGCGTCTGGCACCACAAGTTGGAATGGCAATGCCTCAAACAACCATAACAGGACGCAGGGCAGGCCTGAGGAGTTGAGCAATGGCACCTGGACAGGTGCAGGCAGAAGTGAAGGCTCACCTCTGGATATGTATTGAAAGGCAGGGGCCTCAGTGCACACCAGACACCTCATCATTTCTATGAATCCTTGGGCCACCTGGTACATATCAGGCATCAAAGGACCAACCAGCACCAGATCACCTCTGGGCAATTCCAAGATGACAGGACTCTGTGCATAGGACGCAGGAGCATCAAGATCTTGGGACCTCAGGAGCATCCGGTACCTTCTGTGCCAAGGATGCTGCTGTTGATGGAGTCGGGGCCAACAGCTTAAGCATCTTGAAGACGTGCACCAGAGAGTAGGAACAGTGCCACATCAACAGAACCCTACAGATACCACACTTATCTGCTTGATGAGCTTCACCCAAACAATGAAGGCAGGAGTTGTGGGGGGGTGTCATTCGCTGGCTTAGACTTTAAGCCATCGGAGCACTAGTTAAAGCCCTGGAATTTTGTGACTCCCTAAACCCCTGAAGGGAGAATGGCAGGAGAAGAGGTGAGACCTTCCCTACCTGACACACAGCTAGCAAGTGTTCTCAGTCTACTCATCTTTTAACATTAGTTACTGCAAATGTGTTATGATTGAAGAAAAATTGCAGTGATTATTCTTCTCTCTAAACAACACAGGACACAATCCCTCTATTTAGGTTGCTTGGCAGGTTATCAATTTCCTGTAGCTTTGAGAAGCCGCTATACCTCCAATATTTACAACAGTCCTTTGAAATTCAGCTGAGAAAAAGCTTTCAAGCAAGGGAAGTATCTTTCTTTCTACTGTATTTTTATTGTAAAATTAGAGTTAGGTTTTGCTCAGTTATAAGTTTCCTTCTTTTTGTTTACATTCCTCAGGAAAATTCTGGAAGAAGGCCAATATAAACATTCGAAAGGTGAGGCTGGTAATGCCACCAAAGCAGCAGTTAACTCCACTGGGAATGCCAGTCCACCTTCCCTGTTTTGGAATATTAGCCTTCTCCACCTATCAGTTACTGTCTTAAGGATGAAGAGATAAAATTCCATGTTGCAAAGGAGAATGAACTAGCTTCATCCTCTGCTGACGACACGTGATGAGATGGTTGCTACAGCTGTACAAAACTAACTGTGTGTTTATCTTTAGGCTTTTAAATTATAAAAAATTAATTTACAGATATTCAGATAGATGTAAGAAACAAAAACAAAAAAAAAACAACAAAAAAAATCCTTGCTGGGGTGTGGCTTCCCATAGCCAAAAGATGATGAGGTGGTAGCTGTAAATGGAAATTTTTTGAGATGTGTGGTCCCTATCTGCATTCCACTGACGGCTTAACTCATGAGAATCATGTTTCCGGAGCCACAATACTGAAAAGTTTTATCTGTTGCTTTGCACGTGCAACCTTGCTTCACGAACAGATAAATTCTTCTATGCAACAGAATAGCAATTACAATACATCTTGGACTGGACTAGAAGGCCTCGAGGTCCCTTGCAGCCCTACATTTCTGTGATTCTACACATGTGAATGCACAAACTGAACACAGCTTGAGAATTAGTTTAAAGGGGGTCAACATCACTAATTCTCCAAAACAGTATGAAAAGACATAAATGCTATGATGGGGAAGATAAACAGGATGGAATAAAACGATCAATACTTCTGATAAAAATTTAAACAGCATTTACGGGTACTTAAAATCCAATAGTGTTCTATCCAGATATTTCTAACCCACCATTCAATGTGACATGTTGGTGCCTAATAAAGAATTGCACAGCAAACTGATACCACCCCATAAGCTAATCTTCCACTGACTTTGGCAGAAACAGATTCCTCTCTCAGCTTATTTTGTATGGGTAACCTGCAAGCTTTCTGACTTTTTTTAAAAATATCATTTCCATTACTACATTTGCGCATGAGAGAGAGTGGCGGAGGAAGGTTCTTGTCTGAATCCATTCTTTGCTCATAAATAAATTACTCAGTAGCTACTTTGACGACTAAATGGCAACCTCTTGCGCTGTTCTGGCATATCCTCTATAGAGCTCAAAGATATGCTCTCGTGTTTACCCACCTATCAGAAGACTGAGCCTAAAAATAGTAATTTCTATCTTCTGATTTATTATTGAAGTTTAGTTTAAAACAGAGCAGGCAAAATATTTTAATTTAAAACCTGACCATTTAAACTTTAAATATTAAAACATTTCCAAACACTTCCAAGTCATGCAGTAATGTCTTTGTTTTCATGTCCACAAAACAGCAGAAAACTAACGATTACAGCATAAAATTAATTCTATGTTCATACTGTATGAATAATGTATGAAAATGCCTTTTAATTACAATGGCAATATTTGAACTTCAGAGCCCTTCCATATAAATAAACCCACAAAAGGAGACACAAAAAAAGGTAACATTTTCCATTCTATCCTCTCACTGTAAACAAACATCTTGCAAGACAATGACAAGAAACTAACTGCACAGAATGGTTTGACAGGAATTATAAATAACTGCTATAAAAAGCTCTGTTAAATATGAATGCTAGATTTGTGTATTCTTTCAGAGGATTCTCTCTCAAATAACAGATCCTGAACTAGTCTTACAATAAAGCATACTGGTTTTAAAATCCAACTTGTCCTGCAGGAAAGGAGTGGGGTTTTTTGTTTGCTTGATTTTTTTTTTTTTTTTTTTTAAGTTGTGCTTCATTTTATGGACTTCATTTGCAAAGGAAGGAAATCTCCTTGCAAACAAATTTAATTCTAGGTATCTGTGACTGTAGTTAAAGTGTAAGAGTAAAGATCATATTGAAAGATTTCAGGTACCTTTGCTGTTAAATTAAAGTAATTCATGAAATCTTATTTTATTTCTGTACTTGGAAATGGGGCAAGCATCTTCATCACCTCCAAAATAAAAACTGGTAGTGCAGAAGACGAGTTAACTGACATGACATACCCAAAGCCATTTTTCTCAGGGACCACTTTCAAACTACTAGGTCAAACTTAGTGTCATAAATGCTAAGTACTCCATTCTCTGCTCCTCACTGTAGACTCAAATGCTTAGGGCCTTAAGTCCTGCTTACACTGCACAGCTTTGTCAGAAAAAGCCAGCATAGGTCCTAGTTTCTTCCTTGCCCAGGCAGGTGCTCCCCACTCCACTTCAAGGTCCTGCACCCGCCCAGACCCTTACCTCCAGTACCTGCCACCATACTGCCTCTTCCCTGCCTCTTGCCACTCCCTCTCCTAAGCATGTCCCATTCTCACCCTCTCCCTTCTTTCCAAAGCCTCCTGCCCACTGCAAAACAGCTGACTGCACAGGCAGGAAGCACTGGGAAGGAAGGGAGGAATCTCTAAAAACCACCAGTCCAGAGAAACAGACTTACTCAGCAGCAGCCAAGATTCCTCTGCTCCATTCACTTCAACACAGCCTGTTCTAATTGGTTAATGCAAGATGCAAGACAGCATTAATTTCTCTTTTTTGCACATTCAGACTTCCCCAAATCCAGAGTCATTAGGACATAATTAGCAATACAGTAAACCCTCAATTTTACAGACCCCAATTTAGCGGACTTTGGGAACAACAGACATCCCTCCCATTGTTCCCAGAGTCCACGGAGGTCCATAAAATCACCCCCCGACCCCCAAAAAAGTAAAAAGACTTACCACAGGTGCAGCCTGGAAGAGCCACCACCTCTTCCACCAGAGCCATCATGTGTACGTGGGGGCAGCTCCTCCAGGCCGTGCAGTGGCACCTCTGGCTGCGCAGCTGGGTGCTTCCAGCCACGCATGACGAGGGAGCAGCTCCAGTGAGTGGCAGGGTTTTATTTGTTTGCGGGGGGGGGGGGGGGGGGGGCGCGGCAGCAGCGGCCAGGGCTGGAGGAACCTGGCAGGGGTGGGTGGGCAGTAAACCCTCACATATAATGGACTTTCGGGAATAGGAGGACAACCACCACCCCCATTAGTCTATCGTAACAAGGGTTTGATGTACTGACCCAAAAAGTTATAAGATGGAAGACACCACTGTTCCAAAAACATAACATGTATGCATCTTGTCCATGGAAGAAAAGATATACAACTAGTTTTGCACAACAAGGTTACATTTATTTTCTCTTCTGAAGGGAAGAAATATTTGAAAGGATAGATCCAAGCGCTACCCAGACAAAGTACTCTCTGCATTTTAAAAGAGCAGAATACACACAGAATTATACAAAAACAGGGCTGGAAGGGAGCTCAAGAGGTCACCTAGATTACAAACCACCCTCATCCCCAGTGAAGTAGATCCAAGGTCTAGAATGCTTTTGTTCAGTAATTTTAATATATTTCCACAGCTTTTATACATTGTCTGCATAGACTTTTTGGAATGAGAGTCGACAGAGTAAGGAAATATTTCACACAAACTAAAACACACAGACTGTCATAGTTTTCTGATTATTTGTAATCCTACAGGTTTAGATTGTTCCCAATTCTAATGTTAGAAAAAAATCTTAATCACCGATTGTATCAGTTTTCTCTAAAGCAATTACTTCACTGATTCCCTCATCCACATAAAAACACCCAATTATTAAATGTGCACCTGACATTATCAAAAACAAACCCAAAAAGTATAGAGAAATAGCATTAAGTACCAAGCTACAATAGGATGTCTCAGAACAGAAACAAACAAAAAAATCACCATTTTACGAATTAAGAAAAAAATTCAACACAACAAAACCTAGAACATATTAAAGACAACAAATCAAGAGGAAAATGGTTATGCAGCTACATGAGGCCTGTAACTCCTCATGGCACACTTATAAATACATTCAAGACATGCCCATCAATCATTCAATAGCTTGTTCTGAAGCTAGATCCTCAACTGGGATCAGTACATGTCAATTACTAAGTTACATGATCTGGAAACAGCAAACTATGCAAAAAGTTCCATTGTTGAGCAAGCATAATGTGCTGTAGGACATTGAAACATTTATCTTATGATCAGCATCGAATGTCAACTACAGTTCCTCACAAAAGAGATGTACAGTGTTCACAATGGCTGCGTCTACACTAGCTCCAAACTTCAAAATGGCCATGCAAATGGCCATTTCGAAGTTTACTAATGAAGCGCTGAAATGCATATTCAGCGCTTCATTAGCATGCGGGCGGCCGAGGCACTTTGAAATTGACGTGCCTCGCCACCATGCGGCTCATCCCAATGGGGCTCCTTTTAGAAATAAGGGGACTTCGAAGTAGGCGGGGTCCTTTTGAAAAGGAGCCCCGCCGGGACGAGCTGCACAGCGGCGAGGAGCATCAATTTCGAAGTGCCGTGGCCGCCCACATGCTAATGAACCGCTGAACATGCATTTCAGCGCTTCATTAGTAAACTTCGAAATGGCCATTTGCGTGGCCATTTCGAAGTCTGGGGCTAGTGTAGACGTAGCCAATATGTAAAATGCTATTATGTACAGAAGATGGGAGCTTGGGTGGTTTCTTTATTTGCAATCGGGCCAGGCCTTTCCCAACCTGAAAAGTATCCCACATGGAGTTCCAACACTCTTCTACAGCCAGGGAGGACTGCGAGTTACACAAAGACCCAGACAAATAGGCTTTTCCATCTTTTGCCTAAACCACATTCCACTTCCAAACCATAGGTGCATCTTAGGGGAATCTTTATCCCAGCTTCCCCATGGTACATCCCAGCAGCCCAAGAGCATGCCTAGAGGACAACTGGAAGGTAGGATTGCAGCATGTGTACACATACCCAAGTTAGATCGATCTAACTAGGTCAAAGCTAGTTCAAGTAACAACAGGCGTGAACCCAACAGCCTTGTTTGCTGCAAACCTTAGATACGTTTTTGAGAGGATGAGCTGTGTTGCTCTAGTTTCATTGCTATTATTACTCAAACTAGCTTTAGTTCAAAGCCAGACATAGTTAGATCAAAGCTAACCTAGATATGTCTACCTGTGCCGCAATCACACCTCCCAATTACCGTGTAGACATAACATGAGAGGCTGGCAGTAGCTGAACTCCATCTGCAGCCTGTCCCACATAGCTGTATCTTGGAGAAGAAAAATCCGTCAGCTATAAATATTTGCCTTTGCTTTCTTCTTTTCAGTTAAACATGAGATAGATCTAAGACTGCTGCTTTACGCTTGCCATTATGTGCAATGGATCAAGTTTACTGCCTGTTTTTATCAGTTCAAACTGTGTTGAAAGGCTCTGGTGGCCAAAATTACATTAGGAAATTGAGTTGTTCAAAAAAGTCAAAACTCTATTATGAATGGGAACTGGAAGAATCCTGTGCAGACATGTAAATGTGAGGTATCAAACACTCTATTCCTCTTAACTTTTTACTTCTGAACACCATTGTTCAACCACACAAACCTGCCAGTATTTAACAACTATATCACAAGAGGAACACACACACAAAAAGCCCATTGCAACACAAGTAGAAGTCAGTCAACTGCAGAATAATGCCATTACCTCATCATGTGTGTATCTGTAATCTGCCTTCTTTGACTTGAGGTCCCATAGCACTACTATTCCAGACTCATAGCCAATGAGAAGCTGCAATAATCAGAGTAAAGAGTGTTACCTCCTATACATGAAGGAAAGAAAGTAACTTAAAATAGCTGTAACTCTGATTCTGTGAAGTAGGTACTGCAGTAACATTTGATCGACCCTTTGTACTTTTATTCCTACACATGACAAAAAATGGAATCCTCCACAACAAAGTTCTAAAACCATTCAAGTACCCCTATTACACAGAAGGCACATGGTCTACTGCACCATCCAAATTTCTGTAATCACAAAATATTCACCTTTGAAAACAGAGTACTAGTTTATCACAAACCACTTTCAACCAAAAGTTTCATAACTCCAGGTTTATAGATTAATATTGTAATGGAAGACAACAATAGTTGTGCTCATATTTTGGGATACAATTCTGTAGTGGATACAGAAAACCATACTTAATTCCATCCATCATTTTTGAATTTATCCCATTAACTATTTGATTCAACAGTGATTTTTATCTGGGGCTGTCAATTAATAACTGTTAACTCAAAAATTAATCAATTTGAATCACACTGCTAAAACAGAATACCTATTAAAATCTATTATATATTTTCGACCCTCTTCTAACATTCTCAATTGTATTCTGTTTTGCTAAGTGCACAGTGTTCATTTTATACTGTCATTAGAAATTGAACTATAAACAGAAAATATTTCTCTTTGCCTCAGAATACTGTTGTGCAATCTCTATCAAGCACAAGTGTACACTGTTGCATAACTGCATTCAAAAACAAAAATAAAACTTTATCGCTTGTAAGTACACTCAGTCCTATAGTTCACCCAGTCACTAAGGGAAACTATTTTGTTTACATTTGCAGGAGATCATGCTGCCTACTATTTATTTACTGTGTCACCTGGAAGTGACAACAAGAGTTCACTTGGCACTTTCACAACAGGCATTGCAAAGTATTTGTGCACTAGATATACTAAACATTTATACGCCTTTTGCACTTCTGCCATCACCACAGAGAACATGCTTCCATGCTGATGATGCATGTTAAAAAGTAAATTTGCTAATTAAATTTGTGACTCAACTCCTTCTGCTTTGTGGCTTACCCACATTCTGCCATGTATTTCAGGTTATAGCAGTCTCAATTGATAACCCAAACCATGCTGCTTGTTTTAAGAGTACTTTCATTGCAGATTTGACAAAACAAAAAAAGGTACCAATGTGAGATTTCTAAAGATGGCTACAGTACTTGACCCAAGGTTTAACACTCGGAAGTGCCTTCTAAAATCTGAAAGAGACAAGGTATGGAGCATGCTCTCAGAAGTCTTAAAAGAGCAACATTGATGCAGAAACTATAGTACTCAAACCACCAGAAAAGAAATCAACCTTCTGCTGGCAGCATGTGACTCAGATGATGAAAATAAACATGCCTCAATCCGTACTACTATGGATAATTACTGAGAAGAACCTGTTAGCAGCATGAATGGAAGTGAGAGAGGATATACTGAGATGGAGAATATTTTTCGGGTTGGGGGCCACTGACCCACAGACAAATCAACTGGAGTCTGCACAAGTGAGAAGCAAAACAAAATAAAGCTTCACTGATGTGGTCCCTGACTGAAAAACATTGCCCTTGCAGAACCGTGGCAGGGCTAGTACATTTTTTGGAATCCTCTAGGCTCTGGGGGTAGGGCCAAAAGTGAGGGGTTCAGTGTGGGGGGGAGCTGCCAGGCTTGTGGTGTGGGGTCTGAGCAGGAGGGAAAGTGAAGTGCCAGGATGAGGAGTCTGGATGGGAGGGGTGTGTAGGAGCAATCTGTGGGGTCTGGGTGATGGAGGTACGGCTTACCTGTGTAGCACCCCTGGATGCACATGGCTCTGAGCCCATCCCTGCTCTGACTGGGCAGAGCAGCACTCAGAGCAGCAGGATGAAGCCTCCAGGCAGGGCTGCTACTGCTGAAGTTCACGCTCCCCCTTCCCCAGCTGGAGGAATGGCAGCGAGCAGCACTGCAAAATGCTGCTTCCTGCCCCCACCTCTGGCAGAGCCCACGGGCCAGCCCCAGCCTCACCCTCAGCTTGCTTGATCCAGCTCATAATGCTTAGGGCTCCCCACCCCCCACAGGCCAGATGCTGGGGAGATCCTGGCAAGCTGTGGTTTGGATCTAGATGGAGGGCCAGGGACTCCCCACCCATGGGATATACAAATCTTCAGTGCAACTGTCAAGTAAATACTTTGTGATGGTGATCACAATGCCACGTTAATGCTTGCACTATAGTACTTGTAATGGACAAACTGAAAAACACTTTCTTAGGTTTTTACAGTAGAAACATTTGTAATAAAAATCAAGTGAGCACTTTACACTTCATATTTGATGTTGTAATTGAAATAATAATTGAAAAGGTAGAAAACACTCAAAATACTTAAATAAATGATATTATTTCACTGTGTGAATAATCATGATTAATTTTTAAATCACTTGACAGCCCTAATTTTAGATAATAAAAAAACAGATTTTTTTGTATGATGCTGAATGACTTCTCTCTCTGGTCAGCATGTATTTTCTCAAAATTAAGTTGAAAGGACCATTAGCCAACCATGGTGCATTATTTTTAAAGTTTCTCCCCAAAGAAATCCCACACCAATTCAACAATAAATACATATAAACTTTTCTTTAGCAGGCTAGCTTCCTCTGTATAAACAAGACAGGTTTGACCATGCTAAAAATTTAACTGTCCTCTTTATAGGCATGTCTTCCAGTAGTCAGTCATGCTATAGACTACCTATCTGTCAAATGTGGTTTGTTCTCTCTCTCTCTCTCTCTCTCATCTTCTCCCACAAGGGAGTATTTTCAAAGGGTGTTTTTATTTTTTTTTTGGAGGGGTGGGGGGAATGCTTTTTAAATGTGCACACTTCAGCAAGGTTTGATGGAGAAGTAAGGTTGAAAAAATGTACAAAGTCAAAGAGTCTCAGCCTCTGATGATTGTACAAATGTGTTAGTCTGTATCTTCAAGACAAAGAAGGTAGAAAGACCCATGCCTTCTGTGAAAGATAGGCAACTGGCACTTGGAGCAGAAGGTGGTGAGATTTATGATTGTCTTTTGTGCTGTAGGAGTTCACCTCACATGCATCAACTCTATCAAGTGTCACTTGCTATAATCAGAACCACTTCAGAGAGTAAGTTAATGCATACTTTTTAACTTTAGTGTTACAAGATACAGAAAGGAATTTCAGTCAAAAAAGTAATCTGCCATTTCAGCTTAATACAAAGTCAAACTTGTCTCTAGCCATGTCTTGCAGCACTTTATTAGTGGTTAGAAAAGAGTGTTTTACTCTTTTATTCACTTTTAGAATAGGTTTGTATCTTTCATAGATTGCTTACCTAAATATAACTAGTCAGACACTAGGATACCTTTCAGAGAAACATGGGAGCATCTCAAGCTATGGAAAACTGAACTGAAAGCACACCAATTTAACTTTTAAAACTGAAGTGCATTAATGAAAAGTTGGAAGATGAAGATGACTAATTAAGATGGCTGGATATTCATCAGTTTAACTGGACAGAAAGAATAAAATAAGATTGTACCATTTTAAACAAGAGAAATTTTGCCTCACTGAAGCGTACTTATTTAAAACTCAAGCCCAAAACAGGCTAAAATTCTCAGACTAAGGCTCCTGATAGTTCAAATGAAGGAACACATACACTAGTGCTGTGGAGGTACTGAATTAGACATTTTGCTTTCCTGGATACATAACTGAAAAAAATATGAAGTCAGGCTACCTAATTTTGACATGCAGTAATTTCCAGCAGAATAGCTTGATATTTGAGAGGACTAGAACATCTTGAAGAACAGTTCCTTTTTTTTTTTAATTTTTATGTGCATGAGGAAATCTGTCGCTAATGAGCCCATTATTTCACTCCCTCAATTTTTATTAAAAGCAAGCAAGCACAATATTCTAGTGAGACAATGAGAAAAAACTTACTCCACTTCTTGCAGCTCTGTGAAAGAAAAATCTGTTGCTTCTTTAAAGAAGCCACCATTAGAAGACTCTCCTAGATGCGCACCACAGGAATGTAAGTGCACTCACATGTGTACGAAGGGAGAAAGGGAGAGAGAAAAACATGTCCACAGAAAGTAAAGCCTCTGCATCCAATTATTCTCTTGAAAGGATGTGGGAAGCTCAGGAGAAGATCAGAGATATTTTTAATGAAAAATGAGAGCACAGAACTACTAAAAGCTACTGTATTTGTCTGGTTCACTAGAAGGCAACACTTTCAGAATCACTGCACCTGGGAATGAGGTGCACTGGAAGCCTTTCCCTGGATCTTGGAAGTGGACATAAGGCACTAGAGTTAAAAGTCTCTCAGATGCCTAAAGTTATGCACATCAATCCATCATTTCAGATTTAACTAAGTGACCCAATTTTCAGAAACAGCGAGCAGCTACAACTCCTATTACTGGTTTCAGCATTGCAACAGGTGACAAAATTTAACCGAACAAGTCCAAAACATGGGACGTTTTTCAACGAATTCAGAGAGATACCTTGTTTCATAAATCAAATGCAATGATAATTTTCAGTATATTTAGTATTTTAATAATTTTCAATACATATTTAAACTTCTTATTACATCTAATTTTTATTTAATTTTTCTTTTTCTACAATAACCTATTTAATGTTCTTAAACCATCTTTCTTCTTCCAAGTTATTTTATTTCAAATTTTATTGAGTTTTTTTCTGAATTTATTTAGCTTTCCTTTTCTCTCTTTTTGCACTTTAACTGTAATTTTAATAGGCATTTTTGTATTTTGTGCTTTTAATTTGTTACCTTATGCTACTACATGACCAGCTGCTTTAATATCCCTTTCCCTCCAGCTAGCTCTGGTGTGATTGATAGATAAGATAGAGGGGGTCTCTATTTTACATATTCCCCTATTCTCTGTCCCCATTCTTTTCCCTTCTACAGGTATGCAGATGGCAGCATATTCCTTTTAGGATCTTCACAACTAAATTATCTTAGCTTTCATCCTTGCTCCACATCAAACAGCTCATCTGATCATACTCTTCATGCCATTTTACTATGCGTATCTCAATACTTTTTGTGTTACTCCTAAGCCCTAGATAGCCTTGATACATCTTTTCCAACATGAACTTCTTCTCATTTATTGATTACTTCCTCAAAATCCATGGCACATCTATCAGGTGGTTTTTGGTTTCTTCTTTTTAAAACAAATAAATGCCATTTTCACATTACTCAGTCTCACTCTTTATTGAATATTTTATTATTAGCATGATTTTCAAATTCAACCTACCTTTCCTTCATCCATTGGATTATCACTAATATGGACAACAGGTCCTGGGTGAGATTTGGATGACCTGAAGAGGAAAACATTTCCACCTTAAATAAAAGGAAAACATCTTCCCCCAAAATATATTCGAAATAATTCCTACTGGGATGAAATTTTAAATGAACAAAAATTAATCTTCTTTATTGTTAAAGTGAACACCAAGAAATAAAGAAAATGGAGCAGGCACACTATAACTGACAAGGCAAGATAACCGTGAGATACTAGCTAATCAGATATGCAATGATTACTTTTAACAGAAGCACATCTTAAATGAGTTATAGTTTTCAATGCCACAAGGGATTACTGTAATCATCTACTTTGACTCCCTTTATTAGAGAGACCATAAAACTTGCCCAAAATAATCCCGAGTGCATATCTTCCAGATGGACATCATGTCTTGATTTTAAAATTGTCACTGATGGAGACTCCATTAATAATCACGACTATTCCATTGCCAGGTACATTGGATTATGTAATAACTTTCTCCTCTACATTGAAAAGTCCATTTTTTGTTCCTATGTAGATACTAAGGCTAGTCACACACACTTTAACCTTGCCTTTGTTAAACTACAAATAGATTGAGCTCCTCGAATCTACCCTAACACACACCCTTTTCTAATCCTTTTATTTTTTTTCCTTGCTTTTCTCTGAACTCTGTCCAATTTAAAATATCCTTCTTTAATTCTCAGCACAAGAACTCAACAGAATATTAATAATAATCTTTAGTGCTAAATACAGAGGCAAAATGTTTTCTTCCAGGTCGTAGATAAAAATATTGTCAACAGCTAAACAATGTAATTGCAACAACTATAGTGAATCTGTTTCTACACTATATTTTATTTAACTGTATTTTGATTTTTTTCACTGAGAAACAGATAGACTTTATTGTTTTCTCTCATACCAAAACAACATCCTTAAATATTAACCATTCAGTAGGTGTAAAACACTATGGAAAAGTACACAGTGCCACTAATTTACTAGTTGCTAAATCAAAATATGAGACAAAGAAGGATTCCATAACCTCACAAATCATTAGTCCCAGCTACATGTCACTTTGGGGGTAATGTGCATTTTATTCCCTAAAAAATACCTTTACAAATGAACTGAAAAGCTGATAGAGATACCTTTGTGTGATACTGGTCATTTAGTGCTCACTTCGAAATCTACTGATTCATTCATGAATTAAGAAAGCTTTGAAAACAATTTACAAATATGAATTTGTCTGCACTATATAAGACAAAGCTAACAGACTTCTTATATTTCTGTCAACACATCATCATCATCTATTCTCTTAGGTTTAATCTAAAGTATCAGGATAATTTAAAGACATCTTTATTAAAGATGTTTTATTTCTAGCTATACTTAGTATGTGACAACCATCAGTTCAGTGACAAAAAAATATTTCAGGATCAACAAAACACTTATTTAACCAATGTTATTTAAGCCTAAAAATGTATTGTGATCATAAAAAAAATTACTCAACTGTACAAACAACAACTAATTCAGGGTCATATGCACAAATTTCTGCAGGTTTGTTTTTCTTTTTTTTAATTTGTAAATGTGGGCCACAAGTTTTTTAAAATATAAAGTTCAAAATGGTTATGAAATGAGTGTGCATAAGAGAGGTTAATGAAAAATTTGAGGGAAACAGATATTGGTATAACGATTTTGTTAATATACTAAACATTTATATGGTAATAATGGTTTTATAAATTTTCTGGGAATTTCCTGCAGTATCATAAGTGAACAACAATATTCCCTCATCCACCTCCACTTTCCTGTTGCTAGTGGCCAGAGGCATGATAGGAAATGTAATCCCTTCTCATGAACAGCAGGGAGGAAGGAAATAAACTGTACATGGAGGCGGAAGAAGAGCATTCACACTTTTCCCCCCTGCTCTCCTCATACAGATCAATAATGAGTTTTATTTTCCATAGGCACTTCTTGCAGTTCATTTCATTCAAAAATGCCATTTAAACAATAAACATTTTCAACTGAAAGAAAATGCAGGACTTGGTCCAAAAGTTGTGTCCCTAAGTTAAAGTTACAATAAAGGTTTTGTTGCTTCTGTACAAGAGCTGAACTAAAAAGCACCCCCAGAAACGTTTAAATTATTGTTGTGATAATGCCATCTGACATTGGACTACAACCAAAAAAAAAAAAAAAAAACAAACAAACCACACAAAAGTCATATACACAAGATTAATGAATACTATTTAAACAGTATAATCCTGTAATCAAATCCTTGAATACGCAAAAAATGGATGGATTTAAGCAAGCTGTGCAAGTAATTTAGTAGCCACAAAATGGCATTGTATCTCAAAAATACCAAAACTGTGTTTAATTAATCATGATGCAACTTAAAATCACTACACTCTATATTAAATGTTGGAGAAAGTTGCCTTGGTAAAATGTTGTAAAGACTAAAGATATAAAGACTTGCTTTTAAAGGCCTATGAATAAAAGCAATATGAAGCTCAAACGTTTCAGAAGTGGATACAAATCATTATTATTGACAATTTAAGAAAATGAACAATTATTTTGAATGCAGTGAAAAAATTCATAAGAATATTATGCACAGACAGACAGAAATGTGACTGCTTTTCTTTTGTTTGCCATGGGGAGCTATCTTCTCCGCTTTCAGGGGTCTACCCTGCTTAGACTTGCCTAAGGAAGAAGTCTAGAATAAAGTATATTGCTAAGTTTTTGACTGATGGATTGGTTTGCTGTAAGGAAGACATAAATGACTGAAGATTTTACACTGAGCTATATTTGAATGAATCTGTAAATCTCATGAAATTAACAAGAACTCTAGCCAAAACTTTCTAATTTTAGGTGAAGGAACCTAAATAAAAATTATTTTGTTTACATCACTAGAAGCAGTGAATGCTCAGCAACTCTCATTAGGCCATTCATTTGTGTCAAATTCAGACTTCCCTGTTTGAACATAAGGCACAGATCTTTATTCTAAAGAGAAACTACGAAAAAAATCCTTGCCTGTCAATGCCAAAAGAGGGCCATGAAACATCTGACATGGATTTAATTAGGCTGCAACATTATTACATGCCTGGCACTATCTGACAGATAACTCAATGTACAGTGCAGGTAAACCCATGTCTATTCCACAACTACTTTTACCAGCCTCCCTTCTTTTTCCATCCAATCCCTCCCAGCAAATCCATTTCCAGGACCTTACTATCCACTCTCTCCTCTCACACTGGGTGGTCTGCAGAATGAGGGGGTTAGCACCCTGCTGTACAAGTTACAGGCGTCCCAAACCACAATGATCATTCCTTTAATTAACACACACAAACACTCCTTCGAAACTGCTTTCAAAAGAACATGGCCTGCCTTTTGAAATCACTCTTCCCTTCCTCTGCTTGGAATAGCATCTTCTTTCAAAAACAATTTAGAAAGAAAACATGTGTAGCCACTCCACGGGGCCCTCTTTTGAAAGAGAGGGTCCTCCATGGCACTGGCCCACCAGAGCATGGAGATGCCCTGGCCAACCCCACAGGAGCTATCTGGTCCCCTGAATCCAGCTGCATTTAAAGTCCCACTGACCCAGAAACACTGTGGCAGGAAGCTGAGAGTGTGCTGGCAGCAGGGATAACACCCCTGCAGCTGTACACCCTCCAGCACAGCACTGAGGGGCCAAACACTGCCAAGCCAGCAGCCAGGAGCCCCAAAGGGAGCCATCACCACCCCAGGGAAGGGTTCCCAGACTCCAGCCAGGACTGGAAGAAAAGGGCCCCAGCTGGAGCTGCGGGACCTCCTTGGCTTCTGGGGGGGGATGAGGAGGTCCTGATGCAGACCACGGGGCACCAAAAGAAATGCGGCAGCCTTCATCCGCCTGTCCACCCCAAGTAAATGCAGTTGAAGGTAAAGGAGAGGTGGCAACCCACTGCCAGGCCAGGGATGCACCAGTCTGCTTGGGGGCTCAGCAGGCAAAGGAAGCAGAAGGAAGAGCCCCTCGACACCGCAGCACCAGAGGAGGAGGAGCTGGGACCGTGGAGTGTGCCCTCGTGCCCCCAACATGACCTGGAGCACAAGCTGGTGCTGGACAGCGACGGGGCAATGAAGCAATGGGACCCTGGTTATCGACATTCCATCCAGGTCTTTCAGCTAGACTACCTTCAACCGGGCTTCTCCCGAGCTCTTCAAGGCACCCTCAGGTGGGATCTGGGCATTTCTGACACCCAGCAGCCACAGGGAGGCCCACACATGGCCATCAGCACGTGATCTCATGGACAGCACTACAGTGCACATGGCCCGGGCCGAAAGCAGGGGTGGAGAGGGGGCAGACGACCATGGACAGAGTATACCCTACCCATTCTGGGACCCTTCTTCCCCAGGGCCCCCGGGCCAATGGACATAGGACAGGGGAAGCTGGGTGGTGGGAATGGGGGGGCACATCCCCCCCATGGTCAGGTGGTAGGACTGACAGTTTACCCTTCTCTTCTCTTCTGTTTCCACAGCTCCGGCACCCGGGGGCCAGGCCAGCCCCATCAATGTTCTGGGGAGCCTCGCAGCAGCTGGTGAAGGGGGTGGGGCACCCCCCCACACCAAGGCACATGTGCCGCGGCAGGAGGACATGCTGCCACCCCAAGGAAGA
This sequence comes from Carettochelys insculpta, assembly GCF_033958435.1. Classification (NCBI taxonomy): domain Eukaryota; kingdom Metazoa; phylum Chordata; order Testudines; family Carettochelyidae; genus Carettochelys; species Carettochelys insculpta. Next base: position 97,212,273 of record NC_134139.1, read on the forward strand.
GGCAGCCACCACTGCCCAGACAGCTGTACGGGGGCATGGTTCTTGTCCTCGACTGGGAGCTCCCATGGGGGGGATGTAGGTCCCTGCCTCCATCCTGCGCCCCAGCCATGAGTTTCTGAAGATCCAGGCATCATGGGGACAGCCTGACAAGTCCATGAAGATGTCCCTGAACCACCTGTTAGCATCGATGAGGGCCTGGAGCACCACTGAGTAGTAAACCCTTCTGGTTGACGCAGCTGCATGTGCTGTGTTGTGGAGACTGGATTGCTATGTGGATCCCATCCAGCATGCCAAAGCAGTTGGGGAAGCCCAGCTTGGCAAATCCCATGATTGCAGCATCAAGGTCCCTAAAGTAGATGACCTGGCGTAGGAGGCGATGGTTTATCGCCCTGATGGCCTGCATGGGATGGAGGGCAAACGCGCCCCTGAGCATGTGGAGGTGTGTGCCAGGACCCCCTGTCCCCTCCTGGGAGCCCCTCCCCACGGTGGGTGTGTGACCCAGGCTGGCTTACTTCCATGAGGGTGATCCAGATGGTGGCCTTGCCCACCACAAACTGGTGCCTGACTGACCAGTAGCTGTCTGGGGAAGGCCAACTTCCACAGTGCAATCACAACCCTTTTCTCCAGGGGGAGCATGGGATGCATCCTGGTGTCCTGGGGGCCAACCAGTGACATAGCTCCAGAAATGTGCCCTTCGTCATTAGCAAATTCTGGAGGCAGCAGCTGTCGTCGCAGTCCCCCATGACAAATCAGTCCCACCACTCGGCATTGATGGGGTATCTCCACAGGTGCCGTCTGACCTGCGGGAGGGGGCACACACCTTGCAACATGGGGGGCGCCTGCAGGACAGCAGCTAGGCAATGGCCACAAGCAACGTGATCAACAGGCAGGTGACAGCATCCAGGAGTTCCCCATCAGGAAGCTGGTGGGAATTCATGTGGGTCTTTGCAGTGATTCTGCTGCACTCCACTCTGTGCATGTGGTGGGCTGGCCCATGGACAGCCTGGCAGCCCTTGGCATGTGCATGGAGAGGATGTTGGGGAGGGGCTGTTTTAAGGGAGCATCTGGCTGCAGCCCCCGGAAGAGCTTGCCAGACATACAACCCTGTCCACAGAGCTTCCTGCTTCGTTCTTTTGAAAGAGAGCCCAAGGATGTATGGCCACTCAAAAGGATGGAAGGCTCTTTCGAAAGGGTAGAACAATGCCTCAATCTACTTTTTGTGCGTAGCTGCTCTCTTTTGAAAGGCGAGCTTTCAGATGGTGGCTTCTGAAATTTCCCATTACAAAATTGGGCTGTGGTGGGGCCGCACCCTTACTGTCTAGCTGAAAAATCTGACACGTATTCACTAGCACTGATGAGAACATCAGGCGGCATTTGTGTATTATTTCATTTTTGTCTCTTGATCATTTGAATAGCTTTATTAAAATCTATTTAAAATCGTGTGCTGCTTTTTAGAGAAAGACTTCCACTCGCATTCGACTAGCACAGGGGTTGGCAACCAACATACCAAGAAGAGCCTTCTTTTTTGAAATTTGGTGAAAACTTGGTAATTCAAGAGCCGCAATGCACGTGAATATAAGACAGTGCTTAATTAATAATGTCAAGCCACACTTTTTGTAACCCCCTGTTCTAAGAACAGTGCTTACACAATGATTTGTAATGCGATACATGATTGCTGCAGGGTGTTCACAAACTTTTTCCACCTTCTATTTCCTCACACTTTACATGCGTTTGTACCACTATGTTCCAGACTTCCACTCACGAACCCACTTTTTGCCAATTTTATTTCCCATTTAATTTGTTTGCTTTCTTAAAATGTGTGTTGCCTTTCACAGCTGGAATGCGGTAAGCTTCCTTTTCCTTGTCAAAAATCAAGATTTTATTAGCAACACAATCAAACATGGATACAGTATCATTTGCCACAATGCACTTCACATATTAAAGCGGGAGTTACCCAACGTTTCAAGATCACATACCATTTGCTATTTAGATATGAATTGTTCATTGTTAGGCTTTTTGACTTTCACTGTTTTTCAGAGATCACCAAGAGGAGGGATTTTTATGTTGCAAATAAGTCCTTAAAGAGTCACATATGGCTCTGGAGCCACAGGCTGCAGACTTCTGGACTAGTAGGCGCACAAGCAAAATATTATTTGCATACCTACACACAGCCAGAGGTTCTCAACAACAGACACCTAGATACGGATCTGATTACTGAATCCTTCTAAGCCACAAATCAAAAAATATGTAGTGAAATAAAATCTTGTATGATCACAGATTAGAAATTTGTTTTGAGATTTGTAAACCCCCTGGAACAAGAATAAGAAAAGCTAAGAGAAAGTTAAAGAAAAGGATATTATGGACAAATGGGAAGAAACTTTCTAGAAACATGCAAATGAGGATATAATATACAGAACTCAATGTACTGTGGATAATTCAGAGAGATTTACACCCAAACAGGACTGGGCTGCTCTTTAAGACTTTAAGACTATTTTTCTATTACGAAAGTCTGGCAGTAGTTTCTCTTAAGAACTGTAAAATAAAATTGCATATTCAAAATTTCAGATATCATATAAATGAAATCCATACTACACTTCACATAATCTACATACCCCATCCTGGCATTGCTTATCACATATCACATAAAAGGTTTAAGTTATTTTTTTCTTTATTACAAACACTCAGTGAAGAATTTTAGACAAGAATAAATGTATATACTATAGATCTTCTGGGAGATGAAATGTGTTTAAATTATTTCTGTTTAAATTTGACATTAACATGAATGACATTTCTATAATTAACAAATGGTAGCTAAGACTTTTTTTCCATTTTCAGCTTGGTAATACCCAACCATACTCACAGTTCAATGGCTTTATTCCACATGATGACGTAGCCTGATAGTGTAAAGGACTCCACATTGACAATATGAATGTTTCCTCTTTCGGTACCCACATATAGCCATTTACTTTGGAAAGGCAGATGACAAAATGTTATCCTGCAAGAAAATCAATTAAAAAAACTAAATAGGAAGATCATTTATAAATCTTACAAACACTTCATTAGAGCCCAATATCTTACAACTATATCCAGGAATAGAATTATTTTACCACATTTTGTCATTTATACATCATTTACACATGAAATTTTAAAGTTAAAATACTTGATGTAATTGCTAAATAAAAGATTATGTTTCAGAAACTATGATGTAATTAAATCGGTCTATAACGTAAAAGATAAATTGTAGGTGTGATGGTTAGCCTTGGAACAAACTAAAAATCTTCATGTAATGTTTGAATACCTCATTTGGGATTTAATTTTAAGGTATTATAATTGTACATGATTTCCAGCTTTTTTTTTAAATTAATCTCACCATATTACTTTTTTCCCATTTCAAGTACACAATGCATGCTACATGTTGCCTTTTGTTCTATGTACTAGTGTTGAGACACCAGGTTAATAAATCAACTACCATAAATGAAATGCAATAAATTGTAACAAGTAATTTTGATTTTATCTTAAAGCGGTTAGATATCTATTCTTCCAGCTACAGAAGCCTTAAACCCTATTCCCTCAGCTCTTAAAAGTGATCTTCACCTTCAAATCCTTTTCCAACCCATCTTATCCAATAACCTATCCCTTCCATGTCTCATACTTCCACTGGACATATGATATGTTTTAAGTTTTGGCAATAACCAAACCCCTCTGCTTCACTGCACCAGCTCCCAGACCACCTGTGGGGAAGACAAAAAAAAACACATGCAACTTCAGCAAATTTGGTGCTCAGAGTAAATTTCCTTCTCAGCTGTCCAAGGAAAAGGGCAAATAGTGCCATGTCTATTAAGGTTGTCCAACACATCCTAGTAAAAAGATCTTATTTTCATTTGCCTTAACTAATTTTAACCTTTGGGCTTAAATTTTGCATGCCAAGAATATGCCTCAGGTGAAAATCATTTGAAAATTTCAGCCAAAACGTTTCAATGTTTCGAAGGAAAGAACCAAGGAACATTCTTTTACACGTTAAAAAAATTTTTTTAACACCTTTGGCACGCCTCTTTGGAGAAGGGACTTGAAACATTGCAGGGGAGTGTGTGTCAGGGTAGTTCCTGTAGTCACCCTCATATGTATCTACCCAGGTTTGACAAAAGTTATAAGGCTTTGAAAAATCGCAGTAGAGACTATCTTACCAGCTAAAAATCTCAGATTCCTCTTTCACAAAGCATGTTCTAGACTCTCAGCTCCTAAGGTTGACCAGATTGCATATGTGCATCCCCAGACAGCAACTGAGCATATTCACTCCAGCCCACGGCCACAGAGCTGAAGTCGCTCCAGGCCAGGATGTCAAGATACCTGTCTCTCCTGTGTTCTCAGTGACCCACCATTGCAACCAGTGGTGTGGAGGTAAAAGCCATTTGACTCACATGCACAAAGGACAACTGGATATCGAGGTAGATTGGGACAAGGAGAGTGATGTGACTGCCAGGAATGGAGGGTGAGTGTACGAACTGGAAAAGGAGATTGGGACAACATGACAAGGAACCTGGCAAACAAGCAAGATTGGGACTGGCTGAGCAAGGAGACTGGGAGCTAGCTAGCTGAAGCTGTGCTGGATAACAGACTGGATGAGGAGCTAGGAAAGATGGGAGAATGGGACTGACTATAAGAGGAAAAAGACGGGCTGTGGGGAAGAGAAAGTGAGGGAGAGATTGCAATTCTGACAGTGAACCTGGAAAAGGAGACTCAGGCTACATCTACACCACAACATAAATTCAATTAATAAAATAGATTTTTACCTTGTTCTTATGAATTTGAATTTTAAGTGCCCACAAACGTTCTTGAATTCAACCCATCATTTTTCTGTGTTGAGTTTCTGCATCCCAATTGTCCTATGCAAATTCAAGAGCATGAGCAGTGCATTGTGGGGACCTATCCCACAGTGCCTTAGCCTCAGTTACTTTGGGTGTTTCATGTTAGAATCCCAGAATGCAAAGCACTGTCCCAAAATTCAGAGCACCCAGGAAAAGAATTCAGACCTCCCCCAAACCCACCCAGGTACCCTGTGCTGCACATCCTCTGCATAGCTGCTGGCAGTTGTGCTATCAACCTGGAAACCCCTGCCTGGTTCCGTCAGCTGTGCATCTGGACATTTATATTTGCAGACCAGGGAGCTACAGAACTGAAATTCAACCTCTAATTCAATCAAAAATTTGCGGACATCCTGTGACCTTCTTCTGCCCACATGGATGGAGAGCAGAAGAGAAGGAAGCAGCCATACATGGAGGGTCATAGCTTAATGGGATACATATGGAACACTTCTGGAGGCTAATAAGTTCAAATTAAAGATACGGCACTTCCACACTAGCCTTTATTCGAAATTTTAAATTCCCACTATACCTATCTGGTAATATCGACATCTTGTTATCAGTATTAGGGCTTGCTAATTTGAGCTAATGGTATTTACAGTGAAGACTGAGATGTTTTAATACTGAGCTAACTCCTTTAAATTTGATTTTATCTCGTAGCGTAGACAGCTTCAGAATGGCAGGGAAACTGGGATGAAAAGTGAAAGCTGGGACTGGATAGAGATGGAGAAAGACTGGGCAAGTGAAGCTGAACAAAAAGGTCTGGGATATGAACAGATTGGAAAGGACGGAGCACAAGTATCAGGCTCTGAGGAAACAGATTAGACAACGTGTCCATTTGAGTGCACACACTTTCAGAGTCCAAAATGAATTCCATGATTTTCTGGAGTTACCATTCCTTTGTAGCCAAAAAAATTCTCAAACACTACAGCAAAGTGTTCAGCCCTGTCCATTCCCACTCTAATATGGGTCTACACACAGGCTGACACCCATCTATGGCTATCGATTACTCTAACAATTCTAAAACATCCAGCCTTGCAGTGGAACCATGAAGGAATCAATATAATTCCACAACTGTTTGCTTTAAAAAAGCACACAAAAATATATCGAAAGAATATTATGATTGCAAAGTCACAGTACTCAGAAGCTAAGACATGCCATATGTCTACATATGTAAACATTTTTAAAGATACCAACGCTTTGTCCTTAATAACTTTTACAGTTTTCAATAAAACATAGCTGTCAGCAATATCTTGCACTTTAGTGGGGGCTTTTTTTTTTTTTTGGACTCAAAGATGCATATCACCCAGTCAGGTGAACTTACAGTCTGTACATTTCTAGAGGCCTTTACAACACTAATCAACAAATATCCTTGAGAGAAATTTCTCAGTCACCTTAGATGGTAAAGTAAAAACTTTGTCCTCCCTCATTTTCAGTGGGTTTAAGAACTGGCATTATTGTATAATATGCCCTGTAAAATACTTATAAGGCTTGTATTCAGCCTGTTTTAATTTGAGCTGTTAAGCCAAGAGAAAGATTACCACCCTACTTCCACTGCAGTATTTCCCCCTATGGAAAAACAGACGTTCTATGTACTATAGACCAAAGGCAGTCAATACTGGTAGGCTTCTGAGATGCAGGGACCATAAGTAGTATAGGAATAATATGGTTACTTTACTTACAAGTAAAGTTTAGTCATGTTTTTAGTAACAGGTATGTTGAGTAAAAGTCATGGACAGGCCACAGGCAATAAACAAACAGTCATGACCAATGTTCGCTCTATTCTTTTCCATCCATGTGTGGATTTTTTCTGTCCACGTGCTGAATACATTTTTGTGCGCACAGAGACATGTGCAAACAAAAATGTAGCTGCAGTCATCCTGGTAATCAGCTGGGTGGCATATGATTCTCTCCTCAGCGGCCACAGAAGTGCACAGCTTACAGGGAATACTAAAAAAAACTATGACTAAATCTTGGTGGATGAAGAGTATGAGGGGGAATGCCTGTTGCTGTGGGGAGGGGGGTGTTTCAGGTGGCGGCTCTGATGCTCGGCAGTGGGGAGGGGAGAATCATTGGAGAAGCACTGTTGGGATGGGCACTGCAGGCTGCTCAGTCCACCTAACTGGCTACCACCGCCGCCCCCCCCCCCCATCAAATTAGAGTAGGTACAGCTGAACAGGCAGCTGGCTGCACATTGTGGCTGTCCCTGGGGTCACCTGAGCAATGCCCCAAGGTCAGATGCTTGGGTGGTCTGCCACAATGGATGCTGCAGAAGCCACAGAGGTCATGGAAAGCCATGGAATCTGTGACTTTCGCAACCTCTGACAGACACAGAGCCCTTCCTATTAAGTTTGAAATATTCCATGCCCCAGAATGTAAGTATAAAATCTTCACTTGGCAGACTGAAGTTGCATACTGTCTGAACTCGAGAATGAAGTTGGGTTGCATGTAGTAGCATTTCACTGACTCCGTTCTATTATTTCATTTCTGTTACCATGTGTTATTTTCATTGAAGTCAATACAGCTAGACAAACATGAAACTCTTTTCCCATAATGCTTACATAAAAACGATAAGGCAGATAATGCGCTGAGACCACTGTATCATCTGATTAATACTATCTAATTGAACTTGTACTCCCTATCTTTTGTCTTGCACAATATTTAGATTGTAAACCCCTTGAGAGAGACACTTTTCCTGTGGTCTGTACAGTGCCTAGCACAAAGGGATCCTGTTATATGACAAAGGACCCTACGCACCACAATAATAAAAATTAATAATTTTCATCATCAGAATCCAGTGACATAAGAACACCTTCATTTTCACACCTACAGTCCCATGTCATTTACTGCAGACTCCTGTTTCATTAACCATCCTTTCCAACAGGAGGGGGAGGTTTCTGTAGAAGTTAAAATGTGATCAGGAAGTTCCATAAAATTATCATAGTGCATACAGACACAAAGTGGGTTAAAGTAAGACTGATCTGTGGTGGGGGTGGGTGAATTCTGGCATTTCCCAGAGTATGAATTTTTATTTTGCAACTTTAAAAGATTTTTGTAATTTTTATATCTTAATAAATATGATCCTATATAGGTTAGAGTTCACATATAAAATACCCAGACACTGAACGCTATTACTCAAAGTGTACTCATTATTATTACTCAAAAGCTACGTCTACACTAGAGTTTTGTGGACAAAACCAGGGTTTTATAGCCAAAACTCATGCAGTGTCTACACACAAAACACATTTTGCTGACAAAAAAGCTGTTAACAAAAAAGTTGTGTACACGTTCTGGGAGGGTGGGGGGGGGAGCTTTTGTTGACAGAGCAAATCAAAAGATGTGTACATGCAATCTGTCAACAGAAGATTTGTGGGAACATCTCTTCTGACAGTAACTTCTATAGACAGACAAGACCAGACTCCAAAGAGAAATTTCTGAGCTACAATTCATCTGCAAATTCAACGCCCTCAGCTCAGGCTTAAACAAAGACTGTGAATGGCTGGCTAAATACACAAGCAGCTTCCCCTCCCTTGGTGTTCACACCTCCAGATCAACTGCTGGTAGTAAGCCTCACCCTTGCTGACTGAGCTAACCTTGTTATCCCCACCCTTGCTCTGGCTTATTTATACCTGGCCCTGCAGATTTCCCAGACCAGCATCTGATGAAGTAAGTCTGTGCTCACAAAAGCTCATGCTCAAAACTTTTCTGTTAGTCTATAAGGTGCCACAAGACCCTTCGTTGCACTTACAGTGTAGATGTAGCCAAAGTGCATTTTTAAAATCCTATAACCATAAAATGCAATCAATAATCTCCTCATGTAATCATAATATGTCCATACAACCGTAACAATTTTAAAAGACCAAAAATCCAAAAAACTGGAAAAAATTCCATGCAGAATATAAATTCACTGTACTAATCACACTATAACCATATAAAAATCAATTAGTTTCAGTTTTGTGTTGAATCCAGTAAACGAACTATTATATATTCAAGATTGTTTATTTCTTGACCACATTAAAAAAAAGTGTTTTTAATTGCAATGAATGTCAAATATTGGTACCACAGTGGCAAGGGTTCAAACCTATTTATTATTTCCAAGAGAAAAGTACACTAAGGAAAAATATTTCAATTACAGTAGCATCACACAAAAATAAAAAGTATTAAACCTCTGTACATTTTCCCCCAGTGAACAATAAAATCCTTAAGGGTCCATATCAAAGAGCAATAATAATAATAATGGGGGACTACTAGTGGCGCAACAGAAGCTAAAAAAACAGAAGCCAGTTATCCAAGAGAAAGAGTAGGATTCCAAGACACTTTATACTGAGCATTTGTATCATTAAGATCCTAAATCTGCCCACCCTCACTAAGAGTGGACACACTATCCCTGGACACCTGTGCAAACTGCACACTTAGCAATTTGGTCATGAAGTGCTGCGTCGGATTATTGTTCACTTATAACCCATCATTTTTCATTCAGGAGTAGACAGCATTCCTTTAGTGAAATTACTGGATCTCTGTATAGCATGAAAAGCAGTTTAGGATTCCACAGAAAGGCTGTAAGTCAAAGGCCATCACCATAAACACCTCTGTTCACAAGTAATATTGTAAATTAAAATCTAAACAAAGAATAAGGTTTCCACTGTCAAAGAATCTAAAAAATCCAAACCTTTGAACGCTGTTAAAAGGGAGACTACCTTTTGTTAACTCTAGAATAAGTACAAGTAACTTTTAACAGAAGACTACACAATAATTTATAGAGTAATACTTCAAACATTTGGTAGAGAGTTTATTTCTTTCTATTGATTTCCTCAGATGGCCTTTAAACATCTGTTTAAGACAAAACTCTTACTACTGCAGATTCTAAAACAACTTGGCTGGAAATCTGAGTCTTGTATTTTATTTAAAAAAAAAAAAAAAACTTGTGAGAGTGAAATAAGGTAACTTACCACAGTGGAAAATGTCACAAAGTTCCAGAATGCACAGGAGCTAGTAGACAGTCTGGAAATACGCTGTTGTTACCTACTACCTCATAAAATATACATGCTGGCAGAAGTATGTTTTATACCTCCATGGGTTAGATCCACTGAATTTCAGCAGTGGTAGCATCACAGCATGCTGGGATGTCACAGCTGCATGCTAGTTAGTGACCCAAATTCTTTAAAGATGTAAAATTCATCTCCAAACAGCACAATGTCTCAATGCTATCAAAGAAACTAAAACTGGAAAAAACTTGGCAAGTGATAATGATTTATATCTTTACAGGAAGACCAAATGCATTAACATTTGCACCCTGTAAAAAGTGAGTATATGAGAACATACATGGACCCTGGCATTTATCTAGCCTATTACAAACTCCTAAGAAGCCTATCAAAAAACACTGAATGCAAATGTTCAGTTTCCATCTTTCTTCCAAACCTGGAGCATTTTAAACAAAACTGTTCACCTCTACAAATATAAACTGATTAATTTCCAGATAATACAGTAAATTGAATAAACATTTTTAAAAAAGATAAATTTTTTCCTTAGCAAGAAATTCAACATCCTTCAGTCGATTGCACATTTGTGTGGAAACTGGATTTTGCAAAAGGAAGTTGAAACTATTAGCCTCAGAAAAGAGCTGAAAAAACTTTAGCTGAACACAAAGTCTGCCCACAGTAAGTGGACAGTTTTTTGACATTTAGCTCTCTCTACTGGCATTTTATTTCCTTTCACAAAATCCAGTTTCCGCACAAGAGGATTAATTACGATATTTACAGACATGCTCCACGGATTTTCCTGTGCTAGTTTTGTACATGTGTCTGGGTAAAATGTCAAGCTTATGTACATAGACATACCAAAACACAAATTACAACAGGGAAGCTGAATGAAAAGGACAATTTCATTATGGAAGTCTCAAAGAAGTGCCACTGACATTTTCACTAGTTTATTAAAAATCTTTATTTATGCATATTATGGAAATCTTAAGTACCAAACAAGTAAGATTGTCATTATTGAAAACATTTTTATTAAAAAAGGAATCCATATAAACCAACCTTTAATTTCCCTATGGTACATCACTTGCTTGTCAAACCAATCAAAACTTTTACTCATCAGGATATTCCCTTGCTTTGCTGAAGGACAGAATGACAATTCTCTAATCAATGGAGAACACTAATCTATGGGACTGCTTTTCATTCAGAAAAACTACATGCATTTTTAAAAAGCAAACTGCAGAGAGTAATTTAAGCCATGTAATTACTTGTTATAGCATACATTTAGGTCACTGTCAATTTGCATGTAAAATTATTCAAAACCAAACATTAAACAATATAAAGCTGTCTTTTAGACATTGACTTGTACAGTAAGCTGAACTATGTGAACAAAACAATTCAGCTATCTCTACACTAAGACAAAACTGAAATGGCTGTGCTAACGCAGATTCTGAAATCCCCTTACTCCTCTCAGCTGAGGGGAATAAGGGGATTTCGAAAAGAACCCCCGTGGAGCCGTGTCAAGCTGCGCACATTCAAAAGCAGCGCTTCTGAAGGGCCGCAGCTGGAAGCGTCCTAATGCTAATGAGCCGCTGAATATTCAATTCAGTGCCTCATTAGTATTCTTTGATATGGCCATTAGCATGGCCATTTCAAAGTTTTGTCTTAGTGTAGACACAGCCTTCATGTTAATCTACAGTATGAAAATATAGTAGTGTCAATTTTTCATATCAGGTGAAATTTTTTATTCCTCATTTGCCAGGCCAGCCAAGTAAAATTTTTCCATTTACCATAACTTGTGTTCTAATAACAGGAACAGTATTTGCGTATGTAAAGTGAAAAAAGAGACCAAGTAAATTCAAGTTAACGAGAAAAGAAATAGTTATTGGATAGGAGTAACTGGGTTATTCCCAAATTCATTGCAGAAAAAAGATTTACACCCCAAACATAATAAAAAGGTTTTTATATGCCGATGTAGAAAAATACAATTTTACATGTATTTTAAAAATTATGGCAGTCTAAGAAGCTGCATGTAATATAGAAGTCTTACTTCCACCAACACCATTAAAATTAGTGAGCATCTTTGTGTATAAGGTACAAATACCAAACATTTTTACTGCCTACATGTTTTAAAGCGTGTGTGCACACACGTGCATATTAATCACAAATGAATCTGTACATATACATACGTAGAAAGAAAGTACGGCATAGTTAAATTTCAATGAATAACATGAGACACTTCTATTAATCAGAAGTGGTAAAGTATCACACAGGAATCCTTTGCTGCAATGGGAAAAGACTCAAGTCTCCATCAATCTTTTATTTAGAATATGAGGCAACTACAGTTTTAAGAAAAGGGTGAATTCATCTCAGTGAAAATTTTGCTTAATAACAGGGAAGAATTTAGAATCCAAATTTAAGTATAACAAGTTCTTCAGAATTAACTAGATGGCAGAGAGCTAGACAGCATTTTTGTTTTGTTTTGTTTTGTTTTTTTAATACAGCGGTTGAAGATATTGGCTCAGTTCAATCTATAGGTACATCAATTTATTTCTATAGCTTCTTGCCAGTTATTGTGCTGGTATTTCATAATGTTCTATCAAATTATGAAACGAAATATTCCTATTCTTGATACTGCAAGAATTCTGCTTAGTCTGAGATATGTTTGAAGCAGAAAAACTTTTACAAAAAAGTTGAGTATGTTTTCCTTTGATGAAGTAGAAAGGAATATGTGCCTTAGAAACAGAATTTTTGACGTTTATGATATATGTGCATAGTTCTCTACGCTAGGTTTTGCGATCAGTGTAATAGACAACTATACTAAAGGACATCCTGACGAAGCAGCTGTGCATGATCAGTGTCAAGAGAAAAATCTAAGGGAGTGGAGCTTGAATGCAAAAGGAACTATGAAGGTGATTTATTGCTTTCTACAGTTTGATACTTCAAAAGGACATTAAGATTGGCAAATTCATCAGATTGGACTAAATTTATGTTACAGAAAACTGGACTATAAGAGTAATAGTAGATTTATGGTTTTACTTGCTGTGAACTCTTCACAATATTTGATAGGAAACCTGATTCAAGAGCATTAAGAGAATTTTTATTTCTCTGCACTAGTACAGTTCCTGGGAGATACGTTACACTCCTATCAATTAAAATACTAAATGTTTAGAAAACTAAACATAGTTCCTATACTCTCAAATTTGCTACAAAAAAAGTATTAATTTACAGACACTTCAGTGAGAGGCTCAGAATCTGACAATCCGAATATAAACTTGGGTGGTTAGTCATCCCGGATTGAAAATCCTGATCATAGTCTATTATTTCATATAGATTATAAAGTAAAAATCCTGATTATTTGTGACTTTTGAGACCTTTAATCTTAGCAGGGGATAACAAGAAAGAAACAAAAAAATTAAAACACAAACCAGCACCAAAAACCCTCCTTATCTAAAAAACACAAGTCATTATGACAGAGGTATGTTGCATATAGGTCAGAATTAAATCTGTGTTGATGTAAAAGCACCACTTGCAGAACTGAACTGAGCAATGAAAAAAAGAATATACTTTAAAAGAAGGGAGATGTGAAAATCAGACGAACTGTAAATTTCCTCATCCAAGCAGAAAAGAATTTCAAAATTAGTATTTAGTAAACAAAAGTCAAATTGTCTCACCTCCCACAAGTATAACACTGGTATAGAATATCTGAAACTTGTACCACACGGGCCAAATTGGCCTTCACATCCTGGATGGAGCAAAGTAAGTTACATTACCACTTAGGCTATCTAAAACTGCCTATAACCATTAAGTTTTCCAACTTTCTTCTAACTCCAGTCCCAGCATGGTCACCAGACAAATGGGTAAATGACTACAGAGGGCAAGTAGATTGCCCAAGCCTGCAAAATCTGTGGAAGAGAACAGGATTCAAACCGAAGAGCCCTGATCCAGCAACACTGCCTCCACTGAAATATGGGGAAGGGAAAGGACTGCAAGACTAAATTAAACCCTTTGCCCTTGCAGATTCAACTGTCATTCACAATGAACACTACACCAATAGTATTTTACACTTGAACTATTGGTGTCAGTTATATGCAAATAATCTTAATCCAGGTAAAGTATCAATAAAATCTTGAGATTATTATTAGGTTGTCATAGGTTACTCTAGTGAGAAAAGTCAGCCAACTCTGCTTACAGGCAATTTCTCTTCATCTTACTTATACTACAAAAACAGAAATTAACTAATCCAAGCAAACGCATTGTAAATTATTTCAAAATAATTACAAAAACGACATATTTCATGTAATCCTAGAGTACTTTAGACTCCAAACATGGGGATTCAGAATTATTGCTTTCAATATATCTATAATTCCCAGTAGTAATCATAATAAAATGCTCCCTCACCCTTCTGTACCCTAACAGAGCAGAAGTATGTGCTTTGTTTTGTTTTATAAGTGATATGGTCAAATTTAATCCACAATACCAAATACAAATGTAGTGCTGGATGCATTCGTTAATGTTCAAGAGAGTATTCTGAATACTTCATATTTCATGAGGCCATTTTTTGCATGTCTATTATGTCAAATTTGCAGATCATGACATTAATTCAATTATGCAAATAACAGAATTTCAATAGTGACACAAACAATTGTTCACTGCCAGACAACAAGCAGAATTTGTCTTTGCAGTTCTTGCTAAGTAACTTGTGTTTGGTTATTTACTTTGTTTTTATTCTGCTTAAATTTACAAGACTGAAAAGTGTCTTTCAGCTGTGGAAGAGCCACACGTTTATTAGAGATCTCACACTTATGCTGATGTTATTATAAGCAACATCCACAAACCATAAAAGCATACTTAATTTCCCCACCTTTCTCCCAGTGTCTAGCATTTGTAGAATCTTAATCTGTTTAGATACAGATACTTATTTTCATTATAATTCTTACTAAATAATAAAGTTGGAGTGTAAAGGGGCAGTTAAAGCTATCAAATGTCATATCTCATTATGAACTGTTCATTTTTGGGGTAAAATATGAGACGATGAATCAATGTTAAGTACTACAAACAAGACTATTCAATCCCAGTCAGTATAGTGACATCCATTTCAGGTGAACCCTACTGCTTTTCATGCCGATGGTTAACACTCTCCTAAAGTAGATTAGGAACAAAAATATTAGTTTAATGCAAAATCCGCTCACAGCTCAAGGCAAAATTAAAAGAATTACTACAGAAAGTCTACCCCATCCACTCATGCACCCATTAATACTTATCACTTAAAATTAGGAGTAGTACTTTAATTAATTAATGACATTCTAATCTTCCCATTATGATACAAGTTTTCAATTTTTTTTTTTTTTTTTTTACTCTTTTTAATTTCAAGAGCTGTTTATCATCCCCATCTACTTTTCTCCAAAACACATTTTGGATTTTTTAAATTAACAAAAACCTGAAACCCCCCTGTGAAAGCCAACTCAATGTCTCACATAGAATAATGATTTAAATGATCTAAAGAGATTAACAACACTAGAAATATTTTTAATACCAGTGTTACTCTGTTCACACCTCCAGATCTACTGATTACAATACAACTCAGCCTTCCTGACTGAGCTAACCTCGTTATCCCCAGCCTTGCTCTGGCCTATTTATACCTGGCCTTGCAGATTTCCAGGACCAGCATCTGAAGAAGTGAGTTAACTCGCGACAGCTCATGCTCTAAACTTTTCTGTCAGTCTATAAGGTGCCACAGGACCCTTCGTTAGTGTTACTCTGATGCACTGGACATGAAAATATGACAGACAATGAAGGGTTAAATTCAAAGCGCACTGACTTCTATTTAATCAGCTGTGCTTTGGATCAGGCTGTAAGGAATTCTGATCATGCTGACTGTCTTTAGCACATACTCTTGTCTGACAACTGAGTTGTAACTAACTGTACAGAAAATAAAGGTGTTTAAATGCCTTAGTGTTTCTATGTGATTCAACTAGTTTAAGTCCCTAATCATCCTGTAACTCAATCCCATGTAATTGGTTGCATGCTAGAACCTTAACCTGTGGCAGCGTAGGTGAGATTTCTTGAGAATTTTCTGTTCAATCACTTCTTTAAGACATATTACATACCTCCACACACAGATTCTATATACTTTTAAGACTGTACATATGCAAATGATGACTCAGTTCTTACCTTTCTCTGTTGAATTTTAGTGAATGAAGTATAGCAGGCCTCTTTTGACGCAAATTCCAAAGGTGTAATGTGTCGTCAGCCAAGGCACTCACAAGAGCTCCCTTAAGAAAAAGGATCATTCAGATGTTCATCTACATTTAAAG
Organism: Carettochelys insculpta; assembly: GCF_033958435.1. Taxonomy (NCBI): domain Eukaryota; kingdom Metazoa; phylum Chordata; order Testudines; family Carettochelyidae; genus Carettochelys; species Carettochelys insculpta. The sequence goes on from NC_134139.1 coordinate 97,228,422, forward strand.
TTTATAGCATCTTTCACTCAATAATTAGTTTCCACTGACATTTGCCATCATCACCATGAAGAAAGACCATGATACAAACTGAAAAATGTTATAGCAAATGCGTACGTACTACTTAAAAAGGAGCAGCTTCAACTTTAAAAAAAATAATCGGGGGGTACATATAAGAAGAACATTTATTCATTCAGATGGTACACATTTTAAGCTACTGAATCGCATTCAATATAACATGTAAATGTCTATTTCACCACAGAAAAAAAATACAAGTATATTTCTGTAATAATTCAAATATTTTGTAGAAAGTCAGGGAAATATTCCTGATGGGAGTATTTAGAAAAAATAGTTACCACTTTCTTTTTCTAATTGTTTACTGATATCCCATATAACGGTTAGTGATTTTGGATCAGACTGTAAGGAATTTTGATCTTGCTGACTATCTTTAGCACACACTTGCTGTCTTAAGAAAACATTAACTTGTTTCACAAGATACAAGGAATACCATGTAACATTTTATGAATGTTCTTGAAATTATCACAAAATTTATAATTTAATATATGAATATGTTTACATCTATTAATTCTTACACAAATTACACTTTAGTGTACTATATTTAAAAGCTTATAGGAAAACATACAGGTTGAACCCCTCTAGTTGGACACACACTGCCCCAGCATGATTATAGTGAGTGACATGGCCATGCCCATAAGTGGACAAAAACAACAAGAAGTCCTGTGGCACCTTATACACTAACAGATATATAAGGTGCCACCAGACTTCTTGTTGTTTTTGAAGACAGACTAACACTGCTACCTCTCTGATAAGTGGACAAGTTTCCCATGGTCCCAAAAAGTTTGTTTACAGACCAAAGTCCTGGCTCTCAATGTTCTGTGTGGTTATTTAGCTCTAAATTTACCCAAAACTGTCTTCTAAGAGCCTAGTAAGCAGCAGAAGTGTTCGGTATTTTGTGTAAGTGTTGGTTAATGCTATCAGACAATACTGATTTCCCATGGTTCAGCATATTTTCTGGTTCACCAGTCAGGTCACAAGAATGATGCAGTAGAGAGTTTCAACCTTGCAGCTTTATTTTTCCAGCTTGTTTACTGTGTGTATGAAAGCCTTTTTGTTAGTTACCACGGTTTAGCTAAGCAACAAAAGAGTTGAGGGGGAAAAAAATCATTACGATTCAGAATTGCAAAACCACAAAATTAGGCCAGGTATTTCTGGAGCAGATATAAACTTACCACTTTTAAACAACCTATCTTTTATATGAATGGTGTCCTTTAAATTCCATTTGTAGCTACTCAATCCACAATTAACAAGCAGTCCTCCAGCACCTTAAACACTAGGGCATTTATTAGGTCATGACCTTTTATGGGTAAGACACACTTCCTCAGATGAATAGTAACGAAGAGGAAGCTGTGCTAGTCTATACACTATCAAAACAAAAAGCAGTCAAGTAGCACTTTAAAGACTAGCAAAATGGTTTATTAGGTGAGCTTTCGTGGGACAGACCCACTTCTTCAGACCATAGCCAGACCAGAACAGACTCAATATTTGAGGCACAGAGAACCAGAACCAGTAAGCCAGGAGGACAAATCAGAAAAAGATAATCAAGGTGAGCAAATCAGAAAGTGGAGGCGTGGGGGGGAAGGTCAAGAATTAGATTGAGCCAAGTATGCAGACAAGCCCCTATAGTGACTCAGAAATCGTGATGGGAACTTTTTGAGTCACTATAGGGGCTTGTCTGCATACTTGGCTCAATCTAATTCTTGACCTTCCCCCCCACGCCTCCACTTTCTGATTTGCTCACCTTGATTATCTTTTTCTGATTTGTCCTCCTGGCTTACTGGTTCTGGTTCTCTGTGCCTCAAATATTGAGTCTGTTCTGGTCTGGCTATGGTCTGGAGAAGTGGGTCTGTCCCACGAAAGCTCACCTAATAAACCATTTTGCTAGTCTTTAAAGTGCTACTTGACAGCTTTTTGTTTCCTCAGATGACTGTCTCATCAGATGACTATCATCTGAGGAAGTGGGTCTTATCCACAAGAGCTCATGACCTAATAAACGTCTTAGTGTTTAAGGTGCTACAGGACTGCTATTTATTTGTGAAACTAAGGACTAACACTGCTATCCCTATGAATCAATTCACAATGTTCGTCCATAAAGGTGAGACTAAACAGCTTCTGCAACGTTTAGAAAGAGAAAGTGAATTAGATACAGGTTGTATTTCTAAAACCCAGGATTCTCTGGTCTGGCACCATCTGTGGATCACAGATGTTCCTGCACCAGCGAACCCCAGACTGGACACTGTGGCAATGGGGACGCATAGCGAGTGAGAGAGCCCTTAGCATCAGCATAGCTGCATCCTGGCTGGAACTCACAGCGACAGCAGCCTCAACGGCAACGGGAGCCCCAGGAGCTGCGTAGCTGTCACTGGAGCCCTCAGCAGCAGGAGCAGTGGGGCTGTAACCAGGACTGGAGCCCTCTGTGGTGGCAGATGTGGAGCCATGTCCACGGATGCAGCCCTCAGCAACGGCAGTGGCAACCAGGGTCCATGGCCGCCAGCAGCAGCAGGGATGTAGCCCAGCCCACCAGCAGTGGGGTCAGCAGCAACGCATAGCCAGGGCAGAAATGGGCGGGGAACAGTAGCAGGTGACCTCCCCTGGTCAAGCAAATCTCCTCATTTGGGACTGGTCCCAAGCGTACCAGACCTGGAATGTCCAAACTGTAGTACAGTAAGGTCTCAGAGTACGTGAGCTTTCCATTCCACACACCCTTGCGTAAACCCAGATTTCGCGCAAGTTGGGGTCTGGCTTTTTCCCCAGCAGAACACATGTTCTGCAGCTGGGGAAGCGGCTGAAAGGTAAGTCTGAGGGGGCGGGGGGGGGGGGTGCAGTTGCAGAGGGTTAAGCCTGGCGGTGGGTTCAGGCTGTGGGAGGCAGGTTGGGGGGGGTGAGCTAAGCCTGGGGTGGGTTAGGGCTGCAGAGGGTTGGGGGGTGGAGTTAAGCGTGGGTGGTGAGCTGGGCTGCAGCAGGGGCGGGGAGTTGAGCCAGAACCAGAGCCAGGCCTGGGTGGTGACCTGGCTGGGGGGGTTGCACCGGAGCTGTACAGGGAGCGGGCAGGCAGCTTGTGAGCTGGCAGAAGGGTCGTGCCAGACCTGTGCGGGGCGGGTGGCTGGGCAGCATCTGAGACAGCAGGGGGGTGTCATACCGGAGTCGCGTAGGGTGGGCAGGTTGCAAGCTGGTTGGGGGTGGGGGTTTGCACTGGATCTGAGCAGGGCAGCCGGCTTGTGAGCTGGCATGGGGGGTTGCACTGGAGCCATGCGGGGCGGGCAGGCAGCTTGTGAGCCAGCGGGGGGGGGGGGGGGGGTGTCACACTGGTGCTGCATGGGCGGGGGAGGGCGGCTTGTGAGCTGGCAGGGGAGTTGCGCCGGAGCCCCTCGGGGGTGGCTTGAACCTTAGCCACTCACAGGTGGTTACAACTGGGACGGGGGGTGGGGTCAGGAGCAGATGCGTAACAGTGGGGTCACGCACTCTGAGTTTGTGTACTCTGAGACCTTACTGTATATCTTTTACTGCACCAGCATCTGTTAGTAAGAGACAAGCTTTCAGGCTTACCTACTCCAATATTTGACCACACTTTTTCTAAGAAATACTAAGAGCACTGTTATCTTGATGAACTGATAAAATACCCCAAAGTGAAAATTATTTTCGTGGTAATTTTTGAAGACGTTTTATTTCTTGGAACAGAGCAAGAAAAAAGTTATTTGTTGTCCTTAGGTATTATCACCGTTTGGTAAATATACAAAACAGTAACTGAATTCTTACTTTTATCTGGCTGCTTTAAAAACAGCCTTAAAAATAATATAATTTTTTTTTAATTACAGTAAAGGTTAAATCCTCTTTACTAACCTCATTAATCAGGAACTGGAGCTGGATTACTGCAGCTCCACTGTCATGTTGGCAGTAGCATTCAACTCCTGGCCTACCAAAGCTGACAATATTATTAAGGAATAACTATTGTATGCAACAAAAAAAAAATGAGTAAAATGAATAACATGAAAAGACTATATTTATGAACAAGTTACGAACAGCTTTACAATTTGGTTCTTCCATGACTAATCAATTTACCTAATTATAAAACATGCTTATAGAAATAAAAAAGGTTAGAATCACAACGCCATTTCAAAATGCAGATCAGACATTATTCCTTTTATTATTTTTCATGTTTGGAATATAAATTCAGAAACATTGTAATGATGCTCAAAAACTATTACTTAAATTTTTCCACAAGTTTGGTTGAGCAAGTCCGAGTAAGTGGCAAGGGAATGGCAGAGAAATAATTCCAAAGGACAATGAGGAATTATCCCAGTTGAGAAGTCACTGTGATCCTCTCTATACTCAGAGGAGACCAGAAAGGCTTTCATGTTGGTAGGACTGAATAAACCTGGGACAGAACAACAAAAAAGTAAAACTTACACTTATTTCTCAATGGGCTTGTCTACACTGCCACTTTCCCTCAAAGGAAGGATGGTTATCAGTGCAAACTGGAGTTCTTACTCTTCATGGAGTAAAGGGACTTCGAAGTTGCCCCGGCACTTCTAAGTACCGGCAGGTGAGCCACAGCTAGATGTGTGCCGGTACTTCGAAGTTGCCGCAGTAGGGAATTTGCTTAATGAAGTGCTGCTTATGCATGGCAGCACTTCATTAGTAAACTCCCAACACCCTAATTACCATCCTTCCTTTGAAGGAAGGTGGTAGTGTAGACAAGCCCAATGAATCCTTTATTCTCTCTGAGAAATAAGAGCTCCACTTTAGTGCCATGCAGAACATACTACTCACCAGTCAATTTTCATCTTTAGCCATTTCCACTAACACACATTACATTACAGAGCTGTGAGGAAATGGAAGAAAGCTTATGAAGCACCTGAAAGACAGGTGGGCTCATCAAACCACTCAGTGTTTAAATTAGTATTTAAAAGATTATTTGAGAGTCCACTCTAAAGGAAATGCTAGCATTGTTATGCTCTAGCATAATGGTCTGACCTTCCAACTTTGGTTTAGAGTTAGAGAAATGATCAAAGAGCTCTTCAGTGGACAGAACTTACGCCAAAATACTACAATACTATGATGCACATCATCACCTCAAATACTGTGTTCAGGCCCTGTCACTTATCTTTGAAGAAATACAGCAGAAAGGGAAAAAAACCAAACCTTGGCAACTGTCATGACTAGAAGAACGGAAAGATTTCCATGCAAGGTTAGATCAAAATATCAGATCTGTTCAACTTAGACAGGAGATAAATAAATTGGAAAGTTGTTAAGATACCCTTTTTTTTGGATTATATATAGAGAAGGAAAGCAATACAATCCTATATAATGCAAGAAAGAGAAGTTACTCACCGTAGTAACAATGGTTCTTCGAGATGTGTCCCCGTGGGTGCTCCACAATAGGTGTCGGGCTCGCCTCAGCGCCGCAGATCGGATCTTTCCAGCAGTTTCTGCCGGACCGCGCATGCGCCGGCGCGCGCCGCTCCCCTGCACGCTCCCGGCCACGTGCGCGATCCGGTGCCCGCCAGTTCCTTGACCAACCGCCTCGGATGCTCCTGAAAAACACCAAACAGAGATCCGAAGCGGGGAGAATGGGCGGGTGGTGGAGCACTCACGGGGACACATCTCAAAGAACCATCATTACTACGGTGAGTAACTTCTCTTTCTTCCTCGAGTGTCCCCGTGGGTGGTCCACGATAGGTGACTACCCAGCAGTAACCCAAGAAAGGAGGTGGGTAATCGGGTTACGTGCAGCTTGCCCCCGAAAGGACCGCTGTCGAGAGGCGGGTATCCTCTTGGAATACCAAGTGTAGGGCATAATGCTTGGCGAAGGTGTCATAGGATGACCAGGTCACTGCTCTGCAGATATCTTTTAGCGCGATGCCCTTGAAAAAGGCTGTTGATGCCGCCACCGCCCGAGTGGAATGAGCCCTAGGCAGGGCCAGTAAAGGAGTCTTTCGAAGTTCGTAGCACATCTTTATGCAGGACACAATGTGCTTCAAGATTCTCTGTGAAGAGAGACCCTCTCCTTTTGACCTGGGAGCGAGAGAGAGACTAAGAGTTTGTCTGTTTTCCGGAAGGACTCAGTTCTGTCTATGTAGAAGGCCAACGCCCTCCTCACGTCCAGGAGGTGCAGGCGTGCCTCCTTGCTGGAGCTATGGGACTTTGGGTAAAACGAGGGTAAAACTATAGGTTCGTTAAGATGGAATTCTGAAGAAACTTTCAGAACAAAGGCTGGGTGCAGCCATAAAGTTACCGCCTCCTTTGAGAATACTGTGCAGGGTGACGTTGCCCTAACTGCTGCGAGCTCACTCACCCTGCGAGCTGACGTGATTGCAAGAAGGAAGGCTGTCTTTATCGTAAGGAGACGGAGGGAAACCGTGGCTAAGGGTTCAAAGGGTGGTCCCGTTAGCGCGCTGAGCACCAGGTCCAAGCTCCACGATGGTGGAAGCGGTTTCCGAGGGGGGTACAGGTTTACCAGCCCCTCCAGGAACCTGGTAACAATAGGATGGGCAAACACCGTGGGCCCTTCCTCTTCATGCCGAAAAGCCGATATAGCGGCGAGATGGACCTTCAACAAGGAGAGGGAGAGCCCGCCTCTCTTGAGGTCCACTAAGTATTCTAGTATGACAGGTATAGGCACATCAAGGGGAGCTAACTGCTTGGTGGAACACCATGCAGTGAATTGAGTCCATTTCTGTTTGTAGGTCTTCCTGGTGGAGATCCTTCGGCTACTTTCCAGGACTTGTTGTACTCCCTCTGTACATGTACTTTCTAGGGAGCTGAGCCATGGATTAACCATGCTTATAGGCGCAGGCTTCAGGGGTGTGGATGCACTATGGACCCCTGGGCCTGCGTGAGCAGGTCCGGCGCTACCGGAAGGGGAAGCGGTGGACGATCCAACATGAGGAGAAGCAAGGGGAACCATTGCTGTCGATCCCATGTGGGGACCACTAGGATCATGCGGGCTCTCTCCCTCCTGGCTTTCGGCAGGACCTCGTGGATGAGCACTGTGGGGGGGAACGCGTAAAGCAGTGGGCCCTTCCACAAAATCGCGAACGTGTCCCCCAAGGACCCCCGCCCCAGTCCTGCCCTGGAGCAGTATTGGGGGCACTTCTTGTTGTGCTGAGTGGCAAACAGGTCTATCTGGGGAAACCCCCATGCATGAAAAATCGGTTGTAGCAGATCGGAGCGGATCTGCCACTCGTGTGTGAGTGTGAAGGGCCTGCTCAGCTGGTCTGCCTTCATGTTGTGAGCGCCTGGTAAGTACGAGGTTTTCAACGTTATATTGTTGGCGATGCACCAGTTCCACAGCCAGACTGCTTCCACACAAGGCACGGGATAGAGCTCCGCCTTGTCGATTTATATAAAACATGGTGGAGATATTGTCTGTATTGATCCCGACTACCTTGCCTCGTATGTGGTCTTGAAAGTGTTTGCAGGTGTTGAACACCGCTCTGAGCTCCACTATATTTATATGCAGTGATTGTTCCGTAGGGGACCGCAGTCCTTGCGTCACCTTTTCGCCAATATGTGCTCCCCACCCTATGTGGGAGGCGTCGGTGGTGAGAAAGAGAGAGATTTGTGGTTGGTGAAAGAGTACCCCGTTAGCATGTTTTTGGGGTTTACCCACCATTACAGGGATCTGCGCACCTCTGTCGTGGGCGACACCACCCTGCGGACGGTATGGGATGCCGGCTTGTAAACGCTCGCCAGCCAATGTTGTAGGTTGCGCATATGCAATCTGGCATTCTGTACCACGAACGTTGCCGCTGCCATGTGGCCGAGCAGCTGCAAGCATGTTAAAACCAGCACCGTAGGGCTGTACGTAATGACTTATACCAGGGAACCGATGGTGCGAAAGCGAGCGTTGGGTAGATAAACCCTTGCTGTGATAGAATTTATGCGTGCCCCTATGAACTCTATGTCCTGTGTGGGGTTGATCTTTGACTTCGCAAGGTTGATGACCAGGCCCAGTGAAGAAAACATGTTTGCTGTTACACGTATCATGCGTAGTACCTCCACCTTCGAGGCCCCTTTCTGTAGGCAGCTGTCCAGATATGAGAATATAAATACCCCCTGTCTGTGCAGGTAGGCTGATACCACTGCCAGGGTCTTGGTAAAGACTCTGGGGGCCAAGGAGAGGCCGAACGGCAGAACCTTGTATTGGAAATGCTCTTTGCCGACCATAAACCGGAGAAAACGTCTGTGAGCCGGGTGGATCGTTATATGAAAATACGCATCTTGTAAGTCTAGGGCTGCAAACCAATCTCCATCGTCCAGTGCTGTGAGTATAGAGGCGACTGTTATCATCCAAAAGCGTTGTTTGCGCAAGTACCGGTTGAGGCCTCGAAGATCTAAGATGGGCCTCCAGCCTCCTGTTTTCTTCTCTGTGAGGAACTATCGTGAATAAAACCCTTTCCCCTGGAGTCACTCCGGCACTCTTTCCACCGCCCCTATAAGCATCAGGTGGTCCACCTTGTGCTTGAGTTTTGCCTCGTGGGAGGCATCCCTTAGATAAGGCCTGGGCGGAGGTCTTGGCAGTGGGAGCGACTGAAAGGGGATCACGTAACCCATGGCTATGATCTCTAGTACCCACTTGTCTGTGGTGATCTTTTGCCATTGTGAGTGGAACGGTCGGAGGCGGTGATGGAACATTAATTGTGGATGACATTGCGCGATGCTAGTAATAGTGCAGCGCTCGACCTGTCCGTCAAACTTGTTGCCTTTGGGCCTGGCCTTGTTGGGAACGTCGCCTAGGAGTTCTATACTGTTGTTGCTGTTGATGCCGCCCTTGGTCGTAGCCCCGTTGGTACTGAGCATGCTGAGGTTGGTACGGGTATCGCCTTTGTTGAGGGTAATACTTTTTCCTTTCTGTATGGAGGGGTATAAATACCCAGGGTTCTGAGTGTGGCTCTTGAGTCTTTACTGGAATGAAGGACCGAATCAGTTGACTCTGCAAACAACTTCTGCATGTCGAAAGGGAGATCGACAATTTTTGCCTGCAGATCCCTCGGGATACACGATGTCTGGAGCCAGGATTCCCTGTGCATGATCACTGCCGTAGCCGTTGAGCGTGCCGCCATGTCCGCTAAGTCCAGGGCGATCTGGACTCCCGTCCTTGAAGCTGCATAGCCCTCTTGCACGATAGCCTTCAGCACCGGCTTCTTATCTTCTGGAAGTGAATCCACGAGAGAAGTAAGCCTGGAGTAATTGTCGAAATTGTGGTTCGCTAGATGTGCTGCATAATTAGCCACTCAGCAGCAGGGTGGAGGAGGAGTATATCTTTCTGCCAAATAGCTCAAGCTTCTTGGCATCTCTATCCATTCTCCCCGCTTTGTACTGGGAAGTCTTCGATCTCTGCTGAGACGATTCTACCACCAGAGAATTTGGTTGTGGGTGACTAAACAGGAACTCCATGCCCTTCGCTGGGACGAAGTATTTCTTATCCGCCCTCTTGTTTATAGGTGGAGTGGAAGCCGGGGTCTGCCATATGATAGTAGCAGACTCCATGATTGCTTCGTCGAGCGGGACAGCGATTTTGGACAAGGCCGGAGGCCTCAGGTTTTTGAGGAGCTTGTGGTGCTTCTCCTGCACCTGTGCTGTTTGGATGCCTTGCGTGAAAGCCACCCTTTTAAACAGCTCCTGAAACTGTTTGAGGTCGTCCGGGGGGCAACATCCCCGGGGGCCGTAGCCTCTTCAGGGGAGGACAAGGAGGAACCACTAGGGTAGACCTCCCTTGAACTCTCAGGGTCCTGCTGCCAGTGGTACACCCTCTCACTGGAGGCTTGCGAGGGAAAAATCTCGGGATTCCAAAATCAACTCCCCCTGAGACAACTGTGTTTCCGTCCCCGTCTGTGAGTGCCCGCGGGGGTACTGGGCGGTCGAGGGGGACCTGCCCCTGGGTGTATGCCTGTGGTGTCTATGCCCAGCGTGATAAGGACGACCGTGGCAGCACGGGCACGGTTCCTGGGATGGAGACCTGGACCACTCTCGAGGTGCATACCCCCGATGTCTGGGGGAGCGAGATCGTCTGGATGACTGAGACAATGGTGAAACTGGTTTGTGGTAGTACTCCAGAGGGTCAAATCCCAGAGAAGGCGAGGGTGGCCCGAGCCATGGTGACGCTGGTTGGAGGAACGGAGGAGGCGGCTCTGGGTAGGCTGGGGGAGACCCATGTCTCCTGGTTGGTGTACGCAGCATAAGGGGAGGACTTGTTGAGAGCAGCCCTGCAGCCCTGTCCAGAGAAGGGCTGCCGTGCCTGGTTTTCGCTGCTGCCTTTCCCCTCCCCTGCGGGGCTGGCTCCGCCCCTCCCTGTGCCAGGGATTTCGGCCCCGCTGTCGGCGCCGCGCTCGGCACGCTCATCTGCGGTGCTGCGCGGATGGTCTCCTCCGGTGCCTGCAGGCTACATGCCTGTTGGCCCTGCACCGTTGGTGCTGCGGGGGTCTGTGCTGCTTGCGGCGGTGCTGCCGGTTCCAGCGCTTGCCTGGCCACCGCTCTGAATGCGCGGGCTGGCTGCTTAGTAATCGGAGGCTCAGCCTCTGCCACGTGCGCTGCTGCGCTGCCGCTTGCTTGCGACTGCAGCTGGGGGCTGTGTGCTACGCCCGTCCCGCTCGCTGTGACCGCTGGCAGGGATCGGGCTGGAGAGAGCTTCCTCCGTTTCTGCATCGAGGGGGTGAGGGACGCCGCCTTCCTTTTATGGAGCCCTGTGGGTCCCTCCAGTTGAGGCCTCTCCGGCACGTCTGGCTGGAGGGCCTTATCAAACAGCAGCATTTTCAGCCACATTTCTCTATCCTTTCTGGCTCTGGCCATGAGCTTTGCACAGAAGGAGCATTTCTGGGTGACGTGTGATTCCCCCAGGCACCTAATACATTGACTGTGCCCATAAGAGGCCGGCATAGCTTTGCGGCATGATTCACACCTCTTGAATCCTGAAGAGGACATTGTGGTGAGTCTTTGAGCTGTTAATAGGGTACTTAGCACCTTCTCTGTGCCTGTTCCCCTCTCACGGACTCCAGCCTGCCGCAGCAGGAGGCCTACTGGCCTTCACATCCCCATGTTGCCTCCGCTCCTCCTTCTCATTACTAAGACTTTCTACTTATATATTATTTTTTTTTCCAATAAAGAAACAAACAATTTAACTAAGAACTCTGAAACGAAACTCTAAAACTCTGAAAAACTCTAAATACGCTGACTCTGGCCGCAGCCTGAGCAGATTCCGTCTGCAGCCGATGGCGGTTAAGAAGGAACTGGCGGGGACCAGATCGTGCACGTGGCCGGGAGCGTGCAGGGGAGCGGCGCGCGCCGGCGCATGTGCGGTCCGGCAGAAACTGCTGGAAAGAGCCAATCTGCGGCGCCAGAGCGAGGCCGACACCTATCGTGGAGCACCCACGGGGACACTCGAGGAAGAACAAGACCTTCAAGTCAGTTGAAATTGAACTAAAAACTGAAAAAAACATCAACAATCTGTAATAAACCATGTAACTCATTGAGGAACAGATGTAAGAAAAGATTATTTATATGGAGAGCAACATTTATACAGAAGACTTAAACATGTTAAGTCTGACATAAGCTACCTGAAGACAAAAAAGTTTTCCAAGTGGACAATTTTTGTGCAGCATTTTCTGAAGCATATGATAGTGATTACTGTCAGACAGAAGAATCTGTAATACATGAACAGCTGATCTTGTCCAGTGTAGTAATTCCTGTTTTAAGCTTTTTTGGGCTCCACATAACACAATGTAAATATTCAATCAAAACTACTTCCTAATTCAGCTATGGTTCAAAAAACTTGTATCACAGTAAGATTACCACAATTCGTTCTTACCTTATTCCTGCCTAACCTCATTTGACATGAAGTACACGATTGTAGTACTGAAATGACACCTGCTATCTTAAGTCAGTTTATCACCCAATTTCATGAAATGTAAACTTTTTGATGGACCACACAAGAGAAAAGCAGTAGTTATTTCACAAAGAAACAGACAAGCTGTTAATTGATAGGAGAAATACGGACTCCTATTTTTACAATCTCCTTACAACATATTATAAAACCCTTCTATTTCAAAATGGAATTATCTTTCCCTTTCCCACAGCAAACACATGCTTCATCTTTCCAGCGTGAATGAGCAACAGAACCTGGTATACTCCTAGAAGTAAAAAGATGCTTGAAAAGCTAATACTTTGTGGATTTGCTACAGGCCTGACAACAGAAAGGCCCCTTGCAATCTAATCAAATCTGATGAAGTTGTAAATTATCAAAAATATCACTGGCTTTGTTTTGTTTTGCTCACTACACCCTCTTCCAAAATAGCTTCCAAAAGCATCAAAACTCCATCAATACTGGTCACGTTTTGTCAAGTCAAAGTACAAAGCTTATGGAGGAAAAAAAATCATAACGCTTTCCCCTCAACCAAAATACCTTGTATCCAAAGCGAAAATGCACAGAGCTTGTAATCAGAAGACAGATGTTTAAATACACTTGAACTGACCAGCAGTGATTCAGTGTGTTTCTAACCTTTATCATCGAGAGGTCAAAAAACATCACATGGCTGAGAACAGAACCCAGAACTTGCCTCCAGCAAAGAACATTCTGCACACTGTTTCACTATGTTACATGTGCTTTAACAATACCTAGATCATATACAATAATAGTCTTCTGCTGCTGGTTAACATAGTTACTACTTTAAACTCAGTGGAAGAGGTTTGTATTAAAGCACTGGAAGGTCCAAGGTACTTTGCTGATATTTATGATGTGCAGGTCGACTGTGAAGATCATTAGACTTGCAAATGATAGAATTTCCTTTTATTTATTTAAGATATACATATTTATATATAAATTACATTAAAATGTCAAGGCTGCAAAGTCAAAGTTAGAAATTAGGAAATATCAAAATTAAGAAAGTCACTGTCAGTGACTGTCAAGGGAATTCCAGGGGGGGTCCATGAAAAAAAAATGATGGTAGAAAATAAATTTTAAATCAAATTGCAACATTAAAATTATTTTTAAATATAATATTTTCCAATAATGTTATTAATTGCTGTCTGAAAAATCTACATTTTGGTTTCCTTTTTGATTTTAAAAGAAGCGTACATACTGGCTATAATTGGCTTTGATGGGGGTCCATTAATGGTTTAGGGGGCTGACTGGGGGTATGCACGAGTGAGAGGGTTGGGAACCACTGGTCTTTAGTGTACGCATGCTGTCTATTCTGCTTCTCTGTTGACAGAGTCAGGATCCCTTGACAGAGGCGTTTCCTAATATTTCTGGAAGCTCTCTGTAATGGGTCTCCCTATTAGGGGTCACAGCCCCATGGCTACAACCTATGTAACTTGGATATCATGTCTCAGGTTCCATAATAGTCACAGAGCTGCTGATTCTGTGTCTCTTGGATACCACGTGTCAGGTTCATAACAGTCCACCCTGAGCTGCTGATTGGTCATTAATATGAGAGAGCTCCTTGCCAAATACACAGAGCATAAAGATCCTCACACAGCTACAGCACACATTATGGATTAACCTTGTTTGGCTACTTCCTGACCTTCCTTGATTCCACTTGGATAAATTAGACCCAAATGCAGTAGAGACCCTTCAAGGAAGCAGGCTCGTTCTTTCAGCTGTGGGTGAGCACTTTACAATAGCATCACCTTTTATTCCTTTCAGAAAAGGGAAACTGAAATTATACAACCAATAAGACTTATTTATAAGATCACTGTTCAGTGTCACTTCCAAGCCCCACCAAACTAGACTGCACATTTTTCATGAATGAGAGCTAGTTCTCACATCCTTCTACAAAGTACCACACAGTTAATGCTATAAAAAAGAAAACCAAACTTCTTTTCCAGGATTCCAAATTCAGTACTTTTACTACATATACATTTTAAGCATAACACATCAGATTTCTTTTGCTGGTAAGTGATAATTTGCAATAAACACAGATCAAAATTTAGTAAAGTAGAGAAGAACACAAACAGAATGAAATTAAAATTTAAGTCACTAACGAGAAACAGGAATACCAACAGGCTTCAAGTAAATCAAATGAACGTAGATTAAAAAAACAAATTAGCTGGGAACTAATAAGTGGAATCGAGCCAACTTTGCAATGCTTGCTTTGTCCAAACCCCTCATGTCTTGCTCTAGACCACTACAGTTCATATGTAGGAATTGATATCTTTATCAGCCAGGTATGGGAAAATTAAATCCAGCCTAATCACTCTGTTATAACATAAGGAGATGCAGCTTTATTGGGACCTAATCCTTACAACCAGGAAGGTAAATATTCAAAACCCTAACGTGTTCATAAAGTAATTCCATCTAATCATATGGTTATTGCACATCATCACAGAGGGCCAAGCTAAGCTTGTTTTGGTACCTTAATTCTATTTCATACTCGAACATGTGTGGATTTGTTATTTGTTTCGTTTGATGTCAACTCAAAATTTCCTGGATTAGTTATGCTTAGTTTCAGGAAAATTAAAAAATCCTGAAAAAAGTTTTATCCTTAAATTACAAGCATGTACTCTCAATCCTAACCCTATTAAATAGAGTTTTTTGGTCTGGAAAAGGAAAAGAAGATTCTGAAGTCTTCCTTCGCAATAGTCACCAGGGTCTGACGCAGAGAAACAAAGTACAGTGATATAAATTAATAGGAGGCTTTTCTTTTAAGCAAAAGTAGTAATATAGCCAAAAGAAGATTTGCTTAAATATTTGGAGGCTGTCAACTTAGTGAAGAGCCAACAAATGTTCTTATACCACCACCCTGTGAGTAAAATGTGAATATTTTACATTTACAGAATTACGACTGTCACTACATAATTAAAATATAGGAGTGAAAATACGCTAAGCAGCAATTTTTTTCCATTTATATTTCAAAACGGGTTGGGATCTTTAAAACAGTGACACTGAAAACACTGAGCAGAGGTAAAGAATAGAAAAAGGGCAGAAAGGCAATATGGGAAGATTGTAGGATCTATTTACTTTGAGATTTAAGTTAAACTGATTAAATGGGTGTTTTCATTATGCAAGGAAAACAAGACCAGAGGGAGCAGAAAACTGAAACGTGGGGTGTATCTGTGAACACTGAGGACACAATCAGAATACACTCATCACTATTCAGATGAATGAAATACTATCTGAATGTGTACCCTTGAGGATAGAATGAGACAAGGATGGACCTGCTGGTTTCCTGGAGGGAGAACAATCAACATTGTGTGATGCAACTACATCGGAGACGAACAGAATATAGTAAAACCTTGATTTAATGGACCCTGATAAAACAGACTTTGGAAATAACAGATGCTGTCTGCCAGCCCCTCCCCCCGCCACACCCTCCTAAATAAATGCTGGAAATTCACCAGAGCTGCGGCCAGGGGTAGAGGAGCTGCCTGAGCAGCTAGGGCCACCTGGGGTAGAGGGGCCAACACAGCATTTGGGGCCACCAGGGAGAGAAAAGCTGGGGAGTGGGAGGGGCTGCAGTGGGGCGCAGGAGCTCTGCTCCCCCAGCCCTGTATGCGTGGAGCACATGGGCATGTGGCCACTACTGCCTGAAATGGCATCAGAGATTGCTGCTCTCTGACAGGATGGGGGCAGCCATGCTCTGCCTTCGCATGCGCAGCTCAGAGGCAGCGGCTGGAGGAGTCACAGCACTGAGAGCTGAAGGAGGTTGAAGGAACCAGGCCAGCATTCAGCTCCTCTCCTGGTAAGTGGAAGAGGGAGATGGAGGTGTGAGGGGAAGTGAATAAAGGGGGGCAAGAAGACTGGAGTGAGTGATGGATTGGGAAGATCAGCACCTCATTATCATACAGTATAAGCACCCAGATATAATGCCGAAAGTCTGTTAACAGACACCCCTTTCCCCATATTAGTCCATTAAATCAAGGATTATAGGGGATGAGCTCTACTACATTAGTGCAAAAAGCCTTAAATGCAAGCTAACCAGAAAAATCAGTTCTGTTAATTACAAATAACTACAGATTTGTTTAATTCTATTGAACACAAAGCCTGTTTTGAAACTTACTTTTCTATGCATACCGATTATATAGTCTTTGTTAAAACCAACACAAGATGTAAAATGCTGTATTTGCCCATTTTAATTGAATTATAATTTTCATCCAACTGCATCCCCCTGGAGCCTGGTGCCTTGTCCACTTTAACGGGAGCCTCAGTCCCCTAGCTAAACAGGATTTGAGGGCCAGCCCTGGTCATAGCTGCATTGTGGGCTGTCCCTCCCACACTTCCAAAAGCCTGTGGCTCAAGGAAGATGCACAGTCTCTGCAGTGTCCTGTTCGCTGCATTTTCACGGGGTAAAACAGCTCCCTGACCAGCTGTTCTGCCCTGTGAAATGTGTTTTCCCCAGGAGACAAGTGAGATACCTGTTGGCATGGCGCTGTCAGAACAGGGAAAGGCATCCTTGCTATTTGCATGCAAAATAACCCTTGAGTGGGGAAAAAGAGGCACCCCGCCCCACTCAACCAAGTAAATTCACAGGTTTCCTGAAACGCTCATAGATTATTGAAGCCTGAGCAACTTTACCAATCCATTTGGCTATTGTACACTTTTATCAGAAAGCTCATAATCAAGGTACTTGTTCTTTCACTAAAGTGAATTCCTGACGTTCCTGTTCTGTTAGGATGGCAGAGACACCCAAATAGGTGGGACTGACAGCTCCCTGACATGCTGCCCTACCCTGTGAAATGTATTCTTTCTGCAGGGGACCACTGAGGTTGCTGTTAACATGGCACAGTCAGAACTGCGAAAAGCTCCTAGATAATTGTAGCACGAGCACCTTTGCCAATTTGCTTAGGTGCTGACCTGAATTCAAAGTGGCTTTTCAGCACATCATAAAACATTCTTTCCACGGGGGACCAGTGAGGTTCCTGTTAGCATGGCACAGAACAGGGAAAGGCACCATTGCTATTCATAGGCAAAATATGCCTGGGGGTGTGTGGGGGGGAACTTGTGCAGAGACATACTGAATGCAGAAAATTTACAGGTGTTGGGACCACCGAGGTTCCTGTTAGCATGGCACAAACACCTGGAGGACAGACACCCTAATACATGGAACTGACAGCTCCCTGGCTTGCTGCACTGTGACTAGATCTTGTGTGCTCTCTCTCTCTCCCTTCCCTCTCACACACAGGCAGTTACTGTACTATACACCTAAGCTCTCTGGCATTCCCTCCCAACCTTGCTGCATGTAATCCATATGCCTGTTCACATGATTTTAAATGGGGGAAGATAGCCTAACCACTAGAAAGCAAGGTGCTCTGTCTTTCTTTCTCTTCTTCAACTGAGTGACAGTAACCTCTGGACACCCTCTTGAATTCCCCACTTTTCCTGATTTACTTGTGAAAATTGGCCATTTGGTTTCAAAGAGAGGAGAATAAGGGAAATGTAGTCTGGGAAGATGACAATCAGTGCTCTCAAGACACATCTGGTTAAAAGTTCTGTGATGAAGTTGACACAAAAAAAATCTCACTGGGGAAAGAGACTTCTAAAAAATGGCCGTTTGCTTTGAGCGCAATGCAATGTGGGAAGATGACAACACACTCCAACCACCACTTGTGAGGATTTTTTTCCCCCCATAATGTAGCAGCAAAAGATCCCTAAATGCAATGGCGCTCCAGGAACTGCAGGATAGGTTCCCACAATACAACGCTACAACAGTCAAACTTTTGCAACTAGTAGGGACACACTAAGATGACTTTGTGGGCAGGTGCGGACACTCGCCTTCGACTTTACAAAATCCAGTGCTCCAAATTCAACTTTGTTCATTTTGACTATTTCATAGTATAGACATACCCTAAGAATCCAGTCACACTTCCAGATGGATCTCTCTCACACACACGCGCACACGCGCACACACACACACACACACAGAAAGCACAAGGTTTGCAGGTTAATACAACAGATCATATCTTTCAAAATGGAGTCTTACAAAGTGTCTATGAATATAAAATAAAAATATCAAGAGTAATACTAAGGTGCAAAATAGTACAAAATAATATAAAGTAATACAAAGGTATGAAGTAGTACAAAGCTCCTGTCAAAAGATACAAGGTAATGCAAAGTTTCTATCAAAAGATACATTTCTATTGAGGGTTGCTACATTCCAGGTGTCCTGATTAGCCTTAGCTGATTCTGGAACACCTAATTAACTCCAGGTGCCTTAAATGCTCTGACTGCCCTGATTGATTTGGGCAAATTCCTGCTGGTTCTGCATTACTCGAGGAACAGAGAACTGTTCATCCAATTGCCAATGTATTTGCCTTCTACCAGTTAGAGTACAGCAGCCCACTGGCCTGGGATCTGTCACAAAAACTTACTCTCGTAAATACATGCATTATCCATCATTTTCTAAGATAAAAAAATAAAATTTAAGAACTTAAATAATTGCGAAGCTCTATAATGTGTGTAGATTTTGCTAACCAACAGGATAGAGGACCATTAAACTCAAACTTTGCAATCAAATACAGTTTTTATACTAACCAACATATGTTAATAGTTACCAACCAACAAGAATCAACCTTTCTTTAGAAAGGTAATTAAGAAGCACATACAGAAATCAAAGCTCCTTTCTAGTGATTTAAATATTGATCAAAATTAGTGATTTAAATAAATCATTCCTAAGTACCATGCTCACTGGTAGCTAAGTACTTCATTAATGAAAACACAAACACGCTAAAGTAAATTTTTAAATGATTACAACTTTATTTAAAGCACTAGAAAAAATGTGCTGTGGGCTGTCAATAATATTGGCTGCCTGTAACAGGCAGTTGTAAGCCACCTCTTCCACTATGACTACTCCATACACCCATCTATAAAAAAATCTAAGCCACGTTCTGCAATTATATCCACTATGGTATATTCTGATCTAGACACAGTATTTTAAACCATTCCCACGAACAGAACACAAACGTAACAACAGCTTCACACAAGTCGAAATAATGATAATCCATTGTTCCATTTCCAGGATTTTTTTTTTTTATTTAACCCAGAAAATATCCTTAACGTAACAATTCATTTTGGTAATTGCTTGTCTAAATCCCTGACTATAGCACACAATTTATTTCTGCTAGTCTGTCAAACAGAATAAGCTATGAATGCTTCAGAATAGTATGGTGCTTGAGAACTCTCAAACTCTAAAGATGAAACAAACATGTAAAACACACAATTCTAAAATGAAATTTTTGAGTGAATTTACGCCTAGTAAAAGGTAAGCCAATAACAATGGCAGCTACTACTACTACTAGTTACTACTGAATAAAAACAATAATGCATCTGATGAAGCCAGTCTTTGCCCACAAAAGCTAATGTTCCAAAATACCTGTTAGTCTATAAGGTGCCACAGGACTTCTTGTTATTCTCGATGATACAGACTAACGCGGCTACCTCTCTGATACTTGAAAAGAAAAACATTTAGGGGAGTTTGTACATTTTTCCTCTCCCTCTCAAAAGAGAGCGAAAGTACCTAACAACTTTTTCCCTTGGCTGATTATGTATAGATTTTATTAAAAATAACTGAACAATGTATGTTTTTAACCAGAGCTTTTTCAAGAGGGTCTATAACATAGAGTAAGGATCATTAGCCTGTAACACTGCAGTTGCGAGAGTAGGCTTTTTCATCTTTAGTAGAAACATCTGATTTTTGGAAAGACTTTATACAAAAGGACTAAGTCTGAGGGGATGGACTGCATGCTTGGTAAATTTGCAGAGGTCATGAACTGTGCTAGAGGATAGGAAGATACATTGGAGGGCAGGGATAGGGTCCAGAGTGGCCTAGACAAATTGGAGGATTGGGCTAAAAGAAATCTGGTGAGGTTCAACAAGGACAAGTACAGTCCTACAACTTGCAACAGAAGGATACCAAGCATTGTTACAGGGCTGGGGGCTGACTGGCTAAGCAGCAGTGGAGTGGAAAAGGACCTAGTGATTACAGCAAATGAGAGGCTGAATATGAGTCAGTGTGCCCTTATAAAAAAGGTGGCTAGTGACATATCAAGGTGCATTAGGATTAGCATTTTCTGCAGACCTGGCGAACTCATTATGTATATTATCCCCTTTCATTTAAGACTGGTGAGGCCATATCTGCAGTACTATGTCCAAGTCTGGGCTCCACCAGTACAGTAAGAATGTGGATGCACTGGACAGGGTCCAGCAGAGGGCAACCAAAATGATTAGGGGGCTGGAACACATGATCTTTGAGGAGATGCTGAGGGATTTGGGCTTATTTAATTTGCAGAAGAGAAGAGTAAGAGGCAATTTGATAGCAGCCTTCAACTTCCAAAATATATTGGTGAGCCAAGCCATCTTCAAAAAGGGTACCCAGTTCACACGTTCTCTCAAAATTGTTTTTCATTTTAATACTAAAGTTTCCATTATTATAAAAACTATTCCCTTCCCCTTAACTAGTCTGTCCTCCACCTTTCAACTTCTCTCTTGCTCAAAACTCACTGCAGACTGACAAAACAATTCAATGGACACTTAATACTCTGTCCAAGCCTTTTAAGCAAGACAGAGGTTTCGGAAGCTTTTCAACGTCTCTCCTTAGAGAGGTTCTTTTCTCCTTAAGATTGCCACCATAAAATTACTCATATAACAGTAATTATAACCAAAACAAGAGTAAGAACTAAAAGACTGGCTTTAAAACAAAAACTAACAATTTGCTTGGTATCACTATTGATGGATTGTCATATCATGAACTAGGTAAGAAGGGTTGATCTTAGGTGCTGAGGAGAAATCAAAAGTTAATATTTACGTCCCTGGAAAGCAATCTTCTTTATTCAATCAGTCCCTGGTCTGCTGGTCAGCCTTATTTCCTAGGCAACCAGCAATTCTTTGCTGTGGTCACAGATTACCATTCTCCAGCAGTCCCATGGGTGAGACAGCCTATGTGTCTCTCTTGACCTTGGGGACAACCACTCTCACATTCCAAACCAGTTTCCCCCCCCCCCCCCCAATTACTTACTTACACACACACACACACACACACACCCCTCCCCAGGATATTGGAGACTTTTTGCATTCTCTAAGAAACGGGTCACTAAAGAGACAAAAAGACACCAGTGATAATTAATAACCTCTTTAGAACACACAATGACCTAGTTTAGATATTATGCCTCACAGAACATGTAGTCTTAATACCTAGCTGCAGTCCGACCCAGTCTCTGAAGTCTTTCTGACCCTAATTTGTAGTTCATGACAAGTCTCAAAGCCCTGAGTCAATTTTTTTAAAAAGCTATGCCTCACCTGATTCTTTGTCCTTCCACTATCAATTGTAAATACGTCCACTTTTTCTGTTCTCCCTCACAATTTTCAGGCTAAAACTGTTCTTTTTCACATCCATCTTTCCTTTTCTTTACTCATGTTGTGTCCCCTTTTACTTATTTGTTCAATTTTCCTTTCATTCTTTCTGTCCCTGTTTCACAGTCCTAATGTAGACTACTTCTCCATACGTGCACCCTTGTTAATCATTTACGTTCCCTACATACTCACTGACTTTCCACCTCTTCTCATTGCCTCCCCTACACTAGAAGAGAATAATATTTATGAAGCACTAGACTAGACAGAACCAAGAAGCTGTGCACTTTGAAAACGAGAGAACTGAAGGCTTCACACAGAAGTAAAACGATTCTAGTTAAGCCTGTTCACTAAAAAGGCTGCTCTGTTATTTGCTTATTCATTTTATTTTAAAATTCTTCTCCCTCCAACATAGTCCTTATAAAGGAGTAAACCTTTGTTATTTGCACTTGAAGGTGTTTAAAACTGACCTATTGAAGGCAAACTGACGGAAAAATAAGATGAAAAAGTATTCTGTCACAACCACTACTCTAACACAAAGTATAGCTGCTAATATTTTTATTAAAAAAATTAAAAATCACCTCTAAGACCAATCACAAACTACTTCAAGCCCAGAAAACAGTTTTCACAAACTTACTAGATGTAAAAAGAGTATATTCTGAGCTTCCCAAGATAACCTTAAAATACAGGAATCACTACCAGACAAATTATTAAAAGTAAAAAATTGTTAGATTTAAAACAGGTTTCTTTACTAAAAGTTATGCAAACTAAAACTAGTTGAACAAAACTGTCAAGACAGAACAGAATATATTTGCATTATGACGTGCATAACTGATGGTAAAAAACTGTAGTCAAAAACAGAGAAAAATGTGTTGTCAAAAAAACATCATATAGATTTAAATTATCAATTGCAGTTGATCTTGATTTTAAGTACTGCAGCATAAAACAGGATCCAAGTGTAATTTTTTTCTGTACGTTAAGTCATATGGTCCATATGAGTCAAAAATGACACTAAAGTTGCTATATGCTTCAAACAAAATCACTTTTAACACTAACAAAAAAATGGGCTTACTTGTTTCATTTTTCAAAACCTTAGTGCATTTTGATTTCAGGTGTACATTACCATGCTGAGCTACAAAAAGTTGGTGTATCCACAGAGTGGATACAGCATGAAGGATAAGCCATAACTGTCACTTAACGCATATTTTCCTCTATCACTCATGCTGCTAGCACCTGATCCAAAGTTCCATAGGAGCAAATCAGAAGTTGGAAAACTACTTTTTTATATTTTATTTTAATCATGTTGCTATTGTAATACGTGAAGGAAAAGTGAAACAATTATGGAAGAGGAATAAAGGTTTCCAAATCAAATATGCCAAAGAAATCCATGCAAATTGAATATAGGAAGCAAAAATAAAAATATAATTTTCATTATTAATCTTCCTTGCAGCCTTGTACAACAGTTTGAAATTTTTCTTTAAGAATAACGGATAAACACCTTTCATTGATTAGTGCTGAAACTATGGTATTGGACACTAGAAATATTGAATCAGTCTACTTCTGGGGCCCTCCTAAAATCAACAGGACAACAGAACAGCCTGAAGCCACACCACAAGAATATTTGGCTCTCAGGCTTTAAATCCCCAGTTTATGGAATTCTTTTCACCTTGACAAAACACATTGTGAAACTGCAGTCATTAGTATTAAAATGGAGCTATTAATACTATACTAGACATTCAACTATCAGCTGTTCGAAATTAAATAATCCAGACACTGCAGAAGATGGGCTGGACTAAACACTACAGGCCATTTCCAACTGAAAGGTTGACTATGTAATCCTTGTTTATTATTAGAACTTACATCCATTCATCACTTCTAATATTAAGCACCTTAAAACTCTGCTCCAAAATATGAAAGGGTAGTTTAATTCTAAGGGTATGTCTACACAGGAAACTTGGAATAATGGACATTATTTGAGAGCATCTGCAGCGCAAAACCACTATTTCCAAATAATTTCAAAATAGCTGACAGCCTATTTCAAATTCTGTAAATCTCATTCTTTTAGGAATAGTGCCCATTCTGATATAGGTATTTTGTAATAGGGGCTTTATAGACAGGGAACAGGATCTATTTCAAAAGAAGCTATTCCAGAATAGCTTATTTGGAAATAACACTGCTGTGTAGACATATCCTATTTCTGATTAGCGTCCCTAGAAATGCTCTAAACCGAAACAGGCTCTATTGTGTATGCACACACTATTTCAGAATGAGTATTGCTTATTTTGGGGCTTCCCTGTAGGGTGGACACATTCTGGAATAACTCTAGTGTAGACATATCCTATGGCTAGGCCTATATCTATAATAGAAAGTTTTGTAGATAAAACTTGGTATTGTCAACACAACTTACGGAACACCAACACTCAAAACATGTTTTGTCTATAGAAACTGTTGACAAAGAAACTGCATACACACTCCAGACGGCCCTTGTGTCAACAGAGCGGGTCGAAAGATTGATTCGCTTTTATTTGAAGATGCAATCTGTCAACAGAAGTTTTGTCAGAACAACTCTGATGACACTTCTGTAGACAGATGCTTCTAGTGTAGATTTAGCCTAAGAGTGCACTGTAAAAAAAATCCAGAAAGCACACCTGTTATCAGAGTGACATTTGCTAGTTCTAGTCACAAGAAGAGCCAACACAGCTAAAACTGAGTGTGCTATATAGGTTGTTAAATCCAGTGCCTTTATTTATTTATTTATGTTGAGCAGGGCCAAGTCCTAGAGCCCCCACCTGTCCCATGGTAGAGCAAGGGCCGGAAGGCTGCCATATGGCTGGGAGTCAGAACCCCTGTGGCAGAGTGGGGCTGGGAGATGGAGCTCCCCCAATCCCTCCTTTGGCAGCCCCACAAAAAGCACTGGTTAGCTCTCATTCATCGACACAACTGATTAGTAACAGAGAGAAAGCTGTGCTAGTCTGTACACTATCAAAACAAAAAAGCAGTAAAGTAGCACTTTAAAGACTAACAAAATAATTTATTAGGTGAGCTTTCTTGGGCAGACCCACTTCTTCAGACCATAGCCATACCAGAACAGACTCACTATTTAAGGCATAGAGAACCAAAAATAGTAATCAAGGTTGACAAATCAGAAAAAAAAAAAAAATGATCCAGGTGAGCAAATCAGAGAGCAGAGGGGAGGAGGGGAAGAAAGTCAAGAATTAGATTAAGCCAAGTATTCAAAAGAGCCCCTATAATGTCCCAGAAAATTTGCATCCCGGTTCAAACCACGTGGTAATGTGTTGAATTTGAACATGGAAGAGTTCAGCAGTCTGGATGCAAATTATCTGGGACACTATAGGGCCTCTTTTGCATACTTGGCTTAATCTAATTCTTGACTCCCCCAACCCTCTGCTCTCTGATTTGCTCACCTTGATCATTTTTTTTTTTTCTGATTTGTCAACCTTGATTACTATTTTTGGTTCTCTATGCCTTAAATAGTGAGTCTGTTCTGGTATGGCTATGGTCTGAAGAAGTGGATCTGTCCCACGAAAGCTCACCTAATAAATTATTTTGTTAGTCTTTGAAGTGCTACTTTACTCCTTTTTTGTTTTGACGGACAGAATTGTTTACCAAGCTCCAATCAGTTAAACCTATGTAAACCTATTTAAGGCAAAGAGGTTAAAAAAAGCCTAATTTGAAGACAATGGAGTAACACAACTGAAGACAAAAATCTCTTCTACAGAATTTTTATTTCTGGCCATGGTGAGTAAAAGGTAAAGAACCCAACTTATCCATCCCACAGAGAAGGCAGAGTTTTTGGGCTGCCATTTTGAAAGGAAGATTCTGCCTATCTATAAACCAATTATATTTGACAAGGAAACTGACGTACAAACATGGCTTCCCACGATGGCAGTTTTGCAGAGTATCTTCAAATTAGTTTCTATGCTCTAACACACAAAACAGCAAAATTGGTACAAGAGACAAACCTTGTAAAACAACTCCCTGATTTATGAGTCTATTCTAAAGCATCCTCAGAACACATACAAGTCTGCTCCACCTTTATTATCCATAAAATTACCTATTTTTGCAGTCCATTGAATGGTCTCTACAATACTGCTTCCATGGGTAGAATCTAAAATGGAACAAACGAAGCAGACAAGTTATAGGCAGCTATATGTGCTACAGAAAAACAATCTTCAGGACAGATTTATTTTTTAAAGAAACAGGAGGATATAAACTAAGAGGAAAGCAATTTAGCACCAAAGATTGAACTAGACAATGGTGGACATACAATCACCTTTGGCTGGGTAGTGTTGAGGAAAAGCCTATGTTGCCCATACAAAAAAGACTATGTACTTTCAAGAGAGACTGCTGAACTAGTCTCTGTAAACTTCTCATTTGGAATTCGTCCAAAAATGCTACAGTTTCTACAGGCTTGAAAAAAAGAGTATTAAAAACCTTACCATGTTAGTGACAAAACAGATCACACCTAGATATTTAACAGATAACTAACGGAAAAATATGATGGTTACTTTACATCCATATTTTGATTTCCTTGTTTTCATCCAGTTTCAAATGTGAGTTTCTAGCTTTACAATCATTCCTTGTTTAACGAGCACTTTAAAACGAGGGACATACATACCTACATTTGTTCACAAAACAAGTGAACTTCCCCCACTTATACGAGCCAGCCGTGGGGTCCCTGGATGGGGGCGGGGAGACCCACAGCCCTGTGGCTGGAGCCTTCTCCCTCCCTCCATCAGACATGCAGCCATCTGACAGCCCTGTGGCTGGGGGAAGAGAGGTTCCCAGCTCCTGCCATTCTGGGGGAGAGGATACTGACCAGCCCTGGTGGTTCCTGGCTCCCCTGCCCTTACAGGAAAATCTGAGTTATGCAGGGGTTGCAGGAACAACCCCTGGGTAACTCGAGGATTTACTGTATTAGTCCCCCCTCCCCGGTTGCAAACTTCCCCCAGCCTTAGCCCCCGCCAGCAGCCCCCAAACACCTCCAGCCTTAGACCACCACCCCCGCCCGCAGTCCCAAACTGCCCCCGGTCTTAGACCCTCCCTGCATCCCTAAATGGCCCCAGCCTTAGACACTCCTCCTCCTCTGACAGCTTCTTCACTGTGGCTGCTAGGCTCCCCCAGCCCTCCTGCTCCCAGCAGGTAACAGTCATTAAAACCAATTAACTCAAGTGTTAAGCTTTCAGCACCTAGGCATAAGGTAATTGCTATCCCTAGGGAGAGAAACAGCTGCTGGAGATGACAGCTCTCTCTATTGATAGGTATCTGCCTGAGGCAGCAGTATTAAGAAACTGCAGATGGCTTCTTTAACAGCCACATATAGCTGAGGACCGCCCAGCTGGTGACCTTCAGCAAATCTAATGGGACCCGTGTTTGGGTCCGGACCTTAGGCTGGGAATCCCTGCTCTACATACATACCGTACATCCTATTTCTGGTGCCAAACTATTCAAAATACATCAGAAAAGTACCTAAACTCAACTGGTTTATATCAAGTTACAAGCACTTGGAACAAATTGGAGACTTTTACATGTATTTCAATGGGAGTTTAGTGTCATGTGTTTTCACCTTTGAGCAGAAATTTCAGAACCAACTGTGCTCATATAGTGAGGGATGAGTATTTGTATTGTTCCAGTTTGAGACATATAGCATGTGACAAATGCAATACAATGGAAAGTTAAACTTCCATTAAACAAAAATTAAACTTATTTCATCATTAAACAGGCAAAGCACTGTATATAATTAAGCATGACTTTTTAAATGGACTAATAGCTCGCTCTCTAAAACAAAGCTAATAAAATTCAACCAAAAATAGTTATCAGCTGCAACAAGGTGAATTACTATTCTGTACACAATATATTTAAAACTAACAAATGCTAACTGCATCAAAGGATACATATTAATAGCACCAAAGTACATTAATCCAGTTAACGTAAAATTAATATGTAAAATTAGTCAGACTACCTAATAAGAATTTCTCCATGTTACCCAATTCCAGTAACAAGCATATACATGAAAATCTAATTAAACCACATGTCCATTTATTGATTATAATTATCAGAGTTAAGTGCTGCCTGCTTCAGAACTAAGATCAGAATTTTGCAGAGCAATTGTTATTATAACTTGAAACAACTGTGCTGTACTCAATTGGATTAGTTCTTCCACTGCTGTGTTGTTCTCTTATTTAGAAATATATTATGACTGAATGTATATGTGAATTAAAGATTTTATTGAAAGTTAAACAGTAATGACAGTAAGTGTGCAGTCAGCTAAAAAAGCAGATGACCTTCATAACCACACGCAGACAAAATGTACCTTTTTTTTTAAAAAACTTTTTTTTAACTTATCAAAAATGCAAGACTCCTGCATGATCGTCAGTAATTTAGTGGGCACATTCATTTTTGCTTTAATTGATTGCTATCTGCCTCAAGATAAAAGTCTATTCCTTTCCTCTGATGACTACAGAACAGTTTTGTGCATTCTTTCAGGACAAAGCACAGCTGATCTTGCAGATTTGCACTTCACTTTATTAAGAGCACTAACACCACATTGGCACCTATTTCTAAAGAAAACCACTCAGTTATTACTGGAAACCCAACTTTTCAACACTTCAGTTTGCGTGATCAACTTTGCTCTACATTACTAAAAACCCTAAAACAGAATGCCATTTACACCTCATTTGCTCTGCACTAATGTAAAGCACACATTTCAAGACCAAAACAAAAAGCAGTAAAGTAGCACTTTAAAGACTAACAATATAATTTATTAGGTGAGCTTTCATGGGACAGACCCACTTCTTCAGACCATAGCCAGACCAGAACAGACTCAGAGAACCAAAAACAGTAATCAAGGTTGACAAAACAGAAAAAAAATTATCAAGGTGAGCAAATCAAAGAGCAGAGGGGCAGGGGGAAATCAAGAATTAGATTAAGCTAAGTATGCAAAAGAGCCCCTATAATGTCCCAGAAAATTTGCATCCCGGTTCAAACCATGTGTTAATGGGTCAAATTTGCCTTAAATATTGAGTCTGTTCTGGCCTGGCTATGGTCTGAAGAGGTGGGTATGTCCCATGAAAGCTCACCTAATAAATTATTGTTAGTCTTTAAAGTGCTACTTGACTGCTTTTTTGTTTTGATAGTATATAGACTAGCATGGCTCCCTCTCTGTTACTATTTCAAGAACATTATTACATGTTTACTCCTTCAACATTTCAACTGATGGAATGCACCTGAATGAAAATCTATGCTTAGAGCCTCTCTCCTACACTGTAAAAATGCTTAAAGATGAGAGATTAGGAGACTCCCTTCCCTGAATTCCACCGATACAAAACTAAAAACAAACTTTTTAAAGAACAACGTCATTGACGCATTTTAGTGTAAAATCTTTCTTGGGGGGAAAAAAATCATGCAGCTTCCCATCATATACATTTTAAGAAGAGAATATATTTGAATCAAAGTCATCTAAAACAATATTCTTTGCAATGGTGGCTAATTTTCTCTGTTACAAAGTGACTCACCAGCTGGTATAATGTACTATGGCTAGATGCATTACTGCCAGATTTTCCCCCCCCTCTGTTCACCTGTTGTCCTGATCCACTGATAGTCCCTTTAGTCTCGTGACTTGGCTCTTCAATCAGGTCACATTTGGCCTCATCCCTTTCAGGGCAAGATAGTGTTTTCTCCCAATAATCATAAATATCACACCAGGATGGCAGTCCTGGTCTAGGACCAACAATCTTTCTAGACCTTTATGTGTTGAGTCTTTCAGCTAGTTTTCCAACTGAGATTACAGGGAAATCCAGTCCACCCATCCACTTTGCGTTCTGATCCAGCTACCCGTATAGAATTAGTTTTAGAGTCTGGTCAGACATCCATGTACTACTTCCAGTGATGCTCCACCTTCTTCTCAGAGGGTTCATATTCTCATTGGGGGTCTGCTCCAGAGCTAAACCCTTAGTCCCAATTCTCTAGGCCACAAAGGCAGGGAAACAAAGTTAGTATAAATGAAGCACCAACTTCTGTCCACCAAAACGCTCCAGCAACGTATCCTACTGTTCTGTACTCACAGACAACAAAAAGGTAGCATAAGCCTCCGCAGTGCTCCCTTCTGAGAGACAAAGATGAGAGGTCCAACCATCTCCCCAGGCTGTCCCCCTGCTGAACTGCATGTCTCTTTTTTTAAGATTCTGCGACAAGATTGGCATGGCTTGCAGGTTCAGGACTGAGCTGCTCTTCAACCACTCATTGCCTTCTGTGGGTTTGACTGTCCCACAATACCCCTCCATAAACCAAGAGAATTTCAGATAGATTTAAAGTGTATTTTCACCTTTTCACCAAAGATGCCATTTTGACTGACAAAAGAGCATTATGTTAATTTGCAGTAGGTAGACATTATCAAGCAAATCCTCTGGAGCAGCCAACATGTCAAACCAGGTAAGGAATTGCCATTTTAAAATCTTTAATTTGTACAGAAAAAAGGCCACAAAGGAAAAAAAAACATTAAAATATTCAAGATCTGGTTTAAAAAATGCAGCCAGTCAGGTTTCAGAATAAAATGTCATGCTTATCTCATTTTATAAATACGGTGCATAGAAATCATAGCAAGATGCAGATTTATACTGCTCTGCTTTTCAACAGTATTGGTTCTGAAACCGGCAGGCACAAGCTGGGGAGTATCAGCAGCAGCGATGCATACATCAGCAACGGACCTTGTGTACTCTGCAGCCAAGTACTATATACCTACCAGTGTGGACCAGAAGCAAAACAAACTTACTGATGTCCAACTAAATACTGAAATGCAATTATTAGAACCCTCTAGCTGACCTCAAACCTTAGCTGCCAGCATCATCACACTGCTCCTGCATCTACAGCAAACTCTTTCATATGCAGCAGCCTAGGGACTGGGAGGTTGTTGGATATTCAAATATTCTGGAGAAAGAGAGGTATCCCTAGCAATGCATAACAATAAAGAAAAACAAGATTAGATATTAAGACAAACAAAAATGTATGCAGAGTATTTTATTTACCAACAGTAGTACTATACACTAAACTTTACTGTATTTGCAGTATTTGTATTTATCTCCACTCTACTATACCATACTTATGGAAAACATAACTAAAATGTACTTAGGGTTAAAAGGCCGGTTATCTGAGAGTTCCAGATGATAGAATGACAGATATGAAAGAGTTTGCTGTATTTGCTGTGATGCTGTAACCCTTCAGGAATTCAAAAGTATCAAGGAAAGTGATCCTCTTTCCATCCACTAGGCCCTTACAACATCCCTTATCACATAGGCCTTTTAAGACCTACACATTTGTTACCTTCAGCAACTCAACTTCAACCCTGAAGAAGCTTGGAAAGCTAAATTAAGTTCACAAGAAGTCCCAAACACCTTGTGAAAGACCTGATACAGAAGATCCCTGGCTTCAATCTCCCACAAAGCTCATGAGCAAACCCACATAAACTATGGGAGTTGCAAATACTTGCAGTACAAATGGAAAATTAAAGACTCTCCAGCATGTGCTTGTGGTTGCCCAGAAGAGACCATGGAACATATAACAACTCAAACACACCAAAAGGGCACCACTGTAAAATACTCTGCTAACCCAGGCACAATTATTGGTCTTAACCATCTGAATGTAAAATTAAAGTTGTTGCTTTACATTTACTTCAGCCATATAAAAAAAAAGTATGACAGTTTCAATTGTACCTGTTTCCAAGGTTTCCTTTTTTTCACACTAGACCTTCCCCCCAGATTATTAAACTGAGGCACAGAGTGCAATTGTGATTGATTTTCAATTATTATTGTGCCAGTAAATTTTTACATAATCCTTAGAAAGGATAGGTGTTCACACTTAAACTAACGATGTGTCAAATAATTTACAAACAAAATAAAGTAATAAGGGGAAATATTTTAATGCAAGATCATAATTAACAGTGCCTGAAATAAATCAAATGACAGAAATACAGATTACCCCATACATTACTACAATGGGAATGACCTAAAACACATCAACAGAACAAAAAACCAACTGAAATACTGCTCACATTACAAACCTAATGTAATGCTTATTCTCACAAAGTTATACTAAAGGACAGCCTCAATTGTTCAAAATGAGACTCAGTTAGCATATAATTATTATGCTGGAGTGAATAAAAACTTTGCCTATGTTCTCATATATACAAATGTTTAGATAGCATTTATTACTGCACTCTCATTTCAAGTGCTGGCTACTACAGGAATACGGATTTATTTCAAAATTTAAATTCTCTCTTTTCTGATAGGGTCCTGTTACTTAGGACAGAGTCTATTTAACATTCTTTCCCCCATTTGTCTGCTCCTTCTGTAGCGTGAACTCTCCTCTGAACGTTACCTCTTATCTGCTTATTGAACACGAGTAAGACCAAAAAGGACTCCATGCGCTGACACCCGCTGGCAACATTATTGAGCCCTGTATCCAAGACTCTCACTCAGCAGTATGCATGTCCAACTACAACACTGTACATGCTGCTTTTCAGGAGTTGCACACTGTAATACACGAGTTTAACATACTTTTACTGCTCCAAGCCATTAATTAAGAGATAAAGGAAAACATACTACCAGATGCAAATTCTACTGATTTCACAAAGCAAAGTGAGGACTTCCTCTTCAAGAATACACTCCACACTCATAAACCTCTTCTGTAACAATACCACTTAGATTTTAAACAAACATGAATAGTAGGAAGAAGCACAAAAGTTTAAACAGTAGCAATAACAGTATGCTATGAAGTCAGAACATGCTCTACAAGTCCCTACCACAGTTTTGCAACACATGCATTCCATGCTCAGTACGACCACATATTCCTAATCCAAAATTATGTTGGCACAAATAGATTCTGCTTTAAGTAAGAAATGACCTTCATCGGATAATTATTAAAAAATTATTACTGCACTCCAAGGTGGCAAATTAATCTGACATTCTTGGACCCTCAACATGTTTAAAAAAAAAAAAAATCAGACGAGAAAATCTATTTGGAAAACAAAAACAGAGAGTTTAATTAGAGCCACTAACCCTAATAATAGGGCCCTACCAAATTCATGGCCATGAAGAACATGTCACGTACCATATCTGGTATTGTGTGTTTCTACTACAATGCCATGGTCTCGAACACACCAGCCGCATGTGATTATTTTGGCAGCTCAGTGTGGCTTGTTGGCTTGAACAATAAATATATTTTCAGAACAATATGGCTAGTTCTGTATACAGTAGTCACTATAGTGCTTATTACTTCAGAACTGGTTGGACACCATGGCTATCCTGATTTCATGGGAAAGACCAGCATTTCTCAAAGTGGGCATCCTGACCCAAAAGTCGGGTGGTGTCTGAAGGATATTTTAGGGGGTCACGGAATTGCCATATCATGCCACCTTTATCTCAGTGCTGTCTTCAGAGCTCAGTGACCAGAGAGCTGTGGGCTGCTGACTGAGGGCCCTGCTCTCCACACAGCAGCACAGAAATAAGGGTAGCAGTATCGCAACATCTCCCAACACCACACACAATAACTTAGCAACCCTCTCTACTTCTTTTTGGGTCAGGACCCCTACAATTAAGACACCATGAAATCATAAAATGTATTAATCTTAAAAACCTATGATGGTGAAATTGATGTAAATGGATCATGTGTTTAGTAGCGCCCTACCTATGAATTACTAAACTCTTCAATTCTCTTGGAGACAGTGGTAAAGAGCTAAAGTTATTTAGTATAAAAAAAAAGTGTCTCCCTGATGAGGATAAAAAAGAGGATATCAGAACTATACTACTTGCATATGCACAGAGAACACAAGGATATATTAACAAGTTGGGAGCAGCTGGGTAGGCAGCCTTAGGTAGGGAGGGGCACTGGGTGGCAGACGGCCATAGTTGATCCAGCTGGGAGAACCAGGGGCTGGAGCAAGCAGGTGGCAGACCAGCTGCATTCCCCACTCCCTGGGAATCCCATGATTTTGACTTGTGCTTACCTCACATTAACACAAGTTATGCGCAAATCGAAATCGCACATCAGGGGTTTACTGTATTTTGCATAGCTAGGAAAACCAAAGCAACGAAAAATGCCCAACTTCATGGGGAATTAATAAAATAAGCAACAATGGGGCACAGGATCTAGGTAGCCTCACCATCTTCTGCTTTAAACACTAAGTTGATCTTGCCTCCCTTAACAGAATCAGATCAAGATTTCAACAGGCTGGACTCCCTGGATCTTTTGTGATGTAGGTTTTAATACCCTCTAAATGTATGAGTGAAAGGAAAAAAAAAAGTAGCTTTATTAACTAAACCATTGGTATGCCCAGGGCCTACAATTCCATTACTGAATTAGAGATCAAAGGAAAGGTCATCCAGAAGATTAGTACTGAGAAAGCCTACCAGCTATGATTTATTTTTGAAAGTGTATTATTAGATAAACTCTAGGCATGCCTCTGACAAAGTGGGTCTTTGCCCATGAAAACTTAAGCTCCAAAAAAAACACACACACACACACACACACACCCCTGTCAGTCTATAAGGTGCCACAGGACTTCATATAATTTAGACAAATCTGACTACACTATAGAGGTGTAGTGATTTCTGAAGAAAAGGAGATTGAAAATGACAGATAAGTGGAATGGAGACTATTCTAACAATTTCCTTGCTGTACCCAAGACACTAAACAAAATGTATCTAAATTCTTAAGTATTTCTTAGATGGTCCTTCCATCCAGGGAAGGGAAGGAATGCACTGAGGTATCAGAGTGCAAGAATTAGGATCTCATCTGTGAGCACAGCATACTCAAAGACTGCTCTCAAACTCATGAAATTCTGGAGAGGATAGACTACACACAGACGGTCCTGTGCTCAGGATTAGAGCAAAGCAACAAGAAGCATGGTATCTTCTGCCTTCATCTACTAAAAAGCCATGTGATTTTTCTATGAAAGTTCTAGAATGAGGTCACCATATTTATCCATCCGTAACGGTCAAGCATAATTACAGGGACTCTATTCTGACTGATTTATTAAAAATTCAGTCTGCTATGAAGCAGAGTTCCTCTGATTCAAAACAGCTAAAACAGAGAATATAAGATTTCCATTTCAGAGTTACAATAACTTCTCAAACTAGCATACTGCTGCAGAAGATTATTTGATGAACAAAGTTTATTTTTTAAAATGAATCCCTTTATAAAATGTTCCCAGTTCAAATTTGGCTATTAAACTTTATGGAAATAGTAATAAGAACCAATAGGTTGCACATTCAACCACATGCTCAGAACTATATGGTGGAGTGGAATTATACCCCAATCTTTTACTCTCAAAACTCAAGTTTAAATACTGAGGAAGGTCACAAGCATAAATAAATTTTGTAATCTCTTCCAAAAACCTTATGAACAACTCTGTCTCCAACTGCAATGACGTCATGAAGGAATTACTGCTCAAGGAAGGAACAAGCTGGCCATGGAATAGCAAAGCCTTGTGTGAATATGCCACACTCCCCAGGCAAGGAAAGTTACACTGACATAAGCATCTGTGCAGACTCTATGTGGAGAACAGCTTCTCCCACCAACACAGCTACTGCCTTCCAGGGGGGTAGTCTTGTTATGCCAACAGAAGAGATCTCTCCCATCAACATGGACTATTTTTAACAAACATGCTAGTGGCATAACTTTTTGAAGAAAAAAAGTTCAATTATTTAAATGCCACATTGTGTGCTAAATTCTGATATTTAAACAATCATTCATTGTGCTTAAAAGCCTACCCTTTTTTCCCCCAAGGTGCAGACATGGTTATAGAAGACAGGAATTTCACAGCACAGCTATCACACTCCTGCCCATAATATGCATAGCTATAACCAGTACGGATTTTAAAATCTGAAGCAGTTCAAAACTACTAATCAGATGTTTTTAAATCATTTAACTATTCAATATAGGCATGTTTAAAAAGCATTACAGTAGTTGAATAATATTCATTACTAACTAGTCCTCTGATTTGTAAAGCATTTTGCTCCCATTCCACTTTTGTGAGTGAAATCGTATTACCTCTTTAAATTTGAAGTATTTTAAATTTTTTAAAAACTGAAACGGGTTAAAAAAAACACAACAGAAGTAAAGTTGAGGCCCTCTTTTGAAAGGAAGTTTCCCTTATAAGTTTGTAGAGGAATACCCAAAAACCAAATCATCATACCTCATACCAGATTTGACTAGGTATGGGACTATTTCATTCCTTAGGTATCAATTATAGCAGTCATTACATATCCAGAATTAGAATATGCTATGAGTTATAATGAAACACAAGAAGAATTTCATAACCTAAAACCATACTTTGAATTTACTAGTCAGTGGCCAATACAGAAGACAAGGGGAAATCCAACAATTTCCCACAGATTGAGGACAGCTGGGCTGGGGAAGACTTCTCATCCACCCGAAAAAAACACTCTACTTTAGCCTCTAAACAGTAGCAGAGTGTGTGGAGACTAAGATGGATCTGCTATTCACTACCTTCCCATAGGCTCTATTTTTACATCCTGTTCCTCCCCGAGTAGTTCTAGACCTTGTTTCTGTTCAGAGTATTCATTAATTGTAAACAGTAAGAGATATTCTTGTCAATTTCATGGTTCTCATCAAGGTTCTAACAATAGCAAAACAAATGTCAAATTTCCCTGTCTTTGAGAAGGCTATTAGCAGCAAAGTCTTGCATATGCACTCAAGAAGACAAACAGTATATTTGGGATGCTTTCCCTTTTTCACAAACAAAAAAAAGAAGCTAATGTTTAAAATCAGCGAAGACTGATGGTTTAGCCCTCTAGTCCAATTCAGACATAGCATAGATGTTTCAGATCAGAAACACACTTCTCTCCATCCTACTACAGGTTGAACCTCTCTAATCTAGCATCATATGTCATCTTGCATGATTTTAGTTAGCTGGACAACCACTTATCATGGGTGTGGCCACGTTTCCTGCAGTCCCATAAAGTTTGTTAATGGCCACCAGGCCCAGCTCTCAGTGTTCTTTGCTGTTACTTAGCTATAATTTACCCTTGTCTTCTAAGAGCCCAGTAAGCAGTGCAGGAGTTGGTAATGCTACTACACAATACTGAGCGGCAGATTCTCTCATCCAGCACTGGTCAGGTTCTGAGGGTGCCAGAATAGAGAAGCTCAACCTGTAGCTCAGTACAACTGCTTCAACATTTCCAGGAAAACAGATATTTTTAAAAAAAAATTGCATTTGAACTGATGCTTAAGCTAAACTCACTTGTCCTCCAGAATGTTTATTTCTGCCTATTAAAAGGCAAACTCGTAAGGCACTATTACAGTGATGTTAGGCAATTAATTTCCATCTTCAGTTAACCATTTTATAAGTCACCCTCAACATAACTCACCATAATTGGAATACTAAAGTGGGCATATAATCTATTGCCAATTTAGTTACAAGAAAAATGGCAACCTGTCTGTAAAAGCTACCTTCAATAGATAAAGAAATACTACTTACATGTAAACAGAGAGATAGTCCTGCTAGTCTATATACTATCAAAACAAAAAAGCAGTCCAGTATTATTTTGTTAGTCTTTAAAGTGCTACTGGACTGTTTTTTTGTTTTGATAGTTACATATAACAATAGTTTTAATAAAGTGTAGAGATAATACTTAATATGCTGCTCCTATGAACAATGAAATCTTCAATGATAATTATATTTCACATTTGTTTGGTTTTTACACTTTTTAACCTCACTCAATTTATATCTAAAATTCTCTTCTCTCTGACTCTGTCATATAACAGTTAACATCTTACATATGTAAACTTAAAGCATCTGAAAAGAAAGCTTAAAGACTAAATATTGCTGCAAAATATTTCATTTTAGTTGAAGGAGGTGGGATTATTGTCATGTTAATCTAACTCCCGGATTACTATAAACAGTAGCAAGCCCTACAAAGTAGCAGTGATAACAAGATATTGATCTGCCATTTATAAGCAGATTATTTTCCTAGAAAGATAAATTTGAAACTCTTAGAAATGTCAAAGCTTCAACAGATGTCAGGGTAAGAGCAAATTCAATGACTATATTCCCCATTGATGTTCAGCCAATCCCAATTTTTTGGGGAAAGACATTTAGGTCCCTTCTCTCAAACATAGAAGAACATGCCTATTGTTGACTTATGCTACAAATTCCATTTGCTAGTTTGAGTAACTTGTACATTTTAGTATTAATGATGTAACAATTAGAAACAAATACAATCCTTCTGTAGCTTAAAAACAAGCCACAAATAATTACAAAATATTAGAAAGCAGCTCCCAAAGAGAAAATCCACAAGCAAGCATGAAGCCAACATTCCCCCTTCGAAAATTTTCAAGTCCAAGAAGACAGCATCTTTACAATCTTTAATACATGCCAGGCCTTGATTCCCTAGATTTGTGTTTAACTGCAGTAAAAATACAAACACAAGAGAAACTTCACAGGCACATATACCAGCCCAAAATAGTGAAAACTGAAGAGCCATACATCACAGCATTGGCAGATCCTCAAAAGATGTGTGCGCGCACACACAGACACAAAAAAGAGAGACTCCAGCAAGAGCGATTAAGGCTTTCCCCTCTCCACCCCAACCCCAAATGCAAATACATACCTGACTTCCAGAATACTTCCTCACACCAGCTCCAGCAAAGCAGAATAGCAACCCAACACAGGATTCCAATCAGCAGCAGCAGTGATTTTCTTTTTATAACAGAATGAAAGGATACAGCCTTAAAGCTCCAGTCTGAGTCCCAATGGCCAGTATCTTCTGAACAGGATCAAATGCCAAGGCTGAAGGCTGATAGGGGAAACCATGGCGTACAGTCTAACAAGTCACAGCAGTGTAGTAACAGTGGGTCAAGCAGCAGACCAAAAACAAAAAATCAAAACAGTGTATTAGGGAAAGGAGTTTAGTTTTAATTGCACTTCAGTCAGGAAATAAACACTTAGGAAGAAAGATCTGATGCAAAAGCCCTTCATCCTGAAGTCATTACAGAAAATTTCTGGTAGAGACTCTATTCATACATCCTTGAATATGAAATAGAAGGTGATTACTGAAAGCTGCATTTTATTTTTCCCTCCTTTCCTTAAAAAGCCACCCAACTATTCTCATTTCCCAAATTTATTTTGTCTTTCCTCCTTCTTGTTTATAGCTGTGTACAAAGCATTTGACAATTAAAATATGAGATGTTTCCTGGGAAGTTTGACAATGCAGCCAATATTGTGAATTAAACTATTACAAATCATTAGAACTGCTCTTCTGAGAGCTATCCTCATTTCTCTTAGACAAGGCACAGGGCATCCTCCCTCCAGGATAGCATTTTAAAAGAAAGTACATATTCCACCCCCACCATCAACACTATTTATTAAGCTATTAGAATGGCTACTTTTTTGACTAGTCAGGATTTTAATTAGTGCTTGTACAGTTATCAAATTAACTGTACTGTAAGACAATAACTGATTCAAATTAATTAACTGGGCTGTTTCATTGCATGAATCACTTTTCACATGAAAAAAATAAAATGACAATCTTGATCACAGCTGTGCCAAAGGGGGGAAAAATAGCCATACAAATACTAGCTTTTCTATTTTAAAGAATCAGATTTAAATTACAAATAAAAATATACGGATGATGGTGTACACAGGGATTTAACTTTGATAAGGTTAAACAGGCCGGCCTCTCAACTTTAAATGATTATGCAGAGTATTGCAAGGTATTACACTGCATCTGTAAACAAGGCCATTTAACTCAACACTTGTTTCCCCACCCCTCAGCCCCTTCCAGACCCTTTACCGTTTATAAATTGCTGGGAAAAAATGCATGTAACACTAGATAAAATGCAGTGTGTAGAAAGCAGCCCGAACAAAAAGTAAGCCCTGGGTGTTGTATAAAAAGAAGATGGGTGTTAATATTCAAATTACTTTATTGCTCTTGGTGCAGCTTTTGGATTAATTTGCTGCATCATCCTTTAATAAATGTACAAACCTCAATTGCTATAATCATACCATCAGCAAACAATAGTAACTTCTCTCCCACCTTACACTGGAAATATCAGCAGCGTCTACTTGATAACAAGCCCTAATAAATTCAACAGAAAGGTCTGCAGATATAAAAGGATCAATGCATTTCCAAATAAGGCAAAGGGCTAGGTCCTCCCATACGTCTAGTCCATCATAAGCAGTTTTCGTTCAAAGGCAACAGCAATCAGATGTGCATTATATATACACCCAGGTATCATTACACTCCTTGCTACTTTCCCCCTCCCCAGATTTTTTTTCCTGGACAGATACAGCTTTAGGTGCATGAAATAGCCTAGAAACAAGACAATCTAGAAATTGTCAATGGAAAGAAAAGATGATTCCCACAGAACACTCGAGCAAACCCTTTCTAACTCCCATAGCATTCCCTTCCCATCCCCAAAGAGCGGAGGGGTTTCCATAATTGTAGGTATTACAACCCAAACAGCCAAAAGCCTGCAGAGCCCATCATGGCTCCATGAGCTCCTCCACAGCTCCTGGCTGCAGGCATCACCTTGCAGAGCTGGAAGTGCTCGGACTGGAGCGTCTCCGGGATGTCGCTCTCCCGGTTCCCGGACTGCTGCTGCTGCTGCTGCGAGGAGGACGCCGAGGAGGAAGACGAGACCGCGGTCAGCCCGTCCAGCACCTTCCTGATGTTAAATTTCCTCATGGTCTCGGCGGCGTCTGCGCTCCCGACTCTTCTCCTCCCCGCGGCTCAGCCCCGGCTCGCGGAGAGCCCGGCAGCTCCTAGGCGGGAGACGATGTCCAAGCGGCTCTCCTCATTCACTGAGCCGGAGACCGGCTGCCGCCGAGCCCTGCAGCCGGCCAGGGAGGCTAGAGCCTAGCGCAAGGGGTAGCCGAGGGCGCGGCGCAGGGCTCAGCCTGGCACCAGCCAAGAGACCCCCGAAGGTAAATCCGCCCCCGCCGCCCGCTCCCCAGGCGACCCCCACTCCGCAGCTCCCAAGGCCCTAGAAGCGCGCTTGGCCCCACTCCGGGCCCAGCCCCTTGCCGACACCGCCGACTGCCTCGATATAGCTGCGACGTGACAGCGCCGGCCTCAGCCTCTACAGCCCAGCCCGCCTCACATCGCGGGAGCGCCGGCCGCACCGCTAGCCCTCCAGGTGCCCAGCCGCCGCCGCAGTCCCTGCCTTTCGCGCTCCCCCTCGCTCGGCTCGGCTCGGCTCGGCTCGGCTGGGCAGCCTTCGCGCCTTAGCAGCAGGCTGCTGGCTGCTGCTGCCGCGCCTGGCTGCCGGCCCGCCCCACCACCACCATGCTCCAGCCCCGCGCCTGCCGCTGCCGCTGCCGCCACCCCCTGTCTGGCCTCTGGCCCCGCAACGCGGAAGCGCCGCTCCCCGAGGAGCAGCTGCCGCTGCCTCCTCACCCACCCAGCAGCGGCTCTATGGCGCATGCGCTCAAAGGCCGCCAGCACCCGGATGTGCCCGGCTCTACTCCTCGCCTCTGGCCCGGGGGGAAGTTGGCAGGGCCCGGGAGGCCGCTGCCGGGAGCAGGCGCTGAGCAGCGGCAGAGCCGCCCGCGGAGGTTGCCCGTGCTTGTTGGGAGCGCTCTGCCAGAACACCGCTACAGCCACCGGCCGCCGCCTTGCTGTGGCACTGGGGAGCAGCTGGGAGGTGGCGGGGGACAGCGGTTCCTTCCCTCGCTGTCTGGGTAGTTCAGGGGCACGCACCCATCGTATAGCCATACCTGGGAGCTGTGGGGAGGCTGCTCACCCTCTCTTCATAATTCTCCCATCCATCTGGGGAGAGGGACAAGGACAAGGACCCCCCGCCCCCACCTACAGCTCTACAAACCAGGACTACCTCTGGATCCCAAGGGAGTGCTCCTTTATCCCTTAACTTCCTTATGTTCTTAAGGAGCAGCAGTCAGTCAATAGCAACATGATCAGTGGAAAATGTTACTGTTCAAATCCCTGTGAGCAGAATCGGCCCACAATTACAGCATAGTAGTTTTGACTAAGTATATCTATTTTCTTAACATTTCCTAGCCCGCCAATGAAGCACCTGTAAGGTAACCGTATGGAACAAGGCTTTGCCAAGAGGGGAAGCAGTGCCCTTTTTGATTTGGAGAGACTAGAAAAAGACAATTTCAAATTGGAAAAAAACTAATGGTTTATTCCTCAAGAATGGTTTGACCTTTCCCCAAAAACTTTCCTGAAACAACGGCCTTTGCCCTCTGATCAAGCCAAAGTAATATTCCAAGAAAAAAGCTCAAGCATAAGGGAAGCCTTAACTAGGAAGGAGCTTGTATTGCTCCACAACCAGTATAACATCTGAAACTTACTGTAAAAGTATTTACAAGGGCTGTCCATCCTCATTCCACAAGCCATATGCTAATCAAGGAAAGTAGGGAAACAGTTCCTTTTATAGGTGCTATTACACAACTGAACAATTTAGATGGGTGGAGCAGACTTACACCTTTCTTTGAAGTATTTCACACTGGCTGTTGTCAGATACAGAATGTAAGATAGACTGTCCATTTCTCTGTTGTTGTATGACAGTTTTTCTCTCTCACTAGTAGGGGGTCATATGCCCAGCGATGAAGAGTAATGTTGTTATCCTTGCCTCAAGAATTAATTCCTGCATTTTTTTTTTAAGTTTAAAAAAAATCTTCTGAAATGCCAATCACCCTCAGCTCCTCACTTGGTAAAGAAAGAGGAAGAATCTATTATAATTAAGACTAATGAGAAAAATAATTCCAGATAATAATTGCATACAATTTTGGTAATGTTAGCTTTGGCATTACCGATCTGTATCAAGAACATCTTAAGAATAGTGTTGGAATGGACCAACACATCACACTTGCAATAATGTCCATATTATACATAAAATAGCAGTTTATTAGGGAAAAGCACAATAGATTTAAGTGCATAGATTATATACATAAAAGGTTCCTTTTGGTCAATCAATGTGGCATAGCAATGGCAGTGCAGCTGCTATGTAACTTGGAGAGATTATCTCATGTTCTCCATGGCGCACATGCTCGCTTTCTCTCTGTCTCACACAGGCCGTGTCTACACGTGCCCCATGAGCTGGAATAAGGGGACTTCGAAGTAGGTGGGGTCCTTTTGAAAAGGAGCCCCGTCTGGACGAGACGCGCGGCGGCAAGGCGCGTCAATTTTGAAGCGCCGCTGCCTTCTGCATGCTAATGAAGCGCTGAATATGCATTTCAGCACTTCATTAGTAAACTTCAAAATGGCCATTTGCATGGCCATTTCGAAGTTTGGGGCACGTGTAGACGTACCCACACACACACAAACACTCTCTCCACCAGCCCCTGGGTTATTAACTCAGTAAGTCAGTTTGGAGCTGAATGCCAAGAAGTTTCATGTCATGTGAAAACTACAGATGGAATAATATAAGATAGCTCACATAGTTTTAAAAGATGGTTGACAGTCTTTAGAAAATCAAAGCAGATTCCTTATTACCTGTGAGAAGAGATGGGTGAACATTGGAGTTCCTCAGATCATCCTCAAAGCAGTGCTCTTACATGAGCCAAGAGATGACATAAATCTGTCGGAAATATTTAAGAGAAAGCTTAAACAAAGGCCAAAGTACAATTTGTATAAAAAGTTAAGGGTTTGTTCCTGTTTATAAAATAAATTCTGTCACTTAGGTAAAATATGTAGGTAGCGCCAACTTCTCTTTATTATCCACTGCTCTTATACATTGTTAGTCCATATTTTCAAATTTTAGTAGAATTTCCTCTATCTTCTGACAATTGTTTAAATTATAAACATTAAGCTGGAAAGGAAAATACTGTAACTTGACTTCTCTACTTGCATGGTAACATGTTCAGGGCATAATATTGCAAAGATTTATGCAGATAAGAAATTTTACTTTAAGGATCGGAGGGGTAGCCGTGTTAGTCTGGATCTGTAACAGCAATGAAGGGTCTTGTGGCACCTTATAGACTAACAGAAAAGTTATAAAAGTCTGATGAAGTGAGTCTGTGCTCACGAAAGCTCATGCTCAAAACTTTTCTGTTAGTCTGTAAGGTGCCACAGGACCCTTCGTTGCTGTTACTTTAAGGATGTTAGTCATTCTATTAAGCTCACATTGTGAGCCCTATCCCTGCAAA
The DNA here is from genome assembly GCF_033958435.1 of Carettochelys insculpta. Taxonomy (NCBI): domain Eukaryota; kingdom Metazoa; phylum Chordata; order Testudines; family Carettochelyidae; genus Carettochelys; species Carettochelys insculpta. The sequence continues at coordinate 97,271,912 of NC_134139.1, forward strand.
CACTTACTCTAGTCCTTAACTTTACTACTGTGAGCAATCCCTTTGAAGTTAATTGCACTATTCACCTGTTACGCCCTGATGCATCCTAGAATAGCAATCCACAAACAGAAAACCTGAAGCAGGTCATACAGGTGGGTTGTCAATCAGAATCTGTAACAACCAAGAACTGGGGAACTCAGCAGCAGTCTGAACAGCAGGTAGGTAGCAGCTGAACAGGAACAGGAAATAGGAATTAAAAAGACAACACGCATAGTAAATTACATGCTTAAGTGTTTGATGATTTGAAGCGTGTATAGCCATTTTTCCCTACTACAGTCACTTTCATTTCCTGATCCTCTCTCCTGTATGCCCTTCAGTTGAGGACTAAGTAAGATTTTTGGAGCAGAGATGGTGTTTTGAGTGCAACACCTAGCACAAGAGGACCCTGATTCTGACTGATGTCTCAGAGCTACTGTAATACAAATAATAAATGTTTATAACATATGCAGATGCTGCTATTTTCTTTTGTACTGCAATGCCCCTCCACCCCTCTCCCTACCTCCCCAACTCATGCCCTTCACCAACTAGACCCTGCTGCTTTCACTCCTGCTCCCATTGACTTTCATGGGACCAAGAGTAGGCTTTTAATTTTATAGTACAGCAAACATTCCTCTTATCTCATCTCTCTGGCTTAGTTGCAATATTTCAAAGCTTCCTCCCTCCCAGCTCCTCTTACCCAATAACCACATCCTCTCTCTGCAAATTAAACTGACTGTGTCCAACCTCCTCCTCGTGTCCTACTCAAGCATGTGCTCCCCAGTATGCTGAACTCTCTTGCCAATGTTTGGCACTGCAGTTCCATTCAGGGATATCATTGGTTATGGGGCAAGAGGGCAGTTGCCTCACCCTCTGAACTTGGTTTGTCCCCTCTCTAGAGTTTTCATAGGCTGATATGCTGCAGTGTGTCTTTTGCTCCCCATCACCCAACTCTGCAGGATATAATGTAATCACACATCATGCTGCATGTGCTCACAACAGTTCGACCATTCCATGCAAAATTTTTCTGAAACCATGTTCCTTACACAGCTGGAGAAGTGGCAATCAGACCCAGTTTCCTGAAACAGCTTGGGACTCACCCCAACTGCCACAGAACCTTGTGGCATGGTTGCTACGGCACCCTCTGTAGAAGTAAGCAGAATATTACTCAGCCTAACAGTAAATTTTAATGGGCCTTAGAATTTCTCCCTGTATTATTATGCCAGGTGGAGCCCTTAGTTTTACTCTCTTCAACTAACAACTCATTCAGCTACTGCCCTTGGAGAAGTAAGGAGTTCTCCTGTTCAATGATGAATGCTCCAGTCTTCAGAAACTTTATAGGAACCCAAACTTTCTTTTATCTCTACAATAAATCAAAGCTTTTTCCTCAGATTTTGTGTTCCTGGAAAAAAACTCTCCTCCTGTGGCCTTTTTATTTAAATCCCCAAACAGATAACTTTTAATGAGAACATTCTTTATTATGGGAAAATTCTGCTGTACTGGTCTAAATCTGATCTATTGCCAGGAGGTCAATGGATCTACTCTGGTTTTACATTACAGGTTGAACCTATCTAATCCAGAACTTTTTTGTCTGGCAGTTTCTGTAATCCAGCATGATTTTAATTAGCTGGACAACCACCTATTATGGGTGTGGCCAAGTTTCCCATAGTGCCATAAAGTTTGTGTACCGCCACCAGTCCTGGTTCTTAGTGTTCTGTGCTGTTATTTAGCTGTAATTTACCCTTACATGTCTTCTAGGAGCCGAGTAAGCAGGCAAGTGTTAGCAATGTGCTAGACGATATTGACTTCCTGTGGGCTGGCAAATTCTCTCATCTAGCACTGGTCACATCATGAGGGTAGCCAGACAAGAGAGGTTCAACCTGAAGTATATTAGAGCAGACCTTCATTCTACATTAGCACAATAACACTTTGATTCCATACTGCAGATTACTTATTTTAACTTTTGGCAGAAATTTTTATTTTTTTCTTATTACTTCACAATGGAATCTCATAAAAATACGTAATATTTTACACATTTGTCTTCAAAAATATCTTTGGTTTTCCTCTTTGCATATTAGTAAGAATACATATGGTTTTCTATTTGTATTGTTTTTTATTCCCTTAGTAAAAAGTATTGTGTAAACCTCAATCTTCTTTTCAGTAGATGAGTACCCTATCAATAAATGTAAATTATTCTGAAAAAAATACTTAAGACCCAGATCTCTTTTCTACCTTTTCTTCATTTCCAGTCACTTCTTCAGTTTCAAAAGCAGCATGTTCTGGTTTGATTCCAGACACTCCTTTAATTATATCAGGGTCCAAAGGAGTAATTTATTCTTCTGATTATCCAAATCTTCCTTGGCCAGTGTCAGGATTTAATTAATTTCTTCCAATATTGTTCTGACAATGCACAGCACTCGTCCTGTTGCTTATGTAGTCTGTTAATTTCTTCTTGCCTTCTATGTTCCAGTAAGCATGAGACCTGGCCAGAACAAATGCAGTCAGTTTTTCCTTTACTATTGCCTCTTTTAGTTTTTGTTTACCATTGACTGTAGCTTTCTAAGTGTTTCTAAGCCTTTTTAATAACTTACTTAATGGAAATCACCTACTGTGTTTAACATACACAATATTACTTTATAGTGGTTGTTTTCAAATGTTTTGGTTCACAGCCCCTGCTTAATCCAAACTCTTCTGCAGACCACAAGCCAACTGCCCATGATGAGGGTGTATATATCATGTTAGTTTATCAAACTTCATTTTAAAATAGTGAAATAATAATTTATGTTCAAAACAAAATGTTTCAACATCATCTTTATGGCAGTGAGGGGGAACCTTTTTTGGGTCAGAAGTAACAACCATCAAGGGCTAGATACACAAAGAGAATTTATACTCAGTGTTGCAATGCCTAACCTTAATTATGTATTCAGAATGGAACCCACAACATTGCCCTAGATGCCTAGGCTCCCTGTACAAATCTGGGGAAAATTAAGCACCTAGGAACAGGATCCACAAAAGCCAGCAAGGTGAAAACTGTGATGCTGCCTACAACAAGTGAACAAAAAATGCTAAGGAAAAAGATGGTCTTATCGCTACCTGAGAGTCACAGCTGTGAGCCTTGTACTTAGGCACCTAAACGATTTCTTGCAGAAAGCCATGATAGTAATATCGTTATAACAGTCAGGCCATTGATTAGTGCGCTCACTCAAAATGCAAGAGAATCAGATTAATAATCCCCCCCCCTTTGTTGGAGCAGCAATTTATACCTATTGTCTCCTACCTCTAAGGGTATGTCTATACTTACTGGAGATCTGTAGTGCAGCAGTGGAGCTACTGGGGGTTGATTTTAGCAAGTCTCAAATACAGTTCACACTCCCATTGACTCTGGTACTCCACTGGAATGAGATGCGTAGAGTAAGTCAACGGAAGAGATCTTCCCATCAACCCAGAGACCATCATGAGTCGACCAGAGCTATGTCAACTCCAGCTATATTATTCACAAAGCTGGAGTTGTGTAAGTGAGGTTGCTTTAGCCCCATATTGTAGCCCAGGCTCAGAAGCACACCCTCACTTCTGGGACACAGAATATTCTGATTGGGTTTCTCTGCCATTGAAACCATTCCAGATGTGAATACATTTTACATTTCTTGAAGATTTACCAGGTTCCTGCTCAGTCTTCTTTCCTCAAGATGTAACATCCTAAGTTCTTTTTAAACTTTCTCTCACAGCTCAGCTTTTAAAATCCATTTTATCATTGTTCTCCTCTAGACTCTCTCCAAGTTATCCACGTTTTTCTTAAAATGTGGCATCCAGAACTTGATACAGTAGTCCAAGTGAGGCCTCATCAGCATGAGTAAGGAAGGACACTTGCATCCCATGTCTTACATACAGCACTCCTGTTAATACAACACAGAATGATATTAGCTTTTTTTGCAGCTGCATCTCATTGTTGATTTATATTCAGTCTATGATCCACGATCAGCCCCAGATCCTGTTCCGTCCTAGTAGTGCCTAAACAGTTATTCCCCAGTATAGTAGTGTCTGATTTTTTTCAAAGTGAAGTACTTTGCACTTGTCTTTATTGAATTTCAGACCAGTTCTCCCAGTTTCTCAAGGTCATTTTGTATTCTAATCCTGTCTCCAAAGTGCTATCACTTCCTCCCATTTTAATTGTACAGACATATTGTACCCATCTACATTTTCCCCCTTCCTAATGAATGATATCTGCATGACAGATTATTTCTCACTAAGGAATTCATCTCCTCATGCTGCTTACAATGTGGATTTTAGTTTAATTTATGCATGAAAATGCATGTATAAGATCATCACTAATACAAGAAACAGGCACCAAAAATTAACAAGAATTTGAAGTGAAGCTGCTATTTATCTTCAAAATTCAAGTCTACTTAAGGTTTCTGGTGCTGATTTCAGAGGTACTAAGAACAAAACATAATAGTAAAATCCTTCAAATTTTGGTCCTGATTATGCATAATATGTACGTATTCTTAATGTTAACCACTTGCTTAAATCCCACTGAGTTCAAAAACAACAAGAAGTCCTGTAATGCCTTATTGATTAACAGATATTTTGGAGCATAAGCTTTCATGGGCAAAGACAAAGAGAGTCTTTACCCGTGAAAGTTTATGCCCCAAAATATCTCTCAGGTGCCACAGGACTTCTTATTTTTGCAGATACAGACAAACATGGCTACCGCTCTGATATTGAGTTCAGAGGCATTTACACACATACTTGAAATTAACCACATTCTTAAGTGTTGTCCTGAATAATAAGGAATGTTTTCCTGAATTGGGACCACTGGCCATCTACAATACACATTATCAATACTAAACATGCATTTTTTTGGAATATATTGCTTGATTGGGTTTATTTTAATGCATATTTAAAACATATTGATGTATTAATGAAAAGTTTAAATTACTTTAGAGAAATGATCAAATACTGTAATTCTCTAGTGTCCCAGTGTTTGCATTAAAAGTTGTCCTGAATATGAATTAGGCCTCACTCTTGCAATCCTAAGAGGCAAAATACATACTAAAGGTCATGAAAGTTTTCTTCACACAAAAAAGGCAGAATTATACTTTCAGAGATTTTTCTGAATGAATATTGTTTCATATTTATTAATCATAGAGGTAGTATTGCATAGTATTTGCCACATAAGTACAATGATATGAAATATTAAGTTTAATCTACTTCCAGTACAAAGAAAGTAATATATTGCAAGTCAGATGAGCAGTCATATTAGGATGAAATATGATTGTCTGCCAAGAGAGGAAGGATTTTCTGACTACAGAGATTAAACTTAAAATATGGCCAACAAAAGGAATTTATCTGCTCCTAAACACAGTTATAGTGCTACAACTTTGAAACTGGCTTTCCCACTTACTGCTCAGTGCATGTACAGTATTAAAGTGCACAATTGTACAATTCCAGGGAACAAAAGCTTTCATTAATGACTCATTGTAAATGACTACTCACCTGCAAAATCAAAAACGCACCTCATTTTTACTGCTGTCATTGTAATAACAACAGCTATCATGGAAGGCTTTGTATTGTAGATTCAAAAATCAGATAAGTATACATACGTTAATCCCAAGTATTTTTCATTGATTTCATTTTCCTATATGGGTCTTATATCTATCTATCTATGAGCATTGATGACTGGAATGCTGCTATTTATTTCCAACACTCTATAATAACTGACAGAATGAAACAGTAGGGTGACCAAATTGCCCTATGGCAAATATGAGACACCAGCTTCCAAGCATGGGGGGTGGGGCTGCTGTCCCATGTCAGGGCTACTCAACGATGAGGGCTGCTACCCACGGTGAGGCATTGGGGATGGAGGCCCAGCAGGCTGCCAATGGGGAGGAACCAGGAATGGGGGCTCTGCAGCCTCCCACAGTAGGTTTCGGAGTGGAGGATGGGGCTCCACACCCTCCTGGTCGGGGGGTGCTAAGCAGAGTGATTTTTCAGCCTTCCGGCAAGGGGTAAGAGAATAGAGAATGCAGAAGCTGCCCCGTGACAGGGGTCCCTCTCTGCAGGGGCTGCAGCACCAGGTGAAGGGGCTCCTTGGCAGCAGGAGCTGCCTCTTCTAGGTGTGGGACACCAGGGAACGAGGCAGCTGCCCCGTGGCTGCCACTGTGGGTTTGCTGGGAAATGGAGCAACTGCCCCATGGAGGAGCTTCCCTGCAGCAGAAGCTGCTGCCCTGAGGCACAGGGCACCAGGGAACAGAGTGGCCACCCAGAGGAAAAGTTCCCTAGCTGCGGGGACTACTGTCCTGAGACACCCGGTGCTAGGGAGCAGGAGCCCTGCAAAATATGGGACCAGTTTACCCATTTTCTTAAAAAAGTCAGGACACCTGTGAGAGAGCTTCAATAAGGGACTCTCCCAGTAAAAACAGGACGAATAGTCACCCTATGGAACAGGAATCAGAAGTATCTTATAATAAAAGTCATGCAAATAAGCAAAAATAAACAATTTATTCCTCTGTTTGCAATTTAACGGACATCGTAACCCATGCAGGAAAAGTGTCCATTCTTCAGAAAGTAGTGGCGTTGTTTTCACAAAATGAATATAAAAGCTTTCTAAAATCTAGTTGGGAGGAGCAAGCATTCTGATCTTCCCACACAAGTTGCCATGTTTGTATGTATGTTTGGTTGCCACATAGTCAGCTGAATACATTTGGATTGTGTGGGGGATAGTCTTGTGCTCCTAAGGACACCCACTGTATACAGAAGAGATAAGTTGTCTATTTGTTTTTGACATAAATCTCTATTTGGTGCTAATACACATCATCTGTCCCTGGTAAATACTGGAAACTGAAGAATAACTGTTCACTTCAAATACATTTGACTGTTATGTTCCTTAATATGACGACAATGAACACTGTATAATACAACTGCCAACAACTGTGTACTGAATAGAGTTACATTTTAAATTAAATTACAGCTTGATGGACAGACAGAAAAATATCATTCCCATTATATATCACTTCTAATTCTGTTTGTACCTTCCATTGCAATTTGTACCTTTGAGATGGACTGAGTTCATGCTTTATCGAAAATGAGTATATTGGTATATAAACAATGGGCTAAATCAGTGGTTCCCAGCCTTTTCAGTAACACGGCACACTTCAAGGAGACAAACAGTTCCATGGCACACCCACTTCTTTCAGCTGAATTGATTGCTCAAATGTTGGCCCTCTATGCCAGCCCCTTGGAACTGGAATGCGGCATTTATACCATATCCCAACTCAAACAGGCTCCTGCCCGCCCTCCCTCCCTCCCTCCTTGCTGCAGTAGGGAGCAGGTTCCCCTGGGCCAGGAAGCAGCATTTCAGCTGCCTCCCAATATGAATGGGCTCCTGCAGCATCAGTATTTCCCCTTGCACTGGCTCTGCAAAGAGCCACCATGAGGTGTCGGGGGGCAGTGTTGACTAACCCTGTGCCAGCTAGAATTCAGGCAGCAATGCTGGTGCAGTGTTGTCAATTCCCCTCCCCACACACTGCCCTCCCCACCCCCAGTGGCTCTTTGAAGAGCTGCTGTGAGAGGAAATTGACCAACCCCATACCAGCTGGGACTTAGGCAATCTTGCTTCTTCAGCCCCAGCTGGAATGGGGTTGTCAGTTTCTCCCCCACAATGACTCTGCAAATTGACTCAATTTCATGCACACTTGGACAATTCTCGTGGCACACCATAAAGGTATCCTACAAAGGCATTTGGGATTTTCCCTGTCTTAGAAGCAGCCCTGGTTGCCTCTTGACTTCTCCTTCTTGGCCCCTCCCATCATTTCAGGAACTGTATCACAGTGATTCACAGCAGCTAAAATCACAGCACTAAAATCTATCTTCTGTAATAAAGCTGTTTTATATTTTACTTTAACCAAAAGACACAGTATTAAGTATTTGGGAACTCAGTTTACAAAGTCTAGTGTCTATTCCTACCAAGGGAAGACCAGACTGTGTAATTACCTTATTCTGGCCAGGTTTCTTGTAAGAGAGTACAGTTCTGGGGTTTAAGGCTGGAAATTCGGGGGAACTGGCTGGAGCCGCCTTATTAATGCTTCATGAGCATCTGGGAGATCACTCATGTAGCTCACTTGGGTATGTCCCATGCCTTTGGGTATGTCCCTGCCTTTGGATGGCTGTGTAAGTGCAGTACCTGCCAGAGGTTTGACAGAGTGAGAGGGATACCTCAACTTGATGGGCCAGAGGGCTCAGTGGCCACAGTCCAGGTTGCACCCTGGGGACCTTGTCCCATGCCCACCACACAACTCATGAAGAAGAGCAAGGTCCCAATACTTGTTCCATCAATGTGAACTCTGGTGGAAGGGAATAAAAATGCCTAACCAGAAAGAAGTGGATCAGCATGGTGTTCGGAATTCAGAGAGAGCAATGTATCTAAATATAAGCAAAGGATATCCTACCTGCTTAGCTTGGGTTAGCCTGAAAGGACATGTAGAGCCTGCATATTACAAAAGTTTTTATTACCTTTTGAAACTTCAGACTAACTCACATCTGTACATGTGTTTATCTGCTTTACCCTTGTACATAAAACTTTCTTACTTCTTTATCTTGGTTAGTAATTTTTAGTTAGCTTATTATAAAATTGGCTAATGCATTGTCTTTGGTGAGAGATCCAAGGTACTGCTGACCATGTGTATGACTGGTCTGTTGAAACTGGAAGCAATCTGAATATTGTTCTGACTTTTGGTGTAAGGGACTTTCACAAAGGCAAGCATGCGCTAGTTGGCAAGACAGACTGAGGATACTGTCTGACTTCATGTTAAATCTATTTTAGTGCCTGAGGAGTTCACACTTGTTACTTGGTTGTTGAACTCCAATTAGCCAACTTGGGGATTGTGCCCTGTTTCTTAACAATCTGCTCTGAGGTTGCCACTCATTGGCTGTGTCTACACTAGCCCCAAACTTCGAAATGGCCACGCAAATGGCCATTTCGAAGTTTACTAATGAATCGCTGAAATGAATATTCAGCGCTTCGTTAGCATGCGGGTGGCCGCGGCACTTTGAAATTGACACGCCTCGCCGCCACGCGGCTCATCCTGACGGGGCTCCTTTTCGAAAGGACCCCACCTACTTCGAAGTCCCCTTATTCCCATGAGCTGATGGGAATAAAGGGACTTCGAAGTAGGCGGGGTCCTTTCGAAAAGGAGCTCTGTTGGGACGAGCCACGCGGCAGCGAGGCACGTCAATTTCGAAGTGCTGAGGCCGCCTGCATGCTAATGAAGCGCTGAATATGCATTTCAGCACTTCATTAGTAAATTTCAAAATGGCCATTTATGTGGCCATTTTGAAGTTTGGGGCTAGTGTAGACACGGCCATAGTAACAGAACTGGAAGGGACCTCTAGTGGTCATCTAATCCAGTCTTTGCATTCGTGGTGGGACTAAGTATTATGTAGAGCATGGTTTCCCAAACTGGGGGGGGATGTCCCCCTGGGGGTGTCTGAAGAAATTCCAGTGCGGGCATGGGGCAAACCAGTCCCCCCCCAGTCTTTCCTCACACCCGAAGAAAAAGCCAGTCCTTACTCCTGGCTCTCAGCCCCTGCCATTTCACATGGGCGACCCAGCGCAGCTGCTATAAAAAAACAGGCAGCTGGTGAAGGCCCACATGGAGATAGCTGCCTCCTGCAAAGGTGAGTGAGTGTGGGCTGTGTGGGAGGAGGAGGATGGAGTTAGATCGGGGCTGGCAGTGCCTGGCTTTGTGGGAGGGAGGGACTCAGGCAGGTGGCTCACAGGTGGCTGGCCCACGGAAAAAAGAGGTGGGGGACATGAGGGTTTCTCAAAAATCAAAAGGGGTGAGTGATGCCAAAAAGGTTGGGAACCACTCATGTAGAGACACTCCTGACAGGTGTTTGTCCAACTTTCTCTTAAAAATCTCCAATGCTAGAGATTCTCAGTATCTAATCACACTGACAGGAAATTTTTCCTAATGTCCAATCAAAACCGCCCTTGCTGCAGTTGAAGCCCATTGCTTCCTGTCCTATCTTCACCGGTTAAAGAGGACAATTCTTCTCTAGCAATGCATAACATTACAGAAAAATAAGATTAGATATTAAGAAACAAACAAAAACGTATGCAGAGTACTTTATTTGCCAACAACATTAGCACTGTACACTGTAAACATATTTGCTGTATTTATTTGTATTTACTTTCACTATATTGTACTTATGGAAAACATAACTAAAATTTACTTAGGGTTAAAATGCCAATTATTTGAGCATTCCAGGAGATAGAATGCTGGTTAAAACAGAGTTTACAGTAACAACATTTTAAATACTTGAAAACTGTTACCGTGTCTTTTTTCTCAGTCTACTTTTCTCCACACTAAAGAAACTAAGTTTTTTCAAAGGTCATGTTTTCTAAATCTTTAATCATTTGTGTTGCCCTTCTCTGGACTTTCTGCAATTTGTCCACATCTTTCCAGAAGCGTGATGCCCAGAACTAGAAACAATAATCTTGTGGAGCCCTAATCAATACAATGGAAGAATTATGTCTTGTAGCTTGCTTACAAAACTCCTGTTAATACATCCCAGAATGATATTTGCTTTTTTTGAAATAGTGTTATGCTGTTGACTCATTTTTAGGTTGTGCTCCACTATGACTCTCAGGCTACGTCTACACGTGAAGCCAACATCGAAATAGCTTATTTCGATGTAGCAACATCGAAATAGGCTATTTCGATGAATAACGTCTACATGTCCTCCAGGGCTGGCAACGTCGATGTTCAACTTTGACGTTGCACGGCACATCATCGAAATAGGCGCTGCGAGGGTACGTCTACATGCCAAAGTAGCACACATCGAAATAAGGGTGCCAGGCACAGCTGCAGACAGGGTCACAGGGCGGTCTCAACAGCAAGCCGCTCCCTTAAAGGGCCCCTCCCAGACACAGTTGCACTAAACAACACAAGATACACAGAGCCGACAACTGGTTGCAGACCCTGTGCCTGCAGCATGGATCCCCAGCTGCCGCAGCAGCAGCCAGAAGCCCTGGGTTAAGGGCTGCTGCCCACGGTGACCATACAGCCCCGCAGGGGCTGGAGAGAGAGCATCTCTCAACCCCTCAGCTGATGGCCACCATGGAGGACCCAGCAATTTTGACGTTGCGGGACGTGGATCGTCTACACGGTCCCTACTTCGACGTTGAACGTCGAAGTAGGGCGCTATTCCGATCCCCTCATGAGGTTAGCGACTTCGACGTCTCGCCGCCTAACGTAGAAGTTAACTTCGAAATAGCGCCCGACGCGTGTAGCCGCGACGGGCGCTATTTCGAAGTTAGTGCCGCTACTTCGAAGTAGCGTGCATGTGTAGACACAGCTTCAGATCCTTTTCCACACTACTCCCTAGGCATCATTTCCTATTTTGTATGTGTGCAGCTGATAGTGCCTTCCTCAGTGGACTACTTTGCATTTGTCCTCATTGAATTTTATCTTGTTACTTCAGACCATTTTTCCAGTTAGCCCAGAAATTTTGAATCTGAATTCCATCCTCCAGAGCACTCACAGCCCTTCCCAACTTGGAATCATCCACAAACTTTGGAAGTATACCCTCCATGCCCCTATCTGAATCACTGATGAAAATATTGATCCAGAACCAACTCCTGCAGCACCCCACTTGATAGGCCCTTCCAGCTTGACTGTGAATCACTGATAACTACTCTCTGGGAAAAGTTTCCCAAAGAGTTAGATTTGATGACAGCTCCACTTAGATTGTATTTCCCTAGTTAATTTATTAGAAGATGATGCGAGGCCTTCAAAAGCCTCACTAACATCAAGATGTACCACTTCTTCCCAATCAACAAGGCTGGTCACCCTGTCAAAGAAAACTATTAGGTTGGTTTGACCCAATTTGTTGATTAATCAACACTGACTGGTATTTATCACCTTATTATCTTCTAGGTGTTTGCAAACTGATTGATTAATTATTTGGTCTATTATCTATCTGAAGTTAAAGTGACTTGTCTATAATTCCTTGGGTTGTCCTTATTATTCTTTCTGCAGCTTTACACGATATTTGCTCATGTACCACTTTAGACAACTTGACACATGGTACAAGCTTCGTGATTCAAACGTGCCACTTTCATAAGGCTCTTGCTTACATGGGCGGCATGCGTTCCGAAAGTGGCATATTTGAATTGAGCGTGGCTGCCGTTATCCTAATGAGGCACTGCATATTCATGTAGCACCTCATTAGCATCTTCTGAACTCCCTCATTAACATGTCCCTTCTGGAAGGGTGGGGTAGTGTGGTCACAGTCAAAGAGTTCACAGTCATATTAGAGAGACACATTTAATGGGAAATAACATTTTTCCTTCTTTTCATTTAGCATACATGTTGCCGTGTCTTGTTATAGATACAGCAGAAAGCGGAACAAGATTTTAATGCCATTATATAAGTTCATGTTATGGCCTCCCTTGGAATACAGTGTTGTTTTCTGGTCACTCATAAAAAACACAGCCTGTAAATGGAGACAGGTGATAAAATGATGAGAGGGATAGAGAGTCTACAATACCAAAAGTGACTGAAAAGTATGGGCTGATATTCAATTTCTCATGAGTCAAGCATCAGTTGAGTTTAAATGAAATAGAAAGGGTAGAAAATTAATAAAAGGAAGTATCTTTTTATACCATATACACAATTAACCTGTGGAGCTAAATGCCAAAACATTCAAGTGAGGCCAAGACCTTAGTAAGATTCAAAATGGACTAAAAATTTATATGTCAAGAACAATTGCAGTTAAATTAGCTAGGATAACCACATTTTTAAATAGGGTGTGTAAACCCTCATTTTCCAGGAATAAGTCAATCAGAAGGTATCTGGGATCAGGAAGAAACTACTTTTGTGAACAGTTTATTTCTTGTAGCTTTATCTGCAGTGTTAGACTGAACGAGATGGACCACTGATCTGATCCAAACAAAAAAGTAGTCATGTAGCACTTCAAAGACTAACAAAATAATTTACTAGGTTATGAGCTTTCATGAGACAGACCCACTTCTTCAGATCACAGCCTTACCAGAACAGACTCAATATATAAAGCACAGAGGTCCAAAAACTGTTATTAAGGTTGACAAATCAGAAGAGCAGAGGGATGGTGGGGGTGTGGGAGTTGAGAGTTAGATAAAACATCCAAGTATGTAGGAGAGTCCTTATAATGGGTCAGGTAATTGCTGTCCCTGTTTAAACTACGTGTTAATGGCTGTGTCTACACTTACCAAAAACTTTGAAATGGCCATGCTAATGGCAAGATCGAAGAATACTAATGAGGCACTGAAATGCATATGCAGCGCCTCATTAGCATACTGCTGGCCACAGCACTTTGAAATTGCCACGTTTAGCTCCTGCGTGGCTCAGCTACATGGTGGGGGAGTGTCCTTTTTGAAACGACCCCACCAACATTGAAATCCCCTTATTCCTATGAGAATGTTAGTTCTGAGCATGACCTCTGGAGATGATTGTTAAAGTCCCTTTTCAGTAGAACACAGATTTTCAGGTCTCTAACAGAATGGCCCACTCCATTAAAGTGATGGCTGACAAGTTTGTGTATTTGGAGTTTTTTTGTGTCTGTTCTATGTCCATTCATTCTTTGTCGAAGAGTGTTTGCAGTCTGTCCTATATACAAGTTGTATGAGCATTGTTGGCATGTGATGGCATACATGATGTTAGTTGAGGAACAGGAGAATGTGTCTGTGATTCTGCAATTAACATGGTTAGGTCCATTGATGTTATCTCCAGAATAGATATCTGGACAAAGTTGGCAATGGAGCTTGTTACAAGGAAAAGTTCCAGGATTAGTAGTATTGTGCTATAGCCTGTGGTTGATCAGCTGATAGGAATAAGGGGATTTTGATGTTGGCAGGATCCTTTCAAAAGGGAACCCCATGTAGATGAGCTGCAGGTGAGCAAACCGTGGCACTTTTGAAGTGCCACGGCCGGCGGCATGCTAACGAGGTACTGAATATGTATTGCAGTGCCTCATTAGTATTCTTCGATTTGGCCCTTAGCTTCGCCATTTCAAACTTTTTAGTAAGTGTGGACATGCCCTCAGAGTCTTGGGACATGCATTTATTGCACTCTAATGTAGTGACAGGACACATGTTCTAAGTAAAATAAATAAGAAAGAGATCACTAGTACACTGTGTGTGCATGCGTGTACATCTGAGATTTTAATTTTAAGATTCACATATATTTGGCAAACAGCACCTGACATTTAAAATCTTATTAATATTTGTACTTGAATATCAGAGGACACCTGAAACTTACACAGCCAATATGCCCAGATCTCAATAGCGAGCTTTTTCTAGTTGTAAAAAAGCTACTTCTGTGAAACATTTTGATCCAGGATTGTACAGAGTTACAGAAGATGTAAGAGCTCATAGTAACAACTTAAAACTTTTTTAAAAGCTTTCTTAAATATAAAAATTCCCTCACTATTTCAGCACCTAATGAAACAATTTACACATTCTAATTTATTTTTCACAGTTAGTAATGTTTATATTTTGCCCTATATTCAGGTTAGAAAATGAACACCAACAAGCTGTTTCAGTTGGAGGACTGGTCCAAAAAACTTTGATTAGGTTCAACAAGGACAAGTGCAGAGTCCTGCATTTGTGATAGAAGAATCTCAAGCATTGCTACAGGCTGGAGACCAATTGGCTAAACAGCAGTTTTGCAGAAAAGAAACCAGGTATTACAGTGAGTGAGAACCTGGGTATGAGTCAACAGTGTGCCCTGGTAGCCAACAAGGCTAACAGCATATTGGGGTCCATTTATAGGAACACTGCCAGCAGATCTACCCAGCAACTAGTCTCCTTCACTCGCTGCTGATGAGGCCAGACCTGGAGTACTGTATCCATTTCCAGCTCCTCTCTTCCCCACTTGCAGAAAGGATGTGGACAAATTGGAGAGAGTCCAGTGGAGGGCAACAAAAATGATTAGGGGACTGGAGCACAAGACTTAAGAGGAGAAGCTGTGGGATTTGGGGTTATTTAGTCTACAGAAGAGAAGAGTAAGGTGCAATTTGATAGCAGCCTTGAACTACCTGAAGGTGGGTTCCAAAGAGGATGGAGAGAGGCCATTCTCAGTGGTGACAGATGACAGAAAAAGGAGTAATGGTCTCAAGCTGACATGGGGGATATCTAGGTTGGATATTGGGGGGAAAAAAAAAACTATTTCAGTAGGCGGGTGGTGAAGCACTGGAATTGCTTACCTAGCAAAGTGGTGCAATCAACAGAGGTATTTATGGCCCATTTAACAAAGCTCTAGCTGGGATGATTTAATTGGGATTAGTCCTGCTTTCACTCCCAAGGTCTCTTCCAACCCTATGATTCTAATTTCAGGTTTTCATGTAGTAGCACAATGCATTTTGGGACATAGACAATGAAAGAAACTATTCAAATCTGAGCAGTCTCCCCTTTTTATCTTTGATTTAGTATTTATCTAAAAGCTTAATTTGGGAGCATTGGGGTAGAGAGGTGCCTTGAATTGCAGAGATTAAAAGACTAAACAAGAATGAAAACTACTAGTCAAATGACAACCAGCAAAAATGCATCTTGCTTCATAGCCTGATGGTTGCAAGGTTCAGGCTCTGCAGATCTATCAAGGACAGCAAACCCCAGTGGAAGTATCCATCAAGTGAGAGATTCCTGACACTGGCCATTGTGTCTGGATTTAACAGAAACAGCTCCATAACTGCTCAGATACTACAACAATGGGGGGCTACGTAAGTTATCTAGATCAGCAGACAGTCATTGGTATTTCACATAGTTATTAATATCAAGTCTGTAACTGGCACAGAAAGTTTAAATGGAGCTTCTCATAGCTAATGCTTCCAGCTGCCATGATGGTTCCTGGTAATTCAGAACGTGATCTTTAAATGTCATCATCATCACGGTCAATCAAAAAAGAAATGAATGCAGAAACCTGACCAGAACTACTATATATTCAGACCAGCTCAGAAAGCAAGCATCTCCATTCTACACTAGTTATAGTTTCCAAATGGGATTCAAAATATTATCTTACTAAAGCACATTATATGAGTCCAAACCTAGTGTAACAAAACCACTGGACCTAAACCTGAAAGGAATGGACACTTATAAATGGTGAAAAGCACAAAATAGCATTGCTGACACCAGGAATCTAGGAACTGTGACTGTTCCAATAAGATATTGAGGCTAAGAATCTTTTGTTGAAAGTTGGTTATTTCCTTTAATTGATGTAGCAGGAACAATTTCTATACCCTCCCACAACTGGCCTTCTTGACAACAGTACTGCTGTGTTATCTGATCTCAGCTTTAGCCAGCTCATCTAGATCCTTGTCCATCAGACACTGGCCAGATAACAAACATGTTGAATCTGTGTTTGTTGAAAAGAAAGACAGCTGAATTTCAGTATATTAGTCTCACTACAGGCCAAAATGCCTCGCAATAGGCCCTACTGGCTTTATATAAAACACTGAAAAAAGTGAGGTAATAAGATGGAACACTGTAGGACTTACACGGAAAGCTTTTCAGAGCTTATGTCTAGACTGCAGAAGTTTTGTTGACAGTGCGCACGCACCCAGACTGCAGATCTGTCAGCAGGGATCTGCCAGTTGGGAACATTCTTTCGGCACCCGTGTACACCTTGTTCCACGAGGAAGAAGGGATGTCTCGACAGACGGTTTATTGTTTCTGATATTTGGCCCCATGGGGACAGGCCAAATGTCAGCAAAGTCCCTCCCAACACAAGTGCCAGCAATCTAGATATAGTCTGAGAGGAGCAGCTGTCCAGTGCTACCTTTTTGGGATTCCCTGAAGAAGCACCATGACTGAGAATAGCTGTAACAAACCAGCAAGGACATGTTATCCCTGTTTTTTGCAGGGATGAGATGCATCAATTTTAATACAGCCTAATTAAGATTAAGGAAAACTAAGTGTGTGTCTGGCTAGACTTGACCCAAAAATACCTTCCACAGAGATCTATAAAAATAGAAAGTTCCAGAATGGCTGGTTATTGGTGAGGATGTTGGTATCCAAGGATAGAACAGTTTAACCAATGAGTGCTTAAGCAGGGTCATCAGCTTGCTATCATGAAGGGAGGCATTAACAGTGCTCAGCAATAATGTCTCTCTGATTACCAGTGTGTCTCCGCTGAGTTTAATCAACCATGAAGAACACCCTTAATAATGATAAGATACTACATAATGATGTAGGTTTAAAATGTTAACAGACGACCTCTCTGGGCATGACAAATGATGTATTAATTTCAAGTCATGATAGATGTCCAATATCATGCCCCTGTGATGAAATTAGTGTTTTTGAACAGTAGTACCATTTTCACAACCATCTCTCTGATAATATTAAGGATAAATTAGTGAATGTTTAGTGTTTCCTCTTTTTTACAGTTCAGTTTGAGACCAATTTATAACAGGGTGAACAAATGACCCAAATTTATAAGGACAGTTCTGATAGTCAGGGTTTTGTCTTATACAGATATCTATTATCCCCATGTTCATCCTGATTTTTCACACTTGCTATCTGGTAACCCTACTTTATAGAAATTGTCTTAATATATTTTACTTCCTTAAATGTACAAAGAAATCAATCTACTGCTTAGGATAATTGCACTGTCCATGGAATTTACAGCATTTGAATGAGAAATTAACATAAAAAAGAGTCTCCCCTCTTGTTGGTTTTCTGACAGGGACACAATCTTCTGCTATACACAGTTTTTAAGTGAGAAAGAATCTGTCTTAACCAGAATACAAACACTGCACAGCACTTTAAACCCTACATTATAAACAATTGCAGAGGGGTAGCCATGTTAGTCTTTTTCTGTAAAAACCATGAGGCGTTGTGTGGCACCTTAGCACTGGTCTTCCTACAGGGATTATTTTGAAATAAAGTTTCCATGCACACTAGATAACTTGAAATTATGTCCTGGTTTTCAGAGGATTAGACCTCTATTTTAAGATAGTCTCAGAAGGTAACTGTATTGGTCTGTGGCTTCACAAAAACAAAACAAAACAAAACAACCAGCCTGCAGGACCTTAAAGACCAACACTTTTATCTATTAGAAAAAGAGCTAATAGTTATTTCGAAATAGGGCTAGTGTGCATGAGCAGGGGCTGTTATTTCAAGGTAATTGGCCCCCAGGGGGCTGGCACAGTTGCAGACCTGACCAGTCAAGGCACCCCTGCTGCCAACTCTACTGTTCCTGCCCCCTGCAAAGCCTTAAAGAAGCCAGCCACAAGCAGAAGGACTAGCTGCACATGGCCTGCCCTGAAGCTCTGAACTGCAATGCAGGGTAGTCAGAGGGAACCATGAGTCAATTTACAGCACTGCCAGAGCTGCTCCCACAGCATCTAGTGCCCCAGGTTGCAGGTAAGTGCAGTCCTGGACAAGTGCAGAAATGCTGGGTCTCACAGGGCTCTGGGTGGAAGAGAGCACTTTCCAGGATCTCCGCACCAGGTAGTGAAGGGACAAGGTCTATGGATGGGTTGCTGCTGCCTTGGAAGAGAAGGGACACAGCTGGACCCAGAAGCAGTGCTGGCTCACAATCAAGGAGCTACACCAGGACTGCCACAAGGCCTGGGAGGAGTCCAAACGCTCTGAGGCAGCACCCTACAGGTGCTACAGTTTTGAGCAGCTGGACTCCATCCTGAGGGGGCATGTCATTCCACCCCCCCAGTCATTGAGTCTGTCTGGGACACATCCAGCATCACTCTCGAGGTGCCTGAGGCGGAAGATGGCAGGGAGAAGAAGGAGGCCAGCTACTGCACCATGCATGACACCCAGGTGGTCCTGCTGACCCTTGATGTTGACCACTCCCAGGATGTTCCCTAGAATTCCAGTGGGGGCGCTTCAGGTGAGTTAGAAACCTTTCCCTATTGCATAGGGGACAGAGCGTGACCAGAGGCCCCTGAGCAGGCACAGCCTCCTCTTCCTTTCTCTCTCCCCTATCCCCCCCAGAGGCAGGCAGCACTCACAGTCCCATCCCTGAGACTCTTTGCGCATTCCAGGTTTCTGTCCTCTTCCCCCCCGCCCCCTATTATATATTCCCCCAATAAACACTCAGTTTTGTTCCAGAGAACATTCTTTATTGTTTGTTCTGAATGGGAGTGGGAGAAGGGATGGGTGGGGGTGAAAGACACACACGGGAAAGCAGGGGCCCTTAGAGGAGAGGCACAGGGGAAAGAGTCTTAGAAGAGGTCCTGACAAAAAAACTCTCCTTCAAGACTTCCCTGCTGTGCTCTGTGTATAGCACCAGTGCCCAGCTGCTCACAGACCCTGGCCAGATGCTGTGCCTCAGTGCCCTCCCCCCCGATGGCAGGAAAGCCTCCCCCGCCTTCCTGCTTTCACACAACAGGCCGCCACCACAAAGGGAGTGTTGCATTTGCTGTGGTCCAGGAAGGTGAGGAGACACCAGAATCTCCCCTTGAGATGGCCAAATGCTCATTCTACCACCATCTGGCACCTGCTTAGCTTAGCATTGACGTCCTCCTCGCTGGGCTTCAAGCTCCCTATGTTGGGCTTCATCAGCCAGGGGAGCAAGAGGTAGACCATGTTGTCCAGAAGGATGATGAGTATGTTTTTTCTCCTCAACGCTGATGGTGCAGTAAGGGAAGAAGGTGATGGTCCACGCATCTTCCAGGACAGGCAAAAGTTTCGGAAGATGAGCCCTTCCTGGCCATCCCATGCTGATGTCCGTGAAGCTGTCCTCACGGTCCATGACGGCCTGAAGCACCATGGAGAAGTAACCCCTGCGGTTGACCTAGTCCATGGCCTGATGGACAGAGGACAGGATGGGGATGTGTACACTGTCTAGCCCCCATCACCACACACAGTTTTAAAAGTCTATGTCAGCAAAGCCATTCACGATGGCATCCTCATTTCCCGGAGGGATGACTGAGAGCACCAGCACTGGTTGATGGCATGGACAACCCACAGGGAACATGACCCTGATGGTCAATTTCGCCATGCCAAACTGGTTCCCAGTAGCTGTGCAGCATAGCGAGCTTCTACAGGGCAATGGCAATGCACTTCTGCATGGGGATGGAAGGTCTCATTCAGGTGTCCCATCAAATGAGGGCAAGGTGAGCCACTCAGAAAGCTCTTAGAAGGTGGCCTTCATCATGCAGAAATTCCACACCCCTGATGATCATCTCATCCCTGCAGAATGATGTGCTCCCAGTTGCAGCTGGGATCATGCCACTGGGACCATGCCACTACAAGTGGCACTCCATGATGTACAGGGGTTCAGGGTACCATGAAGCAGCAGGAGCACCAGGACCTGGGCAAATGGTTCTGTCTGGCCATTGTTGTCATTCCACTGTAGCAACATGTGGGTGGCTTGGAGGAAGTGTGCCATGAGATGCAGCATGAAGCCTTTGAGCCTGGCAGTGGTTTGCAGCCACTCCAGCTCCATGCTGTGAGTGCTGTGGTGTCTGCAAGGGCAACCAGAGCACAAGGCTGCACATGCCCACTGCATCCCTTTTATATCCTTGGAGGAGGAAGGCAGTGTGGTGTGACTTGTGATACGGCCATTCACAGCAGCTTCACTGACCAAGCAGCCATGGGACATACCTGTCCTGAGCCGTGTCTACACGTGCACGCTACTTCGAAGTAGCGGCACTAACTTCGAAATAGCGCCCGTCACGGCTACACGCGTCGGGCGCTATTTCGAAGTTAACTTCGACGTTAGGCGGCAAGACGTCGAAGTCGCTAACCCCATGAGGGGATAGGAATAGCGCCCTACTTCGACGTTCAACGTCGAAGTAGGGACCGTGTAGTTGTTGTGCGTCCCGCAACTTCGAAATAGCGGGGTCCGCCATGGCAGCCATCAGCTGAGGGGTTGAGAGACGCTCTCTCTCCAGCCCCTGCGGGGCTCTATGGTCACCGTGGGCAGCAGCCCTTAGCCCAGGGCTTCTGGCTGCTGCTGCAGCAGCTGGGGATCCATGCTGCAGGCACAGGGTCTGCAACCAGTTGTCGGCTCTGTGTATCTTGTGTTGTTTAGTGCAACTGTGTCTGGGAGGGGCCCTTTGAGGGAGCGGCTTGCTGTTGAGTCTGCCCTGTGACCCTGTCTGCAGCTGTGCCTGGCACCCTTATTTTGATGTGTGCTACTTTGGCATGTAGACGTTCCCTCGCAGCGCCTATTTTGATGTGGTGCTGCGCAACGTCGAAGTTGAACATCGACGTTGCGAGCCCTGGAGGATGTGTAGACGTTACTCATCGAAATAAGCTATTTCGATGTAGGCTTCACGTGTAGACGTAGCCCTGGTGTCCTACCCAGAGTGCTTCCAGGGCCTCTAATCTGAGATAGGCTCTATTTTGTGCGAACACACTATTCTGGAATATGTTTTACTTATTTTAGGGCTCTCCTGTAGAATGGACACGTTATTCCAGAACAGTTTGTTTCAGAATAATAATTCTGGAATAAGATATTCCGAAATAACTCCGTAGGGTAGACATGCCCTCAGAGACTAACATTGAGTCTGTTCTGGTCTGGATATGGTCTGAAGAAGTGGGTCTGTCCCACGAAAGCTCACCTAATAAACTATTTTGCTAATCTTTAAAGTGCTACTTGACTGCTTTTTGTTTTGATAGTGTATAGACTAGCACGGCTCCCTCTCTGTTACCATCTTTATTTTTATAAGCTTTCATGGGTAAAAACCAAATTGTTAACATACTGCAAAGGCTATTTCCCCTATTTTGATAGTTACATCTCTACAGCAAATGCTGAAAATGAGACCCATCTGTCCCATGAAAGCTCAGCACCGAATAAATCATTTTGTTAGTCTTTAAAGTGCTACATTTCTGGTTCTTTCTTTTGTTAGAGTACAGACTAACACGGCTACCTCTCTGTTACCATACTGACTTGATGGAACTCATTAACACTTGTCCTATACTTGACCAATATGTTTTTTATTGTTCTTATATACACCTCTGCCTCTGTAACTTCCATTCCAACTCATCTGATGAAATTTTGCTCATGAAAGCTTATGCCTCAATAAATCTGTTAGGCTATTATATCTTCCAACAAAAGCTACTCTCAACAAATCCCTGTAATCTAGACATAGCCTTAGTCTCTAATGTGCCATGTGACTCCTCTTTGATTTTGTAGGTTATAAACAATGACTCTTAAATAGCAACTGTGTGCTGGTGTTTCACATTGGGTTTTGCTGATTTAAGGAAGTATGATTTCACTCAGAAAGTTGATTGTAATATGGCCTTTTGGGATTTCATGTTTATTGCAAGTCAATGATATCCCACTAAAACTCATTCAGTTTATAAGCAAAAACAAAAGATTCTCATTTTATTCCCCCAGTCCCTAATTGCTAGCAATGCAAACTCCTGGCAAATGCATTCTGGTTCATGTATCATAAACATGGGCTCCCCACTTGGCAGACTACAGCCAAAGAGCTACAGAAACATTCTTCAGTTTAAAGTTTACTTGTACTTACATGTTTGCAACTCTGTTATTCTCAAAGGCATTGCCAGAATAGAATCCAGCTCTTTCTCCCATAATTTTATTGTTGATGCCATGATAATAGAAGTAAGGAGTAAAACAAACTTCCTTACAAATGTAAAATGATCTGACTGAATAAACACAAGAAACAGAACTGACGAGAAAGGAGAGAGAATTGCATGTTAAAGAAGTCCACAATAAACAACATTTGAACTAAAGTCCTTGCCAAATCAAAACTGAGTTTCAGGTTACTTGCAAATCTGGGATCTGGGAGAGCAATTCTGAGTTGTGTTCTACCCACAAAAAGGAACTATAACTGCTAAATCAGCTTTAGAAATGACATGGGCCCAACACAGAGTAGCTGCCATGTTCTAAAGCACCCAAATCTTGGTGGCACTGAAAACGATGGGGTTGCTCTTTTCACAGGTAATGCAAACTTAAATATTGAGTCTGTTCTGGTCTGGCTATGGTCTGAAGAAGTGGGTCTGTCCCACGAAAGCTCACCTAATAAACTATTTTGCTAGGATTTAAAGTGCTACTTGACTGTTTTTGTTTTGCAAACTTAGTGTTATACTATCAAAACAAAAAGCAGTCAAGTAGCACTTTAAAGACTAGCAAAATAGTTTATTAGGTGAGCTTTCGTGGGACAGACCCACTTCTTCAGACCATATCCAGACCAGAACAGCAATTTGTTACAGGAAGCTCTGAAGAAGTGGGTCTGTCCCACGAAAGCTCACCTTATAAACTATTTTGCTAGTCTTTAAAGTGCTACTTGAATGCTTTTTGTTTTGCTCTTGCAAAAAACTTATTGTTGTAAACTCACAAATTAAGTTACCGCCTAGTGTAGGAATTGTGGAATATCACCAATGCTTGATACTATTGTGGGGATACAGGGCAGTCATCACCACTGCGTAAGATGTGGCTCACACAGAGCACTGTAGAGGAGAAGTGGGCGGGGGGCAGTGGTTGAACCAACTGGGAGCCTTTTGGCCATAAAGCTGTAATCTGGTTTGATGGTCTCACCCCACCCCCCTGCACTGTTCAAAGATAGAACTAAAGCCCAGACCACTGCTGGGGTTTGTAGTTTCTTTCTGTGAGAATCCACCCTGGTGGATACTGAGATTCTTGTGGCAAGGCCCAGAGCTGAAATCACCTCTAGTTGAAGCCACTGAGAGCTGAAATCACAGGGCTTTGCCCAGTGCCAAACCCACAAAGCACCTGGCAGGGGCATCTGGTGGAAATCAGTGGGCGGGCAAGCATCCAGCACGGGTGTCCAGCAGAGAGCAGTGGGCAAGCAGCTGGCAGGTGATCCTGCCCCTGTATGGTAAGAGACTCCATGCTGATATACCTGTGAACACTGGGTTTGTATGGACCAGATCACGCTGTGAGTAGAAAGTGGAAAGACCAAGGTGCTCCACCAACCTTCACCAACAGGACAATCTCATGCACCTTCTATTGAAGTCAGTGGAGAACTGCTGGAATATGTGGAACATTTCCTGTACCTTGGAAGTCATCTTTCCACTAAAGTCAACATTGATGCTGAAATCCAGCACTGTATGAGCCATGCAAGCTCTGCTTTTGCCCACCTGAGACATAGGGTCTTCAAGAACCATGACATCTTATCTCAAGACAAACCTCTATGCAGTGCTTGTTCCAATGCTACTATATGTATGTGAAACCTGGACAACATATAAACATCATATGAAGGCACTTGACTAATAGCATCATCGCTGCCTCAGGAGAATCCTACATATCTCTTGGGAAGAAAGAGGCATGAACACTAGTGTCCTGGAAGAGTTGAACTTGACCAACTATGAAGCCATTAGCATTCATCAACAACTTTGCTAGAGTCGTCAGGTAGTTCAGATGTCTGATAGCACCTCGCAAAGCAGATTCTGTTTTCCAAATTGAAGGAAGGACAGAGGAGCATTGGGGGCCAGCAGAAGTGATGTTAGTACATGCTGAAGGACACATATGAAAAAGTGCAGCCTTGGTGTTGACGCTAGGGAGATTGTTGTCCAAGACTGTCCCCAGTGGAGAACATTAATCTGTGAGGGAGTGGCACAATAAAAGGTCCCACCGCAGTGCAGACAAAGACAGGCCGAGAAGAAAAGAGTGTCAAATACTGTCCCACACCCCTCCAACACCTGCCTCTTCTGCCATAAGATCGGCAGCTCCAGAATTGAGTTGATCAGCCATCAATTGACTCATAAATAAGAGGGTGACATGAAGATGTCCTACTTGTTATTGAGTAACCACCAAGAAGGAGAAGACACTCTATAAATGGGTGTGTGTGGATAAAGAGCTCTAAGCAAGGGATCTCAACTTAGCAGACTCTGTGGACAGTGCCTTGTTTAACGGGGTTTTCCTTTCCTTTGTTTAGGAATACTGTGTGTGCCGCTGTATAAATTTATATTAGGCTACTGTTGTTAAACAAGCTTTTTCTATCTCAGACTCTGTACTTGCGAGAGGGGAAGAACTACCTTTACAAGCACCCAGAAGGTAGAGTGAGATTGTCCCAGGTTACTGAGTGGGGAGCTTGAGCCAGTTTGGTTGCATTTTTGACTGAATCCCCTAGAAACTGGACCTGGCCTTGCTTGTCATCACCTGCCATTAATAGAAGGGTTTCATATACATGTCTCTGCAAAAGTGGGCATACTATTTCTATGGGCCATGCCTACTCATACTGACTACCCAGACACGATAAACAAATTATACACCTATCAAAACAAAACGCAGTCAAGTAGCACTTTAAAGACTAGCAAAATAGTCTTGCTAGTCTTTAAAGTGCTACTTGACTGCTTTTTGTTTTGATAGTGTATAGACTAGCACGACTCCCTCTCTGTTACTATTCAGATTATATACCTATGACAGATAAATTATGGACCACCAAAAGTTTTACTGTTAACTGTTGGCTTTCTGGAGAATTTAAGATTTTTTTTTTCCATAAAAAAGTTTCTAGCCTTTATTGTTGTGAAGAAAACAGTGCAAATGACAACAGATATAATTTTGTCTTAGATAGCCCGACACAATACCAATAGCCTGACACAAGACTTATGAAAAGTGAAGCTTGCCACATTCATTCCAGTTAGGTGTTAACTCAGAAGCCAAAGGAAGTACCAATTTTAACCATCGAATCAGAAGAATTCATTTAGCCATCACAGAATCTGGATATAGGAGAAAGACCCAAAAGATTTGAGGTATACAGCCTGCAGTTTCACTAATAATCTCTCTCTGCAAGAGCAGCATTCAAAGAAGAGCTGAGAAGGTAGGAGAGAAGAAATTTCCTGTGTCTATTGACTAAACAGAGTCATTTCTTGACTTTTGTGGAAATATATTTCTGGTACTCAAATATTACACTTCTGAGAGGGCAATGACTTTTGTTTGCAGCTGCCAGGAAGAAGTGACCTTTGCTTCCAGCCTGTCAATAGAGTGACCTTTCCCACTTCCCAGCTTAGACTATAGAAATACGCATGTCATAGATGTCCCTTTGCAGAATATTTCAAGACTCTTCTAATTTTATTTGATCAATGGGTCAGCAGCTTTTGACCAGGAATAAACAAATTCAGATCTTTTGCAGACTCATTTTCAACTGGACCCACAGCACCTAAGGCTAATGCCAAACTAGCATTAATCCATGTTTAATTAAGGAAATTTATTGAATCTCTGCAAATGTCTGCCATATGATAGATCTCCAGAGTTACGCAACAGGACTGCCATTTGTACAAGCCTCTTTGGAAGTACTTATATTTGTGTTCAAATGTTCTCCTTTATGAACATGAATAAACTGAATCTCTGTAATTGCCTAACAGACAATTCTCTGCATTCTGTAATGCATATAGCCATCTCGAAGATAAAAATCTATCAAAGGATACTTTCAGAGCAGCAGAGATGACCTAATAATTGATGCTTTTCTTTCAGCTATCTTCAAAGGAAATGTTGTCTTTCTGTTGTTTATTATTGTATATTATGTGTACAATTATGTTAATTATATATAAATGGTCTTTATCAAATTAAAAGAATGGTTTTCTAGAGCTGGTTGCATCCTTATCTGTATCATAGCCTCTCTTCCAATTCAAAGGAGATAAACACAGTTAGCTGCTCTTGTGATGGGCTGGGCATAAGCCTGTATTAGGTATGGGTATGTACTTACAAATATGTTTTACGCACCTCTCTACTCATCCAAGCCATGTCTGCACCTTTATGCTGCTGTTTTTCTCAATGTAATGTCCCTGCCCAGCACTAGGGGGTAAGGCTCTGCCAGCTCCTCACTTCTAGAGCTCTGCCTCATTACAAGGAAAGACTTCAGCAGTGGGGAAAGACTGCACCTCTCTTGCTGGGCTCTTCTCTACCTCAGGGAAGATCCCAAAGACAGCAGTAAGGAAAAGGCAGTCTGATTCTCCTTGCCAGAGCCCTTCCCAAAGGCCCCAGTAACAGAGAGCTTATGACACCTCTATCTAATGGCTCATCTTTACCAGTCTGTCTGTGATATTTAGATATTTACCAGGATGGTCCCGTATTTAAGCTGTCTCACAGGCATCCTGACTTTTTTAAGAAAATAGGCAAATTGTCCCGTCTTTTGAGGGGCTCCTGTTCCCTGGCACCCTGTGTCTTGTGGTAGCAGCTTCTGCCAGGGAGTTCCTCCACTGGGTGGCTGCCCTGTTCCCTGGAGTCTGCACCTTGTGGCAGCAGGTCCTGCTGCAGGAGAGCTCCTCTGTGGGGCAGCTGCCCCATTCCGTGGCACCCCACGTCAGCAAAATCCACAATGGGGCAGTTGCCTCGTTCTCTGGTGTCCTACACTTAGGGGAGGCAGTTACTGATGCCAGAGAACTCCTTCATGGGTTGGCTGCCTCAAGCCCCAGCCTCCCACACATCATTCCCCGGCCCTGCTGCAGCGAGGCTTTGCAACATCCCTTGACTAGGGGTTTGGGAGTCCCCATCCTCCACTCCCCTTCATCTCTGCTGCCTCCCCATAGGAGGCACCAGAGCCCCCATTCCTGGTGCCTCACACTGGACCACAGCCCCCAAGGCCCAGGGGCCCTGACACGGGACAGCAGCCCTGTACCCATAGGCCAGTGGATACCCATATTTGTCATAGGGCAATGTAGTCATGCTACTGATATGTGTATGCTACATCACCAGCTGTGGTGTTTAGCAGTCTTGGGCAACCTACGGCCCACTGAGTTATCTTCTGTGGCCCCTAAGACATTTTGTTTACCACGGACCACACATAGGGTTGCCAGATTCCACTGGCTTCATCTTCATGGTTTTTTTTCCCTACTGGTATTACTAAGGTGACACACACATAAAGCAAGGGCATGTAAAGTGAGGTATTTGCTGAGTGCTCACAACATTAACTGTAAGAGCCTTTTACTCCCTCTGCACCCAATAAAAGTGATGCCATGGTTCAATCAAAACACCTGACAAATACTAGGTAGGCAAGAGCAGTTAGCAAAACTATGCCTTCTTGGGAGACCATCTTAATTATGGCACTTTTGGAGCCCACTGAGATAAAGTAAGCCCAAATCATGTGGCCCAATCAGTAGCTTGGGTTGCTCAGCACTGGTGTGTAGTGCAGACACAGACTAATGGCTGCATGTCAACTGATCTTTGTAGAGTCTGTTGGTGCACACTAACCCCGTGTCTACACGAGCCCCTTCCTTTTGAAAGGGGCATGTTAATTAGCGGGTTCGAAAGATGTTAATGAGGCGCTGAAATGAACATGCCCCTTTCAAAAGGAAGGGGCTCATGTAGACCCAGCCTTAATGTTCACTAGTTTGTTTCACTGTCGTGCTGTTTCAACTGTGGTGTTGATTCTGAAGTTTTTGACAAGGAATAGAACCAGAGTCCACATGACTGCTGTGTGTAGATTATAACCTCCATGGTCATACCATGGTGGCATCCTTTCATTTTGATTTTTCCTCCTTTTTTGTTCTTATCTGGTATCTTCTTGACACTTTCTCTCTCTCTTTCTTCCCCCCCTGCCTTTCCTATTCAGTTCCATTAAAATGTTTTAAAACGTTCATGAACTTTGCAGGAAGATCTTCTGTACTTTTAATTTCACATCTGCTGAAGCTGACGCCAAGACTCTCTACCACCCACCTTCAGTCAATAAATATCATGACTGCAAACAAGCATGAATTGTAGGAGCAAAGCAAACCAAGATGTGCTTTTGACAGGTTCTCTTGGCCGTGTAGGAGGATATTCTACAATTCTAAAGATATCTTATATTTTCACAGACAGTTTGGCATGTTTCTGTAAGGTCTCACTACAGATTATGGCCAATGATCTCACATGGAAAAAATCAATCTGACATATAGTTCATAAAACTCCTTGATTATACAAGAGCAGGATATTCTTTTTACCTCCACTCCCAAACAAGAAAAAAGGAAAAATCAGATTCATTGTAAAACAACATAGCCTAGACAGAAACCAAAACTAAGAATGGCATTACTCCGTGGCAAGGGCCCTATATTCTCCTATGCCACATAAGAATTACTAGTTATAGAGCTAATACTCAAAGTTACTTCTGTGAAAACAGAAATAAGGATGCAAAATAACTAGGGATGTTGATTAGTCACAGTTTACTCACGTGATTAACTAAAAAAACAATTAATCTAAATTTTAAAATTAATTATGCTTAATTTCAGTTTTAATTGCATTGTTAAACAATAGAAGACCAATTGAAATTTACTAAATATTTTGGATGATTTTCTAAATTTTCAAATACATTGATTTCAGCTGCAATGCAGAATACAAAGTATACACTGCTTATACTACACCATTTTATTACAAATATTTGCACTGTAAAATGACAAACGTATGTTTCTATTCATCTCATATAGGCACTTAGGGCAATCTCTTTGTCTTGAAAGTGCAATTTATAAATGTAGATTTTTTTTTCATACATAACTGCACTCAAAAACAAAACAAAGCAAAATTTTAGAGCTTGTAAGTCCTCTCTGTCCTACTTCTTGTTCAGCCAATTGCTAAGACAAACCAGTCTGTTTACATTTGCAGGCGATAATGTTATCCACCCTATTTACACTGCCACCAGAAAGTGAGAACAGACATTCATGCAGGACTTTTGTAGCTGTTGGGTATGTATGTATCAGATATGCTAAACATTTGTATACCCCTTCATGCTTTGGCTCCCATTCCAGAGGACGTGCTTTTATGCTCATTAAACAGTATGATTAATGACGCAATTAATCATGATTAAGTGTTTTAATGGGTTGACTGCCCTAAAAATAACAGAACCATGAATAATTCTTTACAAAATAAAAATAAGAGGTGAGCAGAATACTAGGGAATTCCACAATATTTATTGTAGATATTTTGCTATTTTTTCAATATACCCAAAATTGCATTAGTTTTCAGAGAGGACTGAAAGTGACCCAGTTACACAGAAATGTTGAGCCAAATAATGACACACATTGGCTACGTCTACACGTGCACCCAACTTCGAAATAGCTTATTTCGATGTTGCGACATCGAAATAGGCTATTTCGATGAATAACGTCTACACGTCCTCCAGGGCTGGCAACGTCGATGTTCAACTTCGACGTTGCTCAGCCCAACATCGAAATAGGCACAGCGAGGGAACGTCTACACGGCAAAGTAGCACACATCGAAATAAGGGAGCCAGGCACAGCTGCAGACAGGGTCACGGGGTGGACTCAACAGCAAGCCGCTCCCTTAAAGGGCCCCTCCCAGACACACTTTCATTAAACAGTGCAAGATACACAGAGCCAACAACTAGTTGCAGACCCTGTATATGCAGCACGGACCCCCAGCTGCAGCAGCAGCAGCCAGAAGCCCTGGGCTAAGGGCTGCTGCCCACGGTGACCACAGAGCCCCGCAAGGGCTGGAGAGAGAGTATCTCTCAACCCCCCAGCTGATGGCCGCCATGGAGGACCCCGCTATTTCGATGTTGCGGGACGCGGATCGTCTACACGTCCCTACTTCGATGTTGAACGTCGAAGTAGGGCGCTATTCCCATCCGCTCATGGGGTTAGCGACTTCGACGTCTCGCCGCCTAACGTCGATTTCAACTTCGAAATAGCGCCCAACACGTGTAGACGTGACGGGCGCTATTTCGAAGTTACTGCCGCTACTTCGAAGTAGCGTGCACGTGTAGACGCAGCCATTAAGTCTCTTTTTCGCTTCTGCGACAGGACAAAGGGACCTTAAAGCTTCCCAAGCACACATCAGAGGTTTCTCTGGGGCCAGGATACTTTCCTGTCCTACCACCAACCTAGTTTAGGGGTATGTTAAAGTACCTGGTCAACACATAGGGTGAGCACTGCCAGCAATTGAAGACAGGTGAGAACTTTGCAAAGTGCCGGTTCAATGCCGAAAATCAGTGGCCACATCACAGCATTTTTCACTTTGTAAAGCCCCTTTTGGTAGCATTTTTCTGCCAGTGATATACTCTAGATTGGCTCTCAAATCAGACCAACTATATACACTCAGGGAAAAGTAAACCTCATGACATTTGCAACAGAGCACCTCATACTGTACTTCCTGGCGGTGGCAGTGGTCGCAGCAGCACTGTAATAGGAGAAAAAGGAGAAGATACAATTTTTGCTGTCTGCAGTACAAAATGGTAAACTTCTTCAGATGAGTTTTAAATAGCCCGAAGTGTGAGTCTTCCTGATGGTCAGAGGTAATTGTGAGTGCTCCTACAATCTCTAGCCTATTTAAGTCCTTAGTTCTTTCTCTTTTGTTTAATATTCTCCACTCACATCTTGCTTTCAATTAGTGTTGATAAACGAGATTGAATTTTCTGAGGTTAAGGCTAATCTCTGCCTAATCTCTGGCAGCTGTGGGGCATCTGTCTATCTGAGATGGGTTTTTATCCACTGCCTCCTTTGGCTTGCTAGAAACTGTGCTAAATCTACCCATGAATCATTATCAGCATTTTAAAGAAATCCTGGGAGAAGTCTTCAGATTTGGTCAGAGATCCAGTGAAAGCTAATGTTATGTCAATTTTTCAAAATGGGCAAATGGGATAACTTGGCAATTACAGGCCTGTTAACTTGACATTCATCTTGGGAAAGAATCTAGTAGGCGATATTGGTCTTTATAAACTCATGGTAATATGCCTGGTATTACCAACATCTTGTATGCTGCACACAGATGTGATTACCTTGACTCAAAAACATATATTGGAATAGGAAAAGGTTAAGAAAAGGGCAACAATAATTTAGGGTATGGAATGGCTTCCATTTGAGGAGAGATGAATAGGACTGTGACTTCTCAGCTTGAAAAAGAGATGACTTAAGGGGGGGTATGACAGAGGTCTATAAAATCATGACTGCTGCAGAGAAAGTAGTTAAGGAATTGCTATTTACTCCTCACAAGTTTGCTGGAAGCTGGGAATGAGCAAGAGGGAATGGATCACTTGGTGATTACCTGCTTTGCTCTCTCTCTCGGCACATGGCACTGGCCACTCTTGGCAGACAGGGTACTGAGCTAGATGGATCTTTGGTCTGGTTCAGTATGGCCATTCTTATGTTAATATGATACAAGGGCTGGAAGTTGAAGATACACAAATTCAGATGGGAAAAAAGCATACATTTTGACTGTGAGGATGATTAACTACTGGACCTATTTACCAAGGGTCATGATGGATTCTCCATAACTGTCCATTTTAAAAATAAAGTTGAATGTTTCTCTAAAGATAGGCTCTAGGAATTATTTTTAGAAAATTCCATGTCATGTGTTTCACAAGAGGTCAAGATGACCACAATGGTTCCTTCTGACCTCGGTAATCTACGAACCCTGATAAATTTTCACGTTATTTCAACTTCATAAATATTCTACTTATTTTGATTTAAATAAATAAAAAGACTCCTATCCATAACATATATTACAAATGCAATGAGGAGTCCTGTGGCATCTTAAAGAGTAACAGATTTATTTGGGCATAAGATTTCACAGGTAAAAACCACTTTGTCAGATGCAGGGAATGGCCAGCATAATTAATTGCCCATGTCTTAAAGCGTTTCATATCTACACAAATATCTGTAGTCTTGAATATTTATTCAGCTGTGTGGAAGCCCTCGCGTGACCCCATGATCCCCTATTCCCAAAACATTTCTGTCCTTTGAAAAGAGAAGAGAATGTGTGGGAGCCCAGCTGGCTACTCCCCATGTTATCATAATGGAGAAAGCAAGCCCTATTTTAACTTCCTGCATCTTTAGAAGGCATCTTTCTCCCTTTTACATGCGTCATATGGCTTTCGACAAATATCTGTCAGAGCTGAGAGCTTTTAGACTTTGTTATCTCCTGTATGGGGGGTGGGGATGTGTGAACAAATGTAGCCTTGTATTCATTCACACACTATATATCACCGTAATGAGCTTTGTACAAAATATGCCTTAACTCACTGGTCAATAGTATCATGGTTAAAAACATACCAACATTATGGCTATGTCTACCGTACAGAGACCCTTCAAAAGAAGCCCTTCCAGAAGATCTCTTCCAAAAGAACTTCTTTCAAGTGTGCATCCCCACACAAAGCAGTGGATCAAAAGAGTGATCTGCTCTTTTGAAAGAGAGTATCCACACAGTCCCTGTTCTTTCAAAAGAATGGGCCAGGGATTGAAAAATCAGGTGCCATGAGGACTGCTCTTTCGAAAGAAGGGTCCTGCAGAGTGTCTACACATTTTCTTTTGAAAGAAGATTTAGAAAGACGGTGTTCTTCCTGAAATGGGAGTGAAAGAGCACTTTCAAAAGGAGCGCCACATTCTTTCAATTTACTTTTGAAAGAACGTTTTTTGTGTGTAGATGCTTTGCAGGATCTTTTGAAAGAGCCCCCTTCTTTCGAAAAATCTTTCAAAAACTTGCCAGTGTAGATGCAGCCTATATGTACAGTTAGGAATGTAAGAGGAATTTATGACTAAAATGTGCTTATCAAACCTCTTCATCAAAGACAAAGGACAAGCTAAAAATTCCAGCCAGGAGTCAACAAAGTGGATTGGCAATCAGCTGTCAAGTAGCTATTCTGTGCCACCATAAGGAGGGAAAGAATAGATGAGTCTACATCTTAACAAGAAACAACATGTGCCCTCCTTCACTACAAGACTCCATGTTACCATCCTCACAGCAGATGGAACTTTATCTCATGGTGAAGCTCAGGAAAATGTATTTCAAAGGATGACTGGACACTAAAAGAGAGAACAAAACCACAGCCCTTCAGTAACTTGAATTGTGCCATGAAATGTAACAAATGTTGGGATTCCCCCTGCTGTATATCCCTTCTTATTCTCTGGTTTTCTTTCCCCTAATCTTCTTGTAGCCTTGCATGTGTGTACTGCACCATGACACTTACTAACACTTGCAATGTCATTTTTTAAGCTTTATGACATTTACAGCTTAAGGGGTCTCATGAATTTCTGATTTCTGTTATTGTGATGAGAGCACTAATAGAAAAGACATTGTTCCCTTATGCAAAATGGCTGCCATTCCTCATGAAGGACAATGAGATAGAATCTCTGGAGTGGCCTTGGTAAGATGGCCACCATTTCTCATTAACTTTTATAGGTGACTATGTGGGTGACCCCACTAGAGAGAGATGTCACAACACTCCAGTTTCCAAATGGGCTGAAGCCAGGCTGCCATGGGGAAAGATGGTGGCCTCACAGGCCTGTTTTCAAAGGACCAAAACCAATGTTTTTTTTTATCTCAGTTGAGCTAGCTTTATACAACAGAAAATCCTTCTCAAGACATTTCCTAACAATTGAAAAACACCCCCCCACCTCCCCTTTTTATTTTTGTCAAGATAGGGTGTTAGTCATCATGTACGGGATTGGAAATTTAAAGGTGCTGAGAATGAGATTGTGAGAAAGAAGGGATATGGTAAGAAAAAAGACAGAAGAGGAATCAGGAGAATATGGAGGTAGCAGGAGGCAGTCTTCGGGGTTGGGACGCAGGGGACATGGCACAGTAGAGAGGAAAGTGTGATATTTAGGAAGCAGTGGGAGGCAGATAGGAGACAAACGACCATGGCAAATCACAGAAGGGGCCTATTTTGTCTAGCAAGGGAAAGGAACAGAAAAGAACAGAATGGCAGCTTCTGCAGAGATGTACCCTCCAATGAGTGATCAGGGAGGCCTTATTAGATTTTTATTTTTTTAATGTTAGAAGTCAGCAATGCTGCATCCTCCCTTCTTTCCTTTCTGTGAAAATCATACTCTAAATCTTCCCCCTCGTCATTTATTTATTTCTAGGTCCAGTGCAACACTGAAACTGAGTCGAAAGGAGCAGTACAGAGTGGCTGAAGTAAGAAATGCAGCTGTCTCTTACCTGATAACCACTGGCATTAGCTCCGATCCACCTCTTCACACAGTTCTCCATAAAACCCTTTCACGGGTTTAGTGTCATTGTAAAATACTCTCTATGATGTGAGTGAAAAAGCCAAAATATAAGTCTTAAAAATATTTCACCTTCTAAAAAATCACATAGCTATTACCTTCTGCTTTCTGTAGTTAACAGATCTTCATAGGTTTTTAAATTATTCCAATAGATATGTAATTTCAGGCTCTGCAAAGATGATTAAATTCTCCAAGGACAGACAAGTAAGGTATAACAATATTTCAAGCACATGTTGAGAGAAAAAAGCTTCTGTTTTCATATACAATAAAAAGATTGAAATGTTAATGACATATTTTTTTCTCTGAAGCCAATGATATATCTGAGATACACAGATATTTTCATTGTCTGGATAGCTTAAACTCCCTCTCAGACTTCTGATGTAACTTGGACAACCATTACCCATCCACTGAACTCTATCTGGAACACTCCGACAATAGCATTAGGTTCCTGGATGTCACAATCAGCTTCAACAAAGGAACCCTACAGATAACAATAAACATGAAATCCATGGATCACCACCGCTACCTTCATAGCACCAGGAACCACTCCCACCCATGCCATGAAATCTGTTATCCACAGACAGGCATTCACGTGCCACAGAACATGCTCCAAGAAGAACTTCCAGGACAGGGCAGTTAGAAGACATCACCAGGCCCTTGGCAAAATGTGTGTGTGGTAGGGAGGGGGATAGAGATGGCTCAGGGCCCCTGGAAGAGGTGGGGCTTCAGGCAAAAAGGGTGGGGATGGATCTCGCCTCACCCAGCCAGCCCTTCAATGCAGCCTGTCATGTGCCACCTGGGGCTCTGGTGGCAATTAAAGGGCATAGGGCTCCAGCTTCTGACTTTGCTGCTGTAGCCACAGTGGTGGCTGGGAGCCCTGGGCCCTTTTAAATTGCTGGGCCCCAGAGCAGCTTCCCTCTTTGCCCCGCCCCATTGGTGGGCCTGGTCCAGGATGCACGAGTTAGTACACATACAACTCCCTTCAACAAACAAGGACTTTCCACCATAGTAAAAGACTGCACCATGCACCAGATCACCCAAATACCCTGAAACAAACTGCTCTGATACACAGAAATAAACTCCACCAACTGCATAATCCTAATTTACACTGGCCTCCCGACTCTGGAACCCACACAGGGCATCATCAAACACCTATAACCCAGGCTCAGCTGGGACCTCACCCTGACAGAAATTTTTCCCGAACCATCACTTTTGGCTTTCAGACCATCCCCCATCTCTCCAAACTTGTCATCAGAGGCAACAACCTCAGAGACCCAGTAACACCACCTCAAAGCAGTACCAGGTCTTGCCAGTAAAACAGATGCAAAATCCACAGACTTATCACCACTGCTCCCATGATCAACAACCAGGAGTGGCAGGTGTCACAGGCTGGGGGAGACTGAGATTCCCCAAATAGCCAAGTGTGACTCCACCCCCCGAATCCCTCCTGCTTCCTCCTCTGCTGACTGCTGGCTCTTCCATACCATCATGGCTCCAGCTGGTGCTGCAATGCCCCACCCCACCAGTGCTCCAGGGCCAGAGTGACTGGGGCCACACTGCCTAGCCACCCAGAGCTCAGAGAGAAGTGGCTGGGAGTGCTAGCCTGGGACAAGGGCCAGAAGTCACAGTGTGAGAGACTGGGTGAGGGGTAGGAGCCTGCAACTGCAGTGGAGC
Source organism: Carettochelys insculpta (assembly GCF_033958435.1). Classification (NCBI taxonomy): domain Eukaryota; kingdom Metazoa; phylum Chordata; order Testudines; family Carettochelyidae; genus Carettochelys; species Carettochelys insculpta. The sequence goes on from NC_134139.1 coordinate 97,308,462, forward strand.
CTGGACGCTAAGGGACTTGATCAGAAGAGATTGTGCTGGAGTGTTTGCCTCCATAAGCCCAAGCTTCACCACCGCCCATGTCAAAACCCCTCCTTACACACACTCCTTTCAAGACCCATGGATCCCCCACACACCTATCACAACATGTGGTGTACTTCACCCAGTGCATTGAATGACCCAATTATAACCACATGGGTGAAACCAAACAATCACTACATTCACACAAGAAAACAATAAAAGACAAGAACACCCTGTCGCCTACGCATGAACTCTTTATTTGACCGCTCAGCCCTCATCCTCAAAGGAAACCTGCATAACCCCTTCACAAGATGAGTTTGGGAGTTTAAATTCATAACTCTGCCAGAAATCATGAGTGAACAGAGATATTGGATTTATGGCTTATTGAAACCACTAATCCCCCTCTTTTTGTCCTACAACTGCTGACATGTTAATGGGCCACTTACCTTGAAAGGTTCACTCGAATTTGTGCTAATCACACGTCAATTAGTTTCATGTTGAATTTTGCTGTGGGTAAAGGAGAGAGGCACCCCTCTTTCTCCTGCCCAGGCCCCTGGGAAACCTAAATACACCTCTGAAAGGAGGACCAGGCCCTGAAGAGAAGCTAAATGAATTCTTGGCATTGGTCTTCACTGCAGAGGATACGGGGGAGATCCCCACATGTCAGACATTCTTTTTAGGTGACAGATCTGAGGAACTGAAATGTCAGTAGAGGAAATTTTGAAACAAACTGAGCAATTAAAGAATGAGAAGTCAATAGGACCAGAGGCTATTCACCCAAGAGTTCTGCAGGAACTCAGATAAGAAATTGTGGAACTGTTAACTGTGGTACACAACTTATTCCTGAAATCAACCTCTCTATCAGATGATTAGAGGGTAACTAAGATAACACCCATTTTTTAAAAAGACTCCAGTGGCAATTCTGGCAATTAAAGGCTAGTCAGTCCAATTTTAATATCAGGCAAACTGAAACTGGAATGAAGAAAAAAATATCAGACACATATAAAGACTTAGGCCAGGTATCTACACTAGACCTGAAAGTCAATTTCTGATACACTATTCCACCTATGGCAACTGCCTAGGTAGAATCAACCTATTGAAAGTAAACTTTTATGACTATCTTTATTAAGGAAGGTCAACGGGACCATTTGTCCTGTCAATCGCCTTTCTGCAAGGAGTAGAGAAGTCAGCTACCAACCCCAGACAGACTGATTTCACACATCTTTACCTCATGCACAAAATTGAACTCCAGAAGATCAATCCTGAGTGGGTCAATCTTCATGGAAGTGTAAACCAACCCACAGTTTGCTGGGGAAGAATCAACACAGCTTCTGCAACGGTAAATCATGCCTCTCCATAGCGTGCACTCAGACTTTCACAAAGCTTTGGACAAGATCCCTCACCAAAGGCTCTTTAGCAAAGTAAGCAATCATGGGATAGAAGGAAAGTCATTTCATGGATCAATAACTGGCTAAAAGATTGCAAACAAAGGGTAGAAACGGTGAGTTATCACAGTGTATAGAGTTAAAAAATGGGACCCCCAAAGAGCTGTACAAAGACCTATGCTAGTCAACATATTCACACATGATCTGGAAAACAAGGTGAAAGCTAAGTGGCAAAATGTAGGGAAGATACAAAATAACTCAGAACAGTTAAGTCTTCACAGTGAGCTTTGGACTTATAAAAGGGCTCTCAGTAAACTGGGTGACTAGGAGAAAAAAAAAGCAGATGTAATTCAATGCTCATAAGCACAAAGCAGTGCACTAGAAAAAATAATTCCAATCATACATACAAAACTAAGGGTCAAAATTAGCTGCTACCATTGAAAAATAGAAACATTCAAGTTATTGTGGATAGCTCTCTGAAAACATCCATTTAATATGCAGCTTCAGTCAACAAAAGCAAACGAAATGGTTAGGAAACATTAGGAAAGGGAGAAATAATAACACCAAAAAATCATAATGCCACTGGATAAATCCCATGGTACAACCATGTCTGGAATACAGCATGCATTTTTGATTGCTCCTTGCCAAACAACATATATTGTAGTTGGAAAAGATGCAGAGAAGGACAACAAAAACAATTGGCATTATTGAACAAAGTTCCATATGAAGAAAGATTAAAAATACTGGAACTGTTCAGCTAAGAAAAGAGGCAACTAAGTGGAATATGGGAGAAGTGTATTAAGTCATTAATGGTATGGATTAAGTGAATAAGGAAGTAATATTTACTTTTTTGCATAATTTTATTTGGCGACTACTAGTGCATGTCTTAACAGTCAGCAGTTTTAAAACAAACATAGGCAAGTACTTCATCAAACAGTGCACTGCCAACCTGTAGATCTCTTTGCTAGTGATGTTGTGAAAGCTAAAATTGTATCTGTGGTCAAAAAAGAATACATCCCTCAATGTCCAATATGGTTGGGGATGCAACCCCATGCTCTGAGTGTCCCAAGTCTCTTGACTACCAGCAGCTGGGACTGGATGACCTAATAATTACCCCGTTCTATTCATTCCCTCTGAAGCCTCTGTGACTGGCCTTTGACAGAGACAGGAGACTGGGCTAGATGGACAATTGATCTGACTCAGTGTGGCCATTCTTATCAATATCTCATTGCAGCAATGGAGATATGCCTGCAGGTTTTGCATCTGTTATGGCAGAATCTCGTGCCACTTTGAGTTTGTATGTCCTGGTTTGTGACAATGAACTTGGGAAGTCTGGGGAGTTGTCTGAAGTCCAGAAGAAGGGACAGAGGAAAGATTTGTTTCAGGATCTAGTTCCCACTGCGTATGGGTGGTAAGTGTTTAATGACATCTTGTATAGATTCCAGTGTGAGATGGCAGGTGACAACTAGTGGGACACGATTAGTGACTTCTTCAAATATTGAATCAGTAATAATGTTTTTTTTCTCTGAGACATTCATCCTCTACAGTTCTTTGAGAATTAACTATTCTTACACAGTTTTACAAGTTAGAAAGTCAGAAACAGCTTATCTAGGCAGGGACTTCATGTCTTTGCCGGGGTAGACTGTGCCTCGCAGTTCATTTGCATTCTTTTGTTCATACCTAGTTTTAAAATGCCCAGTCTTTGACTTTCCACCAATTTCTTTGGGAAACTATTGTGCAGCTTAGCAGATACCAGAGGCAGGGAGCTCTTCCCTGATAGCCATACTAAAAGTCCCTCTTTGTAGTTTCAACCGACTAAGCCCCATTTCTATTTATGGTTCTCTTTACAGAGCAGTAAAAAGCGATTCTTCCCATTTTAATGTTTATATCTTTCTAACATTTGTATTATATTTATTGTGTATCATCTATTCCTCGTTTGCTACATGAAGATCTGACTGAAGGTTTTTTCATGTGATTATATAAACACAGGTTGAACCTCTGTAATTTAGAACTCTCTTGCATGTCAACATCCATAATCTGGCATGATCTTAGTTCGCTGGACAACCACTTATCATGGGTATGGCCAAATTTCCTGTGGTCCTAAAAAGTTTGTTTACAGCCACCAGTCCTGGCTCTCAGTGTTCTGTGCTGTTATTTAACTGTAATTTACCTCTAAATGTCTTCAAAGAGTAAGCAGTGGAAGTGTTGGTAATGTGCCAGACAATATTGACCTCCCATGGTCCAGCAAATTCTCTTGTTCGACCCCAGTCAGGTCCTGAGGGTGTGGGACAAGAGAGAGACAGGTTCAACCTGTACATCCAAGATGACAATTCAACTTTAGAATCTGCACACATGCCGTTGAACAGCATTACTAGAAATTGAAAGGCTCTATTTGGAAAACTAGTGCTAAATCTTGGTCATGATTATCACTCTTAGCTTCTATTTTTTCTCTTCCTTGGGTCTGTTTTAAAGCCATTTAAGTCATTAGAAAGGTTTTCTTTGACCTAAATAGACTTTAGACCCTTAGGCTACATCTACACTAGAAGCATCTGTCAACACTAACATTTGTCAACAGAAACTCTGTTGACAGAGTACATCTACACACAAAAGCAGATTGACAGAGCAATCTTCTCTGTCGACAGAGAACAGCCAGAGTGACCAGACTTCTGCTGACAGAATGGCTGACTGGAAGCTCTGCAAACAGAGCTGCCCAGTGAACTGGAAGCCCTCTCTGTCAACAGAAGTGTCTACACTGCACTTCTGTAGACAGAACCCTATTTCAACAGAAGTGTTATTCCTGAATTTTTTGAGGAGTAACACTGTTGAGACAAATGTAGAGTTCTGTTGAGACTGTCAACAGAACGCTTTGTATTTGTAGACACTGCCTGAGTTATGTATCGGAGGGGTAGCCGTATTAGTCTGGATCTCTAACAGCAACGAATGGTCCTGTGGCACCTTATAGACTAACAGAAAAGTTTTGAGCATGAGCTTTCGTGAGCACAGACTCACTTCATCAGATGCTGGTCTTGGAAACTTTTCTGTTAGTCTATAAGGTGCCACAGGACCCTTCCCTGAGTTATGTCAACAGAAGGCCTGTTCTGTTTACAAAACTCTTTCGTGTAGACACAGCATTAGTGATTAAGTCTGACACAAAGAAACCTCCTACTAGCTTTAACTTTTATTATTGTGTTAAATTTCCTGGGAACTAATCACAAGTCTCCTTTTATGGGAACATATACAAACACATACTGTAGAAGTTTACAAACAGGGTGTGCACTCACTTTACTGAGGTCCATTATTGTAGCCTACATTATTGCTCATAGATACAAATTATACGGCAAACATGAGCTGCATAAGGTTTTGCTCTGTTGCCAAAAACAGTTGTTCAGTACGTTGCTTCTTCATATCACTTTATAAAACCAAATAATTTCATTTTCTAAGTCAGCAGTACAGTAGCACCTTAATTGTCTTCTCTATTGGAAGTTCCATATTTGATTGCTATAAGATCAGTGTTAATAAAATGAATGCTATACTCATTAGATTACATTTAAGTCCCTGATTCAGCAAAGTACCTAATCATATGACTATCTTGAAGCACTTCTGTAGGGTTCCTCACATGCTCAAAGTTAGATGTGTTTAAATGCTTGGCTTCCCCTCTATTTGGCACTGGTGATCAGGACTGCCATTGTCAATTCTGGTACCCTGCAGAGTCTAAGTACCTGCACCTCCCACCCCCACCTGGGGCTGGAAGTTTGCGTGAGGGGCTGTGGGCTGGGAAGGGACACAGTGAGAGGGAGACTGGGGCTACATGTGCCAACTGGCGGACCAGGGGACAGAGCACCAGCATTGGGAAGGCAGATCGGGGGCCCAGGGTCTGGGAGATTGAGCCACTGGAGGCGGGAAGTGGAGCAGAGGGTGCAGGATTGGGCCACTGAAGTTGGCAATACCCGCAGCTAGCATTCGGCATATGAAGGTTAGGACACCATGGTGCCCCAAATGTAGTGGTCCCTATACCACTGCCTATTTGCATATTCTGTATATGCCCAGGGATGGCCCTGCTGGCAAGGCCTCATCTGGAGCATTGTGTCCACTTTTGGGCCCTTCACTACAGAAAGGATTTGGACAGATTAGAGAGAATCCAGTGAAGGGCAACAAAAATGATTAGTGGGCTAGGGTGTATGACTTATGAGTAGAGGCTAAGGGAACTGCACTTTAGTTTGCAGAAGAGAAGTGAGGCGGGATTTGATAGCAGCCTTCAACTACCTGAAGGGAGGGTTCCAAAGAGGATGGAGCGAGGCTGTACTCAGAGGTGGCAGGTGACAGAACAAGTCCAGAAAAAGTCCCAAGTTGGAGTAAGGGAAGTTTAGGGTATATATTAGGAAAACTACTTTACCTGGAGAGTGATGAAGCACTGGAAAGGGTTGTCAAGTGGTGGAATCCCCATCCTAAGAGGTCTTTAAGGCCAGACTTGGTAAAACCCTAGCCTGAATAATTTAGTTGGGTTTGGTCCTCCTTTGAGCAGGGGGTTGGACTAGAATGGTCTCCTAAGGTCTTTCCCAATCCTAATCTTCTATGATTCTATGAATAAGGATCTAAAGCATCATCTACCAATAATCTAGACGATGAAGTGCAATGCTGATGAGTACATTTTTGTTTTTTTGTTTTACAGTCTGAATTTTGAAAGTTTTGGGCATGCTGGGGTCACATGTTCAAGCTTTTTTTCCTGTAACCTACGCTCTGAAAATTTTGCTTTAAAGATAAATGAGATTCTTATTTTATTTTGTGAGTCCAGGAGCAAGGGCTTTAAACATCAACTGTTGTGAGACTCATGATAAAAAAAGAGAGTTGGCACACCATTATTCTCCTTATGGTTACCCCATTGCTTGAAAAGACAAATAACAGAACATTTGAACCAGGGAAACAATAGGAAAATAGCACGAATAAACATCCTAAAATTAGACTGGAATACTCTTATCTAACAATATTTAATTCAAAAATTACTCTTAAGCTTTCCATATTCTTTCAATGGTAATAAAAACACCAGGTTCTATTCTGAAGCCTTTAGTCAGGCTTCAACAGGAATTTTTGTTCGAGGACTTCAGGGATGCGCCTACTAAAAACAAGAGGCATCTGTTCTAAAAGAGGGGACTAAAAATATGTGAAGTGACAAAATGCCATTGGTCTAGTAGAAATGATAGATATCAACAATGCCCTGTATCTCATTCTCAGGAATCCGTAAAACATCAGGTGTGTTAGCATAACCAGTGGTATCCTAAGAACACCAGAGAAAAATTAAACTGCACCTTTGAGTCTGACCCTAGTCTTGCTCTATAGAGGATGTGTTGGCTATAATTAAACAGACACTCCTTAAAAACTAGCGTCAGTGCAAACTGTAGGGAACAAACAGGCTTGACTTACCACATTTGTTATGCTTGCTAAAGCATTTCAATAATAATGCAAATATTGCCATAGATCTTCCCTTTCTCAGAAAAATATTTCACTAATATAACAAATATAAGTATGATGCCCTGTTGCTCACAATAGGCCAAAACCAATATCCTTGAAGTCAACAGCAGGCTTTCCTTTAATGCCAACACGCATTAGCTCAGGCCCAGTAAACAGCAGAAGCATCTTATTATTGAAATATAGAATGCTGTGTTATGTATAACTCCAAGCCAGCGGTTCTCCCAGTTTGTTTGTTTTTTTGGTGGCCTCAGCGTGCAGCTGGTGGCAGCTCTGGCAATTTCTCCTAAAATACTTAATTAACTTCAGGAAAACCAAATAAATATATAAATATGACTAGCAAAATCATTCTAATTCATTTATGCAGGCTTTTTCTTTTTGAAGACTCAATAATAAAAACAAAATATAGTTCTTCTTATTCTTCATTGCACCTAAACCAAACAGAAATACAAACAGGGTGCTTTGCGCATTTTTGTCTTGTTGTTGTTGTTATTGTTATTTCTTTTGGAGGTTTTTTTGGTTTTTGGAGGTTTTTTGTTGCTTTTTTAGGAAAAGACGTGATAGCTAGTTAATCTGCTGCTGAAAGAAGTACTATTTGAATGTTTGTTAATATCACTTTTCACAGCTAGCGAGTCTGCTGTGAAAAGCAACATTAATAAAACACACATATCAATTTTCATAGCAGATTTACTCAGCCCTAGCAATCCAAGGAAGAGACGAAACCTGGGATGGGGAAGCAGCTGGGGATGCAGCAGGGGCCAGGGATGATGTGTGTGCGCAGAGATAGGCAGGTAAGTTGTGGGCTGGCACCTGCTGCCGCATAACCCTGCCTGCCACGAGAACCCAGAGACCCTGTTTCTCACTACCCAAGGGGTGAAGCCCAAATCCTGAGCCTCATCACCCTCAGGAAACAGAAGAACTCACGGGCTGCCTGCTCCTCTGTTGCTTGTAGCTCCAGAGGAGGGCAGGGTCTGACACCGGCAGTGGCCCTGGAAGAGGCTCAGCTGCTTTGCTGCCTGCCCTTCCACTGCCCAGGAGGTTGCCATGACTGCAAGAAAAGTACCTGGTGGCCACACACAGACACTGTTCTCTAAGGAGATGTTTGTTCCTTGTTCCCTGTGCCCTTAAATTCAGGGAGCATTTCTATGTGTCGTTGCAGGAGTCAGTGAAGTCATGCAAGACAAAATGGGGGAATCTTAATATGACTGCACTGTGTCATGTTGACATGTCTTCTATCATTGCTACTCAGAGACACCAACTCTGTGGATGCTTTGGGGCTTGGGCACACGTTGGCCATTTCTGCATGTGCCGCTTTCTCCGAAAGTGGCATGCTAATAAACAGCCCGAAATATGCTAATAAGGCATGGATGTAAACTCCGGGCGCCTCATTAGCATAGGGTCATATGATTTGGAGTCTGGAATAAGCTCTTCCAGACACCAAAACAGTGTGTAGAAGCGTGGCCCCTGGGGGATCTTCCGGAAGAAAATTTTCAGGAAGAAGGGGCCTCCAGAGGGAGGACTTCCTTCTGGAAGATCCCCCAGGGGCTGCACTTCCACACGCTGTTTTGGAGTCAGGAAGAGCTTCTGCCGGACTCCAAATCATGTGACCCTATGCTAATGAGGTGCTGGGAATTTACATCCACACCTCATTAGCATATTTTGGGCTGTTTATTAGCATGCTACTTTCAGAGAAAGTGGCATGTGTAGAAATGGCCATTGCAAAAAATAACGGCTACACAGAAGCCAGTTCTCCTCCTTGCCCCCAGTGCCTCCTGCCCACCGTAATCAGGTGCTTCATGGCATGTGGGTGGCTCTGAGAGGTAAAAGAGCAGCCAGGACAGTGTGTTCAGGGGAGGGGGCAGGAAGAGGCAGGGAAGATGTGGGGCAGGGACTTGGAGGAAGGTGTAAGATGGGGGGCAGGGCCTGGGACAGAGTGAGGGTAGGATGAGGCAGGTGGGGCAGATGCAGGGGGTTGAGCATACCCTGGGCCCAGAGTAAGCTGACATGCCTATGTAATTACTTCATTATCCCGTTGCTTTTTCCAGTGCTCTACGAGGAAACGTGCTTTAAGCCTAGATGACTTTGGACAGGGCTAGGGGTGTAATGTCTTCATGCAACTTTAAAGAATTGGCCTTCACTTGAGGCAGGCATCTGACTGAAAACATTTGCACTTTGTTCCAGCATAATATATCAAATATACCTGATGAAACTGCACAGTGATAAGCATGCGTTATTTAAGTAGTGGGATGGAGATAAAAATCTTGCCCATGTCATCACCCAAAACATTTCTAAAGACACTTCCTTCTGAAACAAAGTGGTATATTTCAAAAGTACAAGTTTGCTTGTTAGTCGTATTCCTATGAGCAGGGCACTATCAAATTCATGGTCAATTCTGGTTAATTTCACAGACCAGGGTTTTAAATTTCATCAGTTTCACATTTTTATGTTGCAACCCAAAAGACGGGCAGGGTGAGGGCATTGTATGGGAGGCTGTGGAATCACCACCCTCACTTTTACCTTTCTAATGGTAGGGGCCTGACTTAAGAGCATCTGCGGTTATTGGGGATGCAGGAGTAGCAGCGCAGGGAGCCCTGTTTGACCATGTTGTCACAAGGCCATGACAATGCAGCTGCAGAGCTGCTGCTGCCCTCTTGATGATCTGTCTGAACTCCCAATCTGACTAAAATCCACATTTCTTATGCTGTTTGGACAATACCGAGTATACCTCTATATCCATTCTTTATTTTCATTTAACAAGAGCTGAACCTCCCGTACTCTCCGCTTTTCAGGGGCAGGAATTATGTGTATTTCATCTTTTGACAGAGAAAACTCAAGCTTGGGAAATGTCAGCCCAGGAAATGGAAATGTCACAAAGTTAAGAGCAAATAAACACGTGGGCTTACAATGAAAATGAAGGAGTTAATTATTGTCATACCTGAGCTACCCACAAAATTTGATGCCTTATAACACAATATTACCGTAAGCTAAGGAAGAGTTATCATCCTCATTTGAAGGTTAGGGAATCAGCCATGGACTGGTTAAACTGCTTTGCCTAGGAAGTTTGTGGTAGACAGAGAAATACTCTGACGCCTGCACCATCCTTCTGTCCTTGTCATTAATGACTCAGGTTTTGGCAGCAACAGGATGTAGGATAGTTGTACATAAGTTTTCAAAAGAAACTAGTGATTTTGGTTGTCTCTATTTTTAGTGCCCAACCTCCAAGTGACCTTCATAATGCCTAGGGGTTTTCAGGATCAGGGTCTTATATAGTTTTGAGGAACACAGACTTTTTTATGTTAAAAAAGTCTAGATATATAGCTATGAATAAAATATAGCTCAGAAGACCTTATTAACCATGTACCTAGCTGTTATCAGTTTCCCATTGGAATCCGGTGGAGAGATATGAAAGAGGGACATGAAAATGGCTTTCTGGACTACTTCAGGGTAAGTGTCTAGTGTTTACGGGGGTACAAGAATGAAAATGTATTGGCTTTGGCTCTGTCATATATTTTTAGGTTTCCAATATTTTAAAAGATGAATTGAGGACAAAGTAATTTTGCTGTATGAGAAGTAATCCTACCATTAAATTCTCTTATGTGGCCATTGACAAGAAAAGACAATGACAAAACTAGCAAAAACCGAACCAGGTCTTATTCTCATTTCAGTATTGGAATGATTTCAAAGTTATTCCTACATGACTGACAGAGTTAAGTAGTCCCAGAGGGGCAGCCATGTTAGTCTGTAACATCACAAACAAGAAGTAGGTCTGTGGCACCTTAGACACTAGCACATTCATTAGGTCATGAGCTTTCGTGGGTAAAACTGACTTCTTCAGATGAAAAATGGCTGAGAGTTAAATGACTTTTTTTCCTGCAGTCTGCCCTTACACCAAACATAAAAAATGTTTGACAACTGTCAGAGAAAGGGCCATGAAATTTGCCCTTAGAAATCTGCCGTTATAACTGTTTCACTTCAACAATATCCTTCATCCAAAATCATCAGCTTAAACAGTTACAGGATGTGGCTTCCCCACACCGTGCTCTGATTTGATGAATAAATTAACTTTGATTCTGCAAGTCAATCATTTCACAATTGTTACAAATAATTTTCCTCACACATTTTTGACTTTATAGACTGAGACCATAATAATTTTTGATAAATTACTGTTCATTTTCATTATCTACCTCCACAAAACTCTCTTTTCCTAAGACGCTTACAAAAATTAAATAGGCAAGATGCTAGCATGCAAAAACTGTTGACTATCATGCCAACCAATATTGCGCCGCAGTTTACTTGTACTTTCCTGTTGCTCTGCCCTAGAGTTACCAATGTTGCCTTTCAAAAATAAGGGATTATTTACTCAGCAGTGCTGTCCCATCTCTACATTTGACCAGGGTATTCCCTGCTGCTCTTTACAGTACTCTGCAACTTCAATCATTTGAAGAGCAGCAACTTTTGTATCCACAAGGATAAGTTATATTTTCTTACAGGAAGGAAAGCTTATGAGTTCTTCAGAGATACATAACTTTGTTGCTATTATTCAATTTAGAGAGGGGAAAAGGCCTCATTAATATTGTAGTGACATTAATGTACTGTGTGTATCACAAACACAGGGAAAGACAAGTTTCTGGCCTATCAACTCTAAATATATTATTTAAAAACTGTAATCTTAATAAATGTATCTTGTCTGTTGCCAATAAACTGATGTTTGCTGGAAAAAGCCCAGGAATATAGCCTTCCCCACGTTAAATACCCTTTATATCACTCCAGTTGCAATCAACTAGTTATCTAACGTGTTTGTACGGAAATGCATAAAGTCTGGGAAACAAACAGGAAGAATTAGAGGCTCTGGCACAGCCAAAAGAGTATGAGGTGATTGGAATAACGGAGACTTGGTGGGATGACTCACATAACTGAAGCACTGTCACGGAAGGGTATAAACTGTTCAGGAAGGCCAGGCAGGGGAGAAAATAGTAGGAGTTGAAATGTATGTAAGAGAACAGTATGGTTGCTCAGAACTCCAGTATATGGAAGGAGAAAAATCAGTTGAGAGTCTTTGGGTTCAGCTTAGAGGTGGAAGCAACAGAGGTGGTGTTGTGGTTCACGTCTACTATAGACCACCAGATCAGGGAGAGGAGGTAGATGAGAACTTCTTCAGACAGCTAAGAGAAGCTTCCAAATCATAGGCCTTGGTTCTCATGGGAAATTTTAATTATCCAGACATTTGTTGGGAGACCAATACAGCAGCACACAGACAATCCAGGAAGTTTTTGGAGAATGCTGGGGATAACTTCTTGGTACTAGCGATGAAGGAAACGACCGGGACCATGCACAGATTGACCTGCTGATTATAAACAGGGAAGAACTAGTAGGAAAAACAGAAGTGGGTGGCAACTTGGGCTGCAGCAATCATGAGATGGTGGATTTCAGGATCCTGACAAAAGGAAGAAAGGTGAGCAGTAAAATACAGACCCTTGATTTCAAAAGAGCAGACTTTGACTCCCTGAGAGAACTGAAGGGCAGGATCCCCAGGAAGCAAATATGAAGAGGAAAGGAGTTCAGGAGAACTGGCAGTATTTTAGAGGTCTTATTGAAGGCACAGGAACAAACAATCCCAATGTGCAGTAAGAAAACAAATACGGTAAGCAACCAGCTTGGCTTACCAGGGAAATCCTTGGAAAGCTTAAACTCAGAAGGGATATATAAGAAGTGGAAACTTGGACAGATGACTAAGGAGGAGTATAAATATATTGCTGGCGAATGCAGAAGAGTAATCAGGAAGGGGAAAGCACAATTAGAACGACAGCTAGCAAAGGACGCGAAGGGTAACAAGAATGGTTTTTACAGACTTGTTAGCAATGAAGGCGATCAGCGAGGGTGTGGGGCTATTACTAGGTGAGGGAGGTAATCTGGTGACAGGTGATGTGGCAAAAGCTGCAGTACTCAATGTTTTTTTTGCCTCTGTCTTCATGGACGGGCTCAGCTCCAGGCCACTGCATTAGGCAATGCAGTATGGGAAGGAGCTGGGCAGCCTTTGGTGGGGAAAGAACAGGTTAAGGGCTATTTAGAAAAGCTAGACATACACATATACATAGGTCTGGATTTAATGCACCCCAGGGTACTGAGGGAATCGGCAAATGTCATTGCAAAACCTTTGGCCATTATATTTAAAACCTCCTGGAGACCATGAGAGGTCCTGGATGACTGGAAAAAGGCAAATGTAGTGCCCATCTTTAAAAAAAGGAAAGACAGACAATCTAGGGAACTATAGATTGGACGGCTTTTCCTCAGGCCCCAGACAAATCATGGAGGGGATCCTCAAGGAATCCATTTTGAAGCTCTGGAAGATGGGAAAGTGGTCATGTGTAGTCAACATGGATTCACCGAAAGCAAGTCATGCTTGATCAATCTGATTAGCTTCTCTGATGAAGTAACTGGCTCTGTGAACATGGGGAAGTCAATGGTTTTGATATACCTTGACTTCAGCAAAGCTTTAGACAGAGCCGCCCACAACATTCTTGCCCATAAATTAAGGAAGTATGGATTGGATACATGGACTATAAGATGGACAGAAAGCTGGTTTGATGGTCAGGCCCAATGAGTAGTGGCCAATGGCTCAATATCTGGATGGTGGTCAGTTTCAAGGGGAGTGCCCCAAGGCTCGGTTCTGGGACTGGTGTTGTTCAACATCTTTATTAATGACCTGGATGAGGGACTGGATTGCACCCTCAGCAAATCTGCAGATGATACAAAGGTAAAGGGGCAGACAGATATATTGGAGGGTGGGGATAGGGTCCAGAGTGACCTAGATAAACTGGAGGATTGGGCCAAAAGTAATCTGATGAAGTTCAACAAGGACAAGTGCAGAGTCCTGCACTTGGGACAGAAGAATCCCAAGCATTGTTATAGGCTGGAGACCAACTGGTTAAGTAGCAGTACAGCAGAAAAGGATGTGGGGATTACACTGGATGAGAGGCTGGATAGGAGTCAACAGTGTGCCCTTGTAGCCAAGAAGGCTAATGGCATACTGGGGTGCATTAGGAGGAGCATTTCCAGCAGAGCTAGATAAGTTATTATTCCCCTCTATTCAGCACTGTTGAGGCCACATTTGGAGTATTGCGCCCAGTTCTGGGCACGCCAATACAGAAAGGATGCGGATGCACTGAAGCAGGTACAGCAGAGGGCAACAAAAATGATTAGGGCATTGGCACACATGGCCTATGAGGAGAGGCTGAGGGATTTGGGGTTACTTAGTTTGCAGAAGAGAAGACTGAGGGATAAGTTGATAGCAGCCTTCAACTTCCTGAAGGGGGGCTCTAAAGAGGATGAAGAGAGGCTGTTCTCAGTGGTGACAGATGGCAGAACAAGGAACAATGGTCTCAAGATACAGTAGAAGATGTCTAGGTTGGGTGTTAGGAAAAACTATTTCACCAGGAGGCTGGTGAAGCACTGAAATGCGCTACCTAGACAGGTAGTTGAATCTCCATCCCTAGATGTTTTTAAGTCCCAGCTTGACAAAATCATGGCTGAGGTGATTTAGGTGGGGTTGATCCTGCTTTAGGCAGAGGGCTGGACTAGATGACCTCCTGAGGTCCCCTCCAGCTCTAGGAGTCTATATTTGGGCAGCTCAGACCTCCTCCCCCTGCTATGTAGAAATCCTCAGCTACTATATAATCAAATGCTACACCATCTCCTTGTGACCCCTTCCGTGTAACAGGAATAGAAAGCTTGATAGGGACACAGCCAGAATGCCTGGCACTCCAGCACTGGTCGGCTAATATAAATCAATGCAATTAGAATTGGCCACAGTCTGCTTTTGACTGCAGCTAAGTGAATAATTGATTTTTTGATTTGATGGACAAACTGGACAAAAAGCATCAGAATAAAAAATGTTTTGAAGCAGCTTAAAATGTTCTTTCTTGCTTGCTTTCCTTTTCACGTTTTTGTTTCTGTTTAAGTAGAAGTTCGCCAAAAATCTTCATTTATGCTCAGTTCACTTGTCAGTCTGCACATAATTAATCCTAATAGCGCTGAAGTGAGTTATCTGAATATAGTTGACTGAATATATGTGAGAAAATGCTCTGAAAAGCCATGTCTGTGGGATTCGTTTACGTACCCATGCTAGATACCAATGACACAAAGAGGAGGCAGTGCTAAGAAAGAGGTGTGAAAAAAGAGGGACTCAAGTAACAAAGGAGACTATGCTGTGAAAATACTCCTGACTAGTCAGCATACGTTTCCCAGGAGAGCCCTGCAAATATCAATAGTTCCTTTACCCTGCATTTAAATTGCCCGCACTTATTTAACCAAGATATTTCAAGCTAGATTTCAGGGCTTTTTTCCTCTAGGGATTATTATCCTCAGCTAACTCTTTCCCCAACTAATCTGCATCCTTATCTGAGGTATGCAACTGTTCATACTGAACATATGGGCTAATGTCCTCTAAGTCAGTGTTTCCCAATCTCGAAAGAATTTTGTGGCCCCCCTAATAACAGTCTTACATATGGCTTAACTCCTCTCGGTCCCAAAACCCGTCACCTCCATCCCCAGGATTAACTCAGTTCAGCCCCAAACCTGCCCCTGGGACTATCCCATCAACCCAAAGAGGCCCCCAGCCTACCCGCACCTCAACAAATTGCACCAGAGTTAGTTGCTCCTGTTGCCTTACTCATCATGGTGGGTGAACCTGCCTGCTCCTCTGACTCTAGTCTTGAGGCCCTGATTTCTTTGGCCACCCTATGGCAATGTGAGAAGCTGGTTGCAGCCAATGGAAGGTGAGGACAATGCAAGAACTGCAGGACCCATCTGGCTCCCCTTCCAGATAGCCACTGGCGCCTCCTGCCCCACCCCCACTGAGCATGCATCAGCTACTTTGTGAGTGAGCAGCTCTCTGCAGCCTCCTGCCCTGATGCTGCTGCTGAAATAATGGAACTAAATTCAGTTAGTTTAACAGCCGCATCCCACTCACCACCCTCCTAGCTGTTCAACCAATTAAATTTAGTTCTGCTCTTTCAGTGGCGGCACGGCAGGGAGCCTCAGAGCAGACAGTGGCAGCAGCATCTGGAGCCACAAATGACGCTTTAGAGCCGCAGGCTGCTGACCACTGATCATTTTCTTGCAGAACCCTTATTTTCACTTCAGATCTGAAGAAGTGGGTCTTATCCACAAAACTTCACTACCTAATAAATAAAATTGTTAATCTTTAAGGTGCTATAGGACCTCTTGTTTTTGTGACGCTACAGACTAACATGGCTACTCCTCTGAGATTGAGACTAAGTGAAAGATTGTTTTGATCTGACAGAGTTAGAGGCCTTTGAAGCCAGTGTCTGAATTTCCACAGTGCACAGTTTACAAGTTTATTCTAACATTAAGCTTCAGATCCTCAAGAGGTATTTAGGAATCTAACTTCTATTGAAGTCAGTGGAACTAAGCCACCCCAAGTACCTACGAGAATCATGGCCTAAACTCATATAGGACTCATAAGGAGCCATGATGTGGTGCTTGTGTGTGGTTAAGATAACCGGATAATACAGAGGTAGGATCTCAGGGAGAGGTCTATGTACTTGGGGCTAGATTTTCCACTGATACTTTGTCTAAAATGGATTTTTGAGAAACAAAATTTTCACACACAAAATTATATTTACAATGTTTTCTTGCTTTGGTTGAACTATGAAAATGTCATTGCTGCATTTTGCATGTATGTGTGTGTTTTGTGGGGTTTTTTTTGGCAAAAGCTTAAAAAAATTCCAAAACATTTACAAAAATGAAATGGTGCAAAACCTTCTATATACCGGTAATATTGCTGAACACATAACATGGTGCTACTAAAACCATTTGACAATATCTGATTAAGAGAATACACAGACAATTAGATTTTTGAGAGATTCTGGCTCTCAGTTGTGGTGCATTTTTTTCTTTTGAAGGTGCTGTATATTTCACTGAAGTGACTTAGTGCCTCCCTCTGATTGGAGTAATTTAATGAGCTGCACAGCTGCTGCTTAGAGGATATACTCACATAAACATGGGGACTGCCATAAGATTAGTGGTCCATCCAATCCAGTGTTCTGTCACTGACAGTGATAACCTGCCTTCAGGATAATTCTTCTCCCAGCCCCCAGTGATTAAAGGAACTTGGAGCTTGAAGTGTCATGGTGGTATGCTGAGAACACATACCCAAACTATCGTGGATTGAGCTATCATGCTGAAAATAGTACTGCAGGTGATATGCCTAGAAGCTAGTCTACTTCCTCCCAAACCTTCTATTTATTTCCCTGGATTCCTTCTTACTTTTCTAGATTTGGTACCCTGAGTTTACCAGCTCAACCCAAGCTCCTTTTTCCTACGAAGTAACTGCAAACTACTTGCCTTACAGTCCCCTTCTGGCCTTACTTTCATCACTTTGCTTAGGCCCAGTCCACCACTTCCCCGCTGAAATGCTTCTTTCATTAGACTTC
This sequence comes from Carettochelys insculpta, assembly GCF_033958435.1. NCBI lineage: Eukaryota > Metazoa > Chordata > Testudines > Carettochelyidae > Carettochelys > Carettochelys insculpta. The sequence goes on from NC_134139.1 coordinate 97,325,782, forward strand.
ACTCAGTCCTGACTCTCCTCTGGGAGCTCCCTGTAAGGTTCACTGACCTAAATTAATTTGCCCTGCTTATGTGGTGTGGACAGCTCAAAACTAACTCTGAATATACCTGTCCACAAAAATCTCCAAGGATTTTTTAATTCTGCATTGCTGCTGGTCTCATTCATTTCTGTAGCTATATGGCAATGTGTTCCTCAGACTGGTTGTGCAGAAAAGGCATTCCAGATGAGGACATACCACTGATTTACATTATGCCACATTTGTGTATTCTCTTATGTACTCTTTATGCATCCTAACATTTTGCTTCTTTTTTAAATGCAGATACTCGCTGAGTGGAGGTCTTTATTGAGTAGTAGCCTGCCATGATGTAATAATCAGTTGCATTAGTTTTGCAACATAATGAAACAACACTGGTGCTCATAGAGAATTCTGATTCACTCCAGGGTTAACTTTCACCATGTTGAAAGCTGACCAGTTGGTTCTTACCCTTTGTTTCCTGTCTCTTGGCATCTCCTTATCCATGCTTTGCTTGTTACAGCAAGACTACTTAGTTTCTTTGGTAACTTCAGAAGTAAAAACAGATAGTGTCAGAATACTTTCATTGCTTAGTTTGGATCTTTTTTAATAGAATAGATGACTAGCTATTAATAACTGAGTTATTTTGCTTGCTTGAGTCATGATGTCTCTTACTTTAGTAACGGAATATTTGTGTGACATATGGTGGGATCTCTTCCTGAGTTAAATCAAGATAAACTATTAATAATTTGCATGGAAGACCTTGATTTCTCTAGAATGCATACTTAGATAAGTTACTTAGTGCTCAGCACCTTAACTCGTGCATGACAACACACTTGTGGTTTCACATTAAACCTGCAGAGAAAACCAGAAATGCTGGTTTTAACATCTGATTAGCTTTCCAGAGGCCCTGGTTCTGTTTTCTTATCATCATTTTTTTTTGGAACACAACATTTTTGGAATTAAAAGAATGGCAGGAAAAAAATAAATGGATTTCAAAGTGATAAAACACTGTCACTTAAAACTATTTTCTATTGTTTTAAATTAAAGCTGACCTGAGGAAAACAATTCCATTTCATGACAACATTAGATGTTTTGAATGTTTTTGTTCCATACAGAACTGAAAAAAAAATGTTTCATGAAATGGAATTTTGTCAAAATTGCTGGTTTTGGATTAAAAAGGTCAAGCTTTGATTCAGGAGTTGCGTGATCTCTCTCTCACCCTGTCCCCCAAACACTGCCTCTGTTGTACCCAGAGAGATTACTGTAGGGCTCAGAATTTCAGTTAAGTTTCTGATATGAAATCAATACAACTCAAACATTTCAAGCTTTGATAAAACATTTTTTCAGTTAAAAAAAAAATCCATTTCACTGAAAAGGTGCTTAACTGCTGCTCCCAGAAGTTGGTGCCTCTTGATAGCAGCTCCTGGCTATGTCTACATGTGCCCCAAACTTCGAAATGGCCACGCAAATGGCCATTTCGAAGTTTACTAATGAAGCGCTGAAATGCATATTCAGCGCTTCATTAGCATGCGGGCGGTCGCGGCACTTTGAAATTGACGCGCCTCGCCGCCGTACGTCTCATCCAGACAGGGCTCCTTTTCGAAAGGACGCCTCCTACTTCGAGCTCATGGGAATAAGGGGACTTTGAAGTAGGAGGCGTCCTTTTGAAAAGGAGCCCCATCTGGATGAGGCGCGCGGTGGCAAGGCGCGTCAATTTCAAAGTGCCGCGGCCGCCCGCATGGTAATGAAGCACTGAATATGCATTTCAGCGCTTCATTAGTAAACTTCGAAATGGCCATTTGCGTGGCCATTTCGAAGTTTGGGGCACGTGTAGACACGGCTCCTCTGATACAATTGTGCCATGGTCTACCTCTCCACCAACCCTTCCATGCAGCTGCATCTCCTGTCTGGGGGCTATACCTCCCTGTGGGAGGACAGGGCTGGGGAAAGGATTTTGGATAGTATGTCACTTGGTACAAAACTGCTCCATCACTCCTGGGTGAAAGACAAAAGCTTCTGAGCTTACACAGTGATCTTCTTCAAACCTGAGCAACTAATTCAAAGTGTATGTCCACTCAGCAATGTAAGCCTGGGCTCAAGGCAAACTCCCCTTGAATCCTCATGCTAATTGTGCTAACTTACGGCTTGAACCCAACTTCTCAGGACTCCACAAGACTGGAGAGTCTGTGTTCAAGCTGAACTAAGGCCTAGGGTCCAAGTCCTATTGCTCTACTGTGTGCACATGACCCAAATTCGACTCATGTTCCAGATGTTCTCTGGATGCATTCCAGAGTTACTGGTGGCAGAGGATAAGCACTGAGGGGTCCCTGCTTAGGCCCCCTCTGGACCTTGCTCCTGTCCCTTCCCTCCTCCAGTCTCTCTGGAAAAGTGTGGCAGGGACACCCAGGTTACATGAACTTTGAGGATGGTGAGTAAGAGCCAGCCAGCTTCAAAATTTTCCCACAGCTTCCCATGATCCTGGGGTGCAGTAAGGGTCAGGATAAGGGATCTCCAGGGAGTGCTGGCATCACACAACACTTCAAACCTGGCTGAGCTGTGGGTATGTCTTTCTTACAATACCTTCATTAGACGTCAAACTTCAAAACAAATGGACAAAAATAAAACAGCCAAACAAAACCACCTTCATGGAACATCCCATTTTAAAAAGTAAGTACTGCAAAATTTCATTTTAAGAGCTTGACAGCCATGGAGACTGATGCCCAAATTATACTCAGATCAGGTGCACAGGGGCATTTTCCTTCAATGTGACTCATCCTGGCTCGAGAGAGCCCAATTCACAGATTAGATGGTCGTCCAATAAAGACCCTTCAAACTGTATTCACTTTACTGAGACAGCCACTGAAGTAGCTACTGATGTGGTTTAAGTACTTCCATGCTCCATAGTACTACCTCGCAGTAGTATCATCACAGTGAGGAAACAAGATGAGCAGTAGAGCTGTTCCACAGTCACCACATTCACAGGGCAAGAGTGTCAACACTGAGGTTGAACGAGCACCTGACACTTTGGGATGTGTTTACTTTGACTCAGGTCTGTGCACTGTAGCATGGATGCCAGAGCCCTAGTTCTGAGTCAGAAAAAACTGTAACCTCTGCTTCAAACGTAATGTAGAGGTTCAAGCCCAGGGTTCTGTGACATGGGTCAGCTGATTGAACTCCCCCACAACCGTTGCCTTAGCCTTTGTCTACACTTGTAAGTTCTAAGCACAGCTGTGGCAGCACTTTAACACGCAGTGTGGTTATGGCACCGGCACTGGGAGAGCTCCAAGGACTGTAGGTAAACCACCTCCATGAGGGGAGTAGCTTACAGTGCTGAAAGCCTGTTTGCACTGGCACTTCACAGCACTCACACTGTAACTTGATGTACTTGGGGTGTGTGCATGTTTCTTCACACCCCCACATGAGAAAGTTACAGCATATGCATCTGGTGAAGCAGGTCTTTGCCCATGAAAGCTTATGCTCCAAAATATCTGTTAGTCTATAAGGTGCCACAGGACTTCTTGCTGTTTTTGAAGACACAGACTAACTCTATTACCTCTCCGATACTAGTACAGTAAAGAGGCAGTGTAGACAAGCCCTTTTATTTCAGCTCTTTGGTGAACTATATTTGGCTTTAAATTTAGTTTTATAAGCTTATGCATGTAGAGTCAAGTAGCTTATGTAATACAGATTTTCCAGAAGATATTTAGTGTCTGCAAAGATACATCATATAATTTTGTAGCTTGCAGTAGCTGACACCAGGGTGATGTTGTATTCCCAAAAGAGGAATTAACATTTTTCAAAACTAAATTACATCTCAGTTGTTTGCACTAAACTTCACCTTCTGTATTACATAAAGAAGTGAAAGTTTCAACTCTGCATTTTTCCAAATTTCAGTCAGAGTGCATGGCTGCCTCTAGCAAACACATTGTAAGATAAGAGCATAGATTTTATACATATATATGGAGTTCTGGGAGGAACTGGTTCGAATTCTGAAAGTGGAAGGCAATTTGGTTGAAAGTGACAATGAAATAGTATATTTCCATGATTCTAAGGAAAGCAGGGATTGAAAGCAGAAGAATAAGGACAATGGACTTCAAAAAAGATGACATTAATAAACTTAGAGAACTGGATGGATAGGTTACCATGGAAGAAAATCTAAGGGAAAAGGGAGTTCAAGAGAATTGTGTATTTCTGTAAGGTTAAGTCTAGATTGCTGAGACCCGTTGGCAAGAGATACGCAAATTGCACAATGCATTTGCGTATCTACTGACAATAGATCTGTCAGGAGAGTCTTTCCCAACTTTTGGCCCACCCACACAGGGCCAAATGTTGAGGAACCCCCCCCCACTTTGCTGACACATCCCTCCTTCTTTGTGGAATGAGCATGACCAGGATGTCGGCAGAATGCTCCCAGAGTGACTCACTTCTGTTGGGCTATTCCCAGAAGAAATCATGCCATACCAACTTAACTTCCTTCTTTGACTGGGCTACTGGCTTAGTGGATAGGAGGGGAAGCAGTAGACACAAAATATTCTGATTTTAATGATGCTTTTAACACTTAAGTAATGCTTCCCCGCCACGTGACATCCTCATAAGCAAAGCAGGGAAATGTGCTCTCGATAACATTGCTGCACACACACAACTGATTGAAAGTCAGTATTCAAAAAGAGTGCGTCTCAATGGTTTGCTGTAATATCTACTCATCCATCCCAACTTCCCAAACAGTCTGTTTTGGACCTAGTCCTAGTCAATATTGTCATTAAAGACTTAGATACTGGGGTGGAGAGTAGGCTTTTAAATTTTGCAGGTGACCCCAAGCTAGGACAGGTTGCTAACACGTTAAAGGACAGGCTCACAATTCAAACTTACCTTGACGAATTGAAAAGTTGGTATGAAAGCAACAAGTTGAAATTTAGTAGAGACAAATGCAAAGTACTTCACTTCAGGAAAAATAAATGCACAGCTATAAAACGGGTAATAACTGGGTAGACAATAGTACTGTAGAAAAGGATTTGGGGGACAAAAGATCACAAAATGAATGAATCAACAATATGATGCAGGTGCAAAAAAGGCTAATCTCATACCAGAGTGGAGTATTAATAAAAGTGTGCTATGTAAGGCAAGAAAAAATTGTTCTGCCCTAATTGGCACAATGAGGCCAGTTCTGGTCTCCACACTTTAAGAAAGATATGGACAAGATATAGATAATCCAGAGACAAGCTACAAAATGATAAAAGATTTGGAAAATGTGACCTATAAGGAAAAATTAAAAAACAGAGTATGTTTAGTCTTGAGAAAAGACTCCAAGTATGTGATGGGCTGTTACAAAGAAAATGCTAACAAGTTGTTGTGCATGGACCCTGTAGGCAGGAGAAAGGCTCATGGGCCGTAATCTGCAGCAAGGAAGACTTAAATCAGATACAAGGAAAAACTTTCTAACTACAAAAATAGTAATGTTCTGGAACAGCTTTCAAGGGAGGTTGTGGAACCTCCACCACTGGACTTCTTAAAGAACAGACTAGACAGACACCTGTGAGGCATGGACTAAGTATATTTTTTCCTATATCAGACTGGCAGTTGAAGGATGGAGCCTGGCCGAGATAACCTCTCAAGGTCCCATCTAGTCTGACACTTCTATGATTCTTTTCTTTGCATTTTAGCTTCTCTCCTCATAGCAAATGACACTAACTACGGCTGCTGTATTTTCTGCATCTTATATTTTGTTGCTGTTGAATGAATGAGGTTTATTGCCACATATCTCAGACTTTCCCATACCATGACCCCATGTTACAAAAGGAAAAGTTCTGGGATTTCCTCTCCCTCCTTCAACATCTAGACATAAAGAGAGGCAACTGGTAGGACCCTCTTGGGGCTGTTTGTGACCCCGCTGGTTGGGAAGCCACTTTGTACTGGTTTTACCTTAATATTAAGCATGGAGGAGGCAGAGAGGATATTCCTACCCACTCTCCTTTCTCAGTAACAGCAGGGATTTCCTCCCAGTTTTCAGATGCTATTTAAACAGAGGGATATTTTCTTGTTGGCTTGAGTTGCTACCATTGGCAATTTAAAATCAGCTATTAATCATCAGCTGGTTGGATGGCTTCTTTGTTTTAGTTTATTCACTTATGTTGCCAACAGGCCTCTAGGACTTTCAGCTGCTGTGTCTTGCTGCCAGTGCTATTGTACCTCCTTCTTTGGCTCTAGTTTACAGACTGTTTTTTCCTCCCTGATGGGGTTGGCTTTATGGCAGGAATGCACTTTCCTGCATTTCCTTCAAGGAAAAGAACAAGACCTGGGAGTGAGGGGAGATGGGTCAGGCATTTGGCCATATCTGTGTCAGCCCACCTAGTTGGCAATGTTTCCCATTGATATACCCAGCTACCTCTCACTCTGCCTACTTCCAGGGAGGCCATGACATAAGTGCATGTTCAATAAAAATGTTTTCAACCTATAGCTGATGAGAAGTAGGGTGAAAATCTGTGATAAAATGGTGGGTCAAGTAAGTATTTGGGTGACAGCTGCGGTCTTATCCCTTTTTCTTTACCAAGAGACAGCTCTTTCCCCTTGTTCTCCGCAAGAATCCAAAACCGCTCCTTCAGACAGGTTATAATTGTTTCAGGAGTGGCTAAGCAAATCCCCAAGTCCGTGAAACTGCTGTCCTAAACAGCTGCATAGCAGTTTATGCTGAGGAATAGCAGGCATCCTATTATTAGAGCTGGGGAGAAAAAATAAACAGAAATATCCGGTGAATATAATATAATTCTGTTTGTATGAATGGCACTGGGGACATTCAAAACCTCCTTATAAGCAAGCATTGGGATAAATCGAAGTGCTATTTTTAGCTTCAGTTTCACTGAGAGGAGGCACAAAGGGAGTAATGTTGACATCTGTTTAATAATCATACTGTAATAAAGAGTAAAACAATAACTTCACTGAGTTCATTAGGACACCACAATTACGTATCTAAAAATGGTTAATCATAAATCAGTTTGTCAGCATTGCTTTTTTTACATAGCTCTCTGCCATAATTAACTCAACAGTAGACTCTGTAAGCTGTCTGCACCAGTCTGGTTTTCTGATGAGACGATAGCTTTCTCCAGGCTGTTGTCAGCCTCACAATCAGTCAGGATTCACACATCATCTGGTTCCACCTGAGTCAATCACCACTTTCATAACATTTTGTCTGCTCCTACCATAAGCCAGATTGCACAACGTCACTTTTGGACAAGTTGCTATACTCCTCATCAGTTTTCTCATTCTGAACCCAGATCACCTCCTGGACATTACAAGAAAAGAAATTGTTCTGCAATGGCCTGGATATTGCTGATGGTTTCTTGCTCTTGATCTGGGGCATCGGGGCCTCATTGGTAGCATTTTCAGGTGTCTTCCCAGCATTTTATTTTTATTGTCAATGTTTGTATAGCCTTCCATGATTTGGCTGAAACATGGGCGACTTTCTTAATGGGTATTGACAATAATGAGGACTATAAGAAGCTAACTTTGTGATTAAGCACAGAGTTGAACAATGTGCCTCCAAATTCTTTTAGTGCATTTACTACCTCCTGGTCTAAGGGTTGAATATGTATCATGATGCTAGCTTGCCAAAACACATGCCATATGGATCCATCCAAAGTTCTCCAGCTCTCTGCCCCTGGATTTGCACCAGTATTATTGATTAGGAGTACACGGAGGGGCAGTCTCTTTGACTGAGAAAGGAGTGCATAGTATGGATAAGGTTTTAGCAAGCTGGGTGCAGAAAGTTTCAGCATTTATCCCGGTGCTCCTTTGTGCTCTGTGAAGCACAGGAAGGGACACAAGGTTGGTGAACAGGAGAGAGAGCACATGGTCTGCCATGTCATTACCATAGATTAATATGGCGAGGTGTTCCTCATTCTCACCGAAGTCTCCCCACGCTTATAAGAAGAGGGTAACGTCTTCTCCGGAAGTAGGCAACAGTAGAACCCCCTCTTCTCAGTGATATGAAATTGTGGGTCTGTGCTATTTTGTCACTGTCTGCTTAAGAGTATTTTCATAACTGACTCATTAGAGCTGTGTCTACACGTGCACGCTACTTCGAAGTAGCGGCACTAACTTCGAAATAGCGCCCATCGCGGCTACACGCGTCGGGCGCTATTTCAAAGTTAACTTCGACGTTAGGCGGCGAGACGTCGAAGTCGCTAACCCCATGAGGAGATAGGAATAGCGCCCTACTTCGACGTTCAACGTCGAAGTAGGGACAGTGTAGACGATCCGTGTCCCGCAATGTCGAAATTGCCGGGTCATCCATGGCGGCCATCAGCTGGGGGGTTGAGAGACGCTCTCTCCAGCCCCTCAGCTCACTGGTGGCCGCATGGAGCGGCCCCTTAAAGGTCCCCTCCCCCGCCCTGACTCTGCAGGAAGCTGAGGCAACGTGCAGGCTGCAGCCTGCACATGCGGGCAGCCTGCACAGCCATCAGCCACCCAGCCAGTGGCGATGGCGAGCCAGGAGCGCCCCCAGCACCCCCAGGGGACCCCCCTCAAGGGGAGCCAGGGCAGCCAGCCCAGCCAGAGGGCCACCCAGTCTGGGAAGCGGCAGCGGGGCCCCTCCTGGACGGAGGCCGAGCTGCGGGACCTGCTGGGGCTCTGGAGCGAGGAGGAGGTGCTCCAGGTAATGGGGAGCAAGAGGTGGAACGCGGATGCGTTCGCTCGGCTGGCCGATGGCCTGGCTGCCCGGGGTCACCCTGCCCGCACTCCGGATCATGTGAGGAGTAAGGTGAAGGAGCTGCGGCAGGGTTATGCCCGGGCCCGGGATGCGGCCAGCTGACCTGGGGCCGCCCCCGTCACTTGCCCCTTTTACAGGGAGCTCAGGGACATCCTGGGCTCCCGGCACACCTCCTCCCCTCCGGCCACCCTTGACACCTCGGCTGACGAGCCCCAGCAGACCCTCCAGCCGGAGTCCACCCCGGAGGCAAGCCCCGCACCCCGGGGGCCCCCCCCGGACGCCATCCCCGGGACATCGTGGCAGGAGGAGGAGGAGGGGGGCTCCTCCTCTGCAGAATCCAGCCTGCAGATCCTCCTCCTGCCATCCCGGAGCAGCAGCAGGGCCTCCGACCCCCGGGGATCTCCGGACCGTGGGAGCAGACCTACAGGTAGGTACCCCTCTCTGGTGGACACACCAGGGCCATGGCCCTCACAGCACTGCAGCCATCAGCCCCTGCCCCCCGCCACCCTGCATGACAGTGCCATGCCCCATCCCTGGGCCAGGGAGGAGCGGAACCTCGAGGGGCCCCCGGGCAGAGGGGGTGGGACACCCCGCAGCAGCAGCATGTGATGGAGTGGGGGGAGTGCCAAAGGGAGACTCAGGCTACATATGAGCCACAAGAGCCGAAGAGCTCCCAGGGCCAAAGGAGGATCCTGGCGCTACAGCTGGCAGGTGACACCTCTGCCCTGAACCAACAGGAGGGAGGAGCCGAGCTGGCTTGGAATTGGGGGGCGAGGGCGGGGGCCACAGGTAGAGGCTAGGGGAAGGGAGAGCTGGTAGGCAGCCAGCCTGAGGAGGGGGAAAGCTGCATCCCAGAGGGGCCCCCCTTGGGGTCTTCTCCCCACGACGGGTTGGAAGGACTGTCTCTTCCGACAGCTGGTGCTGTCACTCCTGCCAGAAACTGGGCATCTGTGGCCTAAGAAACCTCTCCTGCTGTCAGACCCTGCGGGGTGAAGTGAGAGTCGCTCCCACCAGGGGACGGGCTGCAGGGCAGGGGGACCCCTGAACCCCATCCATCACAGCAGCATGTCCCGGGGACGGGGATGGGGAACCTGCAGCACAGGGCGGGGGGGACAGAGGCCACGGCTCGGGGCCCACACTAACGCCTGTCTCCATTCTTCTTTCCCCACTCCTCTCCTGTGTCCTGCACCTGCACCATCAGAAGGACCGGAAGAGAGCGCCGGCGAGGCCTCAGTTGTCCCGGAGAGCCCTCCGGGACCATCGCTCCAGGGCAGCCCCTCGGCTGAGGAACGACCGGCCCCACGGAGGGCTAGACGGCGGACCCCGCGCCTACTACCGGCGACGGCGACGTACCCCCAGCTGCTGGCCATCCTCCGCCGGCAGCTGGAGGTATTGGAGCTGCATCTCCAGCTGCAGGAGCGGGCGCTGGCCTGGCGCCAGGAGGCATGGGGGGCCTATATGCAGACATTTAACTGGCTGGTGGACTACCTGGCCCCCCATGCCGCGCCGGCCGAGCCATCGCCCGCCCTGCCCGCTCCTGCAGCCCCACCACCAGCTGCTCCGGCCGTCGCCGGCCCGTCCGCCGTCGGCCCACCACCCACCCGCGAGGGCCAGAGCGCCGAGGGACCCCTGGAGCCACCTGACACTCGCTGGCACCGATACCTTCCAGTCCAGCCCACTCCCACCCAGCCGCGGACCAGACTGCAGGCGCGGCGGGGCTCCTGGCCGGGCACGCCCAATGAGGGGCTATAGGGGCGAGGGGCCCGGGACGTGGCCCCCGCCTTGTTGTATATAGTTGGACCCTCTTTTTTTGGTGCCCCCGTTTGCCCCGTCCCCCCCATGTAAATAGTTCTCCCCTTTCTCCTCCCTGGTTTTCTTTTTATTATGTATGCCACACAGTTGTTTCTTTGGTTTGTTTTATTTGTGTACATATTTCTTTGGTTGAACGTTTGTACTTAGTTTTCTGTTTGTGCTTCACATATTTATTTACACCCCAAAAGAAAGGTTTGGCCAGGAAAAAAAAAAATTACGTTCACCCACAAGTTCGTGCTGTCATTTGTCCAGGACAAGTGGGGGGGGGGGGGGGCGGTGGGGTGCTCCATGGTGTGGGCGTTGGGGCAGGAGTGTGGGGGAGGAAGGGGCGGGCAGTAGGGGGCCTGGGCAGAGTTCACCCCGCGGCCTGTTGGTCGAAGTAGGCCCGCAGGGCCTCCCGGACCCGGGTCCCCTTGGGGTCCACCTGCCGACTGGGGGCAGCAGGTGGCTGCACGTGTGCCCTGCCGGCCTCCGCGGCCCAGCCCTGCAGAAAGGTCTCCCCCTTGCTCTCCACGAAGTTGTGCAGGGCGCAGCAGGCACCCACAATCTGGGGGATGTTGTTGGGGCCCGCATCCAGGCGGGTCAGGAGACATCACCAGCGTCCCTTGAGGCGGCCAAATGAGCGCTCCACCACCTGGCGCGCATGGTTCAGGCGCTTGTTGAAGCGCTCCTGGCTAGCGGAGAGGTGGCCCGTGTAGGGGTGCATGAGCCACGGCCGGAGGGGGTATGCCGCATCTGCGATGACGCAGAAGGGCTTGGTGGTGTCACCCAGAGGGATCTCCCGCTGGGGGATGTAGGTCCCCGCCTCCAGCCGGCGGCACAGGCCCGAGTTCCGAAAAACCCGGGCGTCGTGGGTGCTGCCAGGCCAGCCCACGTAAATGTCCTGGAAACGTCCCCGGCTGTCCACTAAGGCCTGCAGGACGACAGAATGGTAGCCCTTCCGATTGAGGTATCGTCCTCCACTGTGATGCGGGGCGCGGATGAGGATGAGAGTCCCATCCAGAGCCCCGAAGCAGTTGGGGAAGCCCAGGGTGGCAAAGGCGGCGACAGTGGCATGTGGGTCCCCCAGCCTCACGAGCCTGTGCAGGAGCATGGCGTTGATTGCACGCACGACCTGCAGAGAAAGCACATGGGACAGCCCCAGTGAGGGGTGAGCAGGGTGTGCGTGGCCCTGCCCTGCCCTGCCCTGCCCTGGCCCCGCCCTGCCCTGGCCGCCCTGCCCTGGCCTCCCCCTGTGGGTTCTCTTACCTCCATGAAGACAGCCCCGACGGTGGCCTTTCCGACACCAAACTGCTGGCCCACGGATCGGTAGCTGTCCGGAGTGGCCAGCTTCCAGACAGCGATGCCGACCCGTTTCTCCACAGGGAGGGCACGCCGCATGGCAGTGTCCCGGTGCCTGAGTGCGGGGGTGAGCCACTGGCACAGCTCCAGGAATGTCTGCCGGGTCATCCTGAAGTTCCTGAGCCTGTGGTCGTCGTCCCACTCCCCAAGCACCAGCCGCTCCCACCAGTCGGTGCTGGTGGGGTAGCTCCACAGCCGCCGGTGTGTGAGGCAGGGGGTGGAGCGGGGTGCTGCAGGGGTAGGGGTTGAGCCCTGCTGCCCTGGGGGCATCTCCTCCCCTGGGGCAAGGAGGTACTCAGCTGCCTCCCACATGGCATGGGCCAGGGCAAGCCCTGCTCCTGCCGGGAGGGCTGGGTGGACCTCTAGCTGCTGCTGCTGCTGCAGGTCCATGACTGCGGCGCCCGGGGTCTGTGTGCCTATATGGCTCCTCAGACCGCGTGCTGTGCAGGCTGAGTGTATGTGGGAGGGGCCCTTTAAGGGAGCGGCTAGCTGTTGCCCCGGAAGCGCTAGTCCGCCCGTTGACCCTGTCTGCAGCTGTGCCTGGCATCCCTACTTCGATGTGTGCTACTTTGACGTGTAGACGTTCCCTCGCTGCGCCTATTTCGATGTTGGGCTGAGCAATGTTGAAGTTGAACATCGATGTTGCCGGCCCTGGAGGACGTGTAGACGCTATTCATCGAAATAGGCTATTTCGATGTCGCAACATCGAAATAACCTACTTCGATGTAGGCTTCACGTGTAGACGTAGCCTAGATGTGCTCAGTGTTTCACTGAACATATTCAGCTGACAGATGCCAGGCCACCGTTTCAATAGGTTAAGCCAGCCACTGCTGGCAGGAAAAAGAGGTTCTTCGTTGTTCCACATTCTATGGCAGTGTTCTGCCTGCTCTTTAAGCATGGGCCGGGATGTCAGATTAGCTTTCTAGAGGTTCTGTAAAAGCCAAAGGAGTACCACCATATCAGTGGAGCACACATGCATGGTTTTTCTCCCTTCCATCTCAATGCAGTTATCTGTGGTTGCAGTGAAATTCCACAGCTTCTCTTGCCATCCAGATATTGCAGACAGTGGAGTTAACAAGGTTGTACAGTATTCCTATGTGGCATCAACATTTTCTCTCCTTCCCAGGCCCTTGAAGCTGTAGTTTCGGCTCCAGATTCAACACCAAACTTTCTTTTGACATTATCCTACCAAGCTGATGAAATGGAAACTGCTCAGAAAACATGTAAGTATTTATGATGTAGAATACGGCCTGCAGAATGACTCGGGTGACCAATTTTGAAGCTTGAATACTGAATGTGAATACTGGATTTTTACTATTAAACAATTATGCCATTTGTCTGCTTCTGATATTTAATGAATATACAACAATCACCTAAATTTGTCTTCAGCGATTACTGTTTGATCAGCTCTTCTCATTAACTATATTTAAAGCATCATAAAAGTTACTGCAGAGTACAGCAACATCTTGCAACACACAAAAATTTGTTTTGCTAGAATGGCCACTCAGGATTGATGATCTTTATACAATGGGATACAGACATCGGAATTTTCTGAAATTATTAAATATAAACATTTTAGTATAAATTAGTAATATTGTAAGATGAATTATCCAAGCACCCTTTATGTTTATGTGATATGGTCTTAAAGTTTTACCATATACACAACTTTAAAATATTTGCGATGAAACAGCATGGATGGATCTGACTTCTTCCTCGGAACCTATCGCAGAGGAACCCCTCAGAGTTCCCCTGGTACTAAAACACGATTTCTCAAACTTCACTGCACCCTGATCCCCTTCTGACAACACAGATTACTATACAAACCCAGGACAGGGAATTAAAGGCTGATTTCTGCAGGGGTTGTGGAAAATCAAAGCCAGTGCACAAGGGCTTCAGTCCCAGGCAAAGAGCCTGTAACATGAACCTCTTCCCATCCATCCTCTGGCCTGGTCCTGCTGGACTAGATGCAACAGGGGGAAGAAGTCTCTTCCCAGCCCAACCCCAGAGCTGCTACAGCTAAGAAGAGAAGTTCTTCAAAATGTCCCTGTGGGTGCTCCACATAAGGTGTTTTTGGTGCTCAGCGTAACAGAAAATTTGGATTTTTAGCTTCTACTGAGCATGTACAAACCTCATTTTCCTAAGATCTAACACAGTGATACTTGAGCAGATTTTCACTGGGACAGCAAAGGGGTGATTGCATATCCACTGCCAAATGTGACATTCCTGCCCCCAAGCATGAAGGTGCTAGAACTTCACAATCTAACAGCTGTCTGGAAGTTCTAAAATGAACAAAAAACAACACAACTTCCCCTAAACCTATGTCTGAACTGGTTTTTGTTGAAGCTAAAAACAAACAAGTAAAACCCTCTCTGTAACCACCCCTAAAGAAAAGCTCAGTCATTATTAAAGACTGGGCAAGTTTTATATTGGAACGTTAGGCAATCTTAACCTGGATGTCATTAACAGTTCCAGTTACAATTTCTGCATATTGCAGAGTTTATAATGTAGGTATATGGTTAAGCATTTCTAAGGCTTGCAAATACTGTTTTAAAAACAAGCAAACTGAGAACCTCAGGAATATTCAGTGTATGCATACTGTTTCTTTTTCCAACGAAAAAAGTCAAAATATTCACATTAAATTACATTTGTGCTCTCAGCTGGCTGCTGCTCTGCAGGTAAGAAAAGCCATTGTTAAATATAGTTTCTGCTGATTTTTCAGACTGGACAAGAATCAAGACAGCAAAATTTAATTCAATTTCCAGGGATTATTTCAAAGCTCTATAATGCCCTTCTTACTCTCCAGAGTACTCCCGGTGACTTCCCTGGGGTGATGCAGCAGAGTGACAGTAAAGACCCAGGCTCTTCAAGATAGATTTTGCAGTTCATATACACCTCATATCACAGTTCAATATGTCCATAGATGTGATCCTGCAGAGCTTAAAACTCAACCTTCAGTTAGAGCTTTTGCTGAGTAACGATTGCAGGATAGCTTCTAAAGTGTTAGACATAGTTAAGGACATGCTTTTGTTATGGAGGTCACCGATTTTGGAGCTTTAACAGACCTTTGTGATTTCAGGCTTCAGCCCCATGCAGCAGTGGCGTTGTCAAGGTTGATCCCCACTGTAACACTCCAAACTCAGAAGAGACCTTAAAAATTCCTCTACAGGCGTCTGCTGAAAGGTTTCCCAAGGCCACAGATTCCTGGACCCTGGGAGGTAGCTGCCACCATGCAAGTGAGAAAAACCCTATTTAGAACCAATGAAGACATACCTGGGATGTCTCCCTGTGGGGTAACCCCAAGCTCTTACCTCTCTCTTAGGAGAGAGCTTGAAAACAAAGAAGAAGAAATTAAGGGTCAATATGATAGCTGACCTTTAGGCATACGTAGACACAGACCCTTCTCCAGGACACAGGGATCAAATAACTGCTTTTTTATTTTTAAGATGATTTATTAAACAAAAGATTTACATGATAAAGCATACGTCATTGCCAAGTGTTACAGAGCAACTTTAAAAAGTGTCAGTTAAAGCATAGAGAATTACTTCCCTGCAATCCAGTTTAAAAGTTACAGTGTACAGAGGGGTATATCAGCCAGCCTGAGAAGTCCCCCACCAAACCCAAAATAAAAAATAACCTGATCATGTCTGATTAAACATTTCCTTTCTACTTACATGTCTGCATGCCCAGATAATTACTGAATTCCTTAAATCTGCTCAGGTTTAAACATCTCTGTCTCTCTGTCTCCTCTGGCCACACAAAAGAAAAAGACCCCCTCAGCAGGTAACTGCTTCATTTAAAAAATCCCCCCCTCTCTTCCCATTGGCTCACCAGGCTGTTTGTCAACAAAGAACCCACTCTCTCTCTGGGTTTAACCCTTTACAGACATTCATTCATGACAGGGGTCCAGCTCAGGCAGTCAGAAGCCTGCAGTGGCAGAGCTCTTCGAGCTGTCAGTCTACCCTCCCCCAGAAAGGGGCTGGGGCTTCCATGGTTTAATGTTTATTGCCTATGCATTTAAATGAAAATCCCCATGTCAAAAATCTTAGTCTTAGTCATAGTGTTCCTTTACTCTCATTATTGCTTTTCAGATGGGGCACATGTTGCTCTTTCTCTCTGTGTGGAAAGCATATTAGGGGCATAGATTAAAATTAATAAAATGCAATAGTCACTGTGGTCCAAAGAAAATAGCCAAATATTATTTGTTTTATCAAAAATAACTCTTGCAGAGAGAGACATGATATCTCAAAGAGGAGGAAAAAAAACCTTCAGTGTTTACCAGCCTGACGGATCTCAATGGAGTTACAGGGGCATAAAACTG
Source organism: Carettochelys insculpta (assembly GCF_033958435.1). Classification (NCBI taxonomy): domain Eukaryota; kingdom Metazoa; phylum Chordata; order Testudines; family Carettochelyidae; genus Carettochelys; species Carettochelys insculpta. The sequence goes on from NC_134139.1 coordinate 97,341,969, forward strand.
CTTTACCAGTGGGGAATTCTGTGTTCGGAAACACAGCTTTGTTATGTAACTTCACTGACAGAACATGTCATGATATGCGACAATACTGTGTAACAGCAGAGCAGCTTTAACTAGGTCTCATAGTCATCTCCCCTCTCATGTTTTAGCAGAAAAACAAGTTTCTGAATTGTTTTCTTCATACACATTTATCAAATAAAGTGGTTCAGGTGCTATCCAGAGCTTTGCAAGTACTAAACGGTTCTTTTGTTTATAACATACCTCTCTTTGACTTCAACGGGAACTACATGACTAGCTCTCAAGATCAAACTGTAAAACCATGTTGCCCGAGAATAAATACATAAACTTCTCATCCCGATGAATGTCGGTTCTGCAGTAAGGCTGGCAAAGAAATGGGCCCAGAGAGTTCTGAATCTGCTCCATAATGCATGCTGAGTTAGAGCAAATAGACTTACAAAACAGCCATCTGCTTTCCATGCATGTGCCACAATCTCTCTGTGGCCCATGCACACAGAGAGAGGAGACTGAGGTCTTCAGGATCGAATGACTCCCCACCATGCAGATGTCAGAGGAAAGATGAAGACCAAGGCTGCTATCAAATTAATTAATCCTATGCTGAATGTGGGTGTCGGTCATGGTATGAATGATATGAACCACTTCCAGCCACTCTGTCTCCATGGGGTTGTGCCTTCAGCTGTATTGCAGTATTGCCAGCCCTACCATCACAAGCTGTCTCTCAAGTGTCCTCTTTGAAAAAGGACCGGCATGTTACTTGCCTCAGACATTTCACAGAATCATAGAATCCTAGGACTGGAAGTGACTTTTGGCAATCTACTCCAGCCCCCTGCCTAAAGCAGGATCAACCCTAATTAATCATCCCAGCCAGGACTTGGTCAAGCCAGGACTCAAAAACCTCTAAGCATGGATGTTCCACCACTTCTCTAGGTAACGCATTCCACTGCTTCACCACCCTCCTGGTGAAATGTCTTTTCCTTATATCCAACCTACATGTCTCCCTCTGTAACTTCAGACCATTGCTCCTTGTTCTGCCATCTGTCACCACCGAGAACAGCCTCTCTCCATCCTCTTCAGAGCCCCCCTTCAGGAAGTTGAAGGCTGCTATCAAATCATCCCTCAGTCTTCTCTTCTGCACACTGAATAATCCTAAATCCCTCAGCCTCTCCTCTTAGGTCAAGTGCTTCTGCCCCCTAATCATTTTTGTGGGAAACAGCAGTCCTGAAACCAGTCCCAAGGAAGGGGGTGCAATTCTTTGGCTGCAGCTCCTGGAGGGACAGCCCCTCTCCAGAGCACAAAGTGTTCCACATAAAAAGAAAAATACAGCTTGTGGCAGGACAGGGTCTCCTCCTCATCAGGAAGGGATTAAAGAGCTCCTGTGGCACAGTTCTCCCAGATGCCATTTTCCCTCAGGCCATCCCAGTTTGTGGGGTGGGGCAAGGGCGGGGCTTGAGCTCAAACCTCAATCAATACCCAGGTTTGGGCAGATAGGGGGATTAAGGACTCACCTCCCTTCAAAGACACCATTTACCCTTTGCTTTGTGAAAAATGGTAGTGTGAGCCTCAACTGCTTTGTGGGTCGCAGGATTAGCATGTTTGCCTTTTTCTTTGTTTGTACTGTTGCTCTATCCAGCAGACCACACCCCACACTCCAACCAGCATAACGGTGACTTGTGTAGCTAGAGAGGGAAGTCTGGCATGACAGAGGGAGCAATTTTCACTCCACCTGGCCACCCCTCAGTCACAACCTACAGCAGTCCTCTCTGCAGCCTCACGCAATGAAACTGCACTGGGCACCTGGAGAGGGTCTCGGATCCTCCCTTCTTCAGCTACTGAAGCCGAAGGCTTATTCCCAGAACTACATATAAAACTAAAAAATAAATAAATAAAAAAGAGAGACGATCTTCATCTCTGGGGGGCTTAGCAGTTCCCCAGTAAGCGACCTCTGCACTTGAGAACTGTGTGTCCCAGCACGTCTTTCAGAATGTAGCACCAAACTGGCGTAAAGTCTTCCCTTTTAAGGGCCCACCCTTCAGACTGAACCATTTGGGGCTCACTGGCTTAAAATCTCAATTTTTTTAAAATCCCTGCTGCGGTGAGGATGCCCTCCACCTTTCCCGACCAGGCAAAAAATGGGTAAGAGCTTCTCTGATGACAACCATGAGCTTTTCCACAAAATTAATAAATGTTGGGTTCATGTTAACTGTGTTCTAGTTTCTGAGCCTCTTGGTTGAACTCAGGTCCCATTTTCAAGCTCCCCCAACCCTTGCAATCCTTATAGGATGGAACTGTGTTTTTTCACAAGCTGAAAGTGGTGATTCTGACATAAATCACTTGGTTCTAGGGTTGAGGGCATTTAAATAACCCCCCAAAACCTAATACTCTCATGTAGAAATAGTACATGTCCAGTGCCACAATATGGTAAAGTCTAGAGGCCTGATGGTGGTGAGTTTGGTGGCCATGGACCATATAGGAATAACCCCTCAATGTTCAAACAGTGACCTCTTACAATTATGGGGGAGCTTACATATTTTTCTCTTGTCTGGTCTCTTTGAGTGTCCCTTGAAACCGGCTTGCCATGTTAGACCTCAAGCTCTGGTTTGTCTTGGGCTGGAGTTCTCCCAGGAGCAACACCCTTCCTATACCAGCCGCTTATTTTTGTATAAGTCTAACTGGAGACTTCTGCCTCTTCCTTTGTGGGTCTATGACCTGAGATAGTTACAAAGAGCCTTCTTAAAATAAGTACGTTTACTAGCAATCAAATAAAGCATTAGAAAATAAAACAAAACAAACCCCAGTTTCAGAACAAAAGAGCTCCAAGTTTGCTGGGTTTCCCTTTCAAGTTATAGGACAAGAACAGTTCCAACGTATATTCATTTAGGAAGTCCTGAAAGCACTTAGAATTAATCCCTTTTTCCTTACAGAGACTTTGTCATGAGAGTACTCCCCATTTGCAGGGAAAAGCAGCCTTTTGCTGCCATTGAAAAACCTATTTTCAAAAGGGACTTTGGCACTTAAAAACCAAAATCTCATTGACAGTCAATGGCTACGTTTAAACTTGAGAGTTTGTTGATGAAACCAGAGACTTGGCAACTAAACTCACTGCATGTCCATACACTAAATGCATTTTATCAGTCTGTCAGCAAACTTAGCACTTCTGCCGACTGCATTCTGACTCTCCCCAATGACGAATATGCCTTTGTCAACAGTTTGTTTACAAAAAAGCTGTGCAGACACTCTGGGGGCCCCACTGTTGACAGACTGGGCTTCTCGTTCACCGGGCAGCCCTGTTTGCTGAGCTTATGGTTGGCCATTCTGTTGAGAACATGGCAGGGCAGTCTGGCTGCTGTCTCTGACCGGAGCAGATCGCTCTTTTGATCCACGTTTATTGTGGACATTGTCTGTTGATAGAAGCTTTGTTGGAAGATTTCTCCTAAGAGTTACTTCTGTCAACAGATTGCGGTAGTGTAGATGTAGCCAATGTGTTTGTGCAGAGAAGATGCAGTACCCCCACTGGATGACTCCATCCCTTTATTGTTTCCAGAATGTACCCAATTCTAACAAAAGTATTTTCCTTGTAGAAATTTTCTTTCTACCCCTGCCCGTACAAATTCTTCCTTTCCAACACTGAAACACTGAAAAACTTATTACCACCACTCTTTCTTATAAAAATAGCTTAAGATAGTCCTTGTTTATTTGTTTTGTTTACTCCCATCTCTCACTCTCTAATCCTTAATAGAAAATTATTTTTCAGACATGACATATTTCTATTTTGGATGTGAATGGCATCCAGAGGGCAGTGCTGATTTCTCCACAGGCCCTGCAGCAGTGGTATAACATTTGGAAGCAGCTTTTTCTTAAGACGGATTTGTTACTTTGTACACCAAAGAAGACTCCATTGCAGAAATGAATTTTCACTTAACTGTGAGATGTAAGAGATTGATTTTACTATGTTCCGCATGAGCTGTATTATCATGTATGCAATATGGAACCTCAACTTTTACTATTATTTTGTGTGTTTGTGTGGATAGTTTAATGACAAAGCTATAAAACATTCAACTCCAGCAAAAAATAAGTTGCCAACATTCCCTTTTTGTATTTTCAAATCATGTTTCTAACATTGCAAACTGGGTCATATTTTGGACCATGTTCTGATTGCTAATAGGAAATCTCTTTTCACCATGATTTGCTTGGCATAGTACGTGTGTTCATGGAGTAGCTGCTGAATATGCATAGCAGTAACTTTTCAAAACTCTCTGAACATTATTCAGCAGCAAGTTGCTGCTTCATAGGAAATGAGAGATCCCCAAAACACTTCAAAATGCAGGCCCCCTGCAGACCTATTATATTGCTATTATGATAAACTTGTGTCAAACTGTTCTCTCCTTCTGGCATCTGAGCTTTCTGTTGCTCTCAGTGCGTGCTCTCATTATTGTGGCTGGAAAGGCACTCAACAGAGTCATGATAAAAAAAGGAGTGTAAAAGCAAGAGGTGAAATATCAGCCCAGTCAGAACCAAATGAAAATGGAATATGATTTTTTCTCTTTTTTTTTTTTCCTGCAGCAGAAGCAGTGTAGTGGCAAACATACAGCTGTACCTACTCTTTGGCACAGATCAGAAGGTGTTTGATCATTTCACTTGCTTACTTGCCAGTCAGCACTTAGATTATTCAGAGAAGAGGTTGAGGGGCAGGGCAGGGTCACCCTGATCTGTTCCACACCAAGAGGTGCACGCAGAATTTTCCTGGCCTACTGGCAGTAATTGCTTTTCTCTACATAAAGCTAGAGCCACTACTTTCTATTCTACCACCCATTCCCAGATGCTATTATAAGTTTCTACAAGCATCTGCTCTAACTGGGGTGCATAAATACAGAGTCTAGGAGGAAACTGAACAAACAAGGGAGGTACAAGCAGCTTTAAATTTTTGTTCCCCACAGAAGAGACTGTGAAATTTTTCTTCAGTGGAAAAAGCATTAAAAAAAAAAAAGAATGCTCTAGTGAAATGGGCTCTTGTTCTATTGAGGGTGAGATAGAAAAGAGGATTGCGATATTTCTGCAGCTACAATAGCTTCAAATAGGAACAGTGAATGTACCAAGTGCCAGAGTGTGTGTTCCAAAGGGGATTCCAGAATCTCTCATTCACTGTACTGTTTCAAGCATTATAAACACCCTGGAACTGTTCTTCATTTCCAGTTTTGATACAGAGGCTACATAGTAATCCACAGGCACAAACAAAGACAGACTGGTCTCAGAAATTGACGGCTTTGTCTTCATGTTATGTTATGTAGCAGTGCAAGCCTTTAATTTGGTTCTGCCTGGCACCTGTGCACAAAAAAGTGTGGAAAAAATCTGGCTTGGCTTTACTAATGCTCCTTGAAAGAGCCAAGTGATTGTATTCACACCAAAGCAAGCCTCAGATCCGAACAATCCTGTGTCTTCAGGAAGTTTGCATCTAGATCCAGATTTTCCAGCTGGCTGCCATGTTCATAATAAGCAGAACCAAATATACTGCTGAACATTAGTGAAGGCTAGAGTTGAGTTGTGCAGTTTGGGCCCATCTGAGTACCAACAGAGAAAAAAGTGATGTCTTTGGATATAACAAAATAAAACTGTACATAAACTGTTCTTAGTACAACACAGGACTGCTTCTACTACACCAACAGCTGTTCAGTGACAACAGAGTACATGCGGTGAAGGCAGTCAGAACATCAAAAAGCCATCTAGGTGTGCCCAGGAGAACATTCAATAAGCAAAAGGGAATCTGTCAATCTAACTTCTAGCCAGTGAAGGTTAGTTGAACACTAGCGGTGGATTTTGAAACCTTTGGAGGAGAACATGCATAATGGAGGTGAAAAACAGCCAACAACAAAATAATTTTTGCTGAACATTCTACTACACAATACACTGAAAACAAAAAAGAGAGTCTATGAGCCACCAGGAAAAGAGAGAGTGTGTCTGTCTAAGAATGACCTAATCCATGCCCTGGCTAAATTTCACTTATAGATACTTGTGCACAGCTCCTGTATATTTTAACCTATTTGTGCGTGTGTAAATTCAGATTCTACCATTGGATGTTTGTAGACTGTATGGAGCAGTTTTCAAAATGCCACACAAATTTACAATACGCTTTCTGCATACCAAAGAAACAGTTCTGTATATTTTAGCTAGCAGTGCCGACAGCTGCCCTTAGCCCTAGGGGCAAGGTGGGAGGGGGAACTGGCTCTGTGCTCTGGTGGGGGTGGGACCAAGAGCAAAGAGGCAGGGTGAAGGGTAGTCAGCTCTCAGCACCACCTGGACCATGGCACCACGTCCCCACTACCCCCTCTGCCATGCACAGCCACAGCAGTGCTGCCATGGCACTTCAAAGGGGCCTGGAGCTCCATTTGCTGCTGCAAATGAAATGCCGGACCTGTGAGCAACTGACCCACTTTAACACACACCCTCGTCAGTTGGCCTGATTTTAATGAGCTGTGCATGTGTACCAAGAGCTTATCTATACCTAGTTTTCGTAGAACTATAAATATACTGGTTTAAGAAAAGGTATTAGCCTCTTTATACAAGTATAACTGCATTCACTGTAAGGACTGTACTGACTTAACTATATTGGTATAAAATCATATCTCTAGAAAACGAGCTAAATAGGCACCAAACGATATGTAGAAGGGCCAAGACACTAAAAATGCACTGAGAGGAAGAGAGGCACAGTGATTAGCTTGGGACTCTTGAAACCCAGGTAATACCCTGTTCTGCTACCTGCTTCTTGTGTGACCTTGGCCAAGTCATTTAGTCTGCCTGCGCCATGGTTCTTTCTGTAGAATGAGAGCAACAGTACTACCTCCCACCCTGGTTTACTGTGGCATTAAATACATTTGACATGGTGATGTGCTCAGATACTGAGTTAGTGGGCAATGTAAAATAGAATCAGTGTACTGGTAGGTAAAACAGATTGAACCTCTCTCGCCTGGCACTCTCAGAACCTGACCAATGCCAGATGACAGAATTTGCTGGACCATGGGAGGTCAATATTGTCTAGCACATTACTAACACTTCCACTGCTTGTTGGGCTCTTAAAAGATATTTAGGAGTAAATCACTGTTAAATAACAGCACAGAACACTGAGGGCCAGGACTAGCGCCTGTAAACAAATTTTATGGGACTACAGGAAACTTGGCCACACCCATAAGTGGTTGTCTGGCTAACCAAACTCATGCCAGACTACGGATATTGCTGTACAAGAGAGTTCCAGATTAAAGAGGTTCAACCTGTACACCAGTTTAGGACTCCATCCAGCAAACTGATCTACACTGCAGGATGCTTATGTGAATGCAGATGTCTAATAAAGGCAAAAGGTTCCACCACATACAGGTAAGGAAGTGCCTATGCAAGTTAGGTAGAGGACTAGAGCCTTATTTAGGCGCTGTTGATAAGGGCACGAATTGTGAGCGTCCATAAATTGTAAATCTGAAAAGAAGCTACTTTTTGGTAATACAAAATATTTGGAGCCCACCACTCAATGTTACCATCTCTTGCAAATTTGGCAAAAGCATGACTTTTTGGCAGAGTCTAACAGCAATAGAAGTCCCTCTCTCCTTCCCACTGCAGCTCTGCTCAACCAGAATTATCCTCCTCAGGCACCAGGCAAAAGTGGATTCCCACTGGATCACAGTTTGTCAATATGTTTACTTACCAATTATTGTCATAGCTTAGAAAGCCTATGAATAGCTACATCCCTAGGCCCGCTTAGCCATGCCCACTTCTGGCCAGCAACGCCCCTTTTATTGCTACTCTGCCTGCCTGCAGGCCATCATCACTCCAACGCTGGCAAAGCAGCCAACGTATTCCATCTCCGCCTCCCCTTGGCAGAGGTTTTACATTTCATTGTTCAAGCTCTCATGCACACAGAAGCCACTGGACATTTCACTCATATGCATGCTGTGAAGGGGATTGTTTGGTTAACAGAACAGACCTAGGACTCACCCTAGCAAACATATGTAGCTTGAAACAACCAATTGGGAAGTGTCTATGCGGGCCATTTAAAAGGTAGAAACTACCTTGAGTTCACTGACCAGCATTACCCTGGGGATAAAAACAAATCCTGAGATATGACTTCCTCCCCCATTTAAATCACTCCCGAATTTGGACGTATGTCTCTTAAATTGGTCCACTAATTTAATAGCGCAATCAGTGCAAACCAGGGACACTGGTGCTCTAATCCAGCTGTAAGCATTCAGCTTACATTCACTTGGATGCCAGAAAACTGGGCTTTTGCTGTACAAGAAGAATAGACCATTATATTTTAATAGCAGGCAACAATCAGAGGCAGGGATTTAAAAATATAAAATGGGAGTTTTGTAAATGTGTAGCTCAGAATTACTAAGTTCAAAATTTGCACAGATTTTTGTTTTTTAAAGGGAAATAATGCTTGTACTCTTCTGATGTAAGACATCTGGTACTATTATGCAGCTGCTGTATGAAACAAATGCTGACAGTTTCCAATAGAATAAGAGCTGCACGGTATGGCATAATTCACGTTCATGTTGACCTTCATCTTGTTTATGACTGAAAAGAATTAAAATTACTGGTATTGAGGGTGTGCAAACAATGAAGTGTACTTGGATTTGGTTACCTCTGCCTTTAACTTGGTTTCCACGTTTCATAGTTTAGATGCCCATGCACATGGAAGTCACTGAACCATTCATGCATGTGCATGCAACGATTCAGTGTTTGACAGTTCAGGAATGTAATAAAGTAGTCTTGCACAGAAGATGTAAGAGGCATTAGCTAAGCTATCAAATTACAACAGCATTGATAAAATTATCAAATAAAATTAGTCAAACTATCCTGGTATAAATGAACATTTATAGCAATGAAATATTTGGCTAGCTGATGATTAAGTTCTATTTCAACAGTACCAAATGGAAGTATTAATCTAAGTACTAATCTAATGCCAAGTATTAGCATTTGAGTTGTTAATTTAGTGCCTTGTTTTTAAGAGTGATTTCCCTGCTGATGGCACCATGAATATATGCCATATTTCTTAATTGGTCACATCGCTGCCTCGTATCTAATGTCCAACACAAGTCCACACTGCACTTTACAGACAACTACTGAAGGCAACGTGAGATGGTGACAACTTCAAATTAGCATGAAGAGGACTACATGTGCCCAATATTATTGTTACCATGTAAAGGCCTTAGATTCTAAGTGTACTTCTCTCATACCAGTCAGAAGTTGTCATACGCACCTATTACCAATTTAACCATAATATTTCTTGGACTGTCTTTATGTGCAGTATTTAATACAATGGGATCCTGGCCCATGACTAGACCTGTTAGGCACTATAGGAATATAAATATCAATAAAAACTCATTTTGAGAGAGATATTCTTTAAACTATAAATTCACCTTCTCTCTGTCTCTCAGGCATGGTTTCAGGGTTGATAAAACAAAACCAAAGCTTTGTTCCAACTCCTTTCCTCAAATACATAACATTCGTTGTCAATTCCTATGAAAAACATGCAGTTGGAAGAACAAGGAAAGGGCATCATAAGGTCTCGATTTCCCTTATACAGAATGTCTGTTGTTTTGCATTTATAGAAAAGAATGAAAAAGTTAAGTTGCTCAGGAAGTGACCAGACCCTGCTAGCACTGAGTGAGGTTGGGTGAGCAAGCAAGCAGTCTTTATTCTTCTTCAGAAAGTTGAATGTTTACTGCCTCCTTCCCATGTGTCCAATCTCAGAGGCAAAATTTGGGGCCATTACAAATTACTCAGGGAGTGGATTAAATGTCAGCAACCTGTGGCTCCAGAGCTGCATGTGGCTCTTTAAGGAGCCATTTGCAGCTCCAAGTGCTGCCACCGCTGACTCCTCCTGCTGCTCTGGAGGCAGCCACCACTTAAACAAACAAACAAACAAACAAAATTAAATCCAGTTGCCCGCCATTAAACCAACTGAATTTAGTTTTTTTCTTTAAGTGGCAGCAGCCTCCGGAGCCACTAAGCAGTCAGCTGTGGCAGGAAGCCCTGGAGAAGAGAGCCACAGAGGGGCAGGAAGCTGCCCGCACTGAACATGGGGGATGTGCTAAGCCCAGATGAGAGCTGTGAGGAGGAACAGCCAAGCCTTCCCCTGCTGGAGCCATGCAGAGAAGGCAGCAGGAGAAGCAGAGGGGGAAGATGGCTGTGGCTGCTGTGGAGGAGCAGTGTCATCTGAGGCAGGTTAATCCTTGGGGTGGTGGTGGTGGTGCAGGGGTTTGGGGATGAGAGGGGTTAAACCTGGGGATGATGGGCAGATGGGGCTGAGAGGGATTAAGCATGGGGATGGGGGCAGATTTTGGGGCTAAGGCACTTAAAGCCTGGAGATGGGGGTAGCAACTTTCTAACTGGTACAAATCATTGTGCGCGTGCTGTTCTTAAAATAGGGGTGACAAAAAGTACAGTTTGATGCTATTTATTAAAGCCTGTCTCACATTCATGTGCATTGCAGCTCTTGAAGGATTGATTTTGTAACTGAATTTTAAAAATATGGCTCTTCTTGCTATTTTGGTTGCAGACCCCTGGATTAGGTAATGACAACCAAAATAATTTATTTTTATGTAAAGGAATTTTATTACTGGAACTTGATGGTATGTAGTTAAGGGAAGAGGAGCATTTCCTTACATGGACATCTGTCCTGATTAGGGCACACAGATGCAGTAGGTAATCTAGTTTAAAAAAAAAACAAACATTTCATCAGGCCAGACACCTCAGATTATGAAGGCTTCAATAAAATGAAAATGCGACAAAGATTATGTGCATGAGAAAATGAAAAATTATGCAAGATTTCTCCTTGTTCAGAAAATAGAACTAGACAGTTCTCACTTTCAGAATAATTTTCCTTCAGGTTTTTCTTGTGCCAGTAACAATGTTTTGTAACCAAGACATTGTTTCACCTTTCTTGCTTTTCCTGTTTTGCCATGAAATGATGTGTATTTAGTATTGTCTTCTATTCTGAGTATCTACTAATAAACCCTGTATCACTTGGATAATTACGAGAAAAATACTTTAGGCATCAAATTAATACTTTTTCGTGCTCTGCCTTTAACTATAGGTTTCTTTTGTCTGTATTGAATAAGAACATTCCCCCCGACTCCCACCCCCACATCACTAATAATCTTCTCATTGTTACTCCATTTCCTTCCAAAATGCCTAAGTGCGTACTGACATTCTGCATTTGTCCTTCCTTATCCCTTGCAGTATTTTTCCCTGAGGATCTCATCTATACAGTTCTTTCAGACTGCTATTTCTCTGTCTTGGTTTACAACCCATAGCATTTTCCATCGCACTTCTCGAAGTAGTGTTCTATTTTCTTTAAAAAGAATCATCACTGCTGCCAGTTTCTGTCCGTCATTGCCTAGGGTCCTTTTCCTCTTTTCTTTTCTGAAGGAGCTAGGCAAACAATGTGCATTCCATACCTTTTGTCTTCCTCTTCCTGAGCTTTTCTAGGTTAAAGGTGCTATCTTCTTGCTATTACTTAAAGCTCATCACCTAATAAATCATTTTTAGTCTAGAAAGTGCTACATGACTGGTGTTTTGTTTTTTTTCCATAACTCTGTCATTGTTCCGTTTTCTATACTAATCTCCATTCCTAATTGGCATGACCACTTCTTGAACATTTTTTCCTGAGAGAGATGCAGACGGTGTGTGTGTGTGTGCGTGCGCGCGTGCATGCGCACGTGACAGAGAGAGAGGATTCTCAGGTAGATCTTTTTGCCCCCTTAACTCTCCTTCCCTCTAAAATCTCCAAAATTAGATCATATATAGCAAGCAAAGGTTTATCCTAGGGTCAAGTGGATGGTCAAGTGGGTAATTTTTGGGATCCCTGGGTGCCTCTACTTAAAAAACAATCTTATGGGAGTCCGGGGACTAGTTAGACCCTGGAACACCTGGGATTTTAAGAGTTTAGATGAGTAAAATTTGGCCACTATGTCAGTGTTTTGCTATAATTTATATAAAGCACAAAAATTTTCCATTGCGCTGAAACTGATCACTGCCTGACTCTGGAAAACTTTGCACAAGTGGCTACAAGATGGTATGGAATACAAATAATTATTTATTCATATTACCACGCTGCCTAGTTTTGGACACGGGCCCCAATGTTTTAGGCAAGGGACAAAACACAGATAGTCCCTGCTCCACAAATTTTATAATTTAAAGTATAAGGCAACAGACAGATATACTAAGATGGGAATACCAGGAAACAACAGGACAATGTTGATCAATCTGCTAGGCTCTGTGCACCACTGACCCACAGAGTACAAGTTTTTTGGTAGACATCAGAGCAAAGGAGAGTTTTTGACCACAATGAGACTGCTTCTCCGACGTTTATTGGTGCCCCTTTCAAGCAGAAGGGGCATGCAGATTAAGAATGAACATTTAACTAGTGAGTGATGGAAGCTGCTGGCCTGGACTAATTGGAGCTGAGAATCAACATCTTGAAAGTAACAGAGAGGGAGCCGTGCTAGTCTATATACTATCAAAACAAAAGAGCAGTCAAGTAGCACTTTAAAGACTAACAAAATAATTTATTAGGTGAGCTTTTGTGGGACAGACCCACTTCTTCAGACCATAGCCATACCAGAACAGACTCAATATTTAAGGCATAGAATGAGAGTTAACAAGAAGGGTGAGAATAGGCTGTGAAGGCCTTGAAAGTGAAGACAAGTACCTTGTGTTTGACTCAATAGAAACGGGGAAATCTGTGGAAGGCTGAAGAAAGGAAGGACAGATAAATCAACAGACTAGGAAAACATCAAATATCATTGCAGCAGCATGCTGAATGGATCTGAGGGGAGCAAGCTTGCATTTGCCAAGACGATTGCGACAGATGTTGCAGGAATCAAGATGTGAGATGAGAACCTACATGAGTACTTTAGCTGTGTGGATGAACAGAAAAGGCTGTATGTAGAAGTGTTATGCAGCATTTCGGTGAGATTTAAACCAAGCCTGGATGTGAGGATATACAGATAGAGAGGTCTAGGTCAAAGATGACCCTGAGATTAAAGGCCTGGTTGACAAGAAGCATGGTGATGTTGTCTACGGTGGTGGTGAAAGAAAGTAATGTGGAGGAGCTTGTTTAGGTCATGCCATGTGGATATCTAGACACTTGTGAGATGTCGTCAGAGTAGGTTTTAGTTAGGACTGGAGACAGGCCTGGAGTAGCAGGATAGATCTGTGTCATCAGAGTAGAGAGAGAAGTTGGATATGTGTTTTGCAAATGAAGATTACCCAGAGATAAACCACAGAGGGAGATAAAAGGACCAAGAGCAGAGCCCTGTGGAACCCCCACAGAAAGTTGGAAAGGAGATGAGGATCACTTTAACTTGTGTCTTTAATATTTGCTTAAATATTTTCTTTGATGAAGAATCCATTCACATTAGTATTCAACAGGTCCACAAACACACCCAAACTCGTCTGCTTTGTCAACATGATCTTTGATCTTAACACTTCACCCAAAGTTAATTTGTAAAATGTTTCATTCTTCCTAAACAAAGTTATTTTAAAAAGTTCATTGCAGCCCTTTGCCTACAGAAAAGCCATATTGTGTCACATGACTAGCACGTAGGCATCCACATCTAAAAGACGTTTAGAAGACCAAAGCTACATTTTAATTCAAAGTTATATTTAGCGACAGGTGGGTAAAATAGACAGGCAGATGCAGAGGGGATTTGAGCTCCCCTTGCAAGTGCATATGCTCTCCACATGGATTCATATGTTGCCTGCATTTCCTTATGTTTGTTATTTATATTCTAAGTAATTTTAGCATGCTGTGGGATACAAAGAATTCCCAGCTTACTCTTCAGGGCACCCTCAGAAGGAAGCAGCATTCTCCCCATCATTAATTGTACATAACTTACATTTCTTTGGAGTATTAAAGCAGCTGTTTGATAGATTGTCACAAGAAAGCTGTCACAGGAGTTGAATTAACATCACACCTTTTTCATTGTTACCACTTGAATAAAACGACTGCCTTTCCATTAAGCAGGGATTAATCAGCACCTCTGCCTAAGATGAAATCCTACAGTATCAATACACATTGTGCACATGTGCCACTCTTACCATGAAAACACATTTAGATGGATTTTTATAATTGGTAGCATGGAAACCAAGGGATATTTATCTGTGGAGACCTGGATTCAGAGTTCACACACTGCCTGAAGTAGGCATTGCTAGCAGTTAAGATTATAGAAACTGTGAAACCCTACGGTAAATCTTTGAGATATCAGACCTGAACCAACAGAGGAGTGGAAGGCCATCAGGGAACCACTAAGAAATTGGCTGCAGAACAACTAGGGACAGATTCTAGCATCTTTATACCACAAGAGCAGTACAAAAGGGACAGAAGCGGATGTGGCCGGGGTGGGAGGAGGGGAGAATGGAGAGAGAGAGAGAGAGAGAGAGAGAATTTGGCCTATCATCTTTAAGGATATGCCCTAGGCTGCAGGCAGCACAGATCATCCAGCCTTTACCTGGGCTAAACTAGATAAAAATAGTAGCTTCCATACAGGCTATCAATGCAAGTCTATACCTAGGGTGCCTGGCGGACCTGCAGCACCACATCTACACTACAGGCTGCACCTCCCTATGAAGTCTTTCTCCTGAAAATCACAGTGTGGAAGAGAGTAAAAGTTCTCAGTAACTTACTGCCCCAAGGAACTCTTGGGACCTCACTGGTCCCGAACAAGGAGTTTGCCAAACCAAGGGAGGTTGATTCTGGTCCCCCTGCCCAACTCAGATCCCAGCTTCGCTCCTGGCCCCAGCTAACCCCCTCCTTGCCTGGTTGCTGGCCCCGGCCACTGCCCCACTCCCCCCACCCACTCCCAACCATCTCCTGGACTGGCTTCTCCACCACCCTGGCTGGGCTGCCTGACTTGCTGCTCCCAGCCTGGCTTGTGCTGCTGGCCTGCTGCTTATAGTCCCTTGTGGACTTTTGGCCAGCTGGCTCTGCTGCCCCCAGTTTCTGGCCACTTGGGCTGTGTAGCCCAGGAACATCCATGGTCCTGGTGGACCAGAAAGTCATGTTTTTCAGAGGTTCAACCTACATATATTTAGTTATGCTAGTGCAGGTTCGCATGCATGTGCTGCTCTTACACCTTGGGTTGTATGGTAAACAGTGCCAGCCCAAAGGTTTTTGGTGCCTTAAGCAAACTATGAGTGGCATGCTGACTTCGTTCAATACAAAGGAAAATGAGAAGTCTAGACTTAAAGGTATTCAAAATGAACAATGTAAAAATAAGTATTTTTTCTACTTTTCATTAACCTAGCACAATTATATTGTATAGGTTAAACTGACCAGTAGATGACACATCAAAGTTTTAACCATTTTGAGTTACACACAGTGTTTCTGGCTATAAACCACTGAATTTTACTTTGAAAGGAAGTGATTTGGGGACACTATGAAAATCTTTATTCCTTGATACAGAATGGAGTCTATAATTGAGTTCAACAAGAAGTCCTGTGGCACCTCATAGACTAACAGATATTTTGGAGCATAAGCTTTCATGAGCAAAGACCCGCTTCATCAGATGCATTGAATTGTAATTCTTTTGCACTTGATCATCAATTTGTGTAAATATTTAGACCTTTGCCTTTTGTGCTTTTGCAAATTGGGCAGTAAATTGCTTGAGACAAAGTTTGGAAGCTATTTCATGTTCTATCGAAGTGATGGCTAGTCCAACAAGTCTCTCTTTCAGCTGGAAGAATAAAGGTATGTGTTTTTACCAATTTTAACTTTGTAAAGTTATGTTCCCCACTAGCAGCAAAAACTGGAAGAGTCAAGGAAATTCGAAGAGCAATGAAGATGCTGGGAAAGCTGCCTGTGAGGCTATTTCAAAATAGTTCTGTCTATGCAATGCGCACATTGCCTCGAAAGAGTTTTTGAGATAAATGGGTGCACTATTTCATCATCCCATACCTCAATGCTGCCAGTGATAGTGCTGAGTTTTGTCCACAAATTGCAGACAAAACTGGTGCAACAAAACCAGGGTTTTGTTGGCAGATCTCACTGGTACAACCGTAGCCTTTGATGGCAGATGGATTTCTTACAGAATAAAGTTATCAAATGGTACTTGAACAATGTACTGCAGCCTTATGTTTCATGGAAATAAAGCGCCAGATCTCCAGCTCGTGTAACTCAACATCAGTTTACTAGCTTTAGTGTAGCTGTACCGATTTACGTCTGTTGACGAATTGACCTAAAGAATTTATCAGGGAGAGGGTAAATATAAGAATAAATACATTTTAAAGTGTGCATGGAAACAAAACAAAACAATCCAAAAAGAAAGATTGTCATATCCTCAAAACACTGAATCAGGATCATGATTATTTGATTTCAATTCCAAGCTCTACCACAGACTTTTCACATGACCTTGGGCAACTCTCAAGTCATTCAGTTCTCCACTTGGTTGAGGGAGATAATACTTCCATTCTCCTGTCATTGTTCTGTCTTGTGTCTTTTAAAATCTAATGTCTCTGGTGCACATACTATCTTAGATGTTAGTACAGCATTCAACACAATGGGTCCTGGACCTAATATGGGGGCCCCAGGAGGTTACTTTAATAAAATAATAAAGTAGGTATTTAAAAATTATCAGTAAGTATTTATTTCAAGGTATTTACTCTACGTATATTCCCATATTGCTGTAATGAATTTTTATTGCATTCTCTAGCCTAGACAAAGAGCTGCAAGAAATGTGGGGATGCACAGGGATACAAAAGAAAACAGTGTTTATTTTTCTAATTCATATGAATAGTAGGGAAAGGATCCTTTAGATATATGAGAGCAGTGGGATTACAGAAATCTTTAGAGAAGCAGAAAGGTACGTAGGGAGAGTTAGAACTGCACTCTGAAACAGGCAGTGAACTGAGGATTGTAGATTTAGGGAGATCATAACTAGATCAAGTTTTTAAAACACGTGACGTTTGGTTGGGCTTGCAATGACTAGGACTGGCGTAAAGGTGTGGATTATCTGACCTGAAATATACAGAAATAAATTGTGGAAGAAGAGTAGTCAAGACCATTGTATGTAGGCATTCATAGGTAGGTGATAGTGGCATTAGAAGAGATGGGAGCTAAGTGAGTTTAAGGTCCAAACCAAAAGAATGTGTGGAAACAGATTCAAGTGGAGAAAAGAGATGAAGGAAGTGAACTTTTGCACGAAATGGCTGTATCGATTCTAAGAAGGGGACGATGGATACATAATATGTAAGGTAGTGGTCTCTTTTCCACAACTTGATTCCTCCCTACTCTTTAATGTCTCTAATGTAGCATGCTAGAAGAAGAAAAGAAACCATATGAATATATGAACTCAATCAGAACAACATTTTAAAGTCCTCTTCCTGGTACCAATTTATTACTTCAAATACTTCAATACCTTCAAGACTGACATTTGGATGTCTCATGTCCTTCAGTGTCATACAAAAAGTTCAAGATTTTTATATTTCAAAACCTTTAGTGTTCAGGAAAACTGAAAAGCACCCCCCTTCAGAATCATTGTCTTGCATCCGTCCGAGGCAACTGATGGCTGCCCCCATCAGTCACCACTGCAGGCAGTACACAGTTTAATAGAATAATCATCTATCTAAAAGTGAATGGTAAGGAGCTTGTATTTGATATCGGGGAGAAGGGGGAGCCATTGAACAGATGCAAATAGAGGGGTGACATGGCTGAAGCAATGAGCCATGAAAATGACCTTCATAACATTTGCAATGGACATAAGTGAGACAAGATGGCACTTGTCAAGACTAGAAAGGAGAACATTGCAGGAATCAAAATTTGAAATGAGGGGTTTGATAAGCATTTTAGCCGAGTGGATGGAGAGGAAAGGGTGGATCTTGACGCTATACAGGAAGAAATGGGAAGATTCAGATATGGTTTGAATGTGATGATCCAGCTAGAAGGCTGAGTCAAAGATCACATATTGTAGGATTGAAGGATAGGAAAAACAACAGTGTCTGTCTGTACTGAGAAAGGAGCGAGGGGAAGAGCTTGCGGCAAAAAGTGTGAGTTGTGTTTTGATCATGTGGAGCTCATGTTGATGGTTGGACATGCACAAGGAGAAGAAAGGAAGACAGGTAGACATTAACACATTGTGGATATATTCAGGAAACAGAGTTAGGAGAACAAGATTTACTAAGTTAGAAACACAAGCTATGTTCAATTTGTAATTTTTTTGAAAGATATACACAAGACGTCTTAGTGTAGGTTATCTGCTTCAGCTCTTAATTTGTCAGCTGCAGACTAGTCACTCTGTGGCTGTGGCTGCCCTTGGCCAAAATTTCAAAATGGCCATGCTAATGAATATTCAGCCCCTCATTAGCATGCTTCCTGCCACGGCACTTTGAAAGTGCCGCTTTCGATTGTGCACACCTCGGCTACATCGGGGTCCTTTTCGAAAGGACCCTGCACATTTAGATATCTCCTTATTCCTATCAGCTGACAGGAATAAGGGGATTTCGAAGTCTGTGGCTTCATAATAATCTCTACTGCAACTGATTGCAGTGTTTCAAAGAAAAGAATACCTAATTTCACATGAAGAATAAGCAGCAGAAAAAGAGATCTTCATTAACAACATTCTTGTTTTAAAGTACTTTGAAATCTCTCTACCTAGTGAAAATATACAAGATTACAATTTTTTCTGTGTAGAATACCTTTACAGAATTGCGATGAAGCATGGCTGGGTCCTTACGGTGAATGTAATGCTAATATTTTGGGGTTATATATTTGTTCTCTCTCACTAACTTCTATTTATTTTGGTCACAGAGAAAAAATTTTTACACTTATTACTACTGGGCCAGCAGGCTCCCCCTCCCCGCCAGATCTATTAAAAGTTAAGTCTTTTCCTCTGGTAATGAAGATTACCAACTGTAACATAAATGAGGATTCTGTGGATAAACGGAGTCAAAAAGGAATTAAGACACCCACAATTACACTGGTTCTACAGTGCTATAGGGGAAAAGATAGCAAAATCTTTTTGTCATTGTACATTGTATTTATGACTGAATACATACTCATCAGGAGTCAGCAACCCTTCTGAGTCAGAGTGCTGAAATTTGACCTTTTCACCTCTACCTACTAGTGCTGGTGATACTTTTTAAAGTCACTAAGGCTACGTCTACACTAGCCAAAAACTTTGAAATGGCCATTCAAATGGCCATTTCGAAGTTTACTAATGAAGCGTTGAAATACATATTCGGCGCTTCATTAGCATGCGGGCGGCTGCGGCACTTCGAAATTGACGCGGCTGGCTGCCGTGCGGCTCATCCAGATGGGGCTCCATTTCGAAAGGACCACGCCTACTTCGAAGTCCCCTTATTCCCATCTGCTCGTAGGAATAAGGGGACTTCGAAGTAGGCGGGGTCCTTTCGAAAAGGAGCCCCATCTGGACGAGCCGCGTGGCGGCGAGCCGTGTCAATTTCCAAGTGCTGCGGCCGCCCGCATGCTAATGAGCCGCTGAATATGTATTTCAGCGCTTCATTAGTAAACTTCGAAATGGCCATTTGAATGGCCATTTTGAGGTTTTTGGCTAGTGTATACACGGCCTAATAGTCCGGCATACAACACCTTCTTTAATAAATTAAGATGCAGAGCTTTTCAGTGGTTGGTAGCACTAGCTGGTCTTTTGCTAATCCACAGGCGGCATGCTTTGAGGAAGTTCCTGGCTGCATGGGGGAGGGGTGGGACTGAGCTCCTGCTCCACATGCTGATGAAAATTAGCTCACCTGCCACTCTTGGCACCCACACTGTTGCTGACCCCTGATATGCACGGAAAAGAACCACTCATTACGATCAGTACTATTCTCATGCAGTCATGTTGCAATCTGACCCTTAACAACACTCGTTGCACTATATGTTGGTAACACAAGCATGGAAGTCGCAATACTGGCCTTCTAAACAAAGACTTCTGCCTGGAGACACCTGAGAATAATATGCTTAATCCATTACTATTTGCCAGTAAGAAAACCTAACGATTGCTTTTCAACTAATCCTCTATTTTTCAGGGAAAGCTTATTTACCATCTTTCAAAAACTACAGCATGAAACACAATTTCTTTTTGCAGTAAATGTAGTGTCCATAAAATGCCAGGGGCTAATACCTTTGTGGAGCTTTACGCACTTTATTTATAGTCAACTATCCTATTTCCAGTTCAAAAATACAAAATTTTAAAATGAGCAAATCTATTCTTTAGACAAGCTGAGAAGCAGCTTCTTCTCAGTGTATGTCTATGTGGAAAGGCAGCCTGCTCTGCTTGTTTTCAAGCTGAGAGGTGAATTTTTGTAGTGGCTGCACTATGGATTAAAGAGTCTGCAAACCATTCTGCTGCAATGCAACAATCTGCAAACAAGTTGACTGTCAGCTGCTTACAGCTCAGCAAACGTGACTGCACGTCAACCTTGCACTTTCTGACCCTTCTCAGAGGATGACGTAGACACAAGCGAATTCCCAAAGGGCCTGGTTTCAATAAATTCTAAAAAAAGTAGGTGTTTATCTGGGCATCCAAACCACTCTGGTTTGCAAAGACTGAGGCAGAATATTCTCATGAGAGCAAAAACCTAGAAGAGTTTTCTTCTCATCAACAATATTGAAGGCTAAGGCTAGGTCTAAACCGCAAGTGCCACAGGGGCATAACTGCAGCACTGCTGCACCATATTTTAACTGCTTCTGACTTTGACATCAGTAGAAGGAGCTTTTCCATCAGCGCAGGTAATCTGCCTTGCTAAGAGAGAGTCATAGGTGACACAGGGTACACAGGAGGGTGATACGCACCTTTCCCAGCATCTCCCACGTTCACCCCTCAGTGCTGCACTACTTCTAGTGAGCGTGGGGACAGTCTTGCCCCTCTCCTGGAGTGGTGCAACTCATAATCAGTGTGAGCTTCCCCTCCTAGGCCATGCCACAGATGCACTGGAAACAATGTGGAGCTTCTGCAGGAAGAGGTGGGTGGGGGTGGGATGCGCATGGGCAGAGCAGGGGTACTTGGCTGGTCCTCTGCCCTCCTAGAACTCCCACACCAGTTGCCTCTGGAGGTGGTACCCAGGTTGCTAGAAGAATTATTTTCTTGACGTAGTGGCATTTACACCAGTGAAAGAGTCACAAGTATCATTTGATCTACCTTCTTATTTCGCATGTAGTGTGGTACTACCTAATCCCTGTATGGAAGGTTCATTCAGGACATTGAATTCAATCTGGGATGTCTGATTATAGTCACATCTCACCAGGTAAGATCCGGTCACATATCTTCAGTCACAAATTTTAACTTGGACTTTCATACATGGACATTTTACACTACTCTTCCACAAAGGGAGCCTGGAGTTACAAACAATAAAGCCAGCCTCTTCTACTGAGTAATAATACAAATGACATATCCAAGCCCAAATATCATGCTGGATGATGTGCATAACCAGATCTAATGTGATGAGATTTTGCTGAGACAAGGCAGCCCCAGTGAAATGTCACATGAAGAAATGATTATAAGATGACATGAGGCCTACAGTAGCAACATTATTCTGGTAGTTTGGTCAAAGTTATTTCTAGGAAACCAGGTGGCTTTTGTTGCTTCAGTGCTCATACACTTGACAGTTTGTGGCCGCACAGTTCTCCTTGATGCATCTTGTGATATGATCCGCACAAGAAAAAGGGAAAAGTTATTTTCTGCCAGCCTGCTGACAAACACCACCTCTTCATCTGTAATCTTTTGAACCTCCCATGCACTGAAAAGCTGCTTCACTTCTTACCAGAGATCATATTGGCAATGACAAGACTAACTGTGAAATCACATTCACAATAAATGTGAAGCCATAAAGTGTTACTCCTGTCCCTTGGGAACTTGCATTTGCAAGGGGGCCTCCTCCTTTTCTTTTCTAGAGCTTTCATTTTCCCTGATTACTCTGATTTAATCATTCCAAATGGGTACATCTGAGACTGTGCAAACATGGTGAATAAATATGGACAGGGATCAGTGGCAAGGAATAAAATTGAGTTGGTACGAAAGCAATAAAACAGGCCAAAAGGCACTGAGATTTTAAGAAGATCTTAAGGTTCTTTTCCACCCCACCACCTTCTCCCCTCCACCCCGATTCAGAAATTGCCCCTCAGGGTGAATACTATATTAGACGCAAGTAGGGATTTTAGCAGTGTGACTCACTTCAGAGAGTACCGGTTGGCCCCAGGAATTTCTAAATGTGCCCTCAGGGCACGGCTGTGCATGATGCAGGTGTGGATTGTGCCAGTGCTAGTGTGACAAAGGGTGACGGTGTCTTGCACAATGAAGTATCGTTGGTCTATAAACTCTCAGGATTAATCTTACCACAGAAAGAGTTAAATAAGCCATTCAGTAATGGACCCAGAGAATCTTTCAGGGTACTGTGTGAATTGTATGGCTTCCCTTTGTCTAGTCGTTGAATTGCTAAGGTTCTTGGGTGTTGCAGACTGGATAGTAGACCTCCATCCAGGCTCATCTTTCAAGACCAGGTAGCCTCTGAGAAGCCCAGGCTTAGGTGTGAAAATCAGGGATTGGAGTAGGGAGAGGAAACTGAAGCAGTGAATACTCTCAGAGAGGTAGCCGAATTAGTCTGTATCTTCACACAACAGAAAAGCAGTCCTGGAGCACCTTAAAGACTAACAATATAATTTATTAGGTGATGAGCTTTCATGGGACAGACCCACTTCTTCAGATATGGAAAATCCGGAAGCAGTGAGGCTGGGGTGGCTAGTTTGCAGCAGGTGTGTGTGTCAGGGAGGTGGGGGAGGGAAGAAAAGAGTGCAGCTTCCAGGACAGGGCACAGGTGCCTGCCTTGCCTCATCAGTCTTTGAGAAGGGAACCGGTGACGTGATGCTTGTTATGCCCCGGTTCAAAGGAATGGGATTTGTGTATAGTTCATAAACAAACCTCTGTCATGCTATGACAATCTCGGTCACCAATTTTCTGCTTTAAACAGGAAGCTGATCAGCAAGGTCCTAAAAATGTGCACAGGTCAGGCTATAGGAGAAGCACAGGGTAAAAGGGCCCCCGTAACCTGATGGGCTCTTAGGCTCTGTCTAGACTAGAGGGATTTGTTGACAAAACGTGCAGAGCATCCAGATTCCCAAGGGCGTTCTTTCGACAGTAAGTCAGCAGAAGTCAGCACTTTTGTTGACAGCTGTACCCCACTCGCCACAGATCTATCGACAAAAAGCGAGTCTGGGCATTCCAGGGGGTCTTCTGTCGACAGACGTGGCTTCTGGGACACCAGGCAACCCTGCCTGCTGTGCTTATGGTTAGCTGTTTTGTTGACAGAGCAGCCAATCGCTCTTTTGATCCACCCTGTGGTCTGGCCATGATCTGTCAACAGAAGCTTTGTCAGAACTCTTCTGACAGAAACTTCTGCCGACAAATCCCTCTAGTCTAGACATAGCTTTAGAAATTTAGTGCCCACGGCCCTTTTTTAAATTCCATCTCAAGAGTAAAGACGAAAATGGCTTTCAGTGTAGATGATGACACTTTATGTTTAATCTTGCATGCACCTATTTCTAGCTGTTCTGCCACGCAAGCATGAACGGACACCGGTGTCATCTTCTTCCTACTATGCATTGGACGAAGGCTTCTGTGAGGAACGAAAGGGTGGGTTGCATGTGCAGCTAGTGGTGTGAGTTAGCGCTCAGACATTTTAAAACACAGTTTTCTGCATTTCTCTTTGAAGACTGTCTAACTGATCAAGGTCCCACGGCTTTACTGTCACCTTTCAAATCCACCAAAGTTACCTCTAGGGAGAAAAGAAACCCCCAAATCACCTCCATGTTATTTCACTAAACAGTGCAGGGAACATAGCATCTCTGCTGCAGGCTTCAGCTCCTTATTTGTCCTTGCTATATCCAGCAGCTTAGTACTGATGTCACTTTGATGCAGGGGGGAGCTGCACTTCATATCCATGCAATACAGGCACTCCATGCTGATTGAGTGGTAGTGCAAGTCACAGTTTTCCAATCTAGGTGTCTAATGTGTGGTTCCATAATTTACCAGGGTATCCTTGCAAAAACCTGTGTCTCTGCACATAAAAATTAGCAAATGGCCATTTTTCTGCAGTTATCCATGTGGCAAGAGGAAGTGGTGGCTGTGAATGCAGAGGCACATTTACGCCAGTTTAAGTACCTATTTACACATTAAGTGTAATTCAAATGATTAGATTTAAAAAAAAATATTTGGCCCTCTGAGCTAATTCTTTGGTATTTTTGCTCTGACTTCTTATCAGCTTCTTTAACATTATTTAGTTAAAATATATTCCCTCCTCTACTTTTAAAAAAATACAATACACACAAACCCCCATGAACAATCATTGTACTACAGTCTAGAGGACTATGTCCTATTGCAATTCAGAAGATGAATAGTTAATGGAAGAGGACAGTGAACCCACTGAAGCTTAGCTCATGGTATCATCATGTACTTAGAGTAACGGAGTAAATTTGGAGCAGTGAATAAGCTGCTTTGGCAGAGGAGAATCTGGGGTATCAGCCACAAAAGCCTTTCATAGTAAAAATCGGCAGGTGTTAGTAATAGGCCTGATTGAAAACACACTTCCAGCAGTTTTCTCTCTCTTTCTTTCTTTGTTAGAACGCTTAATTGAAACTTACATTTTTGGGAGAAATGTGTCAATTTTGAAAATACTTTTTATGAGAAATTGTCTTGGTTTGACAGTGCTTAAACGAAAAAAATTTCTATTTTATTATTGATTCTTTTAGTTCACGGATATTAAAATTATAACAAAATAAACATTTTGACATCAAAATGGAGCATTTTTACTTTATCAAACCAATTTAATATTATCCAAATGAAATGTATTGGTAGTCCTACATAAAAACTTCATGGCTGGGGCTATACTAGAGAGTTTTGTATTTAACTCAATGAGGAGCTCCATCAATTTCAGTGGAACTGATGCGCAACATGTGATTCAGCAAAGGGGAATCAGTACATGACTATCACAAAAACTTTTTTTCTTCCACTGTTAATGAGGTCCTCTTGGCAGAGCCAAAGGGAGAGAATCTGAACTGGCTGATCATGAAAAACTACTACTGTCTTTCTCCCTCCAATAGACTTTGAATTGGAAGGATGCACTGTAGGTATCAGATGACCAGCAGCTGCTGGAAAGATGATCTAACAACAAAGCAGAACAACCTAACAAAGCTGGTGTAAATCAAAGGTATAAGGCTTTTTCTGGGGAACAGAGAACCAACTGGGAGGAGTTAATGGCCCAGACTTATTGGGATCATTAACACCATTGTGTTATTAATTCCCAGGAAATGTTCCATGTAAGACTGTTGCTGCTATCTTTAAGTGACAAGATTTTTTTCCTTTTAATCTTTCCTTTCTTGAGCCAATTGTACTAGTGGTAATAGGGGAGGACAGTAAACTTCCATCTACCCTACAGGGAAGACCGACCCTGCCTCTTTAGGAGTAAGAGAAGTCGATGGGAATGCAGGCTCCTGTTGACTTCCCTCCGTGGAGACAGTGTGGAAGCCCAAATGAAAGTACGTTGTCTTTAGCTATGTAATTATTGTAGCTGAAATTGTGTATCTTAATCCAAACGTCCCCTGTAGCGCAGAACTGCCCTAAGTAAAGGGAGACCATTGGTGCAATGCAGTCTTCCCAGAGAGGGAGTTTTTCAAAGGGCTCCTACTAGATTTCACCAGTAGGTATTATGGAAGCTCTGTAGTTAGGATAACCAGTTACAAGTCTGTGCGCCTGTGAGTTATGTACCAACTAGGCCAGCCCCATATGTGGTTATTTTGTCTTAGATCCATACTGGGATCACAGTTGTCTCCTTTTTCCTACTTAACATGTTTCAGAGATGAGACAGGGAAATGACTGAACAACACTAATGCAGAATTTTCCTCAATAAGTCCTGTTATTTAAGCTAAAAATAAGTATTCCACAAAGAAAGCTGCCGTACGAGTTCTTGCACAACATAAAGCAAATATGTGGTTATTTACAGAAGACATAAAAATGTAACAAGAGAAGCTATTGATGAGTGTGCCATTGTCAGAGAAGCTGACAAGCATTTCCAAGTAAATCACATCCACAGCATTTTACAGCTTCCTAACAATAATGGAAGCTGGCCTCTTATTTTTAGTTAATGCAATGAAATGGATCACTTATGGCTTAGTGTCATTATGTGTGTATGTTTGTTTGTTTTGTACTCAAAAGGTGAAGTTAATGACTAAAAAATAAAAGCTCCTCTTTCTGCTCCATCTCCTAAATAACATCGGGGTGGCCTCTTGAAATCATCATCAATTTAAACAGCTCCTCTAGGGCACATATTAGTGAGGAATCATTGTCTGGAGAGTCCCTTGTGAAACTCCATTCACTGCACTAAAGTTACACCAGGTATGAATCTGGCCCTAAGGGGGTGGCAGGGGTGGGGACGGGGAGGAGAAGAGGAAAGAAAGGTCTGTGGATGTTTTGGTAAATATTCAGACTTTATTTCACTTGTATCTTTATAATCTAAAGATACCAGTAGGCACAATAATGTCTGTTCAGAATTGTTCTTTCCTTCTTAAGGGCAAGTGTAATGGAGAACCTGTAATGGAGTACAGGGAGGAAGAATTAGAAAGAAAAGAAGGTAAGGGCTGATATGCAGAGGGAGACACTGGGTTCATTACAAACCCAGAGCACTTTATGAAGCCATTTTAGATGTCCAGCTGCTTTATAGCTATATTTTAGAGATATAAACAAAATATTTGATAGTCTCATATGACCATCTCATCAACAAACTAGGGCAATACAACTTCGATGAACCTACTATTAGGTGGGTACATAACTGATTGGATAACAATTCCTAAAGTACTTATCAGTGGTTCACAGGCATGCTGAAAGGGCATAGCAAGTGGGCTTCATCAGGGATCAGTTCT
The DNA here is from genome assembly GCF_033958435.1 of Carettochelys insculpta. Classification (NCBI taxonomy): domain Eukaryota; kingdom Metazoa; phylum Chordata; order Testudines; family Carettochelyidae; genus Carettochelys; species Carettochelys insculpta. The sequence goes on from NC_134139.1 coordinate 97,368,892, forward strand.
GTTCAATATCAAACCAAACACTCCTGATTCCCCTTTCTATGTATAGGTACTGTTTTTGCCATTTTCTACTACTCTGGAATCTCTCCCCTTAGACTTCCAACTCTGAGCTCTTCTCTGCCGGTTTCATAAGCTTTTCAGCTGTTGGTCTGGTTGCCCCTTCTCAGAGTACTGTCTCTGAGCTGCTTTCAGCAGCTTGCTGGCAAGAGTGCTGTTCTCCAGCCTGTTTGCTCTTCTGGCAGACCTTTTAGCATCTCAGGAGGCGCTAAGCTGCCAGCAATCACTAGCAGGACCTGCAATAACCCCTTGGGTGCTGGGCCAACATGGTATATATTCACCCCATGGAAAACACTAATTGGGGTTTCATTGGTAAACAAAGGCAGCAGACCTGAAATCAATCAGAATTAGAACAGTATTTTGGTGGCATTAACAAACCCTCCGGCTGTTTTGACTAATTCAGTCTCCTTCTCATAACTTTTCTTAATCATTATCACATAATAGGCCACTGTGATCGTTTATGAACTTTCACTCATTTGTTGCAGCAGAGCTAATGTTAATTTGTAGACACACTAATCACAATACCTCCAAATACAATCAGCACAGCCTCTACGTAGTACCCAGGCCTGTGACTAGAATGACAAGGTTAAGAATAGTAACAGAGAGGTAGCCATGTTAGTCTGTATTCTAACAAAACAGTAGTCATGTAGCACTTTAAAGACTAACAGTGATTTATGAGGTGATGAGTTTTCATGGGACACACCCACTTCAGATCTATAGTACTTCCAGTCCAGACTAATCCTGGAACTTTTCCTTGCAACAAACTCCGCTCCCAACTTTGTTCACATACTTATTTTTGGGATACCATCACTGGACCTTACCACATTAATTACAAGATTAGGGGCTCATTCTCTCGTACCTCAACCAATGTTATATATGCCCTCATGTGCTGGCAATGCCCCTCTGCAATTTACACTGGGCAAACACGTCACCAAAGAATGAATGGACACAGAGCAGACATTAGGAATCTCAATACACATAAGCCCGTCAGTGAGCACTCTGTTAATGACCAGAGAATATGCATCCTACAACAAAGAGACTTTAAAAGCAGATTACATAAGGAGATTTGTGAACTGGGGTTCACACTCAAGTTTGACACATTAACACTTGGTATGAACAAAGACAGCAATTATCTCAAGCATTACAAGGACTGCTTCCCTTCCTTTGAGGCCCATAATTATCTCCGACAAGAGTCTTAACATTCCCCACCCACTTCCTTCAGTTCCATGTATTTAATTTGTCAGTTCTTATTGCAATTTTTTTGGACCTGTGTGATATATAAATGGGTCTGGACTAGAAATACTGTAGATCTGAAGAAGTGGGTCTGTCCCATGAAAGCTCATCACCTCATAAATCATTTTGTTATTCTTTAAGGTCAAGAACGTGAACCATAGCTAGATACTGGGGAAGTGATCTTTCCACAGCCTTTCAGTAACTTTAACTAGAAGTGGCAGGCTATATTCATGGTGACTGTTGGTCAGATTGCCCATCTTGAAGGATGGTTTATTGATCTAAGGCCACAGAAATGCTTCCTTAAGGGAAGTCAGAAACCTGCCTGCTCTTAAGAAGACATTGATAATCCAAAAGTGACAGACTCAGCCCTTCCCAGTTAACCTTCATCAGGCAGGAAAGGAATTTTTTTTTAAAAAAAATCTTGCCATACCATTACAGGTAATGGGAACTGCTCCCAGCCTTGAAGCCACCAACTGTTTTTTTTAATTTTTTTCAGGAAGTTCCCTCAGCGCTTAAAGGCCTGTTTTCTCAATATGTCTTGCAAAGATACCACAAATAGCTGCGCATAGAGCCAACTAATTGCCATTGTCTGTGACAAAATTACTCGCACTATTAATCAAACTGCTGGAAGGAGCTGCGGGTGCAGGTACATTCATAAGTAACCTGTGCGGGCTGATAATGTGTGTGGGAGAAACCCCAGAACAGCCCAAATCACTTCTCCCCCGCCTCTCCCCGGCAACTCTCCCCCACTCCTGGAATGCAGCAGCCCCTCCATGCAGCTTCCAGCTGTATCTCTGCTCCTACCTCAGCCTCTCTCTGCCAAGCACAGCTTGATGGCTCAGGTGCTCAGCAGGGAGGTAGCCCTAACCAAACCCAGTGACTGAGCAATCTTGGGGGAGCATGTAATCCTGCATGCCTCCCTTCATCCATGTGTTGCCTCTGTGACCTTACTCTAGGTTAAAGGGGAAAAAAAGATTCTGGGAGATCAATGTGCATTTCCTCTTCAAGAGGATGTATCTGAACTGAATGCAAAATGGCAGCTGCCTCCCACAGACAGCAGCTTCCTAGAGACTTAAGTGCCATGAACAATAAGAAAAAAAAATTGTGTCGTTACATAACTACATAAACCACAGCTTGACTCATCTTCTATGGACTTCTTGGCCGCAGCAGTGGAAAATATTTTGTAAGAAGTGATTAATGAGGCAATGGATAATCAGTGGATGTTAAAACAAAGATGTTCTCTTAAAAGATGCTGGCAACATAAAGCCCTTCAACTTTCTAGAAGTACTGAGCTCTGCCCTTCTGGAATACATGGTGTCATTCCTACTTAGATACTGCAGTTTACTTCCTGCACCCCAATAGACCCCAGCCACGAGCCTCATGACCGCAGCTCCCCTGCTTTCAGCCTGGCCAACCATCAGAACTGACCTACAAATCCTTCTTTACTGGAGGAACACAGCATCAGAAACAGGAGGACAGACAGGTGATGTGTCACCCATCCTGCATTTCTTGTTTTCCTTCTCCCCTTGACTGGGTCTTAGTTGGCACAAGCTTGCACATTGTCCAGATGGTAGCCCTCCCCCTCCTGCTGCAGCCCTTTCTCTGCCTAGTCACTGAATGCCAGGCTTCTAATGTGAATCTGAACTACTTTACCCAAGAGGGTGACATCATTTATCTCATATGTAATGTACTATGACTGATTAGAAAAAAACATTTTATTTCTGCACTTTCTGGCTGCTGCTGTAGTGCATGTAGCCATGTTACCTTAGCAAAGCAGGTAATGACACACTGAGGTGCCCACAATTACACAATTCTAACAAATACTATGTGTGTCCTTTTTGATTCATCACTATTTGACTGAAAGATTGAGCGTTACGGGACTGCTAATCAATAAAGCAATGTGCAGCTGTAGATACTTGCACATCAAAGAGCCTATCTACTTAGGAACAGAAGCGAGCCTGAATGAAAACCCCCAGACTTTAGAAAAGTTCAGGTCTTGCTCTGAACTTTGTACCTTGGGTTCAATTATCTGACTATCACCACCCAACCAGTTACTCTGTCCAACATCGATCCAAATGTAATGGCAGAATTTTGCCTTTACCGTATTTGCAGAAGTGGAGAGGGAAATAGTCTCAGGGGGTAGCCCTGTTTGTCTGTAGCATCACAAAACACTAGCAATCCTGTAGCACCTTAAAGACTAAGATTGTTAAATTTTAGTTTTTAAGATGCTGCAGGACTGCTTGTTTTGCATGGAGTGGGAAAGCGAGCAAAGAGGTGGCAATCAAGAGTTTCTTTTCCTCTTTATAAACAGAGGTAAAGTTAGTATCCTTAGAAGGTGCTGGGTGCACCGCTTTAGATGATGAATCCTACAACTGATGATGAAGCACGGAAAGCAGCAGAAATATGCTTCATTCTTGACTTAAAAAGCAGGGCACACCAACACTGGTAAACAAAGTGCCTGCTGTGGCCAAAGCCACAGGCATTAGCTAAGAACAGACACTCATAGCTGGAAACCAAACCAGCTCATCCACATGGTAGTTTTGTTGAAAAAAAGTGATACAAGTCTTGTAAGAACGTATTTAGTGTTTAGACCGTGAAATCCTTATAAATTGCGGCATGCGTTGTAAACTTTGCTTTATAACTGGAAATATTTTCTCTGAACTTGTGAACCCAGGCATGGAACCATGCTTGTTCAAAAGAACTGTTAAGATTAAATGGGGCATTAAATAACATCACAACCTAACTCATTGGTGGCTGGCCCAATCACATTTTGGAGATGCTACCTGCAAGGGGGCTAGTCTAAGATTGGAAGAGTAAATATGAAAGAACAGCATCACAGGAAAGTTTATATGTTTGCTGTTTGAATTCTCAGAGTCAGAGATGCTGGTCCTAGTTTCCCATTGTCCTATACCTGTTGCTGTTGTTTGCAGCAGAGCAAGGAGAGTGTTAAAAAAAAAAAAAGACAATAGAAAAAAAATACTACCTTTCTGATCTGGCAGCATTTTTTACCCCACTTTGTACTACTGCAGTTTGCTTCCTAAGGTACAGAGCAATGGAACTACAGGTATGCTACCTCATTGCCAGCTCTTCAGTCATATGACAAGGTATGCAGTATAGCAAATTCAGAATTTAAAGTGCTTAGATTTATACTTAAGGACAAAAAGTTTTGAAGTATTTTTCGTATTTGGCTCAATACTACTTCCTAGATCTACTGACAGCACCTATTTTCTGCTTCCCACTTCAAGAATTTGCCCTTCCCCCCCTTTGCTTTGGTTCCTTTAATTTAAACAATAAATGTTGCATAGGCTTTAAATTTCGACCAGCATTGTTTCTTTACAATTTGAATTCAGTTATGGAACTTGAAATACCACCGTGCTAAAGTTATGATAAAATAGCAGTAGGTGACCTGAGTTTCCCCAAAGCCAAAAGAAATGAGAAATGTTGACTTGAACTCACACTCTGTTATGGTTCTATAATATCATGAAAATGCATCCTTATGGGAAGGGGTAATATGGGAGAATAGACAGAGGTGTAAACCAGGGAGCATAAAGAAAGGGATGGAAAAGCAGAAGGGGATTGGTGTTGACACTGAAGGAACTGAGGGCACTGAGAAAGCAGGGACATACCAGCGTTTTCTTATCTCCACCTGACCCACCTGCTGAATACAGTAGCTGGGGTAAAAAGGGGTCATCCTTTCCAAACCAAAGCAATGGTGCTTCTCAGGCATAGTCAGCTGGTTACCGTGTCATTATGTCCCGGTCAGCTCAGGATTACTTAGGGGCTTGCACCTGTGCAACAGTTTTAAAATTTGTTTTTAAAAATGTATTAAAAGCACCCTACCGACTTGTGCAGTGAGCGTCTGTTGATCAAATCATTTAAGCTCCCTGAGCTTTTAGTGAAGCTTATGCATTTGATTCAGATTTAGAGGACACGGACATGTGTGCTGTGAGTGATTGTGTGTGGGAAGTGAAAGAAAATAAGTTACGGAGGTGAATTGTCTGATAGTCAAGTGTCTGTGGGTGGTATGATGTTTGTTTGAAATGGAGTGTTTGTTAATATTACTGTAAACGTAACTAGGGATCTCTGTTACTTGTAAAGGCACATATATGTACCCACTCTTAGGTAGTTTTGTTTAAATAGTTCCTTCAAAATCTATTTCAACTGCCATTACAATAAGCAAAAGACTAATTTCCCCCCCTTACAAACTTTTTTCCTTTAAAAAAAAAAATCACACAAATAGCATTTTAGTGCAGCTCCCCATGGCCTTTAATCCTGTCAATTCAGTATAGGCATTAGACAGATGTTCTCTATGGCTCAGGCATGAAAACATCTGAGGAAACTTACCAAGGATGATAAAGCATATATAACCACCCCCTCCACAATTCAATACACATTGAGAAGTGGGCAGAGGTGGGAGTGACAATTCTAGTTTTCCTAGGAAATCCCACTTATTCGAAAGCTACACCACATTAAAAACAAATTACACTCAGACAGCTTGGAAAGAAATTTCAAAGTGAATGGGAAAAAGTAAGCTTGTCTAGTGCATTGGGATTCGTACTGCTCACATTCCTATAAAGATAGTAAATATTTAGTGGCAGACACCCAACAATCAGGGGTTTGATCTTCTGTGTACAAAGCATGTATTAATTGTTGGGTGCATGTGAGCGTCTGGATCATGGTCACCTTCTCAGCATAAGCTGGGTCACCTTCCAAAACTGCTATAACATATGTGGCACAATGAAGATAAAGCCACTGAGCAGGAGACATACACTTCTCTCCCAAGGAATTCGGTACAAATGTATTTATTTTTTAATACAATCAGCAGCAGCATGGAAGCATGTCTTCTGGAATGGCCAAAGCACAAAGAGGACAACTGGGTAGCATACCTAGCATGTAAATCTGAATGATAGCCACTGAAGTGCCACACAAACACCTGCACCCCTTTCAGGGGACATTGAAATAAGAAGCAAGGCAGCATTATCTCATTAAAATGTAAGCAAACTTGTTTGTCATCACAATGGGCTGATCAAGGAGTAGGACTGAGTGGAATTAGGCTCCAAAGTTGTACATTATGCTGTTTGTGAGCAGTTATGTAACAAAAAAAAAAAACTGTATGATGCACTTTCACACTAAAAAGACTGCAATAAAATGCTTATGAGGTGAATTGAAAAATTACTATTTCTTCTACTTTATAATCCAAAATTTGTAATAAAAATATAAAGTGAGCACTCTCCACTTTATTCTGATGTAATTGAAATACATAGTAAATATCTAAAGATATTTATAATAATTAAACAGCATACCAATTTAAATATATGCTGCCAATCAGCTAATTTGGTGTACAATTTGCAGTTATCACCTCCTTCAAATAAAAGACCATTTCCTTAAAGTCAATGATTTTCCTACAAAAGAGGAGCTAATGTGGCTATTTTCCAAAATGAGCAGGTAGTACGCAAAAAAAAAATTCAATGCAATATAGAAAGTAGGCAACATGTGGCCCTGTCTGGGCCACAGTACCAGGTAGTGTCTAAGTGACGGCTGAATGAGAATAAAATATTTTTGTGGCTGTTCTTTCCGTACAGATTACTGCAGTAAACTCCCATCCCAGCCTGTTCATGTTGGAGCAGAAAGCAGCATATTTACTCTGTGTCCTCCACATTCCTTGGCTCTGTTGGAAAAGGCAGGGTGTGTATAGACATGCATGAGAACTGTCTCTGCCATGGGTTGGCTCTACTCACTGTTAGCTGGTAGTTCTGAGGATTAGCTCCATCAGGCCAGTTCCCCTTGTGGTTATTTCCAGCTAGATTTTCCTCTGCTTCTTTGTCTACAGCCCATTTCTCATTCTAGGATCTGCTGCAGCCACTTCCTAACTCAACCCTTAAGCTACATTACCATGGTGGTTCCTCTTGGGGTGGAGGTGGGGTAGGGAGGGAAGGTGGCAACAGAGCTTGTCAAGATTCTTACCCTCCTGCAATCTTGTGCTTTGCTGCCTCAGAGGGCCACTTCCACAGTGGCTGGCAGGGAATCCAGGTCCCTTTTCTATGTTGGGTCACAGCTCAGGACCCTCTCCATAGCCTAGAAGGTCTATTCCCTGCACCTTGCCGCCTTTCCTTGAGTTACTTCCATACCTTTTAGTTTTCCCCAATTCTCTGGATTTCCTAATCTCTTTGTCCCCTGTTCCTAGGGATTAGTTTTAGGCAATATGTTTCTACAGCCCCTTAAGTGTTTCCCCCAAGGAGTAATTACAACCTTTACCCTACTAGCCCTGCTACTGCCAATCTGCTATCTTTTATGGATGCCCTGTCTATTCCTTACAGGTGAGCTTCTGGCTAATCAACTACCTTTAGCCTAAAGCACCTGTTTACAGTCTAATTATAGCTGACTAGACACACCTGCTCTAATTCAGCTCTTGTAGACCAGTGTGGAGAGCAGGACCTGGGGCAATGCCCCCTCCCCCACCATCACACACCCAGTCCCTTCCCCATTTTGCTCCCAGGCTGTCCCTCTTACCCCCTCCCCCACCAACCCGGCTGGGGATTACTGGGAACAGCTTACGGCATTGGTGGTGGTGGCAGCAGCAGCAACACAGTTCACCTTCCCTCACTGCCTCCCCTTCACATGACAAGCAGCTTGCTCTGCTCCACTTCTCCATGAGCTGTAGAGGCTGGTTCTGTGGAGAAGCAGGGGTCAGTGGGCTGGGAGGGCACAGTACTGCACAGTGCAGCAGGCTGCTGCTGCTGCTGCTGCGGGGAGGTGACCTGCTGCTGCCACCTCTGTGCCTTGAGCCAGGCAATCCTCCTCCCACTCCAGTCCATAGGAAGGCTGGGGTGGCTGCCACAGGGTCCCCAAAAGCACAGAGCCTGAAGCAGTTGCCCCAGTTTGTCCTATGGATGAGACAACTCTGGTGGGGAGCACATCCCATCACAGACATAAGAATACTTTCAACCGGATCCACTCACTAGTGCTTCAGGGAACTTGCTCTTTCCAGGGGCAGTGCCCCCTTCCACTCTTTGCTATACATGCTGATGCCTTTTGTGCTCTCTTCCCCCTTCTCTCTCTCTAACTCAAGGTGCTTTGTCCTTTTGGTTTGGTTCTCCAGCCAGGCAACTATGTGGTTTCCCATTCTGGAGTATTAAGATGCCTGTCTTCCCTTTAGTGCTCAAACTGGTGCCAGTTCTATCCTGGATTCTAGCTCAAGCACCATCTAATCAGCAGCCAAGATTTGCACTATCTTAAACCTTTCTGCTTTTCTCTAAGCCTGCCTGCTCCTTCCCAGCTGGGTTCTCTCATTATTCAGGACTCACTTCGCCCCTCAGCAGTAGTCTAGTTGGTTAATTGGCCTTCCCTCAGCCTCATTTACCCCTTCCATGCTGGTGTAAAGTGAACTCCTCCTCACAGTACTGAAGATGAAAAACATCATCAGTCACAAACAACATAACTGTTCTTTTCATTACCCCATTGACAGCTATCTACAATGTTGCATGTAACATGCGTTCTCTGCTATGGCTCCCCTTTGCATGTGTATTTGGTCCCCAGTTTACATGCGCACCAGTAACACCAACAGACCCTGATCATCAGTCAGCAGGCTTGAACCTAGACCTTGTGAAACTTAGTGCCTGAGCCTCTAACACATGAGCTAAAAGCCCTATTCTTAGGGCTACCATATTTGAATGTTCAAAAAATAGGACACCCTGGAGAAGGAGTGTATCTGTTATGTCTCTACCAACTCACATTGTATTAATGCACTATATATATACACACACACACACACACACACACACACACACACACTATAACACATTAATAGAACATGAATTGGTAGATACTGATACACCTACACTCCTCCTCTGGGGTGTCCTCTTTTTGAAAGTGAAAATGGGGTAACTCTACTATTCTGCTTAGATAAGGTTGCATCAGATTTATCAATCATTAGGTGGTATAGGTGTCCACAGAGTGGGAACAGAGCACCACCTGTAGCAGGCATGGGTTGTACCCCAGCATTGTGTTTTATTTGGGGACAATTTTTCACCCAATTTCACACACACCGTCTGAGAGGCCACGCACCTCGTCAAATGTTCTGTGAGAGTAAGAGAAAGGAGTTTTCCATTCCTGCACTAGAGCTGTGCTAGAGAGGTTTCTGAATTTCTGACGCTGCAGTAACCCTTGTGGCTTCTAAGACCTGATTCCTGAAGGAACAAAAAAACAGGGTTGGTAGATGAGCATAATCACAAGTTCATTGCCATCACTTTCCCTGTCCTGTGGCCTATGCCTGTCCTAGCCTGTGGGAGCAGCTACTGTTTAGAAACTTCTCATGTATTGCTGCCTTTGCAGAGGAGAACTCAACTGGATCTACCTAGGTAAAGCCCTCTGAAGCTGCAAAGGAGAATTCAGCATTGTATTAATCCCGCTTTACATTGAAAAATGTTTTAATTTTCATCTTCTTTCCCTCTACTTCTGTGCACTAATCCTCCAGCACAAGATTTTAGGAGAAGAAATTTAAAAAATGAATCAAAAGTAAATCAAGGCCTATTCTCCCTTAGCCCCTATTAACTCTGTGGTGAGTTGTCCTTTTATCAGCCTAGAACATGACAATTAAGCCCTCCTATGTCCAGTTTACATCCAAAGGTTGTTCCTGCATTTTGTAGCCTGGAGACTAAGCTACTTGTAATGTTTTGCAGCTTCCTGAATAAGGCCCTGCAACAGCTCCAGTGAGGGCAAGATGCAGTATCAAGGATCCTTATTTCTGCTAAGTTAGCATATCCCTTCAGTTTTGAATGTTTAGCTGAGTTCCTAGTCAGCCTGTATTGTATGTGAGATTGAACTATTGGCCTTCCCTCAAGGCAAGTACATCTATTCAATGTGCTGTTGGCTCTTCTTACATGCTATGTCACACATTACCATCCGCTGCTTGCGCTCTGTGCCTCATTTCAAGCTGAAGTCCTATAGGTTTAACTTCAGGGCATTTTGTTGTCTCTGTCATCTGGAATTCTTTCCTTTCAGAGATTTGTTGCTGAAGCTCATGTCAGAGTTTTTCGTTTGTCTGTTTGTTTGTTGCTTGTTTAAAGATCCACCAATCCCTTGAGGAAAACACTGAGCATTATTCTATGTAAAAGAACCTGATGATAGAACAGATTTTCTGTATTCCTATTTCTCACTGGGCTGCCCAGACACCAGTGTCCCCCTCTCGGCTTTACTGATATAGTCCAAAGGAGAGGATAACCTCCACGTCTGGTACCAGCTCAGCTGCAGGAGTTGCCGGGACAGTGCCAGAAGTTGACACCAAACCGCCTTCAGACTCCACTCCGGATTTTCTGTCAGGGTAAAGGGCGCGATCCATAGTCTATGCAGACTGAAAGATGCCTACTACTACATATATTTCTCACTGGCATTAATAAAGGTCTGAATGTCTACAAGAAACTACAATCCGTGCCTCGGTTTTGGGGTCTCCAATCTGAGTGTCATCCAAGGCACCTAAGTTGCAGAGTGAAATGCTCAGCACTTTTGGAAAGGTCTCAGGTTGGGCAGGTGCAGAGTGTGGGCTCTGTGAGGAAGTTCCAAGCTGGAATGAGGGCTGAGGTGTGGGAGGGGTGAGGAGTGCAGCGCTTATCTCGGGTGGTTCTTGAAAGTACCCAGCATAGGCGGGGGTGTCAGGGAATCTCTGTGTGTGCCACAGGCACCACCCTTGCCACTTCCATTGATGATAATTTCTGGCCAATAAGGGCTGTGGAACTGGCAGGGACAGCCCGTGGAGACCCCCTTCTTGACTCCAATGGGCACAGGTATGTACTGGCTGCTTACAGGAGTGGTGCAGAGCAAGGAGAGGCAGGAAGCTTGCTTTAGGTCCTCTGCATTGCTGACAGTGGCGAGGGCCCAGAGGCCCTTGGGCAATTGTCCCCTTTTCTCTACCCTGTCATTGGGCCTGCTGCATGCTGAACAAACAGACTTTTCCAAATAGATTTGTTGCAGAGAGTCTTCTATGAGTAATCAGCAGAGCTTTAAATTGTATTCATGTAATTGTGGCTTCATTAAGCGAGCCCTTTCTTGGTGATGTGGACTCCTGTCCCATACCAGGGGAAGCCTTGGTGTTAAGAGACACTAGGAAGAAGGTTTACTGCTCTGCCGTGATACCTGCGCATGTGCAGACCCAGCGGCATAGCTGCCTATTTGGATGGTTTCGAACAAGCCTGTGTGGGATCTTTGCTCTGCTGCAGCAGCATGTCTGAAAGCGGCACTTTGTCAATCGTTGCCTGGAGAAGCAGTTTTCCAAAGAGCCAGGTCAGCAGAATGGGAGGCACCAGTGGACCAGAAATAGTAGATGCAGTTGTAGGGAGAGAATTTTACAATCAGCGAAGACTGGAAACGCTGGGGATGGCAGAAACAGGACAAAATGTTCAATAACCAAGAAAAAGAGGAGGAAGGGGGGAAAGGGACAAAGAGAAATCCTGTTTTATCCTTGTCTCTTATTATCTTTCCCTTTTTTCCCTCTCATCACTCCTCCTTTCAATAGAAGCATCAGGAACTAAGGCAAAATAATGCCACGCAGCAGTTTTGCATGGCAAAATCTTGGCAGGTACCGTTGCAGCCCTCCCTTTCCACATATCAACCAGTCTGGTATGAAATACCCACTGTGGTGTAAAAGAAAGAAAACCGAACACCTCACTTCCGCTAGTAGGAGTCATATCAGCTAATAGAGCTTTGCACCAGTTTTTGCTTCACATACCCAGGTTTAACTTTCAAATGTCTCTTCACTAATACAATGCAGTGGTACAGGAGACATATTGGTTCCATTAGAAAGACAAGGAGGATGAGGAAATGTTTTTTATTGGATCAGCTACTGGTTTTGTTTAGAAGCCGAAGAAAGGGGTGTTAGCTGGTGGCCGGGCAATGTGCGGTGAGGTACCAACTATGCCCTTGTTATCATCCAAGTTTAAAACTACAAGAGCAGAGAGCTCGTCGCTGCAAGCAGCCAAGACAGGCTGACGGATTCCCCTGGGTCCTAAGCAACCCAGTTTTTTTTACTGTTAGAGCAGGCAGCTCCTAGCACTCTCACCTACGGCCAGGCTGTTGTAACCAAACGGTTAAAGTTCTTTTGTTGTGCTGGCTGTGTTGCAGTGACAAAAGGGTTAACAAAATAGTTAGGCTTGGATCTTAACTAGTTACAAGTTTATTAAGCTACAGTTATAAGCGTGCGATTACAACAGGCTATTGTTTACTTCTTATATGCTAGCAAAGTACAGGTGTTAACAAGTTACGTTACAATCCAATACAAAGATATCTGTTACCATCTAACACAATGATATCTTGGCACAATGACATCTAGTTACAGAGCTCTAATTCTTTAGCTGTGCACAAAAAAAGTCAGAGACCTAGCATGGGTGTATCTTACCCTCTCTGCATCTCTCGATACCAGCGTAGCCAAGCCGGATCGGTCACTCAATTCTGCGGAAAGAAGAATATGAGGTTGGGCGTCCCCAGTTGTGGACCTCGGGAGGCAATCACCTGACCCGACCAGCAGGTAGTTGGTGGAGATGCACTCAAAGTTAGAGTTCTGCTGGACCCATCTTTTATACCCCTTTTGGGTTATGTATTCTCTTTCTTATCTATGGTGCCAGATCATACTGGTCTGTCTTTGTGACACCAGTTTGTTACAAGGGCATTTCTTACTTAGTTTGCACTTGTAAGACAAGAGATAAGCAATTTAGGAGTACAGGATATTCTTTTGTGCAGGCGGGGCACGTCCCCTTCTGGGTGATTGTGTGTGTGCATCATATTGATCAATGCCAGCTGGGGTGATTTCTGAGGGTCCCCCCCCTCATGTTGACAGTCTGGCCTGTTAGCCTTCTAGCTGTACTTTCTGCTTCTCAGGGTCACGATAAGCTAGAATATCTGGGCCTCAATGAGGGCATCAAAGACTGTGCTGTCAGCAGCCGTTTCCATGCCCTGTGTGCTCCTCAGTGGGGGGGGCAACGAGCAAGCTGGCTTGTAAGGGGGAGACTTTGTCTGGCTGGGGCTAGAATTTAAAGTACAGGAAACTCTTTCATATCTGGCATTCTGTTATCTGGAACTCCCAAATAACCGGCCTTTTAACCTCACGTATATTTTAGTTATGTTTTCCATAAGTACAGGATAGTGAAAGTAAATAAAAATAAATACAGCTAATACAGTATAACTTTACAGTGTACAGTACTACTGTTGTTGGTAAATAGAGTACTCTGCATACAGTTTTATTTCTTAATATCTAACCTTGTTTTTCTCTAGTGTTATGCGTTGCTAGTGATACCTCTCTATTATCCAGAATATTTGAATATCCAGCAATCTTCCGGTCCTCGGGGCTGCCAGATATGAATGAGTTTACTGTACTCGAGTGGGGCGAAAGACACTGCAGGGACAAACCTTTTTTGAACTTTATTATCCCTGGGAAGGCTGGGGTGGGGGCGGCACTGAGTTTGAAGAAATGATGTGGCTGGGGCAATAAGCATTGCGGAAGGGAAGGAGTCCTCATGGAGAAAGTTCTAGTGGGCACCTCTTTATACCAGGGCAGGCATGGACTTGAAGCTCAACCAGAAGGGGCTGAGGCCTGAGCTCAGAGACTGGACTAAAGACACTAGCAAGGGCACAAGGATAGGCCCTTTTGGACCTCTTAATCTGAAATGCATGTGATTGACGGTGTGACCTGTCTGAAGGACAGAGCCGCTGAAGACCCACCCAAGGAGGTTAACAGCTGATTGGATGCTGGGAGCACAGAGAGAGTGTGTGTAGGTTCACACCCAGCTAACAGGAGGTGCTCATGAGAGATGAGTGTCCTGTGTCACACGGGCAGTCTGTGCAGGGGATTAAGGATGATCCTTTATGCCTATTTGCTTCCTGGTGTGAGCGCATGGCCAAAGTCACAATCATGTGCTAATCCTCTATCACTGATGAGTTTAGGCACAAGAGGAACAAGAACCTGCATTTGTCTATAGAGTCTATGGCTCTCTCTTAACTTGTAACTCCTTGAAGAATATATGTGCTCTTTGGTAGAGAACACTTCTGCAAAATAAATCCAATCTCAGACTGAACTGAATTTTTCCTACTGAGGTTGGGGGCAGATGTGACGTCAATGTGAGCTGGGATCAATCAATCAGGATCAACCCCTAGTCAAGGTCAGAAATATTTGAATCTGTATGTTGATTCAAAACAGCAATTGACATGATATGTATTTATTTAGGGCCTGATCCCCTCCTCCTGGAGTCAACTGGCATTTTACTACTGAGTTCAGGGTGAGGTAGGTTGAGCCATTGCTTTCTATTTTGGGTCAGGAACTTCTCTCATATAACTTAATTTCCACCCCTATCACTCAACACAAAAACAGACAAACCAAAATTAGTGCTGTAAATCTATTTATCCCGACTGTCTGAGGAGAATCCCTCAGAGTCATCCCATGACTGTGTCACTGTTTGTAATTGACTTCCAAAAAACGAACTTCCACTGCATCACAGATTTACTCTTTGCGGCTCAAATTGCTCACTGGTTATAAGATTTGTACCACCTGAAAAAGTACATCTTGTTTAGTTTAGAATCAATAAAACATGCTATGTATAGAATCTTTAAGGCAAGAGTAATGCAATGGCTACAGTCGACCTTAGGTTTATGAATAAGTGGGAAGAGAGAATTATTCTGGAGACGGATGTCTTGAATAGATTTTTCCAATACCGTGAAAACAACAAAAATAAAAACCACTTACGGAAGCTGAAACTCAGTATGAGATTTGGGAGGATTATTTCTTCCTAGATAACCTAAAGAGACTTTATGCAGCATGTTTAGATTTGTGCCGGAGGGAAAGTTGAGCTACAGCTCTTGTGGGCCTGCCTCAAAAAATCCATTCGCCCCACCTAGGTGCAGTGTTAGAGACTCAGAATGATTTCCCTTGGCCCCCATAGTAGTTTGTCACATGATTTACAGGTTTGATGTACCCCTTCTACATTTGTTTCAGGTGCGATTGTTAGCGGACTCAAGACTATTATTCTTCTAAGCATCAGCGTGCAACTGAATCTTTTATTAGAATGAAAAGACTGGACTTCAGTGTTTAGTAGGAAAAGATTAGAAATGTACAATATGCAGCCCACCTTCCTAGAGCAGGAGAACATTCTTGTCAGAAAATTGTTTTTAATCCAGACTTACTGTTAAGGAGGAGACAGTGTGGCAGGTCAGCAAACAAGGTCTTTTCTCCCTTAGGTGGAGGGAGGACTTGAACTGGGGATCTCCTGCATCCTACCTGCAGAAGCAACACATAAGCCGTGTCTACATGTGCACGCTACTTCGAAGTAGCGGCACGAACTTCGAAATAGTGCCCGTCACGGCTACCCGCGTCGGGCGCTATTTCGAAGTAAACTTCGACGTTAGGCAGCGAGACGTCGAAGTCGCTAACCCCATGAGGGGATAGGAACAGCGCCCTACTTCAACGTTCAACGTCGAAGTAGGGACCATGTAGACGATCCGCGTCCCGCAACGTCGAAATTGCGTGGTCCTCCATGGTGGCCATCAGCTGAGGAGTTGAGAGACGCTCTCTGCAGCCCCTCAGCTCAATGGTGGCCGCGTGGAGCGGCCCCTTAAAGGTCCCCTCCCCTCCCTTCCTGTGCAGGAAGCTGAGAGAACGTGCAGGCGGCAGCCCAGACACGCGGCCAGCCTGAACGTTCCTCAGCCAGCACATACAGCCACCCCAGCTGCGATGGCTGCCCGGCAGCCCCCCCAGTGCCCCCAGGGGACCCCCCCCAAGGGGAGCCAGGGCAGCCAGCCCAGCCAGGCGGGCAGCCAGGCTGGCAAGCGGCAGCGGGGCCCCTCCTGGACAGAGGCTGAGCTGCGGGACCTGCTGGGGCTCTGGAGCGAGGAGGAGGTGCTCCAGGTAATGGGAAGCAAGAGGCGGAACGCGGATGCGTTCGCTCGGCTGGCCGACGGCCTGGCTGCCCGGGGTCACCCTGCCTGCACTCCTGATCACGTCAGGAGTAAGGTGAAGGAGCTGCGGCAGGGTTACTCCCGGGCCCGGGATGCGGCCGCCCCCGTCACTTGCCCCTTTTACAGGGAGCTCAGAGACATCCTGGGCCCCCCGCACCCCGGGGGCCCCCCCCGGAGCCCACCCCTGGGACATCGCGGCAGGAGGAGGAGGAGGGGGGCTCCTCCTCCGCAGAATCCGGGCTGCAGATCCTCCTCCTGCCATCCCGGAGCAGCAGCCGGGCCTCTGCCCTCCACGGATCTCCGGACCGTGGGAGTGGACCGACAGGTATGTACCCCCCTCTGGTGTACACCCCTGGGCTTGAGGGGCGGGGGTAACAGATATGTGTCCAGGGCCCCCCACATGCTCACATGGCCATGGCCCCAAAGGACAGCAGGGCCATGTCCCTCACAGCAGTGCATCAGCCCCTGCCCGCCCCACACCCCGCACGACAGTGCCATGCCCCATCCCCGGGGCAGGGGGGAGCGGAACCTCAAGGGGCCCCCGGGAGGAGGGGTGGGACACCCCGCAGCAGCAGCAGCAGCAGCAACAGCAGCATGTGATGGAGTGGGGGGAGTGCAAAAGGGAGACTCAGGATCTCCTGCTGGGGGATGTAGGTCCCCGCCTCCAGCCGGCGGCACAGGCCCGAGTTCCGGAAAACCCGGGTGTCGTGGGTGCTGCCAGGCCAGCCCACATAAATGTCCTGGAAATGGCCCCGGCTGTCCACCAAGGCCTGGAGGACCACAGAATGGTAGCCCTTGCGATTGATGTAGCGTCCTCCACTGTGATGCGGGGTGCGGATGGGGATGTGAGTCCCATCCAGAGCCCCGAAGCAATTGGGGAAGCCCAGGGTGGCAAAGGCCGCGATGGTGGCATCTGGGTCCCCCAGCCTCACGAGCCTGTGCAGGAGCATGGCATTGATGGCACGCACAACCTGCAGGGAAAGCACATGGGACAGCACCAATGAGGGGTGAGCAGGGTGTGCGTGGCCCTGCCCTGCCCTGCCCTGCCCTGCCCTGCCCTCCCCTCGCCTCCCCTCCCCTGCCCTCCTCTGCCCGGGCCTCCCTCCCCTGCCCTGCCCTCCCCCCGTGGGTTCTCTTACCTCCATGAGGACAGCCGCAACGGTGGCCTTGCCGACACCAGACTGCTGCCCCACGGATCAGTAGCTGTCGGGAGTGGTCAGCTTCCAGACAGCGATGCCGACCCGTTTCTCCACTGGGAGGGCACGCCGCATGACGGTGTCCTGGTGCCTGAGTGCAGGGGTGAGCCACTGGCACAGCTCCATAAATGTCTGCCGGCTCATCCTGAAGTTCCTGAGCCAGCGGTCGTCGTCCCACTCCCCAAGCACCAGCCGCTCCCACCAGTCGGTGCTGGTGGGGTAGCTCCACAGCCGCCGGCATGTGAGGCGGGGTGGGGGCGGGGTGCTGCAGGGTTGGGGGTTGAGCCCTGCTGCCCTGGGGGCAGCTTCTCCTCCGGTGTAGCAAGGAGGTGCTCAGCTGCCTCCCTCATGGCATGGATCAGGGCAAGCCCTGCTCCTGCTGGGAGGGCTGGGTGGACCTCTGGCTGCGGCTGCTGCTGCTGCTGCTGCTGGGGGTCCATGCCTGCGTCGCCCGGGGTCTGTGTGCCTATGGCTCCTCAGACCGCGTGCTGTGCAGGCTGTGTGTGTCTGGGAGGGGCCCTTTAAGGGAGCGGCTAGCTGTTGCCCCGGAAGCGCTAGTCCGCCCTGTGACCCTGTCTGCAGCTGTGCCTGGCATCCCTATTTCGATGTGTGCTACTTTGGTGTGTAGACATTCCCTCGCTGCGCCTATTTCGATGTTGTGCTGCACAACGTCGAAGTTGAACATCGACGTTGCCATCCCTGGAGGACGTGTAGACGTTATTCATCGAAATAGCCTATTTCGATGTCGCTACATCAAAATAAGCTATTTCGATATAGGCTTCACGTGTAGACGTAGCCATAGTGGGGCACAAGGGTTCATATGCCGTGGGTGGGAGGGACCAGCAGGGCCATAGGACTGGCACCAGCAGCAGGGGTCTGTGCCCCTTCCCACACTAGCCAGCAGCACTTACTCTTTTTGTGAGAAGAGAGGGTGGGACTGCCCTGTGCTGCTCATGGGAGTGAAGCAACACAGCTGAGGGAAGCAAAGAAGCTGGGGATACCTTGTTCAGCTTTCCCCAACACTGCTGGCAGGTGTGAGTGTGCCAGGTGGATCTCTTCTGCTGGTTCCGCTTTGGCTGGGGGAAGATGCAGGGAGGAGATGAAGTAGGGAAGGAAGGGCTGGAGCCTGGGGCAGAGGAGGCTTCTCACGGCCCTTCTCTGGACAAGAGGAGTGAAGTTGCTGGCGACCCCCCCAGGTGCTCCCTCCGTCTCTGCCTATCCGAGTACACTATCCGCTGGGCTAAAAGTCATGAGAGAGTGCATCATGCTCCAGGTGGGTAAAGTTGTCAGCATCTAAAAAGTTTTCTGTCCAAATAGAACCCTGAATGATTAAAAACTAGACAGCTGTAAATTTTCTACTGACTGCATCCAAAGTCAGGCTGCAGATGACACAGAGAGCTGGGGAAAGTCGGGGGGACTGGCTACAGTATCCATACACCATAGCAAACGACAACCCCATCCTCCTCCATTTTGTGTAAGCTTGCCTACAGGGGCCACATCCTGCAGGCACCCACTGAACACACATCAATCCAGGCTTTGTATGTGCCTTGGGCAGCTGAATGTTTATCTTCCCCTGCTTTGTGAAACGATCTGTGGTTTAGGAAGGAGATAGGTCTCTGGATCCCTAGCGAGACACAGCAGTGTACGTGACATTGTCCAGAGGCAGAAACAAGGGTCCCAAGGGAACTTTTTTTTACAAAAAGTTAGGCAGCAAGTGAGGTTAGGTACTTATAGGGTTCGGGCGTGCTGTGGATCACAGTGGAAACAAACTGGAAATCAGGTGCCTAAATCCATACCTAAGTGCTTAAATCTGGGACATAGGCACCTAAGTACTTTTGTGAATCTAAGCCAATGCCACTAGCAGCCACCTCGAGCTAGCTACTTATATGACGGTAAGCAACCTCCAACTGTTTCAAGACAGACAAATCTCTACAGTTGATACAAACTCTGTGGTCCCACAGTTATTGATACAAGCCTTCTTGAAAGGAAAACAGACTCAAATTCTGAACTTCTTTTACTTTCCATATTTGTTTAAAATCAGAAGTTAACTGACTTTTTAAAACACTTAATAACACCAACTTGCTACCACACCTATTAAAGGAAACATTTATGGTGTGGAGCACTCACACAGAAAGTGGCTTCCTTACAGCCTACATGATACTGTATACACTTACGCACAGGAGTTAAGAGCACTAATCTCTTTGATGACTGGGACTTAGCCCCATTTTAAACAGGGGCATAGCCAATGCAAACAGCTACCATCTAATTTGATGACACAGATCTGCAAACAAACCTCTCAGAATACTTGCACTTCTTTATCCTGCTCTCAGGTTGCCAGCAGGTTTTACCCACTTACTGTATTTCAATCCACACTCATTACCAGATAATTACATACAATTTATTTTCCCCAGAGCTAACCTTCTAAGTATTTTATCAGCTGCCTTGCTTAATTCCTGAATGTTTGTTCTCATCTTAGACTATATTACTTTTTCCCCTTAAATCAATCTGATAGTTCACTCCGGTGCATTAGGGACAAGTGTCTGGTCTTTCATATCCTCCTCTGATTTGATTTGAACAAAATATTTCCTTCCTATTATAAAAGTAGTTTTTGGTGGATAATCCCTAAAAATAAAGTGCCGTGGTTATTTACAAAAATTCTAAATTATGCGTGGGAAATTCAGGAGTCTAATCATTGTAGCTAAATGAGATTGTCAAGCATAGGGTAGGAGAAAGAAATTATGACAACCCAAGGCTGATTAAAGTCCAGTGTTTAACGAAAATTAAATTCATGCAGCTCAGTTAAGCTGGGCATTGTATATTCTGCTTCCTAGTACATATCTGTGGTAGCTGATTCTCATGTAAGCGACCAGGAGGAATGGATGAACTCAGAAACAGAGAGAAGAGATGGAGGGGGGGGTGTATTTTGAGAGAACATTATTACAAACTATTTTTGAAAATCCTATTAAATGTTCCTAATTTTAATGAATAATAGTGATCAATGTTCATTGGGAAATAACTTCCCATAACAAGATTTCTCCACAAACAAATTTTCATTTTTGTTTTTATAAAAAGGGAACACCCCCCACCAAGCTGTTATAAGTTCAGATGTTTTCAAAGAAAAACTGACATTTGTAAAGAAAGTCTCTAAAAGCAATGTTTTGTCAAATTTCACATGGAAGACTTCCAACCCACTGTAGCAGTGTTGTAGTGACAGCTGTTATACAGAAAGAATATTTTTCTTCTCACAATAGGAAAGAGCTCATATTCAATATGCAGAAATAGGAGTCACCATGAAACTGCTCCATTTTTTAATGCTCAAATATGGTTCAACTGGAAATTTAGGCTGTCTGTGCTAGAGTGTTTACACTTTCACAGCTGTACAAATCAGCTGTACCTCTGTCAGATCTCCTCTGTAGTCACTCTATGTCCATGGAAGAGAGCTCTCCCGGTGACATAATCAAACCACTCCTAACAAGTGGCAGTGGCTGTGCTGGCAGGAGAGCATCTTTCACTGACGTAGCGCAGCCCACTCCAGTACATCCGTCAATGTAACTTGTGTCATTTAGGGTGTGTGTTTCACTTCACAAGTGATATAAATTTACCAACAAAAGTGCTAGCACAGATACAGCCTCACTATGTCCTATTTTTCATGGTCAAGCACGTCTACAATTTCCAGTTAGAGCTGGCTCTGAAAGTCATAGGAGCTGTGTTTTTTCCTAGCCAGAAGGAACTACTGAAAATCTTGAGATAGCTTATTCTCAGATGACTTTTACTTCAGTTCTCCAGATTTGAGAGAATTTAGATAAGCTTGAGATACGCCTGCAAATATTTGTGTATTTTTCCAAGTCCCTGTACCTTTTAAGATTGTTCTTTTTTTCCCCCACCTCCATGAACAAAATGAGATGGGAATATCAACAGATTAATTCCTTTCTTTGACAGATATAAATTAACAACAGCATTTGTGTAGCCTTAGGGCAAATAGCAAGCATGGTACAAAGGCAACATCTTTTAAATGTAACCATTCTCGTGTTCTAACACTTGACATCAAGGTAATAGTGTTCCTTTTTTTTCTGTCTTCTGTCATGTTGCCATCTCTAGCTGACTGTTATTAATTATGTACAGGAGGTAACTACAGGTAGAAAAAAGTGTGGCCAGCTTTTAAAAATCTTACTTTGTAAGCAGCATGCACATCCATGACTAAATTTAATGCTACTGATATGTAGATTTATTTTTCTTTATACTAAACTCTAGTTACATTTAAATATTACAAGGACCGTGATTTTCAAATTACTGAAAAATATGCTCATATAATTACACATGCAATCTCCCCACCTCAATTTATACTAATCCAGTGACTCTTCATCCAGAACTCAATGTGCAGTCCCGTTTACTAAACCCTACAAGGTCAAGGAAACTGAATAAAATCATGTTTTTATGACTATACCTTGAGAACTTTGTGAAAATCTTTCTTTAAATTAGAGCCACTTTAATAGGTCTCATTACCTGTTCAGTAAGAAATAGCCCATCACTCTTACCACTGTAGCATCTGACTGAACACCATTTGCTATTTTTGCACATTTTATGAATCACTCTTACAACTAGCATTAATTTCAGCACATGGTTAGAAATATTCAGGTGAAACCTTGCATTTTCCCCCATCTTTCTTTAATTAGTCTAATAATCCGATATAAACCCACAACTCAGGCATGATTTACTGAGGGTCACTGGCAAAACAAAAAAACAGTCCTGTAGCACTTTAAAGACTAACAAAATAATTTATTAGGTGATGAGCTTTTGTGGGACAGACCCACTGCTTCAGAATTCAGAATTTCCAGATCTGAGGAAGTGGGTCATTCCCACAAAATTATAAATTATTTTGTTAGCCTTTAAAGTGCTACAGGACTGCTTTTTTGTTTGTGAAGATAGACTAACACAGCCACCTGAGGTTCATTGGCTTAAAGATGTGTTTACACTGAGTTTTGAGTGAGTCCAGGCCATGTCGTGTACAAAACATGTCCAGTAGAGGCTGTGACAGGGAGGGAGTTAAGGCTGAGGGTGGAAGCCAAACTTGGTAACTGTGGCTGAGCTTTGTTCTGAATTTTGGTCTTCTGTCAAAGACAAAATGTTGAATGAAATATAGGGTGTTATGAAACTCGAAGAACTCAATGCAAAATAAGACTGTCTGTAGTCCTTGCAAACTGAAACTACCATGTGTCACCCAGCTCTGCTGATTTCCTGTAGTACTTGGTCCAGTAGCATTTCAGGAGACTGATACTCCAGTGAATGGGTTTCTTTCCATTGACACCAACAGCGCTTTTTAAGATGTCATTTCACCATTGTCAGAATGCAAAGATGCTCTCCTTACATCACTGCTATGGGAGAATATTACTCTTTCGCCTCCAGTGGTCCTTACACAGAGCAATGTTGATGATGGAAGGTTGTATTTTTCCCTTCCAGATGCATGTGTGTAAAGAAAAACATGCCACTCTAAATTATGAGATCCACAAGCCACAGTGGGATGTCAGATGAGGAAGCTCCCACTACTTAGGTGTTAAAGCATCACAAAACATTAAAGGGCCAGATTCATTTCTGGTGCTACCCTAGCTCATGATGGTTAAATTTGGCCTAATCATTCACTTATTTGAATATTTGCCTCTAAATTCATAAAACTCCTGGCATCTTTATCTGCTCTGTTCTTTGTTGATTGCAAATTTATTCCTGAATCCATGCTCTTCTAGAGCACAGCTATTCTCAATCTTTCTGTTAGACATTTATTCCAATTTTCTATGGTACACAAATGTTCTGACTGTCCAGCCTGCCTAGTCAGGCAAAAGAGCTTCTGATTACTGCTGACAAAAAGGTCACTTTGCTAGGATTTCGTTATTCAGCCTCCACTTCAGATCTTGATTTTAACTTGACACTAAGTCGCTTCATGTTCCCCAGGCCTTCAAGGTTGCCAAGCTGCCTTTAGGAATAATTTAGTTTGAAGGCCGGTCACTGAGAATCTTTACATGTACTGAAAATATTAAGTTGCTCTTATTCTGATAGGTATCCACAGGAAAGACCCTGCACATTTATCCCTTTCTCCTCTTAAATCTTAAGATATGTCAAATAAAAAGATAAACTGCATTTTAGTTTCTTAATAAAGCGATAGCCTGTCACATGGAAACCAAATTTTTAAATAAAAATCAAGGCCCTGACCTCTTGTGATAATTAAAAGGATCTCATGACATTTATCACGTATATTAGCTCCAGTACTTGAGGCCAGATTTCAAACTCAAGTTATTGCAGTTTGCCTACCAAAGTTTCTCATTCATTTTTAATACTTTTTGGCCTTCACTTCCTTTCCCAACCTGTTGTTTAATAAAATTACTGTTAAATAGTTACTATATTTCTTCTCGGAAGTAGCATTCTGAAAAGGGGATGGGGGCAAACTGTGTACATCCTGTCACTTCAGGAAGGGTATTGGGACCCTTCAGTATGAAAGGTTACAGGATGTGGATGTAAGCTTTGATTACAAAAGTTTTATGACATTTGCAGTAGTTCAGCATGTATGTTAACACTGGGCATAGTAATGTTGCCATATTCCAGGCATTCCAACAGGATAGCAGTTACAATCCTCCCTTGCCCACTGACTTGGCACACAGGTATAATGACACAGCCAACGATTAATTTACTGCCAGCAATCTCAGCATTGGTCCACATGAGTATCAGCTTAAGTCTTGCTGTCCTGGATGTCCTTAAATCCTGTGGGCTGCAGCTGACAAACACAGTAAGCAGACTTAGCTGGGCTGGGGAAACACACAAAAGATTCATGCAGGATCTGGGTGCAGCTGTAGGCAGAATACACATGGGACACTTGATTTCTGAAATGACTTTTGATCTTCAAATGAGTGAAAGCTGAAAGCTAAATTCTGTTCACCTCTCCTTGAATATGAGTAACATACTGATGGGGAGTAAGAGTGTGTCCATGCAAGTAAGGGCAGCAAACTACCACCCAAGTGAGATGTTGACAGGCCCTCCGTGAAAGGGAATGACACTAACAGCCATGCAGAATGCAGTATTTTTCTACTTCTTCTGCCACAAGAACAAGTACCATCTACTAATCTCAGAAGTTATCTGGAGAGGCAGAAATTAGGGTTTAATTTTTTGCCTAGGGCCCCCTCTGGAAGTTGATTGCCTGTCTATATAAAGATTTATTTTTTAATGAAAAGTTCCCCATTTAAAAAACACTGTTTTTCCTTAGTTAAGTACATGTTAACTACTGGCCCTAACATATATTCATTGCTGTCAGACAGCAGCTGGGAAACTTTCTACCAAGAAGCCTGGCTAAAGTTGTCCGAAGTTCTAAAGTTGTCCAAATTGAAGTACCTTCTAGATCTTATTAGGATACCTTGATATACAAATATAGGCCTCAGTGTTGCATGCAGGCCCCCAACCAGCTCAGAGTTCCATCAAATCAATAAAGCATCACACAGGCTTAGGAGCTGGCGTTACGGATTGGCTCACATTAACGGAGCCTTAATTTAGAATGACAGAAAAATAAACCTATGACTTCTGACAAACTTATTTTAAACAATAGCCTTCAACATCTGTTTGCAAGCTATGATGTTGAGGGTATCGGGAGAAGAAGGGGAAAAATGGATGACAGAATTATTATTAATGGTACAGTAGCAGTTAAAGGATCGGGACTCCATTATGCTAAGTGCTGTATCCAGTCTGTGTCCTGAAGAGCTTCCACTCCAAACAAAGGGTGGCAGAAGAGAACAATTGTCCTATTTTAAAGGCAGTGAGGGCCTAAACTGGAAGTGTTTGGCCAACCTGGGAGCTGATCTCCTGAATCCATAGCTAGTGCCTCAGCAACAAGTACTATTCTCTCTAACTGAACCTAGCACAACCAAGTTACTCGAATGTATTTAGTTGTTTTGTTTTACTTGCACCATTTTGGGACCCAAAACAAGGGGAATTATGAAATCTCTGAGCTTCTTTAGAATTGTGTGTGTGTGTGTGTGTGTGTGTGTTTGCAAAATTCAAGCAGCTTCTTCAACACTCATGTCACATTTAGGACATTATCTGAAAAAATCACAAAACTTTAAGAATACTCACCAATCACTTCAGGTTTCTGAAATGAAATATCCTTTACCTATTTTATGGCAGAATAGACTAAAACACAGTTTCTCTTTGTAGCTGTCTCAAAGCTTTTTCTCCTGCTGGTTGTAGCAAATTTCAAAGGGATTATATAAAAACTGTTTCCAAACTCTTACAACATAAATTCATTGGCACCTCCTTCAAAATTAAGACTTCTGGGGTGTATAGGCTGCTCATGTTCAGTAGCAAAGAAATCAGTCAACATAGCCACCATCTGCCAGTAACAGGGGGGAAGAGAGGCAAGTCCTACACCCCAACTTTTCCATTACAGTTTGGAAAGAAGAGAACTGCATAAGGATAGACGCAAGATCATCATAAATCCCAAAGAGATGTGGCCTTGCAAATTAAGCCATATCCAGCCAGATCTTAGGCAACAAGTTTCAAGATATTTGATGGTATAACTGTTAAATGTATCAACACAGCTTGTAATTGCTAGAGCTGGTCAGAAAACTAGACTTTTCCCAGTAAAAATGTTTTGAATGACAATTTTTCAATAAACTAATGAAAATATTTGTTTTATTTCAGCATTACCATTGAAATGCCTTTTAGGGGGATATAGTTTTTTTTTTTTTTCTGTGTGCGCCTTAATTAAACATTGTCAAAACGTAATGAAAATGTTCATTTTGAAGCTCCCAATTTTTCATTAAAACTCTTAGATCTTCCCCCTGGTAAGCTTAGTTTTCAACTAAACCATATTTTTCAGTGGGAAATTCTGTCTAACACTTGTCAGCAAGTTCTACCTAATGATCGTCTCCTAGCCCACAGTGTGCTTCACCTTCTAATAAGGACCAGCTGTGAACAGAGAGGGGGCCTGGTGTGACTTTCCTTACAAAAAGGAATGAACAGGAGCTATGTTTACATGCTTCATAGCTGCACTGAGCCAGTTCAAGGATCACTGCCTGTGCCATGTGTGGGAAGGAACTGGAAATAGAACAAACCAGGATCATTTTGTCACTGAAATGTTCAAAGACATAACATTACCAATTAACCACGCTACCATCTGAAAGGGAAGGAATGAAAAAGTAGGGCTTTTTAAATTGCAATCAGGGTTCAGACAGGGGAAAATGATCTTCCAAGTTCCACCCACATGAGACACCATTTACAGGAGTGCAGTGGTTCAAATGAGTATCAAGCATGCTCTCTGGACTCAGCTCCCCCATGGTGGTCTCTGATAGATCCAACGACTGCTGGGAATTTTGGACTTTGCTTCTCCTTAAGAGGTCTCAGATGCCCCATGGGGCTCTGTTAGGCTCCCTTCTGGTTGGAAGTAGGAAAAATTAGTGTCACTCACCCTAATTCCCTCATTGGCAGGACCCAAATAAGTTGACACACAGTAGTTTGTGCAAATCGGTACGGTCTGACCTTCCTTCTCCTTTCTCACATGCGATGAATAGCAAATTAGCAAGTTGATATTTCAAGAATTACGAGTGGAAATCTGAATTAACACCCCCTGAGGTGACTGGAGCAGGTTGTCTCTCTCATTGCTCTAGGTTCCACAAATGAAGATGGACACCACTGTATCAATTTCACTCTGTTGGCATTTTCAAGGCTCTCTTAACAACCATAACTACAAGAGCTGTTTTTTCCCCCCCGTAAGGCTGCATCTACACTAGCAACTTCTTTCAAAAGATTTTTCAAAAGAAGTGGGGGGCTCTTTTGAAAGAGCCCGTGGAGTTTCTATACACAAATGTGTTCTTTTGAAAGTAAATCAAAAGACTGTGGTGCTCCTTTCGAAATTGCTCTTCAAAAGCTTCTTTCAAAAGAAAACGTGTGGATACTCCACGGGCCCTTCTTTAGAAAGAGCAGGCTTCATTGGGTCTGATTTTTCAATCCCTGGCCTGCTCTTTCAAAAGACCATGGGCTGTGTGGATGCTCTCTTTCAAAAGAGCAGGTCACTTTTTGATCAGCTGTTTTGTGTGTGGATGCACTCTTTCCAAAGAAATTATTTCAGAAGTGGTCTTCTGGAAGGGCTTCTTTTGAAAGCTCTCTGTAGTCTAGACATAGCTTAGGTGTAACCTTAATCTGGTGAACCATGAAGGGAGTGCTGATACGCCATAATGCAATATAAAAGCTGAATTTGAGCCCTGCCTGAATTCCTATCAGACATCTTATTCAGGGGTAAAAGTAACTTACATTTACCATCATCCCCATGGAAACCTGAGAAGACTTTGAATTAGGGCCCTGACAGCACTGCCTTTGGATTGGGCTGCAGAGTGAACACGTGATACCTCACTGCTCAGCGACTGGAGGGGCAGGACATAGCAGACACACATTGGCTAGGCTACTGTGCAACCTCCTGGTGGGGCATGTGGCATGGGCCTAGGCTGCCCTGAGGAGAGCTGTGGAGATGTTCCCCTCACCCCCCAAATGTTCCTCCATCCTTCAGTTTGACAGCTTGGCACTTACCCCATTATTCTCTTGCCAAATGTGTCAAATACCCAGTTTTGCTAAAAAACTGTGAGCAATGCCTGGAAAAAGGGGACTGAGAAAGTAGGACTGTCCTGGCCAAAAAGGGAGGTATGATCACCCAATTATTGTCACAAATAGTTCTTTAATGCTCCTAACATTTGCATTAGTTATATCCCTCAAACAGGTTTGCAGAATTCTACAATAACTTGTCAAAATTACATTTTTAATTTAATGGACCCCAAAGTTATTGGTGGAGATCCATAAACCCATACATGTATATATAGAGAGAGATATACATCTTGTAGTACTGGAGGAGACCTTGGGAAGTCACTGAGTCCAGTCTCTTATCCTCTTTGCAAGGGCAAGCACCATCCCTGACAATTTTTGTTTTTTTAAATCTGTTTGCCCCATATCCCTAAATAGCCTCCTCAAGGACTGAACTCACAATCCTGGCTTTAGCAGGTCAACGCAAAAGCCACTGAGCTACCCTCACCCCACCAAACTTACTTCAGAAAGGTTTAACTTAATTTAAAAAAAGTTTATTCAGGCGCATGCAGGAAATCTATCACAGCAACAAAAATGCAGCTTTCAAATGCATATGCATGGAGCTCAACTCTTGGAATTGTCTAGTCTGAAAAGTAGCATGCTTCCTCAAGGTACATCTACACTAGGGCTGTGGCCACACTAGCCCCTCCTTTCGGAGGGGCTGTGGTAATGTAACACTTTGTGATATGCTAATGAGGCACCGTTATGAATATGCAGCACCTCATTAGCTTAATGGCAGCTGCCCATGCTTCAAAACTGTCACTTTCAAAACGCAGCTGCCCGTGCGGCTGGGGGGGCCTTTCAAAATGGACCCCTCATTCCAAAATCCCCTTATTCCCAAACCCAGATGGGAATAAGGGGCTTTTGAAATCAGGAGATTGTTTCAAAAGGCCCCTGGCTACAGGGGTGGCTGCATTTCAAAACTGGCAGTTTTGGAGCCTATGTGGCCACCATTATGCTAATGAGGAGCTGCCTATTTATAGCAGCACATCATTAGCATATCGTGAAGTGCTATATTACCATAACCCCACCAAAAGGAGGGGCTAGTGTGGCCACAGCCTAAGAGATTAGGTTGAATTTTATAAATTTGACTTTTTAACACCTGATTTTGTAAACGCAAGGGTGCATGTTCCCACTGGTACATGAAGTTGATGGAGTGCATCCCCAGTAGGGTGGGCAGCTTCAACTTTGCCAGCAATACACTGTGGGTATATACACCCATTGTACCCTGGCTGTGTTTACCCTGGGATTAAAAAAATGGAGGGGGTAGAAGGAAAGATGCACATTCTCTTTTACATCTTTTTAATGAAGGTTTTATACTAGCAGTCTTCTGCTTACGGGTAGCAATGGGGAGGTGAAGACAGACACTTCCTAAAACATCACGAAAAGATTCACTCAGCTTTTTTAAAGTTTAAAAATCTCTCTAAAAGCAATAAATGGATTTCAGTTTAGCCAACTGTAACACATTTGTAAAGGCTAATATTTCCTAGGATTATAATTGTAGGATTGAGCAGAAGGATAACAAATATGTCACACAATTCAAAGGTTCAGAAATAAAACACACTAATGGCTCTTGATTCAATGGGCTGGCTTTGCCTTTGTCCTTTGAGAGAGGAGAGGGAAGTAAGACACAGTAAAAGCCAAGATTGTTTGAAAATGTGCAGTTGGAAATGAACCTCAGGCCAGGAGGCTTATTTTCTCTCGGAGACAGAACTATACAGGAAAAACAACGAGAAGTCCTGTGGTACCTTATAGACTAACAGATTTATTGGAGCATAAGCTTTCCTGGGCAAAGACCCACTTCTTATGTTTATGCTCCAAAAATCTGTTAGTCTATAAGGTGCCACAGGACCTTTCATTGTTTTTGTTGGTACAGACTAACAACTATACAGGGCCAGCCTTCCCCTACAGAAAGATTTCTGCCATCTGTAGATATGAAGCAATGCAATTAAATGTCTGTCTCAACTGCACAAGTGATCAGTGGATAGGAAAAGTGAATAGTTACTACTTGCAAGGGCATTAAAAACATTGGTAAGCAGTTTTTGTGCCAAAGGATCCTGGTCATGCACATTTACATTTGGTAACCTGCTTCTACAGTATTATAGCTACATGAGTTACATGCAGACAGAGCAGAAACAGAAGATTAGTACATTACAGGCTGTGCACGTAATTAAAAAATACCATTCAGTTCAGTAGAGGTCAATTATAGTCCTCCTTAAAAAATGAAAGATATAATTTGAATCATTTTGACAGCAAGATTATCAATACTATGCAATAGGTCAGTTACCTGTTATCTCCTGGCTGACACCTGGCATCCTACTCTTCTAAAGAGAGGCACAGGCAATCTCCCCCCATAAAGGGCTTTGGTTAAAATCCTGGATATATTGAAATAAGTGGCAAATCTCCCTTTGACTACAATAGGGCCAGGGTTTCATCTAATGTTACATCATTGGTTTTAGCCATCCACGGTAGAGGGTTCAATTCACAAGCGTTTGTAGCAAGTAGAAAAGGATTCCAATGCAGCGAAAATGTTATTCAGTACCAGACATTTGTGATAAAAAGATGGCTGCTCGGGAGAGGATGAGTGGAACATGTAAAATGTAACAGAAACACCCTAATTAAACAGGAGCATCAGCAAACAGAGGACTTGAAGTTATTTAAAGAACATGTCCTGACTTTGAATATACTTTGGTTCTGTTTAATATTTTGGTTAATACATCTCTATCCATATCTGAAACAATGGTATATTGGCATAAGGTTTAATATGGATTTCTAGTGTGGATTGAGCTGCATTGCAGTCCTTGCTGATTATAGCCTTTGAACTGTTTTTACTTTTTATTCAAATACAGTGTATAGTTCTTGACACAGTTATTGAAGGGACTAAGGGGCTAATGGACACGGACACTGTAAGGTCACTACAGGTTGAACCTCTCTATTCCAGCACACTCTGGTCCAGCAACATCCTTGGTCCAGCATAATTTTAGTTAGTCAGATGTTCACTTATCATTTCCCATCGCTCTGAAAAGTTTGTTTCCAGCCACCAGTCCTGGCTCTCAGTGTTCTGTGCTATTATTTAGCTGTAATTTACCCCAAATGTCTTCTAAGAGCCCAGTAAACAGTGGAAGTGCTGGTAATGTGCTAGACAATATTGACCTCCTGTGGTTTGCTAAATTATCTGGTTTGGCACCAGACAGGTCGTGAGGGTGCTGGACTAGAGTGGTTCAGCCAATATTATTTTAATTTGTACAGAATTTTCCTTATCAAATTCAGAATGATGCATCTATCTGAAGTCTTACAAGAGTGAAACAAAACTGCTAGAATCTTTGTCTTATGTTTTTAGAAATCTGAAGTGATTTTCAGGATTTCAGTGTAAAATACATGAAGTGATAATCCAATAGAACAGCTGTGTGCAATGTAAAATTACCTATATCTTCAGCAAATTACTACAATCTGACTTATTAATGAAGTATGTTCTTGAGGGCAATTTCTACACCGGCCCATTACTCCAGAAGTATATGTTAGCTTGTCAATATTACAAATGGCCAGCAATGACAAAACAAGCAGAAAAGCAAAACATGTTAGGGACTCCCTATTTTCACGCAGCACTTTTTTTTTAAATCACTTAAAAGGAATGCTTTATATTGGCAGAGACCCTGAGGGGTTTTCTCCTTCCTTTGCATCATGGCACATGGATCACTTTCAGGTTTAAATGTTGGATTCTCTGTAACAAAGTCTTTAAATCATGATTTGGGGACTTCAGTAACTCAACCATAGATTAGGGTATTATTACAGGAGTGCCTGAGTGAGTCTGTGACCTGTAATATTCAGAAGATCAGGCTAGATGATCATGATATTCTTTTGATCTTGATGTCTACAAAGTTACAAGTAGATCAATTATGAGAGGTGCTGAAAGGGTGTAGGTTTCCTGGGTGATGTCTGTTACGTGTTTTCAGCAACGAACAAGAGTCAAGCAGTAAGTAACTGATTTCCAGTGCTCTGCAACAAAGGGTTAAGATACGTTGCCTTCTTTCCCCTTTCTTGCATGGCTTATACAAGGTCATATTTATCCAGATATAATGATTGGAAACAAATCTAATAAAGCCAATACTCTTTTTAGTACATAATTCTATGAGCATATACTGCATCAGATAACATAATATGCTATCTGAATTACCTATTGTACAACACAGTTTCATTGGAAGGTTATTACTATTATGCAGTACCATAATTCTGTGCAGATTATATGTATTTAGCCTAGCAGAGAAAAGAGCAATTAAGAGTTTGGCATATATTCTCTCCCACATAAAGACTACTCAAGTGATAACATGTTGTCCCCCACTTTCACTGGAGGCAAGGGAGAGAAAAATACTCATCACTTGAATCTGTTATTGAAGCACACCCACACACGAGACAATGAATTCTTTAAACTTAACAAAAAATTGATACTCAATGCACCATACAAAATAGCACAAAAGGAACTCTATTTCAGCCTCCTTGTGTATTGCATTCCTGAATGAAGTGTTAAGTTTAATATTTTCCCTCCACCTATTGATTATAGTTCACCTGGTGGTGGCTTGTGGGGAGCCAGAAAATCAAATGATATTGTCTCTCCTCTTTGTTCCCAGCCACCGCATATAAAACCTAGTAGTTCTGATGCTCTGTTTCCTGCTAGTACCGTAAAAGAACTCTTCTGCCGTAGTAAATAAAGCAGATATTTTTTCTTACCCTCCTCCTACATTGAATCATTTCCACAAGTTCTCAGGTACTCAGATTTTTTTTTTTGTTTTGTTTTTGTTTTTTTCTTCCAAATGTGCAGCTATGTAGGACTCATCTGGGGCCAAATACAGCTGTGAGGTAAATGGTGCTCTACAATGGTCACTGCTGTGCAAGTACCAGGTTTCATGACTAGATGCAGTTTCCCAAGAGCATTTTCACAAATGAGAAAAGATATGGATGTTCAAACACAAGAGGGGTTTGTATCCAAATATCTTAACTATTACAGCTTCAAAACTGATAATTGTCAAGCAGTTCTTACACATTTGCTATCTTACCAAACCAAAACCCCACTAAACTGTGTTCTCTGCCTAATTCCTGTGGTGCCACATCAGCACCACAATGAGGCATCATGGAAACAATATATCAAAACAGTCTCTACTCTCAGTACAGGAACGTTCCATGTAAACCCATGGGGAAGGGATCCCGAGAGAGAGTGAAACAAACATTCTACATTTGGGAAGTACGGCATAACTTTGGAAGGTCCCTTCTTCCAGGTCCAAGCTCCTTGTAACTTGGCATCCAGCTACTTGGCAATGTCAGGAAGAGGTGTTCATTCCTCTGTCATTTTTGCCAGGCTTCCTCACTTCCCCTTCTCCTCCTGCTGGCCTTCAGCTAATCCCACTTCAACTCCTTCGCTGTAATCCTCCCATCCATGTTTTGGTATGCTCCCCTTTGCTCTGCCAGGTATCCCTCTTTCCTCAACCCAAGATAACCCTGTAGCCTTCCCTCATACTACTCCCTTTTCCACCCCATAGGTTTCAACTTTCTTCTTTCACACAAGGGATGGTTCATCCTCAGTCTTTCTCCACTTGTAAAATACCACACCCAACTCCTGCACCTCCTTCATTCCTGGAGGTAGCCAACATGACTACCTCTGATCATGGATGGCAGTCAAGTAGACAACCACTAGTTTATACTACCTGTACAACATTGGCCAGAGGGGAAATCTGTGTCAAACGACTGAGGGAAAATGCATTGACTTACTCGTTTCAAGGATCAAATGTTCCAACTATGGAGATATTTTAGGCCCACATTTACCATCTGTGGGCATAATGGATGTAATCACAAGTTCCATATTCTCTGGCTGTAGCCAAAGCACCCTGACTTGCATGCACAGCTAGATATGTGAATGTGCAACTCAGCTGCACCGGGGGTCACACCTCATTCACCTTTTTATGCAGTTGGCCTTCCTTCCTTCCAATAAAGGACCCAGTAAATCATACAGTACGCTGTTTATCTTCCTCACAAGGACTGATATAAAATACAAAAGAGTACAAAACAATTTAAAAAAAAAAACATATTTCCCTCCCTCTCACTCAATTTCCCCTACCCCCTAAGAAGTCATCAAGATTTAACAAAAAGAAAAAAAGCTTGTGAAATTTGATGAGTTAAAATATTTATTTCTTGGGGGAAATGAGTTGAATTCATACTAAGGCTCATACCTGACTGGTCACTGGTCACTCTGTTCACTTTTCTCAGGCAGAACTCCCAGTGACTCAGTGGAAGTTTTTCATTTGAAAAGTGAGCAAGTTTTGATTACGCCTACATCTACACTTACAGGAGAAGATTGACTGCATGTGTGAAATGGCATGTTCCAGGCTCAATGCTGTTCCCAAAACTCCTCCTGAGCCGCATGGTAGTAAGGAAGGTTGACAGGAAGAGCACTCCTGTTGGCCTTCTGCTGTGAATACAGGCACAGAAGTTGACGGCTGAAAAGTCAATTTTTGGTACACAATGGCATACCAAAAATCATGTAGCAGCTGTTGACCTTCAAGGTAAGTCTAGAAGCAGTAAGTGAGTGAGATGTCCCATCATGCATGTCAAACAAATCAAGAGTATACATTACCAACCTCTTGCTATCTTATCAAGAGTCTTGCCCTTATGACACCAATTATTTTGTTAAAATCAAAATTTTGAAATATAATTTGGAATTTTATGTCAGTTCACAAAGTCTGTTCTTTTGTCAGTGATGACTCATTCTTTTCACTTTGTAATAATCTGATGAGAGTGAAATTTCAACTGAAATAATTTCATTTACATATATATTAAATTAAATATAATTATGCATAATAATTACCACTTGCATCTGAAAAATGAGTTTCAGAAACTCAACAAGAATGTCTTTGTAATTAAGAGAAGATCAGCCAAAAAAATAACCCTGCCTGCTGTTGATGCTGAATTGACAGCATTCATGAATAAAGGGATACTGACTTCATCAGATAACAATTTAACACATATATTAATTATTTAGCACTCTCCTCTCTGTTCTTGGGGCCTTTGTCTAGTATACGTGGTTTAATAGTGGAGTGGTGATATCCAGGGGAGACTGGAACAAGGAAACAGTGTCTTTAAAACACATTGTCTACACCATCGGCTATGCCAACCTCTAGTGAATAAAGCTATATGGAAACAATCGAATGTGCCATCACATAAGTGAAGCTATTCAGATAGGAAAATGAGCCAGTTGGTTCTCTGCTTAAGAGGAATTTATTTAATGTCACTGAGGTCAAAGACAAACACAAGTGGAGGCATGTATAATGTTTAATAATAAGTGCTCATTCATAGCATTAACATGCACTTTGGCCATTGACATTGCTGCTGTCAGAGACATGTTATTAATCTACCTTCTTTCAGACTGCCCTTTGTACAGCCCATTTTGCTCCTCCTTCCATAGATATATTGGCACTGACCTCAGCAGGAGCAGGAATGGACAGGTGTCCTGGTTCTTGCACAGTGAACATTCCAAGAGGATTTTCTGGCTCTAGTCGAACTAGCTTAATATTAAGATGGGCACGTCAAGAGTCTGCTTTCTTCTTTTAAATACCTATCCCCCCACCTTTGTTTTATTTTAACTTTTACACATCTTTGTAAAACAGTGATTTACTCCTCACTGCTCAGAGAAGGGGATAGGACAAGAGAAGTGTTCTAGTAGAAGCAAATAATGGAAAAGTTAAGGCTGCCATGTCATAGAAGGCTGAACTGTATTTAGATACGACTCTGAGGTTGCAAGAGAATATAAACATTAACCTGTAATTATGATAACATATAATTAGATTTTGATTTACTGGCATCCCATTAGCCAATTGAAAAAAAGGATGAAAAGGAATTTGTGCTCTAGGCTGGTAGAGAACTAGTCACTTCTTACCCCCTTTAAATGTGTCTCAGCTCTGCTCTTGTGCTGTGTCACTGTGTCTCTACTCTCTCCATGGAAACATCAACCTCTCTCTGATCCTGGGTTTTGCTCCCAGAATAGCCTTGCTTAAGTAACAACTTGTGGCCAGATCCTGCTACGATTAAAGCTTGTGGCCAAACTTCTGTGGAATACAGTGGGAGCAGGAACGGCAGCTGTTGAGGGGCAAAGGATCTTGAGCATTCAAAATGAGCCTCTCCTGTATCATGCATGATCATGAGGGTCAAACATAATTTTACCTTATAAAATTACTAAGTGGTAGACTGTGTCCCCAGAGGGGAGCCCATAGTCAGCAGTGGCATGCTGTTGCACTGTACCAGAAGCACCCTAGGGAAGGAATTACACCCCAGAGTATCACAATTCCCTCCCGAATCCCCTCGGACTGCTCAGCAAGGCCTCTGTTACCAATGAGGCCAACAGAACAGAGTCAGCTAATAGCTCAGCCTTGTTTGTGTTGCTCACTGATGATAACAGTGGGGAATATTGATCCAGCATAGGTCAAAGGTAGAGACAAAGCATATTAATACAGGTTGTACCACCCTGGTTTGGCACCCTTGGGACATGCCTGGTCCCAAAACAAGGTATGTGCTGGACAGGGGAGGTCACTGTTGGCCTCTGTGCTGCTGCCAGCCGTGGGGCTCTGCTCCAGCAGCAGCAGCAGAGGGGTTGGCATTGACCCAGTGGTGCCAGAGGGAATGCTCAGGATAAGAGGCTGGGTAGCTGCACTGCCCTGTGGCAGGGGTCAGGAATACAGCCCAGTGGTTGATGGGCTTGGTGCATTCCCATGGGGCTGGGCTCCTGGCTCCTGGACCCTGGCTGTGAGGCTCTGCTGCCATCTTGCCTCTTCCCCTGGGTGTTCCCCATTGCCTCCTTCCCCCCCCTTCCCGAGCTCAAGTGTCACAAATGAGCTATCTGTAGCGCTCTTGAAGGTCTGGGTGGGTGCAGGAGGAGTTGATGAGCACAGAGCATAGCTTTTCCCTGTGAGGGCTCCAAGCTGGGAGCCTCCACAGGAATGCCAGACCACAGATGCTGCCGGACTTTGGAAGTCCAGACCTTAGAGATCAAACCTGTACCAACTGAGGCACCAAAAAGAGGTACTTAGTTGATTACTGATGAAAGAAAAACAGCTTCTTGCATATTTACACAGGCCAAAGCATTTTAAAAGCTGAGAAAGTTCTAGTCCAGGTTGCATAAACCATGCACTGTGGATTTATGGAGCAAATAAGAATGCAACTCCGTATCACCGCTGACAAATCAATCAGGCAAACTCAATGTACTGAATGGTCTGATTCAAGTAGCGGTATTATCAGAGCTTCTTGATCTCTCCATAGTCTAAACCACTCAAGTCTCCAGACACTCTGGAATGATTGTGACAGAGGTCAAATGCTCCTCTCTTTCAATATGATATTTATGATGATACCATAATTACAGTAGGAATATGGGAGTGACACTAACTGCTGAGTTTGTTATCAAAGATAAAAAGGTTAGTCTGTTCTATTGTGTTATCCATTGTTGATATTGTCTAGTTAACTTTGAACGCATATTGTAACACCCCATCCCATGGGAGCAAGGGCACGGGTGTGTGGGCACCGCTTGCCCTGCTGTTGCTCTGTAGGCAACTTGACTTCGTCCATCACTCTGAGACAGTGCGACCTAATGGCCTGAGACTGTCAGGTAGCCCTTGAATGCAGGGCAACCTGGCTTAACACCAAGAGTCTGCCAGGTAGCCCTGGGGTTCAGGGAAGCATAGCCTCCTCCTGAGGCACCACTTGAGTCTCCCACCTACTCTGAAGGCTTGATGCAATCTCCCAAGTCCCCAGCTTCCTTCACCTGGGTCTCTGGATGACTCCCTCTTGTAGAAGGCCCTTCCTCTCCAGCACCTAGCCCAGACTGAGCCAAGCTGCTTCCTTTTATACTCTCCCAACACTTGGTGCATGCCCATTCTTGCTGGAAGGGCGGGACTTCCTCCACCCACAGGGTTTTAACCCTTTCTGTCTCAAAGCGGAGTATGCACATACTGTCACAATGCAACTAAATATTTGGTAAAATAGGCCAGATACCCTCCAATAAAATCAGCAAGCTGAGTGAGCCACAACTCTGAGGTGTGTGTTTTCTGGTACATTTGGATGGTGTCTCGACTAGTTGTAAGCGTCTAACTCAGAAATCTGCATTTGTTCACCAGAAGGGCAAACATTGCTTTCCTGCATCCAAAAGCAGGATACAAAAGTATATTGAAGCCTGTGGGACCAACAACACTGTAACAATAATAAGGAAAAACAACGGTTTAAAATATAAAGCTGCATATGCCCTAGTCAATTGTCATCTTCTTTCACAGTCCTGAGAGTTAGCCCATCAGGTGCTGGAAGTTCTCCTCTATTTGTCAGAGTTTCCCTTTTCTCTGAGAAACCGTTCTGGAGAGAAGAAATAAAGTTACCCAACTTCAGGAGCAGATGTATTGCATGTTGCTATAATTTTATTGCAGACCACGATCCACCTGCCATGTGACACTGGCAAGGAAAACACAGTTACTTTTTTCTAAGAGGAAACAGAAGAACTTTATAAGAATAAGGGAAACAGCATGATCACTCTCCCTCCAGTTCACTGAAGAACTTTTGCCCAGAATTTTCTCCATTGTATGTTGCTTGGTTTCCTGTTATAGATAAAGAGAACCAGTATATATCTCCTTGCATCTACACAAAAACAAAATTCTCCATTTTATTCCACATTAGCTCATTAACACGTAGTACAGTTTGAGGGATGGTAAGTGTGGTTGGAATAAACTAACTCATGAATTTATACTATTCAGTGGAACTGTCATGTATATATTCCATCATGTCTCTCATTCCTAATAGTGGTATGTCCAGGTCAGGGCTGAGATCAAGTGTGGGCCAAGTTTCAGTGGAGCAGTGATGATTAGGATATAATGAAAAAAAAAAAAAGAAATAACAGAGTAAAAGATATCTAATAAAATGTTTCAGCTATTGTATTATGACATCACATCAAGTTATGACATAGTTGCAGTTAGAGGGCAAGCTGCAGCTTAAATCTCTTTGTATTAACTCTCAAATGCATGCCTCAGACAACAGACTTCATTTCTTTCATCTTACTCAGGCAGAGCCCTCTGATTTAACTGCTTATCTACTGAGTCTGTGTGTGGCACCTCCTCTGCTTTCTAACTGTGTTATAGTTGGCAACCCAAGAAACTTCCCTGCGAGGCTTGCTACCAGCAACTGATTACAGTAAACCCTTGAGATATGTGCAACCAGGTTGTGCCTGTCTCGGGTTAACACAACTGCCACCCCTGACAGGAGTGGGAAACTGCTCCTCTCAGGGGCAGCAGTCTGAATCTTGTCACCCCTGACAGGAGTGGTTTCCTGGTCCCTGGAGTGGTGGAGAGCTGGGCACCAGGCAGCAGCCTGTCTCCCAGCTCCCCTCTGCTTGCAGAGCCTGGAAACTGACCGGGGCAGCAGCTCTGGTCAGTTTCCTGGCTCCAAGAGGTGAAGGGGAGCCAGTAGCCAG
This sequence comes from Carettochelys insculpta, assembly GCF_033958435.1. NCBI lineage: Eukaryota > Metazoa > Chordata > Testudines > Carettochelyidae > Carettochelys > Carettochelys insculpta. The sequence continues at coordinate 97,408,393 of NC_134139.1, forward strand.
GCTGGCCCTGGTTCTTGGCTCCCCTCCACTGGCTGGAGCCAGTAAACTGATCTAGGTTGCTGCCTGGGTCAGTTTCCCAGCTCTGAAAATGGACGGGAGCTGGGAAACAAGCAGCAGTCTGGTTCCTCTCTCCTCGCCACTTGTGGTACCCGGGAAACTAGCCAGCACATGGCTGGTCAATTCCCCAGGTCCTGCAAGTGGTAGGGAGACAGGAACCAGGCTGCCCATGATTCCAGGCTCCCCACCACTCTGGGAGCCAGGAAACTGACCAGCCCTCGTTGGCTGGTCAGTTTCTCAGCTCCTGCAAGCCCAGGTCAGCCAGGAACATGATGTTTATTTATGCTAGGTACACAGCAAGGTGTCCAAATCCATCTCACAGCATCTGCATCTCTGCGTATCGGTTTTCCTCCAGCACCTCCTGACAACTGAACACCCCTCACACCCTCTAGAAGAAGATTATTTAACTGTTTTGTGTCTTTTTGACCTTAGGCCCTTGGCAAACGAGCTGTGTAATTCTGGTGGCCTAAGCACAGCATCTTCCTGTTAAAGGCCCAGCCCTTGTTCTCTTAATTCTTTGAAGCTGAAGTTTGTCTCTGAAGAGTCTCAGCTCTATTATTTTGTTTCCTGTTTGTTCTTCCTCATAACCCCTTTTGATTCACTTCTAAGTAGCTAGACAGTCCATCATCAAACAGGCAAGTGGAGGTATACCTAAATCTCTCATTCCCCCTATGTCATTTCATTATGAAAGTATATTATGACCTAATATAATAGTTGAAACAATTAGTAAGCCAAGTCAATAAAGCTAAAACAAAGTCTTTTGAGCCTTATCAAACCTAAATGTTTCAATAAGGGCCAAATGAAATGCCATTTTGGTATTTTTCATAAACAAAACAGAAATTCCAACTTCTGACAAGCACTGATACAGAGACATCACACACGTGCCACAGATAACTGCATTGTCAGCAATCCAAAGCCTACATGTGCAATCTAATGGTTGCAGATGTCAATATTAAGGAAATACCATGCATTTCTTTATTCATTCCATTGCTGTTTCACCTAGTCCTATCTTGCCTCTGAGAATTAAGCAATCATCTATTGTAAATGAGTGTACTTACTCATGTGTCACGACACAAGTCTAGGTCACCTAGACTCACAGCATTGCCAAATTTCTAATAATTTAAACACTCTCTTTGTAAGGAGCCAGAAAAATTACCAAACATTTTAAGGAGGCTTAAAAGGAAGGGTGCACAGAATGATTTTTCATTGGAATAGGTCTTGTAGTTCAGCCACATCTAGCTGTTAATAGCAGAAAAATCTTTTTCTGTGTTTCTCAATAGTGGATGTAAAAGTTGATTTGAAAATATGAACGCTTAATGAGTAACTCTGGTTCCAGGTAAATGCAAAAAAATCAACACAATCTGTTCTTGAAATTTACCACGTAGAACTAGCAGAGCAAAGCCAGTCCAATTTAGCCCACTACTCTCACTAATTGCCTGTTTTGGAATAATAGAATTGGATGACTTCAAAACTAATGATGCAGGTTACGGATTAAACTGGCTTCCTGTGTATTTTTAAATCCTCACACTTATCTTTTCCATTTGCTGAAGGCTTGCTGTGGTGCCTAGCAACAGCCAGCTATCAGAATGGCTCTGCAATCTGTTCTATCCAATAGTAAGCATTAATGAAAAAAAATTCTAAGTTATGCAGGTTGTTCATGGGAAATAATTTATTTTGCAAGTAATCAAAACAGTTCAGAATTATCCCTTTCATTCCATGTAAAATCCCTGGAAAAGAACACAGTATAATTCCCATTCAATATCCATGGAGGTGTTTCTGTGAAAAGGCTGCCCAAATACAAATAAAGGGATGGATAAAATATTTTCTTACACTGGACTAAAAGAAAGCGATTTCTATGATGCCAATGAGATGAGATGAGACTATTCATGTCGGTAAAAGAAAGATGCTTTATAGAAGTTATTTCATGTATTTTTGCTGTGTAGTTGATCCCACTGGGCTCTTGAAAGTAATGGGACCTGAGAACCTTGTACTGACAACACTTGGGTCAAAATTACTGCACTGTTCACTATGTAGCTAAGTAATAGACAGGCTGACTGACGGGGTAGAGAAAAGGGGATAGTTGCCTCAGGGCCCAGAAGTACAAAAGGGCCCAGAGCTCCTGCCAGCCACTGCCGCTACCACAGCAGATGTAGCAGTCAGAGCCTTGGCCCCTTTAAATAACTGCTGGAGCACTATGCAGTGCATTCTGGGTGGCACTTATGGCTGTCTGGGGAGGCAGGAGCGTTGCGCAGTGCTCTCCAGGCACTGCTGAGGGCTGAGGGAACAAGCCATGGTCCAGGCATGGTGAGGGCTGGCTGTCCCCCAGACCCACCCCTTCCTGGGGCATGGAGCGGGGCCACTCTGTCCTTGCCCAGGGGCCTGCCAAGGTTATCAGCCCTGATGGCAATAGTGTATCCACATCACACAGGGGCAAAACAGACAGACATGGGTGAGTTGACTGGGGGTCACAAAGTGACACAGGTGGAAAAAGGACCCATCACACATTGTGCCTGTGAAGTGCAGAGCTGCACACTTAATTTCCTGGTATGTAGAGGGCCACAATTGGGACTAATAAAGCTTCACAGTTTCCCTTTCTTGGAAATCAGTTCTTTCCCTTTTGTGACAATATTTGACTCCAGTGGAAGTTAAGCACTTAAGTACCTTTGAGGATCCACACCTAACAGACTGGTTACACGAGCCTCTGTCTTGACCATCTGCTCCCATTGGTTAGGAATATTATAGCCTCTTTTCCACATACACGCTTCTGAGACTGTCAAAAACAGTCATATTTTTGGAGCAGTAAGTAACTGAAAAGTCACTTCCCCTGTGGTGACATACTCTGAAGACCTACATGTGGCCTTCTCCACTTATTAAGGGAGCATTCCCTCGTCTGTGTACCTCACTCAGTTTCCTTTAGATTCAGTTCTTACATAATGAAAGCCTCTTCACATCAACTTAGCAGTCACGCCCACGCTTGTTACACAGCAGGGTGGCAGAAACCTAAGCAAAAAACTTGTGTAGGCCAAACAGATTCTACATATTTTAATAAGATTTAAAGTCTCCTGCAGAGTAAACCCTTGATTTAACAGGCTAACAGGGGAAAGGGGAGTCTGTTAATGCCCAAAGTCCATTATATCCGACTAGTTATACTGTATGATGATGATGCACTCACCTACCCAGCTCATCACTCATTCCTGTCCTCTGCCCCTCCTGCCCCATTCTTCCCCTCACACCTCCTTCTCCGTCTCCCAATTACCAGGGGAGGAGCTGAATGCCCGCCTGGCTCCTTCCACCTCCTGCAGCTCTCAGCCTGTGGCTCCTCCAGCCCCCAGCTCCGAGCCGCCTGCGCAAAGGGTAGAACATGGCTACCCCCAGCTGGCCAGCAAGCAGCCTCCAACACCATGGCTGCTGCTCAGCACCACTGCAGGCAGCCGCAGCTGGGCACCAATATGCTCCATGCACATGGGGCTGGGGGAGGAGAGGTCCTGCACCCTGCCGCAGCGCCCCCCCAGCTCCTCTGGCCCCCGAGACCCCTGCAGCTGTGGTGGGCCCTTCAGCCCTGGTGGCCCCAGATGCTCAGGCAGCTCCTCCAGCCCCGACCGGTGAGTCTGGGGGCGGGGGGTGGAGTGGGGGGCTGGTAGACAGCAGCCGTTATTTCCAAAGTCCATTGTATCGGCGTCTGTTAAATTGAGGCTTTATTGTATTGATTAATATTTTATGTTCAGCTTTTTTTGTATGTATTTAGACAGAAACAACCTACATGCAGTATTGTCTATTTGCAGATTTCTATAAACTACAATGATGTAAACATGATGACAAAATCCTAATGTATCAGCTGTTAGTATAGGGCATTGAAGAAGGCCAACGGCCTTACGTAATGCTCTGAGGGGCTGTATGGACACCCCTCACCTAAGACATACAAAATCTTCCATTTTTAAAAGTTTTTCAGAAGAAGAATCACATGTTCACTCATAAGGCCTCGTCTAGTCACAGAAGTTGAACTGGTTGGAGTTAAATGGCTTTGAAGACATAGACTTAGTTTGAAATGGTGCAAGTTTGTTAACAGACAAAGCCTTAGTTTATCAGTCCAAAAAGAAAACCAAAATACAATACAAAGCTCTTGCTGCCCCACTTCAGCAATACAGAGAAGCTATGGTTACACTGAACTGAACTGCCAGCAGAAGTATACAAACGGACAGTCTCAACAATGCAAATGGCCACTCGTTTGCATATTTGCTTGCCTGCAGAGGCTGCTGACGGTCAGAAAAAAACAGCGTAAACATGGCTCTGCTGGCAGAACCCCATTCCCCCAGCTTTGTCTGCAGCCTTTTATGCTTGGAAAAAATCAGGCATAAGAGGCTGCTGACAAAGGAGGAGTGTCACTGGCAGAATCACGTTTACATTGCTTTTTTTTCTGCTGGCAGCAGCCTCTGCCAGCAAGCGAATATGCAAATGTGTGCCCATTTGCATTTTCAAGATCGCCTATTTGCATACTGCTGCTGGCAGTTTGGGTCAGTGTAACTATAGCCAGAGAAAGTCTTCCATTTAATTTGAACCTGCAGGAACCTATCTTAAACTATTATTGAATTACGCAAAACTGACTCATGATTGACTTCAGGATCTAGCAATTTTTCTATTTCCATTTGAACTTGTGTGTTTTACTTTCTTAAAGATACTTTATATTTTACAAGATAAACTACTGCAGGAGAATTTAATTTTAAAGGATCAACTCTCTCTTGTGTACTGGATAAAACTCTACATATTTATTAACCACATCTTGGATGGGGAAAAGGAGAGAAATATGACCTTTTAAAGTAGTAGTAAAGATTTCTTCTAAAAATATACACAAGGGGAAAAATATCACCTCAACTTCAAATTGGCTGCATGAGTCTTAGAATGGTTGAGCATACTTTTTCTTTCATAAGAACGGCCATACTGGGTCAGACCAAAGGTCCATCCAGCCCAGCATCCCATCTGCCGACGGTGGCCAATGCCAGGTGCCCCAGAGAAGGAGAACAGAAGACAATGGTCAAGGGATTTATCTCCTGCCATCCATCTCCTGCCCTTGTTCAGAAGGCTAGGGCACCATACTTTATCCCTGGCTAATAGCCATTTATGGACCTAACCTGCAAAAATTTATCAAGCTCTTTTTTAAACCCTAATAGAGTCCTGGCCTTCACAGCCTCCTCGGGCAAGGAGTTCCACAGGTTGACTGTGCGCTGTGTGAAGAAAAATTTCCTTTTATTAGTTTTGAACCTACTACCCATCAATTTCATTTGGTGTCCCCTAGTTCTTGTATTATGGGAAAAGGTAAATAATTTTTCTATATTCACTTTCTCCACACCATTCATGATTTTATATACCTCTATCATATCGCCCCTCAATCGCCTCTTTTCCAAACTGAAAAGTCCCAGTCTCTCTAGCCTCTCCCCATATGGGACCCGTTCCAAGCCCCTAATCATCTTAGTTGCCCTTTTCTGAACCTTTTCTAATGCCAATATATCTTTTTTGAGGTGAGGAGACCACATCTGCACGCAGTACTCGAGATGTGGGCGTACCATACTTTTATATAGGGGAAGTATGATATCTTTTGTCTTATTATCGATCCCTTTTTTAATAATTCCTAACATCCTATTTGCCTTACTAACTGCCGCTGCACACTGCGTGGATGTCTTCAGAGAACTATCCACTATAACTCCAAGATCCCTTTCCTGATCTGTCGTAGCTAAATCTGACCCCATCATGTAGTATGTGTAATTTGGGTTATTTTTTCCAACATGCATTACCTTACACTTACCCACATTAAATTTCATTTGCCATTTTGCTGCCCAATCTCTCAGTTTGCTGAGATCTTTTTGTAGTTCTTCACAATCCCTTTTGGTTTTGACTGTCCTGAACAACTTGGTGTCATCTGCAAACTTTGCCACCTCACTGCTTACCTCATTTTCTAGATCATTGATGAACAAGTTGAACAGGATTGGTCCCAGGACTGACCCCTGGGGAACACCACTAGTTACCCTCCTCCATTGTGAAAATTTACCATTTATTCCCACCCTTTGTTTTCTGTCTTTTAACCAATTCCCGATCCATGACAGGATCTTTCCTCCTATCCCATGACCACCTAATTTACATAAAAGCCTTTGGTGTGGGATCGTGTCAAAGGCTTTCTGGAAATCTAGGTATATTATGTCCACTGGGTGCCCCTTGTCCGCATGTTTATTAACCCCTTCAAAGAATTCTAATAGATTAGTTAGACACGACTTCCCTGTGCAGAAACCATGCTGACTTTTGCCCAACAATTCGTGCTCTTCTACGTGCCTTGCAATTTTATTCTTTACTAGTGTTTCTACTAATTTGCCTGGTACTGATGTTAAACTTATCGGTCTATAATTGCCAGGGTCTCCTCTAGAGCCTTTTTTAACAAGAACAAAATGTTTCTTGTTGACAAGAACAAAATGTTTGTTTAAAAATAAAGAAAAAGAAACTAAGAGATTCTGGCATGGAGGTCATTCTACCATATTAGCTTTATGGTAAAGTTAATGCAAAAAGACTGTAAAACCATAGAACTACAGTAGAGTCTCAATATTCGCAAACCTACGATTTGCGAATTCAACTATTTGAGAGCAGCTGGAAAGGCCACTTCCCCAAGGGCTCCAGGCAGGGAGTGACGGCAGCTGCTGCTTCCCCAGGCCCCAGGCAGGAGCACCAGCTGCCACTGCCTCCCCCGGGCAGGAGTGCCGGCCGTGCTACTTCCCCAGGACCCCGGGCAGGAGCACCGGCAGCCGCCATTTCCCCCAGATCCCAGGCAGGAGTGTTGGCAGCTGCCACTTTTCTGGGGCCCGCGGCGGGAGCAACGGGAGCCCAGGGCTGCCATATTTGCAAAATTCAACGTTTGCGAGAGTTCCTAACACGGAACCCTCACGAATGCTGAGACCCTGCTGTATTCCAAACATTGAGCCGGGCCAGGGACTTAATAATTTTAAAGTGAAGCCTCTATACAACATAAAATTACTTTAAATATGAGAAAAAGAGCATATTCAGCCTTGTTTCTCCTTTACCAATGATAAAATGCAATTCCTATTACAACAGCAAGGCATTTCCCCTCTCTCACAAAGCTGTGTTCTGTGCCGTGGGATATGAGGACCCTTACCCACTCGATGTTCCATATTAAAAGTGAATAAAAGCTGTATTGATACACGATGTTCATTGAAGCAATGCACTGCTTTGCTCCTTAGGGCCGTGTCTACACGTGCCCCAAACTTCGAAATGGCCATTTCGAAGTTTACTAATGAAGCGCTGAAATGCATATTCAGCGCTTCATTAGCATGCAGGCGGCCGCGACACTTTGAAATTGACGCGCCTCGCCGCCGCGCGTCTCATCCAGACGGGGCTCCTTTTCGAAAGGACACCGCCTACTTCGAAGTCCCCTTATTCCCATCAGCTCTATCCCATATACTTCTCAGCAGGTGTTGCATCTTTAAAAAGCCCAGTATGTCGAAGACAAATAACCTATATTCAAATGTAACAGAGAGGGAGCCATGCTAGTCTATATACTATCAGAACAAAAAAGCAGTCAAGTAGCACTTTAAAGACTAACAAAATAATTTATTAGGTGATGAGCTTTCATGGACAGACCCACTTCTTCAGACCATAGCCAGACCAGACCAGACTCAATATTTAAGGTGTAGAGAACCAAAAGCAGTAATCAAAGTTGACAAATCAGAAAAAAATGATCAAGGTGAGCAAATCAGAGAGCAGAGGGGCGGGGGGAGTCAAGAACTGGATTGAGCCAAGTATGCAAAAGAGCCCCTATAATGTCCCAGAAAATTTGCATCCAGGTTCAAACCATGTGTTAATGTGTCGAACTTGAATATGAAAGAGAGTTCAGCAGCTTCTCTTTCTAAAGCAGACTGAAAATTCTTCTTCAATCAGATGCACATTCTTAAGTCATTAACAGAATGGCCCACTTCACTAACCGGTTTGTGGATCAGGAATGTTTTGATGTCTGTTTTGTGCCCATTAACTCTTTGAGAGAGTTTGAAGTCTGTCCAATATACAAAGCATCTGGGCATTGTTGGCACATGATGGCATATATGATGTTAGTTGAGGAGCATGAGAATGTGCCCATGATTCTGTGAATAACTTGGTTAGGTCCAGTGATGGTATGGCCGGAATAGATATGTGGACAAAGCTGGCAGTGGGCTTTGTTGCAAGGAAAAGTATCGCTGGCGTGGAGTAATGGAGGCATAAGTTGATGGTGGGGTGCAGATCGTTAAAGTCTCTGTGGAATTCTTCTAGAGTCTCTACACCATGGGTCCAAAACACAAAGATGTCATCTATGTATCTTAAGTAGAGAAGGGGTAACAGGGGATGAGAGCTGAGGATTCTAACCAATAGCCACAGTCTATACCACAGGAATACCAGTCCTGGGACTCTTCCTTGGACAGACTTCAAACTCTCTCAGAGAAAGAGTTAATGGGCACAAAACAGACATCAAAACATTCCTGATCTACAAACCAGTTAGTCTACATTTAATGGAGTGAGCCATTCTGTTAATGACTTAAGTTTGTGTCTTACTAAAGAAGAATTTTCAGTCTGCTTCAGAAAGAGAAGCTGCTGAACTCTCTTTCATATTCAAATTCGACACATTAACACGTGGTTTGAACCGGGATGCAAATTTTCTGGGACATTATAGAGGCTCTTTGGCATACTTGGCTTAATCCAATTCTTAACCCCTCCCCCCACCCCGCTCTCTGATTTGCTCACCTTGATCATTTTTTTCTGATTTGTCAACTTTGATTACTGTTTTTAGTTCTCTATGCCTTAAATATTGAGTCTGTTCTGGTCTGGCTATGGTTTGAAGAAGTGGGTCTGTCCCATGAAAACTCACCTAATAAATTATTTTGTTAGTCTTTAAAGTGCTACTTGACTGCTTTTTTGTTTTGATATATTCAAATGAGGCACTTTGATAGGACCATATATAGCCAATAATCTGTAACCCTGCCCAACACAGTGTTTGCCAACCTGTCACCCACACACTTGAGGAACCCACTTTTATCCAGTTCCTAGGGATCAAGGCATAAACCAGTTGATTTAGGCACTGATCCTTACCCAGTTCCTTGGGCTCAGGGCCATGTGTGTCCAGTTCTGAAGTATTGGGAAGTACTCTTCTGTGCATTTGCAGGACTACTTTTTACCAGTGAAAGAGCCTTATACTTTAATATCCTTATCTTCTATTTATTAATAATTATCAATCAAAATACACATGCTAAGCATATAATGCTATGCTCACCAACCCTGATCACGCAGGGAGATTTTCCCTGTTAGCCAAACAAGGCCGGTCTTGTCTGAGTTCTGGTTGTTGCACATCATGAGCATGCAGAGGTTTCTCAGCAGCTGTGATTTTAGGCTGTGGCTTGTATGAGGAGATGGTGAGTTCTTTCAGGTCTTTCAGGCCTCTGTGTTTTTCTTTTTCCTTTTCACTTCTTTTTTCCTTCCCAGTTGGTCCCCGTCTTGGACCACAGTTAATAAAGTGAAATGTAAGTCCTCCTTAACCATACCTTAACCAACACCATCCTGGTGCCACCCCTTCCCAGGGCCCCAGGCAGCAGTGCCAGAAGCCGCTGCTTCCCTGGGGCTCTGGGCAGGGAGCGGTGGCAGCCAGGGGCTGCCATATTTGTGAAATTCAACATTCATGAGGGTTCCCAACATGGAACCCTTACAAATGTTGAGAACCTACTGTATTTGCACATGTTTTTACTTGTTGAATCACGGAATTAATATGTATCAAATGTTTGGATGGATCTCATACTTCTTATACACTCAGAAGTGTCACAAATAGAGAACTGGGCCCTTTGAAGACACCGTTATTTTAATATATACCTGAATAATATATGCTTATTCAGTAGAGCAATCAGAGCACGTCTGTAAGAACCATTTTAATAGCAAAGTTAGAGAGAGGTGCAAGCAGGGAGGCTGAGCGGGAGTTGACCATGGGGTGGAGTGGAAGCAAGTGCCTAGGGAAGAGGGGCTGAGCAAGCCACAAATTTCATGGTGGAGCAGGGGCTGGGCATCCAGTTTATCCAGTTTGCACATGGGAATTCACTGCACAAAGCCAAGGTGTGAGTTGGCCAAGGTCACACAGAGGTTTGGAGCACGGCAAGAAATTGAACACAGCTCTCACGGCTTCCGCATTAACGCCCTAGTCACTGCACTCTTTCCTTGCCCTTGGGCTCCTCAGCACACCGTTTACACTTGCTGTGGTCACCCAATGAATGTAAGCAATGGTGAGATGTAAACTTACAACTGAAGTTCAACTTATGCAGCTTCACAGCACTGCTTTAATTTGGCTCGTTGTGTCAAACTAATCACTTTGAAGTTTAATTTCCCTTCAGCTGTTGTTAATTTCCCTTGTTTAGGAGCAGAGGGTTTTTTTCATGATGCTTGCAGTGGATTTTATCTCTCTTTTTAAATCAAGAATTTCTTATGTGTCTTCTACATCTGTCAGCAAGTTACTCTTCAGATCAGTGCTGATCAGATTAGTAAAGACATTCCTGGTTTATTCTAGATTTCTTTCCCAAGGCCATATGCAACAGGAGGTTTTGGCCTTTGACATAATGCTCCAAATGTATTCCCGTGTTTGCAATCATGTACTACATTTCTCTTCTCAATTTACAGATGACTTTGCTTTCCTTCTCCACCAAGTCTATTTCTGCACTGCAGCAGCTTAAAAAATACACGAAAGAAAATCCATTCCTGAACTTGAAATAAAACAGAAACAGCAAATGGCCACCTCTTGGCTTTGTCCACACATGCCCCTCCCTTTCAGAAGCAGCATGTTAATGAGGCACTTTGGAACAGGTTAATGAGGTGCTGACATGCATATTCAGCACTTTATTAGCATAATGGAAGCCCGTCGCGTTTAAATGTGCTGCTTTTGAAATGCAGACAGGCTGTATAGACGCAGGTGCTTTGAAATAAATCCCAAGCTTTGAAATTCTCTTATTCCCAATTCATTTTGGGAATCAGAGAATCCTAGAACACTAGGACTGGAAGAAACCTTGAGAGGCCATCGAGTCCAGCCCCCTGCCCCAATGGCAGGACCAAGTACTGTCTAAACCATCTCTGATAGACATCTATCTAACCTGTTCTTAAATATCTCCAGAGATAGAGATTCCACAACCTTCCTTGGCAATTTATTCCACTGTTGGACCACCCTGACAGTTAGGAACATTCTCCTCATGTCCAGCCTAAACCTCCCTTGCTGCAGTTTAAGCCCATTGCTTCTTGTTCTATCCTCAGAGGCCAAAAAGAACAAGTTTTCTCCCTCCTCCTTATGACACGTTTTTAGATACCTGAAAACCGCTATCATGTCGCCCCTCAATCTTCTCTTTTCCAAACTAAACAAGCCCAGTTCTTTTAGCCTTTCTTCATAGGTCACATTCTCTAGACCTTTAATCATGCTTGTCGCTCTTTGCTGGACCCTCTCTAATTTCTCCACATCTTTCTTGAACTGCGGTGGACACAATACTCCAGCTGAGGCCTAACCAGCACAGAGTAGAGCAGAAGAATGACTTCTTGTGTCTTGTTCACAACACACCTGTTAATGCATCCCAGAATCATGTTTGCTTTTTTTGCAACAGCATCACACTGTCAACTCATAGTTAGCTTGTGGTCCACTATAATCCCTAGATCCCTTTCTGCTGTAGTCATTCCTATACAGTCTCTCCCCATTCTGTATGTGTGAAACTGATTGTTCCTTCCCAAGTGGAGCACTTTGCATTTGTCCTTATTAAACTTCATCCTGTTTACCTCAGACCATTTCTCTAATTTATGCAGATCATTTTGAATTATGACCCTATCCTTCAAAGCAGTTGCAACCCCTCCCAGCTTGGTATCATCTGCAAACATAATAAGTGTACTTTCTATGCCAATATCTAAATTGTTGATGAAGATATTGAACAGAACTGGTCCTAAAAAAGACCCCTGCAGAACCCCACTTGTTATACTTTTCCAGCAGGATTGAGAACCATTAATAACTGCTCTCTGAATATGGTTATCCACCCAGTTATGCACCCACCTTATAGTAGCCTCATCTAAATTGTATTTGCCTAGTTTTCTTTTTTTAATAAGAATATCATGTGAGACCGTATCAAATGCTTTACTAAAATCTAGGTGTACCACATCTACTGTTTCTCCCCTATCCACAAGGCTCGTTAGTCTATCAAAGAAAGCTATCAGATTGGTTTGACATGATTTTTTCTTTACAAATCCATGCTGGCTGTTCCCTACCACCTTCCCACCTTCCAAGTGCTTGCAGATGATTTCTTTAATTGCCTTCTCCATTATCTTTCCTGGCACAGAAGTTAAGCTGACTGGCCTGTAGTTTCCTGGGTTATTCTTATTCCCCTTTTTATTGATGGGCACTATATTTGCCCCTTTCCAGACTTCTGGAATCTCTCCTGTCTCCCATGATTTTCCAAAGATGATAGATAAAGGCTCAGATATCTCCTCTATCAGCTCCTTGAGGATTCTAGGATACATTTCATCAGGCCCTGGTGACTTGCAGACATCTAATTTTTCTAAGTGATTTTTAACTTGTCCTTGTTTTATTTCAACTTCTAACCCTACCCCTTTCCCACTAGCATTCACTCTGTTAGGCACTCCTTCATTAGACTTCTCAGTGAAGACTGAAACAAAGTTGTCATTAAACATCTCTGCTATTTCCAAGTTCCCTGTTACTGTTTCTAAAGGAATAAAGGCACTTCAAAGTGTAGGGTTTATTTTGAAGGGCCCATGACTATACAGCCAGTCTGCATTTGAAAAGCAGCACGTTCAAAGCGTGACTGTTTGCCATTATGCTAATAAGGTACTGAATATGCATGTCAGCACCTCATTAACCTGTTCCGAAGTGTCTCATTAATGTGCCCCTTTCAAAAGGGAGGGGCATGCGTAGACACGGCCTTTGCATGTTTATAAGTTTACAGTCTATCCGAACTTGGATAAAATTAGACCTATACATATATGCCTAAAATTCTTGGATCGAAGACCACTGACTTTTAATACAAACTTCTGACTGTACTAGCAGACATTAATGCACAGTCTGGCATCCTCTGGACATGACCGGTACTGAATAAGAGAATTTGCTGAACTAGAGGAGATCAACAGGCCTGCTGATGGGAGGGGCAAAGGGGGAATTGCCTCCAGGCCTGGTATTTCAAAGAGGCCTGGATCTCCAGCTTCTGCTGCGGCTGGAACTCTAGGCTCCTTTGAAATGATGTGTGCAGGGCGCTGCTGTGTGGGTTTCTCAGAGACAGCATGGGAGGGGGATCAGGGCTGCCCCAAACCCCATCCTTTCCACTCTTAGACCCATGCCTTCTGGGGCAGAGAGACAGCCCCATCCTCCCCTCCATGCTGGAGGTCAATATTGTCTAGCAGCATTACCAACACTTCCGCTGCTAACTGGGGTCTTAGAAGACATTTAAGGGTAAATTAGAGCTAAATAACAGCACAGAACACTGAGAGCCAGGACTAATGGCTGTAAACAAACTTTATGGGATCACAGGAAACTTGGCCACACCCCTGATAAGTGGTCATCCAGCTAACTAAATCATGTCAGATTATGGATACTGCTGGACGAGAGCATTCCAGACTTGAGAGGTTCAAGCTGTACATGCAAATAATGCAGTTGTTCTCTTAACCGTGTTAGAATATGCCCTTACACTAGAATTACCAGCCTGACAAGTACTTGTGCACTGAAGGAGGTACCCTTTTCCCTTAGGTCATCTAGCCTACTCCATTCTCTCCTATAAGATGATCACAGATGCAGGGCTCCATCTGCTCCTGTCCTTTAATCTCCAATGCAGCAGCACAATGCAGTATTACCCTATCATCCAGACAACTGATGATAGGGTTAATGCATTTTTTCCAACACTAGAGCATGGGACTGTGATGACCTGCAGTGACTCAGATGTATGACTCAGAGACTAGTCCCCCCTATGCTGCCTAGCTGCCCCGGAGAAAAAGGCAGGAATGGGGAGAATATGTGATGTTCCTGCTTCACTGAATTCAGCATATGCCGCTGACTCAGAGGCACTCATGTACAAGGAGCAAGACTGGCAGAAGTTCTTAGGTAGCTGCATTACTGCTCGGGCTACAAGTACAGTGAGAGGTAGATCAGGTACAGCACCAATAATATTCTAGAAGGTAGGAATATAACACTTTGGTAACACAGTTCCCATTTCAACCACCTTTCAGAGTACCAGCTACTGGAGTCAATCTGAGGAATAGCCTTGAAGGAATCTGTTTGTTTTTCCTGTGGTGCAGCAGTTCAGATTAACTCTGTTTTAAGTCTGCCAATTTACATTAATGTGTCATTTGTCTATGTACCATGAGCAATGTGCCTGAAGTTACAATGAGGCCCATGTTTAAGGTCATTAGTCTTGAAGCATGAACATGAATCAACAGTTTCCAGTTACTGACAAACACACAGAGAAATAAAGCAAAACATCTGCGGAGCTGCCTTCTCTTGCCTTTCCTACAAACTCCCATAACAGCTAATCCTTTCAGCATTTCATCTACAAGAGGGGTGAATAGGAATTACATGCTGGATGTTTGAGAGTTTGCTTGTGTGATTGGCAAAGGCAGGCCAAATGGTATGGACGAGAAAAATGACTAGGTAAGGAAAGATACGAGACTGCTGAACAAAGCAGCAGAAGCAAGGATGGATCTGCACACTACTCTCTAGGGTTACCAATACCTCAGGGACACTTCTGCAGTGTCATTCAGGAATCTTTTCAGCGGACACACCGAATCAGGCTGTTTAGACGACCGCTGATGTATACAACATTACAGTAAACCCTCGAGTTATATGGGGGTTGCAACCATTGCGTAATTTGAATTTTAGTGCAAGTTGAGGGGTGCCGGGAACCAGTTTGCTGCCCAGCTCCCAGCTGCCCTGGGCTTGCAGGAGGTGGGAAACTTTCCTGGCTCCCAGTGTGGCGGGGAGCTGGGAAGCAGGGGGCAGCCTGGTTCCCAACTCCGTGTGACTTGCAGGACCCAGGAAACTGACCGGCTCATGGCTGGTCAGTTTCCCAGTCCTGCCAGTGCAGGTGAGCCAAGAACCAGGCTGCTGCTTGGTTCCCAGCTTCCTGACACTTGTGGGACCTGAGAAATTGACCAGCTCATGGCTGGTCAACTTCCTGGTTCCTGCAAACAGGGAGCTGGGAACCAGGCTAAGAGTCTTGTCCTTCCCTTCCCCCAGCCAAGTAAGTCTCCCTGCCCTCTGGCTGGGGAGCCTGCGGCTGGCTCTGCCAGCTGGGTGCTGGTCAGCCAACCTCCAGCTAAGGGGCTGTGGGTGTCTCCAGCCCTCCCCCATGGCATTGCCCCCTCATGTAAACATGAGATATGCACATGTTGAACTCGCGTATCTTGGGGGATTACTGTACTTTTCTTTTAAATCCTTGTTAGAACTCTGGATAATGGAAAACAGACAAAAGTTCTGTCCTAGGATAGCAAGCAGTCCTTCAGCCTTCTAACCAGGTATCCCAGTGTAAATGGAAAGGCACAGATTTAGTGAGCTGTAACTAATGAGGGTTGGACAAGAATTCTTATAATTCCATAATGTTACTCCCTATGGGGACACTCAGGGGAAGGCAGGAGATACCAGTTTTACCTTGAGCCTAGTTCTAGCACTGAAAGCAGAAGACAATCAGAACAGCAGAAGAAATAAAGAAAGCAGAAATTAAACATGACAAGAAATGTGATTATGAATCAGCTTCTTCCAAGTATGTACTTTCCAAACACCAACAAGATCCAAAAAGGCTGGGTCATATTTTACCGCCAGTTCTAAACCCCAGATCCCAATACAATTAAATATTATTAACTGCCAACTTTAATCCAATAGATACCAGAAAAATAATGATCTAGCTGACGAAAAGGAATTGTAAACTAGACAGCAAATTTCCCCAATGTGTGGTCTTGCACACACTATTAGCACAGTATTTGGGTAAAATTATACATCAGTAGTTTTCAGTTGAAATTTAAGGATCACTAGAGCCTCCCACTCTTGTTGGGTCCCTCAGGTTGGCTGGCCTGCTCTGGCATTGGCTGTCTCCGTTGGGGGTGCAACAGGTTTACCGGAGTACACCTGCAGGGGAGCCCCAGGGTGACGTCTCTTCTGCACCACTGTGTTCCGATCCCTCTGGTGTTCCCCATCACCGCCAGAGTGGCTGTCTGGCAACTCGTCAGCCAGCTGCCTTGCACTTTGCAGGCCTGTCGGCTTCCGGTCCATCAGCCACACTCTCAGATCAGATGGGCAGCGTTCATACAGCTGTTCCAGCACCAGCAGATCAACCACTTCTTCTGAGCCCCTGCCCCATCTGTCCACTTGTGGGCGTACCGTTCCAGCTGCTGCACCAGCTCCTGGTAAGTCTCCTCAGAGGCTTTCTGTGCACTCTGGAACTTCTTCTGATTTGCTTCAGGGGTCAGCTCAAGCTTACGTAGGAAGGCCTTTTGAATAGCTTGTAACACGTCCATCGGGCTATACATCCCTTCGGCTGTGGGATCCAGTAAGGGGACGAGATACAGTAGCCGGTCTGCTAGATCAACACCGTGCAGAACACAGGCCGTCTCAAGGACGGCGAGGAAAGCATCTATGTCTCCTCCTTCCTTAAACGGGGATAGGATGTTCCTATCAAAGCTCCGTGTAGTGTGGAACACCCTACCCCCATTCTGACTCACCACTGCAGGAGCTTCTCCATCCCTCAATTCTGCCATTGAACTCTCATGTTGCTGCTCTCTCCCCCCTGACACAGCCCCCGAATGGGCTTTCGCCTGTTCCTCTCCTTCCTCTTCCCAGTCCGCCAACTCCTTTAGCCTCAGTTCAACTTCTAGATGCGTCAGCTCTGTGGAGGAGGTGCTGGGCGGGGAGGAGCTGTAGCTGGCCATATGAATTCCAGCAGCCTTGGGATTTATCCAGCTGCTCCCAGCCATTTCCTGAGCCCCAGCTAGGCAGGGGCCTAGCGTATCCACAGAGGCTGTCTGGTAGCTCCCTGTGGGGTCTGGACCCAACTCCAAGGAGTGATCATTCTCTTCCAGCTGGGCAATGAGCTGGGCTTTGGTGGATCTGCCTCTAGGGAGCCCTCTCCCCTTGCATAACTGGACAACGTCCATTTTAAAAAGACGATAATAAGTCATCGTTGCTGTTTGTGGAAGGGGCCCTTCAGCATGCCAGCCTCCTTGTGCGTCACACCTCCTTGGGGTTAGGCCATAGGTCCCTCTGCCTTCTGGGCCCATTTCCAATGGGCTCCATGAGTAACTGCTTGCCTGGTGTGACAGCCCCTCTTGAGGTCCATGACCACTCACTCTCGAGTTCAGCTGGAGGCCCTGCCACCTCTGAGGACTGCACCTCACTGCCCTTCAGCACGCCTGGACCTCGCTGGCCCCACTTCTTTCACCTGTACCCCATTCACTTGCTGCTGGATGCTCCAGCCACGGGATGCAGTTGATCCCACTGCTACCACCAGATGTAACGAGGTTCAAGGGTCCCCAAGTGCTGCATCCCATCTGCAGCAAGGAGTGACTTTCACTCAGCAAGTGGAACAGGTGGTTTATCAGCTGACAGGGATACAGTGTGGTACAGATATGTCAGTCCAGCAACCAGAAGTAGTAAGTCTGACCCATATTGGGGTGAAGGGGCCACCGGAGGGAACCCCAGGCCTGGGGATCCAGCCTGCTTTGTTTCTTTCCCACTTCCAGACTCATTCCCCCTAACTGCCAGGGCTTCTAATTCAAATACCAGCCAGGCTCCACCCCTCTCTTTGTCTAGCTGCCCCACAAAGCAAAGGTGTTACCTGGTCACCTAGGTTACAGCCACCAGGAATTCCATACCCTATGCGAGCTACTCTCACTCACATGCAGCCCTCCCTTAATCACAAATGCCCCCCCTCGACCCCCCCCAAGCCAGGCATGCCCACTAGCCTCCAGCAACTCACCAGAGCCACTGCTGCCCCCGGAGCAGCCAGGCTGTGAGAGCCACACTGTGCCAGGAGCTGTGCATGCCATGGCTGGAACCATGTGACCCATGCTGGGCTGCAGCTGTCAGAGCTGCACTGCTCGAGCTGCTGGGCTGCATGAGCCGCATTGTGGCAGGAGCTGCACATGCTGTGTTGGGGCCATAGCCGTGTGAGCCATGCTGCACCATGTCTGGAGCCACATAAGCTGCGCCAGGGCCGCTGTGGCCACAGCAGGAGCCGCTACCGCTGCTGCCATGTGCTTGTCTCACCAAGTGATGGGGCCCATGCATGAAGCAGGTGGATGGTGCTCCGTGTGTGGCTCTAAGGAGCCACATTTTGCCACACTGTGGTGTCCAGTTCACCACATGTGGTGAATGTCAAGCATGTTGTACACCACTGTCATAGATAATTTCTACAAATTTGACCAAGACAGACCAGCTAAAATTATAGGATTTTAAAGAGTCTGTAAACATGTTTTGTACCTCAACAGTCATTCAGGGACAAGATGAAGTGGCAAATATTTTTAAAAATAAATGCCTAAATTTAGGCTTTTAATTCCATATTTAGATACCTAAATAGATGGCCTGATTGTCTTAAATGCTAAGCATCCAGCAGTTCCCAAGTGCCAGATGCTCAGTGCTTAGGAAAATAAGGTCAGTCATTTAGGCAACTAAATATGGACTACAAGCCTAACTTTTAACACCCACACTTCAGCGTCTTGGCTGGGGTTTCTCATTATCCAAGTTAGGGGTTCAACAATGAAACTTTTGCAGCTAAGAAAATATACATACAGAAGAGCAAAGAAAATAGCCACTTGTTTTGTTATACGGTTGTACTTCTACTTCCCTTGTGTCACCTCATCGTTTTCTAGTCACCCTCCCTTTGTTTTCACATCCCTGCCTAAATCAATGACACTGTGGGACTTGATCAGCCCAAATAATATAAAGGGAAGATAATGATACAGAAAGTGTGAAAGGCGGTTGAGGAGAAAGCACAGCACAGACAGTGGCTGTATTCTACATGCTTTTAAAAGATTATTAGATGTCTTTTTCTTTTAGATCTTCTGATTTAATAAATTCCATGCTTGATGAACCCTTTTAGCTGCACACTCTCAGAAAACCAACAGCCCAAGGCATAGCATTAATCAAGTGAACCATCCTACCAGGACAATTTGGTTTGTAATTTTATGTTGTTGGTGGGAAGCTACTACAATATATCCCACAAACTAGAGAAAAATATTACCAGTTTGATTGCAATACAATATACTATAAATAGATGAATAATTTTTAAAGATGCATATTTCCTACTTCCTTGTAAAATAACCTAGCTGGGAGTATGTTGTTGGGCTCCAAATGAAAATACAAATTCTTCAGACGTTCATAGGGCATAGGAGAGACTATTATATGCTGTGGATGGGATAAGATGCAGGCACTGGCAGACGCAATGTATTTTTTAAATAAAATGTATACTATACAACTATATAACCCTCTCTTGTTCCTGTCACTCAATTTTCACCTTGAGAGGGAGACAAGCCAATCAAAATGCAGCCCTGGCTCAGCATCAAAGAGAAACCTGCAACTTTATGAACTGTCATGAGCCAACACAAGCCAAGTAACTCCATAATAATTCATAGAATATTAATTTTCAGTCACAGGAGTGCATAGGTGCCTGTTATTTTTCAAGATTAATGTTAGATCAAGGGCCTACTCCTGGAAATATAGATGCCTTATTTCAGTAAGGTGGCAAATTCCTTTCACCAGAGTAGCAAAGTCTGAAACAGATGGGACTAAATCTAGCCCCAGCTGAGCCAAATGCAGTTATAATAAAAGTCATTGGAAGTTATGCTGTGTGTGTTTGTCAAGTTTGGCTCATAATATCCAGGTTAAATACAGTAGTTTGGACCAAAAGTCTTCTGATAGGATTTCATTTCATCTTGCCTACCCTCATTCTTGGTCCTCATCCCCTGCCACCCACGACTTGTCCTACAAGCAATTGCTCTTCTCCTGACATGGTACTATGCTCTCCAAAAAGTTCTAATACTTCCTGAAACTTTCTGTTGCTCCCTCTGGCCCAGGCTGTTCTTAACAGGGTTACATCCCTTTTCAAAGTTCCCCTGACCCTGATGTCCCACACCACTGCTCTCCACTTCACTACCTTTTCCTGTGTTCTTCAAACCAGTATGCTCCTGTTTCCCACTACTTAACTCTCTGAACATCCCTCCCAAAACTGATTATCTCACCATTCATTCTGGCCTATTTATACCTGGCCTTGCAGATTTCCAGGACCAGCATCTGAAGAAGTGAGTTAACTCACGAAAGCTCATGCTCTAAACTTTTCTGTTAGTCTATAAGGTGCCACAGGACCCTTCGTTGCTGCTACATTCTTTCTTGGTTTTTCCTACCCAAAGGCCAAGACTTCCTTCAAGGAATTTCAGACTGCAACTTAAGTCTTCCAGAACTGTAGGGGTGATTTAGCAGATGTGGTTAAAATAGCCCTTTGATTTAGGCAGATTAAGCTGCTTGGTACTGCCACACCAGGCTCACTGATCTAAAATCTGGGTTTTCTATTAACATTTGTAGGATCAGCCAGAGGCAGCATATTGATTTCATTCCAGTATTCTAATAGGCATCTTCCTGAGGTAAGATTACAACACTTTATGTCCTCAAATAACTTTTGAGGACTCTTGTCATTATATGCACTCTGCATTTCTGTTCTGCAATATTTTAAATTTCTAAAAGGAAGAGAGGCTGAAAAAAGCACTGACCCACTACAGAAGCTTCACCTAAGCTACATGACATACACTGAGATTACAGATCAAAGTTCAGTTAATGCATGTAACAGGTTGGCTGAATTAAATAGAAAACAATTATCCTATGGAGTGTACTTATTAAAGGAACTTACTTACTTATTAAGCATACTTAATAAAGGAACTTATTACAACAGAACCCTGAGGTACCTGCATTCAAGTTGTGTGAATCTCAGGTTAACGTGACTGTGAGTGGCTGGGAGCTGGTGCCTGGCTGTGAGCTGCTCCACACTCAAGGGAGCCAAAAAACTGCTCTAGTCAGTTTCCCGACTCCTGTGAGTGGCGGGCAGCCAGGAGCCAGGCGCCAGCTCCCAGCCGCTCATGGGAGTGGGGAAACTGACCTGCGCTGCTGCACTGGTGGGTTTCCCCACTCCTGTCAGTGGTGGTAGTTGAGATCCTGACTCTCAGCTGCCTCCATTGACAGAAGCGGGGAAACCGCTCCTGTCAGGAGCAACAGCCTGACTCTTGCTATCCCTGACAGGAGCGGTTTCCCTGCTCAGCTGTTTCACAGCTCCTCTGGGGGTGGCAGCCTGACTCCTGGCTGCCACCACTGACAGGAGCTGGGAAACTGACCAGTGCAGCAGTGCTGGTTAGTTTCCTGTCTCCTGTGAGCCAGGCTCACAGCTTTGTGCCACTCACAGGAGACAGGAAACTGTCTAGCACTGCTGCACTGGTTAATTTCCTGGCTGCCCGAGTAAAGTGAAATTTGTCTTACACGGGGGGTTGCGCAGGAACGCCACTTCTGTGTAAGTCGGGGGTCTACTGTGTGTCACAATCTCTTGACAAGCTCCCATCTTAACCAACACATCATTGTAGTCAATAGCCTTGGTACAATAGAATGTAGCACATCTTCATGTACAGCGCATTGATTTTTCTTCAGGGCTGATTGAACAGTTAGCCCGAACATTTATAATTGGAGGTGTCATTTGGCTGATGATATCTCATTACTCTTGTGATGGAGGGGGGACCTGGCCATTTATAGAATCAGAGAAATCTTAACACAATATTCTGTAAAACCCACCCTTTCTGAAATAGTCCTATAGAATTTAAATTAAGCATTAATCCCTCTCACTTTTTTCATAGAATCATAGAATTCTAGGGCTGGAAGGAACCTCAGGAGGTCATCTAGTCCAGCCCCGTGCCTAAAGCAGGATCAACCCCAACTAAATCATTCCAGCCAAGACTTTGTCAAGCCAGGACTTAAAAACCTCTAGGGATGGAGCTTCTGCCACCCCTCTTGATAACTCATTCCGGTGTTTCACCCTTCTCCTGGTGAAACAGTTTTTCCTAATATCCAGCCTACTCCTCTCCCTCTGTAACTTCAGACCACTGCTACTTGTTCTGCCATCTGTCACTAATGAGAGCAGTCTCTCTCCATCCTCTGTAGAGCTCCCTTTCAGGAAGCTGAAGGCTGCTATCAAATCACCCCTCACTCTCCTCTTCTGAAAACTAAATAAGCCCAAGTCTCTCCTCTTAGCTCATGAGCCCCAGCCCCTTAATTATTTTTGTTGCCCGCTGCTGAACCCACTCCAGTGTGTCCACATCTTTCTATATGGGGGGGCAGGGGTAGCAAACTGGATGCAATACCACAGATGTGGCCTCACCGGTGCCGAGTACCGGCAGCAGCAGATGTCAGTCTTGCTGATTGGTTTCCCAGTGGAGGAGAAATCAGTGAGTATAATCTTAGTGTAACTCATTTATTTACATTAGTCTTCAAGGTCGGCAGTGAAACAACCTGCAGGCAATGACTTCTTTCGGAAATCTCATCCAAAACAGGAATGCCCTGTTCCCACGAACCAAGTCGGTCTTCAGAAATTCTCTCTCCTAGGTTAGGCAGACAGCCAACTCTCCAGCTGTTCAGAAAAGCTTCCCCCCTACTCTCAAAAAACAGAAACCCCACTATACCCCACCACAAAGCTAACAACACCACCGCATTTCTTCCAAAACTGATCAGTGTTGATGCTAAAAATAGAAAAAATAAAAAATTGGAACATCATGAGGAATGGTGCCATCTACTGACTCCAACTAGAATAGTACTAATAGGATTACAATAAATTACTTTAAAATCCAATTGAATTTGATAGAAAATAACTTGCTGTAGATTTGTGAACCATCTTATAGAATGCTAAGACATTTTTGTAAGCTACAAGATGTCTCCAAACCCTTTAGGAAGTGATCATTTTCCAGTCTACTTTTCCACAAAGGCCTGGAAGAAGTGTGCTCTTTTATGAAATATTCTGACTTCCTCAGAATCTTACCAGTATTTTAGTATATAACTAAAGCATACATATGTCTTTCCCAGTTCATAATATTACTTGATCTTGGTTCTGGCTAATTAACGGTGCCTGCCTCTGCTGGCACAATGAAAGCACTGGCTCTGAGCACATGCCCACCAGCCAGGATGCTCTTTGATTAACCATCAGAAGGCTCTCAGCAAAGGGCACTCAACTCTAGAGCTACTTCTGTGCTCCTGACCCTCTTGGCTTGATAGACTGCACCTGATGTTAGACCCATCTATTTCCTTGGGTTCTTGAGATGTATATGAGCTAAGCAGGCTATGAAAAGATTTTAAAATGTTGATACTTAAGGGTTGGTGGGTAGAAGAGAGTTCATTATACATTTGTTTCTCTTGTAATCTTTATCACTATTTTAATTTACGTACTTAGATTGGTGATAGGTGCACGTATTTAGAAATCTAAACGAACAGTCAAAAGTTATCTTATACATGGTTGTTGTCTAAACTTGGTGTACTGAAACCTGGATAATCACTATTTACCAGGGGCCCAGACCCACAGTGGCCTGAGATAGAAAACAGGCAGGGTTGGATTTCCCAGTTCCAGAAAGCCTCCAGTATGTTTTTATCCATCATGTTGAGACAACTTCAGATTTTATGTTCTTCTCCTGACTCTTGACTATTTTTCAGTGAACATTTATTGAACACAAATTCTTCTGGCTGTCCCTTCTAAGATAAGGGAAACTGCTATTACAATTTTATGTTCCATTATTCTACTGGTAGAAGGCTTTAATCTAGCAGTAATTTTGCCTGATGCTTTATGTGAAAAAATAAAAATAAAAACAAACCCTCAGACTTGAGAGAATTTAGGGGATTGGTGTGGACCAGCATTATATCCACAATTTTTGGTGAACCCAAACTGCTTTTTGATGTAGTTAAAATCTGTTTTTTTCCACGCCAGCTTCTTAAGTGTTTCAGAAGTACTTTGAAATACTATCCCTGCAGTGTACATGGCAGAGGGGCAGGCTGTAAGGAGAAGATGGTTATGCTATGCTTTCACATATTCTAAAGGTGAATGCCTCTCCCGTCACTCTCATAGTGCACAGCACAGGTGTTTTCAGAGGGATGGCATCACAGCTTCATGACAAACTATTGGTATTCCATGATACAAAGGGTGACTGATCCAAAATGGAAATAAATATCTGGTACACAGACACTGTTTTTGTTCTATCAATGTTCATAAATAGTCCCTACCACTTCCCTTCCTCGTTTAGCGCCTGCACCATTTTCGCTAGCTTTTCCTCATCTTCCTCAATGATAACCATATCAGCCATGAACCCCAGGTTGTTAATTCTTATCCAGTGTACAGATATCCCTTCTACCTCTTCCCTGATCTTGTCCATCTCTCTCTCTAGATGCGTGATGAAAATACTTGAAAATCTCCTTGTCTCATACCTCTACTTGTTTTAAACCAACTTCCCAATTCCTCACATGTTCTCACCACTGCCTCCCCATTGTCATTGATATCCTTGAACTACCGTGTCAACCTGCTATCCACTCCGTACGACTCCAGCACCGCTCAAGTCACTTTCTGATCTAGTGCCTTCCTTTCTTTCTATGATGTATTACATAGCTGGTGTATTTCCTGAATCATACTTTCTCCACCATATTTAATCTCTCCTGTGATCTTATCATCATTTCCAGGGCTCTTGCTGTTCTTCAGTTGTTTCACTGCTCTTTTTACTTCCTCCTTCAAAATATTGGCCTTGCTCTCAATGGTCAGTGCAGATATCTCAGTTCTTTGATCAGTCTCTCTAGGACATTCGGGTCCAACTGTGCTTTGTATAGCTTGGTACAATAGCTTGTCTTTGGAGAAAAGGAAATAGGAAGGAAGATCGGTGTAACTAGAGAATGCAGAAAAGTTCACGTATCTGGGGTGCAACATGAGGTATGACCTAGACTGTAAGAAGGAAATAGTGACTAGAACAGTGAAAGCAAGAGCGAGTTTGAAGGCGGTGGATCTGCAAAAGCAAAGTGATTAGCTTGGGAATGAAGCTGAGCACCTTGAAAATGCGTGCATTCAGCAGCATGTTGTACGGATGTGAGACATGGGTGATAACAAAAGATCTGAAGAGAAGAATAATGGCATTCACGCTGAGTTGTTATAGAAAGATGCCGAGAATAGGATGGATGCAGAAGGTCACCAATGAGGAATTGTAGAGAAAGATGCAGCCAAAAGAGAACCTACTTCAGTAGTTATACAACACAAGTTGCAGCCATTTGGGCATATTTTCAGAATGAACAACAAACAGAAAAATCAAGACCCTGGTATTTGGCATAATGGACAGTTCGAATAGGAGAGGCAGACCCCACAGAGAACAGGTGAATAATATAGTAGATTGGTGCAGAAACTAAGCCACTCTGCACTGGACAGGGACAGATGGAAGGAAATAGAGAGAGAGGCATCAGACACCAACGGGCGCTGAGCCCATGGTTGTTGTTGATAATGACAGACATGAATGAGGCAGATTTGGGGTTTTGAGCTGTCCTCTTTGCCAGTATTAAGTTAAGTGATGAGTGAGGCTCATATAAGCAACAAGGCTAAGGAAAGTGCAATACAAGCAAAATCAAAATTAAACCATAGAACTGTATCAATGAAAAGGACCTCAAAAGGTCATTTAGTCCAGTCCCTGGCATTCATAGCAGGCTTAAGTATGAGCTAGACCATCCCTGTCAGGTATTTGTCTAATCTCCTCTAAAATATCTCCAATGATGTTTGTTCCACAATCTCCTAGGAAATTTATTCCAGTGCTCAACCACTGAGACAGTTAGAAAGTTTCTCCTGATGTCCGAACTAAAGTGACCTTGCTGCAATTTAAGACCATTGTTTCTTGTCCTATATACACAGGGTAATGAGAACAATTTTCTCTCTCCTCCTTGTTACAACCTTTTATGTACTTAAAAACTTGGTCTTCTCTTCTCCACACTAAACAAATCCATTTTACCCCAATCTTTCCTCATAGATAAGGTTTTCTAGCTCTTTAATAATCTCTATGTTCTTCTCTGGACCGTCTCCAATTTATCCCCATACTTCCCGAAATCTGGGTCCCAGAACTGGACTTAATACTCCAGTTGAGTCCTAATCAGCAGGGAGTACACAGGAGAAAGACTTCATATGTCTTCCTTACAACACTCCTGTTAATACATCCCAGAATGATGTTTGCTCTTTTTTGCAAGAATGTCACAACAGAGCTGTTGACTCATATTTAGCCTGAGATCCACTGTGACCCTCGGACCCTTTTCTATACTACTCCTCCCTAGTCAGTCATTTCTTCTTTGGTGTGTATACAACTGATAGTTCCCTCCTCAGTGGAGTACTTTGCATTTGTTCTTATTGAATTTCATCCAATTTACCACAGACCATTTCTCCAGTTTGTTCAACTCTTTTTAAGTTTTAATCCTCACCTCCAAAGTACTTGCAACCTCTCCCAGCTTGGTATCGTCTGCAAACTTTAAATGTACTCTCCATGCCATTAACTAAGTCACTGATGAAGATATTGATCAGAACTGCACCAAGAACCGATCCTTGTGGGGTCCCTGGTTTTTATGGCCTTCCAGCTTGACTGTGCATACTGACAGCTACTGTCTGGGAATGGTTTTCCAACAGTTATGCATCCACCTTATACCAGCACCATCTAGATTTCATTCCCCTACTTTGTTCATGTCAAAGTCATGAGAGACACTATCAGAAGTTTTACTAAAGTCAAGATATGTATGCTGCTTCTGCTGTATTTGCTTTACACAAAGCTTGTTACTCGCTCAAAGAAAGCTATTAGGTGGTTTGACATGATTTGTTTTTAACAAATTCATGCTGTTATTTATTACCTTATTATCTCCTAGGTGTCTGCAAACTGTTTAATTATTTGCTCCATTATCTTTTCAGGTACTGACGATAAGCTGACTGGTCTGTTTTTTCTCAGGCTACGTCTACACTAGTCTAAATCTTCAAAATGGCCATGCAAATGACCATTTTGAAGACTACTAATGAGGTGCTGAAATACATATCCAGCGCCTCACTAGCATGCTGCCAGCCGTGGCATTTCAAAATTGCCACGGCTCACTGCCGCATGGCTCATCCAGACAGGGCTCCTTTTCGAAAGGACCCCACTAACTTCGAAATCCCCTTGTTCCTATCAGCAGATAGGGATTAGGGGATTTCAAAGTTGGCAGGGTCCTTTCAAAAAGGAGCCCTGTCTGGACGAGCCATGCGGCAGTGAGCTGCAGAAATTTCAAACTGCTGCGACCAGCGCCATGCTAGTGAGGCGCTGAATATGTATTTCAGCGCCTCATTAGTAATGGTCATTTGCATGGCCATTTTGAAGATTTGGGCTAGTGTAGACACGGCCTCAGAGTTTCTCCCCTTTTCCTTTTTTGAAGCTGCATTCTAAAATACTGCAAGTAGCATATCTTTGAACTGTGTGGGAGTCCATGTATCATACCACCTCTCAGATACTCATATGGGCCCAGTCACCCCATTGTACTTGGGGGAAATTGAGCTGTAGGAGGGCTAGGGCCCAGACCCTCAGAGGCATTTAGGTGCCTACATTCCCCTTGATGAAAACAGGAATTAACCACCTAAATATATTTGAAGCTCTGGGCCTAAGTCCTTTCTCCAAGGTCCCATTGGAAGTCTGTAGTAGTGCATGGGATTAAACCTGGATCCCCAGGCCCCAAGCTAGCACACTAACCCTAGAAAGCATATACCCTCGCACACGGGTGGATAAAATATGGCATGATGTGCAGAGACACAGGCACTGGCCCAGCAGCTGGCTGCTTTGAGTGGTGTTTGGGGCTGCAGCAACCAGGGAGCCTGCCTGAGGGAGCTGCCTACGATAAACATCTCCTAGCCCGAGCCTTCATCTGACACCCTACTCCTTTCCAAATCTGAAGCCCCTCTCCCAACCCACCACCCCTTCCTGCCCTAGGTCATAACCTTGTCCTTCACTCAAACTCCCTCCCAGACCCCATACCGCATCCTGCACCCCAATCCCCTTCACTGAGCTCCCTTTTGCATCCAGCCTCCATCCCAGACCTCATACTCTCTTCACTAACATTGAAGAAAAGTGCAGCCCGTGACCATTTATCAAATTCTTGGAGCCCCTGCCACCGCCCCAGGCAAGTCAACAAAGTCTTAGGGCCCCTGGGTAAGGTGGGGGCAGTGTGGCTCCATGCTCCTGGAAGGGGTGGGACCTCCAGTAGAAGGGGCAGGGCCAGGGCCAGAAAGTCAACCTTTAGCACTGCCCAGACTGCATCACACCTCTCTACCCCTGTCTTCAGCGCCACCCAGAGTGTGCTGCCTGGGGCTCCGGCAGTGAATTAAAAGGCCCAGGGCTCCAGCTGCTGCGGCCGCCACCATACCGGCAATGGCAGCCAGGAGCCTCAGGCCCTTTTAAATCACCAGGCCCTGGGGCAATTGAGCCCTCTGCC
This sequence comes from Carettochelys insculpta, assembly GCF_033958435.1. Taxonomy (NCBI): domain Eukaryota; kingdom Metazoa; phylum Chordata; order Testudines; family Carettochelyidae; genus Carettochelys; species Carettochelys insculpta. The sequence continues at coordinate 97,436,990 of NC_134139.1, forward strand.
TCACTCCACCGTGTTGGTGGGCCATCCCTCATGAAATATTATTGCCCACCTCTGTCCTGGGAAAGATTATTGGACCTCATCTCTTAGGCAACATTCTCACACTGTTTCTCTCCTCAGTAAATCCCAACTGTCAAAACCTTTATGCTGGTTCTGCCTTCCCCAAACTTCTTCAGTTTTGTTGGTTTGTAGCATAAAGTTCACTCAACATGTTGTGGGGTTTTCTTATTAAATAACTGTTTAAAACTGTTTGGACCCTTCTGGTTCAAAATTTGAACAATTCTAATCTAGTAATTGCTCAGAGATTAGCTCAGATTTTGAGGAACCTGTGATACAGCCATGTCAATCAAGCTATTTTTCATAATGAGAAACTTAGCGGTAAGCAAATTAAACAGCATTGGGGCTTTCAAGGAGGAACACATTGTATTTTAGAAGGATTTTGGAGGCTTGACCAAGATGCTGCTATTGGAGTGTTTATATGAAATTCAATAGAAGGTGGTTGATAGTTATTAATCCCATGGAGTGTTTGTGTAGCTACACAGAGTGGTCACTGAGTACACAATTTTAAAATGTAACCTGCGCCCTTGGACCTTTTCCACTTAAATCAATGGGAGCTGTCTACTGTTCTCGCAGGAACAGTGGAAATAAAGACCTGTTAAGGCTGTGCTCTCCTCCCTCCTCTATGATTTACTCCTAAAATGTTGGAGAGCAGGTGTTGTCCCACATGACATGAAGGATGCAAACATCATCACTCTCTATAAAAACAAAGGCGACAAGGGTGACTGCAACAACTACAGAGGCATCTCACGACTGAGCATCACAGGCAAAGCATTTGCCCAAGTCATTCTCAAATGCCTGCAAAAACTCGCAGATCGAGTTTAACCAGAAACACAGTCTGGCTTCAGGGCTGGCCGGTCAACAATGGACATGATTTTCTCACTTTGACAACTACAGGAAAAATGCAAAGAACAAGGAAAGTCGTTATTCATAGTATTTGTTGATTGAACGAAGGCTTTTGACACAGTCAGTACATCAGGACTATACATAGTATTAACCAAGAATGGCTGCCCACTGACCCGACTCAAGCTCATAACACCCTTCCACAGAAACATGAAAGCAACAGTACAATATGATGGATCTATATCGGAACCGTTGCAATGAACAGCAGAGTCAAAAAAGGGTGTGTCCTTGCCCCTACCCTGTTTGGCATATTCTTCTCAGTTCTACTAAATTGCACATTTCAAAATTCACACAGCGATGTATTTCTCCATACAAGATTAGATGGCTCTCTCTAAAACCTGGCAAGACTCAAGGCCAAAACTAAGGTCAAGAAAGTCCTCATTAGGGAACTCCTCTTCACAGATGATGCAGCTCTCATTACTCATAATGAAGACATGCTACAGTCACTGATGGATTCTCTATCCAAAGCCTGCAAGTTGCTTTCCCTTGACATAAGCATGAAGACAACTGTTGTATTCACTCAAGGTATACCTCAGTGACCTAATGCCATTTGGGATAACAGCCCATTAGATGTGGTTCAACAATTCTGTTACCTTGGATCTACTGCCAACACAATATCCTATCCGTGGATGAAGAACTGAGCATCAGAATTGGGAAGCCAGCTACGATTTTTGGCAGACTTACAAAATGAGCATGGAACACTCCTAAGATGACAGTGAAAACAAAGATACTAATCTACCAGGCACGTGTATTGAGTATCCTGCTATATGGTTCTGAGGCATGGACCATCTACTCAAACCACAAGCAAAAAACTGAACAGCTTCCATCTTTGCTGCCTCCACAGAATTATGAATCTCATCTGGCAAGATGAAGTTTCAAATGCAGATGTCCTGTCAAGATCTGGCGTACCCAGCCTCATAGCAATCCTCAACAGCAGAAGACTACGATGGCTTGGTTATGTGAGAAGAATGGGTGACGAACGCCCTCCCAAAGAAATCCTCTTTGGAGAACTGTCATGTGGGTGGAGAACAAGACGAAGACCAAAGCTAAGATTCAAGGATACATGCAAAAACACCAGGAAAAAGTTCAACATTGATCCAAAATCCTGGGAATCTATATCATCAGGTCAAAATACCAGGCAACAATTGATATGACAGGGCACATCATCCTTCGATAATATATGTGCAAGCCACACAAAAGAACTTTGTCTGAGAAGGAAAAACTCTCAGACTCCAGAATTAGGAAATAGATTAACATGCAGTTATTGCAATAGACTGTGCAAACCCAATATTAGACGGATAAGCCATGAGAAAAGCTGCAGACTCAAACGCTGCCCATAGATCCCCACCGTTGCTGCTAACCACTGTCTCTCAAGACAAAAAGGGGCCATAGATAGAGAAACTTCACAGTGGCATGCACCTACACAACACTAATCATAAAAATAATTTTATGAATGCCTGCAATAGCTGGGGACTGGCCTACCTGGCCCAGGAGACCTCCTTCAGTTTACAGAATCAGTGTACAACACAATAGACAGAAATTAGGGAACATCTCAACTCACTGAAATCACATGGTCCATCTCAGGTGACCCTGAAAGAAGCACTGCACGCACAGACTATTTTCACGCTCTCTTAATCACAAACATGCACCATCTGTCTCTCTTCTAACCCGTGTACCTTTAGTCAGCAGTGTCCAACCAGGAGACCACAGAACAGGCACACTGCAGGAACAGTCTTTTTGCATCGCTCCATCCGACTCACCCTCCCAGGTGAGCTGACAGAATTGCTGGGCCCCTGATCAAGGTGTGTGTGGGGGAGGGGGGGTGTGGAGCGGGGTAGCTCTGCGCTCCCAGAAGGGACAGGGCCTCAGGCGGAAGGGAAGAAGTTGGGCAGCCAGCTGCCAATGCTGTGCCACGCTGCCCCCTGCAGCTTGCCCTCAGAGCTGCCCAGAGTGTGCTGCACAGTGGTCTGTTAGCACTTTGAAGGGCTGGTGGCTGGCACCTCGGTTCCTACTGAATCACTAGGCCCCAGAGCAGCTGTCCCCATTTATCCCCCTCTTTGGTGGGGCTGCACCCTTCAATCTTTTCCCTTACTTCTGCTTCCCCCAACTACCTATCTGGCCTTATTTAGCTAATTATCTCATTAACCCATCAATTGTCACCTAGCGTCTGTGATCTCTGCCAGTAAAAGGCCAATTGCTTCCCATTAAGGCTGCCAACTTTATTGGGCTGCAGCAACCTCAGTGCTCAGGGCGTCACGACTTGCACGCTGTCACAAGCTGGTGAGATTTTTCCTGTTCTATAATAGTTGCATTTTGCAGAACATCACAGTGAATTAGCTATGCTAATTCATGCCCACCCCTGTTGGGAAGGGGAGGGAGGAACGAGTACGGGCCACACCAGTGCTAAGATGTTGGTACTGTGTCTTGAATCCCACTCACTCTCTTTACTGTTCATCTCTGTGTGCTTATTTAGTATTTGCTCAGTTAAACCTTCACCTTGGTAGGCTCCAGTGGGTGCTACACTAGTGCAAACAGCACATTACATTTTGGTGTGGGCTTATTCTGGAGCTCTCTGCTCACAATGCAATTAAACGGTGCTAGCTGAAATAATTAACCTCTCGTAATCAACACATCTTTCTGACAACAACCCACATAGTCAGGGAAACTATAAATTGCACTGGATATTAATCCAACACCTGAAGCGCACTGGGGAATGACTGTGCATCTGTCTCCCATGAGCAGCACTTTTTTTTTTTTTTTTTTTTTTAACTAAGCTTAACAAAATGAATAATTACTCTCTCATTCGGTGATAAATAAGTATTGGAGTGAAAATGGAGTGGAGTTTTGTTAGATATTTGACCTACAATAATACAATATAATATTTCATTAAATAAAATGACTGGTACCAATTGAGGGTCCTAATTGTAATCTGCAGTCTCACCTGAGAGAACCAGCACTGATTCCCCATAATGGTTAATCAGTCACAGGGACAGTGGAATAATATACTACATAGAATTCAGTGGCCAAGTCGGGGAGGTATAGGAAGACCTTCCAGTCATATTTGGTGGCCATAAGAGGGCCCAGCTATATCACTTCGCAACATGTGCCTCAAGGAGGACAGGGATTCAGCAGGGAATTCCAGTTTCTCAGGTTTCTGATGGAGACTAGGATTCTACCCCCATCCTACTTTTAAAGTGAAGACCATTAGCATTGCAGTATGTTCACCAGCAGCCTAGATGAAAGATCTTTGAACCTAAAGTTATGACTCCTGGCTATTGCCAAACTTTTTAACTTTGGTTAAGAATTTTTGTTATGAGAGTATTTTGCAATTTTAAGTCAATTTTATGAGGCATATTTTAGTGAACATTTATAACCCTAGATATAAAAATTATTAGTTTAGCTATATGAAACACATTTCTTTCACTGTACGAGACACATGATGTATGCAGCATGCTCTTCTGGAAGGAGCAACTTTAAGGCCTTGTCAACATTGGGAGACTGATGGGATACCTCACAGAATAACCTATTCCATTTCTATGCTCTACTTTGAAAAAATTGTTCCCTTCACAAATGGGAGCAATTATTCTGGAACAGAGTCACATTTATTCTAGAACAGAATGACCACAGGGCAGGGAAACAATTTTTTACTAGAAATAGTAGAACAGTATATTCTGCTATAGCTCTGTTGGTCAAGTTCCTCATTTAGACAAATCCTTAAAAGTGTTAGAGGATAAGTCAGTGTTCGTATCCATTTTCTAAGACGACTCACATGGATAACAGTTACAGCCAATATGATTGATTTGCTATGCACTTATCTTTTTGCAACTGGACTAATCACTGGACGTCATTATACAAACATCACGTCTCTAGAACTGGATGGCTATGGACTCAGGCCTACACCTGGGAGCAAATGTTTAGATCTTAATTCACAGTCAGAGTCACTGTAGATGTCCTATATTGAAAAACAAAACATACTGAGTTTTGCAGAAGTACAGATTTGGGACTTGAAATCAACCCCCCTACATGTGTCAGTAGCTGGATCCAGTGACTTAATTTTCTGCCCATCCCATAGATAGAAAGTGTGGAGCTGTGTGCTGTGATTTGATCTGAGGTTTTTCTGGATGATGAACAGTTATAAAAATTAGAGGTCATCATCCTAGGCTGGTTTTCAGTTGGAAGTTTTTGTAGACTTTACCATCCCCCTAACCTGGCTAGACCTCTACAACAGTTAATTCCTCTAAGCACATGAAAATGGAAGCAGTTCAAGCGTGAGCAGCACTGACTAACAGAATAGAATATATATCTCTGGCAAAGGTTATTTTGTTTTATTTTTGGGTGATCACTGCATTATTTTTGTACACATCAGATTACGCAGTGTAGAAGGATCAACTAAATGACAGTGTTGTGCTTTAATACCTGTACGCTTAATCCCAGAATTTCTATTTATACAAGTGAACGCAGTTTAATCAGAAAAGAAGAGAATGCTCTTACCTAGGTTAATACTAATAACTTTTTAAAAAAGCCGCTATCCCCACGACTTGAGCTGTTTTGGACTAGACTTTAAACCCAAAGAAATGTATTTACTGCATATGCAAACACTTGCTCAAATCCTAAAAAGTACACTGTATAAATAAGAACATAAAAATGACAATACTGTGTCATATATCCTAATATTCTGTCTTTGACAGTGGCCAGGGCCAGATGCTTCAGAGGTAATGAACAGAACAGGGTACTACCACGTGAGCTATTCCAGCATGGGATTGCATCCCTAACCATCTTGGCTCCTCTAGGATTCATCTAATTATTTTTAATGAAATTACTTTTTTGACCTTCACAATATCCCCAGGCAATGAATTCTACAGGTTGACTGTTCATTATATGAATATAATGTTACGTCTATTTTAAAACTGATGCACATTAATTTCATTGAGTTCATGTGATTTTTGAAGGGACATAAAGCAAAACTTTCTTATTTATTTTATCCAGACCATTCATGATTCATAGACCTCCTCAGTCACAGCTTTTCTTAAGCTGAGTAGTTCCAGTCTATTTAAATCGCTCATACATGAATTGTAAAATTCCCATAATAATTTTTTTTGTTCTTTTCTGTATCACTCCAATTCTAATAGATATAAAGGTAGACAGACAGGTAGAAAGGGTGACCAGAACTACATGTATTAGTCTAGGAGTGGGTGTACCATGGCATTAGGATGTCTTCTGTCTCACTATCTATCCCTCTACTAATGGTTCCTAACATTTTGTTGATATTTTGACTGTTGCTGAACATTGACCGGATCTTTTCGAAAACTATCTACAATGACTTCAAGGTCTCTTTCACGAGTGCTAACAGCTAATTTAAACCTATTTATTTTATATGGACAATTGGCATTATTTTTTCCAATGTGCATTGCTTTGCACTTACATAGTGAGACGGTTACCCTACTCCAGGATAAAAAAGGGTTAAAACAGCCATGGGAGTGGGCTGGCCTGGGAGCCGGTTAGAATGAGACTAACCAATCAGGGTCCAGCTCATCCCTTATAAGGAGAGCTCCTGGAGAGGAGGGGCACACTCTTGCTCCAGCTCTGGCAGGAGAAGGACCTAGCTGCCTACGAGTGAGGTACCATGGATAGAGCAGTGCTAGGGAAGAGCAGGACGAGCCAGAGGAACTTCTGCCACAGTAATCCCAGGCTGAGGCCCAGAAACAAGGGCTCGAAGAGTACTGGGGCTGCCAGGAGGCAGCCAGAGTAGGTGAAGGCAGCATGTCCACACCCCTTTCTCTATGATGAGTGGCCATTTCAGACTGCAGTTTACCCGAGGCTGGGTCTTAGATGATAACTACCAGTGGGTCACTGGGGCAAGGTGGATATAGGGGATTGGGGTTCCTGAGGATGGGAACCGCAGAGTGTGGGAGGGACATGAGCCCTGATACAAGGCAGTGGAGAACAAGCAACAGGTAACAGTGGGTGAGAGATTGATTATACGAGTGTGCTCCAGTTCTGGGCTGCGCTAATTCCTGAACTGACGGTAAGAGGTACTGTGCTGGTGAGTCATGAATTTGCTGGAACTTATCAGTGACAAATTGCATCTGCCAGTTTGTTGTCCAGTCATCCAGTTAACTAAGATCCCTGTGAAAAATGTTAATCTACTTTGGATTTATCTTGAGTAACTTTGTATTTTCTATGACTCGTCACATCTCCGTTCACTCACTTTACCACATCATTTGTGAATATGTTTCACGTAGGCCCCAGCTCAGATCCTTGGAAGATCCTGTTATTTACCTCTCTCCATTGTGATAATGGACTGTTTATGCCTATTCTTTGTTCCTGAGCTATCAACCAGTTACTGACCCACATGAGAACCTTCCCTTTTAGCCTACGATCACTTACTTTGCTTCGTCACTATTTAAAGTCAGAGCTGATTAGGCTGCAAGAGAGTATTTTCCCTTAAGTCAGGGATGAGCAAATTTTTTGCATCGGACCCCACTCTTTGTCCCTGCAAGCAGAGGTCACCTGGAAGTGATGTGCCATGCTCTCATGGTGGCTGAGAGACAGAAGTTCCGTGAAAGACAGTCCCACCTGCACTAATAATGAAGTTCCCTCAATGAGAGCTGGAACCTCAAGAGATCAACTTGCAGAGGTCACAGTGGCTGGTGACAGCACAGGGCCATGGGCAACAAGAGTGGTAAAGTGAATAGTGGTACAGCGAATAACAATGGCTAGAGCAAGTGGTGAGTAGCAGGAGAAATGAGCAAGATGCCTTCCCATCTACTCCTTTTGGGGAAGTGAATTCACATGAAAGGACCTTTGAATTCTGAGTCTCCACTGACCAAGGAGAACAGTGCTTGGGGCGCGATAGAAAAAAAGGTGAAAAGCATGTTAAAGGGACATTTGTTTGTTGACTTTGCTCCAAAATGTTAGATTTGTGACTGGGAAACTTATGTAAATATGTAAAACATATATATGTATATAAATAGGCCAAGATTTTTAAAATGCATTTTTTCCAATATTGCCATCTCGTATTGTTGCCACCTTAAGAGGTCATTACCCTGGGAAGTTTCTGTAAACCATTTATTATAATTTTTACAGAACAATGGCCATACTGGGTCAGAACAAAGGTCCATCTAGCCCACTCTCCTGTCTTCCAACAGCGGCCAATGCCAGGTGTTTCAGAGGGAAAGGGGATGAAAAGAACAGGCAAAGATCATGTGATCCATATTCTACCATCCAGTCTGTTTCAGACAGAGGTTAGGGACACTCAGAAAATGGTGTTGCATCCCTGCCCATCTAAGAAATAGCCATGATGGACCTGCCCTTTAAGAAATTATCTAGTTCTTTGTTTTGTTTTGTCTTTTAACCCCGTTATAATTTTGGCTGTCTCAACATCCCCAGCAAAGAGTTCCACTGGCTGACTCCATGCTGTAGGAAGAAATACTTCCTTTTGGTTTTTTAAATGTGATGCTTATTAATTTCATTGGTGTCACTCCCCCTCATTCTTGTGTAATGTGAAGAATTAAATAACATTTCCTTATTCACATTCTTCACACTGTATCTCACTATATCCCCCTCAGTTTGTCTCTTATCCAAGCTGAAAAATCCCAGTAATTTTAATCTTTCCTTCTGTTTTACACCCCCAATAATTTTAGTAGCTCTTCTCTGTACCTTTTCCAATTCCAGTGTGTGTGTGTGTGTGTGTGTGTGTGTGTGTGTGTGTGTGTGTGTGTGTGTGTATTGGCCGTGTCTACACGTGCACACTACTTCGAAGTAGCGGCGCCAACTTCAAAATAGTGCCCGTCACGGCTACACGTGTTGGGTGCTATTTCGAAGTTGAAATCGACGTTAGGCGGCGAGACGTCGAAGTCGCTAACCCCATGAGGAGATGGGAATAGTGCCCTACTTCGAAGTTGAACGTCGAAGTAGGGCACATGTAGACAATCTGTGTCCCGCAACATCGAAATAGCGGGGTCCGCCATGGTGGCCATCAGCTGAGGGGTTGAGAGACGCTCTCTCTCCAGCCCCTGCGGGGCTCTATGGTCACCGTGTGCAGCAGCCCTTAGACCAGGGCTTCTGGCTGCTGCTGCTGCAGCTGGGGATCCATGCTGCATGCACAGGGTCTGCAACCAGTTGTCGGCTCTGTGTATCTTGTGTTGTTTAGTGCAACTGTGTCTGGGAGGGGCCCTTTAAGGGAGCGGCTTGCTGTTGAGTACGCCCTGTGACCCTGTCTGCAGCTGTTCCAGGAACCCTTATTTCGATGTATGCTACTCTGGCGTGTAGACGTTCCCTCGCAGCGCCTATTTCGATGTGGTGCTGCCCAACATCGAAGTTGAACGTCAACGTTGCCAGCCCTGGAGGACGTGTAGACGTTATTCATTGAAATAGACTATTTCGATGTCGCTACATCGAAATAAGCTACTTCGATGTAGCGTCCACGTGTAGACATAGCCATTGAGTGCAGGGGGAACCATGCAAAATGGGGCATGGGTGGGGCTGAAGGATATGGGCTCTGGTAGGGAGTTGGGGGAGAGGACTTGAGTCAAGCAGGGGGTTGGACATGGTAGGGCCTTGTGGTGCTGGATGGGAGGCAGGTGCTCACCCCTGGCAACTCCGTGCAAGACATTCCCAATCTGCTGACCCCTCTGGAGGCCAGGTAGCTTTGCTGCAGGGTACATGCCTTCTTCAGGCACCAGTCCCTGCAGCTCCCTTTGTCCATGGTTTCCAGTCAATGAACTGGGAGTCACAGTCAGGGCTTGGGAAGGGAGGGGTGGAGGCAGCATGCAGGCAGAGCTGCCTGGCTGTACCTCCACCAGCAGGGACAGGGAGCCAGTTATATATGGATAGATACCTATCTCACAGAGTTGGAAGGGACCTTGACAGGTCAGGGAGTTCAGTCCCCTGCACTCACAGCAGGACCAAACACTGTCCCTGACAGATTTCTTTTTTAACCTATTTGTCCCCATCCGTAAATAGCCCTATCAAGGATTGAGCTCACAACCCTGGGTTAGCAGGCCAATGCTCAAACCACTGAGCTACCCCTCCCCCTAGCCAGCTGGAGAATTTCCTAATAATAGTGTCCTGATGTACAGCATATCCTTTTAACAGCATCCATGGGAGTCGCTGGCTTTTCCCCATAGGAAACCCTATTAGTAGAGATACCAAAGACAGAATGCACATGGAGTCTGAACTATTGACACCACTGCAAGAGGACGTCCAGGGCAAGACAGGAGAAAGTTAACAGTGGCATGGAGGGTTAAATGTTACCAGTATCTTCCTTCAAAGTAAGACAGCAAAACCAGTAAGTTCTGTAAAATCAGCAAGTTAAATGTTGCTCTATTAACAATGTCTCTAAAACCACAGGAAGTCTTGCACACAGTTCTGTTTGACAGGATGAAAAGAGTTTGCACATAGGTTACCTAAAAGCAGAAGGAATTGGGTAATTCTGTTATTTGTTTACAGACAAAGGTTCAAGAAGCAGAACAGTTGAGCAATTGTTCCTTCCTCTCCACACACTACTGCTAGATGATAGAACTCAGGATTTCTGCTGTGTTTTGAACCTGAGGGAAGGACACATACTAGGATCCCAGTTCATTTGTCTCAATGTGAACATAACTGCTCAGTGAGAACCCTCTAAAAAAATTCTGCCTCTAACCATGGTCGTGGTGCTATAAAAGAGTAGACTTTGACTTCAGTGAAATAACAGCAGCAAAGGGAATTTGAGCTATGATAATTTTTCACTTTATATTACTACATCATCCTGTTTTAAAGTTAGTTAACTTCGGGTGCGTCTACATTAGGAACCAACTTCCAAGTTAGGAGCTACTTCAAAGTAGCCTGCAGACAGTCTACACCCATTTTCCCTTACTTCAAAGTTAACTTTGAAGTAGGGAGCCCAACTTCGAAGTTCTTACTCCATTCCCGGAAATGGAGTAGTGCCCTACTTCGAAGTTTAACTTCAAAGTAGAATGTGTGTAGATGCTCAACTTCCAAGTTATTTTTGTAGCATAGACACAGCCTAAGTGTTGTGGTGCAATGTCATTACCTAAAAATAAATAAATAAAACCCAAGAGACCTGCACTGCATGCTCTTTTTGATGACTTAGCATGCATCTAAAATGAGTCAGAGATTTAGTCAGACCATGCCTTTGTTTGAACATGGTTTCAGGCTCTATGTACAGAAGGCCCAATAGTTGGAATCTGTTTGGCCGAACAAATTCTATTGTATGTTAGACACTGAGTCTCATGATTGTCTGTAAGTTTTGTGACTGGGCTAGATAAAACCTAAAACCAGGCGCCATAGGTTGATGTAGTTATAACAAAAACAAAACACCAAACAAACCCAAAACCCCCCACCAAAACAGCTACCCTGGCAAACACTGCAAATGTACAGTCTGTCACTTGACTAAAATCAGGAGAGCAAAGTACACAGATATCTCTTTGGAGGGCTGGGATTTTAATTTTGGATAGCAATCATGCGAAAAGTGAGTATGCTTACTATTATGAGGAAAACATGGTGGATTATCTAGCACCTAAAGACCAAGATCTTCATTTTTTTTCCTATTACTGAAAATACTAATTCAATGATGCATTCATTAGGACTGCCAAGTGGTTAAAATTAACTGTGATTAATTGTGCTATTAATTGTATTGTTAGAGTATCATTTATTTAAATATTTTGGATGCTTTCTATATTTTCAAATATTTATTTAAATTACAAGGGAGAATGTAAATTGTACAGTGCTTCCTTTATATTTTTGATTACAAATATTTACACTAAAAATAAAAAAAAAGTTTTTCAATTCCTCTCTGACATGTATTGTAGTGCAATCTCTTTATATGGCAGCTGAACTTACAAATGTAGACTTCTGTACACAAAAATAACTGCATGCAAAAATACAACAAATGCAAAAATTTAGACCTTCAAGTCTATTCAGTCCTACTTTTTGTTCAGCTAATTGCTCAGACGAACAAGTCTATTTACATTTGCAGGAGATAATGTTGTCTGCTTCTCATGTCACCTGACAGTAAGAACAGGTGATTACATGGCACTGTTGTACCCAGCATTGCAAGATACTTATGTGTCACTGTGTTAAGGTTGCATATGTCCCTTTAAGCTTCAATCACCATTCCAGAGGACATACATCCATGAAGAGGACAGGCTCTGCTCCATAACACTCTAAAGCAGTGCAGACCAATGCTTGTTCATTTTCATCATCTGAGTCAACTGTCCCCAGCAGAATGTTAATTCTTCTTTTCTTTGGGTTCAGTTTCTATAGTTTTGGCATTTGGAATGTTGCTCTTCTAAGACTTCAGAAACAGTACTCTACACTTCCTCCCTCTAAGATTCTGGAAGGTATGTTAGATTCTTAAACGTTGGGTCAGGTGCTTGTAATCTATCTTTAGCAATCTCCCATTGATACCTTGTTGTGCTTTGTCAATTCCACTATGAAAGTGTGCTTAAAAAGCACACTTACTGGGTCATCATCCAAGACTGCTCTAACATGAAATATATGTCAGTATGTGGGTGAAACAGGTCAGGAGACACACAATTGTCCCCCAAAGATTTCAGTCATAAATTTAATTAACATACTCTTTTAAAATGAGCATCATCAGCATGGAAGCATATTCTCTGCATTGATGCCAAGGCATGAAGAGGCATAAGAATGTTTAGCATATCTGCCATGTAAACGCCCTGAATTGCTGGCTACGAAAGTGAATACCTGTTCTCATTGTCAGGTGACATTAGAAATAAGAAACATTTACATTTATGGGAGATAATTCTGACCAACCTTGGTTAACTATGTGACTGCCTGACAAAGAAGTAGGTTTGAGTGGATTTATAGGTTCTAAAGCTTTACATTGTTTTGTTTTGTTTCATTTTTCCTGAGTGCGATTATGTAACATAAAAAAAATCCACATTTTTATTTTCATTTGCACAAAGACATTACTCATAATTGCACTGTACAAATTTTTTTCAAGTAAGATAGTGCAATCAAAACAATATAACGGAATCACTTTACACTGTACAGGCTGCATTCTGTGTTGTCACTTAAATCAATATTTTAAAAATGTAGAAAAACATCCAAAATATTTAAATTGACATTCCGTTTTAAGTGTGACAAAAACTGATTATTCACAATTTATTTTTTTAAATCACAATTAATTTTGAGCTAATTGCAATTAACTAACAACCCTAGTAGTTACTTCTGCTGGAAAAACAGAGCAGTTGCATGACATTCACCCTCAACTATCAGATGCAAGTAATTCATTTCTAGCATGGGCAGAGCAGACAGTGTGTAAATAAATAAATATGCCCCCTCCCCATTTTGGGTAGTGAGATTTTTAGAAGAAAAAAAACCTCACATGTACAAAGAGGCCAGTAATTATCAGGTGAAAGAAGAAAAAGGACTAGGAAATACGAAAGTCATGGCCTTGGGCGACCTCTCAAATCTTTTTCATCAGGCTGTGGAAAATTAAAAAATCTCCTCCTGTTATCTTTGGAAAGGTCACCAGTTAATGAAGGCAAGGCACTATGTACTGATGAGAGCTGAGATTGAACTGTACTGTTCTACCACAATCAAAACACAAAATTTATCTCTTCACAGGAAGGCGCTTGCTTGCCATGTATTATTTTAAAGCACAGGGGAGATAATGCATGAAGTTGGCATCTTTTGAAAGTTCTTGTCACAGCAGAATTTAAGTTTATGAAGCTCCTGATAACCACTTCAGTATTTGCTCTCCACATCCCCTTTGCAGACACTGTACCATGTGAGTCAGGAGCCGTTAAACTGACAAAATAGTAAGAGCCATAGATCGATGTTTCGAATATGCATCCTGGAGTTACAAGAGATGCACCCAAGAATGAGCTCAATTTCTGACATAGCAATATGCACTGCATCTTTTACTGCTTCTCCACTCCTTGTCGTTCCCGCCTCAACTTTTATCTAAGGATGACAAGAGGAACTGTTTAACTCAGGAGGCATTTATTGAAACACCTAATCCTTCCTTTATATTTTCTCTGGGCACATGGTGTGTTTTGCTGATTTAGAAGAAAAAAAAAAGCATACCCTAGAAGAGCTGAAAATAATGCTCTGACTGTTTGCTAATAATGAAATGTGCAAAGTATAAAGAGCCAGAAACTGCTCCAAAACTGGTACAGGTATAGTAACTCAGTGCTGTAGTCAGATTCACATGTATGACACTGAGGGTGGGATTTAGCTCACAGCTTTTACCCCAAGAATGAGGCCAGTGGTTCTCAAGCTGTGGGTCAGAACACAAAAATGGGTGGCAACCCCATTTTAATGGGGTCACAAGGGCTGGCTCAGACCTGCTGAAGTCAGAGTCCTGCCTGGGGCTGAAGCCAAAGCCAAAGCCGGTTAGCAGAGCCCTGCCTGGGCTTTGTTCCCTCCAACCTGGGCCCATGGGGCTTGGGCAGGCTCAGGCTTCTGTCCCTTCTGGTGTTGTGTAACAATTTTTGGTGTCAGAAGGGGTTAATGGTGCAATGAAGTTTGAGAATTGCACTAATAGACAAACAAGATAATTGGACATGGCAGTCATAGTATACAAGGAATAATGTACCTAGGAGAGATTCAATGGTGGGAAGCTCAGAACAGTGATGATGGATTTGTACTGGTCTGGCATCAAGCCCACCACCTTCAATTGGCTCAGGGTGGGTGAAAACTTGCACCTGCACAGAACCCTGTGGAATCCAGTGAGGTCATACCTCCATGGAATGGACTGCAAGTGATGGTTCTAGTGACTAATCCACCAAGAAAAGCAGTAGGTCCTCCATCTTTGAATGTCTTCAAATCCTGACTGGGCATCCGAACTGGAGGAGATTCCCTCCTTCAGACAAACACAAAGTTATTGACCTCAGTGCCTGGACAACTGGATGAAGCATAAGCAGTCTGCAATGTACAAGAGATCAGACTCTGACCATTCTGGCCATAAAACTCATTGAGAAGGTTTGATGTTTTCCACTTTAAATGAAGCTAATATTTGAGGTATACTAAGCTCAACAAAGGAATCAGATGGTTAGAAAGTAGATATGATTCTTGATGCTGAATCAAGCATACATAAATATTTTAAAATTAGAATCAGAGAAATTTAGGCATTAACACGATTTCTCTCATTTCTGAATTAACAGCACTACATTTTTATATTTAGTTATATGGGAGTCATGCTAGTGGAGTCCTGGGTATCTAACAAGACTGTAAGTAAAGAAAATCCCATCAGTTTAGAATTTCTTTGGGTCACTTTCCTCTCCATTCCCTTGGGTTTGTCTGGGGACTGAACAACTTGCTAGACCCTTATAAACCCAACAGACCCCGGTCATCAGTAGGAAGGACTGACCCTGTGATCTTAGGGGCTAAAGCTATGTCCTACTACAGCACGAGCCAAACTTCAACTGACTCTCAGTGAGGCAACAAAGCAAACTTCACTCTCCCTTGTGAGTGGTCTCTGCCTCTGGGTTACACCCAGGTAGCAGGGAAGGGAATATTCACTGTGCCATTTTACTTAGTGAAGCCAGGAAGCGTTCTTGAAGGGAAAAGGTATAATCTTCAGGCCTTCCCTCTCCCAGGCCCTCAAGTCTCTTCTACGCCAGGAATCCTTCATAGCACAAGTGTGTCTGAGAACATGTGATGTGAAGTTGCAGTGAGATGCTCCCGATTTCCATTATGTCCCCATTTCCTGGGATAGTGTCACATTTCTTATTCTATGCTTAATCTAAGAGACCATCCCTTTCGGGTTTCCATGTGCATCCTTTTCCTCTACCAGAAGAGCTAGTTTGTCGAAGAAGGTTCAGCAAATGTCTTCAGTTTTGAAAAACAATTTTAGGGGGGTTGAGTTTGCAAATAGCCCTTGCTTGAAAAATACTACATTTGGTTTAGTTGAATCAACTGAGAGGCACATGAGGACCTTAAGCAGTTACAAGGATGGAAGTTTGCCTGTAAAAGGGACTGTTTGAACCTGAGCTACTTTTGAGGAAGTTTTATAGAAAGTGTGTGTGATGGGCCTCAGAAATCACAAGCTTAGTTTTTTTTAAGTTGCTCTTTGTTTTGCTAGGTTTTTTTTTTTTCAAATCAAAGCTGAGAGTCCGATGTAAACATAGGTATCCAGAAAGGGTGGGGGTTGGGCTTTGACTAAATATCATGAGATTCATGATAAAATCAGGAGAGCTAATAATACTGCTCTTAAAGCAATCCAAGGTTTTGGGAAATAACAAATATTTGGTTAAAAGTCTCTAGGCGTTATGACAATTTTCTCATCCTAGTGTTAATACCTGTATTTAATGTGTGCATCCCATCAGCAGGCTGTCCGAGTCTTGGGTTATCAGCTGGGGCGACAGTGTTTATTTATTTATTTATTTATAAAGAGGGCAAAGGAGGGTACACAACCAAAGATAAATCTGAGATGACTTTGTGAAGCAGGTAACACATTGCCATACGGCACAAAATGTTATGTTTGGACCCTCTTTTCAGCATTTTGATAGCAAAAACAAACATACAGGAGATGGGGAGAAACCCAAACAAGAAGATGGCAAGAGCACTATCTTTGACATAAACATTGTGCTTATATGACCATCATCCCATATTCATTCAGGTGCTATCTAAGTAATATGGTGACTGCTGCTTTTGAATGCCTGTAAAACAGAAAATAGCATAGCTGGATTCCATTCACCACACAAATGTTTTATGATATCCCAGAAAGCTAATGGTATGACAAATGCAGGATGTCAAACACTGGTTGCACAGCTATTCATTGTTCTGTTGTCTTTAACAGAGCCCAAACCTATGACAGACTAGAAGATGTAGTTATGTTAGCAACACATGGAATAGCAAACTGAGCAGATTACCGCTGCAAAGGCATGCCGAGGAAAACAAGAGATATTTTCTACAAAAGGTCCCAGTGAAGAGTTCTGTCTTTTACAGGTTAGAACAGATTCAGCAAAGGTGCTTTAAAATAATTTAACTGCTAAATTTAAAACCCAGGATTGAAACGTTTTTATTAAAATTTCTCATTTTTATGGGAAGAAAAGGTGAAGTAACCAGCATTACACAGAGTACTGCTGTAAAGGGGAAAACAATCTTTCCCACATTGTAAGTGCTCAGTATTCCTCTGAGGGGAGAAGGAATTGTATCATGAACAGAACATTTCTTGGTGACTCTCCTCTTCTGTTGATGGCTGCTTTTCTGGACACATAGTCTGAGCTTTTCACTGTCACCCTGGCTCTTGCTGAGATGAATCATACACCCTTTGCATGCTGAGTGTCCTCAGGCAACATATCACATGAAAACCCAGTCACAGTGCAGTCACAGTTTGAATTAGATCTGCTCAAGCACTCACCGAGAGAGTTTGATTGTTGTTGGTTTGTTTGTGTGCAAAATGGCTGTTAATTTTTATTGCTTTCAAACCTCTCCTGTCTAAAATTTGTGGGGGAAAAGCTGGACTCTCACATTAAAGGGTGTTTACCAGATGGGGAAAATATTGATAATTAAATCGTGGGTTCCATCTTTGCTCAATGTTGTGACACATCCTCATGTTGGGTAACATGAAAGGCAGAAAAACTGCAATGAACACCGACAACGTTGTGTGTCATGCTTTGCTGCCTGGAGCTGACAAGGTCTTTGATTCACAAATCTTGTGGCGCTCGAGGTTTTTTTTTTTTTAAATAAGGTTTGCTGAAGAAATGGAAGTGGGGGAAGCATTTTGTTCCCCACTTTAGATTCATACATGCAAAAGGAAGGTGCGGTAGAGATTTTGCTCTGCCTCCTGTAAAGATTTAATTTTATTGGTGCAGTTAGTCTACAATCTATACAATATTTATTTCTGTGTATCTTTTCTCTTCCCAGCCCAGGGAAGGAGAGTGTTATGGTTAAGGCATTAAATTAGCTCTCAAGATTAAAATTGAGTTCCTATTTCGGTCACTGACTGCCCTTGGAGAAATCATTTATTCTCTGCTTCAGTTTCCTATCTAAAAAAGGGATGATA
This sequence comes from Carettochelys insculpta, assembly GCF_033958435.1. Taxonomy (NCBI): domain Eukaryota; kingdom Metazoa; phylum Chordata; order Testudines; family Carettochelyidae; genus Carettochelys; species Carettochelys insculpta. The sequence continues at coordinate 97,454,928 of NC_134139.1, forward strand.
ATATTTCTCTCTCATTCTTTATCTATCCTACCTATTTATGCTATAAGCTGTTGCAGAAGGGACTGTCTATTAACATGACTAAGTACAGCACCTAGAACTCTTCTATTATATAAGTGACCAATAAAATAATAATCATAATAGCCTTTCAGTAAGTGAATGTTAGATCATTACACAGCTCAGTTTACACTGTACCTAAAAATATTGTACCATTCAAAGTTATGTACAGTAGCTCCTGTTCTATTCTAATGATAGGGTGGCCCTAGCTGCCATGATCAAATTTCATGGAGCCTCATGAGGCCCAAGGTGATTGTTAAGGTGTAAATTGTGTTTTTGTCTACAAGAACAATGACTATTTGTATCACAGGTGCTACCACCATTATTTTTACAAGATTTGTTGCAATTGTATAGTTGTCATTTGCAATGTATGATTATCCTGTTTATATGCATGTACCATCTTTATATCTGAAGTTCTGAATACAGGCTACATACGTGCATCTTTGTATTCCTGGATGACTTGCCCCAGATAGGGTTTACATCAGGGCCAGACAGCTCAGTACTGATGACCTATCAAAAACACCCCACCCTCAGAATGGGCCACTGAAGAATCTCACCTGCCCAGTAGGTCTTCCTGTAGATAACTCAGACAATCAGGAATGAATGGAGACCCACTGGGATTCATCAAAACATGTGAGGGTATGTGATGCAGGCATGTGATACACTTATCTGACACTGGACTCCATCATGGCCAGTAACTTCCCTGTTTTTTGGGACAGCAAATCTCCATGCACATGTCAAAGGATATAAAAAGACACAGCAAACATCTCCACATTGCCTCTTCTCTGCTTCCAGTCTCTGGACTGTGGATTTATAGATAAGAGGAGCATGGTGCATTATTGACCAAGGCCCTTCCAATCTCTGGAAATTAGTAGAGAGACTTTGCAAATCAGCAGCCTAGACCATTACTGCTACTAACCAGATACAAGGACCTTACAATCATTTGTATGTATACGATCTACTAAACATTTATAACTTTTTTTCTTAAGAAAATCTTTAGGTAGTTTACTAAGGACTGACTGACAGCATTACCTTGGGTAAGATCTGAAACGTACAGCAACCTGGGGATGTGTATCTGATCTTTTGGGATTAGAAAGAGATCCTCACATATGGTAAAATGGGTTTTCAGTAACTTGTTACTATTTTAGTCCTCTTTAGGCATGACAGCCCAAACTGTGTTTGGCTTCTGGTTAAGCAGCATATTACAACAGCATCTCATTACTGGCTTGGTGATTTTTAATTACAGAATAAATCACCAGCTTGGGGAGACTGTTGGTCCTATTACTTGCACATTGCCCTGAGTGGTATTGACAATGGGGACCACTGCAGGCACCAGGTCAGTTTCATTAGGGAGATGTAGGAGTGTTAATATATAAAAATGTGCCACTTGGTGGGTGAAATAATAAGAGCCTTTCCAACCCTGCGCCACATATTCATAAGCAAATACACTAACTTGCCCAGACTCCTTCTGCTATATTTGCTTCATGTTCCAGCAGGGTTTTGTAATAGCTGCAGTGGTGTGAACTGGGAAGTCCCAGTAGAGTGGGAGCCAACTGGCCACAACATCATGCACTTTAAAGTGCAAAATTAAAATAATTTGTACTGGATGCCCCTCCCTTCTGCTCCACCAGGGGCCTCTCTAATTCCATGTCTATCACACCTTTCCCAAAGAGACAGCTAGCATCTCTGCCACACACACCTTCACTGCTCCCTTGCCAACCTTGGCTACGTCTACACGTGCCCCAAACTTTGAAATGGCCATGCAAATGGCCATTTCGAAGTTTACTAATGAAGTGCTGAAATGCATATTCAGCGTTTCATTAGCATGCGGGCGGCAGCGGCGCTTCGAAATTGACGCTCCTTGCCGCCGTGCGGCATGTCCAGACGGGGCTCCTTTTCAAAAGGACGCCACCTATTTCGAAGTCCCCTTATTCCCATGAGCTCATGGGAATAAGGGGACTTCGAAGTAGGCGGGGCCCTTTCGAAAAGGAGCCCCATCTGGATGTGCCGCGCGGTGGCAAGGCGCGTCACTTTCGAAGCGCCGCTGCCGCCCACATGCTAATGAGGCGCTGAATATGCATTTCAGCGCTTCATTAGTAAACTTCGAAATGGCCATTTGCATGGCCATTTCGAAGTTTGGGGCACATGTAGACACGGCTCTTAGGTCTTCCTCTGAGTCTTATCATTTATAGCGGCATCACTGACCTTTCATTCCCCTCATCTGATGACAGGGCAGAAGTCTCCATGACATTCTTACCTCACTCCTTTTATTTTTAGACTGCCACATGACTAATTCCAGAGCTTAATTGTTTTACAATCCCTTTATCAGCCATCTCTACCTTTCTCCCCATAGCTTACACCCAGGCACAGGCTTTGATGAGGCCTTTACTTTCTCTGGCTATTGCTTTTTTCTGTACTAATATCGGCACACAATTTGCCTCACCTGTCTGTACTCTGTAGGGTTGCTGTCAGGACACTGGTTTTAGAAAACCCTAGTCTACTACAGGTAACATGATAAGGCCTATTTGAACTTCCTACAAGTTAAGTTGCAATCTTCTCTTATGCTAATTTCATTTTCATTGATAAATCTAGAGAAATGGCTGAAGTAACTCCCCATGGCTATACTCTTTCAGACAGTCCCCCTGTAGAAGATAAAAGGAAAGGCAGAACTAAAACAATCAATGCTGATGATATTTGAGATGACAAAATGATCAGAAAATGGCTATAAGAAGCCATTCAGGGAAAAGCAAGCTGTAGGTATCTAAGCATGCAGAGGCAAGAATAATTTGCTGAAACAATGAAAATCAAATGAGAAGGCCAAGAGGATTTTTCAGGCACAATCACCTAAATTTGTGATTTATGGGTGTTCCGGGCACTATTTAAAGCTTGTTTAAAAAGAAAGTAGCACCTTATAGAGCATACACTAGAAGATGAAAAATCTTCTCTCTGGTTCTTGGGGTTCATCTGCAAAAGCGCTGGTGCTTAATTTGGGGCTGTTCTAACCTAGATGAGCTGAATAATGACAGAGAGATAGCCAGGTTATTCTGTATTCTATCAAAACAAAAAAGTCCTTAAAGTGCTACTTGACTGCTTTTTTGTTTTGCTAGATGAACTGGTTTCAGCTTTAAAGGGATTTCTAGAGTGCATCATACTCACGTCTCACTTCTCTGCTTACACCCTACCCTGTCCCCTACTCTACAGTTTATTCAAAGGGCTAGCAGTAGTAGAGGTTGGATCGCTCTCGTCCGGCACCCTTGGGATCTGACTGATGCTGGATGAGAGAATTTGCCAGACAACAGGAGGTCAATATTTTCTAGTACTTCCACTGCTTCCTGGGCTCTTAGAAGGCATTTAGGGGTGAATTACAGCTAAACAACAGCACAGAACACTGAGAACCAGGACGGGTGGCTGTAAACAAACTTTATGGGACCACAGGAAACTTGGCCAAACCCATGACAAGTGGTCATCTGGCTAACTAAAATCATGTCAGATTATGGATGTTGCCAGATGAGAGGGTTCTGGAGTAGAGAGGTTCAACCTCAATAGGCATTCAATACGTATGCAAGCCTGAACGCAGATCTGTGGAGTTATGGGGGTTTGGCTTCACATATAGCACAAAGGGCACAGATTAAAACCTTTGTACCTGACACGTGAATCCAGTTATGGTGAGCATGTGGAAATTTGCACTGAGTAGTAGGAGGCTTCTGATCAAAACACAGCATGTATTATTGACAGCGAGGGATTCTACAGACAGAAAGCAACTGAAAAAAGTTTCAGAGACTCCACAGATTACAGGATGATGGCACAAATGTCACTGTCTCTCATGCAAGCTGGCTTTATGTAAGTCACACCAAGAACTGGGACCACACATTCAGAGGTGATGCATGGGGGTGCAATGGGGGGTCACATGCCCCCTCCCAGAATCACCCCCACACACATCTCCGCACTCACCATCAATACCACACCACTTCCACTGAGTGTGAGGACAGTTCTGCCTCTCTCTTTTGTGGCATGGCTTGAGAGCAGTGTGAACTTCCTAGTTTATACTGCTCTTGACCGCGCCGCTCTGGGGGAGAGGAGGACTGCTCGTACATGCATCACCAGCAGTGTGATGCTTCTGCGAGAAGAGGCAGAAGGAGGTTCAGTGTTGTTTTATGTATGTAATGCTTCTTTGGGCATATAAAATCATGGGAAATGGAATTCAGGCAGCTGTACAGTTTTAAAAAGACCTATACACCTATTCAGGCAGCTCAGTGTCTCTGAAACATTGTTTTCCGCCCCATCTAAGAGTGTGAAAACTGTGACTTTGTTTGTGTTACCTTTTCTGGGGACAGTTCATGAGTCAGTGTTCATCCTGCATTGCAAATTATCGATCGTAACTGCGGATGGGCTGAAGGTGATGAGTTATATCTTGTGGGCTGTGCTTCCTACTGTGCCAATACCAATATTCATCTGTGTCTGAGCACAGTCAGAGGACGTTATACACCCTAGGGAACACAGTCTGAGGAAGATGCTGCACATTTAACCTCTGGGGAGCCAGCAAGTGAGAAGAACTCTTTAGCCTAGTGCTTAGCATTCTCACCTAGTAGACTCATGTTCAAGTCCTTGTTCCACTGCCTATTTAAGCATTTTCAACAAAGTGAAATAGCTTCAACAGGGGAGATTTACTGAGGACTCCCTGGTAGCCCTCGGGTACTCTCTTGGGAGGTGGGCAGAGTGGGTTCATATCCCTATTTTGAATCAGGCAAAGTGGAGACTTGCACTTGAGTCTTTTACTTTCTGGATGAGTGAAGCTGTCACTGGGTTACAGAACATGTAAAGGGACTCTCCCTCCATCCCCACCTGGGTTTGGTGGAGGGACCAATCCAGAAAGGAGCAGCCTCTAAGAGCACCTGCCACAGAAGACCCCACAGGCCAGCGAGGTGGCTTGTCTGAGAATTCCACCGGAGGTTAGGCACCAAGCATCTCAGCAGCATCAGCATCTAAGCAGCTTTGTGCACGTGCACTGGCAGAAATTTAGGCACGTGGAGGACTTCACTGGAAGACACGTAGGACTGCTGTAGTGTAGACACAGCCATAGGGGCTTAGGGCATATATGCTGAGTATGGGAGCTGAGTGGGGAGACCTGAGGGACTGAAGTTTGGGTTTGTGTGTTTATAGTGGCCAGTAAGCACCTACATCTGTTAGTGGTTTCAGCTCTTATTCTCACAGAAAGCTATACAAGCAGCAACTGTTGGCTGGGCAAGAAGGGAGTGCTGGGAAATGGGGTGGGGGCAAGATACACAATTTTTTAAAGACTACAATTTCTTTTTCCTCTCCTCTCTCTCTTCAGTCCCTGGACGAGATATTAACCATCTAGCACAGTGGTTCCCAAACTGGGGTAGGCAGACCCCTGGGGGTCCACAAGGGTATTGCAGTGAGTCCGCAGAAAAAAAGAAAAGAAAAGTAAAAATGATCAAGAAAATAAGTTTTAAATGAAATGCAAAGTTACAATCAATTATTATTTTTAAATTAAATACCTTCCAATAATGCTACTACCTGCTGTCTGAAAATCTGTGCTGTGGTTTCCTTTTTCATTCAATGAAGTGTACACAGCGGCTATAATTGGCTTTGATGAGGGTATGTGAATGGTTTGGGGGGTGACTGGGGATCCACACTAGTGAAAAGGTTGGGAACCACTGCTCTAGCAAATCCCCTAAATCTCGACTCGTGATACATTCAGTACTGTAAATTATCACCAGGCTTTTCTCTGCACCTCAGATAGTACAGTACTTGACACTTAAATTCTGTGCTACATCTACTGAACAAACGACTGTGAATTTAAATATCCTTATATGTCAGAAAAGGATGAGACTGCTACTTCCCGGATAATTTATGAACTGGCAAGCAGGTAATAATGTCTGATCATCCCTTAGAGGGTATGAAGTGCTTTCTGCCAAAACAAACAGTCCTTAGGACATTTCTTAACTTGGCTCAGCTAGGCTTTTCTGCTCAGGCTTATTGGCACAGACTGCCTGCCAGCTCTGCATCCAGTTTAAAAAGAAAAGAGATGGTAGGGAATCATTTTCCTGCATGAACATGGAATGTGTATTGCCTGGGCAGTGTAATGTCAGGCACAGAGAAGGCAAGGTAACACCTTTCAGGAGCAATCCTGTTATTGGCTCACTCCAACAGAGCCACTGGCCAAGATTTTTAGAAGTGACTAGTGGTGTGGGGTGCCTCACTGTTTGCGTACCTTCTCCCACAGGAAAAATAAACCTTTCAGCTGGGTCCTCTTGCCTGTACCCAGCTCTAGTCTTCAGGGACCCCCTGACTTTGTCACTTGGTGACAACTTTTGTGACCTAATTTTTGGGAGGGGTGCACACAGCACTTGCCAAAGCTCTGCCCTCTTTGAGGTGTCTCACAGTGGTCACTCAAACACAGAGTCCTCCCCAATCAATCAGTCACGTTGCACTCCCTATCATATCTGGCCTGGGACCAGGACACTAATGACCCAATCAGTGGACCAAATTCAACGATGGCATTCACGTGAGACCTGTGGCAGGTTGCACATGTGCAAAAACGAACAGTCATGTCACAGGTTGGCAGGCCCCTTGCGACAAAAACATGCCCAGCTGCCCTGTACCAAGCAGGTGCTCCCAGTTCAGCCAACTAAAGGGTTATGGGAGAGGCTGTACCTGGGCTATACAGGGTCAGAGAGCATTTAGTGAGGGGAGAGCTGGAAAGGGAACTATACAGTGAAGCTGGAGGGAGAGAGGGTCTTCAATGGGGGTTCCCTGAAGAAGAAAGCTGGTACTAGGTAAGAAGCCCTAGATAAAAGTTTGTTTTTCCTTTGGGAGAAGGTAGGCCAGGCCTTGCCTTGCAGCTTCTCCAGCTGCCCAGAGAGCAGGAAGGAACAGTACCTAAGGGAGGAGACACATTAACACATTGTTTGAACTGGGATGACAATTTGCTAGCTCGTTATAGGGGCTCTTTTACATACTTTGCTCTATCTAATTGTTGACTCCCCACCCCCCCAACTCCTTCTGCCCCTCTGCTATCTGATTTGCTCATCTTGATAATAATTTTTCTGATTTGTCAACCTTAATTACTATTTTTGGTTCTCTGTGCCTTAAATATTGACTGTTCTGCTATGGCTATGGTCTGAAGAAGTGGGTCTGTCTCACGAAAGCTCATCACCTAATGAATTATTTTGTTAGTCTTTAAAGTGCTACTGGACTGCTTTTTTGTTTTGAAAGCATATAGACTAGCACGGCTCCCTCTCTGTTACTATTCACCACAAAAGAGTGTTGATGAGATAGCCACTGTGTTGCAAGTCACTTTTGAAAAACCTGGCCATGGAACAAGTGCTACTTGTCTGCACAGGTGACGGTTTGAGTTGTTAGGTTCAGGATCATTCTAACTGCTCTATTCCTATTAGCAGTCTGGGTTTGGTTTACTAAAGGGGTCTGGATCCCTTAATGTGATCATTCACTGCCACTGTGTCAGGTGACTTTGAAAATGATCACAAAGCATGGGCAAAAGCAGAAATGTGTGAGCAAAGCCAAAGTAACAGTTATCTTTAGAGGCATGTTTTATGGCATCACTTACAACCCCACCCTGAAACCTTAATTCAGCCTAGACGCACCTGCTTCTTTCCTGGGGTCATGCAATGACAGCTTTCCATCTTAACCCTCACTGCTTGGAATCACAAGCTCCGCCTACTGCTGGCCCTCTGTCCACAAAGCTTCTGCCATGTGCACCTCCTGGGGATATGCCGGTGTGTGGTGCACAGCCTTGAACAACCAGGCACAGCTGTTATGGATGGGTGGCATGCACACCCTAGAACAGGGCTCCATTTGTAAAGTTACTTTGAACCTCATTCTGACCTCACTCCAGCTTACTGGATTTGGAGGGCGTTCTTTCAGCTTTCTGCACTTGATAGATCAGAATCTGTCCCCACTGTCCAGTCCCATTAGCAAGGGTAGATCAAGTTTTTACAAAACAGAGAGACCTTCCTAGAACGATTTCCTGACGTCGTCTGTATTTCAATGAAAAGAGCTGTGAGATTACCAAAAAAGGAAGCAGAGGAGAACCTGACTCTGCAGCGAGATTGTTTTGAGTTGGGTAAAAGGCAAAAAGTAAGCAGCAACAAAATGCTGAAAAGTAAGTGTGCTTTTTAAAATGTGTCTAATAATTAGTCAGTATAATTTATGCTATTTTTAAAATACTGCTCTGTTTGGTTATTTCATGGACTATCCTGGAGCAGAGTCCAATACCCCTACTTATGCTGAATAATATCTTATCTTCTAGTGTGCCCACTGACTTCAGTAAGACCACTCATGGAATAGGATACTTACTCCTTGCGAGGAAGAATATTAGAATATTATCCTCAGAATGAGGAAAGCATGACCAAGAACAGTGCAAACGTGCTCACGCTGCCCTATTAATGTGCCTTGACTTTCATCTCTGGGGACGAGGAATATTTCAATCTCTGTGCCTAGTCAACTGAGCCTCCTGGCAAACAGAATGCCAGCTCTGGGGAGAGACACATTTTCATGAGGAGACTGATCCAAACTCCATTGAAATCCATAGGAGTCTCTCCATTATGCTTCCTGGACTTTGGATCAGGCACTAGAAACTGGAATGAAATTGCTTCACCATTCTAAACATATATTCTTTTTAGCCTGACAGTGTCCTATTCACTTTTTCTGAACTCACTTTTTTTCTCTTCTATGTTCCCATGATTACTTTCCCTGCGACCCTTTCTCTCCTAAGCAGCATGCTTTGCCTGTCTAATTTCTCCTGAGATTATATCAGCAGGGATGATCAGCAGCTGAGCTCCTATTATTAATGCTGACGCAAGCAGGCTGACAGACGAAAGCTCTTCAGAAGCTCACAGGGGTCAGCCTTTAAAAATGGAGAGAGAATAGCTGGCAGGTAGCAGGAATTGGTTGCTCTTGATTCATTTATTTTGTTGCTTTGAACGGAAAACCACATAAAGGAAAACATAACACATGGAAGATTCCCCTAGCTGGTCAGAGGTAGTCATGCTGGCTACTGGCTGGTCAGCAACCCTCACAGACAAACTGCATTTGGTAAACATCTGACAGCTTTTCAAATGGTCCCAAATGATTTCTTGTTCCCCTCTCTTTGGCGCTGGTGAGGCCACATCTGGAATACTATGTCTAGTTTTGGGCACCCCAGTATAGAAAGAATGTCGATGTGCTGGAGCAGGTTCAGTGGAAGCCAATAAAAATGATTACGGGGTTGGAGCACATGACCTATGAGAGGCTGAAGGATTTGGGCTTATTTATTTTGCAGAAGAGAAGACCGAGAGGTGATTTAATAGTTGCCTTTGATTTCCATAAAGGCGGCTCTTAAGAGGATGGAGAGAAACTGTTCTCAGTGGTGACAGATGGCAGAACAAGGAGCAATGGTCTGAAGTTACGGAAGGAGAGAATTAGGTTGGATATTAGGAAAAAACTACTTTACCAGGAGGGTGGTGAAGCACTGCAATGAGTTGCCTACAGAGATAGTGGAATCTCCATCCCTAGAGGCGTTTAAGTCCTGGCTGGACAAAGTGCTGGCTGGGATGACTTAGTTGGGGTTGATCCTGCTTGAAGCAGGGAGCTGGACTCAATGTCCTCCTGAGGTCCCTTACAGCCCTATGATTATGTGATTTAATTCTTCCTCCCTTCTGAGCTGCCACCTTTCCTCAGGAGTAATGCCTGGGCTTTAACCTCTAAGCCTGTTCTAAAAGAGAAACTCCATGTATCCCAGAATTGCAATTAACTCTGAAATATGACGCAACCTGTGAGGGGAGGACAAGTGAGCCGTACTGAGCAAGGCAGCACCTCGGCCGCTCTTCAGGAGAGGACTTCTTTGCTTCTGTATGCTCAAATCATATCAATATGTACTCTGCACCCAGAAGAGTGAATCCATGAGCAGCAGGTGGCATTGTTCAGTGCTGGTGGCTGTCAGTTAGACATCAGTGATGAGGCTGGCTGGAGAGGAAGAAATACATGCTGGGCAAGTGCTATGTCCTTCGGGCTGGAGCTGGGGGAAAAGAAGGTCTGATGGAATTGTGCTGCCTCCTGATCAGTGTGCACAGACTAGACTGTTTGCCCAGCAGAGGGGGCAAAATGTTTGTGAACTCAAATCTTGTTGTCTCTCTCTCTGAAAAAAGTCAGTTTTCTAGGATAAAAGCTTGCAAACGTGACTTGATTTTGCTCTACAGGCTTAGAAACTAAAAGGCAAGAAAACACACCCAACATGTATTATTAAAAAAAAAAGTAAAACAAACAGATGCCGCGATTTTAAGCCATTCATGGTTCTGGGGGAGCTGACTGGTGAGTCCCTATTTGGAAGGCTTCAGCTGTGGCTGGACCTCATGTTGACACCTCTGGTCTGGGGTGACTTTCATCTAAAGTGAAGGGCTGTAATGCAAATTTGAATGCAGAAAGGTTACAATCGATCAATACTACTCAGCCTGCATGTGGAAGTCTGTATGGACTGCTCTTGGAAGGGCCATGTGATCTGTGCTCCTTCCAGCTTTATCTAACTAGAAGAGAATCAGGCTTTGAAATATTTCACCACTTAATCTTTGTGTACCAATGAAGGGAAAAGAGTTTGGGAAACCACAGATTGTCTTAAATAAATTATATTAGTAGTGAGGGAAATGTCCTGACATCATAGACTGTGCCAGAGACCTCCCAATCAGTTCCTCCATTGGGTGCAGTAAAATCAGCCAGCAGAAAGGGTCCCTTAAAAAAAAAGAAGGCTTTTGTCCTACTACATTCTCACTTAAATCTATAAAAGAATGTGTGGTGGGAGAAGAGCACAACAGGTCTTATGTTAATGTTAATTCTACAGCTGGTGGGTATTTGTAGGTCTCATTAGGGGAGAGAAAAACATTAGCCAATGTCCCATTACTGTTCATTGCCCTGTTAAGTTTGACTAGCTGGTATTTATTTTTCATTACACTGAACAGAATAAGTCCTGGGTGGACTGTAGTTAAAACACCTTTCAGAACATATATTCAGCATTAGCTGCTTAGTATAGCACTAGAAATCTACAGCTAAACTTCCCTCTCACAATCCAAGACACGAGAAGTCATTCTTCCGCTCTACTCTGCGCTGGTTAGGCCTCAGTTGGAGTACTGTGTCCAGTTCTGGGCGCCACATTTCAAGAAAGGTGTGGAGAAACTGGAAATCCAGAAAAGAGCAACAACAATGATCAAAGGTCTAGTGAACATGACCTATGAAGAAAGGCTGAAAGAATTGGGCTTGTTTAGTTTGGAAAAGAGAAGATTGAGGAGGGGGACATGATAGCGGTTTTCAAGTGTCTAATGAGGTGTCATAAGGAGGAGGGAGAAAACTTGTTCCTCTTGGCCTCTGAGGATAGAGCAAGAAGCAATGGGCTTAAACTGCAGCAAGGGAGGTTTAGGCTGGACATTAGGAAAAAGTTCCTAACGGTCAGGGTGGTCAAACACTGGAATAAATTGCCTAGGGCGGCTGTGGAATCTCCATCTCTGGAGATATTTAAGAACAGGTTAGATAAATGTCTGTAAGTGATGGTCTAGACAGTACTTGGTCCTGCCACGAGGGCAGGGGGCTAGACTCGATGACCTCTCAAGATCCTTTCCAGTCCTTGCATTCTATGAAGTCAGTGAGGAGACATTGGTCCTCAGTATGCAATTAACCATTTTTTCCCTACCACTAGATGTCACCCTTGTCATTTGAAATGATCCTCACATAGCAGTTTAATTTTTGGAAGCCTAGGGGTACCTTTGCCAGATGGATGTTTAAAACCAAGCTCTCTGTGCTATTTTCAGTGACAAATGTTTCCGGATTAATGGAAGTTGTTGCACAACAGGCAACCACATTTCTTATGTTTAAAATCAGGTGATAAGTTGAATTTACTTTAAATTCAGGGACTTCCCCTGCCCCCCAAAAGAGCGTTGGCTTTATTTTGCTAAAGGGAGTCTCCAACCAAGTTCTAAGGTTTTCCATACCACTGAATGGCATGAAAAGAATGGCAAATTTCATGGTTAAATCACTAGATTTGGACTTCGGAGATCTGGCTTCATTGCTGTATCTGTCTATGCAACCTTCACTAACTCACTTCTCTTAATTGTTATTACAACACTCCCTTTCCCTATCTTGGCTGGAATCTTCGGGAACTAATTATTATTAATAATAGTTTCCAATCTGTCAACTGGGAATAGTGACCCTTCTTTACCTTAGAAGGCCTCTGTGAGGATAAAGCCATTAATATCTGTGACATACTCAGAAACCATGTAATGTTGGGCCATATCTCTATCCTGGAATGAAAGAAGCCTCCCACTGAAAATCAGTCCAGTTTTATTTAGGTGTTTAAAGTTGGGCTCAAGTTGGAAAAATGTGGGCCAGGGCAGCCAACGAAAACAAAAATGGTGTTGTGTTTTTCCGTAAAAGCATTCCTCAGTATGACAGTGTCTCTTTTAAGAGCAGAGCCGGCAATAGAGGAAGAGTAAGTCATGTTCGTGCATGCTGTAGCATGTTTACAATATCTTTTTCACACAAAAATCAACAAAGATGTGGCTGCTTACTTGTGGCAGTGCTATAGACCTACAAACGCACAAATGTTTAAGATTGGCATTTACCAAGGCTGATGTGCTGGCTACAGTCTGAACTTCACTGAAGGAAAATAAATAAGTTATTCCTAAAAATAGCTGAGATTGCAGCTCTAGGTTTCAATGCTATACTTTGACGTACATGAATGTACCCTTACGGTCATGCAGAACCTCACTGAATCCACGGAGATCCCTAAGGGCACAGGGATCTATGTCTAAGGATCAAATTGCAGGATCACGGCCAGATTATATATCTTAACTAACAATAGGGGGATGTTAGGAACAATTCTTTACCAAACTAGGGTTACCATATTTCAAGTTCCTGAACAGAGGACCCTGCCAGGGAAAGGCATGTTAGAAGGGCAAGGGATTACACTTTCAATTATACAATTTCTTTCTAATTTCAATTTCTAACATTTCTGAGAAACATGTGTTATGGCCTCCAAATTAAGTGTAAATCAAATTTAAATGTACATTTTTACATGCACTCAGTCCTTTCCCACCCTGCTTCTTCCAGTTGTGCTCATCCACATTCCCCTGTCAAGGGCATCTTTCTCAGCAGAGGCTGACTGCTCATCAAGTAGCCATGAAAGTCTCTGCAAGATGTGTCCCTAAACTTGTACAGTACGAGTGGGATGCCTTTTAGCAACTCAACAGTCAATACCACGAAGTTCTTACATCTACATTGTAGTCGGCAGCAATGCTAACTTCAGAGCTGGGCAGCCAGCTGGCCAGCAGCCACCACTGTATGGCTGCCCAGCTCTGAAGGCAGCACTACACCCAGAAGCAGTGCAGTGGCAAGGATGACAAACAAGTAAGCTAGGAGGACACAGCGAGAATAGGAGTTCTACCAGAAATGAGGTTGGAAAAAGCATGAACAAGTAAAAAAGTCACAAATATTTGTTCTTATTTCAAAAACCCACCTGGCTGGAGATTGGAGGATCAAAAAAGATGTCTGGAAAAATCCAGACATGGTAACACTACACCAAACTGAGTTAGATAGGGGATTCCTATTTAAGGCCATTTTCCTGTCCTTGTACATCTGAAATAAACTTAAGGCCAACTGTTTGAATCTTCTATTTTAACAGAGTAAATATATGCCCCCCACTGGCACATACCACCTACCTGTACACACTGCAACATCTGGCCAGTCAATGTATGGATTTTTTAGTATTTCTGGCATGTGCTACACCAATTAAGGAGATGGGAATAGTTTTTTTCCTATGTAATCCTAACCAGCTTTTTAAAAGAACCATGAACATTTACAAGCCCTTGCACAAACTGTACTTATTCCACCTCCCATTATCATGGTGAGGAAATAAATTATATTTTATTTGCCCGAGAAGGGAAAGCCAACTCCAGGGGATCTAGCCACATTGAAATTAATGGGAACAATGGCTGTGGCACTGCTAAATCCACAAGTTGATTTTTGAGAACGCTCAGTCCTAAACCTCATCATTATTTCAATGCCATGATTGGACACAAACCCAAAGAAGGGTTTACTCTGCTTTTAAATCCCTCAAAGCTTCTCATGATCACTTAGGGTTCCTGCTCTGGGAAAACAAAATTATTATGTATCAGAGAGGTAGCCCTGTTATTCTGTGTCTTCAAAAACAACAAGAAGTCCTGAGGCACCTTATAGACTATCATATTTTGGAGCAGAAGCTTTCGTGCGTAAAGACCTGCTTTGTCAGATGCACCAAGCTTATGCTCCAAAATATCTGTTAGTCTATAGGGTGCCACAGGACTTCTTGTTCTCAAATTACCATGGCTATCACCGCCCAACTGACAAAGATGAGAATATTCTCTGCGTTCCACTCCCGTGAGAGAAGACAGACTCTGGAAGCCCAGGGTGCTTGTTGACATTTGCAACACAAAGAGGAAATACCAAATCAACATGGCTCACTGAAGTATTTACTGCTGTAATTGGAGCTGTCGCTCAAAGGGAACAAAACATTACAGTAGCACACTGTCACAAACACAAGGGGAAGACCATTCGGTTGTTCTAACCCCCCACATGGAATGGTAGGAAACAACTGAGGCTTCATCTACAAAACACCTCACAGCTGTCTCGAGCTAGGAGCGCCCCTATCCCAAATGGTGAGGAGTGAAACGGCGCAGCCTCCAGAAGAAACGGCGCGGCGTCTCCTTTTGGAGCGCATTCTGCCGCAGACCCCCTTCCCCCAGCAACAAGCCGTTACAAGTCCGACGCCTGATCCCGCCAACCCTTGCACAAGCGCAGTCCCAACGCGCCAGAGGAGCGCCATTGAAACACACAGCGATGTTCCCCTCAGGCAGCAGCGCCGGGCGGAGCAATGGTCCCAGCGCTGAGCAGCTCCAGGGTTTAGAGAGAACGGAACCCTCTTAGTTCGCTCGCCTCCCCCCATTGTTTGGTCACCACTAAACGTTCCGGCAGGTAAATTCAGCAGAACCCCCCACCCCGCAAGGGCAGCCAGTACGTCGGGGGCACTTTGCTTCCAGCTGAGCTGTTTTGCTCCTTTCGGAACAGTTTTGCCCGAGGAAGGGGGAGGAAATTCCTGTATTTGCCTGGTAACAGCCACTGCTAACCTGTGGGAGCGCAGCAGGGGCCCTCAGAATGCCCTTCAGACAGCAGGAACGTCCCTCTCCGCGTCTCCGGCTGGAGCGAAAGTGAAGGCGGCGGTGGGGGGCTGCTGCAAAAGCCCCAACTCTGTGCAGGAAAGTGCAAGGGAGCGTGCACAAAGTGCTGAGCCAGTTTGGAAGGCAATTAAGCCTTAATTGTCTTCAAGCCTGGGGAATCGCTTTTTGCACGCTCCCTTCCATTTCCCTGCACAGAGCTGGAGATTTTGCAGCAAGGGACGGTAGAGGCTTCGAGTAAGCTCCGGGCGGCGTAGGGAAGAAGGGCGGGGCTGAGTTCCCTGGTGTGCTAGAGAAAATAGGCTCTCGTGCCACTCTTGGCACGCGTGCCGGGGTCGTCAACCCATGACCTAAAGTAATAGAAATAAATAATAACAACAGTACAGTAACTTAAACAGACTTCACTGCAGGGAAGGAGATTCCTGCCAAGTCCAGCTCTCCACCTTTCTCCTGCCCTTGTTGCAGCCAGATACTGAGCTCCTTGGCATCTCAGCAGGAAGCCTGCTATAGGGCCAGGCAGGTGCAAAAACCAGGGAGGTGGCACTAGTTGCACACTGTGCACAGAGGGCCCGCTTCACCTGCATCTCTGGGGCATAATGGCCAGCTGCATAAACAAGAGGAGGAAATACCACTCAAAGTTCCACTGAAGTTGCCTGGAAGTTTGTCACATTGATTCTTCTCTGGGTCTGTGTTACAATGATAGTTTCACCTCCAGCGTAAGGGTACAAATGTGCTGGGTACCAACACAGGCCAACATTGTCAACGTGTAATACCTACAGCCAGAGTTAAGCAGCTAAAAGCTGATTTTATAGAGTGGCTTAATTTGGGGTGAATGGGAAGCATAGGTTCTCAGCATGTCAGAAACAGGCCCCTTTTACTCCATTGCCTAGGTGTAGGTAATGGATTTGAACATTTTGGTCTGGCTGTACAGTGGGACTCAATGCAGTGTTAGTGGGGGCAAAGGGAGATGTTCTGGGATGGTCAGCGCTTCCTGCTGACTTCCTAATGCAGTAGTGCCTGATCATGATTCAATAAAACATGTCTGGGCTACTGCATGCCAAGAAGCACAATGGGCAGAAGGCATTTTCACTGGTTTAATCTATTAACCCCATGAATAAATAGTTCCCGAAAGTTTTCTTTATTACACTGTTCGGGTCTCAGTAGTTATGCATGACTCTGATTGCACAGGCCTCAGCGTTGTGTCTCACTGGCTTACTTACCAGGGAGCAAAGAGCTCAGGTTATATAACTCATGGCTGACAAGACAAACACCACACTAGGTAACTACATTCTTTTCTCAGAGGCCTGAGGCAACTCAATTTAAGCACAACTATGTAAGTAATTCATGGAGGTCTATGCTAGTGACAATCTATACTGTTGCTGTAACAAAAGTGTCTGGAATTTACTGCACAACAGTATTATATTTATATGGCATTTAACCGTACGTACCACTTTAGAGCTATACAGAATACTTACAGTGGCTGGGTTAGGCCAAACCAGGGCACAGCTTTGAGCTAATAGCATTGTGTTTTTGCAGACCAATGCGTTTCAGGTATGTGTTTTTATTCTTATCTGGTTATTGATAAGACTGCTCAAAACTGAATACATATTTTGCGCTAAGTTAAATACTAGACTAAAATGTTAGCCATCTTGCCTACAATGCCTCAGAAATAAACCCAGCTCAGCTGAAGTGTCGGCTTGTCTCTTGGGCTTTCACTGGCTCAGATGTGTGCTCATTTGTATTCCTAAATACACTAGCAAATGGGTGTGTGGAGGGCATCAATAATACAGCTCCTACCTAGAGCTCCTTTCATCAGTAACTTAGTACTGTGGTGGTACAGAAATGGTCATGTTGTTTGTCAGAGAGGTGGATGCCCGGCAAATAACCTTCAAGCAGTCAGGGAATTTAACTGGCAAACTGTAAAAGCTTGAGTCAGCCTCACCACTTAAAAACAAGGTACAGAAATGACTCCCTCTAGTGAACAAATACAGAAATGGATGGTGTATTTGGTCAGTTATTTAGAGGTTTGCCTGAGTCATATGTAAGCATTGCAGCCTTGTTTCTTGGCTTTAACTTGTCACCTGAAGTGTGTCTGATCCTTTAGAAAGGAGGAACGGAACTTCATTGACATGTCTCCTGTGTCTGCCTGAGGGAGACTTTCTTCGTCTGAATCAAGAAGATAAAGTGATCTGACAGAAGTGACAGAACTCTGCATGCTGTGGGCAAATGTAGCCCTCAATTAACATAAACACAGGCACCTTGAAGACTAACATTTTTATTATGGCAGAAGCTTTCATGAGTTGTAACTTAACTTCAGTTGAGTGAGTTGCAGCTCACCAAATCTCATGCCGTAAATAAATTATTAGTCTTTAACGTGCCACTGGGCTCCTTGTTGTATTTTCTGAAACAGACTAACAGGACTACCTCTGAAACGTGTCAGTTAACAGAGTTTGTTGTAAAGGATGCATTTGTCAGACCAAACATTATTATTACTGAATGTTGATGCATATTAAACCACTGATCAAGGCTAGAAACTCTCACAAAATTCTTACCAAGAATATTTTTTGTGACTGTGACAAAGAAGCTTCAGTTCATCCTGTGAGAGAGCTCATCTGTTTGCCTAGCGTGCATTTTTCTGGACAGCGATGGCTGGAGGCTATCTGAGGTGGGTAGAGTGAACAGATGCCTCTAAATTACCACAAATACCAGAACAAAACAAAAAAAGTTGCATTTTGATAATTGCTCAATAGAATTATTTAATTTTAGAATGCTATTCAGCACCAGTTCAACATGGAAATTCACAAGTCATTATCTTGTGTGGTCAGTTACATGGGTGCCAATTGGACATAAAATATTGCCAAATCAGAATTTCAATGACTGTAAAAGATGTGGGACAATGGCAAACCTGGTGAAGTCAGTGGAAAGACTGCAAGTAAGTGTTAAATAAAGCCTCAGATTCTTGACTTTTCATTTCCTCCGTTTTGGAACATGGAATTTGTAAATGATACAATAGGCAATTACAAAGTTGTCACTTGGTATCTTTTATTGGCTTTTTAAACTTTTGTTTGTTTTGTGAGGAAATTTAGAGCCTCTAATAAAATACGTGGATAGAGAAAGAGATAGTCAGAAATCTCTGTAACAATGCTTTCCACTTGAGCATCCTTCTCCAACATAATATGGATGAATTACAGTTGTTTACT
This sequence comes from Carettochelys insculpta, assembly GCF_033958435.1. Taxonomy (NCBI): domain Eukaryota; kingdom Metazoa; phylum Chordata; order Testudines; family Carettochelyidae; genus Carettochelys; species Carettochelys insculpta. The sequence goes on from NC_134139.1 coordinate 97,473,394, forward strand.
ATAAAAACTATTCTGATGTGGAACATACTTAGAATCGCTGAGCTGTTCTAATGAAGATGCAATATTTACTTTAAAAATAAAATGAGGCTCTGATAACTTTGAAACTCAGTAGCTGATACCAAAATGCACCTAAGACCAAGTGAAAGGTTTCTGACATTTTGATCTGTCATCCTTTAGCAACATCATTCCATGCCTGGGCCTCTTGACAGCTGGGGGGTAGGGGGTGATGATAGACAAATGCCTCTAAAAATGCATCCTGGGGACCAAGAAAAAGGAAGAGGCAGCTGTCTCTGTGTGTGTGCCTTTCATCATGCAGAAAGCACGTCCCCCCTTTCTTCCAACCAATGGTGCTGGAATGCAATTTCTGAGGGCTGAGAGAGTAAAGCACAGACATTGTTCAAGATACTTGCAGTACAGCTAACAATTTCCAGCTCTCTTGTTCAGGCCTGTCCCCAGTAACTGTGGACTACCATTCCTGAAGGGGCAGTTTAAAAAGTTATACCTGTAATATCAAAACAGGCAGGAGCAAGGCAAGGATACTCTGAATCAGGATATAGCTTATTGCCTGACCTGTGCCCCATCTCTGGCTAGTAGTTTAGTCTTTGGGCATCACTGTTGCCAGTGAGAGCCTCCAGGCAGCAGAGGATACAAACTTACAGGTGGCTTGTGACATTGCAGATGTCTTTATTCGGCACTGGTGAGGCCACATCTGGAATATTGTATCCAGTTTTGGGTCCCCCAGTGTAAAAAGCGTGTGGATTTGCTGGAGCAGGTTCAGCGAAGGGCAACAAAAATGATTAAGGGTCTGGAGCACAAGACCTATGAGGATAGGCTGAGGGATTCGGGCTTGTTTAGTTTACAGAAGAGAAGACTTAGAGGTGATTTAATAGCAGCCTTCAACTTCCTGAATGGGAGCTCTAAAAAGGAGGGTGAGAAACTGTTCTCAGTGGTGTCAGACGGCAGAACAAGGAGTAGTGGTCAGAAGTTGAAGAGGGAAAGGTGTAGGTTAGATATTAGGAAAAACTACTTCACCAGGCGAGTGGTGAAGCATTGGAATGTGTTGCCTAGAGGGGTGGTGGATTCTCCATCCCTTGAGGTTTTTAAGTCCCAGCTGGACAAGGGCCTGGCTAGGATGACTTAGTGGGGGTTGATCCTGCTTGAAGCAGGGGGCTGGACTAGATGACCTCCTGAGGTCTCTTCCAGTCCTGTGGTTCTGTGAGTGAATTCTTCCTCTTTCAGGGCCTCTTGCCAAGCTGGTCCATTCACCAGGTAATCCTCAGAACAACCCTATCAGGCATGTAGCTATGGCGAACCTCCTTTTACAGTGGGGGGAGGGCGGGTTGAGCTGAGGTGGTGTCATTTTTACCCTTCGATTCCTAGAGTTAGCCATTTAAATCCATATACAGTCTTCTAAATAAAGTGACAGGATTTTCAGAAGGGCTGAGCCCTTGCTGCTCCTACATTCCCCTCAACTGTCTTCTGCCTTTTTCCAGTCTGAGTTGGTGGGGTTGTACTTGCCCAAGATCATCCAGGAAAGCTGTGGTGAAATTTCCTGCTCCCAGGTTCTAATTTAACAGTCATTGAAAGTCAATGGCACTTAGGCTTTGGCATGTCTGAAAGAGTTTTAAAAATGAGACATAGGGCACACCTATGCTGTGGCACAAGGTACAATTTGCAGTTTATGTGCATGTACCCTTACCAGTGTTATTCTCACTGGTAAAATAACATGCTAAAAATAGCTCGGTGCATGTGGAGGTATAATTTAGTGCCAGCTCTACAAGCCTGCCTAGCTCTCTGGGTGCATCTTCACATTGCTAGCCTGAGCCTCATTGCTATATTGAGTGAGCTGACTAGATTAAAACCACCATGGTTATGTCTAGACAAGCTGCAAATGACAACCTGGGTTGCAGTGTACATGTGCCCTAAAGCCTTGCAAAGCTGAGTGAAGCAATATCTAAATACATGTTAAAAAACTGGCCCTGCCCTGCCCTGCCCAGGGTCACCAAGGAAATTTTTGCAGAGCTGGGCATTAACCCTGGGCTTGCAGAGTCACAGGTTAATAATGGATCACTTTACCTTTTCACATGTAGTCACTACATTGTTAATCAGCGGTTCGAGCACAGGCCTCATAAACCCAGGGTTGCGAGTTCAGTGCTTGAGGGGGGCCTTTCAAGGGTCTAGGGCAGTTTAGATTAAAAAAAATCTGCCAGGAATGGCGATAGGGCTTGCTGCAAGCGTAGGGAGGCTGGGTTTGCTGAGCTCTCAGGCTCCCTTCCAGCTTTATAAGATATCTATGTATGTATATGGTTAAATTCCATTTACTTCAATAGGCCCTGATTCTGGTCAGATCACTCCTCTTTCTCCTTTCATTTTGGTGGTTGAACATGCCTTTGTTTCATACTATGTTTTCTTTCTCAGCACCATATGGATTTTCTTTTCTTCTTCCTTGGCTTTCTTTTTTCTTTCTGCCTTTATCTTCCTTTGAGGTGGGCACGGCCCCTGTGATGGCATGGAGATCTTAGTTTTCTGAAAGCAACAAGAATATCTAATTACACCTAAATTACATAATTGTACACGTAGGGAGAATACTGTAAGGTTGATCCAAGACATGGGTGAGACGAGGAACAAAGGCTATTTGGAGTCAAGCACCTGTTGTGGTTTCCAAGGGAAACAGGGTGGGATAGTTCAGTGGTTAGGGTATTGGCCTCCTAAACCCAGGGTCACAAGCTCAGCCCTTGAAGGGGCCTTTTGAGGTTCTTAGGTAAGGTTTGATTTAAAAAAAAAAATTGGTCCATGATGGTGATACATCCTGCTGTGAGTGCAGCAGACTGGACTCAATCCTCTCCCAAGATCCCTTCCAGCTCTATGAGTTTGTTTACACTAGCCCCACTCTTAGAAGGGGGCATGGTAATCAGCCCCAGCGGGAAATAGCGATGAGGGGCTGTGATGCACATGCAGCACCTCATTAGGTTAATTTTCGCTGCACACACTTTGAAGTTGCTAACTTCAAAGCGCCAGCAAGCCGTGTAGCCGTGGGCACTTGGAGGTACCCGTGCAACTTCGAAGTGCCCTTACTCCCATTGCAGCACCTCATTGCTATTCCCTGCTCGGGCTGATTGTTATGCCCCCTTGGAAGAAGGGAGGTAGTGTGGACAAGCCCTATGATGTATGTATTCCATTAAAATGCAGATATACAAAGCTGTTCCCCTAAATTTCCTGCCAGACAAAATACATTGTCAAATCTATTTCCTGTTGGAGGAGAAATGGTGTCACAATAGTGTGCATATGTATAAATGTTATAGCTGGTGTAGACTATGCTTGTCTGTTGCTGGGATGAGCAGATTGGTATCATGAGACCAAGTGTCATTTCACAGTGCAGAGCTTGTCTTCGTACTTCAGATGTAAGACATCCTGGAACAGATTTGTCAACTTTTCTGCAGTTCGTTATGCAAATCCTTGACAAAGTAATGCACATGGGAAAAGGCATTTGCAGTTTAATGAAGGTATTTGCTTTTAAAACAAAAACCCCTAAATGAATTTGTGCATCTAAGGTAAATGTAGAGATGTAATGGTAGAACAAGGATGATTGCTAGCTCCTGGTTGAACCAATACCTAACACTTAGCAGAATGCACCAAAATGTTATTTAAAGTGAGCAACTCATCACAGAGATGGCCCCATATTCCTTGTCTGGGTTTCTGTATTTGCTTTGCAATAATTTCAACAGTTATCCTGTAATGAAAAACTAGACCAAACCCAAAACAAACATATCACCAATGCACTAGCAAGTATATCCTGTTTATAAAGTGTTGGTGATACTGATGCTATCCATTGCAGCTACTGGATAACGAAATAAACCCTCCATTCTTAGTAGAAAGAGCTACTGGAGGTTTTTTAAAGTATTTAGGGATTATTGGAAACCAAACCCACAAGGTTAACCCATTTTCATTCTTCCATGTAGTTTATTTTCAACTTTTACTAATACTGCCAAAGCTTTTACTGAATAACATTTTCTCCCTATGTAACTTGTTGTGTGTGATACAAAGCAGTAAAATGGGTGTAGTCAGTGCTTCACTGTAACAAATAACATTACAAAAGTGAAGGTAAAATAAGAAGACTGGCCTCAGAGCTGGTCCTAGGGCCGGGTGGTCGCCTGGAGCCGCCAATTTCAAGGGGCTGCTGAAATGGACCGGCTCATGTGGGGCTGGAGCCAGTGGGCGCTTGCCCGGTGGGATGAGGGGGAACAGGGCTGCAGCTGAGCAGCCTGGCAGCTGGGGCACACTGCAGGTGGCTCTGGGTGCAGCAGGGCCTGGCAGGAGGGTCGAACAGCCTGCACCCACTGTCACCCCGGACCGGCATCCCTCCCTGCGCCCACTGGCCCCAATTTGCCTGGGATTGCCAATTAGTTAGGGTCACCCTGACTGGCCTCCTCTGAGTATTTCTGTTAAAATCAAAATTATAGCTCACCAGATAGTTCATTTGTAAAATACGTGCAATACAGGTTGAACCTCTCTAATCCAGAATGCTCTTGTCTGGCAACATCCATAATCTGGCATGATTTTAGTTAGCCCACTTATCAAGGATGTAGCCAAGTTTCCTGTGGTTCCATAAAGTTTGTTTACAGCCACCAGTCCTGTCTCTCAATATACTGTGCCGTTACTTATCTGTAATTTACCCCTAAATGTCTTCTAAGAGCCCAGTCATCAGTGAAAGTGTTGATAATGTGCTAGACAGTATTGACCTCCTGTGGCCTGGCAAATTCTCTCATTTGGCACCAGTCAGGTCCTGAGGATGCCAGAAAAGAGAGGTTCAACCTGTATTGCTTTATATTTTTCTGTTGTCCAATCTGAAGAGATGCAGATCTGGTGTGGAGGAAAAACTCTCTTTCCTGTGGCATGCTACTGTTCTTAATTCTTGGAAACTACCGTATTCATGCCAGGCAGCATAACCTGCAGGAATTACCATTGTCACATGTAACATTGCTGTGTGCTTATAGGTATTGAGATGGCACTAGGCCCAATTTATGGGCTAGGATATTGAGGTGTTAAGAAAAGGCACAAACATAAAAAGAAAATCTTACCAGGATGTTGGAGTGTCTCCTGCATTTGCTATGGAGGAGCTGGGTACAGATCACATTGCAGTACACACTAATTATGAATTGCTGGATGCTCTCGTCTCCCCCAGTGTGGTGAGATGTCCGTTACCATTTTCTTTTTTGGGTGTTCAGGGAAGATGTTGCAGGGAGAGGTGTCATAAATGTTCAAATCCCGAGACAATAAAATTTCAACACTTTGATCCAATTTAGTGCTCTACATAGCTATTTACATAGGACCAGTCCCTATGACAAAAATTGGTGGAGTGGTAAATGTATGTGCGTAACAATGATCAGCAATCATCATTTTTGTGTGTGATGTCAGAATGTGAGAACATTCAGAAATAAGAAAAGATCTTCATTCTCTTGCTTGGTCTACCAGCTAGCCCATCAAGTCTACTTGTTTACAGATACTTCTCTTGTGCTCATCACTAGCAGCCTGATTCAGGGCGCTTAAAGCGCATGCTTACCTTTACAGATGTGCGTAAGCCAGTGGTGGTCAATAATTTTTAATGGCGGGGGGTAAACCGAGATTTTGATAGGTAGTCAGTGGAGGGGGCATGCAGTCTGGGATGGAAGTTGGATGCAGAAGGGAGCTCAGGGTAGGGAATTGAGGTGCAGGAGAGAGTGTGGGAGTCTGAAAGGGACTTTGGGTGAAGGATGGGCTGTGACTTGGGGCAGGGATTGGGGTACCAGTTCCAAGATGGTTTATGGGTGCAGGAGAGGATTCTGGCCTGCGGGAGGGATGTAGGAGTAGGTTCAGGGTCTGAGAGGGAGTTGTGACCTCGGGCAGGAGTCAGAGAGTAGGAAGGTGCAGAGATTTCACGTGGTGACCTGGGGCAGAGTATCAGGGTGCAGGGTCTGGGAGAGGGTATAGGTGCAGAAGAGGATTCTGGTCTGGGAAAGGAATGTCAGAGTGGGTACAAGATCTGGGATGGAGCTGGAGCATGGTGCTTGAGGAAAGCTCTGGCTAAGCAGTTAAGTAGCTCCTGTCCATCAGCACTCTTAGGCAGGCTTCCCTGCCTGTCTGCAGCCGCAGCCCACTGGCTGTTCCGTGTGGCTCACTGCACTGTCAGGAAGGGTTTGCATGCTGCCCCCACCCACAGCAAAGTCTCTCAGCTCCGATTGGTCAGTTTTCCATATTTTGCCAGGGCAGAGGCAGCAAGTAAAGCTCTCCCTCCTGCGGCTGTAGGGGCAGATCGCAGGCCAGGTTAAAAGGCTTAGAGGGCCAAATCTGGCCCATGGGCCAGATCTAATCTGCCCCTTGCTAAAGCCCATTTCTTTTTCTGTAAAGGATTTAAACATATATTGAGTCCCACTGATTACATTTCGTATTTGCTCTACTGACTAGGAATGGACTTCACATTATGTGCTTTCTTGATGCTATCCCTGAGTCTGGTCTGAGTGTTATGTTTTACATAAACAGAAGTAATGGCCCTACAAATACAATTACAAGGAATCTTGAGAAAATACAAGATTATGTTTCAGGGTACAGAACTACACATAATTAGTAATGAAAGTAGTAGAATGATATTCCTTGTACTAGCTATTGGAAAAATATTTCTGTGACAGAGAAGTAACAGGCTAACAGATTTACAGTTGACACTGACCTAAATCTAAGTGCTATAAAATTCTGATAGTTGTCCCTAAACCTAAAGTGGAAATATGGTTGATCCTGTTGGAAATGTAACATACCCTTTGTTATGTTTCTTTTACTATTATAGGTAGCAATCAGAAAACTAAAACATTTTGGCCTGTTTTAACTTGCTCATCATACTCATTGCAAAGTGTTCAGAGTTTAAGATTCTGCAACCTGATTGTCCATACTCCTGGAGGTTTCACTACATGACATAATCTTTAGATAAAAATTAATTTTTTAATTCCTAGAGACTCCACGACAACCCTAGTTAGGTGGCAACCCTTCAACCAATCCACCTTCCTGTATATTTCAGGAGTCTCATTTTTCTGTTTCTCATTCCTGATGTGTATGGAATGGGTGAGAAAGACTGAATGGATTTATTGGCTATGAAACTATTCTACACTAGAAACTACAGGAATCTTCTGTTTCTGGAGTGTGGTTACCTGAATCTTTCATACATTGCAAAAATACTACATTCCAAATTAGGCTGATTTTTTCCCAGCTCTATCTGCAGTGAGGAGGGTATTTTGATTAGTGGTGTTTGTGGGGAGATTTTGTAAAACTGACATAGCTCTCCTAGCACAGTACCATATTTCCAATTACAGTAAATTAAACATATATAATGTGTACAGTAATTTACTCCACCCCAATATCTACCTGGGTAAAATGACAAATAAAATGACAGAACCATTTCATGAATGAAATCAGACGTGCCACATTACTTCTCAGAATGAGAAATTATGTCTATTAGAATTGTGTCCATGTCTCCAGCACAGCATTTCATAATGAAGAGCTGAGTACATATGCCAGTAGTTTGACTTCACTTGTAACCATATTCTGTGCCCTTATTCATTGTCATCATGGGGATTATTAGTGCCATTCTTGACACTTTATATGAATTTACTTTCTCTCTGTTTTGGTGGCTTTTGCAAGTGGTTCAGTTTCCATAACACAATGTCAGCATAGCTTTTGCAGTGCCATCAAGAAGATAACTTTAATCTTTTCCTCTTCTACAGAAGTCTTATCACAGAATCTCACAAGAAAAAGGCCAATACGTGCCATTACCATGGAAACTATTTGAATATAGCAGTAATGCTATAATTATAATAGGAAAATCAGAGAACAAAACAAGCTAGTCCTGAAGACTACTGACAGGCTTTTTCATTTGAAATCTACAGCAAGAAACCAAAAATTACTAGGCACCTAGTGTTTGATATAGAGCTGGCCAGTGTTAGAGCAGGATTCTGGCTTCATAGTCCTATTTCCATACACAACAAAATTAACTGAAACAGGCTTGGGGTAGTGGAGTGTCAGACTGGGCTTCACATGGGTGTGTGTGTGTGTGTGTGACAGAGAGAAAGAGCGAGAGAGAGAGAAAGAATGCACAGAATGGAAAAGGAACACCACCGAATGATTGGAAAAGGGAGCTATTATGCCTCAAGATGAAAAGGAAGCTGGAAAGCACAGTAAACAGCAAGGGGATGAGTGACAACATAGACTGGAAGGAGGAAGAGGAGAAAAGAGAAAAGTGAATACACAAGACGTGCCCCCTTTTAGCATCATCTATTGTAAGAACTACTGACTTGAAAGCCACAATTTTAATGTGATGTGTTTCATGTTGGCATCCAAACTTTGTTAGGATTCCATCGGGCTAGAGCTGAGAACTGTGTTTACAGTGAACATCATTTTAAAATACGACTTAGACATCAATGCAGCCAGTGCTGGGGGGGGTGTGTGGAATGAAAGATGTCTTTCCCAAGATTCTGCTCTTAAATCAACGTAACAAAGGGATTCCAACCAACTAGCGAGAAGTTGATCAAAGTGATGGTGACCTGAATAGCTGGTGTTCAGTGGCAGGGGAGGAATGATTTATTCTGTAATGGACCATAAAAAAGGGGAACAATTCACCACAGCCAGTGGCCACAACAGAAAACATAATGCTTCCTGTCATTTGTGTCCGACAGAGGAATTTCAACAATTCTGTCATTCTCCTTGTATCAGACTGAATCTGGCCACCTTGTGTATAATACTCAGCCGGCACCTGATTGCTCAAATATCTAAACATGACTGAGTGACCTCAGAATTTTTCAAGTCATGTGCTATAGCTCTAATGCTCTGCTTCTACGAGAACTGGATATTATACACCTCTATGTTCAGGTGTGATAAATCTACTCCAAAGTGAAGGGCCTTCTACACCCATATAAACAGCTGCTCTAACGAGTGCTTTCATGCTGCTGGAGAAGGTCAGGTAACTGTCACTGCATCCCAATGGTTCTATCTACTGGGAATAGTTATAAGTTCCAATTAAGGTTTCATAGACTCTGAGGCTATGTTTACACTAACACTTATGTTGGCATAATGTATGGTATGCAGTTGTATGGGGAAAAAAACTCGACAACCATGAGCAACATAAATTACACTGTCCTAGTGCTCTCAACACCAGCACTTGCCCTGGCAGGAGAGCTCCCACTGCCATAGTTACTACCTCTCTTTGTGAGTGGAGTAATTATGTTGACTGGAGAGCTCTCTCCTGTCAGCACAGAGAAGCTACACAAGAGATCTTACAGTGACGCAGCTGCAATGATACAGTTGTGTCACTGCAAATTCTCTAGTCTAGAAATGAACTAAAGGAGAGTCCAGCAAGGGACCTGTGGATATGATTGACATTGAGCAGGGAACATATCTATCAATATCAAGGACTGGGTAGGTCCCCCACTCAATGCAGAAGGAAGAACAATAACAGAAAATGAGGAAGGGCAGAGGTACTTAATGACCTCTTTGTTTCAGTTTTCACGAAGGTGAGTGGTGATTGGGTGCCTACAATACTGAATGCTGGAGAAAAGGAGTTAGGTTCAGAAGTCAAAATAGGAAAAGAACAAGTTAAAAATTACTTAGAAAAATTAGAAGTCTTCAAGTCAGCAGGGCCTGATGAAATGCATCCTGGAATACCCAAGGAACTGAATGAGGAGGTATCTGAGCCATTAGCTATCATCTTTGAAAAACCATGGAAGACAGGAAGGATTCCAGAAGACTGGAAAAGAGCATATCTCGTGCCCATCTATAAAAAGGGGAAACAGGACAACCCAGGAAATGACAGACCAGTCAGCTTAAGTTCTGTGCCAGGAAAGATCATGAAGTAAAAAATTAAGGTATCCATCTGCAAACATCTGGAAGATAACAAGGAGATAAGTAACAGTCAGCATGGATTTATCAAGAACAAATCATGTCAAACCAACCTGACAGCTTTTTTTTTTTTAATAGGATGGAAAGTCTTGTGGATAATGGGGAAGGAGTAGATGTGGTATACTTAGTCTTCAGTAAAGTATTTGATACAATATCGCATGACACTCATCCAGATTAAAAATAGATTGGGCTACTATAAGGTGGGTTCATAACTACTCTATGAGAACGGTTATCCAACCAGTGAGCAACAGTTCACAGTCATTCTGGCAGGGCACAAGAAGTGGGGTTCTACGGGGATTACTTTTGGGACTGGTTCTGTTCTATATCTTCATCAAACATTTAGCTAATAGCATAGAGAGTACACTTATAAAGTGTGATGATGATACCAAACTGGGAAAGTTTGCAAGTGCATTAGAGGACAGGGTTATATTTCAAAATGATGTGGACAAACTGGAGAAATAGTCTGAAATATATAGAATTAGGTCCAATAAGGACAAATCCAAAGTACTCCACTTAGGAAAGAACAGTTTTACACGTACAAAACGTGCAGTGACTGTCTCTGAAGGAGTACTGCAGAAAGGGATCTGGCCAGAAACCAGCCAATGGCATTGTGCTGTGGGTGGGGGTGGCATGTGAACCTTCTTCCGGCCCCTGCCCCCATGGCCTCACAACTGCAGCAAGACAAACAGGACCACACAGCCACTCTTCTGAGCAGCCATGGGGGTGATGGGGCGGAGCAGGCAGGGAGCCTGCCTGATGCTCCTTACTGTATCCATCACCCGGATCCAGCCCACTGGCTGTACTTTGCCCAGCCCTTTTCTAGGTGGTGCTTGGTCCTGCTGTGAGTGCAGACGACTGGATCCAATGACTTCTCAAGGTCCCTTCCAGTTCCAATGTTCTATGATCCTATAACTCAACTCACCAAAGAAAAAACTCTCCCCACACCCCAAGTTAAAATATGATATAAAAACTGAAATGAGAAATGGACAAGATGATAAAAAAGTAAAAAAAAAAATGTGGTCCAGTGAGTCACAGTTTTTAAAGTGTACAACCATAAACCTAGATTCTAATAGTGTGACTAAGCTAAACAGGAGGATTGGAAAAGCAGCCACAACTCTGTCCAGACTCAGTGACAGAGTGTGGAATAACATGAAGTTGTACACTCACAGCAAAATGCAAGTCTACAGAGCCTGCATCCTCAGCACCCTCCTTTACGGCAGCAAGTCTTGGACCCTGTATGCCTGCCAGGAAAAGAGGCTGAACGTCTTCCACTTGCGCTGCCTCAGGCACATCCTTGGAATATCATGGAAGGACAGAGTGTCCAACACTGCCATCCTTGAGCAAGCTGGAATCCCAACCATGCACACCCTCCTCAGGCAGTGGCGGCTCCACTGGCTTGGCCACGTCCACAGGATGAATGATGGAAGGATCCCAAAAGACATCCTGTATGGCGAGCTAGCCTCTGACAGAAGACCTCCCGGACGCCCCCATTTGCGCTACAAAGATGTTTGCAAGAGGGACCTCAGGGAGGTAGACATTGAGCTGGACAGCTGGGAGGAGCTGGCGGATGATCGCAGCAGATGGAGGCAGGAACTACACAAGGGCCTTCAGAAGGGTGAGATGAGGATCAGACAGCTAGCAAAGGAGAAGCGAGCCCACAGAAAGCACAGCAAGGACCTGCCAGACACCCATTACGTATGCAACAGATGCAGCAAGGACTGTTTCTCTCATGTGGGCCTTCACAGTCACAGTCGACGCTGCAAATGATGATCCCAAATGGAACTATGAAGGGCGGGATCCATGGTCTACGTAGACTGAAGGATGCCTACTACTATAAATGGTGTGATTATGAACGATAGGGTTTAGGCTGGGGAACTAGGAAGGGTAGAACTAGCTGTGAAGAAAAAGACTTTTAGTAGCCAAATAGTTTGGAAATGTCCAGTATGATACTCTCTTCTAAACCTTTTGAATTCTGCCTGTGAAATGGATATGAATTGGATAGTACTACTTATTAGTATGCATAGCACAAATCGTCATCCACTGAAGGAGGTCATGTTTGTGCAAACCCCAGTGACTTCAGAATTTAATAGCCCAAATTCTCTCCTTAGTGTGACTCTAGTGAAGTCAAGAGTACAAGCCCGTAGATGAAACTGGTGCTGAGTACACACTTGAAACTGGACTTCTGCAAAAAGTTTTGAATGTTAGAGAAATTTCCACTCTAAACAACTCTTCCCTATTACGAATAACAGATATTTTCTTTTTGATCCAATACTTTCAAAGATGTTACTGCCTTCTTTACTGTTTTAATCAAAAAATAGAGACACACATGGTACTGGGAATACAAGTCCGATACCATAAGAATATGTTTTAGTGAAAATTTTATTTCATTTAAAACAGAAACTATAAGGATAGTGATTACCATTTATCACATGAAAACCACAAACATTTTATATGAAAAAGAAATACTAGATGGATTTTGGAATAATACCTGGAAAAGAGAAAAAGTGCACATTCTGGGTGACAAATATTGCCTCCGAAAAATACTGAATAATTCTTTTCACCACTAAAAATAAATTCTCTTAGTGCTACCTATAGTTTAGGAAACCTTTCAGGCAGTTACTTTTTCCCTGCACTCTTTCCTTGCTTTTTTTTCTGTGCATCTGGACTTTTCTTCTCTTGTTCTGCTCGAATGGCTGCTTCTTCAGCGGCTAGTGCTTCTTGTTTTTTAAGCTCAGCCTCTAGTAGCTTACTTCTGTATGCTTCCCGATCACTGAGAACCCTGCCTCGTGCTTCATCTAAGGATGCCTATCCAAAAAAAATACCCCCAAAAAAACAAATGAACATGCATGTGTATAATAAGGTCATATACCCTGCCAATTATATTTCTGGCTCCTGTTCTGATTTTGAATATATAGAAGACTTCCCTTTTCTTCCTTACTTGTTAATGCGGATGCCTTGCCTATAGTCCCATCCTGCCTATGATAGAGTTGCTTAGTGATTGCCAACAGGTGATCTTTTAAATTGTGACGAGGAAACAGTAATTCTGCCACTGACTTCTTGTGTGATCTTAGAAAAGACACTTAGGTTAAAGTTTTTCAAAAGTGATGTGGTCCCATTTTCAGAAGTGTCTCTGGAGCCTAAGTATCACTGTAAGTCAAGTTCCTAAGAGCTGTTGTCACTTTTGAAAATCAGAGTTAGGCATTGTGAAAATATTATGTTAAGTCCCATTTACAAAAGTGACTAAGCACTCTAAGTCCCTCTGACCTTCAGTGAGGCTTGGGCCCCTTTTGAATTTTTTTCTCCTTAATCTCTCCATGCTTCAGATTCCCCATCTGAAAACACGAATAATGGTACTTAGCCATGAAAATGCTGTAACTGCTGACTAGTATGGCCAAGATGTTCAGAAATTACTACAGATTTGAGTGCCCAACTTAAAACATTTAAAGAGGCTTAATTTTCAGAGTGCTGAACAACACTTGACCCCTTTAAGATGTTCCAAGTTGGGCAGCTAAAAATTAAGGCACCTAAAACCATAGTAAATTCTGAATGTCACTGTACGTGCTTCATTAAGGACCCAGTCCTGCAAGTTCACTTCACCCACTGTGGCACTGTAATTAGTTTATCTTATATGCTTGTTTATGTATTCTGCATCATTCAGTATGGTATATGGGTGCTTTTATGAAGGTGAAAGTTAAATTGACTGCAATACATCTATCAGTCTTAGCTGAAGGATACTTTCTCTGGCTCTCTCCCAGCTCTAAAAGATCAGGAATGTGGTCATTTGATTAATGATAATTAATGCATCGATGAGGCTTGCTTGTCAAAAATCATGTTGTTATTGCCTCTCAAACCTTAAATAAACTTTGTTGTGTTATCTTTAACCACTTCATCTACTTAATGGATCCTAACCTTGACATACTGCACTAAAGTTGTACCATTTGCTGAGTGTACTATTTGTAGCTATGTTTCATCGAGGTTTAACTCTATTTTGTCACTAGTCTTAGGCAGATTTCAACATAATTGCAACACTCCAGTGTTGTATTCTTGAGCCTTACACTTGAAAGCATCAGTAGTGAATATTATTTGTCAGTCCAATTTTCTATTTGCTGTGTTTCCTTTCCTTACTGAAGCCTGGAAATGTCCGATCTAGTACAGGCCTGCAGATAGGTACCAAACACTCAGCTGACCCTCACTTTGAACCTTCGTGCTATGGTGGCATTTACAAAGTAGTGCCCTTAAAATACTGTACCTCAAGAAGTGCATTCTAGAGTATTACCTATACAATGTTGTGTGATGCTAATATTTTTTCTGGGAACCTTATGCTTCAATTTTGGCTCAAGTGAGATTCCAGGCTCATTTACTCTAATGCAAGTGTACTTATTATAGAAGTCCAGATGGGTTTGTGTGCATAGGTGATGGAAAGTAGAGAAAACTTACTTGTAGATTCTCATACATTTCAAGTATATTTTGCTTCAGTAACATGCGAGCATTTTGGTCTTTTTCTCTTTGTTCAAGGACCAGCTCTCGAAACTCCCTAAAACGATTTATTTCTTCTGCTTTACGCATCTCCTGTTTTTGAATGATCAAGTCATTTCTTAGCACAGGCTCAGGCATTGTTTTTCTGTAGAAAATACCAAAAAAAAGAAGGTCTTTCTTCAAAGGCAGATCAGAACAGTTTTTACATGACTTATGTTTGCATACAATATACCTAACTGGTAATGTTACAGTCATGATTTTAGGTATGGTTAAGGAGTCACTTTTATTCTCACCCAATATTTACAAATAATCATACTTAGAAAATTATTTTTTTGCCAAAATTTGTCATGCTTCATCATTTATTTAGAAATTTGGAAAAATGGATCTCATTCCAATTTTAGTTATCAGGATGAAAATTCAGGTGTTACTCATGAAATGAGGACATGTTCATATTTTTCATATTTAAATAACTCAAAGTAATTTTTAAATTGCATGTGCTTTGTGAGTACCAGTGAATGTTTTGATAATATTGATGAAAATCGATTGAGAAGTACACAAGCTATAAGCTACTGAAGACCTAACATAAAATTCTAGAAAGAATCAGGCATGTGACGAACTATTGAGTTACATTTTCTGCTGTCTTAATTTCATTTTCTTTAGTTTTGTATCAGTTTGCTTCTGAACTAAAGCCCTGATTCAAGAACTAAGCCATATTCAGGACAGCACTTAAATATATGCTTACCTTTAAGCACATACTTTATGTTCCATTGAAGTTAATGATGTGCTAATGTGCTGGCCTGAATAGGAATGGACTTAAAACTCATGCTTCAGTGAAGTAGGGCCTAAGTGCAGTAAACTAGATTTCCACATGCCCAATTATGTCTCTGTCTAGACAGCTGCACATTAACACACACAGTAAACTGTTTTTATTTCAGTGATTAGATATAGTAATGTAAATATGTCATTACACATACATGTGCATTACATTTATTTCTTGGATCTAGCAGCACACACTGACATACAGGAAGTACATGACTTATGTTTATTTCAATTCATGGTAACAAATAACTACATGTTACAATAAAATTGCCAGCATGTGCATTGTCTGGAATTCCATATATTTAATTCTGATGTCACACATCGTGCAGTTGTTCCTTTTTTTATTTTTATAGAAAGAAAATTAATCACACTTAGATACAGTGAGACTTAGATTTTAAACACCAAAAGTCAGGTACTGAGCCAGATTCCACTATTACTCACACTTCTGTAAGGCCACGTCTACACAGCACTCCACTTCAGAAGGGGAATGCAAATGAGCAAGATAAAAATGCAAATGAACTACAGATTTATGTATCTCACCCCCCATTTGCATATTCTTGTGCAATCACACTTCCGGAAGACGCTCTTTCGGAAGCAAAAACAGCCATGTAGATGTGGTTCCTTTAGGGGAAAAAAAACCTGTTTTCAAAAGAACCCTTATTTTGCATTCTTTTCAGGAATCCAAAGTACTGTAGGCTATACTCTACACAACTAGAAATGAATTATGGTTGTGGAACCAGTATAATGCATTTCTAACTCTTCTATTTATAAATTTTTAAACTACATTAACTTTTTTCACATTTAATTACATTTGCTATAATTTACCTAATGTAGGGGGTTAGATCTGGAAGTTCCCATTCCTTTTGCTGACTTTGCATGCTTGTGTCAATGGCTGCTGGCGATGCTGTTATTTCAGGCACAGGGGAACCTGCATCTGCAGTAAAATAGATTAAAGTGGTTACTTTGTTTTGCCTTGAAAATGATATTCTCTGTAATAAAGTTCTACCCTTGTCTGGCTCAGCAACACACATTATTACAGATTGCTCATCAGAACAACTAAGATATATTTACTTCTATTTCTTGTGTTACCACTCCAGAATTATAAAAGATGGACAGTACTGTATGTCTGCCACGGTGTGTCTTTAAACCTCAACAATATCTATATTTTGTGTGTAAACTTAGTTAAGACAATACTGCTTACAGACATCTCTGGCCAATTTCAGCCATTTCCAGATTATTCCTCTCTCCCAAAGGGACAGAAAGAAAAGTATCAGCGCCAAAGGCAAAAGTGTGAGATAGTTATGAGAGTCAGCAGTGGGTGAAGAGGGCGCCTGGGGAGGCAAGCTCCTCAATCTGTGGCCCCACCCATACTTCATCTCTGTTCCACCCAGCCCCTGCCCACACTCTGCCCATGCCCCTCCCTCACACCCAACTTCTCTTTTCTCCTTGTCTCTGCTCACCCCTTCCAGCCAAATCCCAGAACTCAAATGTAGCAAATGATTGTCTTCTATAATTTATTTCTAAATAAAAGGGAGTGTTTTCCACTGCATGCCAGATTGTGAAGACTGGACACGTAGAAGGTACCTAATTAAAAACACTGCATTTGGAAATACAAAATGTCAGCCACAGGCCTTTCGATACACCCTGAAGTTTGTCAGAGATTTAGGGTATGTCTACATTTCAGCCTGATCTCAAAATGAGCTATTCTGAAATAGCTTATTTTGAAATAACACAACTACACACAAAATACATTTCAAAATAGCACTGAGGTATTTTGAAATACGCTGTCCACACACACAGAGCCTAGTTTGAAATAGAGCCATTGGGTGCACTACGGCTTATTTCTGTTTGACTACAGATTTACTGGGGTAAATTTCTAGATGTAATGGTGCTCACTATAGGTTTTCACTATCAAAGTCTCTGCTTCCTTTATTTAATACAGCAATAACAGGAGGCTTTTAAAGATATTATTGGAATTTTCACCCCAGCAACAAGAAGGATGAGCATTAAAAAATTCCTAGGATGAAAGCATGTGTGTCAGTATTTTCAGATAATTGTCTGTAGCTGTTTCAAGTTAATTTTTAAAAAGAGCTTTGAAATGTGTCATATGAAAAGCTATGTGCACATTCTTTGCTGTTAAAATAATTGCTCTCCTCAGCTACACAGTCCTCCTAAATTGCGTAGATAGGAATAATGACAAACTCAATTAATAGCAAGAAATAAAATTAAATTAAACTGAAGTCCCAAATAAATTCAGATTACAGAAACCTAATCACTGAATTGTCATATCTAAACCTAATCACAAATTCAACATATCTAAACTCCCTGTTTTTCATTCTGATTACTTGATTCAAAGCTCCTGTTAAGGGGTGCAGGGAAATGGAGTTCACACACCTGCTTATATAGAACTTTCAATAAAACTCAAGATTTTAAACAGCATTTTAAAATCTATACATGTTCAATGCTTAGTCTCTCTTCAACTCCAGGGTGACATCAATTGTGGTTTTTTTTTGTTACACAGCTTATACATAACACTATGTCATTCTGTGACAGGGTTGTTTTGGTTTGGTTAGAGTTTAATTTACTCAGAAAGCTTCACTGTTCTTACTCTCCAGTGTATATCATCTGGAGAGCACAACATTTTCATTTACTGCTGATGTCTTTTTCATCTGTTGAACTTGTATTAAGTACAAATAGGGCCATTAAGCCAAACTTGTTCCCCTGCCTCTGTCCATAATACTTCCCAAGCAGGCAAACTGCTCCTCATCTAGATCATCCCCACCCCATGTGAGGGTGGTGTTTGCTGGACTGGCTGATCCTCACTGTCTTGGTCTTTCCCTTGTTAATGCTCAGTCCAGTCACTGAGGCAGTTTTGTTTAGTGTTGTGAGCTTTTTCCCCCATGCTTTCACGTTGGTGTGAAAGCAGGGAGACACCATCAGAAAAATCAATGTGCTCTGGCGGTTTGAAAAGTGTCCACTGAATGCCCCATTGATGGCAATCTGTTGTCCTGCTCGTAACCAGTCCACTATGATCAAGAACAGGAAAGGTGGCAATAAGCACCCTTAGCACACTCCTGAGAGTATGCTGAAGGATTCTGCCAAGACACCATTGTGAACATGTTGAGGGTTCATATGTTGAATGAATCAGATGTTCCTTGTGGCTCTTCCCTGAGAGGGAAGGCCAACCCATACACTTAAGAGCCCTGGCCTGAGTTAGTGTTGGGAGGAGACTACCAATTCTCTTCAGGCAAACTGGGACTCTCCCCTCTCTGTATCACTAGTCCTGGAAGACTCAGCTGCTACCCACTACAATAGTAGGAGGAGGTCTCTTCCATCACCAGCTCAGCACAGGCAAGAAACAAAGGATGGCAGAAAGGAGTTTCTCTTCCCCTCCTAGCCCACAATGCTCTGCTGGGGTACGGTGTGGGACAGCCCTAGAGAGCACTGGGTACCACTTCAAAAACCCAGTAAGATGTTCTAGTCTTTTAGGCTGACTGTACCATGTCAACAAGTCACTCCAGTAAAAGCACCCTTAGCAAAGAGCTCTGAGAGCACCCAGCTGACTGAAGCACAGTGAGCACTCAGCTGACTGTACCATATGAACAGGTTGCTCAACTAGTTTTCCCCCTGGTAAAAAAACACCAAACTGTGGAACAGACTGGCGCCATGTGACTAGGGAAAGACTTAATATTGTTGACAAAGAAAGCAAGCAAGCAAGAAAAAGCGTAAAACGGGCTCCGTGTCACCTGGGAAAGACTTTGTATTATTCTCAAGCAAAGCAGGAAAGAAGGTAAAGTTGGGACTCCCAGGGGAAAGAAAGCCAAACGGGTGGTGGACTTCAGAAGGGAAGCACACAGTTGACTGTTGCATGTCAACAGGTTGCTCAGCTACTTTTCCCCCTGGTGAAAACACACCAGGTTATTGCTGGGCTGGGGCTCCCCGAGCCACACGCTTTGGGGAGGCAGAGTACTGGAGCACGCTGCCCCTGAGGGGCCAGACCCCTGAAAATATTTGCCACTGGGGCCCAGCCCCCGGACATGTTGCCTAGAAAGGGCCAGGCCTGAGTAACCTATAGACGTTTTTCAATCAGTTGTGTGCCTAGGTGCTGGCGGGGTGGGGGAAGGGCAGGAGAGAGCCCTGAAAATATTTGCCCCCAGGAGCCAGCCCCCAAAAAACTCAGCTGGCATTGGCCAGCTCAGTAGAGTAACCTGTTGAAATGGTTCTCTCTGTGTGCCTCAGCAAGGGGCGCAGCCCCAAAATATTTGCTGCCAGGGCAAGCCACTTGGTGATCCCTGAAAAATGTGACATGGAGAAGCCTTCCCCCTGCTGAGGGCAGGACGTATTCCACAGTGCACAGCCAGAATGTGGTATGGTGGTGTGCAGGTAGCCACATAGTATGGTGGGGTGGGGTCTAGACTGCCAGCCACATGGCACCTGTAGGGAAGGGAGGGCTGCCCCATACAAATGTGAAGGGCAGAAAAGAAAATTCTCAGCCTCTCCTGCTAAATGCTGTGCAGGGAGGAAACCTCCCCCCACCCACGTAGGGCAGGACATGCCGCTGTCTGCAGGCACAATCCCCACAGCGCAGTCACTGTGTGGTATGGGAGGTGGGGGCTGGCCCACCAGCTGCATGGCACCTGGGTCGGGGGAGGGCTAACCATGTGGTCTGGTGAGGTCTTGACTGCTGACCACATGGTGCCGGATGGGGGGTGGACCTGCCCCGTACAAATGCGGAGCGGAGATAAGTTTTCCCAGCCTCTCCTGTTACATTCTGTGCAGGGAAGAAGCCTTCACCCCATGCAGGGCAGGACATGCTACTGTTTTCTGTGCTGCTGTCTGGTCCCCACAGCCAAGCTGCCACATGGCGTGGTGGGGCAGAGGCTGGACGGCCAGTTGAACTGAGATCCTGGCTCTCCTGATGGCAACATTCTGGGGCTCTTTTTCATGGGTAGATGAGACTGTGATGCTGATCAGAAAGAAAATGAATTCAAATTGCCAGGCTTCCTGTTCCCTACTTGCAGCATACCCGGAGAGCAGCAGAGGTGAAAGTGGCTAGAAGGTACACATTCTGGGCATTGTGTGATACCTCTGGAGGCCAATAAAATCAATTTAAAATAATACTGTTTCCACGGTAGCAATAATTTGATCTTTTAAATTCAAACTTGGCATTACGTCACCTCAGAGGGTTGAGGCGGAACAGTTGAACTTAGTGCCCCTTAAAGTTGACCTAATGGTTTTTGTAGTGAAGACAGTCACCTTGTAAAATCAAGCTAAGTGCCTTAAAATCAATTTTATGCTCTAAGTTAGATATAGCCTTAGAGAGCTTGTGTCCTACTTCATTTGTTTCAGAGAATTATTACAAGGCCGTCTGCAGAGTCAGGCAAGTGACACTACATCAGTCACACTTGGTTCACATTTCAAGTTCTTCTTTGCAAATATGAGGGTTAGAAACCTGACTTTTTAACACACGAAAGCTGAATTCCTGATGTCATGCCATGTTGCCTTAGGCCCAGGCCTCAGGTGCTTATGCCTTAATCTAGCATTGTATATGAGAACTACACTGCCTTCCTTTCCTTTTCTCACACAACTTTCATGGTAGATGGACTTTACCAGGACAGCCACTCTGCCAGTATTATCAGCGAGCTGTGGCCTACAATACCTTACTTATGGTAGCTGGCCTATGGTATCATGCAAGCGGGGCTGAGCAACCAGCATTTGGATAGTGAAAGAGCCTTCTACCTGGTGGTATAACAAGGATGCCAAAGGAATAGCTCTAGTGCCTTTGGGGCAATTCATCAGACTATTATTCCTCAGAAGAAAACAATAGTCACAAAGATACTGCACACAAAAATGCTCATAGGCTTCTTTCTCCAAGTACCACTCGAAAGGACATCAAGTAGTTCTGTGACACCTTAGAGACTAACAAATTTATTAGGTCATGAGCTTTTGTGGGTAAAACCCATTCTCCACCCAATTCCAATGAAAGCCCATGATCTAATAAATTTGTTAGCCTCCAAGGTGCCATAGGACTGACTGCTTGCTGTTTTTGATGTAACAGACTAACATGGCTACCCCTCTGTCACTCTTTAAGGGACTGATCAAAAGCACATGAAAATCAATGGACAGTCTCTTATTTTCTTCCAGTGTCTTTGCACTGGAACCTAAATACCAAATTTAGTTAAAATTTTGGCACTCGGTACATGGTTGGTGACTATGGTAATCAAATGATCATTTTGCGCTCCTATTCAGAGCACTCCAGACCCAAAAGAGTTGAACTGTATTTGATGTAAGAAATACAACTGTGGTTTTAAAAATAATAAATGTGTATCAAGTAAGGTGGTAATGATCAGGTTCAGATTAAATGAAATGATTAACATTTCTGATTTACTGAATATGATACAGTTTTACTCAGAAGTTAATCTGCTGGAAATGCTGCGTAGAGTACTTTCAATACTAGGTATTCCTTAACACAGTGGTTTTCAAATGTTTTAGACCGCATACCCCTTTACAAAGAATGTAGTCTACTGCATACCTCTAACTGTGAATCTATACTTACCAGATGATCAGCTGTGTGACAGTTCATTGTCCGGAGTTAAATTTTGCTGCATGTATTAAGATGTGGCAAAATCAATCTCTCTGGGCTTGGCCGTCGACCCTGATATTCCACACTATTGCATGGAGTAAGGGACATTGGCGCGAGCCTGAAGAGACCCGATCTACGCAGAGTAAGAAAGTCAATTCTAACGCACCGATTCTAGTTACACTAACTGCGTATCGGAATCGACTTTCTACCCTAGTGTAGATGTAGCTTCAGATAGGCTTCTAATATACCTATGGAAACAGCATAAAAGGTCAGGAAGGGATAAGTTTGCACTACAGGATTTTTCTCACATATCCCCTGAAAAAATCCTAAGTGTACACGTACCTCAGTTTGAAAACCACTGCTAATTTTGTACAAATCTAATAGGCCAGCTGTAAGACAGCAACATTTTGTGTTTATTATAGGAGAAGTCTACACATTCAGTGTCTTTCTCTCTGGATGGGGAGAACTCACGTTAAAAGCAGCTGCAGGATAACTATAAATTGCAGGGACTCTGTTCTATAAACTACCAGACAAGGAAATAAAAAATCCAGATTTAACTCCATTTAAAATGTAAACAGTAGCTATTACAGAGAACATATAAAAGACAACGTATGGTGGGACAGGTGATAATCTATTGTACTTTATATTCTGAAATATACAGCTAAGAATTATTTAGCTATTTGGTAATGTAGTAGTGTTCACAGTTTTATGAGTGGGTGTGGGCATATTCTTGATTCTTGCATGTATTAGTCAGAAGTTTGAATTCCACCCATATTTGCAGTGACCAGTGTAGTTGCCATCAGATTGGTATTTGATAGTGTCTACTCTTTGGTAGGCTGATCACATAACTATTCTTAGCAGAATGGTGCCGGAACAACAGCAAACACAAGGACAAATTGGAATTCCTGGAATTCTGGTTGGAATTCCTACAGAGTTCAGAGATTGCTAGGGAAAAAACAGATTATCCCTAGAGATATGCCCTATTAAAAGGTTGCACAGCATTTGTAGAGTCTGTGGAGAAACTTGTGCTGCTACAGTATGTGCTGCATGCACTCTGTGTACATTTTCCGGAACTGTTAGGCTGGTCCTTTTCATAAGCATTACATTAAACAGGAAATGAACATCAAGAGACAATACTGTCCTAGAATCAGTGACAATTTCAGCTTCTGAATTAACTTTTAATATTTTTACAGTTATGACCTCTAACATAAAACATAACTCAACTGGGTATGTGTTTTTGCAATGAACATACATAAATAACTACAGTAGTGTTTACTACTTGAAACTCCTATGTGCATTGAACAATCTTAATGAGAGCTATGTTATTCATTTGCCATCACCATTTAATGAGAAAGGTTGTTTTGATTAAAAGACCAATGTGTGATGGGATATCTGATCTCTTAGGAGCTCATGTTTGGGTTTAAAAACAGACTAGGCCATGCATGGGCCATATTTTAGGATGCATAATGGGAACTTCTGTACTACAGTGATTCACAGAATTTTCATTTCTGCAACCTCCTGCCTGCTATGTAATTTCTCCTTCTGAATAAATTCAAATTAGAATTCTTATAGGCAGGGCAGTTTGTCCTCAGCAAAGTTATACTCATACCTCCTTCCCCTGGGCCCTGTGCAACACTGACACTTCCAGGCTCAGTTGTTGGCTCTGTGGAACCCTTCTGTATGTGCTTATTAATAAAATGCATGCGTTCCTGAAAAGCCTAAAAAACAAAACATGATTTAGCTAGATAATTTTAAAAGTACTGCAAACTACTTTGAATGTCCCTAAAAAAAGGAAAGTGAAACATAAACAACATAATAAAACTTTAAATGGAACTTTTAGCTCTAGTAAACCCTTAGTAAGGGTGGATGTAGGATTTATGATTAGGAGTGGGTAGTTTTGTTTTGATAAGAAAGAAACTCATCTCTCACAGCTGGTTAGTGAGCCACAGGAAAAAAAGATAAATATGGGAGAGTGACTCGTCCCAAATATACCGTGGGAGCCACTGAACTGGATTGCTTAAATCAATATCTGACATTCAGTTTTTCAATATATGTTTTTAGAATATCTATTATTTAGTTTTAACATTCCATACTCATGGGAAATAAATTGATACTGCTATTTATGTCACATACACCTTAAGTAAATGGGTAGGAGCCCCTAAATAAGTCTTCATGACAGTGGTTTAGTAAAAAAAGAATATGCGATACTATTTTAATAACAGCTTAAAACTCAAGTGACTGATTTTCTTACCACTACAGTCTTTGAATATTGAATATATACAGTACAGTAGACCCTTGATTTATGCAAAGATTGCGTTCCCACACAACCTGGTGTACCCCGAATTTTGCATATTGTGGAATGCCCATGGCTGCTGCCTCCCCAGGGCTCTGGGCGGGGATGGGGAGCATCTGCTGCTGCTTCCCCGGGACTCCATGTGGAGAGTACCTGTGGCTGCTGCTTCCCAGTGGCTGGGGAGGGAGCGGGGTGTGCAAGCTTCCCGGGCTTGGTGCAGCCAAGAGGAGTCCCCCCATATCTCCCTGTCCTGTATTTGAGACAGGGAGATATGGTCACCCTAGCAGAGGGAGGGGTTAGGACTGCCGTGGAAGTGGGGGTGGGTGTGAGCTGGAGTTATGCGTCGGTGGTGACTGGGGGCGGAGGGAGGGTTAAGGTGGGTGGGGAGTGGGATTTTGAGTTGTGCTTAACTCGCATTCATACGAGTTAAGTGCAACTTGAAATCATGCATTTCAAGGGTTTACTGTATATACCACATATACTCATCCCTCACTCTATGAGCACAATTGGTTCCCATTAAAATACATGTAAAAGTCTCTGATTCGCTCCAAGTGCTCTTAATTGAGCAAAGGAGTGGCAGCATGTGGCGCTGCTTTTGAAAGGTAAGTGAAACTTGGGGTTGGAGAGAGTTAAAGCTTGGGGGCAGTTTGGGTCCATGAGCAGGAGGGAGAGTTAAAACCTGGTGTCAGATTGGGTCCCTGGGGCAGATGGGGGGCATTATGGCTGTGGTGGGTTGGGTCCATGGGGCAGGTAGTGGGAGTTAAGGCTGCTGCAGATTGGGTCTGTGAGGCCTGCAGGGTTTCAGGCTGGAGTGGGTTTGGGCCGTGGAGCAGGTGGGGGGTGGGTCAAGCTGCGGCAGGTTGGGTCTGTGGGCTGGCAGGGGGTCAGGCTATGGTGGGTTGGGACTGCGTGGCTGGCAAGGGGTCAGGCTGAGGCAGGTTAAGTCTTCGAGGCCAGTGGGGTTTCAGGCAGAGGCCAGTTGGAGCTGTGGGGAAAGTGAGGGATACAGGCTGAGGTGGGTTGGGTCTGTGGGGCTGACAGGGTTTCAGGCTGAAGTGGGTTGGGTCTGTGAGGTGCGGGGTAAGGCTCATATTAGTGGAGAGAGTTCAGTCTCCTAGTGAACAAAGGTAGGGATATGTGTCCCTTGTTTTAGTGAGTACTTGTAAGTAAAGTACTCATTTAACGAGGGATGAGTGTATATGATACGAATGCTCATCTGTAAGTAATGCATCAGTAGGCTGTTGTCTATAACTGTGCCTGAGACAGGTGCAAAAATTGAGATTTTCACATAGATTTAGTGTTGGGTTACCTACAAATATAACAAGTTACAGTCTATTTTGCACGTTGCCTTTCCTTCTGGTACCATATAATAAGTATTGTGTCAGTGTTTGAACTGGCATAAGAAATTAGCAATAAAAATAAATATTTGAATAGCTTTCCCCCTTAGACAAACAGTTTGCTGTTATAATCATTGGGTATTATTTACATTTTACACAATCATTTAGTAATCATTGGCATTGCAATCATTGGGTATTGTTTACATTTTATTACATTTACACATAAAAACAACCTTTTGTTAACCATAAAAGAACAGAACAATTATAAAAAAACCAGGATTTAAAGTGCTACTCATTAAGAGGCAATGATAGATTCTGTGGCAGTTTGGACTGTATTCTTAATACCATGGGCCGTTTTTGGAGAATTTAAAAAAAAATCTATAAAAATTGATTTTGTGTTTCATTTAGATGTAGCAGCAACAAAAAGTAGTAAACCAATAAATTAAAAAACCCACTCTTTACTCTGGACAATATCCCCAAGTTTTTCCTCAAACATAATTAATCTCAATAAGATTTTCAAAATATGCCTCTGTGAAATTTGGGCTGTACTTCTCCAGTTGGCTGCTCACAGGTGCAAGGGTCTGGCTCAGCAGTGCTGAGGAGCACCGCAGTCCCGGGGACAAGGTAGATGTGGAGGGCTTGGCTTTCTGGCGTGGGAGGGGCAAAACTTGGGGCAGTCAGACCTGCCTCCTGCACACTCCCTCTGAGCTGCCTGAGGAGTGACGCACAGAGCTCCACAGAATTTCAAAGGGGCCTGGAGTTATGGGCCCCTCTGAAATGCTGAGCCCAGGGGCACTTGCCCCCTTTGGTCCCTGCCATCCGTCTGCAGACCTGTAGTAATGCATATGAAGCATTTGCTTATAGATTTGTCCCCAGGGGACATCCCTTAATCCACTCCCATCAGTACTTCTCATTCTTTAAGCTTTGTGCAATACCATTTCTTCCTAAGGAGTGGAAGTGGCTCTCTGAACGGACACTGTCCCGATGCAAACTACCCTTGGGGCTTTTTACACCTTGTAACTATAAAAGGCTGAGCTCTGTTTACCTTGACAGCTCTTCCTGGTTCTGCAGACTCCCATGCTTGTTTCATGGCTTTGATCTCATCTGCTCGCTCTGTGTCTTTCTTCAGCTCCAGCACCTCTGCCTCACTCTGTTCAACGACTAGACGCAAGATCCAGTAAGGTTTGTTCGGATCAGATTGCTGAAGGTGAGATGGAGCAAAGCAAGTGAACTAGACTTATTAGTTAGTCTAAAGTTATTTTTCAGATCTAGTCAGTTTTTTCTGCTCTTTGATAATTTCCCACTGAGTTCTCCGTCCTTTAATATCCACTGCTTAGTAAAGAGTAATTGCCAAAGAAAGCCTCCTCTTTAATTAATGCCCTCCTCTGATGTGCACAGGTGTGCTTGCACTCAGTAGAGTGGGGCTGTACACCAGACAGCTGGAATTAAATCACAAAAGTTCTTATTCCTTTTCAAGCATATCAATGTTAAAAATAAATGTATCTCACTTACATTAGTTTACCAATGAAATAAGCATTTTGGAAGAAGATGGTAAATTCTGCCTCAAGACCCAGGTGTGCACTGTGGGTTCAGGGACAGAGTTTCTTTTGAATGGAAAATGTGTCAGCCATTTCTGTGGCAGCATGTCTCCTTTTGTCTATATCCTACAAAGAGCTCTCTGAAAAGTCAGAATATGTGCAGTGAGGAGGTGGAGGTGCCTTACCCCATTCTCAGCACAGCTGATAGTAGAAATTTAACACTGTCAGAGGTTCTATCAACACTCTGAGGATAACACCTCCAGTTGCAGAAGCCCTGACAGTGTGGCTTCATTGTGGCTGTACAGCCAAGGATCAGGGGACAACACTTATGACCTACACTGTCCAACACGCTAGCCACTGTGGCTATTTGGGCACTTGAATATGGCTGATTGGCTTGAACAATAAATATACTTTCAGAATAATGTGGCTAGTTCACCACTGACTAGCCACCACAGCTTAAGACGTATCCCATAGTTATCACTGGCCTTCCCCCTTGAATCACAAGGAAGCTACAGGCACATGCAAAGCCCTCCCAGAACAGTTATAGAGAAATTCTGCATAAAAACCTAACAACATCCTCCACTTTAACTCTCTCCCACAGATTTCCCATAGAACGATGATCAAGATAATGAAACCACTAAAGGATGAATGATCATGAATCCACAAAGAAGGAAATCAGTCTGTTTGCAATCCTTACAGGTCAATTAGACCAGTTAGCAAAGATTTTATGTTAATTTTTTTTTTAAATTTGCTTTTGGTGGTCACTCCATTGTAAAAATTTGGCTCCTTATTCATTTGGAATTTAGCCAGCCTGATTCTGATCTTAATTATACCTGTGAAGTCAATACAATCTCATGGGTGCAAGCTGACTTTTCTCAGTTTACACAAATCTTATTGTCATTTAAAATGTTTTATTGCACTTATTTTTGAATTTTAAATATTTTGAATGTTTTACAGACAAAAGAAATTAGCACTTGGAGCAATTTAAAGCAAGTTTTGAAAGACTTCCTACAGCCCAGCCTTTGACACAAATCACGTGTTCTCCTAAGTGTGTGTGTTCACGAGGGGATTTTACAGTAGCACTTTCTTTATCAGAACACTGTTCACTCTGTGATCAAAACACGGAATTTTCACAATAAAAGAATGTGCCCTAATGGCTAAATTCTTCTCTCAGCTCCACACCTGGGGTCTCTTTAAAGCAAGAGTATGCTCTACGTCTGAAAGGCTGACCACAGCCTTGTGCTAGATAGTTGATGTACTAGTGTTTTGTTCTTTTGCACCAGGAACAAATCCTATCTATCCACCCATGGCCAAATGGAATTAATGTAGTTTCATCAAATCCACATGAGCAGGCAGGATGCAAGTGGCCGCTGCAGGAGACGAACACTGCCTACGTTACACAGAACCCTTGGATTGTACTGCCCCAGAAGAAGGGAGTTGGTGGGCAGAGCAATACTAGCAGATCTAAGATGGATGGGTGTGGAAAAATTCCTTTCTTCATCCTCGGGCCTCTGGAAATCCTGAACACTGAATAGCTGCTTAAGCTGTGTATTAGGGCCAAGGATTCCCCTGCCGTTTAAGTCATAGAGTCAGAGAAACGTAGAATACTAAACCTGGAAGGGACCTCAAAAGGTCATGAAGTCTAGTTCCTGGCCCTCACGGCAGGACCACGCATCATCTTTATCATCTCCGTGATATATTTTCTAACCTGTTCTCCAATGAGGGAGATTCTACAACCACCCTAGACAATTTATTGTGGTAATTAACTACCCTGACCGTTAGGAAAATTTTCCTAATGTCCAACGTAAACCTTCCTTGCTGCAATTTAAACCCATTGCTCCTTGTCCTGGTTATCAGAGGCTAAGGAGAATAATTTTTCTCCTTCCTCCTTGTAACACCCTTTTAGGTACTTGAAAGCTGCTATCATGTTCCCTCTCAGCCTTCTCTTTTCCAGACGAAACAAACCCAATTCTTTTAATCTTCTCTCGTAGGTCATATTTTCTGATCTTCAATCATTTTCATTGCTCTTCTCTGGACCCTTTCTAATTTCTCCACATCTTTCCTAAAATGTGGGGCCCAGAACTGGACACAGTACTCCAAATGAGGCCGTGGCTACATCTACACTAGCCCAAAACTTCAAAATGGTCATGCAAATTCCCATCTGCTCATAGGAATAAGGGGACTTCGAAGTAGCCGGGGTCATTTCGAAAAGGAGCCCCGTCTGGACAAGCTGCGCGGCAGCAAGCCATGTCAATTTTGAAGTGCCGCGGCCGCCCGCATGCTAATGAGGCGCTGGATATGTATTTCAGCGCTTCATTAGTAAACTTCGAAATGGCCATTTGCATGGCCATTTCGAAGTTTTGGGCTAGTGTAGACATGGCCCTAATCAGTGCAGAGTAGAGCGGAAGAATTACTTCTCGTGTCTTTCACATCAGTAAGCCTGAATCCCCAAAAGGCGCTAAACATAATTTGTCTTAAAGATAATATTGTTAAGACTTTCCAAACAAATGCATCAATCATATAACACAAGATTATCATATT
Source organism: Carettochelys insculpta (assembly GCF_033958435.1). Classification (NCBI taxonomy): domain Eukaryota; kingdom Metazoa; phylum Chordata; order Testudines; family Carettochelyidae; genus Carettochelys; species Carettochelys insculpta. The sequence goes on from NC_134139.1 coordinate 97,502,893, forward strand.
TTGCATATATAGTGCAACATTTCTATATATTTAGGAAGGATTCAAAGCACGGCATAGAGTAATGTGTATATTGTTGGTTATTCTATGTTAGCTGCCTGTGAGCACTTTTACACCCTGTATAAGAACACAGTTCACCTGCAAATATATAACAATCAAGTGAGGGTACACTAGTATAATTTTGTGCCAAAGAACATCTATGAAATATTGGGGTTGCACATTTACCTCATCTACAGGCTTCCAGAATTTAATCTTACCTGAGATTCAGGTCTAGATGTAGATGCTGTTTTATCTTTACTGGACTTCTCTTTTTCTCCTTTCTCAGATGCTTTATCTTTTGTTTTTCTGGTTGTTTTAGGAGTGCTTGCAGATTTTTGCCCTTCAAAATTGCCATAAGTATCCTGGTTTATTGCCACAAGGGGCTCTTCATGTTTCTCACCATGTGCTATCCATAGATCGTTGGGAAGGTTGTATGAATTATATAACACCAATGCCAACAGCAAACAAATGTCCCCACGTTATAGCCAGCATGGAACAGAAAAGCCATTCAACAATACACAGAGAAAAGGAGAAACCAGTTAGTGATTTTGTGATTTTAGAGCACCGAACTACTACTCTTTAGCTGAAAAAGAAAAAAAAAAATCTTAGGGAAAGAGAAACATTTATACCTGGCTTAGAAATGGTCATATTCTGATATTTTTGCCTTAAGTAGCTCCTTACTTAGGGTTCAAGTGTGGCATTGCCATGAGCCCAGTGTACCAGGCCCTGGGTTGCTTCACTGACCAAGCAGCAGGCCAGAAATCAAACTGTGATTCAAGAAGCCACAGTCTGCCTCGTGGTTTCTGACCATGTTACAAGACAAAATGCCACCTAGGCCAGCTCAATACTTGGTGAAGCATACATCATCTGATGCACCAGCACCTTTGTGCTAACCACAGTGCTCAGTAAGCGTGGTTGGGTAGATTAAAGCTCCACGCACAGAGTGTGCAATGGGAAATAGAAGGGAGAGGGAAAGCAAAATATTGCAATGATTAAAAAACATTTTAAAGAATTTCACGTACACGAAAATCAGGAAATTCTGTCAAGGATCTGACGTCAATCCTGGCATATTTTGTATTACTGCATAAACCATAACATTTATGTGTTGTATGTTGTTGGGAAACTGTCAGTCAATATTTCTTGAAATCTTTTTGTTACAAAGCCCCCTTTCATAGGGACTGTCCGCACAGAAGAGTATACACACTACAGGGATGCGATTCCTGACGTATACAAGCCTGTTGCTCGTCAGTTGGTCAGTGTAGACCCTGCTGGTGCTTTCTCAAGACTTCCCAATGTGCTTTAAATAGTACTGCTTCCAACAAAACTACAGGCTTAACCTCTCTCATCCAGCACCCTGGACAAATCTGTCAGATGACAGGAGGTCAATACTGTCTAGCATATTACCAACACTTTCACTGCTTACTGGGCTCTTACACAACATTTAGAGATAAATTACAGCTAAATAACAGCACAGAACACTGAGAGCCAGGACTGGTGGCTGGAAACAAACTTCATGGGACCAAGGGAAACTTGGTCACACCCATGGTAAGTGGTGTCCAGCTAACTAAAATCAATCTGGATTACGGAAATTACTGGATGAGCTAGTTCTGGATGAGAGAGATTTAACCTGCATATTAAAGTGCACCAGTGTCTCTCAGGGTGCACTGGAAAGATCTACATAGATCACGTAACGCACAACACCTTAGTGCACTTGGGAAATCACATTCCTCACACTGTGTGCATTATTCCACACATTAACAAGCCTGTGCTCCTACACCCCTTTCACTGACTGCACCCCATCCTGCCATGCGGTTTGATTTCAAGCCCACTGAAATCAGTGGGAAGATTGGAGTGATCTCATTCTTTGGGTTCTATGGGAATGTTAAAAAGATATGTAAACAACAGAGAAATGCATACACTCTGAAATATTTTTATTATATAGGCAAATATCTTCTCCTAGTAGATTTAAATAATATATGATGGTGCTGCCGTGTTATGCTTAAATTGACTCACAATCACTGAAGCGTATTTTAACAAATGACAGAAAAAATTAAAGCAGTCACTGTAAATATTGAAAGTAATAAAAGCTCTAGAGGAAATGCTAGCATGAAATAAATATTGATGATGATATAACTTGAAGTTACAATATCATTACACTAATGACTTTCTATTTAATTTCCTATTACCATAGAATATTGCCACTGTAAATCAAGCTGGGATATGTGCACTATTCTGTGAATTATTAACATTTTGAAGATAAAATATTTATACATAAAAAGTTTGCATTTATAAGAATACATTAGAGACAGACAGTGCCATTAGCTAAATGATGCTTGATACAGTCATATGCATTCTGGAATGCTGCAAGCTTTTGCTGATTTCTTTAAAGCCCTTGAAGGATTCTGAATTTGAGTGTGCTCACATCCATGGTGGGCAGCCAAGAGATGGAGACTGGGAATGCTTTGTAGAATCTGATATATGATTTTTCTATATTTTTAAATAAGCATCTCTACCTAGCTAAAAACTAACCCTGATCACACTGAACCAGAGTCTTGGCCCAGCTAGTTTCTTTGCATAGTTGCCGAGGTGGAGAGAGACCATAAATCTGGTCTAACTATTTCCCTGTGAGAAGGACTCCCTTGGTGGCACAGGGCTGGTAAAAGCAGCTCTACGGCAATTCCTGCCTCTCAAACTCTTGGTTTAAAGCACCTGAGGCCCTCAGACCACATACGGCCGGACCCTCCCCCAGGAACCTCTTGTGCACCAGGGCACTAGAGTCTCACATTTCTTAAGCTTCCTCCCTCACTCCCTCCCAGCACTTTCACAGCTTAGGGTCTAGGGCTCCCAGGACTGCCACCCTTACACTTTTAAATCATGGAATCAGCACTGTACGCAGCGGATGAGCGGAGGAGCCGTGGGCAGCACCACAAAGTGCTGCTACCAGGTCAGCATCGCCTGGGGCTCCCTGCTGTTTTTAAATCACAACAATTTAAATTGTTGGCTGGGCCAGCAGCAGCCTGGGGAACCCAGGGCTGACAACTGTGGGGGAGGGAAGGGAAAAGGCAGCTTTTCCAGCCCCTTTAAATCACCCCAGAGCCCTAAGTAGTGCAAGCTAGGCAGTGATAAAAGGCTGACTGGGGGAAGCTAGCCTAGCTCCTGCCCCCCGCCTCCATCTGAAGCCCTAGAACCATCCCCCCAGATCTTGCCAAGAAGCCAAGCAATTCTGTCAGCGGCTCTGGGGGCGGAGGGAACTATACACTTAATGTCATAGTTTGTTTTTAAAATGACTTTTTAAAAACTCAATAATTCATGCCAGTTTTATACTGGCTCTCATTTGAAGATGCTAAATTTCAACTGCCTTCATTTAGACTCAAGTGCTCAACACCTCTGAAAATTAAGTGCACAGTATTTTATAGAATGTGTCCCCCAAAATACTTTAGAATTTCCATAAATGGTGCAGTTACAGAGCTAAATAATGTAAGGGTGCAGGAGAAAGAAATGTTGCAAAGGGGGAAACAATATTTTTTCAGCTGAGTTTCTAAATAAGGCAGAGAGTTATTGAGGCAAAAAAATGCAGGAAGACCGGTCAAGGTGTCAGTAGCTGCAGAAATGAGGGTTCTTGTACTGACAGTGGTAAGCGTGGCGGCAGTAGAGGATAAAGGAAAACACTAGAAAAAACAGGGAGTGAGAAGCAGGAAGAGACAGACTGATCAAATCCATGAGGCTGGCTGCAGCAAGACAGTAGAGGGCTTTGGAAACTGAAAGGAGAAATGAAGTGGGTCCTTAAGGGACAGAGCCTAAGAAGTTGCTTTTAAGTGGGGCTGATGCAGGTGAACTTTTTTTGTGCAGGTTAGGAGGCAGTAGGCAGCATTCTGAGCTTGAAACTGAGGGAAGCCAAGTGGGAGACATTACAAAGATTAAGGAGGATATTGGTAAAGGTGTTACCGACCTATTTCTAGGAGAAGAATCACATGTAGTCACTTACAAATGCTGGCATGATCAGAATGAAGTTGGGAAGTGGGGCAAGATATGAACTAAGAATTCTTCCCTGTTGTCAGAATTGCTGCCAAACACGACAGGCTAAGCTAATTTGGTTCAAATTGATCTAGCTCAATTTGAGTTGGATGAAAAGTTACCAATTTACATCACCTGACAATCTAAAGCATTTGGAGTTCATCCCTCAGTTTGAATGCAGAACCACCATTGAAAAACTAAACAGATTGCTCCCTTCATTCCTGAAATAGGTGTCTTAAATTCTTGCTGTATTATAGGTTGACCCTTCTGGCCTCTATTGATTGGGGTGATATTGATTGGGGTGAAGGAATGAGGCTGTGGATTAGCCCAGGCTGAATACTACCAAATATACATAGACACAGCTACATGTCTGAAGAGCATTGGAACTTTTGAATACTTGTGTGAATCAAATTCCTAGAAGGTTCATGACATTGCCACTCTCTCTCCCTCTCTTATACATGAATCCAGCCAGATCCAGTGCAGAGACAGATAGCCTCATCTCGCACAATTGTCAGTGTGATCTTCTTACTAGTATTGATCTGCACCACTTGTGAAAATTGTTATGACATCATTTACAGTGACAGCAGTGCAATCATGAAATATTGGGTTCTATAAAATGTTCCCCTTTGTTATTTCATCTTGGGACTACTCTTTTGTGGAATGTAATCACTTGAGTGTATTACCAAGACACTTCAGAACTGAAAGGAACACCAAGTCGAAGTCAGTTCCCTGACTACATCACCCACAGTCAAGATACATGGAGTTTGCTTACTCTTTGTTCACAATTGCAGTAGAAATGTGGATTGTTTCTTTTACTCTGGTGACAGCATGCATGTTTGTGTAATTTTTGTTGGTGGCAAGAACAGGCCTAAGTTCCTCTGCCCCAACCTTGTTAGCTGATTATATATATATATAATGTAAAATGGACTGGAAACAATAAGCATTTAACTGTTTCCTTATATTGCACTATGTGGGGGCAGAGTGAGGGTCTGGGGAGGGGCCATGGATAAGGGGTTTGCAGTGCAGGAGAGGGCTCAGAACCAGGGCAGAGGTTGTAGCGGGGGATAAGAGTGCTAGCTGTAGCTGGGAATGAGGGGTCAGGGGTGACAGGGGCTCAGGGTTGGAGCAGAGGGCTTGGGTAAAGGGAGTGAAAGCTCTGGCTAGGGCTGGGGGCTCTAAGGTGAAGCTGTGGATACGGCATCTGGGGTGCAGACAGACTACCCCAAGGATGGGGCCAGAGAAGGACTCCCCCCAGCCTTCTCCTGCTCAGCAGCAGTGAGTTCTGGGGAAGGGTCCCCCTCATCCTGATGGCCATGTGCACCAATGGAGAGGAGGTAAAGGGGACAATTGCCCAAGGGCCCAGGGCAAGGTAGCCACTGGTGCTCTACCTGCAGTGGAGGATAGTGTCTCTTGATTCAAAAAAGGTTTGATATGCCACATGGAGGCTCCGGTGTAATAAATGTTGCTGTCTCAGCCACCCTGGAACCGGCTGGCGGCGTCTTAAAAGTGTCTTTGAATCAAGAGATGCTGTGTCTTTCCCCCAGAACAGGTTAGGATGGAGCGGCATGGCCAAAACAGCCACTAACAGAATTTAGAGGGCAGGTGGGGACGGGGTTTTGACCGGCCTGAGGCTTTTCTTGTGGGAGTGGGTGGAAAGGCTGGCGGCCCCAGCTGAGAGAGAAGAACAGGGGACCCCATTGATTGATCTGCCCTGGGCCCCAGAATTGCTGTCATTGCGCCTGGGTGTTTTACTGAAGTTCTGTTTTTATACTATACATCAAAATCTCCTGTACAATAGACATTTCTCGATATAACATGTATAATAACCAACTTATTATTATATCTGAGACAGTATTTGCTATTTGCTCCCAGTCCTCTTCAATACCCCCCCCCGCCCCCCCCCCTCAAAAAAAAACAAACCTGCCAAACAGCAGTGCTAAGGAACTTAATGAAAGGAAGAACAAAAACAAAAACAAAAACCAAACAGCACAAATTAATCCATGGAATTCAAAATTTTGGGCAAGCTGTTGGTTGTCACCTGCATCCTGGATTCAGATTCAAAATTTTGTACTAGAATCTCCTGTCTTACATAGATCCTGGGCTGAATCAAAACCCTGAATCCAAACACCTTTGAATTTTAAGGGAGCTGTAGAGCAGATAAATATGTTAGTAGCTAAGGCACATCTGTTGGATATTACAATTATTAGTAACTATTATCTATAGCAGCACTAGGAATTTATGTGGCAATTTACAAAACACAAATGACAACTGTGTACAAAGAACTGACTTTCACCTAAATATTTATGAAACAATTCATAGATCACATGAGAACTACTGGTCTTCATATTACTTCTTAAAAAAAAAAAGCCCCAGACATATGCAAATGTTGATTTAAAACAAACAAACAAAAAAAACATGTTAAGTTCATATTTCAACAAGTTAATTCCAATACAAACATATACTGCAGATGGCACTGTTGTCTAATATTAAAAAGCACCAATAGACACCATGAAGGTTTCTAACAGGAATTTTCCATCTGCTCAATGCAGCTTTCTTAACATTCCCATGGTGCGAGTCCTTTTTTGTTATACACCAATATTGCAGTATCTATGAATCATGTTTGAAAATCAACATTCACTTTAAAATTTGTTATGACTCCTCTTGGCACTATACAGCTCTCTGAAAAATGACATAATTTGTTACACCACCACAGGGGAGCCTAGGATGATAGAGCCAAGTTTCCAAACTACTTTAATAATGGCACACATTTAGAAGAAGGTTTAGAATATTGTGTTGTTTTGTTCCCCAAAGGCTTACTGTATTTTAAGCATTTTAATACTATCTATGCAAAACTGTTCACAAAAAATATTACTATTAGTGGTAACATTGGTTCATCTATTAAATATCAGTATTAATTTAATTTTGTAGTACTTCAAAATACACCTTATTTCAGAAGTCAGGAGGTGCAATGCAATTGTGTTATGGTAGAAGACAGACAGCATTAGGGGACAGAGTAATCTCTCTTATCCCTTAAAGTGAATCCTTGTACAAGTATACTCTAGCTCAATGGTTTGAGCATTAGGGTTCTGAGCTCAATCCTTGAGGGTGTCATTTAGGAATCTGGGGCAAATAGATATATTTTTTTAAAAAAGTGGGTGAGATGGTCCTTGGTCCTGCCAAGAGGGCAAGGGACTGGACTTGATGACCTCCCGAGGTCCCTTCCAGCTCTATGAGATGTGTATCTCTGGTATCACTCACCTTTCTAAAATGTTTGTATGGAGCCCAATCTGGCAAGCACTATCTTGTGAGGAAGGCTTTTGTCAACAAAAGTGTGACAGGAGGCCCTTTGTTAATAAAAAAAATCCCTGCTCCAAGGCTCTCTTATCTCTTCCTCATAGGCTTATTCTTGCTGTCCCAGAAGTTTATGGTACCACTACCCCTGAATTTAATAAATATATGACTTTTTTAAAGAAATGAGTGATGAATTTAAAATCTTTTTTTAAAAGAATGTCTTTAAAAGAGAAATAATTTTTGGATGAAGGAATAAAGCCTAGTTTATAATATAATTATTGGTCGAGAATGGCTAAGGGGAAATTCAGAAAATCAGAATATATATGAATCATTTATATGCTCAAATATTAACCCAGTTGCCTAAAAACTGTATAGAACCAAGTTATTTTGGAATAGTCCGAGAGAATCAGAAAACATACAAGAAGACTGAAAAAAATGAATAGTGGACTAATCTTCAAAAAGAGGGATGCCATCAATTAGCATATGATAAATCTAACAAGTCCCCAATAAAATAGTGAAAACCAATAATAAATGACAAATCCAGAAGATAATATAGTAATGGACAGTAAACAGTATGACTCGGTAAAGACCAAATCTTGCAAACTTAATTGTGTGTGTATATAAACACATGGTAGATGATCACAATGCCATAGATATGCTTACATTTCAGAAAAGCATTTCACAAAACCTCTCTATGACTATGGATTGAAAACTGGTAAAACTGTAGCACTCATGATACACACAAGATAATTTACTCAGTTGGGGGAAAATCTTGTGAGGTACTGCAGAGATCAGTGGTGTCTTATTTTATTTAATTTAACATCACTGACAAGTTGGAAGAGGGAGTATGTTAATGAAATTTACAGACAACACTATGTTGCCAGAGGGAGCCAAAGAGATTAGAAACATTGGAAGAACTCCCTTTTCAACTATTTTCCCTATCACTTTTGCTCAAATGCTTATCTTCTGTCGAAAACCAAGCTCAATTTTGACCCTTTCTTGACTCATCTCACAGCATGGGTCTTCATCCTCTTTGACCTTTTGAGACCTTAGTCAGTTACTCTTTCCTTGTATAGCCTTTCCTTGGGTTTGTTACTGTCCTCCGTGATTCTCCTGCTGCTTTTCAGATCATTCCTTTAGCATCTTCTCCCTCTCTGAAAGTCTAACAGGACTTTCTTTCCTCTCTTTACATCCTGCTCTATGTGTTGTCATCCATGAACAAAGCTTCAGTTACCATTTTTTATACTCACAAGGCTTCTTTACCACTTGTGATCTAGTTCCCTAACATACCCTTTCTGGCTGACAACTAAAATTTAATATGGCTAAAATGGAACTCATCATCTTTCCTCCAGCACCTTTTCTACTTCCCCCATTCTTTGTCACTGTTGGGAATGTCACATTTCCTGTCAATGAAGTGAGTAACCTGCGTGTCAGTTTTGGCGCTTTCCTCACGTACTCAGACCTGCATCCAAATCTTGCCACTTCTTCCTCCAAAAATTTTATAAGATAAAGCCATCTGTCTAGACAGCCAAAAATCTCTACTCAAGCCTCTTTCTTTCTGTCATTTTGGTCACAGCAACCTCCTGCTCTGTGACCTCCTGAATATTCAGATCACCCATTTCCAAGGCATATAATGTGCTTTGGTAAAGGTTTTATTTTCCTTGCCTAGTGCTACATCACCTCATTATCTGCACTCCTGCCTTGTGCCCCTCTTTTCACATGTAAATGCAAACTTCTTGTTCCAACCTTTCAAAGCCCTTCAAAGTTCTGCCTTACCTATTTAGCTGCTTTTTTTCTATCATTTTGCACAACTAATCTCATCCACTCTACTATCTCATCCTCCAAATCCCTTCTCAAAGACCATCTCTGCTGCAATGATGGAAAATAATTGGCCAAGTTTTCTGTAGCTATGAGAAACAGATGGGGAATGTACATATTTCATGATCTAACTGCAAAATATTCTGTGCGTATGTGCATATGGGTCTATTATCATATGGTTATCTGATGGCTTATTTGGTTATCAATTCCCACCTACCACCACCCTTTGCATGTTGCTCCTCATCACAGATTGTAACTTTTTTGGAATAAAGAATATTTTTACTTCTGTGTTTGTACAAGACCTAGTGCAATGGGGCTGTGATCCTGACCAGGCACCTGAGCATTGCTGAAATCCAAACAACAGCAACAAAGACTACAAAAAGTGAGATTCATTTTGAGAGAATGGAAGCTCATGAAGTGACCAAATGCAGCCCTGTATTCACACCCTACATGCTATTCCAGTAATCCTTGTACAAAGTATGCCCCGTGAGGTCTCATTTGAAAACTAATAATTCACTGATTAATAATGTCATAGAGAAAAGTATGCAGCAACTTTATATGTAAAGTTACAGAATCCCCCTGTATGATGTTAAACACACATGCTCAGGTAGACCCAGCTAGGAAGAGCTGGTCAGGCAGACCGGTATTAAACAAAAGAATGTGCGTTTACAATATAAACTGCAAACAGAGTCCTCAGACAGAAAGCGTGGGGAGAAAGAAGATAGAGACAATCTACGTTTTAGTGAAAAAGAAAACATTACTCTTCTTCCCGCATGAGGCCATATCTCTTTGCTCTGGGCTTGAAAGAACTTTAGTTAGGAGTCACTGTCAGGAAAACAGATATCAAATGGTGACAACTATAAAGGTCAGGCATTAAAACACCTCAAGTTCTCTCTCCCTACCCATCTCTCTCTTCTTACGTAAGACGACAAAAGAAATAGCCATTGGATGAGAGCAGATCCCAGTTTGAGAACTTGGTAACCTTCAACCAAGTCTAATCTGTTAAGTGTAGAAAGCATTTCAACTTCATTTTCCTTGTAACCATTTCTGACTTGAATGTCTCATTACACGCGGTACTCACTTAAAATCTCCCTCTTTGTAGTTCAATAAACTGGTTTTATACGTTACTTAGAATTAATCCACTGTTGTGAATGGTATGGGTAATTCAATTAGAGCAGGAAATTGTTGCATATTGACCACATATGGAAAAAACAGATCTAATATCTCTGGACTGTCCAGGAAAGGGTTGGACAGTGCAGAATACAGATTTTTGGGGAAAATCCAGGACAGGGAGTGCATTGGGGTCATTATTCATGTGGAAACAAAGTGAAAGTCAAAGTGTGGTTGGTGTTTGCTGAAAGAGAGCTAGGATCAGAGCTACTGGACCGGGGATGTGTAGCCATACACATCAATCAATGTGTGACCTGTGTTCTGGCAGACTGTTTGTGAGCAACCCAGGTGGGAGCTAAAACAGCACAGCATTGTGAGGCACCCAAGGTTGCAGGGCACGGCTGACACAGCCTCTCGCTAGTTTAGACTGTATGTCACCTGTCTTATATCCGTGTGGAGGAAAGTAACCTGAAACACTGCTATCCAATAGATGGAAACTAGAAAGCAGTAATGCTGAAAGAGGCTTAGATTTGGGAGTGGCCAGTAAAATAGATGGGAGTATGCATGGGGATATGGCAGCAAAACACACCATTGCAGTTCTGAATTGCATGTACAGAGGCATTACACAGAACAGGAAGAGGATAATCTTTACTTCAGGGCAGTAGTATGGCTGCAGATGAAAAATCTTTCAAGAGCACAAAGATGTTCATAAGGTGAAAAAATCAGATTAAAGACACAAAAATAAATTTGAGGCTGGTGGGACTCATTTATAAAGAAATAGGGAAAAATACATATATGATTAGCTTGGTTAAAAGATGATTAAGAGGGAATCTTGACATCAGTCTATAAATATATGAAAAGTGTGACCATTACAAGAAGAAGGAAGAAGAAACTTTGGGGTGGTAAAGGTGTCCCAAGGGAAATACAGGAAGATCATTAGGCTGGAACAGGTAAAACTACATTAGACAAAGCACTAGAAAATATACTATAAGAAATCAATCTGCATTGAAGTGAGGATAGAATAGGTGGCCTAAAAGTTTTTTTTGCACATGTCTAATGTAATTCTATGAGTTAGACTCCTTTCAAGTAAAAGCCATTCTAAAGCCATTCTTGTCCTATTAACAAATGAATAAAACCTTTCATACTTATACATTCACTTTTTTTCTTCTTTTTAACATTTATATTGTAATAGCTGTTAGAAACCCAAATCAGGATTAATGCCTGGCTTTGGTAGGTACTGTACAACCATATACAAAGACACAGTCCCGGTCTAAAGAACTCGCAATCTAAGCAGAGAAATAACACAGAAAGTCAATTGTGGGAAAGAGATAATTAAATAGAATAAACTCTTTCATATCCAGCAGTCTATCATCTGGAGCTCTCAAATAACTGGCATTTTAACCATAAGTAAATTTTAGTTATGTTCTCCATAAGTACAGTACAGTGACAGTAAACAAATGAATACAGCAAATAGGCTACATCTACACTAGCCCTTTCCTTTTGGAAGGGGCATGGTAATGAGTGAGTTGGGAAGATGCTAATAAAGTGCTGCCATGAATATGCAGCACCTCATTAACATAATGGCAGCCATGCACAATTCGAAAACGCTGTTCTTGAATCACACGCCACCGGTGTCGACAGGGGCCTTTTGAAAGGACCCTCTGGATTTCGAAAGCCCCTTCTTCCTATTTGGCTTTAGGAAGAAGCTTTTGAAATCTGGGTGGTCCTTTCAAAAGGCCCCCATCTACATGGGCAGCGCGTGATTCAAAAGCGGCACATTCAAATCACGTGCAGCTGCCATTAACCTAATGAGGTGCTGCATATTCATGGCAGCACTTCATTAGCATCTTTCCAACTTGCTCATTACCATGCCCCTTCCGAAAGGAATGGACTAGTGTAGACGTGGCCATACAGTATACGTTTACAGTGTATAATACTACAGTTGTTGGTAAATAAAGTACATAAGTTTTTGCTTGTTTTTAAATACCTAATCTTGTTTTTTTTAGCGTTATGCATTGCTAGGGATACCTCTTTATTATTCAGAATATTTGAATACCTAGCAACCTCCCCGTCCCAGGGCTTCTGGATATGAAAGTGTTTACTGTATGTACAGGTTTTTTGAAGTTACCATTAGAAATAGATGAAGCAAGTGACAGGTTTCTTCATTTATGGTATTCAAGGTTGTGGTTTGATTGCATTGCTCTCAGCTCTGGAAACTCAGTACAACAAAGATATTAATGAAGTGGATTAACCTGCTAATTTCTTATGTCTGTCATAGTCTATAAGACTTAACTGGATCTTGAGGAAGGGGTAGAAGACTTGTGTATTAGTTCAATGCTTGGGGCTCCATGAATATGGAGCAGCATGGAAGAGAATGACAGATATTTGTGCAAGAAAATGACAAACTGGCAACTGAGGATGACAACACTGATGGAAATAATATCAGATAGTTTTTTTAAGGCTTCAGGGTTCTGGAAAAACAACAATGGAGCCAATAAACCACACAAGCTCCTCTTCCCTTGCCATTCTAAAATAATAGCCGAACTTGTTCTGTTTTATCCAAATCCAAGTTTTAAAGACACTTTTTAGGAGAAAAAGCTACACAGTTAATGGACAGTTTCTAAAAGAACTACTTTAGTATTTCAGATTCTTCCATTCACATAGATAAACATCACATGTAGTCAGCTGAGGTGTATGTGCAAGAAATATTTTATTGTGGTGTTTCCCTCAAGAGATTTATTTCCAGCTGAATTTAAAAATATAAACAGGAAGCCTGAATTAATTCTCTATAGCCACTAAGGTAATATTGCTGAACCCCATTATTATTAATTTCCATGTGTCACTTTTGGTATTTTGGAACCTCTTTGTAGTAAAATCTTGATCCTTGTACTTCATTTACCAGTGTCACAATTATGAACAGATGGCCTGGCCCAGTCCCACTGACTAAGAGCTCCGTGAATTTCACTCCTCTCTGTATATATTTAACCAATCTAATAAATAGTAACAGAGAGGGAGCCGTGCTGGTCTATACACTATCAAAACAAAAAAGCAGTCCAGTAGCACTTTAAAGACTAACAAAATAATTTATGAGGTGATGAGCTTTTGTGGGACAGACCCACTTCTTCAGATCATAGCCACACATAGCCACAGTCTGTTCTGGTAAGGCCATGATCTGAAGAAGTGGATCTGTCCCATGAAAGCTCATCATCTAATCAATTATTTTGTTAGTCTTTAAAGTGCTACTGGACTGCTTTTTTGTTTCAACCTAATAAATGTTATTTATATTTTAAAACCTCTTTCTAAATTTAATATTTAGTTCTAGATGTGATTTGGTTGAAAGTGATAGAAAGTGACTATTGATGAGCTGTAAAAGGGATTACTTGTCCCAATCGTATAAAATGTTTAATCTAGAGCTGATTGAGTTTCTAAGTACACAGAGGCTGCGTCTACACTATAAGATAAAGTGGATTTTAAGTCAGTTAGCTGATTTTTCCCAGTGCCTGTCCTCACTGTAAATTCCATTAGCTCAATTTTGGACCACTAAAATCAACATGATATCGAAATCCTAAAATCATAGAAACAGGTGTAGCATTCAATTCAAATTTAAAAATCCAAACGAAGGGTAGTGAGGATGTGGCATGTCTTTAAATCAAATTCATTAGCCTCCACAGATGTCCTGTAAGTGCCCCACAATGCACCAGAGTTCTCTGCTCTGGCCTCTTACATCTCCACTGCTCTCAAGTGAGGAGGAATTAGGCAGCAGAACCATTACAATTCAGCACCTGCAAGCCCATGGCTGTGGGGTCATGAGAGGCTGAAAAATCTTCTCTCTTCCTTTGCTAGGAGTGCAGCTGTGGGGCCTGTGCGTCTGTGTATACCCCTACTAGCTGCCTTTTTTTTTTTGTTGGCTGCCTTCCATACCATGTATCAGCTAGGCTGTGGGTCGGGGTCATGCTTGTCTGGTAGTATGAGAAACTTCTTTTCAGCCATTTACCTGTTGTCCTGACCCCTACATCCCCTCTCTTCTCTCCCTCTGGAGGCACCACACAGTCTGGAACATTCCCACGCCCAGCTGCATCACACGTGACCCTGAACCAATAAAAGGATGTGCTGCACAAGGTGCCAGGCAGATTGCGCATGGTGAGTGTCACTCTTTTGAGGCTGGATGTAGCCAGAGGTCTTGTAGCCGCCCAGGGACGTCTCCCTCTGCAGTCACAATTTTCAGGGTCTGGCTGAAGCTGGGGCTCTTGTAGCCACCCAGGGGATGTCTCCCTCGGCAGTTACAATTTACAGGGGCTGGCTATAGCTGGGACTCTTAGCCACCTGGGGGATGTCCCCCTCAGTGGTCACGATTTTCGGGGGCTGGCTGTGGCCAGGGGTCTTGTAGCCACCCCAAGCCATACATGTCTCAATGAAGGCAATGTATTAGCTACACAATTACCACAGTTGTCGAAGTAAGGCTTGCAGTGAGGAATATTCATGTTCTTCTTCTTTTCCATGTGCAAACCTGGCTGAAGTCTGGGGTCTTTTAGCCTGATGAATCATTTGAGTTTCAGTCTAACAACCATATCTACTTGGACATAAGGCTCTTTTTTGGAAGGTGGCCTGAATCCAGATTCAAGTTCCAGAAAGGGCCTCCGTGGGTGGTCACGATTTTTGTGGCTGTCCACTGTGTACCACCTTTTAGCCACCCTAGCCCATTACTGATGACTCATTTGCGTTTCAGTGTAACAACCATGTCTACTTAAACATACTTAACATGGCAGGGAAAAGAGAGGAATGAAATGTGGGAAGATGGTGTCATATACCCACATCTACATGTGGGGCTAGAATGTAAAGGGGCTCAGGGAACTGTGGGACAGGTTCCCACAACACACTGCAGCAGCACTCAGTTTAAGCTAATTGTGTGTGGCAGCAGTAAATCGATTTTGAGGGGAGCATATGGGAAAGTGAGGATGCTCAAAATTGTATAGATAAAACCCAGTGCTAAGAAATTGATTTTATCTTGTCGTGTAAATGCAGCCTGAGTCAGAGTCACTCTGTGTGACAGACAGATGGAAACTACACCTCGCTATATTACCACCTAGTCATTGTATTATGGACACAGATGCAGTAGAAATGTGGACACAGACAGAAAATACTATTTACAATAGCAATTTGTTTTTATTTAGAACCTCTTGTGAGCAAGCTACCTAAAAATCAAAATAACTAATTTTCTTTAGGGCCCTCCAAGAAGTACATGACATGTATCTACCTAACACAGCTAATAACTAGCTAGTTTAGTTTGCTAGTCAATGTTCTCAAAAATATGAAGTAATTGATCTACCGCATTTCAATAGTAAACAAAACTCTTTATGAAACATAGCCAAAAGCCTTTACAGACTGATTTTAACACAATTAATAACTGTGTGTGGAGCAGAGGTGGAAAAAGCCCCCAAAAGTACTTGAGTAAAAACGTAGCTGCTTTCACTTCTTGCTACTTGAGTACCATCTTTATGTGATGTGTGTGCTTGTGTGTACTTTTATGCAAGTTGTTTTCCAGAGGGACACCAGTGACTTGCACTTACATACATTCCCTACAAAACAGAAACTTTCTATTCAAGAAACTTTTTGGGAACTTTTCCACCTCTGGTGTGGAGGAATGAATATTCTTAAAAGTATTTCGGTAAATTATGCCAGGTTGCAGAGGACTTGATTGTGCTTGTTAGGTACAGCTCAGCATACAGGGTGATGTAGAACTGTATTGTCATAGGAGGACAGATACAGACACGCAAGCTATGTTACTGAACTCCCAGTTGCCAAGGGGAAGAATGCCCACCATTGGAACCCATTAGGCAGAGAAGACTGCTCCCTCTTGCACGCCAGCTCTATAGGGTGGATTGCTGGAGGCTGACAAGGTCATTGCCCAACTTCCTCTCCTTTTGGCTCTTTGACACTTCCATGCTCCACTAGGAAACTGGGGTTGATCCTGCAACCTCTTTGAACGCCGCGACTGCAGTTCTGCTTGGCCCTTTTACAGGCTGTGAGGCTATGCTCCTTCATTTCCCTAATGCACGCCCACATAAGAGCCAGTTAGAATGGGCACTGAGTAGTGGCTGAGTGGGCTTCCATTAAATACTTGTGAAATAACATATGTGTGTGTGCGTCTGGACGCTGCTGAGCTGACTTATTGACAAGGCCCAATACTGTAGTTGATTGAGAAACTTGACATTTTTGAAAGTAAGAAAGGAGGAAATGTCAAAAGGAGACAGTTGCTATGCTAAGGGTTTTGAATTGTTACCTTGGTTCATGCTGCTGTCAAACAACTAGGACTGATAGCCAGCCACAGCAATCCAGGCCTTCCAGCATTCCTTCTCTTCCTGTCCAAATTATTACAGGTTTGCAAACCTAATGAGAAGGGCTTTAAACAAGGTTCGCTGGAGGACAGTGACCTAAGCTCTGAGGTAAGTGGGGCAGTGGGATACCAGGAAGAAACAACATGGAAAATGCAACAGTGGAGAACTCCTGAATTGTAGTGAGAAAGCAAGGCAATCAGGTAGTTCTCTTAGGTGACTGTACACAAATGCAAGAAGCCTAGGAAACAAGCAGGAAGAACTGGAAGTCCTGGCACAGTCAAGGACCCATGATGTGATTAGAATAATGGAGACTTGATGGGACAACTCATATGAGTGTCATGGAATATATGAGTGTCACTGTCATGGAAGGTTATAAACTGCTCAGGAAGGGCAAGCAAGGTTGGACCGGTAGAGGAGTTGCACTGTATATTAGAAAGCAATATGATTGTTCAGCACTTCTGTATACAACAGGACAAAAGCGTGTTGAGAGTCTTTGGGTTAAGTTTAGAGGTTTAAGTAACAAGGGTGATGTTGTGGTGGGTGTCTACTATAGATCACTAATCAGGTGGATGAGGTAGATGAGGTTTTCTTTGGACAATTAATAGAAGCTGCCAGATCACAGGCTCTGGTTTTCACTGGGGACTTCAGTCACCTGGACATCTGCTGGGAGACCACTACAGCAGTACATAGACAATTCAGGAAGTTTTTGGAGAATGTTGGGGACAACTTCTTAATGCAAGTGCTGAAGGAAACAACCAGGGGCTGGCGTCTGCTTCACCTGCTGTTCACAAATAGGGAGGAATTGGTGGGGGAAGTAAATGTGAATGCCAGCCTAGGCACCAATGATCATGATGTGGTCAAGTTCAGGATTCTGACCAAAGGAAAGCAGTAGAATACAGACTCTAGACTTCAGAAAAGCAGATTTTGACTCCCCCCAGGAAAATGATGGACAGAACCCCCTGGGACATTAACATGAGGGGGATAGGAGTTCAGCAGAGCTGGCTGTATTTTAAAGAAGCCCTACAGAAGGCACAGGAACACACCATCCCGATATTTAGTAACAAAAGCAAATACAGTAGGTGACCGACTTGGCTTAACAGAGAAAACTTTGGTGAGCTTAAACACAAAAAAAGAAGCTTACAAGAAGTGGAAGCTTGGACAAATGACTAGGGGAGAGTATAAATATATGGCTCAAACATCCAGGGGTGCTATCAGGAAAGCCAAAGCACAATAGGAGTTGCAACTAGCAAGGGATGTGAAAGGCAACAAGAAAGGTATCTACAAGCATGCTAGCAATAAGAAGGTTGTCAAGGAAGGCATGGGGTAGATTTTTTTCCCTCATCCAACAGTGATTGGTGCTGGCCTTTTGTGGACGTGAAAATCTGCATGGAGTCCAACATGCTGAAATCATCTGTTGAACATTACCTGCTGGTTTGTAATCTTGAGTTGTAACCTCCTGCCCCAGTAGAATATAGTTCCCTACCAAATAAATCCAATTTCTTGGAGGCTTTTGCTTTTGGAGTTGTACCCTGATGACCCAGCATCTCTCTCTCTATTTGGCAGCAGATACTTCCCAGGGATCCAGGCGAGGATGCTGAGAGATGAGTTTACAGGAATTTATAACCCTGAGCAGGAAGAAAAAGAACTTTCCCCCAGCCCTTTTGGATGTGGAGGGAGACATGTGGGAGTCTGCCACAAGGCTTTCAAAGGGTCCAAAATGGCCTCATAGACAGAGAGGGCCATTTTTGACAGGCTTGCTGTAACTTAAATGTCAGCTAGGCTATGGAATGGCTCTTTCACCACCTCCACCTTTATACCCAGATGTAAGGCCACCATTTCAAAGAACTCTTAGTGAGCTTTATAGTCATTTGAGGGAGGTGAAATAGCTTTGCCAGGAGAGGACGAAGAGAAGGAGAAAGTTGGCGCTCCTCCCTTTCTGCCTTGACAGGATCTCATTGAGGTGTCTATGTTGGGCTTGGTACCAGGTTCTGGGCTGGTTTCAGCCTGATAGGATGTTGTTACCTTTGTTCAGAGGCCAACAAATAGGAGTGCATAGAATAACCTCCAGAAACTTGGGGACACCTCATGTATTCCACAAGGGCCATGGAAGAGCAGGAATGTCTGGGGCAGTAGCAGAGCTGATTACTGGAATGAGAGGTTCACAACTTGACCTCCAACTCCCAAAATGACAAGTCTCTATCCAATGTCGCTGGAGGTGTGGTTCCTATCACTGTCAGAGACTGGTGCTGTGGTGAAGATATCTGATAAGCATGAAACCTTTCACAGTACCCAAGGACCTGTTACCAAACAAATGAATGGAATGCCAATGGGTTCTTTCCTGTCATATGCCTGGCAATACCAGTACTGACAGTGACAGGTTTCTGGCAATGGCAAATACAACTGGCATATTTGGCACTGAGATAATGTTGGTACCGTGCTGCGTCACACATGTAGATGGGCCATCTGGTCCTGTACCAGAGGAAGTGTCAGAGACAAAAGTGCCAACTTCTGAGGTACTGAGACAGAAGATTACCCTAACTTAGGTCACACTCTAATCCCCAAGCCTGGCTGTCTTCAGTACTGGGGACAGTCCCCTTTCAGCTGACAGCTTTTTTCTACCTTTCCATAGGCAGAGGGGAAGGTGAGTGGTGCCAGGACTTTGTTAGGTTCTTTATTGATGCTGAGGCACCGTATACCTAGTTAGACTAGCCTGGCTCAGATGGAGGTCTCAGTGGTGCCCCCATGAGCAAAAATTTCAGCCTAGCTTTGTGGTCCTTCATGTGAGGCTTAAAGTCTGTGCAGATCTGGCAGTGGTCCCCCACAGGAGCTTTCACCCAGGCACTTCCAGCAGCTTGAATGCAGGTCACTTCAAGAGCACAGCCTTCTTGCAGGAGACACAGGACATGAAGCCTGGTAACTGAGAAATGGTTTGGCACCAGGTAACAGATGAAAATGTCACTAACTCAGTTACTGACTTACACTAAACTTGACTAAAACTATTTACAACCAGCTAACTATATATAAGTATACAAAAGAGAAGACCTCTGACAGAGTCATCCAAACCAAGCACAGAAGTGCCAGCAAACTTCATGGGAGGTGAAAAAGAACTGAGGGAGCCTGCGGTTGACTGGACACTTTATTCTGGTGTCATAGGTGCAGCAGCAGAGCACATTCAAATCACTCTAACAGTAGGACTGAGGGAAAAAACTTCCAGCTACTGTTGCTGGGGCATGCACATATCTAGGCTGTGTCTACACTAGCAAGTTCTTTTGAAATAAGGGGCTCTTTTAAAATATCCAGCGGAATGTCTACACACAAGAGGCATTCTTTTGAAATTAAATTGAAAGAATGCAGCACTCCTTTCAAAAGCGCTCTTCCACTCCCATTTCAGGAACAGCGCCTTTTTTCGAAAGCTTCGTTAGAAATAAAATGTGTGTAGATGCTCCAAAGACCCATTTTTTTTTTTTGAAAGAACAGTCCTCATGGTGCCTGATTTTTTGATCCCTGGCCCGTTCATTAGAAAGAGTGGGAGCTCTGTAGACTCTGTCTTTTGAGGAGTAAAGGGATTTTGAAGTAGCCTGAGAACTTTGAAGTACCCACAGCTTAGCCGCAGCTACACGCAAGCCAGCACTTCGAAGTTTAACACTTGAACAGTTCATTAATAATCTCCCGACACCCTACTTACCATGCTCCCTTCGAAGTTGGGAGCTAGTGTAGACACAACCTTTGTCTTTTTCTCAGTGTTATATTTCCTCATGTTATGTACAAATGTATTTCAGAATTCTCTGTCTGCAAAACCTTTTATTTATTTATTTTTGGTCTGAAATTGTTTACTTGTACAGAGAAGACACAATCTTCTATAAATCTGAGAAGCGTTCAAGATTATAGTTGGAGTCACTCTCATCCTACTTACCTGATTAATTACCTGATTTGAGCCCCAAGATCCCAGTGTATGGGTTGCAGATTATAATTTTTATTTGTATTTGACAGATTAGCTGTGAATTATGATTGCAAAAGCAAGTAATTAAAGCTCAGCACTCAAGGTTAGTGGGCAAAATGTTTTTGATTATTTAATGCTTAGAATTAATCAATGCACCTAAGAAAAATATACTGATATTGTTCTGTGGTCTGAGCTACCCCATTGTTCCTAATGCTGATATTTTTCTCAGTTAAATATCCTGTAAAGGGGATGAATACCAATAAAGAGACAGACTCCTAGATTGCGGTTTAGGCTTTGCTACAGGAAAGTTATTCATTTTGTTTTCCACATAGTGGATTAGGGCTAAGAATGTATTCTACAGGATGTGATTAATATGCCCGCTTCTAACATCTCATCTTTCCTTGTACTGTGGTAAAATGGATCATATTTTGTCTATAGAAAGAAATACATCACAAATTTCAGTTCAACCATGTTATGTAATAGCCCCTTTTCCTTGCTATTTAGATTGACAGAAGTGCAATGTTATTACCTAAAGACAATAATACAAGTTATGTAAATAGCTTTGTGTTTCCTGAACAGAAATAAGTGATACACCAATACAACACCTTTAGAAAACCAAATTGTACTGCACCATCTAGCAGATATATTTTAAATG
Source organism: Carettochelys insculpta (assembly GCF_033958435.1). NCBI lineage: Eukaryota > Metazoa > Chordata > Testudines > Carettochelyidae > Carettochelys > Carettochelys insculpta. Next base: position 97,524,092 of record NC_134139.1, read on the forward strand.
ACATACCTCTGATTTCATTTTTCTCCATTTCTTTCAGTGCCTGAACAAATGCCAACTGACTTTCGGTAAGTGGCCAACTGTTATACAACACCATTGCTTGTATAATGTATTTGTGAGTCTGAGAAGTCAAAGGCAATATGTTAATAAGCTGATGGCATTAATATGCATCTACAGTGAGCATCCCGAAGTACTTCAACTAACTGTTAGACATTAAACACACTTTGCCCTAACTACAGTAAGTGAAACCATAAATGAATTCACAAACTTATATATGAATCACTAGGAAAGGGACAGCAAAGAAGACTGATAATATCATAGTGCTACTATAAAACTGATGGCATCCCCATGCCTTAAATGCTGTATGCCGTTCTGGTCAACCATCTCAAAAAAAATATACTGGAATTTGAAAAAGTAGAGAAAAGCCATGACTAGTGTTAAGGGTAGGGAACATCTTCCAAGTAAGGAGAGATTAAAGAATTAGACTTTTCAGTCTGGAAAAGACATGACTAAGAGGGACATGGCACAGGTCTATAGAACTGTAAATAGTCTGAAGGAAGGGGACAACGAAGTGTTATTTATTCCTTCAGCTAACACAAGATCCAGTGGTAATCCAAAGAAATTAATAGGCAGCAGGTTTAAAACAAGCTCAAGGAAGTGCTGCTTCACATGATGCATAGTGATCCTGTGGAATTCATTGCCAAGAGATGTTGCAAAGCCTACAACTATAATGAGGTTCAAAAAAGAATTTGATACGTTCATGGAGAATAAGTTAATCAATGGTTATTGGCTGAGCTGATCAGGCATGCAATCTCATGCTCTGGATGGCTGTGTCTATGGGTACCACTTCTTCTGGAAATGGCATGGTAACGAACCATCCGGAAGATGCTAATGAGGCACGGGTTTAAATTTCCCATGCCTCATTAGCATATGGGCACACAGTTCAGAGTCCAAAAGAAGTTCTTCCAGACTCCAAAATACATGTGCAGACACATGGCCTGTGGGAATTGTCCAGAAGGAAACTATCCTTCCAGAAGCTCCTTCTTCCCCCCAGATTTTTTTTTGTTTGAAATTGTTTACTTGTACAGTGAAGACACAATCTTCTATAAACCTGAGAAGTGTTCAGGACTATAGTTGGCGTCACTCTTATCCTACTTACCTGGTTAATTACCTGATTTGAGCCCCAAGATCCCAGTGTATGGGTTGCAAATTATATTTTTGATTTGTATTCACCAGGTTAATTGTGAATTATAGTTACAAAAGCAAGCAATTAAAGTTCAGCACTGAAGGTTAGTGGACAAAATTTTGGGGAAGAGGGGACTTTTGGACAGAGGGTTTTCTTCTGGAAGATCCCTGCGGGCCATGTGTCTGCACATGTATTTTGGAGTCCAGAAGAAGCTCTTCCAGACTCCAAACCACATGCCCATATGCTAATGAGACACAGGAAATTTACATCCATGCCTCATTAGCAACTTCAGGATGGCTCATTACCATACTGCTTCGGGAGGAAGTGACAAGTGCACACAGCGCTGATGTGTCTAAGCCTCTGATTGCCAGAAGCTGGGCATGGTAAAAGTGGGTGGAATCACTATGGCTACGTTGACTCTACAGAGATCTTTCTAAAGACGGTCTTCCAGAAGAACTTCTTTTGAAAGAGCACATCCACAAACACAAAAAAGCGGTTTGAAAGACTGATCTGCTCTTTTGAAAGAGTGTCCACACAGCCCCCACTCTTTTGAAAACATGGGCCAGGGATCGAAAATGAAGACTGTTCTTTCAAAAGAAGGGCCCTGTGGAGCGTCTATATGTTTGCTTTTGAAAGGGGGCACTCTTGCTGAAATGGGAAAGGAAGAGTGATTTTGAAAGACACGCCAGATTCTTTCAATTTACATTTGAAAGAATGTTTTTGCGTGCAGACACTCCATGGGCTCTTTTGAAAGAGCCCCCTTCCTTCAAAAAAATCTTTCGAAAGAACTTGCTAGCATACATGCAGTCTAAATGATTACCTGTTCTGTTCACTCCCTTTGAAGCACCTGGTATTGGCCACTGTTGGAAGACAGATTACTGGTCTAGTTGGACCATTGGTCTGACACAATATGGCCATTCTTATGTCACCACTAGTTGATCAGTTTAAGGTCTGCAGGACTGAAAATGCTTATATACCTAGACATTTTCTATTTCACTGGGTTAGAAGACTTCTGAAAACAGTATCTTGGCCTTGATGCAGCTGTAATAGACACTGGGGTTTTTTTTTTAAACATAGAAAAATATTTTAACCCCTTTCTATACTCTTGTTCAAGACAGAATCCATAATAAATATGTGCCAGGACTTCTCTGTTGTGTCTGTCAGAGAACACAAGTATGTTTTTCAGAGGAAGTGGCTTTGCTTCTTTCTTTACTTCTGCTCTACTCTAAGAACATCTAGTGATTTTTATTGGATTCAAGAATGACTACAAATTTGGCAAATAAGAAGCACCAGTTCACTTCTGACATTCTGCTTGGCTGGAATTAGTGATCTGAGAATTACCGATGAAAAACATTATATGAGAACCTAGATGGTTGTTTATCATCATCATCATCATCATTATTATTGAAAAAAGAACTTAAATGTCATTGGAGCCTCATACTTTTCTAAATGTGTGCACTCCAGAATTCTGGAACAGATCAATTCAAGATAGGATGGGGAGCCTCTTTTGGGTATTAAAGAATAACTGAGTTATATGACTTTTCAGAAGCCTCACTAAGCTTGAACATAGAAGTACAATTGGAAGACATATATTCTGAGTACCTTGATGAATTCCCAATTCCTTTATGTTCATTTTCTCACAATTCTAGAATGTCTTGAGAAAGCTAGTGAAGGGCCATCAATACTAGTGCTTTGTGATCCTACAGGTCTAGCTTTGCAAATCATAGTTCCACTTATTCTTACAATTCCTGACAGGCCTCTTTGTGGTCCAGGGTAGGAGAAGAGCAATACTCCAGTGATGTGCTCCTAATGATTCCATGCTCACTTTCTGGGATCCTTGGAGAATGGAAGACTTGAGAAACTGCCTGTTGAACTCTTGATTTCATGTTAGACAAACGCTATTTACACTTAGAATAAGCAGACTTACTGGGATTTCTTTTGGTGGGAAATATCACAGTCCACTTTTTAAAAAATTGAGTTCAGGAGTTTAATTTCTGATATGAAGCTCTGTTTCTCTGATATGAGGCATTTAGTTGTAAGATGGAAACTAAGAACTAGATCTGCTGAAGTCCAATAGACCTTGGAGAAGAAAAATCCTAAAGAGAGAGAAGTAGTTTCTCTCTAGGAAACCTAACACTCAGCTAGGACCAGATTGTACTCAGCCACTTGCATAGGTGTGTAAGCCTTCCTCCTTTTCACCTGCAATCCCCATTTTGGCAACCACAAAAATGCTTTTCTTCTTCTCTGCTCAGCACGTGGACTGCTGTGTGTTAGCAATCCCTAGCAATGCAAACTACCCAAAACAGATATGCAGACCCTGTCATATCACAGAAGAATGCATACTACATTCTCCGAAGGAACAGTTCTGGTGCCGTTTTGCATCACTTCCTATTGGGAACTGTGCCTAATAACCTTAGAACATAACTAGATATTACTGTATCTTGTTAAAATAAGAAACTCCCGAGAATATATATCCCCTTTCTACTTGTAAATCAAACTGAAATGTTGAAAAGTCTGTTAACAATAAGAATGGAACAGACAATCCTTTTGTAACAGCTGCAGCTTCATGCAAGCCTGTCAGATGTAATAACATAAAAGTTTGGGAATAAATCCCACATGAAAACTGCAGGCACAGAAATGTCTAAGTCTGGTGTCATCTGCTGCAGTCAACAGAGGGTGTGATATTTACAGTATTGTCAGGAAAAAGAGAAATGGAAAAGCTTCTGAGTGCCGGGCCTATGTTTTCTTCTGCCCTTGAGATTTTTGTTTTACTGTGCTGGCAAATCTGTGAACCAACAGCAGCAATTCACATGGAGAAAAAGTAAAAATACACTTTCAAATCTATGACAGTGGAACACATTTGTAGTGCGCTCAAAGAGTGAAAATCTCTACAGTGAAGGCCTGAAAGTCCCATATTTTTTTCTTATTATTGCAGCACTCAATTAATATTCTAATTGTAATGAACCAGCTTGTTTTTATGTAAAACTCACTTCATTATAACAGACCTCGGTGTATATATAGACTATTCAATGGAATCAATGTGAAGGACTCAAAATAATTCTTAGCACTAGTGCCTTTCATCGTTTAAGTGCTTTATAAATCTCACAACACTCGTTTGACATATATAAATATTACTGAACTACTTTGCAGATGAAGAAATTGATGATCAGAAACAAATTTGTATTCTTGAGGGAACATTCAGTCTCTCTGCATTGTCAACGCTGGCTGTTGTTTCTTTCACACATTCTCCAAAATCCATCCTTACTTCTCTAACGCCACTGTCAAAACCCTCAGCTACACCTACTAATCACATCTCTCAGCTTCTGCAGTCTTTTTTTCCATAACATACACTCTTACCTTTCCAGTCCATCTAGAGTGCAGTTGCTAAACTTGTCTATGTTTTCTGCCTTTCTCAGTAATCCTAATTAAATCCTGTGAGACTGGGCTTTTCAAAGTCAAGCTTCATGTTCTCGTATTCAAAGCTCACCACAACAACAATCTCATATTACTTCTTTGCTATCATATGCTTTTATTACCTGTTCTCTCCCTTTGCTCCACCCAAGATGCTCTCCTGATTTTGGACCTCAGCCATCATCCTCTATGTAACTCCTTTTCCTAACTAGAACCCTCTTTCCTAACCATGCTTCCATCTTTTCTCTCTTCACATTTAGCTTCAAAACACACTTTTCCCATGAGGGGTCAATGTAAACTAAGCCTCCCCTTTTAATGCCACCATAGGCATTTGTGCGTACAGTAGACCCTCCATTTACGTGTGGGTTTCATTCCCACGCACCCTCCCATAACCTGAATTTCGCGTAAGTAGGGTGGTGGCTTTTCCCACAGCGGAACGCATGTTCTGCAGGTGGAGAAGCAGCAGGAGCACCTGAAGCTTCTTTTGAAAGATCAGTCCTGGGGTTGGGGGGCAGTTGGGGAGGGTTAAGCCTAGCAGTAGGTTGAAGCTGTGGGAGGCAGAGAGGCAAAGCCTGGGGTGGGTTAGGGTAGCAGGGAGGGCAGGGAGGAGTTAAGCCATGGCCGCGTGTGGGTGGTGAGCCAGCAGGGGGTTGAACTGGGGCTCGGGTGGGAGGTTGAGCCAGAGCTGTGAGCAGGAGGTGAGCTGGCCGTGCTGATCCGAAGCCACGCATGAGGGGTGGTGAGAGTGAGCCAGAGACGGGTGCAGGGGTAGGAGGTGAGCTGGAGCAGCATGCAGGTGGTGAGCAGGGCTCGGTTGAACTACAGTTGCATGGGCCCGGTGGGGGGGTGAGCCAGGGCTGGCGGGGAGCAGGATTTTTAGCTGTGCTTAACTCACATTAATATGAGTTATGCACACCTCAAAATCGTGCATTTTGAGGGTTTACTGTCCATGGGACTATCATACCACCCACTACTGAAGATATCTGATGCCAGGCTGTCACATAAGCATGCAGCCTTGAGTTCATAATGGGTTCCAGTAATGAGGTGCACCCAACCTCTTGCAAGTGCCTCCTGGTCTAGAGACACACAGGGAGAGAAAATGTCTCCAGTCTCTCAGATTGTGGTGACTCTGTTGGTGATTTCTCAGGTGGGTTTTCCCAGCAGGTCTAAGCTGAGGCGAGTTACATTTAGAGATTTAGGGTGAAGTCCTTTCTCTCTTGAAGGGAACGTGAGTTTTCCCAGTGACTTCAATGGGGACAGGATTTTCCTTCTAGATCTTCAGTTCAGGTGGTGGAGGCTCATGCTTTAAATATGTTTTTCTAAAATATATTTGAGCTCAGCCACAAGATATGTGGTTGGTCTGAGAATACTGGGTGAAAATATATGGCCTATGTTATGGAGGAAGTCAGAATAGATGATAATCAGTCTCTTTCTGGCATTTAAATCTATGTTATGACAGAAGGAGATGGTTATAGTAATCAGACAATGTGGTAGTGAAAATTCTGATGAATGCATCTTGAAGTGGTGGGCCTGTAAGGGGTAATAGGTATTCCTTCATGTGGATTCTGCGTCTGGGACTCACAAAGCAATTTTCAGAAAGCAGTTTGGTATGTAAATTTTCTAGACTGGCTGGGAGATGGAAGTCATCCTGAGAATCAGCAATGGCCTAGCCCTTGCTAGAGGGGATGGCATACCCAGAGAGATCAGATTTCCACTCCCCAGGGCAAGGGAGAAGATTAGAACTTGATGGTGCAAAGGAAGGCCTCAGCCATTTAGCCCCAAAATGCCAGATTCTCAAGGATGTTACACAAAGGTTGTGGTACACCAAAGAACAATGTAAATGTACAATTGCAATGGGTTTGTTCTTGCTACTCACACTGACTGCTGCAACCAAGGGGGTGCTGCTACCAAAAGCTGTAGAATTGTACAGTGTTTGGAAAGAACCTTGTAACATGTTGACATTGATGTACAAGCATGAATTATATGTTGAAGGAGTTTGTAACTCTGAAATATCACCATTATTCCCTGTAACTAGTCTTGCAACCTGTCACATGAGAAGGAACATTCCAAACCTTTTGCGTGGTATGGAAGGGGAAACTAAGGCACACAACTGTTTTAGTTGTATGGCTAAATGCCAAGGGTGGAAAGCATTTGTACCTTCATTTACTGGACAATGATCATGTACGTGGGTAGTTCTATAACCCTCCTTTTTCCTCCTGGGCCTCATGTGCATGAATACGCAAATGCAGATACTAAAAATATGAGTATGAAGAACAGGCCTCATCAGAAAAGCTTGTGTTGAACAAAAAGTCTGAAGAGAAAAGGATGGAAGGTCTGGCAGATTGAGTTACCAAGGAAAGCACTGGCATGGGTATGCGTATAAAAATATGATTACTGAAGATACAACAGGACTGGTTAATTTAGAATCTTGGGTGGAGCAAAAGGGCTGAGGTGGGGAGTAATCAAAGCTCCACTGCTAAGTCAGTGGGCTTCTGCATACTTGTATTATTTTGCCTTAGATTTTTAAACCCTCACAGCAGAGCAGAGCACAAACAAAATAAATAATAACATTCTCTGAGAATATAAGGGTTATGCAATGTCAGGATGTCAGGTTTTCACACTTAATAAAAGAATGATCAGGACCACTTTTCTATTGTGCTTTTCCAAACATTTTGTAGAAGTTGGATTTAAAATCTCTTACTGTTTGTGGATCTCCAGCTGGGAGGATGACAGTCTCTTCCTCTGTCACAGCCTGACCTTCTGGTATACCTCCTGGCCTATGAGAACTTTTGATGCCCTTCTGAGCAGCAAAAGCACCTTTTCTTTTGGTCCCTCCAGGTTCTGGGTCCTTCTTTGTACTGCTTTGGCTAATCTGACCTTTGCTTGCTGGCAGAGAGATAAAAATGTCAACTTTCAGTTCCTGGAGTTCTACAAATTTAGTAGAATCAGCTTAACAGACGTAGGTGCATATTGTAAAGAAAATGACTTTGGTCACTTTTCACTCAGTTAATTTTGCTCATAAGTTTCTCATTAATTATATGGCTGTGTTAAAAATCCCCCCTAATTCAGTTTCCTTCTGGACATAGCATATCTCTTGAAAGCACTTACTTTTGTTTACAACCAAAACATCATTTGTTGTACAAGGCATTGCAGAGTCACTTGTTCTATAGTACATTTTTTCTATACAAGCTGATCTACTTTCCCGTATATTCTTGCAGAATGTCACTCTGTGGCCCAAAATGACTATTGCTCTGTATGACGACTTGGGGTATTTATACAATCTATGAATTCTGGTAGATAATGCAAAGTTAAGAAACTGTTGTACCATGAAATGTCTCTGAGGCTAGGTTTACAGTTATGGGAAGGCTGATGCACAGAAGGTCAATTTTCCAGAGTTTGATTTTGCGCACCTAGGGGGGTACATGCTAAATCAAACTATCATGGTGTCACCATTGATCCCCAGTACTCCTGGCAATTGTGAGGGAAACCAGTGGGAGAGTTTCTCCTGTGAACCTCCTGCTGTGTGGACAGTGGCAAAAATTGATTTTAAATAAGTTGACTCTAGCTGCACAATTCTTATAGCTGGATTTATATATCTAAAATTGATTTTACCTCCTAGTGTAGACTAGCGTGAGTAGAATGTGTAATTCACTGCTGCCGACTGTCAGTGGGTCTCTGCTAGACAAGATACAAAGGTAAGTTGTGTGGCAGATTGAAAGCAATGGGCTGTAGGGGCCCTAAAAAAGGCAGATATACCGGGAGTGGGTTTCTGCTCCCTGTATAAAAAAAGCCCTGGAGGCTTATTAAGAGTTGGCCTGCAGCAGTAGGCTAACTAGGCACTTGCAGTCAGTTAAGACAGACAGGGTCACCTTTAAAAGGGTCCCCTCAGATAAAGGTACTGGAGGGAAGCAACGGGAGAAGTGGTCAAGGGAAAGGCTGCTGTAATTGGGTAGAGGAAAAGCCCCCCATTAGCTGTTACGATTTAGGGTTCCTGGGCCGGAGCTCACACACCCTTCCCCTGTAGAGCTGCCCCAGGAGGAGGATTGGGTGCTAGGACCTTTTGAGGGGTCTTGCCCCATACTAGTGACTTGCCTATGATGAGAGTGACTTGGTAAACAGAGACCCCTTGCCTCTGGAGAGACCTGAGGCAGTGGAAGGGTCGGCATGAGCCTCTGAGGCAAGCCAGGAAGCGTGGGACCCAGAGGGCATGACAGAAGCCCTGCCACAGTTGCCCTGCTGCAGTTAGAACTAAATAGCTGCCTGTTGGGAGAATTGGGGGGCTGAAGCCTATAGACAGCTACTATACTTGTTGCAGACAGGAGAGAGTGGAGAGCAGAAAAGTCCTGAAAAGCACAAACGACAGAGGCAGGAAAGCATGAGTTTAAAAAGGACTCTGGGGGTAAGATTATCAGAGCCACACAGGACAATCTGGGCATGAGAGGAGGAGAGAAGAATAGGTTTTCCTGTGGCTGGCATTTTGTGAATGGAGCCTTTTTGAATAGGCTCTGAAATCAGCAAGCTCCCCTGTTTAGAGCTGTACGCTGGGAAGCACTTCCTCTCTAAATGTTTTCTTGGGCTTGTGGAAGTGCTCATCCTCAGAGTCTTTTGAAGACCCCAGTGTTAAGTCCAATTTCCACTGCTTCTTTGATACTAGTGATACTGATCTGCATCTTGATATGTTCACTTCACACTCCTCTTCAGTATCTGGCCTGGGAGGGGGAAGCTAATGATCTAGCTAGCAAACCAGGTCATGTTTTGTGTAAAGCGTGTTGTGCATACACAAAAAGAAGGCTGGAAGTATTGGAGGTGTGATACTGACTGACACAGAGGTACTTGCGAGGCAGAGGGCTCAAATGGAGGCTGCAGGACGAGTTCCTTCTGAAGATATTTTAATCAGGCTGCCCCGTTTTTTTCCTGAACAGAGCTTAAAGCCCTTACAAATGCTGCACTAGTTGCTCATGGGAGCCTTCCCCAAGCACCTGTGGCAGTTGGGGTGACAGTCACTATCATGCACAGCCTTGCGACAAAAGTTAGATGGTATGAAAATATATACCCTGACACTTTGCAGGGAGCTCCAACATCCGTCATGGTCAGTAGAAAGGAACTGAGTGAAGCTTGAAGCAGCTCGGCACTTTATACCTGAGCAATGTGTCCAAAACAGCTGAGGGTGTGCCTGACAGCTGTGCAGTAATGTGCAGAAAAACCTTGGCTGCATTTACACTAGCAAGTTCTATCAAAAGATTTGTCGAAAGAAGGGGGCTCTTTCGAAAGATCCCACAGAGCGTCTACACACACACAGCGTTCTTTCGAAAGTAAATCGGAAGAATGTAGTGCTCCTTTTGAAAGTGCTCTTCCACTCCCATTTCAGGAAGAGCGCCCCCTTTTGGAAGCTTCTTTCAAAAGAAGATGTGTAGGTGCTCCTCAGGGCCCTTCTTTCAAAAGAGCAGTCCTCACGGCACCTGATTCTTTGATCTCTAGCCCATTCTTTCGAAAGAGCGGGGGCTGTGTGGACACGCTTTTGCGAAAGAGCAGATCACTCTTTTGAGCCACCTTGTTTGTGTGTGGACACACTCTTAAAAGAAGTTCTTTTGGAAGAGATCTTCTGGAAGAGCTTCTTTTGAAAGATCCATGTAGTGTAGACATAGCCCTAGAAGGAAATGGGCATGTGCAGTCATTCGAAGAATTGCTTGTTCCCAGATCAAAGACATGGCTGCAGAAAAAAGAAGGGACTAAATTTTTCATGAGCATGCTTGTTAAGAGCTATCAACTGTTATGGATTTGTCAACACAGAGAAACCCACTGGGGGGGTCTGAAAGTCTGTTCATCAGCCACAGCCTTCCTTGTAGTTGGGTGATTTCTGGTTAGGGGATTAGCATGTGTGTAGATTCTTTTATTTTTTAAATATGTTTTCTGTGTAATGCTTTCAGTGGTAACTTAATTGTTGACAATTATACTGTCTCTAGCCTGAGAGGAAGGAAGGCAAAGTGTGACAGGCTGGGGAATTTACAGGGTAGGCAGGGACCTGTGCAACTTGGAAATGCCCTTGTGGGGATTAAGAAACACGTCTCTGCCCAAGAGACATGTGATATGCACCAGTTTGATCATGACCAAAGCAATAATCTTACAGAAAAAATAACAGTAGCTGAATGATTTGCCTTTGCCTCAAGATGCTCATATGCTGACAAAGCAGTAGAAATTGATTCATTTCAAGAGGATTATTGTATTAGATCCTACTATGAAGGTTCACTTTACTTTACTTTTGTTAAAATTTCAACACTGATGCATAGTTCTATGTGTAAATGTACTAGTCGAGTTAGCTGTTTGCTTTCACTTAATCACAGCTATATTATTACATATAATTGAAAAAAAACATGCAGAAGAGTAAACCCTTTACAGAATGACATTACACAGAAATCTCTGTGGGCACTTCAGTAAACTTTAGTGCTATATCTAGATCTTTTAAGCAAATTGCAAACATCATGGCTAGAATACGCATGGATAACAGGAAAACAAATGAAGATTAAACAACCAGTAGTGGGATAGGAAAGTACATTGATATAAAACTTTATACATTGTTACAAGTATTAACAATGTAATAAGTAGGATATTTTTCATCTGAATTGGAATTACATGAGCACAATAGTGACAGAGTCAGAAATATGCCTAAGAAATGCATACCTGAAATGATTTTAACCATAATAATTGCTCCATCACAATATAATTAAACAAACATCAATCTACTAGTTCAGGAAGAAACTTAAACACCATGTTTGCTAGAACTGACACAAATCTAGGTTCATTTTTTCACTTCAAATATGCAAACCTGTTATGGAAAAAATGAAAAAGCCTACTAAGCTCTAGATATGACTAAAAAGCCTACTAAGCTCTAGATATGACTAAAGTTAATAAAATTAATAGGAAAGAAAACGATCTAAACAAATAAGCTTCTTAGTCTGAGACAAAATTATTCATATAAAACATGAGAGAGTGTATGTGTAATAACTGACAATTAAGTTTAGTCTGAAACTAAATCTGTCTATCTATATATTTTAGAAACATGTATCCATCTGCCTGTGCATCCATCTGGGAGTCCATTTGTTCAAGAATTCCTCCTAAACTACAAGAACTAGGACCACCAAATTTGGTATACAGCTTCCTTTTATCATAACTTAAAGCAATGTCAGGGTTTGGTTGTGCCAGGACAATGGTAAGAGCCTGGAATTACATTGTTTCTAATAAACTGGAAAGGGAGGGGTCTGGTAGTGGGAACACTCATTCTGTCAAATGACCACATTGAGGCAGCTGGAGTGGCCAGCTAGGGGCAGGACTCTGGCTATTGCCAGCCACCTTACCCAGCAGCACTCATTGCCTTCGCCAGCTCTGGGGTGCCTCTGCCCAGTCAGTGCAGCCCCCTGCCACCCCAGAAAGTCTCTGCTTATTGAGTGTGGCCCCCTGCTGTTCTGGCACTGTCCTTAGGAACCCTCTGCTTGGCCTGTGCGGCCTCCCATGCCCTTAGGAAGGAGAACCTTGGGCCTCCAAACCAACCCCAGAGACAAGATGGAAAATAAAGTGTAGCTCCACGCCCAACCCATCCTGGGAAAAAGCTGGCAATCACCCCCACCCCTTGATCTGCTCCCTGCATTCCCACCCCCTTCCCTGAGCCCCTCCTCATCCCCCCAAACCCTGACTCCCTCCCCACATGCCCCTATCCTCCTGCCCTGAGCTCCCCACATCCCCAAGCTCCTGCCCAGAATCTTATACCTCCCACACTGCCAGTCCCCTCCCCTGAAGGACTCAAGCAATGCTGGATAGTCTTCTCATTCAGTGTCAATTGGAATGGGCCCTCTGAATAGGGTGACCATAGCTCCCTGTCCCAAATACGGGACAGGGAGATATGGGGGGGCTGCTCCTCCTGGCTACACCAAGCTCCGAGGAGGTGGCAGCCACGGGCACTCCCAGCCCTGGAGCCCCGTGGAAGGGGTGGAGGTGGGCTCTCCGGGCCACAAGCCCTGGGGAAGCGGTGGACATGGGCACTCCTGGCTCCAGAAGAGTGGTGGCTGCGGGCGCTCTGGGCCCTGAGCCCTGGGAAGCAGCAGACATGGATGTTCCGGGCCCCAAGCCCCAGGAAAGTGGTGGCTGCGGGTGCGCCTGGTCCCGGATCTCTGGGGAAGTGGCGGCCACGGGCACTCTGGGCCCTGAGATGCAGAAAAGCAGTGGCCACGGGCACTCCTGGCCCTGAAGCCCCAGGAATCGGCAGTTGTGGGCGCTCCCACCCCCACCAGTCCCCAAGGGCCTAAATAGGGGACAATTGGTCCCCTTTAAAAAGTAAGTCTTTTTGGTGTCCCAAATATGGGACCGTCCCATATTGGTCACCCTACCTCTGAAATAACTCTTTTTCCCCAGTACTTCTGCTGGCATTATAGTGAGCTGTCAATATTTTTATAGCTATTTATGCCCTCTATAAATCTAGTTCTAGTAGCAGTTCCTTCAGAAGCCTCTATTTCCATGAAGAAGGTTATAGGGGAGCTGGGGAAGGAAGAATTAAGGAAACAAAATAATGCTTATCAAGAGGTATTTTCTAGACAAACGAACCACAAATGCCTGTGTTTTAACCTCTGAAGATCAAACAATAAGAACAAGAGGTGAGAAGAGAATATGTCTCAGTTACCACTAACAAGAGAAACATAGCCACATAAAAATCGTAGAACCTTAGAACCAGAAAGAATCTTAGAAGGATCTGCATGGATTATAGCAGAGTCCCAAAATTAAAGGCAAAAGTCACAGGCAAATAGTAATGCCAGGCACCTATGCAACCAACTTCACCTCCAACTCTCCCTGAGGCAATCAAGCATGATCTTGCATTTTTGACCCTGCATGTCAGATGTAAAAGAAGGCTGAAATTCAAAATGAAATGAGAGAAATGACAGAATACTGGGAAAAATTATATATCGTTAGTCCTTACTTAAAGCCATTATTGCAGTGCATATTCCTCTTAAAATGAGAAAAAAAAAAAAACAAAAAAAAAACCCCAGAACACTTACACTGAGAACTTAAAGGCCTTTCAGTACACAGGAAATTAAATGCAGGAATGACAGCGTGGCCCTTTCCAACAGTGTTCACAATTTCCTCCTCATTATCCAGTACTTGTAGTTTAATGAACACATCTGATTTAGAGGTTTGTACCTGCACTGTGGCAATGTGTGGTGCTGTGAGTTTTACTGCATACCTAAAGTGGAAAAAATTCAACAACATAAGCAACGACACCAGACGGTTCATTGTTAGAACGTCTAAAACTCAATTAAGGAAAGCTTCTAAATTAAAAAAAAGATTAAACCACATTTATAAATGAATTGGGATGGGCTTAAATTGTTCATCGAGTAGGAGGCTAAGACTCCAAGACTTAACTTGAAAGTCACCAGGGCCGTGTCTACACTAGCCCCAAACTTCGAAATGGCTACAAAAATGGCCATCAGCTCATGGGAATAAGGGGACTTCGAAGTAGGCGGGGTCCTTTCGAAAAGGAGCCCCGTCTGGACGAGATGTGCGGAGGCAAGCCGCGTCAATTTCGAAGCGCCGCGGCCACCCGCATGCTAATGAAGCGCTGAATATGTATTTCAGCGCTTCATTAGTAAACTTCAAAATGGCCATTTGCGTGGCCATTTCGAAGTTTGGGGCTAGTGTAGACGTAGCCCAGATGTAATTAAAACAAGATTTTTGGATGTTTTTTAAGTCAACATTAATTAGCTAGAGTTATATCACAACTTTCAGATCATCTTCTGAAAGAGAGCATCCACACACGAAGTAGCACCCAAAAGAGCTGCCTGGTCTTCTGGAAGATCGTGTCCCCACATGTGCGGACACCCTTCCAGAAGAACAGGATAAGAAACACCTCAAACGGGTTGCAAGGCTGGAGAGAACTTCCAGGGCACCAGCCACACAGCCTGTTAAAGGCCTCCCCAACAGCCTCTCCCTGCACTAGCTACCAAGGCCCCTTGTGCTGCTCCCTGCACAGCTCACCGTATTGCTGCTCCTGCAACAGCTCCCTTGCTGGCCATGGACCCTGAGGTCCTTCATCAGCACAGGCTTGCCCTGACAAGGGTGCTGGGGAGCCTTCTGGCCACCTTCCTCAGCCTGCTGCATGAATGCAGCCTGAGCACTGGGGGCCCTGACCCACCCCTGGCTCAGCCTGCCTCCCAACAGCCCGTCCACCACATCTGGACCCACGCCTCCAGCAGCGACCAGGAGGTTATGGCACTGTGGGATGACGAACAGTGGCAAAGGAACATGCATATGCAGGTGGGCACGTTCTGTGAGTTCTGTGCCTGGCTGTCCCCCCTGCTTCACTGCCAGGACACAGGGATGCGGCCAGCCCTCCCGGTAGAGAAGCCATTGCCCTCTGTAAGTTAGCCATTCCGGATAGCTACTGCTTTGTGGGGCAGCAATTCAGGATGGGCAAGTCCACTGTCAGGGACATTGTACTGGAGGTAAGCCACACACTGGGTGCCAGCCTGGCCCAGGGAGCAGAGAGGGGGGTGTTGGGCAACAGCGACTCTTGGGACTGGGGCAGGGGGGGGACCTGGACACAGAGGCCAGGGGCCTGTCACAGGGAACACCGATACCCCACCCATACACAAGCCCACTCCCGAAGGGGCCATAGGGAGGGAGGGCCAGAAGAAGGGAGGGGCTGGGCCAAGCATCAGCCCAGGGTACCCCATGGCACACCGACGAGCATCTCCGCTCTCTGTCTGCTGCAGGTAGTGAGGGCTATCAACGACATGCTCATGCGGCGGCTCATGCACCTCGGCGACCTCGATGCAGCTGTGGCAGGCTTCACGGAGCTCAGCTTCCCGCAGCGCTTCAGGGCACTGGATAGGACTCATATCCCCATCAGGGCCCTGTCCTGCCACACCAGCCAATATGTTAACCGCAAGGGGTACCACTCCATCATGCTCCAGGCGGTGGTGGATGCTTCGGGACGGTTCACCAATGTATATGTCACCTGGCCCAGCCAAGCACACGATGCCCACATCTTTCAGGAATTCCTCCCTATGCCACTGGATGGAGGCAGGCACATATGTCACCCAACACGAAGTCATCATTGGTGACAACAGCGTGCCACTCTGCTTGTTAGCTGACCCGATGTACTCCCTGCAGTCATGGCTGCAGCGACCCTACATGGCGCACCTGACTCCATCACTGGAAGTTTTCAATGCCCAGCAGGGATGCGCACAGAACCCCATGGAGTGTGCCTCCGGATGCTTAAAGGCACAGTTCAGGTGCCCCCTCACATCCCTTGATGCGGGGATGAAGAACGTCCCACAGCTCGTGGCTGCCTGCTGCACTCTCCACCTAATCGAGGTGCATGAGGGGACACAGCACCAGGGTGGCCTGGCCCCACCACCGAAGGAGTACAAGCAGCCACCCACGGCCCCCAACCGGCAGCTCCACTGGGACGGGGTCCGCATCTGAGAGGCTCTCCAAGAGTCCTTCACCTGCGGGGACCTCTGAGCTGGGTCCCCAGCACAGGTCCCCCCCACCCCCCGAATGAAGAGTGACACAGGGGTACCAACCAAAACTGTATTATTTCAGTAACCAACTATAGTAAGTGTATATATAAACAATAAAAAACTGCTTTCACGTAACACAAGGGAGTAGGGTCAACTATTTACAAGGGCAGGGCATCTGGGCAGCAGGGGCATACTAACTGGGTGTGGAGGAGGAGGGGAGGGGCCCCTACTTGAGGAATGGGGTGGAGGGCCATGAGCCCCAGCCCCCATGGCTCCCTCTCCTGCCCCTGGTGCATGGTCCTAGTTGGGGCCCTGATGGGGCAGGGAGCACGGGGGAGAGGTGGGGGGTGGTTGGTGGCATGTTCCTAGTGGGGGGTGGGTGGGGCAATTCCCAGGGCAGGGGGGCCCACCATGGGGCCCATCATGGCAAGGAGCCAGGCCCCAAGGGCCCAAAGGGCCTCCATGGGAAGACCCCAGAGAAGGAGGGCAGCTAGGGCCTCAGGGTGGGGAGGGCTTGGGGCTCTGGGGTGGCAAGGGGGACTGAGGGGATGCGGCAGTGGGGGGTTGGCAGGGGGAGCAGTGAGGAGTGCCACAAGGGCCCTGCACACCTGCCAGAGCATCTCCACCACCTCCCTCCAAGTTTCCCAGTGCCACTGGAGGTCCTCCGCCTCCAGGGCTAGCCACCTCTCTGCCACCTTGGTTTGATGGTGGAGGGCATCTGAATATGCTGCTGCCTCCTGTGCAAGGCTCCGGTGGCGGGCCCTCCACATCTGCTGGGCTGCGGCTGTGCATGTGGGTCTGATACTGGCTGAAGGACTGCCAGCACCTCTGGCTTGTGCGCTCCCAGCTGGGCCTGGGCTCGGACTCCTCCACTGCCTCACCTGTCCCTGGGATGGAGCTGCTGTAAGACAAGGTGGGGGGGAAGGAGGGAGAATTAGGGCCACAGCCAAGCCCCCTGAGGCTGTCCCCTGGCCCCCCCGCGTACCCCACCCTTGGCTGGACCCAGGAGGCCCCTGTATTGCAAGCCGTTGGCCTGGCACAGTGGCCTGGCCAGCCACTTGCCTTAGGGATGTTGCCATCTGTGAGG
The DNA here is from genome assembly GCF_033958435.1 of Carettochelys insculpta. Taxonomy (NCBI): domain Eukaryota; kingdom Metazoa; phylum Chordata; order Testudines; family Carettochelyidae; genus Carettochelys; species Carettochelys insculpta. Next base: position 97,541,280 of record NC_134139.1, read on the forward strand.
GGCCCCATGCGGGAACAGGGCACTGAGTGGGAGGGATGCAGTCGGGCACAGGGCGGTTCGTGCCCAGGACACAGGTAGGCTGGGTGCAGCTGTGCACCCAGGGTTCCCCCTTGCACAGACCTGCATGTCCAGGGGCTCCTGGGGTTGGGGGGGCATTGTGGTGCCCTGCAGCTCACCTGCGGCCCCAGGGCACACTCTAGTGTGCGGCATCGGGGGGCTGTGAGAGGGGGGTCTGCATGTGCCCCCACCGGGGAATGCCCCATGCCGCACGCTTACCTGGTGTGACCTTGTAAAGGTCCAGGGATGCCCAGCTAGATGTGATCCAGCTGTTCAGCTCCAAGGCCACAGCAATCACCAGGGACCCCTCGGGGGAAGAGTCATCCGAGGGTCCCTGGTGCTGGCTGGGGGTCTCGCCCTCCTCCCCGGGCTCTTCAGAGGAGGTGCTGTCCTCTCCCTCCAGTGCAGCAGTGGGGTCCGTGGCTGCTGCATCCATGTGGCACAGTGGCGAGGTGGTGTTGTCTGCCAGGATGTCACTCTGTTCCCTATAGTAGGGACACTTGGCTGGGCTGGCCCCGGACCAATGACTGCTGTCCCTGGCCCTTGTATATACCTGGCGCAGCTCCCTGATCTTACACTGTGGTCCGGGCAGGATGTGCACGGGTGGCCAGGGCTGTGGCCAGTTGGGTGCAGGCTGCGACATTCCGCCAGTGCCCAGACATGTCCCTGAAGATGTCTTCATCTCGCCAGAGTGTGAGGAAGTTGCTAAGCTCTGGCCCTGTCCAGTCAGGAGCCCTACTTCAGCGGCACTGCTTCTCCCCTGGGCTGCTGTCCCAACACCCTGAGGCTGCCCGGCGGGGCACGGGACGTCTGGCTGCTGGCCATGCAGCTGCTGGCTGTCAGCTGTGTGGCCACAGGGAGCTGGGCACTGCAGTCCAGCACGTGCTGCCAGGCTCACAATCCCTGCTTCCTGCACTGGAGTTTCTAGGTTCTTGCAGCTTTAAGTGCTGCAGGAAGTAGGCACCATAGAGCCCCCAGGAGCTTGCTAGAGTGTCTCCTGGCTCTGGGGGCTGGGTGCCACCATGGCAGACCGCTTCTTCCCAAAGAAGCGGTCCATGATTGTCTATACGTGCTTTGTTCTGGAACAGTCATCTGGAAGAAGGCATTATTCCCCTTGCTAGATGGGCGTTAGGTATCCAGAAGAAGTGGTGATTTCTTCCGGATTCCTTCTGGAAGAGTGTCTTACGTGTTTCGACGCTCCCCCGACCTTCCTGAAGAAGCCTGTGTACTTCCAGAAGATTTGACACGTGTAGATGAAACCATCCTGTTCTAGAATTCTATGATTATGATTTATAGCAGCTCTAGATCTCCCCCCAAATCATTTTAGTCCATTGAAAAAAATTACAAAGCCATGCTCAGGTTGATATACAATATGATGTCCTAAAAGAATAGGCATGCTATAATCAAATTTGTATAATTTGCAATTAAATAAAACTTGCCTGCCAATATTATAGAATGGGAATTTTCTAGAAGTTAGATCAAGGTGTAAGGACTCCTGATTCTATTCCCATCTTTGTCACCAACTAGAGCCAAACAATTTTGTGCCCTAGTTTCCTAATTTACAAGATGTATATTACAATGCTACCCTATCTCATAGGATATTATGAAGTTTAATGTTTACAGATTATATAATTTTCTGAGATCCATCATACTGAAGTGATTTCAAGATAATGGATTGAAAAGTAATGTTCTTTTGCCAGGGCACCACACCCCAAATCAATGCTAATGATTCTATTTTAAAAATTAAATCCTACTGTGAGAGAATGTTCATGTCTGACTTTCATATTAAATAAACATAATTGTCTGTAAAATTCAAGTATCTCTATCCTATTTGCTTGAAAGCATTTTTCTTCTGAAGAGAATATAATCTTCCATGAGCAGTGTTCATATAAAAGTGATATTTAAATTGTTTGCATTCCAAAATTTACCTGAACATAATGTGCTTGTCATTGGGTATATAATAGTCTTTAATTTCCTTAGTGGAATAAGAATTGTTTACAGCATCACGAGAGAGAACAGGGAGTGGATTATGGGAACCAATGAGACGTAGTCTCCATTTTCCAGCTGCTACAGGTAAGTCACCAGTATGTGCTTCAGCCATGAATGTGTATCCTTTCTGAAAAACAGAAAACGTCATTTTACATTAGGAATGGGCATCACTAAAATGATAACTTTACAATCAACACTATATTCCCAGAGATGGAAAACACTTCTCAATACTGTTGCTGAGGTGGCTAAGGCTCTCTTTTGATACTAACACAGATTAAGCAATCCATAGAGAATCCATTGGTAACATCATTTGTATTTGGTAAAATTTTTAAATGGCAAGTCATTGCGTAAAATCCAATTAAAAATGTTGATCAAAACTGAAACACTGTGGCAGCATTTCCATAATTCTTCTGATAATTCTCCCCATGATTAACATGACTAATGTTTACTCTGATTTTGTTCTATTGTGCATTATACTCATGTGTGATGAGCTGCTTCATGCATCTCATTTCTTTATACTAGAGTTTTATACTGGTGCAGTATCTGAGTGTAATTCATATTCATTCAATAGCAACAGCAATGTTTGCACATACAGTTAATTTTCTTTCCCAAAATACAACAAAACAAAACAACAGTAATATAATGCTTTAAAGAATAATACAATGATTTATTTGGTGATGAAATCATTTTGTTAGCCTTTAAAGTGCTACATTACTGCTGTTTTATTTTGTTAGATTTCAGACTAACAGAGCCACCTCTCTTTTACTTTCCTAAAATATCTTTGTTCTCTCTCTCCACCTCACAGTAGCTACACTGAAGGATGAATTGAAGTTGTTCAAATTTCACTGCTTTGAAAAATTGAACAAGGTGTGTACTTTTCAAATTTTATTACTCCAGAAGTGGAGATTAAAATAAATCAGTAAACCCAGTTTTAAATAACAAATACAGCATAGCTCCAAATGGCTTGTTTGTTGGCTTCAGATTTATTTATTTCAGTCTTATATTTTATTATCAGGATTACTAAATGTTACAATGAGAACTCAAAAAGCATTTATAGTACAATGATTCCATTCTGCAAAGTCATACATATGAGTAAACTCCCTTGTAATAATATTGGACAATGCAGATTACTCCATGCCATGATTCAGGCAAACATCACTGTTTAGGTAAGCACTTAAATACAAGCTTCAGACCCACTGACCTTAAAAGGATTTAAGAATACATTTCAGAGCTTTGCTCAGCATGAATAGATTTAAGCACGTGCTTAGGTATTACACTGACTCAGAGCCTAAATGATTAAAGGTATTAGCATACTTATGTATTTAACATCAGATCTGAAAGCCTTTGTAGATAACAAATAATGCAGAAAATGTAAAGTAAGATGGTCAAAAATCATTTGCTTGATATTATTGTGCCAACAATATTAGAACACACACAAATGATTACAAATAGAATCTTTGGACTTCAGGTGATGATTCAGCAGTATTTTATTCCTTTCTCCAATATCTCATTATCTCATCCACTCATAAAAATCTTTTGTAGAATTATAAATAAATAACGTTATACATTTTTGGTAGTGGAAGATAAGATTATACAGAAAAAGAATTGAGATTAACATGTTACACTTCCAAATACAGAGAAGGATATAACTAAAATATTTATCTACACTGTCAAGTCTGCAGAAGAGAGGCAGACACTCTTGCTATTCTGCAGATTTTATCATCATTGTCAATCATTTTGAAATTAACTTTAATTTTTCCCAGAACTGACTTTGCAGTAGAATAATACCTGCTGATACAGTTTGTAACTTTAGTTGGAAGTTGCTGATTCAGAGCTTTTGAAGCATAAAACTTAAACGGTAGGGTTATACCAAGAAAAGAATCTATTTAGCATTAATACTGACATTTAGGAATTTAGATATTACGTGCTGTGTTACATTTTAATGTTTTTATAACATGCTATTAATAAGGAGGTGTAGTGTTCTGTTCTCATTCAAAGTCAGTTAACTTAATAATAGCACTCTATACTATATTTATGTTAAAATAATAGCATGATGTCACATCAGTGCTACTGTGGCTTTTTTATATTGTTTGCTGGTCCTCTCGAATTTTAATGATCTACACACGATTCAGCTTTCAGCTTTCTTTTTCTCTGATGTCTTGTCCTCTTTCCCAATGTTTTATTGCAGATCTCTTTCCAGGCTGTTTTCCTGTGTTCCCAAATTTGTTTCATGGTAGCATCTTCTGGGATAAGGTTTGTTCGAAGTGCATACCTATTGGACAGCTCCACTTGGAAACCACCTCTTGTCTCCAAATCCTTCGGCTACTCCGTGTTGAATCTCCATCCTGGCTTGGTCACTTTGGTGGTGTACCTCTTGAGCTTGAACCTGAGTTTTATCATGACTAGGTGGTGGTCTTGACCTATATCTGCTCCTCTTCTGGCATGGACATCCTCCATCGATCTTCTGAAAGAACTGCTGATACAGATGTGATCAACCTGGTTTTTTGAGTGGTGGTCCAGTAAAACCCAAGTGAACTTATGGATCCTTTTGTGTGGAAAAACACTTCCACCTATCACCAATCCATTGAAGGAACAAAAGTCACTGAAGCGCTCTCCATTTTCATTCATATTACCGAGGCCTTCTTTTCCCACGGTCTCTTCTTCTCTGCCCGTACTTATGCTTCCTATTTTCGCATTGAAGTCGCCTATCAAAATCAAGATATCCTTCGTTGCTTTCTGGTTCACAACACTTTGTAGTTTCTCATAGATGTCTGTTTTACATTCCTCAGTTGCTTCATTGGTTGGTGCACAACATTGCACGATCAATACTTTCCGCACTTTGGTGTAGAATCTGATTGTGATGATGCGTGATGATACTGCTGTCCACTCCATCAAAGCACCAGATACCTCTCTTGATAACATCAAGCCCACACCTTCTGTGTGTGGTGAGCCCTCTTCTTCATGTCCTGAGTTTCATCTGTAGCCAGGCATAGCTGCCCTGGTTTTGTCCATCTTGTCTTACACAAGCCCAAAACTGCAAGCCTGTACTGTTTCACCTCCGCTGCAATCTGTGCTGTCTTCCCCGTTTGACACATGGTCTGAGTGTTCCACATACCAAACTGCATGGTTGTCCTGGGTGAGAGGAGGGTCACCTGAGGGGCAGTTACCTTTAGGCTTTCCCTACTATGCTTCATACTCAATCTGTGTGGATTGCCAACTCCTCCCAAGACTTGTATAGTTGTAGGTTTCTTTATAGATGTTTCTGTAACTTTTGTTTTTTTCACAGATAGGGTTGTTAACCCTAAGTCAGCCCCTTTTACCTTGGGGAAAGATGATCCAAAAACTATGGATCTTCAACATAAATATGAAGAGTACATTCTTGTATGGATGTGAGACCTGGCATACTAAAAAGTCTTCAAATCACAAGCTACAGACATTCATAAACAGATGTCTGAGGGACATCCTTCACATCAAATGGCAAGACTTTGTCACAAATGAGAAGCTTTGGAGCAGAGCAGGGCAAGAACCACTTGATGCTCAAATCAAGAGAAGAAAGCGGTGATGGCTAAGCCACGCTCTCAGAAACCCATCATGCTGCATCGTCTGTCAAGTACTCACATGGAACCTGCAAGGAAAATGCCAAAGAGGAAGACCTCGGACAACATGGAGAAGATCTACTGAGATTGAAGGACAACAACAGGGGTACTCCTGGAGTCAGCTAGAAGTTTTGTCTTGAGATAGCGTGAAGTGGAGGAGACTTCACTTGAAGTACAAGGTTTTAAGTCAAGTAAGTCATATATGATTATGAAGGCAATTAAAATACAGCCAGCTGTCTGATTTAAAGCTATTTATTGACAGTCTCATTATATGAAAGTTAAGTTCAAGTGAATAAAATATATTCTCCTAATATACAATTCTGGAATAATATTAAAGGTCCTAACCTTAGTGTTTTGTTCACCTATGCTAATAAAATAAGTTTAAATTAAAAATTTTTCATTCAAGAAACCAGATTATTAGCATTGATAAAACACAACATTTCTTACTTACACTAAGTACGTTTTCACAAACAGAAGAAAAAATCAGTTAGATTTAAAGGGCAGTCTCAAAATAACCTTAAACAGGCCACAATTGTTTTAATACTATGTGAGAGTTTAGTAAAATACAGAGTAACGGCATGCCAAGAATAATTAGCTGTTACTAAAACTGAAATAAGGAATGAATCATTACTCATCCTGTGCAGTAAACTGCAGTTCCTCTGTGCATAGTGTTCTTGGGGGTGCTTCCTTTAGGGTATGCTTGCTCCTCTGAGCCTTCAACTGCCAATTTCTCATAGCTGTGTACAGTTGGCCTGCATGTGTGTTACTCTGCCTTATGCTTTGTACCATTGCTATATAGTACCGCACAGGCTAACTGTCCTTAATTCCTTCCCTACCACAAAGCCCCATGGCAGGAAACTCCAAAGCAGAGGGGAAGGAATGAAAGTAATGGTATGCCCGCAGGGACACATATCTTGAAGGACTGCAGTTACTGCACAAGGTAGGTAACCATTTCTTTTTCCTCAACTAGTGTCTCTGTGGGACCTTCACTCTAGGTGATATTGAGTAATTTCCATTTAAGGTGGAGGGGGCTTAGGGGTCTGGTCCAGTGTGGAAGAAAATACAGCTGAGCTTAATACAACAGTGAAAGCAGAACCATAAATGATTGCATAGTGTTCAGCAAGTGTATGCATAGAAGCCCAAGTTGCAGCTTCACATGTATCAATGACAAGAACATTTTTATTGGCATAGATCTTGCTGAGTGGCCTCCTATGCCTGAGGGGTAAAGCATTTAACTAGTGGAAGAAGTTTGCCCCTGTATTTTTGCTAAGTGGGCAAATGCAGTATAACTCTCCATTGAAGAATGGAAGGCCATGATGACTTCCAGATGAACTCTAATGGAGATCAGCAATATCCCTAGTGTCTGTAGTTCTAGAATATAGGCTTTAATACCTTGCAGTGATGAGAGTGTTTGTGAAATGTTTGTGAGATTGCACCAGTGGTCAAATCTGGTCCATTGTTGTAAGTCAGTTCAGCAGGTAGACTGTTTTCTACTGTGTAGTAAAACCTTTTTTGCTTATTGTGAACAGGTCTCTATGCCCATGAACCACCAATCAGCAATGCTTATAGTGAAGGATTCTGAAACTGGGGTGAAGGATCTTCACACTCGTGAAAGAGGAGACAAGGAGTAGTGTGGAGAGTCATTAGAGAGAATGTGACCAGCTTTATCAGACAAAGAAACCATGTTTGTAAGAGGTTTGTTAAAACAATCACTATAACTCTGGGTTTTGTCCTTTCATATTTTAAGTTGGACTTTGGACATCAGAGGAGCTGGGGGAACACATACAGAAGACAGTGACCACTGCAGTTGAAAGCCCCCCCCCAATCCCCAGTGACTGGTGACCCAGCGCAGCGTCAGAACAAAATTGGGAGCATTTTCTGTTTGTTGCTATCAGGAAAAAGGTCTAAATGGGGAATGCCCCATTGTTGGAATATGTGGTGCAGTTTGGTGGAATTGATCTATTTGTGGTTTTGCAGCCTGCTGTGTCCATCCACAGACAGATTGTGAACTCCTTGAATGTACGATGCTGTGATAATCTGATTGTATCTTCTGCAATTCCAAAGATTTAGTCTCGGCACAGAGGGAGACGTATCTTGCACCCCCAACCATGCATGATGTTGTCTGTTATGGTGTTTATGTGTTTGTCTCTAATTAGCATGAGAAAGAGGACAGGAATATCTGACTTCTCTGAGTTGCAGGAGGTTGATGTGCAGAGTAGTTTCTTGAGGCATCCACCTGCACCCATTTCAGCAATGAAGCATTGGATTTGAGGGAGGACAGGTACAGGAGACTTCTGGACAAACTTTGTGAGGGTCTATCCATTAATTGAGAGACTGCTTTACAGAAGTGGTATGGAAAGCAGCATGTTCAGACTGTCTGCTCAGTGAATATATTGTCTTGAGCCATCTTTGAGGACACTGCATGTGCAGTAATGTGTGATCTACAACAACAGTGTCAGCCACCATATTCTCCAGTAGCTGGAAACAGTTCCTGGCTGGGGCCTGGGGGCTAATCTGAATTCTATTTGACTAATAGGGATGTAATTCAGTGCACTGGGAGGAATATGGAAATACACACATCACATCTCATAGAACTGGAAGGGACCTTGGGAGGTCATCAAGTCCAGGCTCCTGCCCTCTTGTCAGGGCCAAACACCATCCCTGACAGATTTTTTTAAATCTATTTGACCCAAACCCCTAAATGGCCTCTTCAAGGATTGAGCTCACACCCCTGGGTTTAGCAGGCCAATACGCGAACCACTGAACTACCATTAAGCTGAGTTGAACCCCCTGTGAACCCCAAATTTTGCACAGGGGTCAAGGTGGACTTCTGAATGTTCATTCATAGGCCCAAACTGAGGAAGAGTATGTTGCCTGTGCATTTGCTTTTAAGAAGGCAATCATCTTGGAAAGGGAACAGCAAAACTACATTTTTGTGGCAGTGTGCTGTTGCTACTGACATGATTTTTGAAAAGATCCTTGGGGCAGATGATAGGGCACAAGGAAGCATCCTGTACTGGAAATGGTCCTGGCCTACAGTAAATTCTGTAAACTGTTTGTGGGATGGATGTGATAGAGGAATCTGGAGGGACTCCATTTTGTATTAAGCAAGTACATGATGAACGTATTATCAGGGGTGCTGGAATATATGTTAAAGTGGGAATGCTGAGAAATGATTAAGCAAACTGGAGACCCTGTATAGAATGGAAATCACTTCAAATGGGTGGGGCCCCCAAACCCCTATTTCCAACATGCAGGAGTATTATTCCACAATTAGCTGAAGGTTGTCTGGTCATATAGCACTAAAATTGGTGAGGAAAAGCAGTAGTGAGGCAACTATTGATCATGAGATTGGATACACTAGCAAAAATGATGTGATGTGGTATGTACTCTGCAGAGCTCTGACAACAGCAAGCAAAACAACTGTCATTCAAGCCTTTCAGTAGAATGTATGGAGTGAGTAATACAAACAGGTCAGTCACTGTCCAAGCACTCTCTGAAGAACAGCAGCAGAGGCCGTCCTGTCCTGTCACTGGAGTGGAGTGAGAAGCTCAAGACCTCAAGTAGCCTGTTAAAATTCATTTTATCAGCAGAAAGTTTGAGAAGTTGAAGGCTGGTGGGACAGGTGATTTCCTCCTCTGGGCACTCAGACACTCTGCCTCTTACAGTGAAGTTCATATAGCTTTGAGCTTGGGAACTAGGGAGCATGCAGTCTCTGCTGTCTGGGTCCCACTGAATTTTCTTTTCTGGGCAGATATGTAGATCCCAACAGAAAATACAGTGACACTGATATATTTTAATGTGTGAAGAGATTCATCTCTGTGGCCAACAGACTACTGAGTACTATCAAAAGGAAGATATACTGTAGTCTGGGCCTTCTTGGGGAATCCACACAGCTAAAGCCAGGTGGCCTTCCTCATAACTACTGATGCATAAACTGAGTGGTAATACTGGTAAGTGCCAAGGGAAGCCTAGAGAGGTTTCCTAACAAGGAGGTAGGAGCTTCTGCAACAGATGCTGGAACTGTTCTCTGTGTTCTAGTGATAGATGTTCAATAAACTGTACTAAGCTAAACTTCTCCGTGGTTATACTTAGCCATTAAGGCCTGATCACTGGTGATTCTGAACTGTAGACTAATCAGATTTTCTTCTAAGCAGCATGGGCCATGAGGGGCAGTGGCGTGGCCACCTTCCCTGTTCAGAGGGACCCTTGTACCACCCTCTCACTGGAGCACCAGTACCTCACTGCTGCCCTCCCAGTCTGGGTTGCTGTCATCTCCTCAAGCAGGCTGCCTGCAAGGCGTCTGCACCCTCTCCCGCCATACTGCATTACCACATTGCCTCAGAAAGGCCTATCGTGGGGAAAAAGAGGTTGTAGAAGGGAGGCTCAAGGGGTCACACCTGCCCTGGCTCTCACACTTGTTCCTTGGTGTCACCCCAGGGCACTGGAGGGAGTATGCCGCCCTCTCCAAGTTGTCACCTGGGTGCATCAGGAAATGGGAGAGATAGGTTTAGGAGGGAGGAGGGGCAGAGAGGGAGTCTCCCTGAGGCCCCTGCGTCCTATTTCTCTCTCTCTCCCTCCTGTTTCTCTTTTCTACCAAACTGTACCCAGGTGTAACCTGGGAAGTCTGGGAAAGCAGGGAGATGGGGGGGCTCTCATTTGAGGTTCACCCTGTCTCTTCCGTCAGCTCCTTTTCTAAAGCAGTAAGACAATTAAAATGTGTATCATAGGGCGTAGCTGTAGTGTGGTGCTGTTTTCCATGCTCATTAACTGCTTCAACCACAAAGGAGTCAGGAGATGGGTGACTCCTTAGATGGCGTGTAATATTTTTTATTTGCCCTTTTGCATGAGGGGCAAATTGAGGCTGGAGTATGCTACATGACCTTTGCAGGGTCCAGAAGTGTTTCATTGACTGACAGGGCAATGCTGACAAAGGAAGCAGTATGAAGGATGTTGAACAGTACATGAGGTAGTTCTTTTTCCTCCTCAAGGGGGTTCTGTAAAAAATCTGTGACCCTCTTCATAAGCTCTTGGAATTGCTTAAAACTGTCAGCCAGGGATGCTGGAAGTGGCATGACAGCTTCACTTAGGAATGAAGAAGAGATGTTTGGAGCTAGAGAGCTCTCATCAGCCCTGATCTCCCGCTCCTCAAAATCTCTTCCTGAGGCTCCAGGACCTGGAAAGGGAGGGTGAGAAGGGTTGTCTGTCATTGTGAAGGGCAGAGTTTGAGGCCCTAGAGAACTGATGGTGATAAACCATCTTGGGATCCCAAAGTGGTGTATATGTTCACAGGGGCCCGCTCCAGCGAGTTGTGGACATGTATGATGAGTTAGCTCATAGAGGTTAGAAGAAAGAAACCTTCATTGGGGCAGAATGGAGAATCTTGCACTGATATGTGGGAGGCAGAGGCAAAATCTTCATCTTAATACTCTTCTTCTGAGCCACTTGCTTAGGGTGGGGCAGCAGAAGAAACTTGAGGTATCAACATTGATCCCAGACTTATGTCTGAGGATTTGGATGGTCTCTGTATAGAGGAAAATGTGAGGTAGCGTCACTGGTAGTAGCTGGGCATCTGGAGACCTGGAGATTCTTGGTACCGAGCAGAAGTCAGAACCAAGCAATGGTGAATCAGGAGTCTCTGACACTGTGAGGTCTTGGGGCAAACAGAAATCTTGTAGCACCAAAGGTATTGTTGGTACTATGTCCATGGCTTGAGGTAAAGTATTGATTGCCAAAAGAGTGGACTGTACCACAAGTTTTGAACACTTTGTGGAGAAACCTAATGGAGGTTCAGTAGCACAGGAGAGCTGTTCTTGCCACCGCAATCTCTTGTTGATACTGATGGCTTCCCATAGCCCAATACGTTAGCGTGTCTAAGCTTGACAGAGCTCTCAGTACCTGAAAAACCAGCAACCTTCCGGACATACATATATTATATACAATTTACTTAATTTTAAAAATATTTCGGTAAAAGGAAATGAATATACATATTACCAAATAACTGCCATATACCCTTACCACAAAAAAAGGAAGAGAGCACAGCTGAGGTAGAAAACTGCACTCAGAAAGCTAGTTAAGGCTCCATCTCATGCCATGGTGGTGCAGAAGTAGTGAGGATGGTAAGCCCATACAGTACCTGGTAGCAATGGTATGAAGCAACAAGCATGGATGGATCAAAAACACACTATCATGAGAAACCTCCAAAGGCATATAAGAACACCACTCAAAGTATTGTAAAACACTGATTTCTAGAACTATTTGGATTTATTTTATGTGATTTTAGTCAGTACTTCAAAAAGAACACCTGCCCCGACTCCCTCCCAAAAACTCAATTTACTAATTTAAGTTACATGTTTAAGTATTACAATATTGTAAAATTCATCTGACAGTGTGCATTTCTACAAACACTTGATTATAATCAAGTTGTAATTCTTAAAAGAACAATTTATCATGTATATTTCTCAACACATACACATCATTGCTATTTTGATGCTGAGGATTGAGTCAAGTCTCAAAGTTTACATTTCTCAGAATCAAAACATTAATCAACAGTGACTCAGATTAAAGGTTAGATTTTCAAACAGCAGAGGGTGTATTGTTCCTGAAAGCTAAGCCAGCAAACAAAAAATATTAATATTTTTATTGCATCTGTGCCTAGAGGCTCAGAAAGGATCGGATCCCACTGTGCTAGCTGCTACACAAATAAATGCAAATACATTCATTGTGTAAGCCATTTTATGTAATTAAATGGAAGTAACATATTAAAGGGTGGAATATAGAAGAAGACGACAACTTACTGTTGAATGAGCTACTTTAAAAAAAAGGTAGTTCAGCTTGCTATCTTCTTACCCATTGTCTGCACAATCAACAGTTTGCACATAAAATTATTCAAATTGTGTGCTTGGGTATATGTGTAAGTTTTGCAAATATCTGTTAGGTTTCAGTTTTTGAAAATTTATCCTTAAAAGCTAATTTTAGGAATTTAATTTTTATACATTTAGCGTTACCATATTTGACCTTTCAAGAAAGAGGACATTCCTGAGAGGGAGTGTCTCTGTATTGGTATCTGTCAACTCATATAGTATTAATGTGATATAGTATATATATAATACATAAATACAACATGAGTTGGTTGACACAGAGACACTCCCTGCAAGTGGTGTTCTCTTTTCTGAAGGTTCAAATATGGTAACCCAAATACATGAATATTTCTGTCAAGCAATGCAGGCACTTTTGTGGGACCACAACTAAAACAGTATCTATCAGTCAGACCGCGGGGTCATGGTAACCCAATGCTACATTTGAAAATTGCTCATGCCTTGATATCAGCCTCGTCATTGTGAGCATCATTGTAAATGCATGGCATAACTTTGAAATACTGTTTACATTAGATTCACAGATTTGTTCCTTCTCTTCCCAGCTAGATCCAACAGGATCAGCAGTCACTATGGTGCATGGAAAATAAAGCAATATTTTAACTAGGGCAACTGGGAGACTGATCCTTTTTTGGAAATGAAAGGTAACCTCAAGAAAAGGCAAAAGTAATTTCCCCAATGGAAGAGGCTTGGAGTCTAACTGTGGCTGTGGCAGCCTCTTTTCTGGACTAACCTGATCAATTAAAATTCTGCATACTTTTGAGATATGTGCAAGTCCTGTGAAGTCAGAGGAGATTGGCTTTTATCTTTATAACAACCATTTTTATTTCTATAATGACGTTGTATGCCACTGATGTTTGGAATTACCTTATTCTTTGTATAAACATGAGGGGCGACTTTGAGAAAGATGCGTGGCACTTCTTCCAGTGTGTCATTATCAACAACATGGAGCATACAGGTAGGGATGGCTGTGTACATCTTTGGCACTACAAGCATATCTTCTGTCACATGAAATGTTTCCCTACAATAAAAGAGAGGTAACATTTCTTTTCAAATATGTTTTCAACTTCAAACTGCTTCTCACTAATAAAGTAGATGTTGCAATATAATAACAATGTTTGTGTAGGTGTGCAGATTCCAGCCGCTCACAATTAGAAATGCCAGATGTTGTATAGTTTTGTCCTACCCACCTACACCAAACAAAATCCTCAATGACAGCCAGCTACAGGTATTGCAATTTTTAAAAATCTGAGTATAAACTAATTTTGTAGGGTTACAAACATTCTACAGGGTTACAAACATATTTTCATTTTGTGAAATTAAAGAACTGGACACTCAAGTGTGTGAGTAACTAATAAAGATACACATGCATTGTAGCTTACTTATCATAGTGTGGTGCAAAGCATGCGAATTATTATATGCTTCTTATTGGTCTTGTAATAAAAGCATGCTGGTCCCTTCCCTTCCAGGAGCACAGAGCCAGCTGCCCCATACACTTTGTTCAGGGTCCCATAGAGGCTGTCAGCTCCACTGTCGGCAGCATGTATGAACTATGTATGAAGGTAATCCTGTTAGCAAGGCATTTGCCACGTGTGGGCAAAAATCAAGACAATAGCCAAGAAAATGGTGAATGTGCTGTTAATGGGAGGATAGATATGGAGTAAATGTTGGCCCAACAACACTGTAAAAACTGATCTGGTGACCTGAGCCCAGATAGCAGTGGACACGGAAAGGCAAAAATGATGTGATATGGGTCTTTTTTTGTTGTTGTTTCTAATTTTGGACTTAACTTTTAAAAGGTTATTTTTAAACCCCAAAGTCAGAGTTGATTAATCGTTCCTCTCCACTGTTTGTACTTTCACAGAAGTATTAAAATAACTTTACTTCTATTATCAACGTTATCATTTTATCTTAAAAATCTGAATTCATTTAACAATGTGGCCAAAATTCAGATAACTGATTAGTGATTTTGGATACCTGAACTTCTGACACCACAAAATATGTGACTTTTTTTTTTCAAAATTGCTGACCACTTCTCATCTGAAAATATGGCTCCTTTATGGCACCTCTAGTTTGATGCCATCTGAAAACTGAGGCACCAGAGCCTGAGTACTTCTTTACTTGTCATTACAAATCAGTTAATATGAATTGCTTGCAGAGACATCTGCCTTCAGACTCACGTTGGCAATTTCATGACCATCCAATTTCCTACGATGGAGTTTTACATGAGGTTAAATATTGAACGTTAGTTGCAACTTTGAATGTGTAGAGGCTATTGCTTCTCCGTAATATATTATTTTCACATAAGAAGATTTGAGACTTACCTAAAAACCACAAACCAAAAATTTGGTGGCTGATCAAAATATGTCACAGCATAATCAGCAAAAGTTGTTTTAGCCCATTCATCCTCATAGCAGGGATATTTTCTGAGAGACTTACAGTTACTTTTAAACATTTCTCTGAAAAACAAGGAACAAAAACAGGATAAGGACAAGACCTAGGTGTTGACTTCAACTTCTACATGTAAGAAAGAACACCAGTATATATGTATACGTGATCCATTGGTACAGTGTGTCTTACATGTCCTCCTCTACTGGCTCTTCCATATGAAAGGATAACAATCTGTGACTGCTAACAATTAATGATGATACTCCTTGAGCTCAAGTGGGAAAGTCCATTGCTTGGGAGCTATAAGTCCTTGGTACAGCTTCTTCTAATGACAAACAGCGGACAGTTGTCACACTTAGGGGGAGCTGACAGAGTTGCTGGGCCCCTGGGCAAGGTGGAGTGGTGGCTCTGTGATCCCAGAAAGGCGGCGGAGGGTCTTGGGGCAGCCAGCTCCCAGTGGCACCAGGAGCATGCTACACTGGCCTCTCCATCCTCCAGCCAGACCTGAGAGCTGCCCAGAGCACACCACACAGTGCTCCAGCAGCGATTTAAAGGGGCCAGGTCTCCATGTGCCACAGCTCCTACAAGAGCTGTGGTAGGGGCTAGAAGCACTGAGCCCACATGAATCTCTGGACCACGGAACAACTGCCCCCTTTGACCTCCCCCCATTAGCAGGTGTGGTCACACCTGCATTCATATTGTGATTATGACATGTCTCCAGGGTGGCATGAGGCCAAATCTCAACAGCATTTAGCATGCCAAAATTGTCCTGTTTTTACAAAAGTTTTTTTTATAATTTTAAATCATCCAGTGTTGCCTCCTCACACTGTCATTTTGTGCTTTTTCATCTGAGGCCCTATTTGAAGATTAACAGCTTCATTTTACCTTTAAACACTTCTTTGAACAAGAAGCATTTTTAAGCAAAACCAAAGATCCTACATTTCAAATGCATCCAGAGGGACCCCATTCTCACAAGAAGACTCCAAGATCATAACTGCAAAGCTGTAAATGAGATAAGTAATTTCCCACCTGAGTTATTATTTTCAGTGTAGGACATAACCAATTTGATCACTTAATTGGTTCAGTGTATTTTTACCAATAACCTCCAGTAGTAAAAACAGTGTCTAAAATGTCACTTGAAACATAGCTTGAGGCATAAAGGTATAACACATAAAAGTGAATGGGGAAAGCAAAGTGGAGTGGAAAACTGAACAGAGGAAAAAAGAGGAAATCCAGGGGTGAAAGTGAAAATCACCTCTGTAGGAAAAAACCACCACCATCACCACCAGCAACAACAAAACCTCTTTGGGTCTTGCTTAGCAAAGGCAAGACATAAGTTAAATTAGGTGGCGAAAGGTGCAGGCTCTGTCTAGTCCTTAGGGCTAAGCACAGCTGTAGCTGACCTAAAACAGAAGATCACTCCGTGCAGACCTCTCCTCTACAAGGAGCTCACAGGAGAAGCAGATATAAACACATTCTCTCCACTGAGCTGCCTGTGTGAAGGACTCTAACTATGGCCTCTCCAATAGTCCCTTCTAGATGGATGGAGCACTGGTGCAGGCGTATATGGCCTGCTGTCATTGTATATGCCAGTGCTATGAGAAGTTTAACATTACACAATAGGAGGTTTTTTTTTTTAAACGGAGCAAATGGGAAGATCTGTCTCTAAATGGTGCTTTGCTTTCCTTGAATAACTATTTTCAGCTGTAAATAATTGACTGACCTTTTTGTTATGAAAATAACATTATAACAAACCCATAGACTCTTTGACTGGTCCTGATATTAAGTGTCCTGAGCCCAGCTCACTGTGAGCTTTGCAGATATGGACAGAGACCTTGAAGTTAACAGAGTTATTTTCTAGGATGACAGTGTACAAATCAGATGACAGATTTGAAGAGATGTTTCTAAGGAGATTCACTGCTGCCTGGCTATATGCCCACCATTCTATATATGGACATAAAAATAATATGAATAAACTAAAATATACTGACAGTTTTTCAGTACTCTTGTTTATTTAATATTTAGATCATGAGGTTATGAAAAAGAAATAGGCAAAGCATATCTCATGACGTTTGGTGCTTTTCATCTCTATCTGTGAAATGTGAATATTTGAATTGTTCTACACATTGTAAACCTCTTGTATGTTCCTTTGATGTTTTCTCCTCTCATAGATGGTTGTTAGGAACTATACAAACTAGCCTCACAATGACTTTTTTATGGATGATAATATGCACGTTTCATGTGAACAAAAAATCAAAGTCACACCATTGAGCCAAACTTTGTCATCATTAACTTAAAGCAACATAATCCAAAATCTGATTTAACTTAATGCAGTTTTTCAAGGGTTCCTTGGCTCAATGCTTTGTCACTGTTCTTTAAAGTCATTTAGGCATTTTTGTTCTTGTGTTTATTTGTGATGATTTCCTAATTTGTAAAGGAGAGTTTATGTCAGCAAAACCAAGCCAATTAAATCCTAAAACTCTAGGAGAATCCTTACAACATTTCCCTCCTCAGTTCCTAACAACGAATCCAGGACTGGTGGAATCGGTGGGAAAGTGAGCTCTTAGATGGCCTCCTTTGTACTGTTCCCAAGAAGGCCACAGCTTGGTCTGTGTTTAAAAGTTTTTTTAGCATAGCAAAAGTCCAAGTATGGAGACAATTATGTCAGTAAAAAGGTGCTTTTGGTGGTACAACTCGTTTTTGTCTGGGCGTAAGCTATACTGCAGTGTAAGCTGCATCTCCATTAGGAAGGTTTGCTGGTAAAACTAACTGGTTTAGCTATTGCTAGCTTTCTACTGAAGACAAAGTCTCCCCTAAAGAAAAGTGTTACATGACTGAGTACTTTTTCTTTAAAGCAACTTACTGGACAATTACCAAAAGATCAATGTCATATTTACATCAGTAAAATTTACAGTAAAAAACCCATACGACAAACATAACAAAGAAGATAGCAGGCCGTACTCCAGCTCAACTAGTAGATTTGCTAGCTGTTTGAGGTGCATATGGTAAGCAGAATAAAGCCTGTATATTATACAGTCTTTGAAAATATGAAATGTTTTGTATGTTTAACAACGTTTTCAAAATTTCAAAACAGGCTGTTCATTCATCATATTTATTCTGATAAAAAATGAAGGGCTTGTCTACACTTGCCCCCAACTTCGAAGGGGGCATGGTAATCAGGGTGATGGGAGATTACTAATGAAGTGCTGCGATGAATATGCAGCACTTCATTAGGCTAATTCTCCTCCACGGCAACTTCAAAGTGTCAAACTTCGAAGTGCTGGCATGCGTGCAGCTGTGGGCCCTTCGAAGTGCCCGCGCTACTTCAAAGTGCCTTTACTGCTCAAAATTTTGAGGAGTACAGAACTTTGAAGTGCCCCTGGCTACACGTATGCCGGCACTTCGAAGTTTGACACTTTGAAGTTGCTGCGGGGGAGAATTAGCCTAATGAACTGCTGCGTATTCACTGCAGCACGTCCTTAGTCATCTCCCATCACTTTAATTACCATGCCCCCCCTTCGAAGTTGGGGGCAAGTGTAGTAAAGCCCTAACTGTACAGTTATAAAAAGAGTTCTGTGGAACAGGTTTAAATATAAAATTTTCATTTATTGTATAATACCTCAGTAGAGTTACACCGCACTGTTCAATATTTGACTCAATCAAAGTCCACAGTTTTTGCAGAGTTTCTTTGACATTAGCATTTTCTTTAGTACCTGAAAATAACAAAACGTTAAAAAAATCACAAAATATCTAACTTTTAATTGAGCTTTAAAAATACCTTATAAAAATTGTTGGGGCAAGTCAGTCATGTTCTAAATGAAGTTATATTCTTATTTTACATTTTACAGTACTCATGCACCTTTGGAAACAAATTTCTTCTTTGAGGCAGTGAATTTCCCATTTCAGCATTCTCCTGGGGCACATGCTGATTAGCCCTCCTGCCAAAGCGAAGAAAGATGTGATCATTCGCTTCTATTGAAATACACATCCTCATATAAATATAATGTCCTGCTGCAAGGCGAGGTCACTTCAACGATCAGCAGAGGCACTGAGCAGCACACTTAACTGTGTGCTGACTTTTCCTTGTAGTGAATACCATAACCAACAGGCAAGGAACTGGAAAAAAAATAGAGAAATTTCTAAAGAAAGGCTTGAGGAAAAAAACGAATGATGTATGGAAGAGTAGGGGAGAAAATAGGGTATGTACACGGGGAAAATGGAAAGAGAGAAAAGAAAAAAATGCGATGGTAAAAGACATGGAAAATAATGATGAGAAGTAATAACAGAGAAAGAAGAAGTAGAGGCAAAAGAAGAGTTAGGAAAAATGCACCTGGCAACTGAGAGATTGCTAGGGTGCTTGCCAAACATACATAAGAGAGGAATTAAATAATTTAGAACAAAGACCTTAACTATGAGAAGACTAGGGATAGCAGTTCAGGAGAGGAAGCATGCTGGGATTATGGAAGAAGAAAAGGATGCTGGAGGGATTGCTTGAAGAGGTGGATTTTAAAGGAGAGCTTTGAAATAGGAAGTGGGTGCCTGGACAAAGAAGACAAGGCTGACCCTGGTATAGAATGCACAAGGCCTGGATAGAAAAAGCCTGTATAAGGGAGACACTGGCAATTGTTCAAAGGGAAGAGTCCAACTGAGAGGGATGGCGTATTACTGAAGGAGGTGGCATCTATTGCTCATGTCTCTCACAGAGCAGTTTTCTGTGCCAAAAGCACTCACGAGCTGTCGGAACAGCGTAACCAGGTGATAACTGTTGCCTTGACACCCAGTGGGTGTGTCTACACTAGGAACTAACTTTGAAGTTAATTTTGAAGTTAAGTACTACTTCCAAGTCGCCAGCAGTCTACACACATTTTGCCTTACTTTCAAGTTAACTTTGAAGTAGGGAGCCCGACTTCGAAGTCCTTACTCCATTCCTGGGAATGAAGTGGTGCCCTACTTCTAAGTTTAACTTCGAAGTAGGGTGTGTGTAGACACTCAACTTTGAAGCTGCTTACTTCAAAGTTGTTTTTGTAGCGTAGACACAGTCAGTACATCCCTTTGCCTGTGCTGGCTGGAAAAAGCATCATGGTTGATTTAATCATGTAAAGTGTACGATAGGAACAGAGAGAAAGTCGTGCTAGTCTATATACTATCAAAACACAAAAGCAGTAAAGTAGTACTTTAAAGACTAACAAAATAATTTATTAGGTGAGCTTTTGTGGGACAGACCCACTTCTTCAGACCATAGCTAAACCAGAACAGACTCAATATTTAAGGCACAGAGAACCAAAAATAGTAATCAAGGTTGACAAATCAGAAAAAAAAAATCAAGGCGAGCAAATTAGAGAGTAGAGGGATGGGGAGAGGGTGTCAAGAATTAGATTAAGTCAAGTATGCAAAAGAGCCCCTATAATGACCCAGAAAATTCGCATCCCGGTTCAAACTATGTGTTAATGTGTCGAATCTGAATATAAAAGAGAGTTCAGCAGCCTCTCTTTCCAAAGTAGTGTGAAAATTCCTCTTCAGTAAGACACAAACTCTTTGTCTAAAAAGAGAGTTAATGGGCACAAAACAGACATAAAAATACTCCTGATCCACAAACCGGTCAGCTGACATTTTAATGGAGTGGGCCATTCTGTTAATGACTTAAGACTCTCTGATTTGCTCACCTTGATAATTTTTTTTCTGATTTGTCAACCTTGATTACTATTTTTGGTTCTCTATGCCTTAAATATTGAGTCTGTTCTGGTATGGTTATGGTCTGAAGAAGTGGGTCTGTCCCACGAAAGCTCACCTAATAAATTATTTTTTTAGTCTTTAAAGTGCTATTTTACTGCTTTTTTGTTTTGTACAGATAGCAGAACAGATAGAATACAGTGGCAGACAGCATCCTCTGAGGTCACCCAATAATAGCTCAAAAATTGTTTATACGAATGGGTCACCACAGGAAATCATCAGCTAGGTAATATTCATAAGAGTAAATTGCTCTATGTCATGCTGGACTTGCACAGTTTTACTTACTTTGCAGGAATGTAAATAAGAAATCTATATGGGGACAGTATTCATAAATATATGCCTCTGTCAAATTCAATATATTATGAAAAGATTAAGAAGATTCAATAAAACTGAGTTTTAAAACTATTCTTAGACTTTCTGCTGACCTCCCCTGCCAAGTCTCTGATGTAGATCAGTCCAAGATTAAGAACAATTTTTAAAGTATAAATGGTGAAAATCCTTGTTTTGTCATACACTTATTAATTTTTGTATTTTAGTTGTCCACATACTTCTCAGTGATTTATTCAACAGTGATTTATTCAAGATCTTTCCTGCTCACACTCCCCCACAAAAAATCTGGTCATACTATTTTTTATCAAAGTCTCTTTCCCAGCCAGACTAACATTCATGAAATCTTTTGCCAATGACATTTAGATTCACTACTGACCTAACCTCACTGTTAAAATCTTCTTGACTATCAATATTTAAAATGCACACACCAAATTGTGAATATACAATATGTAATTTGGCAAAACCTAAAAAGACATCTCTCCTACTTTCCTAATCTTTTTATGATTCACCCATGCCAGCTGTTCATACATATTCTCTTGAAAGTGCTACTGTATGTTTCAACACAAGTGGGCATCAAAATAGTCAAATATTTTTAGTAAAACATACATAAACCTTTATATATGAATGGCAATAAACTGTTGACTAAGTTGAGCTTTTGATTTATTTGTAGAGATGTGTGGGAATGTTTCTCAGAGACGCATTAATGTTCAAAGGAATGGTATTATTTTTCAGTTAACAGAGTTATAATTTATTGCTTAATATAATTTTATTCTGAGGAAACTGATATACGTAATAAATTAATTATATTCCACTTAGCACAACCAAAAATTGTCATAATATCATGAGTTAATCAATGTTCTCTCTAGTTTTATCCTCTACGTTCAGCATACATGTTATGTGCACAAAGGTGTGGGCAGATGTGCACCGCCAGAACACACACGCTGCTGACTATGCAGCTGTGGTGTACTGCTAATCAGCTACGAGGCATTTGAACTTCTTCTCGGTGGTTGCCCAAGAATGCAGCTTACAGGGAACACTGAAGCTTGATTTGAAGCTTTCTGAAATGAGTAGCAGTCTTTTAACTGACTTAATGGACTTTAGGTCAGGGACATGGTGAATTTCTAGCATCGTTGACATGACTAAAGGTATGTCTACACAACAGTCAGAGGTGTGGCTGCAACGCCCATAGGTATACCTGTGCTAGCTATAATCTAGCCAGTAGACATACCCTGAGAATCACACTAAGACTGTGTGCCAAGCAGTATGTTCAATTTAATCAGCCATCTTCATTTCATCAATAATACTTCACTGCACTCCTGGAAGAATTTTAATCAGCTTTTCAGATAACTTGTAAGAGGGTAGCACTGATATATTAATATAAGGAAAAATTAAACAAGATTTAAAAAGCTTACCTGGTTTTCTGCCATTTATCAGTTGTCTAATATAGGTCCCTCTCCAACTCCTTTGCAGTTTAAGTACTGCAGCTTCTTCTTCAGAAGTTGGAATTCTGTTCTGCCAAGCAACAGGAAAATTCAGCTCTGTCACCTCTGAAAGTATGAAAACAATAAAAAATAGCACAAATGGGGTGTGATGGGAAGACTACAAGCACTACAACTGCTTGACTTTATTCCAGAAATGCCTTCATTTGCTCATAAAGCTTCCACTTATGCTGTACCATAATCCTGCTAAAATTTTAGTATGGATATGTCTACACTTAATGGGCTGATCTTCCAGAGTTCAATTTTGCAGGTCTTGTAAAGATGTGCAAAATCTATCTTGGGTCTGCAGTTGACCCCCTGTACTTCTGCTCTCACAAGGAGTAAGGGAGGACGAAGGGAGAGACGCTACCTTTGACCTCCCTCAGTGAGGACAGACCTTACAGTCAACTGCAGATACGTCGATTCTAGCAATGCAATTGCCATAGCTAGAATTGCATATCTGCAGTGAACTGTAAGGTCTAGTGTAGACCCAGCCTACGAATCAGTGTACGTTAAACTATTGTTATCACAATATAACCAAGTGGGGACATCTATTTACTGTGTAATTACATATTGTTGTCATGAAACTACTGTGCTAATGTCATGGGTCAAATTTGTCCAGCTCACAGTGGTTTGGTAAGCTGGTATTTCTTCTTAGTGGAAGCCATATTGTGTCACAAAATTTAAGTTCCTTGTTTTAGGTAGAAAATAACCTGCAAAATATTAACCAAAAGTAAACTGGTGGAGTGATGTCTGAGTCTACAGACAGCCTAAAGTAGTGCCCCAAAAAGTAATGAAGTGCCTCTATTAATTTGAATGATATTGTTAACTCTGGAGTCTAACAATTTACACATCAGCAGTAAATGCAAAAAACTCAACTCAGCCTGACTTATGGAATCATGATTGTTACCTCCATAATAACAAAACAATTCCTCCACAAAGAATTCTGGTACTGATCTGAGGCTTGTGTTTCATTCCCATACTTTGGAGTCCAGTTGCACCTACCTGCTGGTCAGGTAAAATCTGAGGCATAACTAGAGTGAATGAGACTCCCCTGAAAAATACTTTTTGTTTAGGGTCTCCCCTCTTCTACTGAATACATTTAATATTTCACAACCGTTATTGCTGTCCAAGGCCTTATGTTTCTAGAGAGGAAGCAGACCTCTCTAACAAATATTGTATAAGGACACTTCAGAGGGATATCTATATGACAGAACCTTGTCTTATCCACTCCAGGTACACTGCCTTTCAATAGGAATATGCCACAGCTATGTGCTTGTTTATGCTGTCCGCAAGTACTACTATTAGACCACATTCACCTCCCACAGCCAAAGGTCAAATTGCAATACTGCTGTGAAATGTTGGGTGTCAACAAACGTTTGAGACATAAGGGACTGGTGACAGACGGGGGTTTAGCCAGCAGAGGCACATCTACGCAGCCTCTACAGTGCCGGCACCCTTTCTGCTGGCATCGAACTCTTGCGTGGCTATGGTAATGAGCTTTGGGAGTATGCAAATGGGCAGCTATTTGCAATCCCAAGAAGCTCCCTTTGCATAGCTCTGCTGGCAGCGGCACTGGGCAGAGCTCCATGTAGACATAGCCATCTGCAGATAGTCTAAAACAAAAAACTATACGTGAACTGCCCCATTTATCGCTAAGGAATCTTGTACTGAATCCTAGGGTTGATGGTTTAAATATCATCATTGTGACACTTTTTTCCACTTTTTATTTAGTTATTTATTTATTCATTTATTTATTTATTTATTGCCAGAAACTAACATTTAGGATAGATTTAACAGCGAAGTTAACTAGGGTTCTT
This sequence comes from Carettochelys insculpta, assembly GCF_033958435.1. Taxonomy (NCBI): domain Eukaryota; kingdom Metazoa; phylum Chordata; order Testudines; family Carettochelyidae; genus Carettochelys; species Carettochelys insculpta. Next base: position 97,565,543 of record NC_134139.1, read on the forward strand.
ACTCAACTGTTTTTCCTGTCTCAGGCTATGTCTAGATTAGAGCTATTTGTTGACCGAAGTTTTTGTCGGAACACATTATGTGACAAAACTTTCGTTGACAGATTGCATCCAGACAGTAAAGTGGACTGAAAGAACAATCTGCTCTGTCAATAGAGATTGGCCAGACTGCCTGTGTGCTCTGCCAGCAAAATGGCCATCTGAAACCACAGCAGACAGGGTCACAGGTCACCACTGTTTTCCAGGAGTCCCACCAAGACACCCCTTAAAGGGACCCCCTCCGCCCCCAGACACCCATTCCCTGCCCATGCTGAGGTGTGCCTGCCTCCTCAAGGGACAGCACAGCCAGAGCAGGGCTTTGACTCTTTCTGGGGACACAGCTCATACCAGGGAGCCATGGTGCCAGAGCAGCCCCTTGGCTTGCACTGTCCCCACACAGATGTGCTCCAGCACCTGCTGCACCTCCTGATGGCGATTCTCCTCTTCCTCATGGAGCGAGAGCTTGATACCACCTGCAAGGACCTCGCCATGGCTGCTGGATGGTCACACCTGTGCCCGCCTCCCCAGGTGCACAGGGGGTTCCTGAGGCACCAGACCAGTTCCAACTGGTGGGTCCGGCTGCTCGTGGGGCAATGGGATTACCGGCAGTGTCTCCAGAACTTCTGAATGTGGAAGAACACTTTCCTGGAGCTCTGTGCATGGCTCACCCCCGGCCTGAGAGACAGGACACCTGGCCGCGGCCTTCCTTCCCCTTGGAGAAGCAGGTCACAGCCATCCTCAGGAAACTTGCCACCCCCAACAGCAGCTGCTCAGTGGGCAACCAGTTTGGCACAGGTAAAGTCCACCATCAGGGCCCTCTTCATGATGGTAAGGCACTATTGGGCTACAGTCCCTCGGGACACAGAGTTAGGCGTGCAAGAGGTGGGGTTTGGGGGTTGAAGCCCTGTCCCTCGGTGACTGTGCTGTCCCACCCTCCCACAGCCCTGTTGCCAGGGGATGGGCAGACTCACAGGGGTGGCTCCCAGAGAGCTCGGAGGGGGATGGGTCCCGCCCCAGGCCCCAGGGATTCTCTCCCTCTGTCTGTGACATGTGTTCAGCCCCTCCCTCTGCAGGTTGTGATGGCCATCAACACCATCCTGCTGTGGATAGTGATCCATATGGGAGACGTGGACACTGTCATGGCTGCCCTGGGGTTCCCAAACTGCATCATGGTCATCAATGGGACCCACATCCTGATCCATGCCCCAGAACATAGGGCAGCCAAATAGATCAACTGCAACCACTGTGGACAGTTCATGGACATTTACGTTGGGTGGCTGGGCCAGGCACATGATGCCTGTGTCTTCCACAACTCTAGCCTGTGCCAGAGGATGGAGATGGGCACATCTGTCCCCAGCTGTGAGCTGGTGGTCGGGGATGGGCAGGTGCCACTCTGCATCGTGGGGGATGCAGCCTACCCCCTCATGCTGTGGCTTATGAAGCCTTACACCAGCCAGCTGGACCCCAGCCAGGAACTCTCCAATGCCTACATCAGCTGGGCCAGGGCACAGGCTGAGTGCACCTTTGGCTACCTCAAGACATGCTCTAGGTGCCTGTTCATGTGCCTGGATGGCGGGGAGCACAACGTCCCTCAAGTTGTGACAGCATGTTTTGCCCTGCACTACACGGAGGAGAGGAAAGGCGAGACCTTCCTCCCAGGGTCGGGTGTGGATCTGTGAGGGCTTCAGGGAGATCTTCTCCCACAGCCCCCCAGGAACCCTCCCTAGGGTACCCCCAGAGATGGCCTTGGGCCCACAGCCTTACCCCATCCCCACCACTACCTACCTTTCACCCCTCACTCCTCCCCAACCCCTGCTCTATAAAGAGGGATGCAGGTGTGGTGAAGAAATAACTATTTTACTTAACCAAAGAAAAACATGTCAAAAAGAACCAGTGTAATAACAAACTATTTACAATAAAGCAAAGCGTAAAAATGTTTGAATTATGTAGCAGGGGAGGCTTGGGACAGTGGATGAAGGGGCCTCAAAACATGGAGGGGGTGGAGGGCCGTTAACCCGAGGGGGAGCAGACCCTGAGTGGTGTCAGCCTTAGGATCCCCTCCTGATGCAGGTTCGGAGGCCCCCATTGGGGCTGGGTTGGGGTTGAGACCAGGGGGAGGTACAGAGGAGGTGGGGCTGAGATGGGGTCAGTGTGGACAGGACAGCGGGGGGGCTGGGGACCAGGGGAGGCAGGCATGGCACTCAGCCACTGGAGCAGGTCCAGGACACCCTGCAGGATGGCCGGTGGGGGTGGGGTGATGCTGGTGGCAGCCATGGACGGCTGGGACATCATGTCCATGCTAGATACTGGTGGCAACATCAAAGTCGGACATGAGTTGGTCCCAGGCCTGCAATCGCCACTCCATGTCAGCTGCCACTCCATAATCCGGGTCATCCTCCAGAGTGCGGCATTGTGGTCCTGGATATGTTGACGGCCCCCCCGTCCTGGTGGTGAGGTGTGGCAGGCCCAGCCCTAAGAGAGTGTAGGTGCAGCTGTAAGGAAGACAAAGAGGAGAGACAGTGAGTCATTCATTCAACATAGCCCCTAGGGCCCTACCCCTCTCCATAAGCCTCGACCAACACTCCCTGGGCCAAGAGATGGGAATGTCCCAGAAGTAAAGCATGTGTGTGGCCTGCACAACAGGCCCTGGTGAATGGAGGCTCGGTGGTGCCTGTGGGACCAGGCTGACTGCAGCAGCCCCCTAACACCACATTTGATGGGCTACAGGCCAAAGGGGGTGTCTGGCCCTAGAGGGATTCCCTCATGGGTGGCAGGTGAGCCAGGAGCAGCCTGGCTCTCCCTGGGGATTCCACACATACCTGTGGCTTGCAGTGCTGTCCATGGGAGTGGGTGTTGCCTTGTGCCTGCAGGCATGTTTGTGTGCCAGTAGCCACTCTCCTCGGTGTAGCTGGGGTCACGCCAGTATCCTTGTGGCCCACTCGCTTCCTGACATGGCAGGTGCTGGCAGGCCCCCTCCCCAGGCCTGGGGCTTGTCCGGCCTCCTGTGAGGCTGGCAGCAGGCTGGCTCCCAGGCATGGGGGATCTCTGTTGAGTCTGGGTGGTGCACGCTACCTTACACATGGTTGCACACGCTGGGACCACAGCACGAGCTCCCACCAGAGCCAGCCATGCGATGCTTGCGGCTCACCCCATCTGCACACACCACCCATGCCCTGGGGTGTGTGTTGCCCCAAGGTACTCACTGGACAGACCCTTGCCCAGCCCTGAAGATGCCCAGGAGGTGGCCTGGCTAGCAGGGACTGGCTCCAGGATGATTAAGAGGCTACTGCAGACCTCTGACCTCATATCTGGTTCCAGCTCCGGTGGAGGTTGGAGCTCAGAGGCCTCCAGGGGCTAACAGTGGGGTGTGGGACTTTCGACTGCTGTGTGCACTCTGCCGTGCAGCAGGGATGTGTTCCCACCTCCAGGATGCCACGCAGCTCCATGTAATAGGGCCAGGTGATGGGCCCTGCTGTAGAGTGTTGGGCAGCATGCCAGGCCCTGACATAACCCTGGTGAAGCTCTTTTACCTTCTCCTTGATCTGCTCTATGGTGGGAGGTGAAGAGGGTGGCCCCACTTCACGAGGATGGTGGCCATCCAGGTGTAGTTGGGGCTGTTGTGGTTCTTTGCTTTAGGGACTTGGAGGGTCTCCTCCTCCCCCCCACAGGTCCAAAAGGCCTAGATCTCGTACCTCGTCCAGGAGGGTCCCACCTCTTGCTGCCCCAGTGTGGCTCCTGGAACCCCTGAGGCTGGTCCCTTGAGGGCCCAGGGCAAGTCATGGGTTGCCTGCTGCTCAGCCATAGGGAATGCTGGCTGCTCAGAAGTGGCTTTGAGGGCATGGGACACCGTTGTGTGTTGCTGTGCCTTTTGCACACTCATAGCTTCCTGTCACAGGGTTTCGCAGGCTTTCTGTGGCTTTAAGAAGGGCTGGAGGCAGGAACCATAAAGCACTGCTTGTTGTGGACAGGGTGTCCATCTGGACAGCTGTGCAGCATCCCAGAGGCCTTTGCTGTTGACAGAAGCCCCCCCCGAAACATCCAGACCCACGTTTTGTCAACAGAGGCATTTTTCCTCATGGGGAGGGGGGTACAGCTGTTCACAAGAGCGCTGCATTCTGTCAACTTACTGCTGACAGAACATGCTTGGTAATCTGGACACTCCCTGTTTTTTTTTTTTTTCAGCTAAATGGCCATTTTGTCAACAAAACCCCCTAGTTTAGGCACAGCCTCACTGTCCATCTACATGGTGTTACAATCTGGCATCTTCAATCTGTGAGCACTTTAACAAGACACCAAGGTACATGGGATTAGCAAAACAAGTTCTTCATCATGATCACTTTATTTTTTAAAAAGTACTACAGTGCTACACATCTTTGCAAAATAACTAGATATGTCCAGAAATTCTCCCTTCATCCCCAGTCTCATCTTATTCCTTCTGTGAGTCTACGAGTTTGTAAGTTTTCAGGCTAGGCAGACTACACCCTGTCATTTTGCATATGTGTCCATCAGCCCCTGTAAATAGGAGGCTTCTCCTTTAATAGCTGGAGGCCTGGGGACAGCCAGTCTTTTTCATTTATCAGACCCAGCTGGGGAGGGAGTAAATGATTATACAAGCCAGCAAATGGCTCACTTGAGGGAAGAGAGGGCTACAGAAAAAACTATCTTCTTGATAGCTTTTCAGTTTCTCACTATGTCTGGCTTAAAATGTGACAATATAAACTATATGCACAAAAAAGTCACACCAAAAAGTTATTGAGGTTGCAAAATGAACCACCCCAAAGGTTAGGATATGCCAGAATTACAGCTGCCTGTGGAAACTTTATTTTATGCCCTCATACGTCCTGCTTACTTACTAAGTGAAACAGGGATTGGGTCTGAGGGTTTCTGTAATGGCAAGTGTTAGGCAATCTAAATATAGATATTGTATGCAACCAGCTTCCCCTGGAATACAAATGGACAGACAAATCTGAACAAAATGATTAAAAATATCAGCACTATACCTGAAGATACATTGTCTTCCATGGGAGCATCATTGGCTTTAAAATCCAAAGTGAAGGACCTGAAAGCGAATTCAAAATTGGGAGGGACCTTATTACCTAATACTTGTTGGATCAAATGCCAAAATGCATTATTGAAAACCTAAAATTAAAAAGAGGGAAAAAATTAGACAAATATTTGTTTTTTCTAGAAAACTGATTTACATGTATTTGATTATTAGTATTCTTGTAAGAATACTCTAAAATATTTGTTTTCTTTCCATTTAAAAACCTATGCCTTTGAGCTCTTCTTTTTGTTTTGTATCAGTAATTATAAAAAAATTAAATACGAACTTCTGAGTAATCTAAGCGATTAAATATGCATCATCACTTGCATCTGCTGTTCTGTACCTGATACAAGTCACACAAGTTGAAATCAATGCACAAAGTATTGCATTGTACAAAAAATAAATCAGGATAGAGTTATTCTAATACTGTAAGCATTTCGGGGAAATTATTTTTTAGAATGGGTAGCTAAATACCGATTATAGTCAGTTATCAAAGGTTTCAGTTATAACCACTTCGTTATTTTTAGTGTTGACTATTACATTTGGAAGTTCTGTTGAAAGAATAATTATTAAATGTTCTAAATAAAAACCAAGCATAATTAAGTACACGCATACAACACTTAAGGAAAAAGTGTAAATAATAAAAAAATGGGGAAATGTGACTATGAAAAAAATGTGACTATTATCATCAATAACAAAAAGCAAAATCTCGTTTTTTCCTGAGACCTCCATCTTAGACCATATACAGTCTTACACTGTGCATTTATTTAGAAAGAGCAGTTTCTAAGCACTGTTACCTTGAAGTGTTCTCTAGCTATCCCTGTACCGTGAAGGCTCTGAGGGAAGTGAGTTACTTCCAGCTCTTTCAAGGCCCTGGAAAGTTTAGGCTCACTGCTGAAGTTATTAATCACTTTTCCAATAGCTTTCAGGATAACCGTAGCCTGTTCTATAAAACGGTAGCTCTCCTGGGGAGAGAGAACATTCAAAATACTGGAAGGAAAATCCTATCAGTTTATCAGATGATGAAGAATATAAATACTCATTGATTATTTTTCTTTTGTAACAAGCATTGTATATAGTCAAAATTAAGATGAAGGCTTATGCTGTAATAAGAATAAATGAAGATTTTTACTATCTAAAATATACATTGTGACACAATATTGGTTAATACCATCCACTTACTCTTAGAAGTGTATTTATACTTGGTTGAATACATGTCAAAGTGAGTGCTGCATGTAGCAATATCAACCTTCACCTAAACTTTTATATGACTTTCTAGAGACTCAGCTGGGAGTGGCACTCTAGACTGGCTGCCCCTCTTGCAAAAATCTGTGGAAAGACCACAGGAAGTAACTGCAGAGACAGTTTTACACTCTTTTGATGGCCTCAAAAATTCCACCAACCGATTCCTTTTGTAAAGGGGGTGGGGGCAAGTGGAAAATATTTCTCTTTTTAGGTCCTTAACATACCAAATTCCTTCCAAAATATCTATCCTACTTCACATAAGCTACTTTAATATCATAATAACAGAGACCTGCAATAATAGAACAGTGGAAAGAGCTGCAAAATTTCCCTTTTAAAAATGTGTGGCACAATTCTTCTTGGGAATCTACACTGTCTAACTCCCCCGCCCCTCAAAAAAATCTCCATTCCAAACATTTGCAAAAGAAATATGGACTAAGTGTAACTAATGAAGAAACAATGTAAAATAACAACTCTAAGAAAACATTATCTGCTCCCAGGGTTTCTAATCACAAAGCCCTTTGACTCGATACTTTATTTTAAGAAAAAAAGCAATTATGAAGCTTACGGGTTATTTTGCAACCATATGGGGGAAAATATATTTATCTGACCTACAGTTTGCATTACTAAGTAGGCATTTCTGAACCTATCTTTACATTCACTTTATGACTATCAGAGCTGCATGTTGCAAAAGGGAAAAACATACACTACCAATTTATGTGAAACCCAACAGCATCCAATGCCTGCTTACATATTTACATCAGGTAGCTTTAACTATGCCCATTTTCATATGTGTCTCTCTCCTGCACACCTCCAATACTCAGGACAGTTTTCCTTGCTTCCATATATATTGGAATTTATATTACATAATTCAGTAAAATCAACTATAAATAAAGATGTGATGCTTTTTACATTAAGATTTACAGTTCTTTTTGTGACTAAACTAAGAAAAACAATTTCAAAAGAACTTCTTGTAGCTCATTTCCTTCTGTACACCTCACAGAATTTTTCTTGCATATCCTCCAAACTCAAAATTTAAGAGAAAAATTAGATCAGTCTGAAGTAGACAACAGTGAATGACTTGCAATAATATTTCACAAGTTGTTATGGTAACATGTACCTTGTCAAGATTTGGCATAACAGTATCCTCTTCACCAAACACACATGGAACCATGCTACACAGATGGATATGGTGCCCTATGGGGGAACTTGCAGTGAAGATTAACACATGTCGCCTACATAAAAAATGAAATATCACAAGAAATAGAAGTATTCTCTTTTACAACTGTGATTCTTCAACATTTTCATTCAGAGGGCCAGCTTCAGGACAGTGAAATTCTTTACTGGCCTACGTCTCCTTTCAACCCTTAATTGTTAACTATTTGGCTCCCAAATAAGCAATTGAACAGAATATGAAAAAATGTCCATAGAACTACTGGTGAGGTTATAATTTGGGGTTATAGCTTGAGATGCTACAGTTTTAATTTATTTCCTTCTTTGTTTGGATCACGTGAGGTTTTTATATTTTAGGCCATGTCTGCACTAGCCCCAAACTTCGAAATGGCCATGCAAATGGCCATTTCGAAGTTTACTAATGAAGCGCTGAAATACATATTCAGAGCTTCATTAGCATGTGGGAGGCAGCAGAACTTCGAAATTGATGAGCCTCGCCGCCGTGCGGCTCGTCCCAACGGGGCTCCTCTTCGAAAGGACCCCTCCTACTTCGAAGTCCCCTTATTCCTATGAGTAGATATGAGCTCATAGGAATAAGGGGACTTCGAAGTAGGCGGGGTCCTTTTGAAAAGGAGCCCCGTCAGGATGAGCTGCATGGCGGCGAGGCGTGTCAATTTCGAAGTTCCGCGGCCGCCCGCATGCTAATGAAGCGCTGAATATGTATTTCATCGCTTCATTAGTAAACTTCGAAATGGCCATTTGCATGGCCATTTCGAAGTTTGGGGAGAGTGTAGACACGGCCTTAGAGAGACATATTACTGTAGTATTTCATAAGGATAGAGTATAAACTCTTAAGGCCAGGGACCCTGCTTCCTTTGTGTTTGTGTGCTGTTTCCCAGACACTGACTGGAACAAATATGAAATGAAGAATTTGAAAGCAAAGACCACAACTGGCTTCATTTAAGTTTATAAATCTGGTTTGGAAAATCCAAAGTAAGAGTCAAGTGTCAGGTTATATGTAACCTTAAACAAAATCACTATAAAGAATAAGACCCCCGACTCATGCATCTGACGAAGTGGGTCTTTGCCCAGAAAAGCTTATGCTCCAAAATATCTGTTAGCCTACAAGGTGCCACAGGACTTCTTGTTGTTTTTGAAGATACAAACTAACTCAGCTACCTCTCTGATATAAAAAATAAGGGCAAGAATAATTTAAATACAACCTGAGATTAGTATGCCATAATTTTAAAGCTGTGACATTTGTATGCAATAATTCTAGACCCTATCCATTCAAGGATAGCCTCATCAGCTGATGACCTACATAATTTCCGTGTGCACCCCTTGCAAACCACTGCTGATTCCAATTTTGAAATGAAGAAGCTTTTTCATGTTCACACAGGACAGGATTAGGCACTTAGCACCATATTCTTCCTCTCTCTTGTGAATGATGGTGTGAGAACGTTTTGGAGTTTAATAGGTGTATAACAATGGTCCGACAAGAAGAATAATGGAGGAGCCATGTGATCCAAACATTTAATTTTTTAAAAATTGCAACGAGTTGGAGAAGAAGACTACAGCACTTCCTAGCATCTGAATGGACACTGGAAGGCAAGCTTCCCCTTAGATTCCCAAGTAATTTGGAAACTACTCCACAGAGTGGACCCTCAGCCCACTTCTACTTTCACACCTGAGACTGACCTATTGTAAATTATATGTAATTAATTATTCCTTGCAGTTTGATTGTAAATTGTAAATAATGGGGAATCAGAGGTACAATACTATGGGCGAGGAGCTTACCTGTAACAGATTCCTGCTCAGGCCACTCTGAAACTCAAAGTTGCAGTAATGTCTTTGATTTAGACTCCTGCATGAGGCTAACTTTTCTGCAGCTATTTCCAGCAACGCAGTCCTCCACAGCAGGGGTGAGCAAAGTGCGGGGGGCATAACATTTTGTAAGGGGGGCACAGCGTGATCAGCTCCCTGCTCCCCCACCCCCTGGAGCTTCTGCTGTCTCCCCAGCCGTCTGATTTCTCCCATGCAGCTGCTGCATTACCAAGCCCCCCGCCCCCTGCTGGGTCAATCAGTATGTGCAGAGTCCCTCAATCAAACAGCAGGACAACTAGCAAGTTCCTAGATTTAAAAGGTACCCTCCTGGCATCCTCCCCCAAGCACCCCTCCCCTTTCAGGGCACCTTGAGAGCCTTCCTGCTCCTCCCTGCTGAGTGCCCCCCAATCCCTTTCTATGGTCCTCCCAAGGTTGGGGAAGGCCCAACAAATTGCAGGGCCAAAAAGGGTGGGCTGTAGTGCAATCTTCCACAAAACTTCGATTTCCAACATTCAAAAACTGCACAGCTCAGAAGAATAAAATGCTGATTAACCTGTCCATAAACCAGTTCAATCAGAATTCCTGAGATATATCTTTTTCCTACTGATGTTTTACTGCCATTTGCAATGAATTAAATCCATATTAACATTTTATATCAATTTAGAGAAAAAAGAGAGCTCTGTTAAACTTCGCTGACGTAATAATATATTAACAGTTATTTGTGTTTACCTTTCTGTTGCTTTGAAATCTCTTTGATATCCATTTTGTTGGCACGGACATTACAGGACATGACAAATATATATTATTCTGTTCAAATTGTATAGGTACTTTTTGTAATATTGTAAGTTTTTGAATGAACTTTTAAACAAAATCTACACAAGTAAAAAAGAAGCTAAAAGTTCTCAGTAGCAGTCTTTCTTTGTTCATTTTCATATAGTCTTTTTTAAATTAAACTGGCAATTCTTTACTTTTTGAGAACTAAAAGCTTTGAATTATCCAGCAATTCAGTCCTTGTGGCAATACACCAGGTATTGTTTCTTTCATCCCAAACATTTAAAGAGACTAGCATATATCAAAGGATGAAGAGGGTAGGATGGGGTTGTCTTTATTTGCACTGCCAAGGAACTGTTTTATACATGAAATCTAGCGCTATATCCCAGGAGAAGTGAAATTCACAGAGCATTGGTATCATTGTTTCCTTATAGCTTTAAACTGGAATTTTGAAAAACTATACAAGGGGTAGGTGGATTAGTATTTCATGTTTCATAAATTCCATTTCAAGAAGATTTACCATACTGGCTACAATATCTCGCTTCAACAAAAGTTTTTAATTAAAATGAATCTTGGAGAAAACTGCAAATACCTCAGCCACATTTCTAAAGCCTTTTATTTGGAAACAACATGCCTACACAGAATGTATTTTCCATTGTTTTTGTAGAAAAACTGGTGTGACTGCTGATATGAATAACTGCCCAGCAAAGAGAGAGTAAGGGATGCACAGATTGATTGACAGACAAGTTGAAAAACATTAGTAATGATTCTTAAATCCATAGAAGCATTGCAATCTTACCAAAACTTGGAAAATCCTAAAAAATAATATGGAAATTTAACACCCAATTATTTGTAAATAACTAACCCTTCCAAATTCAGTTATGTAAATTCTATCTTTAAGGCAACAGCAGGTCTTTAAGGGCTGGAAGGGAAAAAGAACTAGTACATACCCTGGGGGAAGGCTTAGCATAGCAGCTTTGGTTGCATATGTACGGATCCTTTGCATAATTTGGCCTGTAGCTACACTTTTCCAAGAAAAACTTTCAATTGTAAGCATGCCCTGTGGTATAACAGAACCTTCTTTTTGGGTAGCTGTAAAAAAAAACAATTAGAAAATAAAGTTAGCAGGGCAATCAATACAAATATCATGAAGCAGAACTCAGGATCACATTTTGGTCCCCAAAGCACACGAAACTATGAGGACTTCCTTTATCCTGTGTAAGAGGATCTAACATGTAGATGTAATTATACCTTCTTTTGGCTCTTACATGTGCTCAAGGTATGTCCAGATTAAGCCCTATTTAACTCAAGCTGACTGCCAATTAACTAACTAAAACCTTTTAAAATGATGTTCTACATAGTCTAGAAACATTTGTGATTTACCCTACACAGACTTTACAGTACTCAAGATGAGTCAGAACAAAACAGATTCAAGAGTGTCCGCACAGGGATTTGCAGATGATGAACTGAATCGCTTTAAAAACCAGCTTTAGTTAAATCAGTGCAATTACTGCATGTAGACCAGCCCAAAGACAGAATAATTTGGAAGAAGAGAAAGCCAGACAGAAATAACACAGAAAACTAAAGGAAATTGATAATAGAGACGTATAGACAAAAAGTGAATAACGAATGATTAAACACTGTAAACAGCTCCTTAATAGGTATTATTCATAAAAAGGAAATGTGGGAAAAAAACTGTTTTCAACTAGTGTGGAAACAATACAAACACATATAAACAATATAAAAACATGAATGTGGCATAGCCAAGTGTTTTGCCAGATAATTTTCTGGAATCAACTTTCTCTGTTTAATGCCTGTGAAATTACTACAAAGGTGAACACATCTTGCAAAATAGATCTGTTGTGACTCGTAATTCACTGTAGCCTCAGTGGCTAACAGAAAAGTCTCATAATGCTGTGGACATAGCAAGTGTCAGTAATGCAGGAAAAATAACTCTAAAATACCCAAAGGGAATTATTATTGTTCTCATTAAACCATGCAGGCATTGAGTGTCACCTGCTCCATACAACATCAAAACAGAAAACAAAAAACAAAAAACACTAAAAACAAAAAACAAACAAAAAAGTTTCAAAGGAAGACAGCTGAGATAAAAAAAAAGTCTTTAGAAGTTGATAACAAGACAACAATCTACAGTAACACACTTTTCTGTATTGATCTTACCTCCAGAATCTCCCCAGCGTACTAAAGCAGAAAAACCAACCAGAATTTCAATAGGTTTCAAACTATCCACAAATAAATAATAGATGACTGGATCATCTGTAAACTGCAGATGGAAAAGGGCATTCATGTTTGATTTTTGTTGAATTAGTCTTTTACAATTTTTAATTTAAAGTTCAGACTTCATGATTCAATGCACAATACGTAAAACAGGCAATTAGTTGTTAGTGGTGCTTCTGACAGGACTTCAAGTTTCATTTACCTATGAATATTAACCTTTCTTTAGATAGAGTAGAAGAAAAATAGTTTCTTTAATGGAAAATGTACCTATATCTCATGCACATCTTCCTTGTGAAACATCAATTTAACTAAACCCTGCTTACCAGGAATACTGTTCTACAATTTTTCAACTCTAATTAAATTCTAACAAACATGAAAGATGATATATAGTGTCATACATATTCATAATTTATAACACAGTAAATAGTATGATTCCTACTTTGGAAAAAAATCAAAATAGCACAGCACTTTGTTTATTAACAACTTTAATGCAGACAGTAACATGTACTTCCCCATTCCTATAAAATACTCCCATTTAAACATCACTTTACTGTCTCTTTCATTTCTTCTTAAATTGGACTGTTTCTCACATCCTAACTCTAAATATGAGCAACTGAATACTGAGATATTAGCAGTATCAGAATGTTTGCAGATCGAGGCTAGGTGCACTTCAGGAAGATATGCTTTACTAAAACAGAAGTTATTGGCATCAACATAAGGGCAACTGGGTGAAATTTAATGATCTATGACAGTGGTGGGCAACTTGCAGCCTGTGGAACCTATGCAGGCCCACTGGGGTTCAACCTGTGGCCTGTGAAACTTTTTGTTTACCACTGCCAATGGGCAGAGATAGCAGTCTCCACTGATTACTGTTCATGTGGATTTTTTCCTACCAGCAAAAAAGTGACACGCATGTTAAGCAAGGACACGTGAAGTAAGGTGCATGCTGATTGCTCACAACATTGACCGTAAAAGCTGTGCACTCCCTCTGCATCCAATCAAAGCAATGCTACAGTTCAGTGGGCACCTCACACAAATACTAGGTACATAAAGACAGTTAGCAAATCTATTCTACCCATGGAGACAATTTCGCAGCCCACTAAGATGAGGAATGGCCATTCATGCGACCCACTCATGAGCCTAGGTTGCCCATCTCTAGCTTATGATAAATAGGACATCAGACTAGATGATATAATGGTTCCTTCTCACCGTAACAAATTTATGAATCTATGAAACTACAGTGTAAAAGTGTTATCCCACATGGCAGTAATTTCGCAGATGGTATGACTATTTTATTTACTTGTCTCTAATAAAATATTATTGTGACAGAGTATAAGGTTCTAAAGAATATATTTTGTCATCCAAGTGCACTGCTAGTATTTTGTTGACTACATTTTAGCAAATAGAGCATGTTTTCGGTGGCACGCAGTTGCAAATCCAAAGCATACATTGGTCAGGAAAACTGATCTATGACCTGGTTACTCTTTTTAAAAGTGAGCCTAATGACACCAAAAGATATGCTGCAGTTATGGAATATAACCCATACAGATAATTTCTGGGCACATGATTTTGTACGAGGTCTGTTCAAGACAAAGTTTAATCGCACAGCAGTTACATGTTGTTGATATAATAAATATGAACGTAATGGAGCGACACATTATTCAGACATGTTTAACTTCAAGTCACATGAATTAATTAGTTAAACTACAGGTACTGAAATGTCACTACAGTGCTTTTACACTATAATTGCAATATAGGTTAAAATGTAATTCCAGGCACTGGAATAGATTCTCAAGTGTACCAGACCAGCACTTAGCACATCTAAAGAGTCCATGGATGGGGAGACTATATTTCTGCCCTCCTACTCTTGGGGATCTCAAAGACTGCATCAGTCTGGGAGGAACTTGAGAGGCATCTCAGCCGCTGCCTCAAGGTACATTTAAGTCACCTCTGTCTTACTTAACTGGAGCCGATGTTCTGGTCCACAATATTCTAAAGTGCAACCTGAAATCATTTTACTAACTCCAAGAATCAGTCATTGCCAAACAATAATCTGCAATACTGCTGTCACTGTTGATATCAAAGGAAGGTAATACTGCAGTATAAGTGATTGCATAGTTGATTTTAATGATGACCACTGTAGCCTTAAATATTTACATGTATATTATTTGTGCATTATTATTTTGTTTGTAATAGTAGTTCTTCATGGGTTAGCACACATATATGAAGATGTAGGCTTTCTCAATAAAAAAGGTGAAATGAATAATGTGGTGCATGCATTTACCTTAAAATCTGCTTTCTGATAACTATAAGCATACGTACTTGGTTTGTGGAAAATATGCAGGTTCCTAGAAGGAAAAAAAATGATGGGAAATTAATTCAACTTTGCTAATTTTAGTAAATTTTCTCTGTCGTCCCATAAGGTGCTACCGCCTCCCATTCTATCCTTATGAAACAGACTCAAAGCTATTTATTAGAAGTGTTTCAACAACTGGAGCCTCAAAAGATGAACACGTACAATTTTTCTCCAGTGAAAGCTGTTGATGTTGATTAGTACCTTTGTTTCAGGTCTACCTATTTCTTACACGTCTGCAAACTAGTTCTTTGGATTTGTAAATGATAGCAAACCAAATAAAAATTTTGACACCTAAAATCAATGTAATATATAGAAAGCAGAGGCATCACTATGGGGGATGATTCCTTTTTTGCAATTTGTTAACACTTCCATGAAATTTGCAGCTGTTCCACACCTTATCAGAAAATAACTAAGAAACAGAACCAAACAGTGACCTCAGTTTTACCAAATTAACCCAACTGAATTTAACTTTAACTTTAATTGAGGACAGACTTTGAACCAGAATTCAGGGTTTAATACAAAAGAAGAGTTCAGATTATTCAAAGTCCCTACTGAGGCTATGATACATTCTAGATATAAACCAATTCTACAGTTGCTGATCTTCTCCTCCTTCCCCAAAATTGAATCCAACTTTTAACATCCATTTCAAGTTCTCATATTTGACCTATGTTCATATTATACAAAGAAAGACAGTCAACATCACTAGCTGTCAGGATAAAAATCTTAGCCTGGCAGCTATACTTTCTGTGTAAGAAAAGTCTGTAAGAATCAGCAGGGATATACTGATGGGTCATTGTTAAAAAATATTAAGTTCTAAAAATAGGTAGCACTCTTTCTCATCCTTTTTAGAAATGAGAAAAAGGAACTGACAAGTATGGCATATAAATTTGTTACAGTGGTCTTCAAAAGGCTGACAGTAATTTACTTTATGTTCCACTAACAGCTTTTATACGTGTTCTTATTTCACTACTGACTTTATTGGAGCTCTAAGTAAACTACACCCTGTACAAATAGGAAACAGGCATACAGAATGGAAAGGAAGAAATAACTTGTCTCATGACTGTGCTTCAATAAAGATATCATTATAGAGGATTCTTGCTCCTGTTCTGGTGCTCCATAAACTCTTATCTACATGTAGGGGAAGATCAGTGCTGCAAGGATTGATCTCCCAGGAGTCAATTTAACATGTCTAGTAAAGACACGATAAATTGAATGCTGATCATGTGCTCGTCAACTCTGGCACTCAACTGGAATGAGAAGCATAAGGGGAGTCACTTGGAGAATTTCTTTCAAGATATAAAAAGTTTACAATTGAAAAAGATGGTTTTCTCTACTTTGGATACAGAAGACTGAAGATATGGTTGCACTGGAGCCTCCCAGAGTCTTGGATGTGATTGTATGCTGACTAAGCAGTTATGGCTACACAGTTATAATTAGCAGAGCTTATATGGTTATGTGAACTTGAAACTACATCTCTGGCTCTAGCGCAGACACACCCTGAGATAGTGAAGTCTGTTTAATATTGCTAAAGTAGGACACGAATGGTGAATAGGCAGTGAGCTAGCCCTTTGCACTAATATAAATAAAATAAATGATGAGCTCTATTTACACGTATAGTTCAACTCTGAAAAGTCACTATAAAAGGCATATTTGATTGCATAGTTTTGGTTGGTCAACAATTTCAGAATAATGTGTGCTAAATTTACAAATTCAAGCACAATTATTTTAATTTCCAGCCTTAGAAACACAGCATAGCATCTACAGCCTGGTCTAAATTATATCAGTTCTACTTGCGAAATGAAATCAATCTGATGTGTTTTTTTTAAATTACAAGCATTATTACATACTCTTAACTGATTAAAGCAGGTTAAATTATATCCATATTGCACAGTATAAATGAGTTATTCAGCTGAGTTCTTGTCTTCTTATCCATAATAAAGCTTCTACATATTAGACCTCCATTGACAGCTGCACAATTCCAGTACCTGTACTTGGTTTGCAAAGGTGTAAGTAATTGTGAATTATAATGAACATAAACAAGGAACAATATAGAACTTGGCTTGCCTTTGCGGAGCTGTGTTGACTCTACAGTACTAAGAAGACTATAAAAGATGCCAACAATTTATTTTTGTTCTTAAAATTAAGCCAGCATGACTATATAAAACACAAGGAGTAGATCTGTTACGATGCTCTTTTTACAAAGCCCTTTTTCACTTTGATCAAAATTTTAAGAAATATAAAACAAAACCTCTGCTCCTTACTGAAAACAGGTACAGAAGTCTTCAAAATCAAACCATGTTTCCCGGGAAACAAGACTCCGTTCTGATTCAGTTTCTTCTGGTGATTTATCCATTGTCTGACTGCAAGCACCGATGTCAATGTTTTCTGATGTCTGAATCACATCAAAGCTTATATTTTCAATTAATTCATCTACATAAATAAGAAGTACACAGAGATTTCGGCATGCTAACAATGTGCACATTAAAGAAATGTTGGTTTTGCACTGGGAACTCCTAAAAGTTAAAGATTTTTCTTCCACATATTTTGAAAATGAAAATACAATAAAATCAACTAAAATGAAAAACAACTCAGAATAGCAAAAACAAATGTTAAAAACTCTTAGTTGGTTGTAATTGGAATTATTTCACTTTTCCACCCCCACTCATTTCTACATTTGAAACTGCACACCACGCCAGAACCTGTGACTCTGGCACTTCTGTTAGACATTCCATATTTCTGTGCGTGCAACAGTGATCCCAAAGCCAGCTACACAGTAGAGGAAAGAAAAGCATAAATGACATGAGATTTTTGATAAAATGAAGGGCAAAAGCATCCATCCACTGAAGTGTGGAAGACATTATAACACACATCCTGTAGTACTTTATTAATTTGAAGGAACAGGGCCTAATACTGTTATATGAACACTGCTTTAGGACAGTTGGACTACCACAATCTGACTTAGGCCAAATATGGACATGGAAATTTTCTTCAGGTTAGCCATCAGAAGAAAAAGTATATGACAGAGTGAGTAACGTACACCTTATATGGTATACTGCAACAAAAAATTAGTCTTTACTTTAACCTAAATCACAGAAAGTGGGTCAATTTATGCATTGCAAGAGCAGCCTGAAGAAGCTAATAGCATGCTTTCTATTCCATGACTGATTTCTAGATAGAGGAATTTACTAATCCCATGGATGGCAAACTGGAACCTTTCATAATGACACTAATAAGCTATTTTAACAGAAGATATGCTCAGAGGTCACATTTTGTACACCCTATTCTATAAGGCTGTGTCTACACTTGTATTCCTCTTTCGAAATAGGTATGCAAATGAGGTAAATAAAATGCAAATGAGGTACAAATTTCCATATCTGGCACCTCATTTGCATATTCCTTAGAAAGCTTCTTTCAAAAGAAAAAAAGCATTGTAGATGCTGCTCTTTTGAAAGCAAACACCATGTTCAAAAGAATTCTTCTTCACTTAAAAAAAGGGAAGAAGGGTTCTTTCAAAGAGGGGGTTTACTTTTGAAAGAGCAGCATCTACACTACCTGTCTTCTTTTGAAAGAATATGCAAATGAGGTGCCAGATATGTAAATATGCACCTCTTTTGCATTTTCAATTTCCCTCATTTGCATGTCTCTTTTGAAAGAGGAATGCAAGTGTATATGCAGCCTAAGAGTTATATAAATTAAAGCTTGAGCTGTTTAGTCTGGTCTGCAGACAGACTTCTTTGCTGCACCACTGCTGTGAAATACTGTAAAACAGACAGGTTAATTCAGATATGAGCAGACTACTGATTTTTTCTTTGCCTCATCCACTCAAACTTAGAAGCAAAAATAAAACACAAATTATAAGCAAAGAACTAAATTAGATGAGGAAAACAGATCAAGTCATAGAGCAAAGCAGAAGAAAATCCAGGTAAAAAAGGAAAAAAAGACTGATGAATAAATGTTATCTGTCCTTATTACAAGACACTGCTCATGTGGGAAGACATATTCAGACTCTGTGACATTACTACAGGAGCTGGAAAAAGAGTAAAAAGGAAACAGAGTCAAATTTTCAAGAGTTCAGGTTTTAACAACTCCCACTTCTTTCGACTTAGAACCTTTGAAAATTTGGCTACTTCGTGTACATGTCTAAATGGAGAGCTGAAATCTTTTGAAAATCTGACTAAAACTAGACGGTAGCCTTTGATGGCTATATGTCATCTCAGGTCCTTTCAAAGAAACTCAGATCATGTCTACACTACAGCCCTAAGTTTACCTATGTTAGGTCAACTTACAGCCACTGCAATAATTTCTAGAATGACTGATGTCCACACTATCCTTCTGTTGGTCTTCTGTGTCATTACTAGGAGAACTTCAATCAACTGACAAGGGACAGTGTGGGAGTCCATCTGCTTCCCAGGGCCCTCAGCTCCCCACTCTCAGCCAGGAGCAGGCTCAACCACCCAGTTTTCTTGCCTCTCTGAAGATGAAGTTGGACTTCTTGCCCAGCTGGGAGTACGGAGGCTGGAGCAGCCATGCTTTATCTCCCAGCTTTGCTGTCAATGTTGTGGTTTTAGCTGCAGCTGTGAAATTGACAACACAGACAACACCCAATCAAAGTAATGACGAGTCTACACAGATACTAGCTACGTCTACACGTGAAGCCTACATCGAAGTAGCTTATTTCGATTTGGAGGCATCGAAATAGGCTATTTCGATGAATAACGTCTACACGTCCTCCAGGGCTGGCAACCTCGACGTTCAACTTCGACGTTGCGCAGCACCACATCGAAATAGGCGCTGCGAGGGAACGTCTACACACCAAAGTAGCACACATCAAAATAGGGATGCCAGGCACAGCTGCAGACAGGGTCACAGGGCGGACTAGCGCTTCCGGGGCAACAGCTAGCCGCTCCCTTAAAGGGCCCCTCCCAGACACACTCAGCCTGCACAGCATGTGGTCTGAGGAGCCATAGGCACACAGACCCCGGGTGACGCAGGCATGGACCCCCAGCAGCAGCAGCAGCAGCAGCCGCCAGAGGTCCACGCAGCCCTCCCGGCAGGAGCAGGGCTCGCCCTGATCCATGCCATGCGGGAGGCAGCTGAACACCTCCTTGCTACACCGGAGGAGGAGCTGCCCCCAGGGCAGCAGGGCTCAACCCCCAACTCTGCAGCACCCCGCCCCCCCCCGCTTCACACGCCGCCGCCTGTGGAGCTACCCCACCAGCACTGACTGGTGGGAGCGGCTGGTGCTTGAGGAGTGGGACAACGACCACTGGCTCAGGAACTTCAGGATGAGCTAGCAGACATTTATGGAGCTGTGCCAGTGGCTCACCCCCGCACTCAGGCACCAGGACACTGCCATGCGGTGTGCCCTCCCTGTGGAGAAACGGGTCGGCATCACTGTCTGGAAGCTGGCCACTCCAGACAGCTACCGATCCGTGGGACAGCAGTTTGGTGTCGGCAAGGCCACCGTCGGGGCTGTCCTCATGGAGGTAAGAGGACCCACGGGGGGAGGGCAGGGCAGGGGAGGGGGGCCCAGGCAGAGGAGGGCAGGGCAGGGCAGGGCCACGAACACCCTGCTCACCCCCCATTGGTGCTCTCCCATGTGCTTTCCCTGCAGGTTGTGCGTGCCATCAACGCCATACTCCTGCACAGGCTCGTGAGGCTGGGGGACCCAGATGCCACCATCGCGGCTTTTGCCATGCTGGGCTTCCCCAATTGCTTCGGGGCTCTGGATGGGACTCACATCCCCATCCACGCCCCGCATCACAGTGGAGGACGCTACATCAATCGCAAGGGCTACCATTCTGTGGTCCTCCAGGCCTTGGTGGACAGCCGGGGCCATTTCCAGGACATTTATGTGGGCTGGCCTGGCAGCACCCACGACGCCCGGGTTTTCCGGAACTCACGCCTGTGCCGCCGGCTGGAGGCGGGGACCTACATCCCCCAGCGGGAGATTCCTGTGGGGGACACCACCATGCCCCTCTGCGTCATCACAGATGCGGCGTACCCACTCCGGCCCTGGCTCATGCACCCGTACAGGGCCATCTCTCCGCCAGCCACGAGCACTTCAACCAGCACCTGAACCACGCGCGCCAGGTGGTGGAGCACTCATTTGGCCGCCTGAAAGGACGCTGGAGATGTCTCCTCACCCGCCTGGATGCGGGCCCCAACAACATCCCCCAGATTGTGGGTGCCTGCTGCGCCCTGCACAATTTGGTGGAGAGCAAGGGGGAGACCTTTTATCAGGGCTGGGCTGTGGAGGCCGGCAGGGCTGACCTGCAGCCACCCGCTGCCCCCAGTCGCCAGGTGGACCCCGACGGGACCCGGGTCCGGGAGGCCCTGCGGGCCCATTTCGATGATGAGGCCGCGGGGTGAACTCTGCCAGGCCCCCCACTGCCCACCCCTTCCTCCACAACACTCCCTGCCCCTACGCCCACACCACGGAGCACCCAACCGCACACCCCCCACACTTTTCCTGGACAAATGACAGCACGCACATGTGGCTGAACTTAAACTGGTTTTTCTTTTAGAACTTTTTTTTTTTAACTATAATTAAAACAAGAACAAACTATATACAAGACCTCTTCTAACAAAAGTATTCTGTACAAATAAAACAATAATAAAAAAGATTGCATAGAATGGATATGTTCTTCAATTAAAAAAAAACCCAGGGGTTATAAGGAAGGGGAGAACTATTTACATGGGGGGGTACGGGGCAAAGGGGGGGCACAAATATAAATGAAATGGGTCAATAAAACAATCCTCTTCTCGGACATATGTAACTATATACAAGGGGCGGGGGGCCACGTCCTGGGCCCCACGCCCCTACAGTCCGGCACTGGGGATGGGCGGCCGGGAGCCCCGCCTCGGCCGCAGCCCTGTCCGGGGCTGGCTGGGGGCTGGGCGGACCGGAAGATATGACCGGCGAGTCTCAGCTGGCCCCAGGCGTCCCTCGGCGGTCTGGCCCTCGGTGGTGGGGTGACGGTGGACGGGACGGCGACGTGCGGAGCAGCAGGTGGTGCGGCGGGTGGAGCAGGCAGGGCAGGCGTTGCGGCGGCCGGCGCGGCATGGGGGGCCAGGTAGTCCACCGGACGGTTGAATGTCTCCATGTAGGCCCCCCATGCCTCTTGGCGCCAGGCCAGCGCCCGCTCCTGCAGGTCCAGGCGGCGTTGGTCCACCCGCAGGCACTGCTCCACGACCTCCAGCTGCCGACGATGGATGGCCAGCAGCTGGGGGTCCGTCGCTGTCGGGTGCTGTTGCGGGGTCCGCCATCTAGCCCACCATGGGGCCGGTCGGTCCTCCGCCGAGGGGCTTGCCTGGAGCGATGGCCCCAGAGGGGATTCCGGGACCACTGATGCCTCGCCGGTGCTCTCTTCCGGTCCTTCCGATGGTGCAGCTGTGGAACACAGGAGGAGGGGGGGAAGAAGAGTGGAGACAGGCGTTAGTGTGGGCCCCGAGCCGTGATCCTTGTCTCCCCACCCCTGTGCTGCAGGTTCCCCATCCCCGTCCCCGGGAGACGTTACTGGGATGGATGGGGTTCAGGGGTCCCCCTGCACTGCACCCTGTCCCCTGGCGGGAGTGACTCTCACTTCACTCAGCAGGGTCTGACAGGAGAGGTTTCTTAGGCCACAGATGCCCGGTTTCTCTAGGGAGTGACTGCACAGCAGTCAGAGACAGTCCCTCCAACCCGTCCTGGGGAGAAGACCCCAAGGGGTGCCCCTCTGGGGGGTGGCTTTCCCCCTCCTCAGGCTGGCTGCGTTCCAGCTCTCCCTTCCCCTAGCCTCCACCTGAGGCCCCCGCCCTGATTCAAAGCCAGCTCAGCTCCTCCCTCCTCTTTGTTCAGGGCAGAGATGTCACCTGCCAGCTGTAGCCCCAGGATCATCCTTTGCCCCTGGGAGCTATTCAACTTGTTGCTCATATCTAGCCTGAGTCTCCCTTTTGCACTCCCCCCACTCCATCACATGCTGCTGCTGCTGCTGCTGCGGGGTGTCCCACCCCCTCCTCCCGGGGGAACCTCGAGTTTCCGCTCCCCCCTGCCCCGGGGATGGGCCATGGCACTGTTGTGCGGGGGGGGGGCAGGGGCTCATGCACTGCTGTGAGGGACATGGCCCTGCTGTCCTTGGGGCCATGGCCATGTGGGGGGCCCTGGGCATATATCTATTACCCCCGCCCCTCAACCCTGGGGGTGTACACCAGAGGGGGATACATACCTGTCGGTCCACTCCCACGGTCCGGAGATCCCCGGGGGGCGGACGCCCGGCTGCTGCTCCGGGAGGGCGGGAGGAGGATCTGCAGCCCGGACTCTGCAGAGGAGGAGCCCCCCTCCTCCTCCTCCTGCCGCGATGGCCTGGGGGTGGGCTCCAGGGGGGGCCCCCAGGGTGCGGGGCTTACCTCCGGGACGGACTCCGGCTGCAGGTCCTGCTGGGGCTCGTCGGCTGAGGTATCAAGGGTGGCCGGAGGGGAGGAGGTGTGCTGGGGGCCCAGGATATCCCTGAGCTCCCTGTAAAAGGGGCAAGTGACGGGGGCGGCCCCAGATCGGCTGGCCACATCCCAGGCCCGTGTGTAAACCCTGCCGCAGCTCCTTAACCTTACTCCTGACATGGTCAAGAGTGCGGGCAGGGTGACCCCGGGCGGCCAGGCCCGCGGACAGCCGAGCGAACGCATCTGCGTTCCGCCTCTTGCTCCCCATTACCTGGAGCACCTCCTCCTCGCTCCAGAGCCCCAGCAGGTCCCACAGCTCAGCCTCCGTCCAGGAGGGGCCCCGCTGCCGCTTTCCAGCCTGGCTGCTGGGCTGGCTGGCCTGGCTGCTCTGGCTCCCCTGGGGGCGCTGGGGGGGCTGCCGGGCAGCCATGGCAGGTGCTGGCCCTGTTCTGGGTGGCTGAGGGACGTGCAGGCTGGCCGCGTGTCTAGGCTGCCGCCTGCACGTTCCCTCACCTTCCTGCACAGGAAGGGAGGGGGAGGGGACCTTTAAGGGGCCACTCCACGTGGCCACCATTGAGCTGAGGGACTGGAGAGAGCGTCTCTCAACCTCTCAGCTGATGGCCACCATGGAGGACCCCGCAATTTCGACATTGCGGGACGCGCAACGACTACACGGTCCCTACTTCGACGTTGAACGTCAAAGTAGGGCGCTATCCCCATCTCCTGATGAGGATAGCGACTTCGATGTCTCGCCGCCTAACGTCGAAGTTAACTTCGAAATAGCACCCGATGCGTGTAGCTGTGACGGGCGCTATTTCGAAGTTAGTGCCGCTACTTCGAAGTAGCGTGCACGTGTAGGCACGGCTACTGTGTTGCTGAACTATACCAACATAAGTGCTATGGATCTTGGGGAGATAGAATTATTGCATCAGTGTGAATGGAACTGACTTCCAGAGGACAAGGCTATAATATGTACACTCAGGGTACACCCACACAAGGGGACAAAGTCAATTTCATATAGGCAATTCTAGCTACACCATTAACATAGCTAGAATTGATGTATCAGAATCCACTTTCTTCCCTAGTGTAGTCCAGGCTCGAAAGTCTCGCATCGATGTTCCTTACTCCACACAATAGTATGGAGTACAGGGGTCAACAGCCGAGGCCAGAGAGGTCTTAACAAATGTGGCAAAACTGAACGCCAGAAGATCCATCTTCCCACATCAATCTTTGCGTAAGTATAGATCAACCCTCACATAATTAGGTTAATCTATGTTGCTTTATAGCACCTTAACTATATAGCGAGGACAAGCATATCTACACTAAGAAATTAGGTTGAATTTGTTAAGACTGATTTTCTAGCACATGATTTTTCAAAGCTGAAGGTGCACACCCATATTGGCACACAAAGTCAACAGTGTATCCTCGTTAGTGCTGCCAGCTTCGGCTTAGCCAGCAATGTATTGTGGGTATCTACCTCATAGTTCCTGCTGTCTCATTGCATTGTGGATTTCTGTTCCACTGTCTTGATGGGACAAAAATGTGCCAGGTTGTTGTGGGTTCGTATTATCATCTCATACTGCACTGTTTTCCTTCCCCTCCATTTGGAAAGCAATTGGAAAACGTGTTTTTGTGCCCTTTTTTATTTCTGTGAAGACACCATTGCAAGGCTAGCAGGGAGCCCATCAAACTTCAACTCCTGTGGCAAGTATTCTGAGCACCTCACCTATTGTGCTGCTTTATGTGCAGAGCCTAAGCAACCATGAGAGTGATGAAGACTCTGCAGAGAGCACAGATATATATGAATGGCCCAGGCATGGCGGAGCAGCTTGTGCTGTCCTATAATGTGCCTTCCCCGGCTTCCTCTAAGTTGCAAAAAAAGACATTAGTCTCCTTGACTAACAAACATTACTAAGTATCAGAGAGGTAGCCATGTTAGTCTGTAGCTTTGAGAACAACAAGAAGTCTTGTGGCACCTTGTAGGTTAACTGATATTTTGGAGCATAAGCTTTCGTGGGCAAAGACCTGCTTCATCAGATGCATGAGTGGGGGGGTGTGGTTTCAGAGGGGTATTCAAAGAGTGTGGTCCCAGTAAAAGGGAGGACCAGAGCTGACAAGGTCTATTCAGCAAGGTGGAAATGGCCCAGTATCAATAGTACTTATCAAAAGACCTCTCCAATGCTTCATCAGTGATCTGCAACCCATGCTGAACAATGATCTTTCGCTCTCACAGACCTTGGGAGACAGGCCTGTCCTGGCCAACAGACGCCAACCTTAAACAAATCCTCACCAGCCACTACAAATCACAAATCAGTGACTCTAGGCCTGGAACCAGCCCCTGCAACAGTCGTCACTGGCAACTCTGCTCACATATCTACACCAGTGACATCATCACAGGACCTAACATCAATCATACCATCAGGGGCTCCTTTACCTGCACATCTACTAATATAATGTATGCCATCATGTGCCAGCGATGCCCCACTGCAATTTACATTGGCCAAACTGGACAGTCTCTCTGTAAAAGAATAAATGAACATAAATCAGACATCAGGAATGGTAATGCACAGAAGCCTGTGGGGGAACACTTCAGTCTCCCTAGACACTAAGTGGCAGATTTAAGGGTGACAGTTCTGCATCTGATGAAGAAGATCTTCACCCACGGAAGCTTATGCTCCAAAATATCTGTTAGTCTATAAGGTACCACAGGACTTCTTGTTCTCAAAACATTAATAAGGAATGAATGCTGACTGAATGTTGGCACAAGGATGGTCATTACACTGCACTGTTCTCTGGTGCCATGATGTCAGATTACTTACTAGTGAGTTGGCAAATAAAGGTGACCTATCAAGGAGGTCAGAATATGGCAGGACTCCCCAAAAACCTCATGAGGATTAAAGAGTATGTCTGAGAACTTTACAGACGTGTGCAGGGGGGGATCGGCACTTGGGCCACAGACACATTAACAAGTTGTTCTGGGGGCTCCAGGCTGTCTCGGTACAGTGGCTACCACAGATTACACCCAATTGTCTTAGCCCACTTGTAGCATCATTAAAAAGGAGAACTCATCATGGCTGGCCTCCTTGCCATCAGGGCCGGGCTACAAAATGTCCTGGGTGGAGGGGATAAGATTCAGCATTACAAAAAGTTCCTGGCAGTCAGCAAGATCACCTGCTCCATTTGTCTGCTGATCACAGTAATCCTCTTCCTCATCCATCATGTCCTCCTTGCTGTTTCTAGAGGCTTCCTGAGGAATCTCTTCGGAGGTATCCACAGACTATTTGTGGACAGTGATTGAGTCACTCCCTAGAATCTCATGCAGCTGCTCCTAGAAGCATCATATTTGCAGCGATAACCCTGAATGTCCTTTTGCTTCCTTTGTTTTATGGCATGCCTGCCTGAGCTCCTTTATTTTCACGCGTCACTGCAGGACGTCTCTGGTGTATCCTTTTTCCTCCATGCCTTGTGAGATCTTGGCATACAAGGCCGCATTCCTTTTGCTGCTACTTAGTTTTCCCAGAACAGATTCATCCTCATGCCCCCACACCTCTGGCATACTAATGAGGTCCTGGATCTTCTGCATGCTCCATGTTGAAGATTGTCTGTGACCCTGGGAATTCACAGCCAGGTGTTCTGCTGAGGTGTGCTGCCTGTTCAGCTTGCCATGCTGGCCAAAGAGGACATGAAATTCAAATCTTCCCAGGCTGCTTCCTGCATACCTGATGAGCAGCGGAGCTAAAAGTGGTGGCACTGTAAGACACCTTCAGGAGGCCAAGAATGTTGAATTTCACAGTGTTTCATCTCCACTACCCTGAGGTCAATTATGTAAGGTTGAATTTGGCATCACTCCTCATTAGAAGCAAAAGTACAAAAATCAACCTTAGGAGCCCTTAAAGTTGACAGAATGGACCTTGTAGTGTGGACTGATTCCTTAGAAATTCTACCTAAGCCACCTAAATTTGACCTAATCTCCTAGTATAGACCAAACTGAAGACTGAGCAAGGTATGTAAAATGGTTTAATTCCCTCCCAATAATATGAAGATGCTTGGTGCTGTCCTAGTACAGCAAGGTCACAACATTCGCAAGTTTAACATTCGCAAATTCAATTTGCAGATACCAGACTCCTCTGTGTGGTACAGGCAGAGGAAGGTGTCTCACCTGGCCCCTCTGTTGTGGGTCTGCTGAAGCCCCCTGCTGGCCGTCTCTTGAGGTGGGGGTCCCGCTCCAGCAGCTGTGGCAGCTCCAGTGGCACCAACACACTCCACACCACAGCAGCAGCTGCTGGCCCTGACCCAGCCTATATAGAGAGGGGCACCCGATTCTGTCTCCAGCCAAGGGCACAGCATGGCTACCAGCTGACTCCCCATGGCCCTGCTGCCAGGCTCCTCCTCCCACCGGTGCTGCCCAGAGCTGCCCAGGAGCCTGCTGAGTTCTGCTCCCCCAGCCAGGGTAAAATGGGATAAAATGATATTCACGAAATTGAACTTTAGCGAGGGTTCTCAAAATTGAACCCTCGCGAATGTTGCGACCCTACTGTACATGCAAAAAAGACATAACTGCACTATAAAAAGTACATTAAAATTGTTGAAGTATCATGCTCATCGTTTTGCAAGAAGATAAATTTAGAATAAAACGGTATATATTATTGATATGTCCTGACATGCAAGTTTATAACAGTAATCTTAACATAGCTATCAGCAGCAACACAAAATACTTGCTAAGAAAACAGAAGCACCTCAGAAATATAATGACAATGCAAAGCAACCAGAAAATAAATATACCTTAATGCTATTAGATATAGAAAGTGAGAAAAATGCATGATCCAACTATGCAAAACGCCAGAAAACTGCATACTTGCAAACAAAGAAAATATGAATACATTATTCCCTAGAACAATTTATTTTCAGCTCTAGACACTTTTTTACATCTTTCAAAGATTTCTCAGCCTATTAGATTGCATGGCAAAAATAAATATTTTAAATCATAAGTATATCCAAGAATATACTTACTATATTACATAAGTATATAAGTAGTTCTGTCCCCTGGCCCCATGGGGAAGGTGGGGGGCTCTTCCTCCTCCCTGGCTGCCAGGGAGCAGCTAGGGGCTCTGGCTCCCACCCTTGTGCTGGCACCAGGCTGGCAGGAGCTCTGGCTCCTGACCCTGCTGCTGTGGAGCAGGCAGAGGCTCTGGACCATCCACTGCCACAGGGTGGGAGCGCTCCACTCCCAGCCTGGTACTCTCTTGTCCTGGAACACCTGAGGTCTGACAGCCGGATGAGAGCATACTGGATCTGAGGGGTGACTTTATGAGTTTAGCTATCTGGGAAAATTCTGGACTCCACTAAAGCAATCATAGTTTCATTTAGAATGTTAGTGCCTTCTGTGTGGTAATAATGGGCCTGATTTTGTTTCTATTAAAGTCTGTGGCAGTTTTGCCATTGATTTTAACAGAAGCAAGAATGGGCCCTTTTTCATTTTCCCATGACAAAAACTTCTCACTGGCTATAGGGGATAAGCTAGAGAGAGCTATGTCGTAAGCATCATCTGAAAATTCAAGGTAAAGAAAAATGAAATCACATTAAACAGAACTTTTCAGGGTCCAGTAGGGGACAAAATGCATGGAAGAAATAAAATAATGAAATGAAGACTAATAAATTATTAAAATGGTGAAATAATTCCTATATCTCAGTTTTATCAATCGGCATTTCTAATATAAAAAATGGACACTAACATGAACAGATAGCTCCATATCAGTTTGAGAAGGAGGTAACTTTGAGTCTAAAATGAAATGACAGCACAAAATACTTTTGTAATAAGTATTCACTAGGTTGGAAACAGAATTCACTTCCCAAAGAACTGGAATCTTATTTACATTTATTATGAAAATGGAAGAAAAATGGGAGGAGGATGCACAAAAGCAGTTAGGCACCAAGAAATTCACACAAATAACACTGGCATGTTTACAGCATGATGGTATGTATGTAGGCTTCCTGTAAAACAGATGGGGGACAGAGGAGTTAGATGTCTTAAGAAACAATGCTCAAAAGGTAACCCAGATAAGCTGGGAGCATCTCAAGCATGTGTGTGCATTCCAGCCTGGAGGCTCAGCAAGGCCCACATCCGATTCCTGCCTCCAGCCCATCCAAATACCCCATTTGGGTGGTCAAGTAGAAACAAAGGCTCAAGGAAAGTCAGCTCCAATAGTTTTTCATGTTGAACTCACAAGCACATACACACTTAGGCTGTGTCTACGTGTGTCAGATCTTCCAGAACAACACAAGCTTCTTCCGGAAGATTGGGGGTGTGTCCACACATGTAAGGCACTAGTCTGGAAGGAATCCGGAAGAACACACCACTTTTCCCGGATCCCTAATGCTGGTTCCGTAAGGGGAATAATGCCTTCTTCCGGAAGAAAGTATACCTGGATGCGTGCAGACTGCTTCTTCCGGAAGAAGCAATCCACCATGGCTGCTCCCCGTAGCAGGGAGACAGTCTAGTAAGCCCCTGGGGGCTCTGTGGTGCCTGCTTGCAGGAGCAGTTAAAGCTGCAAGGACCTAACAAACCCCAGAGCAGAAAGCAGGGGCTGTGATGCTGGCAGCATGTGCTGGGCTGCAGCACCCAGCCTACTGCCATGCCAGAATCCATGGCCAGCAGCCAGCCCCCCGGCTCCTCCCCAGGGCAGCTCTGGGAAGTCGGATGATGGCAACCTGAAGGGGGAGCGGCCCTGTAAGAAGAGAGCCTGTTCCTGGACAGAGACAGAGCTGGGAGACTTCCTCGTGCTCTGGCATGATGACACCTTGCCCCTTGTGAATACAGCAGTCATGGGCCCCCCTGCCACACCAGAGGGGAAGGACAGCGGATCCTCCGAAGAGGCTGGGAAGGAGGGCGAGTCCACCAGCCAGCCCCAGGGACCCTCAGACGACTCCTGCCCTAAGGGGTCCCTGGTGATAGCCACGGCCTCAGGGCCAAGTAGCTGGGCCACATCCAGCTGGGCATCCCCAGACCTATATGAGGTTACACGAGGTAAGTGCATGACACAGGGCATCCCACAGTGGGGTAACACACAGTCCCCCCCGCCACACCCCCCATATGCGCCACACTAGAGTGCACTCTGGGGCCGCAGCCAAGCTGCAGGGCACCCTGCATGACCCCCCAGGAACCCCTACACGTAAGGTCCGCATAGGGGGGAACCCAGGGTGCACAGCCACGCCCAGCCCACTCCCTCTCACCCGATGCCCTGTTTCTGGGCAGTGACCTTCACAGGTGGCAGCATCCCCAAGATGAGGGGATGCCCAGGCCACCAAGCCAGGGTCATGAGCCTGCACTACAAGGGTGTCCCAGGTCTGGCCCAGGGAGAGGTGCCCAGTGGGGACAGAGGACTGCCACACAGGGCTTGGCTGCTGCCTTATCCTCCCTTCCCACCCCCTTGTCTTACACCAGCTTCATCCCAGGGACAGGAGAGGTGCCAGAGGAGCCCGGGGCCAGCTGCAGCATCCAGGCCAGAGATGCAGGCAGTCGTCCAAGTGGGGCACAACCCTTGCATGCAGCTGCAGCCTGGAAGGCATGGAAGGTCCACTGCTAG
Organism: Carettochelys insculpta; assembly: GCF_033958435.1. Taxonomy (NCBI): domain Eukaryota; kingdom Metazoa; phylum Chordata; order Testudines; family Carettochelyidae; genus Carettochelys; species Carettochelys insculpta. The sequence goes on from NC_134139.1 coordinate 97,596,228, forward strand.
AGCCTAGTGGAGGAGGCAGCGGCATATCCAGCTGCCCTCCGCCACCAAAATGATGTGGTGGAGAGACACCTGGCCCGGGAAGCGGAGGACCTCCAGTGGTGCAGGGACACGTAGGGGGAGGTGGTGGGGATGCTCCACCACACATGCAGAGCTCTCATGGAACTCCCCACTGCCCCACCTGCTGCCCCCACTGCCCCTCCATAGCTGCAGGGGGTACACTGGGTGGTTACCAGGCATAGCGGGATGGCGACATCGCTGATGACGAGTTCCCATTGGGCGATGTATGTGCCCGCCTCCATCTGGTGGCACAGGGAGACATTCCAAAAGATGCAGGCATTGTGTGCCTGGCCGGGCCAGCTGACATAGACATTGATGAACTGGCCCCAAGCATCCAACGCTACCTGGAGCATGATCGAATGATACCCTTTGTGGCTGGCGTATTGGCCGGCACAGTGGGCTGGGGCCCTGAGGAGGATGTGGTGCCATTCAATGTCCTGAAGCACTGGAGGAAGCTGAGCTCAGCGAACCCCACCACAGCGCATCAAGGTCCCCAAGGCACACAACCTGCCGCATGAGCACATCACTGATAGCTCTCACAACCTACAGGGGACAGAGAGCGTGCATGCTTGTGGGTGTGCCCAGGAGTATTCTGGGCCAGTCCCTGGCTGCCCCTTCCCTCCCTCTGCTTCTCCCTCCATATGGCTACCCCACCAGAGTGCCTCTCTGGGAGTGGGCTTGTGTATGGGTGGGGTATTTGGTCCCCATGGCTGCCCCCCTCCCACCTCCCCAGGGTCCCTGTTGTCCAATACCCCACTCCCCACACTGGGCTGGGGCCTGGCATGTGGCTTGACTCCAGTAAGATGGCCCCGACAGTGGACTTGCTCACCCAGAATTGCTGCCCCACGGAGCGGTAGCGATCCAGGGTGGCCAACTTCCAAATAGCAATGGCACTTCTTCACCGGGAGGGCTGGCTGCATCCCGGCGTCCTAGTGGCAAACGACTCAGGGGGTGGGGGCAGCAAGGCACAACTCTCACAGAATGTGCCCTTCACCGTGTGCAGGTTCCACTGCCACCGCTCATTGTCCAACTTTGCCATGACCGCCCGGCCCCACCAGTCGCTGCTGGAGGGGTGGGTCCAGACGTAGGGGATGGGCTGCCAAGGGCCCGGCAGGGCCAGGGGTGGGTCAGGGCCCTTGGTGCTCATGCAATGTTCATGCAGCAGGCTGGGGAGAGTGGTCAGGAGGCTCCCCAGCACCCTTGTCAGGGCGATCCTGTGCTGCTGTGGGAACTTGGGGTCCATGGCTGGCACGTGGGCTATTGTGAGAGCAGTGACGGCGAGCTGTGCTGGGAGCAGCATAACGGGCCTCAGCAGCTAGTGCAGGGAGGAGCTGCTGGTGGGGAGGCCTTTAACAGGCTGCGTGGTTGCTGCCTCAGAAGGGCTCTCTGGCTTTGTGACCCCCATCTGAGGCATTTCCTGCCTTCTTCTTCCAGAAGAGCATCCGTGAATGCATGGATGCTCTTCTGGAAGACCCGGTAGCTCTTTCAGATGCCACTTTGTGTGTAGATGCTCTCTTCCAGAAGATGATCTTCCTGAAGATGGCTTCCGGAAGATCGGATGTGTAGACACAGCCTTACTGCCTAAAACGTACTGTCAGAAATGGATTGCAAGGTCACAGGCTCAAAGGACGCCCACTCATCAAGAAATCCACCATGTCACTCATCTCTCAAGATCTCCACAAGACAGCACACATCCAACACTCGGGACAGGTAAGAGACAGCATAGATGGAAGCGAGTTCAAATCAGTTGAAGGACTTGTAATCCCATACACAGGGAGTAGGTGGAGCACCAAAGGGGAAGAGAGGTGAATGGGGAGCAGATCTCCATGATGTGCCATGTCTGATACACACATATATGCTTTCTACAGTCTCAGCTACGTGTCAGACCCCAACCCAGGCACGTCCTCCCAGAAATCATCCTTAGTCTCATCCCAGTGCATATAAAAATGCCCTGCAACTCATGGTTGAAAAGGCATCCTGGGTTTATGTCAAACTCATTGACAAAAGGAGAGGAGCAGTCTCATATCACAGGAGTTGAAACTGGTGAGCCTCATCACTACATGATCATCCAACTGGATACAAGGGTGCCAGCTGCCCACTAGAAAACAATTAAATCCTCTCTAAAGACATTCCTCCACTTAACAAGACAGCCCTCATCCAGAAGGTAAGACAGAGCAGGCTCCCCACACCACTCTGCCACAAAACTCCCTACCCAAGTACTCCTGTCATACTGTCCCAACCCCCTCCCTCCCGCAAATATACAGTTCCCACAGAACAATGCAGAAGGACAGGCAAGGCTCAGAGCACTCCTCAATTCCACAGAGAGTGAGGAGAAGGAGGCTGAAGAAGAGGAGACTTGCAAACAAATAAAGGTGGGGTAGCAGCAGCAGCCTAAAAGAGAGAGACTTCTGTTGTCACAGAGCAGCCATAGCCCACCCTCATCAGCTACCCCAAAACCACTTACTGGAGAGTCTAATACTACTGCAAGCGAGCACAAGGCTCCTGACAGACCTCAGATAGCTCATGTATTTGACTAGCCATTGACTTGAAAATAAACTAATAAGAGATAAAGTTATAAAACGTACCAGTCCAAATATTCTGCCCTGTTTAAACTTAGAAAAATGAACATTTCGGAATGTTGCTCTTAAATAAAGCATTTCTTCAAAGCAGATACCATCCTCCCATGTTTTGGTTTGTGATTCATGCCATGACATGTTCTATGACATTAAAAGTGTCAAAGTACATTATTTTGACACAACATGGGCTGACTGAGGCACATGATATAATACAATATGACACAATGCAAAACATTGACAACAGTTTTTTTTTTTAAATTACATATTTTTAAAAATTGTTTAGCTCATAAATTATGAATCAGTAAGAAATTACATTTGTGACAGGTTGTCACCTCTGGGGAACAGTGTGGGAGATGTGGGAACTGCTGTGCCTCTCTAACACAAACAACTGGGTTTGGGACACAGACAATCTCACACAGGCTCTGTTTTAACCCAACACAATGGCTGGTGGTGCCACTCACTCATCCTATGCTACCTTACTGTAAACAGCAGATCCCAGGCAGTCTTCCAGCTCCCTAGGCAAGAACCTCTTGATAAGAGAAAACTTGTGTAATGTGAACATGTCTCTTGTTTCATTGCTCTTATTTACAATAGTGGTTACTCTACTGCATAGTCAATTAATTCTGTTTCTGGATGTTTGAAATAGTGGATCACATGTTTTAATGAAAACAATAGCAATATTTTTAAGTCAAATTCTGTGTTTTCTCCACATACTAGAGCTACATTTAAGTTATTTCAGCCCTAAGGCTGAAACTACTAGAGGCTGTAAGGCTACAGCTAGGAGTGAGATGAGGGACAGATGAAGAATAGGAAGTTGTGGCGTGTAAAGCTGGAATCACTTTTACATTTACTCCTCTTGACTGTGAAACAAATCCACATTTCTGGTAGATGGGAAAAGCTTTTGCTAATTACAAGTCCTATGCAGTAAGGCTGTATAGGTCAGCGTCCTGTCTAGTATCATGCACATATTGTCACTTTGTAAGCCTAGATGGTTCAGAAGGCTATTGATACTTTCTACTGAACAGAGCCCTTTACACTGATCCACAAATTTCCAAGCCTCCAGTACCTAAGAATATTGGATGGGGTCTGTCAGCCTACAGTGCTACAATATTTTCACTTCCTTCTTCTGTTAAGACCCAACAAACATCTGAATTAAAACAAATCTATATTCTGCTCTAAGTATGGATTTTGAAATATGACTGGACATTGTGTCCAGTTGTTGTTCAAAACTATCTCTTCCACACACATTCAAATTGTAACATTTCTCACAACGAAAGCTCTATTCTTGCCTTTCTCTTTTTTCTAAATTAAAATAGCATTCATAATGATCAGGGGATAATGTTTCAGAAGTATTTATTTTTTTAAATATTTATGTTAAATTAATTAAAACCATTCGTAAGACTGCAATGCACAAAAGCTTTACATTGTATTTCCAGTTCTTTGAAGGCTCTCACTATGTCCTGTTCCCAATGATGTCAGTAAAATTTTTGCTTCCAGTTTCATTAAGAATAAGATTGAGCCTCAAAGTCATATGAAACTAGTGAAAAATGAACATGGTCTATATTACTCACAAATAGATTTACCTTTTGTGGAGCTTTCTGTGTTATGCTGTTGAATGAAGGAATTCTCCTATATGGGAAAAAATAAAATCTGCTGATGACAATCTTATACATGTAGGCTTAGCTACATACATGTTACTGAGAAGTAAATTTAAAATTAAATAAACTTAATACACAATGAAATAATCACTTATGATTAAGTTAGGCTATCAAGCAGTTATGTTACATCTATGTAATACATCAAATATACAAACTACCATAATTCAAACATGCCCTCTCTCAGGCAAAAAATTCCAGAGTCCAAAGGGACTTGTGCCTCATTAGGGATGCTAAGATTTCATTATTACTGATTAAACTTTGTCTTTTTAATATTTATTTATGTATAGTTTTACAACAGCTTCAGAACAGACAGGCATCTTGGTTTATCACAAAATCTGGAAAACTAATGTATTTAATATTACAAAGACTTTTTAAATGGTATCCCTACTTGCAGTGATCTTGTAATTTACACCAGCAATAAATAACACAACAAATATTGAGGGTATGACTTGAGGCTCACTTAAATGTCAGCAGTCTAATTTAATAATGAAGAAAACAAGAAACAGCAAAAATGAAATAAAAGCAATGCTACAGTGAAGCTGAAAAATAATAAAGATGTCATAATGTACGTTAAACTTTTAATGTTACCATATAAAACACAGACAGAAGAAAAAGCCAAATTATTTGGAAAAAAAGCTGAAAAATATGCTGTTACTGTTGTATATACACACTCATACACACAAATTATGAAATAGAATTATTTTTGCAATCATCAGAGAGGTAGCCGTGTTAATTTGTATCCGTAAAAACAAGGAGAAGTCCTGTGGCACCTTATAGACTAACATATTTTGGAGCATTGCATCTGACAAAGCAAGTCTCTGCCCACAAAAGCTTATGTTCCAAAATAACTGTTAGTCTATAAGGGGCCACAGGACTTCTCCTTGTTTTTGCGATAATGGCATACAATGGGGAACCACGAAATAAACTGTTTTCTCTATGTACTTTACTATTTCATTTACACTTTACCCAGTATCTTACTTCCATCAAGATTACTTCTAACATTAAAAAGTTCTAAGCTACTTCCAGCTCCCAAGCAGCATGTATATATTTTATATATCCCTCTCTCTCTCTCTCTCTCCTCCTGTAGGCATCAGGATGGCAGGAGCATTGCTCAAGTCTCATCAAAGATTAACAATTCCAAAATTTTCATTTCCTTTGAAACCACTACAACATACATATCCAAAATATTTGTTCTGAAAATGTCTGATGTATATTTATGATATACTGAGTGACATAAAGGTTTTTATTGGCAATAGGATGGTATAATTTACATATTTCACTTGTGGTAAAGCCACTTATGAGTCAAACAAACATAGCAAATCCATGCCAATAAAACTTTCATGCCACTTTTCATCATATGTAAGTCACAATACATATATAGATGGGAAGTTGTATATGACACAATGCTATTATGTTTTTAGTACAATGAGTTTTATTGGTAACCACAAATAAGACTATATAGTCTTCACTACCTTGATAACTGCTGTTTACAGATTTTGTGTCCTCCAAAGTTTTAATAAAAAACCTGCAGTTGCCAGCATAGGCAGTACGCTTGCATATTCTGAAGTGCACGTTGGAGTACAAATGTTTTGCAAGATATCTCCAGAATCAGCCAATGTGAAATGTCAGAGCTAATCTATCTTCATTTTAAAACCTGAGTACATCTCCAGCCTCTTCCTTGGGGGAAGGAGCGGGGAGATAAAAGAAAATATCATTAGGGTTAGGAATCTGTCACTGAGTTTTCCTAAAGATCATAACTGATTCTCCATCCCTGTAGCAGTCACCTCAAAGCTGGCCTTTTAGTTCACAAAACACATGGTCACAGGTCCCTTGACTGATGGGAAAACCCCAGAGCAATTTGAGGTTGTAACAAGCATGCTGCCCGGTTTGCTGTTTCTGCAAGCTCACTCCCAAGCGGCTACTTTAACCTAAGATGCCTCCACTGTTGAACAGCTGATGTGGCCTTAAGTCAAAAGAGAAGGCAGCTTAGTAGTGTAAGGTGGAGTCAGCAGCAAGAGGTGCCAGGTCCAATATGTAGGCTTCCTCTATACAAAAGACAGAATCATTTTGAGGCCCCACCCAGTAAACTAAACTCCACCCCAGGCACCTCTAAGGAGGTGATAATTCCCCTCCCACAACATCGTTGGCTATAACAAAAGAAAGCTTTTGTTAAAAGAGGAAAGGAACCCTGAATTAATTTGGGAGAACACCACAATCCTGTATCTGGAGCCTGGAGCCATAAGCAATCACCCACCCCACAGTAACTTAGGCAGTGTCCTTTGCCTTAATGCCACGCCTTCTGGGGTGAAAGTCTGATGAACAAATGTCCATTCACCACACCACTCCCCTTTCCTTACACTGCACCCCATCCACTGTTGGCTGGCCTTAGTGAGTGAAGACAAAGTTCTGAGTTGCATTCACATGGACACATCACCCACTCCTGCAAAAGGAGCAGAGACACCAAGCAAAGTCTCCAATGCTGCGATTGGCTCACTGCTGTTACTCCCTCTGGCACTGAAGGGCCGATCACTACCACCTCTGGGGCTGCTCATCTGCCCTTTTGCTGCTGCTGCATACTGCATTCTGAAGTTCTGCCAAGCACTTAGTGATCTTACTAGGTAGCAGCAAACCTCTATGCTGCTTCCTCTTTATTGTCTTTCACTGCAACACTCTCCCCACATCAAGTCAAAGGCATAGGCTCTTGACCTGCTTACCAATGATTTCAGGTCTAGTAACCATTGCACAGAAACAAGAACACCCAACTGAATACAACTAGTTTTGCTTTTTGGAGAGAGGAGGGTAAAATGGTGTCTAAGGCTTGGTCTACACTGGCAACTTATGTCAGTATAACCATATAGCCCTGGGACAAGGCATCCCTGAATGATGTAGTTACAAGACCTAAAACCCAGTGTAGACAACATTGTGTTAATGGGAGGTTTTCTCCCATCAATGTATCTACCACCTTGTGGGGAAGTGGAGCACCTGCACTGATGGGGACGCTTTCTTGTAGGTACAGGTAGCATCTTCACTAAGTGCTATGACACACAGCTGAACCACTGCAGTGCAGCTGTACTAATGCAGTGCTGAAAGTGTAGAAAAGCCATAGGAGTTCATCCCATCAGGCAGGAAGTCCTACCACTACCTTATCTCATCTTCAGTAGGTTAGGGCTTGGCTTCACCTTCAACCTGTTTAACAAGGTAGGTTTAAGTTAGGGGGACCCCCTCAATCAGGGCATGCTAAGCGCAATTCTGCTATGCTTTACTCATACATTTTCACTATTTCTCCTAAGTCTCAGGTGCCTGGTGGTGCACTGGAAAGTGGTAAGCCCACTACTTCGACTCCTCTTAGAATTGTAGACTCATAGAGTTGGAAGAGGCCACTGGAGGTTATCGAGTCCAATCCCCAGCTGAAAACAGGACCAATCCCAGCTAAATCATCCCAGTCAGGACTTTGTCAAGGTTGAACTTAAAGACTTAAAGACCTCTAGGGATGGAGATTCCATCACCTCCTTAGGTAACCCATTCCAGTGCTTCACCACCCTAGTGAAATTCTTCCTAACATCCAACCTAGACCTCCCCCATTGCAACTTGAGACCATTGCTCCTTGCTCTGTCATCACTCACCACTGAGAACAGGCTCTCTCCTTCCTCTTTGGAAATCCCCTTAGGTAATTAAGGCTGCTATCAAATCCCCCTACCCTCCTCCACCCTTGTCTTTTCCTAGGCATTTAAAGAAAATGCCTAGAAAATTGGGAAGCAGCCTGAAGTGCTTATAATCTAAGGTTTTAGTTCATCTGGGTACATATTTATGCACCATGAACAGTCCCCATTGAACTAATAGCAGGATTGCAGGATTAGGGTCTGGTTTTAGATGTGATATGATAAGTGTCAGTAAGATATAACAGTGGATTTGGAGGAAGGACACTGGTACAGTAGAAAGATGGTATGATTATATAGTTGAGGGATATGCATGTAATGATGGGCAAGTTCTTTAAATATCTATTTTTCACTCACTTTTTGAAGTAAAGGTGTAATAAGTAGATCTTAGAGAAGTAGCTAAATGAGGAGGGGATAGAATAGTGTTAGCCAATAATTGGGAGGGCATTCTGTGTATATGGACAAACAAACAAACGGACGGACAAACAAACAAACAAACGGACAAACAAACAAACAAACCCCCCCCCACATATGGGAAGTAAGTTGATCATGAAGGCTGCGTCATCTTTGCAACGAGCAGGCCGTGAGGAGACTAAGGCTACGTCTACACTATGAGATAACTTCGATTTTATTAAAATCGATTTTGTAATCCTGGGTTTCATAAATTCGAATTTGAGTATCCTCACTTCCTCACAAAGTCCCAGTAAAGTCGAGTTAGCGCTGCCATACTAAATCGTCAAACATCGACTCTTACAGCAGTGCATTGTGGGAACCTATTTCATGGTTCCCTCAGCCCCCTAGCATTCTGAGTTTTTTTTGCTGGTGCAGTATGGGAAAAAAAATGCCCTGCAAGTGGTTGTGGGTATGTGATGTCCTCTTCCCACATTACATTGCCCTCGCTCCCCTCCCATGGAAAGCAAATGGCCCTTTTTTCAGGAGACTTACCCCCCAGTGACAGCCAGCCCCCGAAATCTTAAATTCACAGGCCTCTTGTTACCTTACTTCCTGTGCACCTGGAGAGCATCGGAGATGCAACTGGCCAGAATAGACAACGGTGGGGCATGTAGCCAGTTTGGAGCTCCTGGAGTGGTTCCTCCCACTCCAGGTCAGCGAGCAGCCATTCTGCCCCACTGCCAGGGTACGATGACAACTCCCAAGTCAATAGTTCTGGGCTTCCCACCTTGCCTCAGGTGGGTGAGAGGCGACAGTCAATAGGCTGGCCTTGCCTGAGGCAGGCGCTGTGGGAAATTAGCTTAGGTCTCACAAAAGAGAGTCCAGGCCCTAGCTCAGGGCGCAGCAGCAAACACCACAGTTCATAGAAGGCCCAGGCCCTAGCTCAGGGCAGGGTAGCAAACACCACAGTTCCACAACAGAGCCCATCAACAATCTGTCTCCTGGGTCAGAAGGGATGCAAGCAGCTGGCCTGAGTTAGTGGGGAGGGGAAGACTGCCACCTGGTAGGTGTGTGGCAGGGGGGATGTGGGCCCCCCAACTCCACTGTGTCCAAGCCCAGGGTCCTGTGCAGTAAAGTGGTCTGCTGTGGGGGTCAGCGGGGATCCAGACTGCAACACACTGCCCAAGGTCCTGTCATGGTCCTCTCTACAACCTGGGCTACTTCCATTCTCCCCCTCTGTGCATACCTGGGTGTCTGGTTGGGCTCTCGGGACCTCACAGGGTTCCAGGTCCAGCTGGGGTCCGGGTGGCCCAATCCAGGCCTCTGCGGCCAGTAGGTCCTGCTGCCTCAGCCCAGCTTGGGGTGCAGCCCGAGGCTGGAGCTCCATTTAGGCCTTGGAGTCAGGCTGGTCTTCTGGATCAGGCCAGTTCCGAGGGGGTGCCAGGGGTGCCAGGACCAGCAGAGGTCCTGGTGGTCTCATCCAGTTGGTGGCCTTCTGCTGGCAGTCAGTCTCCCAGGCAGGGAGCCCAGAGCAGCCCCACCAGTTCCTCTAAGGTTGGGCTTTTACAGTCCTGTCCCCACCTCCTGACTTCCAGTCAGGTGACTGGGAAGGGTCAGGCTCAGTCCAAAACGGCTTCTGGAGGGGTTCCTCCCCCTCCAAGTCCGTGGACAGCCATTCCGCCCACTACAGGCATTGTGGGATACATGTGGGACTCCTCTGGAGGCCAATAAGACTGTTTTAAACAGAAACTATTGAAATAGAACACTTACATTTGAACATCCTGCTAATCCTACTCAGGTTATTGGAGTAAGAATATCAGCCGTAGTGCCCCCTAAATTTGAAACAATGGTAGCATAGACATAGCTAAATTTGAATAGTTGGGTGAAGGTGGAATTATGTGGGGTCTTAATGGCAAGGTCAATAAGTCCTTAGTATGGCAAAACTGGAATAAATAGAAATATGTTGAGAAGGGTGTGGATGTGGCTGAATCAATAGACAAAGTCAGATGATAACTTTCAGCAGCATTATTCTAGATGGGTAAGAAAAGAGCACTATTAGAGAGGCTAAACCTGAAGTAGCTGAGAAGGAAGATGGTCAAAAAACGGTAGTCACATGATTTATGGATACTGTAGTAAAAAAGGCCTATAAATACATTTAATACTCAGTGGTTAAACATCTTTGCAATCTGGATGAGAAAAATTCTCTTCTCATCAATCCGAGTGGGTTTGGTGGGGAGAGAGGAAAGCACCAAGGAAAGGCTCCAGAGGCAACCTAGTGCCTAAGCAGGCCAGTCATTCAGTTTAAAGCTGGACAGTACTGCTTTTTCTAAGTTTTGCCCTCCATCCAGTACAGAGACAAAACCAGAAGTGCGGTGTCACAGGTTAACATATGAGTAAAATAAATTAATTGTGATTTTTAGTTGGCAAAGCTACAAAGAAATACCAACTCAGGATCATCATCTTCTGAAAACAATTCGGTAGAACTATGGTTTGAACAAATGACAAAGATATAATCAAGACTTTTGTCTTTTCCTTACCTAAAAGGGCATACACATAAAAATGGATGACTTATCAAATTCTGAACTCTACTTTGTTCAGAAAACTGTTTTTTCCCCCATGAAAAAATCATGTAATCAAAAGAAGGCCAAGAAAGTACAGTCTTCCCCTGCCTTACGAGGGTAATTCGTTCCTGAAAAATTCCTCTTAGGGCAAATTCTAAGTCGAAAATGTAATTACCATTAATTTCAATGGGAAAAAACTTTACGCTTTCCTGAGCCCCAAATTTTACATCCATTTACACAAAAACAAAAACAAATCCCATTAAAATGAACACAGTTACTTCAATAGTTAACATTAGTTATCATAACACAACCTAACAAGGCATTTTCCCTTCATTAATTACTCTACAATATGTCTGTTTACCCGCAGAGACAGGGGAACAGAAATCGAAGGGCGTCTGGGAGGGGGGTGCAAAGCCGGGTAGCTGCCCGTGGCTGCAGAAATGAGGCTGGTGCAAGGGGGCGAGCAGGGCAGAGCAGGGCACGGGGAGGCACAGGGAGGCAGCCCGGCCTGAGCACAGCTCAGGTTAAGTGGGGAGGGGGCAGCGTCAGGGGCTAGCTGTGCGGGGAGTTAGGCAGGCACAGGAGGCCCCCAACTGGCAAGGGGCGATGCCTCACTCGTGCAGGGCTGTGCAGCAGAGAAGCCCTGCCACCAGCGGCCAAGGAGCTAAATGCAAAGGAACACCACAGGCGGCAAGTGGTGCCCAAGGCACAGCTGCGGAGGGTGGGCAGCGGCAGCCCCCTAGCTGCCCGGAGAGCAAGCAGCAGGGGCAGAGTTGGGATGGGCTGCGCACCCAGCAGCCACGTTTCGCAGAAGCACCTGGGAGCCTGCGGCCACCAGCTAGGCTGGGGCGCGCCGCAGCTGCAGAGCTCAGGCAGAGACCCAGACCAGCCACAGGTAAAGGCTGGGCTGGGGGCTCTGGGAAACAGCTGTCGGGCGCTGCGGAGAGATGCACCAGATGGGATGCAGCTGCGGGCAGCCGTTGCCAGGAGCTGCAGCCTTTCTCCCACAGCAAGGTGTCCGCGTCCCGCTGAGACGCACACAATGGAAATCAGTCCTTGTAAATTCGAGGAAATGCCTTGTAAGATGAGCTAGGGGTTTTAAATCAAACTCCTTGTAAACCTGAATTCTCATAACCCGAATGGGTGTATCTCGGGGTATGACTGTACTTAGAAATGTAATTTTATCAGTAAACGCTGATAAACATCAAAATCACTAAAAGAATTATTAGACTACTTTTATTGCAAAAGAATAAACCCAAGACCTTGTTACCAGAGGAGTCTTATCAAATTAACCAGTTCCTTGATTTTGAACTTTTAAATACTATTCTTTGATGGTGAAATAAGGATATATTCTTTGTAAAATGGTTTGAGAACCTTAGCTGTAAATTGGAGGATCTTAAATTGATGTGGTATAGAATGGCATTTCCCAAACTGTGCTCTGTACAATGTGAATAGGTGTTCTGTGAAAAAAATTTGATGCTAGTGATATTTTGCCTTCTAAAATATTAAATATAAAATTATGCGTATATAAAAATACTAAGGTATTTTAATAGTGTTTAGATTGTAGGTATATTAATATTTATAATGCATTCATAATAGTATAGTTGTTATTATGTGACTTGTGCCAAAATAATGAGAGTCAATTCAGTTTTTTTGGCATGGGATGGGTTCAGAAAAATCACATGATGCTGCACCAGATATGAAGAACCAACTCTCCAGCACTGTTCCTAATATTAAGTGGATTTGTGATCAAAACATGCAAAAACACTCTTCTCATTAAAAACTGTCCAACCTTATTTTTATTTTCTAGTAGCTTTCTGTAAAAATAAATTTATAACACAAAATTTAAAATGTTTTCTATAACTAATTTGTTTTGTGTTTCTTTTTCACAAAAATGTTTTTTAATCTTTAAGAAGGACATTGTGCTATTTTTATACAAAAGAATGACACTAACTATCCTGCTGTTGGATGTTATATTGATATTCTGCTTTGGGTTTGTACTTAATTTTTAATTTTCATACTTCATTATAGGGTTGCTAACCAGCCACCTATCTGAAAGACTTTAGTTGTTCATTCAGATGATTTCCTTGTTATTTTTCATTCTTTGTAAAATAAAAGACATCCTAAAAATAAACTATTTTAAATGAACTTTTGAGCATTACGTGCAGCTATTTTTTGGTATGAAGTCCTCCCCTTCCCTCCCACCCCCCACCAGAATGTATGTGTTCTTTCAATATATTCCAAGCCCAAAAGGTAACCAAAGAGGTTTGGGAAATACTGGTATAGAACAATATTTCTCCAGTTTACCTCTTGAATGTTTTAAACGCAAATTTCCATCGAGCTAGATACATGGCTTAAAAATGGGAAAAAAGTTATCTAGACTTCGTAAATTATGATATTAAAAACCACAGATTGGTAATAATCTACTGGATCAGGGAATATCAAAGATTGACTTCCAGCATTCTTTTTGGTTGCTTTCATCAAATGAGTATTGCATGCCTATTCAAATTAAATCCAGTATTTCTTTAAAGCAAAGAGACAAAACGTGTCCCATGGTGGAAAAAAATGACCACCTGTAGCAATATACTTCTGAAGATGCTAACATGTATGTGAAATAAAGAGGATTCTTCAGCAATTTATCATCACCGTTTTGTCTTTCATGGCAATCAATACAGATATCTATAAAAAAGTACTCTCTGTCTCTCTCTCTCTCCCACCCACTCTCCCACACATGCATATAACCCCCACCTTTTATCTTTCGATCCGGTTTGCATTCCCTATTAATAGGCATCACATTTTTCACCTGAGATTTCAGCCAAGAGAAAAGAATGGTTCAAGCACAGGTCATTTAGCTGCTTATGACATTTTACATTTCATTTATGAACCAGACTGCCCTCAGACTGACTCCTACGTCTGTTTCCTACCATTCCATTTTTCTCAATATCTGTCTCATGTACTCTCCTACTTGTCCCTGACTCTCTCGGCTTCTTTGCCCTTTTTGTGACAGACCAGAATTCACAATTAGAATGGTTTCTATGCCAGGAATCATAGGAGAAAATTAAAGCAGCAGTCCAAACAACATTTATGCTTCTAGCACACGTCTTTTACTTTCTAGTTAACTACCTGTATTTGTAGAAATACAGAGTTTCAACACATTGTTCCACTTTAGTATTTTTTTTTTGTGTCAATACTTCCTCCTACTGAGTACTAGCACCTTGGCAGCCCCAGCTTTGGGACTGGCTGGAGTTGGGGCAGGGAGCTGGCTGAGTACCGGTTCCTCCCTTTTTTTTCACTAGGATGCTATTTACAACTTGTTTCTACACTCATGTTTTCAGATTTCCATGCACCTCTTGCTAATATAAAGCTTGTCATACTAAGACATTAAATATCTTAATTTATATAAAATACACGTACTACATAAGAAACATATTTTATTTTCAAGGCATCATTCCACCAACAAGTCTGGGGTAATTTTGACAAAATTATGCCAGTTTACAGCGGCTGAAGATCTGGTCCTACATACATGAAATTCCCTTTTAAAATGTAACAAACAAGCATAATCAAGGATCTCTACAAAGGGAAATATTTTTATTTTAATTAATTAAACACTAATTGAGTTGCTATTTGGCTATGGAACACGGTGTATCTTAATGAAAGGTATTTTCTGATTGCTTATAATAGGATTTATAACCCTGCTTGCATAGTGTCATCTTTGTCATATCTTTGTGACTGAGTTCAGCTATTAAGGAGGCTGCTGCTTTTTTCCCTTTGAGGTCAGCACCAACTATGTGAGACTAAATTCCATGGTAATGGATTTCTTTCTCATCCTTTTCCATACTCTAATTACACTACACACAAAGATATGGGAGAAAAGAAAGTTCACTCTTTATCCTTATTTCATAGTCCATATTCATGGGAGAACTGTGGTAAATGTTTAAGAGCTGGATTTAGGATTTCTTGTGCTCTGTAGTGCACCTAATACAACAGAAGTCATATTATTTCTCTGTATTACTATAGTGCCTAGGAGCCCTAACTAGACACCACTGCCCAACTGTGTTAGGTACTATACCAACACAGAACAAACACATAGCTCCTGTCCAAAGGATCTTATAATTCAACTGTAATTTTATCAGTAAACGCTGGTATACATCAAAATCCAAATGCAAACAGAGGAAAAGTATTTCCATTGATGATAATAAAAATTTACACACAGACAAAGTAAGAAAAATGTTTCTTGTGAACTCATGAGAAATTGAGTCAATGGTATTTAGTTTGTATATTTTGACATATGGTGTTGGTAATTTGTGGTTTAATGGTCAAAGTTTGACTACTGAATTTCAAAGTCATTAAATAACGGTCTGAGCACCCATGACTTAAGTCCAGGATGAACATAATAACCTTTATACTGGTTCAGACCAAAGGTCCATCTAGGCCAGTATCCTGTCTTTCAACAGTGGCCAAGGCAGGTGTCCTGGAAGGAATGAACAGAACAACTAATCATCAAGTGATCCATCCACTGTTGCCCATTCCCAGTTTCTGGCAAACAGAGGCTAGAGGACCAGGAGAAGAGGTGCAGATTTTCATACAGTCAGGGTAAGTTTCTAGGGTGGATGTGACCTGGCCCATGCCACTCTTTTCAGAGGAAGATAAGTGCTGTTCACCAAAACCCAGCTGGGAATTCCTGCTGAGCCTGGCACAGGGTACGAGCCACAAGCTGAGGCATCCCCAGCCCCACATCCCGCGCCCCCCATACCCAAGATTTATATCTCTACCAGCTGTTCCAGGTACCCAAAACAATGCGCTCACATTGCAGGGGGGGCGAGTGACCACTCTTATCACTTCCCATGGCTTCCCCTTCAGAAAGTCATTCTTCTGCAGAGGAGAAGCAAAGAAATCCATGGGGACACGAATTCCGCACATGCACAGGGGTATGGAACTTCCCCAGGAGTAATTAAGAATCAGAAGACTTTCTACACAGTAATTAGTAGAGACTTTTTACTCAGTGGGCATCTATTTCTATACCTATGAACATTTAAGTTGTAAATCTGGTAAAAATTAAAACAAATAGTTAAAAACCAATATGACCTACTGATAAAAAAATACAAAAATCTAATTCTGCCAAGGCCTACTTACAATCTAAGTACAGAACAAGAGACAACATTTGGATATAGACAGATGGACAGGAGAGTACAAGGAAACAATATTGGTCAGCACAATATGCAGCAATCTCAGCATAACAGAATCATAGAATTTTAGGGCTGCATGGGACCTCAGTAGGTCATCTAGTCCAGCCCCCTGCCTAAAGCAGGATCAAGCCCCACTAAATCACCCCAGCCATGATTATATCAAACTGGTATTTAAAAACCTCTAGGGATGGAGATTCTACCACCTTTCTTGGTAATGTACTCCAGTGCTTCACCATCCTCCTGGTGAAATACTTTTTCCTAATAGCCAACCTACATCTCTGTAACTTCAGACCATTGCTCCTTGTTCTGGTAACCAGTAAGCTAATCATTGTCAAACTTTTAAATGAGGCTCTACTTCCTAAAAAGTTTTGTTTATGTTGGATAGATAATGTGACTGTCATGAACTCCAATCCTTTTCTCATGTTTTGAAAGTTGTCAGAGGCGAAATCTTGTTGTCATTTGCTCCTGATTTGTATAAGTGTAACTGACAACACGTGTCACTATTTGAAAACTCAAGATGTATGCACACTATATAAGTGCAAAGTATTTATTACTCTGCTATTTAAGTTAATGGAATTCTCAATAGACAATGTGACCCTCAAAGACACTTTACACTGCTATTTTCTACTTCCACTAATATGGTTAACGTCCGATGGCTTACGTTCTACCTGCAATTTGTTTGCTCGAAAGTTTCTTCCTCTCTGTTCATCATATTAGGAATATCATTTTTTGAAAAATGTCTAAAGTTAGGGTGTCTAAAGCTAGGCTCTGAAGCACACTGGAGCAGAAGGGTACAGAATGTTTTTGAAAAACAAGAGACTTGTTTAGGTGCCTAAATATGGATAGAAACTAACTTAAGATATTCTTAGAAATATTGGCCTACATGTCTAGTTTTGGAAGTTTTTTTCCCTCAAGTAGCTGTGTTTCCAAATAACCTCTGCACTGTAACTGAAATACAGAAAACACACACATACACACACACACACACACACACACGCAGCTTCAAGCTTGTGCTGTTGTGTTTGTGTAATTATTAAAAATGGGTGAGAATTGAAAGGTTGGAGAGTAATAAACTGCAAAGCCCAGTGATGCTGATCCAGGCGATACACTAAGCAACCAATACCTCAGTTATGCTTGTAACAGCTTCTGTCCCTTTTCACTGTCTCCAGCATTCTAGGCTTCTGACACAGGCCTTGTCCACATCTGCAGCAGCACACAGGGTGAGTGCGGCTATAAAAGGCAGGTAGGTGTAGTGATAAAGGGCAGTGCATAGCTACAAGTGTCAGGGAAAGCCTCTGGCAGGGGGAAGCAGCAGGGAAAGGCCCTGGCATCTCCCTGCTCCTAGTGCCTTGCTGTCTTTTACTGCAGTGGGAAAAGGCTCTGGAAGTGGGACATTACACTGTTAAAAATAGCAGGATAAATGTAGAAAGCACTGCTTGGGTATTTAGATAGCTGTGTAGGGTACATACCCTAAGGTTCTGGAGCATTTTTTCTTTACTTGCCTAAGCAGTACCCCACCATCTACACTGATATTTACTTACACCTGTATTAGGGCAGCATGCTGTTTCTCTACCCTACACACCACCGTAAGTGTAGACATAGCCATAGACTAACATTCCTTTGGAGAAGAGAGAGGGAGATACATCCATGGTTTTTTCTTTACACAGCTACTTTTCCTTTTTATAGACAAAAATAGGATTAGTAAATTTAATAGATCAGCTACGCACTTGAAAAAACAAAAGTTCAAATGGAAGGCTACGGGTACACTAGAAGCATCTGTTTGTAGAGGTTACTGTTGGAAGAGATGTTATGAGAAAAATTCTATCAACAGATCTCATCTATACATAAAAGTGGATTGATCTTTTGATCCACTCTGTCAACAAAAGGGCCCTGAGGAGCATCTATGCAACCTTTTTGTCAACAGTTTCTGTTGACAAAATGCATTTTGTGTGTAGATGCTCTGCAAGTTTTGTCGACAAAACCCCAATTTTGTCTACAAAACGCTCTAGTGTAGATGTAACTGAAACGATGTACACTTTTTACCCAATAGACACCAATATAACTACAAAAGAATAAGAAGCAGATTATTTTTAACGCAAAAAGAAAAAAATGTTCTGTAGTAACAAGTTGCTTTTGAAAAACTACATTTACAGATAATAAGAAATTTATGTTTGATCTTCCATTGTCATTTACAGCACAAAACTGGGATACTTTTTTTTTCAAATGTAACTTTCTTACCTGGTAATTATCTTCTGCACTCAAAAATCTTGTATTTTGATTCACATCCAAATATATGTCATTTATATTTTCATCACTTTCAATAACAGAGGGGAGGGTGGAGGCAGGAATACGTCCCCTTTTGATGATAGATGGTGGAAAACAGCTGTATAACAAAGAAAAACTCAAATGCATTAACATACATAATAGTTATCTTCATAACTATCTTATTTGAAAACCAAGGGTTTGATTTTCAGAACAAACTACATTTTTATGTCCTTGGTTTAATTTTAAATATCATTAGTGGCTGACCGCCCCAACCCCATTTTCCCATCTAATTTTTAGAGGAAACCATCACCATCAACCGGCACAGCAATGTTATAAAACATCATTATTAATGTTTGACCACCTGTAGCTACTGAAGAGAAAATATCCAGAAGACTGACACCAGTGCAGGCTGAGAAAAGTGGCCTTTTTTGCCTGTGGGATAAAGTTTTGCATTTTTTCCTTCTTCAAAATTGGTCTCCATGGATACAAAACAGAAAAAAAATGAAAATCTATGTCAGGCCCAATCCTACTCTCATGGAAGTAAATCAGAGTTTTGCCTAGAAGCTTGTCTTAACTGACTGCTTGGGTATATGAGCTGTGGGGACTATGTGGGTATGTCTACAGAGCAAAGTTACTTTGAATAACTTGCTAGTGTCTACACAGTGCAACCACTATTTCAAAATAATTTCAAAACAGTGGTTATTTTATTTCGCATAAGGAATGCCTATTTCAAAATAGGGGCCCTTTAGGCAGGAAATAGAGCCTATTCTGAAATAAGCCATAGGAGCGGTGTCTACACGTGCACGCTACTTCGAAGTAGCGGCACTAACTTCGAAATAGCGCCCGTCGTGGCTACACGCGTCGGGCGCTATTTCGAAGTTAACTTCGACGTGAGGCGGCGAGACGTCGAAGTCGCTAACCCCATGAGGGGATAGGAATAGCGCCCTACTTCAACGTTCAACGTCGAAGTAGGGACAGTGTAGACGATCCGCATCCCGCAACGTCGAAATTGGCGGGTCCTCCATGGCGACCATCAGCTGGGGGGTTGAGAGACGCTCTCTCCAGCCCCTCAGATCACTGGTGGCCGCGTGGAGCGGCCCCTTAAAGGTCCCCTCCCCCTCCCTGCCTCTGCAGGAAGCTGAGGCAACGTGCAGGCTGCAGCCTGCACACGCGGGCAGCTTGCAGCACCCTCAGCTCCTGAGAGCGGTGATGGCTAGCCGGCAGCCCCCCCAGCGCCCCCAGGGGACCCCCCCCAAGGGGAGCCAGGGCAGCCAGCCCAGCCAGGGGCCAGCCAGGCTGGGAAGCGGCAGCGGGGCCCCTCCTGGACGGAGGCCGAGCTGCGGGACCTGCTGGGGCTCTGAAGCAAGGAGGAGGTGCTCCAGGTAATGGGGAGCAAGAGGCGGAACGCGGATGCGTTCGCTCGGCTGGCCGATGGCCTGGCTGCCCGGGGTCACCCTGCCCACACTCCTGATCATGTGAGGAGTAAGGTGAAGGAGCTGCGGCAGGGTTACGCCCGGGCCCGGGATGCGGCCAGCCGATCTGGGGCCGCCCCCGTCACTTGCCCCTTTTACAGGGAGCTCAGGGACATCCTGGGCTCCCGGCACACCTCCTCCCCTCCGGCCACCCTTGACACCTCGGCTGACGAGCCCGAGCAGGCCCTGCAGCCGGAGTCCGCCCCGGAGGCAAGCCCCGCACCCCGGGGGCCCCCCCCCGGAGGCCATCCCCGGGACATCGCGGCAGGAGGAGGAGGAGGAGGAGGAGGAGGGGGGCTCCTCCTCCGCAGAATCCAGCCTGCAGATCCTCCTCCTGCCATCCCAGAGCAGCAGCAGGGCCTCCGACCCCCGGGGATCTCCGGACCATGGGAGCGGACCGACAGGTAGGTACCCCTCTCTGGTGGACACCCCTGGGCTTGAGGGGCGGGGGGTAACAGAGATGTATCCAGGGCCCCCCACATGCTCACATGGCCATGGCCCCAAGGACACCAGGGCCATGGCCCTCACAGCACTGCAGCCATCAGCCCCTGCCCCCCCACACCCCGCATGACAGTGCCATGCCCCATCCCCGGGCCAGGGGGGAGCGGAACCTCGAGGGGCCCCCGGGCGGAGGGGGTGGGACACCCCGCAGCAGCAGCATGTGATGGAGTGGGGGGAGTGCCAAAGGGAGACTCAGGCTACATATGAGCCACAAGAGCCGAAGAGCTCCCAGGGCCAAAGGAGGATCCTGGCGCTACAGCTGGCAGGTGACACCTCTGCCCTGAACAAACACGAGGGAGGAGCCGAGCTGGCTTGGAATTGGGGGGCGAGGGCGGGGGCCACAGGTAGAGGCAAGGGGAAGGGAGAGCTGGAAGGCAGCCAGCCTGAGGAGGGGGAAAGCTGCATCCCAGAGGGGCCCCCCTTGGGGTCTTCTCCCCACGACGGGTTGGAAGGACTGTCTCTTCCGACAGCTGGTGCTGTCACTCCTGGCAGAAACTGGGCATCTGTGGCCTAAGAAACCTCTCCTGCTCTCAGACCCTGCGGGGTGAAGTGAGAGTCGCTCCCACCAGGGGACGGGCTGCAGGGCAGGGGGACCCCTGAACCCCATCCATCACAGCAGCATCTCCCGGGGACGGGGATGGGGAACCTGCAGCACAGGGCGGGGGGGACAGAGGCCACGGCTTGGGGCCCACACTAACGCCTGTCTCCATTCTTCTTTCCCCCCTCCTTTCCTGTGTCCTGCACCTGCACCATCAGAAGGACCGGAAGAGAGCGCCGGCGAGGCCTCAGTTGTCCCGGAGAGCCCTCCGGGACCATCGCTCCAGGGCAGCCCCTCGGCCGAGGAACGACCGGCCCTGCGGCAGGCTAGACGGTGGACCCCGCGCCTACAACTGTCGATGGCGACGGACCCCCAGCTGCTGGCCATCCTCCGCCGGCAGCTGGAGGTATCGGAGCAGCACCTCCAGCTGCAGGGGCGGGCGCTGGCCTGACGCCAGGAGGCATGGGGGGCCTATATGCAGACATTTAACCGCCTGGTGGACTACCTGGCCCCCCATGCCGCGCCGGCCGACCCATCACCCGCCTTGCCCGCTCCTGCAGCCCCACCACCAGCTGCTCCGCCCGTCGCCGGCCCGTCCGCCGTCGCCCCACCACCCACCCGCGAGGGCCAGAGCGCCGAGAGACCCCTGGAGCCACCTGAAACTCGCCGGCCCCCATACCTTCGGGTCCAGCCCGCTCCCACCCAGCCGCGGACCAGGCTGCGAGCGCGGCGGGGCTCCCGGCTGGGCACGCCCAGTGCCGGGCTATAGGGGCGAGGAGCCCGGGACGTGGCCCCCCCCTTGTATATAGTTGGACCCTGTTTTTTTGGTCCCCCCGTTTGCCCCGTCCCCCCCATGTAAATAGTTCTCCCCTTTCTCCTCCCTGGTTTTCTTTTTATTATGTATGGCACACAGTTGTTTCTTTGGATTGTTTTATTTTTGTACATATTGCTTTGGTTGAACGTTTGTACTTAGTTTTCTGTTTGTGGTTCACATATTTATTTACACCCAAAAAAAACGGTTCGGCCAGAAAAAAAAAAATTTACGTTCAGCCACAAGTTCGTGCTGTCATTTGTCCAGGACAAGTGGGAGGGGGGGGCGGTGGGGTGCTCCATGGTGTGGGCGTTGGGGCAGGAGTGTGGGGGAGGAAGGGGCGGGCAGTAGGGGGCCTGGGCAGAGTTCACCCCGCGGCCTGTTGGTCGAAGTGGGCCCGCAGGGCCTCCCGGACCCGGGTCCCCTCGGGGTCCACCTGCCGCCTGGGGGCAGCAGGTGGCTGGACATGTGCCCTGCCGGCCTCCGCAGCCCAGCCCTGGAAAAAGGTCTCCCCCTTGCTCTCGACCAAATTGTGCAGGGCGCAGCAGGCACCCACAGTCTGGGGGATGTTGTTGGGGCCCGCATCCAGGCGAGTCAGGAGACATCTCCAGCGTCCCTTCAGGCGGCCAAATGAGCGCTCCACCACCTGGCGCGCGTGGTTCAGGCGCTCGTTGAAGCGCTCCTGGCTAGCGGAGAGATGGCCCGTATAGGGGTGCATGAGCCAAGGCCGGAGGGGGTATGCCGCATCTGCAATGACGCAGAAGGGCATGGTGGTGTCCCCCAGAGGGATCTCCTGCTGGGCGATGTAGGTCCCCGCCTCCAGCCGGCGGCACAGGCCCGAGTTCCGGAAAACCCGGGCATCGTGGGTGCTGCCAGGCCAGCCCACGTAAATGTCCTGGAAACGTCCCCGGCTGTCCACCAAGGCGTGCAGGACGACAGAATGGTAGCCCTTGCGATTGAGGTATCGTCCGCCACTGTGATGCGGGGCACGGATGGGGATGTGAGTCCCATCCAGAGCCCCGAAGCAGTTGGGGAAGACCAGGGTGGCAAAGGCGGCGACGGTGGCATCTGGGTCCCCCAGCCTCACGAGCCTGTGCAGGAGCATGGCGTTGATGGCACGCACAACCTGCAGAGAAAGCACATGGGACAGCCCCAATGAGGGGTGAGCAGGGTGTGCGTGGCCCTGTCCTGCCCTGGCCCCCCTGCTCTGGCCCCCCTGGCCTGCCCTGCTCTGGCCCCCCTGCTCTGGCCCCCCTGCCCTACTCTGGCCCTGCCCTGCCCTGCTCTGGCCCTGCCCTGCCCTTGCCCTGCCCTGCCCTGCCCTGCTCTGGCCCCCCTGCCCTGCCCTGGCCTCCCCCTGTGGGTTCTCTTACCTCCATGAAGACAGCCCCGACGGTGGCCTTTCCGACACCAAACTGCTGTCCCACAGATCGGTAGCTGTCCGGAGTGGCCAGCTTCCAGACAGCGATGCCGACCCGTTTCTGCACCGTGAGGGCACGCCGCATGGCAGTGTCCTGGTGCCTGAGTGCGGGGGTGAGCCACTGGCACAGCTCCAGGAATGTCTGTCGGCTCATCCTGAAGTTCCTGAGCCAGTGGTCGTCGTCCCACTCCCCAAGCACCAGCCGCTCCCACCAGTCGATGCTGGTGGGGTAGCTCCACAGCCGCCGGCGTGTGAGGCGGGGGGTGGAGCGGGGTGCTGCAGGGGTAGGGGTTGAGCCCTGCTGCCCTGGAGGCATCTCCTCCCCTGGGGCAAGGAGGTGCTCAGCTGCCTCCCACATGGCATGGGTCAGGGCAAGCCCTGCTCCTGCCAGGAGGGCTGGGTGGACCTCTAGCTGCTGCTGCTGCTGCTGCTGCTGCTGGGGGTCCATGACTGTGGCGCCCGGGGTCTGTGTGCCTATGGCTCCTCAGACCGCGTGCTGTGCAGGCTGAGGGTGTCTGGGAGGGGCCTTTTAAGGGAGCGGCTAGCTGTTGCCCCGGAAGCGCTAGTCCGCCCGTTGACCCTGTCTGCAGCTGTGCCTGGCATCCCTATTTTGATGTGTGCTACTTGGGCGTGTAGACGTTCCCTCGCTGCGCCTATTTCGATGTTGGGCTGAGCAACGTCGAAGATGAACATCGACGTTGCCGGCCCTGGAGGACGTGTAGACGCTATTCATCAAAATAGGCTATTTCGATGTCGCAACATCGAAATAGGCTACTTCGATGTAGGCTTCATGTGTAGACGTAGCCAGGATGTCCAATGGCTTTATTTTGAAATAGGCTCTGTTGTGTGTAGACATTGTATTTCAAAATAGTTAAGTGCTATTTCAAAATGCATTTTGTGTGTAGCATTTTTTCAAAATTATCTAGTCCAGAATATCTCTTCCACTATGTCTACACCACATTCCCTTTTGAAGGAGGAATGCAAATAAAGGGAATTGAACATGCAAATGAAGCACTGACTTAAAAATCTCATGTCAAATTTGCATAATTTCACATGACTGCATTTCCAGAAGAAACTTTAAAAAAAAAAAACCCAAAACACAGCAGTGTAGAGATGGGGTTCTTTCAGAAAAAAAAAAGCCGTCTTCAAAAGAACCCTTCTTCCTACTTTGTTTCAGGAAGAAGAGTTTTTCAAACATGTTTTTATTTTTAAAGAACCTGGCTGACTCTGCTTTTTTTTTTTTTTTTTTTTTGAAAAAGTATCTTCCAGAAATGTGATCATGTGAGATTATGCAAATGAGGCATGAGATTTGTGAAATCGACACTTCATTTGCATTTTCAATTTCCCTCATTTGCATTCCTCTTCCTAAATGGGAATGTAGTAGAGACGTAGCTTTTCGGAATAGTTTACTTTGGAATAATGCTGCTGTGTAGATATATCCCATCAGAGCAATGTCACACAAATAGCAACTTGATTTAAATGTTTATTTGTGGAATTATGGCCATAACATACAACAAAGGTAAACATACTTCATCTAGTACTGTCTTAAAAAGGGATAATAGATTTAATTCTTTAGCAATAACACTGGCAGAACTGTCTTGTCTTAAAGAATTCCTTAATATTTGTATCTTTGATGAGGATTACATTTACAGATTAAAATTGCTGAAATCCCAATTATGAGCCTAAATCATACATCATTTAAAAACACTATTACCTTAATTAAAATGTTATTTTTCACTATATATTTTTGATAACCACCTATTAATTAAACCACAGGAGATTGTATTTGATGGTTGTCAGAGAAACCTAACAGAAAGTATCTTACCCTTGACAAAATAGGCTAAAATGAACAGGAAGTAGTTTATAAAAAATATAAAAACATACTAGAAAATTCTGCTAATCTGAACATGTTACAGCATTTTATTTATAACTAGCAGATGTGCTCTCAGCCATGCTCTTTAACTGAAGTAATTTTTTTGAAAATAAATTTAATTTTTTGCTTTCTGTGTTTCATAGCTATGCCACTGTGATGTCCTCTGGAAGCACAGTGAACTGTGATTTTGTTACTTCCTTGCCCCCAGTATGAAGGAGTGTATCTTACGGAATATGTGTGTCAGCTCTAGTGCAATACCAGCCTTTCAATTATTTTGTCCAACCACAGGACCTGATGCCATATTAACCTGTGAAGAATTAAAAGAATTCTTTTTCTGACTCTGATTCAAACAATTCTTTCATCACAAAGATGACATCACTTCAAACTGCCACATCCTCACTCTTAAGGGAACAAAATCTCCTGACTGGATATCCAACAATGGAAGAATTATACATTAAAAAAAAAAAAAGAATGTTAAAGTTGCAAATTAAAGCAACTCAGAAGCTAGGAAATGACAGTATTAGGGTTGATGTAAGATTGCACAGACAACCTTCTTGCTAGTAAGCATCAAGACAAGCATCAAGGCTCTAATTACATGATCACATACTATTTTTTTCCCAGAATGAATGGTGCTGACTGCCTGAGGAGCTGGTCTTTTTTATCTTCATTCATTATTTTACTCCTATGCATTATTTACTAACCACAATCCCAACCCTGCCATGACTGCATTACTATTATTTTTCTCATGGGCTTCTGTGGTATTCTCATCATAGTATCTTAGTTCTTAAAAATTTTAACCAATTCATTTTTATAACGACGTGAGGCAAAGTGATAGTATTGTTCCTATGTTACACACTGAGAACAGAGATTAAAAGCAAAATTATCAAGTGTTCACTAATTTTGGGTATTCAATTTGAAAGGTCTAGGAACTGAATTTTCAGAATACGTAACATTTATAACATGTAATATATCCAGAGCAAAGCTTTCAGTTGTCTCAGTGGTGGTTGCAAGTGCTTCAAACATCTGCAAATTAGACCACAAATGTCTCCGGCAGAGCACCTTGAAAATGACAAATATGAAAATGGACACCTGTGGAAATGCTGGTTTATGTGACTTGCCCAGCATCACATCAGCATTCTGTGACAGAGGTAGAGACAGAATTCAAAATTTCGTTTAGCTGACTTAACCATGAGACCATCCTTTTTCTTCCTGAAAACCTTGCATCAGGATAGGTCTACACTTCCAGCATGAACAGTGCAGATACTGCATTCTCAGTTAGTGTGAGTATAAACAGCAATTTATACAGTGTGGCATGGCTTAGGCAAACAGAATAGAGTGTCCTACGTGTCTGACCCCTCCTTCAGGTACCATACGCAGCTCTCTACAAACCTGATTTGAGAGCAAGTGTGCATCATGAATAAGCCAAGGATCCCCTTGAAAAAATAGTATGTGAGCCACTAAGTAAAGACTGTATCATAATGCATACACTCAAGGGCACTGGATTAATGTTGTACAGATAGCTTTAACCTGTGAATGCTTAACTTTCCAACTTTAAAGTTTTTAACATGGGGGTTTCAATGTAATAAAATATCTCATGGCAGAATTCTTCATGAAAGTGCAAAAAGGAGGGAAAAAAAGCATCATTATCACACTGGCTGCTCTCAGTTCTAGCACATTTATATAAAGATGTTTTTATACTTGAGTGAACAAAATGTCTGCAAGCTGAAACAGCTCAGCTTTTTAACTGTGTTGAAATATTTGTTACCCCGACTGCAGAAGGTTGAAAAAGACACCTATGCAAATATGTTCAGGTATTATCCACTGTGCTTCTGAAAACATGCCTATGGGAGACATGCCTCACGTTATCTAAATGTAGCCAATAAATATTTCTGAGCCAGCCTGGCAATTGTCTCCTTTGGAGTCTGGCTAAAGGAATGATGTACGTGCAAGAGGCCTTCAAGCCCTACAGAACTGAGTTCTGAAAGCTATCTGAGGATATTCTGGAGTAGAAGACTAATTCAGAGAACTCTGAAACCTTTCTTCCCAGAAAATACTGTCACAAATCTGGAGTATAACATGGATTCTATGAACTCTGTAACTTATGTCAAAATGAAACGGACCTCTTACAAACCTAGTGAATAAGGTTTTACATTAGGTTTGTCGGGGGACGGTGACATAAGCCTTGAGGTAAGTGGGGAAGTGGAGGACTAGGAAGAAACAGCAAAGGAAGACCCCTGATTCAAAAAGAGAAGGTAGACAATTGGCAAATTATCTAAGGTGTTTGTACATGAATGCAAGAAGCCTGGGAAACAAACAGAAGAATAAGAAGCCCTGGCACAGTCAATAAAGTATGAGGTGATCGGAATTACAGAAACTTAGTGGGATGACTCAAACAACTAGGACACGGCCATGGAAGGATATAAACTGTTCAGGAAGGACAGGCAGTGGAGAAAAGCGGGAGGAGTTGTTGTGTATGTAAGAGAGCAATATGATTACTCAGAGCTCCAGTATATAGTGGGACAAAATCCTATTAAAAGTATTTGGGCTAAGCTTACAGGTGGAAGCAACAGAGGTGATGT
Organism: Carettochelys insculpta; assembly: GCF_033958435.1. Taxonomy (NCBI): domain Eukaryota; kingdom Metazoa; phylum Chordata; order Testudines; family Carettochelyidae; genus Carettochelys; species Carettochelys insculpta. Next base: position 97,623,774 of record NC_134139.1, read on the forward strand.
TGTAGTTGGTGTCTGCTATAGACCACTAGATCAGATGGATGAAGTAGACGAGGTTTTCTTCAGACAACTAAGAGAAGCTTTCAGATCATAGGCCCTGGTTTTCATGTGGTACTTTAACCACCCTCCCATCTGTTGGGAGTCCAATATAGCAGCACACAGACAATCCAGGAAATGTCTGGAGAATGTTGGGAATAACTTCCTGGTACAAGTGCTGAAGGAACCAACCAGGGGTCATGCACAGCTTGACCTCTTTTCACAAACAGGGAGAAATGAAGAGAAGTAGAAGTGAGTGGCAATCTGGGCTACAATGCTCATGAGATGGTAGATTTCAGCATCCTGACAAAAGGAAGAAAGGTGATTAGTAAAATGCAGACCCTGGATTTCAGAAGAGCAGACTTTGAACTGATAAGCAGGATCCCCTGGTAAGCTAATATGAAGGGGAAAAGAGTCCAGGAGAACTGGCAATATTTTAAGCAAGTCTTCTTGAAGGCACAGGAACAAACCACCCTGATGTGCGGTAAGAAAAGCGAATATGGAAGGCAACCACTTTTGCTTACTAGGGAAATCCTTGGCAAACTTAAACTCAAAAAGGATGCACGTGAGAAGTAGAAACTTTGAAAGGTGATTAAGGAGGAGTTTAAATATATTGCTTGAGAATTCAGAGGACTAATCAGGAAGGCAAAAGCACAACTAGAACTGCAACTAATGAGGAATGTGAAGGTTAATAAGAAAGGTTTCCATAGGCACGTTAACAATAAGGCAGTGATCAGTGAGCGTGGGGGGCCATTACTGGATGAGAGAGGTGACCTTGTGGCAGATGATGTGGGAGAAGCTGAAGTACTCAATTCTTTTTTTTTGCCTCTGTCTTCATGGACGAGGTCAGCTCCCAGACTACTGCATGAGGCAATGCAGAATGGGAAGGACATGGACAGCCCTCAGCTGGGAAAGAACATGTTAAGAGCTATTTAGAAAAGCAAGATATACACAAATCCATGGGTCTGGATTTAATGCACCCAAGTGTAATGAGGGAATTGGCAAGAGTCATTGCAGAGCCTTTGGCTGCTATCTTTAAAAACTTGTGGTGATTGAGAGAGGTCCCAGATGATTGGAAAATGCAAATATAGTACCCATATTTAAAAACAAGCAAAGGACAACTGAAGGAACCATAGACTGGTCAGCCTTACCTCAGTCCCTGGAAAAATCATGGAGGGTATTTTTCAAATCTCAAAGAATCCACTGTAAAGCACTTGGAAGAGGGGAAACTGATTGGGAATAGTCAAAATGGATTGACCAAGGGCAAGTCATGCCTGGCCAATCTGATTAGCTTCTGTGATGAGGTAACTGGCTCTGTGGATATGGGGAAGGTAGTGGGTGTGATATACCTTGACTTTAGCAAAGCTTTTGATACAGACTCTCACAATATTCTTGCCTGCAAATTAAGGAAGTAGGGATTGGATAAATGGACTGTAAGGTGGATAGAAAGCTGGCTAGATGGTCTGGCCTAATGAGTAGTGATCACCAGCACTATGCCTGATTGGCAGTTTGTTTCAAGTGGAGTGCCCTAAGGATCAACTCTAGGGCTGGTATTGTGGTATTATTAATGACCTGGATGAAGGAATTTGCAGAGACACTAAACTAGTGGGACAAGTAGATATGTTGGAGAGTAGGGATAGGGTCCAGAGTGACCTGGAGAAATTGGAGGATTGTATGAAAACAAATATGATGCTGTTCAACAAGGATATGTGCAGAGTCATGCACTTGGGACAAAAGAGTCCCAGATATTGTTACAGGCTGGGGACCAACTGGTTGGGTAGCAGTGCAGCAGAAAATGGCCTGGGGATTATGGTGGATGAGTCAACAGTGGCCCTTTGTAGCCAAGAAGGCTAATGGCATATTGGGGTGCATTAGGAGGAGCATTTCCAGCAGATCCAGAGAAGTTGTTATTCCCATCGATTTGGCACCGGTGAAGTCACATCTGGAGTACTGCATCCAATTCTGGGGCTCCCAGTATAGAAACTATGTGGCTGCGCTGGAGAGGGTTCAATGGAGGGCAATCAAAATGATTAGGGGGCTGGAGCACATGACCTGCAAGGAGAGGCTGAGGGATTTCGGCTTATTTAATTTGCAGAAGAGAAGACTGAGGGGCAATTTGATAGCAGCCTTCAACTTGTGGGGAGGGATAGCTCAGTGGCTTGAACAGTGGCTGGCTAAACCCAGGGTTGTAAATTCAATCCTTGAGAGGGCCATTTAGGGATCTAGGACAAATAGATTTAAAAAAATCTGTCAGGGATGGTGATAGGTCCTGATGTGAGTGCAGGGGACTGGACTTGATAACCTCTCAAGATCCCTTCCAGCTCTATGAGATAGGTATATAGCCACATAACTTTCTGAAGGGAGGCTCTAAGGAAGATGGAGAGAGGCTGTTCTCAGTGATGGCAGAACACAGATCAATGGTCTCACGTGACAGAGCAGGAGGCACAGGTTGGATATTAGGGAAAAACTATTTCACAGTGAGGGTGGTGAAACACTGGAATGCATTACCTAGAGAGGTGGTGCAATTGCCAGCCCTAGATGTTTTTAAGTCCCAGCTTGACAAAGTCCTGGCTGGGATGATTTATTTAGGGTTGATGCTGCTTTGGGCAGAGGGCTGGACTCAATGACCTGCTGAGGTCCCTTCCAGGCCTAGGATTCCATGATTCTTAGAAACATCATTCTTTGGCCCATTGACTCAAAACAAGTGCAGAATGTCTTAAGGGTATGGTGAAATCTCTGAGGCAAATGGTCCTGAAAACATTGAATTATAGGTTCTTTTTAAGACTACCATCACCTTTGTGATCCTTGATGCATTACCTTTTTGGCCAATCAACTAACTTTCCACCTTTTCTTTTAAAGTAATTTGGAGATGACCAATTAAATTAATTCCCAAGACCAATTTTTACATTCAGGCAAAAATCAAATATCACTTATAAATGAGGGAAAAGATTCCTTAGACATAAGAGGAACACTGTGCATCTGAAGAAGTGAGTCTGTGCTCACGAAAGCTCATGCTCAAAACTTTTCTGTTAGTCTATAAGGTGCCACAGGACCCTTCGTTGCTCTTAAGAGGAACACTGAGCATCTTTAAAGCAAATTCCACATTTCAATACAATCAGAAAAGCAAAACAATCAAAACCTACTACCAGAAAATATTAAAAGGTCTGACCGAAGCCTTAATGAAGTAAATAGAAAGATTCCGGTCATTTAAATGGCCTTTGAGGAAGTCCATGAACACGTGAAGCAAGAAAAAGCCCACTTTTGGACCAAATGGTCCATGGTGTGTCTAGCAGTGGTTGAGAGGGGGACAGAATTGTCTGGCACACAATTCAAAATATTCTGGGAATGGGAAACATGTGCACTGAAAATTCTTGATTTCAATTGCCTAAACACATTTTTAATTTAAAAAGATATAATGTCTATGCAACTACAACTCAGAATAAAGCAACAGACACTTCAGCAAGAAATGAAAGTAAACAACTTGTTTGCATGTTATAGGTAAACATAATATTTTGTTTTTATGTTGATTACATGATGAACATTTAACAGAAACTGTAACACTATATTGGAACAATTAAATGAATTCCCTTATCATACAGAAAAAGTTTAATTTACTTACACATTTGTGGGTATTGCAATAGGAGTGACTCTATAATTCAGAAATGGGCTAGCAATCTCTATATACTGTTCAGGTTTCTTTATTATAGGTTCTGAAAAAAATTAAAAACGATTATTATGAGTTTTAAAAGCACTGAAACCTGTGATATTGTTCAAAATTAAAAAAAAATCACAATGAGGGTTAAGAATTTGACTATTTCTGGTACAATTCAAGGTGAAATCTGACATTACAAGGACAGTCATAAGTACTGAGAATTTGAAGTTCCAATTAATTCTACTTTTGTAAAACACAGCTTTCAAGGATTTTAATGCAGCAGGCCTTCTAAAATATGAAGTAGACACTTCTATCACTTGAATTTGCATCTGAAACGTGATGTTAATGCTTTGGCTATGCTACTACTCCCTTTCGGAAGGGCATGCAAATGCAGCTAATTGGAAATGCAAATGAGGTGCAGATTTAAATATCTCATGTCTCCTTTGCACACTCATGCAGGATCTTGATTATGGAACAGCTGATTTCAAAAGCCAAAACAGCTGTGTAAATGGGATTCATTCAAAAGGAAGAAGGGTGCTTTTGAAAGAGGGGTTTCCTTTTGAATGAACCCTATCTACCTAGGCCTGAATAAAAACTGGGAGTAGCTAGCTTACTACAAAAAGTAATTCTCCATCTTTTGGTATTCTCACCTTCTCATCAACCGTTTGGAGTGGGCCACCTCCACCCTGACTGAATTGGTCTCCTTAGCATTGGTCCATCTTATATTAATTTAATATAAATATAAATATAAATAAATAGTCACATATTTGTATACGTATATATCCCTACCAAACTGAAGTTTCCACTTCATGCATATGGAATTATAGAACACTAGGACTGGAAGGGACCTTGAGAGGCCATCGAGTCCAGCCCCGTGCCCCAATGGCAGGACCAAGTACTGTCTAAACCATCCCTGATAGACATCTATCTAACCTGTTCTTAAATATCTCCAGCGATGGAGATTCCACAACCTCCCTTGGCAATTTATTCCACGGTTTGACCACCCTGACCGTTAGGAACTTTTTCCTAATGTCCAATCTAAACCTCCCTTGCTGCAGTTTAAGCCCGTTGCCTCTTGTTCTATCCTTAGAAGCCAAGAAGAACAAGTTTTCTCCCTCCTCCTTATGACACCCTTTTAGATACCTGAAAACTGCTATCATGTCTCCCCTTAATCTTCTCTTTTCCAAACTAAACAAACCCAAATCTTTCAGCCTTTCTTCATAGGTCACATTCTCTAGACCTTTAATCACTCTTGCCGCTCTTTTCCAGACCCTCTCTAATTTCTCCACATCTTTCTTGAACTGCGGTGCCCAGAACTGGACACAATACTGCAGCTGAGGCCTAACCAGCACAGAGTAGAGCAGAAGAATGCCTTCTCATGTCTTGTTCACAACACACCTATTAATTCATCCCAGAATCATGTTAGCTTTTTTTGCAGCAGCATCACACTGTTGACTCATGGTTAGCTGGTGGTCCACTATAACCCCTAGATCCCTTTCTGCTGTACTCATTCCTAGATGGTCTCTCCCCATTCTGTACGTGTGAAACTGATTGTTCCTTCCCAAGTGGAGTACTTTGCATTTGTCCTTCTTAAACTTCATTCTGTTTACCTCAAACCATTTCTCCAATTTATCCAGATCATTTTGAATTTTGACCCTATCCTCCAAAGCAGTTGCAACCCCTCCCAGCTTGGTATCATCTGCAAACTTAATAAACGTACTTTCTATGCCAATATCTAAATCATTGATAAAGATATTGAACAGAACTGGTCCTAACACTGACCCCTGAGGAACCCCACTTGTTATACTTTTCCAGCAGAACTGAGAACCATTAAGAACTACTCTCTGGGTATGGTTACCCAGCCAGTTACGCACCCACCTTATAGTAGCCTCATCTAAATTGTATTTGCCTATTTTTTTATAAGAATATCATGCGAGACCGTAACAAATGTTTTACTAAAGTCTAGGTATACCACATCTACTGCTTCTCCTTGAAATTATGATGAAATTGGCTTCAGTCCATGAAAGCTTATGCCCAAATAAATGTATTGGTCTTTAAGGTGCTACGCTTCTCCTCATTTTAACATGGTTGCACTTAAATTATCCCTTAGATATTTGCAAGCAACCAAGCCATAATAGGCTGAATCATGACCACCTAGTTCAGTTATTAGCCCATCCCAAGCAACTCTGCTGAAGTCAATACAAGTTTTCCAAAGCAAGCAATTAAGCACTTAGTTAATTTCAAATAAATAAATATAACATCTAAGATGCTGGAAAAAACCTATCTCAGTTCATACCAAGATCTATGTGCATGAATTATCTGTAAATTAGAGACTTTCCACTATGTTACTATTAAATGTGAAAATTGGTAATATTTCTACTTAAGAGTATTTTGAGGAAAAAAAACTCTTGAGGGCCACAATTTTAAGAGTGCATGCATATAAGCAGAATAGCTGTGAATAAAAACATCTGAGGACCAAATATGCAAAAAACATACACACACAAAAAGAATAGCGGTGAATAACAATGGATCATGAAATGTCTAACCAGTTATTAAAGGAAACTGCACGAATTCTTAGTGAAATACAGTTAGGTAATTTTCACTGTTAATATCTGATCTGCAAGAGTCTCTAAAAAGACTTGAGAAGAAAGTCTATGAGAACCCTCTTACACAATCATGAAATTGCTATTGAGGAAACTTAAACCCAAAAGACAGCATGATTTAGGAAGGTAAGCTTCAGTTCCCTGTTCTGACACTCCTGCAGTTATTGCAAGAATGAAAAGGGAAAGGTCAACAGTGCCTTTAAATTTAGCAATGTACACAGAGAGATCATATCTTGCAATGTGCTGATTATTCTGAGCCTGAGTTAGTAAGGGTAGACCTACATTTCAGCTCTGAGCGTCCTAGCCAGGGTAGACAGACTCACACAAGCAGGGCATGAGCTAGCATACTACAAATAGCAGAATGGATGTTGCAGCTTTGACTGAGATTCAGGCTAGCCACACAAGCTCAAACAGGAGGGCAGCAGTCCTGAGAATCCAAGCTGATGGCAGAGCTGCAACAGCCATACTGCAATTTCTAGCATGTTAGCTCAACTCTACATTGTGCCAAGGTGCAATGTAGATGTAATGTTTAACTTCAGTAATGGGTGAACTGGCTGTAACTATAGAAAAGAACAGAATTATCAAACATACAGATTACCAGTTTGTTGGGGAAAATTCAATATGTTTTTCAAAAGGGAACTGATGCCTCACCAATGTACTAGAATTCTTTGAAGGGATCAACAAGCATGTGGACAAGGGGGATCCAGTGGGTATAGTGTACTTAGATCTCTAGAAAGATTTTGACAAGGTTCCTCACCACAGGCTCCTTAGTAACCTGTCACAGAATATAAAGGAAGATCTTCTCATAGATTGATAACTGATCAAAAGATGTGAAATAAAGGGTAGGAATAAACCGTCAATTTTCAGAATGGGAAAACATAACTACAGTAAACCTTCAAGTTATACAGGGGTTGCATTCTTGCAACCCCCAAGTAACTCGTATTTTCATGCAAGTCAGTGGGGAGAAGGCACCAGGCTGCAGCCTGGTTCCCGGCTCTCCTAGGCTTGCAGCCCACCAGGGCTGGTCAGACTCCTGGCTCCTAGAGTGGTGGGGAGCTGGGAACCAGGAGGTAGCCTAGTTCCCATCTCCCCGCTGCTTGTGGGACTTAGGAAAATGACCAAGTCATGGATGGTTAGTTTCCCAGTTCCATCAGTACAGGGCAGCTGGGTACCAGGCTGACGCTTGCTTCCCAGCTCCCCTCCACTTGTGGGACTGGGAAACTGACCAGTCCATCAGGGCTGCTCAGTTTCCTGGCTGCTTCTCCTTGCCTTCCTCCAGCAGTGCGGCTGTCAGCCTGACAGCTGTGCCACTGGGAGAAAGGCAGGGAGAAGGCTTCTAGCTTGCCTAGCTGCCCACAGCTGGGAGCACATAGGCAATCTAAGAGCCCCGTCCCCTTGCCTTCCCCCAGACATGGGTCTGTTAGCCACAGAGCAGCTTCAAGTTGTGCTTAACTTGCATTAAAGTGAGTTATGTGCAACCTGAAGCCATGTAGTTTGAGGGTTTACTGTAGTGGTGTACCAAAGGGTCTGTAGGGGGACTAGTCCTATTCAACCTATTCATAAATGATCTGGAGAAAGGGGAAAACAGTGAAATGGCATAATTTGCATCTGATATAAAACTGCTCAAGATAGTTAAGTTCAAAGCAGACTGTGAAGAGCTTCAGAAGGATCTCACAAAACTAGCTGATTGGGCAACAAAATGGGAAATGAAATTTAATGTTGATAAATGCGAAGTAATACTGGGCAAGACGGACTTTTGGTCTGACCCAGTATGGCTGTTGTTATGTTCTTATGTGTGAGTATCACCAATAAAGTCAGCAGCACCATTCACATGCTTAAAGTTCAAGGCCAGTGCTGTCAAGATCATGTCCCTAGAGCACTATAAATAATTTCTCAAAGCAGTCCATTTTTGTGTTGTTAAAAATGGTTATGTCCATCACTGATTTTCTCTAAATATTTAATTTAGTTTTGTGGATTTTTTCCAGGTGTGATGTGTCTTGACTCTCCAAATACTCATTTACGAAAGAGCAGAAAAGTGGAAAAAAAAGGAACGAAATTCAGCCATGTATCTGTCATTATACATGACATTACATGTCAAGACTTTCCACTACATCATTTCACAAGTGAAACACTACAAATTTCAACTGTGATTCACAGTAAATTAAATGTATTTAGTAAGTCTGAGTATACAAACCTTGAGCTTCATCTGTCACGACTGTCTCTTGTTTTGGGCGGATAAGTTTCCATTGAGGAATTGGTGGTGGCTTTGGTGGAGCTACCAGAGGACAGGACCTAGTCCTAGTTACCAGCACAGGATGACTATATATATGGGAAAGTCCATACTGCCTCAACTTCTCAGAGGAATCCACCTGCAAAAGCCAAACGGGTAAGCTTAGTGAGGGCAGTTCTCCTTTCCCATGCTAAAAGAGCTAAATAATAAAGCTCACAGAATATTACATTTAACCCATAACGTTCAGTCACATCTTTGTTCCAAACACGTCTTGCAAAAGATGACTGATCAACAGACAAAGTTTAATGTTATATTTTTGATTTAAATATATTTTATCTTTTACAATGGATTTATCACACAAAAGCAGTTTCAGCCACAACCAAGCATTTTTTGTTTCTGGAGCTAAATACAAAGAGTGATACTGTGGCATAGTAGTCAAGTATCGGAGGGGTAGCCATGTTAGTCTGGATCTGTAACAGCAACAAAGGGTCCTGTGGTACCTTATAGACTAACAGAAAAGTTTTGAGCATGAGCTTTCGTGAGCACAGACTCACTTCATCAGATGCTGGTCTTGGAAATCTGCAGGGCCAGGTATAAATAAGCCAGAGCAAGGCTGGGGATAACAAGGTTAGCTCAGTCAGCAAGGGTGAGGCTTACTACCAGCAGTTGATCTGGAGGTGCGAACACCAAGGGAGGGGAAGCTGCTTCTGTATTTAGCCAGCCATTCGCAGTCTTTGTTTAAGCCAGTGCTGAGGGCATCGAATTTGCAGATGAATTGTAGCTCAGAAATTTCTCTTTGGAGTCTGGTCTTGAAATTTTTTTGCTGTAGGATAGCTACTTTTAAGTCTGCTACTGTGTGGCCCGGGAGATTGAAGTGCTCTCCTATGGGTTTTTGTATATTGCCATTTCTGATGTCTGATTTGTGTGCGTTTATTCTTTTACATAGAGACTGTCCAGTTTGTCCGATGTATATAGCAGATGGGGCATTGCTGGCACATGATGGCATAAATTACATTGGTAGATGTGCAGCTGAATGAACCCACGATGGCGTGGCTGATCTGGTTAGGTCCTGTAATGGTGTTGCTGGTGTAGATATGTGGGCAGAGCTAGCAACGAGGTTTGTTGCATGGATGGGTCCCTGAGTTAGAGTGACTGTGGTCCGGTGTATAGTTGCTGGTTAGGATTTGCTTCAGGTTGACAGGTTGTCTGTGGGCAAGAACTGGTCTGCCTCCCAAGGCCTGTGAAAGTGGGGGATCATTGTCCAGGATGGGTTGTAAATCCCTGATGATGTGCTGTAGAGGTTTTAGCTGAGGACTGTAGGTGATGGCTAGTGGTGTTCTGTTGGTTACTCTCTTGGGCTTGTCCTGTAGTAAGAGGCTTCGTGGCACACGTCTGGCTCTGCTGATCTGTTATTTCACTTCCTCATGGAAGACTGCTGCTGAAAACTTGCTGACTTTCTACCATCTTATTATCAAATAAATGAATTGGACTAGAAATATTATACTTACATTTCAGTCTAAGGCATATGAAGCAGTAGAAACAAGTCATTCTCTGAATGAACTTTTAGGTTGTACTGACTTCACTAGTGGTTTTTACGTAGAGTGTTGTAAAACTAGGCTAATATCTAGATGATTGAAGTGCCCCAGAAAGACCATGGTATACCCCCAAAGGTACACACCACTTGTTGAAAACGACTGTGTCATAGCATTAGAATGAAAAAAAAAGAAGGAAGGCTGACAATATTTTACATTAAAAAATGTTTTTCTGAGGTGTTAGTCAAAGCTTCATACTGAGATCTACAAGGTGGCAAAGTTCTACTAAGCAACTGGCATATTTGGAAAACATCTATATAATGTAAAGTTTCTCAGCAACAATATTTCTCAACAGAATTAGCCTCTTAATTTCACCGCCTATTTTAGTACATTTGGCTGTATATAACTATACCACAACTAGCCTGCATAACCACGACATAACAGCAATATTAGATATTAACAATGCATGGTGTTCTTCCCATTTAAACAGTTATCTTCTAATACTGAAATATGTTCTTTCACTACTTGATGTTCACTGTTAATATTTGCACTTCTTCCTTCGTTTTTATTTTTGAGCTATGTGTCTTCTGTTGCTCACTAAACAAGCCACACAAATTACTCATCTTTAGATTGCATTCCAATAAAAAAAAAAAAAGCATTCCCATTGCCACCATTCATTGCCTAGCATCCCAGGGACTCCTCTCGTTCTGCAACAATTTACTCTGATTGTCAGTGAGACTGAATATAAAGAAATGCGAAAAAGATCCATAAGCAACCTCATCAGTTTTAAGTGGCACTTCCTCCTGGATATAGAACATGCAGGCAGGGTGACCAGTGAACCACACGTTTAAACAGACAGCACTTAATATACAAGAAGCTAAGCCACCTATTGTTTAGAAATGATTTTGCATCAAACCAATTTAGCTGATTTACTGTACATCTTGGCACATGACTGTTGACCAAGATACACACTTCAGTGATACAATACCTACTACTATTCTCCCTTTTACTTGAGTAGCTGCATTCCTTCTGTAGACAGCCAAAACCCAGCTACACAAGCATTGGGAGAGCAAACCCGTGAAGTATGCCAAAGGAGAAAAATGCAAAACTCATGGTCCAACTGAAGTGAATAATAAAGTTCCCACTTATTTTAGTGGAGTGAGGATCTCACGCAACTAATTAAGATAATCTTCCAAAATATGATTATTTTTGATGGTGGGCTTCTGGCCTCCAAATAAGGTCTTAACAAGATTTACCTAAAAGGTGTCAAAAAGAAATAGGGTATTTCTATATTTATGCGCCCTCAATGACCATTCATCCATGAGTCTACTAAATGACCATCTTGGACAAATGTCCAGATGACATCTCTTACCTAATATGCTTTACCTGATACGGGGTCTCACATCTAAATTCTGCCTCATTAGGGATTAAGGGAAAATCCAGGGAATCAGACTTGACTCCCATATGGAGAAAAAGAACACAACTGCTTAACCACAGCTTCCAAACTGATTTAAGATTCCTGTAAACTGCCAGTAGTATAGAGAAACTTTGCTAAACACTTAAATTATACAGGATAAAATTAGAGTGTACCTCAGTAACACAATACAATTTAAACAAAAAACACAATCTGGGTCCAACTGATATTAAATACAATTAATTCAAAACAGCCTCATAAAAAGTGCTGCCACACATTTTTTTATTCTGTGAAGACTAATAATCTTTAAGTGTTCTACTTATTAGTGTATGTAGGTAGTCCATCATGTCTGACGATGACATCTTGAGCTTCCACAGGCTCGTCAGTTGTGGACTCGCATGCGGCTGAGGAGTCCAAGATTTGAACGGCATGGGCGTTCACAGTGGGGGCAAGGGAATTGTCCTGGTTCTGTTGGTGCAGCTACTGATGTTGCTTTCTTCCTCTCATGAGCATCAATGAGGCGTACGCATCGCTGCTCTTCAAAGTTGTTATACACATTTCGCATGAGAGCATGCCAGCCCGTTTCGTCTTTTGCATGCGGCTCTAGCTGATCTGGTTTTAAACCAGCATGAGCAATGTTGGCCTTCACGCAGTCGTTATACCTCTTGTGAGACTTACCTCGATTCCTTTTGCCCTGGGAGAGTTCACCGCAGAGGAGTTGCTTAGGGATTCTTGACTCCTCCATTCGTATGACATGCCCTGTCCAGTAAAGCTGGGCTTTCAGAATCATGGCTTCAATGCTTGTGGTTCCTGCTGTGTGCAGGACTTCTAGGTTTGTAACTGTCCTGCCATCGAATGAGTAGTATTGACCTCAGGCTGCATGTGTAGAAGCACTCCAGCAGCTTTTATATGTTTTCTGTACAAGGTCCAGGTTTCCCAGCCATACAGGAGTCTGGTCAGGACTACAGCCTTGTATGCTTTCAGTTTAGTGGACTGTCGGATATTGTGCTGATTCAACACTCGTGCCCTCAGAAGTACTAGTGCCCGGCTGGCCTGGCAGATTCTGGCATTGATTTCTTTGTCAAGGGAGCCATCATTGGCTATCACACTGCCAAGGTACTTGAACTCCTCTACTGTTTTTAACTCTCTTCCTTCAATAAAGATTCAAGTGAGGAGAACATCAGGTCCTGGAGCAGGTTGGAACAGTACCTCGGTCTTTCCTAGGCAGATGGTCAAACCAAAGAGGCGAGTGGCATCGGCAACCTTGATGATGAACTGAAGATCAGATTCCTTGTGTGCCATAAGTACACAGTTGTCAGCAAAAAGGGCTTCAAGGATAAGCCTCTCAAGCGTTTTAGAATTCAGACAACGAAGGTCAAAAATTGACTCATCAAGTATGTATTTTATGTAGACTACATGGTCCAGGTCCCTAACCGTGTGGCTGAAGATGCATGTGAAAAAGAGATTGAATAACACTAGGGCCAGCACGCACCCTTGCTTCACACCATTGGATATCTCAAATGGATCTGAGGACTCACCATTTGAAAGAACAAAGCCAATCATGTCATCATGTAACAGGCATATAAGGTTAATGAATCTTCTCAGGCAGCCAAGTTTTGACAGGATAATCCACAGGGCTTCTCTGTTGATAGTGTCAAACATCTTGGTCAGGTCTATAAAGGCAGTGTACAGATCCAAGTTCTGCTCTATGCACTTGTCCTGGACCCAACGAACAGCAAAGATCATGTCAATGGTGCTCTGGCCTGGGCAAAAACCACACTGTGTTTCTGGTAGTTCTTCTCTGAGATGCTGGTGATCAGACGGATGAGAATGACTCGAGCCAAGATCTTCCCAGCATCACAGAGAAGGGAGATGCCCTGGTAATTTCCACAGTCAGCTTTGTTGCCCTTGTTCTTGAAGAGCAAGATGATTGTGGCATCCTTACAGTCTTTGGGCATGTCTTCTTCTTCCTGGATGGTGATCAAGATGTTGTGAAGGGCTTCAAGAGACACCGGTCCTGCTACTTTGAAAATTTCAGCAGAGATACCATCCATCCCAGGGGCTTTGCCAGAGCTGGTTTGGCTAATTGCCTTTTTGACCTCATCCATTGTAGGGGGCAGGTCAAGACTGTCTATTGTGGGTTTCTGAGGGATCTGGTCTAGAGCCACAGGGCTAACAATGGAGGGTCTGTTGCGAAGGTTGCTGAAGTGCTCTCTCCACCTATTGTTGATGCTGTTCTTCTCCCTCAGAAGGGTCATGCCATTTGCATACAGGAGAGGTGTAGTACTTGGCTTTCAAGGTCCATATATAGCTTTGATAGCACTGAAGAACATTTTGGAGTTCTTGGTGTCAGCGTAGTATTGGACTTCATCAGCTTTACTCTCCCACCACTCATCTTGCATTTTGCAAAGTGCCACTTGCGCCTGGCTCTGAAGGTGTTTGAAATGATCGCATTTGGAGATTGAGGACTGATCATTTTGCCATAGCAGAAATGCATTCTGTTTTTCCTTTAAGATCTCCACGATGGCCTTGTCATTTTCATCAAACCAGTCTTGGTGAACTCTCTTTTTCAGTCCTAGTGTTGACTTGGCTGACTCCATCACCAGTGTTTTGAACTGGTTCCACTTTTGTGTTGGGTCTCCAGCCAGAGGTCCATGGGATGTCAGCAGTCAGTCAAGGCAGGCTGCGAATTTCTCATGGTGACCAGTATGTTGCAGCTTCCTGATGTTGAAGGACAGCTGACAACCTTGAGTTTCTTGCAGTGCAGTGGTGTGATGTACAGCATAAGGACTGATCTGACAAGTCTATGATCAGTCCAGCATTCAGCTCTCCACATGGCCCTGGTGATCTCAAATGTCCCCCCTGCAACTGATGACACAGTCAATCAGGTGCCACTATTTTGGTCTCGGGTGCATTCATGTGGTCTTGTATTTATTGGCTTGCCTGAAGAGAGTGTTGGTAATCATCAGGTCATTTTCTGCACAGAAGCTCAGCAGAAGGTGGCCATTGGCATTCATGTTACCAACACGAAGATGCCCTAGCACCCCTTTCCAGGTCCTACAGTCCTGCCAACCCTGGCGTTGAAGTCACCCAACAGGAGAAGCTTGTCACAAGGAGAAGTTGCTTTCACAAGATGGTCAAGGTCCTCATAGAAACTTTCTTTTGCTTTGTCGCTGTTAGTCAGTATGGGGGGCGTAAGTCAGGGTGGGGGCATAAGTGCTGATGACTGTAACGTGGTGAGAGGTGTTGAGGGGGAAGCAGAGCTTGGTCAGATGCTCACTGATGCAAGTTGGTAGGTCAGGAAGCTGGTGCAGAAGTGATGTCTTGATGGTAAGTCCCACTCCGTGGATTCTGCCTTCATTTTCTGACCTGCCTTTCCAGAAGAAAGTGTAATGTCCTTTTGGTTCGCAGATGGATCCTTCCTCTGCCAGTCTGGTCTCGCTCAGGGCGGCTATGTCAATGTCATAATGTGCCAGTTTGTCTTGCTATGAGAGCCATTCTTCTCTCAGGCCTCATAGAATTCTCCCTGTCCAAGAGGGTGCGAACGTTCAACGCTGCAAATATCATATTTCTTTTCACTGCTTTTCGACCGCTGTGAGGGTGAAACTGCCAGTTGCAGCATGCTGGCCATTTTGGGTGGGACAAGCAATTTCTGGGACACCTTTTCTAGTCCCCTCCCTCATTTTGAAGGTGAGCAGTGCTGTTCCTAAAAAGGCCTGCTCAGTCGCCTGGGATGCTGTCGAACTCCTCTGTTGTCCTGGGGTCAGAGTCGAGTGACCAAAGACCAAATTATTAGTAATAGGAATCACACTGAATAGAAAATTCCTTACATCTAAAGCTAATGTTTCAAAAAATCCTTTCTTCTCCATCATTATAAATAGCTTCCTGCTGGATGACTGGCCAATTGTAAACATATTAGCAAGTTACAACTCCCTTTTATTCTGCAGAAATATGAAATGCAACATCTACTACCCACTTACTTTCACTTGTCACAAGAACAATCACAGCTTAAATAATCATATATTGGCTATTTTCTGTGTTTTATTTTAGTTTATTGGAAATTGTATATCTAATTGCATTGTATTGTATAATTGTGCTAAAAAACCCCAAATTCAATTTTTAAAGAGCACTTACAGCAATTAAGCCTGACTTTTTTCATTAATATTCCATCTTGTCCTTCGTGACCAACACAGGGACTGGAGAGTGGGAAGTGAAAAGTGAGGTAAAGCTAAGGGATTGTTAAAGCTCCAGAAGGGAAATTAAGGTTTAAATATTGAGAGAGATATATTCACCACTGAAAATTATGGACTGAACTGAATAGTCATTTCCTGAGCATTTTTAAAAGAAATTGTTCCAAAATAAATATCTTAATTTTTTAACAGTTATTTGGTTTTCCTGAGAGAACAAACCTTACCATTTGCCCCAATACAAAGATATTCTCTTCAGACAAATGGAGAGGAACATAGCTGGCATACACCACCATTTGTGGCAATGTTGGTAATGGAGAGCCTAAGAGAGAGATCTTTGTCATTAGAACTGCTTACAACAATACCAAAACAAAACAAAGTTTGACGTGTGTAACAACAAATGGTTCTAATTTCCATGGAATACTGTTCTATAATTATCGGAGGGGTAGCCGTGTTAGTCTGGATCTGTAACAGCAACGAAGGGTCCTGTGGCACCTTATAGACTAACAGAAAAGTTTTGAGCATGAGCTTTCATGAGCACAGACTCACTTCATCAGATTCTTCAGATGAGCATCTCATGAAGTGAGTCTGTGCTCACGAAAGCTCATGCTCAAAACTTTTCTGTTAGTCTATAAGGTGCCACAGGACCCTTCGTTGCTGTTCTATAATTAGAATATGATTGGACTATTTAATTGAGAAGAAGTGCTTGATAAGATCCCCATTGAAAAGGGACCATTGTTGGAGAAGTCCCATTCCTTTGGTACAATGCAATTTAGTGTATTAGCAATATTTAAACATTTTGGTTGCATTACACAGAATATACAACAGACAGGCTCCTCGTCAGAAAGTAACTCTGGTGATTGGGCCACAGGAGATACTTCTTTTATGTCCCCGTACCCCATCAAAGTGCCACAGCATACCATATAAATGCTGAGACAGGTACAAGACAGTAAATCTCCACTACAAAATTATGCTGACCTAAGTTGTGTTGATTCACAACCACTTTAGTCATTAATTCATTTGTGCATGTCTATAATATGCTTCTTGTGCCAGTGTGTACTTCCTGACCGAGAACTGTTGCTTCGATTTAACTGTCTGTGCAGGGTGGGCTGTTCCCACCTCCTTACCATCTCCCCAACCAAATAGGCTAGGGATTACCTGAGAGAGTTGGCAGTAGCAGTGGGGGTCACCTCCCCCTAACCTCCCTTACACTCACCTCACGGGAGGTGTGAGTGGCAGCACACTGCTGATTGTGCTGCCTATGTGATGAGTGTGGGGAGGGGAAGGCTAAGGAGAGGCAACCCCTGCTTCATCTTAACAAAGAAACATCACGGAATTTCCTTCCATACAAACTGCTTGTCACAAAAATCAAGCAGTCCCGTAGCATCTTAAAGACTAAATAATTTGTTTATTAGGTAATGAGCTTTGGTGGGTCAGACCCACTTCTTGGATTTTCAGGTTTTAAATAGACAATAAGAATCCAGGGGTTCTATAGCACGGGAAAGGAGGGAAGGAGGGGAAAAAGTGGGGGGTCACCTGTTGCTAATAGGACCCGTGGAAGAAGTAAATTAAGTGGGATGTGTGCCATTCCTGCAAATACCAAAGTGGGGAA
The DNA here is from genome assembly GCF_033958435.1 of Carettochelys insculpta. NCBI lineage: Eukaryota > Metazoa > Chordata > Testudines > Carettochelyidae > Carettochelys > Carettochelys insculpta. Next base: position 97,641,037 of record NC_134139.1, read on the forward strand.
ATTGCCCTTGTAATGCGAAAAATAATTGAGATCTCTGTTAAGCCTTTAACTGTGTCAAAGTTGCAAATGAATTCCAATTCAGATGTCTCCTTCTGTAATCTTGTGGTAAAATCCTTTTGCAGAGGAATGTCTACTTTCCAACCCTTTATTGAATGTCCAGTGAGATTAAAGTGTTCCCCTGTAGGTTTATGTGTATTCTAATTCTTCATGTCTGATTTATGCCCATTCATACTTTGGCACAGAGACTGTACAGTTTGTCCAACATACATGGCAGAGGGGCATTGCTGGCTCATGATGGCATATATCACAGTAGCGGATGTGCAGATGTAATAAGCCTGTAGCTGTCAGTGGCTGGGGTCCGTCGTCTCTGGGCAAGAATGATTATGGCACCCTGCTAAAGTCTGACGGTAAACCCAGTGCCCTCCCCTCAGGGCTGAGCTAATGCAGTCTGTAAGCCCTGGCTCTGGGGCAGGGCAGGGCAGCAGCAGTTAATGAGCTCAGTGCTTTCCAGCAGGGCTGAGGGATGCAGTTTCTAAGCCCCAACCCTAGGGCAAGGCAGGGCAGGAGTTAATGAGGCCCAGCCCCTTTTAGCAGGGCTGAGCAGTCCAAATAGTACGCTCAGAACTGGAGCAGTTTATAGTGGCAAGCACACCACCAAGGCAGTATGGGTTGGGAGAGGTGAAGAAATACCTCTCCAAGGTGAGAGGTGATGTGGGGGGGGCAGGCCCACCCACTCCACTGCACCCCAGGCTGACAGCCCAAAAATAGCTCTGGCCAGAATCTGGTCAGTAAGGATCCAGGCTGAAACACATTGACATGGGCTCTGGTGGAGCTTTCCCCAGGCTGCTTCCCATATCTACCTCCATTGTCTTACACTGGATCCTCCAGGAGACCGGGTAGGTTGACGTCCTCTGGGTACCCATGGGCAGGTCCAGCCAGTCAGACATTTCCACGTCATCAGGGTAGTGGCCAGGGGGCAGGACCGTAGGCTCGGGCAGATTCTGGGCCTCTGGGTAGCAGGCAGTTGGCAGGGTCACCAGCTCGGGCAGGTCTGGGCCTTTGGGATACCTGGCAGCTGGTAGGCTCACAGGTCTGGGCAGACACTGGTACTCTGCGTTCACGGCTCGCAGTGAGCCAGAAGGTCCCAGTAGATCTGGGAACTCCAGGTACCAGGCCAGAGGCAGGCTCGGCTGTGGCTGCACGGTTTGGTCAGGGTGGCTGGCTGGCTGGTCTGGCAGTCTGTTGCAGGCTCTTTGGCTCCCATTTACAGGAGCCCAGCCAGCTGCTTCTGGTCAGCTCGGCAGCCACCCCTTTACTGAGGACCAAGCCCCGCCTCTGGTGCTTCCTTTGGCAGGTGCCACTCACTGTGGAGTGGGGCACGGGTGCTCTGGGCCCACCCACCAAGGCCTCTGCGAGGCTCCCTCTGCCTCCAAGTGGGTGTGGGGGTGGGTACTGTATCTCACTCCAGAGCTCCAGATGGTGTAGCTGATGTGGTTAGGTCCAGTGACAGTGTCTCTAGTATATATATGTGGACAGAACTGGCAACAGGGTTTTTTGCAGAGGTAGGTTCCTGGGTTAGTGTTTCTGTGGTATTGTGCGTGGCTGAAGGTGAGTATTTCTCCTTGAGGTTGGGTGGCTGTTTGTAGGAGAAAACAGGCCTGTCACCCAAAGCCTGTGAGTGTAAGTGATCATGTTCTGGTATAGGCTGTAGATTGTCAATAATGCGCTATCACAAATGGCTTACGAAAACAGACTTTGGACTCTGGGAAGGGGTCCTCACCTAATCAGTTCAGTCAATATGACTGCTGAAAGCATGCAGTGAGAAAACTTTGCTTTGAATCTAGTTAAAGTTAGGGACCTGTAAGCATTATCTTTATTTTTCTTGTAGCCTCGTTACTTGTATGTACCTAAAATCTCTTCATAGCAAATCAACTTAAACACACAAAATTAGATTAAAGAAAGCAATAAAGCAAGTTTAAGTGTCTTGGTGACCCCATTTGTGATAAGTTGTGTGCACACTATTCCCATAAAGGCATGATATATTTGTATTGTCTAGGAGAGGGCTGATCAGTACAGAACATCAGTTTCTGGAGGAAATTTTGGGTCTCCAAATATGTTGGGGTCACCCTGGGGTACTCTGTTAGGTTAGTAAGAACCAAGGTGAGGCCACTGGCTGCAGCACTTACTCAGTCACAGTGGGAGTGACTTACACAAGTTGGAGAATTTGCAGCAGCAAGGTATTGTAAAGAGCAACCTAAGTTACAGAGAAGGGGTGACAGCTATTCACAGGTCTGGACTGTACCCTGGAATGCCTGAAGTGATACCTCAGTTTGCAAGACTGAGGAAATACTTTACTTTCCTAGTTCTACTGAGCCTTTAGCTAGAGGTGCACTAGGAACAGGCAGAGAAATAATGTTTGCAACACAGATCAAACATTCCAGTTTATATTTATTACAATACATAAATAAATAAATGCAAGAAAATCTATGTAAGTGGACAGAAAGTGCAGCTTTTTTATACTTTTTAAAATCCATCATTCTAGAAGGTATGGAAAAGCTTTCAGTGCTTTTCTTCTGATTTTTGAATGTCCCTTGAAATTCAACATTTCTGCAAAATGTGAATGGTTGGTGAGTTAGAACTACTCTATAGAACATACCAGTTGGTCATTAATATCTCTCTCCGCATGCTTGTGACTCCCATGTTGGCCACAGCTGTTCTGTTAGCTGTGGATGTCATTTGTTTAATCGCAATGATGTCATTTGGACTTGATCCCCTGCAGTTATGTTGGACTTGCTACAAAAGCAACACTATCAGTTCCAATGTACAACACTAGAGAACAGTAAGCCACAAGCCAGACCAATTTCAGCGAATGTGAGAAAACATTTTAGTCAAATAACCAGTACTTCATCAAATACCCGGTGGAGCCGAAAGTTGTAAAATCAAGTCCAGATGGGCTGTGAAACAACATGTATATCGGGCACTGAGCAGATTACTAGAGCATGTAAATCATTACCCAATTGCTATAACATTACTAGAATATGAAAAATCAGTGTTATACTGATTGCTTTTTAAAATGAGATATTTGATTTTCTTCACCATACAAAAACTAAGGGGAAGTTTATTCTTGTATAGAGTAGCATGAAAGTTATGTCTCAGAATCTGGTTAAAACTGATAACTAGATGAGAAGTGTTACAACCTACAGCATTACGAAAATGTTTATACTCAGCAATGTCTATCATTTAGACCTGTCATTGAAGATTTACGAACTGTTCAATCAAATGCTAAAGATTTGAGATCTCGGCAGGTGCACAATTTTAGATCTCTGTATTTACAAGATATCAAGAACTCTACATTTTTAGCAAGCTCATTTTTCCTGTGCTGTCCTACAGACAATCACCTAACCTCAGGAAGATTCTCACTTGCAACTACATGACATACCAAAGAAATACTAATCGTGGAACTTTTCCCGGCAACAAAGCCTGTTGCCAACTCTGTCCACATATTTACACTAGAGACACCATCAGTGGACCTAACCACATCAGTTACACGATCAGGGACCCCTATTCCTCACCAATATGATACATGTCACGTGCCAGCATTGCTCCTCTGCTATGAATATTGAACAAATTGGACATCCACTTCAAAGAATATATGGATACAAATCAGACATTAGGAATCTGAATACACATAAAACCGTCAGTGAGCATTTCAATGGAGTAGGCCATAGTATTAAAGACCTGAGAATTTGTGTCTTACAATAAAGAGACTTTAACACCAGATTACAAAGGGAGGCATCTGAACTGGAATTTAGTGTCAAATTTGACACCTCACTCATTACAAAGACAGCTGCCCCATCTTTGATATTCGTAGTGATCTCAGGCAAGTTACTTAACTTAATAGACACTTGGAATCAGCAATTTTCTTCCCCTCTTCCCCACCCTTTTGCTCTCCCTCCACCTCCTTACTGATTTGTCAGTTTTCATTTCATCTTTTTTTTTTTGTTTTCTGTTATATGTTCACCTTGCCAGTTCATTTTCAGCACTACTTCCAGATCTGAAGAAGTGGGTCTGCCCCACAAAAGCTCATCACTTAATAAATTATTTCATTAGTCTTTAAAGTGCTACATAGCTGCTTTTTTATACATTTTTTTTCAAATATATAGTAAAGTTTGTAATTCTTTTACTCCACTAATGGTAAACAAATAAGGATGCCAAACAAACAAGCTTCTTGCTGATCAATTGATGACAAGCAACTATGCATAACACCTTCCTAGATGTATTAAAAAAACAACAACAGATTAAATTCTATAAGCATATATAACTTACTCTCAATAAAGGACTGTAAGGAACTTTGAATGTCTGCAGTGATTCGTGCAGAATGGGGTGCTGACTTGTTTTTTTCTTTTTCACCATCTCTACTTTTCTTCTTTCCAATTTCTCTTTGTTCTGGCTTATCTACCACATAGAATGAAGATAAATATTTTTCTTGCTCAGTTAAATTAGTAGACTAGATCAAGAAAGCATAGTAAAAATAAAAGCCATGTCTTCATCGCAGAAAAAGGTTTGTTTTTTTATATCTAGACAGAAACTTCAACGTACAAGCCCTAGTGGATAAAAGGCACTGTATTTTTCTTACATGAATGGACCTGATCGGGGGAAATGGGCTGCCTTAACTCTGGCATTTAATTCTTGAGTGCTTGACTTTCTTTCCTTAAAAAAGTTATTTGAACATAGTTTTGTATATGTTTACATTCATTCCCGGGTTTTTGGAAAGGCAAACTGAAAAAAAAAAATCCAACCTTGAAATTCCATCACAAGGGACTACATGCCGGGTCATCAGCAAGGATGAAACATTTAGGGCTTGTCTACACTACCTCCCTCCTTCGAAGGGAGGATGGCAAGTAAGGTGTTGGGAGTTTATTAATGAAGTGCTGCAGTGCATAAGCAGCATTTCTTTAAGCAAATTCCCCCCCACCCCCCCGCAGCAACTCTGAAGTGTTAAACTTTGAAGTGCCAGCTTGTGTCTAGCTGCGGCTCACCTGCTGGTACTTTGAAGTTCCCAGGGTACTTCAAAGTCCCTTTACTCCTCAAAATTTTGAGGAGTAAAGGGACTTCGAAGTTGCCCTGACACTTCGAAGCACTGATGGGTGAGCCACGGCTACACGTTAGCTGTCACTTCAAAGTTTAACACTTCGGAGTTGCCGCGGGGGGGGAGTCTGCTTAATGAAGTGCTGCATATGCACCACAGTACTTCATTAATAAACTCCCAACACCCTAATTAGCATCCTCCCTTCAAAGTAAGGAGGTAGTATAGACGCAGCCTTCAATCTGCAGCACAGACTCGTGCAACTTGATTAAAAAAGCAACTGATAGCAGTGGGAGGCTGTTATACTCTGTGTGGACCAGCAGTAAGGCAAATGGGACACTAAACAGCAGGGTTGTTGACACAGAAGAATAACGAGACTCAGGAATTTATTCTAGTTCAGATTTTTAAAGAGTGTGCTTTTGTGGTCACATTTTCCACACCTAGCCACTCCAAGTCTCCACTTCAGGTTTTTCATGCCATTCTCAGTCTCACCACTCAACCAGTCCCACTCCCCTCTCCATCCCAGATGCCCCGACTCTGCACAACACACACACTTTCTCTTCCACCTCAACTGTGGCTTCTGGTCACCCTACTGCTCTGCCTTTGATCCCTGCCCCTACAGGACCCCAGTTCTAATCTCACTTGCCACACTCCAAAATCCAGTCTCACTCTTTCCCAAATTCTATCATCCTCAGCTCCCCTCTTTGCCCAGTCAGTTAGCTTTCCATTCCCACCCAGGGTTCTCATTACATCTGTTTCCTCTGGCTACTGTCTCCAAGCCTCTGTCTAATTCCAGACCCTACTTCAATTCCCATTCTCTTTGCCTAGCTTCCAGCACAGGCTCCCTACCCTAAGTTTAAGCATCCAGACAGGCACAACCACCAACAGCCCAAAGCTGCAATTGTAGGGAAAGTCCTTTTCAGCCCCATGATGAAATATTCCACAGAACCTTCAGGGAACTGAGTTCCCAATGTCTAAGAATGCACTACTAAAATTGTAACTCACACATGCTCATAACTTTGCCATATATAGGTGGGTTTTCCTAACAATGGCAAAGAGCACATCACTGACACTAAGGCCCCTTTGGCAAATTTGAAATCCTTACTCCAAAACATGGAGGTACTGATGCTTTCCAAAGAAAAGTTGGCCAGAATTTTCTAACAAGGGCAAGATGATGCATTTTAAATCTAGACTCATTCTAGAAATCATTCAACTGTTTTGTCCAGAATGTTGCAAGACAATTCAGCATGAGGCAGACAGACAGCAGTAAAAATTTTATCCCAACTAAAGTTTGCCAAAAATGTAAACAACTGAAAACATGGTGATTATAATGGGAGTTACCAAATCAACCTTAATTATAGATGATGCTATCAACCACACCTATAGTAATATCACATGGGAAAGCTAGTATCAGGGATTAATACCCTATTTCTATCACTGATACAAAGTTGTGACTCCAGAAAATGCTGCACCTTGAATTTTCAAAAGCAAACAATTTAAAAATAAGTAATAGATTTAAAGGGTGACATTCCCTGCTGTACTTCTAAGAGCACAGCACAGAACTCACAGCCCAGAGGTGGCAGGACTAAGGTGTCTTTAAGCTAATGCTGAGTCCTATTAATTATCAGCTGTTCTAAGGACTGGAGTGGCTCCTGTCAAAATTGAGGCCAGGTCTATACTAGGAGAAAAAAATCAATTTAAGATACACGATTCCAGCTATGAGAATTGCGTAGCTGGTGTCGACGTTTCTTATGCCAATTTTTGTTGCCATCCCCTCAGTGGGAGGTCAATGGGAGAAACTCTCCCGTTGACTTCCCTTACTCCTTGTGACTGCAAGGAGTATCAGGGTTGACGGCAGCACCCCGATCCTTCCATTTAGCGCAGCCCCACTGGGTGCACTAAATTGAACCCTGGGACATTGACCACCAGCTCATCAATCTTCCAGTAAGCATAGATGAATCCTTATATAGGGACTAAATTACAGCTGCCTCCCTGGGCTGCAGTACAGCCGACAGTGCTGCACAAGATCTCTGCAACATTATGCCTTCAATCCTGCCTCTGAAGCAACTGTGAAGTATCTTATGTCAAGGCCGGAGACAGGGTCCTCAGAAGGCTCCTTGGGCCATTTTTCACAGTTCCTGTACAATAGAAATTCTCCCGTGGCTGGATCCAGGGCTTTTCCAGTTCCTGATGCCTTTACCTCATTCTGACAGTTTTGCTCAATGCTGAGGGACAACAGAGCAGCTATCTTGGTATCTCACACAGTATTTTTCAGTTTAGGTTAGGTTAGGTAGTGAACACAGGATTCAATTGATAGCTTGTCCTTTCTTATAAACATACAAAATTGTTGCAGAATTACATATGTTTTATTATGAAAACTGAAGTTAACAAATGAGTGTGAGATATAAACATGTCAGAATGGCACAGTAGAATACGTGTGTTAATAAACTTGAACATTACCTTTCCATTTAAAGTCAAACTGGATTTTAAGCAACACCGTGTTCTAGAAATGCTAAATACATTAACTCATCAACACCATAAATAGGCAAGTTATAGCTGAATTTGATTTAAACCTGAATGAACAGTTGTTCATATACACACGTTCACAAAGCTAGCAGCGTTTTATGTGCATCATCCTTTCCTGCTTTAAAAAGATAAAGACACTTCTGAAGTTTCACGTTCATGTGAATTTTAAGTTTCTGAGCACTTCACAAGTAACTAACACCTTGTAACGTCCACTATGAAACAGACACTGCTGCCAAGCTATTTTTGGTAAGAATTATGCTGAGTTAAGCACCTCAGGGCAAATTATAACCTATATATTTGTTTTTTCTTTAAAAACAAGGAACACCTTTCTAGAGAAATGCCCACATGCCAAACAGTGGAACACAGTGTTCTGCCACAGAGGAATCAAAGGGAGGAGATATTTCCAAAAAATAGCCTCAGACCCTGGTCCCACTATTGTCAACAGTTAAAACTGAACTTAATCTGAACGTACAATAGTGTCACTAACAGAAGAATCTGGACCAGTGATTTCAACAGGAGCAAGACTGGACATATAAGCTGCGTCTACACGTGCACGTTACTTCGAAGTAGCGGCACTAACTTCGAAATAGCGCCCGTCACGTCTACACGCGTCGGGCGCTATTTCGAAGTTGAAATCGACGTTAGGCGGCGAGACGTCGAAGTCGCTAACCCCATGAGGGGATGGGAATAGCGCCCTACTTCGACGTTCAACATCGAAGTAGGGACGTGTAGACGATCCGCGTCCCGCAACATCGAAATAGCGGGGTCCTCCATGGCGGCCATCAGCTGGGGGGTTGAGAGATACTCTCTCTCCAGCCCTTGCGGGGCTCTGTGGTCACCGTGGGCAGCAGCCCTTAGCCCAGGGCTTCTGGCTGCTGCTGCTGCAGCTGGGGGTCCGTGCTGCATATACAGGGTCTGCAACTAGTTGTTGGCTCTGTGTATCTTGCACTGTTTAATGAAAGTGTGTCTGGGAGGGGCCCTTTAAGGGAGCGACTTGCTGTTGAGTCCGCCCCGTGACCCTGTCTGCAGCTGTGCCTGGCTCCCTTATTTCGATGTGTGCTACTTTGCCGTGTAGACGTTCCCTCGCTGTGCCTATTTCGATGTTGGGCTGAGCAACGTCGAAGTTGAACATCGACGTTGCCAGCCCTGGAGGACGTGTAGACGTTATTCATCGAAATAGCCTATTTCGATGTCGCAACATCGAAATAAGCTATTTCGAAGTTGGGCGCACGTGTAGACGTAGCCATAGAGTACCATACAGTGTAACCATACAGTGCAACTAAATAGGATGTGTTTGAAAACCGAGAATTATGTCCACTTTGCCCAACTTCGACTTGAAAAATATTTTGTGTCTCCAGTTTCCTACCTTTGCCAATTTTCTCAGCCTTCTCCGTTTGCTTACTGGCACTTGGAATTTCATTTTTTAATTCAGGCCCTTTGGTCTCTTTAGATTTCATATCTGATGGAGGATTTTTCAATTCAGGTGTAGTCTCATTTGGTAGCTTAAATTCTGGCACTGTGTCTTTTAAAAAGCTCCAAACTTTATCCAAATATCCAGGCCTTTAAAATACAAACAACATTACTTATATTTGCTACAGAATAAAGCTTTCAGCTCGTCATACAGAGAAGGCTATTTTGCAGGCTGACTCAATCTGACTATTTGAAAACTAAATATTAACTGAAATAATGGAAGAACACTGCTGTATCTATATGTTTTCCTATGTAATTGTTGGAGAGAGTTAGCAAGAAGGGAGGTTTGTGTTTGGCATTATAGATAGACTCGTTTGCAGACTCATCAAGCAATGACGAGACATCCTTTGCTCAGGCTTATTAGGAGACACTGTTGTGGAAGACCAGATACTTTACAACTAATGGGGAAATCTTAGATTTATCATTCTACAACTCTATAGTAGTAATGGAGGATTTTAAACTGAGTCAGTGAGTAAACATCTTAAAAAATTAAAATACCTCTCTCCAAAGGCCCTTCTAGAACAGGGGTGGGCCATAAGCAGCCTGGATGTAGTTCACCAGGGTTAGCCGCTGGCAGACTGCTGGATGCTTTATTTACCTGCACGTGAGCACGTACAGCCGCTTGCAGCTCCTATTGGCCACAGATCACCATTTCCCAGCTAATGGCAGTGGTGGGAAGCAGCACAGACCAAGACACCACTTCCCACAGCTCCCATTGGCTGAGAACAGCCAACAGCAGCCAATGGAAACTGTGAGTGGCCATGCACATAAATAAAACATCCAGGGGTCTGCCAGACCTTAACCTTGAAGAACTGTGTCCAGTCCGCAGGCTCCTTATTGCCCACTCCTGTTCTAGATTCTCCTATTCACTTCAAAATAACCAGCTACAACAGCTTCTCCCCTCTTGTTATGATGGCTGCTACTGTGCTTGTTCCCTACAGAGGAACCCTTTCAGTCAGACATAAATAAAATCTGATCAATTGGCGTGTGGGTAGGCAGCGGGAACCTAACTATACCCCACAATAACTGCATGAAAAACTTAAAACCATAAGCCTCAACAGTTGTTCGGGCAACTCTATTACTACACTCAGCAACAGTGTAGTACTCACTTTATTCCTATTTACAAAAAACACCTAAAATTAATAATTAGAGACAGATTTGCAGACATTGGTTTCATTGCTGCAGTTGTAAATTGCAGATGAAATATGATGCCTGTAATTTAGGTCATAGGGATGTCTAAATTCCTGATCTGCAGGCACATTTTGGGCTTTAGACTTCTAAGTAACCTAAACTGCATGCACAAGCCAGAACCCCAAATAAGGCCAACCTGAAATTTTGGCTCATTTTGTATTATTTAATATCAACATATTATCGAGTTAGTGTTAAACTACTTCTTTTAAAATACATTCACCAAAAAGCACATGTAAAAGTACTATTTCTTTTACAAAGAGAACTGTCTACACCCTACTTTCCCATCAACCGTGATAAAAAGGAGAATGTTAGACCAACCATCTGTAGCATTGGTTTTTCAGAAATAACTTGAATATATGCTATCAGGGAGTGGGGGCTGGGAGAATGTAAGCAAGAGTGTTATGAGATCAAGTTTAATATGATTATTCAGCTTGAAATAAAAGTAAATAAGTTGCATCAGCTCGGAAACATGACAAAAGCAGGCAACTAAATTCAGCTTCTGTTCCGATTTACACATAGGCATGCCTGTATTTTCTACACTAAATTCTTATATACAGATATGATGCTACATATTAAAGCCATCTCTGCCTGCCATTTTAAAGTCATATGTCAAAATAAAATTAGACAGACCTAGCAAATAGAACTGTTTTCACTTCTAGGTTCAAAATCAGTTAAAATGTGTAAGTATGTAAAAAAGAAGTAACAGCAGCTCTAACCCTGGTAATACAGGTTGAATCTCTCTAATCCAGAACTCTCTTGCCCACCAAACTCTGTAATCCAGCATGATTTTAGTTAGCTGAATGACCACTTACCACCACTTATGGGTGGGGCCAAGTTTCCTGTGGTCCCATAAAGTTTGTTTCCAGCTACCAGTCCTGGCTCTCAGTGTTCTGTGCAGTTATTTAGCTGTAATTTACCCCTACTGACTTCAAAGAGACCAGGAAATAGTGGAAGTGTCGGTAATGTGCTAGAAAGTATTGACCTCCCATTGCCCAGGAAATTACCTTGTCCTGTACTGGCCAGGTCCCGAGGGTGACGGACAAGAGAGGTTCAACCTGTAGCTTCACAGGTGTCAGAAAACATTGCAAAATCCTCCCAGGACTGTAAGCTTCCAGCTTTATACCCATGTCTCTCCACTTACTAGAATTAAAAACGTGACCTGTCACAATTAAATTTAAGATCCTCATCTCAGTTCATCCAGGCTTCCTGAAAAGTTGTATTTAATTGTTTAACAGGAGAACTCACGCAAGAGGGATAACTTCTGGTATCCATCCAGTAAGTGCATGGAGAACTGTGAATTCTTCCAACTCTCGTTTTCCAGATTCATGTATACTGAAAGAAATGTAAATATTATGTTTGTTTTTGCAATGTCACGTAACTGTAACAGGATAATGAAAAAAAAAACTGGAAACCAAAATTTATGAAGTTTGTTATCCAATAAAATTCCTGTTTACTCACTATCTTTACCAACTTATAAATATCACACAAATTAACTTTCATATCCATGTCTCTTTGCTGGATTCTCAGACCTCAGGTCATATTTCTACTTAACTTATATTTCCTTAATATAAGGTAAAATGTTTAAAAGTATCCAAGGGTAGATCTATACAGCACAGTAATTTCAAAATAAGAGCTATTAATTCAAAATAACTAACCTAGCGTCTACACAGTGCAACCACTATTTTGAAATAAATTTGAAATACTGTTTGACTGATATCAAAATTGGTAGACCTCATTTCATGGGCTGTGTCTACACTAACATTCCTCTTTCAAAAGGGGCATGCAAATAAAGGAAATTGAAAATGTAAATGAGGGGCAGATTTACATATCTGCCATCTCATTTGCACGTTCTTCTTTCGAAAGAAGAAAAGCAGCAGAGACACAACTCTTTTGAAAGTAATCCCCATCTTTGAAAGAATCCTTCTTATATTGTTTCAGGAAGAAGGGTTCTTTCCAAGATGGGGTTTATTTTCGACAGAGCCCCATCTACACTGCTCTTTTTCTTTTAAAAGAATCTCTTCTGAAAAGAGATTATGCAAATGAAGCACAAGATATGTAAACCTGTGCCTCATTTGCATTTTTTATTTCCCTCATTTGCACTAGTCCTTTGAAAGAGGAATGCAAGTGTAGACACAGCCTAAGTATTTAGATGATGCTAAGCGCTATTTTGAAATGCCTTTCTGTGTATAGCAGTGTTATTTTGCAATAAGTTATTCTGTAATATCTTATTTCAGAATAAGGCTATTGTGTAGACATGCTCATAAGCAAAAAGGCAGTTTTGAAAACAGAAGTTAGGTTTCTAAGTCACAAGTGAGCTTTTGAAAATTTCAGCCTAGATTTTTTTAAAAACTCTGATAACATTGTCGTATACTAGAAAACAGAACTGACTTGTCTGTAGGTGAAAATCATGAGTCATAGGCTGAAATTCTTGACACATCATTGCTTGCTGAGAGGCAGATTATAGTGCAGGGCACTGGGAAGCAAGCTGTGACTGACAGTCACAGGCTGTTTCCAAAGTCAGTCCTAGGCCAGTGCTACCCCATGCTGCTTAGTATATGTGACTAAATCATGAATAAGCTATAATTATCAATAGTTTGTAATGCTCTGTTTTTCTATGCTGCATGTTTGTACATTTTATTTTTATGCCAAGTACCTCTAAATTATACTTTTTGATAAATGTTAGCAATAATGTATTCTATGTGTTTTCATACTTAGTTCCCTCTATGATTTTTTTTAAATATTTGACATACAGTAAACTCTTAACATATCTGGCAGCCCCAGGACCAGGATGTTGCCAGATATTCAAAAATTCTGGATAACAGAGATGTATACATAGCAATGCACAACACTAAAGAAAAACAAGATTAAATATGAAGAAGCAAATAAAAATGTATGCAGAGTACTTTATTTGCCAACAATCACAGTATTGTACACTGTAAACTTATACTGTATTTGCATTTACTTTCAGTATACTGTACTTATGGAAAACATAACTAAAATTTATTTATGGTTAAAATGCCAGTTATTTGAGAATTCCGGATGATAGAATGCCAGTTAAGACAGAGTTTACTGTAGTCTGAATCCTTGACAAGAATGCATACTGGTAATTGTTTCAAAAGTTGAACATTAAGGCTGGGTCTACACGTGCCCCTTCCTTTCAAAAGGGGCATGTTAATGAGCAGGTTCGAAATATGCTAATGAGGTGCTGCAGTGAATATGCAGCACCTCATTAGCATAATGGCGGCTGCGGCGATTCGAAAGTGTGGCTTTTTGAATCGCGCGCCGCACGTGGAGATGAGACCTTCCGAAAGGACCCCCCCAGTTTTTGAAAGCCCTTCTTCCTATCTGGTGATTGGAAGAAGGGCTTTCGAAAACTGGGGGGATCCTTTTGGAAGGTCCCGTCTCCATGGGCAGCGCACGATTTGAAAAGCCGCACTTTCGAATTGCCGCGGCTGCCATTATGCTAATCAGGTGCTGCATATTCATTGCAGCGCCTCATTAGCATATTTTGAACCTGCTCATTAACATGCCCCTTTCGAAAGGAAGGGGCATGTGTAGACCCAGCCTAAAAGAAAAGGCTCCAACATGGAGTCAAGGAATATTCAGTATATAATTCATGAACTATGAAAATCTTTTTAACTGATAATTTAAGTACTGTAGGCAAGCCTTCTGTCTGAAATACAGAGGATGTTATTGATCCTCCGTGTCAAATATACCAAAATATAGCCATCACACTGCAACAGTAATAGACTCCAATTTAAACTTTGCTTCTACAGGATTAACTCTCCAGCTCCAATACATTTGTTTCTTTTTACTAATCAAAAGTAGTAATCTTTTCCAAAGGCCATTCCTAAAAACACTGACCTAAAAAATACACTGAAAATTCTCAGAGTCAAATTTAAAAATTTACAACTGATCGCTGAACATAACCTCTCCTTTTAAAGTGAACATGTATATTCGTTTATAGTGTTACGAATGAAAATCCACCCTTGATTCTATTTGTACTCCTCCATTTTAGCAATAGACTATGTCTATACTACAGTGTTAAGATGATTCAAGTTATGTTCAAAATCCTCCACCATTCCAATTAAACTGCCGGTGCGTGTCCACACAATGCTCCTTGTGATGAGACAGCATGTCCACAGGTTGTGCTCTTGTATTGATAAACAGTTCAGGTCACCTTTGGGTACATATCCCACCATATAACTTGCCACCATATGCTGCTGGCTGCTCTGGGAAGAGATACGAGGCTCAGCATCCCATCAATCAGTTTTCTTTGTCCCATCCTTCCAGGGGTTTCCTATGATGTTTTGTACTGCTTTTCAACAGCCCCTGCAAATTGTGTGTCCTCCAGCTCTGCCTGAAAGCATAGATTCTGCACTGATCTGAGTCTTGTGATCAGTGGTATGATCACAATGCAGCTGATCTTGCAGTATTTCATGAACTTGCATGATCTTTCATGATATTTCATGATACTTTATCTTTCATATTTCATGATACTGCTGATCTTGCAGCATTTCAGCTGATTTTTCAGTATTTCATTTCATCTGATAATGGCACTCTAGCATCCATCCAGCTGTGTGACGTGGAAAGAAAGAATTCAAGATTGATGCTGACATTCATGGAGCAACTGCATGTGCACTGGGCTTGGCAAATAAGCACAGTGATGGGATCATATTGTGATACAGGTAGGAGATGAAAAGCAGTGAGTGAAGAACTTTTAGATATAAAATAGCCATCTTCCTGGAGTTTTGGCCTAGGACCTTGCAAGCACTGTGGAGTGGGAGTCTGGGGATGGCACAGAAGGCTGTTTCTGAATAGGCTGCCGGAGGAGGTGAGCATCACTGTTACACTGCAGTAGAATCTGGGACCTCAGAATGTCTGTTTCTTCTCTGAGCAGCTGTATCATCCACTTCTGTCCCTATTTCCTCTCCTTGTACATTCTGAGTTTTCCATTGTTAGCCTTTCTCAGAACTCCCTACTCGCTATGAGCAGCATCAGACGATTGCTGCAACTCCCTCAACATGTTTTCCTCACTCCTCATGGCTCATCTCTTTATCAGACAGAGCCACTGAGTTGGTGCACAGGAGAAGACTCTTAAGGCAGCATCTCTTGAAGCCAAAGAAACAATAGACAGGGACAGCATTGTAGGTGCACTCATAGCCTTGAGTCAAACAAGTTACATACATTACCTTTTCACTTTCCCTTGGCAAGTACACAGCATGTAGAGAACCCTAATCATGATGAATTGGAAACAAGGCAGAGGAAGTCAGATGAGACAGAGATTGAGGGCTGTGGAGGGAGATCGCTACAAGCTCCTAGTGATGCTATTCTGCATACGGGCACTTATTTCCATAGGTGGGGAGTGACAGAAGCTGGTATCTCACTCCTGAGGGTAACAGAGGATGCTAGGGTGCAGCTTCTGCAGGCATCTGGCTGCAGACCAGGTCCATGTGTTACTCTGGTGCTTGCAGACATGCTGATTGGTGTGGCAAAGTTTCTTTCTGCAAGGGGAAGGAACAAAGCAGCTCTCCCACGTAATCTTCAGCAAATGATTGCAGAGTATCTCCATGAAAGTCTCCTAGCCATCAGCACAGAGGATTCTTATGAGTTTCCAATGTGCACCAACTTTTCCAGAAGACCTCTGTCAAGCAACACAGGAGAATGAGAGGCACACGCACTCCGTGATAATGTTGTTCATTTCTATCTCTCTTCTATCCTGGGGGAAAAAAACCAAAACAAACAGCTCTACCCCATTTCTCCCTGCAGTATCAAAGCACACTGAGTACTACTAGAGCTCCCCACTCCTGGACCAGGTGCACCAAAACTGGACTTCAGAGACTGGCTAGAGCCTCTGCAGTTAAAAATGGATTCTGGCTCACCATACCACTGGATGGTCTTGTCACCTATCCACCAACTCCACTTCCTTGTCCTCCACTTCATCCTCGGGGTTTGGTCTACTGGCCACTGACATGCAGCCCCTTGTAGAAGCAGCTCACCTTTGATGACACACTGGACCAATGATTGGTCTCACTTGCCTTCTGGTATGCCAGCCTCTGCTCCCTGATTTTGACATGGCACTGATGCGTGACGCTTGCATACACTTTCAGCTCCATGCCATCACGAATCTGCTCATAGACATCAAAGTTTCTACAAGTGGAGCAGAGCTGCAACTTCACAGCCTCCTCTCCCCACACACCTGACAGACCCAATAACTCTTGTGTACTCTAAGTAGGAGCACATTTGCTGCAGTGAGCCACCAAGCCCAACTGGGAAGATTCCCTGTGAGCTTTCCACCCAAAAAAAACCAAAAAGAGACGGGGCTTCCAGCAGGAGGACTTCCTTCTGGGAAAGCCCCAGGGGCCACACTTCTACACAGCTATTTTGAAGTCCGGAAGAGCTTCTTCCAAACTCCAAAAATGACCATATGCTAATTCAGCGCCAGAAATTTACATTCAGGCATCATTAGCATTTTCCAGTTCATTCATTAGAGTGCCGCTTCCGGAACAAGTGGCATGCATAGACATGACCATAGAGTTTAGGTCCATCAATACTTATTAGGTAGGATGGGTAGGAATGGTATCTCTAGCTTCTGTTTGTCAGAAGCTGGAAATGAATGACAGGACAGGGATCACGTGATTACCTGCTTTGCCCACTCCCTCTGGGACACCCAGAATTGGCCACTGTCAGAAGACAGCATACTGGGCTAGATGGTCTGACCCAGTATGGCTGTTTTTATGTTCTTACTTGAACAAACTACTGAAGTTGAAAGCAGGAACCACAATGCACTATGACAATACCGCACATAAGTTACCCTGGTTTGGTCAACTAAATACCTCCATTCTTCAAACGGATTAAAACTGGTGGCATATTTCTGCTCTGAATGTCAATTTTTTTCTTAGATTCATATCTTTATGAAACTTTCTGAGAGCGTATATGCGCGCGCGCGCACGCGCACACACACACACAGCTATCTGCTGCAGACACGGAGAAAATTGCCTAAACAGATCTACTGTGTCAGCTTCCACACTGGAGTTCCAAAAGCAAACATTGACCATTACAAACATTGACCATTATATCATGATTTTGTTGCTTATCAATTCCATCTGATTTTACAGAACAAACTGATGGAGTTCTCACAAAACATACTCAGTGTTCACAAGTTTAATGATTGCTTTGGCCAGCAAGAGTGGCCAAAGTTCAGTTTCACAAGTTGTAGCTGGGAGCAACAAATTATTCTCCTCACTGAAAGGCATAGTATCATCCACAATGATCTTTCTCCAGCACCCCTACAAATGAGAAAGAAAAGAAACATTAAGACTGTGCAATGGAAATAAGAAATAGAGCCAGTGCAGGAAATCTGTGTCCTCCAAAAATACTCCCACTGTAGCTGGATTTATACTACTGATGACTTTAATGAGTAGAGAAAGTAACACAGATTGCAATTTGAAACCCTAACAGGTACACAAAGCACCACAGATACTGAAGATCCTTGCTAATTTGTTAACGCTTATTTCCAATTCTGTTATTCACACAAATGTCTAATATAATGCCATGTTAAATCTTAGCCTCCTAGTTATTCCTAATGATTTGGATAAGGCTGTAATTTGGCACACTGTATTCACCTGAAAAACATGAAAAAAGCAGGCAAGATTTTAACTATAAGTACATATATGCCTATGTTTACATTTTAACATTTAGCACACACTGAGCTTGTTGACACTTTTCCCCAACTTTGAAGGGGGCATATTAATCGGGGCCATGGGCGATTACTAAGGAAGTGCTGCAGTGAATATGCAGCACTTCATTAAGCTAATTCTCCCCCACAGCAACTTCGACACGTCAAACTTGCATGCAGGCACTTTGAAGTTTGATGCTTCGCAGTTGCCGCGGGGAAGAATTGTAGATACTTCTCTGTTTTAACTGTCTTCTCATTGGAGTTTTTAAATATTGTCAAGTCATTTCATGTATGTCATATTAAGATCTGTTATATAGAAATGTATTTATATTTTGTAGAACAGTTCCTAGAAGTAGGTAAGGTAAAGACAAAACTCTCTGTACCCTTTCTTTTTGGATTGCTTAATTGATTGCCCTGTTGAGCGAGCGAAGTGTGAATGGAAAGGCGTGGGAGACCAACACCTCCAGGTATGGAGAAGGTAGATACAAGACCAGTGAGAAGAACAATGGAACCTGTGAAGTGGGCCCATTGAAGGAGGACTGGACACATGGACACCTTGGGAGTCACCAGCAAGTGCTGCCTTTGGAAGCACCACCCAAAAGAAGGTGCTAAATGCATATTCTTAGGACTGCTTTCCCAGATGACACATATGCATGAGATGGCTAACTTGTGGCAACCTGCCTGAAAGAGAGGACTGCATAAATTAAGGCATCTTGCACAAGCACCCTGGGTTTTGTCTTGTCATCACTGGAGCACCGATCTGAATTGGCAGAAGCCTGGCTCCACCTCTCCCCCATCTAACTCACCTGGCCAGTGCAGTTATGGGGAGCAACTATTGGTAACAGCAACAAGATAGGAGTGTGCATGCGTGCGTGCGTGCGTGTGTATGTATGAATGGGAATGGGATGTATCATATGCATATGATAAGTGTTGACTGCTATATGTGTATTGACAATAAATGCAGCATTTTGCCTTTTCCCCTGAAAAGATCCCATGCAGTACTTTTCAGTACAACAGAATTAGCCTAATGAAGTATTGCATATTCACCACAGCACTTCATTAGTAATCTCCCGTCATCCTGATTAACATGTCTCCTTCTAAGTTGGGGGCAAGTGTAGACCCAGCCACCCTGATTGATTTTGAAATATTGTTATTCTACTATATGCAAAAAGACTTGTTCAGAAAATGTGAGATTCATGGAATCTGTTTTCAGATATTCTACATTACCACCATTTAGTGCATAACTATTTCACTTCACATAACAAAATAACTGCAGATGAATAACCCCATTGTCTTAAAATGGGACCACTGATATGCCTAAAATTAAAGTATATAGGCTCAGACCTAAATCACTTAAGGTACAGAGAGGAGAAATGATGGTGACGTTCTATTGACCTTTACAAGGTACCTACTATGGTATCTGAATTATTTACAATATATCAGTTTTAAATTTGTTATGAATGAACATTTAAAAACTCTTCATGGTTTTGTAATCAGAACTACTCAAAAAAGGCATTTTTCAGTTTCAAACACTCACTTGTTGCCAACTAAAATAGCAATTATTATCTCCCTTTTTCATAATCTTTTCCAGTTCACAGGCTTATAATGTGAACTTCAGAATTTACAACTTCAATGTTAAGATGGCAAAAATGAAAACACACTAACCTCCCCATTGCAAAAACATATACAAGAGCATGTAACACTTCCCTCTCCCAAAATCAGCAGAGGCCGTGTCTACACGTGCCCCAAACTTCGAAATGGCCACGCAAATGGCCATTTCGAAGTTTACTAATGAAGCGCTGAAATGCATATTCAGCGCTTCATTAGCATACGGGTGGCCGCGGCGCTTCGAAATTGACGCGGCTCGCCACCGCGCGCCTCGTCCAGACGGGGCTCCTTTTCGAAAGGACTCTGGCTACTTCGAAGTCCCCTTATTCCTATGAGCTCATGGGAATAAGGGGACTTCGAAGTAGGTGGGGTCCTTTCGAAAAGGAGCCCTGTCTGGACGAGACGCGCGGCTGCAAGCCGCGTCAATTTCGAAGCGCCGCAGCCGCCCGCATTCTAATGAAGTGCTGAATATGCATTTGAGCACTTCATTAGTAAACTTCAAAATGGCCATTTGCGTGACCATTTCGAAGTTTGGGGCACGTGTAGATGTAGCCATAATGTAGCAAAACTGCACATGGGGCATGCAAAATTCTACCACTACCATTTTATAAAATATGTGAGGGAGGTGTTGGCAGAGCAGGTTTTCCCAACATTTGTCCCTGTATGAATGGGTCAAATGTTGGGAAAACCTCTCCCAACAGAACCATCATCAGGAAATGTATGCAAATGCTTTGTACAATTTGTGTATCTTTTCCTGACAGGTCTCTCAAATCTAGACATAGCCTGAGAAAATGGGAGATTATAGACAGAGCCCAGAAAATGTTTATGTGAAAGAATAAGATTTCAAGGACCCATATGATAAAACTGCAGTGATTCCCATACTAAAGTTCACAGATCACTGATGTTTGCAGAGCTCTTGCTGGCTTATTTCCACAAAGAAGAGCCTCTATACACCTGTATAACTGGCTGGAGAGAAGGTGCAGAAGACAGCCACTGATGGGCACCAATGTGTCTCCTCAGGGTAAGAGCTTCTTACAATGTTTCCATGGAAGAAATGAGCCTGCCCCAAAAGCAGAGGCTCAAAATCACTTCGAATGTGAATTCATTCTCAAGATCTTTGAACCCACTGGGCAGAAGCTGCAGAAAGCTCTGCCCTTTATAATGATGGAAACAAATTCACCACATCAAGACAAGACAAGTGTGTTCTTAGTTAAA
The DNA here is from genome assembly GCF_033958435.1 of Carettochelys insculpta. NCBI lineage: Eukaryota > Metazoa > Chordata > Testudines > Carettochelyidae > Carettochelys > Carettochelys insculpta. The sequence continues at coordinate 97,661,811 of NC_134139.1, forward strand.
CTAATTTTTAGTTAAAAATCACTTGTAGCAAGACTACATTATTAAGAGGTGGCACTGTTAAATGAATTAACAATGTTTTTTGTATTTTTTTTAGATTGGATATAATTTATATGCTTTAGTTTAGTTTGATAGATTTGTTAAATGTGAATTCAGTATGATGGTGCCCTTTGCTATATAACTGGGGCTCCCACCATTTCTTAAGATTTTAGAAGACAGGCTCTAAGAAAAGAGTTTAAACAAATGATATGTAAATCAAGCAGCTATAATACACAAAGAATATCTGATGATGGCCATAACTGATTTTTAAGTTTCTCAAGTTCATTTCTGAAAACCAAAGAACTTACTGAATGGCAGATCGTTACTTGTTCAAACAATAAGATGTAAATTAGTTTCCTTTCTCAAGAAGCAGTTAAGCCAAATATTTCATAAAGCAAGCAGTACAAGCTAATGAGCAAATAAAAAGGCATGTTTGTCTACTTATTCTTCTCCACAGTTTAAGGACGCAGTACCTCTGTAAGTAATTCTTCAGACCAAAACACTCACCAAGCATACCTTTAATAGTTAAAACAACGTAACTGCAGTTTGATTTTTCTTTTCCTTTCAGATGTCATTTGATTTTTTCCCCCTTGACTGATTTTTGCTTTCATATAGTTAGTAAACCTCCAAATCCATATTGTAATTATTCTGCATTGACAACAGCCTTTTTTAAGCCTAGTTGTATATTATTTAAAAATGTACATTGTGGGAGGAGTGGGGAACTGGAGACAAAGGGCAAGTAACTCCAAAGGAGTATGAATTCAAATTCAGAAACAGAAATCCTTATGAGACAGAGAACGGAAATGAACCAGCAAGTTCAGTTCAGGGTAACACAACAGTCTTCTTGGGGTCAGAATTTTATTTGCTAGAGAAGGGAGAAGGACATTATTGTCAGAAATAAGCTCAATGGTGCTACTATTTTGCAGTTATGTTGAATGAGTACATTCTATATCAGCTCTTAAAATTTAAGAGGATGCCCTGTGAGAAATGAATATGAGCATAGGTGCTGCGTGGGGGTGCAGAGGGCACCACAGGCACCCCTAGTGTCACTCCCTCACACTCACTGTGAGCACTGTGCCTCTTCCAATGAGTACAGGGGCAGTCCTGCCTCTCCCTTACAGTGGCACAACCCAAAAGCGCTATTCCCAGGCCATGCTGCTGCAAGGGAGGGGAGACTGGCCCACACTCACTGGAACCAGTGTGGTGCTTCCACAGGAAGAGGTAAGCAGGGGCGGAGAGAGAGAGTGGGGTGTGGGTGGAGGGGTATAGGCAGGGTAGGGGTGGAGCATGGCTGGAGCAGGGGCACTTGGCCAGTGCTATCCCTGCAATCTTCACACTGGTTGCTTCTCAGTATGAGAGACACACTCCTCCTGCCACAGAATTCCTACCTAAACTTTCCCTGACGAGTACAACTTCTGATTGCAGAGAACTGGATCCAGAACCACAAAACAGGGACAGGAGTTCTACTGCAACAACACAGGGTGAAGCAGGCTTGCCAATGGGACAGTGGATGAGGGGGAAGGGCAATTGCCCAGGGGCCTGGGAGATTTAAAAGGTTCCAGGGGCCCCCAGCAATGCAGCAGGACTAAAGGCAGGTTTCCTGACTACCCTTGCTCTGTGCTGCTACTGGAAGTGGTGAGCAGCATGTCCCTGGGACCCCTAGGAGTGGGTCTCGGTGTACTGCCATTGCCATGAGCACCAAATCCACAACTCCCATTAGTTACAAACTGCAGCCAGTAGTGAGCAATGGCACGTGAAGACCCCTTGGACCCATCACCCAGGAGCTGCTGCCAGAGGGATGTGCTGGTTACTTTTGGGAGCCACCTGAGGTAAATGCTGACCCCAGCACCCTCTCCCATACCATAATCCCCTGCCCTATCCCGATGAAAGTGAGTGAGGATGGTGGATAGCAAACAACATAGGGAGGGGGGCCTTGGAAAAGGGTGGCACAGGGGTATGGCCTTGGGGAAGGGGTAGTTCAAGGGTCTTTTGGTTTGTGCAATTTAACAGTTTGCAACCCTACTGGGCAGGCACACATCAGCCCTGCCCATGCCACACAAGCACAGCCAGCAGTGCAGCCAGCAGCTCCCTGGGTACCAGCCAGTGCAGATGCAGCAGTGCCCAAACGTCAGGTGGGCCACATCCACATGGGCACAACTTGCACATGTGTGGAGGCCCATAAGCAGTACTGCCCTGGGTCCAGGCATGGAGGTGTCAGAATTTGATTGATTATTACAGTCTCAGAGGAGTAGTCATGTTAGTCTGCAGCTTCACAAAAAACAAGTGGTCCTACAGCACCTTAAAGACTAACAAATTTATTTATTTATTTATTTGTTATTATTATTTAATAAATACATTTGTTACTCTTTGAGATGCTGCAGAACTGTTTGTTTATTGGTTATTATAGTTATTGCTGAATAGACTTAGTTGTGATATACTAAGTAGAACAAAGAGAGATGCCAATCTCCTAGGCTGTGTCTACACTTGCATTCCGCTTTCGAAAGAGGAATGCAAATGAGGGAAATTGAAAATGCAAATTAGGTGCAGATTTGCATATCTGATGCCTCATTTGCATAAAGGGACAAAATGTTCTTTCAAAGATGGGATTTACTTTCAAAAGGGCCACGTCTACACTGCTCCTCTTCTTTTGAAAGAATATGCAAATGAGGTGCCAGATATGTAAATCTGCACCTCATTTGAATTTTTATTTTGCTCACTTGCATGCCTCTTTCAAAAAAGGAATGCAAGTGTAGACACAGCCCTAGAGACAATATGATGTCTCACTGAAATAGCCTACAGTAAATGCCAGCCCCTCTTTCTCCTCACATCTCTTTCTACTTTCCCCACTCCAATCTTCCCGACTGCTCTCTCCCACATTTCCCCTCTGCATGTCCTCTTCAATCTCCCTCCCGAGAGGTCCCCACTTTTCCTGAAGTAGTGGAAGACTCTGCAAAGACAGAAGAGGATGCAAGGAAAAGGGAACTTCAGTGACAGAATATAAGTAAGTGATTAAAACACACACAACTCAGGAAATGACAGTTAAAGTAGCCTATGCAACTTTAACTGTGCAGAAGTGTTACAATACAGTCATTTACTACACACTACTTTTCCCCACAGAGGCCTCGCATCATTTATCCACAACAGACAGCACTCTCACTTCCAGATTATACAAGTAAAATCATGCTCCCTGGTCTCCTGCAACTAACATAAGAGGTAGAAAGCAACTCCTGGCTCCCTTGCATGGGTTATTAGCTTTACAAGTCAGTGAATGGGAAAGGGGCTGCCTGCACAAACCTGCTAATTCACCTCCCAGGCAAGTGGATGGAGATGAGACTTGGATCACCTCTTTCCCCGCTCACAGCCCCAAACAACCTGGTAAATGGCACTATCAGTGGCAGACTACTATCCCAATGGAGCAAGGAGACAACTAGGGCATAAAACGTGACTCTCAGAAAAAACAAAAGTTACAATTTGTTCCCACAGCTACATCTTGGGATGTTCAGCTGTCCACCATCTCTGACACAACGAAAATATCATGAAGATACTATTCAGCACTATATTATATTTTGTCAGCATAGCAACTACGATTGTGAATGAACTGACACTTTCATTGTTTAGCCTTATTTTAGTTTCCCATACATTTCTTTTGAAATAGCCTCACAAAAGGTAATCTTATGTTCAGACTGATCCTTCAAGCAAATCTCTTTAGAAAGATTCCTAAAAATCTACAAACTTATTTCTGAGTTAATCCAACTTGAACAGAACTCCAATTTAAAAGTTCACCAGGGGCTTCTACTGAATGGAAAAATGTGTGCTTTTCCTAACTAGAATTTCCAAATATTAAACTAACAAAGTTGGGGATACTTTAAAATAAAATGAACAGGCATAAGGTTTTGTTTTCCATTGCTTAAAAAAAAAAGTGCACCAAATCACAATGCTGCAGTAAAAAGCTCCCTTCATCTTTGTTTGTATTCATCTTCATTTCAAGAATCAGAAGGGACTATAAACATTTTGATAGGATGAAAGAAAAGAGAATACAAACTTTCTTTTTTACTTTTCTGTACTGGAAATTTAGACAACACGACAATTAAGGCAAGAGTATAACATTGAGCTCTGATGAGTGATTTTGCAAGGGTTATGGAATATATTTGTGTAATTTTAATTGTTTCTATTTCTACAGATTTTTGAAAGAACCCTGGGTCATGTAGTTGCTAAGTAACAAATAATGTACATTGCAAGGTTTGTTCAACCATTTATGTTCAGCCATAAATCCCAGTCAATTCTCTCTTGCTAAGGTGCATACCAGCTGCTATCCTCATCCAGATGTCTGATTTGGTAGCCACAGAATCCCAGTTTCTTTGGTTTGAAGTTCTCATCACTGGCAAGTCTTTCAGACTCTGAAACACATGCATTAACATATCTCTTTGGCTGTGTCTACACCTGGCAAAAATTTCGAAAGGGCCATGCTAATGGCCAAATCAGAGCATACTAATGAGGTGCTGAAATGAATATCCAGTGCCGCACTAGTATGCTGCCAGCCACAGCACTTCAAAAGTTCCATGTTCAGATCGCGCACGGCTCGTCTACACGAGGCCCTTTTTGAAAGGACCCTGCAAATGTCAAAATTCCCTTATTCCTATCAGCTGACATTAGTATTCTCCAATTTGGCCATTAGCATGGCCCTTTTGAAATTTTGGCCAATTTTGGCTAATGAGGTGCTGAATATGTATTTGCATGGCCATTTCAAAGATTTGGGCTACTGTAGATGTAGCCAATGAGAAATACTGGAGAAATGCTGATTAGAACAAGCATCTCAAATTCTGGGTGGGACATCCTTCCTTCCAACTGAAGAAAAGAAGGGCAGTCAGAAAAATAAAGTCTAAGACTGATAGGTCAGGCATCTAGAGTCCTAGTCTGACTCTGAGCTGACAAGAAGAAATTAAGAATATGGCCAGTTTGATAACAACTTACTGCACTTTTTTCAGGTGAAGCCAGACTCGACCATGGAAGACAAGCATATGAAACAGCCTTTTAAAATAACACTGACAAATATTAACCAAAAACCAACCACTCAGTTTTTAAATTGTTCACAGCCTCATCTGTTCCCAGAATCAAAGTATTTCTGGAAGATGGTAGCTTCAACTATGGACAAAATATTCCTCTCCTTCACTGTGAGAAGCAACAGCCTTCATTCCAACTCCAGCCAAGGAAGGACAGAAGAATATGATTTCCAAATGCAGAGTCTTGGGTTATGAAATATCCTTAAGAATGCACATGTGCATGCTGTTGTGCTGAGGCTCAGCATGATCATGGAAATCCTTGCGACAGGAAAATCTTCCAAGTGCCATGCTGGCTTTGGGGTGATTTGTGGAAGACTGGTTTTGCATAAGTAGCTTTCTCTTCTCCTTGTCTTGTTCTGCCAAGACTGCAACCTTATTTTTATTCTGAAAACCTTGTTCTGTAGGGTTTGCTGCCATCTTGCTACTTTTTGTAGTAATTTTACCAAATTACAGTTAGAACTCACAACCTAATGCAAATCCATCTTCCTCATGCCCCGCAAAGCTGGCCGCATGCAAACACTGGCTGCAGGGCTGGATCTTCCTCCCTGCCTGATATGTTGGACTCCCCCAGAACAGGAGAACTCACCACACACCCTCTTTTTTAGAAGTAGTAGAATAGTGTTGTTTCATTCCCTTTGAATTTATAAGTGGCTTATTCTGAAATATAATGCAGTACATTCTCTGATTTAAAGAAATTAGCTATTAGTATTATTTAACCAGTATTTTCCCAGAAATTTGCGTTTTTATTGTTAATATTATTATTCGTTTATTTTTTGGCTTATGGTTTTTTCCCATTGATTTTCTGTTAATAAATGTTGCACCAGTGACCTACCATAGATGAAGTTTAAAATCAATGCCTATATATATTTTTATCACCTTTTTGAGGATAACAGATAAATGTGCATGTTTAAGTGCATACTGTTAAAAATGTGCACCCACAAGTTGTATAGTGTAGCCCACACAAATCTTCTATTTAGTCCACCTCAGTTCCCCTCCTCTCTCACTGGGAAGAAGATGGTGCGAACTCTGATTATGTAGTACTGGTGGGTCTGCTGGGGTACAGAAAAAAAAACAGTGGCCTAATACGTTAAAGAATTTGCAAAAAGCAATAGAAGCCTTGTAGCATAACATGCTAGCTGAATGATGTCCCAAGCTCAAATAGTCAGATACTTTATCCAATAAAGTCTACACTTACGAAAAACTTCAAAACGGCCATGCTAATGGTCAAACTGAAGAATATTAATGAGGCACTGAAATGAATATTCAGAGCCTTATTAGCATGCCGCTGGCTGTGGCACTTCAAAAGTGCTGCGGTTTACTCGCCCGCGGTTCGCCTACACAAAAGTCCTTTTTGAAAGGCCCCTGCCAACGTTAGCTGATAAGAATAAGGGGATTTCGATGTTGGCAGAGGCCTTTCAAAAAGGACCCCCAAGTAGACAAGCTGTGGGCAAGTGAACTGCAGCACTTTCGAAGTGCTGTGGCCAGCAGCATGCTAATGAGGCACTGAATATTCATTTCAGCACCTCATTAGTATTCTTTGATTTGGCCATTAGCATGGCCATTTCAAAGTTTTTTGTAAGTGTAGACATGGCCAAAATGAGAAACGTTATGAGCAGTAGTGTGCAAATCTCTGCAGGTTGGAGAGCTACTGTAATGGGGCCAGTGAGGGAAGGCAGAAGAGGCATTAAAGAGTAAACTAACTTGGAAGTTGGGAGCTTATATTATTAAAACAGGGTTCTTTTCCAAGTTGAAACTTTAACAGCAAAACATTTCCCAATCCAGAGCTATTAACAACATAAAGAAATGACTGTATATGGAAGGGCCTAACAAGCAACTGTTATTTAGATGGAGGTTTATTTCTGTCCTCCAGCAGAGAAGCATTTATAATCATAACAAACAAAAGAACCATTTTTGTTTGGCATGAAGCCAATCCAATCCCATCCTCTCTTGGATCCTAACCTGCTTTGTCCTCCCCTCTTTCCCTCTCTATTTATTAATTGCTCTACTCCCTTTACCTCTATTCTCTGTATTCACTGCTTCAGTACTGTTATTTCATGCATCTGAAAGGAACATTCACTTGGGCATATTTCTCGCTGTTTCCCCTGTCCCTCTCTATAATGGGATTCAGGCATCCCCAAACACTGCACCCCATCCTCAGCCAGAAGTGATTCTCACTTAGCAGGTAGAAAATTTTCAGGAAGAAGAGGCCTCCGGAAGGAGGACTTCCTTCTGGAAGATTCCCCCAGGGCCACATTTCTACACGCTGTTTTGGAGTCCGGAAGAGCGTCTTCCGGACTCTAAATCATGTGACCTTATGCTAATGAGGCACCAGGAGTTTACATCCACACCTCATTAGCATATTTTGGGCTGTTTATTAGCATGCTACTTTTGGAGACGGTGACATGTGTAGAAACGGCTGTTGTTCAGGGACAGAGGTACTACTTGCTAGCTTACATTACAGACAGCAGGGGGCCATCCCCAGCCTGTGTGAGCTGCTCAGCCTGTCACTCTCACACATCCCTCACTACATCACACTATCTCGCTTCCATCCTCCCTTTTACCTTTAAGCTTATTGAGTGGTCTATTCCCTGGGCCTTTACTTCTTTCAGCTCCCACCTTGATCTTTCTCAGCCCTATATACTATAGTAAAACTCTTCTTGCAAGAGTTACTAGTATTCTGTTCCTTGCCAAATCTAAGGCTGCACCTACACTACAGCCATGTCTACACGTGCACGCTACTTCGAAGTAGCGGCACTAACTTCGAAATAGCGCCCGTCACAGCTACACGTGTCGGGCGCTATTTCGAAGTTAACATCGACGTTAGGCGGCGAGACATCAAAGCCGCTAACCCCATGAGGGGATAGGAATAGCGCCCTACTTCGACGTTCAACGTCTAAGTAGGGACCGTGTAGTCATTGCACGTCCCGCAACATCGAAATTGCGGGGTCCGCCATGGCGGCCATCAGCTGAGGGGTTGAGAGACGCTCTCTCTCCAGCCCCTGTGGGGCTCTATGGTCATCGTGTGCAGCAGCCCTTAGCCCAGGGCTTCTGGCTGCTGCTGCCGCAGCTGGGGATCCATGCTGCATGCACAGGGTCTGCAACCAGTTGTCGGCTCTGTGGATCTTGTGTTGTTTAGTGCAACTGTGTCTGGGAGGGGCCCTTTAAGGGAGTGGCTCGCTGTTGAGTCCACCCTGTGACCCTGTCTGCAGCTGTGCCTGGCACCCTTATTTCGATGTGTGCTACTTTGGCGTGTAGACGTTCCGTTGCTGCGCCTATTTCGATGTGGTGCTGCGCAACGTCGAAGTTGAGCATCGATGTTGCCAGCCCTGGAGGACGTGTAGACGGTATTCATCGAAATAGGCTATTTCGATGTCGCTACATCGAAATAAGCTACTTCGAAGTAGGCTTCACATGTAGACGTAGCCTACGAGACAGAATTGAATTTAATTCAGTTAGCTCGAATTTACCACAGAACTGTCTTCACTGTAAAGATCATTAGCTTGATTTTGGGCGCACTAATCTTGAGATTACAAAATCGCAGTTACCTGATGGGTAACCATTAAGCTTAAATTCAGAAGTTCAATTAAAGGCAAGTGTGGAAGTGCCATGTCTTAAAAGCGAATTTATTAGCCTCCAGAGGTGTCCTGTATGTAATTCATAACGTCCCCCTTGGTGCTCCACTCTGACCGCTGCTCTCCAGTAACAGGCAGAGCCTGAATTTCCAAGCAGGAGCAGCGAGCCATTAGCTGTTTTCTCATGTTAATATGAGAGTCTGAGAAATGGCTTCTTTCTTTCTACACTGTTAGTGGTATGCGTGCATCTACCCATTCAAATAATCCCTGCAGGGAGTTTGCAGCTCTGTCTGTACACTTGCTATTTTTTTCTGCACTGCCTGGCGCCAGACCATGCCCCACAGTGCCATATGTCAACAAGGCTGTACTGGGGGTAGTGCTTGCACAACATGCCGAGAAACTTATTCTCAGTGGTTTACATTTGTGTGTGAGCCCCCTTTCCTTTCCCACAGGCACCACACAGTCTGGGTCTTTCCTGCGCTCAGCCACATCACGTGGGTAGCCCCCAGTCCAATCCAATAAAAGGATGTGCCTGCCGTTCGGTGCTGACAATGCTGCCAGCCGCAAGGGAAAGGGGCTTTGCTGCTGGTGTGGGGAAGTCTCCCCCAGCAGTTGAGATACTGGGGGCTTTGCTGCCACCGAGAGGAAGTCTCCATCAGTGGTTAAGGTACTGGGGGCTTTGCAGCCACATGGCCACCAGCCCTGCTCCCATGGCTCCAGCCAAGACAGCCAGCTGCCCTGGCTCTGTGGCAACCAGTCCAACTCTGCTGGCCCTGGCTGGATGGGAGCAGATGCTGATTAATTGAATGTACTATTTATTCAAATTCCAGACAACACAGTTTCGCTGTATCTTCAATTTTAGTGAAATATCTATTGAAATCTAACATGTAAAGTTGGGATTTTAACCTTCATTCAGCCCTAGTAAAGTCTGAAGTAGTTATTACTTTTTTAAATGTAAATGAGTCCAAACAGCTGTTTAAAAATAATAAAGTGAACTTAGACAAAATCCTTGCACTTAATCATAATACACAGGAAGTTTGGTCTAGTTTAGTCTAAATTTATTGCAAATTTGCATTGAATTTCAATATAAAACCATTCAAACCATAAGAGCAGAAAATATTAGCATGGTGTCTCATAGATTTAATTACTTCCTTTAAAATTCCAGCTTACTTTTTGTGCTGAATGAAAATTTCCACTCAGCTGCCCATGTGTGATGGTAAGATGTTAGGGTGGGGGTGGGGTGTTTTTTTTTTTAATTAACACTGGATCTCTGAACTGTGCTCAGATAAAAAAGTGTAGTGTGTTACATCAATTTTGAAAAAGAAACTCCATTAACTCGGCAAAATTAAAATAACATTTCACCCACACCATCAAATGGCACAGCTGCACCACAGAAATTAAAACGTTTTTGAAGTAGCCTTTTTCAATTTCATGTTTCTACTCTAAACTGTTGAGGTATAGCAATGTTCAAAATGGATCTCTCTCTTTTTTTTTTACTTTATTAAAACACCCCACACCATTTTAATCACTCTTCTTGTAGCAGTGAATGACAATCACTTTTCCTCAAATTCCTCCTGAAGTTTGAGTAAAAATGAAAGTTTCAGTCTGAAAGCAAAAAGGACATGAAAAGCCTTTTAAGCAGATACAACAGTAGCTACACACTTCTTCTCCATTGTATACACAACCAGCAGATAATATTCACTTTTCAGTAGTATCTAGATAAGTAATAATATATTCCACAGAGTGAGTTTCTAATGGATTACTGGTAATGACCTATAATTCCATAACTCTTAAATTGTAAAAATATATGAAAAAATAAATTTTAATTTTTCATCTTATTGATAGTTTACAAATTTTACAACTACTAAATATCTGCCAACCAAGTGAAATATTCATCCTGACAATTAAAGATAAATGGCATAAATATACAAAGAAATAACATTTTATATATATTTTATGTAACTGAAAGCAGTCACTTACCATCCAGTAAAGCTTCACCACATATTTTCCATAGCTATTGTACAGTGGCATGTGTCCTTTAATAGCCTTGCATAAGGCATATATGTGCTCCCATGGCTTCCATGAGAGTACAGGTATTTCATTTGTGTTGGTTTTACCCTCGTTTGTTGAAACATTCACATTATATATCCTCCAGACTGCACAAATTTCACTTATTATCCATCTCATCATCTGAAAACACATATTTTTGAGTTATCTTTTTATATTGAACATTTTAAGAAAAAAATCAAATGAAGTTAAATTATATTAGACAATGCAAACCAATTTCAAGTGTTAACTGAAAAGCACATCTCAAGAAATGGCAACGAAGAGTCCTGTGGCACCTTATAGACTAATAGAAAAGTTTTGAGCATGAGCTTTTGTGAGCAAAGACTCACTTCATCAGATGCTGGTCATGGAAATCTGCAGGGCCAGGTATAAATAAGCCAGAGCAAGGCTGGGGATAACAAGGTTAGCTCAGTCAGGAAGGATGAGGCTTACTACCGGCTGTTGATCTGGAGGTGTGAACACCAAGGGAGGGGAAGCTGCTTCTGTATTTGGTTTCTCTCTTGGGCTTGTCCTGTAGTAAGAGGCTTTGTGGCACACGTCTGGCTCTGTTGATCTGTTTTTTCACTTCCTCAGGTGGGTATTGCAGTTTCAAGAATGCTTGGTAGAGATCCTGTAGGTGTTTGTCTCTGTCGGAGGGGTTGGAGCAAATGCAGTTATATATCTTAGTGCTTGGCTGTTGACCAGGCATGTCCAACCCGCGGCCCTGGACAGCTAGTAATGCGGCCCCACAAGATCATAAACTTTTAACATTATTATGTGATTTATATACATTAACTATATTATATATTTTATATGTGGCCCAAGACAATTCCTCTTCACTCAATGCGGCCCAGGCAAGCCAAAAGGTTGGACACCCATGCTGTAGACAATGGACCGTGTGGTGTGTCTGGGATGGAAGCTGGAGGCATGAAGGTAGGCGTAGCAGTCAGTGGGTTTACGGTACAGGGCGGTATTGATGTGACCATTGCGTATTAGCACCATGGTGTCCAGGAAGTGGATCTCCTGTGTAGACGGTTCCAGGCTGAGGTTGATGTTGGGGTGAAAGTTGTTGAAGTCCTGGTGAAATTCCTCCAGAGTCTCCTTCCCATGGGTCCAGATGATGAAGATGTCATCAATGTAGCGTAAACAGAGACAGGGTGTTAGTGGATGAGAGCTAAGGAAGCGCTGTTCCAGGTCAGCCATGAAAATATTGGCATATTGAGGGGCCATGCGGGTACCCATAGCTGTGCCAACAGAACGCCACTAGCCATCACCTACAGTCCTCAGCTAAAACCTCTACAGTGCATCATCAGGGATTTACAACCCATCCTGGACAATGATCCCCCACTTTCACAGGCCTTGGGAGGCAGACCAGTCCTTGCCCACAGACAACCTGTCAACCTGAAGCAAATCCTAACCAGCAACTATACACCGGACCACAGTCACTCTAACTCAGGGACCCATCCATGCAACAAACCTCGTTGCTAGCTCTGCCCACATATCTACACCAGCAACACCATTACAGGACCTAACCAGATCAGCCACGCCATCGTGGGTTCATTCAGCTGCACATCTACCAATATAATTTATGCCATCATGTGCCAGCAATGCCCCATCTGCTATATACATCGGACAAACTGGACAGTCTCTATGTAAAAGAATAAACGCACACAAATCAGATATCAGAAATGGCAATATACAAAAACCTGTAGGAGAGCACCTCACTCTCCCAGGCCACACAGTAGCAGACTTAAAAGTAGCTATCCTACAGCAAAAAAATTTCAAGACCAGACTCCAAAGAGAAATTGCTGAGCTACAATTCATCTGCAAATTCGACACCCTCAGCTCATGATTAAACAAAGACTGTGAATGGCTGGCTGAATACAAAAGCAGCTTCCCCTCCCTTGGTGTTCACACCTCCAGATCAACTGCTGGTAGTAAGCCTCATCCTTCCTGACTGACCTATCCTTGTTATCCCCAGCCTTGCTCTGGCTTATTTATACCTGGCCCTGCACATATCCATGACCAGCATCTGATGAAGTGAGTCTTTGCTCACGAAAGCTCATATGTATATATACACGGATCCACAAAGCTTTATGAAAAAGGGAACTGCCAGTAGACATCATATTAATTAAGGCATGCAATCAACAGCATATCTCAAGCCGTGATTGTGTTGTTTCAATAATGGCATGGGTGGGAACCTGCAAAATGAAACCAGCATGATATTATGATAAGACTGCAAACAAGAAACTAGCCTTACTTTGTACATAGTAGGATACATTAATTATGGTGCACTAATTATGGTGCATTCCGGAGGGTGGAGGGGTTGCTGCAGTTTGTTTGTTTTTTAAGAAAAGAACATTCCTATAATCAGATATTTTCTCAAGATATGAAATAGCCACTTCACTAACCAGTCATGAGAGAATATAATGAGAGATACAAGAACTGATACTAATCACAGGAGAAGTAAGACTTCAAACTTTTTTTGGACATCTGTATGCTGACCGATGAGCAGGTAATGGATTAGAGTTCACTAAGGATCATAAGTCTACACTTCACCTTTAATGGTAAGGAAAGTCTTCCTTATTATGAAAGACAAGTCTCTTGTTATGTATTTAAAGATTAACTGATTTACCAAGCTACACTCTCTTTTTCATTTATGTTATTTAAATACAAAATAAACAGTTCAAAATAAATATATTAAAGTTGGCTCTTTTATAAGACATCTTCCTTGCCCTAGAAAGATGTTCATCAATGTGCATAACGATACATGAAATATGTAACATTATTTAATGTATAAATTTCCATTTTATTAATATTTCAATTCCCGTGTTAGCCAAATTTAAAGTTACAGTAGTAGCTTTAGGTTTGATGTTCTACTTGCCTAATCCCAATTAGAGATAGACTCAAACAAAATTCCATGCTCTAGTTCCACATCCAACTTTACAGCTCAAGAGTTATCTTATAAAAATCAACCACTCTAACTCTGAAAAAGTTAACATTTGGACCCAAATTTCAAAGCTGCAAGTTCAGGAGTGTGTGGATCTCAGGCTACAGCTCAGGCCCATCTGCAATCAAAATCCAAACTTCTCAGCTCTTCTCTGAAAATAGAATTATAATGCTATCACCCCTTTATACTAGAAAAGATGATTTGGCAGTTTTCCCTGCTGATTCACATTTGCTCTTTTTAAGGAATTGAAGCATTCCAGATAATACATGGCAATTTCGTTACATGAGTAACTGCTTGCTAGAAGCTGAAATCACCAATTCATTTCATATACTTATTTCAAATTGTGCTTCAAACAGGCCCTGACATAACAGTCATTAAGCCGCAGAGCTTCTTCTGTTTGCAAGCCTAAACATTGTATTTTTACCTGTTTCACTAAAGAAAAAATTAATTACATTAAAGTATTATTTCAAAATAAATTATAAGAGTTTTATTCCCATTCTCCTTACCTCCTGCTCAAAATGTTAGTTATAAGATATGAAAAATAATATTAAAATGAATATTGCTTCTCTTTACTACAATGTGAAAAATAACTTACTTATGTTAAACATCTAAATATTTTCCAAAATAATCATGTTGCCATACTCTGGTCTTTAAAGAGCATGTATTTTACTTACATTTGTATCTAGCCTTTCTGACACACAGATTTGGAAGGTTCATATTAGCTGGTACCTAACTGCATTTCCACGCTTGGCCTTCTTTCTATACAATGACTGTTTTAAACTAAAATGATCAAATATTTTTCATCACTTTTGATTTCCATACTTCTTTTGGTGAGTGTACTTACCCTAAAGTTAAGCATCTTTACTTCCTTCTGTACATACTAGTTTCTTTTTAGCATTAAAATATATTAATTTTCATACAAGTATTAACAAATCTTACTCATAACCTGCACGCTTACTTTAAAAGAGCCCCCATTTGCATTGGTCAGCCTTTCACTCACTCCATATTTATTTCATTTCTATGAATAGTAATACTTCATTATTATAGCTGTTTGATTCTGAAATGAGAGCGTCTGTCACCCTCTACACACTTTCTCCCTCTCTCTCTCTCTATCTCTCAGGATTTACTATGCTTAATTTCTCCTGCTATGATCTATTTATGCTATTAATGCTGCGGGATAAGTGTTTAATATGACATGAGTTATCTTATTTACTACATACCTCACTACCAAGTAAGTGTTCATTTGCTGAAAAAAGGTCAAACCAGTTTTCATTTTTCACTATTACAGGAATCTGAAAGAAAAGAAGTTTTAGTTGAAAGCCTATGGCTATACTCATTGAAAAGAATAAAAGGTCCACAAAGAGTATGAAAGGGCAATATTGTGTAAATACTAGCAATGTCAGTTATCAGCTAAGAGGCAGGCAGACTTGCAAATTCCTTGACTGCTTCAATATTTCTTCACAGAAAAAAGTATCTTCAAAACACAAAAGTTACTCAGAATTCAAATTACTCATTGTTAAGTTGCATTGGGAATTTAATTAACAAATTATAATGGCAAAATATGTGTGTCAAATGGACAAACATTAATTGATTTGCTCCTTTCACTGTCCAACATTCACATATGACTTAAAGGACAACTGAAAAATTAATTTTAGGTGATCAGTTTAGGGCATAATGGTTTTTAGCTCTTTCATGACATAGCCATGTCATGAAATAAATTGCTTCATTCAGCACATGTGAAAATTAAATACAGTATAATATAATACCCTACAGATGCTGAAAAATAGGCATGAGATGCACTGGCAGGCCTCCAAGAGGAAGACTGTTTAGATCACACTTGGCTCCAGCATGTTTCTTATTTTTATGATTATTAGAGTCCTTCAAGATATTCTATTTAAAAATGGTAAAACAGTTATTTTCCATTCAACATACTAAAAATCATTTTGAATCATTTGGCTGTAAGGTATTTGTTTTTCTGTAATTTTGTTTAACCCTCTACCCCATCAAATCTTCAGGACCACTCCTTTTTCCAATAAAGTCACTGAGTTTTGCCACAGTATTCAATGGACATTTATTTGTATAAATGTAACACAGTTGTTCACAAAGATACAGACATCTGGATCTGAGTCACCATTAAAGTATAATACACGCTGATGATCTGCTTAGCAAACAGACTATCATTTTGATCTCTATTCATTTTATAATTTATGCATTGTCAAAATATCCTCTCTGAGCAAGATGATTTACAAATGATTACATTTTTTGTTTTCTGTAACAATACTAACATCCACAAGATGACTCAACATCTAATTGACTTCAGATACTGATGGAATAGCTCAAAACTTAACACTGCAATTAATGAAAAATACCAGTTTTGTACAGCCTCTGCCCAATATGTGGTGAATACAATTTTAATAAGAATTAACCAAGAAGCAGTGTCTCCTCTGAGAAATTTTAAGGGAAAAATAGTTTCGTTTCTTGTAGATTCATGGGCAAGAGGGAGACTACATATCTAAGCGTATCCAAGCATCACTAAGTTGGTTACTATTTTTTTCCAAAGAGCGTCTGTTCACTAGTGAGCTTTATTTAAACAGTGTGTGTCAGATGTCTTCACAAGAGCTCAAGCCAAAACAAAATATATTATTTAAAAAAATAATCAGTAACTCATTCTGACCTCAATCTTTAATGAAACACATGCAATCTAGCCTTTAAAAAAACCCACCTGATATGAATGAAGATTTCACCTGGATACTACAAGGGAAGATGCCTTTTTTGTTTGTTTGTTTAGCTATCACCCTTTGTTTGCTTATTTTATGGCAATTTGGCAATAGCAGATAGGAGGACTGCAATGGAAATAAACAAAACTTTTTACTTCTTTTTTAGTTGCTTGAACCTTTGCTTACTACTTTACCTGTACTTCTTCACCATAACAAAAAGGGCAGTTCTGTAGTACTTTAAAGACTCACAAAATAATTTATTAGGTGATGAGCTCTCATGGGACAGACCCGCTTCTTCAGATCTGGAAAATTCTGATAAAAAACTTGTTCACCATACTCTTTTCTGTTTCTGACACATGTAACACTTACTACATTATTTTAACTATTTTTCATCACTTGGTGTTTACGATATAATAGTTTATAGTGTTTATAATAATTTTAGCAACTTGACACTAAATTCAGGTGATTAAAACCAAAATAAAAAAGATTTTATAAAATACTAAACAAATAAAATGTTCTATTCATTGAGCAGTAAAGTTAGAAGTTATGGTTAATTTGAAGGGGTTTATATTTTTATATATTTGTTTCTGGCTGTCAAATTTTTCAGTTCTTTAGTCATCACAACTCACTTTTTGTATTTTGGCAGTGTTTATCATGAAATCTTTTGCTCTTGTGAATTTCTCTTCAGCCCCAGCCACCCATTAAAAATTTAAACTTGAAACACACATACTGAATATTCAATAAAAGATGAAACTGACTAGCTGACAGAAGTAAAACTGACAAGACTGAAATGCTAGAGGAGCAGGCAAAGTGCTTTAAGAACCTTCAGATTTCAAATGGAACAACAAGGGAAGAGGACAGTTACATTTAAACAGGAGCAACAGGTTTTCAGACTTGAGGAGTGCTTCACCTGTAATCTGGGAAGCAGATTACTCATTTCTGGCTGTGGTTTCAATTTTAAAGCAGCTGATTGAAAAGTAAATAAAGAAATTGTGCACAAATAAATAAAATACTAGATATTTGCCAGACAAATACTATCAAAGATACAGACAAATTATATAGGCCATTCACAGAAGCGGGAACACAAATATTTATATTTCAGTGTTCGGCTCAAGTAAAACCATAGTCTGTGCGGTTTATGTGGGAGGATCAGGATCAGACCTTCTGACCCCAATATTTTTTGGTATTTTTAAAAGGGAGAGAACAGTACAGAAATTATGACCTCTCAAGAGAATTAAAAAGGCATATCTCTCAGCAAATTTCACAAATGGGTACCTAGGGAAAAAAAGTGGTTTTATGAATTTACAAGAGCAGGCAAGTAGTTCCACTTATGCATTTAATCTTTTCTGCTCACCAGTGACACATCTGGATAAACAGTAACTGAAACAGGGAGGTTCCTCTCTTTCTGACTTTGCCCCTGCAAAACAATTCTTTGTCCTGAAAATTTGCCAGACTCACACACTGCATTTCCTCTTGTCTAGAGCAGTGTTTCCCATATGGTGTTCTGTGAAACCGCAGGGTTCCACGAAATGAAAATAAGGGTTCAGTGAGAAAATTCCATTGAGGCTTCAGAGCCGTATGTTGCTCTTTAAGGAGTCATTTGCAGCTCCAGAGGCTGCTGTCACTGACTCCTTTGTGGCTCCTTGCTGTGACGCTACTGAAATGTGCCAGATTTGAAGTAGTAGAACTAAATTTGATTGGTTTAACATCCTGAAGGAGAGATCCGGCTGTTAAACCAACTGCATTTAATTCCATTATTTCAGTAGTGGCAGGTCATGGAGCCACAGAGAGCCCATCACTCACCTCACTCTCAGTCCTGCTTGCTTCATTGTTTACTGTCTTCCTTGTTGACATGGAGATGAGCCAGCTGTGGGATGGAGGAGTTGGGGGAGGGGGAGGAGGTCGAGGCCCCTGAGCACCCCCAGGGAGTTCCTTGTGGAGGAAGAGGGTTTGGGGTCCTTTGCAGAGGAGCAGGCGACTGGAGAGGAGAAGCTGTAGGAGGCTGGGAACAATCCTGTGAGAAGCTGGCAGTGGAGGAGGCCATGGTGAGAGAGGTGGAGCCTCCTTTTCCAGCTGCTGAGAGAACAAGCCCCAAAGCAGAGATGGGAGCCATTGCCAGATACATGGAGGGTGAGGCTGAGACCACGGGGGGTGGGGGGGAGAGTGCTAAGCTTGCAGGAGAGATGGGGGGAGGGGCAGCTGAGTATGCCCCTGCTGCAGCCACACGGCCCTGCTGAGAAGGAAGAAGACAAA
The DNA here is from genome assembly GCF_033958435.1 of Carettochelys insculpta. Lineage (NCBI taxonomy): Eukaryota > Metazoa > Chordata > Testudines > Carettochelyidae > Carettochelys > Carettochelys insculpta. The sequence continues at coordinate 97,680,445 of NC_134139.1, forward strand.
GAGGGGGCAGGGAGAAGATGGTGGCCATGGAGAAGCAGCAGCAGCATGCAGAGCTGACCAAGCAGTACTGCTTCTTGCTGGCTGAGTGCAAGCACACACACCGGTACAACGAGAATCTGAAGTTCAAGCTGTATGAGACCTTTCACAAGAAGGGCGAGGAGCCACCCTGCATACAGCTATAGGAACTCATTGGCTGAAATGGGTTAATCATGTGGATAGGCAGGTAGGTTTGGGGCTGGGAGAGGTTAAGCCTGGGAATGTCAAGGCAGGTTTGTGGGATGGAGGGTAAAGTTTGAGGATAGGAGGCCAGATTTGGGGGCTGAAGGCTGAGTGGGGTGAAGCCTGAAGATGGGGGCGGGTTTGGGACCAAGGGGCATAGAGCCTGAGAATGGGGTTCTGCAAAATTCTTTCAAGTTTAAAAGGGTTCTGTGGCCAAATAAAATTGGGAAACACTGGTCTAGGGTCACATGGGTGCAATGTTCTGTCTTGGGATCCTCTGACTTGTTAAATAACGAAGCATCACTGTCCTGTTATCAGGTAGTTTGTAAACATAGAGGTGGGAACATGAAATACCAGATGTTCTAACTTGTTTCATCTGTCTCATAAGGCATGCTCTCTCTCTTTTGTTTGGAGGAGGCACACTTTGAGGTATAGGTTGCATCTTCATGGTCCGGCATCGACACAATTTGCCAGACCAGGGGAAGTCCAGGACTTCTGCCCCAGGCAGCCCCAGCCTCCTGCTTCCTGGAGATTTCAGGCTTCCCAGAGCTGCCACGAGGCTCTGGTAGGAGGGGGCTCTGGCCCCAGGCTCAAGCTGCAGCGGGGACTCTGGGTCCAGTCCTGTGTTCTAGTGGGGGTTCTGTCTCCCATCGCCCATGCTGCAGCAGGGCCAGCAGGAGCTCCAGCTCTGGCTCAACCCAGGCTGCTGGCCACTTCCCAACAGAAAATGGATGCTGCTGGATGAGAGATCATCAGATTTAAGAGGTTCAACCTGTAAGTGTCTCTGGAATGTTTGCAGCTGACAACTCTAGAAGAAAAATCATTTCTAGAAGGAGGTAGCTTGCAGTTCCTTCACTGTAAATTTCTTGCTCATTTAATTAGGGGAAGGTAGCATATGTCTTTTAGTAGTAGTGTCTCTTCTATTGCAAGAACATTCCAAGGACTTGAGATCTATTAGCCAATTTATGGCAAGTTTGAATTCTACCACTCTGCAGTTATAACAATTGTAGCTGCTACAAACACTGCAATTGCAATAATCAATTAAACTTGTGGAGTTTTTGCCACACGAAATGTGCTTTGCCAGCCAAAAAAAACAGGAAACCATTTTTGAACCTAAACTCTATATTGCTGTAAGATCTTGTATCTACTCTTCTTTAAGATTCACACAGACGCTTCTTACCTTATTAGTTAAAAATTCATGTGGACGTTTCCAGGAATTTACTTTTAAGGAAGGAGGTAATTCAATCTTCCCTTCAGGGTCCTCAAAGACATGCTATGTAAAATATACATGTACAAAAATTGAATACTTTGTATTTACTATACCACTAGATCTTTAAAATTTAAACTGCTTCATTTTCAATCATTATTCCCTTAGAAGAAAATCATACATTATGGTACAGTGAAGTGAAAGAACAGTCAACTCAACAGGGTGCTCAACTAGTGTTGTTTTTACTGCCAGAGTAAAACATGCATACAACTCCTTTTTCTTCCCGGAGCCAAAGACTTTTGGGTCTTTTATTGCTTCCTCTTCAGCCATATTATTTTGATTTCCTAGGCTTTTCAGTCTTCCAGGAAAGCTGTCTGAAGGACTTCACTCAGGCTACTTACTCCAGGAATAAAGATCACAGACACTGAGGCATGATCTACACTAGGCTAGTAAGCCAATTTCAGATACACAATTCTAGCTCCAGCAACTGCCTAATTAGAATAGACATATCTGAATTTGACTTATCTGACTGTCCACACTAAGATTAAAAACTACTCCAAAAGCATTGAACCCAAAGTTTTCTAAATCCATATTTAGGCAGAAAATTACACTGGGGACTGGCATCTACAACTCTCACTGCAGTCAATGGGGCCTATGAATGCTCAGCAGCTCAGCTGTAGGCTGCCAAATCAGGTGCCTGGATAAAGATGCAGGGGTTCAAGGCCAAAAGTTTTACATTTCTGTAGTTATCTAATGAACAATCACCACCCAAGAATAAAACCAGTCAAACTTCTCATAACATGTTAATGTGGCTCCACAGCAGGCATATCCACCAGAGCTCAGTCAAGACCAGTTTAGAGCTGGAATCTCAGAAACTATGCTGTGACAGATGCATAGTTCTTGCAAATTAGATCTATGTTCTACTAGTTCTATTAGTTCCACTTTGCACATCCTGACCCTTTCTCCCCACAGCACTAATTCAGATGTAGGGCAAGTTGTAATTGGCCCAGAGAAGAGAAAGTAGAGATCCAAACAGTATAGCCACACTACTGCAAAAGATCAACTTGCTCAGGGTCGATCTTCTAAGGTTTCATTTTGCACACCTGCAAAATGATGCTTTCCAGGGTCAAAGTCAATCCCAGAACTCCTCACAAGAGGTTAGGAATAAGAAAGTCGATAGGAGAATGTTCCCATCAACCTTCCTCTGTGCAGACAAACATGGAAGTCGACTGGCAATAAGTCAAGTTTAGCCATGTAATTGGTGTAGCTAAAATTGTGTATCGGTGGTTGACTTCTGTCTAGTCGAGACAAAGGCATAGTATATGAAGGGAAACTCCTTCTTCCCCATCCCACAATCCATATAAGGGACAGTGCTGGGCAGCCAAAGAGAAATATTAAATCTAATAATTTATGCAACAGTGTTCATAGGTAAGGGGAGTGGAGACAACAAGTAATTGTTAACATAAGTACAACAATTAATAAATATTTAAGACTATAAGATTCACGGTAAACTCAGGGAATCATGAGCCCCCAGGAAAGCAAATTTTTCTGTTTTACACAAGCATAGTTAATAAGTATTTTCCCAGTATTATTTATACTATTACCAAAGGCCATACAGATTGTCTGAAAATGTAAATGCAGAGTGTTTTCTCCCATAAGAGGTGTCAATTTCAATTATGGTCTGAAGCATTTATGCTTTATTGACTTTGACAACTGTTGCACAAACTACATAGCAAAATTAATGTCTTCCTTTGGATGACTGAATGAGAGAGGCAAAATGTTTAGCTTAAGACAGGGCTTGGTCTAGTGGGAAGCCACTTAAACTTGGGCAAAAATTTGAAAGATGTGCTGGAGAAATTAACATGTTTATCAGAAACAAATTATTCTGAAGTTAGAGCAATGCATATTTTATGAAGTAGATGTAGACCAGCATTTCTCAGTGCTTTTCTGCAGAACCTAAAAAGTCTATGAGGGGTACCTCAGGGGATCTGCCAGCCCCATTGCACTGATCAACTTCTTCCCCTCCCTTCAAATGCTTCCTGGGGCAAGGGTGGAGTAGGGGTGGTAAGAAGTGAGGCAGATTGTGGCCTTGGGGGAAGTGGTTGAGTCAGGGAAGAGCCTGGGGCTGATCCAGCAGGGTTTGGGAGCCCATGAAAAATTTTAAATCAAAACAGCAGTCCTCAGGTTGCTAAAGTTTAAGAATCGCTGATTTAGACAAATTAAGTTGAAACAAAAAAGTGTCACATTTAACTTACTAAAACAGGACTTTTTCCAGACTTATCTTTCTCTTTTCCAACTTTTCCTGCATCCCACTTTTCTGCATTGATATCTGCTTCATTCCATTCTGGCCAAATGGGAAATTTCCCTTTTTTTGATTCACTGGCAGCACTCACATTGGGTAACACAGCTGCTGGCCTGCAAAACAATCAACAGCTAATTTTACAATAGATTTTCACAGGGTAATACATTTTCGTATCTGATTCTTTTAGTTTCACTTATTTACACTAAAAAGTTTAGTGCTACTAATTATAATACCTTTCCATTCTGAAATCAGAAAAAGTAACATTAAAAGGCCTTTACAATTACTAGGTACAATGTAGATTGTAATCCAATGAAGTATTTAAGCACATGCCAGATTTAAGCACATTAGTAGTGCCATTACTAAATAGAATATGAAGTGAAACCTGCCAGTGGCACAATATATTGCGGTATAAGATAAATGGGATTCATAACTGGGCTGAACACAGTGCAGAGGCCCTGCTGTGTGGATTCCTAGTCTTGCCTGATATAGACAGGTACATGAATCTGGTTGCCAGGTAGCAGAACTAATTCATAGGCATGTAGCTCCACAGGAGTACAAAGAGAATAAAAAGGACATGACAATGGCTGAAATCAGGGCATGGCATTTCCTCTCCTATGGATGTGTGATCCAGAAGTGAAAGGGTGCATGGGAAAGAGGACCGCCACAAATTCCTTTAAGCTGACTGGTTGCAAGCACTGAAGTTGTCAGTGCAGACTGGGACGAGGCAATGACCTGAAGAAACCAGCAACTGAACCACAAGTACCCTGGCTTAAACATTGAGCACAATGGTCCAAAACATAGAACTTTGCTGAAAAAGAGGCACCTTGCAGCCTGTTTTAGCCAGCAAGATGATCTGAGATGGCTTCTCCTCCTTGCATTGGAGAGCCGTATACTTCCCTGTGATGAGTTCACTGCATCTCTATGGGGGTTCCTCTCCTGCACATAGGCATGCTTTAGATCATGTGACATGTCAAGTGCTCAAGACAGGGCTCTATTTGCTCAGCAGAGCCCTAAGAACTAACTGCCCAGTAGCAGAATCAAGATCTCAGGGAAGGATTTTATGATTCAAGAAGCTTTCAGATAAAACATATCTTCTTTAAATAGTATTTTTAATTCAAAAAAGAGTTTTTAATACAAAATTCCTCCACAGTTTTTTAATTCTCATCATGTGTGTTTAAAAAAAATTGACTGTGCCCTTTCCCAACAACGCATTCTGCTATCTCCTATGAGCAGCAGCAGAAGACCTAGAGTTGTAGCTCTCCAGACTTAAGACCTTAAAACAGCATTTGTTTGCTCTTCAAAATCTATCGTCATATCCATCATTGTGACTAGGTTTTATAATTTTTTTTTAAAGATGAAAGCTTAAATTCAACAGAAATTAAAAATTCCAGAGACTCACACATTTTCAAGAAAAAGCTTTCCAGTTGCTATGGGTGAGTGGACTTTTAAAATCCTGCCATGGGTCTCATACGTTATATAGCGTGTGTGAGTTTATACCGATGTGCAAGTAATTAATAATACAGGTTGAACCTCTCTAGTCTGGCAACCTTGCACCTGCGTGGTGCTGAAGGAGAGAATTTGCTGGACCACGGGAGACTATTATTGTCTAGCAACATTACCAACACTTCCACTCCTTACTGAGGCCCCTGAAGACACTTGGGGTAAATTACAGCTAACAAACTTAGGCAACCACAGGAAACATGGCCACACCCATTATAAATGGTTGTTTGGCTAACTAAAATCACGATGGATCACAGATGTTGCTGGACAAGAGAGTGCCAGGCTAGAGAGGTTTAACTTGTAGTCTATAAACTCTGTTTTTCAGAAAAATAATTTCTTCCTGGGTTCTGAGGACTTGCAAACCGCTTAAGATTTGCTCTGTGATGCATTGTATCTCTATGATCATTCACCAGATGTGGCATTTTAGATAATCTGATCATATCCTCATAATTTAGTTTTGTTCAATTGTTTTAATTCTATGACAAATATTATTGCCTGAATTTTCAGTATAGTGAATATCAAATTAATTATGTCCCAACTCGAACCACATATTGACTGCACAATGGAGTATTAGCAAGTGACATCCCTTTACTTTTAAACTCTTAGCTTTCACCTTCTTATTAGCAACAAGAACAAAGTGATGGTTAAAACTAATAATTCTTCCCTGTTTAATCTTATACTATACACACTGCTAGAAACTCTTTCTGGGAGTTAAGTTATAAAAATTCAGTACCATCTGCCAGTGTATTCCATTCTGTATATAAGGTACTGCTCAAGCCACCTTCACAAACTGGAAGGCAGATGTATTCTCCAGAGTGAAACTGAACTTTTCTCGTCTATGTCTGTCAAGCATAAAAAGCCTTAGGCATCTCCTCTAGGATATTTGATCTTTCATTAACAGGATCATTTTCCCTAGCACATCTTGTTACAGAATGTCAAAAGATATTCCATTCTATATTTTATAATACTTAGAGTGCAAGCATCAACGGACAGATATTTTGCAGAAGTTTAGTGGATTTTCAGATAGATACACAACTTTCAGTTTTTTCACTGCTGGACATGCATATATGCACAAAAGTGAAGAACATCAGTATGCCAGCTCTATTGAAGGCTTCAGTATTCATAACGTTCATTATTTTTGCTCCTTTCAAAATTGATCTAGGTTAGTTTTACACCTAAAAATGACAATGACCTAGTTAGGATGCTGAGGCCTATGAAAGATAGCCAACTCTGTGTTCTATAGGTAACTCTATCTAACACCCCTAATCAGACATAGTTGACTGAAGAATTTTTCTGTTGACCTAGTTGCCATCTCTCAGCGAGGTGAATTAACTATATATCTGCTGTTCTCAAACTACAAGTTAGGACTCCTAAGGGACGCACAGAAGTTTCTCAAGGGAGGTGCAAGCTGTGTGCTATTTTAAGAGCTCTATCAGCCCCACATCGGTGGGGCTCATGCGAAAGAGTCCAACACAGCCAGGAGGCAGGGATAAAGGAGACAGCTGGAGCCTTGGCTCTCTTTCCCCACCTTCTCTTCTTTTTAAAAATGTAATTATGTCCCCTTCATTTTTACTTTGTCATTTCTAAGTCATTTTTCATCCATACCATGGTTTAGTATGTAGTCTTATAAGCCATAAAATTAAAGACGGGTGTAGACCCTTGCCCCTTCTGTTTTGGTGGGAGTGAGGTCTGGGTTAATTCCCTCCCTTTCAAACATTTTTATTTGGTCCATTTGCTTTCTTGAGCTTTTTGTTTAGGGAGCTAAATCTGAAAAAGGACACACAGCTTTTTCCCCGCTGTAAAACAGGTCGTCTTTATTCTTGGCTACTTCTAACATAACAAAAAGGACAAACAAGTTAATAATACATTAGTGAGGCTTACAATATCTCCCTAACTGTCTTTGTGCTTCACACAGGGATCCTGTTAGAGATTTCAGTGTATACAAGAGCCTCTTCCTCATCCACACTTGAAACAAAATCTTCCCAGGGAATCCCATAAATTCCAATAGATCCATTTCTTCTTCTATATTGTTTCTCAAGATAGGTCAGTTTCTACAAATATCTTCCCACCCTGTTTACTCTCTTCCCCAATTCCCTGTCATTCCTTAACACACAGGTTGCAAAGTGTCTTAACTGTTTAGTTTTCCAGCTTCTCTGCTTAATGCTGCATCATTTTAACCTGTTACGTAACCAATCATTTTCTGGCTTTAGTTTCTAAATTCAAGACTTTCTTTAGATCATCTATGGTAACTAAATGGTACGAGTGATTTCATGCTTGCCTTATGATACCATGATCTCATCCATGTAAAACAACGGAAAGGAGCCTAATAGAGTTGAGCAGTGCAAAGCCCAACCTCTGGGACCAGATCCCTGAAGTTTAAATAAGCCAATCATCTTGACTTGACTTGGGTATCTTTATTACTATTACAGAAACAAGAGTCTGGAGTTCACTTCATGCTCCCATGTGACATGATGCATCAGCCTTTGCTTACCTTCTTCACCCACTTAAGCCTGGTGTATACTTCACTTTACTGGTCTACTTCACCTACACAAATTGCATGGCTGAAGTCGACATAAATTGTGTCTTCTATGTGTTAACGTTGATAGGGGCCGCTTTCCTGTCAACACCAGCTACTCTTCCCATTTTGTTGGAGTACCGGCATCAATCGGACCGAGCTCAAGAGACTGATTTATTGCATCTTCAGTGATGTGATAAACTGATATACTGTGGATCAAAACCTGCCAGGTTGATCCCCAGCATAGTGTAGACATAAGTAACTGCCATTGCTGACACCTGGCTCCACCAACATACACCTTTTGTGCATTTGTTTAAATCCTTTATCTGTTTTATATGACAAATGTGAGAAAACACACACACACATACTCTTCAACTGCTCAATCCCAAAGAAAGCTAAAATATAAGGTATATTAGCAGCTTCTCCCATTTGTTTTCTGGGAGTATTTCCAGTCTGAGCATTCTCCTAATTTAATTCTCCTAAACTTTGTTAACAAAAGGGTTAAAATTGCCAGGTGGTGCCTTGTGATCATCCAGAAGATCAGGTTCAGCTACAATTGAACCTCTGAAAACAAGTAAATACATTGTTAAGGTACAGACCACAGCCATTATGCAGTTTTAAATGTTTCCCTAGAGCTGTCATGAGCCACTGAGAACCATTCAGTGAGAGGCAGTGCATCAAGTAGACACAAAGATTGAGTAAGAGAATGTGCTATTTGTACAGATTTTATTTGTTACACTTCTGCTGTTAGGTGTTAGCTCTTCTGAATGGTAAAATGATTAATTTGGGCAGGTTGGGACAGCTGCCATTCTGATGTTAGAAAAAGTACACGCATATGTTGGAGATCAATTATGCCTCATTTCAGGGCTAAATGCTGTAGGTTGCATCAACAGCAATTCATAGGGCTTCTTGCCATAAGGATTGCCAGCAGGCTGGTGTCATGTATGACAATGGTTTCTGGAGTACAGCAAGAGGCAAGTGAAGGCAACATCCTGGACAGAATCCTCAAGGCAATGGTGAAGGAATGATATAATCTATCAAGTCTGTGGTGATTTGTATGGAGCAGGCTCAGTGTTTGAGTGTAAGCCAGGTGTAGGTCGTTCTTGCTAACTATGCCTCACCTAAACCCAAGTTTTACATTGGCAAACAAACAAACAAACAAAAAGGTAACAGAGAGATAGCCATGCTAGTCTATATATTTTCAAAACAAAATATTATCTAGTCTAAGTCTACATATTATCAAAACAGAGCACACAAGCACAGTAGGTCAAACATCTTTTTGTTTAAAACAAAAAAGCAGTCCAGTAGCACTTTAAAGACTAACAATATAATTTATTAGGTGATGAGCTTTCTTTGAACAGACCCATTTCTTCAGATAGATAAAGCCACTTCTTCAGACCATCTGAAGAAATGGGTCTGTAAGGGTAAAGCGCTACTAGGTCTGTTACTAGTGTGTTGGCACACAGCTCAAAGATGGCAGAGTTAAGGTTGCATTGTGGGATTGATGTCTACCCTAACCAATGTTTCCTTTTATCTCTTCCATCCATGCACAGAATAAATTCTTTTATGTACACGGAGGAATGTGTGAATGTGCACCACCAGTAGAAACAAAAAGCCTAGCTGGGGGCATTCAGCTAATAAGCAGGGTAATATTTGAATCTCTCCTGAGTAGCTGCACATACTTGTGCAGCTTGCAGGGAACGCAAAGACTAAGGCTGTGTCTACATGTGCTGCTTCTTCCAGAAGCAGCATGGTAATGAGCCGTCCGGAAGATGCTAATGAGGCACAGATGTAAATTTTCCATGCCTCATTAGCATGTGGGCATGTGATTTGAAGTCCAGAAGAAGCTCTTCCAGACTCCATAATACATGTGCAGATGCGCGGCCCATGGGGCTCTTTCAGACGGAAACCCTCCTTATGGAAGTCCTTTCTTCCTCAAAAGAGGAAGTGCATCTGGGCCATGTGTCTGCATGTGTATTTTGGAGTCCGGAAGAGCTTCTTCCGGACTCCAGATCACATGCCCAGATGCTAATGAGGCATGGAAAATTTACATCCACATCTCATTAGCATCTTCTGCACAACTCATTACCATGCCGCTTCCAGAATAAGCAGCACGTGTAGACACAGCCAAACCCTGTATTTCCTTATTTCAGTTATTTGAATGTAGCTCAACTCCTTGAAGTGGAAGATAACTGGCCACCCTTAGACCTTTTCTCTGCACACAATAAAATTGGGTTCAGCTAATTTCCTTGATTTTTGTGCATTTTTTTTTACAAAGTAACTTCTCAGCACCCCCAAGAACCTTCCCCCTATCTATATTGCCTCTGGCTCCCTGAAAATGATTAACTGGCAACAGACTGCATTGGCTGCACGTTAGACCTTTTATTGACCCTGGCTCATCTCCTGTCTATGTAACTGTCTAGCAAAGGCCAGTACTCTTCCCCACAGAAGGGTTGTCACCAGTTAGGCATCTGCAGTAAAAGGAGCAGAGGACTTAATGCAGAAACAGTAAAAGGACTGATGTGGAATCAGTGAGGGAGTGTTTTGATGGGAGACAGAAATGAGAAGCACGGATCTGAAAGAGTATGGGGAGAACAGTTGTATCCTCCTCTGACTACATTGCTCTGGTGATTTCTTCTTCTCCCCACACTTTTCTGCATTGGTCTAACTTATCCTATCCCCTCTAGAAGCAACAGAATTGAGGGGAAGGGCAAGCTTCTTCCTCACTGGTGGAGACAGGAGCTCTGGGTTCTTTCCTTTGTTCAGGGAAGCAACGAAGGGGGAAAAGTGCCTTGAACTCCCTTCTATTTGAGCAACTAGGGGAGATATTGCTGTGGGGTGGTGGATGTCGGCAGGGGAAGTGGGTGCTCCATTTCCCTTCCCCTCAAAGCATGTCATTTCAAGTGAACTTGCCCAACCTCCATCCCCTTTGTTTATGCTCTGCCAGTGCTTCTGATCTCCTGGGCAACAAAGGTCCCTTTGATGGTGATCCTTTATTCCTGAAGTGATCCCAGAGAATCTACCTGTTCAGAAACCCAGTTCTTCATCCAAGCTCTAGTCACTAAACTTAGTGTTCAAATGCTTAGTGCCTGAATGATCCTTTACGTTGATAAAGGTCACTGATTAGGTCATGCTGCCCCTTCAGTAGCTGTGGCAGAACACAACCCATGGGTAAAGGGGCAAGAGCCTCTGTTGTGCACCTTCTCAACCCTACCTCCTGCATCGCTCCAGCACTCTCACCTCCGTCCTTAGCTTTGCCCCTCAAAAAGTTAAGAAACTCAGAAGTATATGAAAAATTATTAGAAAGGCCATATATCATTTAACCTCTTGACTTAATTACTTGCTTCTTTTAAAATCATACTCAATCCCCACGCTCATAAAAGGAGATCGGAGTGTAAGTAATGATTATTAGTGTCTTTTTCTCACCTTCCCTCTATTTAATTAATGCCAATCTCCTTGAAAACACGCCTAAAGTAAAATCAGCCACTGAAAGGATTTTGGAGCATTTGAACTGTGCATATTGCCTTTGGGATAAAACTTTTTTTAAAAAAAAAGGCCTCCATGGAGTGCAAAACATCCCAAACGCACATGCTTCTGAACCTGTCAAGTGTAGAGCTCAGACTCACATTACCCACATGTCACTTTGGTTTAACAGCCAGAGGAAATCACTGTGAGACATTCAATTACTGTGACAACATGCTGCCTACAAAATCTCTGGCCTGCAACGGATCTCTAGCCTAGCAATTTCATTCCTTTTTGATTCATCAGCTTAGTGTAGCCCATGTCAGAGTCAGAAGCTTCACCCTTAATCAATTATTTCAGTATTGCTTACCCAAAGGCACAGTTTGCCATGCAGTAGCTGAGATTAATGCCAAGTAGGGGACTTTAGTCTGAGCAAGATCAGAGTGAGAGTGGTGCCCACGTGTGAGCAAAAAAAGTACACTAAACTTTTTCATATCCATCATTCTATTATCTATACTCAAATAACTGGCATTTTAACCATAAGTACATTTCAGTTATCTTTTCTATAAATACAGTACTGTGAGACTAAACACAAATACATACAGCAAATATAGTGTAAGTTTACAGTGTACAATACTACTGTTGTTGGTAAATAAAGTACTCTGCATACTATGACAAAGTCAGTCCTGTTCCTGGGCTTCTGGCCTCTATTCAGTCCACTGGTCCCACTTATAGGCCCACTTACCCTCGTTGGGGTGAGGGATGGTCTGGGGGGGACCCAGCCCCTGCCCACTTGTGCCACGTTCCAGCCCAGGGACCCTATGTGACTATTAGTGGGAAGGGCTAACTCCCTGAGGCCTTGGTGCAGCAGCTCTTCTCCCTGGGCCACTTCCCCAGAAAATTCCCCCTGGTACCTTCTTGAGGCTGCAGCTGTAAGGAGTCCCCCTCTCAATCTGCTGCAACTCCTCACTCTCCCTCTGTGGTTTCTGGTGTTCCTGTTCCTTTCTTCTGCTCCTCTCAAACCTGCTTTCTCTCACTCCTCTCATCTCACCACCTCTCTCCACTCGCCTCTCACACTCTCTCCCCATGCTTCCAACTGTGAAAGGCTTTCACAAGCCTCCTACTAGACAAGACTTGGCTCAGCCTAATTGGGGCCAGCTGACTCCACCTCCGGCCCAGTTGCCTGAGATTGCCCTCCTGGTGCTCTGCAGGCCCTTCTGCTTGTTTGGGCACCCTCTGAGGGGACCCTATACCCTGGCCCTGACACAATACATTTTTGTGTTTGTAACTTAATATCTAATCTTGTTTTTCTTTAGTGTTATGCATTGCTAGGTATAGCTTTCTATTATCCACCAACCTCCCGGTCCCAGGGCTGCTAGATATGAAAGAGTTTACTGTATATAAGAAACAGGATTTTGTACACACTATTTCTAGGTGGCTATATCTCAAAAATCCCTTACTAAATTGATCCTGCCCAATCATGAGGCATTGCAACTCTGAAGAGAATCCAAATAAGCATATTGATTTCAGAACATTTAGAATAGTTGTCTTAAACTGCAACCTTACTCTTAACAGATCTACCACTCCCACACCATAATCAACCTGTGAACTCATTGCCAGGGGATGTTATGAAGTCCAAAATTATAATGGGATTCAAAAAAAGAACTAGGTAAGCTCATGGAGGACAGGTCCACCAATACCTATTAGTCAAGGGCTATATTTATACAAGAGGCTTTTCCTGGCAAAACTGGGCTTTTGTTGAAAAAACCCACAGCATGTCTACACGCAAAATGTGCTTTGTTGATAGTCTGTCAACAAAACTCAGCACATCTGCTGGCAGTGTAATACCTCTCCACATTTAGGTATAATGCCCTTCTCGACAGTCTCCTGTCGACAAAACAGCCATTTAGACAATCGGGGCCCTTTTGTTGACTCACAGGGCTTCTAGTCCACCGGGCATCCCTGTTTGCAGAACTTCTGGTCAGCAGTTCTGTTGAGAGAGGGCAGGGCAGTCTGGCTGCTCTCTGTCAACAGAGTGGCTTGCTTTTTCAAGCAACTTTTGTGTGTAGACGTAATCTGTCAGGCAACAGAAGTTTTGCTGGGAAATCCTCTCTGACAGTCACTTCTGTCAACAGAGGCTTCTCGTGTAGACGTAGCCAAGATAACCAGGGATCCCTGAGTGTTCCTAGCCTGTAACTGTAAGAAGCTGGGTGTGAATGATGACATCATCACTCAGTGATAGGTGGTTCTATTTATTCCCTCAGAAGTACCTGGCTTTAGGCACTGTCAGACAACAGAATGTTGGGTTAGATGGATAACTGGTCTGACATAGTACAGCTGTTCCCATAATAATAAAGAGTGCTAATGCAGAGGATTTCACTGACAGAAACAGGTTCAAGTACCAGGCACAGATATGAGACACCCTCACCAGCTAACCTCCTTCATAAATCAGAAGTCCGGATGGGATCATGAAAATATCTTCTTCCTGCATAGAACAGGCCACAGAACTCCTGTGAATTATTTCTTGTTTGAAATACACCATATTTTAAAATTGCCAGTGATAGAGGATGCACTACAGCCCTTGGTAATTTGTTGCAATAGCTCATGTGTCTCGTGTTAAGTTTTGTCTCTTTTCCATTGTGAATCTGTCTAGCTTCAACACCCAGCAGTTGGATCTTGATATACCTAAGTGTACATCTAAACTACATAGAGGATTGACCCTGCTGCAGTCCATCTTTCAGAGTTTGATTTAGCGCACCTAGTGGAGACATGTTAAATCAAATTTACACAGTGTCCCCCCTGCCCCCATGGTTGACAGGGGGCACCATGTAAATTTGATTTAACATGTTTCCACTAGGCGCGCTAAATCAAACTCTGGAAGATGGACTACAGCAGAGTCGATCTGCTATGTAGTTTAGATGCACACTTAGATATAACAAGATCCAGCTGCTGGGTGCTGAAGCTAGACAGATTCACAAGGGAAAAGAGACAAAACTTAACATGAGACACGTGAGCCATTGCAACAAATTACCAAGGGTTCTGGTGCATCCTCTGTCATTGGCAATTTTAATTTTAAACGTAATTAATGTAGCTGAAGTTGAATACCTTAATTCAACCTTCCCCTGTAGTGTAGGCCAGCTCTAAGACTGAAGGTCCAATAAGCAAATTTCTGTTCCTCATGCAAGTACTTAAAAGACTGATTAAATCACCCCTTAATCTTCACTGTCTTAAATGAAAGAGTTTGACTTTCTTGAATTTGTCATTATCAGGCATGTTTTGCAATCTTCGAGCATTCCTGTGGTTCTTTTTTGAACCCTGTTCAATTCACCAATATCCTTTGTGAGCTGAAGCCCTGATCCTCAGCACTCCTCACTCCCTAAACCTAAAGAACTAGACATGACTGCAGTGAGAACAAGGGTAGAAATGTAATGGCCTAGAAACAAAGTGACGGTCATTAAGAACTCTGTGTTTCCAGATCTTGAAGAGTGAAGAAAATAACACATTTTGCATTATAACAAAGGTCCAATTTATAAAGAATAAAATAACAGAGCAGAAGGATAATGAGAGGAAATATTTTTTACTGCTCAACTTTAAAAAAGTCTGAAGCAAAAATGCATTTTATTTGTTCATTCACTAGCTGTTTTACAGAAGTCATAGAATCACTTTGTGTCATCCATCTCCAGCTGTCAACACAGATTCATTTCACTAGAGCTATGAAACACTTTGGGGAAAACATGTTTTTTAATATCAAGTAGTCAAATCATGTAAAATTACCAGATATGCTCTCTTCTTTTTCAACAAAATTCCAACCATTACCTTATCCAAATTTATACATAAGTCTAAGATGATCATTTTCAAAAGTCAGTTGAATTTAAAAGTAGCACATATGTAAGGCTGACAGACCCAGGCCTTACAAGTGGGGCTCATCTGGGATGAACTTCTGGAAGGTCTCAGAAGCTCGGGACATGCTTCCTCAGCTGACGGAAGTATGTAACCCCAGAGGCACTGAGACCACTGATGTGGGACAGTCAGA
The DNA here is from genome assembly GCF_033958435.1 of Carettochelys insculpta. NCBI lineage: Eukaryota > Metazoa > Chordata > Testudines > Carettochelyidae > Carettochelys > Carettochelys insculpta. The sequence continues at coordinate 97,695,683 of NC_134139.1, forward strand.
GTGTAGTGGTCTCAGTGATTCCACAGTTGCATATACACATAAGATTTAGATTCGCACTCCCTACCATGTAATCAGTGAATTGAAACCACAGTTTTTATACAAAGATGCTTGTAAGTAGAAGTCTAGTCCAGGTATTCAAACAGTGTGTATGCACTGTTTTGGAGTTTGGGGTGCCTGTCTAATCCCCTTCATTTTTTAGTAGGCCATCATGAGCAATACCTTCAAAAAAGTAGAAATAAAAACAGGAGAAAGCACCTGCTGATTGGAAAAAGACTGTCTGTTGCTGCTTCGCAGCACGAAGGAGAGCAGATGGGAAAGCTCAACTGGTCAGTTACAGTGAAAATAACCAGCTATACACAGCATTCCCTTCTCCTGATCACCTTCTGCTTATGAATCAAGACAAAACATGGGAGGCATACAAACATACAGATTCCTTCACCTATGAGATAAGTTACCACTGTGCCTCATGAGAGGTGAATCAAAGCCATATCCGGCTGTAAAACATTGCAAGGATTTTAGGTGAGAATTACTTTGCAAGACAGAAGAGTATTTAGTTAATTAAGTCAATATTACAGAATGCACGTTATAATTTTGTTCTATATATAGCCATGTTTCCAATACATCTACTCAGTGCCCTTTTTTGTAAAGAGGTGCTGGTACTCATCTGGCTCCCCACCCCCTCCCCTCAGCCAATCATATGCCTGGGGATGCCGAGGTGCAGGTATTCAGTACTAGCAAGTACCAGCACAAAAAAGCACTGCATTTACTTAAGATTACTTGACTCTCTGTTTTTCAAAATGAACTTATACTTGATTTTACTATAAAGAGATCTCAATGCTGTGTGTTTAGTGCAGTGATGATTTGAGCTGGAATTTATAAACTGGGTTGTACTGCTCCTTTGGAAACAACACATCTGTGAATATTGAGATTGTCCAGGGAATGTCTTGGAGGGAGTATGGAGTAGGACTATTACTAACCTGTGGAGTAACAGCAGGGCCTACGCAGGCCAAGAAGGGAGAGCTTGTGTTGCTGTGGACAGGGGATTTGGGGAACTAAACCTAAGCAAGGCTTCTCACAGACAAGCTTTCTCACAGTAAGACCAGGCATTAGCTTGGCACCTCACAGCCCTGAGTGCTTCAGGGAAGCGTCAGAGCCAGACACCAGAAATGAGAGCAGGGATTTCATATAGCCTGGGCTCTCAATGAATTCCCAGATGGCACCCAAAAACTGAAGATGGCAAATCCACCCGAGTCAAATACAGGAGGCATAAGAGCTGATTGGAGCGCAGGGAGAAGAGAAGGAGATTGGGAGTAGGAACTTGGTGAGACAGAGGTGAGTGGGAGAGACAGATCTTGTGACGAAAAGCAAGAAGGTAGCTGTGACTGGTTGGGGAAGGACACAGAGACTGGAATGAGAAACCTGAGGAATGGAGACTAGGGGAAGAAGCCAGGGACAGGAGAAAAAGCAGAACTGGGACAGGGACTTGGTGGGGGCAATTAGCAGAAGGTATCAAGCTTGAGGATAACTAGCAAATAGTCTGTAGCTACAAAAGCACTTACTTCTCCAAAGCCTTTCATGGCACTCATCAGCAAGTCTCAGGTAACGTCTATACTCTGCGTGTGTGTGGGTTTTTTCCCCCAATGATATTTTGCTGGTAAAATCTGCCTTCTTGAAATCCATTACCTCTATTTTGCTGTTTTCCCACCTACCATTCATTAGAATCATGAGCTCATCATTTCATGATCACTTTCACCCAAGCAGCCTCCCACTTTCAAATTCTCAATCATTTCCTCCATATCTGTCAAAATCAAATCTAGAACAGCCTCTCCACCTTCTGAAATAAAATACTGTGTCCAATACAATCCAAAATCTTGTTGGATAATTTATGCCTTGCTATATTATTTTATATGTTTGAGAGTAGGTGAAGTCCTCCCCCCTCACCATGTCCTATGGCAGGGGGTCTCAAACTTTGTGACACCGCAACACCCTAAAATACTGAATGAATTCAGGTGACCTCACCCTCACTGGTCCATGAGTAAAGCTAAGTATTTTATTGGGATTAAGATTGGACAAGAAATAAATATGCCAATAATTTTTGATAACTAAATTTTTATTGGAAATAGACAAACATATCTAATTTGGAATCACATTGTTTCATGCGAAGGATGAACTTGTTTATTGTTGCATAATTTTTGAAATCTGGGTTTCATTGTCGAGATAGCCACTCTCATTTCTCCTTCCACGTTTTCTTCTGATCAGTATTTGCTTTTTACAGCAGCAACTGCAGAAACCCTGGCTCGCACAAAGAAGATGTTGCAAATGGGATCAGTATGCTCATAGCCTTCTTGTTTCATTCTTTGTACGGATTTTGCAAACTGATTCAAAATTTAGAGATAGACATTGTTGAGAATTTTCTTTTTAAAGCAGTGTCAGAAGAGATATCAATGATTTGCTCCTTCTTGGTAGTAATGAGTGTACCAGCTCTTAGTTTAGCGTTGAATGTGTTTCTTATCCAGTCAAATTTTCAGTATCCATATCTGAGAAATAGTTCTTAAAGTGAAATTTTAAAGGAAGTGATTTAAAATACAAAATTTCACATCTTCACTAATATGTGTGCTATTGCTTTCAACAAATTGCTTTAAAGTAGGAAACATGTCTAAATTTGAATTTTCCACTTTGCACTGCCACAGTTCAACTTTCCTAATAAACGCTTTCAATATATCATAGAGTTCAAGAATATAACTATTACCACCTTGCACTGAGGTATTAAAAGCATTCAGCTTATTGAATATGTCACTTACATATGCTAACTGCATATTGAAATCACAGTTGACAAACATGCACTACTATGCCTTTCTTCAATTAAATACTGGTGGCCTTCATTCCTTATTTCAAAAACACAACAAAATGTGTTCCCGAGACAGCCATCTTGACTCACAGTAAAACAACCAGGAATTGTGTTCAGCGCCCATCTCGCCACAACACCTTGCAAACATCCTTGCCTTTACAGGCCTCTTTTTTTATAGAGTTTACAACATTTACGGTTGCTTGTAGAACATTCGCCTATGCTGGGCTCAAATCTTTCAAAGCGAGAGCTTGCCTATGAATCATACAGCGTGTCCAAACAGCACCAAGAGATTGTTGGTGTATTAATGCTTGAAGTCTTGTGTGACAGCCTGACACAAAGCATGGTCTGTCAGTGCATATGCCCATGCAGTTTGACCACTGTAAGATTTGACTTCATAAAGCTATCAATTATATTGAAAAGATCCTCAGCTTTACTCATCCCTGTAATTTCTTTACAGAAGAGTAAATCTTCATTTATTTTACCATCATCAATGAAGCTAACATATGTCACATACATATTAAATGAGCATCCTTTGCGTTATCCATTGCCTCATCTATCCGAATGGCAAATGATTTGCTTCTTATTTTTTCGATTAGTTGCTCATTAAGATCTTCTGCCATATCTGCAATTCAGTGGCAAACAGTGGCATTAGACAAAGGGATGCTTAAAAGCTGGTTAACACTAGATTCCTCCAACACAGTCGTAACCATATCAAGAGCTGATGGAAGTATTAAATTTTTTCCAATCGTATGGGGCTTTTTGCACTGAGCAATTCTGTATGCAACTTGATAAGAAGCTAAAAGTGATTTTAAAGGGTTGCTTATATATTTAACCAGACTCACATTTTGTTGTTTCATTTAATCTTTTTCCAAGTGAAAAAAATCTTGAGGTTTGTTAATTAAGTCTGCGTGACTTGTTTCCAGATGTTGTTTTAGTTTGCTTGGCATCATACTTTCAATGGATAGCATTTTCTGACAAATAACACATTGAGGCTGTTCTATTCCAGTAACAAAAACACTCGTGAAACCAAAAGATATGCAACTTTCATCATACTTTCTTGATTTAGGCCTATTTTTATCAGCAATAATCGGTAGATCTGTCATCAGCTTTCCGTTTACCACCCAACAAAAACCTTTCCATGTTGTAAGGCTAAAAACTTAAAATAAAAGAAAAAAGTTTTTCTAAATGTATAATAATTGATAAAAGAATGGAACTTCATATACACATCAGGGACTACTAAAGACACTGCATTAGTAAACACTATACTGTGTCGGCAGAGACACAAGAGACACACAAATATTTGCGAAAGAAGTCGAACCCAATCGTCTGAGATCAGGGGATCGGCGTTTAGACTGTCAGTGGAGACATCAGAGACATGAGGATATTTGAGAGGGAAGCCGAGTCCAACTATCAGTAATCACGTGATCAGCGTCAATGGATTGTCAGTTGAGATGCTGGAGACAAATTTTTGCAAGAGAAAAACCAAATCCAGCTGTGACCCCCCAGTAATTTGCTCATGACCCCACTGGGCATCAGGATCCACAGTCTGAGAAACACAGTCCTACGGTTTGGATGACTTTGTTAGTTGTTTGAAAAAAAGAGGCTCATCCACCTCTTTTTCCTGGTTAGCTGGTCTCTAATGGATCCCTACCATGACATCACCCTTGGCTTTCTACCCCTTTTATTCTTACCCAGAGACTTTCAATAAGTCTGTCTTGTATCCCCATTTTAAGCTCAGTCTTTCATATGTAAGGCAATACCTCTTCCCTTTAGAGAGGAAAGGGTAACCTCATTACTGAATGCTACCTTGAAGAATTGGATTCTGTCTCTGTGCTATAGAAGAAATATAAAATGCCACACGTGCATTAACTACTGTAGAAAAATAAGAGATTGAAAGTAAGAGATTAATATTTAGTAGTGAAACGTTCACTATATTCATCTCTGTAAAATAACATTTCTAAAATGAAAAGACTTTAAGAGTGGGGCTACAGTGTAGCTCCAATCTCAAAATAATTTACGCAATTTGAATAAGTTATTCCGAGGTAACTTATTTTGAACTCACTGTTGGCTACACTAAAGTTCAAAATAAGTGCCTATTTCAAACTTCCCACTATCCCTCTCATAAGGGGTAGCAAGAATGAAATATTGTGCTCAGAATAGCTATGTTCGAAATGTATCCCAAAATGGAAAGCTCAGTGTAGCTTTAGCCTAAATGTATATGAGTAAAGTTTCCATCTTGCACCAAGGAAATTCAGTCAGCTTCACACAGCGATATAGCTATAAACGGCATTCCCACCATCTGCAACATACTTTGTTTACAACCAAGTGGCACTCTAAGACATGTGATATTCTTTCCTGTCTTTGAAAACATAATCCTTAAAAATCTCTACTGATCATTGCAAGCAAAGGGCAAACTTCAGCAGCAACAGAAGTGCAACAAGTTTGAAAATACTTCTTTTTAAATCTCTAATGAAAGATACCATCTTCGTTGTGTTCCTAGTACAAGACAAGACGGAACTCACTGCCTGAAAGACTTCTCACCCTCAGAGAGTAGGAATTACAGCAGTGATGACAGATGCCTCCAGTGGTCTACTCATACTATAAATTCCATTGCCACCTTTTGAACGAAAGATTTTAACTCATTTGTCTGTTTACCTGATTGAACTTTGTAAATAACTAATTTTTTTTAGTTAATAAATCTTTACTTAACTACAAAGAAAGAACCTGAAGTTGTCAACTTCTATAAAGAATATGTAGTTTACAAACTGGTGGTCTTTCTCAGATCATCCTGCTGCTCCACCTCTTTTCTTTATCACACAGCAATATATAGCTTCAATCTTTTAACATGGGGTGGCCAACCCGCAGCTCTCGCGCTGCATGCAGCTCTTTGAGCCATTAAATGTGGCTCCTCCTCAGAGCCACGCATTGGGAGTGCTGTCCACCACTCTCTACACAAGCTGGTGGCAGCGGCTGTGGTGAGTCACCAGCATCAAGTAAGACCAGGAGGTGGGGTTGGAGGTGCCTGACTCTGGGGAGAGAGAGTGAGAGCATTGGTTTATAGCTGGGAGTTGGGGGTGCCTCATTCTGGAGTAGGGTAGGGGAATTAGGTTACAGTGGGGGGCTGGCAGTTCCCATCTCTGGGGAAGGGGATTGAGTATTATATATTTATTTTTATCTATCTGTCTATAGCTATATATTATGTGTATCTAGATACACAGATAAATAAAAATAAATACATAATACATGGATCTTTGCACTCTATCTGTGGCTCTTCATCCATATTTGTTTGGCCACCTGTTTTAACAAATGGGAGATAATCATTAGGTGGTAACCTCAACTAACAGCATCAGTACAAACATCTCCAATGTCTGCTATAAAGGTACCATATATAGCCTTATCTGGACTCAAATATGTTGTGACAGATAGAAAAGTCCAACCTCTCAGACAATCTAGCAAGTAATTTTAGGGGGACCAAATTAAATTTAATGGCTTTCTATGCATTACCCTTCTAAAACTTTAAATTGCCAGGTCATTCATATTATATATTTGTAGAAGTAATTCACAATTTTCAGGGTTTCTTCCTTTCTATAAATAACTTTAAAGTCTATTAGCCATTGTTCCTTTTTATACTATTAGTATTCCTCTGATAAGTCACAAACTTTCACATATGTATTATATAGCAACAAATACTACTTAACTGTAGGAAAACAAATATAAAATAAATTTTTTTACTGTAGCCACAAAGATACTCATTAGAAAAATGATGCTATCAGAAATAACCTGTCTTGCAATTACTGAAAACCACTAAGCTTATAGATTGATATCTTCTAGTATCCAACATTGGAACATCTTGGATATCTGGGGTGGGGAGTGGAATTTAGGACCCATCTAAATATGGTGTGCAGTGCTACCAGCTCTCACTCCAAGGGAAGTTAAGTCCACTCAGCATCTCACGGAAGGCACTTATCACCTCAGAAGTCAAGTGCTGGTCTCTTTGAAATCAATGGTGAAACTCCAACCAACTTCAAAAACCATCAAGATTCCATTCCAGGTCTTTAATGACAGAAGACATAACGTGTGCTCAATACAGTGAAGACCCTGTTGAGGTCTACTGGATGTGGTAATCAGCCTAGAAAGACCACTACTATTATAGTTGTGGGAGCACGAGCACCTGGTGGCCGGGCCTCACTCGCAAGGCAGAATGACCATACACTCCATCTTGGAACGCTATCATACAACGGCGGGAAGGTCTGAAGTCAGGCCAGGAGAAAGAAATCAGAAAGTTGACAAGTAGTTGGAGAGTCCCCAAAGAGAACATCCTGACAAGCAGATAGTAAGCCCCCAAAGAGAACAGCTGGGGCTAGTAGCTGGAAGCCCCCCAAAGAGAACATCTTGGTTGTACAACATCAGAGGGTCCCAGGGGAGGTTCAGAAAAAGACCAAGGACAGAGGAAATCTTGTAACATGTTCTAACAGGCCGGGAGAACAGAAAGCCCAAATTAGGTAACAAACACTTTAATTGGCCAGGTATCGAACCCCCAAGTAAGAAACAGTATAGAAGGTGATTTAGCAGGAATAAAGGGGTGGGCTCCTGGACACAAGGCGGAGGCTAGCGACTTCCAGTCCAGACAGCAGACCCCGGCCTGATCACCCGGACGTCACCACCACGAAAGGTCCCAACCAAGCCGTATCTCTGACTTGAAGGGCCGCTGTAACGTAGTTATTGGTGAGATGTGGGAGCATTGGATGTTATTGGTAAGTCACATGTAATTATATATAGTTATATGTAACCTAGTATTTAGCCTATGCCAAATAAATATCTATCTATATATATATATAACAAGTGTTAAGTAATTGTAGTTACGAATAAATGAATAAATCACTATTGGTAAATACCACTAGCTGGTCTAGCTGGGTCTGTATAGAGAATTATTGGGACTTAGAACAACCACAGGGCATTGTGGTGTTCACAATCGAAGTGTTATTGTTCCTGGTACTCATAATACTGTGGAAACCTAGGTTTTAAAGTGAATACACTGAATCACATATTGCTGCTACACTATATCAGGCTGCTATAAAGGTGGGGTGGTTGGTCCTGGGCCACCCGACTCCCCCCGCTGTATCACACCCCACGTGCACCCACGGGACCCGGAGTAGGTCGGCACATCGTCAATAGTTTACTTATATTGTCCATGAAAAATGACATTAACCTCTCTATGATTTCTCCGTTTAGTAAATGCCAAATTCACTTTTCCTTTTCAGTTTTCTAATTTAGTCTTTATCAATTCTAACAAAGAATTACTCAATATAAAATAGAATGCTGAAAACACTTGATTTAATTGCTATTTTATCAACAGTATTCAACAATAAACCCATATTACTAAATGTTATAAATTACCTATTTTCTAAACAAAAAAAAATTTCCTAAAGAGTAAACTGATGTGGTTATTTTTAAAACTAGTAAGATAATATATCCGTGGGGTGACCATATTTCCTATGCCAAACACAGGACATTTGCTCGTAAATACAATAAATTGTTCAGAAGCCAGCAAGTTCAATGGAAATCAATCAGAACTATGCAGTGCAAACATTCAAAATACCGTTGTTTATTGAGCACTCATTAAAAAGGACATACTACAGTTTTATAACTAATAGGTAAAAAAATTTAAACTACGTATTTTAACTGAACTAAAGTTAGCCAGAAGTATATAATGGAGAATGCTGCATGTTCATGGTTTCTAACACAAAAGCTTTCTTCTAGTCTTGCAATGAAGTGTTTATAACATTACAAAGTCAACATTTACCAACTGTAACCATGTACATTGTGGGGGGGCCAGGAACGGGACTGCAGCCCCATGGGTGGGGATCCCAGCTGCTACAAGCCGTAGGGTGCGGGGAATGGGGCTGCAGCCCTGCGGTGCATCTCCTGGCCACCCCATGCCATGGGGTACAGGGAATGGGGCTGCCACCCTGCCCTGCAAGGGGGGGGGCTCCCTGGCAGCAGAAAGCAGCTGCCCTGTAGAGCAGCGAGGATGGGGCCACCTCTCCACAGGGCTCTCTCCCTGGCTGGAGTGGCAGCTGCCCCAAAGAGGTGCACCAAATCCCCTTAAAATCTTAAACAAGAAGCAAGTGGGGGATACACATACTATCACCCCCCAACATACTCTGCCTTACCGTATGGCTGGGCCCCAAGCTCCCTCTCTTGATGCTGCCTACACATCTGAACAGTCAGCGCATGCTGCATGTGCTCTCTGGCCAGCACCTTGTACCTGCAGCAGCACTGACCTGGGGGGAATGTGAATATGGGACAATTAATCCTTTTGTTAAAGTAAGTCAGGACGTCTTCCATTATGACACCTGATTGTCCTGGCAAAAACGAGTTGGGTGGTCACCCTACATATCCTTGTGTTCTCTTAAAACTTTCAGCACCATTATATAGCCTTGCTTCTAGCATTATTATTGCAGAAACTAGATATGTTCTACTGTGATGATATACATCTATAACTCATTAATAGTAATCAGCATCACATGTGCAGAGTCAGAAACACAAGCCACTGAAGGAGTAACAAGAAACTGCATTCTGTTTTCTAAGGAGGAAAATAGGTTTCCTAGTAGAATGTTTGTTTCAAAATAAAAATATTATTTTTAATAGATTAGAACAAGCTGCAATTGCTTTCCCTTGATTTAAATCCACTATCTATGATTCAACAGAAGCTACACCTAAACTTCCTCACACCTTAGACCAGAAAATTTAACTAGGATAACCTTCTAACAGTAAAGCAGTCCAGTAGGACTTTAAAGACTAACAAAATAATTCATTAGGTGATGAGCTTTCATGGGACAGACCCACTTCTTCAGATCATAGCCATACCAGAAAGAACTGAATATTTAAGGCACAGAGAACCAAAAATAGTAATCAAGGTTGACAAATCAGAAAAATATTATCAAGGTGAGCAAATCAGAGAGCAGAGGCGTTCACCCACAGCATGCCTGAATTTGGTCCTCAAGTCTTCAGGCTTCCCACCCCACCATCTGGCCTGGGTGGGGTGAAGGAAATGGAGCCCTGAGTCCCGCAGGCTGGAGTCAGGACACCTGGAGCCAGATCTGGCCCCGGGCTCTGCTTGTCAGGGGCAGGAGGCAGCCCCATGTGCCACTGCCACTTCCCTTCCTCTCCCCCAGTTGGGGAAACTGCAGTGCAAAGTTACCTGGCAAGAGTTTTCCCTCCAAACTCTGACTAACCAGAACTGCAACCAATCAGAACAGCAGGAGAGCAGTGTCTCAGAGTGGTGGTGGAGCCGAGACGAGCCAAGTAAGCGCACGCACCCCATTCAGACCACTCCAGCCAAGCTCCTCTTTCCACTGCCCATTCCTGCACCCGTCCTTTTGCCCAAACCCCACAACTGCTCCCCAGCAGCCCCCTCCCACACACTGAATCCTCAGCCCTCTATTTTTGGTCCCACCCGGGGCCCCCACAACAGTTAATCTGGTGTAGGAGAAGCCTTGAAACTCAGTTCCCAATTCTCCACCTAGGTGCAACAACTATGGCAGCAAATCCCTTTTCTGTTCGCAACTGGCCAAAAGTCTGTGTACTGTACCATTAGAAAAAGAACTGGCCATAATAATCCACATATTTGGAACATATTGATACTCATATCTAGGAATCAAGACACAGATCTTGAAAAAAGCTCCAACTGAAGCCATCTGTCAATGTAGCAACACAGGGCATCATGAACATATCGTCCCAGTGCTCTGCCTTCTGTCTCTGAATACAGTTCAAAGCTGATATTCAAAGCTCCCCATGGAGCTAATGGAGAGATCCTGTCTTCCTCTGTAATCATCATGACCTTCCTCAACAGCTACAAATAAAATGTCAACCAGAAGAGGATGATCCTGATGGAAGAAGCAGAACTTTCATACTAGCTGACCTAAAATATAGAACTCAATCATGCAAGAGAAAAAGAATATATTTTGGAACACACTTTTTCCAATTACGTTCAGTATTCATGTAGTCAATTAACAAAAGCTAACAAAGCTAACCCCTACAAACATACATATTTCTTTGAAGCATAGGGTTGAAAAGAGAAGGTAAGACAGGTTTGCATTTTTAAATACTTGGGAGGTACCCAGGTACTATTGTGATGGGAGCCATATGCGCGTAGGTGAGAGAGAGAAGACCAGACAGTTTCTAGATGACTAGTAACAGCAAGGGAGCTGTGCTAGTCTATTTACTATCAAGACAAAAAAGCAGTCAAGTAGCACTTTAAAGACTAACAAAATAATTTATTAGGTGAGCTTTCGTGGGACAGATCCACTTCTTTAGACCATAGCCTTCCCAGAACAGGCTCAATATTTAAGGCATAGATAACCAAAAACAGTAATCAAGGTTGACAAATCAGAAAAAAAAATGATCAAGGTGAGCAAATCAGAGAGCGGGGGGGGGGGCGGGGGGGGGAGCGTCAAGAATTAGATTAAGCCAAGTATGCAAAACAGCCCCTATAGTGTCCCAGAAAGCTTGCATCCCGGTTCAAACCATGTGTTAATGTGTCAAATTTGAATATGAAAGAGAGTTCAGCAGTCTCTCTTTCCAAAGCAGTGTGAAAATTCTTCTTCAATAAGACGAAAAAGCAGTCAAGTAGCACTTTAAAGATTAACAAAATAATTTATTAGGTGAGCTTTCGTGGGACAGACCCACTTCTTCACACCATAGCCATACCAGAACAGACTCAATATTTAAGGCACAGAAAACCAAAAACAGTAATCAAGGAGAACAAATCAGGAAAAAAAATGATCAATGTGAGCAAATCAGAGAGTAGAGGGGTAGAAGCGGGGTGGGGTGGGGGTGTCAAGAATTAGATTATGAAGAATTTTCACTCTGCTTTGGAAAGAGAGACTGCTGAACTCTCTTTTATATTCAAATTCGACACATTAACACGTGGTTTGATCCGGGATGCAATTTTTCTGGGACACTATAGGGGCTCTTTTGCATACTTGGCTTAATCTAATTTGTGACTCCCCCCCTCCCCCCGGCTCTCTGATTTGCTCACCTTGATCCTTTTTTTTCTGATTTGTCAACCTTGATTACTATTTTTGGTTCTCTATGCCTTAAATATTGAATCTTTTCTGGTATGGCTATGGTCTGAAGAAGTGGGTCTATCCCACTAAAACTCACCTAATAAATTATTTTATTAGTCTTTAAAGTGCTACTTGACTGCTTTTTTGTTTTGATAGTTTCTAGATGACATAATCATAGTTAAGACAATGTTTGAATCAAGCTATTTTAAAAAAAAAAAGTTTTTTATTGCCAAAAACTTAAATTTGTTTCTATTTTGGACACTCTACAATAAAAAACTTGAAATTAAATATATTCCCAGCTGTCTGTGCAAAATTTTCAGTGGGGTTTGGTTTTCAATTTTTTAATAATACTAATTTTAGTTGGACAGCTTAGTGAGATATATTCATTTTCAAAATTTCTAAATTTTGAAAACAAACAAAAATACCAATCAAACTAAGAGAACTCAAACTATCACAGAAAAAATTGAACAAAATCAACACTTTCAAATGTTGTTTACATTTTGAGCTTTGTTTTTTCAAACCAGTTCTAACAGCTATGAGGAGAACAATATTCACAAATGAAGCCCAAGTGCAAAATAGCCTGCAGCTAGAATGATCCACAGGAACAATCAAAGAGCACTCAGTGAAGTGCAGAAGGAAGCTTCCAATTCCTGTTTCCAATATATCAGGAATTCTCAAACTTCACTGAAACATGACACCATCCTGAAAACAAAGGTACTACATAACTCCAAGATGGGGCAGAGATGGTCCCTGGTGGGGAACATAGGACCCAGGGCAAGCCCCCTCCTGCTCCAGGTGCAGGGCATAGGGCAACCCCGCCACCCCAGGCCTGTGCTCATTCTGCTCCACCACACACCCTGCCTCTTCACACCCTAGTTCTGCCCCTCCTGTCCCTTCCCTCCAAGCTACTGTGAGATTACCAGGGCAGCCTGGTGCAGAGCATCAGCAGACTTCAATACCCCTGCACTAGGGGTGTAACATTCCCTTTAATCAGTTAAATGGTTAAAGGGGAAGGGAAGGGCAGTTCCAGCTCAGGTGGGACAAAATCATCCAGCCTGTGGTGTATCCGTGGCCCTCTACAGAGAGGGGCTGTTTGGCCAGGCTAGAGCAGCCCACTGCCAAAAGTGAGCAGTGGTGTTACTTCAGGCCCCCAATCGTTAACTGTAACTGGTAAGCCTCATCCATTTAGGGTGAAGCTTACTGGTTAATCAGTTAACCATTAACATCCCTTACGCTGCACTCACTGCAACAGTGGGAGCCGGATTGACCCAGCAGCCTGCTCTGCTCTTGCCCACCCTGCCATTAGCTCACAGCTTGCTGCTCTCCTCTTCACCATAGCAGCAGGAAGTGAGGTGCCCTGGTCCAGCCCCAGCCAGTGGGGTTGGTCAGAGCCCTGCATTACTTCAAGAATGTGCACCACCAGCAGAAACAAAATACCTGGTTTTGGGCACTCTACTAATCAGCCTGGTGTCATTTGAATATCTCCTGAGTACTTAGGTAAATGCAGATAGGTGAACTTCAACCTGGGACCTCTAGAGCTTAGCGCATGAGCTTCTACAGCAAGGGTCAGCAACCCCAGCATGTGTGCTACAAGTGGCATGCAAACTGATTTTCAATGGCAGGCCAGGGGGGAGTTTAGCTCCACCCACCTCCCCCATGCAGCTGGGAGCTCCTTCAAAGTCATGCTGCCTGTGGTTTAGCAAAAGGGAATGCAACCACCACCTAAATGGTAAAGCTCAGCATCTTCATTTATTTATTAATGAAGCTGTTTTAAGTAGGACTCTTAAGGACTTCAAAAGTATCAAGGGCTCTTGGATTGCACATAGAAGTCAAAAGGTCAAATTTCAGCACCCCACCTTGGAAAGGTTGCTGACCCCTGCTCTAAGGCTTGAGCTAAAAGCCAGCTGGCTCTCTGCTAAGGAGTGTGGGTTCCACTAAGAGGGAACTCGCGCTGCCACCCGCTATAGAGCGGGGGTCCCATCCTACAGCCTGAGCGCCGCTGCAATACACCCCCAGCAGTTCCCCTTACTGCCTCGCCACAGCGGAGAGAAGCTGGGGACAGGGTACAGACCTCTGGCGGGGAACTGGGGCGATTTCTGCGGTAAGTGGTGACGTGGGTGGGCTGGAGCCCAACAGATGGGCCAGGGGAGCGGAGATCTCCCCTGGGTAGGGGCAGGCGCGTCCCCAGTCCCGCAGACACCGCTTGCGCCTTGCGAGGGGGCAGCTCCCCTAGAGCCATCCCGGAGCTGCTTTGCCTCCTAAGTGACCCCCCCCCCAGCCCCCCGCAAGACCTGGCCCACAGCAGCGCCACGCTGCCCCACACTCGGCGCGCCGGGGAAGGGGGGGCAGACATGCGCGCGGCCGCTCTTACTCTTTGGCGGGGGCGCTGGCGTACGCGGTGTTGTTGCGGGGGGGCAGCTCCTTCTTTTTGCCCTGCTTGGAGGCCATGGCGCCGTCCGCGTCCGCCCGGCGTTGCTAAGCGACGTGGCGCCGAAGAGCGGGGCTGGGCACCAACGGGGCGAGTGCGAGACGCGGGGGCCAAACCACTGGGACGCGGGGGGACGGGGAGAGTTTGAGCAAAGCAGCTCCCCCTGCTGTGCGCCCGGGGGGAGCGAGTGGTGTGTGCGCAAAGCAGCCTTCTCCCGGCAGCCCCCTCCCCAGGGAGAGCCCAGCCCCGGCGTTCTTAGGCGTCACAGCAGGGGGAGCGGGCAGCGAGCTTTGCAACGCACAGGTTTGCTCGCACCCCGTTCCCCACCGTTGCCCCGGATCGTTACAGGTGACCCACAAAGGGGCGGGGGGTAATGGGGGGGGGGAGTCTCACCTTTTACTTGTTATGGTTCAATAATGAAGTACAGGTCAGGTCTTCGCTCCCTTTACTCAACTGCTGCCTCCCCGTACAAAGTCCGCTCTCAGCTGCTCTGTGCCCCGCCACCCACCCCACCCCGACGACTTCTACAACTGAGAAACAAGTAGAATTAGGACAACCAAGATGACTCTCTTGGTCCTCCCGTGTAAGACCTCAACCCAGCAAAGGGAGCTGTACCTAGGTTTGCACAGTGGCTGTAGTCCCACTGATAGGAGGAGTTCAGCCTTTGTGGGACTGGAACCTAACAGCTTGTCAGAATCATTCGGTAATATATGTGGGTTATTGAGCCAGTTGGGTGGTCATGGGGGAGGAAGGGGTGGAAGAGGTTGTAGAACTCAAGAGTAATGGCGTCTACAGATGTTTTGGCCAGGGACCATGGTCCCTTTCATCCTTGCAGTAGAGCAAACCCTCCAAATGCCTGATTGTTGAGGTTCTTAACTTGCATTAACATGAGTCAAGTGCAGCTCAAAATCCCACCCCTCTTCAACCCTCCTGGCCCTAGTTCAGCCCTCCCCATGCACTGCCAGCTCACCCTCCCCACACCATCACACACAACTCTGGCTCAAGCCCTGCCCCACCCCACTTCAACCCACTCACCCCCCCCCAGGCATGGCTCCTGGCTCAAGCCCACCCCACCACCATGTGTGGCCCTGGCTGAACTCCACCTTTCACTCCCCCTGTAGCCCAGGTTTAACCTCCTCCCAGGGCTCCAACCCACTGCCAGTGTTAACCCTCCCCAAGTGCCACTCCCCTGCTCCCCTGCTCCCCCCAACTCCAGTACTTACCTTTCCAAAGGAGCACCAGGTGCTCCTGCTGCTTCCCCAGCAATACAGCTGCTGGTTTACGCGAACCTCAAGTTATGCAAGAGAGCTTGCACACTTGGCCTTTGTGTAAATCAAGGTGTCATAGTGTATAAAACCATAGAACAGTGGCTGTGGTTCGTATGGCCTCATTCACAAGCCTGAAATCTGTAGAAGCAGACCTAAGACTCCTCGAGGAGGGTATAGCTGGGAAGGTATGGTTAGGCATTGACAGGAAGGAATGGGCATGTGTGCTGCTCAGGGTAAGGGCTCACATGCGAGGTGTGTGCAAACTATGGATAGGTGTAGTGGATAGGAGGAGAAGCATGATGTGCGACTGTACATCATGTTGGGGGGAAAGGGCATAGAACTGGTGAGTTCAATGCAAGAGGGTTGTATAAGTTCAAGTATGGCTGTACACAGCATACACAAGTGTTTAGCTATCCAGCTTACATACATGACCCAGGCTGTGTTGAGTAAGGGTTAGGGTGCATGGCAGAGAAAATAACTGCCATGCTTAAGTTGCTAGTGCGTGTTGAGAAGGATAAATGTGGGCTCACTCTCTCCGGCCAATTAAAAGTAACAGGAAGCAAAGAGTGACCTTTAAGAAATACTCCTATAATGACAGCTACTTGTCTTTTCTTAATATTATTTTATAGTGTGTGCTTTTTGGTTTGCCACATTATTCTATATTTGTTTTTAAAAGGCCTTTTGATTTTAGCAGCAGTGAAGAGGATAGAATCCTAAAGCATGGAGAGCTGCATATTTAAACAACTCACGTACACAATAAGCAAAATTGTCCATTTGCAGATATATGCTATCACAGCCCCTGATTACAAGTTTTGCCCACAAGAAATAAAATATGCAATGTGAAATTGTGGAATAGTAGTTTCCCTAGCACTTCTACTGAAGAGTCAACATTTTATAAAGCTTTTTTGAGTATTCATTTATACTTGTCAATCATTGGTTTTCCTGATGCAGTTAGGATTTTTGGTTTTGTTTTAACCAAAAAAAAAAAGTCCAGCTGAAGACACAATACTACTTATTTGCAGTTTTTTAAAATAGTACATTTAGTATTGGGGAAAGGTCTTGCACTGGCAACATTTGAAAGTCAAGCCATTTATGTAACAGTACTTGTTGAAGTCAGTACAGGCAACATTCCCCAGGGTACAACCTGGACTGTTGCCTTGCTGTTTCCCTTTCAGGCTCTAGCCCAGTATGTAGCATGGTTTCACACTAGCCTTTGTTCACTCAGCTTCCCCAAATGCTTCAATCAAAACATACTATTATATAAAAACCATGTTTAGTAATTAGACAATGCTAGATTTTAAGTGCTTATAAACAGAAAAGGCAAAAAAAAATCAGATTTGATTATAGAAGGTAAACATGCACACTATTTCTTACATTATCAAGCCAAATAAGATTTGAAAGAAAAAGGATTTCTCTTACCCAAAACTTTCAGTAGTGGTCCATCGTAACTGGAAGGTCTCTCAGTTAGGACCACTCCACACAATTGAATGATGGTGCTTTCTCTTTTAAATGATCTTGCTGCCCTGAGTAGAAGTGGGTAAGGAGCAGCAATATGGAGGTTTCTGTCTCTTACTTTCATACCCTTGTCTTCTATTTGAGGACCACCATTACCACTCAGCTGGCATGAAGAAAAATCTCCCCCCTATGTTCGTGACATTCAAAGAACCTTTAAAGTTGAAGTGTAAATTTCTTGTTCATATATTCTGAGTATGTGAAGTGTGAGAACTCTTTCGTCATCACATGCAAATCTTTTTGCTTCCCCTCCCCCTTCCCAAGGTTTATGGTTGCTTCAGCAGCTAATTGCCTTCTAACACCTCAGAGCAGTCCTTTGTGAACACCTAAAAGCTGATCTATGTTTCCCCCCAGAACTAGGAAGTATTTCAGTAGCAGTGACACAGCAGAATCTTACAACTCCATGAAGTGTTGCTATGCATATTTCAACAGCATAATGTTCAGTAGTTTTTCTTTTTTCACATGATAATACACAGGCATACTTTATATCAAATATAACCATATAAAAATTGTGAACATGGGATACAGGGTGTAATCTGAGGTACACGATGTTACTGTATGTCCAGAACCTTTCCACATGACCAGGATATAATGTTTTGTACTCTCAATCCATGCCATTTAACAGGGGCCAGGAAATAAAAAGCTATGTCTTCTGCCCTTACAGTCTTCCTTCACTCTAGTACAGAAATAGAAGTGTATGTTTTTCAAGCTTCTTCATACTGCCCTGCCCACACACCTGAACACTAACCTGGACTCTAACATAGCAATAACTCATTTAGTTACATGTTTGATCCTTGTTCTCTCCATTAAGATGACCAGTTAGAATGATATTGTCTTTTCAAAGCTGTGTCAATATTTACATTTAAAAGTTGTATACCATTTATGACAAAAACTAAGGCCTCCAAAGGAAACTATTGAACTTCCATGTTTTTTTTTTTTTTGTATTTATCAACGAGTAAAAAAAGGTTTCACTGCATAGTCTATAACTCATACAGTATGGGTGCATCTATACTAGGAACTAACTTTGAAGTTAGGCACTACATCGAAGTAGCCAAAAGAGAGTCTACACACATTTTTCTCTTACTTCGACGTTAATTTCGAGAGAGAGTCCAACTTCAAAATCCTTACTCCATTCCTGGGAATGAAGTAGTGCCCTACTTTGAAGTTAACTTCAAAGTAGGCTGTGTGTAGACGCTCAACTTCGAAGTAAGCAACTTTGAAGTTTTTTGTAGTGTAAACACAGCCTACCTCTCTGAAATGTGGTAGTGCAGTTTACTATAAACAAAAGTGAAATTGACTTCAGGAGCACTTGAAAAAAAAAAAAAGCTCAACAAGATATAAGTGACCAAATATTTTTAAACTACAATTTAAATTACTTTTAATCTGAGATGCTATTAGTAACATCAAAAAAAGAAATGTTTACAACATAGGATTTTTCAGTTGATGGTGTTTCTTTAATAAGTACCGTACCAGAAATGTGCTTATTTTACATATATATTAATGTTAATAGCTGACATTTTGATATTATTACAAATGCTTCATGAGAGAGTTGCCAAAAAAAAAAAAACACAACCCATACAAACTATGGCCTAAGGTTTTAAAGAGGAGGAACTCTATATTCACTTCTAGGTCATGTCTACACTACAGTGATCTTCTGCAAGATGTTCTGGAAGATCATCTTTTGAAAGAGTGCTTCCACATACAAAAAAACTGATTGAAAGATCAATCCACTCTTTTGATAGAGTGCGTCCACACAGCCCCCCCGTCTTTTGAAAGAGCAGGCCAGGAATTGGGAAAAGCACCATGAGGACCACTCTCTCAGAAAAAAGGGCTCAAAGAGCATCTATACATGCTTTTTTTTTTTCTTTTTTGGAAAGGAGGTGCTCTTCCTGAGCTGGGAGCAAAAGAGGGCTTCCTGAAGTAGAGCTGTGTTCTTTTGATTTCAGATTGAAAGAGCACATTTTGTGTGGACGCTCCATGTTTTCTTTAGAAAAAGGGCCTGATTTTCCAAAAGACTTTGCCGGTGTAGACATGGGCCCACTGAGCTCTGCATAGGAACAAAAGGCTTATCTGTGTGGCACTCATTGTAGAATCAGGGCCTAGCTTTGAAAGATATTTTCTAAGTGGGAAAGAAAGAATTTAGATCCTGCCCTTATCAAAATAAGTGGCAATTTAACCACTGACCTCAATGGGGCCAGGATGTTACCTCAGTCTCCTAACTATGGGAGGAAAAGTTATTCAAAAAACAGTCTCATTTTAAAACGTCAGCGTTTTGTTATGCAACCTTATTGCACTAATTTTTCTATTTTCATTCAGGAAAATACCTTAAAAGGATCTGATAGGGTTTACTGCATTAAGTCAGTGTGGAATCAGGTAAACAATTCTAGCAGAATGTCTGTTGTCATTGGCTCAAGAATAATCTGATATTTCTAATATTAAATATGGTGAAAAACATTTTCTGAATTTCACCAAATTCAAATGTCTTTGTAAAATGCCAATTTCCACAAAGCAAGAGAGCAAATGGAAAAAAAAGTGTATAACTGTAACAGGCAGTTTCTATCAGACCTGTCAGATGGCTAGATTCTTTACTATCTTTCACATTCTGTATCCATTTGTAACTGTATAAAGTGAATGTAAAATATCACTACGTTAAAATTGTAGTGCTGTATTTAATATCCACTTTGCACTAGAGCAAATTATTAAGGCAGAAAAGAATAGAGAATCAGTTACTTGGTTTTCAAGGAATGGTGAAAGTCAACATATGTAATTTTTGCATACTTGTCTTTTCTCATAGGAATTAATTTGTCCAATCATTTCCCAGATATAACTCCAGTGAAATCAGTACTTAGTTAAGTGAACAGAGTGGCCCCAAGGTCAGGTAAATTAGGTACTTCTGATTTCAGTGACCATGAAAAAATATGAATATTTGACATTACTTCTGTCAGTCATTTTTGCCACCATGTCCTGTATTCTGAATTACTTAGCCTATGTGATTTTCCAAATTTTCAGTACTTACTGCAGAAGCTCTGATGAAATAAACATACATATTCACTTAATGTTAGATGACTGTCTCATTCACATTATATCCTTTGAAAACTTGGAAATCAATGGAAATTATTTTGACATGTCTTAAAATACACATGTAGATCATCAGATGAAGGAAGAATATTCATTCTTACCCAGAAGCTGCAAAATCTGGAGGCTTTGTTTTACATATATCAGATCTTGGTTTATATCAAGATGACAGAAGGCTAGGGAAATATTGCAAGGGTTCAAAGTGGAAAATTCTTCAGCATCTTGGCATTTTCTTCATATATCAGGTCTGATGTCATTGTGTTTAAATAATGTACCTTGGGACAGGTCTCATTTAAGAGCTCTGCAAACATTTTTTTATGAACTGAGCAGCTGGTCTCTTCTAGAGGATTATGCCATCAAATATTTGCAACATAAAAGTAGCAGGCCTGATAAGGTTTTAAAATTCTGCAGCAATAAATATAAAAATGAAGTACTAATTGATAGTGCTAATTTTTTCATTCCAGCAAATTGATTTTTCCTGTAACAAGCTCTCTAAAGAGGCAATGAAAAACTTTAAAGTTATGTTTAACAATTTTTACGATGAGCTTAAGCAATCACCATTGCTTTATTGCAGTTTATTTTTGTTTTAGGAAGAACTGTAGCAACTCCTTTATTTTTGTTACCTTTCATTAAAATATTGTTTTTAAAACTAAAATAATCCTCACCTAATGGTCATTGCATCTTTTTAGACAGAAAATATAACAGAAAATGCTGCACATTTAACAGAAGTCCCTACAGATGTCCCAAGTACAACTGTAGTGGGACTATTTTGAGGGAATTAATGGGAAAGGTCCAGCTGCAATATCAGGGAATAGTCCAATGTTGGTCCACTACCACCTACTGCATGATGCAGTAAGAATGAGTGTGATTGAAAGCAAGTGCAAATCAACCATGCTGGTGATGCACATGTGCCATGATAAGCAAGTGTGCGTGAACATGAAATTTGTTATAAACCTGGCTGTTACACAATACCACATTTCTGCCTTCTTTATCCACTGAAAGGCTTATAAAATCCAAATGTGAAGGCAGTTGAATTCTAGCTTAAGTAGCAGTGGAACCTACTTGAGTGTATGAGGGTGACATAGATGGGGCAACTGCAGGAGAATGTGCAAGAGGATGATCTGCCCTGAAGCTGGTTATGTGGTCAGGACATTTCAGGATAGGGTCAAGAAAGAGGAAAAAAATATAATGGACCCAGCTTGGCAGCACAGTCTCCAGGGCCAGTGACCCGGACACCGTGGATGACAGCGGGTGGCAGGATTGCATGGAGTGCTAGGGTCAGTGGGGCCCCAGAGGGATCACCCAGAGGCAGGACATGTGGACAGAGGGACCCAGAAGAGGCCACTTACAGGCTGGAACTGTTAAGGAAAAGATGTAGCTCTCCCCCTCACCCTTGCAGGTGTCAGGTTTGACTCTAGGATCCCACAGAGTTCCAAGTTCAAAATCCAATCCACAAGTAACCTTTATTAAGGTACAGAATTACAGCTCGAGCTGGGTGCCTCCGGAGAGGGACCCCGCCTCCCAAAATTCACTGACAATTATACTCTTTACAGTTCATAACACCGCCCATACCCCAGTCCAAAGTCCAATCCCCTAATGTGAGTAGGGGTCTTTACTACTCCTCATTGGATGATTCTGTTGCTAAGAGGACAGTCTGTTGCTGGGTGTTTGATCTTCTTTAGGAGGCGGTTATCTCGACTCCCTATGTTCTTCTTTTATCTTTACTTTGCAAACTCCCAATTAGTACAATACCAGCCAGTTTTCACTGGTTCTGCAGCTGCTGTTTTCAGCATTTTTCTCAGGCCAGCTTGACCTTGGGCCTAAGGCTTCAGCTACTTTAGCTACTAGTGCTAAGCTAAAAGAACAAACTCGTTAAGACATGCATAGAAAAGACCTATAAATGATCTTCCCATAACAGGAACAGAGGGCACAGGGAAGCTGGGTTGAAAACCTGGGGGTGTTTCAGCACTTCTGACTTCCCTAGCCTATGCATTCAGCCCTTGCTAGAACCAGTTTTGATGCCAATCCCATTAAATAACTATGCTTCTCACCCACAAATATTCATGAGGTTACAGCCCTGATTCAGCAAAATAACCAGCAATTAAACACAATTTTCCCATTACCTTCAATGTGTTTACTTGTGTGATTAGAGTTAGGCATAAAATAGTTTGCTGATTTGGAGCCTGTGGGCCTGACCCTGCTTCCTATATAGACAAGGGCTTCAACGGGATGACGAGCAGACACTATGTGAGGAATGGACCGGAGCACTGAACTGGGCTGGACAGCAGTGGAAAACAGATGTTAGATTTGAGCAGTTCCATTGTCTTTTCTGCATAAAATTTGAAAAATGCACCATTTCTGAGATGTTGGGGGTGTGTGTGTGTGAAGTTCCACATGACTGCCATCTTATAGTTGAGTTCCTTAATGATAAACAAAAAAGTGATAGACGACACCTTAGAAAGGTAACATCCCTCTGCTGATTTCTAAATTTGACCAATAAATACTTCTTTCCAGTGTAGATGGTACACCACAGAGATAATCTAACAGCAGCAAAAACAAATCTCCTAAGAACCCTATCACTCAAGTCCTTCTATACTGGGTGGTGTGTGTGTGTGTATATATGTGCTGCAAGTAAAAATTATTAAATTAAGCTATATAAAAGGTGATTTATAAAAAACTGATAGTGAAAAACAACTTCAGTTAATGTGGATTATTAATACAACAAAATTTAGTTTGTTTATTTCACATCTGTTTCAAAGTCTAGTTACGTGGTTAAAATATTATAGGAGTAGCTGTAAATGTTTATGACTAGAGCTATCAAAACATCCTTTCATTGTCTTTTGTGTTTCAGCTACTAATAAAAATGGTTATTAAACAAATAAAATAATCAAAGAGCTTCAGAAACAGCCCAAAAATTGCCAAGCATTGTCATCCTTTACGAGTCATCTACCATTTATTTAAAAAACTAGCAGATGTACCCAACCTTGTTCAGGTCCTTAAATAAAATTTTAAGAAATTAAAAGGAAAATGTGCATGCTTACTTAACCAGTGGCCTCATGCTTTTTTAAATAGAAGAGCTCAGGCAAGGGAGTGAGGAGTGGAGGAGGCAGGGTGGGGGCAGCTCAGAGCAAGGAGTGGAAGGTGCAGGAGTCTGGGCCGTGGGTAGGTGGGGTATGGACAGGGAATCGGGTGCAGGAGATTGGTTATAAGGGAGTTGGTGTGTGTGGGGACTGCAGAAGTGAAGGCAGAGGTTGGGAGAGTTGAGGGGTTTTGGGGGGTGTAGAATGCAGGACTAAGAGCAGGAGGTGTGGGGCAGAAGGTGGGGTGGAGGGTACAGGGTTGGGTATGTGATGGAGCTCATGGTGGGGTTAGGGGACAGAGGGCTCAGGGCATGGGTCTGGGAGGTGTGTGTGGTGGTTACCAGGGACTGCCTCAGGGAGGGATAGTGGGGGCCATGGTTCCCAACCTCTCTGCCTGACCCAGGATTTAGGAGCTGTGATATTCTCAAAATTCCTATTCAGCTCCAGCCTATCCTCATTGGCACTTAAGTTTCTCCTGGTCAGCCGGTGTAAAAGCATCTCAGCCCTGATGCTGCCCCAGAACAAATGAAACAAGTGAAACACCCAGAGTATTAGAATCATAGATAACTTGAACTAGAAGGGATCTCAAGAGGTCATCAAGTCCAGATCCCCGCCTTCATGGCAGGAACAAGTACCATCTATTGCATCCCTGTTAGATATTTATCTAACCTGTTCTTAAATAGCTCTAGTGCGGGAGATTCTATAACCACGCAAGTCAATTTATTCCAGGCTTTAACCTCCCTGACAGGAAATTTTTCCTAGTGTCCAATCTAAACCTCCCTTGCTGCAATTTAAGCCCATTGCTTCTTGTCCTATTTTCAGAGGCCATTGAGAATAGTTTTCTCCCTCCTACTTGTAATACCCTTTTAGGTAGTTGAAAAGTAGTATCTTGTCCCCTTCTTAGCCTTCTCTTTTCCAAACTAAGCAAACCCAGTTTTTTTAATCTTTTCTCATAGGTCATATTTTCTAGACCTTTAATTGTTTTAGTTGCTCTTAGAATCATAGAATCCTAGGGCTAAAAGGAATGTCAGGAGGCCATCGAATCCAGCCCCCTTCCTAAAGCAAGACCAACCCTGACTAAATCGTCCCAGCCAGGACTTTAAAATCTCGAAGGATGGAGATTCCACCACCTCTCTAGGTAACACATTCCAGTGCTTTACCACTGTCCTCGTGAAATAGTTTTTCTTAATATCCAACCTATACCTCCTCCTTTAACTTCAGACCATTGCTCCTTGTTTTCAGTGGTGACAGATGGCAGGACAGTCTCTCTCCCCATCTCCTTTGGATCCCTCTTTCAGGAAAGGGAAGGCTGCAAAAAAATTGGCCCTCTTCTGCAACTAGATAAGCCCAAATCCCTCAGCCTCTCCTTGTAGGTCATGTGCTTCAGCCTCCTAATCATTTTTGTTGCCCTCCATTGAGCCTGCTCCAATACATCCACATCCTTTCTGTACGAGGAGGCCCAGAACTGGATGCAATACCCCAGATGTGGCCTGACCAGTGTCCAATAGAGGGGAATAACAACTTCTCTAGATCTGCTGGAAATGCTCTCTTTCTAAAACATCCCTATGTGCCATTGGCTTTCTTGGCTACAAGGGCACACTGTTAACTCTTCTCTGGACTCTTTCCACTTTCTCCACATCTTTCCTAAAATGCAGGGCCCAGAAGTGGACACACTATTCCAGTTGAGGCCTAAACAGTGAAGAGAAATAAAAATTGCTCAACACTCTTCTTAAGGTATCCCAGAAGCATCTTTTATTTTTAATTGAACAGCTTCACACTGTTGACTTATGTTCAGTTTGTGGTCCAGTATGACACCTAGATCCCTTTCTGCAGTACTATGTCCTAGGGAGTTCCTTCCCATTTTGTATATGTATGAAATGGATAGTTCCTCCTTAAGTGCAGTACTTTGCATTTGTCCTCATTGAACTTCATCCTATTTGCCTCAAATCATTCCCCCAGTTTGCCCAGATTTTTTTAATTCTGACCCTATCCTCCAAATCACTTGCAACCCTGCCCACCTTGGTATCATCTGCAAACTTGATAAGCATATGCTATTATCTAAATCATTTATGAAGATATTGAACAAAACTGGCCCCCAAACTGACCTCTGTGGAACCCCACTTGTTATTCACTTCCAGCCTGACTGTGAACTCTGAACAACAACTCTGAACAGTTATCCAACCAATAACACACCCACCCAATAGTAGCCCCTCCTAGGTTGCATTTCTCTAGTTTACTGTTAAGGTCATCTGGAACTATATCAAATGCTCTACTGAAGTCTAGGTATACCACTGCCACCGCTTCTCCTTTGTCCACAAGGCTTGTTATCCTATCAAAAAGCTATCAGGTTGGTTTGACATAATTAGTTCCCGACAAACCCATGCTGACACTGATCACCTTATCTTCCAGACGGATTTCTTATTTGCTACATTATCTTTCCTGGCACTGAAGTTACGCTGACTGGTCTCATTTCCTGTGTTGTCCTTGTTGCTCTTTTTTTATAAATGGGCACTATATTTGCCCTTTTCCAGTCTTCTGGAATCTCTCCAGACTTCCATGAGTTTTCAAAGATGATAGTTAGTGACTCAGGTACCTCCTTTTTCAGCTCTTTGAGTATTCTAGGATGCATTTCACCAGGCCCTAGTGATCTGAAGGCGTCTAACTTTTCCAAGTAGTTTTTCACTTGTTTCCCTATATTAATTTCTTCACCTACCCAATTTCCATTAGCACTCACTACGTTAGGCATCCAGTCTCCATCAACTTTGGTGAAATCTGAAACAAAGAACTCATGAAGTACCTCTGCCATTTCTGTGTTTTCCTTTATTGTTCCTCCCTCTTCATTGAGCAATGGGCCTCCCCTGTCCTTGGTCTTCCTCTTGCATCTGATGTACTTGAAAGTTTACTTGTTTCCCTTTATATCTCTAGCTAGAGTGAGCTCATTTTGTGCTTTCGCCTTTCTAATTTTGCCTCTACATTCCTGTTATTTGTGGACATTCCTCCGCTCAACTTTGACCTAATTTCCACTTTTTATACAATCCTTTTTGATTTTTAGATAATTTAAGAATGCCTGGTTAAACCAAGCCAGCTCTCTGAGGCTACGTCTACATGTGAAGCCAACATCGAAGTAGGCTATTTCGATGAATGACGTCTACATGTCCTCCAGGGCTGGCAACGTCGACGTTCAACATCGACGTTGCGCAGCACCACATCGAAATAGGCGCTGCGAGGGAACATCTACACGCCAAAGTAGCACACATCGAAATAGGGATGCCAGGCACAGCTGCAGACAGGGTCACAGGGCGGACTAGTGCTTCCGGGGCAACAGCTAGCCGCTCCCTTAAAGGGCCCCTCCCAGACACACTCAGCCTGCACAGCACGCAGTCTGAGGAGCCATAGGCCGTGTCTACACGTGCCCCAAACTTCGCAAATGGCCATTTCGAAGTTTACTAATGAAGCGCTGAAATGCATATTCAGCGCTTCATTAGCATGCGGGCGGCAGCGGCGCTTCGAAATTGATGCGCCTTGCCGCTGTGCGTCGCGTCCAGACGGGGCTACTTTTCGAAAGAACGCCACCGTCTTCAAAGTCCCCTTATTCCCATGAGCTCATGGGAATAAGGGGACTTCGAAGTAGGCGGGGCCCTTTCGAAAAGTAGCCCCGTCTGGACGCGCCGCGCGGCGGCAAGGCGCGTCAATTTCGAAGCGCCGCTGCCACCCGCATGCTAATGAAGCGCTGAATATGCATTTCAGCGCTTCATTAGTAAACTTCGAAATGGCCATTTGCATGGCCATTTCGAAGTTTGGGGCACGTGTAGACGTAGCCATAGGCACACAGACCCCGGGCGACGCAGTCATGGACCCACAGCAGCAGCAGCAGCAGCAGCAGCAGCAGCAGCCAGAGGTCCACCCAGCCCTCCCGGCAGGAGCAGGGCTCGCCCTGATCCATGCCATGCGGGAGGCAGCTGAGCACTTCCTTGCTACACCGGAGGAGGAGCTGCTCCCAGGGCAGCAGGGCTCAACCCCCAACCCGGCAGCACCCTGCCCCCCCACCCGCCTCACACGCCGCCGCCTGTGGAGCTACCCCACCAGCACCGACTGGTGGGAGTGGCTGGTGCTTGAGGAGTGGGACGACGACTGCTGGCTCAGGAACTTCAGGATGAGCTAGCAGACATTTATGGAGCTGTGCCAGTGGCTCACCCCCGCACTCAGGCACCAGGACACTGCCATGCGGCGTGCCCTCCCTGTGGAGAAATGGGTCAGCATCGCTGTCTGGAAGCTGGCCACTCCAGACAGCTACCGATCCGTGGGACAGCAGTTTGGTGTCGGCAAGGCCACCGTCGGGGCTGTCCTCATGGAGGTAAGAGGACCCACGGGGGGAGGGCAGGGCAGGGGAGGGGGGCCCGGGCAGAGGAGGGCAGGGCAGGGCAGGGCCACGCACACCCTGCTTACCCCTCATTGGTGCTCTCCCATGTGCTTTCCCAGCAGGTTGTGCGTGCCATCAATGCCATGCTCCTGCACAGGCTCGTGAGGCTGGGGGACCCAGATGCCACCATCGCAGCCTTTGCCACACTGGGCTCCCCCAGTTGCTTCGGGGCTCTGGATGGGACTAACATCCCCATCCGTGCCCCGCATCACAGTGGAGGACGCTATATCAATCGCAAGGGCTACCATTCTGTGGTCCTCCAGGCCTTGGTGGACAGCCGGGGCCGTTTCCAGGACATTTATGTGGGCTGGCCTGGCAGCACCCACGACGCCCGGGTTTTCCGGAACTCGGGCCTGTGCCGCCGGCTGGAGGCGGGGACCTACATCCCCCAGCGGGAGATTCTTGTGGGGGACACCACCATGCCCCTCTGCGTCATCGCAGATGCGGCGTACCCACTCCGGCCCGGGCTCATGCACCCATACACGGGCCATCTCTCCACCAGCCAGGAGCGCTTCAACCAGCGCCTGAACCACGCGCACCAGGTGGTGGAGCGCTCATTTGGCCGCCTGAAAGGACGCTGGAGATGTCTCTTTACCCGCCTGGATGCAGGCCCCAACAACATCCCCCAGATTGTGGGTGCCTGCTGCGCCCTGCACAATTTGGTGGAGAGCAAGGGGGAGACCTTTTATCAGGGCTGGGCTGTGGAGGCCGGCAGGGCTGACCTGCAGCCACCCGCTGCCCCCAGTTGCCAGGTGGACCCCGAAGGGACCCGGGTCCAGGAGGCCCTGCGGGCCCACTTCGATGATGAGGCTGCGGGGTGAACTCTGCCAGGCCCCCCACTGCCCACCCCTTCCTCCACAACACTCCCTGCCCCTACGCCTACACCACGGAGCACCCAACTGCCCCCCCCGCCCACTTTTCCTGGACAAATGACAGCACGCACATGTGGCTGAACTGGTTTTTCTTTTAGAACTTTTTTTTTTAACTATAATTAAAACAAGAACAAACTATATACAAGACCTAACAAAAGTATTCGGTACAAATAAAACAATAATAAAAAAGATTGCATAGAATGGATATGTTCTTCAATTAAAAAAAAAACCAGGGGTTATAAGGAAGGGGAAAACTATTTACATGGGGGGGGGGCGGGGCAAAGGGGGGGCACAAATAAATGTCACAGCAGTCTTATAAACTATATACAAGGGGGGGCGCCACGTCCCAGGCCCCACCTCCCTATAGTCCGGCACTGGGGGTGGGCGGCCGGGAGCCCCGCCTCGGCTGCAGCCCTGTCCGGGGCTGGCTGGGGGCCGGGCGGACCGGAAGATATGACTGGCGAGTCTCAGCTGGCCCCAGGTGTCCCTCGGCGGTCCGGCCCTCGGTGGTGGGTGGCGGGGCGACGGCGGACGGGACAGTGACGTGCGGAGCAGCAGGTGGTGCGGCGGGTGGAGCAGACAGGGCGGGCGCTGCGGCGGCCGGCGCGGCATGGGGGGGCCAGGTAGTCCACCAGACGGTTGAATGTCTCCATGTAGGCCCCCCATGCCTCTTGGCGCCAGGCCAGCGCCCGCTCCTGCAGGTCCAGCTGGCGTTGGTCCACCCGCAGGCACTGCTCCACGACCTCCAGCTGCCGACGATGGATGGCCAGCAGCTGGGGGTCCGTCACCGTCGGGTGCTGTTGCGGGGTCCGCCGTCTAGCCCGCCGTGGGGCCGGTCGGTCCTCCACCGAGGGGCTTGCCTGGAGCGATGGCCCCGGAGGGGTCTCCGGGACCACTGATGCCTCGCTGGCACTTTCTTCCAGTCCTTCCGATGGTGCAGCTGCAGAACACAGGAGGAGGGGGGAAAGAAGAATGGAGACAGGTGTTAGTGTGGGCCCCGAGCCATGACCCTTGTCCCCCCACCCCTGTGCTGCAGGTTCCCCATCCCCGTACCCGGGAGATGCTACTGGGATGGATGGGGCTCAGGGGTCCCCCTGCACTGCACCCCGTCCCCTTGTGGGAGTGACTCTCACTTCAGTCAGCAGGGTCTGACAGGAGAGGGTTCTTAGGCCACAGATGCCCAGTTTCTCTTGGAAGTGACCGCACAGCAGTCAGAGACAGTCCTTCCAACCCGTCCTGGGGAGAAGACCCCAAGGGGTGCCCCTCTGGAGTGTGGCTTTCCCCCTCCTCAGTCTGGCTGCCTTCCAGCTCTCCCTTCCCCTAGCCTCTACCTGCGGCCCCCGCCCCGATTCAAAGCCAGCTCGGCTCCTCCCTCCTCTTTGTTCAGGGCAGAGGTGTCACCTGCCAGCTGTAGCCCCAGGATCATCCTTTGCCCCTGGGAGCTATTCAGCTGGTTGCTCATATCTAGCCTGAGTCTCCCTTTTGCACTCCCCCCACTCCATCACATGCTGCTGCTGTGGGGTGTCCCACCCCCTTCTCCCAGGGGACCCTCGAGGTTCCGCTCCCCCCTGCCCCGGGGATGGGGCATGGCACTATCGTGGGAGGGGGCGGGGGCAGGGGCTGATGCACTGCTGTGAGGGACATGGCCCTGCTGTCCTTGGGGCCATGGCCATGTGGGCATGTTGGGGGCCCTGGGCACATATCTATTACCCCCGCCCCTCAACCCCGGGGAGTGTACACCAGAGGGGGGTACATACCTGTCGGTCCACTCCCACGGTCCGGAGATCCGTGGGGGGCGGACGCCCGGCTGCTGCTCCGGGAGGGCGGGAGGAGGATCTGCAGCCCGGACTCTGCAGAGGAGGAGCCCCCCTCCTCCTCCTCCTCCTGCCGCGATGGCCAGGGTGGGCTCCAGGGGGGGCCCCTGGGGTGGGGGGCTTACCTCTGGGACGGACTCCAGCTGCAGGGCCTGCTGGGGCTCGTCGGCCGAGGTATCAAGGGTGGCCGGAGGGGAAGAGGTGTGCCAGGGGCCCAGGATGTCCCTGAGCTCCCTGTAAAAGGGGCAAGTGACGGGGGCGGCCCCAGATCGGCCGGCCGCATCCCGGGCCCGGGCGTAACCCTGCTGCAGCTCCTTAACCTTATTCCTGACATGGTCAAGAGTGCGGGCAGGGTGACCCCGGGCGGCCAGGCCCGCAGACAGCCGAGCGAACGCATCCGCGTTCCGCCTCTTGCTCCCCATTACCTGGAGCACCTCCTCCTTGCTCCAGAGCCCCAGCAGGTCCCGCAGCTCGGCCTCTGTCCAGGAGGGGCCCCGCTGCCGCGTCGCAGCCTGGCTGCTGGGCTGGCTGGCCTGGCTGATTTGGCTCCCCTGGGGGGGTGCTCCCCTGGGGGCACTGCCGGGCAGCCATGGCAGGTGCTGGCCCTGTTCTGGGTGGCTGAGGGACGTGCAGGCTGGCCGCGTGTCTAGGCTGCCGCCTGCACGTTCGCCCAGCTTCCTGCACAGGAAGGGAGGGGGAGGGGACCTTTAAGGGGCCGCTCCACGCAGCCACCATTGAGCTGAGGGACTGGAGAGAGCGTCTCTCAACCCCTCAGCTGATGGCCGCCATGGAGGACCCCGCAATTTCGACGTTGCGGGACGCGCAACGACTACACGGTCCCCACTTCGACGTTGAACGTCGAAGTAGGGCGCTATTCCTATCGCCTGATGAGGATAGCGGCTTCGACGTCTCACCGCCTAATGTCGAAGTTAACTTCGAAATAGCGCCCGACACGTGTAGCCATGACGGGCGCTATTTTGAAGTTTGTGCCGCTACTTCGAAGTAGCGTGCACGTGTAGACACGGCTTGAGTTTACTAAAATCTACCTTCCTCAGCTCTTGTCTTTATTTTGGTGTACTCCCTTCTCTCACTCCTTAGAATCAGGAACTCTATCATTTCATGATCACTTCCACCCAAGCTGCCTTCCGCTTTCCAATTGTCGACCAGTTCCTCCCTATTTGTTAAAATTTAATCTAAAACAGCTTCCCATCCAGTGGCTTTCTCCACCTTCTGAAATAAAAAAATGCTTCCAATGAATTCCAAGAACTTGGTAATCTGTGCCCTGCTGTGTTCTTCTCCCAACAGAGGTCTCGGTAGTTGAAGTCACCCATCACCACCAAGTTCTGTGCCTCATTTACCTCTTCTTTCTGGTTAGGTGGTCTGTAGTTGACCCCTGACATCACCCCTGCTTTTTATCCTTTTTAACCTTACCCCGTCACTCTCAACACCTGGGTCTCCTATGTCCGTCTCAACCTCAAACACCAGTTCTTATTTTGTCCCCTTCCCAACCAAACTGTAGCTTTCAATACCAACATTCCAATCACATGCACCAAGTCTCTGCAATACCAACCATATCATATCTGTGTTTATTTACCAGCCTTTCCAAGTTCTCTCCCCTTATTTTCCATACTTCGTGCATTTATACACAACTTAGTTACCAATTATTTTCACCCTTCCCCAGTTCTGCCCTGTCCTTCCCTTATCTCTGCTGTTATAGCTCACACTCCCAACATTTTCTGACCTATCTCCCAGGTCTCCATGGTTTGCACTTACCTGTGGGCTTTGGTCACCTAGTGTAAAGCCAGTGTGCATGCAAGTACTCTCTTCCCCTTCCTAGACAGACGAACCCCATCTCTGCTTATCAGCCCTTCTTGAAATAGCATCTCATGGTCAAGAAATCCAAAGCCCTCTTAGTGACACCAACTTTGAAGCCAGATATTCACCTCCAGGATGCACTGGTCTGTGCCTGGACCCCTACCTTTGACTGGAAGGACTGGGGAGACTACCACCTGAGTGCCAAACTCTTTCACCCCCCCACCCCCAGAGCAGTTTGTTTGCAGTTCCTGCTGGTTGTGTGGCCTCTGGCTTTTAAAGTCTTCTCGCCTTGGTCCCTCCTACCCCTAGCTCACACCAAAGCTCCAAAGACACTGAAGTAGGATTTCATGAGACTGGAGAAAGTCTACCTTTCCAGTACAGCAAGGCGAATGTGAAAAGACAGCTGAGTCATGCAGATCAGGAATTTTCAATGCAGGTCCACTGATGGGGTGTGTGTGTGGGAGGGGAAGTAAAGAGGCAAAAATTTCTGGGGCCCAGTGATTGAAGAGGGTCTGGGACTTCTAACCACTACTGTTGCTACTGCCTCAGCAGCTAGAATCCTGGGCAAGCCTGATCAGGACCACAGGCTCTGCCTGGTGGGGAAAATAGCAGCTCTGTGCCCTGCCATTTCACCTTCCCCAGCTGGGGCGGGGGGACCAGCAGTGCAGGGAAGTGCTGGCCTGGAGACTTTTCCCCCACTGCTCCTATTGGCTGGTGTGGTACATGAAACCAAGTGTGCCCCCAAGGAGCTGTGAGGGGCATGAAGTCACATGTGCCCCAGGGAGCTGCACAGGAAAGTGCCCCTCCAACAAACTCCTGGACCCCTCTCCCACCCACAAAACCCACTCCAAATTCACTCCTGCACCTTGCCTTCTGCCCAGCCCCTGCACTCTCAGTCCACTCCTTCTCCCTCCTAACACCCAGGCACCACACCCATCTACCCCTATGCTCCCCTCCTGCCCACATCCCCATTCCCTCTTTCACCCTCCTCCTGCCCAGACCCTGAACCCTCTGCTTCTCCTGTAGCCACCCTCCCAAACAGACCCTGCACTCCCAACCCCATCCTGCTCCGCAGCAGTCTCCCAGCCCCACCCCCCACTAAACTCATTTTGGCCCTATCCCAGAGCCTGGGGGAAGCCCACAAAAGCTGCTAGACACCCCCTTACCCTCCCCGATTTAATCTGGCCTGTGAAAAGCTCTTAACCTCAGTCTTCCATCTGCTCCTTCCCCATGGGGCTGGAGCACGAGAGGAGTGAGGTGTCTCTGTAAAGGACCATATCAGTAGGACCCCCCCCCCTCAACTTTTGTGGCTCCTGATCCAACTGCTCCCCTATGAAAAGGAGCTGCTGCTAGCCCAGCAACAACTAGTCTTGGTCTCGCCTTTTCTTCAACAGGGAAGAGCTTTTAAACAGGCCTTCGGTGGTCCTTAATTGGATTCAGGTGTTCCTAACCGATGCGAGGTAACCCCCTTTCAGCTGATAGGAAAAAGGCTTTATATCTACTTTCTACTACCCTTTTGCAGCCCCATGGGGCTTGGCTTTATCACAATGCATAAGTACTTTTGAAGATTTGTTCTTAAGCTCACAGCCCAGGCCCCTTTCTTCTACATTTCACTTCTGGTTAACTTAGCCAATTCCCTGCTTTGCTTGCTGGATTTTGAGGCTCCCTTCCTTACATGCCTAGCAATTCATTTAATGGACAGCCTGGGCACCACACTTGGATCTGAGGAGTCCACTAGGTGGCAGGGGTTAGACATGGTGACACCTAGTACCTTAGTGGATCTGGTTTTTGAAGAGTGCAATCCAGAGTCTTGTGTTAAGCATTCCAGGAAAAGAGCATCACATGTGCAGTTCACCCATTCATCATCATCTTTCTCTGGCAGAGCTACAACCTAGTCCAGATCCAACTGTGAACGTACAGAATCTCAGTTTTAGTCTCTAATACGCCAGTGCCTATGAGGCATATTACTACTTAAACTATTACTACTTAAACTATGAAAACTATTGTATGAGAGATTATAATCAGGCCCCACCAATATTTCTAAATTTAGCATTGTACCACATTGACTGCTATTAGGTTAATTACACAGCTTTTTTCTTCAAAGGCAGAATATGGGGAAATTAAGCAACATGCATGTCATAAGGAGAGCATAAATAATGATGTGTTCAATACTTGGTTAGTTTTTTAAGTGTTCGTCACAGAACCCAGGTAATACAAGCACACAGTTCTTATCTCAGTAGATCAGATGATCATCATACCCCTCACACTCATCGGCTATGGCTACACTAGAAGCATCTGTCGATGGATGTTTCTGTTGGAGTAGATTTTCCAACAAAACATCTGGCAGAGGACAGCCATACAATAAAGCAGATTGAAAGAGCAATTTGCTGTTGACAGAGAGCAGCAGGTCTGCTCAGCCTTCTCTTGACAGAACGGTGGACTGGCAGCTCAGCAAACAGGGCTGCCTGGTGAATGGGAAGCCCTGTCTGTCTACGCAAGGTCCCCCCATCCCCCAGTGCATCCACACAGCTATTTTTTCGACCCTCTGTTGACCAAGGTGCTCTTCCTCATCTGGGAGTGGCAGAAGGTTGTTGGAGAATATCTTGAGAAAAGTTGCCACTCCACCAGTTTTGACAGAAAAAAAAAAAAAGACAAAATTCTCT
Source organism: Carettochelys insculpta (assembly GCF_033958435.1). Classification (NCBI taxonomy): domain Eukaryota; kingdom Metazoa; phylum Chordata; order Testudines; family Carettochelyidae; genus Carettochelys; species Carettochelys insculpta. The sequence continues at coordinate 97,730,549 of NC_134139.1, forward strand.
AGCATAACTGTAGTCATCTATTTTAAAAGACATTTCCTGTTTGAAGACTCTGTGTTAGGGGGAGGAAAACAAGCCAAACCCAAATAATTCCATTTTCTTTTTGGCTACAGATTTTAAGTGTTACTATTATGATTGGCTAGATAATCAAGTAGCATGGAAGATAACAGGACAGCTGGTTGTACCTTGGCATCTGTGTGGCACTACTAAGTGATACAAAATAATGTGAAAGAGGACTAGCAGCATTAAGTGATAAAACACTCTGGTGAGATGCTACTGCTCATGTTAGATAAGCTGCTACTTTTTTGTACATTAACTATTTGACATATGCAATGTACCATGTATCTCTCAAATAATCCATGGAGATATTGAAAATGAGGCATGATATAAAATTGCATTTTGCTTCATCGAGGCATTTGTGGCATTTCTAGGATGCCCTATATTCTGCAGTTTTTTAGAACATGAAAACATATGTATATTTTTTTTCTTAGGATGTTTAGTATCTCAAAGTGAGAAATGTATACAACTACTTAAGAGGCTTGCAAGTTTCTCCATATACAGTGATGATATAAGGTACACGGCAACATAACTCTGGCTGCCTACTGCATGCTGCTGCAAGGGTACCATAAGAACAGGAAGAAATAGGACTTATTAATGTTAGGAGAAGGAGGTTCCAAAGACACCTGAATTCCCCCCACATTTTTTATTCAAGCCTAATTTTTTGTAATTAAACCTGAACCTTACTTTTTAATAAGGCTCAAGGAAAAGAGTGAGACTAACCATCATATAATAATTTATTTCCAAATTCAAGCTCTTACGTCCAAATTGAAAGGGATCTTGAACTGCAGTTTCCCCCCGAGTGGCTCTTACCTTTTCCGGTGGTTCACAGATGTGAAATGGCAAACCTTTTAATTAATCTTTATTTTACATTATTAAAAAGGTCCACACAACACTATCCCAAGTGAAAAGTTCAGTGGTGGGTCATTTGTGTCACAAACATCTAAACATTGGAAGAGATTACGTTAACATAAAGTACAGATACATCAATCCAGACCTTGTTTGTCACAAAAGATTTTCATTTAAAAACATTCGTTTTCCTTGCAATATCAGAGACAGACCTACAAACTCAAGACCAAACATCTCTGTGATATTTCAATCTGAATATATTTCAATATTCTAATGATGCACAATATATACTGCATAAATGTCATGGAACTAGCCATTTCTCCAATTGAAACATTACTTTCCATTACTCCTTTTGTGACCTCTATCCCCACTTCTTTGGGTCAAATTCCTTACATATTTCCTATGGAAGTGCAAAGGACAAAGGGGATACCATGAAAACACTATGAATTACACGAACTCTACTCAACCGTTCTTTGCATAGTTAAACAAACCAATGGCTGCATGACAGATTATCAGGTTGCAAGTTACTTTAAACAATGGTTTTCAGAATCCTTCTTAAAATACTGCCTGTTGGAAGATGATTTTGGATACGCAGAACAAAGATTTTTTGAATTAAGCAGTCCTAATTTTTAGGTTTTAAGCAAAGCTACCTGCTTATAAAAATAAGGTAACTTAAAAATCATTAGGATTTAAGTGGCCAGATACCATCTGAAGGATGAAGGTAGGAAGTAATTATCCTGTGCAGTACAACTATTTCAGTGTGATTCATTCCAACACTCTTAGAATCATAAGGAACTGTTAAGATTTTGAAGGGCTGAGGGTATTCCTCTAGTGTGAGCTCAGACTGTTTAAGGCATATTTGCATTATACTTTAGAGTTAAGAATGAATATTATGTGATGGTCCATATCTTTGTGACATGGTCATCTTCTTTAACAATCTATTTGCCCGTGGTATTCTAAAAGGATATGACACTGCAGTAATATTTGAACATCACCTGTACAGTTCATGGACCAATGGCCCCACAGGAAAAAAAAGCTACCATCACTTACTGCACTGGTAAGGAATTGTCAGGCTGTCATTTATTTTTTATCCATCTTTTAATAATTCTAAGTCATTCATATCTAAGGGTCTATGAATAAACTGGCATGCCCTGATGATACGTACTCCAGGTTACTTATGTAAGCAGCTGAAACAATCCTGAGATTGTTAGTAATTTTCTTTGAGAACTTATGGAGGACAGATGAGCTTTTCAAAGGACTAGCTTGTGCATCCTGTCAACTTCTAGCTACCAAAAGGGCTCTCTAACATGGTGAAGTTCACAAAATACCATATTAAAAAGAACTCAGCTAACTGATAAGTCTAAAAATTAGCTTCAATTCAATACAAAGCCTTGTGTTCTCTGTTAAAAAAAGTGTATTTTAAGCATGGGATAACTAAGGCAGTTGAAGCACTTTAGTTAGGGTGACCACCCATCCCAGATTTGGGGTGCCAAAAAAGCATCCTGACTTTTTTTTTAAAGGGACTAATTGTCCTGTATTTAGGCCCTTTGGGATTGGGTCCAGGAGTGCCCACGGCTGCTGCTTTCCCAGGGCTGTTGGCAGGGGGTGAGGGTGGAGGCACCAGATTCCTGGGGGTTGGTGGAGCTGTTATTTGGGACAGTGAAATATGGTTGCCCTAACTTTAGGTTTACTTTGAGGTAAACTGGGTAATAGAAGATTGGCTTCAGTGGCTTACCCCCCCCCCTTTTTTTAACTTGCAGATAACTCTCACTCAACCAGGGTTAATTTTTTTTATTTTTTGAAGCAGCACCAACAAGGTTGGACACCAAAGCCAGTAGAGCTGCCCCCTCACCCTGACATTTTCCTGTCCCCTTGGAAGAGCCCTTTGTATACTGAGAGAAGAGGGGAGGAGGGATAGGTGACCAGGTGACTCTCCTGTGCTTACGGATACGCATGTAAAACCAGGATTACTTTCCCTGTACCCCATAAATAAATACTAAACTATTGTTGCTGACTTACAACCAATTAAAAAAAGTTTGCTAATTCTGGGGGGAGTAGATAAATTGAGTTCCGTGGAAGAAGGGTTAAATATACAGCAGCATGAACTTTTGAGAAGACATCTCAAAATGTAAAACAAAATTGAATTTCTGGTTGCATAAATCCTTCTTAGTAGGCAAAGAAGCCCACAACCTAGTGGGAAAGTCAGGCAGAGATCGACGACAACCATTCCTCTTCCTGTCTCAGACACCACCCTCCCCAGAGCCCTACAATTCCCAAATTTTTCAGTCACCTGGCAAGTGTTGTTGTGTATTTTATAATTGTTTAGTGGTCAAGCCCAAGGGACATGTGTTTAGAATCACTTCAACAAATACTTCTAATTTTTTATGGTGCTTTACAATGAGTAAGCCGTCATTTTAACAAGATGTGGGGTCACCAACTAGTCCCCTCTGACCACGCTGGAGAGGATGACTCTTCCCCATATGTAGGTGGTCAAAGAAAAGACTAGCGAGTTCAAGAAACAGAGCAGGCTGTCATTAAGGGTCACAGAATTAGCCTGAACCTTAAACTGTTGGATTACTGGTAGTAGGAACTCCTGCACTACAGATCTACCATTTCCCCCTGCCCCCATATTCTAGGCTTCACACCAACACTGAAGTAGCTCTTGCCCAAAGAGCTAATGAGCTAAAATGCAAAGGGTGTGGACAATAAATGGCCACATGAAATGACTCATCCCTGGTTACACAGAAGTTCACTGGCAAGATTTAGGACTTAGAACAGGAGGAGTCTGGTGTTTTTCCAGTTGCTGGCTTCTGAGCCATCAATTTATGGAGTGATTCTAGCTAAAACAATTTTTTTTTAAATAAAAGTAGAGCAGATATAGAGATAAAATGAAGATGGGTTATTGCACCCTCAATACTTTAGTATCTAGTTAGTGTGACAGTTTTGTGAACAGCTAGATAGTGTCAGATTTGCCATAGACTTGTTGTAGGCTCGGGCCATAATTTTTCATACCTGTGCCTCATTATTTGGGCTAGGCCTAGATTACAGATTTTTCCAACAAAATTTCTGTCAGCAGATCACAGCCAAACTGCCAAGTGGATTTCAAGAGTGATCTGTTCTGTCAGAATGGCTGGGCAGTCTAGCCGCTCTGTCAGCTAAAAAACACTCCCCCTTCCCCAAAGCACAGAGAGGGATGGCTGGTGTCTCAGAAGCACTTGTCTGTCCACAGAGGGGCCCCTGGAACACCTGGACTGGCTCTCTGTTGACAGAGGCATTCCTCATGGGTAGTGGGATAGGACTGGGAACAGAAGTGCAACATTCTGTTGATTTACTGTTGACTGAACAACTTGGGAATCTGGACACTGGGGGTTTTGTCAACAAAAATCCTCTAGCGCAGGCATAGCCTTCAGTTCAATAAATGGGTCCTATTGGACTGCTTTTACAAAGAGCACAGGGGTCAGGATGCTCAAATCCTCACAGAATCTATTCATATTCTGCCTCTTGACTGTGATTGAGAGTTGCCAAGCTCACTGTTTCCATCACAACAGCATCAGCAAGGGGGCTGTGCTGATACCATTCCCAGGCAACCACCACGCTCCAAACACTGATCTGAGCAAGCTGGCATGCTTCAGTGGTGGTGAAGACTGAAAAGGAGACAGGATCTGTATTGTTCCTTCACAGAGTAGAAAGGAAGAGGCCCTGTTCTTACCTGTCCTCCCTCCCACCTATGCAGTGACTGAAGGATAGAGGAGTCAAGCTACTCTGCCCATACAAGCCTCAGGTCCCTTCCATTCATCATTGGGTCCCTGTCCACAGAAGGTGGGGATAGCAGCTTAAGAAACTCACTTCAGGAAGCATTTTGAATGCACATTTATTCAAGGCACTGAAACAGAACATGTGACGTAGTCACACATAAATAGTACTATTCCTTCACTATAGACTTGCTTAAACTCCTCTTTTTGCACTATTTAAAGGCTGGTAAAAGAATGCAAGGTAGGTAGTACCTTTATTTCTTGGTAATTAATTTTAAAAACCAAGCCAAAACTGACAGCTGTTATCAAAAAAATTCTCCACATCCAGTTGACTATGGTCAGAGTTCTGACATTGATCATGGACAAAGCCCCTTTAGATTGATTCTTAAATGTACCCACTGAAAAAATGTGGCATTTTGCATATTTTCAGTGTACAGTATATGACTTTTAATCTATCACACTGAAACTGCACTGAAATCTCTTAAGGAAATGAAAGGCAGACCCAGAATGTCTTAGCTTGTCATTCATTTATATGAAGTACCTTGAATTTTAAGCACATCTACAAAACACATGCAGCTGTGGACTGAAGCTGTTTAAAGAGAACAATCAGGGGTGGAAGTCTGCATTAAAAGCTCTGAGCCATTGGAGAACCAGAGAAGGATGAGGGTAAAATAAGTTTTGCTTTTAAAATTTAGCACCACTTTTTTAAAGCCACGGTCTGCCCTTTTACCACAATTAAATAGGTGCTCAAGGGTTGAGAAGCTACCCGTGTCAAGTCACTGAAGAAAACTTCCATCATATACCACAAAGATTATAAAGGGGTGGTAGGTCCAAAAACTGTTTAATACATCCAGAAGATGAGAAGAACTACAGAAGAGTGTGGATTTTCTTACTTCATTCTCTTCCACCATTTAACTGCTTCTCAGATTCCCATCCTGAAAGCTCAATTACTTTAACTCCTCCTGTAATGCATTGTCATGGTGGCTGCACAAATTAAGGTTTTAAAAATAGGTTGCCACACCTGCCTTAGACAGAAGAATAGTAAGTGACTAAGAACCAGGAAGACTTTTTCCATTTTGCCCCCAAACAAGTTCAGCATTTTAATGGAGTATTCTGAAGTAGTAATATGACTGAAGCTTGCATACAGTGTACTGCTGATGAAGAATGCATTCATTTCTCCAAGATTGTTCTAGATAGCTGGAGACCAGTGGTCAGCTCTCTGTCCACACAAGATCAAGCTGGCACATATCTGAAATTGTTTCATTGTAAACCCCTTACTCCCCACAAAAAACCAAAACTGGTGTCTTGCCTATCTGGATTCCAGTGATAAAATAGCTAATTTTCAGATTCCTTGAATACTGTGTTCCCTAAAAGTCTAGGGAATGGGACTATAAAAATAAAAGTTTAATAGTGTATTATTTTTCTTCTTTCTATACAGTCACTTTGAAGATTCCTCATTTCTTTTTCTAGCAATATATAGTAAGTGAATTGCTTACTTCCTGCACCCTGTAATATATCCAGTCCAAGACAGGTTCTGTGGAGAAGTTTAGATAACTTGGTGGGGGCAGTAGGGGACATCTCTCTCCCATTCTGCCCCTAGACTATTTTTTTTTTTTTTTTTTTTTTTAAAATATACCTGTTAGGGAAAAAAAGTCCCTTTTCTGCAAGAACAGATGCATATGCTTAATTTTAATCAATACATCCACCATTTGTCAACTAGACTTTAAGGCAATATAGAGCTTTTGGCAAGAGCGAAAGAACCTTAAATTACCTAAGAGATCTTTTTAAAAGAGTGCTACAACAGCAAATAGATTTAAGTTCAATGACTCCTTAGAGATCACTGCTTTCCTCTATAATGTTCCATTCATTGGTTTATGGTAAGAGTTTAGTTTTGGCAGCGTGAGATTAACAGTGAACTGCAACTGAACTGTTTTAACAGAAGATAAAAATCAGTAGAGAATGAGAAATCTGGGCATGAGAATATTAATTATGGTGCTGTGTCTACACTACACAGTGCACTATTGGTATTAAGTTTGCTGTTGTATTTCAGGGACAAATACGTTAGTTCATTGTTTGAAGTGACCAGTTTGATAGCCTTAAAGGAAAAGCACTACTTGTCCAGTTTAACTTTAAAATTAGTCGCTTCTGTTTTTAAATTCAAGCAAAAACTGACCTGACCTTTTAAAGCAGGTAATAGGAATAGATTAGTCAGTCAATCTGACAGATTCAAGCCATCATTGAACCAGGTTAGCAAAATATTGCATATATCCAGTGTCTTAATACAAGAGAGCATGTAAGTAAGTTAATTAAGCAGAGATACAATTGTCATGTGTTGCCCATATTAGCCTATTCACCCAGGGTTAGGCGTTCAGCCCTCACTGGGGCATTCCAAGGGTCTGGCGCAGGTTAGATTTTTAAAAGTCAGGGATGGTGATGGGTCCTGCTGCGAGTGCAGGGGGTCTAGACTTGCTGACCTCCCCAGGTCCCTTCCAGCTTACTCTGTGTGTGTGTCTGCGCGTGCGTGCGCGCGCGCGCGTGCATGCGTGCACCCCCCAACTAATGGGGCAGCAGTGTACATTGCTTTAACCCATTAGTTAAAACACTTTGGTTCTAATTACAGTTGCACAAAAACAGGAGAGATTGGTGGCAATTATCAGAGCATGTACATAATATTGATGGCATCATTCCACCTGTTTCACGGTTAAAACTTAGCCAGCACAGTTTTTTAGAACACTGGCATGTTCTGTAAGTTACAAAAGAGAAAGGATCTCCACACCTGAATACTAACTTTCATCCATTTGGAAAAACAGCATTGCCCCAGAGCTGACTGACTATGGCAGGAGGGGGCTAGAGAAGAGTATCCTTTCAAAGGAACTCTTCAGAAAATCTATAAAAACATGCCCGTGTTCTGAATTAAGGAACTAAGTAATGGTTAATACTTAGCAGTGACCACATTTTAGTTTAATATGCAACAGCAAATCCAAACAAAGTATATTGGGAAATTCTGCAGGCTTGAGGGAGAAGGTATTCCTGAGAAAAATTGGAATATTCAACACAAAAACATACAAGAATTTTATTTCACATAGAAATAACTATGCCTGAATAGTTTTATTTATTGCTTAAAAAAGAAACAATTATCTGTATGCATCTAATTAAAATTTAGCTCGCACTTGACAATTTTCCTTCTCATTTTAACAGAGTATGGAAGAAATAGCACACCTAAATCAGACATGGACAAAGTGTATGGACCCAAACTTTCAGTGTCAGACCAAGCAAACAAAAAACAAAAAGCCTAAAAACAACCCTTCAGAATAAATTGCAACTCAGGTATCGCTGATTGGGGGAGCAAGAGGCATACAGGGGAAAGGAAAGATAACACCCCACACCCAAAACCAAAACATCCAGAATCTTAGAGGAAGACAGGAGTTGCATTTAAATGTAATATTTCCACATCACTAGAGAATGTCTTTTCAGCTGCCACCGTGACTCCCAAAGTTCTGGCCATATTCATGAAGTTGCAGAAGTCAAAACTTACTGTAACCTGCCTTCTACCAGGTAGCAAAGCAAGCTAGGCAAGTTTTTACTTCAACTGTTTGCACTCCAAATTAGTAATACACTTCTCATTTGCACTTTGCATAGGTGAAGTCTGTGTAGCATTCATTTTTATGTCATGAAGACCTTTGTAAAAGGTTAGCAACTAAGTGATTTAAAAAACTACCCCTTCAATTTATCTGAAGATACCCTCCTTTCCATATGGAACCAAAATCAAAAGGTGTCTCAGGACCAAGATCTGAGAAATTTGAATTACTCATCTAGTCACACTATAAGCTAATCTCACACAGTTAAAATATGTAACAAAACCAGAACACTTATTTGACAGTCCTCTCCTGGATGAAGTTAAGCTACCATCTCAAAGAGTTAGTATAAATGTATTTCTGGCCATTAGTTTTATTATGTGCACAGGGGTGATGCTTCCTTTACATTTCTTTTAACTGGGTACACCACACTAAGAAAAGCCTGCTATGTGCACTGGACTGTGTTTGACAAGTTCAAACTAGTTAAAAGTATTTGAACTAAATTCTCAGCTAGTAACTGGAGCTGCACTTGCTACCAACTGCATCAGCCCAATAGTCATGCCTTTGCCGTCAGAGATGATGATACCTCTGTTTTCTCTTCTGGTACTTACTTGCAAGTGGTGTACTTACTTTGCATTCGGGCTTAGTGACCAAATAAGTAAGGGACTGTAGTTTCAGGGCCCTCAAGTTAGGAGGTAACCACTAAGAACAAAAAGTAGTAGATTGGAGAAGATAAGGAGGCAAGCAGGCATGAAATGTCATAGGTATAAGAATACTCATGGCAAATAGGCAAGTGCTTATTTCAACTCAAACTTCTGTCAAGAATGAATCAAATATTCTTCCTCTGAACTAACACCTAGCCTAATACGCATCATACTAAATGTTTATATTCCTTGGAGAATAAAAATGTAAACACTACTCTCCATTTTCATGTCAGAAAAAGGTAGCTACTGTTAGACACAGCTTCATACAAAAAAGTGTAAACACCCAAAAATATCAAACATAACCAAACCCCTCACTTAAATTGTCCTTAAGGCAGCACTGTAGCAGCAGTCTGATCTGAGGAACAAGAGTCTTTCTGCTCATTCTGTTGCATTTACATGCAAGAGAAAGTAACATTAGCAGCACTGTGATTTACTGTCTGCTTTCAAGGGATCTGGGTCCAGTTTTAGTTTGTTCACATCATTCTCTTCATTAGGAAAGCTTTTGTAGTTGGCAAGGATGTTTTCCACCAAGAATCGAGCAGCTTCATCTATGTTGATGTTGTCCTGAAAAAGATGTGACAGTAAAAAAAGTCAGTGATCTTTTCACCAACAGGTTATAGCCACTCCTGCCTTTTGGGGGAGGTTGGCAAGTGCTTATTAAAAGTTCTTTAACTTGACTTCAATTCTATCCAAGCTGCTTAACATTCCTGCCTCAGCGTGGAGGCTGAAGGTCCTTTAAAGCATGGGAAAGGTTGTCTAGCTTCACTGTATGCTCTTTGTATAGCAAATGCCTATTTCAGGTTAAAAGGGAGCCACCCCATCCAGTTTGCTAAGCAGACATAAGAGCTACAATTAGAAGCAGCATCCACACAAAAACATGCAAAGCGTTCCTATTTTACTTTGTCTCACTAGAACAGCAGAGTCAAGAAGGGCTTTGAAATGCCATGTGAATGACAGTTTGACAAGGGACTCAATATGTTAGCCTCTTGACCAGAATGGGAAACTAGGGTATGAAAGGGTTCATTATCTGGCAGATAGAGTAGTCTTGGCAGTTTGTGGTGCCAAGTGAAAAATCCATGGAGCAAAGGATACACCGAGTCTTTTTTAGAAAAGATACAGGAAATAGTCAAGTCTGAGCAATGAATCTTAGCTGACTTCCCTCCAGCCGTGTCTACACTATTACCTTCCTTCGAAGGAAGGATGGTAATTAGGGTGTTGGGAGTTTATTAATGAAGTGCTGCCATGCATAGGCAGCACTTCATTAAGCAATTACCACCCCCCACGGCAACTCCGAAGTACTGGCACACATCTAGCTGTGGTGCACTCTCCAATACTTCAAAGTGCTGCCTATGCACTTCATTAGTAAACTCCCAACACCTTAATTCGAAGGAAGGTAGTAGTGTTGACAAGCCCTATGTGTTTTAAACAGAACAGAAAACTGGAGTTTCAACTGATAGGAGGGATACAACCAAGTATCTGGATATGAATTTGAAAGCAGATTTTGGGGTGAGGGAGAGGATGTGGAAATAAAGAACTTGAAGCGAGAAAAGTGACTGAAAAACAGCAGCTTCTTAAAATGGAGGCATCAGAAAATTAACTTCAGAAAATACAGTGATGGCTCACTACTTACATGATATTTGGAAAAGTCACTAATAGAGCTTTAGAACAAGGGGGTTTTGAGACACATTAAGCTGCCAACTCATGCACTGGCATGTGTGCCCACTGCCATCTATTTCTTTTTTTTGCCTTTTATTATATCTTGCAGATATCGCAAGATGCCTACCCACCTACTGACTGAGGGTCTGTCCATGTTTTTAATCCAGGAGTAGTAATCTGAAATATTTTAGATAAACCATCAGTAATGGCATTAGACAGTCAGACTTGCAGGTTCAGAGACCTTAAATGTTGGATTTCATCAAAGCTCAGAAGTGACTCATGTTACCATTGTACGTTCCAGTTAAGCAAGGAAAGATGACGACCTGGTGTCCTGTAGGTATAGCCCAGCTGCTATATGCCAAGGACTAGGAAGTCTGCAGTGGTGTAAGGTGCCTAAGAAAAAGCTCCCCACCCCCACCCGTCAACCCCACTAACTGAATTTACACTAGCCATCTGAGCCAAAGTAAACCACATTAGCTTTGTGAAATGAGCTTGGTCCTGGCAGTCTGAAGAATAGCCAATTTAGGGTGTCCTCTGAACAAACTTTCATGTTCAGAATCACCTGCTTCTGCCAATTCCCCTGAAGGCAAGTTGCAGCAGCTCCCACTACAATTTGCCCCTTGGTGCAACAACAGAAGCCCACAAACTTACACGGGATTCATTTGGTTGTGGCTAGTTCTAGGGCTGTGGGTTTAATATCGGAGAGTGTCAACTTACCTTAGAGAGGACCAAAAACAGAATTTCCCTTTTACTAGAGGTGAACCTACATATTCATGTGCAGTATTTATAATTTCCATTTCTGAAGGTTTATTATTTGCCATTAATGCAGAGTTAGAGGTACACAATGGATAGAGAAATGAGAGAAATTGTGAATTTCAAGTTGAACTGTTAAACCCTTTCCATTTTTTTTTTTTTTGCAATTTTAAGTGCACAAAAGAATTATGGGATTGGCTTCTTAAAAAGCACTCCAAACATCTTTAAAAATAGTTTTAGTTGTAGCACATCTCAGAACCTTAGATATAAAAACAAGGGACTAAATCTGTTCAGCTTGCTTTCTGAGATGTGGGTTCTTCATTCTATTTCTCTGCCAAAAGACTAACTACTGCAGTTAGTTACAGCTGCATTCCATCTGATGCTACTGCATTGTTGTAAGACACAAATTTCAGCCCACACTCTGGGTAGTTAGTAACTGCAATATGTATTAAAAAGTTACAATTAAACTAGAACCTCTAGATATATTTTGGAGTGCTTCCCTATTAATATCCATTTATCATTTTATACACTCATTTCAGCAGCACACAGCAACTCAAGGAAAGGGAAGAATTATGCCCAACTCAAGCTTAGAGAGATCTAAAAAGGTTAGGAAAAACAAAAAAGCTACCATCAGTAAAATTTCTGGCTACAATGCTTTGTTTAAGCTGAGGATACAAGAAGTAGGGCATTCATCATCATGCCAGCAATGCAAGCTTCCTGTAGCAACAAACTGACAGGCTGTGGTCTTGCATTATCAAGGTCCGTTAATAGTGCATGCCTTCTACACCTTTTCCTGAACTATTGTAGCCTCTCGATCTATTCCTATCTCCTTCCACTGGGTTTAAGAGATGATTGCATCATCAATATTCAAATACTCTTCAATCGCTGGTCTTAGTTAAGGGGCATGCTCCCTCTTCTACCCAGTCTTTGTGGTGGTGTCTTCCCTGCCCCACTGTTCCACTTTTTTTCACATGCTGGCAACAGCCATCTCACACTTACATCCATTTTTCCCTCTGCTGACTCATCTCAGAGACAGTTAGAGGGGAAGTGGGCAAACAGAGGAGAAAAGGGGACTTGTGGTTTTGTGCAGCATACCAAAGGGATCAAGCAGGCCAAAGTGTTCAGAATTCAGACTGGAGAGGAGTTTACTTGAAAACTCTGGGTAAGAGTCCATGAATTCTCTTAGGGATGCCACAATCGCCAAAAAATGGTGGAAAGTATTCCCATACAGTGGCGATGGGTTTCTATTCTATGAAGATGTGATGGAGTGGGCGGAGTGCATGTGAGACAAGCAGAGCAGCTCCCTGTGGCTAAGGATGACCCTGGGGCTATAACCTAGGCTGGCAGGTTACGCCTCAGCCCTGAATAAAGAGGGAGGAGCCGAGCAGGTTTTGAATTGGGGGTGGCAGTTAGAGGCTAGGGGGAGAGAGAGCTGGAAAGCAGCCAGCCTGAGGGGGAAGCTACACCCCACAGGGGCACCCCTCGGGCTCCTCTCCCCAGGATGGGTTGGAATGACTGACTGCTGTACTGACGCTTCTGTGAGAAACTGGGCACCTGCTGCCTAATAAGCCTCCTGTTGTACCTGCTGAGTGAGAGTCACTCCTGCCAGTGGATGGGGTGCAGTGCATGGGGACCCCTGAACGCCACCACAGTGGTGTCAGTGGGATGCACTGCACCCACAGATGAGGTCCCAGCAGTGGCTGACTGAGCGCAAGAGAAGGAAGGGGCCTCACAAGAGCCAGAGGTGGAACAGAGCAATTCCTGCAGCTGCTGCTGGTGAGTGGATACCCCAGGAGATGGATTATACCCGACTCCTAAAGGCAGAGCTAGCGGGGCTGTGCAGAGAGAGGGGCCTGACCACAGGGAAGGCAACCAAGGCCCAGCTGATTTTCCAGCTGGAAGAGAATGACCAATCCAGGGGGCCAGATCCTGTCCTGGCAGGAAGTGGCCGGTCACCCTCGGGAAGCATTTCAGACTCTGACAGGAGCGGGGGCTCAATGCCGTCAGACAGACACGGTGCCAGACAGGTCACACTCAGCTAGCGGTAGTCCATCGCGGGCAGAGTCCCCCACCGCAGAGCTGCGACAGCTGGAGCTCGAGGTGAGATTAAAGGAAGTGGAGCACCAGGAACGGGACAGAGTCCAAGCACAAGCGCCAGCTACAAGAGACAGCGGGAGGAGAGCGAGCGAGAGCAGGCGCATGAGCAGGCCATGGTGGAGGCGAGACGCCAAGAGGCCCCAGCTGCGGTAAGCGGGGAGAGGGCCAGGCAGCTCGGGGTGGCCAGTCACTTGGAGACATGTGCTGGCCCAGTGTCAGGACCCAGGGGACATGCACAAGTTCCTTACTGCCTTTGAGCGAGCCTGTGAACTGCACGAGGTTCCCCCAGCTGAATGGCTCTTGACACCTCACCCCCTTGCTGAGCCAGAAGGCCGCAACAGTGCTCAGCCAGCTGGAGGGGCTGCAGCCTGAGGACTATGAATGAGTCAAACAGGCCCTGCTGCATAAGTTCAGGCTGACTCTGGAGATGTACAAGAGGTTCCAGGAGGCACAGAAGAGGCCAGAGGAAACCTATGTAGATGTGGCCTCCCGCCTGAGGCAATACTACCAGAAGTGGGTGTTTGGGATGGGAGCCCAGTCTGTAAAGGACCTGGTCGAGTTGGTGGTCCTGGAGCGATTCTACGAGATGTGCTCACCTGACCTGAGGGTGTGGCTCATGGACCGGAGGCCTGGGGATTCATACAATGCAGGGAAACTGGCAGATGACTTCAAACATCTGGGCCATGTTTGAAAGTGAGTCCCACAAAGAGGGAGTCCCGGAGAGAGACTGGTTCCTGACCGTACGACAGGGGACCACCTCTTGGGCGAGCCCAGGAAAGAGGGGCTGGCCACCCACCCCCCCAGAGAGCCAAGCAGAGCCTGGACAGAGCAGCTGGCCCAAGGGACACAACAAGACCCCGGGCTGTTATCGCTGTGGGTGAAAGGGGCATAGATCAGCCCAGTGCCCCAAGCTCCCAGACAGGTTGAGCAGACTGGGGGTCATGGAGTCAATGGGGTGGAGTCCCAGAAGCCAGAGGGGCTGGCGCTGACAGCAGGTACTTGGATTGGGCTGAGTCCATCCCACAGACCAGCTCCTCAGGGGGACCAAATGCTCAGAGGTCAGTTTAGAGTGGGGGCGGCAATGCCTCTGCGGATCAAGTGTGTCTCACCCCTCGAGGTAGACAGGAAAAGGTCACGGGGTTCTGGGACACAGGCGCTGACATGACACTGGCCCGACCCAGGGTGGTGGCACTGGGCTGCATGATACTCAATTCCCACTGGACTAACAGGAATTGACGGGACCTCTTTCAAGGTGCCCATGGTGAGGGTGCACCTGAAATGGGGGGGGATAAGGAAGGCCCCAAGAAGGTGGGCATGCACAGCCATTTGCCAGCAGATGTACTGATGGTGGGGTGACCTGGCCAGGTGAATGCCCTCGTGCCCTGGTCCTGACCCGTAGCCAAAGAAAATGAGGTGTGCGTTGCCTAGATTTGGGGGTACAGGCCCAGCCAAAGCCACAGAAGCCAACCCTGAGAGAAAGGGGCCCCCAAAAACCAGATCTCACCGGCCAGTGGTGCTGGAGCCAGGCAGGGATGGGGAAGTGGCTTCCGCCCCTGCTGAAGAGTTCCAGGCAGAGCAGCAGAGACCCCTCCTTGCAGAAGCTGAGGGAACTGGCCAGTCTCAGCCCAGCTCCACAGCTGGGGGAGGGCTGCAGGGAGAGATTCCTGTGGGAGAAGGGATTCCTGTACCGGGAATGGGTTCCCAGACACAAAGCGGAGCCATGGAAGGTCCAGAGGCAACTGGTGGTTCCCCAAAAGTACCAGCGCAGATTGCTGTACCTAGCCCATGATGTCCCGCTCGCAGGACACCAGGGGATCCACCGCACCAGGGAAAGGTTGTTACAGAATTTTTTGGCCAGGGAATCTTTGTAGCAGTCCATCTATATTGGCTGTCCTGCAATCCCTGCCAGAGGGTGGGGAAGACCTGGGACAAGGGGAAAGCTGCCCTGAGGCCACTGCCCATCATAGATGAGCCTTTCCAGAAAGTGGCTATGGACATAGTGGGACCCTTCAAGACAATGCGTCCGGGGAAGAAATATATTTTGGTGGTGGTAGATTTTGCCACGTGATACCCAGAAGCAGTGGCCTTGACCTCTGACACTGAGGCAGATGCACTCCTGTCCATTTTCAGCAGACTGGGGCTCCCCAAGGAGGTCCTCACAGATCAGGGGTCCAACTTCATGTCAGCCCTGCTGCAAAGCTTATGGGACAAGTGTGGGGTCTAGCACACCGGGGCCACAGCCTACCACCCACAGACCAATGGGCTGGTGGAGAGGTTCAAGGGGACTCTAAAGCAGATGCTGAGAACCTTCATGAATCGAATACCCCCATGACTGGGACAAGTACTTACCCTACCTGCTGTTTGCATACAGGGAGGTGCCCCAGGAATCCATGGGGTTCTCCCCATTTGAGCTGCTGTATGGAAGGAGGGTACAGGGACCCTTGGACTTGCTCAGAGAAAAAAGTGGGAGGGGGATGGCCTCTCCTGAAGGGAAGTCAGTGGTACAGTAGGTACTGACCTTCCAGGAAAAACTCACTGAGCTCATGGGCCTGGCCAGGGAGAACCTCTCCATGGCCCAAAGGAAGCAAAAGGTCTGGTATGACCGTAATGCCCAGGCCTGAGCCTATGCCACCGGGGACCAAGTGATGGTTCTCGTACCCATGTGAGAGAACAAGCTGCAAGTGGCCTGGGATGGCCCCTTCAAGGTTGTCAAACAGCTGAATGAGGTGAACTATGTTGTGGAACTGTCGAACCGAGCCCACAGCCACCGGGTCTATCAAGTGACCATGATGAAACCTTATGGGACAGGGAGAACTTGGTGCTGGTCATGTGCAGGGGAATGATCCCTTGGTGGATTTGCTCACAGGGACTGGAGCCGGCTCCTTGCTGGAGTCTACTCCCCCCTCAGACCAGCAGACAGATCAAGGAGGTGCTGCATTCACACCAACAGCTGTTCTCGGACAGACCCGGATGCACTGACCTAGCTGTCCAAATAGAGACAGGCACCCACGCCCCTATCAAGTGTATGCCATTCAGAGCCACAGGGAAGACTGCTCAGGACAGAGCGGGAGGTTGAGGGCATGCTGGCTCTGGGGGTGATCCAACCCTC
The DNA here is from genome assembly GCF_033958435.1 of Carettochelys insculpta. Lineage (NCBI taxonomy): Eukaryota > Metazoa > Chordata > Testudines > Carettochelyidae > Carettochelys > Carettochelys insculpta. Next base: position 97,747,098 of record NC_134139.1, read on the forward strand.
CTCCAGTCCCTGGGCCTCTCCTGTGGTGTTAGTCCCTAAAAAAAGATGGGTCTGTTCAGTTGTGTGGACTATCGCAAGCTTAATGCCATCACTGTATTGGACGCCTACCCTATGCCCAGGCCTGATGACCTTTTAGACAAGCTGGGGGAGCCTGTTACCTCACCACCATAGACCTCACCAAGGGGTACTGGCAAGTGCCATTAGACGAAGATGCCCAGCTCAAGTTGCCTTTCATCACCCCTGTGGGGCTCTACGAGTTCCTGGTCCTGCCCTTCAGCCTCAAGGGGGCACCTGCTACCTTCCAGCGTCTGGTGGACCAGCTACTGAAAGGGATGGAGAGCTTTGCCCTGGCTTACATGGATGACATTTGCATCTTCAGCCAGACATGGAGGACCATGTGTCCCAGGTCAAGTGGGTGCTGGACCAACTTCAGAAGGCCGGGCTGACTATCAAGGCAGGGAAGTGCAAGGTGGGGATGGCTGAGGTGACCTACCTGAGCCACAAGGTGGGCAGTGGCAGCATAAAGCCAGAGCCAGCTAAAGTGTTGGCCAATCTGACAGCCTCCACCCCAGACTAAGAAGCAGGTCCAGGCCTTCATTGGGATGGTGGGGTACTACTGGAGGTTTGTGCCCCACTTCAGCTCCATCGCAGCCCCCCTCATGGAACTGTGTAAAAAGGGAAAGCCTGACAAGGTGGTTTGAACCGAGCAGTGCCAGGAGGCCCTCTGCACGCTGAAGGAGGTGCTGGTCAGGGCGCCGGTGCTGGCAAATCCAGACTTCGACAAACCCTTCCTGGTGTACACCAATGCCTCAGACGTGGGGCTGGGCACTGTGCTAATGCAGGTGAACGACAAGGGGGAGAAACACCCCGTTGTGTACCTGAGCAAGATGCTACTGCCCTGGGAGCAGAAATACGTGGCCATAGAGAAGGAATGTCTGGCCATGGTGTGGGCACTGGGGAAGCTGCAGCTGTACCTGTTTGGACGGTGTTTCACAGTGTACACCGAGCACTCGCCCCTGACCTGGCTGCATCACATGAAAGGGGCCAACGCCAAGCTCCTGAGGTGGAGTCTGCTCCTGCAGGACTACGACATGGAGGTGGTCCATGTTAAGGGGACCACCACCACCATAGCCGATGCCCTGTCATGCAGGGAGGGACCCGAACTTCCCCAGGTCACTGGCTAAGTGACCCTGCTCAGTTTGGTCTGGAAGGGGGGAGAGATGTGATGGAGTGGGGGGAGTGCATGTGAGAGACAAGCAGAGCAGCTCCCAGTGGCTAAGGATGACCATAGGGCTATAACCTAGGCTGGCAGGTAACACTTCAGCCCTGAATAAAGAGGGAGGAGCCGAGCGGGTTTTGAATTGGGGGTGGCAGTTAGAGGCTAGGGGGAGAGAGCTGGAAGGCAGCCAGCCTGAGGAGGGGGAAGCTACACCCCACAGGGGCACCCCTCGGGCTCCTCTCCCCAGGATGGGTTGGAATGACTGACTGCTGTACTGACGCTTCTGTGAGAAACTGGGCATCTGTTGCCTAATAAACCTCCTGTTGTACCTGCTGAGAGAGAGTCACTCCTGCCAGTGGATGGGGTGCAGTGCAGGGGGACCCCTGAACCCCATCACAGAAGATTAGAGGAAAGAATAGCTAGAATTCTGCACTAGCATAACACTAGCCACTTCAAGTCTTGGCAAGAATGTTTAGTCTGTCTTTGGCACTGACTGAATTGCTTTAAATCACAATTCTTCAGATTTAGTTTTGCCATTTTTGCAACTAGCTGACCAGTTTTTACCACTCCCCATAGATAACTGTACACTTTAGGAATATTTGTTGTTACAAACAGTTATTTGAATCATGCAATCAGTGTGGTACAGACTATTCTGTTTGCTCAACAGTTGTACATGCACTTCTAATGCATTAAACAAAGATACATGCACGGGATGTACCACTAGTGAACCAGAAAATCTGGTTTTAAGATGTTTCCTTTCCTCCCAGTTTTAATTTTACACACCCTACCTTCCACAGTGAACAAGCACTTGAGTAGCACAAGCTGTGGCACAAACTCACATCAGGAAGAGAAATTGGAAGAAGGACAACATAAGTAGGCCCACAAACAAGAACTAAATCAGCTGAGAAAATAAGTAGAACCTGTCTATAGGATCACTGGTACATTAAATACTTAAAACTGGCTGAAACAACTTCTTTTTAAAAAGGAGTGCTCACCTTGGCAGATGTTTCAAACCACCCAATAAAGCCACCTTCTCTGCAGAACTGGTCCATTTGAGAGGGATTCTGGCTGCCGTCTTTTCTCTGGTCACACTTGTTTGCAAGGAGAACTGCAGGTATAGGGCTGCCATTTGGAAGTAACACTTTACTGTCCAAATCATGTTTCCACTTGGATACAGCCTCAAAAGTGGAGCCTCTTGTGACATCGAAGACCACAAGCGCACCAACTGCCTCTTTATAATACACCCTCGTCATGTTACCAAAACGCTCCTGGCCTGAAATAAAGAGGGCAGATCATTTGATGTTAAGTTGCAAAAAAGTTCTGGGCATAAATAGGAACTTATCCTAGGTACATAAAAATTTAAACAAGTATGAAATGGACAAAGTATCAATTTATAATTATTTAGGTAAACTGGAAAAACCAAGTGGACTTGTTTTCTATCAGCATACAAAGACCACTGTAATGCATATCAGTATGTTACAGTTTTATGGTCGATTACTGCTCAGTATTAGGATATTTGTCAGTGGTAAGAGTTTCTTCAACTCTTTTGGTGAATATGGCACTGAATGGGTTTCCTAAGACACATGCAATACCCTCTGAAGTGTCACCAAGATATTTCAAACCAAATCTCTTAAAATGGCTAGATCCTATAGCTGCATTAAAGATTTTGGAGAAGCCCAGTGGATGTATAGAGTGTTTCAATTTAGCAGGTAGTTGAATAAATGTATACCTTGACAAATGTTATGGTCATGGGTAATATTTTGAGATTACTGTATCACCTTTGTGAATGCTATTACATCTTTGAGCTAATATGTTGTACTCTAGCTCCATGGAGGAGTTACAGCATTTTTCTGCACAAAATTAAAAGTCACTAGGATAATTAATACAAATCCATATAGACTGGTAATGCTTCCATTTGGGCGTTGGGGCAATGGGGATATACCAGTTTGATCACCTTTAACCAGGCTAAGGGACTGGAATTCATCAGAAAGGGACACCTGCCTCTTTCTGGAGGTTCTTGGACTAAGCAAAAGCACTGCCAAGGTCTCCATTTCAAAGACAATGGACTGCTTAGGAAGAATAACCTTGCACATAAGCCAGTTTATTGTTCAGTGTTCTCATGCTTTTGAGCTGAATGGATGGGTATGCTGCTTTATGAAGTGGCAGTCATTATCCTAGGGGAGACCAGTGCTGAACTCAACTGGAGTCAGGCTTACTCACATGGTGATCATTAATTGTAGCCCAAATCCCAGTCTAAAAAAGCCACAAGATCCTATTCTGAGAAAAGCTGTCAGGCCATCACCTAATGTTGGAGAGTTACCTTGTGAACTGACATTGTGTAGTAACAGTGGAAGTCTTTGGCTCTTAAAGAATTGGACTTGAGGGTGAAGAGTATGTAACAAACACTAATCAGCCCTTTCCCAGAAAGGGACAAGTACTTCGAAGCATTTGTTACTACCAAGTGGCTGAACACATGGGCTGTGCCTACACTACCTCCCTACTTTGAAAGGGGGATGTTAAGTAGGGTGTCAGATGACTAGTAATGAAGCGCTGCGATGCATATTCAGCGCTTCATTAAGCCAATTCTCCCTAGGCCCCCCCGCAGGCAACTTTGAAGCATTAAACTTTGAAGTGCTGGCTCATGTGTAGCCACATCTCACCCGCTGGTACTTCAAAGTCCCTTACTCAAAATTGGCAGTAACACTTCAGAGTTGTGGGGGGAGAATTAGCTTAATTAAGTGCTGCTCTTCGTTAATCTCTTGACACCCTACTTACCATCCTCTCTTCAAAGTAGGGAGGCAGAGTAGACAAGCCCATGGAGTCACAATTAATCCATTTTTAAGATTTATGGGCCATTTTAAGTTTAAGACTCAGCCTTCTCAAACTACATTTTAACAGGTTAACTTCTCCAGAGAGCTGAGCAAGGAGCTGCATCAAGTTAGATGAAATTTAAGCCATTGACAGAATAAAGGACCCACAATTTAGGTATATGGTAGAAAACCAATATTGGTTGTTGTGTAATGCTGCATCTGAAAAATACTGACAACTGCTCTTAAAAATCATTAAAGAAAGGTGAACTGCAGAACTATTTGTGAATACACCTATATGCATTTATACTGAAGCATAAGTTCATTTTTTACTTGTACAGCTATTTGGAAAGCATAAAACCTAGGCTCTTGGCCAAACAGTTACAAGCAATGTTCCAGCATTACCAAATGCTAGAATATCCTTGGGAAAATTGTGCATCAATTAAATTTGGTATGCCCATACTTCAAAATGAGATTAGTAAATTAGGCTAGGAAGATAGATTGTCCAGGCAGTTTGTAGAGTAGATTTTGGAAAAACCCACAACATACCCACCATCCTGGCAATTCTTTTGAACCTATAAGATTTGCTCAAAACAAGTTCCTCCAAACGCAGGAGATTAGCTGGCAGGTATGCTGTTGTCATCCAGCAGTGCTTAAGTGCTCAACAAGCAAACATTTGTTTTACTAACTCTGTGTATACACTACCACCTTCCTTCAAAAGGATGGATGGTAATTAGGGTGTTGGGCATGTACTCATGAAGTGCTGCCATGCAAAATTGAGGAGTAAGGGGACTTTGAAGCTGCCCTGGCACTTCGAAATACCAGCAGGTGAGCCATGGCTAGATGTGTGTCAGTACTTCGAAGTTGCCACCGGGGGATGGGGGGGAGGCGTGGAGATTTGCTTTATGAAGTGCTGCCTATCCATAGCAGCACTTCACTAGTCAACACCCTAATTGCCATCCTTCCTTTGAAGGAAGGTGGTAGTGTAGACAAGTCCTTTGTGTAAAGTGGATGGTTTAAGCCAACTATAATATGCTATACTTCCCAGTGGAGGTAAAAAACTCCACTATTAGCAGTACTGCACAGCTAATACAGAGGAAAGCAACAAGTTCAGCAGCAAGTCTTTCTAGGTCAGCCTTATTCCAGTAACATTTCTCAAATGTGATAGAATCATACCCAAAACATTGTTAGGGCACAAAGGCCCCAGTCAAGCAGCTGCTAAAAATCTAGAGTCAGCAATAACTCATGGAATCCCCATCAACCACCATCCAATCATAGCAGAAGTATTTTAATAGGAATACAATAATATACTAAAGTTACTTACATATACATGGGGGAGGGAGAATAAAGACTTGTTCAGGGTTGACCTCCAGCATTCCATTTTGGCTGTCTGGTGGGTGGGGGACTACATTAAAAGCAAACCATCTGGGATCTACAAGGTGGCACTGGTACAGCTTGCTGTCATGACATGAAGTGAGGTTGACAGAAGAAATTCTCCTGTTGACCTCTTGATGTGTGAATGGTTAAAAATCCCACTCTGTAGCTGGAAATTGATGTAATTGTTGTAGCTGGAATTGCCTCTCAAAGTAGACTTTTCAACCTATGTTTACTCAGGCCAGGTCTACAAGGTATTTTCCCCCCTTATCTGAACAGTGACACATTTTTCTGGAGCCTTCAAATCCATTTCGGACTTTTAATGCTAAGTCACTGGGTGACCAGCTGCTAAATGCACACAATCCATCCATTTCCTCTTCACCATTCCTTACACACCTCTTAAGGTTACTTTTATTTGCGCCTAATGTGACTGAACTGCATAAATTTGCATCTGTTCAATATCTTTAATGCAGGCATCAATCTTCCTCCAGTCCCCTCCCAGGAAATAGAGCCTTTTCCAGGCTAATGCTGACAAAATTGAAGCAGCTTTAACTTGAAATTAAAGTTTTTTTTGGGGGGTGGGGAGGGATGGGATGGCATCTTGAAGTAAGGCCATGGCTGAGCAAGCCACTTCTAGTTTTTCAATTCTTTTGCTGTGGTCCTTGGTTGGAGATAGCTTAACAGAGAAGCTCTAAAGGCAGTAAATTACGTCAGCTTGCATCTTATTAGCAATGTCATACTTGCTTCATGATTATAACATACAGGAAAAAATCCTTATTCCTCACTATTTTGAAACAGACTTGGACCCAAAGCAACAATGGTTGTAGCAGAAAGTATGGTCTCATTAGCATATCTGGAGGTCCACTAAGAAATGTCCACCAGTAGAAAGCCCAGCTCCTTCCACTGGTCAAAGCCTTCCAAGAATCCTTCTAATACAGTCTGTGCATAATTTCATGAGGTTTGGGGACAAGTAAAAAAGTACACCCTTGCCTCACTCACCCACCCCCCACACTTGCTTTTTGTACCATGGGCTGTTGAAGACCTGCAATGAGTTCAAGGACATACTTTAGAACACACTGGTGGTCAGGGGCATTCCAAAGACAGGCATGCTGATCAGTATGACACTTTTGGTTAGTCAATGAAGCACATGATCAGTGAGTGACTGTACACTCTACATTCTGCAAATCATGTGATAGATATACATGTAGAATGTTCAAAGTGATTAGCAAATGCATATTCACCCACACAAGTTATGATCGGCTGACTGTCTTGTTGGAAAAAAATTCCCTTCTTAAAGAAGGGAGACAACCATTTGCTAACTAATGTATCTCGCTGCTCATAGCACATGAGCAAACTTCTGCGAGTCTAGGATGTTTTGGGGGGGGGGGGGGGGGGGGTTATTAGCGGAACCACCACCACACAAGCTGGTTTCATAGCAGGCCAAGACACATGACTACATTCTGTATATTTACCTCTGGTTCCCCTCCAGACTTCGTTTCCAAACAGCACACACCACTCTTCACAGCATTGATTGTTCTAGCTCTCTACTTTTTCTATCTTAAATTATGATTGTATGCCTGACCACAGCCAGACTGTTATTGTAACTTCTCCACCTGTTCTCATCACCCCTCAGCAAGAAGCTCTATCACTGTTATTCTGCTTGAGTGAGGAGAAAACTTTAAGTCTGCCCACTGAATGTATGTTTTGTATTTCTCTTTATAATTCTGAAGTTCTGTATTTTGTCCTTAATTCCACTTTTAAAACAACAACTTCAAATCTGTCTGCTCAATTCCTTGTATCACTCTTGCCTTCTTCTGTTTCCAAGCCACTCTCATCTGCTTGCTCACCTTTCCAATTAACCATGGTATAGTTGAATTCCACCTTCTTGGAATCTGCTTTGGCTGTTTCAAGCAAGAAAGTTTTTGTTCTCTTCTAAAGTTCACCAGGGTTGGTTTTACCTGCCCCCCATGTCCATTTGGGACCAAAAATGTCTCGTATGAGGGAGAATTGTGTAAGTCCAAATTCAGTGGATTTGGAAATCATGACTTTTGTCTGACCCACTTCAGATTGCATGCACCAGGGGAATCTTTGCTCACAGGACACTGGATCCCCAGAACTGCTATACTGTTACCTAGTCAACTTGGTTGATATATCAGGTGACTTGTGCAGTTTCTAGGATGAAGATATTTTCAACCAATAGGTGATAAAAAGCAGAAGAATTCAGTTAAACACCTCTCATTTATGAGCCAATGCTAGCAGCATGACAATATACTAAATGGCATAGTCCTTTATTTGGGAGCAGCACAAGAGGGAGGACAGTGAGGCTTTTGATACATCAAGAGTAACTGCTATTGACTTGCTCCCTTCCAGAAGCTGCTCAAAAATCCTGCTTCTGTTTCTGATGTAGAGGAAAGAAAAGGAAGTGGGAGTCACATATACACAGTCACCACAACCCTGACCTCAAAATAGCCTCAGGCAACATGTAGAAAACTTCAAGAAGAGTGAGTAAAGACAGATGAGATTGCCAGTAAATCAGACAAGTGACTTCTGCACCAAATACAGGACAAATGCAGAAAACCACCACACTATTCACAATTAGTGAGAAAGGAGAGAGAAACTCCTAAAGCTGTACCTCCTTTTTAAAACATTGCATTGCTAGAACTTCTCACCAAAAAACAAAGGCTGAACCTCTTTGTTTGGCTGCTCAGGACCAGAGCTGAACCACAGGAGGTCACCACTGTCTATCAGAATTACCATGACTTCCTCTGCTTCCTGGGTTCTTAGGCACTGAGCTGTATTTGATCCCTAAAAAACAGCACAATACTGTCAAGACTGATGGCTGCAAACAGATTACAATGGGACCCAGGGAAACTTGGCACACCCATGGTAAGTGGGCATCTAGCTAACTGAAATCATGCCAGACCACAGGTATTTCCAGTCCAGAGTGCTGGACTAGAGAGATTCAAGCTGTACTAAACTAGTGGCTTAAAGTTTGTTTTTTTTATATAAAAACATACCAGAACATTCCCTATGCTTTGCTATAAAGAGGGCACATACCACAAAGAGCTTGTGGTTCAGCGGAGATCATTAGAACAGACAGTATCATTACTACATCACCAGGAAAAGATGAACATGGATTACAGATGGATCACACAAAGTGAATACATTTGAAACACCATCTGAAGTGGTCAAACACTTGATACTGCACAGCAAAGTTTAATGGCAATTTAAATTCCTCATTCGAAATCAGTAGTTCTGAAAGGATACTTCTGTCTGACTGAATGAGGTAAAGGAAGAGCTGCTGCATATTTTTTGAGAGTCAGAAAGGACTCTGAAATTTCAGAGACAATCAAAGCAGGCGTTGTCTGTGTGAACCAGGGAGCTTGACGTACGGAGTCTAGAAGATGCTTCTGCCCTTGTGGTTTCCTTTTGTGCATTTCCAGCCACTTTACATTGCATCAGTAAGAACTACTACTTTAAGTCTCTTCACTACACACTGTGGTTGACAGTCAGCTCTGAAGTCCAGATGAACACTTCCTAAACCTCCGAGATAGTCAGAGTAACATTCCTCTTTAAAATGGTTCAAATATGAACTGTGGCATCTTAATATAGAAACTTGAGGTACAATGTGCACTTCTGTAAAAAGCACTGTTATCCTCATGTAGTTTGTAAATTAGCTTACAGGCAGTACAGAAGATTACACTATTGAGAGCAATGTTTGACTTGAAAAAATTAAATTTTAGTTTTTATATGAGTTACTCATATTGAAGCAAATGATTCCTACACTTCATTTAGCAATTACTGCATGGCTAATATGATAGCTGTACTTGTTTTGAAATAGCACTATTTCTTTGTCTCACTACCTAGTAGACGAGTCTAGTATTACCACCCTCCAAAATACTTCCTCCCTAAAGAATCCAGTTCTTAAGCAGTTTCAAGGAGAGGATATTTTCGATAAAGGAACAAACATCTTCAAATTGAAATTTAAAAAAATAAATCAGACTGATTCTATACTATACTTCCCAAATAGCACAAAATAGAGGAAAGTTTATTTGCTCGTATCTCTATTCTGAGACAGAGGTGTCATCTTTAAAGATGATCTTGTTGCCCTAGGTAGAACAGGCTCAGAAGTATTCAAGGTGTAATTTAGCATCTCAATTTGGATAAACTTGCAGTGTCTTGTAACATCTATGACATATCTATAGTAGTAATTCGACTAATTTACTGGCGGTTTAAGTGGAATTTTTTTTAAAAGTACAAAAATCTTGGAGTGTTAAAGCTAAAAAATAAGTTTCACAGCTTCTTTCCATTATCCCTGGGCAGCTCTGAGTTTTGGGTGCACCAAATAAAGATTAATCCAAGTTGATCTACTCTGGCAGCCATTGTAGGAAACCATACTATGGTAGAAGTATACTGAATATTTGCTACCTCAGACTTCTTTGAAGTGGAGGTTGAATGAAGTCAAAAGGAAAGTTGGTATTAAGACTGTTTCCCAGCCGATGCTCAGTCTAAAATCCCTCCCACACACTTCTGACCTGCTCCACTGCAGGTTCTCCACCCCATCAAGTTCAGGCTTCTTGCTTGACCTCAAAGTTCATCCCAATACGTGGAGCCACATTTAACCTTTTCCAAATCAGCTCCACACCTTGGTCCCTTATACAGCATTATCCTTGATATAATTAGCTTTTGAACAGTGAAGTTATGCTAAGGAGAATTCTTTGAGGGTGCCACCAAGTATGTTCATGAGGGTGAGATGCAGTGGCTATAATTTACTTGAACTTTTAGAAAAACAAGCAGTCAGACTGAAGAAAAGCCAAGTAAGTGGTCATATGACAAGATAGAAGGTTCTCATAGATCAGTAATGGACTAGAGTAGGAATAAATCTTTCACAATGCAAAAAGGTAAAGACCTCAGGGTCTGTTCCAGGAGGTGTGCTATTTTGCATTCATTAATACCTGGAAAAAACTATAGTGAACAGTGACATGAGTCTGCAGATGCAAAAAAAAACAAAAAACAGGATCATAAATGTTCAAGATAGGTGAGGAGTGATATGGGATCTCACTAATGTGGTTAACTGAGCAAAAGAATGGCAGATGAAGTCCTACATTGGTAGATACCAAGTACTTACAATGACAGGCTTTAATTTGGCTGATAACACTGAACATCTTGGCTTCACTACTGTATTAGGAATGATTATGGAGGAATAGATGGACAGAAAGTTATGACTCTCCTATATATTCACACCAAGAATAATGTTTGGTTCTTGTTGCCTCATTTCAGAATGGATAGAGTGGGCTTAGATTCAGAAAAGGACAAAAATGTGATCAGTATGGAACAGCTTCTGTAGGAACTTAAACAGGGCTGTTCAGTTTAGAGGAGACAATTGCTAAGAAAAGAGCTACAAGGTCTGTAAAGTCATAATAGCTGTGACATTTCCCTTTTCTGTGATGTTAAGCACACAAAACCGGGGCTACCCAATGAAATTAATAGGCAGCAAGTTTACTTTACCTAAGAGCAAGTACTTACTCTTTCCACACAATGCACAATTAACCTCACTGTCCTGGAATGTTGTGATGGCCAGAAGATCTTTCTGATGTTAAGGTGACTCACACAAAGTGTGGCACTGGCTCCTGGTCTGACTGTGACATGGCATGCAGTGTTGCCTCCTTGAATCTTGCAAGCATCTGACACTTCAGCTATCCTACACTGATGGTATGTATTTTCTGTTTCTAAAACCAGATACAGTGTTACTTCTTCGTTTCTAGGAATTGGATTAAATTATTCCATTTTGCTTCTACTGTATGTTGCTTTTTTTTGGTCTGACAATTTTTTAAAGAAAATTTTCCATAGGTGTTCCACAAACACTTTTCATGTTCTGTGGACTCAAAGAAACACTGAGCTATATGAAAAGCTTTACACCATAAATGCACCACAGGGCTGGTCTATACTAAACCAAAGATCTTCCAGAGTTTGACTGTGTGTCTGGCAAAGATCTGGATTCACAGCTCCTAATAAAAAGATACAGCTCCAGCTGAAGTTCTAGTAATACTTCAATTCAGATCATGATTTAGCCTAGATTATAGTCAGTTGGACAAGGGCTGCCCTTTCCTGTTCGCATAGTGCCTTAAAAAAAAAAAAACACCACACAACAACGGAACCCCAATCCTGTCAGAAGAAAATAAAGTCTAGGTATGCAACTAGAGATACAATGCACCACTTTATTCTTCAGGCATCAGCGTTGGTGTGTCTGAGACGCCTGTACTGCCTCACTTACATCTGCTGCACTGAAACACACTGAAAGCTTTGTCTAAAGTGACAATGGGAGTTCTCTTCACAGCCAAGAGCCCAAGGAGGTTTTTTTTTTTTTTTTAATTGTACAAATTCTCATGACTATGCAACAATGATCCATTGTTCCTTAATTACAGGAACCCACTATAATCAGTGATAACATCTGTCAGGCACTTTATTGAACATGCACTACCCAGTTTGGGCAGCAAAGGAAGGTCTTCACAGCTTGAGCCAGAGCATCTATGCTGTAATTAACACTGCCTCAAGACTGTGCCAGGAGGCAGGCACATGCCAACCATGGGCATCCAACTACCGTTTAGACAAACCCTAGGAGCCTTGGAACCATGAAACAAATTAACAGTTTAAGACATCTATTTGCAGAACTTCAAGCGATAGCTTTGAGAGGTGTTGTGCATCACTTGTTAATTTGTCTAAATGAGCGATAACCTAGATGACCAGTTGTTACTATTCACTGTAGGTAAGATCAGTGCAATGTGAATGCCAGCTCATTTAGGCACTATTAAGTGGACTTGGCAGAGTACTGCCTCCTCAACAAGAAATAATTAGACTCAGGAGCCTAACAAAGTATCTTCCCAAATGGAAACCAGTTCAAGCAGCCAAGTGGATCATGTGAAGCCTCTACATTTATGTCCGCATGGTGGGGAGGGAACGAAAGAGATACTGCTGTGGAGAGGGGGAAGCAGGGGCAACCTATGGATCAAGTCAAACTCTTCCCTGAAAAGGATGCTGAGCCAGAGAGCATGCACCACATTTCAAAAACATCTGAGCAACAAACTAACCCTGTGAGTTGGAAAAAGGGTGTGGTGTGTTTCTAATCAAAGCTGATTGTTAAAGACTAGTGATAAAGTATTTGAATTTCCTGAGGCTTGAGTTTGTCAGAGACCATATCTTGCAAAATGGGAAAATGCAGAGGTATTATGAACACTTCTTGGGAATGGAAATCTTTTGTTTGATTACATCAGGCCTCATTTCTTCTTAGAGCATTGCTCAGCATAACTGCAAGAATGGTTTCTGCTCTTTAACAGCAGCACATACTTCCTCTTCTTAATGCCTTCCTGAAGTATCTTGAGGGATACTAGTATTGTTTCCTTTAGTCTAATAAAGGTTTTTCTTCTTGGCTGGTGGAAGTTAGGAGTTCCCCCACGCCCCATTATGAAACAGGCCCACTAGTAAACAGTGGCATGAAGCAGTACATCTACCAAGCAAGTAGACCATGTGATTGTAGCATGGTTGGGCATATCCACTCTTAGTTTTAATCTAGCACACAGATAGGCCCAGCATGGGTGACAACAGAAGCAGACATGATATGTTAGTTGCATCAGTACAAGCTTGCCTGAGAAACTGGAGACATACTGTGGGGGCTAGGCAGTCCTGCCATGTCTACACTATTGTGTAGATGTGACACACACACACACACACACACACACACACACACAAGATCCTTACATTTAGCCATTGGGTCTTAGCTAGAGAAGTTGGTTTAGAGGAAGAAAGGCAAGGGGCACACTTGAAGGTAAGCCCAGCAGTTGAGTGGAAACAAGCTGGTGATTAATATGGAGGAGGGAGGAAGGAGGAGACAACAGAAGGCCTTTTACTTGTAATTAACATGTGTCCAAGCTTGGGTTACTAGCAGTGTTCTGTGCAATGGGAGTGTTTGGGTGGCTACCCATGACAGATGCTGCATGACTATTAGAGGAGCACCCACAGCCAGCAGCGTGAGTTTCTATTGATGGTGCACATTCACATATGCTGTGGTGAACAAAGTTTATTCTACCCATGGATGGAAAAAAAGATGGCTACTAGGTTTAGTGTTAGACCCCAGGTTATGGTTGCCTTAAGTCCTGAGGATCACTCTCTATATAGCTTCCCCATATACTAGAAACATACAAGTTACAAAACTTAATTTGTGCAACCAAAAAGTTGAGTACACCTGCAACAGTAAAAAGGTTAGAGACATTGGAGAAGACTAAAAACCCTTTAGTTACCAGCGTTTGTTATCACTACAATATGGTACTGTACATATGATAGCCAAAATTACACAGGAGCTTTAGAGCTCTCTAGCTGCAAACTGAGGAAACTAAAGACCCACTATTTGATTCTTGTTGCACTTGGTTCTCTTATTCAGCTTGAAGTAATATTTTATGTGGAAACTGACAGATTTGCTGACAAGGTATTTTCCTTCAAACATGCAAATTATAACACTGAAATCAGAAGGTATGCGTCAGTTCTGAAGACAGTACTGAGATGCACCACTATGCCCACCCTCCATGCATGTATTTTAGTTTAGTCCCATAGTTTGAAACTGTTTTATTTCATTTCCCCCTGCCCAAACCAGTTTGGAACAATGCCAACCCTACCACTAAAGTTAGTTCTATAAATTCATTTTCAATATTGTAATCTCCAGCAAATATGTAACAGATTATGGCTGCTCACCCCAAGATTGCTAGATATTAGAGAACTGTTGGGGGCATTGGACTTGAGCAAATGCCAGCTAAGCTTTTTGCAGCTCCCATTACCCTACATGCTGGGTTTGACTCATTTAGACCTATCTTAACTGACCACAAGTTGTCTACCTACTTTTCCTTGAACTATTCTGTTTCCCATTATTCATGTTGTCATGGTTTCACAAGTCCACGCTGCAGAACTACTCCCCACCTGGCACACTGCAAGAACTGTCATTAACTTCAATGGTCTTCTGCCACAAGCCACTCCTGCATGCTGATGGGTTTATAGAAGGGGTGGTTGTATTGAGAGGCAAGTGTGTATAGTACCATCAGTTAAGACTCTCCATCTCCTGGTGATAGATTCAAGTTTACATATTTTAAACATGCCAGCACTGGCCAGTTTGAAACTTTTACTGGAGGGGAAAAAACCTGTGTTCAAAACTGGGCTGTGGTGAGGCAGAATGGAGAGCCACATCAAGGTACTTTCTGTGGGTTTTCCCCAAAAGAGGTTCAGATCAGAGCTGTTTTTCAGGCTTTCCTCCTTTCCTGATACCACAGGAAGAGGGGGATTGGTGAGAAAATGTGTAGTATAAATCTGAATAAGGGCCCCAATGCAGTGTCACGGTAGGACTTCTGTTTACCTTGTGCACTATGGAAGCAAGACAAAGTAGCTGTTCACAGATTTGCATATGCCTTTCTCTGATGTAAACCAGGCAGCTCAACCAAGTCCAATATATTTGTTTCCTTAAAGTAATATTGCTGTTCCCTGTACCCTTGCTACAGCTTCAATAAAGGACTATCAATCTAATAAACTGCAGATTAGCAACAGTAACTCAAGCACATCACCACATGACCAGAGAGTTGCAACAGTAACGCTGACAGATTACTGCAGTTCAGGTGAACTTCTAGAATGTCTTTTTATGCAAAGATTGACTAAATAAAAGAGTATAGATCTGTATTATCAGTCAGAGGGCTCAATCTGACTTCATACATTTTCAAATAAATCCATGGCTGCCAAAATTCCTTCAGCAAGAGCAATACACTAGATTTTTGGTGTGCTTTGCTCCTGGTTTGTATAGGCTGATAAGACAGCCCTAGGTGAGGCATTGACAGTGAAGTCCAGTTATGTTCCCAGTTTTTGTTAAAATAAGCTTGTGCAGCAGCTTTTCATTTAGTCAAGAAATCTTTGAAGTAAACTAAAACCAAATTTTTACCTTATGTTCTAGGGAGAGGTCAAGGATTTCTAGTCTGACACTTTTACAGACCTCAGTTGTGCAGAAAGACACCAGTATATTGATTCAAAACTGACCATCCAAAGAGGCCTACTAATCTATTTTTGTTACAGGAAAAACGTTAAGTAGTTTGTGGTATAATTTGAGTCACATGTAACAAAAATATGGTTAGAATTTGCTCAGACATTTTCATGTTATGACACTAGACATGTATATTGCTTTCCCCACCCCCCCAAAGTGGTATGTATTAGCCCTTCAGTTGGTCAACATGAAGCCCTGCATACCCAGCCACCCATACCACACTTCAAGGTAAGCTAAATTCAACTTCTACCCTATGCTCTTGGCGGGAAGGGGGGGACATGGACGGATGGACATGATGAGACAACACAAAACCAAAAGTGTACTGGTCAGGCCTTTATCACATTAGAATAGATCATATTCACAGAATTTTAAACAGATATTGTAAGCCTTCTCTGTTCTGTTTGGGAACCAGTGGCATCAGATAGTTTAGACCACAAGCTAGTTATAAACATGAGTTTCCTGTTCCAAAAGTTGATTAGTTTTTACTGTTCATGACTGGCAGTCTATTGATATGTCAAGTTCTGAAATAGTTTTACAGAGTTAGTTTCCTATTTGGGAACTATTTAAGAGACCAACAGATTCAAGTAGTCTATTAGTTTTTGTATTGTTCACTTGAGCCCTCCAATGAATATGTTGGATGTGCAACTGTTGCCTGCAGTAACAGTAGAAATAGTAATTACATCTTGCACGATAGACATATTTGCAGCACTTTTTGCAAGTGTCATTTGCTTATCTAGCTCCTTTTCAAGCTTTGAGGAACTGACCAACCTAGAAGCCCTTATTCTCTATCTGCACACCATTTAGGGGTTTTGTTTCTGGTTTGCTCCATTAATCATAAAAACAGACAAGGCCAAAAATGGTACAGCAGATTGTATCAAGGCAACTCAATTCATAAATTATAAGTGTGAAATAGTTAAGTCTGTGGTGCAGTTGTGCACCTGATTGATCAAGCTTATTTAGCATACTAGCTGATTACTTTAAAAAAAACTCTGCAATGGGCCATTAAAGCATTCTTTTAAGCTTTGCTGGGTTCACAGTCAAAAATTAGATGCATTCTCAAGTAGAATGAATGTAAAAATTCTAATCAAGACAAGGCAGTACCTAGTTAAATTTGACCAGTTACTTTACTGAGACTCCACATAGGCTGCAACTTGGCCTGCTAACTCACATGGCAAATAAGTGTCTTTACCTACCTTGAGAAAAAAAATCTGAAAAAACCAAAGATTATATTAGACAGGGGCAATCCTAGCAGGCCTGTAGGCTCAATGCCCAGGTCTAGAAGACAATCCTGTCCAACTGATGATTAGTTGTGAGTGGTAGTCAAAGGTCCTTGTGATGGTCTCTATACTTTAGAATGCTTTGGTACTTCTCTAGGCTCCAAACTGAGATCTCTTGCCTCTTTGCCATGTTATTGGTATTTTGTAACTGTTCCTTACTTCATGGTGCAGCATTGCAGTTATTGAGGAAGGAAATAAGGCAAGGGTGGTGGATTGAGTTTTCAGAAAGGCAAGGAACTAGTTGTGGCCCACTCTCAGCTCACACAGTTCTGCTGAATGGACTGGAGCTGCATGTGCCAGAACAAAGTTCTATTGAAACTGTCTTTGCAATTAATAGTATGTATCTCCACTAGCACGATGAATAAAGAAAGGGTGTTCTCACTGACAATCAATACTAGGAAAAAGAAAAAACCTCAAGCACCGTTCAGCAAATAGATACTTGCTTTTGAAACCTTCTAAAAGGTCACTGAGAATTCAAAGCTACTGTGTATGTTCCAGAAGGGTTATAAAGGAAGCAGTACCAGTGAATAGCTGGGAGTCTCAAAAGAAGACATGTAAGGAGGGAATAAAATGTCGACGCGCTGCAGTAGACAATATTGGTAAGAAGAGTCCCGTTAGCTTTATAGTACAGTGAACAGCAAGAAAGGGACTACCTCTGAGAAAGTGGGTCCTTACCCACCAAAGCTCATTATCTAATGTATTTGTTAGTCTTTAAGATGCTGTGGGACCGCTTGTTATTAGCAAGAAGGTATGCAGAGAAGTTTCCAAAGACAGAAATCATGTTCTCAGAATTTTAAATACAAAATAATGGATAAGAGGTCTGAAAACTGAACTAAAGTGAACAAAGCTCAGAAGTACAGAGCCAGAGAAAAAAGTAGAATAATGGTTTAGTCTTTGTTTGAGCAGTAGTATTTAGAAACCTAATATAGTGCTGCTAAGTCAACAGGGATGCAGGTGACAGAATAGGAATTAATATATACACATAGCAAAGCCAGCCATGGCATGTGGTTCAAAGAGACTGAACGAACTGGAAGAGCTAAGGTGTCAGTCTTAGGGTATGTTTACATAGCAGCATTATTTTGCAATTAAGGCTGCCAGAGACAAAAATGCATTTTGAACTCCTGCATCTACATATATAGCGCTATTTCAAAACACAGCCATTGGATGCAATGTCATTTCAAAATAGGCTTTGTCTTAAAAGCACCAATATTGAAATAAGTGGTAAACCTCATTTTCATGAGGAATAGCTATTTTGAAATAAGCCAACTGCTATTTCAACATTTCAAAATAGTAGCTGAGTTGTGTAGACAGCAAAGTAAAACTGCCACTCAATTTTACTCAGTAATTATTAGAAGTGTTTAAAATTTACTAAGAACACATTAAATAAGATGAATTATAGGCCACCACAGCCCACAATAGGGCAAGAAGGGAACATAATGCTCAATGATGCATTGGAAGACAGTGGCTCAAACCTGTTATGCTCAGATGCAGCTCTAATTTTGTCTGTATTCACATTTACCATAACTGACAGAACAGGGCATATCCAGCCCCTAGCCTCTCTCTAAACATTGTGTTTTTTGCAGGCAATAGAAGTGGGACAGTTAAAACTACTTCCTTAACTACAAGACTTGTGAAAGGAAAATATGGGGGGGGGGGGGGTGTCTAACTGATCTGCTACAGCCAGCTCAGTTACTTTAAACCTTTTCAGCTGCTCAGTTTTATAACCCAGAAGTATCTTACTGTATTAGATTGAGTTAACCAAACGAGATGTGGGTTGTTCAAAGCCAGTGTAAAATATTTAAAGGTCACAACTGAGAACCCATTGATGTCTTTAAATTCCAAGTAGGAGATTTAAAGGGGAAAAACCCCCAAGTAGTCTGAGTATTGAGTGTTGCAAGAACAAATGCCCCTCCTTATTCTTATGGATGTGTTTTAATAGTTTCTGGCATATTCAGACCAGCATTTACATTCCTTGTGCTGAACAGTCTGACAGCTTAGTAGCTTGACTGCCTTCAAGATACTAAAAGCTTTCCAAGACAGGAGGGCATGATGTTTATTCTTAGAAAGTCATCTCGCCTATTCAGTAGCTTGAAGTGATTTTATTTTCTACCATAGCTCAAAACTTGAGGATGTGGATTTCTTAAGGTAGAGAAGGCATCCTAGACAGATAAGTTGAAGGGTTCAATATGCAAGAAGATGAGGTCCCTGTAGTCAGAAATTGCTAGAAATAAAGTTCAGAATCACACAAGTTGAAAAAGCTCCTGACCAAACCCCTAAATCCGAGGAAGAAGCAGCTGCCCCCGACAGACTGACGTAAAGGTTGAGTCCTACCCTCTCACATGGATTTAAGAAGGAATAAGACTGTCATATATTATATATAGACAAACAGTTAACTGAATTTTTGAAAGCACTCAAAATTGCAGGGTCATGCTGGAGCATTACACCTGGGTGCATGCTACACTTCGCAAAATATTGCTGCGCACAAGTGAGTTCTCTCCACTAGCACTGCTGATTGTCTGGTTGCTTTGCCTGCACTTCAGCATTCAAGTAGCTTCAAAGTCTGTTGAGTACCTGGGCTGCTTGGTCAATGGAGCATTTGGATAGAATTACAGTATAAATGGATTTTCAGCCTTTTAAAAACCCACCCAGACACACTACCCTGCAGTTTAACTTTGCCCTGCAATCCAGGGTTTTCTGAAGAGATTATTAAAATTAGTTTCTGGCACTCAAAAACCTCCTGCCACTTTGCTTTTAAAGCCACACATTTCAGAAATATTTCTCCCCATTGTCACTAGATGAACCAAAGTTAACAGTGAAACTGAGGCTGTGTACAAAGTGTGTCAAATGCACAAAGAAATGTGTTTTTTCTTATAAGACAAGGTATACAGTGGCAAGAATATGCAGAAGTGAAAATTCCCCTTAACGCAACAGCTCATTAGTTGCTAAACTTTTAGCAAACCCTTGCATCTCCCATAAAGTTCTGCAGTTACACAGATGGTACAAGATGTAGTAATAAAATTCACTGAATAGTATGAATTCACAGTAAGTACATTTTAGTGACCGATACATGAAGATCAGTATTAACGTTCTTTCAATTAGGCTATCAAGGGTGCTTTTTGGGGGCCGGGGGGGGGGGGGGGGGGAGTTGTTTCAGAAAGCTATTTCTTGGATTTGTTGGTCTCAGCCCACTAAGAAACAGCAACTTGGAGGACAAGTCCTGGGAGTAATAATTTTCAAAAAAAAACCCAAAAACACACTGGCCTGCGTTTTTAAAACTACCTCTTAAATTAGAGTTTTCAGATGATCAACACTGAAGCATAGTAGCCTAGAGTTGCTATTCAGCATTTCCTCAATTTTTTGGAAACTGCAGGTCACCTTTTTAAACCCACTCTTTTCAGATACTAATGTACTCCAACAGCTATGTAACTTGAACACTGACTGCCCCCTCACTGCTATCAAAAAATTGAATCTGACAGCCTTGTCAGCAATTTCCTGCCCCAGGTAGGGGTGGTGGGTTGGGAGGGAGGAGGACAGATAGAACCTGCAAATTAAATGCCAGCCTGGACTATGGCAAGTTTCCAAGCAGAGATGGGTGGTACAAACAACAAACCACACCTCTTTTCTTTAAGAAAGTTTAAAAGTGGTGGTGGAGAGCTGTGCAAACACCAAAGAAACTGCTGGAACTGTAACATGTAAACTCAAAAAAGCTACAGCATTACAAGCTGTTTCTACTTTATACCCCTTTGCTGTCTCCCCTCCATACTTTGTTGGAAGGCAGCCAACAGTGCCAAGTGGACCTAGTGACATAGAAGGAGGCTGGGGGGGGGGAGGCCTGTCTGTTCCCATCTGTTGCTACCACCACTCCGCCCCTCCCTGTCCTGTAGTACCTCCATTCCCCAGGAAGGCAGCCTCAGAGATTACAAGAGGCATAATGCAGGGCTGCTGTGGCAGTCCAACTCCCCCACACCCCCATGGTGTTTTCTAGAACCCTGAAAGAATAACTCTGCTCCATGTACTTAAGTAAATTCCACTTAAAGCAAAATGGTTCCAATTCACTCCCAGAATTCATCTAGATCCCAATTTACTCCTGACAGCAGTCCCTGTATCTTCATTTTCTATATAGCACAGTGGCTCTCAAACTTTTCAAACTGAAATGGATATAGTCCAACCTGATTGGTCTTGTGCACCCCTCCCCACAAGTATCACCTCACTTAAAAATAGCTGCCTTACATGTCAGATACAGAAATAAAGATGTCATAGCTCCTCAAAGAAACCATCATTTTTTACTACTTACTATAAAGCATGTACCTACATATTATTATTATAAACTGGTGACTGACTTCAGTGCATTTTAGTAGCCTGTTACAAAAACAGAAATATTTAGGTGAATTGATGTACCCCTCACCACAGTATACATATCCCTTGGTGAGAACTACTGTTATTTGTGCAAAAGTGCAATGATCACCTGAAGTATTGTATTTAACTGATATGGTGCACCCAGATAACATGCTGACAGATGTCTAGATAATCACATTAATCCACCACTAAAGACATGCAACACCTGGCAGATGTCTAGCAAGATTACAGCATCTGCAGAATTTGTACTGCAACTGACTTGCACACTGTCTGCAGCAAAGCCCATAATACCATCTCTCACTTACACTAAGTTACACGGCACTAACCTCTTACTCGTATGTCCTAGAAATGCATGCTATTCAGATTAATCCAAAGTAACTGGTTACAAGTTAAAGGATATGGATTTTTTTTTTTTTTTTTTTTTTTTTTAAATAAAATGGTATAAAGGGACTGGCTTAGGGACAAAGTGAGTAATGAGTGGATGTAAAGTTTTGCCAAGTGAGGGAGTTGCAAAGTGCTACTTCCAGACATGCTGTGTTACAGGGTATGACTTATTTTTAGGGCCCTACCAAATCCAGCCATGAAAAAACACATGGACTGCAATCTGGGCTTATGCACTTTTACCCCATGCTATGCCAATTTCACAGAGAAAGCCAGTGCTTCTTAAATTAGCAGTCCTGATCCAAAAGGAAGGGTGTCATGGTATTGCCGCTGTCCAAACTGCCTTCTGAGCTGGATGATCTGATGTCAGTGGCGACTGGCTGGGTGTTCAGCTCTGGAAGTAGCACACTGCCAGCAGCAGTGCAGAAGCAAGGCTGGCAGTATTGTACTAGTCTATCCTTACTTCTGCACTGATGCTGACAGCTGCTCTGCCCTTAGAGCTTGGCTCCTGGCCAGCAGCTGCTGCTTGCCAGTTACCCCCCTCTGAAGGCGGTGCTATCAGTAGCAACACAGGAGGGTACCAGTATTAAAAAACACCCCTACAAGAGCCTAGTGATCCAAAAACTCCTTTTGGTCAGGAACCCTAAATACAATCAGTGTTGCAAATGTAAATAGCCAAAATCATGAAATTATTATTTCAAAAGCCCATGACATTAGAAAATAAGTCCATCTTGGTTAGTTAGTTTTAAACGCTTCATCATTCAGCTTTCCTGAAGACTATTTGTACCACTCAAAGCCTCACACTAGACTACAATATTCCCCAAAAAGTGACAAGTTACAGCCAATTGTCAGTTCTTGCATATTTCCTGGATTCAGATCCTCCAGAAAAATAATCTTATGTGACAAACTCAAGCTGTCTCTTGATCTAAGTCGTGGGATGGAGTACTCAAGTGTTTTTCAATACATCACTATAATCTTTGAAGTCGATACAAGCCTCATTTTAGAGGTCCCAGTTGCAGAGCGACATACAGGTCTGTTTTGTGGTTGATATTACTGTTACAGAAATAATTTCACCCGTCAAGTTGTGAGGTAGTATATCTGCATGCTCAGCTCACAACTAGAGATCTGCAGGGCCTTGCTTTCTTTAACCTGATAAGCAGAATATAGAGTACAGGAAGCGACTCCATATGAACAAGCACATAAGCCCTTCTTTTGGGCCAATTTTAAGAGCTTCTTGTTACAGAGTTATGAAGAGTTGCACTCTGACACTGTTCTCCAGCTGTCTGAATACTCAAATTGCAAGGCTTGCCTAATTTAGGCTCCTAGCAATATGCTATCCCAACAGTAAGAAATAACTTAAACCTGGATTTTAATGTAGTCTATGTGGTTGGAAGTTCCTGGTACAGCATCTTGACAGGAATCTTGTTCTGACCAATGATGGTAACTTTGGCTACGTGTTCTGTGTATGTTGTGCTGGCTCAGCACAGGTAGCCAATACAGTACACTGTTTCCAAAGACTAAAAAAAACCAGATAAGGGATGAAGGACCTAAGCTATATTTACTGTCAAATGAAAGTCTCCAGCCCACATGGCACATCAGGGTGCCACTGACATTACCTAGATACTAGCTGTTACTTTGTAGCATGGTGGTTCAACTGAAACATCACTATCCATCATGGTGTCATTTTACACACTGTCCCAAACGTGGGTCAGTATGTCCCTATTAGCTCGGTGGTGTGTGTTCATACCAAGTGTTTCCAGAGGGATGGAAACCGAGCACCTTGTTAAGGATTTGTACTGCCTGTTCCAATAGTATGGATGCGAGTGTTTCTGAAACAAACACACAATCAGCCCTATTCTTGACAAGTGCCATGAGTGGGGTCGGTCTCCGCTAATATAAGCTGTAAGACAAAGCCTTTACTATTGTTGCCTAGGCCAGAGGCACACAAAGGAGTGGATGGACCCCCTGCTGGGTGCAGGGGAGAGGAAGAGGGGGAGGTATGACATTTCATAGAGGGGCACAGCACAGTTGACTGCTGAGTTTCAGGCTCATCCATCTCATTAAACATGATGAAATGTGTCATCTGTACATAAGACATGCATCAAGATTTTACATTCTACATACTGAAAAAAGGTTCTCCTCCCACCCCCCGCCCATTGAACATAACTGAAGTTTCATTGCTTTGGATTACATTAGACTGGTTGGAAGTCTAGTTAATTGCAGGGAAGAAAAGTGGGGCCTGGAGGTACAAGAAGTTTACCCACCCCGGCCTAGACTTCAGTCAGATACATGGTCTTATGTCTACATGCTTAGATTACTATAATCTGCAGAGCTGATTATGAGTCTCCACCCACCCCCTTTCACTCAAGACAGGGAGAGATGGATCATCTATTGATAAAGATGGGAGTTTGGTTTAAAATGTTCTCTTCTACATTCTGTATCTCTTAATGCCAAACCAGAATTTTTCAATTTTACTCATATGCTCCGGAGATAGCACAACTTTGCTTTGCCTAAAGCTGCGTAACAAAAAAGAGTTCCCACTGTGCAGCAATATTTTTTCAACAATTCCAAAACAAAGGAAAATATCTTAGTGTACTGCATAATACTGGATTACAGCACAGAGAAAGGTTTACAACTATTCACTAAAAGCAGGCGATAAGTGTTCAGTAGATATCTTTCAGTCAAAAGGCCTCCACACCAATTAAAAATAATTGGCTGTGTAAATACTCTGTTCAAGGATTTCTGCAATGCCCTGCACCACATTTCTGCTATGTGTACTTTTCCCTAAAGCCCTGCTATCATCTTGTTGATTTACTTCAGAGACAACTATATAAAGTGAGCCTTCCAAATCCACACACAAACTCTCCAGCCCCAGGAGACGACATGTAGTAATCTGTTGATTTTTCAAGTTATGGAATTTATTCTAGTGCAGTGTTACATCTGCTGCTCTCTGGAGACAAACTTTAATTAGCTAAAATAAGAACTGTTCCTTCATTTCATAAAGCCATGCATGTCATACTTCAAAGAGGCTACAGAGTTGCCAAAGTCTCAAATTTAGGGGATTCATAAATGTGCTTTTTAGGACTCTGAGAAAGATCCAGAACACCTTAGTCATAAGCCATTTCCTTCTTCTATTGCTGTGCCACATGCAGACACAAGATTATACTAATCTTTTACAAAGACATTAGTAAACTTCCACACCTGGCAGCTCTGGCACCAGACGGTTGCTGAATACTCAACTATTCTGGATGATAGAGAGGTATACCTAGCAATGCTTAACACTAAAGAAAACCAAGATGGGCTATTAACTAACATATCTGTGCAGAGTACATTAGTTACTGACAGCTGTTATTGTATGCTGTAAACTTACTGTATTTGTATTTACTTTCTCTATACTGTAAATATGGAAACTAAATCTTATTTATTTATGGTTCAAATGCTGGTTGAGAGTTCTAAATAACAGATGTCTAGATATGAAAGACTTCACTGTATAAAGGCATCTGAAGAAAGCCATTCACTCCAAGAGAAACTATAATTCAAAAGGGATTGATGTTGAGACCCATGTAGGAGATGAGGGCTGTTATTACAGCTGTGTTATAATTCTTTCCTGCTAGATACTGGGTGGGGTGGGGGCAATAGAGTGGTTGAATAGAAGAAAAACCAGATATGTGGCTCTCACAAGTCTGGGAATTGTAATTTTTGAAGGTCCAGCCAACACATACCATGAAGGTGCCCTTTTTAGCGAGGCACAGAAAAAGGAACAATGCAGTTTAAATGAAAACATCTGATGCAGTTTCATCTGATCTAGAGCATACAACAACATGTACAAACATTTCAGGTTACAGCTATTCATATCCTAATGAAATAAACAGACCACAACAGGTCTATCAGGTCTTTACCAAGCTTTGCAGACAAGATGACAAAATCTGCTAACATGTCTGATATAGAAGAGTTTTGGTCAGCTAACAGGACCTCTCACTTTAAAAATGGTCATTACCTGTATATTTATGGTCTGTGCCACATCAGTAGCTCAAGCACCTACTGACTCATCTTTGGTGGCTGGCAGGGGAAGTATGCACTGCAGCCATCACAAACTGACATTTTGTCAGCCATGTAGTCAACTCACACTTTGTCCTTTCAAGCTAGTTTTATCTGAGTTCAAAATTTTGCCTTGAGAAGGTTGAAGTTTACGACCATAACTTGAAAAGCAATTCTTGGTCAGTTAGCTTCAGTATAATTATTACTGATGCCAACAAGAAAAAAAAAAAAAAAAAAAAAAAGAGTTGGACAGAGACTGCCTGTTCTCTTTAAAGCACTATTTCAGTTTCATCATATTTTAATGAAACTTCTCCCCCTTGATGGGGTCACTTTGCATTTGCACTCCGTGCAGTAATCCATGTCTCACTCAGTAAGGTTGCATCTACACTATGGTGACCTTTTGAAGGATGATCTTTTTGAAAGATCATGTGCACACAAAAAAGTGGATCAATCTTTTGATGAGTGTCCACACAGCCCCCCCCGCCCCAGCTCTTTTGAAAGAAGGGGCCAGGGACTGAAAAAATCTGGCACTGTGAGAACTGCTCTTTTGCACAGTGGGCCTATAGAGCATCTACACATGGTCCCCTCCACACCTGAAAGGCTCGTTCAGAAAGGCACTTTTCCTCATTTGAGAGGAAGAGGGCCTCCGGAAGAAGCACCAAATTCTTTCTAAAGAGAAAGAGCTAATTGTGTGAGTGGATGCTTGTTCTTTTGGAAGATGGCCAGATTTTCCAAAAGGACTTGTGAGTGTAGATGTGGCCTAACCTGGGGGGGAGGGGGTGGGCAGGTGGAAAACACTATTGTAGAATCCCTTTTGCAATCTTATTCTAGGGATGTTAAGCTATTCCAAGCAACACTGGACTTAACAGCACACTTTGCCACTTCAGAATGTATTCTGCATCTCTAAAGTCACCTCTCACACCTAAAAGCCTCCCAAATGAGTAATAATGGTGTCCAGACATGAAGCAATACATGAGACTTAGAGGCACTAGCACAGATGCAGCATTTGTGGCTTCCTGGGCATATTATGGAATTCCCATTCTAGAATACACTGGTTTAACTAGCATTAGTTAGGTCTCATCCAAGGCATGTTGTGCCATGTCAATAAAACTGTACAAGTAATTCTTGAAAGACAGCTAAGAAAAACTGGTTGTGTGCGCATTGCAGTATTGTTCAAATCAGCGCAACCTGTATAGTGTTATCAGTGCAGTTTTTCCTGCAGTCACTGTTCACCCAGACTAGTGAACTGGCTGAAGAGACATCTAACTGAAATGAAGAAAACTGAACAGTATAGCTGTCCTCCTGGGCAAGGAAGGATTGAGTACCTAATTGTTCTGAAATGGGCAGTAAAGCTTAAAAATAACCCTTCACAATAGGCACATACTTCCATGTATGTCTATGTTGGAATTCCTCCCTCACAAACCAACTTCCAACAAGTTTTATATCCTCAAAAAAAAAAAATTAAAAAAAAAAATCCATGTTTTGATTTGTTTAGAGCTCATATTATAAGTAGGGTAGCTCAAATAGTACAAGATGCCACATTTCTTCACACTTACAAAATTCTTTATTAAAAATTACAGAACTCTTACAGCAGCATAAGATATTTAAGTTCCTTTGTTTACTGATTGCTTATAATTTGACAGTACTCTGCATGTTAATCTTTTACATAAGAGGAAAAAAGCAGTCATTAGCATTTTAAATAGACTAAAAATAATTTTAGGTTATGAGCTTTTGTGGAACAGACCCACTTCAGCTCTATAGCCTTAACAAAAGGGATATATAAAGCAGAGGTCCAAAAAAATTATCAAGGTTTCAAAAACAGAAAAAAATCATCAGGGCTGGCAAAATCAGCTAGAAGAGTGAGGAGGAGAAGGGGAAGAGAGAGGGGAGAAGTGTTTGGCCAAACATTAAAGTATGCGAAAGAATCCTTATAATGGAGTCAGGTAATTGCTGTCCCTGTTCAAACATGAATGTTAGTTCTGAACAGTCTCTGTAGTTGGTTGTTGAAGTCTTTTATGCAGAGCACAAACTCTCAGGTCTTTAACAGAATGGCCCACTCCATTAAAGTGCTGGCTGGCAGGTTTGTGTATTTGGAGATTTTTGATGTCTGCTCTATGTCCATTCATTCTTTTGGCAAAGTGTGTTTGCAGTCTGCCCTACATACAAAGCATGTGGCCATTGTTGCATGTGATGGCATATATGATGTTAGTTGAGGAACAGGAGAATGTGCCTGATTCTGTAATGAATGTGGTTAGGTCCAGTGATGGTATCTCCAGGATAGAAACGTGGATGAAGTTGGCAACGTGGCTTGTTGCCAGAAAGCTCCAGGATTAGTCGTATATCCCATGGTTGCTAGTGAGAATCCTCATACGGTTAGGAGGTTGTCATTCTCCTGTTCCTCACCCAACACTTACTCCCCTCCCACCCACTCTATCATTGTTGGCAAATCAGATGACTTTTTTGGACCTCTGTGCTTTATATATAGAGTCTGTTCTGATATGGCTATGATCTGAAGTGGGTCTGTCCTTTGGAAGCTTGTTACTTAATAAATTATTTTGTTAGTCTTTAAAGTGCTACATGATTGCTTTAGTCTATTCTATCAAAACAAAAAGATGGCTCTGTTACTATTTTATG
This sequence comes from Carettochelys insculpta, assembly GCF_033958435.1. NCBI lineage: Eukaryota > Metazoa > Chordata > Testudines > Carettochelyidae > Carettochelys > Carettochelys insculpta. Next base: position 97,775,250 of record NC_134139.1, read on the forward strand.
GAGGAGATGACAGATTTCAGAGCTGTGAGTTACCGCCCGCTAGGAGCTTTTTTTTTTTTTTTTTTTTATTTAAGGACAAGCATGTAGTCAACTGAAGTCAGATTCAGAATAAAGAGAATGAGTTTGGCATGTGTGACCCTATTAGTTTTCAGAAGTTGTAATGCATACCTTTCCAGAGGCTAAATTAACCAAAGCTACCTATTTATTTCTATCCAAGACATGCCTTGTGGAATAGGCATAAACATGGTAGTACACATTTGAGTTACTGCAGTCTCTCCCCAATGCCAACAAAGCATATCAGTGGTAAACTACAGATTTCTAAGTCAACCATGATAGTTTTCTGAAGTGATGAAATATTGAGTGCACCAAATGCAGAGTTTGAGACTTGCTCTGGAATGCCAGCCTCTCTAAAAAGGTGTGTGGCAACAGACATAGTAGATGGGAAGAAAAAGCATTATGTAGCTAAACACTGCAAGCTTGGGAGTTGGATTTGCTTCTTCATACTAGGCTCATAATAGCTACCAAATTGAATTAAACAATGGTTCCTTAAATCAAAGGCTTAACTGCACCAACGCAAAGGGCAGAGTGAAGATACTCTAGCTATGTGATCAAAAAAAAAAAAAAAAAAGAGGCAGTCAAGTAGCACTTTAAAGACTAAAAATAGTTTATTCGGTGAGCTTTTGTGGGACAGACCCACTTCTTCAGACCATAGCCAGACCAGAACGGACTATATTTAAGGCACAGAGAACCAAAAACAGTAAGCAAGGTTGACAAATCAAAAAAATTATCAGGCTGAGCAAATCAGAGTAGAGGGGCAGAAGGGGGTGGGGGAGTCAAGAATTAGATTAAGCCAAGTATGCTAAAGAGCCCCTATAATGACCCAGAGGATTCACATCTAGCTATGCTGATGGATAAAAGTTCTGTCAGCATTCAAGAAAAACACATGCACCTTCATGAGAAGAAGTGACAGCTACGTCAATGGGAGATGCTCTCATCATATATCAGAGATGTAACCAAGTTAGTCCGTATCTTCAAGAACAGCAAGAAGTCCTGTGACACCTTAGAGACTAATAATTTGGAGCATAAGTTTTTGTGGGCAAAGACCAGCTTTGTCAGAGGCATGAGATGCTTCATGCATCTGATGAAGTGGGTCTTTGCCTGATGGTTAATGAATTCACTGTTGGCACCTTGTTGAGCTTGCTGTATCTTTTAGCCTGTTCGGTTTTATCACGATAGAATCTAGAGTATAAAGCCATTGGTGAATTACACAGGTTCTTAAAAGGTTTATTGTTGCTAAGCTGTGTATAAAGTAGATGTACAACTTAGGCTGTTTCTACACTCCATCGTGCATCTGCATAAGTTATGCTGCTCAGGCATGTGAATAAGTTCTTCTCCCCCAAGCAAAATACCCACTGGTGGGGAGAGTGCTATGATGAGACAAGTCTTGTGGCACCTTACAGACTAACAGATAATTTGGAGCACAAGTTTCATGGGCAATCTCCTGCAGCAGATAAGGATCTGTTCTCAAAATGACAAAACTGAGAAGGAAGAAGGAAATACAAAGTTTGTGTTCTTAAACTACAGCTACATTAGTTATTCTGAGATAACAGCTGTTATTTTGAAATAACTTTGCTGGCATCTAGACAACATAAGCACCATCTATAAATAAATTCAAAGTAACGCATTTGTTACTTCAAAATCTAACGCTCATTGCAGGAGGAACAATGCCTCTTTTGAAACGGTGCTATTCAGAGTCTTAATGCCTATTTTGAAATAGGCTATAATGGTGCCCCATGGTACTGTTTTGAAATAGCTCCATGTGTCCAGAAATGCTATTTCAAAATGCATTGTATGTGGCTGTGTGGTTTCAAAATATGATATTTTGGAAGAGCTCTGTAGCATAGCCATAGCCTTAGAGACGACCATCCTTCCCCCCCTGAAACCAAGAAAATGGGGCTTTGTATCTTCCTATTCTCCAGAAGGAAGCCAGTCATCCTAACTGACCTTATGGCAATATTTCCTCCTCCTCCTCCTCCTCTTTCACTGTCAATCAGGGCCATGGACAGTCTTTCATTCCCGCACCTCCGTCCCTTGCTCTCATTGGGCCATGAAGGTTAATGGGTCTTAGGAACTTCAGTCACTTGAGAGCTTTAGTATATCCCAGTAGGTGTCTGTCTAGATCTGTGCATAAAGCTGAGTGGATAGATTTACAAAGGCCCCTCCTTTTCCACTGACTCACCAATTTTGAGCAAGTTACTTGACCTTTGTCAGCTACCTGCTCCTTTCAAGTTGGTATGTACTCCCCTACCTCACAGCAAGATGCTTGGAGATCTTTTGATAGCAAGATACAGCAATTGAGAGTTTTAATTATGTGCAAATCTTAGTTTTGCTCAGTCTCACTAACTCTAAGCAGGTTAGAGCTCAAGTAGCACTTGAGAATTTAGAATCCTTCCACCATGCTTTCCCAGCTCTTACTTTTTCAGAGCCATGCAGTTTTAAAACATCCTAATTATCTTAGGAAAAATAGAGCTATTCTTTAGCACCACAATTAAAGTCCTAGAACAGGAGTGATTTTTTTCTGGGCCCTCAAAAGTACTAGCTGCTGAAGCTTTAACCATATTCTTTGTTCATTCAGGGATTGAACTTAATGACTTTTATAGAACAAAACCAGTTGCTCTCCAACTCCACTCCATTCTGCTAGAGCTCTGATGTTAACGCAGAGCATATGGACTAATAACAGCACTATTTTATCATTTGCATTAATTATAAAAGGAATAACCAGATTTCCTAAGGTTCTATAAAACTGCAGATCTCCATCACCATGGTGATATGAGACAGCAAAAAAGGCTTGTTTTGTTTGAGTCTTTAGAGGTACCATTGAAGTTTGATCCTCCAGGGATTAATAGAAATTGATTTTTAGATAAAGCCATATTTCCCACATACCATTCTACCTCTCTGCCAACGGCATGTAAAGGTATATCAAAAAGGGATCCCTCGCTATGGCCGTGTCTACACATGCCCCTGCCTTTCAGAAGGCATGCTAATAAGGCACTTTGGAAGAGGTTAATAAGATGCTGAAGTGCATGTTTAGTGCCTCATTAGCATAATGGCAGCCAGTCATGGTTTGAAAGTACTGCTTTCAAAAGGCAGACTGGCTGTATAGACACAGGCTCTTTGAAATAGTGCCACACTTTGAAATTCCCTTATTCCCAAAGCAAGCTAAGCAAAATAAGCACTAGTGGGGAGTGTTTGCATTTACACAAAATCAGGTGGATCGATCTGTTCTGCCAATCTGCCAGCAGAAGTTTTGTCGAAACGTCTCTTCCAACAGTAACTTCCGCAGACAGATGCTGCTAGTGCAGACAGTTTGAGAACAATATTTTTAAACAATGCATGTATGATTTAGAAGTCTAAGACCCAATGAAAGCCAGTTACACACCTTTGAAAGCTTTAGCCCCCTGCGATTCACTGTCAAGTACCACTCTTACTACAGTCCAGAATGGTTTCCTCCATCATCCCAATTCTAGATTATCTAGAGTCCTGAAAAATCAGATGTAGATATCTGCGGCTCATTTTTACCAGTATGAATGCAGACATTCTGCATCTAGAACCCTACAAAAATCTGCAGATCTCTGATTTTTGGAGATACAGACACCAATTTTATAAACACACAGGGCCCTAGATATTACTAAACACAAGTACTGATAAAAACTAGTGTATTTGGAAATTGACAGTCACATATTCAATTTTATAGCTAGACTACAAAACCCATGACATCAGAGTTCATGAAGCAATTTTAAAACAGTTTCTTCTCCATTGATCTTTTACACAAGACAGGACAATGGTACTGAACCCAAAATAAATCCTATTTCAGTGTTCTTATACCAGTGTGAACTCAGACATGAAAGTCAGGCATTCATATGCAGGAGAGAAAATGGGAGAGGGCATAGTCTTTGTAACTCATTTCTATTTTTGTCCATTAAGAATGTGCAAATTCATGGCAGAAATTCAATAATCACAATTTCAGCCCTTTTAAGTTTGTTACAGTTTCTACAGCCATACCTCAAAACCTCTGTGTAAGAAAGAGCTCTCCACTTAGAATAATTCATACTACACAGTAGGGAATCTGCTTCAAGAAGGTATATGAACACTTTCTACATATTGCATCAGTACCTAGGACTGATTTTAGGAATCCACATTCTATTTAAGGTCAACCCAGGTACCATAAATGGATGGAAATTGCTATTGTTAGTGACATTTGCTATAGTACCATGCATTATGTTGTGCTTTGCTGACTCATGTGGGAATAAGATTGCAGCTTCTGTTCTCTTGGTTCCATATAAGTTTAGAGGTAGAGACCTGAGGCTACCCCAATGAGCAGGTGGTTAAAAGCCATACTTTATACAGAAAGCACAGAATACTGGGCAGTGATACTTAAGCCCAATTTCTGACATCTGCAAACAGACACAGGGTGGGGGAGTGATGAGAAATGGAAAAGCACATGTGTGGCTGGACACTGTGGGCTCAATGTTTCTCTACCAGGGGAAGGAACCCTTGAGGGTACATCAACTTATCTGGATACTTGCCTAGTTTTACAACAGGCTACATAAAACCACTAGTAAAGTCAGCAGAATCTACAAGTATATTCAGACAATGACTTGTTTCTACTGCTTCATATGCCTTATGCTGAAGTGTAACAATAATAATTCTATCCCCATTCATTTATTTGATAATATGGTAGAAAAAGTCAACAAGTTTTCCAGTAGTCTTGATATTTTTGTAATTAGTTCAACCAAGTGGTAACTTGGGGGTTTGCAAAACAAATCTAACTCTTGAAATAACTTTTGACTTTCCAGATTATTATACCCTTTTCAAGACCTCAGATTACCTTAGGACCATGTTTCCCCAACTAGTGGCACGTGTACCCTTAGAGTATGGGAGAGAAATCTGGGGGTACTTTAGGAAAAAAGTTGAGAAACACTGGGCTAGATATAAACTAAATAAAAAGAGGTTAGAGTTATGTCCACATCTTTAACTTCTCTCATAGTATAACAGAGGAGGTGTTATTTTACATGCTACATACAGTTAGCTTCTCACATCAAACAAGATGAAATAACAGAGTCACAGACTCTGAACTAATTCTCTGATCCAGCATGGTGATTAGTCAGAGAGGTAGCTATGTTAGTCTGAATCTTCACAAAACAGAAGAGCAGTCATGTAGCACTTTAAAGACTCAAAATTAGGTGATATGCTTTCATGGAGCAGACCCACTTCTTGAGACCTGGAAGATTTGTTAGTTTTTAAAGTGCTACATGACTGCTTTTTTGTTCTCTAACCCAGGTGTGTCCAAAGTACAGCAAGAGGTTTGACTCACACAACATTCCTTTCCACTGTATGTAATGGCAGGCTTGTGAACACGTTTGTTATGCTTTTATTGCTGGAGAATGCAAATAGATTCCTATGCATTTTTTCCAGCTATACATGCATTAAAATCAGAAAAATGTCATTCTTCTGTTCTCCAGAATATGAACAAATTAAATATTAAGCACAGCTTGTAAGATTCACTGTGAGTTGCGTGAAGACTGACTTTAGTCCTTCAGTTAACTAAACAACTGTAAATCCTGCCTAGGAACGCTTCTCCTCAACTTAAGCTTCACTACATGCTTGAGTTACTTCAAGTCTGCCAGGGGGCTCTACCTACCAGCACTAAATTGAAATAGGCTACATTTATTTTAAAGCTAATGCAGAATGACCACCATAAGTATGTCAAGCGTGCATGAACTAACAGTTTTACAGTTACCAGGCTACTAAAATCCTGGAATAAATCCGAGCATGAACTGTTTTATGTTCCCTTAGAGTCAGGTGGTTAGCAAGACTACAGCTACCTTTTGAAGTCAGCTGTTAAGCCATGAACTCAGTGTGGCCAAAGCAGAAGCCTGGAGGGACATTACATGTGCAAGGAATGCAACCCTGGAAGGATGATACCAGGCCCTCTTTCCCCATGTCTTCAAAAGGCGCTGACAAGCTTTGCTACTTCTCTGACCCCAGAGGAAAGCGGGATGGCCAGGGGAAAGGGGAGAGAAGATTTAGACAGTACAGGCCGAGCAGGACAAGTTTGAGTCTGCAGGAAGGTGGAGCCAACCATGAGCTCCAAACAGAGGGCAGGCGGGCTTAGCTGCCTGGCTTCGTGCTGCCTTGTGTAACCCAGAAAGCAACAGCGCCTGAACGGGGCCCTGCAGAACGCGGGACTAGACGAAACGAAACGTGCTCGCCCCTCAAGGCGGGGCAGAGCCCCCCGCATCGCCTCTTACCTGCGATGTCCCAGAGCTGCAGCCTCACCAGGGTCTTGCTGTCCCAGTTGATGACTTTGAGGGCGAAGTCCACCCCGATGGTGGCCCGATAGTGCTGCGAGAAGAGCTGGTGCACGTACCGCTTGATGATGCTGGTTTTGCCCACGCCCAGCTCCCCGATCACCAGCACCTTGAAGAGATGCTCCCGGCACTCGGCCACCGCGGCGCCTCCACTTTCCCCTCCCGCCATGCTCCCCGCTCCCGCTGCTCCCGGGCAAGGCGAAAGCAGCCGGCACTGCCCACCCCGGCAGCCCGCAAACTTTCCTGCTCCAAGACTTTGCGCCGCCAGCAACTTTGTGCCCCGCCCCCAGCGCGGCCCGAGCCAGCAACCAACCACCTGACTGCAGTCACAGGACGCGGAAACGCGGCGCGTTATAAAACCCCGGCGCGGGGCGGTGCCCTGAGTGGCAAAGGGGAGGAGCCCGGCCCCGCCCCGCCCCGCCCCGCCCCCTGCTGAGACTGGCTCTGCTGCGGGCCGCGCTGCCCCAGTCAGTGCGAGGGGGCTTGGGCGGCAGGAGGAGGCGGAGTCGGGCCCAGGGCAGAGTCTGGGTCCCAGCGTGCTGGGGCGCTTGGGCCCGGGCCAGAGTGTTGCCGCCCTTGTTTTGTGCCTGAATAGCCGGGCCAGGGCAGGGTGGTGGTGTCCACACGGGGGTCCTGGAGGGCCGGGAAGGCAGGGGGAGGAGCCATGTGAGAGCCATGGAATCCGACTGAAAACCCTGCATATGAGGGAAACCACTTACAGCTGGGGTGCGGGAGCATCCCTGTCACCCCATAGTTCCAGCACCTGCATGAGGTGATAGAGCCAGGCCTGCCTGCCTGGTGCAGGAGTGGGTTGGTAACGTGGCAGGGCCAGGGCAGGCAGGGCCTGGTGCTGTGTTGTGTGAGGCAAGGGCAGGGTTTGGAGTGAAATGGCCACATCAGGCCTACTAGCTCCCTTTTGCAGAAAGGGGTGAAGAACTATTAAAAAATATCCTCAGGGATCCAGTCTGGAACAGCACCAGATATATGCTATCAAAACAAAAAAGCAGTCCAGTAGTACTTTAAAGACTAACAAAATAATTTATTAAGTGATGAACTTTCATGGAACAGACCAATTTCTTCAGATCATAGCCATACCAGAACAGAACAGACCACCTACCCCAAGATAGGCCCCAAAAAAGCCAATAACAGAACACCACTGGTCATCACCTACAGCCCCCAACTCAAACCACTGCAATGCATCATTAAAGACCTACCACCTGTCCTTAATCAGGATGCCTCACTCCAGAAGGCCCTAGGTGACAGGCCCTTTCTCTCCCATAGACAACCTCCCAGCCTTGTGAGGATTCTCACCAACAACCACAGACTATACCACAAGAATACCAATCCTGGAATTTTTCTGTGCAACAAGCCCCATTGCCAACTTTTTTCACATATCTATTCTGGAGATACCATGACTGCACCTAACCAGGTTATTCACAGAATCACAGGTACGTTTTCATGTTCCTCAACTAACATCTTATATGCCATCATGTGCCAACAATGCCCAGATGCTTTGTATACTGGACAGACCTCAAACTCTCTTAAACAAAGGATTAATGGGCATAAAATGACATAAAAACACTCCGGATTCGCAAACCTGTCTGCCAGCACGTTAATGGAGTGGGCCATTCTGTTAATGACCTGAAAGTCTGTGTTTTACTGAAAAGGAATTTTAACAGCCGTTTGGAAAGACAGGCTGTTGAACTCTCTTTTATGTTCAAATTTGACACATTAACGTGGTTTGAACTGGGATGGCAATTATCTGTGTCACTATAAGGACTCTTTTACACACTTTGCTTTATCTAATTCTTGACATCCCCCCTCCTTCTGTTCCTCTGTTCTCTGATTTGCTCATGTTGATCATAATTGTTCTGATTTGTCAACCTTGATTACTATTTTTCGTTCTCTGTGCCTTAAATATTGAGTCTGTTCTGGTATGGCTATGATTTGAAGAAGTGGGTCTGTCCCATGAAAGCTCATCGCCTAATAAATTACTTTGTTGGTCTTTAAAGTGCTACTGGACTGCTTTTTTGTTGTGATAGTATATAGACTAGGACGGCTATCTCTCTATGGCTACGTCTACACGTGCCCCAAACTTTGAAATGGCCATGCAAATGGCCATTTCGAAGTTTACTAATGAAGAGCTGAAATGCATATTCAGCGCTTCATTAGCATGCGGGCGGCAGCAGCGCTTCGAAATTGACGCGGGTTGCCGCCGCGCGGCGCGTCCAGACGGGGCTCCTTTTCGAAAGGAAGCCACCTACTTCGAAGTCCCCTTATTCCCATGAGCTCATGGGAATAAGGGGACTTCGAAATAGGCAGGGCCCTTTCGAAAAGGAGCACCGTCTGGACGCGCCGCGCGGCGGCAACCCGCGTCAATTTCGAAGCGCTGCTGCCGCCCGCATGCTAATGAAGCGCTGAATATGCATTTCAGCGCTTCATTAGTAAACTTCGAAATGGCCATTTGCATGGCCATTTCGAAGTTTGGGGCACGTGTAGACAGCCTATTACAGATACATGCTAGTGCCTCTTTTCATAGCTCACCAGGGAGCCAGTTTCGCCTCTTTTTCCCTCAGCCCCTTTGCAACACTGCATGTAGTAGCTTGGGAGAAGTGAAGATTTACAAGAGCAAAATGTCAAAGCAACGACTCCAGCATTTTCCACTCCAGCATGTTGCTGTACTCTGTGACATTGCCCCAGATGGTTCATCTGCATGTCTCCAGACTGATCCTCCTTCTCATGGGTATTTCCCTCCCTTTAATAAAAAGGCACACTCACTCACCTTTCTTTACCAGTCATCGTTTTCTTCCATTTGCTGGAGAACAGCATGGCAAAGGGAGTATTTTGTATAGTCAAGAAGCATTTCTAATTAGATACCTTCAGATACAAAGGGAATTTGGTTTTATCATTAATCAACTCTTAGGGACATCAGCTCATGGGAATGACATCACTTACATAAGCATAAAAGGGGAAAATGTAATCTTCTAAAGGTGCTAACACTCTAGCGTAACAAATGACGTTCCCATTTGTTGATTTCCCATTAAAATGCTTAATTGTAAACCCAGTTGTCTTTGTAACTAAATGTATCCAATAGAACATGTATCCTATGTCTATACAGCAGAGCTATTTCAGTATAACTTGTTATTGCAAAATAGCTACTCGGTATCTTTGAAATTCTCCCATTATTTCACGATACTTGTCCAAATACCAGGCATGCTATTTCAGCATCCCTGGACTCCTTGTTGCAGGAGGAGTAAGAGACGCTTCAAAATAGCACATTATTTCAACATTTGGAGCTGTTTAGACAGCGCCAACTGCCAAAATAGCCTATTTTGAAATAAACTTGAAATAAAATACACAAATTGCATGTCTTATTTCAAGTTTAGTGTACTGTGTAGATGTAGCCTTATACGTAGCACTGCGGAAGCCAATATTAATTGCATTAATTGCATTTACCATGGTTCGTGTTTTTAAAAATGTATCTACTGCTTTAAGTGAATAGATCCTTGTTAGTGTCTGACATAAAAACAGGATAAGATCCTTGCCCTAAGAAATTTACTATCCAGTGTGCATAGACAGAATGATGGTGTGTTGAGTACAGATGGAGGTGGGCGAGAAGAATACCTCATGAGAGAATTGATGTTCTTGGGAGACCAGTTTTATGTTATGCTTTCATTTAGGCCTGCAGTCATTTGTTATGCTACATTAACTTTCACAGTTGACATGTTAAAATCAGTATTATATTAGTGACACGCTGGGGAAGGGGCAATAGGAAGCATCTGAATGCAGATCAGGTACAGGATGCTAGCCAAAAGGAGAAAACCAAAGCTGGCATGCACACATGGACAGCAAGGCTGTTCTAGGTGGCAAGGCAAAAAGTGCAGATTTTCCTGTGGGAGAAAGGGACAAAAACAGGCCTGGGGGGTGAATGGAGCTTGTAGCCTCAGACAGGCAGTGCGAATAAGACCTACACTTCTACTGTGCTTTCAGATGGTAGAAATGTTTTCTAAACAAAACGTTAAGGCTTAATAAAAACCTGTAACGAAACAATCAAGCTGTCTTTTCTCAAATTCAGGTATAATCAAATCAGCAGTTAAATGGGAAATTTAAAGTGGATCAATTTCTATAAGACTTAACAAGTCTGTCAGGTCTGATTCTTCTCTTATGCTCGTTTTACATCTAGGTAATTTTATGGACTTTGGCACTGTTATTTCTGGTTACAGTCATGTAAGTGAGACAAGAATCAGGACCATTACCAGCAGCCAATGGAGATAATCCTTTAGCTCAGTGGTGGGGCTTCAAAGGACTTCAGGTACTCTGAACTTCACATGTCCTGATTCAAGTTTCCACTAGCATTAAGGTGAAGACATAAAAAATGAAAATGGTCCTTCATCTGACCTGTGTAGCTGGTGATACTCAACATTGGTACAAAATTTCTAAAATTCTTTTGCTGATGCTGACAATAATACAACACAATGAGAGGGACAAAGTCACATGACACCTTTGCAAACACTTCTGAGCACATACATGCTATTAATCACAAGGATGAATGGTGGACAAATTGTGGTGTGAAGAGTGGATTGAACCATCATGCTTGGCTGACATATTAAAGAACATGTTATGGGACAGAAGAATACAAAGACTCCATGGCACCTCTCCAAAATTTCTGTCACACATACAAACCAGGCAGCAAATTTTGTGAAGAGCACCACACATATATGTGGTTACATGGTGTAAATGCAACAAAAGAAAAATGAATGTAAAGCCTGCTACTTAACCAATAAATCTGATATTTCTCTTTCAGTCAGGAGGGAATCTAACTAGTTTTAAGTATGAGTTTCACATACAGTCAAATATAATGCTCTTTCTAGTGGAAAAAAGAATAGGAAAACATAATTTTCATAGTACTTTCTTTTCATCTTTAAGGTCTTCTTTCCTAATATCCTGCAAGACCTACTCTCTAAAGATGCATCACCCTCATGACTGTTTTCATTCTTGTCCCCTATTTATAGTGGTTGTTATCCTATTTGGGAACAGAAACCATATCACATGAGTAGGTGAGCAACCACAAGCTCAGATAATAAATAGGGTTGTCAATTAAGAGCAGTTAACTCAAAAAATTAATTGTGATTAAAACTTAGTTGCCATTTTAATAATACCAGTCCACTCAGTCCTACTTCTTGTTCAATGAATTACTAATATAAACAATTTTGTTTAAATTTATGGAAGATAATGCTGTCTGCTTCTTATTGCAATGTCACATGCAAGTAAGAACAGGTATTTGCATGACATTCTTTTATCTGTCATGGCTAAGTATTTACATGCCAGACATGCTAAGCATTCATATGCAACTTCATGCTTCTGCCATCATACCAGAGGACATGCTTTCGTGCTGAGGAGGCTTGTTAAAACAAATGTTAATTAAATTTATGATTGAACTCCTTGGGGAATTATTTCATGTTTCCTGCTTTGTTTTACCTTGATTTTCCCATATATTTCATATTATAGCAGTCTCAGGTGATGTGTTTTTTTTTTTTATTTAAGAACACTTTCATTACCAATTGGATAAAAATGCAAAGAAGTTACCAATATGAGTTTTCTAAAGGCAGCACTCAGCCCAAGGTTTAAAAATCTCAGGTGTCTTCCAAAATGTGAGAGGGATAAAGTGTAGCGCATGCTTTCGGAAGTTTTAAAAGAGCAAAACTCCAAAGCATAAATTGTACAACCTTAACAATCAAAAAGGAAAACTTGCTGGTGGTCTCTGACTCAGGCTATATCTAGACTAGAGGGATTTGTCATCAGAAGCTTTTGTCAGAGGATATTTTCTGATAAAACTGTTGACAGATCACAGCCAGACTGTAGGGCAGATCAAAAGAGCAATCCACTCTGGCAGAGAGTGGCTGGACTGCCCAGCTGCTCTATCGACAAAATGGCTAACTGGAAGTACAGCAGACAGAGTTGCCCGTTTCCCACAAGCTCTTTCTGTTGACAGAAGACTCCCTGGAATGTCCAGACTGGCTTTTTGTTGACAGAGGTGTTCATCCTTGTGGCAAGTAGGGACAGCTGTCAACAAAAGTGCTGCGTTCTGTCAACTTACTGTCAACATACTGCCTCTTGGAATCTGGATGCTCCACGCGTGTTGTACACAAAATGGCTGTTTCGCCAACAAAACTTTCTAGTCTAGACATAACCTCAGATGATGAAAATGAACCTGTGTCAGTCTGCGTTGCTTGTATTGTTATGGAGCAGAATTTGTCATCAGTGAAGGATGGAAATTTCTAAGGCAGATTATGGTATTCTGCTAAGACCCCCCTATTCGAATTCTAAAGTCTGGAGTAGGCCTATAAACCTATAGTTCAGAAGCCCAGTTAGCATGAGTGGAAGGTTACCCCTGCTTGGGCCCCCTCCATCTCACAAGACCCAGGGAAGGTCTTCCTATCTCAGATAGGGCCTTGGAGTTTGGAGGGAGGAATAGTTGCTCCGGCAACCCCATTCCAAGAAGAGGCCCTGTATGTGAGGACTAAGATATGGCTTCTTCCCATACACTGTCCCAGGCTGATACATAAAAGCAAATGTGCAAGTGTGATATATTATTACCATCTTTTGCCTTAATCTTCTAGATAATGCACCCATGGATTATGCCCTTGCAAAAGTGTCATCACTACTCCTATAGATACATCATTACTCCAGTAGACACATAGTTGTCATCAGATGTCTGCTTTGTTTAAGTAACTTGTTAAGGAAAATCACCTGTACTAGAAATAAGGTATTCTGCAGAAATTATAGAACCTGAACAACCAAAAAAGAAAACTTGCTGGTGGTATATGACTCAGGCTATGTCTAGACTAGAAAGATTTGTCAGCAGAAGTTTTTGTCAGAGACGCTGTGTAACCTTTTCAGATCATTGGCTTATTGTGCTCATTTCGGCTTGCCTCTAGAACTTATCCAGGCTTTGGAAACACCCAGGCCATTGCTTCCCTCTGCCCATCAGCATCCTATATAATCAATGGTAACCTCTTGTCTGGTAGTGTCCACTGAGTCTAATAAGTGAAGTGGTGCTCCGCCAGCGCTGTGTTTAATAAACCCTCCTGCTTGCTTCATATAGGGTGTCCAGACTTTGGTTCCAACAATCAGCATGTCCTTTGGAATAATGATTAAAGCATGAAGGAACATATGAATCTTTCAGGTAACATTGAAAACAAGAAGTAGGCAGCATTGTTTACTACCAATGTTTGACCAATTAGCTGAACAAGAAGTAGCTCTCAGAGGACTTGTATGTGTGATAATTTTATGTTGTTTTATTTTTGAATTAAGTTATTTTTGTACATAATTCTACATTTTAAATTTCAGTTTTTATGGTAATGAGATTGCATTAAAGTATGTGTATTAGGTGACTTGTGAAATACTATTTTTTACAGTGCAAATATTTGTAATGACAGATAAAGTGAGCATTGCACATTTTGTATTCTGTGTTGTAAATAAAATCAATATATTTTAAAATGAAAAATATTAAAGCGTTAAAATACTTAAACAAATGGTAATTGTGCGATTAATCATTATAAATTTGAATTGTACAATCATGATTAAATTTTAATCACCTGATAGCCCTAATAATAAACTCTGAATGCAAAAGCTCAAGTACGTAATTAGACCATTTCAAAAACATGTTTAAATATCTTTAAGCAATTAAAAACAAAACGAAACAAAAAAGAGTGATTCACAGACAATTCCCAAACGGAAAAAGGGCCAAATGTGACTAATAAATTGTTCACAATTAATAGTTTGATCAGCTTTAATTACATTGTAACATGCCCTACAAATAGCACAGGATCTTGCTTTATAAATGACTTGCCTTAATTTCATTATTATTCTTCATTTAATCTAAGTTGGCTGTAATCAGTGTAGAACAGCTTGACAAAATTTGGATAGTGAAATTCAATCAGTTTATGCAATCCTATTACCCTTCTGTCTCTACACAGTGCAGTATAATCAATCATGCATGAGATTACAGAATAACGTATATAAAATCACTATCTACCTAATGCAGGGGAGATAGTTTGTATTGTGAACTATGTTTTGGTGGAATGCAGTCTTTCTCATGGACTTGTATTTTTTCAGCTGGCTCCTCTGTGCCAGTGAAAATCCCGAAGTAAATGAAGAACGTTGGCATTGCAGTAGAGTAATTACCATTATACATTGTTTCCTTCAATTGAGTGCATTGAGGGACTTGGATAGGGCTGTCATCATGCCAATTTTTAACTAGCTCAGCCGTTTTTTTTTTTTCATTTAAAATCAGTTGCCAGTGTCATATTTCAACTAGCAGTTATAAATACCATTCTTTTTTTCTTTTCATACACTGGACATTTCAAGAATCCCTCCACAATTGAGAGGAGAAAATGAAAACTTGACAAAATAGTTCTCTGGGAATCCCTGTAATTTAGCCCTGAAGACTGAAGAATAGGATTTTTTTTTTATGTTTGATTTGGTACTACTCCCTCAACTGATGTTGGCCTGCCAATCCAACAGGGGCACTGTGGTGGGTCACATACTTGTCAAGTTTCAGAATAGATGGTGCCAAAGGAGGATCAGTCAGAGCAGAGAGTCTCGCCCTTTCACTGGACACATGAGCTGTGTCTACACGTGCACGCTACTTCGAAGTAGAGGCACTAACTTCGAAATAGCGTCTGTCGCGGCTACATGCGTCGGGCGCTATTTCGAAGTTAACTTCGACGTTAGGCGGCGAGACGTCGAAGTCGCTAACCCCATGAGGAGATAGGAATAGCGCCCTACTTCGACGTTCAACGTCGAAGTAGGGACAGTGTAGACGATCCGCGTCCCGCAACGTCGAAATTGCCGGGTCCTCCATGGCAGCCATCAGCTGGGGATTGAGAGACGCTCTCTCCAGCCCCTCAGCTCACTGGTGGCCGCGTGGAGCGGCCCCTTAAAGGTCCCCTCCATCGCCCTGACTCTGCAGGAAGCTGAGGCAACGTGCAGGCTGCAGCCTGCACACGTGGGCAGCCTGCACAGCCCTCAGCCACCCAGCCAGCGGCGATGGCGAGCCAGCAGCCCCCCCAGCGCCCCCAGGGGACCCCCCCCAAGGGGAGCCAGGGCAGCCAGCCCAGCCAGAGGGCCACCCAGTCTGGGAAGCGGCAGTGGGGCCCCTCCTGGACGGAGGCCGAGCTGCGGGACCTGCTGGGGCTCTGGAGCGAGGAGGAGGTGCTCCAGGTAATGGGGAGCAAGAGGCGGAACGCGGATGCGTTCGCTCGGCTGGCCGATGGCCTGGCTGCCCGGAGTCACTCCGCACTCCGGATCATGTGAGGAGTAAGGTGAAGGAGCTGCGGCAGGGTTACGCCCGGGCCCGGGATGCGGCCAGCCGATCTGGGGCCGCCCCCGTCACTTGCCCCTTTTACAGGGAGCTCAGGGACATCCTGGGCTCCCGGCACACCTCCTCCCCTCCGGCCACCCTTGACACCTCGGCTGACGAGCCCCAGCAGGCCCTGCAGCTGGAGTCCGCCCCGGAGGCAAGCCCCGCACCCCTGGGGCCCCCCCCAGAGGCCATCCCCGGGACATCGCGGCAGGAGGAGGAGGAGGAGGAGGAGGGGGGCTCCTCCTCTGCAGAATCCAGCCTGCAGATCCTCCTCCTGCCATCCCGGAGCAGCAGCAGGGCCTCCGACCCCCGGGGATCTCCGGACCGTGGGAGCGGACCCACAGGTAGGTACCCCTCTCTGGTGGACACCCCTGGGCTTGAGGGGTGGGGGTAACAGAGATGTGTCCAGGGCCCCCCACACGCTCACATGGCCATGGCCCCAAGGACAGCAAGGCCATGGCCCTCACAGCACTGCAGCCATCAGCCCCTGCCCCCCCACCACCCTGCATGACAGTGCCATGCCCCATCCCCGGGCCAGGGGGGAGCGAAACCTTGAGGGGCCCCCGGGAGGAGGGGGTGGGACACCCCGCAGCAGCAGCATGTGATGGAGTGGGGGGAGTGCCAAAGGGAGACTCAGGCTACATATGAGCTACAAGAGCAGAAGAGCTCCCAGGGCCAAAGGAGGATCCTGGCGCTACAGCTGGCAGGTGACACCTCTGCCCTGAACCAACAGGAGGGAGGAGCCAAGCTGGCTTGGAATTGGGGGGCGAGGGCGGGGGCCACAGGTAGAGGCTAGGGGAAGGGAGAGCTGGTAGGCAGCCAGCCTGAGGAGGGGGAAAGCTGCATCCCAGAGGGGCCCCCCTTGGGGTCTTCTCCCCACGACGGGTTGGAAGGACTGTTTCTTCCGACAGCTGGTGCTGTCACTCCTGCCAGAAACTGGCCATCTGTGGCCTAAGAAAGCTCTCCTGCTCTCAGACCCCCATCCATCACAGCAGCATCTCCCGGGGACGGGGATGGGGAACCTGCAGCACAGGGCGGGGGGGACAGAGGCCACGGCTCGGGGCCCACACTAACGCCTGTCTCCATTCTTCTTTCCCCCCTCCTCTCCTGTGTCCTGCACCTGCACCTGCACCATCCGAAGGACCGGAAGAGAGTGCCGGCGAGGCCTCAGTTGTCCCGGAGAGCCCTCCGGGACCATCGCTCCAGGGCAGCCCCTCGGCCGAGGAACGACCGGCCCCGCGGAGGGCTAGACAGCGGACCCCGCGCCTACTACCGCCAACGGCGACGGACCCCCAGCTGCTGGCCATCCTCCGCCGGCAGCTGGAGGTCTCGGAGCAGCACCTCCAGCTGCAGGAGCGGGCGCTGGCCTGGCGCCAGGAGGCATGGGGGACCTATATGCAGACATTTAACCGGCTCGTGGACTACCTGGCCCCCCATGCTGCGCCGGTTGAGCCATCGCCCGCCCTGCCCGCTCCTGCAGCCCCACCACCAGCTGCTCTGGCCGTCGCCGGCCCGTCCGCCGTCGCCCCACCACCCACCCGCGAGGGCCAGAGCGCCGAGGGACCCCTGGAGCCACCTGAGACTCGCCGGCACCGATACCTTCCGGTCCAGCCCGCTCCCACCCAGCCGCGGACCAGACTGCAGGCGTGGCGGGGCTCCCGGCCGGGCACACCCAGTGCCGGGCTATAGGGGTGAGGGGCCCAGGACGTGGCCCCCCCCTTGTTGTATATAGTTGGACCCTGTTTTTTTGGTCCCCCCGTTTGCCCCGTCCCCCCCATGTAAATAGTTCTCCCCTTTCTCCTCCCTGGTTTTCTTTTTATTATGTATGCCACACAGTTGTTTCTTTGGTTTGTTTTATTTGTGTACATATTGCTTTGGTTGAACGTTTGTACTTAGTTTTCTGTTTGTGCTTCACATATTTATTTACACCCCAAAAAAAAGGTTCGGCCAGAAAAAAAAATTTACGTTCACCCACAAGTTCGTGCTGTCATTTGTCCAGGACAAGTGGGGGGGGGGCGGTGGGGTGCTCCATGGTGTGGGCGTTGGGGCAGGAGTGTGGGGGAGGAAGGGGCGGACAGTAGGGGGCCTGGGCAGAGTTCACCCCGCGGCCTGTTGGTCGAAGTAGGCCCGCAGGGCCTCCCGGACCCGTGTCCCCTCGGGGTCCACCTGCCGACTGGGGGCAGCAGGTGGCTGCATGTGTGCCCTGCCGGCCTCCGCGGCCCAGCCCTGCAGAAAGGTCTTCCCCTTGCTCTCCACGAGGTTGTGCAGGGCGCAGCAGGCACCCACAATCTGGGGGATGTTGTTGGGGCCCGCATCCAGGCGGGTCAGGAGACATCGCCAGCGTCCCTTGAGGCGGCCAAATGAGTGCTCCACCACCTGGCGCGCACGGTTCAGGCGCTCGTTGAAGCGCTCCGGGCTAGCGGAGAGATGGCCCGTGTAGGGGTGCATGGGCCACGGCCGGAGGGGGTATGCCGCATCTGCGATGACGCAGAAGGGCATGGTGGTGTCCCCCAGAGGGATCTCCTGCTGGGAGATGTAGGTCCCCGCCTCCAGCTGGCGGCACAGGCCCGAGTTCCAAAAAACCCGGGCGTCGTGGGTGCTGCCAGGCCAGCCCACGTAAATGTCCTGGAAACGTCCCCGGCTGTCCACTAAGGCCTGCAGGACGACAGAATGGTAGCCCTTCCGATTGAGGTATCGTCCTCCACTGTGATGCGGGGCGTGGATGGGGATGTGAGTCCCATCCAGAGCCCCGAAGCAGTTGGGGAAGCCCAGGGTGGCAAAGGCGGCGACAGTGGCATGTGGGTCCCCCAGCCTCATGAGCCTGTGCAGGAGCATGGTGTTGATTGCACGCACGACCTGCAGAGAAAGCACATGGGACAGCCCCAGTGAGGGGTGAGCAGGGTGTGCGTGGCCCTGCCCTGCTCTGGCCCCCCTTCCCTGCCCTGCTCTGCCCTGCCCTGCCCTGCCCTGCCCTGCCCTGCCCTGGCCCCCCTGCCCTGCCCTGCCCTGCCCTGCCCTGCTCTGGCCCCCCTGCCCTGCCCTGCCCTGCCCTGCCCTGCTCTGGCCCCCCTGCCCTGCTCTGGCCCCCCTGCCCTGCCCTGGCCTCCCCCTGTGGGTTCTCTTACCTCCATGAAGACAGCCCCAACGGTGGCCTTTCCGACACCAAACTGCTGGCCCACGGATTGGTAGCTGTCCGGAGTGGCCAGCTTCCAGACAGCGATGCCGACCCGTTTCTCCACAGGGAGGGCACGCCGCATGGCAGTGTCCCGGTGCCTGAGTGCGGGGGTGAGCCACTGGCACAGCTCCAGGAATGTCTGCCGGCTCATCCTGAAGTTCCTGAGCCAGTGGTCGTCGTCCCACTCCCCAAGCACCAGCCGCTCCCACCAGTCGGTGCTGGTGGGGTAGCTCCACAGCCGCCGGCGTGTGAGGCGGGGGGTGGAGCGGGGTGCTGCAGGGGTAGGGGTTGAGCCTTGCTGCCCTGGGGGCATCTCCTCCCCTGGGGCAAGGAGGTACTCAGCTGCCTCCCACATGGCATGGGCCAGGGCAAGCCCTGCTCCTGCCAGGAGGGCTGGGTGGACCTCTAGCTGCTGCTGCTGCTGCTGCTGCTGGGGGTCCATGACTGCAGTGCCCGGGGTCTGTGTGCCTATGGCTCCTCAGACCGCGTGCTGTGCAGGCTGAGTGTATGTGGGAGGGGCCCTTTAAGGGAGCGGCTAGCTGTTGCCCCGGAAGCGCTAGTCCGCCCGTTGACCCTGTCTACAGCTGTGCCTGGCATCCCTATTTCGATGTGTGCTACTTTGACGTGTAGACGTTCCCTCGCTGTGCCTATTTCGATGTTGGGCTGAGCAACGTCAAAGTTGAACATCGATGTTGCCGGCCCTGGGGGACGTGTAGACGCTATTCATCGAAATAGGCTATTTCGATGTCGCAACATCGAAATAAGCTACTTCGATGTAGGCTTCACGTGTAGACGTAGCCATGCTGGGGCATTTTTAGATTTTTCTAATTTGTAAATAACCTTAAGACCATTCAATCATGAATACAAAAAAGCTGAGTAAAACAAAATTGCTATCAAATATATTAATAATGCTTTGGTGCAGTGCTAGTCTACAGAAACTAAGCAACTCCACACTGGACAGAGAAGGATGGAAGGAAATAGTAAGAGAGGCATCAGACACCAATGGGCGCTGAGCCCATGGGTATTGATGATTATGATGATGATTATGATGATGATGACCTCCATGTTTTC
Organism: Carettochelys insculpta; assembly: GCF_033958435.1. Classification (NCBI taxonomy): domain Eukaryota; kingdom Metazoa; phylum Chordata; order Testudines; family Carettochelyidae; genus Carettochelys; species Carettochelys insculpta. The sequence continues at coordinate 97,795,234 of NC_134139.1, forward strand.
TTGTGCTGCTCTTTCTTTATAATTGTCTTTTCCAATTTCTCCTCCACCAATTTGTCTTCTCTTTCCTCCGTTTCCTCTATCATTTTGTTTTACCTCCCTTGTATTGTACTGATCATATTCATTCTTCTGTTTCCCAGACCCTTTGTATTCATCTATCTTTTCCCCTTTGTTTTCCATTCATATTCTTTCTTCTTCTGGCTACTCTCCTCTCCATCACTGCTGAAACCTTCCATTCTTCTCCAGAGTCTTCTCTTTCCCATACAATGTAATACTAGAACAAGAAGGGACTTCAAGAGGTCATCAAGTCCAGTCCTATGCCATCCCTCTGTTCTTTCCTCTTTGTTCTTCATCCTGTAGTTACTCACTTCCTCTACCCAGATTTCAGTGAGAAGAGGATTGAGAGGTTAGCCATCCAGGAGAGGAAAGCTGCAGTAGGCATCCTCTCTTCTTCAACACTTATTCTCTCCATTATAGGGGTTGCACTGGGAGTGAAATCCATAGCCAGTGCCTGTCCTGAGTAGCTTGGCCCACCATTGGATAAATGTACTACTAGAGTTAGGAGGGAATTGTTTGCTTCTGAAGCAGAGAGCTCACGGCCACCATGTGGAAGCTAGTCCATTCCAATGATGGAGTTCATTTTCATGGACCTTTACATAACTCCCCAGCCCCTCCTGTCAGTAGCTCCTATGTGCTGCTAAATGAAGAGTTTTCAATCAGCCTGTGGAAACAAAAGATTTAAAATGGAATCAATATAGTAACTAAGATAGATCAGTGCTGCCTGCCACAGGCCTGGTGATGGGAAGTCAAAGTTAGGTAACATAAGCCTCAGTAAGGTCTAGTCCTGTGAACAAAGAAGTTTATGTTGTTTAGCTGTATGCACATTTTGCATTCCCATTCACATCACTTGGATTATTCACATGCATAAAACTAAACTTGTGATTATGTATTAACACTATTGGGAACCTGCTCTCTGCAATGCAACACAAAATACAAAGTAGGACCATTCTATGACCACCAATGTAACTAATATCATACATTTAAAGACATAATATATACTTATTTCCTGCATACATAGGTGCCATTACACTTCATATATGCCCCTGAAAATATGAATGCTGTCTGTACGCCAACTACACCAAACATAGTTATGCTTATGGCTAGAGACGTCAAGCAAAGATATGAAAATGGTATATTGGAGTGTCTAGAAAGATAGAATGCAAAGACAGTCCTTGATAGAAAGTATAAAACAATTACCCTTTGATCTTCAAAATAGTTGAATCCAGTAAAGGGGGTAGAACCCAGCAAATATTTGGATGTGACAGATGAAGAGGTCTAATTCAAAGGAGAAGAGGAACAAACTTGGAGGAACTCACATTGCCTTCAATCACTAGGGCTACGTCTACACGTGCATGCTACATCGAAATAGCTTATTTCGATGTAGCGACATCGAAATAGTGTATTTCGATGAATAACGTCTACACGTCCTCCAGGGCTGGCAACGTCGACGTTCAACTTCGACGTTGGGCAGCACCACATCGAAATAGGCGCTGCGAGGGAATGTCTACACACCAAAGTAGCACACATCGAAATAAGGGTGCCAGGAACAGCTGCAGACAGGGTCACAGGGCGGACTCAACAGCAAGCTGCTCCCTTAAAGGGCCCCTCCCAGACACAGTTGCACTAAACAACACAAGAGCCACAGAGCCGACAAGTGGTTGCAGACCCTGTGCATGCAGCATGGATCCCCAGCTGCAGCAGCAGCAGCCAGAAGCCCTGGGCTAAGGGCTGCTGCACATGGTGACCATAGAGCCCTGCAGGGGCTGGAGAGAGAGCGTCTCTCAACCCCTCAGCTGATGGCCGCCATGGCGGACCCCGCTATTTTAATGGTGTGGGACGCGGATCGTCTACACGTGCCCTACTTCGATGTTCAACTTCGAAGTAGGGCGCTATTCCCATCCCCTCATGGGGTTAGCGACTTCAACGTCTTGCCGCCTAACGTCGATTTCAACTTCGAAATAGCGCCCAACACGTGTAGCCGTGACGGGCACTATTTCGAAGTTGGCGCCGCTACTTCGAAGTAGCGTGCACGTATAGACACGGCCTATATGAGCTCAACATGAATGTGGAAAGAAGCCTGCTGATAGAATTTTGCTTAAAGGATAGAAGGTTTCTCCACAGACTAATTTATAACCAGTCTCTAAAGAGAAATGAATTTTGTACCAGAGTTTTGGCTGGCTTTCTATGGGTGCGTCTACACTAGCTGGCTACTTCGAAGTAGCTGGCACAATGTCGAAATAGCGCATGTTGCGTCCACATTTGCTGTGAGCTATTTTGATGTTGAAATCGACGTTAGGCAGTAAGACGTCGAAATTGCTATTCTTATCTGAAGATGGGTATAACACCCTACTTCGACGATGAACGTCGAAGTAGGGTGTGTGTAGACGATCCAAGTCCTGCTACCTTGAAATAGCGGGGTCCTCCATGATGGCAATCAGCTGAGAAGTTGAGACATGCTGTCCAGCCCTTGTGGGGCTCTATGATCACCACACACAGCGGCCCTTACACACCACACACCCAGGTTTCCTGTGGCAGGAAGCTGAGAGCATGCAGGTGGCAGCACATACATGTGGCAGCCCTGCACTCCCTCCATAGACCCTGACCCATCCAACCAGCACCATGGCATCCAGCCAGTTCCCAGAGCACCCCCAGGGCTCCCCCCTGAGGGGACCCAGGGCCCCCTGGTGGCAAACGGGAGGCCAAATATAACTTTGGTACCAAATGACTGGAAGACGGCCAATATAACGCCAATATTTAAAAAAGGCTCTAGAGGAGACCCTGGCAATTATAGACCGATAAGTTTAACATCAGTACCAGGCAAATTAGTAGAAACACTAATAAAGAATAAAATTGCAAGGCACGTAGAAGAGCACGAATTGTTGGGCAAAAGTCAGCGTGGTTTCTGCAGAGGGAAGTCGTGTCTAACTAATCTGTTAGAATTCTTTGAAGGGGTTAATAAACATGCGGACAAGGGGCACCCAGTGGACATAATATACCTAGATTTCCAGAAAGCCTTTGACACGGTCCCACACCAAAGGCTTTTATGTAAATTAGGTGGTCATGGGATAGGAGGAAAGATCCTTTCATGGATCGGGAATTGGTTAAAAGACAGAAAACAAAGGGTGGGAATAAATGGTAAATTTTCACAATGGAGGAGGGTAACTAGTGGTGTTCCCCAGGGGTCAGTCCTGGGACCGATCCTGTTCAACTTGTTCATCAATGATCTAGAAAATGAGGTAAGCAGTGAGGTGGCAAAGTTTGCAGATGACACCAAGTTGTTCAGGACAGTCAAAACCAAAACAGATTGTGAAGAACTACAAAAAGATCTCAGCAAACTGAGTGATTGCGCAGCAAAATGGCAAATGAAATTTAATGTGGGTAAGTGTCAGGTAATGCATGTTGGAAAAAATAACCCAAATTACACGTACTACATGATGGGGTCAAATTTAGCTACGACAGATCAGGAAAGGGATCTTGGAGTTATAGTGGATAGTTCTCTGAAGACATCCACGCAGTGTGCAGCGGCAGTTAGTAAAGCAAATAGGATGTTAGGAATTATTAAAAAAGGGATCGATAATAAGACAAAAGATATCATACTTCCCCTATATAAAACTATGGTACGCCCACATCTTGAGTACTGCGTGCAGATGTGGTCTCCTCACCTCAAAAAAGATATATTGGCATTAGAAAAGGTTCAGAAAAGGGCGACTAAGATGATTAGGGGCTTGGAACGGGTCCCATATGGGGAGAGGCTAGAGAGACTGGGACTTTTCAGTTTGGAAAAGAGGCGATTGAGGGGCGATATGATAGAGGTATATAAAATCATGAATGGTGTGGAGAAAGTGAATATAGAAAAATTATTTACCTTTTCCCATAATACAAGAACTAGGGGACACCAAATGAAATTGATGGGTAGTAGGTTCAAAACTAATAAAAGGAAACTTTTCTTCACGCAGCGCACAGTCAACCTGTGGAACTCCTTGCCCGAGGAGGCTGTGAAGGCCAGGACTCTATTAGGGTTTAAAAAAGAGCTTGATAAATTTTTGCAGGTTAGGTCCATAAATGGCTATTAGCCAGGGATAAAGTATGGTGCCCTGGCCTTCAGAACAAGGGCAGGAGATGGATGGCAGGAGATAAATCACTTGATCATTGTCTTCTGTTCTCCTTCTCTGGGGCACCTGGCATTGGCCACCGTCGGCAGATGGGATGCTGGGCTGGATGGACCTTTGGTCTGACCCAGTATGGCCATTCTTATGTTCTTATGTTCTAAAAAGTGGTGGGGCCCCTCCTGGTTGGAGTCCGAGCTCTGAGATCTGCTGAGGCTCTGGGGTGAAGAGGAGGTGCTCTATATGATGGGGAGCAAATGGTGGAATGTGGAAGCATTTGCCTGACTGGCCGAGGGCCTGGCCACTCATGGTCACCCTGCCCGCATTCTGGATCACATCCGTAGCAAGGTGAAGGACTTGTGGCAGGGTTACGCCTGGGCCTGAGACTTGGCCAGCCGGTCTGGGGCCACCGCCACCCTTTGCCCCTATTACAGGGAGCTTAGTGCCATCCTGGGCCCCCAGAACACCTCCTCCCCCCAGGCCACACTGTACGCCACAGCCAAGGAATCCCAGCAGGCCTCGGAGCGAGAGGCCAGCCTGGAGGCCAGCCCTGCACCCCGGGCCCACCCAAAGAGCCGGCCCTTGGGACGGTGGAGGAGGGGTCCAGCAGCAAGGAGGGGGTGCTCCTCATAGACCTCCCCTCCCGGAGCACCAGCCAGGTGTCTGCCCACCAGGGATCCCCCGACCATGGTAGTGGATGGTGAGGTACGTACCCCACAGGGCACACACCCCTGGGCCATGGGCGGGGGCACCAGACACAACCAGGGACCCCACACACCTCCAGCGGACCCCAACCCATAACTGCCCAGCCACAGCATGATCCCAGGATGGCAACATGGCCATCAGCGCCAGTCAGCTCCCACACCCACGGACAGCATTGTGCTCTAACCCCGGGGGCGGGGGGACCATGCAAAGGGGCCACCCAACAGGGACACCACACCCACTGATGGGAGATGGAGACCCAGCACCCAAGGGGGGACGGGGAGCATGGGCCATGGGCCAGGGCACAGTACTAACATACTTCCCCTCCCTTTCTCTCCCTCTCCGCAGCTGCACCCTCCCAGGGGGTGGTGTGCAGGTGGTGGGGGTGGTGTGCAGGAGGCGGGGGTGGTGTGCAGGAGGCCCGCTGGGGATGGCCAGGGAGGTGCTCAGGGGTTCCCCTGATCAAAATGGGCCTGCAAAGCCTCACAGACCCATACCCCCTCGTGGTGGGCCTGGCGACTGGGTGTGGTGGCTGGCTGGGGGAAGCCCATTCCGGTGTTGACTGTCCACTCCTGGACGAAGGCCTCTCCCTTGCTCTTGACAATGTTGTGGAGCATGGAGGAGGCACCCACAACCTGGGGGATATTCTGGAGGCCAACGTCCAGGTGGGAGAGGAGGCACCACCACCAGCCCCTTAGGTGGCCGAAGGTCCTCTCCACCACCTCGTGGGCGTGGTTCAGTTGGGCGTTGTAGCACTCCTGGCTGGCAGTGAGGTGGTTGGTGTATGGGTGCATGACCCAGGGCTGGAGGAGGTAGACCGCATCCACCACGAGGCAGAGGGGCACGGTGGTGTCCCCCAGAGAGAGATCCATCTGAGGGATGTAGGTCCCCACCTCCAGCTGGCAGCACAGACCTGAGTTCTGGAAGACACGGGCATCATGTGTACAGCTGGGCCAGCCCACGTACACATCCTGGAAGTGGCCCTGACTGTCCGCCGTAGCCTGAAGGACCATGGAGTGGTAGCACCTCTGGTTTATGTATCTTCCCCCGCTGTGGTCTGGGGTACGGATGGGGATGTGGGTCCTGTCTAGGGCCCCGAAACAGTTCGGGAACCCCATGGCAGCAAATCTGGCGACGGCTGCATCCAGGTCCCCAACTCGGATGACCCTCTGGAGCAGCATGGCATTGAGCACACGGACCACCTGTAGGGAGGGGACACAAGCACTCATGAGGATGTGCAGGTTGCCCCAGGCCTCTCTCCCTGGGGTCCCCTCAGGGGCACCCCCTCAGGCACTCCCCCACCCACCTCCTCCCTTCCAGGGCATCCTTCTCTCCCCGGCCCCACACCAGCCCCCCTCCCTCCCCAGCACTCCTCCTTCCTCAGCTCCACACCTGGGTCCCCCTCCATGGCCCCCTGCCCCGCCCCCCTTGGGTGCATGCCCATGCCTCCTTACCTCCATGATGACAGCCCCAACCGTGGCTTTTCCCACTCCAAACTGGTGGCCCACGGAGTGGTAGCTGTCTGGAGTGGCCAGCTTCCAGCCGGCTATTGCGATCCTCTTCTCGACGAGGAAGGTGCGCCGCATCTGGGTGTCCTGGTGACTCAGTTCAGGGGTGAGCCACTGGCAGAGCTCCAGGAAGGTCTGCTGGCACAAGAGGAAGTTCCACAGACACTGGTCTTCGTCCCACTCCCCCATGACCAGCTGCTCTCATCACTTGGAGTTGGTGGGGCAGCTTCAGAGGCAGTGGAGCACTCAGCGGGGGAGGAAGAGGGGAGCCCAGTGGTCAGGACCATCCCCGTCTGCCCCTGGGGAGGTCCCCCCTGCCAGGAGCTGCTGGGCGGCCTCCTATGCAGCACCAAGTAGGGTGCTTGCTGCCTGGGTGACTACCTGGAAGGCTTCCAGGTGCTGCTGCCACTGCTGGGGGTCCATGGCTGCTGTGCTTCAGTCTGCGTGAGTGTGGCCAGTGCTCTGCAGACCTCGTGCTGTGCAGGCCAGGTGTGTCTTGGAGGGGCTCTTTAAACGAATGGCTTGCTGTTGCCCCGGAAGGGCTAGTTCAGCCTGTGACCCCATCCTCAGGCATTCCTGGCCCCTTATTTCGACAGGGAGCACTTGTGTGTGTGGACGCTCTGCATTTCCTTCCTGGGTGGCTCCTTTCGATGTTCCATGTCACTACTTTGACATTGAACATTGATGGCACCAGCCCTGGAGGATGTGTGGACAATACGCATTGAAGTAGCCTATTTCGATGTTGTTACTTCGAAATAGGCTACTTCGACATAGTGTCCAAGTGTAGACGTAGCCTATGTGGTGATTGACTTATTTGATCTTGATCTACATGGGTCTTACTAATCACAATCATTCTATGCTGGGACAATTTCATTGTGTGATGCTGGTTCTTCTTTTGAAAGTCCTCTCTGCAGTCTTTGCAATCATCATGTCTGATGGGTAAATTTACTGTTGGCCGATGGTGGGAAAGTGTAAAGCATAAGTGCATCTGACTAAATGGGTCTTTGCCCAGGAAAGCTTATGCTACAATATCTTTGTTAGTCTATAAGGTGCCACAGGACTTCTTATTGTTTTTGTAAAGCATAAAATACTCACCCAGCTCTCTGACTGCTTGAATCTCAGTCCCCTGCCTCAGTGCTGAGGCAATTAAATGAAGTAAGAGAGTAAACAAAAATGGGGCAACACCATCTTAAACCTTTATCTACAACTCCATAAACTAGCCACAAGAGCAATTGTATTCAATCTACCCACTCTGCTATCGCAGTGGGGGCAGATCGGGAAAAGAGAAACTGCTTCATAGTTGTTCTGTACCTGGAATTGTTTTATATCTACTTCATAGCTAAAACTGCAAAACCCAGGCCCCATGCCCACCCATCATCATAGTCATGATGCTAGAGAAAATAAAGGTTCAAATATTGACTGTGAGGAAGATGTTGGAGATTTCCAATACTACATTCACATTGCTGATAAGTTTGATAATATTTTTATATAGAAAATGCTATTGCTGTTAGACAATCTCAGAAAATAAATATACTAATTCTCTACTATACCACATTATATCTATAATTACAGAAACATGACAAGTCATATATGAGATATTCAAACACAAAATGTCACTATTTCTCTCATGGAGAGGTTATGTTATACTTCAGAATTGGAAAATGTCTCCTGCAAGGTATGATTTCTTAAGAAAAAGAAGAAAACATCAACTGTTTGACTCTGGGATATTACAAACAGTCCCAATCTACTTCCATTGCTTAATAGGAGTATGCATGACAGAGCTGTTCCTCGCTCCAATGAACAAATTCACACCAGCTCAATATATCAAAAAATTTAATCAGAGAAAAGTTACTACATTGGAAAAAAATGAAAATGGTATCATTTACTCTAATTATGTCATAGAAAAAAAAATCCATTTTCCTCCTCAACCAGAAACAAATAAACCCTCAGGCCAGCAACCATCTAAACAGGTGCTTAACTGTATGCCCCATAAGTAGCATCCTCCACTTCCATGAGATTACGCATGTGCATAATGCTAATCACATGCCACCAGGACCTTCTTTTCTCCAGTGCAACACAAATATGAAAAACAATAATACAGGGTGACCACAAATGTAACTAATAACATTGTAGTTAAGCAGATGAGACATTTTTATTTCCTGCTTTGATATGCACTGCTTTTCTTTAACTCTTCATATCTGCACCTAAAAATATGGGTGCTTTCTGTGCTCCAACTGCAACACAGTTGAGATGCCTGGAGACTCTTAAGGCCACATCTATTATAAGTACCAATATGTACGTGTAGTAAAGATGCTCAATGTCAACAGGAGAGCTCTCTCTTGTTGGCATAAAAACTACCTCTGCCCTTATGCCATTATAATACATGTCACTTGGGGGAGTATGCTGTCTTTATAGACCTGACCAAGATGGATTATCCTGTCAAAACTTGGCTTCCCAAGAAGATTTTTTAACTTCATACAATGACATGACTGGCTTTGTTCTTTCAAATGGTGAGTCCTCAGATCCATCTGAGATATCCGATGGTGTGAAGCAAGGGTGCGTGCTGGCCCCAGTGTTATTCAACCTCTTTTTCATGTGCATCCTCAGCCATGCAGTTAGGGACCTGGACCATGGAGTCTACATAAAGCACAGACTTGATGGGTCACTTTTCAACCTTCGTCATCTGAATGCTAAAACCAAGATGCTTGAGAGGCTCATCCATGAAGCCCTTTTTTGCTTATGACTGGGCACTTATGGCACACAAGGAATCTGACCTCCAGCTCATCATCAACAAGTTTGGTTTGACTATCAGCCTAGGAAAGTCTGAGGTACTGTTCCAAGCTGCCCAGGATCTGCTGTTCTCTCCGCTTTATCGAAGGAAGAGAGTTAAAAACAGAAGAGAAGTTCAAGTACCCTGGTAGAGCGATAGCCAATGATGGCTCACTTGACAAAGAAGTCAATGCCAGAATCTGCCAGGCCAGCCGGGCACTAGGATGTCTGACAGCGCAAGTGTTGAATCAGCACAATATCCAACTGTCCACTAAACTGAAAGTGTACAAGGCTGTAGTCCTGACCAGTCTGCTGTATGGCTGCAAAACCTGGACCTTGTACAGAAAACATAGAAAACTGCTGGAGCGCTTCCGCACACACAGCCTGAGGTCAATACTGCACATTCGATGGCAGGAGAGAGTTATGAACCTGGAAGTCCCGGACAGAATAGACACCACGAGCATCGAAGCCATGATTCTGAAAGCCCAGCTTTGCTGGGCAGGGCACGTCATACGAATGGAGGAGTCAAGAATCCCTCAGCAACTCCTCTGCGGTGAACTCTCCCAGGGCAAAAGGAATCAAGGTAAGTCTCGCAAGAGGTATAACGACTGCGTGAAAGCCAACATTGCTCATGCTGGTTTAAAACCAGATCAGCTAGAGCAGCATGCAAAAGACGAAACGGGCTGGCATGCTCTCATGCGAAACGTGTATGACAACTTTGAAGAGCAGCAACGTGTACGCCTCATTGATGCTCGTGAGAGGAAGAAAGCAACATCAGCAGCTGCACCAACAGAGCCAGGACAATTCCCTTGCCCCCACTGTGAATGCCCATGTTGTTCAAAGCTTGGACTCCTCAGCCACGTGCGACTCCACAACCAATGAGCCAGTAAAAGCTCAAGACATCATTGTCGGACATGACGGACTACCTACAATTATTCAGTAGTAGTATTCTCCTTTCAGAAGAATTAAAGACAGGAACAAACTGTTAAATTCTGATCCAAAAGGAAGGTGGAATTAAAACCTTTGGTCTGAACTCTCTCTGACTCAGTGTTCAGAGTCCAGCGGGCTGCTCTAAAGTACACCAGTTGGCTGCAGTCCTTAGGAGCTATCCATCAGTCCTCTGCCCAGACTTCCTCCCACCCTAATACACATTGTACATTGGAAACTCCAGGGAGTGGCGCAGAGTTGGCCATGCTGACTGTGACAGTTATGGGTATATCTATGGCGCAAAGAAAAAGCCCTGCTGTTGTGAGTCTCAGAATCCAGGTTTATTGACTCAGACTTGTGCAAGGGGGCTACATCTTGTGTAGATGTTCCTGCTAGGGCGGGAGCCCAGGCTCTGAGCAAAGTATCAGCACTGTCTACTTCTAACCTCATAATGCAAGTCCTGTAAGCCTGAGTCAGTCTCAAAGGCCAGACTCCATTTGGAGCGGGATTGTCTACATTGTGTACTGTTTTAGTCCTGTTGAGTGAGCCTGAGTCTGTTGGTCCAGTCTTGCTACCACAGAGGACATGATTCCTCCAGGCTGGAAGAAATCCCCACAGAATGCAATATTGTGGGCCTTTTGGACTCTTTGTGGTGTCAAAGCATTGCCAAATGGCTGGAGGAAGGGGAAGAATTTAATCTATCATGCGTAGAGAGTAGAGAGAAATAGCAGCTAATTAGGCAGTCATTACGAGAGGGAAGAGATTTGTCCATACAAGCTGTGTCTACACTAGCCCAGCACTTCGAAGTAGCGCTCATCACTTCTACACACACCATGTGCTACTTTGAAGTTGAAATCGACATTAGGCATGGAGACATCGAAACCGCTATCCCAGTGAGAAATAGGAATGGGCAATACTTCGAGGTCTCATGTTGAAAAATGTGTAGATACTCTGCATCCCACTACTTTGAAATAGTGGGGATCCATCATGGTGGCAATCAGCTGTTAGGTGAAGGCATGCTGCCCAGCCCCTGTGGGACTCTATGGTCTGTGCACGCACTGGGTCTTAAAGTGGCACGGATGTGAAAAGCTCGTGGCAGGAAGCTGAGTGTGTGCAGGCAGCAGCCAGCACACAAGGTGCCCCTGCACTCCTCAGCATGACCTCCAGCAGCCCACGGAGCGGGATGGTGACCAGGCAGTAATCTGAGAGCTCCCATGGCTTCCCCTCTGAGGGTCCCCGTGGCTCCCAAGGGTTCAGGTGCCGCCCCTGCTGCTTGCTCCTATTACCGGGAGCTCAGGGCCATTTTGGGCCCCCATGACACCTCCTTCCTCCCAGGCATTCTTGACACCATGGCTGAGGAGCCCCAACAGGTTGCCAAACAGGCCAAGACCAGAGGCCAGCTGTAGCCAACCAGGCTCGGGTTCCCCGGAGACGAGGCTGCACCCAGAAGGCGAGTGCTATATTTGGTTTATTGAAAGCGCGTGACACCCGCGACGGGAGCCCCGGAGACGCCGCAGTCACCCATGGGGGGAAACCCGACGCGCCGGAGCTTCGCTCGGGGAGAGGCTCTACAACAGGCCTCCTAACGCTAGCTGATAAAGCTGAGCTCATTAACATAAAATTGCCTACAATTGCCTATGCATTCCTTATTACTATTTTTAGTGGCCTACTGCCAATGTAGCCTTGGAGTTTTGGCAGGCGCAGCGTGTTCCACAGGTGGTGAGAGTTGTTTTGCAGCTTTTACCTTGCACAGCAATTCTGGTATCTCTTGTTTGTTGGCAGCCTGCTTCTGTATATGATTCCTGTGCGAGTTCACAGAGGGGTCGGACTGCTCTCATGAGACCGTTACAAAGTCTTCTCGCACCCTACACTCCTCCCCGCAACCCCTTTGTGAAGGTTGAGGCTAATCATAGGACTTGAGGGAGGCGGTAGAGGCCCCCTTGGCAAGGCGTTTGGTTACACAGTGTGTACCTGCAGAACAGACTTGACAACAGCACATGAGACAGAGGTACCCGGCGCAAAGGCATAAGAGCCCAAGAAAAAGGATCTGCACTAAGTGGGCTGCCCAGCCCCTTAGTGAGCCCACCCAGGACCAAAGCCAGCTACTGCCCTGGCTTTGTTGAATGCCCTGGGCTAGGGCCTCTAAACGATTTAGGTTGGTTTTCACTGTGTTACCAACATCAGTAATGTTGAAACAACACATACCTGCAAACTTAGCACATGTGTGTTCGTGTCGCAAAAGGAGATAGTTTATAGCCATACGGTTTTATATCACTCCTTTGCGCACCTCCCCGAGTTCCTGATTGAGGGCCGCAATGAGAATAGAGGTGAGATTAATGGTTTTAGCAAGGGCACACGCAAGGTGAGTTATAGCATAATAATTATGGCCCAAGAGGCCAGAAAGGCCTCCAAAAACAAATAGTAGGGCTGCTGCTTCTTTTTTGGCGGCCAAAGTCACCCTCGGATTACAGGTGGGTGGCAGAGGCAGGGTTGGTAGTTCTCGTGCCAAACGGCGTTGGGCCTTGCGTGGTGATGGATAAGGGCTGATAAGGGGCACAAGCCTGCCAATGGTACAAGGGCCGCCTGCGCTATTCGCAGGTACATAGGTGCGGGCTACACGACCACATAACAGGAACCACCCTGTTGGTAACAAAAGGGAGTTGCGGGCATATGAAATAAACTTGGTTTGAGCACACTGTAACTTGGTGTTATTTAGATTTACGCGAGGCCCTGAGGCATTAACAAACAACATACACTGTGTAGCTTGTGTAACGTTGGCTACACGAAACGCATATGTGCGGCTGTTGGGGGCTGTTAACACAGTCCCCATATTATACAAATTGGCAAAGGTGGCAGTGAAAGCAAAGTTACGCAAAAGGGTATGGTTTTGCAAAACAGCAGGAGAAGCACTGACACCTATGAAACAAGTGTCCATGAGCTGTCCCACGGCCATGCTGTGGGGCAGACAAAAGGCAGACGCGTTGATGGCAGTTTGTGCCAATGTTACCCAGACGTTGGAGCGGTCACTGATACGTGGGCCCCACTCCGAGGCCAGTGCTACAGCAGTCCAGAGGTACCAGCGCCACAGCCAGGTTATGGTTACAGGGTTCGTAGCGTTAGCCTGCGGGAAGAAACACAGTGAGGAGAGTCCTCACCCTCAGGGAGGACCACGGCCGTGCCCGAGCCTTCTGCTAAGATCGTGACTGCTTGTATAGCCCCTGATGGCGCACCACGGCACCAGGCGCTGAGCAAAGGTGCACTGGTTGTTGGTGCAGGGGCACACTTTATATGTGCCGTTGTGGGGGTCACAGGGACCAGCTCAGCTAGGGGTTGCCCTACTTCCCAGACCACTGGCTGGTCGGTGTGATTGTAACACCGTAAGTCAGCCAGTGGTGGGCCAGGAACTGACCAGTAAGTTGGGACCCAACTCAGCCCAGGTACTCGGGTATTGACAGCAAAGAGGATTTTAGGGGTACACTTAAGCCTGTTTGCCCCCGCCCAGGGCTCAGCAGTGGTTAGGGGTGCTACTGTTTCTGGAGTTTCAGCAAGGAGCACCACCCGGTGTTCTTCCACTTGCACCTGGCCTGGGAGGGAGGCCTGCCTGACACGGAGTACAACTCCCTGCTCCGGGGCAAGGCGCAGGCGCTCATAGGGCGTAGTGGAGCCAACCGCCCGGTTGTTAAGAAAGAAAACAGCACGGTGCACCACCTCCCCACACCCTTTTAGGGTGTTCGTGGGCGTTAGTTTGCGGATTTGCTCTTTTAGGAGTTCATTTATGCGCTCAATTAGCCCACTCGCAGTGGGGGTATAGGGCATGTGGAATGTTCAGGTTACCCGTAGGTTAGCCGCCCAGTCACGAACGCGTTGGGCGGTGAAATGTGTGCCCTGATTACTTTGAATTGCTAGCGGGACACCATACCGTTCGCTGAGCTGAGTGAGTGCTGTGATTGTAGCAGCAGCATCCGCGTGCTTGCAGGGCTGTACAAACAGCAGGCCCGTATAGGTGTTCACTGCAGTTAGCGCATAAAGCCACGAGCGCGATGGAGGTAGCGGTTTGATGTAATTGATTTGCCACTCACTACAGGGTAGGTGCCCGCAGCGTACACTTCCTGTGGCTAGCGCTAGCGCCACTGGGGCCAGTTTGGTGCAGACGGTGCATTTCAGTTGGGCTGCCCGATACGCCACCAGGGGGAGGTTTTTACCCTTGGTTAAGCCATATTGGCGGGCTGCATGAGCACCTCGGTGCCCTGACTCCACATGGAGGGCCATGGCGCGCTCTGTGATTGTGTGCCCTGCCATTTGATCCATGGCTGCGTTGAATTGCGCCTTTAAAGTTGTTTGTTTAGTGTGGGCATCAACGTGCCGCACCGCCAGGGGCTTTTGCCGAGCGAAAGCTAAAAGTTGTTGCCATAAGTTGGCACCCCAGAGGGGGCGATCCGCTATTTTTTACTTTTTGGCTTTTCACATTGTTACCCAGGAGCGCAGACCCTTGTAGACTACCCAGCTATTAGTATAGATAAAGGTTTTCGCTTGTCCAGTTTTTACTGCCAGTGTTGCTGCCCGCAATTCCGCCCATTGGCTTGAGTTACCTGTTCCCCAGGCAAAGGCGATTTTATCCCTGTAGGGGGCGTACGCGACTGCTCGCCACTGTCTCTGTCCTGCTGCGGTGTATGTAGCAGACCCGTTGGTTACCCAGATGCTTCCTCTCCTTTCCTCAGGCACGGTATCCAACGGAGGTGCCTCCGCCACCGGTGAGGGGGCCACTGGTGGGTCGACGGCGGGTAGCTTATCCGCTAGCTGGGGGTCATGCTGAAAGGTAATGGTTCCCAGCAGCAGGGCATGTGGAACAGTAAGTGTGGGGGCTCCCAAGCGCATGCGCTGCTGTAAGTAGTGTTTTCACTTGAAGTGGGTAGCTGCTTGGGCTACGCCCGTGTGTGCACGCTCAGAGGTATCCGTGACCCACCCCATTAAGGGGATCGGGGTCCGCACGGTAACAGGGGCGACACCCGTGACCCGCTCAGTGTTCTGCAACGCCCACACCACTGCTAGGATTTGCTTTTCCAGGGGGGTGTACCCACCTTCTGCCCCGCGGAGGGTTCGTGACCAGAAACCGATAGGTTCTTTTCACTGGGTTCCTGCCTGCTGCCACAGACCCCAGGACGCCGCGTCGCCAACGGTTGTTACCTCCAGTTTAAACGGTTGGCCCTGCAGCGGTGCGGTGAGGCGGGCGTGTGCTACTACCGCCTCTTTGCAGAGGTTAAAGGCGCGTTGGTGCTTCTCTGTCCAGTGCCACTGAGTGGCTTTGCGCACAAGCTCCTGTAAGGGACGCATAAGAAAAGCAAGGTGCGGAATAAAAGCACGCCAGAAACCGAGAAGGCCCAGAAAGGTTTGCAGCTGCTGCTTAGATGAGGGTGTGGGGAATGCCTGGATGGTATGCCAGAGTGTTCGCCAAATCCCTAGGCCTGTCCTTCGAGGTGAAGACCCAAGAGAGGCGCAAAACTGTCACCACCAAGAGAGGTGCAAGACTGTCTCCAGCCTGTGTTCCTGGGGTGGCGGCTTCGGCAGCAAGGCGGTGTCCCTGAGACCGAGCACACCAGAGGTCGAACTGGCCTGCGTCCGCACAGGTACTGCGTCCAGCAGCACCCACCTTCATTGCCTGCTCAACCAGCAGCGATCTACTACTGGATTTGACAAATCTTTATCAAACAAGTATCCTAACCTACCGGCAGGCCTGTGCTTTGCGCAGGGCCTGCAGACAAGGTGATACCTTTCCTGCCAGTAGCTTAAGGGACCCCTAGTAGGGGAGTGGGGCTGATCCCCCTGCTGTGTGCCTGTCAGGCAGGGCAGGCACAGTACCCCGAGGATCGACCTTAGGCCGGGCCTTGCTGGCTGCTGGCTGGGTTCTAGTGCAAGAGATACTTATTAAGACTTCTTGTAGCTTGGAACTGTTACCACTTCAATTAATTTGTTTATCATAGATAGTTCTTTTAAATGTTAGTTTTAATAGATAAGAACCTTAGTGATAGATAGGATTGTTAATTAAGTTAGTAACAGATAGGATTGTTAAACCATTCTAGTAGTAAATTATAGGTAATAATTGTTAGTTTATTAATAACCTAGTTAGGGGGAAAAATGTTATTAGCCTGTTAAAATATTGGTACAAATAAAGAATACTTACCAGGGTGAAGGCGTGGCCTCCCCTCTCCTTGTCTTATCGATCTAGCTTGATAAAGAGGTAACAACCTCCATCAGCCTTTCAAAAAATCACTATTACTATTGGGATCGGAGTAGCGACCCGGTCCCTGGTAAGGGTAAAGAGGAGTAGCGCCCTCTCCCTTCCTTTTATTTCAAAATATATACATACAAATTACTTTCCTTTGAACTGGCCCTGGGCCAAATTTACCTGAGACCACATCACGGTCTGGTATTAAAAATGGTCATCTTCCTGTTAATCCAAGTAAGTGTACACTGGTATTAGAATAGGACTGGCAGTAATACTTCCCGTTCCTTCCTAGTGTATTAATAAACCAATTGTGTTTCTCATCTCTCTTGCCTGCCTCATTGCTCTCCTCGACCTCAGTCTTCCCAGGGGGTGCCAGCGTGGGTCTGCATCCCCTAGGGGTGCACCCTGACAAAGGCCGCGGGGGTGGGTTCTGGGACCTAAAAGGTGGTGAGGGTTTGTTTTGTGGTGTCTTCCCACCACCTGTCGGGGGCCCAGCATTGCTGGAGTGTCCCTGGGCACACCCGACCTTGCCATGGACTCTGGACAAGAGAGGGGTGTGGGACCCAGAGCCAGCAGGCATCATGCCCCTCCACTCCCACCCTGGAGTGATGGCACAACAGCCAGGCCATCCATGTCCCCTCCCTCTATAAATAGTTGACCCCACCTCCTGTACATAGTTATCCTCACAGTTGTTTGGCAAAAATTGGTATTAATCACTGTTTTACTAGTTTGCAATATATACAGCTTTATTTTTCCCAAATCCCTGTGTGCTGTTTGCTCGTTGGAGAGGGGGGAATGTCCCAAAGGTGGAGGGGAGTGTGCGGGATGCCTGACGGGGGTGGCTGGGGCGGCACTCACTGGGGCCCCTGATCAAAGTACCGCTACTGGGACTCCTGGATGCGGATCCCAATGTCCCCCAGGTGGTGGGCCTGGCAGCTAGGGGCGGTGGTGACTGGCTGGGGATAGCCTGTCCCAGCCTCAACCACCCACCCCGGCACAAAGGCCTCCCCCTTAGGTGCTAACCACCTGGGGGACGCTGAGAATGCCCACGGCCAGGCAGGCGAGGAGGCAGCGCCACTACCCCTTCAAGTGGCCATAGGTGTGCTCAACCACCTGGCAGGCATGGTTGAGCTGTCCATTGAACCACTCCGGCTGGCAGTGAGGTGGCCCATATAGGGCCACATGAGCCAGGGCTGGAGCAGGTGTGCAGCGTCTGCCACCAGGTAGAGGGGCACTGTGGTGTGCCCCAGTGGGATTTCCCTCTGGGAAATGTAGGTCCCTGCCTCCAGCCAGAGGCACAGGCCCGAGTTCCAAAAGACGTGCATGTAGTGGGTGCAGGTGGGCCAGCCCCCGTACACGTCCTAGAACTGACCCCAGCTGTCCACCACGGCCTGCAGGATCACCGAATGGTAGCCCTTCCTGTTTATAAATTGTCCTCCGCTGTGTTCCAGGGCATGGATGGGTATGCGGGTCCCGTCGAGGGCCTTGAAGCAATTTGGGAGCCCCAGTGTGGCAAAGCCCTCAATGTCTGCCTCCAGGTCTCCTCTGCGGATGACCCTCTGGAGGAGCAGGGCATTCAGAGCACAGACCACCTATGGGGAGGGGACATAGGCACCCATTAGAGTGTGTGGGGTGTGCCCAGACCCCCCACCCCAGGCACCCACCCTGGGCTCACCACCCCTCGGTGGGTGCGTGCCCGGGCTGCCTTACCTCCATTACAATGGCCCCAACTGTGGCCTTGCCGACACCGAATTGGTGTCCCATGGAGTGGTAGCTGTCTGGAGTGGCCAGCTTCCAGACACCTATCGTGACCCTCTTCTCGACGGTGAGGGCACACCGCATCCGGGTGTCCTGGTGTCTTGGGGGCAGGGGCGCAGCCACTGGCACAGCTCCAGGAAGGTCTGCTGTCGCATATGGAAATACCACAGCTACCGGTCATCGTCCCACTCCCCTATGACGAGTTGCTAGCACCACTTGGAGCTGGTGGGGTGGCTCCAGAGCCGGTGGGGAACCTTGGTGGGCAGGAGGAGCTGATAGTCTGGGGCGTCCCCTTCTCCACCTGGGGGCGTGCTCCCCTGCCAGGAGCTGCTGGTGGCCACCCATAGCTTTGGCTAGCAGGGCACCTGCTTCGCTGGTGGCAGCCAGCAGGATGTCAAGCTGCTGCTGCTCTGTGATTGTTCCTGAAGGCACTGCGTTTGGGTGTGTGTGCCCTTTAAAGGAGTGGCTTGCTGTGCCCCAGGAAGGGCTTGTCTGCCCTGTGACCCCGTCCACAGCCTTTCCTGGACCCTTATTTCGAAAGGGGCCACTTGTATGTGTGTAGACACTCTCTTTCCACATCCAGGGCAGCCCCTGTCAACGTGCCACATTGCTACTTTGATGTTGCACATTGACGACACCAGCCCCAGCCTGTGTGTAGACACTACATGTCAAAGTAGCATTTTTTTGAAGTCTGTACTTCAAAAGATGCTACTCAAAGTAGTGCTCTAGTGTAGACGTAGCCCCAGAGTTGTCCCCTTACTTTGGCTGTCTGACCAACTGTATGGCCTCCCACCCCCATTCTCTTTCTTTATTTTGTACTCTTACATTAAACAGGCTAATTAACTCCTCAGCTATCCTCAGCCTAGACTGATCTCAAAATTAGCTTCCTTCCATCAATCAAGCCCTCTCTGGCAGAACTAATTGGATGTACAATGACCAGAATGCTGGATTAGCTGTTGTTTCTGAGCACTCTGCCACACGTCTTTATAGCACTTGTATGAACTGAAAAGTCTTGATGCCTTATAACTTATCTAAATTTGGGCAGCTCTTCATGAGGATATGAATCGGCATGTCCATGACACTAGGACACCCTGCTGCCCATTTTCAATTCCTGCTCAAAGGCATTGAGGTGGTAGAGATTATCAGCCAGTTATAAAAATTAACATGGGCCAAACAATGTATTGTGCCCTAGCCTCATTCTGATAAACAGCTTAACTGTTTTTGCTGATGTGTCCCAGAAATATTTGCCCTAATGCAGATTCCTGGCATGGAATTTAGCTGCTGATAAAGTTTGCAGGTGACCCAAAGATTGGTGGCAGAGGACACAGAGAACAAGTTACTATTATGGAATTATCTAAATCACCTGGTAACAATCCAACAAAATTCATTTCAATGCCAGCAAATGCAAGCTAGTATATTTTGGAAAAAACAATGCAGGTTATAACTACAGGATAGGAAACACTGTCTTGAAAGGCAGAGCTCAGAGAAGAACTTGGGGGTAATCATAAAGCGTCACTCCAATATGAGCTGTCTGTGCAGTGCTGTGGCCGAAAGGGTTAACATGATCCTTGGATGTATAAAAATTAGAATATCATGTAAAAGTAAGGAAATTATCTTGCCTCTGTTTATGCATCGGTAAGTCTGCTACTAGAATTCCGTGTTCCATTTTTGGAACACTTCAAGAAGAATATGGAATTATTGAAGGGAGTTCAAAGAAAGGCCACAAAAATGATTCAGTGACTGGGAAATAATCTTATAACAAGAGACTTAAGGAGTTCAACTTATTCAGTTTATCGACGAGAAGGGGGAGAGTGATTTGATCACTTTATATCAATGTTTAGACATGGAAAATTGATCTGACGGTGGAGAGCTCCTCAGTCTTGTTGGCAAGGGCATTAGAAGATCTAATGGCTGGTGTTGAAATTAGACCAAGTTAGCAATTTCCTAGCAGTGAGAGTAATTAAACATTGGAACAACATAGTGGGGAGGTGGCAGACTCTTATCACACGGAGTCTTTAAGACAAGATTGGATGTCTCCCTAAAGGATATGTTATTATCTTGCTTCTGGGAGATGCTCTGTGGCTTGTGTGCACTCAGTGGGTTGGGCTGGATGGTTACAATGGTCATGTTTGTCTTTGGAATCTGTGAATGTGTTAGTCCCCCTGTTTATCCCCTTCTTTCATAGGCCACAGGAAGAACCGGAATGCCTGCATTGCCTCCACGTGTACATAATACTTTCAGCTGTGCATTGAGACAATGACTAATCAAATCTCATGCTTCAGGGCTTTAGTCAGTTGCCTCAAGGCAACAGGAAAGATTATTTCTCTCCGATTCATAGTTGTCAAATGTATTCTGTTTGATTGGCTGGGCTTTTAGTTTTGTTTTGTGTAGGGAGTTTTGTTTGTTTTTTTCACCCTCCTCTAAAGAATCAGAGGCTGGCTGTGCCTGCAAGTGGGACACTGGAATGGGTGAAACTGGGCCCTAAGGTGATATAGAGAACATGCTTTTTTTAGGTGCCAGGCTATGTGCTTACATGCACAGGGTCAAATTGGTCACCAGCTTAGGGGTCAGGGAGCAATTTCCTCCCAGGTCACAGTAGCAGAAGGCAGCAGTGGCATACAGCATCTGCTGGGATCACCTGGTGGGATCTTAACTGATCAGTCCCCTGCCTTGTCCATTGGTGGCACCTTAGTTTATCCTGTTTTTTTCAGTAAAGTTTGGGGGTCTCCAAAGGACTGAAATGCTTTACTGTAACTAAAGTCATTGGGTTTAATATAGAGATAAGTGAGTGAGACTCAGTGTGATATACAGAAGGTCAGATTAGATGGTCTTTTTTCTCTTCTGGCCTCAAACTCAGTGAAATCTGTAAAACTACAATCCTTTCCATTAAGCATCTTTAGTTAGTTCCAAACTCCAGCCACTTGTCTTGGGGTGAAGGAGCCTTTTACAGCCTTGGGGCTACAAAGATTTACCCACAAATCATGCCATCTTTATTAGCCAACAAACACTTTCAGTGCCCCGTGAGCATTCATCTCTAAATCAGCAACCAGTGCATGTTCTTCTTTTTGGGTTCTAGCCATTATCCCCTGTGATGTAAGCTCAAGGTGACGACAGACAGGCTCTTCCCTGGGCCGATTTCCATGCTCTGAGCTCAGACTCCCAGCCTGCTGTGACCCTGCAGCAGCATGTGCCCTCCCTAGCAGCCTGTACAGTCATTTATTGTATCTTAATCCCATCCTCCTGTCTATCCAAGGCAAACTGGCAGCAGCAAGTAGGGGTGGGGCCTCCTGCCAGTTCACTAGCCAGTCAGAGAGCTCAGGCAGTGGCGTAGCCAGCTTCTCTTGTCTGCCCTTCCCCTAGTCAATCAGGGCTCAGAGGACAGGGCAAGTCTCCAGAATGCTGCTGATCTGTGGAGCGAGACCCACAGTGGTTATTTATCCTTTCTTCCTACTTTTTAATATATTTATTTATTATTAATACTGTCATTTTATATATTTTCAGCACCAAAGCTTAGTTCTGGGGCTTGGGACTGTGCTTGGGCCTCATGAGGTTCACACCTTGGTCCAGGGTGGGGCTACAAACGATGGCAGGTCCAAGTAAGAGTCACTAGGCCCAGGCCCTGGTTCAAGGCAGAGCAATAGATAAGCAGCAGACACAGAGGTCAGGCCTCCTTGCAAGGCAGAGGGCCGACAACCCATGCCTGTGCCTAGAACTGCAAGAGTGGGAGACTGCCACCCACAGGTTTGGGACGGCAGTGGGTGCAGGCCGCCCACTCCACTGTGTCCCAGCCAAGGGACCTACTAGCAGCAGAGTGGTCTCCCAGTGGGATCAGCAGGGGTCCAAATGGCAACATGCTGACCCAGCTATCACGGGGCCATTTCCTGACTCCCCCAGCTATCACGGGGCCATTTCCTGACTCCCCCCTGGCTCACACCTCATGGGGCCTCAGGCTAGGTTCCTCCGTGTGTGGGTAGAGTGGGGTCTCCATCTCAGCTTGCAGCTCCCCTTTGGTAAGGCCCAGGAGTCTGGGCAACCTGGGACCTCAGGTCCACCATCTACCTTCTCTGTTGGCTGGACCCTGACCGTGCTTCTGGCTGGGGCTTTTATATAGATAGTTCCACCCTCTGATCTCCAGTCAGGTATGGGGGTGCTGCTAGGTTCTGCCCACCAGGGCTCAAGGAGGGGTGTTTCTCCCTCTTGGTCAGTGAGCAGCCACCCCTGCTCACTACATACATATACTACATGTCACCAGAAGCATGGCCTTCTAGATTCTGCGTTACTTAGCAATAAGGCAGTTAAACAGATACAAGCTATATTCAATCTGGCTGAAGTCCACATTCATTTTCTGTACCACTCTATAATCTAGGGAGGATTCACTGCCTACACGTTTTTAAACACTCTGCACATAATAGAGCATGAAGGGCTGGTTCAAGGCAGCTGTTCAGGCAACATAAAAAATTGTTTAATATTCAGGATGCACATTCCCATAATGCTGATGTACCCTTTAAAACATCGCTCTGCACCTCCATCCCTCACTGCAGATTCTGTTTTTAAGGTTCTGACTCATGTCCTGTTGCTCTGATTCATCAGTCTTCACAAATGGTAAATGCTGGGGAAGAAACTACTTACCATAAAACAAATAAACAAACTAAAAAGACTGACACCAAACCCCCACCCCTAAACAACAACAGAGAAATTTCCCATTTCATGTAGAAGCTCCTCGCTTTGCTAAAGTGTACCGTAGTTCTCATTTTATTATCCTCAAGCTCCATAGCTTTGACTCTTTCGACACCTGGGCCATGTCTACACTAGCCCCAAACTTCGAAATTGCCACGCAAATGGCCATTTCAAAGTTTACTAATGAAGCGCTGAAATACATATTCAGTGCTTCATTAGCATGTGGGCGGCCGCGGCATTTCGAAATTGATGTGTCTCGCTGCCGTGCGTCTCGTCCTGACGGGGCTCCTTTTTGAAAGGACCCCGCCTACTTCGAAGTCCCCTTATTCCCATCTGCTTATAGGAATAAGGGGACTTCGAAGTAGCTGGGGGCCTTTTGAAAAGGAGCCCCGTCGGGACGAGCTACGTGGCGACGAGGCGCGTCGATTTCGAAGTGCCGCGGCTGCCCGCATGCTAATGAAGCGCTGAATATGTATTTCAGCGCTTCATTAGTAAACTTCGAAATGGCCATTTGCATGGCCATTTCGAAGTTTGGGGCTAGTGTAGACACGGCCCTGGAATGATAAAGGTCAAATGCTTAGAATGGGGAATATTGCTGTTAGGGTGATTTTCCAGTAGTTCTCTTGGTCAAGTTACTTTATTTGCTAAGACCCTGGTCCTGCAAAGACTTAGATGCATGCTCAGCTGTATACATTGTGATTGCAATGAGCAACTCGTACGGCATAAATTAAACATGTACATTAGTCTTTGCTGAACTGAGGGTACCAAGTCCCCCTTATGTCCAGAGGGGGAGCTTGAGACTCCTCAGCACCTTGCATGATGAAGTCATAGGAAAGATAAACCTACTGGGTCCAATTCCCCATTCCCCTGCACTTTGTGCAGTAATTGCCCTGCATGGAGAAGGGCGTAAAAAGCTTCCTCTCTAATTTAATATCATTTTACACCTAATTTTTGTGGCTACTGTAGATCAGTGCTCCACAACCAGTCTGCTCTGGCTCACTGGCGTGCTGTGAGGTTGCGCTTAGTGTGCCCCAGAGATGTGTGCCGGGAGTGCTATCTACCGCTCTACGCACACACCCCACTGCTTGGTGGAAGAAGTGCGTGGTGGCGGTGGCAGTGGCGGCAGCTCTGGGATGGTGGCAGTGGCGGCAGCAACTCTGGTGTTTCACCAGCACTGAGTTAGAATCGGGGGTGGGACTAGGGTTGCTTGGCTCTTGGAGAGGGGTGGGACACTGGGTTATAGTGGGGAGCTGGGGGTGCCTGGCTCTGGAGGAGTGGGCACAGATTGGGTAATAAAGGTTGCTGAGCACTGTTGTAGATGATTATACAAAGAGCAGGCCAGCAGTAAATTTGCCCCGCTTTGGGCTTGTCTACACTTGCCCCCAACTTTGAAGGGGGCCTGTTAATCAGGGAGATGGGAGATTACTAATGAAGTGCTGTGGTGAATATGCAGCTCTTCATTAGGCTAATTCTCCCCTGTGGCAGCTTCGATGGGTCAAACTTCGAAGTGCCGGCATGCATGTAACCACGGGCACTTCAAAGTGCCTTTACTCCCCAGAATTTTGAGGAGTAAAGGCACTTCAAAGTAGTGCGGGCACTTCGAAGTGCCCATGGCTACACACACGCCAGCACTTCGAAGTTTGACACTTCGAAGTTGCCGCAGGGGAGAATTAGCCTAAGGAAGTGCTGCATATTCACTGCAGCACTTCATTAGTAATCTCCCCTTGCCCTGATTAACAGGCACCCTTCAAAATGTAGACCCAGCCTTTGTGAAGTAAGCAGAGTTAAGGTGGTGCTGACTTGGACTGTTGCGTACTTATTAGTATGCAAAACTTTTTCATACAAGCACACAAGATCCTATTGGATTACTTACTTGAGCGTTAGGGCCCTTCTTCCTGATGAATAATTTGCAATGCCTTGTAAATTTTTTGCTTGCCTTCTGGCTCACCATAGTAGCAATGGTTACATGAGAATTAATTTGCATGTGACTTTTGTATTTTGTGAGCATGGTCTATTTATTTCAGAGCTCCTGTGTCCAGGCTTTACAATTTATCACTATGTATAATTCAAATGCAATTAATTCAGTGTAGACAGCTCACAGTACCTTAGCAGCATCTCTGTGAGATTATGATTTTCTTTCAGATTGCAAATTTATATTTGTCTTGGAGTTTAGTAGAGATGGCTTATTAATCATAATGAGGAAGCAGCAATTACCTTGAAAGTCTACGTCTACGTTTACACTTACCTGGTATGTTGAAGGCTGCTATGTGTTGTTTGGTATGCCAATTGTGCACCAAAAATCAACTTTGTAGCCGTCGACTTCTGCAGCTGTCTTCAAGGCAGAAGGCTGACAAGAGCGCTTCCTTAATCCTCGCCACTCTTGAGGAGTTCTGAGGTTGATGTTGACCCCAGAATGTGCTATTTTGCGCATGTGCAAAACGGCATCCCAGAAGATTGAACCTAAGTAGTCAATCTTCTGTAGTCAGTGTAGATACAGCCTAGGAATCTACATAAAATGCAAATGATTTCCTAAATTTCTCTGGGTGAGGAGGGAGTTCTCTGTTTCAGCTGCCATAATTGAGTTTCCTACTGTAGCTTGGTACTGCCAGTGAAACTTGGCAGGATGGTGAGTTCCTAAAATTGAACGAAGTAACATTAAAAACACAAACTTAATTATTACAAATTTTAGAGAAAGAAAATACATCTGACATGATGCACATATTTATGCCTCATTTCAGAACTTTTAGTATTGGAAAAATAGAGTTGTACACTACAGAAAACCTATCCTAAAGAGTACAGGGAGATTACAGTGAAACCCAGGCAGATGAATAGACGATACTGCCTCCTCAGCCACTAGGAAACCTGCATGGGCCATATCAAATGCATCTTCAAAGAGGTGCTTTTCCCTGAGACAAGTTGGTTATGGGGCAGTGGGGAGTCATGGCTGAAGCTGGACTGAGGCTCCTTCAGGCAGGAGGCCAGCGGTGGTGTTTGAACACCTTCAGGTGAGGGGGATGTCCCTCAGGGCTCTGCCAGCTCAGGGCTCCTCTGGGCAGGTGTGTGTTTGGAGAGGGTGGCCCTGGTCTTTACGTTGAGGGTGCATCATAAACAAGCAATTATACATTAAAACCACTCACCAGGCAGGCCATGTGCTTACCTAGCTACAAACGGAGAAGCAGTCTATTAGGAATTCACATACCTTTATAGTTATCACTAGGCAATACAAATTATGGGCACACAATTAACTGCTACTAATGTTCATCCTTCAGGGTGCGTCTACACTGGCACCCCTCTTTCGCAAGAGGTATGCAAATGAGACAAATTGAAAATGCAAATGAGCTATAAAAATGCATAATTGGCACCTTATTTGCATATTCTAATTTCAAAAGAGCTTCTTTGGAAGGAAGAAAGCCAGTATAGATGCTGCTCTTTTGAAAGTAAACCCATATTGGAAAGAATCCTTCCTCCCATTAAATAAAGGGAAGAAGGATTCTTTCACAGATGGGTTTACTTTCAAAAGAGCAGCATCTACACTGGCTTTCTTCTTTCAAAACAAGCCTTTTGAAATTAGAATATGCAAATAAGGTGCCAATTATGCATTTTTATAGCTCATTTGCATTTTCAATTTGTCTCATTTGCATACCTCTTGAGAAAGAGGGGTGCCAGTGTAGATGCACCCTGAAGGATGAACATTAGTAGCAGTTAATTGTGTGCCCATAATTTGTATTGCCTAGTGATAACTATAAAGGTATGTGAATTCCTAATAGACTGCTTCTCCGTTTGTAGCTAGGTAAGCACATGGCCTGCCTGGTGAGTGGTTTTAATGTATAATTGCTTGTTTATGCAGCAGTAGCCTTTGAAATATTCTAGAAACTAGCTGTTTAGTTCAGTGACACACAAATTAATGTTTGTGTTAGGAATGACACCACACAGCTTTATGTGCCAGGGCAAAGAGGAAAGCAGTAGCATAAGAAGAAGTAAAGACAAACAAGTCTTTATTCCTGCAAAAAGGAGGGTGGGGGGAATCAAAATCACATTGCAATTCTTACCAACCATGTATGATCAGTGTATAGTTGCTTTATTCCCCAACAGTAGCAATTCTTCCATCTGAACAATTTCTTTCAGTTACATCAGTCTCTTTCTTTTTAGGGTTCTATTTACCTGTATGGCCACAATATTAAAATTACAAAGAGTTCTGCACAACGCTGTACTTGTACTATTTGGTAGATGTCCCCATATCATATTTTAAACAGCCCTGAATCAGGTTGCTCAACCCATGATTTCCTCTAACCATTGAAACTGTGCTGCAGACAAGAGTGAGTATACCATTAGTATTTTTATCTTGTTAGCAAAATGCAAAGAGGTCCCTGTGAAGAAACTACAGCATTAATTTCAAGGAAACATGTTGTATCAGTGTTGTCGTAGTCGTGTTAGTGTCAGGACATTAAAGAGACAATGCGGGTGAGGGGGTAGTTTATTGGACCTACCCTGATGGACTTGCAAATGTAAAATATCTGCGGGTCAGGATACTTGTAAATTGTTTCATGTGGCTTCATGCCTATTCTATAAACTGTCTTAAAAAGAAAAATCTCTGCTTAAATTTGATGGGCATATCCTCTCTCAGTTTTTAAATCAAGTCTACACTGCTAACTTACATCAGTGACTTTGGGTCTCCCATATATGCTAAGTATAAACATAAATAAGGAACATGCTTTAAAGCAAAGCCAGAGCAGTTGCCTCAGTGCACTTTCTATCTGAATTGCCTTGTCCACTTGTTTATGCTGTAAACTCCACAGAGCAGGCATAGCGTCTTTCTTATGTCTCATAGTATCAAGCACACTGTCAGCACTGCACCATTATCAACCAATTTCCCCTCATAACTGTGCATGTTTCCTCCTAGAGGATTGAGGCAGATGAAATATTATCCTGTATTGGATGTTGGACTAACTTCTGGTGGCCAGAGACAAGCCTTTCAGCCTATATAGAGGTTTTCTGTGTCCCAGGAAACACAGCATGAGACCATTTAAAAGCATTTGCACACACATTGACTTGTTAACTGCATATTTGTAATGAAATAGGCCCATCATAAGCAGGCCAACCAATGCGGTAGGGGGCAACTGCCC
This sequence comes from Carettochelys insculpta, assembly GCF_033958435.1. Taxonomy (NCBI): domain Eukaryota; kingdom Metazoa; phylum Chordata; order Testudines; family Carettochelyidae; genus Carettochelys; species Carettochelys insculpta. Next base: position 97,823,084 of record NC_134139.1, read on the forward strand.
CTGGGCCAGGTGATTCAAAAGGGCCCAGGGGCTCCTGGCTGCTGCTGCCACTTCTGGAGCAGTGGTTGTTGCCAGAGTCGTGAGCCCTTTAAATCACCACCAGCACTCTGAGATGTGCACTCCAGGGAGAGGGGTGGCATGCTGTGGGTGGCATTGAGGGCTGGCTGCCCCCGGCACTGCCCTTTTTGCGTCAGGTTCCACCTCTTCTAAGAGCATGGAGTGGAGCCAGGTCCTCCACAACCTCGCCCACAGGCTCAGCAAGTTTGTGAGCTTCCCTGCTCATAAGTGTAATGAACAGAACGCAGGGCGTTTCCCTTTCCTTTATGGCATCTTTGGTGCTCTAAGTAAGAATGGTATGTACTCTGTTACGGGTTTTGCTTGATATATTCTTATTCACTCTGCAATAGGTATCTTGCACTGTGTGATTGTTGCGATTAGGGTTATGAAAATAATGGATTTTTTTTTTTTAAATTTTCTGGCACTTCTCAAAAGAGAAAAAAGAAAAGTCTCATGTTGAATGAAAATGGCATTTTTCATAATGTTACACTAAATTTAAAAAATTGTTTCAGGGCAAATGAGACAGTTCAATCAGACAAAACCTATGTACCTTTTTATTGTAAGCATTTAAAGAGTATAAATAAAAAATTAAAGGAATTTTGATATGAAGGTCATTTTTAACCACAGTATCAAAACATTTAACTTTGAAAATGTTGGAAGAAATCATCTAGATATTTTTCAGGGTAATTTTTGGCAACCACAATTTTGTGAAACTGACATAAATTCATCAAGCAGTGGGTCTGTCCCACAAAAGCTCACCAAATAAATTATTTTGTTAGTCTTGAAAGTGCTACTTGACTGCTTTTTTGTTTTGATAGTATATAGACTAGCATGGCTTTCTCTCTGTTATTATCATACATTTTAGTGTAATTGAATCTGCATTTTTTACCAAAAATGTTTTTGGGAAGAACATTTTGCCTGGTTCTAGTTGTGGCATGTAATAAGCAGTCTGAGGAGGTGTGAACTATCATGCAAAAGGATCTAATTTATTTAGGAGATTGGTCATCAATCAGTGAGCTTTTGCTTGTACAGCAGTTTTTTTCACATTTTTGTCCCTATTAAATTAAAATAAAATTGAAGGGGTCTATTTCTATTCAATTGTGATCTACTTCAGTGAGACGGGTGTCCCTTCATGAAACTATCTAGCAGAATACAATATTTTTTTAGATTATAATGTTTATCTGTAAATAATCGTATTCTCTAAAACCACTTGTGAGAAGCACATCTAGTTATTTAAATAAAATCCAGCCGTTCTCCAGTTCTGAAAACTGATAAACCCTTGTTTACAATCTTTAATCTCTGACTTTGCTTCTACTGTCAAAAGCCTTGTGCAAAAAACAATAGAAGTCATCATATCTAATTGCGTACTCACAAAATATTATTTGTTTACATCAAGCCATCTGTTCTTGCAGGCTTTTTCCCTGTGTCCCAAAACAGAGCAAGATAAGGTTACAATTATCTTCATTCATACAATTATTCTACTTCTTTCCTTTGATCTCACACTCATTTCTTATGACCTAACTTTCAGAAGATTGCCTTGTGGAAAATCTTATGTACAATTGCAGTATCTAGTAGTTAAGTTATTACCATGGACTGTCATTTCATTACCTGCTGTACAACATATTCACACTATGAAATCTGTTGCAAATGAAATATGATAGTTCTTCAAGAGCCAGACCTAAAGAGTCATGTTATAATTTCTGAAAAATTTCTGCATGTTGGAACTGGCAAGCAGTGATAATTTTTCACATGACTCAAAAAGGTGTGAAAGACATATTTGTGCTCTCTATTGTGCTGAATGAGCAGGCTTAGAGATTGTATTTCTTTATATTATTTGACTTTGCAAATGCTTTGTGCCCGCAGAAGATCTGCATTTGCTAATGTCTGTCATTAAAGTGTATTTTTACTCAGACAACACTTAGAAATCTTCTATTTTCTATATTCTTATTTTGTTTCCCAGCAACTAAAGAATGCTGACACAGCAGGAAACTATTACATTAAATACCCTCCATTTGTATCCTGCTCTAACCATTCCTTTCATCCAGTATGACAATTTCTCCCTTTTTTTTTAACCTATATTTGGGAGACCACCAAGCACATTAGACTCCCACTTGAGATTCTTTAAAAAGCCCCTATATCAGTTCCAAGGAGACATGCCCCAATTTATACGAACAAAGCGAAAGGGCACCATGATGGGAGATACACACACCCAGCAACAGCAAATCACAAAACATTATTCACTTCTTCTCCTTTGAACTTTTTACATAATTTCTGCCGTTTGTCCTATGATTTTTTTAACACACATTTGATTTCCTATATGTGCACAAAAGTTTCTATTTACTTTCAAAGAGAAGGGAGATCCTAAACTTCTATTTCATTAATGAAAATACCTTCAAAACTAATCTTCCCTCACCAACCCTATGTGAAGCCATGTAACCAAGGCTACATCTATATGGGCAGCTTCTGTCGATAAAACTTGCTGAGTGTCCACATGGGTAAAGTGCTCTGTTGAGAGTTTGTTGACAAAACTCAGCTGTTCAGCCAGCAGTGTTATACCGCTCCCAGATCAGGCATAGCACCTCTGTTGACAGAGAGGGCTTCTAGTTCACTGGGCACCCTATTTTGCAGAGCTTCCAGTCAGCTGTTCTGTTGAGAGAGGGGAGGTCTATTTGGCTGCTCTCTGTCGATGGAGCAGATTGCTTTTTTGATCGGCTTTTGTACCTAGATGCTATCTGTTGACAGAAGTTTTGCCAAGGTTTCTCTGTCAACAGTGACCTACATTGACAGAAGCTGCTTGTGTAGAAATAGCCCAAGAAGGTGCTGAAAATGCTAAGACCAGTCAAGCTGAGATAATATTTGAGAAAACACTTTATTGATGCAGAAAACAACCAAAATATGTCAATATAATGGGACTTATTTACATTGGACACCAGCCTGCTTCCACTGAAGTGATTGAATATTTTGCTGTTGATTACAGTGGGATCCAAATATTTTACTAATTCGGGTTCAGGTGCGCCTTTCACTTCCCATCATAGTTTGCACACAGCAGTAACAGGTAACCTGATGCTCCAGTAAGTAATGCTATCTCCTACTTAAAGCAAATGTTCAGTAGTCATACTTGACTCATACTCTGCCTGTTACAAAAGATGATGCAAAAAAACCCTACCAAAGTGTTTAGAACGGAGTTAAACATAAATCATACTTTAGAAAGATAAAAGCTAGTTTTACACTATTAAGATCAAATGTTTGAAAACAAGCTACTCACATCTAATCAATTACAGTCACTGTTGCTGTCTCTTACAGGGTTCTAAATTACCAAAGTCTGAAAAATTATTTGCATGCAGCCTTCACAATTAAAGCTTTTGTTTTCCGTACAGATGGCTCTGAAGAGGTTGGCAGATTAAGCTCTGATTCTTGCAACTAAAGCAAATCTCTACTATTTTGTATTGGTATAATACAGTATAGTTGTTCATGACCCCTTGTGGCAGAGTAAAGGCTTGTTTTCCATTTACAGTCCAGGTTGGATATTAGCTAGAAAACTACAAGGCACAAACACAAAAGGCATTTTAGACATGGGCTGTGTCTACACTACAAAAATAACTTCGAAGTTACTTACTTTGAAGTACAACTTCTAAATAACAGACTTTGAAGCTGAGCATCTACACACACCCTACTTTAAAGTTTAACTTTGAAATAGGGCACTACTCCATTCTTGAGAAGGGAGTAAGGACTTCGAAGTTGGGCTCCCTACTTTGAAGTTAAGTTCAAAGTAAGGGAAAATGTGTGTAGACTCTCTGCTGGCTACTTCAAAGTAGCTCCTAACTTCAAAATTCGTTCCTAGTGTAGCTGCACCCAGTAGGTATTATGCTAGTAAAGACAGGGAAGATGAAAGCCCTATAGCCTTTTGTGCTGGAATTGCAAAGGAGGATTTCATGCCGTGGTGATGCAGGGCCTGATGAAAACCCATTGAAGTTAAAGCAAGTTTTTTTTCTCTTGTTTTTGTTTTGCAATGGCTCCAATGGATTTTGGATCATATCCAAAGAGACAAAATAAAATCTTATATAACAAAAAGTAGGACTGGAATTTATAGATCTGATGGCTATTAATTATGTGATGGGCCAGATCCAACACATATACATTGGTTTGCATTCAGCACATGGTGCTCTGTTTGTATTTTATATGCAATTACAAATCGTTAGTCATGCATACAGACTTGAGTAGAAGACAAAGAGAAAAGATTAAGTTCAGTCTGCTCTGACCTCAGCTGTTTGTGAGGGCAATTTGTACCAGTAAAAATTAAATGGGCATTTTTATGTACCTGCAAATGATGAGCACTTGCAGTTTTCTCCTCTTGTGAGTCAGGTAGCTTGTCTGTACTAATATCTGTACCTACTAGTCATTTGCAAGTGTGAAATATGCAGATGTAAATTTTGCAGCTGCAATCAGGAATCTGACAATTTGTGGCTTATTAAGCTTGAAATATTTTTGAAGAAACTAAAGGTAAACATATTCCCCTCACTTATAAAGTGTGAAAAAGTTTGATTTTTAAAATTTTTAGCCTTGTAGTTTAAAGACAACTAAAATCCCTGCTCCGTTTATAGCCCTTCCTGAAACAACAGTTTGGAAAAACTAAAAATATTTTGTTTTAAAATAAAAATTCATAAGTGAATTCTATTCACAATGTTCTGGTTCTCCGACTAGTATCTGGGCAGTTTGCTCATCTCTGAAATGGCTATCTTCTTCTACTCTGCCTTGTTAGCATCGACATAAATTCAGTTGGAGACCAGCAAGGTGCATAGTAAAAGAATGCGCTAGTAATGCTGGCAAGACAGTGGGTTATGAGTGAGTGTAAGCACAAGCCCAACCTCATTTGAGCTTTGGCGTGTGCATTTTTGGGCTACTGCTACTAGCCCGTGCCAGCTGACTTGGGCTGGGAGGGCTCAGGTTATGTGGCTGTAAATTTGCAGTGTAGACATGCAGTGGTGCAACTTCAGCTCAAGCCCAAGGTTTATAACAGTACTTTTACAGCCCTGTATCCCACATCAGCTCACACGAGATAGACACACCTGTTTAAGTGAAGTGCAGGCATACCCATTCATTCTAAGGCTCAAAGAGACCACTATGATCATCTAGCCTGCTCTCCTGCCTAGCTCAAGCCTCAGCGTTTCCCCAGAATAAACCGTAGGGCATACCTATACCTCACAAGGGGCACTTGGCAGCATCATACAGGACTGGAGCTCATGAGATTTCATTTAACCCTTTAGTAATGCTTTACACTTTTATGATGCCAAGGATTTCAAAGCACCTGACAAGCATTAGCTAAATCTCTCAATGCCTAAGTGGGATAGGAATCCATGTAATCATCATTTCACACATGGATAGCTTAAAAAACAGAAAATTTACCTGGGCTATGTCTACACTAGCCCCAAACTTCAAAATGGCCACGCAAATGGCCATTTCGAAGTTTACTAATGAAGCGCTGAAATGCATATTCAGCGCTTCATTAGCATGCGGGCGGCCACGGCACTTCGAAATTGACGCGGCTCGCCACCGCGCGGCTTGTCCCGACGGGGCTCCTTTTCGAAAGGAGGGTTTACAGGAGAGCCACAGAAATGATTGAAGGATTAAAAAACAAAACATGCCTTACAGTGCTAGACTTAAGTAGCTTAATCTTTTTTAGTTTAACAAGAAAAGGTGCTTGGATAACTCTAAGTATCTATGGCCGTGTCTACACTACACCTGAATTTTGAAAGAGCCTATTTTGAAGGCCAACTTCTCAATAACAGCCTTTGAATATGTGTGTCCACACATACAAAGCAGATCGAAATCACCATTGGCTATTTTGAAGTAGTGGCCTGGCACTTTGTAAGGAAGCATTTACAGACCCACCATCCCTCTTTTGAAATAAGAGGCTAGGAAACACTGCGGCAGCAGCTCCCAAGGGGGATTTCCTCCAGGCTGTGGCCAGCCTGCTGGCAGTGCTGCTTGTGGCCATCCTCCAGTAGTACCGCAAGGTCCCCTCCTGCAGGCCCTCTGCTGCATAGTCCCCCTCCTGCAGGCCCTCTGCAGGAGTGGGGACTATGGTGCCCCACTCTGGTGATCCGGTGATGCCGGGGCTTTCCCACCAGCACTGACTGTTGGGACCACCTTGTACTGGGGGACTGGGATGATGACTAGTGGCCGTGCAACTTCAGGATGACCAGGCAGACCTTCAGGGAGCCGTGCAATGGCTCGCCCCAGCCCTCTAGCACGGGGCCACCAGGATGCAGCCTGCAATAACCCTGCACAAGAGGGTAGCCGTTGCCCCCTGGAAGCTTGCCACCCCAGACAACCACTGGTCCAATGGACATCAGTTCATGGTAGGCACGGACACCATTGGGGTATCCCTGATGGAGGTAAGCCAGGCTGGGGCCACACACCAACTGGGGAGGGGCACCCAGCAACGGGTGGCCCTGCATGGGGCCAGGGAGGGGATCCCTGCACATGCACGGGTACCACCTGGCCACACACTCATGGATGCATCTGTTTTGCACCCCATGCAGGTTGTCTGGGCAATCAACACCCTTCTCCTTCGCTGGGTCGTCACCATCGGGGACCTGGATGTTGCCCTCGCTGGCTTCATATACCTGGGCTTCCCCAACTGTTTCGGCATGCTGTTTTGGTGTACATCACCACCTGGGCTCCAGACCACATTTACAAACAGAAAGTGGTGCCACTTCATGGTCCTCCAAGCCCTCATGGATGCTAACAGCTGGTTCGTGGGCATGCGTTGGGGGATCGGGCAGGGCCCATGATGCCTGGGTATTTCAGAACTCGTGGCTTGGCCACAGGATGCAGGAGGGATCTACCTTCCCCTGTGGGAAGTCCTGGTAGGAGACATCACCATGCCCTCCTGCATCATGGCCGATGCTGTGTACACCCATGACTCATGAGGGTCTACGTTGGACGCACTGACCCATCCCAGGACCATTTTAATGCATGCCTGAACCATGCCAGGAACACCATGGATTGGGTGTTCGGGCAGCTGAAGCGCAGCTAAGATGCCTCCTTATGAGGTTGGAGGCGAGCCTGCCCATGGTGGTTGCGGCCTACTGTGCTCTCCAATTGTGGAGAGCACAGGGGAGTCCTTTGTCCAGGTCTCAGATGCCGAGCCCACTGCAAGGTATGAGCAGCCACCTGCAGCCCCATGTGCCAGGTGGACAGAGATGGGGTGCATGTCAGGGAGGCCCTGCGGGAGGCCTTCGCCTGGGGCCTATAGTGACCCTTCCCCAGCCAACTCCCAGCCACACACCCCCATCACCCACCACCACACAATAAGGATGTGGGAGTAGGGGTGGAACTTGAACTTTACTGTTGTAAATAAAGGTTGCATGTTTATAAACCTCAAAACAAAATGAGTGCCTACATCTGTGTACAAGGGGGGGACTGTATACAAGAGGGACTGAGCGGTGGCATTCTGGGGAAGGACCCAACTTGGCAGAGGGAGCCAGCGTGGGCGAGGACTCATTCGTCCACTGGGGTGGAGGGCTGGGAGCCACGGTAGCCATAGGAACCCCTACCGCCCTGGGTCCAGGGACCCCGTTGGGGCTGGGACAACAGGAAGCTAGGGGTGTTGGGGGGTATGGTGGCCTCAGGGTCAGCAGGGTTCATGAGGTGATGATGGAGACGGTTGGGAGGGAGGGGCCTATTTACCCTGGGTGGAACTGGCTGGCAGGACTGTGGGCAGGAGCAAGGCCCCAAAGCCAGTGGCTGCACCAGGAGCAGCAGGGGATGCTGGCGAGGGAGCAGGAGGTTGGACGAGGTGGGTGGCCACAGCCTGGGTCAGGGTTTCAAGGCTGCCAGCCATCTGCATCCACACCTTCTGCTCCATTGTCAGCCAGTCCCAGAGCACAGCAGTCTCCTGACTGACAGTCCTGTTTGCAGCTGCCTCCTCATCCCCCCATTGGCGGCAGCACCTGGCCTGTCGGCGACCCTGCAGGGATGCAGGATCAGGTGAGGTGGCAGACTCCTGGCCCTCCATGGCTCAGGCTAGTCCTGGACAGGGCTGGAGTGGCTTCTGTATGGCGGTCCTATGGAGACAGAAGGGGACAGGGGATGGCCTGTGAGTCCTGTGTCCTTATCCCAGGGGTGGGGCCCCCACTCCTCTGGCCCTCACTCTGGCCCCCCCACTGTCCAATGTCCTGGGGGCCCCCTAGGATGCTGGGTGCAGAGGGATTTCCGCATGGTTAGGGTCAGGCTGCGGTGTCCCCCCCGCCTCCCTGGGTATGTGGACTGTGGGGCCGTGCAGGGACAGACTCCAAGTGTCACATGGGTGTGTGTCCCTCTGCCATCTGTGGCAGGGGGCAGAGTCCCCCTCCCCAGGCACTGAGGCATCCCGAATACCCCATACCTACTGGCTGGTACCTCCATGAACTTGGTTGATGCCTGGCTAGAGGTGTCCTGGCTTGATATCTCTGAGGGAATGGAGATGGCATGGGTCCCATCGCTGGAACCCTCATCCTTACTCCTGGCCTTGGTCCCCTGGTTCCCTGGGTGTGTGCTTGTGGTGCCTGAGGGTCCCGTCTTCTCGTCTGTTCCTGCCTCCGGCTCCTCCTCAGTCTCCATGTGGGGGGTGATGGTGTCCAGGAGGTGCTTCGGGGGTTGCACCTCCTTTGGCCCAAGGAGGCAGTGGAGGTCTTTGTACTGGGGGGCACTGGGTGAGCCTTGCCCCTGACCAGCTGATGGTGTCCCTGGCTCGGTAGTAGGCCTGCTGGAGCTCCTTGACTCTGGAGCACAAGTGCTCCAGGCTCCTGCTGGGGTGCCCTTGGTTGGCGAGGCCCCTGGCCAGCTGGTCAAATGCATCCACATTGTGACACCACACCCTGGTCTGTAGCAGCACCTCCTCCTCACCCGCAGAGTGCAAGGGGGTCCTTCAATTCATCCTCCATCCAGGAGAGCCCCTTTTTGTGCCGGCACTGGCTGGGCTGCTAGGACCCCTGGCTAGGCTCACCAGTGGGTTCCAAGGGGCGGGGCTCAGGGCTCCTGGCCGGCCGACATGGCTAGCAGGGCGTGGCTGTTGCCGCGGTGTCATTGGAGGCGAGTATGCTGCAGGGAGCCCATGATCCCCCTCCTTGTAGCACGCTCTCAGCTTCCTACCAGGGGTTGCTGGGTAGCTACATCTTTGCACATGGCTGGCACTGACCATAGTGCCCCATCTAGGCTGTCTGGAGTGTCTCTGGGCTCCTGTGGGCCACCTCCATGGCAGACCCGCTATTTCCAAATAGCAGCGGCAGAGTGTCTACACACATCCTATTTTGAAGTTACACTTTGAAGTATGGCGCTATTCCCATCTCAGGAATGGAATAAGGACTTCGAAGTTGGGCCCCCTTACTTCGACCGCTATTTCAAATTAATATAGAAGATGTGTAGATGCTTCACACTGAATTTTGAAATAAGACCTAACTTGGAAATTTATCTATTTCAAAGTTCATTGCTAGAGTAGATGTGACCAATATGAGTAGCAAATATTCAGTTACGGGTTCTTCAATGAGGTAAAGAAAAGTATAACATGATCTAATGGCTGGCAGATAATTTGGATTGGAAATAAGAGGAAAACAAATTAATAGGAAAAGAAATTAACAACTGGAACAATTTGCCAAGGGTTGTAGTGGATTTTGCATCACTGAAAATTTCTAAATCCAAATTAGATGTTTTTCTAAAGGTCTGCTCTAGGAATTATTGACCATTTCTACACTAGCACCCCTCTTTCGAAAGGGGGATGCTAGTGAGACACTTTGGGGTATGCTAATGAGGCTCTGCAATGAATATGCAGCACCTCATTAGCATAATGGCAGCCACGGCACTTTGAAAGTGCCATTTTTGATGGTGCGCGGCTCGACTACACGTGGTCCTTTTTGAAAGGACCCTGCACACTTCAAAAGCTCCTTATTCCTATAACCAAATAGGAGTAAGGGAATTTTGAAGTGTGAGGGGTCCTTCCGAAAAGGACCACATGTAGACGAGCCGGGCACGATCAAAAGCGGCACTTTCGAAGTGCTGTGGCCACCATTATGCTAATGAGACACTGCATATTCATTGCAGAGCCTCATTAGCATACCCCCAAAGTGTCTCACTAGCATCCACCTTTCAAAACGGGGATGCTAGTGTAGACGTAGACATATTGAGGAAGTTCTGTGGTCTGTATTATACCAGAGGCCAGACTAGGTGATTACAATGGTTCGTTCTGGTCTTGTAATCTATGTATGAATCTTTAGGGTTTGGACTGCAGATAAACAAAAACATTAGCCTCTTGTCCACTGGCTGAGTTAAAAGACTAAGTCCTATAAGGATGAGCTGTAAAGAGTCACTTGATCTGTGGATCAGGATTGGAAGGAACCAGATGACACACACGGCGCAAAGGAGTTACTCTGACATGCAAGTCCCTCTATATGCCAAGCTGTTCAGGAAGGCATTCTGTTTGTTAGAAGAGCTTCCAAACACCCGCTTTCTCTAGGCTTTGCCTAACAGACACAAGCTGTCTTTGAAAATGAAGCAAAATCACTGTGGGTTTGGCACTTTACCAAATGCTGTAAAACTTACAAGACATAAAAATAACATGGGCAATAGCCATTCTTGGTAATAATAACCCCTGGCTCTGGAGAGGATATAAAAATCTTCCTTCTTTCAGGCCAGACTGGGCTCCTCTCACACTCACACTGCATTAGAGGGGGCCGGAGGAGGAGTATGGTATTATGGTAATATTGTGTGAGAAAGTATGTCACATTCTGGCCATCTGTAAAGGGTGCACCTATCACTCATATGTCCAAAGTGACTTACACAGATACGTTTAAAGCACACAGTGTCACACATATACCAGAAGCTGCTAGTGGGATTTCGGATTAAGAAGTAAAAGTGAAAGAAGATTAATGACTGGCGGGAGGAAAAGGGCAGCATTGAAACTACTGAAAGAAGAAGACTAAAGCAGAAGGAATCTTGAGTGGTTCTGAAAAAAAGTGGCCTGGTGGGGGATGCTGCCAATGTATTAAATTCACAAGAGGATTTTTAAAAGGGAGGCTTGATAGGCACTTACATGCAGCCCAAATGTACCCACATCCACACAGAGTCCAGAAACTGAGTCAAGCTAGCAGTAATTTTTAGACAATTGACTCTGCCTCCAGAACCTTGAGATCCCCTAGATTCAACAAGACAGAAACCAGCACAGGACTATCCTTAATGAATTGTCCTAGAACTGAAGAGCAGAGAGGATCATTAGAACATCTGGTCTGAGTCCTGTGTAACACAGACACAGAATCTCGCTGGCCTTGTATTGAGCCCAATCAGGTGTATGTTGGCTAAAACATACTGATTCAGAAACACATAATCCGCTCAGCAACTGACGTGATTTGACTCACAAGTGTCAGAAGGCATCAAGAATGTGGTGAATCATCCTTGGGGACACAGGTGCTGAAAGACCATTTAGAAAAGAAATAGCCTTGGCCTGCTACTTAACAAAAAAAAAAAAAAAAAGGTATGAAAAGAGAGACAAGCCAGGAATAATTGTTGGCAGTTCTGTGTCCCTAGGGTCATTTCCTCCTTAAGCAGCCACCATTCTCTACATCCTCCATAGCAGTGTTTCTTAAACAATGCTGTACGGAACAGTGGCTTTCCATGAACAACTCGCAGGTGTGCCATGAAAATCTGGCACTTTTTTGATATCATACACTGATGGTACATATTTTCTGTTATTAAAACCAGATACAGGGTTACATCTCCATTGCTCTGATTGATTAAATTAATTTATTTTGTTTCTGCTGTATATGTTGCTGCTTGGGGGTGGTTTTTTTGGGATTTTTTTGGGTCTGAAGTTTTTTTGAAGAAAATTTTCATAGGTGTTCCGGTCTCAGAAAGTTTAAGAAACACTGCTCTATAGCACCATAGAGTATGAAATGTTGTGAAATACAAACAGTAATTTCTGGAACTTGAATGCTGCAAATTAGAAAAGAAATACTGTTTGAAACAGCGGGTCTAGAAATCAAGCACTAAGCAAATCACCATCTGCACAGACTGTAGTATAATAACCCTGAAAAGCTACTCCATGGATTGATGTTACTATCTGATGTATTTTCCAGCAAACCTTTCATCAGATTCATTGCTGCAGCTGATACTTATTAGCATGTGTCTTTGCATAAAAAGCTAGTAGCTGGTATAATTAAGTGGCTTGTTGGTGCACAGAATTATGTACATGGTAAACTGGAAAGCATCATGTTCCTACAATGGCTGCTATGCAGGACTGCATTCAGTCAGTCATGACAATGCGACTTAGTCCGTTCCAACAGGTTAGAGCAGTGAGATTAAAATTGTCCTCCCAACGCTGGACTGGACTAAAGCTCCAGTCCGGTCCTGCGATGGAGGGATGGCATCAGCGGGGTCCGGTGTTGGGAGGATCTCCTTCACCAGGTCCAACATCGATGGGGCATTCATCCTCCGGGTGTCAGCCTCTCAGAGAGCAGAGTTAGCAAGGATCGTCTTTCCTGTCATCCTCCGGGAGGAGTCTGCAGCAGGCTGTAACCAGGCACTGATCTTCCCCTCTCTGCTACTGGCTCTAGTCATCCTGGTGACACTTTTTGAAGGCTTTAGGCAGGTACTCATTTCGGCATCTGAGTGTCCAGAACCTACGAGAGGAAAAGAAACAAACAAACAAACAAACAAACAAAAAAAACCACATACCCCAAATAGCAATTGTGTAAAGCAAAACGGGTATGAGTACTTAAAAAAAACACTGTGTGAGGAGCAAGCAAGCTTAAAAAAGCCGGCTGCATGAAACTGGAAATGACATCGTCAAAATGGCTGTACCCCGTGGGCAGGAAAAAAAAAATTAAATTAGTGTAAAAATGAGAAAAAGCGTAGCATGGCTGCAATAGAGCTCGTAAGCACCCCCTGCATACTGCATTTGATCTTAGCCAAAAGGCCACGTCCCGACCCTGGCAGTGTGCCTGCTGCAGCTCCTTGACCTTACTGCAGACCTGGTTGGCTGTGCAGGGAGGGTGGCTCTGGGGGGGTCAGGCTGGTTGACAGCTGGCCAAATGTGGCAGTGTTCTATCACTGGCTGGTTGTGTGAAGCAGGAGCTCCTCATCCCTCCAGAGTCCCAACTGCTCCTTGATCTCGGCCTTACTCCAGGAGGGGGCCCTCTTCTTTGGCCACTGGCTGGGCTCCTGGGAACCTTTGGATGGCTGGGAGAGGGATCCCTGGGGGGCACGGCGGTCCTGGCTGCTGGCCACACTGCTAGTAGGGTGGCTGCTTGCAGTCCAGTGTTGCTGGGTGAACGTGCTGCTGGCAGCTTGTGGGTGTCTTCTAAAAAATTAGAAAGAAGGGTACTTTCGAAAGCGGGGTTTCTTTTAGAGTGAACTCCGTCTCCATGGCTGTTTTGGCTTTTGAATCAGCTCTTCTGGAATCCGGATCCCGCCTGAATATGCAAATGAGGCACGGGATGTTTAATTCCACACCTCATTCACATTTCTGATTGGCCGCATTTTCATGCCCTTCCAAAAGGGAGGGGCAGTGTAGCCACAGCCACTGTCTGTGGACTTATTCAAAATTAAATTGGCCTTAGTTTGGGTTATCTTAATTCACTTTGGAAGTGAATTAGGATAAACAGAATAAGGCTTAGTGTGGTTTAAACAATCCACCTTGAACTCACACTTATTTAATTCAGACTGATTTTTCTGTGCCCCCCATGCAGATAAATTCTCAGCATGTGTATTATTGGACATAGCATGTAGAAGCAATATTTTAGGGTAATATAAATGGAAATGCTGTTAGTAGAAACAGTGTGAATGAGCCCTGCTATGGCAGTTCTCGTCTTTCTTATTTACCCAAGCAGTTTGTATGCATAAGTCATTGGGGTTGGTGGCCTTTTTTTCTGCAGCAAAAATTTTTCTAAACTGTATCATAGCTGTCCATTTTTAAAATCATATTTAAAAGGAGTTATTATGCCCATAAGGAAATCAGCATTCAAATTATTATAGTTCTCCATATAGCTCTGTAACTGTGAACTTGACCCTCTGAAATGTATCTATCACAGAGCACTGAACTATCACATGGACAATAATAATTTTTGGCCACTAGTTTTGCCCAGATTAGTGCCAAATGGCTTTGTATTTTATTAACGACCCAATGAGACATCCATCCATGTTCTTGATTGTTTTATGAAATGTCATAGCTATTTTCTTGCTAACCAAAGCCACAATCCTCCTTTCTTTCCCTTTGTATTCCAAACATTTATGAATGGTGCATCCTGTTAAAAATTATGTGTTCACAGAATGACAACAAACTTGGATATAAACTCAAAATACTACCATTTTAATTCACCCTGGGATTAAACCACTGGTGCAGAAGATTGGAAAGTTCTGCTGACTGATAGTATTTTTCTTTGCCTGAACTAGTTAATTAATTATTTAATTGAAGTTACATCAAAATTTCAGGGATGTTCACTTTTAGCAACCAAGTGATGGCATGAAAAATATTTTATCTGTCTTCCCTAGATATATTGTATAATATATGCTTAACTATTTCAGCAACAGGGTCATGTAGTAATGCATTTATAGTAGCTCAGGATTCCAAACTATTTTAATCTAATACTCAGAAGCAATCTGATCATATATCTTTATTGGAGTGAAAACTTGTACATTCTGAATTGGGTATTCAAACTCTAGTGTCTTCAGAAATCGTGTTCTAACTAATGCCATGTCAAAAGTGCTATTTGAGAATCCCAGTTTTAAAAGGTTTATACTATAACTGCAAACATCCTTACTGTCTTAAATTTGATAAAAACATAGCTATGTTCTCCCTTTCATTAAATGCATGCAGCCTTGCTGGCTTCAGTGAGGCTACAGTAACACAGACAAAGCTCCTGAGCTGCTGTAAATCAGTACAGCTCTGTTGAAAACAATGAGAGGGATCCACTACCAACCTCCTTTTTACTACAAGAAAATATGGAGGATGAAATCACAGGGGAATCATTGCAATGTATTCCACACAGGGAGCTTTGCTCAAAGAAGGCAAAAGTGGCATCAATAACCCAGATTACAACACCCATGATGCACTGTTGCAGCAGTAGAAAATACAGATTAGTGTTGAACTGGCTCACAATTAAACTGTTATTTTTATATTGTTATGAAAAATTGAAAAATGTCAGAATATTCTGATCAGAAATTTTATTAAAGGAAAACACATTTTTCATCCAAAAAAACATTTAGATGGAAAATTCACAACCAGTTGTGAACTTCGGATGGTCTGCTGCACAATTTCATATTGTGAGTGTAAGTACACATTCTCTGTCCCTCTGTCTTACTTTCACTGGGCCTGCCAGGGGTCTGCTTGGGGGACATGTTAATTTTAATGAAATGCTGAGCTGAAATGAAAGGAAATTGGATTGTCAAACTCTGTGGTAGTTTTTCCTCACACTTAAATCTACTTGGCCTAATAATTTTCGAAGACAGTTGTTTAGTAAACAATAAAAGCTCATGAAATTGATGAGCATGATTCTGAAGCAATATGCCATGCTGATCAGTGAAGTATTCCAACAGACGGACATGTGTGACTGGCTGCCACAGTAACATTTCTGCATGCAATTGAGCTTTATGTTATAAGGAGAAGCATGTATGCATTGTGAAACTTGTTGTTCAGAGGCACAGGGCTTTCATTGTACACCACCGCCAACCACTGTGACAGGTGCAGTTATAAATTGCACGTTGAACACATGGTAGTTGGTACTGGAGTATAGTAGCATAAATATCGCACAGAATTATTACTACTGCCTTTCTCTCACTCATGGTTGGTTACGGTCTCAATCCTGCAAACCCCAAGGACCACCTTTTTGAAAGGTATTTAGGCACCTAAAGATGCAGATAGTTCCTAGTGTGATTTTCAGAAGTACCTAAGCAAGCACCAAACACTCATTTGTTTCAATGAGCGAACACCCACCCAGCCATGAAGTCAAGCAGGTGTGTAAGTGTTTGCAGGAGTGGGCCCCAGGCCCATAGGCAAGAATTTCTGGGAGGGGTGCTCTTTTGGCAAATGTGGACCACCGCTCCAACCATGGGCCCAGCCCTTCTCCTCCCACCTTAACTCTCCAGCTAGCCCTGCCCCCCAACTCTCTCCACTTTCCCACCAGCCAGCCTGGCCCTGCCCCTCTCCCCCAGCATCACTGCTGCCAGTGGCAACCTGTGTGCATGGGGACCCCTGCTGCCCTTCCCCCTCCTGCCTTCTACCCTGAATGCCAGGGTCCTGGCTGCTGCACAGCCGGGGCTCTCTCCTAGCTGCCCCCACCCTTGTGCACACATCAGGGCTCTCCTGACGGCTTGTGGGGTTGGGGAGTAGTATTCCCTCCAAGATTTTCCATGCTTGGATGGATTAAAATTTTCTGTGGGTAACACCAATACTGAGGTAGTGAGTGAATGCGCACCACCAGTACAAACAAAAACCTTAGCTATAACTATATGTGTTGCACACAGTCCATAGGTGTGGAAGAAAATATATTAAAATAAGGGATAACAGTAAGGAGTAATGTTTACGATGGTTAATTAACATGAAATCGAATAAAAAGAGAACAAACACTGCTTTTGTAGCACCTGTATTATCATCCTTCCTAACCACTCAGGCTCAAGAACACACCAAAACATGTATTATCCACACATAGCCCAGCTCTAACATGCTGAACAAATCTACGATTCAATTAGAAATACTTCAGAAATTATGGGCTGGAGAGTGAGAGGCTCAGGGCCATGGGCTGGGGATGTAGGAGACAGGGTTGAGGTATAGGTGCCCAGAGTATGAGACTGGAGTGTGTAGGGGATTCAGGAGTAAGGGCTGGAGCATGTGAGGGCCCAGAGCAAGCCATCAGTGCTCATGAGAGGCTCAAGGTAGGATGCTGGGATGGGTGTAGGGGTACAGGAGGCAGGGCAGTTGGCTGGGAGTTAGGGTATTGTGTGTGTGGGAAGAGGGGCTGCCCCTGGGGCTGGGTTTAGATCAGGGAGGTCTTTTGAAGAATTAGTTAAAAAAATAAAAATAAAAAAGAACTGTCTGAAGATCCAAGCAGTTAAGTCTAAAGCTGAATACTCAGATTGTGCATCTAAATTTCTACGCAAGGATTTTTAGAGATACAATTTTATAAGCTTCAGCCAGAAATCAATGAAATATTTAAAGCAAATTTTAAACTCAGGTCCCATAGACATGGCAATACACAACTGTTTTTGTCAGTAAATTCAGGGTTGGCACATGTGTGTTAAATGCTTTAATTACCATTTAATGTCTCTTTCACAGGGTCTGTGCTACGCTAATAGGTCTGACAAGCTGCAAGGCTTTTAACTTCACAGAGCCACTTTCAGGGAAAGAGTCATGAGACTGTAAGCTGCAATGGTCTGTTGTATGCGCTTTCAGGAACTGTCACAATAAGGACAGGAAGAGGGGAGCGGTTGAGCACTAAGACCCGGGGAGGCATTGTCTCCCACACATGCCGCCTATACCTGGAGAGGTGGTCAGGGGTGTTCTCACCCTTCACACCCACCAGCCCCTGTGTATGGGCCTGGGCTCATTGACTATAAGATTTTCAGGGAAAAGTTATTTAGGCACCTAACTCCCATTGAAATTAATGGGAGTTAGATACCTAAACGCTTTTGAGGATCTGGGTCTCCGTGTATTTACAATGCCTAACAGAATGAGGCCTTCTTCATTGTTGGGCCTCGAGATGCTGCTGTGTTGAGAACAGCAATAGTGGAGATGCACTTCATGTAGCTTCACTGCATCAGACCCATCAGATTGTTTTAAAATTTGTTTTCACTGAAACAAGGTCTCACAGGAATAAGAGATACACAGGTATAGCGCACGCCAGCATTTTAGTATCGCTACAATGAAAAGTACAGCATGAGATGAAGATGATAACAAATACTCAGAAGAACATAAGCAAGAATGGTTAAAAATAACTATTTGAGAAATCAGCTCCCCCCAGCAGACAGCCTGCCGACTCCTGTTGGGGCGGCACTGCTGTGTTGTACATGTGGATCACAGGACAGAGCTGGGGTAGGGCTGCAATGGAGAACAGAAGGTGTCAGACTTCCAGAAAAAAGGGGAAATATGAAAGAGCACTCTGAAGGCTGGAACTGATTTGTGTGTGTTTAACACTCTAAATTGTACAGAGTCTCCAAATATTAGGTTCTCTTACAGTCCTGCAAATAGCATTGTGGGGAAACTTGAATGGGGTCCCAGTGCAGGAAAGCACTTAAGTACGTGCTTAAAGTTAAGTTAAAGTAAAGCACATGCTTAATTCCCTTGCTGTACAAAGGGTTTACCTGGATCAAGCATGGAGCAGTAGGCAGGATCAGTCACTTGGCTTTTACTGACTCCTGACTTATGCAAAACTTTGACTGAAGTTAAATACATCATTTGGGTCCAGATGAGGAACAATGCATTAAGAATATAGTTAATGCCTTTACTTTTAGTTTCCATGGCTGTATCAGTTTAAATCAGATCTTTAGCATTATTTGAATGCAATTTTTAAAATTTAGTTTATTGTTCAAATGCATTTTTTAATCTTTCTGGAGAAGCTTTATTCTTTTGCAGTAAACTATTTTTGGTGGAGGGGGCAGTCAGAATATTACAATCTGTAGTCCCACTGAAGCTCTCCTTTTTGAACTTTGAAAATATTTTATTTTCTTAACCTGGGGCTGTATCTTTGGCTGTAAGCTGCCAGCCCTGCCAACTTTGCGTCAGTGCATTCATGTACCATTGAGCATTCTCTCTGAAACACATCAGATAAAAAGACATCTGGTGTACAACTACATTGTGTCCTTTAATATCCTGTGGAGGGATTTGCTCAGGGCCTCTGTGTTGGTGACTGAGCTGGCCATGCATCACTAGCTGTTCATAAGAGACTGCTTGTATCGATTTTACAAGACAACAAGCACATTGCTGACTACGTTATGTATGAAGATGACTGGACTTGAGGACCTTAGAAGAGTCTCCCTGAAATCTTACAGCAATGTCTAGTGATAACCAGATTTCACCAGTCCCAGTAAGTTCACACAACAGACTCTTTAATCCACGCTCTATCAGTAATGAGCCTACTGATTTTTATGATACTTATCAGTCACATGAATACAGTAAACCCTCGAGTTACGCAGGGGTTGCATTCCTGCACATCTACTACCCTTGCCTAACTCAATTTTTGTGCAAATTGAGACAAGACAGGACACGGGCTGGAGCCTGGTTTCCGGCCCTCCCCAGGGTTGCAGGAGCTAGGAAATTGACCAGCCCACCAGAGTTGGTCAGTTTTCTGACTCCCAGAGAGGCGGGGATCCAGGAACCAGGCCCCCTGGTTCCCAACTCCCTGCTGCTTGTTGGACCCTAGAAACTGACCAGCACATGTCTGGTCAGTTTCCTGGGTCCCGCATGCAGTGGGGAGATAGGAACCAGGCAGCAGCCTGGCTCCCAGCTCCCCTCCTCTTGCAGAACTGGGAAACTGACCAGGGCAGCAGCCTGGGTCAGTTTCCTGGCTCCAGTCAGTGGAGGGGAGCTAGGAACCAGGGGCAGCCTGGGTGCTGGCTCCTCACCACTCTGGGGACCAGGAAACCACTCCTGAGAGGGGTGGCAGCCAAGAATCAGGCTGCCACCCCTGACAGGAGCAGTTTCCCTGTCAGGGGTGGCAGTCACGTTGATCTGAGACACACTCAACTTGGTTGTGCGTATCTCGAGCGTTTACTGTAGCAAAATGTGCTACCTATCACACATAAAGGAAAAATAGCTCAGCCCCAAAGAGTTAGCAGTGTAAATGAGACAAACTCACAGAAAGATGGAGGAGAATGAGAAGGGAGACAATGTTAAAACAAAGAGAATAAGGTGACAATTGGCACTCATCTTGTTAATTTCCTATAAGCAGCATATTCATACACTACCCCCAGAAGCCATCTTCCTTGTTTTGTTAGTTCTGTTTTTAGTTCAGTTAATTTTTATTTGCTTTTTGACTTATTCCTTCCTGTTGTCTTAATTCGTTTGACAATGTACAAATATTGGTAGATGATGTAGGGTTACCATATTTGAATTTTCAAATAAGAAAGGGGCACCCCTGGGAGGGAGTGCATCTATATCAGTATCTACCAACTCGCCTTGTATTAACGTGCTATAGTATGTACATATAGTACATTAATACAACATGAGCTGGCAGATACTGATACAGATACACTCCTTCTCAGGGGTGTCCCCTTGTTTGAAAGTGCAGATATGGTAACCCTGCCACTAGAAAGTTTCTGACCTGATCCAATGTTTAATTTAAACATCTAACTACTGAGACTCATGGTGCTGATCTCAGAAAGGCTCCTTAGGCTGCAGACTCCTTTCCCCTGCTCCCTGAAACTACCCCTGCTCTCCTTTCTCCCAGGCTGCTGGGGCCTTATTATTTGTGTGTACTGTGATAATGCAATGAGGCCACTAATCGATGATCAGGATCTCATTCTGCTAATCTCTGCACACACATATAATCAAAAGACAGAAGAGAACCCCCCTAGAAGGTGGAAGCCTAACGTGGGTGATCTCTAAGGGACCTGGTGCTCCCCAACGTCTGGAGTCCGGTGTAGGAGAGGGAAGGGAAAAGAAATAGCATCATTTGCCCCTCAGTACTAATTTAGGTTCTGTTCTATCCCAGTATGTAAAGCAGACTCTTGAAAGTTACTGGCGAATTCTGTTTGCCAAGCTGGAAAAAATTGGCCTTGTGGTGATACACAATTTTCAGGGTCACTGCTGTCTAGAAAGTTGCCCAACTTCAGAGATGAGCTATGGCAAAATACATATTTCATCTTTTACTTGATTAATTGTAGTGGCAATGAAGTCAGAAAACAACATTGTTTATATTGTCAGATTATTCCTGAGTAAAAAACTTTCCTTTCAGCTAAATAACACACAAGAACAAGTGTCAATGGACAAGAGGCAGACTTAGATTTTCAGTGTTACAGCAAGACAGATTGCCTGACAAGGTGATTTGGCATTGTGAGAAATCTCATTGTGAGCAAAAACCAAAACCAGAAAGGTCCTTCTTCAGATTTTTGATTGTAGCTGACAGGCTATCCTTAATATTTGTTATGGGGAGGTGGCAGTTTCAGCTAGCATTAAAACTGCCTGACACACATTATTAAAAGACCCTAGTTTTGGTTTATTATAACTTTGCCAATATTTAGTTTAAAAACTGAAATGTTCCACGAACCATAGAATCATACAAGTCTAGAAAACAACTTCCAAATAAATCAGCTCAGCCAGGGCTTTGTCAAGGGGGGCTTTAAAAAACTCTAAGGTTGCAGATTCCATCACTTTCCTAGCCAACATATTCCAGTTCTTCACCACCCTCCCAGTGAAATAGTTTTTCTTAATATCCAACCTAGACCTCTTCCCCTGCAACCTGAGACCATTGCTCCTTGTCAAACTGTTAACTGGTACCACTGAGAACAGCCCCTTTTCATCTTCTTGGTAACCCCTACCCCTTCAGATAGTGGAAGCTGCTATCAAATCTCCCCCGATTCTTCTCTTCTGCAGACTAAATAAGCCCATTTTGATCAGCCTCTCCTCAAAAGTCATGCATCCCAGCCCCCCACTAATAATTCTTGTTGCTAATGAATGAGCTAAAAGCCAGCTGCCTATTAGCTAAGGCTGTAGGACAGACCAATTATTCTCTCTGTAAGTGGTCTTAGCATTACGAGAATGAACCAGAAGGTGCGGGACTTCCACCATTGTGAAGTATGAGGCTAGAAATTGGATGACAACTCACAGAGGCTCCCTAATAACAAGAATGAACTTTAGCCAGTGGCATTTGAGGATATCTGCCAGACGCTAATGTCATCCACATGGACAGTGTGTATATTCACCCTGGCTCCAGGGCACCTGACCCACTCCCTGACAGCATGGTTCCCCTAAGAGCTGATACTTCAGAACTTCCTGTCACTTTGGGGGGTCTGCAACACAGACGGTCCAAAGAACGAAAGTTAGAGCAGCCAGGAAGGCATAGTGTTGCAAGGCAATGGCCTCGTGCTTCTTACAGGAAGAGGGAAACCTGTGCATGGAGGATCCCCCCTGTTAGTGGATTCTGGAGGAACCCTTTGGAAATGGCTCCTTATCAGTGGGGCCAACATCCACCAGGGGCCCTGGGGCACAGTAGGAGAGTACTGGCTCTGTGCCCCAGAATGGGTGGGGTCAAGGGTGGACAGGGCGGGGCCAGAGGCAGTCAGCCCTTAGTGCTGCTCAGGCTGAGGCATTGGATTCCCCCATTGGAGCTGCACAGAGCTGTGGACCAGTGGTGACCTGGCACTTCCAAGGGGCCTGGATCTCTGCACACACCACTGCTGCCAAAGTAGCAGCAGCACTGTCTGGAACACCAGGCCCCTTTGAAAGGCTGGGCCCCAGGGTAACTGCTTTCTTTGCCCTCCCTGCTCCACATCAGCAGGCCTGCTCCTTATGTTTCATAAAGTTATTAGAAGGCTTTGCATACTCCATTACATCTTTACATTGGTTTCTTAAAAGGTGACCAGGTCTTTGGTGTAGAGTTTGCTTGTTTCTTGTTTCTGTCATAAGTGAAAAATTCTCTGTGACAGTTAAGTGTGAGTTTTGGGTATAACAACATTGCTGCCGAATTAAGGTCAGAAGGTGACTTCTGCTTTATTCAACACATTTGATCAGGATGAGTATTGTCCATGGTGCTGTGAACAGAGGCAGTGAGACACCCAGTGGGCAGAGCTTGGAGAGGGAGAAAAACACAGGAAGAGGCTACAGAGCTGGCCTAGCCTTTTATACTGTGCTCTGGCAGACAGCTTGCTCTGACTATAATGCCTGATTTTCTGTTCCCAGTCACGTGGGTCTTAGTCTCTCAAGTGCTCAACAGAAACCTCACTATGTGATGGGTGGGCCCGTGCTGTCTGCCCTGTTAAAAGTTGGCTTCAAAAAGTTTTGAAAACTAATCAGTGTCAGAGGGAATGTACGAGAGCACCGTAATCATTCATACAGCTTGCTTCTGAGGGACTATGCGGGATGCTACTACCATCCTGTCAGAGGCTGGTCTCAGTGGGAATTCAGTGACTGCAAATCCAGCGATGTTATTTTTGATGCCTGAAAAAAATGGATTTGGTCATCTGATTTTAGGCGTGTGGTTTTTTGCCATACAGCAACTATGACAGCCCTGGGACTAGAACTTGGGATCTCCTGGCTGCTTGTCCTATGCTGAGCTTATTCTATCAGGAGCCCTCAAATTTCTTTTCTTTTCTCCCTCCCATGACTTTCTTCTCCTGCTGATGGCCGGTAGCTCCAGGACCACCAGTCGCCCTATCTACCTCAAGGTGTTTTGCTGCTTCTCAAACCCATAGCATCTGAGGTCTGGCACCTGAAGGTAATTTCGGTTTTCTCCTCAGCTCTCATGTTGCAGAAGAGCCAGAAGAGATAGTTATGTTGGTTTCTCCTGCCTTTCTTCTCCAGCGCTGTGTCTAGACTACAGGGAACTGTTGGCAAAAAGATACACAAGTTGTGCACCACAATTTGTAAATCTTTTGCTGACAATGCTGTCAGAGGAGGCTTTTCCACACAGGGCCAAATGTCAGAAAACCCTCCTCTGTCAAAACATCCCTTCTTCCTTGTGGCACAAGATGCACAGGAATGTCGACAGAACGCTCCTGGCTGGCAGATCTCTTCTGGGAGATTTGCAGTCTGGACGCGTGCTCTGTGAACAAAACTTCAGAAGTTTTGTTGACAGAAGTCTGCAGTCTAGACATAGCCCAACAGCTTTCATAGTCTCCAAGGAATTGCTGGAGCTGAAAATAGGAAGGAAAATAAGCTCCATCCAATGAGGTGGAACCACTGCATTAGAATGTGATGCATCTGCTAGACCATCATAAGCACTTCGCCACTCTGGACAAGGTAAAGAATGTGCTGGTCATACTCTTTTCATCTGTCCCTCTTTCCTGTCCATGCTTACGGTTAGCTAAATTACAGAGAAATTCAAGCTGAGAATTTACAAGCTGTGTAGGGGATTCTGATGCTCAGTTTCCATGAATGTTAACAGGAACGGAGGCCCAAAGCCCTCAGCAAGCTGCCTAAGGTCAAAAAGTGAGCTAAACATCCAGTCACTACATTATAAAAGATTGTAACCGGCCAGAAGAAAGAAAGACATTTGGAAAACCCTAGAGAATGAGAAGACTGGCGCTTTCTTTCCTCTCTCTCTGTCATTGCAACAAGGGTTTAAGAAGAGCAGCACTTAAAAGATGAGAAAGAAGAAATGAGCACAGGATACACCTAGATATAACATGATTCTTGAAAATTTAAAAGAAAAACTAGGAAAGTCAAAAACTGAATTGCTCGGGTAAGTGGGCCAGCTCCTCAGCTAGCAGAAATCAACCAGTTCATAAGCTTCATTGGAGCAAAACTACTGATTTTCTGCTGCTGCTGAGTATGCTGATGTTTTTAAAGCAGACAAGAGTATAACACATCCAAAATACAAATGTAGCTGAATAGGTTTGGATTCATTGTTCGAACAACCTGGTATCTCCCAAAAATTCCAATTCAGTTCTTCCCCTTTAGCTGAGGAAAACATATGAATTTTTAACCCTTTAAGAACCCTAACATACAGCAAGTGAAAATGGTATCCCTGCTCAGGTGAGAGCTGCTGTTACCAGTGATGGCAGACACCAGAAGGAAGCTCTTAGCTTTGAGGATATTGAAATCTCTTGTATAGTATAAATTCCCAAGGACAAGGTAAATGGAGGGCTAGATCTCCAGCTCCATTTAGGTGCAAGTCAGGGTAGCGTCATTTACTTCAGGAGAACTGAGGATCTGGTGGAAGACTTTCGAGGCAAATAACAGACAGTTTATTCAACACAATTCTCCTTTCTTCCCTCCTCTGAGATGATTTTATCCACCTTTCTTTTCTTTTTCCTTTTTTCGTATCACTGTGAAATGAACGAGGTAGCTAGCTGGCTGGCTGTGCTTAACCAAGTCCAATGAGCAGGTGAAAACATCCAGCCAGCCCTCAAGGAGCCTGTCTGAGGAGAGTAATATGCCCTGCTTGGTGACACACCATTTAAATCTTGTGTAAAGGGCCATCTATGCCATGTAAACCACACCTGAGGGCTACTTGGAACAACACGAGGCACAGCACAGAAATGGCCTCCACTCTTGCTCTGCTTAAGTCAAAATGGAGGCTGACTGCAGAAATGAGTCAGAGCCACATTTATGCTGATTCAGCCATTCTAAAAAACACTCCAAACAAGTGGGACAGGGCCACAAAACTTGATTTCAGGCCACCAAAGAGAATAACAGGAGTCAAGCACATGGGTGGGGGGATCTGCCATGTATAGGATCCTTTCCGTCTAACCAGAGCCCAAATATTTTGTGCACACTAAGTATGTGGGCACAGTGAACACCACCCATGCACAATGTACTACCCTCACGTTTCCCATCCTTGCCATTTTAATCTCTCGGCTTTGGTAGCAGTGTCAGCTGATTCAACACCTAGAAGTCTGCCTTAGGGAAATTGCGCAGGCCATCCTCACATTCTACTGTTGTGTTTCTCCAGAATGCCAATCTGTGTTTGTCCTTAAAAGCAAGTTAATTAAAAAAAGGGGCAGTGCGAGAATTCATCCCCCCCACCCACACCCCAGTGATTTGTTTGGACTTGTTTAAATTTGGAAGATGCTATTCTCATGGCAACAATATTCAGCAAAAGGTGCTTTGATCTTTGTTTGAGGGGGATGGGATTAGTCAGAGCTCTGAAAATAGAAGTCTCTTTTCAGACATTTATATGCTCCTCTCTGTGCTAACAGCTGTGTTTTGAAGCTAGGAGGCTTCACGGAACCAGGGCCCAAGGAAGAAAGGGGCTTCAGGGAATGCAGCCCTGGGCCGCAGGCTAAGGAAGGGACTCTGGGCTGCAGCTGCAAAAGCACCTGCACGCTGCATCCTGGGCCAGCCTTGAGTGGTGGAGGCGTGGGAGGCGACTGCATGCACTGCCATTCCTCTCCCTGCCCCCAGAGCCACATTGCTGTGATGATCACTGCCCTCGCCTGCAGGTGCCACTCCCACAGGTCACATTGGTTGCACTTCCCAGCCAATGGGAGATGTGGGGTGAAGGGAGGCTGCAAGTGAGCGGGAGTCATGTGGACACATCTGTTTCTCCCACACCAGATGGGTGCTGCTCTAAGTAAGCACGCTCACCTGCACTCCCTGCCCCAGCCCCCTCCCATACCCTAACTCCCTCTCAGGTTTCACGTCCCACACCCAACCCTGAGCCACCTCCTGCACCCAAACTCCTTCCCAGACCCCACACTTCCATGCCAGCCTCCTGCCCTGAGCCCTCCCCCCACCACATTCCAAATTCCTTGACCACAGCCTGGAGCCCCCTACACTCCACACACCTCATCCTCATACTGCCCCCAAGCCCACACCCCAGTCACAGCCCTTCCCCCTTCCACACCCACCCTCCTGCCTCAACCCACAGTTTCCCAGCACACTGAACTTCTCATTTTGGGGTCAACCCCAGATCCTAGGGAAGCCCACAAAATCTAGTTGCCCCAGGCTCCCAGAGGTGTCAGTCTGGCCCTGCACAAAGCCATTGCTTTTGTTGCAGGTGCAGGGCGTGCAATAACATTGTTCCCATATAGTTTCCTGTTTGTCTTGTTGTAGTTTCAAAAAGCCCATTGCAAACCTCTTTGTCGATAAGCCTAAGCCTTCATACTCACCACAGGTACGCATCCCTTTCATGGTGGTTTGATAGACTGGTGCTTGCCAAGTATCTCTTTTGTAATTACTTTATTTGAAAAAAAAATCCCAACAAAACAACCCAATCACCTCCTCACAACCTCCCAATCCCTTTAAGAGCTATTTTTAAGACAACATTTAGACTTTGCATAAAACGGCTTTTATCAACCCTTGTGACAGTCCTTCTCTAAACAATGGCAAACTCTTTGGCCACCTTTAACCACCAAAGGGCTGCTTGCTTCTCACCTTTCCATTTGTTAAATCATTTATGCCTTTGCAAAGTAACCATAAGCACTTGCCAGGTCAGCAAGCCAAACCTGCTGTGGACAGGGCAAGGCAATGGAGAAACAGATCCTCAGCAGCAACTAAATTGCCTTTAGCACAAGTCTGGAGGCAGGGCCAAAAGTGGTATCAAACCGTGTTCCTGTTCCATGGTCATGGAGATGGTGGTCATCAGTCTACCTCCCTCAACACAGGATAAGGGTGTTCTATCTTACACAGCCTAGCTGTGACCTGCAGGGGCCATTTGGCAGCACAAAGGTTCTTTTATTGTTTTGATAGTTTTTTTCCCCTGTAATGCTTCTACCTTAAGGATAAAATAGGTGTGCATAAGAAGAGCTTTGTGGATAACTTATGATTGTAGCCCATTCACAGCCTTTTAATTGCCTCTGAAGAGACAGCAAGCAGGGGAGCTTAGACAACCTGTCTCTGCTGGAAATAGTGATTATTATAATTCAGTTTAGATTATCATGTGTAGCCCATAGAACTAGCTTTAGCATACATTTTATTTCAGTAACACAAGGAATCTACATGCCTGTATCCAATCAGACATTGGCTTTGCCAGTGAGCAGAAGGCTTGAGACTTATGAACTTTGGCCCAGATAAAAGGCCTAATAGTCACCTCTAAGTTTGGAGAACTGAGGATAGCATTTGAAGGAGAGGTTTGTCCATAACAGCACCAGGCGGAGGAACATGACAGATTTGGGAACAGAACAACTACAGATGTCTCACCACAAAAGCACCAGGGCAATGAACTGATGTGGATGATAGTTAGAGGAGACCATTAACATACTACTCTATAGGAGAAGGGCACCACAACATTAGTAGACTGAGGAAATATTAGTAAAGAAAAGTGGACATCCCCTCACCCCTGCTGAGTATGCATTAGACACAGTGGAATCAGTGTAACATATAAAAGTTGAATCACAGCCTGCGTGCAAGAGGAGAGAGAAATTTAGCCTGTGGGAGTGCCAGGATGATGGCCAATGCTAATGAGGAGGAAGGTGACAGTAATGAGGAAGGTCATGGCTAACATTTCAGGTTATTCTGCAAGGTTTGATATGACTGTAAAGATGTTCAGGCATACCTGGTGTATTATCTTAGTCATCTTGGTGGGTTAGCCTGTTTGTGACTTGGCTAAATGTATTAACACATTTGTGTAACTGTAGAAGCATTCCTATGGTGTGAATGTTGCAACTATGCACACTTGGGTTCTCCACTCTCTAGTAATTTTAATAATACTGTGTCTGATCTTGGGACAAGATCCTGTCAAACCTCAGAGAGACTTCTAGGGATTTTGAGTAATCAGTACAATTAATACATAATCTATAGATCAAGTATCTTGTGCAGTACGGGACAGAATTTCAGCCAAGGAGCTCTGCGTTGAGTCTAATAACTTGAGGTTGAACTGGAGCACACCTTTTAGAAAAACTCCAGTCTTGATCTGAAGATCCCAAGCAATGGAGAGTATATTTGCTTTCCTTGGTCATCTGTTGCACTGGCCACCTTCATTGTCAAATGGTCTTCCTGACTTCAAGTACCAGTTACTGGATCTTGTTAGGCCTTCCTATGTTAGACCAAAGAACCACCAGTAGCAAGCCCCCTTCCCCTTCTCTTCTCCCTATGCTTGGGGTTGGGAAGGGGTGATATAGAAATTGCTATCATGGCTCTACATCATTGGAGGCTTTCCCTACGTAAGGGGAACCCTCCATTGTCCAACTGCACCAGGTTAAGGTCTTCAGAAATGCACCATGCATGGAGAATCTGGCAGTCTACATGTTTCCCTTTAGCATTTCTGCCAACTGTTGTTTGCTCATACTCAGTGACGTTTGTTTATATAGACTGTGCACAATCTGCTCTTTCTGTAAATGTGTATTTTGTTGTACTTTTATGAAAAAAGTTAATGAAAACAAAATGAATGGACAGATGTACATTATTTTAAATGACTTAGGTGGTAATATTCTTCCTCAGCATTAGAAATCCAAACCACAGTGGCATGGGAGCCAGAATATGAAAATAACTAGATGCTGAAAGCAAACTGAGTAATCTCATTCCACTACCCGGTCTGAGCGAAATGAAAAACACAAAATGGCCAGTGTGAGTAGCAAATTGTGGGTTTTGTATTTTAAAAAGTGTTTGTATCAATAGCCTAAGATGTAGGGAGTCACACAATCAGGTCAGGTTTTTTGTTTTCAACATACAAGGCTCCGATTCTTGTCGGACAGTTTATGCTGGTGTTGAGCCTCTGATAGCAACAATGTAACTCGTGATTTAAACATAAGCAGATGAAAGGAGAAAGGTCCAAGATTCTCACCTTGAAGTATGCTTTTTTTAAATAAAAACAGATGTAGAAATCCCTCCAAGACTGCTTCTGAAAAATCATACAGTCACTTGAATGTAATGAATATCCAACACTTTAATGGGTCTAAGAACTTTTCTTCTAGAAAATGGTCCTCTGTAAAAGTGTTTGTGCCTTTAGGAAGAGAAATTAAAACCCTGATTCTGACCTTGTGTACACGATTTAAATCAGTGCCTGTCAGAGGAAAATCAGGCTCTAAATATTTTAGCACACGTAGAGCAGAGTAAGACTAGGACCAGGAATAAACCACCAGAACTGAACCTATTCACCATGCTTGACTATTTGAGAATAAATTCTGTGTTGTGACCCCTGAGATGAGGAACTGAACAGGTAGCCAGGCAGAAGGTAGGGGCAGAGATGAACTAATTTATGGCAACCTTACCTGGCTTGCTGGCAGCCCAGAATTGCACTATTGGGATGGCTCCAATGTATTAGGAACTATTGGTGGGGACCAGTCACAGATCAGCGCAAGGACACGGGCTGGGGGAGTTATTCTCAGCACCCCTCCCACCACACCTGGTGGGTAAGTGGAGGATCTGTGCACATGGCTCCCACAATTGTCCTGGCCCCTCTTCCTATGTAGGTCCCTTGCTGGCCTACCCAGGGGGTAGAATTGTAGAATCATAGAATCCAAGGGCTCGGAGAGACCTCAGAAGGTCATTGAGTCCAGCCTCCTGCCCAAAGCAGGATCAACCCCAACTAAATCATCCCACCAGGACTTAAAAACCTCTAGGGATGGAGATTCCACCACCTCTCTAGGTAACGCATTCCAGAGCTTCACCGCCCTTCCGGTGAAGTAGTTTTTCCTAATATCCAACTTCGTGCTCTTTAACTTGAGAAGGGTTGAACCTCAGTGGGAAGAAGCAGACAGGGTCTGCCCCATGAAAAAATGAGAGGGCTTCCCCTTCTTCCCCTCTGCTCCAGTGCCACTGGAACTTTCGGTCTCCCTCTCCTAGGTCTTCAAAATGGCTCAAAAAAGGGAAACAATTTTTAACAGTGACTGCTCCATTCTTTCCTCTTTGAGATGCAGTGACAAAAAGAGGGCTTTTCGCATTCTTACTGCTTGTCAGTCACCTTTGGCCGTACCTGAATTTGAGGGCATGTATGCAGCTAACGCACTGGCTTTCTTCCAGTTGTGTAATGCTGTAGTCAGAAATACTTCTTTATGGTCTATGGATAACATGTACATTCACAAGTAACTTCACTAACTACTGACATAGTAAAATAGAGAACAGTGCAGAAATGCGTGCAGGGCTTGGCCCTAGGTACTTGGTCTCACAAAAATGTATTTAATGGGATTATTAAATATTTATTTTACAGCAGTGGCACTGTGTGTGGGGGGGAGGGGCGTATATGGAAATAGCCCTTATTCAGACAAGTAATACCATGGATGTCATTTTCTGGTGATTGCGGGATCAGGCCCATTTTGCCAGCAATTTCCCTGCTGAGAAACTGAATTCCCAGTGTGTTTAAAAAAAAATTAAAAACTTTGTTGTAAATTAAGGCCTGACCCTGAAAAAACACACTTGGTACTGATCTTAGTCGTCATGATTGGCTCTATTCCTTAGCAACCAATGTTAATGGAACTACTCACAGCAGGATTCCTCACTATACTACATGGCTACGTCTACACCAGCCAAAACTTCGAAATGGCCATACAAATGGCCATTTCGAAGTTTACTAATGAAGTGCTGAAATACATATTCAGCGCCTCATTAGCATGTGGGCGGCCGTGGCACTTTGAAATTGACGCGGCTCGCCGCCGTGCGGCTCGTCCAGACAGGGCTCCTTTTCAAAAGGATCCCGCCTACTTCGAAGTCCCCTTATTCCTATGAGCAGATGGGAATAAGGGGACTTTGAAGTTTCCGGGGGCCTTTCGAAAAGGAGCCCTGTCTGGACGAGCTGGGCGGTGGCAAGCTGCGTCAATTTCGAAGTGCCACGGCCGCCCACATGCTAATGAGGCGCTGAATATGTATTTCAGTGCTTCATTAGGAAACTTTGAAATGGCCATTTGCATGGCCATTTCGAAGTTTTTGGCTAGTGTAGACACGGCCCATGTGTGCAGATCAAGGCCCCAAACAGAAAGTCACTGAAAATAGTTCACATCCCACAGGCTGGTCGGCTAAGTTCATGCCCTCTCCCCGTCCCACTCCCCCCCAAAACAAAAACCCATGTGCCTGAGATTACCAAGATAAGGAGCAATGCTTTGCACCTTGGCAGTATGGCTACACAGCCAGTGACAGGTGTGATTCCCAGCTCAAATAGCCATGCTCACACTAGCTTCTCTCAATAAAAGTAGCGGCATGAGTGGCTTCCCATGGGTACATGTGCAGATCTGGCACAACACTTTTGTTAGTAGTGCACTAGCTACAGGAAATATACCAGGTGTATGTTTACCTTCAGTGGGACTCACACCTTGAGCTGCGATATGGACATACTTTGTTCTGAGGCTCTGAAAAGCTGTTAAAAAATGGCTTCTTATTAGAGCTAGTGAAAATTTTGGGCCAAAACAACGTTTTTGTCAAAAGTGCAGGTTTGGTTGCACTAAACGATTTCCCAAATTCAAGTTCGTTTCCCTGTTTGCAAAGAAAAAGACCTCAAACCATAACAAAATTGTAAAAAGGTCAAAGCATTTCATTTTCAGATTTTTGAAATGAAACATGCAATGGTTTGGTGCAAAAGAACTGTTTAGAAATTTCATTCAAAAATCACTTCTAAAATTCAAAAAATGCTAAATGCTAGTAAGAACAACATTTAATTTGCCATGAAGTGATATTTAAAAAACTTTTTGATTTGCCAAAACTTTAGAAAAAATTTGTTTCCAGTTTAAACATAACCATTTTTCTCCCCATTTTGTTAGAATTGACAGCAAACCAAAAACCCCATTATTCACACCGTACTATGCTCCCATTTTGAGGTCTAAGTGACTCACTCACCAATCCCAAACTGATGCTTAAGTCACTCACTAAAGGGCCACTTGAGTCACTTGCAGAGTCAAGAAGTTCACCGCTCTTAACCTTAAGCCTTGAAGCACAGGAAGCGGCAGGCGTTTGATATAAGTTGATGTCTATACCTCAAAGCAACACAGACAGTTTTTATAGCCTCTGTGGCAGGCCTTTATTCTGAATAGTCTGAGTGTTGGGGTGCCAAAATTGGCTTATGTAAGCTTCTGAGACCAATGAAAAGCCATATAACAATCTTCTAGCCTGAGTCCATGGGGTGACAGAGGTGCCCACTGTGGCCAGGCACCTCCTTTCTCTCACTAGACTTCACATCCCTCCGCTGGCTCTCAGCAATGATAGCCCTAGTGTAACCAGCTCAAACAGGGTTTGCCTTCTCCCCTTCAGTGCTCTCTTGGTTGTGTCTTCAGAGTAGGCCTGAGGGTAACCCTAAAGGGCATTCCTTCTCCCACTCAGAAAGGGGAAACAATCCCATACATCAAATCATAGGGTGTTGATACTTTTCCCTGCCTGCCCAGCCTGTTGTTTATACTCCTGTGTCAGTCCTTCCCCTAGTCAGTGCTCAGGCTTAGTCCGCTGCCCCTGTAGAGAAGGGGGAATAGCCTTACCTCTCAAAGAAACTGCTTCCCTGTTGTCTGTCTCGCCTCCTTATGGCTCACTGAATAAGGGTTTTCTAAGGTCCTAGGAAGCCCTTAATTGGATTCAGGTGCCTCTAATTAACCTGAGATAACCCCTTTTTCAGTTTGTAAGGAAAGGTGTCTAACAGTCTCGGGCTAACCTCTCCACTCTCCATTACCCTCTTCAGCTATGCAGCATGACTTTATCACACTACCCATTCATAGTTATATATTTGCTATGGCCCAAGGCCCTGTCCTGTTCTTTGCCAGCAAGCAAAAGAGTCTTCTTTTTTAATCATAGCTTAATCAATACTTGTCTGCATTATGGTTTACTACTTTAATACACAAAAGGTTGATACTGTAATACATAGATTAAAAGCTCAGAGACTTTTTCCAGGTAATATATTCTCAAAATTTTCCTTTCATCTCATGAAACAAAAACTAAGACTCTTTTAAAATAATAAATAGAAAATATTTATTATACAGCATCATCAAGGTAATTCTGACAAAAAGGCAATTTTAATCAAGCATTTGACAGGCCAAAAGAAATAACTTTTACAGGAAGCTCAATAGCTTGTACAGCCACAAACACGAAGGTGAATTCTTGCCCTTTAAATACATTTTATGTATGTGTATGTTTACAGTTTTAACAATTACAAGCTAAGAACTACTATACTAAATTTCAAGAAACTGCTACTCATGATATAATGATTAAACAGTAATAAAGTCAGTGCTTAATGTGTTCAAATCAGTTAGGTCAGACTACCAAAAATTTGCCATAGGCACACACATTTATGTACTTATCAATCACTTCATCTTACCTAACTCATGTCTTCAACGTATTAGCCCCGTTGCTATTGGTAGCAACACAAAATATCTTATACTAATAATAAATATGAGAAGATATAATCTAGTATGCTATTCAAGAGACAAAATATTTCATTTTTCCTATTTCTTTAATTTATATACAGTTTAAAAAAAAACAACCAACTGCAATTCAACAAAAACAAACCCAAAGGCATCTTTAAGTTTGACCACAGACATTGACAAAGATGTAGCAATTTCTTTGGGCAAAGTCAATTCATGCTTTTCACATCAAGATGATAATTGGCAACAATTGGCAACAAGTAATATTGAAAGGAATACCATACAAATAAAAGACTAAGGATTAAATATTGGATTGGATTTGGGATACTGGCCAATTCATTTAATTCAGCTGCTATATAATTAGATCCAAAATAACAAAGACTTGGCTTCTAATGGAAGAATTGATTACTGGCAATGAGCAATTTTAGACTAAAATGAAATAAAAGGGGAAAAATCAAGTATAAATATGAGGAGTTCAGAATAATTCTGGCAGAAAACCTACAAGATCTATGTCAAAAAACAAGTATGCAATTATGTTGGCACGAAAAGAACAGTTCACAAATTTAAAGAGAAAATGAAGTGTAGTAATGATGGGACAGATCCTCAGCTGAAGTTAATCAAGGTATGAGAATTTACACCAGCAGAGAATCTTCTTCATATGAGTGTCCTATATAGCACAATATCCGACATGTAAAAAACAAAACCCAACCAAATCAAACCAACCTGAATTCACTGAATTGATGCATTCAAGCTCCAACAGTTGGATCTGGATTTTGAATCTCAGAACATTTAAGAATCTTTGGGGCTAGAGTTTGGTTTAGACCCATCTCTGGCAAAAATATGAAAGGTGGAGACAAAGATATGAAGGAAAGAAGTGGGGACGCATACAAATGAGCATTAAAAATAAACAGAGCAGAAAGGAACACCACATGGGTGAAATGGAAGGAAAAACACAGACATTGTGAAGAAGACATTTAAGTAGAAGAATCTGAGTGATTAATGGAAAACTTTGAATAGATCTGGATCTTTCAATACACATTAAGCGCTGATGAAAGTCCTTGTCTGAACTTGATTTTATTTTTAACTATCTAAAATAACTAGAAATAGTCTAAATACTTTTCCCAGTCTTGCCTTTATAATTTTAATACTGGCATGTTTAAGATTTCTAAAACAAGACTTTTTATTTTGGTTAACCACACTTGTTGCAAACATGTAAAGTAACAAGTTCTCAAAGCACTAGTTGTCAATAGCATATTTCCACACAATAAAATATCTGCAAAATAAAGCAGCTATTATAAGGGTAACGACCATTTTAGTTTATATATGAAAAAATGTGTTAACAGCATACAAACGTTCCAAGATCTATAGTATATTTGTAACAATGTTGTAAAACATGATTGGAACATAAAAACATCCATGTATACTTGTAAAACAATCTTCCAGTAGCAGTTATTAGATATTACATTTCACACATACTAAACACACACACACACACACACAGACACAACCACACGCTCATTCTCTTGCTTCTAAGATGGATTTTATGACCCACAATAAAGAATTGCCTTTTTGTTTAAAGTAGTAATTGTTGCTATAAGTATACAGTTATTTTTCATGTATTTGTTCCTATAGTAGCACAAAAAATAATGTAATCACATGGAAATCTATTGTGTTATGAAAGTTTAGTTGGTAAATATTTTGCTACAGTAAATGTAGTGTAACAGTTTAGCCACATGGCTTGCACTCATATATAAAAGGGCTGTTCTTCTGAGTACTTGGCACATTACAAGTACTACAACAAAGGCTCTTTTAAACAGGCTTCTTGAATTTTCATCACAAAAAATGTTGTGATTATCCTGGACCCTTTTCAAAATCAGCACAAGTTTTAAAGAAAATCTAATGTGAGCAACTGATTGTTCTGACAAAATTCGTTTGAAATCATATGCCAGCATGTTGCCTTTGCTTTTCCCCAACAGAAACATTACAATGACTTGCATTTGCACTTTTTATCCCACCTACCAAATCAGAAGAAATATATATACATAAACTCTCTTAGACAGAGATCTTGTTTCTGCCACACTCTGTCCCTTCCAGCTCTTGAGTCTCCTGCTTCTGCACCAGCTGAAGTATTTTGGCCACGAGATGTGCTAAGGACTTCTCCATGGGTGCCTTTATCCACAGTCAGCAAGCATTACTGAGAGAGTGTGTGAGTGAGAGTGATTTTTATGTTTACTCTTTTTTTTTCTTTTTTTCTTTTTTGCTGTAGAAGTTGTTTAATGGGTTTGTGCTTTGTCAGAATTTCCTATGGTCTTCTCAAAGTACAACATTTTTATTATTATTTTTTTTAACAGCTAAAGAATTTGAGCCCTCAAATAGATCATTTGTAGTGCAGGATACAGTTTCTGTCCCATCACAGACACCATTCCATTCTGCTTTTTCATGTTCCGCCACCCAAATAGCTTGGTGCCCTGCCCCACCGTGGCAATTTCCAGTTGACAGCAGCCAAAGTCCTCTTTGTTCACACCTGGATGTAATCTTCATTCTACAGCGTGGATGAGGTTTGTTTATAATCCCTTAGGATGACCGAAGCATAGGTCACATTTGGGGGGGTGCAGAGAACTGACTCTGACACTGGGGAGCTGGGCACAGAACTCCCAGAAGCTACCGAATCACGGAAAGGAGATGGGGGTGTCAGGGCTGGGGAGTCTTCCAAAGTCAGTTTGCTAGTTGCCCGCTCCTCTTCCTCCTCCTCCTCCTCCTCCTCCTCCTCTGTGTTCTCTGGTCTCTCGTACACGTAGCTCTGGATGAGCTTAAACGTCTCGCTTTCCCCCTCGTCGGCCGGTGGCGATACCGGCTCTTCACTGAAAGCAGCCAGCTGGAGAGGAAGCACCTGCTGTTGTTGCAGT
Organism: Carettochelys insculpta; assembly: GCF_033958435.1. Classification (NCBI taxonomy): domain Eukaryota; kingdom Metazoa; phylum Chordata; order Testudines; family Carettochelyidae; genus Carettochelys; species Carettochelys insculpta. The sequence goes on from NC_134139.1 coordinate 97,859,878, forward strand.
GGAGGCTGGTAGAGGGTCCTCCCTCCGTTCCCTGCACTGGGCATGGGGATGACGGCGTTGAAGTCCGGAATGCCAGTGGCAAACTTGTTGACTACTCCTTGCAGCTGCTCCATAATAGATCTCTGCTGCAGCACCAGGTTCTTGGGGGGCTGCTCGGGTAGGAACAGGTGGGTCTCTTCTGCCATTGCCTGAAGCGGGGGTGTTGCTGTCACCCGCCTGTGTACCACCATTGGAGGGCTGCTGGGCTGGATGAAGTGCACTGGGTCACTCTCTTCTTCCTCCACCACATTGTAGAGGGTCTTACTGCTGATGTCTGAAAAAGTCAGGCTCTTGCTTTGGCCATGGTAACTTTTAGTGAGGGGCTTAATTACCGCTGTCTGATTGCATCCTGTCTCCCTCCTCGTCACATGCATCGAGAGTCTGTGCCACATGTGTTGTCCCTTGGGAACATGTCTTCCACCTGGTTCAGACCATGACACAGACTTTCCATTAGAACTATGAATAAAATAAAGATGGGTTTATTTGCATTTACAATATGCACACGTACAGCATAACAAACAAGGCTACAGAAATACTTGGCTGCTTTGCCTCATTAATCAGTTCCCCTGCTAGTCAGATAATCTCAGAAAGAGGCACATAGAAATACTACCAAGAGAAACAATAATTTCTTTTAAATGCAGCAATTACCACAATCTGCAGCAGAATCCAATTATTCCCTGCTGGCTACTGACCCTGCAGCCAAAACAGAAAACTTGATACTGTGGGTATTGGGAAGGTTACCCAAGTTTTTAGGGATAGCAGCTATTTTGATTTAGATCTAAGTTTGCCTGCTGTATTTTGCAGGGGAAAATAAGAGGCAGAACTCTAATTAATGCTGACTGCTGTTTACATGAAAGAGTTCCAAAGCATTGCAAGAAAAACAAACCATGGTTTTAGCCTTTGGCATTTAAGATACTGGTAACAGAAATATCTATTTTGAAATAGGTGCTAGTCCTTGTAGAATGAGGTTTACAGAATTTGACATAAGCTGTCTGCTATTTTGAAATAATTTTGAAATAGTGGTTTTGCTGTGTAGGTGCTTGCAACATTATTTCAGAATAGCCGTGGTCACTGTGTAGATGCACCCTACAGGAATAAGCAAGGATCCAGTCTCCAAACCCTGTGCTGTCACTTGAGGTCTAAGGCAAACCACATGGAAGTCTATATGGCCTCCTGAACACAAGAGTCTGCTACACTGCTTCCTGTCAGCACAGCTCCACCAGACTCAAGCTGACAAGTTTTTGCCTTCTAGCCACTGCTTCAGAAAATGGTCCTCAGTGGTTTGTTTCTTTCCTTCACAGATTCCTCCCCAATATTGTTTTTCACATAACCAGATATAACTGCTTGAAGTTTGTGAAAACGATAGTGGCAAAATGCAATTCTGAGGAAACTGTAGGAAAGTGGTACAGAATACAACTCTATACATTTGGGGTAGGAGAAGGAGAAATGAACACGGAGACATCCCCATCGCATTTTCTATTTCAGTGCAAATATTTCTGGAGAAAAAAAGAACCTGAGGTGGGTCTGTGTTGCAAAGTTCAGATCTAGAACCAAGGCTGAGTTTTGGAGGCAAGGGTTTGGTTTGGCTCACAGGGACTAATAAAACTGATCTTACCTCCAAAGTACAGGTATGATTGGATGCAGAGTTTTGGCTAGGGAAAAAAAAGTGCTGAAAAATATAAGCTCTATAGTGATCAGCAATAAGAGGAGGAGGATTTAAAAATATTCTGCAAACTGTCAATTATGATCAATATGATCTGTGCTAGATTTGGTTTTTAAAATGATATAAACATAAGCAAATCAAATAACTTAAAATATTAGAGGCAGAAGATATTTATACCACTCAAGGAAGAGATTTTGGAATCATTGTGGATAGTTCTCTGAAAACATCTGCCAAGTGCTCAGCAGGAGTAAAAAAAAAAAAAAGCTAAAAACATTCATCATTAGGAAAGGGGGGGATAAGAAGACAGAAAATACCATAATTCCTCTATAGAAATTTGTGGTACCAATATTTTGAATACTGTGTGCAGTTCTGGATACCCCATTTAAAAAAAGATATATTAGATTTGGAAAAAATACAGAATAGAAAAACAAAAATTATGAGAGGTATGGAACAGCTTCCATGTGACCAGAGATTATAACAACAATGACTGTTTGGCCATGTCTACACTAGCCCCAAACTTCGAAATGGCCATGCAAAAGGCCATTTCAAAGTGTACTAATGAAACTCTGAAATACATATTCAGCGCTTCATTAGCATGCGGGCGGCTGCGGCACTTCGAAATTGATGCGACTTGCCGCTGTGCGGCTCGTCCCGACAGGGCTCCTTTTCGAAAGGACCCCACCTACTTCGAAGTCCCCTTATTCCTATGAGCAGATAGGAATAAGGGGACTTCAAAGTAGGTGGGGTCCTTTCGAAAAGGAGCCCCGTCGGGATGAGCCGCGCGGCAGCGAGGCGCGTCAATTTCAAAGTGCCGCAGCTGCCCGCATGCTAATGAAGCACTGAATATGCATTTCAGTGCTTCATTGGTAAACTTTGAAATGGCCATTTGCATGGACATTTTGAAGTTTGGGGCTAGTGTAGACACGGCCTTTATCTTGGATAGTAACAGAGAGGTGGCCATGTTAGTCTGTATTCTAACAAAACTTAGCAGCAGTCATGTAGCACTTGAAGTGGGTCTGTCCCATGAAAGCTCATCACCTAATAGGTCATTTTGTTAGTCTTTAAAATGTTACATGACTGCTGGTTTGTTTTGCTCCCTTGGAAAAGAGAAAACTAAGCGGGGATAAGATAAAGGTCTGTAAAATCATGAATGGTGCAAAGAAAATGAAGTACTTCTAAAACACGTCAGTATTTAGTCATCTGCCCTCAAGTAATGTAAGTGACTAGGACTCTCATTTGATTGTTTCACTTCAGCTCCTGCCCGTACTTTATCAGTTTCTATCCTATGTCTGTCCAGATGTCTTGATATTATCTGGTTAGATATTTTCTCCTCTTTGGAGCACAGGTGCTGGAAGTAGGGGTAATGGGGTACTTCAGGTGGGTTTCATCTTATACAGGGTTGACAGTGGGGTTCAATAACTCTCAGCGCCCCCACTATACACATTGTTCCAGCAAAACTGCTTTGGAGGCTGTATTTTGCAGGAGCAGTGACAGAATGCAGATGTAGATCAAAATTATCTGAAAGGTCTAACTGAAATGTTCATCCACAACTGACAGCTGAAAACAGGCTTTGTCTTTGACATTCTGCCTACAATGAAGGGTCAAAAGTGAGGAAGTGTCAAACTGGACAAGACAGAAATCAGTACAATTATTTTTTTTAAAATTTTGTTTTTGTTCCTGATTTTCTGTCTATTATTGATAAAATAATGTATCGCAACCACTATGGTTTTAGACTTCATACCAACTGTCCAGAAGAGGTGATTTAAACTTCAGCCTCTACAAAAAGGAACTGTATTGATGAACAGTGGTGTCTGGAGCCTAGCCAGCATAGTAAGCTCTGTAAAGAATATGCTGAGGAAGGGTCCTCTCCCATATGGTGTATCACTCTAAGGGCCACAGTCTTACTGCTGCATAGTAATAACCTAATGACCATGTATGAGAATGGAGTTCAAGAAATTTAAGGTGACACTCCCTTGTGGTTAGCACAAGGATTAATAAATAGCACTGTTCTCTCACCCCAGGTGTTCAGAAAATGGGCAGTGGGACTTTTCTTCCTGCCATCCCCATCTTTTGCCAGGAAAAGGGAGAAAGCAGGGGATTCTGCGGTTCCCCCCCAAAACAGACCAGGAGAAAGAACACGATATTGTATTTTTCTAATTTGAGTAAGAATAAGAGTAGGTACAAATGGCTGAGCACAAATCAATTAACTTGGATAGCAAAACATCCCACGCTTCTGGGGTACGTTGGGGCCGTCTCACAAAGTATAAGCCCTACTTCTCTTCAGCTGACAATAATGAGATCAACTCCCTGAAAGTTTTTTTTTTTTCATACACTGCCCTTTTTTCCCCATGCAGGGGCATGACACTGAGTTTTGCCTCAAAGATGACCTGTTATTTCTCAGGCATAGCTGCTGTTTGTGATAGGTTTGGGGACAATAAAATTAATCAAACCTATTTATTATTTAGCTTTTGTTAAATGCAGGTTTTCTAACAACCCATCAAAGACTTATCATCAGCTTGAGCTCAATGTTTTACAAGATTTTAATGACAGTACTTTCAATCAGCCAGCAGGAGCTCCAGGTTAAAGGCGATGTCTGCCCAATACAAAGTATCTTCTGCATACCATTTTTTTCTAAATCCCTGCAGCTAAGACTGTCTCTACGCTGAATGTTCAGGCAATTTCATGCATGCCCTGTTGACACTAAGATGGGCTTATTTGTGCTTTACTGCCTGGAACATGTTTTCAGTCAGCTGCGATTTCTTCTTCTTTTCCACAACAGATAATGTCTTGGGCAATTTGTGTATTCTAGAAATACAACCCAGGATTTTTCTTTTTCTGTGTTCTCCGTATGCTCCTCTGTTAACTAATTTGGACTCCATAAGCTGCACAGGCTGACAATATCTCTCCATAGAGATTCCAGTATGATGGGTTTAATATATAAACCCTAAATCCCAACTGTTCTGCATATTTCCTGTGTGATGTCAAGGCAAGTCACCTACATTTCTTCTTGCTTTGATTATCAAATGCATAATAATATCCCTAATTTATAAAGATGAATTCATGAATGTTTTTGAAAAACTCAGAGGTTACAGATCATAAAGACTGATATATGATCTGCTACCTGGATGACAGCTTCTTTGTCTCTCTGATATTGTTATAGATGTAATAATCTGTAAGGGAACCTAAGCTTCAGCTCCTTATGTTTACAAGAAGAGGATATGAACATTTTCTGAATCCTGAGCTTTGGAATTAACTCTTCTTCTCCCTGTAATATGGCAAAGCCCTGATTTGTTTGTCTGTCCATAGGAGAAGGGGCACAGCTAATCATGTCGGGATGGGGGATATACTAGATTTGGCCTTAGACTGGTATTGTCAGATGGGTTTGATTTATTACTAGTATACAGGCAACTTCATAACTATGTTGAATGACTCATTAATCTTGCAAAGAAAGGCTTAACAAGAATCAATGGCTGTAATTGGTAGCCAAACAAACTCCAACGATAAATAAGGCAAACATTTTTAACCGTCAGGATGATTCACCATTTGAACTAGGGAAATAGTGAATTCTTAATCTTTTGTTTTCAGCTCAAAACTGGGTGCCTTGCTGGAAGTTATATTTTAGCCTGGGCTCATGATAGGGGCAGCTAAGTGAAATTTAATACTCTCTGATATACAAGTCAGACTAGATGATCTAATGGTCCCATATGGTTTCAAACTCAATGAATTTATAAATTATGATTAATTTTTATGCAGTTTGAGCTATGCGCCACCCCAGCATCTAGGGTCTCCCTCTCTGCACTCACTGTCAGCACCACACTGTTTTTGATGAGTGTGGGGGCAAGTCACCCTCCCCACCCACCAGAGTGCAACTGCCCAAGAGCAGCATAAGCTTCCTAGCTCACAGTGCTCTTGGGTCATGCCACTCTGGGGGCTGCCCCCATATTCACCAGAAGCAGCACGGTGCTTCCAAAGGCAGAGGCAGGCAGGGGTAGAGCAGGGGGAGGGGTAGAGCAGGTGTGGGGAGAGAAGGGTCATGGGTGGAGCAGAGGCCAGAGGGAGAGAGACAAGTCCAGGAAAGGTTGGGGCATGGGCAGAGGAGGGTTGCCTGAGGCAGGGCTGTGGGCGGGGAGGAGGCAGGACAGGGGCACATGGATGGTACCTGCCCTAAAATTCCTAACTGGTTGTCTCTCCAAGTCTCCTCCCCAGGCAGTTGTCTTTCCCATCCTAGGAAGGCTGGCAGAACATTCTCTTCTTTCCCTCACATCACCACAATGAATCATTTATACTGTCCCTTTCATCAGATTCGTCCCTACAACAGGGATGCGCAAAAGGTCCCCTTCGGGGGGGGCATGTAGTGTTGTGAGGGGGATGCAGCACAATTGGCTCCTGGGTCTCAGTCTCACGTCGAGCCGTGTTACTGGTTTTATGGGTGTGTATTCACAGTTCTATCCCCATTGATAATGGTGTCGCTTATTTTCTTACTCCTGCCAAAAGGGGTTTATTTTTTTTCACATGAACATAACCAAAATTTCTGTCAGTTTGGATGACATTAGACAGGTTGAGGGCCCTGCTAATTGTGGGGATGAAAAGTGGGGCCCAGTGTAAAGTTTGCTCTCCCACCCTACAGTAAATTATCTGTGCTAGCAGAGGGGAAAAGGAATAAAGGGAAAAAAAATGAGTCTCTTCTCCAAGCCTCTTATTCCCATCTGGCAACATTGATCCCAGCCTGCTGAGTCTCTTAACCTTATTGGCCACATGTGGTAGCTTTTCACAGCAAGTCTGATACTTAAGGCATTCCCACTGTAAGCTCATCTCTTTCTCTCAACTTAATAAAGGAATTTTCCCAAGAGTGAGGAAGATACACACAGTCAAAATCTCATTACAACACACGCTCCTGTCTTTGTCTCCTTAGCATACTTGATTACCACCAAGAGGAGGCAATCACAGCCTATTTTGATTTCAGTCCATTTACAATGTAATGTCTAGCTCAGTGATAAGAGACTGTCACAAGAGTTCTCACTCTCTGACTCCAGTCCTCTCTGCCTGGCTCTATAATTAGAGCAGAGTTTAACTCCCACTGGTGTTTCTGGAAGCTTAGTGAATTAAAATAACCTTTCCACTTCTTTTTTTGTTGCACAAAACAAATTGCTCTGCGTGCACCTGGGAGTCTAATGGTGCGTGTAAATTAGAGGGCTATTTTAAATATACCTTTGGCACTATTTGATTAAAAAGTAGGTGTGTAAAAATGTTCAGACTCATTCTCTGGCTGGCTGGGTATTGCCTAAGGCAGAGGCAGTCAAAAAGGACCCATGGGCTGGATCCGGTTGACCACCATCGTGCAGCCAAGTGGGAGCCGTGAGCAGGCTTCCTGCTTACCATGTCCCCACACACTGCTCAAAGGTGCCAGCTGCAGGAGCCGTGTGTTCTCTATGTGCTTTGCACCCCTGCGGAGGGGTCTCTGTGCACTGCCTGTGTGCCCAGCACAGTCCCACAGCTCCCTTTGTCTGGAAAATGAGCACTGGGAGCTGTGTGGGCTGTGCTTGCAGTGCAGGCAACATACATGGGGTTCTCAGAGAGTGCATGGCCCTGGGAGCTGCCTCTTTGAGTGGTAGTAGGCAGGAGGCCTGCCTGGGGCTCCAGCTGTGCCGCTGGCTGGGAGCTGCTGCATGTAAGCGCCTCCTGGCACAGCCTGCACTGGGCACCGCTCTACCTCCCTCCAGCCGATCACAACCCAAATCCTCTGTACCCATGGCCCTGCACCCATACTCCATCCCAGACCCTGCACCCCAATCCTCTGCCCCAGGCAACAACCTCCTCTTGCCCTAGGTCACTACCCAGTCCCATGCAACTCCTCATGCAACCCTGCTTACAGATCCAAACCCTGTCCAAACCCTGTACCTCCCACACTCCTCCTCCAGGTCAGAATCCTTTCCTGCATTCTTGCCCCTTCCCAGAACTTGTACCCCTCCTGCACCCCAATCTCCTGACTCAGGTCGCAACCCCCTCTTCGCCCAAACACCCTCTGAGATCCCATGCATCCCCATCCCCTATCCGAAGCTCCCTTCTGCACATAACCTCCATCACCTACCCTGCACCTCCTCCATTAGTATCATGGAAGAGTGCGGGCCTTGATCACTTATCAAATTCTTGGAGTGCCCCATCCCATCAAAATTTTTGCCCATCCTGGTCTAGGGACAGGCTTGGTCTAATGGTCTGAGTATGGGAACGCAAGCCAAGAAGCACTGTATCCTAAACCCTGCTCTGACTTTAACTCATTTGGGCAAGTCTTCCTACCTTTCTCTGGTACTTACCCTCCCTGTCAAGCAACATTATACTGCTTAGCTCTGATCTAGACACACATTTTTTACTGGGGATCACTGTGTTGGTTAGGGATATTGTAAGTGGTGCGGTAGCCCACTCTGGAAGGGAGGGGCAAAGGCATTCTTAGAGAGGCTGTACAGAACCTGACCAATGAGAAGTGGGCTTATTAAGAAGCCAGTCAGGAAAAGGTTTGCTGATATAAAGGGCTGCTCAGCAGAGCAGAGCAGAATCTCTTGCTGACATGCAAGGGAGAAGGGCTAGCTTTGTAAGAAAGCACTTTAGAGCAGTGCTGGGCAGCATAGCAAGACTGCCAGACTGAAGGCTGGTTAGAAGGGCCAAGAAGGTGCTAGAGCGACAGGGAAGGTGGCCCAGGGAAATAGGCAGCCAGGTGCACTCCACTTGGCAATGAAAAGATTGGCCAGTAATCAGACAGCAGTTTGCACATGAAAGCCATGTCTACACGTGCACGCTACTTCGAAGTAGCGGCACTAACTTCGAAATAGCACCTGTCTCGGCTACACGTGTTGGGTGCTATTTCAATGTTAACATCGACGTTAGGCGGCGAGACGTCGAAGCCGCTAACCCCATGAGGGGATGGGAATAGCGCCCTACTTCGAAGTTGAACGTCGAAGTAGGGCACGTGTAGACGATCCGCGTCCCGCAACATCGAAATAGCGGGGTCCGCCATGGTGGCCATCAGCTGAGGGGTTGAGAGACGCTCTCTCTCCAGCCCCTGCGGGACTCTATGATCACCGTGTGCAGCAGCCCTTAGCCCAGGGCTTCTGGCTGCTGCTGCTGCTGCTGCAGCTGGGGATCCATGCTGCATGCACAGGGTCTGCAACCAGTTGTCGGCTCTGTGGATCTTGTGTTGTTTAGTGCAACTGTGTCTGGGAGGGTCCCTTTAAGGGAGCGGCTTGCTGTTGAGTCCCCCCCGTGATCGTGTCTGCAGCTGTGCCTGGCACCCTTATTTCGATGTGTGCTACTTTGGCGTGTAGACGTTCCCTCACAGCGCCCATTTCGATGTGGTGCTGCGCAACGTCGATGTTGAACGTCGATGTTGCCAGCCCTGGAGGACATGTAGACGTTATTCATTGAAATAGACTATTTTGATGTCACTACATCGAAATAAGCTACTTCGATGTAGGCTTCATGTGTAGACATAGCTTAAGTTAGCAGTTAGATGAGAGCCTACAACTGGCCGCTGAGGCAGCAGGTTAGACAAATACTCAAGAAAATAAGACCAGGGTCCTGTGAACCAAAGGGAATGTAAATCAGTACTATCATTGTGCAAATATTTCTTGTGAATCTCAGTGAGAAGTCCTGTGGCACCTTATAGACTGACAGACATATTGGAGCATAAGCTTGCACTCTGATGCTTTCTCTGATAGTCGTGAATCTCATTATTTTCTTATTTTGACCATATTTCTGATTAACACAATTAAGTTTTGAATTGTAGGTCAGAGAAAGAACAGGTCCTATCAAGAGGAGTATCGAGCAATGAGCAATAGCTAGAGTAAATTTATAAAAAAAATAACTCTTGCTAGACAAAGATACTGTTGTTGACATGACTGCAAGTTAGTAGATGAAGAGAATGAAGTAGTTATGGGCCAGATCATGAAGTGACATGAATCAACATAGGTATAGTCACATAAAGGAAATGGTCAGTTTGCATTAGATGCAAATGGTTCCACAAGTTTAAATTTTTTAAAACCTGAATTTAAAAATTAATTCAAATTGGCTTGGATTAGCAACATCACACAGACTGAAAACTGACTAAAAGGCCATTAACTTGAGCAATGGATTAAGTTGTGGGATGCTGCAGAGAAGTATAATTTGGATTGATTCAGTTCATATTTAGTAATCTCCATTTAAAATTTAGAAAAAAGGCTGGACAACACATTAATTAAATCCACTGATATTAAAACAGGAAAAGCTGAGAGCCCACCAGTTCAGACTGGGAAATGATGTGTAGGAACTTTGCTTAGAAATATGGATGGAAAATAACTCAGGGAGGTTCATTTGAGAAAAACACAAAATAACAAAAATGAGGAAACATAATTTGTAACGTTAGTGGGAGATGGAGGTCTCCCACTGTGGTTTAAGAGCAGTGATGCTGAAACAGAGCTGGGACTGATTCTGAAGACCAAATCTGCCATGAATTTGCAAGGTGACCGGGGCAGACTACCTTATCAGCCCCTGGGGCCCACGTCTGAGGGCCACAGACAACTGCGGGGGGGAGGCACTGTACCAACAGAACTTTGGCCCCACCCACTGTTCTTGCTCTTCCTCCCTCCCTCTGGGGCTGTGCGTCCAGGTTAGCCCAGGCAGGGCCTCAGCGGCAAGAGGATAGAGGAGCTCCCAGAACTGTCCCCCTGAGCACTCTCGTTCTGTCTCCTTGCCTCCCATGTGGAGCTGCCTGCTGGCTGCTCACGAACCCCTCTCCTTCCCTCCTGTGCATAGTTGTGCCTGTCCACCCCCTTTTACACAGGGGAACCCCGAAACGCACTGAAATTAAGTGACTTGCCTACAACCAGGCATAAAATAAACCAAGATTCCCTGATAGTTAGAGAACTCAAGAGTGCTGACTGCCAGTCTCCAGAACCTACTGACAGAAAACACTGTTTTAATAGAAAACCTCCTGTCTCACCTATCACAGTAGTGGGCACGTAGGCAGAGTGCTCCAGCCTAATCCTGAATTATGCGTACAGAGGGCACCACACTCACTCACCTACACCCACAGTCTCCAAAATTACTCACACAAATATCAGCAGGGTTATTAATTCAAAACCAGACAATTTACTGACTGGATCACACCTTCGAGATAACCACATTTCTAATGCATTGAACTGTTTCTTTTCATTCATATTGATGTCTATGCTGCCTTTGTCATGTTACTGAATGATTCTGACAGGGAACAGGCCCGTCTCTGGGAAGGGTGACTTTTTCTGTAAATACGGACACCCCCTGCCCTGAATAGCAGACCCTGCCCTTCTCCTCCCACCCTCAGCTCTCCAGCTGGCCCTGGCCCCTCGCTACCCCTCCAGCCAGCCTGGCCCTGCCCCTCTTCCCCAGCATCGCTGCTGCCGGTGGCAACTCTGTGCGCATGGGGACTCCAGCTGCCCTTCCCCCTCCTTTCTTCTACTTGCCTTGCATGCCAGGGTCCTGGCTGCTGCACACCCAGGGCTCACTCCTAGCTGCCCCCTGCCCCACGCATGCATTGGGACTCTTCTGATGGCACGCGGGGTTGGGGGGCTGTATTCCCTCTGAGAATTTCCATGCTTGGATGGGTTGAATTTTCTTTTGGGTGGGTTAAAATTTTCTATGTGTAACACCAATACTGAGGTAGTGAGTGAATGCGCACCACCAGTACAAACAAAAACCTTAGCTATAGCTTAGACCATAGGTGTGGAAGAAATATATTAAAATAAGGGATAATAACAAGGAGTAATGCTTATGATGTTATTTAATATGAAATCAAATAAAAAGAAAATGAATGCTACTTTTGGAGGACCTGTATTACCATCCTTTCTAACCTCTCAAGTTCGTGAACACACCAAAATGTGTGTTATCCACACATAGCCCAGCGCTAAGATGCTGAACAAATCTACGTGTCAATTAGAAATACTTCAAAAATTATGGCCTGGAGTGTGGGAGGCTCAGGGCTGTGGGCTGGGGATGTGGGAGACAGGGCTGGGGTATATGAGTTGCTCAGGTTATAGGAATGGAGTGTGCAGGGGTTATGGCAGGGTGCTGGGGACATGGAGGTGCAGGAATCAGCATTGAGGTACATGAGGGTTCAGAGCAGGGGGGTGCAATGTGTGGGGGTGCAGAAGTTAGGGCAAGGTGCTGTGAACGTTAGGGGTTCAGGAGGAAGGGTTGTGGCATGTGAGGGCCCAGAGCAAGGCATCAGGGTTCATGGGGGGCTCAGGGCAGGATGCTGGGGCGGGTGTGGGGTACAGGAGAAAGGGCAGGAGGCTGGGAGTGTGGTCTGAGGTACAGTATGTCGGGGTGGGGGAGGAGCTGACCTAGGGACCGGGTTACCTTACCTGGTTGCTCATTTTAAATCAGGGTGGACTTTTGAAGAATTATTTTACAAACTGTCTGAACAGCCGAATATTTAAGGCTAAAGCTGAGTACTGAGATTGTGAACCTAAATATCTTTGTAAGGGTTTTTTAGAAATGTGATTTTAGAAGCTTCATCTGCAAATTAATGAAATATTTAAAGCAGATTTTAAACTAAGTCCCTGTGGGCATCATACACAACTGTGGTTTTGTGAGTAAATTCGGGGCTGGCACATGCCGGTTAAATGCTTTAACAACCACTTGACGTCTCTTTCCCAGGGTCTGTATTAAGCTAATAGGTCTGAGGAGCTGGAAGGGTTTCCACTTTTATGTTAACAGAGCCTCTTTTGGGGGACAGATCACGGATCTGCAAGCTGCTGTCCTGACAGCCTTCTGGAATGGTCACAATAAGCACAGGCAGGAGGAGACATTGAGCACTAAGACCCCGGGGAGGCATTACCTCCCTTTACCTCTTAAATCCTGCTGACCTTGCCTGGGGTGGAGGTGGGGGAGGGTGATGCATCTGCACTCTTTGCACCCCCCCCAGCCCTCCCTCCCCCTCAAATGGACTTGTATAATGAGAGAAGTCTCCGGCCCTGAGCAGCTTACAATCTCATATCTTTCCAATAAACATACAGCATATATGTAGTGCTTTAAAACGCTATCTACTTTATAACAGCTAAATAATCAATCCTTACTCACTGCTGGGACATAAGTCAGTAAAAATCATTTTATGATGTGGAAACTCAGGCAATGCAAAATTATGCGATAAGCAAAGATCACCTGGCGAGAAAGAGAACTCAATTTCTCTGGCTCCACAGCCTCTGCTCAGACACCCTGACTACATCCAACCATTTAAAAAGGAAAATGTACATATTGTACCTAAGTTAAAGGACATAAGTGAAGTATTTTAAAACACTGCATGTTTTCCGTTATTAAACCTATTGCAGGAGCAGCGAACAGGGGGCAGCAGCTAACAGGGAAGGGAGTTTGCCTCTGGGCAAAGCGTCATAGAGGAGCTTGGGTATCGTGTTCCACCTGTGCCCTGCAAGGCAGCACTTCCAGGAAAAGGAGTCTCTGAAAAGAAGAGCCTGAAGAGCGATGGGGGAAGGTGGACCTGGGGGCACTGAGAGCAGCTGGGGGGAGAGGGGCCAGTGCAGTGAGGAGGGCGGACATGGGAGCAGATGGGGGTAGTGGGTTGGGGAGGGTCCTATGATGATGGTAGCTGGGGGGGGCGGGGCGAAAGGTAGGGAGGAGGGTCCCGGGGATATGAGGTCATTGCTCCACAGGGAGCTGTGGTGACAGGGAGTTATGAAGTAGTGGGATCCTTAGCCACATCCTCCACACCCCACTGCCTTGTGGGTTATCCTGGGAAGGAGAAAGGCTAAGGGAGTGAACCCTGACAGAAAATCTGGAGTGGAGTCCGAAGGTGGTTCGGTGTCAACTTCTGGCACTGTCCCGGCAACTCCTGCAGCTGAGCTGGTACCAGACGTGGAGGTTATCCTCTCCTTTGGACTATATCAGTAAAGCCGAGAGGGGGACACTGGTGTCTGGGCAGCCCAGAGTCTCCATAATAAATGCCCAGGCTCGCGCCCAGAGAGGTACTCTGGCATCGCTGAACAGCGTTGCGTCAACACGGGAGGCAACAGATACCGGTTATAAGCTCTTGCTCGATTGGCGTAGAGAATGAGCGCCAGGGGTTGCCTTCGACGGTGGGAGAGATCCTCGCATCTCACTGGACAGTCAACGCCCGCCTCAAGTTGGGCAGCCCCCAGCCAATAGGGTACTGTCCCGCCACAGTTCACCTGCCTCGCTGGGTGCGTGAGGCTTAAGGTTCCTGAACCTGACAAGTGACTGAAATTTGGGCACCAGGCAAACCAATAAGAAAATCAACAAGAAATGAGAAACATCAACAATTCAAGCTTGCTTGCTGGAATGTGCAGACCATGCTGACCGGCTTGCTGAAGATCTTCAGGCCATCAGTGACACCCGCAAGACCGCTGTCATCAACGAGGAACTGAAGAGGCTCAGAGTTGATATCGCTGCACTGCAAGAGACGCGACTCGCCGATTCGGGATCTCTAAAGGAAAAGGACTACACCTTTTTCTGGCAGGGTAAAGCCCAAGAAGAACCCAGAGAGCATGGTGTTGGCTTTGCTGTCAGAAACACCCTTCTACAAATGGTGGATTTAGTCATGGGCGGATCAGAAAGACTTCTTCAGATCACGCTTCAAACTTGCGCCGGTCCTGTCCACCTGATCAGCGCTTATGCTCCAACCCTGTACACCACACCAGAAGTAAAAGACAAGTTCTATGACATGCTTAGTGCTGCTGTAGCACAAATACCTGCTCGTGAACAACTGTACATCTTGGGTGACTTCAATGCAAGAGTTGGAGCTGATTGGGCCTCATGGCCTTCCTGCTTAGGACACTTCAGTGTGGGAAAAATGAATGACAATGGACAGCGTCTCCTTGAACTGTGCACGTACCACAATCTGTGCATCACAAACACATTTTTCTGAATGAAGCCACAGCACAGAGTGTCGTGGAGACACCCACGCTCGAAGCACTGGCATCAACTAGATGTGGTCATCACTAGGCGTAATAACCTCAAAAACGTCCTTCTGACACGCAGATATCATAGTGCTGACTGTGATACAGATCACTCGCCAGTTTTCTCCAAGCTCAAGCAGAGACCCAAGAAGCTGTACCGCTCTAAACCTGCTGGAAGGCCCCGCATTGACGCCAGAAAGACGGCAAACTTGGAGAAAGCTGAAAAGTTCAGAGAGACCCTCCAGGAAAATCTGCGCAGTGGCCCTGGGGGGCGCCGATGTGACATCCAAATGGCAACATCTGAGGGATACTGTTTACAACACTGCCTTGTCGGTGTTTGGAAGAAGAGCTAGAAACACGAACGACTGGTTCGAAGCTAACTCTGATGAGATGATTCCAGTCATTGAAAAGAAGCGCGCTGCACTCCTGGAGTACAAACGCTCACCAAGCCAGAGTACCCAGCAAGCACTTAGAGAGGCCAGAAGAACAGTACAGCAGACAGCCAGGCGCTGTGCCAACAACCACTGGCTCCAGCTATGCAGCAGCATCCAGACCTGTGCTGACTTTGGTAATCTCAGAGGAATGTACGAGGGTATGAAGAAGGCATGAGGACCCACCCAGAACAAGATGGCACCTCTGAAATCCAAATCTGGTGAAGTCATCACTGACAAAGCCAAACAGATGGAGCGCTGGGTTGAGCACTACTCCGAGCTGTACTCGTGCGAGAATGTTGTGGTTGAGGCAGCCCTCGATGCCGTTGAGCTCCTACCAGTAATGGACGAACTGGATCAAGAACCGACTATGGATGAACTGAAGAGAGCCATCGACAGCATTGCAGCAGGAAAGGCCCCTGGCCAGGATGGTATACCACCAGAGGTAATCAAATGTGCCGCAGACACTCTCCTGGAACCCCTACATGAGCTACTGTGCCTGTGCTGGAAACAGGGTGAGGTTCCACAGGATATGCACAACGCTAACATTGTAACGTTGTATAAGAACAAAGGAGACAGAAGCGACTGCAACAACTACCGTGGAATCTCCCTCCTAAGCGTCACTGGTAAACTGTTCGCTCGCGTCATCCTTGGCAGACTTCAGAAGATTGTTGAGAGGGTGCACCCCGAATCGCAGTGCGGATTCCGCGCAGAGAGGTCTACCATCGACATGGTCTTCTCTCTAAGGCAGCTGCAGGAGAAGTGCAGGGAGCAGAGAAAGCCACTCTACATAGCCTTCATCGACTTGACCAAGGCTTTTGACTTGGTCAGCAGGGATGGTCTGTTCAAACTGCTCCACAAGATAGGCTGTCCTCCACGGTTACTCAGGATGATCCAGTTGTTCCACGAAGACATGAGAGGAACCATCCAATATGACAGCTCATTATCGGATGCTTTCAGAATCAGGAGCGGCGTCAAACAAGGATGCGTGCTTGCTCCGACATTGTTTGGGATCTTCTTCGCACTTCCCCTGAAGCATGCCTTTGGATCTTCAACAGAGGACATCTTGCTGCACACAATATCTGATGGGAAACTGTTTAACGTTGCAAGGCTGAAAGCTAAGTCTAAGGTGTGAGAAATCCTCATAAGAGACATGCTGTTCGCAGACGATGCTGCTGTAGTGTCTCACACAGAAGATCAGCTTCAAAAACTACTGGATCAGTTCTCCAAAGCGTGCAAGGACTTTGGGCTTACCATCAGCCTAAAGAAGATGAATGTACTCGGTCAGGATGTTGCTGAATCCCCATCAATCAGCATTGACAACTATACGTTAGAGGTCATCCACGAGATCGTTTACCTTGGGTCCACCATCACTGACACCCTGTTGTTGGACACTGAGCTAAATAGGAGGATCGGAAAAGCAGCCACAACTCTGTCCAGACTCAGCAAGAGAGTGTGGAATAACAACAAGCTGTACACTCACACCAAAATGCAAGTCTACAGAGCCTGCATTCTCAGCACCCTCCTTTATGGCAGCGAGACTTGGACCCTGTATGCCCGCCAGGAAAAGAGGCTGAACGTCTTCCACTTGTGCTGCCTCAGGCGCATCCTTGGAATATCATGGAAGGACAGAGTGACCAACACCGCCGTCCTCGAGCAAGCTGGAATCCCAACCATGCACACCCTCCTCAGGCAGCGTCGACTCCACTGGCTTGGCCACGTCCACAGGATGAATGATGGAAGGATTCCAAAAGACATCCTGTATGGTGAGCTAGCCTCTGGCAAAAGACCTCCCGGATGCCCCCAGCTGCATTACAAAGATGTCTGCAAGAGAGACCTGAGAGAGGTAGACATCGAGCTGGACAGTTGGGAAGAACTAGCAGACAACCGCAGCAGATGGAGGCAGGGGTTACACAAGGGCCTTCAGAAGGGTGAGTTGAAGATCAGACAGCTAGCAGAGGAGAAGTGAGCACACAGAAAGCACAATAAGGACTTGCCAGACACCCACTACATCCGCAAGAGATGCAGCAAGGACTGTCACTCTCATGTGGGTCTTCATAGTCACAATAGACGCTGTAAATGAAGTCCTCAATTGAAACTTTAAAGGGCGCGATCCATAGTCTATGCAGACTGAAGGATGCCTTCCTACCTATTGCAGTGAGGCAGGCAGCTCTAACTCACTGAAAACAATTAAAACAAAAAAGCAGCCAAGTAGCACTTTAAAGACTAACAAAATAATGTATTAGGTGAGCTTTTGTGGGACAGATCCACTTCTTCAGACCATAGTCATACCAGAATGGCTATGGTCTGAAGAAGTGGGTCTGTCCCATGAAAGCTCACTTAAAAAATTATTTTGTTGGTCTTTAAAGTGCTACTGGACTGCTTTTTTGTTTCGATAGTATATAGACTAGCACGCCTCCCTCTCTGTTACTGCAAACAATTAAGACAGTAAACTAAAGGGCAGCAACTTTATACAGTTACAGAGGAGTAACCAAGTTAGTCTGTTTCAGCTAAAACAATGATGAGTCCTGTGGCACCTTCAAAACTAGCACATTTATTTGGGTATAACCCACTTTGTCAGATGACGTGCTTCTTGCAAGTTGCTGAATGCATTAATCTCATGTGTAATGACTGTATTCCATGCTATGAGGAAGTACATAAATCATACTGGATCACTTTGAAAATGTTTGCTCTGAACTTGCAAACCCAGGCTTGGGAAGCATTCCTCACTGCCCCATTCAAGAGGCCTATCAAGATTAAATGGGCCATGAAGGTACACTGGAGCACAAAGGTCTGGTGAAAGGGCCATATCCCACCTTGGAGATAAGACTTGCAAAGAACTGGTCTTGTCGACTGGAGGACTAAATGTAAAAGATGGAAAGATCTTTGTTGTTTGAATTCTCACAGAGCCTGAGACTCTGGAGAGAAGCAAGAGTTCCCCTGCGGTTAACCCGAAGTTTGCCCTGAAAGACATTCTAAATTGACAAATCACTACAGCTCGGCCATGATGAGAAGTTAGGTTGGAATGCACTTGTGTACATATATTTGCTTACTTTAGCATATAAGTAGCTTATTACTTTGTCCTAATTAATAAAGCTTTAGATCATCTATTACAGGACTGGGCTATGGGCAGCACGGCCGACAGCCAGCCAGGGCCTTAAGGGCAAGGTGTGTGTGTGTGTGTGTATGTGGGGGGGGCAGCTCCACACCCCAGGAAAGGGCAGAGTCTTGGGCAGAAGGGGCACGGCTGGGCAGTCAGCCCTTAGCACTCCCCAGAGTGTGGCGTTGCCCCTGCCCCCTGCCCTCAGAAGCCACGCTGAGAGCTGCAGGAGGTGGAAGGAGCCAGGCTGGCATTCAGCTCCTCTCCTGGTAACTGGGAGAGGGAGATGGAGGTGTGAAGGGAAGAATGGGGCAGGAGGTGGGGAAGGGAAGTGGGGGCAGAGGACAGGAGTGAGTGACGGGTTGGAAAGATAAGTGCATTATCATCGTACAGTATAATCATTTGGATATAATGGACTTTCAGCATTAACGGACATCCCTTCCCCCATTAGTCCATTAAATTGAGGGTTTATTACTGTATTTACACAAAGAAATACTCTTGCAGTGTACGATGCACTATACAATTTCTTTTTTCTGCTAACCAAATCAAAGGGCTGATTTGACTGAAACTAACATTCGTGCTGCTTGTTAGAGCAGGGATTTCTGAAAGGAGCACAGAAATGCCAGGATGCTTCATTCTATGACGCTTCACTGGCTGGAGAATGGAGACATACTGCAACCCCTATTATAAATAGCTTTGTGAATTGCCCCAAACTGTTACGCAAGTGTATATGGAGTGGACTTCCACCTAGTCTCTACACTGTCTTCCCTGGTGCAGCAAGCAGGGTTCTAAAGGAAAAGGCTAGGAGTGACCACAGACTTTGTGCACAACAGCTGGCATATTTTCAACAATAGTCGCATATTTACTAGGGTTACTGCAAAGGCTTATAGCTAGTAATTTGACCAGCCATCACACTATCATATTTTGATGGAGCAAAGTATCTTGGGTTCTAGCTATCTTTTAAAATATGATGAAAAATAAAAATCTCATGCCATTGCCTTAAAGAGAGTTTAAAAAAATCCCATAGCCATGATAGGACAGCTCCTGCAGATTTAATTCATACAAAGGTCCTCACGTCTTCCCTATTTTTGGGAATCCCACCAAACCAGTGTTTTACTTGGCCTTTGGCTCTACAGCAACAGTTCACTAACATGTGCTGTGAGCAATAGCAGTGCAGTGCAAAGATGTCTTGCCATGAGTCAGCCACTAAAGAAATTGAAGTTGTTAAAAGCACACAGAATAATTTCATCTCCATGCAAAATGTAAAAAGGGAGAAAAAATGATGGCTAAATGGAAAAAAAGGTAAAATTAGTATGGAAATATGTATTTGCAAACTTGTAAGAAAGGCATTTACAGACAAAAGTGAAGATCATGAAAAATTAAAGCTCTAAAAAATTTACTCAACAGCATCCTTTAAAGAATGTATGGACAATCAGATTAAGGCATTGTGCAAAACAGGGCACAGAAGCAAATTCCCCATCCTTAATGGCATGCACCACATTTGTCCACATTATTAGAAATGATCATGAGAAAGAGAAAGCAAGGGGTAAAACAGCTATTTGTCATGCAGCTTCTCTTACACATTCACTGCAGTGTGGGGTTTTTCAAAGCTGCACATGTGCCGACGGACACTGGCTGGTGGGCGAGAATTCTGGCTGCCTCTTCCTGAAGATTGAAAAGAAAAAGACACCCAGTGAGTGGTTATACACATGTACACACATGGTGGTTGTACCACTCAATAGGGTGCCTGTCCCTGATCTACTCCCCGTCTTCTTTGTGGCTTGCCATCATTCCTCCTTCTCTGCTTTATTTGCAGCTTACAAAAAGATTTTTCCTTTGCTACTGCGTGACTTGTTTTCAAGTGGTTTCTCATGGTGTTTATACTAATTCTCTCTATTGATACCATAAGTACTCAAATAGCAGATGGCACTGCTGCTGTGCATTTAGTCTTCAGTGGAAACTCTCCCCTGGCCTTCTCTGAGCTACGTGGGAATGATACAAAAGGAGCAACATGCTCTTCTTATTCCATCTCTACTTTTAAAGGTTCACTAAGGGCTTTTTAAAAAAGCTGTGTGCTTATTTCATGTTTTTTCCTCTGTGGCCCTTACTTCAATAGTTTGCTTTTCTTAGTGTTACCTTTCTCTGAGTCTCTGACTGCAGTAAATAGTCATTGGTATGCATTGGCATGTGGTACTTTGTTTCTCATGGATATAACAGTGCTTTTGAAGAGTAGGCAAAAAGTTTAGGCTTAGATGATTTAATGCCTGAAAACTGGTCGCTTTAGATGTTAAAACTGCAGATAATGGAAGGCAATTTCCTCTTTCATTTCTTCTCCCTGCTGTGCTATATAGTTAACAAAAGCAGATGCAAGCTCCCATGCTGTCTTTAACAGAACCAATAAAAGGAAAACAAATGTTTTCACAAAAACTTCATGTACTTTTGCAAGTGGTGTGGATGGACAAATTTCTGCAAAAAGTCTTAGCTGAGATGAAAATGAAATGCAAAAGAAAATTCCGCATTTTTTGTCCACAGCAAGAAAATCAAGGTGCACACTTGTCAAACCCTGGTTTAGGCACATAACAAAGGGCTGAAGAATGTTATGTTCAAATACTGCATATTCGGTTTTGCTTCTAACAATTAAGACAAACCAACTTTTCTCATCACACACTGATGTAGAGTATAACAGAGTGATGTATACAGTAATACATGAATATTGGTTTGGGGCTATAACAGCCTTGAGATGACATCCATGCTATTATAAATACATTGCAAGTAAAGGTTGCTATGTGGCTGTTTGTCAACGCTCAAACTATCCTCCTTAGAGTCTCTAGAATAATTACAATCCTTACCAGCAATGACAAGATTAGAAAATTTCAAACCAGTCACAATTAGGGGCTTAGCTACTGTGACCTCTTCATCTTATTAAGCTCACAAACACTATAGAGCTTCTGATTAAACAAAACAAACATTTCTCTATTTTTAAAATTTTTTGATTTATCAGCAGAGCCAGTTGCTACCGTTAGTGGGAAACTATGAGAATTATGCCTTATTCCTGACTGCCTTGTTAAAAATCAGAACCAGTGGTGTGTTCACTCACTGTAGCTGATTTTACAGGATATTTGACAATATGCAACCAATTATCTGAGCCACAAATCTAGCTCTAACTATATTCGCATGATAAGTATAGCTTCAGCATGCACGCCATATATACAGGAAAGGACACAATGGCACAAAGAACCTAGTCCTACATCATTAAAAACAATATAAAAACTTCCTTTGACTTTGGAGGGTGCCATGGCCTCAGGTAGTTTTTGAGGCTACCAAATCTACTGGACGTAATACAGAGCAGTGTGTCTTAAATTATGTTCTGCGGAGCACCCAGTTCTGTGAACAACTCACAGGTGTGCCACAAGTGTCTGACACTTTTTAAATATCATACACCGATGGTATACTTTTCTGTTGTTAATACATGAAATTAATTATCATTAATGCAATGATACTTCTTTATTGCTATGATTAAACTACTTCATTTTGTTTTTGCTGTATATGTTGCTGGGTTGTTTTTTTTATTTTTGGTCTGACAAAATTTTTTTGAAGAAAATTTTCATGGGTGTTTGCACAAAAAATATTATTTTTTGGTGTTCCATAGTCTCAAAAAGTTTAAGAAACACTGGTCTAGACGCCATGCTATCATTTTGTGACTTTTTTTGGAATCTTTTCTTTTCTCTGTATTTCCTCCTTTCCTGATATATCCTCATGGTACAGACTTCTAAACCCAGTCAAAAACCTCCCTAATACGTTCAGAAAGCATTTTTATCCTTTTGTCGAAAAGGCGGCAGGGTCATCTTAAAAGTTGTGTCCCCTGATCACAGTAAAAAAAAAGAGCTATTATAGCCTCCTAAATGCCCTGTTAATTTAGTTGAAAATGTGTGTTCCTTTCAATTCTGTCCTTCAACCGTTGAGCAATGTTGATGGCGCTGTTAAGGTTGCTGCCATTTTCCACCAAAGTGGTGGCAATAGTCAGTGGTAAGCCAAATGATCCCTATATGACATATACCTTCTTCAAAAAAATTGATACCCTGTCCATCTTTGGACTTTAATAGCATACTTTAAAGGCCACTATTAGGAGCTCTAGCCTCCCACCGCAGGATACAGATGACTCCTACTGAGCTAATGCCAGTTATTCTTATATCCCATAGACAGAGAACCAGGCCTACTGTTGCCACACCTACATGAGCAGCCTCTGTCGACAGAGGTCATAGTCAACAGAAAAACCTTGGCAGTACCTCTATTGACAGATTGCATCTATGCATGAAAGCAGCTTGAAAGAACAAGCTGCTCTGTCAACAGAGAGCAGGTAGACTGCCCAACTCTTTCAGGACAGAACGGCTGACAGGAAGCTCTGCAAACAGAGTTGCCCCAGGAACCTGAAGCCCTCTCTGTCAACAGAAGTGTCTACATGGGCACCCTGTTGCCGAAACACTGTCCACAGAGGCATTGTGCCTGACTGGGGAGAAGTATAACGCTGCTAGCTGAACAGCTGAGTTTTGATGGCAAACTCTGAACAGAGTGCTTTAGCCGTGTAGACACTTGGTGAGTTTTGTTGATAAAAGCCTGGTCTTGTTGACAGAGGCTGCCCATGTAGACGTAGCCAGTGTGTTCAAAACGAGGAGCTGGCATACTGTAATGAAGATATTTAAAATTGTATCTCCTGAAGATGGGTTCACATGTATAAAGGCTATTAGAGAGAAGCCTATAAGAGAGGATGTAAGGGTGGCTTAGCTGACATGAGCAGGCCCAAAGTAAGACAAGACATGCCTGAACAAGAAACAGCTGAGCAAGTCTGAACAAGTATTTGCTGAAACAACTAATTATTGTGGGTATATTTATAGCAAACAAAATAAGCATGCATTGGAATTGTGGTATTTCTCTGTAGCTAAGCCCCCTGTATCTCAGCCTGGCCAGCCCAGACAAAAGGCACAAGCCTAACCTCAGTGACAAGCTGGAGTCCGTGTGGATGTTTTGGGCCCCAGAGGGCTGGGTGAAGTGTTGTCTCAGAGGTGTTCTGACTACATTGAGCAGAAAAGGCCTTTGAGGGAATCCCAACAGAGTGGAAGGTTCCTGAGTGAAGGCCATCCATTAACTGCCTAAATTTAGGTTATTTGAAACAGAATATTTCTAGCCAACTGCTCAGAATTCAGGAAGAGCAACAGGCCTTTTGAAATATGCTGTGAAGAATGGGTCTGACGGAAGAGTTTCTTTTCTCACTATATTTTTCCTTAAGTGTAAATTAATCATTCGGTGGTGAGTCAAACAGTTATGTCAAGATTGAAGAAAAGTGTAAATTGCTATCTGTGATGTTTTATTTCTGTATAGCTGTGAACCTTGTTGCAGTCACTCACAACTCAGGAATTATTATCTTCATTAATCCATCGGACCTTGATCTGAATGTATCTGTTTTGTCCTGCATCCAAGACTACTAATATGCAGGACACTATTATTGTTTATCATAAATGTTGTGTCTAGAGGCAATTAAAAAAAACAAATAACAGAAGCAAAAGTTATTTCAGGGTAAAAAAAATTATTTTGAGATTTTTAGCAAGCCAAAATATAAAAAAAACCCATAAAATAATTTTGGGTCAAACAAGATTTTTAATTCAACACTGCTCTCCATGCTCAATTTTTTTTTCCATTTTTGAGAGTTTTTAACATTTTTTGTCTTTTAAAACTGAATGAAATTTTGAAACAAAAAGACATTTCAAACTTTAAAAAAATCAATTTTGAAAACACTGAAACAAAGCTGACTATTTTTGAAAATTCCTCGACCCTTCTTCCACCACCCTCCCAGGAATAATTTGGCAACTGAGACAAATTTGCAAAAGTTTTCTGGGCTGGCAAATCTGTGTGTGTCTATGAGTGTTTGTGAAGGATTTCCAATTAAAGCAAAAGATATATTGGAACTGGAAAAGGCCCCCCCCCCACCATATTAGGGCTTTGGAATAGCTGCCAAATGAGTAGGGATTAATAAGACTGAAATTTTTCATCTTGGAAAAGAGATGAATAAGGGGGGGGAATATCAGAGGTCTATAATATCATGACTCATGTAAAAAGTGAATAAGGAAGAACTAGATAAATTTATGGAGGAAAGATCCATCAATGACTATTAGCCAGGATGGGCAGGGATGGCGTCCCTAGCCTCTCACTGTCAGAAAATGCAAGTGGGCAACGGGGTGGATCCTTTGATGACTACCTGTTCTGTTCATTTCCCCTGGGGCACCTGGCATTGGCCATGTTCAGAAGACAGAACCTTTGGTCTGGTTCAATATGGCCCTTCTTACGCTATAGGATAGTGTTGAGAAGGGCAGGCAAAGATAGCAGTGAGAATATCAAGCTGTTATGTGGGTAAGCTTAGCGTAAAAATCTGGTTCTGAATCATCCAAAAGTTTTTTTGAAATACCTATCTCCAGTTTCATAATCGTAGTGGAAAGTACCCCCTTTGGGTCATAATATTGAGACAAATAATCACTTCATATTTCATGTTGAGATCTATTATTTCTTCCAGCGTAAAAGGGCAAAGTAGCAAAAAAGTGGCAGTATTTCCCACTGTTCATTTTCTTCCCTTGATCATCCGGAGATCAGATGGGTGCTTGTGAAGGTGCAGGATTGATAGACAGTATTTGCTACTGTCAGGCAGGTGCTTTGGTTTGCACTTTGACCCCCACCCCCATCCCTTCTCAGCCCACTTCCTGGGTGTTTCCCAAATAGAGAGTCTGGGAGGCATGTTGAATTCTATGGCAGTAGGTTCACAGGGTTTATGTTTACCACACAGGAAATACAGGCCTCACATGTGGTTGCCAGAGCAAGGTCGAAAGGTGTATGTACAAAAAGTTGGACTCCTTGGCTCTGCTCCTGTTGCAGCAGCATAAGGGCTGCAGGGCTGTATCTCAACAGCTTTGCCAGGGAGGCATTACATTTGAAGGAAGACCTCTGTCTTACGCTTCTCCTTTGCATCAGCCATGTGTGCCTATGTGCATAAAAACCTAAGGAACTGGACATTTAGCTTGTAACTCCTCCACACATTGCTTTATTCTTTTTAGAAACAAAAGCTTTAACAAAGGAACAGGGAGATCTGATTGTCTTATGGATGGCCCATTTAACCAGTTGAAGCTGTGATGAAGAAAACTAAAAAATGAGAAGAAAGGCAATGAAATAAAAAGAGTCTGCAATCTTATTCAGAATAGTTAAAAGTCCTAAAACCAGTCTGGGAAGCTCTTATACCAGTGAGCAGCTACCCATGCATACAGTCCCATAAATTTATGGAGATAACAGTATACACATCTCATAGAACTGGAAGAGATCTGCAGAGGTCATTGAGTCCAGTCCCCTGCCCTTATGCAGGACCAAGCACCATCCCTGACAGATTATTTTTTAGAATCTATTTGCCCTAGACAGCCTCCTCAAGAATTGAGCTGTCAACCCTTTTTTACCAGGAGAATCCTCAAACCACTGAGCTATCCCTCCCAACAAACATTAAGTGGAAGTGCTCAGGAGAAACTGCTTCCTAATGTAAGATTTTTGCCACCTAGAATTGCAATGATCAGTTCTCTGATATGAATGAGCTGCCATGGACTGTTCCAGGACAGAAAGTAAGGCAAACACATGATTTTTCAAAAAGAAAGTTTTCTCTGGAAAGTGAGAGGAAGGACAACCAAGGCAAGAAAAGTGAAAAATGCAAGAGTATGGCTAGGCATCATCCTCACCTAACCTTCAAATCCTCTGAAGGGTATTAGCAGAGAAGATTTAATTGTTTGCAAGTACTATGGCTTGTAGAAGGTTAAGGACATACATAGGGAGGTAGGAAGCCTCTTGTATGAGATGAAGGATGAACATTTAAGGGAAGTCTGACTCTCTGGGCATTTCTGAAACTGCAGTAAAACTGGAAAAAAACCTACTTTAATATAAAAGAATCTGAAGAATCTTATCCATGAAATTATAAAAATATAAAATAAAATGATTAGTCTTAAGGTGTTATAGGAATGCCTTTCTTGGAGGGCGGGGGGGAAGCTGCAGACCAGCATGGCTACCCCTCAAACTACAGGTTGAACCTTTCCAATCTGGAACACTCTTTGTACAACAACATCTGGTGACTGTGGGTGTGGCTAAGTTTCCCATGGTCCCATAAAGTTTGTTTGCAACCACCAGTCCTGGCTCTCAGCGTTCTGTGCTTTTACGTAGCTGTAATTTACCCCTATTTTTCTTCTAAAAGCCCAGTAGGCAGTGGAAGTGTTGGTAATTCTGCTAGGCAATACTGACCTCCCATGGTCCAGCAAATTCTCTAGTCTTGCACCGATCAGGTGCCAAGGGTGCCAGACAAGAGGGGTTCAACCTGTACTTTAATATATAACAAACCACTTAAACAGTGAAGAGTAGGAAGAGTTGGAATGTCTTAGAATGTCTACAGCACTGGAATTAAAAACTCAGATTTTGTAACTCAATGCCACAGAAAAAGAGAACAAAGTAAAAAAAGTCAGAAACAATATATAAAAATTAAAGATGCTTGAAATACATTTTCAGGTAAGTTGGAATTTCTAGCTTTAAAATGGACTTCCACTGACAAATTTCAAGACTATCTCTATGCACAATCTTTCAGAAGTTACAGTAATAACTCAGCAGCCTTTGTGTTTACCTTTGCAAAGCTGAATATCACAGGTCACTGGGCAGGTTGCAGAATTAGCTAAATTTAGCTACAATGTGAAATATTATTCAGGGAAATCTAATGTGGAGGAAGATGGCAGAATGCCTGTCGATATGGAAAGCTATCATTGAAAACACAGAAGAGACCAAGATTATATTAATGCTTAGTCACAGTACTGGGATATACAAGAAATGGCCAGGTATCTTGGTTGGGAACTATTATTACCAACAATGGGCTTTGTCTACACTACCACCCTCCTTCAAATGAAGGATGGTAATTAGGGTGTTGGGTGTTTACTAATGAAGTGCTGCTGTGCATATGCAGCACTTCATTAAGCAAATTCCACGCCCCCCCCCCCACCCGTGGCAACTTCCAAGTTTTAAACTTTGAAGTACCAGCTCTTGGCTAGCTGGGGCAACTTCGAAGTCCCTTTATGCAGGGGGGAATTTGCTTAATGAAGTGCTGCATATGCAGCGCAGCACTTCATTAGTAAGCTCCCAACACCCTAATTGACGTCCTTCCTTTGAAGGAGGGTGGTAGTGTAGACAAGCCTTGTTTGTCAGCAGAAATCTTACCTACCAGAAAGTCTACTGAGAAGAAATTTTGGAAGCTCAGAAAAAAAAATCTATTGGTAAAATTCTTCATTGTAAGAATGCAAACCTAATAAGAAAACACAGGAGGATGTGTTAGGATCCCAGTCTCATGCATGGATTATACTAATGAGTAGTGGAGTAATTTATCAGCAAACCAACTCAAGAAACCAACTAGTATTATTTGAAAAATAAAAAAGACAAGTACATCAAGAACTGCATGAAGAGATGAGACATCAAGGAGTTAAGTGAATAATCAATCTCACGAAACTGGGTTTTGTTGCCTGCAGATGTTCTATGTTTCTTTTCATGTTACTAGCATCTCTACATGCAGTGAGTACAAGAAGCTTCACAAGTCTGCTAGAACTCCACTAACTAATGTAGTTACAGCAGAACCATTTGCATGTGAATCAATGAACTTGCATCTAGAAAGAGACACAGGAAGATATAAACACGCTTGCGTCAGAGAGAATCACTTCACTTGGTATGCGATTCTCATTTATTTTGTTTTAACATTTAGTTTTCCCGGAATGATTCATGCTGACCAATGTGAATAGTATGAAAAAAAATACCATTACTACAAAATGCAACATCTTACACAACCTCAGACCACTCACACAGCAGTGAGTAAGCAGAAAGGGTGAGCAGAATTCTGCTTGCTACGATGGGAACCTTGCCAGAAGAGCAAAAATCAAACTGGAAGTACTCCCTTAACAAGGTAATCTATGCCTATACCTGTATGTGAAATGAAGCCATGTGTGTGCACTTTTCTATTTATTATGTGGTATGCCATCATATTTACGCACTGATTTGCCTATAAATTCTAAATTTCCACCTAGAGAATGTCAAGATTATACTGAGAAATGGAAATAGCAGATAAAAGAAGCTAATAAACTGGCATTAAAATGTTCTTGAAGAGCTATTTTGGGAAAGGATTACTTGCCAGGAATCTTTCAGAGAGGGAACAGGCAAGGGAATATGCTATTGGAAAGATAAAGTTCATGTATAACTTCAAAGAAAAGGAGATTGTTTTGTCTATGAAGTAAAAGCAAAAGACGGAAAAGGATGGGTTAGATTTCTGCATCACAATATTTTACTTTTCTGATTTCTTACTGTAGGACGTATAACAGTGCCCTCTAAACTACCTCAGAAAAAGCCACAGAGAACAAGGTAAACTATCACAATTAAAGATAATTATCTTTAATAATCAATGAATCGCAGCTAGCACAAGCAACTAATACAAAACTAACTAGTTTAAAAATAGTCACAATCCAAGTTTTAATCACACTGTTCAGCAATAATAGTTTTTCAGTTTAAACTTATACATATTTTGGATCTTTTCTATATTTTCAAATATATTGATTTCAATTATAATACAATGCAAAGTTATATTGCTCACTCTGTATTATTTTACTACAAAGATTTGTACTCTTCAAGAAAAAAGGAATAGTATTTTCAATTAATCTCATGCAAGTACTGTACTGCAGTCTTTTTACTGTGAAAGTGCAAATTGTAAATGAAGTTCTTTTCAAAAACAGAACAATGTAAATCTTTAGCATCTACATAAATTAGGTCAACATAGCCCCATATTCTAGACCAGTGCCTCTTGGCCAGGGATACATGGACCCTTGGGGGTACAACGAGGCCTTCCGGGGGTACATCAACTCATCTAGATATTTGCCTAGTTTTACAACAGATTACATAAAAAAACACTAGTAAAGTCAGTACAGTCTAAAAGGTCAGAAACGACTTGTTTCTACTGCTTTGTATGTCTCTTGCTGAAATATAAGTACAATAATTCTGTTCCAATTCATTTATTTGAAAGTCAGCAAATTTTCAGTAGTAGCCTTCCGTGATATTTTGCATGTTGTTGTAAGTAAGTTGTTTTTAAGTCAGGTGTAACTTGGTGGTATGCAAAACAAATCTGACTCCTGCAAAGGGTACAGTAATCTGGAAAGGTTGAATGAAGCTCGTTTCAAGGCCTTAGATTACCTTAGCACCATGGACACTTATATTTCTTTTTTAAAAGGTACTTTATAAAGAAAGTTTGAGACACACTGGTATAGACTAAGCCTCTTATGTGGTGGTATCAGGCCTGCTGATGAGGCGGAAAAGGGGTAACTGTACTGGGGCCCTGCAGTTCTGTGGGTCCCAGTGTTCCCTGCAAACTGAGCGCTTGGACAGCCACCCAGGAGAGATTCAGGTGTTGCCCAGGTGATTAGCAGAGTGCCCCCAGCCACCCACAGTGGGCATCAGGTGTTTCTATTGGTGGCGCACATTGCACATGCTTTGGTGCTTATAACAAAACTTATCCTGCCCATGGAAGGAAAACACTAAAGGGAACGCTGATGGGCTGCTTTGAAATGCCACCAGAGTGCTGCTCCTCATGGTTCTGAGGGCTTGAGTGGGGTGTGGGGGGACATGCTGCAATCAGGGGGGTGCTAAGGGATAATTGCCTGAAGCCCTGTCCCTTCCACCCAAGGCCCCACCCTTTCTGGGGCACGAAGGTGCCCCCTCCCAATTCACTTGGGGGCCCCTGGTGGTTGTCAGCCACACTGGATGGTGCCAGAGACTCAGAGCCCATTTAATTTTGTTTAATGCATTTTAGTGTGAAAGTAACTTAGGCTTAAGAATGTGGGAGGAATGCCAGGGCAATTTTACTGGTCTCTGTCCTTCTAAGGACTGGAGCTCTGCTGAAAAGATGAAAGGAGACACAGCTGGCAAGCAGGGTGTGGTCTAAAGATACTTTTGTGTTCTCTGGAGAGACCCAGCCCCAATGGGGCATGTGCAAACTATGTCTGGGTTCTTTAGATATTAAATGCAATAAAACTCCTTTGTTTAACGCAGTTCAAGGTCCAGAAGTGTAATGGTCATATCGATGGAGCTGAACCCATGAACAATGGTGAGAAGCATTTAGAAAGTGTTTCTACTATAGCCAGAGCCCATAAAGGCATTACCAACTTGTACTGAATAGCAAATGTTGCTTTAGCAGACCTGTGTGATTGTGTCAACAGGCATGTTTGTTATAGCTTCACTTCCTGAAAATTCAGCACAGGTCAATTTGCAAATGTGGGTCTCTTTACATGCATTTTCTATTTACCGTGGGACTCATTCTGGCTCTCTAATCCAGAATGGGTTTTGTATCTGTTTCTTTATCAAACAGAGCATCACAAGACTGAGACCGACCCTTATGTGCCAAGCATAAAATCTTTTCCAGAAATTCAGAGGTGGTTTAAGAACAGGTGGGGCCCTGGGACAACACAGTCACAAGGGGCTCCCCTGGTATATTAAAATATTAATGTACAGTTGCACACCCAAATAACAAACTCTTTTATATAAAACACTGTTAAATATGTAAATGACATGCCATTTCTCTTGTTCCATTAAAGTGAATTTTTTAAACAAAACGGAATCGTGGAGCCTTGGGACTTTTGCCCTTTTGTTAATCCACTACTGCAGAACTTTAGAGAAAAGCATAAGCTTGTTGAAGAAATATTATGGCCAGTAATAAATCTAGCCATGATTTCCCATCTTGTGTTTGTTCCAGCACAAACTTTCAAAAGGCTCATCACACCTATTCAGATGTAGTGAAACATTTAACTTCCAGCATTTTGTGACATGTGGTCTGCTTCTCAGAAAAAGAGAAAGTCCCACCGCAAGCTGGCTTTGAAACTCTGGCATGCCTCTGTGGATGAGCCTTTCTCTTTTCTAAGAGACATACCACAGCACCAAACATGTTTCAGTCCCCGTGCATTTTTATAAGATCTTGCCATCTGTGTGGTCTCATTCTTCGTGTTTTGACAGAGTTCAATAACATGAAGGCTAAGTTATGATAGTAACTTGCATTGAATTATACTGGGATAACTTAAAATAAGAACATTATTCAGACTACATCTGCCCCAGGTTAATAAATAATGCTCCACAGCATATGGCGAAATGTACTCCATTATTGTTTTATAGACCCATTATCTTCTAGAGACTGCCACAAATTCAGATGTTATCCTCAGTGTTAGGTTTATATTTATATCTCCAGGTTAGCTGAAAGATGTATGAAATCACACATAGGCTGAAAGATCCCTACTGATTACACATCTGAGGAGTGTCCTATGTGTGGCTTAGTCTAGCAAGTACTAGGACAAAATTTACCTTGTGCTCAGGAAATGTATCACAGTTATACTTCTTTTTGCCAGGAATGTGTGAATAACTGAAGCACAAGGATGAACTGTGCTACCTCCGGGGATGAGGAAGGAGATAGAAAGGCAGTCTCAGATGTAAAAAATCTTAAAGTAAGTTTTCATGAACTCCTGTATTTCAGCTCTTGATTCTGTTTAAAAAAAAACAATTACAGGGGAGCAGGAGCTGTTTTCATGGCATTTGTAACCCATCTAAAACTATGATTACACTAGTTCTTCTAAAAACAGAAATTCTGATTTTTATGAGATTTTATATACTGGGCCAAAGATGATTAGATTTAAAATGCAATAGTATGAGATTCTTAATACTAGATCAACCTAGTCTGCCAATCACGGCTATACTTGAGCACCTATTAAAGATAAAACAGTCATTTATGTAAGTCACTACTGAATGGGTACATTTTTTCGTACCAAATTAAAACACTTGATTGGGGTGTCATAACTATGCTTTTTTATTGTGGAATCAAAAGAAGATATATAATAAATACAAGCAAATACAGAAATACAAGGGAAAGGAATACGCTATCCGGTCAAGAAAGAATTAGACTTATAACCAGTGTTTTTTATCCTGAATACTTCTTTACATTTTCCACAGTGCTGTGTCTGTGTCTCCCAACCCAATAAATAAGCTGCATTTTAATTAATTATAAGACTTCCCTTCCAGGCAATTGTGTATCTATGCATCACTGTGTGTAACTATAGAGATTCCTGATGCACTGTTGTCTAGTGCCGCAGAGAAGCCAGGTAAAATTAAATTTGGTCATACAACATC
This sequence comes from Carettochelys insculpta, assembly GCF_033958435.1. Taxonomy (NCBI): domain Eukaryota; kingdom Metazoa; phylum Chordata; order Testudines; family Carettochelyidae; genus Carettochelys; species Carettochelys insculpta. The sequence continues at coordinate 97,892,296 of NC_134139.1, forward strand.
ACAAGCATAGCAATGAGAGCATAATGTAAAGAAAGAATGTTACCATATCTCCATGTGCAAGTGCCAGACTGCACCTATAAGATTATTGCTTATTTCACTTTATTTGCTGTCGAAATCAAGTGGGAGAGTGGAGTTTTGAATATTATTGAAGGAAGTTGAAAGTAGTATAAATGTTCAGATCTGGGAACTTTCAAATAAGGGAATAACTTACAAATAATAAGACCCTTTGGTCTCAAATGACAGCTCTATTATTAAAGGGACCGATCCAACTGACCCACAACGGCTGACCCAAAAATGATCTATGGAGTTCTTGTGTTACCAAGGCAATTTTTGTGCATGATGGGGTGGAGGGTGTGCAGAATTTTCCTCCTTCTAATTTCAGTAGGATACCTCACTTGGTATCAGCTCCAAAAGTAAAGGTCTTGCCCAAGAAAAATACTTCCTCATCTGCCTCACTTCTCAGATTCCCTCAGAAATAAACCTGTGGGACACTACTTAGCGACATAAGTCACACTCTGTTACAAGTAAGTTGCAAATAATTGCAGCTGTTGTGCTACTGCCTACTTTGCAAATGCATTACTAAGGTCAGCCCAAGGCATGGGCGGCAGGTATAACAGGTGAGAAGTGGCTTTGCCTTTTGTGGAGCTGCCGTGGCTGCTGGACTCCCCCCTCCATTTACAAGGTTGCAGTTGCCCCGTGCAGCTTCCAGGATGGCTGAGGTGATGGTATGCACTGGTCAGCTTTCTGGGTTCCTTACTAACCTCCCTGAAGGAAACAAACCAGCAGTCATGTAGCACTTAAAGACTAACAAAATAATTGATTAGGTGATGAGCTTTTCGGGGACAGACCCACTTCTTCAGATCTACAGCATTTCAAGGAAGATGAGTAGCAAATACTGACTCCTCTGCTGCCCTGGAAACCTGCAAGCGGCATTGCAAAAGTGTCTTACAGACCAGCAATGCTTTTCCTTAGTGCAGCCTAGGGCCTGGGGAAGGAAGGCTCAGCTGCAGCTGGATCAGGACTCCTCCAGGGAGGTTGGGAGGGATTTAAGGCTTTGGTTTGTGGCAGAAAATCCCAGGGCTCTGACTTGGGCAGGGGATCTTGGGGCTTTGGTTGTGGGAAAGGGAAGCAGGGTGGAAGGGGCAGAGTTGGGGCTAGCCTCCATCCATGAACAAAGGGAACTAATTATGCTACTTACTGATCTGTTGGCCTTTCTTGTGGAATATAAAGGTTAATAGGAGGCATAGTCCTCTGTGGCGGAGCTATTGAATGGAAGACAGAAGAGAGCTGGAGAGTGCCAGAGAGAAAGGCAAAAGATGGAAAACCAGGACAGTGCCTGCAGATAGAAAAGAGCTGCTCAGATAAAAAGGAGTTTAGTGTGCTGTGGACATGATCAAATAAAAACCTTCACAGTGTGTAAGAGGAATAGGAAAAAGGTAAGGATGAGAGAAAAGAGACACAGATGAAATCCTTGAGTAACTGAAGTCAGTGATGAAACTTTCCTGTTGAGACCTTTTTGTTGTGGTGTAGAAGCAAGACCATCCTACACTGGGCAGTTAAATAAGCTTAGATCTGAAGAAATTTCCATGTGCAGCAGGGCCACAATTGTTTGTAGATGTGTGGATAATGCTTTAAAATCATTTGCCTGAGTAGCCTGGTAGTTGTGTGCAACCTTCACCTGATAAAGCAAGTCGAAAAGCTCAAGAGAAGCAAATAGCTGTGAGTGTGTCACGGCTGAGTTGTACCTACTATTCAGACATGTTCCACATTCAAAGGATGAGAGTCAAGAGCCTACTGGGAAACGATACTGGGAGATCAGAAGCCTTGTTTACATTTGAAAGCCACAATCTTATGAGATACAGAGTCCTCACTGCTGTACTTGTACTGGTGGAGAAGCTGGCTTGGTCCTGTGAAGGGAAGGGTTTTCTCTGCAGAGTGTAAACAGACCCTACACTTAAGAGCGTCAAGCAACCCAAAGGTCTAGCCTGCGATCAGGCCTGTCTGTGGAGAGGTACTTCATGCCTTTTGTCCTGAGGAGGAGAGGGGCGTGCAGTGATGCTGGTCTGCATGCTTCTTATAGCCCAACTTTGCCTTTCCCAGATTCTGTTTTACGTCTACCTGGGCCTGACAAATCCTCTGCACCAATTCTAAGGTGGTTTGCTTGGGCAAGGTGCAAGTAATTGTTGGTAATACTGTGGGGGGATTACACATAACTGGAAAATATGGGACTCTGACTCATACATGCATAATTTGTGTTTTTGTTGGCAAACTCCACATGTTACTCTAGGAAGTAAGTCCATGTCCAAAGTCTGGCAAAGACTACAGGTCTTATGGCATGGGGTCTGGACAGAGGCATAAGCATCACAGAAGGCAATGAACAGAGGGGCTCAATTTAGCAGCTGGTAGTGGGTCACTGGATGGAAGGTTGACACTTAACTAGTTCCTAACAGCCCCGTGGACCAGTGTGTTGGGACACATGATCCCTACTGTGTTGCTTATTGCTGACAGCTTTCTCCTATTACAAGAAGAGGGGTAGAAATAAATGTGACTTGACTATGCACTTGTTGGCACTTCTCGTATATTAAAGGAATTCCAACAGGGGATGTTAGACACCTTTGTGGCTACAGGACATTGGGTCTGCTAGCAAAGGTGTCTATAGAACATGGCAGAATTCAGCCCCCAGTTCATGCAACCCTGTCATATATTTCCCATTAGAAAAGGAGGAGGAAAGCTTTTTAAGTAATTTTTTCCTTGACTGATTCTTTAAACGTGTGGTTCACTCCAGGACTTAACTCCACTGGTTTAGTATTGTGGACAGTGAAACTAGAATTTAATTACATGAACAAAGAAAGTATACATGATTTAATTCTAGTTTCCACTTTTCCTGTATGAACGTTGCAATTTTCCTTTGCCATACGCAGGATAAGGGAAGTCCTTCAGATATTAAGTGGTGGCTCAGAACTTTTCTTTTTATTTATGTTACACAAGCCCAGCCAGAGTTTTGAGCATCGGTCCATAGACAGTATATATTTGACTTTTAGTGGATTTTACTGAATGCTAAATGTGTAAGAAGAGCAATAAACCACCTAGTTATAATTATTACCCTTCTCTATTTCTCTCTCCAGATGCACTAGATAGAACTATAGCCAATTCTAACACTGCAAATGCAAATCCAAAGCTAAGACAATACTGGACACAAATATATTGCTCAGATGTAATGAACAATCCTACCATATGGTCAGAACAGAATGTCATTGGATTATTAAGATTCAGACTGTATTAGTGTGTGTCTCAATCTATTTTTCATTTTAATTGTAATGGCCCTTTTGGAAAAACGTACTTCTCTGTCTCATGGGAGTTTTAAAAATTCTTTTTAATCAATATACTAGTGAGGACTGAATCACCCAACCAGGAATTCTGAATTGCCATCTTTGAAATGCATAGCGCACATATGATAGAAAAGGGTAAAGGGTCATGTGTTCAAATAAAACCATTAATGGTGTAATTTCAGTCATTCCTAACAATGCAAGCACATGTGCCACTGCTCAGGGACAGATATCTGGCACTCAGTCCTCCAATTAGCCTTGTGAAAATGCAAGATGCTTTTCCTGGCAAATATTGTAGCCAGAATACACTGAATACAGAATTTTAGAATGACAAGAGACAATTCTGCAGATAATATGGTACCGGAAAACACAAAGCAAACCATCTATTTGAAACTCTGGTACTTAACAAACAAAAGATCTACAGATGACATAAAAGAATGTGAGGCAGCACAAAGTGGACATAACAGGGGCCAGCATGACCACAGCCCATTATGAGACCCAATATTATCTCATTGTTTCCTGGTACTCCCTTTCCAGTCTATCTGCATCCATCTTTTTCTCTTGTTTTATACCTTATAAGCTCTTTTGAGCAGGGATTCTTTCTGTTTTGCTCAGACATCTCCTAATACAAGAGGATCCCGCTGCATGATCAAACCTCTGAAGTGCTGCTGTAATGTAACTAATACTTAATTGAGGGTTCAGGCGCATAAATCTTGTAATTCCCTTTTTTCTAAAAAAAAAATCAGTTTGTTCTTTAACTCTTTTCGTGTTATAATTTTTAACTTGTGTCCTTTTTATTGCTACCCTGTGTCCAGGATCCTTCTCCTTCATCCACCTCAGAGAGCTCATGTCACACTGACACTGCTTCCTGCATTGAGCATTAATAGAGTGTGTATGAAGACTAAGCATAGTTTATGGCCCTAAATGATAAGGCTGCAAAAGTGACACTTGAGGATCTTACTTCTATTAGTAGTTGCTTTCAGACTAAGTGTTTTCCAGTGGCTATACCTGCTGAAATAGAGTTGCCTTACAGTGTTTGCTATTACCGCGGTATATGAAACTTACCCACGTGCACTGATTTTCCAAATTGCAAAGCAGACCAACCTACCATTTCATATATGATGCAAGTGTCTGTACTGAACTGGCACAACAATAAAAATCTATATGAGGCACTAATTTATATAGGAACCCTTTGAAGGTAATTCAGAGGCTGTGGACTAAATTACAGTGTAGGGCCACAGAAAACACTTGACAAAATATCATAGGCATCTCAGGTTGTAACAATGTTACAGAGCACTGGATTGGAGTTTAATATCCATTTTATTATAGTGGTTACTTTAATGGACCCTATTAAATTGGACCAGATTCACCAACACTGTCCATTATACTATCCACTTTCAATTGATTATAGCTGTAACCACTCAGACTGACATTTCCCACACCTGGATGCATCAGGCTGATTTTTTCAAAAAAATTTGATCAGAACAGGGATCAGCAGTTTTCAAGGATGATAATGCAAAAATAGGTACAGGTTGAACCTTCTCCTCCAGCACCCTCGATACCTAACTGGTGCCAAACAAGAGAATTTGCCGGACCATGAGAGGTCAATATTGTCTAGCACATTACCAACACTTCCACTGCTTGCTGGGCTCTTAGAAGATAAGTGGTTGTCCAACTAACTAAAATCATGTTGGATTACACTTGCTGTCGAATGAGAGAGTTCAGGATTAGAGAGCTTCAACCTGGAGTTCTAATGATCCAAGAAATCTCTCTGTGGACAACTCATGAATTCCAGCTGGATTTTACAGACTATTCTTATGTCTTCTTATGTCTATACTATGTGTTGCCACAGACTTCTTGTGTTAACAGATAGGAGAGTGTTACTTATAGATCTACCTGTGAATTGGCTGGTCACTGAAGATTATCAGCATGCGAACAGCTGTTACTTGGGGAAAACTGGATCCTACGTAAGGTTAGTTTTCTCAAACTTCTCTGCATGGGGTTCTTCAGAGGAAAGGAATTTCCCCAGACGTATAATAAAACCAAGGTATTTGTGATGGGATTTTAAAAGCAGAGGGATTCGCAGAGACAAAAAGATGCCTTGGAAGGAGATGAACTGGGGATCATACTTTTGGGGCAGATGAATTCTTTTTAGCCGCAGGATCACCTGAGGAAGAAAGAAGCTGGCTGCAACGGAAAGGCACTATATGGCTCAGAAGAGAAGACATTTGTTTGTGGGGACTGGGTAGAGGGAATCGTGGAAAGAAAAATAAAGCAGAGAAGTTCATATTGGTGTTTAGATCTGTATATTTCTTGTGCGATCTACAGTAAAGAGCAAATTAAGTGAGTGGTAGACAACACAGCTTTGATCTATTTAATGTACCTTCTCTGCACACCTGCATATGACACATCATTTGAAAGTTTATTATGTCTATTTTGAGCTACGGAATAACATGGAGTTATCAAATGGTGATGTTACCATAGAAACAGGGATAAACTTCAACAGCATCAACAGGTTAAAATGACCAGTTTGAAATGCCACATTTGTTTCTGTTGGTTTTGTGGCGCTTTGTGTTATTTAAAGACGTACAATTGTATTTCTTTGTTACCTCATAAGAATGGCCATACAGGGTCAGACCCATGGCCCATCTAGCACAATATTTTGTACACCACAATATTTTCTCTTCTAATAGTGGACAATACTAGGTGCTTCAAAGGGAATAACCAGAATAGGTCAATTTTGAGTGATCCCTCCCTTGTCATCTAGTCCCAGCTTTTGGCATTGGAGATTTAGGGACATCTGGAGAATGTAGTTGCATCCCTGACCATCTTGGGAAATGGTCATGGACTGAGCTATCCTGAGAGGCCTCACAACAAGCTGCAGAGCAAAACAAAATGTAATAATAAATGCTACAGGTATCATTGAAATCAAAGAGCACTCGTGACCTTGGTAGTGAAGATCATTATCATCTTGTTCATCTCAAGAATAGTGTTCATGGTCTTAGCAGGTACACAGCTTTGTACAGGGAAGATTGTTCTGACTACAGACACAGACACATGTAGTTACCAATGATATAGGGAAGGACCTATAAGGAGAGGGCTCCAGGGAGAGCTGTCCCATCCATAGGATTGTTCGGGGCAGCTGCCCTGAGCCCCGCACTTTTGGGGGCACAATTAAGCTTAGGGTGGCTTTGGGAGTTACCAGGGCACCTGGTGTCAGCAGCAGGGTTTGGGCCTGCCACTGCGCTCACAGAGGTGGTGGGAGCCGCGGAATGCAGAGTGATCCAGAGTGATCTCTGAGAGGTGCAGCTGGGAGCTGGGCTTGGGGGAATAGATGAGCTGGGGCTGAGTTGCTCTGCTTCCCCCCCCCAGCAGTGAGTGCAGGGGGGCCTGACCCCTGCTGCTGCTACCACCTCCCCTACCCAGTCCTCTTGGTTGCATCGCTCAGGGGAGGCTCCATGGGGGAAGTGGTGGAATGGAGGTAGGAGGGGCAGAGCAGGGGTGTGAAAAGGTAGGATGGGGGTGGAGCAGAGGTGGGGCTTGGAGGAAGGGGGTGGATGCAGGGTGGGACAGAAGAGTCGTGGGGGGTATGATCTGGGGTAGAGGGGGTTTGTCCCGGGCCCCATGCCCCCCAGGGCACAGCCCTGGCTCTGTAGGAAACATTTTCTGGATTCATGGCTACTGCGATTGTCCCTTCCTTGCCAGACTTAAATTTGGTCATCTTGGCCACGTCAACACAGGTTTTCATGCCAGCTCTTGACTTGGCTGAAGATGCTACATGTCCCATCAGACTCAAATGAACTTCTCACAAACCTCACCATCTGTCTTTCACCAGACATCTGATGTTACAGGCAGTCTTGTAGATATGCTGGTAACCACCTCTGGCTGTGATTCAGAGTCAGGCAATTTTGCCATATGGCTTATGACATGGTTGGTGAGAGATGTGACACGCTATTATCCTTCTTCAATGCAGAAACAGGGTTTATGGACTTGTTTGTGAATTTTGTTTTAACTACTTCTTGTTAGGCCACTTCCTTTTCTCACAGCGTTTACATATGTATGCTAGGAAGCTGTGTAGTGTCATCTCCAACGTTGATACAGATCTCTGCATAAGTGTAACTGATTTAAAAACCTATTTTCAAGAATATTTCAAAGGCTGCTAGTACATGCAGAGACAATTACAGCTTAAAACCCTTCATCAGGCAGACTAGATGCTACACTGTATGTACAAAACCTTATAATGCATTACATTAAGAATTCACACATATTTCTCTCGCTCACTGGGCAGTACAAATTATGGGTGCACAATCAATTTCTGTTAATGCACAACTTCAGTATGAGACTGATGTGATCAGCAAATATCAATTGACAACACAGGGGGCTATTATAATTGCCAGTGGGATACTTTGACCATTAAGAATATGCAACGTGAAAACATTGCATCTTAGTATACTGCAAAATGTTGACATTCACAATTTCTACCATATGCTACACAGCTTTGTCATTTCTGGGGGGAAGTATCTGCTGATACAAAATGCATAACATTTTTAATACATTGTCAATTTCACCAACAACCACCGTATGAAAGGTGTTGAAATGAACTAAAACAGCAAAAACTTCAGTCATAATCAGCAGTGTTGCTGGAACTGTGCAAAAAATGACTCTCATTTTGAGCACCTCGTTGTTTCACCTCCCCTGCAGACTTATGACATCGTTATACGTCATCTAAATGTACATAAAATAAGTTTTCAAACTATATATGATATGGGTGTGCATAGGGTGGGTATATTTAACTCTGAAAATATGGCCCTTTTTGGAGATTTTCCATGTGCCTAAGTGGTTTGGGAACCTTTGGCACAGTCTGCATACTATGTGTATTAACTATCAAGTGTTTCTAGAAAGGTGAACTGTACATCACAGTGCCTTAAAAGGCTGAACATCTGGAAAAGCGTGTCTGGGGAAGCCAGCATTGGTCAGGGGTCCTAAGCAGGTGGCTCACATGTACTGTGGTAAGAAGGTGCTTGATGGAGGATCTACATGCTGACAGTCTGTATAGAATATAATCAACATCAGAGAGAGTCCCAGGGCTTTGCTCAGATTCAGGAAAATTAAAAATCCACAGTGTTGGGACCCAAACAGAGTAGCAGTCTGTCCATCAGAGGGAGTAGTCTCCCTGCCCTGGGCCCCATTACATCCTGGCCCTGAGAAGTTTCTCCATTAGAAGACTGAATCTGTTTCTGCCGAAAGTTTACATTTTTGATTAATTGGCATTTTCTGAAGATGCTTCTTCATTTGAATGGAAATATTCCATCCAACAACTCTTGAACTTCAGCAAGAGTCAATAGGCTTAACTTAGCCAGTGAGTGACAGATGTCATCTTCTCCAGACCCCTTGCTGTAACTCCCCTGAAGCAGGCAGCTCTGCTGAAATTAGCAAAGGCAATAAATAGGCCTATTTTCATGGGGAAGCTGAAGATGATCATTATTATGCAGTTTGCCCTGGAGAGAACAATTTTTGTGACATCTGGTTGTCGGTGATGTTTTCCTCTACTTGGTGAGGAAACCTCGGTTTAATCCGGTTTATATCAGTTTTATTCACTGCTGTAAATTATAACTGGTTTTACACCCACAGAAGTGTGTCCAAAGGCAAATGTGATTCAATTTACGTAAATTGTTTTAAAGTAAATTTAAATTAAACTGATGTAAATTCTGTGTGTGGACAAACGCTAAGGGACCTGGAACTGACTGGGTTAGTAGCAGGAAGAGCCAATGAGAAAACAAACAAACAAACAAAAAATGGAATGCTGAAAACAAATGGGAAAGAGAGGTACAAGTAAACAAGATGAAAGACAGTGGAAAGGAACTGATATAAAGGTCACTTTAAAAGAGTGCTGCTTACTGTTTATAAGCAGTAAGAATGGCCTACCAAAAAGGCATTTATAGCATCAAGAAGTGGAGTACCATGACCAACAGAAAGCATCTGCACACCATAGCAAAGGAAGGAAAGCTGAAAATAATCCCAACACTGGGAAGACAAAGAAGAGCTGGAAGGAAGCCAGGGTGCAGTTGCTTTGCGTGTTCAATCTGCTCATTAAATAGGCTTCTAGTCTGCATTTATATTTCAAACATTTCACATTCAAGCTAGATTTCAGATTCACAGCCTCCTATAAATTCAGCATCCTCCCTCCTTGACTTCATCAGTGGCAGTCCTGATGTCTGCCTACATCTGCTCCCCACCAATCCTGCAGACTTTGCAAGTGGATGCTATTGGAACTTTGAGAGTCATCCAAAATCCCAAAGCTGCCATCTGTGATGCCTTATCATTACACTATCAAGTCCTCCTTGTATGCAAAACTACTGTGTCCTATTGAGTCTAATATTGAGTCTGTTCTGGTATGGCTATGGTCTGAAGAAGTGGGTCTGTCCCATGAAAGCTCACCTAATAAATGATGTTGCTAGTCTTTAAATGCTACTTGACTGCTTTTTGTTTTGATATTGTGTCCTGTATTTGGAGATAGACAGTCTGCAGAAGTTTCTCTTTCTGCAAGCAAGCCTGTAATGCTCCCACTTCTGTGCTAAAATAAACAAAGCAGACAATCAAGAGGTTGATTTCTGGCATGTAAAAAGATCCAGAAACCTGACTACACACAAAATACAGAAGGCATATTAACTGACTAATGAACATTCAGTTCAGAACACAGTTTAAATGTGCTATAAGGACTTTTTGTTCTATATAACTAAACACATGCTGAGTCGAGAAGAACTAAATGTCAAGACACTTATTAAAACATATGCAACAAACAAAACTGGTGGAATTTAGCTGAGTTTTCTATCATTTTTGTAAGGAACAATTGCAGTTCAAAAACAATTTTCTAATAAGGGGAAATGTTCTTGTATTATAAGCTTTGCTCTAATTTTACTTTATAAACTCTGAATATAATTCTGTTCAACCTGTAAATTCCATCTTCATCCTTGAAAGCTATAAAGCAACAACAGATTTAAAGAGTCTATTCTATTAAGCTAAAAGAAAAGTCAGCTAAGCACAGAAAAGAAAAAAAATTGTCAGGCTTGTTTATGGTGCAAAACAGATAATATCCCTCTTCCGGCAGCTTGAGCCAAAGATTAGATTTATCCCAGCTTTAACATAGAAGGAGCTAACAAATGAAATACACTGTTTCCTTGGAGAAATTTAAGGATCAGTGAAAGCTGGATTGCCAGATCTGCCTTTCTTCTAGGAACACAAATCTATGATTTACAATGGTCAGTATTTTGAAACATCTCTCGTCTGGCACGATGGGGACCTGACAGGTGCTGAGAAAGAGAATTTGCTGGATCACGGGACGTCAATATCATCTAGCACATTACCAACACTTCCACTACTTACTGGGCTCTTAGAAGACATTTGGGGTAAATTACAGCTAAATAACATCACAGAACACTGACAACCAGGACTGGTTGCTGTAAACAAACTTTATGAGACTATGTGAAACTTGGCCACACACATGATAAGTGGTCATCTGCCTATATGTAATCATGTCAGATTATGGATGTTGCTGAGCAAAGTTCATCCTGTACTATTTTGCAATCCAGAACACATTTCCGTCAAAGATGGTCTCTCAAAAATTGACTGCTATTCATCGTTCTTTCTTTGCAGCTGCTTACTTTGATATGTGTACTTGTTTTGATTCTTCCTTGACTTATTTGTTTATTCCCACTGTTTGTGCTTATCCTTTATTCCAGCCCCTGCCTTCTGATCAATTAAAGAGTAATGATGTAGTATGAAAGCAACACTGATCACAGCAACGGTGTTCTGTCCTCTTAGTTGTATCTTCCTTGCATAACAGGGGCTACGTCTACACGTGAAGCCTACATCGAAGTAGCCTATTTCGATGTGGCGACATCGAAATAGGCTATTTCGATGAATAACGTCTATACGTCCTCCAGGGCTGGCAACGTCGATGTTCAACATCGACGTTGCGCAGCACCACATCGAAATAGGCACAGCGAGGGAACGTCTACACGCCACAGTAGCACACATCGAAATAAGGATGCCAGGCACAGCTGCAGACAGGGTCACAGGGCGGACTCAACAGCCAGCCGCTCCCTTAAAGGGCCCCTCCCAGACACACTTGCACTAAACAGCACAAGATACGCAGAGCCGACAATGAGTTGCAGACCCTGTGCATGCAACATGAATCCCCCGCTGCAGCAGCAGCAGCCAGAAGCCCTGGGCTAAGGGCTGCTGCACACGGTGACCATAGAGCCCCGCACGGGCTGGAGAGACAGCGTCTCTCAACCCCCCAGCTGATGGCTGCCATGGAGGACCCCACAATTTCGACGTTGCAGGACGCGGATCGTCTACACGGTCCCTACTTCGACATTGAACGTCGAAGTAGGGCGCTATTCCGATCCCCTCATGAAGTTAGCGACTTCGATGTCTCACCGCCTAACGTCGAAGTTAACTTCGAAATAGCGCCCGACGCATGTAGCCGCGACAGGCGCTATTTCGAAGTTAGTGCCGCTACTTTGAAGTAGCGTGCACGTGTAGACACAGCTAGGGAGATATGAAAATGGTTCCTGGGCAAAGTGACGTGAAACCTATATGAAAGAACTTCAACAACCCTATTGACTGTTCAGCATAGACAAATGGATTGAACTTAATTTAATTCCGATGCTATCAAACAGCCCTGAAATGTGGACACTACCTTCTCTGGTTCCTTAAAAAAAATTGATCACTACTCTGGCAACAGGATCTAAGCTTGTTTCTAGTACTGTGATTCTTCTGTATAAAATTATGTACTATTAAAGAAACAGAAAAATAAAGGGTGCTAGTCAGTGGGGATGACAATGGGCCCCAGGGCAAGGTGGGAGGCCGCCCCCACCGCCCCAGCCATGCAAAGTGGCACTGCCATGGCAGTTCTAAGGGACCCAGAGCTCAAGCTGCTGCCAGTGCTCTGGGCCCCTTTGAAATGCCAGGCTCCTATGCAACTGCCTCCTTTGCTCTCCCTGCCCCATTGTCAGGCAGGATGCCAGCGTTCAGACAGTTGCTCACAAGGTCATTGCTTGAAATAACACTTGTCTCTCTCTCTCTCTCTCTCTCTCCTGTAGCTCAGTTATTTTCCATTATTAGTGAGAAGAATATATTCAAGCAGGTTACAGACACAGACCTGTCATCATGATCTCTCAATCCTTGTGACTCCTTGAGGCAAACCCTAGCACTGGGAACAAGGACTACTCAGACTAGCAGTGCCAATCATTAAAAAAAATATTGCTCTCAAGCCAACCAATTTAATAAAGAACACACAATACGGATGGGTGCAGTTTGATGACAGTCATGAACAGAATTCACAAAAGGCTGCTCTGCGGATGAATGAAAGACCCTGTACTTTCATATATGGACTCCAGTGGCCATTTGATGGGTGTGATCGATAATGAGTCACCCACAATTTCTGGTCCACTCTTCTCATACACTTGCACTTCATTTTGGGCAATAAGGCAGTGCACTTCAAAGGGGTATGTGAGACTCAAGCCACATGCACCAAAAGGTGACAAGCTGGAAGTGGCCACGCTGGTTACCTGTGCCAAAGTGGGATTACCTACAAAACTACCTTCAAAATGTCAGGGAGAACCTGAGATGGTGGATGACTATTTCAGAGGCACCCCACTCTTAACCTCGTTACCACAGACAAGATGAAATAGGCTTACATACCTTATTACAAACGCAACAATGTACTTTAGGTCAAAAGAGAACAGGAGAAAGAGACAGAGAGACGTGGATATACACCACAACCAGTTACTCACTTTGGATTTCCAGCACCTGGTTTCTTTCTTCGGAATATGCTGAGGAACGTGTTGGACCTACAAGGAGCCTTGCCATCCCCAACGTGCATACGCACCACATCTGAGGTGGTGAAGGCACTGCGGACATTCCTCTCGGGTTTAGCAATGATGATGTACATCTTGGGAGTGAACATGCACCCCAGGGCCACTGTCACACTGAGGCTCACTGCAAAGCAGGTGGTGATAATCTTGTAGTTGCTCCCGAAATAAATAGGCACAAAGGCCAGCCAGATGATACAGGTAGTGTACATGGTGAAGGCAATGTACTTGGCTTCATTAAAATTAGCGGGTACATTGCGAGTCTTGAAGGCATAATAAGTGCAGCTCATAATGAGGAGTCCATTGTAGCCCACTGGAGCCACCACACCCAGGTTGCTGGTGTTGCAGATCAGGAAGACTTCCTTGATGCTGGGATAGGAGAGAATAGGCATAGGGGGCTCCATGATGATTAGGGTGACCACCAGCGTCAGCTGCACGCTGATCAAAATGGAGGCGATGACCACCTGTGCCCAAGCACTCATGAACCGTGGTTTGCGGGTGCAAATCTTCTTCTTGCTCCCCGCCAGGATGCGTGCAATGCGGTTGGTTTTGGTCACAAGGGCAGAATAGCACATGGCGGAGGAGAGGCCCACCAGGAGGCGCTGGAGGTAGCAGGAAGTGGTGGTGGGCTTAGCTATAAGGGTGAAGGGGCAGATATAACCCAGAAAGATGCCAGCAAGTATAATGTAGCACAGCTCCCGGCTGGAGGATTTGACAACAGGGGTGTCCCTGTAGAGCACAAAGATAAGGGTGACAAACATGGTGACCAGAATCCCAAGGCAGGAGAAGACCACAGCCACAATAGACTCTATATTGCTCCACTGGAGATACTTTACAGTGATGGGTTGACAGCCTGCGGTATACAGAAAAGAAACAAAGAGTTAGAAGACCATCTGCTAGAAGGGTAAACTGCTTTTCTGGATCCCAAACAAGAGTACAAACATCAGTGCAGGCTGGTGTGTCATGGATTATTATACTTGTTTTACAGACTGAACTGACACACAGAAAGGTTAAGATTAAATACATTAAGCAGCTGCCAACAATTTGGGGTGCCTTTATTGCACTGGGCACCCAAAACCAGAAACTTCTGAATGCGTGAAGTTTTTACAATTTTTGTTTAAGTGACTTCCCAAGGAGGACTGACCAATTCAGAGGCAGAGTTGTGAAAGAAAACCCAATAAACCTTGCTGCTAAGCTCAGCAGCTTCTCCCTGACACTTATAACAGTGAAATGATGGTTATCAATTGCTGTGAGCAGGGACTGGAACACCTCATGGGGTACCCAAGGATTTCAAACTTTGCAAACTATTTTGTATGTTTGGAAAACCAATATAGGTTAAACTTTTGTATTTTTCAAGGGGTTATTTCACAGGATTATATAAAAAAATGAAGAAAAATACTTTCTTTCTTTTTTTTTTTAAATAAAAGTAAGCCTATATATATGGGTTAGAAACAAAACCAAAAGCTAGACTGGAACAACTGAATACCCCTTTATGATAGACTGGTAACTGTGGGTGCACATGTGTGTGTCTGTACATGCATATTTTCACTAAAATGTTTCTGCCTTATTGCTTCTTTACAGTACCTGTATTCTCTTTGCCAGATCTCTGCTCCACTTGTCCCTCTATTTTCATTCATTTTTTTCTCTTTATACTCCTTCACACAATCTTCTATAAGATAACATGAATTCAATGGCATTAAGGTCAAATCCACAAAGTATTGTGTATTTGAAAATGGGTATCACCTATTCCTAGCAAAATACAAGTAGCTGTAAGGAGTGGGGCTTGCTTTGGATAAGATTTTCACAAGCCAAAGTTGAAGGCAACTTTATGGCTACTGACCTTGCTGCCTTCTAGGTGGTACTACCATATAAATTATACACTAAAATCTAGAACTAAATACGAAGAATGTTAAGTCTGCAAAGTCAAACACTCAAAAGACAGGAAGTGCCAGAAATACAGCAGGCAACCTTTATTTTGGCAACCTAACCTCTCTACCCTGTTTCCTCCAGTCTCAGCTCCACTGCCCAATAGCCTTTGCCTGCCTATCCCCTCAGAACTGGACTCAGATCTGAGTCCAGCCCCCAGGTCCCCTGTCCATTCCAGGCTTTCTTGGTCCCAGTCCCTAATCATTCCTTCAAGCTTTACAAAGAATCATAGAAGATCAGAGTTGGAAGAGCTGTCAGGAGGTCACCTAGTCCACCCCTCTGACCAAAGCAGGACCAATCCCAACTAAATCATTCCAGGAACATCACTCCATGCAACCTGGCTCCTCACCCTAACCCTACTTGCACCCTGACCTTCTCATCTAAGTTGTGCTCTCACCCCATGACCCAGCCTCTTACACCTGTACTATCAAAGCTGAGCTGTTTCTCTTTCTCCTCTTTGCCTGGGAAGCTGCAAAGGAAACACTGAGAGTGCAGAAGAGATGCCAGGCTTGCTGCTCTCAGTTTGGGTGTCTAGCACCACACTGGCCCTTAGGTGTTATGAGGAGCAAGTGTCAGAAAAAGTCCTCAATGCCTGAATCCCTGGAATGGAGCATGTTGGGTACAGACAGAGACTTCTGAGAGGCCTCTCCTGAGCAGGCACACACTGAGACTTTCAGAGACTCATAACATGGCCAAACTTAGGTGAATGGGAAAAGGTATCGGGTGTGACTGCTACCAGATTTTTAAGTCCCTGCTCTGGAGTGTGGAAGGTCTCAGTGAAATACATGTAAGAATTTTTAACATGGCCATGCTGACATATTTTCCTTAAACTTGTTCTGAGAAACGGCTGAATCACGTTTATTAAAATTTTCAAACATACCAACCAAAACCAAAAATCATTCCATCTGAGGCAGTCATGTATCATGGACCATTTCAACCTGACCGGCAAAATGTATAAGGAAATGAAAAGAGGATCTTGTAAAAGGAAGCATTGGGAAGCCTTAACTTAGATGGCAATATCTGCACTGCCTAATACAACAGCAATGCTAATTTTTTGCAGCTGAAGGAGCTGCTTTAAAGAAAAGAACAACTGTAATCAGAGCTCTTGTGGTGAGGTGAGAAGCAGTTCTCGTGTTCAGGATGAAGTAGAGTTGAAAATAAATTTTTTAATTAGACCCGATAGCCTGTTGCCAATAGCCATCATAGCACTGAGAAACAGAATCGGCTACCATTTTGCTTGCAAAATAGATTAATAATTAGAAGTAACTGAGCATTCTGAATAATAATATTAAACAAAATTTCTTTCTTGATTGGTATGCCAGTATTGCAGGACTGTTATGGGTACTAGAAGAGCCTCCACAGGCATTGTAGACAATGCCTCAGCTCCGATTCAATAAGGCTACGTCTACACGTGCAGCCAACATCGAAATAGTCTATTTCGATGCATAACGTCTACACGTCCTCCAGGGCCAGCAACGTTGATGTTCAACTTCGACGTTGCTCAGCCCAACATCGAAATAGGCGCAGCGAGGGAACGTCTACACGTCAAAGTAGCACACATCGAAATAGGGATGCCAGGCACAGCTGCAGACAGGGTCACAGGGCGGACTCAACAGCAAGCCGCTCCCTTAAAGGGCCCCTCCCAGACACAGTTGCACTAAACAACACAAGATCCACAGAGCTGACAACTGGTTGCAGACCCTGTGCCTGCAGCATAGATCCCCAGCTGCCGCAGAAGCAGCCAGAAGCCCTGGGCTAAGGGCTGCTGCCCACGGTGACCATAGAGCCCCGCAGGGGCTGGAGAGAGAGCATCTCTCAACCCCCCAGCTGATGGCCACCATGGAGGACCCGGCAATTTCGACGTTGCGGGACGCGGATCGTCTACACAGTCCCTACTTCGACGTTGAACGTCGAAGTAGGGCGCTATTCCTATCTCCTCATGAGGTTAGCGACTTCGACGTCTCGCCGCCTAACGTTGAAGTTAACTTCGAAATAGCGCCCGACGCGTGTAGACGCGACGGATGCTATTTCGAAGTTGGTGCCGCTACTTCGAAGTAGCGTGCACATGTAGACGCAGCTTAAAGTATTTAAACACCCTTTTAGCTTTAAGTGTGTGTGTAAGATATAGACGTGTTTCAGTACATTGGTGCAATTTCTGTGTGAAGACAAGCCTGAAGGCCACAACTCTGTGGTTTGATTACATTCCACAACACCCATCCCCAGTCATGAGTTGCTGTAGTGATTTAACACATACCTGAACGAGAAAGACATGGGGATAGGGAAGCAGTGTAAAGCAAGGCAAAGGCTGACCAAAAAGCTGCACATTAAATTGAAAGTTTGCAAGCTTAAAAAAAATCCAGTAGAGAAATTACCAACAGAAGTTTATGGAGTTAATTTACTGTGCATGATAAAAACCATTTGGTTAGTTTAATAGATTTTAAAATTTTTTTAAATGTTATTCATATTATCAGACCAAAAATACACTCCAAAGGTGTTCCCTGTGATCATTAGTACTTGTCTTACACAACCAAAGTCATAAGATCTTTATAGCAGATCCTGTAATGGCCCTATAAAACCACTTGTCCTGTCTTGTTTTATTGCTTAATTAAAGCAAGAAAAAACTGGATGTTCTAGCTCTGACATTTGTTTCCTTTCCATAAATTCTGATAAAATAAACGACATCACTAGTTAAAAGAAGGTTTCTGGCAAGAGACCCCAAAATATTTATTTTAATTAATTTCAGAAAAATATGGTTTATATCTTTCATACTGAGAAATTCTCCCTGTCCTATGACTCCTCTTTTTCCTGAGCAAATTTGCAAGTGAGGAGATTTGCAGTGAACCATTTGACAGTTTTTTTTTAAAACAATACCAGACTTATTCAGACTTTGAAGTGGGATAATGGAAACCTTGAAAAATGTGCCCAAGCAAATAATATACTTAACATCTTGAGTATTTTAAAAGAAAACAGTGGATTCAAGAACATCCTTTTGTCATAGTAACAGAGAGGGAGCCGTGCTAGTCTATACACTATCAAAACAAAAAGCAGTCAAGTAGCACTTTAAAGACTAGAAAAATAGTTTATTAGGTGAGCTTTCGTGGAACAGACCCACTTCTTCAGACCATAGCCAGACCAGAACAGACTCAATGTTTAAGACACAGAGAACCAAAAACAGTAAGCAAGGAGGACAAATCAGAAAAATATAATCAAGGTGAGCAAATCAGAGAGTGAGGGGGTGGGGGGGAAGATCAAGAATTAGATTGAGCCAAGTATGCAGATGAGCTCCTATAGTGACTCAGAGTTCCCATCATGATTTAAACCATGTGTTAATGTGCCGAATTTGAATATAAATGTCAGCTCGTCCACTTCTCTTTCTAAAACGGAGCGATAATTTCTCTTCAGTAACACATATACCTTGAGGTCATTGACAGAATGCCCCATTCCATTAAAATGTTGACTAACTGGTTTGTGGATCCGGAGTGTTTTGATGTCTGTTTTGTGCCCGTTGACCCTTTGTCTAAGGGAGTTAGAAGTCTGTCCAATATACAAAGCATCTGGGCATTGTTGGCACATGATGGCATATATGATGTTAGTAGAGGAGCATGAGGAAGTGCCCGTGATTCTGTGAGTAACCTGGTTAGGTCCAGTGATGGTATTTCCAGAGAAGATATGTGGACAAAGCTGGCAGCGGGCTTTGTTGCAGGGAAAGGTTCCAGGACTGGTGTTCCTGGGGTATAGACTGTGGCTGTTAGTAAGGATCCTCATGAGGTTGGGAGGTTGTCTGTAGGAGAGAACAGGCATGTCACCCAGGGCCTTCTGGAGTGTAGCATCCTGATTAAGAATAGGTTGTAGGTCTTTAATAATTCGTTGCAGTGGTCTGAGTTGGGGGCTGTAGATGATGACCAGTGGTGTTCTGTTCTTGGCTTTTTTGGGCCGATCTTGGAGTAGCTGGTCCCTGGGTACGTGTCTGGCCCTGTCGATTTGTTTTTTTACTTCTCCTGGTGGGTAATTCAGGTTTATGAATATTTGGTAAAGTTCTTGTAGTTTTTGGTCTCTGTCAGTAGGATCAGAGCAAATGCGATTGTACCTAAGAGCTTGACTGTAAACAATGGATCTAGTCACATGTGCAGGATGGAAACTGGAAGGGTGTAGATAAGTATAGCGATCAGTAGGTTTTCGGTACAGTGTGGTGCTGATCAGGCCATCCTTGATTAGTACTGTAGTGTCCATGAAATGTATCTCTTGCATGTTGTAATCGAGGCATAAGTTGATGGTGGGGTGTAGATTGTTAAAGTCTCTGTGGAATTCCTCTAGAGCCTCTGTACCATGGGTCCAAATCATAAAGATGTCATCAATGTATCTTAAGTAGAGGAGTGGTAATAGGGGACGAGAGCTGAGGAATCATTGTTCCAGGTCAGCCATAAATATATTAGCATATTGTGGGGCCATGTGAGTGCCCATAGCAGTTCCACTAATCAGGAGGTATAAATTGTCCCCAGAATGGAAATGATTGTGTGTGAGAACAAAGTTACAGAGGTCAGACACCAGATTGGCTGTGGTGGCATCAGGGATGGTGTTCCTGATTGCTTGTAATCCATCTTTATGTGGAATATTAGTGTATAGAGCCTCTACATCCATTGCGGCAAGGATGGCATTATCAGGAACTTTTCCGATGTTTTGTAATTTCCTCAGGAAGTCGGTGTATCTCGGATATAGCTGGGAGCGTTGGTGGCGTAGGGTTTGAGGAGGGAGTCCACGTAACTGGATAGTCCGGTGGTAAGGGTGCCAATACCTGAAATGATAGGGCGTCCAGGGTTTCCAGGTTTGTGGATTTTGGGAAGTAAATAGAATAATCCAGGCTGCGGCTCAGATGGTGTGTCTGAGTTAATGAGGTCCCGAGTAGCAGCAGGGAGTTCCTTCAGTAGTTGTTGTAATTTCCTTTGGAATTCCAAAGTGGGATCAGCGGAGAGAGGTCTGAAAAATGTGGTGTTGGAGAGTTGTCTGGCTGCCTCCTGTTCATAGTCTGACTTATTCAGGATGACAACAGCACCCCCTTTGTCAGCTGGTTTGATTATGATGTCTTGGTTATTTTTGAGACTCTGGACAGCATAGTGTTCAGCATAGTTGAGATTGTGTCTCATTTGGCATTGTTTGTGTATAATGTCCGACTGAGCATGGTTGCGGAAGCACTGTAAGTAGAAGTCCAGACTTTCACTACGACCCTGAGTGGGAGTCCACATAGAGTTCTTCTTCTTTTGTTGTTGGTGGGGGGCGTTGAGAGAGTCAGACTGTTGTTCACAGGTGTGCTGGAAAAATTCCTTTAGACGGAGGCGGCGAAAGAAGGCTTCAAGGTCCCCACAGAATTGTATTAAGTTCGTGGGGGAAGAAGGGCAGAAGGAAAGACCCCAGGATAAGAGAGACTCCTCTGCTGGGCTGAGTTGGTAGTTTGAAAGGTTAACAATGTTGTTGGTCGAGCTACTGTTATTGTGGTTGAAGTATCCTGAGGAATGAAGTAATGAAGAAAATTTATTCTCTTTTCTTTTTTGCAGAAAGAGGAAGTGTGTTTTATAAATATCATGTCTGGCACTGGTAAAGTTTCGCACTGTGGGGTCTTGTGTGGATGCCTGTTCGTTGATGATAATTTCAAGTTCAGAGAGTTCATTTTTGATCATCTTTTGTTTATTGTAAAGGATTTTGATCAAGTGGTTCCTCAGTTTCTTAGAAAGCGTGTTGCATAGATGTTCACTGTAGTCAGTGTAGTATGTTGATTGTAATGGGTTTTTCACTGCCAGTCCCAAGGGTATAATGTCCATTTTCTTGCATTTGGAGAGAGAGATGATGTCTGTCTGGATCTGGGTGAGTTTTTTCATGTAGTTGATGGATCTCCATTCCAAACGGCTAAATGTAGTGCCTTGCATGTTGAATAGTAACAGAGAGTAAGCCGTGCTAGTCTATACACTATCAAAACAAAAAGCAGTAAAGTAGCACTTTAAAGACTAGCAAAATAGTTTATGTGGTGAGCTTTCATGGGACAGACCCACTTCTTCAGACCATAGCCAGACCAGAATTTATATTCAAATTCGGCACATTAACACATGGTTTAAATCATGATGGGAACTTTCTGAGTCACTATAGGGGCTCGTCTGCATACTTGGCTCAATCTAATTCTTGATCTTACCCCCCCCCCCACTCTCTGATTTGCTCACCTTGATTATCTTTTTCTGATTTGTCCTCCTTGCTTACTGTTTTTGGTTCTATGTGTCTTAAACATTGAGTCTGTTCTGGTCTGGCTATGGTCTGAAGAAGTGGGTCTGTCCCACGAAAGCTCAGCTAATAAACCATTTTGCTAGTCTTTAAAGTGCTACTTCACTGCTTTTTCTTTTGTCATAGGCATGGGAAGTAGAAGTGTGGGGGGTGCTGTAGCCCTCCCAGATTTTACACCCAGCTTCCTGTACCTGTGGGCTGGCCCTGCTGCTGGCTCCTCCATCCCCACATCCTGGCCTCCAGGCAGCTCCACCCGAGGGTCCTGCTGGCACTGCCACAGGTTGCATTGATTCCCCCCAGGAGTCTTGCTGGCCCTGCCATATGTCCTCCTGGCTCCCCTGGGGTTTCACCAGCTCTGCCTCATGTCCTGTCAGTATGTCTGGGGATATTCTCATAGAAGAGTGCAGAAATATATGGAAGTTTTGCAAAACAGACACAAATCCATGATATGATGCACCATGTTGCAAGATAGAATGAAGTGACAAGATATCAAGCAAATCAGCTGAGGCCCTGGATCCTGCAATATCACAGGTCAAAAGCACAGCAATGGCATTATAATTAATTGTCAAAGTTCATGTTAACTGAACATGTGTGACTGTGGAATGTGTAATTTGCCCCTGTAAATACTTGTGACCGTACATTAATACTCACATGACTCTTCTTCCTCATGCTGTACAGAATAGAGCTAGAGGGTACAGCATCATCCAAGGAGTGATCTGCATTTTACAGGTATTTGTGTTTAAAGTGTCCTTTAAATATTTCAGGGTTCTGTCTCCTTCTACGCAGCCACACACTTGTCTTGGTGCATGCTGGCAAGTGAGGATGTGCATGGAAGTGAGATTTTCCTACCTGTCAGTTCAGCATTAGGCCACCAGCCCAGGTCACAGGCTTTGCACGTGAACTCGTCCTGCACAAACTCATTTTCTTTGCAAGCAGTGCAGATCCAGCAGCAGCTCACTTCTCCTTTCCTTATAACCTACAAGACAAAAAATGCCCTCAGACAGGTTACTTTTTAAGAAGGCACATGAGTCTCCACAGCAATGCTGTAAAACAGTGTCAGATGAGCCGGGGCTATGGAAAGTTTGTAAGGCTGCATGAATATTAAAATTTGGAACCCCATTTTTACCCCTCTCTGCAACAAACTTTTTCTCAGTTTGACAGCAGGAAAAATTCCTGCCCCTCCTCCATGATTTTCCCTCTCCATTTTATATGCACAGCTGATAATTACAAAATGTTTGTTAGATTGAGTTTTGTACAACAAACAACAACAACAACAATAATATTAATATTAATAATAATAATAATAATGGTGCAATCTACAGTGAAACAGTCCATTCGACTGTAATGGGAACTGGATTGTACTGTATATGTCTGTGTGTGGACATTGATACGCACACAATGTATAACCTCAAAGCTTTTTTAGGATGGTATCTTAAAAGATAAATGAATGTGGACATTGGTCTCCCTCCTAGTGTTTTGTACATTTTCTGAAGCTGATGCTAAAATTCTAAACTAGATGCATTGGGCAGGTGGGAGAGAAGAAGGCAAGTATGCTTATTTACACATTTTGAATTTAATTAGAAATGAGAATCTGTTTTGTGCCCATATTATTGTGATACTGCTTAAATTTGTCTTTATGCCACCTGGACATGGCAGGTGGCAAATTATTTTGTAGCGGGATACAAGTGGTATTATTTGGTAAACAGATAGAGATTTAAATTGTGTTTCTATACCGCCTGTGGTGAGCTTAGATAAACAGCTTTTTTCTTTCAGGTGCTGTTGATGGGACAAAAATTGTACTCCTGCAGTGCACACCACTTTAAAAATCAGCCCCTCAAGACAAGTAGTTATAGTTAAGTGCTGGGCTGTGACCAAAATAATTATGTTGTTCTCATTGTTACATTTTACGTCAGTGGCACAAGCTGAAATTTGATTCTTCTTCTATAGAACTGGAAAAGTCTGAATAATCGTGGCTTTTTTAAGAAATATAGCCCCCCCTGAAGCACACTCACAAGGTGGTATTTTCATACATTGGGTTATAGTGTTTGATCTGAACACTGAGATACAGAAGTGCATGTACTAATACAATTCTACAGAAGAAATAGGACTTGATTTCTTGTTAATGTTGACCTATGAGTCTTTATACAGTACTGCCACCTTATACATTTATTATAACTGAAAAGCAAAAAAATTTCTAGCCAGACACATTCTTCAATCTGAACCAACTTTTCTCTGACAAGATGAAAAAAAGTGTAAGGCTTGGTGATCTCTCATTAATATGGTTCCCTCCTGGACACCTAATATAGAGAAAAGCTCCTGAGACATACCTTAATTTGACCCTTCAAACAAGGTTCACTGCATACTGATCGGACCATTCCACTTTTGTTCATCTGAATCCTATAATCATCAATATTCAATACCCCTTCATGCCAGGTCCCAATGAGTACATAGTCATAATGGTTGGGCTCTATATACTGCAGATTCATGATGTCATATCTGTGAAGGGAAAGCAGAGAGAGAACAAAGGAGACTCATGGACACAATTATTAAATCTTTTGCTTCTTCACCTGCATGGAAACCTACCAATTTGCAATTTCTGCTCCAAAAACGCTTCATAATTTCATTTCTGATATCTTTGACATGCTACCAACTCCTTCTTTGTTCAGTATTACTAATCCCAATATTTCAAAAATCATGAGCCTGACACCCCAAAATCACGAATGTGGCTTCAGAATCACGAGTGGTACAAAAGTAATACATTTTTGGGTTGTTGTTATTTGCCTTCTGGATGCAGAACCTTTAGGGTTCCATTTGGGTCGCATGTTCAGGCTTTTCTCTGCAACAGTGAGGGCGGCAAACTTAATTTAATAAAAATGAAAGCTGAGATTCTTATGTAATCCCACGAGCTAAAAGCAGGGGCTTTAAAAATTCCGACCAAACGCTGAGAGACTTGTGATAATCACCGAAGTTGACATTGCTAATTTCTGCTATTAACTGGTGGATATTCTTCAAAGATTTGATTGTACCTTTTATGCACAACCCACAATAAGGTGCAATGTCTTAGCTTGATCTATATGTCTAATTTTAATGCACAGCTCCAGCAGTACCTTAATGTGGCAGAGTGGTCATGGCACCAGCACTGGAAGAGAGCTCTCCCAGCACTCTAGCTAAAGCACTTCCAAGAGGGTAGTAGCTAACAGTGCAGGGGGCCTGTTTACACTGGCACTTTACAGCTCTGTAACTTGTTGAGCTCAGCATGGGGGTTCACACCCCTGAGAGAGAAAGATACAGTGCAGTAAAGTGACAGTGTAGACAAGACCCTAGCTGTGTTGTCCCAGAAGGAATTATATTTCAGAGAATACAGTCCCTCATTGGATGACTTCCTTCAGCACCTGGCACAAAGATCTGTATTTGCCGAATGTGATGTTACAAAGTGGCAGAGGTAAGTGAAGGGGAAATCTTTACACCCAACAATTTTGTTGTGTTAAGGAGAACATTAAGGCTAGTCACAGTCCAGCCCCACGTGACTGCACTATGGTGTTATGCATTTTGGAATCATGAGCCAATTGACATTTCCAAACAAAACAAATAAGAATGACAGAAATTAACCAAAAATACTGATTTAACAATTAACATAAGGGAGCCTTTTATGATTGTCAAGAAAATTTACCATCCCGGACAGAAAACTCTACTTTCCCACCCAAGGCAAGTAGAACAGAATTTCTCCTGATGTAAAGGAAGCATAAAAGCACTCCTTCTGTAAACACTCAGCTCCGTACCTTCGCTCTCCACCCTCACACCCTGGTGTGCTGGGATTGATGTGTGAAAGTCTTGTATTGCTAATTGTTTTGCTCCTGCTTTCTCTCCCTGCCTGTAGTTTGTGCAAAGTGATGATTAACCACAGTAATTTCCTTGGGGGCGAGGGGTGGGGGGATAAGAAAGAATGATGGATGGAAGGGAGGAGAGAACCACAAGGAGGAGGAATTGCATGTGAGGATGGAGAGACAGGCTGGCTCTTGAGAGATGGTGAAGCTGATCATTGTGGATGGCAGTTGGAGGAGTGTTTTGATCCAAGAGGGGCGTGAGAAGAGGCTGCAACTGGATTTGCACTGTAAAGTGAGACATAGGTTCTGCTTTCTAAAGCTGGCAGTCCCTGCCTGAATTCTCTGTGAAATTGTTTCAGTTCTCTCTGATTGACTCTTTAAATCTATGCTGAGGTGAGAACATTTTGTTTGAAGTGTTACTAATATCTATATATATCTCTATATATACATATACATACACACATATACATATACATATATATATATATATACACATATACATATATATATACATATACACATATATAGTGAGAGAGACAGCTGTGCTAGGCTGTATTCTATCAAAACCAAAAAGCAATCACGTAGCACTTTAAAGACTAACAAAATAATTTATTAAGTGATGAGCTTTTGTGGGACAGATCACGGCCTTACCAAAACAGGCTCAATATATAAAGCACAGAGGTCCAAAAATTGTCATCAAGGTTGGCAGATCAGAAGAGCAGGGGTATGGCAGGGTCAGCGGCATGGGAGGGGGAAGTTAAGGTTAGATAAAACATCAAAGGATGTAGAAAAGTGCTTATAATGGGCAGCCATTACCACTGATATTTTATCTAACTCTTAACTTTCTCACCCCCCCACCAGCCCGCTGTCCCTTTGCTCTTCTGATCTGCCAACCTAGATAACAATTTTTGGACCTCTGAGCTTTATATATTGTGTCTGTTTTGGTAAGGCTGTAGATCTGAAGAAGTGGGTCTGTCCCACAAAAGCTCATCGCCTAATAACTTATTTTGTTAGTCTTTAAAGTGGTACATGACTGCTTTTTTGTTTTGATAATATATGTATTATAGGCTGGGAGATGAAGGGTACAAGGGGTCTATGACCTTGGTAATGGTTAGAGCAAGGTGATCAATTCTAGGGAAAGGGTATATCACAACCAAACTCTTTTTCTTTTCCCCTCAAATAAGCAAAGTCTTCTTTGTTGATTTAAAAATGTCAGATATCTCTGCATTCCATGTGCATGAGCCTCTGTCTGCTTGCCTTTGATCATCTTTTTGCTTTACTTATCTTTGGGTGTGCATGACCTTGTCTAGAGGTTTTTAAGAGAAGTTGGATCCATGTGAGACCTAGTCCTCCAACTAAATTTGCTTGGGCAGACCCATCTGTCAGTGCTGAGCGCTCCATGGGAGTGTGACAATCTGTACCCCACAACAACACCAACACACTCCCATATATACCATGAGGATATAATTACAATAGGCTTTGTACAAAGTATGCCTTGTAAGGTATCATTCTAAAAGTCTTAATCTGTTGAACATTAATATCCTTTTGGACTGTGTGTGGGGTCATCGTATCTGAAGTTATCTAATTGTACCTGACTATGTATCAGCATTTCAAATATGTTTGCTGCTGAATAACACCCACAAGCAGTCTACAGCAGGTCTAGTAAGCACACTGGGGATAAAGCATTCAAGGTGATGGCCCAGTAAGAAACACAATAGGCCAGGGATTGGCAACCCCCGGCACGTGTGCCAACAGTGGCACGCGAGCCCATTTTAATTGGCGCATGGTGGGAGCTCAACCCCACCTCCCCTCCCTCCCATGCAGCACAGGGTCGGGGCTGGGGGACAGAGCTGGGGCTGGAGCCCTTGGTATGAAGGCCCTGTGGCAGCGCGCGGCTGGGGCTGGAGCCCCACCTAGGAGTCTCTGCCATGGTGTGGGGCTGGAGCCAGTGACCTCTGGAGCTCCCACCATGGCACAGGAATGGGGATGGGAATGGAGCCCCCCCCCCCCGGTAACTTCCCATGGCAGGGCCTGGGAACAGAACCGTACTGTGATGGGCCCTCCTTCACAGGCCCCCCGCCTTGCTGTGGAGCCCTTCAGAATCTGCTGCAGGTTGTTTTTTCTCCACCCGTCATGAGCTGGGGGTGGGTGTGTGGGTTCTGGCCAGTAGGGAGGGTGCAGGGGCAAGCTGGGGGCGGAGCTCTGGGTGGTGGGGAAGATGCAGGAACAGGCTGAAGGTGGGGTCTGGGCAGGAGGCGATGTAGTAGAAGAGTGGGCTGGTCTGAGCAGGAGGAGGCTGGCTGAAGGGAGGCACTTATCTCCTTGCAGTGTTGTCACTAGCTGCTCCTGCTGCTGGAGGCAGCCCCCTGCCCAAAGCTGGTAGCAGCTCTGTGCTCCTTGATGCTGGGCTCGGCACCCAGGGCCTCTGGTAGTTACACTCCCAGCCTGTTGGGCTGCCTGCCAGACTGGCTGAGATCATAGATTTTGCCAGACCAGAGAATCCAGGATAAGAGACGTTCCACTGGTATTAACATGCCAGACATTATGAGATATTTTAAAAACCCAGCCGGACAGAGACTTAAGGACCGAAATGGTAAAGCTTTGCATCTTAATTTATTTATTAATGAAGCTCTTGTAAGTAGGACTACTGGTGACTCTAAAAAGTATCACTGGCACTAGGACCATACATGGAGGTCAAAAGGTCAAATTTCAGCACTTGGCCTTGGAACAGTTGCTGACCCTGTAATAGGCTGTAGAAGAAGCTTATCCACACCTGACAGGTCTTCCTGTGAATGTTCTAACCAGTATATGGATAATGGGTTCTATAAGTCATCAAAGCATGCAAGAGCCTGTAACTAGATCATGTGATACTAGGCTCCATCTTGTGCCTGTACTTTTCCCCAAACTATGCTGGAGACTCTCTGCATGGAAGAAACTACAAAAGCGGAATGTGACATAGTGACTTGTCCCCATGCTGTCTACAACTCAACACCATGAAGCCTCTCACATGCAAAGACGGGACTGGGTATGATGTCCCAGGTGGGAAAGGAGGAACCCTAGGCCTGGACATGGAAGATAGGTAAACTGTTCATACCACCAGAGTGAGAGGCTTTTTGCTTGATTCAAATACTCTCTAGTTACTAGCATGCAGACTATGATTTTGTTTTGTTTTGTAGGTAATCTACTGTGATGGGTACACGTGTAACTTATAATCAACTAAAATCTGTCTCGCAATGGTTAATAAATGTGTGTTATATTTTACCTGAAAACTGTGGTTTGAGTGAAGCATTTGAAAAATCTTACTTTAGTTAATCAAAAACTGATGCTTGTCTACTTTCCTTTGTAGAAGTGGCAGACTGGGCGATAAACTTATATTGGTCAGGCTTCGACCAGGCAGGATGGTATAGTTTGGTGTGCAAGACTAGGGAGTTGTGAGGGAAAGGCTGGAGCTTCTCTATATTTGGTCCATGACTGTTTGGCAATAGCATTCATGTAACTCAGCTGGGAGTGTCTGTGCCTGTGAATTTGTGTGAATGCAGGACCCAGTGAGGCCCGTCTGGAGTCACAGTATCACAGCAAGAGGGGGAGGACAGGCTGGTGGGACAGAAAGCTGGCAGTATTCCTGCTTCAGGTTGCACCCTAAGAATACCTGTTGCAGGGGGGCAAAGATCATATATGGGGCACTACTTACTTCAGAACAGCTCTGTACAGCTGCAGAAGTCTGTGTGTGCAGTTGCAGGGTTGTTAACTGAAAAGAACAGTCTCTAGGAAAGAGATCTATTTTGAGGTAATCAGGAGACAATTCCTGAAAAAGGAATGAATCCTGCTTTGTGCATATACCATGCAGTACCTCAGGGTTCACTATAAGGTAGCTGTACTATACATAATCATAAATTAACATTAACAGTTATCTCCTGCTGGAGAGCAGAACCCATTTTTTTCCTGTTCTGCCTTCGAATTAGACAGATATATAATCATGTACTCTGTACTTGAAAGTGGATCTGGGGGAGCAGGACAGAGGATTATTAAAGGCTTGCATTGTGTTAACAGAACTTTGAGCCTACGTAGGTTGTTTACCTTAAAAAAAGCCCACGTTGCATGGAGAAACTAGCATTAATGTCACATCAATCAGGAGTCAGCAAATGATGAGCTAAGATTTAAAGTTTCCTCTTAACCTTCTCTCTCATGCTTTTGTTTTGTAAGAGTCTGCCTTCATATAATTATATTATCCAGTGGGCAATGAATATAGTATGCAAACTGAAATCTGTTACACAATCTTACATATGGAAAGTTATAGCAGTCCTTTAAGTTCTGAGACCGAGCTTTAAGTCAGAATGAGCTCTACCAGACAAGCTGAGTGAACAGATAATTTGACAGGAAGTTTTTTATTTATTATTATCTTTTTAAAATCTGCATGCACAAAAGTTCTGCTCTGAATATGTGGAGATAAGTTTTGGAACATCCATATTGGATCAGACCATTCTAGCCCAGTATGCTGTCTTCTGACAGTGGCCAATGCAGGTGCTCCAGAGGAAATAAACAGAACAGGTAAATCATCAAGCAGTCTATCCACTGTGGCTCATTCCCAGTTTCTGGCAGACAGAGGCTAGGGCCACCATCCCTGCCTATCCTGGCTAATAAGCACTGATGGACCTATCCTCCATGAATGTATTTAGTTCTTTTTTTGACCCCTCTTACAGCCTTGGCCTTCACAATATCCCCTGGCAAAGAGTTCCACAGGTCGACTGTGCAGCGTGTGAAGACATACTTCCTTCTGTTTATTTTGAACCTGCTGCCTGTTGTGATTGTTTCCCTCCACTTGCACGTGCACTATCAATGGCTGATGCAAACTGGTTTTCAAAAAAATGTCAGCCAGCTGCAACAAAACGGGGACATCATCAGTCAAAGAGGAATGGGTTTGAAAAAGCTGTGACACACCGGAAAAGGGGGGCAATTAAGGAAGCTGAAGCTCATCCTTAAATATGGCAGCACTGATTATATCCATTATAATATATGACATGCAATAAGCTATGCTAAAACAATATTAAAGCTGCAAAGTCAAACAATCAAGTATTAGGAAATGCTAAGACTAGAACATGTTACTTTCCTGGCTCCCAACCGTGTGCACCTCCCATGAGTCAAAGTGGAGATGGCATGAGAGTAAGGGAGGGGGCTGCTGCATTCCTTCACCTCCTCCCAGTCCAGCTTTTGATTACCATTTAGAAGGCTCATAGGACATTCTCACTGCAGATGAAATATTCAGAGATTTTACCAGCAAATCCCCCAAAATCTCTATTGTGCAAGTACAAACAGGGATTTTTCAGAAGCTTTTAACTTGACCAAATCTGGGTGCTTTTTCCATGGAGACAGCAAAAGCATTCTCTGACTATTACTATTCTCACTCACATCTCAAACATTTGCTGTCAAGCAGCGAAGCGCAGGAGCCCTTCAAGGAAAGTGGTGGTTGTGTGTGTGTGTGTGTGTAGAAGAAATAGGTGAACCTCTTTTTTTCCACACTCAATGGCAAAAGCAGCCCAAATCTATTCTGTCTGAGGCAGAAAATAGGTTTGAGAAAATCGCAGATTAGTGAATAAAGTTGAAGAAAGTTATGAGAAAGTGTTAGGTAACCTTACACTGGGCAGACAACAATGCCATCACCTTTGCCTGCAGTTACTATCAGCAAAAACTTACAAACATCAATAAATAAAGGATTTTGTAAATAAAATATAGTAAAAAGGTTAGCATTCAAAATAGGAACTTTCTTTCTTCCTTTCTTTCTCTCTGTTGAACCTTTTTCACTCTCGGTACCTGACTGGAGCTGGATGAGAGAATTTGTTGGACCATGGGAGGTCAATATCTTTTAGCATATTACCAACACTTCCAATGCTTACTGGGCTCTTTGACATTCAGGGGTAAACTACAGTTAAATAACAGCACCAAACATCCAGAGCCAGGCTTGGTAGCTCTAAACAAACCATGGGACCACAGGAAACTTGATCACACCCCTGATAAGTGGTCATATCGCTAACTAAAATCATGCTGGATTATGTATGTTGCTGGATGAAAGAGTTCTGGATTAGAGGGGTCAACCTGTACAAACAATTCTGCACACTAAAACACAAAAGCCTTTTACGTGAATGAACAGAAATGTACTGAGAGCTCACTTGATTTGGGAGGGCATAGCAGGAAGCAGGGGGATTTTACTGTTTAAGACATCACTTTGAGCTCATTTGATTATGCGCAAGGAAATTCAACTACTGCATGCTCACTAACATAATGGGAAATATTGTTTGTTTTCTCTTGTTGCATGAAGAGCTGAAATAGTAAACTTTAAAATTTAAGTCGAAAGCAGTCTCAGAATGGTTCCCATCTGTGTAAAAAAATTAAAATCTTATTTTTCCCCACAGTCTCCTCTTCTGTCCCTTTAAAGTAAAAGGTCACAGAAGAAGGCAGTTTGTTCTGTTCCTGTGCAATTTTCTTTATTTAATTTACAAAATGTTGAATGCAAAATGGAGCTTTATGTTTCATTAAGGTATGGAGACACTTTGGCATTGCTAAAATGTTACTTTACCTTCACCTACACCAGGCAAGGACTTCTGCACTGTACTATAGAAGCACTGGGACATATTTTCAAAATCACATAAGCACCACCGAAAGTGCATATTGGCATAGGCCAACATTTTTGCATGCATCCAGATGTCTGATACTTGTTACTTATTGATGTAAACTGCCTAGCCCATGAACAACATACACTAATACAAGTATGAACAATCTAGAAAATTAAGGATAAAACTTAAAAAAACATTCTTGTCCGTACTCATCAACCCAACTATTAAAATATGGGTGAGCAGCAAAAGAAAACCCACTCTCATACAATCCATCCAAATTCTAAATCTGTCCTACCAATAGTAACCTCTGTGTGCATGTGTGTGTGTGTGGGTGTGTGTGTGAAGACCAGATGGAAATATCTTTCATAAGCTCTCTCCCTTTTAAATTGGTGGCCATAAATTGTAGCCCCTATGCTGATCACTGCCGCAGCAGCATTGTGTGAGGAGAGAGATGGTCTCTCTGGTTGCCAGATTCCAAACACTGTAAGGACTAGCACATCTAAACAAACATCAAAAACTAACAAGCAGCCAGTGCAAACTACAGAGCAGGGGTGTAATATGTTCTCAGAGTGAATCATTACTGAATAGATTGACAGCTGCATTATGGATTAATGTAAGTTTCCTAATGGTCTTATGGTGTAGCTTATTTGTCCAGGTGTATTGACTGTACATACATAAGGCAATTGCTGGCACCTACCTGTCACACACTAGCCTCGTCTATACAGCTCTTTGGCTGAAGAAACCCAGGCACAACGTACAACATGGGCTGATAAATGAGGTGATGGGTTGGGGTGGGGAGTAAAACTGACTGGTATCTTTTGATCAAGCAAAGATAAATATGCCAAGTAGCACAAAGAACAAACGGTGGAAAACCAAATATCAATTTTAATAACCTAAAGGGTTAGTAAGAGAAGCAAGAGCTATTTCAAGATATTTTATGGCTCCATTGGGTCTTGCAGACATTCTCTGAAGCCTTCTGCCAACTTGTGCAGTCTCAGTTCTTCAGGGAGCTCTCTTTATACAGTGCCAGTTCTTTCACTCCTTTCATCAAATATGCACAGAGCTTTAGCTCCTCTCACTCACATCAGTTTAAAAAATATGTAAGGCTACTGACTTCAGTGAAGTAGCTGCTGATAGATGCCGGTGTGAGTCAGAGTGGACTCTCAGGCTCAAAATTAGTGAGCTAAAACACTTTAGTACAGTCATACAACTGAATCATCCTACACTTAGAAAAACTTTCCCCATTGGTAGCTCAAAACTCAGAAGTTCTGCAAGATAGGCAGCCCCCTCTCTTTCCAGAAATGCGAGAAAGAGTTACACATCTGCTTGTAACGCCAGTCTCATTACAAGCTGTAGCTATCAACAGATCATCCAGTATCTGGAATTATTGTCACCCACAGACAGGACTAAATTCACACATCTGAAGCAACACAACTCTTTGGTTTAAGTCACTGACATAAATGGGACCCTTACCTTCCAGGGGCATCTCCCTTTTCATCAAACCAAACTTCCTCTCCTGATACGCCAACGAAGGAAGACTTTATGAGGAATTCCAAGAGTTTACTGCCATCGATGGGCTTCATGGCATCACACAGCCCAACATGACCAGGGCAAAGGGCATGATGCATATTTTGTAGGCCATGAGCCATAGCATATATAGCATTGATGACAAATCCCATCTTGCTGTCCTGGACATAGTTTTCTTCCAAACTCTCATTGCCTACAACAACAAGAAAAATAAAAATACCATAAGATGGAAATTAAGTAAATGCAGGAATTCACAGAATGAGGAGGAGGGATATTTAAAAGATTTTCAAAACATTATGCTTCAAACAGCAATCAGCTAAATAAACTATAAAACTGTTTGGAAATTTTTGATTTTTTTTTTTTGTTTGGAGTACAGACTAACATGGTTACCTCTCTGTTATTGTTTGAAAAAGTGAATTTGCCAGGACTGTTGCAAGAAAGATATGCTTTCAACAAATCTCCTTATCTGACGTTTTAAAAAAAAACATTCTGAAGCCGTTGAAACTTTGAGAGGAAAAAATATTTATCAATCAGAAACAATGTTTTTTGAAATTTTAATTTATATTTTAAAAGTTTAAAAATAATTTTTTCAGATTATTGAAAATAAATGTTTCCGTTGATCTCATCCTTTTTTTTTGATCTTTTTCTGAACATTCTAGATATTTTGTCTTTTTGTCTAGTTTTGAGATGGGAAAGAAAATTCAACAAAACCTCAAGAAACCTCCAGTCTAAGAATCAAATCTAAATCAATATAATCTTAAAAAGGGACACTGAAAACAACTCCCATACTCACTGAGGAAAAATTGAAAACTATTTTTTATAATAAATCAACACATAAAAGTACTAGTACACATGTGGTGGATTGCCAGGGACAATCAATAGAAATTCCTGATACCCAAAGATTATTCTATGTGTCTAAAGTGCAAACGGTGCTGGATTAACAGACACTGAAATCTCTCTCCATAGCCCAGACACAACATAGCTGTGAAAGCTTTCACCACGTGACCTTCAGATCTCAACCACCGACTTCCAGGATGTTACCAAGGAGGGCCCTGAACCTGGTTGTGTTTTACACAATGCAAGCACCAACGCAGTACGAAGCAGACTACTCCCATTATTTACGTCAGGAACTATTGACAAGCTATAAGCCAAAATTGAACGCCTCCATATCTCTTTCCCACTCTCCTCAGTAATACTGAGCCACTAGAGGGATTTTTTATCTGCAGATATTCTGCCATCACACTCAATGTCTTACTTCAGCCATCCAATTTTTCTTTATCCATAGAAGGATTTGTCTCTATTAGGGAAAACAAAAAACAAAAAACAAACAAACAAAAATGTGAGATAGCACATGTTGATTGTTGTGTTAAAATCTCAATGTGAATGAGGCAGCTGTGATGTATCTTAGCATGTCAAGTAGAGTCCAGGGAGGGGAGTTATCTTGACCTGCTAACATGTTAAAAATACACCTTTTTTCTTAGTGCAGGTGTGGTCCAGTCTTCAAAGTGGACAATGAAGCTGATCCTTACATTTCCCCTAGGAACACATGCTGATAAGGCAGGAAGTTCCCCATCCCTCACCATTGCAGCTCAGACCTGTTATCTGTGACATATCAAAATGATACCATTTAAAAAACAGAGCAATCTAGGTTTCCTTGGGTGTGGACTTCCCTTATTGCAAGAACATCATTTATATTGGCAAGAGAGTCTAGTTTCAACAGCTATTCTGCAGTGGACTGATTCCCAAGTACAAGACTGAGCCATGAAATAATTGATTGATATGCCAAAGAAAAGAGTGTTGTGAAGGTCACAAATAACTAGAAGCAAGACACGTGTTTCTCCTGCTGCAGTGGATTTCACTATTATTATGAGCACCAACCGCCTGCAGCTACAGGTCAGAGATATATCTAAGATGCAACCTTTCTTCTAGTCTCCACACAGCAGCGGTGTCACACAATTTACATTCAAATGACACACAGCTACCACAGTGACATCTCCAAAAATAGTAAGACTACAAACTTTCCACATAAGTACATAGAAAATCTTCTTAGCTTACCAAATACCTTGTGAAATTTTAATACAGGTTGTACCTCCTAAAACCGGCGCTCTCTGGTCCAGCAACATCTCCTCTCCAGCAGGACCAGGGATGCTCCTGGACCAGAGAGCTGGGGCGTGGGGGCAAGTGGAGCTGGCCTCTGAGCAGACCTATGGGGGGGCAGTGAGGCTGGGGCTGGAGATATTGGTGCCAACAACCCTGTGGGGGGGCTGGGGCCAGAGGCTGCATCCTCCAGCAGCCCCACTGAGGCCTGGGGCTAGAGGCAGCAGCATCCTCCAACAGTTGTGTGGGCCCAGAGTGCTGGCATCCCCGGGCAGATGCATGAGGCCAGGGCCAGAGGCCAGCATCCTCTGGCTGCTGTGTGGGGCCAGTGAGCAAGCTGTGGTGGTGAGCCACAGCTACAGGGCCAGGGAGGGGTGGCCAGGGGCAGGGGGGCATTAACCTTCCACTGGTCAAGCAAAATATATCATTTAGGACCAATGAAGTCCCAAGGTTGCTGGACCAAGGAGGTGCAACCTCTACACATTTTGGGTCAGTGCAGATACCTTAGAACACATGCTGCATGGAAGATCCAAACCAGGAGTGTCCAATCATTTTACATCGGGGCCACATGGCAATTTTTCATGTGTTCCAGGGGCTGAACACAAAATAGTCCCAAATCACCCCCTCAACTTAACCCCCTTGCAGTGCCAAACCGCCACCCAGCCCCTAGGCTTAGACCTCTTGCAGCCCCAAACTTCTACCCCGCCCCCAACCTTAAGCCCCCACAGCCTGAAACCACCCTTAGCCTTAACCCATCCCCTGCAGCCGCAAACTGTCCACTGCATACCTCCAGGCTTAACCCCCCTTGCAGCTCCAAACCACTCTGCTGCTGGCCCTGTGCCCTAGCTGGGGCTCTGCCCCCGGAGCTGGTGGTGGTTCCGTGCCCCAGCCACCGGGGCTCTAAGGCAGCCAGCCCTGCCGCGACAGCTGACCCCGCAGAAGCTGGTGTTGCTGCGGCAGCCTGTTGGACATCCCTGATCTAAACAATTCACATACAACTCCACATCAGGTTTGATTATATTTCTCCCCAGCAGACAACAATATCCACTGCCTTTAAACGTGCCTTGTCTGTTGATAAGCATATTGGAACAGAAGCACCATTCAAATGCATTTACTTTGCCTTCCTTTTCTGTTAATTCAAGAGGCATATTGCCTTCATCCCCCTCTGCAAGGCAGCTTTCATGGAGCGAGGCTGGGCATTTGAGTTTCCTGTGACCCAGTTTAAAGTATGTAAGTAGCTCTCAGAGTGAAGATGCAGAGTGGAGAGCGAAATGGCCCACAGACTGTCAGAATGGAACTTGCAGCCTGCTTGGCCACAGAGTGGTTCCTGCGCTCGGGTGGCACCATCCTGTTTCTTCTCTTCTTCATCAGTTAAACAATAGCTCCCCACATTTCACATGGCCAAAGTGGGACACAGCACCACCTCATAATGCTGGTCAAATCTGCCCCTTCCGCACTTCCTTAGATAAACACAGTGGGATGGCTAGGCCGAACTTGATCTGTTTATGACCCTCTGCACCTGGTTGGAATGCTGTTTCATTTGGGGTGCCCAAGGCAAAATGCTGTTTAACCCAGAGAAATGGTCTGGGGAAGCCAAAGTGTAACACCTGACAGGCAGGCTCAAACCTGGGACCTTTGTGCAGGAGCTTCTGCAGGAGAAGCCAGGATGCTCTCAGATAAGGTTGTAGAGGAGACTCATTGTTTCTCTGTGAGAGTGGTCCAAGTGCTGCTACCTGAGACAGCAAGCTACACCCCGCACATGTGCAGGTTACATAAAAAGGACTGTCCCATGGCACTTGGGACTATTAGGAAGTCTGGTGAAATTCACTGAGAAGAAAACGAATTTAACAAACATTTGGCTATCCCTGCTCTGGAAGGCTGCCTCTTGCAGGAGCAATGTCAAAATCTACATGTTCCAAATTTTCTGGGACAGAGGGAGACGCTCCAAACAAAATATATATTTCCTGGACATGACAGTACAAATCACTGATGGCCAGATCAAAACCACTCTCTGCTGGAAACCCACTGACTGCTACACATACCTATATGCTTCTAGCTTA
Organism: Carettochelys insculpta; assembly: GCF_033958435.1. NCBI lineage: Eukaryota > Metazoa > Chordata > Testudines > Carettochelyidae > Carettochelys > Carettochelys insculpta. The sequence goes on from NC_134139.1 coordinate 97,929,806, forward strand.
CATCCTGCACACACCACACAATCCTTTGTTTATAGTCAAGCCCTGAGATACATCATGCATCTGCTCTGATCCAACTGACAGAGACTGAAAACTACAAGATGTCTACCAAATATTCATAAAACTTAATTATCCTCTAGGAAAAGCCAAAAAAAAAAAGAATACCCAAAAACCAACAACTTCAAGACAGGCCCAAAAAAAGCTAATAACAGAACACCACTTGTTATTGCCTATAGCCCACAACTCAAACCACTGCAATATATCATTAAAGACCTACAGCCTATCCTTAACCGTGATGCCACACTCCAGAAGGCCCTAAGTGAGAGGCCTGTTCTCTCCTATAGATAAGCTCCCAACCTTATGAGGATTCTCACTAGCAACCACAGGCTATAGCATAATAATTCTAATCCTGGAACTTTTCCTTGCAACAAGTCCCGTTGCCAAATTTGTCCACATATCTGTTCTGGAGACACTATCACTGGACCTAACCACATTAATTACAGAATTACAGAATCAGGGGCACATATTCCTGGTCCTCAGCTAACAGTATATATGCCATCATGAGCCAGCAATGCCCACTCACTATGTGTATTGGGCAAACTGCAAACGCTCTTCACCAAAGAATGAATGGACATAGAGCAGTCATCAAAAATCTCCAAATACACAAACCTGTCAGCCAGCACTTTAATGGAGTGGGCCATTCTGCTAAAGACCTGAGAGTTTGTGTTCTGCATGAAAAAGACTTAACAACCATCTACAGAGAGAATATTCAGAACTAAGGCTGTGTCTACACTGGCACAAATCTTCAAAACAGCCATGCTAATGGCCATTTCAAAGATTACTAATGAGGTGCTGAAATGAATTTTGCTAGTCTTTAAAGTGCTACTTGACTGCTTTTTGCTTTGATCGTGTATAGACTAGCACGGCTTCCTCTCTGTTACTAACTAATATCATATATGCCATCATGTGCCAACAATGCCCAGATGCTTTGTACATTGGACAGACCTCTAACTCCCTTAGACAAAGAATTAATGGGCACAAAACAGACATGAAAACACTCCAGATCCACAAACTGGTTAGTCAGCATTTTAATGGAGTGGGCCATTCTGTTAATGACTGAAGAGTTTGCATGTTACTGAAGAAAAATTTTCGCACCACTATTGAAAGAGAGACTGCCGAGCTGTCTTTTATATTCAAATTCGGCACATTAACACATGGTTTGAACTGGGATGGGAATTTTCTGAGTGACTATAGGGGCTTGTTTGCATACTTGGCTTAATCTAATTCTTGACCTTCCCTCCCACTTTCTACCCCTCTACTCTCTGATTTGTTCACCTTGATCATTTTTTTCTGATTTGTCCTCCTTGATTACTGTTTTTGGTTCTCTGTGCCTTAAATATTGAGTCTGTTCTGGTCTGGCTATGGTCTGAAGAAGTAGGTCTGTCCCACGAAAGCTCACCTAATAAATTATTTTGTTACTCTATAATAATATTTAATAAACAAAAACAACTCTCAGAAAAAAAGTGAATGTATTGTTGCTTGATGTGAGTGCTTCACTCCTTTCCCCTTTGCCTTCTGACGATGTATCATTGGCATACAGTAGTTAATTTGAACACTTGAAAGTGTCTGAAGCAACATTAAGAAGGAGGTGTTTATTTATTTTTAGAAGCGCTAGCTTTCACCTTTGCAAGCAAAACATTGTAACTTAGATTCTTGTAAATCATGTGAGCTCTGGATTAACTGAAAACACTTTAATTAGGTCATTATCTTTAGAATGACCTTGAAGGATTAAAAAAGTGGCCTAAAATTTCTTCTTGATGCTCTTTTTAGTAGTGTTCATCTTCCTTTAAGTTGCTTCAGTGCTGTTTTGAGTTCATGCTTTTTCTTATCACAGTCATGGGTTTGTTCATTGCTTTTGACAATCATTTTATTTTGCTTCAGTGTAAATAAATGTTCTATTTGTACACCTTTATGCAAAGAATATAATTTATATCGTAAGCAGAGGAAGAGAGGGGCCACTTAATTTAGGGCCTGATTTGATCTTTCTTTTGATTTTAATGTTTGCTCAATCAGGACCGTGGTATCTTCTACAAGATGCTCACACAGCACTTTACACACAGATGAATTTAATCCAACAACATATTTTTGAGGTAGGTACGGAAGTAGCTTAATCCTGAAGCAGACTGAATAGTGTGCAAATTCTTTGCTATAAACTAGAATTAATAAGAAACCATGCTTCTATTAAAATTATGACTAGAAGGGAATTATGGTCTAACGTTTAGAATAAATAGTCGCAAGGGTAGTTGCGTTAGTTTGTAGCTTCAAACAAACAAATAAACAAAAAACAAGCAGTCCTGTAGCACCTTAAAGACTAACAAATTTATTTATATTATGTGATGAACTTTTGTAGGGCTCATTAACTAATACAATTTTTAGTCTTTAAGGTGCTGCAGGAATGCTTCTTTTTATCTAGGGTGAAAACAGCAAAAGCCCAATTAGCTCTCCCTAAAAATGTAGGCATGAAGAATTCTTTGTGTGTAGTCCTTATCAAGGGGGCAGGGGGGAAAAGGTTAGGGAAGGCAAGAAGGGTTGTGGAAATCTTTTTGTTGGGTCTCTGCTTAGCAGCTACCCAAGAGAAATTAGTCAGCAAATAATTCTGAACAAGACATTCATTTAATGAAAATCACATTCTGTTCACAGACCACTTATGATCTGGAAAAGAATGTCTATCGTATAAAGAAAATGTATTGAATAAATTGTTTCAAATTATGTGCCCAGCTGTAGTCATTAGTTCAGATGTTCATTAGTGACCAAAAACCATTAACATCTGCTGGCTGTTCAGTGACACACATAAAGTGCCTTGATGGTCTTGGGCCAATTAGCAGAGATTACAAAGACTGCTATCACAATTAGCATCTTTGCTGACAGAATAAATCATCATGTTAGTCTTTAAAGTGCTACATTTCTGCTGCTTTGTTTAGTATCAGCAGAGCCACTCAGGCCTGAATGGGCATGGAAATGAAGCCTCCTCCACTGCTGTCTACACTGTAGATCTTCCTAGGTTGAAATACCTTCTGGTGGACAAGAATGGAGTTTAGCAGTCAGACTTAGGGCTGCCAAACAATTAAAAAATTAACTGTGATTAATCACATTGGTTAATTGTGCTGTTATACAATAATAGATTATCATTTATTTAAATATTTTGGATACTTTCTACACTTAAATATATGGATTTCATTATAACTCAGAATACAAAATGTGCAGAGGGTTTACTTTATAATTATTTTAGATTATAAATATTTTGCACCACGAAAATACAAAATAATATTTTTCAAGTTACCTCATACAAATACTGTAGTGAAACTCTTCATCATGAAAGTTGACTTTACAAATGTAGAATTATGTACAAAAAATAGCTGCATTCAGAAACAAAACAATGTGGTACTTGCAGCCTATAAATCAACTTAATCCTACATCTTGTTCAGGCAATTGCACAGACGAACAAGTTTGTTTACATTTGCAGGAGATAATGCTACCTGCTTCTTGTTGACAATATCACCTGGAAGTGAGAGCATTCACATGGCACTGTTGTCGCTGGCATTGCAAGACATTTACAAAATATGTATTAACAGCTGCTCTCAAGACACATATGTCCCTTAATGCTTCAACCACCAATCCGTAGGATATGTCCCTGCTGATGATGAGTTCTGCTCGATAACGAGCCAAAGCAATGTGGACCAACACATGCTCCTTTACATCTTCTTATGCCAGATGATGTGGCTCAGGTTCTGTACTTTCCACACTGGAATGTTGTTCTTTAAAGACTTCTAAAGGAATGCTTCACTCCTTGTCCCTTTCAGCTCTTAGAAGGTACTTCAGAGTCCTAGACATTGGGCCAGGTGCTTTAGCTATCTTTAGAAGTCCCACATCAGTACCTTCTTTGTGGTTTGTCAAATCTGCAGCGAAAGTGCTCTTAAAAGGAATAACATTCTGGGTCACCACCTGAGACTGCTATAACATGAAATATACAACAGAAAGTGGATAAAACAGAGCAGCACGGACACTTCATCAGCATGGACACATCCTGCTACACTGGTTTGTGCAAGTACTGTCCTGTTTGCTATTGACTATCTGATACAAAGAACAATGTGCTGGCTACATAATGTATCTGACAATTAAGGGAAGTAATGATCTACAAAGATCTTAAGATTTCACACCACAGGTTTTGCTAAAGGCCTAGGCATAACTAACAGTGTAAACCAAATGCTGGGAACCAGAGTGGGCCTGGCCACTAAATAACACAAACGGGAATAGCTAACACCAAAGTAAGAACATGCCTGACTGGACAGAATGGTACAAAGCCAACAAATCTCTTGAGCAATTGTATGAATGAATTCCCAAGAGACTATACAGAAACACACAAATCCGTCCTAAAGTAAGGATGTGATGACAGGCTAACGGATAAGGGTGTTTTGTTCCAAAGAGCAGTTTAAGGATAGAGGTGATAATTCACAACATCTGGAATCTAATATGTAACTTTTTTATATTGATGTGCAGATGGAGAAGTCATAGGAGGTGTAACATTGCCCTCCTGCATGTTAACGCACCTGTAGTTTTCATGGTATGCCAGTTCCATGCTGTATTGAAAATAAACCTGTCTAAGCAACTTTGCCATCAACCTGAGTCTGTGGGCTGTCTTTGCGATTAAGACTGAGGTCTGCTGAATCAATAAGTGGCATTCTCCAGCAGTGTAGCAGACATCTGAGCTCCAGAAACAGCAGTACTGATCACCCTTACCGCTGCAGCAGCAATGCTGCTCAACGCTACTGCACATTACAAAGGAGCTAATATAAATGATTGATTGGAAGGTGATAAAAATTTCTCTCACAGTGGCAACATCAGGAAAAAAATGACTGGTGGAAAGTCTTGCTAAAATATATTTTTTTTCTCTACACTTTCTTTTAGCCAAACCTGTAGAAAGTCCCACTGACCAAAATTTTCAAATCTGGTGCCTGAAGTTAGACCATTAACTCATTAGCTAGGCATCTAAATAAGAGTTGCCCAATTATGAAAAGTGTTGAGCATCCACATCTTCTTTGATTTAATGAGATTTCTGCATATTCTGCCCCTCTATAAAAATACAAAGCCTCTTTTAGCTAGGAGCTAGCAATCTTCCCCTTTCATCAGGGCTTTGACCTTGTTTCTGGGGGTAGGGAGGAGCCCACCCATTCCTTCCTCTGCTGTCTCTATTTCCATAACTTGGTACTGTTTAGATCTCTCTCTTTCTCTCTCTGTTCTACTTCTCCTTCTCCTCTTCCCATTCTAACCGAGGAGGCTTTTAAAGTTCCTCAGCAGGCCTGAAACGGAGTCAGGTGGCCCCAGACTGTCTGGACCAGGTCCCTGCCAGCTGCTCCTGATTGTCCTGAAGCCCTCCACCTCTAATTAGGAGGCCTTTCACTCTTTCGGGGCTGCATTTTCCCTACTCAGTAGCAGTCCTCTAGTCTGATCGTGTCACACTATCTCTATATATGTACAAATGCAAGTGTGCATTTCTTGTATTTATCATACTAAAACATCCAAGTACCTTAAGAATTCATATTGTAATGACAGTGGGAACCCTTTAAAATAAATAATATTTTACTGATAGTATATGTATAAATATAATCAATATTTTACCCGTACTATATGTACATATATAAAGTCAGAGAACAGGGGAGGGCAGAAGGGTTATTTGATTACTATCTAAAACTGCTGGCAGATAAAATAGCCTGCTCATTGGAATTGCAAATATATTATTCTTCTGACTGGCTGAAACTCCCGTAGCTGTCAAAGCTGTAAAAGCGTTAGTTAACTTAAAAAGGGTTATTTTATTTAGCTCTTCAGAAGCTCTTCTGCATGGCATATCACCAACCTGAACGACGCAGCGTAACACTCCCCATAGCTCATTAAGCAGGTCTGTCCTTCGGCAAGAACACAGGAAGCACAGCTTTCTTCTGGGTGACAAAGTTTTACAGTCTGTGCTGATTTTTGAAACACACTAAACATTTGAAATCTTGCAACGCTTATGAAACTCTGCATGAACTCAGGAAGGCCGCAGACTTCATGTGCAAGATGCCAGGAAATGAAATCTCTCCTACTTGCTTTCATTTCCATATTCTAAATTGTTCTCATTTTCCCAAGGTGGCATAGCCTCTCATAGTCATGCAATTATGTTTGATCTATTTCCCCCCTTAAAAGCTATGGTAGAATTAGAGTAAGCAATAGTGACACTTTTATCAGAACTGATGGCCCGTGCCTAAATCAGATTTCTGTATTTAAGTACCTCAGGGGCTGGTTAGCTGCAAACAAAGAAACAGAGATAGGACACCAAGTAGGGCTGCTGAGCATGGGGAAAGTCTGGCATAGGACAAGCAGAGTGATTTATGACAAACTGGGTGTCTAAACAAGATAAAGGACAGCTATGCAAAACTATGATAAGATCAGCTTGCCTGTAGGAATCCGAGATACGGGCAAGCAAAGAGAGGCACTTGAGAAGACATGATGGCATTGCAATAGGATGCTTAAGGACAGTGAGGAGGTGACATGGCTTGACTGCATCAAGAATGAAGGCATCAGGAGTGAAACTTCTGCAGTATGAAAGAGAAGAGGCTGAGATGGTATGCGCATGCATGAAGGGTAAATGAAGTGAACCAGGTTGGGGTGCATTTGAAACTAGAGTTCCTGGGCAGAGATCAGGAACATGTCCAAGAAAACAGTTGATTAGATGGTGTAAAGGAGGATAGAGTAGATGTGGGGTGAGCTCTGGACCAAAAAGCCTGGAAAAGACTGAGCCAGCAAACCAACCTCTGCTTGGTGGGAAAGAAGAAGTAGTGATACTTTTGATATTTTTTATTCTAAATATGAAAAAGTTTTAGGCTGTCTCAGATAAGTATATGGTGACTATGGGAAAATATTATAATTTAACCCTGATTATAATACCATGCATTTTTCAAACTAAGCTTCAGATGAAATAGGAAGCCTTTCAAATAGAGGACTTTAAAACCTCCTTAAGCAGAAGTTACAGGTTGAACTTCTCTAGTTGGGCACTCATCTGGCAATATCCATGGTCTGGCATGATGTTAGTTAGATGGATGTCCACTTACCATGGGTGTGGCCAAGTGTCCTGTGGTTCTATAAAGTTTGTTTACAGCCATCCGTCCTGGCTCTCAGTGTTCTGGGCTGTTATTTAGCTGTAATTTACCCCTAAATGTCTTCTAAAAGCCTAGTAAGCAGTGGAAGTGTTGATAATGCTGCTAGACAATATAGACATTCCACGGTCCAGCAAATTCTTTCCTTCAGCACTGGTCAGGTCTTGAGGGTGTGGGACTAGACAGGTTCAACCTCTACCTATTATTTATACATGCTGGAGAATGTAGGGTAGCAAAAGTTGCATAAATACCTAATAGCTCTCCTATTTCCTGGATTCAGTTGCTTGAATTTAGGGGAGGTTTTCTTTCTTAAGCTACCCTTTTTTTCCTCCTCCTCCCCCAGATGATAAATTTAGTGTTTAAAGCAGTAACTCCAACTCTTACAAGAATAACCTTCAGGGAGTACCATATTTGCTTCATCCCTATATATATGCAACAGATGCCTGATGCCTAAAAGTAGCTACCTTGATATCCATTTTAGACAAATTTATACAGCTGGACAGCAAAAGCCTTGGCAGGTTCTTTCAGGATGTCAACATTGTCCTTTAGTTGTGAAAGGCAGGAAAACCAGATTTAAGTGCAAACTGGGTTCTCTCTCACTGGGTCACAAAAACAGTGAAAAAATGTATTTAAATCTACTTTCTCAATCCCCCATATCATGTTATGTAAGCTTCAGTTCTAAGTCTGTAACACTGGTCATGGGCCTCTCAGGAAAGACAAGCTCTAATTTAATCTTGATTTCAAAATTTCCAGTGATGAAGCATGTTATAGATTTAAGAGCTGAGTGTCAAAGGTTCTGCAAAAGGCGCCTTGCATACACAATACAATGGTGCCACAAGGAAAGCTAAACAACCCAGGAAGAGAACTCGTGGCACAAGCAGCTGATTCACTAATTAATCAGATGCAGTGAGAGCCAGTGTTGCTACATGTACTTTAGGAGAGGAGACATGGTGCAGTACTATCAAGCCCAGAGCACTTAAAAAAATCATAACTCAGGGTCCCAAAATCATGAGACTGGACATCAGGACATCTCAATAAATAGATGAATAAATGGTCTCTTTTCCCTGTTAGTCCTCTTGAGGTGCTAAGGCTCATGCAGCCAAGCTTCTTCCCTGTAACTGCCAGGGTCTGAACCTTACTCTTTCTATGTGGATGTGGAGATTATCACATAACCACAACTCTGTGAGCTGAAGTTTCAGGAGGGGAAAGACACCAATTACCACAAGACAGAATTACACTGTGAGAGTTGGCAGCCGGTACCTGTGCAGGAGGGCACAATAAGCCTTTCCTTGATACGATAGTACCATGCACCACTTCAGTCTTCCAAGGTGAAATTCTGAGGGATGTATGGTTGTGATCCTGCCTCTCCCCACCTGCCCTGAACTGGCCAGCATGGCTGACTAGGGCTGTAAAGGGGGAGTTTAATTCACCAGCCAAGGACCGGCTCCTCCATGTCAGGGACAGCCGGGAGGCGTTATGCTTCTTCTGGCATTATCCTTCCCCAGGCTGCCCACAAGCAGGTGCAGCTCTGTCTCATGCCCAGCTCATTATAGGCCCATAGGTAAATTACAGAAATTGGTCTTATGCATTTTTAATTCCTTCCAGCCTGTTTTCATGGAAATCTTAGTGTTCTGCTATTTATTTCTAATTATACGTCTGTGTGTTGATATGGTTTACTGTGTGTACTACGTGTGTGCTTGACATGTCCCTCCCAAAGTGGTCAAATTTAAATTCCTGTGCTGGCCCTTGGTCTTACAGATCCACCAAAAGGCTGTAAAGGAGATTATTTATGATTTCAAAGGTGACTAGCATCAAAATGAAGCAATCATGATAAAATAACAGTGCAATACATTTACAAACCAACAGAAACATAAGTAAGGGTAGAAATATTGGACATACAGTGTGCATCTTGGCAAAAAAAGGTCCAAACAAAGACATACTGTTTTTTGCGAGATATGCAAACAAGCACCACAGATATAGTCTCAAGTGTGATAGATGTGACAAATGTGAGTCACAGAATACCAAACAGCTGTACAACATTCCAGAACAACTTTGGCAAGGGTAGGAGGTGATTTCTTAACTTTTAATGCTTATCGATTACCCCAGTTCTGGCTGATTATTCTAACCACTATACTTTGAGATTAGCTGTTTAGAAAGCAACAGAAAAGAGATTGTCATTATTTGGAAAAAATCAATTTCCCTGTACTGGCATCTGAGACATACTTATAAATAACAGTCCACTATACACTTACAGCATGTTCCAGCAGTTTGAAAGGAAATGCCAGTTTATACATACTTGCCAATATTTCCACAATTGCATCCACGAGCAATTAGTACCATTGTAAATGTAACTGTTGTAATGCAGAAACTGATATGTTTCCTGAAACACCTGGGCAAATTATTCTAGACCACATTATCCTGCATCTTATAAAGGATACCTGTATAGATAGTTAAAGACCTGCTTCAAAAGCCGGTGGATAATCAAGAAGATCTATATTTGAGCCTGCTGGCCTACTGAAATACAAAGAATGAAATATTGTGATTATCCATTGGAAAATGGATGGGATTGATTAAGGAGCTAATACCATAGGCTGTTACCTCAGATCAAATATCTAGTTGTAAATAGTGGCTCTATTCAAATCAAATGGCAGAAACAAAATCAAAAAGCAGCAAAAATGCACTACCAACTCTAATTTTGGAAAGTCCATCAAAATGGCAAAAGGCTATGGTTGAAAGCATGTTGCAGTAATTCAAGCAATTGGGAAAGCTATGACAAGCTAACAATCATTAAATGACACATCTATTCTAGAAACAGGTAGCACAGAAAACAAATCAATCAGATTCCAGAACCTTCCACAGACACACATAAAAACTACAACTAGAATGGGACAAACAATTGACTAAATTTTCTTATAAATTCTTTGCTGTTCAGTCTGCTGTATTTGTTATTTGACATTATTACCTATTTATTTTTAGTAAATAATTCTTGATTTGCAGATCATTAGTGGTCAGTTCGTATCTGAATTTGAAATTTGCATTTCATCCTCTGTTCATCAATATTATGTCATCTGATATTTCCCTGCCTGGATAACTTTTTAACCTAATCAGCAAGAACATGCCGTTTAAAGTTGGAATGTAATATTTGAAATACATATGATTGTGAAATTGTGGGGTGCAGTCAAGAGCAGTGAGGAGTAGTGTGACTACACAGGGGCATTCAGTCACAACGATAATTTAGTGTTCCAATTTAAAATCCACTTTTCACAAAGATTTGTCTAGTTGAGCTTTGTATTCATTTTTCACAAGTACAGGTGCTAGTGACGCACTTTTACTTAAGAACATAAGAGTGGTCATATTGGGTCAGATCAAAAGGTCCATCTAGCCCATTATCCTATCTTCTAAGAGAGGCCAATGCCAGATACTCCAGGGGAGTGAACAGAACAGGTTAAAGTGATTGCTTTCCTGATATCCATTTCCAACCTCTGACAAACAGAAGTTAGGGACAGAATTCCTCCCCATCCTGGCTAACAGCTAATGATGGACCTGACTGGCACAAATTTATCTAGTTCTTTTTTGAACCCTTTTAAATTCTTGGTCTTCACAACCTCCTTTGGCAAGGAGTTCCACAGGCCTATCATGCACTGTGTGAAGAAGAAAACTTCCTTTTGTTAGTTGTGAACTTGCTACCCATTAATTTCATCTGGTGACCCCTAATTCTTCTGTTATAGGAACAAGCAAATAACTTTTCCTTATTCACTTTGTCCACACCACTCACAACCGCTATCATATCCACTCTTAGCATCTCTTTTTCTAAGCCCTGAAAAGTTCCAGTGTCCTCAATCTTTCTTCATCTGGCACCTGTTCCAAATCCCTAATAATTTATTCTGCCCTCTTCTGAACTTTTACTACAAGAATCCCAAAAAAGAACACAAAGTGGTGGGGATAGTCAGCACAAGCCACGTCATATTATCACTAAACCATCACTTCAGCCTCAGTTACCCCAGTGACTGTCCAATTAACTCTCACTCCACGTGTTGCAGTTCAGATTTTCCTTTCTTAGGGTTGTTCACTAGGAAAAAGGGATTAAGTTATTCACCATAGGGGAGGATTACCCGCTTCCTTTTTCTCTTTCCAAAACATCCTAGTATCCTGGTTTCCCCAGTTCATTTGACCTCTCACCAGGACTTCATTACTACTCCTGGTGTCAGAACTTCTTATGGCAACAGATCTCCAAGTGGAGACCCTTTGGACAGCCATGCTTTTCCAGTACCTCTCGCCAGTCTCCTCTTGGTTTTACTCCAGCTGACCCTTTACATGACCTTGCTCTACTCCCTCTGGGCAGGGGTTCCATTGGCCCCACTCCAGATCCTGATCAATGTGTGGTGTGACTACACCAGGTCTCTCTCATCCCCTTCTTTGGCTCAGAAACAGATCCGACCTTCATATTTCTTGCTTTGCTCATAGAATCAGTTCAATGGTTCTGTGTACCGCTGTATCCCAAAATAGCACCCGCCATGTAGACATATTCTTGAAGTGGACGGAGTGCCTTGTTAAATGCTTAAAAATAAAATAAATGCCTGCTAATTCACCCTATCTGCTCAGCTTTAATCATGACTATACATTAGTAACAAGTTAAACTTATACATCAGGTACAGATAGAAGTATTATTACAAAACACAGTGATAATACACAAATCAGCCAGAAACAGACTGAACGAGCACTTATTACACAGCTGGCCATGCTTTTCACGCTACATTTGAGGCTTTCTTTGAAGGGGAGAGGACTCAGTTCTGTAACTATGCATTCAGAATGTAGGGCAACATTTTCAAATGTGCGTGCCTACATTAGGAGCCCAAATCCATATTTAGGTACCTAATTAGGTGGTTTGATTAATAAATTAACGGTTGCTGATCCCATTGAATTCAGTGGGAGTTCTGGGAGATTTAGCAGCTGAAAATCAGGACACTTTTATTTAGATCCCTAAATATGGATTTAGGAGCCTAATTTTAGGCATCCACTATAGAAAAATTTTGTCTCAGCATCAAAGTTAGTGAAGCTTATGTAGTAATCTTAAAATATGATGTTGTTGGGTTGAACACGTAAGTGAAAAATAGCCTGGTTGTGTTATATTTGAAACACTTAACGAAATGCAATACGTTGTATGTTTAGTGAAGATCATCACAGCAGTGGGAAACAGAATAGAATAAAATAATTTATTTCTTTAGCCCTCCTACCCTCTCTAGAGAGCTGTGTTTCAATCTTGATTATGGATTCTGAGTTCAATGAATGAAACAGACTAATCTCAATCTGTTGTTTTACAAAACAAAAGATTTGACTATTACTCTATCATTATTAGTGTGTGGTCAGGAGATCCTGAGGACTATAGAAGAAAGTGATGGAATAACTGGACAAAATCTAATTTAATAATTGGACAAAACAGAGAACAATCTGATATTGGCAAGGGGTGGGGCTAGATAGCCTAAAAGAACTTCCTCCACTTTTAATTTCTTTGATTCTGTAAAAGCATGAAGAACAGTTAGGAATGAAATACAATGTAATGCAGGCTGAGATTGGTTTAAATCAAGATATAAATCATAAGAACATGATAAAATACATAATAACCTTCACTACAGCTTACTTCCAGCTCCTATCACTGTTATTATTCTCTTCCTTTAACAGTCATTAAAAAAGAAATCCTCATCTGTACCCTCAATATTTAAAAGACTCAACTTTAAAAAATAATTTGTTAATGGCCCTCAGACAGGTAAGCAAGACGTATATTACCCACAAGCTGAAACACCTACATCTCTGCAGAATAACCTCAATGTACTCCTTCTGCTTGAATGGACGGCTGGAAATTAGCAAATCAAGCATTCAGCTCTCTGAAGTGTTATTAAGTGTGTGGAGTTCCTCAGATGTAACTAACATTTACTTCCCAAACTCTAGGGAGCATTAATATTGAAGTGTCTTACTTCCATCACGAAAGAAAATATATTAAAATGTTTGTTCCACCTTATTTTGCTGATGAAAATATTATAGTTGACAAAACCTTCAGTGTGGAAAAACTAGGCTGTGAAGAGTCACAGTGCTAGAACCTAGAGCTGCTATTCCCTGAGGATCCACTTCATCCCTACTCACACCCAACAGCTCAGGGAAATCACTGCTGTATGAGCTCCGAGCCTTGTAGGACCAAGCACCACAGGCTGCGTAGCCCACAGAATGCTAGACTGGCAGTGCTACGAGGTCCCTGATAGGTCCAGGAGCACTACTTCTACAATGGAGGGGCCCCCAGGATGCTGTCTGTGCAACTAGATGAATCCTCAGACTCTTCTCTGCTGGTTCAGTTCCTGACTTCTGACCCCAGCGTGGCCCCTGAATGTGTTGGAGCTATAAAAAGGGGGCTCATTATTTTAGTCCATCAATTAGTATTTTAAGAATTGTTTTTGTATTTATAATTTCCATCATGTGTTTTAGCACTTAAAATATCAATTGATGGACTAAAATAATGAGCCCTCTCTGTACAGCTCCAACACATTCAGTCTCCTTTGTTACAAAGCTGAATTAACAGGACTATTCTCCATGCTTTCACATTCAGCAGGCATATAACGGACCATTCCTCAATCTGAATTCGGTGAATGCTTTGAAATCCTATAGATTCAGTGACAAGGAAAAGATGTGTGCAGCAATAAATGTATTGGTTCTGGATTTGTACATACAGCTTTTGTGCAGGCTGTGCAACAGAGCAGTCAACTCTGCTAGGAAATAAAAGTGTGGTTTCAGGGAGTCATAAGAAAAGGAAGGACTCTTTCGAAGATGGGGTTTACTTTTGAAAGAGCAGTGTCTGCACTGGTTTTCTTCCTTCGAAAGAAGCTCTTTTGAAATAAGAATACGCAAATCATGTGTCAGATATGCAAATCTGCACCTCATTTGCATTTTCAATTTCCCTCATTTGCATACCTCTCTCGAAAGAGGAATGCAAGTGTAGGCACAGCCAGACTGTTTTTTTGTTCTGTGTTATCACAACAGGGGCCTTGACTGACGCCTAGGCACTATGATAATACAAATAATTTATAACAATTTACCCAGTCGTCACTTGGTTATTTAAGTTAAAGGCTTTTCTGATCATGCATTGCTTAGTTAAAAGGCTGTAAATAATGTAATGTGTCTCTAATACATTTTGCACTAGATGCATAGAAATAATCCAGCCAATAAGTGGCAAACTGTGCTGAAGCTTTGCGTTTTCAGAATGCAGCATAGCTCTGTAAGAGTTAATTTTATTTTTCTGTTTTTGTCAAAATTCCACTTTGACAGAAAATTTCTTGCCAGCTATACCACTCGTCCACCACTAGCCAAATATATTTGCATTTACTTATTCTTTTCTATTAAACAAGTAGCACAGATGCTTAGCTACCTACCAAGAGGAGGAGACTGCTGGGGTGGCACCAGTCAAGTGCCACACCCCATGTCCTTCCTGTCCCTGCTCTGCCCAGTGCCCTACCTGGTCCCTTCCCTTCACATGCCCTCCACCTCCCATTCTTGCTCTGTCCTCTTCCTGCCCCTGCTCTGCTCTCACCTGCTTGTTAGCATGGAAGAGCCATGTCACTTCTGGTAGGTGTGGGGGAAGTGCTTCCTCTACCCTGGAGCAGCATGGCCTAGTGGTAGCAGGGGAGGGGTGGAACATCTCCCATACTAATCGAAAGTGGCATGGCATTCACCCTGAGCGGGGGGAGGGCAACGTGGGGGTGCATGCAGCCCTCGGTGCGCCCACATATATCACCTATGATAGCTATGGAAATGTCTTAGAGATGAAAAGAAACAAGTCAGCAGGTCAAATGCAGGCCAATCTAAGGGTCTAAAAGTCATGACCATTCAATGAGGTACAAGCTGGATAAGGTAGTAACTTTTACTGACCAACTTCTGTTGGTGAGAGAGACAAGCTGCCCAAGGACACAAAGGGAAATGATAGGATAGCAAAATGGATTGTTCAGTGTAAGTATTTAGCACATATTGCAAGTAATCATTCAAGGCAGAAACAACAAGAAGTCCTGTGGCACCTTATAGACTAACGGTGAGTCTACACTAGCTGGCTTCTTTGAAGTAGCCAGCACAACATTGAAATAGCATGAGTCGCGTCTACATGCGCCATGTGCTATTTCGATGTTGAAATCGACGTTAGGCAGTGAGACGTTGAAATCTCTATTCCCATCCGAAGATGGGAATAGCGCCCTACTTCGACGTACAACGTCGAAGTAGGGCGTTTGTAGACGATCCACGTCCCGCTACTTCGAAATAGCGGGGTCCTCCATGGCACCCATCAGCTGAGGGGTTGGGAGACGCTCTGTCCAGCCCCTGTGGGGCTCTATGGTCACCGCATGCAGCAGCCCTTAGTCCAGGGCTTCTGGCTGCTGCTGTTGCTGCTGCTCCTGCAGTTGGGGGTCCATGCTGCGTGCACAGGGTCTACAACTGGTTGTTGGCTCTGTGGATCTCGTGCTGTGCAGGCTGAGTGTGTCTGGGAGGGGCCATTTAATGGAGTGGCTTGGAGCGTTGCTGGCCCCTTATTTCGACAGGGAGCACTTGTGTGTGTGGACGCTCCGCATTTCCTTCCGGGGTGGCTCCTTTCGATGTTCTCCGTCGCTACTTCAACGTTGAACGTCGATGGTACCAGCCCTGGAGGATATGTAGATGATACGCGTTGAAGTAGCCTATTTCGATGTTCTGACTTCGAAATAGGCTACTTTGACGTAGTGTGCTAGTGTAGACGTAGCCTAACAGATATTTTGGAGCAATAAGCTTCCGTGGGCAAAGACCCGCTTTGTCAGATGCATGGGAAGTGGGTCTTTGCCCATGAAAACTTACGCTCCAAAATATCTGTTAGTCTATAAGGTGCCACAGGACTTCTTGTTGTTTTTGAAGATAGCCTAACTTGTCTACCACTCTGATACTTGTCATTCAAAGCAGAGTGGTCAGTTAACACCTCTGCAGTCAGAGGAGAAAAAGAAGGGGGTTAGAGGGTTACAGACTGCTGTAATAAGCCATAAATCTAGTGTCCCTGTTCACTCCAGGATTTTTGCTGCCTATCAGGGTAATGAATTTAAACTGCCAGGTCTGTCTTTTGAAAATATTGTACAGATTTCTTTTGAGGATGAGGATGGATAGGCCAGATATAGAGTGATCATTTTGTGAAAAACGTTCACCCACAGGTCATGCGGATGTTTTTGTGTTTTACCATTTTCCTGTGAATTCATTCCAGAACATAGCTTTTGTCTGGTTTCACCCACATACCTACAATGAGATCAACTTTCTGGACACCACCATTCGCTTTAAAAGTGAAACCCTATCGACAACCATATTCAAGAAACTCAAGGAAAACCAAATTGACCTCAACCGATCCAATAACTATCTCGATCACATCAAGAAATTACATTAGGTATTACCTGTATTCATGTCAATGTAAAAGAAACAGACAGGTAAGTGCATTTGCAGTAAGAGAGAGTTACAAAGGCAGTGCATTGGGAGAAAACTTGTATAGCCAATGAACATGGCACATCTGTTAGTGAGGATTTGGGCTGAGGCCTCTGGGTTGAGTATTTTTCACAAGCGCTAAAATCATATTAAGACATCGGGGAGATGTAAGTTTCTCAAACCATATAGAGCCACATGAAAAAAAAGTATTTAATTCTTTACCAGTGCAGTTCTTTTGAAAGTTGGGATTCTCTAAAGGATGTCCTGGAAGACGACATTGGAATTTGTGCTGCCAAAATTCAGGAAACCAGGGATTCCGGGTGTTGGTGTCCAAACGTAACTTCAAAAAATAGTCATCAAATGACAAGACCTCTGGGGACTGCAGTTTGATAGTGATACCTCCATTTGCTTCAGGTTCATAACCTTCAATTACTTCATCTCGGTCTGCCCAGCCATCACTGAAAAGAGGGAAGGAAAAAATGTTGTAAAAATATAGGAAAAGAGACTGTCAAGGGGATAGCCAAAGCACATTCCAAGTGAATCTAAAAATGTAGTCATAGAAGTGAAAAGCTATTTAGAAAAATTAAGTTGACTGCTATGTTTAGCAAAGTCCGATTTGTCAGACTGAGCGCTGGTTAACTCATTTGGAATGAAAGGGAGATAGAGTATCTTCAGCCTGATTTCTCTGTTCCACTTGAAATAACCTAAATATGCTTCTGACATGGAATGCTTCACGCTATACTTTTTGTGTCTGAGAGAATACTGCCTTGCTCATTCTATTCTGAAAGGTCATGTCTACACTACATTCCCGTTTCTGAGGAGGAATGCCAATAAGGGAGATCTAAAATGCCAATGGAAAGCTGATTTACAAATCTCACACTTCATTTGCATATTCTCGCATGATTGTGTTTCTGGAAGAGACTTTTCTGAAAACAAAAACAGCAATGTAAATGGGATTCCTTTGGAAAAAAGTCCTGCTTTGGAAAGAACCCTTATACCTGAAAAAAATGAGGTATACAGGGTTCTTTTGAAAATGGGGATTTTTTCCGAAGGAACCACATTTACACTGCTGTTTTTGTTTTCAGAAAAGTCTCTTCCAGAAATGTGATCATGCGAGAATATGCAAATGAAGTGTGAGATTCGTAAATCAGTGCTTCATTTGTGTTTTTGGTCTCCGTCATTTTCACTCTTCCTCCAAAAGGGGACTGTAGTGTACAGCCATGTCTACACGTGCACGCTACTTTGAAGTAGCGGCACTAACTTCGAAATAGCGCCCGTCACGGCTACACGTGTTGGGCGCTATTTCGACGTTAACATCGACGTTAGGCGGCAAGATGTCGAAGCCGCTAACCCCATGAGGGGATGGGAATAGTGCCCTACTTCAAAGTTGAACGTCGAAGTAGGGCACGTGTATACGATCCGCATCCCACAACATTAATAGCGGGGTCCGCCATGGCGGCCATCAGCTGAGGGGTTGAGAGACGCTCTCTCTCCAGCCCCGGCGGGGCTCTATGGTCACCATGTGCAGCAGCCCTTAGCCCAGGGCTTCTGGCTGCTGCTGCTGCAGCTGGGGATCCATGCTGCATGCACAGGGTCTGCAACCAGTTGTTGGCTCTGTGGATCTTGTGTTGTTTAGTGCAACTGTGTCTGGGAGGGTCCCTTTAAGGGAGTGGCTTGCTGTTGAGTCCGCCCTGTGACCCTGTCTGCAGCTGTTCCTGGCACCCTTATTTTGATGTGTGCTACTTTGGCGTGTAGATGTTCCCTTGCAGCGCCTATTTCGATGTGGTGCTGCGCAACGTCGATGTTGAACGTTGACGTTGCCAGCCCTGGAGGACGTGTAGACATTATTCATTGAAATAGGCTACTTCGAAGTAGGCTTCACGTGTAGACGTAGCTTAGATGTGGCCTAAGGGTCTAAACTCAGTGGAATAGTAATGATTTTTCAAAACCCTGAGACTTTAGCACTACTTGGCTGTGATTTCAGCAATAGTAGCTCTGGAAGCTAGAAGAATAATTCAAATTAAACATGAATGGAGAAATGCATCAGGCTAAAAGAGAGAGGAGGGGAAGAATAGATAGGAATATTGAATCAGTTGAAAAGAAAACCACACACTGTTTTTACTCCTTCTGGAAATCCATGTAGACATGTTTTTCTTACAAACAAATGGCTTTTATTTATTTTTACTCACAATCCAAACTGACAGAGCTAAAAGTAAAGAGAACTATAAAACCCTGAGGGTAAAAAAAAATATTTCCCTGACCAGACTACTTGATGAAGAGTCAATTTAATGGTTTTGAATAATGTCACTTGGTTCAGCATCTGATTGTTAAGTTAGTTCACCAGCTCCAAGTTCACTGATTTAGTTGCAGCCTCCATTGACTCACCCTTGGAAAAGTAATGCTTAGTTTTAATTTAAGTTCAAGTGTAAATCAACTCACTTTAATTTTAATATTCATGGTCATGTCTTGAGAGAAATAGATTATTTTGGCATCTAAAGAACTAGCTGCATCCATCTGGAATGACAACAGCAGCATTCTGCCGCTGAAACAATTTAATCTGCTTCAGCAACAGCAGCAAGGAGATCAACAAAATCAATGTGACTGACCACTAAGAAAAGAACATCTGGCTTTTAGGTAGGGCCCTACCAAATTCATGGCCATGAAAAATACACCAATGACCTTGAAATCTGGTGCCCTCCCTTCCCCGCCACGAGAGCTGATCTTTCGTGTGCTTTTGTGTTGTGGGGCATACAGGATTAGTTAACCAGATATGTACCAAGAGCAACACATATTGTCTCAGATGGAGGGTTTTTTGAGTCAGTGGATTAGCATTCCCTGGACTCCACCCATAAAGGGTATTAAGTCGCCATCGGTGGTGACAAAGCAAGTAGGCACATGAATGAAGTGCATCTCTAGCTAGTGTGTGTCCCCTGGTGTTGGATGCACAATGTCCTCTTACTCCTCAGCACCTATATCCAAAGCCTGAGTAGATCTTGCACAGGTCTAACAAGGCAAGGGGAGATTTTTGTAGTCTACATAACTTAGATCCCAGTCTGGCCCTATAAAAACAGTGAGAGATTCAATGTTTCTTTCCTTTAAATAGTAAAAAAAAACAAACCAAAAGGTCACTCCTGCATCATAAGTAGTTATATCCTAATTGCACAATTACTTCCACAATGTGTCACAACATTTGTAGTTTGCAAGAGATTGTAGAGTCAAGTAGGATAAATACTGTGTCAAAAGGATCCATTAAATGAAGTCATTTTGAACTTTACAAAGATTAATACATAACTTTGGTTTCGAAAACATTACCACTTTCGCTCTGAAGGCAAAAGACAGTATTTCTGCCAGCACTGAAGACAAGATGTCAAATTCCCTGAGTTACATGTGATAGCAGAGCTAGCCTGCTTGAAAATGTTTTCTCTCTAATGTTTCTGAGGCCTCTTCTAACCCAGCCAAAGTATGTTACTCCTCAAATTGCCCAGGTGTTAAAATCTTCCTGAAAGCAGATGTCAGCTTCAGTTGCAGAAAGTATGTTATAATCAAGCAAAGCTGTTAGTAGCCATTCTTAGGAGCTCACGTCCGCTTTTAATAATGTCAGTGGGAGAAGGAATCCCTGGCTGCTCTTGTTAAGGGCTCGGTGCCAGGCTACTATCCAGCAGTATTACCCGGAGGCACTCACCCCAGATGAGGTCTCAGTGCCTCTGGGTACTACACAGGGAATTGTGACAAAGCTAACTTGTTCTGTTGCCACCTTGAATTGCCACAGCATGTGGTCTGCAAACAACATGAATAGGTGCTGAGTACTGGACATTGGAGTCTATAGAGCTAGTTCTCATCACCTGGAGGCCAGTCCCTCTTTAACACTGAATGCCAATACTCACCCCTCTCCAGGCTCAGCAAGGTGTGCAATGTGTGTGTGTGTGTGTGTTTCAGGAGGATTTTATACTGGGGAGGCAATGGTTCTGAGCCTCAAAAGGATGTTTCTAGTGGGAGGAAGAGGAGGTTCTGGAGTGAAACCAAAGAAAACTTTGAGCCTTTGGGCTTGGGCAAAGATTTGAAGCCTGGCTAGGTCAGGTGAGCACAGGGGGGACTTGAAGCACTCTGGATGAGAGGAAGTATGATTTCAGAGCCAAGGTGCAGGGCCTGAGATGTAGGGTGGTAAAGCAAGAGGAAGAATGGTGTTCTCAGCCTGGGGGTGGGGGCAGTGAGGGAACATTCTGAGCCTAGGGTGTCAGGGATAAAGAAATTTCTGTGCAAGAAGGGGTAGGGTTGGAGAAGGTTTAGGCAGCTCTGAGCCTGGAGGGATATGAGGTGCTTTGGAAGGGTTAAGTATGGGTGGAGGGTATGGATGGGAAACAGTAAGGGTTTATAGAAGGTTAGGAGAAAGTTGTGCGTGTGAAAGAGATGGAGAAGAATCAATGATTGGAGAAAAAATGACACAAAAGAACAGACAGATCAATACTGTTTTCTCCCCATTCCGCCCTGTATTTATGTTCTGTTTTTTTTTCCAAATAATTTTACAAAGGGGAGGGTGCTGGAAGAGGGGACTCTGTAAAAACCTTACCCATGATCCCCTTCCAACCCTGGGTTAGAGCCCTCACACTTCACTTTTAAAACGTGGTCATGCTGCAAGGGAGAGCTGGAGGCAGTCTGGGTGGAAATGACTATTGTATCATGGTCTCTGGACACCAGAGACTATGGTGAAGAAACAACTCTTCTAATACTTGGGGGCCACAGACCCCCACCAGATAATGGTCACCAGATAATCACATATGTGGAGCAGAGAAATGATGGCACCAAGTACAACACACGTCTTATTCTTCTTCACATTTTTAGGGTAGTGCCTAGGGACCAATGCAATTCAGTTGGTAGCTATAGTCTAAATAGACAAGACAAAGCAGTGGGGAAGGAGATAGAATATACAGTGTGATCCATGTGATAGTGGCAAACATTAACCTCTCTCTCTGGACATGCTTTATTAAGTACCCCCTGAGAGATATAGGGGCATGAGGGACTTGGAGTGTGCAAGACAAGCACAACTGAAACACTAGGAGGAATAGTAACAGAGAAAGCTGTGCTAGTCTATATACAATAGACATTGGCATGTGGTTTGAACCGGGATGGGAATTTTCTGGGTCATTGTAGCAGTTCTTTTGCATACTTGTCTTAATCTGGTTCTTGGCTCCCCCCCCCCCCTTCTGTCCCTCTGCTCTCTGATTTGCTCAACTTGACCATTTTATTCTGATTTGTCAACCTTGACGACTATTTTGGTTCTCTGTGCCTTGAGTGTTGGGTCTGTTCTGGTATGGCTGTTCTCTGGGGGGGCAGGGTCTGTCCCAGGAACACTTATCACCTTATAAATTATTTTGTTGGTCTTTAAAGTGCTACTTGACTGGGTTTTTGTTGTTTTACTAGGAGGAAAGTTTGTAGCCCAGAGTGGGCAGCCATACTCAAACAAGTTAAGTCCCCAGTCCTGCTGCTGAATCAGTGTAGCACATTTGGGTAGGTCTCCACTTGCAGTGGTGTGTAGTGTGGCAGACTGCAAGACCACCACACATGGCTACATGAGTGCAACCAAGGAGAAATGACTTAGGGAAGTAGAGGGCCCTCCAAACCTGACCCCTTTGGTCTATGCCCTTCACAGCCTTCTAACACCTCCCAGCAGTGCGTTCAGGTTTACTCTACTATTTTTAGCAGTGTGTTGTCCTGGTGGCCTCCCAGCTGCTTCCAGCTTCCCTGCCACAGGGAGGTGCCAGAGTGCTTCCCCACTGCAGGAAAACAGCCTCTAGCAGCAGGCATGGGGATGGCAGTGCAGAGACACTCCAGCAATTCCTCACCAGCAGAGATTTTCATGGCAGCAGGTGCTATATGCCACCACGAGTGTAGACAAGGTCTTGATGTAGGGTGATCAGATGTCCCAGTTTTTTTTATACAGTTCCAGTATATGGAGCTTTGTCTTATATAAGCACCTCTTACCCTTCCCCCAGCTCTGTGCCAAGTTTTCATTCTTGCTGTCTGGTCAGCCTGTAACTCCGTGCATTTGCAAACCTCTACCTGCTTGTGAATCTGAATGCAGAATCAAGGCCAAGGGATTGCCCATTGGTGTGCATACAAAGGGGTGCTGATCAGCCTACTAGCTCACTGGGTACTGGCTAAAGTTGGGTGTTTTATGGTGTTGGAGTTCAAAGAGAGAAAACACTAATAAATCAGTTCTGGCTAAGTAGCAGCAGAGCCGTCCCACTCATAGGACCAGGTGTGGCAGCCGCCCCAGGCCCCGTGTTTTGGGGGCCCTGTGGTGGATACCTGAGCCATCCTATGGGTAGGAGAGAGGAGGATTACTTGGGGCAGGGCACAAAAGGGGGAGGCAGACAGCAGAAGCAGCAGCAGCAGCATCAGGGGTTCCATCCCCTTGGCTTCCCCCATCCCCTGCCTCCCACAGACGTACCCAGATGGAGTGAGCACTAGCCTGCTCAGCTCTGCCCTGGCTTCCCGGCCTGCTGAGCCCCATTTCTCCATGGCATTGGGAAGTGGCCTCTGCTTGCCACTGCCCGTGGAGAAGCAGCGCTTCGCTAGCTGGGAGGGCAAGATGGAGTGGAGCAGATTGTCACTCACGCCACATGGTGAGTGCGGGGGGAGGGGAGCCCTGCTGCTGCTGCTGCTATCTGCTCCTACAACTTGTCCAAAGTGATCCCTGGCCAGCCTGGTAGGGGAGGGGGTAAGGGGCAGGATGGGGGGTGGAGTGTGGCACGGGGGGCGGGTCTCAGAGTCCTGTGTCTGAAGCACTGGGGGGCAGTTGCCCTGAGCCCTGCCCCCACCCCAGGGAGAGCCCTGGGCAGCAATGGGCCCCTTTCACGGGATTTTCAAAGCAGCCTAAGGGAGCTGAGTACCTAACTCCATTTGAAAATCCCAGTCTAAATTATTTTTATTGTAAAAAAAAAAAAGAGGATGACAAGGGCCTTGCGTAAGTTTGGTGCAGTAAAACGTTCCCAAACCTGAAGAAGAGCTCTGTGCGATTTGAAAGCTTGTCTCTCTCGCCAACAGAAGCTGGTTCAACAAAAGATATTACCTCACCCAGCTTGTCTCTCTGGTGTCCTGGGACAAACACAGCAACAACTACACTGCATACACACATGAAGGAGTGACACTGCTTATGGATGCCACAGGGTGGCAACCTATCCTCTGACTGTATTGCCTGTTACGGTTACTGTCCGATCAAGTGTTTTTGTACAGTGTTGTAGACTTCAGATGAGCCTGGTAACTGCTACTGTAGGAAGGCCTCTAAGGTGTGAATGCAGAAAAGCAGCTAGAAAGGGACATATGTGTGCGTGTGGAGCTAGGAGCAGTGTTTGTTCAAGGTGGGAAAAAAAGAGACAACCAACTGTTTTCATTACTGTTTCATGGAGTTTGTCACAAAGTGGTTGCAGGTTCTCTGCAAGATGCTCTTCATCTCTGTCCCAATTTAGTTGCAGAAACCCTCATGCTGCCAATGCAACTGGAAGAATGACAGCCAGAAGGGGCGGAGGGAAGTAAAAGAAAAAAGGAAAAGGAAAAAAAAATCAGATCAAATGGGAAATATGCCAAAGTTACTTCTCTCTAAGCACAGAGCACTTACTACCTATCGGCATTGCTTAGAGAAAGGGAAATCAAAGGATTTTTTTTCCTCTGTAGATTTATTACCTCAGTGGTTACACATTCAACACACTAGGGATTTCTGCAGTGTAGTTTATATAGCAACACCTAAATCTGTTGTGTTTTGAAACCCAGACTTTAATATTGCACGGGTACTCCTGTGATTCTAACATTAGGAGAAATTAAATGGGTTTCCAATTTCCTACTTTTTCCAAACAAGAACATACAGTCAGCTGCCTTTTTGTATGGATTGACAAGACAACCGGTAATCAAGCGTTCTATTTTCATCCCATTAAAGACTTTAATTCTTACGCTGTGCTGTGCATCATTCCCCAGAGCAGTTCAGTGCATTAGCATTCAACATCTTTTTTCCAAGGAAGAAAGCAAAGAAAGAGAAAATACACTGATGATATATCGTACTTTTAATAGAAAGGTATTAATAGCCCCATTTCATAGATAAGGAAAGTGAGATAGGTCCCAGTCCTACAGCCTTACATGCATGGACAGATCCTTGCATCCACACAAAGCTCACTGACTTCATGGAGCGGGGCTGTAGAAAGAAGTTGATTCCTGTGCTTTCATATTTGCAGAGATGGATGCTTGCCCATTGAAATCTGTGCCAAATACTTCTCAATCAGCTAAATAACTTTGTTTCTTGAGTTCTGATTGGGTTAATTACACTGATGTTAATTTGATTTTTTTTCTTTTACAATACTAAATAGAAGATCCTAAGTGTTGAAACTGATTAGGAGAGAATCCTTTTCACATGCTAAAGAAATGAATCATGCTTTATATTTTTAAATTCTAGCAAAAGTGCTTAGAATCTAGAAAAGTGCTTTTTAGTGGCAGAACTTGTTGCACTAAAAAAATCTGGATATAAAATACAAATTCCAACAAAGGTGCCTAGAATCTGATGTAGTGTTTTTCTAGTGTACATCATTATATATCTATATTGATATCTAGTGAGGGAGAGGATTTCCTCTCCCTTTCATACAACCAAAGCACTCCCATACAAACTATTTTCCTTTCATCCCCACAAGTATGTTTCTGAACACTCTTTTCATCACTACTTTGCCAATTATTATGTTTAACTTCCAATTGATTTAAACAGGGGGACACCACCACCCAATAAGTCCAAAACATGGTCAAAGCCATTTAAATTTCCACTTTCATTTATTTTTGTTTTTAAATGAAAGTAGTTGTACCTAGGGATATTTTGAAATTTTAATCAGAAAGTCAACTTGCATGTAAGTCTCATGATAGAAGGCTTCCAATTATTAATCAGATAATTAATCAGGCTTCAAAGTACTAGAGGTCCTAGTAGTGACTTGTGAATCTTAAACCATTCACCATCCAATTCAGATAAATACTGACCATGCTGAGTGCTTATACAAACTAATGGAACTTCTTGAGTCTATAACACTATCTAAATATCTCAAAATAAATGAATTTCTTATGGTCTTCTGGTACTTCCTGGGATACTCGGATATTGGCGCTTTGTAAAAATTTTTGATAAATTCCTGTCTCTGCAGTTGGAAAAGCTATCATAACAGCCTCTCTCGCCCTGTGGTACTTTGGCAGAACTTACTGCATTTTAGTTTAGGGCTAACCAAACAAGTGCAAATAGGTAGCCCTATTTCAAAGCAGTTGCACTGAAGCCAGTGTGGTTTGCTGCTCTTTAACATGATTCAAGGTGACACGAGAGTAAATTCCATGAGAGAAAACAAAACTGTCATTGAGAGGTCAGGGCAACCTCTCCTGGATCTTTTTTTTAAGTACTTGTGCTTTTTCTCAGCTTGGTGTATACTAGAGGCAAAACATGAGCTAATTTCTTGAGCCATAGATGAAAAGCAGCACTGACAATAGTATTCTACATTCCACCAGAAGCAGGCATGTGGATATTTTATATTCACACAGCACACACACCCATACAAAACACAATGCTAAGAGGATGCAGAGGTTGTAAAACATCCAGGAAAAACGCAGAGGTTGGACGTCCCCGGTCCAGCACCCTGGGAACCTGACTGGTCCTGAATAAGGAAGTTTGCCAGACCTGGGATGGTCATTCCAGCACCTCTGTGGCCAGTCTCCAGGCTCTCCCGGGGCGGGGGGTCATCAGCCTCTTGTCAGGGCTCCCCTTGCAGCCTCTCTCCTCACTGCCTGCCTGGCCATTAAGCTTTGCTGCAGGCCCTGGGCAGGCTCCCTGCCCCTGGCTGTGCTCCGGTTCTGCTCCTGACTGCCAGCTCCCCAGCTGTGGGACTGGCTCTGCTACCAGTCTCCAGGCTGCTGATTCCCCTGCCATGGAACTGGCTCCTCCCCCAGAAAAACTAGAAGGCAGAAGCAAAAGTGTCATCTGCCATCTGAAGGGCTGAGGGTCAATGGGACTGCTCCAAGAAGCGTTCCATTGCAGGTGTCAGGCAGGACCATTAGAAAGTAGACCACTGAGTATCCTTCCCAGAAAATGTTTAAATGTGGGTGGAAAATTGTAGACTCTGGTGTCCTAAAACACGTCTCCCAATGCCAAACATGATGAGAGAAGTTAAAGATTCAGTGTCCAACTTTGCAATCGTCACTTTATTTCAGACACTAACCATTATGCATCTGCTTCACCCAACCCTGTAATCTTGACAAGTCTCATCAACTAAGGGCATTCTGATGCCATCAATACGTGGAATGGAAGTCTTCAGCTAATGCAGACAGAGGAGTGTATAATTAAGTAAGTAACATTCTTCCCGCTGGCTCAGCATGAGGCATGTGCTGTTGGAGGTGCAGTCTTGAATGAAATGTAAAGTAGAAGTCCAAACAGATTAAAACACAAAACACTTGGGCTGTGTCTACACTTGCCCCCAACTTCAAAGGGGGCATGGTAGTCAGGGCCACAGGAGCTACTAATGAAGTGCTGAGGTGACTACGCAGTACTTCATTTGGCTAATTTTCCCCCGCGCCAACTTTGAGGTGTCAAAATTTTGAGGAGTAAAGGGACTTCGAAGTTGCCACAGGGGAGAATTAGCCTAATGAAGTGCTGAGTATTCACTGCAGCACTTCATTAGTAATCTCTATTGGCCCTGATTACCATGCCCCCTTTGAAGTTGGGGGCAAGTGTAGACAAGCTATTGCAGTAATTAAAAGGTCCTATGACACCCTGTGCCAGAGTTAAAGTTTACAGATTCCAGTCCAGGGAAGATTCTGCCACTTTAAAATTGCCCCATCTTATCAACTGTATATAAAATTTTTTACTTCCTGTCCTTAACTGTGAGCAGCACACAGCAATGCTGTGTAACCAGCTACTTATGTTTCGAGCCAGAGGAAGTAGCTCAGTGATTGGTTGAAGGACAAACGGTAGATCACTGTGCTTCATACAAAATAAATGGTACTGATCAGAATTTGCAGATTTTGGAAAGCTCATTTTAAAAAAACTGTAGTGATAATCTCATGGCCCAGGACGGATTGTCTGTTTTACAAATGTGTGTTTAAGAAGGTTTTATTTATCATATGCAGTGCATACATTTGCATGTTGTTTGCATAAATATATGTTAACTGTTTATCATATCAATATGTTCTTGGGGGGTCTTTATTATGAAGATTCTTCATACAATTTGTATTAACAGTATTTTGTATGTGTGGCTACTATATTCGTGGAGCAAGTATTTTCAAATGTGCACAATGGTGCATACCCTGGAAAATCAGCTACTAAACAGATATTCTCAGGGGCAATGGCTGATTTTCAAAGGGGCACATATGCTTCTTACGTGGCTGCCTGATGGGAGGGTTGGATCCTTATTCTGTATCTTAGAAATTCATATCATCGTGAAATTTTGTGAATGTGTCACTTCTTTTCTAAAGTAACAGAGAGATAGCCATGCTAGTTTATATACTATCAAACCAAAAAGTAGTCTAGTAGCACTGTAAATACTAAAAAACTAATTTATTAGGTGAGCTTTCGTGGGACAGACCCACTTCTTCAGACCATAGCCAGACCAGAACAGACTCAATATTTAAGGCCCAGAGAACCAAAAATAGTAATCAAGGCTGACAAATTATTTTGTGGTTCTCTATGCCTTAAATATTGAGTCTGTTCTGGTATGGCTGTGGTCTGAAGAAGTGGGTCTGTCCCACGAGAGCTCATCACCTAATAAATTATTTTTTTGTCTTTAAAGTGCTACTAGACTGCTTTTTTCTTTTCAAAATAAAATGTGTGAGTGGGGGGGTTAGGGAGAAGGTCTGTTTTCAAGCATGGACAAACATATATGGAATCCAAATCCTAGCACAGTCAGATCAGCCAGCAGGCATAGAAATTGTGTGTAAGGACTGATTTGTGTGCCCTGCTATAGCTATGTCTACACTAGCCTCCCCGGCTTTCGAAAGGGGGATGCTAATGAGACACTTTGGGATATGCTAATGAGGTGCTTCAATGAATATGTAGTGCCTCATTAGCATAATGATGGCCGTGGCACTTTGAAACTGCCACTTTTGATCATGTGCAGCTTGTCTATACATGGTCCTTTTCGAAAGGACCCCACAGACTTCGAAATCCCCTTATTCCTATTTGGTTATAGGAATAAAGAGATTTTGAAGTCTGCGGGGTCCTTTCAAAAAGGCTTCCATATAGACAAGCTGCTCACGATCGAAAGCAGCGATTTCAAAGTGCCGCCATTGCCATTATGCTAATGAAGCACTGCATATTCATTAGCCTATCTGAAAATGTCTCATTGGTGCTAGTGTAGACACAGCCTGTATGATTTTGGTGTTTTAAGGCACCCATGTGCTTAATTCTGTATCAGTTCCATTGAAACCTTTGTGGAACTTACTATTATTTATATGCTGGGGGTAACAGCTGAATGGCAGTTGTGGCCCTATTGTGCTAGGCAGTGTATATACAGAGACAGAGTGCGTATGCATGTCAGAGTCCAAGGTATTGATTTGGAGGTTGGTGAAGCACTGGAATGCATTGCCTAGAGAGGTGTTGAAATCTCCATCCCTAGAGGTTTTTACGTTTCAGCTTGACAAAGTCCTGGCTGGGATGATTTAGTTAGGATTGGCCCTGCTTTGACCACGCCCTCCTGAAGTTGCTTCCAGCCCTAGAATTCTGTGGTTTAGTACCACCTTAGGGAAAATAAACTAGGTGGCATCCAAAATTCTATAAAACTAAAGGACTAGACTGTGGCTTGATCCTCTCTGGCCATGAAAGGGAAGAGAGAGGAAGTCCCCTCTTTTATCCCCATAAGAATGACCCAGCTCTTGGGACCACGTGTGAAGGACTGAGAACAGAGCCTGTATGCCTCATGCTTCCCACTGTGAGTAAGTGATTAGAAAGTGGGCAGAAAGGCTCAGGGAGTAGGCAATGACAGAGCTCTTCTATCTCCTATGTGCAGAGCTAGCTGGATGCCTAGATGTTTTGCTCAGGGCTGATGCAGTTGGTTCTCTCACTCAGACATATACGCACACACTACCACCTCCAGCATAAAACGAAAGCCTGGAAGGAATTGTGCTTCTCCTTATTTTGGCTTCTAGTGGCCCAAAGAATTAAGGAAATAGTTTGAACTCATTTTTTCACCTCTGCAGTCCCCCAGCTCTGCATGGCTCAGTGCAGCTGAGGAGCTAGTCTCTGGAGTTTCCATAGAGGTTGATGACCACAGATGGGCCCAGAATTTTCTGTTAATGCTTATATTCCTAATGCGATTTTCAAAGAGTCACACTCTAGCTCAACCCTTTTGTACAATAAGATTTAACAAAGATGTCCTGGAACTGATACTGACAGTGAGTTTCAGAAATCCCCTTTTTGAAGACAAGGGAGTCTGATTTTCAAACGTGGATGTTGAAACAGGATATTCTAAGTTTTGCATTTAGTTGCGGAAATGGGTAATTTTTTATGTCATCTCTGTCTAGGTTCAAGTGTGTAAGGATTTTCTGACCCAGCTATTTATGCGACCTTTCTTTAAATACTTTCAATACATTCTTTCAGTGCAGTATGGGAAGGTGGAGAGCAGCCATCTGTGTGGAAGGAACAAGTTCTGAGCTACCTAGAAGAACTAGATGTGCACAAGTCCATGGGTTTTAATGCACCCCAGGGTACTAAGGGAATTGGCAGAGGTCATTGCTGAACCTTTGGCCCTTATCCTTGAAGACTCTTGGAGATCGGGGGAGATACTGGATGACTGGAAGAAGGCAAACGTAGTGCCCATCTTTAAAAAAGAAAAGAAGGACAATCCAGGGAACTATAGACCTGTCAGTCTTACCTCAATCCCTGGGAAAATAATGGAGGGAATCCTCAAGGAATCCGTTTGGAGCACTTGGAAGATGGGAAAGTGATCACAAGTAGCCGATGTGGATTCACCAGGGGTAAGTCCTGCCTGACTAATCTGATTAGCTTCTATGACAAGGTAACAAGCTCTGTGGACACGGGGAAGTCAGTGGATGTGATATACCTTGACTTCAGCAAGGCTTTTGATACGGTCTCCCACAACATTCTTGTCCATAAGTTAAGGCAATATGGATTGGATCCTTGGACTATAAGATGGATAGAAAGCTGGCTTGATGGTCGGGCCCAACGGGTAGTGGTCAATGGCTCAGTATCTGGATGGTGGTCTGTTTCAAGCGGAGTGCCGCAAGGCTCGGTTCTGGGGCCTGTGTTATTCAACATATTTACTAATGACCTGGATGAGGGACTGGATCGCACCCTCAGCAAGTTTGCGGATGACACAAAACTAGGGGGAGAGGTAGATTCGTTGGACGGTAGAGAGAGAATCCAGAGGGACCTGGATAAATTGGAGGACTGGGCCAAAAGAAATCTGATGCAGTTCAATAAGAAGAAGTGTAGAGTCCTGCGCCTGGGGCGGAAGAATCCCAAGCATTGTTACAGGCTGGGAACTGACTGGCTCAGCAGCAGTACGATGGAAAGGGACCTGGGGTTATGGTGGATGAAAGGCTGGATATGAGTAAACAGTGTGCCCTTGGAGCCAAGAAGACTAATGGCATACTAGGGTGCATTAGGAGGAGCATTTCGAGCAGATCTAGGGAAGTAATTATTCCCCTTTATTCAGCACTGGTGCGGCCACATCTGGAATATTGTGTCCAGTTTTGGGCCTGCCAGTATAAAAAGGATGTGGATTTGCTGGAGCAGGTTCAGCGAAGGGCAAGAAAAATGATTAAGGGTCTGGAGCACAAGACCTATGAGGATAGGCTGAGGGATTTGGGCTTGTTTAGTTTACAGAAGAGAAGACTTAGAGGTGATTTAATAGCAGCCTTCAACTTCCTGAAGGGGAGCTCTAAAAAGGAGGGTGAGAAACTGTTTTCAGTGGTGTCAAATGGCAGAACAAGGAGTAATGGTCTGAAGTTGAAGAGGGAGAGGTGTAAGTTAGATATTAGGAAAAACTGCTTCACCAGGTGGGGGGTGAAGCATTGGAATGTGTTGCCTAGAAAGGTGGTGGATTCTCCATCCCTTGAGGTTTTTAAGTCCGGGTTGGACAAGGTCCTGGCTGGGATGACTTAGTTAGGGTTGATCCTGCTTGAAGCAGGGGGCTGGACTAGATGACCTCCTGAGGCCCCTTCCAGCCCTGTGATTCTGTGATTCTGTGATACTGAGCCTCCACACCCTCTGCAGGAATTCCTTCACTAGCTACGCAAATGTATGTACTATATGCAAATGTAGTCATCTTTGGGGTGGAATACAGCAGTTATGAAACAACCCACTAGAAAAATGTACAATCATTTGGGGCAAGAAGTTAACATTCTGTTCAATTCTAATTACAGCATGCTATGGTGGGCTTCAGCATGTCAGTTTAAAGAAAACTAAACAAGAGGCAGTGTTATGTTGTGTTATGAAAAGTGGGGTAGAAAGGCAGCTCTCATGAAGTTGTAAACCAAAGCTGAAGAAACATTTTACGCTGCTTCTGCAAATACCTAGTAATTCCAAAACGAAAAGTAAATTTGACCATGCCCACGCCACTTGCTGATTTTCTGCCTGCAAACATTTTAATGAACACTCGCAAATAATGAATTTTTAGCACAAATATTCCCTAAAAGTTGATTTAAAAATGCATGTTCAATTGTAAAGTTCACCATTCATATAATTTTGGTTGGTCACAGAAGTCATCCAGTCCATAAGCAGAAGCAATACCAGGAAATATCTGTTACCCCACAAACACAGCATGCACTGCATTATATCTGCAAGGAACAGATTGTGAACAATTTGCAGACTGAGAATTATTTGTGGAAGAAGCTGGTGAATAATCTGAGTAATGAATTCATTTGAGAATTAGGCAATCTGTTCACAGACAGTTAGTGAACAGAGGTAAGAAGGAAAAATTCATTGAATAATTATTTGTTTTGAATAATTCACTCAGCCTTGCAACTCATGATGTCACATCTAATCCAAAGCAACTGTTGCTAGAAAACTTTTAAAGAAGTAATATTTGTTTATTCTTTTGTATTTATTGGTTTTTAAAAGCACCCTTCCCAAAGCTGTTGTCGTATGTTCAAATATTAGATTAGACAAAAGTAAGTGTAAAAAATTATAACTATGAGTTGCCCACCTGGACAAAGCCAGCTCACAAAATATAAACTGCACAGCAAAATGACTTCATCGTTCAGCCACCCTCTACCCATCATCCTGTAAAACAGGATGTGCCTTGAAGTGTTCCTGAAGGTCAATTTGTGGTGTGCCAGTCCAAGGTAATGTGTATCAGTGTTGAGGATCCCTCTCAGAAAACTCCCTGCCAGCAGCTCTTCCTCCTTGCGGGCCTGGGGGCTGTCACAGCACTTTCAGTTTCTTCATTGGTCACGGTCACCAAAGGGAAAAATGGTCTCTCAGAGCCAGCTGTCAAACCATTATTACTAAAATAACTCTGACCTGAAGATAATAGGAAGCCAGCGTAGATCATGGAGCGACATGTTCTGAGGGATGCAGTGAGCTGGTTTCTGACTCACTGTGGCTACGTCTACACGTGAAGCCTACATCGAAGTAGCTTATTTCGATGTAGCAACATTGAAATAAGCTATTTCGATGAATAACGTCTACACGTCCTCCAGGGCTGGCAACGTCGATGTTCAACTTCGACGTTGCGCGGCACCACATCGAAATAGGCGCTGCGAGGGAACGTCTACACGCCAAAGTAGCACACACCGAAATAAGGGTGCCAGGCACAGCTGCAGACAGGGTGACAGGGCAGACTCAAAAGCAAGCCGCTCCCTTAAAGGGCCCCTCCCAGACACAGTTGCACTAAACAACACAAGATCCTCAGAGCCGACAAATGGTTGCAGACCCTGTGCCTGCAGCATGGATCCCCAGCTGCAGCAGCAGCAGCCAGAAGCCCTGGGCTAAGGGCTGCTGCCCACGGTGACCATAGAGCCCCGCAGGGGCTCGAGAGAGAGCGTCTCTCAACCCCTCAGCTGATGGCCACCATGGCGGACCCCGCTATTTCGAAGTTGCGGGACGCGCAATGACTACACGGTCCCTACTTTGACGTTGAACGTTGAAGTAGGGCGCTATCCCCATCTCCTGATGAGGATAGCGACTTTGACGTCTCGCCGCCCAACGTCGAAGTTAACTTCAAAATAGCGCCCAACGCGTGTAGCCGTGGCGGGCGCTATTTTGAAGTTAGTGCCGCTACTTCGAAGTAGCGTGCACGTGTAGACATGGCTTGTGAGGCTTAGGTGGGAAGGTAGATGAGGGAGGCAGCAGTACACACGTTCGAGGCAGAAACACGGGTGTGTAGGGAACTTTTTCTGACAACTGAGGTGCCAAGTGAGTTTAGGCATCTACTGGGAGTCATGTGAACAGCAGTGGAGCCAAAACTGTGATGTAGATGCCTGCACCCAAGACACGGATACTTAAATCTGGGGTTTAACTACATAAGTACCTTCATGGCTCCCTTCAGAGCTAGCCATAATTTCTGCTTTTTATGCTTCGCCCAGTGAATATGTACTCTAAATGGATCAGCTTATTACTATTTACTCATATTGGGAAGGGTTAGTCTACCTGTAAGGAATTTAATACAAACTGTGACTTTCTTCCTGCCCAGATAAACTTGGAGATTATATTTTGCAGTCCCTTTGAAATTTTCTTTGGTGAGTCTAAAGGCAAGTATGAAAAAGAACAGATGTTCTAAGTTCTTATTCACCTCATACTGAGTAAGAATCTTTCCATTGCCATGCTTGGGGAGTTAGATTAGGACAAAAAGCAAGTTCACTTTGACCATAACCAACCTTCCCAAAATGAAGCTCCTACGGGCACAGAGGATGGACATTTGCCACCATGTGCCAGGATGTAGGTGTGCATCACATTCCCCGATACTGTCTCCCAACTCTAAAAGATAGGTCATCGGGGACTGAGCCATAGCCATGCCTGCTTAGCATCTCTTTTGAGATACTGTGCCTATGAGCTCAGGGGCTGGAATTCTATTCTAATCATTGTATTCTGGCTGGGTTCTTATGCTATACTCAGCACCAGGATATCTGAGTGTCTCCCAATGATGCACAAAGTGACAGGCATCTGTCAAATATGGCTCCTTCTTCATTCTTCTTCCTGGCAGGGGAGCCTGTGTCTGGAGGTACTTGAAGTAACAAAATCAAAGTAACGTGCCTGGCTTTTAGGATGATTTTTTTCCTCCTGTATATCATGCAAGAAAGAAGTCCACTTACGCCTTTCTCCCTCATGCCTAGCTGGTTGTTAGTGAGACAAAATCTGGCACATTAAAAGCTTATTCCATTTCTCCATTAAGTTGTCACATCTCTGGCAGATAATTACACTTCACACAAATCTTGAAGACTGGTCAGAAAAGTTCTCTCCCCTATCACCCAGCTGCCATAAAAACAACTGTTGAAATTCACAAACTGATTATATAATTTTTCTGCTCTTATGTGGCCAGAATTTCTGATAAGCATCATTTACATTAAAGCCGGTAATGTTTCCAAATTCTTCAATTTATATTGGTAATTCTAACAGGTTTGCCTATTTAGTCACAAGCTTTTTATACAACACAGTGGTTCTGTGCATACTATTTTGGTTATTAAGGTGATAATCATGCAGCCCTGTACAAACTCCCCTGGCAGGTGCATATTTCATTACAGCTATCCAGACTTTTATCAAGTTGAGATGAGATGCCTATGGGGTACACCTGAACACCACTCAGAAGCTGAGTGCATAATGCAGCTGCCTACCTACAGCCAGACTGTTAACCTTTTGCTCATATTAATGAGCAGTTACTCCATTTCTCACACTGCATATGACATTCACTGTATAGCCCTCAGGAAGCATTATTTGATCGAGGCAGTACATTGTGCACTCATTCAGTTCCTTTGGGAATATTGCACCATGATCTGCACAGGCTCCACTGTGGGTAAATGCTCAAATATAATTGGTCTGGGTTAGTTAAAGAGTGAGCAAACAGATTAATCTGGTAGTTAGGACACCTTCTTTTGTGGTGGGAGACGTGAGGTCCAGGCTCTCTCCTCTGATCATTCTTGCATTTATCCGTAGTGGAACAGCACCAACCAGAGAAACTGAGGGAACCTCACATCGGAGTATGCCACAGCTCAGTGGGTCGAGTACTGTCTTGAGAGCGGGGAGACCATAAGTGTGAGAAGTAGCAGTGCAGGGGGTGCTGCAGTTCTCCCAGGATGTGCACCCAGCTTCCATGCACCTGGGGGCCAGCCCTGCTGACAGCTCCTCCAGCCCCAGGTCCTGGCCTCTGGGCAGCCCTCCCAGGGTCCCACTGGCCTTATTGCAGTCTCCACCACGGACTCTGACAGTCGCGCTGCTGGTCCCATCAGCTAGCTTGGGGCCATTCTAGCTCTGCTGCAGGCTCTGCCAGCCCCCTGCAGTCCTGCCACCCACTGGACTTGCCACAGGCTCTGTTAGCGCCTCAGTCCTGCCAATGGCCTAAGGCTCCGCAGCTCCCCCCAGCTTTGGTGCCATCTTGGGGCAGAGCGAGTTGCCAACTCTCCCTGACTGGATGGTTCTGAGGTCCTTTGGAGAAGTGGAGTCTGGTCCAGGAGAGTTGGCAACCCAATCTCAACAGGTCTAAATGGGGGTTGTAGCTCAGCACCCTCACCCCAAAAATAGCTCTAGTGCCACTGTGGGAGAAACCCTTGGTCAAATCCTTTTTTCCCTCTGGCGGAAGGGGACTTAGCCTAGCTCTCCACATCCCACGAATGTGCTCCACTCAACTGGCTAAAAGTTATAAGACCAGCGCCACCCCCTCCTTCTTGGGTTGTTTGGGTGGAGTGAGATAGACGCTTCACTCATTTTTCAAAAGAAATGCCTCTAGATGCCTATGTAACCTATCTCCAGGAAAGGGGTTTCCATTCATGGGGAGCTAAGCAGAGATAAGTGCCTGCCTCAGCAAGGGGCAGTACCTATCATACGCCCTTGTTGTCAGCATCTACCATTGGCTAGATGGCTTCCTGTCTAGCACACAGATTTTTGTGGGTTTCATTCTTAGGTGCCTATCTTTCTCCATTCATTGCATGGGCGTCTAACTCAGCTTTGTAGATCAGTGTCATTCGGTTGATTTTTTAGGCACCTAAAATATAAGCATCTTGACACTTGGCATTGATGTTTGCAAGTGCCTTAGAGGATCCCACTCTGAGCAGTTACTTGCATGAGATGTGAAGTCAGAGAAAGAGAATGTTGATAAGAAAGTTAATGGTAAGTTTGCTTATACCATCGGTTCTTAATCAGAAGTCCACTGGTGATCTGTGGAGCATTTCTGGCAGCCTGCAAAAGACTGGCTGTTCACATGGTGCTATCTCCCCTTCTATTTCCAGGTATTAAATCACATTAATAGATAGCTAGAATTTATTTACCTAATATTAGCTTTTCACATAAAACAACTTCTGAACTTGTAGCAAGCATGGAGTATCAACAAGAAGTCCTGTGGCATCTTATAGACTAACAGTTAGTTAGCCAATAAGGTGCCACAGGACTTCCTCTTGTTTTTGCAGTTACAGACTAACACAGCTACCCCTCTGATACTTACCAAGCATGTAATATGTTTGCAGAGAGAATGGAAAGGATCCATGAAATGAATAGGGGATGGTCCAGGGAACACTCTTTTTAAGATAGTGTCCACATTATGAAAAAGGTTTAGAATCCCTTACTGACACCACCATTTGACCATTACGGAACAGATTAAACACAGCAGTCAGCTCTGCTTATTCCCCAGTCCTCCTACTGGGTTGCTTCCTGGAAGTCAGACACTACACTTCCCTTAATACTTATCTACAATGAAAGAAGTCCTAACAGGACCATAAGTGGTGGCAAAGGAGGAAATCCTTATCCCCCGCCCCTGCCACAACCACTATTCCCTTGCATTTGAAGCAGTCACAAGATTGTCCACAAAGAGCTAATGCCTTGTCTCTAATATGTGCTGCTGAAGGGGAAAATTATTCACAGGATGATGAGTCTGATTTTGAACCTCTTATTATTGTGTGGCAGCACTTATACATCTGTAGTCATATAGAAATCAGTGGGACTCATGTAAATAAACATTCTGTTAATACCCAGTACATCTCCTTTTCTGTGGCCTGCTTTAGTGTGCAGCAGAGGCAAATATGCACAGGCAGTACTTTACAACCGAAAGGCTACAAAGAGGCTCACACTGTTATCCCTACTGAAATATACTGAACTAGGAGGGTTTTTTTCCACACACCCCCCCCATGGTCCAGGCGCCTTCATGTCACTCGAACCTGTTTATATTGATGGAATAGAGAAGTAGTCCTTTGATATTCCATGTGTGTTTATGAGAGTTTAGAGAGAAAGAGTGTGAGTGTGTGTGTGTGTGTGTGAGAGAGAGAGAGAGAGAGAGAGAGAGAGAGAGGCTGTCTTGGGTAAGCGTTGAGAAACTAATGATCAATAAAAGTAGTATTTGCTACCTCTGATTTTATTGCTTTGGTAGGAAATACTCCATCTCAGGGCTGTAAATTTGCAGACCATCCTGAAGACTGCCCTGGGACCGTGCTTCGTAATAACCAAATAAGTCTGTCCTTATATTAACCGAGACATTCGTCTCTTAGTTTTGTAGCTGGCTAATCAATGGCCAGAAATAGGAAGGATTATTCTGCCAAAGTGTTGACAGGGAGAAGCCTGAGGGAATCTGTTTAATAAAACTGCATTCTAAAATGGTAGGGTCAAGATGTCCCCAGAGAAGCATCTTCTGAAGAAGAGTTGTGTAATACTTAAGGAAATAAAAGTAAGTGCATGAAGCAGAGTACAAACATATTCGTTTTTAAATCCTTTCTTTTTGTTTGAAATCCAAGAACCTAATTAACAGATCAATTTGCTTTTTGTTGTGGCAAAACAATGAATTCATTTTAAGTAAATGGAGCCATTTAAAAATTATGGAAATTGCTACTGCTGCTGCATCTTTTTCCACCAGAGCAGCTACCCCCACAGTCAACACAAGCTCTAGTAAACTTCTTTATTTCTTAGCTGCTCTGGAGAGGGTTTTCTATTTCTCATTTGTGGGATTTATGTTGAGTTGTTCCCAATGGACAGATATAAAGGTAGGGAAGGACAATTTACCCCCTCTGAACTGAAGATAGGAGAGCAAACCTCTGATATAAAGGTAACTTTCTAGACATCCTGTGCTCCTTTTTTAAAATAATCAATAGCTGCATATGGTTTTATCTTCCAGTATTAAAAATTATTGGAAAGGAATGGGAATTTGAATCCGTCCAGCAGCCGGTCCTCAGATAACATTTTTTTGTGAACTTTGTTGTGTTGTGTTTCTTTGTGTTGCTCTGTCCAGATGGTCAGAGAGCATGACTCCAGTACCACAAAATCATGCAACTAGCTTAAAATGGTATTTTTAAAACAATCCATTTTGGCCACTTTTTATTGGTCTCCTGGTTTTCAAGCATTTAGGGGGCACGTATTTCATGTTTGTAGGATTTTCTAGGCAACCACGGGGTCCAGAAATTTTTTAAAGTGAAAGCTGAGATTTCTCATGTAATCCCATGCCTCCAGGGGTTGGAGCTGTAAAAGGGTCACCAAATATGACCACACTCAGGATAAAATCACGCGTGTTAGCCACACTGTTTTTTCCCTCAAAGCAACAATGATTAGCATTTCAATGAAGAACAGAAAGGCATAATTAACAGACCAAGCACAGGCACATTTAATAACTGACTCAAAACTAGAGCTATGCGAAACTGAGACTTCTTGCTCCACGGTTTATTCACACTGATTTTCACAAAAACTTATGATCACAAATAGCAGAACATCCATTTATTTTCCCCTGATGTATCTGCATCAGCCTCTTTTACTTCCCTTAACCCAGTAGCTATCCTCTTCTGTGTTTGCCATTACTTTTTTTCTTTACCACCCAGGAGTATATATTGCATTTGCTTGTCATATTCTACATTCTTCACTCTACAATTGTTCAACACATATGTAAAAAGTATAATGAAAGTTTAGAAGACACCAACCAGGATGTCCAAGTCAATGGTGTATATAACAACTGAAGATGCTATGACAACCAATTTGCATTGTGTTGGCTAGAAAGGAGCTTATGGACATGCTTGTTGCTGTAAACAATGCCAACAAGAAACATGACATGGTGATTGTTAGGATGACAATAAGTATGACCATGAGTAAGCAGAGAAACAAATAACACAATACCAATGTCTTGATGGTCAAGTGGAGAAAAAGGTAATTTCTTCTCTGTAGGAAGTCTAATAACATCAGGTAGAAGATGCAATGAAGAAGTCAAGGGCAGGATACTAGTAACAAAAAATGCATTCATACAACTCCAAAAGATTTCTGTTGTTGAAAGTTAAAACTGTACTTCGGTAGCAGATTACTGAAGTGCTGCATATGCTAAAGAAACTCAGACTAGAAAGGACACATTTTTAAACAATGATGGTAATTAACTTGGAACAACTTACCAAGGCAATTTTAAAATCAAGATTAGAAGTTTTTCTAAAATATTAGCTGTGTCTACACGTGCATGCTACTTCGAAGTAGCGGCACTAACTTCGAAATACCGCCCGTCGCGGCTACACGCTTCGGGCGCTATTTCGAAGTTAACTTCGACGTTAGGCGGTGAGACGTCGAAGTCACTAACCTCATGAGGGGATCGGAATAGCGCCCTACTTCGACGTTCAACGTCGAAGGAGGGACCGTGTAGACGATCCGTGTCCCGCAATGTCGAAATTGCCGGGTCCTCCATGGCGGCCATCAGCTGGGGGGTTGAGAGACGCTCTCTCCAGCCCCTCAGCTCACTGGTGGCCACGTGGAGTGGCCCCTTAAAAGTCCCCTCCCCCTCCCTTCCTCTGCAGGAAGCTGAGGGAACGTGCAGGCTGCAGCCTGCACACGCAGCCAGCCTGCACCACCCTCAGCCCCACAAAGCTGCGATGGCTGGCCGGCAGCCCCCCCAGCGCCCCCAGGGGACCCACCCCAAGGGGAGCCAGGGCAGCCAGCCCAGCCAGAAGGGCAGCCAGGCTGGGAAGCGGCAGCGGGGCCCCTCCTGGACGGAGGCCGAGCTGCGGGACCTGCTGGGGCTCTGGAGCGAGGAGGAGGTGCTCCAGGTAATGGGGAGCAAGAGGCGGAACGCGGATGTGTTCGCTCGGCTGGCCGACGGCCTGGCTGCCCGGGATCACCCTGCCCGCACTCCTGACCACGTCAGGAGTAAGGTGAAGGAGCTGCGGCAGGGTTACTCCCGGGCCTGGGATGTGGCCAGCCGATCTGGGGCCGCCCCTGTCACTTGCCCCTTTTACAGGGAGCTCAGGGACATCCTGGGCTCCCGGCACACCTCCTCCCCTCCGGCCACCCTTGACACCTCGGCTGACGAGCCCCAGCAGGCCCTGCAGCCAGAGTCCGACCCGGAGGCAAGCCCCGCACCCTGGGGGCCCCCCCTGGAGGCCACCCCTGGGACATCGCGGCAGGAGGAAGAGGAGGAGGAGGAGGGGGGCTCCTCCTCCGCAGAATCCGGCCTGCAGATCCTCCTCCTGCCATCCCAGAGCAGCAGCAGGGCCTCCGCCCCCTGGGGATCTCCAGACCGTGGGAGCGGACCGACAGGTAGGTACCCCCCTCTGGTGGACACCCCTGGGCTTGAGGGGCGGGGGTAAGAGATATGTGTCCAGGGCCCCCCACATGCTCACATGGCCATGGCCCCAAGGACACCAGGGCCATGGCCCTCACAGCACTGCAGCCATCAGCCCCTGCCCCCCACCACCCCGCATGACAGTGCCATGCCCCATCCCTGGGCCAGGGGGGAGCGGAAACTCGAGGGGCCCCCGGGAGGAGGGGGTGGGACACCCCACAGCAGCAGCATGTGATGGAGTGGGGGGAGTGCCAAAGGGAGACTCAGGCTACATATGAGCAACAAGAGCCGAATAGCTCCCAGGGGCAAAGGAGGATCCTGGGGCTACAACTGGCAGGTGACACCTCTGCCCTGAACAAACAGGAGGGAGGAGCCGAGCTGGCTTGGACTTGGGGGGCGAGGGCGGGGCCCACAGGTAGAGGCTAGGGGAAGGGAGAGCTGGAAGGCAGCCAGCCTGAGGAGGGGGAAAGCTGCATCCCCGACGGGCACCCCTTGGGGTCTTCTCCCCACGACGGGTTGGAAGGACTGTCTCTTCCGACAGCTGGTGCTGTCACTCCTGGCAGAAACTGGGCATCTGTGGCCTAAGAAACCTCTCCTGCTCTCAGACCCTGCAGGGTGAAGTGACAGTCGCTCCCACCAGGGGATGGGGTGCAGGGCAGGGGGACCCCTGAACCCCATCCATCACAGCAGCATCTCCCGGGGACGGGGATGGGGAACCTGCAGCACAGGGCTGGGGGGACAAAGGCCACGGCTCGGGGCCCACACTAACGCCTGTCTCCATTCTTCTTCCCCTGCTCCTCTCCTGTGTCCTGCACCTGGACCATCAGAAGGACCGGAAGAGAGCGCCGGCGAGGTGTCAGTCGTGCCGGAGAGCCCTCCGGGACCATCGCTCCAGGGCAGCCCCTCGGCCGAGGACCGACCGGCCCCACTGCGGGCTAGACGGCGGACCCCGCGCCACCAACCGCCGACAGCGACGGACCCCCAGCTGCTGGCCATCCACCGTTGGCAGCTGGAGGTCGTGGAGCAGCACCTCCAGCTGCAGGATCGGGCGCTGGCCTGGCGCCAGGAGGCATGGGGGGCCTACATGGACACATTTAACCGCCTAGTGGACTACCTGGCCCCCCATGCCGCGCCGGCTGCAACCTCGCCCGCCCTGCCTGCTCCTGCAGCCCCACCACCAGCTGCTCCGCCCGTCGCCGTCCCGTCTGCTGTCGCCCCGCCACCCACCGGCGAGGGCCGGAGCGCCGAGGGACCCCTGGAGCCACCTGACACTCGCCGGCCACCGTACCTTCCGGTCCAGCCCACTCCCACCCAGCCACGGACCAGGCTGCGAGCGCAGCGGGGCTCCTGGCCGCCAACGCCCGGTGCCGGGCTATAGGGGCGAGGGGCCCGGGACGTGGCCCCCCACCTTGTATATAGTTGGACCCTGTTTTTTTCGGCCCCCAGTTTGCCCCGTCCCCCCCATGTAAATAGTTCTCCCCTTTATCCTCCCTGGTTTTCTTTTTATTATTGCGGACAGTTGTTTCTTTGTATTATTTTATTTTTGTACATATTGCTTTTGTTCAACGTTTGTACCTAGTTTTTGGTTTGTGGTTCACATATTTATTTACAGTCAGTAAAAAAAAAGCTTGGGAAAAAAAAAGTTTACGTTCAGCCACAAGTGTGTGCTGTCATTTGTCCAGGACAAGTGGTGGGGGGGGGGGTAGGGTGCTCCATGGTGTAGGCGTTGGGGCAGGAGTGTGGGGGAGGAAGGGGCGGGCAGTAGGGGGCCTGGGCAGAGTTCACCCCGCGGCCTGTTCATCGAAGTGGGCCCACAGGGCCTCCCGGACCCGGGTCCCCTCGGGGTCCACCTGCCGACTGGGGGCAGCAGGTGGCTGGACGTGTGCCTTGGAGGCCTCCGCAGCCCAGCCCTGGAAAAAGGTCTCCCCCTTGCTCTCGACCAAATTGTGCAGGGCGCAGCAGGCACCCACAATCTGGGGGATGTTGTTTGGGCCCGCATCCAGGCGGGTCAGGAGACATCTCCAGCGTCCCTTCAGGCGGCCAAATGAGCGCTCCACCACCTGGCGCGTGTGGTTCAGGCGCTCGTTGAAGCACTCCTGGCTAGCGGAGAGATGGCCCGTGTAGGGGTGCATGAGCCACGGCCGGAGGGGGTAGGCCGCATCTGCGATGACGCAGAAGGGCATGGTGGTGTCCCCCAGAGGGATCTCCCGCTGGGGGATGTAGGTCCCCGCCTCCAGCCGGCGGCACAGGCCCGAGTTCCGGAAAACCTGGGCGTCGTGGGTGCTGCCAGGCCAGCCCATGTAAATGTCCTGGAAACGTCCCCGGCTGTCCACCAAGGCCTGG
The DNA here is from genome assembly GCF_033958435.1 of Carettochelys insculpta. Lineage (NCBI taxonomy): Eukaryota > Metazoa > Chordata > Testudines > Carettochelyidae > Carettochelys > Carettochelys insculpta. The sequence continues at coordinate 97,973,469 of NC_134139.1, forward strand.
AGGACGACAGAATGGTAGCCCTTTCGATTGAGGTATCATCCTCCACTGTGATGCGGGGCGCAGATGGGGATGTGAGTCCCATCCAGAGCCCCGAAGCAGTTGGGGAAGCCCAGGGTGGCAAAGGCCGCAATGGTGGCATCTGGGTCCCCCAGCCTCACGAGCCTGTGCAGGAGCATGGCGTTGATGGCACGCACAACCTGCAGAGAAAGCACATGGGACAGCACCAATGAGGGGTGAGCAGGGTGTGCATGGCCCTGCCCTGGCCCCCCTGCCCTGCCCTGCCCTGCTCTGGCCCCCATGCCCTGGCCCCCATGACCTGCCCTGCCCTGCCCTGCCCTCCCCCCGTGGGTTCGCTTACCTCCGAGAAGACAGCCCCGACGGTGGCCTTGCCGACACCAAACTGCTGGCCCACGGATCGGTAGCTGTCTGGAGTGGCCAGCTTCCAGACAGCAATGCCGACCCGTTTCTGCACTGTGAGGGCACGCCTCATGGCGGTGTCCTGGTGCCTGAGTGCGGAGGTGAGCCACTGGCACAGCTCCAGGAATGTCTGCCGGGTCATCCTGAAGCTCCTGAGCCAGTGGTCATCGTCCCACTCCCCAAGCACCAGCCGCTCCCACCAGTCGGTGCTGGTGGGGTAGCTCCACAGCCGCCGGCGTGTGAGGCGGGGGGGGCGTGCTGCAGGGGTAGGGGTTGAGCCCTGCTGCCCTGGGGGCATCTCCTCCTCTGGGGCAAGGAGGTGCTCAGCTGCCTCCCGCATGGCACGGATCAGGGCAAGCCCTGCTCCTGCCGGGAGGGCTGGGTGGACCTCTAGCTGCTGCTGCTGCTGGGGGGTCCATGACTGCGGCACCCGGGGTCTATGTGCCTATGGCTCCTCAGACCGCGTGCTGTGCAGGCTGAGGGTGTCTGGGAGGGGCCCTTTAAGGGAGCGGCTAGCTGTTGCCCCGGAAGCGCTAGTCCGCCCTGTGACCCTGTCTGCAGCTGTGCCTGGCATCCCTATTTCGATGTGTGCTACTTGGGCATGTAGACGTTCCCTCGCTGCACTTATTTCGATGTTGGGCTGCGCAACATCGAAGTTGAACATCGACGTTGCCGGCCCTGGAGGACGTGTAGACGCTATTCATCGAAATAGCCTATTTCAATGTCGCCACATCGAAATAGGCTACTTCAATGTAGGCTTCACGTGTAGACGTAGCCATAGGCTGCAGTTCAAACCCTTCTATATGGAAGTGAGAGCGGCTACTTAAAAAGGACACAATGGTGACTCCATTTTGGTGTTCCAGAAGACTACTAAAATTATCTGCGTAATTTAAAGTATGAATGAACAGGTGATGAGACAGCTGGATTTTAAACAGTACATTTACTTGAGATCCTACCAAAACAAAACCCAACATATTTGGGTGGACAGGTTGCTCACTGACTGCAGAGTAATGCAATCCCAGCACTCATACTCTCAAGAAAACCAGGAAGAGGAGGAATCAGAGCCAGCCACATCAGAAACGTTGCTTGGTGGATTGTGTTCAAGGGAAAATGGAAGTCTTACAACTCAATCTCAAATGTGAAAGATACAAGATGACAGTCAACAACAGCCGTATTGGAGATGTTACTTGAAGAAAGGACAGCAAAAGCACTGAAAGAGCCCAGGTCTAGTACCAAAATGGTGACAATGTTTAAAAATAAGTGTCTGATGCAACCATTAACTTTTTACAGACTGTGGTTTAAAATCAATATTCACAGAATAATTTTTAAATTTTTGTTTCTACACATACTACACATATTTGTTTTTCCCCTAAATATATATCTTTAAAGGCCTTATTTATTAACTGCACTGTTGCTGCATTATATTATAAATATACTTAACAGTGGTATTCTTGGAAAAGTGAATCTCTAAGAGTGAATCTCCAAAAGCTTAGAGATTCTACTTAGATGCTTATGCAAGCTATTGAAATCATGGAAGTCCAAACTAGCCCAGAAACCCTCCTTGTGTACATAAACCTTAGTTCCTCTCTTTTTACACTTGGAGGATTTCCCGTTTGCAAGGCGCTAGTTGGCGTGCTCCCTTTCCCACTTTCAAAAAGCAGGATCAGCAATGTCTAGGCCATTAGACATTAACTAATTGTTCTTAAAATGTGAACCTGTTCTAAAGTGTGCTACCTGCAGTTAAAACCCCAAGTGAGAGATTCCTCCAAGCTATGATCCTTGTAGAATGGATGAGAGGAAGTGTTACATACACAGGGATTATACACAGCAATTCTGTATGCAGGTGCAATTTGTGGAAATAACTGTAGGAAAGCAACAGACTTCATCTGAATTGGAACAAAGTTCAATCCTACCCCACAGAGGGATGATGGGTTTGGATTGGAGAACAGGGACAGGTGATAAATTCAGATTAAATTTTTGTTGTCTTGGAATGGGTTCCCCTATCCCTAAGAAATGATTTCTCTGGCACCGGCATGGCTAACTTCACTAAATTCTAATATCTGCTCCAGATTTGTTTTTTTTTTTTTAATTTAGAAATCTTTCTCCCTGTCTAATACAATCAATATCTTTTTAAAGTCAGTGTCTCAAAGCAGTAGTGTAACCACATATGCTTTTAAATATATGTATATATTTTCCTGCTACAGATAGTACATGTAACATATGTTTTTTTTCTCTAAATATGCACCTTTAAAAGCCTGGTTTATTAACTGCACTGTTGCTATATTAGCCAGAAGGGATGAGTGTTTGGTTTCATTTTTATCTTCTGAAAAAGCTTCCCTATCAAAAACTGCCTCGCAATCTTTAATTTCAAATAATTCCTGGTAGCAGGGGAGAAAAGCTTTAAAGGTGAACTGTAAAATCTCTAAAACAAAGACAATAAAAGTAATGCCAAATTTACTGTTAGTTAATATTACACCACTCCTTATTTGTTGGAAATCTGCCTCAAAATTTTTAAATGATTGGGACTGACAATAACTTTATTATTGTGCCTGAAAAATCAGGAGCTGAGGCAGTAACACCCAGATACAGACAGCGTTGTGTTGTTCCTGAGGGTTTGTCTGCCTGATGCAGCAACGTGTCCTATAGGAATGCAATACCTAAAGCCCACTAACTTGCTGGGCATTACTGGATCCATGAAGACACTGCTGGTGCACGTTAAAGATTCCCAGTGCACCTTAATTTAGCAAGCCCTACATTAAAACACACTAGGGAGCCCCATGGACAGATTACCACATAACACATTTATGCGCTTTAGAACTTGCACCCCCGCAGTGCATATTACTTCATCGTGTAGATGGGCTCTAAATAGGGCTAGCTTGTACTTGTAGCTTGGCGCCTCTTCCTTATGCTGCCTGTGATCATTGTATGGCAAAGTGAGATATAACCCAATGGCAGCAGGTGGTACTGCAACCTCTGGTGCCACAGCTCTACTACACAGTGGCAACCATTTTTTGTAGTGTCTGTGAAACTGATCAAACTCAAGAGCCGTTGTGAAGCTGAATTCTCACTCAAAGTGCTGGAAGATGAAAGACTCCCATGATTGCCACACTCACTTTAATTTCCTAAAGAAAACAGGATAAGCCTGATTGTATCTCATTGGTACTAGGGCAATTAAAGAGCATTTCAACTGATGCTAATTGGCTCATACACCTGCACATCCACTAATGTGATGTATGCCATTGGCTACATCTACACTAGCCCCAAACTTCAAAATGGCCATCAGCTCATGGGAATAAGGGGACTTCGAAGTAGGCGGGGTCCTTTCGAAAAGGAGCCGCATCGGGACGAGCCGCGTGGCGGCCAGGTGCGTCAATTTCGAAGTGCCATGGCCGCCCGCATGCTAATGAAGTGCTGAATATGCATTTCCGTGCTTCATTAGTAAACTTCGAAATGGCCATTTGCGTGGCCATTTCGAAGTTTGGGGCTAGTGTAGACATGGCCATTATGTGGCAGCAATGCCCCCCTGCCATGTACATGGGGCAAACAGGACAGTCCCTGTGCCAGAGGATGAATGGACACAAATCAGATGTAAGGAACTGGAATACACATAAACCTAAGCCTGTAGGGGACCCATTTAACTTCCGAGCACATTCAATAATGGGCCTTAAAGTGTCCATTCTGTTACAAAAGGATTTTACCACAAGATTACGAGGGAATTCATTTGCAAGTTTGACATTTAACCTCGAGCTTAACAGAGATCTCAATTATCTTACGCATTCCAAGGGCAATTTCCCCACCTTTGATACACTCAGAACTGGCACAATCCCCCTTAACTTAATTTGCTCCTCACACCGATCCTCTTAATGGCAGGTGACTTCCACCTCCCTCCCCCCACCTTTTTCCTCTTCTTTTTCTTCCTCCCAACCCCCAAGCCCCACTATATATATCTCCTGGGCTACATCTACACTAGCCCCAAACTTCGAAATGGCCATTTTGAAGTTTACTAATGAAGCGCTGAAATGCATATTCAGCACTTCATTAGCATGTGGGGGGCCGCGGCACTTCGAAATTGACACGCCTTGCCGCCGCACGTCTCGTTCCCATGGGGCTTCTTTTTGAAAGGACCCCGCCTACTTCGAAGTCCACTTATTCCCATCAGCTCATGGGAATAAGGGGACTTCGAAGTAGGCAGGGTCCTTTCAAAAAGGAGCCCCGTCTGGACAAGCCGCGCGGCTGTGAGCCGTGTCAATTTCGAAGCGCCGCGGCCGCCCGCATGCTAATGAAGTGCTGAATATGTATTTCAGCGCTTCATTAGTAAACTTCGAAATGGCCATTTAAATGGCCATTTCGAAGTTTGGGGCTAGTGTAGACACGGCCCTGGATTCTTATTTTTGCTCCAAATCTGAAGAAGCAGGTCTTACCCACGAAAGCTCATTACCTAATAAATAAAATGGTTAGTCTTTAAAGTGCTTCAGGATTGCTTGGTTGTTTTGTGAAGCTACAGACTAACATGGTGACCGCACCCCTCCCTCCCACCTCGAGACTAGGAATCACACCAAAATAGAACACGAAAATAGAACATAATTTGGCCAGTGCTTAAATGAAAAGTGCATTTCAGTTATAGCATTGCAAATTGTCACTGAGATCACAGCTAAAACATGATTGAGTGATGTCAGTTTAGTCCAGGGGTGAGGAATAAGTGGCCCACATGCTGAACATGGTTCACCAGGGTTAGCCCCTGATGAGCTGTCTATGCATTATTTACCTGTGCTCCACAGGTACAACTGCTTGCAGCTCCCATTGGCTACAGATCTCCATTCCTGGCCAATGGGAACTATGGGAAGCAGTGTCCCAGTCACAGCACTTCCCACAGCTCTGAGTGGCTGGGAACAGTGATCCACAGCCAATAGGAGCTGTAAGTGGCTGTATCTGCAGAGGCACAGGTAAAAATAAGGCATCCTACAACTCACCAGGACTAACCTGGGTGAACTACATCCATCCCATGGACCGCTTATTGCCCACTCTTATTGCAGTCCCTAATGTAGGAATTTTGCTATGACAAAACCATCCCATAGTGTAAGAGTTCTTCAGTCTCTGCTCAGGACAGGCCCAAGATTAGGAACAAGAAGGTAATGTCTGCAAGTCAGCATTCGGGTGTGAAAAGCTGTGTGTGTGTGTGTGTGTGTTGGGGGGTACCTACAACAGCTCTTAACTCTCTAATACCTAGGTCTGGTCAGAGATATTAGTTCCCTTATTTTCACAAGACAAGAAATGTTCTTTTAGATAGAAAAGGATCAAGATTCTGTCCAAACACTGTGATATGCTAACATGAATACACTATGTAAAATATGGATGGTGCAGAGGAGCACAATTATGACACAACCCTAACAATGACTCTTTGGAGGATTTCAAAATCCCATTGTATTAGATATCATACAATTTTACAACAACATTTCAGTCCCTGACCTAGGGATCAAGGCCAAAGGCCTTTACTGGGCCTGCTGAGCATGGGTGAAAGTTGAACATGGTATCTTGAGAAAACATAAAAAATCATTTTCCCATTCATAAAGTCCAAATCAATCCTTTAAATGCATAAAAGGTAAAATCAGATGTAAGCAGAAAGACCTCAGGACATAGCGTCAGATGGCACAGTGTGTAATCTCAAAGAGCTGACATGAGAAACCAGGCCAACTTTACCTTGTGACATCATGAAGCATTGAAGCCAGACCTACAAATAGAAAAACCTTTCATGGGAACATGGTATAAAAGAGGGACAATGCCAGCCAAAGTAGATGTCAAGTAACCAAGCAATCTCCAGCAAATATCAGAGTGATATAAATATCATCTCATGAAGGGAATATAGTTTGAAAATAGTAGAGTAACCTTAGAGGAATAAGTGCCCCACTTTTCTGAAAGTGACCTGTAGTAAAAATTGCTCAAGTCTTAGTATATCAATCTGAGGATTAGAAAGCCATACTATACTGCAATATCTATAGTTCAATAGCTCCTGCATTAAGAATCTGATAATAGTCTGAATAAAGAAAGATACAGAGCAGTGGTTTGCAATCTTTTTTATCTGCAGACCCCTAAAAATTGTAAATGGTGTTGTGAACATCACTGGAAATCTTAGACATAGTCTGTGGACCTCCAGGGATCTGCAGACCAAAGGATGAAAATCACTTAGTTAAGGAAGGGAAAATGTAACTAACTAAGGAAATGAATAAAACGCCAACATTGTGAGTATATATTGAAGCAATTTAGATAGATAAAAGACCATGAACTAAGAGACAGACAAGCTCATTTGACCAGCATCTTTGTCCATGGAGTTCAATTAGGAAATCCAGCCAATTAGGGAATCCAGGAATGGCTGTGGCCATTATATAGTTATATAGTTAGGTCAGGAATGAAAACCAGGAATGTTATATAATAAGGTCAGGAATGAAAAACAAAATACTGACCGCAGCATGTATTGAAATCAAATGTAATCTAGATTCATCATAACTTCAGTGTCCTAGATCCCAGCTATATACCCTTCACAGGGTGGGTCTATACCACAATGAAGGCTGCAGCAATGAGTCTCAGAGTCCAGGTTGATTGATGCAGATTCATAGGAGTCTACAGGTCTAGACATTCAGGCCTGGCTAGGGAATGGGTCTCAGTTCCCAGGCTGAAACCCACATCCAAATGTCAACAGTGTTCTTTTTAGTTCCATAGCACAAGGTTGACCCAGGCTCTGAGACTTGCAGTCGCAGGATTTTTTATTGCAGCATAGATGTACACAGTGCCTAATTCACTTTGATTTTCCACACTCTGGTGAGCTTAAGCCCTCCCCACCAGGCTGCCCTCAGCTGTGCATAACATATCAAACTGTCGCACTACCCATGTCTTGTTACTGGAACACCTCACTACAGTGAATCCTGTATCCAAAAGCGCCTGCCTAAGCTACTCCTGTTTCCATAGCAATCTCCTTGTTATTTTAGAAGTGTCTATTCTTCCTCATTATTCTCAAAGAGTTTACCTTGAGGCTGGTGGGAGGTTGCGAAGATATAACAAATCCCAATTAGGGTGTCAAGTAAGCAGTCTTGCATTTTTAACCTGGAAAAGACTCCAAATTATAACTATCCCATGATTAGCTCTAGAATCAAAGACCCTGAGTCACTGTTACAATGTGTCTTCTCTGCAGGCAGGCTGAGGAAGGAACAGACAGCGTACCCTTGAGAGAAAATTAACAGGTGTAAGGATCCAGTTTGGTCTGTCCTGTCCTAAGAAGTTACATTTAAGGTTATGAAGTACCATATATGTATTTAATACAGTCATGGAAATGAGAAATCAAATAGGAAGCATCCGAAAAAGAAGAGCTTCTTAACATTAAAATTACCATAGTGTGGAATAATGACTGCGTATACATTAGCAGACATATAGGCTTGGCTAAGTGAAGTTAAAAGAGACAGAGCACCCACACACAAAGACAATTTTTCAAAATGTTAGAGCACCATATGACTATTCATTCATTCATCTTTAAAAGGAACTAAATTCCAGCTGAGCAAATGCATGAAAGCTTTCTAAAGACATCCTGTTACTGCTTCTACAACTTCTTCCTTTGACTTGCTTCAGGCTACATTGCATGGACTAGATCCTCAGCCCTCACACAGCTCCTTTGTATCACTCTGGCAGTGCAAGCAGGCTGTAGAGCTCTAATAAGTAAACTTTTGAGGGACTGGGGGAGCCAACAAGTGCCATAGAACCTTTCCAACTGGGCATATATCAGGGCAGTGCTGAGGCAGCTTAAATTTATGCCACAGGAGGAACCAGCTCCTGGCAGCTCCAAGGTTTAATGTAACAGAGCAGATAGCCTCTGCAGGTCACTGGGCAATGTGGGAGATGAAGGGGCCAGGGGAAGAGGGGATAGGGTGAGTGCCTGGATTTGCACTCTCAGAAGAGGCAGGGCCTCAGGCAGAAGAGACAGGGCTGGGGGCAGTCAGCCCCCTGCACTGCCCAGAGCCTGGTGCACCTCTCCCCTCTCAGAGCCTCAGAGCAGGCAGTGCAGCACTTTGGTGGGAATTTAAAGGTTCTGGGGCTAAGGGTGCCACCACTGCAACAGTAGCAGCATCAGCGGCTAGGAGCACCAGGACCCTTTGAATTGCCAGGTCCTGGGGCAATTCTTGCCATTAACCCCCCCGCTCCCCCCACACACTAGTGGGCCTTGTTTAATAACAAAGGTGGGATATACAACATGCTGCAGAAGGTTATAAAATGGAAGCTACAACTATTTGGGCATATTTGCAGAATGAACCACGAATGAAAAATGATTTGGCATAATGGATGATTTGAATACGAGAGGCAGACCCCACAGAGAGTGGACAGATGATGTAGTATATTGATGCGGAGCTAGTCTACAGAAACTAAGCCACTCTGCACTGGACAGGGAAAGATGGAAGGAAATAGTGAGAGAGGTATCAGACACCAACGGGTGCTGAGCCCACAGTTATTGATGATGATCATGATTATGATGACATACAACAGCCCCCCACTTCCTCTCACCCTGCCTCAGTTACTCCATTTTACAAAGGAGCATAACAGTACTGACCTCCTTTGTGAAGTGCATTGAGATCTGCTGATGAAAAATGTCATACACAAGCCAGCTCCCATGACATAATGATAATTGAAGGAAGTAAAAATAGCAATGTCTTCATCCAGCATTTGAAGGTTCGGTTTATCCAAACAATAATTTTTCAAAGTTCAATGAAATGATCTGAACCTTGTGATTTGGCACAGCTGGGTTGAAATCGTATGAGAAGGCACTGCTTTAGTGTCCAGAGCTCTCTCTGTAGGTTTGGGTGCAAAAGTAGCAAAAATGGACTCACTTTGGGTATTTTGAGCCCTCTGTGTTCAAACTACAAGAAAAACTGTAGACTGCGGTGAAAAAGAAGACTTGGAAAAAAAATCAGTTCAACGTTCAGGTTAGCTATTTTTACCTGAATTATTTTATGGGCCCTAGTTAAAAACCAGCAGCAAACATCCTTTTTAAACTTCATCTCTCTATCTTCATTTAAACTCTACTGTCTAGTCCAGTGTGGCCCAATTTTATTTGGCCATGGAACACTTTCAGACTCAAAAGAATTTTGAAGAACCCCGAACAAGCGATCGCCCCAACTGACTGCATGCACAGCGCTGAGTAATGACATCATCATCCCCACTCTGGCGTGACACAGGGACACTTACCTTGGACAACACAAATGAAAATAGTTATTAATAAAATTCATAAACACTTAAATATTATTTTTAATCATAAAATGTTATTGTGATGGAATTTTCGCACAGAACGCTTATTTTCACTTTGCGCAACTCAGGGGCTATGCGGTACACTGTTTTGGAAACACTGCTCTAGGCCTTGCTGGCGAACTACTCGACCAATTGTGTAAAACTCACGTTCGGGGCGCACTGAAGAGTCATTCGGACTATGTGGTGATAATAAGACATCTATTGGATATTTGCCAGATAAAGGCCTCATACATCACTAAATGCCTTTCAATTCAATATGATACCTTATAGGAAGCCAAGTTAGCAGTGGCACGGCTGGCAGGGCAGTGCTGCAGGGGAAGGTGTGAGTGAGCTATAACCATCCCAAAATTTGCCACCCCCAACGTATATCTCCCCTGTAGCTGCTGACACTCTGTGCCCTCCCCCTCCGCCGCCACCTCCCAAGGCAGAATGGAGAAAACAACAAGATCTAAGTATATATTGACCTGGGGATGTAGCTAGTCCCTTCTGGTGCCTGGAAGAATCTGTGTGGGTTTTAATAGGTTTTAATAACCTCTCACCTGAGTAAGGAGGGTTGCTGGTTTGGGCATTAGGAGCAGCTGGAGAATGTGTGGGTTTGCTTGTGCAATTTCTGGCTGGCCAGTGGGGCTGGCACAGGTGCTTTTATGGCAGGTTTGGTTTGCCTTATCGAGAAGGAAATTCCACCCTGGGCTGTAAGTGGCCCAGGTTTTAAGCAATTTGACCAGGATTGGTTCTCTCAGCTGTGCCCACGACTGCCCTGTAATATTACAGTAACTTTCATGAACAATACAATAGGTATTATTTTGGAATGCCACTAGGTGGTGAGACATACACACACACAAACCCCTTTCTTCATATGCAGCTTTCATAACAATGGCCAATGAGGGCAAAGAGCGTGTCGAATGACCTGATGTACACAGGGCATGGCTCGACACACAGGCTAAAATTCTGTCCAGTAATTCGCACCACTCGGAGGGGCAACAGACTTGCTGAGTCCCTGGGCAAGATGTGAGGGGATAGGTCTGTGGTCCCAGAAGGGGTGGGACTGGGGCTAGCTAGCCCTCAGTGCCACTTGAAGCATGTCATGCCCTCCCTCCTGACTCCCGGCAGCCCTCAGAGCTGCCCAGAATGTTTCAGCAGCAATTTTAAGGGCCCAGGGCTCTGGCTTCCCCTTTTGAATTGCTGGGCCCTGGGACCAATTGCCCCCTTTGCACCCTCTTTCCCCCATCAGCAGGTCTGGCTGCACTTGACTGTGTGGAGTAGTAATAAGGAGTCTCTTCTTTGGGTTCAGTTCTCTTTTCAACAGCTCACTTTTTTGACAGACAAAGTGGGTGAGATAATAACTTTGATGGACCAACTTTCTGTTGGTGAGTGAGACAAACCCTGTTCTGATGATAGACCACTTACCATTAGAGCATCTAACTGCGTCACAAACAATTGATTTATTTTCACGAAAACCCTGTGAAATGAAGGGGAATTATTCCCATTTTGCAGTTGGAGAACTGAAGCACCTGAAGGCTGGGGAAATCTCATGTATTATACACAATCATCGTTTTACTGATGCTCAGAGATTGTTCAGTATGGCCAGTATTGAACAAACTACTTTTTCTGTAAGTACATCAGTTTGACTCTTGTCAAAACTATAGTTATATTTGGTTTGCAAATATATCTTTTCAGTTTTAGGACAGTACAAAGTCTACAATATTATAGGTATCCTAAATGAGGGCAGAGAGAAAGGAGAGTACTATCTATATGCAGTAGCTCTAGCTATGCTTCAAATCATAGAAATAAAGCCATTCATCTTCTATATTTAGAATTAGATGAAGGTTGATTGCTCCGTATTCACTGACTGAGTAAATGTATAAGCCTCAGAAACAAGCCATCACTTTCTTCTCTTTTCACAATGCAGTATGCCCTTACAGCTCTGTATGTGCTCCTAGGGTGGAAAGTTTAGCAGTGGCTACAAGCAAGGACAGAAAAGAACAATCATTAAAGCTGAATTAAAATGAAGTAGGAAAGCAATGCTTTAAAAAGTAAAGCACTGACTTCAGGAGCAAGGGAAAATAATTTCATCATGCTCTGGATTAAATATATAAATTATTAAAGAGAATCCGTGTCCTTCTTGGGAAATCTACATGATGTCTAATATTGCCAGCAAGAATCATGCATTGGCACCAAGGAAACAATGTATCAATGAAAATCTTCCTTATATTAGCAAAAAGAAAGAGATTCAACTGCATTTGTCCTGGTCTTTTACTTTTTACTTCATTATTTTTAAACAGTGACCTTATTGCTTGGAAAGAAAGATTTAATTTTAATTGTTAATACAAAAGAAGGAAAAGTAATGTTTAAAAGACAGATTTTTTATTTTATTTTGACGTACAGACTTTTTAAAAAATCAGCTGTGAAGGCATATTGTGTTCTGATTGTGGTAATTCTGCACCCCACCTAACTGAACCAAAAGAAGAAAAAAATATACAAAACTGTGACATTAGGAAGAAGTATGCTAAATTTTGCCACTTTTTCAAACCCCTAATCTGAATGCTGTCTCTTTAGGGCCTGACTCAAAGCCCACTGAAGTTAATGGAAAGACTGCTGTTGAGTTTAATGAACTCCAAATCAGACCCTTAGATTTTAAACTATTTGGCTTAAGCAGTTTGTTTTCACATTTGTCTGTTAAACAATTGTTGGTGCAATACCAGCAAATTTCTACTTGCCCATTTGTCCATGCTAAGTAATATTTTTGATCTACCACTAAAATATCAGCGTTTTCATTGATATCATTCATGGTAAATGTTACACCTTGGCTGATAAATCTGTGAAACAACTCTACAGGTTTTTCCTGTGTGATTAATAAATAATCATAATGCCAAGAAAAATTTCTACATTACCGATAATAGATTGTTGCAGATTGTTTACATGTCTACCTATGTATATACTCCAATTTCATAGGGATGCATTTTCAAAGTAGTATGGGGAAAAATGAAAAATTGAGCTCTGTATCTCCTACTACAGGTGCCAGAAGATTGACAGCTAACACACTGTGCATTGCTTTGAAAATGCAGGAATGAGAGTCAGTTGAATAGGTACTTCTGGAATGCAGCAAAGTGTCCAGATTTAGAGATGTGAGACAAAACTATAAGAGGTGCAAAGTCACAGGTCATCCCATTCAATAGACATTCCACAAAAATGGTATTTTAGAAATATCTTTCATATGTTAACTCATCCTTCAGTGAATTGTTCACTCCACTCAGCAATCATTTGATTAAAATATATAATGCTCTCAGCAGTGGTCTTTTAGAATCCAAACCAATACATCAAACAAGGTATGTGTACAGAATTCTCCACCTAATGAAAATGACTTTTGCATAGCATCAGTGCAAAGTAATGTATAACTGCTTGCTTGCTATTGCTTAGTATATTGCTTACTTTTCTTGAGAAACGAGTAAACTGGCGATGAAGTTATGGAAGCTGTTTGTGATCTCCAAGGAAGACTTACACTTGTGAACTTTTGTTACATTAATACCAGGCAGTTATTTTCTGTGCATGTGAGACAGAAAGACGTCAGCAGAATTTGCTTCTGCTTGAGTTCTGGAAGATTGTAAGGACGCTGCTCCCACTCAGCAGATTCATATCTCATAGAGGTGCCAAGCGCATAAGGTGTCCCTTGTAATAATTTATCTTGTTTTGGAGTCTACAAAACACAGGTCTGGCTAGATTTGAAAGTATTGTATGCAAACAAGAAAAATATGGCTCTTTATAATGCTGAAACATTTTAAGGGCAAGAAATTACACCCTGTGTGCCTCGTGTAGAAGTCATTCTGTCTAAAAGGAAGTTTAGCTCATAAATCATAGGGATGCTAGAATGTATAAATTATTAGACTGAAATACTGTAGCCATTTAGTAGACTTTTCTTATAGGAAAAAACAGTTTTGTCCCTTAGACATATTCTGATTTATACAAATTAGGTCATCAATTTTAAATGACCAGCAATAATCTACATTTCAGAAAGCTGAAACACGGTAACGTCTACTTACATGTGAATCTCACAGTCTGTGGTTACACTCGTGAGTTTAGCTGACAAAACCTGAGTTTTGTTGTCAAAACTGGTGGAACACACACACACACACAAAATGCATTTTGTCAACAGTTTGCACTTTCACCGGCAGTGTTCTGCCTCTCAGCCAAGAGGCATAACGCTGCTGTCGACAGGTTCTGTCAACAAAAGAGCCACGTGGGCACTCTGGGGGCCTTCTCTCGACAGACAGAGCATCCACAACAATGGGCAGCCCTCTCTGCTGTGCTTCCGGGTGCCTGTTTTGTTGAGAGAGCTGCCGGGCAGTCTGGCTGCTCTGTCGACATAGCGGAGTGCTCTTCTGATTGGCTTTTGTATGTGGTCGCATTCTGTTGACAGAAGTTTGCCATAGAATCATAGAATACTAGGACTGGAAGGGACCTTGAGAGGCCATCGAGTCCAGCCCCCTGCCCCAATGGCAGGACTAAGTACTGTCTAAACCTTCCCTGATAGACATCTAATCTCTTCCAAGAGTGACTTTTGTTGACAGAGGGCTGTAGCGTAACTGTAGCCAAAGAGTGTAACATTTTGGAACCTGATCCAAAGTCCAGTGTGGTCAGTTGGAATCTTTCCATTGATTTTGATGGACTTAATATTGAACCCATAGTGCAGTTTGAATAACTATTGACAAATTAGGGTCTAAACACTGAGGATCCCCTTTTGCCCCCTCATTTTTCCTAGTTTAATTGTGTAATATATTATAGACCACTGCTGGAAAGTTATTTGGGCTCACAGGAAATAGAAAAAGGGGAAAGAAATCTAAAATAGTTAAGTGAACCTTAGAGAAAGTGGCTTAAATTAATAATTTGCCAACAAATAGACTCAAAATATGAGCACGGCTATTCATAACTAACAAGTTTCTCTTGTAAAAAGGGGAAATGTAGCACTTTAAAGACTGACAAAATGATTTATTTGGTGATGAGCTTTCATGGGACAGACCCACTTCATCAGATCAATAGCCTTTCCAGTACAGACTGACATCTATAAGTACAGAGGTTCAAAAATATATTGCAATAAAAACTGACAAATCAAATACATAGGACTGAAGGAGTGGGGGTGAGGGATGGGGCATCTTTTGTTAGTCTTTAAAGTGTTATATTTTTGCTGTTTTGTTTTGTTTTGTTAGAATACAGACTAACACAGCTGCCTCTCTGTTACTGTTATAAAAAGGGGATTACACAGATTAAACAAAGGCTAGGTTAAAAAGAAATCTAAAAGGAAGAAACCTTTCTTAAATTGCTATCAGCCACAACAATGCAGTAACAATGGGAAGTCCTGTGGCACCTTATAGATTAACAGATTTTTGGAGCATAAGCTTTCATGGGCTAAGACCCACTTCATCAGATGTCTAGTCTTTGCCCATGAAACCTTATAGTCCAAAAATGTTAGTTTATAAGGTGCTAAAGGAAATTTCACTATTTTTGTGAGTACAGACTAACATGGCTACCCCCCAGTACGTGAAATAATTCAGTATTATGCTACTGATGCATGCCTTGCACCAACAAATATTAGTTCTCCAGAAGAAAATTGTGTTTCCATATTTATTAGGAATTTACCACTGGATAATTTACACTAGATATAGGGAAGTTTTAATACATTTCCAAAAAACTAATTTAAGAATGCTTCTGCATAATCACAGGAAAACTTTGAAGACGAGGAACGTGAGCATCAGTTATTTTCCTGATAAAGGGCCCAGTCCTACAAAGGGACTAAATAAGTCTTGGCATGGGCAGAGTTGTATGCCTGTGCAGAGACTTACTGAAAGCAACAGTATTCTGTGCTAATCTCTTCAGCAGAGAATTATTAGGCTACAAACTGAGGTCCCAACTCAGTACAGCATTTAAGAATGTTCTTAAAACCAGACTTATCCACCAGAGCACTGAAGCAAGCATTTAGCTTTTGGCATGTACTTAAAGTTGCATCAGTAAAATCCAAAAGGATTCAAACAGGGATGAGCTGCTCAATCAGGGCATGAAAAATGTGCTGGAGGTGTGTGACCTTTTTTCTGAGCTCTGCTTTTATAAAACATGCCTCTCTAGTGTCTGTAGAAACAGGGAATATTTACCAATGCACTGAGTCACACCAGTAAGGAAATGTTATGTATTGTAATGGACATAATTGTGAGGTCATGTTTAGACTGAAATATAGTTATTTAAATAAATACTTAATCAAAATCTAATGCCTATTGAATGGCTCCATAACATTTTTTTTTTAAAATGCCAATGGAAAGAGCGTTGTGTAAATTTTACCAACATTCTTTCCTGTGTTCAGAGGGTGGCATCACAATAACCTGCTAGTGCACAGAATAGAAATGTGTGAATGAGGCAGATCTGCTTTCCTTTTCCAGTGTGAAAGAAATGCAAGCTGTAACTAACATATTAAAATGTATCAATACAGAGAAGAGTTACTGGATTTTAAAAAGCTTTCAATAATTTAAGGTGCTATTCATTTTAAAAATACAGGCTCTGAGTCACCGAGGGTGTGTCTACACTTGAATTCCTCTTTTAAAAGAGGTATGCAAATGAGATAAATTGAAAATGCAAAAGGGTATACATTTGCATATTTAGCACCTCATTTGCATGTTCTGATTTCAAAAGAGCTTCTTTTGAAAGAAGAAAGCCAGTGTAGCTGCTGCTCTTTCGAGAGTAAACCTATCTTCGAAAGAATCCTTCTTCCCATTAAATAAAGGGAAGAAGGATTCTTTCGAAGATGGGTTCACTTTTGAAAGAGCAGCATCTACACTGGCTTTCTTCTTTCGAAATACGCTCTTTTGAAATTAGAATATGCAAATGAGGTATTAAATATGCAAATCTGCAACTTATTTGCATTTTTGATTGCCTCATTTGCGTGCCTCTTTTGAAAGGGGAATGCAAGTGTAGATGCACCCTTAGGGAATTAGATCAGTTTCAAACTGATGTAACTCCATTGAGCCCAGGGAGTTACACCAACTTAAAACTGGAGTAACACAGTGGCTAGGTCTACACTAGCTCAAAACTTCGAAATGGCCATTTCTAAGTTTACTAATGAAGCTCTGAAATACATATTCAGAGCCTCATTAAAATACCGGCAGCCACGGCACTTCAAAATTGACGCGGCTTGAAGCCATGTGGCTTGTCCAGACGGGGCTCCTTTTCGAAAGGACACCAGCAACTTCAAAATTCCCTTATTCCTAACAGCAGATAGGAATAAGGGGATTTTGAAGTTGGTGGGTTCCTTTAGAAAAGGAGCCCCGTCTGGATGAGCCGCGTGGCAGTGAGCCATGTCAAATTCAAAGTGCCGCAGCTGCCAGCGTTCTAATGAGGCACTGAATACGTATTTCAGTGCTTCATTAGTAAACTTTGAAATGGCCATTTGCATGACCATTTCAAAGTTTTGGGCTAGTGTAGACCCAGACAGTGAGTAATAGGGCCCAGGATGTTTAACTTGTTAGCGTTGCTTCATGCCTAATTAAATATTGAGATGAAAAAAGCATCCAGTTCTCATTTGTATTTGAATCATGAACATCTTTAAAAAATGATTCCTAGAAAGAGATGCACACAATATCTTCAACATAGGTGTCTCTAAACCTTAGCCATTATGGTGGGGAAACATCTTTTTTCTAGTCGTGAAATAGAAAATTGTCTATCTTGCTTCTTTCAGACTTGAATAATATAGAAAGAAAGCTGCAATGCCTTTTACTCTAATATATATACTTTCTAGCTGCCAAGCAAAATTTTAGAGACAGGGAGGCATATAGCATAAGGTTATATTTGCTTCAAAAGTGCCTTTTCATTGTGACCTTGTGATAAAGATAGCTGTGTTAGTGTCATGGGGATAGAAAAGACTTTGGAGTAACAAGGGGTAAAGAAAATGAGCTAACAGGAAAACAAAAGGAGACTTTCAGTTGAGTAAAGCCAATGAGACCACCGGTGGCACCTTATAGACGAACAGATATTTTGGAGCGTATGCTTTCGCGGGCAAAGACCTGCTTCGTCAGATGCAATGTAGTGGACATTCCAGAGATCTAATTATACAGGCTCATGAAAAGGAGGAAGTCCAGAGTTGACGAGGTCAGTTAGGTCAGGGAGGGTGTTTCTTCTGGAAACAAAATCGGAAGAAGGGTTCTTTCAAAAATGGGGTTTGCTTTCGAAAGAACGTCATCTACGTGGCTGTTTTTGCTTCCAGAAGAGCCTCTTCCAGAAGTGACATTGCATGCAAATAAGCAAACAAGGCATGAGATATGTAAATCTGCTCCTCATTTGCATTTTTGATTTTGCTCATTTGCTTTCCACTTCCGAAAGTGGAATTCAGTGTAGACGTACCCCAAAGGAGTAGCCTGCAATGGTAGTAAGGTAGTTTCGGAATCTGTAGTTGAAATGGATGGGATTACAATTCTGAGTGACATTTTCTTCTGTTTATGTTGCAGTGTGAGAGATAATCTGTTCTGTGAGTACAACCAATCTGCTTTTGAATTTATTCATTTATTGGTAACTTTTAGCTCAGCGTTGAAGGCTGTCATTTCAAAGTGGTATCAGGAGGTTTATTTCCCTGGTGTATTATTTCCATTTTAGAAAAATCACCACCACAATGGAGTATGCTGAAAACAAGAGACAAGGCTAACTACCAACACTCAAGGACTATGTCGACACTAGTGAGTTTTTTTAGAAAAAACCAGGGCTCTTTTGAAAAATCCCATGGATCATCTGCATACAAAATGAATTCTTTCAATATTAAATCAGAAGAACGTGGCACTTTCTCTGGCTGCCCTCTGCGTCTCCCAGAGGAGGAAGAGTGCCTTTTCTGAAAGATTCTTTTGAAAAATGAAAAGCGTGTGTAGATGTTCCAGGGGCCCTTATTTCAAAAGAGGAGTCCTCCAGGGCACCAGCCAGCTGGAGGTGGGAGAAACCCTGGCCAGAGCAATCAGGGCTCTATGCTCTCTGCTTCTGGCCACTTTTAAAGGCATAGAGAGCCCTGGAGAGCACCTGGCAGGACGGAGAGAGCGTTGAAACAGCAGGCACACGGGTTGCTGACACCCACACCCTCGCACCCACCCACCGCAGCTGGATCAGAACAATGGCCAACAGCCAGCAGGCCTGTGACCCCCAGGGGCCCTCCACGTGGTCCAGGAACCCCGCCGGCCCACCCAACACAGGGCCCTGTTCTGGACGAAGCCCAAGCTGCAGAACCTCCTGGGCCCCTGGCAAGACAAGGCCATGCTCTGGGAGCCCTGAACCACAGTGTAGATTGCTATATTAACAGGAAGGGCTACCACTCAGCTGTGCTGCAGGCTCTGGGGGGACCACTGGGGACAGTTCATAGACATCTACGTGGGCTGGTCGGGCTGGGCCCATGATGCACAGGTCTTTTGCAATTCCAGCTTCTGCCAGCTCCACCGGGAGCTTGCAACTGGGGATGTCACCATGCCATTGTGCATGGTGGGGGATGTGGCTTACCGCCTCTAGCCCTTGCTCATCAGGCCTTAGACTGGCCACCCAGAGTCCACCAAGGGCCTGTTTAACAACCACCTTACCCTGTGGAGCGTGCCTTTGGTCATCTGAAGGCTCGGTTCAGGTGTCTCCTTACCCACCTTTATGTTGGGGTGCATAAACCGTCTAGCATCAGACCTGAAAAGAACAGAAGTTCTAATTCTTCTAAAAAAAACCACCAGTTTAAGTGGCTGAGAAGTTAGATGCAAATATTTTGCAGTTCTAGAAAACAGGAAGACTTGTATTTACAGGGTATTTTTATATGAGGCTGGCATAAAAAATTGTTCTCAAATTTCCATTATTGCTACTTCATAATTGGTATAAATGTGTAAGAAATACATTTGCAAGTTACTAATGTGAAAATAAATAACCTGAAAATGTATTTCTTATGCAACTACGTGAAGTAATGTACTAGAACACCTATCTTGGATATTTAAAAATAAAGTTAAACTCAGCAGGGAGATAGTAAATGAGTAATGCAAGAGAGAGTGGTACAGAAGAATTCCCAGTATGTTCATAGCAGCAACATGAAAAGGGATATATTTCTTGATGCGATACCGCAGTTTCATTCTCCTGTTCATTGACTGAAATATGTTTCCTTCGTAATTGAGCTACAGTTTTATTACATATTAGTTTCACTATAGTTTCCCCTCCCCTTCCTCATGTCTTTTGAATTAGTTCATTAAATTTTCAAGAAAGTCCTCAAAGAAAAATTTCTCAATAATTCAAGACAAATTCAAGCATCTAGTCTCACTTCACACCCTTTAGTTTTATGTACAGTAGAAATACATGTTTGTGGACCCTTCAATGCATTTAAGATTATTCAGAGTCTATCAATGTCTACTGTGTATTGCTGACGATAGATGGAATGTTATCACAGTGCTGTGGAGATCTGAGAGGGTTTGCCATAGGGACTTCTTGAATATTTCAGTAGAGCTCCATCTGGATCACCTTCTGATATTATTTGCATCAGAGGAGCTGTTGGAATAAGGTCATAATCAGAGGCTCAAGATTTCTGTAAACACTACATTTTTTTCCCTTAAGTGGCTATACAAATCATACAGTCCTCTTCCTTGATCTAAAGATGAGACATGATTAGACAGGCAAGGTGCCTTTGTTTCTTATCTTTTCTATGTGAAAACTTAACTTGATGGAACAAGAACAGTGGATGAAGAGCATCTGATTCTTTTGGCCTAAGGTGTTCTTTGTCTTCAGATCTGCCAGACAGAAGCAGAAAGGCTGTTCTTACACTCTGTCTGGTGGGCCAATAGCAACCCTGGGAAGAAAAGCGATCTGCAGATTTCTGCGGGGCTTCCTGTTGTGTCAGAGACAGCAGATGGGATTGATAATAAAAGAGAATTAGAAACACAGGGTATCACTGCAGCCATTAGAGAGCATTGAGGTGACAGTGCAAACTAGGACTGGAAGATTCATTTAGCCACTTTGCTATTTTTATATTTCCTACTGGTAGTTTGAAAACTAGAGACACTTAAACCACTGTCCCTAAATAACTTAATTCTAGTGAAGCCAGAATGGCGAATAAAAAGTAAAACTAGTATGAAACAGAGATTATAAAAACACTTTACATTTCTATAGTGTCTTCCTTTAAGGATCCCAGTGCACATTGTAAATATTAAGTTCAACCTTTCCCTAGCCATATGAAATAGTTAAGAGCTAAAACCTTTCACTCCTAACTGAAACCCATCCCTGTGGCAAACAGAACAGCTGTTCAAATACTAACACATCAGTTCAGGAGAGTAAATGGAGAAGGATAGGTGTGCTGCATCAAAATTTCCAGGAAACTTCTGGTAAGCAGTACGTTGTGCAGGATCCTCAAAGTCTAGCTTGGGACGGTGGGATTGCTGTGCCTGCTTAACTACTCAGGCTGGGCTATCTCTTGTAATAGTTTGCAAGTGACAGACAGTAAGCCCTTTCTGGTGCTGTCTTCACTCAGCAGAGACACATGTGGAGCTCCGTTTGCTATTAGATTGCCTGAATGCTCCCTGAGCCCGTCGTGAATCACACAGAAAAAGGCACCAGCCAAATCCTGCCCTGCCCATCCCCAGCTCCCTCTGCCGTACCTGAGGAATATACCAAATGTATTAATTGATTCATAACTTCATCCAATGAAAAGATATACACCAGCCTTTGTAAACCTGAGCAATAGACCAGACACTTTGGACAAACTCACTGTTAAGCCTAAACAATTAAATACATGCATAGATTATGAAAGCTAGATTTTAAATGATAATCAGTAACAGGCAAAAAGTCCGAATTAAGTTCTGAAGAGAAAACATAAGCCTGCAGTCTAACCTCCCAGTCTTACTACCCTGGGTAGATTAAGCAGTTTTTCTTACCCCCCTGGGTACTGCAGGTCACAGTATACAGGTTTCACCCTTGAAACCTCCTGGGCCAGTCCCCTGTGTTGGAGTCTTGAGCCTGCTGGGTGTCTTTGTTGCTTACAGTGTAGGTGGGGATAGGAGAAAAAGCCAAGCATGGGCCTCCTGTGTTCTCTTTTACACCCCCAGTCCCATATGCTTGGGAAATACAAATCCAGGCATGTCTGATGAGCATTGTAATAGATCCCACCCAGCAAAGCTGAGCAATTCTCCAGGAGGGGCGTGTTGCACATAAGTCATTGAATTATAACTCCTCTGCTGACAATGGCTGGTAATGTCTGTTGTTCAGCACCCACATGGGCATTGGTTGTGTCCCTTGTCATTGTCTTCGGAAAGCTAATATCTAGGCACTTCTCAAACCAACAGCATGTTTTAGTGACAACCATACAATGCAGTCTTATAATTTGACATACACTGCTAATATGCATATTTAGATGGAACGATGAGTTTAAGCAGATCTTAACCTTTCCATGATACCTCACGTGGCATGCCTTATATGTAAATGAGGAATGAGGGGCTTACAGGGTGCTCCACCAAGGTAAAGAGTGTCACACATATTTGCACAGGCTGTGGCCAAAGCCATTTACAGGGGACAGTGCAAAGCTGGGTCATCTCAAAAGAAGCAACAGAGACAAGTATCAGAGGGGTAGCCATGTTAGTCTGGACCTGTAAAAGCAAGGAGGGGCCCTGTGGCACCATATAGGCCAGCAGAAATGTACGAGCATAAGCTTTTGTGGGCAAAGACCCACTTCGTCAGATGTGCATCTGACGTCTGCATCTGACGAAGTGGGTCTTTGCCCACGAAATCTTATGCTCATACATTTCTGTTAGTCTGTAAGGTGCCACAGGACCTATCAAAGAGAGAGTGTTTCAAGGAGTACTCTTGCAGTGGAGCCTTGAGTAGTCTGTAAGATGTATTACTTGTAGGGCTACAGTCCCATGGATGCACAGGAAATATCTAACAAACACAGAGGAGAAGTTTTTTAGGGACAGCGCATCAACTAAAAAGCGTTTGAATTCAAATTTTGAATCTGCAATACTAGCAACCTGCTGTGGAATGTGCTACTGACCATGAATTATTAGTCAAAATTATTCAACGACTGGTTTTGAATAACAAATACATATGAGAAAATTGTCATCTACCTGCAGAAAATTAAGTGACCTTCACTTGATACCTGCATATAATGAGAAAGACAGCTTAGTGGTTGGAGCATTGGCCTGCTAAGCCTATGGCTGTTGGCTCAAACCATGAGGAGGCTGTTTAGGGATCTCAGGCAAATAGATTAAAAAAAAATTGTTAGGGATGGCGTTAGGCCCTGGTGGAAGTGCAGGAGACTGGACTCAATAACCTGTCAAGGTCTCTTCCAGCTCTATGAGATAGGTATATCTCCATATATTATTATAAATGCATGAGTAGAGGAAATAAGCACTCTCTGGTTCATATAGTAAAGATACCTTAATTCAAGTTGTTTTCTAATTTTTTCCCTACAAGTCCTAGAATTTCTCTGCCTCTCTAACATGCATTTGAGAGACAAATCCAGACTTCTCTCACAGTATGTGAGCAGCTTCCCACGCTTATCTGTATTTCTATCCAGATGAGGTTCTGAGGAAGGTCTTTACAATGCAAAAGCATCCTGGGTCAAGGACCAGCTCCTGTCCACTAGTGACACACACCCAGCTCCCTCACAGCTATCACTATTCATACATGCAAGGTGCTAGAGTGTTGTTATTAAGAAAAAAATATTATGACCCCAAAAATACAAGGTCAAATCCTGAGAGGAGGTGAGAGGCTACTGATACTCGCAACATCTAATGCAGATTCTTAGTGTCGCTCAGCATTTGGTGCAAAATTATTTGGCTGGCTTGCTTTTGGATGGATTTGCTTAGGGATTGTCAGCTTTCACCTTCAAAGTTGTGACGAGTGACTTTATTCTGGGGGAAAAAATAAACATTCCTCACTGTACTGAATGACAGTATGAGTTGTTCCTCTCAGATCATTGCCCCATAGGATGATACTTTGTGATCCACCTCACCCCACATGCTGAATTGTGAAAAAGACCTGTCTGCTTTATGTCTGAGACTATGGAGATCAAATTCTTCATTTTGGGGTGCACTTTTATTTTGAGCTGACTATAGGCGCAGCAGCCCACCCAAGCTGTAAATCTAGGTTGCTTGGCAACAGCTCTTAAAGACGGTTATTTGCTCTCAAAGAGACAAGCTGTTATTTCTTTCCTTTTTAAAACAAAAACATGAAAGACAAAAACAGGTCAAAAAAAAAAAGGACTAGGGTAATTACTGCACCAAATAATAGTGTAAATAGCTCCACTGGTGACATGTGAGGTCTTTCTAGTTCCAAGGGAGTCCCTGCTTATCTAAATGCCATTTTTTCCCACAAGAAATGAAGCCAAGTGGAACTGCCATCTCACACCAGCTGCCAGGAAAATAAAGGAAAGAAAACAGATCTCACAGGTGATAGTCTGGTCTAGTAAGGCCATGATCTGAAGAAGTGGATCTGTCCCATGAAAGCTCGTCGCCTAATAAAGTATTTTGTCAGTCTTTGAAGTGCTACACGATGCTGGTTTGTTTTGATAGATCTCAAAGGAGCAAGCTACCTGTAAACCCAGGAGACACCAATGCTCCGACCAGCTCAGTGTCCTCACTCTTAAAAGTGCCCAGTACCAGCTGCTTCAACAAAAGCTGTAACTCCCCTCTTAATGTCCCTGCTCAACTGTGCAATACTTTACCGTGGAGAAGAGGAACTTCAATTTATACCCAGTATCTGAACCTGGAGTATGTAAATTAGCTTCAGTGAGGTTTGGATCAGGCTGCTAATCCAGAAACAGGGAATTGCTTCTAGTCCAGTTTGCGTAACTTCTCAGGGCATAATTACAATTGTCAACAAATTTGCACTTTTACCCCTAAGAATCCTGCACTCCGACCAGACGCCTCCCATTCCATCACATCTGAAAGAAGTCACAGAAAAAGACAAGGCAATAATTAAAGCTTTGGCCATCTAACAGAAATTGTTGTTCCTATGTCCCAGTGCAGTAACATGGACCCAGCAGTGTCCTAACGCAGACCAGACAGATCAGTCCTCAGTATGAGGCAGCTTGTAATGAGTGCAGGTGCTGTCTCAACACATTCCCAATTTTTAAAAATTATTTTTAAAAAATTGTGCAAGAAGGATGATGACACAGAATCAGGATAGATCAGGCATCAGCAACCAAAATAGCAAGAAGAGCCTTTTTTTTTCCCCCCCAATTTGGTAAAAAACGCAGTACTTCAAGAGCTGCAATGCATGTGAATATGAGACTGTTCTTAATAAATTTAAATCATATTTTTGTAACCTCTCTTTTAAGAACAGAGAACACACTATGATTTGCAATGTGATACATTTACTGCAGGACGTTCACAAACTTTTTACATATTCTGTTTCCTCACACTTTATGTGTGTGTTTATACCACTGTCTTCCTGACTTTTACTCCTGAACCTTCTCTGTCTCTGGAGGACACTAGGGGGAGTTATCCAACATTTCATGATCACGTATCATTTGTTATGTAGACACGAATTGTTCAGTTTTGGGGTTTTAGATGTTCACCGTTTATTGAAAATAATCAGGATGCTTGTTTTAATTTTATTTTGCAACTATAGCATCGAGAGCCACAAAAAAGTCCTTGAAGAGCCGCAGGTTGCAGACCTGTGGGATAGATGCTCCACTGGTATAAATTGGTTCAATAAAAATTTTAAAAAATGAAAACTGAGATGTGCCAGTTAAGTCACTAGAGCTTCTTTCATTTCCACTAACTCAGGATTTGTCTCACACTGTGTGCCTGGAACACTATGCAACCCAGTGTTCCTTCCAGTGATTCTCTCTGAGCAATCATGCGACAGATTGACTGAACAATCTTCACAAAAGAAACCAGGATTTTTCTGGGGTGAAAAAATGCTTTGTGCAGTAATTGATGAGCAGGCAGCAAAGTGGCAAACAAGTCTGCTGCCTAGTCAAGGCAATGGATGGCATGGCATATTCTGCCATCCATGGTGGTATTACTGCTACCCAGATAGGTACCTTCCTGGACGTAAAGAGTCTCATGCTGTGTCACATGATGCAAGAACAAACCTATGTAGTATAAGGTGATAAGAAAGTAGGCTGCTCCTGAGGAAACACTTGTTGCTAAGGTGCATTTCTGCATGTGCTCAGCAAAGGTTTGTGTAACTCTCTGACACAGAAGATCTTGATGCTTATACTTTTTCTGTACTTTTGTTCAGATTTGGCTACCTTTATAGAAACATCCTTCAATCAATTTTTATGTTCATAAATGTAAGAAGCCCAATAGCACTGGCAACCTGAGCAGCAACAGTGGGTTCTGTGGAAGTTCACTACCCCCTTGCACTCCACCCACAGTACTGCTGAGACCTCACCACAGCCCAGCCCAGGAATGCAGTGTGGGATTTTCCTAAACGTTCAGCACTGGGCTAGCTCTGCTTCTGGGAAAGTCAATAGCAATACTCCTGTAGACTGAACAGGAGCAAAATGAAGCCGTTACTGAGGGCTTCTTAAAATCCCCCATTAAGCATGACACCACTCTGATTATAATTGTGATGACAACAGTGCTATGTAAAAATGTCAGTGTTCTACTGTCTTCCCGGCACTGATATTCCACTCTTCAAAACTTCCCAACCTTTTATATACTGGAGCTATTACTCATCCGTTCACAATTCTGATAGGATTTAAAAAAAAAAACAACACATGAAACCATCACATTGCTCAGTAAAATCTCTGAAATGAACAAGAAACCTTCCTTTTCTTCCTCTCTCATTCATTGGTTGCTGAGGCAACTGTTCTATCAGCAGGTACCAGTGCTGTGAAAGTTAAGTACTTAAAGGAACCATAGCTACCAACAGCATGTCAAATCAGCTGAGCCCATAGTGTTCCTGTTAATCCAAATCGTTGGAGCAGATAGGTCATGTAAATTAATATAGCTCCAAGAGGGTCAGATCTTTTTAGTTTTCTTCTGTGATAAGGAAATCTAAATGTCTGTTTTTGAAGTATTTTGGAGAGTCCTTAATGGATTGAATGCAGAAGTACGTTTTTCTGTTACATTAACAAAGCGAGCTGAGGAGCTAACATGTGAAGATGCAATGCACCCCTGTGAAGAAATATAGGACATAAGTACTCATTATAAAGCTTAAGTAGGAATTAAATCAGGCTTTGGATTGGCCAACAGTATAGCAATGAATGTCCTCTTGAGATAATAAGGTGTAACTACAGTATATTTCCTGAGTTGAGTCCTGTGCTCCAGGAAAGGAGGTTTTTTAGATGCTGCTTGGATGAATGCTGTCTGTGTAGACGTTTCTTTAACTGATATCAAAAAATATTTGCTTCTGACACAGATAGGAACAAAAGCATTGTTTTTAAAAACAGTGATACAGGGTCACTTAGTAAAGACCATTTATACAGACACCTTCATTGAAGAACTGATTTTATTAATTTATTGTGACATGCCAATCAGGTAACATAAGTCACAATTACTACAGAGAAGAAGAAAGTCTACCTGGTTACAAAGGTTAACAACAACTTAAGTGGCTGGAACAGATCAAGCTGGTCCCTGACATTTTTAATGACACCCAACCAATGACTACAAGCCATGTCGCTAGAAGGGGATTTTCTTACTGTTTCCCAGCTCTTAAGAGTGTAGTCACAGAGAGGTAGCCGTGTAAGTCTGTATCTTCACAAAACAAAACAAAACAAAACAAAAAGAACCAGTCCTGTAGCACTTTATTTTGTTAGTCTATAAAGGGCTGCAGGACTGCTTTGTTGGTCTCTAACAAGTATGTCATGTTTGCGTATAGTATAGGTGTGTTTTGTAGGTATTCAATTTGGATGCTTGATAGAACGGCAAAACGTAAAAATGAGTACGTCAGAAGGGCAGCTGAGCACATGGCCTACTGTCACGTCTCTGAACACTATGGTGTTAAAGTTTCCAGAGTGTTTCAACCCAGTTTTGCCTTTCTCTAATCAAAGCAACTTTCAGAGTAGGTGCTGGGGGATTGAGGTGCAAAGTAATAACCTACTTTTCCTCCTGTGTAAATGAAGAGTGACTCCATTTAAAAGTCTATGGGATTACACCTGAGTATTACTAGTGTCCATCAAAAGGAAATCAGGCCCCATAATCCTCTCCAGACTTTTCCCCAGTGAGTACGATAAATAACACTAAGAAGGGTACTGGATCCATGTGGATCACTTTTTCAGAAAGCAATTTATCATTTCAAACAGAATACAAGTATTGCCAGAATAACCATAAAAAATGCAGTAGTTCCCTCCCAGAATCTAAATGCTAATGTTCTCCAGCCTTCATGAAATGTTCAGTGACTTAGAATGCATATGTATCATATCAAATGGGAAAGCAGCACTGAACAAAACTTTTACAGAAAAATGTAAATGAGGTCTCTCTTTCCCTACATACAGCCAAAGACAGGTTTCAGAGAGCATTCTGAATATTAGTATTCAGAGAGTAAATGACCTGCAATTTTCCTTTAGCTTGCTCTAAATTTTTACCTGAAGTTTAGGATCTGATTGTAAAAGAAATGTATGTATGTATGTGTGTGTGCATTACCTAGTGTTTTCTGGAGTGACTGGCTGGAAGGATAGCCTGTGGCTAGACTAGATCAGGATGAAGTAGGCCTTGTTTCTTTTCTTGCTTTGATCAAAAACTTCCTTTCTGCCTTGTGCCTCAGTTTCCCATCTTTAAAATGGGGATAATACTCTTTTACCGCACACTCTATCCACATTAGCTTATAAGTGTAGCGGGTCAGACAGTCTCACCCACTTTCCCTGAGAGCCCAGCCACAGCGCCCCCCCCAAGCCCAGACACAACACTCTGCTCTCCAGAGGCCAGCTGTGCCCTCACACCACCCTCCAGAGGGAGAAACAGCCTGATGCTGGGTCCTGGGCTTACACAGATTTTCCTGTGTGCTGAAAACTGTAACTGCTGGAAACCCTCCAGTTCCCTCCCCCCATTCAGCTATATCCTGTGGCAGCCAACATCTCTGCTGCCCATTGCTGTGGCGAAAAATGGAAATTCTGCGCACCGGCATTAATTTCTGCAAAATTCTGCATTTGTGCAGAATTCCCCCGAAAGTAGTTAAGCCACACAAACTATTTCTCCTTCCTGGTGTATTCCAGCTCCTTGCCCCAGTGGATTTGCAGCCTGTCACACCTTAAATACCTCGTCATACAGACACCAAGAAAATCGAAGCATTACCATAGTCAAACCCTCAGTTGTTAGAAAACAAGTTAAATTGTCAAAAAGTCAAGAGATTCAGTTTTCATTCTGTGCTTATCTCTCAGTGGAACCATTGCCAGATTGCTCACAGTCTAAAACACTGAAGATGTCTTTTGCAAGCAAGGAGTCTGCGAAGTAGCATGGTATAAATCTCTAGCGTATTTTGGGAAACTTAGAGTTGGAAGTTCTTCACACATGAGAAGCCTTTTTGGCAGGAAATGTGCATTTAATGTAAGTTCCCTAGGCATGACACCTGCTCATTGCTTGCAACTGTATCTATCAGGAATTAAAGATATGTACAATAGCTTCTACAGAGAATTTTTGCCGTAAGTGTCATTATTAGATGTCCTACAGCTGCACACTAATTTGTTGTCTCATTTCACAGCTTTTCAGTTTTCCTCCCCACTTCTCTGTTTTAATTCTCCAATACTTACTTTTCTTCCAATATTACGCCCTTGCTCTGCTAGGTTCTATAAGCATCGATAATAATATTTAAGAAGTGATTGGCAATATTAACCTTACCTGTTATTATTTATATTATAGTAGTATTTGTGGGCCTCAACTGAGATCAGGGTCCCATTGTGATAGGACTGAAGGGTTTGCAACACATATAGAGTAAAAACAGACACAGGGCAGAAAGACCTGATGAACCAAGGCACAGAGAGATTAAGTGATTTAGTCAAGATCACAAAAGAAAACTCTGGCAGAAGTGAACTTATTTCTCCTGCATTCCTTATCCAGTGCCTTAAGTGCAAGAATATGCTTCCTTTCTTGCTCTCTGACTCATACTCACATTAGAAAGAAATTTTGCTAGCTAGGTAAATATCAGTTGTAAGGTTTGTCTTTAAAGTGAGATATGTATCTCATGTAGCTGGAAGGGACCTTGGGAGGTTATTGAGTCCCATCTCCTACCCTCTTGGCAGGGCCAAGCACCACCCTTGACCGATTTGTGTGTTTTTAAATCTGTTTGCCCCAGATCCCTAAACAGCCCTCTCAAAGACTGAGCTTACAACCCTCTGCTTAGCAGGCCAATGCTCAAACCACTGAACTATCCCTCCCCGCTTAATTTATCCCCTTTTACTCTTCTTTCTAACTATGCACTTGCTCTCCAATGCTTGATTCTGCAGGAGACTTGTCTACCTCCACCAGGGACAGCACAGCTGTTACAGTAGGGCTCACCTGCTTTCTGAGAGAGACACAGTGTTTTCTGAATGCCATGGTGCCATGGCTAGTCATCAGCTTCCGCTAAGTCTGATCACAGCTGTCCTCCTCCCACTCCCCAGGGAAGATGACTCTGAGACCATCTTGAAGGAGCACACTCTTGCTGCTGCATGGGCCTACCTGCACACACCCCACTTCTTCCCCCAGGTGTTCAGGCAGATCTGGAGGCAGAGCACCAGTTCTGACTGGTGGGATCAGCTCATCGTTGGGAAGTGGGACAACCAGCAGTGGCTCCAGAGCTGGTGGTTGGGGATGTGCATATGACACTGTATATTGTGGGGGACATAGCCTAACCCCCCTCCTGACCTGGCTCATGAAACCCTACACTAGCCAGCTGGACCAGAGCCAGGAACTCTTTAATGCCTCACTCAACTGGCCATGGGTGCAGGCCAAGTGTGCTCTCGGTCACCTGAAGGCAGACTTCAGGTGCCTCCTCACCCACCTGGATGTGGGGAGCACAATATCCCCTGAGTAGAGGTGGCATGTTGTGTCCTCCAAAACATTGTGGAGGAAAAGGGGGAAGCCTTCTATTGGGATGCTGTGGTGAACACTAACCACGTTTACAGCCAGCTGGGTGTAGCTCTGATCCACCAAGCCCATAGCGATGTGCTACAGATCCATGAGGCCCTAAGGGAGAGCTTCCCCCACAGCCCCCAATACCCCTCCCCAGGGAATACCCGGTTGGGGCCTCAAGTCCGCAGCCTTACCCAGTCTCCACCATGACCCCTCCCCAATGAAGAGGGACACTGGGGTGGTGAGCAAACAACTTTTTTACTTAAATGTAGATAAAAGATTTAAAAATAAATGTTGTAATAAAAAACTATGTACAAAGTACAAAACCAGCAAACTATGTGCAGTGGGGTTGGGGCTTGGGACAAGGGAGGAGGGCATCAATCCATGGAGGGGTTGGGGAGCTGTTGTATTACTCTTGACTACAGACCAGATCCTGACTTCGCTGGGATTTTCTGGTAGAATAACTGTTTACAGTCGTATTGATTATATGTGTTTGAGTAACTTTGTATATTAAGGTTTTAAATTATACTTCTATTTAAGTAGCCTGTGATTGTCTAACTACAGATAAGGATGTATTAAAAACATTTATTGTGAACTAACTTTGTGGAGCGAGAATGTTGTTTGGATTAATACCGAAGCAGACCTAGTCAGAAAAACATCAGAAAATCAAGTTGTGTGAAAATCAAAATGCTTTGTGAAATAATTTTGGTTTTACCAAAATGTTGTTATGGAGGGGATACAAAAGGGGAAAAAATTCTAATGTTCAAACATCCCATTTTCACATTGTGAGACTTAAGTGTTGTACTTTCATTTTGAAATTAAAAATAAGTCCTATAGCACCTTTTAAGTCTAACGATATTATTTATTAGATTATGATCTCTCATGGACAGACCCACTTCTTCAGATCTAAAAATTCATCACCTAATAAGTAATATTGTTGGTCTTTTAAGTGCTACAGGACTGATTATTTGTTTTGTGAAGATACAGATTGACACAGCTACCTCTGAGACCTTTCATTTTGAAATTACTTTCATTTTGACGTTTTTATTTTCTGTTATTTTTATTGATAATTTGTGTTCTGGCAGCACCTAGAAGCCCCAGGCGTGGACCAAAACCCCATCGTACTAACACTGAATATATTTTTACCCCTTTTGACTCAAGCTGTTAATCAGTTTCAGGGTAAATCACCTCTTTTGGAGCAACACACATTTCTTTGGGTTCATTATCTGATAAGCAATTTTCATCTTACCGCAGAGTATTTGTAAATGCTCAATTCTTGTTCAAAGTATCTAGTATGCACCAGTATATCATCTAGATCTCACAGACAAGCTGAGGGGGGCGTGCCACAGAATATTGCCATTAGCCCCTCAGATGCAACTAGTGCATTCTGCAGGCCCACCACCATCTCCATCCACTGCCTCAAGCTTCCTCCTCCTGCCATGAAAACCGTTCTTCCTCTCTTCTTTGTATCCCCTTACCTTTGCCAAAACCCACTTTTAAGATCCATTGTGGAAAATTAAAATGAACCTACTACCACATTCAAGGTATCACATATTCAGGGTAAAGAATAAGAATTATGGATGACAATTAATAGCAGTTAATTCAAGCAACTAACATAAAACTAAATGGCTCTTAAAAATAGTTGCAATTAATCCCAGTTTTAAATGTACTGTTAAAAAAAGATTATCAATTTAAATGTAGTATAATATTCTGCATGTTTTTCTACATTTTCAAATATATTGATTTCACTTATAGAATACAAAGAGTACATTTTATTTTTGATTAAAATATTTGTATTGTAAAAAAGATATAGCATTTCTCAAGTCATCCTTTACAAGCACTATCGTGTAATCTCACAAATGTAGATTTTTTTTACATAATTATACTCAAAAATGTAAGACAGTAAAACTTTACAGCCTGTAAGTCCCATTCTACTTCTCATTCAGCCAATCACTCAGAGAAACAAGTTTGTTTATATTTGCAGGAGCTAATGTTGCCCACTTCTTACTTAGACTGTCATCTGAAAGTGAGACCAAGCATTTGCATGGCATTGCTGTAGCTGGTGTTGCAAATGATCATGTTTCAACCTGTAGGTGCTAAAACTTTTACGCTGTTTCATATGTGAGTGCAGTTATGTGAAAATATTCTACATTTGTAAGTTGCACTTTCGTGATCAAGAGAGTGCTTCTAATAGAAGTGAAAAAGTCTGAAATTCTAGTTTTGTATTGGATCCCTGTATTCTGGCTTCAGTGTTCTGCTATCTGTTGAAACTGCTCTCATCAGTTATTTCTTTCTGGCCAATCTCACATTCTTACCTTCTTCGATTACTTGCCTTTTTTTCTCTTCAAATCTTTCATATTTTCCTCTCCTTGTTTTTCTCCAAACTCTCTGAAATTCCTTCAGTATCATTTTATTTTTTTTATTCTACTTTAGGTTCTATAAACTAATGTTTATAACAAGACCTAATAACCACAACTGTGATAGTCTACAAGCCCATGCATTGGTCTGAATCACACTGTCAATGATTGTGTAATATGGATCCTTTCATCATAAGAAATAAAATAGAGTCTTCAATAATTTACAGATAGCTCCACTAACATTTTTCAAACTGGTGGAATGAAAAAATATTTTCAGCAATTACTTACACAGCTTTAAAATAACTGTGTGTGACAATGAAGACTTCTCCTACCACCCATCAAATAACTCAGGGTAATTACTATTTTGACGAGTAATGTTTGAGTCTTTTTCTTCCTCATGGTAAATTATTTGGAGAGATCTAACTAGCAATTAGATGATTTGATGTTTATTTGTATCCAGCATGTAATAAATAGACTGATATGCATTTTAACTGTTGCTGTGTGATGACATCATTACTAGTTCATTGAAGTTGCTATGGAAACACAGCTCGAATTTTTGCAGGCCAGGGAGTTCTAGAGCTTGCTTCTAGAGCTAAAATGCTAACTTTTTATACCTTCTACTAGATGTTTCTGTAATGGAAATATTGAAAAAGTTAGATATGTTCTCAAAAGTGTGGGTGAGTGTGAATATTTTTGAATGTTTTAGAATCACTAAATTATACTTTTCTGGTTTCACAACCTTACAAACTATGACCCTGATCTTATGAAGGCGTATACATACCTGGAGTCAATAGGATTATTCACTTGTGGCAAGTTAAGTGAATGCTTAAGTCTTTGCAGGATCTGGAAATGTGGATCTAATATTCCATCCTATGTGTGTGCAAATTTTCCTTCATATTTCTGAAGGGAAAATAACCAGCAAATTATAATACATGATCACTTACTATTTTGAATATGTCTTGTATTCTCCTAAGTTTTGATGTGGTTCATCCAACAGCTGCAGAGTCACTGTTTGTTAAGATTTTTTAAATTTTTTAAAAGAAATGAAAAACTCGTGTTTAAGGGATTTAAAATAAATATTTTCTCTGATGAAAAATAGTTTTATGAAGTCATTTATTCAAAAAACTGTTTAAAAATCAGTGTAGTGCATTATCTTCTACATAATTACCTGAATTAATTAAAATGTGCTGTGTGGGAAAAAGAATCTCTGTAGCATTTACATTTTAATGTTCTACCAGGTAACCATTTCACACCAGACAAGAACAGCATCTGTGTTGTCACCCATAAAGGATTTACAGAAGCGCATAGTTTCACTGGATATGTTTGCACAATCTGTTATGTACAAACTACTCCAGTATTTCTCCCAGGCATTATGGGGAAGAAGATAACAAGAACTGTGATACCTGTTGTGAAAACAGAAGTTTTTTAGTGCTGTTGTGGCTGTGTTGGTCCCAGGATATTAAAGAGACAAGGTGGGTGAAGTAATATGCTTTATTGGACCAACTCCTGTTGGTGAAAGGGACAAGTGTTTGAACTGCTATGCTGTTCTGTTACCAACAAAAGGTGGCTCAATAAAAGATATTGCTTCACCCACCTTGTTTCACTAATACAGTTTTTAGCCAGTTAAAGGATTCCTGAATCTTAAAGAGGAAGGACTGTCCTCCCCTGCTGTGCCAGTTTTTACACTCCCTTTGTCTAAGCCGAGCAAGGAGTTTAGGCTCTGCTCCTGCAACGTGTTACACATGAGCAAACTTGTGTCCACAGGAAACCCAAGTGAAGCCAAATGGCATTCCACACAAGCCCAGGTGCCTACCCATGCACAGTGCTTGGCAGGACTGGGACCTTACTCATGCATATAAAATAAAAGCCAAGTATAGGATTAATATATTTTCTCTCTCATTTAAATACTATTCACCTCCACATATAACATGTACGCCCTAACTCCGACTTTTGCAAAAGCCAGAGAAAATTTAGCTGGTCCCTCCTAGAGAGCGGAAGGTTCCATCTGAAGCCTTCATTGTCACAGTAAAGGTGGCTGTTACTATCGCTGTTGACAATACTTCTGATTTTGTCATGAATCTCACGATAATTACTTTTTTCCTAACCCCCCCACACCTCCTGCAGTTAAGTGAATGGGATGATTTCATCCTTCCTTCTTAACGAAAAAGTTTCTAAACCTCATAGCTGTTGAGATAGTTTCAACATGTGACCCCTAAATAGTCAAAAAGCAGAACATCAGACCTATTACTTCCCACATAACTGGATGATTTTGAAGCCAATCTCGATTTCTGATGAACCTGACTTTTGAACATTTGGGGTTCGCAATATTGATGTAGAGTCTATGCACTTTGCTACTTCCGTGAAAACATCTGGCAGGGTAGCATGTCATTAATCCCCCTCCTGCACCTTTGCGCAGGCTGAGCATAAAGAAAAAAACATTTATTTTACTATTCAGTCTGTATTCTGATTTACAAAAAAAATCAAAATAAAAAATTAAAGAAAAATAGATATTATCTGTGTATTAGTGATGTACAAATACAAGTCTGATTCTCGTCACATGTTGGGAAAATCACAAACTCCTCTACTGAAATCAACATTTTCAGAATCTAAGAATAGATCCACCCAGCCAACCTCTTACCCACCCTTCTTGCCCTCTCTGCTCAGATGTGCAGTCTAAACCCAGCCACGTCAACAAAAAAGAGGAGGAGGTTAAAAAAGAAGCTTAGATCAACACTATTGTAATATCAAGGAAGACTGTGCTTGCACATGTTCTAATCCCTCACTGAATCACCCAGAAGGGTATTCCACATCTCAGCAAATGCATCCACATCCTACAAATCACCTTGTATTTGTATATACAAATTACTAAGTATTTTCACCCAATAGATGTAGAGTTTTTAATTTAACAATGTGATGGCTGAAAGGTGTAGATCTGTGTTAAAGGTCCTCCCTCCCTCTAATACTAGCTGTTATTGGTAATGTGTGATTCCTCTTTTTTATATTTTTGCTCTTCCTATCCTATTTGCATCACAATCCAAACATGCCCAATTCTATTTTCAATGTCTCTCTCACACACACACATAAAAAACAAAACAAAACAAAACAACAACAACAACAACAACAACAAAAACAAACAAATCCACACCGGCTTTGGACTGTGAATAAAACATTTATGAGAATTGCAAAGGTGCCATGGGAACAAAACCTAAATCTGCAACCAGGTTGCTATGTAAACAAGCAGTTTTTCATTACAATATACCTACCTCGGGGCAAGTTTTCTAGGATATTTTTCTGTACAGAGTGTTTTTGATAGGTTACAAAGTGGCAAGACCTTATCTCAAGTGGCAACTCTGTCAATAGCTTTAGATTCAACTGTAGGAAAACACATTGAAAATAACACTTAAAAAGAAACCATCTTTTTATATCAGAGTTCAGCTTCTTCTGTCCACACCAACTTTAAGTACCATTTTAATTTCTCTTTTATCCCCCTTTAAAACAAATGGCTTTCCTGTCAGATGATCTTAAACTTGAACACAAAAACAACATTAGCAAGGAAAAAACCTCCATTTTCAAGAAAATAAAGTCTTATACATGTCAGATAAACTGTTGGTATGGCAACAGAAAGCATTTACAGTTCAAAGAAAGAGAAGACAAAGTGGCTGACTGAAAAAAAAAATTAAAGCCTTCATTATTTGATTGTTTTTAAAGGCAGCAGTTCCTTAATTCCCATTTTCTTAACCGACAGCTTGAAGTAAATTTCACCAGCAATGATTGTCAATGATTACAACACCACTAGCCATCACAGAAAATCATCTCTGATCAGTCTCATTCCTAGTGATGTTACTCTAACATGCTTGCAGAGAGAACTTGAACACTAACTTCTCTCACTACAGACTACTACTACTTAACCCTTGTACTCTGTGTGGAGCACAGGTCATCTACAAGTCTCCTACACTTCACTCTGTCTTGGGACAAAACTTCTAGCTGGCCTCAGCTGTTGTCTTTCAATCTCAGTAGATCTTCTCCACACTGTCTGATGTCTTCCTCTTTGGCATTTTCCTTGCGGGTTCCATGTGCGAGCACGATGGACAATGCTGGATGACGGTTTTCTGAGAGTGTGGCCTAGCCATCCCCTCTTACTTCTCTTGATTTCCATGTCAATTGATTCTTGTCCTGCTCTGTTCCAAAGCTCTTCATTTGTGACAAATTCTTGCCATTTTATGCAAAGGATGTACCTCAGGCATCTGTAGCTTGTGATTTAAGACTTTTTAGTATGCCAGGTCTCGCATCCATACAAAAGCACACTCTTTACATTTGTGTTGAAGATCAGCAGTTTTGTTTTTGCAGATATTATTTGTGAATTCCATATGGGATGGAGAATCTTGAATGCAGCTGTTGCTTTCCTTGTCCTGGAACTGATATCCTTATCTGTTCCTCCATCAATCCTCATAATACTCCCCAAGTAGGTGAACTGCTCCACATCTTCAAGGTCACACCCTCCCAGTGTGCTGGTGGTGGTGCTGTTGAACGGTTGATCCTCACTGTCTTGGTCTTTCCCTTGTTAATGCTCAGTGCAGTCACTGAGGCAGTTTTAGCTAGTGCTGTGACCTTTTCTTTCATGCTTTCATATTGGTGCAAAAGGAGAGTGACATCATCAGCAAAATCAATGTCCTCTAGCTGTTTGAAAAGTGTCCACTGAACGCCTCATTGATGGTCATCTGTTGTCCTGTTCATAATCCAGTCCATTGTGACCAAGAGCAGGAAAGGTGACCATAGGCACCCTTGTCACACTCCCGGCAGTATGCTGAAGGATTCTGTCAAGACGCCATTGTGAACAACTTGGCATGTCAAGGGTTCATATATTGAATGAATCAAGGTAATAATTTTGGAAGGGATGCCATGGTGTTGCAGCAGTTTCCAAAAGGTGTCTCTATCAATGCCATCAGGGTGAGGTACAGGGGGCAATTCCACTCAAGCAACTGTTCTATGATCGCTCTGAGAGTTGCTGTTTGGTCAGTACAGAATCTCTCACTGCGGAAGCTGGCCAATTCTTCCCTGAGCTTTCTATCAATTTCTGTCTCCGTTCTCTCCTAGGGAATCCTACTGAGCTCTTTTCCAGGACTAGACAGTAGCATGTTGCCCTTCCAGGTCCTGCATTCATTCAGCTTGCCTTTCTTTGGAAGCTTGATAAGGTAGCCATGTTTCCAGTCTTGTGGGATCTCTTCAGTGTCCCAAATTTTTCTAAATAGATTATACATCATATGGACTGATGTGTCACTACCTGCTGGATTGTTTCTGTGGGTCTGTTGTCTGGACAGAGTTCTTTTCTGTTTTTCAGATGGGCAATGGCTTTTCTGATTTCTTCTTTTGCAGGTCTGCTGCTGTTAATTTGCAGCGGTATGTTTGCAGTTGGTAACTCCAGAGGTTCCATGTGGGCAGGGCAGTTCAGTAGCTCTTCAAAGTGTTCCTTCCATCTACTGAGCTGCTCACTTGGGTTTGTTAGCACACGCCCCTCTGTATCCTGTACTGGCTGATCCACTGTACACTGTGACCCAGCTACCTTCTGTGTGATGTTATAGAACTCTTTCAAATTTCTCTGACCTGCAGCTTGTTCGACTTGTTAAGAAAAGCTTTGTGGAAAGCCTTGCACATCTCATTTTACAGCCTTTTTAACTTCTTTGTTGAACACAGTCACTGAGCTTCTACCGTGGCTGCTCTTGTTTTGGTGCTGTTGACTGCTGCTTTTCTGTCCTTTAGTTCCTTCACTTTTCTCAGAGTTTCTGCTGTGATCCATCCTTTGTGACACCTTGTCCTCTTTCCCAAAGTTTTATTGCAGGTTTCTTTCCAGGTTGTTTTGGGATGTTCCCAAATTTGTTCCACAGTAGCATCTTTCGGGATGAGGTTTGCCAGAAGTGCATATCTATTGGACAGCTCCACTTGGAAACTGGCTCCTGTCTCTGAATCTGTCTCTGAACCTGCTCCACTTTGAATCTCAATCCTGGCTCGGTCACTGGTGTGGTGTACCTCTTGAGCTTGAATTTGAGTTTTACTGTGACCAAATGGTGGTCTGAACCTATGTCTGCCCCTCTTCTAACACAGACATCCTGCATCAATCTTCTGAAAGAACTGCTGATACAGGTGTGATCAATCTGGTTTTCTGACTGGTGGTCTGGTGAAACCTAAGTGAACTTATGGATCCTTCTGTGTGGAAAAACACTACCACTTATCACCAACCTGTTGAAGGAACAAAAGTCATTGAAACACTCTCCATTTTCATTCATGTTGCCTAGGCCTTGTTTTCCCATGGTCTGTTCTCTGCTTGTATTTACGCTTCCAGTTTTTGCGCTGAAGTCTGTACAAAGCAACTACTGTAATTTTACTGCAAGTCAATCTAACGACTACTGATACAAAAGGTTTGTCCACACAGGGACACTCAGGAAAGTTAATCAGAATTAACAATAAGTGTGAATTCAAAGTTATTTTAAATGCTTCTGAACCATGTGTGGATACTCTTCTTCAGAATTAAAGTGTCCTTAATTCATCTTAATTTAATTTAATTCTGAATAAGCCTCTACATCTATGCTACAGCGATCCGTCAACAAATGTTACAGTAGTAAGAGATCTTCTGACAAAACTTCTGTCAACAGATCACATCCACACACAAAAGCCGACTGAAAATCGATCTGCTTTGTTTACAGAGAATGGCCAGACTCCCTGGCCCTCTCTCAACAGAATGGTCAAGCAGAAGCTCATCAAACCAGGCTATTCAGTGAACTGGAATCCCTGTCTGTCAACAGAGGGTCCCCCAGTGCATCTACACAAGTTTTTTTTGGTTGACTAACTGTTGACAAAGACATTATACCTCATTGCGGAGAGGCAGAACACTACTGGAGAAAGTACTGAGTTTTGTCAACCGACTGACGACAAAATGAATTTTGTGTGTAGATGCAGGTTTTGTCGACAAAACTCTCTTGTTTAGATGCAGCTAGAGTGTCCACATAATGCTGTTATATAGCTTAAACTAATCCACTTTAAATTCACACTTCTAGTGAATTCTGATTAGTTTGCCTGAATATCCTCTTATAAACATACCCATAAACAGCAACAGTATACTACATTTCACAGTGGGTAATGCATAATTATAAGTACCAAATGAGTGAGGGAATTATTAAAAATAGTCATTCCAAACTGCTTTGAATGTGCTGGCTACAATAGCTCATAGAACAGTCTTGTGTATAAAACTATTCTAACCCTTCTAGCTGACAAGATACAAAGGTTGTCTGGTGGACACTGCCATGCAAAGCTTAGAGGGATACAAGCTGGGCTTTCTAGTTTGTTTCTGAACTGAACAGGAAGCAGCACTGATGAAATCTTAGCAAAGTTGCATCCAACCCCTCTCAGCTGAAACAGACACAAGGGCACAGATGAAATTGTTGTAGATATTGACTAAATCCAGGAGCACCATTCAGACTTTGGTTGCTGTGAGGGGCAACTTTAACCATGATCCCAGTGGCTACTTAGGCACTTGATAAATTTAGTTTTCCGGTGGATAATTTAGCAGTTAGCCAACAGGAGCCCTGTATCTAATTTCTGTGTAAAAGGACAAATAACTACAGGATGAACCTCTTTAGTCCAGCACTCTCAGGATTTGTCCGGTGCTGAAGCATGGGAGGTCAATATTGTTTAGCAACATGACCAACGCTTTCACTGTTCACTAGCTTCTTGAAGACATTTAGAGGTAAATTACAGCTAAATAACAGCACAGAAGACTGAGAGCCAGGACTGGTGGCTGTAAACAAACTTTATGGAACCCCAAGAATGATGAGTGGATATCTGGCTAATTAAAATCATGCCAGATTACATCTGTTGCGGGATGACAGAGTGCCGGACTAGAGAGGTTCAGCCTGTATTAGTTATCCTCAGTTCTAATAACAACATGTTCTGACTTTTTGCAGCAAGTCACTTAGGGACACTGTTAGGTTTAGAACTGTTATATATATATTCTCACTTTGTTACTCACTTTGTTGTGGAGACAGGGTAGAGAGGGGGTGAGAGAGACAGAGAGCCTAGGAGAACTCTTAAGATCACTCTCTGCCGTGTGGGGGGAGTGGGGTGGATTACAGCAGAGAGCACGTACATCTTGATTTTATGCAATAACATCAGAATGGCCATCCTTCCTCAGACCAAAGATCCATTTTGCCCAGTTTCCTCTCTTCTGACAGTAGTGAATGCCAGGTGCTTTAGAGGGCATGAACACAACAAGCAATCACTGAGGCTGTGTCTACACTAGCACATATTTTTTTGGAAAAGATGGACCTTTTTTGAAAAAAAACCATGAAGTGTCTACACACAAAATGCACTCTCTCGATCTGAAATTGAAAGAACGCGGCCTTTTTCCCAGAGGCCCTCTTTCTCTCCCAGATGAGGAAGAACACTTTTTTCTGAAAGATTCTCCCAAAGAAAAGCATGTGTAGACCCTCCATGGGCTTTTCTTCCGAAAATGCAGTCCTCGTGGTGCCAGATTTTTCTACTCCCCAACCTTTTCTTAACCAAAGAGCAGGGCCTGTGTTGATTCTCTCTGTAGAAAGAGTTGATTGATCTTTCAATCCGTTTTTTTGTGTGTGGATGCGAACTTTTTGAAAGAATTTTTTTCAGAAGATCTCATCTGGAAGAACTTCTTTCGAAGCACCACTGTAGTGTAGATGCAGCCTGTCACCTATTCCTAACTTCTGGCAAACAGCTGCAAGGGACATGCCAAACAGAGGGTTGGATCCCTGGCTAGTATCCTCTGAGAGACCCATTCTCCATGAATTTATGTAGTTCTTTTTTTTGAACCCTGTGGTTACCCAAAACTGGACCAGCTACTAAGTTTTGGGGGAACTAATGCCCCACCAGAGTTTGGCAGAAAGCAACATGTTTATTACAATGATAACTAAGCTCAAAAAAGTGGGGGCGGGAAGGGGAGTCACATTCACACTTGCCCATTCCTACTCGCGCTCCCAGGAAGTGGCGATGTCAGGCTTCTCTCAGGACAGCCACAGCACTGGACATGTCTTCCCAAGGCATGATGGAATGCGACGTGGGGGACCACTGGCCAGGCAGTCTGGGCAAAGGGACTCCAGGGAGGTGCGATCTTGTGAGTGAGCTCCCAATCATCCGGCCCCTTCCCCTTTTAAGGACCTGCTCCTTCTGGTCTGTGGCTAGCGATGACTTGGCCATGTCTACTTGGTCAAACCCCACCTCAGGTAGTGCCCATGCATGGGGCATGTGATTGTTGCCTGATCAGGATCCCAGAGGCTTTGTCTACCTGGGAGCTCTGCTGATCTCCCAGCTGCTCAGACAGCCCATTTATCCCAACACACATTCCAGGGGAGGGTGGAGGGAGCCATATCCCAGGCATTCAGTGAGAGACAGGAGGGGGGAGGTATAACGAGCTTTTTAGACATACAGATCACTGCTGCTCCTGCAACAGTTTTAGTCTTGGCCTTCACAACATCCTCTGGCAAAGAATTCCACAGACTGACTGTGAAGAAATTCATTCTTTGGTTTGTTTCAAATCTGCTGCCTGTCACTTTCATTGAGTGACTCCTGGTTCTTGTGTTATTTGAAAGATTAATAACACTTCCTTCTTC
This sequence comes from Carettochelys insculpta, assembly GCF_033958435.1. Lineage (NCBI taxonomy): Eukaryota > Metazoa > Chordata > Testudines > Carettochelyidae > Carettochelys > Carettochelys insculpta. The sequence continues at coordinate 98,016,117 of NC_134139.1, forward strand.
AATCTTTCCATACCACTCATAATTTTTATAGACCTCTGTCACATCCCCCACATAACCACCTCTTTTCCAAACTGAAAAGTCCCAGTCTTTTTAGTCATCAGAGGGGTAGCTGTGTCAGCCTGTATCTGAAAAAACAGAAAGTCCAGTGGTACCTTATAGACAAACAGATATTTTGGAGCATAAGCTTTTGTGGGCAAAGACCTGTTTCATCAGATGCATGAGTAGGGGTTCCAGAGGAGGGTCTAAATATCAGGCTGATAAAAAGGAGGGAGTCCCAGTCAAGAGAAAGGCCAGAGTTGACAGAGTCAATTCAGTCAGGGAGGATAGGGCCCATTATCAGCAGCTAATGTGGAGGTGTGAACACTGAACAGAGGAGAAACTGGTCTCATCCCTAGTTCCACCCAGATCCTGTGCCCCCATCCAGAACTCTCAACCAACCTCAACCCTGAGCATCCTTCCACACTTTGAGCCCCTAAGCCCCTTTTGCACCAGATTGCAGATTGTCTATGTGCAGAAAAAATTTTGTGTGCACCAGTATGGAGGTGATGTATCACACATCATCGCCATATTGGTGCATATAACCAAAGTCATTTTGCACATGGACATAAAAAATTAGAGAATACTACTGGCCAAATTTACACACAGTATTCAGTATGTGGAAACGTCATCATCATCATCATCAATAACCATGGGCTCAGCGCCCATTGGTGTCTGATGCCTGTCTCACTATTTCCTTCCATCTTTCCCTATCCAGTGCAGAGTGGCTTAGTTTCTGTAGACTAGCTCCGCACCAATCTACTACATCATCTATGGGGTCTGCCTCTCCTATTCGAACTGTCCATTATGCCGAATACTAGGGTCTTGATTTTTCATTCATCGTTCATTCTGCAAATATGTCCAAATAGTTGTAGCTTCCGTTTTATAACCTTCTGCAGTAGGTTCTCTTTCGGCTGTATCTTCCTGTATAATTCCTCACTGGTGACCTTCTGCATCCATCCGATTCTCGGAATCTTTCTATAACAACTCCTTTCGAACACCAATATTCTTCTTTTCGAATCTTTCATTATCAACCATGTCTCACAGCTGTACGTGGAAATACCATGGAGTTATATGATAGCAATATGATACTGTCTGTCTTCTTACTTATCTCTTTCCTGAGTCCCAATATTCTGTTAGGTTTTTGATTGCCACTTGACACGGAGCAGATATTTTCAAATAGCTACCCACAATGACTGTGAGATCTCTATTGATGGGTTCGGCTAACTTAGATCCAATCATTTTATGTCTATTTGGGCTGATATCTTTGCATGTGCATTAAATTGCATTTATCAACACTGAATTTTCTTTGCCCTTGTCACCCAGTTCTGCAGTCTTTGTTTCCTGTCTTTTAATTGAAGTGCCCCACAATGCTTTCCAGATCATTTAATGATCCTTAGTTTACTTTAATAACAAGCTTTTTGTTATCTTATTTAGCCTGGCTCTGTCTATAAACAACCCCCCAGCCCCAAAGGCTGTGCTGCTCCCAGCTTCTGTATTCTTCACACTCACAGTCTATGTTGCAGTTAAGAGCACTGTCTGGGGCTATGGTGAGTAGATCCTTGGTACAAAATTCAGGAGTGTGCTTTCTGTCCCACTAAACAGCACCCCATCTAAATGCTACACAGGGAACTCTTTGGGGCAGATGTTCATGACATGAAACACAACCTCATTTTCAGTGAATATTATAAATCCCCAGCAATCTAAACGGCTTCCACTTTTGTTTAATGAAGAAATTTCTTGTTGGCATTTTACTAAAACACATTGGAGCTAACAAACAACATGCATTTGTTTAACAACTTAACCTAGTAATGGAAAAACTCCAAAGCAACTGGCAAAAGGCGTACCTCAGTGTTTGGCAAGAGAAACACGTTTGGAAAGGCAAAATATCTTTAGGGAAAAAAAACCCTCCACTCTCTCTCTCTTTTCTAACCGAGAATCTCGGCCCACCAGAATGTAGGCCTATTAATCATACTTACAAAAAATTTTATTCAGAACATAAATCTCCTCACCAACTCTTATTTAAATATCAATTTTCACTACACTCAGCAACTAAGATGAATTCTTATTTAGATTTCTACTGTGCAACCACCCTCCCAAGAGTCAAATGTTAATTTTATTAAATCATATTTTAACCTGATTACGTAACGTCAGGCAGATACCATTCAGCAGGAGCAGAGCTAATCTCATATATGATGGCCAAGGTCAGTTTTTAACCTAGCTTTTACCAAGTTAGTCACCCACCACAGCATTTGACAAAGTTGTTACTGTATTTGACATCACTTTGTCTTTCTACATAGAACTGTAGGGCCAGAAGGGACCTCAGGAGGTCATCGAGTCCAGCCCCCTGCTTCAAGCAGGATCAACCCCAACTAAGTCATCCTAGCCAGGACGTTGTCAAGCCAGGACTTAAAACCCGCTAGGGATGGAGATTTGACCACCTCTCTAGGAAACGCATTCCAGTGCTTCACCACCCGCCTGGTGAAGTAGTTTTTTCTAATAAACAACCTACACCTCTCCCTCTGTAACTTCAGACCAGTGCTCCTTGTTCTGCCATCTGTCACCACTGAGAACAGTTTCCATCCTCTTTAGATCCTCCCTTCAGGAAGTTGAAGGCTGCTATCAAATCACTCCTCAGTCTTCTCTTCTGCAAACTAAATAAGCCAAAATCCCTCAGCCTCTCCTCATAGGCCATGTGTTGCATACCAATGACTTCCCACAACAGGGCTGTCAGCCGCAGTGGTCCTCAAGGTAAGGTGGCAGGGGGCCAGCTCTGAGCCCCAGAAGGGGTGCGTTAAGGGCAGAAGGGGCAGGGCCTAGGACAGTCAGCCCATAGGGCCACTCAGGCCACAGCATTTCCCCCCACTCCCATTCCTTCACAGCCATGCACAGTGGCAAAGCAGCACTGCTGAGATACTTCAAAGGTTCCCAGAGCTCCTGCCACCACTGCTGCTGAAGTAAAAGTGGCAGCAGCTGGAGCTCCAGGCCTCTTTGAAACACTGGGCTTATGGGGGGGAAACCGTCCTCTTTACTCTCCCCTTGTCAGTGGGCCTGATTTCCCATCAAGTTTAACAGGAGACACGAAGGTCATTAAATACTAATAATTAAAATCCAGAATTCTCCAGCTGGGAAGAAAGGGGCTTTTGAAATCAGGGCACACTTTTTTGAACAGCCATAATTTACATACCCCTTCCAAAATGGCGGGGTAGCGTAGCCACGGACATATTGTCTTTATCTGAGAGAATGCTTTTGCATACAGCCTTACTAAGTCAGAATTCACTGTACTTTTCAAGGCACGCAATGAAAAAGCTTGTTTTCTTCTCATTAGACCTAGGCTAACAGTTCAAATTATTTCCATCAAACACTAATTTATTCAAATTAAACAGAAGACTTTGGCTACTGTCATGCCCTTTGCACCACCACTTTCCTTGAATATTTTAGCTACTGATGTTATTGTAGGAACGTCCTTGGAAACGGCAAATAGCAGGAATATTCATCGACTGTAAAACTGGAACCCATAAATGTGCCAAGTCTTACTGGAAACCTCGCTGTAGGATATCTGATCATCCAGTCATGAAAAAGAAATGACAGCATATCATTGGCACCTAGCCAAAAGTAACCAACACAATTTGACTTTCAAATGCTAGATACCTGCAACAAAGTGCTAATGAACACTCTATGGCCCAAAAATTACTCAAAATTATTCAGGTACAAATTCTGCTGTCCTTGTTTATGCCAAATAGTACCTGATGCTTCAAATAATTTCACTGAAATCAATCACATCTCTTGTGGCAAAGTGCTAGTCACTGTGAATAAGAACCTCAAATTCTGGCCCCTGAGAAATTTAAGGAAAGCTATTTGTGGACAATTTACATACAGAAAGAAAACGACGTATGTCTAATAAATTATTTACTTCAAATTATTCACTCAGATCTCTTCCTTACCTTATTTTCTGTGAAAGGCAGCTGTACTTTAAATTCAAGGAAGTTGTGCATGTGAAGTGGGAATTAAGAATGAAGGAACATGACAAAAACTTATAAATATCACCATCCTATCTCATGACATATGTCCCAGATTCTTAAATCTCTAGGACACAGTTAAATTAATTTTTTTTAGGACAAATGATCCCCAATGGTTAAGTTTCTATTCCTATCTCTCCCCATTATCTGAAATTATAAGCTTTTATACAATAATGTCTTTTTCACTAGATATTTGTTCTGCAGACCCATTAGTGTATTATTTCAATGTGCAAAATACCCACTGACTTCAACAGATAAACAGGTCCTGCCTCTGCATTTTTGTGCACAGGCAATGTTTTTTCTCCTTTTCAGAATCACCGAAGAAAAATCTGTCCTGTATTTAAAAATCAATCAGAAATCAGCCAATCATCAGTATGGAAGATTAGAAAGATTCCAAATGCTTTCTTAAAATAATTTCCTTTAAAATCACAACCTGAGACCTGGATACCTGAAACAATTAGTGATGGGGTGTGAAGCCTTTTATCTACAAGGATGACTGATTCAGATCCAGTCCAGAGTGCTGAGGACTGAAACTGATTACTGTTCAGTGACTGGTTGGGGTTCTGTGTGAAATGAAATGTTCATGTCAGTCCAGATTCTAATGAAGAAACTCTAGTATCAGTAAACCACAGGCATGACTAGCACCCTTCGTGACAGTCCCTGCAAAGCAACCTGAGATGGTTTCCAGCCTACCCGCTTGTATGCTCTTTCATTCTGAGGTGCCTTAGTGGGGCGGTGTAAGAAAGTGTGCATGTGTACCATACAGAAACTGGTGGAGAGAAGGCTTTAATCTCATGTTATTCCAGTACGTTGCATCACTGTAAAACCACTTCATATATCCTGATTATGCTGCTTACATATTTGTACCATTTGATCTTCTTGGCCATGTCTATGCTAGCCCCCTCTTTTCAGAAGGGGCGTGGTAATGAGGGGTTTTGGCAGATGCTAATGAGGCACTGCCATGAATATGCAGTGCCTCATTAGAATAGTGGTGGCCACGTGCAATTCGGAAGTGCTGCTTTCAAAATGCGTGCCACCCATGTAGCTGGGGGTCTTTTGAAAGGACCCCCCAGCCTTCGAAAGCCCCTTCTTCCCATTTTGTTTTGGGGGTCTGTCCCACGAAAGCTTATCACCTAATGAATTATTTTGTTAAAGTGCTACATGATGGCTTTTTTGTTTTGATACGTTATGAAAGATTCAGACTGTTCTAATTCTCATGATGAAAGATTTATACAAAATAAATCACATGGGAAAACTACCAGGTTTGTTACTGTCTTTTAACCTTTCAAGCAGATCATAGTTTCTGTGGAAGCCTTGCATGAGAACATCCATAGAAGGCCAATCTGTGAACCCATGTACTATTTTGGGACACCCAGTACTGAGTCACCTGGTCGTCCCCTGCCACCAGCACGAAGGTGGCTACTATCTTTCTGATAGTAGCTGGATGTCAGTGTACAGCACCAGCCTTTCAGCCACTCAAGCATTCTTCCCAGGACTACTAGTTTTATTTCATTTTCCAGGGTAACCATAGGTACACCCCAGTCCTCAAGCCCCTTTGAGGAACATTCCTCTGTCGTGACTAGCCCCTCTCACTGTAAACTCATAGCAGTAGCCAGATTTCACCACTCCCACAGGAACAGTGTAAACACACTGGGTAGTTTGAGTCAAAGCAGTATCATTTCAAAGGCAGCAAAAAACATGGTAATCCTTTTATAGTGAAAACACTTGCATAGTGAAAACACACAGGCATATATTAACAAAAGCTAAGATTTAAGAGGCAGTGAGCAAGGGTAAAAAGAACAATGGGTTACAAGTCGAACACAGTAAAATACTTTCTAGAGACTAAAGCTGTGTGTAAGTACAAGCTAAATTCGAATTTAAGGCAGTTAGGTGGATCTTACAATGGGACTGTCTTCACAATAAATACCATTAGCTCGATTTAGGGAGCACTAATATCACTAACATAACACTGTTGAAACCGTGTGGGTGTAGCATCAAGTTCGAATTTAGCAAGTTCAATTAAAGGGCAGTGTGGAAGTGCCAGGTCTTAAAATCAAATGTATCAGCCTCCAGAGGTGTCCCGTATGTACCCCACGATGCCCCACAGTGCATCCATCTCTGCTGCTCTCAAGCTGTGCAGGAATTAGGTAACAGGAAGACTGTGAATTTCAAATCAGGACAAGGAAGCCTGTGGCTGTGGGATCATGTTCATATGGGAGGCTGAGAAATATCTTTCTTTATTTGCTATTAGCACTGTGAGCACATCTACCCAGTACAAATAGCCCCAACGTGCTTCCATATCTACCTCTGCTAGTTGAGCACCTGGTATTTTTTTCTGCATTGCCTGGCGCCAGCCACTGCCCCACTGCCCCAAGTGGCAGCAAGGCTGTTGTGAGCGTCATGCTTGTATGAGAGGCTGAGAAACTTCTCAGCTATTTACATTTATGCAGGCCCCCCAGCTCCATTCCCCACAGGCACCACACAGCTGGGGCTTTTCCCATGCCCAACCATATCATGTGCTGAGCCCCTGACCCAATAAAAGGATGTGCCTGCCATGTGGTGCTGACCAGGCTGCCAGGCAGCACCATGTCCTGGCTTGCACATGGTGAGGGCTCCAAGAAAAGGGAAGATTTTCAGGGGCTTGCAGGCACTCAGGGGACTACTTCAACTGGCCCCTCATCAGAAGTATTTTCGGAGCCTTGCTGCAACCAGGTGAAAGTCTCCCCAGTGGCTAAGGATTTTAAGACCTTGCTGCCACCAGAGGAGAGGGGGTGCGGGGGAGTTTTCCTCGGCGGCTAAGAATTTTGGGGACTTGCAGCCACCCAGGGGAAATCTCCCCATGTGGCTAAGATTTTCAGGGGCTTGCAGCCACCTGGGGGGACTACTTCAACTGGCCTTCCACTCCCCCCCCCCCACATACCCTGCCACAGCAAGGACATTGGGGCCCAGCTGTTGCCAGGGGGAAGTCTTCCCTGGCTGCTACAAATGGAGGCCTGGCAGCCCTCCAGAGGGAATGGTTCATGTGGCCCTTGAGCTACGAATCCCACATACCACCACCAAAAAGATTTTCAGGGACCATGTCAACCAGCATTAAGTCTCTCAAATACCAGCCCACCTACATGGCAACGAAATTTGGCAAGCCCCACCCCCCCCATGCTGGCAACGTCTGTGTAGTGAAGAGGGAAGCCAAATATCTTTTTTTCTAGCCCTTGCTATCCTCTTTTTTCTACCTATGGACCCCTTCAGGCAGGGAAGAGTGGGTGGAGGGCCAGTTGAGAATATAGACTGTGCACAGAAGCTGTATAAAGAACTGGGAACCCAAAATCCCTCCCTCTCCAAATCTCTTTTTTCAAAATCTTTACTATCTACTCTTTCCTCATGCCTTGCATTGTTCCTGTATCATTTTCAGGGATGAGATGTAATTAAGGGGGAAGTGGGGGACAATTGGTGGAGGGCCAGTTGAGAAGACAAACACCTCCTGTTTTTTATAAAATCTTTCATAATTCAGTTACATCTACAGTTTTAAAAAGCAATTCATTTGTAGAAGAGATTTCTTCAAATTTGTCAGTCTTTGTTGATGCACTAGTTTTCTTTCCTTTCACCTAGAAAAAAGGATATTTGCTTACCATGGGAGGGGAATGAAGGCAATGCAATGTGGGAAGATGATGTCAAATCCCAACAACCAATTGCAGAGCATTTTTCCCATGCTGCACCAGCGAAAATACCCAGAATGCTACGGGAATGAGGGGACTGTGGGATAGGTTACTACAACGCACTGCTGCAACAGTTGATGTTTGCTGACTGAGTGTGGCAGCAATAAGTTGACTTTGTGAGGAGCATTTGGGGAGGGGAGGATAGTCAAATTCAAATTTATAAAATCCAGCATTATAAAATCAATATTAATACATTCAAATTTATCTCGTAGTGTAGACATAGTCTTTAACATAACTGCTTCTTGTCTAAAGATGCCTTATCTTGCATAACCTTTTTCTGTGACATTTCAACTCAGTCACTTCAGATCTTGTTTTCCTGGAGGTAACTGCTTTGCCTGGGTAGCCCCTGAAGTGCAGTTTGAAGAGGGGTCCTGGTTCTTTCCTCTTATAGCCTAAAGTTCTTTGTCTTTATTTCCAAAGTCAGGATAATCTTGTAGCAGTGCAGCAGAAAAGGACTTGAGGATTACAGTGGATGAGAGGCTGAATATGAGTCAACAGTGTGCTCTTGTAATCAAGAAGGCTAACAGCATATTGAGGTGCATTAGGATGAGCATTTCCAGCAGATATAGAGAAGTTATTATTCCCCTCTACTTGGCACTGGTGAGGCCACATCTGGCATAGTGTGTCCAGTTCTGGGGCCCCCAGTACAGAAAGGATGTGGATACATTGGAGAGGGTTCAGCGGAGGGCAACAAAAATGATTAAGGGGCTGCAGCACATGACTTATAAGGAGAGGCTGAGGGATTTGGGCTTATTTAATTTGTAGAAGAGAAGACTGAGGGGTGATTTGATATCAGCCTTCAACTTCCTGAAAGGGGGCTCTAAAGAGAATGGAGAGAGCCTCTTCTCAGTGGTGACAGATAACAGAACAAAGACCAATGGTCTGAAGTTACAGATGGAGAGGTGTAGGTTAGATATCAGGAAAAACTATTTCATGAGGAGGGTGGTGAAGCACTGGAATGCATTATCAAGAGTGGTGGCAGAATCTCCATCCCTAGAGGTTTTTAAGTCCTGGCTTGACATGGTCCTGACTGGGATTATTTAGATGGGGTTGATGCTGCTTTAGGCAGGAGGCTGACTCTATGACCTCCTGAGGTCCCTTCCAGACCTAGAATTCTGTGATTCTGTAACCCCAGGGGTTCAGACACCAGTGTACTTTCAGTTGCCAACTTCACCTCCTGCCCCTCATCCTGTTTCTTTAGGCGTAAATGGGGATTGCTCTGTGTTGGTTTTACTATGCATAATTTACATTGGCAATCTAGACAAATAAGTGATTCCACACCACTATATCTGGTGAAACCTGCTGGTCAGCCCTGCCTGGGACATTAATTACCAACACAGTTTCAGTACTGTGGCAAAGGCCCCTTCTTGCCTCAACCACAGTTCAGGTTAGTCTCTTTGGTCTTCCCAGTCTCTCACCACTTTTCTCTCAGGGGCTGGGGCTTGCAATAGGTCTCCAGGGTAGGTAGTCCAGCCACTGCTCCTGGGATTCCCTCCTCTGCTGTCCCATCCCCAAAGCTGGTGTACCCTGTTCTGAATTGAGCATCTCTAAATCTGTTGTCTCGTCTCGTCTCGTCTCGTCTCGTCTCGTGTCTCCTCTCCTCCAGTCCTCCTCGCTCCTCCCCTCTTCCAGCTGTGGAGGGTTTTCAAAGGCTTCTTATCAAGATAGTAGTGAAGTCAGCTGGTCCCAATTTGGCTGAGCCAGTTCCCACCCAGCTGCTTGTAATTGCACTGCTTGTATTTAGCAGGTCCTTCTGCCTGTTTAAGCTGCCTTTCTCTCTTTCTGAATGAGCCCTGTTACCTGGCCATGCCACAGTACATACACACAACTTCCTAAATTTCGCCTAGACATATATCAAGCAATAATTAGGAGGATCATGTTGGGATGTACGTTTTCATTAGACATCTTTCATGGTCCTTTTGGGATAAATACCATTAAAACAGTGTCTCAGGTGTTGTGAGTTTGTCAGGCCTAACAGGAGTGGCTGCTGCAGAATACAAGCAGTCCTGTACCTCCTTAAAGACTACCAGAGGACTGCTTGTTTTTTGTGAACCTACTGAATAGCACAGCTACCCCTCTGTTACAGAATAGAGAACCCTTTTCCAGTTGGCTCTGAATATTCTTAGGGTCACTGTGCTCTAATGTATCAAAAAGTGCAAAACAATCCATTATATGTATTCAGTTTGCCTAACATATTTGACGACTCCTGTTATACCATAAATGAAGTAAGACATGATAGACTACCTTGTTTTAAGATAGTCACAACGAGGTAGCTGTCGTTGTCTGTGTCTTCCCAAAACAAAAACAAACAAAAAAAACCCCAGTCATATAGCACTTTAAAGACTAACAAAATAATGTATTAGGTTATGAGCTTTTGTAGGACACACCCACTTCTTCAGCTGTCTTAGGATGTCCACTGCCATTTTCTTACATTATGAAACTACAAAGCCTCACTGTGTAAAGCAGTTACACTTGTGTAAAGAAATGGCAATAATTTAAACCTCTGTGCTTTAGGTACTGACAAGCTTTCTCCATTAATACATCATTTTAACTGGTATCTGCATATCGGCATTTCTCAGTTACTTTTACTGCCAAGTAGTAAAAAAGTTGAATGTAAGTGCTAATCCACTTTATAAATTAACACTTACACAGCAGTGGTGAATTGTCTGACTATTATCAGCTTGACACTAGCTTGATAACACTTAAAAAACTCTATCTGCATGCAATTAGCACCCAGTAAAAAACGTGTTGACGAGCATTTTTGTTTCTGTTTGATTAAAACTAGAGAGTGTGCCAGTCAATAAGCAGGAAAGTACACAGCAAGTTCTTCTTACTTACACTTGGTCCACACCATCATTAGGGGTTGATGTAAGGCAGCTTATGTTGACCTAACTCTGTAAGCATCTACATTAAAAATGTCCCTCCTGTAAATCTAAGTGGTACACTACACCAATTTAACTCCTTTTCCACAAGAAGTGAAGTGCTTAAGGCTTACGTTGTTGTAATTAGGCCAAAAGAGTGAGTGTGTAGACACTGCATTGCTTACATTGCCTGTTGCTGCCTGAGGCTGATTGCCAGAGCCCCACCTCCATGTCATCCCCAGAAGTGAGGCTTTGATTATCAGCCCAGCAAGGCTGTAGCTCTTAGGCCAAGGTGGCAGGGCTCCAGTTTTCAGCCTCAAGAGAGGGGTGACAGCTGTCAATGACCCGTAATACCCTCTTAAGTCAGCGCAAGTGCTCCTGGTTTGGACACACACCAATGTCATAGTGAGCATGTGAAGAGCCAATGTAATGAGTGAATTGGCTGAAAGTCAAGACCTAATTCTGTAGCATACATATGCCCCTATACTCAGGGCATGCTGTTATTACAGGCTGGATCAACAGGAGCTAGTAGAGGCATGACAAATCATCTGCCAATAGCTCTCCTGTGGGCTCTGGTACTCCAGCAAAATGTGAAGTGCGAGGGGAGTCGACGGGAGAGAATCTCCTTTGACCCACCACAGTAAAGAGAGATTTAAGTGCATTGACTTTACCTAACACAGAGGTAGCTGTGTTAGTCTATGTTCTAGCAAAACAAAAAAGCACCCATCAAACCTGTCAGCCAGCACTTCAATGGAGTGGCTCATTCTGTTAAAAACCTGAGAGTTTGTGTTCTGGAGAACGGAGCCTTTAACAACCATCTACATGGGAATGTTTGGAACTAACATTCATTTTCAAATTTGACACATTAACACTTGGTTTGAACACAGACAGCAATTACCTGACCCATTGTAAAGACTCTTTCACATACTTTGATATTTGACCACACGCTTCACTCTCCCCATCCCTTCACCCCCCTTTCTGCTTTTCTATCTGATTTGCCAACCTTGATAACAATTTTTCTGATTTATCAACCTTGATAACAATGTTTGGACCTCTGTCATTCGTATATTGAGTCCATTCTGATAAGGCTATAGACTTGAAGAAGTGGGTCTTTAAAGTGCTACATGATTGCTGGTTTGTTTGGACTTCGGCTAAGTTACTCACATAGCTGAAGTTGCCTAACAGACTGATCTCTCCTGAAGTACAGACCTCTCCTTAATTCCAGATTAGACCCAGAAGTTGTCTGTCTGAAGGCACTGGAGGAAACAGTGGAAAGGGCCATGCTAAATTGTCACTGATTAGCAAGCCAAAAGTTCTGAAAACTCCAGTATAATAGCTGCTATATTTTTAAACATCTTTTCTCGTTATGGCCCTGGTGCTAAGCTCCTAAGTACCAGATTGCCAGCTTTACTGGCAATGAAGCTCCTTGTCCAGCCTGCATTAGCTTCCACTGTCATTCTTACAGCAGGCTTTCAAAAGTGTCACTTATGTTGGGAGTTAAAGTCCTTTGAAAATCTGGACCTGACTGTGGACGTGAGCATTTCTGAAATGTGACCTTTAGAGGTAAACTCACGACCAGTTCTGGGCTAGTGCAAAAGAAAGAGAAAGAGGAGATATGTGAGGATTTTCTTCCTATGAAGCAGAAGAGCAGGATTTTTAAGCAGCACTTGTTAGGACAAAGAATAAGCCAGGCCCCACATCCACAAGGGATATACACTGTGAGTAAAAAGGCAAGGTCCATTCAATGTTGAGCACATACAACAAAGTCAGCTGCAAGTGGCAATCAATGGAAGATATTGCACAAGGTGAGGCAATTTGTCATAAGCACCATAGAGCTTCCCACTCCCATTCATTCAGAACCCTGATCATATTGGCAGGCGTCTTTTGCGGAAGACACATTAAATTCTTTCTGTTCCCTAACTCACTGCACCAGCCAGGATCAGACTGAGTCACTGAGATTTGGATTTCTGTTATTCACAGATTTGTGTTAGTGAGCTTATTTAATTGAATATTATTATTAAATTTTACATGCTTTATGGCCTCAGATACTTAAGACTCTCTCTCCTAAAAAGGAATAAAAATATTTGCCAGATACACTTGGCTACATTGTAGCTTTGGGCAAACAACCGGAAACAATTACTGCTAACTACAGAGAGATGGTGACACTGATGATATGCTGTCTTTGCAGTAAATATCAGCCTTTATTCCTTAAAATACAGGGTTGCTATTTATGTGTTTGTTTCAGTTGAAGTTCAGTTTCTCCTATAGGTCAGACTGGAAGGAGATCTCTTAATTTCATCCCCATATGGTAGGAACCACCGACCCGCAATATTTACATCTGTGTTAGTATTATAGTTAATCAAAATAAATTAATTGCAACTAGCAGGAACAATGTATGAGAGAATATATTTAGACTACACGTTCTCTAGTTTTTCAAGACGTACAAACACATTTAGGAAATTAGTTCTATTTTAAGTGTATAGCTATAATGTAAATACTAACGTACACATCAGATCATTCAAACTGTATGTGATGACATCATTTGTTGACAACAAGGAAGCCGAGCCAACTTTGTTTTACAACAAATACATGTACCAATCCTGATATAACCTGTACTCAGTATAAAAAAATCCAGATGTCTCAATGGCCAAAATACACTACTGAAATAGCCACATGCGGTGTACTTCATCTAGTGCACTAAGTACCCCAATATTGTCTATAAGAGTGAAGCCAAACACTTAGTACACTTTTGAATGAATTCACACAAAAATGCCAAAAGACAAACACATCCTATCTCCTGTGGGTGAACATTCTGCACAACGTGATCACTCTGTATCAGGCCTCATCCTCAAAGGAAACCTGAACACGACTTTCAAAAGATGAGCTTAGGCACTTAAATTCATAACTTTGCTATACAGTAAAAATCATTGCCTGAACATAGACACTGGATTTGTGGTTTATGACAACAATCTATAACCCACTAAGCCCTCCCCTACCACCTGCTGCCTCCCCACTACCTATTCCTTTTCCCATTATGAGTCATCATCATCATCGAAAACCTTGGACTCAGCACCCGTTGGTGTCTGATGCCTCTCTCACTATTTCCTTCCATCTTTTCCTGTCCAATGTGGAGTGGCTTCATTTCTGTAGACTAGCTCTGTACCAATCTACTACATCATCTACCCATTCTCTGTAGGGTCTGCCCCTCCTATTCGAACTGTCCATTATGCTGAATACCAGGGTCTTGATTTTTCTTTTGTTGTTCATTCTGCACATATGCCCAAGTAGCTGTAACTTTCATTGTATAACTTTCTGCTGTAGGTTCTCACTCAGCTGTATCTTACTACATAATTCCTTGTTGGTGACCTTCTGCATCCATCCTGTTCTCAGGATCTTTCTATAACAACTCCTCTCAAACACCAATATCCTTCTCTTTGAATCTTTCGTTATCACACATGTCTCACATCCATACAACACACTGCTGAATACATACATTTTCTTGATGGTCAGCTTCGTTCCTAAGCTAATCACTTGGCATTTCCAGATCTTATCTATCACCTTCAAACTGGCTCTTGCTTTCACTTAATTTCCCCTATAAAAAGGGGAATAAGAACAATGCAGAAAACTACAGACCAGTCAGTTTCACTTCTGTGCCAGGAAAGATAATGGAACAAGTAATTAAGGAAATCATCTGCAAACACTTGGAAGGTGGTAAGCTGATAGGGAACAGACAGTAGGGATTTGCAAAGAACAAACCAATCTGATAGCTTTCTTTGATAGAATAACAAACCTTGTGCATAAGGGACAAGAGAAGAAGACTGTCTAGGAAGGGGTATGGTTGAAAGGGATCTAGAGGTTGTAGTGGACCACAAGAGTCAACAGTGTGATGCTATTACGAAAAAAAGCAAACATGATTCTGGAATGTATTAACAGGTGTGTTGTGAACACGACACGAGACATCATTCTTCTGCTCTCCTCTGCGCTGGTTAGGCCTCAGTTGGAGTACTGTGTCGCGTTCTGGGTGCCACATTTCAAGAAAGATGTGGAGAAATTGGAAAGGGTCCAGAAAAGAGCAATAAGAATGATCAAAGATCTAGAGAATGTGGCCTATGAAGAAAGGCTGAAAGAACTGAGCTTGTTTAGTTTGGGAAAAAGAAGATTAAGGGGGGACATGATAGCGGTTTTCAGGTATCTAAAAGGGTGTCATAAGGAGGAGGGAGAAAACTTGTTCTTCTTGGCCTCTGCGGATGGAACAAGAAGCAATGGGCTTAAACTGCAGCAAGAGCGGTTTAGGTTGGACATTAGGAAAAAGTTCCTAACGGTCAGGGTGGTCAAACATTGGAATAAATTGCCTAGGGTGGTTGTGGAATCTCCATCTCTGAGATATTTAAGAACAGGTTAGATAAATGTCTATCAGGCATGGTCTAGACAGTACTTGCTCCTGCCATGAGGGCAGGGGGCTAGACCTGATGACCTTTCAAGGTCCCTTCCAATCCCATCATTCTATGATTCTATGATTCACTATTCTAGTCACTATTTCCTTCTTACAGTCCAGATCATATGTTACATTGTTCCCCAAATACGTGAACTTTTCTACATTCTCTAGTTCAATCCCATTATATTGATTTTTAATTTCTATTTCCTGATCTCCAAATACCATTGTTTTTGTTTTAGCTCTTATGACTGGAGGAGTATTAATGGACCACTTCACCTTGAATTGTTCCTTGAAATAGTTGTTAATTACTTATGATAAACAATCTGTTCCTTCTTGTATTTAGCTGTGGCACGCAGAGTATGTTTCCCAGCCTTGAAGAAGAGCCCTGTGTAAATATTTGTCTCCCTCACAAAAAGAAGTTGCTTCAATAAATCATGTTAGGTCACCCACATTGTGCTTCTAATATTCTGGGACTGACACAGCTGCAACAACACTTCATACCACATTTCTTCAAATATTCAAAACTGAGAACTGCTTCAGGCCTTAAACTTAAAAAACCAACATAAATAAACCTCAACAACTTTCAGGTGTGCATTTATTTTCCCCTTCCATCCTCTCCCAAATATGGGTTTCCACCTCAAAAAGGTAATTGGAAGATGGTGCAATATTCAAAACTTGTAGCAGGTTGAAGTCCTGGTGGCTGGAAGACATTCAAGAGCTTTATACCTTAGAACATGTGAGAGTCTTGTTGTTCTGTGATCCACACATGGTTTCTCTATAGCCAAGGAACGTTCTGAGCTATCAGACCAGTTGATGTGGCCTAGAGGTTTCACCAGTTCCACAAAGATTCTGCTCCTAGGCCTTGAACTTCAACAAAAGCACCACAGCCTCCAGCACTGGAGGGCTGATATCTGCTCCAGTGCTAACACCCACTGTGGATCCCCTGCCTCTACCCATTGAACTAGCTAACTTAAAATGCAACACAATCCTTAACTCTGACCTCGTCCTTCCATCAGTACAGAGATGCCCAAAGGGCACATATCTGCTTGAGGATCAAAGGAAGGTCAAAGGAAAGGTTTTGTGTTCAGAGTCAGTGTGATGAATTCAGTGTGTATCCTGTATTTCTGCAAAAGTAGGGCATGCATAGCACTTAATTACAAAGGGGTAGCATTCAGTAGTAAGTGTGGAGACTTTAAGGGTTGGCACTGAGACGTTATGAAGGAGACAGTTTCTTAGAAGACCATTTTCACAAACATTTTCATTTTTTTTTACTTCCATAGATGTTGTAATACAGCAACCTTAGATAGTTGTTAGTGACTTTTTTTGTTTAGTTTCACACTAATGTACTTAGATAACATAGCTTTTCTTTAAGTCTAGACACCTCTTCTTGACAGACTTCCTCTCCTCCCCAAGTACTATATGCCTACAAGGTACAGTGAATGCCTTCAAGAGGTGAGCATTACATCTGGCATTATCTATTCTCTCAACACTCTCAACACTGTGCAATTTAAATAACTAACACACCATCAATTTTCTTTGTAGTAAAATACAGCAATAACACACCAGTCATTTTCCAAAGTCATTTTCTATAGTTACTTTAAGCACAAGTGTTTTGATGAATAGGTGTATGAGTATTCACCACTTTGAAAAACATCCTCAAATAAGTTACTGAAGGATTGTCTTTGTTCTTCATTGTTGCTGCCTTTGAGATCCAGTTTTAATGGACTATGGAATTTACAGTGAGGGCCTTTTTAGAGAACAGCAGATTTTCATAACCCTAAAATCATTCTGTCTCTTGCCCTTAAAAATTTAGTTTGTGGCGTGATGGGTGAGCAGTTGACAATTTTTGTCCCGTTCTAAATGCACTCTGCTCCTATCTCTGGGTAACACATTTTGTGTCATTAATTTCAGGGTTTGGGTCAAAAGTTCACGCTTGGATTAGGGGTAGAAAAAAGACTGTGTCTAGCAACCCCCTGAGCTCTTGTCACAGGCAGGACACACTGACAGCCTAAATGCCGTGGCTGTCAGAAAGATGCATTGATTGCTAGCAGTCCAAAACTTTCATTTTCACTGTCCAGCCCCACACATAATTGCTGGGCATACATCAGTGCCAGCTAAGGGGTAGAGAAAACACTAGAAGTCAGAACTGAATTCTAAAACATGCTTCAGAAGAGTCCTGAGATTAAGGTTACCTTTGTTTTTCTCCCCAGTGTCACTCAGTATTTTATTCGAATTTTCAAATAAAAGGATTTAACAACTATTTGGAAAATATTTCTATGCCATATGTTACCCACCTTTTAAAATCTAAGAATTGTAATAGATTTTCACCTCAAATGAGTAGAACTCTAAATTCAACAAACACCAAAGCCAGCTGTCAAAGGGCAGAAGCCCCTAGAAAGCTAGTTTAATAGCACTGGAAGCTCCAGTGAGCAGGTTAAGAGTTCCTTTACTGTCCCAGGTCACATGCAGTATTATTTTATTCAGAACCAACAGGATACACAACATGGAGTACACTAACATAAGGTATTGATTTTTCCTACTGATGGTCTCCAAGGGTTTCTACAGTGCAGACAGTGGCCATATTTTTACAGAACTGGGCAGTCAGTCAATAAGGAATACAAAATGAGGCCAGTCAGATGGATTTCACGAACAGGAGCAATCCTAGAGAAAGAAAAGTTGCAGAGCTGCCAGAACATAAAGATCAAATCAAATATTATAATAGCAACAAGGAAAATGAAGCAAGGGAGAGGAATAAAGAATACAAGAGGGTGGGAGATGATTTAGGGATGTCTTGGCAGCCACTTGGTAATGAATAGGACGTCTTCATGTCACCCTCCTATTTGTGGGTCTGTTGATGGCTGATCAGCCCAATTCTGGAGCTGCAGATCTTATTACAGAAACAGGTATTGGTAGCTGTTGGAGGGGCATGGGACAGTCTTTTTTTCTTTTCCACCTCTCCTATTGTGCCAGCCCCACACATATTACCATTCTCCAATGGGGACAGTCTTGAGCAAGGTTCTGCCAAGTGTCGACGCCGATGCTGCATTTTTTCATGCGCACCTTCAGCATGTCCTTATTTTGCTTCCGTTGACCCTCCCCAACACTCCTCTGTCCTTCTTCCAACTTGGAAAACAGAGACTGTCTTAGGAGGTGCTGATCAGACATCCAAACCATGTGGCCAGTCCAATGAAGTTGTTGATGAATGATCATGGCTTCAGTGCTGGTCATGTTTGTTTCTTCCAGGATGCTTGTGTTCGTGTGCCTATCTTCCCAAGAGATATTTGGGATTCTCCTGAGTCAGTGTTGATAATATTGTTTAAGTACCTTCAAATGATGATTGTGTGTTGTCTAGGTTTCACATGCATACAGTACTACTAAAACAACTACTGAGTAATATACAAGGAGCTTTGTCTTGGAATAGATGTCCCAGTTCTTGAAAATCCTTTGTCTCAGGTGGGCAAAAGCAGAGCTTGCGCAGCTCAGACGATGTTGGATTTTTGCATCAATGTCAACTTTAGTGGAAAGATGACTTCCAGAGTATGGGAAGTGCTCCACATTTTCCAGCAGTTCTCCATTGACTTCAGTGGAAGGCACAGAAGATTGTCCCATCGGCGAGGGTTGGTGGAGCATCTTGGTGTTTTTGATGTTTGGTGTGAGGCTGAAAAGCTCGTATGCTTCAGCTAAGGTACTTCAGATGGTCTGAAGGGCTGCAGGAGAAAGAGCAGCAACCATGTTGTCATCTGCATACTGGAGCTCTATGATGGAGGTCATGGAGGTCTAGCTTTTAGCCTTCAGTCTCCTGAGCTTGAAAAGCTTCCTGTTCTCCTGTAGCCAACCTTCACACCATCTGGTAGCTTGCCATCAATTAGGTGCAGGGTTGTGGTGAGTTTAGGGGTGTATAGCGAATGGGATAGCACCAACAGCCATCACAGGCCCTGGGACAAAGTGGGAAGAGAACCCAACTCTGCGCCCCCAGAATAGGTGGGGCTCAGAGCAGTCCGCTCTTGGTACCACCTAGACCACGGCGCTGAGCCCCCCCCGCACTCCCACACAGCCACGTGCAGCTGGATCAGCACTGCCATGGCACTTCAAAGAGGCCTGGAACACCAGCCACCACCACTGTCAAAGCAGCAGCAGCAGCGGCCAGGGCTTTGGGCCCTCATAAAACACCAAGCCTGGGGGCAACTGCCCCCCTTTGTCCCCATCCCTCCCCCCATTGGTAGGGGTGCATGGAAGACAGCCACCAGCCCATACATACACACTCTCTGTGGAAAACAGGAACCAAATTATGCATTTCCTCCTCTTGTCATGAAGCCTGGGGAAAAATTGCAGAGAAGACCCAGCTGTGCTGACTGACTGACTGCTCCAACCCCCTGCCTTGAACTCCCTCAGTCTTATCTTGTCCATTTTGTGCCACACTTCACCATCCTAGCTTCTTCAACCCTGCCCTGTCTTCCATGCCTTCCTTCACTTCAATGTCTCCTTGCCCTTCCTGTTTTTGATCCTTTAGTTTATCCTCTACCAACTACCCCCTCTTACCCCAAAGCTAACATGGAGTTTGCTGCCATTACACTGTTCACTCTGCTTATGCATTACTTCCCACCTCCCAACCTCTCTCTGTCTTGTCTATTTAGATTGTAAGTTATTTGGAGCAGTGATTGCCTAGTACTGTACGTACTCTGTGTTTGGATAGCATCTGGCACAGTGGGGTCCCCTGTTGGCTGGTCCTTGAGCACTACCATAATAAACAAGATTAATAAAATAATACTAATGAAAAAATCCAGAAAGAAGAAGAGAGAAGGAGGGATGGATTACTGAAGCAAAATTCAGGAACCAAAAGGAAGAGGCTGTGAAGGGGAATGACTGGGAAGAGATTCAACCACAGATAGATGAGTACAAAGTGAGTGGTTTGGGGAGGCGCAGGATGGAAAGCCAATAGACTTCACCTTATCTGTATAAAACCCCATGGAAAGAGAACATTGTCCCTCAGAACTGTAGACCCTTTCTTGGTTGATGTTTCTTGATAGACAGGACCAATGGCAGAGTGAAAAGGCCAGGGGGAAGGACATCTAGGTTTCACAGAAGGCTGGCACAGAAGCAAGCAGGACCCTGTCCCATGGGTTTCAGTCCCTTCACATTCCACCACAGCCCTGCAGCAGTAGTTGCATTTTCACTGGTGCAGCTACAGCTCCTCAGTAACGTAGCTCATCTGTGAAGGAGGAAGTTAGAATGCATTTGGCACTGTGGTTTTTGCTGCCTTGAAAGTATAGCGTGCTACACTGAATGGCTGTATTTATTTTATTCTCTATAGATTCTTTGGTGGTCCCCATCACAGTAGTAGCAGAGTACCTTCCAGCAGTGCCTTCAGTGGCATGCACAGCATCTGTTGTGTGTGGTTTGTTCCATCTCTCATCCTCACTCTCAAGGGAGAATTGTGTGTGCCGAGAAGGGTTTTACTTTGCTGGGCTTTGTTTATTGCGGGGAAGGCATTGGGTGTTTTTTAAAATGTGTACAGTGCTATTCGAGTACATTAGATGAGACAGGTCAAAACCAGGCACCTGTCTGGGCCTGTGATGGTCCTTAGGAGTTCATTCTACCACTTTAGACTGGGCCCTAGAAACCATCTGCTGCATGGACAAGCTTTACAGTCAGCCCTTATTACGGCCCAGATCATGGCATTCCCTTCCCCGAGCCACACGGAGTGGTGCTCTGTCGGCAATTTAAAGAGGCCCAGATCTCCAGCTGCTGCTGCTACAGGAGCAGTGGTGGCTGGGAGCACCAGTCCTCTTTGAACCTTTGGGCCCTGGTGAAATTGCCATCCTTCTCCCCACTCCAAGCCAGGGGGCCCACTTACAGCGACAGAAATCTGAGCTCCTGTGTTGCAGGAGAGAAAAGAGGCAACTACACAATGTGCTAATAAATACTACATGGTTGCCTTTCCAATCTTCACGACCTCTTGACTCTGAACCTCAGTTTCTGCCCATTTCCCACCTTTGGCTTCCCTGTGCTCTGCCCAGAAATCCAGAGGACATGGACTTATGAAAGGGATACTCTGCAGCACTCTGAACATAAATTCCATGGCAAAACTCCTTGGTTTCTGTGCCACTCAGACTGGAAATTGTGTGTGAGTTTCATTTAAATTAAAGGAGGTTTTCATTGAGTTAAATACAACATTGAATAACACGATCAGCACAGGAGTTATGGTACTATATGTTCTCCTGACTTTGATTTATTTTATACTGTCCCCACTATTTTGGTTTTCAAAATGCTACAGATTGGAGCATTGACAGTGTATAAGCTGCATTTCAGAAGTCACCATGAATGGAAACCTTAGGCTCTAGGAAGATGGGATGGTGACTCAGAGAGGTTTGCAGCCAGGAAGACATTGAAAGCAGTTTGGTACTGTGAGATAAGTACATTGGTTGGATATATCTGCTCAATGTCTGCAGCAAAAGAGTTAAGTTTGGATTTTTGGAACACAATTCTGCCACATGGGGTGTATTCAGCACCGAGCTCTGCAGCCATGAAGTCATGGCAGATGTGGGCCCTGTGTATTGTACTCACCAAAATCAGCTTGCCAGTTTCTACCATTCAAACACTCACACCAAAGGAAAACATACTCTGTGTTTAAAAGACTACAGACTAGATCCTGTACTGTGACACCCAGTGGCAAAGGCCAGGAGAAAGGGGAGGAGAGGTGTCAAATTGGTTTGATATCACTTTTATGATGCTTGATTTCTGTCCTGCCTTACAGGGCGGAAATGGTAGCTTGGGGAATACTGCATCACCTTTACTGCCCCTATACACTGTCAGAGTAGCATATGTAGCCCCAAGCTGGACCAAAGGCTGCCATGGATCTCACTCTCATGTGTTTTCCACATTGCTGTTCAGGTGGACTTTAGTCCAAGACACATGCTCTTCTTGCCTATGTCATCTGTTCAGGAAGGTGAAATCCCTAACTCCCTAGCTATGTTGAGGGAACACAGCCCTATTATTTATATTTCTGTAGTGCCTGGGAGCCTCAGCCCTCAAGCAGGACCTCACTATGCTGGACAGCAAACAAAAATCAGGCTCTGCCTCAAAACAACCCTATATATATATATAGATAGATAGATAGATACACATCTCATAGAACTGGAAAGGACCTTGGGAGGTCATCAAGTCCAGTCTGCTGTCCTCTTGGCAGGACCAAGCACCTTCTCTTTTTTTCAAAAATGGGAGAAAAAAAAAGTATTTGCCCCAAATGGCCTCTTAGGGACTGAGCTCACAACCCTGAATTTAGCATACCAATAGTCACACCACTGAGCTATCCCTCCCACTGGTATAGGGAGATACACATCTCATAGAACTGGGAGGGACCTCAGGAGGTCATCGAGCTATTTAATTTAGAAAAGAGGAATAGGTACATGAGCAAAGAGTTATGACCACAGATGAATTAATCGAATGACAGCACAGATCTCAACCTGGAATGCAGAACAAATCATTTGCTATAGTCCTCTGACGCCTGGGCTGTCTCTCAGAATTTGTTTCCTCTTTATGCTCTTGCCCAGCTGCTTCTTTGTTTTGAATTCTCCTTTCCCTATATCTTCAACCCTTTCTTTGCTGCTGCTTTGCATGTTGTACCTTGGTTCCCTAATCACCTCTTCCCCCCTCCCTTTTTTTTTTAACTTCCCTTTCCCCTTTTAAATTCTCTTGGCATCTATCTGCTGCTGCTGACCTCTACCTGAAAACCAGATCAAGCTGGTGCTTCAGTGTATACTTTTGTCAAGTGTTCAGAGACTGCAGTGATGAAACTGACAGTCATATCTGGAGGTTTGTGTTCTTGGGAAGACTTTGCTCTTATCAGAGAGATGGCAATATAAGGTGGCAAAGTTCCTGTGAAGAGTTCAAGCTTTTCATCCACTTTCAGGGCTCATTTCATATTCACTGTTATCACAGTATTGAGATGAATCCAGTTAGTATGCATGGGATATATCACATCTATTTTTGTACCACAGGTGTTCTATTGTGAATCAAACTCAGCATTATACATTAACAGCTGTTGTATCTTTGCTATGTGTCAATGTCTTTCTTATCAGTCAACTAACATTATACTTACGCTAAAATAGCTACATAGCTACTTCCCACTCATATGAACAGAGTTGTCCCAATATTATTGCTATGTTAACTAAAACATGTCCCTTCTGCCATCATCATTTCTACAGTGCAAATGTGCTTCAGACTTAATTAGTACACACACTATCACCCTAAAAGGTATTTTTTTCCATCTTAACATAAATAAAGATGGATTAGCTCAAAGAAAGATCAAAGACTTGCCTTCACAGCACCAGTGTGGATATTTACAAATAAAGTTAATATCTTTAATTTAGTGAATTTAGGATGGCATAGACTTAACCACTCTCAGTCTCTCACCTTTATGCACACAATTCAAGAGACATTCAAGACAGAGAACTTGAAAAACAATCAGGTGTCAAAGAGCAGTTAATCAGAAACAAAGTGACACTAAAAACAAAAAGCTCTATGCTTCCATATTTATTCTGTTGCAATAACTCCACTTTTGATGTGCTTAGTTTACAATTTGGAAGATCACAGCTCTAATGGCTAGCCCCCAAATTCAGCCTGGGATTAAAAACTCTCCTGTTCTTTGTCCATCAGCACTGACTTGTTTTTGCCAGTGGTTGCTTTCGGTCTTGTGGTTTCACTGTGCACCATGTACATGCTAATGGCTCATTGGCTACTGAACATTATCATTTGGTGTGAGCTAGTGCCCTGTAGCATCCATGGTGTCAATGCCTGTCATGCTTGCAATAAAGATCTTGCCATTAGAATTTAGTTGGCAACTTTGTTAATGTTGTGGGCATTCTTCATAGCACTTCAAGCCTACAACAATTATTTTAAAAAGCTTGGTTTTGTCACTGAAGAAAGCAGTTACGACCTGAAGGAACCGAGAGAATTCAAATAAGAAGGATCCATTTCCACCTAGCCATTGGGTATAGCAACACTTTTAAATTTTAAGTATCAGAGAGATTAGTCTGTATCTTCAAAAACAACAAGAAGTCCCATGGCACCTTATAGACTAAGAGGTATTTTGGAGCATAAGCTTTCATGGGCAAAGACCCACTTCATCAGATGCATGAGTGAGCTTTAAATTTTATTTCTACAACCAAGAAGAAGATCTGTCATCCATAAATGCAGGGCCTCTTCATTCGCAACCACAGATGTCTAGAACAGGACCAGAAGGTATATTCTAGATGACTAAAGTAGAGCTAAACAATACAGATGGAGAAGGGAGATCATATTCATTTGTCACTACCTACACTCAGTAGCTTGGATAGGATTTTTGAAAGACATTTAGTTTTGGCCTCTTTCTGCTCCCACTGCAGTCAAAGAACTAACTTCAGTGGGAGCACAAGTAGGCCAACATCAAGTGCTTTTGTCTACAATAAAATGTTTGAATATAACAGAAAAATACTTCACTGTAGTGATAACTGGTTCTGGAAAGCCCAATGTGTTAATCATCAAGCTTGGTCAGGAGGCAAATACAAACACAGGCAAAGGAAAGGATTGCCGAAGATAATTCTATATCCATAAAGGAGCAATCAAGTGATAGATGTATTTGCATAACTGCAATAGATGTAGCTAAGACAGTAGAAAAAGGAGGATTTGGAGAGAATAAATGGAATATAAAAGTTTCAGCTGAAGTAATATTTCACTGTGATACAACCTGTTAGGTTATGTCAACAGAAATGACTTAAAATCAAGCAGCATCATTTCGTACACTGGAATATTTAAATTCTATCTACTGTGTCATTTGTCTACCGGTCAGGCTAACGTAAGTGCTTCCTTTTCCCTCTAGAATCTCTTCTAGAATGCAACCAGAGAATTCACTTTCACAGAGTAAAAACACCAAAACATTCTAGCCCTTTTGTTGTTGGGTTTAATAGCAGTTGTGCATTTTTCTGTCTAATCTAAGTGCCTTTCCTGAATCTCTGAAGAAGAGAAAATGACCAAGAGGAGAATTTTAAACACACAGGCCACGTCTACCTGGCCTGGGTTGTCAGCTCCATTGCCAGCAGAGCTATGCTAAGAAAGTTTCTGAAAATACTCACGTGACTAATTAGCATAGCCACATGGGATTTTGCTAACATACAGCACACTCTAATGTATGCCTGAA
This sequence comes from Carettochelys insculpta, assembly GCF_033958435.1. Classification (NCBI taxonomy): domain Eukaryota; kingdom Metazoa; phylum Chordata; order Testudines; family Carettochelyidae; genus Carettochelys; species Carettochelys insculpta. Next base: position 98,041,355 of record NC_134139.1, read on the forward strand.
TTCTTTTCAGGTGTAAAGGACTGGCAATAGAGGGGGGTTTAGCCAGCAGAGGCATGTCTACATGGCTCTTTTCTGCTGGCAGACCCCTCTGCTGAGAGTGAAATATCATGTGGTCATGTTAATTAGCTGCATGAATATGCAAATAGGAAGCCATTTACAATTTCCAGAAACCTGCTTAGCATAGCTGTGTTGACTGTGGAGTTGACAACCTGGGCCATGTAAATGTGGCCATAAAGACATAACTAACATAATCAAATCACAAACACAGAAAATACCCATAATCAAAGAAGCAGTCAAGTAGCACTTCAAAGACTAACAAAATAATTTATTAGGTGAGCTTTCATGGGACAGACCCACTTCTCTGTCCCATGAAAGCTCACCTCATAAATTATTTTGTTAGTCTTTAAAGTGCTACTTGACTGCTTTTTTGTTTTGATAGCATATAGATTAGCACGGCTTTCTCTCTGTTACTATAATCAAAGAGTTTGTAATGAATAATGAACACTATTTAAAGCCATCTGAAAGAAGTGACAAGTCAGTAATGAATAGTGACAGAGAAATAGCCATGTAAGTCTGTATTCTAACGAAACAAGCCAGTAGTCATGTAACACTTTGAATAATAAATAAATTATTTTTCTAGTCTTTAAAGTGCTACATGACTGCTGGTTTGTTAAGTCAGTAATAAGGCAGAAGTGGATTTCAAAGTTCTAAACAAACTTCCCCTTTACGTTCCCTCCTTTCTGGGAAATGAACAAAAGAAAATGGATATGTTAGCTACATTTCACTTCAGTCCCTTGTCATCTGCAGAAACTGGACATAACAGTGGGGTTGTCATTAGAGCTGGTCAGGAATTTTTTTGGTGCAACTTTTTTTTAAGAAAATGCTCATTGGCCAAAAACCTAAAATATTTGCAATAAATGATCATTTTCAGCAAAACTTTTGACTCAAAATATTTTGGAAAATTTCAAAACAAACAATACAGTTTTCATTCAAGAGAACCTTTTATTTCAACTCAACTAACTACAGTAAGCTATTAAAACTTTTCAACTATCCTAAACCAAAAAGTATGCTCAGATTTTTGTCCCACAAAAATTTGAGAATGACTTCCCAATTTGGGTTAAGAAAATATAATCAAAATCTTTTCCAAACACCATATGGTAGACAAGATAAACTTTTCCTTGCCTATCTGTAACTGAGATACAGAATCTTTCACTCCTATGGCACTAATCCATATTAATTCAGGGTGATTAAAAGGCATCGTAAGCATATATCCACACTTTGAAGGTTTCTGCTAGAGCAGGTACCCTGTATGCACTCTGTGTAACTACATATGCCTTGCTGGGCATGGTTGCACACTAAGTACAAGCATATACCTACATCCACAGTGTACCATTTTGGTGTTCCATGTTAGCAGTAACATTTCAGGCACAGTATGCCAAATCCCTGTGCCAAACTGGCGATACTCTGGGAACCACCTGTCTGCATGGTTCTGGAATGGTAAGCTGTAGTTATGCTTTTGATGATGGCATCTCTCTGGCGTCTCTCCATTCCACTCAATGGCATTGGAGACATGGAGTGAGTCCTTGATGATGTGGTTCTGCTCCTGCTTGCTGGAAAAGCATTTGTGCTGTACAATACTGGACAGAACTTGTTTTCATCTACCTTATGTAAAAAGATTGCTCAGCTGGTCTGTTTTGAATTAACTAGCTTAAGATGCCTTTTATTTTGCAGGAAATTGTGCTCATCCCTTAGCAGACTAGAAACGGACTAACTTCAGTGGGTTACAGAGACAGGCTTTCACACTTAAGACCTGAAGAGAAGCTCTGAGTAAACACAAAAGGGTCTCTCTTGCTAACAGAAGTTACTCTAGTAAGAAGATATTACTTCAGCCATTTTTTCTCTCTCGAATTAAGTTAGCATTTCTATTTGAGTGCCTGAAACATCACCACAAAATACAATATTGGGTCCAGAATTAATGGGATGACATCCTTATTTAAATAGCCTTGAAGACAAAAACCAGACCCTTAATCTCTTGAAGATGTGAGGCAGAAAAATCCCCATGCAAGGAAAGCTCTGCTAACTGTCCAGTTTCTAATAAACAATTTAATGGTGCCTGAAGCAGCATCACTCACTATGATTCATTCACACAAGGGTACAGCATATTCTTCTAGTACAGTAGCAAGAGCTTCAGCTACTGGTTTCTACAGAAGCCAGCCAGATATCAGAAAGTGTAAGTTAACTATCTACAGTACTCTTGGGTATCAGGCAATTCGATGGTCATGAAAAACTTCCAGTCATTGACTTCTGCTCTATTTATTTCAGTGGCAAGTTTGAGTATAAATACATTTCTGGAATAGCAAACCTGGAACATTTTGTTGGGTGTCTTGCCCACACCCAGACCTCTTCTCCCTGTAGAGCAGCATCTCTTTTCAACTAAGCCAGTTTTAAAAGCATCATATTGTCTCTAGAATCTCACCCGATTCTCAGAACCACCACTGGACTCATACAAGACCAGATGTGCTAGGTCAGACCAATCCATCCAACCCAAAACCTATCTCTCATGATGGCCAGCACTAGCACTCGCTTCCTCCTTTCCCCTGGAGTGCTTAACACCCCCACTCAGCCCCAGGATTCATGGCCACCCCACATCTTTCCACCCAGTTCTGTGTCCTCCCCCAAGCTTGCTCCATCCTCACTTCTCCCACTCAGTGCCTCCTGAAAATAGTGGAACAGGTGATCATGGTGAGTGGGAGGCACAGATCAATAGGGAGGAAGTAGAGAGGGTAGTGGGGCGAGGGAGGAGCTGGTTGCCAGTGGATGCTAAGTCTGTGTGGCCAGTACCAGATGCTTCTGGCAGTTAGATGCTTTGGCCAACCCAGAGCATAGGGTTGAATGCTCGGTGCTGTTGGCTAATAGCCACTGATGGCGCTATCCTCCATGAAATTATTGAACTTGTTTTTTAAACTAATTGTACTTTTAGCTTTCACAACATCCTCTGGCATGGAGTTCCACATGCTGACTATACAGTACGTGAAGAAGTAGTTTGTGTCTGTTTTAAACCTGCTTCCACTTAATTTTGTTGGGTGACACAGTTCTTGTATTATATGAAGGAGTAAACATGACTTCCCTATTAACTTTCCCCACATAGTTCATTATAGATGTTTATTATGTCTCCCCAGCTGACTACTCCCAAGTCTTTTTACTTTTTCCTTGTGGGGAAACCGTTCCATCCCACTATACTGTCCACTGTTTATTGTTTGCAAGCTTTGGAGATTATTGAATGTACCAATCTGCATGACTATGGCCATCACTGATTAGTGCTAAAAATCACCACGCAAAGATTCTTAGTATGTGTTCAAATGATGCTGGTTTCTGTTCTATTGCAATTTTTCCCCATTTTAGAAATGAAACTTGAAATATCTGAATAATGTTGTCATTGTATTGACATGTCTTTGAGGAGCTAAGAACTGCTATTAGAAGTGTTGAATTACCCTGCGAAAAGATCATCTTGGAGTGTTCTGCTTTTGGTTCCAAACATAAAAAGACTCGTCAAAAAAAAAATAAAGAAAAATCCTGCAAAAGATTCTCTGAGCAGTTCTGTAGACTGAAAAGTCTGGAAGTTGATCCAAGCCTTTTGGATGTTTCTTTGAACCAAACCCTAACTCAATTTTCAGCTGAATTAATAGTCCAGATAGTTGAATCTTGTCACCCATGTCACACTACCTTATTCCAAAGGATGTATTTTTATGTGCTTTGTTGAGTTTAAATAAACTCAAGGGATGGGGTTTTGCACCACTTCTTTTAGGAGAATAAGTCATGGCAAAATCTTATTGTTTACTGTGCTAAGTGGTCTTTCAAACTGTTAATTTGCAATATATTCTTGTGTCTTAGGTAGAACTATGAGAAAATCAACAAAAACAGAAAATGAAAAATAAGATTCCAGACAAAACATAAACGAAACCACATAAAACACTTCAGGTCATACCAAAAACAGAAATTTCAGTGAAGCAAGAAGCCAAAAAATAAAATGAAAGATTTGGGTCAAATGCAGAGTTTTGTTTTGACAAGATAGAAGCACTGTTTAGATTTTTAATATTTTAAATACACTAATTTCATTTTTTTTAAAAATTCAGTAAAGATTTTAAAACAAAAAACATTGAAACTGGAAAACCATTGTTAAACCATCATTTTTAAAAAACAAACAACTGGCACTAAAGAGCAAAATATTTCACTCTTGCCAAATCTGTATTTTTCCAACCAAAAATTCTGGGCCCATTAACATTTGCTTGGCTCTATTTTATGTAGATTTAAGTGTAGCATCGAACCACTTCTTATTCATAAAGGGACATCTTTATAGGCAGAATTAATCACAAAAGATGCATGTTTTTATTCAGAAATTAACCCTGAAAGTAGAATCACTGGTTTTATCCGTATTACTGTGAACTTTTGCATAGTAAGATATTTTGTGTTACATTTTCAATAGATAGTTAAATCAGTTGTGGGTTTTTTCTTTCTTCCTTTCTTTTTTTGTTTGTTAGTTTTGTTTTGTTTTTGGTCTGCTTTATCCACTCTTGGGATTTGAGGAAAGTGGAAGATAACGTTACTTTGTCTTCTTAGTTATTATACTTTCATTGTTGTTCAGAAGCAGAAAGTTTCCGCTCATATTTCTCTCCACAGGTTTATACACTCTAGAGAGGAAAAATGTTCTTAAACTTGCAGAACAATGTTTTCTCATTAAATACACATTATGATTTTAAGGTGGCTAAATGTTGTGATCATCCACATCACTTAAAGAAAAATAAAGTTATTTTTCATTTGAGAAAAGCCTAATTTTCATATTACAAAGTGGATTAACCACAACATTTACAGTTCCAGTACACTCTTTCAGACATGCTATATTTGGTAAAAATCTGTTGTTACAGTACTTGGCTTAAAGTATCACCTACAAACTAACAACCTATTTCTCTTAATATGATCAAATGAGTAGCTATTTTTCCCAGTATGCCTCCCATTTTTGTTTGATAATTTTCTGTCCAGACAAAAACAGTGTTAAAGCTTGTGTTTTATACAAATAGGCTACATCTACACTTGCATTGCTCTCTCCAAAGAGGAATGCAAATGAGGAAAATCAAAAATGCAAATGAGGCACTGATTTACTAGCTCATGCTTCGTTTGCTTTATCTCTTTTTGGAAAAAATTCTTTCAAAAGCAAAAAAGCAGTGTACACAGGGCTCTTTTGAAAATAAATTCTGTCTTCGAAAGAATCCTTCTTCTTAATCAGTCCTTCATTTGCATTCCTCTTTCAAAAGAGGAATGGAAGTGGGCACATAGCCATGTAAACCATACCTTTATTATTAATTATTATTATCACCACACAATTTTCAGGGACTCCAGTAGAAGTAAACAGACCAATTAACTCAGTATTACAATATTCCATGAGCGACCTGCCGACAGGTATCCACAAGATACTAGTTTATAGAAACTAAAAATATCCAAAGTTTGGTCATCTACCAGTGTTTCTGTCTCAAGAATACCACATAACTAATTGACATAAGCTAGTAATAGTGAGGTAAACAGTCAAGTTATCTATTGGAGAATGGCTTCTACAAAAATGGTGTGCACAAATGCAAAGGAAGAGGGGTTAAATCCCGTACTGAATGTACCTTAGGCAGAGTAATGCATTATAAAACTTGCATCCTGGCCTGTGCACATTGGAGCTGTAACTATTGTGAGATGCAAGTTTCACAACCACTGGTGATGTGAAGGAGGAAGAGGAGATGGAGGAGAACCAGACTCTTCAAGTTGTTGTGCAAGGAATGGTGGGATTCTCAGATGGCCATTTAGTGTAATTTCTGTCTTTCTGGGTGGACTGTTTGTAACATCACTGATTGATGAATACAGGTTGAACGTCTCTAGTCCGACACCCTCATCTGCCAACATCCTTAATCTGGCATGATTTTAGTTAACCAGATTGCCACTTATCAGGGGCATGGCCAAATTTGCCAATGTCCCAGAAAGTTTGTTCACAGCCACAGTCCTGGCTCTCAGTGTTCTGTGCTGTTATTTAGTTGTAATTTACCCCTAAATGTCTTCTAAGAGCCCCATCAGCACTGGAAGTGTTGGTCATGTGCTAGACAATATTGATCTGTCATAGTCTGGCAAATTCTCTCATTTGGTACTGGTCAGATCCCGAGGAGGCCAGACTAGAGAGGTTCAATCTGTGCCATGCTTGATCTCAGGGTACGAATCTACCAAACCTCAGTGCATTAACTGGTGAACTGTTAAGTAATCAGCATAATTTCTGCACAATCAATAGATCAGGCATACCATAGTATCTGGAGCAATGTCTTTATTTAAAATACTTTCCCTGTCTTTCAATATCATATCTTTCTCTAAAATTTAGAGTTCAAAAGATTTGGAGATTTACTTTGAATAAGCCCCCACCTCAGGTGCAGAGACTTACCTGAAATTTTCAGACCCAAATATACTACACAAAAAGGGAAAAAGCACAGTCTCACCAGTAACTCAGAAAAAACAACAGTGGCAGACTCACTATTAGCTCCTCTTCACACCTAGGGTCTTGGTGGTGATGGATGAACCACTCCACTTTCTATTCTAAGAAATGTCTGACAAATAAATCACATGCCACCTAAAATCAATAACTTCTGCTTACCAGCTCTGCTTCCCTTGGCGCTGCCTTTTCTAGGTTTGTTCCATGTTTTTCAGCCACAGTTATTTAACCATTTAATTCTTGACTTCCTCCATGAAAGTCAGGACATGGTATACAGCTTAGATTATACCAGCTTCTTCTGAGGATACTGTATTTCTACTAATTCTTAAAACATTATTGCTTCATATAACACAGTTCCTGCTGTTCATGTTAACTTTGTTTCCCCTGCTCAGTCCACTACATAAGTGATAAGTGAAGGGCTAACCTTTTCTAAAATGCTGTTTTTTTCAGTGTTTGAGTTCAGCAAGAGCTGGGTACTCGATACCTCGGAAAATAAATCAGGCCACAACCAAAGCACAGAAGTATAAAAATTCCCGGAGAACTGCAGAGAGAGCGATTATATCTATGTTCTTCTACAAAGTAAGTGTGAGGAATTAGTTCTGTGTCCCATACCTGATTTAGGCTGTGTCTTCACTATGAGATAAAATCGATATATAATAAATGTGAATACTTAATCTCGATATTACGAATTCGAATAAAGTGTCCATAAAGCTTCTTGAAATTCAACTCACCTTTTTTCTGTGTTGAATCTCCACATCCCCATTGCCCTGTGCAAGTTCTACAGCATGAGCACTGCATTTTGGGTACCTATCCCCCAGTGCCTTAGCCCTGGTTACTTGTGGGTGTTTCATGTTGGAATCCCAGAATTCCAAGCTCTCTCCCAGAATTCAGTGCATCAATAACTGTGTGAAAAAAGAACTGGAGATTGCATGGTCTCCTGCTGCAGCGTTCCAGCTCAAGCATGGATCCATGAACACTCCAACTCATAGCACAGATAGCGTCGGTAACCACAGCAGCTGTCATGCAATTTGTCCTTCGATTCCAAAGCTCAGTGATGCTTGTCTATTGGAGTGGTGGTGGTGCTGCTGTTGCTGCTGGTGATGATGAGTATGGTGTTTTAGAACAGCAATTGTGCCAGCTGCAGTCCAAGGAGGCAGAGCTGGGGGCTGCCATGAATGCATTGATCACAGTGAAGCAGAAGTTTTGGACTCGAGAGATCAGCACATGCTGGTGGGATCACATTGTTTTGGAGTGCTGGGATGACCACCAGTGGCAGCAGAACTTTCAGATGTACACGTCCACCTTTACAGAACTTTGTGATGTGCTGTCCCCCACCCTTAGGCACAGCAACACCAAAACGAGGCAGGCTTTAATGGTACAGCAGCAAGTGGCAATTGCACTGTGGAAGTTTGCAACCTCCGACAGTTACAGGTCAGGGGCAAACCAGTTTGGGGTGGGCAGATCTACAGTGGGTTCCATGGTGATGGAGGTGGCCCAGGCAATTTGTCGGCGTCTCCTGAGGAAGACTGTGACCCTGGGAGATGTACTGGCCATAGTGGATGGCTTTGCTGCCAAGGGCTTTCCTAACTTCAGTGAGGTAATAGAAGGCACACACATCCCCATCCTGGCCCCAGCACACCAGGTGTCAGAGTATATTAATCGAAAGGGGTACTTCTCCATGGTTATGCAGGAGTTGGTAGACTACAAAGGCTGTTTTACCGACATCAGCTTTGGCTGGTCACGGAGGGTTCACAGTGTGTGCATATTCCAAAATTCGGGACTGTACCAAAAGCTCCTGGATGGGACTTTTTCCCCTGATCAGAAAATCAAGACTGGCAATGTGGAGATGCCCGTTGTTATATTGGACGACCCTGCTCACTCTCTGTTCCCTTGTCTGATAAAACTGTAGACAGGAGCCCTGGACTCCAGGAAGGAAAACTTTAATTACGGATTGAGCAAGTGCAGAATGATTGTGGAATGCGCCTTTGGACATGGAGAGGACTGCCGTGGAGGGGCCTGCCGTGGAGGGGACTGGTTCAGGTCTATGGTGCGGAGCTCCAGGCTGTCTGGAACAATTTCTTCTGTCCCCTGCTTGTTGCTCCTTTCCTACTCTTTGTTACCCTCTTCGTTGGGGCCACGCTGCTCACCTCAGAATCCAAATGAGGGCCTCCACAAATATCCTAATTCAGTTGGGGCTCTGTGGTGGGGTCGCTCCCCATAAGCATGTGGAGCTGTTGATAATAGCGGCAGGCCCATGGAGCCACCCCTGACCGCTGGTTGGCTTTGGACTTTTTGATAGGCCTGCTGGAATTCTTTCACCTTCACCCAACACTGTGTAGAGTCCCGGGGTAATCTCAGGCTGCTATCTCATGTGGCATCTGATCATAGATGGCTGTGTTTCTCTTGGCCACCCAAAATCTCTTCAGCACAGGTTGTTCTCCCCAAATGGCAATGAGATCCAGAATGTCCTGGTGCGTCCAAGCAGGGGCTGTCTTGTCAGTCTGAGAAGTGCTAGTCAGATCACTGCTCTGAGTGCTCATGATGGCAGTATAGGACTACAGATAATTGCTGCCAATTCGGTGCGATGGCTACTGATGTGGTGTGATGTAACGGGCAAAGGGATTTTTTCATAACGGACACGCTTTTTATTTGCAGGGCTGTGCCACTAAATGCCAATTCAAATGATAATTCAAATTCAAATTCAATCCAAACTTCATGGGCTTTCTTTGACCGTCTTCCTGCACACCTGACAGCACTGGCACAAGAAGTGGCCATACGTGGAGGGTCACTGCATAGCTTTGTGGGATACATGTGGGACACTTTTGGAGGCTAACAAATTCGAATTAAGGACGTGGTGCTTCCACACTAGCTTTGATTCAATATTTTAAATTCAAGATAGATGCTATACCTGTCCCATAATATCGATATTCTGTAACTGGCATTATGGCTCAATAAATTAACAATATTAAGTATGAAGACAGCCAAGTTTTAATATTGAGGTAAAGCCTTGAAATTCGAATTTATCTCATAGTGTAGATGCAGCCTTAGTCAGAACTGCTACTTTGGAATGCAGTGAAGAAAGTTTTTTCTGCTCCTCTTCTTGACAATGTGCTTCGGTAATAAGTGTAACGTGACTGTAAGGTTAGGGCTTTGGGTGGCTGTTTGAAAGCCTAAGAGCTGTTGTTGAGAGACAGCTAGCTTCACTTGTTCTGGGCTAGTTTGTAAGGTCTGCGACAATCAGTTGCAGTGCCTTGCAGTAGATTCAGTTGTGGATAGAGATCACTGCAGGTTGTGAAGAAGCAGCTAACTGCCTTCAGCTTGTTTCATTTAAGAGAAAGACAATTAGAGGTACAATGTACAGCCCCTTCTTGAATGCCAGGTCTAGACTGAGGTACAGCAAGTAGCCACCCATCCTGCAGGTAGGAAATCTACGAGCAACTGTAGCCAATGCCACAGCTACAGGGAAGCAGGGGTTTTCTAGAAGTGGAATCGCGGGTGGTGATTGCAATTTTCAAGGCATGGTTCAGGGCGGCTGTTATTTGTTCAGGGACACAGGCAAGGCAGTTTGACTGCTGGAAGCAAGAGTGCCAACAGCAAAGAAATTTCAGGACCAGACTCCAAAGAGAAATTTCTGAGCTACAATTCATCTGTAAATTTGGTGCTCTCAGCTCTGGCTTAAACAAAGACTGCGAATGGCTGGGTAAATACAGAAGGAGCTTCCCCTTCCTTGGTGTTCACACCTCCAGATCAACTGCTGGTAGTCAGCCTCACCCTTGCTGACTGAGCTAACCTTGTTATCCCCACCCTTGCTCTGCTTATTTCTACCTGGCCCTGCAGATTTCCAAGACCAGCATCTGATGAAGTGAGTCTGTGCTCACAAAAGCTCATGCTCAAAACTTTTCTGTTAGTCTATAAGGTGCCACAGGACCCTTGGTTGCTGTTGCAGATCCAGACTAACATGGCTACCCCTCCGATACTTAACTGCTGAAAATGACTTTTATGGGCAATGTAGAAAATATTACAGACAGACAACCAAACTTTTTAGGGGTACATTCTGACAATATAAAACTGCCTCATAAGGATAAAAATGAAAAGTATTCCATGTTTTTATTCATACCTCAAAACACTCCTATCTCTCAGCTGAGCTGACAGTGATGGTAGCTAGAAAATCCCAACCCAGCTGGCAAATTGAGCTAGGCAACAAGCATGCAGCTAGGGAGAAAGAAGAGCTCACAAATAGCTAGACTTGCAGCACATTGGCCAGGCATGTGGACACTGTCCTCTTCCTATTACAACCTCCCTGCACCCTGGCCCAAAACACCCCCCTCAGGGCCCTTCTCACACATGGGGAGGGGGCAGCCAGGAGCTGCTCACCCAGCTGGGTTTAGGGGGCACCCCTCTTGACCTTCTCACGGTTCCTTACCGGCAGGCTGCCTGTGGGAAGCCTGCTACATCTTTCCCACCGCACCCTGCCCCTTCCTCAGATACAGGTAGCCCAGCAGAGATGTGTGCTATACACAAGCCCACCCAGACTTGACGTTGTGCTGACATGAACTATGCCAAAGAAGACTTGGAAGCCTCTGTCAGACAGCAGGAGGTCAGAGGTAGTCCCCACAAAGGGAATTCCCCTCTCTGTCTCCTCCCCAGGAATTGTAAAGTCCCTGGAGCTGCCTAATGTCATAGAGCTTGCCCCAGGGCCAAGGAGGGACTCCTCCCCTCGACAGCAAAGCTTAATGCTTTTACTCTGGTATCTAATTTTTTATGGATGTTACGGACTGGTTCAATTGTAGCTCTTTATGGATAGTCTATGAATTTATTGATGATTTGCAAACCCAGCCTGAAGGCAAACACCTACAAGTGAGCGAGAGAAGGTGGTGTTCCCCAGTTCCTCAGACCATTTACTCTGTAGCCTCATTTTGGATTCTTCTTCAGTTTGAGGCAGTTCATCCAGTCAGCAAATGCTTTCACATGCACTTGGATATCTGTGACAGCGTGGCTGTCAGAGCTGGCTGAAAGAGATACTACATAGAGCTATATTGGGTTCTTGGCAGTGCAACCATTGTCATCTCAGTATGACCGAAGGGGGACAGCTAGACGATGAAGAGCAGGAGTTTCAGTATTATGCCCCTGGGGCTCTTGGGCAGGAGAAGCTGTCCATCACAACTCCAAGAGCAGATGGGAAGAAATGAGGAAAGTCAAATGAATTCAATTCTATTGTTTCCTGCTGAGTCATGTTGCCAATTCAGAAGCAATGGTGTCTACAATGGATAACAGGCTAGGCAAAGTAAAAATCAGCCTGTCTTGTCTTGTTCCACCCTCATGAGGAATTCATCTGTCAGTGTAGGGTTTTCTTCCCCTCGTGCCTTGTCATAAAGCAATACCGGAGGACTTACAGGATATCAGTTTCTGGAATCTGTTCATTCCAGAAGATTGTAGAGTCTCTAGCATTCAGCATTAGTCCAATCTGATCTCTTGAAATTATCATATATCTCATGTATTAATATCTGGTTAAATTCTATGACCAGTTTCAAAGCTGATGCCATCCACCAAAACCTGTTTTCCTATCATTTACCTCAAGTAAAACTTTGTTACTAATACGAGACATTTCACTGAAGCTTGGTTGTTTCCTTCTCTGATTGTGTCTCATTGATTACCTAATCAAGAAAGGAGAATTAGCCCTAATGCAGTCTTGCTTGTGAAAACAGTGAAAGGAAGGTACCACACATACTTCTACTTTGCCATTTTTCCAGCCCCTTGAATAGAAATACTTTTACCCTTGAACCAATCAATGTGGGGAAAAAATTATATGTATGCAACTTGTTATGAGTGTTCTATTTATAAAAACTCAGAATATATTGCATGTTTAAAGCCCTGTACTTTCATTCATTCCCACATACCCGCAACATCCTTGGGAATAAAGCTAGGAACCTCCATTTCAGAATCAGGATAGATGCTGAGAGGTTAAGCGGCTTGTCCAGTGCCTATGAACTGGCAAGTAATTGATCCAAGACTGGCATTTAGAAGTTGGAGGGTTCAGTCCTGTCCTCAGTGCAGGGTATGCCATTTCCTGGGGAGTCCATTCCCCCAACACTTAAAAAGGGACCTTGGAGAATGGGAAGCTGATAGTGAAGAGAGTCCTGACCTAAAATTTCTACTATTGGCCGACACAGAGCAGGACACTAGGTATATTTTAATTCCTATCCGTCGAGTTCCAAAGCCCTGTACCTTATAGCAGCGTTTCTCAAACTTAAAACATCTGTGTACATCTTTTTGGGACTTTGGCCTTATTGGCATACCCCCTCTCCCAGTGCCTTCCCCGTGTTTATCTCCTGATTTTTAGTAATTTATTTTCTACTACATACCCCTTGAAATCCTTCTGTGTGCTACTGGTGTACAGGCACCATACTTTGGGAAACATTGCCTCATAGCATATACAGCAAACACGTACCCACACTTAATACTAGTATGCTCACTGAAGGTCCCAATATACAAACAGGCCACTTAGACTAGGAGGACATTAAGGAAACAGTTGAATGACTAAACATTTTTATCCCCTAATAGTCATCTAGCCGTCCTGTTTTCTGGGGTGGCAATGATTTCTAGTACAGGTTGAATGTCTCCTCTAGTCCAGCACCTTCAGCACCTGAGCAGTGCCAAATGAGAGATTTTTGCCGAAAACCACGGGAAGTCAATATTGTCTACCAGCATTGCCAACACTACCACTGACTGGGCTCTTAGAAGACATTTAGGGGTAAATTAGAGCTACATTGCAGCACAGAACACTGAAAGGTAGGGCTGCTGGCTGTAAACAAACTCCATGGGATTGCAGGAAACTTGGCAACATCCCTGATAAAAGGACATCCTGCTAACTAAAATCACATTGGACCATGGATGTTGCCAGACTATTTCAACCTGTAGCGAAATGATGGGGCTAGGAGGCAGGACTTTTTTTCTAAACCCAGACCTGTAACTGGCAGTGTATTATGAGTAAAGCCTTTGCATTAGTTTGGCAAGTCACTTGAGCTCTGTTCCTCATTTTACCACTCTACAAAATACACTACTGCAAGATTCTCATAAGGCTTCGTAAGTATCATGAGATGGGACTGTTTGCTGTTTAGCTTCTATTGTAAGTCTACATTGTAATTAATAGTACAGAAACTCCATGTGGATTTCTTTAGTCCTATGACCTTTCTTAGCCTGCATTGTTCATTCGGGACCTCTGTTCTGTTCTGATAATTATAAATATGCTATTTTAATAAGCCCCTCCATTCATCTGCTCCATGTGAATAAGGTGTAGTTATTGTAAAATTTTAAATTGCTGCTTTCACCAAATCCTTATCTTGTTTTGGTTGCCCACCATTCTACCTTCTCCAGCTCTATAAGCTGTTTTGCCTAAGGTATCCAGAAGCGTGAATAGAATGTCAGACAAGGTGTACAGTAATGTCCCAAGATATGTGAGGGTTGTGTTCCATGCAACTCTCGCATATCCCCAAATTTGCGTAAGTCAGGGGCTTGGGTAGTGTGTTGGGGTATGGGAGGTGGGTGGGGGGTTAAACCTGGAGTTTTGGGAAGAAGGGGCTATCAAAACCTGGGGGTACTTTCGAAAGGCCCCTGTCTGTATGGGTGGTGTGCATTTCGAAAGCGGCACTTTCGAAACACGTGTGGCTGCCATTATGCTAATGAGGTACTGCATATGCATGACAGCGCCTCATTACCATCTGCTGAAGTGGCTCATTAGCATCCCCCTTTCAAAAGGCAGTGGGTAGTGTAGCCACAGCCTATCACAATTTAGTTCGGCCTCTTCTTGGAATTAATTTTTAATTTTCCCCCAAAAGATTCTCAATCCTGATCCCCAACTATGGGAGCAGGCTCCTTTTTATGGGAAGTCCCACATGTGGGCTATTACCACAGAATCCTGATCACCCAGTAGAACTATGAGGCCACACATCAATCCATTACCTAGGACCCAGTAACTAAGCACTGGTGAGGTTTTGCCCAATTTACAAAAAGGGCCTGGCCCCTGCCCACCCAAGAAAGGTATCGAGTAATTTCTTGCCACACTTGTGATAGACCAGACTTGATGTTGTCCCAAGACTCAGTCTAAGTGCCAAATCTTGGTTTTACAACGAATTTTTCCCCATAATCAAAATCATTTTGCAATTTTAGACCACGTCTCGTTCTTTGGTAAACAGACTGTTTATTTCTCTGCACATCACACTTTCCAGTCACATTATTGCACCTTTGCTCTAAGGTCACATAGCACTCCTCATTAAGGTTTTATACATTGCATAAATCTCCCCACCCCCAACATTCAATCGAGTGCTCTGTCTCTGTAAAGAAGGAGCACATGAGCATTTACATCAGCAAAAGCTATTCAAAATTATACTGATTTACTAGGAAGACATTACACATCCTTCTTGGGTTGAGCTCAACCACCTTGTCACCTCGTAATTCATTATGATGGTGTATTTGTAAAAGGCAACCACAGTAATACAATCCATGCATGGAGGGCTGGCATCCCCCTGAGGGAACAACGAAATGAGAGTCAAAAACTTACCTTCCAATTAGCAGAAACTCCCCAAGCACTCCAAGACGCCTCATGGCTATGAGGATGCCCCTCACTGTCATTCCCTCACAGAAACAAACCACAACCCTGGCCTTGGGTAACCTTTCCCGGAGCTTCCGCAGCAGCCGGTCAAAGCTCTTTTCCCCAGCGTTGCTGTAGATCTTGTCTGAGTGGGCGATGCACAGGCCTTCTTGGGCGGCCAGCTCTTTGAAGGCTTCCATTCCACTTTCCCCATAATTTCCTAAACAAAATAAATTGGAATGATTTTGATTTTTCATTGTCATGGGAATAGCATATGCCAGCCCGTTAAGAGGATACAAGGGTGGTGGGAAAAACCTTCTCAGATCAATTAATACTATCATTGAAATTAGGGGAGGACCAAGAAGATTCTTCATTTATTAGATTACTAGTGGAACTGTTGAATTCTCTGCCTGAAACTCAGTAGTCTGTATGTAATTGGAATGCAATGGAGAAATGAGAATTTCCATCGTATTAATTATACACGACGTGGGGACTGGAGGCTTGCTTTCTTACTTTCATTAAGAGTGGCTGCTGAGAGCAAGCCTGTCAAGGGGCAGAGACGGCGGCAAGGGGAACAAAGGTCAACTAAGACAGTGAAGCTGCCAGCTCTTTAGGAGGCTTGTAAATGCCTGGAGGATACAGGAAGGCAAAAGTCATGGTGGTATCACTGGCTACTACAGCTGTTTGAACAGGAATAAGCAATGAATAAGAAACAGCTCAAACAGCCAGTGGGCAGCTCTAGGATGACATTTAACTTGCCCCTTCATTAATGTGCTAATTAATGAAGGCAGCAGCACAGTTTCTGGCTTAGAAGTTAAGTGCTGCTGCTGCTACTGTCCAGCTACAGCTAAAGGAGAGGAAAAACTTGATGTGGTTTTAATCCAGCCACCACTTTATGATGAGGTGCCTGGGACTTCCTGGCAGACAAAAGTACAATGCAAGTAACCCAATGTTTATCCAATAACCACCTGGAAGGGCATCCACCAACCCTCCTCCTTTTCCATCCAAGCTCTCCAGCCAACCCATTGCTGGAACTTTCCCATCTATGTCTTCTGAGACAAAAAGGGTTAAGATGGGCTGTAGGAAAGTGGGATTGGATCCCTGCCATACCATCCACTCAAGCCCTAAACCCTGTTCCTATTCTGTTTCTTCAAGCCAGTGCTCAGCAACCTTTATCACCTGGCAGCACACTTCAGCACTCATTATAATTTCACATCGCACCCAATTTATGTAACCCAATCTCCCTCCCCTTCTCCAGAGCCAGGCACCACCAGGTCCCCACTCTAACCCAATCCCCCTCTCCTCCTCCAGGACCAGGCACCCCCACCTCCCCACTCTAACCCAATCTCCCACCCCACCTCCAGAGCCAGGCACCACCACCTCCCACCCCAACTCTTTGCTGGTGATGCACTAGAGCTACCGCCACCACTGCTGCTGCCCCAGAGCTGCCACCACCAGCGCCACACATTTCTCCCACCAAGTGGCAAGGTGCATGCGCAGAGCGGTGAGTGGTACTCCCCACTGGGAGGCTCTGAGGCACACTGAGTGTTGCTTTGTGGCACACCAATGTGCCACTGCACACTAGCTGAGGAGCACTGCTTTAACCAACACCTCTTTTTTAGGTCTTTTACCCAGTCACTGTATCACTTCCTTACGGAGTACCTGAACTAGACATCCCTCCCACACTTACCTAATGCCTCCCCTGCTCTGTGGAAGAAAGGCTGCTCATTCCCAGGCTTACCCCATTTTAACCCTTCCATCACCAATCCACGCATCTCCTTTGCAGCTGCTTTGGACCTCCCTGCACCAGAATGCCTGTCAAGTACTGTTCCCTTTCCCTGAGCAAGCTGGTATTCCTTCCACGAGAGCAGGAAAGAAAAAACCCTCAAAGTAGAAGGGGGTGTACGCAACGAATAGCACCACTGCTACATTCCTGCCATCTTCAAAATCTGCTGTATATTTGAGAAAGTTTGTCTCTGTTCAAAATCTCCTTCAAAATGGCAAGGGCTAGGGCCACCAAATGCAGTATACCACCTCCTTTCAGCAAAATTTAAAGCAAAGTCAGGGTTTTGCTGTGCCAGAAAATTGGGATATGCCTGGAATGGGATTGCTTCTCATAAGCTGTGTCTACACGTGCACGCTACTTCGAAGTAGCAGCACTAACTTCGAAATAGCGCCCGTCACGGCTACACGTGTCGGGCGCTATTTCGAAGTTAACATTGACGTTAGGCGGCGAGACGTCAAAGCCGCTAACCCCATGAGGGGATGGGAATAGCGCCCTACTTCGACGTTCAACGTTGAAGTAGGGACCGTGTAGTCGTTGCGTGTCCCGCAACATCGAAATTGCGGGGTCCTCCATGGCGGCCATCAGCTGAGGGGTTGAGAGACGCTCTCTGCAGCCCCTCAGCTCAATGGTGGCCACGTGGAGTGGCCCCTTAAAGGTCCCCTCCCCCTCCCTTCCTGTGCAGGAAGCTGAGGGAACGTGCAGGCGGCAGCCCAGACACGTGGCCAGCCTGCACATCCCTCAGCCACCCAGAACAGGGCCAGCACCTGCCATGGCTGCCCGGCAGCCCCCCCAGCACCCCCAGGGGACCACCCCCAAGGGGAGCCAGAGCAGCCAGGCCAGCCAGCCCGGCAGCCAGGCTGGGAAGTGGCAGCAGGGGCCCTCCTGGATGGAGGCCGAGCTGCGGAACCTGCTGGGGCTCTGGAGCGAGGAGGAGGTGCTCCAGGTAATGGGGAGCAAGAGGCGGAACACGGATGCGTTCGCTCGGCTGGCCGAGGGCCTGGCCGCCCGGGGTCACCCTGCCCACACTCCGGATCATGTCCGGAGTAAAGTGAAGGAGCTGCGGCAGGGTTATGCCCGGGCCCGGGATGTGGCCAGCCGATCTGGGGCCGCCCCCGTCACTTGCCCCTTTTACAGGGAGCTCAGGGACATCCTGGGCCCCTGGCACACCTCCTCCCCTCCGGCCACCCTTGATACCTCGGCCGACGAGCCCCAGCAGGCCCTACGGCCGGAGTCCACCCCGGAGGTAAGCCCCACACCCCGGGGCCCTCTCTGGAGCCCACCCCCGGGCCATTGCGGCAGGAGGAAGTGGAGGAGGAGGAGGGGGGCTCCTCCTCTGCAGAGTCTGGGCTGCAGATCCTCCTCCCGCCCTCCCGGAGCAGCAGCCGGGAGTCCGCCCCCCGGGGATCTCTGGACCGTGGGAGCGGACCGACAGGTATGTACCCCCCCTCTGGTGTACACACCCCCAGGATTGAGGGGCGGGGGTAATAGATATGTGCCCAGGGCCCCCCACATGCCCACATGGCCATGGCCCCAAGGACAGCAGGGCCACGTCCCTCACAGCAGTGCATCAGCCCCTGCCCCCGCACCCCAGCACAACAGTGCCATGCCCCATCCCCGGGGCAGGGGGGAGCAGAACCTCGAGGGTGCCCCGGGAGGAGGGGGTGGGACACCCCACAGCAGCAGCAGCAGCATGTGATGGAGTGGGGGGAGTGCAAAAGGGAGACTCAGGCTAGGTATGAGCAACAAGCTGAATAGCTCCCAGGGGCAAAGGATGATCCTGGGGCTACAGCTGGCAGGTGACACCTCTGCCCTGAACAAAGAGGAGGGAGGAGCCGAGCTGGCTTTGAATTGGGGAGGGGGCTGCAGGTAGAGGCTAGGGGAAGGGAGAGCTGGAAGGCAGCCAGCCTGAGGAGGGGGAAAGCTACACCCCAGAGGGGCACCCCTTGGGGTCTTCTCCCCAGGATGGGTTGGAAGGAGTGTCTCTGACTGCTGTACTGTCACCCCTGGGAGAAACTGGGCATCTGTGGCCTAAGAAACCTCTCCTGTCAGACCCTGCTGAGTGAAGTGAGAGTCACTCCCGCCAGGGGACGGGGTGCAGTGCAGGGGGACCTGTGAACCCCATCACAGCAGCATCTCCCGGGGACGGGGATGGGGAACCTGCAGCAGAGGGGTGGGGGGACAAAGGCCACGGCTCGGGGCCCACACTAATGCCTGTCTCCACTCTTCTTCCCCCCCTCCTGTGTTCTGCAGCTGCACCATCGGAAGGACCGGAGAGTGCCAGCGAGGCTTCAGTGGTCCCGGAATCCCCTCCGGGGCCACCGCTCCAGGCCAGCCCCTCAGCGGAGGACTGACCGGCCCCACGGCGGGCAAGATGGCGGATCCCGCAACACCACACGGCGGCGACGGACCCCCAGCTGCTGGCCATCCATCGCCGGCAGCTGGAGGTCGCGGAGCAGCGTCTGCAGGTGGAGCAACACCGCCTCCACCTGCAGGAGCGGGCGCTGGCCTGGCGCCAAGAGGCATGGGGGCGCCTACATGGAGACATTCAACCGTCTCATGGACTACCTGGCCCCCCATGCCATGCCGGCCGCCGCAGTGCCTGCCCTGCCCTCTCCACCCGCTGTTCCGCTCGTCGCCGCACCATCGCCCCGCCACCCGCCACCGAGGGCCGGACCGCCGAGGGACACCTGGGGCCAGCTGAGACTCATCGGACGTATCTTCTGGTCCGCCCGGCCCCCAGCCAGCCCTGGACAGGGCTGCGGCCGAGGCGGGGCTCCCGGCCGCCCACCCCCAGTGCCGGACTATAGGGGCGTGGGGCACAGGACATGGCCCCCCCGCCCCCTGTATATAGTTGGACTTATGTATTTGTGCCCCCCGTTTGCCCAGCCCCCCCCATGTAAATAGTTCTCCCCGTCCTTGCGATCCCTGGTTTTCTCTTTTTTGTTACATGTAAATATATGAAAACTTTTTTATTATTCACTCTTATGTTATGGTTTAGTTAGTAGGTCTTGTACATAGTTTTGTCGTTATTAGTTCAAAAACCAGTTAACAAAAGAAAACCAGTTTCATTTTACCAACGAGTGCGCGCTTTTATTTGTCCAGGAGAAGTTGAGGGGGGAGTGTGCTGTTGGGAGCTCTGCGGTGTGGGTGTAGGGGCAGGGAGGGTTGTGGAAGAAGGGGGGGGCGCAGTGGGGGGCCTGGCAGAGTTCACCCTGCGGCCTCCTCGAAGTGGGCCCGCAGGACCTCCCGGACCCGGGTCCCTTCGGGGTCCACCTGGCGACTGGGGGCAGCGGGTGGCTGCACGTCGCTCCTGCCGGCTTCCACAGCCCAGCCCTGAAAAAAGGCCTCCCCCTTGCTGTCCACCAAACTGTGCAGGGCGCAGCAGGCACCCACAATCTGGGGGATGTTGTTGGGGCCCGCATCCAGGCGGGTCAGGAGACATCTCCAGTGCCCTTTGAGGCGGCCAAATGAGCGCTCCACCACCTGGCGCGCGTGGTTCAGGCACTGGTTGAAGCGCTCCTGGCTGGCAGAGAGATGCCCCGTGTATGGGTGCATGAGCCAGGGCCGGAAGGGGTATGCCGCATCTGCGATGATGCAGAGGGGCATGGTGGTGTCCCCCACAGGGATCTCCTGCTGGGGGATGTAGGTCCCCGCCTCCAGCTGGCAGCACAGGCCCGAGTTCTGGAAAACCCGGGCGTCGTGGGTGCTGCCAGGCCAGCCCACATAAACGTCCTGGAAACGGCCCCGGCTGTCCAGCAAGGCCTGGAGGACCACTGAGTGGTAGCCCTTGCGGTTGATGTACTGTCCTCCACTGTGTTGCAGGGCGCGGATGGGGATGTGAGTCCCATCCAGAGCCCCGAAGCAATTGGGGAAGCCCAACGTGGCAAAGCCCGCGATGGTGGCATCTGGGTCCCCCAGCCTCACGAGCCTGTGGAGGAGCAGGGCATTGATGGCACGCACGACCTGCTGGGAAAGCACATGGGAGAGCACCAATGAGGGGTGAGCAGGGTGTGCGTGGCCCAGCCCTCCCCTGCCCACCCCTGCCCTGCCCCGCCCTCCTGTCCTCTCCCCTCCCCTGCCCTGCCCTGCCCTCCCCTCCCCTGCCCAGCCCTGCCCTGCTCTGCCCTGCCCTCCCCTCCCCTCCCACCCCAGCCCTGCCCTGCCCTGCCAGGGCCCCCCTGCCCTCCCCCCCGCCGTGGGTCCTCTTACCTCCATAAGAACAGCCCCGATGGTGGCCTTGCTGATGCCAAACTGCTGTCCCACAGATCGGTAGCTGTCTGGAGTGGCCAGCTTCCAGACAGCGATGCCGACCCGGTTCTCCACTGGGAGGGCACGCCGCATGGCAGTGTCCTGGTGCCTGAGTGCAGGGGTGAGCCACTGGCACAGCTCCATAAATGTCTGCCGGCTCATCCTGAAGTTCCTGAGCCAGCGGTCATTGTCCCACTCCTCAAGCACCAGCCGCTCCCACCAGTCGGTGCTGGTGGGGTAGCTCCACAGCTGCCGGCATGTGAGATGGCGGGGGGGTCGGGATGCTGCAGAGTTGGGGGTTGAGCCCTGCTCCCCTGGGGGCCGCTCCTCCTCCGGTGTGGCAAGGAGGTGCTCAGCTGCCTCCTGCATGGCATGGAGCAGGGCTCGCCCTGCTCCTGCCGGGAGGGCTGGGTGGACCTCTGGCTGCTGCTGCTGCTGCTGCTGGGGGTCCATGACTGCGTCACCCGAGGTCTGCGTGCCTATGGCTCTTCAGACCGCGTGCTGTGCAGGCTGAGTGTGTCTGGGAGGGGCCCTTTAACGGAGCGGCTAGCTGTTGCCCCGGAAGTGCTAGTCCGCCCTGTGACCCTGTCTGCAGCTGTGCCTGGCATCCCTACTTCGATGTGTGCTACTTTGGTGTGTAGACGTTCCCTCGCAGCGCCTATTTCGATGTGGTGCTGCGCAACGTCAAAGTTGAACGTCGATGTTGCCAGCCGTGAGGACGTGTATACGTTATTCATTGAAATAGCCTATTTCAATGTCGCCACTTCGAAATAGGCTACTTTGAAGTAGGCTTCACATGTAGATGTAGCTATAAAGCCACATAGAAAATATTCAAAATCACCAGGCAGATGAAGCCCTGAGCTTCCTACCCTTCAGGTACCCTTTAACGAGCATTGAAACTCATTCCTCCCACTGCCCATTCCTACAGGAACATTGCTGGCTATTCCCATGCATCATGGAGCAAGGAGAAAGTGCACCGTTTGCTGCATTCATCTCTCTGGCTGGGGAGCACAGGGGGCAGACAAATCTGGATCTGCCCCAGCCAGGGTACATGAACTCCTCCCCAGGTTGCACCTGCTGGAGCTGCAGCAGCCATGGAGAGGTGGTTCTCACCTACCTCCAAGATTCTATGGTGAGACAGAGCTTGGATAGTCCTCTCTGCCTGTGCAGCCTGCATACTGAACCCTTTGACCCCAGCCCTACTCCAGCACAATCAGCGTGGCCATGCACCATTTTAATCATTTTATGTTTTTTTCTTTAATTGAGTTAAGGACCCACACAATGTCATGTAAATCAATGAGTAGGTTTATAGAAGAAACAAATGGATCTGATTCTATGCTAGCCTTTACCTCTAGCAGGATACGCCTACACAGCAGCTTTATTTCAAAACAAGATGTGTCTTTTATTGACTAGCATCTGTTGGTGAAAGAGACAAAGTTGAAGGAGAGCTCTGCGTAAGCTCAAAACCTTGCTCCTCTCGCCCACAGAAGTTGGTCCAATAAGAAGATATATTTCACCCACTTTGCCTTTCCTTTGACCATTCCACTTCAGAGAACTTCATGGTATTGTAGCACATATGTGAATGCCACTGTGAACCAGATGATTTGCTGAGCTCAACTGCTCATTATATTTAATTGTTTTTTATTTTTTGCTTGTCCTTCTCAATGTTTCTAGCCTATTCAGAAAACAATATGAACTCCATCTGTTGACTAAAATGAAACCTTCTGGCAAAGTTCATGTCGCCTAGTGTATAAATGCTTTAATTTCAATAATAGCAAGTTCAAATCCTATTTGAGTTGAGTTTTAATAGAAGTTCTGCACCTCATCATTGTCAGTGCCCAAACAGAAAGCTTTTCCCCCGCCAATACAGATGATAAGGACATATTTTACCTTCACATATGTACAAGTTAATCATGAAGTCAGAGCTAAGCACAATTATCTAAGGCTAGACTATCTTAATAGCCATGAATGAAGAATATTTTAACAAAAATGTTCAGACTTTTTTTTTTTAAAATAGACCATATAAAATTAATCCATAGCCTGGGTATATATTTTAGACAAGGCAGCTACAAGATTGGCCATAAAACTTTTGTACTTACCTGATGCAAGGATATCAACATGCTTTCAAAAATTTAGCCTGATTAATTAACCTTTGAAATAGATGAGGTATTCATTTTATAGCTGCCAAGACAGGTTAAGCTACTTGTCCAGGGTCACAGACTGGATTTGAATGAGTTGAAACTAGAACCCAGGATTTCATCTGAAAGGCAATATTGCCAGTTAAAACGCTGACAAATATATCCGTATTTTGTCACTAGAAGTGTTTCCCTCCATTCATGAAACAGAATGGATGGCTTTATCCTTGTTTTTCCCAGATCTTCCAATTCCCCATTCCCCGCTTCCCCATTGGTGCAGTTAACCCATCACTTTACTCAAACAACACCAACAACTGGAGAAAGCACAGGACACACATAAAAAGCTGCTCAAGTAGAAAAATAACAGCTCAAACAAAAATTTTACTTGGAAACAGTCTTGAGAGACATCGAAGCATGCCACCCAAATTACATAAATACTTGCAGTCCTCCTCTTTATGGATGTGGACAAAAATGTGAGACCTTAAGAATAAAGTAAAAAGCCAAGCTGTATATCTATCAATGTTATAGTCAGCACCAGTATAGTGATGGTTGCCTAGCACTTTCCTAAGCATACTTTCAATTGCTTATGTATATGCCACATTCAGGGTGCTCTGATACCTGTAGAATTAAAATAATCCATATCAAAGGCAAAAAGAAAAAATAGAGCACAACTGTACAGAAACAAGATAGCCATCCAATCTAATTTTGCCAGGTTTCCCTTTTTTCTCCCGAAGCAGCCATTGAATTCATCAGCACTTGTGTGCACCATTCTTTCTTCTCTGAATCATACTCTATTTGTCCCCGTTTTCACTGATCAGTGGTACAGAGGGGGTGACATTAGATGATTTCACAGATTCCAATGCCAGACAAGACCATAGTGATGCTCTAGTCTGATGTTCTACATAACGCATCATAGAACTTCTCTGACATGATTCCTAGGGCAGATCATTTAGAATAATACACCGCCTTGATTTTAAAATTGTCAGAGATGGAAGATCCACTGCTACCCTTGGTAAATTGTTCCAATGGTTAGTGCACAAGAAGCATGTGGGGAGGTGGCAGCCAGGGGATCCACAGGTGGAACCCCAGTGGGCCGTGAGTTGCAGTGGTCTACTGAAGTGAGGGATGGCCACCCATGTAGCCCGCCCATTATTTGTGGCTGTCAGTCTCTGCCTTAGTCTGTCACTGAAGTCCTTTGCTAATTTTAGAGAAAGTGAATTAAACTTTCTGTGCCTACTTCTCGTCCTGTAAAATCAGATTACTACCTTACCACTTGATCAGCGTGTCACGCATTTTACTCAAAAATGGTTGTCAAAACATTTTACCAATACATGAAGCAATCACAATATGAAATATTTTTACCATTCCCCATTTGGCTAGTGAGCCAGGCCATGTTAAAAAAATAAAAGCGCGTTGCCACTGGATCCACTTACCACAAGTGGTATATCTTCCTGGCAAGGTCTCTACCTATTGTCTCTGTCACTTTGCAGCCTCTCTCATTCCCAGAGCAGAAGCTTCTGGTGCATGGCTTGGCCATTAAGGTCCACCTTTTGGGGAAAATTCAAGTCCTTCTGAATCACCTGTCTGGCTGGTATCTAAATACCCATTGCCACTTCTCTGTGCCTGGTAGAAGAACCCAAGTTCATTCCTACACCCGGTTCCAACTCATAGACCCTAAATAAGGAGCCAAGGCTCACAAAGTCCTACCCCGTGCTACTGTTTCACTAGGCTTCTTCCCAGTTATCCATCTTCCCTCTCTTGCTGGGTTCCCAGCCTAAGCACCTTCCTCCTGCAAAGTGACTATAAACCATCTCCTTATAGCCTCTTGCCACTCACAGCTCCTGGGAGGTGGGTGGATGTAGCCCTCCAGGCCATGTGTGGAGTGGTTACTTCATCATCTATATATCTCTTTGAAACTTGTGAAAAAAAAAAAACCTTCAGGTTTCTTTTTTCAGTCAACTCAACAACTTTTAAAAAACAAAACCAAAGTTAACAATAACACCCACCCAGTATTGAGCTAGATGGCAATTTTTTATGATTAGAATTGAATGTAACTGGAAATACTTTTTGTTTTTTTAAATCATTTTGGTAAAGCTATCTGTGTTCATTACATAGATCTCAAAAACTTCAAAATTCTAGATTAATGAAAGCCCGAAGGATGTTCTAAGTGAATGACCTGAGTTATTATTATTATTATTTTGCATAAAATGGGTGAGTTTTTGCCATCTGTTCTTATAGCCTAGGGCCAGGCCAGATCTATGGAGCCAAAGTTTCATTTTTCTGCAGGCAAACAAAATGGTCTGTTTAAGAAACCAGGATCATACAATAGAACAAATAACAACAGCTTAGAAAACTGTAACTTCTCATTTGCAGTAATAACTCTTTAGCTAAGGAAATTAAATGGATTTACGAAATGTTAGCCTGCTCAGAGCCATCAATTAGGAGGGATCTTCAGTGCACTAGACATCTCTACGTGATACGCCATCTTGGGTAAGGAAGATTCACCACGTTTCAAGATTCAGTAAAACATTGATGTTGAATAAAATTGAAATATATATTTATGACAACATCCTGTATGTGACAAACAGAGTCTTATTGCAGTCTTATTAGCTACAATAGAAACAAACTGAGGAAACTCCATTCCTGTAATAAGGAGAATGCTACTTCTCAATTACTCTTCCATAGTAGCAGGAGTAAGGCCTTGTCTACATAGAGAGAGGCTGTTATTCTTTTTTAATTAAAACCTGAGACTCTCATGCCATCACGTTTCCAGGAGCCGGGAACTGAACCCCCAAATATCACGAGACAATATAGTCATAGTTAGCGACCCTGTGCAAGCCACCCTGTGACCAGCAATATCAATGTCTTATTTGAAAGCTGCTGACATACTAATGTGAGTCTCATTTTGGGAGAATGTTTATTCTTTGCCTTCTTTATCGAAAGAAATTCGCTCTGGATCCTGCTCCCACTAAAGCTCTCAACTTAATTAGATGCAGGATAATTCAGTTTAAACAAGGGTAAATTAACTACTTACAGTGTCTGTTAACCATTACAAACCTGATGAGTGCATGTTGCTGGACACTCGTTAGGCAGCTGTATTAGACCCAAACCCTGTGGTCGCACATGCTCTATTGGCTTGGTGGGAGTGGGCAGAGTACAGATACTGTCTGTATGGCTACGGGCCTGTAAGTACACACCCCTCTAGTCACAGAGAGATGTAGTCCAATTGACAAGGTTCTGATGTTAGCTCAGTCTCTCCCATTTCTCCTGAGGAACTGCTGCATGTTTCCAGAGCCCACTAGGGCTATGTGCCATCTGGTTGACTGATTTCCTCTTCAGGAACTGCATAACAACTTAAGCAACCACATTGCACTCCGCAAAAGAGCTCCTAAGCCAGGGTTCAGCAACCACCAGCACTAGTGCCAGGAGTGGCATGCGAGCCAATTTTCATCGGCACACGAGGTAGGAGATCAGCCCCATCCCTCCTCCCCCCATGCAGGCAGGAGATTGCTCAAAGCCAGGCCACCTTTGGATTAACAAGAGACCAGTTAATGCCACCACCCACCAGCTAAAGGGTAAAGCTCTGCATCTTCATTTATTTATTAATGAAACTGTTGTAAGTAGGACCATTAGTGGCTTTAGAAAATATCACCAGCACTCATATCATACATAAAGGTCAAAAGGCCAAGTTTTGGCACTCCACCTCAGAAACATTGCTGACCCCTGTTCTAAGCACACACACTTAACCAAAGCACGAGAGATCTACGAATCCATGCAAAAATAATAAGTGTTACACTGAGAGGTAATTTTGATGTCATCAATCCCAAACCTCTTAGAGATGGGGTGTGAACATACCTCTCAAGGAATATAACTATTAGGGTGATTTAATGACAACTTAAGATAGAAGATAGAAGTAGGTTATGAATCTAGCCAGGAATTTTGGATTGAGTGGGCAAAGAGCTTTTACTGAGTTGTCTTTCTCTCTTACTCACGCACAAGCTGGAAACTCTGGGTATGTCTACACTGCACAGCTTTTAGCAGTAAGGCTGTCAACCCCACCTTGTTACTAAAAGTCTGCTCATATCTGGACAAAACAAACTGCATCTAAATGGACTGATGTTTTCTATTGCAAATAACAATATACAATATTTGGAGGTTGAATTTTTAAAAATCATTGGCAATTATAGTTAGTATCCAGATTATACTGCATGTTTTTTTGAAAGAATAACTTATCTATACAGTCCCAAGTATTGTACACGTAAAACTATTAGGAAACTGACCACAGAACACAGTATGTATCAGGTTAAGTATTAAATGAAAATTGAGCTCACTTCTTACTATATCTGAATTAATTAGCTCACATATGGAGATACACATCTCATAGAACTGGAAGGGGTCCCAGGAGGTCACTGAATCCAGTCTCCTTCCTTCTTGGCTGGACCAAGCACCATCCCATTTAAAAAAAACAACAACTGTTTGCCCCAGATCCCTAAATGGCCCAATCAAAGAATGGGCTGACAACCCTGGGTTTAGCAAGCTAATGCTCAAACCACTGAGCTATCTCTTACCTATCCATCCTCTCTCAGAATGCATTTTTGGCTTGCTATTAAACTGTGACCTGAAATCAACAATCTCTACAGCATGGACAGAAACCAAGAACAACATATTAAAAGTGCTACCCTCAACTATGTTTTTTGGCTACAACGCAAACATTCAGCGAGTGCTTGGATGTAAAAGCTAAGGAAGGTTACATGTAAGGAGTCAAATTATCTAAAAAAAATTAGAACAAGACTAAAGGAAAAAAACCTGTTCAGAATGCAAAGCATATATAAGATTTATGTAAATATAAAAAAAGGTTGGCACTGTTAGAGGCTTCTTCCTATGCTTTCCTGAAATGGAAATAATTCACTTGATTAACCGAATATAGTTTACATTTCAAAGAGCCACATGAGACTAAATGTGACATCGGCAATGATTTCTAAACCACAAAATGAGTGCATTCGAACTTTTTGCTTGTAATTAACATTGAAAAAGCACAATTTCATTTATTATTTACCTCTGAGATTTTTGTTTACAGACACTTTGAAGTAAAATAAGTTGGACTGCAGGGGTCTAAATCATAATAGCAACAAGGATTGCTGTAGACTAAAGGGATTATAGTAGTTGCAAAATACAGTCCTGGTGTATGTATTTAACTGTACTATTGTGAGTAATCCTCTGAGGGTCTCATGGCACATGATGGCATGTATGAACTTTTCCTTGCAACAAGCCCCGTTGCCATCTTTGTCCACATATCTATTCTGGAGAAACCATCACTGGATCTAACCAGGTTATTCACAGAATCATGGACACATTCTCATGTTCCTCAGCTAACATCATATATGCCATCACGTGCCAACAATGCCCACATACGGTATGTATAGGACAAACAGTAAACATGCTTCGACAAAGAATGAATGGACACAAAACAGACATCAAAAGACTCCTAACTCACACACCTGTCAGCCAGCACTTTAATAGAGTGGGCCATTCTGTTAATGACCTGAAAGTCTGTGTTCTACTGAAAAGGAACTTTTAACACCTGTTTGCAAACAGAGAGTGCAGAACTCTCTTTTATATTCAAATTTGACACATTAACACGTGGTTTGAACCAGGACAGCAATTACCTGGCCCATTGTAAGGACTCTTTTACATACTTTGCTTTATCTAACTCTTGACTTCCCCCCACTCCTATCGCCCCTCTGCTCTCTTACTTGCTCACCTTGATAATAATTTTTCTGATCTGTCAGCCTTGATTACTATTTTTGGTTCTCTGTGCCTGATTGCTCCTCCTCATAGAATATCCTGTGGATGGGCTAAAAGAGAGTTCCCACCCTGATTGTTTCAGCAGGCTGGAGATTGCTATGCTACAGAATAGGCCATGGGGATGGATCCCAAACACTGCAAACGTAGTAATTGTTACCAAGGCCAGGGTGTCACACTTTCTGCAACAATACCAATATCAGGGCAGACTACTGAGATGTTGAGAACAAACCTCAGATAGATTTTGAGTACTTTATCCATGAAAAGTCTTTGCTTAAAACGCTGCATCAGTGCAAGTGCACCAATGCAGCTGTACTGCAGTTGTGCTTTAATGAAGACTCTAAACTGATGCGGGGAGAACTCACCAGTTGGTTTAGTTAATCTGTCTCCTTGAGAAACAGTAACTCTGTTGGCGGGAGAAGCTGTCCAGCCAGCATACTACTGTCTACATCACAAATTAGATTAATATAATTGGTGCTCAGGGGCATGGATTTTTCACACGCCCAAGCAATATAATAATACTGATATAGATTTGCAGTGTAGACCAGATCTCAGATTTCACTAACCAAACACAAGTGTAAACTCTTCATGGGCTATACAACCTTAACGTGGAGCCACACGCCAGTCTCCTTCTGCATTCCAATCTAACTTGCTACCAAGGCAAGCTTGAGTCTGTGCTAGATGATTGTGTTACACCAAAGATCACAAAATATTCTAATTACTCCCAGTCCCAAAGGAACAGTCACTTACTTCGGGGCTATTTGCACCTTAGAACCCATACCAAAGACAATGCTTTTAGCCACACATATAGTAAAGTAACTGAGGATTTATTAAAGACAAACAGTTGCAGCCTTAGGTTTCAGATGTTGGTAGAGCAACTGTAATATGCCAGCTATGTAAGTCCCTTAGCACTAACCTTGGTTAATCCTGGTGATCTCTTGTTTATGTCTAAGAGTTTTTGCTCCCAGTGTGCCCATGAAGAGCGGGATGTGCAGAAGCACTCATATCATTAGCTTGGACACTAAAGAGATGGGGATAAAATCCTTGACCAGAAGGAATTACAGCAGTTTTGGTTTGGACTTTAAGTTGCAATCAACAAAGTCCCTGTTCTTTGAAGGCTTACAGTTGCCCAGTTGATGCAATAGGTCTTCTTGATGGGCTGAAGATAACCCCTTTGTGTGGATGAAAACTAGAATTTTGCTTGGAGTGTTTTTCTATCCTAACTGGATTTAATGTTTCAGAGCAAGTATGTTTACAATTACGGCATGAACATTTCAGTATTACTTTATAGCATGAGCTATATATATTATAAATGAAATGAGTGTGTGCAGCAACTTACAATCATTTCACAAAGTCTAAACACATTGTTACAAGTCTAATAACTACTTTGTCAATACTAGCACCAGCTGAGTCAGTCTGGTTTCCAGCTGTGTGGTTGATAGAGTTCACTCAAAGCTTAGAGATCTGATCTGCAGCATCACACAGGGACCGTGGGAGGTCAGGCCCACCTGTGCAGTAGCCCAGTGTCTCAGCACTGGCTGTTGTGTTCTTAGTGCTTTTGATACCTGGCAAGACAACATCAATGACATGCAACTCCAGGACCTCCAAATCTGAGAGGTTGCCATCTGCAACAGGGAGTTAACTATCTTTCCAGGAGAATCCCTGCATCACTAGTGGGCAACCATCACTCATCCTCCCATATTAATTCTGTTCCACCCTTCCCCGGCTCCCTTGCTCTCCAGATATCACTTCTTGAATGCATTGAGAATCCAGAGAAAGGGGGAATCATGCCGTAGAACTATCCCTGCAGAATGAAGACATCTTAACATTGAGGGCTGGCCTACACTAGAAAAGAAATTCGATCTAAGGGATCTTCATGAAAAATTAAGTTTTCAGTTGCACGCATACGTCCCCATTTTAAATAGTTTTAAATATAGGTTGAACCTCTGTAATCTGGTACTTTCTCACCCAGCAACATCCATAATCTGATATGATTTTAGTTAGCCAGACAACAGCTTACCATGGGTGTAGCGAAGTTTCCTGTGGTCCCATAAAGTTTGTTTCCAGCCACCAGTCTTGGTTGTCAGTGTTCCATGCTGTTGTTTAACTGTAATTTACCTTTAAATGTTTTCTAAGAGCCCAGTAAACAGTGGAAAAGTTGGTAATGTGTTAGACAATATTGACCTCCCTTGGTCTGGAGAATTCTCTCTTCTGGCACTGGTCTGGTCCCAAGGATGCCAGATGAGAGAGGTTCAACCTGTACTGCATTTTTTTTTAAATTGTTGTACCTGCAAGTTATTATCATCATTGACAAAGCTAATTTTTCAAGGGAATTAGTTCTTAGACTGGACTAATGACTTTTGCTGACTTGGAAAAGGAAAATATATGGTCAATTTAATAAGACAGTTGATCTTGGAAAAATAACTAACAGGTGTGACCAGACCAGCAGTTACATTTCCTGACATTTCGTTTTAGTCACATAATTGATCCATGTACCAAAAGTTTCAGAAGCAGCATTATTTTTTATATTCTTGCCCTTTCACAGCCAATAAAATAATACACAAATACCACTGTGGTTCTTGTGACATAAATTATTGTAGGTACATTTTAGGCAAAATTAGCATAAGGAGACCATGCACATGAATCATCTGAAAGTGTTTAACAGTTAATTCAACAAATCTCCTTGTGAATGTAAATACAGCAAAATAACTACCAAGAACCCTAACTGGATGCCTACCTTATGAAGGTCACGTGATCCAAATGCACTAGGCATACACATTTCATTTTGGCATTGTATAACCTAGAATCACTATCAGGCTTCTGGCAGGAAATAACATAATGCTGCATGACAAGATGTAAGTAATAATACAGTGAAAAGACACCGAGTCTTTCAGACACACACAGTGTTTTCAGGACAGATATCATCTGCCTCTTGTATCCAGTACAAACACAAGGGACTGAACTGAAACTGATACATGTGCTATCCAAAAATAAGCAGAATCTTCTCCTAGAATATGCTACACAATTTTGTGCAGATGGGTTGAAGAGGTTCAAAAAAGTGTCAATATTTGGAGAGATGAAATGGATCCTCTTGGAGGAGGAATTAACTTACACTCTCCTTGGGTGGAATGAAGAGGTCTGGGTTTATGTGACTCATAGGCTGTGTTTAGACTGTAACCGTAACTTGAAATAATTTATGCAATGTGCAGAATAGAAATTGCTTAAATTATTTTGAGGTACCTTATTTTGAATGTGGTGCCATCCAAACCGCAATGAAGTTTCAAGGTTTCCACCACTCCTCTCATGACAAAGGGTAGCGGAACCAGAATACTGCACTCGAAATAGTAATGCTATTTTGAGCTCAAGGAATAGCCATGGAACTTCTATTTCAGGATACACTTGTACCTCAAAGTAGCATCCATAATCTAAACATAAGCATAGAGTCTAAGGTCAGAAGAGACCAACAGATCATCTGGTCTGACTTCCTGTATATCACTGGTCATCAACATCAACACACTAAATCCAACAACCAAAACTACATTAAAATGTTACACCCCACAGGTGACAGAGTAAGAGAAACTGAAATGCACCAGTGACTGAAGCCCCTGCAACAGTAGGGAAATGTTCAATGAGATTATCCACATAATCCCAGCAAGTGACCTGCAGCCACTGAAGAGAAAGGGTGGGGAAAAACAAAGTCACTATTAATTTAATCAAGGGGAAAAGAAGCTTCCTAACCCTACTTGATAATGATCAGGGAGACCTGACCATGTGAACAAGAATCAGCCAGCCAAGCACTGGAGAGAGAAAACGGATAGTGCTACCTCAGACCTCTGGTCCTTCCTTTCCATTGTTCCGTCAGCAGCAGTTGTCCTCTGTGAAGCTTCAGAGGAGGCAAAAAAGTGTGTGTGTGTCTATATCTATATAGGAAGAGAATAAATTGGGAGGCAGAAGTCCTCCTGATCACTTTTTTTGGCTGGCTGAAACCCTGAAGCATGAGCCCTTAAGAACACAACCTCTGAATCAGAAATGAACAGCAGAGCTGCTCACTCCTACCCTGTATCATCACAAACAACCATATCATACATTCATAAATTTGTCAATCTTCGTCTTGAAGCTAATTAAGTTGATTTCCCTCCACCTGCCACAGCTCATAAGGGAAGGCTTTTGCAAAACCTCACCCCTCTGATGGTTAAAAACCTTCTCTGATTTTCAGCTGGAAGTTGTTCATGGCAAACTGAGACTCAAGTGATGGGTGTGCTTTGCGCTGGTTTTCTTCACAGGGCTAAATTTAACCAGAATAGAGAAGGCCTTGAGATTTCCCACTCCTCTGTAGGAAGAAACTGACAATATTCCACTTATGACATGAGCAGCATAATAACAGTTGTTCTTTACTTTGGGTGGAAATAGGTTCCAGGGTTTAAAAAACATGCAGTGTTTCTATCAATGCCCTTGCTATCTACTGTTTACTATTAATGGATCTGTGTATAGTCATCTGCTCGGGATGCTGATTTGCCTGGGGAGAATCCCTTAGTAGTGATTTTCTAAATCACCATGGGAGGTTTCTCCTTAGACAGGATTGTTTCCAAGAGTCATCTAGGATATTATTTGAGGGGCCTTAACCAACAAGCCTCCTGGAAAAGGCAGTTCTGAACTGAATCTAAATCCTATGTACTAGGAAAGGGAACTTCCAGAAAGTTACCTGTTTATAACATATGATGGTTGTGAGATTTAAGGATTTGGCCAACTTGGCCTGATTGCTCATAGGACATCCCAGGGCGGCTGTTGTTACATTTTTATATTGTCTGATTGTTCTATTCCTGAAACACTGCTTTTTTTCCCCTCACATCTAGTAAAAAGTTAGCTTTGTTTTTTCTTGAATTTAGGGTCTTGAAGTAACGTTTTGCATCATTTGAATGTTGGAGTGTTTCATTTGGAGGCTCTGGATGTAGTAAAATAATAATGTATGTCTTTGGTCCCCTATAGCACCCCATGGTACCACATGCTATGTAAGTTCTCGAGAGATAAGCTGCATCTACACTATGGGATAAATTTGAACTTAAGGCAGTTAGCTCAATATTACCACATGACAGTCCTCACTGTAAGTACCATTAGCTTGATTTAGGGAGCACTAATATTGAGGTTACAATATTGTTGGTACCTGATAGGTATAGCATCAAGCTTGAATTCAAAAGTTCAATTAAAGGCCAGTATGTAAGCACCACATCTTAAAATTGAATAGATTAGCCTCCAGAGGTGTCCCATATGTAACCCCCAATGCTCCTAACTGTTCTGTTCTGCCTGAGGCTCTCCAGGTGCACAGGAATTAGATAACAGGAAGGCCATGAATTTCAAATTGGGATCAAGAAGCCTGTGGCTGTGGGCTCATGTTTGTATGAGAGCCTGAGAAATGTCTTTCTTTGCTGTTAGTGCTGTGAGTACATCTACACATTACAAATAGCCCCTGCAGGGAATTCGTGGTTCTGTCTCTACACTTGGTATTTTTTCTGTACTATCTGGCACCAGCTGCTACCCCACCGTACCACATGGCAGCAAGGCTGTTGTGTGGGGTTGTGCTTGCATAAAAGGAGGAGAGACTTCTCAGTGGTTTACATTTGTGTGCAATTCCCCACCACCCACAGGCACCACACAGTTGTAGCCTTTTCTGTGCTCAGCCAGATCACGTGGGTAGCCCGTGACCCAATAAAAGGATGTGTCTGCCATTCAGTGCTGACCATGCTGCCAGGCAGCACCGTGTCCTGGCTTGTGCGCAGTTAGGGCTCTGGAGAAGATTTTCAAGGTCTTGCTGCCACTCAGGGGAAGTCTCCCCCCGTCACATCTAAGCTATATGGGGGGACTAATTCAACTGGCTCTCCACTGAACCTTTCCCCATGCCCCTAGCAATGTGGGGCTTGCCACCACAGGGGGGAAGTCTCCTTTGGTGGCTAAGATATTTAGCGGGACTACTTCAATTACTTTAACATTTCAACCAGCTCTGCTACTGCAGACCACGCCCACCAAAATATTTTGAAGGGTTTGCTGTCCATTGCAGAGAGTTGCTGATTTGATATTTCTGTTACAAAATGTCTTTCCTAACATTGCCTATCTTTCTTCATGTTTTGACCCCCCAAAAAACAGGGTGGACGGCAAGTTGAGATTCCTGTTTCTGTTGTAAATTCAGTGTATGAGATTTCACTGCCATCCCCCATGTTGGCAACGTCTGTGCAGTGAAGAGGGAAGACAAAGATCTTTTTTCCTAGATTTTTCTACCCTCTTTCTTCTAACCTTGCATCCCTTCATGCAGGGAAGAGTGGGCGGAGGGCCAGTTGAGAATACAGTCTGTCACTGTCTTATTTTCAGGGATCCGATGCAATCACAGGAGAGGGGATTTTCAGTGGAGGGCCAGTTGAGAGCACAGCCTGTGCACAGAAACCTTATAGTGCACTGGAAAGCCTAAGACCCACCCCTCAGCAACTCTCTTTTTCTTTCGTCTTTCCTATCATCTCCTTCTTCAAGCTTTTCAGGGTCCCTGTATTATTTTCAGGCATGGGATGCAATCATGGGAGGGGGGGACACTCAGCGGATGGCCAGTTGAGCTACAGAAGAAAGATTTCTGTAAACTTTTTTGCCATCTCTGTGGATGCCCTACTTTTCCTTCCTTCCCACAGGAAATATGGACATTTCCTCAGCACGGAAAGGCAATGAGGAAACAGTGGTTTGAGAGATGGAGCAGCGAAGTCAGGTGCATTTTTTTAATTTATTTTTTATAAATGTTTAGGTTCAGTTAGTTGCAGGGGGAGAATAAGGCCTTTTTTGAAAAAGCCAGTTTGCATGCCCTCATCCTATTTTAGATAAATGCCACGCTCATGGATGTCTCTAAAATAGCCTTCATTCCCACATTTCTGCAGCTTTTATTGTAAGAACCAGTAGCTCAGACAAATGATTAATGATGGAATTGAGGACCACCTGGCCTCAAATAATGACTCTGATTCTTTTCACAATATAAAACGTCAGTGCTCTCGGGTCATCTTATTGCATTCTCCTAAGCCTGGAAGAAGGGCCCTTATAACCAATCAGAAATAAAAAGATTAGACAGGAAGCGAAGCAATGCTGGATCTGATCAAATCTGAAACAGAAACAGCTAGAATCTACAAGAGAGAAACAATGGATTTAAGAAAGAACTGCAGAATGTACACACACAAATCAATTGAAGAAGGAAAGTGGATAAACGTTTAGTTTATTTAACTACAGGACAGCTATAGAGAAACCATATTCTTTCATGAGTGACAAAAGAAAAGCTCTCACAAAGATAATGGATAGGCCTGTTTCTTTCCTGCAGAAGGACTATTTTGCACTGCACTGCAGACAGAAAGCAGCCCTAGAGCTAACGTAGTTGTCCCTGGAGGATCATCCATTTATAAAGAGATCCTCCATTGGCGTATAGTAGGTGTAGTAGTTTTTGAGCTCTCCGAATGTGGCTGGGACTCCTATGGAAGCATTACCAGTCAGCATAAATTAGAGCAGCCCTGGAGTGACATCAGAGAGTAAGCCTAGCACACAAATGGAGCAGGAATATGACTTCCAGCTATGGCATCTAGGTTTCATGAGTGGCACTATGCAACATTTGGCCTAGGCTGAGCCAATATTTGTGAAGAGTTTGATTCCTATTGTTTGTTACAGCTTCACAGACAATTACTTATCTTACAGAAATCCCTTTACCAAAGCTTGATATTGGCTCCAGAGGGTCGCCTCCCAATGATATAGCTGTACTTCAATACATACAAGCAATCCACCTCTATCTTTGTGAAAAGTCCTCAACAATTTATCTTCCATTACATCAAACAGAGTAACAATTATTATAAGTAATTCATTATTCCTTTTATAGCTAAAGATTTCTCTTCACACACTAGTTAGAAAAATATATAAGTAGTTACGACTTTGCAAATTAAAGCAGATTAATTACTTTGTGTTCACAAAACACTTTGAAAAGATAAATTGCTACTGTGTGTATGTATTGTGACATGATATGGCCAGTGGAGAAACTTACAAGGGGAAAAACAGCTCCAAAGAAACAGAACCAGCCCTGGAAATCAGACAGAGAGGGAGCAAGAGAGGAAGGGGCTGCTATAAATCAGGGTCAGCTGATCCCAATTGAGGCTGCCAAGCACTTTTTAAAAATCTTCCCTCAGTAGAGAGAGGGGAAGAGGAGGCTGGAGAGCAGTGAGGAGAGTTAAACAGGCAAAGAGAAAGGTGAAGTGGGGTGCAGGAAAACAAGAGCAACATCAGAGACCATAGGGTAGGTGAGCAGCTCCCAAGTGTTTGGGACTCCCTGCCCCTGGTCATCTCAGGGCTCAGCTAAATTCTTGGTGGGACTGGATTCTCAGCCCACGCAAACCATGGGACTCCTATCCACTGTCCTTTGAGTCTTGGGACCAAAACCTGAACCCTGATGAAGGTAAGTAAGTAGCTCCCACACCATGGGACAGTGGACTGAGCAGAGGTCTGGGGCCCAGGACTGACAATGACTCTGCCACATGGGATTATATATATATATCTACATATCTATATAGATATATATATATATATATATATCAGAATTTTATCTTTTAAATGTTGACATATCAATATTCATTCTAAGCATTTGCCCCATTTTTGTCAGTTTAAATTTTGACAGTTTCAAAACAGTTTCAATGGGGGGGTCAGTATCACATGTCAAAATATAGAAAGTAAATGCTTTTAAATCAAACCCTAATAAGATCCAAAGCAGAATTTTTCTTGTGCCTATCTGTAATTTCTTATCAATGGAACTATTTGTTGATGGGTTTATGTGTACACAGTGAAATGAATATTTAGTGATTAAAAACTGAATCCTTCCAACCCAGTGTGTATTATCTACCAATTTTATAAGATACTCTCCTTCCTGTTACCAAGTCATTAAAGAAAATACTGACTAGTACAGGATTTTGGACTGAATCACTGTAGTATCCTCCAGTTTGACTGTGAATCCTTGATAACTATTCTTTGAGTAGGGTCTTTTAGCCAATTGTGAACCCACCTTATAATAATTACATCTAAAACAAATTTCCCTAGTTTGCTTATGAGAATATTATGTGGAATGTGCCAAAAGGTTTACTAAAACCAAGGTGTAATGGATGGGAGGGCTATTACCCCTCTTCTAGACATCCCAATATTCAGTTAACTAAATTGCCTGGGAAGGGTAAAACCCAGAGGCAGTGAGTCCTCTGCTGGCAAGCAGCCAGTTGAGCCACTGAGGAGAAGGGGATTTTTGAACTGAAGCAGTTATCTGCTGAAAGAGTCCTTTGTGTGGCTAGAGGAGAGCTCCAAAGATGGATCAAGTTGGACTCAGGCAAGGAAGTTGCTGTAATATCCATGCCTTGAGAGAAATGTGTCTTCCTGGGTTCTAAAAAGGGGGTTTTGCATTTGGGTGGTGGCAGCATATCTCCCAGGATCAGGGATCTGTAATCAGAGGCTGCAGGTTTTTTTAAGCATACACCTTTTGCGGTAGAGTACTTAAAACTTCTTGCAGGCCTCTATGTTTTGCATTCAACATGCCAGAATGGGGATCAGCCTTGATGCAGCTATCTTACATGTACTGCTATTCCCCATCCACTAGGCCAGTAACACTGTCAAAGAAGGAAATTAGGTTGGTTGGGCATGATTTGCCTTGACAAATCCCTGCTGGCTATTTCTTATAACCCTATTATCACCTTCCTACTGATTTGTGAGAAGTTCACTAATATTTTATATGATATATAAAATATAAAGAACTCCTCACCAATATTTCATAATTTCAGTAACAGTGTAAATAAAATATCTATCTATAGGTGAACTTCTCACCAACCTTCTCCCCCCACACATGCAGTAATACTATGGGCCACTCAGATTCTTTCAGACCACAAGGTGAATAATTATTTATTGATTAAGTTCAATGTTCTCTAACTACAGCAACAATTAATGAAACACAAATAAGCAATTAAATTTAACAAATGTGTTTCATTAACAGCAGGAGAAGAGTGGGTGGAAATAGCCTGACTGATTCCCTCATATTTGCCATTAAAGTTTAAAAAAACAAAAGAATGTGGCTTCCCAACCAGAGGGTTGTAAACACGTCCAAGAGGGTCTTGATCACTTGCCTCTTCTATGGCTAGATGCTGGGGCGTGGGGGGAATCCCAAATCTTTTGCTTTTGTCACTTGGGGTCGTGGTAAGGAAAATTCTGAGATCTATTGCAATAGCACTCATTCCCAGCAGTGAAATAAAAACTGCAGAAAATGCAGCAGCCACTATCAACATACTTGGATATGTGCTGGATTCTCCTACACTCGTCAGTCAGACTTGATGTCTTTTAATTTTTCTTCATCATCACATTTTTTTAAATCTTATGTTGTAGCTTGTCTCTGGACTGTCTACAGTTTGTTCACTTCTTTCTTAAAGTGTGAAGCCCAGAACTGGACATAGTGCTCCAGCTGAGGCCTCATAAGTGCCAAGTAGGGCATGACATTTACTTCCCGTGTCTTACATACCACACTTCTCTGAATACACTCCAGAATGCAATACAATCCAGAATAATTCATGGGTGTTGGTACAAAGGGTGCAGGGAAACATAGCTGCCACTGTCCTTGGCTTGAAGAGGTTTCTGTTATACACAGAGTTTACAGTTTAATTCAATGGCTCCCACTACCCCCAGCATAAAAATTGCTCCAGCACTCCTTGAAAGTTATTAGCTCTTTTTGCACTTCATTACCTTGTATCACAGTCAAATTGTGATCCATGTTAACGCTCAGAGATCACTTTCAGTAACAGTACTGTTTAATATGTGATTCTCCACTTTATAATTAGACATTTGATTTTTTTTCTTACTAACTTTGCCTGTGCTTTCACTGAATTTCACGTTGCTGACATCAAACTAATTCTCCCTTTGTCAAGGTCATTTTGTACTCTAATCCCATCCTCCAAAATATTTGAAATCTCTCCCAGTTTGGTTTCATGCAAAAAATTTATAGGCGTACTCCCTGCTCCATTCTTCAAGTCATTAGTGAAAATAATGACAAGTACTCCACCCAGGACTGACTTCTGTAAGGACCTCACTAAATATGTTGTCCCAGTTTGTACTCAGAGTAGTTATCAGTGATTTGCTGTCAGTCTTTCAGCTAGTTGTGCACCCAACTTAGATGCTAGACTTTATTTCCATAGCTTGCTTGTAAGAATGTCATGTGGGACTGTGTCAACAGCTTTACTAAATCAAGATATACCACATCTATGCCTTTGCCTCCTTCCATTAGTCCAGAACCCCTTTCAAAGAAGGAAAGTAGATTACAAATCCATGCTGGCTATTCCTTATAACCATATTATCCTCTGGGCACTTTCAATTTGGTTGATCAATAATTTGTTCCAGTATTTTCCTAGATACCTAGGTTAGACTGATTGTTCTATAATTTTTGGAGTCCTTTTGTATACATAGTTCCATTATTTTCCAGTCCTCTAGGACCTTATCCATTCTTCATGTGTTCACTGTGATACCATCTAATGCTTCTGAGATTGCTTCAATTAGTACCTCAAGTACTCAAGGGCTGTGTTTACACTAGGAACTAACTTCAAAGTTAAGTTTGAAGTTTGGCACTACTTCAAAGTAGCCAGCAGAGAGTCTACATATATTCAAAGTCCTTACTCCAGTCCCAGGAAAGGAGTAGTGCCCTACTTCAAAGTTTAACTTCGAAGTAGGGTGTGTATAGATGTTCAACTTTGAAGTTGCTTACTTCAAAGTTGTACTTCAAAATAAGCAACTTCAAAGTTATTTTTGTAGTGTAGACACAGCCCGGGACAAATTTCATTAGGCGCTGCAGACTTGGATGCCTCTAAATTATCTAACTGTTCTTTAGCCTGTTCTTTCCCTTCAGCTTGTGTTCTTTCCTCCTTGTGGTTAACATTAATTGTGTTAAGTATCTGGCACAATTATTTTTTTTAAATGAAGACTGAATCATAATAGTCATTGAACCCCTCAGGCTTATTAATGTAATCAGTTATTAGCTCTCCTTCCTGCTGAGTGGAGGGTCTTGCCTCTGAGGATAGAACAAGAGGCAATGGACTTAAATTGTAGCAGGGGAGGTTCAGGTTGGACATTAGGAAAAAGTTC
Source organism: Carettochelys insculpta (assembly GCF_033958435.1). Lineage (NCBI taxonomy): Eukaryota > Metazoa > Chordata > Testudines > Carettochelyidae > Carettochelys > Carettochelys insculpta. The sequence goes on from NC_134139.1 coordinate 98,082,577, forward strand.
CGAACTGTCAGGGTGATCAAACACTGGAACGAATTGCCAAGGGAGGTGGTAGAATCTCCATCACTGGAGATATTTAAGAAGAGGTTAGATAGATGGCTTTCAGGGATGGTCTAGAAGGTGCTTGGTCCTGCCGTGGGGGCAGGGGGCTGGACTCGATGGCCTCTTGAGGTCCCTTCCAGTCCTACTCTTCTATGATTCTATGAGGGTCAACATGTTCCTTCAACTTTTTCTTGCTCCTAATGTACAGAATTGCTTCTTATTGCCTTTTAAGTCCCTTGCTAGATGCAACACTTATTGTACCTTAGCATTTCTGATTTTGTCCCTGGATGCTTGTGCTATTCTTTTGAAGTCCTCCTTAGCTATTTGTCCATATTTCAACTTTTGTAGAATTTGGTCATTAAAGAGCTTCTGATGGAGCATATTGACCTCTCATTATTCCTCTTATCTTTTCTTCACAATAGGATAGTTTACAATTATTCCTTTAATATTGTCTACTTGAGAAAATGCCTCCTCTCTTAAACTGTTCTATCCCTTATATTTTCTTCCTAAGGTACTTTACCTACCAGTTCTCCAAGTGTGTTAATATCTATTTTTAATTCATTCTACTTATTTTGTGGCTCTCATACCTTTCTTTCTTTAGATTCATGAAATGTGTCATTCAATGACCACTTTCATCCAGTCACAATATCTTCATTCATTAGAAGAGAGACAAATAGATGTGACAAGGACATCATATCTTCAAGAAATAAATTTATTCTGCATTGCCTGGGTGAGAGCATATCAATATTCCTATTACATAAGGTGACAGCCATAGCAGCATATATACAGTGCTTCTAGATTAGTCCTTTGCTTAAGTCCACTTGAAAAACTTGCATAAATTATGTTTTCTATGTTCAACTTCCATGAATATTTACAAACATCTACCCTGTACTCTAGCAATATACTTGCATTAAATAATTCCTGCAAAACTGCTGAATCAAGAAAAAAGGCACCTACTATGCTTTCAAATTTTCATTTTCCTCCCATAATGTTTACTTTATTTAGCATGTGCTGTCAGACAAATTTTATCATTCTGGGTACAAAGTGATATCATAATTAGTGATACTATGAGAATGATATAGATGAATCTTTCCATCCTGCTTATTGTTTTCTTTAGTTGCATGAGCCTTTGTTTATGTTATGATAAGAACAAATTTAGTGTAAAATCTAAATGAAGTGGAAAACACAAACACTGGAAAACATTCCATTATGGATCTGTTATATGCTCTCACTCTTGAATATACACATAGCAGAACCTGTGGTTAGCTGCTGTCTGAGTTCATTGTTGAAACTAATCTTCCTGTACAACATTCCCTCAAACTTTAGTACACACTTAATCTCTCAGTCACTGATTCTAGTGACTTGGATATAACCAGAAAACTGTACTAAACTCAATGTTATTCTTTGTCAAAATATGAGACCTACAATAATTGATTACCATGGGATTTCAAGTATTTAACCTTCCATTGTTGCAGCTCACCTCTAGTAGAATTCATGCCATATTAACAGTGTCAGTGCTGTTTTTAACCTTTAAAAGCCTACTACAACATTAGCAGACAGACCTGTGTGCTACTTTCTTTTCTTGAAATATTTTTCAGTCAACAAAAAAAGTTCTGGAAGGAAAAACCCTGGCTACTAGGTTACTGATAATGTGGGAGAAAAGACCCTTCTCACTTTTCTTTCTACCAATCTCTCCACCCACCCCCCAGCTAAACATGCCTCTTCCTTTCTCTTTCCTCTCCATTAGGAAAACTAAAGTATCTGGCATACAGACATCATGATAAATGCCTACTGCGTGGTAATGGTTCTCAGAGGACAACTAGGACAAGGATACAACCACCCAGAGAACGTGACATAGGTCAATAAGAGGCATAGATAAAAAGAGGCTATACAAGGAGAACAAAAGATGAAATAATGAAAGGCAAGACCAAGAATATATAGATAAAGTCAATATTAATAGCTAAATACTCAGAAATCTGCATATTTTAAAGCAATCCTTAAGGTACAATTTTGTGTTTGCTTGCTCTCCAAGATGTGAAACCACAGAGTAGTCTGACCAGGAAGTCCAGCCTATGCAGAAAAATGGGAGCATGAAGTACCCAACCTACTTCTGCCATTAGGAAACATGACAGCATTTCCAAAGTTTGGGGTTTTTGCTGAAAATTTTCAGTATTCATATTTCCACCCAAGCATCCTAATTATGCATAGAAAATTTAAACAAAAACTGACTTTTTTTCTTTGTTTACCTCTATATTTTATTCAGTGGAAAAAACTGACCAGCTTGTGTCAAGAATATACTGTCTTTCCTCGCAATAGAAATCATAGCAACTTTATATTAAATCATAGTAAATATCTGGTTTTAAAAGCAACATTGAAAGTTAATCTAACAATTAAAATAACATGGTAGGCACTAATTATATTGTGAAGACTACTTTAGTTTGTTTTTTTCCAGTAGAAGATTAAAATAAGGACATTCTGGGTCATTATGTGCTTTTATAAAGATTACCACATTAAGCTTCCAGTTCTGATTCCAAATGCACATAAGCAGAGCCCACAAAAGAGAAGAACATAATCATGTGAAGAACTAAAGTAATCCAACACTGAAAACTGAAATTTAACTCACATGCTATTGTCCTCTGAATGATGGTTTCAGACAGATGTTCTTGTTCAGTGTTACAGTAGTCAAATATTCATCGCTGGAGTTGTGTGTTTGACTTACATCTCATCTATTCACAAAATGCTACAATGGCACAACTTCAGCTATAGACATTGCCTCTGCCAACAGGAGGGGCTTCCCCCATTGGGGTAGGTAATCAGTTTGTTTGAGAGATGGTAGCTAGGTGAATAGAAAATTTCTTCCATTGACTTATTGCTGCCTACACAAGGACTTAGGTCAGCTTAACAACACCAAACAGACATGCGTAAAGTTCACTCCCCTGACTAACAAAACAAAAAGCAGTCCAGTAGTACTTTAAAGACTAACAAAATAATTTATTAGGTGATGAGCTTTCGTGGGACAGACCCACTTCTTCAATCAGAGCCATACCAGAAGAGACTCAATATTTAAGGCTCAGAGAACCAAAAATAGTGATCAAGGTTGACAAATCAGGAAAATATTATCAAGGTGAGCAAATCAGAGAGTAGAGGGGTAGAAGGTGTGGGAGGGAGTCAAGAATTAGATTAAGCCAAGTATGCAAAAGAGCCCCTATAATAACCTAGAAAATTCCCATCCTGGTTCAAACCATGTGTTAATGTGCCAAATTTGAATATAAAAGAAAGTTCAGCAGTCTCTCTTTCCAATCTGTTGTGAAAATTTCTCTTCAGTAAGACACAAACCTTCAGGTCATTAATAGAATGGCCCACTCCATTCAAGCGCTGACTGACCAGTTTGTGGATCAGGAGTGTTTTTATGTCTGTTTTTGTGCCCCTTAATTCTTTGTCTTACTGAAGAAGTGGTCTGAAGAAGTGGGTCTGTCCCACGAAAGCTCACCTAATAAACCATTTTGCTAGTCTTTAAAGTGCTACTTGACTGCTTTTTGTTTTAACTTTCAGAGAACTGTGAGATCAATTTAATTGCAAATTGCATCACTGAGGAGCATTCTGTTTATCTATTATGCTGTTTGAGGAATCTTAGTACCCTAATCCAATAGATACGGTATGAATGCTGGGACCTTGTGAAGTCAATTGGAGTCTTTCAATTGACTTTTATGAGCATTGTACCAGGCCCAATATCTGTCACCTATGCCTGGTCTGGATAATTTTATTCACATTAAATATGAACTTGCATCTTATCCATTTAAGCTATCAATATTTCTAAAGTGCTTATCACAGCATCACTCCACAGATTTCATCGGCAGTTTTGCATACATAAAGAATTCAGGATTAGGGCCCTAATAAAGTCACTATAATTCCTCAACAGTCATTAGCATGCTACATGTATTCTTTATGATCAGTTGTTTAAAAACGTGCACAAGAGAGCATAAACAAATGAAAATCGCTCAGAGGCCACAGTATGATTGACTTTGCAATGAAATGAAAGGCATGTCACACTGCGTTTTTGACTGAGGCAAGCCATGCAGCCAGTGGCAAGTCACAGATGGAAAGACAGTTTGTACTACACAGTACTCTTCACTTCACTAAAAGGCTTCCCACATGTCACAAAATACAGTAAATACCTAGTGGCTTTGTATGTTGCATTATTAGGCTACATGTTATCTGTAGTTACAACAGTCATCAATGGATAAGGAAAAATGAGAGCACATATTAAATTGCATGTGCTGTGTTGCCTTCTCATGTGCATGTTGAGTGGCCTGCTTGGAGACTGAAATTTCAGGCAAAGATAGTTTTATATGGTAAATAAAAGAAATGCCAGTTACTAGGAAAGCCATCTCTGGATTTCTGCTTATGCATTATTTGTCTGCTATGTGTCTCATTCTGGATTTCTAGCAAGGACAGAGTTCTTCAACAAGCTCTTCAGAGGACAATCCTATGCCTGCATGGAATTTTGTTTACTTCACTGAAGCCCTATGTTGATATAGAGTCCACTTGGAGCTATTTTCAGGATCTAGACAGAATTTGGGTCACATTTGCCACTGACATCAGTGGTTGCAACTCTACTGAAGTCTATGGAATTTCTCCCACTTTTTAACAGCCAGTTTGGGCCCTAGATTTATATAGTTTTGTGTGTGTGTGTGTGTGTGTGTGTGTGTGTGTGTTAATCCATCTTGGATGTACATATTTCTGGAAGTTTACTTTATTTTTTTAAATATTAAGTTAATTTTAGTGTTTGACATATCCACAAAGTGAAAGGCTCTATTTCTCCATGGGACAGATAGAAGACTGTTGATGGCTGTGCAAACTTCCCCATTCTGCTCTAACAATGTGCTACAACCCTGACATGAAGGGATCACCCCTAGAGGAGAGAAGATACTGTAGTTAAGTGTCCATGTACAGTCAGTTGCTGCCCCTTCTGCTGAGACTGGCAGGAAGGATGTTAATTAGTGCCATCTGTGATGATGGTTTTTGTGTTGTGAGCACCTGTCAACTAGAAGATATTGCCTGAGGCCATAACTCATTTTTCACTCACCAGTCAGCATGAGAAATGACTTTATATCACTGATGCCCTAGTCTGTATTTGACTCAATGATCTAGATGGGAACATGCTTATATTCCGTTAAAGCTGTCAATCCCCAGAGCCTCGCAGTCTCCTAATATACGTATCTTAATGGATGTTACCATATGTAGACAGATAGCTAAACTTTCCATAGCCATAGTTTTTTTCTGACTAAGTAAACAAGACAAGATTGCCTTAATATTAAGAACTCTATGTTCAAAACAACATTTTAAAGACATTTTCATATAGCTTGTTTAGAAACCCCAGTTCTTTTGAATTGTTCTAAAAACAATTTTTATTACCACAGAAAATCTGCTGTAGCATACTGGGGCTGTGGGATGTATAAATCAAAAAGCAGGAGGATAACAGAGAAAAATAGAAGCAACTGGCATAAATGAAGCCAGTGTGCCAACTCATAAATGTGAAACCTAGGAGTATTGTTGAAATGGCAGGTGTGGACATTAGCTGATTCTTTTGAGCTGATATAACCCATGAGGCTGCCACTTGAGCAGTTGAAAAGGTTTGGTTCTTTGTGAATTTATTAACACTAGAAAATCAAATATCTTCAAGAAAGAAGTTTTCCTGAATAACTTCTCTACCATATTTGTCACAAGCAAGATTTTTTGTCAACATCAAACAATGCAAATTATTTTCTCACCACTTTCTTATAAATATAGTTGATGTGGCCAACGCAGAGAAAATTCCAGTCACCACTTATTTTTTCCATTTGTCTCTGTCCTTATGCTAAATTTGGTTTTGATAAAATATACATTGAATTTCTCTGCTTCTCTATCATAACACCAGGCTTCTGAGATCCCATATGGGGTGGGTCCACACTAACCAGCTACTTCGAAGTAGCTGGCACAATGTCGAAATAGCACGCGCTGTGTATACACACGCTGTGCACTATTTCAACGTTGCAATCGACGTTAGGCGGCGAGATGTCGAAATTGCTATTCCTATCTGAAGATGGGAATAGCGCCCTACTTTGACATTCAATGTCGAAGTAAGGCATGTGTAGACGATCCGCGTCCTCCTACATCGAAATAGTGGAGTCCTCCAGGGTGGCCATCAGCTGAGGGGTTGAGAGACGCTCTGTTCAGCCCCTGCAGGGTCTATGGTCGCTGCGTGTAGCAGCCCTTAGCCCAGGGCTTCTGGCTGCTGCTGCAGCTGGGGGTCCATGCTGTGTGCATGGGGTCTGCAACCGGTTGTCGGTTTTGTGGACCTCGTGCTGCAGGCTGTGTGTGTCTGGGAGAGGCCCTTTAAGGGAGTGGCTTGCTCTAGCCCCAGAAGAGCTAGTCCAGCCTGTGACCCCATCCGCAGGCTTTGCTGGTCCCTTATTTTGACAGAGAGTGCTTGTGTGTGTGGCTGCTCTGCATTTCCTTCTGGGGGTGCTCTTTTCGACATTCCCCGTTGCTACTTCGACGTTGAACATTGAGGGCACCAGCCCCGGACAATATGTAGACGATACATGCTGAAGTAGCCTATTTTGATGTTCTTACTTTGAAATAGGCTACTTTGACGTAGTGTGCTAGTGTAGACATAGCCATGATGTTTAATAAGGCTGGTTGGATAATGAAGCAATAACTTGGTGAATATATTTGTGAATAAACATTTCCAATACAAATCACTACTCTATTCATTATTTGTCAATGTTCTTATGACCACTGAAGTGTATTATGAAAATGTGAATTCTCAAAATTCACTTAATTAATTCAATTAATTACAAATCCATAATTCTCATGTTAAGAAAGTGCCACTCTTCTAAACATACCATACGATCAGTTACACTGTGAAATGTTAATAAATACATCCAGGGAACAGTCTGAGAGCAACCAACATTCTGAAAATTATTAATCCAAACTGTTTGGCGAATATTTAAAATGCAGGACTAAATTCTCCACTACTGCCAACGGCTGCAACATCACTGGAACTGTGCCAGTTAGCACAAGTAAAACAGCTGGCCCTATGGGTATATACACAGAAAGCAAGAATAGTTTCTGAATAATTTTTGAGCAACACAGTGTTTACCATATGTTTATATTTTTGGTATAACAAATTCCATTGTCCCTTTCCACTATATCCTGCCCTTGTGCATTCAATGGAAATTAAGTTTCTTGTCATGACATATAAAGATCTAAAGGGATTTCTTGACCCATTACCCCAAACAGTGCAATATCTTTGAATAAAAAGCTATTTTTAGCTAAGGGCTATTCATACCCCTGGAGGCCATACAGAAGTTTTTCCAGGGGGTATATAAAAAGCACTGGGGAAGTCAGTAGAAACTAAACTTGCATACAGACAACGACTTGCTTATCCTGCTGTGCATATTATGTACTGTAATGTACTTGCAAATTATTTTATAATCACATGGTAACAATGAGGAAGTAAGCAATTTTCCAGTAGTTGTTTCCTCTGACACTTGTATTGTTATGCCTGATTTTGTGAGCAAGTATATGCGGTGAATCTTGGGGGTTCATAAGACGAATTAGACTCCTGAAAGAGGTGCAATACTTCGGAAATCTAGAAAGCCACTGTTCTAACCATTGCAAACTATAAATGATGAGTTCTCTACTCTCAATTTTATTATACATTATTTCCAAAAGAATGTTTCCCTTTGAAATGTTCAAGGCCATACAGCTTTCATCAGCTAGTAAGTGGTTACATGCTTGAGTATTTTGTGAATCACTACTGTGGAGAATATGGGACAAATTATGGCCACAAAACAAAACACAGAAATGAAGCTAAAAGCCCACATCCTCTTTGAACTAAAAACACCTTTATAATCATAACCAAATACTTCACTAGTAAATTTTGAGCCTTATCCATAGACTATAAAGCTGAAAGGACCACTGTGGTATTCTAGCTTGAACTTCTGTATAACCCTGACTGAATTCCTGTTCGAACTATAGCTTATTTTAGAAGAGTGGTTTTCAAATTTTTCAATTGTCCCTTAAAAAATTTTGAAGAAAGGAGCGGACTCTCCAACTTTGGAAATCTTAACATAGTCAATGTTGAAAGTTTAAGTTGAAAACCACTGTTTAGAATGGTTCAATGAAGAATCCACCACAATCCTTGAAAGTTGTTCTAATAATTAGCCTCATGCTTAAATATGCATGCCTTATTTCCTGTCTAAATTTGTCAAACTTCAGCTTTTACCCATTGCATCTTATACTTGTTTTACCATTAGCCTGAAGAGCCCTTTATGACCAACTTTCTTCTCCCTATGCAGGTACCTAAAGACTATTTTTATCATGCTATTCCTTAACCTGCTTTTGTTGAGCTCAGTGAGTTTCTGACTTTCAGTCATGTTTTCCAGCTCTTTTTTTTTCTTCACTGAACCACATCCAATGTACCCAACATTCTTCTTCTCCTGTGGATACTTAGTATTAAGCGTATACTTCAGTGTATTTCTGAACAGAAAGGCTATTCTGAATCAGCCATAAAAAATAAGAGGGTGCATGGGCTCTTTGAAGGTTCTTTGAAAAAACATAGCCTAGAAACTATCTTGCAGCTATGGCCATGCAAATTTGCCTATGCAGGTGTGCTGACAATAATGCACTGTCCTGGTGCAACTGTGTTTGAGAGACATAAACAAGCAAAATTACTTGCCTTTTTCTTGACTGGCTAACTTTGTGTGATGTCAGTTTTAATACAAATTATTTTTTCAGTGTGATTAGATACCCTTAGTTGTAACACTTTATTTTAAAAGTGTATATTTACACAGCAGCCTTATTTTGAAATAAGCTATTCCAGAATATCTTATTTTGAAATAACATTGCTATACACAAAAATACATTTCAAAATAGCCCTTAGCTATCCAAAATACAGTGTCTACACACTATAGAGCCTATTTCGAAAAAGAGCCATTGGACGCACTACGGCTTATTTCAAAATAGGCTCTATTTCTTGACAGCAGCTATTTCAAAATAGGCACTATACCTCATAGAATGAGGTTTACCCATTTCAAAACACGCCAACTACTATTTCAAAATTATTTTGAAATAGTGGTTGCATTGTGTAGATGCTAGGATAGTTATTCCAAAATAATGGCTGTTATTGCAAAATTAACTTTGCTGTGTAGACCTAACATTATAGTAATTTATCTATTCCTGAAAACCATGTTGCAAAAGACAGATGTTCCATATCTTCAAGAGATCTGTCTCCTATGAATGTGTAAGGACTTCATGCAGACAAATGCCTTTATCACTAACAGCAGGAGCATGAGCCCTGTACTCTGATGGAGAATAAAACTCAATGTTCAATCAATAGAATAATATGGTCTCATGGACTATCAAAAAAGACAATCTACTACAACCTGGATCATTTTTCCCGTCATCATTGTCACTGTATACTAGATGTGACAAAATAAGTAGAGATCACTGTATATAGTCAACAAATGTCTGTCATGTGGCATTTATTTATGATCATTATTAAAAGAAAATAATACATATGTAGTGATATTGTTTGTATGCATCTGACCTGTTCTGGAAAGCCATCATGCCTGAAGGTGACACTGCAGAGAATAGGAATTGCAGTGGAAGAGCTGGATGGCTTAGAGTGTCAGAGAAAGACTGTGGAGACTTTAATTTCTAGGTTACCTGTCTGAATCCAAACTAGGTCAGTACTGCCTGAAGTACCCCACTCTCTGACAGCTGCTTTGTGATTATGCCAGATTAATTGATTATTTCAGTTCATTTTTTGTGGCGAGGTGGCCACAATGATCTGAGGTGTTAGATGCCAAAGACTGATTTGTCATGGGAAGTAAATGGCTGTCCAACTCCCAGGGTTGGTACACACAGATCTGACGGTCTTTGGAAAAGCAAGATGCTGATGCTGCCTGAGCATTTAGTAAGAAATGTGTACACTTTTTCCATCCTATGCAAAGGGTGGTTCCCAATCACAACCCACAGTCTGCCCCAACCATGGTGTGCACAGGGCTTGCATATGCAGTACATACTTCAAGGATGGCATAGATCTAGTGTTGCTCTCTGAATTGATATAGAGGAGGATGGAAACGTGGTTCCGAACATTATTTACCCCTTCATTACCAGAGGAAGCACATATGGAGAAGCCCCTATTCACAGGTACTTGCACTGAGAGTGGCCCTAGTACTGGCTAGGCAAAAAAGGAAAGTGCTTTGCATGTCACAGGCACTGGAAAAGAAGAGACAGAAGAGCTCTCACAGTCTTGATCTCAGTTCATGAGTAGGATTTTAGAGAATTAAAAGCAACACTGTTCCTGATCAGTAATTTCACCTTAAAAACACAGGGAGGGGCAGGGAGGAATGTTCATACATTGGTATTCTATAGTTCTTCTGGAAAGGAACTCAGCAAGTATGTACTAATGCTACTAAATATAATTTGTCTGTAAATCCAATTAAGTTACAATCTCTAGAAGTGTTGTGTGTGTCTTCGTATATGTGAAAGACAGTGAGCAAGAGCAAGACTAATGAAAACTGAGTAATGTGAAAAATGATATCTTGATACTGGAGAAGAATTTATTGCATTGTGAAGCCGAATTAGTTAAATATTTTCAAAAGTATCACCCTTGATATCAGAAAAATATCCTGCAGGAACCATTCTTTGTCAGTTAATTAGGTGTTTTTAAGATGAATAGCTAATTAAAAGTTCTTGCATGTAATGAATGAGATTGCAACCATGAAAAGCCTACATCATTACTTTAAAAAAAAATACCAACTATGATAATCTGTTCTCTTTCCCAAGAGGGAAGAAAACTCCCATTAATGTTAATGGGAATTGCATATGCATATGGAAGTAGAATAGATCCCTGAAGGGCAGTCCACAAATGGTGTAAACAGACATAGTTCCACTGAAGTCAATGGAGCTATGACAAGTTCCACCAGATGAGAAGCTGTGCCTTACTATGTATTTTCACTCTGATCTGTCACAAAATATAATCATATATACCAGTATTCAAGAATTTTAGAATCGCAGGTTCTATCCTGTACATCAGGCTTTTTTATTTTTTTTCATCTGTGGCAGGCCACAAAATTAATTGTAACTGTCAGGTCATTGTTCTCTGCTCTAACATTTTTGAAAACTGCAGCACTTTCGTGTTTCATGTGTCTAGGATTAATCCAATTCACCTTTGAATGTGACATTTGCAAGTCTTTTTGATATTTTTTTTCTTGCATGATGGTAATATATGTTTTCAACAATTTACATGTGGTCAGATATTTGAGCACGAAGTTGCATATTTAGTTCCTTAATTTAAAGGGAATCATAAATCAGATTTACACCTGGATTTACTTGAATAAGTATATTAACTTATGTATTGTGATTAACAGAAAGAGGTTTCCTGTGTACTAAATTACCAACTATATTTAGCAGTATGAGTGGACTGTAGAAATGTCACAATGTTTGAAAGGGCTTTACTTTTCTATAATTTAGCTGCTAATATAAATTTGGCTGTAGTTGAAGGAAACAATGGTCTAGTAATAAACCAATGATTCCAGTTTTAGATAGTGTGATCTTACAATTCCTTCACTTACTAGTTTAAAGTTAACTAAATGCATTGAATACAAATGGTCTCTATATAGTAGTATTTTTTTTTATTTCCACTCATATACTAGTAATACTTTAGTGAAAATTAGAACTACATACCTGTCAAATAGCACTGACCTCTATACACTTCCTTCATTAGGAAACATTTCTCTAAAAGATTAGAGCAGTGTCTTCAGGAATCAGTCCTCTGTGTATAGTCCCAGAAATTAATTTATACTACTAATACAAAACAGACATCATGCCCAATTCTTGAGCACTTGTTCAATTTTGACTCAGTTCTTACCCAGGCAAAGCTCTCACTGATATCAGTGACTCCCTCTGCCTGAATAAAAACTAAACAACAAGATTTGTCTGATAGAAAATCTGTACACTTCATTCCAGACCTGTCCCTCTCTCTTCAAGAATGATTTACACCATTAACTTCAGCTCTAAATTCTCATATCAACCACCTTAATTAGAAGTGAGTGACCAGTCTAAACTGGAAGAAAAAGGAATCCTTCTGTGCATGAGAAGTAAAGGGACAGGCTCAAATCTAAAAATCTTGGGTGTGTCTAGTTTTGCTAGTGCTTTTCTTCTGATATTAAATGAGGTTTTACTAAGCCATGTCCAATCTGCAAGTTGGGAAACTGCTTAACAGTTGGTTCAAAACTAACTTCCGTGGCTGAAGTTCAGATCCCACGGTGGCAGAGGGGGCATGAGGGTGGAGGTTGAATGGAAGACATTGATTTCCTTTTATTTTTCCCAAGCAAGCTAGGTTATTAACTTAAAAAAAATAGCTGTTGGCATCCCTGGGTTGGTGTTGACTTGCCCAGGTAAACAATGCAAATAAACAGGTTACAACTGTCTAAGAGTTCGAATTTAGAGTCAGGCACTGGGTGTCCCCTTAGTGGAAAACACTCTTTTACATTAGTCAGTTAGATGGTCACCAATAGGGACCTAGGAGAAAGAGAACCACGTAAATGACAATCCTATGTAGCACGCCATGCAGTAGCATTACAGCCTGCCACCAGAAGTTCATGGCTAGCTCCCTGGGTATGGGCTAACAGAGGTGGGAAGAAAAAAATTAATTAGCCTGATTCTAAGTGCATTGCTTTTCCATACTTACCTTCTGTGTGGACTGCAGAGACGTAGGTCCAATTGTAGCGTTTGACTATGTCGAGCATGGCCCTGGCTTGCAGAGTGTCAGAAGGGACCACCCTTAAGAAGTATTTGTATAAAGTTTTGTCACTCAGGTCAATGCTCGTTGCAGAATAAGCTATCTGAGGAATGTCGAAGAGCTGGAGAAGGTTTTGAACTTGGATAGCAACTGAGCTGGAGCCTGGGCCAATCACCCCAGCAATGGGTTTTTTGATCCTGCTCTGATGTTGGGATAAAGAGTCAGGCACACATCGACTGAGTGCATCTTTGTCATCTCTTATGGAGATCAGGGAGTCCCTTATAAACTCAATGCTCTGCTCCAGTGCTACTGACGAGTGCCAGCAAGAATCTCTGATTTCACTGCCCAGTGTGATGTTGGGCAGCAGGACTGGGTCTGAGTTAATCTTATCCAAAGTATGGAACATGGCTTCTACCCTCTGGATGCCATATTGCTCTCTGATCTCTCCACACTTCCTCTCTGGCACTTTCTCAGCCGGTGGTTGGTGATGGACTGAGAAAAGGGCACCTATAATGACATCCCCATCCATTCTGGCTACTGATCGTTGTGAAGAAGCTCCCGAGAGCAGCATCTTCCTGCCAGTGTTTTTGGGGAGTAGATCCATCTCCAGGAAGATAGCAGGGAAAAAGACCAGCACCACTCCAATCATTTTGTTACAAGATGTCATCCAAATGCAGGTTACAATTTTCATGGGCTCCTCCTGTCTGCACATTGTTGAAGGACATGAAGGAAAGACCAGTCCCTGTCACATCTCAAGTGGCTCCACGTCCCATTATTGCATAGCCTTATGCAAATGGCTCCAAGGCGCAAAAGGAGGCATCCTTGTACTGAGTTATATCCTGTTGATATAAGAAGGAATACAATACATTTGTCAGAGGAAACTGGGTCAGAACAACAAGTACTAAAGATCACTTTAATGCTAAAAGGGTTGGGAGAATTACATATTTTTGTAAGTATGCTAATCAATTTTCATCAGAAGAGGTTCTCAAATGTAAATTTCAAGGAAGCATATGTATTTACACAGCATATGTATTTACACAGTTTGCTTAAGACAAGAGGGTTGTTGCCTGGGCCTTTTAAACTAATGATAGAATAGCTGGCAAGTTTTAAAACTTCTGCAAGACAGTTAATGAGATTAAAATCTCATAACTTCAGCGCTGGCCGCATCCGATAAATGGGGGAGGGTTCACTTCACTCTATTTTTTAAAAACAACATTTAGTGAAGAATCCACTTGCAAAAAGAAAAGGGAGAAAGAGAGAGAAATCCGCCTTGCCAGTGAAGGAAAATGTCATTTAAAGGTCAGAGGAAAAAAATAAGTCGGTTACACCTCAGATTAACTTTTCTGTGTTTAAGGGGAAAAAATCAACAAGAGACACAAATATGAAAGCCGAGGAAAATACATATTAGTTACTACGGCAACCGCAGACAAAGTAGTGATGTGCTTTCTTGGCACGCCTGCCTTGCCTGCAGACTTTGGGCACCCAGAGATGTCCAGCCAGGCGCTTACAGTTGTAGTAGTTGAATGAGGTTTAAAGGTTATCGGCTGCCGAGAGGGAAGGCAGGAGGCTGAGCCGAACTCGGGCTGCGCCGTGCCAGGCGCGGAGGCATTTGCGTTCAGCACCCTGGACAGCGCACGGGAGCGCCAGACCCCCTGCAACCCGCCCTGTCCCTTTACCTCCTGCCACGGCGACTCCCCGAGAAAGCCAAGCGCTGCCCCTAAACTTCTCAGCCTCTCGGCCTTTGTGGCGGAGACTGGCAGCCAAGATCCCCTCTCGCACGCTGCCACAAGCCCTCCCCCCAACACACACAAACGCCCCGCTTGCAGCAGAATGGCTTCTCATGCCTGGAGGAGGTCCAGGAGGAGGGAGGTCTCCTGAGCAGCAAGCCGGGGCTGCGCCCCTCGGGTTTCTCCCCATTTCCTGAAGGATGGGCAGAGGGGTCCAGGAGCCGAGGGAAGGGGGAGATGCTCTGAGGAGTCACCCGTCCCGATTTTATCCTCCTGGTCCTATAGCCACACACAAGAGGCGTCTCAAACTGGCCCGAAAGCCAGACAGACCTGGTATGTGTCGCATGAGTGTCTTTTGTCTCGGTCTTTCATCTGCAGCGCTAGCGCTGAATGCTGAGTCTAGCTGTAAGATTAAACTTGAAACGTACCTGAATCAGTGAGACAGTTCGCTCCTTCCTTGGTCAAAGCAATCATCGGCAGTTCTCCGCTTAACATGAGCTTTAGCACTGATACAGTCAGATGGGAGGATATGGGCTGTACGCTAGTGCCCTCTTTCTTCAACACCGTTTTACCGCAAGAAAAAAATAAAACAGGTCATTCAAGGCTCATCCATTATCTCATACATAAAGATCAGTCATTTCTCCCCCTCCTTAATTTCTTTAGCTGTTGTCTGGTTATCAAGAAAAGAAATGTAACCCAGAAACCATCCTGGCTAGAGGGTTGTCTTTTGTCTGACTTTCAGCTACAGTAATTCATTACCTCCTTGTCACATGAATACATAGAAAACAGAGTATGATGCTTGGAGGGTGGAAAAGACCTGATTCAAATGTAGTTGATGTAGATAAATGTGCAAGTCTGACACCTTGGGAAGAATTTTTTTAATGTCTGCAGTTGAAATAACAACTGGTGGAACAAGAGAAATCAGATATAAAGAGAAAGAAATTGAGATTGGAGTTTTCAGGTCAAGATGACTCTCAATCAAGCACCTTCAAGTCATGTCAGATTAAAATAATGCCAGACTGAATAATCATAAAGGCCTGCTTGCACCACCTCCACCAGAGCGTCTTGGGTATTTTAATTTACCGTGTGGAAATTAAAGTTAGAGCATGCATTCCTCTGGGAATGCTATAGTCTGTGGAGGCTGGAATTTGTCCTGCTTCTAAAAAAGACTAGGACAAATATTTATCTTCTGAAAATTCAGAGATTGTTTCCTGATGAATATATTTTCCGTTGGCACAGATGATTATGTAGTATATTGTGTATTTATTTGTGAGGCACATTCATTAAAAACCTAACATAATATGTATTGTAAATGCAACCACAAAACATTTTGATACAAACTTTTACTATTATTTATGTTGGTGGGGGGGCAATGATATGTAAAATAACAACTGATGATATGCTTTTTCACCAAATTAGGAGGGATAAAGATAATGAACGACAGAATCCTTGAGTCAGAGTCTGCTTGCTCTTCCAGGTATGTGTATGTGTATAGTTTCTGTATGTGTGCAAATGCAGATGTGTGTGTATGTATGTATGCAGATAGCTACACATACCTACGTTATAGAGGCACCTGTGGTGACTATTATTTGAGTTGCATTCAGACTTGCACTTAAAAGAAATAAATGCCTTCTGTTACTTAAATAATTCATTGTGGTCTCCAAATTTGACACAATAACCTTTCAAAGGACAACTGATACATTTATGTAGCTTTTAAAGTAAAATATTTACTATCGCTAACTTTGTCAGAGGAAAACTTTTAAAATGCTGCTGTAGTCGGGCAGGATGGCCAGCCCACTACCCAGAAGGGGAGGACTCCTTCCGGCACCCATTTTGTGCAGAGCCTGGCCCCTTCCAGACACCTGACTGGAAGTCAAGAGGTGAGGTCAGGCCTATAAAAGCCAGGGCTGAGCACTCCGTTGTGGCTGAGCCTCCAGAGGGGCCAGAGGATAGCTCCGTGTCCCTGCCTGGCAGCTGAAGGACTCTGCAGGGAGCCAGCCTCCAGGGTAGCCAGAGGATGGCTCTGGGCTCCCAGCCTGGAAGGTGGAGGACTGGCTGAGTGAGGCTGAAGCCTGGATTGGGCTGACTGGGGTCCTGACACCCTGTAGACCCCAGAGGAACCTGCCTGCTAGAGCAGACCCGCCAGACCAAGAGGGCCAACCAGAGTATCTGCCACAGCCTGCACTGCAATCTAGCCTGAGATGGTGGGCGAACCGGCCTCAGCCTGCACCCTGAGTCACCTGGAAGACATAGAACTGAGAGACCATGGAGCCTGGACTTGGGCTGCCTGGACTCCCAGTCAGACCTGATACCCCTGTGAGCATTTGAATACCTCTGCTTTTTTTATCATTTGTCACATACCTCTCTTGCTCCCCCTACATCACTACTTTGTAGATACCATGACTGCCTCTAGGATACCATGGTGACTACATAGCAGTCCTGGGCTCAAAATTGAATACAACTACATAGTATTGCAGAGGGGCATGTACCATGAGCAAGGAAATAGGAAGGAGCATGTGGGACAAAGTAACAATATGGTGAAAGGAATTGTGCTGGATCTGAATTTTTCATTTTGTGGGAAAGTCTGTGATTTTTATATCCAAAATGGAAAGAAAGCAACAACAAAACTCCTATAAAATGATTTTGGGGTGAGAAAAAATAATTTGGGGTTGATCAAAATGTTTCACTCCATTTTTTTCTTTATTTTATACTATCTAGTATAAAATGTGAAAAATTGGAAACAAAAGTTATTTCAAAAGGGTAAAAATCAAAATGTTCCATTCTGAAAGGTCAAAGGGACCATTTTTCCCTTATCAGAATGCTACTTTTTGACTTGTTTCAAAGCAAAATTTGTTGAAGTCAACATTTTCTTGGGGAAGCATTTGAGTTCTCTGAAATTGCAATTTCTTAAGGCAAAATGTTCTGTTGGAAAAATTCCCACCGTCTTTATTGGAAAGCAGAGTCGGGCAAGTGGGTGGTGGTGGGCGAATATTGGCATATGGTAGGCCTGGTGTGGAGGGAGGTAAGCTGAAGCAGGAGAGCTTTGAAGTGAAGAACCCATATTTGGTTTATCAGCATGCAGCTCCTCCTCTCTTTCTTCCAGTAAGGGATATGTCACATTCTGTGTCCTCATGTTATTTTCTCCAGATAACTCATAAGTGAGATTTGGGAGGTTAGGTGGGTAAAGCAGTGCTGCTAAAACTTTTTCCCTCAGAGGATTGTTTATTGTTTTTCAGGAAAAGTCATTTCAGACATTATTTGTCCATCTTTATTCTGGCCGCCTACATTTTTCCCTTGTGGTTTACAGAAACCAATTGGAGCATACAGATGTTAGAAGATAAAACTTACACATATTTCCTTATGATCCTGAAATATTTGTATTCAAGCAAAGGCTCGTGCTTAACTTATAAAAATCAAACAGGATCCTCTACTCCCAAATACAGATTGTAATCACTTGAATATATTTAATATGCTCAATCATCTCTTTTTCCCTCTCATAAAATAAAGACTTCTCATACAGTTTGCACTATAAAAAATTGTGTAGACTACTGGCCATTTTTCATTTGAATGGGTTAGACTTATTAACTGAAGTCACATTGTTTGCTAACATAAAAATGTTATAAAAAAGTAGATAGTTGCAAGCAAACATTTTAATTGCTATGTATTAAGCATTAATGGATCAATCCTGCTTTTATTATCTACATATGTGTAGCTCCAGAAGTGTTTGGTTCCTTGCACACATAGATACATTGAAGGCAAATGGAGCTATTGTATAAGGGAGGGCTGTAGATTTAGGTCACAAAAGGGGAAACTAGTGTGTGATTTTAGGAGGCTAGAATCAGCCTCCACTCCAAACTACAACTACTCTCCTCCAATAGTTCATTTTAACAGATCCATCTTTTAAACACATTTTTCCACAAAAATCCTCAAAAGGATGAAAGGTTTTATTCCTATCAATCAGGCATTCCTCTTAGTCCTGTACAAAATCGGGGCATCACAAGTATATTCCATGAGCTTACTGAATTCCACATACTTTCTAAAATAAGCAAAGCACATATACCTCCTCAGAGATTCAGTCAGTGGGGAGCTGTCTGTTTAGTTGTGATTTTAAACATCTGTCAGATAAGTATGAGATCCAAATCAATGCAAAATCCAGCAGGGAGGAACTTCTTGTTAACTTTTTGCCACTTTCCATGGAATGTAGAGTCCATCAAGCAATAATTCACTAGTGTTTAGTCGGTTCAACATCCAACTGGAATTGTGAATATTAACCAATACTTTACATTTCCAACGAATTTCTAAGATACATTAGAAATTTCTTCTGCTTCTTTACGTGTTTTAAAACAACATGCAGGAGAAAAAGAACAAGTGAATGGAAGTTCTTCATGTAGAATGTGAGGAGAGAGTGGAACAGTGTGCCATGTGGCATTACCTAGAGTGACAGGGAAGGGATCTCACAAAGCCAGATTTCACTTCACTGATGGGGCATGCCGCTACTCACCAAAGCTGCAGCCCTCACTATAAAATTTTGCAAAGAGGAATTTGTCCGAGATAGTATACAGAATTTGGAGGATTTGACATTAAATGCACCAATTCTGAATAGTATATTACAAATGGGGTGACAATCTGGATACCTCATCCTGGATTGTGTTTCAAATCTTTTCTGTACTTATTTTTTCATCTCTAAAAATTTATGTATGATGTATTCTAGAAATGTATTCTATATGACATAATAGTTATACTACATACTTATCTAAATTAACTGAATGCAAATCACTTAATGATGATAAAACTTAATAGCCTTAAAAACCCCTCTAACTTCTCTCTGAAATCATCTCTTCAGAAAAAGATATAAATAGATTGTTCACACATGACCTGAATATCAAACTCAGGCCATGTCAGACTAAAGAGAAAAATGAATTTGTGACCAAGGCCTTTCCAATTTCAAATTTGAGTACCCTTCTTTTAGCATGTCCCTCGACAAACCGAAAAAAAATAAAATCCAGCAGCAGCTGTCAGCTTCAGCAGCACAGTTGAACTCATATGCAAGATTGAAGTATGAAGAGACAGAGAAAGTCTCTAAGGTATATAAGATCCAACAAGAAAGAGCAAAGCTGTGACCATAAATTGAATACAGAAATTCAGCAGAAGTTTGTAAAATCTGTAAAGAAGAAATGTAAAACACTGTGGTATAAGCAGGCAACTTCAGCCTCCATTAGCTGAAATTTCCCAGTGGTTTTCAAGGATCATCCCATACAAAGCTCTTTGTAGTAATCCAGTCTGGTGGCCTGGATTATATTGGTAAAATTCACCTCTTGAGAAGAAAATGTTGAAATGTTTCTTCAGCCTTTAGATGGAAAAAAGTTCTTTTGGTCATAGCTGCTGTTTGGCCTTCTACCAGGAGCATCCCTAGAATACAATCCTTAATAAAAGCCCTAAATCCTTAAGGGCTAGGCTAAGCATTTACTCACAAGCCATATGAAGATGCAATATGTAGCTGCAGTGTGCTAGGAGCAGACCAGGTACATAATATTTTTGAAACTTTTGTCTATTATCTGAAGTTTTTCCGATGACTAATCTCAGCCCAGAAAAGAAGAGCCACAGCAGATATGTAACAGCTATTCTTTGCATCCTTAATTTCTCCACCATATTTAATACTTTACTTCTACATATTTCATTAAAAATTAACAGAATAATAAAAGTTAGAGGCAGAAAAGACCTACAATCATCTAATCCCCTTCATTGCCAGAGTAGGATTGTTTCACACAACAACAACAACAAAATTGTGAAGCTCTTACAATTACAGATTGAACCTCTTTTTCATTTGGCAGCCTCAGGACCTGACTGGTGCTGAATGAGAGAATTTGCCAGACCATGGGAGGTCAATATTGTCTAGCAGCATTACCAAAACTTACACTACTTACTGGGCTCTTAGAAGACTTTTGGGGGGTAAATTACAGCTAAATAACAACACAGACCATGGCGAGCCAGGACTGGTGGGTGGAAACAAACTTTATGTGACCATGGGAAAATTGGTCACATGCAGAATAAGTGGTCATCTGGCTAACTAAAATCATGCCAGATTATGGATTTTGCTTGATGAGCAGCTTCTGGACTAGAGAGATTCAACCTGTACTAGGTTAGCAACCAGAAAGCACGATAAAGGCCACTTCCTTTCTAGGAAACATCTTTGGTGTTCTAGGGAACTGACATTTATAAAGCCATGTATCAAAAAGAGGCAAAGTAATCTCTGGTTAATAGAAGCACCCTAGAAAGTTGTTGGCATTTATTAACTACAGTATGTTGTGTATTTCATTTCATTACATACATAGCACAATGTGCAGGACCCTTATAGGTTTACAGGTACCTCTGCTTCACTGTGTTTGCAGCAGCATATGAAGGATGGGTTTGCTAAGACCGGTAAGATTGAAGGATGATATTGGATTGAAAGGACCTTATTCTTACTGTCTTCGTGCAGCAAAGTCTTGATGAGAGAAACTGCATTCACAATGTGTCACTTTGACTTTCTAGCTAGGATAAGCATTTCTTGAAGTACTTAATTACCTCAAGAGTTGTCTGAATTATTGTTACAACTCTTTTTTCCTCTCTACTTATAATGTGCTATAGTAATACAAGAAATGCAAAGACTGACTCTTCCTGGTGACTTCAAACTTCATGGAAATGATGAGTCTTCTGAGTCAGCTCAGGATTTCCTTGCCATCATGAGGTCTATGGACCCATCCTAGCTGGTGGTTTAGCTCAGACAGTTGATCATAATTAGGATGTGTGTTTCAGATTTGGACTGGTGATTAGGCTGCTGGATTTTAAATTCGTGTCTTGGACGAACTATTACTTCCTTATCTTTTGAGGCTGGGGCACACTTCTCCTGTCAGAGTGAAGGGGATGTTTTGATGGTCTTCTCTTGACTAATGGAACCAGAAAGTTTCTAGATTAGATGTGGGGGAAAAATCAGGAGTAATAATTTGTTTGCCAAAAAATGCAATTTTGGATTGACTAAACTATTCATGATTTTATGTGAAGCTCCCTGAACAGTTACGATTAATCTGAAAAAGTCAAAATACTATGATAATGTCTAAATGAAAAGTTTCATTTTGATCCAATGAGTTTTGTATAGATTTTTAGGCGCTCAGACAAAAACAAAGCAAAAAGAGGATGTGGTAATGGTAGGTGATTGATGATGATGATGATGAAGTATAGCAATATCTGAAAATCAGGCCTTTTAAGACATCTCAAGTAGGACATTAAAAATGAGGCAACTAAAATCATTGATACTTTTTGATAATCTTGTTCAGTAGCTCTAGCAACAGGTTTGATTGGTAAAAGGTCAAAAAGAAAGGAGAATGGGGATTAATAAAGGACGAAGAAAAATACCACACATGGGTGTATTTTAAAGCCCAGCTTTTCATTCTATTTGTGTGCACAAATGCTTAATAGTAACAGATGAGTTACTTGTTTAAACTTTCCTAGGTTAACAATGGATAAAGTGAGGGATATCAAAAGAGTTCCAACACCGAATAAACGGAGTTTATTCAAAGGAAAACGTCTAAAGTTACGTATGCACTTAGCTTTGCTTTGCACAAAACATAGAGCTCATTCGAGCCTATTGGATTAAAGCAACATGATTTGACAGATTGTTACTCACTGGTAGTCTGAGAATGGGAGGCCCTGTTGCATGACAATGCAGTGATACTGTCTCATTTTTTTTTTAATCTAGATGCAATTGTCTTGGTAGCTACAGCCTGTGTTTAATTTCTTTTACTGGTAACAGCCTCTAAAAAGCTTCTGTTTCATCAGCATGTAAGTCTTCTTTGACAGCAAACCTCCACTTCTTAGCTACATCCCAGCTGAAGTACCTAAATGGTTCAATTAATTTGGTAGCGGTAGATAGTCATTATAGAAATAGACAGCTGCTGAATTCCTTGCCTGTATTTACTATATCCAACCAACACGTTAGCTAGAAATAAGACATCTTCATCGCTCATATTCTTGTGTTTTTTGTTTTCAAATTATACCTGTAGTTAGTTTGCCTTCATTCCATTTCATACAAATCACAGGTAAATTGTCTTGTTCAAAGATTCATCTCTAGTATACATAGTCTGTTTTTTCCCCTAAACTAGAGTCACAGTAGATGGAGTAAGCAAATTCACATATTCCTCACCTTATGCTCTTCACTTGGCACTATACATTCCCTACTCAACACATGCAAGTACTTTACATAATTTTATCCCTGTCTTCTAAGCACTCTTGGTTTATGTGAAAGGCCTAGGTGATTGCTTCTGTTTTGCTGCTGCATAAAAACAAATGGAACACTGACACAGCATGTAGGCCCTAGTTCAGAAAAGCACTTAAACACGTGCTTAATGCAATTCCTATTCAGCAAAGCCCTTAAGTGTATTCCATCACAATGTTTGTTTTTATGAATGGGGGGAAGAAGGGAAAGAGGTAAGAGAACTGCATTTTTCAGTTATCTTGTCCATTTTTAATTGTATTTGGTCACTGTGATACAGCAAAAGCCTCATAAGTGCAGAAATAAAAACCATTTCTGTGTACCAACTGCTGTATAGCTATATCAGGGAAAGTTGCATACATTTTCCATGCACTGAGCCTGCATTTTCCACTACTGCACATATTTTCTAGTGGAAGATCCCAAGGGTGCAGTGGGGAGAGAGAAAGATGGAGGAGAAGGTGAGAGAGAGGGAGAGGCAGAGATCTTATCTTGTTTGTAGCTGCAGGAAAAGTTAATCCTACGTGAACAGGGTAGAGGTTGGCTTTTTAAAGACTGAATGCATGTGTGAATAAGTTATAGGGTGGTATTACAAAGGAAAGGACTAACAGGAGACTCTTAGATTGTAAATTAGGATGCTTAAATTATGCACCTCTCCCCCATCTCTGCTTTTAAATACTCTTTTTGGAGACTTAAATATATGTGTGAATTGAAACTCTTATTCAATTAGTTTTTACTTTTAATTTTATATTGTAAGCTATTGATTCTCAACATCTTTCTTGGAAAAGAGACAGCATTATGCTGTCATGTTGTTTTCTGGGATCATTTAAATAACTATGTACTGTACAAAGTGTGAAAGAAAGAACAGTAACTAAGGCTGTCAATCACAGGTAAGTCACACAATTAACTAAAATTAATCACAATTTTAAAAATAATGATTAATCAATTTAAATCAAACATTATAATTAGAGTTGATTAAAATATTTGCATAGTAAAATCGGTAAACAAAAGACATAGTATTTTTCAATTCACCTAATATAAAAACTGGAGTGCAATCTCTTTTTTGTAAAGGTGCAATTTATTAACATGGATTTTTTTCAAAAAATTACTCAAAAACAACGTAAAACTTTAGAATCTGAAGATCACTGAGTCCTACTTTTAGTTCAGTAAATCACTAAGACAAACAAATGTGTTTACATTTATGGGAAATAAAGCTTCCTGCTCTGATTAACAATGTTGCCAGAAATTGAGAAAAAGCATTTATATGCAACTTTTTGCAAGGTATTTATGAGTCAGATATGCTAAACATTTTTATGTCCTTTCATGCTTTAGCTCCCGTTCCAAAGGACACATTTCCGTGTAACTGCATTTGTGACTGAACTTATTGATGGGAGAATAGTATGTCTTTCATTCTGTTTTACCTGCATATTGCCATATATTTTGTTATAGTAGCCTTGGATGATGACTCAGAATGTATTGATTAAGAACGCTTTCACTCAGATTCGACAAAACACAAAGAAAGTACCAATGTGAGAGTTCTCAAGATAGCTATACCACTTAGACTGAGGTTTAAGAATCTGAAGTGCCTTCCAAAATTTGACAAGTACTAGTCAGGGAGCATGCTTTATGAAGTTCGGGAAAAAAAAACAACAAAAAAAAAACCCACTCTGGTGCAGAAACTATAGAATCTGAACCACCAAAAATAATCAACTTACTGTTGGTGGCATTTGTCTCAGATGATGAAAATGAACATACATTGGCCCATGCTGCTTTGGATTATTATTGAGCAAAACCCCTCGTCAGCATGGATGTATGTCCAGAGCTGCATTAACTCTCCTGTGGGCCCAGGGCTATTAGATTTTGTGGTGCCTCTCAGGCCCATGCACAGGAATTTCTGGGAGGTAATGCGTTTTTTGTAAATTTGGACCACCCCCACCCACTCCCCACAAAGCACATTTCCCTCCCCACCCCGGGCTCTTCAGCTTGCCTTGAGCCCCCTCCTGCCCCTCCTCCAGCCAGCTGTGCTCTGCCCCTCTCCTCCACCCCAGCTACCTTCTGCTGCTAGCCTGGCCCTGCCCTTCTCCTCCAGCATCCTCTGCTTGTCTACTTCTCTCTCTGTCCTACCTGCGCTATGCCCCAGGGTACTGGTTGCTGCTCACCTCGGGCTTTCCTAGCTGTCCCCAGTCCCATGGATGCATTGGGACTTCCCTGACAGCATGCATTGTGGGGGAACAGTGTCTCTGCTAAGATTTTTCATCCTTGGACAGGTTGAAT
This sequence comes from Carettochelys insculpta, assembly GCF_033958435.1. Classification (NCBI taxonomy): domain Eukaryota; kingdom Metazoa; phylum Chordata; order Testudines; family Carettochelyidae; genus Carettochelys; species Carettochelys insculpta. The sequence continues at coordinate 98,107,658 of NC_134139.1, forward strand.
TTCCTTATGGGCAGGTTAAAATTTCTTACGTGCAACACCAAAACTGAGATGCTGGTGATGCACATCCACACACTATGAACCAAAAGACAGAAGACCTCAAATAAAGCATGTTCTATTATTGTTTAACAGTGCGATTAATCACACTACTACTCACAATTTTTTAAACTGTGGGATTAATCATGATTTTAATTGTTTGAAAGTCCTAATAATAACCTACAATGGCACATACAACCACTTATTTGAAGTTATTAAAACAAAAAAGCAGTCAAGTAGCACTTTAAAGCCTAACAAAATAATTTATTAGGTGAGCTTTCGTGGGACACACCCACTTCTTCAGACCACAGCCAGACCAGAACAGACCTATGGCTATGGTCTGAAGAAGTGGGTCTGTTCCACGAAAGCTCACCTAATAAATTATTTTGTTAGCCTTTAAAGTGCTATTTGACTGCTTTTTTGTTTTGATAGTATATAGACTAGCACGGCTCCCTCTCTGTTATTATTTGAAGTTGTTTTTCATTTTCAAGAAAACCTGGTTTTTGTAATGTATGGTATTTTAGAGTTCTGTAAGATACGGCAATGGCCAGGCTGGAAGACAGAGGAACTGGGGGGCACCCTAGAGCAAGCTCTCCTACAGACACTACAGATATCCACCTGAGCATCAAAGTGAACGTTAATGCTTCACTATATACAATGGATCCCCTCCATGTGTCATAGCACATATCTGGGGAAAGAGGCTTAAGGGAAGTATACTGCCAGAGGGCAAAAGCCTACACACCAGCTCTCAGGGAAGGGTAAAGCTGCACAAGTAAGTTCATTTTGTCATTTCCTAACTTTTGAGTGCGTGGCTTTGCAATCTAACTAATGCAGTTTTTGTGTGTTATATTTATATATCCAGCAAGTAAATGATCTGTCAAATATAAACAAAATTAAATCATCCACTCAGCAGTTTCTGAGATCTCACATGATCAAAACAGTTTACCAAGTACAGCACTGAACTGAAAATACAAGTAATAATCATTCTACCTTCTCTTTCTTGTATCCACCATATCTTTCTTGCATCTGTTCAGACAACATCATATCATTTATATCTTATATTAATGCCTTTCTCTTTTCATCTGCAATGCTGAATAACGACTTTGTCCGCATATCCAAGACTGTATCCTTTTAGGGTTCAGTTTGAGGTGTGGAGGTAAAATATATGCTATTCAACTTCAAATAAATAATTAGAATGGTGAGTCTCAGGGGACGGGAACCTGGGTGTCCTACCTCTCAAGTGGGTGCCCTAACTACTGGGCTAAAATGTCACTTACATTCTTTCTAACCCTGTGACTATTTAAATATTATTCCAAAGGGAAGCCATCACTATTGGTGGGAGTTCGGGAGAGATGGAAATTTTGACTCTTAGGCTGTGTCTAGACTAGCTGCCAGCTTCAAAGGGGGCATGGTAATTAGGGTGTTGGGAGATTACTAATGAAGTGCTGTGGTGCATGGGCAGCACTTCATTAGACTAAATCTCCCCTGCAGCAACTTCAAAGTGTGAAACTTAGAAGTGCCAGCTTGCATAGGCATAAGGGTCTGGTGACGGTGGGGGCTCTTTGCTGGCAGGGGCACGTCCACACAGCCTATTTACTGCTGGCACCCCACTCTACCGAGATTGAGGTCTCATGCGGCTATGCTAATAAGCTGTGGGACCATGCTAATGAGTGGCCATTTGCAATTTCAAGCTGCTCATTTGCATGGATCTGCCAGGAAAGCTGCGCCATGTAGACCCAGCCTTAGAGTACTTTTATAGAAATAATGGGCCAGTCGTATTATGTTATTCCAGTAATTCAAAACAAATTTAAACCTGGTTCAGCTAGCCCCGATATTAGCAACCAAAATAGCAAGGAAAGCCATTTTTTTCTATTTGATGAAAAAAATCAATAATTCAAAAGTGCAATGCATGTGAATAAGAGACAATCCTTAATAAATAAAGTCAAACCATACTTCTGTAAGTATTATTTTAAGAACAGTGCACACAATAATTTGTAATGTTATACATAGTTACTGCAGGATATTCACAAACTTTTTATATATTCTATTTCCTCACACTTTACGTGTGTACTTGTACCACTCTCTCCCTGAATTTCACTCCCAAACTCCCTCTCTCTGGAGGACGCAAGGGGGTTATTCAACATTTTAAGATCACATATCATTGCTATTTAGATACGAGTTGTTCAGTTTTGGGATTTTAGATGTTTGCCATTTATCAAAAGTAATCAGGAGAGGTTAGGTTTGTTTGTTTGTGCTTTTTTTTAACTTTGTAATTATAGTGTTGGAACCTACAAAGAAGTCCTTAAAGAGCCACCTGCAGCTTCGGATCCACAGGTTGCAAACCCCTGAGCTAACCAGGGGAAGATTTACTCAGCGTAGGGAAATCTTGTTATGTAGTGATGTCACACAGCTAGTTATACCACCTCACTTCTCCCTCCCCCAAACATCTGATGTAGATGGTCCATCCAGATGCCTGGACTATCCCCATGTTTTAGAACAGTCCCCCCAGGGTCATCAGCAAGTGGCATAATGTACAACAACCCTGGATTAAGCAATGCAGGATGTTGGGATCCATCTAGATCAAGCACTTGAATGGATACCATATAAGGATGACCTAAAACAATTCATAGCCTCCTCCACTGCTGTGCCAAAATACTGCCTGGGTGCAGCTCAGTAGCTGGCCCAATAGTTTAGTCCAGACGTGAGGAAAGTAGGGGATGGATCCCTTCCAGGTGGGCATGAAATTTTGAAAGGTCAGGGGGGTGCAGCAGGATTGGCTGTTGGGTTATAGACTCATTCATCTCATTAAAAATGTCGAGCTATGTCACTGTTTTTATGCAACCAATATGTATATATACCAATATATACCAATTAATAGTTTTCACATTCTACAGACTTATCTTACTACATGTGCCAAAAGGGTTTTCTTTTTTTTTTCATAAGACCATAACTGAAATTTCCATTGGTTTAGATTGCATTAGATGTGTTGGTGGGGGAGAGAGAGGGGCTGCTAATTGTAGGGACAAAAATTGGGGCCCGAAGTAAAAAATTTGCTCACCCCAATTAAATTTATGATCTGTGTCAGAATTAAAACCAAAACACTGAACACTGTGAAATATGCATTAAAATTCTGTACAATCGGGTGCTTTTTCTGCACTTAATGCAATCATCAAGACTTGTTTAGAGATGAATTTAGAATAGTTAATTAAATGTAAGACCACCCTAAAGAAGCCCATTATTAACCTTCCTTTCATGAAGCCATAATGATGTCTGAACTAATTTTGAAACAAACACTTTCTCAGCCTAAAGGACAGTCCCTTTGTAGGCAATTTCCAGTCGGTATTAACTTGATTAGCCTGCAATGTAAGCACTCAGGAGGCTCTTTACAACCTTACACCTTTTTTATGAGCAAGTGAAAAAATCTCCTGGTGCATAAATGGAGCTAATATATTTTATATGACAGAAAATGTGATGATTAAATTTAATTTTGTAAAAAGAAACTGGCTAAAAATACCCACCACTCCCATGAGATTTTAAAGGCGTTAGGGCAAAATTTTTATCCCCAATGTGCACTACAGACTCCCCTCCTGTGCGTAGAACAGGCTACTGAAAAGTGTTCGGCTTTCAGAGAGGAGAAAGTTTGAATTTGCTGAATATTTTACAGAATCTGAATGCCATCCAAATCTACCCTCCAGAAGGGCTGTGTGTTGGGAAGGGGAGGGCTGTAGAAATGGAACCAGCATTACCCTAGAAGAATTTACCTGTAGGAGAAGGAAGGTAATGGATGCACACCATTTGACATAGGTCTTTTCCCAGAAGGGGGAAGTTTTAGAAAGAACCCTAGGGCAGGTGCACAAAACTACCTGCAGCATGTTCAGAGTGTCTTTTCTAAAATTTGCTTCATTCTCATCTTCACACTGTACAAACCAACCTTGACATCACATAAAAAACTAATTTCTCTGCTAGTTTCCATTATATTTATTTTTGGTTGGTTTGTTCAGAGACATTTGTGAGTGCATGCCAGCATTTCCCTTCATGCAGTTCTTTTACCTGCAAAGAGAGTACTAGAGGAGAGTCCAGAGAGTCTAGGAAGATAATTCACATCAAGGCTTATTAAAACAATGCAAGTGTCTTGTTTGATTGCTGAAATGCTGAGCCTGATGAAAAAATAGATGTAATGAAAATGTGTCCTTTAATGAGTACGCTCGTGTGGAGCAGCAGTTCTGTGCAGTGGTTTTAATGATGAAATACATCAGAATTCTGAGCTAACTACTAGGAAACAAGACCCTACTTCAGCTAAGCATTTAAATGGCTCTTTGGGACTTATGTACAAGCTTAAGTGCTTTGCTGAACTGAGGCCTAAATAAAATAATTGAGTGGGATATTTACCTGTTAAGTCCCTGCATCAGCAAGATAATTAAGTGTGTGCTTAATTTTAAGCTTGAGCGCACCCATTGCTTAGAGTAAGACTCGGGCCTGGTCTACACTAGGGGGCCTAGTGTAGGGCTACCCTACCCCTCCCTTTCAGAAGGGGCATGTAAATTATGGCCATTTGAACATGCAAATGGGGTGCTGATATGACTATTCAGAACCTCATTTGCATAATAGGATCCTCCCAGCCCAGTGACAGTGTTGGTTTCGAACTAAAAATAGCTGTGCAGCATTTTGAATTAATTTCGTTATGATCAGTGTGCCGATCATATCTAGCCACTTTAGGGAGCACAAGCATGGAACCATCAGGAGAGCCAGGGCCTCAGTTCGGCTGGCGGGCCAGCCCCTGCCACGCCACGCCACGCCACACCACACCACATGGCATCTTGGCTGTGAGGACCAGACAGTGGCACATGAGACAGTGGCGTAGCATATCCTGCAGAGGGTGACGGCTTCTTCCATGGACAGGATATAGCAGGAGGGGACAAGATGCTTTTTACCGCACTTCACATTTATATGTGGAAGCCTCCCATGTGTAGCTGCCACCTCACCACGTGGCTAGTGCCTCCTCCCAGTGCCAGGCAGCTGGCAGGCCTGCCCTCACCCTGCTATACCACGTAGCAGCTAGGCTGTGGGGGTCATGCTTGTAGGAGAGGCCAAGAAACTTCTTTTCTGCAGTTCAAATTTCTATGAGGCAGTCCCCCTCCCCCACAGGTACCATGCAGTTGGGGGTCTAGCCCCAACCCAACCACACCATGTGGCTATTCCATGTCCCACCATGCCATGTGCCAGTGGGGCAGGGCGGATCATGCTTTCCAGAGAGCAGCATGTTCTGGCCTTCATGGCAGAGACTTTTGGGGGCTGTTGCTGGGGGAAGGCTCACCCCATGGAATTGATTTTTGGGTGCTGGCTGGCATCTGTAAAGCAACACATGATGGGGAGAAGGCTCCCCTGGTGGGACCACATCTATATTCTGTTGACTGCACCATATTAACAGGTGCCTCTTTGGGGGACTGGCCCTGGCTGCATCTACTTTGGCTGGCCCCCCTATCTCCAGAGGACAGGCAGCACCATCTTAACAGGTGCCAGCTGAGCTTTGGGGGGCCGACCCTGGCCACATCTATGTAGGCTGTCCCCACCCGTGGCACACCACTGCAGCACTCTCTTTTCCTAAAGAGTATAGCCTGGGGGAGCTGTACAGTCTGCTGTTTGCTGCATTTTTCCCAGGGAGAAACAGCTCTGTGTTGTGCTGCCTGGCCCCATGAAAGGTGTTCTTTCACCAGGGGAAAACTGAGGCACCTGTTAACATGGCACAGCCAGCTGGAACACAGGTGCCCTAATATGTGGGTGGGACTAACAACACTCTCAAGGTTTCAACTTTCCTCAGCTTTTCTATTGTCTGCTACTTCCTTAACTTTGCCACATGTCCACTTCTGATGGGCTCACTGAAAGCAAGTAAATTTACAGATTTCCTGAAATGCTCGTAGATTATTGTAGCCTGAGCACCTTTGCTGACTCTTTTAGCTACTGTACAGGATTTTCATGAGTTTTTCACCAAGGCAGAAATGAGGTATCTGTTAACATGGCACAGTCAGCTGGAGTGCAGACCCCCTGCTTCCTTAAGTTTGCCAGTCTATTGTACTCTGGGCAAATTGGCACATAAATAGCCAGCTGTGATGGTGGCAATCACCAAAAAATCCTGATTCCGGAGCAGGCTTCGGAAAAATGGACATGTTTTCATCAGCAGGGGAGAATGAGGGAAATGCACTCTGATATCATGACATCACACACCCACAACCGCTTGCATTGCATTTTTTTCCATAACACACTGACAGAAAAATCCAAAATCTAATGGGGATACAGGAAGTGAAGGATAGGTGCCCGCAGTGCAGTGCTGCAACAGCCAAAGTTAGGCAATGTTGTGGGGACATACTAGGTCAACTTTGGGAGCAGGTGTAGACACTCAACTTTGACCTGCTACTCTCATTATCTTCTTTTCAATATAAAGCCCTCTTAATTTTGCTCTCTATTTTGTTAAATTAAATTTCACTTATCTTTATTCAAACAACACTAATTTATACAATTAGGAAAATCACTAGATACCCAAAGACAGCCACAATTAATAATTAGGTGCTGAGCAGAGATGGGAATTCTTTCTCCCACTCCACAACAGAGCTTGATTTTCATGGGTTACCAACAAATATAGTGTCTTGTGTCTGGAACTCCCCTGTGTTTTCATAAGGAGAGGGGAGCATTTCATTCTTGCTAATTTTGTGGAGGAGGTGTGAACCATAAAATAAATCAGCTTCTTCTTCTACAATTGCATTGGCTTGAATACTTACAAGAGTAAAATAGTTGAAAATATAGGTCCTTAAGATCAATTTATATGATACCTATGGGAAATCAACCAGCTGAAGATAGCTAGCCTGGAAAAACATACAGGTTTTGTTTTCCCATCCAGCTGTGTTCAGCGCTGTCTTATATAAATTCATGAATTCAGCACTATTGCTCTCATTCTCCTTTGCATCTATCATTTGTTGCTCACTCAGCATGTCCTCCAATAAATATGTTCTTGTGAGCAGGGACCATGTCTGTCTGTCCGTCTGTCTGTCTATTCTTTCTTTCTTTCTTTCTCTTTCTTTCCTCTCTCGCTCACTCACTCGCTCTCTCCTGCCAGAGTGAAGACTGGAACCCAAAAAGAGATTTTGTGGTGCCCAATCTCAATAAAAAGAAGACGTTGATGACAATTTATTAGATACACTGCTATGGCTCTGGGTACATACAGATAATAGATCTTTTGAATATTACGCTGAAATTTTTATTCACTTTTTGAGCATAATCAAATTGTAAGTAAAAATTTAAAAACTCACAATGTTGTTTTCCAAAATTAACAAGAAGTTCTGCAGCATCTTATAGACTAACAGATATTTTGGAGCATAAGCTTTTGTGGGCAAAGAACCACTTTGTCAGATGCATTTGACAAAGTGCATCTTTGCCCACAAAAGCTTGTGCTCCAAAATATCTGTTAGGCTATAAGGTGCCACAGAACTTCTTGTTGGTTTTGAAGATACAGACTAATTCAGCTACCTCTCTGATACTTTTCCAAGATTGAATTCCAAAGATACAATTCATGGAAAGTGTGTGATTTCTGAAATAATTTACTAATATGTTTTCATAGTACCAAACAAGTTGTATAACAGTGTAAATGCTGTTTGTCTACTTTTTGTCAAGAAAATACTTCCGCTCCCATCTCCATGAGTGAGGTTTGGATTGTTCTTACCGACAATAAACACAGAGTGGTAGCCATGTTAGTTTGTATCTGTGCAAAAGGAAGCAAACAGTCCAGAATCTAAAGAAGTGGATCTTTCCCATGAAAGCTGATTACCTAATAAATAAAAGTGTTTGTCTTCAAGGTGCTTGCTTTGTTTTGACAATGAACCGTTTACATTGCCACTTGCTGAGGGAAAACTTTTGTTGTTTGAGGATTAAGCACCTGTGAATGACAAATGTTTTGTCATTCAATTGCCCCTGTAGACAAAGCCTGAGTCGAAATGAGATGTGGCAATGTGGTAGCTATGACACCCTGGTCACTAACTGTATAACAGAGAAGATCACAGACTTAATTGGAAGAATTAAACTTCTGTGAAGATTATTGACACTTGTGGGGTTCTGATTTGGCTAATGAGACAATAAACAGGAAGGTGAGAGATCAGACTGTGAGCTGGGTATGATGAAGAAAGCAGACTGGAAGGATCTTTCTTAAATGTTCCTATACTGTGTTTTGTAGTGCCGAGAATCAAAAGAAAAATGATACCCTTGGGGAAAATAAAAGGATTGTGTGTATATTATTGTAAGAGGCCAGGCATCCTGGCATAACAGGTGGCTGAGAGAATACCATGTGATGTGAGAATAGTTATAATTCTCCATTATTATTCTATTTTCTGTGTTTGCTGCCTCTCTTATCTCCTGGAGCATTTCATGATCCTTGTCACCAACCTGGCTGGGTAGGTGGTAGTATATTCTTACTGCTGTGTTGCTATTGTTCAAGCCTGGAATTTCTATTCAACAGATAGCTAGCACATCACAAATCAAACAGAGTCCTGGCATGAAACTCTGAATAGGCCAGGGCCTGATTCTCCACATTGTTGTATTGATTGTATTAATTTACGTTAGTGCTATTCAAGTCAATGAAATTTCATTGCTGCATACTAGCAAGAAAATGTTGGAGAAACAAGTTCAGCAAGATAATGGCTTCAATTACTGTTGGGAAGCATAGTTTGAGCACTAAAATGTACTCACACATTGTATGTTTTCCTCATTCTCACATTTCAGTAATCTTGTAGTCATGGAGATACATGAAAAGTTCATATTTTGAAAAGTTATAGTGTCTTTCTTCATGGGTTCCAACTCAGTTCCGCATACTGTCCTCCTTACTCACCTAAAATACTCAGTAGTCTCATGGGATAACTTGTGCTTCAAGATTTTGCAAGAACTGTGTTTGTCTGTTGAGTAAGATGCTACTCAATGTGAGTAAGAGTAGCAGAATCTAGCCCAGCATGGTTATTGTGAGGCTCAATATCTTCTCTCTATAGGTTTTTGATTTATGTCTGCTTACCTAAGGTGGAAAACAAATACTTCCGCTATTTCTAAGCACCTTAGAAGCTAAATACATGCCATCAGACCACACACCATTTCTGAAAGTTCTGTCAGACCCAGATAGTTACAAGGACTGTGAGTCCCCCTCCTTGTTAGGTCTATATGAGTACTAGTCCATTTTAAAGCACAAATATGGCTCTTTTCAGAATTTTACATCTTTTAAAATGATCTATACAATTTTTAGACCAATATAATCTTTTTACCCTGCAATTATTGATGAACATCTTTTGTATGAATTTAGTTTAATGTATTCAGCGTATTTTTGCAAACATATTGTAGCTCACAGGTTGCAGGACATTGTCCATCATTACTATGGCTTTGAGATTTTGCTGTTAATAATTTACCATTTTTTAGTGTCTGCTTCCTGACTGGATGATTTCTAGTCCCAAAAGTTTTCAAAAAGTGGATGCAAAAGCTCTAATGTGAATGTTCCTGCAAATAGATATTTCCCTGAGTATTCCTGAAAAATTATCTTTCTATAACATTGTTAACCAAAAACTTGCCCATACATATATTTAAAGGAAGCAAATAAAAGAGGTTGCAAATAGTAACAAAGATGTGACTTTATTCTAATGAATGTTTGCATTTATTCAACTGTTGTTCATCTCTGATTTACTTATTATTTTGTAGGGGAGCGAAGACCTGACTTTTATGATAGTTTTGTAGTACTTATCTTTTCTGAACCTGCCAATTCTATAACCCTACTCATGAAACATAATTAGGATGCTGCTCATGTATGCACCATCCAAATTCTGCAGGCTCAGAGCCAACTCACTACTAATTTCAGTGAAGCAATCCAATCAAAAAAGAAACAAGTGATTTGCTTTGAACTGTTCTTCTAACGAAACAAAACAAAACAAAACAAAAAAACCTACCCTAAAACCCTAATGTGAAACAACCTATGGTAAGCTGAAGAATCCTAAAAAATGCCACTATCCAGTCTCTTTAATCAAAGTGTAAATGCCAGTTAAGATGATCAGGCCTTTTCTTTTCCTTTTTTTTCCCAGGAAGGTGGAGAAGTTGTGTATATATAAGAAAAAGGTCCTAATACCCACACAGTCCCAATAATATCAGAAACCCTGGGCCCTGGGGAGACTGCTACCTTTAATCCCCCTGATCAGATGGCCCATGTGTTTTTAATGAAAATTGGACAGATGACTACTTTTTTGTGAGGTAAACAATAAGCCTATTTTGACTGATGTGTGGAGAAGTGATTTTTGTTGTGAAAAACTTCAAACCTAGAAAGACACTACAACACTAAGCATAGCAAATATGGAAACTATCACACAGCTTCATGTGGCCTAAATCAAATAACTTATAAAGAATTTGAATATTCAGCAAACAATTTTCACAAAAAATGAAAGAAAATGAGTGGTGTTATGCAACCAAATGACGTGAGTGAGTGAGCTTATTGCAGAAATAATTCAGCTTCATTCAGGAGGAGAGTTTGTAAAGGAGTGCATTGTTGAAACTGCAGCTTTACTGGCACCAGACGAATTTAGACTATTTGAGAGTATTCGTTTCTCTCACAGGACAACAAGATGTTGTGTGGCAGCTTATAGACTAACTGATATTTTGGAGCATAAGCTTTCGTGGGCAAAGACCCACTTCGTCAGATGTATGAGTGGGGGCGTTTCAGGAGAGGATTTAAAGCGGGGGTCTCGGTCAAGGGGAGGGCCAGAGCTGATAAGGTCTATTCAGTCAGGGTGGCTATGGCCACTGATTTGAAGGTATAAATTCTGTCAGTGGCACTGCTATGGGCACCCACATGGCCCCACAGTATGCCAACATTTTTATGGCTGACCTGGAACAACGCTTCCTCAGCTCTCATCCCCTAGTGCCCCTCCTCTATTTGCACTACACTGATGACATCTTCATCATCTGGACCCATGGGAAAGAGGCTCTTGAAGAGTTCCACTGTGATTTCAACAGTTTCCAATGCACTGTTAAGCTCAACCTGGACCAGTCCACACAAGAGATCCACTTCCTCGACACTACTGTGCAAATAAGTGATGGTCACATAAATACCACCCTATACCGAAAACCCATGGACTGCTATGCTTACTTACATGTCTCCAGCTTCCATCCAGGGCATACTACACGATCCATTGTATATAGCTAGGAACTAAGGTACAACTGCATTTGCTCCAATCCCTCAGAGAGAGACAAACTTCTACAAGACCTTTACCAAGCTTTCCTGAAGCTACAATTCCCATCTAAGGAAGTAAAGAAACAGATTGACAGAGCCAGATGTGTACCCAGAAGCCATCTGCTACAGGACAGGCCCAACAGGGAAAACAAGAGAATGCACACAGGGCCATCACATACAGCCCCCAGCCAAAGCCCCTCCAGGGCATCATCAGTGATCTATAAACTATCCTGGACAATGATCATTCACTCTCACAGACCTTGAGACGCAGGCCTGTCCTTGCCTACAGACAGCCTGCCAACCTTAAACAAATTGTTACCATGAACTATAGACCACAAGACAGTAATTCTGAACCAGGAACCAATCCCTGCAACAAACCTCGCTGCCAACTCTGCTCACATATTTACACCAGCGATATCATAACAGGACCTAACATCAACCCCATCATCAAGGGCTCTTTCACCTGCACATCTACTAATATAATATATGCTATCATGTGCCAGCAACACCCCACTGCAATTTACATTGGCCAAACTGGACAGTCTCTGCATAAAAGAATAAATGCACACAAATCAGACATCAGCAACAGTAACATACAAAAACCTGTAGGAGAACTCCTCAATCTCCCTGGACACTCAGTAACAGATTTAAAAGTAGCAGTCCTTAAAAAAAATTAAAAATAAACCGCAAAGAGAAATGTCAGAGCTGTGAGTGGTTGGCCCATTAAAAAGGCAGTTGCTCCACATTAGCTACTGATAATGGGTCACATCCCTACAACTGAGCTGACTTGATTGCCCTTCTCTTGATGTTCACGACTCCACATTAACTGCCGATAACGGGCCACATCTACCCTGATTGAATAGACCTTGTCAGCTCTGGCCCTGCCCTCAACTGAGACTCCCTCTTTAAATCCTCCTCTGAAACGCTCCCACTCATACATCTGATGAAGCGGGTCTTTGCCTATGAAAGCTTATGCTCCAAAATATCTGTTAGTCTATAAGGTGCCACAGGACTTCTTGTTGTTTTTCAAAATGTAGACTAACTTGGCTACCTCTCTGATACTTCTCACAGGACAGCTATTGAAACGTCAAAAGATTTTGCAGCTGATTTTGACAAGAGACATAACAAGTACAGGCCAACTGCTATTTTCCTGCATGAAATCACACCAGGTTATGAAATTCGAGAGGACTTGCTTTCTTCCGTATCAGTGCATGACGCCATCATAGGTGAAGACATTTTTGAGCAGATTACACTGACAGCCCACAGGCATCAGTATCACTTGAAAAATTGAGCAGTCTGATGACTGATGGTGCTCCAGCTACAGCAGGATGTCAGGAGGGATTTGCTGCTTTAGCCAGGAAAGAAATGAATTACCTTGGTCTTGATCCAAGTGAGTTGATTAGGTTCATTGGATCGTTCACCAAGGGAATCTGTGGGCACAGTCCACGCGACTGAACAATGCTATCAATAGCAGTATCAAGCATAAACTTTAGTAAAAGTAAAGAATTAAACAACCACCAGTTTAACAAGCTATTGAAAGACTCGCAAGTGAAGTATGGTGATTTATTGTGAAGTGTGATGGCTGAGCTGACCAATTTTTGTTTGGATCAGTGGCCCTGGACCCAAAAAAGGTTCCCTGTGCCTGACTTAAGGGATCTTTCTGCAAGTGCCCACAAGGTTCCTTCCCTGAAGTGGGAAACAATGTGGGAGTTTGCTGTGTATTTTGCTCTCCTTCCTCTCCGGGGATGGGGGAGGACTGCAATGTACATATCAGGACTAGACTTCACAGTGAGTAACCAGATGCCACCCAGGGTGCTATGGCTAAGAGCAGCACAGAGGTGCAGGCTGCCTGTGTAGAGTTAGAAACTGCTCCTGGCTGTTGGGGGAGCTGTGCCTGTGTTTGAATCCAGAGTTCTCTCTGCTTCTTCGCAGTGGATAAACATGATGGGAGGGAGCAGTACTCCCTGCATCCAATTCTCCTCTGTCCCCTCCCCAGACTGTGAAGGGCGCAGAGCAATTTGAGATGCAGGGTCCATCCACCTCACTCTTCTAACCTGGACTGTGCTGTGAGCACCAGGAGCTGCTCTCCTGCCTTCATCCTACCCACCCAATGTGGGGAAGGTGACAGGGATGTTAGGAGCCTCTCCCCACACAAGGAGTGCACAGAGGAGAGTTGGGGTGGGGGAGGCGAGTGAGCAGCAATACCAGCTGTTCTGTGCATCCAGGCTCGCTTTCCCAGGTGGGTGAGGGACTTAAGGGCACACAGGCACACTGCAGAGGCTGAGACACAGTGAGGAGTTGTGGCCAGCAAACGGTGGGGTGCATGGGGGTCGGGGTAATGGGGAGCACCCATAGGTGCCAAATGCTCCCAAGACACCACTTTCGCTAAGGCAAACCATATCTGCACACTCCTGTGAGAACAGAGGGGGAGATATGCGGTTTCTCATCCCGCGAGCGCCCCTGGCTCCCGCAGCCCCAGCTAAGCCCTGGGCACGGCTGCAACCCCCCCGCCCCGAGAGCCGCAGCAACCCCTCCCGCCTCTCTGCCCGGGCCTGCAAAGCGGAGCTTCCCTGTGGCCACCACGCATGCGCCCGCTTCGAGGCCACCCGCTCCTTTCCGCCGGCGCAGCCTCTCTGCTAGCGAGGCGGCTCCTTCCCACGGGCCGCGCGCGCGCGCGCGAGCACTGTCGAGCACGCGCGCGCGGCTGGAAGGTCGGTGTTGCCTGTGGCGGCCGCTCAGCACCCGGCAGCGCTGCGGGTTCTCGTGCGAGCACAACTGCCCGCGAGCTGCACGCCCCCGTCGGCCCCTCCCCCGCCTGGAGCCTGACGCAGCCGGGAGCGCGTAAAGCGCCGGCGCAGGAGCGGACTTCTCGGTAGGTGCGGGGGGGCTTGCCAGGCTGTGGGTTCCCCCCCCTCTGTGGCGGGGTGCCCCGTCCGCGGTGCTGGGCTCCCCTGCCTCCCTCAGAGCCCTGCTGGGCTGTGACAGGGCAGAGGGGCCTCTCTGCTCCCCTGCTTCGCTGTGTGCGGAGGCCAGGCCCCAGGTGGGGCTGAGCCCGGCGCCCAGATCGGTCAGCGGCTCCAGTGAGAAGCGAGTATCAGCGGGGCGGCCGGGTTCGTCTGCGTCTGCAAAAACACCAAGAAGTCCTGGGGCACCGGCTAGACGAGCAGATATTTTGGAGCCTGAGCGTTGGTGGGCAAAGACCACTGACGAAGTTAACTGACGAAGCGGGCTTTTGCCCACGAAAGCTTATGCTTTAAAATATCTGCTCCTCTATAATAAGGTGCCCCAGGACGACTTCTTGTTCGTAATAAGCGAGTGAGTCTCCTGCAGAAGGCGGTGGTGCTATCCCAACCCCCGCCCCCTTTGGTCTTAGCCGGGCTCTGTTGGGTGGATTTAGCCCGACAGCCCTGGTTTCCGTAGCCCTGCAAGAGTCTGTGGTGATGCCTTAGAAAAGGGCGAGAGTACCACTGCAAACGGGGGAGTAGATCTGTTGCAATGCAGTAGAACCACGTTTAGCCGAGGCTTGGTTATTTGGCCATCCAGTTTAACCAAACCACCACTGACTGGCGCACTGGAAGGAATATAATAGGTGAAATTGACGCTGCCAGCCATGGTTGGCCAGGGTGAGGCTGTCAATCCTGAGTGGTGCGGCTTGAGCTGTTAGAAGGAGAAACTCTTTGCCTTTTTACTTGTTTATCTGAACACTTGTTTGGTCTGGCCCTGGTCCCTATTACATCTGATAAATGAGGTTCCACCGTATAATCTCATACTGTACCAGAGAGTGGGAGCTGTGAGCCTTACAGCTGGAATATTTCGAAGTACAGCTGGGTTTTCAGACATTCTTTTGGGGAGTGAGTCTGCTTTTTGTAGGTTTGGGAACGGGTGTTTATGAATACTAAATCTGTTTGTTTGCTCTGTATTTATGTGTAATAAGGAAAAATAAAATGGAAGACTGGTGAGTGCATATTGTCATGTCAATAACATTGGTGCTGCACAAAGTTCATCCCCTTCTGAAATGCAGTTTCTTTTTGAGATATCAAATATGATACATTTTAGTCCACGTTAATAGCTTTATTTGGAGTAGTCCAGTGGGGTGACATGTTTGTTATTCAAAATAAAATCTTAACTTTTGCTTTCATATTCTCTTGGTGTTTCAGTTAGCTCTCCAGCAGCTATTGGAAAAAGTGAACACGTTAGAATGTATGACATTGGAGCATACAATAATAATGTAAAATCATAGTTTAGGACTCTGGTTCTCAACCTTTCTTTCATTTGCAAACCTAAATTCGTTGAATGGAATTAGGAGACCTTTTCTTTTAGATATAGTCTGAAGATCTCCAGGAATATCTGGACTACAGGTTGAGAACCATTAATTTAGGAAATCTGAGTTCCAGTGAAGAATGACACAAGGGAAAAATTGCCCAGTAAGAAGTAGTAGTAGTAGGCATCCTTCAGTCTACATAGACTATGGATTGTGCCCTTCATAGTTCCATTTGGAATCATCATTTGCAGCGTCAGCTGTGACTGTGAAGGCCCACACGAGAGTGACAGTCCTTGCTGAACCGGTATCTGTTACCTCCCATGTTGGTTCAACGCTGTTAAGCGATGCTGGAGTACCTCTCCAGGCGCGAGCCTGGGCAATCTTTTTGGGACCCGGGGCTGCCCAGATGCCAGTGTCTCCCTCTCTCGATTCTGAGATTATGTACAATGAGAGGGTTAAAATCACTGGTAAGTGAATTGGAAAGGAGACCACCTGTATCTGTTTATATATTTAGAATCTGTTTGTGGCTAATGGGTCTTAAAGAATTGTTTTGAAGATGCGGGACAACTTTGAAGAAAGTGTGGAACATTAGTCAGAGCTGCTGGTTTTACTGGAAAAACAAATACAAAATATACAACAGTAAAATATTTAAAATTATGAACATTATTTTCAGTGTTTATTGATAATCTTGAAAAGTGAACATAAGACTAAATCTACTTTGTGAATCCCATGGAACATTAAACTAAGTGGACTCCAAGTGTTCATGTTTCTCTTGACGTATCTACATGTCAGTCAGTGCAATGAAAAAGTCACACTTTTCTGTTGTTCCAGGCCTGGAACCCATGCTGAAGTCAGAGTTTTGAGTAGGTCTTGCCAGTGATGTGTGATGCTATGTCCACCACAAAGAGTATATCCCAGCTCCCTGTGACGTTAATAGATTCCCAATGATTTTAATAGAAATTAAATTAAAGAACATACTGTGAAGCAAAAATCCCTTCTGAAAGTCTTCAGGTGGTCTTTTTCAGTGCTACTGATTCATTTAGACAGTCTTGCTACCTTTTATAGAGAGCTGGAAGTGACGTAATTAAGTCATCAAGTCACTGATGCAGGATTACATATTGCCAACTTCCTGTCTGACCCCTTTTTAAAAATCTACATGAAGGAGAATCCACAACCATCTTAGGACATTTGTTCTAGAGTTTAACTCTCCTTACAGTTCGTAGTTTTTCCTAATGTCTAGCCTAAATCTCTCTCTCTGCAATTTAAGTTCATTTCTTCTTTGTCTTTCCTTGATGGCTAAGGAGAGCAATTCATCACTCTCTTCTTTATAATCTTTTTGAATTTGTAGCCTATCTCCCCCCCCAGATCTTTTCTTGTCTCTTCTCCTTTGTCTTCAACAAATTAAACAAACCCATTTTTTTCAGTCTTTCCCCATCAGTTATGTTTTATTTATTTCATCCAGTTTCCAAAATTCATCAGGTACATTTGCATATCCTTACCTAGTGATTACATCTTGATGTGGTGCATGCCTATAACCCTAAGAGCTATGTCAGTATAGGTTCTTTTTGTGGAATGTCTACCCAAATTGGACAGATCGGAGGATAGAGACCAGAAAAAAAAGCAGTCCATTGGTCCTTTGGTCTGGGGGTTGAGTGATAAACCAAAACCTATCCTTTATTTAAAAAAAAAAAAAAAAAAGTGGGGGGGAGAAATGTTATAGGAACACAAGATAATGGTTATGCTTCAGTGATGGCAAAGCCATAGTTGTGCTATAAGCAATGTTTTATGGTATGGGAAGGGTTCAGATGTAGTTGGACATAGTATTTTCTGTTCTTTCCATCTTGAGATATCCAGCTGAAGAGGAGTGCTATGGGATTATGATTTGAAAAGAAATATTTTTCATAAAGCAGTAAATTGTCTTCTTTCACCCTCCCGTGCCCTTTTTTTTCCACTTGCTCCTTTCATAAAATTTAATTATGAAACAGTTCAAGCTCCTGACTCAAATTGGTCATATGATTTGCAGTTCTTTATGCTACTGTTGTTGATACTGAAAATTCAGGCGCTGCAACAAGAATCTGTGTAAAAAGGGACAATAAAATGTGGGCAATGTGATCAGAGGGAACAGGTCTACAAACAGCTTACCGCTAACGTCCTGTAGGGTCTGTAACATATTATTAGTACAGTAGCATCTGTAACATTTTATTATTGGATTAAGACAAAAATTTGGAGTACTGAATATCAGATCTGTGATTCTTTTACTGTGTCAGATTCAAAAGGAGAAATATTCCCTTCTCAAGACCCTTTATATTTCGGTAACAATTTCAGTATGGTAAAACTTTGAGAGAAGTGCATTTGACTTGTGTGACTTTGAGTGGCGGGGAAGCAGGCACCTGGCTCTGGGCTGCCAGGTGCCAGCTCCCTGCCAGTCAGAGGAGTGGAGAAACTAACCTGCTGTTGGCTGATCAGTTTTCTGGTTCCTGTCAGGGGCAGCAGCGAGAGCCTCACTCTCAACTGCTGCCCCTGACAGAAGTGGAGAAACCACTCCTGTCAGGGGCAGCAGCCTAGAGTCAGGCTATTGCTCCTGTCAGAGGCAGCAGCCGAGAGTCAGGCTGCTGCCACAACAGAAGCGGTTTCCCGGTTCTTTCAGGGGCAGCAACCTGACTCTTGGTTGCTGTCCCTGACAGGAGCAGTTTCCCAGTTCCTGGAGTGGTGGGGAGCTTGGAACCAGGTGTCATCCTGTCTCCTCTCTGCTGGCAAGAGTCAGGAACCTGACCAATGATGTGCTGATCTGTTTCCCAGTTTCCACCAGTGGAGGGGAGCCAGGAAACTGACCAGGGCACCAGTGCTGGTCAGTTTCCTAGCTTCTGCAATCCCAGGGGAGCTGGGAGCCAGGCTGCTGCCTGGTTCCCATCTCCTCCAACTTGCACGAAATTTGAGTTAAGCGAGGTTGCTCAGGAATGCAACCTTTGTGTAACTCAGGAGTCTACTGTATAGGAGGAATAGGTGTGTTAATTTGGCCTAGCATTCCTGGTAAGTGAAATTCTGCAGCATTATTTTGAGCCCTTTGCTGAGTTTGTGTGTATTTTGCTAAGCTAATGTGAGTTTTGTTTTTTTTTTTTGTGAAAATCCAGTATTTTGACAACTACCTTTTTGAATATACAGCTACTAACTTCTCAGAACAGATTGCATTTGCTATAACGATTGGTCCTTAATGTTCCCCATATATTGTATTTACCATGTGTGTGTTATTGAGTGGTTGGATTAAGTCTAAAACAACTTCTGTGCTTCAAAGTCTAGATTCAGTAAAGCACTTAAGCATGTGTATATCTTTTGAGTACCTGGGTAGTTACACTGAAGTAACTGTGACTACTGGCGTACTTGCAGGTTATGCATATAACTAAATTCTTTTATGAGTCTGGCACCAGTTGCACCAACTAACTGCAGAGGGCTACTGTGCAAGCTGCTTCAAGAAAAGTGTATTTCAAGGCCTCCGGGGGTGGGGGGGGAATACATCACTGATTAATGGGAAAGCGGGGGCAGACTAAAGCTGTTAGTCAGTGGTGGATATTAAGACTACTGCCTCAACAGCTTACTGAGAATTTCAAGCTCCAAACCATCTCTTATATTATATGATGCACCAGCTAGTAGGTGCTGGATAAATTTGAAACTTCATTGCATTCTTGGGCTATGTCTACACTACAGTGATCTGTTGACAGAAGTTTCTGAGGGATGATATCTTCTGGCAAAACTTCTGTTGACAGATCACAAGCAGACTGCCAAGTGGATCAAAAGAATGATCTGTTGACAGAGGCATTCTGCTTCGGGGAGAGTGGCAGAACGTTGTCGTCCAATGTGCTGCATGCTGTGGCTTTACTGTTGACAGAACGCCTTAGGAATGTGGACGCTCTGTGGGTTTTGTTGACAAAACTCTCTAGTGTAGACATAGCTTGGGTCCTTGAAAATATAGGAAGCTTTTTGTGTCTGCTCCTTTGCTGGAAACAACAGGCTTTTGCAAGTGGATTGCTCTCTGGTTTGAATGGATAACTTCAGCACTTCCCTATGTTGCTGCTCTTTGTTTTCTTTGGCGTCAGCAGTGTGAAATTAATATGAACCCTGACACTTTCACAGCTGCCCCAGTGGATTCTGAATAATGGCAGTGAAAATGGTCAGTGTTCTTAATTTCAATATGTTGCTGCTTGGCAAAACTAGAAGCAGCAGCAGACTGAACTGTGAATCTGCAGATTTCAGATGACAGCAGTATATAGCTATACAATCAGGATGATGTGGAAAATTGTCTGTGCACTCACAAGGACTAGATCTGTGGCTCTCAACCTTTTCACTAGTGTGGATACCCAGCCCCACTCCCCCAAACACTGCAAACCCCCATCAAAGCCAATTCTATTTTCTGTGATGATTTTTATTTATCTTTGTTATGTTTCATGGCCTCCTGCAATAACCTGGCAGCCGCCACAAAGGTCTGCAGTCCCCAAAATGGGAACCACTGGACCTAGACCATTAATTTTTTAAAAGAAGAACAAATTCCTAAATTGTATGGAAATCGGTAATATGTAGGCTCCACATTTGCTAGGGAAAGCTTCCTTCTTACTTCAAGAGAGGGGGATTTTTTCAAGCCTTCTCTCACTTTGCAGTTTTCATGGTCTCATTTAATTATTAATTATAACTTCCAGCATTTTGTTCAAGGAAGGAGTACTCCTTATATTAATTTAATTTGAAAAATGAGTTTTGACTAGAATGTTCTGGATGAGGATTGAACTAGACAGAAGAAACAAGTGAGTTCCTTCCTCTGATTAAAATAAGCAGTTCCTCTCTTAAAAGCAATGGAAGACACATCTCTTTTTAATTTGGCTTTGTGTGTGTGACTTCTTGGTGCAGGAACAAAGTGGTGTTATAAAACGGAATAGACACTTTGAGTTACGTGCAGCACCCTAGTGAGTAGAGTAGCAATGTCAGTTCTGCAAATTGTTCAGCTATAGCACAGTAGAAAAGCTATATGAGTATCTAGTTGGTATGATCTACCATTGACTAATATTAGTCCATTTTACAGACTTTGAGAGATTTCCAGGAAAATAGCAAGATGAGTTGCCGTCGAAAGCGTGCGCCTCCACTGAGGATGGATGAGGAGAAAAAGAAGCAGCTCTGCTGGAATATGCATGAAGACCGAAGGAATGAGGTGATAATATTGGATGATGACATGGATGAAGATCAGCCAGTTCCAGGTGCAAGCACCTCTTCTGCATCCCTTGTTATAGATGATGATAGCATGTATGAGGAATTTGCTTACAAAGAAAACAGGGGGTCAAAATCAGTGGGTTTCCTAACAAATGAAGAAGACTCTTGCTCCATCTTGACCCCTATATCTGTACAGCTAAATATTGTAGTCATGCCTTACCATTCAGACAATTCATGGAAAGCTTTGCTTGGAGAGTTCATTCTTCAGCTTTTTCCTGAGAAAATTCTTACTGAGAAGATCCAGCAACGGGGTTTTTCTTTGATGAGAGCAGATTATGGTGATCAGCTGCAAATCTGTGTTCATGCAAGAAGTGAAGGGGATGAAGCAGGAAAAGAAAGCTTAAGTGATTATGAAGAGGCCATACCGGTGGAATCATCTTTCAGTAATGAAATGTTAGAAGATTTGAGGTGGTTGCAAAAGAAGAAGATAATTGGGCTTTATCAAAGATCTATAGAGGACCAAGCTTTAAAGGTATTTGTGTTTATATTAAAAGGAATGTTCAAATAAAAATAGCTCATTTTGTGTTTGGTACCATAAAATAGAGAGTTAGGAGAACATTTGACAAGCCCAGGCCCCACCACACACTTTTATAGTACTCTGCAACAGTTATCTGCATAAGTGTTTTCAGTGGCTTTGGAATAATTACCGTTAATCCTTACAGTTCAAGATCACTTAAAATAAACTTAGAAACCATCTGATTTCCTAAATATGGAAGACTAAAATGTTGCATGGCAATCAGAGATTATATCCATAGCCACCAGTCTTCAGCTTTGCCAAGTGTGGCTTCGTAACTTGTACACTTTGTTCTGTTTTATTTTTGTTCTAATTCTATTTTAATAATTGGAAATGTCTCACAGGTTGGAGTTTACCTTTTGGAAGCTGGTTTAAGCAAACCAGAGTTTCTCAGTGATGGAGGTGGGAGAATAAAAAAGGCCAATCAGCTGATTCAGAAACTAATGGAAAAATTCTACAACTTTATAATTCCAGGTAAAATAACTTATCCATCATGCATTGGATGTTACTGCAGAACAGTTTTTATATTAAACTTTTTCTGAAGTTGAATGATATTTTTAAGGAAAAGGCAAGAAGTATGTAACATTTTTGTCTGTCATGGCAACTATATTTGTCACTAAATATATAATCATTGTCACCATAAATATCTCCTGTCCACGATATATCAGTCGATCTTCATAACACCCTTGCGAAATAGGAAAAGGTGGTAGCATTTTTATGTTTATCAATGGGAAACTGAGGCAAATAAGTTATGGTCACAGTCAGTATTCCCTCTAATTTTCCATCCATGGGCAGAATAAATTTTATATGCACCAAGGCATGTGCAGATGTAAACCACTGATAGGAATACGGCCACTGTGAGTGGCTGTGGATGCTCTGTTAATTAGGTGGGTGGCTCATGAATCTCTCCTGGGCAACCACCCAAGTGCTTAGCTTACAGGGAGCACTGGTCCTAGTCGGTTGCCTATTCCAGTTAATGGAAAGATTTAACAACTTATGTGGGTGTTAAGTTCCACTGGGATCATACAGAAAGTTTCTAACTGATCCAGGAACTAACACAGGTATCTTTTTTTCCCTGTAAAGGGCCTTAACCATGCCCGGATTCTCTCCAGACCACTAATGGATTTTAATTACCAGAGATAAAATAGTCTAGAGAAATGTTTGGATGGGGATATGTATTGGGTAAAGAAAAAGACGTTCTGCATGTGGGGTAAAGCACTCGGTCTGAATCCAGTATGGAATGGTCCTGGCAGATTCCTATCAGAAAGACTGCTGCTCTGTACAAAGCAATCACCATCTCGCTTTCATGACTGATGTTCGCAACATTTAATTAAAATCATATGACTCAGTAAAAACTGGAATATGGTGACTTGGAAATCAGGTAATTTTCATGATGTTTTTTTGGGTGTGCATTTATGTGGGTTAGGGTTTGTTATGTATTGCACTACAGCTCTTGAATTTTAAACTTCAAATGTTGAAGATTAAATGTCCCTGTTTTTTTTTCCCGTAAGACCCTGCATGGGTGTATCTTTATCGGTTTACACTGGAGGTTTCAGTGTGTCACTTGTAAACTTTTGTGGTGATCCTGAACAGAGATTGTAGAATTAATTGGATCCTTCCTGGTAACTAGTATAGCTCTGTTAAAGCAGGCCAAAAAAGGACTATCATTTATACAGTAAAAGCTTGGTTATCCAGCACCCGGATAACTAGCACATTGTGTTAACTGGCATGCTGAGTAGTACAGTTGCCACAGGGCCCTGTTGTAATATCCAGCACACTTGATTAACTCATACTTCTGTGGAACTGGGGGTGTCAGATACTAGAGATTTTACTGTCATAAGCAATTCCTATGTCTGGGTAATAGAAATATTTCAAACTAGTAAAGCAACAAGTACTAGACTTGCTTTAGAGGAAGGCAAAACTTCTCTGCCCTTAATATTAATTAAGTAGCCACCCTGTTTGCATCGGGCCTTATAATATAAGGCCTTGCGTCTGTAGTAAGTTCCATATAGCCAGACCCTCGCACCCATGAGGGGCCCAGTTTACTTTGTCATTGTAATATTGGGGCCTAAAGTGGTTGCCTAGAATACAGAGTATCAAAAAACAAACAAAAAAGGCGTGAAGGCAGGGGCCAAAATAACATCCCTAATAATTTGTATATTGTGGTGTTGTATAAGAATATTCAGAAGAAATTTTTAATGCCAGTGTTGATCACTGTCAGTGCCACAAAGGGACTTAAGTTTAGAAGCACTCAGTGTTGCAGCACTTAACTTTTAGGTGCTATAAAATTACCAGAGTGACACTGATCTGCAAAGATTGAGGAAGCACCTATGTTCCTCCTACCATAAATGAAGGAGAAAGATGCCTTGGAATGTGATCTACAAAAGCCAGTGTGCTAGGCAGAGGACTGACTAAGCTAGCTAATGGGAGATCTTAGCAAGAGAGGTGTAAACTAAGCTCCTTTTTGATATAGGCACCTAAGTCTAAGATTGCTGTCTCTGTTAGCAATCAGCTAATTAAATCCTTTCTCTAACATTCTCACAACTTTTAGTATCTTTTTTTCGGTAACGTTCAATATATCTGATCATGAGGCCATTGAACTTTTCTGGATTCATTCTGAATCTTCATTAGTTGCCCCCCCCACCACCCTCACCCCCCATCTTATATTGTTGTGTATCTTGACTTATTTTAATAAATTTGTTTTGTAACAGGAATTGGAGAAAATGTATTAGGTTGAGCTTCGTATACTAATGCAGTTATCTAGAGTATAATTTCTGATGTTGTGTCTTGAATGTTTTTTTTTAATGACTCAAGAAGTTGATCTTTATCCTCTTATCTTTTGGAGACTATTCTGTGCTGGAAATTTTGTTCTTAGGCATGAATGTAGTACTGTCATCTTATGACATGGAGATATGCATCTCATAGAGCTGGAAGGGACCTCGGGAGATCATTGAGTTCAGCCCCCAGCCCTCTTAGCAGGGCCTAGCACCATCCCCTGTTTTTTTTTTAATCTGTTTTCCCCAGATCACTAAATGGCCCCCTCAAGAGATATATATATGGAGGTACCCATCTCACAGAACTGGAAGGGACCTTGAGAGGTCATTGAATCCAGTCCCCTGCCCTCTTGGCAGGGCCAAGCACCATCTACAGGGAAGCCAAGTAATTTCCCCATCATTTTTTTTTTAAACACAAACATTCCTTCTTACAATGGCAATGAGTTATGAATCTTTCACAGTCCAGAGTTTGATTTTTTTTCCCTCTTTCCCCAAGAGTTGATTAACGAACTTGAGATATGAATAATATGTGTCATACTGTGAGCTGGAAATGTTCCTGATAAGTTTAAATTTAAATTCAGTATTTTTTTTCATTCTTTTAATAAAAAGGAAATTATAACCATGTACTAGAAAAACAAACTGTATGACTCTGAAAAGACCCATTAACCTGATATTTCAGAAGTTTTCTGAAGTGAATTCTTCAGAGGGAATATATTCTTTTTCTTGGTGTCAGACGTGGCATTTGGTCTAATCGTTCTGTAATTGGTACACATAGTGATGTACCAGCTCACTAGAAGGAAATGAAAGGAAAAATCATTACAACAGTGTCTGTGACTTTTCTAGATTTTTTAATAAAGGGCAAAAGGATAGGTCACTTGACAGTAAAGTTAGCTAGCAGTAGTGGAGGGAAATCACTGACTTTTGCTCTTCCTCATAGTTAGATCTGTTTGTGTGCATGTTGAATATGGGTAGACAGGTTTTTAATTAGGGGACAATGTCAAATTACATTGTGGTTAGTAATCCACTAATTTAACTGTATGCGTGAGAGTTGGGCTTTTTAAGTTCTAACCTGATTAGTGTAGTCCTATTAAAGATTAAATCAGTTAGAGACACGTATTATAACACAAAAATGTTCTACAAATATGTTGAAAGCAAGAGGAAGACCAAAGAGAGGGTGGTTCTATTACTCAGTTTTTTGGGAGGCATAATGACAGAAAATGTGGAAGTGGAAATCACTTTTTTGTTTGTTTTTAACAAAACGATCAGTGACCATAAACTGTGCAAAATTATAGTGAATTCCAGTAAAAATGAGGTAGGATCAAAGGCTAAAATGGGGGAGGGAGAGTAAAAAAATTACTTAGACAAATTAAATTCGGGTCACTAGAGCTTGGTGAAATATATCCTAGAATACTCAAGGAGATGACTGAGGGGATATCTGAGCCATTAGCAATTATATTTGAAAATAGACTCAGAGGGTAGCCATGTTAGTCTGTAGCGTCACAAATAACCAGTCCTGTAACACTTTAGGTCATGAGCTTATGCATCCCAGGATCACATAAGCTCTTTGTGCCACAGTGTCATATGGGGAGCTCATATTTAGATGATTATCCACCATACCCCCCAAATCTTCAGAATCATCACTTCCTAGGAGAGAGAGTCACTCTCTGTGTTAGTATATCTCTTTTTTTCATAGATGTATACGCTTATATTTAGCCATAATAAAATGCATATTGTTTGCTACAGTCTAAATTTCTCTGTATCATTGAAGTGTCCTTTTCAGTATAACCATTCCCCACACGATTTGTATAATCAGTAAATTTTATCAGATTGTTTTTTCCAAGTTATTAATAACATTTTAAAATAGCTTAGTGCCCAGAACAGATCCATACATGACATCACTAGAAGCACACCCGTTTGATAATTATTTCTCATTTAAAATTAAATTCTGAGACCTGTCAGTTAGCCAATTTTTAATCTATATAATTTATACCAAGTTATTTTTAAATCATTCCTAGTTTCTTAACTGAAATATCTGGTGACACCAACTCAAATGCCTTACAAAAGTCTAAGTATAGCACATCAACTCTATTATCTTTATCTACCAAATTTGCAATCTGATTAAAAAAGAGTAGTTTGACATATCCATTTTCGATAAACCCAGGTTGATAGAATTAATTATGTACTCTCTTTTTATTCTTTATTAATGGAATTTTGTATTGTCTGCTCCATTGTCTTACCCTGGATCAGTGTCAGACTGATAGGCCAATACTCACCTGGCTCATCACATTTATACTTTTAAAATGTTGGCACAAAAATAGCTTTCTTCCAGTCTTTTGGAACTTCACCAATGTTCCAAGATCTATCAATAGACTGACGCGATTGTTGGACAATTAATGTTGTTTTAAATCTCTTGGGATTAAGTTATCTAGACCTGCTGATTTGAAAAGGTCTAATTTCAGTAGCTGTTTTTTAGATAAAAACAACGAGAAGTCCTGTGGCACCTTATAGACTAACAAATGTATTGGAGCATAAGCTTTCATTGTTTATGTGGCTACATACTAACATGGCTGTCCCTCTGATACTTGTTTTTAAATATCTTCCAGAGATACTGGGAATGAAAGAATGTTACATGATATCATCTCTGTTTGGGGAAAAGAACAGAAATAGGTATTAAACATTCCTGCCATTTTGCAGTATTGATAATTCCAGCATTTCTGACTATACTTAGAAAACTCTTGATTTTCTTTAACTTGGCTGGCCACAGACTTCTCCTGGACTGCAGCTACACTGCATTCCGCTTATGGAAGTGGAATGCAAATAAGTGAGATTGAAAATGCAAATGAAACATGGATTTATGTATCTTATGCCTCATTTGCATAGTCATGCGTGACTGTGCTTATGGAAGAGGCTTTTCCGGAAGCAAAAACAGCCGTGTAGATGGGGTTCCTTTGAAAGCAAACCCCATTTTCAAAAGACCCCTTCTTCCTATTTTGTTTCAGCAAGAAGGGTTCTTTTGATAGAGAAGCAGCCCTGGAGTATCCATACTTCTCAGCATTTGGTAAGTTTGTGGTCTAAATAATGCCAGTATTAAGATTCAGGAGTTTTAATTCCCATATTTCCTTACTACTGCAATCCTCACCAGGAACAATCAGCTAAAATATATTCACTTCAGCTCTTCACGGAAGCAATTCTTAACTGTTTTCTTATAGTAACTAAATAATGCTACGCTTATTTATCTGAGGTGCTGATGGTGGGTGATAAAGGTCGGGCAATTTCTCAATTAATATTCTTATTCATAGATGTGCTGGAGGAGGATGAGGAAGAATCTGACAGAGAGCTGGAACGACAGAATATTGAAGAGCTGTATGACTTTGTGAGGCACACACATCAGCAGGAAATCCAGTTTTTGAGGGAGGATGTGCAGCATTCTGCATTGATTCCTGTACTGAGGCCATACCAAAGTGAGGCTGTGAATTGGATGTTGCATCGGGAGAATTTCAGAAACAACCCAAGCAATGGTAAGTACGTGACCCTCGAACAAAAAAAAAGTTCATCTTGTTTATAACAAGACTCAGAAGAAATGAACAATATAGTATCAAAAAAGATTGTATATGAACTAATGTAATTTTATCAGATGTCTCCTCAATAATTAATTGAAAGCTTAGCTTTTATTATGCTGTTAATAAAAGTTGTGATGATGATTGAGGCAAGTAGTTGAGTTAGTTTTGAGTTTTTAAATCCTGAGCTGTTCCCTTGTTGATCTAGAACTTAATATGGACATTATCAATCTGAATATGTTGTGTTTCAAAAAATGACATTTCACAAACTAGAGTCATCTTATAACTGAAGCACTGAAGTTTGAAAAGTAGCTGCTATCCATGATCAATAGCTATGCTTCAGAATATCATGGGCTATACACTGCATTTCCCTACTATTCATGATTTTCATAATCCTAATGTCTTTTGGAGCAGCCTTGGCATTGATTCTGGATTGTTGTGGACATTTTATTATCAACATTGATCAACAAGAAGCTGGAGTTCTGAGCAAATAGCTGCCCACAGGGTGGATCAAGGACACCAGGTTTAGTCTCTAGTGGGCCTCCACCTGTATATTTACCTGCACTTCCTCAGTTATTGCGCAATTGCAACTCCTGTTGATCTCAGATCATTGTGGTCAGTGGGGTAGTGGGAAGTGGTGAGCCAATCTGCTCTGCTTCTGGTTGCTCTCATTGACCACGAACAGTGATCTGTGCCCAAGAGCTGTGATCACCCAATACCTGTGTAGGTGCAGGTAAATATACAGTCAGCAGCCCATTAGGGACTTCAGAGCCCTTCCCTTTGGAGGTTGAGTAGCACCCAAAGTATTGCAGGATTGCGCAAGTTTTTCTCTATCTCAACAATTGGCTTTTGGGGTAGGTTGCTCTGGTCCCAAGGTTAGATTGGCAACTTTGAGCAGGAATAATCTTCTGGCAGCACTTTGGTTCTGCATAAACAGAGAAAAGTCCATTCTGACACACCCACACAGATGATTAAACTTTGTGAGCCAGAGCTTTTCTCCCCATGGAAAGATTTCAGTGAGTGAGCAATCTGATATCACAGATTACTTGCAGACCAAGGACTAGAAGTTGGCTGAGAATGGCTGTGACTGTCTTTTCTAGGCCATGTGACCTTGTACACTTGTGATATCATTCACCAGGCTTATCTACACTGTCTGCAGGCCTGACTCCGGTAAATCTGTTCACCAGGCATGGGTCACATCAACACCAGAGTGACTGTTTCCACTACTGCTTCTTTCACCTGCTGGTTAAACCTGGATTGAATAAGAGAGTAGATGTCCCTTTTTCACTCTTGCCCCCTGTGTCACTATCATAACAAATGCATCTCTTCTGGGTTGAGATGCTCACCTGAACAACCACAGCATACAAGGTACTTGGATCCACAGGAGGCTAGACTACCACCAGTCTACTGGAACTGCGAGCAGTCTGCCTAGTTGCTGGACTATGGGCGGAGCTGGGGTCATTCTCTTCCACACGCCTGTGGGGGGCTGTCCTGGACCCTTTTATACCCTTTACCTCAGATATTCCTCTGCATCCCCCATAGGAAGTTGTGCCCCACAGTTTGGGACCCCTGCTCCGCAGCATGCTAGGAGGAAGTACCATTACTGG
Organism: Carettochelys insculpta; assembly: GCF_033958435.1. NCBI lineage: Eukaryota > Metazoa > Chordata > Testudines > Carettochelyidae > Carettochelys > Carettochelys insculpta. The sequence goes on from NC_134139.1 coordinate 98,136,890, forward strand.
ACGTACGCAGAGTGGTATCTAAAATTACATTCACACATTCACAAAACGTTACATACTAGTTTAGTCCTTTGCTGCCTATGCAGCATTGTGGGAACTGCTGTATTACGAGCATCTTTGCTGTTGTCTCCCGTCCAGTCCAAATATAGGTCATTGATCATTCATGTGTGGAATGTACATAGGGATCAGCATTTGAAGAAGCAATGGAGGTTACTGGTCTGTATTTGAAAGTTCTTTAAGATGTGTGGTCCCTGTCTGTTACCCATGCTCTGTTCCCTCGTGTTTGGTTCCCACTAGATTTGCAGTAAGGAGGAACTAAGGAAGTGTTAGCCAACACTACTTATACCTTCAGTCTGGAGCACGAGGAGCACTATTTTGAATGTGTGGGGTAGCAGATGTTGCTTCTTAGAAGTTCTGAACTTGGGCTTCTAGTGTGCATGTGCACTCACATGTGTAATACATATGAGGACCATACATGTCAAAGAACTTACAGTTGTAAGCGAATAAATTCCACTTTTTGGTGGTTACTTCTTATCTTTAAATGTTGTAGTAATGCTGAGCAGCTCTAAGCACAATATTATTGACAGAAAAATCTTGTAATATTCACACGGTCTCCTTCTTTGTAGAAAACACACTACACTTTCTCTGGCGAGATGTCATCACTCCAGATGGAGTAAAACTCTACTATAATCCATTTACAGGCTGGTGAGTTTTGATTTTGTTTTGTAGAGGGAACGTTGTTTCTGGCAGCACCTAAACATGCTCCTTTGTGAAAATTTTTTTAAAACGTTTACATGAGAAGCATTGGAATGACTGTGCTGTTTCAGTTAGTAAATGCAGAATAAGAGCTATAGGATATTTAATAGGAAAGAAGAAAAAGTGCTGCGGCAGGCAGAAGGAAGTTTATAAATTGAATATATATCAATATATTCTATTTGCTGTTGGAATTTTTTTAATTCAAGCATAACAGTTGCTTTGTGGAGATTTTGTTTTTTAACTTTTTGAAAATTATGTAAATTGTTTTGTAATCTGTTTAGCTGTAGCCACCAATGCGGTTCTCTTTAACTGAAATGTATACTTCTCTCTCTTTATTTAATTTGCAGAAATTATTTACATCTCTAGGGGAGAGGGTTAGCTCAGTGGTTTGAGCATTGGCCTGCTAAACCCAAGGTTGTAAATTCAGTCCTTGAGGAGGCTATTTAGGGACTCGGGGGCAAATAGATTTAAAAAAAAAAATACTGTCAGAGATGGTGCTTGGTCCTGCCAAGAGGGCAAGGGACTGGACTCAGTGGCCTCCCAAGGTCCCTTCCAGTTCTTCAAAATGTGAATCTCCATATATATTTCTCCACTGCTTTGAACATAAGCTACTCTCTGGTCACAATAGTTTGTAATTTTTTTTTTTTTATTTTGGTTGTGTCTTTAATCTTTAGCATTATCCGTGAACACCCAGTTGCAGGGCCTCCGTGGCCTGGAGGAATCCTGGCAGATGAGATGGGTCTTGGAAAGACAGTAGAGGTACTGGCTCTTATTCTGAAACACACCCAGCAAGATGTTAAACAGGATGTTTTGATGCTACCTGAGGTGAGAATTGTGGTAGATTTTTTGAGAATAAAAAGCGTACTTCTAGTGTGTAAGGCATGTCCTTGGTGTTTAGCTATCATATTTTGTGTGTCAAAGTCTGTGATGAAAAGCTATTAATTTAATGTCCAAGTGAAAGAAATAATCTTTGTCTGCCAGCACATAGCCTTTGGTGATGTGATTAGATGAACAGTACAAATTATTATGAAGAGTAATTTGTGTTGTTTGTCCTTGAGGTGAATGAAAATCAAAGTCTTAGTTGTAGGCAAGTTACTTCATTAACTTGATTTTTAGAAAATGTGATGGTAAAAATGTAGAGATTCCAGTTAAAATATATATTTAACTGAGGCTTATTAGATAGAAAATGGATCAAATTGTGCCTTTGTATTCATGCATGTACATTACTAAGGCTACGTCTACACTTGCACATTATGTCGAAGTAGCTTATTTCAAAGTAAGAACATCGAAATAGGCTACTTCGACGAATATCGTCTACACGTCCTCCAGGGCTGGCAATGTCGACGTTCAACGTTGAAGTAGCAATGGGGAATGTCGAAAAGAGCTGCCCTGGAAGGAAATGCAGAGCGTCTACACACACAAGCACCCTCTTTCGAAATAAGGGGCCAGGAAAGACCGCAGACCAGGTGACAGAGCACACTAGCCCTTCTGGGGCATCTGCAAGCCGGTCCTGTAAAGGGCCCCTCCCAGACACACCTGGCCTGCACAGCACGAGGTCCGCAGAGCAGTAGCCACTCTCTCACAGACCAAGTCACAGCAGATATGGACACCCAGCAGCAGCTGCAGCAGCAGCAGCAGCAGCAGGAAGCGGAGACCCTCCAGGTAGTCATTCAGGGGGCAAGTGCCCTGCTAGGTGCTGCCCGGGAGGCCGCCCAGTGGCTCCTGCCAGAGGAGCCCACCCTGCAGGCAGATGGGGACGTCCCTGACCACTGGGCTCCCCTCTTCCTCCCTCACCAGCTGTTCCCCCGCCTCTGGAGCTACCCCACCAGCTCCGAGTGGTGGGAGCAGCTCATCATGTGGGAGTGGGACAATGATATGTGGCTCCGGAACTTCCTCATGCGCTGGCAGACCTTTCTCGAGCTCTGCCAGTGGCTCACCCCAGCACTGAGGCACCACGACATCCGGATGCGGCGCGCCCTCGCCGTCGAGAGGAGGGTCGCAATAGCCGTCTGGAAGCTGGCCACTCCAGACAGCTATCGCTTTGTGGGACACCAGTTTGGAGTGGGAAAGGCCACGGTCAGGGTCATCGTCATGGAGGTAAGGAGGCCTGGGTACACACCCACTGGGGGACTGGGGAGCCGGGTGTGGGCTTGGGGGGGGGGGAGGGAGGGGCGGGGTGTGGGGCTGGAAAGGAAGGGGTACCGGGGAGGGTTGGGCTGGGCAAGTGGGGTACCCAGGGAGGTGCCTGGGAGGGGGGCCTAGGGGAAGGGCCCCAGGGCACCCTGCACAGCCTCATGGGCACCTCTGTTCCCTCCCCACAGGTGGTCCGTGCGCTTAACGCCATGTTGCTCCAGAGAGTCATCCGACTCAGGGACCTGGATGCAGCTGTCACTGGATTCACCTCCATGGGGTTCCCCAACTGCTTCGGGGCCCTGGATGGGACCCACATCCCCATCCGTGCCCTGGACCACAGCGGAGGAAGATACATCAACTGCAGGGGCTACCACTCTGTGGTCCTACAGGCCATGGTGGACAGTTGGGGCTGCTTCCAGGACGTGTATGTGGGCTGGCCCGGCTGCACACACGATGCCTGTGTTTTTAGGAACTCGGGCCTGTGCCGCCGACTGGAGGCGGGGACCTACGTCTCCCAGAGGGAGATCCCTCTGGGGGACACCACTGTGCCCCTCTGCCTTGTGGCGGACGTGGCCTACCCCCTCCAGCCCTGGCTCATGCACCCGTACACCGGCCACCTCAACACCAGCCAGGAGTGGTTCAGTGCCCACCTGAACCACGCCCACCAGGTGGTGGAGAGAACATGGCCGCCTGAAGGGCTGCTGGAGGTGCCTCCTTGCCCGACTGCACGTCAGCCTCCAAAACATCCCCCAGGTTGTGGGCGCATGCTGCACGCTCCACAACATTGTTGAGAGCAAGGGGGAGGCTTTCGTCCAGGAGTGGGCGGTCGACACCGGCACGGGCTTCCCCCAGCCGGCCACTGCACCCAGCTGCCAAGCCCACCATGAGGGGGTACGGGTCTGCGAGGCCCTGCGGGCCCACTTCAATCAGGGAGACCCCTGAGCACCTCCCTGGCCTTCCCCAGAAGACCCCCCCACACACACACACAGCCCGCAATGCCCACACACCGCCCCCAACACCCGCATGCCACCCCCCCAACAAGTACACGACTCCAGCTTTTTGGAAAATAAAACTTTTTTTTTTAAACTGGATAACTTGTTTGATTCAACAAAGAAACTGCAACTAATCTACAAAAAGGGGGACAACAATATGCAAAATGGGGGACAACTATATACATGGGCCAACAGCCGAGCCGTCTGCTGGGCCCCCACTAGGCCGGGGTGGAGGTAGAGGGGCGCTAGCCCTGGCAGGTACAGCTCGCAACCCCCCCTCCCCGTGTCCACGGTCCCCGGTGTGGCCAGCTGGGAGGACCAGCAGGTAGGGCCGGGATGTCTCCACTGGCTGGTCTTCAGCCCCAGTGGGCTCTGTGGAGCTTGCGGGTGGGGCGGCAGGCGGGGCAGCAGGCGGTGAGGTGGGTGGAGCGGTAGGTGGGGCAGCAGGTGGCGAGGTGGGTGGAGCGGCGGGGAGGGTGGCCCGGGGGGCAGCAGGGGGCGGGAGGTGGGCGACGGCCTCCCGGATCGACCCGGCTATGTCCCTGAAAACCCCCATAAAGTCCTCCCACGCCGCCCACCGCTGGGTGGATTCCTCCTGCTTGAAGCGGAGTCTTTCCTCTGCCACCTCCGTCTGCGGCCGGAGAGCTGCCAGCAGCTGAGGGTCCACCGGGGCCATCCCAAGAGTCCGGCAGTGGCGGGACCATCCTGCTGGCCTTGGGGGTGTGTCTGGCCGCTGGCGGTGGCTGCCCTCCGGCAGGCTGTTGTGAGCTGATGCCCAGGTGCCAGCTAAGGGTCTGGTGGGGCTAAAGGGGGTGATGCCACACCAGCAGCTACGCTAAGCAGCCAGGGCAGGCTGGGTTCTTTGGTTTGTGTTTAGTTCGGGTACAGCAGCAAGAGGAAAATTAGGCTTAGAGAGGCTTTAACAGTTACTTTTTATTTATACAAAGATAGAAACAATTTAACTAAGACAAATGATTAAAGTACAAGTTAGTACTCGCGGTTTTTAAAGGGGAAACAACACAATTTAACTTTAGAAAAGTTTTAGACAAACTAGCTAGCTTAAACTAATACAAGTAATGTGTACACAAGAAAGGCAAGTTGCAGGTGTGATTTTTACCCCTGCCTCTTAGACCTGGTGGAACCAGAGTCTTTCCCTCAATTCCTATAGGAAAGAAGTGTAATACAGGTGTAATTTTTACCCCGCCTCCTAGATCCGGTGTGACCCAGAATCTTTCTCTCAATCCCTCGGGAAGAAGTAGATACGAACCAGGCATCCCCAGTCTCGGGAGTTAATTCCCGACCTGGCCAGCAGGTGTAGGTGATTGAAACTCAAAGGGGGGGGTGGTCTGCCAAGCCCCTTTATACCCCTTTTGTCACGTACGCTTCTTCCTGGTCTTAAGTGGCCAATTGGGAGGAATGTTTTGAACCCCAGATTTCCCAGGGAAGATGCAAGGCTCAATTCGCACCTGTGAATTGTGGACAATTGGGCACCTTTGGAGGTGATGGGTGGGGGTTCCCCATTCTTCCTGGGGAAGTGATTAAGGCGTGTCAATTACCGAGATCATCCAGAAAGGCAGCCATTAGCTAGCCCATTTACTGTCTGGTTTTTGTGTATAGTAGAGAGGCTGGGCGAGACAGCACACCTGCATTCCCAGGACATCAAAGGCTACCTGTCTCCCCTGCTTGTTTCTCTCCGTGTCTCTCCCAGTGGGGTGGGGAGGGGAGGAAGAAAAGGCCAAGTGGGGGGTTCATGTCTGGCTACAGCTGTCGAGGACAATGGACGGTGCCTGGCTGCCTGGGGCGTCAGATGCTGCAGCTGGAGAGAGGGAGAGAGGGAGGAGAAGGCTGTTAGTTCAGTGCCTTGGCCCGTGGCCCGTTCTCCCCGCCCCCTCTTGGGTGCTGGGTCTCCATCTCCGTTGGTGGGTTTGATGTCCCTGTTGGCTGTCGTCATGGCATTGTCCCCCCGGGGTCAAGACTGAGTTCTGTCCATGGGTACGGGTGCTGACGGGCGCTGATGGTCGTGCCGCCGTCCTGGGACTGTACTGTGGCTGGGCATTCATGGGTTGGGGTCTGCTGGGGGTGTGTGAGGCTCCCGGTCGTGGCTGGTGCCCCTGCCCTGTGGCCCATGGGTGTGTGCTCTGTAGGGTATGTACCTGACCATCCATTGCCGCGGTCGGGGGATGCCCGGCTGGTGCTCTGGGAAGGGAGGTCAATGAGGAGCCCTCCCCCCACCCCTTGCTGCTGGACCCCCTCCTCCGCTGTCCCGAGTGGGGGCTCCTTGGGTGGGCCCTGGGGTGTGGGGCTGGCCTCCGGGCCAGACTCCGGCTCTGACGCCTGCTGGGGCTCGTCGGTCGTGGTGCCAAGGGTGGCTGAGGGGGAGGAGGTGTCCTGGGGGCCCAGGATGGCCCTGAGCTCCCTGTAATAGGGGTAAGTGGCGGGGGCAGCCCCAGACCGGCTGGCCGAGTCCCAGGCCCGGGCATACCCCTGCCACAGCTCCTTCACTTTACTCTGGACATGATCCGGAGTGCGGGCAGGGTGACCCCGGGCAGCCAGGCCCTCGGCCAGTCGGGTGAACACTTCTGCATTCCGCCGCTTGCTCCTTGCCCCAGCAGGTCTCGGAGCTTGGCCTCCGACATGGAGGGGCCCCACGTCCTTTTGGCCCCCTGCCTGGCTGCTGGGGGTGCCTGGGTCCCTCAGGAGGGGAGCCCTGGGGGCGCTCGGGGGGCTGGCTGGAGGCCATGGATAAAGGCAGTGGGGATCAGGGCCTGTGAGAAGTGTGCAGGGCTAGGACATGCCTGTGCTGCTGCCTGCATGCTCTCAGCTTCCTCCCACAGGAAATCCGGGTCAGTGGTGCCTTTAAGGCTGCTGCACGCGGCGACCATAGAGCCCCGCAGGGGCTGGAGAGAGTGTCTCTCAACCCCTCAGCTGATGGCTGCCATGGAGGACCCCGCAATTTCGAAGTAGCGGGACGTGGATCGTCTACACATACCCTACTTCGACATTCAACGTCGAAGTAGGGTGCTATTCCCATCCTCGGATGGGAATAGCGACTTCGACGTCTTGCTACCTAACATTGATTTCAACATCGAAATAACACCCGGCGCGTGTAGACGTGATGGGTGCTATTTCGACGTTGGGCTGGCTACTTTGAAGTAGCCAGCTAGTGTAGACGCACCCATAGTCTTCACTGAAATATCTTCATTCAGCTGTGTACAGAATTGATACAGCATGTGTTGGGAATTTGCTCTCCCCGTTTCACTGTGTAGTACATTCTGACTAGTTTATAGGTACGCAAGTGATCACATTGCTTATTGGTTGTATAATAGTTCAGAGAGCTGTTTCATCAATAATGATTGTTGCTAAAAAGTTTACTATTAGGATTTTAGATTCACACTAAAGTTAGGAGGGATCATCCTGATCATCTAGCCTGACTTTATGTACATTGCAGGCCACAGAACTTGGGCTACCTGTTCCAGTAATAGACCCGTATCCTCTAGTTAAGTTACCAAATTCTTCAGCTCGTGATTTAAAGACTTGAAGTTTAAGAAGATCCACTGTTTCATGTAAACCAACAACTGCTTTCACCTTAGGGTCTCTGTCAGTCTGGCCTAGGAGAAAATTCCCTCCTGACCCCAAATATTGAGATCAGTTGGAGCCTGAGCATGTGGGCAAGAACCACCAGCAAGACACCTGGGAAAGAATTCTCTGTAGTAACTTAGAGCCTCTCCCTTTATTGCCCTCCCAGTGCAATATAGCTGATTTCATTAGTACCATCCCCTCCATAAACTTATCAAGCTCAATTTAAAAACAGGTTTTTTTTTGGTTTTGTTTTGTTTTGTTTTGTTTTTGTCCCCATCGATTCCCTTGGAAAACTATTCCAGAACCACCACCTCTGATTTTTAGAAATCTTCATCTTATTTCAGGCCTATGATTGTTAATGCCAGTTTATATCCATTTGTTCTCGTGTCAGCATTGGTGCTTAGCTGAAATAACTCCTTTCCCTTACTGGCATTTATTCTCTGATGTATTTGTACAGGACAGTCATATCTCCCCTCAGGCTTTGGTTGGCTAGGGTATTCAAACCAAGTCTCCTTCAGTCTCTCATAAAGTAGGTTTTCATTCGAGTACCCCTTCCTTGCACCTGTTCCAGTTTGAATTAATCCTTCTTCATGAGCAGAGTGCTAGTGCCTGTATTCCAGATCACATCTCACCAGTGCCAGGCCTGCTGACAGGGGAGGGGGAAGTGTGAGGCTGGGGATGGCCAAAGGAGGCAGTTGTCCCTGACCTCTTTGAAATGCCATGGAGCACTGTGCTGCTGCTTAGTGTGTGTCTCTGAGAGAGTTGGAGGGAGGGGCAGGGGGCAGGTGAGGCTGACTGTCCTAAGCCCTGCCCCTTGTGCCCTGGGCCCATAGCCACTGTCAGAACTGTTGCCACTGGTGCCCTGTATGACATCAATAACATTTCCCTATCTGTACTGGAAACAGCTCACCTGGTGCATGCAAGGATTGCATTAGCCCTTTTCAGAGCTGCATCCCATTCAGCAACTCTTATCCATCCTATGATTAGGCAATACATCCAGGTCTTTGTCCTCTATCACTTCCAAATTCCTGTCTTACAGCAAAAAAAAATTATTAGTCCCTAAGTGCTTGACTTTACACTAATAAATTTCATCCTGTTTCTGTTATTCCTGTTTCCATATTCTTGTATGATATTCTGATCCTCACCCATACAGTAAACCCTCGATTCAACAGGCTATCAGGGGAAGGGGTGTCCGTTAATGCTGCAAATCTGTTAAATCCAAATCTGCAGGACTGGAGGCACCTTGCAAGGTGTACTAGGGAGCGCTCTGTCTGAAACCTTCGCGGAACACAGTAGGCTTGGGAGAAAGAAAACTTGGCGGTGGGTTATTTGCACTATTTACAGAGCAGAGTCTTTGCGCTCTCCTGCCACAAGCTGCTCATCACCCATCCAAGGCTGACCACTTCCACAGAAACTAAGTTTCCCTGGAGCGGGCATGCTTCTTCCCAGGGCTCCAGTTGGCAGGGCACCTGCCATCTGTCCGGTCCAGGCACACACCCTCCTGGGAGGAGACTGTGGCGGCCCCGACAGCCCCTCTGGCCCCGGCCACCCTGGCAGCCCCTCTGGCCACAGCAACTCTGGTGAATTGCCAGCATTTATTTGGGGGTGGGTGAGGTGGCTGCTGGATAGCGCCCATTATTTCCAAGTCCGTTAAATCAAGATTTACTGTATTTGTGACAGTTCCCAACTTTGTCTCATCCACTTCGTGCCATGTTCTAGAATAAATATGTTAAAAAAGTTTGATCCCAAGACCAGTCTCTAAGGAGATCCACTAGTGACCTTTATTCAGCCTAACTACCCACTTTGCATTGCTTTTGTCTTAAAATATCAGTTATCTGCTCAAAGAAAGAGGTCAGATTGGGCTGGCACAAAAACCATCTTTCGTAAATCCATGTTTCATTTTATTCTGAGTACCATTTATGTCTGCTGATCCATCTCATCTTCCATTCCTTGTAAGCTTTCTGCTTTTCTCTGAATAATCAATTTGACGTGGTTGTTCATCCAGTTTGGTCTTCAAACCTTCACTATGATTTTTTTCCCTTGCTTGGCTTCCGATACCTTCTGCAGCTTTGACTTAATGTGATTCCAATCTTTTTCCACCTTCAGATTCTGGAGTTGTCCAGTCCCATCCACTTACCCAATTCTTATGTTTTTTTTTCTTTTTAAGTTTGCTCTTTTTACAGTGACCCTGTTTGCAGACCTATTTCTGGTTATCTTTCCATTTCAAATTGAACTGGCTCATGGTCTCTCAAATTAAGGCTGTCCCCTGCGACCACCTTTTCTGTGAGGTCTTTGCCTCTTAACAATATTATCTCTAAAGTGGCATCTTATCTCATTGGTTCAGTATCTACTTGATAGAGAAATCTGTCAGCCATCGCATCCAGGAATATCTGGGCTGTAGTATTAGTAGTAACACTTGTCGTGTAGTCTATATCTGAAAAATTAAAGTGTCCCATAATCATACAATTCCCAGTAGCAAGTATTTCTTCCAAATATTAGCAGTCTCTCTCCCTATGTGTGTTGATAGAATCTTGCCGTATTGTAACAACCTATTTTCTTTTGTATCTTAATATTATGTGTATCATATTTGACAAGATAGAAACCTACAACCTGTCCTAAAATCAATGGACCGAATACAAGTGTCAGTCTGGGTTGTAAAACAAACCAACCTCTCAGGTTAACTCTCTTCCTCCTGCCCAAGGGGTTGGTTCTGTGCCTTGCTACTGCTGGCTGCTGTCACCTATTGTGTTGCATGCTCTGCAGAATGAGTATGATGAGTTACAGTGCTTAAAAATTACGCCTATGCAGACCTACAATGTCTTGAATTGTATGTGCATGCCTTCGAAAATAGTCAGGGTAGGATGCAAATTGCAACTGAATTTAAAAGAGGAGCAGAACCCCCCCCCCATAAGTTCTGTAAAATCAGTAAGATGTCAGATTAAGGAGATGCATAGAAACAGACACCTACTGAAGGATAAAAGCTTCAAACAGGTTAACAAGAATGCCTTGCAATGAATCATAACCCTGATGTACCGGGCATTAAAAATACTTGGCGGAACGTCAGAAGCGTGTGCATTACTCTAAAACCTGGTTACAAACTTTACAGGAAAGATTGCTGTCACCAAAGAAGTAGGAGGGTAATACTGTATCTACAGAATTCCGTGGAATCTAATTAGGAAAAAAAGAATGAATGAAAAGTACCATACAGTTGAGTCTATTAGGGACAGAATTCCCAGTTTGTGAATGTGCAAATAGTAGAGCCTACTGCTGTCCTCTGAATCAAGAGAAGGAAATTGAGTACACAATCTTGAAAAAAAAAATCATAGGCAACAAAATCCAATAAAAATAATGGGGGGATTTCAATTACATAACTGGTCAAATGGTACAAACAAAATGAAGTTTGGATAACAAAGGTAGTACCTATATCTAAGAAAGGTGGGATGAGTGCAGATTAAACACAGTTTTTAAGTTAGTTTGCACTCAAGATGATTGTGATGAACTTCAGAGAGAACAAAACAAACCAGTTGACTGGGCAACTTGATGGCAAATTAAATCCAATGTCAATTGAAGTATTCGTTTACTTTTTTCAGTTACTGGTAGCAATTCAAAAAAAGGGCTTGTGTATCATTGTAGATAGCCAAATGAACTTCATCTCAGTGTGCAGTAGCAATCAGAAAAGCTAATAAGGTGTTAGGATGCATAAAGGGATGGTGAATAATTCAAAGAATATCATGTGTTTATGTAAATCAGTGGTATAGCCTGTAATATTGCATGCAGTAGTGAAATACCCATTTCAAAAAGGATATCACAAAACCAGTATGGTCAAGGACCTGGAAAAATCTGTCATATGAAAAAGATTGGGAAAGTTACCTAGGAAATCAGCTGAATAAAAAAAACCATGATAAAAATACATAAAACTATTAATGGTATAGAGTAGGTAGATCAGAAATTTTTGTCGTCTCTTGTCACAAGAACAGGGGGCATGTTCAATTAAATTAAACAGTTGGGACTATTAAAGCTAATAGAAGGAAGTACTTATATATGCAATATGTAATTAAACCATGGAACTGGTTGCACAGGAAATTGTGGCAGTTAAGAACTTAATAAGAATTGAGAAGAGATTTTATACTTATATGGATATCAAAAATATTTAGTTCTAATTTATAACAGCAGTTTCAGAAGAGTTATAAAATCTGTGTTTCAGAGTTTGTCAATTTCAACCTATTAAATGATCAGAATTAAGTGTAATGTGGAGGGCAGATTATTCCTTATCTGCCTGCCTTGTGGTTTTTGTACTGTCCTTTGAAGTGTCAGGCACTGGTCACAGTCAGAGAAAAGATAATGGTTTAGTTGTCTGTTCCAGCATGGTCCTGTGAAACTGTTTAATGAGGAAGTGATAACTTTAAAGTAACAGATGCTTTTTGCTCTTCTAACTGAAAATATTAATTTAATAAAATCGTTCAAATTATATCTTAGATATTCATCTTCTAACTGTATTGAATGTTATCTTTGTTAGGGTAAACTGGTGAACTTCTTTGTTCCGCCCCAGCCTATTGAAGGAAACAAAAAGAAGACAACAAAGAACGTGGAGCTTAAGTCAAAGGAGAAAGTACATTATCCCAGTGAGTATTCGGGGAGAGACAAAATTTATGTAAGAGTTTGCTTACTGAGACTGTATTGATGACTTACCGAGTACTAAGGGAACACCTGATGTGTTCAAAGGGAGGAATTCACTGATGGCCTTACCTCCGATGTATAGTTTGCTCAGGATTATAGTAGTGCACTCTGGGAACTGTAATCGTCCTTACTAATATATCCATTTTAAACATAAAACCTGTTGTGAGAGGTTAAAATTCTATGCAGCACAATCTTGCTTAGCCTCTACTTTGCAGCAAGATTGTTTATTGACCAGACCAAAGTTTTGTATTTGCATATCACTGTTAATAAAAACACTTGTTTCCATTCTGATATGTACTTTTAGATAATATTGAAGATCTTGACTGCAAAGTCATGTTTTGCAAGACTAGCCTAAGCAGGACTGCTTACTCTGTTGTCAATCTTAGGTTTGTTTGGGTTATTTTAGCTTTTGATTCACTTGCAGGCAATACATTTATAGAGTTGCATAAATACATTTTCCCCAGATATCTCTTTATTTTGTCTGACCCATAATTTCATTCTACATGTAGGCTTACGGGTGATGATATTATCGGCTGTCAAGGAAATGAATGTGAAGAAAGGAGCTTCCATCGTTGCAATATTTAAATATGTCAGTGCCACATATAGCTATGACATACAGAGAAATCGGCGTCTTCTCAAAAGAACTTTGGAAAAACTAATTGCAGAGCAAGTAGTGGAGCAAGTTAAAGGTCATGGTCTGGCTGGATCTTTCAAATTGGGGAAAAATTACAAAGAACAAAAGAATGAGAGAACCAAAAAACAGGTAATATAATAATTAGAAATATTAATTTGGGTTAATGTTGCGTGGAGATGCTTTGATTATATATGCTGCCAGAGTGGAGCTATTTAGAGGGTTTCCCTTTAATGCTTGGTTGATGGTATTGACTTATTTTAAACAAAAACCAAAAAAGTGAAGCATTTGCTTTGAATACAGAAATAAAGAATTGCAATGCGTACACTGTGCCAAAAATAAAAACTAAAATAAAACCCAAAGTTGGTCATGTTGGGGTTTAAAATGTTTGACTGTGTCCTCTATGAATTTTTGAAGTTGTTGCTGTAAAGTTTGGCAGATGTTACCATTTTATGCCCAAGAGTTTTGTGAAACACTTTGAAAAATTGTAACCTAATACTGAGTACATGGCCCTCAAAACTCAGCGTGGAATGTTTATGTAATGTTAACAGTTTATTCCCGAGGTGGCTATACTCTCCTCATCAGAGAGCCTAAAAATAAAAAGTCAATTTAAAATTAACTTTACTTTTTAGACATCAAGGAGCCCCGAAAAGATTCAGAAGACATCTTTTCCTAATGCTAAAACTGAAACCAAAGAATCAGCAAGTAGGGTAACATCTTCAGAAAATGTTGAACCACCCCAGCTGGTCGGCATTCCTGCAGAAGATCATGATTACTGTACAACTAGCAAAAATATTGAGACAAGCCAAAAGACCTGCATAAAAGAAGAAAATCTTCAGGGGGGAGTTATGGACTTGGAGTCTGATTTGCAAAGTGACCTCATGTCAGGTGATACCACCAGTCCCGTCATCAGTGCATGTAAAAATACAGATGACTCTGAAGTTCTAAAGGACCAGTCGTTAGGCTCCCAAGAATATGCTGACAGAGTTATACAGCATGCCAATTCCATTTGTCCATTCAACACCTCTGACTATCGTTTTGAATGCATCTGTGGTGAGCTTGGCTTAGTTGACTGTAAGGCTCGTGTACAGTGCCTGAAGTGCCACTTATGGCAGCATGCTGAATGTGTAAATTACAAAGAGGAAAACTTGAAGATTAAGCCCTTTTATTGTCCCCATTGCCTAGTAGCAATGAAACCAGTTTCTACAGGAGCTACTCTGATAATCTCTCCAAGTTCTATCTGCCATCAGTGGGTAGATGAGATCAACAGGCATGTGAGGTCATCTTCTCTTCGAGTCCTGGTAAGATGATTTCCTCTTATCCTCCTGCACCTAGATTTATGGATTGGAAGAGGAAAACCAGGCTTTTCTGCTTTTATCAAGTCCCTGTAGGTTTAGAGTTCATTTAGCCTGACCTTGTGTACATCACAGGCCACCAACATTACCTTGTATCTTTCTCCTAAACTCAGCCACTGAAATTAGACCAAGGTTTTACACAGCCCACAGAAGACCAGGCCATTTTATCACAAGGGCATTAGTGCCCAAAGACCCCATAGTGGCAGTGAAATGATTTGATATGCACCTAGATAAATCTTGGCAAGTGACTCATATCTACATGCTGCAGAAGAAGTCAACCCTCTACTCTGACAATGTCACTGCCAGTCTGACTTTGGGAAAATTCTTTCCAAATGCCACATATAGGCCATGTCTACACTAGCCAAAAACTTCGAAATGGCCATGCAAATGGCCATTTCGAAGTTTACTAATGAAGTGCTGAAATACATATTCAGCGCCTCATTAGCATGCGGGTGGCCGGGGCACTTTGAAATTGACGCGGCTCATCCAGATGGGGCTCTTTTTCGAAAGGACCCCGGCTGCTTCGAAGTCCCCTTATTCCCATGAGCAGATAGGAATAAGGGGACTTCGAAGTAGCTGGGGTCCTTTTGAAAAGGAGCCCCGTCTGGATGAGCCATGCGGCGGCAAGCCATGTCAATTTCGAAGTGCCGTGGCTGCCCGCGTGCTAATGAGGCTCTGAATATGTATTTCAGCGCTTCATTAGTAAACTTCGAAATGGCCATTTGCATGGCCATTTCAAAGTTTTTGGCTAGTGTAGACATAGCCATAGTGATCAAGGTGAGGTAAGAACCAAACAGTTGAGCACTAGAGTGAGAGACTGGTCACTGCTATCTCAGAACACTGAGTCATCCCATCCAGTGTCTTATGTCCAGCCATGGCCATCTTTGACACCTCTAAAGAGGGAGACCAAAAATTACCACAGAGTACATTGGAAGGTGTGGGAGGCTAGCTTCCTGATACCAGCAGGTGGTTTGCTGAAGCCCTAAATTTTGAACTTTTAGGAACACAAGATGTAAACCAAATTTAGTGAAGAGTGGCCTTTGTTTCAGGGTTATGCATTTCACCATCCACATGAAAATTCTCCCATATCTGGCAAATAAACGTCTGAAAAATCTATTTGCCCATCCTGAATTCTCCTAAGATTTTGTGTGTACTCCTTAAAGCTCCTACATTCCAACATGCCCGGTCACCATAGAGTGTCTAAACCTGCTTTATCCTGGGGCCTCAGAGGCTGGAACTTGCAGTTACTTCTTGACTGTTGTGGCACAAGGCACAGGAAATGAGGTCAGAGAAACTGGAAAAATATAGTATTTAATTGATCAGGTAGTTCAATATTGTTTCATAACGCGTACACACAAGGGGGCCCAAATTAGGGTTTGGCATGCATAAGGGTGACCATCCATCCCATTTTCCCCATGATGGTCCCTTATTTAAGCTGTCTCAGAGGTGTCCCAACTTTAAGAAAATAGGCAAATTGTCCCATATTTTGTGGGGCTCCTATTTCCTGTCACCCTGTGTCGTGGGGTAGCAGCTTCTCCGGCCAGTGAGCTCCTCCACTGGGTGGCTGCCCTGTTCTCCAGAGCTCTGAACTTAGTGGCAGCAGCTCCTGCTGCAGAGGAGCTCCTCTGTGGGGCAGCTGCCCATTCCCCAGAACCCCATGGGGGCAGTTCCCACTGCCAGTGAACTCCACAACGGGGCAGCTGCCTCATTCCTGGTGCCCTACACTTACGGGAGGTAGCTCCTGGCCGCCAGGGAGCCCTTCCATGGTTCGGCTGCCTCGTTCCCCTGCCTCCCACACCTCAGGAAGGCAGCTCTTGCTTCATTCCCTGACACCCCACTTCCCTGCCAGGAGGCTTTGGAACACCCTCCACCAGGTTATTCTGGAGCCCCCATCCTCCACTCCCCTTCCTACCTCGTGCCTTCCCACTGGAGGCTGCAGAGCCCTCCATCACCAAGGAGCCCTGACATGTCCCTGTATGTGGAGGCCAGTGTCCCTTATTTACCATGGGGCAATGTGGTCACCCTAGCTAGGCAGCCTTATTTCTTGCAATTCCTAACTTTTGGGTGCCTGACTTTGCAACCTAAAATCTCAAAACTCCCCCATGAAAAGATGCCGTAAACTACAGGAAACAATGGTGAAAAAGATGTGTGTATATAATCTATCTAGATCATGCTACAAGTTTACATATTCTAGCAAGTAGAGTATTCAGTCATAAGATTAACAGCAAGAATGAGGGAGGGACAGAGGCAAGGAGGAAAAATAAAACTAGATTTTGTTAAAATGAGATTTGAAAATATATGGATTTCCTTAGGCCAGTGGTTCTCAGTCTGATCCATGAACCACTTGTGGCCTGTGACCATCTTGCAGGTGTGCTTGGGGCTCATCTCCACTCCCCTGTAACAGAGAGCCTGCGCTAGTGCTCCAGCCTGTGCCTCCTATTGCCCCCACGTGGCTGGAGCACCAATACCAACTTCCCACTGCGGAGGCAGGGTGTCCCAAGCCTCACAGGCTGCATCCGGCTTGCTATGGAAGGAAGTGGCTTCTTGGCTAGGGGAATGGCAGCACAGGACATTGCTCAGCCAGAGGCTTTCCCCACTGCTCCCATCAGCCAGAACTGTGGCCAGTAGGAGCAGTAGAAAACACAGAGCCAAGTAAGTGCAATGCCATCCCCCTCATGCCAAGACACTGAACCCCTATCCCCTCAGGCATGCTCCCACCTCCAGCCCACTCCTGCACTGTATCTCTTCTTGAGACTCCATACTCCCACTCCCTTCCTTCTTTCCAGAGCTTGCACCCCCACCTCCTGCCCAGACCCTGTACCTCACCCCACTTTCTGTCACCCCCATCCCCCACACACAACCCTTCACTTTGGCCCCACTCCAGAGCCTGGGGGCCTACAAAATCTTCTAGCCCTGGGACCCCAGAAGAGTTAAATTGGCCTGTGGGAATCTTTGAACTTTGGCCCTTCACCTCCCCTGCATGGGGCTATAGCACAAGGGGAGTGATGTGGCTCAGCTGGAGGCCAAATCCATAAGGGGTGTTTTTTTCCTTTCTTACTTTCGTGGGTTAGTGGGCCCTGACCCAGAGAAAGTTCCCCACCCCTGCATAAAGACAATGTTGAAACCTTTTGGTTTGGACATAGATTAATATTTTCGGTTCTTTAAAATGAAATTTGGTAAAAGAAACTAACATAATGTATTCAATAAGATCTAAATATACGTCCCTTTAAGTTAGTTTCCTTTTTACTTTTTTATGCCCCAATAGCATAATATTAATAACTTAGTATTTTAAGCTATTTAGAAACAAGTGAATGCATTTTGTCACTATGGGTGGTCTGCAAAAAGGTTTTCACTGAGCGGGGTAAGGTATGGACCAGAAAGTTTCAGAACCTCTGTCTTAGGATGAGAGACATCAGAAGTATTTTTTTAAAAGGCAGGGGCATCAGAGACAACTGGTGTGTTCTATGAGCACTATGGGAATTTTTGAGGTTAAAAGAGTTGGAGGATGATACTAGATGAATGGACAGTGGTGACAGATTGGTTTTGAAATAAACTGAAGTAATTCAAGGTAGAGTCTCCTTAGAAACAGGGAAGGCAGTTTTGAATTGCATCCTGATATAAAGAGGGAACAAGTAGGTATGTTTGAGGATGACCCATATATCTTTGCCAGATATATATATATATATATATATATAGACAGAAATGGCTATAACTCAGATCTTAGAGAGCTAGGAGTCCTGAAGGACTTCTAATAGTTTTACTTTTTTAGATTATTACAGTAGCTGAAGAAATTCTGTGTGTATGGCACGTACAGTCTGAAAGCTAACTATATTAATGATTTAAAGCACTCACAGTGTACATAACATTATAAGTTGACAATGTTTCTTGCACTTTTCTGGAGATATAACTTGTTAACACTGAAGTGCATCAGTTAAAAGGCTTAATTTATCTCATAATTCAGGGTTTCTCTCCTCCCTGTTCAGCAACAGTATGCTTCACAAATGATTACATTGTTGAAAATATTGAGGTCAAACAGAGACAGATGCACACATTCTGTTACACATAACAGAGGTCCTTTTATTTTAAGACTTCAGCTGGGAGGTTGCTAAAAGAAATGTATGGACTTTATTGTTCATTTGCCACTATCTTTCATGTTCATTCCATGTGTTTCATGGCTTCTTTTTAGAGTTTCCTTGGAGGATAGAAATAACAGTCAACTCAGGTTCACAGTTTTGTTCCTAGAAGTGTTTGACTGCATGTTTCTGTCTTTTGCTTATTCTACCATAATATCCTGCTGTAGGGAAAAAAGTGCATATTTTAACAATTGCTCCCATAATGTTGCTTCACATAAAATTCATTTTAAAGCAGCTAAGCTCAAATATCATTGTCATCTGAATTGCCAACATCCTTTTATTGTCTTGGTGGGAGAAAAATTATTGGGGACTCTTCAGTGCATCTACACGAGGAACTAACTTCAAAGTTAGGCACTACATCGAAAAAGCCAGTCTACACACATTTCCCTTACTTCAAAATAGGGACCCCAACTTCAAAGTCCTTACTCCTTTCCCAGGAGTGGATTGGTGCCCTACTTCAAAGTTTAACGTAGAAGTAGGGTATGTGTAGACACTCACCTTCGAAAGTTGCTTGTCCCTGAGAAGTTTCTGGCAGCTATGCATTTGGTACATGCACTTCTCATGTGGAATGGACATGAGTAATGTCTTGAAGAGCAACAGTTACAGAAAGAGGAGTAGCCATTTTTTATGAACTGACACTACAGTATGCAAAGAACATTTTTAAAGTGTACATTGTAAAACTAGAAAGAGCTCTTATACTTTGTTACAGGGTTTATCTTCAGTCTTTGCTCTCAAGTTTGTACGTACAAATGTTTGTAGGTGTATCAAGGTGTGAAGAAACATGGCTTCTTGCAGCCTCACATGTTAGCAGAGCAGGATGTAGTCATCACCACTTATGATGTCCTTCGCACTGAGCTGAACTATGTAGATATCCCTCATAGTAACAGTGAAGATGGGCGCCGTTTCAGGAACCAGAAGCGGTATATGGCTATCCCAAGTCCCTTAGTAGCAGTGGAATGGTGGCGGATCTGCTTAGATGAAGCACAGATGGTTGAATGCACCACTGCAAAGGTGAGAAAGTCTCCTCCTTTGAATAAGTTTGACAAAGTTGTTGTGACTTAAAGAATTAAAAAATAAAGCTGCTGCTTGACTCTTAAACATTACTTGTTTATTATATTCTATTCTTCAGAAGTAAGTTTTCTTTCCTCTGGAGAGGTTTACTGTTAAATTGTTGAAGTTTTGGCAAGCTGTGAGGTATCCAACTCAAAAAGTATTTAATGTAATCTGTTCCAACAGTTTAAAGAACTAGGTCATCATATTGTATACTGTGCTTTGATGGTTTCAAAAGACTGCAGTAGCCTGTTCAGTGACATAGTTTAGAGATGCTAATATGCTCTTTAGATCTAGAAACTATAAACAGGCATCAATGACTTGAGAAGCTCTTTAGGTTCATTTTAGCAGTTTGCAGATTATTTTAATTAGTGTTGTCTACTCCATTGCCCAGGCTAGAGAGATGAAAATGCCAACAGAAAATCCTACTCGCATAACAATGTATTTCTTTTTATGTGTATTACACACACCCATCAATTTATCTCCTTACTCATTTTGAATCAGATTTGTAATAGATCTCATAAGCTGTTGAGATCCATTTATTTTTAAAACAAAAATCATAATTGGTTTTCTATATGTATTCTTCTGTGTGTATGTGTGAAAAACTCAGTTGTATCAGTTCTTCTTATACATCTGTCAGTTTCTGTAGTACAGTAACAGAGAGAGGTAGCCGTATTGGTCTGTAGCATTTTTTTTCCTGTAGTACAGGAGTTGTCACTCTTCTATAATGTGGTTATCTTCATAAATGTGCAGCACTTACACTCCCCCAAATGATTATTTGACATCCGTATGGCAAGTAAGTCTCTTGCTTATATGTAAAAGTAATGTCAGGGAATACTTTCTATAATTTTAGCTGCCCTTTTATGGGAATTAGGAGCACTTAACACAGAGAAGAGCCAAGACCATGTTTACAGCAAACTGTACCTACAACCCGCAAGGGTTATTGAGGTAGCAATCTGAGACTTACTGCTCTGGATCAGTTTATTTCTTTTACATGTAACCAAAAGCTGTAGTTCTCACACCTGTAGAGAAGTCTGTTTCTGGAACCAAAATTAGTAAGTTTGTTTTCTTATTGTACTGATTACCATAACGTTTTCTTTATCAGTTCAGGCACAAAATCTTCTTGCCCATCATTTTATTATGTTGTTGGGAAAAAGCCCTATTTCTTACCTGTCAAACATAAATACTGTCCTCCCCCTGGCATCTTAGGTGAGTAGAGGTTTGCAAGGCTGATACATACTGTCATGCTTTTTCCGAGTGAGCTTTTTCTGAGCTCTTGCAGTCTTTTCATGTTTTTCTACTTATTGGTATTCCTGTCTTTTCTCATTAGGCTGCAGAAATGGCACTCCGTTTGAGTGGGATCAATCGCTGGTGTGTAAGTGGCACTCCTGTGCAGCGTGGATTAGAAGGCAAGTGTTTGTAGTAGTGTAGTGTATGTGGCTCCAGAAGGGAATTAGGGCTCCAGCAGGGAACTACATTTGCCAACTCTGTTACTTTTAGATTCCTCTAGAAGATATTTTATATTCTTAGAGAAGAATGCTTATAGTTTGTAAGTCCTAATTGATTTCCTTGGTCATAATATTAAGTAAGATGCTATATTAAGTAAAACTCGGCTGAAGTACAGCCATTCTAGGGTGGTAGTAAGCAAGCAAGTGGTGCCCTGCAAATTGTGAAATAATGAAGGATGGCAGTTTTTCTTTCTTTTTATTTTTTAAACAAGATTCTAGGAAAAGCTCCACATCTTATGGAAAGTGTCATACAGTCTTTAAAGTTATATAGAACAGTCAAGACCTTGATATTTAAGGTCTCAGCCAAAAGACCATAGCATACAGTAAACTTAATGGAGTTTCATTTCTTTTTCTGAAGAAGGGTGATGTACTGAGTCCGCCTCTGTTGTTTAAGCACCTGTATTTCAGAACTGGTGACATTCCTGTTGAAAAATCTTTTGTGTGACATTTGAAACTAACATATAATAAAAATAATCTTCTTTTTATCAGACCTGTATGGCTTAGTGCTTTTTCTTGGAGTTGATCCTTACTGGGTCAAACATTGGTGGGATCAGCTTCTGTATCGACCTTACTGTAGGAAAAATCCTCAGCCTCTCTACAACCTGATTGCCAAAGTAATGTGGAGGTCAGCAAAGAAGGACGTGATTGATCAAGTAAATATTGACTATAAAAACAATTGTTTGTAAATAGCACCCTCACCAAAACATTTTATTTATTTATTTTGTTTTACTTTACAGATTCAGATTCCTCCTCAGAGAGAAGATGTGCACTGGCTTCACTTTTCGCCTGTAGAGAGACACTTCTATCATCGTCAGCATGAAGTATGTTGCCAAGATGCACTAGTTAAACTCAGGAAGATTTCTGACTGGACTCTTAAGCTTAGCAGCCTGGACAGGAGGACGGTCACTTCTATTCTGTACCCTTTGCTGCGCCTGAGGCAGGCCTGCTGTCATCCACAAGCTGTTCGTGGGGAATTCTTGCCATTGCAGAAAAGGTGAATTTTACCACTGTTTAAACTGGGAACTGAGGGCTTGATCCTACATTCATTGAATTCAACAGCAAAGCTCCCACTGAATGTAGTGGTAGAGGGTCGGGGCCAGTGTTGTTACAGTAAGTCAAAAATTATCCCAGCCAATTGAGCCACTTACACCCTCATGTCAGAAGCTGAGAAGGTTGCAATAGAGTTAATATTTTTAGCAATTCTTGAGTGCTAGATAAGCAGTGTTAATTGTTATTTGGCACTCTTCCAGGGACTAACCTTTTACTACTATGAAAAAGGGTAGTATACTAGAGGAGATACCATATTTATGATGAGATACAAAACTGGAATCCTAAGTTTAGTGACGTGTTTATTTGGTCAGTGTTTGCTGACCAAACATTTTACTAAAACTTGAAAACTTGAAGAGTGAAACTGAATAGGGGGAGAAAATAAGCCTATTAAGCCTTCATGGTTCATTGTTTAAAAGAAGAGTTATTCACAAAGGCTATGTCTGCATTAGAAGCATCTGTCGACACAAGTTACTGTCCACAGGGGAATCTCGACAGAACCTCTGTCAACAGATTGCATTTACACGCAACTTGCTCTGTCGACAGAGAACTGCCCGACTGCACTGCCCTCTGGTGCCAAAAAGTGGAATGGCAGCTCTGCAAAGAGGGCTGCCTGACAACCTGAAGCCCTCTGTGTCGACAGACGTGTCTACACTGCAGTTCCGTAAACAGAAGTCTGCTGACAGATTGTTACGCCTCAAATTTTTGAGGGATAATACTGTCGAGGCAAATGCAGAGTTCTGTTGAGACTCTGTCGAGAGAATGCTTTAAGTGTGTAGCCACTCCCTGAAGTATGTTGACAGAAAGCCCCTTCTGTCAACAAAACTCTCTAGTGTAGACCCAGCCAAAGTGAATGAGAGCACAATGTAGACTTTTTAAACATGGTTTTAAATAAATTGGAATTAATAACTTCTGTGTTTTTAAAATAAATTTATGGCTAGACTTTCAGAGTCTCTTCGCTTTCATGTACACACTTGTAAAGATCTTCTCCTTCCACTCACATACATTAAGGCCATTCCTTCAGCAGCCCTCTTTTTAGCCAAAAATGTCTTAATGCTGCTCTTCTTGGAGCAGTTGAATGCTACTCTTTTGGTTGGCAACAGTAGAAGGGATATGTGGAGAATCTGCTCTCAGAGATTGAGAGCACTGTTGTCCTCTGCATTTCTTTAAATCTCCTGTTGCCAGAGGAAAGAAAGAACCAAGCTTATTCAGTTCTTAACCAATTCTTAATGTGAATGTCTTTCAGCTGTTCTCACCTTTTTGTTTGTTCATCTCTTCTACATCCCTTTGTCCCTTATAGGCCTTTCCTCTGTGTCTATCACTCTGTGTCGTAGTCCTTCTCAACAGCTACAGCAGCAGACAATCCGTTGTGAGATTTCTCTACCTGATAGTTTTAAAAGTATGGAAGCAGAGGTGGAGCACAAGAAATATCCATATTCCCAGCAATCCAAAGCACATTATTGAATAGTAACAGAGAGCCGTGCTAGTCTGTATACTATCAAAACAAAAAGCACTCAAGTAGCACTTCAACGACTAGCAAAATAATTTATTAGGTGAGCTTTCATGAGACAGACCCACTTCTTCAGACCATAGCCATACCAGAACAGACTCAATATTTAAGGCACAGAGAACCAAAAACAGTAATCAAGGAGGACAAATCAGAAAAAAATGATCAAGGTGAGCAAATCAGAGAGTGGAGGGGTGGGGCGGGGAACATCAAGAATTAGCTTAATCTAAGTATGCAGACGAGCCCCACAGTGACTCAGAAAATTCCCGTCCCAGTTCAAACCACGTGTTAATATGCCGAATTTGAATATAAAAGACAGCTTGGCTGTTTCCCTTTGAATAGCGGTGCGAAAACTTTTTTCGGTAACACACATACTTTTAAGTCATTAACAGAATGGCCCGTTCCATTAAAAAGTTGACTACCTGGTTTGTGGATCTGGAGTGTTTTGATGTCTGTTTTGTGCCCATTAACCCTTTGTCTAAGTGAGTTAGAAGTCTGTCCAATATACAAAGCATCTGGGCATTGTTGGCACATGATGGCATATATGATGTTAGTAGAGGAGCACGAGAAAGTGCCCGTGATTCTGTGAATAACCTGGTTAGGTCCAGTGATGGTATTTCCAGAGAAGATATGCGGACAAAGCTGGCAGCGGGCTTTGTTGCAAGGAAAGGTGCCAGGACTGGTATTCCTGGGGTATAGACTGTGGCTGTTTGTGAGGATCCTCATAAGGTTGGGAGGTTGTCTGTAGGAGAGAACAGGCCTGTCACCTAGGTCATTTCACACATACTCTTAAGTCATTAACAGAATGGACTGTTGCATTAAAATGTTGACTAACCAACTGGTTTGTGGATCTGGAGTGTTCTGATGTCTGTTTTGTGCACATTAACCCTTTGTCCAAGGGAGTTAGAAGTCTGTCCAATATACAAAGCATCTGGGCATTGTTGGCACATGACAGTGACATGCCTATTCTGGTACGGCTATGGTCTGAAGAAGTGGGTCTGTCCCATGAAAGCTCACCTAATAAATTATTTTGCTAGTCTTCAAAGTGCTACTTGACTGCTTTTTGTTTTGAAAACACATTACTATGTGAGTACTGCCAAACGTTCCAGTGATGTGCAAGTTCAACATACACCAATATGCTGCTATGGAGCATTTCCTGAACATGGAGAAGATTTATCTTAAGAATATTGTAGAGATAGGAGAACTGTAATGTTAATTTTCTCATTCTCTGGTAAAGGCAGTGAATAAGGCTGTCGAGCCATTCCTAATCAGAATACTTTTTAGGTTCTCCTAGAATTTAAACTGAATCAGGGCCTTTTTTTGAAATTATTAACCTGATTGTTTGAAATAAATGGAATGAGGGGTTGCCTGCACTTGCTACAGTGGCAAGGCTGTACTGCTGTAGCACTTCAGTATAGACACTACCTATGCTGACAGGAGGGATTCTCCTCCCCAGATGATGATAGCTTGGTTAATGGCAGAATTCTTCTGTTGGTCTTGCACTGTCTGCACAGAGACTTAGGTTGGCTTAACTACACAGTTCAGCGATGTAGATTTTTCACATCCCAATTGACATAATTAAACCATCCTAATTTTCTAGTCTAAATAGCTTAGTTTCATCATTTTTATGTGCTAATTTGTTTTGCTTTTAGAATTTTTTCACTGTCCATGCTTGTGAAAATGAAAGAGTAATGGCATTGGCTAAACCTAAGCAGAGTGTGAGCAAAAGGTGCAGTGCATATGTGCTAATACAGCTGAGAAATGTAGTTCAGTATAAACTGCAATTTTAAATCAATAACACCTCCATCTCCCACACTTGAAAGACAGTAGGAGCACTGAAATCTTGCCAACCATCACTCTCTTCTCTTGCTTGGTTTACCTCCTTTCCACTGTACTTTGTCTTGGCTGTCTCGATTTGCTCTTTATTCTTTCTTTGTATATCCTCTTGCACAAGGGGATCCCTTTTTAAGTTTGCTCTTAAGTAGAATTAAAATAAAAGGAGACTGGCCCATTACAAAGTGGAAAGATATCTTGACAGCAGAACATTCTCACAAGCCCTTGAAAGACTGGTAGAGCTCAGTCATGTTGCTGAGATGGTCCCTGAGGGAGGGTGATTTTAAAATAGATTGCATAGCTCTTTCTCTACAGAATGGCCTGTGTTTCCCACTCTCTGGAGGAATGATGCTGTATTGTTGCAGTCTTGAGACTTGTACCAAGTGGACAGTATGAAGGAGTGGGAGCAATTCCTGGTACTGGAGTTCTGACAATTCTAATTTTTCCAAGTCTTCGCAGAGTGTGAGAATTCATTTCTACTCTCCGAAATATGCCCTGCCTAAGTTTAGTGATTGGAGCACAATGTGTAACTGCAGATGTGGCATCTGAGGGAATGATTGCTAAAACTAAGTCATTTTGCTATATTGTCCTGGAGACTGATTATTATGTGGCAAACATATGTTTTGTCTATATTGTCCTGGAGACTGATTATTATGTGGCAAACATATGTTCGCATGATATATCTGCCATGTACAATATGACCTTTCATGGAAGTGCAGAGTCTGTTTTATGTCAAAATTGATGTATTAGTTCTTTATTTCAGTACCATGACCATGGAGGAGCTATTGACTTCATTGCAGAAGAAATGTCGAACAGAATGTGAGGAAGCCCATCGACAACTAGTGTGTGCTCTCAACGGCTTAGCTGGTATCCATATCATTAAAGGTAAAAGCAGATTGCTACAGTATGTTATTTCACCCTGTTTAGCTGTTGTGGCAAAATGGCGGCTCCATTGGTTTTAGGAAAACGTGTATAATACAGTAACAGAAAACTGAAACAGCATATAGGCAACGTCGGAAGTG
The DNA here is from genome assembly GCF_033958435.1 of Carettochelys insculpta. Taxonomy (NCBI): domain Eukaryota; kingdom Metazoa; phylum Chordata; order Testudines; family Carettochelyidae; genus Carettochelys; species Carettochelys insculpta. The sequence continues at coordinate 98,163,110 of NC_134139.1, forward strand.
CAAACACATTTTTCTGAGCTGATAGAGAAGGAGGAGGTGCAGTATATTAAAAACTACATCATAGAACTTTCCATTTTGTAACATTCTTCTAGGCTAATCGCGAGAGAGGATAAAAGTAACAAATCTAGCCTGCTCCTGCTATCACACTCTTGTAATCAAAGTGTAACTCCACTAAAGCCTGTTAAGTTGCATTTATGTAAAACTGAGGTGAATTAGGTCCTTTTACCTCAGTTTTTGTTAGGTCTAAGGCAGTGTTAGGTCTAAGGTCTACTGTGACACGTGCAGTGGACACTAAGAATGTCTGAAGATTCTTGTATTAATTTTGTAAAAGTTGTGTATCTTAGATAGGGATTATATATTTGCTTCATGGAGGTGCTAAATGTTTTCCTGCCGGAATTAAAATCTGTAGGTGGTGACTAATGCAAAGTCCCTGGGTAAGTAACCAGTCTAGAGAAGCCACATCCCTGGGAAAAATTGAATAAACTGGTTTTATTTGGTTCAAGAATATATGGTTTTAGGTTCCTTGTTTGACAGAGAACTAAGCACTCTGAAGTGCATGGGAGAGGTCACTGTCACCTGGCCCAGGAATGGACATAAGACTGGGAGCCAGAGGGAGAGACCCTATGATAGTATCTGAAATACTTTGAAGCCTCTGCTACAGTCTTCCATGTGGCAGATGGATGACAAGCTGACAAGCTAAGGCTTCATTTCAGCTGTTTATTGTTTGACGTGTTTTCTCTGTAGTCGTTTTGCTGTGAATAAATAATACTTTGTTTTATGAAGTAAAGTGCCAAAGTAAAGTCAGAGTTGCTGAGGTGATGAGAATGAATTGCAGGGAAGATTTGGTGCCTAAATCTCCAACCTAGACAGTGAGTGTCACAGGACTCTCTCCCAAGAAGGATGATGGCTGGAGCTCAAAGACCTAATAGGGATGAGAAGGGGTCAAATATTCAGCTACGTCAAAGGCTTTTTGTAGGTAATAGAACTACAGAGAGTAGCACAATGCCAGAAATACATGTGATGCTTAATTTATCAGAATTTTTTGTCCTTCGCACATTCCTACCAGTCAGTCAGCTTTGTTCCTTTGATCTAATGGTCAGTGAAATCTTTGCCCTCTTGCCTAGGCATTATGTGGCATTATATAGAATTGTTTAAACATTTCAGTCAAAGGTGTTATGAGACAAAAAGCCTGAATAAAGTGAAATGCAATTCATTTTCATTATCATATACAGGTTGCACCTCCCTGGTCTGGCATGGTCACAACTTAACTGGTCCTGAACAAGAGAATTTGCTGGATCAAGGGAAGTTCCCTGCATTGGCCCCCAAGCTGCCACTCCCTTCCCCGCTCAGTAGGTTGCTTGCCCATCTGCTGCTGGGCTGGCTGGACTCCGGTTCCGGCCCACGCTGCCCAAGGGGCACCCGCCCACACTGCCTTCCATGGAACTTCTGGAGGATGCAGACTCTAGCTTGTCTTCCTGCCTGGGCTTTCTGGTCCAGGAATATCCCTGATCCTAACGGATCAGGGATGTTACCAGACTGGAGAGTGTTGGTTTTAGGAGGTGCAACCTGTAATATATGGATGGTTTGGCAATATTGTTTTAAGTGATAATAGATTTTTAGAGACATCAATAGCAAGGATTGATGTTGCCATTTGAAGTTCAAAGTAAAAAGGATAATCAATTTAATAGCAATAAAGAGAGCACTTTCCACCCCCAAGCCTAGAGCAATTGCAGCATACATGGAGAATGTAAGAAATGGAAGAAGGCATTATGCTATTGTCACTGCAAACACTGTTTAGTTGAAAGTAGATTAGCATGTAAGTGGCAGTGTGGATTCCAGTTGAGTCAGTGTGGGGGTTTTGTGAGTTCTAATCAGAAATCTGAAAAATGAAGCAAGGAGAAATAATTGTGTGAATCTGTTACCAGGCAGCATAATTTTCTTGGATGCTTAGTTCTAAATGTTCAAAGCAAAAGCGGAGCCTGCCTTTTTCTTTTCTTTTTCTTTTGCTAAGGCTGGGTCTGCAGTTGCTGTGAAAGTTTGAACATTGTCAGCTTGTACAATGTTGACCTCGGAACTCCTTGCGAGCTGCAATGATTAAGGAATGCCCATGGGAGGAGTGCTCTCTTTGTCATTCTGTAGTGGGGACAGTGACGAATATTGATGGCTGCAAAATCGATTTTTGGTGCGCAATTGGCATACCTAAAATTACATAGCGGTCATTGGTATTTGTGGTAAATGTAGACACAGCCTTAGTTATCTTTTTTTAACACAAATAAGGTGCATGGAATTACCTTCCTTAGCTATAGTGTTACTGCTCACTTTTAAAATACTCTCTTATGAGCATAAAGATAAGTGTTGTTCAGTTCTTTTCCACTTGCACCTGTTAATCAGATGTTGTCCACTTGATTACCAAGACACTTTGAAATAGGCAGTTTACTACAGTAATTCAGATTTGTCAAATCACAATGTAATTTTTAGTTAAGTCGTATTAACTTTAGCAGTCTTTTCAGTTTATCTGTATAGTTCTTTCAGTAAAGCTTTTACAAGACAACTTTCCCACCCTGTAACTTGCCATCACCTGTACTCCCTGAAAAGTTAGTTCAATGTATGAGCAATTAATAGGTTCGAAATAAGTAGCTTGTAATGGCTGCTGGGATTTACAGGACAGAAAAGCAAGTATTCCTGGTAGAATAAACAGTAATAATGAAAATAAATTATCAGCAAAGTTTCAGTTCTTTGAAATGTACTAGTAGTAAAGGTGAAGTTTTGCCCTTTTTAAGAAAAACAGTAAACTGTTTTACTAAACAGGTATCCTCCTTCATGAACACCTACTCTTGTGCCACCAACAGCTTAGAGTCTGCATAAGAAATCCTAGCTCCTGTTCAAACATGACATTGCAAGATACTTGGAGCTAGAAGGGGACTTTTTCACCATTATCATACTGTCTGCCTTTCCTATGCTGCTTGTTGGAAGGAAAGAAAGCATGTATAATTGTTTTCTTTTTATGATTTACAAATAGAGCTTCAAATTAATATTGGTTTTGTTTTTTTGTTTGTTTTTTTTTTGGTCAGGGTATATATAACTTCTTAAACTATAGCTGAGTAAAGAATGGATGATTTTGTTTACTGGCAAGTCTGAAAAATCAAAATAAACTTTTCATTTCAGGTCAAACAAAATATTTTTGACAAATCAGAATTAATTTAGTGGGTCAAACTTAAGCATTGTGACTGAGGATTTTGACAAAAGCAGATTAGATTCACAAAAAGTCAGTGTGGGGAGAATGAGTGGAGGTTGCAATGGGAGGTGGCTTCCTTTAAAGCCATTAGCCTAGGGGATAGAGAACTCACCCCGGATTCAAGAAACATGAATTCAACTTCTCTTTCTGCATTAATTGGAGAAGGGGTTTGAACATAGACCTCCTATATTACAGGGGAGTGCTCTAGCCATTGGGCTGTGGGGCATTTTCATGTGTCTTTCTTAGTCTCTCCCATTGATGCAGTTCTACTTTTTATAACTAAGTAAATAGCCAGTGGAGCAGGCACTTGACATAGCATCTTCCACTCCCTTGGCAAGTGCCCTAACCACCATGCTGTTGTGTCACTCAGTTACTATTCATTGTCATTGAAAGAGTCAGTTCATAGTTGTGAATGGGCAAATTCTGCATTTAGCTGCGCTAATGCTCTGGGTATTGTCCTGAATAGGATTTTAGGGCTAATTTTGAAGTATGAAAATATGGCCTGCAAAATTCTGCTAGACTGTTAAACCATGATGAGTTTGCCAGCCTGACAGTTGCAAAAATCATGTACCTTAGAAACTGAGATGGTTTGCTCTTGAAGTCATTGCAAAACAACAGATAGGGTGCATGTACACTAGAAACTAACTTTGAAGTTAGGCACTACTTTGAAGTAGCCAGCAGAGAGTCTACACACAATTTTTCCCTTACTTCGAAGTTAACTTTGAAGTAGGGAGCACAACTTCCAAGTCCTACTCCAGGAATGGAGTAGTGCCTTACTTTGAAGTTTAATTTCTAAGTGGGGTGTGTGTAGATGCTCAACTTCAAAGTTGCTTGCTTCGAAGTTACTTTTGTATTGTAGACACAGCCATATATTATCCCACAATGCCATTCTTATGGACTTTTCAGGATAGAGCTCCATTATGTTGGGAAAAACGCTCTTCTTTGGTTGGTCTTTTAAAATGGGCAGCTTACATCAACCAAAAAAAACAGCAAGTGAAGAGTAGTAGATGGTCCCGCTGAAAGCATCTTACATGTGTTGTAGATGATAGCCATTTGTGGCCATTTGGAAATAGAAATCATGTTGTGTTGGTTCTAAGCATATTTGAATTCTTCAGATGAATATGCATTGGCAGCAGACCTGTACAGAGAGGTGTTGCGTTCCTCTGAAGAGCACAAAGAAAAACTCAAAACAGATTCACTGCAAGTAAGTATGCATATAAGTTTGCGGGCATTATTTTTAAACAAACAAGCATCAGTGTATAGTCTCATGGGGTAGTAGTGTTAGTCTGTAGCTTCACCATAAACAAGCAATCCTGTAGTGCCTTAAAGACTAACAAATATACTAGATCATGAGCTTTTGTGGGTAACACTCACTTCACTTTACGCCAGTCATCTGAAGAAGTGGGTCTTACCCATGGAAGTGCATGACTTAATAAATTTGTTAGTCTTTAAGTAAGGATGTTAACAATTAACCGTTTAACTAGTAAGTCTCATCCTGTAATTTACAGTTAACCAGTTGGGGCTGGAGCAGCCCAGGGAGGAGGCAGCCTGGGGAGATTGTTCCAGACCAACCAGGCTGGAGAAACGCCCCCTGCCATGGACAGGGACTACTCTGGCTGGGCTGGGGCACCACCGCCCACAGAGCACCCAGTGTGCCGGGAACCAGGGCTGCTCCAGCCCAGATGGAATGAACCCACCTGTGCCAAGTCTGGGGCTGCTCTGGCTGGGCTGGGAGGGCTCATATCCATGGCACATCAGGGACCAGGGCTGCTCTGGCTGGGCTGGAGCACCTCCTACCAATGGCAGCAGTGCAGGCAGTGATGCTCCAGCCAGGCCAGAGCAGCCCCAGGCCCTGGTGATCCCCAGGTGAGGGTGCTCCAGCATAGCCAGAGAAGCCCTAACCATGGCAGAGGAGCCAGTCCAGCCCACGTGGGCTGGAGTGGCCTCCCCAGCCCCTCCTTGCCCCCCATGCCCCTTTAATAGTTAACCAGTTAAACCTAGCATTTAACCGGTTATCTCATTAAATGAGGTTTTACCTGCCTGTCTTTTAAGGTGCTGCAGGGCTGCATATTATATGTCAATGTATACTAAAATGAAGCTCTCATGTTACAGTTAAATTTCTTATACAGCTATTTCTCATTGGGACGTGCCAAAAAGGACATTATTAACTTATTCTGTCTTCAAATATATTATATTTTGAAGCATGGTGATCTATGAGAAAAGCCTGCTGATCTACAGACTTCTTGTTTAAAAGCCTCCATATTGCAACAAAAAATTTTGTAAAGCCTTGCCTCTAATTTTAAGTGATGCACCAAAATAGGATGTGAGCTCTGCCTGCTGATCTACAACCGATTTTAGCAAGCTCTAATCGTGGAGTCTTGCATATGACTGCTAATATTAGTAGTACTAGAGTATAGAAGACAAACATGAAACAATCACAATGGTCCCAGGAGTATAAAAGAAGCTTAGTCAAATTGGTGTATCACAAAAAATTATACCTCTAAGTACATTATAACACAAGACATTAAAATAGTGACAGTATCCTTTTAGGAAACTACAGATGAGATTTTTGTATTTAAAGAGCATGTTGGAGTACATAAGTTTGGACAAACTCTTTTTTGTCTTAAGCTGCATCTACACCTACCTGGAAGGTCGATGGCTGCTACTCAATTTTTGGAACACCAATTGCATACCAAAAATTGACTTTGGAGCTGTCGACTTCCATGCCTGTGTTCACGGCTGAAAGTCAATGGGAGCACTGCTCTTGTCGACTTTCCTTAATACCTTGCCGCTCAAATAAAGTTCTGGGGTTGACATTCACCGTGGAACACACCGTTTCGCGCATGCGTGAAGTGGCACCCTGGAAGATCGAACGTAAGTGTTCAGTCTTTCACGGCGAGTGTAGACTCAGCTTTTAAAAAGAAGCATGTTCATATGTTGTTGGACAATAATTCAAAAGTGAGCTAGTTGCCTGTTAGTTTGTCTTGCTACTTATACTCCCCAAGGGAGATGTAATAGTATTTCAGGCCATGGCCCTTCACTGAGATCTTCTAATATAGAACTCTGCACCAATGTGGAGTTAATTTTGCCATGTTGATTTATTCTACCCAGTGTTGTTCTTGTTTCATCAATTCAAGCAGGATCTACCTCAAGTATGTCAAACTGCCTCTTCGTGGCTGTGTATAGCTCACTAAGTGAATTCCCTTCCATTGCAGGGACCTTGAGCAGTGGTGCACTGCTGTCCCTCTTGTGGCACACAAGGGTTTAGTCTCTTGAAGATCATAATATCTCTTGAAGACTGCAATACTTTAGTGTGATTCTGGATTCTGGGCTTGGGGAGTTTGTGTGTAACTGGGTGTTTTGTGGCTTGGGATATAAAGGAAGTGACAGTATATGGTCTGAGGGTCTCTTCTGGCCTTAAACGCAATGATTTTGATACAATAATGATGTTAATGAAGCTACTGAAACTTCATAAATATGGAAGAAGTTGCCCAGAGTTTATTTTTTCATCTTTTTTTTAAAGTTTATCCATTTTAGGTTCATATAAGCAACTTTGTATGTTTTTAAAAATCATTTGAAAATAATACTTAAGATAAAAGCATTGAATCTCAGAATAGGTTTAAGAGGAACAGCAGTGATCTAGTGAACAGAGTACCAATAGAGAATTGAAGACATGGAGCATTTTTCAGACTTTCTTACTGATTTGCTTTGAAATCCTGGGTGAGTCAGGCACTCTGGTTTCTTTTTTGCTTTTTGTAGATGGAGGTAATTATGCTTACCCACCTTCGTAAGAGAGGTACTTTATAATTCAAAAGGGAATTCCTAACTTTAAATAAAATACTCATTATTAGTCTCATAAGTAGCCTTGCTCTGCCATTCCACTGATGATTATGTTGTTTCTGTAACAGATAATGCAGTATATTCTGTTTCATGATAATTGTTGCCTTTCTGTATGTGTAGAGACTTCATTCTACACACAACCTGATGGAACTGCTGGCGACAAAACATCCGGGAATACCACCAACCTTGCGTGATGGTAGACTTGAGGAAGAGGTAATTGTTGGTGTAAATATATTTAAAGAATATATTTAGCAGGTCATAGTTTATTTTTTAAGACTATAACCATCTTTATTCTTTCATGTCAAAACAAAGGGGAGGAATTCAGACCAAAAAGGTAAATCTCCAGCCATATTAATTAACTTTGAGTTATGATCTTGCAAGTTTTTATGTATGAATAGTCTCACAGTCAATGAGTCTAGTTGTGACTGAAATAAAGTACCTCTCACAAATATTTTCAGGACTGGGGTCAAATAGTGCCATATTTAAAATGGGTTTCAGAGGAGCAGAAGTAAGTACAGTAGGGTCTCAACATTCACAAACTAAAGGTTCACAAATTTAATTATTTGTAAGTGCCCACTCCCCTGGGGCTCCAGGGCAGGGAGGGCTGGCAGCCGCCACTTTCCCTGGGGCTACAGGCAGGCGCGCCAGCGGCTGCCGCTTCCTGGGGTTCCGGGCAGGAGCGCTGGCGGCTGCTGCTTTCTGGGGCCCTGGGGCAGGGAGCCCCAGCAGCCAGACTCCAGGCAGGGAGCAGCTGCCATATTTGCAAAATTCAACATTTGCGAGGGTTCTCAACACAGAACCCTCGTGAATGTTGAGCCCCTCATGTATTAGCCGCTTCATGGACCAAACTATGGCAAATACTTGTATTTGAATTTTGCAAAGCAATCTGTTGAATGTTTTCAGTAAATTACAGACAACTTTTCACTTCACAAGTATCTGGTGAGCTCTTACATTTTTACCGACAGTCATATTGTATTCTCTATTAGTGGTAATTTAAAAATTGTATATTTTTAAAAAAAAAAAAGTCTCCAGGAATTATTTTGGGACATTCTGTGGGCTTTGCTATACAGTAGGTCAGATTGTCACAATTGTAGTAATGTTGGACTTGAAGGAACCACAATAGGTTATCCAGTCTGCTGCACTGAGGCAGGACCAAATATTAACTAGTACATTCCTGTCAGATATTTGTTCAGGCTGTTAAACTGCTATTAATGAAGATGCCATAACCTTCCTAGGTAATGTTTTCTAGAGCATAACTATCCTTAGAGTTAGCAGATTTTTCCTAATTTCTATGTTAAATTGTGTCTTGCTGTAATGTAAACCCTTTCTTAGCTTCAGTGGATAAGAAGCACAATTTATCACCCTACTCTTTATAACAAACTTTTACATACTTGGTGTCATGTACCTGCTCCATCTTCTCTTTAGATTAAACAGAGCCAGTCATGTTTTAGGTCATGTTTTGTAGACCTTTTGTTGTTCTCTGAATCCAGTTTCTCCACATCTCTCCTGAAGTTTACTGACCAGAACTGTATATAGGTCTCCAGCTGAGGTTTCTTTGAAAGTGCAGAGTGAAGCCGAATAATTACTTTTTGTGTCTTTCTTACAAGGCTCCTACTGTTAGATCCCAGAATCATGTTTTGGGTTTGGTTGTGGGAGTTGCTAGTGGCAGAAAAAAAATCTGTATGAAATTTTCCATTTCTTGTGGGGAATAGAACAAGTCAAGCCACAGAGGATCACAAAATAAAACCAAATCAACTGCACCATGTTCTGTTGGTGAGAGAAACGCTTTTGAGCCACACACAGTTCATCGAATGTGGAAAAGGTACTCTGAGCAGCATAGCTAAATGCAAAACAGAGCATATTTTGTTTGACCTGAAACTAAATATATAGATAAAATTTGGAGCTTTTAAAATATATTTTAATAGAGGTGATGGAAATTTCAAAATACAAAGGAGTTCTGAATCAAAACATTTTGAAAATATCAATTATTTTTTACTTTTTTTTTCTCCTGAGATGAAATTGAAATATTTGTGAAATGTTGTAGTCAACCCAAATATGCATTTTTCTTTAAAAAAAAAAAATACAACCCACCGGCTACGTCTACACTAGCCCAAATGCCTGGCCATTTTGAAGATTACTAATGAGATGCTGAAATACATAGGCTCTTTGAAATTGCTGCTTTTTGCTGCTGTGTGGCTCGTCCAGACAGGGCTCCTTTTCGAAAGGACCCTGGGAACTTCAAAATCCCGGGGATTTGAATCAGCACATAGGAATAAGGGGATTTTGAAGTTGGCGGGGTCCTTTCGAAAAGGAGCACTGTCTGGACGAGCCACACAGCAGCGAAAAGCAGCAATTTCGAAGAGTTGCGGCTGGTGGCATGCTAATGAGGTGCTGAATATGCATTTCAGCGTCTCATCAGTAATCTTCACAATGGCCATTTTGAAGATTTGGGCTAGAGTAGTCATGGCCACCATGTTTTGGCCTAAAAATTATTTAACTCAATATGTTGCACATAGATGTGATGTTTAGGGAAAGTATAAAATAAATTGCTGTTCTCTGACTCAGCTCCTGTGTAGGCTCAACAGAGTGGCTTAAATTAGAAAGTTTGGTGAAGAAAAATTGGTAGTTAGCCTCCTGCCTGCCTACACTTTGTCACAAGACTACTGTTCTCATGTTTTATAATCTCATGCAATTCAAGCTCTTTAATAAAAACAAACAACCCCCCTGCCACACACACAATTTGCAGAGAAATAAATATAGACCTGGGGTAACCAACCTCACTCTTGGACTAATACAATACAGGAGCTCAGAGCTTTTCTGTGTTTAATTATTGCTTGTAAATATAAATGACTGGTGCATAATTTAAACTTTTATTTGCATATAGGCTGAACAACTGCGACAACATTATATGAGTAAATCCAATGCAGAGGTTACAGAAGCTCATCAGGCCTTGCAGCCAGTGCTACAGACCATTCGTGACCTCCAGAGAAAGGCACGTGCCTCACTTGGGCTTATAATTTTTGTTTTACTAATTTCTTTTAACCTGTATGTCCTAGATTCCAAGTATTATTTAATATTTGTAAAATGCTAACCCTGGAGGACCTGATCAGAGGAGAACTCCACTGTGTTGGGCACAACACAATCATATAAAAAAAGAGGGTCCCTGCTTCCAAAGACCTTACGTGTCAACCTGTAGAACTCCTTGCCAAAGGCCTCAGTGAATACCAGGACTGTAACAGGGGTCAAAGAAGAACTAAATACATGGAGGCTAGGTCCATCAATGGCTGTTAGTCTACTTGTCCGAAGCTGTGAATGGGCAACAAGGGATGGATCACTTTTTCTGTTCGTTCCCTCTTGGGCATCTATCATTGGCTACTGTCAGAAGACAGGATATGGGGCTAGATGGACCTTTGGTCTGACCCAGTATGGCCAGTCTTATGTTCTGATTATTCTGGATATATTTTTGGCCAGAGGTGGGATTTTCCTACTGTATCTTCATCTCTTGCCTACGTCCAGTAGAATTTACCAGTCCAAACAGAATGTGGGCTAAAGGGTAAGAAAGGGGAGAAAAAAAGGGATCCTATTATTGTGTGCATAGCATTTACTTGTGAGTATTCCTGAATAAATCTCTCTTGCATACAGATGCATTCTGGGTCTCCTTGGTGGTTGGATGTGATCCAGACAGCAATACAATATGCCATTGATGAGGAACTTGTTCAGCGTGTACAAAATGAGATAACCAGTAACTACAAACAGCAAACTAATAAACTCTCCATGGCAGACAAGTAAGAGAATAACTACAAAATAGCATAATTAATACATTTAACTGTGCTCAAGTCTTCCAATCAATTTGTACAAGGAGATGCAATTAAATGCCAGGCACTTGTGCTTCAGAGCATCTGGGCTGCAATTAAGTTTAAAAACACACTTCAAAAAGGAGAAACTAAATATAAAACTTCAAAAGAGCAAGGCCTTCATTTTTCCCCCAGACAAGTATTCATTAAAATGTTCTCCTTTGTACAAATCCACTGTGTTTTTTTTTCTTTCCATTTTCTTTGTTTGTGGAACTGCTGAGAAAAATAATTCAGTGTTAATTGTCTTTGGATAGAGTTTTCTCTAAAATGAGCTGACTTGCAATTTATTTTGTTCCTCTAAGGATTCATTTGCATCAGTTTTGGATCCCTTTTGGGGTTTGCCCATTTTCTACTTTGCAATTTTTCCTTCTTGAGATACCACATTCTGATTAAAGAGTTCTGTATGGGTTTGCCTCTAGAGGCCATCCATACTGCATCTTCTACTGGAATTGTTGAGAGTTACTTCCTCAATATCAACATCATCCTTTTCAAAAATGACATCTGTCCCAAGTTCAAGAGTGCTGCCATAGTTGCAATTCCTGGAGCAATAGAGTTACTTGTTCACTCTGTACAGTGGTGTATGTATGAGGCTGTGTCTACACTACAAGATAGTATCGATTTTAAGTCAATTAGCCTGATTTTTCCAAGTGTCTGTTTTCACTGTAAATTCCATTAGCTCGATTTATGGAACACTAAAATCGAGATAATATCGATGTCATAATATCGTCATAACCTAATGCGCGTTGCATTCAGTTTGAATTTAAAATTCCAAATGGCTGTGGTCACACTTGGCCAAAACTTCAAAATTGCCATGCAAATGGCCATTTCGAAGATTACTAATTAGGCGCGGAATTGAATATTCAGCATCTCATTAGCATTAGGATACTTCCAGCCGCGGCGCTTCGAAAGCGCTGCTTTCGACTGCTCGAGGCTTGGTGCAGCTACACGGGGTCGTTTTCGAAAGGACCCCACACCTTTCGAAATCCCCTTATTCCCCTCCACTGAGAGGAATAAGGGGATTTCAAAAGTGTCCTAATTCTAATGATGCGCTGAACATTCAATGGCCATTTCGAAGTTTTGGCCCTGTGTGGCCACAGCCAATGGGTAGTGAGGAAGTGCCATGTCTTCAAATCAAATTCATTAGCCTCCAGACACGTCCCTTATGTGCCCCACAGTTCTCCGTTCTAGCCTCTTCCATCTTCAGTGCTCTCAGGTGAGGAGGAATTAGGCCACAGGAAGACAGTTTCAATTCAGCACCCCTGGAAGCCCGTGGCTGCAGGGTCATGAGAGGCTGAAAAATCTTCTTTCTTTGTGTTTACGAGTGGCACGGCTGTGGACTCTGTGGTTCTGTGTATACCCCTGCTAGCTGCGTTTTTCTTCTGCACTTCCTGGCGCCAGCTGCTATTCCTCTCCCCCCACCGCCCTCGTACCATGTGCAGCTAGGCTGTGGGTGGGGGTCATGCTTATCTGATAGGACAAGAAACTTCTTTTCAGATGTTTACATGTTGTCCCGCCCCTCACATGTCCTCCCTTCCCTCCCTGAGAGGCACCATACATTCTGGAACTTTCCCTCACTTCCATTACGTGGCAACTAGTCTGTGGGTGGGGGTTATGCTTGGACTGGGAACTTCTTATTTTTTTCATCCACTTACATTTTGTCTTGACCCTCACATCCTCTCCCTTCCCTCCCCTCGGAGGTGCTACGCAATCTGTACCCAGCCACATCATGTGGCTTGACCCTGAACCAATAAAAGGATATGGTGTGCAAGGTTCCAGGCAGCTTGCATGCGGTGAGGGTCCTGTAGCCAACCAGGGAAAATCTATCTGGTCAGTCATGATTTTTGGGCAGCAGAAGAAAATACATTGTTACTCATGTGGCTGTCCTCTGAGAGGAAATTTTTGGATGGGTTTTAGCCACAGGCCAAGGGGCTGGCTGTAGCCAGGGAGCTTTCAGCTGCCCAGGGGATGTCTCCCTCGGAGGTCATGATTTTTGGGTGTTGGCTGTAGCGGGAGGTCTTTTTGCCACCCCAAGCTGTAACTGTTTCAGTGAAGGCAATATAGTAGCTATACAATTACCACAGTTCTCGAAGAAAGGCTTGCAGCAAGGAATATTGTTGTTCTGAGGGTCTTTTTTTGGCAGGTCCAAACCTGGCTGTGTTCTGGGGTCTTTTAGCTGCCTGGGGGAAGTCTCCCTTGGCGGACTCAACTTTCAGGGCTGGCTGTAGTCTGCAAAGATCCAGTGCTTTTGCATCCCTTTTTTAAAAACCTGTCGGTTGGGACGGGTTTACTACACCTCCCCTCTCCTCAATTATAAAATGCACATCTCTTATAAAAGCAAGCCAGACACCCATCTGGAAAAAGGGACTTTTTTAACATGGATGTGAAAAAAGGGGAATGAAATGTGGGAATATGTCCTCAGATACCCCCATCTACTTGTGGGCCACTTTTTTTCCCATGCTGCACCAGTGAAAATAGCCAGAATGCTACAGGGCTCAAGGAACAGTAGGATAGGTTCCCACAATACACTGCTGCAGCACTTGATTTAAGCTACTTGTGTGTGTCAGAAATAAGTCGATTTTGTGGGGAGTATGTAGGAAGGTGAGGATGCTCAAAATCAAATTGATAAAACCCAGCATTAATAAATCGATTTTAATCAATTCGATTTTAGCTCATAGTGTAGACACAGCCTGAGTGGCTAGTGTTTACTTTGTGTCTGGTTTCAGATACAGGAACATGAAGTGAAAGCAGGTGGCAAAACTAACTGGTTGCCAGTATTTAAAAAAAAATGAAATGTGACTCTGTTAAAGATTTTTTTATTTACTCTACCTTGCTATATACAATTCTTTACTTACACAAGAAAAAAGTACCCTTGCTCTGAAGCATTTTAGTCATGAGCCTTGATCTTGCAAGATGCTGAGCACTGATACAGAGTGCATTTAATTACACACTTAACTTTTAATTCCACTGAAGTATTGTAGAAATAAGGATTTTTTTACTTTTGTATAGCATTTCTTTTTCCATATTCATACTAGTGTTGAGGAGGAAGACAAAGAAATTCCATCTCTATTGAAAGCTATCATTTGAGACCGAGTTTCTCTTTATGCTGCTGTTGAACATAGCTGGGAGGAGAGAATTGGTTACAGATGTGTGTCAGGTTGCCATTACAACTTTCCGAAAGGGAGATTCCCTTTCCAAAAAGAATTGTGTGTTGAGAGAGTTTCAAACAGAACAAAACATCAAAAATATAAATATTTTCATATAAAGGAGTTTCCTAAAACAGGGTTTTTCTTGAATCAAAAGATTTTTCCAGCTTTGTGGCTTCCCCTTCAGGAGGGCTTTCAGCTGTTTCCCAGGTGAATTTTACAAGAGAATTCCAGTCCAACTATCAGGGAGACAGAGGCCAAGCAATCCTGGCCTCAGCAATCCATGGAACTAGGGGGAAGTCAGAGTGCCGAAGGACACTGGTGTGTTTCAGCCAGAGCTTTTCTTGAATCTGTGATAGACACATTAAAATATTTCATTCTACCAGACTAAATTTCATCAGAAAAATTCTGGTCATTTGTACTTGCCGCTACATATGCTGAAAAGAGTAATAGTTCTTCCCTTGAAATGAGCTAATCAGAAAAACCTTGACTGCCTTCCTAGTTCTGCCACTGACAAGCTGTGACCTTGGATAAGTCACTTTTCTTTCTGTACCTCAATTTCTTCATTTATAAAAGGATAGAAATGATAGTTGGTACTCCTTTATAAAGTACTTTAAGGTAGGCAGTAAAAATACTCCCAAAAGCGATAATAATTTCATTATTATTAAAAAATGTAATAGTTGAAACAGCAAATATTCTGTAATAGTTGACTGGTGGGGTTGGCTGACCCAAGATACAAAGTGGGATTTCTCTTTTACCTTTGGAATACTTGGGAACTCAAGTTATGCTATTAACTCAGATCCTACCCACGTGTTCCCGAAATACCCTGATGGTAATTGGTGAGCTCTCACATTTATGGGTTTTATTTAGTTGGTAAATTCCAAATTAGCCTTAAGTATTGCTTAACTTGATTATTTAAACAGCTACCCATTTTCTTGGCTCATTGTACTTTTGGATGGTTTCTAATCTGATTTCCCCCGAGATAGATGAAATTTAGGAAAAGAAAGGTGCAGTAGAACTTCAGAGTTATGAGCAGTCGAGTTATGCACTGATCGGTCAACTACACTCCTCATTTGGAAGCGGAAGTACACGTTCAGGCATCATGTCCCACCGCCCCTTCAAAAGACAACTACTATGCAGTATAGCATTGTGTTTAAATGTGAACTAATAAAAACGGAAAGGGAAATAAAAAAAAAAGATTTGAAAAAGTAAGGAAGCTGAGCATGTTTCACTTAAATTAAGGTAGTTAAAAGCAACATTTTTCTTCTGCATGGTAAAATTTCAAAGCTGTATTAAGTATGTGTTCTTCATTAAGAAGTTCTCCTGTGGGTGTTCCACTGTGATCTTGGTACCTTCCTGGAGCATGGATTGGAGAATTTGTCAGCAGTCTCCATGTGGGCCGTGCATGCACAGCATCAATCTCACACACCATTGGGCACAGGAACACCGTTTATGTAGCCTGCACACTTGGTTCCTTGTCAACCATCCGCAGCCTGAGATGGAGTTCTACAGTTGTCCTACAAGAGAAGAGAATTTCATTTGTTAGCCTTTAAAGTTAGTGTTTAGAGTTAGTTTTATGCAGTTCCAATTGCCCATTCCTGTTTAAGAAGAAGGAAAAGAAAAGAAAAGAAAAGAAAAGAAAGTTGTTCCCTTAGGGCCATGCCTGGATCTTCAGGCTTTAAGTCTTTTCTGCATGCAAGGATGTGATGTCTGTCTCTGGACGCTTGGGCCACTTCTGCATATGTCCCTTCCCCTGGAAGGGGCATGGTAATGAGCAGCCTGGAAGATACTGATGAGGCACAGATGTAAATTTCCCGTGCCTCATTAGCATATGGCCATGTGATTCGGAGTCTGGAAGAAGCTCCTCCAGCCTCCAAAATAGCCATGTAGATGCACGGCCCACAAGGACTCCCTGGAAGGAAACTTGCCTTCTGGAAGCCCCCTCTTCCTCAAAATTTTGAGGAAGATGGGGTTTCAGGAAGGAGGGTTTCCTTCCGGGAGAGTCCCACAGGCTGCGCATCTACATGGCTATTTGGGAGTCCAGAAGAGCTTCTTCCAGACTCCATATCACATGATCATATGCTAATGAGGCATGGGAAATTTACATCTGTGCCTCATCAGCATCTTCCAGGCTGCTCATTACAATGCCCCCAAGGGGCATGGTAGAAGCGGCCTTGGTGTGTGTCCACTGCCTTGGGGAATCCCATGTTGCTCAAAAGTGCCCCCCACCACACTGCAGCAAGTTTAAAAATGAGGAGTTTCCTGATGCCAAGACATATACTGTAGACTAAAGCTCGTACTGATGGAGAAGTCTTTGACTCCAACATGAGACCCAGGACAGACTACAATACTCAGAATGTGCTACCTCCATCTCCTCAGCCCAGAGTGGCTTCAGGAAAGAGAGGAGTTCTGTAACTCACAATGACCAGTCTAGGAAAAAAAAGATAACCAATGCGGTCTGCATCAATGGCACTGAGAATCCCCAGGGTGAACACTTATGGTGCTTCTGTAAGCCTGCTACTAGTGACTTCCATAAGCATGACATCTAGGCAACAGCCTCTCAGATGCCTGCCTCCACATTGGCACGCTCTGCACTGGCAACAAGACCAGCACCTGCAGTCACCTTGGCACTGACAACCTGTCAGGGAGCCCCATTACCAACAACTACATCAACACCACTGGCTTCTGTGCTGCTCATGGCTCCAGCACCCTGTATGACACTGAGGACGTCAGCACCATTATTGTCGGTATTGCACTCTTTTACTTTCTATGGAGACTTAGCGGTAGCATCCACTCCACAGTCTCCACTTTCTGGGACAGCCATTTCTCCATGAACTGCCTCCCATAGGTCATCCTCTCAGCCATCACAGTTCTCTAGTAATGTGGAGGAGGATGCAGACTTTCACCAGCTCGATGCTGATTGCCATCTCTCACCTTACACCACGAAGATTGTACCATCAAGATATGCCTGCATGGTATGGGCACCCGTGGATGCCACTATGAATGCCATATCCAGTGCAATGGCCATGTTGCAGCTCATGGGTTCCTATATCAAACATGATAAATCCAGAGCCAAAGATGGGAACGCTTCAGATCTCCCCAACACATGGTTACTCTGCAACTCACCAGAGCTTAGGACCTTGAACTGGAGAACCAAGATGATCCAGCTTTTGAAGCATCCCCACTGACCATCTCATCACCAAATGAGACCAAAATGCTACCACACCTCCAGGACTTTTCAAAAGAGTAGCTACAGAATTTAAGATTATTGTGGAGGAAGTTGCTGAGAAACCATGTGAGTTCACTGACCTCTTACAGACAGCTCAAACCTCCAAAATAGCACTTCTCATCAACCCATCAATCATGGACCCAGCCAAAAATATCTGCTAGATGCCAACGTTGATTCCACCTACATGCAAGAAAGCAGATTGTAAATACTATGTGCCATCCAGGGGCTCTGAATTCCTGTTTTCCCATCCATCCCTAAATTCACTTATTGTGGAAGCCACATACCAATGCACCAAGCAACATCAGCACTAATTTTGGTCTACCCCATCTGACAAAGATAACAAGCACCTTGACCTGTTTGGCTGCAAAGTATATTCATCATCCACACTACAATTTTGAGTCACCAGTTACAGTGCTACTGGCCAAATAGAACTACAGCGATTGTAGCAAGCTATTAGACTTTGTAAATGACATACCAGGGGCCAAAATGTCAATTTCACCTTTCACAGACTGTTTACATCATTTATACACCCATTGGGCCTACATAGCATCAAACAGATGTGTGCTGGAAGGTGTCCTTCATGGCTGTACTGTCCTCTTCCTTTCCACCTCCCAAGAACCGCCCCCCCCCGCCACACCCATTACATCCCTTTTCAGGGACTCCTCTCATGAAGCTCATCTTCAACAACAGGTTTAACATCTCCAGCTGGGGCCAGTGGACCCCATACACATGCAACACAAAGGAAGGGGCTATTACTCCTGCTAGGTAGGTTCCATCACACCGACCTAGGAAATGCTTCTCTCACATCAATATTAGACTACCTCCTGGAGCTGAAGCATACCAGATTCTCTCTGTTCTGTGAGAGTACATTTAGCGTCAATTACAGCTTTCCATTCAAAGGTAGACAACTTTAACGTTTTGGCACACGCCACCACCAAATGCTTCCTGAAAGGTCTTTAGGTTTTACATCCCAACATTAGACCACCTATTGTCCCCTTGACTTGAGTCTAGTTCTGCAAGCTCTTACCACCAAACCATTTGGACCTCCTACCTCATGTTCACTATCCCACCTTTCCATGAAGGTGGCTTTCCTCACCATCCTTACATACGCACAGTCTACATAAGATGGGTGCTAGCATTTTACATAGAACCAAACCTTTCAGGAAGACACAACACCTCTTGTCCAAAGGGCAACTGATATCTACACTAAAGCTATCTTTGTGGATCACAAAGTGTATCTGCCTTTTGTTATCAACTCAAGAATACACATCCTTCTCCAACCATGGGAGCACACAAGATCTATCACTTCTTTGACAGCATTTGTCCATAATGTGTCATTGGCAAGCATCTGCAAGACAGCCGCATGGGCATAAGAACACACGTTCGTAAAACATTATGCTCTGACATACGGTCCAAGAGCCAACATGTGAACATCCACAGCCTTTTTATAAAACCTGAAGCCCCACCAGCCTACAGGGTACTGGTCTATAGCCATCAGAGTGGAGCACTCACAGGGACAGCTTGATGAAGAAATGAAAGCTACTCACCTGGCAGTAACTGGAGTTCTTCGAGATGAGTGTCCCTGTGGATTTTTCACTACCTGCCCTCATCCTCTTTTCTTCAGGATCATTGGCCACTGATATAGAGAAGGTGTGGCCCATGCCCTTCCATCTTTCAATAGCATGTGAGATCAGCGCACATGGGTACTGCTGGCAAATTCTACAATCCAGGTGCTGGGATGGCACCAAGACCACAAGTGGAGCACCAGAGGGATACTTGTCTTGAAGAACTCCAGTTACTGCCAGTTGACTAACCTTTATTTTAGTTGTAAACTTTTGAAGGACCCATAATATTTTGATCGGCGTTATGATCAGTCTCCTTTCCTGAGATGCACATAACTCTGAGTTTCTATCATAGGTGCTTTTTAGGATGCCAAGCTGAGCAGTGTTCTAGCATCCAAAGCAGTGTACTTATGAACAGTTGCAGAACAGTTAGCAACTATTCACTTTCCTCTTATTGCACTGGCAGCATGTTGTGCAACTGATCAAGATGAATACTTAGGTTAGGTAAGGTGGTTCATCTTCTTACCTGTTCAGTATTTTACTTGAAAATTAGTAGCAAATGCTTGGTGTGTGTATTGGTTTTATGTATGCCTTTCCACTGTGAACTGGACTGGAACCTCCCAACTCATTACTATATGCTTTGTGCTTGGTGGCCAGAGTAAATGCTTTCAGGCATTACTGACCTTGACCAGATTTGAACCTAAACAAAACAGCAGAAATGTAGCGCTTTAAAGACTAACAAAATGATAACATTTCTGCTATTGTGTTTTGACTGAATACAGATTAACATGGCTTCCTCTCTGTTACAGATTTGAACCTGTCACAGAGTTGGTATGTGCTGTTTCCCCAGTTCTAAAATCTAAGTAATTTTATCTCACTGACTGAGACTCAATTGAACTGTTTGTGAAAGTGAGCATTACACTGCAGGACTGGGCTTAAAGCAGTTGCATTATATACTGCCATTTATTTTTTTCTCTCCTTTGTGAAATGTTGAATTGAGTTTTGACTTGGTGACTTGATGTGCTCTTCTGTGGTTTTTTGTTGGTCAGATTTCGCGACTGTAGAGGTCTTCAATACTTGCTCACAACCCAAATGGAAGAGGTGAAGAAGTTTCAGAAGCTTGTACGAGAAGCTGTGAAAAATCTAGAAGGTCCTCCCTCTAAGAAAGTTATTGAAGCTGCTACCATCTGCCATCTGCGACCTGTTAGACTTCCTTTGAACAAGTATGTCAAACATTGTTTTTGTAAAAGGCATATTGAAAAGTCTCTCATCTTTTGGAATAAGTGGAAGAAAAAGGAAATTGAAATATTAAAGCTCCCATCTTGTGTGAGATCCATGCAAACAGACCTTTTTGCCACTATATAGCTGAAAATTTAATACGCTCATATCTTTAATTAATATTTTCACTCATCAGAAGAGAATTATGGGCATCTCTTGGAAATTGACCCTGACAGTTTAAAGTTTTAAATGTTTCTCTTTGCAATCTCCTGTATTCCAGTTGTGTCTTCTGTAAGGCTGATGAGCTATTCACAGAATACGAGTCAAAATTGTTCTCTCATACGTGAGTACTTAGTATACACTCTTATTTATGTGGTTCAAGGAACATTTTGTTTTGGAAGTTAAAGTTTAAAATATAAAATATCCTAATTTGTCTAATATTAGGAAAAAACTACTTCAACATATTCTTGCAAGTGTTACTAGATGGTGTCACTTTTATATGCATATTTTGTTTAAAACAATCTCTTGTAAAATGAAAAGATAAGATGTGCTGCTTTCTCATTAGGGCGTTTATGATTTAAAAGATAATAGCTAAATTTTAAAGCTGTTTCCAGCATTTTAATAAGCAGATTTTGTTATTGTGTAGACAACTCTATAGTCTGTATGGGCAAACACTCTTGAATGCAAGCAAATCATAAATCCTCAGAGAACATGACTTCCACTTATAATTTCCTCTAAGTGAGAGTACGGTCTGTTAAATTAGATGGTGATAATTACTATGGTAACGGTTATGAAGTGTGCCCAGGGAGACAGAGTGTGTCACTGGCAGAGGCGGAATTAGACCCTGTAGATCCTGGCTGTCAGCCCAAACTCAATACACTAGGCCATGTTGCCTCCAGTGGCCAAATATACTCTTGCAATTAAAAGGTAGTAAATCTCAATTGCTCGGTGGGAGTGAGTACTACAGAGAGTTTAGAGCTGGTGGAAGGGATTTTCAAAAGCACTTACGTGAGTTAGAAACACAAGTGCCATTGAAAGTCAATGGGAGTTGTGTTTCTAACTTATTCTTTTGAAACTCCCTTGCAACAGGGTGGAACAGCGTGGAAAGGCTTAAGGACAGCCTACCTGTCCCATGTTTCAACAGGACTTAATGCAAAGGGAGTAGGTGTATGTTTTGTGTTATTAGATTAGAGTGGGGTATAAAGAGAGAGGCCTTGATCCCTTGCTAGGGTCAGGGAATAGTTTTTTTTTGTGCATTTGTGAGTTAATGAGCTGTGCCCTTAGTGAAGGGCCTGAAATAGATTTCTGCATGGCAGAGAATTTTTCTTGGGCTGGTGAGGGTGTTTACAAATGTATCCTAATCCCTGGTCAGTTTTGGTATGGAAACAGGTTGGGGACCTGGTATGCTGACAAAGATTCTGTTTTGTGGGAGTGGGCTGTGAGCCAAGGCTTTTCCTCTGCTTCTCTTTGTTGTCTATGCAGGGAGAAATTAAGTACACAGAAGTGCTGTTTAAAAATGATTTTTTACACTTGGCAGCTCCAGTATCCTTAACACACAAAAAATATGATGTCTAAGGTTTTGTAGGAGGTAGTACAGGTTGAGTTGCTCTAGTCCAGCACCCTTGGGACCTGACTGGTGCCGAACAAGAGACTTTGCCCAACCAAAGGAGGTCACTATTGTCTAGTTGCATTATCAATGCTTCTACTGCTTACTGGGCTCTTAGACAGTTAGGGGTAAATTAGGGCTACATAACAGCACAGAACCCTGAGAGCCAGGACTGGTGGCTGTAAACAAACTTTATGGGACCATGAAAAATTTGGCCATACCTATGATATACCTATGGCATGATAAAACCATGCCAGATTATGGATCTTTCTAGGAGAGAGAGTTCTGGATTAGAGAGTTTCAACCTGTATTGAATGCATACCACGGCTAACTGAAATTCATTTGGCCTGGATGATTGTTTTTACTTTGCCTCATTCATGTATTGTGATTATCAATGTGGCTGAGTTTTAGGGTTCATTACAAATAAATAGCAGGTGGTAGCATGGTAGTGAAATAAGTAAATTTATGTAATTCAGATATCTATATATTTTTAAATATAGCAAAAGTGTGTGCTTTGGTGTATTTAAAGTGTGAATGGACAGACGGCCATCTTTGAAGAGATGATAGAAGATGAAGAAGGGCTGGTTGATGACCGTTTGCCCACCACAAGTCGAGGACTATGGGCTGCAAGTGAGACAGAGCGCTCTCTAAAAGCCATACTGTCTTTTGCCAAAGCTCACCGAATGGATGTTAGGTTGATTGAAGAAGGGAATACATTTCTGGAACTCTTTGAAGCATGGAAGAAGGAGTACAAGGTACAACAAATGAGATTTTAAAGAAATGTTACAGTAATGTATTATGTGAATTATATGTAAAATGAACATATGCCAAAATTTTCAACTTAGTTGCCTAAATTATGGATTGTCTACAAGTAGAGTTTGCACAAATTTAACATTTACCAAAACAAGCTATCCTGGTATACATACTTTTATACCAGTATAATTGCATCCACTGCAGACTGATCCAGTTCATCTGTTTTTTTTAATTTAGTTCTGTATTTAGCAGGCCTCACCAAATGAGATGTCTGGCCCATACAGTGCCTCAATTTAGCTTCTGTCTCATATCAATCAAACCATCATACCTGGTGTTTTTATAGTACTGTTCCCCTTTTGAGGACAATTTATTATTGCAAAATAACCATACAGCCTCTCCCCTGAGCTCCTTTTGGTTTATAAGAGGAGTCAGCATGCATTCAGCCCTCTCTCTGGATTCAAAAATCTTTTACCACCTTCTGTGACTCCATACCCCCTCAGGGCGCCCTGCCAGAGGGTAACTGTACCATACCATATATGTCAGGCCTGACCCACTCGTTACATATTATGACAACATGTTAAAAGTATTTAAAAATTTCATGTCAGATGTATCTAAACTAGTGATATACTGGTCCTGAAAATCATTTCATGGCATGTTTATGGCTTGTGTACAAAGAATTGTGTGTGTGCTGGAAATAAGTTCCTAAAATGTGTTTTGGGGGGTAGAGGCAGTGAATACATTGAGTTTGTGGATTTGGATTCACCTGTTTTACTGGCTTGATTACACACTGAGGAGAATGAAGGTATATTTTCATATGAGGTAAACAAAGTGTTGAGGAGGAAGGAGCTTAATAAGCTCACCGTGAGGGTCAGAATCTTTGCCCTGAGAGTCCCTCTTGGCTCTTAAGGCAGAGGCAAAAGACTTTGGATAAGATAAGAGAAGCAAAAAGACATTTCAGTGATCCATCACTTAGCCAAAATAGGATACAGCACCCTCTGAGCCTGTGAAAGTTTGATCCGCTGGGTTGAAAGAGTAGAGATGCTGGTAAATAGATGGAAAAAAAATTTTTTAGGTAAAGATTGTAACTTGTTAAAATTATGTTTTAATCACTGGAAAACATGTTTTGTTTGTAACCATCTCTCTCTCTCTCTCTCTCCTTCTTTGAGTAGTGCCCCTTTAGCACTCCTCTTTAGGTGTCAGTACAACCCTTTGCTGCATATTGGACATTTTAGGTAGCAGTGCTCTGACGGGTCACAAATGCACAGTAGTTGTTTTATGGTACTGTTGATACCTCAGTTAGCGCATGCACGACTCTTCACTTTCTGTTCATTCTCAGCCATCCTTGGTGGCAGATAGAACTCAGTGGCAGTATTGCCTCCTCCTTTTTCTTTCCCTAGAAGTGAATTAGTTTTAGGTTGTAGTTATAGTTAGTTTTTTAGTAGTTAGTACATATACTCTTAACTAGGCAGTTTAAAAAAAAATTTTGTGTGTGTGAGTGAGAGTGAGGGACAGAGAGAGAGAGAGATTTTACCTTCATTTCCCAGTTGGGAACCATTAGTATGTTTCTTCTACTGTGAGAACAAATAGTATCTTCATGTTCTATTGCTTTGGAAGGCAGAAGGAGGGTGAATATTGCCAGTGCAATAACAATGCAGATAGTACATTTGTAACTCCATCTGTCCTCGCATGGCAACACTGATTCAATTGACTGTGCTGCTCAAATCGCTGTGGGAGCACTGGTACATCTACCATAGCTCTCAAATTTAGTAACTATTCAGTTTATAATCTGAAACAGACCTTCTTTGACCCCACTGTGAAATACAGGTGTTGTATTGAAGCAAAGGACAAATAATGTCAGTTTGCTCTAGGATTCATTGTTTGCTCTGTATAAATGTAAATATTTTGCCAGTGTCAGTTCCTTGCATACAAGTATGGAATGAGAAATGTACTTGTTTCTTTTTTAATCATACAGATTGGCTTGACAGCCTTGTTTAAAATTGGGAAGGCTTGCCCAATGTAGACAAAACACTTAACTTGCTTAAATACCCTCTTAGGGAAAAAAAGCCAAGTAACTGCATGCTTTTCTGCATGCTTTAGTGAGTAGTGATTGCAGAGCTTGTATGCAACTACTCTGCTAAAACTGTGTGCAGAGATGAACATTCTGTACATATATTTGATGGCAGTGGGACATTTTCATGCAAAGACTTTGCTAATGGTATTCTCTGTGACTTGAAAGAAAGTGTGTTGGTGGCACAATCCAAGGAAGGATCTGAATTGTCAATGAGTAGGCTTATAAGTTGTTTTGTATGGTGTTTTACCTATAGTTAATAGCAGGTTTGATTATATTTTCATTTAGGGGAGGTGCAGGGGAAGGTTTGTGAGACTATAGCTATCCCAAAATTTTCCTTAACTTGCCTCTCTTCCCCCCGATATACTTCCTGTGGTATCTGCCATTCTCTGGGTACCCAGCTCTGAAGCTGGAGCAGAGAAAGAGAGAGGCAACTTCTGCCTGTGGGCCCACCTCCAGCAGCAGCACTGGAATAAGCATAGCTGAGTGTAGCCCCCAGTTTGTTCCCCTAATCCCTGGGGTGTGGAGGGTCTGGGGTTCCCAACAGCACCCCAGGCTCCCTAGGAATCTCTTACCCAACACCCCTGGGCTTGGTGTCAGATTCCAGCCTGGCCAAGGGGTGGGATCTCAGGGGGAAAGGAGCAGAGGGTGTTGCCAAGGAGAGGGCTAGGGCCTTATAGCAGGATGGAGCCAAGGCCAACCTCAGCTGTCCACTGAGAAGTAGCTGATGCTTACCCTTGTTTTCCTTGTTTGTTGAAATAACCTCAGAATCGGACATATTTGTCTAGGTTTGTACTAGTCTAATGCACAGTAGTTCTGCCTTTGTAGATATTAAGATATGCCCTTCAAAATTAATGCCAATGCTTTTTTTATTTAAAACAAAGCAAAGCAATAAAAGAGTGCCAGCAGGTTAGCATTGAGGAACATCCTTGCAGTTGCAAACTAGTGTACATGTGACATTTGGCCTTGAGAAGGTAGGAATCTTAACAGAAATAAGTGGAAGATAGTTCCGAGGATTTCAGTTGTCATGGAAGGACTTTAATAAAATCATTAACATTTGAGGCAAGATTCATAGAACAAAAAGGTATAGGAATCAAAACAAATTAAATTTGTCACAATAAATTCAAATAGGGCTTTCAAAGAACACCAGGAAGTCTGACAATTTGCAATATGCTGGTTTTCTATAAATATTTAAAATAAGTAACTAACAGTAGAATTATTCTTCAGAATAATACAACCCAGTGACTTTGCCTATTGGTCAATTTTTTATGTCAGCATTAAAAAGAAACTGATTTTGTTACTCAAGTGAATTAAATACTTCACACTTCATCTAAGAAGCTGTGCCTTAGCAGTGTTTGCAAAGCATAAAGTACTATCAGTTTTCTCATCCTCCCTCATTTTACTCAGTGATTGTGTTTAATCAGACAGTCAGGTGATCTCTACATTTTTGGATACACAGATTTTTTTGTAGTTACGTTCACTAGAGAAATTGTGAGGAAAAGAGAAGTGAAGCGTCATTAAGTTCACTCCGAGCCACACATACAGTGGATGGAAGAGAGCAGTTATGCCTCTATTCCTATGCAGGTTTCTGTTCAGAAAATGTTCTTGTGGCCAAATTGTGAAATCTTCTCAGAAGATTCAGGTCTATGCTGAGACTGTACTGCTTATAAGTAGTGGCACTATTCAGACACTCACCCACAGTTGTGTTACTAATTTATTTTGATTTTCCTCATAGTTACTTCATGAATATTGGATGGTACTGAGGGATCACGTGTCTGCTATTGATGAACTTGCAATGGCTACAGAACGCCTCAGAGTGCGTCATCCTGATGAGCCAAAACCTAACCCTCCTGTTCTACATATCATAGAACCACATGAGGTAAAATATTTAAATCAAGGAAGGGACAGTTGTGTTTTTCAAGAGAAAAATGGTCAAAAATATTTTAAGGTTGCCCCATATAAGTGTTAAAATATATTAGCCATAATGCATCTTTCTTTCCCCTCCCACCAATCTCACAGAGGTTCTTTTTTTTTGCGGGGGAGGGAGCAGGGGGTTCTGCTACTTATACATGTACCTCATCTTCTGTGGTATAAAAACATAGTGAACATTTAAATTAAATTTTAAAAATCCTTGTTGTGGATCACAAGTCATCTATAGTGCCAGCCATAGACCAGAGGCTCAATTATGTTTTAAATAAAACAAAGAGTGGAAATATTTCACTTTACAGAGATGTTTGAAATCTCTATTGGTTTGGGAAAATGCTTGCAATGAAAGTGAAGCAAATGAGAACTAAAGTAAGTTGTATATTTCTCCTGTCTCACCCTATACCAGACATAGAGGAGGAACACACAGTCAGTTGCTACTCTGGAGAAACTATAAAATGAAGAAATTAACTGTCTTGTGTCTCAAAAGTTTGAGTGCGTTTTATTTTTTCCAAAAATAACTTGTGTACTTTACAAGTATTTCAATGATCCTTTTAAGCTTTGCTCTGAAACTTACCAGGTAACACAGCTATGTTGTGTGTACACACTTAATGAATGCTGCTTTTGCAGGTAGAACAAAATCGAGTGAAACTTTTGAATGATAAGGCAGTTGCCAAATCACAGCTTCAGAAGAAACTAGGCCAGCTCCTATATCTTACTAATTTGGAGAAGGTGAGTTATACAGTTCCTTGTTCAATAGTACAGTATAGTAGCACCCTCTAGTGCCCTAAAGAGCAGGAGTCTGCCAATGTTTTTTTCATTGTAAAAATTTTTATATAGAAGTGTTTTGGATACGTTTTTTTTTTTAAAGTGTGTACTGAGCATGTGCACAAATAGGTTTTCATGCAAATCTTTAACTAAATATGTATTATGTTGTTGAAGCATATTATTCAAAGAAGTACAAATGTCCACATGCCTTTCGCTGGGCTAATAGCTCTTTTATAATAAAAATAAAAGTGGTTTAAAATTTGAAATGGTGGGGTAAAATTCCTGCAATATTTTCTGTCTTTCAGTGGACATTAAAATTACATAGTTAGACATATTTTGACTAAAGTACGGTGACATGAAAAGTACTGTTATCATTTAATTATTCTAACCCCGATTATCTTCTTGTAAACTATCAGGAAAAGAACTTGCTTTATTTCTCTAATAACTATTAAAGGCATTTTAGCAACTTTAAAAGCAAGTTTAAAATCAGTTCAGTTGCCAGATTAATTATTAGAAATACCGAGTAACTCAGTTTTGTTTTTCAATGTTGTTAATGCTTTATTATGCATTACAGTCTCAGGATAAAACCACTGGAGGAGTTAATCCAGAACCTTGTCCAATTTGTTCCCGCCAACTGGGAAAACAGGTAAAACATCCAGGCACTAACTCTGACTTTTACAGAATGCTTAATCTAGATCTCAGCATTTTAGACTAGCTTTCAGCAGTCTGAATTTAACTGAATAGTGTGTTTAAATTGGGAAAATGATACTTTTTCAACATACATTTTTATTCATTAGCTGGGCTAATAGTCATATGTATTGTACCGTTTTTGTTCCTGTTTTAGGCGAGAGGTAAACTAAGCGTGTGGTTTAGAAAAGTTTTTAAGAGGGAGAGTCTTCTTAAACAGAATCAAGTTGTTTTGGAAGTTAAAATTGAATATTAGAGTTGAATAAAATAACAGAATTTTGAATCCAGTGCAGTTTCTGACTTTGTATTTTTATTTGTCTTTTATCTCAGTTTTATTTGGTGAATATCAAATTCCATATTTTTAACATATCAAAACATTATATATTGAATAGCTGCACCAGGACAACTTGTATAGCTGCATAGACTTTTTTTAAAGAATCGTTTAATAGCTGTCAAAATCCAGAATTACCAAATTTAGTTCAGATCAAGAATATGTCGCTAGAATTAACTGGTGAATTCAGTGGAATTATTTTGAAATCCTCATGCCTCCTTGTCAAACCCTTGTATTATCCAGCCCTTCACAAGCTAAAATGTTATGTTTCATACATGTAGGAAAAGGTTTTTAAACTATAATTTTAACCAAATTATGTATCTGAACTGGTTTTATTGTATATTCAAAAGGAGAAGAAAGTTATTTTACATTTTATTTATGTTCCTCTTTTATTTCCCTGTTTAGTGGGCAGTGCTGACATGTGGACATTGCTTCTGTAATGAGTGCATAGCTATTATTATAGAGCAGTACAGCGTTGGCACCCGCAGAAGTTCGATTAAATGTGCCATCTGCAGGCAGACAACTTCTCATAAAGAAATATCCTATGTCTTTACTGCAGAGACTGCAAACCAGGAGGATGATATTCCTGTGAAGGTAATTTTCCATATGTAGCATATCTTGCCCACCTTTTCAGAAGAGCACACTAAGTCTGCATCTACACTAGCAAGTTCTTTCAAAAGATTTATTTCGGAAGAAGGGTGCTCTTTCAAAAGAGCCCATGGAGTGTCTACACACAAAAAGCATTCTTTTGAAAGTAAATCAAAAGAATGTGATCCTTCTTTTGAAATCGCTCTTCCTTGCCCATTTCAGGAAGCGCGCCCCTTTCAAAAGCAAACATGTAGACGCTCTGCAGGGCCCTTCTGTCAAAAGAGTAGTCTTCATTTTCGATCACTGGCCTGTTCTTTTGAAAGAAGCTCTTTTGGAAAAGATCTTCCAGAAGAACTTCTTTCGAAAGATCTCTGTAGTGCAGACGTAGCCTAAGTGTTCAACCCTCTGTGTACATGAGCTTGATTTTTAACTTGCAAACTCAAAATGTATGTTCACCAGTAGGGGTTGTTTAAAAGCACGTAGGGCTCACTTCTCATTCCCTCTAGATGTGACATACATGCACTTTTTTAATATGGTCCTCACTTTTATTTCACTTCCCCAAAAATTAGATAACTGGAAGCTAGCCACAAAGTAAACATTTTAATTTTTCCTAAATGCAAATTTTATATTAGTTAACATTTGTTAGCTTAAAGTACAAAAATGCCATGGGTGATAGCATCAAAGATCAGGTATTTTGGAAGGATGTTTTTTAAATGCCTGACTGAAGTCTGTTAGAGATGAGTTAGAAAACTGTAATTTTTTAAAAATGGATATTTGTCTTTCATGTGAAAATAAAATCTGAAGGGCAGAACCAAAATGGCAGCGGCTTGTATTACACTTTAAAACGGGGGGATTGTAAGATCTCATCTCCGGTAAAAGTAGATCCATGAACATACGAAGGGCTGTGAAACCTGCTTGGAAGATGGTTGAATGATTGGCTTTTTGTAGCTATCCCTTGTGGCTCTCATAATTTTTTTTTTTTTAGTGGGATGAGGCGGGGTAGGAAGGGTAATGGAGGACAGGGAATTCTACAGCCTTTACTCAGATGAGTAGTGTTTTCTCAGGAAAGACTTGTTGTCTGTTAAGTTTTAACCAGTTTGTAACCAAACAACTAAACCTAGATTTACTGTGAACCCAATTTTGTTCTTGAATTTTGTTTCTGCACCTCTAGGTGATAAAGATTTAGGTTTATGGATTGTTGGGATAGCAATGAAAGATTAGCTGTTCAGGCTATTGTGGTTTTAAAGGATAGGAAGTCAGATATTTTTTCCCTTTCTCTTCTTGTAAAATATTGCTGAATAAAGATTAATATGCAGTTTCAACTATAGAACACTGAAGGCTGTCTATACTTTTGAGGAAATTGCTCCCAATAGCAGGCATACCTGCAAAGAAAACATCTGAAGAGTCAGTTTCATAATGCAATTCATCTGTGTGTTCAGTTGTAAGATGTATTCTTGAAAACGCTCCTTTCAATTCCTTCCTCACATTGTTTTGAGGGCTATGTCTACACGAGCCCCAAACTTTGAAATGGCCATGTAAATGGCCATTTCAGAGTTTACTAATGAAGCTCTGAAATACATATTCAGTGCCTCATTAGCATGTGGGCGGCCGCAGCACTTCGAAATTGATGCGGCTCACCACCGCGCGGCTCGTCCCAGCGGGGCTCCTTTTTGAAAGGACCCTGGCTACTTCGAAGTCCCTTTATTCCCCTGAGCAGATGGGAATAAGGGGACTTCGAAGTAGGCGGGGTCCTTTCGAAAAGGAGCCCCGTCGGGGCAAGCCGCATCAATTTCGAAGTGCCGCGGCCACCCGCATGCTAATGAGGTGCTGAATATGTATTTCAGCGCTTCATTAGTAAACTTCAAAATGGCCATTTACATGGCCATTTCGAAGTTTGGGGCTAGTGTAGACACGGCCAAGGAGTTCCAGCACATGTCTGCTTTCTTGCTCAATGGCGCAAAGATGGAGTCTGCAGCTCTTTCCCTTCTCCATCTACTGCATTTGCTGATTAGTCAATGGGTTTGGTTCAAGGTTACTGAGTGCGTAAAGCTCCTGACCTCAGATTTTTAAAACTGTTAAGTGCTGCTGTTGTCAGAGTTGCATCACTTCAGCAGGGGCTGACAGCTTCCATGCCTCCATGACCCAGGCAAGTTATGTGGGGGGATTGTCCCATGCCCTGGAAGGGGTGAGGCTGGAGGCAGCCAGCCCTTACTGCACAACAGACTTGTTTTCAAAAGACATTTAAGCACTTAGGAGCCAAATCCTGACAATTATTTGCATTGCAATAGTGCCTAGAGGTCCTAAACATAGGTCATCTTCCTATTGTGATAGGTACAAAATGCATAAAAAGAGACAGTCACTGCCCTGAAGCTTCAAGTAATTACTGAGCTGCGTGACGTGTGTGACTCAGCTGTTCATGTCTGTTCAGGCTCTGGGAGGAAGCGGAGGAGCAGGGACAGAGCACGAATCACATTCATGGCTTTCCAAAAGAGCTGGGAGGGACAGGGACAGAGTAGGAAGAGTAGGGCTCCAGTGCCCAAGCGTGCAGTAAGCGTGTGGGGGAGGGAGTCAGAAAAGGGGTACCTGAGCCGCAGGTGGAACCCCAGTGGGCTGCATGCCGCCCACGGGCTTCAGATTTCCTACTGTTTCTCATGCCTTTCTCTAGTCGGCGTCTTTTGTGTGTTTTGTCAAGTTACCATGTGGTAAATGCTATATTCAATCACCTGTGATACTATACATGGGAAAAATGATTAGGAGGTTCCTAGCAAGTTTTTCACTTGATGAGGAAAGTTCTAGGTATGGTTAGTTGGCCATCTGATCAAGTGATATGCTCGCATATGAGATTTTTCAACATGGGTTAATTGATTGTCACATAATGTTTATGTATGATAGTCTGAACGTTACACAACAGAATACACATGTTTGTGGGTTACCCTTGTCAGAATGGAATGTTCATATAAGCTAACTCAAGTTAAATGGCTATCGTTTAACTCCAGCCAAACTCTAATATAAACAAATGCAAGATGTGTTGCTGGGCAATAGGATAACAAACGTCCAAACTAGAAGCCAAGAACACATAGCAGCTACGGTACACCTCCTGTAAACCTTATGGTTAGAAATCCTGAGTTATTTTTGGTACTAAGAATCAACCTCATTTTGTATTTATTTTTACGTAGAATGTGAACAAAGGTTTCTTGGGCTTCAGGGGTGGAGCACAGAGAGGTTGTGGTATACACATATTTTTTCCAAGCTGATGGTATACCTTTAATTTGCTTGTTTAGAACAGAATTATTTGGGGAAAAATAACTCAGGCAGCAAAGGGACTGGAATATTTTGTACTGTATCCATAGTTTCAGTTCTCTTGCTGCTCTGTTTACTCCTGTTACTGTAACGAGTGCTTTGTTTTTGTTTGTTTTTTAAAAAAGGATATAGTACTCAGCTAGCCTCTCACCAGCACCAATCCAATGGCTGGGGGTGCTGAGGCGCCAGTACTCAGTACTGGCAAGTACCTGCACCAAAAAAAAGCACTGGGTGTTACAGATATGCTATATACTCAAATCAGCAGGAGAATGGAAAGAGTGGAACCACAAAGATAAGTGAAGCAGTGAAAAATTCTTTTTAGGTATAGAAATTACCAAACTTAAAGGCATTTGGTGGTTATCTTTTTAATACAAAATCTCTGTGGTACTGTTGAGTGAAGGTTTTTGTCTTCCTTTTTAATGTTGGTGATCAGTCAAAAATCTGGAAGATGTGGTTCGTGACCCAAAGACTGTGTGAGGCCTTGAAATTGCAGAAACTTAACACAAGTGAGTTACTTGCTGCCTGAGAGGTCACAGGACTCTTGATTTTCTGCATCATGACAAATTATGTTAACAAGGAGAGGTATAAGGATGTAATGAAAGAGAACTGATGCAATAATAAAATCATATGGTTACTCAAGCTGGATATATAAACACTTTGAACTTTCAGTTGAATTAATATATTTTCTTTGGGCAGTTTTCCTATTGCTAAGATGGAATTTGGTAGATTTACTTTTATTTGTCAGTTTTTGGTGTTGTGTGCAAGAGGCAGTTTCCTAATTCAAAGCTTCTTTCTAGTATAAATGTGTGAGTAGTATGAAACTGTTCACGGATCAGCCTATCTGCATAAACACTGTACAATAGAGGGAAATGGTTATTTCAACCACTGTTATTTCAAGTGCCACTGGACTCTGTTGCTTTTACTGTTATTTCCAAAGTACAGTTAACTGTGGTGGGTGTTGACTAGGCTAAATTCATCAACGCTGATGATTAATTCTAACTTTTTAAGTAGTTCTCATACCAGTGGTAGTTCTGAATGACAGGTTGATTATAATCTTCTTCTGACTGTGAATGGATGGTGACAAGCATTATCTTTTTTCCTTGGGGCGGTGGTTTTATTAAACCTTTAACTGAAAATATCTCCTAAAAACAGCCTATCCTGGAAATAGTGAAAAGAAATGTAAACTGCCATAGGCCACCTCCCTTTTTGATTTTCTTGGCCAACGAAGTTCATATCATACCAAAGCTTGATTAAGGCCACAAGATTGTGCTGATGAAACAACTGCTAACTGTTGAAGCAACACCTTGCATAGTTACTTGGACCTCCATGTAAATCTAACTGCTTCTGGGATTATTCACTGATACTCACTTTTCAGAAAAGTAGCATCTCTCCAAATCCCAGTTTCTGAAGGATTGTAGCAGTTATGCTCCCCTATTTATTTTACTCCCTCCCTCCACCAGCTACCCAGGGGGATGTAAGCTGTGCATTCCAAGACAAGGTATTACCTGTAGGTGCAGTTGCATACACACATCTCATAGAGCTGGAAGGGACCTTGGGAGGTCATCAAGTACAGTCCCCTGCCCTCTTGGCAGCATGAAGCATCTTCTTTTTATTTATTTATTTTTAAACCTATTTGCCCCAGATGGCTAAGTGGCCCTCTTAAAGATTGAGCTCACAACTCGGGGTTTAGCAGGCTAATGCTCAAACCACTGAGCTATGTCTTTGATCTGAAAACAAATGCATTGTACAATAAGTGCTTGTATAGTCACTTTCAAGTCCAGAGATGCCTACAGCACCCCGCCCTAGCCCCTACCACAGCCAATAATCTTACAGAGACAGAGAAATAAGAAACAGATGCTGTATGAAGCTAACATAACACTGACAGACCTAGGTTGCCAGCACCAGGGATTGAACCTGTGATTGTAGGGTCTGAAGCCCAGTGCTCTACCACATGAGCTAAAGGTCTGGTGAGGTTGTAAACCACAGACTTCATTCACCCTAGTATGAAGTTTCAGTGCATACTACATGCTTCCTGGGGCTGAGGAAGTGCGTCCTGAGCTTCTGAGACTTTCCAGCAGTTCATTCCGGACAAGCCCCCCAATTGCAACACGGACAGACCCAGGTTGTTGGCACCAGAGATTGAACCTGTCGTCATAGGGGCTAAAGCCCTGTGCTCGACCACAAGAGCTAAAAGCCAGCTGGCTCTCAGCTGAGGCTGTAAAGCAGAGACTTCACTCACCCTAGTATGAGGTCTCAGTGCCTCTGGGTACTACACTAATGTAATCTGGGGGGTGGGGTGGGAGAGAGAGTGATTTGCAGCCTAGTTCCTCTTGCAACTCCATCCCAGCACTTACAAGAAATTCTGAGTACTGACAAATCTCTGCTCCCCCAACCAAGAATAAGTACCATTGGGTGACTGTTATCCTTGGCAGCTCTATGGCATCATTCAGCCCCCCAGTTTCCAACCCTCTTATAAATACTCTTTTTTAGATTGTCTGCTCCTACCTCTGGAAACAGGATACTAGATGTCTGCCTGGTACATATCAATAACAAGTATGCTGGCACCAAGAGCTGTTCACTCTTGTACCCATGATATAGCACAGAAATCATTATAGGAAATAGTGGCAAAGAAGCTGACGCTGCATGCCAATGTTCTTAACAGCTCTAGCTTGTCTACAGATTTTCTCGAGCATTTACATAGCTGCATGTGACATATAAATGCTTGAGCAGCTCACTGGTTGCTTCAGGCACTCGTTTACCTTGTAACTCTCTTCCCCACCAATACTACAAACAGCATAACTGTCTTGTATTTGATCTGTCCATATAGCACAGCCAACCCAGTGCAAATGAGCATTCTGAAAACAGGTGTGAGCAGAAATAAAGCAATACATGCCCAGCTGGGACAGCTACAGCATGCAGTTGTAGAAACATATAAGCATTTCTAAGCAAGAAAATACCTTTTAAAATCCAGGGTAAAATTATTGTAACACAATATGCATAATTAAGGAAATACATTTTCTGATTACCAGGCAAACAGAACCCTCATGCAAACAAGTGAATGGCATAGAGAACAAAGTGACCAAGGAGCGAGAAGTAAAACATAATAGTGTGATTGTATTGGAAACATTGTAATTTGTGTGCATACAGTCATTCATTAAAGTACAATGAAATGCTCTTGAATGAATGGAACATAGATAAAGTAGGTACATTACACATTACCAGGGCAATTTCCTTACCTTTGATATTAGCAGGAATGACTCACATCCCACTTAATTACATCTTCCACTGGTCCGATTAATGACAGGTAACTCCCCCCTCCTTTTTTTTTTTTAATCCTTCCTTCATTCCTTCCTTCTAAACTCTGGACTCTTATTTTCTACTCGAATCTGAAGAAGTGGGTCTTGCCCATGAAAGCTCATTACCTAATACATTTGTTAGCCTTTAAGGTGCTTCAGGACTTCTTGTTTATATTTCTATTTGCTAAACCTTGTACTTGTCTGTATATTATTATTATTATAATAGTTTGGGGATGATATGAATTATTAACTTTTATGAGGAAAAAGGCAATAAATGCTGGTGCCACAACTGAGTGGAGGACATCACAGAAGCAGGATTCAACGTATAAAATCTTGCTGGTGACTTAATTGTGCCAAGCAGTAGTATAAAAACAAGGATGGTAAATCTGGATTTTGAATATCCTTCAAAGGTGGTTGTTGCTGAAAATTCTTAAGGTATGCAGGAGGGCTTGTCCCTTTTTTGAAGTGGGGATGGTCACAGCCTGAAATATTTTCGGGGAGGGGGGTTCCAGAAAAATAGACAGTTGTGGCTCACTGTGCAATAGACTCCCATCCACGGTAGTGAAACTTACGCTAATTTCAGTCACCACAAAGTTATGTGTGTTCTGTGCAGTATAGACCAAGTTGTTGTCTGACATTTCCAGTATGAAGAGAATATGCTACATTACCTCCAGACTTAAGTCTGTGAAAAACATTCCATTTTGTAGGTCATTTTGTTTGTAAAAGAATCATTCCGTTTCCTGTAATAAGTTTCAGCTCTTCGTACAGAAGGTGTCAGCGTTTTAACTCCTTTGTTCTGAAAGAAAAAGATGCATTTAAATGCAGGTCTTGGCACCTAGTTTCCCTCTTTACCTAAATCGTTACCATCATAATTAATGTTATGTTAAATGTTAAAATTCCTCTTTAAAAAAAAAAAAGGAAAATCAGAGTTTGTGTGATTTTGCTGTTAAGCAGGTTTCATTTTGCAACTTGATGCTGATACATTGAACTCTGTATAGGATATCAAATTGTATTTTACTTTCAGTAATTATGCTTTTATGGTGTTTGCTTGGATCTTCCATCCTTCTCATGAGAGACCTGAGTAAGAATGCCCCTCCATGCTTTTCTCTCAGTTCTGGTGACAAAGTGTTCTGGGATGGCCTATTGAGCAAAATTGTATTTAGGACACTGGAGTCTAAGGAGGATGGCACACCGCCATAGTTCTTCCTCTGCCTGACTTCACTATGCCTATTGTAGCTGTGCTCAGGTGCTTTGGTGGATCTGGTCTTAATAAAGCACACACTTGTGTAAAGTTCTTATGAAGTTCACTCAGAGACTTTACACCACTGGAGGCTCAGACATAGAAGAACTTCACTGCATTCTCCCCCTGGAATTCCCCAGTATGCCGTCTCCATCCCCTGTACTAAGGAGACAGAACTGACATGGGGTGGAAGAGCAATAAAAGAGTCTTAGAGATCAGAACGTTCAGCCCTTTGTATCAGTTCATATCTAATAGCAATCCTAGTTCGTTAGCCATTATTTTTGAATTTTAAAGCTGACCCAAGACAGTAGATTGTTTAGTTATTGGTTTTCAGACAGTTTCTTGGGTTGAATTTGATGCCTGTGACTTACCTACCTGACAGATATCTCTCCCTATGCCATACATCTGAAATGATAACCATTAGAGCACCCAAGTTATTGATCTCGTCTTTAAATGAAAGTGAAACTTGTTGGCAGGATTTTGCCGTGAAAGCCCTGGACTTTAGCTTTCTATCCCCTCCTTGATGCAAAATAACTGGAGTCTGTTGACATTTAAATGCTTGTCTATTAGAAATCCCAGCTGTTATTTAATTGAATACTGTTTATCTCAATTTTTTAATTGCTCATTGCGTAAGTTTTCTTCTGGTCTTTGTTGTAATTGTTCTTTCAATTTCTGCTAAAAGCCCTATGGAAGTTTGCATAAAGCATAGTTTCATGCATAAAATAAATAAAAAAAAAAGTAGAACCTTATGTTAAAATAACCATTTTAAATGACTCATTTCAGAGGTGACAGTGCATTCATTGCTTTACAAGACACAGACACACAAGGGGCTTGTCTACACTTGTCCCCAACTTCAAAAGGAGCATGGTAATCAGGGTGATGGGAGATTACTAATTAGGTCCTGCGATGAAAATGCAGTACTTCATTGGGCAAATTCCCCACCGCAGCAGCTTCAAAGTGTCAAACTTCAAAGTGCTGGCATGCCGTGTAGCTGCAGGCACTTTGAAGTGACCATGCGACTTCGAAGTGCCTTTACTCCCGAAAATTCATTGCAGCACTTCATTAGTAATCTCCCATCAGCTTGCTTACCATGCCCTCTTTGAAGAAGGGAGCAAGTGTAGATGTAGCCAAGGTGAATTTCCCACTTCTCCTTCCAGCCATTTGTTGCTAGGTAAAGGGCCAAGTTTCTTATAACCTCAAAAAGCCCTGAGTTTGGCCATGGCAGTATTCACTCAGTTTAGGAACTAAGGAAAACTCTCATAGGTAAGCCTTCAAGGACCCCGTTGCAAGTCCTCAAAGGCAAAGTGAATGTTCTGGAGGAGGAAGAGGTATGTCAGGGGCTGGATTTCAGCACAAAGTATTGAGAAGGTTATGGGCAGCGCTGTCACCGGAGGACTGTCTAACTTACAGTGGGGATCACTGTAACTCCCAAAACAATGTTACTGCGCAGGCAGAAAAGCAGCTTCAAGCTATGTTAGCCTTCCCTTACTTCCAGGCTGCAAGTTCTGAATTTGACCCATAGTTTCTGCCCTGAGATGTGTATGGTCTAAGGACCAACTGTGAAAGTAATTTCCAAAGCTCTTGTGTAACTTTGTAAGACCTGTATGAAAATGCATACTGGAATAAGATACTTGCTGATCCGTTTTGAGGTCTATAATATATATATATAAAAGATGGAGATCACACTTTATTGAAGAGAAGCTAATAGAAAAGTCAGTATGTAAGGAGCGTGTGTGGTTTTGTTTCCTTAAGGTTTGCTTCATCCTACTGTATACTGATGTTTGTTTTTCCCCTTTTCATAGGGAAGTCACTCTACCAAAGTAGAAGCTGTGGTCCGGACTCTGAAGAAAATCCAGTTTAAAGATCCAGGAGCTAAATCTTTAGTTTTCTCAACGGTATTTATCCACAATTTCTATCTTCAGGTTACTTTGTGTTCTGCAAATTCTTAGATGCCAATAATTGTTACCAAAATTGAATGTAGCTACTAAACTATATAGGTAGTTGACAATATAGACTTGATTCTTAGAAGGTTGGGAAGGATTCTTCATCTTCTATGGACATTGTTGATCGTACTCATGGTTAATAGTTTTGATAGGATTGCCTAATAGTATCTAGGTCTTGCATAGCACTTTTCTTCAGTAGATCTCAAAGCACTTTACAAGGGAGATCTGTGTCATTATCCACCATTTTACACACGTTCAATAAGTGAACACTAAAAATTCATACACAGGAGCATTATCAGCAATATCTTGATACAATTTAACCAGATAGAAAAGGCATTGTCAAAGTATTTTTCGTAATTTTTAGAACTGCATCTCATTGTTGCAAATCTCTTCTGCTCAACTTTCTTTATTTCTTTACACTAGTTTTTTCTCCTCTGTATTCTTTTTGCTCACTCTGAATGATGGATTATTTGCCACTTTATCTTTAGTATTAAGATGATTTTAAAGATTTTTTAGAGGAAAAATAACATCAAAAATCAAAATTTCTTTAATGTTAATTTAGGGTGTATCATAAGAGGTTCCTTTTACAACAGCAGTCTCTTAAGTTGTTTTATTGTAAGTTTAAAATATAACTGTCATGCCACATTTTCATTTTCTGGTGTTGTCAGAGCTGTTTGTGATACTGACTTCCTTTTATATTATGTTTTTTCTAGTGGCAAGATGTTTTGGACATAATTTCAAAAGCTCTGTATGATAACAACATGGTGTTTGCTCAAATTAATGGAATTAGTAAATTTCAGGTACATAAAACTGCTTTTGTTGCTAGTCATTTTTGCAGGATGGGTTGGTGGGGGAATAATTAGCAGAAATCCATATGACCTTTTCATCTTTTATCTCCTCTGAGAAAATGTTATGAGAATAACAGAATTGATCAAGGCAGAGCACTTAATCTCTGCGTTTATGAACTCTAAAACCGTAATAATTAAAAACACTATCAAAAACCCAAAGGTAAGCCATAAATTATCATTTAAAAAAAAATTAGTGGGGGTGAAGAGGACGAGAGAGATTGGCCAGAGTGCAGTGGGAGGTGCTTGCACTGCTGCTGTCCATTTATCCTTTAGATAAAAGAAGACTTCTGTCTTCAGGACTGCCAATTACTAAATTCTCTTTCGTTTAAAAAAAACAAAAAAAACACCTGATTGTGACAGTTTCCTCAGGGAGCCCAGAAGTGCAAGCCACTGTTACCCCTGTGCCTCAGCAAGAGAAACCTGCGCTGGAGCTTAAATAGTATGTTACCTCCCTGTTACTCCAGTCTGTCCTCCTCAAACCATCACACCCTTTTAGATTCTGCTAAGCTGAACCTTGCCTTGTAGGTAATGTTTAGCGAACCCAAGTTCTGCAGAGATCTGTATCTGTAGTGTCCAGCCTGTCTTACTAGACGCTCACAGAAATTACTAAATCCACTGGCTCCAAAGAGACACTGAGTGCATGTACGTGCACACGCACCTTGTTAGCCCAGCTGAGAGCACACTTTTTTCATCGTAATATATCACACTGAGATGTTTTAAAGTAAAACTTAGTTTGTTTTTAAATTATGTTATTGTTATTAATGTGTGTTAATATATGTTAATGTTTATGGTATTATTTTTATTTTATTAATAAAGAACATATATTAGAGTGGTGCTAAGCCAGAGAAAAAGAGACAAGTATGACTACAAACTTCCTAGCAACTAAAACGAACTTTAGCAAGTTGCAGTCTTTGCCTAAGCAGCTTTCTCAAATCATCTCCAGCCCTTTGGGCTGGAGGATCCACCGTTCACGGAATCACCAGGTGCTGATCCCTTTGTCCCCTAAGTGATGGATAACTAAGGGATTTTCTCATCTTCTTCTTATACCAGGTTTACACGAGGAAAATAAGTCTGTTTCACATGCGCAAATCTAGCTATGGTAATTGCATAGCTAGAATCAACTTATGTGAAATTGACTTACCGGCTGACCTCCCTAACTCCTCCCGATGGCGAGGAGTACATCATCAACTGCTGACCCCGATAGGTCAGTTTCGTACATCCCTTCCAAATGCGCAACATTGAACCCCAGAAGATCGACCCTGAGTGGGTTGATCTTCCAGGTAATGTAGGTGTGTCCTTAGTCTAGTAAATTTTTTAAATATGTTCCTTTTGAATCGTAAGTGCCAGAGAGAGGAACTCCCCCACTGATGTGCAAATGCCTTCGTCCTCCTCTGAATTAGTTCTTGCTTTTGGTTTGATTACTGTTTATCTTGGATGCCACAGCATATTTTCACTGTCTCAGGTTTACGAAGCCTGATGCTGGCAGACTGGCAAATCTACATTCTACTCAGATTTCTTAGTCTGACCATGTTTTAGGAATGTATTCCCTATATACACACACAAATCTTTAAACCGAAGGTGAAGTCCTACCCACAAAAGCTCAATACCTAATAAACAAATTTGTTAGTCTTTAAGGTGCTACAGGAATGCTTGTTTTTTGTGATACATCGCTCAGTAATATTAATGACCAGGAAATCACCAGCTTTCCTGACAGAATTTACATTGGTGCACTTTTATAGTACAATAATACTTCATGCAATTAGTTGATTTAGTTCGCTTATTCTTCACCCTGGAGTGTCTGAATCCTGATTGTCATACCTACCTTATAGTCCTTTGCCAGGAAAAACGCCCCCTGAAATGCTAATATAATATTTATCTTCTAGGAGAACCTCTCAGCATTTAAATATGATCCCAAGATCAATATCTTGTTGCTACCCCTTCATACTGGATCCAATGGATTAAACATAATTGAAGCAACTCATGTTCTGCTAGTGGAGCCTATTTTGAATCCTGCTCATGAACTTCAGGCCATTGGCAGAGTGCATCGTATTGGACAAACAAAGTAAGAATTAAAATCAGTATAGTTTAAAATTGTTGTTATATTGCCTTGCCAGTCAAAAATAGTACTATGCTCTTCTGTGGCAAGCTCCTGAGAATCTTGAAGCTGGGAGGCGGTTCAATAAGTATCCCCATTTTACAGATGGATAAACTGAGGGATAATATGGTTGGATTAAATCTTCTAACAGAATACAAGACTTAAGCTCTTGCTTTCTATTTTCAAAAGTGGCATAAGCATTGAGGCCCATTGAAAGTCAGTGGAACTTAAGTTCCTAAGACACTTAGGTCCTTGCAAAAACTTTGCCCTTTATGACTTTCCTAAGAATACACATTCAGAACCAGGACTAGAATCTAGTGTCTTGACTCCTTATCTTAAGTCCTAGCCGCTAGCATTACAAATTCTCTTTGATTTTATAAAGGCAGTTTGGGTTAATATTTTTCTATTTTATCTGAATCACAAATAATTAAGAAGGGAACAATATCTTACTAGTTTAAGTGCTGTGGTCTCAAGAACCACTTGTCTCACACATGGAAAAAATCAAGCATAACAATATTTTTTCCCCTTGTAGGCTTCTTTACTTTTTAATTTTGCTGTTGTGTTTTAACACGAACTTCTAAAGGATTTATTTTCTTCTGAAAAATGTTCTTAATCACTTAGTTGTATATTTATACTCATAAAAACAAGCCACTTGTCCAGGGTATTACCTTTTGGTATATAGTTCTGGTTCTGGAAGATGAGTGAGTTGTGTTGGAAAACATAAAAGGCCCAATTCTCCCTTTTATTTAGGTAATAATAAGTGATCCAAACTCGGTAAAAAAAATGGGAGGGAGCACAGGCAGTTTTTGGAGAAAGTAGGAGAGATATAAGCTCCCATGTCCTTGAGAGCTGTGAATGAACTCTCTCAAACAGTGTAGGGCCAGGATTGTATAGATCCAAAGGAAGTAGCTGAAGAGTGAGAAGTAGCTTCGTGGAAAGGAGGAACTGTCATTCACAGCAAAATGCTCTTGAGGGTGCTGTTGGATTTCTGACTGAAAATCCGTTTTGGAAATGCTACTGTGAGCTCCTCTTCTATCCCTGCTACTCCCCTTGTGGGAAGGGGGATAAAGTTGGTTTGAGGTAGATGTAGCTCCTGAGGAAACTGGATAGTTAGGCTAAGTGATAGGTCTCTCTGGAGCATAGAGGAAGCGTTGGCTCAACACCTGGGTATTTTGAAATGAGCACTGTGAGGTTTTCATGCTGTACACATGGAATACTGTATTCATGGAATATAAAATATTGTAGGTCCTGTACAAACAATGAGCTAAGTTTATTATTCGGGACCAGATTATGACTGGCTCTTAAAGACAGCATGCAAGGACCCTGTCACAAGCCATTTACTCAGGGAGTTCAGGAGATGTTTTCTCCACATCCCTATCCCATGTGCAAAGCACTCCAAAGTGGTATGGGAGAAAAAAGGACTTTTCTCCCGTCCACATATGATCTTAGTCTGTGGGGCAGGCATACAAAGGAAGCAGGCCACATTCACTGAAGAACGTAGCAGCAAGAGTGCTGTTCCTGTGTGCTGAGTAGTATCCGGACTGGAATAACGCGTAGGTAAATCAAGGATGGTGTCACTGTCCTCTTTTTGCTAGAACCTGGGAATGAGCATCAGGGGATGGCTCACTTGATGATTACCTGTTGTGTTCACCCTCTGTGGGCGTCTGACACTGACCACTGTCGGGTGACAGGATATTGAGCTAGATGGCCAGTACAGCTGTTCATATGTTTGTAAGGACCTGATCTTCAGAAACTGCTGTTTGTGGGTGGGAGGTGCTGAACACCCTTTATTCTCAGTGGAGATTGAACACACCTTCCAGAACTGAGCACTTAAAACCAGTAGGATACTTTCAACAAGGTTAAATAATTTGTAGCGAGGCCAGAATTTGGCCCTACACTTCTTGACAGTCCTGTGACAATATGCCAGTGCCCAATTTTATTTTTTAACACATACAGGCCCACCATTGTTCACAGATTCCTGATAAAAGCAACAATAGAAGAAAGAATGCAGATGATGCTGAAAACTGTAGAGAGAAGGTATGTTTTGTGCAGTGACAGGGACTAAATAGCATTATTAGTGCATCAGAATGAAAGTAGCTTTCATACACACTGCATTCATGACGTTTCGGATGTTATGTTGTATTTGCTATATTTGTGAGGTTTTTACTCAGTCATATGCTTTTTGCCCAGTTTTGAAATATTTTGACTAAAGTCCCAGTGTGTTTTTCGGCAGTGTTTTGAAAAACTGACACTTTAACCTAGATTTGATATCTGTTTTTCTGTTTCAAATTACAAATGGAATCAGTCCCCTTACTAGCTAGGCATTTTAATTAAGAGTCCAGAAGAGTCTCCAAGGCCATGAACCATTCTGAGACCAGATTCACATCTACGGTACTGCAGTTTTTACACTAGTGTAATTGCATAGAAGTTGGTGAAACTGCACTCATAAAACTGGAATAATGCAGTAGTCAGCTAGACCTCAGACCATCCTTTAGCTGAGCATGATAATAACCATACCTTTTCTTCGAGAGACAAGATGGGTGAAGTATTCTTTTTGACCAACTTCTAATGAGAGATGAAAGCTCTTGGGCCTGACAGAGCTCTTCTGGTCTGGGAAAGGTGCAGCAAGCATCACAGCTAAATGCAAGGTGGCACAGATTGTTTACCACAAATTCTAAGGGACCATTCAAGGTGGAGTGGCTTTATAACACCTCTGGAGTCACAGGATAAAAAGAGGGGTGATAGTGAGTTAAAGATTGTTTGTTTTAATAAGTCACAAATCAAATCTATATGATTTTTAGCATCTAGCAGAGTTATGATTCATTCTAAACGTCCATGTTTGTCTTTTGAAAGTGATGTGCAGGTTTCCCTTGAGGATAAAGACTGATAGGTCAGATATAGAGTGACTACTTCATGAAAGATGTTTATCCACAGGTGACATGGTTGGTTCGTCTTATATTTTCCATTGTGAGTTCATTTGAGATCTTAGCAATTGTCAGTTTTATCCCCATAGTTAATGTTGAGGAATTTAGTGAACCAGATGAGGTACACCACATCTTGTGATAGGCATATGTAAGATCCAGGGATCTTAAAATGCATGGTGGAAGGTGTTGATCGTTACAGCAGTGGAGGTATATCTGTAACACTGTTCCTTCTAATTTTTTCTATTCATGGGTGGAATAAATTTTGTTATGTGTACCAAGACTGCACCACCAATAGAAACATATGATGCCCACTGTGGGTGGCTGTGGGCACTCTATTACTCTGCTGGATGGCACCTGACTCTCTCTTGGGCAGCTGTCCAAGTGCTCAGTTTACAGGGAACACTGATGTGCAAGTTTTGCATCTATTATTATGGCAGTTGTATCCTGATCTGTGGGGATCTAGCTTCTGATGTTGAACCTGGAGAGTTTGGGTGTTGTTTTGAAGGCCAGAAGGGGGAGGGTTCAGGGACGATTTC
The DNA here is from genome assembly GCF_033958435.1 of Carettochelys insculpta. NCBI lineage: Eukaryota > Metazoa > Chordata > Testudines > Carettochelyidae > Carettochelys > Carettochelys insculpta. Next base: position 98,208,097 of record NC_134139.1, read on the forward strand.
TTTTAGGATGGGGCCTCCATTGGGTATGGGTATAGTTATTTGATGATACTCCATATGGATTCTGGTATAGGGTGGTAGGTGACAACTAGGGGCAGTCAGTCAGAGGAAGGTTTATGTCTGCATGGAAGCACAGGGTCAGGGGGCATTTGGGTGGCCAATTCCATGATACAGTCTGCTCCTCTCGTGAAGTGTCCTTGTTTAGTGAAGACAGTTCTCAGTATTCAAGTATGTATCCCAGACTTTCTCTTGGGAGTATACTCTGTGGTATCTGAGTGCCTGCCTGTAGGTAACAGACTTGTTGGTATGTGATGTGTTTGAGGTTGATACTGGAACTAGGAAGGTAGGTGTGGGGATCTTTCTAGTATATGGTTATTTGTAGGAGTCCTTTGAAGCTGATGGTGGTGTCCAGGGAAGTGTTGGCTACTGAAGTTGTAATAGAAATCTACGAGGGAGGTAAAGTCATTTCTCCATGGGATGAAAATATCAATGTGTTTTAGATATAGCATTGGTTTTGTGGTAAATTTGTCGTCTTCAGGGTGGCCCATGAAAAGGTTTGTATATGGCCATTCCCATGGTTTGGACAAAGTGTATGTTGTTGAATGTAAAATTGTTATGGGTAAGGATGAAATGGGGAATATCTGAGAGCTGTCCATTGTCTTGTAAACGTGCGAGGCAGGCTACTGTGCTGTCATTGTGGTCTGTCATTGTTTTGGTCCTGTCACTGCAGAGCAGTTAACAAGCCGCTATGTTGTGCATGGTCCTTTTGAATATGTATTCACTACTTATGTCAATCTGCTTCACCTGGCATTTACCTGTGATGTTAGGAGTACTTCTCCTAGAATTGAAAGAGAGCTCTGTGTGGCTCGAAAGCTTGTTTCTTTCACTGATAGAAGTTGGTCCAAGATGGTCTCACCCATCTTGTGTCTCAGATATCTTGGTACCAACCCTGCTACAATTACATTGTATACATACTCTTCCCTATAATTTTCCTTTGTGATGTTTGCTGTAGATATAAATATTATAACAAGAGTTGCATGCTCATTCTGTATTGCACAGAGTCCGTTCTCTAACTTTTATGTACATATTTTCTCTACAGCCACACCAGCTCTTCCATGAAACAATCCGAAGCCTCAGTATTGACAGTGGCTGATCTGGCAGACCTTTTCACAGAAGAAACTGAAGAACTTGAGTGAAATGCCTTTGATTTGACTCAATGAAATCAGAAGGGACATGTCTTAGTAATGGCATCCATATTAAATCAATTGACCTATCATAAATTTCTGTAGATTTCAAACACCTTCCTTCTGTTAGGATTGCTGTAGAAAGGTTTTTAATTTGATTCTGTGGCTGTCTTTATCGTTAAATGTTTTCTGATAGCTTTGCTGACATATTGCACTTTGCACACTACACAAAATGATGGATTTTATTTCCAAAGAACTTCTGAGCTGGACTTTGAGGGTAAAATCTTGGCCTCGGGGAAGTTAACAGGAGTTTTGCCACTGTCTTTAATGAGACTGGGATTTCAGTCAGAGTAAATATTTGCCTTGGAGGAAGAGAGGGGAATCAGGGAAACAGAGACCAGAGTATATTGTTTCTGTTTTTTTTTATGCATTGTTGAGAATGAATGCTCTCTTAGAAAGGGTTCTAGTGTCCTCAGCAGATAACACTCAAGGATTACACATTTTATTGGTAACACTTAAAACAAACTCTTTACTAACCACTTGGGTATTCAGAATTCCCTTTTTAGGTATTCTTGCAGACTATATGACACCATAGAAATTTCATTGCAAGTTAGATTTCGTAGGCACTTATTGCAGCATTATCTTGATAAATTATGTTTTTTATGTGTATCTATATTGAAATAACAGTAAAAGCCTGAATCTGTTGTACATGTTTTTAAAAAATATGGAAGCAATGATTACTGCTTTGTTGTAAGAATTTGGGTTCCTTTGTTACCGAATTTTAAAAAAAATTAAATTACCCATCATTTTGTACTCATTTGGTGTCTGTGTGCTTTGCTCTTTCCCCATTCACCTGTAGCCACGAACTTAGGACTTGTCTGCACAGTGCTCCAGAAGGGTGTGATTTGTAAAACACGCTGAAAATCCTGTGCTCTAACTGCCCTGTGCAGACCTTGCTGACTTGATCCAAAAGGTACCTTGTCTTGTAGACTCCATTAATGCAGACAAGGTACTTTCAGAGTACACTTGCAGAGTCTGTATGGGGCTCTTGACACATTTTTCTTTCCCAGCCTTTCTGTGTGTCCTTTGGAAGGACGTGCACAAAGTTAATGCTCCTTATATCTGCATTATCCCTTTTGGGATTATTGTTTTTTCTGCAAATTTGCAAAAAAGGTCCTTCATTGGGCTTTTACTTCACATGGTTGTTTTTAGAGAGCATAGAATATCGTTCTTTTCTTCAGAAGAAATGTTATGATAAACTAGAGAAGAAACGTTTTGGATGGACTGAGTGACGTGATAAAGTTTTTGCTCAAAAGTTACATTTCTTAAATTGTGGTAAGGTCCTGAACTTAAATGTCTGTGAAAAATGTGATTAACTATTAGACTGTTTCTGAATGTTAACCAGAGTGCTTGCTGCTGGGAGTGTGTTTCAAGAGCTTCTTTAGTTTTTTACCAGCTGATGCACTGCTCTGCAAAGCATCTGTGTCTGTTCATCCCACTTTTCTTCCTTTTTTGGTTGTCTGGTGCATGGAAGATGTTTACAAGAATAGCCCTCATTTATGGTACATGAGCAAGGAAATCTTATGCTGGGAAAAAAAAGAAGCCAAAGAAATCTCTTTCTCCAACTAGCTTACATTCTTACAAAGAACGAGTGTACTTTGTCAGTGGCCTTAGGGCCGATGAGTCACAATCTATTAAATAGCTAGGGTAAAACTAGTTTATTGGAACAAAAGAATGTAGATGAGTGGGAACATTTAAAAAAAAAAGCTTGTTAGTCCACTGTCACCTCACTGTAAGCTTTTTGTGGCAATAATCTCTCCTCTTTGCCTGTTGCAGAAGCAGATTTTGAACTTCAGTCTAAGCATGTCACATTTCTTATCAACAATATCTCTCGACTTAGGCTATGTCTACAATACCACATAAATTTGATTTTATAAAATTGGATTTTATAACTCTGAGTTTTATAAATTTGATTTTGAGTATCCTCACTTCCCACAAAGTCCAGTTAGTGCTGCCACACTAGCATGGCCAAACATTGACTGTTACAGAACTTCAGTCTAAGCATGTCACATTTCTTATCAACAATATCTCTCGACTTAGGCTATGTCTACAATACCACATAAATTTGATTTTATAAAATTGGATTTTATAACTCTGAGTTTTATAAATTTGATTTTGAGTATCCTCACTTCCCACAAAGTCCAGTTAGTGCTGCCACTCTAGCATGGCCAAACATTGACTGTTACAGCAGTGCATTACGGGAACCTTTCCCACAGTTTCCTCAGCCCCGCATTCTGTGCCCTCCCCCAGGGCCCTGCTGTTGGTAATGCTCATCCTCCTGCCTGGTTTTCAGGTCCCCACAGTTTGGGGGAGCTGGGGAACACCCATACTGTTGCACCTGGCTTGCAGGAGCTTGCAGCCAGGTGCAGCAGGGGGCCTGATGCTGTGCTGGTCAGTTTTCCGGCTCCCCGTCACTTGCAGGGGCGGGGAAACTAACTAGGGTTGCTGCACTGTCAGTTTCCCGGCTCCCGCAAGTGGCAGGCAGCTGTGAGCCAGGTGCAACAGCACCAGCCAGCCTCTGGTGGCTAATGAATTCAACATGGCACTTCCACACTAGCCTTTATGCAAGCTGTTAAATTCAAACTTGACACTGCACCCAAATGGTTTCAATGTTATGCTATCAATATTAACGCTTCCTAAAGCGAGCTGATTGTATTTACAGTGAACACAGTCACTTGGTACAATTGAGCTAATTGCCTTGAATTTGAATTTATCTTGTAGTGGAGACGTAGCCTTAGAGAGGCAGCTGCAGGCCTGCCAACGAGGGCTGGGGGCAGGGAGGCAAATGGGGCAGTTGTCACAGGGTTTGGCATTTCAAAGGGGCCTAGGACTCTGTCCACTGCCAGTGCTACTTAGGCAGAAGCATCTGGAGCTCCAGACCCCTCTGAAACGCCAGTGCTGCAAGCAGCTCGGAGGTGGTGGGGGAGGGCAGCACTGAAGTCTGAGCAGTTCTAAGGGTTACCTGCCCTGAGCTGTCCGTTCTGTTCTTGAGCCAGGCCCTGCTCCCACCTTGCCTTGGGACCCATGGTGGCAGTCAGTCCCACTGGACAGATGCATTGAGTAAGCATTTAAATTTGTGGCTTTGTTCAAATCCCAGTCTCTGATTTATTTATTTTGATAAATCCAAATCACTATGTAGCACCACTGCCCCCAGTTCCAGTGTTTAGTTCCTTCTCACTGGAGGGAGCAGAAAAAGCATAGGTACCCATAATGTACTGCATCAAGAGTGATTGCTGGTATTGTTACTGTGTGTGACTGTAAAGAGGATTTCTAGATGGATTTATCATTTTCAAATGTAGTTAGTTTACTCAGAGTAAAGAACAAACTTTCTTCCCAAACCTAAAAAGAAACTATCCAGAGTCCTACATATTAACATATAGCTCTGGTCAGAAAAATGGCTCTGTAAAAATGGCATTTTGTTGTCAAAACTCCATTTCCAGTTTGCACAGCCTACAAATAAAATTATGTTTTTTGTTGCCCTCACCACGTTTGAAACCCAAGTCAACTGAAAATGACCTATTTTGAAATGTTAGTTCTCAGGTGGAATTTTCTTTGCATGAATTGCAGAATGGCCATCAGTCGGGATTTTCTATATTCATCCTATCAGTTAATCTGCTAAGTGAGAGCCACGGTTGGGTTAATCAAGTTTCTTGCTGTTTTTCTTCCTTTTTATAGGAGGCTCTGGGTGTAAGTGTAGGGGGTGGCAGGGTTCTGCTTCTAGTATATTGTGGGTGATCTCAACTTGCATGTGGGGAGGATCAAACGTGTCTTACACACATGTGGAAGCAATGGGTTTCACAGAAACTACTTTCTGTACCTAGTCACACAACTGGACCTTACTGTCAGCTTGGGAGTGGATATTGGAACTCCTACAAAGTGTCCTGACCCTGTCTTCCAACCACCATCTCATCCCCGTGAAACTATCTTGTCTTCTTTCCATTGAGGCAACAAACCACAAAAGTCTGCCAACAAAATCTTCTGAAGCATAACTTTTCAGCATGCCTTAGGAAGACTAATCACCTACTCCACAGCTACAAGGCTGTAGAGCTAGTAGGATTATATAATTGTTTGTTCCTTGGTCCTATCATCATCCTTTCACATTACAGCAACAGATCACCCTAGTTCATTAACTCACTTTAAGTGAAGCCTACAGGCAGCTGACTGCAATGTAGATGATATTCTTAATACCATGAAGACCTTCTCTAGAACTATGCCATCCCGTAAAAGAAGAAAAGAAATGCTACTTTAATCCTGCTATCCTGCTGAAATTTAGTCCCATTGCTCTCATAGCCCGAGATCCAAACAGTCTCCTCTGAGAAAAGCAATAGTTGACTCAGGCCTCTGCAACACTCATCCTATTGCGAAGTTAAAACCATTGAGGAAGGGAAAGAACACATTCTCAAATCAGGAAAGAACAGGTTAAAGACTATTTTGATATGGTTGATGTATTCAGTTCAGCAGAACCTAATGAGATTCATTGTAGGATATTTCCTATCAAGACAAACTAACCTAATTTCCTGCTGTGATGGGCTTAGTGGCCTAATACATAGGGGGAAGTGGAAGATCTGATATATATCTTGATTTTTAGTTGGGCTTTTAACACAGTCCCATGTGACAGTCTTGTAAGCAACCAGAGAAATGGGGTGTAGATGAAGTTACTCTAAGGTGGATGCACAGCTTGTTGAAAGACCATACTCAAAAAGTAGTTATCAAAGAATGGCTCACTGTCAGACTGGGAGGGTGTATCTAGTAGGGCCCATGAACATCAGTTGCTAATGCTACCATTTAGTATTTTTGGTAATTACTTGGATGATGGAGCAAAGTATGTCTGTCTATAAAATTTGCTGATGATATTAAGCTGGAACAGGATGCAGTCACTTTAGAGGACAGGATTAGAATTCAAAACAACCTGGGCAATTTGCAGAATTAGTCTAAAATCAACATTACATTAAAGATAAGTGCAAAGTACTTCTCTTGGAAAGGAAAAGTTAGATGCACGTTAATGGGGAACAGCTGCCTAGGTAGTGCTACTGAAAAGGCTCTGGTAATTATAGTAGATTGCTAATTGAATGAGAGTCCACAATGTGATACAGTTGTGAAAAATGGTAATGTTTTCAGGTACAGAACCAGGAGTATTGTATTATTATCTAGCAGGTAATTTGTCCCACTCTGTTTGACATCAGTGAGCTCCCATACAAAGTACTGTGTCCAGTTCTGGATGCCATGCTTCAGGAAAGACATGGACAAATTGGAGTCTGGAGAAAAGCAACACATGAGAAAAAGATTTAGAAAGCCTGATCTATAAAAAAAAATTAAAAAAAAACCCTGGGCAGGCTTAGGTTTGAAAAAAGAAGAGTGAAGGGGAAGTCTGATACCACTCTTCAGATATGTTTGGGCTGCTCTAAAGCAGACTTTGATCCATTGTTTTCTGTGTCCACTGAAGGCAGGACAAGAAATAATGGGCTTAATTTGTAGCAAGGGAAATTTAGCTTACATTTGACAAAAAACTTTACTAGAAGAGCAGTTAAACTCTGGAGTAGGCTTCCTGGAGAGATTGTGGAATCCCCTTTGTTGGACATTTTAAGAGCAGTTGGACAAACATCTGTAGGGATGGCCTAGGTTTCTTCTTGTGTTAAGCAGAGGGCTGTACTTAAAGACCTTGAGGTCTCTTCCTGCCCCACCTTTCCATATTTACATTGTGACAACTAATTCTAATACGTGACATATGCCACTTTATCAAATGCTTTGAAAAAGCAGAGGAATGGGCTTGGTTCCGTTAAGCAGCTGACATGGTGGTTTTATTTCTGAAAAGACCAAATATTTCCAGCAAAATTAAATTCGTCTTTGTCATTGAGGACATTATTTTATTTTTATTTTTATTTTATTTTATTTAGGTAACTGTAGTGGGACAGCTGCCCCACTCTGGTCGGCAGGGGTTAAAGCAGTCTGGAGGGAGCCTGTGCTGAGCCCCAGCCAATCAGAGGGCAGCTTGCTGGAACATACCTGTACATAAGGAGCTGCTCAGCAGAGTAGAGGTAGTTGGAGCCTGAGGAGTGAGGGGCCAGAACCTGCTTCTTAGGGAAAGAGAAGCACCTTGGACAGAGCAGTGCTGGGCAGGCCAAGGGAAGGTAGAAAGAAATGCTCTGGCCTGATATTCCCTGGGCTGTGGCCTTAATACAAGAGTCAAGAAGGCACAAGGGGTCACGGACAATGGGTAAGCTGAGCACTTGGGTAGTCACCCTGGAGAGTGTCAGTGTGGTCTAGTTGATTAGCAGAGCACCCACAGTGGGCAGCATGTGTTTTGTTTGATGGTGCACATCCGCATGTGTCTTGGTGCACATGACAAAATGTATTCCACCCATGGGTGGAAAAAATTAGAGGGGACACTGGTCATGGGAAGTGGCCTAGCAAGTCAGAGGCAGTGACAGGAGAGTGAAGGAGGGCAGGATAAGACTGCTACCAAAGCATCACTGGGCTGGGACCCAGATTAGTAGGTGTGCCTGAGTCTCCCCCTTTCTCCTTACACTTTTCCTAGCCACCCTGAAGAGTGGCCTTCAGAGACTGTAGCTTTCCCCTGAGATAAGGGGCTAGACTGGGTCTGCATTTGGTCATGATAGCAGGGACAAGACTAACTACTGCCCATACTCCCATAAGGGGTTGAGGGGAGACGGCGTAGTGGGCTGTGCCCTCAAGAGGACACTGCGGTCCCGGGAGCAATGTGGGTCCAGAACCAGATGGTGGAGACAGAGAGCTTTAATTTTGGTTGTTGGGTTTAGTGTGTTGGTGCCCTGTGATATTCCAGGTGTCAGACCTGATGATCTGTTCCCTTCTGCGCTTAAACTCCATAACAGTGATTCCCAGCTAGGGGTATGTGTACCCTTGGGGGTATTCAGAGGTCTTCTGGGGTACATCAACTCATCTAGATATTTGCTTCATTGTTCAGCAGGCTACATAAAAATCACTAGTAAAGTCAGTACAGTCTAAAAGTTCATTCAGACAATGACTTGTTTCTGGTTATGCTGAAATGTAAGTACAATATTTCCATTCCAATTCATTTATTTGAGAGTAAGATGGTAGAAAGTCAACAAATTTTCAGTTGTAGACTTCTGTGATATTTTTGCATGTTTTTGTATGTGTGTAGATTTAAGTAAGGTCTGACTCCTGAAAAGGGTACAGTGATGAGGAAAGGTTGAATGGCATAAGAACATAAGAACATAAGAATGGCCATACTGGGTCAGACCAAAGGTCCATCAAGCCCAGCATCCCATCTGCCGACGGTGGCCAATGCCAGGTGCCCCAGAGAAGGAGAACAGAAGACAAGTGATTTATCTCCTGCCATCCATCTCCTGCCCTTGTTATGAAGGCTAGGGCACCATACTTTATCCCTGGCTAATAGCCATTTATGGACCTGACCTGCAAAAATTTATCAAGCTCTTTTTTAAACCCTAATAGAGTCCTGGCCTTCACAGCCTCCTCGGGCAAGGAGTTCCACAGGTTGACTGTGCGCTGTGTGAAGAAAAATTTCCTTTTATTAGTTTTGAACCTACTACCCATCAATTTCATTTGGTGTCCCCTAGTTCTTGTATTATGGGAAAAGGTAAATAATTTTTCTATATTCACTTTCTCCACACCATTCATGATTTTATATACCTCTATCATATCGCCCCTCAATCGCCTTTTTTCCAAACTGAAAAGTCCCAGTCTCTCTAGCCTCTCCCCATAGGGGACCCTTTCCAAGCCCCTAATCATCTTAGTCACCCTTTTCTGAACCTTTTCTAATGCCAATATATCTTTTTTGAGGTGAGGAGACCACATCTGCACGCAGTACTCGAGATGTGGGCGTACCATAGTTTTATATAGGGGAAGTATGATATCTTTTGTCTTATTATCGATCCCTTTTTTAATAATTCCTAACATCCTATTTGCCTTACTAACTGCCGCTGCACACTGCGTGGATGTCTTCAGAGAACTATCCACTATAACTCCAAGATCCCTTTCCTGATCTGTCGTAGCTAAATTTGACCCCATCATGTAGTACGTGTAATTTGGGTTATTTTTTCCAACATGCATTACCTTACACTTACCCACATTAAATTTCATTTGCCATTTTGCTGCCCAATCACTCAGTTTGCTGAGTTTGCACTTGTTTCAAGACCTTGGATTATCTTAGGACCACGTTTCTCAACCAGTGGTATCGGTATCTTGGGGTATGTGAGAGAACTCTGGGGGTACTTCATAAAAGAAGGCTGAGAAACACTGCTCCGTAACAATGGGATTGTGACTCCCTTGCTTACATTTCATAGAAATCCCTTATGTCTGAGGATACAACTTTGAACTGGAGCTATGGTTCCTGGCAATGGATTTTTCTTTATCACCTGGGTATCCTCGCGTGAATGCATAGTCTTTGACTATAGAGAACTTCTAGTCTCATGTATGTTAACAGAGCAGTCAGTTCCTAGTGACAAAAAGAGGCAGTTTGCCCATCAGTAAGGCAAATAAAGGATTTAATTTGTGTCCCCACTCAAATCAGGCATACACTGTTATTCTACCAGCCTGTGAGCAGCTGTTGGGCAGATATGGAGTGGATAATTATTCCAGTTATAGTATCGGCTATCTATTTCCAACATCACTGAAAGAAAGCTTAAGGCTGACTAGTGCAGGTGCACTGCAAGTAGCTTTTGGCTGCGTCTACATTACAGCGATCTTTTGAAAGAAGCTCTTCCAGAAGATCTCTTCCGAAAGAACTGCTTTTGAAAGAGTGGCTGTGGCTACACTAGCCCCCACCTTTCGAAAGGGATATGCTAATAAGCCACTTTGACAGGTGCTAATGAGGCATTTCCATGAATATGCAGTGCCTCATTAGCATAATAGCAGCCGTGTGTGTTTCAAAAGTGCCGCTTTCAAAATACATGCCACTCGTGTAGACAGGAGCCTTTCGAAAGGACCCCCTGGACTTTGAAAGCCCCTTCTTCCCATGCAGTGCAAATATATAGCACCCCAAAATAAAAGTGTAGACTGTCCATAAAACAGATGTTTTGGACTTACTAGTCATTCTCTGCAATGACTGAGTAGACATTTTGGTGGGATGAGGCTGCAAATTTCAGAATGGTCCCCACACAAAGTGAAATCTTGCACCTTGCATGCTTTCATGGCAGCCCAAGGCCTGAAAAGCATAGGAGCATTGCAATTCCACAGTAGGACTACATCTACACAGCAACCCTATTTCAATATAAGCTATTCTAGAATAACTATTCCAAAATGGCTATTTCAAAATAGGGCTGCTACACACAAAAATGTATTTCAAAATAGTACTTAGCTACTTTGAAATACACAGTCTGCACACATAACGCTTATTTCAAAATAGATGCTGTCAAGACAGGGACTAGCACTTATTTTGAAACACCTGTTATGAAATAAGCACTATCCTGCATCTTTACAGCACCTATCTCAAAATCATTATTTTGAAAAAGATCATTATTTTGAAATAGGCACTACTGCACCTGCAATGAAGTTCACTGACTTTTGAAATAACACACCTGCTATTTTGAATTTATTTCCAAATAGCATGTGCATAGTATGGATGACAGCAAAGTTATTTCAAAACAAGAGCTGTTATAGTGAAATATAACTTGGCTGTGTTGCCATAGGCTGGGGTGCATAAAGGCTGCAGAGTGGGATTCTGGCTCTCTTTGGGATGTCACAGCAGGACAATATCATAAATATTTCAACTCTATTAACTTGTGGCCATATGATCTTTGGTCCTATGTTCTTGGTTCAAATCTTGAAACTCTGATTTTTCCGTATAGCATTCATTACGTATAAACACAAATTTCCTTCATCAAAATTGACTCTTTGCAAAGGATCATTACCTTTTTTTGAGGGGGAGAGAGTGTGTACAAAATGCTTTGGACTTCTTTGTTGCATGTTTCCAACAAGGATAAGTTCGTCTAAATAACTTACAGCCCCTTTAACAGCCTGCAAAGCAGAATGCAGGACATAAGACACCAAAGCAATAAATGAAGTGGGTGAAGCGTAAGGGAGGTTTGACTCCTGCCTAATAGAGAATGGGCTGTGATGCTGCTATAGTACAAGACAAAAATATGTAGGGGGTGGGAGTGCTCTGTCTTAGGGGAATTCTGTCCTAAATGAGATAAAAAGTATTTTCTGGGTAATCTTGGTCTCCACTGACTAGCTCTATGTGCTTTAGGAATCTTATTGTCAGGCACAAAGCCCTATTCAGCCATTAATTGGCAGGCAGTCATTTCTGCGAAGAGGCCTTAAAAAAATAACCCTACCACAACATAAAAAGCCTTCAATAAACTCACTCTCCCCATTGAGCTAGTTATTCCAGATAAATAAAGTAACTGAAAGGGCAAGAAATAGTAGGGATTTCCTGACTTTGAGCTGTTTGAGGGAACTCCAGTTCTGACTATAGCATGTAAGATGCTCTTTACTGTTCTCCTCACTGTTTCTCTGCTGACTTTTCTAACCTCTGCAAGTGATGTTGACAACGGGGAGGGTGAGTTTTTAAAAAGAAAAATCTTACCATTAATTCACACCAAAAAAGCATTTCCACTGGGAATTGTGAACAAACATGGTCCCAGTTCTGCACTTACACTGAAGTAACTACATTGGCTTTAAACCAATGTGAGATAAGAATGAAGCTTTGTGTGCACAGAATATGGCATGCTATTAATATCATACACATTGCAAGCATCATGTTGATAGGTGATGGGTTAGGGTCACTGAGACAATAGTTAGAAACCCTTTTTCCTGTGGCTTGCATCTGAATTATTTCATGTGTGACTTCCTTGTTTAGAATGTTATGGCATCTAGAGCCTTGGCTAAACATCTTTTATTATTTCAAGTCTAAATAAATAAATGTATTAGAATGTAATGGCTAGTTGTACTAGCATTAAATATGTGACCATCTTACTTATATGATCAGTTGAGTAAGTGTAAGCACTGCATATTTACAATTAAGCTTTAAATTAATCCTGACTGGGATTGATGTTTGAATTTGTAATTGTGTTACAGTGTGTGTTTTGGGCATCAGTGCCAAGCTAGCATATGCATTCTTCTATGTATAAATACACATGTATTTTGTAAAATAACATGTCAGGTACTCACAAATTGTTGGGTTCCTTATATTGTAATTTAATGATAGCATCTCAGAGCAATGGGAGGGAGTAACTGAATTGCTCTGTTAAGAGAAAAAGTGGAACAAATCAGCATATGATTTAGCAAGCTACTCTGAAGAGACTGTAAAAGAAATTAAATTTAGAAAGGTATATATGCAAAAAAAAAATCCTTTTTCCTGTCAGACTCCAAAACTGAAATAGCATTTAGCTCCCTCCCAAGCGTTCCTCACCAACAATAACACCATTTCTCCATTGGATTTTGGTATTTTTTCTGGATTTTGTTTCTAATCCCTTCTAGAATATTTCATTTTCACGGTTATGTCTCTAGCACTTGATCCAGTCACTTCAATAGGTGTTTGATTAGGTACCACATGGAAATTAAAAAAAGCAAATTGCTAAGCAGACAGGAAGGTGCAAGGAAAACATTTAATACTGCCATGTATAAAATATGAGGTTGGCATCTCTTCTTGTGAGATTTCATTTTGGGGTTTTATATCACTTGCTGCTGCCCTGCCTCTCGTTTTATTGTGCAACATGTTTTTCCTCTTTGATAATTTATCAGTACCTTAATACAGCAGCAAACATATTGTGCCTTTGGTCCCTGAAGAACTGCACAGCTCTGTCAGCAGCCTTTATTTTGGCATCACATTTTGGTGTTATATATGTTGATTGTCCCTTAAAATTGCTCTCTTAATGTTTCTTTTCCAATACAAAATTTGTTTTGAGTTACCTGGGAAGTGAAATAACAACAGATATTAAGGTATTTATGAAAACATCTTTCCTTTTTTAAACTGCTGTGAAATATTCAGTACTTTTTTCTCAGCCACTGGGAAAATTGCTTGGGAACATTCCGGTAAGCTAGTTGTTCAGTGGTGCTGCATTCCTAAGACTTTTCTTTACACAGCATGTTGTTGAGATGTCTGACAGATGTAACCTGTTCTACATATTGTTAAGCAGTTTCAATGAATAAGATTGCTCTCAGTAAACTACATGTAAACATCTCCTGGTATTCAGTCTGAAATGTCTGTATTATAAAACATGTTAATAGACCTGTATAGAAGGGGTATAAAATGAGTCTGTTCACTCTTCCTTCTTTCTGATGTATAAAGAAGGTCTGAAAGGATTTTACCCCTTCTTGTTTTTAACTTTGAAATTCCTGTCTTTATTTAACTTGCAGGATTTCATTGGCTCCAGCGAGCTACTGTGCTTATGACATCTCACTGACATGTGATTACTGGAAGAAGTGTTTTGAATTTTATTCCAATTTGTTTACCATTAATATATCACACCCACTATAGTCAACCAGCAATTTGAACCTCAAGTCCAAAATTGCTCTGTGCTGGCACTAAGTCACATAGCCAGATTCTCTCCCGCCATCCTTCAGGGTGAAGCCCACCCCTCATTCTTGGGAACTGAGACTGTGAGAGTATTCTGCTGGTTGACCTGCTGAACTGCAGTGTTCTTGAGATGTGACAAAGTGGGGTGTATGAGGGTTTTATGCCACTGGTAAGGTTGCATGTGTTTCCTACTGTCCTGTAGCAACCCAAGGTGGGTGCCCAGTTTCCCTAGACACAGCATCAGTGCATAATGGTGATGGGCATTTCGGTGTGGTGACTTCTCACACGTAGGCAATGGTCCTCCATGCTCTTTGTAACCTAGGCAACCAGGTGACAACTTTCTTCCCTGGGAAAGAGGACAAAGGACGGAGGAGGAGCCTGGCCGGTTTGCACTGGAAATGGTCAGTTTGAGTGGGCAGTCTCTTCTGCCTGGAGAGGGAGGAAGGGCCCCGCTCTGGACTCCTCACCCTAAGATGTATTGTACTGACTGCTTGTGGTTTCTGTGCTGGTAAGTTTGTTCTATACCATGTCTCTGTCACATCTGACTGCGGGTGAGATGCAGGGCCTGGTGACTCGCACGCTTGTTGTCATCTGATGGCCGCACTGCTGCTGTACTTCGCCTCTCGTCAGTCCCAGGGTACAAAGAATAACTCTTTTCTAACTACCATTTGGGAGAAGGCAGCCCCTTGAGTCTATTGCTGTGTAGCAGCTCAGATGTGGCAGTAAGGCTGTGGAAAAACAAATTGATAAAGTCATCCACTCCATTACCCTTACTGTTAACTAAAGCTAGGGATGCTAATTCCACAGGAGAAAAAGTGGTTGGCAAAACGTTTGGAAGAGCAAATTTTCTGAAAGAGAAAGCAGAGGAGAAGATACTGTAAGTCATGCGTGTAATTATTATTTCTTATTTGTATCCCAATTACACCTAGACACCTCAACAGAGAGCAGCCCCCGACCCCCACCAACACACACACTCTGCTGGGTGCTGTATAAACTCACAGAGCCTAATCCAAAACCTACTATTGTTAATAGGAGGCTTTCCACTGAATATTGTGAACTTTGAATCAGTCGCACAGACAGTGCTTACAAACAGCCAGGACAAAAAATGTGAAGGGACACAGAGAAATGACTTGCCAAAAATGTCTCAATGGCAATGCTGAGTGTAGTAGCCAGGCTTTCTGACACCCAGTCCAGCACCCCATCTGTTAGACTGAGATGTCTCCTACAAGCATTTGTTACAGACAGCAGCAAACAAACCTAGGTCTGCACGGTCAGTCTCGGGCCCATTGAGCATGTTCTGTTGCTCGCCGTGCTTGCTGGCACACCTTATTCCTCTCATAAATCCATTTCTCACTGGCTTGTTTGCTGACAAACTGCCGCTAATGAGACTCTGCTTTTTTCCCAAACAAACTCAGGAACACTGAAACGATGGGGGTTAATTCTGATCTTGTATACTGCAGTGCACAGTAAAAAGTAACTCCAGCAAAGTCAGTGGGCCAGATTCACCTCACAGAGGTTGCAGAATTATATTGATTTCAATGGAATTACTCAGCTGTATGTCAATGAAAGTGGTTTCAGCCCCAGCAGAGTTATGCGTTTATACGATTGAAGTAAGGAAAGCAAAATCAGACTCAAACTATATTCTTTCAATATTCATTTTTATTTGGGACTTGTGCAAATTTGGTGTCAACTAGAATATTTGGTAGATGCTGCTCTGTTCACTAGATCCGAGCTGGAATTAACCAATATGATAAGCCAATCTAGACACTCTCTTTTTAACGAATTCTTAGTAAAAAAGATTTCTCTGAGGAAGCAGATGGCTTGGGGAAAGTTTAAAGGCTTTGGGACATCTTTTACCATCAGTAACCCAATATAAATCTGGTGATTTGGAATTTCTGTGTACTTACACCTAGTCATGGCTGCTGGCAGTGGATGTCATGGGAGTGGGGAGAAAGGAGCAGCTGCCCTGGGCCCTGGCAGTTCAAGAGGGACCCACCATCACTAACCTGGGACCTTTAAATGGCTGCTGGAGGCCCAGAAGGTACACGCTCTGCAGCCCTGGTGGGGCTGAACAGCTGGCTGGGGTGCTTTCTGCACAAGCTCCCACCACTCTGGAAACCTGAAACTGCCTCCCCTACTCCCAGGGCCTGGGGAAGACTCTTATCAACCCTGAACCTTGTGTAACTGAGGACAGGCTGTCCATTTATGCCTGCTTAGATCACACTTGCTCACCCTCTCCAGATAAGTACCCTCCTCGACTTCAGGAAGTTCTGCATGAATAAGAACTTCAGCATTTTGTTCCAATAATGCTTACTGCTGAGGATAAGCCTTGTGCCCTCTTGCTTCTTTCTGATAAGGAAAAGAAGGTCTGAAAGGATTTACACAGGCTTTAAAATGGGATCAAATCCATTTAATCTGGATTGAAAATGTTTGTGTACACGCGACACAAACTATCACTGCTTGTTGGCTCCGCTTTTGTGTGACCTCGGGAATCCTCTTGCAAAGTGAACTGTGCTTTGAATAGGTTTAGCCCTTTGTTTGTGCGTACACAATTGCTCTGTACCAGTGTCCTCTGTAAGATGAATGCTTGGGCGGCCCCCCAGCAGAGATTCCATGCGCCCAGCTGGTTAGCAAAGTGCCCACACACAGCAGCATGTGTTTCTATTGGTGGTGTGAATCCACACATACCTCAATGCACATAACAAAATTTATTCCACACATGGATAAAAAAAGAGACAGGGAACATTGCTGCGTGCCACTTTTTGCATGGTTCCACACCCACCCTCCAGCGACAGTGGGCTCAACCCATCAGAGGGTAAGAAGGAGGATGCCGCAAAAGATCTGTCCCCTCTGAATCAAGATCTCTTTGGCACTCAGGACTCTGATGACCACTGCTGGAAAGCCAGCCCCTGTCCTGCCCTGCTTTATGGACCAATTACTGTCCTGAATAGACTGAGCCACTATTCCAGGCAGAACCCGCAGCTGGGACTGAAGAGTCCAATCCTATGGCAAAAACCTTAGCACGTAAGTACGTATCTTAGAAATGTATAATTCATTATTACAGTTGGCAAATGGCAGCTAGCAGTCCCTGCCCCCTCCGAACCCTCCTGTCTGCTGCTTCACGATGGCACTGGCTGGCATGGTGGCTCCCCATTCCTGCCCCTCACTACCCTCAGCAGATGGGAAGCATTTAATCGTGCAGAATTCAATAGTTCGTGGAGACCGTGCTTACAGGAAGATAAATGTGCTTCATTTGCATTGTGTACACGAGGCATGAGTGCATGCTGCACGCCTGCTAGGCACAAACAATACTGCCTCCCAGTGCCACACAAAAGCCCCCTGTGATAGGGAAGGCAGACCTGTTGGGACTGTTCCCTGATGTGCTAAGACCCCCATTAAACCTCTTTTCCTAGCCAGTTAGGGCCCCCCGAGTACCCTGTCTTTTTGAATAAGACTCACTAGCCTGCTGCAACACAGACACCAGGCTGGCTGAGAGGTGAAGGCTGTACTTCAGGATCCAGAGGGAGAAAGAAGTGCAGGTGTCCCAGGCAAAGGAGAGCATGGAGATGCAGAAGCAGTTCCTGGATGCTATCCCAAGCCAAAATGCCTTCCTGCAAAACGTAATTCACCTGGGCCAGCAGGTCCTGCGGTCCCAGAATTTAGCTTCCAGCCATCTCCTTCAGCTCTGCAACAATGGCGGTTACTGGGACCAGCAACAGTGTTCCCAGTGGCTCCCATTCTTCTCTCCAATTCCACCACTGGGCCCTGAGAACACTTCACCTGGGAGCCTCTTTGCCTCCGATCTTGCTGTACTTGGACTGTTGCATTTTTAACTTTGTGCCTGGCAATACATTTAACAAACTGATTTTAATGAACTCTGCCAACGTTTCATTACTGCCACGGTGTGAACAAATATACTCTTTTTTTTTCATTGTTGGTATTAAAATTCTATCATCGGTTCATAATAAAATTGTTCACAGTACATCCGTTGAGAATCACCACTGTGCTTTAACACAGAAAATCCTTTAAACATAGCTGAGATGTTTTACTAAAGCACACAGGGAAAGCTAAGTTCAACCACCTACACAGTAACCCAGTGCTCACAACATGTGCAAGCCAACAAACACCTCTCTTACCCTCTTCTAGCACAGTTCAGCATCGGGCTAAAATATGAACACTAAGCATTGCTGAATGCCTTCCCTCAGATGTTCATGTTCCCTGTGGGATTTCTTCCTGGCTGCTTGAACCTCCAAGCAAGTCTCTGCACCTCAGCATCACACCCATCAGTAAAGCTTTCCCCTGGCTCTCACAAGTATCATGAAAAGCACAACATGAAATTATAGTGGTTGGAACCTTTTTGCTGCTGCTTCCAAACTGTTCCATAAACAGCACCATCTGCCTTTCAACAGCCCAATACACACATTCTGCAGCTACTCAGCCAAAAGTTAAAATGTTCCTTCCTTCTGTCCAAGCAGCTTGTGTATGGCTTCATTAACAAGGGCATCATAAGCCAGGTCTCCCTGAGTGACCTGATCAATTATTAGTGTCCATGGTGCTCCTAGAGGAAAAACCAGTCATTTCTCTAAACTCTAAACAGTTCTGCTTGCATTATGAACCCTCTTGGACCTCCCTGAATTTATATCTGTAAACTTTCCACAGTGGTCAACCAGTCCATGGAGCACCATAGAGAAATACCACTTTCTACTGGTAAATTCAGCCTCCTGGTGGGGGTGACAGGAGTTGAGAGTGGCAAATTACAGGCACGTGAGTTCCAACAATAGCTTCAGTACAGTGTGGGGCTCCCATGCATGCAAAACCACCAATAATCTCCTGAGCATGATCCAGCTTTATGACCTGGCTAGACAGCATCTAATCAATGGCACAGCGGACCTACATCACCCCAGACTGAACTAGTTAGCTACAGCTCAGTAACACTGTGGTGTGACCAGGTTCAAGATGGCAACGCTGACCCTTTCTTCGTGAGTCTGAGCACCTTATACGGGTACATTGTTACTGAAGCTTTGGAGTCAGTTCTGCACAGATCTCAATAAAGGTACCATCCTGATTGCCATCCTGAAGTTCTCTTACCACTGGAGGTCATCTCAGGTCTGCAGAATTATCCTCTTCCACTAATCAACTTTGGGTTCCTAGGCCTAGCAAAGGTGCCAAATGAGCCGTTTCTACACAGGACACTTTCTTCGAAAGTGGCATGGTAATACACGGCCTGAAATATGCTAATGAGGCACGGATGCAAATTCCCCGAGCCTCATTAGCATACAGTCACGTGATTTGGAGTCCAGAAGACCATTCTTCTGGACTCCAAAACACCGTTTAGAAGTGCGGCCCCGGGGTAGCTTCCAGAAGGAAGTCCTTCTTCCAGATGCCCCTTCTTCCCGAAAATTTTTGGGAAGAAGGGGCCTCCGGAAGAAGGACTTCCTTCCAGAAGCTCCCCTGGGGCCACGCTTCTAAACAGCGTTTTGGAGTCTGGAAGAACGGTCCTCCAGACTCCAAATCACGTGACCGTATGCTAATGAGGTGCGGGGAATTTGCATCTGTGCCTCATTAGCATATTTTGGGCCGTGTCTTACCATGCCACGTTTGAAGAAAGTGGCCTGTGTAGAAATGGCCATGATGTGTAAGTGACCCAGCAACCCTATCAGATCTTGTTCCAACAGCTCTGTATTGTCCAATCCTTCCTCTTCATCCTACTGTCACCAGCATCAGTGTCCTCTAGGCGCCATAGGAGCAGCTGCTGTAGATAGAACATTGTCCTACTCCTTTGTCATCTGCTCAGTGGTGCGAGGGGCAAATTCATCTGGCTTTGAGAGCTGGCATTGCAGTCCAAGCAGCCTATGAGCACTTGCAGTTATCACTACAGTGGGATGAAGAACTGCTGGCTCCATGCTGGAAGACGGCAATTTGAAAATAGTGTGAGGTTGCTGGGGAAGGGAATAATGGGGTGGACACAGTGAAAACATTTTTTGTAAATGAAGCCCACATGGATGACCACAATTCACAAGGAAAATAATGCCAGGATGCACACTGCTCAGCAGTGAAGCAAGGGCCCCTGGGATTTCCCCTGAATGCACTACCCTCAGTCGGCAGCAAACAGTGACTGTTTTCATGCAATATGAATGGAAGAGAAAAGAGGCTGCAAAGAAGGGGAAATGCTCAGGGATTACAGACTGTTGAACATGAGCAGGCTCCAGCAAACAGTCCTGGAAGTTAGGGCTGAAAGTCTAGCCAGGTAGGGACTAGGAATAGCTTGCAGAGGCAGGGCAGGCCTAGGCAGGAAGGCCTGGTGGGAGGAAGAGAAACTTTTGTTTTGATAGCTTGTAAAAAATATTTTGCATGTTTGTTAACTGAATAAAGAAGGGCCAGGAATGAAACAGTCCAAAAGTGGAAACCGAGAAATGGTATTTGTAGCATGATCACGGGGCACAAGGGGGCAAACAAGAAGTGCTTGGCCTTGTTAAAGATATTTTGACACTAATTCAGAGCATTTTCAGGAGGAAGATGCTACAAAAGTGTGAAGTACTGGAACATGCACAGGTTTCTTTTACAAGAGGATTTCTGTGGATTTGGGACTTTTCTTCTACCAGTATGCGGTGCTCATACCCACGAAGAAATGTCCCCTGTGAAAATATATCACATCCAGGAAGATACCCGCACTCTTCCTTGGTCCTTACATGAAGGACACTAGTTTTCAGAAATTCTGTATTCATTTATTTTACTATTTCCTATTAACTTTCGCTGAGATTTGAATGGGAGTTGGGCACCTCATGTCCATAGGCTCTTTTGAAAATCTCAGCTTTACTTTTTGTTAATCCATGGACATATATAATTTGATACTTTGGCTCCTGCAAGCAGGCCTCAATCTAAATGAACACTAACTGAGACACTAAAAAAAATGAAAACTAAAGGAAGTGTTTCATTGGAAAGCAGGGAGGGGAACTTTTTAACCTCTTCTGCTTCAGTTTGTTGGAAATATGAGCTATTCTAAATGAGATATGCTATTTGGTAGCAACTGTATACTGAAATTAGAGCCCTCATAAATACCAACTGCCCATGGAAAGTACCCACAGCTAATGAGTCATTCCAGAATGTAAATTAAAAACCAATAACCACTGCGACATTTTGGGAGACAATTAGCACATATGGTTGATCATGAGTGGCTACAACTGAAACAAGAACTGCTCATAAAACTCAAAGGCCTCACTGCCTGCAATATGGAAAAAATATTTGTAGTTTATTGTGCCAGTCATAACTGGCAGCCAGAATTAAACGTTTCTACTTCATGGAATAAACTAGCTGCAGCTAACTTGAATTGGTAGTTTGTACAAGAGGAGTGACTCTACGGCAAGCATGCTAAATGAGACCCAAAACTATAGCACCTCTGCAAGCTTAGCAAACAATCCTCCCTGTAGCCTTTCAAACATACAAATAAGAAGGGCTAGAACAGGCAATTGCAAATTTCTCATCCTAATACACCTCTTTATTTAGTGCAAATGAGAAAGTGTGCTTGTTGACATGACTGCTACCTGGGTATCCAGCAGCATGTTTGAATCTAAGGAGACTATGTTGTAAATCTGAGCCACAAGTACCCCAAACTCCAATGAAGGATGCTTGAGTTCTTGCTGGCTTTTCTGTTGATTCCTCTAGCCCTAGCAAAGTTCTCTCTGTCTTGCCTTAGGCAGCTTGGCCTCATCCAAGCCACAATCTCCAGTAGCAGTAGGTCAACTGTTCTGCTTCACCAACAGGAATGGGCATAATGAGACTACGCATCTGGGGATCAGTTAAATGTTTAATAGACACCATAGCCAATATTTTCATAGTAAGCTCCATAGCGTCTTCCTACTTATAGTGAGGGGGAAGTGGGAGAATAGATTCCTTCTCTAGCAGAAGAGTTTTCACCCTGAGAGTCACAACTCACGTTGTCTTTCCAACATTGCTAAATGGAAAGGGGATGAGAGAAGGTCTTGACATGGAAATAGGTGCAAATTACTGGTGTAATGCCCCGGAGTAAGAGAGCCAGTGCAATGGATGAATAATTGCCACTAGTTATCCTCTGCATACTTCCCTAGTAGGAGTTGTTCACTCCAACTAAGGATGGCATTTTTGTAAACAACATCAAAACAAAAAGCAGTCAAGTAGCACTTTAAAGACTAGCAAAATAGTTTATTAGGTGAGCTTTGCTAGTCTTTAAAGTGCTGCTTGACTGCTTTTTGTTTTGATAGTGTATAGACTAGCACGGCTTACTCTCTGTTACTATTGTAAACAACATGTTTTCATCAGCTGTATCAAAGGCAACAGGCACACGTTGGTTCATATCTTCAGCTGGTGGCATTGACTCAAACCATCTCAGGTGAAGATCATCGTCTTCACTCACAGCCAGCAGCAGCCAATCATTAACCAGTGCTAAAATAGCAGCTTCTGTCGCAGGACCAAGACTAAAAACACACTGAGCGGGGAGAAGGGAAAATGAAGTCAGCAAACATTGCCATACCTGTTCTGCAACCACCACCAGCCCCAGTCAGCTTTCCTAAAGATGGAAGAATTACCACCAGTCGATAGTCAACAAGACGGTCAGTTGACTGCATCCACCAAACTAAGTCACTATCTCCCCTGCTGGCCATAAATAGGCTGTTTACAGAGAGTGACCTGAAGTTCCCAACCCACCTTCCAGACCTCCAAAATCCTAGCACCACTGGCGAAAACTGAAAGACTGAGTGTGTGTTCCCTAACATTTCTGACCCTCTGGACACAGCAAACTGCATTATGATTTTCACCCACAAAATAACTTAAATATGTGATTTTTACTATATTAAGAAAGTAGAGTGTATGTGTGAGAGAGACAGAGCAAGAAAAAGGAGAACTTTTGCACCTAAAATTACTCCCAGGGAGAAAATTTCTCAAGCCCACAGAGTGTTTATGGTATAATTTTTTAAAAAATAGGTTTTGTTAGAGAAAAAGCAAAAAATAATAGCAATATTGTAGCACAGCAGGTCTTTTACCTTTGTGTACAAAAGATCTGCTGTAGCCCTGCTAATGCCAGAGAGAAAAGAGCGGTGTTGATTTATTGTTTCAATGATTCTTAAGAATGCTGACATGACCTTTGTGTCTTATTGGTCAGTGATCTGTGAATTAGGGAATTGGAAAATTATGTCCTAACATGATTGGTTTGGATAGAGGCATGACAACTTACAGCAAGAACCATGAATTAGAGGTTCCAGAGTAAGCTTTGACTCACTGGGACATTACTATCTATTGTATTACTAATTTGCATTCTAAAAATTCTCCAGTATTGTATGGACTAGCACTAATGCACAATAACATGTACTATGTGTGTGTCTCTATAAATGATGGGTTTTTTTTCCCAAAAGGAATATATATTATACTAACACTAGAAGCAAAATGTTCCTGTAAAATTCAAAGTATGGCACTGTAAGGCATATTCTGTACACACAACAGTACAGAATATACCAAAGAAATCTACACTTTGGGTAAGAGAATCAGTTGGCTCAAGGAGGAGAATTTTTTTCTTAAAAATAGAACTAATTAAAGTTCACATGGTCTAAGCCTTGTGCCAAAGGCAAAGTCAATGTACAACACACATAATTCTGTATTACCTAAAATCCCTCAGTATAACTGTGTAAACTGACAGCTGAATTGCAACCATAATCTTGTTCCTTGACCTGGTCAGGAATTTCCTGTCAAAATTATCTTCAGGGGAAAGTTTATTTTCTGCAAAAATGGAACATTTTGATTTTGCTGAAATCTTTTCATTTTCCATTGGGAAAATGGTAATGAAATATTTCATTTGGGGAAATTTCAGCCCTAACTGAATTATTTCAGTTTGTAAAATTTAAGCAAAACATTTTGTTTTAAGTCAATTTGGCATTACACTGTGTTTGCCTAAGTGGACACAGTGCCTTATGGGAGTTGTAGTTCAGGTACTTTGTGCCCCCTGTGGACCAGGTTTCTTGGCCAGACCACATCTTTCATTATGTGCCACGGTCTTCTGTATGACCAAACTGTGTGGTGCATCATGGGAGTCACAGGACTACGTGCATCATGGAAGATATGAACCTGCCAAGGAGCCCAACCCATAGAAAGGAATGAGGGTATGAAGCACCTGAACTTCAGCTCCTGTGAGCCACCATGGCACCTGAGGCAGAGGGAGTTTAATGTCACACTCACTCAAAACAAAATGTTTTGATTAAGAAATGTCAAAATATTTTTTAGTTTGGCATTTCAGAACAGAATTTTTCAGAACTTTCTGTTCTTCAAAAAAAAAGTTAATATTTTGATTTTTTGTCAGGCTTCAATGTCACGGAAATTCTGCTTTTGATCAGCTCTTCTTGTTCCCTGATTTTTGTCACAGAGGTTTTTTTTCATTGCCCATATTGATACTGAAGAAGTTTCAACCACAGAATCCATTAATCAACTTTGAGCAGGAGGGCTTTCTGTATAATACGTACTGGATGCAGAGAACTTAGGTCAGACTACATAGCTTTTTTCACTCACATAAAATATCCTTAATCTTCATGTTCTATCCACCACCCTGCATTACTCTTCTCACTGTAGGGAGATAGAAATCTACAGTACCTATCTATGACAGCTAAATATGTCTAAAGAATAAAAGTTTGGGAAAGCTGAGCTCCAAGACAAGAGAGCAAACATGGTGGCCACATATCTAGATCAGAAAATCTTTCATAAGGGTTAAACCTGGCCTATAAAACAGTTTCACCTGTACAGCACTTCAAACACATTAGTGGGTGCAAGTAAACTCAAGAGCCTAAAAGAAACCTCAGATGAAATTAGCAGGTTTCATTTGACTGCATTGAAACCAGGTTTCATTGACTTGTATTGAAATCCTAAATTGGCCTAGGCTCAGTTGCTTAGGTTTAAATGCCTTCAAGTGAACCTGGTCTGAGATCATAATGATCTATGATAGTAATATGAACCCCATCACCATAGTATCTGAGTGCCTCAGAATCTGTATATACTTACCCTTACAGTGCCCCTGTGAGATAAGGGGAGTGCTATTTTCCCTATTTTACGGACAGGAAACTGAGCATCAGACAGACTTGTGATCATATGAGGATTTGTGGTAAGCCAGGGAAATCACTCGGGTCTCAAGCTAGCACCCTAACAAGTGACCCAACCTTTCTCTCTGGGATCCTTTTCTAGTTATCTAGCCATCAGCAACACAAGTCACTTGTGTAGACAAGGAACGGTAGCTGTTTGCACAGCTGGAGCAGACCCCCTTTCGAACACAGGAGTTATCTCAATAGATGCAAAGTGTGGCTTTTTTTATCCATGATAAAGGTTTGCACAATTGCAGCTGTATCAATTGCTGACCACTGATGGTTAAATGAAAGATAATCCCAAAAGTAGAAAAGGCCTGAGTGTTGTAACAAAACCTTAATCCACGTGACCCTTCAGTGCTTACATACTCCACAGTTTTTGAAAGGAAAACCCCAATTCAATGAATGCCAGGTAGACAAATAAGCTGGAGCCTTGTCCACTTGCAGAGTTCAGCAAGGTAAATAAGAGGGTTCAGCTGCCTAATAAGGAAGAAATAACATTGCTAAGTGAGACAAAGACATTTCTTATTGCACTTCAACTGCAGGTGGGGGCAGCAGTAAAATGAGGATGTAATTATTAGAAAGTAATTGATATAAACACTTTCTAACCGAATTAATTTTTGCCACTCAGTATTAAATGAATACAACTTGGTACTCTGATGGAGATGTATAGAAGGGCATTCAAGTCCAAGGTACAAAAAACAAAAATGTGATATACAAAAAAAAAAACAAGCAGTCCTGTAACATCTTAAAGATTAACAATTTTATTTATTAGGCAATGAGCTTTCAAGGTAAAACTCATTTCATGAGACTCTCAGTACCTAATAGTACCTAAAACATAAAAATGTTAGTCTTTAAAGTGCTACAGGACTGCATGTTAGTTTTGCTGTGTTTGTTTTTGTTTTTGTTTTATTTTGTTTTGTGAAGCTACAGACTAACATGGCTCCCCCCTCTGTTGTGATGTAGAAGAACCAAGATAGCTAATTTGTTTGATTGATTTTGAGGGTGAAAGTTCTTGCCCTATAATGTGCAGCAACTTTCATATTTTTATACAGAAATCAATGAAACCATCAACTGTACCAAAGACTTGATTGAGGTGGCAATTGCAAGTAAATTCTATCTGACAAAAAACCCTCCAATCCAAGTAAGTAAGCTCATATGTTAAACAGCTCAGATGGTTTTTTTAAAAACACAGCACTGTGTTCTGCTTTATGATTTCCCCTGAGCTCAGCGACTATTATTCATACCTGTTGTTCATTTAATTATGATATTATGCAAGCTCCTAAATTTGGACAAGCAACAAATGATGGACCAAATTCTATCATCATGGCTACTGTTGGTCAACAGCACCATATGAGCCCCTTAAACTATACAGTCTGGCAATGACTGAGAGAAAACCATGAACATTTTTACTCCTTAATTCCTCCTAGTACTTTTCCATTCAGATGTCAATGTGTAATGATCCATGTGTGGCCACACTATTGTCCAGGCAGCAAACTGCATAGAAAGGACAGTACAGATTAGACCAAAATTTGTGAAATTGTATCCAGTTACTCACTGTTATGAGTTCATGTATTAAGCCCCTTAAAATAAGTTTTATTTGACTTCATAAAAGGGCCTTTAATATAGAATAATGGGCCAGATCCTCAGCAGGTATAGACAGCACAGTTCCAGTGAAGACAAAAGTGCCTGGCTGTATGTCTCTTTCCAAAAAGAATTATTATTTCTCTTTTCAAATTGCAAATCCTGAACTCTCAGGAGAGATTGACAGGAGTCTATGACTGCTCCTTCCACCAAGACAACATATTTCTTCCCCCTTGGTTTCAACTGTTTGCAATCCCAGGATCTTATTGCTGATTCACTGGCGATTTACTTTCAAATGTCACAGACTCTCTGACACAAGACAGCCTGAAATGAACACTTGGCCTTATTGAGTGTATATCAAGATTTTTAGCAGAGTAAACTTCTGCTTTGAATGCAATTTATGCACAGGGATGTATCGTGGAGCTGTTTCCTCAAGCTTTAACATAAACCATCAAGTACTTAACATTCTGTCCTGTATCACAAGACAGAGACATTTCCCTAAGAGTCAGGTTATGATTTTAAAGAGTCTTTTTCCTCATTATTCAGGCAGAATGCTTACATTTTCCAGCAACGCTGGAGAGCATATTTGACAGCAGTAACATATTTTCATCTTTCTGCACAATTTGCAGCATCGTTATGAGAACTATGTTCGTGTTTGCTCTTTTATTGCATGTTCGATTGGTCTACTTAGTGACTGGAGTGAGGAGGCAGAAAGGTATGAAAAGAAGATACTTATGGTAATATCTTGCTGTATTCTTTGCTACTGTTTTGCTGGAGAAATTTCAGAGTTACTTGCCTCTCTTCAGCTGACAACACAAAATAGCATGAAATCAGGCACTCTAACATTACAATAGAAAGCATAGTGGCAATAATAAAAAAGAAGCAAAGTTTATTTTGGCGTCACCTAAAATCAAAGGTACAGGGGTTGGCTATGCCTGGATGGGGATGGAAGATGGAGAAGAAGACACAAGACACTGGTCCTCCACAGCTCACTAGTACATCATTGTGGGAAACAGCCACAATGCTACTCTTTGATTTCCATCAGTGCTGTATGCCCCAGACAGGTTGTGGTCACGGCCATGTGTCCTCAGAACAATGCTGCATCATGGTCCTGTACCAGCAGACCAATGCTGCGGGACCACTTGCCCCACCATTAATACAGATACAATAACTGCTGCTGCTCAGCTCTCTTCCCCAGCACCTGTAATGCAGGCATGTTGAACGTCCTGTGTTCCACTGCTACTCAGAGGTATCATTTGGCCCACAATACTTTGGACTGATTTTCGTCTCACCTATATTAGTATGAGAGCAGAAATCAGGCTTGTTTGGGGAAAAAAAGGGTCCAGCCATTTGTGTTTTTGTTAGTTTTTGTTTTACTGCGTGTAGTTAAAATCCTCTCTGTTTTACTACTTAATAGTGAAATAAATTGATGCTACAAGTGTAATAAGCTGTACAAAAATGAATATTTCGTTTCAGATTTTGAATTTACACCTCAATGACCCAGAATGCCATGGTACTGAAACAAGAAGCTTCTACGTATTCAGCATTAAAACCAATTTTACAGACTGCGGGACTAGAATGGTAATATGCACAAGATGCGGTTGTTGTGAAGTAATTGTATTACCTCCTTTGAATACCATATTTGTTTTTCTGTGTGCCACAGCTGTGGTAGACTACAACTGCAGAATAACTCAAATGTTTAACTCCAAATCAAACAATGCTGTATTTTCTCTGTATGTTTCATACAGCAGGTCACCCTAGTGAGAATCAACCAGGAGCTCCTCCAGTCGGCATCACTCTTCAGCTCCTCTCCTCAGCCTATTCAACAAGCAGAGTCCCTTGTCCTATCCACCCTATTCATACCCCTCATCCTCCAGATTCTCTGCCTACAACCACATCCCCCCTTTATGTATAATACCCCCACAATCCATTCATACCCTTTTGTGGCTGTAAAGCTTAGTGAGGCAAATCTCAGTCTGACAGACCTTCATCAATAATGAATCATGGGCAGCTCACCAGAAAAATAAGATGCCAGAAGAAAGGACTGGAGTTAGTAGCACTATTCAGCTACAGTGGTCCCCCTCATCTTGTCCCCTCCCACTCTGTCCCAGACCTTATTACAGGGAAGGGATGCTTGCCACTTAGAATGTCTCAAGGAGGAGCTATGTGTTTCACTCTGGAGATTGTGCCTTCTGGAGAACTTCATTTGAGAGGGGAGTTCTCATTCTGGTGAACCTAAGCAAGTCTGTTGAACTGGAGATCCTGTGTAGGCAGATTAAGATAGTTCAGTGTGCTCTCTTATGTCCCTCACTTTTATTCTACTCCCCTTCCCGCATACCCCCAGTTTCCTTGCCCCTGCCCCCAGTTCAGTGAAATTTGAAAGTTAATGCAGAAATGTTTCAGGTGGATGCAAGGGGACCTCAACAACGCAACCATCTATTTGAGAGTTTGAATCATGACTTAGTATAACCAATTTGATCCATTGGAGTCATTCTTAATTTATTTGATTGATCACAAGTGCCTAGTAGATGCTGAGAATATTATATAGTGAAGATAGAAATCTGCATTTTTATCAGATTAATTTCTTCTGTTCACTGATAGGTTCCAAGTCACTTAATAATCCAGCTTGAAAACAGTTGGTTTATACCAACAAAGGACCCTTCTTATGCTGGTCAATATTCCTTTATAGAAGACAGGTTTGTATCCCAGTATACGCAGCAGACACACCATTCTACAAACACATTAGCTTGGCCCTTTGTATTGTCTGATTGTGCAGAAATGTAAATTGCTATAATAATTTTTAATTTCCATGAAATTATTTTCACAAATCTAACATTTCATTTAAATGCAAAAACAAATCCCAATCATACCTCTCTGGGTGGTCCCCAAAATGTCACACTACACCACACATTTGGAAAGGAAAAACTTCTCAAGTGTGAGCTGAATGTAAACCAATAATGTGAGATGTTCCTGAGCCTGCACACAGCTTGTAAGGTAAGTAGGATGAACTTGTGTAATTCATCTCTGTAGGGCGGTGGCAGTGAATACTGAGAACAGTTTAAACACATCAGCTTTTTTAACTGATGATAATTTTAGCAGAAATATCAAAATAATGATTTTGTATTCTATTATTCAATGAAATGGCAAATACTGAAATAAGGTGCAATGAGATAGCTGGGATAAGGTGCATGGGTTGTTGGGATGACAGATAATGAATTCAGACTCTCTTTTCCTCACCTGTTAACGTTTTCCCCCGGTTCTCATATGGGGAAGGATCAGAGGAGATATACCCTTTCCCCTTTAATAAAAATTTCAGCTGCCTCCTAGATACAAAACCAAGTCTTCCTGAAATGGTGAAAGCTTCAACTGTCTCCTAACACAACCTGACAGCTTGTATAATGCACTTATTTTAAATACAAAAATCTACAGAACATTGCAGATTAAATACTTGGGGAAGTGGAAAATAAAATAGTTCTCTCACTCACTCTCTCTATCTGGAACATCAACATGGAAATCTGTGATGGTTGGAGAGAAGGGAATGAGGCTGGGGGTAGTAGAAGACAAAACTAGGGGGAGAGGTAGATACACTGGAGGGTAGAGAAAGAATCCAGAGTGACCTGGATAAATTGGAGGACTGGGCCAAAGGAAATCTGATGCGGTTCAACAAGGTGAAGGGTAGAGTCCTGCACCTGGGGCGGAAGAATCCCAAGTATTGTTAGAGTCTGGGGACTGACTGGCTCAGCAGCAGTACGATGGAAAGGGACCTAGGGGTTATGGTGGATGAAAGGCTGTTTATGAGTAAATAGTGTGCCCTTGTAGCCAAGAAGGCTAATGGCATATTAGGGTGCATTAGGAGGAGCATATTGAGCAGATCTAGATAAGTGGTTGTTCCCCTCTATTCAGCACTGGTGAGGCCACATCTGGAATATTGTGCTATTTTGGGCCCCCCAGTATTAAAAGGATGTGGATGTGCTGGGGCAGATTCAGCGGAGGGCAAAAAAAAATGATCAAGGGGCTGGAGCACATGACTTGTGAGGACAGGCTGAGGGATTTGGGCTTGTTTAGTTTACAGAAGAGAAGACTTAGGGGTGATTTAAGAGCAGCCTTCAACTTCCTGAAGGGGAGCTCTAAAGAGGAGGGTGAGAAACTGTTTTCAGTGGTGTCAGATGGCAGAACAAGGAGTAGTGGTCTGAAGTTAAAAAGGGAGAGGTGTAGGTTAGATATTAGGTAAAATTACTTCACCAGGAGGGTGGTGAAGCATTGGAATGTGTTGCCTAGAGAGGTGGTGGATTCTCCATCCATAGGGGTTTTTAAGTCCTGGCTTGACAAGGTCCTGGCTGGGATGATTTAGTGGGAGTTGATCCTGTTTGAAGCAGGGGGCTGAACTAGATGACCTCCTGAGGTCCCTTCCAGCCCTATGATTCTATGATAAGCCTGGGCTCCTTTGCACACAATTTAAATCTGCTGCATAGGATGCAGGACTTTCTCTGTTTCTTCAAGTAGTCCTTGATATGCAGATTGGTTTGCAAGCCATTCATGCAATTATTTGATATCTGAAATTAAAATTGTGTTATTTAGTTTTGACTGAACATGTAGGCCATGTGCTATTATTTCTGTTCTTAGATTGGATGAGTTTGTCTACACTTTGGTGAAAATCAACCCCATCAAGGTCCATATTCTGGAGTTTAGTTTTGTATGTCTGGTAAAGACATGCAAAATTGAGATCCCTGGGATTGGGTATTGCGAGGAGTAAGTGAGGTCCCATCAACCTTTCTTTGTGAAGGACAGTCAAACAAGTCAATTTCTGATACATCGATTATAGCTACACAATTGCTGTAGCTAGAATGGTGTATCTGAAATCGACTTTCAGGTCTTGCGCAGACCTGCATTTAGTAACAAGGTTCTGATGTGAATACTCAAATTTCTGAATTTATCCTTTGCAGTGTTGTCAACTTTTGTATTTTTATTGTTAGTCTTATTCTATTTGGTATTTTGTCCTGAAGTGAAGAGACAATGTGAAAATCTCAGCTTCCATTTTTAAAGAAAGTTTCTGGCCTTCATGGTTGCAGAGAACTGTTTGAAAATGTAGCTCATTTGTACCCTAGTATCTCAGAAACAAAAAGGCAATTTTAAAAAATCCCACATTAATGCTAGCAGAAAATTTCCTATCAAAATTTTTGTAATGGAAAAATGGATTTTCAACTAAACAAAATATTTCTTAAAATATCCTTGGGTTATTCTAATGTTTCACTGAAAAATTTAAAACCTGAGAAAAGAAAAAATATGTTGGCCAAAGTTCAAAATACCTCAGTTCAAAATGGCACAGCATTTACACTGAAGCCAACTACGTGAAATAATTTTTATTTGGATTGAGGACATTTTTCAATTTAAATTTTTAAAAGCAATTACATTTTTAAATTCATTTTCAATTATTTGAAAATAATTTAGAGTTTTTTCCTTTTTCTCTTTTTTCATGTGCTCCATCTTCTAGGCACTTTAAAAATGTGGAGGAGGAAAAAAAAGTAGAAAAATGGGCTTTTAACACATTTTCTTACTCTTTTCTCTGAAAAAGTGGTGGTGGGGAGGAAAAGGGGAAGTAGGGAGGAAAAGTTTTAGAGATGAGAGAGCGGGAAGGGTATAAAGCAAAGAAATCTGAAGCTCTGTCTAAATGAATATTTCTTTGAAATTTTGATAACAAATTTTCTGCAATTTTTAAAATTTTGGTTGCCAATCACAAAACATTCTGCCATTTTTTTTGACCAGCTCTAACCTTGAGTAATGTGAAGGATGCCCAGACAACAAGACCAGACATCCAACAGACTGTTGTTTGGTTAAATCTCCTCTAGTGTCGGATATAATTACACAGATGAATGTCAAAGATCTATGACCCTTGAGATCTAATTATTTCATATTTTTTATCCTACATAGCTGCCCACAAGTTGTCAAAGATGAAACATTGTCAGTAATTCTGAATGGTGAAGGTGCTGAAGCAATGTTTAGGATGCAGATATTCAGGTTTGTGGACATCTCTTACAATGACATTTTCCTACACTGTTCAGTTCAGATTTGTCACAATACAGCAGCTATTTGCAAGCCAGTAAGAGAGAGAGAGAGAGAGAGAGAGAGAGAGAGGGAGAGTGTGTGTGTATATCAGGAGCCCCTAAATTCTTATCTCTACTGCTTTCTTATTGGGTGACCTTGAAGAAGATACTAGCCCTCTGCCTCCACTTCCCCATCTGTAAAATTATGAGAGTAATCCTCAGTGGCAGTTGGTTGAATGAATTAGCAGAAACAAACCCAGGAGCAGTCAACATGGTTTTACTTAAGGATAATATCTATAACTAGAAGTCAAATGAAGATAGTATAGTGAAAAGGAGTAACAGAAAACTTCCTCTGACAGAGCTGCAGCCAAGTTCTCCAGCTCTGGCTGTGGACTTCATTCCCACTGGCATTACACCCTGCACTTTGTCCCAGTCCTTCCTGCTTGTGTGAAGGGAAGGGGCACTGTACTTAACTCCTTGCTCCCTAAGAACAAGGTGATGCCCCTGCACACTCCATCACACTTGCCTGACTCTCAGCACTGTTATGAGGAGGTGATATTTGTACAGCAATTTCAAAATGTGAAGTGCTCTGTTAATTATTGTTGTCCTGTGGCCTTATTCTGACTTTCCAGAAGCAAAATTCCTACTAACCCCAATGAGTGTTTTGCCTAGTTTAGACTGATTTTTAATATTATTTTTAAGGCACCATCAATGGAGTCAATGTTTTGTGAACATATATACAAGATAAGGACCCTGCCGCTGGAAGCTTGCAACTTAACTCAGATGTTTCATTATGGCAGCAAAACATACAGCGGACTTTGCATCCTTTTCAGAAAATAATATAATGCGGTAGAAAAAAGCATGAAATATTAGTTGATCCTAGAGGAGCTATAACTGACATTTACCAGGGCTCAGCTGACAATTTATGGGCTTATGACATAGAAAACAAGTTTTTTAATGGGAGCAATAAAATAGTCCACCCCAGCACCACACGTTTCCCTAAAACTTTCCATGCCATTGAATTTTATATTATCATATTATAGAGAACAGGAGAGAAAACTTGGTGATACCATAAAGCACAGTTTGCACTTGTCGGACATTATGACAGAATGCAATATCAGTGTGAAGATTTTTGATGGTAGATGTTTCAGCATTAAGAGTAGCTGCTTACCGATAACAAGGCTTTGTACATTGGTTTTGTTCCCTCAAGAATTACATCAGAAAAAGCTATCAGGGTGACATATTAAGGAAGGAAAGAAATGAAGAAAGAAATTACTATGACATTGTGGAAACTGACACAAACCAGGTGTTGTGTTTGAAAGTCACACAAGACATTAGCTCAGCACAAGTAAGATCTGCCATAGATCATTTAGGGTATGCGCCTGTTTTCTGATGCATGTGTCTTCTGTTGCTACATACCTTGTTATATAAGCTGATTTTAATAAGCTTCTCAGATAATATATACTTCCCTTTACATAAAACTCCAGCCTCTTTTGACCTGTCATCTCTTTTCTTGTACACTGGTGTAAATATGAGTAAATGCATTGCAGTCAGTAGACTTAGCCACATATACCGCTGATGTAAATGAGAAGAGAATCAGGCCTTAAATATCTGGGATCAAATTCAGACCCAGCATAACAAAGTACAATTCCACAGGGAAATATCATAGTTCAACCTCCATTATAGTTGACTCCTTTCATACCAAGGTTGAATTTGGCCTCAAGCTTTGGGTAGAATTGTGCAGTTAATGTATAGGCTGGAACTTTTTAAAGCCTGACACAGATGAAAATGTCTGCATGGACTGGGATCACAAAAGTTGGGAGGATGTGGATCCCAGTTGCTCAGTAGAAAGTTCTACCTGCAACAGAAGACTTTAAACAAAGGCTTTGTGGCTGCGCACTGGGGATCAATCCAGGAGGAAATGGACTCCTGTAAACAAGCCAGATCCGTTTCTATAGATCTGCATGACTTCCATGACTAAGGACATTCACAAATCTCCAGCAACACAACGTGTTTGTGAACAAGAGGGGATAACTACAGCTCTAGTAAGTTCCCTGCACAGCTGTAAGTGGAGGGATTGATGGGCTCAAGGCCCAACCAATGAACAGAGTTTTATTTCTGTCTCTGCAGCTGACCTGGATGTCCAGTCCCGAGTGTGTTACAAGGGAGTGAAAGGGATAGAATTTCTGCCTCCTGATCCTTGTTTTGTTATGGATGCAGAAGGTTTATTGAATCCTGATCCTTGTTTTTAAAATTCTTGTCTCCCAAACTGTACGACTACATACACCTTTTCAGCTCACCCCCACCATCTCCAAGATTACTGAGTGCTCGGGAAGAACCCTGTCTCCCACAAGAATGCGGAGAGAGCCCCTGTCATTGCTAAGTGGAATTCCCCAGCATAATCCCCAAGAACTAGGTTGCTAATATAGGACTTGGGCTGGGAGAAACCTCTAATTTTGTCCTTGGACAGAGGAAAGTACAGCATGATTGACTTGGCTTGTTACTGCAGGAAAGGGGAAATTTCTTCAATAGGCTACAGTTTATCCTTCATGATTGCAGAGGCTAAAGGGCATTTACAGTTTCCAGGGGACACCAGCCATAAAGGAACATTTTGGCTGAATTAAGCGTATTATTTTGGAGCATAAAATGAGAAAGGCCAAATTTATTAGTACCTGAAACTTACTTCCTCTGGATGGGCAGGACCTTCCAAACCAATTTTTTAAAATAAGCATATTCATTGTGCTATTGCTACCCTGGCCATGTCTTCTTCCCAGCAGGATTACTCACTTCTGGAGCTTGTCAGTGTTTTCCACTGAGAGGCCTGTGTCTTTTATTAAGCTGGCAGAAGTGTTCCTGATTTATCACACTTGTGATTTATCCACTCCAGCTTTAGGCAGTGCCGAGAGTGCTAGCCATTCTTAGTATAACCACAACTATCCTTCGCATCTGCAATGCACCAAAAGTTAAACCATTGTTATGTTTTCCTGGGGTGTGTATAAGGTTGCCCTTTATGAGATTAAGCTCTGCTAAAGAATAACATTTTTCGCACTGGATTTACTAATACGCTTCTTTCCTCTTAACCATACCTGTTAATAGTTCAGAGAAAGAAATACAAGCACAAGGCTACAAAGTAAATAGATGCCTCCTAAGTGGATTCAGGGCTCATTGTAATTCCCCAAAACCTCTGTTATCCCAATGCTTAGTGTTTTGCATCTTAGAAACTACATTACAATTTACTTCTGTATGCAGTACTTTATCAGAGCACCTGGTGCCAGACCTGAAATATAAGTACAGCTAGAAATTATGCATTAAGGTATCAGACAAGAACCCTGTAGTTTGTGATCAAATGTCCTGGTTTGAATCCTTTGACTTTCCCTTTCTCTCCCTGTTGTTGTTGCTACGGATTTATACATACATACAAATCAACATATCTATATCTATACAGCAGACACATATGAACAAATTGACTCTGAGATGATCACTTGACTTGAACACATAGATTTAAGAGAGTCATTTTGTTTTTTTAAATGACTTTGGTGTTTGTAAAAGATTGGAGTGCATTTTCCTCTATTGCCAATTTATCCAGTGAATAAGTACAGAATGATCAGCAGCTGGCAAACTTCCCCATACTTCCCTAACACTAAATTGTGTGGAAGTGGGGCCAATTCCACAACAAAGCCTAGTTGGTCTTTTGTCTCTTTGCCAGCTAGTACCATTATGCAGTGACATTTTTTCTGTCTGCTAAAATTGAGCCTAACAAATTCACTTCTCACAGATCACTGGACAGCCAACAGAAGGTAACAACTTAGTTTTGCTCACTATTATGTCTACGTGGGCAGCTTCAGTAAACAGAGGTCACAGTCAACAGAAACACCGCAGCAAAACTTCTGTCAACAGATAGCACCTACGCACAAAAGCCAATCAAAAGAGCAGTCTTCTCTCTCTC
Source organism: Carettochelys insculpta (assembly GCF_033958435.1). Lineage (NCBI taxonomy): Eukaryota > Metazoa > Chordata > Testudines > Carettochelyidae > Carettochelys > Carettochelys insculpta. The sequence continues at coordinate 98,244,477 of NC_134139.1, forward strand.
AACAGAATGGCTGACCAGAAGCTCTGCAAACAGGGCTGTCCAGGGACCTGGAAGTCTCCTCTGTCAACAGAAGTGTCTACATGGGCAGTCTGATGACAAAACACTGTCAATAGAGGCATTATACCTGATTGGGGAGAGGTATAATGCTGCTGGCTGAACAGCTGAGTTTTGTCAGCAAACTCTTGACAGAGCGCTTCAACTGTGTAGACACTCAGCAAGTTTTGTCAACAAAAGCCCAGTTTTGTTGATGGAAGCTGCCCATGTAGATGTGACCGTTGAGTTTAACACCATTCTTCAGCAAAGAGAAGCACATGTGTCTGAAAGATAACATCACTACTGACCTGACCTGAATTTGATCAGTGACCTACTAGATAAGGGTTTGTATTCCACTATAACTCTCCTGAATCATAGGTATACCTGCTTTGGACTCCAAGACAAGCTCTGTTTTCAGTACTGAGTATATGATATATTGATGTGTGTGTACGGTTGTCACTGTCCTCTCTTGGGTGCAGGACGACTCTGCTCATACCAGACACTGCTGTTCACAGGTTTGCTCAACTCTGTTGCTCCTTCATCTAATCCAAAGCCTGTGATCATCAGGCAAACAGTTTTAAGTGTAAATTTCTTGATGTCCCTTTGAGGAGCATATATGCATAGATACTTACTGTTTACTTTTTCTTTTTATCAAAACTGTACTGATTATATTAGACTAACCAGGGATAGAACAGAAACAACACCATTTCCTACTCACACAGTCTCTTATGGTCCCATCCAGCAAAAACTGGCAGATGATGGAAAAGCTAATACAAGTAAGTGATTTGTGTTTCAAAAATAACGTTTTAATGTGGCCAGGCGCAATCCTTTGTGGTATATTTTTTTATTTTTTAAAGTCTTTTTCCATTAACAGGACAGAGTTTATTTTAAACACAAAAAACAGGAAATTTGAACTTATGAGTATTACAAACAATTTAGGTTCTTTGACCAATGCATATTAATTATTATTATGTATAGTGTCTGGATGATTCTGAATACTGTAAAGTTCCAATGAGTCAATGACCCTAAGTTATCACTAGTATGGTATTATCCATATTATGAGTAAGCTGTAATGGAAACCATGAATATGAATTTTCTCATTTATATGATTAATTTATTCTATGTTGCTTTAATTTACTTATCACATGCAATGACTATATTTTTTTAAAAAGAGGAGAGTTGTCAGTGAGCTCATCTAAGTGTTGTAGAAAACCAAAGTAATTTCATAGTTAAAGAATTTGGCATTAGTTCATTGATTTTCAATAAAGCTTTTAGTTAGTTCTAAAAATTCTTCTCCACTGATCAGCTCATTGGAATGGTATTTGAGAAGTAGAGGGTCTTGAGATATGGTAGATGGAAAAGTGCAGCTGTGACAGCCTAGGACTGCTGGAATGTCACCTGAGGTGCTTAGACATACTGAGTCCCCCTTTTCTGTGCCAGCCTAATCTCCCTTTTACCTGGTTTTGCTGAGTCAGGCCCTCCAGTCTCCACTAGAAAAATTTATGGGCAATGCCACATGGAGCTGCAGATACAGACATTGAGAACAGCTCTGGGAAAACTCAGCTTTATTACTCCAAAAGCCAGATGTTCACCTTCCTCCCTTGGTACAAAACCAAACTTAAATTAAGTCATCTCCTTCCTCATTGTGAAGGAATTTATGCATAGCCTCTCACCTCCTCTCTGTTCGAAACTACATAAACTGGGTTATATTATAAACCAGAAGTAAATTTATTAACTATGAAAAGGTGTATTTTAAATAGTCAAAGAGGTAGCAAACAGAGCAATGCAAATTACTAAGAAAATAATACACAACATGCAATCTAAGACACATACACTAAAAAGAACCTAGTTACTTGTAAGATCTCGCCCTAAATATGGTTCTAATAATCTTCTTCATAAGACAGCACCCCTCCAGCCTGGGCCCAGTTCCCTCCCCCAGTTCCCAGCTGAGTCCCACTTCCACAACAGCCAGCTGTGCAGGAGGGAGCATGCTGCATCTCACTAATGGATGTGGTAGTGTGTGAATCCTTTCTGCATCTTGGGAGGGGCAGCTACCTTCAATTCCCAACACAGCTGTTGTTATGCACCTGACCCTCTTTATTCTAGTATCAGCACATTTTACAATTGTCAAACGTATTTATACTCACCATACCCTTGTGAGGTAGGGAAACACTACTATCCCCATTTTATAGGTTGGGAACTGAGACACTGCTAGACTGACATGCACAGAGGAAGTCTGTGACAGCAGAGAACTGCATCTAGTTCTCCATCCATCACTCCAAATTTGGATCATTCACCTAAAGCCTTAAAGACACAATCTGACCAAAACTGTTTCCAAGTGTGTATGTATATAGATAGGGTTATGTATATGTATGTATATAGGGTTATGTGTGTATGTATATAGATAGGGATCCAATATTAGTTGTTTCTGGTTGTCATCTTTGGGTGGGAGGGAGTACCCCAGGAGAACAGCTGACGTAGATTACTTCACTCCACACCCTTAAACATGATTTGAATCAGGCAAGGTTGAATCCCTCCCAGCCTCTGGAAAAGTACAGACCTCAAGATGAGTCCCAATATGATTTGACATGGTCACGAGTCTCTGTAGGGCTGTGACAGTCATTCTTCATAGGCTGACCCACATATTTACATTTCTTTGTCTTTTGTTGATGATGAGCCATCAGCACAGCCTATTTTTTCCATAGTAGTCATTGATGTGCCAGGAATGGGCATGACCCAAAGTAGCAAATATGTAACATAGATGCACAGGTCAATGCATACAATTGGGATAATCATATTCAGTAAATCACAACCTTTCTAAATGATATGTTGCATAAGTCATCTTACACAAAGCAAATCTCATTCATATCATAAGCATATTTTCATAAAACATATGGAATGCTCTGTCACAAACTCTCCTGGGGGCCAAATTTAGGCTACTAGGTGAAAAAATGTTAATTCCACTTGAAGTTGGAGAGACAGAACTGTAGATTTTAGAGCATGGATGTAATGACTTGTGTAGTGAGGAAGAGATTAGGATCTGGGGAAGAAGGTTTTTTGTGGCCACAACTTGTCCAGGACTTTTCCTGTACATTCCCACAGGAGCTCTTGACATTGGCCACCGGCAGAAGACAGGATAGATGAAGATTTTTTGTGATGCCATATGGCAGTCCTTATGTTCTTAAAAGGAATGGCCTGTTTCTTATACACACTAACATGTCTTTTGACAGTGCAAAGGGGTCTCAGAGTGTGTTTAAATATAATTCTGCTACAACCCTCTCTACACTCACTTTTACACCCACTTCAAGGCCTTCTCTACACTTACTTTACATTTATGCTCATCTCCACTGTCAGAGTGGAGTAAAGCTTCCTCAGCGCAAATGAGAATTAGGTCCCAAATATGTATGCTGCTGCTGCAATCTTTGTAAACTACTTTCCAAGGATGTCCAGTTTCTTTTTTACTAAAGCCATTTTACACATCTCTGGCTGTGTAAAAGAGCTTTAAAGCAAACATGAATCTTATTTACATTCCCTTTAAAGGCTTTTACACTGTCAGAGCAGAGTAAAGCAGCATTGCCATCCATGGGAATTAAGCTTGATAGCTGCATTTTTTAGCATGTTTGGGATTTTTATCTGAAGATCTCTTCTGTTTCATCAACTAGAATTCAGTCTGGTACAGACCCCACCAGAGATGTAATGGTTCATCGGAATTCTGTAGCCCCAGTGGATGTCCATATCCTGAGGTATGGCATAAATCTGAGTCTACAGAACACGTGCCAGTGAGTCCGTGCCCCAATACACAGGCTTAGCTTTGCAGGGGGGTTGCACTAGGGTGTTGAAGGTAGACGTGGATGTTCCCCATGCTTGAACATGAATTTCAGGGGTGGTTTCCTTCTTCCTGACATTACACATCAAATTAACCTTTCCCCAAGATAAGTGAGTCTGATGCTCCTCTCTTCTGCTGCCTTCTGCAGCTCATGTATTCCATGGAGCTCTGTAAACTGGGCTCAGAATTGGATCTTAATGAATTCTTATACTTTTAACCCTGGAAAAACATCTGCTATCCCGATGACAAGGAAGTCCTTTGTAAACACTGTCTATTCTTTTCCCCACCAGATAAAGGAAAACTTCTACCAGTTGAAACTTTGATCCTTGGAGGTGTGTTAATGGCATTTTTAGTTATAACTGGAATCTCTGGAATACTTCTGATTCAAGCAAGAAGAGCATACCCTCCTATGCAAGCTCAGCTGACAATGTTACATTTTCATAACTCAGAAGTAGCATCACGATTAGTTGATTCCTGCATCTTACAGTATTTGATCTGAGTCACGGGAAGGGTCACGAGGTCTAATAGGGTAACAGTGTCAGATTAATGCTTATTTTATATATGTAAATGATTTTTATTTGATAAAATTTAAATCCTCAGGTTATTAATGAGACTCCATTCTTCTGTTCATTTTTCACAATGAACAGTTCAATTCATGGTGGACAGATAAAGTAATGTATGCTGAGAGCCTATGTTTTCTGGGTTTTTTTTATTTTATTATAGACTTGTCATTTTCCCCTACCTAGAGAACCCAGATATTTTCCACCTCCTCCTATTCTAATCAAAAAGACCATCCCAATTGTTGTTATGACATAATCACCAATTGGACATTGTCTCAAAGGTAAACAGACTGCTTCTGGCTGAAGCTGAGTCACTGGAAGTCATACAACAGACACTTAAAATAGCACCGTTTCAATGGAATCAAGAGCATAATTTGCATGATCAAATGAATGAGTGTTCTCGTCTGCCAATTCAATAAACATGTTTCATTCATTGGCACATTTTGAAGTACATGAAGAAACTAAACAGTCACAGAGGGATAGTCTGTAGCATCACAGATAATAAGCAGTCCTGTAGCATCTTAGACTAACAAATTACTTAGGCTCCTTTCATCTTCACACGAAAAAATACGTTTTGCACATGAAAGCTCATGGCTTAATAAATTTGTCTCTAAGGTGCCAGGAGATTGCTTGTTATTTATGAAGAAAGTAAGTTTCTGCATTCTTTGATACGAACATTAATCCACTATATCTTGTTACTTAATCCCTTCTAACTGACTCAAGGTACTTGATTACATCATGATCAATTTGAGTTGTCTAGACTTAATCCCATCCCCATAACTAAAAGCCCTGTGGGGATAAAAAATTTGTATCTGCATCCACAAAACTGAGTCTGTAAGCCTTACCGTTCTCCTCTTAGCTATGGGCTAAATCCAGAGAGATACTGAGATACCTCTTATTCACTTGGGCTATGGTTACACTAGCTAGTTTTGCGAACAAAACCCTGGTTTTGTCGACAAAACCGGTGGAACGTCCAAACACAAAATGCATTTTTGTTGACAAAACTCAGCACTTTTGCTGGCAGCGTTCTGCATCGCAGTCATGAGGCATAACACTGCAGAGGCTGATTAGTAACAGAGAGAAAGCCACGCTAGTCTATAAACTATCGAAACAAAAGTGCAGTTTTTAAAGTGCTACTTAACTGCTTTTTTGTTTTGATACTGCAAAAGCTGTGAGGCTGCTCTGGGGGGCATCTCTCGGCAGACAGGGCATCCACAACAAAGGGCAGTCCACCTGCTCTATCGACAGAGCCCAGTGCTCTTCTGATTGCCTTATGTGTGCGGTGACACAGCAGATTCGTTAGGAAATCTCTTCCGACAGTGACTTCTAGTGACAGAGTGTGGTAGTGTAACCCCGGCCTTCAATTGTCCAACACCTCTGGGGACTGGACCCTTCCATGAGCGCGGACCTGAGAAATAAAAGGAGGGCAGCAGAAGTTAGGCAGGCTGCAGGATGCCTTTGGCCATGGACTGCAGCTCGCCCTACTCCCCCACCCCCGCAGCTTTCCTCCCAGCGGTGGGATTTGGAGCCCCCCTCCCCATTCCACCTCTTACGTGGGCAACCCGTTTGCACAACACTTTGTTTTCAAAGCCGCTCTTATCCCAGGCCCCTGAAAGGTCTCAGCCAATCACGTGCCCCTGTGACTCATGTTCCAGCCCTGAACAAACGGACACAGCCCTCCGGGCACGGCGCCCCCGCCGCGGGCGCTGGGCTTGCAAAGCACGCGCGGGGTGGGGTGGGAGTGCGGAGCTAGCCCGCGCGCAGGGACAACGGCTCGGCGTGCAACTAAGCGTGTCCCAGACCCTGCCGGAGCAGCTCCAACAGCCGCGGTTCCACAAGGGAGGGGGGGGAGAGAAGAGCGGGGTAACATCCGGGAACTTGGGGCTCAGGCAATGCGCGCGCGCAGAACTTATCCAGGGAGATGGGCCTTCCAATTCTTCCCACCCCCCGCCGGCGTGCGTCGTGGCGTCGCGGGTAACTCGCCCCGCCCCGCCCGCACGGCATGGAGCTGGGGTGAAAGACGCCGCCGGCAGCGCCAGTCCTGGGAGGGGGGAGTCGGCGCATGCACTCGCCTCCTCCTCCTTCCGTCCCGGAACCGGATCGAATCGGGGTGGGGGCCGTGGGAACTCGCTCGCTCTCCTTCCGCGCGCGCTTGCCCGCCCGCCCGGCGGAGCCCTGCCCGAGCCGCGGCGAGAGCGGTGAGTGATCGGGGCCGGGAGCGGGTCTCTCTCCGTGAGCGTCGCTGCTGGCGGCCGAGGGGGCGGGGTCTCTAGCCGGGCCTGGGGCTGGGCACAACGGCTGACTGGGAAGCGGTAGAAGGTGCGGCTGCTGCCCGGGAGCGGCGCACTAACCCCCGCCGTCGCTTTTCCCGGGGCTGCGGGGTGAGAGTCTGGCGCGACACCCCCAGGAGAGTCCGGGTCGGACCGAGGCGTTTCCACTGCACCCCACGGGCTGGCGCACGGGTTATCCCGGGCCTGGCTTCTTGCGTGGTTACCCGCCCCCCTCCGTGCTGCCCCGGCGGGGTTCTCTGAGTTCTGCCCGGCCCGCCCGGCGGTGACAGCCCCTGCTGGGCGGTGCGTGCTCAGGACTGGGGGGGATCGTGCCACCTCTCCCTTGGCTACCAGGTTTTAACGCCGCTCCCAGCCTGTGGTTGGGGTGTATGTGGTGGTAACATGCCATGTAGGGTGGCTGGCCAGCCAGCTCCGCCCCTGCTTTCTGGCTCGCCACCCCTCTTCCCTTTATGGGCCGCTCTCTCGGTTGGTTTCTTGCGGAGCAGACAAAAGCTATGCGGAGACGTTCACCATATGGCCGGTTTCCCCCTCAATCCAACCTCCTCCTCGTTGTTGTTGTTTAATGTTAATAAATCTATGCACTACAGAGCCCTGTTATGTTGGGTGTGATCCAGACACAAAAGTCAGCCCTCGCCCGGCAAAATGGTCATGCTCTTTTATTCATACAAAAGGGGTCAAATAATTGCGACTTATTGTTGAAATCACAACAATCCTTTGTGTGTGTGTATTGTAAGTTAATTCACACTATCTAAGAGAGGATTTGGTCTCTGAATTGCTTAGTCCATTGAAATGACATTTTCTGAGAGACATGAAAAGAGGAGGCAACTTTCCGCTATGTAAACATAAGTATGTGTGGCTGAATGCCCATGGGATTAATACTTAGCCCTGTCATGAGTGCAGGTTGCTGGACAGGATGACCGCTCGAGATCCCTTCTAGTCCTAGAGATCTCTGAAAATACAGAGTAATGAACGCAAACATAGGAGGAACTGTAACAGAGAGTAAGCCGTGATAGTCTATACACTATCAAAACAAAAAGCAGTCAAGTAGCACTTTAAAGACTAGCAAAATAGTTTATTAGGTGAGCTTTCGTGGGACAGACCCACTTCTTCAGACCATAGCCAGACCAGAACAGACTCAATATTTAAGACACAGAGAACCAAAAACAGTAAGCAAGGAGGACAAATCAGAAAAAGATAATCATTTGCTCACCTTGATTATCTTTTTCTGATTTGTCCTCCTTGCTTACTGTTTTTGGTTCTCTGTGTCTTAAATATTGAGTCTGTTCTGGTCTGGCTATGGTCTAAAGAAGTGGGTCTGTCCCACGAAAGCTCACCTAATAAACTATTTTGCTAGTCTTTAAAGTGCTACTTGACTGCTTTTTGTTTTGATAGGAGGAACTGGGTAGTGATTTTGCCAAAAACATCTAGATGTTTAAAAAAAAAAAACCCAAGAAAAACCACTATGCAGTCTGTTCTTTGAGAAGCTTAACATCTAAGGCAACTCTTTGAAATTTGGCAGGGAGGAAAGCATGTAGGTCTGGGAAAATGTTTGGGTTTTTTTTCTTTGTCCCTTGAAATTCCATTCAGATTTGCCTGAGAAACTTTTTTCAAATTCATATTTCTGTTTGTTTTATTAGCTGTTAAATAAGTAGCAATAATACATACTACAGTGGGAACCCAGGGAGTAGTTTTCCCTCTGATTTTTCCCACCCCTGAGCTCCTGAGTGGAGTGAATTTTTTTTTGTCTGCACCAATGTGGAGATGATGTGTGACACCTCACCTTCATGTTGCCATTGATAAAATTCATGTGGCAGGAGCAGGGTCAAAGGGTTCTCAGTGTAGGTGGGGCCTCAGGGTTGGGGGGAAGGGCTGTAGTTTGGGGTGTAGACTCTAAGATTGGACTGGGGATAAGGAGTTGGCGGTACAGGAGGGAGGCCCTAGGTTTGTGGAGGGGCTCTGGGCTGGAGCATTGAGATGGAGGAGGAGCTCTGGGCGGGGTGTGCAGAGTATTCAGGGACTGGGGGGAAAGTCTGGGGTTTAGGCTTACATGGGAGGCTCTGCTGGGCACTGGGAGGAATGTCTCCCTTCCCCTTGCAGCTAGGTGCTGGAACCCAAGGGGAGGGGTTTCCCTTAGGCAGCTTGGTGCTGGGGCTGGTGGGACGGGGTTCCTTCCTGCTGTCTCTGGTAGCTTCAGGGCTTGTGGAAGAGAGATCTGTCCCCACTTCAGCTCTGAGCCCCTGCACAAGGCTTAGTGGCAAGCTGCACAGCCTCACAACTTAGGGGGAGCTTTACTAGGGAACGGCTAAACTCCAGGAAGTGGGAAAGAGGTGGCTGGGTTCCCTTTACTTTCACTGGACCCAGAACATAGCCCAGTCCCCCACGTCATCCAGGATAACTTTCAGTCACTGCCAGGTAATGTAACTAATCCTGTAGTTCAACCTGTGCAGTTTTGAAGGCTTAAGTTTCAAATTTTGCAGATGATGCATAATAGTGGGATTATCATATCTGTGTGTGCTTGTTTATACATTTTTAAAAAGATCCAAAGAAATTACATGCATACAACTGTTAAACAGCTGAAAGTTGAACAATGTGTAAATTTAGGCTGCCTGAGCAATTTTAATTCAGCCCTCTTGTGTTTATGCATTATGATAGCCTTCAATTACATGGTTGCATACCTTATTTTTTTCTACAAAATCATTACTTCATTCATTGCAGAGGAATGAATCAGGCTTTTTATATAGTTTGTGCCTCATTTGTTGCAGAAGTGGAAAGGTAGAGAAGAAAGGAGGAGACTTCAAGAGGAGAGAGGATGCTTTCGTGTTCAAGGCAGGTGAATGCCTCGTGAAAACACAGTTTTATCCCTGCCTCTGTTGCAGTCTTCTGTGTTTCTTATTTTCTGGATGCTCAGCTTGAAACACATGGCACCTGATGAGAAGAAATGTTGAGCACCCACACTGCAAATGAGGTTGATGCTTTGCATCTCTGTCAATAATACAATGTAGCCTGGGTGTATGAGTGTAGGGTTAGGAATTCTAATTTTGTCTGTTTTGCTAAACACTGTCTGGCATAAGGGAAATCTCATTTTTCCCATAAGGGGATAATGTTCCAATCTCACAGTGGAGATAAATTCATTTGACTGGCTGACAAATAGGCAGATACTATGGTGTTGAACACCATACCAAGGACCATGAAAAATGGATAATTCTGTGTTAATTGAAAGCTCTGGATGCCAGGAGCCACTAACAGGGTAAAAAGAAATATTGAGTGGTGGCCTCATTGTGTAAGCATAGTCTATCCTCTCTGCACTGAATGAGGCAATGGTCCTGTTAAAAAATAGTATGTGATCATGTAATCAAAGATTATATTGTAATGCGTACTCATAAGAAGGCAGAATTAAGGTTGCACACGCAACCTAAAGTTAGCATTTTCTAAGTTGACTTTGAAAACTTACATGTTCAAATTTTTTTGTACACTGTAATTATGAAAATACCCTTGACTGACATAGTTTGGCTAGTATCAGAGGTAGCAGAGTTAGGTTGTATCTTCAAAAACAGCGAGAAGTCCTGTGGCACCTTATAGACTAACAGATATTTTGGAGCATAAGCTTTCATGGGCAAAGACCCGCTTTGTCAGATACACCTGATGAAGTGGGTATTTCCCCACGAAAGCTTATGCTCCAAAATGTTAGTCTATAAGGTGCCACGGGACTTCTTGTTGATAGTGTGTCTGAATATTTTCATGTTGAAATACCTCTCAGTACCTGGAGTATATAGAGAATACAATAAACCCTCGAGTTACACAGAGATTGTGTTCCTGAAACCCCTGCGTAACTCAAATTTTTGTGCAAGCTGAGGGGACAGGGTCAGGGCTCTCCTGGGCTTGCAGGAGCCAGGAAACTGACCAGCCCACCAGGATTGGTTGGTTTCCTGGCTCCTTGAGTGGTGGGGAGCTGGGAACCAGGGGCCAGTTGCAGGATCTGGAAGACTTTCCAATGGGAGCCAGGAGCCAGGCTGCCCCTTGGTTCCCGGCTCCCTGCTGCTTGCAGGACCCGGGAAACTGACCAACACATGGCTGGTCAGTTTCCTGGGTCTGCAAGTGGCTCCTCCTCCCCTCTCAGAGCCTGGCAGCAGACCAGGGCACCTTAGTCAAACCAGGGCAGCAGACCAGGGCACCTTAGTCAGTTTCCTGGCTCCAGCCAGTTGGGGAGCCAGGAACAGGGGCAGCCTCCTTTCTGGCTCCCCTCTACTGGCTGGAGCCAGGAAACCTACCAGAGCTGCTGCCCTAGTCCATTTTCCCAGCTCTGCAAACAGACGGAAGTTGAGAGCCAGGCTGCCACCTGGTTTCCAGCTCCCTGCCATTCTGGGGACTGAGAAACTGCTCCTGTCAGGGTTGGCAGCCGAGAGTCAGCCTGCTGCCTCTGACAGGAGCAGGTTCCCTGCCCCTGATGGGACAGCAGCCTGACTCTCAGCTGCCACCCCTGACAGGACAGCAATAGTGAGGCTGCTGCCCCTGACAAGTGGTTTCTCAGGGGTGGCAGTTGCGTTAACTGGAGACACACAACTTGGTTGCATGTATCTGGAGAGTTTACTGTATGCAACAATATGCACATATTTATTGATAAATTAAGGGAATGTAACCATAGAAAAGAGATTTGTTAACCAATGGCAAAACAGTTGTTCTAAGCACAGTTATGAACTGAATCCTGTCAAAATGGTGTTTTAAAAGCAACCATGAAGTCTGTTTTAGGCTAAATTGCTAATTTAGTAAGCTTAATGCTTTTTAGTACAAAATCTTAACAAGTAATGATGAGTACAAAAATATTTAACAAACACCTCAGTTCAAGTTGCTCATCAACTATTGGTGTCTGTTGCAATATTTTTTTAAAAAGTTCATGTAAGGTACTGAAATAATACTTAGTTTTGCTAATCATACTTATATTTGAGGTGACTTGGAATGGTTTAAAATTAATCTCTTCATAGAATCAGTAGTTTACCCACCAAGAATGCAGGTGTGTTTCTGTGCTGTGGAGAATAACAACAATTTTGAATGGCAGCTGGGTAACAAATGAGGTAGCTTTTTAAAAGTAGGCTTTGTTTACCACAGCTACATTGCATTGCAATACTCAAAACACTCTAGTTTAGCTGAGTCATTATTGTCAGCCCTTGAGAAGGTTTGGATAAGCACGCTCAGCTAGAATCCATGGATTTTATGTATCTTAGTTTTATATCTGCTGACATTTGAAAATGCTTCTTTAAGTCTGGATTATAGATGAGAAGTTGGTGATTCATTATCCTGTAAGAATCATCTCAAATCAAGAAGAACCAACCTTTTTTTTTCCTTTACACAGTTCTCTTCATTCTAGTTCAGTAACTGTGTGTATTGATAGTTACGATGACTGGGCAGTTATCCGTATGCAGTCATGTTGTGTTGCTAGAGCTAACCTTTTAGCAGTTATTCGAGGAAGTGCTTCAATTTTAAGCCCTTGTTTACATATCCTTATAACCTTCTGAAAGTTACCTTTGGGGCTTAGATGTTTGGTTACTTCTGTCTCAAAAATGGCTTTTTAAAGCTTACTGAAAAGCACAGAATCCTTTTTTCTCACTGCTTTGTATTACTCATGTATACCTGGTTTAAAAAAAAAAAAAAGCTATGGTTTGTGATGCCCTAAAACTTGGTTAGAGGGGGAAAAGAGAGAAAGATACACTCAGCAAAATCTAGTGTAATTTTTTAAATGGTTTATTGAAGCATGGTTTAATGATACTCTAAGTGTCTGATAATGTAAGGGTGTTATTTTTTTTAAATTTTTAACACCTAGGATGAACTTCAGGGAATGGCCATATTGCTGTTTGCACATATGTAACGTGTATCTTTCTCCTATTTATTGTATGTCTTGTCAACTTTTTCAGAACAGACTGTTTTAATGCCTTGAAAAATGGAGGCATGATTGGGCCTCTAGGTGCTACAGTAGCACAAAATAACGATCAGATCCCCAGATGTGTAATTTTTACATAAATGCTTTCATAACAATGCTTTGCACCTACATTTCCATGCTTAATCATTAGATATAGGCTTTCATATGTTCAGTTTGCATTTAAATGTACTTGTTGATTCCAGAATGGGAACCTGCGAATGGGAGTATGCAAAACCACAGACAATAACAACAAGATGTTATGATTGACATCTATAATTAAGTAAAGGTCATGAAGTTAGATATTTCTCCAGCAAACTTGCCACAACATACATGAATTAAAGTTTCATATATGCAAGAGGATACGTATAGCTGTAGTTTTGGCTGTGCAGTTAAAAATGTGAATCATTGTGAATTGTACATATTTGCTTTTGAGTATAAACGCAGGTGAATAATTATTCTTATGCTTACGTAGTGTTTTCCCTTCCTATGATTTGGAGAAAAAGTAGGAAAATTCCTTCCCTGTCCCAATGAAGAGAAATACCTAGTGGCATACTTGCTAGATCTCTCACTGTCTTTTTGTCTATTTTTTTATTTTCTCTGGTATTCATTTAAAAATGTCCAGCAGAATGTATACTGCAGAGGGTGATATTTAAACAAAAAAAAAAGTGTGTGTGTGTCTTTCCCCCTCTGTGTTTATATCTCTTCTGTGTTCGTTTTCTCTATGTGATACTAGCAATCCATGCTGGCACGTGTATATATGGGGAAGACTTTTGATATAAGAAGTGGGGTAGTTTGATGTAAATCATCACAATTTAAATCATGCATTAAAATCACAATTTAAATAACCAAAAATCATTGATTTAAATCAAGTTTACCAAAAAGCTACAAGCGACGGTGCTTGAAATGCACTTAATTTTGGAGAAAGCCCGATTGAACTCACTGGCACTTCAGTTTTTTGAGGAAAAATGTATAGAATGGAGTTCCCTTGGAAAAGCTTAGTTATGTTGAGGTAAAATAGGGAATGGACTTATGACTTCACTGTTATGGTCTGTGGCTATGATGCCCCAAAATTAGGGGCATGTATTATGTAATATAAAATGAAAAAATGACACTGTGGCAATTGGTATCTCTAGATTTCTCTTGCTGCGACTTCCTGTATTTGTATACTTGAGTGATAGAACCTAAAACTGCTTAACTAAGGAGCTAATGCTTAGGGCTTGTTTAAGATAATCTTTTTTTTCCTAGCAACATCCAGCACCCCAACCAGCTTGGGAGTTTACAGTAGAACTCTGAGATAAGCGCATTCAACTTGCACATATTTCGGGTTAACATAGCTTTGAGTGGCGGGGAGCTGGTGTTACCTGCACAAATCTCTCATCCCTTCCACACTCAGGGATGTACACACCCTTACCAAATTCCCAGGGCTCAGGGTGTAAATTCCCTGCAGGTATGCAGGATCTGTGCCACTGAAAAAAGCCTTACACAGTAAAATTTTTATTCTCTGTTTATTTACAATTATCAAGAAAGCAGAATACGTGCTAAGCACACAGTATCATGCTCACCAGTCCTGATAAGGCAGGCAGGCAGACTTCCACTGTTGCAACAGACAAAGTCACTCTCTGGATGCTGGTTGCTGCACGTCAGGGTCTTGGTGGGGGCTCTTGGGGGTGAGTCCTTGGAGTGTGTTCCTTCTTCCCTCCTGTTGGATGTTCTGTTCTTCTTTCTCTCCTTGATGTTCTTTTCTTCTTTCTCCCTTTGATGTTCTGTTCCTCCCTTCCCTTCTTGGACCCCAGTTTTTACGTAGTGAAACTTGAGTCCTGCTTAGCTATATCGTGACCAATTATTTTAGTACAATCTTATTAACCAGTAATAGCCCACAGTAACAGAATTACCTGACCAATCATAACCCACCACCTTAACTGATTTACACCGAACAAAATTTAATTATACAGGAGACAGGAGCAATTACAAACCAGACAGAGAATATACAGAAAACAGTAGAAAAGTGAAGATAATCATCAGAGAATGGTGGTTCCACCTCATCCATTGATAAGTCATTGCTTGCCAGATGAAATGCTGTTAATTAAGTTTTCTTTACCCATCTTGTGATCTGTCCCACGAAAGCTCACGTAATAAACTATTTTGCTAGTCTTTAAAGTGCTACTTGACTGCTTTTTGTTTTGATAGTGTATAGACTAGCACGGCTTCCTCTCTGTTACTATCTTGTGATCTGTTTAACAGTGGGTGGCATTAGGATGTCGTCGTCGTCTTAACAGCCTGATACGCTACTATTGTGCTGAAATGTAGATGGAATGTGAGTGTGACTTGTAGCTTCACAGTTAATGGCTGCTGCTCTTTAGTCTGGCTGCAGACAAGCTATAGGCCTCTCATAATGGCTAGAGAAACCATATTGGTTATACTGTTACACTGGTGCCTGGCTCTGGGTTGTCAGGTGCCAGCTCCCTGCCACTCAGAGGAGCAGGGAAACTGACCAGCTGCTGCTCTGGTCAGTTTTTCGTCTCCTGTCAGGGGCAGCACCCGAGAGCCGAGAGTCAGGCTACCACTCCTGTTGGGGTGGCAGCTTGACTCTGAGCTGCCAACCCTGACAGGAGAAATTTCCTGGTCCCCAGGAGTGGCAGGGAGCTGGGAACCAGATGGCACTGTGCTGGTCAGTTTCCTGGTCTCCAGGAGTGGCATAGTTCCTAGCTCCCCACCAGTTGCTAGAGGCAGGAAACTTAATCAGTGCTGCTGTGCTGGTCGGTTTCCCGGAACTGCAAGTGGACTTGTGCAAAAATTGGGTTACGGGTGGCTGTAACTCGGGGGTTTACTGTACTTGTCAAATCACACTTATGCTAAAAGACATAGTCTTGAAGAATGATGTATTACAAAGTGAATTATGTAGATTATTAACCACCTCATACACTATTTTCTTTAGTCTTAGCCACATAATTTTCTCCTATTAAGAAGTTTTCTTACTAAACCATGCGTCGTCATCTTGTACTGCTTACACTTGACACATTTTCCCTTTCTACTCGGAATGAATTTCTTCAAAATATTCCCATGTAGGGTCTCTCTTATGTCCAGAAGCCATGATAGTTTTTCAGTGCCAAAAGTATGAGGAATATATGAAGCTCTGTGTCTGCTAAATAATATCTTCCTTTTTCTTTCCAGTCCTCTCTCTCCACTGTTCCTTTCTATGGTAACAGAGAGATAGCCGTGCTGGTCTATATACTATCAAAAAAAAAGCAATCCAGTAGCACTTTAAAGACTAACAAAATAATTTATTAGGTGATGGGTCTGTCCCACGAAAGCTCACATCACCTAATAAATTATTTTGTTAGTCTTTAAAGTGCTACTGGATTGCTTTTTTGTTCCTTTCTATGGTGACTCTGCCCTTTCCTATATATTGTGTGTCTAAGACAGTGTCTTAACTAAATTCTCCACTATGCTTGACCAAGGTCCACTACCATATAAGCACAGAACAAAAACAATCCTATCCAGCTGTGTCTGTCTTTGTGCTTGTTACTTTTTAGTCTGCTGATACACAGAAATTGAAATCCCAGAACATTCAAGAAGCAAGAACAAGTACCTTAGGATGTAAATATGTGTGTAACATGTTTGTGATGAGATTTTATTTTTTTATTTTATTGATTTTTTTTTTTTAACAAATACAGTTTAAATAAAAAATAAAACTGATTTTTTTTTAAATATTGATTTTTATCCACCCTGACTAGAAGGTTCTTTAATACAGGAAGCAAAAACATAACAAGATTCAAAGTCTGGGAGTTAAAACTAGCCACATAAGACAGAACCCCCTTCTAGAACTTGGACCATTATTCCCACTGGTTTTTCTTGTCTTATTTCTTCTGTAAATCAGACTTTGATCCTTCCCTGTCTTTCTTGTTTCTTAACCTGTGACTTAGGTTTTCCAAAGACAGAACTGTTCTGGGACTATGTCTACACTAGACATAGATGTGAACTGCAGGTACACAATTTTAGCTAGCTGAGTAGCTAAAATCAACGTCTCTGCACTTGGCTAAATTGTCTTAACAGGGAAAGGTCGATGGGAGAGTCCTCCTTTTGAAATCTGGCATTTTGTGGGGTTTTATCCTATACTGTACAGATTTCTCATTAGAGATCTGTTTTTCTTAAATTGGGGGATCACCGGGTTATTTGGGGGAGGTTCACAGTATTGTCACCCTTACTTCTGCGCTGCTGTTGGCATGCACTGCCTTCAGAGCTGGACGACTGGAGAGTATTGGTTGTAATGTTGGCTGTGTGCTCGACTCTGAAGGCAGCGCATGCCAACAGCAGTGCTGAAGTAAGGGTTGCAATATTATACCCATGTCACCCTTACTTCGGTACTGCTGCTTTGAGGCGTGGATGTCTAGAGAGTGACAGCATCTTTTAGGGTTAGTACCCCTACAATTACAACACCATGAAATTTCAGATTTAAATATTTGAAATAATGAAATTTACCATTTTAAAAATCCTGACTGAAATTCACCAAAAAGGATTGTGGATTTGATTGGGTTTTACATGGGGTGGAGTGGGGGGGAAGGGTGGGGTGGTGAATTCTTTATAGCTTGGAATCTTTTATTTATGATTGGAAGTCTTACCCTGAAAGATATGTTCTTCTTCAGCTGTCAGCTCTTGAAGTAGATTGAGGATGTGAAATCAGTGGGGATTTTTATGCAGGAGGTAGACTACATAAGCATGATGATTGCTTCTGGCCTTAAGAACTATGAAGTCTCACTCTTGTGGGTCTAATAACTGGCATTGGACTGGTGTTGCAAAATTTACCATCTCTGATGGTAAATCTGTTTTCCCTATTCTCTTTTAAATTAATAATAAAGGTAACATTTTATTTGTCTTTGTGGATTATACAGTGTGGCAAAATGTTCATCATGCAACCTACTTGCAGTTCCAAATAGGGCAAGCACATAACTCTTTTTAGAGGCTTGTACAACTTGGAAGTAATCCTCACAGTAGAAAATGAAGCCTTTTGTCTCTCTCCATTTCATCTTTTGCAGAGTCTGCAACAATCAAGCAGTTGTATACTGAGTTCAAGTTCAGAAGTGTTTTACACATGAAGCCAAACTGGCCCTCTAGCTGACTTCCCTCTGCTACCATCTTGACAGGTAGAGTGCTTTTGTGCTTGACCCATGCAGTAAGTATATTTGCTCCAGGTGCTGTTGTCCTGTAATAGTCTGTTGCCTACGGTTGACCGGTCAGGGGCTGCAGTAGTCCCCACCTGCTGCAGGAAGGGGGTTGCTCCAGCCCCATAGGACTGCTGCCAGTTGGGGGCACTCCAGCCTGGCCTGAGCAGCCCCTGTCTGTGGTGACCCTGCAACAGGGCAACCACTCCTGTCCTCTTTTTCTCCCCTTTAATAGGTTAACCAGTTAAACCTAACATTTAACCAGTTAATTAAGTCACATCCCTAATTAAAATGTGTAAAACTTTCTAATATTACAATTTAAAAGGGAGAAGTCTTGTGGATTTTTATTTCTTCCACTCAGTCTTATTGATGTGTTTCTTAGAAGCTGCTGTAATTTTGTGTCAGATGGGATTTTAGGTCATTTGCCTTTGAAGCTCTGTAGTAGTGTTTTGACTGTTCATCAACAAACTAGTTTCATAACGATCAGATGCAATCTGAATCTCTTAGGCTGCATCTCCACTACTGAATTTTGTTGACAAAACTCGTGGAGCATCTACACACACAATGTGTTTTGTCAACAGAAACTGTAGACAAAAAAGCTGTGTTGACACTCCGGGAAGCCTTTTTGTGGACAGAGCAGATCAAAAGATCGATCTCCTTTTGTGTGTAGATGTGATCTGTCAACAAAAGTTTTGTCAGAACATCTCTTCTGACAGTAACCTCTGTAGACACGCATTTCTAGTGGAGCTATAGCCTTAGTGTTTTTTTCCCCTCTAAGATCAGGAAACTCACGAATGTTTTTCTGTTTTCTATCCTATAGTGGTTGTAAACAGTCTTATTTTAATGACTTGCACATGTTTTAGCTGAGTACTTCTTTAATCTTGAAATTATAATCCCTACCCCTTGCTAATTCATCATTCTTAATGTTGTTGTGGTTTTATAAATTTAAAATTTAGATTATAAATTCATCAGGGAAGTGCCATATAGCAGTATTTAAAGTGTCTAAAACATTGAGTGCTCTGTCTGTAATGTCACATATTTGCTTATCCAAGAAGCCATTTAAAATTTCATAATTGCTGTGCATAGGAAAATAAGGTTCCTGAGATCAGTGACTAAATGTACCTTGTGATTGTACGGCAACATACCTGGCCATCTGCTTGTTTTAGATAATGTTGTATGAATGATGACCAAATAACAAATTCCTCTTATGATCTTCACTTGCTTCCAATGGTGCAGAAGTGGGAGCAAAGTTTGACCAGGAAATTGAGGCTTCAACCTCTGTTTGTTTGTGTTGGCAGAAGTTGCATTGGCTTTGAAGAGATCATGGCCTGGGAGATGGTTCTGTTCAGTCTATCTGAGCACCTTTGTTCCTCTGAAGCCTTCAGGGGGCATTAAAGTTACCCTGTTTTGTTCTGTTCATTTCATGTAGCCAAAGAGTTCTAGTGAAGCAAAGCTATAGCACTTGCATGTCCTTCTACCAGTTCAATGGATCTGACCCATTGTTTGAAACTTAATAAAACTGAAAAATATACTGTTACTTGAAATGTTCGTGTGATTGTCCAACTATAGTAGAGAACGAGTTATTTAACTTTTTACTAATTCATGCGTTACTTTCAACTTTGGAATGTAGGGACGAATGGGCTAGGGAATGTTATATGAGAGTTTAAAAAATTTGCCCAAAGCTTCCTAAGCGGAGGACTAGATTACTAGTTAAAATGAAAAATTGCTATCCAAAGATGCATTGTTTGATTTAAAACAGTAAAACCAATCTGTTGCTTCTAACTAATGTTTTCTGTAAAATGTTTTAAACTTGCATTTCTTTTGTTTTGTGTGGTGTTTTTTTGTTTTGTGTAGTATACAACCACCTTTCTCTTTGTGTATTCCATCTCTTTTTTTGGTCCTATGATGGATCCTGATGAATATTTTCCTGAGTTGTCTTTCTCCTGTTTGTGCTTATCATTTTACCTGCATTGTGTTCTTCACTTCTTCCAATATTTTTTTCTCCTTTATCTTCTCCAGAAGTCTTTCAGTTCATGTTGCTAACAATATCATAAATCTTCCCCATCAGTCACCTGCCTTTCTATTCTGAACATCTAAACCCACCCTCTCAAATACAGTATGTGAACATTTTACCAGGCACAATAGCCAGAGGACTAAATCTACTAATGAAAAAACAGTATGAAAGATGGAAGGGTCAGGAGGAGGCAGTGCCCAGGAGCCATTCCAGATGAAACACCAAAACTTTCCACCTTCTCTCAAAGCTATCAGAATTCTGTTCTGGACGCTCTTTCTTCATTCTGCTTTTTGCATTCATCTTCTGACTGCTAAAGGCAATGTCTTTTTTTGAGCCCTCTTCTTCAGTGACTAGCTGCATTGCCCACTTCTGCAAACATTAGACTGTATCTGTCAGTTTCACAGGATTATGAATAGAGTGGTCAGTTTTCATTCTGCTGTAGTTTTGAAGGTGCTGAGATGCACAGCAGAGACACAGATCAGTCTGCATTCAAGCAGACAACAGAATATCAATATATAATTGCGTGTTGCAAAGGCTCACTTCAAAATCTTAAGAGCTGGAAAAATTTTAAAAAGTGAAAGCAAGTAGGAAAGAGGTCTTTTTAACAGTTTGAATATGTAAGTTTTGATGAGTGACAAAGGCCGTGTCTACACTAGCCCCAAACTTCGAAATGGCCATGCAAATGGCCATTTCGAAGTTTACTAATGAAGCGCTGAAATACATATTCAGTGCTTCATTAGCATGCGGGCGGCCGCGGCACTTCGAAATTGACGCGCCTCGCTGCTGCGTGGCTCGTGCCAACGGGGCTCCTTTTCAAAAGGACCCCCTGTACTTTGAAGTCCCCTTATTCCCATATGCTCATGGGAATAAGGGGACTTAGAAGTAGGCGGGGTCCTTTCGAAAAGGAGCCCCGTCGGGACGAGCCACGTGGAGGTGAGGCGCATCAATTTCGAAGTGCCGTGGCCACCCGCATGCTAATGAAGCGCTGAATATGTATTTCAGCGCTTCATTAGTAAACTTCGAAATGGCCATTTGCATGGCCATTTCGAAGTTTGGGGATAGTGTAGACATGGCCAAAATGAGACAAGATAGCTATCAGAGAGCAGTGGAAGACTGACATATCAGCCCTAAAATGATAAAGGCTCTTTTTCCCCATGACATGAAAAGGTTATTTCAGGTCAATTTAGGGACACCCAAGTTCAGTGAAGGGCTCACCATGACCTTTTAAAAATGCCCTTTGTAGTGTGAGAGGGACGAGAGAGGAGCTGCAGCAGGGAGAACAAGGTTCTCCTGGATGGAAGGCTGCTTTTTTTCCTGTAAGGGACACAAGCCAGGTAACAGACTATTTGGGGAAGGACTGACACCCCAAAGCACAACAAGATAACACCCCAGAGAGGGGACTGGGAGAAGTATTTCCCCTTCTGTGTTGTGAACTTGTTTCTCCATTTGGTTATGTAATATTCCTTGGGCCTACTTTGAGGTCCACCTTGAAAATATTCAAAAATAAAGTTTGAGTGAGGAATAAAATTCTCCATTTGGACTGATTTACTCCAAGCCCTATACTGCCAGAGGGGGAGAACTCTGAGCTCAGTGAAGTGAAGGAGGTACCTAGCTGCAAAGTCCAGAAGATACCTCAGCTTTATCTTGTGAAATTGGTGCTTCCCAATTTCCCAGGAAACAAAAAAAAGCCAGGCACTTATATGTGATGAGGCCTTGGGGGCATGCGACTGTTCTTCACTCTTGAGTTGGATATTGTGAAATAAAGCAGCTTATCTGTGTGTGATCTAGGAAACTGAGGGGGCTGCGTGTGGAAATTGTATGCCCACAATTTAAAGCCATTACTAAACTCTGTCTTAATATTTGTATTAGCACAACATCTATAAATCAGGAGATTGTTCATAACAGCTGGAATTTTTATTATTTTAATTATGGTAGGTTTTCAAAACATGTTCTCACTGATCTGGTCAGATGACTATTTTGTGTATATATAATAACATCAAGTGATCCTTCAAATTCTGAGAGCAGTGGTCACCTCACTGGAACTGGGTGTATTTTTAGGTTTCTCTGCTAGTAACAGTCAAGCGTAAATACTTCAGCATCTCAAATGAACTGAACCTAGTTGCTCACATTGCATAACCAGAAAAGTACAGCTGTTCATTCTTGGTGTAGTCACTAAGTTGACCTAAAGTGTGTTAAGAAACTAGTATTGAACAGGGTAATATAAATTAGTTGTTTTCAGGGCATGTTCTAACTGCAGTTAAATGACCAAAGGAAAGACAAACATTTTTGTATGATTGCAACACAACTACTTGATCTGTTTATTCTTTGAATTTTGTTACCTAAATTGTTTGAAAGTTGTTCTTTAAAATAGTATGTTGAAACAAATATTTTTTCCATTTTTTTTTAAGTTAGCACATTACTTTTTCAAGGTTCTAGCTTTACTGTTTCCATTTAAGATTGTAGCCTTAAATTTGAAAAAGCAAGATTTTTTTCCTTGCTGGATCATACTGACTCTTATACATGAGTGACACTGCGGCTAATGAAAATGGCAAAGTACTATATTTAATTTTTCATATTAGCATATTTACAGAAGTTCCTCATTTTCATGAATGACACATAGTTGTCATCAATCTAGTTGATTATTCCTAAAATATGATTACTTAAACTTGAGCTTCCTAATTTGTAAATGTTCAAATTTTGACAGTAGACTTAAAATTTTGTGTTATTGACAGTATCAGTGAGTTCATTCTTAGTTTAAACTAGTGAAAACCCTCGTGCATAGTGGTAATTAGCAGGGATTAAAATCTCAAATCCACAGAAAGAACATAGAAGAAGATCGGATGTTTGGTAATGAGATACAAACAAAACATTTTTCTGACACAATTGCACTTCTCAACTTGTATTCTGAAGTCCTAACTGCAGCATGCAGAAGTTTGGTGAATTTAAAGTACTGATGGTCTATTGACAACGTACATCAACTTCTAAAGGTTTTTTAACTCTTTTTTTATTTAGAACCAGATGTATATTCAGTGCAAACACAAACACCTAGTTATTGCTGGGTTAAATTAGTTGAGTCTAACTATAAATGATTAAGTTTTAGTGTCTGATCTGGCATTAATATTGTGCCCATTATGTGTATTTGAAAAGTCTCCACCAAGTACTTCCTCCCCCTAGGCACTTTAAAATTTTGTCTGCACGTATGTAATCAGTACTTGACTTGGTAGTACTGAATGGCAGCTAATGAGTGGGGAATGAAGGCTGGAAACTTGACAAAAAATGAGTTACTAGTCACTAAGTTCAGATTTCACAAAGTGTGACTTGAGAGACCCGTATAGGAGGGGGCATTAAGTGTTTCAGTAGAATGTTTTTCTGTAAACTTGTGTGGTCTATTACAACGTAGTGTTTCTTGAGGGCTACGTTGACTTATTTGTGCAGTATTTTTACATTCACCAATCCAAGCAATAGTGTTATTTTTAGAAGCCACGTGGAGCTCTGAGTCCACTGCTGAATTTGGCTAGCAGGCAGTCCTTGACAATATGCATCGTTTCATCTGGGCTGCATCTGGGTAGTGAAGTCCCTGGTCACTTTCTAATGGTGATTTGTAGTTTCCTTGAAAAATAACCATGGGACATTGAATAAACTAGACCTAGTTGCTACCGGGCTATTTCCTTCCCCCTCTAATACACACCCACTCCCTTTCCCCTCAAAAATCTCAGAAGGGTACTTAAGCATATGGACAGGCAAAAGGATGACTTAAAGGAGCAGTAGCTACACTAAGGGCCAAGGTTGGGAGTGACCCAAAGTACATGTGTCCAGCTCCTGACATTTAAAGATTCTCTGTTGATTATATGTATTTCTTTAAGGAATATATGTTGTTGTGTGCCTGTGTTAAATGTCTGCCATAGTTTGCAGGTTTAGTAGAACAAAAATTTTTGTAAACTGACAGTCTGTATTTCTTCTCTGGATTCCCTCCCACCCCCAGGGTCCATATCTTTCTTGCAATGTGATGTCCAGAACTGGGCACGACACTTCAGTTGAGGTCTAATTAATGCAAAGTAGAACGAAAAAATTACTTCTTGAGGCTTGCTTACAACATTCCTGTTATTTGTCCCAGAATAATGTATTACGCTATAGACTTCCATTTAACTTGTGACCCACTATGACTTCCCCTTTCTCTTTCTAGGCAGTCATTTCCTATTCTGTGTCTGTGCAACTGATTGTTCCTGTCTAAGTGGAGAACTTTGTATTTGTCCTTATTGAACGTTGTTATATTTACTACAGACCATTTCTCCAGCTTGTTCAGATCACTTTTAATTTTAATTCTGTTCTCCAAAAGCACTTGCAGCCCTCCCAGTGTGGGATAGTCCATAAACTTTAAAAGCATACTCTCTGTAAAATTATCTAAATCACTGATGAAGATACTGAACCAAACAGATGCTTCCACTGGCTATTGGCAGGATGGCAACGTTTTAGCCATATGGTATTTGGAAGCCTTAGCTAATTTTAAAAATATGCGGGAATGTGTGACTGTGGGGTAATTACAGAGTGTTTGGTACGAAACTGAGCCAGAAGCCAGCAGATCATAGTGTCAAGTCCTGTATTTGAGGACTTGTGGCAATTTGCTTGTACGGCAAACTTGACCCTATCAGTAGCCAGACTCATTAGTTAGCTTTTCAACCATGCATGGCATGGCTAAGTGACTTGAAGCTGGGGAATTTAACATACCAGTCCACAGACTTGTTTTTCTGTTTTCGCATTTTTGGTGTGAGTTCACAATCAATGGATGGTTTGAAGGATTATCATTACATTCATTGGGATCAACTGAACATGTTACCTAAATTAATTTTGGTTGCTAGTTGAATTTTATGATCCAAAGTGAATGTAATTTAATTTCTTGCAATATGAAACATTAAAATTTCTTTTTAAAATAAACAAAACAAATCCTCAGTATTCATTTTATGAAGATAGTCAATATGGCCTTCTTTGTGATCAGTCATCACTACGTACCTTAGCAGCAGCCCCAAAAGCATCTCTCTCCCCAACCTCAGAATGAGATTTCTCAATGAGTCCTGTGGCACCTTAAAGACTAAACGATTTATTTCCACCCCACTTCATCAGATGCATAGAGTGGAAATTACAGCGGCAGGCATACATATACTAGCACATGAAAAGAAACAAGGTTACCTTATCAAGTAGAGGATTGGTGCTAACGAATAGGGTAGATGTGCCCTACTCCCAACAACTGATGAGGAGGTATGAATACCACGAGAGGGAAAATTGCTTTTGTAGTGAGCCAGACACTCCTTTTTCACCCCTACATTAATAATGTCAAGTTTGCAAATTAATTGCAGCTCTGCCGTTTCTCTTCTGAAGTCTGTTTTTGAAATTTTTTGTTGAAGGATGACCACTTCTAAATCTGGTACTAAGTATCCAGGGAGATTAAAGTGTTCTCCTACTTGTTTTTGTATTTTACCATTCTTGATGTCTGATTTGTGTCTGTTTATTCTTTTGCATAGAGACTGCCCAACTGGCCAGTGTATGTGGCAGAGGGGCGTTGTTGGCACATGGTGGCATAAATCACATTAGTAGATGTGCAGTTGACGTGGTTAGGTCCTATAATAGTATCCCTTGAGTAGATATGAGGGCAGAATTGTCATCAAAGTTTGTTGCAGAGATTGTTCTTGGGTTAGTTTCTGTCATGTGGAACACAGATGCTGGTGATTATTTACTTTAAGTTTGGGGTTGGTGATGGTTGTCTGTAAGCGAGGACTGGTTTGTCTCCGAAGGTCTATGACAGTAAGGAATCATTTTCCAGGATAGTTTGTAAATTTGTTGATATGCTGCAGAGATTTTAGCTGGGGTGGCCAGAGGTGTCCTGTTTTCTTTTTTGGGCCTGTCATGTAGTAGATGGTTTCTGAGTATTGATCTGGCTCTGTCAATCAGTTTCTTCACTTCCCCAGGTGGGTATTGTAGTTTTAGGAATGTTTGTTAAGGATCTTGTAAGTGTTTGTCTCTGTCTGAGAGAGTAGGACAAACGTGGTTGTATCTTAGGGCTTGGCTGTAGACTTCGGGTTTTTGTGATGTGTCCTGGATTTAAGTTGGAGGCATGTAGGTAAGGGTAGAGTTCAGTAGGTTTCTGGTATAGTTTGGTAGTTATTTGACCATCACTTATTTGAACTGTAGTGTCCAGGAAGTGGATCTCTTATCCATGGTCCATGCTGAGGTTGATAGTGGGATGGAAATTGTTGAAATCCCAGTAGAATTCCTCAGGGGCTTCCTTCCAGTGAATCCGTATGATGATGTCATTAGTGTAGGATAAGTAGAGAAGAAGCACTGGGGGCAAGAGGTGAGGAAGTGGTGTTCTAAATCAGCCATAGAAATGTTGGCATGTTGTTGGGCCATATGGGTATCCTTAGCAGTGCTGCTGACTTGTAGGTATAAGTTGCCTCCAAATTTGAAATGGTTGTGGATGAGTTCAAAGTCTCAGACTTCAGCCACCAGGTGTACTGTGGCAAAATAACACATCTACCTTCTGTAATACAGGCACTCCCAAAATAGCAGTCATATGTACTTCAGCAGTAGTGAAGACAAACATCTGTTCCATAACCACAAGTCCTACCTTTTTTTTTTGTCCCTGCCTCTCTTTCCACGCTGGACTGGGAAGAAGGTCGTGAGTGAGTGATTGTGTGAAAATTTTTATTTAGGGAACAGAAGTATGAAACAGGAGCAAACAAAATCACAAACAAAATCCTCATATGAGCTTGGAGGTTATCTACAGACATAGTCTTGCAAGCAGACCCTTTTCTGCAGAACTCTGCATGCGCTTTAGCTCTCGTAGTTTTGTAGAAAAAGTAGAAACAGCTTGAAAGCTGCTTCTATGTGTGCAGTATGGGGCAGATGATCCTATCAGAGAAACTAATTCTAATATGGTGAAATGGATGCATCCTTTGAGTAAACTATTCAATAATCCTTTTCAACTCATAGAATCGGAAGAGGACACTTATTCCATAGCTGTAAAGAGGTAATTTTTTTGCTATTTCTGTTCGGTTTATAAATTTACATATGAGTCCACTTAAAAGGAACTCCTGGCATAATAGCTTGTAGAAAATTCTGTTGTAGAACGTTCTTTTTCTACCTTCTGTGTATTTACAGTCAAAATGTGCAAAGATGTTAATAAAGAATTGCCTTTGACACTGTTGTTTTAATCTGCAGGGTGAAATGGGCTGCATGCAATAAGCTTTTGAGTAATTGCATAACTTTTGTGATTGGTAAACTATTTAAAACATACAATGAAAAGCTAACTTGTTACATATAAATAAAAAGGAGCTCTTAATACTGGGCAAAAATAAAGCAGTTGTATTATGCTTATCAAGTGCAGCACATATGCATCTTTGTTAGTAGAGTTCGGGAAAGTGGGTGGCCAAAATATTTGAATTATTCAGATTTAGGGAGCAGATAATAAGTCAGCTTTGATTTCAAAATGTGAAGTCTCAGAGGAGCATAGATTTAAAATTCCATAAATAACTTTGACAGAACCTTGTTACTAAAAAAAAAAAAAATCTTGTTCTTTTGTTTTACTTACATTTGTTCACTTTAGATAATAGAAAAAAATAGTCACTTTCACTATATTTATGGTCAGTTTCATTTCAGCATTTTTCTGCATTAGCATGCTGCTTCATTGCTTGAGTTGAAAACTTTTCAGGGAATATTTTTTGCCATTGAACTCAAGTGAAACATGGAAACATTTCTGTTCTTGTAGTTTTTGTTTTATAATCAGCTTTTTTAGAAATCCATTATTTTGGTGACCAGAGGGATATACTTTTTGTTCTGTATTCTTTAAATCTCTACAAAAATTACTGAATATTTTCTATAATTTAGTTAACCTGTTACAAGAATCAGTGATGTAGTATGATGCTTGTTGATATTGTGAGATTAATCCCCTACTTTAGCACAATTAGCAAAGCACAAAAGACCAACCTGTAAACTTCTTTTCCAAGATTAATAGTGTTTGACCGCAAGGGTTTGAGTTAAACAGGGACTGAATGTAACCATCAGTATGAAAAAAAAGTGTTGCTGGGCAATTGTCTCTTTTCCTTTGCCCTCAAATTTTTATAGTATTCTTTCTTGGTATTTTAAAAGTGTCGGTTTTTTTAAGAGGATGGGGTGGTGGAAATAAACTGACTTTCAATGTACAGGAAGTCCCCAGTTTACAAATGAGTTGTGTTCAAAAGTTTGTTGGTAAGTTGGTTGTTTGGAACTCATAATGCATTTTCTTCTTCGAGTGTCCCCGTGGGTGCTCCACAATAGGTGTCGGGCTCGCCCGGCGCCGCAGATCGGAAATCTTCCAGCAGTTTCTCCTGGATTGCGCATGCGCCAGCGCACGCCGCCCCCCCTGCGCACCCCCGGCCACGTGCACAATCCGGTCCCCGCCAGTTCCTTCTCAACCGCCATCGGCTGCAGATGGAATCTACTCGGGCTAAGGCCAGAGTCAGATTAAATAGTGGTTTTTTTCTACGTGTCATTTGTTGATTTTGGTTTTAAAAAAAAAAAAGAATATCAGCAAAAAAAAAAAAAAGAGATAGAGGAGAGAAGAGCGGACGTGAAGGCCATTTAGGCCGCCTGCTGCCCCGCAGGCCGGTGATCACTATTTGGGGTGGAAAGGCACGGATTAACTGCTAAGTACCCTATTAACAGTAAAGGACTCACCGCAATGGCCTCTTCAGGTTTTAAAAAGCGTGAGTCATGCCGTGAAGCTATGCCGGCCTCCGTGGGGCATAGCGAATGCATCCGATGCCTGGGGAGAATCGCAGGCTACCCAGAAGTGTTCTCACTGTGCTAAGCTCACAGCCAGGGCCAGGAAGGACAGAGCGATGAGGCGTAAAATGCTCTTGTTGATAAGGCTTTCCAGCCGGACTTGCCGGAGAAGCCTCACCCAGAAGGGCCCTCTGGGTTGCATAATAGAAGGGCAGTTTTCTCTGACCCCCTCGGTGCAGAAACGGAGGAAACTCTCCCTGGCTCGATCCTTGCCAGCGTTTGCAGCGAGCAGGACGAGCGGAACACACAGCCCCCAGCCGCATACTCAGGCAAGCGGCAGTGCACGTTGCAGAGGCTGAGCTTCTGGTTATACAACAGCCGGCATGCACGGCGCCTAGAGCGTCGGCGAGGCAAGCGCCGGACCCAGCGGCACCAATGGTGCAGGGGCGCCAGGCAAGGAGCCTGCAGGCACCGGAGGAGGATACCTGCGCGGCACCGCTGCTGACGGTGCCGAGCGCGGTGCTGACAGTGGGGCCGAGATCCCCAGCACGGAAGGGGGCGGTGCCAGCCCTGCAGGGGAGGGGCAAGGCAAAACCAAAAGCCCGGCACCGCAGTCCATCTCCGGACAGGGCTGTGTTGCTGTTAGCACCAAGCCCTCCCCCTGTGATACATATGCTGCACCGAAGGCCTCTCTCTCCACCGGCCCATCTGGAACCTCCTTCTCCATTCCTCCAACCAATGTCACCATGGCTTGGGCCACCTTCACCATTTCTGTGATTGGATCCCCTGGAGTACTATCACAAGCCAGTTTCACCTCTGTCTGTGTCGTCGCGGAGGTCTCGCTCTCCCAGACATCGGGGGTACACACCCCGTGAGTGGTCTAGGTCTTCATCCCTGGACCCTTGCCCATGCTGCCATGGTCATCCTTATCATGCTGGACACAGACACCACAGGCCCACACCCAGGGGCAGGTCCCCCCTGGCCGCTCAGTAACCCCGTGGGCACTCCTGATCGGGGATGGAAACACAGTTGTTTCAAGGGGGGTTAATTTTAGAATCCCAAGACTTTCCTTCACAATCCTCCAGCGAGCAAGTGTATCATCGACCGCAGGAGCCCGAGGGTTCGAGGGAGGTTTACCCTAGTGCTTCCTCCTCATCCTCCCCAGATGAGGCCATGACCCCTGGGGATCTCTCTCCCCCGGATGACCTTAAACAGTTTCAGGAGCTGTTTAAAAGGGTGGCTTTCACGCAAGACATTCAAATGGCAGAGGTGCAGGAGAAACATCACAAACTCCTGGAAAATTTGAGACCCCCGGCTTTGTCCAAAATTGCTATTCCGCTGGATGAAGCCATTCTGGAGTCAGCCATTAATATATGGCAGACTCCGGCCTCTGTTCCGCCGACGAACAAGAGAGCGGATAAGAAATACTTCGTCCCGGCAAAGGGCATGGAGTTCCTCTTCAGTCACCCACAACCAAATTCTTTGGTGGTCGAGTCGTCCCAGCAGAGGTCAAAGGCTTCTCAGTACAAATGGGGGGGATCGGACAAAGATGCTAAGAAGCTAGAGCTGTTTGGCAGGAAGGTATGCTCCTCTTCTACCCTGCTATTGAGAGTGGCAAATTATGGGCACACCTAGCAAACCATAATTTTGATAATTACTCCAGGCTTACTCCCCTCATGGATTCACTTCCGAAAGACAAAAAGCCGGTGTTAAAGGCGATTATTCAAGAGGGCTACGCAGCATCGCGGACGGGAGTCCAGATTGACCTGGACGTGGCGGACACGGCGGCACGTTCAACGGCTACAGCAGTGGTCATGCGTAGAGAATCCTGGCCCCAGACGTCGGGTATCCCGAGGGACCTACAGGCGAAGATCGTGGACCTTCCCTTTGATACATAAAAGCTGTTTGCAGACTCAACCGACTCGGTCCCTCACTCCAGTAAGGACTCGAGTGCTACACTTAGAACCTTGGGCATTTATACTCCCCCATACAGGGGGGAAAAATTTTATCCTCAGCAAAGACGCTACGCTTACAACCACAGCATGCTCAATATCAACGGGGCTACGGCCAAGGGCGCTATCAACAGCAGCAACGGTACAGAACTCCTAGGCGACGTTCTCAACAAAGCCGTACGCCCTCGGGTCAGGCCCAAAGGCAACAAGTTTGACAGGTATGTCGGGGGCTGCACTATCAATACTCTCGCTCGATGCCACACTCATCTCATGTTCCATCATCGCCTCAGACCGTTCCACTCCCAATGGCAAAAGATCACCACAGACAAATGGGTGCTGGAGATCATAGCCACGGGTTATGCGATCCCCTTCCAGTCGCTTCCACTGACGAAGCCTCCCACCAGGCCTCACCTCAGGGACACTGCCACGAGGCGAGGCTCAAGCAGAAGGTGAATCACCTTATGTTCATAGAGGAGGTGGAAAGAGTGCCGGAATAATTCCAGGGGAATGTTTTTATTCACGCTTCTTCCTACCAGAGAAGAAAACAGGAGACTGGAGGCCCATCTTAGATCTTCGGGGCCTTAACTGTTACTTGCGCAAGCAACATTTTCGGATGATGACAGTTGCCTTGATACTCACGGCACTGGACGATGGAGACTGGTTTGCAGACCTCGACTTACAAGATGCTTACTTTCATATAACAATCCACCCAGCACACAGACGCTTCCTCCACTTCACGGTCGGCCAGGAGCGCTTCCAGCACAGGGTTCTTCCATTCGGCCTCTCCTCGGCCTCCAGAGTCTTTACCAAAACCCTGGCAGTGGTGTCAGCCTACCTGCACAGACAGGGGGTGTTTATTTTTCCCATATCTGGGCGACTGCCTGCTAAAAGGGGCCTCTAAGGCAGAGGTCTCATGCATGATACGCGTCACAGTGGACACATTTTTCTTCGCTGGGCCTAGTCATCAACCTTGCAAAGTCAAAGTCCGAACCCACACAACATATAGAGTTCATAGGGACACGCATAAAATCTATCACAGCAAGGGTGTACCTACCCGACGCCCGCTTCCGCGCCATCAGTTCGCTGGTGCAAGTCATCACATATAGCCCCACGGTGCCGGTCTTAACGTGCTTACAGCTGCTGGGCCACATGGCGGCAGCGACGTTTGTGGTACAGAATGCCAGGTTGCACATGTGAAGGCTGCAGCATTGGCTGGCGAGCGTTTACAAACTAGCATCCCACACTGTCCACAGGGTGGTGTCGCCCACAACAGAGGTGCGCAGATCCCTGGCGTGGTGGGAAAACCCCGAGAATCTGCTAGTGGGGGGTGCCTTTTTCACCAACCACAAACTTCTATTTTTTCTTACTACCGACACCTCCCACATAGGATGGGGAGCACACATCGGCGACAAGGTAACGCAAGGGCTATGGTCCCCTGCGGAACAGACACTGCACATAGCCATGCTGGAGCTCAGAGCAGTGTTCAACGCCTGCAAACATTTCGAGATTACCTACATGGCAAAGTAGTCGGGATTCAATACCGACAATACCTCCACTATGTTTCACATCAATTGACAAGGAGGAGCACGATCCCGTGCCCTATGTGCAGAAGCAGTCCAGTTGTAGAATTGGTGTATCGCCAACAACATAACGTTGAAAGCCTCGTACTTGCCGGGCACTCACACCGTGAAAGCAGATCAGCTGAGCAGGCGCTTCGCAATCATGCACGAATGGCAGATCCGCTCCGATCTGCTACAGCGCATTTTTCGTACACGGGGGTTTCCCCAGATCGATCTGTTTGCCACAAGGTCTTGCACAAAGCCAGAAGGGAGAGAGCTCGCATGATACTCGTAGCCCCGCTTGGGATCGGCAGCAATGACTTCCCTTGCTTTTGCGCATGTCAGACCGCCCACCGCTCCCTCTACCGGTGGCGCCGGACTTACTCACGCAGGCTCAGGGGTCCTTAGTGCACCCGCACCCTCAGGGTCTGCACCTACAAACATGGCTAATCCATGGCTCAGCTCTTTAAAGAGCACGTGTATGGAGGGAGTACAACAAGTCCTGGAATGTAGCCGAAGGACCTCCACTAGGAGGACTTACAAGCAGAAATGGACTCGATTCACAGCCTGGTGTTCCGCCAAGCAGTTAGCTCCCCTTGACATTCCTATACCTGTAATACTAGAATACTTATTGGACCTCAAGAGAGGCGGGCTTTCTCTATCCTCGCTAAAGGTCCACCTCGCCGCTATATCAGCCTTTTGGCATAGAGAGGAAGGGCCCATGGTATTCGCCCACCCTATCGTTACCAGGTTCTTGAAGGGGCTGGTAAATCTGTACCCCCCTCGGAAACTGCTTCCACCATCGTGGAATTTGGACTTGGTGCTCAGCACGCTATCGAGTCCACCTTTTGAACCATTAGCCACAGTTCCCATACGTCTCCTTACGATAAAAAAAAAAAAAACCACCTTCCTCCTTGCAACTACATCAGCCCGCAGGGTGAGTGAGCTCGCGGCAGTGATGGCAATGCTGCACTGCACAGTATTCTCAAAGGAGGCGGTAACCTTAAGGCTGCACCCAGCCTTTGTTCCAAGTCTCTTCAGAGTCCAGTCTTAACGAGCCAATAGTCTTACCCTCGTTTTACCTGAAGCCTCACAGCTCCGGCAAGGAGGCACGCCTGCATCTCCTGGATGTGAGGAGGGCGTTGGCCTTCTACATAGACAGAACTAAGTCCTTCCAGAAAATGGACAGGCTCCTAGTCTCTCTCTCTCTCTCTCTCTCCCAGGTCAAAAGGAGAAGGTCTCTCTTCACAGAGGATCTCAAAGCACATTGTGTCCTGTATGAAAATGTGTTACGAGCTTCAAAATGCTCCTTTGCTGGCCCCGCCCAGGGCTCACTCCACCAGGGCGGTGGCGGCGTCAACAGCCTTCTTCAAGGGCATCGTGTTAAAAGACATCTGTAGAGCGGCGACCTGGTCATCTTACGACACCTTCACCGAGCATTATGCCCTACATCGGGTATTCGAAGAAGATACCCGTCTGTTGACAGCAGTCCTCTCGGGGGCAAGCTGCACATAAACCGATTACCCACCTCCTTACTTGGGTTACTGCTGGGTAGTCACCTATTGTGGAGCACCCACGGGGACACTTGAAGAGAAGTTACTCACCGTAGTAACGGTGGTTCTTCGAGATGTGTCCCCGTGGGTGCTCCACCACCCGCCCATCCTCCCCGCTTCGGATCTCTGTCTAGTGTTTTTCAGGAGCATCCGAGGTGGTTGGTCAAGGGACTGGCGGGGACCAGATTGCGCACACGGCCGGGGGCGTGCAGGGGGGCGGCGCGCGCCGGCGCACGTGCGATCCAGGAGAAACTGCTGGAAGATTTCCGATCTGCGGCGCCGGGCGAGCCCGACACCTATTGTGGAGCACCCACGGGGACACATCTCGAAGAACGACCGTTACTACGGTGAGTAACTTCTCTTTCCCATAGGAACAATGTTGTAATTTGGAGTGTAGGTCCTCATGCGAGCCCACAAAAGCCTACGTCACCTGGAAGGTAGGTGAATACTGTACATTTCCACTGAAAAATAGTAGACAATAGTACTGTTACAATACTAATAATTAAACAAAACAGAAAAGAACAAAATTGACTGTAATACTGGTACTTGTAGAAAGGGAGGTTTAATTAGAGGAGGATGAGGAGGTTGGCACTGGTTCTTTTGAGAAACCTTTCTTAAAAATGTTTCTAGGGAAGTTTGGACAGTTCTTTTTCTCAAGGTAAATTTCCTTGTAACATATAAGGACACCTTTGAGTGCTCTGGAGACTGAAGCAAATCTAGAGGAGTTGGGGGTCTTGCTCCTCAAACAGTGCCAGCCCCCCCCTGCCCCCCAAATCATTCTAAAGGTCTCAGACATTATTTTAGTTTTTAATCTTTTGGGCGGGGGTGTATCAGCGAAACTTGTGCAATGTTTTTTCTGCAACCTTTTGTGCCTCCAATAGCATGTGGTCTTTAAAGAGCCAGTTCAGTGACATTCTTCAGAGTCTCTCCTCAAACCACTTAAAATCATTAACAAACTGAGGGCAAAGATTTTTTTTTCCAAATTCCATTCATGCCAATCTGCATGACTTCATGCCAATGCTCCCCAGTGCTATTTACTGCAGCATAAATGTAGTAACTACTCCAGAACTCTTTGAAGGTAGAAGTTGCTTCTTCTCTAGCCCTACTTGTCTGGGCAAAGGTCATATGCATGTAGTAAGCCTTAAATTACCTTATAACTCTTTGGTCCATTGGCTGCAGCAAAGAGGTTGTATTTAGGGATAGAAACACAACCTTAGATTTCAGGATGACAATCTAGGGAAACTGGGTATCCTGGTGGATTGTATAACACAAGCCAAATTTTGAAGGGAATATAATTTTTGCACAATACAATTTACGTTTAGTCACACAGTGATGGAATAAACGGTCGTCAAAAAGTGACAGAGTTACCCAAGACTTGCGATTCAACTTCCACGCAATAGGCAGAGAAGCATTTGTTATACCCTTAGGCTATGTCCATAGTAGAGTTTGTTGACAAAACTCAGAGTGGCTACACTCAAAATGTGTTTTGTCAACAAACTGACAACAAAAAAGCCATGTAAATGCTCCAGGGGAGGCTCTTTTGTTTACAGAACTGATAGACAAATCAATCCACTTTTTGTGTAGATGTGATCTGTTGACAGAAATTTTGTCGGAATATCTTTTCCAACAGTAACTTCTTTCGACAGATCCTTCTAGTGTAGACGTAGCCCTCAATGCTTTAGGGTTTTCAGAATGGTAAACCAGGAGTGGCTTAAGCTTAAAATTCCCAGAAGCATTTCCTCCAGGCAGAAGAGTTAAGTGGTCTTTTTGCAGGTTTTTTCCTTCCTTGGAGAGGTAGGTTTTGTCAGGCATCTTTTTCCAGAACAGTCTGGTCTCACCAAGTTAAGCAGTTGTCAAGCACTCTAGTTTCTCTCCTTAATTACAGCAACAAATGTCTCAAGGGAGGGCAGTGGCTGCTTTTTCATCAGCATTAGCAGTTTCCCTACTCACCTAAATATTATGTACGTTACCCCAGCTTCAAACCTGTTCAGCTAGCCACAGCTTGCCACAGATAGTTGTGCATCCCTAGCCCTTTCACCTAATTTCTTCTTCAAGTCTTCATAAATACTGGGCCTTCTCTTGAATTTACGTGAGGCTAGCAGGCACTTTATGCTAATGGTAGGTTTCAAGCCACAAAATCAAGACATTTTTCCATGTCAGAAATTATGCCACCTTTTTTGTTAGAGTTGAATGCAAGGGTGTAGATCCTTCACGTGTTCTAAACGTCTGGCTTTGGCTTCGATGATCATGGCAATCATGGAATGATTTAAACCAAGCGCATACCTGATCTGTGACAGTGTTTCTCATTTGTCTGAATGCTTTATTATGTCCGACTAGCAAATTGACCCAGCATTGCTCAGGTTTTTAAGTGAAGTAAGGCTTTTTTTCTGTTTGGAAAATAAAAGGAAAGTATGTATGGCAAATGCAAATTATTGTAATTTTAGAAAATGAAGGAAAAAGGTTTGATTCAAAGATTACATAGAGCTTGTTGGTAGACACTTGCAGTTTGTTTTTAGAGTAAATAGAGGGGGTAGGTGCGTGTCAGTAAGAGGAGGATGGCGTAGGAGTGAGCTGTGAGAGTTGTGGGGGCCAGGGCAGGTGGTGGAGGGTGCTGTGGTGAGGACTCAGAGCACAGCATTTTTTGTGAGTTGAGGGATCTGGGTTGGAGATGTAGATGTCAGAGCAGGGGTTCTGGTGCGGGGGCATCTTAGGGCAGGGTGGAGTGTGGTAGAATGAGAGGTTTTTTTGGGATGTGGGAGCTGGGCCTGGGCTCATGGTGATTTTCTTGACCCCCATCATGAGCTTGATGGGAAGCAGGGCTGAGGTTTGTGGCTGCAGCATCTCACTGGGGGCTGTGGGGGAGTTGTGGGGTCCAGCAGGGCTCCCTGTGTGGTATTGTGGCTGAGCAGCAGGGGTGGGGGTTGGGTTGAGGAGCACTTAGCTGTCCCAGCAGGATGGAGAGTCATGTCTCCACATGGCCACTTTTTTTTTTTTTTTTTTTTTTTTTGCTGTAGCTTCCTTCTGTGGTCACTCTGCAGTATGGCTGTTCCTTGTGCTCTCTGCCCCCAGTGGTGAGTCTGAAGTATATGATCCCACCTGTTGGTGCCCCTTCCTTTCCATGTTCTGGGAAATCCTGGGATTTCAGGTATTTCCCGATATCCCTGACTTTGGTTTGAGTTAGGGTAAGAGGAAGCTGCATACCAATTTTTTTTCATAATAGCTCTTATGGTATAAGAGGAGTTCTTGACCAAACATAGCACAGACAGATGCACTCTAAATTAAGTAGTAGATTTCACTTCAAAACTTCTTTCCTTTTCCTCGGTACACGTGTATCACTACCACTACTTCTCCGTTTATCAGCAATGATTAGGGTGATTTTTTTGGCTTAAAATGGAAGGAATACACACTCATTGGGAAGGCAGCAAGCAAGCAACTGAATAGCTTGTGTACCCGTAGGGCCACCCCCATTTCCCAGCTGCTCTTACAGTCTCCCCACAGCCATGTCTACTGCCCCTCCCCCTGTGGGATCTGCAGTGGCTCTTGCAATCCCTTGGCTGCCCCATTACCTGCACGTTGCTCCCAGCCCCCACTCACCAGGAGGGGGTGAGTGGCATGGGAGCAAGCCGGAGGGCTCAGGCAGAGCAGTGGGTGTCCACGCACCTGGCAGTTTGAAGGGAAGACCAGTTTCTCTCTAAGTTCTGCTTCTCTCCACCTGGCTTCCCCCTTCACAGCTGACAGGAGAGGAGCAATGCCCTGAATAACAAAGCACACCTGCTGTGCCTCCGGAGGCTTCTGGTCCTCTCTTCTGCTGCTTTCCAACTTCTGCTTCACCAGCCTGCTCACCTGAAGTGAGCTTTGTTGGTATGTGCAAAAGTTCACAGGTCACAGAATGCCTGTACTTTCAAATACAGATATTTGCAGTGGTGAAACATGGAATGCCGCGTTTAAGCTGCCCTCCAAACGAAAGAATCCAACTTTCCAGTGCCAAAGTTCTTGACAGGGGTGTTTGTTTCACGATAAAACTAATCACATGACTCCAGTTGTGTGGCTCCCTCATTGCTCCCCCCATCTTCTTCTGACTAGTGTTACCATTACCAAATTGGAAGGAATAAAAACCATTTTATATCACTTGGCAATGCACCTTTGTGTTTTTACTGGGGAGGGGAATTAGGAAGGATACTAAAATTGCTGTGCACTAGACCTTTGAGCAAGTATTTTTCATAAAGATGTGAAACTGTTTTAAAAATGTAAGTGTCCAAAATCATCTCTGAGGCAATTTTAAACCAGCGTGACTCGATTTCTTCCTTGAGTGGCCTGTGCACATTCCCACTCATGGAATACATTAGCAGTGCAGCT
Source organism: Carettochelys insculpta (assembly GCF_033958435.1). NCBI lineage: Eukaryota > Metazoa > Chordata > Testudines > Carettochelyidae > Carettochelys > Carettochelys insculpta. The sequence goes on from NC_134139.1 coordinate 98,282,445, forward strand.
CTGCTGGTGGCCATTGGGGTGCCACCCTACTGTTTTATCCTTGCTGTTCCTCAGTTGTCTGATGGACAAGATTGTAAAAAGCATGATGACACTCAAAAGTACTGCATTACTTTACAGCTTTGGCAGCAGATTGATTAGGAACCTCAGTGCTTTAGGTGGATTTCTTAGTTAGAATTAATATTAGTAATTTTAGGTTATTTGTTTTCTTTATTAATTTTTACCCCTTGCTTCAGGTGTACTTTTCCTATGGTGGATTTAGAGGGGAAGAGGCAAGCACTTCATAGGACCGCCTCTTGTCCTGCTGCGTTCTCCATCTTTAAGTATTCCGTGTTTGTTTTTCTTTTACTCTGACTGGCTTTATTTTTTGTAAAGTGTAATACTTACATGTGCTTATAGTTTGTGTTACACTTGCATACATTATCAACCAAGATTTAGTTATTTATTGCTAAACTTTAAAAAAATATCTAATTAAAAATTAAATGTATTTTCTCTCCTTTCTCTTCTTTTCCCTTGCCCAGAGCTGGACTTGCAGTAATGGAGGAACATCAGCAGCATTTACACTGTGTCAATTGTGTCAGTCGGCGTTGCATGACCAGACCAGAGACTGGAATTTCCTGTGACTTGATTGGCTGCCCGCTGGTTTGTGGTGCAGTCTTTCATACATGCAAAGCTGAGGAGCATCGCATTTTGTGTCCATTTGAAAGAGTGCTTTGTTTGAATAGTGGCTTTGGATGTCCCTTTAGTGTAGCCAGAAACAAAATGGCGGAGCATCTAGAAGTTTGTCCTGCAAGTGTGGTGTGCTGCACTATGGAATGGAATAGATGGCCAGTCAGTTATGCAGACCGGAAATCTTATGAAAATCTAAGTAAAGATGTTGACGAAGTAGAGCAATTAGACATGGCTTTAGCCCTTCAAGACCAGAGCATGCTATTAGAATCCCTCAAAGTAGCAACTATGATGTCAAAAGCAGCTGATCAGATATCAGAACAGAGAGAGCAGACTTCTGTTACATCAAGTGCTCCTGACGCAAGGCTTCCAAACGGATTGATATCTGCAGATGAAGATTCTTACAGTGCGCTTTATCAAGCTACTGTAGAAACTACTAAGAGTTTAGCTGCTGCATTAGATATACTGAACACTGCTACAAGAGACATAAGCATGTTAAGTTCAAGACTACGTGTTTCACCATATGAGATGAATGAAGGTTTTCAGATTCAAGAGCAAACTGCTAATGGATGTATCCAGAGTAAAAGTGCGAATCATGATTATCCAGATGAAGATAATATGGGAGCAGTTGGTGGAATTGCCCTTGATGTCTTGAGCCAAAATTCACAGTCTGAACAAAATGGTTCAAGTGATTTTTGTTATGATATAATGCAAAAACATGAACTGAATGTGAACCTTGATAATTTTCCTGCTCTGTGTAATGGTTTTCATGCAGAAAATATAGATACAGAGGCATTGGACCAGACTGAAGATCTAGATGTTTGTGATTCAAAACCATCTAGTGTAGTAAATGGTGAATGTATTGCATCTCCAGATGATGGAGCATTGAAATCGTGCAACTCCTTTCCTGTAGCAGCACAACAACTTAAAGAAGTAATAACACCCCATAGTTTGTTTAATGGCACTGTTAGTCATATAAAATTGCCACATGGCTCCAGGGGAGAGGAAGTGTTAGAGAGGCAACTGGAACAAGAAAGATTGAGAAATGTAGATGTGTTTTCTCTAATTCATCATCGATCATACAATTTTCTTGTTAACCACTGTTGGTCTACAGCAAAGGAAGACAAAGCTGTTGATACATCAGATTTGGAGATAACCGAAGATCCTATGGGTCTTCAGGGGATAGATCTAATCACAGCAGCTTTGCTATTTTGTCTAGGAGATTCTCCAGGAGGTAGGGGGATATCAGATAGTCGCATTGTTGATGGATATCATATTGATTTTGGGACACAAACGTTTTCTCTCCCATCTGCAATATTGGCCACAAATACAATGGTAGGCGAAATAGCTTCAGCTTCAGCATGTGATCATGCCAACCCACAACTCTCAAATCCAAGTCCTTTTCAGACCCTTGGTTTGGACTTGGTATTGGAATGTGTGGCTAGATACCAAACAAAACAGCGTTCAATGTTTACATTTGTTTGTGGACAATTGTTTAGGCGAAATGAATTTTCTTCACATTTTAAGAATGTGCATGGTGACATTCATGCTGGCCTCAATGGCTGGATGGAACAGAGGTGTCCCTTGGCATATTATGGATGTACATATTCTCAACGTAGGTTTTGTCCTTCAACACAAGGGGCAAAGATTATTCACGACCGTCATTTGAGGTCATTTGGAGTTCAGCCTTGTATATCTACAGTGTTAGTAGAACCAGCTAAAAGCTGCCTCATTGGTCCATGTAGTGACCATCTGAGTAGTCTTCCTTTTGAGGTTCTACAGCATATTGCTGGCTTTTTAGATGGTTTTAGTTTGTGTCAGCTTTCAAGAGTGTCACGATTAATGAGAGATGTATGTGGAAGCTTGCTTCAAGCACGTGGAATGGTCATACTGCTTTGGGAAAAGAGAAAGTACGCAGATGGACGTTCTTCATGGCAAATAAAAGAAAAGGTAAGTTATCTTCCTTCCCATCCCTAAGAAACAAAGTTATGGGACATATCTGCTTTTGTCTTGAGGATGGCTTTCTTTTCCCTAGTCACTCCCCACAAGTAATATCTGTTTAGGTTAATTGACATCCTGGTGTTTTTTTGAAAAATACAATCTTCCCTGGACGCCAGTGCTATTTTGCTAGCCAGATTGGAATAAAATGTTAGTGTAAGCAGTTTGATTGTTGCCTTCCGAGCACGGTTCAGGGGGATGGGATTTGAGAACTCCTGTCCATAGTTTCTATCATTGTAATATGTAAAGTACTGGTTTTGTAATAATGGGAAACACTGAAATATGGAAGCAGATTTCTGATTTGGAGATGAATAAGTTCAATACTAATATCTGAAAGCGGGGATTTAGTCTAGTTTTAAATAATGACCATAGGAAACGAGAACATACAATTCTAAGTTTGATGCAGGTGTTTATCACCTCTCCTGCCATGGTATTGAATTCCTTCATCAAGTAAATAAATAATTTTTAAACATTCAAGTGACCTGAAAAATCAGACACCAAGTTACACATTACATGAAGAACTGAGTTACCTGCAGCTCTCTTTTCTTCAGTTGAATTTGCAGATACACAGCATGACTGGCAACTAGAACCCTACTTTTCTAACTACAACCACATTGATGTAAAACCACTAAGTGTTTTTGCCTGACATGTAATTTCCAGATCTCATACGCTCAGTTTAAAATGATTCTCTTCCCCACCTCCACTCCTGCCCCAAACTTCCATCCTGTAAAGTAAACTTGGAATCTGAAAGTAAAGCTGGATGTTACTGCCAGGAATTTAGTAAACAGTACAAGCTGGTAATGTTGATCGAGATGTAATTAATGGTGGACCCAGCTTACTTGCAAAATGAAGTGTTCTGTGTAGTACTAATTTGATTCTCTGTTTATTAAAAACCAGTTTGATGTTAAGCATGTACTTGTTTTCCAGGTGTGGCGATTCAGTACAGCTTTTTGTACTGTGAATGAGTGGAAGTTTGCTGACATCATAAGCATGGCTGACCACTTGAAGAAATGCAATTATAATGCTGTAGAGAGAAGGGAGGAGGCTGTCCCGCTGCCATGTATGTGTGTAACACGAGAACTGACTAAAGAAGGACGTTCGCTCCGTTCTGTCTTAAAACCTGTACTTTAAATGCTGTCCTCCCACTTGCACATACTCAAGCACCTGATATAACCTCTGTGTAATATTACATGACACTTTATTAATGTACTAAAGATAATTTCTAGGTAAATCTACTCTGTCACTATGTATATAATGTTTTGGAGTGACATTTATTTTTTATAATACTGTTTAGTTGAAAGTATTGAAAGTTGCCTTAATGTTTGAAAAATTTGGAACTTGCTGGACAGGGTAGTTTTATCTAACTTATGTGATTTTTTTTTTTTTAATCTCTAATGTACATTTTTGCTGATTCACTGGTGCCCATATTTTTTGCTGAATTAATAACATTTCAGAAATGGACTTTTAAAGATATGCACATTCAAATAGGATACTTTGCGTTGTAATGAGACAAGATCCTGATCAAACATATTTTGTGTGTTTGGCCTTATTACAAATTACTAAACATTCAGAAAAAAGAACGCTGTTCAGAACTTTGTAGTAGATGTCTCAAACCTTTGACTTTTTAAGCACATGTGTGCGAGTTTCTTAATTTAATCAGTGTTGTAGTACTCATCCTAGATAGTATACAGAGAAATAGGATATGCATTGTTAAAAATATGTAGCAGTGATCTAAGTGAACTCTGATTTATGGCAGATGAATTTTAGCACAACTTTCTTTTGAAGTGGCAGCAACGGTTACTTTTCTTGTGAACTACCAATTACTTCACATTTGGGAGCAAAACTCTTGAAGTTAAAACCATGTACTATTAGCCCTTAAGTTGGCAGTTGTTAAAAATCACTTTTTTTAAAAATCCTATTCCCCAATTGTATAGTTACGGAAGAAAATGTTTGAATAAAATCTTCTTTGTTTTTGGTCACAAATTGGAATATGAGATGTACAACTATGGATTTAGAATGCAGCTAACAAAAGGGCTTAACTTGTTTTATGGTATTGTAACATATTCTATTGTGTTTTTGTTAATTTGCTACACTGGTTGAGGGCATTTAATTGCCTAAGTGTATCAAAATGTATCATCTTCATAAGATGAGACAGTTTCCATTAGTTGCATAAAGCATATCCAGAATGTTTTGTTCAGCCACATGTTTGATTAAATGAACAACTCCAAATTGTTTCCACCACCTCCTGTCATGTGGAAACTTGCACAACATTTTGTGAATAGAAAGTATGTGCTTTGATAAATGCCCTGATAATAACAAAAGTACAATAGCTTAATTCAAAATGACGTTCAGACTTCTGTGTTGATGACCATTGACTGTTGCACGTGGTGACTATGCCACACACTAAACAGAAACAGACCAGCTTTTGGAACAATGAAATATATGTATCTCAATTTTGGGTAAAACTCATTCTTAAGGAGAGGATGTTACAGAAATGGCTACATTTTAAAGCTTTTAACTTCTATAAGAGACACTTGTTTATGGCTAGCAAGGCTACAGTTCACAGTTACGGCATCTCTATATTGTCCATTCTGGGTCCAATCCAGCTACACAGTCCTTGATTTTTTTTTTTCTATTCAGAATGCTAAAGATGCTGCACAAAGAAACCAAACCCAGTGCCATATGACAAAACTATTGAAGAGCTCAAGCAAAATGAACTCTTTATCCTGTTCTCTAGAATATCTGAATCTTGGGATCATGTGCCTTCTTTTCACGCTTCTTTCTCCTGCCGTGGATGTGGACAAATGAAGGGGCAGAACCCTTTGCAAAATGTTCAGCCATTCTTGATAACTCTCCATGCATATGCATAGTGGTGGCTGAAGGGAACATGGGTGGTATACTAAAGTGGACATACACATTGGGTTTTAGCTGGAGGTAAAAGGATCCCTCTAGTGTTTACTCCTGAAACCAAGAGAGAGAGAAACCTCCTGGACAGTTTTCTTTTAGCACTGTATCTCTTAGCTGTAAAGGACGCTTGCTGCTTTTTCCTGACTTCCACAAGTCTTACTGGAAGAACTCAGACTGTTCAGATGGCATCTTTAAAGCTGCCCTTCCTACCCGGTCTCGAGATAATATATTCACTTAGCCAAGGACAACTATGACTTTGGTACTTGTTTTAGAAGACAGGATTTGTGTAATTAAAACATCTGGGCTGGTCAGAGGTGTTTTTCCTAGATAGAAGAGGGTGCTTTAAGAACTTTTGTTGACGGACTCTAGTCTGTAGCTCAGTGCAAATATGCAGCTGAAGTAAAATCAGTTATGCTGCGTTATTAAAACAGTCATTTTAAATACTAGATGTTTTCATCTTGACAGATAACACTACATTTTCAATACATGCACTTTTGTTCTCAAATGCTAGATACTGACTTTTTGTTAAATGTTTCTATTTTTATGAAAATACAGAGATTAAAATATGAATGCCATAAACAAAATTTCTGCTTATAAATTGTTTCAGATGCAGGAATACAATACATAATTAGAATAACAGCATTTTTTTACACTGCTATGCAGTCTGTAAAACATCAGTGATATGTAAGCAGTCTATCAGAACTTGGCTGTTTTTGTTCATATTTGTCCTAGGACTTTAAAAATATTGTATGTCTCATTTTCCTCAAATTGTGATCCCCGGTCCCACTGCAAATTCCCTTACAGCATATGTACACAGCTATTGCATTCTTTGTCTTTTACTTGATGCCTCATTACTACCTTTTTAAAATGTTATGTGTTCAATAATTATGCAATTTTTTTGCAATGTCTGTTAAAATTCTAATAAAATAAATTCGGCTTTTCCCTTTATTTGATATGAATTTACCTTATTTTTTTAAAACTTTTGAGTGTTCCTTTGGATATTTAAATATGGCAATCAATGGCTGGCTATTGGATTACAGTTTAGGAGTATTTTTAAAATCACATCAACTCGTGGGAATTGCAGTGTCAGATCAGGCTTATCTTCCCATTTTCATAAATCTATAAATGCTGTTCATCTCTAAGGCAAAACCCTTTATTCTCTTAAATGTAAATTCCCTCTCCATATGTTGATTTCCACGTAGTAAAACAATGATCACTTTGATGCTTTGATTTTTTTGAAGGCAGCAGATGGTGTTATGGAGTGTTTCCTCCATAGGTACTAGATTATTCAAAAGCTGCTGTCACTTACATTTATGACTCTCAAAAAGCTCCATCTAGAAGTAGTAATAAGGAAAATTAAACTGACAAAAAAGGTTATTTTATTGGTTGTAATGCTCCCCATGGCCACAATGAACACTGTTCAATGTCTATTCTGTTGGGTCTATGACTGAACTTTTTGGGCGTATGGAGAAGGCAGTTGCTTGAAATAATTGGCTACAGTGCAGAGCAACAAGGATGTGAGAAAAAAACAAAGTTAGAGCAGGGTAGGCTTTATACTAGGAATGCAAGGGAAAATATAAAAAGAACCACTGGAGCAGTTTAACCTAGGCCAAAGGACAGACCCATTTTTCTATTCTTCTCTGCCCTTCTTCGCAGTAAGTGCAAGAAACCTGCAGAATGATTTCTGCAAGAGGCTTTTGCAAAGGGTATTTTTAGAATTTTTTTCTCTGTATTTAGGGTAAATATAAGACATAAAGGTAGGAATATATCTGCCCACCTGTCTGGCCTGTGTCCTGGAGCTGATGTCTCAATCCAAATTTCTAACCACAGGCCGACCCAAAAAAGGGTAGTTATCTTGGGGGAGCATCAGTACGTGCTGAAAAACAGAATGCCCTCATAGGCAAAAGCCATGCTGTTGACTCAAAACAGACAGAGGTCACTAGGTGGTATTTCAGGGTACTCATTTGTCTCTTCTCGGAATTTACGCACAAGGCCGAGACATTACACCTCGTGCATGTTCAGGATGACACTTCAAATTAATTCCACTAATATCTCCATCCCTTGAGGTTTTTAAGTCCCAGCTTGACAAGGTCCTGGCTGGGATGACTTAGTGGGGGTTAATCCTGCTTGAAGCAGGGGGCTGGACTAGATGACCTCCTGAGGTCCCTTCCAGCCCTATGATTCTGTGCATCCGTAAATTGCTAGGGTAAGGATGCCTAATTTAATATTGGGCGGTTGAGTCAAAGTGGTGTAAAAGAGCCTATAATACCCTATGGTAAATGGTGAGAGATCACTCCCAGGCCATGGAACTCTCTTCAAAGGGTTTTCTAAAAATTCTGATAGCTTTAATCTCTATCTTGATCTCTGGTAAGAGTTTTTCTAATCTCTAAAGATATCCCTCTACTGCTACCATTATTACTTTTATTATTACTGATGATACGCATATCATCTGACCTCCCCTCACTGTCTGGAGCGGAATGGGTCTCAAGTCCTTGGATTCTCTGGAGGTAGTGAATATGGTATTTTACTAAAGCATAGAGCAAAATACAAATATTAAGTGTAGTCAGGCACATATGCTGTGTAGTCAATCAGAGCAATATAGTTTGCAATCAAATATCTCTCTTACTTAATACCATTCAGTTTGTATTTGAATATTAATTCAAACCAATGTGCTGCTAAAACTAAAGAAAGCTGCTGAATATTACATGTGTGGTCATGAGTTCTGAGAACTACCTCAAGTCCAGGAGCTTATCTAGTGCTGGGATTGGAAGTAGCCAGAGTGCAGGTACAGACCTTTGATCTCTAAATCAGATTGAAACAAAAAGCAGTCAAGTAGCACTTTAAAGACTAGCAAAATAATTCATTAGGTGAGCTTTCGTGGGACAGACCCACGAAAGCTCACCTAATAAATTATTTTGCTAGTCCTTAAAGTGCTACTTGACTGCTTTTTGTTTTGATAGTATATAGACTAGCACAGCTCCCTCTCTGTTACTAAAGCAGATTGGTGAGCCTTTATCTAAATTAGTAATTCCATCTGAATACCCTTAAAGCCCCACTTAACAAGGTGAAAGACCTGTCACCATTTGAAAGAACTGGTCTGAGTTCTCTGGAGCAGCTAATGGAGGCAGAGAGCAATGAGAGTGCTGATAAGCAGTCTAGCTGCAGGATGAGACCCTTCCCAATTCAGTTATTGTTTGTGAGAATGCAGTGAATTTATAGAGAAACAGTGTCATGATAGACCCATAGCTCTCTTTGGTGTGAGGGAGCTGTGCTGCTGGATCCATCCTTCAGCTCGCTTTTACATATTTGACCCCCAGATTTGAAAATTTTGATGGCTGTTCAACAAAATATGCAGCTAACCTGTTTTCTACGTCTATATTTCAACAGTCGTCTCTCATTGAGAGTTCTTACTTTGCATTCAGAGATGCATGACCAATGCACATGCATTGTCATGACTGTGGTTAGCCAGAAATGTCTATATTATTTTGATATGAATAATCTGTCCATCAAAGTAGACTCATAGCTCTGCTGGCTGGTCTTAGTTCTAAAGACTTGCAGGTTTACATGTTTAGGTTATATTATGCACACAGTAAATTTTTTTGACACAGACAAGTAAAATGTTAATGATCTAACCATACAGCTAAAGAAATCTGCGAGCAGAGAGAGTATTTTGTACAGCGTGGAAAAACAATTCTGCTTTTATGTGAAAGCAGGCTTCTACAAAATGACATCTGAAGGACTTAGGTTAAATATAGTAGTGCATTTTGATCTGTTCCAGCAGATGCCATTTTGGGCATAAGGGTAAACATACTACTAGTCATATGGACGGAACAACATCCTGCTCTTATGTAAGAAGCATGCATGTGCAGATTCTTATTTGGAATTGTGGAGCTAACTGATTATGGGAGGTGGTTCTGCTATTGCACAAAAGTAGCAGTCAGCTCTGCTAAATGTGCATTGGATTCCACATGTCTGTGATTCAGAAAGGAAGTTCCAAGATGGACATCATAATCACTTTCTCATGCTTTTAATCTTCAAAGTATTTTTAAAAATAATCCATGTAGAAAAAGCAGCTTAAATTATTATATTTAAAATCACTGAAAGAGAGATCTTCAGACCGCGTTATGACTTCATCTTGGCAGCCTTGCCACGTGCTAATCTGTGGGTTTGAACAAACACTTGAGACAAAACTTTCAAAAAAGGGATATGTAAGGAATCTCCTTTTCCTTTTGTTTAAGCAGCCAAACAGATGTGATTAAGGCATGGTCTTTTTTGAGACCATATGTATAAAATGTCCTAAAAACAATCCCCAAGTCTCAAAAAGTTAGGAGATGTTAGATTAGCATTTAGTTCTAAAGTGGTTTTCTCAGCCTTAGCATTCATCCTAGTTGCCAGAGTGAATATTATTCTCTAAATGAGCAATATAACTGCGTGAAATGCAGTATGTATGGTTACATAAAATAACTATAGAAAAAAACTGAAAATCTTAATTTTGTTGAAAAAAATTGCTACTACGAGCCTCACCTGAGATGAGCAGAACTTTCGTTTTTCATAGATTTTTTTTTTTCTGAGATAACCTGCTAATAAGAAAACTTTGTTCCAGGAGATATTTATTTTTGTCCATCCCCTGGAATTTTAAATAAGGCCCAAATTTGCAACTCTTACACAGCTGAGTGAAGTAGTAACCCAAGCAGTCCCACTGACTACAGCAAGAAATATTTGCTTGTCAGTCTGAGTGATAGCTGTCCAATGGAATCCAGGGAGTGTAGAAGTGCTGATAGTACTGAAATGTCATTTCTATAGTTCTTTCTTGTAGAGGACATTGTATTCTGCTACATTTGCAGCAGTATCTAGTCACTTGAGACCAAAGATGATGGGGAACAGTGAGATAAATGAGTCTTGTATGCTTGTGATTCATAGGCTTTGAAGAGGTCTGTTGAATCTCCAAAATTAAGCGAGCAATAATGTTAAGGGTTCGTCTACACTAGCCCCCTTCTTTGAAGAAGGCATGTAAATGAGCTGAGGCAGTGAATAGCAATGAGGTGCTGTACTGAATATGCAGCACTTCATTGGCATAATTCTCACCACACAGACTTCGAAGTTGCTAACTTTGAAGCACTGGCAAGCAGTGTAGCTGTTGGCACTTTGAAATTCCCTTACTCCAAAAACATTTGGGAGTAAGAGAACTTCAAAGTTGCACGGGTACTTGGAAGTGCCTGGAGCTAGACTGCTTGCAGGTGCTTCAAAGTTAGAAACTTCGAAGTTTGTGTGCTGAGAATTATGCTAATGAGGTGCTACATATGCAGAGCAGTACCTCATTGCTATTCACTGCTTCAGCTCGTTTGCATGCCCCCTTTGAAGGAGGGGCCTAGTGTAGACGAGCCCTACATGTAGAGCATCTGCAAGTTTCTCAGCTGCTGTAAATCATAAAGGCCATGTCTACACTTACAGAAAACTTCAAAATCGCCATGCTAATGGCCAAATCACAGAATACTAATGAGACACTGAAATGAATATTCAGCACCTCATTAGCATTCCATGTTCACTTTCCCACGGCTCGTCTAGTTGGGGGTCTTTTGGCAAAGGACACCCATGTAGACGAGTTGTGGGCGAGCGAACTGTGGCACTTTTGAAGTGCTGCGGCTGGCGGCATGCTAATGAGGTGCTGAATATTCATTTCAGCGCCTCATTAGTATTCTTCGATTTGGCCATTAACATGGCTGTTTTGAAGTTTTTTTGTAAGTGTAGACACGACCAAAGTGATAGTAGCTCAGAATCGCATCTATGCCATCTCTAATTTTCAGTTGAAAATAGAATAAAAATCCTATATAGTTCAGAGTCAATGCCTGTGTTGTTGCTGGATCTCCTGGCATTTCTTTGGGACAGTTTGCTAAAATAGTTTAATTATAGGGTACAGATAATCGTATGTGGGGTTGTTAGGCATAAACTTGATGGGTCTGTAATTACTGTGCAGCATTTTTAGAGACCTAGCAATAGACTTCAAGTAAAATTTTGAACTTCCTTTCCATAGCAGAATCCATAAAAAAATCAAAGTGGCATGGTATTTATTTATTTTAGTGTGCATCTGAATATGGCATTTCTGGTAACTATTTGGATAAAAGAATCAGGAATTACAGGTTCTATTTTTCATGAAATATGTTGTCTACTGCTAGTTTACAATTTTCCACAGCGGTTAACCATTAGTGGGGCAAGATTGTTCCTCAGTCTATTGCTCTAGAACTGCCCCTCTTCTCCTGGCCAATTCTCCTGTCCGAGTAGATTGCTCTTTTTAGGTGAAAGTAGTACCTATTTCTATCCAGGGCTTCACTACCGAATCCTTAATCTCTTCCCTGATTCATCCTTGGAATTTGTTACTGAATGATTTTTGTTCCAATACAGAAACGAACAGGATGAACATCAGAAGCTCCACATCATGCAAGGATTCCCCAAGCCAAGGCTAATCTCAGCTCCCGGATAGTGGTAATTTGAGGAGGACATAGCATAGGCCAGGATATAGCCTGCAATGTCAAACTGATCAGCTGTTTATGGCTTCCCCTCACGTGCTCAGCCATTTTTGTTTCCATCTGCTGGCACTAGACCCTGGCTTGTTATTCTCCTTACTCTGTTGTCCGTCTATCTGGGCTAGATTGTGATCTCGTAGTATAAACCAGGAGTCATTTGCTGGGAAAAGTGATCATTTTCCAAAATACTGTTTCATAAGCCAACAATGATCTTTAAAGAATCATAGAATCATAGGGCTGGAAGGGACCTTAGGAGGTCATCTGGTCCAGCCCCCTGCCTAAAGCAGGATCAGCCCTAACTAAATCAACCCAGCCAGGACTTTGTCACGGCAGGACTTAACCTCTTGGGATGGACATTCCATCAACTGTCTAGGTAATACATTCTAGTGCTTCACCACCCTCCTGGTCAAATAGTTTTTCCTAATATCCAACGTACATCTTTCCCTCTGTAACTTCAGACCATTGCTCTTTATTCTGCCATCCGTCACTACTGAGAACAGCCTCTCTCCATTCTCTTTAGAGTCCTGCTTCTGGAAGCTGACATCTGCTATCAAATTGCCCCTCACTCTTCTCTTCTGCAAACTAAATAACCTCAAATCCCTCATCCTCTCCTCATAGGTCATGTGCTCCAACCCCCTAATCAATTTCATTGCCCTCCACTGAACCCACTTCAGTGCATCCACATCCTTTCTATACTACAGGGGCCCAGAACTGGACACAATACTCCAGATGTGGCCTCACCAGTTGCAAATAGAGGGGTATAATAATTTCTCTAGATCTGCTGGAAATGCTTCTCCTAATGCACCTCAATATGTCGTTAGCCTTCTTAGCTACAAGGGCACACTGTTGACTCATATCCAGCTTCTCATCCACCGTAATCCCCAGGTCCTTTTCTGCTGCACTGCTACTTACCCGATTGGCACTCAGCCTGTAACAGTGCTTGGGATTCTTCCGTCCCAAGTGCAGGACTCTGCACTTGTCCTTGTTAACCTCATCAGATTTCTTTTGGCCCAATCCTCCAATTTATTTTGGTCACTCTGGACCCTATCCCTGCCCTCCAACATATCTACCTCTCCATCTAGCTTAGTGTCATCCGCAAATTTGCTGAGGCCGTTATCATGCTTCAGGGAGCTGCCTTAACAACATCATATAACCAGCTGGATGAGAAAAAAATCACTGCTTTATTTATTTATTGTTGCACTATGGACCAAATAGAAGAAATCACATTAAAATCCATGAAGTGAGACGCTACACTATTCCTGTGAATAGATTAATTCCATGGAGTTCATTCAAAGTTTGATCTTTGGCTTGATCAATACATCAAAGATACTTCCTTTCCCTGAATTTATGTTGGCAACAACGCTAAATATAAGCTTTGGGATAATTTTGCATATACAAATTAATTCTTCATAGAATTATAAATCTGTCTGAGACAGACATTTATTTTGCACCAACATGGACAAATGTCACGTAATAAATTTTTTCAAAGTTAGAAACCTTGTTAGTGACTGAATTATTTTATTAACTTGAACATTTCTCAGTAAAAGGTGATGTCTTTTGGACTTTCCATCATTATCTTGTTAACAAATAACCTCTTATGTAGTCTTTGTGCCAATAGTAGAAGAGCAGCTTTTTAAAATGGCAGTTAAATTACTGTGTTTGTTGTTCACTTCCGTGTTCAGATAGCTGTGTGAAGACAATAGTAGAATATTAAAAAAAAAAGTTGTTTGGAGGAAATGAGTAGAGGTTTTATTCAAAGGGGATTCAAATGACTTGTCATGCAGTTTTCAAAATTTGCTAATCAAAGTCAAACTGCTGCTCAGACTCTTTCTCAATTAAAAAGCCACTAATTGAGTCTGACAATCTGAAATGAACGAAATGATAGGTAATGTGCAATCCATCCATCATTCTTGTCAGTTGTCAAAGGCATCAGTTGTATATTTTGATTTGGAATAATAAGGGATAGTATGTCTCTAAACACCAAGTTACAATATTTGCAGTAATTTCAGAAAGGCAATAAAGAATTAAATTTATATAATATGCACATCAGTATCTGGAATTTAACAAGACCATGAGAAATTTAAAATTGATTATATTTGTGTTATAGTGAAATGTATAAGCTCTTTGCACAAAACCTATTGCTGACAGCAGCAATCATTCCTCATCTCTCTGAATTTTATCCACTACCAAGACAGCAGATTTTTCTTTCCATGCTTGCTCATTTTCCTCTTTTAATTTCTTTCAGTGTTTGAAAAATTGTAGCCCAGTTGTCTTCCCAATCAAATTTTTTTTCTAATTTGTAGACATACCATCCTAACTATTACAGATGAAACTCTTAGGCTGCGTCTACACTACAAACTTACTCCAAAGTTAACTTCGAAGTAAGGGGCTGCTTCAAAGTAGCCTGCAGAGCATCTACACACACTTTTCCTTACTTCAAAGTTAACTTCGAAGTAAGGGAATCTAATTTTGAAGTCACTGCTCCATTCCAGGACAGAAGTTTAACTTCAAAGTTAAGTGTGTGGATGCTCTGCACTCCTTACTTTGAAGTAAGGAGTCTGCCAAGGAGGTGGCGCCCTGGAGGACACAGACAGTCAGGCCAGCCCAGGCAGGGCTCTATGGTCCCTGCTGACTGCCTTAAAGGAAGTAGATCTCCTGCAACCCCAGGCAGGAATCTGACACTGTGCCACAAGCAGGGGCAGCATGAGCTTGCCCTCGGACTGCCCCGTGTGAAGCACCAGCCAGTCTCTGCAGCCCCTGGCCACCACGGCAGCACACCACGACTCCCCTCCTGCCTAGAGGCCCTGACAAGGAGTCCGAGGGCTCACAGGGCCTGGGCAAGGGTTGTGACAGGAGGGAACCCTCATGGACAGAGGAGGAGCTGAAGGACCTCCTCTCCCTATAGGGGAAGAAGGGGTCCTTCGGCAAACAGGCGGCTGCCAGTGCAACACCAAGGCCTTCGACCGGGTGGCCAGTGGCCTCACCGCCAAAGGCCACCCTGATCACGCCAGCGGCCGCATGAAGGTTGAGGAACTCCGCCAGACCTACATAAAGGCTCCTGATGCTGCCAGCCAGTCAGGGGCACAGCCCGTGTACTGCCCCCACTACAGGGAGCTGCACAGACTCCTGGGGCTGAGAGAGGTGGCCACCCCGGAGCATGTAGTGGACACCACCGGTCCCCCGTCCCCAGCACCACCAGCCCTCCACACAGGGACCGGCCCACTGAGACCAAGGGTGATGAAGAGAGCTCCAGCGACAGTACCTTCATCATTGCCTTCCCCTCTGGGACACCCAACTGGGAATTGTTGAGTTGAGCTTTGCCCAAGCCCCAGGAGTTGCAGCCAGTACGTATGGAGTGAGTGGGATGTCACAAGGGCCGGGGATGGGGCCCCCTGGAACAGCCCCACAGCCCACATGCCTGAGGATGGGGGAGTGGGAGGGAACATGGGCCGACCCTTGCCAAGCAGGAACCTCTGGACATCTGGAATCTTGCAGGCCATCAGGCAGCAGGGGAGCAGGGCTGGGGGCAAAGGAGTAGGGGCCCTGGACCGTTCCCCTGTCCCCTTCTGTCTCCACAGGTCCCTTACTGGTCAGCTGCCACGGCACATCTGAGTAAGCCACAGTCGCAGGGGGCCAGGACGCTGACCCATTGCCCCAGCCTACATCCTCCCACAGCCACAACCGGGCCCTCCGGAGACAATGCTGGAGGGATGAGGAGGCGGCTGCTAACCAGGCAGTTGTGCGGAAGATGACCGGGATGCCCCAGGACTGCCTAAAACTTGTAAATTTGTATCAGAAGTGCCCACATTTATATTTAAAAGAGAGGGTTATTGTAGGCTTTGACCACTCACAGCCTCCCAAAGAGATCACTGGAAGCTGTTGATGCCCACTAACTCTGAATATTAGACCATTGATATAAATCCCTAGCTTCAGGTATTTCTGCCATAACAATTTTGTAACATTTGTCTTGGGTATGCTAAGGAAGTAGCTGGTCATGATTCGGAGAAAAAATTGGATTTATAAATAGCAAAGAAATTAATAATTTAAAGGGATACTAAACAGCTATGTCTCTCCAAAGAAAATTCAGTATCCTCCAGACAGATTGGTGTAACTCATTCCCACTTTCATACAGAGACAGGAAAGAGCAAATCTGTGTTGATAACACTATCTTTATAAAAGGGTTTTAAGGACAATACTGATGACAATTCTGAGAGAATAAGCATCTGAACACTGCTGGATGTTTTGTTAAAGAACCAGTAGTAGCTTCTTGTTTTGCAACTTTGGGTCCTAAAAGATTCTCAGTTCTCCAAGTTTACTCAGTCTCCATTTTTTGTTGGAACACGAGACAATTCATTTGAGTCACTGTCATTTCCATTTCTAGTTGCTGTTCTTCTATGGCACCCCTTTTCGTAGAGAGTGGCTCCCAGGCTTTCCCTAGCAGCATTCTCTGGAACTCGCCACCAGATAAAATTTTTCTCTAACTTTCCTTTAATCACTTGACTAAAATTCTTTGTTCCCTCTCCTCTCCCAATGATGTATGTCAGAATAGTGATTCAGAAAATACTGAGCTATCCATTAAAAATAGGAATGGTAGTTTAAAATGGCCTGATTTTCAGTTAGTTTAAATGAAGATCTGTAGTAACAAGGTCTAATTGGTTTAGAAAATGTGCCTCAGAACTGAAGTTATTCTGAAGACCATGCTAAAGCAAGTGTTCTTAATTCTTAAATCATGTGGTCAGCATTGCATTTTTTCTTTATTGAGCCTGAGGTAATTCTGATGCCATAGCAGTGGAAACATTTATATTCTTTGATACTGATATTCTTAGGAATTCTGCTTCTGGAAATAAAGTCCTGAAGGCCTGTTTGGGTCACTTAGGCTTGGTCTAGACTAAGGGGAAATGTTGAAAAGATATGCAAATTGCACACTGCAACTTGTGTATCTTTTCCTGATTTCCTGTTGGGAGGGGCTTTTCCATAATTTGGCCCAGCTACCTGGTGCCAAATTTCAGAAAAACAACCGTCCCTTGAGCCATCCCTTCTTCCCCATAAAACACGGTTTACAGGGATGAGGAAAGAATGCTCCTGGCACAGCAGACCTCTTCCAAGAGACCTTTCGTATCCCAGAAAGTCTGCAATCTAGACATAGCCTTAGATATTTGGGAGTGCCTGTAACTTCCAATACACATCAGGCAAACTTGTATTTTGTAGTCCATTTAATTACACTGATCATTAGGGCTGTGAATACGGACATTACTAGTATTGCTGAGAGGTTGATAACATAGAAATGAGAGAGTTTTACTAATTTCCATTCTCCAACTACAAAAAATACGGTCTAATGGAAATTAAACCATCTGGTTTTGGTTGCTTGTTAAAATCATTTTAAATGAAGATATTTATCATGGAACAACAGTAGCTGCTTCATGGTTAGCATTCAGTCTTGATGACCTCTGCAAGCCTCACTGGGTGGTTGGAATACCACCTTTCATGAACACAACATATTCACAATATTTTGTTTAGGCAGTAGATTAGCTGAAATTAAAAATGACATGTTGGAATTACATTAAACATGTAGCATAAAGAACTGGACTATAATGAAAATAAGGCTTAGTACTCAAAATACCAATAAGAAATTTCAAAATTCCTTTACAAGAATTTATTAAGTATTAAATTCTACGAATGGTTGGCTGCTGTTCAAAACCCTTGCAGGGGGCAATAAAAGTAGCTGTGAATATTTACATATAATTATATCCACGAAAACAAAATATCTCACTAAATAAGCAGGAGATTCACCTCAACTGAATTAAATAAATCCTACAGGTAGAAACTCTTGGAGAGAGAAAGAACAGACCAAAAAAGTCTGGGTAGCTGATGAAGTATTTGCTTCTAGGGAAAAGTAATTCTGATAGCTCAAGAAAGCAATTCTGCTGATTCTCAATTATATGTAGTGAAAGGGATTAAGGAGGTTTTAGAACACCACATAACTATAATAATGTACTAAACATAATAACTGCCATAATCAAGAGAACCATGTAGTGTTGGTCAGATTAGTGCCTGGCACCAGGTCTTCAAATCCCTAAATTCTTCAACTTCAGTTTACCCCAGATTCAAAAAGGCTTTGGACATTTGTGTTCCATAACACATGACAATCCTCTTTTGAGGATAATTATGTGGCTATATGAACAATTTTAACTGATGTGTGGAGATAAACTAAAAAGGCAGCATTAAATGGGACAATTACCTCCTGTTGCTATTTTCCCTTGGGATTACCAGATACCAAGATAGAGCTGCTGGCAGCACCCCAAAAACGTTAAATTGCTGATGTGTCTCCAATGTCCTATACCCCAACTACTTATTTTTTAATCTCAATAATGTCAAAGACAATAAGTATGAAATAGATGAGTTGCTTATAATTGTTCAGGATACCTATGTGATGTATATTCTGTTATACAAGTCCATGATAGGGAAAGTAGAAATAGTTCATGTGCTTAATTTGAAGCATGAGCGTATGTGCTTTGCTGGATTAGGACCTTAATATATTTTCTTACTACAACTATGCCATTTTCAGATTTTAAAAATCTAGTTTTTAATTACGGCATCACTTAGGAAATTCAGACACTGATGCACTTCTTGTGCCCACAAAGCTCTTATTAAAACCTAAATGACCTACAGTATGAGTGCAAATAATTGCACCTGTAAAACTGCAGGCAGTGAAAAGCAGGACTGGGTAAATTTGAGCTGAAAAACAAACAAAAAGATCATCCCCTAATCGTTAATATAGTTTTAGTCTTTCAAATATTTGGAGATTATTTTTATTCCTGAATCATTTTTGCTTTGTATTGGAAAGGCTCAGTTCCTGTTGACATCATGCATATTGTCTACTGTGTATGTAAAAATGCTATGTGCATATATTATACACACCTACCCACACACTTTTATATGTGGTTATAAAATTGAGAAAATCTAAATAAACAAGGACTAAGTCTTGAGATTTTCTAAGGATGTAGAAGAATGCTTAAGACAAATCAAATGTCATTAAGAAAAATAATTTTACCTATTTTTGCAAAACATAAAGCATGTGTGTGTATGCATATGTTTATGCTGAATATAGACATAAAGGTTCATTGATATTGTTGATGATGTTTGTTACTATGAAGCTGCAAAACATCCCTCTGGTCTATTGATATAAATGCAGCAACTCACATGATTAGCAGAAAAAAATGGGAACTGTTGTTTCAGGTTGTCTGCAAATTTTGTCAGACATTACTACATTGGTTACACTGAGTTGATATTTTCAAGCTTTTCTTTGCAACCATATTGAACTGAAACCATGTTGGTTCCTCACATGGTATTATTGTATGTAAATCCATTGAAATCAAAAAGATCCATGTTTATTTATCCAAGCTCAGGATATATCCCAGAATTTTTATATAGATAAAAGATGAAATTCTGAAGTAAAATTCTATGTCTGTAAAATTGTTGAATGCTCAGAGCCAAGTTAATGATGAAGGCATGTATTCAGTACACTGGTATGGAAATATTAAGGTTTATTTAAATATATAATATTAAATGACAATTCCATTCATATCTAGACTAAGGAATACATACAGAAATACTACATGCTATTGGAGACTTGCCATTAATTTCTAGTCTCATTTTCATAACTAGTGAAATACTCCAATTAGGAGAAGATAGATCCAATTCTTTCATGCCGTACATTGGCAACCTGTCTCTAGAGAAGCGTAATCAGCCTTAACCAAGGAGCTTGCTGTTTCACTATGGAAATAAAAGATTCAGGCTACACTATGACATCTTTCATGGACTCCATTACTCCTCTGGAAGCCTCTCCAATGATCTTTGTCTTGACACACAATGACTCTGCAAGGATAAGAGTGTAATCAGGGTCCCTATCTGTTCACTTCTGAAAATATATTAATTAGATTCATTTTTCATCTGTGATGGCTGACTTCTACTCCCGGTTTTTAGTCACAGATTAGATTTTCTTCTATTCTGCTCTTTTCTCCTGCCATGGTAACCTATACTATAAGGTGTTTGATCCCTTTCCTGCATCAATATAAAGGACAGAGCAACGGGAGAAGCCTATGTTTTTACAAAACTGGAGGTTGTTGTCAAGAAGTGAAAATAAGAGACCACCTGCACTATCTCCAAACATGATTTAATTGTATGTTTCACTCTAAAAAACACCTAAATATGTTTAATAATGATGATAAAGCAATCCAGCTATATTTCTCTTCTCCTCCCTGTTTCTTCCCCGTTTTTACAGAGGGTTGATGGTAACTCAGTTAAATCATCCAAGAAATACAGGGTTATGCAACGCCTGAATTTTCCCCTCCCACCTGAGTTCTACTATTATTAATAATTACTAACTCTGTGAACAGAAAATGGGGTCTATCTGATATATTCATTGTTACAATGTGATCAAATAGATCTACTCTCAAGTATATTCTGACCTATACATAATCTCTTTCATTTTTCTGACACCGTTAAAACTTCCAACAAAACAAATCAACTGTAGCTATGCCAAAAGCATAACATTGGGTGCTGGAAAGCATAGTGAAAATCTTCTTATTTTACTCTGTTTCCCATGGTTGCTTGGAAACGGACTATGGCACTCTCACCCACCACCTCTTCCCCATTTATATAAACAGTGGGGATTTTGACTTGCTCCTGAATTCAAGACACAAAATTGCAGCCATCATTATTCTAAAGAAGATATGTGAAGTGCAATTCATATTACTTAAGTGAAACTCTGATCTTCAGATGATTCAGTGCCTAATGTTTTACCCTCTGCTGCTGGCACTTCTTGAAGTGTTGTTAATCATGCAGAATGCATTTACAACTAGGAACTTCACATAATGGTGAAAACTAAGCAGTAATCGTTTCTCAAAGCAAATGACAAGAAGGAAATTTTCTGCCAAACTGCCAAGTTGCTGAAGTACTTTCATTCCACAGGACAGTGAAATTATGGATTGTTACAGACATTACACTAATTGGCTACCTCTGAAGCTCTGTTGCTAAGCTTTTGAAAAATAAAAAGGTTATATGTGGTTTGTCTCTACAAAGTAAACACATTTTTTCTTTGTCAACGCTAATATGGTATGTATGTCATTAATTTTGGATCACCCTCTCCTTCTTCTGACTAATGGAAAAGTGGTTTTATGTCACGCACACAAATATGTAGTTCTTTGGGACTGTGCCTCATTTTAAATAAATAAATCTTTTTAAATAAGATTCATGCTTAATGAGAAGCGTGACATTCCAGGGGTAATAATTAATACACAGTACCTTTCACCTGAGGATCTCAAGTTTACTTTGCAAGAGCTAATGAAGTCTCAGCAGCCCTCATAGATAGGTGTTACCTTTAAAGCCTGTGAGGGCATGTCTATGCTTATCCATGGATCAAAACTCCAGAGGTCAATCTTCCAGGGTTCAATTTAGCATGTCTAGTAGGGATGTACTAAATCATATCTTAGGGGCAGTCCCATCAACTCTGGTACTCCTTGCAGTCAAGTAAGGGAAGTTGATGGGAGCATTTCTCCATCCACCTGTTGTGGGGATGGAACCAAAGTTCAAATCAAGGTACATCAACACCAGCTACACAATTAATGTAGCTAGGATTGTGCATCTTAATTCAAACTTACCCCTAAAGTAGACCTGGCCTCAGATATTCATTGCCATTCTGACTTTTCCATGTGAGGTTAAAGGGTCAGAATGGTGTAAAGGGACACTAAAAACCCTGTATCTGGCCAAAGAAGAATTAACTCAGACCAAGCACTGCAGACAAAAAGCTGAGATATCTAATTTAGAATCCCTTCTTGGCACTATCAGCCTGATACCAGAAATCCCACTTCCAGCCAGCAAGTTTAAACTCCCTTACAATGGCCCTTATCCACCTACTGCAATTCTACTGAACCTTCCATGGAGCTTCCTAGCAACCTAAAATGCATTTACCAAGTCCTCAGATATTACCTGTCTGATTGATGCCCATCCACAGGCCCGTTCCTCAAGCCTCAGACATAAAATAACACTAACTAACCACGCTCCCTAACATTCTTCATCAGCATCAATTCTGCAAACCCTTCTGTACGTGATGTGTTTGAAAGACTGGGGCCTTAAACTGTAACATACTCAGTGTAGACCAGCGACTGGGCAGTCTAGGCCAGTGAGTGGGCTATACAAGTGGCCCTCCTTCATCTCAGTAGGCCACAAGAGTCTTGTAACCAAGACCCTGGGAGAGGTTAATTTTGCTAATTGCACTTGTGTTCCTAGCATTTGCAAGGTGTAACGATTGAACCATAGCAGCGCTTTGATTGGATGCAGGGGGAGTGTGTGGCTCTCACAATCATGCATGCAATGTTCCTCACTTCATGTACTCTTACTTTACGTGCACTATCACTTTACTAAAACTAGTAGTTAAAACACTAAGGCCGTGTCTACGCTAGCCCCAAACTTCGAAATGGCCACGCAAATGGCCATTTCAAAGTTTAATAATGAAGCGTTGTGGCACTTCGAAATTGACGGGGCTCCTTTTCGAAAGGACCTTGCCATCTGCTCATAGGAATAAGGGGACTTCGAAGTAGGCAGGGTCCTTTCGAAAAGGAGACTCGTCGGGACGAGCCGCGCGGCGGCAAGCCGCATCAATTTCGAAGCGCCGTGGCCGCCCACATGCTAATGAAGTGCTGGATATGCATTTCAGTGCTTCATTAGTAAACTTCAAAATGGCCATTTGAATAGCCATTTCAAAGTTTGGGGCTAGTGTAGACGTAGCCTAAGTGAACAGAAACCAGCAGAATCTGGCAACCCTGTGTGTGGGCAATGGTAAACAAAATGTCCTGCAGGCCAGGCATAAATCCCCAATAGGATGCATGCAGCCCATAGGCTGTGTCTACATATGCCTCTTCTTCCGCAAGCAGCATGCTAATTAGCTATCAGGAAGATGCTAATGGGGCACAGATGCAAATTTTGGGGAAGAAGGGGCTTCCAGAAGCAGGGTTTCTTTTGGGAAGACCTCCATGGGCTACACATCTGCACGTGGTCTTCGGAGTCTGGAAGAGCTTCTTCCGGACTTGGAACCATGTGCCAATACGCTAATGAGACACACAAAATTTGCATCCTTGCCTCATTAGCAACTTCCGGATAGCTCATTTGTGTGCCACTTCCGGATTAAGCAGCATTTGGAGACACAGGCATAGACTGCAAATTGCCCACTACTGTGCCAGAGATTTAAGGTAACTGCCTATGAGGGATAGGTCAAATAAATACTAATAAGGGGAACTCACAAGTTGACCTGTGAAATATAAGGCATCCCAAAGTAGAGGGATGTGGAGGTTCAAATAAGGATAAGTGGTTAAAACCTGCTTAAATATATATCAACCAGCAGGGGGCATCAGCCTAACACATTATAAAAGCAGTACCCCGACCTGCATGCCTTAGGGGGAGACGTGGGGATGACAAAAGTGGTGTGGATAGTGACTAACACAGGACTTGTCCAGTAGCTAGAGTGCAGGTAATGCAAATATTACACCAAGGCAAGAGAAATCATTGGTCTCCCTCTTCCCTTTCCCAGATGACTGGCTGGTTTGCTAACAGAAGTGGCTGTCAGCAGCAGCGCATTGGGCTGGCCCTGGGGTGCTCGCTGGCCCCCACCTTCCGTTGCTAGTGGCACTCTCGGAGGGGAGCCGCGTGTGTCTGTACCAACAAGGGGCTCCTGCAGCCCCTTAGAGGCGAACGAACCCGGTAGGGCATAAACTTCGGTGGGTAAAACCCGTTGCTGGAGCTGAACTGCAGTAACCGGAGCAAGGGGTCGGTCCGCCCCCGGGGTGCGCACCAAGCTGCAAGAGCCCAGAGGCTTCAGCTCCTACCTCGCCGCTCGCCCCCGCCCGGCTACTCTCCTCCGCCGCTCCCCCCTGCGCATGCGCGTGCGGCGAGATGCTCGCAGCACCGACGGCGGCGCGCCAGCTCTCGGGCTCAGTCATTCGCCAGCCGGCGCGTGCTGACGCTACAACCCGGAAACACGCGGAATCAGCGGGTCCCTCTGGCGGCCGAGAGGAGCCAAATCCCGCGGGGACGCGGAGGGAGGCTCGAGCGGGCCGGTTGTCGCCATGTTGTTCCGCTTCGGCGTCGTGCTGCCGGCCGGGCTGGCCGAGGGGGGCGTGGTGCTGCTGGTGGTGGGCTCGCGGCCGGAGCTGGGCCAGTGGGACCCGCAGCGCGCGCTGCCCATGAAGCCCGCGCGCCCGGCGGCCCCGCTCCCCGCCCAGGAGCCCGCGCTGTGGCTGGCGGAGGCGGTGCTGCCGGACGAGGAGGCCACGGGCACCTTCTGGTACAAGTTCCTGCAGCGGCGGGGCGCCGACACCGTCTGGGAAGGTAGCGGCGGGGGGCGGCCGCCCGGGTCCCCCGTCCCTCGGCGCTCCCTGCTGGCCTGGCCCGGCCCGGCGCTGCTCGGCCCGTGGAGGGGGTTGTTGGGAGGCTGGGGCGAGTACTGCTGCACTGTGGCTCCCGTTGCGTTGCGGTTTGGGGGAACTTGGCTTGTCCTGCACACCCGCTCTGGGCGTCCGCTCTCCGGCTGCTGCCGCCGCCCCTTCCGCACCGCCTGAGCAGCTGCGGCGGGGGCAAGCGCCCCGAAACCGGGAGCAGCAACCCCACCTCCACGTCCCAGGCCCGCTCTGCGCCCAGAGTGCAGCTTGGCCGAGCAGCTTCGCTCGGGGCAGCCTGCCAACAGTGTCGCGCCCGGTGCAGCGCAGGGAGGCCGACCTGAGCTCTAGGGTAGCAGTGGTCAGGTCGCTGCTGGAAAAATCCTCCCCACCGACCAGATGGGCATTAGCTACACACTCGGAAACGCTTTTCTTTCCTCATAGGGAGTCATCTGCCTGACAGCGCTGGAGGGGTGCAGCTGTGGTGTACAGGAACCCTGAGCGTCTAATAGTAGAAAGGAAAGGGGTTGAAGTGCAGGATTTGGGGTGGTCATCAGCACACTGTAATCCGTTTACTGGTGCTTCTCTCTTATGCTCTTGTTTTGCATTTGTGAACAAGCCATTCAGCAATGAAGAGTCATATTTCATTTGCTGGCTTATACTGTCACTGAAAGGGCTATCTAGAAAGGGGTGTATATCCAAGCGTATAGTACAGAAAAAAAACAGGTATGTTCAACTGTACACTGTGAAATATTCAGTGTGTATGCAGTGAAAAAAGCCAAGAGAAATATGTTTATTAGGAGCTTTAATGCGAGTTTACTATGTACAGAGTGAAATCAGCGTGTGATGTAACATTTGCTACTTACCATAACACATCAAGTCAAACTGGTAATTATAAAAGTAACATATCACGTATAGGTTTATCATATCATTTGATGGAATTGTTTCAGCATTTGTAATTATTATTTTCTCATTATTTCATACCATCTTTTCCTGTCCAGCATGGAGTTGCTTAGTTTCTGTAGACTAGCTCTGCACAAATCTGCTATCTCTCCTATGCATTCTCTGTGGGGTCTGCCTGTCCTATTTCAACCATCCATTATGCCCAATACCAGAGTCTTGACTTTTCCTTTTTCGTTCATTCTGCAGATGTGACCGAATGGCTGTAACTTCTGTTGTATAACCTTCTGCAGTAGGTTCTCTTTCGGCTGTGTCTTCCTGTATAATTCCTTATTGGTGACCTTCTGCATCCATCCTATTCTCAGGATCTTTCTATAACAACTCCTCTCATGCGCCAAAATCCTTCTAGTCGAATCTTTTGTGATCACCCACCCACCCTCACTCGCTCACTCACATCCATACAACATGCTGCTGAATACACATATTTTAAAGATGCTTAGCTTCATTCCTAAGCTAACCACTTTGCTTTTCCAGATCTTATCCATTGCCTTCAAACTCAGTCTTGCTTTTGCTATTCTAGTCGCTATTTCCCTCTTACAATCTAGATCATATGTCACGTTGGTCCTCAGATACATGAATTTCTCTGTGTTCTCTAGTTTGATCCCGTCTACACTGATCGTCCTTCCTATTTCCTTATTTCCAAATACAATTGTCTTCATTTTATCAATGTTCATAATCAGTCCTCACCACTTGGACTGTTCTTTCTAGCTTCGTCTCATCTTCCTCGATGGTAACTGTATCATCTGTGAACCTCAAGTTGTTAATTCTCATCCCGTTCACCAATATCCCTTCTACCTCTTCCTTGATCTTGTCTGTGGCACTCTAGATGCATGATGAAGACACTTGTCGATATCGGATCTCTTTGTCTTATACCTCTGCTCATTCTAAACCAACTTCCCAACTCTCTGCCCATTTTCACTGTTGCATCCACATTGTCATTGATATCCTTCAACAACCATGTCAACCTGCCATCCAACGCCATCCAAGTCACTCTCTGATCTATACTGTAAAATGCCTTCTGAAGATCGACAAAGCAACTGTAGATGTTCTTGTTCTTTTGTTGCGCTTTCTCCACTACTTAGTGCCAATATCTGCTGTAAGTCACTAAGCTTAATATTTGACCCAGATAAGTATCTCAACATGTAATTACTTCTCTTGTAATCAATATATATAACAGTCTGCCCAAAAATATATATGTCAATGTAGCTAGCTTTCTTTGGAGCTAGTTTTATTGTCAGGAAAAGGTTTGGTTCAGAGGCAGTAAAGTATTTAGTAACTTCTCTTGTATATTGTGCCAAATTCTGAGATTGATGAAGGGGCCAGTGTAATACAAGAAGTTTTTTTTTCCTTTCAGATCACTCACTGTACAGTAGACCCTCAAAATACGTGGTTTCAGGTTGCATGTAACTTGCTTTAATGTGAGTTAAACGTAACTTGAAGCTGCTCTGTGGCTGTCAACCTGCCTAGCTGCCTGCAGCTTCAGGCAGCTAGGTGGGCTTAAGAGTCCCTTCTCCCAGCCTTCCCTCAGCTGTGTGGGTAGGTCAGTTTCATCCATGGATGCTTGTTTAATGGGTGGGTCAGGTTCCTGGCTCCAAGGAGTGGAGGGGAGCTAGGAAGCAGGCTTTCCCTAGTTTCTGGCTCCCCTCCATTGTCTGGAGCCAGGAAACTGAGTGAGGCTTTCTCTCCTGGTCAGTTTCCAAGCTCTGCAGGGGATGGGGAGCTGGGGGCCAGGCTGCTGCCTGGTTCCCAACTCCTGGCCACTTGTGCTGGTCAGTTTCCTGGGTCCCTGAAGCAGTGGGCAGCTGGGAACCATGAAGCAGCCTGGTTCTTGGCTGTCCTGTGCCTGTGGGAACCAGAAACTGACAAGTTGTGAGCTGGTCAGTCTCCTGGGTCCCACAAGCAGTGGGGAGCTGGGAACCACACTGCCACTTGTTTCTTGTTTCCCCATTGCTTGTGGGACTCGGTAAACTGACCAGCTGATGGCCAGTTTCCTGGGTCCTGTAAGTGGCAGGTTGCCTCTTGGTTCCCAGCCACCTGCCACTGTGGGAGCCAGGAAACTGACCAGCCTTCATGGCTCCTGGAAGTCCAGGGGAGCCAAGAACCAGACTGCAATCCGTCAACTTGCACAAACATTTGAGTAATGCAGGGGTTGCAGGAACACAACCCCCATGTAACTCGAGGGTTTACTATACTGCAAGCTTTAAGGAATCTGTCTTTATTGCATATATGTGACAAATCCAAAAAATACAGTCTA
The DNA here is from genome assembly GCF_033958435.1 of Carettochelys insculpta. Taxonomy (NCBI): domain Eukaryota; kingdom Metazoa; phylum Chordata; order Testudines; family Carettochelyidae; genus Carettochelys; species Carettochelys insculpta. The sequence continues at coordinate 98,310,179 of NC_134139.1, forward strand.
TGATACAGTAGTAAAACCTTTCTGCCTTTACCAGCCGTCTTGCAAAATATGGGTTTTATCAAGTGGAAGGAGTTTGGTGCTCATCTTTTTGAAGGTGTTTAGAATTGTAGCTTGGACTTTTTTTTTCTTGTAAACACAGAATAGTTGAATTATGTATCCACAGAGGATTTTCTAGGATATGAATTACTTGCACTCTTGTTCCTTTTTAAGATGAAGTCAGGAAGAAGTCTCTCAAAGCATTCTATTTTCTAGATGTCGAGGCAATTATATAAAAATGGTAAATTGGTAGCCGAATTGAATGCCTCGAGTACTATTCTAGGGGAGTGGGCTCGGCTAACCTTGGCCCAGCCTGAATAGCCTGGTTATAATGTGCAGGTAAGTCCAGATGAACACTGATTCGATTTGTACCTGTGCCCAGGGGATTGAGATACAATGAGGAGTGCGGAGACAATGTTTAATTGGAATGAATCAAAAACAGTTTATTATTTCACGTACAACAGCATAATACAAACACAGCAACAACAGTAACAAATACAAGATATGAAACTCATTGTTTTGACTTACTATCAGTAACATAGTAGATAATTTGGTTGTCACAGGTCACAGCACTCTGCTGTCAGGAATAACTGAAAGGTTGGTTAGTGTGTATCTGGTTAGGATTGGCTGGAGCACCTTGTACCCACCAGAAATATGTAGGCTAAAAGCCTTTAAGATATTGGGCTGAGGTGCCCTAAAGCTCGGTTTGAGCCGTATTTAGGCTTTTGTGGCTGGTTTGGCCAGGGCCTGTTTGTCCGGGTTGCTAGGCCACTGCTGGGGTATTATCTGGCAGTATGGGCCAGAGGGAGTTTTGGCTTTCTGGCTCGCTGGGCAAGAGCCTATTTGTCCAGTCAGTGGGTTGCTAGGCCACTGCTGGGTAATGTAGTGCAGGGTTTCCCTGTCACTACATAGATATAGAAAATAGTGTTTATATAATCTAATTATCTATGTCAGGATAACTATCTATACCTATATTAAGATAAACTAGCTTACCTACATTAATATTATGTAAACTATCATAACAAGCAATTGTAACGAGCAATAACAATTATAAATAACAGTTTAAAGGATATGTCTTCAGCTTCTAGAGAGCCTGAAAAGCAGGGCATGAGGCCTTTATTGTACAGCAAGTGGCTGAGAGGCCTGGCACAGGGCGCCACATCAAACAAGGCCCTCTGTGGAAGCAGCAATTGATGGCAGCAGGTCGAGGCGACACCGGCCAGGAGAAGAGGGTCAGCGTTTGGGGGGCGGGGTGGGGTAGATGCGCTGAGGTGTTGAGCGCGTGAAAAACGGCGGTTGCTGACTCCGCAATTCGTCCTCGAGTGCTGGCTCTCAGGTGGTAAATGGTGCAGCAGCAGACAAGGCTCCATAATTGTATATAAAATAAATGAGAGAATATACAGCTAACAAACTGTATCTTTGAAAAGAGCACTTGGTGTTGTGATGTACCTTGGATGTTTGACTAATGAAATTTCTCATATCTAACAACTGAATTAGACATAGCCTGTTTGACAATTTCTTTCTTTTGCAGAAGTCCAGGAAAGGTCAATATATGAAAGCCATCCAACCAAAGGAGCAATAAATGAAGCCCTTTTCTTGCAGGGATTAAGTTCAAAATAACACATTGCCCTGTCAATGATTGTGTGCTGGTTTCTGCGCACCACCACTATAAGGTTACCCCGTAAATTACATGCAATAAAGAAGTGTTTCAAACTCACTTTGGTGTCAGTCTGAAGTTATTATTTTAGAGCTGAAATCAGAAGAAAGACAGTTGGGAAGTGGAGCAACTTTATCACCAGTTGTCAGGCATACTTAAAATGATGGACTGCTAATAATCAGGATAGGATCCATGGCATATGCAGAAAATGTACAAATGAAGCTGTTGGGTGATAGATTTTGTTAAGGAGAGTCCAGTTTAGCTATTAAATCAGTGTTATTAAATCATCCTTCAGCTTCCTATACAATTAATTGCAGTGCGACTGACCTATACTTGTTGGCTGCGTCTCCCATGTTCTGCTTCTTCCAGAAGCAGCATGCTAATGAGCTAACTGGAAGGTGCTAATGAGGCATGGATGCAAGTTTTCCACCCCTCATTAGCATGTTCTGGTTAGCTCATTAGCATGCCGCTTCACACTTTCAGAAGAAGTGGCATGTGGAGACGCAGCCATTGGGAAATGTTTCTCCCCATTCTCTTTTATGTTGTGAAAATGTCTTGAACCAATTGGCATGTAACCACAGAGGCCCAGTTGCTATTTGCTTCACCCAGACATATCAAAATATAAAGGTTTCTGTTCACCCATGGGTGCTTGTTTAATGGGTAGTTTACTAAGTTCATACTAATTTTGCCCTAAATGCTGCTCCTGGCCTCACCTGCATGGCATTTTAGTCTTTATCATGGTGAATATTCAGCAGTCTGAACTTCCTGCCTGACTGCAAAGGTGGTTAACAGTCTGCGGATCATCACCATGCTGCTAAGTTTTTGTGGTAGCCACCTGAGTGTTTCCTTCATTCTCAGTCACTCAAAATTGTTAGATCTTGAACTCTGATTCCAGGATATCATTATTCTTGATGGTAAGGAGTGAAAAGAATCTTAATTTTTTTTTCCTTTCCAGTAATTAAAAAACCAGATTACCAAATATTTTCATGTCAAAGATGGATCAATAAAAACTTTGACAACTGTGTCAGTGATCCTCTGTATTCTGTTCTGAAAATTACAGTATGGAGCTAGATCTGAATTTTTAAAAAAAGAAAAGGTTTATGAAGTATAAATTAACACCTGTTGGCTATTCAATACCATCTGCGTTTAAAGTGAAAATTAACCTGTCTTCAGGAAAGTGTAACAGTTGAAAGAACATCTGCAACTCTGAAGGCACACTTGTAATTGATAGTGTGGGTGATGTAAGAATGGGCAGAACTATATTTGTTACAAGTAGCTGGGTGGAGGCACTCCTATACAATTACAGGGATTGCAATCCAGTTATGCATGTAACAGGTTATAATGCACATGTTATGGTACAATGCTTATATTTTGCACATTTGACATTTTAATCGGATAAGTTTCTTAAAATATATGTAAAAAACCAAGTGTATGATACTTATTTACATCTTCAAATTATATTATAAACATAATACTCAAATATTCCTTTGGGATGAATAGGTATTATACACATGAAGAAACTCAGGCAGTGATCACATTTCTTCCAAGCCAGAGAGACAGTTAGCATCAAAGCTAGAATTAAAAGGAATTTCTATCTTATGCTTAGACTGTCAGTCTTCATGCATTGTGGCCAAAATAAGATTACTTCGAGTATATTCCCTTACTGTATCAGAGGAGTAGCTGTGTTAGTCTGTATCTTCAAAAACAACAAGAAGTCCCATGGCACCTTATAGACTAACAGATATTTTAGAGCATAAACTTTTGTGGGCAAAGACCTGCTTTGTCTCATGCATCTGACGAAGCGTGTCTTTGCCCACGAAAGCATATGCTCCAAAATGTTAGTCTATAAGGTGCCACGGGACTTCTTGTTCCCTTGCTGTGTTTGTCATGGCTTTGTCCTATTTGCACTCAAGTATCTTCTGGAGATAGACCTCTGCCAAGAAACCTATGGAGAAATTGATGGCTGACAATGATAAGCTTGAAGACTAATCTGAGAAAAGCTAGTTCTGTATTTAAATTTTGCATTTAATTTACTCACAATTATGTATCTCTTACATTACTTGTCTGCCTTTGTAAATTCCTCAGAGCAGGGATTGTGCCCTTTTCAGTTTGTAAAGTGCCACCAACATATTATGGCTGCAACCAGAAATAAACTTGAATTTCTTAACTTGTTTATAGCCTCAGTTTTAACATAATAATGCAGGACTTTTTCAGTGAGTTAACTTACATAGATGGTAGAGAATATGCAGGGTGTGTTTACCATACAAATACATAATATACACTCAGAGCACTTACCACTACTTAGTTTTGGGGGAAAAAATGTACATTCACATTAATCTTAGTGTTTTTCTAGGGATTCTCTGGGTTCCAAATGGAATCTTGCCAATCTCTCATTTTTCTTCTTTTCAGGAACATATGATGCCTTATGGCAAACTTTGAAAAACAGTTCTATTTAAAACCAATTATACTACACCATGTGGGGCTGAGCATGCTGTCTTCGCAGCATTCCTGATCAAGCTGGGAAAGGCAACTGATGTTGGATTTGCTTGTGGAATGTATACCGTCTGAGCAGTGCAAAAAGCTTTGTAATTTCAGTTAGATGTAGCTTTGGCTAATAGTGATATAAGTAAAATACATTCATAATTTTCAAGTGACTTGAGCTGTCAGTGGTCTGAAAATTGTAGAGATATGGCACATTACAGCTCAAATAATTGAAGCAAACTGCATATTTTATAGTGTGCATGCTTGTCTAATTCAGGAGCAGTCAAGCAGGATGGACAACTTTAAATCAGGCTTATCCTTTGGCTCCTTCCAGTAATGCATACTACTGCCGGGCTTTGTACTTGTCATTATGAAATAAAAAGAACTCTCCATAAGTGGCAGTGGTTTCTTTATCTTTTAAAATGTAGCTTTGTTTGCTCTTGAAGAGAGGAGTGCACTCTTTCACACTACACTAACTGGTTAAGTGTCAAGGTGCTGGTGTTAGTGCTTGCATGCTGGGTGCTTTGGAAACAGAGAAAAGCCCTGCCTGTGGGTTTAAATGTTACTCTTCTTCAGAGTCCAGCGAGCCTCCTTGCTTCCCACAGTGTGGTCTGTTCAGTCACTGTCTTATCAGTGCTCTTCTCCCTTTCTTTCTCAGCATGAGTTTATCAGTCCAAGTAGGGAGTGCTCTTGTGATCAGTGCTCTACTTTTCTCAGGATCCTGTTACAGTTGTCACCTGCTTTTTTCTTTTCAATCTCTCCTTCAACTTTTTGTATTCCTATCTTGCCTCTTTACTTTCTATTATATTGATTTTTCAGCAGCTCCAGTTTCCCCAGCTCAAGAAAAAACTACATGTGCCAGGTCTCCACTCTTGGCTCTGAGGGACAAGGACACATGCTGTCATGGCTGAGCTGGATATTGTAAAATAACAAAGGTGTGACCCCTGAGATTCTGTCTGAATTTGCAGAACTCTGACTGCGTGCAGTTTTTAAGAATCTTGTAATTAATTTACTCATGGCATTGTGTTGATCGTGTGGAGTTTAGTGATCTAGATGATGAAACTTTATTTAAATCTACAGGTTGTGCAGGTTTCTTATTTCTGGCTCAGCTCTGTAGTACAAGACTACTAGAACTCTCTTAAAGGAGTGAATGGCAGTTATATGCCTAATTGCCCTTTTTTTGTATTAAAACTTCCTTTAAAAATGCAGAACTGCAGTAGCAGTATAGAGCACACATTAAGAATCCCTCGCGATGTCTCTAAGGAAGCAGAATTTCAGACGAGTAATTCTTCCTTCCCTGCTCTATTATTGCTTTCTGGTGAAGTGTATTTCTCCTTCCAAACTAATATGCTGATCCCCTGGATAGAGGAAACAGCAGTAAATCAAAAAGAGATGAAGAACTTCTCTATCCTCTTTTTAATGTAGATATTTTACTTAGTGATTATTACTTCCGCTAGGTGTCACCATTTTACTTGTGTATGAGAAATATCTCCACTCTTGCAGAAGGCAGCCCACACAGGAGTTTAATCAATGTTTAGCATAATTTATTTTGCTGTTAAAGAAAATTTAGGACTTTTTTATTCTCTTCTCCCACACCATCCTTATTTTTAAATGAATAATGTGAGGGAGAGATTATAAAGTATAATGATGTTGATGTTGACTATGTATCAATGATTTACAGAGAACCTATTACTTCCTTGAGAGAGAGAAGGTTAAATATATTAATACCTTTCAGTTGTGATGAAACATTGTTGATGTAAGTAAATAGGAATCAATTTGAAATCAGCCACAGAACCATACTTTTGTATTTTTACATGACTGCATTTAAACCCAGTTTCTGAGTAAATTTATGCCATCACATTTCAGCTTTCAATAATATATAGTTTTGTCCACCTAAAATATCACTTAGTTGTGATAGTTTTGAACTATTTTTCAATGCTTCATATAAATTTACTATATATCAGCATGTGTTGTAAATCTTTCACATTCTGATTTGTGATGGTGGTTGTTTAAATTAGCTTCCTTTTTAAGTATCAACGAATATTGACTGAACTCAGTCCTAAATCCAGTGTAGCCCTGAGTAATGTTTAGGCTATGTCTACATGGCAAAGCTATTTCGGGACACCTTGGTATCCTGAAATAGCTACTTCCCGTCTTTGAAATGCACCTGTTATTTCAAAATGTTTTTCAGAATAACGGGTGCTGTATTTTGGCATCCCTGTAGTCCTCGTTGCAGAAAGAGTAAGGGATGCTTTGAAATAGTGCATTATTTTGACATTTGGTGCTGTTTAAACAACACCAAATGCCAAATAGCCTATTTCAAAATAAACTTGAAATAAGATATGCAGTTTGTGTAGCACAAATTATGTATGTTATTTTGAGTTTAGGGTACCATGTAGATATAGCCTTATTGTTTTAAATTATTCCCCAGTAACATCTGATCTGTAAACCCAGTGCTGCAACAGACTTAAATACAGGTTGAACCTTTCTAGTCCAGTACCCGTGGGACCTGACCAGTGCTGAACTAGAGAGTTTGCTAAACCTCAGGATGTCACTATTGACTAGCAGCACTACCAACACTTTCACCGCTTAGTGGGCTCTTAGAAGACATTTAGGGGTAAACTATAGCCAAATAACAGCACAGAACACAGAGTCCAGATGGGTGGCTGTAAACAAACTTTTTAAGACCACAGGAAATGTCCACACCCCAGATAAGCAGACATCTGGCTAACTAAAATCATGCTGGATTATGGATGTTGCTGGGCCAGAGAGTCCTAGGCTAGAGAAGTTTAACCTATATGACCTTAAAGAATGATGAAAAAATACATCACCAATCTCCAGGTCATATAATACAAATGTGCACATTATACCATCTTTGTACTTTGCTGACTCATAAGAGATGCACTAAAGAATTGAAATTGACATGACTTTCCCTCTCTAAAGTCCTTCAAGTGACAAAGAAATTTGTCAGTTTCATTCTTTTGTTATCTCAAAAGTTCCAAGCCCAAATGACATCTTTCCTGGAAAATATCTTTCCAGAAATTACTGTAGGGCTAGTTCAAACTAATAACATGGTAGTTGCTCATGGAAGGCTGTGTATTTAAAACCAATTTAGGGATCTGGAAGTGCAATAAGTGTGGAAATGAATAAAGTATCATAATACATAACCAGCTGGCTGCTGCTTTTGAACCTATAGGAAAGTCTGCAGTTTGAGACAGCCAGAAGGCCAGCACTAAAAGGCATAATAATTAAGTCTTTTCAATTCTGGAATATGAATCTGTGAGACACAGAAAGCAAGTGTTTTATGTTGGCAATATTCCATCAGCTGTGTGAAATAAAGACCACAGCTGATTTTTCATTGATTTACATTTTCATAGGTTGACATTAGAAAGACAAGAGTTTTAAGTGATCCTAAGAATTTCTCACAGGATCGACTGCCAAAATATCTGACCTTGCAAAATTCAGGTGATGGAAGGTCAACTCTCCCATACCTCTATGTTTGTAGCAATCAATAGCAATTCAGTCGTGGCTGGATTGACAGCTTATTTCAAGCCATCTAAGATTGAATTTCACTCAAACAGCAGGAGACTTTCAGACCAGGCTCTACTCTAAAGACTAATTAAATTTGAGTATTGTATGTGTACCAGTGGAAGTCCAATTGTAGTAACTGCTGCTATCGACACCACACAGTAGAACTTCCTGCAGTGATTCAGAGAGTCCAAGGCCAGAAGTAAGGAGATTGTGAACATCTAGTCTGACCTTCTGTAAGACACAGGTCAGAGAACATCTCCAAAACTCTTGAGGCTATGTCTACATGAAGCCATGCTGCTGGCAGCGTGATGCAAAGGAGGGCTCTCAAAAATGCAAATGGCTGCTAATTTGCATAGTCAAATGGTTAATTTGCATATTCCTGCAGAATCTTCCTGCTCGCAGAGGCTGCTGTTTTTCAGAAAACGTGCCGTGTAGGTGTGGTTCTGTTGGCAAAAACCCCCTTTGACAGCAGCCCCTTATTCCTGATTTTTTTTCCAGGGATAAGGAGCTGCCAACAAAGGGGGGTTTTCGTCGACAGAACCATATCTGCATGGCATATTTTCTGACAACAGCAGCCGCTGTCAGCAGGGTGATCCAATGGGAGTATGCAAATTAGCCACACAACTATGCAAACCAGCAGCCATTTGCATTTTTGAGAGCCCTCTGCATCATGCTGCTGGCAGCATGGCTCCATGTAGACATAGCCTCAGGGTTTTCTTCACTATAATGATTAAGATGAGATGACCAGGAACTGCATACTCTTCAAAATCCCTCAATTTTCTATATCCCCTTTAGGTCCTATTGTGTGTGTTTTTTTGTTTTTTTGTTTTTTAAATTATTTATTGAAAAAAATGGTACAGAGATAATCTTGGGCTTATGGGCTACGTCTACACTAGCCAAAAACTTTGAAATGGCCATTTCGAAGTTTACTAATGAAACACATATTCAGCGCCTTATTAGCATGCGGGCGGCCGCGGCACTTCGAAATTGGCACGGCTCATCCAGATGGGGAATAAGGGGACTTCGAAGTAGCGGGGGTCCTTTCAAAAATGTATTTCAGCGCTTCATTAGTAATGGCAATTTCAAAGTTTTTGGCTAGTGTAGACACAGCCATGATGTTGTTTCACAGGAAATTCTACCTTCAGAATATTCTCTTCCTGGTGGAAAGACCTAATATAATTTTTAGGTGTATTTGGCCGTGTCTACACTAGCCCCAAACTTCAAAATGGCCATGTAAATGGCCATTTCGAAGTTTACTAATGAAGCGCTGAAATACATATTCAGCGCCTCATTAGCATGCAGGCAGCCGCGGTACTTCAAAATTGATGCAGCTCGTCCTGACGGGGCTCCTTTTCAAAAGGACCCCACCTACTTCAAAGTCCCCTTATTCCTGTGAGCAGATGGGAATAAGGGGACTTTGAAGTAGGCAGCGTCCTTTTGAAAAGGAGCCCCGTCGGGACGAGCCGCGCGGCAGTGAGCTGCGTCAATTTCGAAGTGCCGTGGCCGCCCACATGCTAATGAGGTGCTGAATATGTATTTCAGTGCTTCATTAGTAAACTTCGAAATGGCCATTCACATGGCCATTTCGAAGTTTGGGGCTCGTGTAGACATAGCCTTTATTTGTAACATTTTAGCCTACACATTTAGGGCCTGATTCTTCAGGAATGATACACACACATCTCCTGTTATGTACATACAATTATTGTGAACATAAAACTCTTAAGGCAAGGCCCTTGTTCTGGTATGTTTTCAGAATACATGACATTCTTGTTGGTGAATTTGTGCACATAGAGTGGATACTTAGGAGGAGGCCAGAATTGTCCTATAAACCATAGAGCTGCTTCTGAGCCACTTTTCAAAGGCAACTGCACTCAGTATTTCGAGCAGCATCTGCAGGCTCTTATACTGTCCTTTCCTCTAAAAGAAATATACAAGATTCTGCCTGCAGGAGCTGATCCGTTGGCTGTCAAGCAAGCTACATAGGCTTACATTGTGCAGGGCTGTGGGCAAGTAGGGTGCCAGTTTGCTTTTTTTCTGTCAATGGGTCCTTGTTGATTGTGTAGGGAGGGGGAGGATTTTCCCCATGAAGCTTCATCCTGAGAGGCTCTCTGCTCTGGTTTAGACATAGATGCTCAGCACCTTTCAGGATTTTGTTTATAACACCCATTACTGCTTACCTAAGCCTTCACAATTTTTTGTTTTAAATCTGCTTTATGATATGTGTATGCATGGTTATGCCACGTGTGAGACGACTGATTTAATTCTTTATGTATTTTTGCAGTATACCTTTACCAAAAGGGTTACTGAATGTTCTCTTTCTTTCTGCTCTGTCTTTAAGTTTAGCTGTTTCAGGTGTCATCCTCTTCTATCTTACAGGGTCCTATCCATCTCCTTCCATTTTTATTTGGCTGCCTTTGGATTTCTTCCTGTTATTTACCATGTCTTCCACAATTCTGGTTTGTCTAATGTGTGCCTTGCCCTCATGCCAGCACTATGTTGCAGCTGTTTAGCAATCTTTGTTTTTAATCTTTATTGCAGTACAGAGAGTGGCTTTGTTGAAGTCCCTTTGATCATCCTTTATGTGCATTATGTCAGGAGTCATATGTGTGCGATCCTGTAGGTTTCGAAGGAAAACTGTTAGAGAAAATTGATCTATAAAAGAGACTTAAAATTACATTTTGCCCGACTCGTTATTCAAGTGGAGTCTATGGAATGGCTTTAAGCAGCAATGAGAGCCAACAAGTAAGGCAAAAGATACATCAGATCTTGATGGTCTAATCACCATAAAGAAATTTTTTTATTTCCTATTTTAGGCTCCTCTTAAGGATTAGAATTTTTGCTTCTGAAGTGTCATTCACAAAGAGGAACTTGTAGCAGGTCAAGTACAGTTATTCTAGACCTCACTGATACAGGAGTACAGGGCACTGTTCTTCCTCATTCCAGGATGTATATTAATCAAATCTGTATCTGCTCACAAAGTCATACAGACTCTTTGTTCTTTAATTAGAAAGCCATACATGACTAGTTACAGAGATCTGTAGATGGTAAGAAATGGATTAAATATTTTAAGACCACTTTGTATAACTGGGTTTTTTGTTTCACAACATTTTTAAACCAGCATTTGTTCCCAGGGGGAAATAATCAATACATCAAGATTAAAGAAAAAGATCCTTTTGTAAAGTGGTCTGAGCTTTTAAAAATACATCCTTTTTGTTGTGTATGGCCTTTTTCCTGAGGGGATTTGTGCTTGTCTTTGTTTTACCCCAGACATAAAGGGGCTGACTGTAAACTTCAATTCATTTTTTTTAACACTGGCTATAGAAAAAAAAATGTGAAAAAAAATACTGGTGATTAAAACATGCAGGAACTTTGAAATTCCATAGTGATGACTTACTGTGATTTGTTCTTAGATTCCACAGCCAGAAGGGACAATTCTGAAAATCCAGCTTGACCCCCTGTAAAACCCAGGCCTTAGAACTTCCCCAAAATAAAACACTGAATCTGGCTTGAAAAACTTGCCAATGAGAGAGAATCCACCATGATCATTGGTAAATTAACCCAGTAGTTAATTACCCTCACAGTTAAAAACATGCCTTATTTCTCTGATCTCCTCTCCCCATCCCAGAGCATAGAGTTTATAGGGGGCTGCACTGGACTTCTCAGATTCCAAGCAATTCAGTTGTCAGAGGATTGCTGTTCAAGAACACAAAACTGTGTGAGGCTTCTGGGTTACATGGCATCTTGCACTTACGTGGTTTACAACATCACATTGTGACTCAGAATTCGGCAGGCTGGGGGGCCATTTGGCTGCACCCCAAGCTGCCGTCAATTGGACTCTGGGGTAAGAACACCTTGCCTTGTCCTTAGACTGGCAGCTAGCTCTAGCCAATATATGTGTAGGCATTCCATTTGTTTACCCACAGACAACTTTCATGATAGGCCCAGATGGTTGGATCTGGACTGAGGAGATCATTTTAGTTTCTACGGATGCTGGCTTTAGGTCCTCAAGAGAACTTAGTTTTGCATGTCAGTGACAGAGAACTGAAAGCTTTCATACTCATGTGCCAAGTATTTTTGTTGCAGGTCAGGGAAGCAGGCTATTAGTCATCAAAGACATGACTGTAGAGGTTTAACCCAACAATTAGAGGGTAACCTACTTTTTTCTTTCTTGCCTCTTGAGGTTTATACAGTTTGTTGACTAACTTCCCCATCTTGGTGTCTCTTCGATTTGGATTCCCGGTCATCCTATCTGTTTCCTCCCAATCTTCCATTTAACTCTTGATGACATCAACCACCATGTTAAAGGTCTTTTCAACTTTACCATCATTCACTTCCTTTCCCACACAGCATTGGATTTACAACCATACACAAAATTTTAGCCGCTCTTTCAAATTATGGTCTTCATTGGGCATTGGTCCCTCTCTTTTGTCAGTTCCAGGTAGCTTCCTTTCTCTGATCATTGTTGCCATTGAAAGAGATGAAGGAGTAACCAATCAAAAGAGAGGTATGTTTCCACTTGGGTTTTATTTTTTAAACAAACACCCTACGTTCGTATAGTGCATTTCATTTAAAATTACACCAAATTATTTGAGTAGCAATTTTGATGCACATCATACATCTGTCAATCATTCCACCCACCACTAAAGTATGGTAACAATATAGAGTGCATAGCAACATAATTTGAAACTGGAAGGGAAAACAACTTTCATACACTGTTGAAACCAAAGCCAAGAAAGTACGAAGGAGAATGAAGTTACCCAATCCTTATTGACCTAGTATGCTGAAATTTACATCCTTCTCAGGCTGTATCTACACTACAGCTGTTCTTCGAAAGAAGTTCTTTCAGAAGTTCTCTTTAAAAAAAACTTTGAAAAATCACGACCACACACAACAAAGCAAGTAGAAAACTTGATCTGCCCTTTCAATAGTGGCCACACTGCGGCCACTCTTTCAAAAGAACGGGCCAGGAAACATCACAGATTGAAAAATCTGGTGCCATGGAGGACTGCTCTGTCGAAAGAAGGTCCCCCAGGGCACCTACACACTTTTTTTTTCTTTTCCTGAAAAAATCTTTTGGGAAAAGGCACTCTTCCTCATCCAGGAGTGGAAGAGGGCTGCTGGAAAAAGTGCCACATTCTTCCAATTTAATCAAGAGAACACATTTTGTGTGTAGACATGCCATGGGATTTTTCAAAATAACTATATGGAGATATCTCATAGAGCTGGAAGGAATGTCAAAAGGGCATTGAGTCCAGTCCCTTGCCTTCTCAGCACCCTCCATGACAGATTTTTTTCCCCCAGACTCCTAAATGGCCTCCTCAAGGATTGAGCTCACAAGCCTAGGCTTACAGGGCTAATGCTCAAACCTCTGAACTATCCCCCTCCCTGGCCCTAGCTTTTTCCAAAAAAACTCACTAGTGTAGACATAGCCTCCGATAAGAATTCCTATGAGACTTTAATTATTGGAAGTGAGCTGTACTGCACTTTTAAGACTAATTCAAAAGATGGCACTTTTATCAGAAATACAGAATACAGGTTTCAAGGGAGTACAGTAAACTCTCTTTTATCCAGTATTCATTCAACCAGAACTCTCATATAACCAGCACAAACATGCCACTTTCTGATCTGAGAGCAAAACTGACCATGGATGTAACTCCCAGCCCCAGGGCTGTCCAAGTTCTCTCAGCTTGTCACTGCGAGAATTCCTCCAGTCCCAGCCTGCTCCCCAGGGCTGGAGTTCTCCGGCCATGTCCCCAGGGTTGGAGCTGCCAGCATTCCCCCACGCTCTAGACAGCTCTCTGGTGCTGGAGTGGCCAGTCTTTCCCTGCACTCCAGCTGACTCTCTGGCCCCAGAGCAGTTGGCATTTTCCTGGCCCGAGAGCAGCCAGCGTTTGCTTGGTCCTGGATGGCTTCTCACCAGCCCTGGAGCTGCCTGCATTTCCTCAGCCCCGGAGTGGCTTCTCAAACCCGGCGCCACCAGGGATCATGTGGCTTTGACTCTCCCTAGCTGCCTTTGCCTCTCTGTTAACTGGTATATTTGCATTTCTGGCAACCTCCTGGTCCTGAGATTGTTGGATATGAAACAGTTTACTGTATAAACACAAAACAATAACTACTGAATCAGTTTATTTCATGTCTTTACTGTCATCATTCCTCATGGGCTGCCCCAAATTATTTAGATACTGTGAAGTACCAATACAAGGGAAAAGTTCTAGCTATGTAGAGCTACAAGACAAGTTTGAAGATAAGAAGTGAGATAACACTCATTTGTAATCCATATACTTCTTTTAATAAGGTTCAGCATTCATGTGTCTCTTTTTTTTCTGGAGCTATTTAAATAAGAAAAAGCTGTGGCCCAATAGGGAGCAGAACTGCTGACACATTCTGTGTGGGATTTTGTCACAAATACCCCTGCTTGGCTAATTCCCACTGCCAGAAGATGTACCTGACCATAACTAGGTGAAGAAACCACTGTATAGTGACTCCAGTGATCTACTCAGGAGTCTGCTAAGTTATTCTGTATGTCCTGCAGGTAAGATGCTTCTAGATCTACGGGGCTGGCAATACCGAGCTTCATGAGTAGGGTCACTTTGTTACAGAGTGGAGAAGAGTTAGAAATGGGAAAGCAGGAAGCCAATACCCCTGGTACTGAGAACACGATGAATGGGAAGATTGCCCCTGTTGCCTCCTCCTTTGACTGGTTGCCACACAGGGGGAAGGCCATGAAGAAGAAAGAGGGATGATATGAGTGAGAGAGATATCACAGGAACTTGATGAACTCTAGACTGCCCTAAAGAGAGCCAGGGGTTGCTGCTGGGGCAATTTTGAACAAAAAAATGTAAAAAAAATTGTATGTAGAATTACAGCATTTCAAAATGTTGCATTTTTTGTCAAACTAACACACTCTAATCGCACTACTTCTAATTATTTTGATTATCTTTTAATAACTGTCACCAAGTCTGTATAACAATGCAGACAACAAAGAAAGATTTGGGTTGCGGCGCTCAGAGTGCGATGCTGGGCCCAACCTGTAGAGCAGGAGGCGTGCAGGGCTTCCTTCCCCAATCCCATGGGAAGCAGGACCCATCCTATGCAGGTGAATGAAATGAAGTAACAAAAATCCAAAAATAAAAGAACCCCCATGTATTTAACAAAAGATTTTCCTGGGGTTCTTCTCAAAATAACAAGTATAAAATGTAGAAATGACTTCAGGCTGTTAGAGATAATTAAGTGAAGTCAGATAGCTGTATAATCAATGAAGCCTCCTAATGGAGGCCTCATGAGTGGATTTCACTCTCTACAGAGTATGGTTCAGAAGATACT
The DNA here is from genome assembly GCF_033958435.1 of Carettochelys insculpta. Taxonomy (NCBI): domain Eukaryota; kingdom Metazoa; phylum Chordata; order Testudines; family Carettochelyidae; genus Carettochelys; species Carettochelys insculpta. Next base: position 98,325,207 of record NC_134139.1, read on the forward strand.
GTTCACATGGCCAAAATTCATTGTCCTTTACCTGTAAGTCAGTTTGAGTGAGTTATTGTTCAGAATGGCTACACAAACTTTATACTCAAGAAAAAGTGCACTCGTTTCCACTGGAAGATAATTTCTTTGGAAGCCAATCTCAGTGCTTGGTAAAACAAAAGCAAAGATTTTGATATAAACAGTAAGGCAAGTGCAATCTTGTTAAATGAGCACTAAGCTAGGAACTGGGAACACTAGGCTTTTCTCCGTAGATGTTCACTTTCTGTGAAACCTGGGGCAGGAGCTAACTTAAGCTTCCTGTGTCCTTTTTTCCCAATATGTAAAATGGACAATGATATTTCAGTACCTCCGCTTAATGCTGTGGTGGTGTTAGGGGATGGTATTAAAGCCTTTTGAGTATATTAAGTTTTTATAATATGAAGCATTCTTGGGATGATGAGTCCTGGGGCTCCTATTTCTGTATACTTGTATCTTCAATGAATTAAGACCATTTTAACTGAGGGAATGGGATGAAAAGAGAGCACTAAAGGAATAGCAGAATAAGGACAAAATGTCCACATGCATGGCTACAATGTACAGATTCCCACCCACTGCATGTAGTGGGTTGTGGGTGCCCAGCACCTTGGAAAGCAGGTGTTGGACCTCTCCCTAGCACACCCTGAGTCAGGTTTTGAAACAGTGGAGTGAGCTCTAAGCTTGAAGGGCACCCTGGCCAATAGTCCACGCAAAAGTGGGGGCAGACAGTGGCCAGGCTGCCCCATAACTGCTCAGAGACCTGTGCTGTCTCTGGGGTGAGGGGAACACACACCCAACTGGCTGGTGGTCTCAGCTTGCACCCTGTCACTATGTTGGACGTGTCCTGGTGCCTGTCCCTCAAGAGGCACAGTTCCCCACCCCTGCCACATGAGTTCCCACCTCACCAGGTGTCTTCTGTGCCCATGGGAGCCTCCATTGCAACTGGGAGGAGCCTGAGCAGCAGCAGCTACAGCTGCTGCCTCGAGGCTTTTGGGTGCCTAGAGCCTTCATGTCTCAAACTGGGCAATGGCAGTGCTGCCCTGTACCCACATCCTCTTCCTCACTCTGCCCAGCATCAACTCCTATCTTCCAGTGAGGGGTGGGGACAGCAGCAGCAGCAGCAAATTATGCATGAAAAATAAAATCCTTTAGGGAACATTAGTTCTCTGCAAATTCAGCATTGTGCAGTGGCACAGGATTCCAGCAGGAGTCACTGGTAGAGGAAGTGGGAGGCATAAAAACAATTGGAAGAAGGGAAGAATGTGGAAAGGCCAGCATAGGTTGGAGCAGGTGTTGCCGGAGGTGAGGGGGAAGAGCTGAGAAGTGGTGTTAGTGTGGGGGAGGATGTTTGACTCTTAATAGGAAGAGAGAATGAAGGTTGTAGAATAAATTGGAGCAGCTCTAGGAAAGGGGAAAAATGGTATAGTTATATGGAGAGTTAGGCTGAGCAGTAGTAAGATGAGAAAAAGTAAGCATTGAGAAAGATGGCTGAAGCTGTTGAAGAAGGCAGTCAATGTTGCTATTGAGTGGACAGCAGTTAGTAATCGTATATTTTGATGAATATAATAGATGTTTTATATGTGTAAGCTTTTCAGGATGTCAGAGGAATGTTTTAGAATTTCTAAGGAAAAATGCTTCATTTAGAGTTTTTCAAATTGTAGAAATGGATCTCAGAAAGTTATCCTGAGTAGGTTTCACGAAAGTTTTTGGTTAAGTTTCATTTAGGTTAAGTAATCTTTATTGACACGAGAAGTCCTTATACAGGAAAGTTCTGTGCCTGCAGGAGTGGGCCTGTTAATCTTACTATTGAAATAAGTTTTGTAAATAAATTAAAAAAAAAAGAGAGAGAAAGATAAAGGAAGCTGTAGCTTAACACTGATAGCTCTAATCATCATATATTCAGATTACATGCTTGTGAATGTTCATAAAAGTAATTGTTTTTTCTACTTTAATGGTACTTTTGATGTGCTCTGCTGTCTTGAAAAATGATTTAAAAGCATCAAGAAAACATACAATGAAATATGTGAAATAAAATATGCATAAGGACTAGATTGATAATGTTAAAAGCTATAAGCTGGCCATGATTACAGCATTTTAATGGCAGTTGCATTGTATCATTGCATATGGAATGTAATTAAGCAATAGGAGGAGGTGAAGTGGTTTTCTCCCTTGTACTTTTACATTCCTTATTTTATATTTTATATTAAAATAATAATAGGGCAAAAAGTGCAAAATAAGGAGCTATTAAATGTTAATCCTAAACATTAACAGTAGTATTTCTCACTTGTTCTCTTTACAGTTGATTTCCTATAACTCTTATTTGTCTCCTGTATGTGGTCACTAACTATGATTGACACCATTGCTCAGCAAGAACTAGTACATTGAAAGTAGTATACATTTGCTCATTATCTATCTACACAATTAACCATTCTGTTACCCTTAGGATCTCTGTGTTGTACAGTCTCATGTTTTACAGCTGCAAGGAATCTGCTGAAATATTTTTTGTCCATATAAATTACACTTATTAAAAGCCACAATTTCACTGAACTGAGATGTCCCCTGATTGTTAATAGACCTTACAAATCTAGCAGATTATGGAATATCTTCATATAGGTGGAAAATAGAAACCCTAATTATATTTATAACTTTCTTATGCTTCATACTAATTCTTTAATAAAAGCAGTGTTTTATCTTTCTTTAACTATAGATGTGATATGTATTTTTGAAAACTGATCTTTGTACTGGAAGGATAGTGACAGATCGGTCGTCACATCCATCCAATAACAGAGAAAGTAAATCAGGATATGATTTTATATTTGAAGGATGATTACTTGAACGTTGTCACATTTTTGAGAGAGAATATAGTAAACTCTTTTATACCCAGCATTCTGTTATCCGGAACTCTCAAATAACTGGCATTTTAACAGCAAGTGAATTTTAGTTATGTTTTCCATAAGTACATTGCAGTGAAAGTAAATACAAATAAATACAGCAAATACAGTGTAAGTTTACAGTGCACAATACTGCTGTTGTTGTTAAATAAAGTACTCTGCATGCATTTTTGTTTGTTTATTGATATCTAATCTTGCTTTTCTTTCGTGTTATTCATTGCTTGACATACTTCTCTATTATGTAGAATATTTGAAAATCCAGCAACCTTCTGGTCCCAGGGCTGCCAGATATGAAAGAGTTTACTGTAGTTACTGATTTTTTATTATTGATTGAACCACATCTTCTAAGTATAACATAAAGCTTTAAAAATAAAACAATTTGAGACACAACCTCATGATCACAATAGGGCCACGTCTACACGAGAAGCCTCTGTCAACAGAAGTTACTGTCAGAAGGGGTCTCCTAGAAAACTTCTGTTGACAGGTTGTGTCTACACATAAAATCAAATTGAAAGAGCAATTTGCTCAGTGGACAAAGAGCAGCCAGACTGCCTGTCTCTCTCTTGACAGAAAGGCTGACTGGAAGCTCTGCAAACAGGGCTACCAAATGAATTGGAAGCCCTGTCCATTGACAAAAGGGTGCCAGAGCATCTACATGGCTGTTTTGTTGACAGAACACTGTTGAGAGAGGAGTTATACCTCAATGGGGAGAGGTATAATGCTGCTAGCAAATGTGTCAGGTTTTGTCAACCACCTCTCAACAAAGCACATTTGCTGTGTAGATGCGCCATGTTCTTTTCCGGCAAAAGCCACTCGTGTAGACATGGCCTAGGAGTTCAGTTATGCCTCTTGTGAGGCTGAGGCAAGATGCGCTACCAGCTCAAGCCTTTGGAGACATAGTACTGTTAAAAGGCATGATGCTTCCTGTGTGCTGTGGAGGGCATGCTTTGTTACACCCCTATAAAAATGAAGCCCCATGTTTCCCTTGAGCTGCCAAACTGCCTTCTTGTGCTTCACCCCGTTTCTGAGGCCCCCAACACTGCTGGCAGATCTAGCTAGTATGCCTCCTTATGCTTTCCAGTCTTAGAAATCAGATTGTGTTGAACCCTGATGTAGCCATCTGCCCTTTCTAGCATCCCTCTGAAGGAAGAGGCAGAATTTATCCTTCTAACATTAGCCTTTAAAAATGACAAGTGAAAGCATGGTAAGAATAAACTGGAAAGGCCCTTGATTGGTCAAGGCTTGACTTTTCTGTTTCCCTTTTAGTAGTGGACAACACCACAAATGTGTAAATGGCGAAAGGAAGTTGTGTCTGGGTGCACTGTACTGGTGGAATTGCTCAAGTGGACAGGGCTCACAGCATTTAAGCACCCTGCTGAGAGCAGACCTACCCAACATGGTGCTTAAAACCTGGTGCATTGTCTATTCTAGATTTCTTTGCCACATGGAGAGCTGAACTGATGACAGCAGCAGTGGAACATTTTAGGGAAAATCTTCTATTGTAGATGAGGCCTTCTTTAGGTACTAGTGGTGCCATCAAATGCAGAGCATCGAACTTGGGTATTCACAGGGAAACAGTTTGATCTATCCACTTTGTTACCTTTAAGTGCTTGTACATAGTTCTCATCTGGCCTTTCTGACTTGTCACTCAGGCAGCTGATTTACTGTCCCCAATTTTCCTTTTTTTCTTTATAGCATCCAGTGTTTCCCTACCCTCATACTTGGGCAAGTGGGAGCACCCATTCTGACAGAGGGGAGAATTAGATCTACTTCATTTACCAAGCCCAGCCACTCTGCAACACAGTCCTTCTTCTGAAAGATTTTACATTCATATTGAAACTCACATTTACTTTGATCCCAGATAAACAGCATTATTAATTCACAAGCTGTGTATGTTGCTGCTTCTATTTCAGGTAATGGGCCCCATCATGACCGCTGCTGTGTCTACAATGAAAGCAACTTGGTAGATGGCGTTTACTGCCTGCCAATAGGACACTGGATTGAAGTCTCTGGACACACTGATGAGATGAAGCACACAACTGACTTCTATTTTAATATTGCAGGCCATCAGGCCATTCACTATTCCAGGTAAAAAACAAACAATGAAAATGCTCGTGAACTTGTTCAATCAAGGCAGCTCAGGAGGAAATCTGATCTGAAAGGATAGATACAGACTTAGATCAGATAGCACCAAATGGGAATGTGTGTGGAACAGAAATTAACAACCCATTCACATACACAGCCAGCTCAGAAGGTGAAATTTACAGTCCCTCAGAAAAGCTTAATGCAAATTAACTGCCCTTAAGGAAGTAAAAGTCAGAAATGTCTGCATAATGGAGAGATTTTGAGCTAAAGCCTACTTCCATTAAATTCAGTGGCAAACCTGCCGACGATGGGGGGCGGGGGGAGCCCCAAAACCGCTATATATGGTGGACAGTGTAAGCACGACTCAACCCCAGATGTAAGGGGCTGAGGGCGTGCCTCAGTGGTTGGAGAAAAAACAAAAAACAAAACAAAATGAAAAAAAGAGAGAGGATAATTTTTTTTTCCTCCCCTGGCCCCCAAGATGGAATAAGAAAAAATGTTACGTTCCTGGCAGAGAGCCAGCACCAGCAGCTGCACACTCAACACCTGTAGCTCCTCCAACAATTGACTGCCCTCTGGACTGGGCCAGGTAGACAGTCACCCAGACTCGCAGGGGAGCCACCATGTCCAGCCACTCCGGTCAGCCTCATCAAGAGGGGACTTAGGGAGGATCTCAAAGCTGGGCTAGAAACCCAAACCCAACCACTTGGCCCACTAAAATTCATGACCCCGGTGTAGGTGGGGGTCACAGCAGGTACTAGCCCTCCTGGATTCGGGGTGCAGTTAGACCCTGATTCGCCCGGAGGTCCTCCTAGCTGGGGCTGCGAGGGATGGAGAACTACACCTGCAGTGCGTCCATGGGGACATAGAAGTCTATCCCTGGGCAAGGGTCCATTTAACCATCCAGGGGTTGACAGGGGAGATAGCAGTAGGGGTGATTCCCCCCCTTGGCCTACCCGGTTATCCTGGGCCGAGATTGGCTGGGATTTAATGCCCTCATCTGGACAGCCAGTCTCATAATCCACCCTGTACAGACCAGGCCTGATGGAGACACCCTCAGGAATGGTCCACAGGAGGCCCAACCTGGGGAACCAGCCACGGAGGAGGGTTTCTTGGAGATGAAAGCACGTGAGGCACTCCAACGCTCCTGCTCCTTGCTTGCAGAGGACCTGCTTGCAAAGTCCTCCAGCCAAAGTGGACTTTCCCCAGGACCAGTGGGAGGACCCGATGCTGAGGGCGGCATACGACTAGATAGTATGTGTCGATGGTACCATGACAGACTGGTAGAGGGCAGCCCAGTGGCCCCGGTTTGAATTGAGGGCCAATTGCCTATACCGGGTCACACGGGATCCCCAGACGCAAGAGTTCAGACAGTAACTGCTCGTGCCCCAGTGCCACCACAGAGCTGTGCTCTGACTCGCCCATGATGTCCCCGTGGCTGGCCAGCTAGGTGGGAGAAAACGCTGGCAAGGGTACTATCCTATTTCTTTTGTCCTGGTGTGCACCATGAAGTAAAGGAATATTGCCAGTTGTGCCCAGACTGTCAATTGGCGGCTGATCCAGGGGTGCCAAAAGCACCCTTGGTCCCCTTACCTGTAGTGAGGACTCCTTTTGAATGGGTCACTTTGGACTTGGTGGACCCATTTCTGAAGAGCAAGGGTGGGTTCTGGTGTATTCTGTCAGTCGTAGACTGTGCTACCCAGTTTCCCGGAGTGATTCCACTGTGAAACACCCAGGCCTGGGCCATTGCTTCAGAGCTGGTGAAGATCTTTGCCTAGGTGGGACTTCCACATGAGCTTCTCATGGACCAGGGAACGAACTTTACCCCCTGATTACTTTGACAGATGTGTGCCTTACTCGGAATCCAAAAGCTGCAGACGTCAGTATACCACCCTCAGGCAGACGGGCTCGTTGAATGATTTAATCTCACCCGAAAGGCGATGCTTCGGAGGTTTCCTCCTTTTGATATGCAATGGTGGGACCCTCTATTGCTGGCTTTTCGGGAAGTGCCACAAGCGTCCACCCACTTTTCCCCATTGGAGCCCTTATATGGAAGATGTCTGTGGGGCATCTTGGACCTGATGAGGGAGACGTGGCAGCAGACCCCCTCAACCTCGTCAAGGTTCCTCCAATATGTATTTCAACTCCAAGAGCAATTAGACAGAGTGAGTACCTGTCATGGGAGAACCTCCAAACTGCCCAGGGGATCCAGGAACAAGGCTATAATTGCAGAGCCCAAGAACACTACTTCTTCCCTCTGATGAGTCAAAGCTCCTGGCTCGCTGGCAAGGACGATATGAGATCGCCTGGGGCCAGTGCCATGTGAAGTTTATCAGCTGGACTGGAAGAAGGAAAAACAGATCTACCATGTGAATTTCTTAAAACCATGGTGGGGAACGTGAGGGGCTGATGGTTATCCCCTATCCTTCTGAGCCTCCTTTGGGACCTCAGCTACCTGGACCAAGCGAGGAGGAACCCCAACTGGGGAACATCCTTCCAGTGGACCAGTAGAAGCAGGTGCAATGCCTGATAAAGACCTTCCAGAAAATTTTTACTGCACGGCCTGGCTGAACCAAGGGTATAACACACAGTATCCCAACCCCTCCAGGCCAGGTGGTCTGTGAAGGGAATCAGCTCCTCCTCCACTGCATGCACAAGATGAAAAGGAGGTCCAAACCATGTTAGAATTGGGAGTGGTGGAGCAGTCAGAGAACAAGTGGAAGTGGAGTTGGTTCCGAAACTGGATGGAAACATCCAGTTCTGCATTGGTTTTAGAAAGATCAATGCCATCTCAAAGTTTGATGCCAACCCAATGCCTTAAGAACGAGGATCTTTTAGACTGCCTAGGGAAGGCCAATTTTATGACAACGTTAGACCTTTCAAAGGTGTATTGGCAGATCCCTCTGGACCCTGAATTGCGAGAGAAAGTGGCATTCACAACTCCCTCAGAACTGTTCCATTTCGTGTGGATGCTGTTTGGCCTCCATGGAGCCCCCTCAGCCTTCCAGCAAATGATGGACTGGCTACTGGCCCCTCATATGGAGTACGCTTCTGCATACAACGATGACGTAGTCGTCTACAGTCGCGAATGGGAGGAACACCTGGCACAGGTGGCTGCCATCTTTGGGATGCCGGTCTGACTGCCAACACGAAAAAGTGCAAGATTGGCTGGCAACAAACAACCTAACCTGGGGTATCATCTGGGATGGGGCCTCCTTCGCCCGCTGGTGAGAAAGGTGGAGGCCATTACAAACTACCCATCCCTATGACTAAATGGAAAGTGCAGCAGTTCCTGGGTCTGGCAGGGTATTACCACTGCTACATCCCACAGTTTGCCACCCTTGCAGCACCCCTCACTGCACTCCTGACCAAGGATAGCCCACAGAGGGTGAGGTGGAGCACTGAGTGCGAGACTGCATTCTAGAGCCTGAAGGAGGTGCTGTGCAGGGAACTGATCTTATTTAGCTCAGACTTTGACCAACCATTTATGGTCCAAATGGACACATCAGAGAGTGAGCTAGGAGTGGTACTCTCCCAAGAGATTGAGGGGGAATTGCACCCCATCGCATACATCAGTTGGAAGTTGTTCCCCTGGGAGCAGAAGTACACAGTGATAGAGAAGGAGGACCTAGCGATTAAATGGGTTGTCAAGTCCCTCCGGTACTACCTCCTACAGAACACTTTTTTCTTGTTTGCAGACCATACCCTGCTAAATGGCTGCAAACCATGAAAAACACCAGTAATCAATTGATGCAGTGGTACCGAAGCCTCCAACCCTATGCGTTCACTGTCCAACATAGGGCATGGAAGGCAAACGCAAATGCGGGTGCTCTGTCCCGCGTAGGGTAGGACCAGGGGCCCAGTCCCGGCAACATAGAACTGGACTTAACGATGGGAGTATAGTGGGGCAGGGTGGTCGCCCACTGACCCAGAGGGGGAGAAACCCCTCTGGGAGCCCCAAACCTGCTACAATGCTAATTTGATGAGATCACATAGATAGAACCCTGTATGCAAAACTGAGCTGCAGATATCTGCACTGACATCTGCGGATGTGCATACCTGCAAATTTAAAGCAGATGTCTTCAAATTTTCAGAGTTCTAGATAACAAAATTTGTGTCCACATTCACATCCATAGCCGTCAAAAATGAGTTGTGGATATCTGCAGGTTTTCAGGGCTCTACATAAACAAGGAATATAATTATATTAACAAGTAAGGAATAAAATATATGACATCTAAAACCAAGTCAGGATTGTGATGGATCTAAAAAAAACCCGTGACATCTACTCTGTCTTAATGAATAGTAGTTACAGTTCAAATGTTAATCAAAGCCATCTTTGAATTATTCAACTTGAAAAAAATCCTAAACCAAAATGCTTTTGTTTGTTTTCATTTCTCTAACTTGAACTAACTGTGTATTAAAAAAATCCATTCAGCTGCTAAGTACCTTCCTGGGCTGAATTTTTATTACTAAATTATAAATTCAGCTACTTTTAACTAGACTGCAGTGAACAGTAGAAAACTGAATTTATAATGTAAACACAATGTATTGCTTAAGGGATTGTGTTTGCTGATGTCTACAGGGCTTTGCCCCCTTAGAACTAAGATAAGAACCAGTTTTCTTTGCCTAAAGAGCAATGATTCTCAAACATGCTCACAGCCAAATCAGGGTGGTCACAGTTTTGACAGTTAAAATATTAAACAAGTGACACATAGCCATGTAGTTTTTTGGAACTGCCATGGAAATAAAATAGACCTTTCCAATTTAAAGATGAATATATGCTACTAAAAATACCTCAAAAGTTACCTGTTGTCAATATTCATGATTTCCTATTGCAAAGGTGTTTGAAAAGAAATTGTTCAAAACTTTTCTCTTTGAGGGCTAATTCTCTCCCACATCCAAAGGCAGCAGCTCTACTACACTATAATAGAACAGCAAAGGCCCACCATGAATATGGGATGCTGCTGGCAGAAGCAGAGATGGTGACTTATGGCAGAGAGTTAGAGATCACAAAAGTAATAGTGACTGCACGTAGACGTCTGCTTTGTGGTGGTGATATGCTGTACCATGGCCACACTTGAGAATCACTGCTATATAACAACAGCATCAGTAATGGGACTAAGAAATAATGAGGGCCAGAACTAAGTTATCTCTTTATATTGCAAGTAAAAACAAAAAACAAACAAAAAAAAATCCAAGGCACAGCATTTCATTTAAAATAAAGAACAAGCTGGGGGTGTTTGTAAAAGGTCGCTAAGGGCCTGCTCCATTCCCATTTGGGCCTACTCCTTCTCCATTTAAGTTGACGGCTGTTTTACAAGTGATTTTAAGGGACCAAGGTTGGGGTGTGACCTACATGAAAAAAGCCTATAATTTTAGTGAATCATTTACAAATTAAAAGAAGTTGTTTTGTACCATATTTGTGGTACAAAAGTCAACCAGAGACTGGATGGTTGAAGTGAAGATGACCATCCCTCCTGGAAATGTGAGTTTTATCTAATTATTTGTTAGCCACAATCTTAATCTTGTTTGCATCTCTTCTCTTGTTTACTTAACAATAGAAATAATCTTTTATAGGATAATTTAAAAAGTCACTTTATGTGTGTGTGTGGGAAGGAGAGGAATGAGGAAGATAAACCCATTTTTGGAACAGAGCCATATCTGTGTACGCTGAACTCGTTTATTTAGATTTATTTCAAATTGTGCTTATCCCTAGTTCTGGTGCATGAGCAAAATTTTGTTCCAAACACATACAAATCCAAATTGGATTCTCACCAATGAAAGAACTTCCCTAACCTACCCAAATTGAAATTCTCCTTTCTCATTAACTTCCCACTGCCAGCCTTTTCCCCGCAGAGGCTAAGGGCTTGTCTACACAAATAGTTCACAGCAAGCTGGGGTGTGCATCTACCCCAACTTGCCTGCCTCAGTTTAACAGTTCACATGGACCTGCTGGCATGCATTAATGATCTGCTAATGTGCTTTGATGTAGACCTGTTTAACAGGGAACTAGATTATCTGCTCGAAATCTCTCTCCTCATGAACTTCCCATAGCCCTTTTCTGAAAAGCCAAGGAAATAGGCATTGCAGTGTGACTTGAAAGTAAACAAATTCAGGCTGGGGGTGAGGGAAATCAAGTTTCTAAGACAACAGATTCTCTCACTGCGAACATCCTGTCTTCAGCTTCCTTAGGTGTAAACCAAACGACTGCTAGCTTAGACAACTCAGCTGATTTGTACTTCTGTGGTATTGTGCAAGCAGGCTGGCAGTTTCTGAAATAATCAAGGCCTAATCCTTTTGTAGATTCAAACCAGTCCCTTGATTTGCAGCCAGAACAGTGTGGGAAGCCAGTGCAGGTTAATGGGCACAGGTGTAACACGCTGCTTGAAGGGAGTCCTGCTGAAGAAGCAGGGAGCTGTATGCTGTTCTCCCTGAAGTTTCTGATTTCTGTGTTCCACACAGAACACATTCCATAAGAACAGCCCCACTCGGTCATACCAAAGGTCCGTCTAACTCAGTATTCTGTCGCCCAGTAGTGGACAATGGCAGGTGCTCCAGAGGGAATGAACAGGTAACCGTCAAGTGTTCCATGCCCTGTCACTTTGCAATGCCAGCTACAGAAGTTCCATGTGAATGCCTATTTTCAGTTTCTGGTGATAATGTAAATAAGAAGTGTGCAGCATTATCTCCCATAAATGCAGACAAATTTGTTTGTCTTAGCAAGTGGCTGATCAAGAAGTAGTACTGAATGGACTTGTAAACTCCATAGTTTTAAGCTGGGTTTTTCTGGGTGCAGTTAAGTAACAACAAAAATAATCTATATTTGTAAATTGCGCTTTCAGGATGAAGAGATTGCACTACAGTACTTGGATGACATGAATTTGGAAAATACTATTTATTTTGCTTTTGCAGTGCAAAACTTATTAAAAATAAAATGTGAGCACTGTACACTTTATATTGTGTTTTAATTAAAATCAATATATATAAGAATGCAGAAAACATCCAAAAGTAATCAAATAAATGGTACTCTATTGTTTAAAAGTGTGATTAATCTCCCTATGCTTTAGGTGATTACCCCAGTTATAAGGAGTCTGATATTACAGATTAGATATTATAATTTTGATTGAATAGAAGATTATAGGGCAATTTGGTTTGGGATTGTCCAGTGGTAGGAGTCATTTTGGGGTAGGATTTTTGCTTCTCATCAGTTGTTAAACTACCATTATTATCATTATCCACATTATGTCACCTATTCAGCCTGAAGAATTGCCATGCTCTACTACTTTGTCAGATTTATTGTGTACTGTGGTATCACCAGGTTATAAAAGATTGTCTAGAGTTTGGAGAGACACTCTGAGATTAACTGTTGAAGAATAGTAGATCGTCTGTATCAACAAGGTAACATGAGAAGAAAACTGGTGGCAAATGGACCTGTTTAAAAACCTTGCCAACTTTGGCAGCCATTAATTATTTTTATGTCAAGTTATTCATTAAGTGATAGTCATCAATATTATTAATGTTCAGATGGTTTGTGGGTATTTTGTTTTCCTTTTTCCTCTTTCCAGGAAATTACCCTGCTTGCATATTTATAATCCAGTTGACGTGAGATTTTATATTGGGATTTTGCCTACTTTTGGACCATGGAGCAGTTGGAATCATTTTTGATGTGCAATAGGAACTTTTTCCAATGACACTCCATGATTTATTTTGTTGATTTGCCCTGATACAGTGGCATGGAAATGTGGATCCCTTTTTAACCATATATTTTTAAACATGTCACTGACATTAGATGAGTTGTTCCCAAAAGCATCCTGTGGCTCATTCAAAAATTATGAGAAAACTGACATCCCCTTTAGAATTCCTGTCTGGCTTACTCAGCCGTGAAGCAGTGGGTTGGCTTATGCAGTCTTACATTGGTGCAATGTGCAATGTCTTCCTGACGTTATTGCTAGGGGCCTAGGCAGAAAGGTGTCATGGACCTGACCCGTTGGTCTCAGTGGGGACTTGTAGTCACATAGCTGTTATGTGACTTTTCAGTGTAAGTGGTTTTGCTCTCAAAAGTAGTAAATATGACTTTGTGGGACTGGAGTAAGGACAGGCTTTCAGAGGTCTGTTAAGCTTTGTGCATGGGATTTGGCCATAAGAAGAGCAGTCACCAAGGCTATGTCTAGACTGTAGCTGTAACTTGAAATAAGTTACACAATGGCTACGTCTACACGTGCACCCAACTTTGAAATAGCTTATTTCGATGTTGCGACATCGAAATAGGCTATTTCGATGAATAACGTCTACACGTCCTCCAGGGCTGGCAACGTCGATGTTCAACTTCGACGTTGCTCAGCCCAACATCGAAATAGGCACAGCGAGGGAACGTCTACACGCCAAAGTAGCACACATCGAAATAAGGGAGCCATGCACAGCTGCAGACAGGGTCACGGGGCAGACTCAACAGCAAGTCGCTCCCTTAAAGGGCCCCTCCCAGACACACTTTCATTAAACAGTGCAACATACACAGAGCCAACAACTAGTTGCAGACCCTGTATATGCAGCACGGACCCCCAGCTGCAGCAGCAGCAGCCAGAAGCCCTGGGCTAAGGGCTGCTGCCCACGGTGACCACAGAGCCCCGCAAGGGCTGGAGAGAGAGTATCTCTCAACCCCCCAGCTGATGGCCGCCATGGAGGACCCCTCTATTTCGATGTTGCGGGACGCGGATCGTCTACACGTCCCTACTTCGATGTTGAACGTCGAAGTAGGGCGCTATTCCCATCCCCTCATGGGGTTAGCGACTTCGACGTCTCGCCGCCTAACGTCGATTTCAACTTCGAAATAGCGCCCAACACGTGTAGACGTGACGGGCGCTATTTCGAAGTTACTGCCGCTACTTCGAAGTAGCGTGCACGTGTAGACGCAGCTAATATGTGCAATGCAAATTGTGTAAATTATTTTGAGTTAACCTATTTCAAACTTGGTGCAGTCCAAATGTCTATTTTGCCTATAGCGCTGCTATTTGGAGCACAGTTTTTAGCCATGTATCCCATGTGTATCCCAAAATAGCAACCACAGTCTAGACATAGTGAAAGGGAACGGAGTTGAAAGATATATTTTGGTGGCCATCTAAACAGAAATCTTCTCACAATCAGATCGGTTCTGACGTTAAAATGATATCATTTGTTATATGCATTGTACTTGTAGACCTCTCAGTCCTGGGAGAAACGGAGTCAGCAAAATAATACTAACTTCTGTTGGTGAGAGAGACAAGCCTTCGAGACACAATGAAAATAGGTGGTAGTAAAGTCCATTGTTCAGCTCAGCTGGACTAGTAGTCGTGGTGGTGAGGTATGGAAAAGATGCACAAAATTGCATAAGAAATAATACAGTGGTTTCGCAGTAGCAGCTGGCTATTTGTACAGACCCAACAACATGCACGGTGCTTGACAGATATGAAGGCAAGGTCTTTCCTTAAAAGAGCGTACAATCTAAGCATGCAGTCTACAACCACACGAGTAGGGAATGGTCAGCAACAATATAAAATAAGTGAGAGAAGATGTTTAGCACTCCTCCTACGAGTTTCCCCAGGGTTATTTGTGGTCTACTTTTCCTCCTGCTGTACGTGTGTGAGAATAGGAACTGGTTATCTGACTGAAAACAGATTATTTAGAGAGATGGTTATGAGTGAGTCACTTCACTGTGTAGGAGAAAATGATCTCCCCAGTCTAAAATGAGTGAGCTGAGATTGGCTGGTGATGTTAGTCAGTTTTCCTAAATTAACTGTCAGTATGTAACATTTGCTTTAAAACATTTCTCCGTTTTGAAATGGCAATTCACAGAGCTGTGTTGTTGCACAAGATTTCCGTATTTCTTATGGAAAATTGACACTGATTCCACTTCTTCAGGGAAAATAGCAAAGAAAAAACCAGGAGCTTTCTTGACAAAGAAACCACACATGTAAACAAACTGATTGGCACCATTTTTACCCTGGGGGCTATTGAAAGTCAAATCTTGATGGTCCAGTTCATCAAATATCAGGCAGGATACCATGGTTAGGGGGAAGATTGATTTTGTTCATTACCCTTTTCGTGTCTACTTTCCTCTTTCCTTGTTAGTCTGTTTCTCTGTTCCTCACTCTATTTTTCTGCTGATTGTTTTTCCTGTCATTTACTGCCTTTTTATTCTTTAAAATCCAAGCTATAGGAGACAAAATGGCATTGTGCTGTGATACAGAAGCAGTTTGTCTACATTGCCAGCTGTGAACGAAATTGACAGGATTCTGAAATCCAAGTAATTTTCACTCATAGCCAGTATTGTGGGGAAAATGTTTCAAAGCTGGAACACATTGTTCTGTCTTGGAAACTGACCATAATCAACAAGCTAATACAAATGATTTAGTTTTTTGCTATGATTTTCTTTGTTTGTTTGGTTAGGTACATACTGCAGATCTGAAACAAATACTTGCTAAACTGCCAAGACTCAGATTCATAAAGGGGCATACATATTGCAACATTCAGCATTGCAATGTGTAACTGTTTGGTGCCTAGAAAATGACTGGAACAAAAATGGGATTTGCAAAACCTGGGTTAGGTACCTTCCTGTACAATCAAAACAAAAAAGCAGTCCGGTAGCACTTCAAAGACTAACAAAATAATTTATTTGGTGATGAGCTTTCATGGGAGAGACCCACTTCTTCAGATCATAGCCATACCAGAACAGACTCTATATTTAAGGCACAGAGAATGAAAAATTGTTATTAAGGTTGACAAATCAGAAAAATTGTAAGCAAGGTGGGCAAATCAGAAGAGCAGAGAGGTGGTAGGAAGGAGGGGGAAGTCAAGAGTCCGATAAAACCAAGTATGTAAAGGAGTCCTTATAATGGGCCAGGTAATTGGTACAGTCAAGCCCCTAGGTACAATTGCATTTGCTCTGATCTTACTGACAGAGACCAAAAACTACAAGATCTTTACCAAACATTCATAAACCTGAATTACCCACCAGGAGAAGTGAAAAAAAACAAATCAACGTGGCCAGAGGAATACCCAGGAACCAGCTACTCCAAGATAGGCCCAAAAACCCAACAACAGGACACCACTGGTCATAACCTACAGCACCCAACTCAAACCACTGGAACGCATCATTAAAGACCTACAACCTATCCTTAATTGGGATGCCCTGGGTGACAGGCCTGTTCTCTCCGACAGACTACCTCCCAACCTTGTGAGGATTCTTACCAGCAACCACAGGCTATACCACAATAATACCAATCCTGGAACTTTTCCTTGCAACAAGCCCCATTGCCAACTTTGTCCACATATCTATTCAGGAGATACCATCACTGGACCTAACCAGGTTACTCACAGAATCACAGGCACATTCTCATGTTCCTCAACTCACATCATATATCAAAACAAAAAGCAGTCAAGTAGCACTTTAAAGACTAGCAAAATGGTTTATTAGGTGAGCTTTCGTGGGACAGACCCACTTCTTCAGACCATAGCCAGACCAGAATGATCTGGCTATGGTCTGAAGAAGTGGGTCTGTCCCACGAAAGCTCACCTAATAAACCATTTTGCTAGTCTTTGAAGTGCTACTTGACTGCTTTTTGTTTTGATAGTGTATAGACTAGCACGGCTTCCTCTTTGTTACTATTTAACATCATATATGTCATCATGTGCCAACAATGCCTGCATACTATGTATATAGGACAAATGGTAAACACTCTTTGACAAAGAATAAATGGACACAAAACAGATATCAGAAAACTCCTAATACACAACCTGTCAGCCAGCACTTTAATGGAGTGGGTCATTCTGTTAATGACCAGAAAGTCTGTGTTTTACTGAAAAGGAACTTTAACAATCACCTACAAAGAGAGAGTGCTGAGCTCTCTTTTATATTCAGATTTGACACATTAACTCGTGGTTTGAACTGGGACAGCAATTACCTGACCCATTATAAGTACTCTTTTTTACATACTTTGCTTTATCTGACTCTAGACTTCTCTCCTTTCTTCCTACCACCTCTCTGCTCTTCTGATTTGACCACTTTGGTTACAATTTTTCTGATTTGTCAACCTTGATCACAATTTTTGGTTCTCCATGCCTTAAATATTGAGTCTGTTCTGATATGGCTATGATCTGAAGAAGTGGGTCTGTCCCACGATAGCTCATCACCGAATAAATTATTTTGTTAGTCTTTAAGTACTACTGAACTGCTTCCTGTTTTGATAGAATATAGACTAACATGGCTATCTCTCTGTTACTATTCCTGTACAATGAATGGGAAGAAACAATAATCTAAGAATAGGATCCAAAAATCAAGCACATTGCAAGGGGAGCCTCCTGACAAGTTGATGAGCGGGATGAGTCCTAAACCCTACCCCTCTGCTTCCATGCACAGCCAGGAGCCTCTCTGCTGGAGACAGACTGTGTGCATGTAAGCCATTTTTTATGCAGCAACCTAACTCTAGCCACAGGAGACCAGTCTGGAGCTATATCTACACTAGAGGATTTTGTTGACAGACAGCTGTTTTGTCGACAAACCCACAGAGCATCCAGATTCCCAAGGCATTCTGTTGACAATAAATTGACAGAATGCAGCACTTTTGTTGATAGCTATAAGCGGCTACACGCGTCGGGCGCTATTTCGAAGTTAACTTCGACGTTAGGCGGCGAGACGTCGAAGTCGCTAACCTCATGAGGGGATCGGAATAGCGCCCTACTTCGACGTTCAACGTCGAAGTAGGGACCGTGTAGACGATCCGTGTCCCGCAACATCGAAATTGCCAGGTCCTCCATGGCGGCCATCAGCTGGGGGGTTGAGAGATGCTCTCTCTCCAGCCCCTGCGGGGCTCTATGGTCACCGTGGGCAGCAGCCCTTAGCCCAGGGCTTCTGGCTGCTGCTGCGGCAGCTGGGGATCCATGCTGCATGCACAGGGTCTGCAACCAGTTGTCGGCTCTGTGGCTCTTGTGTTGTTTAGTGCAACTGTGTCTGGGAGGGGCCCTTTAAGGGAGCGGCTTGCTGTTGAGTCCGCCCTGTGACCCTGTCTGCAGCTGTGCCTGGCACCCTTATTTCGATGTGTGCTACTTTGGCGTGTAGACGTACCCTCGCAGCGCCTATTTCGATGTGGTGCTGCGCAACGTCGAAGTTGAACATCGACGTTGCCAGCCCTGGAGGATGTGTAGACGTTATTCATCGAAATAGCCTATTTCGATGTTGCTACATCGAAAGAAGCTATTTCGATGTTGGCTTCATGTGTAGACGTAGCCATACTCTGCTCCCCAGAGATCTGTCTACAGAAAGCTGGTCTGGACATTCCAGGGGGCCCTCTGCCGACAGACAGGGCTGCCGGGACACCTGGCAGCCCTCTCTGCTGTGCCTCTGGTTAACCATTTTTACTGATAGAGTGGCTGGGCAGTCTAGCTGCTCTCTGTCGACAGAAGTTTCCGACAAAAACTTGTGTCAGCAAAGCCCTGTGATCTAGATATAGCCTGGATGTATAGCAGCAGGGAGCAGCATTTGTGCTCAGATGTAGAAACTTAGGCACCTACAGAATTTTAACAGCAAAAGTTTAGGTGCTGAGATGAGTTTAGGCACCTGCAGTATGGGGTAGTAGCTCACTGGGGAGACTGTGGATCTCAGTAGTGCCTACCACTGGGCTTTAGGTGCTTAAGTCCATTTGTGGATCAGACCCAAAATGCTCCAGGCAAAAATTGCATACATTGCTCAGCTATCAAAACAAAAAGCAGTCCCGTCGCACTTTAAAGACTAACAGAATAATTTATTAGCTGGTGAGCTTTTGTGGGATGGACCCACTTCTTCAGGTCTGTCCCACGAAAGCTCATCATCTAATAAAATTATTTTGTTAGTCTTTAAAGTGCTACTGGACTGGTTTTTTGTTTCGATAGTATATAGACTAGCATGGCTATCTCTTTGTTACTATAGCTCAAACTGGTGTACTACAGCTACACTGCAAATTCTAAATTTTCCCTAATGTTTTAGGAATTTATTAAAAAAACAACAAATATAGATGCAGGTTTACTTGTTAAAAATCCATGATGTTGAAAGATGAATTCAACAAGATTCCTCAGGGTAAAAATACACAGGGTCATATTTTAGCTGTTTAAAAAAAAAACTATTAGAAATCAAACTTGATGATTTCCTTTTGTTTCCCTGAAGTTTAGCTCCAGAGATGTTACTGTTTTATTTCCTGAGAGTAAATAAATATTAGAGTTGCTCCTGTGTTTTCTTGAGTTTTATTTCTGCAAATGAAAACAAAGCAAATTAGATGAGCTGCTGCTGCCTTCCTGGAGAACATGGTAAAGGCTCTAAGGCTCTAACTGAAAATCTCTCATTTTCTGCTTTAATGGTGTTCAGTGAAAAAATTCATTTCCAATTCAGGGTCTTAGGTGCATAACTCCTGTTATTGTTAGGGATTGTTGTGAAAAATTCTCAGTGAACCATGCTAGCCTATATGAAATACGGATTTCAAATCCTATTTAGTAGTGGGGAAAAATCCAGCCCAAAAAGAATTGCCAATTAGAATGACATGTCTTAGACTTATTTTTTTTTCCTATGGTAAGATTGCAGAACATCAAAATAAATATAAGCATCCAGGGAGGAGAAAAGGGAAGATATGTGATGAAAACAGGAATTTAATTTTTAATGGGGAGAAAAGTGAAATGCAAACAATATTGTGAAAGCAATAAATGTTAGTAATTGTAGGTCTTTTTAGGTGTGCCTGTTAAGGGTGAAATTTACCCCTTCAAACGCATAGCCCAAGTATATGGACTTTAAACACAGTGTTGAGTGAGGAAGAAGGAACTGGGAAATAGCCCACTTCACCCAGAGTCCACTGAGTGGACTGCAGACATGAAATTGACTCTCCTTGACTGCTACCTCTTGGTCCTGCTGTTCTGTGCCAATGGATATGTGTATGTATATGTATTGGGACCCCATCTAGTCTACTCTAGAACTGGCACATTCAGAGCCTTTTTGAAAAAATGCTACACTCTCTACTATGTAGGGGTGCAGAGTTTCCCAGTGTAGTGTTCCTTTGGTGCCCTCTCCCTCTGTGATAGGCATCAGAAATGTGGAAGGCCTTGTGTGGGCCCTTCACATTGTGTGAATTTCACCATGAGCACAACATAACCTATTGTTATCACTAAAGAAGGCCAAATCCTTTATTGCTCAACTTATTATAACAGTGGGGTGCTTTTGTGATGCCCCTTTCCTGATCTGCACATTAGGGATCTCAAGATCTAAAAAGATTGAGCTGCTACAGATCCAAGGTATTGTAGCTGCAGGCTAGAACAACTCAAATCCTTTACGGTAAGGCCGAAGAGTCTTTTTTCCCCACTCTCCAGTGGTAATATTTCTACTTCAGAAGACAGAGAAAATAACAAGGAAAGCAGGTTTCCCTCCTACACTTGTGGTGTGGGAAGTACAGCTGTTATCCAGTGATGAGTAACACTTTACGGAGTTACACTAATAGTAATCAGCAGAGTATCTAGAGGTAATTACACAAACTACAGTTGATCACTTCTAATACATTTATCAAATTACCTATAGTTCCTGGTTCAAAGCAGATGGAACTGTAATCCTAGGCAACAAAGTAAATCTAAGTAAAAAGTAGTTCTAAAAAATCAGATAACCACTCTCTCCTTCCAGTTCTTCTTAACGTTACACTCCCATAGAAGTAAACTGCTGCATGCCAGCTTCCTAACAGTTTTAGTCAGACTAATTATTTGCTCTCCATGACGTCCAATCCTTTCTCAGGACCCCAGAGTAAGGCTGTCAGTCCTAACTAAAGTACCTCCTGATATCCCTCTGCTGCTGGAAAAAGTTCTATCTATTACTGTACTTATCCCTCTTTGAGGTTAGGACTAAGGCAACTGCTGCTGCTGAGAAGAATGCCCCTCTCGTGCCGCTTCTCAGAGTACATATCACCTTATCTCCCTTCCTACTGGTCCGTGCTAGAAGACAGTCAGGGTCTAAGGCCAGAAGGGGCCATTGTGACCATCTAATCCAGAGGTTCTCAACTTCTCCAGACTGCTGTACCCCTTCCAGGAGTCTGATTTGTCTTGTATAGCCAAGGTTTCCCTTCACTTAACTACTTGCTTACAGAATCAGACAAACAGGTTGACTCTTGCATCTGGCAACATAGACAATCTGGCATAATTTTAGTTAGCTGGATAACCATTTATCATGGGAATGGCCAAATTTCCTGTGATCTCATAAAGCTTATTTATAGCCTCCAGTCCTGGCTCTCGGTGTTCTGTGTTAATGTACCTGTAATTTACCCCTAAATGTCTTCTAAGAGCCCGATAAGCAGTAGGAATTTTGTTAATGCTGCTGGACATTATAGACTTCCTGTGGTCTGGCTCAGACTAGATCAGTGGTTGAGAATCTACCGTGATGCTTCATATATTGTCCAAAAAGTTAATCACGCTCACTGTTAAGAACTTACACCCGATTTCCAGTCTGAATTTATCTAGTTTCAGTTTCCAGTAGCTGGATCATATTATGCCTTCTTAGCTAGACTGAAGAGCCCATTATTAAATATTTGTTTTCCACCTAGGTTTGTACAGACATAATCATGTAACTCCTTAACCTTCTCTTTGTTAAGATAAACAAACCAAATTCTTTAAGGGAAGAGAGACTGAGCTCATCTGTTGTTGCACTGAGTGGAGGTTCTACAGCTCTACTCACTGCTGTCTGTCCAGCTACATCTACACTATGAGATAAAATCGAATTTATTTATATCAGTTTTCTAATACTGGAATTTATAAGTTCAGTTTTGATGATCCTCACTTCCACCATGCTCCCCACAAAGTCAAGTCATTGCTGCCACGCACACATTATCTAATATTGACTGTTGCATTAGTGCATTGTGGGAAGCTATCCCACAGTTCCCTCATTTCCATAGCATTCTGGGTATGCTCGCTGGTCTAGACATCATTTTCCCTCATTGCATTTTCATCATTCCCCTCCTGATCCCTGGAAATATGTCGATCCCTGGAAATAATGCAGAGACACTTAAAATTAGAAGAAAGAATTTTTGGTTTTCCCACACATTACATTGCCAACATGGGTGCAGTGACTGTATTCTCAAGTAGACATCCACATCCATGCATGTGATCCCTGAAAATAATTCAGGGGGTTGGAATGTATTTTAATTTGAGAGGAATGTAGGAAGAAAGAGTTTTTGGTTTCCCCGTTCATTATGTTGTTAATGGAAAGGGTATTTGGCTTTCCGGTGCACTGTAAGGCTTCCTTGCAACAGGGCATCCACTGAGTATCCCACCTCCCATCATTGCTGAAATGTGATCCCTGAAAATAATGCAGGGACCCAGATTTTTTTTTTTTTTTTAATTTGAGAGGAATGTAGGATAGGAAGAAAGAATTTTTGGTTTCCCCATACAATACATTGCCAACATGAGTTTAGCGACTGTATTCTCAACTGGCCATCCACTGAGTATCTCACCTCCCATCGTTGCAGAAATGTGATCCCTGAAAATAATTCAGGGGCCTGGAATGTTTGTAGGAAGAAAGAATTTTTGGTTTCCCCATACGCTGTATTGGTGTTGGAAGAGTCTTAATTCAGGGTCCTGGACTTCTGTTTTTTTTTTTAATTAGAAGAAAGAGGATAGAAAAGTGCAGGATAAAAAAATTTTTGGTTTCCCCCTGGCATCAGCAAGCCCCGGTATGGGCAAAGGAGTTGTGCAGTGGGTGGCCAGTTGAAATGGTCCTTCCCCCACAGCAGCAAGCCCCTTAGCCAAGGGGGGGAGACTTCTTCCTGGTGGCAGCAAGCCCAGGTATGGGCCAAGGGTGCGTGGGGAGCACTGGATAACCAGTTGAAGTGGTCCTCCTCCAGCGGCAGCAAGCCCTTTAGCTGCTGGGGGAGACTTTTCCCCAGAGGTAGCGAAGCCTGGTATAGGCGAAGTGGGGGGTCAGTAGTTGGGGGTCCAGCTGAGGTGGAAACTTACCCATGGTATCTTAACTGTCTGTGGGAGACATCCCCATGGCAGCAGCAAAGTCCAGAATACCTTCCCCTCCCTTGGAGCCCTAAACACGCGACTGACAGTATGGTCAGCACTGAACGGTAGGCATGTCCTTTTATTGGGTTGGGTTGGGGGCTACCCACGTGATGTGACTGAGCACAGGAAAGACCCAGACTGTGGTACCTGAGGGGGAGGGAAAGGGGTTCGCACACACATGTAAACCTCTGAGAAGTTTCTCAGCATATTATGGAAGCACAGCCACCAGCACAGCCTTGCTGACACGTGGTATGGCAGGGCAGGGGCTGGTGCTAGGCAGTGCAGAAGAAAATAGCAAGTGTACAGACAGAGCCGCAAGCTCCCTGCAGGGGCTGTTTGAATGGGTAGATGCACGCACACTGCTAACAGCACAGAAAGAAAAGAGACATTTCTCAGCCTGTCATACCAACATGAGTGCACAGCTAATGGTTGGCTGCTCCCGCTTGGAAATTCAGGCTCTTACTGTCACAGAACAGCCATGGTCAAAGTGGAGCACTGAGAGGGGCACTACGGGTTACATACGGGACACCTCTGGAGGCTAATAAATTTGCTTTAAGATGTGGCGCTTCCACATTTGCATTTAATCGAACTTCTGAATTGGAGTTTGACGCTACACCCATTAGGTAACTGCAATTTTGTAATCTCAAGATTAGTGCACCCAAAATTGAGCTAATGGTCTTTAGAGTGGAAACTGTCACGTGGTAAAATCAAGCTAACTGAATTCAATTTTATCTCGTAGTGTAGATGCAGCCTCTAGCCCAGAGTTTGAAGACCTAGTAGTGGGTGGGAGCCTGGAGTGTCATTCACCAACCAATCCTCAAAACTCCAACAGTAGATAGGAGGCTACTCCTCCCTGTGACACAGGCCATCTGAGGGCCTCCTCAAATTTCAGGGGAAAACCAGTCAAATCACAAGCTCTGCCTGAGTTCAAATCCATCAGTCCCTCCTCACACAACCCAGTCCCATACATTTTAATCCACCATGATTCCTTTCCCCTGCTTCATGGAGGTTTGTACAGAGAGCGTTCCTGTGTGACAGCTGGGGTGGTGATGGTGGTTGTGGCACATACGGTGTTTTAGGGTCTCTGACTATGGAATAGCTAGTTGAGTCTCCATCTCATCTCTGGTGCTAGGCTACATGGTAGTTCGGGAAACAGAGTTTTGGTTTTTCAAGTGAATTTTCCCATGAGTGCTGGAAGTGTCACACACATGACATTTAAAAGTATTTGTAAATTTATTTGCTTATTTAGAATTCAGAGAAGACTATTTACCCAAAGAATGACATGTGGCAGCCCCTGGTTAGGATTTCGGTAGCATGCCACCCCCATCAATATTAGTTTTCCTGGGTTTGTAATTAACAATTGATTGGCACGTTAGGTATAATTGAAATACCTACCATCTTGTCCCTATGATTGTGCTTTGGGCTATGACATTGTCTTAGAATTTTTTGGAGTTCTGACTGGTGTCAGATGAGTTGTGTTCAAAATTTTTCTTGAAGTGTTTGTAAGGAGTACTGCTCCTGTCTGTCGGCCTCTAGCACAGGTCTCTAGCTTTCTTAACAATTCTTACTATTCATTTTGATGTTATTTTTTAAACTACTAAGACATTTTAATTGCAAATAAACCTGTCTAAGGGGTTGTATTTGAGTGACAATGAGGCTGGGTCTACACTTGCCCTCAACTTCAAAGGGGGCATGTTAATTAGGGTGACAGGAGATTACTAATGAAGTGCTGTGGTGAATACACAGCAATTCATTAGGCTAATTCTCCCCTGCGGCAACTTCCAAGTGTCAAACTTTGAAGGGCTGGCAAGCGTGTAGCCGCGGGCACTTCGAAGCCTCCACTTCAAAATTTTAAGGAGTAAAGGCACTTCGAAGTACCCGCAGCCACACGCAAGTCAGCACTTTGAAGTTTGACGCTTGGAAGTTGCCATGGCGGAGAATTAGCCTAATGAAGTGCTGTGTATTCACCGCAGCACTTCATTAGTAATCTCCCATCGCCCTGATTAACAGGCCCACTTTGAAGTTGGGAGCATGTGTAGACCCAGCCTAAGTGAGCCATTTCCATCCTCTTTACATACCACAAGTTCTGAATACACTACTTCCAGAGTTTCCATGTTCTTCCTGTGTCATGGAGATGTTCAGTCATCCTCATATTAAGTGCTGGCACCAGCCCAGAAGGTCAACTCTCACTCAAAATAAGTTAATCTTCAATTATATCATTTTCATCTGCAAGAGCTTCTTTCTCATGTGTACCAATGGATCAGAGCTGGAGTAGTTCAGGCAGAAGGTTTCACAGTAGGCATATTAATAGTTAACCAAAATGGATGAGGCTTCCCAGAAACAGTTAAATGGTGAGGGCTGGAGCAGCTCCCTGTCCAGCACAGGCAAGAGGTTGCTCCAGCTCTGTGGGGCTGCTGCAGGTGGGGGGCTCTCCAGCGTGGCTGGAGCAGCCTCTGTCTGCAGCTACCTGAGACAGAGGTTGGTGGGGAAGCTGCTCCAGCCCAGCCAGGCTGCAGTGGCCCACCCGCCATGGACAGGGTCTCCTGTGGCCAGGCTGAAGCACCCCGACCCACAGTGCGCCTGGGGAACAGGGCTACTCTGGCTGCACTGGAGTGCCCCCAACCCATGACAACACCACGTGCACAGAAGTTCCAGCTGGGCAGAAGCAGCCTGGGTCCCTGGCACACCACAGGTGGGGGCACTCTAGGCCAGCCAGAGCCGCAGTGGTCCCTGGTGCACCTTGGTTGAAGGTGGGGCTTCCCCTACTACCCTCTGCCCCTTTAATTGGTTAATTGGTTAACAGTAGGTTCGCTTACCGTTTAACTGGCTAACCAATTAAACAGGATTTTACATCCCTAGTTCACAGGAACTTAGCATGAAGAAGAAATAAGAATTCTCACGAGCGATGCCTGAGACTTCAGAACTAGCTACTCACCCAGAGTGGCATTTTGTAAGGCATTTCAGCTTAAAAGTGCTAATAGTGGCATCACTTCTATCATGAAGCACTAGTGTGAGAAATCCTGGTTCCCGATGCCTACAGATTTATGGCTCATTGCTCTCTGGTTCAGTTATGTAGCCTGTTGTACCTCACCTGCATGGCTATTAGTTCTAATTCAAAACAAATTTGAATGCTAGCAATACGATGAAGACATATGTAGCAAGTAACTGCTGGCAACCAATGCGCTAAGCAGGGTTCTGTAAGTAGAGCATTTAAATATTAAGTCTCAGAAGCCAAATGAGAAGCTGTCTGCAGGCCTAATTCCTCATCATTTGACATGAGCCCACTGGACCTGACTCTTCTTTCACCCTAGCTTTTTTCAGCTTTCTTGCCACCCAGTTTGCTGGAGATATAA
Organism: Carettochelys insculpta; assembly: GCF_033958435.1. NCBI lineage: Eukaryota > Metazoa > Chordata > Testudines > Carettochelyidae > Carettochelys > Carettochelys insculpta. The sequence continues at coordinate 98,351,581 of NC_134139.1, forward strand.
ACACTTCATGCTGGTGAATGTGAATTAAAAATCAGATCCCTGAAGACCAAATTCTTCTTGTTGCTGTTTATAATATACAAGCGTCTTCTGAGATCCAAAAGGACATGAGTATGCACGATAGAGTGTAAAATTTGACTGCAGGGCTAACTTGGACTTCAGCTCCCTATCAGGCACTAAAGTGTATGTAAATAACCCTCTCGACCGCACATTTTCTGGATTTTTATTCAAAAGTTCAAAATGCAGACTCATGTTAAAGGTGATGGGGAAGAGAATGCTTAATTTTTCAAAGTAGACGATGGTCACATATTTAAAGCCTTGTGTGACCATGGCAAGTTGTGCCAGGACATTCCCAGAAAAAAAGACAGCATCAAAGTAAAGCAAAAAACAAGCAGTCCTGTAGCACCTTAAAGACTAATAAGGCCCAAGTTGGTCTTACCCACAAAAGCTCTTTACCTAATAAATAAAATTACAGGACTGTTTGTTTTATGTGAAACTACAGACTAAAACTGCCACCCCTCTGAGAGTCAAAGCAGTAAAGTCTACCATATATCGTTTTATAGAGTTGGCATCTTATAAGGTTTTAACACAGCCTTATAAGATATAAATAAACTGTTTTATTTTGTTCTTTTTATTTTACTTTGTAGGGCCAAATTCGCTGACATCAAAAGCAGGAATATCTTGGTGGAATTCAGGGGTGTGTGCCTTTGCATTTAGAGGCTAATTTGATTTTTTTTCTTTTAAATACTGGGCTAGGTCCTTGGGTCCAGCAGAGCTATGATTATGGCAGAGGAGCAAGGCTGGCTTAAATCAACCATTTCATTTCCTCTTTCCTAGGGGTAAGCCAGATTCAGACTGTGATGTAAAAGAGCATAGCTACCAGGATGTTTTAAATTATGACCTCAATAACTACCCCTTAGGTGTAATTTCATCCACAGACTAGCATGGCTACCCCTCTCATAGTCACCCACTCAAGATGACTGGAGCATGATGCGCTCTCTCTGCTGCATATCCAAATATAGGATGTGGGAGGTGTAGAAAGGAGAATCTATAGCCAACTTGTTAGGGCGCAAAACAGAGACTCTTCTTGGGGACATGGGTCTGTCCCATGAGAGCTCATCACCTAATAAATTATTTTGTGAGGTTTTGAAGTGCTAGAGGACTACTTTTTTATTTTGCTGGGGCAGTTTCCCAACCTTTTTACATCATTGGAACAGTAGAGGCTGCAGGTTTGGCTTATGGAAGCCTTTTAAAATGGTAAATAAGTGGACTTTGTTTCCATTTCTGAGATTTTCTAACAGTCTTCCACTCCTCAGATCAAGATAGGCTGAGGATGCCCTGTATCTACAGGAGCTGCTTAGCACCTTGAAGTCCTAATGCTTCATATCTTAGGCTATGTCTAGACTAGAAGGATTTGCCAAATGTCCAGACCAGCTTTTTGTCAACAGAACTGTGTCAACAGAGGTGTTCTTCCTTGTGGTGAACAGGGTGCAGCTGTCAACAAAAGTGCTGCACTCTGTTGACTTACTGTTGACAGAATTCCCTTGGGAATCTGGATGGTCTGCAGGTTTTGTCGACAAAATATCTGTTTTGCCAACAAATTCCTCTAGTCTAGACATAGCCTTAGTTATCAGCACGGTATCTCTTAGGCTTTTGTTTTCATTTGTTTTCATTGCTAACTTATAGTTGATTGGCTTAATGCCTTGTTCACCTTGGTCAGTGAAGCAGGCTCTCTGCTGCCATATTTCATAAATAAATTTGTGAACAGGTGAATAAGTAAGAGTTTATAAAGCATATCAGCCAGTATTCAATGGGGCTTCAGAAGTTTTGCTGACTGATGAACAGCATTATTCTGCAAAGATAAAAACAGGTGTTTCCCTTTCAATTGCCAAGTCTGCTGAAAGTCCTAGGTAATACTCCAAGGCTATGTCTAAGCTAGCACACTACGTCGAAGTAGCCTATTTTGAAGTAAGAACATCGAAATAGGCTACTTCGATGCGTATTGTCTACATGTCCTCCAGGGCTGGTGCCATCGATGTTCAACATTGAAGTAGCGACAGGGAACGTTGAAAGGAGCCACCCCAGAAGGAAATGTGGAGTGTCCACACACACAAGCACCCTCTTTTGAATAAGGGGCCAAGAAAGCCCGCAGACGGGGTCGCAGAGCAGACTAGCCCTTCTGGGGCAGCTGCAAGCCGCTCCCTTAAAAGGCCCCTCCCAGACACACTTGGCCTGCACTGCACAATCCCTGCGTTAGTGACACAAGCCTCGCAGACCTCGAGCCTGCAGACATGGACATCCAGCAGCAGCTGGAAGCCCTTCAAGCCGCCTCCCGTGGAGCAGGCACCCTGCTAGACGCTGCCCGGGCAGCCGCCCAGCAGCTTCTGGAATGGGAGCCCTCCCCAGGGGCACAAGGAGATGCCCTGGACCATCGGGCTCTCCTGCTTCCCCCCCGCTGACTCTGGAGCTACCCTTCCAGCACCGAGTGGTGGGAGCACCTGGTTATGGGGGAATGGAATGATGACCAGTGGCTGCGGAACTTCTGCATGCGCTGGCAGACCTTCCTGGAGCTCTGCCAGTGGCTCACCCCTGCCTTGAGGCACCAGGACACCCGGATGCAGCGCGCCCTCCCTGTTGAGAAGAGGGTCGCTATAGCTGTCTGGAAGCTGGCCACTCCAGACAGCTACTGCTCCATGGGCCAGCAGTTTGGCATTGGCAAGGCCACAGTTGGGGCTGTCGTGATGGAGGTAAGGAGGCCTGGGTCTGAACCCACTGGGGAGGGGGGCCTGGGTGAGGGGCCTGGGGAGGGGGGGCCTGGAGAAGGGGCCTAGGTGGGGGGTCACAGTTTGCATACCCTCACAGGCACCCATGTCCCCTCCCCACAGGTGGTGCGTGCACTCAATGCCCTGCTGCTAAAGAGGGTCATCCGAGTTGGGGACCTGGACGCGGCCGTCATGGGATTCGCCACCATGGGATTCCCCAACTGCTTTGGAGCCCTCGATAGGGCCCACATCCCCATCCGTGCCCCAGACCACAGCTGTGGGTGCTATATCAACAGGAAGGGCTATCACTCCATGGTCCTGCAGGCCATGGTGGACAGCCGTGGCCGCTTCCAGGACGTATATGTAGGCTGGCCCGGCTGTACCCATGACGCTTGCGTTTTCCGGAATTTGGGACTATGCCGCCGACTGGAGGCAGGGACCTACATCCCCCAGAGGGAGATCCCCCTGGGGGATACCACCGTACGCCTTTGCATCGTGGCGGATGCAGCCTACTCCCTCCAGCCCTGGCTTATGCATCCCTATACAGGCCACCTCAATGCTAGCCTGGAGCGCTTCAACACCCGACTCAACCATGCCCGCCAAGCGGTCGAGCAGGCCTTCGGGCACCTGAAGGGCCAGTGGCATTGCCTCCTGGCACGCCTAGACCTGGGCCTCCCAAACATCCCCCAGGTTGTGGGTGTCTGCTGCACGCTCCACAACCTTGTGGAAAGCAGGGGGGAGGCCTTCGTGCAGGGCTGGGCACTGGAGGCTGGAACAGGCTTTCCCCAGCCAGCTGCTGCCCCCAGCCGCCAGGCCCACCGGGACGGGGTCCGGGTCTGGGAGGCCCTGCGGGAGTACTTCGACCCGGGGGCCTAGTGAGCGCCACCCAGGCCATCCCTGCACCCCGCCCCAGCAGCCACACCCCGCCCTCACCAAAAACACATGGGACACAGGTTTTTAGAAAAATAAAACTGTCATTATTTAAATAACTGAAAATTTTGCCTCAGTTGTGCATATAAAACAAATACAAACAGCATCATTGAAAATAACTATATACAGGTGGGGACATCTATAACAAACTATATTCAGGGGGGTCAACTATAAATAACTATATACAGGGCAGGGACAACTATATACATGGGGGAGAAGTGGGCAGGCCAGACATAGGCCCATCATTCCGGGGCAGGGGTGGAAGGGCGCAACCTCCGCCATGTTTGGGTGGCTGATCCCCCCCTCAGCCAGGGTCCCTGGCGAGGCTGGCTGGGGGCCGGGAGGACGGGGAGGTATGGCCGAGGCGGGTCCTCGGCCCAGTCATCGGCCCCAATGGGCTCCTGCCATGTGGAGCTGGTGGGTGGGGTAGCAGGCAGGACATTAGACGGGGTGGCAGGCGGGACAGCAGGCAGGACAGTAGGCAGGACATCAGGCGGGGCGGTGGGAGGGCAGCACGGAGGACATTGGCGGGGGGGGACAGCTGGGCCACCAGCTCCTCAAATGTGGCAGCCACCAGGTTAAAGGTGGCCATAAAATCCTGCCAGGCCTCCCGGCGCCAGGCGGCCTCCCGGTCCTCGAATTGGAGTCTCTTCTCAATGATGTCTGCCTGGTGCCGGAGGACAGCAGCCACGTCCAGGTCACGCATGGTGCACCTCTGGCCCCAGCAGGGGTGGGCCCGTCCTGGTGCAGGCAGTGACCCCAGGCATTGGTGGTCCCGGGGGGGTCTCGGGGGGCTGTCGGGGACCATGGATGGGGTGGCTGCAGAAATATGGGGAAAGGGGGGAGGGAGGCCGTGAGTACCCAACCCTGCCCCCTGCCCCCCACATCCCCCACTGGTGCGTGCAGTGATCCTGTGGGTGGCCCCTTCCAGTGGTCTGCCCCTCCCACCAGGGGTGGGGCACAGCACTGTCCAGGGGTGGAGGTTCTGATGGGCACTGGTGGCTGTGGCACCGTCCCTGGGCCATGGTCTGCCCGGGCCATGGCAGGCTGGGGTCTTCTGGGGATGTGGGGGGCCCCGGTCAAGTGGTGCCCCCACCCCATGCTCTGGGGGCCTGTGCCCTGTGGCGTACGTACCTGACGGTCCACTGCCAGAATCAGGAGAGACCCGTCTAGTGGATGTCCGGCTGGAACTGCAGGATGGGATGTCCAGCACGAGCTCCCCCTCCTCACTGGATCACTCTGTGGCTGGGGTGGAGGGTCCCAGCTCTAGCTCTGGGGGTGCAGCGCTGGCCTCCGGACCCGACCCTGGCTCCAAGGCCTGCTGCGGCTCGTCAGCCATGGTGTCAAGGGTGGCTGGGGGTGGAGGAGGTGCCCCGGGGGCCCAGGATAGCCCTGAGCTCCCAGTAATAGGGGCAAGCGGCGGGGGCAGCCCCAGACCGGCTGGTTGAGTCCCGGGCCCGGGCGTAACCCTGCCGCAACTCCTTGACCTTACTCGTGACATGATCAGGAGAGCGGGCAGGGTGACCCCGGGCAGCCAGGCCCTCGGCCAGCTGGGCGAATGCCTCTGCATTCCGCCGCTTGCTCCCCATGATGTGCAGCACCTCCTCCTCACCCCAGAGCCCCAGCAGGTCACGGAGCTCAGGGTCAGTCCAGGAGGGGCCCCGCTTCCTACCCTGCCGGCTGGAGGCCTGGGAGCCCTGGGACGGCCTGGGGGGGAGCTCTAGGGGCGCTCGGGGGGGCTGGCTTGCTGCCATGGTCTCCCTCTGGGCTGTGCAGGGGCACCTCATGGCATGGCTGCTGCCTGCACAGTGTCAGCTTCCTGCTATAGAGTTTCCGGGTCCATGCAGCTTTAAGAACCGCTGGGCGCAGAGACCACAGAGCCCTGCAGGGGCTGGACAGCACGTCTCCACCTAACAGCTCAATGCCGCCATGGCGGACCCCGCTATTTTGAAGTAGCGGGACACGGATCGTCTACACATGCCCTATTTCTATGTTCAACATCGAAGTAGGCGCTATTCCCATCTTCAGATAGGAATAGCGATTTCGATGTCTCGCTGCCTAACATCGACTTCAACATCGAAATAGCTCATGGCGCGTGTAGACGCGACGCGTACTATTTTGACGTTGTGCCCGCTACTTCGAAGTAGCCTGCTAGTGTAGATGCACCCCAAATTACATCTCAGAAGAAAATTTTCCAGAGCTTAATTACTTTTCATCAGGGTGCCACAATTAATGAGCAGGGGGAAAACATTGGAACTACATTGTAGTTTATTTAATTCTCTTCATTTAAAAACCTATTTTTGAATTTTCTACTTAATAAAATGTACCGCTTTCGTAGTGAGCTAAGATAAATTTCTAATCATGAAATTCCTTCTATATTAGATAAAAATAATTTTTTTGTTCTGGAGCATAAGTACTCTTGACAAGGTTGCTCACATGTCATTTTAGCAGTGTGTGTTTTCTGCATTGATCAGCTTTTTTCCCCTTGTGTTCAGGTTATGGCCATTTTATGTTTCTTTATTGATAGCAGTGATGTTACCATACCCAACTACTTGAGCACGTGTCACTGAATAGCTCATACTGCTGGCAAACCCTTGTATCTTCCCTTACTCGTGCTGTCTGTAGTTTAGTGCATTTAGTTGCTATTGATCAGTCCTATTCAGGTGAAACCTCTCATTGTAAAACTTGAGCTGACTGGTCTTCTGTGGGTGAACTTTATCAGTAAATCATCAGCAGAATGAATCTGGTCTTCAGAATAAGTAATTTCAGTTTTGAAAAGGCTGAGTGCCTCCATCTGCCAGTTCTATGCCACTGTTTCATCAGACAAGGAGTTATTTTGATACTTTTTTCCATGTAAAGTTAATTTAATGGGAATTCTCACATCAGATCAGACCAGTGATCCAAATAGTCAAGTGTCCTATCTATTTCCTTCACTGGCCAGTACCAGAGACTTCAGAGGAAGATGAAGGGAAGAAACTATATGGATTAACCATCACATAAGGAGATTTTCTCCCTCTTAATGATTTGGTTAGGCTGAATTGTAAATGTTTCTATCCTTTACACTTTTATTATATGTATAATGGAAGGATTCAGTTATATTTCGTAAAACTGACTAATTCTTTTTATGAACCCTGACGAGTCTCTTGGCCTTTGACAATGAGCCCCATAGGTTGATTATCGTGTGCATAAAATGCCCCAAAATATTTTATCTGTTTTAAACATGCTGCCTTTCAATTTCATTGACTATCCCGTTGCTCATGGTATGCAAGGATTAATAGGATTATCTGTTGTGCAGGGCTGCACAGAGGTTTTGGGAGGCCTAAGGCAAAATCTGAAACTGAGCACCCTTGCCATCCCAAAAAAATCACCACCGAGGAGAAGTGGTAGGGGAAGCTGGAGAGCAAGCTTGCACCATATTTACCCTGCAGTGGTGGCTCTGCTTTTGTCATCCAGGGCTGGGCTGAGGTCCCCACTGCAAATATTGTGACCTGGTGTGTGGGGGTATGTGGGTTTGGCCTGGCTGCCTTTCTATCATGATAGATTTCTGGACCAAATTGAGTGGCACTGTAACGCTGCACACTTGGTCACAGCACTACTCAAATGGAGGGCCCAGGGCAAAATGTCCCTTTTGTTCTCTCTTCCCAAGAGGTAGTCCCAGTTCTTTATTCCAGTCATTGCTTTATATACCTCTGCCACCTACTTCCTTATGTGTCTCTGTGTAGTTCCACACTTACCTCTAAATAGACCTATTATTTTCAGTGTCTCCTCATATGGACATCTTTTCATGATGCCAATCATTTTTATCTCCTATCTCTGCACCTTTTCAATTTTTCCTGTATCTTTTGGGAAGGGATGACCAGGATTGGATGAAGGACTCCACATGTGAGTTTACCATACGTTTAGTATTATTTTAAATGCAGCGATTTTTATAGGCTTATGTTGCTTTCTGGCATCCACTTGAAGTAATGTTTTAATTGAGTTGTCCACAGTGGCACATGGTTTCTTTCCTGGTTGATTACAGTTAATTTAGAACCTAGTGGTCTATGGGAATAGTTCAGATTATTTATTCCAAGGTATGTGACTGCCATTGTGCTGCCTGTTTGCTCAGCTATGTTTGGTATCTCTGGAATTTTTAACTTCTCTAGACATGACCATCCAGAATGATTCTTGGGCACTTGCAGATTTTGCTGTCTCATTTTTTACTTCCTTTTATTGTGAAACATGACTGAGAATCTTGGAGACTGAAGTCCTCCACGTATCTACAGAACAGGTGTGGTAAAGGCAGTGGCATTCCAGGTCAAACCATAGTGCAGAGTATTTCAGTTCTTGACTGGAAGGAGAGGACATGTTGCTACAAGAATGTAGGTCAGTCACCAGACCCTCTTAATCCAGGTTCTTTCTAAACTGCCTGGGCATAAGGAGTTAGAATTCGGAATAGAGTTGCAATAAACAAAGAACAGAGAAAGATGGTGACTGGTGGAAGCCTAATCACTGGAATAATTTAAAACTAAGATGAATAAAGTATAGGTTGAAACTCTCTAGTCTGGCTCCCTCAGGACCTGACCAGTGCTGGACAAGAGAATTTGCCAGACCATGGGAGGTCAATGTTGTCTAGCAGCATTACCAACATTTCCACTGTTTGCTGGGGTTTTAGAAGACATTTAGAGGTAAATTACAGATAAATTACATCACAGAACACTGAGAGCCAGAACTGGTGGCTGAGCTGAGTCTGGGGTCTGAAATTTAATGGTGTTCTTTCTGTCTCTTTTACCCTCACCAGTGAAAGTTCTGTGACCAGAATCTAAATGATGCATGAGGCAGAATAGCTCTGCCATGTGGGCACCCCTAAAACCTTTTTGCAGGAGATTGATAAAGTTAGGTATGTAGGTGTATATACAGCCTTCATCACCATAGTATCCCAGCTCCGCACAAACATTAATTAATTTTATCCTAAAATATCCTCTTCTGGTAGGGAAATATTATTGCCATTTCACAGAGCTGAGGAAATGAAGCACAGGCCCAATTGTGAGTAAAATCTTCCAAACTTTGGAAATGCAGTGGGACTTACTCTCCAAAGTTACTTAGGACTTATCTACAGGATTCTTTAGTCTGCACCAATGGGATATTAATGTTAATCCTTGCTAGTGTGTCCCGTGTTTACTAGCCCTCGTGTACTCTTCAGGCACCCGCCAGAAGTTCTTTTGTGTATACAAAGGCAGTACTTTTTGAAATAAGACATGCACTGGGGAACTTTTAGGGTCCACATAGACTAATCAGTGCATGGCAGACTGGCGCAAACTACCATTCACACACTCTGATGTGGCATGACACAACAGGTGGACAGGCCCTTAGACCAGGGGTCCACAACCGAAATAGCGAGAAGGGCCATTTTGTCAAATTCAGTTACAAAATCAATCCTTCAGGAGCTGCAGTGCACGTGAATACGAGGTGACCCTTAATAAATAATGTCACACTGTACTTTTTATCACCCCTATTTTAAAAACAGAGCACACACAATGATTTGTACCAGTTAGAAAATTGTTACCCCCATCTCCAGGCTCTACCCACCTCAACCCCCAAATCCACCCCTGCTCATCCCCAGGTTTAACCGCTTCAGGCCCAAACTGCCCTGCCAGCCCCAGGTTTAACCCCTCTCAGCCCCACACCCCACCCATCCCCAGAATTTACCTGCATCAGCCAACAAGCTCCATGTGTTGGCCCTGCTGCCCACTGCTGCCTGCTCAGTGTGGCTGTGCAGCTCCAGTAGGGGCAGGCTCAGCCACCCCTCCCCCCAGCTCTCCTGCAGGCTGACTTTCCCCAGGTGGAACATGTGGGCAGCTCCCTGCCCTGCCAGCTTCCCCCACTGCCCTGGCTGACTGTTCAGTGGCTCCAGAGGCTAAATTTCATTTTAACTGCAGGCACTGTTTAAGTGGCAGCAGCCTCCAGAGCCTTAAGAGGAGTCAGCGGCGGCAGCGCTCAGAGTGCAAGTGGTTTCTTAAAGAGCCTCATGCAGTTCCGGAGCCGCAGGTTGCTGACCCCTGCCTTAGACACTTGATCCTGTGCCTTACCCAAAGTCACACAGTGTGTCTGTGTCTGAGCTGTGATGTGAACACATCTTCTGAGTGCCTATGTAGCGTTTTTGTAACACAGAGATACATTGAGTAAGGGTATGTCTAAACTTGGGAATAAAGTTGAATTTGTTAGTCGAGTATTTTAACACTGGATTTTTTAAAGTGGAAGTTGAATGTCCAAAATTGCTCACAAAGTCGACTTACTGTGTCCCTACTACATTGCTTTAGTTTGACTGTGGCAGCAGTGCATTGTGGGTGCCTATCTCACAGTTCCTGCAGATCTGTTGCATTTGGGGATTCTGTGCCAGTGTCTTGTTGGAAAAAAAGTCACCTTAGGTGGTTCTTGGTTTCTGATGTCATCATTCCAGATTCCATTTTTGTCACTTCCTGCTGAAAAGAGATGGACAAGGGAATTTTTGTGCCACTTTTACATTTACTGCCACCCGCCATTACAAAAAATAATATGGATCCTGAGATGCTTCAATGTTCGGTGCAGTGTTTTATGATGACTTCCCACACTGTGATGCAGTATATTCTCAACGTAATGCCCAGGCAGTATCAGTAATTTGATGCGGGGGGGCACTAATGGACATCAAGATGTGGAGAATAGCACCATGCTGTTGTTGGCAGCCCTGGAATCACTGTACGCTGGAGTGCAAGTTCTGGATCTGCAAAACCAGCTCAGACTGGTGGGGTCGTATCATTTTGCAGTCACAGGACAATCAACAGTGGCTGCAAAACCTCCACATGCATAAGGCCACTTTTATGGAAGTTCATGATGTGCTGTCTCCTGCCCTGCAGCACAGATACCAAAATGAGACTGGTTTGCCAGTTGAGAAGCGAGTGGCAATTGCTATGTAGAAGTTTGCGATGCCCAACAACTACCAGTCATGAGTTTCAGCTCCTCTTTTTCCTTTCCTGCCACTTCAAAATAATCTGCCATCATTTCTTGTCATGACTTCCTCCTTCTCTGCATTTGGGGCAACCTCATTTCAGGGGCACTGGGGGCTCTGCAGGGCCTCTACTCCTGTTTGCTAGGTCATTTCGTGCATTAAAAAACCACGTTGAAATATTAAGGGCATTGTCAATAGTAGCACTTTTATCTTTACTCAGAACAGTGAGCAGACTGACAGAATGAATGGCTGGCTGTCTCTATGGCAGAACGGGCTTGTCTACACTTGCCCCCAACTTCAAAGGGGGCGTGTTAATCCGGATGCCGGGAGATTATTAATGAAGTGCTGCAGTGAATATGCTGCACTTCATTCGGCTAATTCTCTCCCACGGCAACTTCGAAGTGTCAAACTTGGAAGTGCCCGTGCTACTTCGAAGTGCCTTTACTCCTCAAAATTTTGCATATTCACTGCACCACTTCATTAGTAATCTCCCGTTGCCCTGATTAACATGCCCCCTTCGAAGTTGGGGGCAAGCGTAGACCCATCCAATATGTTGCAACTGCAAGGTGGCTCCATGGACTCTTAAAGCTGAAGAACGCCTGATTCCAAGCAGAACAATCTAAGCTGTTCTGCAGCTGGTGTTTAGCTTACCATGGTGTTCAAGGTGTCTTCTGTTCATGGGAAAAAATAATGTGGAAGGATTTAATAAATCATTGAAAGTCATGCAGGCACATACGTGAAACAGGGCAGGGTCTGATGGCCTGCTGGCCCAGAGAAGAGAGGAGTGGCTGCCACGTGGGCTTCTTAAAGCAGTACCTGGATTTTAAAGCATGCCGTGCCAGGATTTACAAATTTATTAACAGACACTGCAGGCACACAGATGAAACAAGGCAGGCTCTGATCACGCACCGGCCCATGGGGATGGGGAGGCTGCCGCATGTCCAATCAGATGCCGGCCTGGGGGTGAGAGAGGGGGCTGCCACTTGGACTTTTTACAGCAGCGCCTGGATTTTGAAACCGCGCCATGATTTAAAAGCCAGTAAGGCTGCATTAGTTTTGCTCTGTGCTGGGTGGGTCATAGGCAGAAAATCATTAGTGACTCATGAAACTTCCCATGTGTTCTAGGTTGCCAAAGGAGACATCAGCCTTCTCAGAATAAGAAAAGGGATAAGGAAAGATTGCTCATTCTGGCTGGGTACAATGCTGGAAAATTTGCAAGAATACTCTCTGGTGCTATGATTCCAGATAGCTTACAGGTGGCTTGGCACGGTAAGGTGTCTTACCATGGAAGCAGGAATAAGTCAGGTCTCCCCAAGAATCTCGTGAGGAGAATCCAAAAGTTCTGTCTGAGATCTTCAATGACATGTCCAAACAGGATCAGTGCTCCATCACCAGAAATATTAATAAGCTGTTCTGAGGGAAACAGGCATAGACCCTTCCACCCACAATGGCACCTTACTATTATCAGTAGAAGAAAAGCATACTCACTGGAAGTGCCCTCTCCAGCATCCCAGTTTGGCTCTGAAGCCTCCTCCTGAGACAAGGGGATGGGCTTCAAGTACAGAAACAGTTCTTGGCTTGCAGGATTAACTTCTGCACTTGAGTGCACCCCTCTGTTGTCAACCTCTTGCTCCTCCAACAAATCAGACCACACTTTGTGATCCTGCTGAGCAACACATGCTGAGGAGTCCATGCGTCTTCTGGGGGAAGAGGTTGCATCTGTCCCCAGAATAGCATGAAGCTCACCATAACAGAGGAATTTCTGGGGAGATACCTCAGACTGATCATTAGCTTCTTTGCACTTCTGGTAATTTTGCATCAGCTCCTTGATTTTAACATGGCACTGCTGAGCGTCCTTGGTGTAGCATTTGTACCGTGGCTTGTGATATCTTTGCATAAATATTGGCTTTTTTTTTTTTGCTGGCTTTGGGCTGCACAGAGATAGCTTCTTCCCCCCGCACCCAAGTGATGATTTTCAGGGTCTTCTGATGGCTCCATACTGAAGGCTCTTTTGTGACCTGGGAACTCATGGCTACTAGGGGTGCTGCCAAGGTGTGCTCCTGATGTCTGCTTGCCACTGTGGCCAGAGAGGAAAGGAAATGGATTCCAAATTCCCAGGCTGATGACCACTGCTTCCTGGCACCTTCCTGCTCACCTGAAGAGCAGCAGAGGTGAAGTGATGACCAGAAAGGACATATTGAGTGGCATTTTGGGACAGTTTCGGAGGCTAATAAAATTGATTTTAATAACGCTGCCATCTGCACTTCTATAGGTTGACACTGTAAAATTGACTTTTAGGAGTTACTCCCAGTGAATTCGGGATTACAAAAGTTGACCTTAGAGCCCCTTAAATTGGCCTATTGAGAGCTGTAGTGAAGACTGATGGTTTATAAAATCAGCATAAGACCCTTAAATTTGACTTAATCCCTAGCCTAAGAAAGGGCCATTTTTACACTGAGAGACAAGGTGGGTAAGGTAATATTTTTTATTGACCCATCTTCCATTGTGAAAGAGAAGCTTTTGAACAGCACAGAGTCTCTTTCACCAAGAGGAGTTCGTCTAATAAAACACATTGCCTGTTCCACCTGGTGTCTCTAATGTCCTTGGCCTTGGCCTCAGATGGTTAACACTGTTACCTTGACATATTCTATCTCTAATTCCACGTTAAAAACATTGTGTCATATTATTGTTGACTTATTGTTTTTTAGGAAGAGAGGAATTAATGGTTGAAATGATCTTACATTTACATAGACCCTTTAATCTGTAGATGTTTTTCAAACTCCATGGAAGGATTACTTAATCTACCATTGAAAAGTAATCACATCTGGATTACCGTTGAGCAGCTCAAAGCTAAAAACAAAGAGGTACCTTAGGTACTAGCCCAAACCTGGCTACCTAGTGAAAGAAAGTGTCAGCTTCCAGAAGGAAACAAGTTTGTTTAAAAAAGGCTTACTTTTTGGCAAGAGAAGTGAAACTAGCATTATAATTCTTTAATTTCCATTGTCTATCAAACAGTGAAATTATTGAGGAATATCTGGCTTAAATATATAGAATGCAGTTATTGAACTGCTCATCAATTTCTGCAGATTGTATTCAAATCAAAACCCACTTTTATATGAAAAGGAAAATAAAGGCATGAACTTGATAAAGCTGAATGAAAGCACAGGCATCTAAGAATGAAATAATCATAATTAGATCTCTGAAATAAACTGACTAAATAAACAAATCTGCTTGGTGTCATTGTGCAGGGCACGTTATCTATAATGAATGCCATCCTGATAAAAGAACAATTAAACCCAATTACGTAATACATGCTCTGTATGCCAAGGATCTATAGCCATTGCTGGTAAACAGAGGAGAGATCAGTAGCCATTTCCTTATGCTGTTGATATTAGTACTAGGGAAAACTCCTGAAGCTGGTCTCAAGAAACCAGTTCATAAGATTCATCTGGTCTAAGTCCACTCTAAATGTTATCTCTTGGTAGATAATATGGATACAGCCTATATTGCACCCATAGATTTTCTTCTGCACATATACTGCATGAACAAAGGAAAAGATTTCTAAGGTAGCATTTTTTTCTGTAGCCCAATTGTTCTAAAGACTCTAGTCCTTCCTGGTAATTACTTTGATAGAGTCTGCCCGTCTGTTCCCTGGAAGAGATGATAACTCTGTGTATTAGTTGGTTGCTAAATAATAAAAAATTGTGAGGTTATTTTATGAATGTACTGAAACTCTCGGGAAAACTGAAGAAAAATACCAAGTGCTCTTGTCCTCAGAGAACACATTTGTCTTTTCATCATGTACCATGAAATACTTCAACCAGGGTGCACTAAGTGCAAATTGTTATGGGGAGAGGAGACACAGAGGTGGCATTAAGTCACCATATTGCTTCTCCAATCATGGGATGATCCAGGCACTGATCTGGTCCTCTGTGAAAACTACGGATGTCTGAGCAGATAGTGTGGGCTTATACTGATAACCAGTGACCCTACGGGGTCATGAGAGTGGCAGATCACAGAGGTGTAAGCACGTCCTGAGCAGGTCTCCTTTTCTATGCAATGTCCTTATGCGACTGAAAAGTGGGGTGGTTTAGACTATTGTAGGTCTGTGCCACCCAAGATACCCCTAACTAATGGAAATTCTCTTCTGACCGGTCATGCCAGCTTTGGAGTAGCTTTGCACTTAAAGAATAATGCAAAGTTCTTTTGCTGCACCAAAGAACCTGGATCTGTGGCTAGAACCCACTGATAACAGGAATATCATGCTTTGGTTTGACTTCTTCCAGCAGCCTGCAGGCTTAGTGGTTGGGTTAGTTCTACAGTGTAACCTTGCATAAAACTAACTTTATTTAATTTGTAGGTTTAGAAATGAAGGTACTGTAATTTTGACCCTCCGATTTCCACACTTTTTGGCCTCCCCATCCACCTAATAAATGTGGAGCATGAGGAACAGGCACTAGAACAAGAGAGATGACAAGTGAAATGAGTTTTTTGTGGTGAAAATACTAGCTCCCCAGCGCTGACATGATAAAGCTTAATTAATGCTGAGAGAGTACTAGGTGAAACATGCTACTTTCACTGCATCATCTGCCACTAAGGGGAAACAAAGCTATCACATTGTAGGCCAAGCCATTTATATGGAGTACTTTAACTGTCTCCCTAATGCTGAATCAAATATACTGTCTATCCAGGCAGGTTCCTATACACAGTGATCTGAGAGAGCTTGATCCAACAATTCTCAGGATGCAGCAATGTACCTCAAATGAGCCATTTTTATTAGTTCTCTATTAACTGGGGTTATGGTACCTTTCTGTAAATACATCTTCGTATTACGAGACATGCTCAGATTTTAACTTCCTCATGCCAGATACTGTCTTCCCATGTGTTTAAGGGGTGCCTAGTACATTATGGGTGCTAATGGAATCTGATTATGAGGAATACCAGCTGTTCCCATGGAATTCTGCTTTCTAGCAGCCCTGCAGTAATTTTCAGAGTGTAATCATTATCAAAGGTTTGTGATGGGGAGTACCCAACCTGCACTGACCAGGTGGGTGGGTGCAAGGCTTATTTGGGTGGTGAAGGCCCCTCCCCCATGGCTCCTGCTGGGCATGCTCCAGCTGCAGCCCTGGTATAAAGGTCAGAGAAGCTGGTCAGTTGGGGAGAAGGAGCTCCTGCCCTAACTAGGTGGTGGCTGTGGCTAAGGCCAAGGCCAAGGCACTATGCTACTGGAATGAGGGGTAGGAAGTAGTCCAGGGCAGGGAGCTGGGAAGCTACCACCACAAGGGCCATTTTCAGAGCCTTTACTTAGTGAGACTTTATTCCTACAGGTAGTTCCATCAAATTAAGGGGTGGCTGTGTGTTCACATGAGATGTTAATGAGACTGTTAGTGTGAATGTATGCTCATTTTGGAGGAGTAAGGACTCCACAGTCACAGTCTGGCCCCAAATGATTTTAATTTGCAAAAAGCTATGGGCACTACATCACCGGCCTGTTTAATTTGGGAAGAACTTGTATAACAGCTGCCATCTTGGTCAACACACTGGGGATGGACTGGAAATCTTCAGAGTTCAAAATATGACCTACTACAATTTGAATGGTAGGGTCAAGGCTCTCCAAGCGGGAGCTGTAACAGTTCATATCAGCTGTGGTTTGGCACAAAGTGGGATGTGTAACACACTCGAAAGAGAGCTGTACTTGAAAGCTGGCTCTTAAAGATGCCACATAATTTTATTGTGGATAACTCACGGCCTGATTTTCAAAATTACACATGCAGCTTTGTGCCTGTTTTGCATGGGTGGTTATTGTGACTACATGTTCAAATGAGATATTTGTGTGTGTAGAAGACCAGCTAAATCTATTTAAACATGTAAATAATCCATTGGGAATGCAACCATATTGGTTGCATGTGCAAATAAAGCACTCACTTTTGAAAGCAAAACCCTCAGGCCGTGTCTACACTTAGAAAAAACTTAAAATGGCCATGCTAATGACCAAATAGAAGAATACTAATGAGGTGCTGAAATGAATATTCAGTGCCTCGTTATCATGCTGCTGGCCCCAGCACTTCAAAAGTGCCACATTTCGCTCGCCTGCAGCTCATACACACTGGGGGTCCTTTAGAAAAGGACCCCCTGTGTGGACGAAGCGTGGGCGAGCAAAACTCGGCACTTTCAAAGTTTGTTTAGATAGCAAATCTTGCTAAGGCATATAATAGTTTCTATGCTCGTTGGAGATGCAGAAAATGGCGGGAGGCTGGATTTGACTAAGTATCAAAACATGTGGGTGTTTATCCAGTTCGTCTGAGTTTGCACACGGTTCACTTTTCTGTAACTGGTCCTGGATGGACTCAGGAATTGCAGTGGCGTGGGTGAAAAGTAATCCAAACTCTTTTGACTATCACAGAAAGTAAGGTGTAGACTGGGGGTGGCTTCAGCTGATCTGATTTTCCCACTGCAATGGTAGTAGCTGTAAAATAGCAAGTGTTCTATGGCTACAGTTTACTGGAACACTCCACATTTGAACTGTGAGAGCCTCTTGGGTTTCTATGTGCATAATGATAGTTTGAGTCTTCGGGGTTTCCTTATTCTTATTGGCGCTGCTAATAAGCTTCAGCTTTAGGAGTGAATGACTAGAGCCTCAGAGACCCATGCTACTAATTATGCTATGGTTTTGCTGAGCTCTAGTCTATACAGGTGAATTGAGTTTGGCTGTGTGTGCTGAGTTTAGACTTTAGTTCTTAAAATACAAAGTTACTGGTTACATTGTACTGAAACAAGAAGTACATGACACAAAATGGGTGTATTTGTCAGTGTATCTCATGGGCTGATTCTGCCCAGGTTCTTGGACTGGAATAACTTTAAAACTGACAGAAAATGTGAATTTTGTGCAGGGGCATAGGAGTTTCTTTGCTGCAAGCTCTGAAGGAGTTATGTTATGCTTTTTTTCAATACTAGGATTCTGCCAAACATTTGGCTGGGAAGCTGTCCTCGGCAAGTGGAGCATGTAACTATCAAGCTAAAAAAAGAACTGGGAGTTACGGCTGTGATGAACTTCCAGACTGAGTGGGATGTCGTTCAGAATTCCTGGGGCTGCAACCGCTATCCAGAACCCATGAGCCCGGAGATCCTTATGAAGCTGTATAAAGAGGAAGGTCTTGCTTATGTCTGGATGCCAACGCCAGACATGAGCACTGAAGGTAATATTTAAACTGGAGAAGTAATAGCAAAACCTTTCAGTGACATGATTACATTGCTTTAATATTGTTTTGTTTTCTGAATAGATTTAGTTTAATTATTGCTGTGATAGTAATTAGTAATTATTGTGTTGTCCCTGTTGTATTCTGTACACTGTCACACACAGAGAGCAGCCAAACTACTTCTGATACATATCTTCCTCTCTCGTTAGATCTCTATCCGCTCTAAAAATTGGTGACTGATTCAAAACCTTTTCTTGCAGCATTACATGTGAATGCAAACTCAGCAGGTTGGTGATCACTGGCTTGCCCATCAAGACTCTGAAATTGCTATAACAGCTGGTTTTAATGAAAGTGGCAATGCTAGTTAACCTACTCTGGCTTCCTTAATACAACACACTCTCTCCTGTAGTCAGATGCCCATATTGAGCCACTGTATTGTCATACAGAATAATTGTAATTATATAGGATGTGCATAGCATACCAATTGTAACATAAATTAGGGGTTGTTATTTAGCCATTACAATCCTGGATTCATTGATAAGAATAGATTAACTGATAGGAAACCGTGTGTAAGCAATATGTTAGAAAGATAGAGTGGTTTGCCATACTAGAAAATATATAGGGTATTTTTTAATATGATGAAATGTTGCTGCCACAGAAGACTTTTTTAAAAAAACAATGAAATCAGAGCTATGGATTGACTTAGTGTTAATGCTGAGCTATGACATGTAGAAAAATGAGGGCTTGATTTTTGTAATCTCACTCCTTGAACTGATAGGGACTGGAAGTTCTCAAAATATAGCATTTTTGTAAAGGGTTAGCTTACTGCAGCTGCAGATTTTGCACATTTCTAAAAATGAGTCAGAGACTTGGATTTACAGAGATGTTGTTGTCTCCATCAGTTTGGATAAAATGGGAAATCTGTTTTCCATATCCTTGTTTTAAATTGGCAATACAAGGTTAGTCATATTTCAGTTAAAAGTTGATTTTTTTTGGAGGACAGGATACAGTGTTTCCATTAAATACTGCACAGAATCCATAAATGAACTGATGACAAACACCATCTTTGTTTTGGCACTGAAATCATTTTGGCAGTGAATTAATTTGATATCTTGATTAGCTGAATTCAACACATATGTCATCTAAAGTAACCATACTATTCCATAAATCAAGTTAATACCCATTTTCTTTATGACTCTGTGAGCCTATTCTGCCTCTAAATTGATTGAAACATTTGTGCTCGTACACATGGCCTCTTTTTTACTTTTTGGTCAAAGAGACAACAAATGAAAGGGAATTTGGATGGCTACACAAACACTGTATGACAAAAGCATTTCACTTTTGGCTCCGCTGTTTTAACATAATGGAAGAGGTTCCATTAAATGAAATTGGTTGCTTCAAGTAGGTCTGTACTGGACAGTGGGTCATAAGAAAATCCATGGGGGAAGGGGAGGTTGCAAGTGCAGGGCCAGTGTTTGGTAAGCAAAGCAATTTTCTTGGACTGAGGGGTTCAGAGGGAGGACTATCAGGGCTGGGACAGGTGGTTGGAGGTTGGGGCAGCTCCATGTTGCAGGCTTTGGCCATGGCATACCTGAAGCAGCTCCCAGAGGCAGTGGCATGTTCTACCCTCCAGCTCTGCGAACTGCCCTGTCTGCAGGCACCATCCCCACAGTTCCACTTAGTGCTGTTCCCAGCCACTGGGAGCTACAGAGCCAGTGCTTGGGCCAGGGGCAGTGTGCAGAGGCTCCTGGCTGTCCCTGTGTGTAGGAGCTGGAGGGAAGACAAGCTGCTGCTTCTGGGAGTCTGCCCTAGCCGTGCTGTGTCACCAACTGGACTTCTGACATCCCAGTCAGTGGTGCTGATTGGAGTCATCAGGGTCCCTTTTTGACAAGACATTCCCATCAAAAACTCAACACCTGCCAACCCAACTTTTGTAAGCAAGTCATTTTTATGTGAGGTTAACTGAGGGTACACGAGCCAAATCAGTAACGACTGCAGTAGTCTGGAAAGGTTGAGAACCACCTATTTACAACACATATTTTAGTGCATTTCATCATTTTATGCCTAAGAAATGCTCCTGGGTCCAAGTTATTTGGACTCTGATATATTACTTAGCAAAATGTGACGTTTGGTATTCTGTTGGGAAAACTGACATTACACTTGCACATGTAGGCCATGATTTTCAACAAAGACTGGTGATATTTGGGTGCCCAACGAGAGAAAGAACCTAATTTTTAGGAAGCACTTTGCATCCAACTTTTTCAAATCAAGCCTCTTTTGAAGGCATTTCATTTTGGACAACCAAAATCATGAGTCACTTCTGGAAATCTTGACCCTAGCCTCTGCAGACAGGTACTTAATTTCTGACAGTCCAGAAAGTCTATGTAGAAATCCATATTCTCCCACCTTAGAGAGAAGAGAAACTAGCTTTAATAGATTTCTCTTTTCCTGCCACCATGATTTCACTGCACAACAGAATTTAGAGACCTATAGCCTGTGTCTACCCTAGCAAGTTCTTTTGAAAGATTTTTTGAGAAAAGGAGGCTCTTTTAAAAGATCCCACAGAGCATCTACACACAAAAAGCGTTCATTCGAAAGTAAACCAAAAGAATGTGGTGCTCCTTTCAAGAGCACTCTTCCACTCCTATTTGAGGAAGAATGCCTTATTTTGAAAGCTTCTTTCAAAAGTAAATGTGTGTAGATGCTCTGCAGGGCCCTTCTTTCACAAGAGCAGTCCTCATGGCACCTAATTTTTCGATCCCTGGCCAGTTCTTTCGAAAGAGCAGGGGCTGTGTGGACACTCTCTTTCGAAAGAGCAGCTCACTCTTTTGATCTGCTTTTTTGTGCATGGACGCACTCTTTCGAAAGAAGTTCTTTCGGAAGAGATCTTCCAGAAGGGCTTCTTTTGAAAGATCTCTGTAGTGTAGACATAGCCATAGTGAACAGTGATTCTCATTTCCTCGAGTTCATGGGAACGTGTCCTGTTTTTTATCCTAGGAAGAATACAGATGTTGCCTCAGGCTGTCTGTCTCCTGCACGGTCTGCTCGTGAACGGCCACATCGTCTATGTGCATTGCAATGCTGGTGTCGGCAGGTCCACAGCTGCAGTCTGTGGCTGGTTAAAGTATGTGATGGGATGGAACCTGAGGAAAGTGCAATACTTTGTGGCCTCCAGGAGACCCGCTGTCTACATAGATGAGGAAGCTTTGGTTCGTGCTGAGGATGACTTTTATCAGAAATTTGGACCTCTTCGCTACTCCTGCAGACCTTAGTGATAGAAAAGTTGACTGGAGGAGGGGAGAGACTTGCCGTGTTGCGAACCCCAAGTATTCAAAATTCTTAACTTGCACCGCCGAAATTTGTGTGCGTGTTTGAAAGTGTGTGGAAAATCGTGCGATTTAGAAACAATAATTAGGTTAGTGTCTATTTATTTGTCTTTGGGGCTCTTGTTTTCAAACTTTTCTCTGCAACAAGACTGGCTAGGAACTTAGTTTGCAAAACAAAAGCTGAGTTTCTCTTGTATTCATGTATCAGAGAGGTAGCCGTGTTAGTCTGTATCTTTGAGAACAACAAGAAGTCCAAGTGCCACCAGACTTCTCTAATATTCATGGGACTGCAGGAGCTGAGGAAAATTTCACAGGATACAACCATGAGAGATGGAAAGACTGTGGTAGGAAGAAGGTGGAGGAGTTCAGAAGTGCTATATGAAGAAATGGAAGTCAGTGGTGTGTTTGGGTTTTTGTTTGCTTGTTTGTTTTTGTCTGGCTTTTGTAGGCAGGGATATTTGGCCTATTCAGGTAGAGTCATCTGTGTTGGTGTGTTTACAAAGACAGCTGTAATGAAATGGTCTGAGGAAAAGCAGAAGGAAATTGAGTTATGCAGTTCTGTTTCAGTAACAAACAGCAAGATAAATTCAATTCATTAGGCAAGAACTGTCCTTTCTCTCATTTAAATTTGTAGTTAATATCATTTTGTAACATGTACTGCGGTACTTTATTATGATTCTGTGTACACTCTAGGTGCCATACATAAAGATGAAGAAGAGTTCTACCTGTGTATACTAAATCTATTGCAAGGAAGAGCTAGTACTTTGTCCAGTGGTAAGATTTCTGGGTCAGGGACTGTTTCCATTTATCTTGTCTTTACGGTGCCTAATATGATGCCATGATCCTTGATGAGGACCTCTTGGTGCTACCACAATATAGATAACAATAAAGAAAATGTAGTTACAGCAGAAGATGTGGCAGCTGGCCTGGTGAGCCTATATGCAGGCTGTGTGGCCATGTGAAGGGTTGGGTTTAGAGTCCCCGACAATGTTTCCTCTATTTTTTTCCATCCTTGTGTGGAATAATTATTTATGGGCATGAGGCATGTGTGAATGTCCACCACCAGCAGAAATAAAAAACCTAGCATGCCAGTTGTGGGTGGCTTCAGGCACTCTTCTAATCAGCTGGGTGGCATTGAAATCTCTCCTGAATGGCTGCACAAGCACAGAGCTTACTGGGAACACAAGTCCCAGTTCAGTGTCTGTCTCATTCTCCTATTTGGCATTGCCTGGAAGTCATGCAATAGCAGCCATCTCTTGTTCCTGTGAACAACGATGCTTCCACTGCTGCTCAGACATTGCTTTCCCTTTTGCTCAACTAGGAAGGGCATCAAGAGATTCTAGAGTCCCAGTGAGCCCCAGTCAGCCAAAAATAGGTGGTGTAATGCATGACTTTGTGGGGAGATGAAAAATTCCTCCAATGAGGGTCTGAATGGGCAGGAAAGCTGCTCATTGCAGACACAAAAATTAAGAAACTAATTTCTAGAAGCAGATGACTGAGCTAAATCCTTTCCCTAGTCATTTTTAGAAAAACTATTTGTCCAAATAGAACTTTATTCAGTAATAAAGTAGTATTAAGAGACACAGGTATGTGACCTTAATTGTAAGGAAACCCTAATACTGGAGATGTGTCAGTGATCTCTTTGTTACTGGGCACTGCTCACAGAGATTGTCCATCATGATATAGTTTGCTTTATCTTCTACCCAATGTCTCCAGATGGGAAAAATGCCACTGAGAGTTGTTTTAAATTTATGTATGTGACCATCACTTTATTTTTGATTCCTATTTTCAAATAATTTATGTCCTGCATGTATGTACTGGGTGAAACTATACGCTGTTGTTAAATAAAAGCCTTATGGCGTACCCGTAAGTGGGTGTTTTCTCGTGTGTTTTGCTTACATGTTTGTTATGCTTAAGAGCAGATGGTAGCCATTTGAAACATGTTTGTTTAGTTGGGGCCTCCCATGCTCTGGCTGGAACAAGAATGTGTTTTGTACCTGTGTGCTTGACCTAGTGAATTAAAGGGTGTTGATGATGACCATCATACTCCTGGAGTACAAGAGTATGCCACAATGCAACTCAGAGCATACATTTAAGGCTAGAATGTGACTTTAGGCACAGCTAGGGTGACCATTCATCCCATATCTGGCAGCACGGTCCCGTATTTGAGATGCCGAAAAGGTGTCCCAACTTATTTTTTGAAAGGACTAATTGTCCTGTATTTGGGCCCTACCTGCCGACCTTTTCTGACAGCACCTGCGCAGGGACAGCTGCTGGTGGAAGTCACTTCCCCAAGCTTCAGGGAAGCTGGGGGAGTGTGGGTGGCTGCCACATCCCTGCCATTTCCCCAGGGTTCTGGGGGAGGACCGGTGGTTGCTGCTTCCCTGGGGAGCGCTTGGAGATGCTGCTTCTCTGGGGCTCTGGGGGAGGGACGGTGGCTGCCACTTCCCCAGAATTCCCAGGAAGTGCTTGGGTCTCCCAGAAAGCACTGGCAGCTGCTGCCTCCTTCCCAGCTCCCTGGGAACTGGTGGAGCCGGGAGGGGCCACCCTTCTCCTGCCCATATCTCCCTGACCTGTATTTGGGACAGGGAGATGTGGTCATCCTAGGCACTTCAGACCTGGGCAAGAAGTGATGCCATGGGTAGATGCTGATCTTAGAACGTCAGATGAATGGAGGAGTAACGACTCCCTAGGCAACTCCTCTATGGTGAACTCTCCCAGGGCAAAAGGAATCAAGGTAGGCCTTGCAAGAGATATGAAGACTGCGTGAAGGCCAATATTGCTCATGCTGGTTTAAAACCAGATCAGCTAGAGCAGCATGCAAAAGGTCAAACAGGCTGGTGTGCTGTCGTACGACAACGTATGACAACTTTGAAGAGCAGTGATGCATACTCCTGATTGATGCTCGTGAGAGGAAGAAAGCAACAGCAACAGCCGCACCAACAGAGCCAGGACAATTCCTTTGCCCCCACTGCGAATGCCCATGCCGTCAATGCTTGGTCTCTTCAGCCACATGCGAGTCCACAACCAATGAGGCTGTGCAAGCTCAAGACATCATCGTCGGACACAACGGACTACCTACATTTACCACTGGCCTAAACCAGCAGTAAGTTACACCCTATCCATGCTGGCTTGGCCATGGTATCCAGTGCAAAAGGGAGGTAGGTCAATTCTTTGCCACTCCCAACCCATTCTCTGTCTCTTGCTTACTGCTAACTCTGGGACGGTGATGAGCAGGCAAGTCTCATTGCTTCTTACTTTGTGCCTGGCCCCAAGATCTGAGTAGCACATATAAAGGGGATCCCCACCTCTGAAGTCCCCTGGTGTGGATGTGGAGTCAGTCACTGTCTGTCTTTTAATATCTCTGAGGACTTTTTGATTTGATTCAATGTATTACCAAATATGAGAGAGGTAGCCATGTTAGTTTGTATCTTCAAAAACAACTGATGAAGCGGGTCTTAGCCCATGAAAGCTTATGCTCCAAAATATCTGTGAGTTTATAAGGTGTCACAGGACTTCTTGTTGTTACCAAATATGGACAGCTTTGCAGCAGAGTGCCCCATAAAGACCAAGCCCTGAGTTTGTTTACATGAGAAACAAAAATCTGAAACTAACAACAAAATTATAGTTCCATCTGGATGCTTTTGAACCCTCAAGCTTACAGGATATTCCATGTATTCCCGCTGTGTTAGCTGCACCCTGCCCAGCTATACTATTTTCAGTGGTTACATTTGTAGTTGTTGCAAGCTAAGGACAATCAAATTCTGTACTTCAGAGCATCCACTGCTTGGCAACAGAAGCCAGCCAAGAATACCCCATGTTGTGCAGCTCTGAAGTACAAGTTTATACGATGTGGTGTTTTTGGACAAGAATGTCAGTAATTTAGAATCCAATGGATACTATCCGCATCAAAGAGTTGCAAATAGCAAAGCAATTGCAGTGCTACATACATGATTGTTCTGGACTGATATTTCTGCATTTAAATATTGGTGAGACACTGAGAAACGGTAGTGATGGGGGCATAGTTGATGGATTACATAAATAGATTCAATAGATGAAACCAGCTTGCCAAAAATGCACTAGTAAATGGCACAATGAGCTCCCAAGGGCTGCAGATCCACAGTACGTAATCTGTAATTTACCCACGTGTCACATTGTCCCCAGAGCCCCGATGCCTGCCTCCCTACTGAAAAACACTCTACTAGGTAATGCTAATTGCAAGTCCTGCGTGTCAAATGCAGTTCGTAAGCACCAGACATTTAAATAATAAAGAACCTACCGCAAAGGGCTTAAGCAACAGGAAAGCAAAGGTTTAAAAATTCCTTTTTTTTTCCATCTGCATAATTACAGGATAAGCCCATGTCTAATGCTTATCTATTAAAATCCTAATTTGAAATGTGTTTGTGTGCTGATTGGATCATTAGCCATTTGTGCACACTAAACTGTTCATGCAATTTGGGTGAACGGATGAGGGTGTTGCTGCTGGTAATGTGCTCGTGTGTTTCCTCTAGATAGTAGCACCTTTATGGCTAGACAACAGTAAGAAGAAAATAATTCTTAAGAAGAGACTTAAGAATTGATTACATTACAGTGCTTATTTTAAAGTAGGTAAAATAAACTAAAGTAGTGTGCAAGGACAGAAAGGGAAAAGAGATGCAAAGGCTCATCTAGGTTATCACCGGAGAAAACTGTTGTCAGTTAGAATTGTCACATTGACCATTTGGTGTCCAGGTAGAAATAAGGCCTTTGTAATATTTTATCTAGTTTGATTGGAGAAGCAAATGGAATTTACTGAATGACCCTGGTCTATTTACTTTTCCGGGTTACTGATGCTATCTCAATATCAATGTAAGAATAACTAGTAATACACATATTCTATGGCCAAAGTTCACAGGGCACTGAGTGCTCTGAAGTCCTGTTAATATCATCACAAGAGGCATTTTCTTTCTGTGCTTGCACTTGTGATTTCAGGATCATGTATTCCTTCTGAGACCAAAACATGCAACTGATGTGGAAACAGAAGAGATAACTAACATAGTTAATTAGGAAGGCAGTATGGTCTAGTGGAGAGCTCAGAGCATCAGGAGCTCTGCATTCTATTCTGCTGCAGGCAGGCTGCATGACCACTTGTAAATAAATTTCCTATCACTGCTCCCTTTACCACCCTTTGTCTGTCTTACTTGTTAAGGCGCCTACCGTGAATATTGACGGCTGCTACGCAGTTTTAGGTATGCCAGCTGCGTACCAAAAATAGATTTTGCAGCCGTCAACATTCATCCCTTTCTCCACTGCAGAATGCTGATGTGAGCACACCTCCCATTGGCATTCCTTAATCCGTGCGGCTCCCAAGGAGTTCCGGGGTCGACACTGACTCCAGAATTCACCATTTCTTGCATGCACAAAACGGCATCCAGAAGATTGAACCTAAGCACTTGATCTTCCACGGCAGGTGTAGACCCAGCCTAAGAGTGTACACTCCTCGGGGCTCACTCTGTGTGTGGCACAGAAGGGAGCCGTGATATTGGCTGGGGCCTCTAATTGCTACTTCCATTAAGTCATAACAAACACATTTCATTTCAACATCTCATTAGTTTTTTCAGCTGCATTCTATGTCCTGCAAAAGTCATCGAAGACCACACAGTCCCTGCCTTGAGGAGCTTACAGTCAGACACCTGCACACATTCCTTGCTCAAGAAAACCCTGGTGCCAAGGAAAAACACGCATGTTCCCCTCACTGAATTTAATCCAGCAGTGGCCAGTTACCTGGATGCCGGGTAGCCTATAGGCTAAATTGTTGAGTCAATGGGGCTGAAAGAGGAGGGACTCCTGGCCCAGTGGCTCTGGACAACTCCTTATCCAAGTCCTTATGTTTGGGGCATGGCCCCAGGAATCCAGATTCCTTTTAGCCAGGGTTTCGCCACAGGTTTCCCCCACTTTTCTCAAAAGGGAGTTGGCTTAACCACTCCTGTGGTGGCTGGACTGGCAGGTTCTGGTTCAGGTCCTGCCTCTTTGCCAGTCAGCTTCAAACTGAGCCAGGCTCCTTCCTCTTCTCCTCCTCCAGGCCTGGCATTGGCTGCAAGTAGATCAGGGTAGGGCTAGCTGGGCTGAGAGGCTTTCTTTAACCCCCAGGGAGCTGAGCCAACTTTTATCTTTTACCTCACACCAGCTGTTGGGTGGAGGGTGCTGGGAAACATGAGATCTATATGTGCCTGCAATGGTCTCTCCAGGGAACTGATACAAATTCAAAACAAAAAAGCAGTCATGTAGCACTTTAGAGACTAACAAAATAATTTATTAGGTGATGAGCTTTCATGGGACTGACCCACTTCTTCATACCAGAACAGACTCAATATTTAAGGTGGCTATGATCTGAAGAAGTGGGTCTGGCCCACGAAAGCTCATCACCTAATAAATTATTTTGTTAGTCTCTAAAGTGCAACTGAACTGCTTTTTTGTTTTGATAGAATACAAACTAACACATGTATCTCTCTGTTACTATGATACACTCGCACTCTGTGAAGAAGCTCAAGTGCTAGGAAAGGTACTGTAGGGAATTATCTTTCCCTGGCAAAAGAATAGATTTTAGCACCTACCACCGTAGGTTTCTTTCATCTCCAATTTAAGGATTACACACTGACTTCACTGTTCTGCAACTGGGAAAACTGTTGATTTGGCATAGTAAAAAGAAAATTGCCATAAAACCTCTGTTTGTCTCTCCTTTTATCCTTCTCACTAAATTGTAATGAGATGGTGCAAAGCTAATGCAGGATTTAAAGTAAAATAACCCCATTCCACTAATAAAAACATTAGCGCTATGTAACTGGAAATCACGAACATATAAATAAGAACTGTCGAGAAAACATATCTGGCAAGCAGATATCAGCCATTCATACAAAAACAAACACGTCTGCTCTCCACTTAACAGGAATTGTATCCTTGTAGCTGAGTATACTGCTTAGATAACCCCAAATTCTTGAGTCAGTGGCAAACCTTCTAATGACAACACTGTCCACAGGGCCTGTATTATTTCTGAACAAATTTTAGTCTCAAGTTTAACCAAGGAAAGCAAATCCTACAAGCTCATGGCAATGTCTGGCGTGGTACTAGATGTGAATGCACTTTAATAGGTGGTGATTTTTGAGCACATTAAAATAAACTGTGTTAATAAAGGTGAGCCCCAGGAACAGTTGTAAATTCTGATCCAAAACAGGGTGCGTGGGCTTGTGTCTCAGAGCAGGGTAAGCCGGTGGGAAAGGCACTTCCTAACTACGCCTAAACAAATGGAAGCAAAGAACTATGCGTGGTGTGATGTGCACTCTTCATTGTGAGACAGCAATGGCTGCTACAGCACATCCTCTCAAGTATAGCTGTGGAAAGGTTCCCCTGTATTGAGCGAGAGCCAGTCAGTGGGAGAGTAACTGAAGCAACAGAGCTTCAAAGTTAACCACATTGGCTCATTGTCTTATTTTGCACAGATCGTATCTGCCCCTGGCTTAACAGACCAAGTACACAGAGGGCATGTTGTGTAGTTGAAAAAGAAGCACCGGAGAGAGGAGAAAACCCATCTTTTCAAAAGCATGGAGGTCAGGGAGGTCCAGCATTCAGGGAGCCAGTCTGGAAAACGAGACGTGGGCACTGCTTGCTGTTGTGTCAATGATTTGCTGCTGCGTGAGCTTGGACAAATCACCTCAGTTTCCTGTGCCTGCCCAACCCTGGCTCCAGATGATGATGATAATGTTAGTCTCACCTGGGGCTTATAACTAGGTAATGAGAGAGAACCAGTGACTCCAGCTATAATGTCAGTTAAGCCTCCACTGAGAGCATGGCTCTGTGTGACTAGAGAAAGTTTATAATTAAATGTTCACAGTATATTAAGTGTATACATGATGGATTTAGGTATCACAGGGATC
Source organism: Carettochelys insculpta (assembly GCF_033958435.1). Lineage (NCBI taxonomy): Eukaryota > Metazoa > Chordata > Testudines > Carettochelyidae > Carettochelys > Carettochelys insculpta. The sequence continues at coordinate 98,380,666 of NC_134139.1, forward strand.
CCCCTCTTCTCTCCAACAGCCCAACTTAATTGCAGCTGCAGACACCAGGTGGCCTAGTTACTAAAAATCGTGATTCCCTGGCTCAGATACTTTACGGAATAGGTCTTATGTCCCAAGCTGCAATAGGCTGTTCCATTTCAAACAAGGAACAGATTCAGGCCTCAGCAGGAAGGTGTTTCGGTTGTCTTTTTGTCATAATAAGACCATGTAGGGCTCATATAGCATTTTGCATGTAAGGATCTCAATGTGCCCTTCAAATACTAGGGAAATCAATCGGATCCTGGTGTGCTCAGCATTTTTGAAAGTCAGGCTTCCTAGTTTATGTCCCAGCTGTGGCTCTGGGAGTAGGTTTGAAAGTTTTGGCCTGAGTTTCTCTTTGCCTGTCTCTTGTGGAGGACAGAAAAAGAAGAACTTCTCAAGGTCAGGAGATCAATGAAAGCAGAACTGATAACAATAAATGAATGAAATTGGGACCATTGCGTTTGTAGGAAGGATGCAACAGAATTGCTTCACAACACAATGGCTACGTCTACACTTGGGCAAAACTTCGAAAGGGCCATGCTAATGGCCAAATTGGAGAATACTAATGAGGCACTGGAATGAATATTCAGTGCTTCAGTACTGCCGGCCATGGCACTTTGAAAGCGCTGTGGTTCGCTCATGCGCGGCTCGTCTACATGGGGGTCCTTTTTGAAAGGACCCTGCAAACATCAAAATCAGCTGATAGGAATAAGGGGATTTCGACATTCTCAGGGTCCTTTCAAAAAGGACCCCTGTGTAGAATAGCTGCAGATAAGTGAACCGTGGCACTTTCGAAGTGCTGCGTCCAGCAGCATGCTAATGAGGCACTGAATATTCATTTCAGTGCCTCATTAGTATTCTCCAATTTGGCCATTAGCATGGCCATTTCGAAGTTGTTTGTAAGTGTAGATGTGGCCTGAGAGTCAGGCAGATACTAATAAAAGAGAAAGCAATAGTAAGTCCAATAACAACAGAAGCAATAGCAATAGTAAGAGAGTATGTGACTTGAGAGGAAGGGAATGTTCCAGTTAGGGTGGAACGAACAACTTTTCAGTGGCACAAGGTCACAGGGAAAGATCCAGGAAGAGATGGCCAAGTCAGAGGAGAGGGAAAGCAAGGAGTTCATGGAGAGAGGCAAAAATCTGGGAGACAATTTAGACATGAATAAGAACCTCAGTGAAAGGATCAGTGGAGGAGTAATAGATGGATCCACCTCCAGGAATGAGAGCAGGGTGATCTCAGCATAGAGGTAACCTCTGTTATTTTGATTTTCTTTGGAAATTTCATTCCTATATTATTTCACTTTTTAGTGGCTGGAGGAATGGAGACAGAATGGCTGAGGAAACTCTGCACCAAGACATGGAAAAAAAAAACTTGGCAAACTATTTAACAAAATCTCCCAAGATGATTATTTTAGAGGAAAAATTTGATTGGGCCTCTCTTGATTGCAGAGAAGAAATAATGTGAAACATGAGTAGAATACACTTGGTTGAGCTATGCCAGTTGTGTGCTTCTGCTTCTGACACTGAAATCAAAAACACATTATTTCGGTGGTGTACATGGGTCTTGTTCTCCATCCCTGACTAGCCCTAAAGGTGTGTTGTTTCAATAGCCACCAGATAAAGGCTTAGTTGTTGGTCTCTGGGATTCTAGTATATTGTCTTTAATACTCCAGATTTACACCCCTGTTACTGAGATGAGAACCTGGCTTGCTAGATTCAGCTGTCACCTTCACCTTTTCCTGCTTACTTTTGCCACTCCAGGCTAAAGCACATCCATCACCTCTGTGATGCAGAGGGACAAATCACTGAAAGCTGCTTCCAAAACCAGTTCCCTGAGTGCTTTTGTTGAGACACTGAGTTCTCCCTATCAAACCCTGTGATAAATAAAGGAAAATCCATTGGCATTATCGCAGAAAATCATCACGGATGGGCGAGGCAAAGAGTAACCTGACCCTCTTTTAATCTATGAATTTGCTTACTCTTGACAAAAGTGAAAAAGACATGAAAGGAAGATCATTGAGAGCCTATTTATAAAACAAACCGGAAGTCGTGTAGCACTTTAAAGACTGACAAAATAATTTATTACGTGAAGAGCTTTTGTGGGGCAGACCCACTTCTCCAGATCTGAAGAAGTGGGGCTGTCCCATGAAAGCTCATCCCCTAATAAATTATTTTGTTAATCTTTAAAGTGCTATATGACTGCTGGTTTGTTTTGTTAGAATAGAGACTAGCAGGGCTACCTCTCTGTTACTATTCAGCCTGTTTATACTTATTCAAAATACACTTGCTTTATTGGCAAGGGGCACAAAGGGACAGTAACTGAAGTAAGAAACAATCAAACATTCCAACAATTTTTTCTTTAGGTTTATAAAAGACTTCGTTCAGCATGTAGGACACATTCTCTTCCCCAGCTGGGATCTGATCCAGTCAAAAACTTCGGCACACTTTGGCTATGTCCACACCAGCCCCCTCCCACTTTCAAAAGGGGGATGCTAGTGAGACACTTAGGGATACGCTAATTAGGTGCTTCAATGAATATGCAGTGCCTCATTTGCATAAGAGTGGCTGCAGCACATCAAAAGGGCTGCTTTTGATCACGCGTGTCTCATCTACACGGGGTCGTTTTTGAAAGTACCCCGCAGATGTTGAAGTCCCCTTATTCCTATTTGGTTATAGGAATAAGGGGATTTTGAAGTGTGAGGGGTCCTTTTGAAAAGGATCCCATGTAGACAAGCCGCGCACAATCAAAAGCAGCACTTTTGAAGTGCCACGGCCGCTATTATGCTATAATGAGGCACTTCATATTCATTTCAGTACCTCATTAGCACATCCTGAAGTGTCTCCCCCTTTTGAATGGAGGGCTAGTGTAGACATAGCCTTTAAGTATTAGACTAGTTCCATGGATGTCAGTCATAACATCTCACAGGCATTGAAGTACTTTGGGAGCGCTAAGCCTTAACTTATGTTGACATGACTCCTAAATTTGTATATATCTGCCACCATCATGGTCTGTGCAAATGTCACGATGGCTAGCATTTAGAAGTGCACTCGGGACTTTGTTGTCTGTATCACAGTCTCAGTGTAATAAATAGTACCGGTAAAATAGTCAGATGAAATGGCTTAATTTTCCCAGGGGACTGGAAATTAAAAGAAGCTGATCCGGTCCTCTCGCTTCCTTTAGCGCATGTCTGAAATCCATATTGTGCTTGGGAACATTGTTGGGTAAGAAGCCAGACCTGAAAGTGGCACATATTGTATGTGTGCACAGGCCCAGAATGGAGACAACAGACTCTGGCATGAGAAGAATATGGCAAAAGAGCAAAATTTCAGAGACTTGCAATCACTCTCGTTTTGAAAAGGTGATGAATGGACTTCAGAAGCGTAACTGACACCTACATTACGGAACACTCCAGTGACTACACTGACCTTGGTAGAATCATGAGGCAATCTTTCATAAAGACTGCAGTCCTTAGCAGTTCTTGCTATGCACACACACAGGATGGGCTCAAATTTCAGTGCATGAGTTTACTCCTGCTACTTTTCCTTTTGTTTTTCATCTCCCCTTCCCTTCTCCCTGACTCACCCCATTTAAAACAAACTCATGAACTGCAGATGGTTCAAAGGAAATGCCTTTTCTTGGTGTGGCTTGTATTTTGCTACCTCCTTTTTAAATGTCCAATATCCGCTGCATCTGAAATTGCTTCTACGTCATGGGACTGTGGCCCCACAACACTTAAGAAAGCATCTGAAATCCACTTAGTGTTCCTGACTACATATGGTCAATGTTTTATCTGAAAGACCTACAAAAGTGTTGCACCCAGACAAATGCTCAGCAACTACACACTTCAAGTGGAGTGGTCGCCAGTTCTAGCCTGACATCAATTTTTCCTTTAGTCTTTCCTGTGCCAAGTGACAGAGGCTGAATTAGTTCCCTTTTTTTTTTTGCCAATTTTACCCAATTTGGGGCAAACCAACCCTTTTTTGGGAGTGCTTCCAGTTCAAGGGAACAAAAGTGGCTCCAGGGAAAGCTGTGAAATTCTCCATTAAGTGAAAAGGTTCATTTTGGCTCTCAGATGCACAAATAATTCCATTCCCAAGTGCTGCAGCACAGATTCCAGGCACACCTGAGCTGTAGACATTACCTAGGCTCAAAGCTCAGGCTGGTCTTCAGTATTTGTTTATGTGTGGCACCCCCACTGCACATTAATTTTATGGCTGAAGTTGTCCTTTTTGTTTTATCTCTTAACCGCTTACTATAAGTTGTTTTTATTCCACTTTGATCATTGTCTATGCTAAGGCTCCCTTACAGGTTGTTCATTGCTGCTGCTAGCAATGACACTGGCCACACAGCAGGGTCATCTCTGCCCACTTGATTAGATTGCTTACAATGAGGTGGAACAGTACACAATGCCCTCAGAATGGACTGCTGTTCGTTTCCAATCTAACACTGCATCAGTGTTTTAGCAAATCAAACCAATTAACCCCAGACAATTGCTTAACAAGACAGACAGCCATACGTATGCATTAGAGATGTGTCAGGCTTTAATAACGCCCCAGCCTCCACCCCACCTGGTGGCATTGCCAAACACCATGCATCCAATATATGGCAGTCGGTTTATTCGCTGTGTCAATTACCAGCATCGTAATGCAGGGTGAGGGGAGAAGCACTTCTGGCTGGTGATGCTTGCCTGAGGGGCCAGGGTGTCTGGAGAGACAGAGGTGGCACAGTACAAATAAGCAGAACACACTGGGGCAGATGAACACCTGCTGCAATTGACTTTTTCTTTTCTTCTGACCTTGCAGCTCCCACTGCCTGGGTCCCTGGCATGTCGTCGTTGATGGCACAGTGTTGTTCCTGCTGCCAGCCTCACTGCTCTTGGAGTGCCCATGTCAGCTGCACTAATACACAGTGTAGCATGCGCATTCAGCACACCTCCAGGGTATTCAGAAGAAAGACAACTGCCTTGGTTCAGTGGCAAAGGCACTCAGCCAGGTTTTTTGTTGTCAAAGCATGACACTTGTACCCCGCAGGAGCTGAAGGTATATTAACACAGGTTTGCCTGCCACAAGGTACAAGCTCAGTCAGCATACTCTGATCGCACCCCCTAGGCTAGCACAAAGTTGCTGTTCCTGTGATTTCTCATTATATGGTGTGACAGGGTCAGGCCAGAGGCAGTGCTAAAAAGCAGAAACAGCCCTGGCTAATCAAGTATCATCACGGGCAGAGTGGGTGCGGTGGGGGAGAGTCAATTAAGGGCCAGCTGTCCCCACTCGAGGCTGCCATGGGCCTTTTAAAAAGCCTTCATACACATATACACCCCATTGAGAGAGTGGCTGAGAGTGTGGAAGAGAAGTTTAGGAAGAAGTGAGGAAACTAGAGCAGACAAGGAGTGAGGCAAAGAAGAATACCAACAATATCGGAGACAGTAGAGGAGGTAAGGAGCTGCTGCTGGGAGTGTTTGGGTTCCCTGCCTTGGTATCCCTAGGTCTGAGCTGGAGAGTAGGAAAGACAGGTCACTCAGCCTGGTCAGACCATGGGGCTCCTGCTTGCTGGCCTGTGGGTCAAGGGACAAAACCTGAATCCTAATGAGGGCAGGTGGGCTGTGTAATATGGGATACTGGACTGAGCAGAGCTCTGGTGTCCAGGAGGGATACTGACCCTGCTACAATGGATACATGTAAGTCATGTGTTACACTCTAGGCATGGTATGTTATCACCCTTATCCTTGTAACTGCTGGTTTGAACAAACATCCTTATCTGCTGTTATGTCATCTCATCCTCATCTTACTGCAAGTCAGTGTTTTCTTGTACCATCCCTTAGGATGTTTCTGTACTAGCTTCTTCAGTCAGGAACATGCTTAGCTGATACTAATAACTAACGTGGTGTTGCTTTTGCCAAGGCCAGGCCTGTTCAGGTTCACGCTGTTAGAGATGCCTAGACACCAACAAGACCTATACCTGATGTGAAGATTATTTTCTCCCTGCTGCTAAGGAATCCCCAGTGAAGATACCTGAACTGCAGAAGTGAAAATAAGCCAATGCACCACTCTGGTAAGAAGGAGCCAGCAGGTGGAGGCACTTGGCTTCAGGAGGAGGTGTGGTGCATTTCCAGTTGGGTTCCCAGGGGCTTGCCTGCAGGCTGATGGACTAAGCAGCAGGCATGGGACTGCCCCAGTCATAAGTACCCCCTAGGCAGCTATTTAAGGAGGCTGGGGGGGGGGGGACTGAAGCCACTTGCCCCATGAGTCATACCAGGATGCTGCTTGCTAGTCCTCTTCACTATTGTCAGGGAGGTCCACCATGTGAGTCCCCACTTCCCCAGCGCCTTTCTCCCCACAGCCAAGAGAAGAATATGGGGTGTGGGGTGGTTGGAGGGGGCGGGGAGGAATTGCACAGCACTTGCCCTGCCCTGCCATGGGGATGGGGAGAATGTGATACAACAGCATCTTTAGGAAACTTAAGTTACTTTCACCTCAGCAGCAAGCTGGGATGTAAACTGTCAGTTTTGGCATTTTTTAAAAAGGAGATAACACTCACCTTTGGCAGACCCTGGTTCAGCAAAATGCTTAACGGCAAGTATGTGCTGAATTCCACTGCTAGTCAGCAAACCGTGGCACATTTGCAAAAAGATCCATTCTCGTCCATGAGACACTGGCACATGCTTAAAGGCAAGTATGTTCTCAAGTGCTCTGCAGACTAGGAGCCTCACAGAAGGGTGCTGTGATGCTAAATCAATTCTGCTCCGGTTGGCTTTGGGTGTGCTTGTTCTAAGCCTCAGCTTGGGGATGGCATGTCAGTTCTGTGCCTATACATCCTGCTCACTGGGAGAGCGGCTTTTTCTCTGGACATGCTTACTGTGCAGTGCTCCAATAACCGGTCCCACCGCAGTACATAATGTACAATACAAATGTGGGCTCCTGAAGGAACCCATTGTTCCCACACACCAGATGCTCTTCTAAAGGTTGCTGAGCTAAGTTTCCCCTCCAGCACTGCTCCTCAAGTTCTGCAGCAAGCGTACAGGGAGATAATCAACACGCCTCCCCATAGCTTTCTAGCCTAGAAGGGGCCATAACCAGAGGCAGTGAATGGCTTTTGTGTGCCACTGGCACGTGGTGCCTGCACAAGTACTGTGAGTTTACGCCAGTGCTCTGGACCTGAGGTTAACCCTTCTCTGCCTTATAGTTAGGTATATTGAGTGTATCTACTTTTTAGCAGTAATGCAGCATAAAGCTGGCCACCTCTGAGAGCTTCAGTTCCACCACCCTCCTTAAATTGTGGCCTGGGGAACTTGTGACTGGGGTGGTCTCAGCTAAGGGGATTCTTGTACAGCCCCTGGATTAGCGCTCTCCACAGCCCTTGATTCAACCTCTTCTTTCCCTCAGGGTCTCTTTTGTGTGGACAGGCAGTGGGTAAGGTCTCTATTGTGGGGCATGTACCAGGAGTCTATTGCTCCCTAAAGACGGCTGCTTTATCCCAAGGTTGGTTTGTTTTTTTTTTGTGGGTGGTTTTTTTTTTTTTTTTTTTTTAAAAAAAGACTTGGAAACACTGAATTCACACATTTCACTGTTTTTTGCTTTAGCTGATGGATTCAGGCTTTTGCTATCCTGCCTTCCCAACATTTTGCTCAATCTACAGCAAACAAGGCAAAAATTGCTTAGCAATGCTGTATTCTTTGAGGCTTTTCTTAGGGGTTAAGGTGCCTTATATGCAACCTGATGGAATTAGAGTTCCATCTGCTGGGCTAGAATTTGCATACAGACCATTTAATCAAACCCTCACTTAGTTAGTTTAGTTAGTTTGGCTTGTTGTTGTTATATCTACTTGCAGCTCTTTAGACTCAGATAGGATGTATTTTTTTTTTTTTTTTTTTTTTTGTGGCGGTATGTGCTGGTACTGTATACTGGCACCTCCTCAACAGGGTTCCTGCAGTGGGACTGCAAGCTGGAGCCCCTGTCAGCCCCAGAGAAGCACAGGGCTGAGAGCCAGAGCCCCCAAAAGCAGCCCCACTCGTGGGAATGGGTGGCAGGTGGGAGGCTAGGAACTCTACTGGCTCCTCATTCATTTTTTTTTTTTTTTTTAAACAAAAAAAAGCACTGGACTCCACTATAAGGTTTGGTTTTTTCAGTACCAGAATGATGAAACAGAAGCTATATTTTAAGTAATGTGTCTTGTCCAGCTATGTTTCCAGTGTCCGATGCATCTAGCATGCTTGGGCAAGGATCCGTTGCCATCCAGATGTTCCATATGTTTGTTTACAATGTGAGCAAAGGACAATCAGAGTTCAGATGGCTTTTTTTTTAAGCAACTTTGGCAGCAAAATCTTCTGGAACCAAGTGTTCAGAGTGATACGTAAAGAACATAGGCACTGTACCGCCCACACAGACTGACTCCATATGTTAGTGGAGAAATAGCTTCTGGCTTTTTTGGCGTGCCCCAGTGAAAACGTAAGTGGAAGCAGAAACAATCCATGGAAAAGAGAGCATGTATAGACAGCTGGGGAAAGAACAAATGAAGAGTAACCAAGTAAAGAAGTCTTTGCACTTGTAATGTTGTTGGCAGTTATGCGCTCAGCCTAACAAAAATTAATGATACACTGTTATGTAAAACAGAGCTCCAAGTTATTACTTGGAACTTAGAATCATAGAACCATAGCACTGAAAGGAACCTCAAGAGGTCATCAAGTCAATCCTCTGCCCTCCCAGAAGGACCAGGCACCATCTAGATAATCCCTGAGAGAGATTTGCCTAACCTGCTTTTAAATATTTCCAGTGGTGGAGATTCCCCAACTTCCCTAGGCAACTAAGTTGGTTACGCACTGGAATGACAGGAAGTTTTTCCTAATGTCTCACCTAAACCCTTTTTGTTTGCAGTTTAAGACAATTGCTGCTTGTCCTATCATGAGAAGTTAAGAACAATTCTCCCCACTCCTCAGAACAACCTTTTATATACGTGAGAACTGTTACACATCCCCTCTTTGTCTCCAATTTTACATATTAAAAATGAAGAAATAAGTTTTTTTTCAATCTTTGCTCATTTCAGGAAAAATGTAGACTTTGAAGTATTTAAAAGGAGGAAAATTATTCTCCTGACTCAGACAGGACAAGAGGCAAGGGGCTTAAATTTCTAACTGCCAGGGTGATTAAACACTGGCATAAATTGCTTAGGGAGGTTGTGGAATCTCCATTAGCGGTGTGTGGTTTTGTTTTTGTGTTTTTTTCTCCCCCCCCCCCCCAGCAGGTTAGACAAACATCTGTCGGGGATGGTCTAGAGCAGGGGTGTCCAACCCACAGCTCTTGAGCCGCATTTGACGCTTTTCCCCCGTGGAATGCAGCTCCAGTACAGAGAGATGTGTTCGAACTGCCCACTGCTGCTGTGCGTATGCTCCCCACTGCTTGGAGGGAGAAGTGCGTGGCAGCGGCTCCAGTGAGTCCCAGGCATTGGGTTAATTGGAAGGATGGGACTGGGGGTGCCTGGCTGTGGGGGGAAGCAGGAGGGCATCGAGCCACGTGTTATCTATCTCTGTATAATATATAAACACACATAGAGATACAGATGTATAATACATGGCCCTTTCCACAGTTATTTTGGCTCTTAGTCTCCAACTAGTTGGCCATCCCTGGTCTAGAGGGTGATTGTTCCTGCTAGGGTGCAGGGGACTGGACTTCATAACCTCGGAAGGTTCCTTCCCATTCAATTATTGTAGTAATCAGAGTAAAGGGGAAGACTGACTTGTCACATCTCCTGCTCACCCCGTCCGCAATGCTTGTTACTCTGCCAAAGCTATCACATTGGTTTGACGTAACTTGTTCATGACAAATCCATGCTGACTGTTACTTACCACCTTACATTCTAGATGGTTACAATTTGATTGCTTGTTTGCTCCATTATCTTTCCAGGTATACAAGTTAAGCTGACTCGTTTAATTCCCCAGGTTGCCCCTGTTTTTTTCCCTTGCACACTGGAAAGCTATGGTGGGCTTCTTGTCAGTGTTGCATACCCCGTTCCCCCTCCCCAAACTCGAGTCACTTGTCACTGAACATTAATCAGAGTAGATTTGTGCTGTTATAGGCACTTTTTCCCAGCAAGGCTGTTCAGAGAGCAGTCTTTTAAAATTGGCAGCTGCAGCCCTAAAGTGGCCATTTTGTAACTGATTTCTGCATTTACTTCTCCTCCAGCTGCTAAGTGTTCTTACCTCCAGCTATGCTGTCTCCGAGGTTCTCTCTTTATATTCCAAAGGCCATGGCATATTCTTAGGATGTCATATTGCGCAAACTGATGTGGAGAGGAGTAAAGCTGAGCCTCCCCCACAGACTGTGTCCTTGGAATAGATTTAACTGCTCTGTCCCTACAGCACGCGCAGGTAGTGTTTTGCAGGAAAACAGGGTGCTATGTTTGTGGGGGCACATGCCAAAGTGGGCATCCTTGGAGTGTTACAGGACAGAGCCCTGAGGGAGCTTATCTTGATAAGGGAGCTCCCTTATCTTGCTTGCATGCACCACAGCCTGTGTCACAACCCTGCTCGCTGCGCCAATTCTGTTAGCCGGTGGCCAGGTAATGTGCGGTGAGGTACTCCCCTGGGTCCTAAGAAACCCAGTTTTTTACTGTTAGAGCAGGCAGCTCCTAGCACACTCACCCACGGCCAGGCTGTAGTAACCAAACGATTAAAGTTCTTTTGTTGTGCTGGCTGTGTTGCAGTGACAAAAGGGTTAACAAAATAGTTAGGCTTGGATCTTAACTAGTTACAAGTTTATTAAGCTACAGTTATAAGCGTGCGGTTACAACAGGCTATTGTTTACTTCTTATATGCTAGCAAAGTACAGGTGTTAACAAGTTACGTTACAATCCAATACAAAGATATCTGTTACCATCTAACACAATGATATCTTGATACTAGTTACAGAGCTCTAATTCTTTAGCTGTGCACAAAAAAAGTCAGAGACCTAGCATGGGTGTATCTTACCCTCTCTGCGTCTCTCGATACCAGCGTAGCCAAGCTGGATCGGTCACTCAATTCCGCGGAAAGACGAATACGAGGTTGGGCATCCCCAGTTGTGGACCTCGGGAGGCAATCACCTGACCCGACCAGCAGGAAGTTGGTTGAAATGCACTCAAAGTTAGAGTTCTGCTGGACCCATCTTTTATACCCCTTTTGCGTTACGTATTCTTTCTTATCTATGGTGCCAGATCATACTGGTCTGTCTTTGTGACTCCAGTTTGTTACAAGGGCATTTCTACTTAGTTTGCACTTGTAAGACGAGATAAACAATTTAGGAGTACAGGACATTCTTTTGTGCGGGCGGGGCACGTCCCCTTCTGGGTGATTGTGTGTGTGCATCATATTGATCAATGCCAGCTGGGGTGATTTCTGAGGGTCCCCCCCCTCCTCTCATGTTGACAGTCTGGCCTGTTAGCCTTCTAGCTGTACTTTCTGCTTCTCAGGGTCACGATAAGCCAGCATATCTGGGCCTCAATGAGGGCATCAAAGACTGTGCTGTCAGCAGCCGTTTCTGTGCCCTGTGTGCTCCTCAGTCAGGGTGGGCAACGAGCAAGCTGGCTTGTAAGGGGGAGACTTTGTCTGGCTACAGAGCTCTATGCAATCAGTGGGCTGCCAAGTGGGGGGTTTAGGTTAGACAGCAGTGGGGCCAAAGCAGCAACCAAATCCAACTGCTGCTCCTTTTCTTGTGGGGCCTGGATGGATACACACAGCCCTGAGGTTGCTCCAGTGTGGGGAGAAGAATTCTTTCTTTGTCGTCTGAGAAATTCCCAAGCATGAAACTCAGGGCAGAATTGCTTCTTCCTTAGTTGCACAATCTCTAAAATAGGATTAATGACATGCAGGTTTGTTGTGGGATTAATGAAACCTCTGGGCCAGGGACTCTGTTCTGTGTTTGTGCGGCACCTAGTACAATGGGGCCGTGGTCTGTGACACAGGCTCCTAGGTACTACTGCAGTCCAAACAGTAATGGAAGCTGTGATTGCAGGTATTGCCAGATGAGAGCGGTTCAACATGCAGTGGGGTAGTGACTGAGGGGTAGAGGAAAACTTCAATGGATATTCTCACTGCTCCCAATCTTCAATAAGTCACTCCTGGCCCTACTTCCCAGCAGAGATGATATATCCCAGCCATAAGAAATTTAAATTACAAGCCAAAAAACTATCCCTAACAGTAAGCCTGGATGCAATTCACAATAATGTTTGAAAAAGTGCTCCTCTTTACATAACCAACATCCTCCATGAGGTGCAAAAACCACAAGTCTATTCCGTACCCAGGGAAGGAATTCACTGCATGCACCTTTTACTAGTCAGTTTAGTAAAAGAAAAAGTCAATCTCTTCTGTAACATGTTCAGAAAGGACAAGATCATAAACCTGACAGAGGCTAGTCACGTGACTCCAGTAGGACGATTTGTGGGAATAAGTGCTCATCATTTTGAGTATGGGGACATCACATCAAATCAGTAAAAGTGAAGAGTGCTCTATGGCTCTGTAATTCAGACCCTAAGAGTCTTTTGTTAGGCGCCTAAAGTTAGTGGATACTTCAAAAAATTGTAAGCAATACATTTAAAAAGGTTTCAAAGAGATAGTGACTGAAGTTAGAGTTTGCACTGGAGGAGAGTGTTAGCTCTGTCTCATGAAGTTCTATGGGATTAAGTAGTCAAAGGTTCATTTATACCTATTCTGAACAATAGCATAACCAGTAGCACAGTGTCCCTGAACTCTGTGCTGGGATGCTGGTTCAGTAATGGGCCAGGAAGACACACACACAATCATAGAAGAGTAGGACTGGAAGGGACCTTGAGAGGCCATCGAGTCCAGCCCTCATGGCAGGACCAAGCACTTTCTAGACCCTCCCTGAAAGCCATCTATCTAACCTCTTCTTAAATAACTCCAGTGATGGAGATTCTACTACCTCCCTTGGCAATTCGTTCCAGTGTTTGATCACCCTGACAGCTAGGAACTTTTCCTAATGTTCAATCTGAACCTCCCCTGCTGCAATTTAAGTCCATTGCCTCTTGTTCTACCCTCAGAGGCAAGGAAGAACAAGTTCCCTCCCTCTGCCTTATGACACCCTTTTAGATACCTGAAAACTGCTATCATGTTACCCCTCAATCTTCTCTTTTCCAAACTAAACAAGCCCAGTTCTTTCAGCCTTTCTTCGTAGGTCATGTTCTCTAGACCTTTGATCATTCTCGTTGCTCTCCTCTGGACCCTCTCCAATTTCTCCACATCCTTCCTGAACTGCGGTGCCTGGAACTGGACACAATACTCCAGTTCAGGCCTAACCAGCGCAGAGTAGAGCGGGAGAATGACTTCTCATGTCTTGTTCACAACACACCTGTTAATGCATCCTAGAATCATGTTTGCTTTTTTTTGCAACAGCATCACACTGTTGACTCATATTTAGCTTGTGGTCCACTATAACCCCTAGATCCCTTTCTGCTGTACTCATTCCTAGGCAGTCCTTTCCCATTCTGTATGTGTGCCACTGATTGTTCCTTCCTAAATGGAGCACTTTGCATTTGTCCTTATTAAACTTCATCCTGTTTACCTCAGCCCATTTCTCCAGTTTATCCAGATCCTTTTGAATTATGACCCTATCCTCCAAAGAAGTTGCAACCCCTCCCAGCTTGGTACCATCTGCAAACTTAATAAGTGTACTTTCTATGTCAATATCTAAATCGTTAATGAAGATATTGAACAGAACCGGTCCTAAAACAGACCCCTGTGGAACCCCATTAGTTATACTTTTCCAGCAGGATTGAAAGCCATTAATAACTACTCTCTGGGTATGGTTATCAAGCCAGTTGTTCACCCACCTTATAGTAGCCCCATCTAAGTTGTATTTGAGTAGTTTATTGATAAGTATATTATGTGAGACCGTGTCAAATGCTTTGCTGCAGTCTAGGTATATCACATCCACCGCTTCTCCCTTATCCACAAGGCTTGTTATTCTATCAAAGAAAGCTACTAGATTGGTTTGACATGATCTGTTTTTAACAAAACCATGCTGGCTGTTCCCTATCACCTTACCACCTTCCAATTGCTTGCAGATGATTTCTTTAATGACCTGCTCCATTATCTTTCCTGGCACAGAAGTTAAGCTGACTGGCCTGTAGTTTCCCGGGTTATTCTTGTTCCCCTTTTTATAAATGGGTACTATATTTGCCCTTTTCCAGTCTTCTGGAATCTCTCCCGTCTCCCATGATTTTCCAAAAATGATTGCTAAAGGCTCAGATACCTCTACTATCCGCTCCTTGAGGATTCTAGGATGCATTTCATCAGGCCCTGGTGATTTGCAGACATCTAATTTTTCTAAGTAAATTTTAATTTGTTCTTTTCTTATTTCAACTTCTAAACCTACCCCCTTTTGACTAGCATTCTCTGTCAGGCATTCCTTCAGATTTCTCAGTGAAGACCGAAACAAAGAAATCATTAAACATCTCTGCCATTTCCAAATTCCCTGTTACTGTTTCTCCCTCCTCACTGACCAATGGCCCTACCCTCTCCTTGGTCTTCCTCTTGTTACCAATGTATTTGTAAAAAAGCCGCCTTGTTTCCCTTTATGCTTGTAGGTAGTTTGAGCTCATTTTGTGCCTTAGCCTTTCTAATCTTGCTCCTGCATGCTCATGTTTGCCTATATTTGTCCTTTGTAATTTGCCCTAGTTTCCATTTCTTATACGATTCCTTTTTTGAGATCATGCAAGATCTCCTGGTTAAGCCAAGGCAGTCTTTTGCCATGTTTTCTACCTTTCCTACACAGCGGGATAGCTTGCTTTTGGGCCCTTAACAATGTCCCTTTGAAAAACTGCCAACTCTCCTCAGCTGTTTTTCTCCTCAGTTTAGCTTGCCATGGGACATCACCTACCAGCTGTCTCAGTTTACCAAAATCTGCCTTCCTGAAATCCATTATCTCTATTGTACTGTTTTTCCTTCTACCCTTCCTTTAGAATTGTGAACTCTGATTTTCCATGATCACTTTCACCCAAGCATCCTTCCACTTTAAAATTAAATCTAGAACAGCTTCCCTCGGTAGCTTTTTCAACCTTTTGGAATAAAAAGTTGTCTGCAATGCAATCCAAGAATTTATTGGACAGTCTGTCCCCTGCTGTGTTAGTTTCCCAACATATACCTGGATAGTTGAAGTCCCCCATCACCACCAAATTCTGGGCCCTGGATGATTTTGTTAGCTGTTTAAAGAGAGCCTCTTCCACCTGGCTAGGGAGCCTGTAGTAGACTCCTAGTAGGACCTCATCCTTGTTTTTCACTCCTGAGTCTAACCCAGAGACTTTCAACCCGTCCATCTCCACCTCTGTCCAAGTGTGTACATTTTTAATATACAAGGCAACACCTCCTCCCTTCTTTCCCTGTCTGTCCTTCCTAAGCAGGCTGTACCCTTCAATACCAACATTCCAATCATGAGTATTATCCCCCCAAATTTCTGTGATGCCAACAATATCATAGTTGTATTCATTTATTAGTACTGCCAATTCTTCTTTGTTTCCCATACTACTTGCATTTGTATATAGGCATCTCAGACATTGATTTGGTCTTGCCTCCCAGTTTTGCCCTGGCCCTCTTTTTACTCTCCCAGTGTAGCCCATACTCCCTCCCATTTCAAGTTCATTAACCAGGTATCCATGCTCTCTACTTACCTGCAGGCTTTGCTCCCCTGCCCCCGTCAAACCTAGTTTAAAGACCTCACTAGGTTAGCCAGCCTGTGTCCGAATATGGTCTTCCCCCTCGAAAGGTGAACGCCATCTCTGCATAGCAGTCCTTCCCAGAAAAGGATCCCGTGGTCAAAGAAACCAAAGCCTTCCTGGCGCCACCATCTACGTAACCAAGCATTCACGTCTAGGATACACCCATCTCTGCCTCGGCCCCTACCTCTGATAGGCAGGATTGAAGAGAATACCACCTGCGCCCCAAACTCCCTGACCCATGCCCCCAGAGCCCTGAAGTCACTCTTGACCTGCTCAGCATCACACCTCACAGTATCATTAGTGCCCACATGGATGAGAAGCATGGGATAGTAGTCAGAGGGCCAGATAATCCTCGACAATGCCTGCGTAACATCTCTGATACAGGCCCCCAGCAGGCAGCACACCTCCCGAGAGGAAATGTCAGGGCGACAGATGGGCGCCTCCGTCCCCCTCAGAGTCTCCAACCACCACTACTCTACTTTTCCTTCTTGCAGGGGTGGCAGTAGACTTCCCAGCCTTGGGGGTACGAGGCTTCTCTTCTGCACAGGGTAATTCTTGGTCTCCTGTATCGAGTACAGCATAACAGTTTTCCAGTACCACAGTGAGAGGGTTCTGAGCAGGGGTGGGACGCTGCCTGCTGCGAGAAGTAACCAGCTACCAGTGTCCACCCTGGTCCACCTCCTCCAGTGGTTTATCAGCCATGCTGTGCACTGGGACAGTTACCTCCGCAGTCTCCACCTGAATACTATCCAGGAACTGCTCATGGACTTGGATACTCCTCAACCTGGCCACCTCCTCCTGTAGCTCCCCCACCTGCTGCCTGAGAGATTCCACTAGCAGGCACCTTTCACACTGAATATTCCCCTCAGCCTGGGTATCAGTAAGTGGGAATGGCAAGCCACAGTCCTCGCAGAACCACACCAGGATCTGGGTAGAAACATCCATGGTCAGGCAGTCTGTCTGGCTACAGGCACAAGTGGATGAGACAGCAGTAGTGCTGGCACAGGTGTTGCAGGTCTTCCTAACCATTATAGTCCTCTCTGTCACACTCCCTTTCAAACTCCCCTGTCTGCAGCTCCCTGACCACTTTGCTTCCCTGGTCGCTCCTGCCTCTGGCTTTTAAGTCTGCTGGCCTCTCTCAGGCCCTCCCCCTAAGAGTCACACAGGGGAAGGCTGATCAAGGGAGCAAAAGGTCAGGCAGGCAGTCCCAACTGCCACTGAAACTGAAACTCCCCCCACCTGGAATCAAAATGGCAGTTCAAATGCCAGCAGTTAAAGCACACGCTCACTCACATGATACTTGCACAGTCAAACTGTAAAGATTAGCACACAGATAAGTGATCAGATCCTGCAGTCCTGAATGACGTTAATCTCCGATTTTGCTTGTGGAGAATTTTGTATGAGTAAGGACTTGCAGCGTTTGGTTTGTATAAAACAAGAAAACATAAACCTAGGAAATGAATGCACCATAAGGCAACAAAGTGAATAGCAACGTCTCCTCAAACATTTTATGGATTTAAACGTTGGGTTTTTTTATTACTGACTGATATGTTGAACTGAGATTATGTCTATAGTGCCCCACCCTTCAAACTATGGGATTGTGAACTGAAGTGTTCTTGAGCTGTAATTCCCCAGTGAGGATGCTGCAGGCATAAAGTAGTAGGTACATAGTTTGTATTAACTATGTCCTGTTTAAATAGTGTGCACCAAAACTCAGGTTCCCATAATGTGAGCTGCAAGGTCACAGCAAGACGGCGCATCCCTGAAGGACTTGCAAAACACAAGCTTCATTTTCTTTCAATGTGTTAATCTTAAAATGTCTTCCAAACTAATGTGATTTCATATTTTTTCCAGATGGTCCCTTGCTATGTAGTTTTTACTAACCCTGTAGTACACGCTATGCAGCACTAACTGAAAGCTTTGAAGTTGGATTTTTAGCATCTTAACTTTTAAGGCCACAAATGAACATTTTAAAATGGGTTTTCTTGTTTGGCCTTCAAGGATGCATTATTCTGTCCCAGAAAAGAATTTATCTGTTTTCCATTCTTTCTAAATGGAATTTCCATTTTCATTTCTGTTGCTGGAGAAAAGTAAAATCTACCACCAAAAAAGGTGACTTTCCTTATTCAAATAAGGTTGCTATAATTTCTCCAAAGGAAAGCAAAGTGCAAGCCAGTGCATTTCAATCAATCCTGCCAGGTATTTGTTATGAGAGGACTAGGATTCTCTGAGTTAGTCTTTTGCTTCTTTCATCAGACTGTCAGGACATTTCTTTTTCCCTTTTAGAGAATATCAACTTACATCTATGCACCTTTCATCCCAAAGGACCAACAGCACTTCACTATATATCTTTGTCATCTGCCTACTTGAATCACTGTACCTACTGTTGAAATCCACCTGCCAAAAATCTCAGGAGTAGGAAATGGCAATTGCTTAACATCTTAAAGTAACATTACAAAGTAGTTAGAGAGAAGTAAATAAGAATTCAGTGGAAACTGCGGGGGAAAATTGGATGAAAAGGTCACCTGTAAAAAAATGAATGTGGAATTAACACTGAGATTTGAACAATAGGCTTTGTTGCATCTTGTTTGCTTACTGCATCTCTTACATTTCAAGAGCCTTCCAAGGCCGGGGGACACAGTGTTTCCTTATTTGATTGCAAAGTGCCTAGCACACTTTGAACACTATGGCCAATGCTTTCAGAAGTGCCAATTAATTTGAGTGCCTCCATTTTGAGTTGCTTCATGAGAGACACCTTGGGCCTGACTTTCAGAAGTGCCGAGTCCCAAGTCTCTGGATAAAATTAGTAGGAGTGAAGGGTGCTCGATGGCTCTGAAATTCAGACCTAGGTGTCTCAAGTTAAACACCCAGTTAGTGGATGCTTACAGAAATTTTGGTCAGTAGTAATAATAACAACAACAAAACATTAATGTGTTTCTAAATAGATATTTAGCCAGGTTGGAGTTGGGTTGGATTGGAAGGAGGTGTTAGCACTCATTCTAACATAAAGTACTATGGGGTTAAGTAGTCAGAGGATGTTTAACACCTGTAATGAGAAATAGCACAGCCAGTAGCGTGGTGTCCCTGGGCCATTGGTTCAACGATGGGCCAGAAAAGCACATGGCACTTGCACAGTCACTATTGCAATTTCCTGATCTGAAGCACCTGAATTACACTATGCATGAAAATAGGCATGTAAAGTGGTCCAGATATTGATATGGCAGAATTCATAGTTAGAAGGTCTCTGAATTTTCTGTGGCACAGCCTATTCTGTCTATGTTTTGGCTAGAAGCTAAGAATGAGCAACAGGGCATGGCTTACTTGGTGACTACCTGTTCTGCTCATTCCCACTGAAACACCTGCCATTGGCCACAGTCGGGAAAACAGGATACTGGACTAGATGAACCTTTGGTCTGCCACAGTATGACCATTCCTATGTTCTTATGACTAGGAGTATAGACTGATGATTTCACTTATCGACACTAACGGATGGAAAGATCTCAATCTCTAACAGCAAAGATAATATGGAAGAATCTAAGCTACAGAGGAAAGACTCAGTGTTCCATGCTCACTTTTCAATGTTGCAGAACGTAGTATGGTCATTCATGTGGGTGGCCTTTTCATGTCTTTACAAGACACAGCCCTTTCTGGCTGAGGTCATGCCATTATGGCAGAAGTAGGGGGAGTTATCGGTCCCCTTTAGCATTTCCCACTATGGAGGTGGTCACTATCACATTTACTTGTGAGCAGAGAATAATTATGTGCAGTTGATTTAGTTTACTAGAAAATTAGTATCCATGGTAATAACGTATCCCTAATCATCCTGGTGACCTCATTTAGTCATCTGAAATAATCATATAGGAACCCAATTAATTAGTATCAGTTGCTAATCATTACTCAATTAAGTGCATTTGGAAGACTATAAAATTGAGTAAATAACTTTAAAATATAAAGTCCTATTTGGCAGGCTTATACAGCTTACCTTGTACAGTCAGTGTAAGATCTGAAAATTGAGCTCACACAATGACTCTCTAAAAGCAATGAGGGGTCCTGTGGCACCTTTATAGACTAACAGAAATGTACGAGCAGAAGCTTTAGTGGGCAAAGACCCACTTTGTCAGTCGCATTTGCTTTTGCAGATCCAGACTAACACAGCTACCCCTCTGATACTTGACACCATGACTCTGTTACCCAAAACTTAGCAGCACTGAAATGAGATATTGCATAAATCCACGTTAATGTACAACTGAACAATAGTTTGTGTGTAAGTTGTGACAGCAATCAGCATTTTGTATCATTTGGGACCTTTGCTGGCATTTCAGGTTAAAAATAAAGACTGAAGCTACTCAAACCTCTGTTATACAATGGCATTAGCTATGCCTGCAGTCTGACTGTTCACCAGGGTGATATAGGAGAAGACTTGCCCTACTAGACATGATCATTTGTTCATCCACTTAACATTTTGCCTTCTACAGTGATGAGAGGAAGGTGGAAGGCTCCCAGAGTGCACGTCTTCAGTTATGCTATCCTGTGTACAGAGTGGAAAAATCCCTCCAGAACCCTGAAGGTTATTAGCTTACACCCAGGAACAGGGTATTCAATTGCCCTTAGCATTTCAGCTGGCAGAGGTGCAAATGCCACCTAATGATCACATCACACTCTCTCCAGACCTTTATCAGCCCATTCAAGGTTCCAGGAATTTTTCACCTCTTGTGAAAGTAAATCCTATAGGCAAGATTTGAAAGCAGTATTCCTCTGACATTTAATTTCATTGAGTGCTCACTTGTTCTCTTATTCTGAGGCAGGGGAAAAGGCAGGGCAGGACATTTATAAGTCTATCAATGGTTATTATCTGGGATGGGGTCCCTAATGTCAGAAGCTGGGAATGGGTGACGGGGGGATAGATCACTTGATGTTCTAGTCATTCCTGCTGAATCACCTGGCATTGGCCACTGTCGGAAGACGGGATACCAGGCTAGATTAAATTTTGGTCTGACCCAGTGTGGCTATTATGTTTTTATCCTCACACTATTCAGCATGAGTACATCAGTTAATTCTATTCTCTCTCCCCTTTCCAGGGTCAATAAGTTTACTGTGTTTTTAAAAGAAACAACAAAACAAAACAAGGAACTTAAAAGACTAACACTTTTATTATGGCATAAACAGTCATGAGTTGCAACTCACTCATACTTTTACCCTTCTGGTTAGCTGTGTTGTCCTTCCTTGGAGGTTTTTTAATTTTTCCCTGTACCTTTCTCAGAGTGAGGTGGTTGAGACTGACTACTGTGCTCCAAAGGCGAGTGTAGCATTGGTCAATATAATCTCAGAGGGGTAGCAGGGTTAGTCTGTAGTTTCACAGAAAACAAGTAGTCCTGTAGCACCTTAAAGACTAGCACTTTTATTTATTAAGTAATGAGCTTTTGTAGGTAAGAAGTGGGTCAATATAATGCTGCTGTACTACTTTGTATTTTTGTCTGTATAAAAATATAACCCAGCATCTTCTATGTCTTGAAAGCTAGTGTGCTCTGGTCCAAATTCTCATCAGGAATAAAGCCAAAGAGTCCAGTTTTGGCCTGTGGGTGATTTGCCTGGAGATGCAGAAGTGAGAGGCTGCTTGAGCCAGCTGCAGGATGGCTCAGTGGGTGCTGGTACTTCTGCTCCAAAAGGAAGCTCCATGGGCTTCCTCGTTGGAAAGGAAGAAGCAAACATAAGAGTAGCAAAAGGATTTAAAGGGAGCATTGAAGACAGCAGCAAAGATGGAGCTTATCGAGCCAGAGGGACAGCAGGGCCGCGTCTACACGTGCACGCTACTTCGAAGTAGCGGCGCCAGCTTCGAAATAGTGCTCGTCACGGCTACACGTGTTGGGCACTATTTCGAAGTTGAAATCGATGTTAGGCGGCGAGACGTCAAAGTCGCTAACCCCATGAGGGGATGGGAATAGCGCCCTACTTCCAAGTTGAACGTCGAAGTATGGCACGTGTAGACGATCCGCGTCCCGCAACATCGAAATAGCAGGGTCTGCCATGGCGGCCATCAGCTGAGGGGTTGAGAGACGCTCTCTCTCTCTGGCCCCTGCGGGGCTCTATGGTCACCGTGTGCAGCAGCCCTTAGCCCAGGGCTTCTGGCTGCTGCTGCTGCTGCAGCTGGGGATCCATGCTGCATGTACAGGGTCTGCAACCAGTTGTCGTCTCTGTGGATCTTGTGTTGTTTAGTGCAACTGTGTCTGGGAGGGGCCCTTTAAGGGAGCGGCTTGCTGTTGAGTCCGCCCTGTCGCCCTGTCTGCAGCTGTTCCTGGGACCCTTATTTTGATGTGTGCTACTTTGGCGAGTAGACGTTCCCTCGCAGCGCCTATTTCGATGTGGTGCTGCCCAACGTCGAAGTTGAACGTCGACGTTGCCAGCCCTGGAGGACATGTAGATGTTGTTCATCAAAATAGACTATTTCGATGTCGCTACATCGAAATCAGCTATTTCGATGTTGTGTGCACGTGTAGACGTAGCCCAGGTGTTAAATAGGGCCAGTTTTGTTGAATAAAGATGTTCAGAATTCATGTCCTTTTTTTAATTTCTCTAACTCAGCGTTAGAGATTTCTCACAGCAGGCTTACATGAGAGAGGTGATGTCAAGTAAATATTTCTAGAAGGCTAAATTATCTGGCACATCAGCATTGCTGAAGTAAGAAAGGAAAGGAGGAATGGTTTAATGGTAGGGAGAAGGGTAGATCAGCCTGATCTGTTTGTCAATTGCACAATAGGCTGCAGTACTGGAATAAACTTCACCTGAAGCACAGCTTTTGCCCTTGTGGGTTTTGTTTAGATGCATATCAGACATAGAATTCCTATAGCAATTACTCATTATTTATCTCTACCATTGTTTTATGTTCTAGTGCTGCAAACAGTGACTGTTGATTCATGAAAATGTTCTTGAGCTATCTTCCTATTTAATTTGCCTCCAGCTTAGCGTCTTCATCCCCAGTTTTCTGTCAAGTTGGAAGCAAATGCTTAGTACAAAGATCATTGAAAGAAAGTTTCTTAAAGCACAGCTCTTGAAAGAGAACTCAATTTTCCAGGTTTAGTGTGTTCTGGCTGAAGAAGTTTAATTTCCTTTTCTAAGGAGTTAATTTGTGAATTAGTTGATCTGTCTGTTTGCATTGAATGAAGAATAATTAACCCTCCAAAGTAAAGCTGATGCATTTTTACACAGCATTAAGTGATTTTATAAGATCCTGTCTATTATTATAGAATGTTACTTTGAGATTATTTATTGGCAGAAGACTCAACTTGCCATTAGTATGATCAATGAAATCTGCTGAATCCAACATTGCAATGCAGTTTCATTACTCAGGCGCCTTAAATCTTTTCTGTAATTCAGTCAAAGGGGTTAGGGCCTCAGACACTCAATAACAGACTGAAAAGTCTGTCGCTAGAGGAATTTAGTAATTAGGTAAAATGTGTGCCCAAGCAGATTCTACAGAATGGGAGGACAAGGTTAAAATAGGAGTTTTGTCATTGAGGTCTATGGGAGCAGAGTACTAGTATTAAATGAAGGAATGTTAGTTGAGATATCAAAGACCAGAGTACCCGGGATAAAAAAGCAAACTACTAGAATTCTCTGACTTTGCCAGTCATTATGCCCAACTTATCAGCAATTGTTCTGTAGTTGAAACTAAATCTCAGATATAAACCATCATACATGGTGAGCTATCATGTTATTCTTATGAGCTCCCTGTACATTGGTGTAATCTACATGTGACCCAGTACACCTCAGAGGAAGCACACTGCAACTGCATATTCCTCATGTATACACAGCTAGAGGATATACCTGGCATAGCCGCTCCTTTAAAGAGCCCCTCCCAGACACACCCAGCCTGCACAGCACGAGGTCTGCAGAGTGCTAGCCACACACTCGCAGACCGACACACAGCAGCCATGGAACCCCAGCAGCAGCACCTGGAAGCCTTCTAGGTAGTCACCCAGAGAGCAAGCGCCCTGCTAGGTGCTGCATGGGAGGCCTCCCAGCAGCTCCTGGCAGGGAGGACCTCCCAGGGGGCAGACGGGGACGCCCCTGACCACTGGGCTGCCCTGTTCCCCCCCCTCCACTGGGTGCTCTGCCAACTCTGGAGCTGCTCTACCAGCTCCAAGTGGTGGTAGCAGCTGGTCATGGGGGAGTAGGATGATGACCAGTGGCTGCAGAACTTTCGCATGCACCGGTAGACCTTCCTGGAGCTCTGCCAGTGGCTCACCCGTGCACTGAGGCACCAGGACACCCGGATGCAGCGCGCCCTCCCTGTCGAGAAGAGGGTCACAATAGCCGTCTGGAAGCTGGCCACTCCAGACAGCTACCACTCTGTGGGCCACCAGTTTGGAGTGGGAAAAGCCATGACCGGGGCTGTCGTCATGGAGGTAAGGAGGCCTGGGCACGCACCCACTGGGGGGTGGGGGGGCCAGGGAGAGGGCCGGGTGTGGGGGTGGGGAGAGAGGGGCTGGGCGGGGGAGGGTCCTGGGGGGGAGGGGCTTGGGGTACCCTGCACACCTTCATGGCGCTTGTGTTCCCTCCCCACAGGTGGTCCATGCGCTCAATGCCATGCTGCTCCAGAGGCTTGTCCAAGTCGGGGACCTGGATGCAGCCATCGCCAGATTTGCTGCCATGGGGTTCCTGAACTGCTTCAGGGCCCTGGACGGGACACACATCCCCATTTGCGCCCTGGACCACAGCGAGAAAAGATACATCAACCAGAGAGGCTACCTCTCCGTGGTCCTGCAGGCCATGGTGGACAGCCGGGGCTGCTTCCAGGATGCCCACTTGGGCTGGCCTGGCTGTGTACACAACACTCGTGTTTTTAGGAACTCGGGCCTGTGCCGCCAGCTGGAGGCGGGGACCTACATCCCCCAGAGGGAGAGCTCTCTGGGGGACACCACCATACCCCTCTGCCTCGTGGCGGACATGGCCTACCCCCACCAGCCCTGGCTCATGCACCTGTACACTGGCCACCTCATTGCCAGCCAGAAGCAGTTCAATGCCCGACTGAACCACGCCTGCTAGGTGGTGGACAGGACCTTCAGCTGCTTGAAGGGCTGCTGGCGGTGCCTCCTTGCCCGCCTGGATGTCAGCATCCAGAACATCCCCCAGGTTGTGGGCACGGGCTGCACGCTCCACAACATTGTTGAGAGCAAGGGAGAGGCCTTCGTCCAGTGGTGGGCAGTCGATGCCGGCACGGGCTTCCCCCAGCCAGCCGCTGCACCCAGTCTCCAGGCCCTTCGGAAGGGGGTACAGGTTTGTGAGTCCCTGTGGGCCCATTTTGATCAGGGAGATCCCTGAACACCTCCCTGGCCTTCCCTGGAGGGCTTCCCACACACCACCCCCACTGCCTGCACACCATCCCCCCAGCAAGCACATGTCTCAGGTTCTTTGGAAAATAAAACTGTGGATTATTGAAAACAGTCTTATGTGCACAACAAAAACTGGAACCAATATACAAAGGAGGACAACTATATACAAGGGGAATAACTATATACAAGTGGGGGACTAGCAGATGGCTCGGCCGTCGGTCCATCAATCTGGGCTGGGTGTAGAGAAGCGTGACCCCCGGCAGGTATAAGTTGCGACACCCCACCCTTGTCCACGGTCCCTGGTGCAGCTGTCTGGGTGGCAGGAGGACTGGCAGGTACGGTCGAGATGCCTCCACCAGCCAGTCTTCAGCCCCAGTGGGCTCTGGTCCTGGGGGGTGGCGAGCAGCAGGCGAGGTGTGGGCTGGTGGGGAGGCATCAGGTGGAGTGGTGGGGAGGGCAGCAAGGGGAACAGCAGGGGGCGGGACCCAGGCAGTAGCCTGCTGGATTCACCCGGCTATGTCCTGGAAGATGCCCATGAATTCCTGCCACGTCGCCGAGTGATGAGTGGACTCCTCCCGGTCACAGCGGAGCGTCTCCTTGGCCACCTCCATCTGCCGCAGGAGAGCCGCCAGGAGCTGAGGGTCCACGGGGGCCATCCCTTGGGTCTGGTGGTGGCGTGCCCGTCGTGCTGGCCTTGGAGGTGTCCCTGGGCACTGATGGTGCCAGACCTCCAGTGGGCTCTCGGGGACCACAGAAGGTGCCTGGCTGCCTAGGGCCTTGGATGGCGCAGCTGCGGGGAGGGAGAGCGGGAGATGAAGGCTGTTAGTACTGTGCCCTGGCCCATGGCCCATTCCCTCACCCCCACTTGGGTGCTGGGTCTCCATCCCCATTGGTGGGTTTGGTGTCTCTGTTGACTGTCCTCATTGCATGATCCCACTGCCCCCGGGGTTAGGGCACAGTGCTGTCCATGGGTGTGGGTGCTGAAGGGCGCTAATGGCCATGCCGCCATCCTGGGACTGTGCTGTGGCTGGACAGTTGCGGGTCGGGGTCTGCTGGGGGTGTGTGAGGCTCCTAGTCATGTTTGGTGCCCCCGCCCCATGGCCCGGTGGTGTGTGCCCTGTGGGGTACGTACCTGACCGTCCACTGCCACGGTTGGGGGAACCCCAGTGGGCAGACACCAGGCTGGTGCTCCAAAAGGGGAGGCCTATGAGGAGCCCCTGCTCCTCGCTGCTGGACTCCTCCTCTGCTGTCCCAAGGGGGTGCTCCTTGGGCGGGCTCTGGGGTGAGGGGGCTGGCCTCCAGGCGGGACTTTGGCTCTGAGGCCTGTTGGGACTCCTTGGCTTCAGTGTCCAATGTGCCCTGGGGGGGAGGAGGTGTCCCTGTAATAGGGGCAAGTGGTGTGGGCGGCCCCAGACCGGCTGGCCAAGTCCTGGGCCTGGTCATAACTCTCCTGCAACTCCTTCACCTTGCTCTGGACATGATGCGGAGTGCGGGCAGGGTGACCCCGGGCGGCCAGGCCCTCGGCCAGTTGGATGAATGCTTCTGCATTCCGCTTCTTGCTCCCCATCACATGGAGCACCTCTTCCTCACCCCAGGGCCCCAGCAGGTCTCGGAGCTCAGCCTCCGACCAGGAGGGTCCCTGCCTCTTTTTGGCCCCCCGTTTGGCTGCCGGGGTGCCTGGGTCCCCTCTGGGGGGCGATCTGGAGGCTGGATCGATGCCATGGCTGGTGGATGTGTGGATCGGGGCCTCTGGAAAGCATGCAGGGCTAGCACATGCGTGTGCTGCTGCCTGCAGCTCTCGGCTTCCTGCCACAGGAAATCTGGGTCTGTGGCGCTTTAAGGGCTGCTGCACATGAGGACCATAGAGCCCCACAGGGGCTGGACAGCACATCTCAACCCCTCCTCTGATTGTTGCCATGGAGGACCCCACTATTTCAAAGTAGCGGGACGCGGATTGTCTACGCACCCCCTACTTCAATGTTCAATGTCAAAGTAGGGAGCTATTCCCATCTTCGGATAGGAATAGTGACTTCGACATCTTGCTGCTTAACGTTGATTTCAACATCAAAATAGCGCACAGCATGAGTAGATGTGACGCGTGCTATTTTGATGATGTGCCAGCTACTTCAAAGTAGCTGGCTAGTGTAGACGCACCCATATATACATATCTCATAGAACTGGAAGGGACCTTGAAGTCATCAAGTCCAGTTTCGTGCTCTCTCAGCAAGACCAAGAACCATTCCTGACAGACTGCTTTTTTTTTTTTTAATCTATTCATCCCAGACCCCTAAATGGAGGATTGAACTCACAACCCTGAGTTTAATGAAGCCAATGTATTGTCAAACAGAAATTATAAATAGGCTGTAAATGAAGTTTCATATGACCTTCAGTTCCTAGAGGACAAACACTCGAATTAAGATGTATCAGATCATTATTTATTCAGTTCCAGGCAATTGTTATTTCTGCTATAAATTCAGGTAAAATACTTCATCTTTGATGGTCATATAGATGGAGTTTTCTTTCTTTAATGTGAAAATCTTCATTAAAACCAATGAAAAGATCTCACACTTCAGCTACAGATCCTCCTGCTAAAATATTCAGGATAGTAGGACAGATTTTATAGTGAAATCTTTCAACTTGATTGGCTGGACCGAATTCGTCCCTGTTGTAAATAGACACATCTCCGCTGAAATCAATGGATTTCATCCACATACTCCAGGGATGAGTATGATCTGTTTTGCATTTATTGGAGATATCCTCCATACATTAACTTATTGTACTTTCTAGATAAGGAGGAGCGTTTTGTTTTTTTTAACTTAACATTTTAAAATGGCAGGATATTAGAAAATGTAAATGTACGTCTCTGGTTTCTCACGTGGTTTATATATGTGGTTCTGTCACTCTTTACCTTGAGGAGCTAGATAAGTGCATCTTCGCTCCTTTGGCATAATGACAGAACCATCCTACAGCAGACAGAGAACAGCTGCTTAGTGGTAGGTTAGAGCAGGAATACAGGAATAAAAAAATTGCTTTTTTTAAGAAGATGTTTCGTCATTGCAGACCTTTTTTTCCGTTAGTATTTTGCCTGGCTGTTGTAGATGGTAGAGTGGAAAAAAAGATGAGGCTAATAACCAGACAATAACTTTCTCTGTATAGGAATTAAAGTTTCAAGGCATATTGTGAATTCTTTCTCAGATACATACAGCTGTGGTTTATTGATAGAGGGAAAAATAGAAAAAAAAGTCTGGATTTCCTTCCGTCATGAATCAGAAGAACAAACTGCATTACAATGTTGATATTTTTCTGGAACAGGAAACTAATTAGTCTGTGAAAGACATGTAGGAAATCATATTGAACTGCTGCAAGTGTTCTACTAACTGCTGCCACAAGCAGCAAACACCAGACATAAAAATAATTACCAACCCAGTAGAACAGCCATTAGAAACAATGACAGAAAACCTCTTTTTGCGATCCTTGGCATCAACTTTTCTGTGCAATTACAAATTGGCAGAAACAAACAATCAGCTTGGAAACAAGACAAAGAACGATGGGGCAGCCTGACTCGTTGTTGCAAATGAATGAATCTTTATCTTGCAGCACCACGTAAAAAAGGTGAATAAATGACAGCATATTACTTTGTCCTTTGTGCCCTTCAGCAAAAATCACTTTAGAAAGATGAACCTTGATTCCTGCTGCTATTAAACCAAGGAAGAGGTACTTGAAGAGCCTTTTGTGGGCTCCCTTAGAAATTAGCCAAAGCAAAAACCTGAGATCTTTCAACTTTTCCCTGGCTAGGCATTCCATCCATTCTCTCTGTTTGGAGGGGTCTTTGTCACAGGAACAAGAAAGAAGACCATTTTAAAAAGGAATCGCTAAGGGTAAGATCACTGAAAATTGGAAAATAGTACTTTGAATTACTTTAAACTCTGTTTAAAACAATGACAAGATCTCAAGCTGATGGTGTCTTTCAGTACACTCATTCCAGGCCATTACTACAGAGGATGCTTTCAATACAGTCCTAAAGTTGATGACATTGGTGTTAGTTCATCTTTGGGGTTGGGCAGAGAGAATTTGATGGCATTGCTTCTTACGTGTTAACAGCAGCCACACAGTAAAACGATGTACTCTGGTTCTTCTCTTGTTGAAACCTCGGTTACACCAATGTAACTCTATTTACTTCAATTGATTTTCCTCCTAGTGAAAGGATCAGGCCCTTTAGTTTACCAAGTTATCCCTATTTAACTTACGCTTTCTTTAAATGAGCATTGGTTTGGTATACCAGAGTTAACTTGTATTTTGGAAGCATCTACTGGCCCCAACTGAGACTGAGGACTCACTGTGCTGGGTGCTGTACAGATTCATCATAAGAGAGAGTTCCTGACTGTAGGTTTACAGACTAGCTAGAGAAGGAAAGGCAAAGAGGCACAGAGCAGCAATTTGACTAAGGTCATGCAAAGTTAGTGGCAGAACTGGAAATATCCCTTATAGAGTACATGGCCTCTCAAGTGCAGGTTGCTGAACTTTGGCAAACAGCAATATTGGACTTTGGGGTGTGCCTGTTTTTCTAAACTCTCTTGATTGTCTGTTGAGCTCACAGTTAAACGTGCTCAACTTGTCCTACTGAAAATATATAGGAGCATTTCTGTGATCACCAAGCTAAACTGACTCCAGCTGATCTAAAATGGAAAAGTTGAAGGAAAAAAATGTGCACATCATGTCTCAGCAAAGCGACCATGAAGTTTGTGATTTTATTGTATTCGTAAACATCTTGGCTGTGTCTACACTAGCCCAAAACTTTGAAATGGCTATGCAAATGGCCATGTCAAAGATTACTAATGAAGCACTGAAATACATATTCAGCACCTCATTAGCATGCGGTGGCCTCAGCACTTCGAAATTGCCACTGCTCTCTGCCGCATGGCTAGTCCAGACGGGGAACCTTTTCTGCTGATAGAAATAAGGGGATTTCGAAGTTCCTGGGGTCCTTTCAAAAAGGATCCCCATCTGGATGAGCAGCACAGCAGTGAGCCACTGCAATTCCAAAGTGCCACGGCCACCCGCATGCTGATCAGGTGCTGAATATTTATTTCAGCGCTTCATTAGTAATCTTCGAAATGGCCATTTGCATGGTCATTTTGAAGTTTTGGGTTAGCGTAGATGTAACCCTTGGGTTTAGTGTAA
Organism: Carettochelys insculpta; assembly: GCF_033958435.1. Lineage (NCBI taxonomy): Eukaryota > Metazoa > Chordata > Testudines > Carettochelyidae > Carettochelys > Carettochelys insculpta. The sequence continues at coordinate 98,410,899 of NC_134139.1, forward strand.
GGAAAGAAAGTCTTTCATAGTAACAGAGAGGGAGCCGTGCTAGTCTATATACTATCAAAACAAAAAAGCAGTCCAGTAGCACTTTAAAGACTAACAAAATAGTTTATTAGGTGATGAGCTTTCGTGGGACAGACAGACTTGTTCAGATCATAGCCATACCAGAACAGACTCTTTCAAAGTAAGTTCTCTGAAACCAGAAGAGTGAGCATACCCACAATTTCATAACAGACAAATTTGCATGTTGCAGTCAAAAACAAGTTGCTGATTGTGGCCATTCCAAGTTGAAACAATGATGTTAGCAATCATCTCAAACCTAACATGACTTGCAGTTACAGAGTTAAGTATCGTTATAACTCTCTCTATTACTGTAAAGTGTACAAATCTCAGGAAAAAGAGACTTGAGGAAAACAAGCTACCGTACTGACATCCTCAGACGAGAAAAGATATTAAAAAGTGAGCTACGTGGTAAAAAAAAATGCTCTAAAAATTCCAGATGTTTGTGAAACCTTTCTGCTTATTAGAATTGGCATGTTAATGCGCATCAAGTTAAGAGTCAGCCAGTATTTTCATTACAGACTCAAATTGTTAGAAATATAAGTCATTCAGCTCTAAGCTGGGATCTGTTAGGAGATGTCTCAGTTCAGAAACACATTATACTTTAACAATTTTTAAAAAAAGCCCTCATAGTCTCTCCAGGTAGCTGGATTATTATATTATTACAGACACATTGTCTTGGGATTTGCTCTCCAGTGAGAGTTAATTGTAATAGCTCACTATTGTTATAAATTGCCCAAAAGCTCTCACTTCTATTTTCATTATAATATATTATTTATAGTAAACCCTCAGTCACACCAATTAACTCAATGAAATAGCATAGGTTTAAATGAGGACATAATTTAACATTTAGATACATAATTACTTGACAAGGATTTTTATCTCTAGAATGTGATTGAGACGCTTCTCAGTATTTTATGTTGGCTAAAATAAGAAGATTTTAAAACACATCAGAAGGGCTGATATGAGATCCCTTTTTGACAGAAGTTCAAACGATATTTCTACCCAAGATACCAATTGGTATGATAGACCAGAACAACTCAGACTGATACAAGCATTTGAATGAATAATATGCATTCTTGAATTTACTTTATGTACTAAACTACACATTTATTAGGTAGTCTAGAATGGCTTGAGAAGAAGTTATTACAGACTGTTAGGTAATGTTATCATCTTTATCCTAACCTCACTGCTCAATTGGACCAAACACTGTCTTACTAACCAAATAAATGGAGTCAGGAGGTGTCAAAATTCTTTGGGAAATGATTTGAAGACATTTTGGGCATTAGTATAAAATAACTAATGATTCCATTTTATTCTCTCAGAGGAATTCCTTTTCTAAAAATGTCTTTGGGTGAAATTTTACGATGATTTCAAACCAGTGCCATTGAAATGAATGATTGCTCAGATTTTATCTGACAAAGTGGGTCTTTGCCATGAAAGCTTATGCTCCAAAATATCCATCAGTCTATAAGATGCCACAGGACTTCTTGGGCCGTGGCTACACTGGACCCCTCCTTTTTAGAAGGTTATGGAAATGAGCCACTTCAGCGTTGCTAAAGAGGCACCACCATGAATATGCGTCACCTCATTGGCGGCCACATGTATTTCAAAAGTGCCACTTTCAAAATGTACACCACGCATGTAGACAGGGGCCTTTCAAAAGATGAGCCCCCCCGCCTCCAACTTTGAAAGCTCCTACTTCCTGTTTGTTTTTGGGAAGAAGGGGCTTTAGAAGTCAGGGAGAGCCTTTCAAAAGGGCCCTGTCTACACGGGAGGCATGTGTTTAGAAAGCAGCACTTTTGACATATGTGTAGCCACCATTATGCTAATGAGGTGCTGTATGTTCATGGAAGTACCTCATTAGCATCTGCCGAAGTGGCTTATTACCATACCCCTCCGAAAGGAGGGGGTAGTGTAGCCACAGCCTTGTTGTTGTTGAAGATACAGACTAATTCGGCTACCCCTCTGATATCTGTCAGATTTTGTTAGACCAGTGGTTCTCGGCCAGGACTACACCTACCCCTAGGAATATGCAAAATTCATCTGGGGCAGGGGTACACAGCCAAGGGGTGAGAATCAGCTCACTTAGATATTTGCCTTCTTTTACAACAAGCTACACGAAAAGCACTAGCAAAGTCACTGCAAACTAAAATTTCATACAGAGAATGTTTATATTGTATACTGATGTGTAAGTAAAATATTTATATTCCAATTGATTTTTTTAAATTATGGTAAACATGAGAAAAATCAGTTATTTTTCCGTAACAGTGTGTTGTGACACTTCCATATTTTTCCTGTCAGATTCTGTAGGTCAGTTGTTTTTAAGTGAGGTAGAACTTGGGGGTCAAACAAGACAAATCAGACTCCTGAAAGGAGTATAGTAGTCTGGAAAGGGTAAGCACTTTTGTGCTAGCACACATATTGACCCTTTCATCTCCAGTTCTGAGGGCAATTCTGTCAATGTATGAAACAGACAAAATACAATGATGTTCTTGCAACTTTCAGAGCTACAGCTAGATTAGAAGTAAATAGAAAATGGCGTGCAGAGGGCTGAGATGACAGCCTGTAGGCTTGTGTAGACATGGAAAAGTTGCACTGGTGTTTTTTAAAAAAAAAATAAATAAAAATAAAAAAAATAAGAAGTCAGTATGATACAGTTGAACTTCTCGGGTCTGGCACTTTCGGACCTGACTTGTGCCGGATGAGAGAATTTTCCAGACTATGGGAGGTCACTATTGTCTAGCAGCATTACCAACACTTCCACTGCTTACTGGGCTCTTAGAAGATATTTAGCAGTAAATTAGAACTAAATAGCAGCATAGAACACTGAGAGCCAGCACTGGTGGCTGGAAACAATATTAATGGGATTGTGGGAAACTTGGCCACACCTATGACAAATGGTCGTCCAATTAGCTAAACTCTTCCTGGATTACAGACGTTGCCAAATGAGAGAGTTGTGCAGTAGAGAGATTCAGTGTACAGGCTGCTGTTTGTGGCAGTTCTCCAGCTGGAGAATCCAAGAACCAGGTGCCCAGTCCTGCTATGCTTATTCAGGCAAGTGATCCTGACTTATATGAGTAGTCCAAAGGAAGTGATGTACAAGCTGGACCAATGAAAAGCTTTGTCCCCTCTGTTGTCCAACCTCCGGTACCATTTAGACTGCTCCACTGTGAGCACCAGCACTACTTGTCTGCTCCCACCCAGCTTACCACATGTAAATTATTCCCAGCTCTGCTGTATGAGTGTTATGACCAGCCATTTCTGAATTATACCACAGAGAAATACCAGCAAACTCCTAGATCCAGACTTTCCCCTAAAATATCTGTCTTGTTCTGCCTGGCTGTCTCCAGGACAATGCAAGATCACATAAAGGCCATTATTTTATTGACCAAACGTGATATGCACTAATCCTGTTATCCTAAATGGAGTTCCTAAACACTTCAAGCCAAACACACTGGTTTAGGTATTAAGTACAGAAGGGTAGATTTTTAAGAGATTACAAATCATGGGGCATAAAAGGCAGAATTTGTGACATGAAAAGAAAAGACCACAGTTAATGCCTAAATTAGCAAGCTAAGTGAATTCAGTGCAATATGTCTCTCTCACCACACTTCAGCACTCTCACCGGCTGAACTCCTTTTACTCACAATCCCTCCCCCGGTCTAATGCTGCTTCCTGGGTTTTTTAGTGTTGTCAATGTCATGGGTTGAGCGAGAGGGAGAAATAATCTGAGGCATCTGCTTTCCCTTCTTATAGTTTTCTTTTCTTTGAGAATCATCTCCCAGAGAGGTTCAGGTGACAGAAAGTCTGTGTTGCCAGGAACCCAAAGCTGTTTCTTTGTCAAGGTGTAAATTTTTTACCCGTATCCTCTTGCTTGCCAGAGAATGGCCACTTATCCAGGTGTTTTGCTTTGTCCTGCCAAGTGGGCAAGGGACTGGACTAGATGACGCCCCAAGGTCCCTTCCAGCTCTAGATGTGTATATAGAAAGGGCACCGCCTTCAGAGCTAGGTGCCCAGGTAACAGTCATCACTCTCTGGAAGCCCAGCTCTGCAGTCAGGGCAGAAGTAAAGGTGGCAATAGTGTCACCCACACTGTAACATGAGGGGGTGCAATTTTATATTCTTGCCTCAGGTGCAGAATTAGCTAGTTACAGCATTGCAGCTGAGCACAGCCCCTTTGCTGCCAGGGATTCCTCCGACCCGCGGTTTCCTGGGGCGGGAGCTACAGAGCCCTGCAGCACCCTGCTCCCAGCCCCAGGGCTGCTGGGATCCTCCAGGGCTGGAGCTGCCAGTGTAGCTCCTGCTGACTCCCAGCAATGAAGCTCACTCACGTTCATGCAAGTCAAATTTGTGTAAATCAGGGATTTACCATATTGTTAAAACATTGAACGCTAGATTGTGGTTTGTGGGTTTATAGTAAAGAGAGTCTTGTCTGCTTTTTTTCTGTAGCCACCACACAAAGTGAATACAGGTTGAACCTCTCTCATCCGGCACCCTTGGGACCTGAATGGTGCCAAATGAGAGAATTTGCCCAACCACAGGAGGTCAGTATTGTCCAGCAGCATTACCAACACTTCCACTGCTTACTGGGGTCTTAGAGGACATCTAGAGTTAAATTAGAGCTAAATAACAGCACAGAATACTGAGAGCCAAGTTTGTAAGCAAACTATATGGGATCATGGAAAACTTGGCCACACTCACCATGAGTGGTCATCCAGCTAACTTAAATCATACCAGATTACAAATGTTGCCAGACGAGAGAGTGCCAGATTAGAGATGTTCAACCTATAGTTAAAACACTAAATTATTCGGCTTCAAAAGTTAAGTGGATCAGAGAGGTAGCCATGTTAATCTGTATCTTCACAAACAGCGAGAAGTCCTGCAGCAGCTTACAGACTAACAGATATTTTGGAGCATAAGCTTTCGTGGGCAGAGACCTGCTTCATTAGATGATCATCAAGTTAGATGATCATCCGTTCTATGAAAGGTCCCCTTTTTTCTTATACATTCACTAAAGTCGTAAAGGATAAAATGTTATCTAAATGTCTCATTCCATACCTAGGAGTCTCATGAGCAGGAGTGGGGAAAAGACCAATCATTGGGTAGACTTGGTTCAAACATTCTTGGTATAATTATTCTTACTCTTTAGACAAAAGTACATCAGAGGGAAGAAAAAGGACAGAGAAGAAAGGAAAACTGGTATGTCTGAGGCTGATTCCACTGAAGCACTACAGACAGGAAACTAGCACATAGGATCAGTCAGAAATAGATGTGCTCTGTACAGCTGGACCCCAGCTCTGAGCTTTAGTCTGGGATGGCCGCTGATATTCCCCGGCTTTCTCCTGTCACTTTTCCTCATGTGGCATGGATCCCTATGCTATCTCAGTCTATCACGCAGATTATGATGATGGAAATAATTTCCAGTAGGAGTGAAACATGGACTTGGCGGCAAGCCAAACAAATTGGAAAAAGAGAGAACATATAATGGGGACAAAGCAAAACACGAAAGACAGGAATAGCAAGAATTTGAAGGTTGCTTAGTATTCCCCTGGAATGTTCATCCATCATTCCATGGTCTAGAATTATTGGAGAATTAACATGGAGTCCATGGGCCAACGGAAGATGGTCTTGAAGAGATCTTCAGATGTAAGGGTCCCTAGGAACATCTCTGTGCCATTTTTCTCTCTGCATTCAATCCTTAAGCGGGTCATTTAGGGATATGGGGCAAATAAATTAAAAAAAAAAAAAAGATAGTACTTGGTCCTGCCAAGAGAGCTCTTCCAGTTCTATGAGATGTGGGTATATCTCCATTTGTTCCTGTCCCTGTTCTGGGATATCCTAATTTCTCACTTCCATGACTGTCTTCCTGGAATGTGTTGCTAGGGTGACTGTCTTTGTCTTTGTTCAGTCCAGGATGAGTTTCCAGGTGGGCTCAGCAGCAGGGAACTTGTGCTACTGGTGTAGGCCTAGTTTCCAGACCCAAATTTGGAGCAGTGGTTCTTAGCAGAATATCATGGCCTGTCCAGGAATTTCTACCCTACACTTTTATTTTTTCCAAAAAGCTCCACTGAATTCCAACATTTTGCAAGCATATCCATTAATTCACCTTATTCTTTTAATGCAATAGCTTTATTAAAAATACATGTAAATAAAGCTATCAGAACAATGAGTCCTGCAGCAAAACAGCCACTTGGTTACCAAATTACATTTGCTAAAAAGCCAGTCAGCTTAACGTTAAAAAAAAAACAAAAAACAAAAACCATTTTCCTGGGTACAAAATATTTCAGCTTCTCCCTGTGTCACCATTAGAAACTGCATATTATTTCAACAATAACACAAAGGGAAAGTAGCAGTTTTTTTATATTGTTAACCCTTTTGTTGCAGAAGAATTTCTAAAATTTACAAATAAAACGAGGTATCTTTAACACTGTAAATTTCTCCATTTTGCGCCACTTCCTTCTTGGTGGCATAAAAGGCTACTTATAAAATTAGTGTTTCTATTTACTTTCACCCAGTAAGAACAAAGCTCCTTCCACATGTAAAATCTTTGTAAGGTTTCAGAACTCCTTAAGGCATCTTTTATGCAATACAGTCCCTGCTACAGGGAAAGACTTACAGGCTGGGTCTACAGTTGCCCCTTCCTTTCAAAAGGGGTATGTTAATGAGCAGGTTCGAAAGATGCTAATGAGGCACTGCAATGAATATGCAGCACATCATTGGCATGATGGCAGCCACAGTGATTCGAAAGTGCGGCTTTTCAAATAGCGCGCCGCCTGGGGAGATGGGACCTTCTGAAAGGACCCCCCCAGTTTTCAAAAGCCATTCCTCTGATCACCAGATAGGATTCATTGCAGTGCCTCGTTAGCATCTTTTGAACCTGCTCATTAACATGCCCCTTTCGAAAGGAAGGGGGATGTGTAGAGACAGGGATATATGTCAGAATTACAAAGATTTAATAAAAAGTCTGCTGACCAAGAAGCAAAACCACTCAGATCCTCAAAAAAAAAAAAAAAGTCTCCCCTATTTAGAAGAATACCTCCCCCACCACCAATTTCCTTAAAATCCTACATGTTGCAAATAGGTAGTAATTCACCTCTCCCTATTACTGCAATAATTATCTTATTTAAAATATATTTTAATTAAGCCAGTAAAATTACAAGGCCTACAGCAAAAGAGGCACGGTTACTAAATTATATTTCCTAAAAGCCAGTATGCTTAAGGTCACACCATTCTCCCAGAGAGAAGCAAAAATATTTAAAAAATTAGTCTGCATACTGGCAGATCTCCATGTTCCCATGCTGATTCACTTCTGTATTTCAGGGTTTAGGCTTTGGTATTGAAGAGTCACCTTGTGTGATTCCACACTTCATCTGGGTGTCTGTCCCTGACAAGCTTATATGTCCTGAACTATTGATAGATAAGTAGTTCAGGATTCTTATGAATACATTTTAATTTGAACGTGTCATTCACACCAGTATCAGAGAGATTTCATAATGAGACATTGGTGTAGTGTATTTAAAAATTCTCAGGGGCAGGGGTAATGGCTTTTTTAACATCTGCTATAAAAGAACCTAGAAGTGAAGGATTTTTATGGTTTACTTCTCTCTTTTTTGTTAAAATTTTTAAAATAAAAATTTCTTCCAATTTCATTCTAACTACTGTGTGACTTGAAGGCTCTTCTTCCCTGGCAGACACTTTGTCTGTCATCGCCACTGTGCTGCATTTTCACCAGCATTGAGAACTCATTTGTAGTCCAGACACCAAGAAATTTGAGCAGAATGAGTTCTCTAGGGTGAAGCAATTATGCCAGTGGAGGGCTGTTATAGTCCTCATCATACCATTAATTTCTGTATGATTTAAACAGGTGCTTGCCAGTAGCTGTTGGTTATATAGCACTGACATCCTGGATATAATTTTCGAAGAACATAAAATTCTGTTTGCAAGTTCTGAATTTAAATCAAGTTGTTATTCACAAATATTTTTTTTTTTTTTTTTTTTTACAATTGGGGTGTGATCATACCCTTAGGGGTCAGTTCTTATGCGCACCAATCACACCCATGATGTCCCATGGTGGAGCTCTAATGGGAAGTTTCAGGCAACCTATTTATAGGCAGTGCTGCCTGATGTAACTGTACCAACTCTGCCTAAAATTACAGCCCAATCTTCCATTTCTTGCAGCCTCACAGCTCTCCTTGACTTCAGCAGGGACAGGAGAGCGAGACATAAGAAAGTGAGATCATACATGAATTCCAGGTCTTCAGGAGATGAGAAGAGTGTCCATCGGAGGCCTCGTGGGAGGTCTGCCAATGGAGTGGGGAGGAGGGGCAACTGCCTGGAGACCCAGTGATTTAAAAGAGCCTGGGGCTCCTGGCCATTGCCACAGTGGGTGTGGTAGCAACCAGACCTCTGGGTCATTTAAATCTCTGGCAGCGCTGTGGGAGGTATGCATCCAGCCATGCTGAAGAACTGGCTGTGGGAGGATAGACCACAGCCCTTCTGGGGACCCAGTGCGATCCCCACCCACATTTCCCAGGGCCCAGAAAAGTCTGTCGGCCACCCTGCCTCTTGGCATGTCTTCTGTTGTACTCCTCATTACCCGGTCAATGGCAACACGGAAGAGAATATGACACCCCTGCCCCCCAGGCCTTCTATTTTGACTTTAAACCTCACAGTGATCAACACTATAGTACTATATGTAAAGCTGGAATAGAAGATTTTGATGTTGACTATTTGGAGATGGATTCCATATGCCTGTAGAACGTGCCATAGGCTGATGTTGTGAATGCTGTCAAAAGCCTTCTTGAAGTCTATGAAGTTCATGTAGCATTGTCATTGTGATTATGAGAATTGTCCTAGTTTGATTCATAGAGTGAAGATCCAGGACTATGTGTCCATGCCCTTTCCAAAAATGAGCTTGTTCTTTTCTGGGAACCCTGTCAACTGCCTCTCCCATACCCTGATCTAGGATCTTACACAATACCTTACTTGGCACAGATAAAAATGTGATAACATACCAGTTTTTACAATCACTTAGAGCTCCTTTCTTTGTTAGCTTTGTTACAATCCTGCTGGTTCACTTATCAGATACTTTTCTCCTTTCCCAGACTGATGTAAATAGAGGGGTCAGAATACATGCTGCTGTCTCAGGATTGACCTGGAACAATTCTGCATTCGAGTTGTCTTGTCAACAGCTTTACCATTTTTTAAGGAGCTGATGGCTTGGATGATTGCTTCATTTGTTGGAATGTCTACATTGATATCAAGACCATCTTCTGCCTTCGGAATATTTGCTTTCTCTTGGGGTGTGTTTACAAAGGCGCCCTCCTTTCGGAACGGGCATGTTAATGAAACACTTCGGCAGATGCTAATGAAGCACTGCCATGAATATACATTGCCTCATTAGCATAATGATGGCCACGGTGATTCGAAAGTGCCGCTTTCGAATGGCGCACAGCCCGTGTAGCTGGGGGCCTTTTGAAACAACCCCCAAGACTGTGAAAGCCCCTTCTTCCCAAAACAAATGGGAAGAATGGGCTTTTGAAATCCTGTGGGGTTGTTTCAAAAGGCCCCCAGTTACATGGGCGGTGCGCCATTTGAAAGCTGCACTTTTGAATCGCCGTGGCCGTCGTTATGCTAATGAGGCACTGCATATTCATGGTAGTGCTTCATTAGTATCTTCCAAGCTCCCTCATTAACATGCCCCTTCCAAAAGTAGGGGGCTCATGTAGACACACCTTTGGGGTGCTCTGTGTTTTACAGTCCTTGGAAATGCTATGCCCAGCACATTTCTTGTTCTTCTTCTGTCAGTAGGTGACCTTGTTTGTGTGGATGAATGTCTTTTGTTGGTGTCTGCCATTTGCCACTGATCAGCAAAGTCATCTTGTAACCCATTCTTTGTTTACCATGGGCAACTGTTGTTACTCTGTCTCATTTCTTTTTTGAGCTCCTTTTTTTTTAGTTCTGGCATACAGCTTAAACATCTGCAAGTGCCTGAAACCCCAATTCAGGGCACCATATTTAGTCAAAATATTCATTAATATTCAGTGCATATACATTGGATAACTTCTTTTTGGAAAAGAAAATAAATTAATAGAATATATTGGATTGTAGGTTACACGCACGGCCATAAAATCAATCCAGAGAAGAGGGAATACAGCACTCCCGAGAGAAGGAAACTACTGACAGTCAGAAGAGAAGGTAAGAGAAACAGAAAGTAAAAGAGGCAGCCTATGGAATGTTCATGAATGAGAAGTATATAAAGCAGAAGGTAGTTGAGGCTTGCAATGTACAACAATTAAATATTAAGGCTATGCCTACACTTGCAGTCCTCTTTCCCAAGAGGAATGCAAATGAGAGAAATTGAAAATGTAGATGAGGCACTGATTTACATATCTCATGCTTCATTTGAATAATCTCTTTTCAGAAGAGATTTTTTCAAAAGAAGAAAAAACTGTAGACAGGACTCTTTTGAAAACAAACCCCATCTTCAAAATAACCCTTCTTCCTACTTTATTTCAGGAAGAAGGGGTTTTTTGAAGATGGGGCTCTTTCAAAAATAAACCTCATCTGCACTGCCTTTTTTTTTTGAAAGACATTATGCAAATGAAGCATGAGATAGGTAAATAAGTGCCTCATTAGCATTTTTTATTTCCCTCATTGGCATTCCTTTTTCAAAAAGGAATGCAAGTATAGACATAGTCCAAGTAATGGTAATTAGAGTATCCATTCAGTTTCCATGTTCTTGGATATTTATTTTATATATAAACTTACTCTGTAGTAAATAACTTACTCTGACCTGCCACACTTCCCCATAGAAAACAGCTTAGGTTGAGAACTCCTCTTATAAGGAATTAGGCAAACTAACACAGTATCTATCTATTTATGCCAGTGACTCCAAAATACTGCAGTATTAATGCAAGAGTATTTCCAACCCCCGTTTTTAGAAAATTTCACTTTCAATTTGAGAACATTCTAATTTTCACACTGTTGCTTTCTACTATATCATGCAATTAAAGTCTCCCCCTTTAGGTCTCTGAGCAACTCTCAGTGGAATCCCTTCAATTCTGACTCAGGAACTGCATAAACTCTGCAATGTAATAAAAGATGAATGTGAGAGATATTGGATATGCACGGGCAACCATTACACCTTACACAAAAATGCCATAATCAGATAATTGAGACGAAGTATCAGTATTACACTTACAAGAAGGACAAAATCAGGACGAAAGGGTTTGAAGCTTTGGGCTTTTGAAAAAATATGACAACCAGTATCCTACTTTTACAGTTAGAAACAAGTGCTTATCTTTCTCTTTTAATAATGCAGTATTTAGCTTGACTATTTCATGAGTTTTCCAATATGTTCTCTATTAAACACTCCACATTTGAAGATGTTTTAATGGCCCAAGGGCTTGCCTAAACTAATAGCATTTAATACCAAATAAAATTGAAGTAGAATGTTCGTAATCCCTCTTACTCATACTTAATGTGTATAAGGCACTACTTAAATAAAGGAAGCACAGGGCTGCAGGGCACTAGCAGTAATTAAGACTTCGCCCTTTACATACATGCCTACAGTATTTTGTTTGCCTGTCCTGCACTAAGTTTAAAGCTTGTCTCAGAATGAGTACTTGTTTTACTGTCAGATATCAATACAGAAAGCTGCTGATTATAAATAACACAAATCAGAGACTAACATGTTCCACTTGTGCAAACGAAAAGGTTCCTCTTAGTTCTCTGGCAAGCGTCACACCTCAGGCAAGAAGAAGATGTTGGTAGGGGATGGTGGGGAGGATGACGGTAGGTTCCTCATTTTCCCAGTAGTGCAGGTTGCACCTCTCTCGGCTGGCACCCTCAGCACCTGGCTGGTCCTGAAAGAGAGAATTTGCAGGACGAAGGGACATCCCCTGCTCCAGATACCCAGTCTGCTGCCCTTACAGCTCAGCTTTTGCCCCCCCAAACAACCTTCAGCCCTGGGGCCCCCTTACCTCCTGCCCAGACCTTGTCCCCTGATGGCCTGACACCAGCCCAGCCACCCTTGGGCTGCCAGCAGCTGAGGCTGGCTTCAGCCCTGGCCAGGGTGCCAGGCACTATCTTGGCCACAGCTGGTGCCTACAAGGTCCGGGCTGGGCTGCCAGCATGGCCCAGCCCCAGAGACTAGCTCTGGCTCCAGCCTCCCAACCTGGGGTCTCTGTTCCTGTAACATCCATGCTACTGCCAGACCACGGATGTTGCCAGACTAGAGAATGCCAGTTTTGAGAGGCTCAACCTGTATTCCTCCTTTCACAATACAGCATTGGCTTTCCTGTTTTGGCTTCCTGGGCAGTAGAGACAATGTGGCCCACCTTAACAGATTCTGATTCTAAGCTTCAAAGTACTAGGGCAGGGGTGGGCAAGAAGCAGCTCACAGGACAGATTACACTTGTCAAACACTTGGATCCAGCCTGTGGGCTGCACCTGATGTTAATACTATTCATATCCCACTGCCAGAGTAGCTCTGGGGTCTGGGAGTTGCAGGCTTTTTAAATAGCCTCAGGAACCTCAGGTGGCAGCCAGGCAATGTCGGAGTGACAGGGGCTGGGAGCCATGAACGTGGATCCCTTTCAATCAGTGTTGTCTCAGCAGTAGGATATAAATATATGTGGGAGAGATGCAACCTGCAGGCTGGACTGCAGGCAGTATCGTGCCCGCCCCTGCAATAGATGACGATGTAATTTTATTGATAATGAGTGCGCAGAGGCCCCTGTCAGTTTACCAAAAAATGTAAACGTGACACCCTGGCAAAAAATGTTGGCCACCTCTGTACTACTTACAGTTAGTAAAAACACCTCTGCTGGGTGGCAAGCTCCCTTAAGGGGGTGGTGCTATTCTTCAAAAGAAATATATATTGTGAGGCGGCCCTGGACCAGTATATCATAGTTAAAGCATAAGAATGGCTATATTGTGTCAGATCAATGCTTCATCTAACCCAGTAGTCTGTCTTCCAATAGTGGCTAACACCAGGTGCTGCAGGGGGAATGAACAGAACAGGGCCCTTGTCACGTGACCCATCCTCTGTTATCCATTCCCAATTATTGGAAAAGAGAGTCCACGGGCACCCAGAGCAAGGGTCACATCCCCTGGCCATCTTGGCTAATAACCATCAATGGACCTGTTCTTCAAGAGCTTACCTAATTCTACTTTGGAACCATGTTGTAATTTTGGCCTTTGCAACATTGTCCGGCAACTTGTTCCACAGGTTAACTACATTGCATGAGGTAGCATTTCCTTGTGTTTGTTTTAAAATTGCTACTTAGTAACTTTAGCAGGTGTCACTTAGTTCTTGTGTTAAATAAAGAAGTAAATAGTGCTTTCTTATTCACTTTCTCTGCACCATCCAACATTTTATGCACCTCTAAGACCTCTATCATATTTCAAGATAAAAAATTCCAGTCTTTTTAATCTCTTCTCACACTGAAGCTATTCTCTATCCTTGATCACTTTTGTTGCCCTCTTCTGTACTTTTTCCAATTTTAATAGATCTATTGTAGGATAGAATGACCAGAGCTGCATGCAGCATTCAGTGTGTGGGCATACCATGCATTTATATAGGGGCATTTATGATATTTTCTGCCTTATTATCTGTCCCTGTCCTAATGATTCCTAACATTCTCTTAGATTTTTGACTGCCACTGCACCTTCGTCAGATGATTTTAGGGAACTATCCACAATAACTACAAGATCTCTTTCTTGAGTAGTAACAGCTATTTTACAACCCATCACTTTTAATGTGTAGTTGGCATTATGCTTTCCCAAAGGCATTACTTTACATTTATCAACACTAAATTTTATCTGCCATGTTGTTGCCTAGTCATCCGGTTTTGTGAGGTCCCATTTATAACTCTTTGCAGTTAGCTTTGGATTTAACTATCTTGAATAATTTTGTAACATTTGAAAAATTTGCCACCACACTGCTTACCCTTTTTGCAGATCATTTATCGGATTTTGAACAGACTTGGTTCCAGTGAAGATCTGTTAGGGGGACACAGCCCTTAGCTTCACTCCATTCTGAAAACTGACCATTTATTCCTGTCCTTCGTGTTCTCGCTTTAAGCCAGTTACTGATCCATGGTAGGATCTTCCCTCTTAACCCATCATTAGTTACTTTGCATAAGAGCCTTTTAGTGAAGGACCCTGTTAAAGGTTTCTGAACTGTATCCACTCCATCGTCTTTGTTCACAAGTATGTTGATCCCCTTGCAGCATTCTAATAGATCAGTGAGGCATGAAGTCTTCTGCAACAATCACATTCATCCACGTGTCTGATAACTTTGTACTTTCAACCAATTTGCCAGGTACTGAAGATAGGTTTACCTGCCTATAAGTTACAGGATTGTCTCCAGAGCCTTTTAGAAACCCGTTTTCAGATTAGCTATCTGCTAGTCATCTGGTACTTGTTCCTCAGATTTATGATCTAAGCAGTATAGTTCAGGTGTAGGAGTCTTTTTCACATCCTTCAGTGAGGACTCTTTTTCAGTGAGAATTGATGCAAAGGATTCATTTAGCTTGTCCATGAAGGCTTTATCTTCCATGAGTGCTCCTTTAGCATCTCGATTGTCCAATGACCTCCATGATTGTTTGACAGTCTCCTTATTCTGATGTACTTATACATTTTCGTGGATAGTTTGAGCCTTCAGCTGGTTGCTCTTCAATTTTTTTTTGCCTACCTAATTAGAGTTTTGCACTAGTAGGCAGGGGTAATTTTTTGAGGGCAATATACACAAAAGTGAAGAACACGCTGGAATCTACACTGGTGTGAGAGAACAGCCTGCAGACCACATTGAACTCATCCGTTTCTATGATAAATGTGAGTCAGGTCAGGATGTGCCAGAATCAGGGCTGTGATAAAGGCAGACTTGAGCTGGATGGGAAGTAGGCTGGGCTTCTGGTGACCAGGTAAACAGAACAGAGCTATGAAAGAGGGTAGTTGGAGGTTATTTATTCAGAGAAGTTAACAATAAAGAACTTACAAAAATTTGCAAAGCTGAGGGAGTGCTCACATTCTTAGAGTGTCTGTGGTGCTGTCCAGTTGCAGATGGCTTTCATCTTCTGTGGGTCCATCTGAAAACTGTCCTAGAAGATGATATAACATCAAAATTTAGTGGTGGCTTAGTCAAAGGACCACGTCTCTAGTTTTTGATGATAGATGATGGTAGTGCTGTTCAGGGCTGCTAGAAAAAGACAGTATATCATTAAGGTAGATGATATATTGGTATTGGTCCAGGATATCCCTAAACACATTTTTTTAAATAAAATGCTGAAACATTGAAGGGCCTTAGTTAAGATATTTAAAGTGTCCATAGAGTATACAAAAAAGCAGTCTTCCATGTATCTCCAGGTCTTATATGCACTAAATTGTGTGCTCCCTTGAAGATTTAGTTTAGTTAAGACCCTCAAGTGATCCAACAATTGAAGGAGAAAAGGGCAAGGTACTGCTAACAAACAGTCACCCCGTTCAGTATGTAATAGTCTAAGCAGACACACAGTGACCCATCCTTTTTTTGCACAAATATGACTAATGTGCCAGCAGGAGAGGTTGATTAATGAATGCCAGATTTTCCTCAAGATAAGCACCAAGTGCCTCCAGCTTTGTTTCAGACATGATATATATCCTTCCACAAGGCAACTTCCTGTGTGGTTGTAGGCCTATTGAACAGTGCAAGTCCTGGTGTGAGGGTAGTGAATTTGTTTTTCCTTTCAAATAATCTTGGTAGTTACAGTACTTGCTGAAGTTCTTTTAGGGGTTCTCTTCAAGAGCTGCCCCTTTCTGTTTAGCTCCCGCCATAGGGGTTTATCCAATCCTTGGGCTCAGGGTTGAGATTGACCAATTTGTTGGGGACAAGCTTGCTGGTTTAATTCTTCTGCTAGGTGGATTTGGCAGTGACAAGGCGCCAGTTCAATATCTAGGTGTTCCATTTGAACAATACCACACAGAACTGGCTTGAGACTCCACCCAGTAACCTTGGAAAATTACACACCACTGCAATATGTCCCCTCTCACAAGTACAGAATCTCTGTGTAGAAAACAAACATTTAATTAAAAGGGGAACGGAGCCCAGTATTCATATGGGAAAATGCCACAAATGCAAGTGATAAGAATGAAACCTTGAGCCAAAACATCCGCTCCCAATGTTGGGCAGCCTCTTTGCCTTACATTTTCACCTTGCTGTGAGAGAGTCCAATAAACAAAATTTTCTTTAACATGTCTCTCCCTCAACTACACTCCACTCACAGTTAACAAGCAGTCCTGTGGCACCTTAGAGACCAACAAATTTATTAGGTCATAAGTGTGTTTCATTCACAAAAGCTCATGATCTAACCAGTGTGTTAGCCTCTAAACTAGGGTACCACAGGACTGCCTGTTACTGGTGAAGCTACAAACTATGGCTACCCTTCAGAGACTGTCCACTCACAGTTGTCATCCTTGGTTAATGAAGACCCAGAATTCAGAGGTGCATTCACGTGACTTCACCTTCCATGTGAGAAAGGCACCTTGATCATTCTACCAGTCGCTGCTGATACTTGGTCAGCCACTCCATCACAACGTTTTGTATGTCTTGAAGTTGTCACTTGGCAGAGATTTCAACCCTCACTGATTTCAGCCATCTCTGATACCATCTAAGAAACAGTCAAACCATTGGTGTTTTCCTTCTATAAACTTTCTCCTGTGAAGGGAAAGGGATGTTGTTAAAAAGAGAGCCTTATTTAATACTTGCATGTCAAATGATTGCTTTTTCTCTTACAAAAAGGTTAAAAAGTGATATTTAATAGTGAGCTCGCCATGATACTGAGCAGGCTCTGATCTTATCTTTGTATACCAAACAATGAATCATGTTCAATGCTGCTTAAAGTTGGATAAAGACTGGGTTATATTCATACCTTTGGCCCATTTATTCCATCTAAATTAAAACAGCTGGTCTTGCCTAGTTTAAACCCAGTACCAAATCTCCAGACCTAAAGCTTTTATTCTTTGTGGCCATCCTCAACAATTTTTCATGCCTCATTCACCTAGGGTCTTCATAGACATCTTCAAGTGTCAGCTTTTATCTCATTGGCCAATCGCTCACTGCCAAAGGACTTGATTTCCAGAGCCTTTGCTAGGAGCATCTGTTAAAATTGAAAATGCCTCATCAAGGTTGGTTGCAACTTTATCATGAAGGTCCTGCTCTTTGAATAATTGAAAGAAGATAATCCATATCTTAGTTGCAGGGTTGGGTATATTTTAGAAGAAGCCTTTGTGCTGGCAGTTCTTGTCGGGAATTTTTTTCTGCCTCTGTTGATCTGTTCTAAAATCCCATTCACACTTTTAGTCAGATTTTTTATTTTTAGTTATACTTTACTAGGCACCTAGAAACACTCAAAATCCAAGGTATTATTTTGATTAAGAATAGAAAAAATAGGTAACTTTCCAGAGTTTTATTATAACGAGCAATAATTCCCCAGTCCTGAAATTTGTTCCATATAGGTAGAGCTCTGTGCTAGTATTTAGTCTGACTGAGTTTAATGGTGCTCCCTATGAGTTCAGAGATCTATTTAAGTACACTGCATTGGAGGACTGGGGCCACCATGGGCCAATTTCTACTTTCACTTCTATAATTAGGAGGAGAGCAGAGCTGTCCATGAAAGCTGTGCATATTTGTGTTCATATTTTGATCCATTGTTTAAAATGTTATGCAAATGCAACATTGCTTCAGTTTATTTTATGCTTTCCTTTTTTTCATTGTATTGTTTTCTTAGTTTCTTCTTTGCATCTTTCTGTCCTTGTGTTCTACCTTATTTTCATTTTCATCTCTCCCTCCAGGGCCCTCTCCCCACATCCTGCCCACAGATCCTGGCATGAAATTATTCAGCACCATTTCATAACATGAAATACCAAAGGAGAAATACTTCTTCCTGCAGATATTTTGAGGCTGTTCAGAGGAAATATTAGAACAGTAGCAAAGGCAATCATATTTTATTTCTGTTGATCTGTACTCTATATTTTTCTGCTTTGGCGAGCAAGAGAAACTTAAAGAAAAGCTAAGCAACTCTGTTTGAAATTACCTAATGTTACGGTTATATAGCAAGTTATCCTATGGTTTAATTTTGTGTTCAGGAGTTACTGTGATGACTTGTATTCTACTATCTTTATTACTAGAAATAGTATTATCTATTACTTATTTAAAATATTTTTACCCCACATCTTGGCTACATTTACATTAGAGAGATTCATTGACAAAACTGATCATGCGGCTACACACAACATGCTTTTTGTCAATAGCCTGCTGACAAAACTTGGCACTTCCACCCACAGTGTTCTGCCTCTCCACTAGAAATAACACCTTTGTCGACAGTTTCTTTTGACTACAAAGCTGTGTGGATGCTCCAGGGGCCCCCTGTCAACAGACAGTGGTTCTGGTTCACCAGGCTGCCCTGTTTGTTGAACTTCTGGTTGGCCCTTTGGTCGAGAGAGCAACTGGGCCGTCTGGTTGTTCTCTGACAGAGAGGATTGCTCTTTTGATCCACTTCTGTGTGTAGATGTGATCTGTCTACAGAAGTTTTGCCGGAAGGTCTCTTCTGACAGTAACTTGTGTCAACAGATCAATGTAGTGTAGACTTGGCCCTTGAGAGGAGGGTGGTAGTAGCGGTAATCTATCTAGTGCATGATCATATACTTACAGGGAGACAGATATAGGCCTAGTCTTTGCAAACCGTCACACAAACACACACATTTTTGCATGTGAGCTGTCTCACTGAGCCCAATTCAGGATTGTCCTGAAACACAAGTCGCCATTTACACCACAGCAGCAGCTGTAAAAAGCTGCCAAATAACAGTAGTGGAATCTAGCACTCACTTTGCATTACTGTAAATGACTATGAATCAGGGCCATTGAGTTCAAATGTTTGCAATATGAGGGCCAGAGATGGTGAAATTGCTTAATCTGCAGGTTATTTTTCTTAGCTAATAAAATATTGTCTCTCTTTCGGGAGATATGTGGGTGGAAGGGAAGCACAATCCTTCACTCTCCTCCTCCCCCACCCTGTGCAATGCTCTGCTGCCTGATTTGATGAAGGTTATTAGTTTAGCACCTTTGAGCTTAAATGAGGCAATATAACCTTATGCCTGAGATGTTAAATCAATTCACAGTTCAGCTTCCTGAACATATGCTTCCAATTATTTAAGATGGAACTCTACTGGATTTAAATAAACTCTCTACATAAAACAGTTCACATCCCAGAAAGAATAGAGCACTGCGGCTACAAAATCATTTTTGTTTCTAACCTTCCAAAAACAGAACTATTTTTTAAACTTTTATGACAAACAGGCTTGTAAATCTTAACAAGAAATAAATATTGAATTTGGAATATAATTGCTTTCTGTCCTCTCTACATTTGATAGATTGACAGAAATCAGCAGTCTAAAAGGGCATGGAGGGAGTAACTGACAAGATTTTAAAATTTATTGTGAGCACAGTTGAATTTTGCATGCGGGTCTAATCACCGTCTCTGAAAGTTTGTATAGAATCTTCTTTTAAGAAATATGAAAACCAGGATCCTGCATTCCTTGAATCATTAAAGATATGGTGATGCTTCCTTGATGTTAAGTTTTAGCCCTATTGTTCTGGTCAAATTCCAGCTTGGCTAATTAAATTTGACCTCCCTCTATAATTCCAGCTAGATATAGCATTTCTTTTCACTCCCGCCCCTAAGCTCTGTGATTCCACTTTGTTGCTGTGATTCTCTTCTCTTATACCTGTATAAATAAGGATTAATTCTGTGGAAGTCAGTGTAGCCATTGGAATAATTGTGAGGACAATCAGACACAGAAGTTGTGTCTACATGGCCAAGTTATCACAAAAATAACAGCAGCTATTATGAAATAACTGTGGCAGTGTCTGATGATGCACACTCTATTTTGCAAAAATTTGAAATAGCGGGTGTGTTGTTTTGATTCCAGTAAACCTCATTCCCTCAGGAATAACACCTATTTTGAAATAGGCCATAATGGGCTCCCAGGGCATGATTTCAAAATAGTGCTATGGACTGGAAATGCTATTTCAAATAGTTGGGTTCTGTATCAAAATTCATTTTGTGTTTGATTGAAATAACCATTTTGAAAATATCTTATTTTGAAATAGAGCTGTTGTGTGGAAATAGCCAAAGTGTTATCTCTGACCTGGTCTATCAACATCATCATCAATAACCGTGGGCTCAGCGCCCATTGGTGTCTGATGCCTGTCTCACTATTTCCTTCCATCTTTCCCTGTCCAGTGTAGAGTGGCTTAGTTTCTGTAGACTAGCTGTGCACCAATCTACTGCATCATCTATCCATTCTCTGCGGGGTCTGCCTCTTCTGTTTGAGCCATCCATTATGTTGAATATCAGGATCTTGATTTTTCGTTCATTGTTCATTCTGCAAATATGCCCAAATGGTTGCTTCCGTTTTTATAACCTTCTGCAGCAGGTTCTCTTTCAGCAGTATCTTTCTATACAATTCCTCATTGGTGACCTTCTGCATCCATCACCTGGTCTACACTAGGAGATTAAGTAGAATTTAGGGGGTCTAAATTAGATTTTTATAAGCTATGCCTCTACACTCCGCAAGTCGATTCTAAGGGGCTCTAACACTGACTTTTGTGCTGTTGTCCTCCCCCCCCAGTCGCAGTAACTCAAGAGGTCGAATTTGCAAAGTGGAACTATACAGATGGAGATGCCAACTTTATTAAGATTGATTTGATTAGCCTTTATACTATCCCACAATGCCCCTCAAGGCATCCTTTCTGGTTATTGCTCTAACCCTGCTGCTCTCCAGGTGTGCAGAAAGTAGAAAACAGGACCCCAGGCAATTTGAATTCATTTTTTTATGATCAGCGTGTCGACAGCATCTAGTCACTTTAGGCAGCCCAAGCATGGAACCATCAGGAGAGCCAGGGTTTCAGTTTGGCTGGCAGGCCAGCCCCTGCCCCCCTACACCAGGTGATGGCTAGGCTGTGGGGGTCACGCTTGTAGGAGAGGCCAAGAAACTTTTCTGCAGTTCAAATTTCTTCAGGGTAGTCCCCCCTCCCCAACAGGCGCTATGCAGTCGGGGTTCTAGGACCCGCCCCATCACACCACATGCTGGCAGAGCAGTGTGAACCAAGCTTTTCAGACAGCAACATGTCCTGACCTGTGTGGGGTGAAGGATGGCTCCCGTGCAGCAAAGATTTTCAGGAGCTGGCTGGCCCATGTAAAGCAACACATGACAAACTGGGAGGCAAGACCAAATCAATGTTTGAGATGCCGATATACAAATGCAAGAAGTATGGGAAATAAACAAGAAGAATTGGAAGAACTAATAAATGAATACAACTATGATATCGTTGGCATCACAAAACTTGGTGGGATAATACTCATGATTGGAATGTTGGTATTGAAGGGTACAGCCTGCTTAGGAAGGACAGGCAGGGAAAGAAGGGAGGAGGTGTTGCCTTGTATATTAAAAATGTACACACCTGGACAGAAGTGGAGATGGACGTAGGAGATGGACAGGTTGAAAGTCTCTGGGTTAGAATCAGAGGAGTTAAAAACAAGGATGAGGTCCTACTAGGCATCTACCACAGGCCCCCTAGCCCGGTGGAAAAGGTGGATGAGGCTTTCTTTAAACAGCTAGCAAAATCATCCAGGGCCCAGAATTTGGTGGTGACGGGGGACTTCAACTATCCAAGTATATGTTGGGAAACTAATACAGCAGGGGACAGACTGTCCAATAAATTCTTGGATTGCATTGCAGACAACTTTTTACTCCAAAAGGTTGAAAAAGCTACCGGGGGGATGCTGTTCTAGATTTAATTTTAACAAATAGGGAGGAAATTATTGAGAATTTGAAAGTGGAAGGATGCTTGGGTGAAAGTGATCATGAAATCATAGAGTTCACAATTCTAAGGAAGGGTAGGAGGGAAAACAGTACAATAGAGATAATGGATTTCAGGAAGGCAGATTTTGGTAAACTCAGACAGCTGGTAGGTAAGGTCCCATGGCAAGCTAAACTGAGGGGAAAAATGGCTGAGGAGAGTTGGCAGTTTTTCAAAGGGACATTATTAAAGGCCCAAAAGCAAGCTATCCCGCTGCGTAGGAAAGGTAGAAAACATGGCAAAAGACTGTCTTGGCTTAACCAGGAGATCTTGCATGATCTCAAAATAAAAAAGGAATTGTATAAGAAATGGAAACTAGGACAAATTGCAAAGGATGAATATAGGCAAACAACACGAGCGTGCAGGAGCAAGATTATAAAGGCTAAGGCACAAAATGAGCTCAAGCTAGCTACAAGCATAAAGGGAAACAAGAAGGCTTTTTACAAATACATTGGTAACAAGAGGAAGACCAAGGAGAGGGTAGGGCCATTGGTCAGTGAGGAGGGAGAAACAGTAACAGGGAATTTGGAAATGGCAGAGATGTTTAATGATTTCTTTGTTTCGGTCTTCACTGAGAAATCTGAAGGAATGCCTGACATAGAGAATGCTAGTCAAAAGGGGGTAGGTTTAGAAGTTGAAATTAGAAAAGAACAAATTAAAATTTACTTAGAAAAATTAGATGCCTGCAAATCACCAGGGCCTGACAAAATGCATCCTAGAATCCTCAAGGAGCTGGTAGAAGAGGTATCTGAGCCTTTAGCAATCATTTTTGGAAAATCATGGGAGATGGGAGAGATTCCAGAAGACTGGAAAAGGGCAAATATAGTACCCATTTATAAAAAGGGGAACAAGAATAACCCGGGAAACTACAGGCCACTCAGCTTAACTTCTGTGCCAGGAAAGATAATGGAGCAGGTCATTAAAGAAATCATCTGCAAGCAATTGGAAGGTGGTAAGGTGATAGGGAACAGCCAGCATGGTTTTGTTAAAAACAGATCATGTCAAACCAATCTAATAGCTTTCTTTGATAGAATAACAAGCCTTGTGGATAAGGGAGAAGCGGTGGATGTGATATACCTAGACTGCAGCAAAGCATTTGACACGGTCTCACATAATATACTTATCAATAAACTACTCAAATACAACTTAGATGGGGCTACTATAAGGTGGGTGAACAACTGGCTGGATAACCATACCCAGAGAGTAGTTCTTAATGGCTTTCAATCCTGCTGGAAAAGTATAACTAGTGGGGTTCCACAGGGGTCTGTTTTAGGACCGGTTCTGTTCAATATCTTCATTAACGATTTAGATATTGACATAGAAAGTACACTTATTAAGTTTGCAGATGGTACCAAGCTGGGAGGGGTTGCAACTTCTTTGGAGGATAGGGTCATAATTCAAAAGGATCTGGATAAACTGGAGAAATGGGCTGAGGTAAACAGGATGCAGTTTAATAAGGACAAATGCAAAGTGCTCCACTTAGGAAGGAGCAATCAGTGGCACACATACAGAATGGGAAAGGACTGCCTAGGAATGAGTACAGCAGAAAGGGATCTAGGGGTTATAGTGGACCACAAGCTAAATATGAGTCAACAGTGTGATGCTGTTGCAACAAAAGCAAACATGATTCTAGGATGCATAAACAGGTGTGTTGTGAACAAAACACGAGAAGTCATTCTCCCGCTCTACTCTGCGCTGGTTAGGCCTCACCTGGAGTATTGTGTCCAGTTCTGGGCACCGCAGTTCAGGAAGGATGTGGAGAAATTGGAGAGGGTCCAGAGGAGAGCAACAAGAATGATCAAAGGTCTAGAGAACATGACCTATGAAGGAAGGCTGAGAGAATTGGGCTTGTTTAGTTTGGAAAAGAGAAGATTGAGGGGGGACATGAAAGCAGTTGTCAGGTATCTAAAAGGGTGTCATACGGCAGAGGGAGGGAACTTGTTCTTCCTTGCCTCTGAGGATAGAACAAGAAGCAATGGACATAAATTGCAGCAGGGGAGGTTCAGGTTGGACATTAGGAACAAGTTCCTAACTGTCAGGGTGATCAAACACTGGAACGAATTGCCAAGGGAGGTGGTAGAATCTCCATCACTGGAGATATTTAAGAAGAGGTTAGATAGATGGCTTTCGGGGATGGTCTAGAAAGTGCTTGGTCCTGCCATGGGGGCAGGGGGCTGGACTCGATGGCCTCTCGAGGTCCCTTCCAGTCCTACTATTCTATGATTCTATACCTGTCAGGTAATTGCAATTTTGTCATCTCAAGACTAGTGCACCCAAAATCAAGCTAATGGTCTTTACAGTGAAGACAGTCATGTGGTAAATTCGAGCTAACTGAATTAAATTCAATTTAATCTCCTAGTGTCTGCACAGCCTGAATTGCTCATAATGGCAAAATCACTCCCATGCTATAGTTTGTAAATCCCCACTGAACCTTTACTCTGTCTTTGCTGCTGGTGCTTCCCAAGTTCTCTTTGTCTGGAGCTTTTCACCTTCTGCAGCCTGTTTATTCCCAACAGTATCTATCACCTTTATCACTTTCCCTCACTAGTTTTACTTAAATTCCCTTAGGATACCTCAGGATTCCCTACTGGAGTCTAGCATGTTCCATCGACCATTCCCTGCCTTAGCAGGCTTCTACTGAGGTTTCCACCTCAAGCCACCTCTGAATGCCCCAGTTTCCTGATGCTTTTTACAAGGGAATCATCTCTTCCTTACACTGCTGGTTCTATGAACTACCTCCCCTCACCCCTGTTGAGTCAGGTGAGGCTCATTGGAGAGGTTGATCAGATGCAGGTCTTCACCCCTTTACAGTCACCTCCCTCTTTATTGTATTTTGGAACCTGCCAGTGGACAGCCCTCCCTGCTAATTACCATAGCCTCAAAGTTGCTGTAATGCATGGGTGGAGAACCTTTTCTGGGTCAGTGATCACGGACCCATAGAAAAATCAGTTGGGATCAAGTGAGAAACAACCAACCTCCCCCTTTGGTCCCCCCTTCACCAATCTCATATGGTCCCAGAGCCTGGGTTACGGTTGGAATGTCTACATGGAACCAAGCCTTGTAAGCTGGAGTCAGCTGGCAAAGACCAGCAGTGTCTAACTGCAATGTAGACAAATCCTAAATGAACAGTCACTGAAGGAGGAGGCGAGCTGGAAGAACAGCCTCTGAAGCTAACTTTCAAAAATTGATTTAAAACCAGCAGCTGCTTTGCCTTGAAAACATCTAGGGGCTGATCCCAAACCCACGGAAAGCAATGGAAAGACCTCTATTCATGCCCATCTGCTTTGGATCAGACTCCTATGCTGGCTTTCTGCATTAACCAGTGTTCCATATACCAGCAGCTTCTTATTTTAGTAAAAATATAAAACCAAGTTGTTTCATGGACTTATTTTCCATCTGCAGAGGAAGGAGAGTGCTCAGTCATTGGAAAAAGACAGGAGTGCCCTAAGGGGACAATCATTATTAGATTTAGTAGGTCTTTAGCTATTTATTCTGACTACATGTGTATATATTACAACCAGAGTATTTTCAACTGCCCTCTGCACCACACTGGTGATGTGATTTTGAGGGTGGTTGAGCACACTTGGTTTTACAAATGTATAACAATTATGGAAATGTGCTCCTTTGTGTTTTGATTAACTACAGTGAACATTTGCAGTGTTCAGTAGTAATCACCATCTGTAAGTGCTTAGTTGTGGCCATACCCTAGGCTAGAATATACAATAGATAGGGGACTCACTGCTTCATGACCTTTTAAATGGCCTTGGTTAAATACTGCCTGTAAGATTTTCCCCTTTACTTTTTTATTTTCTAATGTTCCATAGTCATAATTTTTCTGTTCAAAAGGGGGATGGGAGAAAGAACAGGAAAGCAAATACTAGCCTCAGGCCTCAACATTTGACAGACAGCACAGGAGACTGAATGCTTACAGTTTCTCTCAAATATCTTCTTTTCACTGGACTTCACATACTGCTCCGTTAATTCGTTGCAGCATGGTGGTGTGCAGGCCCCAGCCAGGCTCAGGTCCCTAGCGTGCTATGAACTGTGCACACATACAAAGAGCTGAACTAATGAGACAGGATGTGGGAAGGAAGACATAGTCAGAGAAAGGTGAAACAATTTCCTCAAAGTCACACAGTTGATAGCTGAGCCAGGTCTAGAGATCAGGTCTAGCCTAGGACCCTATGGAGCTGCAGCTCTGCACTGAAGATCTTCAGAGCTGGAACCCACCCTACCTGCCCAGTGCAGTTCTGCCTTCTTTTCCCCTCAAATGATGGCTTTAATAAGTCCACTGAAGACAGACCATCACATGAACGGGCATCCCAAGAGAGGTGAGGGTGAAGTGAAATGGTGGGTCTGGCAGGTACAGCTTGTGATTCCTGCGCATTAGAAAGGTGGTCCCTCACTAGGCACCTCTGTTCCCCTTGCTCTGTCACACCAGGAAGTGCCTCCTTTTATCTTGCCAGTGTCCTTCCCTACATACCTAATTAACTGTCTCCCAATAACTCAATGAGTTATAAGAATGGATATACTGGATCCGACCAAAGGTCCATCTAGCCAATTTCCTGTTTTCTGATAGTGGCCAGTGCCAGGTGCCCCAGAGTTAATTAGTCCCCAGTGAATTTGAGTTGCCACATTATCCACTGTCGAGCCTGTCAGAAGTAGACAGGGCCCCAATCCTTTCAGAGTTGAGTATCGGGCCCCTATAGACGTTAGATTTCTGGATGTTCAGAATCAGCCCATTATTGTATTCAATCTTCACACGGGCTAGAAGACGTTATCCAGCTTTTGTGCTTATTTCTCATTCTTAGTTATTTGGTTTTATCTCATATATCATCCATAGTGGGATAGTTCATATGTTTTCCACTAAGCATCTGCGCTCTGCCCTGGAACCCTCATGTAGTATACCAGCACTCCATAATCATCAGTCTGTGATATCCTGTACATAGTGTTTGGTAGTGACGCTAGTGTGTTCCTAATGTTGCATACTGAGCTATAGAACTGACCTAATGGATCTAATAATCAAGAAGAACATTTCCCCACAGCTGCTGCTGGTGTGAGCCACAACTTATGGCTATGTCTACACTAGCCCAAGTCTTCGAAATGGCCATGCAAATGGCCATTTCGAAGATTATTAATGAGGCACTTAAATGCATATTCAGTGCCTCATTAGCATGCGGCCAGCCACGGCTCTTCAAAATTGCCACTTTTTGCTGCCACATGGCTCATCCAGACAGGGGGCCTTTTCGAAAGGACCCCGCCAACTTTGAAATCCCCTTCAAAATCCAACTTTGAAATCTCCTATCTGCTGAGGAATAAGGGGATTTCGAAGATGGCAGGGTCCTTTCGAAAAGGACCTCTGTTTGGACGAGCCAGGTGGCAGCGAATAGCAGCAATTTCGAAGAGCCATGTCTGGCGGCATGCTAATGAGGCACTGAATATGCATTTCAGCACCTCATTAGTAATCTTTGAAATGGCCATTTGCATGGCCATTTAGAAGATTTGGGCTAGTGTAGACACGGCCTATGTGTGATGTCATTGTGCTGCTGTTATAATCTTTCTGCTCAGAGGCACCCTGAGATCAAGAACTTCAAAAAATCTGAGGCCATCATAACTAAAATTATTTTCTATTTATATCCACCACAAACAATAAAAATCAGAAGAGTTTTGCTCAGTCGTGTAAATCTCCAACTCAGATAAAGAATATTACTTGCTGAGTCCTTAGCCAATCCACAAAACCTGCCTGAACGTGTGTGCAGTTTTCAGAGAAGATACTAAGAGTGGCATGTCTATAGAGAAGGCTGCATTTGGCCCTCCATGTATTTTTAATTTTTCAAGGACTGCCTTATTCCAAACTGGATTAAGCTAATTTGGCATGAAGTATTCTTATTCCGGAATAATAGTGCCCAGATGCTACAGACTAAGATGGCTACCCCTCTGAGACTAATCACATCCTACCATATCCTGGAGTGATAATATTGAGCATTTGGAGCCTGTGCCAGCTACAGTCACTGGGAATCTTTCCATTGACTCCGGTCAGCTTTGGATCAAGCCCTTGTCTTGAAGCACTTGCTAAAAGTAAAGGTGAGAAATACCGTGTGTTTTTTAGTGAGCACTCAGACTGTGTGGAATACCCAAGCATCACAGTGAGAAGGGCTTTAGAAATATCTGTAATGCAACAACAAGCTTGCAAAGGCAAATATAATTGAAGTTGAGCAATGAAGGATCAGTGGGATCAAAACAATGCCCATTGTTTAAACCCTTCTGCTTCAATTTATCTAAAACTCTGCATGGATTTTTCAATGCACAACAGAATCCCAAAGTATAGCAACTGTGAGGGAGGGAGGGAAGGAAGGAAGGAAGGAAGGCCCAGCATCTCAGTTCTTAAAAAGAGCCTCTGGACCCAGCTGGCCCTGCCCTGCTATATCTGCAACCAGCGCCAGGCCTGGAGGGAGGAGAAAAGGGAGCCTGGTTCAGTTTGGGGCTGACTAGCAGGGAGGCAGGTGCAAATCCAGTGGAGGAGCCACAGCCTTGTCTGCTCAGTAGCAATGGGAGCAAGTAAGACCCCCCCCAAACCCCTAGGAAAACGGGGGAACATTCTGAGAGGCCCCAGCCGAAGGGAATCTGGACTACTGAGACTAGGCCCCAAACTTAAGGACTAACTAGTGAGTAGGTTCAAGGTTCCTGGGCCAGGGGTACCAGGGGCCTATGCTGCCTGCTGTTGCCAGTTTCTGCCTGCCTTATCAGGGATCTAGCCACTAGGCTACCCAGCCACAAGGGACCTTGCCACAGTAACAAAAAACAAAACCCCAGCCTGACAGCTAAAGAGCACAGAGAGAGATTTCATTTGGATGGCTGCCCTTTGAGGGAACCTATTCGGATACAATGCACATTTGTTAAAATGGAGGAGGAACACCTGAAAATAACTCTCATTAATCAATCGATGAGTGTTTGCATCGCTCAGCGTGTGCTGGGACAAAATTGTAATGATGTTAATTATCTACTTTGCCTGATGCTGCTGACCCCAAATTAATACTTTTTATCTGGTGCAAAAATGTGGAATGGAAAGGGCCAGAACAACCCGTACTTAGTGAATTATTTTCAGTCATAAATCAAAGAATCCTGAGCTGCCATTTTAGGGGCATGTTTTAGGGTTTGTCTATACATGAAAATCTATCCATTCATTATGCTTGATTAACTCTGTGGGGCCACTTTGACTCCAGAATAAAAGTTCTTTATTTTAAATTAGCTTAATCCAATTTGGAGTACAGCACTTGTTCCAAAGTAAGAGCATCCACACACAAAGTTAATCAGAACCAGTTAATTAGGAATAGCTATTACAGAATAAATCCCCATCTAGATGAGCCTTTGTCCTACTGGAGTCAATGGGCTACTTAAAGGGTAAGGTAGGCAGGACTAGTTTAATATTGGGTTTAACATATTCTATAATACACCAATCATTTTAAATGGCTTACATGATTTAAAATTGTGATTATATTTGCTTTAAAGGTACCCACTGTTTTTTCCATGCTGGGGATGTTCCCAGTGCTCAACCCGGAGCATGTGCTAATGGGTAAAGCATGGGGCTAGCACTCATGAACCCTGAGTTCTACTTTCTGTTCTGTCCCTAACCGCTGTGTGAGCTTGAGTAAGTCTTCCTCCCACCCTGCCCCTCAGTGTATCTAATATGGCGTTTGCTCTCTTTTACAAGCTGCTTTGAGATCTGCTACCTGTGAAGCGTGCACTCTTGTATGGATGTGAGGACTTGGCATACCAAAAAGTCTTCAAATCACAGGATACAGGTGTTCATAAACAGATGCCTGAAGTACATCCTCCACATCAAATGGCACCTTTGTCATAAACAAGGAGCTTTAGACTAGAGCAAGACAATAATCACTTGACATTCAAATCAAGAGAAGAAAGTGGGGATGGCTAGGCCACACTCTCAGAAAACCATCACCCAGCATAGTCCGCCAAGCTCTCACATGGAGCCCGGAAGGAAAATGCCAAAGAGGAAGACTTCAGACAACATGAAGAAGATCTAGTGAGACTGAAGGACAACAACAGGAGTACTCCTGGAGTCAGAGGGAAGTGGAGGAGATTTGTAGATGACCTATGCTCCACTCTGAGTACAAGCGTTTAAGTAAGTAAGTATCCTTTGAAGAACTGGAGCAGGGGTATTTTTAATACCAATTATAAAATTGTTCTCCTTTATTTTAAATAAATAGCATTTCTTATTGTTGGAGAGAGAATCTGGAAGCCTTAAATTGGTCTGAGTTCCTGGGATGCCAGACCTAACATCTAAAAAAGAGATTTTTAGAGTAATCAGTGGCTTCATTCACCAGCGGTGATGGGTTTTGATGCAGCACTGTCCATTTGAATAGCTAGTGTTTGCAGTTCTAGGTATTTCCCTTTAAAGCCGTGTCTACACGTGCACGCTACATCAAAGTAGTGGCACTAACTTCGAAATAGCGCCCGTCATGGCTACACGCATCAGGCGCTATTTCGAAGTTAACTTCGACGTTAGGCGGTGAGACGTCGAAGTCGCTATCCTCATCAGGAGATGGGGATAGCGCCCTACTTCGACGTTCAACGTCGAAGTAGGGACCGTGTAGTCATTGCGCGTCCCGCAACTTCGAAATTGCGGGGTCCTCCCTGGCAGCCATCAGCTGAGGGGTTGAGAGATGCTCTCTGCAGCCCCTCAGCTCAATGGTGGCCGCGTGGAGCAGCCCCTTAAAGGTCCCCTACCCCTCCCTTCCTGTGCAGGAAGCTGAGGGAACGTGCAGGCAGCAGCCCAGACATGCGGCCAGCCTGCACGTCCCTCAGCAGCCACAGGACCATCAATGGCCACCCGGCAGCGCCCCCAGCGCCCCCAGGGGACCCCCCCCAAGGGGAACCAGGGCAGCCAGCCCAGCCAGGTGGGCAGCCAGGCTGGGAAGCGGCAGGGGGGCCCCTCCTGGACGGAGGCCGAGCTGCGGGACCTGCTGGGGCTCTGGAGCGAGGAGGAGGTGCTCCAGGTAATGGGGAGCAAGAGGTGGAACGCGGATGCGTTCGCTCGGCTGGCCGACAGCCTGACTGCCTGGGGTCACCCTGCCCGCACTCCTGATCACGTCAGGAGTAAGGTGAAGGAGCTGCAGCAGGGTTATGCCCGGGCCCAGGATGCGGCCGGCCGATCTGGGGTCGCCCCCGTCACTTGCCCCTTTTACAGGGAGCTCAGGGACATCCTGGGCCCCTGGCACACCTCCTCCCCTCCGGCCACCCTTGATACTTCGGCTGACGAGCCCCAGCAGGCCCTTCAGCCGGCATCCGCCCCGGAGGTAAGCCCCGCACCCCGGGGGCCCCCCCCGGAGCCCACCCCTGGGACATCGCGGCAGGAGGAGGAGGAGGAGGGGGGCTCCTCCTCCGCAGAATCCAGGCTGCAGATCCTCCTCCTGCCATCCTGGAGCAGCAGCTGGGCGTCCGCCTCCCGGGGATCTCCGGACCGTGGGAGTGGACCGACAGGTATGTACCCCCCCTCTGGTGTACACCCCTGGGCTTGAGGGGCGGGGGTAATAGATGTGTGTCCAGGGCCCCCCACATGCTCACATGGCCATAGCACCAAGGACAGCAGGGCCATGGCCCTCACAGCACTGCATCAGCCCCTGCCCCCCCACCACCCCGCACGACAGTGCCATGCCCCATCCCCGGGGCAGGGGGGAGCAGCACCTTGAGGGGCCCCCAGGAGGAGGGGGTGGGACACCCCGCAGCAGCAGCAACAGCAGCAGCAGCAGCAGCATGTGATGGAGTGGGGGGAGTGCAAAAGGGAGACTCAGGCTAGATATGAGCAACAAGAGCCGAATAGCTCCCAGGGGCAAAGGATGATCCTGGGGCTACAGCTGGCAGGTGACACCTCTGCCCTGAACAAAGAGGAGGGAGGAGCCGAGCTGGCTTTGAAATTGGGGGGGGAGGGTGAGGGCCGCAGGTAGAGGCTAGGGGAAGGGAGAGCTGGAAGGCAGCCAGCCTGAGGAGGGGGAAAGCTGCATCCCAGAGGGGCACCCCTTGGGGTCTTCTCCCCAGGACGGGTTGGAAGGACTGTCTCTTCTGACAGCTGGTGCTGTCACTCCTGGGAGAAACTGGGCATCTGTGGCCTAAGAAACCTTTCCTGTCAGACCCTGCGGAGTGAAGTGAGAGTCGCTCCCACCAGGGGACGGGGTGCAGTGCAGGGGGACCCCTGAACCCCATCCATCACAGCAGCATCTCCCGGGGATGGGGATGGGGAACCTGCAGCACAGGGGTGGGGGGACAAGGGCCACGGCTCGGGGCCCACACTAACACCTGTCTCCATTCTTCTTCCCCCACTCCTCTCCTGTGTCCCGCAGCTGCACCATCGGAAGGGCCGGAAGAAAGCGCTGGCGAGGCATCAGTGGTCCCGGAGACCCCTCCGGGGCCATCGCTCCAGGCAAGCCCCTCAGCCGAGGACCGACCGGCCCCATGGCGGGCTAGACGGCGGACCCCGCGCCACCACCAGCCGACGGCGACGGACCCCCAGCTGCTGGCCATCCACCGTCGACAGCTGGAGGTGGCGGAGCAGCGCCTGCGGGTGGAGCAACACCACCTGCACCTGCAGGAGCGGGCACTGGCCTGGCGCCAAGAGGCATGCAGGGCCTACATGGAGACTTTCAACCGCCTGGTGGACTACCTGGCCCCCCATGTCGCGCCGGCCGCCGCAGCGCCCGCCCTGCCTGCTCCACCCGCCGCACCACCTGCTGCTCCACACGTCGCCGTCCTGTCCGCTGTCACCCCGCCACCCACCACCGAGGGCCGGAGCGCAAGGGACCCCTGGAGCCAGCTGAGACTCGCCGGGCATATCTTCCGGTCTGCCCCGCCCCCAGCCAGCCCCGGACAGGGCTGCGGCCGCGGTGGGGCTGTCGGCCGCCCATGCCCAGTGCCGGACTTTAGGGGCGAGGGGCCCGGGACGTGGCCCCCCCCCTTGTATATAGTTGTGACTTATTAATTTGTGCCCCCCGTTTGCCCTGTCCCCCCCATGTAAATAGTTCTCCCCTTTATCATCCCTGGTTTTCTTTTTATTAGTGAACAAACTTTTTTATTACTATTGTTTTATTTGTACACATTACTTTTGTTCCACACATGTTGTATATAGTTTGTTCTTGTTTTATTTATAGTTAAAAAAAAAAGTTCTAAAAGAAAAAGCAGTTTAAGTTCAGCCACAAGTCCGTGCTGTCATTTGTCCAGGAAAAGTGGGAGGGGGGTGTGGTTGGGTGCTCCATGGTGTGGGCGTTGGGGCAGGGAGTGTTGTGGAGGAAGGGGTGGGCAGTGGGGGGCCTGGCAGAGTTCACCCCGCGGCCTCATCATCAAAGTGGGCCCGCAGGGCCTACCGGACCCGGGTCCCTTCGGGGTCCACTTGCCGACTGGGGGCAGCGGGTGGCTGCACGTCGGCCCTGCCGGCCTCCACAGCCCAGCCCTGGAAAAAGGCCTCCCCCTTGCTCTCCACCAAATTGTGCAGGGCGCAGCAGGCACCCACAATCAGGGAGATGTTGTTGGGGCCCGCATCCAGGCGGGTCAGGAGACATCTCCAGCGTCCTTTCAGGCGGCCAAATGAGCGCTCCACCACCTGGCGTGCGTGGTTCAGGAGCTGGTCGAAGCGCTCCTGGCTAGTGGAGAGATGGCCCGTGTACGGGTGCATGAGCCAGGGCCGGAGGGGGTATGCCGCATCTGCAATGACGCAGAGGGGCATGGTGGTGTCCCCCACAGGGATCTCCCGCTGGGAGATGGAGGTCCCCGCCTCCAGCCAGGGGCACGGGCCTGAGTTCCGGAAAACCCAGGTGTCATGGGTGCTGCCAGGCCAGCCCACATAAATGTCCTGGAAACGGCCCCGGCTGTCCACCAAGGCCTGGAGGACCACAGAATGGTAGCCCTTGTGATTGATGTAGCGTCCTCCACTGTGATGCGGGGCGCGGATGGGGATGTGAGTCCCATCCAGAGCCCCGAAGCAATTGGGGAAGCCCAGCATGGCAAAATCCGCGATGGTGGCATCTGGGTCCCCCAGCCTCACGAGCCTGTGCAGGAGCATGGCATTGATGGCACGCAGAACCTGCAGGGAAAGCACATGGGAGAGCACCATTGAGGGGTGAGCAGGGTGTGCGTGGCCCTGCCCTGCCCTCCCCCGCCCTCCTCTGCCCGGGCCCCCCTCCCCTGCCCTGCCCTCCCCCCGTGGGTTCTCTTACCTCCATCAGGACAGCCCCGACAGTGGCCTTGCCAACACCAAACTGCTGTCCCATGGATCGGTAGCTGTCTGGAGTGGCCAGCTTCCAGACAGCGATGCCGACCCGTTTCTCCACTGGGAGGGCACGCCGCATGGCGGTGTCCTGGTGCCTGAGTGCTGGGGTGAGTCACTGGCACAGCTCCATAAATGTCTGCCGGCTCATCCTGAAGTTCCTGAGCCAGCAGTCGTCGTCCCACTCCTCAAGCACCAGCCGCTCCCACCAGTCGGTGCTGGTGGGGTAGCTCCACAGCCGGCGGCGTGTGAGGCGGGGGGGGGCGGGGTGCTGCAGGGTTGGGGGTTGAGCCCTGCTGCCCTGGGGGCAGCTCCTCCTCCAGTGTAGCAAGGAGGTGCTCAGCTGCCTCCTGCATGGCATGGATCAGGGCGAGCCCTGCTCCTGCCGGGAGGGCTGGGTGGACCTCTGGCTGCTGCTGCTGCTGCTGCTGGGGGTCCATGCCTGCATCTCCCGGGGTCTGTGTGCCTATGGCTCCTCAGACTGCGTGCTGTGCAGGCTGAGTGTGTCTGGAAGGGGCCCTTTAAGGGAGCGGCTAGCTGTTGCCCCGGAAGTGCTAGTCCACCCTGTGACCCTGTCTGCAGCTGTTCCTGGCATCCCTATTTCGATGTGTGCTACTTTGGCGTGTAGACGTTCCCTCGCAGCGCCTATTTCGATGTGGTGCTGCGCAACGTCGAAGTTGAACATCGACGTTGCCAGCCCTGGAGGACGTGTAGATGTTATTCATCGAAATAGCCTATTTCGATGTAGGCTTCACGTGTAGACGTAGCCTAAGTGTTCTTTTCTTTTTGAGATTCCCTGCTAACTGTAGGCTGAGACACGTCTGTCTCTGATCATAATTTTAAATCACAGGTGGTAAAATTTGGCACAATTGAGGTCAACGGCAAATCTCCCATTGATTTCAGTGGGGCTGGATTCTGCCTGAGAATTGTATCTATTGTGTTTGAATTTTAATACAGTAAACACTTTCATAACCAACAGCGCTGGGACTGGGAGGATGCCGGATATTCAAATATTCTGGATAACTGAGAGGTATCCTAGCCATGCATAAGACTAAAGAAAAACAAGATTAGATATCAATAAACAAAAGTGTATGCAGATAAAGTACTTTATTTACCAACAACAGTAGAATTGTATAGTGTAAACTTATACTGTATTTGCTGTATTTATTTGTATTTACTTTCACTATCCTGTACCTATGGAAAATGTAACTAAAATTTACTTAATGCCAGTTATTTGAGAGTTCCAGATAATAGAATGACAGACATGAAAGAGTTTGCTGTAGATGGACCAGTCATGTTATCTAGGACAGAGATGTAAAGAAAAAAAAATCTTGCATTTCTCCCTTACACCCTTATCTCACAACCAATGGAGTATCTCCAATGATTTTCCTAGCCAATATTTCATGTCTCTAACTTAGGATCTGGTGAAACTTGAGGCATTATGAGAGCCGGAAATGATTGCCTTAACATTTGTTAAGGAAAACTACTAGTATTTAATTATGGAACCTGAGATTAATCCCAGTTAATACTGTTCAAAAATAAAGGAGGTTTTTCAGTTAATGAACTGAATAATGTAGGCAAATCTTTCAGTTAATTGTATCAACATTTAGATACAATGAACACATGTACAGAGGGACTAGACAACTGAGTTGCCATGCAACTGGCCTTGAAATAATTGATTAAGTAGATGCCGTAGTTAGGGATAATATATAGATGTGAAGAAAAACTGGTAATCTCCTTAAACACAATACTTAGAGTTTTCAGTTTCATTAAGGTAACAGATAAGGTCTCTTGAATTCAAAAAGGACCTTCAGGAGATCATAACTTTTCCTGAAAAGGCCAATTTTTTAAAAGCTCACTGGATTCTAAGTTAGGCAAATTACCTCTGGCTGTATGATCCTCAACTACAAGGAATGTCTCCTGATGGCTAAAATTTTGGAATAGAATATGAGAGAGTGCACTAGCATTTGAACTGGGGGGCCGTGAGGGGTGTCTCTTCAACATCCAACTACTGGAGAGATCCAAGTCCCATGACAGGCCAGGGTAAACATTTGCCCTCCAGGTGAAATAGTTGCATGCAGACAAATCAACCTGAGCAGTGAGCTTATACTTTCAGAGGCACTTTACAGCATGCAACATGTGATCACTGTCACTGTGCCTCCATGGATCACAGACAAGAATGCAAAATTCAGGACAGGTGGCATGAAACAGGGCAGACCCCCCCAATGAGTGGTTATTTTATTATTCGGATTTTAGCAAATCAGTAACACAATGAGCTTCTGTATTACTATACTAGTTAACAGGAAGCCAAAAACCACAGTCCCCTTAGGTATTTGAGCCCTTGGCTTACTACCTAGACAACTGAACAGAGTGATGATGGGTTACCGAAAACCAGATTCATCACACATAAAGTTCTTCCAGTACTAAGCAACCAGCCACTTAGCCAAGTTTATATCTAATTCAGATTCTACCCCAGAATTATGCTGGTAGCCAGTCCTTTAGTATCTAAAAACTGAAAGAGATGCAGGTCAGGATCAGAAAAGTGATATAAATCTGCTAGTTTGTAAAAAGTCTCTCTAGAGTCACTTGAACAGATGCAGGGGCTTGGTTATTCAGTTTCCTATTTTAAGTTTCTTTGTTGGAACTCCAGTCCAGAGATTCAAAGCTGGAAATGAACACAAAGCAGCAACGTCACAGCGTGCAACATATAGCCCCGCTCAGGTGCATGAAAAAATACTAGACCAAAGCAGAATCCAGGGCACATGAACATGAAAAGTTATTGGCAACAGATGGAATCTAGCCCTAATGTAAATCCTACCTGGGGGGGGGGTCATTCAGGAATACCACACACATTTGAGATACAAATCCATATCCAAAATTCCTAATGTTGGGTACCACGATGATACATGGATTGCACTTGCATAATCACATTTGATGGTATCCTTTCCATTGATATACTCTGTGCAAAATTTGTTGAAACTGTGGAACAGTGGGAGCAACAATACTGTAAGTGGTCGTCTTCCTTCTTGTACTGCCCCACAATCATGCCACCCTTAAAATCACGTTAATTGCAGCAATGACAGAGGAGGATCTAACTTCAGCATTGCTTCACCATTCACTATGATCATACCTATGACCTCTTTCTTTCCTTGCATTATGTACTAAGACATCATGTTTCCAGTCTATGGTGAGCTGCCCTGTAGCACAGCTCTTTTGTATTGGCTCTCTACTTCCATCCTGAATAGAAGGGCAATGGGTTCATTGAGCTTATGTGAAACTCTTGTTGCTGTTCTTGATTTTATTGTGGTAACGTGATGTTAAATATACTAAGAGTGATCTATGATGCCCAAGCATTCAGAGCCCTTAGCTGTGAAGCAAAGTACTAAGATGTAACCATGTTGTTGTGACCCGCTTCAAACACCCTTCCTCCTTCCCCAGCTCCTGTGGTATAAATACATGGCTCACCCAGTCTTTC
This sequence comes from Carettochelys insculpta, assembly GCF_033958435.1. Lineage (NCBI taxonomy): Eukaryota > Metazoa > Chordata > Testudines > Carettochelyidae > Carettochelys > Carettochelys insculpta. The sequence continues at coordinate 98,448,609 of NC_134139.1, forward strand.
TTGTCTGAGAAATAAGCTGAAAAAGTTTCAAGTGCAAAAAAAAAAAAATAAGGCAGGGGAGTTACAATGTCATCCCCTTTGTTTTTGAGAGTTTCACATATTCTGGTGATGATCCCTGGATAAATGCCATTCTGATTCTATTAAGGTTAAATTTCAAATAGACAGTGGAAGGCAAAGCCAGAGCTGAAATTAATTACAGAGAACAGCGCACATCTGCATCCCGACACCTGTTTGAAGGCACCAATGCTGACACCAAAATGGGTTAATCCTTCTTCAGAGTGCGCTGAGCAGCTCAAGAGCTGGGTGGTGTTAAATGACAAGAGAAGTCCATTTTTTTAATAGAAGGGCAGAAATTAAACCACAAATTGTAAATCATGCCTAACAGCAGAGAAATTGTTCTTAAGTCATCATCCACTTTCCTCCTAGCTTGTAACATAAGCAAAATGTACACCATAATTTAGTAGCCTTGAATAAGGTAATTGGAAATTATAATGAGACACTTATCCTTCTAATAATTGATATCTAATTTTGTCCCTGTGTTGTAGCTTAAAAAAAGAAAAAGATCTTAATGCTCAAGGAATGTGAGACATTATCAGATCTCCATGAAGCTCGACCTGATCTATGTTTCCAGGTGATGAGGGTAGATGGGGTCCAGAGTGTTGGAGACAGGCAGAACAGAGCCCCCAGCATGATCAGTATGGAGAAGATGAAATCCCAATGGAACTGATGCAGTTAGGTCCAGACATTAGAATGCTTTATTTGAGCAGGGTTTTTTATAAGGAGTAAACAATGGTTCAAGAAGGAATACTAGATTTGTTTATGGGCAAACAGATTAGTCAAAGGAGTATTCTAAAGTTCTGTTTAGGCTAGAAAATAGAAACTGATCATTCCTGCCTCTGTGTGGTTTTCCTTTGAGGGAGCTCATAATGCAATTAAGCAGTTTCAATATGTTAGATACCTACAGAAGATGTGTTACTAAATTTGGTCTGATAATTACTGACCTGGGTGTAGGCAGGCCTGGATTCATCAGCACTGGAAGCAGAGGTTTCCCATCAGACAGTGCTTTCCTTCGTTCTGTATTCCAGAATTCACTGTGATTCTTGCTTTGGACTCTCTGCTCTCCATTCTATCTGCTAATGGCAGTATCTTTCTGTCCCATGCAGATGAAGCTAGGGGGTGTTTCCTTAATCCTTTCACTTTATCTGGAGAGTTTAGGTGTGTCTTGACTTTAGCAGGTGTATGAGGTGTTGAAGGGTTGTCCTCCTTGAGTACTATGCCCTGGTTTCCCAAGAACACAGAGCTAGTAGGTAACAGGTCCCAGCAGGGCTCCCAGCCCTCCTACCACTAGGTTCCTGGCGTGAGGGCTCTCTGGTCCTGGAACATCCATGGTGCTACCAGACCAGAGAGTCCCAGATTTGGGATGTGCACATGGTGTAAGGGAAAGGGCATTTTTCTCCTTCTTGCTTCCTCATGGAACAGGTGCCACAAGATTGTACCGCATTATTATTAATAATTCACCGCATTATTATTTAATTATTTGATCAATTCATTATTAATTCACCACATTATTATTTATAAAAATAAAACTGTATTTAGGTCATTTAGAAGTGGTTTAAGTTCATTAACTTTTATCTTTCTCTCCTTCAGAGTCTTTGTGCAGTCAGGCTCGCAGTGCAAAGTGACTCATCTCTTTGAAGGCAGAGGCAATAAATAGCCCCAAAATTAATGTTTAAAAACTCTGTTACATTCTTAAGTAGTTTCCCCTCTAACTCTGCAGCACGAGTAGGATATTTGGTGGTGCAATGTGGTGTAGAGGGGGTGTGCATCCCCTGGCTACTCGATTCATGGTATCCCCACGTGTGAGTAATGCAGCCTTTCCAAGTTGGTGCTCATAAACCTTTTAGCTCACACCAATTTGTGCTCTCTCCATAAGCAGCACAAGACAGCTTACACTGCTCTTGGGAGCACATCACAATGAAAGGGGTTATATAAATTTAAGACAGCCTGTTTAGTGGCAACTGAGCGATATAAACAGGACAGTCAGCTTTATAAATCTGCCCACAAAGGAATACCAGTGGCATCCCTGAACATTTCTAACTTCCTCATTTCAGGCACATTTCACGTTGCTAGAAGTCCCAGTAATCCGGTATGGCTTCAAATTCATTTGGCTGGTGCAAAAAGAGGCTGAAGCTCAGGTTGCCTGCAACATTACCCTGCCTTGTGCAGGGGCACCAAGATAGTTTTCTTAGGCTAAATCTACACTTAAAACACTAAAGTAATGTCACAGCAGCACTTTAAAGCGATATTACGGCCATGGCACCAGCACTAGGAGGGCACTCGCTCAGCATTCTGTCTAAACCGCCAAAACGAGGGCTGTAACTCTCAGCCTTGGAGCCCGTCGACAATGGTACTTCACAGTGCTGTAACTGGAAGCGCTTGGGAGGGGGTCGCATCCCTGAGTGAGAAAGTTACAGCACAGTAAAGGGGCAGTATAGACAAGGTGTAAGTTTTCCTTGCTGCACAGGGGCAGAAGAGACAGGAAGTTCCCTAAACAGGGCAAATGACAGAATTGCGGGGGCCCTGGGAAAGGGGTGCGCAGTCCCAGAAGGGGCTGGTCCTCAGGCAAAAGGGGCAAGGCTGGGGGCAGTGGGCCCTCAGCACTGCTCAGGCGTGCCATGCTGCCCATCCTCCCCTGCCAGCCTTCAGAGCCACTCAGAGCACGCCATGCAGGGCTCCAGACCATGCCTCGCACAAGCCTCTTATGGCATTTAAAGGGCCCAGGGCTACTGCTCCCTTTGCCGTCGGTGAGCCTGACCCTAAACAATGGTTCTTTCGGAGAAACATGTAATGTCGGCCGAATTACTGAAGGAGGTTGTGTAGCAGAAGAGTCTGTGGTGAAATCCTGCATTCATAGAACTACCACAGCCATTTTGGCTCACTGCTCAGACTACTGTGCAGGCTCTGTTTATACACCAGTCTTAGCAACTGTGCTGCACCTGCCACTTCCTGTTTAACCAGCAGGGGAAAGACAGAAACTTTGCTTTCAAAACATTGCTAAACAGATAATGGCAGCAAATGAGGGAGAAATATCCCATTTTAAATACCTCCCTAGCATAAAAGTGCCAAGCTGCTGAAGCCTCTCGAAGAAATGCAGTAAAAAACACTTCAAAATATACATTAATTGGAGAGATCTCGGGTGTTTTCCAATCATATCGCTACTTGTTACTTAATTAGTACAGGTGTTCTGCTGAGCGGGGAGGATGTAATGATCAAACTGCTGCTAAGTGCAGAACTGAATGCCAGCGCTTATCAAAGTAAGAAAAATGCACCTGGATCTGAGGCCCCTGTAATATATCTTATTCCTTTGAGGAAAAAAAGCAAGCGGTGAACACATTTCCTTACACCCCATTTTATATTTATAGTCAAAAGCCAAAACATACAGTAAAAATGTCTTATCGTTCCCAGCACTTCCAAGGGGCTTTTCATCTGAGTATCTTTGAAGGCCTTTTTGTCTGCATGTTGCACTAATACATGTTGTTTCAACTCTTCCTCACCCTCCTTGTAAGGAGGTAAGTAGTATTATTGGCAAAAGGATGAAGTGTAAATCACATAGGCCTTTTCTACTTGTAGTTTTTATATCATCCATTTCATAGATGGGTAGATTGACAGAGAGATAGCCACGTTAGTCTATATTCTATCAAAATTAAAAAGCAGTCATGTAGCACTTTAAAGACTAACAAAATAATTTGTTAGGTGATGAGCTTTTTGTGGGACAGATCATAGCCTTAGCAGGACAGACTCAATATATAAAGCACAGAGGTCCAAAAATTTTTATCAAGGTTGGCAAATCAGAAGAGCAGAGGGACAGCGGGCAGGGTGTGGCGTTTGCGGGGTAGGGAATTTAAGAGTTAGATAAAATATCAAAGTATGTAAAAGAGTCCTTATAAAATACTTTGATGATTTATCTAACTCTTAACTTCCCCCATCCCACAACTGTGCCCCCCCCGGCCACCGTCCCTTTGCTCTTCTGATTTGCCAACCTTGATAACAATTTTTCTGATTTGTCAACCTTGATTATTTTGGACCTCTGTGCTTTATAGATTGAGTCTGTTCTGGTATGGCTATGATCTGAAGAAGTGGGTCTGCCCCATGAAAGCTCATCACCCTATAAATTGTTAGTCTTTCAAGTGCTACATGACTGCTTTTTTGTTTTGTTAGCTAGGTAAAGTGAGACATTAAGGGCTTGTCTGCACTATGGTGTGGATCAACACTGCAGCGATGGATTCACGGTGATCAAGACCCCCAAGGGCAATTTTATCACATCTGTTTAAATTAATATTTAATAATATTAATATAATATATATGATTTAATTAATTAATATTAATATAATATTTGAGAAATTAATCTCCTTGAGCAATTCTGTTGACTCTGGTACTCCACCAGGACAAAAAGAGTAGCTCGAGTCGACAGAAACGCAGCCCCTGACAACCTTACCTCATGGAAGACACTGAGCTAAGTACTTTGACTTTAGCTACACTATTTGCATAGCTGAGGTTGCGTAGTTTAGATTGAAGGGGCAGGAGGAAGAGACTTGGCGTAGACAAGCCCTAAAGAATTCTGTAGTTTACTTAAGTCAATGGATGAAGAGTCCAAGTTCTGAGCTTTGACCACAAGACGTCATTCTTGCAAGTGAGAACAGTCAGGCCCTGACTTGTAGTCAGTTGGGTTTGGTATGGACACAGTGCATTGCAAGATCAGAGGTGGGTTGATTATGAAGTGTGGTTGCCTCCCTCATTGGTTTTGTTTAAGAGGAAATCTTTTTCATTACATGGGAAAACAAAAATTTTCATTTATCCCACTCTGTCCATGTGACTGTGTATACCTGATTCTTTAGGGTTTATTGCAAACAAAAAGGCAAACTTAGATGAGAGCCTCTTATTAAAACAATTACTTTGAATTCATATTCATCCATGGTAGTATCAATATGCTGACTTGATACTACATAAGGGGTGTATCTACACTAGGAACTAACTTCAAAGTTAACGTCGAAGTTAGGACCTACTTTGAAGTAGCCAGCAGAGAGTCTACACACATTTTCCCTTACTTTGAAGTTAACTTCAAAGTAGAGAGCCCAACTTTAAAGTCCTTACTCCATTCCCAGTTTAACTTCGAAGTAGGGTGTGTGTAGATGCTCAACTTTGAAGTCTGTTACTTCAAAGTTGTACTTTGAAGTAAGCAGCTTGGAAGCTATTTTTGTAGTGTAGATACAGCCTTGGTGAAGTTAGATTTCCATAGTTGTAAGTTCTGGTTTAGTTTTTTGAAAAATGAGAAATTTACTGTCTGGCAAGAGATGGCAGAAGATTTAGTGCTTACACCCAGGATGCAGATGTGGGATGTGTGTGAGAGGCCACTGCCAATAAAGCAGTGAAGGGTTTAGATATTTCATCTTTATTTTCTTTTTTTAAATGCTGAAATTCCCTTTTGCTGTTAGAAACTGAATTCTGTTCCTGACGCCACCCCTCCCTGCCCTGAGTTCCCACCCTAAACAAACACCCTTGGTGAAGTAACAGAGAGAAAGCCATGCTAGTCTATATACTATCAAAACAAAAAAGCAGTCAAGTAGCCCTTTAAAGACTAACAAAATAATTTGTTAGGTGATGAGCTTTCGTGGACAGACGCACTTCTTCAGGCCATAGCCATACCAGAACAGACTCAATATTTAAGGCATAGAGAACCAAGGTTGACGAGGTTGACAAATCAGAAAAAAAATTATCAAGGTGAGCAAATCAGAGAGCAGAGGGGCGGGGGGTGGGAGTCAAGAATTAGATAAAGCCAAGTATGCAAACCAGCCCCTATAGTGTCCCAGAAAATTCACATCCTGGTTCAAACCACGTGTTAATGTGTCAAATTTGAATATGAAAGAGAGTTCAGCAGTCTCTCTTTCCAAAGCAGTGTGAAAATTCTTCTTCAATAAGACTCAGACTCTTAAGTCATTAACAGAATGGCCCACTCCATTAAAATGTAGACTAACTGGTTTGTGGATCAGGAGTGTTTTGATGTCTGTTTTGTGCCCATTAACTCTTTGTCTGAGAGAGTTTGAAGTCTGTCCGATAGAACTCTGTGAAGTTCTGTTAATCAATATTAATTAACCTATTAATCTGTAGCTGATGGCATCTGAATGACTTAGTTTTTACCCTGTACATTAAGTGGGTATGAAATGAGTTCAACACTAGGCCATGTTTATGCAGCACCACATACTTTATTAGCTTTGGCCATAAACCTTTTATTGCTTTTATGTGAGATCCATTGCAAGAGGTAATTACTGCTCACTGTGGTCTATACAACCAAAACCTACTGATGTAACTATTCAGTATGTTACAGCACTTACGGGCTCAGAGACCTTTTTCCACAGAAATGAGAATGATTCCTTCAAACCTTTTCCTTGCCGTCAGGAGAAATTCCAAATGGACCCAAAGAAAGATCATTTTAAACATGATCTGCAACTCAAATTTGGTTGGGATGACTTTGCAGCACTAGAGCCCCATGACTTCTGTGCAGAGGCTCCTATCTTCACTGCCAATTTGCCTGCTAGGTTGGAACACAGCCAGCAGTGACAGCGTTAGAAAGAAGTGGGAACGTAAGCTGTCATTTTCATTTACCACTATTCAGTGAAATCCACTTTGATCCAAGATGTAGCATTGCACACTCACTTTGGGGTTAAGACTGATCTGGCAGAAAAATCTTTTTAGGTCTGGAGCAGCCACGTCTGACGTACTTTGGAGTACAGCAGGAGCTAACTTACCATACCATTTGCGACAGACTTGTGATTCATCCTTTCTTGACTGTGGGAAATACTGGGCCAATTTCTGTTTCTCTACCCAGGTGGAACTGCAGCCATCATGCTGTTTTAGGCCTAACCAATCCATCCTGGAAATTCAAATCCTTTCGAAAACTATGGTTTGACAGAGCTCTGATCATAGCCAGACATCCAAATCTACCACATGCAAGTTACAAGTAGGCCCAGAATGGTGCCCTGAGTTGGGGAGCCTGGCAGCAATGGGATTCATAATGGCTCGCAATAGAAAAAACCAAAGGAAGTTATAGGTACATGGTACCTATAGGTACATTTTTGGAAGAATCAGTTAATTTCCCCAGCCGGTAATTTGTCCTTCTCAATGCCTCTTCCATCTCCTCAATCTGTCTCATTTCTATAGACCCTTTTCTCCCACCCGCTCATCTTTATCCCATCATTCTTCTCTTATCCTCTTTTTACTTACCTTTCAGGCTTTTTTTGGTCCTCTATTAAATATCAGTGGTCTTTTGTGTGTTCTACTTGTCTTCTTCTGAAAGGAAATAATTCTGGAGATTAGTTTATAATTGTACATAAGAATTCCATACTGTGGCTAAATAACCAAATGACTATTATTATATATTTGCAGAGGCAAAGTCTTTGACCAATCAAAAAAAATTCATTACTAATGAAGACATTTGGTTTAACTTTCCTTAGCTACGTCTACACGTGAAGCCTACATCGAAGTAGCTTATTTCGATTTGGAGACATTGAAATAGGCTATTTCGATGAATAACGTCTACACATCCTCCACGGCTGGCAACGTCGACGTTCAACTTCGACGTTGCGCAGCACCACATCGAAATAGGCGCTGTGAGGGAGCGTCTACACGCCAAAGTAGCACACATCGAAATAGGGATGCTAGGCACAGCTGCAGACAGGGTCACAGGGCGGACTAGCGCTTCTGGGGCAACAGCTAGCCACTCCCTTAAAGGGCCCCTCCCAGACACACTCAGCCTGCACAGCACGCGGTCTGAAGAGCCATAGGCACACAGACCTTGGGCGACGCAGTCATGGACCCCCAGCAGCAGCAGCAGCAGCAGACAGAGGTCCACCCAGCCCTCCCAGCAGGAGCAGAGCTCGCCCTGATCCATGCCATGCGGGAGGCAGCTGAGCACCTCCTTGCCACACCGGAGGAGGAGCGGCCCCCAGGGCAGCAGGGCTCAACCCCCAACCCTGCAGCACCCCGACCCCCCCCACCTCACATGCCGCCGCCTGTGGAGCTACCCCACCAGCACTGACTGGTGGGAGCGGCTGGTGCTTGAGGAGTGGGACGACGACTGCTGGCTCAGGAACTTCAGGATGAGCCGGCAGACATTTATGGAGCTGTGCCAGTGGCTCACCCCCGCACTCAGGCACCAGGACACTGCCATGCGGCGTTCCCTCCCAGTGGAGAAACGGGTCGGCATCGCTGTCTGGAAGCTGGCCACTCCAGACAGATACCGATCCGTGGGGCAGCAGTTTGGCGTCGGCAAGGCCACCGTCGGGGCTGTCCTCATGGAGGTAAGAGGACCCATGGGGGGAGGGCAGGGCAGGGGAGGGGGGCCCGGGCAGAGGAAGGCAGGGCAGGGCAGGGGAGGGGAGGGGAGGGAGGGGGAGGGCAGGGCAGGGGAAGGAAGGGGAGGGCAGGGCGGGGCAGGGGAGGGGAGGGGAGGGCAGGGCAGGGGACGGCAGGGCAGGGCCACGCACACCCTGCTCACACCTCATTGGTGCTCTCCCATGTGCTTTCCCTGCAGGTTGTGCGTGCCATCAACGCCATGCTCCTGCACAGGCTCGTGAGGCTGGGGGACTCAGATGCCACCATCGCGGCCTTTGCCACGCTGGGCTTCCCCAGTTGCTTCGGGGCTCTGGATGGGACTCACATCCCCATCCGCGCCCCGCATCACAGTGGAGGACGCTACATCAATTGCAAGGGCTTCCATTCTGTGGTCCTCCAGGCCTTGGTGGACAGCCGGGGCCGTTTCCAGGACATTTATGTGGGCTGGCCTGGCAGCACCCACGACGCCTGGGTTTTCTGGAACTCGGGCCTGTGCCTCTGGCTGGAGGCGGGGACCTCCATCCCCCAGTGGGAGATCCCTGTGGGGGACACCACCATGCCCCTCTGCATCATCGCAGATGCGGCATACTCCCTCCAGCCCTGGCTCATGCACCCATACACGGGGCATCTCTCTGCCAGCCAGGAGCGCTTCAACCAGCGCCTGAACCACGTGCGCCAGGTGGTGGAGCGCTCATTTGGCCGCCTGAAAGGGCGCTGGAGATGTCTCCTCACCCGCCTGGATGCAGGCCCCAACAACATCCCCCAGATTGTGGGTGCCTGCTGCGCCCTGCACAATTTGGTGGAGAGCAAGGAGGAGGCCTTTTTTCAGGGCTGGGCTGTGGAGGCCAGCAGGGCCGACGTGCAGCCACCCGCTGCCCCCAGTCGCCAGGTGGACCCCGAAGGGACCCGGGTCCAGGAGGCCCTGCAGGCCCACTTCGATGATGAGGCCGCGGGGTGAACTCTGCCAGGCCCCCCACTGCCCACCCCTTCCTCCACAACACTCCCTGCCCCTATGCCCACACCATGCAGCACCCAACCGCACCCCCCCCACACTTATCCTGGACAAATGACAGCACGCACTTGTGGCTGAAATTAAACTGGTTTTTCTTTTAGAACTGTTTTTTTGTAACTATAATTAAAACAAGAACAAACTATATACAAGACGTCTTTACCAAAAGTAAATCTGTACAAATAAAAGTATAATAATAAAGAAGTTTGCATAGAATAATATGGGTATGTTGTTCAATAAAAAGAAAACCAGGGATGATAAGGAAGGGGAGAACTATTTACATGGGGGGGATGGGGCAAAGGGGGGCACAAATATAAATGAAATGGTCCATCTTCATTCTTTTTTTGGAAAATAACTATATACGGGGGGGGGCCACGTCCCAGGCCCCACGCCCCTAAAGTCCGGCACTGGGGGTGGGCGGCCGGGAGCCCTGCCTCGGCCGCAGCCCTGTCCGGGGCTGGCTGGGGGCGGGGCGGACCAGAAGATATGTCCGGCGAGTCTCAGCTGGCCCCAGGTGTCCCTCGGCAGTCCAGCCCTCGGTGGCGGGTGGCGGGGCGACGGTGGACAGGACGGCGACGTGCGGAGCAGCAGGTGGTGCAGCGGGTGGAGCAGGCAGGGTGGGCGCTGCGGCGGCCGGCATGGCATGGGGGGGCCAAGTAGTCCACCAGGCGGTTGAATGTGTCCATGTAGGCCCCCCATGCCTCTTGGTGCCAGGCCAGCGCGTGCTCCTGCAGGTCCAGGCGGCGTTGCTCCACCCGCAGGTGCTGCTCCGCGACCTCCAGCTGCCGACGATGGATGGCCAGCAGCTGGGGGTCCGTCGCCATCGGGTGTTGTTGCGGGGTCCGCCGTCTAGCCTGCCGTGGGGCCAGTTGGTCCTCCGCCGAGGGGCTTGCCTGGAGCGATGGCCCTGGAGGGGTCTCTGGGACCACTGATGCCTCGCTGGCGCTCTCTTCCGGTCCTTCCGATGGTGCAGCTGCGGAACACAGGAGGAGGGGTGGAAGAAGAATGGAGACAGGTGTTAGTGTGGGCCCCGAGCCATGGCCCTTGTCCCCCCACCCCTGTGCTGCAGGTTCCCCATCCCCGTCCTCGGGAGATGCTGCTGTGATGGATGGGGTTCAGGGGTCCCCCTGCACTGCACCCCATCCCCTGGCGGGAGTGACTCTCATTTCACTCAGCAGGGTCTGACAGGAGAGGTTTCTTAGGCCACAGGTGCCCAGTTTCTCCCAGGAGTGACAGCACAGCAGTCAGAGACAGTCCTTCCAACCCATCCTGGGGAGAAGACCCCAAGGGGTGCCCCTCTGGGATGCAGCTTTCCCCCTCCCCAGGCTGGCTGCGTTCCAGCTCTCCCTTCCCCTAGCCTCTACCTGCGGCCCCCGCCCCGATTCAAAGCCAGCTCGGCTCCTCCCTCCTCTTTGTTCAGGGCAGAGGTGTCACCTGCCAGCTGTAGCCCCAGGATCATCCTTTGCCCCTGGGAGCTATTCAGCTTGTTGCTCATATCTAGCCTGAGTCTCCCTTTTGCACTCCCCCCACTCCATCACATGCTGCTGCTGCTGCTGCTGCTGCTGCTGCTTCTGCGGGGTGTCCCACCCCCCCCCAGGGGACCATCGAGGTTCCGCTCCCCTCTGCCCCGGGGATGGGCCATGGCACTGTCGTGCGGGGGGAGGGGGCAGGGGCTGATGCACTGCTGTGAGGGACATGGCCCTGCTGTCCTTGGGGCCATGGCCGTGTGAGCATGTGGGGGGCCCTGGGCACATATCTATTACCCCCGCCCCTCAACCCCGGGGGTGTACACCAGAGGGGGGTACATACCTGTCGGTCCACTCCCATGGTCCGGAGATCCCCAGGGGGTGGACGCCCGGCTGCTGCTCCGGGAGGGCAGGAGGAGGATCTGCAGCCCGGACTCTGCAGAGGAGGAGCCCCCGTCCTCCTTCTCTTCCTCCTCCTGCCGCGATGGCCCGGGGGTGGGCTCCAAGGGGGGCCCCCGGCATGCGGGGCTTACCTCCGGGGTGGACTCCGGCTGCAGGGCCTGCTGGGGCTCGTCGGCCAAGGTATCAAGGATGGCCGGAGGGGAGAAGGTGTGCCGGGGACTCAGGATGTCCCTGAGCTCCCTGTAAAAGGGGCAAGTGACGGGGGCGGCCCCAGATTGGCCGGCCGCATCCTGGGCCCGGGCGTAACCCTGCCGCAGCTCCTTAACCTGACTCCTGACGTGGTCAGGAGTGCGGGCAGGGTGACCCCGGGCGGCCAGGCCCTCGGCCAGCCAAGCGAACGCATCCGCGTTCCGCCTCTTGCTCCCCATTACCTGGAGCACCTCCTCCTCGCTCCAGAGCCCCAGCAGGTCCCGCAGCTCGGCCTCCGTCCAGGAGGGGCCCCCCTGCCGCTTCCCAGCCTGGCTGCTCACCTGGTTGGCCTGGTTGCTCTGGCTCCCCTTGGGGGGAGTCCCCTGGGGGTGCTGGGGGGGCTGCCGGGCAGCCATCTCAGGTGCTGGCCCTGTTCTGGGTGGCTGAGGGACGTGCAGGCTGGCCGCATGTCTGGGCTGCCGCCTGCATGTTCCCTCAGCTTCCTGCACAGGAAGGGAGGGGGAGGGGACCTTTAAGGGGCCTCTCCACGCGGCCGCCATTGAGCTGAGGGGCTGCAGAGAGCGTCTCTCAACCCCTCAGCTGATGGCTGCCATGGAGGACCCCGCAATTTCGACGTTGCGGGACACGCAACGACTACACGGTCCCTACTTCGACTTTGAACGTCGAAGTAGGGCGCTATCCCCATCTCCTGATAAGGATAGCGGCTTCGACGTCTCGCCGCCTAACGTTGAAGTTAACTTCAAAATAGCGCCCGACACGTGTAGCCGTGACGGGAACTATTTCGAAGTTAGTGCCGCTACTTCGAAGTAGCGTGCATGTGTAGACACGGCTCTTGTGAAATCTGACGTTGTCTCTCTGTTCCATGTTTGATACCCTTCTTTTTATTTTCACACAGATAACATACATTTAAGACCCCCAAACAACAAGAATTAAACAAAACAAAATAAACCCCTTCACTTCGGTTGTGATTCATGAAAGTCCTTATTACGTGCTTAAAATTAAGTACATGCTTAAGTCTCACTGATGAAGTACTTTACTGAACCAGGATTGTAGGATGTGGGAAATTCACCATAATAGTCTGATAGTTAACAATTCCACATGCTATCTAAACCTTCCATCGCTTCCTAGGGCTCTCTAGAATATTCTTTAACACTACCTTTTTTCTTCCTGTTGAAAAGGGGGCTTTGAAATTCAGAGGGCCACTTTTTTAACTTTTTCTATTATGTGTCTGGCAGGATGAAGTTCATGGAAATGTCATATATTAGAAATGGCCATTGATTTTTTTTTCAGTGTTGATCTGTGCTGTGACCATTTAGAAATGTGAATGATGAAGGGAAATGCCTTTCAATGTAAGCTGATGAAAAGGAAATGAACAAAGGTATGATGCTTAAAGAGCTGTCAGGTGAAATTAATGAATGAACTCACACATTTTGCCTAAGGGCCTTGAGCACAGAATTTACTTCTTTGAAAATAAATGCCAGAAATCATTCTCTCTTTCCCAGATTCCTCCATATTTTCTCTGGGTCTCATTAACATCATAGAACTAGAATTTCAGTAGTGGCTAGAAGGAAATTCTATAAAGTATATAAAGACAGCTATTGCTGGGCACAAGTAAACTAGAATTTTGTAACAGTGGTTGGTTGGTCATGATGCTAGCTGGAAGGGCAGGAAGTTTCAATGATGTGGGAGCACGAGCACCTGGTGGCCGGGCCTCACTTGCAAGGCAGAATGACCATACACTCCATCTTGGAATGCTATCATACAATGGCGGGAAGGTCTGAAGTCAGGCCAGGAGAAAGAAATCAGAAAGTTGACAAGTAGTTGGAGAGTCCCCAAAGAGAACATCCTGACAAGCAGATAGTAAGCCCCCAAAGAGAACAGCTGGGGCTAGTAGCTGGAAGCCCCCCAAAGAGAACATCTTGGTTGTACAACATCAGAGGGTCCCAGGGGAGGTTCAGAAAAAGACCAAGGACAGAGGAAATCTTGTAACATGTTCTGACAGGCCGTGAGGATAGAAAGCCCAAATTAGGTAACAAATGCTTTAATTGGCCAGGTATCGAACCCCCAAGTAAGAAACAGTATAAAAGGTGATTTAGCAGGAATAAGGGTGTGGGCTCCTGGACACAAGGCGGAGGCTAGCAACTTCCAGTCCAGACAGCAGACCCCGGCCTGATCACCCGGACGTCACCACCATGAAAGGTCCCAACCAAGCCGTATCTCTGACTTGAAGGGCCGCTGTAATGTAGTTATTGGTGAGATGTGGGAGCATTGGATGTTATTGGTAAGTCACATGTAATTATATATAGTTATATGTAACCTAGTATTTAGCTTATGCCAAATAAATAACTATATATATATATATATATAACAAGTGTTAAGTAATTGTAGTTACGAATAAATGAATAAATCACTATTGGTAAATACGTCTAGCTGGGTCTGTATAGAGAATTATTGGGACTTAGAACAGCCACAGGGCATTGTGGTGTTCACAATCGGAGTGTTATTGTTCCTGGTACTCATAATACTGTGGAAACCTAGGTTTTAAAGTGAATACACTGAATCACATATTGCTGCTACACTATATCAGGCTGCTATAAAGGTGGGGTGGTTGGTCCTGGGCCACCCGACTCCCCCCACTGTATCACACCCCACGCGCACCCACGGGACCCGGAGTAGGTCGGCACATCGTCAAATGAGAACAAGGAAGTCAATTAAAGCTCTGTTGCCTGTAGGATGGTCTCCATGTGAGGCATGCCACGGAAACACTGCCTGTCGTTACAGGCAACTTCTGAGTAATGTAGAACTACCTAGGAGATGTAACCCACTAATTAAACTGATGTGAAAAATTAGAGAAGGCATGCACTGTGAAACAGGGTGACAGGAACAGCTTCAGCTCTAAGAGAAGACACAGCTGCTGTGGAGCAGATGGGGTAGTTAAGAACCACAAGCACACACTGATAACCTGGGCTGATTCCCCTAGCAGCTCTATCATGGCCATTGCTATCCTCTCAAGCAGGACTTTTTTAGTAGGGAAGGGTGCTATGTGGACCCTGAAGTAACGTCACAGGCCATGCAACTGGCTTTTAGAGCAAAAGGTGCAATTGCATTTCTTAACCTCCGTACGGATTCCTGGGCAAAAGAACTTTTGTAGGATTCCATCTAGTGTTTTGTGCACCCCTGAAATGTCTTTTCAACAAATGACTGTGGGGCAAGGGCTAATGCTACCTTTCTGTGTTTTCAAGGTACTAGAAACTGGTCTAGTTCTTGCTTTGGAGTCAGACTAATCTATATAATAGGTCCCTTTTTAACCACAAAATAAAATCCTGGACGTTTCATTTTCTCCACTAATATTTTGGCAAATAGGATGAGAGGCCTGTTCCTGTCCAAAAGTCTTATTGATCCCTTGTATGTGCCCAACTTTGTCACACATCCCACCCACCTTCACTCGGCTCAGCACTATGAGGTTGGAATATGTGAGCTGAGAAATTCCATGGTCCTGGACAGACCATAAGGATTGGCACATGTGATTCCTGCCCTTGGTTACACCTTGAAGTGGAAGGATTGTACAGGCTGAACCTCTCTAGGCTGTCATCCTTGGGACCTGACCAGTGCCAAATGAGAGAATTTGCCAGACTATGGGAGGTCAATATTGTCTAGCAGCATTACTCACGCTTCCACTGATTACTGGGTTCTAGAAGACATCTGGGGGTAAATTACAGCTAAACAACAGCACAAAACTCTGACAGCCAGGACTGGTAGCTGTAAACAAGCTTTATGAGACCATAGGAAACTTGGCCACACCCATGATAACTATAATCATGCCAGATTATGGATGTTGCTGGACGAGAAAATACTGGATTAGAGACGTTCAACATTTAGTGACAGAGACCATTTAGTGTTACTCTTGTATTTTTTCCTTTGGTCCAATGCATCCACTTCGGGGGACCATGGTCTGTAATTAGGGTGAACCTCTGTGTGAGCAGGTAATGTGGAGGATTTCCATGGCCCATTTTATCATAGCTACCGTAAAATACTTTTGTCCTCTGGGAAGGAGTTCTCTGCTGAGATACAAGACTGGTGATTCTTCCTTTCCAATTTAAGAGATTATGGCTCCCAGCTCTAGTTCAGAGGCATCTGTTTTGGAGCCTGACCTCCTTACAGTCTGGAGTTACGAGTGCTGAGTCCAGACGGCTGTCCTCAGGTCAACAGAAGCTTTGCTAGCTTCATCGGTCCAGTTTGCTACATCTGGCTTGGTGTTCCTCATCAAAGTGTTGGTGGCAAAGTGGAGAATGAATTGGAGACTAACCAGCTAGTATTAGCCCACTGTTGCCAGTAATGCTCTGACCTGTTTCTTCCTGATTGCTTGAGTCCAACGTTGTATTATGTTTGTTTTTCTGGGGTTTCACTATGACTATCCCTGTGATGTTCCATGATGTATTTGGCTTTCACTAGCCCAATTGCACATTTGCATGGGTTAGCAGTGACACTCACTTTCCTCATGGTTGCTAGTACTGTGTCCACCGTTTCCAGGTGGGTCCCCCAGTCCTGGTTGTGCATGACCACATCATCCAAGTAGGCAGCCGCATATCTGGTATGTAGATATAAGGGCTTATCAATAAGTTGTTGGAAGACTGCTGGTGCTCCATGCAACCCAAAGGGGAGGACCATGTGCTGGTACAGACCCTCTGGCATAGAAATGGCAGCCTTCTCTGCGGCCACGTCTGTCAGAGGCCTTTGACAATACCCTTTGTTGAGGTCAAAAGCAGACAATCTTTTTTTCCTGATTAACAGTTAGCTTGTCCAGTCAAGGTCTGGGTTAGCCTCAGACTAGAACATATACCATAAATTGGAATCTCACAGCAACCTCCCGTCAGGTATCAGAATAACTGGGCTGGACCACTGATTCTTGTAACTGACTCCCACCTCCTGCATCCTCTTAATGTCCGTACTGATCCCTTCTTTTTTGCTCTAAGGGATTTGGTATGGTTTAACCTTCAACTTTACCTCATCTTTTGGCAATTTGGGGCTTTCTTGGACTATTAGATCCAAAATCTGCATCACATGGTCAATGATTTGCATTCCTTGACTCGCTGTTCCTTAACCCTCCTTGGCAATGTCCAATATGCCGGTGAGTTGGCAACTATATAGCAACACAAAGGGGAAAACTCCCAGGGAATCCCTCTTATAGTAAACATCAGGTTGGGTAGCAAGGTATCTCAGTTCTTCTATTTTGATTCATTGCTTTCCATATCACACCCTTACAGCATTCTGTTAAAACTTTCAACCAGGCCATGAGTCCGTGAATGGTAAACTAAGGTTTATTGGGCTTACGCTTTAAGCCTTGCACACAGGTCCTTCACCAGTTTTGACACGGAGGTCCCTGGATCTTTCAAATTTTCTTGATGCTTCAACTCAAGAGAAAATTTGGATTTCACTTCCTTGCTGTCGTCTACCTAGAAACCCACGTGAGAGGAGGAATGCACTTCCATGAGAAGAAGGAAAATGAAGGAGAAATTACTTCTAACAGAAACTATGACTCTGTCTCTCCTGTGAGTTAAGCATTTTATTTACAGGATTCCCATGCGTGGGAGCAAATACCTATATACAGATCCTGTCTTTAACAGCATCCATCATAATATTTACACCTAATAAATATGACTAAAATGTTGCTTGTTTAAAAAGTAGACTATGACTTTGTGTTTGTAACTGTAGGCTAACACCTACATTAAGTCTCACTTTTGATTTCAGATGTGGTGTTAAAAAGTGCCGTACATAATAATGAAAACATAGTGATGCATAACTAGTTCATTGAATGTGTCTGCACTGCGTAAGTACTTGTAGAGGGCTCCTTTGGTCTTGCCCCAGTGTGCTTTGGGGTCAGTGTAAAACCAAGAATGGTTTCTCTGAGGACTCTGTCTTTGGCAGTTCCACAATCTTGGTCTGGAGTTTGGAGGGATTGTTGTGAGGATCTGGAAAACCCATAACAGATTTGAAAGTGTTTTAAGGAAAGCTCTGGTTTTGATTATGATCCTTGAGGACAAGCTGCTATAGGTCTGCTGACAGCAATTCCAGGCTGTGGGGAAGAACAGACAATGGGTCTCCCACGAGCACACAAGCTGCTCCCACGCAGTTGCAGTCCACCTGACATGTGGACAGTGCTGAACCTGTGCTGGCTGATGCCCAGCAAGCTGCTGGCTGCACTGCTGGGCATGCTCTTCTGGCATGGTCAGGGCTTCCACGTACCCACCCAGTAAGGCTGCCAACTGTCTCATCACACAAGCCCAAAGACCATTGCCATGCTACTGCCCCACTCTTTCCTTGAGGCCGAGCACTGGCCTGCCTCTTCTCCAAGGCCACACCCGCACACATTCTATCCCACTCCCTCCACCACTGTCTCCCCCACCTTCACGCACTTTCACCAGACTGGTGCAGGGGGTTGGGATGCAGGAGGATCTGAGAGGAAGTTTGGGTGTGGGTGTGAGGTTGAGCTCTGAGAGGGGATTTGGTTGTGGAAGGAGCTCTGGGCTGAGCCTGGGGTAGGGGGCTGGGTGCAGGAGATTGTGGCAGTGCTTGCCTAAGGCAGCTCCTGACGGTGACTGGCACAGCCCAATGGCAGCAGCTCCTGGGTGTATGTTGTGGGGGGGGCAGGGTACCACTATGCATCACAGCTTATCCTTGCAGCTCCCATGGGCCACAGTTTCCAGGCAACAGGAGCTGCAGAAACAGTGCTCAGTGCAGGGTGAGTGCATGGAGACTCCGCTTTTCTCCTTCCCTCCTGTCTCCTCACCTGGAGGGATGGGGCTGGCTGCTTCTAGTAACAGTTCAGACTGAGGGTGCCCTGGCATTTGTAAATTTCCCAGGCCTCTTTTGAGGTCCTCCGCCTGCTCAGTGGGCCTGAATTGCTGAGACAATATAGAATCTGCCTTGATAGAAGCTGTCTAAATTGTGAGTACTCTGTCAGCAAGACAAGCTTCTTGAGAGATATAGGAGTCAAGAATCAGCATCTCTCCTGTTGTTCAGGTTTTGAAAATAGCTGACTCTGCATCTTCTGAATACAGGGAGAGACATGAGCACCTCACAATGTGCTCTAAGATTCTACTTCCAATTTTAGAGAACTAACACTTTTTTTCCTTGTTTCTCGGAAAGCAGCCTCCTTACTCTAACTAAAATGAAGTTTCTCTCTGTTTCATAGAGCCAACTGGTTCTCTGAAACAAGTGGGAACACAGGGTTGTGATGTCAGTGATGACTTTTACTACATCTTTAAAAAAAAACGGCACCCAATCTCCTTAAAGAGTCTAATGGCACTGGGGTAAATAAGCAGCTGTCCCCTCTGTTTCCTGAAGTTATGGTAAGTCATCCTCCAAAGGAAGATGACCCCTTGCTGTGATGAAGCAATACATCTTACAGCAGAGATGTGTGCTTCCAAAAGAAGTTGTTCTCCATCTCTTCAAGGATGGTGGTGGAGACACAACACATAAAAATGAACAACTCCTTTGCAGGGTGCCTTGCATATTCCTTCACATAATGCCTTCTCCTGAACTGCAAAACTCCCACGCAGCTGCCAACCTCCAACATGCTGCAAAAAGCCTTTTTTCATTGCTGCACTAGAGGCATTTGTGAGTTATGCTCACAGAATTGGCATGTTGTGCTCCTCCTTCTGTGACTGTCTCTGTTTTTGTTCCTTATGGGAGCACCTATCCTGAGGCGGTTGCAGTGACTCTCATTTACATAGCCAGATCACCTCTTTCAGCAATCCCACAGCCACGCTGTCTTTTTATATCTGTTGCTTTATCATCACCCATTTTCTATATTGCAAATGAGAACCATTAAGGAGAGTGAACTTTGTCAACCGGTCTCAGAATCTGAAACTGCTTCCATAGATGTGTGCTGAAGACTGGATTACATGAAGAGCTAGAAAGAGACACAGTTTACTTTGCCCTATTATGGCCTGACTTTGGCTACAGCTGCCGTCTGAGAATGTATCTGAGCTCCTTCCAACAGTGCATTAAGCAACGTGACTAACATCTAACAGGTGTGGTTAATCCCAGCTGTTCTCTCCCCAGAGGGAAAACTCTCTGTGGTTGCATCTAGTTACTTTTGAATCTACACGCCCATGCCCCGATTTCCCCACACTTCCAGCCCAGCACCGATGAGGACCCCGAATGTAGGGGGCAGGGGTAGGAGCTCACACAGGCAATGGGGATCCTGTCCCTCGACCCCTGTCGAGGCTCAAGGCTCCCCCACTCCAACCCTCGGCCTTCTTGGGGCATTGGTGTCCGCTGACTGTGGCCCAGGCCCTCCTGTAATAGTTTCCCCCACCCCCAAGTTCATAAGTCCCCTCGTCCCCCAGTTCATAGTTTTTAAGGTTACAGAGATGAACAGATGGTTGGTATATGCTCAACAAAAGCTTTATTTGTGCATACTCCGGTGTCCCCTATATATTTGTAGAGGTGGTGGTGTAAGATGTGTGTGCAAGGGAGTCGTGGTGGGAGGGGTATGTGCGTGCGGGTGAGGTGTGTGTGTGCGTGCAGCAGGAAGTCATTGTAGCTCCTGGGTGAAAACCTCACACAGGGCCTCACTTACCTGCACCCCATCCCGCTGGGCCTAGTGGCATACAGTGGCTGGTGGCTGCTCATAGCCATACCTGGCCTTGGCAACCCATCCCTGCACAAAGGGCTCATGCTTTGCTTCCACGAGGTTGTGCAGGGTGCAGCATGCCTCAACCACTGGCAGCATGTTGGGGAGGCCCAACTCCAGCTTCATTAGGAGGCAGCAGAAGCACCCTTTAAGGTGGCTGAATGCCCGCTCAACTGTATTCCAGGCCCAGTTCAGCCACTTGTTAAAAAACGTCCTGGGTAGGCTGGGTGTGTCTCATATACAGGCTCATGAGCCAGGCCTGCAGGGCGTAGACCTCATCATCCACAAGGCAGGGTGGCATTGTGATGTCCCTGCCAGGGAGTTCCCACCAGGGAATGTGGTCCCCTCCCCAATCCGGCAGCCCAGCCCAGAGTTCTGGAACACCCTGGTGTTGTGGGTGCGGCTGGACTAGCCCATGCATACGCCCATGAACCTGCCTTTGGCGTCGATGAGCTCCTGCAGCACCACGGAGTGTTAGCCCTTGTGGTTTATGTAGGCGCCGCCACTGTGCTTCAGGGCCTGGATGTCGATGTTGGTGCCATGCAGTGCCCTGAACCAGCTGGAGAAGCCCAATTTGTCAAACCCCCTGAGGGTGTCATTGAGGTCCCCAGCATGGATTAGTTGCCGGAGGAGGACCTTACTGATGGCCTGGACAACCTGCAGGGCAGGAGGGGACAACACACTCATGAGTGTGGATTGGGGAACAACATGCCCACCTGTCCCCATCCCTGCTGCCTTGTCCCCGCCCCCATCCCCATCCCCTACTGGGCATTCCTCCCTAGGATATCTTCTCCCTGACCTCTGCATTCTCACCTGTCCCCATCCCCTTTCCTATAGTTGCTGCTCCCCCCGCTTCCTGACAGTGCCCCTTGTTGGGCCCCACCAACTCCTCCTGCCCCCCCCATGTGACCTGAGCATGCCTTACCTCCTTAAGGACAGCTCCAATAATGGCCCTGCCCACCCCAAACTGGTGGCTGACAGATTGGTGGCTGTCCGAGGTGGCCAGTTTCCACCCTTTTCTGCAGGGGGAGCGCTGGTCTCATGCATGGTGCTGGAGGGCTGGCACGAGTCAGTGGCACAGCTCCAGGAATGTCCCCTTGGTTATGCTGAAGTTCTGCAGCCACTGGCCATCGCCCCAGTCCTCCAGCACCTGCTGGTCCCACCAGTCCATGTTTGTGGGGTAGCCCCACATGTGGCAGATGGCCCGGGAGACTGGCAAAAGTATCAGACCCTGAGGACAGCCTCCAGGAGGGTGGCTACAAGGGTGGCCACCCAAAGCTGCTGCAGAACCACAGCCAGCACCACGGCCAGCGTGCTGGCCACACAGCCCTGATGGGTGGGGCGGGGAGAGCTGCACAGGGTCCATGGTGTGCCCTGCGGTGCCTCCCTGCACGATCTCTGTGTACTTGCCTCAGGATAGCTAGCTGGCCCTCAGCATATGCAGGCTGAGGGTCTTGAGGAGGGGACCTTTAAAGGAACGGCTGGCAACAGCCCCAGAAGGGCTTGTCTGCCATGCGACTCTGCCTATAATGTTTCCTGGCCCAGTACTTTCAAAAGGGCACTCTGGGACGTGTGGACATTCTCTTTCGGAAGAGCAGTTGGGCCTTTCAAAAGGGCAGGTTGAACCTTCAATCCCTGTTTGGCTGTGTGGATGCTCCTTTTCAAAAGGCCATCTTTCTAAGTGTATTTTCGAAAGCCAGCCTTTCGAAACCACATTGTAGTGTAGCCATAGCCTGTGTGTGTTTGCAGTGCATTGTTGCTTCTGGTAAGGTTTTGATGAGGGACATTTTATTGACTTTGCATATTGTTTGTTTGCGAGAGAAGGAAGGTTGAAGTGTGCCTTACACTTGGGGAAGGGAGTGTTATGGTTTTACAGGCCCGATGGGGGAAACAGTGCAATGGCCCTGGGGCTCAGCATTTCAAGAGGGACCTGAATTACAGCCACTGCCACTGCTATTCAGCAGCAGCATTTATTTGAAAATATATATATATATTTGAAAAAAATGCATACTTGTTTTAAAAAAGTGTGCAAATCTTTTCTTCTTTTCCCATATACGTTAGAGTTGGAAAAGATGTGTTAGCTCACAGATTCTCAACCTTGGGATTCTGCACTTCTGCGAGGGGATTGCAAATAGATTTTAAGGAATCACAACCATCCTTTTTTTAAGCAGCCAGGACTGGAGGGGTCTCTTAGGCCACTGAGTTGACCCCAATGGTATCGCAGGTATATAATCTTATTAAAAATGTTTAAAGCTCCTGCTATCTCTTAAAACTAGTAAATGGTTTGCTTTATTATTCCTAGAGGGAGGAATAATAAAGCAAACCATTTAACTAGTTTTAAGATGCTTAGAATTAAAGATGCTTAGATAAATTTACTCATGGCTCATTTATACCAATTTGTTCCTTTCTTTTATGATTAGAGGGAAAAGGCCCTGAAATGCATGAGGAAAAAAAAAACTGAACCTTTTTTTTGGTTATGCCATGGACCAAAGCTTGATTCCCAAGACGTGTATTGTATTCCACTATTGGCACAGAAATTACTATGCTTTCCAGGGGCTTATCGAATTTTAGTAATATATTTCTTCCCCAAAAGAACTTTCATGGATTCCTGAAGCCAAAAAGGACCCTATTACGACCCTCAGTATCACACAGGTCATAAAATTTCACCTAGTGATCCACTTTCTAATACTCTGTCAGAGTGCATCAATCTTAGGTAGAGTTTATTTCTTTATTGACTGGTAAATCTCTTCTGCTTTAGCCTGTGCATTTGAAAGGGCTCTCACCCTGACCTACCATTTAAATCAATTTTGATAAAATTGGATCAGTCTGTCCAAAGTAATTACCTCTTTCCATTTTGAAGGATGACAGCTTGCTTTTATTCTTTGCTTTTAAGAGCTCTGCCAATACCAGCCCTGTGCTTACTTGATTTACTTCGTAAAGTTTGGGTTCTGAAATCAGAGGAAATGACATCCTATTGGATTAGTTACGTAGATTCCATGCTCCAAAATGTGCAAAGCTGGCAAATGAGCCAAAAGTCAATCTCAGGGGTTGATTTCTGCTTAGCCAATGAGAGGGTCTTATGGTTCCATTAAGATAAAGTGGGTAGATAGCAAAACTGCTCTCTGCCCAGTCCTTGCTGCTGAGCAATAAGATGTATAGGATATTCAGACAGTCAATGGATTTTTTTTAAACTATAGGAGATACAAACCTTTGTCCCACTTGTCCACTGAATCTAACCTCCTGCTTATATTCTGTCATGTTAGGGGCTGCTATCATCTTTTGAATGATGTGAGAGCAAAGGTGGCTGGTGCCTTTTTGCCCATCATATGCCAGTGATTTCTTGTGGCTGTAGGAATGTCCAGTAGAGTTCGCTACAACTAGCACCCCCTGTCTCTTGGTGCTTTTACCCACAAAAGAATGCCCTCCTCACACAGATGTCCCATTCCCTCAATGCCTGTCGCATTACCCCTTTATGAAGATCACAGAGCAGCACTTCGCAATCATATTGTGGGTTCCTGGGATCTGTAGGGTATTCACTCCTTCACTGTACTTCAGGCAAATGACTGGTTCCTGATGTGGCATGAAAGAAGTTGCTTATTTCTTTCCTGCCATATTTCTTTGCACCCAGCCTAAGCTAGCATAGTGTGAAAGGAGGGAAGGTTTGTCCGTACAACTCTCTTAGCATTTGCTCTTCTGAGGTCATACGTTTCCTGGGCTTGTAGGTTCTCCCTATTACCCAGTGGTCAGCAGATAGGTATGTCATGGCTTCCTGCTGCATTTGAGGCCCCTGCATAAGGTGGAAGTGATAGAGCATTTGTAACAAGTGTTCTGAGTGGTGACTAGGTGGTATGGCCTCCTGGGACAGTTGATTTTTGAAATTCCTGTCTCATGAATTTCAGCTATAGCCAGAGCCCCATATTTACAAAACTTGAGCACTGCTCACCTTGGCTGCATCTACACGGGCAGCTTCTGTTGACAGAGCAGCCCTTTTGTCAACAAACTTCACTGAGCATCTAAACGGCTAAAGGGCTGGTGTTGAGAGTTTGTTGACAAAACTCAGCCGTTCAGTCGGGAGAGTGCTTTTTTGTTGACAGAGTGCCCATGTAGACACTTTTGTCGACAGAGAGAGCTTCCGGTTTCCAGGGCAACCCTGTTTGCAGAGCTTCCGGTCAGTCATTCAGTTGAGAGAGGGCAGGGCAACCTGGCTGCTCTCTGTTGATAGCACAGATTGCTCTTTCGATCTACTTTTATGTGTAGACGTGATCTGTTGACAGAGGTACTGCTGAGGTTTCTCTGTTGACAGTGGCTTCCTGTGTAGATGTAGCACTTAACGTTTTGAAATTTCACTAGTGTCCCAAGCTACCCAAATAGGACACTAAAATTCCCTACTGTGCACGGAAATCTTCCTCTTTGAAAATTCCCCAGTATATTTGTCACTCACTTTTTAACATTACATAGGCACCTTTATACATGGTATGTTAAATGCTGCTTAATGAACATACCTCCTATTCAAACTTAGAAAACACATTACAACGGTATGTAAATATGTAACAGACTTCCTCAAACACTGGCCCTTAATATTTCAAGAGTGATGTAGAACTTTAAATAGATTCTCTTGCAGCTAAACTTTCAATTAATTCCTTTCTTCATGCATTAGAAAAGAGGTTTGGGCTACATCTTCAAACTCCTGATGATTGCATCATATAAAATCTAATTTTAAAATAACTCACTTATTCCATATTTTCTCTTAGCAGGAGAAAATTACTTCATTTTAGCCAATCACAGAAGAAAGAATTTTATTGGCATGATTATGTTTTGGCAAATTGTTTCTTAAGCTTAAAACTCATTTTCCAGGAAGCCTTGAAACTGTTTCTGCTTGCTGCACCAGAGCACCAAGCCTGTAATCACCAGCGATTTGCATAACATTATTAATGAATAATATACATATTTTATGACTCCCATTCTCCTAACATATTCAAGCAAAACAAAACAAATCCCCAGAATTTCCCTGCTTAAGAAAAATACAGATATTGAGCCAATGTGAAACATTTTAATAATAGCTAGACTTGAGGAGCAAATTAGATCCTCCAAACAAAAAGCCAACAGAAAGATTTGAAACTTGTTAGCAAGGAAGGTTCTGTCTGGATGCTTGTGATTAAAATCTAAATGGGGACTCAGGGGGCCCATCTTCACTACAACCATCTTTCAGAAGCCCTTACAGAAGAGATCTTCTGGATAAGTCTTCTTTAGGAAGATCACATCCACACATAATAAGCAGATCTATCTTTTGATCCACTTTTTCAAAGAGTGTGGCCACACAGTCACAGGCTCTCATTTAAAAAAACGGGCCAGGAAATGCTGCACAGCAGGACAGGAGCACCCCTTAACACACTGACCTGCAGGTGGTGATGGTGATCAGCCAGGTGCTGCTCTGGTGGCTCATGTGTGTTGGGGACCTGGACTTGGTTGTCACAGGCTTCACTGACCTCGGCTTCCCCCTCTGCTTTGGTATGATTAGTGGCACCCACATCACTGTCTGAGCCCCAGACCATAGCACTGTCCAATATTTGAACCACAGGGGCCATCATTCAGTGGTGCAGCAGGCCCTGGTGAACCATATGGGCTGGTTCATGGACATTCACAAGGGCCAGTCGGGCCGGGCCCATGACGTGCAGGTCTTTCACAATTCCAGATGCTGCCAGAGGATGGAGATGGCAACCTACATCCCCCAGCAGGAGCTCACACTCTGGGATGTCACCATGTCCCTGTGTATGGTTGGCAACCCAACCTACCCCCTGCAATACTGGCTCATTTACCCATATACAGGCCACCCCAGCCCCTCCCAGGAGCTGTTCAACAGCTGTCTTTCCCAGGCATGCTACCCCGTAGGGTGTGCCTTTGGGCACAGGAAGGCAAGATTTGGGTACCTCCTCACACACCTGGATGTTGGGCTACAGAACATCCTCCAGGTCATCACAGGGAGGTAGGGGCATGGTGGGGGACAGTGGGCTCAGCCTCGGGGAGATATCTTCTGACAGTGACTTCTGTCTACAGATCACTTTAGTCTGGGCCAAGCCAGAGAGTTATGTAAAGGGAGAGGAATGAGGAAAAGATGTAGGACTCCTCTTAGGCACCCCTTAAACCTTTGTGGCAATACAGTGAACCTCAGGGTGTTCCTGTCCAAAACTGCATGGGTCAATGCTACTTCAGCAATACTTCCTTGCAAACTTGGAAATATTCAGTGTTATAGAAGTGTTATAGCTGCTTTCTAGTTTCGTCCATGCCACAAGCTCTCTTGAAAATATGAAGCTACAACTTCTCAGATTAGAGCACTCATGTTTGAAACGTATCAGGAATAACTACAGTGTTGAACTGTAATGAGTGCACTTAGAAACAATGAATGGGCCAGAATCCAGGAGCCAAATACACTTGTGGCTTAGATCTATGTTAACCCCAAATGCAAGCCAAGTCTTTTTGCTGAACTTTAGGCACTGTGTACTACTGGGTGCACTGGCAGCACTCTTTCTTTTGGAAGACTGTGGTTTTGAATTGAATATTATTAGATTATGCAGAAATGGGAACTTAATGAGTTTCTGTTTCTGCCTTTGCTGATCAGACACATTTTTAGGGCTGGACATGAGACTCCGTCCTAATATAGGGATTTTAAAAATTAAATATCTCACTAGAAAATAAAAAGGAATGACCTTTCACATGGGCTATTGATTCTTCCCTTGTAACAGAGCATGTAGACACCACAGGGAGGGAACTCCCGCCAGCAGCCTTTTGCCAAGGCTCTTTCAGAAGTCTAAAGTGGCTCAGGCCACTCCAGCTTTTGAGGCCCCTAGACATAATAAAAATAAAAAATGATGACACATGAAAAGAAAATAAGGTGCTGAGAAGAGTGAGACATAATTTGAATGTTTTTATTTAACAAATTAAATGCACTAATTGATCGATGCGCATAAAAACAAGTCATGAAACTCATCAGTTGCCAAACAATTAAGAAGTATCTAAATCTGAAGCCCCCTTTGACCAAAGGCAAATGGTCCTCCTGACCCCACTCTGATTGGTCCTGCCTTCGCCCCAACCTTAAAGAGAGTTCAGTGAACTCCCAGGGTAAGCCAGACAGACTATCCCTGACACAGAAGTTGAGCCAGGGAGATTTCTTGAAATCTACTATGCAGGTGCTATATTGTGGGCAGCACTCTGGTCTTTGGTCCACTTTAAGAGCCCTGAGTTGGAGTTTGTGATTTTTCCTTTTGATCCCCTGTCTGAGAGACCTAAGAAGGCCCCCATATGATCGGACCCCCTTACAAGGAGTAGGGAACTATGGCCTTGAGCTGGATTCATCTAGTGTCAGTAACGGAGTGCAGTCAGATTCTCCCACTAGCCAGAGGAAGAACTGCTGGGAACTCTGTTATGCGCCTCCGAACAACTCCACTCAGACAAACTTCTGAGTGGTCCTTTCCTTCCTACAACATAGTGTTTCTCCGTTCCAGCATGAAATTTTGTACCCATTTGCCATTCCTGCCACTGCTGCTTTTCAGACTTTCCAATGCACACTCCATCTGCAACCAACTTTGGGGTTGCATGCAAAAGACCCAGCAAATGTCACACTGTGATGACTTCTGATCACCGCTCTGTTTTGACTTTGTCATTTGGAAAGTTTTGGCTCACTGTTCTGACTATGGGTGCTCTGTCTATAATAAACAACATGAATGTAAATTGGTTTTATTGTCTTATCCTTTTCATATTATTTTTGCAAGTAAATTTGAATGGCCTTACTCAATGACCTGCATGTAATAAAATATAATACGCATCAGCAGAATAAAAGTGTTAAATGTTTTATATAATTTTGTTCTTTAAAGTAAGTGGCCAGTAATCAAATCTACCTCCTGTTATGTGGAAAAAAAGCTGCATTTATGTGACTTTCCCATTTAAATGACCCAAGTCAGTTATTCTTCTCTATGAGTTAGCACATTAAACTTGAATAAAGTCAGAGGAACTTGAAAAATAAGTTCTTTGTATAGTTTCTTACTTTTTCATGGGTAGTTTGTAGTGGTGACCCCTTGCCATGCAACACTTTGCTGCCTTGCTGTTTCCATCATTGGCATTTCATGACATTCAGACTTTCAGATACAGTTATTATCCGTAATAAGATTTCAAATTGAATTCTTTGTTTGTATAGAGATCACTGTTGTGTACTGTGGCCTCGATTCTTTCTTTATAACCTCTATTTTGGAGGTGAGGCAAAAAAAAAAGAAGAACACATTTAGGAGGACATAAGGCTTTCTGTTTCTTTTCCCTTATGCCCATGCCTGTATCTCTTTCGCCTTCAAAATATAATACAATGTATATTGCCTATTGTCATCATACACATCAGCTGAGCATTCATGCTTTATGTAAGTCTGTATTCACTGCTTCACAGTTTAAAGGGCTTCACAGTTTAAAAGGCTATCATTTGCTTCAGAGTTGAAATGGCATGTCATCTGCTTGGTGGGTAAGAGTATTTAGGGCATGTCTACACTACAGACTTAAACCAAACCATGATAGTCAATTTAGAGCCACCACAAGAAAGTGCTGTGGTGGCTGATGGCCCTGCTGCCCTTCTTCTTTCCAGGGGGTGCATCCTCACCAGGTGTGCTTCCATTGACTGAAGATAGGCAGTGTGGGAGGCTGAGAGCCAAGGCTCTCAGGTATATGCAGCACCCAGCTGGAGCCCAGATGCCCTCCTGGGTTTTCAGATCTCCACTGGGAACGTCTACTCTGAGGGTTTGTTTGTTTGGGGTTTTTTTTGTCAAATGCTATTTTGCTGTCAAAATCCGTGGACCATTCAGATTCCCAAAGCGTTGTGTTGACAGTAAGGCCAAAGAACACAGCACTTTTGTTGACAGCTGTGTCCCGTTCCCTCAGGAGGCAGAACTCCTCTGTCAACAGAAAGCTGGTCTGGACGTTCCAGGGGGACCCTCTGTTGACAGACAGGGCTTCCGGGACTCCATGCACCCCTGTCTGCTGTGCTTCCAGTTGGCCATTTTGCCAATAGAGTGGCTGGGCAGTCCAGCCACTCTGTCAACACAGCAGATTGTTCTTGCAATCCGCTTGGCAGTTAGCCTGCAATCTGTGAACTGAAGTTTATCAGAAGATATCTTCCGGCAAAATATTCCGTCAACAAACCCCTGTAATCTAGACATAGCCTGGGAGTGGGGGCCAGAAGCCAAGGCCTCTCACCTCCTCACGCAGGAGCCTCCTGGAATTAGCTTAGCTGGGAGTGAGGAGCTGAGGTAAGCCAGGGTCTAGCTGTCTGGCTTTCTTGTCAGTTTCACAGACCCATCATGGGGAAAAGTCAGCCAGTAGCCATTGTAAGTAATGCAGTGCCTAGGGAGACCACACAGCACTTGAACTGCACTGACATAATCCCTACACCTCTTGTAGAAGTGGAGTAATGTTGCTGTATTAGGGCATTTACTTCAGTGGGAGCAGTGTGCACTGCCTTACAGTGATCATACTATGTCGTGTAGATCCGACTTTAGAGGATTAAGGGAAAGGATCTTTCTTCTCATTATATTTCATTAAAGTATGGCTATAAAAATGGGCTTTTCAGGAGCAAATGCTTTATTTCCAGAGGAAGAGAAGTGGTAAAATCTGGTGTGATGGGATAATTAGACTTTCGGACCCTATCAGTGCATGAACGGTGACCCTCTGTGGCTTCAATAGAGCTGTTTGTGGCTTGCAGCTGTATGAGATTAGAAAAAAGCTCTACACCTTCATGTTAAATCTCAACATATGCAAAGAGATCATGTGAAAATTAGACTGTATTAAATGTCATGTCTTCTGAAAAAGATACAAATATTGTTTGTGACACATCAAGTCAAACACCATCATCTTGTTTTGCAACTCTTTTTGCATATACTGTTTGTAACTCTGTACATAGTCTTTGGGGTTGAGGCAGCAGGCTGAGAATCTTAAAATGTGGCTTCAGTTCCTGACTCTATTTACTTTCTATGTGACCTTGAACAAGGCATTCAGTTTGTCTCTGCCTCAGTCTATGAAATAAACGTAGCATCTTGTCTATTTCGACAATAAGATCTTTCACAGCATCTGTCCCTTACTTTCGATAGGTACAGTACCTAGCACAATGGGCCCCATCTTTGTGGGCACTTATAGAAGTGACTATGAGTTAAATGACAGATAGAAAAGTAAGTTCTTGCATTCCTAAGAGGCTGGTACATTGACTGTGGAAAGTGCTTCATAATGTATTTATTGTGTGACACTAATGTCTGACTTTCATCTGGCGTGAGAGGAATTTGTCTCTCATACAAAGGAAAACACAGATGTTCAGATAAGAGATACAGGAGGGTGGTGGTGTAGGGAGAGAAGGAAAATGGACATCATGGATGTGATCCTGCAACAACTTATGTACTTGCGTAACCTGAAGTCAGTTCATTAGGTAGCCTCAGTACATAAACTTAACCAAGTGAGTAAATTTTTTCAGGTTTGAGGCTTATTTTTAAGAGTTTTGCCTACCCATAGTTTATTTTTATGTGCAGTTTAAAATCT
The DNA here is from genome assembly GCF_033958435.1 of Carettochelys insculpta. Taxonomy (NCBI): domain Eukaryota; kingdom Metazoa; phylum Chordata; order Testudines; family Carettochelyidae; genus Carettochelys; species Carettochelys insculpta. The sequence goes on from NC_134139.1 coordinate 98,479,279, forward strand.
ATAGGGACCTGATACAATGGAAAATGAGGGAAAATAAGAAATTGCTAAGCTATGGAAGGGATATCTCATACCTAACTGGCATGAAGTCTCTTAATCTTTCTTTCTGTGGGCGAACATTACTCACTTCTGAGGAAAAAAAAAAAACAAGCAGTCCTGTAGCACCTTAAAGACTAACAAATTTAAACGTGCTACAGACTGCTTGTTTCTTGTGAAGTTACTAACACAGCTACCTGTCTAAGTCTGTTTCGAGAGTAGCTGCTTGCCATATGAGTTTGATATGCATCAGAAAATACTTCTGTGATTATATTTGATCTCTCAGCATGCCATGCAACATAATATCATAACATGGCTGAATTGGATTTCTGTCATTTTCAAATATTAGTAGGCATTAGCAGCCCAAGGAAACATCTTTAAAGATGGAATTCAGAATGTTCTAATATTCTGCCTAGGCCAAGCAGGCTACTACAATTAATATTTTGCATTATAAGAACAGAACTCATTTAAATTGTATATACTGCTTCCTCCCAGTGAAGAGCTTCTATAACTTCACCTGAATGCATTCAGTAAACTCTTGTATGCACACTTCCAATATGCTGTGCTGAATATATTCATAGAAAAAGTGATTATATATAGTCTCCAAGCTCTCACAACATCATCCTGAGCTGGATTCCCAAGGGATATCTTTTAGAATTAAAAGAGATTCTGCCAAAAGAGTACATGGGGCATAATCTTCCTAACTAAAACTGAGTAGGCAAACGTGTCTGGGCACTCATGGGCTAGCTAATAGCTTCTCCGTCTCCCAGTTGAAGCACTAGCCCTGGAACTTAAAGGGGAGAAGCTCAACTGCTTTGGATACTAAACAATTCCTCAGCATTTCCTTTTGGTCATACCGAGCAAAATTGGACCAGGCCCTCAGCCGATGTAAGTCAGCACTGATGCTGAGGAAGCTGTGCTGAATTCCAGAAGCTGAGGGTCTGACCCTTTCTGTTCATTTGTTTCTCTGCCAAACCCTCTTCCAACAATGTCATAGACCACTTGTTTCTTCAAGGCAGAAAGAAGATGAGAATGCTAGAGTAGCCGGTATAGCCTATTTAATGTCGGACTCTTAGGTGATGGCCTCTTCATAAGTAATTGAACCTTTTCTGAAATGTGCTTTGTAGGGGCATTAATGTTATAGACACCTTTTCGTAGGCAATGCTTTTGAATTTGATAGCATGTTCCCGCTAAGAATTTTGAAATTAATTACAAATATTAGTAAATTAGTAAATCCTCCCATGAGGTAGGTAAACTGTATCATCCCAAATTTGCTTACGGCTACACGGAGGCACAGAACACCAAATGGCTTGCCCATGACAAATGGCAGTGAGCAGTGGAGTGACCCAGACGGGCAATAGCAGTGGAGCGGCCCGGACTGCTGCGTGAGTTTCTCCACTTCCTGGGCTCCTGCCACTGTGGTCACTAGGGATCTGAGGCCTGCTGCCACTCTGCACCAGTGCTCCCCTCTAATCCCTTAGGCCACCCTGCAGACTCCCATCAATATGAAGGACCATCCCATCAATAGGACAATTGGGTTGGTCACCATTGGTCCACCACCCCCAAAGTATGAGGCCCCAGGCAGGTGCCTCAAGCCATCTTTGGATGGGATGGCTCTGACAATGGGAGCATATCTGAGGGCAGAATCTTACCCATATTTATCATACATACAATAGTTTTATAGGTATAATGTTAAACTGTAAAAATAATTAGACACTGGATTGCTTGTGCTGAGGGTTCACATTGTCTGGTACCAAGGGATGGAATAACAACCATATTACCTTGTAATATTAACAACAGTGAAGAAATTCCTGCTAGGAGCCTTTGTAGTATCTCTCCACACAAACACAGCTTCAAGTCACCCTCAAAAAAGATACTTTGGCATTAGAAAAGGTTCAGAAAAGGGCAACTAAAATGCTTAGGGCCTTGGAACAGGTCTGCTATAAGGAGAGGTTAAAGAGACTGGGACTTTTGAATTTAGAAAAGAGGAGACTGAGGAGAGAGATGATAGAGCTATATAAAATCATGAGCTGTGTGGAGAGGGTGAATAAAGAAAAATTATGTACTTATTCCCATAATATAAGAACTAGAGGACACCAAAAGAAATTAATGGGTAGTGGATTTAAAACTAACAAAAGAAAGTTCTTTTTTACACAGTGCACCATCAACCTGTGGAACTCCTTGCCAGAGGAGGCTGTGAATGCTAGGACTATAAAAGAGTTCAAAGAAGAGCTAGATAAATTCATGTAGGTTAGGTTCATAAAAGGCTATTAGCCAGGGGTAGGAATGGTGTCCCTGGCCTCCGTCAGAGGCTGGAGATGGATGGCAGGTGACAAATCGCTTGATCCTTGTCTTTGGTCCACCCCCTCTGAGGCACCTGGCACTGGCCACTATTGGCAAATGGGATGCTGGGCTAGATGGACCTTTGGTCTGACTCAGTAATGGTTATTCTTATGTTCTTATGTTCTTTAATATTTCTTCTTCTAAGTATTGTAATTGGCTGGTATTTATTTTGAGAAATGATTTTGTTCTGAAGTGTTTCCCAAGTACTTTTTTACCACACTCAGCTATGTTCCCAATCCTTTCAGTAGTCAGAAAATGTCAGATGTATAAGAAGAAATCATTTAATGATATTAAATTCACTTTATAGAGCTTCAAGGAGTTGTAAAATGGTTTTTAGATATATAAAAATTCTGCATTCTATCTAGGCCATTCTTAAGGAAGTAAATCAGTTTACATATGTTAGTTGGTATCATAAGTCTAATGCTGTTTTGTTTGTTTCTAAGGCCATGTCTACACTACCAAATTTTGTTAACAAAAATTGCCTTTTGATGAAAAAACAGTGAGAATACACATTGCAATGTGACTTTGGCTGGGAAAAATGCCCAGTTTTGGGGGAAAAAAACTAAGCAGCATGATTACATGGCATACCACACTTCCCTAGCTGTCTGTGGTTCCCTTCTGTGTGTGGAAATGAAATCCTTGCTGACTTAACTTCTTTACACCTTTCTGGAATGCAGTGCTATTGGAATAATTCATGCCTAGTCAATCTACTTGTAAACTCAATTAAAAAAAAAAAGCAGACTTGTAGCACTTTAAAAACTAACAATATAATTTATTAAGTGAAGAGCTTTCGTGGGACAGACCCACTTCTTCAGACCTGAAAAACATTGTTAAATGATAACTGAGGTGAAGAGAATTTAACCAAAAGATAGAAAAAATGAAATAAAAACAGATAAATTAGCTACAGAGGACAGAAGGAGGGCAGGGTAAGGGGAAAGAAAAAAGTTTCTGCAAGTGTCTATTAAGTTAAATGGGCTGCCTGGGATCACTATGAATATCAAAGGTGCGGAAACTGTCCTTGTAATGAATAAGGTAGATATCTTCGTGGAGCCCGAGGTGAAAAGTATCAGACTTGAGAATGAATTACAATTTAGATGTCTCCCTTTATAATCTGGTGTTAGAGTCCCTTTGTTTTAGAGTACAAACTTTCAGGTTTTAGATGCTATGACCTGCTAGATTGAAATGCTCACTGAAAGGTTTACATGTATTCAGATTCCTAATGTCTGATTTGTGTCCATTCATTCTTTGGCAAAGTGGTTGTCCAGTTCATCCAATCTACATAGCAGAGGGACATGGCTGGCACATTGTGGAATCAATTGATGAGAAGAGGGTACAAGTTCATAACATGTTACCATAACCTTTATCAATAAGTGCTCATAGAAATGGAATGAAAAGGAGACAGGCTGAATTAGCACAAATAAAAAGCGTAACTTATAGGGGCTATCAAGCAATTACTAAAATTAAACCAATGCCATTTGCAAAAAAAGCAATGTGAATGTCTGTTCTCATTTTCAGGCGACGTGAAAAAAGAAGCAGGAAGATCTGCAAATGTAAACAAACTTGTTTCTCCTTGCAATTGGGTGAACAAGAAGTAGAACTAAGTGGATGTGTAGGCTGTAAAGTTTTACATTGTTTTGTTTTTGAGTGCAGTTGTGTAACAAATCTACATTTGTAAGCTGTGTTTTTGTGAGAAAGAGATTGCCCTACAGTACTTCCATGAGGTGAATTGAAAAATATGATTTCTTCTGCTTATCATTTCTACAGTGCAAATATTTGCAAAAAATACAGAGTGAGCATTGTACTCTGTGTAGTAATTGAAATCAATATATTGGAAAATGTAGAAAAACATGCACAATACAGTAAAATTCCTTTAATGTGGCCCATTCGGGACCAGATAGGTGCCAGATTACCAAATTTTCCAGGCTATTGGACATCACCATTACCCCCACACCCTAGTTCAAACCCCCCCGCATCATCACGGTTCACCACCCCTGTACTCAGCTGTGGCTCACCACCCCTGTGCACCCCCAGCTCCTTCACCCCACGCTCCTGCAGCTTCTTCACCACCTCACACGTCTCAGCTTCACCTCCCCCATGCCCAGATACAGCTCACCACCCCCGTGTGTCCCCAGCTTCTTCACCACTCCACGCTACTCCTGCTTCACTGCCCCCATGCGTCCCAGCTCCAACCCTCGCACTTCCCGGCTCGAAACCCCGCATGCCCCACCTCAACTACACCCACTAGCCACTCTGCAGCCCTAACCCACCTGAAGCTTAACACCCCTGTCCCCCTCCCACGGCCCCAACCCACCACCCAAGCCCCATGTGTATCTTGGGGAACTACTGTATTCCAGACCATCAAATTTTGCCAGATTATCTCTGTAAATGGGACTATTTTTGCCAGATGCTGGACTGCTTGGGTTTCCTCATCATCAGAGGTCAGATTAAAGGAATTTTACTGTATTTAATAAATTCCAATTGGTATTCAGTAGTTAAAACTTAATAAATTTTTGAGATGATCACTGGAGTTAACTGTGATGAATCCACAGCCCTAGTGACTCATGCTACCCAAACACTCTGTTAGCTCATGGCTGATAAAGAAGAGAACAGGACCAGCGAGAAATGGGCCACCATTGGTGTGTTAGAAGTTAAGCCTATTCAGTGAACAAAATAAACGTAGGAATGTTCTGTGCCACTCATCATTCCCCTTTGAAGTTTTTAAGAAAGATAGTTTGGAACCAAAGTGGCCTGCAGAACTTCCACCATTCACTGATGAACCTCAGTTATTGGGGTGTCCTGACCAGCACTGGTCAGGATTCCTGAAAATTACCAAATAACCACTGAGTACACTAGCCTGATACATGTGAGATCCTGGTACATTTTCCCTTCCCTCCTGTTTCTTTCCATCCTCCACTCATTTTCTCGAGTTTTCCCTCCATCAGCTTTGCAGCTATTCCAGAAGCCAAGTGCACCAACAGTACCAACAAATCGGAAGCAGGCTATTCATTCAGCTCTGTCCTATCTGAGAAGGAGCTGACCTAATCAGCCAATGACATCCCATGGGGGAAATTAAGCCAGGTTCAGAACAACAGCTGTCATCACCAAATTTCCAGCTCAGAGTATCCAACCATGACTGGTGATCCTGAATCCTGACAACATCAACAAAAGCCCTATTTTCCCTACCTGTACTATCCTATCTTTTCCCTTATAGCATCTGTCTGTTTTATCAAAAGGCAGGAAAAGTAAACACTCTTCACTGCAATCAATTTGAAATTTGGCTAGGCTAATCCTTTCTTCCCTACTAAGAAGGACTGTGTGACAGAACAGCAGATCTAACTGATATCTTCTCTGAAAAAGACTATCAGTTTTGATGGTTTGCTTTGTAGGATCAATTATATTTTCAGACTGCTTTTGCTCTTATGCATCCTAGCCAATGTATGTTCCATTTTTTGTCTTTGTGCCATGGAAATAACCAGACTAAGATCTCAGGAGACATGGTTAACTGTTGAATGTTGCACAGTGACAGGACCCTCTGGGCCCATCTAGTGCATCCAAATTAATGCAACTGTGTTTTCCCTGTTCCTCTTTCCGTGGTCTCTCCTCTGCTGGTTCTGCTGTTGTCCATTTTTCACTATGCAACTCCATCAGGCCTTAAATTGGCCTTCTGCTCCCAGTTGACTTTCAACAATTGTGAACAGTTGCTCAACTTGTTGTTCTGCTGTTCATCAGCTGCCAACTCATGTTGTTGCTGGGCCTTCCCCAGTTCCCATTCAGCATACTTGCACTTCATTTCTGCAGCCTTTCTCCTCTGATATTCTTATACTCTGTTATAGTCTTTCCTGATCACACGGTGATTCCTAGAACGTGGTTACTTAGGCTGCATCTACACTATGAAATAAATTAAAATTTAAGGCAGTGAGTTCAATATTACAATGTGACTGTCTTCACTATAGGTATCACTAGCTCAATTCAGGGAGCACTAATACTGATAGCAAAACATTATTGAAACTGGCTGATCAAGACTGTAAGCTCTTTGAGGCAAGGGCTGTCTTTTTGGTCAGCATTTATTTAAGCACTGGAATAAACGACCTAGAGAGGTTGTGGAATCTCTGTCACTGGAGATTTTTAAGTCCAGGTTAGACACACAATTGTCAGGATTGGTCTAGTTAGTATGTGGCCCTGCCTTGAGTGCAGGGAACTGAATTAGATGATCCATTGAGGGGGTTTTCAGTCCGACATGTCTATGATTTGTACAGAACTTAGCACAATGAATCCTTGGTCAGGGACTGGAGCTTCTGGCCACTACAGTGATACATATAATAAACATGGTATGCTGGGCTCAGCTTCTGACTTACCATTTCGGACTATGTCTACGCTAGAAGCATCTGTTGACAGAACTGCTGTGAACAGATTGCATCTACACATAACTTACTCTGTTGACAAAGGACTTCCAGACTGCACTGCCCTCTGGTGCCAGACAGCAGAATAGCAGCTCTGCAAAGAGGGCTGCCCGATAACCAGAAGCCCTCTCTGTCAACAGAAAGGTCGACACTGTACTGCTGTTGACAGTACTCTGGTGACACATAGTTATGCTGCAAATTTTTGAGGGATAATACTGTTGATGCAAATGCAGAGTTCTGTTTGAGAATCTGTCGACAGAATGCTTTAAGGCTACGTCTATGCCAGCACACTACGTCGAAGCAGCCTATTTCGACGTAAGAACATCCAAACAGGCTATTTTGACACATATCGTCTACACATCCTCCAGGGCTGGTGCCATCGACGTTGAACATCAAAGTAGCGATGGAGAATGTCAAAAGGAGCCACCCCGGAAGGAAATGCAGAGCGTCCACACACACAAGCGCTCCCGTCAAAATAAGGGGCCAGCAAAGCCCCAAGCCGCTCCCTTAAAGGGCCCATCCCAGACACACTTGGCCTACAGAGCACGAGATCCACAGAGCCAACAACCAGTTGCAGACCCCGTGCCCGCAGCATGGACCCCCAGCTGCAGCAGCCAGAAGCCCTGGGCTAAGGGCTGCTGCACGTGGTGACCATAGAGCCCCGCAGGGGCTGGACAGAGTGTCTCTCAATCCCTCAGCTGATGGCCACCATGGAGGACCCCACTATTTCGACATAGCAGGACGCGGATCGTCTACGCACTCCCTACTTCGATGTTGAATGTCGAAGTTGGGCGCTATTCCCATCTTTGGACAGGAATAGCGATTTCCACATCTCTCTGCCTAATGTCGATTTCAATATCGAAATAGCTCACGGCACATGTAGACACAATGCGTACTATTTCGACTTTGTGCCAGCTACTTTGAAGTAGCTGGCTCGTGTAGACGCACCCAATGTATGTAGGCCCCTTCTGTCGACAAAACTTTCTAGTGTAGACTCAGCCTAGTTTTCTAATATCTCCAAAAGCCTATCTCTAAGCTATTTTAAAATTTATCATCCGGAAATGCAGAAGGTAAAATTGAGAAGATTCTGTCTGAGCGGATGTTGACAATAAAATGAAAATTCTAGAAAGCTCTGGAAACTGATAACGGCATCGTTAGCCTTTCATGTGGAGATAACTGGTTTAAATTCAGTACAGTTTGTCACTGAGTGAAATTCATTACATGGTAATGACAATTTAGTGGTTCAGACTAATGTTTAATTCAATCCACTACCTCCTCATGGGCAGGAGTCTATACTGCTAAAATCTATATCACAATTACTACTAACTGCCATCCTGATCAGCAGCCTCAGAGGCCCTCAAGAACCAAAATGTTTTTAACATTGAAATACCTACTTACCCCTAGAAGTTTATAGTGTAAAGCTTACTAGTGGGTGCCTTGGTTATATCTCTGCTGTGAGGAAAGAACATCAGCTTCCACAGACAACTTTTACTGGAGCTAAACGCACACTGAGAAAGCAAACTAATAGCATCCCATTGGGTTAAAACTGGTATATTGTGTAATTCTGGGAATCCAGTCTTTTTTTTTTTTGTGGTCTCCCCCATCCCCATTCAACCAGATAACTGGCGAGAAACACAGCAATTCACATCAAGGGACGACTCTGGGACTGCAATAAGAGTCATTTTTGCTTGAGAACATGTTTACAGGCCATTGACTTTAATTGAAAGACTCCCATTAGATTTCAATGGACTTTGGATAAGACCAAAATGAAGGTGGATAAATGAGATTGCATTGTATTTAATGGCTTACTTTTTCTAATATTAGTGCTTGCTCTTCCTTACTACTCTCCCTGGGATATTATTCATGATGTATCTGGGTAAGCCAGTTCCAAAGCATTGTTTCAGTACCACTTGCTGCTGCCCTTTTTAGCTGAATAATTGGGTTGCTTCACATGCATGATTGTAATAGAACTATCACAGATGCTTTTATGCCAGGCAAAATTTGGAGAAGAAAACTACTATATAAGTGTCCTCATTAGTGTGTAACTTTTAAAAGAAAGTACTCCCAGGAGCAAACAGGTAATGAAGTTCAATTTTGCATCTATTTACTCTGGCAATATTTTTTATTCAAGAAGCATAAATGATTTTGTGTTGCATGTTGCAGAACCACTAATGAAACCGTTAGAACTCTTGTCACAGCTAGAGGGGCATATAGAGTTATTTGTGCTAATTAGGGTAAAATTGGTTGTATCTTTTTCCAAATCAAAAGATTTAAGAAAAGAGAAACATGAGGTGCCTGGTGTTATTTGAGGCAATGTGAATAAAGTACAAAATGCATGGTAAGAATGTGTCACATTGACAATTTCTGGTCCATCAAAAGTCATTTGTTATTTTAATAATGTGGCATCTAAAACATAAGGCCACTTTTATATGCATGTTACAACGATGCCAAGGTTTTGTGACCTGATCCATATGAGATGTTCAATTTTGCTTTTATTTGTGTATATAGAATGTGATCCACAATTATGTTTTCAGTAGCTGGGCTATCTTTTCCTCCAACCAACTCTCTACCTCGAGGCCATATTTATACAGCAGAATTTTTCTAAAGGTTCACATACTGGCCTGGCTCCACCAGCATTACCAATGTGGGGACTCCTAGTCTAGAGAGGCTTCCAGCTGCTGTTGTCACTGTTAACAACTGTACCACATGACCTTGTTCAGAGTAGAATCGAGCGGTTTTATTTATTTGTTTATTTGTTTCACAAATAGTAAGTTTGCCAAAAATACATTTTGGGGTCACCAATACTGTTTATGAACTTCAGGCAAATTTAATATATTCAGCTCCTAAAGTAGAATATTTTGTTTGGAAAGAGAACAAATAGTTTGTTTTGGCCATTTAGGAATGTTATACTAACTTTTACTGTTGTAAAATATGCCACTTCTGGTTGAATGAAATATTTTATTCAACCTGAAATGTGTTTTTTGTTTCATTTCAGTAGGAAGCTAAAGAAAAGAAATCAGTGCAGGCTCCAAATGGGGCTCTGCAAACTGAAAAGTCAATCATTAGGTCAGTTCTAGTTCCAAATGAGTAGCATTACAATTTAAAAACTATCAACATTATGGTTCCCAATCTTGCTAAATCCAGAACCAATGGGAAGCTTTTTAAAAAAGCTCTAGTGCAGACATCACTCTACTTGTGGGAAGACAGTGGACAGGAACACAGAACTGACTTCTCTGGTTAACAGCCCAGCTCATGTTCAATGTTGGCCTGGTGATGTGCGCAGGATCTGCCAAGTTTCACATACAAACTATGACAAATTATGGTCAACCTCTCAATCATGGACAGAGTTACTCATGCTTCATATCACTTATCTAAACCTCCACAATAGACATGGCCCCTATTAATATGGTGCTGATAGTGGTGATGTGGGCTTTTTTGTTGTTGTTTTTTTATTTGGCAATGTGAAGAATAATTCAGTAGAATAACCATATGGTAATGACTTGTCACTGACAACCAGCCTGGATTTGAAGTAATGAATTTTTCAACATTAATAGCAGCACTGGAAAAATGAAAATTAAAAATGAATTAGATATCTACACACTTTAGAGTCCTAGAATTTATATCCAGATGGGACCAGCTCTTAATTTAGTCTGATCTCTTTGTATGTCCCTGGCCACCAACTTCACCCTCACATTAAATCCAACAACTGAAATTAGACCAAGATATCAAAGACCATAAAGAAGGTTCAAATATTATGTGCCAGGAGGAGAGATTATTGTTGCTGTGAACCAATAATCAAGGCCCTTGCAATGGCAGTATGTTAATTAAGTGAGGTATGATGATCCTGTCAAGCAGCCTGCACCCCGTGCTACAAAGGAAGGCATAAAATTCCCAAGATCATTGCCGATGTTTTGGGGGGAAATTCCTTCCCAACCCCATATATGGTGATCACTTAGACACTGAGCATGTGACCAAGCACCAGCCAGCAAAGTACCCAAGCCAGAATGCTCAGCACCACCTCAGAACCCTGGCCCACCGCCTGTCCAAAGTCCCAGCTCTAGACTTCACTATCTCAAATGATTCATTAGAAGAACACTTACCCCTTTCCCCACCCAGGATACATGGGGGATAAGAGTGGAAACCCTTCCTGACCCTACAGTTAACTGTCTGAAAATCTAAAGCACAAGCTTTTAAGAACCTAAGACATAAACCATGAGTGAGCCCCAGGGCTACTGAGTCCTGACCTATATCATCACAAGCAACCCTGTGACATAGAGAAAAATTCCATCTGTCTCTTAACATTATTTTTTTGCCTGTACACAGGGCTGTATCCACCCAGCTCTGGGACAGCATGGGTTAACCCTCTTCTCTTCACCAAGAACCTCCCTCCCCCATCCCTCACTCTGCTGGGCACTACTGCTGGCAGCAGCATATAAAATCTATCAGAACAGCTGAGTCAGGCTCACTGTTGGCAAGGAAGGATGTGTGATCCAGATCCAGAGGGAGACCACTGGCATTCCAAGACACAAAGGCTAGCTATTTAGAGATGCACCTGAACATGCCAGCTCAGAATGGAGAGACAGCTATTCCTAACCTTGGCCACCACCCACCCAAAAGTACTGACCCCCATGCACCAGTATTTTGGACTCCTCACCATCCCTGGTATTTGCCTTTGTGGTCTATTTACAAAGCACAATCATATCCGCTCTTAGCCTTCTTGCTAGCCAAGGTCTCGCAATCTCCTCTATTAAGGTAGATTCTCCATTTGCTTGATCATCCTCTTATCTCTTCTCTGAGCCCATTCCAATTTAAATTCATCTCTCTTGAACATGGATGACCAGAATTGAACACAGTTCCAAACAGGCCAAATCAGTGCCGTATTCAGTGATGTTAAATAACTTTCTTTTCTTTAATGGAAATAAATCACCCGATGCATCCTACTTTTTGCATTTGCCTTTTTTACATTGATGGCTCATATTCATCCTATTATTGACCAACTCATCCTGACCTCACTCCTCCTCTGTTGCTTCCAGCTGATGAGATTCAAGCCTGTAGGAGAAATTCTTTTAATTAGACCGTAGTGTATGACTTTGTACTACTGCATTTCATCCATTTCTGTCAGTCCAGCCTTGAAAGTCATCCAGATCTTCCTCTAGAATATTTGGATCCTCCTTCCTATTGACATGGCCTCCCAGCTTTGTAGCATCAGCAAACTTCATTAGCACATTCTATCATTTTGTGTCTGGGTCATCAAATAAAAATTCTAAATAAGATCAAGCTTGTGACTGATCCCTGAGTAACAACACTTGTAACCTCCATCCAGTACAATGGCTTACTAGTTTCAAATAGCAAAAAAGGGAGAAACATCCTACGGCTGACTAGTAATCTGAGGAAGTGGGTCTTACCCACAAAAGCTCGTGACCATATATTTGTTAGTTTTTAAGACGTGCTACAGGTCTCCTTGTTTTTTGTGATGCTCCGGACTAATACCACTACGCATCTGAAAGTAATCAAACAGTTACAGCTGTTCTATAATTGAAGAATAGGGAAGTCATACAGCTGTTGGTAAGAGAAAAAAGCCCCTTCCCTGAAAATAGCAAATAGATTTATGTCCCAAACATCAAACATGAATAAGGAATATGGAATTAAAACTAGAGCACAATGAATATTAAATCCCTTTTACTTTAACTCTCTCTATAAGATTAATCTTTAGGTAGATGATTCACAATTATGGTGTTAAAAAGGAATGAGTATTCACTCGTTGATATGTGCAGATGAGGCCAAGGGACTCCCTGGTCATCAGTGGGAGAACAGACATGTTTTGTTTGATTATTAGTCAGTCTGGGGGCTTTTACTTTCTCACTTCACGGAACAGTTTCTTACAACCTGTTAAAACCCCTGTTTTCTAAAAATGTCTTGAGAGACTGACGAAAAGAGATGTACCACGTTCTAAAGTACATTTCTGTTGTTCCTAGTAAGCTTATGATCTAATTTGTACTTACAGCAATACAGCTCACCCCTCTTGTACTGCACTGGAGTTTTAGTAATTAATTTTGCGTGCACTCTTCTTCCTCTGTCTTGGGCCACTGTTTTCATGCTGCAGCATAGAATAACTCCCTCTAAAGTCATTGAGATTTTTACATATTGCATTGGGTATAATTAGGTACCCAGAAAGGGATGTTGAAAGTCCAATTCTGTACCATTACAGGATTTTTCCCTACAGTCTATTCCATAATGCTTGATCCAATCTAAGTTGAAATGATTCTTGTAATAGTTATCCTCACTTTCTGTAACAGGAGCTCATGTAACAAATTCAAGTTCTGATTGGTGACTCCTTGGACCTTAAGATTAGTGAAGTTAACATCTGATTTTTTGTTTGTTTATTTATGCATTAATATTTAACCTGCACTTTCTCTGAATCCGCTTAACTGATAATCTCAGTTTTGACATAAGTGGCTTTGCAGAATAATTGATTCCTATTGTCTTTGTAACATCCCTGAAGATATTTGTCAACATCATTTTTAGTCTGTCATTGCCTCCAGAATGAACGTGTCTCTACATCTTTTTTGGAAGCTGTCATTGTCTGAACCTTTCAGCATTTCTCTTGCCCTCCAATGATCTTGTTTCAATTTGTTTGCCTTGGTTTATTCTGGAGTTGCTGTTTGAAGCTCATCACCAGCTAAACAATTTTTTAATGATAATCTTAAAATGAACCATCTGTGAGGAAAGGGAAGAGCAGAGTAAGTGAAGCAAAATGGAGGGACAAGAAAACGCATGAAATGAAGAGAGCAGAAGGGTTACATAAGGAAAAGAGATTTTAATGGCTTGTCTATTTTACTGAAGAAGTCCTCAAATGCTCCTTTTCCCTCATTCAATGTACTCATAGCACTCAGAGCCCTGCAGGAACCACCCAGGACAGGAAGGCTGAAAGAGCTCATGATAGCAAAGCGGAACTGTCCAATTAGTCCCTTGGGCATGACCATGACATCTTTTCCAGAGGCCCCACACTATGCTAAGATGCTTGCTCCAAGTAAACAGCATGACTGCCTCCCCTGTGCCATAACCATCATGTCCGCAATGACCGTGCGAGAGCTCTTTGAAAAGTTTGTGAGACCAGCTGTAAGCAAAGAAGAGACGGAGAAGCTCAAAGGGAAGAAAGCAAGAGCTCTACAGGTGCAAAGGATCTGGGCTGGACAAGGGCCTTTTCAAAAGTTAGGAGACCTCATGGTGATGTTAGGAGCTTTGGCGGCCTGTGAGTATGCAGGGTGTACTCCTAAGTTCTGTGAAGTGAACAGGCTGCAATACAAAGCCGTGGTGGAAATCAGGTGCCAATGGGGGCAGCTGACGACAGCAGTAAATTCAGTTTGCCCAGAGATTGGCTTCTTTGTTGATCCAAAAGTGAAGCCCCCAACAGTCCCAGGTGACCTATTTGAGACAGATCGTGTTGGCAGGACTAGGGGATCATATCGCTCAAAGGACCCAGGCAGAGGAACTTGGATGAGAAATGGAGAAATGCTTACAAGACTCCTTTGCTAGAAGACCCAGTTTTTACCCACACAAATTCTGTCCTCTTCAAACAACTCCCAGAGTACGTGGTGTATCAAGAAATTGTTGAAACTAATAAATGTACATGAAAGGTGTTTCAGCCACTGAACCTGAATAGATCCCTGTCCTGTTACCACCAGACTGTCACTTTGGGAAACCCTTGGAAAATCGTCCTCCATTTTATTCACCTGAAACAGGCAGAATAAGATGCCAAAGGCCATGTGTCTTCTATTGCGTAGTCTGGCAGCTTCCCACAGTGGAGGTAGATTACCGAGAAGGTATTGATCGCTACAAATACTTTGCCAGACTTTTAATGGAAGGAAAGATCATCAAACAGCTGGGGTCTTATAAGCAGTGGTTGCTGTCCAGTCCACTCACAATGACAAAGACATGGTCTATCCCAGACAGAAATCCTGCTGAAGGCTCTTGTTTCAGAAAGTGTGGATAATTGTGATGCTTTGCTGTCTGCATGGAATTAAAATCCCAAGTATTGCTACCTGCATATTGCCATTGGCTTCCTGAAACTATGCACAATGACATAGCCAAATGTTGGCCACCTGTGACAACATGATAAGAGCCCAGCTGTCTGATGATCTTTCCTTCCATTGTTGCTTTACATCTCCCAAAGTTCTCTTTGCATTGCCAGAGAACTGCAGGCCAGCTGAAAAACAGTCTAATGATTCTTAATTGTTTATCAATATCCCAGCCATTTTGATGCTGTAATTAAAATGTTACAAATGATGAATGCCATTAGAAAATAAGTCACTTTGCCAGATTTCAAGCCCTTGCTAAACTGACTAAACTAACAACGTGAAAGATAGCGATTGAACCCCCACGTACATAGAGTGTAATGCTCTACTGAGTTTCTAGGATTTAGGGGAGTCATCCTGTTAAGATCTGTTTATGACACTGTTAATCACTCACTCTGTGACTTTGGGCATGATGTCTCTCTGTGTCTCAGGTAAAAATGTCTATCTTTTTGGGAGTATTATGAGGCTTAATTAATGAATACTTGTGGAATGCTGTGAACAAATTGAAGTAGACTTCTACAGAAGTACAAAGTGACTGTGCTCTTTTTCACTCTGTGTACACATGTGTACACGCAGGCTGTGTCTACACTGAGCCCTAGTGCCGACAGTTTGATGCAAATAAGCAGTCTCAGAAATGCAGAATGGTGGCTCTTTTGCCTATTCACACATCTAATGTGCATATTCATGAGGGTAATTTGCATTTTGTGGCAGAAATCAAGCAGTGTAGACATGGTTCTGTTGGCAAAACCACACTTTGTTGGCAGCCCCTTATGCCTGATTTTTTCCAGGAATAAGAGGCTGCTGACAAAGAGGGCGTTTTGCTGGCAGAGCCTTGTTTACACTGCTTGATTTCTGCTGCAAAAATGCATATTAGCCTCATGAATATGCACCCTAGATGTGTGACTAGGCAAATGAGCACCATTTTGCATTTTTGAGACTGCTTATTTGCATCAATCTATTGGCATTGGGGCTCACTATAGACACAGCCACATAGCATATGCAGAATCTTGTGTAAGTCTTACCCAGATAGCAAAGGCTGGCATTACCTAGACCAGATGTCAGCAACCTTGCTGAGGCAGAGTGCCAAAATTTGACCTTTTGACCTCTGTGTATGGTCCAAGTGATGGTGATACTTTTTAAAGTCACTAATAGTCCAACTTACAATAGCTTCATTAATAAAAAAAATGAAGAAGCAGAGCTTTACAATTTAAGTGATGGTTGGTAGCATTAGCAGGCGGCATGGCTTTGAGCAAGCTCCTGTCTGCATGGGGGAAGAAGGAGCAGGGCTGAGCTCCTGCCTCGCATGCAGATGAAAATCACCTTGCGTGCCGCTCTTGGCACATGTGCCAGGAATTGCTGACCCCTGGCCTAAACTAGAAACATATTGCACTTATTTTATTTTCTTTAGTAGCAATTGCATACATAAGAATAGGCAATCTTCACAGTCAAATTCTCTCCATGTACTTTCATAAACAAGTGGAAAAGGAAGAAGGAAGAGACGCCTAACATCGTCACATTAGACCTCACTTGGCTGAGGTCACTTTCTTAAACACAGACTATAGTGGTTCCCTGCTGAGCAAGCATTGACCCAGTCTAATGCTTTGATTTCTCTCTCACTGGCACTCTTAGGAGGAGCATTGTTACGATGGGAAACTTCTTTACACCAACACAGTTTTCTGTGTGACACCCAGCAGGTGTGAAGGAAGAGAGAATAAAAGACAAATGAAGAGCAAGGATGAGTAAGATTATAATTCTTCAGCTGTTCTCATGTATCTAGCATTTTACTTTATAAGGAGAGGACATTACTTGTATCACAGAAACTTTATGTCAAAAAAGAAACAAAAACTGGCCAAAGGGCTCTCAAGTGAGATTCATTAAAAGACTCCTCAAGTAATCAAATGCTTTCTTTCTCAGGCTTATTGGAAAATTAACTATCTAATTATGTGCAAGTGATAGCCAAAGACAGCCATCCTTCTAGTAGTCTGTGTCTCTTTAGCTAAATGTCCCAATTCGCACGCTATCAATTATTGTTAGACGTTGGCCTCCAGCAGGAATTGCAAAAGCATATTGGAAGTGGTCATGCTAATATTTCCTGCACACATGGTGGCTATATGTTCTGACCTTTGAGTTTCACGTAATAACTTCGTTAGTGTTGCCAAGGCTGTTCCCCACTCTGACACACTAAATGCAGAAGGTGGGGGCTCCCGAGAGACCTTAAAAACACTTTGTCCCTAGAGGCTTCTGCTTAAAAGCTTCCCAAGGTCACAGATACCTTAACCCTGGGAGGTAGCGGCCACCATACAAGTGAGAAAACCCCTATTTTAAACCCCGAGAAGACACACTTGGGATATCTCCCTGGGGAGTAACCCCTAGCTCTTAACCCTCCCTTAGGAGAGAGCTTGAAAACAAACAGGAGGAAATTAAGCTACACTCTGATAGCTGACCTTTCAGTCTTCGACATGCATGGACACAGACCTTTCTCTAGGACACAGGAATCAAATCATTGCCTTAAAATGTGATTTATTAACCAAACAAAAGAGAAAGTATACCAATAAAGTGATCAAACATACTTGGTGTTACAGAGCAACTTTTTAAAAAAAGTGTATAAAAGCGCAGAGAATTAATTCCCTAGGATTCAGTTTAGAAGTTGCAGTGTATGAGGGGTACGTCAGCCAGCCTGAGAAGTCCTGCACCAAATGCAAAATAAAAATAACCCGATCATGTGTGACAAAACATTTTCTTTCCACTTACAGATCTGTATGGCCAGATCTTCTTCTGGCCTGAATATTTACTGGATTAATTAAGCCTTCACAGAGTTAAACATCTCTGACTTCTCTAGCCACACAAAAGAAAAGACTCCCCTCAGCAGGTAACTGCTTCAGTTCAAAAGATTCCACTCTCTTCACTTTGGCTCACCTGACTGTTTGCCAAAAGATGACTACTCTTTCTGGTTTTAACCCTTTACAGGCATTCATTCATGAAAGGTATACTAAAACATGCATCTCTGTATATTGATAAATGTGCGTATGTGTGTGTTTGGGCATACAAACATAAATGTGTTCTCCATTTATGGATATAAGTGTAATTAATTTTATACATTCACTCTACTGATATTGTAACCTTTGACATAAATTTGGATGATATTGTAAGCTAGTACTTTAGCTTGTATTATATTTCCCAGATCTGAGTTACTCACAGTTACTGGAAAACCTTTGATTTACTCACGTAGGATTTAGAGCAAATACACATTCCTAATGCAGAGCTTCTATAACTTGCCCTCATTATGTCCTTGTGACAAAATAACTCTACTAAAATATACCCAGATTATATAGAAAATGCATTGATTACACCAAAAGCAATCAGCTTCTGAGAGAAGTCCTTAGTTATGCAAGTAGATTATATTTTGCTACAGACAGATACTTTTCCTAATGTATTGCAAGTGCCTCAAACTAACCTAGTTAAGGTAAAAGTGCTGAGAAAGCGCTGCTGGATTTATGTATTAAACTTCATCAGAGTGCAATTCAGAATACCCCTCCCCAGGATCACCTTTTCTTTTTTCATTTATGTAAATTATTATATTTGGGAACATGAAGGCTGCTTAGACTGTGATTAGAGCCAAGAAAAGCACTGACTTGGTTTATTTGCTTCTGGTTGGCAATACTGTCAAGAGAGGTCTGGGCAGTCCATCCACTTTTGTGTGTGGCTGCAATCTGTTGACAGAAGTTTTGTCGGAAGGCAGCTTCTGACAGTAACTTCTGTTGACTCATTGCTGTAGTGTAGACATAGCTATAGTGTTGCCATGGAGCTATTACTACCTCTCCAACAACCAGAGCGGAGAGGTTCCTAGTAGCAATAGGCCTAACAAGGACTGCATCTTAATGGTGCACGCAGGACAAGGAACCCTTTAAGAAAGCTTCAGCCAGCCACTTTTCTACATTGGCGTTATGTACACTAATATCCCTAGGAGACAAGAGTATACATTTGAGTATAATTGACAACTGTGATATTTTTCTAGTATTTTTTTTATCCTAGTGACAGAAATACTTGTACAGAAACAATTAGGCGATGGGAAAATGTTTTGGTTCAAATATGAAAGAAGGCACTTGCATTTCTTTTAAAGTGTAGATTGGTGTTTCTTAAGCTATGATCCACACAACACTGGTGTTCCGTGACCAACTCATAGGTGTGCTGTGAGCGTCTGACACTTTTCTGATATCATACACAGATGGTATATATTTTCTGTTATTAAAACCACATACAGTGTTACTTCTCCATTGCTCTGATGCCTGATTAAATTACTTCATTTTGGTTTTGCTGTATCTGTTTCTGGTTTTTAGTATTTTGTTTTTGTGTTTGTTCTGACAACAATTTTTTGAAAAATTTTCATAGCTGTTCTGCATCAAAATATTGCTTGGTGTTCTGTGGTCTCAAAAAGTTCAAGAAACACTGGTGTGGATGCTACACTACATGCTGAATACCTGCTTCCTATCAAAATTGAGCTTGTTTCTTGCTGGCACACATCCCTCAATGGAACACTTCTCGCTCTTAAATCAAGAAACCAACTGCCTATACGCATGTCACCAGAAGCCACATCAGTAATGAAGTTCCACCATATGAGTCCATGAGGAATAAAAGCCTTTTGTAGGCAAAGGGTTGACAATGAATCCCTGTGTCATTGTTCAACCGCTAAATCAAATTACATTTCTAGGAGAGGTGTATGCCAAGACACCCTATTTATAAAATATACTTGCATATAGCGATCTAGAAACATCATATGAGATGCTACCTTGCAAGCTGTGGTTTTCCAATGCTTTCAGCAGCTTTTCAATTCAGCATAGCCACAATCCAATTGAATGACCATCAGAGCAGAGCCAAGTTGCATTAAATGGTTTCCATTAACGTCATAGTTAATTCAGTGGTTTAGTGCTGAAGATGTTCATCACTGTCCTTCACTAAATTCTGAACTTGTGTCCAAAAAGTTTATAAATGATATTCACATCTGAGGCAAGATAAAAATTGAACAGTTCACATTTCCAAGCAACTGCTCTGTAGTCTGTTCTTTTTATTTTATTTTATTTAATCCTGCTGCAATTGGAGAACAGCTTTCCCTTGGTTACTGATGTAAAGCACCATAGGAAATTAAGATGGGGTGAAAAACCCAGGGAAGCAGCAACCGTAAAGCTGTAGTTGCAATGTAACTGCTATTTTTTGGGTGTCTGGGCTGCGGTTTGGAATCGAGCCTGGGACTGCCTGCTCCCTTCCCTCCAACCCCCACTCCCAGTAGCAACTGGGAATTTGCCTTGACATTGTCATCCCAGGTGAAAGAGAGGGAGGAAGTGGAGGCTAGCGTTCCAGCCAGAGGGCTGGAATTTGAAGGACTAGGCAATGACCTAACCACTGTCTGCAGGAGGGGAAACCCTTGAGAAACCCCCACCCCTCTGAATGGGTAAAACCAACATGAGAGACTGTAGATAGTGCACAGAAGTGGGCTTTGCTAACTATGTACCGTGGAAGGGGTTTGTGTGTTTGATGACACCTGAACTGTCACTTGGCTGGAGGGCTGAGTAGCCAAAAAGGCAAAAAAGACTGAGCACAGCACAGACACGCACTTGATCAGATGGGGACACTTGCGTGAAGCGCATGCCACCCTGTTACAGTTGCATTAGTTGGTGCCAGTCTAAAGGCAATGTTTTGAAAGAGCACAACATGGCATAAGATGGATATTCAACTCTGTAACATGCTGTTTCAAATCTTGTGGTTTAAAATTTGCAAATAATTGGCTGTTTACAATGAGACTTCAGTTCCCTAGCCACATATCTTTACTTTATCTTATCCGCATATCTTTACCTTAGTTAGGGTAGATCCTGCTTTAGGCAGGGGGCTCGACTCGATGATCTCTTGAGGTCCTTTCCAGCCCTAGGATGCTGTGATATCTTCTGGGTGCCCAGTGAGCAGAATGCCATACCAAAACAGGATTTTCAGCAAACGGAGGTATGATGGCAACCACTTTCGTCTGTAAACTTCATTAGTGATGGCTTTATGTTTTCTTCCAGGTCATTAAAAAAATGCTAAATATCACAGTGCCAAGAACCAACCCCTGAGGCACCTCACTAGAAACATGCCAATTTAAGGAAGATTCCAAGTATAAAATGTATTTTTTGTGACCTAACAGTAATCCATTGTATCATCAATTTAATATGTGCCATGTTTGTATTATATCATTCTAGTTTTCTGATCAAAATGTCACATGGTACCAAGTCAAAAGCCTTGCAGAAGTCTATTACATCAATAATATCACCTTCAATCTCATCCAAAAAAGCTAACAGGTTAGTTGGACTGTATCCATCTGCCTTAAACATATGTTGAGTGGCATAAATTGTGTTACCTTCCTTTAATTCTTTATTGATCAAATCCAGCGTTATTCATTTTGGTGATCTCTTCCAAGCCTGGAATGTCTATTCATTTATGGCAAAGGCCTTAGAATCAGGAAAGCTGAGTTTAATTTTGATGAGTCTGATGCACATTTATAGTTTGACCTTCAATAAGTCACTTTACTTTTCTGCATTTCAGTTTCCTTATCTATAAAATGGAAATGGTGCTTCTCACCAATCCTACCTCAGCAAGGTGTTGTGAAGTTAAATACATTGACATTTATAAGATATTCAGGTATTTTCTCACTGAAGAGGACACAAAATTTTAAAGTACTGTCTTTCATTATTATTGTATTGTAAAACTGAAATAACAAGAAAACACTTGTCAAAATTTCATCGCTTGGAAGTGAAGCTGTTCAACTTTTATGAAAACCACACACTATTTTTTGTCCCCCATATGAAGACTTTAACCCTCTTTCCTCTCAGATGCTCAGAGCACTTGAAGAAGATTTATTAAGCCCCACAGTGGAATCAATCTGTGTGGGCACAGCTGCAATATCCACTACATACAGGTTGGTACTACAAGCATCAACTTTCAACTCCAACATAGCAGATCATCACCCTGGAGCTGGTGTAACCGTAGATGCTAGCTGCTGGTACCAGGTCATTCTATCCCTTATGTTGGCCAAATGCTTTAGAATGACACAAGCCACGCTTTAACCAATATGACATTCCTTCAAGAAAGGCACATATAATAATCATTTAACAAGTGAGCAAAGTCAGCACAATGGCCCAGCTCTTCAAAGACATGATTTAGACTTTTAACTCCCAAAGATTACTTTTGAATATCTGGATATCTAGTTTATCCGTTGTAGTTATAACATGTGCTTTGATTCCAATGGGAGTAAATGCCTTTGAGGATTTGAACCAATATGCAGAAATAATTTTTTTTTCAAGGTCAGCTGGAGCCAGTGGTAGAGCCCAGGGCACTGTCAAAAAGGCCTGATGCCTGGTTGGATGTTTAACTCATCACTTTCCCTTTCTTTCTCTTACTTTTTGTTTGCAGAACATATTGAAATAAGGGAAAAGTGAACATGTCCAGTCACTTCCTAGCCAAATGATGGTAAAAAAAATTCCATACAAGGGTTGGAACGATGTATAAATTAATTTTGTAATTCTACATAATTAGTCCCTGGGTACAGAGTCAAGATTTTGTATGGAAGACTATAGTGTTGTTCCAGAGATAATAAAACCAGGGTATGACACTTCTTTCCCAATCAGACTGGCCATCAGCTGTAGCAATTCAGCAAGCTGAGCTGCAAGGCAATGTAAATAGAATGACATGCATTAGAAAGCTAATGGAGCAAGCCTCAGATAGGCTGGAGGGCATGAAATCTAATAATGTATATCGAGGCACAGCTTATTACTATTAGCACTTAGGTGGCAAAACTTTAAAAAAACACTTGTACCTTATTTTTTCCTAATCCTACAATAATTTGGAGGACATTTATATGGATAATTGGAATATCCAGCGTTATAAGGGTAATGCTTTAAAAAAATGATCCTGTAAGGTGCTAAGCTTAGGTAGGAGTAGAGTTAGTGCATGTGTGTGATGTTATCAAAAAGATACCCTATCCAATCTGCTTTGAGCAACCAGTGTTCAAGCCAGTCTCCCCCTTTTAACATTGAAAATCTCTATAATGGGGCATCTGTGCATTATGAAATTAAACTCATCTTCTAGAAAATTTCTACTTTTTAGTCTCAATGGCCAAAACCTACGCAAAACGGGAATAATGCTATACAGTACAGTGCTGCTTTTGAGAGGTGATTATGGTATATGATACCAATATATGACTAGAGGATTTTCATCTCTTGGGTTTATATACTACTGAAAAATGTTTGTATCTTCTCCTCTCCACTATAATTAGAATAATTATTAATTATTCCATCCAATGTAATTATGGCACTATTTTCCAGTTGATTTGAAAGACACGTGATTAATTGCATCATTCCCCATCTTCCCATATAGCAAAGTAGAGAAATATTGCATTTTGCTCCTAATAATAGAAGAACTAAGAAACGTTTCAGATAATTTCTTAGCTTATGGTCCAACACATAATTTATGGTATTAACTCTATAAATGTTTCTGCCTTTTTGAAAAGTAGCCTGCCTGAAAGCCTGAAAATTTTTAACTTTGCAATTATTTTGTTTTGTTTAAATAATGTTAAATCCGGTGTTCTGAAGCAAAGAACATAAAACCATTTGAAAAGAGGGGGGAATACAGCTTTTCTGGAAGCGTAGAGGAAAAGGCCAAGCTTCCATGTTCTGCCTTCAGTCTTGAGTGCAAAACCACAGCTGTAACACATTCTAGAACTTCCTAATAAAAACATTCCTTTTTGCAAAGACATAATGGTCCAGTGGAAGCATGAACTTATTAAGAATTCAGCAGAAAACATAAATTTTCATGAGCTGTGTACACTTTTATTTTCTAATAGATCCTTATCCACCAGGTGCTCAGGGACATTTCTCAAAAGCCTGAGGCCAAACTGTCTAGTGAAAACAAAAGTAGCAGTCAAACAAAATGACTGAGACAAGCAACTCTAAAAGTAAATTCTGCCCAAAGTACTAAATGCATTAAAATGTCTACTGTTATCATCATCATCATCATCATTACTTAATATTTATAAAATACTAAAAAGCACTAGATAAATTCATGGAGGATAGGTCCATGAATGGCTATTACCCAAGATAGTCATGAATGCAATCCCCTGCTCTGGGTGTTCCTGTGCATCTGACTGC
This sequence comes from Carettochelys insculpta, assembly GCF_033958435.1. Taxonomy (NCBI): domain Eukaryota; kingdom Metazoa; phylum Chordata; order Testudines; family Carettochelyidae; genus Carettochelys; species Carettochelys insculpta. The sequence goes on from NC_134139.1 coordinate 98,503,300, forward strand.
TAGATACTAGGGCTACATCTACGCTACGAGATAAATTCGAATTTCAGGGTGTTAGCTCAATATTAAAACGTGACTGTCTTCATACTTCATACAGTTAACTTGATGTATTGAGCCTTAATACTGATTACAAAATATCGATATTACAGGACGGGTATAGCATCAAATTCAAATTTAAAATCTCGAATCAAGGGTAGTGTGGAAGCACCAGGTCCTTAATTCACATTTGTTAGCCTCCAGAAGTGTCCCGTATGTATCCCACAAAGCTACATGGTGGCCTTCCAAGTATGGCTGCTTCATTGTGCGTTGCTGTCAGGTGTGCAGGAAGAAGGTCAAAGAAAGCCCACGAAGTTTTGATTGAATTGGAATTTGAATTGGAATTTAGTGGCCCAGTTCTGCAAATATAAAAGACGTCCACTATGAAAAAAATCCCTTTGCCCATCATGTTGCACCACATTGGTAGCCATCACACCTATCAGCAGCAATTATTGGCAGCCCTGTACGGCAATCATGAGCACTCAGGGTAGTGATCTGACTAGCACATCTCAGGTTCACAAGAGAGCCCCAGCTTGGTCCCACCAGGAGATTCTTGATCTCATTGACATGTGACAAGAACAATCTTTGGTGAAGAGACTTCAGGTGGCCGAGAGAAATTCAGCAATCTATGATCAGATGCCATGCAAGATGGCCACCCGAGGTTACTTCTGGGATGCTATGCAGTGCCGGGTGAAGGTTAAAGTATTCTGTCAGGCCTATCAGAAAGTCTGGGAAGCCAGCCAGCAGTCAGGGGTGGCTCTATGGACTTGCCTCTATTATTAACAGCTCCACATGCTTATGGGGAGCTACCTCACCATGGAGCCCGGACTGAATTATGGCACCTGTGATTGTCCTCGTACGGAATTTGAGGTAGAAGCCTGTAGGATCAGGAAGGCCTGGAGGAAGAGTATGATCAGAATATGGGAATGTCAGAGTGGGGTGGTTGATTTTGAAGCTGCCCTCATCTACATCGTCCATATGCAATTTGACGTCTTCACTTCAAAATTCATGTGGATACCATTATGCTAATGAGGTGCTGAATATGCATGTTGGTGCCTCATTAGCCTGCTTTGTATTGCCTCATTATCATGCCACCTCTGATGGGAGGTGGCATGTGTAGAAACAGCCAAAGGAAGGATCTTTATAGGTTGCTCCTTTCTTGGTGACATCTCAGCAGTTATTTTTATGGGGGAGTTCAATTGGTTCACTCCCGTGACTGACAGACTAAAGCAACCAGAAAAGGTATGAGCTGATGAAACTTTCTTACAAGCAGTGTGTGATAACACTAGGATGAAGGGTGGTTTTTGAGCCTCCTCATTTAATAAAGAAGTGGGTGTTTACATATTTTAGAGAGAAATTGGATAGCCAGTTTTACTGGGTGTATGCAAATGCTACTTCAGCAAGTTCATGGTACACATTGTAGACTAAAGAATTTTGTGTACAAGGCTTGGTCTGAGTTCACAGAATCAGAACTGGAAAGGACATCAAGAGGTCATTGAGTCCAGTTCCCTGCCCTCGCAGCAGGACCAAACAACACCTAGACCATCGCCAGTAGGTGTCTGTGTAACCTGCTCTTAAATATCTCCAGTGATGGAGATTCCACAACCTGCCTAGGTAACTTATTCCAGTGTATAACTACCCTGACAGTAAGGAAGTTTTTTCTAATGCCTAATCTAAACCTTTCTTGCTGCAGATTAAGCTCCTGGCACCTTGTCCTGTCCTCAGAGGCCAAGGAGAACAATTTTTCTTCCTCTTCCTTGTAACCCTCTTTGGCCGTGTCTACACTTGCCAAAAACTTTCAAATGGCCATGCAAATGGCCATTTTGAAGTTTACTAATGAAACACTGAAATACATATTCAGTGCCTCATTAGCATGCGGGCGGCCGCAGCACTTCGAAATTGACACGGCTCGCCACCACGCGGCTCATCCAGATGGGGCTCCTTTTTTGAAAGGACCCTGGCTACTTTGAAGTCCCCTTATTCCCATCTGCTCATAGGAATAAGGGGACTTCAAAGCAGCTGGGGTTCTTTCGAAAGGGAGCCCCGTCTGGACGAGCCACACGGCGGTGAGCCGCATCAGTTTCGAAGTGCTACAGCTGCCCACATACTAATAAGGTGCTGAATATGTATTTCAGCGCTTCATTCGTAAACTTCGAAATGGCCATTTGCATGACCATTTCAAAGTTTATCGCTAGTGTAGATGTAGCCTTTGAGGTACATGAAAACTGCTATCATGTCCCCTCTAAGTCTTCTCTTTTCTAAATGAAATAAGCCCAGTTCTTTCAGTCTTCTTTCATAGCTCATATTCTCTAGACCTTTAATTATTCTTGTTGCTCTTCTCTGGACCTTCTCCAGTTTCTCCCCATCTTTCTTGAAATGTGGTGTCGAGAACTGGATGCAGTACTCCAACTGAGGCCTAATAGCCGTGTCAACACGTGCACGCTACTTCGAAATAGCGCCCGTCACGGCTACACGTCGAAGTTGCTAACCCCATGAGGGGATAGGAATAGCGCCCTACCTCAACCGTGTAGGGACCGTCCCACAACTTCGAAATTGCGGGGTCCGCCATGGCGGCCATCAGCTGAGGGGTTGAGAGACGCTCTCTCTCCAGCCCCTGCGGGGCTCTATGGTCACCGTGGGCAGCAGCCCTTAGCCTAGGGCTTCTGGCTGCTGCTGCGGCAGCTGGGGATCCATGCTGCACGCACAGGGTCTGCAACCAGTTGTCGGCTCTGTGTATCTTGTGTTGTTTAGTGCAACTGTGTCTGGGAGGGGCCCTTTAAGGGAGCGGCTTGCTGTTGAGTCCGCCCTGTGACCCTGTCTGCAGCTGTGCCTGGCACCCTTATTTCGATGTGTGCTACTTTGGCGTGTAGACGTTCCCTTGCTGCGCGTATTTCGATGTGGTGCTGCGCAACGTCGAAGTTGAACATCGACGTTGCCAGCTGTGGAGGACGTGTAGACGTTATTCATCGAAATAGTTGCTACATCGAAATAAGCTATTTCGTGTATTTCACGTGTAGACGTAGCCAATGAGTCCTGAGTAGAGTAGAAAAATGACTTCTTGTGTCTTGCTCTCAACTTTCTGTTAATGCATCCCAGAATTTTGTTTGCTTTTTTGCAACAGCATCACACTATTGACTCATATTCAGCTTGTGGTCCACTATGACCCCTAAATCCCTTTCTGCCATACTCCTTCCTGGACAGTCACTTCCCTTTTTTTTTATGTATGAATCTGATTGTGTCTTCCAAAGTGGAGTACTTTGCATTTGTCCTCATTAAACTTCGTCCTGTTTACCTCAGACCATTTATCCAGTTTGTCCAGATTATTTTGAATTCTGATCTTATCCTTCAAAGCAGTTGCAACCCCTCCCAGCTTAGTATCATCTGTAAATTTAGTAAGCATACTATCTATGCACAGTCTTTCGCTCTAAATCATTGGTATAGATTTTGAATAGAACTGGTACAAAAACAGATCCCTGTGAAACCCCACTTGTTATGCCCTTCCAGCATGACTGCAAACCATTAATAACTACTCTCTAAGAATGGTTATCCAGTCAGTTATGCACCACCTTATAGTAGCCCCATCTAAGTAGTATTTGCTCAGTTTATTGGCAAGAAGATCATGAGAGACCATGTCAAATGTCTTACTGAAGTCTAGGTATACCACAACCACTGCTTCTCCCTTATCCACAACACTTGTTGTCCTGTCAAAGAAAGCTATCAGATTGGTCTGGCATGATTTGTTCTTAAAAAATCTATGCTGACTGTTATTTATCACCTTATTTTCTTCCAGATGTTTTCAGATGAATTCCTTAATTATTTGGTCAATTATCTTTCCCAACGCAGAAGTTAAACTGACTGGTCTGTAGTTTTCTGGGCTATACTTTTTTCCCTTTTTATAGATGGGCACTATATTTCCTGTTTTCCAGTCTTCCGGAATCTCTCCTGACTTACAGAACTTTTCAAAGATGATAGCTAAAGGCTCAGAAACCTCCAGTATTAGCTCCTTAAGTATTCTAGGATGCATTTCATCAGGCCCTGGTGACTTGGAGACATCTATTTTTTTCTAAGTAATTTTTAACTTGTTATTTTTTTATTTTATTCGCTAAACCTACCCCGTCCCACTAGCATGAATTATGTTGGGCTTCTCTGCATTGGCCTTCATGGCGAAGACTGAAACAAAGAAGTTGTTAAGCACCTCTGCCATTTCTAAATTTCCTGATGTTGTTTCTCCCTCCTCAATGGGCACGTCTACACTAGCCTCCTCCTTTGAAGGGCGCATATAGACAAGCTTGATTGGGGAATAGCAATGAGGTGCTGTGCTGCATATGCTGCACCTCATTAGCACAGTTCTCGCTGGGGGAACTTCAAAATTTCTAACTTCAAAGTGCCAGCAAGCCATGTTGCGGCAGGCACTTCAACGTACCCCCACAACTTCCAAGTTCCCTTACTCCCAAAACATTTTAGGAGTGAGAAAACTTCAAAGTTGCATGGGTACTTCAAAGTGACCATGGCTACACTGCTTGCTGGCACTTTGAAGTTAGCAAGTTTCCATGGCAAGAATTATGCTAATGAGGTGCTGTATATGCAGCATAGCACCTCATTGCTATTCACCATTTATGCTCACTTACATCCCCCCTTCAAAGGAGGGGGCTAGTGTAGATGAGCCCACTGAGCCTTGTCCTTGGTCTTCGTCTTGCTTCTAATGTATTTATAGATGGACTTCTTGTTACCCTTTATGTCTCTAGTTTGAACTCGTTTTGTGCCTTGGCCTTTCTAATCTTGCCCCTGCAGGCATGTATTATTTGCTTATGTTCATCTTTTGTAAATTCTCCTGATTTCCACTTTTTATATGGTTCCTTTTCGATTTTGAGATCATGCAAGATCTCCTGGCTAAGCCAAGGCAGTCTTTTACCATACTTTCTATCTTTCCTATGCAATGGTATGGCTTGCTTTTGGGCCCTTAATAATGTCCTTTTTCTGCCAACTATCTTCAGATGTTTTTTTCTGTTAATCTTGCTTCTCATGGGACCTTACCTACCAGCTCTCTGAGTTTACCAAAATTTGCTTTCCTGAAATCCATTGTCTCTATTTTGCTGTTCTCCCTTTCACTGATTCTTAGAATCATGAACTCTGTGATTTCATGATCCCTTTCTCTCAAGCTACCTTCCACTTTCAAATTGGGGAACTTGGGGAGTGTGCTAGACATGGTCATAGTTATGGGAACTAAATATCTTGTTTACTTAAAAATGCAATGGCAGCTAGAAAGGTTTAGGACACATTTATGAAGCAAGAAACAGTCATGAGTTTTGTGCATTCCAGATGGAATGGTAAAAACTGGCTTGGGATTCCTGGTAACCTTGATACTTCCCTTTACAGGATGTTTTGTATACACCTGATTACAAGCTCTATTTAGCATTGCAAAATAAACCAGCATTGCAGAAGTCTTTGACAGATCTTCATGTTCAACTGAAATCTGGGGAACGCCCAGAAATAAGGGTCTTGAAGGCAATTAAGAAGGAAATAGCTCAGTACCAAAGGAGAAAACTGGCATCAGCTAAATTTACAAAGGACTTTAGGATAAAAAGTGGGGCAGCCTCTTCTAATGTACTTGCAGAAAGTAAGGAAAAGAGACTGCAGCAGGAAGAAATGTTGAGGATAGCTCATGAATATTACAATAAATTGTCTGAGGAGCAAACCATTTCTCCCACGCAGCAAGAGCAGATAGTGGACATTAAATTAGGTTTTCCAACACTGGTAGACAAGAAACAGGATTCACTTGTGAGACTAAAAGAGGAAATGGAGGGTTTTCTTTGCAGTTCTCTTGTCACTGAAGAAAGGACTTTCCTGGGGGCTAACAATTTGACAGTGAAATTTTATCAGCAGTTCATGGTTCCCTTCTCTTGAGAATTACCATATAAAAAAGGACATCACAGAGAGGGAGTGTATCTCTTTCAGTATCTACCAATACACATTGTATTAATGTGTTATTATATATATATATAGTACATCAATACAATGTGAAGTGGTAGATACTGACACAGGTACCTTCCTTCGCAGGGGTGTCCTCTTTTTTGAAAGGTCAGACATGCTAACCCAACTGTCTTGTGCCGTCAATGATATCTCAAGTTTCATTAGGATCTTCCTTTTATGAAGACTTCCCTGACTCCCAGAAAAAGAGGATTTGGAAGATTTTTCTTTTTAATACAGATGACAAATTTTTGACATTCAGTCTAGTCAAGACTCTGGGAAAAATAGCAAGGAATTATTCCAGTCAGTATAATGCAATTAAACATTACAGAGTGACAGTTGGTGTGGTTTATAAGAAGTAACTGAAATTGGTTCGCGGAGAGAATAGCAGGGGTAGCTTATGAGAATATGAACCTTATGGTTGGTCCTGGCTTCCATTGGATCATATGGAATTCCCTCACAATTTATTAACTGGCTGAGAGTCTTGCATGTTCATGCAATAAGCACCTCTTTAATAAATAGCTTGAGGAGAGAGGCTATACAGACACATTTGTCTGTTTATTCCTATCTTTAGTTTTCTGCCTTTTACCCAGTTACTTCTCCTTCCCTCTTACCATGACTGCTTAGTTTGCCTGAGAACCTTTTCAAAGCTTTTCTGACAGTGCAAGAACGGCAGAATGGTGGGCGCTGACTGTCTATGATATTGGATTCATCTTGTTTTCAGGACAAAGAGTTTGTGAAGAAAGGGTTTGGATGATTTCTTCCTATATTTGCCCTTCAATCTGGTTGTAACTGTGTTTTCTCATCTTTTATTTTGAAATTTTTAGTTCAAAAACATGAACAGAGTGCAGACTGGAGAATTTCAGATATAATCGGCTATAAGAAAAGAAAAGCAGTGAACAGCCTAGTGAGATGCAGGAAAAATATTTGGGGCTATCTATACAGTTACAGAATGCGTTTACTTGAAAACTGAATATCTACCAGTTTTAAAGACCAAAATGGCTTCAATTAAGGTAGTTTCATTGAATAAATGCTATTAAACATTTATGAATTCTGCCTCTGAAAATGATATTTTAAGGTGGGAGGAAATGAGTTAAATAAGTAATCCTGAGGGAATAGCATTTAGATTGCTGTAATTAAATATAATCATAAAGCTGGAAATTATGCACGGAGGTTGAGAGCTGATTTAATATTCAGAGCAATGAGCATAGAATGTAATTTATGAATTAAGAGTGTTTGCCATGGTCACTTACTGGAAGAAAAGAGGTAAAATGTATAACTGAATGGAGGGATAGGCACAAAGTTTACTGCATAAAAGCTGGGAAATGGCAATTTGGGAGAGAATAAATGGGGTAAGTGGAAGAAAGAGGGGGGAAAGGTGGCAGAAGGAGGGAAAATGAAGCAGTGGAAAAGCAGGAAGGGAAGGAGTGGGAAGTGGAAAGCAGGCCAGGCACTGGGGCAGCAAGAAGCTTAAGTATGTGTCTAAACTTAAGCATATATGGGAGTAGGCGGGTAGAAGGGGAGGGATATTGCCAGTTCTGTGAATGAGAGATATACAAAACTTCTATGTATGAAATTGGGAATAATGTATTGATGGAAGGACATTGTTACTTCCATTGCTACAAGAGATCTGTTTATAATGGGGAGGAGAGTTATTGTATAAAATAAATAACGTATTTTAGGAATGGAAAGGGAAACAGAATGAATCATGGGTGTAGGGACTGATTACAGGGTTATGGTGGTGGGTAGGCAGGGAGAACACAAATGTTCACAAGGTATGGAGAGAGACAGGTGATGGGGACCCAACGAGATGGCAGGAAGCCCAAACTTTCCCAACTCCCATGATAAAGCTGAAGAGGAAAGAGGTATGGAGGCTCTCTGGTGGATAGAGTGGGGAAGATGCCTTACAGCTCCCAGCATGGCCCTCCTACTACAGCTTCCAACATCCTTCCTTTCTCTTAACACAGTTGCAAGATCTTCTGTGTTTAAAGTGGTAGTAACTATGCAAACACCAGATTTCACGGGTGTAACTCTTGGAGTTTTTCCCGATTTACAGTAGGGTGTGTGCAGGGTGACTTGGGTTCAGTCTTCCATAGAAGTGTGAAGGGAGGAGCAGGAAAACACAAAGTCTTATTGTTTTGGTTCAGATTTAGGGCAAATAATGTCCCTGTCTCAGTGGTCGTGGACTATCTCCTAGCAGTGGAAAATGTTGCATCACAGTATGGGAGTACCTGTTGTAGGGAACGCAGTGGGTGGTATGTACATCTAGTGAGATGCAAGGGCTTGCTTTGCAATGGCTCACTGCACACCAACAAGAGAGGAGGCGTGGGGAGAAAGTGTTGAAGAAGTCAGGTGTGGAAGACATGCTGCTCTGTAGCTCTGTCTACTGCAATAGGCATCGTGTTAGACTCATGGTAGATAATGCAGGTAAGACTGTGAGGCAGATCCCTGCACACTCCATTGAACAGGAGCAAAGAACTCCTTTCTCCGCTTATCTTCCTAGCCCCAGTTCAACTGCTTGAGTTGGTCACTGGAGACTGGATTTGCTCTACATTGGCATTTCAACAGAATGTGACTTGTCATGCTGGGATGAAGAGAATTCCAAATAAATACCAGGTGGATGGTTTTTGTTTCCATAGATGTCCTAAATTTTTATCAACTATTCTAAAAGGCTTCATATCACAACTTATAACTGTTCCGGATGAGCACCAATTTCTGAGAACACTGCTGCTCACTCTGTTCTGAAACTCACACAAATGGACATATTGTGCAGTACTGGGTTGTGTGCTTGAATTCCTGGTTGATTTGCTTATGCATGTGACTAGACTGGCTAACCACGTGCATGGGCAGGCAGAAGATTTGGGTGTGCACTTTTAAAAGCATGTGCATAACGCAGGCTTGAATGTGCCTTCATGGCAACATGTGCTTACAGCTTTACAGGTAAAACAATGCCCAAGAGACTGACACAGATTACTAGGGTAAAAGTGTTGAGCTCTGTTTGTCCTCAGGACAGATGCAGCATGGGAAATGGCAATGCAAGCTTCCTTGTACAGAATGCTTGTGCAGAAAAAACAACTTGGATTCTGGGATTGCAAGTAATTCACGCTCTGTAGTCCTTTGCTCCTAGACTTCTGTGCCAAACAGAGCTAATCATGTTGGTGGATTCAGTGAAGTGAAGTCCTGTCAAATAGCAAATAGATTGAAATCAACCCATTTTACATATGCTATCCAGCAGCCACCAGATGGTAATGACTTTCTGTCACTACCCAGGTTTAGTGGATTCACACCAGTAACTTACAGCAGAAGAGCTCTCTGCCCCATTATCAATCCCCTGAGCAACTCGGTCTACCACTTTTAAATTGTTTTCTAGATGAGTTTGGGCTTGGGAGCAAAATTTGAGTTTTTCCCTGCTCTGAGCTATATTGATTTATGGCACTGGCTGTTCAATTCTTTACTTGTGAGTGAGAAGCTGAATTTCCATAAATAAAAGAGGTTGGTGAAATATTGAAATAGATGGCTGTCTGAAAAATGCATGCAATTCATTTTCTTTATTAAAAAAACAAAAGCACTTGCATTATTAGTGGAATGAAGAGAATGTGTAGCCACGTGAAATAGGGTTTCAGGAAAGATTCTAAAGGCCAATTGCCTTAAAATAACTTGGCTTTGCTTTAAATGCAGGGATATCAATAACAGACAGGATATTTTCTAAATATTGTTCTTGAAGCCAATGATACTGGGGTAATGTAGCTATAGTGACACCTTTCAGCTTTTTGTTCAGTTATAAAAAGCACCTTGGACATCAAATACTGAAGAGCACCTCAGGCATCCTTCCGAATGTCGTATTTGCTCAAGGTCTGCAACATTGTAAATGTGACTGGGATTTCACCCAGGTAAAAGCCTTCAAAACATGCATATAAGTCACATTTTGGGCCAACATTTTACTAAGTAATCCCAAAGGTTACTGGTATGGAAACAATAGAGGGGACGAGTCAGGGATTTTTTGTTGTGTTTTTGTTTTAATGCAGAGACCTTATCACTCTTCAACACCCCCAGGACATCTCAAAATAAGTGTCTTCAGGTGGGAGTGGAGATATCACTGAAGCAGAGTTTTAGGGGCTTGCATTTTAGAAAGACTTAAGGACACTAAATAAACAGTAATGTAGGGGGTCACATTCTCATCTTCTGAGGACATCTGTAAGAGCAAATTGATTTAAGGTATTGTCTCTATAGAGCAGGTTTTGCCATGATATTAATTTGAAAGATTATCAGAAACTTTGCCCTCAAGGCCCTCTTTTAAATCTTCAAAGCTCTCTACAACTCCAAAGAGATTTAAAGATAGACAGACTCTGATTTTAGAGGTAAGGGTTCTCTGGGGTAAGTCTATATGTAAACAGGTGCCTTCCAACAGAATGCTAGAATTTTCCCGATAGCCAGCTGAAAAGAATACTTAGAACAGTGGGTTTCTGCATCAGTATGTGCATACGTGTTAGGATGGCCACCTCTCCTGTTTTGGATGGGACAGTCCCAAGGTATCCTGACTTATTTTAACAAAGGGGCTAATAGTCCTGTATTTACAACCCGTGCAGAGATGCCCTTCCCCCAGGCCAGCATAGCCCAGCTGCTGGCCAGAGAGCACACAGAGCCCGTACTCACCTGCCACATGTACAGGCAGCAGCAGCGGCAACAGGAGAGGGAGCCAACAGGGGCTGTGCCATAGGTTAGTAAGACTGGGTATGTTGGGACAGAGAGAGGCCGTGTATGTCCCCCAGTCCATTTTAAGATTTTAATGGGACATGGTACCCTGGGCAGCCGCCTCTCCAGCCAGGGGCACTCCTCCTCCCCAAGGCAGGGCTGCAGCCCCATTCCTGGCTCCCCTCAGCTTGGAGAGAAGTTGGGAGCTTCACCAGCAGGGCTGCAACCCCATTCCCAGCTCTCTGAAGTGTTGCGGGGGGAAGCCAGTAGCCGCACCAGTGGGGCCACAGCCCAGCTCCCTGGGGTGTGGGGAGAAGCCAGGAGCTGCACGCACAGGGTTGCTCCCCTGTTCCCAGAACCAAGCAGATGCAGTCCTGTTCCCAGTGACTGGCAGCAAGGATCATCTGGCAAACCCCCCTCCCCCGCCAACATCCCCCTTGTGCAGGGAAACCGCTCCTGAAAACTGCGATCTCCCTCATGGGGCGGCAGCCCTGTTCTGGTGGCCAGTGGCATGGAGCAGCGACGTAGCTGCATTTTCTTGGCAGCTGCAGTCAAGGAGCTCCACTCTGCCCCCGCCACTGGTTGTCCTGGGGAAATATGATGACCCCAATACATGCCCATTTAAAAAAAGGAGATTTAGGTAAGAGGAGAGGCTGTTTAATATGTAAGCCCACACACAGAAATTTATTAAAATAAAGTTAAAGAAAAGAAAGATGGAAATAATTAGGAAGAAGGGTGCTTTCGAAAGTGGGGCTTCCTTTCAAAAGACCTAGCCTACACAGCTGTTTTGCATTTCGAAAGCAGCTGTTCCAGAATGACGAGTGGCTGTCATTATGCAAATTAGCACCCATCTGTACTTTCGATCTGCCACATTTATATGCCCCTTTCAAAAGTGGGGGCCAGTGTAGAAGCGGCCTTATGCGTTCTAAAGTCATGGTGGTTACAATCAAAATCTCTTCTGAACAGGAAATGTTAATGTTTCTTTCTTTTATTCATAAAGCTTCAAATATATGCACAATGTTTCACAGCTTAGTCCAAGTCAATAAATAGCACAATGTCTGCAATGTATACATATTCTTTAAAAGTCCCTCTCTCAGGCAAAACCTCCTTTGTTGGCTTTTTTGTATATATGAGAGGGTCTGCTTCTGAAGGGTTAGTGCCATCATAGTCTCCTCTGATAAACATTGTTACACTGACTTTTTGTGTTAATGCCAAAAAGGAATTTCATTTACTGCTTTTCACAGCTGTACTTAGAAATCATTTTCCCACTGTAGCATATGCTACAGTCTGTACAATGGGGACTAATGATGCTTGGAAATAGAGAAATTGAAGGTTTTTTTTATTATTATTTTGCTTCCTTATTCAACAAGTCCATAATCTAAATAAGGCCAAAATCACATTGCAGCAGTGCAAAAATACTCTCTTTTAAATACATTTTGGTTATTAAAGGACTTGAAATTTATATTTGCTGCTTCTGTTACTTTACAGAAGAATACCTTAAGTAATCATCATTTACCCTTCATTGCCTTTCAGTTGAGCATCTCAAAGCAGTGGACAAATATTAATTACACCTGGAAGCAAGCAGCTGTCATAGTGGGTATTGGTATGTAGGAAACCTGAGCTCGCTCATCTTCCAGAGTAATGTAGACGCCGTGTAGAAGTGTGGCCACTGGGGGGTGCTTCCAGAAGGAAGCCCTTCTTCCACAGGCCCCTTCTTCCTGAAAATTTTTGGGAAGAAGGGGCCCCCAGAAGGAGGACTTCCTTCCGGAAGCCTGCCCCTCCCCCCCGCCCCCGGGCCGCACTTCTACACAGCGTTTTGGAGTCTGGAAGAACGGTCTTCCGGATTCCAAATCACGTGATGTTATGCTAATGAGGCACAGGGAATTTGCCTCCGCACCTCATTAGCATCTTTCACTCCCTGTATTAGCATGCCACTTCCAAAGGAAGTGGCCTGTGTAGAAACAGCCATTGAGCCTATTTTGAAATCAAGCCACTGGAAGCACAATGGCTTATTTCAAAATAGGTTCTCTTCCCAGTCTAAGCAGCCCCCATTTTGAATTAGCTATTTCGAAAAAGGCACAATTGCTTGTATAATGAGGTTTATCAATTTCCAAATAAGCAAGCTGCTATTTTGAAATGGGAGTTGCATTGTGTAGATGCTAGGAAAGTTATTTCAAAATAGCAGCTGCTATCTCAAAATAACTTAGCTGTGTAAACATACCCTAATACAGCTATCTCTCTGAAACATATCACAATATTAGGGACTTTTCCCCATTCTGGCAGTGAAGTAAAGGTGCTTTTTCCCAAATCTCTACTTGACAATACTTTTGGCCATTCCTGGCATTTCAAAGAAGAAAAAGGAAGATCAGGGTGAGGGGGGAGCTAACCATTTCTTCTTTTGAAAAAGCACATCCACACACACAAAAAAGCTATCAAAAGGGTGATCTGCTTTTTCCAAGGAGAGCATCCACACAGCTCCTGCTCTTTCAAAAGAAAGGGCCAGAGAGAGAACAATCCAGCACTGTGAGGACTGCTCTTTCGAACAGGGGGCTCCCAGAGCATCTACACATGCTTTTTTTTCCAAAAGACTCTTCTGGAAAAAAGGTGCTCTTCCTATTTGGGAGAGGAAGAAGACCTCCAGAAGAAGCACTGCATTATTTCAAAAGAATTCAAAAGAGCTCATTATGTGTGGACTCTCTGTTTGTTCCTTCAGAAGAAGGCCTGATTTTCCAAAAGAACTTGCTAGTGTAGGTGTGGCTTTCAAGTGATAAGACATATTCTTGCTGTGTGTTTTCCTGACGTTGGCAGTAATGATTGCTGAGGCAATTTAAAGCCCCAGTGGTTTTTTTTTTATTTTTACTTTTCTTATGAATGAAAAGCAAATTATTTGCAAACACATTCTGTGCCAGCATTTTGCTTTACTTTAGAGATATGTGTTTTTTGACATGACCTTATGGATTTTGAGACAGAAAGGCTGCGTCTACACTACAGTTCTGTTTCAAAAGAATGTCTTTCAAAAGAGAACATCGAAAGATGGTCTTTCAAAATGGAGCATCCACACACACCAGCACAGACCAAAGACTGGGTCCATTCTTTCTAAAGGCCGCCAGCATAATTTCAAAAGAGAGCATCCACACATGCCAGGGCGCTCTTTTAAAAGAGCAGGGGAAGGAAGCGCCATGGGCAGGGTCGCATGGTGGACGAGCCCTTCTGGGGCCACTGCCCACTGCCCCTTTAAAGGGCCACCCCCTGTACCTCAGCCTTCACAGCAAGGCCAGCAACCCTGTCCCCAGGCAGCAAGACAGACATTGGAGGTGGCATCCTGTGCCTCCATCGACCCTGAGCAGCAGCCCTCCTCCATTGCTGCTGTGGCCAGCAACCTGGCTGCAGTCCAGGCCGCTGTTCTGCAGCGGCTCCACATGGCCACCACAATAGCCACCCTCCTAGACACCATCCTCAGGGTGTAACGTCCCCAGCCAGTCCCCCGGGTCATCCGCCGCCTGTGGCGCTTCCCCACAAGCAGCAACTGGTGGGACTGTCTGGTGCTGGAGGACTGGGCTGGTGACCAGTGGCTACAGAACTTCAAGGTGACCAGGGGAACATTCCTGGAGCTGTGCCACTGGCTCGCCCCAGTCCTCCAGCACCGGGACACACACCTGCAGCCAGACAGAGGCCCCCCCCCCCCATCTTTTGCTATACTCCATCTTGCTTCCCTTAGGTGCTTCAGGCACAAAAGGGTTAAAAGGAACGGCCCTGTCTTGGAATGCCCGAGAGCGCAGATGTGCTTATCTCCTAGCACAAGTCTTTGATGCTCTGGAGCAAGAGCCAGACTGACCCTGAATGGGCCAAAACCACACAACAAAGAACAATGGACTAACAAACCGCCAGGGCCTCGGGCTGCCCTTGACTGGTATCAGTGATACCGGTGATTAATACGCCCACTTGGTCCCAGACAGAGGAATCTCTAGTCCATTAAGAAAAAATGCCCTAAATTGTTAAATTGTCTCCACCTCACAGGTGCTAACTAAGCCCTTGAACTCCTCGTGAGAACCAGCATCACGGGACGATTTAATTCAATTGGCGCCCTTTTAGATAAGGAAGAAGTGTATGTGACACAAGAGGTATAAGAGGAGGGTCTGGCAGACCCCTTTTTGAGCTCCAATTATCTTTTTCTGCCGGACAGGAGGGTTATTGTCTCCCGAGGTCCCAGGGGACGCCCGCCTCCTCGAAAAAAGGGAAAAAGACTTCTTCCCAAGGGATTGAGAGAAGACTGGCCATGCCACATTGGTAACGCAGGGGTGAGAATAAGACCTGCTAGGTATTTTACCTTTTGCTTTTGCACGCCTTTAACAAGTATAGATCTATGAATTAAAGTGCATGCTAGCTATTTGTAATCAAAGTATAAAACTTGCAACATTGTAGCCACAAGAGTTTAACTCGTTTGTTAAATAAACAAAGTAACATTGTAACCACAAGAGCTTAACTTGTTAGTTAAATAAACAAAGTAATTGATTAAGTGGTAACCTGACTCCTCCTGTTACTGTGCAAACCAAACACAAAAATAAAGAACCCAGCTGTTTTCAGCTGCTCTAAGCCTCGTCACCGGTGAAACGTACTGAGAGACAGCGTTGAGTCATGCTGCCTCCATGGAGCAGGCTCTTGGGGCACCCATCAGCCAACCCTGGCTGCTCGCTGTGAAGGGATTTTATCCTAGCAGTTGAAGTCTCGGGTGTAGGAGGCTCTCAGTGCAACTTTGGGGCACCCGTCAGCCAATCCTGGCTGCCCACTGTGAAAGAACTCTGTTCTAACAGTAAAAGACCCGGGTGTTTAGGACCCTGGGGCATCTGTCAGCCTGCCCTGGCTGCCCGCTGCAAAGGGACTCTGTCCTAGCAGTTGAAATCTTGGATGAAAACAAGGGCATCGTTGGTATCTCACCTGACCATCAGCCAACAACACCTGAGGCTGGCGCTCCCCCTGCACATAAGGGTGGCCATCGCCCTATGGAAGCTGGCCACCTAAGACAGTTACTGTTCCATCGGCCACCAGTTCGGAGTGGGCAAAGCCACCATCAGGACCATCCTCATTGAGGAAAGCCCAGCCCAGCTCACACCTCAACTGCATGAAGGGGTGGGGGGCAGCCGAGTGACAGGCACCATCAGGAGAAGAGTGGGCAGCCCAGGGACAGGGGCGGGAATGGGGACGGGCACGGACGGGCACGCCACACCCCACTCCATGCTCACGAGCGGGCCCCCCATGCCTTGCAGGTCATCTGGGTGATCAACAGTGTGCTCCTGAGGCAGCTGGTTTGCATCAGGGACCTGGACAATGCCATCTGGGGATTCCAGGAGCTGGGCTTCCCCAGCTGCTTCGGGGCACTGGATGGCACCCACATTGCCATCCAGGCCCCAGAGCATAGCCGCAGGGCCTGCGTGAATCATAAGGGCTACTACTCGGTGGTCCTGCAGCCCTGGTTGATGCCAATGGCCATTTTGAGGACATCTAAGTGGGCTGCTCTGGCCACACCCACGATGTGAGGGTCCTCAGAAACTCAGGGCTCCGACGTTGTATGGCCAAGGGGACTTTCATCCCCTGGTTGGAGCTCCCCACTGAGGACACAATGATGCCACCCTGCATCGTGGCGGACGCGGCCTACACCCGATAGGCCTGGCTGATGCGGCCATACCCAGGCACACCCAGCCAAGCCAGGACTGCTTTAATGAGTGGCTGAACCGCAACCAGAACACTGTGGAACGGGCGCTCAGCTGCCTCAAGGGGCGTTTTAGATGCCTTTACACCAGGCTGGAGGTGGGCCTCCCCAGCATCCCGGCAGTGGTTGGGGCCTGCTGCACCCTCTATAACCTGGTGGAGGTGAAACACATGCCCTATATGTAGGGGTGGGTCGCCGAGGCGGGATGCGGGTACGAACAGCCCCCTGCCACCCTGTGCCACCAGGCTCAGCAGGACGGAGTGCATGTAAGGGACATCCTGCATTAGGCCTTTGAGCAGGGGCCACAGTAACCCCCCCTCACTGTGCACACTCTCCCCCTCACCCGCACCCTGCAAGCACACACACACACCCCACCTGCACCCTGCACACACCCACCCTCCACCAGCACCCTGCACACACACCAGCATACATGCAAGGGGGACACAGGGCAAACCATAAAAATAAACTGTTTACTATGAAAAAAGTGTGCTCCTCATTATCTAGGGGGGACTACATACACGTGTCGGGGGAAGGTGAACGGGGAGAATTATTTACATGGGAGGGAGGAGGGGGAATGGGGAGCTGGAGTTGGGGGGGCCTCACCCCTCCACAAGGCTCAATGTTTGGGACCCCCAACGCCCACACCCGCCCTGTCTTCCCCGTGTCCAGGGGCCCCACTAGGGCCGGGCTCGGGCTCAGCACGGGAGGGGCCTCCATCTGGTCAGCCCTGGCCAGCAGGGTGTGGGCCAGGCAGATGAGGCTGGCTGTGGGGAGGGAGCAGGGCCTCCAGGTCAGCCTCCTCAGCGGGGGCTGGTGTGGAGGAGATAGGAGGACGTGGGATTGGGGAAGCGGGGGGGAGACCACTAGGAGGGTGGGGAGGAGAAGCATGGGCGAGCGGGTTGTGGGGGATGTGGGTGCATGAGTGACCCGCGATGGAGCGGTGGCAGGGGGCAGGTGGCCAACCGTGGCCTGGATGAGGGCTTCCACGTTGGACTCCACCTGGTCCCATGCCTGATGCTCCATGGCAAGCCACTCCTGCACGACACCCATCAGCTCCCTGAGGGTAGCCGTGTGGGCCGTATCCCCTGCCTCCTCCTCCCTGGCCTGCTGGCGCTGGCAGAGGGACCAGCAGTGGCCCCACGCTGGCCCCGCCAGATGCCTGGGCCACTCCCCCTCACCCTCGGTGGTGGGGTCCCTGGGCCCATTGAGGGGCTGGTCCGGCTGCTGGCTGCTGGAGCTATGGAGACAAAAGGGGAGAGGATAGGGACATTAGTCCCACTGATGGACCCCCCGAACCCCCCCATCCCTCCCACCCCATCCCAGCAGTCCTGCAGGGACCGCATTTGGGGTTCCCCATCTGGGTTGCGGGAGCGCTGGCTGTCCTCTGCCTCCCTTGGTCCCTCCACAGCCTGGCAGCCCATGGTACTGTCCAGCCTGCATGGTGCTGGGTGCCACATGTCAGCCCTGTGAGGACAGGGTGGTGGGGCCATCTGGCCCACCCGTGACCTGGGGCTGATGTCCCTCTGGGTGGGCTGCAGCCACCCCAGGCAGGACTGTGCGCCCTCTCTCCCGGCCCCGTTGCCACCGGTGTGCATGGCACATACCTGTGGGTCCCTCCGGGAACTCGGGAAGTCAGAGGCAGCTGGGCTGGATGAAGCCCGAGGGGAGGTCAATGACGAGGGCCTCCTTGCTCGAGCCCTCATCATCACTGGTGTCCTGGATCCACTGGGGGCACCTGCGGGTGGCTGGTGGTCTGGGCCGGTCCTCCCCCTCTGTCCCTGTCCTCCTCTCCTCCAGCTCGGTTTGGGGGTTGGCAGAGTCCAAGTACATGGCTGGGGGTCCCGCCTCCTTAGGCCCAAGGAGGAGGTCGAGTACTTGGAAGTAGGGGCATCTGGTGGGAACTGCCCCTGTCCGGCTGGCCATGACCCAAGCCTGGCAGTACACCTGCCGAAGCTCCTTGATCTTGGACCTTACGTGGTCTGGGGTCCAGGTGGGGTGACCCGAGCTGGTGAGGCCCTTGGCCAGGCGCTCAAATGCCGGCACCAGACAGGAGGAAGGCTAATGGTGGATCCTAGGAGTGAAAAATGCAAAAGGTGGATTCTATTTTCTGTCAGCCTGCAAGAATATCTAAATGGGAACAAAGAGTACCTCATCCAAGAAAGGTATGAATGTGGAGCTTAGCAGAAGCTGGGAAGTAAATTTTCACTTTCATGAGTAGAGCATGGTTTTCTGGAACACACAAAGGTCCTCCTTCTATTACCTGTGGGAACTTCTGCAAGCTTGCTATGTATGGCTGGTGTTCATTCAGCAGTAGCCTGAATAGCATATGAATAAGATCAAAACTATATTATCATGAAGTTGAATAGATTTAGAAAGGCAGCAGAGCACTAAAAATTAATGTCAGCATTGTACAAGGCTTTACCTCAGGCATCCAACTTCCCATTCTCCAGGCATTTTCAAATGACAGTCCCCTGACTGGAAGGTGAAATTTACTGTAGAAGCCTTTGGATTTGTAGGTCATATGGTGAACCTGATCTGGGCATTACTCAACCCTGATTAGTTTCAGAAGTATTTGGAATGAATGCATTTAAAACTGACTAAATGAAGCATAATTCTGATATCTGTACATTCTCCCTAGTCATGCTTGAATTTATCTTCCCAATTATTTTTATCAATAAACATTTCCACATTGCTTTTGACTTGCCTGTTAAAATATTCTTGGTGCTAGTCAAGGCTGTGCATAACCTACTAATCAGTGTCAGCTGGCCCTAGATCTGTGGAGGTGGCAAGCATCAGGGAAAATAACGATTCATTTATTTGCTTATCTATCCAGCCATTGGCCTTGGAGTAGATTATGAACCTTCTGAAGAAGAAGCAGGAGGGGATGGAGACTAAATCAGAAAAGTTGGCTGCAGTTTGTCATATAGTACTTGACCATAATCAGATACCTAAATACCTGCACACAGGAAAGGACCAACAAAGACAGGCAATGAAACATGATCTAGTGGAATACGGTTGAACAAATTCACTTAGGTTCAAACTAATCACCAGCTTATGAAAATCAGAATGAATCAGTTCCAGGATATTTGTGCAGCTTGAAAAAGTTATTATTCACTTTTTTAAAAAAATACATTTCTGGACTCTATTTTGGCTTGTTATTTTATTATTTCATTATTATTTTTATAAGAGAAGACAACCAAAGTGGACCCTTCTTTGGCTAGGGTGTTGTATATACAGCTAGAAGAACAAAGTCCCCATATAAACATACCCTTAAAGATACCCAAAAGGTGGGGTTTAGTCTTCCCAGATTTCTGGGTGGAGGCATGAGCCAGTTCTGTTTTGTTCTGTTCAGAGCAGGGCTGTCTGTAGGGAAAATGGTATCCTGGGTGAATTTTCTTTGGCACCAGAGCAGCAGGAATCCTCTCAGCTGGCAGAGCAGCAGCAGGTGGTGCAGCAACAGTGTTGAAGGTGTCAAGCTGCCACGAGGCAGGGGTGGTGGCTAATGTAGACAAGGGAAGGCATTGCCTTCCCAAAACTGCCTACATTTCCCAGGTCTGTGGGAAGGCTGGGGTCATGGCACAGCAACCATGGCCCTCTAGGTGGCCAGGAAGAATCAGTAGGGTCGGATAGGGCTTGGCTCCCTGCAGAGCTGATGGAGGGAAAGGTTGCTGAAGGGGCAAGGACTCAGAGTGAAAGGAGTGGGGCTTCAGGGCAGAAGGGGAGGGACTGGGGCTTGCCTTCCTCAGCTGGGCCTTTCCCCACTGCTCATGCCAGGAGGGTGACATGGGGACGTATGTGAGTGTGTTTATCCCTTCTCCTTCAGATTGGGGGCGGGAACAGCTCGTCTGCAGCCTCTTGACTGCAACACCCTGGATAGTCCTCACCCATAAGGCCAGTCCTAGCTAGGATAAACACCTACATATAAAACCCCTTGTTGCTGCCAATGCTGTCTGGCAGAAGATTTACACAGGTTAGTGTTGCATATTCAGCGTACACCAATAATGTTCATAACTCACCCGCAGTGTTTATTTGATTATTTCTGTAGCTCCATAAATTGTGCATTAGAGATAAATAAAAGATGTGATCTGTCCCAACAGCAGCTTCATATTTAATGTGCTTCAGTAATTAACATAACGCATCTGCCAAGCCTACAGAGTCAAGATACATGGAGGATGTAAACAGTGGGGCAGAGAAGGAGAATGTCCAACTCAGCAAGGGCTGAGCATATCTCAGACTTGTCAGGTGAGGCACTGGGGCCACTGGCTGCTGGGGCTGGACTATTCCATGGGGACCAGCAATGATATGGTGGAATCTTCCTGGTGCCTGTAAGTACCATGTGTAAAGTTTCTGGGGGCACAGAGATGCAGGGCAGAACAGGAAGTTTCTGTTGAGGGTGGCAGCAGGAACGGGGGTGGAGTGGGTGCAGGCCTGCTGCAGAGACAGAAGAGGAGAGACTCAGTACCATTGCTGGGCATCTCCATCCAGACTCTGCCTAACCATGTTCTCCAAGTGCTTTGGGAGCCTATGAAATAAGAATCACGTGTGTTACAATGAGACTGCTCTGTGCTATGCCACAATTTCACAGCCAGTTGAAGGGTGGATTGCATAATCCCCACGCTACCAGAAAAGGTTGATGGGACCAGACCCTGGAAAAAGACAGTGGCTACATGAGAGCAGGCTACAGACAGAGACTTGGGAAGCTGGGTGTGGCAGGAAGACTAGGCATGCTAAGCACTTGGTAGACATCCTGCACAAGACCTCCACAGCTCACAGTAGCTGCAGCAAGAAGTGAGAGAGATGCTTGCCATTAGCTCCCTGCACGGGGCTGTCTTAAGGACAGGTTATTTTTATTCATCTGTTTGTTGTGACTGTTAAAAAGCAGCTGGGCCTGTGGTGTTTGCCTTTTGTGTTTCTGGGAGCTCTAGTAAAGAAGCCCTTGATTACTCTAAGGCCACATTTACACAAGAAGCCGCTGTCGGAAGGGATTTCCCAGCAAAACTTCTGTCAACAGATTGCATCTACACATACAAACAGAATGAAAGAGCAATCTGCTCTGTCAACAGAGAGCAGCCAGACTGCCCGTCCCTCTCTCGATAGAACGGCTGACCAGAAGCTCTGCAAACAGGGTTTACCGGTGAACTGGAAGTCCTGTCTGTCGACAAAAGGGCCGCGGCACATCTACACAGCCGCTTTGTTGACAGAATGCTGTTGAGAGTGGTGTTACACCCGAATGGGGAGAGGTATAAAGCTGCCAGAGGAGGTACCCAGTTTTGTCGAAAAGCTGTCAGCAAAGCGCATTTTGTGTGTAGATGTTCCATGGTTTTTCCTGACAAAAGCCCAGTTTTGCTAGGAAAAGCCAATTGTGTATACATGGCCTAAGTGTGTGTTTATAGGAATCCGTTGAGGTGTACAGCCTGTAAAGCACAAGGGGGCAAATTACAGCCTGTGGGCTGCATCCAGACCATCAGCAGTTTTAAGTCAGCCCTCGAGCTCTCATGGGGGAACAGGCTTTGGGGCTCGCCTTGCTCCACGCTGCTCCTGTGTGTAGCTTCCTTCTTTCGAAATAAGCTATCCTGAAATAATTTTTCAACTGTAGCCACACTACCCCTCCCTTTTGGAAGGGGCACATAAATTACGGCAGTTCGAAAATGCAAATGATGCACTGATATGAATATTCAGCACCTCATTTGCATAATGTCTGCCACCTAGCCCCTTGAAAGTGCTTATTTTGAACTAAAAGTAGCTGTGTAGCTGGGGTTCCTTCAAAAGGGTGTCCTGATTTTGAAAGCACTCTTCTTTCCATTTGAGGGGGTGGGGAAGAAAGGTTCTTTTGAAATTGGGGAACCCTTTGGAAGGAACCCCAGCTACACAGCTATTTTTATTTTGAAATAAGCACTTTTGATGGGCTGGGTGGTGACCACTATGCAAATGAGGTGCTGAATAGTCATATCAGTGCATCATTTGCATTTTTGAAGTGCCATAATTTACATGCCCCTTGCAAAAGGGAAGGGTAGTGTAGCCACAGCCTTCCAGAATAGCTTCTTTTGAAATAATACAGCTGTGGAGACCTCTTCTTAGTCTGTTTCAGGAAAAACAGCAAGTCCTGCAGCACCTTAAAGGCTATGTTTACACTTGCCCCCTTCTTCAAAGAGGGCAGGGTAATCAGGGTGATGGGGGATTACTAATGAAGTGCTGCAATGAATAGGCAGCACTTCATTAGGCAAAGTCTCCCCCACAGCAGCTTTGAAGTGTCAAACTTCGAAGTGTCTGCAGCTACATGGTACGCTGACACTTCAAAGTTTGATACTTCGAAGCTGCCACTGGGGAGAATTTACGTATTAAAGTGCTGCATATTCATTGCGGCACTTCATTAGTAATCCCCCATCACCCTGATTACCCTGCCCCCTTTGAAGAAGGGGGCAAGTGTAGATGTTGCCAAAGGCTAACAAATTTGTGAGGGCATTAGCATTCATGAGCTGCAGCTTACTTTATCAGATTCATGAAGTGAAAGAATTAGATAGCAGAGATAGAAATTGGAGTTTTACTCACAGTTTTAATGAGGCCAAATCAGTCAGGATGCATGTGGCCCACTTCCACAGGTGAGAATACTTAAAGAGGAAAATTACTTATTGTAATGAGAAAGCCATTCCCAGTCTCTATTCTTACTCATTCTGATGTTGTCAAATTTGCAAATAAATTCCAGCTCAGCAGTTTCAAACTGAAGCCTGTTTTGGAAGTTTTTTTGCTCAAGCATGGCCATTTTCAAGTCTATACCTGTCAGTCCAGGGTGTTTAAAATACTCTCCTACTGAGTTTTGCATGTTGCTGTTCTTAATGTCTGATTTGTGTTCATTTAGTCTTTTTCATAGTCTAGTTTGTCCAATGCACATGGCAGAGGGGTATTGTTGGCACTTGATGGCATATATCACATTAGCAGATGTGCAGGTGCATGAACCCTTGATAGTATGGCTGATATGGCTCGGTCCTACGATGGTGTCACTAGGTAGATATGTGGACAGAGCTAGCATTGAGGTTAGTTGCAGGGACTGGTTCCTGAGTTAGTTTTTCTGTTGTGGGGTGTGTAGTTGGTGGCTTTCTGTAGGCGAGGACTGGCCTGCCTCCCAAGGTCTGTGGGAGTAAGGGATCATCATCCAGGACAGATTGCAAATCCTTGATGACGTGTTGGAAAGGTTTTACCTGGGGGATGTAGGTACAGTGTATATAAGTGATGGTCATATGAACACCACCTTATATGGGAAACCTACTGACAGTTATACTTACCTACACGCCTCCAGCTTTCATCCAGAACATATCACAGAATCCACTGTCTACATCCAACCCCAAGAGACAACCGCATTTGCTCCATATCTGTCAGACAGAGACAAACATCTACAGGGTCTCTATCAACTGTCCTTAAAACAACAGTGCTCATCTGGGGAAGTGGAGAAACAGATTGATGGCACCAGACAGGTACCCAGGACAGACCCAACAAAGAAAGCAACAAAATGCCTTTACACACTGCCACCAGCCTAGGTCCCACTCCCCAGGTTGTGTTGGAGTGCTCTGTCCCCTAAGCACCCTCCCTTGCTCAGCCACCTCTCTGGCCAGGTCCTCTGAAGCACCTGTAGACAGATTCTCTGAGACTTGGAGAGAAAAGGAGACTTAGGGCTTAACCCCTTCTTCCCCGCACTTTAGCCAGGGAACCCAAGGTGGCTGGGACCTGTCAGAGGCCAGCAGCAGCTTGGAGATGTTAGTGGCCTTTCAACACTGTGCAGGCAGAAAGGGACAAGCTGCTTCCAGCCACAGGGGAGAGGGGTGGGGGGCAGGGAAGGGAGGGAAGAGGTGATGTCTCCAATACACAGGCCAGGCCATCCGGACCCTGGACCTCCACCTCCCTGAGGCTGGAAGCAGCTCTGATCCCTTCCCTGCCTCACAATGCTGACAGCCTCCTGCTGGCCATACTCTGGTCTGAAACCCATCAGAAATCTGTGGAAGGAGGCTATGACCCTGTGTGCCCCCCACATGCTGCCATGAACAGATGTGGTACTAGGAGAAGTGGATCCAAGCTGGGGGTCCCAGTCAAACATGGAGGGCAGAGAGTACGGGGCAGGGAAGGTTGGGGCAGTGTGGGCGTGCATGTTCGTGTCACTTCTCCCCAAGCAAAACTCAAAAATAAGAAAGTAAATAAATACACTCCAGCTATACAGTATCTCTTTTTAACAGTAGCTCAGTTAACTTAGTTTGAACACTTATACTGCATAGCTGCAACTGAACTCACTGGCGTAGGAGTAATTTTGCCACATGACCCATATTCAGCATAGTGAAACATGGTCACCCTAGTTAGTCTTTAAGGTGCTAAAGGGCTCCCCGTTGCTTTTACCTTAACATTGGGTGCCATCTGGATGCATTAATGCAAATGTGCTCTAGCATGGCTTGTAAATAATTTATCCAATTGTTTTGGTCAATGACATTGCTGCCAACTTGCCCTTTAAGATAGGTGATATTCAAACGCTTTGGAGCTGATTCTTCTTTAGCTCACTTTGCTGTAATCTGGTCTGACATCACTGAAGTCAATGAAGTGATATTGGTGAAAGCAACAGGAGAATTATTCCAGTTGTTCATGGGATTGTATTAGTTTACACATCCTGAGGAGAAGCAAGGCGGCATTTCACACTGTAACAAACCCATCATTAACTACAAATCCGGAGGCTGTTAATTCTTTGGAAAAATATCTTTTCAGCTGTTTATCTCAGCAGTATTATTACATTCTGAAATGAAAAAAGTTATGGTTTCAGGAAAATATATTGTGATCTCCATCAGAATGTGTTTACAAAGTGTCTCTAATGGACAAGTTTCTAGAGGTAGAACAGGAAACTAAGTAATGACCTATTTCAAACCACCAATCAAAATGAAAACTTCAGCCAAAAGAGAAGAGCACAAGGGTTTATTACGCTGTCTGACTTATGAATTGAATCCACGGATCTATGATATTTTGAACCATGTCTCATCCAGGTACAACTCAAGTGGTTCTAAGGATACAAATCTTCCCTCAATGCATGAAAAAAACATTCAGTGCAAACACCTGTTGCTGAAGTAATGAATAGCCATTTGAGTCTTCAGGAGCAGGGTGAGGGTCACTTGCTGACCAGTTGAAGACAATTTTCTGTGGCAGTGATATTAGACATGTTGGATCTCTTGGGCTGTGTCTACACTACAAAAAATAACTTCAAAGTTACACACCCTTAAACTTTGAAGTAGGGCACTACTACATTCCTGGGAATGGGGTAAGGACTTCGAAGTTGGTCTCCCTTCAAAGTAAGGGAAAATGTGTGTAGACTGTCTGCTGGCTACTTCGAAGTAGTGTAAAACTTCTAAGTTAACTTCCAAGTTAGTTCCTAGCATAGACACTCGCTCTCGGCTGCCAGCACCTCTCCTTGAGGCCCATGTTGCACAGCACTTCACATATGCCCACCTCTGCACTATCAGTTATCAATATGACCCACCTATGAGTGACCAGCAGGGAGGCCTGCTGACAGCGGGAGGGGAAGGAGAGTTGCTCCAGGTCTCAACTTTTCAAGGGGGCCTGGAGCTCTGTCTGCCACCACTACTACCTTGGCAGAGGTGGCAGCTAGAGTGCCGGGACCCTTTGAAATGCCAGTTTCACTGCTCTGCCATGTGGCATTGGTTGGCCCAGAGCTGTGGTCCCGGTGGCGCTAAGGGCAGCTGTCCTTGGTTCCACCCCTTCTGCCTTTGGCCCCACTCCTTTCAGAGACACAGGTTTGGGTCCCCCCCTCCCACAGTGCCCTGGGCCTTGGAGGCTGTCAGCCCCCCTTCCAGTAGGCCACAGCAGGAAAGTGCCAGGAAGGTTATTTTAACCAGTAACACCATAAATCAAAACTCCTGCTGAAGGAAAACACAGAATAGAGCCAAAGAAAAAATGCAAACAGAGCTTGGCCTAAAGGATGAGGACTGATTAGAGGCTTTCTAGGGTATAGTATTGTTTTAGTAACAAACTACAATGCCCCTTGGCTGCGGGAAAGCACACACATATGGGCCATTGGAAATCATTCTTGAATTGCTCAGTTGCACAGGAACATTTGGCAACTCCCTCAGAGTGAGACAGGAGCTGTGAGCATGGTGGGCACATTAGTTTCCATCATTTTGACCTATAAAGCCCCACGGGTGAAATTTGCTAAAGCACCGATAGCCATGGAGCATATGGCTACACAAAGCCCAGTGGCATGACTGCAGCTGGCTTTGGTCAGCTGACACAGGCTCACAGGGATAAAAAATGTTGGGTAGATGTTCTGGCATGGGTTGGAGTCTGGGCTAGGAGACACATTGGCTTGGTGGGGCCCCAAGCATTTGGGTTCCAACTTGAGCCCAAACATTTACACAACAATTTTTCAGCCCCCACAGCCCAAGATCTAGAAGCCTGAGTCAGCTGACCCTGGCCAGCTGTGGGTTTTTATCCAAAGGCTGGCGTACCCGTACATGCTCAGGGAGAAGAGGATGAGGTTTCAGAGCCCAAACTTCAGTCTAAACACACATCTACACATCTACTGTTAGTGTCATAGTACAAGTCCTAGATGCCTGGCACTGTAGCTCTAGGCTCTGGGACTCACTGCAACGTGGGCTTTTGCTTTGCTTTGTTGATGGTGGTGGTGAGAAAACCCCAAGGCACAGCATATAGTGGGCATGCTCAAAATGTTCACATAGGTGCTAAAGAGGTGATCAGTTCTAGCATTATTCTCCTTTTTAATGAGAAGGCACTTCAAAAAATATTACCTAGATAACCAATGTATTTACTTCTCAATGTGTGCACGAACAGAGGGGCAAAGGCTGCTCCCCAGCCTTTAGCATCGGAAGAGATTCAGTGTGAAGTTTCCAAGCTTTCTGCTGAATCATTTAAATTAAAAGAAAAGAAAAGAGAGAGAGAAGAGACTGAAAAGATGTATAGATACGAATCAGCGCTTGTGCAACTGCTTAACAGCAGCGTCAGCAATACATAATATGGCATAATTTCCTCTGACACAATATGCCATTATTCATGGATAATTAGTAAATCTTTAGTCCCTAAAGAGCTTCTTTTTAACACTTTAATAGTTACAGCTAGGGCTTTTTTTGTGCTAGTATGTATTGGTACAGAGTAGAGCATCGCAGCAGCTCCAGCCCCAGGGACCGGGTGGGAGGGTGTGGGTCCCTGGCAGACCTGGAGTGGGGAGTTGGCTAGGCCCCAGAGCCCCACTTGTGGTGGGGTGGGGGAGGGCATGGAGAGCCAGCTGAGTACTGGCCCTTCTTTCTTAACAGAACAAGCACTGGTTGTAACTATTCCATAGCTTATAGATGAACACATACTTCTGTATGATGTAAAAAGAATATGATTTCCTGGGGGTCTTAAAACACAAATTTAGTTACAAGCTAAATAGATGTATCATTTAATACCCGAAAAGAGTAATATTAGGTCTCGTCTACCCACAGATTTTGCACTTATATATATCTGTGGGTATATCTATATGTGGGTATATCTATCTATCTATCTATCTATCTATATGCCTGCAAGGGGTGGGATTTTCCACCAAAATAATTAAACCAGGACAACTCCTTGTATTATTGCAGTTATATAGGTATAAAGTTCCCTTATGTTGGTGCAGCTTTATCCACCTTCCCATATATTAAGAAGTTATACTAGCCCAGAGGTCGGCAACCAAAAAAGCAAGAAGATCCATTTTTTCCCAATTCTGTAAAAAAACTCAATAATTCAAGAGCCACAGTGCATGTGAATACAAGACGGGCCTTAATAAATAACACTCAACCATTCATTTTGTAACCCCCATTTTAAGAACAGCACACACACATATCCCATAATGCACTGTACGTATGAAAGGGGGAGTTTATCCAACGTTCTGAGCTTGTATGTCATTTGCTATTTAGATATGAGTTGCTCATTGTTGAACTTTTAGACGTTCATGGAAAGATTGAAAATAATCAGGAGGTTTTTTTTGTCTTTGTTTTGGTTTTGTTTTAATTTTGCAATTATTGCACTGGGAGCCACAAAGAAGTCCTTAAAATGCTGCATGCGGATCCGGAGCTGCAGCTTGCAGACCCCTATACTAGGCTACGTACCTTTGTGCTGGGTTAGCTGCCTTATTGGGAGGACTCTAGTGTTCTCAATTGGTAGTTAGAACACTACAACTTATGCTTTAGGTGAAGCCTGAGTGACATTGGAAAGTAGAATCCAATTGTCTCTGGTAACAAATCAGGATTCCACTAGTGCAGCATTTCTGTGTATTTAGTACAGTTTTGTCCTTCATGCTGCAGTTATGTAGCTTACAGGAGTTTTCAAAATATAGATTTTTCTCTTCTGCTGAATTTCAAATAATACTGTTTGCTAAGGGTCAAAAGTTGAAGGAAAAAGTTTATGCCGCTCTTGATCCTTGCCATTCAAAAGTTATATGGCATATCTGTCCTCACACATCCCACGACAGCATGATAAACTGTGTGCTGGCAATTGTGTGACCTTGTCATGTATTGTGCACAGCCAGAGTAGGCCTGTGGTCATATTTTTTCCCTACAGGATGCCTGTTTCTCATCTGCCTGGAACTGTAACTCTAGAAAGGAGACAAATGGTTTGGAAATGTATGAATATAAACATCTATATGTCTGCATATATTTTGAAGGTTTCTTTCTTGGCCAGCGTTAATTCACTCTGGCTACGTCTCCACTTAGGAAAAACTTCGAAATGGCCATGGCAATTGCCAAATCAGCGAATACTAATGAGGTGCTGAAATGGATATTCAGTGCCTCATTAGCATGCTGCTGGCCACGGCACTTTGAAAGTGCCACGTTTCACTCATGCTGCTCATCTATACAGGGACCCTTTTTGAAAGGACCCTGCAAACATCGAAATCCCCTTAGTCCTATCAGCTGATAGGCCAGCCAACAGCATGCGAAAGAGGCGCTGAATATCCATTTCAGCACCTCATTAGTATTCTCCAATTTGGCCATTAGCATGGCCATTTCAAAGTTTTTCCTAGGTGTAGGCACGGCCTCTCTGATTCTGTTCGAAGGGAAGGAAGGACAGATGTAAGGACATGACCTGTTTCTTACTTTTTATCTGAGATAAATGTGCAGGCATTGGGTTGTATGTTAACAAGCAAGCCACAATATTTAACAAAGTGAAATTGAGTGTATTAGTTTTCAACTGGATTTTTAAGTGGTGGTGATCAAGTGACAATGGAATACAGCCAAAGTTTAATAGCTCCCATGGTCCAGGCTCAAGCTGTCATAAATGTGCAATATATTTGCACAAGAATGCCTTTTGCATTCAGGTGTGTGCACAGTCACCAGTACCCCCATCACAGCCCTGGTTCCACCAGTAATTTCTTCTGTGTATGTATGTGTGTGTATGCATATATGGCACTCATGATCTTCCTCTGAAAAATTTTAACAGGCACACACACACTTATGCCTGTTACTGTATATGCTAAACCAAGGGTGGGCAAATACTGACCCAGGGACCAGATCTGTTTTACCAAATTTAGTTCCCACGGGGCCCCCGTCTCATTATTTACCTGTACCTCCACAAGTATTGGGCAGTCACAGCTTTTGTTGGCCATGGATTGACGTTCATGGCCAATGGGAGCTGCAGGAAGTGGTGTCCCGGTCTGTGCTTCTTCCCCCCCCACTCCCATTAGCCATGGTGATTCATGACCAATGAGAACTGTGCTCACCCAATACCTGCAGGTAAATGTAGATATGGGACCCGGCAGGGGCTAATGCTGGCGAGTAGCCAATTTTTTTTTTGCCAGTCCCTGTGCTAAATCCTGAAGTACAGCTCCAAATGCTTTGAAAAGGTAACCTATGGGAATCATTCCATCTTTTTATATCCACTCTTACACCAAGTTGTCCATTTTTGTTTGTGGCTTTGTAGTGAGGGTGAGTTGTTGTTTTTTTTCAGGGAAGAGGTGTGTGTGCTTAGGGGTTCCATTGACCACCAGACAGCAAATGTGGTCTGGATGAAAATGTTCATATGCAACTAGTTCTTGCTTGTATAATCTGTTTGCTGTCAAAAATTAATAAAATCCATAAACATTTACCAGGAGCTGAGAGATTTTACTAAGGGTGGGGATAGCATATGAAGCCTCCCTCTACAGCGCAGAGAGCCACAGGGAGTAGCCAATGGGCTGTGGCTGCTGGCAGGCAGGAAAGCCTGTCAGAAAATGCTTCTGGCTGGCAGCTGCTTAGGCAAGTGCCTCCTGACCAGTGCCTCTCTCTGGCACCCCTCCCCTTCCTGCACTCCAACTCCCTCCCAGGCCCTGCACCTGCTTCTACGTCCCTCTCCCAGGCCAGAATCATACCTGCACCCATACCCCCTCCTGGTCTCTGCACCCAATCCGTTGCCACAGGTCAAAAACCAAAGCCCTGCACCCCTGACCCAGGTCACAACCCTCTCCCAGACTTTGCACCCCCTCCAGGTCAGAATCTTTCCCTGCATCCATACCACCCCCTGAACTCTGCACTCGGTTCTCCACCTCAAACTCTTGCCCCAGGTCACAACACCCTCCTTCACCCAAACTCCCTCCCAGACCCCACCCCACCCTGCACCCCAATCCTCTATCCCAAACTCCCATCATCTCTACCCAACCTCCATCCCACACCCCCATGCCTCCTCCATTTATATCATGGGAGTGCAACCCTTGACAAAGTCTTGGTGTGTTCCCCCATCAAAAATTATTGTCCACTCCTGGGTTAGACTGATACTGATTTTGTCAGTTTTTACTAAAGGTGTAACTAGATTCCAAAAGAAATTTGTAAGATAGGTTAACTGATAGATATTTGGTCAGGGATGAAACATCAAAGGCCAAGGGAAGGAAAAAAATCCTAGAAATAGAAATTCATTTTGTCTTCACTGTATACTTTTTATGAGGGTGAAATACCTAATTTTGCTACTTCTGGCAGGACTATCTGACTGATCCACTTAGACTGAAATGTGGCAAAAACAATAACTCACTCGGTCACTGGCATTTCTCAGAACTGGTTCTAGGCATCTCACTGACTGAACTGTGGTGGTACAAACAGCATATGTGATAAGAGATTCACTGTGTTAGAAGTGATGATCCCTATCACTGGGTGCAGAATTATTATTAGGCATTGATAGAAAGTGCTATGAAGACCATCTAGTTGACTCCAAGCATTCATAATTCTTTGTCTCACTCTTCTTGCTTTCTGGTGTGGGACTGAGAGCACTTTTCTCTGGGCCATTCAATTTTCTTGTCAGTTTATGTTCAAGGCCTGCTAATTCATGAGCCAATAAGACTGATTTACAGTGTATGATGTTACTACTGCTGCACGGAAGAAAAGAATCAAGAGAAGCTTCATATCAAAATCACATCATAGCAAAACCATAGGAATGTAAGGCTGGAAGGGAACTCTAGTCCTTCCCTCCCTCCCCAGTGCTGAGACAAGACCGAGTCTGCCTAGATCATCCTTGTCAAAAATCAATCCTAAGGTGTTTCTTTGTACAATAAGGTTTTTTTATTTTACCACCATGATGGTGTGACTTCGTTTTATAAGGTCAAAAGAGTCAAAGATTTTAAAGCCAAAAGTTTAATCTACCCAGACTTCCTACATAACACAGTCCACAGATTTTTGGCCATGATTCCTGAACAGAAAGCTTAACTTCTGGTTAATATAAAGCAACCTTGTGATGCTACATATCATACTCTTCATAAGAGGGTTGTTATAATATGAGTAGGGCATAACCAAGGGGTATTTTAAGCAAGATGGGTCCTGTGAGATATCATTGGCAAGGTTATGATTTACTGAATATGATTATCCTTCTTCTGTATCTGAGGTAAGAAATACTGACTCTCAACAATCACAAATGTAGTTTACACCTGGAGAATGCCAATCAGACAAAATGCCAAACCCTTATTGGGCCATTAGGGAGGACAATAGGACTTTGTAGGTGTTAATCTCCCACCTGCCTAGAAAGCATTCTGGAATGCTGCTTTGGCAGCGCAGGGTCAGGTGATCATGTAGCATGGCCCTAGATATCATCTTGAAATGCTGGTATTTTTCTATTCTGAGGAGGTGGGGTTCAAACTTGAAAACAAAAGATTCCTGCCCAATGTGCCTCCTATTTAAGGCGGTAGAGTGAAATAATCAGGGTCAGTTTTTCTCTTCATGGAACCCCTGCCCAAAATGACTGCTGTAACTACCTAAGGCTGAAATGGGGAGAAAGGAACTGGGCCCAGGCTGGAAAGGTGTCTGACCTGTGAAGGAAATGCTTAAAACACCGGAGGAGGAGCGGCCTGCAGGGGAGCTGGACTCAACCCCCAACCGTGCAGCACCCCGCCCCCCCCCGCCTCACACGCCACCACCTGTGGAGCTACCCCACCAGCACTGACTGGTGGGAGCGGCTGGTGCTTGAGGAGTGGGACGACGACCGCTGGCTCAGGAACTTTAGGATGAGCTGGCAGACATTTATGGAGCTGTGCCAGTGGCTCACCCCCGCACTCAGGCACCAGGACACCGCCATGCGGCGTGCCCTCCCAGTGGAGAAACGGGTCGGCATCGCTGTCTGGAAGCTGGCCACTCCAGACAGCTACCGATCCGTGGGCCAGCAGTTTGGCGTTGGCAAGGCCACCGTCGGGGCTGTCCTCATGGAGGTAAGAGGACCCACGGGGGGCGGGGAGGGCAGGGGGGCCCTGGCAGGGCAGGGCAGGGGAGGGGAGGGGAGGGGAGGGGAGGGCAGGGGGGCCTGGGCAGGGCAGGGCCACGCACACCCTGCTCACCCCTCATTGGTGCTCTCCCATGTGCTTCCCCTGGAGGTCGTGCGCGCCATCAATGGCATGCTCCTCCACAGGCTCGTAAGGATGGGGGACCCAGATGCCACCATCTCGGGCTTTGCCACGCTGGGCTTCCCCAGTTGCTTCGGGGCTCTGGATGGGACTCACATCCCCATCAGCGCCCCGCAACACAGTGGAGGACGCTACATAAACCACAGGGGCTACCACTCAGTGGTCCTCCAGGCCTTGGTGGGCAGCCGGGGCCGTTTCCAGGACGTTTATGTGGGCTGGCCTGGCAGCACCCACAACGCCCGGGTTTTCCGGAACTCGGGCCTGTGCCACCGGCTGGAGGCGGGGACCTACATCCCCCAGCGGGAGATCCCTCTGGGGGACACCACCATGCCCCTCTGCGTCATCACAGATGAGGCATACCCCCTCCAGCCCTGGCTCATGCACCCATACACAGGCCATCTGTCTGCCAGCCAGGAGCACTTCAACCAGCGCCTGAACCACGCGCGCCAGGTGGTGGAGCGCTCATTTGGCCGCCTCAAAGTGTGCTGGAGATGTCTCCTGACCCGCTTGGATGTGGGCCCCAACAACATCCCCCAGATTGTGGGTGCCTGCTGCGCCCTACACAATCTGGTGGAGAGCAAGGGGGAGGCCTTTTTTCAGGGCTGGGCTGTGGAGGCCAGCAGGGCCGACGTGCAGCCACCCACTGCCCCCAGTCGCCAGGTGGACCCCGAAGGGACCTCTTCAATGAGGCCGCGGGGTGAACTCTGCCAGGCCCCCCACTGCCCCCCCTCCTTCCTCCACAACACTCCCTGCCCCTACGCCCACACCACGGAGCACCCAACAGCACCCCCCCCACACTTTTCCTGGACAAATAAAAGCATGCACTTGTTGGTAAAATGAAACTGGTTTTCTTTGAACTGTTTTTTTAACTAATAACAACAAACTGTATACAAGACCTTCTAACTAAACTATTATATAAGTGAATAATAAAAAAGTTTGCATATATTATATGTACAAAAAACAGAAAACCAGGGATTACAAGGAAGGGGAGAACTATTTACATGGGCGGGGGAACGGGGCAAACGGGGGGCACAAATAAATAAGTCCCAAAACTATATACAAGGGGGGGGCCACGTCCTGTGCCCCACACCCCTACAGTCCAGCACTGGGGGTGGGCGGCTGGGAGCCCCGCCTTGGCCGCAGCCCTGTCCGGGGCTGGCTGGGGGCTGAACAGACCGGAAGATATGTCCGGCCCTCGGTGGCGGGTGGCGGGGCGACGGTGGACGGCGCGGTGACAAGCAGAGCAGCAGGTGGAGCACTCAGGGCGGGCGCAGCGGCGGCCGGCGTGGCATGGGGGGCCAGGTAGTCCACGAGGCGGTTGAACGTATCCATGTAGGCCCCCCATGCCTCTTGGCACCAGGCCAGCGAGCACTCCTGCAGGTCCAGGTGGTGTTGCTCCACCCGCAGATGCTGCTCCGCGACCTCCAGCTGCCAACGATGGATGGCCAGCAGCTGGGGGTCCGTCGCCGCTGTGTGGTGTTGCTGGGTCCGCCATCTTCCCCGCCGTGGGACTGGTCGGTTCTCCCCCGAGGGGCTTGCCTGGAGCGATGGCCCCGGAGGGGTTTCCGGGACCACTGAAGCCTCGCCGGCGCTCTCCGGTCCTTCTGATGGTGCAGCTGCGGAACACAGGAGGCGGGGAAGAAGCGTGGAGACAGGCGTTAGTGTGGGCCCCGAGCTGTGGCCCTTGTCCCCCCACCCCAGTGCTGCAGGTTCCCCATCCCCATCCCCGGGAGATGCTGCTGTGATGGGGTTCACAGGTCCCCCTGCACTGCACCCCGTCCCCTGGCGGGAGTGACTCTCACTTCACTCAGCAGGGTCTGACAGGAGAGGTTTCTTAGGCCACAGATGCCCAGTTTCTCCCAGGAGTGACAGTACAGCAGTCAGAGACAGTCCTTCCAACCCGTCCTGGGGAGAAGACCCCAAGGGGTGCCCCTCTGGGGTGTAGCTTTCTCCCTCCTCAGGCTGGCTGCCTTCCAGCTCTCCCTTCCCCTAGCCTCTTCCTGCTCCCCGCCCCCCCCCCCCCCGATTCAAAGCCAGCTCGGCTTCTCCCTCCTCTTTGTTCAGGGCAGAGGTGTCACCTGCCAGTTGTAGCCCCAGGATCATCCTTTGCCCCGGGAGCTATTCAGCTTGTTGCTCATATCTAGCCTGAGTCTCGCATTTGCACTCCCCCCACTCCATCACATGCTGTTGTGGCGGCTGCTGCTGCTGCGGAGTGTCCCACCCCCTCCTCCCGGCGGACCCTAGAGGTTCCACTCCCACCTGCCCCGGGGATGGGGCATGGCACTGTCGTGCTGGGAGGGGGGTGGGCAGGGGCTGATGCACTCCTGTGAGGGACATGGCACTGCTGTCCTTGGGGCCATGGCCATCTGGGCATGTGGAGGGCCCTGGCCACATATCTATTACCCCCGCCCCTCAACCCCGGGGGTACATACCTGTAGGTCCACTCCCACAGTCCGGGGACACCCGGGGGGTGGACGCCTGGCTGCTGCTCCGGGATGGGAGGAGGATGTGCAGCCCCGTCTCAGCGGAGGAGGAGTCCCCCGCCTCCTCCTCCTCCTCCTCCTGCTGCGATGCCCCGGGGGTGGGCTCCAGGGGGGGCCCCCGGGGTGCGGGGCTTACCTCCAGGGCGGACTCCAGCTCCGGGGCCTGCTGGGGCTCCTCAGCCGAGGTGTCAAGAGTGGCCGGAGGGGAGGAGGTGTGCCAGGGGCCCAGGATGTCCCTGAGCTGGGGCAAGTGACGGGGGCGGCCCCAGATCGGCCGGCCGCATCCTGGGCCCGGGCTTAACCCTGCCGCAGCTCTTTGACTTTACTCCAGACATGGTCCAGAGTGAGGGCAGGGTGACCCCGGGCGGCCAGGCCCTCGGCCAGCTGAGCAAACGCATCCGCGTTCTGCCTCTTGCTCCCCATTACCTGGAGCACCTCCTCCTCGCTCCAGAGCCCCAGCAAGTCCCGAAGCTCAGCCTCCGTCCAGGAGGGGCCCCGCTGCCACTTGCCGGCCTGGCTGCCAGCCTGGCTGCCCTGGCTGCCCTTGGGGGGGTCCCCTGGGGGCTCTGGGGGGGCTGCCAGGCGGCCATCGGTGCGCTGAGGGGTTCTTGGGGCTGCTGAAGAGCGTGCAGGCTGGCCGCGTGTTATTGCTGCTGCCTGCACACTCTCTCAGCTTCCTGCACAGAAAGGGAGGGGGCGGGGACCTTTAAGGGGCCGCTCCATGAGGCCACCATTGAGCTGAGGGGCTCTAGAGAGTGTCTCTCATCCCCTCAGCTGATGGCCGCCATAGAGGACCCCGCAATTTCGATGTTGCGGGATGCGCAACGACTACACGGTCCCTACTTCGACGTTGAACATCGAAGTAGGGTGCTATTCCTATCCCCTCATGGGGTTAGCAGCTTCGACGTCTTGCCGTCTAATGTCGATGTTAACATCAAAATAGCGCCCTACACGTGTAGCTGTGACGGGCGCTATTTCGAAGTTAGTGCCGCTACTTCGAAGTAGCATGCACGTGTAGACACGGCTATAATCACTTAAAATCCATCCTTTGTAGCTAATAAACTTGTTTTGTCTTATAAAACCAAGTTCATCTAATTCAGACTGGGGAGAAGACAAAAAGCAGTGCACAGCTTCCTCCACATGGAGTGAGTGAAGGAGCAAAGTACAGTTTTCTGTGCAGTACAAGACAAAGTACTTTTGGGTATACGTTCCAGAGGGGCGTGCCCTTCAGTGCCATTATCAGAGTTTAGTCAATTTCTTCTTGGTTATTACATATCTAGCACCACGTATGTGCATGGTGTTCTTGCCTCTCTATCCTTGACTGTGGCATTTTCACCTGTCGTAGGTCTACATCCCTACGTTAGGACTATTTACAAGATGCACACTTTGTAAAGAGGACTGCTATTATGTAAAACTCTTCATCAGTGTCTATCCATATAGCCGATGGGATGAAAGAATAAATATAATTTAATGCATCAAAAGGTATTCGGTAATTATTAAACAAAGGGGACAACAACAAGTTATTAAGGAATTGATGGATGCGGCTTCAAGTGGGGGGGTTGATAGAACAATAGTCCCTTTTTTAGGATTTACTAAAAGACTTATTCAGCATTACTTGAGTCTTTAAGGGCAGAGCTCTGGCAGTGTGTGTGGTAGGTGCCGGAGTCAGGGCAGTGGCAGGGGATGTGGGGTCTCAGGGCAGGAGTTTGATAGTGTGAGGGGTGTAGAAGCCAGTGCTGAGGGTTGAGGGCTCAGGGCTCAGGGCACAGGGTGGGGATGTATGAGTCAGGGAAGGGGAAATGAGGGCAAATGAACTGAGAGAAGCGGGCTCAGGACAAGGGGTTGGAGTAACTGCTGGCTTCTCCACAGGGCCAGCTTGGAGGTGGGTGGGGACATGCAGTCAGTGCTTCCCAGCAGCTGCCCCCTGGGGCTAGAGTGCTTGCTGTCTCCTGCAGGGTCATTTGTGGTCCATGCACATCCCTTTAGCCTGGCACAACTAGGCCCTGTCCTTGCTTTCAGTTGTGACAAGAAGAAGGTTGCATACTGGTTAGAAGCAGTTCTTGAACAAATGGACTCATAGACAGATGCACAGAGGGACAGATGCACATTTCTAAAATGTATAGTGAGACTAGAGGTGTTATAAAAGTGGGTGTGTCAATAACCTTCCCTCAGCTCATACCTCTTCTCCTGTGGTCAGAAATATTTCCTTACATATGAACGCCACTGAAAGAGTCATGTGCTACCTCCCACAGAGCAATGGGGCCCACTTGTTTTACACACACATGCAGGACCACTGACGAAAGAGGGGCAACTGGAGCAATTGCCTCAGGGCCTGGTGATACAACTTCCAGCTGCTGCTGCTGCTGGTACTGCTATTTTCACAGCAAGGAAGCCACAGCCCCCGGCCCTTTAAATTTCTTCTGGCATGCCAAGCGATGGGCAGTGCTGCAGGTGGGGGAAGGAGGGAAGATGGATTCACTGCAGTCAAGGCAGCCCTAAAAGCTGCCTAGCCCCGGCCTGCTCCTTCTGCCTGAGGTCCTGCTTTTTGTGAGGGAGATGCGCACACACACACACACACACACACACACACACACACACACACACACACACACACACACACACACACACACACACACACACACACACACACACACACACACACGGAGATTCTCTGAAAGGGTAGTTATTTTATCCTCATGATCTGTCAGTCATCCGTAGGGAAAAAATGGCCTTTTCAAAGCTTTCATTAATTCCATGTTCACTGTGGTAATGAACTGAATGGAATCACTAAAAATGTACCGGCACATCTGTGCATTCAAAGGTAGGGGTGGGTTCAGACACTCATTGAACCATGGAATCTGATTTAAGTAGAATCTTTACAGAACAGGGAAGGGCATGTTAACACAAAGCCCATTGTGCTCTTGGAGGTTTCCCCAAGAGATGTGGTCTAGGAATTATTTTGGGGGTATTCTATGGCCTATGTTTTACAGGTGGTCAGTCTAGATGACCACAGTGGTTTCTTCTGGTCTAGGAAACTAGCATTTCTCTCGTTTACCTTGTGTTGGAGAGAGTTCTGTTTTTCTTGCTCTGTAATGGTGGTGTTTTCCGTGCCAGCTAAGTATATCCAGGACATGTGCTCATCAGTAGGGATGCTTCCAGTAGATTTGTATGGAACCTGTGGCCAGAACTCTGAGAGACTCATGCACAAGATTTAAATGAAAACAAGGCTTCTGCCTTGAAAATAAATTCCTGACTAAGCTATAACATTTGCTAAAAAAATTCATATCAAACAATAAAGCTAAAAACCGGGAATCCAGCTTTTAGCATCATATGTGTAGGGCCATTTTGCAGGGATTTAATAGCTATTTATGGTGTTCAGGCTCAGCAATTCAACTCAATTTTATGCCACAGAAACTTTACCTGGTACAAGATGTTCAGCTTTTGTTAAAATTTTGAATCAATCTGTTTATGTAAAAGCTCATTCCATAAAATACGTGTACCCCTTTAATGTCTGGTTAGCTTTACATGTACTGTAACCAAGTAGACACTGCAGTTCTATTATTTGGAACCTCTGTTTCTCCCTACAAACTGTCACTAACTTTCCTTATAAGGTTGCCCAACTCAGAAAGGGACAAGAGGTTGTGAGGAAACATCACAATGCGTCATTGTTAAATATGCCAATGAAACAAAAAGTAATTTAAAAGGTGACTAAGTATGAACTGCAGCAGCCTTGACGAAATCCTACCAGGTCCCCCAGTGCCAATTTTTGAATTAAGTAGTGCTGTAAGTTAGAAATGCCATATATTGTGTCATTACTCAGCATAAAATCTGGACTTTTGAACAGCTACATCCCTTTAAACTCTCTAGCCTGGAGCTCCTTATTTTACTGCACCTATCCCTGGCTCGCTCAGCATTCAGCATGCAAATTCTCTGCCAGTCAGATACATGAGCACTTTGGCCAGTCACTCATGAATTACGTACAGGGCACCAGCCACAAATCCTTTGTGGCAGTCTTGTTTCCCCAGAAATGTGCGCCTTGCTCAGTAGTGCATAGGACAGCACAATGCAAATGCATAGAAAGTTGTTCAGAATTTAATCAGAGGAAACTCACAATGCACCCCAGGCTAGAGAGTTTAAGGGGACATAGCTGTTCAGTGCTCCAGATTTTATCATGGATAATGCCACAATGTATGCTACTCCTAATTTACACCACTTCTTAATTCCAAAATTTGGTTATCTGAAAAGGTGTTTCTCCACTTTAATCCAAATATATGGGCTAAGATAAAACAGTAAGATAAGTTGATTAACTACAGAAAGATAGCTTTTAAGTCACAATGCATGAAAGTCAGGATTGGTTACAGAAGAAAATAAAAGAATACTACACAGGTTAATACCTAATTTAACAAGTTAAGTGAACTTAAAAGCCAAGGTTTTGTCTCACCACATGCTGCTGAAAATTTCAGAGGCTGGGTCTGCTTTCAGCCTGGAACCACGCCTCCTAAGACCAAATTCTTTCAGCATCCTTGATATGAAGAAAAGAGAGAGGTATAGTCAATTAATAATTTATAGTCTCTTGTTATAATCAATTCCTTCCACCAAAAATATCATTATTGAGCCATTGTGACATGCAGTTCATTGTGGCTGTGAAGTCTGAATTATCTCCGAGATGAAATATAAATTTCTTATTTTCACCCCTCCCACTCACCCTGGGATGGCCACCTAAATAGATAACAGGTTGTTAACAAAACAAAAAGCAGTCAAGTAGCACTTTAAAGACTAGCAAAATAATTTATTAGGTGAGCTTTTGTGTGACAGACCCACTTCTTCAGACCATAGCCAGACCAGAACAGACTCAATATTTAAGGCACAGAGGCACAAATATTGAGTCTGTTCTGGTCTGGCTATGGTCTGAAGAAGTGGGTCTGTCCCACGAAAGCTCACCTAATAAACTATTTAAAGTGCTGCTTGACTGCTTTTTGTTTTGATAGTGTATAGACTAGCACGGCTTCCTCTCTGTTACTATTCAACATGCAAGGTTGTTAACAGTTGTCTGGGATGCTAATGTGTCTTTGGCTTTGTCTATGCAGCTTTTAGCAGCATGTCCGTGTTGACATGGCCACGTGACTAAAAAGCGCACAGTGTAAGGCAATGTCCATACTGCAGCTTTTTTTTCAATGGTCTAATGTTGGAATAAGTAATGTTGGCAAATCGCATTCACACAGCCACAGCATGGAGACATGCCTAACGCTCATAGAACTAGAAGGGACCTTGAGAAGTCATCGATCCAGTCCCCAGCACTCACAGGAGGACCTATCACCATCCCTAACAGATTTTTTTTTAGATCAATTTGCCCAGTTCCCTAAATGCCCCCCTCAAGGACTGAGCTCACAACCCTTGGTTTAGCAAGGCAATGCTCAAATCAGTGAACTATTAACATGGAGCGTTTTCATTTACAGCCTCCGTTCATAACCACAGCATTGCAAAAGGAGCCTTCACATGAGCCAATAGTAGATGTGCTTTGCTCACACCTATTCCTTTCCACCTTCAGAAGGGGGCTAGATGACCGAGGTTGGTGTGGGGGAGAGGGTAGGTGACTGGCAAAAGTCATTTGCAGAACTGAAATAATTATTTCAAGGGAAAAATCCTCTTATCTTGAATTACCCAGCCTGGCTGGGTGAACACTTTGGGGTTTTTTTCAGAATAAAAGGGGGGTTTTGGAAAAGAAAACCCAGGGCAGACAAGCTCTAAATGCTGT
This sequence comes from Carettochelys insculpta, assembly GCF_033958435.1. Taxonomy (NCBI): domain Eukaryota; kingdom Metazoa; phylum Chordata; order Testudines; family Carettochelyidae; genus Carettochelys; species Carettochelys insculpta. Next base: position 98,544,801 of record NC_134139.1, read on the forward strand.
TTCTCAGCACTTTTGCCAACAAAAATCTTCCACCCTCCATAAGCAGCATTTACTTGTTAGAAGGAGAGCAATCCTGTGGACAAAGCACTCTTCAGACTAGCTCTTGTTACAGCACAGCTTTTAGTTAAACGGGTGACCAAAATTATATAGACTGTGTCTTGTATATTTGGGCTTTGTGAAAGAAAAAAAGAAAGAAACCTCTGGCTGTTATAAACTCACTTCTGGAAACAATTGTATGTGTATAATACTACCATTAGTTTAAAAAAAGGTCAAATCCTCAGATGATGTATTCTGGCACATTTCCATACATTTCAGTGGAACTATACTGATTTACACCGGTTGAGGGCTTGGCCCTTACATAGCTCTCTGAATGCTTTAGATGTGAAGTACTCACTTTTTCATGACTAAAACACAGTCGACTCTGGGACAGGAACTGGCAATTGTTTCACAGCTCACAGTAATGTTACAAAATAATTTAGAACGGGATATTAAAAAAATAGCATATGCCTTTGAAACTGCAGTGGAAATTTAGATATAGAATACAATTATTTCATGACTAGGATCATCAGCTGCACAGCCACCTTTTATACCATTGTCACATTGCCAGTGACCAGTCTGCCTCAACAAATATTGTCGTAGGCACTCAGCCCAACCCTTCTCTCACTGATGCGTAAATCCACTGAACTCCATCCCCTTGTCAACTTCCTGTCAATAACCAAGGAGAAGGGTGTCTGATTAGACAAAGGCCATGGCTGCACTAGCCCCCTCCTTTCGGAAGGGCTATGCTAATGTGGCACTTTGGAATATGCAAATGAGGTTCTCTATGAATATGCAGTGCCTCATTAGCATAATGATATCCACACATCCTTCGAAACTACCGGTTTCAAAATGCATGCCACCCATGTGGCCAGGGGCCTCTTGAAACAACTCCCCTGATTTCAAAAGCCCCTTCTTCCCAAAACGAGATGGGAAGAAGGGGCTTTCAAAATCAGGGGTAGTTTTGAAAGGCCCCTGGCTACACTGGCAGCATGTGTTTCGAAACTGGCAGTTTCATAGTGCTTATGGCCGCCATTATGCTAATAAGGCACTCCATGAATATACAGTGCCTCATTAGCGTATTTTGAATTGCCACATTATCGTAGCCCTTCCGAAAGGAGGGGCTAGTGTGGCCAAGGCCAAATTGTTTTATCTGTAGAAATGTGGAAATGTGATAGTGTCCCCACAAACCAGAACACAAAATCCTGTGACAAGTAACCAGATCACCATTTAATAGCCCCTAGAACGCATCTCTCTACAAAGGGGAAACTGTTAAAAGAAAAGACATTGTCAATCACAGTATTAAGTTATAACTGGAAGTATTAAATATAATTCCTTGCTGGCTAAAATCCAATAGTGCACGTACAGCAAGCACCAAATTTCAAGTAGTCCTTCATGACCCTTCTCTTGAGTGGCGTTTTGCCTGCTCCTCAGCTCCATCCCGCGTAGAGGGTGAGTCTTTTTTCTCTCGGGGTGGTACATACAGGAAGATTCCTTCTTCCCATCACAATTTACTTTTAGTTAAAAGGGTATATTTCTTGACAAGCCACTTAGCTTGGAGTTTTGCCTAACTTTCCTTTTTTTCCCTTCATTTCTCACAAGGCATGTTGTCATCTATATTTTTATTAGCTATAAGGGTAGGTACACCTGGCTGGGGACAGTGTGAATTTTTTGCCTTGTACAAAGCAAAGCAGACTACCGTGTGTGGTTAGCAAATAATTATAATAAATCCTAGTCCCTCGTTTGATTTCTGGAATAGCCCTCCCCACATTAATGCACACTTTTCATTTGGCATCACACTTCTTTTACTGCTTCTTCTAACTCCTGTCATAAAAACTTTCAGCACTGAAGCTGTTTTCTCTATCCATCATTCAGAACACTAGTGCAGGTAAAACTGACAAAGAAATAACTAACCGGAGTTGCAAACCATCTCTAACTAAATTCAAGATTAGCCACTGGGAATCATTCCCATCATTTACAACCTCCAGCTAAATTAAAGCAAGCTGTGGTTTTGCAAGGACCTTCAAGTAACCTGTCATGGCTCTCTTTCAGACAATAAAGCTCAGAATTTTCTTTAACTTTGATGCTAAAAAAAAAAGTTAATCCTGAAATAAAGAAGGACTTTACTGTGCAGGGTGAAGGCAGCACCTACTAAATTTATTAACGGAAGTTTATAGTAGTTAATTGAAAAGTTGGCAAAATAATATCTGTCTTCACAGCTGGAGAATCTTTACTTTGACAATTTCTTCCCCAGCACCAGCTATGCAAGTGCTGACTTATTCAGCCAATCAGGAAAAAGGGAAACTTACAAAAATCCCCGAGACAGTCCTCTCCATGAGAAAAAACAACAGAAACCACACTTAAATTGTAATTGCCTCATATCACAGAGCCTCTTCTCGGCCAGAGAAATTTCACAATTTCCCCTGCCCATTGCATTCAGCACAGAGTAAGAAGAAAAAGCTGTTACCAAAATACAACACTTCTGCAAAGGCTAAGCATTGTCTATACTTATCAGGAGATCAACATGGTCATGGTTAACACCAAAAAGCCCTGCAGCACCTTATAGACTAACAGATATTTTGGAGCATAAGCTTTCGTGGTCAAAGACCCACTTCATCAGATGCATGAGACATTACCCGTGCATCTGATGAAGCAGGCCTTTGCCCACGAATGCTTATGCTCCAAAATATCTGTAAGTCTAAAAGGTGCCGGAGGACTTTTTGTTGTTCTCAAAGATACAGACTAACACAGCTACCTCTCTGATAATGGTCATGGTTGATCTTCTGGGGTTTGACTTCATGCACCTAGTGGGGACATATGAAATCAAACTATCAGGGGCTGACAGTCAACCTCTGTATTCCTCATTCTCATGAGGGTAAGGAAGGTCAATGGGAGAGTGTTTCCTATCGACATCCCTCAGTGAAGATGACCAGATAAGTTAATTGCAGATACGTTAAATCCAACTACACAATTGCCGTAGCTGGAATTGCATATCTACGATCAACTTTGAGATTTGGGGTGGACCTGGCCTAATAATTTGTTTACATGGGGCATTAGTTTGGAATCAAGTAAGGGGTGACTTTAAAGCAGAATAGCCCTCCTGGTTTAGCTCCCTGTGTTTATGTTTGTATTACAAAATAAGAGAATATTGTCCTGAATTAGTGTAATTTACTTCCAAAATGGATTATACTCATTCAAAATTAGATGCTTTTATCACAGAAAAAGAATGCCCACACTGAGAGCTTATCATGAATAGTTAATTAGAAACAGCTATTGTGGAATAACACACCATGTCGCATTCACACATGTGGAATACACGCTTAATGCCAATGGTATCCCTGCACCCAGTATGATGCAGACTATTCTTTAGAGGCAGTTTCTGAGATTAAAGGTGCTGTTGCAGTGTTAGAACATGGGACTATGCCACCAAAAGAGATACATAATTGTACAGACACATATATACACATATTTTATATACATGTGATTATATGAATTTACTTTGGTTTCTTAAGACTTCTTCTAAAAGCAATCCACATAGTAGTGGCATATTGCTGTCATCAGAAATATGAAATCTGTGTTGGTGCCTTACTCTGTGATGGAGTCCTCAGTGTTCTTCCATTCAGTTCTTAGGGGTGAAGCCACATTCCCTCCAGGATCCTTGATGGATTTGAAAAACAAGGATGTGAAAACACTACCTGCAACCTGACACCCATGTAATGAAGTTTTCTGGACTTTACCAGAATTGGGTGCTTGGGGAAAGCACCCTGGGACATTTCCCAAAGAGAAAGTCTTAGATGCACTGCAAATATTTTAGCAATGCATCCCAAAGGCCAAAGATTACTTGAACAGAGGGATGGAGAGAAAGCACATGCACAGAGGAAGTCTGCCATATGCCTTCAGTGAAATTTTAGTAACATTTTCCTCTGCTGGTGAGCTGTAACAATACAGTCCTTGGGACTCTGACATTGTAATTTGTTGCCATGACAGTGACAGTGATATAATAAATTAAACTACTGAAAGGTCTCTGTGCCTCCAGACAGAGGCAGCAGGAGAGGGAGGCATAGAAATTTGATTGAAAACCTATAAGAAAATGTGATTCTCCCCACACTCTGACCAGCAGCAAATAGAGTAGCTGCTGCTCCCACTGAATGTAATGACATTTCTTCCAGGTGCATCAATGGGAGCAGCATAAGGCACAGTTTGTCCTGGAGAGTATTCATGCAGAAAGATCTTGTCAGAAGTAAAAGCTGCTTTGCAACCCCATATCGAAAATCCTTTCCTGTCTTTTGGATTTTCCCCTCCATAAAAATGAGAAGGCCTACACATGTGAATATGAGGCTGAGTGGTAATCTTTAAAGTATCACATTTTCCTTCCTCAGGGAAAGCAAAGCCGCCCAGATAGGCTTTGCCAGTGAGTACAGATCCAGTGATCGTAATGCAGTGATGCACAGGGTGAAAGCAAAGGGCAAAAGGCTTAAGGTTGGATCTATTAGCCCTCACTCACGTGGATACTCTTTAACCACCTGAACAAATTGAGATCAAGGAGTCATATATGTGAGAACTTGTTCCATGACTGTAGGCTGAGAAATGAGCCTTACAAGAGGGGGTGAGGTTTATAATTATAAATATTACCTGTGTTATCAACTATGTCCCCCTTCTATTATATTAATAAAAAGCCAAATCTTTTGTTGGTCATCTACACGTGACAAATGGATCATCTTGGTCCAAATATCAGGAGACAGCAATCCACACATATGATTGATTGTTGCAATCAACACTAATTATCATGCTTCATAGCAGTTTCAATGGAGAGAATGAAGGCTACCTACCTAAGGAAACCAAACTACTATTTCATTCTTAGACACGTCTGCCTCTCTCTCAGCTCAGGATTCAGTCGCACTCTTAGAGTGAGCAGAGAAACACGGAAGAACAAAATTGGCTTGATCTCTACAAACGCACACCACAGCAACATTTTCAAAAGTGATTAAGAAACACGGAGACACCCAAAATACGGCCAACCAAAACTGGCATGGCTTGTGTTTGCAGGGGTAGCTGGGTTTGACTCTCTCAAATGCCGGGCTTGATCTGGTAAGTGGGCTTAGAATCTGCCTAAAGGAACAGATGGTGGTGGTGGTGGTGGTGCCTACCTGAAAACTTTTATAACAGTGCTCACTGGGCACATGGGAAACCGAGGTTCAACTCTAGCTTCCATATGATGGGAAGAACGGATTTGAACAAGAGTCTTGCTAGCTCTCAGAAGAGTGCCATAACCTTTGAGGTATGCAATATTCTCATGTGAGGTTCCCTTTGTCACTCCTGTTGAAGATGTTCCACTTTGTATTAATACTTTAATAGTACGTGGGCAAAAAAAAGAAACAGAATCACTCTCTGGCCTGACGGTTGAGGCTCCTACCTTAGAAGTGTTGGGGGAAAAGCCACGGTGGAGTTCCTGTGCTCCACTGACCCTCTAATCAGTGATACGAAGTGGGACAGCTTCAACAGGAGACACTGAGGTTGTGAACACACTTGGCCAAAACTTCGAAATGGACATGCTAATGGCCAAATTGAAGAATACTAATGAGGCGCTGAAGTGAATATTCAGTGCCTCATAAGCATTAGCACGCTTCCAGCCACAGTACTTCGAAAGCACCGCTTTCGAACAAGCACAGCTCACTGCGGCTACATGGGGGTCCTTTTCAAAAGGACCCCGCACATTTAGAAATCCCCTTATTCTGCTCAGCTAAAGCTCTTTCAAATGGAGAATATGCAAATGAGGTGCCAGAGATGTAAATCTGCACCTCATTTGCATTTTTGATTTCCCTAATTTGCATGTGTCTTTTGAATGAGGAATGCAAGTGTAAACAAAGCCATGGAGATTCTAGTTTTGATAACACATCTTAAGCATTCCTCTTCTTGGCATTTTCTAAAGAAAGCTAAAAACATTCTCACATTCTTTGACACAATTAGAACTCTTTACCAGACACAAATAACTCACAAAGTCTGTTTGTTTAGTCAAAACAAAAAAGCAGTCATGTAGCATTTTAAAGGCTAACAAAATAATTTATTAGGTGATGAGCTGCCGTGGGGCAGAAGTGGGTCTGACTGCTTTTTTGTTTGTGAAGATACAGACCAACAGAACTACCTCTCTGTGACTGTTTAGACAAAGGTAGCTGTGTTGGTCTGTATCTTCACAAAACAAAAAAAGCAGTCAGACCCATTTCTGCCCCACGACAGCTCATCACCGAGTACATTCTCCTTGTAACAGATCATACCTCTACTGATAAGACATTGCAATGGATTTGGTTGGCTTTTGACCAAAATGTTTCTCTGTTTGTAACTACATTGCAATCTGTGGTTGTCACAGATCAGTGCAACTGCAGGCATATTTCCCCTCTGTGGTCTTTTGAAGGCATCCCCCTCTATGGTCCCAGCTCCTCAGCAGGAACCTCAAGAGATCATCAAGTCCAAGCACCATCTAGACCACCCCAGCAGATGTTTCTCTAACCTGCTCTTAAAAATCTTCAATGAAAGATATTCCACAACCACACTAGACAATTTTTTCCAGTGCTCAACCACCCTGATATGAGGTTTTTTCCCTAATGTCCAACCTAAACCTCCCTTGCTGCAGGTTACATCCATTGCATCTTGTCCTTGCTTCAGAGGTTAAGGAGAATAATTTTTCTTTTTCTGTCTCCTGCTTGTAACATCTTCTTTGGCACATGAAAGCTGTTTTCATGTCTCCTCTGGTTCTTCCCTTTTCCAGCCTAAACAAACCCAGTTCTTTCAATTTTCCCTCATAGGTCATGTTTTCATCTGTCTTTATTTGTGTGTGTGTGTGTGTGTGTATTTGGATTACTGTTCTGGGGTACATTCCAAACTGGGCAAAAGGGGCAATTGCCCTGGGGCCTGATGATAGAAAAGGACACAGAGTTTTGTACCCATTAAATCAGTGCTGGAGTGCTGCACAGTACATGCAGGTCCACACTGGGGGGGGGCGGGGTTGAGCCAGGGTCTGGGCAGTTCTAAATACTGGCTGTCCCAGCCCTGCCCATTCCTCCTGAGGCCTTGCCTCTTCTGAGGGGCACAGAGCAGGGTCCCCTATGCCTTTCCCAGAGGGCCCAGCAGTCAACCCTGCTGGGTACTGTCCTGGGAGCAAAAGGGGTTCCCTGGATGAATGGTGGACGGAGACAAGACAAGCAGCGAGCATAAAAAGCTTAATTAGCAATGGCTTAGTCAGTTGGGTGGGGGAGTGGAAATAAGGGGAATACCTAGTGTGCTCTAGCCATCTACCCCAATGTGATGTCAGGGGACAGACAGGGGAAAACCTGTACTTACGGGGCGGTTACCAAACCACAGATGGCGAGCAGAGCCCACACAAACATCTAGCTGAAAGGCTCCAGATTTTCGGTGGGAGGGACAAGCGACTTGGGCCAGCCAGCAGGCTTGTCAAGGTACACAAGTCTCCAATTTGGGAGAGGGGAGCTGATCTTTTACCGGGATTTGGACACGGAAGCAACCCCTGGGCCAGTGTCAGCGTGTTATGTCCTTTTTGCCCTTTTTAGGCATTATACGTTTTTCCTTTTTAGAAGCTTTTCATGTTTGGTGAGGTGGGGGTCTCACTTCCGCATATGTAGCTCAGCCCTTAGCTGGCCCCACTTCCTCATATGTGGCTGAGCCCTTAGCTCCTTGGGAGGGGCTTGTCAATGCACGCTGGCATGCTGGGTTCTGATTGGGTAGCGAAGCCTTGATCATGCACAGGGTTACAACGCTGTCGTGGTCACGCCACAAACGGCTGTGTCCACAGGTACATCACAGTGTAACACAACACTTCCAAGAAGGACTGGGGGCCCCTTGGGACAGAAGGTCTTATTCATCTTCTGGAGCAGAAAGAAGGCTCTGAGTCAGTTTAAGACCAGGCTACTTATCCAAAAGCTTTGTCTGTTGGTCTCTGTAGAATCCAAACAGAATTAGTCTATACAACCCACAATATGAGTGAATTTGCCTAATCAACCAAACTGTTCTTAGTTCCTGGAGAATCTGTGGTCACCAGCTTCTGACCTTAGAATTACATGCAACCCATAGCCCACCATAAGATATATATTATTTATGCTGTGTCCATCCATCTGTCAGATCAGGCAAGGTTCACAGAATCATAGGGCTGGAAGGGACCTCAGGAGGTCATCTAGTCCAGCCCCCTGCTTCAAGCAGGATCAACCCCTACTAAGTCATCCCAGCCAGGACCTTGTCCAGCCGGGATTTAAAAACCTCAAGGGATAGAGAATCCACCACCTCTCTAGGCAATGCATTCCAGTGCTTCACCACCCACCTGGTGAAGTAGTTTTTCCTAATATCTAACCTACACCTTTTCCTCTTCAACTTCTGACCATTACTCCTTGTTCTGCCATCTGACACCACTGAGAACAGTTTCTCACCCTCCTTTTTAGAGCTCCCCTTCAGGAAGTTGAAGGCTGCTATTAAATCACCTCTAAGTCTTCTCTTCTGTAAACTAAACAAGCCCAAATCCCTCAGCCTATCCTCAGAGGTCTTGTGCTCCAGACCCTTAATCATTTTTCTTGCCCTTCGCTGAACCTGCTCCAGCAAATCCACATCCTTTTTATACTGGGGGGCCCAAAACTGGACACAATATTCCAGATGTGGCCTCACCAGTGCCAAATAAAGAGGAATAACTACTTCTCTATCTGCCCGAAATACTCCTCCTAATGCACCCTAGTATGCCGTTAGCTTTCTTGGCTACAAGGGCACACTGTTTACTCATATCCAGACTTTCATCCACCATAACCCCTAGGTCCCTTTCCATCATACTGCTGCTGAGCCAGTCGGTCCCCAGCCTGTAACAATGTTTGGGATTCTTCCGCCCCAGGTGCAGGAGTCTGCACTTCTCCTTATTGAACCACATCAGATTTCTTTTGGCCCAGTCCTCCAATTTATCCAGGTCCCTCTGGATTCTCTCTCTATCCTCCAATGTATCTACTTCTCCCCCTAGTTTTGTGTCATCCACACACTTGCTGAGGGTGCAACCCAGTCCCTCATCCAGGTCATTAATAAAGATGTTGAATAACACCGGCCCCAGAACCGGGCCTTATGTCACTCTGCTTGAAACAGACCGCCATCCAGATACTGAGCCATTGACCGCTACCCTTTGGGCCCGACCATCAAGCCAGCTTTTTATCCATCGTATAGTTCAAGGATCCAATCCATATTTCCTTAACTTATGGACAAGAATGTTGTGGGAGACCGTATCAAAAGCCTTGCTGAAGTCAAGGTCTATCACATCCACTGACTTCCCCATGTCCACAGAGCTTGTTACCTCATCATAGAAGCTAATCAGATTGGTCAGGAAGGACTTGCTCCTGGTGAATCCATGTTGGCTACTTTTGATCACTTTCCCCTTTTCCAAGTGCTTCAAAATGGATTCCTTGAGGATTCCCTCCATTATTTTCCCAGGGATTGAGGTAAGGCTGACAGGTCTATAGTTCCCTGGATTGTTCTTCTTTCCTTTTTTAAAGCTGGGCACTACGTTTGCCTTCTTCCAGTCATCCAGTATCTCCCCCGATCTCCAAGAGTCTTCAAGGATAAGGGCCAAAGGTTCAGCAATGACCTCTGCCAATTCCCTCAGTACCCTGGGGTGCATTAAATCCAGACCCATGGACTTGTGCACATCTAGTTTTTCTAGATAGCTCAGAACTTGTTCCTTCCCCACAGATGGCTGCCCTCCACCTTCCCATACTGCATCATCTAGGACCGTCATGGGGAAGTTGACTTTGTCTGTGAAGACTGAGGCAAAAAAAGCATTGAGTACTTGAGCTTTTCCTGCATCATCTGTTACTAGGTTACCTCCCTCATCCAATAATGGCCGCACACCTTCTCTGATAACCTGTTTATTGTTCACATGCCTGTAGAAACCCTTCTTGTTATTCTTCACATCCCTTGCCAGCTGTAGTTCCAATTGTGCTTTTGCTTTCCTGATTACTGCCCGGCATTCTCCAGCCGTATGTTTATACTCCTCCTTAGTCAACTGTCCACGTTTCCACTTCTTGTATACATCTTTTTTTAATTTAAGCTGACTAAGGATTTCCCTGTTAAGCCAAGCTGGTTGCCTACCATGTTTTCATTTCTTACTATGCAGTGGGATTGTTTGTTCCTGTGCCTTCAATAAGACTTCTTTAAAATACTTCCAGTTCTCTTCAACTCTTTTCCACTTCATCTTCGTTTCCCAAGGGATCCTACTCATCCAGTCTCTTAGGGAGTCAAAGTCTGCTCTTCTGAAATCAAGGGTCTGTGTTACTGCTCACCCTTCTTCCTTTCTTCCGGATCCTGAAATGTACGATTTCATGGTGCTGCAGCCCAGGTTCCCTCCCACTTCTATTTCTTCTACTAGTTCTTCCCTGTTTGTGAGCAGCAGGTCAAGTTGCACACGGCCCCCTGGTCGGTTCCTTCAGCACTTGTACCAAGAAGTTATCCCCAACATTCTCCAAAAACTTCCTGGATTGTCTGTGTGCTGATGTATTGGTCTCCCAACAAATGTCCGGATGATTAAAGTCTCCCATGAGAACCAGGGCCTGTGATTTGGAAGCTTCACTAAGCTGCCTGAAGAAAGCCTCATCTATCTCCTCTCCCTGATCTGGCGGCCTATAACAGACACCAACTACAACATCACCTCTGTTACTTCCACCTCTAAGCTTAACCCAAAGACACTCAACTGGATTTTCTCCTTCCTCATACTGGAGCTCTGAGCAATCATACTTCTCCCTCACATACAGCACAACTCCTCCTCCTTTTCTCCCGTCTGTCCTTCCTAAACAATTTATAACCCTCCATGATCGTGCTCCAGTTATGTGAATCGTCCCACCATGTCTCCATTATTCCAACCACCTCATACTTGTGTGACTGTGCCAGGGCCTCTAGTTCTTCCTGTTTGTTCCCCAGGCTTCTGGCATTAGTGTACAAGCATCTTAGAGAAGGGGACGATTGCCCCACTTTCTCCTCTTCACCCAGGAAACCCACTTGATTGTTCCTTCCTCCTTCCCCACTTACTTCCGGGCTTGTGTCACCTTCCCCTCGACAAACCTAGTTTAAAGCCCTCCTCACTAGGTTTGCAAGCCTGCCCGCAAAGATGCTCTTTCCTCTTTTAGTGAGGTGGTTCCGATCTCTAGTGAGGTTCAACCATGTCCTCTCACCCCTGGCACTATGCCAGCACCAGCCCCTCCCCCAGCCAACTTGGGGCCTGGCTCAGCCCTGCCATAGACACCCCCCTGCTTTACCATGCCAGCCCCAGCCCCTCCCCTGACCAGTGCAGGGCCAAGCTCAGCCCACCCCCATGGAGCTCCCACCTCACCCTCCCATCCCCTCCCCAACCCAACATGGGATCCAGCCCAATCCCACAATGGAGCCTCCCCCTGCCACACCATGCCAGCTCCAGCCCCTTCTCTAGCCAGCATGGGGCTCAGCCCCACAACAGAGCCTCCCCCACACTGCCAACCCCTCCCACTCCCAGTGTGGGGCCTGGCCCAGCCCCAAGGAAGCCCCTTCCCCAGCCAGCGTGGGGCCTGGACCATGCACTTTGAATTTGTATTACAACAAGTTTCTGTCTAGAATTTTCATCCAGCCCCCCTTCTGCTTGCAAGTGGATCTGCAGCTGGGCCTTTAGTGGTACATAAACTCAACACAGTAAGGTATCTTAAAAATATTATAGGGAATTGCCATACCTGATGACCTAATTACAAATAAATACAATTTAATGGCTAAATTAAATTCACAGCACAGATCAAATAATGAGCACTTACATACATCTTTCAAAATATACTATAAAAGAAAATAGTATAGAATGTTAAAGCAAAAAAAAAAGGACTTATAAAGCTGAATTCCAGAGTTGGGTAAACACACTTAGAGGTAAGAAAGGCCACAACACAATTAACTTTCTTGACATTTGCTTGTCCTTGGGAGATAAGAACCTCCTGAGACTCCTTCACTGAGCTTCAATATTTCCAATAATTAAGCAAATATATGTGCATGTAAGGTACTTTTGTGCAAACACTTATATATGAATATCATGATAAATATACCATAAGCTTCTGTAACGACACGGTCATGTTCAATGACCTGATATTAAAATTATAATGTTAATTAATATAATTTTGCATTACTACACTGACACAGCATAGGTGCCCAACTCAGGCTGTTGTTCCAGTGATTCTCACAATGCTGAGCATCATAACCCCTACTATCTTTTGTGGACCTAGGCCCTAAAGTCAATAAACATGGAATCCAAAAAAAGGATTCTTTCACAGATACTTTGCAGAGTGATATGTTCACAAACCACCCCTTCCACTAATAACTGAATACACAGATGTCTGGGAAAAACGTGAATGTCCTACTACCACACAATTTATGACCGTCTGACTGAGCTACAGCCTCGAGACAATTGCATAAATGCACTGTTTTAACCAGAACTAGCTAGTTTATGTTCTTGTTTCCAGGAGAATCTGGGCAACAGGTTTAGCCCCTGGTCTTTTCCCCAAAAAAATGGAGCGGGAGGTGGGGGGAAGAGCATTACTGGGCCATTAGTCAGGTACTGTCAGAAACTACTACTCCTCTTGCTCAACCATGCTCTGAAGTGTTCCTAGCCTCTGTTTCCAGAAGCTGAGAATGGGTGACGGGGATGATCATTTGATGATTACCTGTTCTGTCCATTCCTTTGAACCACTTAGCATAGGCCACAGTCAGAAGACAGGATACTGGACTAGGTGGACCATGTATTGCCAGTCTTGTGTGCTTATGTAGGATTACAAATAGCTATATCAATAGCTACTAGGTGAGGCTCTAGCCCATATATTCATAACATCAGATTAGTTTATACAAGAGGAAAAGCTAAATAAAACCAGGCACCAATGTTATTGAAAAGTGCACAAACACATAGTGCGTCATATATATATATAGAGAGAGAGAGAGACAAAAACAAAATGAAGCAAAAAAACCTCACTGAATAATCCAATTAAACCTCCCAACAAAAAAGTACATCTGACTCTTACATAAGGGGTTGTGTAGGTTGGTGATGTATTAATATTAATTAGCCTTCATCTGGTACGAAATGTGCCATATTAAGATTGTAAATTTCAGACAGTGAAAGTTTCTGGGCAACTTCAAACAAGTCTTATTTTTAAATATAAAAAACATCCTCCCAGCACCTTCTTTCCTTGCAAATGGTAGAATTCTGCCTCTAAAGTTACACTGTCCGAAGGCACAGGACAGGAATCACTTGTAGACCAAGGAGAGATTTAAGCCCTAGATATTTTTAAGCCATTAGAGTTAGAAGGAGGAGCTTCATGATTGAAGAGAACCAGAATTATCCTCCTCAATAATAGCATTAGGCATCTGATTCTAATCTACATCCACAGCGAGAGATTGGATTTTAAATATCTAACATTATTTTATAAAGAAAGCCAATTTTAGGCATTTTTAGAGCTCTCTGACTGTATTAGTTATAATTTTTCTCTTCCTCCAAGGCTGGTTCTATTGCCATGTAAAAGAGTATTTTTTTTCTCTATGTCACTGTCCTCTCCCCTTAATTCCAGTAAATTAAATTTCTTTCATCCTTTCGGAGAATACAAGAAGCATTATATGCAGATTGAGTGTAATCAGAATGATATATGGAATTATAAAATGTGAAAAATGGACAGGACGCTGGCAAATGGCTTGTAAAACGATGTAGACTACCTGTCTTCAGAAGATGCAAGACATATATCTTCGCTTGTAACTTGATTAAAACACTAAAGGCAAAATTCTTGTCTGAGATCTACACCGCATATGACTGTGCTTTGGTATGATGCTTTCAGTCTAGGTGCAGGTATTCCTTTGACAGAAAGAGGTCCACGAATCTACAGCGTGGAAGATCAAAGCTGAATACTGCCACAGAGATCTCAGAGCAGCAAATTTGCCGTACAAATGAATGTGAACGTGTAGTAAAATAAAGACATAAAAGAGCACCTGTAAATAAGTGTGCTTTTGTGCATGTGCATAAGTGTATACTGCTCAAATATACATGGAATGTTGTTTGCATGACAGTTATCTCTAGCATTGGATTTCCTACTTTAGCTCGTAAGTTAGAGCTAATGTTTTAGTAACAAAAGATGATGCATTTGATTCTTACTGGCATTTGGCAGAAGTGCTCTCGCATATCATATCTTATGGAGATGGAAGGGACCATGAGAGGTTGTTGAGTCCAGTTCCCAGTCCAGTGGTAGGATCAAGCACCGTCCCTGACAGCTTTTTTTTTTTTTTTTTTTTTTTTTTAAATAAAGCTTACTTGCAACCCTGGGTTAACAAGGCCAAGGCTCATAACACTGAGCGACCCCTCCTCTGTTCATTAGACCTTCATGTATTAAGTTAGTGAGGTGCTGCCACAATCTGGTTTGAGACTCAGGCTGTGGTCGCACCGTCGCAGCCGGACAGATGATCTGGTAGCAGTCCACACAGCTGTATGGTGCGAGCAGAACCACTAGCTGTGGGAATGGCTCTCCATGGAGCAAGCGGCCTAGGACCGGGTGGCTGGGTATCTTGACACCCTGCCCCAGGCCATCTCCAACCTCCTGGCCCAGCCGCCCACCCCATGGATGGTCTTTCCCACAGCACCACCCCACTGCCCCAGACCCTACTCTGTCACAGCCCCTCTCTGTCCCACCCTCCCCCTCTTCCCTGGCTCCCACCTCTGCCCCGTCTCCCCCTCTTCCCCGCCACCCCCTTCTTCCTCAGCTCCCCCCTCCTCCACAGCACCCCCTGTGCTTCTTCCATGCCCCCCCCTCACCCTTGCGGCTGTACTCCTAGCTGACATGATCCTGGCTGAGCAGCAGGAGGCTGGCATGCTGGCTGTGGCCAGGCAAGCCCTGCCCATCTGTGGCCCCCCGCCCTGACAAGTCCGAGCCCCTAGGTACCCTGGTCTGGCCCTACCTCCCTGTTCCACCTGCCCCATCCTGGCCCCGACATGGTCCCTGGACCCAGGGCAGTCGCAGCTCCAGGGGCCATCATGGCTCCCGACAAGCCACTCCAATGAAGGATCGAGGCGCCCCACCTCCGCATGTATATAGTTCACCACCACCCCCCTTGTAAATAGCTCACTCCCCCACCATGTAAATAGTCACATGTTCTTTGTTTTCAAAAAAATAGCAGTTGAATTTATTTAATGGTGATATGTGTCCTGCCTCGGGTGGGGATGGCGAGTGGGGTGCTGGTGGGGCAGGGGTGTGGGGGGGTTGCATGGAGTGAGCCGGACCAGGTCATGGGGTCCCCCAGGTAAAGGCCTCCCAGAGGTCCTCCCGCATCTGCACCCTGTCCTGGTGCACCTGGTGACCAGGGACCGCACCTGGCTGCTCATAGTGTGGCACGGCCTCGGCTGCTCAGTATGCTACAAAGAGCACCTGGTTGCTCTCCACGTGGTTGTGGAGAGCACAGCAGGCACCCACGACTGCGGGCACGCTGGGCAGGCCTACCTCCAGGCACATCAGGAGGCACCTGAAACGTGCCTTCAGACGGCTAAATGCCCGCTCCATGGGTTTCCTGGCCTGGTCAAGGTGGGCATTGAAGAGGTCCTGGCTCTCATTGGTGTGTCCCGTGTAGGGGCGCATTAGTCAGGCCTGGAGTGTGTAGGTAGCATTGGCAACGATGCACGGGGGGTAGGGCATGATCACGTCCCCCACCGGCAGCTCCCGTGGGGGGATGTAGGTGCCCTCTGCCATCCTGTGGCTGAGCCACAAGTTCCTCAGGATGCGGGCGTTGTGGGCACTGCCTGGTCAGCCCACGCAGATGTCCATGAAAGCTGTGTCTACACGTGCACGCTACTTCGAAGTAGCGGCACTAACTTCGAAATAGCGCCCGTCGCGGCTACACGCGTCGGGCGCTATTTCGAAGTTAACTTCGATGTTAGGCGGCGAGACGTCGAAGTCGCTAACCTCATGAGGGGATCGGAATAGCGCCCTACTTCGACGTTGAACGTCGAAGTAGGGACCGTGTAGACGATCCGCGTCCCGCAACGTCGAAATTGCCAGGTCCTCCATGGCGGCCATCAGCTGGGGGGTTGAGAGATGCTCTCTCTCCAGCCCCTGCGGGGCTCTATGGTCACCGTGGGCAGCAGCCCTTAGCCCAGGGCTTCTGGCTGCTGCTGCTGCAGCTGGGGATCCATGCTGCACGCACAGGGTCTGCAACCAGTTGTCGGCTCTGTGGATCTTGTGTTGTTTAGTGCAACTGTGTCTGGGAGGGGCCCTTTAAGGGAGCGGCTTGCTGTTGAGTCCGCCCTGTGACCCTGTCTGCAGCTGTGCCTGGCACCCTTATTTCGATGTGTGCTACTTTGGCATGTAGACGTTCCCTCGCAGTGCCTATTTCGATGTGGTGCCGCGCAACGTCGAAGTTGAACATCGACATTGCCAGCCCTGGAGAACGTGTAGACGTTATTCATCGAAATAGCCTATTTCGATGTAGGCTTCACGTGTAGACGTAGCCGAAATGTCCTCGGGCATCCTCAAGGGCCTGGAGGATGACAGAGTGGTAGCCCTTGTACCGTCCCTGGCTGTGTGGTGGGGCCCAGATGGCAATGTGGGTGCTGTCCAATGCACCAATGCAGTTGGGGAATCCTAGGTGTTGGAAGCCAGCCATAGCAGCATCCACATCCCCAAGGCAGCTCAGGAGGATCCTGTTGATGGCAGCAACAACCTCTAGGGGTAGAGGGCACAGGCACCCGTGAGTGTGTGGTAGCATATGGGGGACCCTCTCCTTGAGCCCCCCCCGCTTCCCTAGGACCCCGCCATGGGTGTGTGTCTCCGGGTGCCTTACCTCAAAGAGGATGACCCCAACGGTGGCCTTCCCCACCCTGAGCTGGTGGCCGACCAAGCGGTTGCTGTTCGGGGAGACCAGCTTCCACAGAGCAATGGCCACTTGTTTCTCCAGGGGGAGCACGGGCTGTCTGCGGGTGTCCTGGTGGCAAAGTGCTGGTGCCAGCCAATGGCACAGCTCCATGAATGTGGCCCAAGTCATCTGGAAGTTGTGGAGCCACTGGTTGTTGTCCTACTCTCTGAGGACAATGTTGTCCCGCCATTCCCCGCTGGTGGGTACAGCCAGAGACGATGATGGGCCTGGAACAGGGGGGTGCTCCGGATGCACTGTGAGGGTAGGGGGGGCTGCAGAAGGCTGGCCACGTGTCAGGCAGCACATAGCCTCATATGGCATGCTGTCAGGCTGGCCATGATGTCCAAGGTGTCCCCATCAGTGAAGTGCTGCTGGTCCATGGCAGGCAGCGGTGTGGTGGCTAACCAAGGCTCTGCCGAGTGCTGTGCTGGAGGTCACGTGCTGCAAGCAGCCACGGTCCTCAGCATGTGCACGGGGGATGTGTTTGGGAGGGGCGCTTTAAGGGGGCAGCTGGCCAGTGCTCTAGGAAGGGCTTGTCGGCCATTCGACCCTGCCCTCGCCATTTCCTGCCCCCATTATTTCGAAATGAAGCTGTGGCTGTCTAGCCACTCCATTTCGAAATGACGGGCGTCTTCTCAATGTTGGAGATCTCAACGTCAATCCGCGTTTTGTGTGTAGTCGCTTCCAAAGGACTCATTTTGAAACGGCATATTTCAAAGTGACAGATCGGGCTGACCCCTTTCGATGTCACTTCCTCGTGTGGCCACTGCCTCACTGTTTAATAGAACAAGTATCCTGAAGGCTCTAAAATCCAAATGCTGATTCAGGCAGTCTTGCAATTTGCTGTGCCTCGGCAATGTGGCTGGGGCAGGAAAGAGGGAGTGTATGAAGGATACAATTGATTGTTTTGCTGTGGGGGCATTTGCATGAGAAACAACCCCTCATAGAAATCATGTATTTACAAAATTATTTGGTTCTATGCACATGCAGTCATGGTAGTTACCCCCTTGGAAATGATCTCAGCTAATGCACAGCTCCATTGCTCTTTGAACATGCTGAACTGGGGCAGCTAAGGGAATGAATTGTGCATCATGCTGCGAAGACTAGAGCGCTGATGAAGTCAAAAACTTTGCAGCCAGTCTGTTATCACAGCGACTGGGGTGGCTTATATGGGCATGCGACCGTCATTGAACTTTAGCTACATTTACGTGCCTTACCCTTATCAGCTTTCAGAGAACATGTGCTTTGCACGATCTATACATTCAACAGCAGCTGATTTGGGAAATTGTTTTCTATAACCAGAAGCAGCAGCTCTGACAGCCACTGCCGGCCTTGCGGCAAGGTGGGAGGGGGATCTGGCTCCGTGCCCAGAAGGGGCCGGCTCAAGGGCAATCCGCTCTCAGCATGGTCCAGAAATGCCGGGGAAGACATATTGGAGCACCTGGGGGCTGGGCGGGGGGCGGGAAGCGTCCACAAAGGTGCAGAATGGGACTCTACCTTTTTGTCATACTTCATTCCTGCAACAGTTGCTAAGGGGTCAGCACTTCCCTTGAAGACAGATCATCCAAACACTGTTTTGGAAGCCCTGTATGGTGGCTAGAGCTTTGATGGAGGGACCTTTGCTGGCTGGGAGCAAAAAAGAGCTGACAGAGTAGAGCCCTCAAGGGGGAAAACTGTGTCTCTTCCCCTCCAGTAACATACTTTGGGAAAAGGGAAGTGGAATGATTTGTGCTTACTCTGATCCCAGGTAATACTAATCCTCAGAGAAAGGGGGAGGCCATAGCAATGCAGAAGAGTGTGGAAAGAAAAGGAAGAGGCCAGAACCGTGCTGTGAGAAAAGTAGTGGGCTTGATCTCTGCCCCTCAAACCCAAATTAAGAATGGCCATTCTGGGTCATACCAAAGGTCCATCCACCTCAGTAGGCTGTCTGCCAAAAGTGGCCAGAGCAATCTCTGTCCTGTCATCCATCTCCAGCTTCTGACAAACAGAGGCTAGGGACACCATTCCTTACCCATCCTGGCTAATAGCCATTAATGAACCTAACCTCCATGAATTTACTTAGCTCTTTTTCAAGAAAACCCTGTTATAGTCCTAGCTTTCACAGCCTCTGCTGGCAAGGAGGTCCATAGGTTGACTGTGCGCTCTGTGAAGAACTTCCTTTTCTTTGTTTTAAACCTGCTGTCCATTAATTTAATTTGGTGTCCCCTAGCTCTTATATTATGTGAACCATCAAATAATTTTTCCTTATTCACTTTCTCCAAGCCACTCATGATTTTATGTATCTCTATCATATCCCTCCTAGTCGCCTTTTTTCTAAGTTGAAATGTCTTAGTCTCTTTAATCTTTCTCTTCAATATGGGACCCATTGCAACCCCCTAATCATTTTAGTTGCCTTTTACTGAACATTTTCTAATGCCAATATATTTTTGAGATGAGGGGCCACATTTGTACACAGTTTTACGTTAAGAGCAATAAGATATTCTCTGTCTTATTCTCTATCCCTTTTTCAATGATCTCTAACATCCCATTTGCTTTTTCTGACTGCCATTGCACACCGCATGCTTGTGTTCAGAGAACTATCCATGATGACTCCAAGATCTCTTTTCTGATTTGATGTTCTAGGTGGAGTTATTTTTTCCAACGTGCATTACTTAATATTTATGCATATTAAAGTTCATTTGATATTTTGTTGCCCAATCACTCAGTTTTGTAAGATCTTTTTTGAAGTTCTTCACAGTCTGCTTTGGTCTTAACTATTTTGAGCAGTTTTGTAAAGTCTGCAAACTTTGCCACCTCACGGTTTACCCCTTTCTTCAGATCATTTATGAATAAGTTGGATAGAATTAGTCCTAGGACTGACCCTTGGGGGACACCACTAGTTACCCCTCTCCATTCTGAAAATTTACCATTTATTCCTACCCTTTGTTTCCTGTCTTTTAACCAATTCTCAGTCCTTGAAATGATCCTCCCTCTCATCCCATGAAAACTTAATTTATGTAAGAGTCTTTGGTGAGGGACCTTGTCAAAGGCTTTCTGGAACACTATGTATCCTATAACTACTGCATCTCCTTTGTGCATGTTTGTTGACCCCTCCAGAGAACTCTAATAAATTAGTAAGACGTGATTCCCCTTTACCGAAACCATGTTGACCTTTGCCCAGTAAGTTCTTCTGTGTGTCTGAGAATTTTATTCTTTGCTATGGTTTCAACTAGTTTGCCCGATATGGACATTAGACTTACTGGCCTGTAATTGCCAAGGTAGCCTCTAGAGCCCTTTTTAATATTGGCATTATATTAGCTATTTTCCTGTCATTGGGTACAGCAGTTGATTCAAAGGATAGGTTGCAAACTGCTGTTAATAGTTCCACAATTTCAAATCTGAGTTCTTTCGGCACTCTTGGGTGAATGCCATCTGGTCCCAGTGACTTGTTACTGTTAAGTTTATCAATTAGTTTAAAAACCTCCTTTAATGACAGCTCAGTCTTCGACAATTCCTCAAATTTATAGTGACATTTTGTGGTGACAAAATGAAAACCACTGAATGATAAAGCCTACTAATAATAAAGGGGCAGAAGGAAACATTTGTAATACATTTTAACAAAAGTAGATTGGTTCTTTATGAATAGTTTTGTTTTCAATAAGAATTCATGGACTATGATTTTAGAAGTGTCTAGTTATTTTAGGTACCAACATTAAGCCACCTTAAAGCACTCTGTTTTTCAGAGGGCAGGATGCTCAGAACTTCCTAAATATCAGTCCTCCTTGCAATAGTTCCAGTTGGCTATCCAAAAATCAGAGGCACCAAATGACAAATCACTTTGGAAAAAAAATGAAGTCCATGTGTAAAACTTTTAAAATAGCTAAAATCACTTAGGAGTCCAAGTCCCATTGAAAGTCCTTGATTTAGGGACTGTTAAAGATGGGACTTACATGCTTTTGACACTTTATTGCCAAATCTTTTATTTTCCCAACGGCTATCATACATAATACTTGGTAGGTTGATGGGGAAGCACAATGTCAAGTGGTTAGAGCAACAGACAGTGGGTGAGTAGACCTGGGCTCTACCCCTCTCAATAAGGAGTCCGAAAGAGGCTCTGTTTCCCGACCCAGAGTAGCCAGCAGCATTTTATTTCATGCTCTGTGCTACAGGAGGGACGGGTTTCCAACTTCTGACAAGATCTAGGAATACAAAAGGAAAGGGCCTTTGTTGCCATCTCTCTAAAGAGCCATTGGCCAATCTGCAATATCCTGGAAAGAGAGAACAGACCAATCCCTGCTTCTGAAAACTTGGTGAGGCAAGTGAGGTAAACAAAATTGTATTTTTCTGGAGGAGATGCCTAATAGTAACTGTAGGGGAGTCAAAGTCTGCTGTGGGGACAGGTTTGCACGGAAAATGGAGGATGATCAGCGATGGAGAGAGATTCCCAAGGGCCTGTTGTAGGCCACAGGGAGCTATCCAGCTCCTATACTGGAAAGGGATCTTTTGGAGGTCCAGTGAAGGAAATCACTAGCTTTGTATGAAAGCCCAGAGTACAGAGATAAGTGGAGGTTACTACTGCTGGGCTGCAAAGAGCATGAAGTAGGAGACCCAGAAGTTCCTGCTGTCCAAGCCCTGTGAAATAATTCTAGTGAAGAAGTAGCCTTTACCTGTGATGTAGAAGCCAAAGGCAGAGGAAGCAGTCTGCATCTTAAAATAACACCTTTTATCACTCAAGACTGATATATCACTCACTTTGATATGAATCAAGTAGTCTGTCTGATTGTCAAATATTACCCACATTCAGTACTACCTCTTTTTACCAGAAGCTTTTCCTGTTACTGAAAAAGCCTTTGTGAACCCAGCCAACAAAAATCCTTAAATATTTTATGCCTTTTATGTAATAAAAACAATTCTGCACCTGCTTTACAATGCTTTCTACAGGGCTCACAAGCTCCAGTAGCTGCAAGCTCAAAGAATGTACCCAATGGTGGGACTTCCGAGAGGTGTACTGATTTTCAGAATGGTTCTCAAAATAGATTCAGCAATGCGTTTGTTTAAATAGTCACACTTCTTTGGTTGTAAGCAAGCTTTCAATGTATTTAATTTTGTTAAGTACTGAAATTCAACCACTCTCTCCTTGTGCCCTCAACACCAGTGCCATGCCATTAATGGCTACGTCTACACGTGAAGCCTACATCGAAGTAGCTTATTTCGATGTAGCAACATCGAAATAGGCTATTTCGATGAATAACGTCTACACGTCCTCCAGGGCTGGCAACGTCGATGTTCAACTTCGACGTTGCGCAGCACCACATCGAAATAGGCGCTGCGAGGGAACGTCTACACGCCAAAGTAGCACACATCGAAATAAGGGTGCCAGGCACAGCTGCAGACAGGGTCACAGGGCGGACTCAACAGCAAGCCGCTCCCTTAAAGGGCCCCTCCCAGACACAGTTGCACTAAACAACACAAGATCCACAGAGCCGACAACTGGTTGCAGACCCTGTGCGTGCAGCATGGATCCCCAGCTGCAGCAGCAGCAGCCAGAAGCCCTGGGCTAAGGGCTGCTGCCCACGGTGACCCTAGAGCCCCGCAGGGGCTGGAGAGAGAGCGTCTCTCAACCCCTCAGCTGATGGCCGCCATGGTGGACCCCGCTATTTTGAAGTTGTGGGACGCGCAATGACTACACGGTCCCTACTTCGACGTGAACGTCGAAGTAGGGCCCTATCCCCATCTCCTGATGAGGATAGCGACTTCGACGTCTCGCCACCTAACGTCGAAGTTAACTTCGAAATAGCGCCCGACGCGTGTAGCCGTGACGGGCGCTATTTCGAAGTTAGTGCCGCTACTTCGAAGTAGCGTGCACGTGTAGACACGGCTAATGTGTCTTCCTAAGGTATTGTGAGCAGTCATTCTGCAAGACATATTACGCAGAGGTAAGTTAATTATGAGTTGGAATAAAATGTATACTGTACCGTGAAGCCTCCCATGACGTGTTGCATGGTGCGGCAAAATAAAAAAAGCACAGAGAACAAGTAACTGCTATGCCTTCAGGCATTACATACACATTTATGAGATCCGCTACAATTCACTTGCTTTCTAAAGTTGCTGCAGGTTTTATTTTCAGCTAAAACACAATATAGTACCTCTTACATTCATTTGTTTAGAGTGGACTTCAACTTGTGATTAGTAAAGTACTGATACACTGGTGCCTATAGTTACAAACATGCCCCTTATGGCAAAGCTGGATTCACAGTAATGGCTCAGAGAGCTATGTCAAAATTGTAAACCTTTTTGTGTTCAATTCGACATGCTCTGATTCAGCAAGACCACATTAAGTTTTTCACTTTGACCAAAACTACTCAGTTTTACATTTCACTGCCTGCAGATGTTGCCTGAAGTATTATACAGACTCCTTCACAAGACGGAAAGCTCTCTCTGTAGAAGATTTCAGCACTCACTAGATGTTGTCATGGTGTTTATACTTATCTCCTCTACAGTAATTTATATGAAGAAAGTAAGTGCTATACTATCATTAATGAATCTTTATAACACCCCTTATAGAGGAAGTATCTACTCCTTAGGTGGACTGTTTACAAAACAGAAGTAACATAGATAAAATGACTTGCCTCAATAAAGGTAGCATAACAAATCATGGCTACGCTCAGGTCTTGACTCTGCAACCCATGCATACTTCTTATATGTGACATTTCTACTCTTAAATAGTAACTGTTTTGCAAGTGCTGACTTAGATGGAAAGCAATCCCTCTACTGATTTTTAATGTATCCAATCACTGTGGATATTGGGGCAGGGGGGAGATACAGCTTTATCTTCACTGCACTGTGTATAAATCAGAACTACAGTGATGCAGCCATCTTGATTCAGTGGAAGCTCTCAAAGAATGGTTAAAAAGAATCACTCGTGTGCTGAGGTGTCTCCTACCCTGTCACAGACAGGATTAAACTACGGTGAGCAGAAGGATGAAAGAAAAAGAAGTTTACATTTCCTGTGCCAAAAAATAGCACTCTCATTATCATTTAAGGTGGAGGCCCATTGACTGAGATAATCACTGCAAACTTGTTGTTCACCAGCCCCGACGGATGACCTTCTGATTGCCTCTGATACAGAATGAAACAATAACCATTACAGTAATGAACAGAGGACCAGCTGTCTTAGAATTCCATTCCACTCTATGGCTTGCTATCAAGGTTCAGGATCAATTAAACACTTTTACCCAAGGATGAACTCTTCCTTGTTCTGAGGGGCTGGAGTTTGGAGGCATATAGTCAGTGCTTTTTTTGTGCTGGTACTGAGTAGTGGCACCTTGGCAGCCCCTGCCATGGAATTGGCTGGAGGAAAGGGGGAAGGAAGCTGGCTGAATACTGGCTCCCTTTTTTTTTTTTTTAACAAAAAAGCCACTGCATATAATTACTTATTCTCATAACAGGATGTTGCAACAGAAATCTCTCAGAATCGTCTGACAAAATCAGTATCCCACATTCAGGTTCACTTCAGCAACTGTGGAGCAGAAGGTTACACTATGTTCTAATTTACTCCCAGTTTGCCCAGCCCTATTTAGGCTGAGGGATCTGGGCTTGTTTAGTTTACAGAAGAGAAGACTTAGGGGTGATTTAATAGCAGCCTTCAACTTCCTGAAGGGGAGCTATAAAGAGGAGGGTGAGAAACTGTTCTCAGTGGTGTCAGATGGCAGAACAAGGAGTAATTGTCTGAAGTTAAAGAGGGAGAGGTGTAGGTTGGATAGTAAGAAAAACTACTTCACCAGGAGGGTGGTGAAGCACTAGAATGTGTGGCCTAGAGAGGTGGTGGATTCTTCATCCCTCAAGGTTTTTAAGTCCTGGCTTGACAAGATCCTAGCTGGGATGACTTAGAAGGGGTTGATCCTGCTTGAAGCAGGGAGCTGGACTAGATGACCTCCTGAGGTTCCTTCCAGCCCTATGATTCTATGATTTCTTTTTACAAAACACTGGGGCTGAATTACAGAAAACTGCCATTTTATAGAAATAATTCACAGAGTTTTGCTCTTTCCTGGAATTTAAAGCATGGAAATTTGGTCCCAGACACATTACCAGAATAAAGATGTAAGTGAAGCACGGAGAAGCAGAAGAAGCTGTCTACAATAAAGCAAGGGACCTAGAACACAGACAGGGCTGGGCTGCTGAAATGTTCGTGTACCACAACATTACTTTTTTGAGTTGTTTAAGGAGAGTAACAGGGACCTGGAAAATTGCTGCTGAACATACCTAACATACACCACTTCGCTGAACATGATTAATGAATCACCACTTAGAAGCCCAGATTGATTATCAGTACATATTCAACAGCCAGTGCACAACAGAGTAGCTGTCAGTCCACCAATTCATGATGAAAGATACTGAAGGGTCAACGGTTCTCAGCAAGCCATTTGTCTAAATTAGCATTTTTCCTGCATCCCCTAGACTCTTTTCCTAATTTGGTCACTCCTTGAAACGTTTGACATAGTTTTGTGTGAGCAAATTCCATCCTATGGATTAAATATGAACAGTTTGCTACAAGTATCAATAGAGAAGCTTAATCATCTAAGTCACATGGCAATATGGCTATTCCCTGACAGGAATAAAACAAGCAGTCCCATAGCACCTTAAAGACTAACAGTTTTATTTATTAGGTAATGAGCTTTTGGCGTTTTTCAGATCTGAAGAAGTGGGTCTTACCCACAAAAGCTCATTACCTAATAAATAAATTGTTAGTCTTTAAGGTGCTATGGGACTGCTTGGTTTTTGTTTTGTTTTTTTTGTGAAGCTACAGACTAACACACCTACCGCTCTGAGACTATTCCCTGACAGCTATTTCAAGATGGCATTGTGAGCACTTCTGTTGTGAAAATGTTCACAGATATGTATTTGCATTAATACTTAAGGGACTTTTTCATGGGACATTCTTACAAATGTAAAAGCATTTGTTACTTGATTTAATGCTTGTGGAAAACAAAAAGATTGGATATTACTTAAGGTGGTCAAAAAAGGCATTCTATTTTCCATAATAAATTTCAAAGAACACAGATTGTTCATTTTAGCTGAAATTATCTGAAGAGAAAAAAAAACAGCTAACACTCCCTGCCAAACCAGAAACTGTTGATTTTTTGACAATGAAAAATTGAAAGCTGCTGTTGTTTTCAGATTTCAATTCCCCAACCTCCCTAAAAAGAACCCTTCTGTGTTTTCATTTTTTCTTCTGTGTTTTCATTTTTTTCAGTACGCAAATAAATAAAACCAGATTTATTTAGAGAAAAGAGGAATGGGGGGGAAGGGTGAATCAATTTCAGAAAAAAAACATACAGCTACAGAAATATGAAAAAGGGTTTTTAGCCAGGAAAAGGTAGTAGGCAACAGACACTAGATGGTCTATGAGCTGTTCAGGAGGGAGCAGTAATTCCGACAGACGCTTTTGTTTTTAGGTATTGTCTGAAAAAAGGCTGCAAAACACTAGCACTGGCATAATACAGGTAATCCCAAGGGATTTGTTTCTATGGGTGATTTTACAAAGTGTGACCTGAGAGCAAGAGCAAAATCACAAAGAGACATTTTGCCTGTGGTGCCTTGGGAGCTACATACACAAACCATGTTGTTTCCTAACAGGACTGGTGAGCAGAATTCTCCACTTGCAATGTTACAGGTGATGTTCTGAAAAAATTAGAACACACCCAGTGTTGCCTTAAAAAAAAATCTGTTCACTTTTATTTCTTTACTAGCAGATATAACCTGCATTGCCGGGCTCCCTAAGTAATTTTTTTTTAAATAAATGAAAAAAATGTTCATTTTGTCACTATTTCTGCTGGCCTTTCTTGGTTCTGCAGCTGTCCCCAGTGGCCACCCTCAGTATCTCATCCTTTCTGTCTTTGCCCATCCTTTCTGCCTCCCTTTTCCTTCTACCCACTCCTTTCCCATTCTTCTGTGAAATCCTGGCATTTGAGGCATTTCCCACTTTCCAGGCACAACAGAACCCTGACTTTGGCTTAAGTAGGTTAAGAGGAAACTGCATTTTAAATTTTATGGTTTAAGAGGAATTCTTGAAATTATGTAGCATCAACAGAAAGATAGATTGTTTTATTCACACACATACATACACACACACATACATACACACACACACACATTTACTGCTCAAAATAGCATGATATTCCCAGGGAGAGGAAAATTTTGCACAAGGTGCAGCATTTGATGCCTGTATTGTCTGGGATCAATGTAATTTGACACCCTAAAGCCTCATTCTGCTCTCAGTTACACTACACACTGTAGTAACTCTGAATTCCAGAGTCAATCAGGATTAATACTGTTGCACCCAAGCAAAAACAAGTAAAACCTCAGGAACCACCATGATCCACAGAGTTCCAAGAATCCTGACTCATCAATAGCACTTTTAAAAAGAACTTTTTCAACACATTAAATGTACACAGCGATTATGAGCAAAGAAACAGGCATTTCCTACATTTCCTGAAAACTGTTGGCCTATTCTCTTCTAATGTCAACTGGTGTACATCAGGACTAACACCAGGGATGTCAATGATGCAAAACAGGAGTGCTAATATGCTCTAGCTCTATGCCTAATCTTATTTTGCTTCATCCTAATGAGATTAAAAAATCTTCCATCCATCCCATTTAAGTTCTGTTAAGGTGATGAAGAGAAGGTGCCAATATGCCTGTCTACAAGACATCTATATTTAGATACATGTCTTTGTAGATAAGTTTGCATGTGTTGCCACAACCTAAAGTAAACCGTACTCAATTACTGAAATGTAACTTTTTCAATACCTTGGATAGAAAATTTAGCTCATAAATTATTTGTTTAGTAGCTCATCTTTTTAAATAAGTTACAAGATCCCTGTCTGTAGCTCTGCGAACTGTAAAATAACTGAAGAAAGCAATTTACTTATCTGATTCAAAAGACAAACAGAAGGATGAAACTCACTCCTGTTCAAAGAGCCAGGGCAAGGCCAAGGCAACTGTTAAAATCCAAAAATAAGCTTTATCCACTTCATTCTGCCTTCCTGCTAAGTGTGAATTCTTTTAAATTCAAGTGAAGTTTTGGGTCCAATCAAAATCATTCACACTGAAAAACATCACTTTTGAAGCTGAATAATACAATCATCCGTTTCGTAGCAATTTAAGTATTTCATACAAAGTAGAATGACAACTACACCTGTATTCTCCCCTCCACTCTGGCATTCCCGTTCTACTGGTGGCTGGAATCCCAGTGGTTGTTCCTGTTTCTTCTCCCTCTTCTTTGCAGCAAAGGCCCTTGACACAAACAGCTAGACTTCTTGTTTTCTTTACAGTCTTCCCAATAAGTTTCTCCAGTTCAGCTACCCTTCTACTACAACGTCAGACAGAACTTTGATTGATCATCTAGTCCTTGCATTGTGCGTATGCCTGTCGCAGTATGAAGCATGTTAACTTTTTTCTTTAAGAGTGTGGTATCATCCATTGAGCATTACCCATTATAAAACATAACTGCACCTTCAGTCTTGAATATCGGATAGTGCCATTTTCACTGAAGAAGTGAGAGGTAGGCTTTTGGGGAGTGGAGTGCTCTTTTAATCTGATGTACCTTCTACTTTGGCTCTTCTAATGTTTTGCTTGTGATAGTACCAAAAATTCAGTTTCCCTCATTTCTTTCTTTTGGGATATTGATGGCCAGAATAACCCTAGTCCTTATGAAACTCAGACTGGAAGTTCTATGATAGTTAGATGTCTGTTAAGAAAGTTATGAAAGCATATGGGATTCACTTACAGTACAGCCCTGATTATCTGACTCCTGGTTAACCAATATGACACCACCCTGCACCCCCAGCCCAGCAGGCGGGTGGTGGAAACCAGCTCTGGGCAGCCTGCAGCTGCCCCCACCCCATTATCTGTCATTTCTGTTTATCCAACCATCTGTCGGTCCAGTTTATATTGGATAAATGGGGGTTCTACTATATTTTTAAAAAAAGTAAGAGCAGAAAATTATATTGGTCAGCTCTAGCATTTACTGAAGGTAAAAAGCCAGGCTGGAATCTCTGGGCAACAAACAATGTTATAAAAATAAAATATTAAACTCTAGCAGCATATTGATTTGCAGCAATATTTAGTAATGTTTATTGACACCATAACATGAAACCCCTGCCTTTAGCAACTACTAGCATCCTCAAAATATTCAGAGTGCTTTCATTTTTGTTTAAGAGGGGAAGGGAGATGAAAGAATTCTAGAAATGGAAACCAATTTAAATTTCTTTTTGATGTATTTTTATTTTAAATCAATATTTTATTGAGGCCTTTAATAATACAAGAAACATACAACTAATTATGGCCCATCCAATACAGCCAAGACAGAACATTGAAGAAATCTAACAAGCTGAAGTGTCTGAGACAGAGTTGTACAACAAGTAATTTGTACTAACTTCCTAACCCCCCCAGTCACTGGATTTACACACCCTATCTTCACCTGTGAGTCACTATGGAATTTTCCATCTATAAAGGTCTAAACCCAAGCCTCAGATTCAAACATTCCCAACTGTTGCAAAAATTCAGGTCCTAACTCTGTAGCTAATGCCCATAATAAACACCAGAAAAAAATATGCAGGCACTGATAGCAAATCAACATTTTACTCTGTCCAATATTTTAAAGTATTGCTTATATTTAATGAACTTCTTTAAATAAAATAGCATGGTGATATTGTCTCCCCTTTAAAGAGTGATAGTGATATTCGGTGGCCATTTTTGTGGCTGAATGAGATAAATCACTATTAATTCCCAGATCTTTACTATACAGAACCACAAAAACTAGATCAGAGTAAACATGAATGATAGTGATTTGGGAGGATCACAATATAATATTAAGAATTCTTCACAGACAGGCCCAGCATGGCAATTCTTCCATTTGTATTTTTAATAACTTAAGGAAACTGGGTGGGGAGTAGCTCAGTGGCTTGTTAAACCTAGGGTTATGAGCTCAATCCCTGCGGAGGTCATTTAGCAACTGTAGCAGATAGATGCCAGGCATGGTGCTTGGTCCTGCCAAGAGAGCAGTGGACTAGACTAAATGACCTCCCCAAGGTCCTTTCCAGTTCTAGGAGATGTGTATCTCCAATTATGAGAATCAACTTTAACATACTTACAAATCATTAAGAAGTAAAGTTCAGAAATAAGACATTAATCATTACACCATTACAAATATCTCAGCCTAGCATGCTGCTTCCATATGATAGAGTGAGTTTCTTTACATCATCCAGGCTATGTTTTCTCAAGTAGCTTTATCAAATTAAGAACTATTGTCTCTGTATCTGATTATCAAACAAGGTATGCTTATTGAATGTTAATATGCAACAAAATTGGACAGATTAGCTGGATTCTGTGCAGCAAGTGAATAAATAATAGCTAAATATCTAAGTATCTCTGTCCTCTGCCTGTCTTCCTGTGTACATAATTGGTATATAATTTTTTCATAACTGCTACTTCCTGTATTTTTGGACCATTCCTTTAATTTGGGGCTATTTTTTTCTTTTTTTACAGTCAGAAGCTATCAATAGCTTTATTGCCAATAGCAGCTATGAGATTAATTCTTCAATTCTTTGCACATAGCCTTTTGCACTAAAAAGACCTAGGAGGATTACAAATGGTTCATGTGATAATAAATACACAACAATTTGTAATATGTGGTGATGCATGGCATACCAATACTTTCCAGTGACTGAGTATCTATCATCTATGCCTAAAATCTATTTCATTACAATTTCTCCAACAAAAAAAAAGCAGTCAAGTAGCACTTTAAAGACTAACAAAATAATTTATTAGGTGAGCTTTTGTGGGATAGACCCTCTTCTTCAGACCATAGCCAGACCAGAACAGACTCAATATTTAAAGAACAGAGAACCAAAAATAGTAATCAAGGTGGACAAATCAGAAAAAAAATGATCAAAGTGAGCAAATCAGAGAGTAGAGGGGCAGAAGGGTGGGGAGAATCAAGAATTAGATTAAGCCAAATATGCAAACGAGCCCCTATAATGACCCAGAAAATTCCAATCCTGTTTGATACCACGTTAATGTATCGAATTTGAATATAAAAGAGAGTTCAGCAGCCTCTCTTTCAAGAGTGTTGTGAAAATTCCTCTTCAGTAAGACACAAACTTTTAAGTCATTAGCAGAATGGCCCACTCCATTAAAATGCTGTCTGACCAGTTTGTGGATCAAGAGTGTTTTTAATGTATTTTTTCTGCCCATTAACTCTTTGTCTAAGAGCGTTTGAAGTCTGTCCAATATACAAAGCATCTGGGCATTGTTGGCACATGATGGCACATATGATGTTTGCTGAGGAACATGAGAATGTGCCTGTGATTCTGTGAATAACCTGGTTAGGTTGAAAGAAATTTTACCTGACTGATGAGTATCTTAGAGAAATCATCTCTTTATTTACTACAAACAGAAACCATGTGGACCCTTGTTTGAGATCATTTTTAAGACAACAAGCAAACAAAATACTGCAATAGAAAGCAAGTAACCCATAGCAATATGTACACATAGATTGCCCAATACAATCCCAGCATGGAGCTCTGAAAGGAATGCATGTGGCTGACTCATCTGTGTGTAGCAATAACACCGTTGCAGTGGTTTGACATGCATGCTTTCATAGATTGGGATGAGTGTGACAAGCATAAGGGTTCCGCATGTCATTTTGATCAGGGAAAGGTTAACATCAAGAACCATATTGATGAGTATCATCTTCTTGTGTGATAAGGAAAGAGTTTAGCTCTTCAATGAGTGAAGAATTTCTATATTTGATAGTATAAATATAATTAGAAATTCTAATAATAAATCCTCATCTGTGATGCCCTCAATGTGCTGTTGCCTTCTGTTTTTACTCCCCATAAACAAGGTCCTTATAAATCTCAGTCTGAGGTAGAATTTTAAATCTTCAGTTCCAATTATTTTCACTTTCTGACACCGCAGCTGGAAACTTGAAACCTTATCAGCAGAGACAGAGGTGGGGGGAAAAAGGAATAGTTATGTGCTTTTCCTCTAAGAAATACATTGAGTGTGCTTGTGGAATCAATAATCACTCACTGTAATAGAGAAATGGGGCAGTGGACTTTTTGCCCTGAGTCTCAAAGACTATTGAATCCCCAGAAGACAATCCTCAGGGAGAAGCATGTCTAGAAACTCAAAATGTGCATATTCAGACTGAAATCCCATTAAATTTGTAAAATTGTAATCTGGGACAACGGACAGATTAGTTTGTGTGATTGGGGCCTGTAATATGATGGGGTTTCTGGGTATAGCTAGAGAAATCAAACCAGGGTATCTTTGATTAAAACCGGGCCACACTCAGCCCCAGACTGGGACTTCCTTGTCACCAAGGCAAATCCAATCAGCCACAAAGGTACCTCTGCCAGCCCCAGTGGCCAGCCAGAAACCACACAAGCAAACTCACAGATTTCACAGCTGCTGTACCAGTCCAGACCAACAACCCCAAATAAAAATGAGCAGTTCTTAAACCTGTTTCACCAGCACCACACAGATTCTTCCAGGCCCCAAAGGGTCCAGCCACAGTCCCTGGTCAATATCCACTTGGATCTTACCCCAAAACAACAAGCTTGTGCCCATATCCTTCAGATCTAAACATCTAAAGGTTTATTAACAAAAAAGAAAGAACAGAATTAGAGAGAAAAATTGTTAAAGTGATACTTTACATACATCAATTACAGCTATTGATGCAGGCCAGAGATGTTAAATGCTGATTCTTGGAAGGCTCTGAAAGTCCATCCCATAAGGGATATAATTCCAAGTCTTACATCTTTAGTTATTGGATAACTGGAGATCTGGCAAGCTGAAGCCAGCATGCTGGAACATGGATCCTTTGAGCAGGAACCAGAAAAAAGAATAAAATCAAGTCCAAGATGGATGTTTCTAGGTCCATCTCATAGTTCTCCCTTCTCTACGGACCAAGCCCTTTCTCCTTCCCATCTGGCATCTGAGGGTCAAAGTCACCTGACCCAGGTGAGCCACTGTGGCAAAATGCCATTGGTCATTGATTTTGCCAGCACGCTTCAGTCATTTACACAGCAGGTAGGATGGATGCCCAAGCATCGATTTCAATTCCTTTTGTTCAGCCCAGGTCATCTGACCAGTGGGCTGCATTCCACTGACAAGTCGCAAGTTTCTGAAATGTGGATTCAACATCTGGGCACCTGGTTTCAATTAGTTTTTTTAATTCAATATCCTGGCTGGGGCTGAGTTCACACCTCCTGTAGTAAAGCTTAGCACTAAAACACTGCTAATACAACTACAGAACTAAAAGACAACTCTACGTACAAAGATGATATAGACAAGTATCATACATAAATTCAGGACATCCTCAGCTGTCATTAGACACCTCACATGCTCCCCCCCCCCCAGCACAATATTTGGGGCCAATAGATACACTGAACACATAAAATGGCTTCTATATCCAATATAAAAGTCCAGTTACATGACAGGGCCTAAAAATACATTTTGCATTTACGTTACCATTTGAAGTCAAACCAGGCTGTGAGAAACATGGAAGAGTAGAGGACTTTACATAAGACAACTCTAGTGTTCAAACCTTACCATAAAACCTCTACCATGCTGCTACAGCAAATTCTTTTATTTTTTATTTTTTTAACTCTGCGGGAGTCATCATTTCACAGCACCTAAACCTGAGAAGTTTAAGTCACAGATGGAGGTCCAGGATTGAACAGTGGCAAACTTGTCACTATTTGAATTACTTCTATGAAACTAAATGACTATTGCTAGGAACCCAGGCATAATCGCAAAACAGTTTACTAACAATGAAATAAGCCTCTTAACCCCCCAGTGAGATGTTATTGTCTCCATTTATCCCACACAGGGATTAAACTCTATATCTGTATGGACTTAATGCTGTTAGTTTTGTCCTCCTTCTCCTCTCTAGCATGGGTTATGCTCACTTATTCTGTCTTGTCTTGTCAGAATACCAGCTCTCCAGGGAAGGAATTAAGACTTCCTCTGTACTTCTGCAGCATCACAAAATGGGGACCCATGCTAAGTGGGGCCTGCAGACACTCCTGCAGTACTAAATGGCATGTCTTGGCAATTTACTGACCAGCTTTGCATAACTCACAGAGGTGTCTTCCTCATTAGCCCTAGCCCTCTTGGAGTTCTACTCTCAGGCCTTGTACCTAACTACACAATGTCATACTTGGCCCTGTGGACTAGCCAGGCTATCCTCCCAGCTGCTTAATGAACTCAGGTAGATGGCAGTGGGTTGACCTAATTGGACAGCCTGGCTGATTGGCTTAAATTCAATGCCAGTATAGGACTGCTGGCTGCTCAGTGTTGCTGATTGTTCCTGCCTTGCTCGAGCTCTGTGGTCCCTTTTCTGGTTCCTATTTTCTGATTCTGGTTTAGACCCTGGCTCTGATCCCTGATTTCTGCCTCTACCTCTGGCTCCTGGCCCCCTCAATCCAGCTGTAACCACTGAACTAGACTGCTCTTATGTGGGCTCCTGACACGAAGTTGCCTGGCTTCATCTCTCTCACCCCCATAAGATTACTTCCTCTTTCTTGCAAACAAGACATCCCCTGTTCCCTCGGGAGTACTCCTGAGTTCAGCTAAATTGTAGGAAGTTTTGCACCAACAGAAGGGGATGCACAGAGTACAGCAGGAGAAAAACTCCGGGGATGATAAAAAACTCATTGTCAGTGCCAAGATGTGCTCTCTACTAAAGAATGATGTTGAAAGAGCGAGGAGATGAATCGTGAATTGTACTGGTTACTGTCAACAGATGAACAAAGGAAATCGGATGCTCAGTGAAGCACAGCCAGACCTCTGTAACCAGGATAGAAAATCCTAAAGAATATTAGAGAGAAGCAGAAAGGGCGGAGGGCAAGAGAAATCCCAGAAAATGAAAGTTGTTCATTACAGGCTGCTGGGGTGACTAAATGAAAAGGAAAAAAAAAAATGCAGCAGCAGCAAGCGGCTCCTTGCAGCTCCTGGCTGAGGAAAGCTTTTACACCCAGAATGCTGGCGGTTTTCACGCTGCTAGCTTAGTGAATATATCGGATGACAAACAGGGCTAGATTTTTACCTCGCCCTTACTTGCATGAGTAGTTGCAGGAAGGGAATAAAGAGCCTCGTCCCATGTTGTGTGGCCCATTTACGCAAGAGCTGCTCCCTAATGACTACCCGAGCAGTATAAAAGGTGTGGGGAGCAGGCAGAGCCGTGGCTCCACACGTGCAATAGGGCAGTGTTTCCTAAACTATGTTCCATACAACCCTGGTGTACCATGAACAACTCGCAGGTGTTCTGCGAGAGTCTGACACCTTTTTTTATATCAGACATTGATGGTAGATATTTTCTATTATTAAAACCAGATACAGTGTTGCTATTTCATTACTATGGTGCCTGATTACATTACTTCATTTTGGTTTTATGTTGCAGTTTGTTTTTTGTTACTTGGGTTTTTATTTTTAGTTTTCCAAGTCAGCTAATAGACGCTGTTACAAGCAACATAAATCGAGCTGTTTATTTGCAGGCTCTGGTGCTGCGTGTTAATAAAAATAAGTAAAGCTATTAAGTAGTCTACACTACTGTTCCCTGTAAGCTGCGTGCTTGTGCGACCACTCAGGAGAACTTTTTTGTTTGTTTCTATTGGTGGTGCATGTTTACACATGCCTCTGTGCACATACAATTTTATTCAACACATGGATGAAAAAAATTCACATGTGGATGTCGGGCTACACAACACTGGTATATGAAGTAACAGAAACAAAGGGCTTTTTTTTTTTTCTAACTGAGTAGCATTAATGAAATAATGGGGAAAATACATCTGTGGATAATTATTCAAAAATCCCAAATGTGCCATTAATATTTTACACGAAGATTGATTTGAGCATTTGTAAAGCAAGGGATCCTCTTTAAGGGTGTCTCTCAGAAAAAAAAAAAGAACAGCAGTATGTCTTGTTCTGACTGATCATTAAATGGCAGAATAAAAGTCATGTTAAACACCCAGAACATTTTAGTAAATGCAAAAGATTTACAAGGGATCAGCAAATTTTACACTAACCAAGCAAATGTTAACACACAAGTAAGACTGAAAGGATCTGGCAGAATGAGGCATGCTAAAAATAACTTTATTCAGGATAAAATTAAATGTCATGCAGAGAACGTAATTGTATCATGTACTTAAATACAGCTCATTATAAGGGCCTATCAAAACAGGAAAACAGCATAATAAACAATACTAGATGATAGTGACAGAGAGATAGCCGTGTAGGCGATATTCTATCAAAACAAAAAAGCAGCACTTTAAAGACTAACAAAATAATTTATTAGGTGATGAGCTTTTGTGAGACAGACCCACTTTAGCAACCATAGAGAGAATGTTCGGAACTAACATTCATATAAAAATTTGATGCATTAACAAGTGGTTTGATCAGGGACAGCAATTACCTGACCCATTACAAGGTCTCTTTCACATACTTTGATGTTTGACCAAACAGTTACTTCCCCACCCCTGACCACTACCCCTTACTCTTCTATCTGATTTGCCAACAATGATAAAAAAATTTCTGATTTGTCAACCTCGGTAACAATTTTTGGACCTCTGTGCTTTATATATTGAGTCTGTTCTGGTAGGCCTGTAGATCTGAAGAAGTGGCTCTGTCCGAGGAAACCTCATCACCTAATAAATTATTCTGATAGTCTTTAAAGTGCCACATGATGGCTGTTTTTTTGTTTTTTTGTTTGTTTTTTTTTGATAGAATACTAGATGATGTACAGGGTGAACAACAAAGTAAGAAAATAGGCCTTATTTTTCACAAAAGTTTTAAAGAGCATAAGATAAATCACATGAATAGTATTAATCAAAAATCCACGTCAAAGAGAAGCTAGAAGTTTTGTCCCAAAGTAGAGTGAAGTGGAGGAGACTTGTAGACAGTATATACTCCATGTGGAGTACAAGGGCTAAGTAGTAATAGTAGTAGCAGCAGCAGCAAGCTAGGACTGCAGAAAGCCCTGGAGGTGGAGGGTGGGAGGGTGGCAGAGGAGAAAGCTGGAAAGAGAAGGAGGGATCCAAGCTCTGAAGCAGAGCCAGGCATGGGACTGTGGGGAGAACTGGACTGGGAAGGGAAAAGAGCAGACGGGTGTTGTAAGAGGTAGGCAGGGACAGCTGGGAGTAAGGTGCTGAGCAGGGAGGGGCACAGGACCTCTGTGGGGACAAAAGGTGGGCTTGGGGGGGCAGAGAAGGGAAGGAGCCATGCTGGGCAAAGGACTGCTGAAGGCAAAGGTGGGCTGGGGGTGTTTGGGGTGATAAAGATGGGAAGGGGCAGAGCTGAGCACAGAAGACCTGGGGGCAGAGCTGGGCCGGGAGGGCAGAGGGGGAAGGAGGTGAGCTGGGCACAGGAACACTGGGGGGCAGTGCTGGGTGGTGACAGAGAGTGGAAGGAGGATGGGAAGGGCACTACATTACATGGGTAATGGTGTTACCATTGACTGGGGGTACTCTGATTGAGAGGCGTTGCTCAAGGTTTCCCTGGGCAGACAGTGGCTTGTGGCTCTGTCCATGGAAGGGAGGCAAGGCGCTCATTGATTGTGCTGCCCTGGGGCCCAGAATTTTTGTCAGTGGACCTGGTCTACTGCAATGTCCAGTATAAGCTCTCCTTTTTGGATGAAAATACATTGGGATCCACTCAGTAAGAATTAATGTCCAAGCCGATGGTCATTCTCCCCCATTAAGTTAAATTCCCAACTAACAGAAGATATCACATTGCACCTTAAATTGTTCTCCATTGCTCCTACATAGCTTCACTTCACTGCTTGAATCTGTTGACTTACTCTTGAAGATTTAAAGACAAAAAAGCAAAAGGCAGAAGGGAAGGTGCAGAAGGGAAGGTGCAGGAAAGGGAGGAGAAAAGTCCTCTGCAAGTGTCTATTAAATTAAGTGGGGCAGCTCTGGTCACTGAAAATATCAAAGGTGGGGAAATTGTCCTTGCAATGCCCAAGACAACTGAGAGTTTTGTTGAGTCCAAGGTGATAAGCATCAAACTTGAAAATAAATTCCAACCTTGAGTTATTCTGGTCCCTAGCAACCGCACACCACACCACAGAAATACTAATCCCCAAACCTTTCCCTGCAACAAACCCCATTGCCAATTCGGTCTTTATATTCTCTCCCTCTCAGTTACTAGTTATCAGGATTCTCCAGATCCGAAGAAGTGGTTCTGTCCCATGAAAGCGCATCACCTAATAAAGAATATTGTTAGTCTTCAAGGTGATACAGGACTGCTTTTTTGTTTTGTGAAGATACAGACTAACACAGCTACCTCCCTGTGAAGATTTATTTATAATCCTCCCTTTAGGACAGGCAGAAAATGATTTTCCCCCTACTGAGCTAAATGCTATTGTACCAGAGGGATAGAGTTCCACCAAATTTTTAGTAGGCTTGTGATACTGCTCACTAGAAAGAAACAGGGCTTTAGATGTTGCTTTGAAAGAGCATTTACTGTGTGATCACTGGCAGAGGTCACTTGAGGAATGCAGAATTTAAACTCAGGTATCCTTCTCTGAGTCTTACTTTATCACAAAAAACACAGCAGTAAACAATAAGAGACAGTCCAGGACTATTTTCTTGGGGTGAGGAGAGTGAGTTAGCAGGAGCAAATATTGACAGAGTTCAGGAGTCTTAATTTCTCAGCAACGAAGGGCCCTGTGGCACCTTATAGACTAACAGAAAAGTTTTGAGCATGAGCTTTCGTGAGCACAGACTCAATCTCAGTGAATTTTACAATAGTAATTAAAAATACTCACAGATTAGAATGATTTAATCTTACAATTTCCATTGCCTTTCTCCCTTTCACCTTACCCCCGACGTTTGCTATCCTGACTTGTTGCCTTTGGTTTGGAATTCATTGTAGCTGGGTCTACACGTGAACATCCTTTCGAAGGGCAAAAATCAACTTTCGGCAATCACCATAGCGGCCGTCGAAAGGGAGTGACCACACTCCGCTAGCGGATTAACATGCTGGTCCGCCCTTTCAAAGTGCTGCAGCAGTCTTTTGAAAGTGATCATCCACATGGCTCCAAGCCCTCTTTTAAAAGAAGGGAGGCAGTAAACGCAGCAGACAGGGTCCCATGGCCAACAAGCCCTTCCAGGGCTGCAGCCAGCTGCTCCCTTAAAGGGCCCCTCCCTCCACTCCACATGAGCTGAGTGCTGCCCAGCTGTTCCCAGCCTGGCAGAGCCCACTTGTGCTCCAAGATGGGAGCACAGAAGCAGTTCCTGCAAGAGGACACCATCATCCTGGAGACCCTGCTGTCAGTGCTCTGCACTGTCGCCACAGCTGCACCCAATCTCCTTGGGTGGCTGGGCAGTCCCCCTGGGGCCATGGGGTCCCCCTGCCCAGGGTGCTGCCAGGTTCCCCCCTGGGTGTCCCGGCGCCTCTGGACCCACCTCAGCAGCACCAACTGGTGGGAGCACCTGGTGCTGGGGGAGGGGGCGAGGAAAGGTGGCTGAGGAACTTCTGCATGTCAAGGCAGACCTTCCAAGAGATCTGCCACTGGCTCGCCCCCACACTCCTGCACCAGGACACCTGCATGCGGCCAGCCCTCACCCTGTAGAAAAGGGTCACGATCGCCATATGGAAACTGGCCACCCTGGACTCCTACTGCTCCATGGGACAACAGTTCAGGGTGGGGAAGGCCACCGTCAGGGCTGTACTTAAGGAACTACAGCAGGGCTGGGTCACAAATCCCCCAAGGGTCAGGGGTCCTGGGGCCAGGGGAACCCCCGGCTGCATGGGGAAGGAGGGGAGGGGAGTCCCAGCAGGGAAGGCTGGGGGTGGGGGCTCAGCAAGAGTGGTGGGAGCACGCTCGGGGGGGGGGAGGCACCAGGGGAGCCAGGAGGCAGGCGACATTGGTCGCATGCTCCTGGAGTGTCTGGCCAATGCCCTCCAGGGTGTGCAGCAGTCTCTCCCATGCCGCCCTCCACCACTCCAGCTTGGCCTCCATGAGCTGCAGGTGCTGCTTGGCCACCTCAGCCTGGCGCTGGCTGGCTGGGTCCTCCGGCAGCGGCCCTGACGGCACATGGTGTGGGGTGGTGCCTGGCCACCTCCAATGTCTGCTAGAGGGCTCTCAGGGATGAGCGACAGCACTGGGCTCTCCCGGCTCCAGCTGACCGGCACCATGGCAGACCCCTCTTTCGAAACAGTGGGATGTGGATCATCTACATGTGTGCTCTTTCAGTTTAGTTTTTCGAAAGGGGACGATCTTCCTGATACCGGATCGGGGTTCAGATTTCGAAGTCTGTGCCCTGGTCCTTTGATTTTCTTTTGGAAGACGGTGTTGCACGTGTAGCTGCTCCTCCCATTCTTTCGAAAGAGGGCCACTTATTGAGACGTTCTGTGCATGTGTAGACACAGCTTGTTTCTGTAATTTCCTGTCATTTGACCAATCAGAAGAGCAAGCAAATTCTCAGGAGAACACCCCTCATGTCTGAAACTCTAAGTCTGCAAGAGAATGGGTTTAGTTTCAGTGCAAAATGAAGACCCCTATCTAGCCATTGTATCAGATTTTTAAACAGATTCATAAGATGGTTTATGTTATTTTAATCTGCTACTAAAGTTCGCAGATACCAAACCAATGGGCACTGCAAAAAACAGCTGAGGCAATTTTAAGAAATGCTTGAATGTCAACACTAGAGAACACAAGCTGTCAAAATATGTCTTCTCTTAGCCTTTGAAGGCTTTAGAATAATCAGAAAGTGCATTCTGCTGGCAGTGAGACAGAATAGGATATTAGATTGGTTTTGGCAACAGCCGCACCATATTTAAAGC
Source organism: Carettochelys insculpta (assembly GCF_033958435.1). NCBI lineage: Eukaryota > Metazoa > Chordata > Testudines > Carettochelyidae > Carettochelys > Carettochelys insculpta. The sequence goes on from NC_134139.1 coordinate 98,585,586, forward strand.
TCAGGATAAGAAAATGAATCCACTGTCACACAAGCAAAAAAGGCATCATTTGTAAGGCCAGTTTTGTGTATAGTACTATTCCTAGCATACTTAGGATTTGAACTAGTGTCTAGTTGAAATAAAAGCCAACAGTGCAATGAAAAAAAAATCTTTCAATCTGCTGCTCCGTAATCAGTATAACGGACAAAAATAGTCTTCTTGCCTTGAAGAGTGCATAGCATAGACTAAATGATCAACACATAACAGACAGCCTGCACTGAGAATTCTATAAGTGGGGAAAATGGAATGTTTAATGATAAACTCCCTTCTTATAGAAATGGAAGGCTTTCAAGATAGACCTAGCTACAACTTTGTGATCCAAAGGAAAACAAGGAATGAAAGTAGCAAAATAAGGACAATGCAGATCTCTAACAAACTCAGAGAAGTGGTAGGAAAGGACCTGTGGAAAGAAGATCTAAGGGGAAAAGGAGTGTAGAAGAGCTAGCAACTTCTCAAAGAGACAATATTAAAGGCAGGTAAGCAATCTATCCTGATGTCATAAGATAGGAGGAAGACTAAAGGCCTATATGGGTGCATCAGGAGCTCTTCAATGGCTTCAAAATCTAAAAGGAACCCTGCAAAAAGTGGAAACATGGGCAAATTAATATGAAAGAAGTGCTCAAACATGGAAGGACAGAATTAGAAAGGCTAAGACTCTACAGCTGCGGTAAATTATATTGACATAACACTTCAGACAGTACAGATTTTCTTGTCTGTTGCCCCTGTGGATTGCACAGCTAGTGCTACACTCACCCCAGTGCTGGCAGCTTGATGCAAAGCAGTCTCAAAAATGCAAAATAACTACTTATTTGCATATGTGAGTAGCTCATTTGCATATTCACAGCAGAAAACAAGCTGTGAAGATGTGGTTCTGCCAGCAAAAATCCTCTCTGTCGGCAGCCCCTTATCCCCAATGTTTTCCAGGCATAAGGGGCTGGTGACAGAGCGGGTTTTTGACAACAGAGTCATATCTTCATTGCTTGTTTTCTGCCACAAATATGCAAATGGACCACTCGTATATGCACATGAATGGCTATTTTGTATTTTTGAGACTGCTCATTTGCATCAAGCTGCCAGCCCTAGGGCTGAGTGTAGCATTAGCCTACATGATTTACACTTAAGGAGTATAAAGGGAATAATTTTTATAGAAAGGTTTTATAGATAGTTTAGGGAGAAAGAGGAAGATGAAGAAAAATGTAGGTTCATTATTTAGAAGGGAAGGAGAGCTAATAATTGATTGCATGAAGAAAGCTGAGGTATTTACAGCCAATTTTGTGAAAAAATATTCTGCAGAAACATGTTTCCCTTATACCTCTGAATACTGGGGAAATTTCAATCCAGAGCCACATTCTGAGTCTTGGGTTCATCTCAAATCCTCTGTTTTCTTCAAGAAGCACTGAACTTTTAGCAGAATGGAGGCAAATTCAGTTGTCTTTTGCAAGGGTGCATCTGAGGGCATAATTTGGCCAGCTATTTTGGTCATGGGATAGCAGGATGATCATAATACAGAACATGTGCTCTATCACACTGCCCTAAATATGACCCCTCATCTCTGTGGCTAATCTCTCTGTCACTCCCCGAACCCAGGAACAGTGAGAACTGATCAGGTTTAGCGGTGACTAGAGCTAGAAGCGGGGCAATGAAATGTTTTATAACTGAAATGCTTTACTGCTCTCAGAGCATACCAGCAGCCGGCTGACCTTCCATCCCTGATAATGGCACATAGGCAGGCAACTACTTTTACAGGGCGTTGAGAAAAGTGGGTCAGGAGTTTACGCGTAATGAAAGACTTCAAGGGCACTTTATGTGAAATGGTGCTATGTACTTTCTTTGCCCTAGCAAAGGCCCACTGCTTATCGCTTTAATCGAGCCACTGCATTAGTCTTCAAAACGAACATGCACATTGTCATTCCTGGAAGGCTGTGCAATCCACAGGGGCAACAGACAAGAAAATCTGTACTGTCTGAAGTGTTATGTCAATATAACTTACCGCAGGTCTTGGTCTAACATCTAGTATGACACAACAGCAGAAATGTAGCACTTTAAAGACTGACAAAATGATTTATTCGCTGATGAGCTTTTGTGGGACAGACCCAGATGAACACGGCTACCTCTCTATTACTATCTAGTATGGCAGTTCACCCAAAGATAAATGTGTCTCCTCAGTTCACCTTGATAGGAAGGTGGGGTATCCTTTATTTCCTTCTGTGCCAGGTGTTCAACTGGTACAAAATCACTTTGCTTCACTGACTTCAACAGAGCTACCGTGACTTACAAAGTGTGAAGATCTAGCCCTACCCTTATTCCATTCTTCCTTCGTTTAGTTTCTTATATTGATCTAGTTTTTAATGTCTCATTTCACTGTTGCTATCAAAGAAGAATTATTTACCATTTTATTAAAATTTTAAGTGAACTCAATGTGGGTGAAAAGTGCCATATTTATAGCTCTAGAAACCAAACTCTCAATTTCTATCTATGGAATTACAGCAAGTGGAGCAGGAGCACATGTGCTCCTACAGCCCTGAAAAACTGCTTAAACCTTTTCCTGCAGTTGTAATTTACAGTGATTTGAGGGTACTGCAGCTTCTATGTCTGCTCAGTTCTTGGCCTCACATTTGATGCTAATAGTGATGCTCAGAATTATTGGTCCTCTGTACTTATAAATGTCAGTCTGCATTGGAAATGAAATTGATCTGATGAAGTGGGTCTGTCCCATGAAAGCTCATCTACAAGTAAATCATTGTGTTAGTCTTTAAAGTGCTACATTTCTGCTGCTTCATAATTAATGGGTAATTTTTGGGTGATACATTGTGTCCTGGAAGATATTTGCAGAGTTAATACAGATCCAGAAGTAGCGCTGATTGCCTCTGTTGACTCAAGTCCAGTTACAGGTGAAAAAGCAATTATCTCTTTTGCAGCTGGTGTTGTGCTTTTTGATCCTGCATGTCCCACAACCGTGACACTGTGTCAGGGCTAGCTGGATTCCACAGAGAGACAACAAAGGGACAGGAATAAAGGCAGAAACGGTAAGTGTGAAGAGGCTTTGTTTCCATCATTCTAAAATATAGGAACAGCTGCAAGAAGAGGGTGTGTTATTAGCCTACAATGAAAGACAGAAAGTGAAGAGAGAGCGATTAAAACTGTGGAGGGCCAGAAAAGCAACAGCCAGATGAGAAGGCAAAGAGAAAAAACAAAGAAAAATAACCTCCACATTTCCTGCACTGCAGTTCATACAGTGCAGCCAATTCATGCTATTTTATTGTGAGTCTGGCAATATAGCATGTTTTACTTAAAGCCCCAGTTCCTGAAAACATGTGATTATATGGAAATCTCAGCTCCTACTTCCTTAAAAAAAGAAAAAAGGGTATATTTTTAGTCATCCTAGCTGCTTTGGAAAAATTAAGAATGTGACTGGATGCACCCAGAAATCTCAAAACCCAGAAGGCTAATAAAAAGACCCCCATACTTGCTGTTCTTCATCAATGTCATGGTTGAGAAGAAGGGCTGATTCCTGAGTTTTGACCATCTGAGATTGGTGCCATAGGTGCAGGAACTAGTGGTGTGGGGGAAGGGGACTGCAACATCACCCCTAGATTGCATATGATCCTAGCACACTCAACTCTGCAGTCCTGTCTGCAGGTCCCATGCTGGGTCTCTGCTCCAGTTACCTACTGCTCCCCACCAGGATCAACACCAGCAACTCTGCTCCCAGCCCTGCACATGGGGTCCGAACTGCTGCTGCATTCACGCCTGGGACTCTACTCTCAGCCCTGTATGTGGGGTCCTAGCTGCAGGGCCTGTGCCAGTGAGTCTGCCCCCATGTTTGGTCCCAGACTGATCCCCCTTAACCCTGTCTGCATTTACTCACTGTCCTCTCCCCGACTCCCCACCAGAAGACAAATCCTGGCTCCAGTTCTGGGAAGGAGGAGGCATGGAAAGAGAGAAGGGAATGTCAGATCAAAAGTTTGGGGGCCACTGCCTTTCAACATCTCCACTGTAAAAGGTTTTTCAGTGCTACTGGTTGACAATATTTTATTTGAAACTTAAGCTGCGTAGATTGGACACAAAACCATACAGTAACTGCAAAAGGTTAGTCTGCAACCTAACCATTTAAAATATCAGGCAGTCATGTAGCACCTTAGAGACTAACACATTTATTAGGTCATGAGCTTTCGTAGGTAAGACTGACTTCTTCCAATGATTGAAATAGAAAAAAATAGAATCCAGGGTTTATATAGCAGGGAGGGAAGGGAATGGGAGAAATGATTACCTATCACTAGTGGGACCAGTTGATGTAGCAAATTAAGCAGGATGTGTCCCATTCCTGTGAATATCAAAGGCTGGGAAGTTGCCCTTGTAATGCAAAAGGAAGCTGAAATCCCTGTTAAGGCCAAAGTTCCGCTACAGATTTGTAACAGAGAGGAACCCGTGCTAGTCTATACACTATCAAAACAAAAAGCAGTCAATTTGTGTGTGCTCCCATTCCTGATGTGGAAACACTTTAACCTCTCTGGACATTCAATAATGTATTTAGAAGAAGCTATTCTTCTACACAAGAATTTTTCCACAAGATTACAGAGGGAGATATCTGAATGGGAATTCATTTGCATATTTGATAAATTTAACTCTGTTTTTTCTACTTCAATCATCTGAAGAAGTGGGTCCTAGCCACAAAGGTTCATGTGTTAGTTTCTAAAGCTCTGTCTACACTACAGAGTTCTGTCAACAGAAGTCACTGTCGACAGATATTTCCCGACAGAATCTCTGACTAGAGAACATATCCACACCTAATGCAGGCTCCCCCGTCAAAGCCCTCTGTTGACAGAGAGTGGCCAGACTGTCCAGCCCTCTGTCAAGAGAACAGCCAACCAGAAGGGCTGCAAACAGGGTAGCCCAGTGAACTGGAAGCCCTGTCTATTAACAGAGGTCCCCCCCTCCCCTCCTCCCCAGATCATCTACGCAGTATTTTTGTCAACGGAAATCTGTCAATAGAAACGCTATGCCTCGTATGGGCAAGGCAGAACTCTGCTGGGAAAACTGCTGCGTCCTGTTGACAGATTCTCCACAGAACACGTTTGTAGTATGGACACTCCTTAGGTTTGTTGACAGAAGGCCTCTTCTGTTGACAGAACTCTGTAGTGTAGACCCAGCTTTAGTCTATCAAGTGCCACTGGACTTCTCGTTGTTTTTGTGGATACAGACTAACATGGCTATCCCTCTGATACACATAACAAGCAATCATGCACCATCTTAAGCTGGGTCTACATTACAGAGTTCTGTCACCAGAAGAGGCCTTCTGTTGACAAAACTATGGAGTGTCCACACTACAAATGCATTCTGTTGAGAATCTGTCAACAGAATGCAGCAGTTTTCCTGGCAGTGTTCTTTCTTGACCATACAAGGCATGGCACCTCTGTCAACAGATTCTGTAGACAGAAAAATAATGTAGATGCTCTAGGGGGCTCCCTGTTGACAGAGAGGGCTTCTGATTAACCAGACTGCCCTGTTCGCAGAGCTCCTGGTTGGCTGTTCTGTCAACAGAGGGTTGGGCAGTCTGGACACTTTCTGTCGACAGAGGGAGTTGCGAGGGGACACCTATATTAGGCATAGATGTGTTCTGTCGACAGGTTCTGTTGGGAAATATCTGTTGACAGTGATATCTGTCAACAGAACTTGGTAGTGTAAACACAGCTTAATAGATTTATTGGAGCATAAGCTTTTGTGGGCAAAGACCCACATTTTAGGGTAATACAGATGAACACATTTACCCCACTGAGACCATTTAAAGTATATTCACCAATTTCTGTGCCACTGGCAGCCAGATTCTAGAGGGGAGCACCAGCTAAAGTGAGGTTTGGACACCAAACCCAGAATCAGGTTTTTTAGAAGAACCAATAGAAATCTTCCCCTCTGACCAACCAGAAGAAGAAGAGCAAAGTTTCTCAATAGCACTAACCAAGGAGACTTTCCAGTAGGCAGGAGAAAGGCACATCTATAGGGAAACATCCTGCAAAAATAAATACATCACATGTCATCATTAGAGCAGCTTTCCACACAAAGAAAAGAAAAATCTCCCTGGATATTTCAGTTCTGCATACTATTACACTTGGAAAACATAACAACCTGCTCTGAAAACATGAGATGAAGGTATAATTCCAGAAAAAGTACATTTGAAATAAAACAGCCTCATACAGCTAAACTGCCTAGAATCACAACATGCACAAAGGCCTGGAATTAAAACACCATATGCTTATGGGAAACAAAACCAGAGCCTAGAGTAGTGGAGGAAGGCTACAATAATCAGAGTGAAGAATAATAACAGAGAGGTAGCGGTGTTAGTCTGAATACCATGAATCAAATATCAAGCACCTCAAATGATTCTCACCTCTACCAGCCACACATTATTTTTACATATAAACTAACCCACACCTAGGAAAAATGAATAACAATTAAAAATGGCATTATAAAAAAAACAATAAAAACTGAACTCTGTTAGCCAGAGTTAAGGAAGACAGAGAATAAAGGAGCCATTAAACAGAGAGGTTTCCAATAAAGAACAAAAGAGAGAAAGGAATCTGTTGGGAGAATACAGTGGGAAACTGAGAGCACAGCTATACTTACCAGGGCATCAACTCCCTGGAGATTGATCTTCTGGGGTTCAATCTAGTGCGTTTAGTAGGGCCATACTAAATCGAACTTTAGTGCACTCCCATCAGCTCTGGTACTCTTGGCAGTCACAAGGCAGAAGGAGAGTTGACAGGAGCTTTTCTTCCTTCAACCTCCCACTGTGGAGACAGTGCCAAAGTTCCAGTCAAGGTATGTCAACTCCAGCAACACAATTAATGTAGCAGGAGTAGTGTTTCTTAATTCAAACCTATCTCTTACCTGCCTGAGCCACATTTCTACCCAACTTATGTTTAATCAGTTTTTGCCTTTGTTTAATACTCTTCAGGTATCAGAGAGATAGTCATGTTAGTCTGTATCTTCGAGAACAACAAGAAGTCCTGTGGCACCTTATAGACTAACAGATATTTTGGAGCATAAGCTTTCGCGGGCAAAGACCCACTTCATCGGATGCATCGGGGGGGGAAGTTCTAGAGAGGTATTTAAAGAGTGGGGTCCCAATAAAAGGGAGGGCCAGAGTTGAATTTTTGTCACTTAGGGTGTTGGGACATACCTTTATGACAGACAAAGAGTAACAGTTCAGATTGGTTAGGTACACAGACACAAATTACTGCATTCCAGGGTGCCAAGAAGTCCTTGTTAATTCCATGAGGGCCATCACCTCCCCACAGCTTCTGGTCTGGTCTTCAGCCTCATTCTTTAGTTTCTGATCTGGCATTTCTCCAATTCAGGGCCCATTTGCACATGCACTCTTACACATTTTCATGTTCTCCATTACCTAATTTTCCTCCAGACATCATTCAACACATTAACCCATTGAGTTTTACAAAACCCATATATGACATACATACTAATGTATAATCAGGAAATTGCATTCATCAGCACAAGGTAATTATCCATTAAGCAGTTCATAGATAGTTTACTATACACTTCAGAGAGAAATATTGACAATGATATTATTACTCCCTGTTTCATCAAAATGTTAATATTCCCTTTTGAGCTCCAGATTAACAGAATATAATTACAGACAGGAATCCTCTGGTTACGTGATTAATAGCTAACAAGATATAAGTAAACAAATAGTATTAGTATTTACCTCTAAGAATACAGACTTGCATTTTAAAGCTCTAGTCTATCTAGCATGACTTTATTGGCTATTTGCAAGGAATGGTCCTAATTACCATTTATACAATTTTCTAAGATGCCATTAAAGGTTGAATTTAAGTCATTTAGCATGCTTGTCAGTTAGATCTTTCTGAGTCGGTGTTACACATTTGTTTTAAGAAAGTTCCTTACTCATTTTCCTTTAGTTGGGGACAGAATATTTTGAAGGAACTACCCCTTTTTTGGCCATCTCTTAGATGGTATCAAAGACAATAATAACTGTTCTTTGGGGAGAAGAGAAAAAATCAGCTGAGATGTCCAGGAAATGATGTTGCTGTTAATATTGAAGTCCAATCCATTTAATCGGGGTGATGTCTGGAATTCCTATGAACCCAAGGAAGGTACCAATGTCATCTGGATCTCTTTTTCCCAAAGTCTGCTCAGGACGGCCCTCAGGATCAAGATGAGGAAGGGTCCCAGGAGGTGATGAAGGAGTAGTCATACAGATGAAGCTAGCTCATTTTTCTCCAGAAAGTATTTTTCTTTAAATATCCACAGAGGGAAGCATGAGTAGAATAGTCCTTTGCCCAAAATAGGACTAGTTTTCAACACACTAAGTTAGGTTAACTGATTTCTGGTTCAAACTTTTCTTGTTTTCTAAGCATGATCTTAATATAAGTTTTGAGTTATATCAGTAAGTCTTCTTGTTTAACACAATTCAGTCTATCTCCTTTTTGTATCTTTTCCCATCAATATTTGTTATGTGAAGTTATTGTATTACTGTAGTATCAATTTAAAAATACGTGTGACATGAGCTCACAATTAGGAAAAATTTGTAGGCCCAGTTATGACAATATAATTCTATCTGGATTATTTATCTATATAATATTTCTATGTATACACTACCATTTTTACACACACACACACACACACACACACACACACACACACACACAAGAAGACAATCAGGGTGAAAGCATTTCTATCCATATATTATCATTTTTACACATGCACACCCAAAACAAGACTGTCAGTTTCACAACAATGAAGTGCAATTAGTCTATTTATTATTATGTTGTTTGTTTTGTAATACTGCATAATTTGATCCTGGTTTAGTTGAATAAAACACTGCCTACTCCCATATTTAACTATGAGAATAGGTGGCAAATTATGACTAAACATTTAAAGTGGCAATTGAACTCAGTCAGATACCAGCTGTGTAACTATTAGGTATTTTAAAGAAAATAAAAGAAAATCCAATTTCGAGACAGAAGAGAAACTGAGAATGAAAATTCTTCTCCAAACTTTTTATACTCCTTCCCTTGTGCCTGAAAGGATAAACAGAGTGTATATGCAAGTAAACCAGAGCATATTATCGAAGTAATGATGACTAATGAAAAGAATACTACAGTAGTGTCAGTTTTCCCCAATACAAAACAAAAAAAAGGATAATTATAAACAAAAATGCTGCTGCTGCTGCATTTACTGCTATAAGATGCTGGTATTTTCATGTGTTTATAATCAGAGGTTAGATCATACTACAAAAAGTTTTCCATGAATAACATACAAATCTTTAAGCACTATGAAAATTTGGACCAAATTTTCCTCCTTTTTTCCAAACCCCAAAGGCAGGATGTTTCCTGTAGTGAGTTTTTTATACAGTTCTGTAAATCAGAGGATTGGACCTGGAACACCTGATCCAGATCAGTCACCACTAAGATTAGGCAATGTTTGCTTCTTATTCAATTAATGGGCATTTCAGGGTTAGTTTTATTTTGTACAAAGTTTTAGTTAATTTTTCAGTGGTTTGTAATCTGCCCATTTCTAGTGGCTACTGAACTGAACTATTTTCAGATCAGGGACAAAAATCTTAATATAACAATATAAATTGCCTGTCCCGTGACAAAAAATGTTGAACGTAATTTGGTGAATTTTTGAGAACATAGAAATTATTACTGTACTATCAACTCATCATTTTGCTTTGCAAATGAGAACAGAAGCTAAAGTCATTTCAAAGTAAAATTTCTAATTTTATGCTTGATTCATTGAGTTGCCATGTTTTCATCTATGGATTTCTCCAGCTATACCACTGTGTGCCACATTCCCATCAGATCTTATATGCTTGGCAGGTTTGGTATGGGCCACTACTTACACAGAAGTCCTTTTAAGAATACCTAATTACTCTAAGGAATGGGGCTGGTGATTCCAGTAGATGGCACTCTTCCTTCCAAATGACTTTAGAAACCATGTCCTTGCATATTGCTGGGATACATTACTCTGGTCTGAAACTGCATTTCAAATAGGATGATCTCATAAATGTTTGGTCATAAAATAGCCCTTTAAAAAGTAGAAAGATTCACAAGTAGTGTGCATACTCCACTGTCCTGGCCATGTTTCTCCATTCCATGGCTAATTGTCTAATCTAAATTCCCCTGGCAATTAAACAAAGTATTTTACCTCCTGTTTTAAATTGTTGTGTAGTTTATGGTGCACTCTGTTGATCAGCAGTACACTTCTCAGGATCAATAATTGGTGATGCTAATGAAGAAAGACTGATCTTCAGACTTTTGAGATTTGGAAGAATATATTTGGTAATTCACATCCTAACCACCTACACATAGGTACATGGGAATCTCATTGTTTGGAAGTAATTGACCTTTTTGAACTACAAATCCCTCTCTAATAAGATGCTTTTTGTTATTAAGATTCACAAGGATGTTTTACAGCTCAGTAACTCAGAAGATATACAATATGTCTGGAATAGAATTTCTTCAGTAATTTAAACCATCTATAACAAGCCGTTCAAAGAGTGGAAGTAAAACTAAGAAAAGAATCACTAATGACTTCCAGTAACCATGTTTTCTAACCATGTGAGACATGCTAATGTACTTTCCAGTTACTGCTCTGGAAGATACCTCAGAAATAGAAACTGCAAATAGTCTGGATAGAATAAGTGTTCTCTAGATTTCTGAAGAGATGTGACGCTTAATTGCAAGTCTTCCATCAGGGCATCTTGTGTAACCACCAAGTTTTTCATTAGTGACTATTGAATCTTTAAGCCAAAATACTATATTGTATAGGTCATAATTAGGCTACATCTACACTACAGCGATTCTTCGAAAGAAGTTCTTCTGGAAGATCTCTTCCAAAAACACTTCTTTCAAAAGACAGTGTCCTCTCACAAAAAAGTGGATCGAAAAAATGGATCTTTTCTTTTGATAGAGAGCATCCACACAACTCCCGTTCTTTCAGAAGAATGGGCCATGGATCAAAAAATCTGGTGTCATGAGGACTGCTCTTTCGATAAAAGGGTCCTCAGGTCATCTATGCATGGTTTTCTTCCAAAAGAATCTTTTGGAAAAAGGTACTCTTCCTCATCTGGAAGAGGAAGAGAGCCACCAGAAGAAGTTGCTGCATTCTTCCAATTTAATATCGAAAGAATGCATTTGTGCATAGACACTTTGTGGGATTTTTTTGAAAGATCCACGGCTTTTTAAAAAAAATCTTGCTCGTGTAGAAGTACCCTTAGTGTTTGTCTTCACTAAGATAATTCCCTAAAATTTCCAACCATTGCTACTGCTGAGTAAGCTCTACCAGTGGTTAAGGGAATTAATTAAGGGAGCACTTGTAGTCGATGCTCCATAGGCGGCAGTGCATTAACAAGAATTTTAAGCTACCTTTGAAAAACAAACAAACAAACACACTGTGAGTTTGGCTAAATGGTATCTTAGCCAAGCTGGATGCCCAGCAATTAAAACAAATGCACTATTCATTAATGGAAAAAGAAAAGTCCTTGCCACAGCCATTGAGAAAAGTGAAAGATGTTTACCGGGAGTTGTCCTTGAGGGAGAACCTAGTGGAGAAAGATCAGGTGCACAGTTCACAACTGACAGAGAGAGACACTCTCTAAGGAAGAAGGAGTCTCTAAGACTCTTTAGCATGGTAAGTTTCCCTCTGCCTCCCTTATCAGCAGTGTTTCCTGTAATCTGAGCGCTTGTGCAGCCACGCAGGAAAAATTCAGGTGCCACCCAGCTGACTAGCCGCCCGCCGCTGGCAGCCTGTTTCCACTGGTAGCACACATCTGCACATGCCTTCGTGCACCAAGGAAAATTTATTCTGCCCATGGATGGAAAAAAATTAAGGGGAACACTGCTTGTAACTAGCAAGCCTCTCAAGCTGCTTATCAGTTCATCTGTTACAAGATGCAGAAGAAGATCCTTGGTACAGCTAGAAAGACTATTCCTTCAGTCCTACAATAACTGAGATCTCTTACACTTTGGCTTCTCCAGCAGCACTACACCTCACAAGGTAGCAGCAGCCTGGAAAAGGTCTCACATGCTTACCAGTGCCGGTCTCTCTCTCCCACTAACTGCCTACAACGTATCTTTCCTCTCCAAAAGAAAAAGAAGTTTTTTTGGAGAGTTGGAAAGAAAAATTAACCTGAGATTTCCTTCCTTAACAAAGATTCCATCCAGGAAGAAGGCTGCACAGCAAAGAAACAGCAAAGAGAACGGCATGCTTTTAAAATAAAAATTACTGATTTTTTAGTTGTAGCTGCATAGAATGAATATAAAATTAAAAGAGGCTCAAAGTTCTTTTTTTCATCTTTTGGCCAGAGCCTCTGAGACTGGTTCAAACTTATCAAGGGACAGGGACCTAGTGTAGAGAGACGCTGTTACCAGTGTGGTGTCCAGGCATCTGTTCTGCTCCCTTCTTTGTTGATAACCTTGGGCTCTGTGTGTGTGCTCTCTGTGGAATGCAGTGCATGCTCTGTACAGTCAACCTGCACTGCAGACTTCGGAGAGCCCTCAAGATCCACAAATCAGGCAAGGTACGAAGGAAATGGAGCCAAGTTTATTGTCAATAGCACATGGGATCCAACACCCTGGAGGTCTCACACTGGCACATGCATACGCCATGACAATGGACATGACTCATTTGACAGCATGGAGGTTCTGTCATCCCCTAGGTCATTCAGCACACCTCAGTTGAGTGATACTTTTATATATGGGTACAAACAACTTACGTGTACATTATGTACTCCAGGGGACTTCGCTAATTGTAATAAGATGATTTCCCTTGATGTAACTAGATACAACCCATTACCTTGTAAACAGTGGTACAATGAAAACAACCCTATCCATCAAGCTGTCATCCTGACCCTGTGCTGAACCTGGGTCAGAAGGTACCTGTTATCTCTGGCACCAAGCAAGATACTCTGTTACCTTACTAGAATGTTCATGTACCTGGTGTTGCCTAGGTGCTAAAGCATGTGTTATTTTGCAGCATCAGTAACACTTGCCTGTCATGTGGGATCCCCAGGCCTTTTGGAAAGCGCTGGGCCCAGAGGCAACTGCCACTTTTACACACCCACCCCTGTATGAAACAGTATTAAAGCAACTCATTGATAACTACTCTTTTACCACAATTTATCAACCACTTCTTAGTGCACCCAGTTTTTTGTAATTTCATCTAGACCAGAGTTCCCTAGATTATTTATAAGAATGTGGGACTGTGTCAAAATCTGTATGAAAATCAAAGTAAATCACTTCCCCCTCATTCACTAGACTGATAAACCTGTCAAAAAGTAATGTAATTGGTATGGCACGGTTTGTTCCTAAATCCATGTAGGCTATTACTTATCACCAGCTTATCCTCTGGGTGATTACACATTGATTGCTTAATATATTGGTCCAGTATCTTTCCAGATAGCTTTATTAGGCTCGCCTTTAATTCCCTCATTCCTCTTTTGTTCCCCCTTTTAAAGATAGGTAATATGTTTGTCCTTTTCCAGTCTTTTGGGACCTCATGCATCCTCCATGGGCTCTCAAATCACTAACAGCTCTGAGATTGCTTCAGCTAGTTCCTTAAGTATTCTGAAGTGAATTTCCTTAGGTCCTTCTGACTTGACTACCTCTAAGTTATCTAAATATTTTAACCTAGATTTTTTTTAGAAAATAAATGCAATAAAACACAAAATGTTCAGTAATTGGAATGCATTGCAAACAATTTCTTCTTTTAAAAATAAGAGGATATATCCTTGGGGGTTGCTCTTTTTAGATCAGAGTCTGACTAACACAGAGAAATTGTCTGTGTATATGAGAGTAGAAGAGAACTTGACTGAAAGTGAACATGACATGATAGGCTTTGTGATTTTAAGGTATCACTGAATGAGCTGGGGGCAGTCTTGCCTAGTTGTTGGAGCAAGAAACTAGTTAGACTTACAGCTACATGGGACACATCCAGGAGGAAAAACAAGGGTCATAGGCAGACTTAGAGCTCAAAGCCTAAGCAGAAGAGTTAGTCATGGCTGCAGTCAGAAGGTAGAGTTGAAGATCAAAAATCTAAGCCAAATGGTAAAGCTGAGTGATAGTCAAAGAGTGGACCTGAGAATTCTGAATCAGATGTCAGAAAGGAACTAGGGACTGAAGCAGGTGCAGGCTGGGGCAAAGCAAAGCTGGAGACATGGGAGAACCATAGAGGACGGGTGAGATCTCAAAAGACTCAAGAAATGCAGCCGTAACTAGGGATGGGTTGAGCAGCCATTGGAACACTGCTGCTCTTCAACTTTTTTATCTGTCTGCACACTCCTGCAACCTGTCAGGCGATGCAATCAATCCTACTGCCTCTCTGTGGGCCAGATGCAGTCACTGGGTTGCCAGGAGACCAGCTCTTTTACAAGCTGGCCCCTGACATAAGGAAAGAAAGGAGTAAGCACAGCAGAAAAAAGGACAAGGGACTGAAAAAAGCAGACTAACAAACTCAGAGCAGTTACAGGTAAAGTTCCTTGAGAAGAAAATGTAAGGGATAAAAGAGTTCAGGAGAGATAGCAGCTTCTTAGACACATTATTAGAAGCACAACAGCACCCAACATGAAGAAAAGATAAAAATACTAGTAGGAGGCCAATATGGCTGCATCGGGAGCTTTTAAGTGAGGTGAAAATCAAAAGGAATCTTACAAAAAAGTGGACAAATTGATAAGAACAAGTACAAAAAATATAGTCCCAGCAAACAGGGACAAAATAGAAGGGCTAAGGCAGAAGATGTTTTACACTTTGACAGGACCAGCATAATGATGAAGTAGAAGCTTTGACTTTAATGTGTTTGCTTGCTTCAAATGGCAGGAACATTTAGGGGTCTAGGGCAAATAGATTTAAAAAAAATCTGTCAGGGATGGTGCTTGGTCCTGCCAAGGGGGTAGGGGACTGGACTCATTGACCTCCCAAGGTCCCTTCCAGTTCTGTGAGATACACTGTGAATCTAACAAGATAGGTATATGTATGCTATCAATCCCATCTGCACAGCTCAGGAACTGCAGTGGTTACAATCCTGGTGGCTAGCACAGCATTAATTGCCTTGCATTAGCTGTTAACAGGGGTACTGCCGAGATTTTTCTGTTGACAGTGACCTCTATCGACAGAGGCTGCCTGTGTAGACATGGCCATAGAGAGAGCTGTTCCAACATATCTCTTTGCTGAAGTACAGCTCCTAATTAAAAGGAGAGCAATTGTATGTCAGAGTCGACTAATCATGTCATTAGGCACTTAGGGGAAGCAGCAATTTCATACGGAAATTACAAAATTCAATGAAGGGAGAGCACAGTCATTTTGATTAAAATGGTTTTTAACTTTAATCAATGAGGGCCACATCTGTCATTAGCTGCATAAGGTAGAATGGCCCTTTTTGGTTCCCTTCAGCTACTGTAGAAGCACAGCACAAAACAGTCACGCTGGCTTCTTCTTCAAAAATCAGATGATCTGATTAAAATGGAGGGAGACCAGTAAATGCCCGCTTTCCATGTTCCTATCCTCTTGGCTGCATTGTTTCCATCTCATTAACACTGTGGGTTAAACCTTCAAAACTTTTTCCTGGCACTTCTCACCTAGCACTCTGAAAGGAGTTGGGAGGGATGAATTTTTGTGTCTGTGCTGAGTTTTAAGTAGAACATTCAAAGCTGGTTTCTTTAATCTCTAACATATCCAGATGCTGTATGTATGACTGTCCTAGGGACCTGATCCTTCACAGAGCAGGTACAGATTATTTCACCTTTAGGCCCAAAATGCTACTCTGAATGCTTTGTGCCACTCAGATGAAGTAGCTTAAAGTCAGCTTAATCAACCTCCTCAGGACTCCTCCTGCACTGGAGACCCATCCTCCACTAAGTGACACAAAGCCACAGAAGCAATTCCAAGGCCACTGTATTTCTGACTCCTGGTGTAGGGAGTGTGTCTGGGGTTTTCTTATACTCTGACAATTTCTGTCTGTTTGAATGGACTGTGAGCAGCTGCTGCATGCTACAGCTGCCTTCAGACTGCCTCAGCTTTCGCTGCTCTTCAAGATAGTACTCATCAGCTCCAGAAGATGCAAAAGAACCTCATCCTCCTTCCAGTGTTTCAGTAAAGCCTTATCTACACTACAAACTGCGGTCGATGCAAGTTATGTCAGCATACAACTGTCACTGTTTGAATATCGCTGGGGTGACTGCAGACTTAACTCAGTGCATTAGCATTGTGCATAATCCCAGGCGCTCATGCGTTTATGTGAGGTATCTCAACGTGCCACATGGCATCATCTAGCACAATGTCTTGTGGGAAATGTTTGCAATATGTTGTGGGAGAGCAATGGTTTGCCCAAGACCCTTTGGGAGCTGGGGATTGAGCATGCAGCTGTCTCCATCCCATCATGGCACCCATAGTCCATAATTTCAAAAAGAAATCCCAAAAACCCATGTGGAATTTTTCAGTGTCTGCCATCTCTGACAGAAAAAAGGTGCTTGTGAAGCTTTGCATTATTCTCACAAATGTTGCAAACACAGGACATACAATTTTTGCAGTATTTGCAGTCCCTTAGGAAGTTCTGAGGCCAAAGGGTACATAAGGATTTCTGTGAGGAAAGTTTGCTGAGGGCCATAGTGAAAAATAATTGAAGTTTGTTGATGACATTTATGGAGCAGCTGCAGAAGCCAGAACATTGCTTCCAGATACAGAGGAACAAGCACTGACTCAGGGGATTACCTTGAAAAGCAGGTTGACATGATGAGCAGCAGCAGCAAGAGGCTACATTATTGATTCAATGTGCCAAGCTTGTCTCTGTCCTTATGGTGGATTCCCACTCTTGCTGAGATGGCTTGTGCTCAGGGGGCCTGGGCCAATTTGGGGTCCCTCACAGAAGCACAGGAACTCTGGCCTTCGGCCTGTTCTTCTTCCCCAATCCAGGGCCCTGCCCCTCCTCTTTTCCCTGAGGCCCTGCCCCCTGGCCTGGCTGGAGGCCAGAACCCAGCTGTGATAGGTTGCTCTGCCCATCTTCCCCATGAAGAGGCCTACCTCACTGCTCTTACCCTAACACATATGGATCCTACCTCCACCCCTGTTCCCCCACCCTTCAGGCTGCTGTCTCCACCTATAGGGTCTCCTAGCCTGGGCCCAGACTCCCCCGCTTCAGGATCCTCCCATTGTCTTCATGGAAAGTCTCAGGCTGCTGGATGTCCTATTTTTGACCTGAACATCCAGCTGAAAAGAGAACTTGGCAGCTCTGGTCAGCATTACTGACTGGCCATTAAAAATCCAGTCAGCAATGCAGGAGGCCACAGGCAGGCTCCCTACCTGGTTCCTCAGGGCTCCCTGGAAGGCAGGCAGCAGCTGGCATGCCCACTAGGAAGATGCATGGCCAGGGGATCTGTGACAGCTCCACAGTTCCTGTTGGTGGGAATAGTGGTGGAGGTGGCACCTGCTAGTTGGGGACAACAGGTGATGTTCACTGGCCCCCTGTCTAGGAGCCAAGGGACACGTTGCTGCTTCTCCCTTCCCCAGGCTCCAAACTTGCTTGAAGTTTGGGTTTGCTGGAAGCTGCAGCCTCCATGAGCACCCACAGTCTGAATCCTTGTGGCAATGCTCAGCCACGCCTTGGCTCTGGCACATCAGCTGGGCTTAATCTTAATGGTGCAGGGGATGAGGACAAAGAGCATCTGGGCCAGGAGAAGCCTTTGCATGATTTTTCCTCACCCTTTCTGTGATCAGGAAGCTTCTCATTCTCCCACCTTGTTTAGTATCTGTAGATAAGCTCCAGTAAGGACATTTTATTCTGCTCTTTCTCTTGAACACTGATATTGTAAAACAGAGTTTGATTATTTTAAGATTCAAATTATTTTTTCAGCCACGCCCAGCCTTTCAAAAAAATTAGTAAAATCGTTACAGCTTTGCAGTTCCCTTTTGGAAACTATTGCACAGCCTGTTGTAGTCTTAGAGAGAAGAGCCAGTTTTCTTCATGAATAGAAAAGTGCGATGTGGGACTTGCCACATAGTCTTGCCTACACAAGCTTATGAAAATTTAGGACCAGTCTCTCAGGTGTTGTTTACTGCATTTGAGACAGCAAATTAAGTAGGTACAGTTCTAAGAGTGGCATGGCCATTTACTCTGCAGATATATTATTGGAAACATGTCTTTGCACTGTTAATCACTCATTATAATGAAGGCCGAGAGGAAATTAGATGTCAAACAGAGCTGTATTTCTTTTGTGGAGAACTCACCATACCATAAATGACTATGAAAAATACTCATTTTCTGATATTTTCCCACTTCCCTTCATGGTTTGGAAATAGCTTTCTTTGTACTTGAATGACCAGTCGCCCAGCATTTCTTTAATGTTTGCACTAAGAAGATTTCAAGTAACATACTCACAGTAAATAATCATGCTGTACTTGCAACTGTCTCTCCTTTATTTCTTGAAATGCAGAACAATATTTGAAGGGAGACCTAGAAAAATATTGCTGAGAAAACTGAACGAACAGCATAACAGGGAGTGTTAGAACATAGGTAAAAGACAGTATCTGGTGACTCTTCACTTTAATCAGTCATCTCAAAATGTTGATGAAAAAACCAAAGTGACTCTTTTGTGCTCCACTTCCACAGTGAGTGATAGGAAACAATAAGAGCAATTTTATATAGCACAACTAGTCACAGATGTGCCCTTTGTGATTAATGTTAGAACCCCTTTATATAAAAAAGGATTATGTTCCCCTGGAGTTTTGAGATTGTTTTATCTTTCCCCACTGCAACTGCATAATCCCTTAACTGGTTGACTGACTAATAATTGTTCGTGTCAAAGACCTAAACCATTCCTTTTAGCTATGCATGCTCTGACAGATCTCTAAGTGTAATTTATTTTACATAGCCACTCTTTTGAACAAAGATATGTCTAAAGATTGTAGACTTTAGAGTCATAAAAACTATGTTTTGCATGGGTGTTTTCACTGCTTTCTTTAGTCTCAAAATAAAACCCAAGAAGGAAAGAAGATGTTGCGTGTAATTTGAATGAAAAGTTGTTTTCTCTCAGGGCCTTTGGTGTTGCTAAACTGTGGCAAAACCTATGTATTGAATTTATGGAAGAAAGTATACATCAAAGAAACTGGATGATCCAGGGAACTGGTAATGAGAGCATCTCCATTTTGACTGGAAATGGTCATTTGATTTTTTATGAAGTGGATTACTGTGCTAGTCCAGTTCCTAATGTTCAGGTGCTTGCAAACAAAGACAATTCTCCATGAAAGACTAATGTTTCATCTTTCTTAGCATGCTTAGTGATGTGCTACCGAATGATCAGAAGACCTGGATAGTAAAACAATCCCTTCAGTCCACGATTGGGAAATATAGTCAGAGAGGTATATGGTAAAAATTGCACTGCTGTGGCCTTAGGATGAGACTTCACTTTTTGGGGCTGTCACTCCAACATTTTCACCAGCCTTAAACTTCCTACAGAAAACGATGAGAGGCATTGTTCTGTCTATGGATCTTAAGATTTTATACTTCTGCCCATTACCACAGTATCTGAGCATCTTCAGCATTAAATCAATAGCCACAATGAAGTCTCTAGTGGCTATCATGGAGTCTCTAGTTCATCTACCTTTTCAGGGCCAAAACTGCTTGGATTAGGTTATGGGATTGGGGTAGGAGGGTATGTCGGTATTGTGAATGTCATTCTTGTGATGGATAGGCTTTTAAAGAGGAAGGTTTTGGAGGTCTTCCATTAGGTTTCAGTGGCCAAAGGATAAGGGCTTTAAAGCTTGATTTTCAGAGGTGCTGAAAAAACACAAGTCCCAGAAGAGCTGTCGGAGCTGAACACCTCTGAACATCAGGATCTTAGTGGTTAGAACCTGAACACTATTGCATGTGTGTTCATCTGCCTGTAGTTATAATATTTCTTCTACTGTCCCAGCCCTGCCAACACTTATACACATGCTTAATCTTACGCACTCTGCACAGTCCCCGTGTTCCACACAATACCATGCATCTCATGTTATGAAATAAATGGTATGAGAGCAGTTGGGGTGAAATATTGGATGGCAGTTTAACCCTCTATTGATTAAAAGATTTCTCATTTTAAAATATATGAAGATTTATATTTTGGATTTTTATTTTGTTTTGACACAACACTAATTCCAGTCACGTCAGCATACAAATTTATGGACATTCTTCAAGGCCACAGTGAGAGGCTGAATAATAAGCTACTCATCAACAAAAAACTAAAAGTTACAACTACACAGAGGAAAATGAAAACTTGTCTGCCAATTAAAAAGCCCTGAAACGTAACACCCGAGACCTCAGTCAATCTAAATTCTACATCCAAATTTGTCAACTATCCTGTAATTGCAAAATATATGATAATGAATGGGACTTTGCATTTTGCAAAATAGGGAATATGGCTAGAAGGATATTAACTGAAAAATAACAAAGTAGAAGCTAAAGAAAGTTATTATTGTTCCTCAAAAAGATGACTCCTGCAGGAGTAATAACTACCTCATCAAACCAAATAAAAATAGGATTCTTACAATGTCTACCAACAGCCATTTATGCCCCACTTGCACTATGAAGGAGAGAATACATAGACAGTGTCCTATTAGTATAACTCACATGAGACAAAAATAATATGCTAAATGCTGCCATAATGGGAGAGGGAATAGCAATTGTTATTTAAAACTAGTGAAGTGAAATCTCCAGGGGAGAGTGGATTGTTATTGAACTTTATACTATAATCCAGGAAGACATTGGACTGTTTCCTCAGTAATAATAAGATAACTGCCTCTTTTCAGGTGACTTGTTTTATATGATAAGGAATGCTCTAATAACTTGTACACCACAACAAGATTAGGAAATGGCCTTCATCATGCAGAGAACTAATGCCACTGATGGAGATGAACTTGAGGAAAAAAAAATCCGTGAAAGAGTAAGCCTGACTAGAACAAGCCCCGAATAAAATATACTTAGGCCTGAGAAATGGAGATGTAAGAAGGGGTTTGTACCAGGAGAATTAAGTGTTAACAAAGTAAAATAAGTGTAAGTAACGTATACATTCCACATTACTTATGCAGTGGCGCAGCTGTGTAGGTTCCAGGAAAGCTTGATATCTCACCATTGGAAGGTGGTCCAATAAAGGTTCTATCTCATCCACCTAGTCTCTGCAATATGCATCTGACACCCTTACAATTATAGTTTCTATCAATGCACACAAATCTTTTAGCAGGGAGGAGTCAGACTATGAACGTTTTAAACATGCTTAAACGCTCAGAGACAGAAAAGATTTGAGCTACAGCCTGCATGTACAACAGTGACAGAGGCCTCTGTTGAAGTCCTGTGGCCCTGCCTCAGAAAAAGGCAACAGGGAACTGTCTGGAGAGCAGCCAATCAAGGCCCAGCAGGTCAGTATAAAAAAGACTTGCAGGGCCAAAGCAGCTTCAGTTCCTTGCTAGGGCTGGAAGAGTGCGACTGCTAGAAGGAGCTGCAAGACTTTGGATAAAATAGTGCCAGAAGTCACGGACAGTGAGAAAGAACCCTGAGCTGGTTGTGGGTATTCCATAAAGACAGGGCCCAGAGCTAAGGGTGAAGATGGCACAAGGCCACAAGGAAGTGGCCCATGGAATTGGACCAGTTTTTCAGCTTAGATAAAGGGACACAGGTTAGTTGCTATCTACAGGATACCTGGGTGGGGACCTGGAGTTGCGGGTGTGTGGATCCCCCAATCACCCATTAGTCACCAGACAAAGTGGCCTGGCCATCGAGAAATCCTGGGCAGTGGGTGGAGAGAATTAAACTCTTCTTGTGACCCAACTGAAGAAACGTGGCCGGACATTGCCTCCAGGGAAGGCACTCTGGCACACTACTCTCTTCTGGAGCATGGGTAAACTGAAAGGGACATTACAGAGAGCACTCAGAGAAACTGCTGTTGGACTTGTAGCCCAAAAGGCTTTTACTTTGCTGTTATGTCACAGAGAGACTGCAGTTCTCTGTCTGACTTGGCTGGAGAGCTGAGTTAGGCAACAGCCACCACAAACAAAGAGAAAGAGTGCACATGGCCAAAAGGTGCTAAGGAGAGGTGAGTGCACCCCGGTGCAACAACCTTAACTTCCCCCTCCTCTAGTGAGCATAATACATTATAATTAAATGAATAATTGACACTATTTCTCAACTCATTCCATGTCTTACAACAACAACATGTTTTCCTGCAAGCTTAGATATACATATAACATAATACTTTTTTCCATCTCTTATTTAATATCACTCCTTAGATAGAGAGGCAAGAATTTACCATCTCAAAAGTATCTAAGTTATGTTGATGCCAGACTATGGTGGGCCTCTCAGCCTGAGTGCATCATGGTTGCATATACAGTACTGGTGTAGGATCCTGAAACAATGGAAGAATTTTACAGAAAGTTTTACTCCCAGGGAAATTCCACACCACTGCGCAGTGCAGAATTTTTCGGAAATTAATGTTGTGTGCACAGAATTTCTTTTCCAACCCACAGAAATGTGCTGCAGAGCTACTGTATCCCACTAGGCTCCCACTACAGGCTGCTGGACCACGCAGTGCCCAACTCATAAGAAGAAGACCATGCTAGGAGCAGGAAGAGGGAGCTGGAGAGTTCCCTACAGCTGCAGTTCTTGCTACTGCCTGCAGGAAGGAGGCAGCCATTCACAGGAAGCTCCAGTCAAGCCCAGGACCCAGCATAAAGCTATTTCTCAGTCTGGACTCATGGGCAGGGAGGATGTGTGAGTATCTGAGCTTCAGAGGGCAGGGCGGCACAGCTAAGCTCAGGGTTGTGGGGGAAGGAGCAGAGAAACAGGAATTATATTATCATAGGGATTTCTTTAACTCTCTACTTCTGAGAGAATTTTTGTATCTCTATTTTTGGAAACTACCAAAATAATTGAAACGGGTGAGATCATCTAGTGGAATTTTTGACAACTTAAAATATGCAGAATTTTGCTGATGTTTTATCCTTTGGCACAGAATTCTCCCAAGAGTAACAAAGAATGCATTCTTCTCACCGTGGGGGAAAGTACTAGCATATGGAAAATAGTATCATCCCTAAAGAATTCAAGGACTGCCAGTATGGCTGTCCAAACACAATGAATTCTGAAATATCTATAAATAGGTACTGGAAATAGCCAAGGAATTGTGAGAGATCAGAGAGAAGAAAACATAACATGAATGGAATTATATTCCCCCCCCAGAATAGACAGTATAACAAATCCACTGACATCATAGTCTTTTTTATAAACACTAAAGGAAAATTCCCCTGTATTCATTATTTTTCCCAAGTAAATATGCACTCTGGAACATCTAGAGAATACTTAAGTTTCCCAAGAATATATATTATTAATTATTATTATTATTATTATATATGCTTCCTTACAAGAGAGAGAAAATCTTTGCCAACATCAAAGAGAGTCTGGATCTGTCTGGAGAACACCCTGGATCATCTGTGGGAGAACTCTTCCTTTCAGAAGTTCAAACACACTAGTATTTTTCATGACCAGATTTTGTTTTCCACACCATATAGATCAAAAGCATATTGGAAAATTTAAATAGCCCCAGAGAATTTATTTCAGATAAAGCTGAGCTAAAAATGTTTCATATCTAAAGATTAAATATTGAAACAGCTTCTCAGCTATAGTCAATTTCACAAGACATTGACACTGATAAACTGCATGGGAAAGTGGGAATATAGTTTAAGACAGAAATGATTCCTCCCAGAGGGGATGTGAAGGCTGCCAGCAGTATGAAAGTTGAAGAGAAAGAAGTTAGAATTAACATAATCAGTTGCATCCTAATACACAGGCATTTGTCTGAGAGAAGTCTGCTTTGGGTAAGTAATGTCATCTTTGTGTATATAAGTGATTGCTGCAAAAACATAACATTTTTTAAAAAATCTTACTTTAAGACATAACCAACCACTATCAGAATTTGAACTAGGATTAAATTTAAATTAAAAGCAATTGGAAACAAGCTATCTCCTTGGAATGAGAATCTACCCTCAAAGATTTTACCTTCCATGCAAATAATTGATAGGAAAGGGACCTTAGTAAGGGGAACATGTGTAATTCATGGGCCTGGCATTGATAGAAAGGTGAGGGAGGTAGCATGCAATTCATAAATAGACAAACATCATTTCAGTTGTCACATTCTACAACTGGAATTGGCTGTGTGCCAGACCCCATCCTCAGAACCCTGCTCTAGATCCTCTGGTTGCTGAAAACTTTGATAATACAATGTCATAAGTAAGTCAGGTTTGGAATTGTTTGAAAGACCTTTCTCCCATGAACACAATTGTACCAAACACCACACACACACTCATTTTCTCTCTGTGTATTTATATATCATTCTCTCTCTCTCTTTCTCTCTCTCTCTATATATACATATATATACAAAACACACACACACAAAATTTAGTGTATAAATATATATACACACACACACACACACACACTTGCACTATGTAGTTTACAAACCAATATTAGTTTAATATAGTATAACACACACACACACACACACACACACAGAGCCATTGATCTTTGATATTCCTAGGGAAGTCACCATTGACATGCAGGACTGAAAACATTTATTTATTAAAGTCATCCTCAGTGTCATCTCTTCACAGATCACTGCTAGATACTGATCTGCAACTGCACTCCACTCCCACAGCTCTGTACAAGGCTGGCTGCTGACTAACCTTTTGCAGGAATGGTAAGCATCTAGTCTCTGCACATGGCATTTGGTTACCTGGAGGACTGATTCAGGAATGCATAGTATTTCACATATAATTTCACAGTCCAACTTCCAAGACCCATCCAGGCCCATTGGGGAGGGCAGTTTTGCATGTGCTCAGCCATCTTAATAGCTTTCAACAGAATGAGATTTCGTTTTACTGCATTACGTTCTCCTGCTACCTCTTAGGATTCTTTATGCTAAAAAAGGGGAGATGGAAAACATACTTACATGCTTTGAGTAATGCCTCTCAACAATCTGCTATGACTTAAAACCTTTGTCCTTAGCAAGGACCAGATCCTCAAAGGCATTTAAATGCCTAACTCCCATTGAAATCAATTGGAGTTCTGTGCCTAAATACATACATTTGCAGGCTTGTTCTTAGAGTTCCTAGCAAAGACCCCTGCGGAGCTGCAGCAGAGGAATGCCTGGAGTAGGATGGAGCGGATAGAAGGCAATGTGAAAGATACTTAAAGCTGCATTTCTTCTTCCTTGACTAAGGTAGAACAGTGCAAGCGCAAACAAGGAAGGGAAGTGGTATGGCCTGATTATGAACATCAGTAAAACAAAAACAAAGGTACTTGGAGATAAGGAAATAGGAAGGAAGCTCAGTGTAAATGGGATCAAACTAGAGAATGTAGAGAAGTTCACGTATCTGGGGAGCAACATAAAATATGATCTAGACTGTAAGAAGGAAATAGTGACTAGAATAGGGGAAGCAAGAGCAAGTTTGAAGGTGATGGATGAGATCTGGAAAAGCAAAGCAATTAGCTTAGGAATGAAACGAGCATCTTGAAAACGTGTGGATTCAGCAGCATGTTGTACAGACATGAGACATGGGTGATTGATAATGAAAGATTCAATGAGAAGTATACTGGCATTTAAGAGGAGTTGCTAGAGAAAGATCCTGAGAAAAGGATGGATGCAGAAGGTCACAAACAAGGAATTATATAGGAAGAAACAGCCAAAAGAGAACCTACTGCAGAAGGTTATACAAGGCAAGTTACAGCTATTCGTGCATATCTGCAGAATGAACGATGAAAGAAAATTCAAGACCCTGGAGTTCGGCATAATGGACAGTTTGAACAGCAGAGGCAGACCCCACAGAGAATGGGTAGATGATATAGTAGATTATTGCAGAGTTAGTCTACAGAAATCAAGCCACTCTGCACTGGACAGGAAAAGATGGAAGAATATAGTAAGGGAGGCATCAGACACCAACAGGTGCTGAGCCCATGATGATGATGATGATGATGATGATTATGATGAGGGAGTTCTCCAAGGCTATGTCTACACTAGGTAATAGGGGTGTGGTTCCCTTACTCCTGAATTCAGCATTACTCTCCTGTGCTTCCACTGCTGCCATGGTTACACTGCTGTCGATATTCATGCTAACTTGATGAGAGCTACTGCAAGTACATGCACAAGCAAGGAGTGACACCTCTAGCACATAGTGTAAACATAGCACCAGATAGCTAGGCCCGATCCTTTGGAAGGTTTTGTGAATCAGGACTTTAAATTGAATTCTACCTTCCGTGAGGCACCAATGCAGTGAGCAGAGCACTGAACAGAGGTGTTTTCACTGACCCAT
Organism: Carettochelys insculpta; assembly: GCF_033958435.1. Classification (NCBI taxonomy): domain Eukaryota; kingdom Metazoa; phylum Chordata; order Testudines; family Carettochelyidae; genus Carettochelys; species Carettochelys insculpta. The sequence continues at coordinate 98,611,982 of NC_134139.1, forward strand.
CTCACTGAAGAGGCAGGCTGCTCTCTCTCCTATCAGCTGGAGATTTTTCTTGGGGTCCTGGTAACTGGGCGTGTGCATTTATTGCTGTCATAGCTATTTCAGCATCTGATTGCCTTTGTTCCTATAAGTATCTGTGTAATGCACATATTTGATGATATTCTGTATATTGTTATCTGTTTATCTGTATATTGTTATCTGTTTATACCTCACCACGTTATGGAAGAGGGCTGGCTTCCTTCAATATTCACAATACTAAGCCTAGTTAAACTTCTGCTATGTTTCTGTGCAGCCTTTTTCTGTTATTAAATTTTCAGCTTATGTTCCACGTGTGTCTTAAAATATACAGATTAAGATTGGCTCAAAATAATTAATTACAGGATGTAAATCCTGCTTACCCAGGATCAGGGAAGGAATAGAATTAGGGATTTAGAGCACTCAGCTGTCACAAGAATTTAAATGGAAGGTTGGTTAACAATGAGAAAAATAATGTGTAATTATTCCCCTCAACTAACCAGAGATACCTGTTCCTAAATGTTAAAAGAAATTATTTTTTCTAGTAAGCAGGAAACAAAAGTCCTGTAGAGTCTAGAGAATTGCAGCAATCCTGCAGGCAATCCATCTTTTCCATTACAAGGCATGATATCCCCCTCTGAACAGGTACCCTGTCACAGATAAACATACTACACAGCAGTTGTATGTAACTGGATACCACCCGACCATTTATTAAGTAGCTTTTTAGATTAAGATCTTTAGTCCAAAATAACATCCTACGACTGCCTGCAAATTTTCACTGCACGTCACTGCTCCAGTAGCAAATGCTTATTGCTGATGCTTCAGACTACAGTAGAGCATAAGGAAAAATCACTCAGGCAATGGCTATAACTGTTTGACCTAGTTTGTAAGTTCTTCCGCTACGTCTACACTACAGCAATCCATCAGCAGAAGTTACTGTTGGAAGATATCTTCTGACAAATCTTCGGTAGACAGATTGCAGCCACGCATGAAAGTGGATTGCTCTGTTGACAGACAGTGGCCAAACTGCCTGGCCACTCTCTTGACAGCCAGCTCCCAGAATGCCATCAGACAGGGTTGCATGGCCAGCAAGCCTTTCTGGGAGCCCCAGCAAGGTGCAGCCTTAAAGGCCCCTCAGCCCAGCTCCTGTTCTCTGCCAATGCCAAGGCTTGACTACTTCCATGAGGGTCAACACAGCTAAAGCATGGCTCACACACTTTCTGAGAGAGACTTTGCACTTTCCAGTTAGGTGTGGTGCCAGAGCAGGCCCCCGGTTGCTACACGCACAGATGCTTCACCTTCTGCTGCACCTCATCATGGCCATCCTCCTCTTCCTCTGAGAGGGGGAGACGAGCCTGGCACCCCCATCAAGGAGCACACCATGGATGGGACATGGGCCCACCTGCACTCACCCCTCAGGTGACCAGGCAGGTCTGGAGATACAGCACTAGTTCCGAATGGTGGGACTGGCTGGTCATGGGGCTGTGGGATGACCATCAGTGGCTCCAGAATTTCTGCATGCAAAAGGACACTTTTCTTGACCTCTGCTCCTGGCTTGACCCTGCCCTCCAGAGACAGGACACTCAGCTGCAACCCACCATCTCCATGGAGAGGCAAGCTGCCATCACCCTCTGACCGCTCCCCACCCCCCGATGGCTACTGCTCCATTAAGAACCAGTTTGGCAAGGGGAAGTCCACCACTGGGGCTGTCCTCATGCATGTAGGGCACCCTTGGGCTGCATGCCCTGCACAGAGGAAACAGGGGTTGTCAATGAGGTGGGATTGGGGTTTGAAGAGTGGAGGGGGAAGCCCCATCCCTGGGAGACCATGCCATCCACCCTCGGAAAGCCTTGCTGGTGGGGGGGCATGGCTTCACAGGGTGTAGGGAGCTCAGGTGGGGAAGGAATAGGAGGGGTCTGGGAACCCTGCCATCTGTGTTTGGTTCCCTCCCCCCGCAGGTCATGAGAGCCATCAACATGCTCCTGTTGTAGAGGGTCATCCATCTGGCAGATGTGGACACGGTAATGGCTAGATTTGCTGCCCTGAGTTTCCCCAATTGCTTTGGGGCAATCATCGGAACCCATATCCCCCTCTGTGCCCTGGACCACAGCATGGCTAGGTTCATCAATTGCAAGGGATATTGCTCCATCATGCTGCAGGCCCTGGTTGAGCACTGGGGACAGTTCATTGACATCTGTGTCAGGACGAGCACATGACATGCAGATGTTCTGCAACTCTGGCCTGAGCCAGAGGATGGAGGTGGGGACCTTCATCCCCCGCTGGGAGCTGGTGGCCCGGGACATGCACATGCCACTCTGCATTGTGGAGCACACTGCCTACCCCTTTTGCTCTGCTTCATGAAGCCCTACGCCAGGCAGCTAGACCCCAATTAGGAACTGTTTAATGCCTGACTCAACCAGGCACGGCTGCAAGCCAAGTGTGCCTTCATCCACCTCAAGACACCCTTTTCACCTGCCTGGACGTGGGGGAGCACAATGTGCCCAAGTGGTGATGGTATGTTGTGTCCTGCACAACCTTGTGGAAGGGAAATGGGAGTCCTTTCTCCCAGGGTGGGGGGCAGATGTCGGCCACAGCTATGAACAGCTGGGCACAGCTCATGCCCTCCAAGCCCTTTGGGATGGGTTGTGAATCCAGGAGGCCCTAAGGGAGACCTTTTCCCATAGCCCCCAATGACCCTTCCCCAGGGACCTTGGGCCCACAGCCCTACCCCATACCCACTACAACTCCTTCCTTGTCTCCACAGTCCTCCCTACCCCTCCTCAATAAAGAGGGATGCAGGGGTAGTGAACACAACTTTTTACTTGAACTGAGAGAAACAAGTTTAAAATAAAAATTGTGATAAACTATTTACTGAGAGCAATACCAGATGACTATATATGGGGGTATGGCATAGGACAGGGGGCATCTGAACTTGGATGGGAGGGCCTCAGATGGGAGCCTTAATCCAAGGCGGGGGTGGAGGGGGGCTGTGACCCTGAAAGGGAGTGGGTCCCTGAGCAGCATTGTCCTGGGATCCCTTCCCACTGTGGGTTCAGGGTCCCCATCAGAGCAAGGTTGAGGCCAGGAGCACAGGGAGGTAAGGAGGTGGGGGGCCTGTGGCAGGGTCCAGCTCATTGCGGGGGCCTGGAGAGCAGGGGCAGTAGGCATGGCAGTCGGGCCTGGGGTATGGGGGGGCAGCCATGGCCATCACCCTCCACACAAGGGCCACTATGCCCTGTGGGATGGCTGGCAGGGGCAAGGCAGTGGGGACAGTGGTGGAGGTCAAGGGCAAGGAGGAGCATCATCATCAGGGGGAGCAGGGTGGTGGGAGCAACAGGGCAGCAGCCATGGGTGACTGAGCCAACAGGCCCCACCAACGGTGTCAAAGCAGGATCTCAGTTGGTCCCAGGCCCGTGTTCGCCACTCCTATTCCCATGCCGTCACTTCCAGTCATCCCACAGCTGCTGCTCCAGGAAGTCTGTTAGCCTCCAGAGGGCAGCAGTGTGGGCCCTCTGGAGTTCCTCCTGTGGCCAGCAATGGCCCTCCAGTCATGGGCCCACCCTCACAGTGGAGGGGTGCCAATTTGCCATGGTGCCAGTTCTGGACTGCCTCACTCCAGGGCCAAGGTGAGCCACAAGGAAGACAAGGAGCAGGGACGGTGAGTCATTCATGCAACCCAGCCCGTAAGGCCCTTCCACCCACACCATGAGCAGCAGCCACCATCCCCCGGGCCAAGGGATGGAGATGTCAGAGGAGCACAGACACGTGTGCCCTGCATGGTGGGCCCTGCCACATGGGGACTCCATGGTGCCTTAGGAACCAGGCTAACCACTGCGACCCGCCCCCAGGGAGTGGGCTAGCAGCCAAGCAGGGTGTCGAGCCACAAAGGGGTCCCCACATGGGTGGCAGGTGAGCCAGACACAGCCTGGCCTTCCCCAGGGCCCCCACATATGTGCAGCTTGCAATACTATCCATGGGAGTGGGTACTGACTCCTGCCTATAATCATGCCCATGTGCTGGGAGCAACACTCCTTGGTGCGCCTGGTGTCAGACGGGGACCTGTGTGGCTGGCCTCCTTCCAGCTGTGGCAGGCCTTGGCAGCCCACCCCTCCCACAGGGCCTGGGGCTTCTCAAGCCTTCCATGAGGCTGGCAGTGGACTGGCACCCACGCCTGGGGCAGTCTTCTGCATGTGGGTGGGATATGCTGCCTTGCACGTGGTTCAGTGTGCTGGGACCACAGCACGGGGGCCCGCCCAAGCCAGCCTGAGGAGCTGTGAGGTATGCTTTGTCTGCGTCTGCCCCCCCCCCACATCCTGGACCTGCAATGTGCAGGATACTTACCAGACACTCCCTCAAACAAGTCCAGGAAAACCCTGGACATGGCCTGGCTGGAGGGGCTTGAGTCCAGGGAAATCACCAGGGTGTTCTTGCTGGCCTTGGTCCCCTTGTCTGCTTCCAGATCCAGATCCAGTTGGGTCCAGGGGTGCTTCTCATCCTCCTCTGGTCTGTGTGCAGGGGAGGGGCTCCTCAGTGGTGTCCACAGGGGTGTGTGGAGAAAAGGTATTGTCACCCCTCAGGAGGTGGTGGAGCTCTGCATAATAGGGGCAGGTGGTGGGCCCTGCCCCAACCTCTGGCCAGTGGCCCAGGCCCAGGCATACCCCTGCCAGAGTTCCTTTACTTTGCCCTTCACCTGCTCCATGGTGCAGGCAGGGTGGCTCCAAGCAGGGGTGTTGTACTTCTTTGCAGAAGGGTCCAGCAAGGTCTCCTCTTCAGTCCAGAGGCTGAGCAGGCCTTTGACCTTGGTCCCAGTCCAGGATGGGGCCCAGCATTTTGTGTCCAGGGTGGGGACTCTTGGGACTCCTCTGACAGTTCCCTAGGAGATCCCAGGGGTACACGTGCTGGCTGGCTCGCAGGCTGGCTCACCATGGCTCGGATGAACAGGAGGGAGTGGCTGTGGAACCGTGGAGCATGCAGCATGCTGCTGGGCTCTCACTTTCCTGCCACAGGGTTGCCAGGTCTCCCTGTGGCTTGAAGAATGGCCAGAGGCAGGGAGCATAAAGCTGTGATTGTTGTGGACAGGGCGTTCCCTGGGCTAGCGGGTTGGTGCCATGGAGGACATTGCTGTCAGCAGAAGGCCACCTGACAGCATCCACACTTGCTTTCTGTTGACAGATTCCATCGAGAAAGACGTTCTGCCTCACAGGGGAATGGCAGAATGCTGCCGATAAAAGCGCTGCATTATGTTGATTTACTGTCAACGGAACACATTTGTAATGTGGACACTGCGAGTTTTGTCAGCAGAACACCAGTTTGTTGACAAAACTGGCTAGTGTAGCCATAGCCTTTGAGGCAGTGTCCCACTCTTTGTTTTGTGCTCATACAGCACTTCATACAATGGGTGTGGTGAGGATGTCCCTGGTCCATGACTAGGGCTCCTGGGCACTACCATAATACAAATAATAATAATAATAATAATAATAATACAGGAAGAATAAACTGGATATATTCTGCCCTCAATTGTACCTGAATAACCAAATTGAGCAAATTGAGGTCAATATGGTCTTGTGGGTAAACCAAGGGCAGAATCTGGTCTTTGTATTTAACAATGTAAAAGACTACCATGAGAGTAAGGAAGCCATTCCAAAATCTTCTCAGTCGCTTATTTGTGCAGGAGAAAGCTGAGTTGTTCATTATCCCATCCCCTAGATGCTCATCATGAAGCCAATGACTCAGAGTATGATGCAAGATTCTGATGCAATATGGAAAGGAGGTTGCTTCATCTCCTGCCTTGATCTTTTCCTTCTACAGAAGAATCAACGAGAGCTTTAGTGACCCTTTCCTCCCCTCCCTGTGAAGCACCTTTTATCCTGTTGCCTGGTTTCTGATTTATTTTCCTCATTGTCTCAGAGCTCAAAAAAGAATAGATCCCCAATCCCCCACTGTAAACTCATTGATAAGTAGCAATCAACAAATAGAGCTGTGCAAATGGTGCTATTGCTCTGTGATTTGACCTGGACTACATTCAGCACCAAATTACCCTAGAAGAGTTGTTTGTTCCCATGGCACAGATATTTTCAATCTGTATGAAACTAAAAAGGAATTAATACCTTATAACCTTGTGAGATTTTGACTCCAAACTAATCAGCTCAGAGGGGTAGCCATGTTAGTTTGTAGCTTCACATTTAAGAAGCAGTCCTTTAACACCTTAAAGACTAACCAATTTAATTAATAGGTTCATGGGTAAGACCCACATCCTCACTTTCCCGAGCTAAATACATTTAGGAGCTTACCTTCTGACATTCTGCCCATGATTACTAAGCAACAGAGACAAGACAAGACATTTTGAATTGATGTTAGGGTTACTTTCTTTCTATCTCCCACCTCTCATTGTGGTATTCTTTCGTATGTTGAGTATTACTGCTCCTGAAGATATAATCAAGGTCATGACACCCCTGGTGCAGAAAGTCCTGGTCACATTTTATAATAAAGTGGTTGCAATTCTGATGATTATGCTGTTTGATGAAAAATTTTCAGTAATTAGTATAATCAGAAGGTTAATTACACTGTGCACCTTTGGTTCTGTAGTTCATATAAATAGTTTTAGAATGGTGTTTATGCTATGAGAGATTACATCCAATGCCCATCCCCCCATATCTATGTTAAAACAATATTATGGGTACAAAGTAGGAAATGCCAGAATATAGGCTTCTCTGGCAAACTTAATTTGCTCCTCCCACTCCTCTTTTGCATATGCAGTATGATATAATCTCTTGTTACAAGCTCTCACATGATTTTTCTACAGGATCCAGCCACATTTAGGCTGTGGCCACACTTTGGCAAAACTTCAAAATGGCCATGCTAATGGCCAAATCAGAGGATACAAATGAGGTGCTGAAATGAATATTCAGCATCTCATTAGCATGCTGCTGGCTGCAGCACTTTTGCTCGAGCGCAGCTTGGCTATATGGGTCCTTTTTGAAAGGATCCCACAGACTTCAAAATCCCCTTATTCCTATTAGCTGATTTCAAAGACTGCAGGGTCCTTTCAAACAGGACCCCCGTGTAGACGAGCTGCATGTGAGCCAATTGCAGCACTTTCAAAGCACTGTGGCTGGAAGCATGCTAATGAGGCGCTGAATATTCATTTCAGCACCTCTTTAGTATTCTCCTATTTGGCCATTAGCATGGCCATCTCGAAGTTTTGGCCAAGTGTGGCCATAGCCTTAGTGAATTAAACATCTGTTTTTATCTTCATCATTCAGTGTGTGGCCCCGTACTTTATTTACCACATGCTAACCAGACCATGCACTGAATACAGACATTAAATTTCCTCATGAGCATTTCTATTGTGCTTTCACTGTAATAATTGAGTGCGTCAGAAATGGTAATGAATTTGTCTTTACAGCACCCCTGTGAGACTAGAAGGTATTATTCACATTTTATAGCAAGGGAACCAAGGCACAGAGAGATTATTGTATATTAACACCTAAACGGTGAAAAAAAACCTTTAATTTTGTTTGTCAGCCTTGAAAACTCATGGAGCTTTATTTTTCAGAGCACTTAGCAGCTGTTCATGGGGCTCTAAATGTTCAAAGCAAAGCTTCCATTGATTTCAGTTGGTGGTTTTGGCAGTCTCCTTGATCTGAGGATGATCTCTACCATGGATTTGTATATTCGCCCTGAGATGACTCAGGAATCCAATTCCAGAACCACAGATCCAACCATAGTAGGCAGAGATATTTCCTGGAAGGGCAACTGCCTTCTGGGAGAAAGTTCTTTCTTCTTCCTTTTCTCTCTCTTTTCAGTTTCAAGGGCAAGGTGCTTGTCCTCAGAGTGGGCCACTGCCAGATGGAGGATGCCATTATGCTTGGTCCTCCCAGTTTGTGATGTCCAAAGTTTTACTGAGAGTCGCTTTCAGTGTGTCTTTGTAGCATGTCCTCTGATTTCCACAGGACCTCTGACCATGGGTGACTTGAGAGTGAAGGGCTTGTTTGGGGAGGCAAGAATCTGGCACCCACACACTATGTCAGACACTGCAGAATTGGTGCATAAGAATCATTGCTTCACTGCTGGTGACATTGGCTTCAGCGAGGATGCAGGCATTAGTGCAGCGAGCTTACCACTTGATGTGAAATACCTTCTGGAAGCATTATTGGTGGCACCTCGCCAAACTCTTGAGGGACTATCAAGAAGTCACCCAGGTTTTGCATCCGTAGAGGAGTGTAAGGATGAAAACATTCTTATGCACCTGAATCTTGATCCTCTTCTGTAGATCATGTATGAATTAGCAGAAGGTCCACAAACCAGAATTATCTGAACCAGATGGGTGCCATAAGAGTGACTTGAGCTATATCATATCAAATCTCCTGCAGAACATGTGGTAACAGAAGATGGAAAGGAAGATATATTTGAGACTGTCTTTCCATGATAACAGAAAAGCATCACTGTGGCAGCTGTGGCCCAGAGCGTCTCTGGAGCAGTAAAGGATGAATTTCTTGTTTGGGCTGTAAAGAGATCCTGAGATGGGGTTACCCAAGATGTGAAGATTATTTTCAAGATGGAACTGTGTCCCCTACACTCATGGTCGGTGGAGAAGTGGTTGCTGAAACTGTCCACTAGACAATTCTGGACATCTGGTGGGTGTGTGGCTTAAGAGAATTATGTGGTTTCTGATGCACCAATTTCATAAAATGTCTTATAAATTGTCACAAAGCTGATTGGACTGGATTTTGACCCACCTTAATTGGTTATGTAAAGGACAGTCATCATTTTGTCTGACGTTATTGGATCCTGCCATGTCCAAATAAGTGGGAGGGATTACTTGCATTTCTAGGAAGTTTCCATGCATCATAGGGCGATCAAGATTTTCCAGGTTGCCTCCCTGTCCAGTGAAGGAGAATCTGAATAAATTCAACCTTTACAGCTAGCTGGAATGGGGAATAGGGGAGGGAGAGAGACCCTCAGTATGTCTATGCAAATACAGTTCACTCCTGTTTGCTGAGATTTACTAGATATTTAACTGACATAAAGGTATTTTGCCCAGTGTAATCAGTTTGGCTGCTGTGGGGTCACAAATTATGATAATACAAAATTCAGGAATTGTGATATATGATCACTAATGCTTGCCATTATGTGGGAATGCAGAAAAGACAGATTGCATTTAACCCATTTCAAAGGAGGGAGACACTACCTGAGTTCAGTGAGATGAAGAGAAGAGGTAAGGACTCTCAGTTAGCAGGCTACATGCCCTTAAGGCTCTGGCTGTAAGATTAGTTCAGCCTGTTTCTCCTCACTGTCTCAAGAGTAGAACTAAAACAGACCCCCATCGAAGTCCAGAAGCTCTGCAGCCCATTTCTGTGGGTGGGAAAAGAAATTCTGTGCACACAACATTGATTTCTGAAAACTTCTGCACTGAGCAGTGGTGTGGAACTCGCCCTGGAGTAAAACTTTCTGTAAAATTCTTCCATTGTTTCAAGATCCAGCGCCAGTGCCTTGGATGGGACCATGGTGCACCCAGGCTGAGAGGCCCACCATAGCCTGGCATCAACCTAACTTAGATACTTTTGAGATGGCAAATTCTTTCCTCCCTGTCCAAGCAATGATACTGAATAAAAAACTGAAAAAGGCATTACGTGATATATATATATCTAAGCTTGCAGGAAGACATATTATTGTTGTATGACATGGAATGAATTGAGGAATAGTTTCAATTATTCATTTAATTATAAGGTGTTATGCACATTAGAGGAGGGGGAAGTTAAGATTGGTGCTACAGAGATTCACTCACCTCTCCTGAGCATCTCCTGGCCAAGCACAGTCTCTTTCTCTTTGTTTGTGGTGGATCTTGCCTAACTCAGCTCTCCAGCCAAGTCAGACCGAGAACTTCAGTCTGTCTGTGAGATAACAGCAAAGCAAAAGCCTTTTGGGGTACAGGTCCAATAGGAGTCTCTCTGAGTGCCCTCTGTAATGTCCCTCTCAGTTGGTCCCTGCGCTAGAAGAGAGTAGTGCCCCAGAGAGCCTTCCCTGGAGGCAATGTCTTCACCTTTTCTAGGTTGTCTGGCCACGTTTCTTCACTTGGGCCACAAAAAGAGTTTAGTTTTCCCCCATCCCCAGGATTTCTCAATGGCCAGGCCACTTTCCTCAGTGACTAATGGGTGACTGGGGGATCCACACCCAGTCACTACTCCAGGTCCCTGCCCAGCTACGCCTTTATCTGAGAAATAAGGTATCTTCTATTTGAAATTATTGTTAAATAGTGGTTGCGTTGTGTAGATGCCTTGCCTAGATATTTCAGAATAGCAGCTGCTATTTCAAAATAACTTTGCCATGTAGGCATACCTGTAGGGGAAAAAAAAAAGCAAATTTAGGCACTTTCCTCTTCACAAGTACAATTTTTTGCAGTTATGTTTGCGTTTTCATGGATGCCAGCAGGGAACATTCAATCACAAGACATCTGCAGTTTCATGGGTTGCATGGATATTTAACAGGATATTGACAGAGGTTAAAATGAACAGGGAGGGTCTAAAATGAGGTAACAGAAAAACATATTTCAATAGCATATGGTAGCCTTATCTACTATACACTTGAGAGAGTTTGTCCGCCTGCCTGTCTGTCCATCCATTACTCCATTCGTTCAAGAACGCCTCCTAAAAGGCAGGAGCTAGGACCAACAAATTCAGGATTCAGCTTCCTCTTATGTTAACTTAAACCAAGAGGAGGGTATGGTTGTACCAAAACGATGGCGTGTGCCTGGAATGCAATTGTTTCTTATGAAATGGAAAGGGAGGGCTCTGATAGCAGAGACAATTATACTTGATAATGACCATGGGTGGAGGGCAGGGAGGCAGCAATCTCAGTCCCCACTACCCTGGGCCAAACTCCAGCTCCAAGCCCCACTCCCTCAGCCCAGTCCCCTGCCCTGATCCCCCCACTGACACACACACATACACACAGCCCCCTGCCTGGACTCTGCACCCCACATTCCCTTCCCTGAGCCCTCAAGGACCCAAGAAATGCTGGCTACCTCTACTAGTAGCAGAAGATTTGAAGCAGGAGGACCATTTAACAATGTGTACCCTTCATCCTCTGTGTTTTCAGCCTTTTTGTTATCTTTTTTTGATATGCAGTAACCTCATCCTAGCACCATAAACTCATCCTTGCTTATTTTTAAATGTGCTACCACCCTCTTGGCAGGTGTGAACCATTAAGTCTAGATGCGTTTGGATATTATTTACCTGATAAATAAGGCCCAGCATCCACCCAGGAGTGAAGCTAACCCTTCACATAATTACGTGGCTTCAAAGGGAGCAACTGAAGATGTTTGCAGAGCAGGGGCAGCATCTAATGAAAAGGCAAAATTTGCATTATAACTAAGAGAGAATTGGGCTTGTTTAGTTTGGAAAAGAGAAGATTGAGGGGGGACATGATAGCAGTTTTCAGGTATCTAATAGGGTGTCATAAGGCAGAGGGAGGGAACTTGTTCTTCCTTGCCTCTGAGGGTAGAACAAGAGGCAATGGACTTAAATTGCAGCAGGGGAGGTTCAGGTTGAACATTAGCAAAAAGTTCCTAACTGTCAGGGTGATCAAACACTGGAACGAATTGCCAAGGGAGGTGGTAGAATCTCCATCACTGGAGATATTTAAGAAGAGGTTAGATAGATGGCTTTCGGGGATGGTCTAGAAAGTGTTTGGTCCTGCCGTGGGGGCAGGGGGCTGGACTCGATGGCCTCTCGAGGTCCCTTCCAGTCCTACTATTCTATGATTCTATGGTTCTAAGGTGAACAGTGAAATTTGAAACCATCCTCTGGCAGTGTTAAATTACTGTAGAGGTACTCACTGGTCACAGTGAGGAGGATCTGCTCCTTCTTGTGCTCAAACTCCAGAGCACAACAGCAGCAGCAACCTCATTTTTGCAAATCACTTGTGATGCTTTGCTCTAATCTCCAGTGACGTATCACAGATCCTGGTTTTTCAGGGAAGTATGAAATGGCCAGCATTACTGACACTTTTTTCATATAATTGTCCTTACCCATCAAATACAGAGAAGAAATCACAGCTTGCAGGAAAACATGTTATTGTTGTATGACATGGAATGAGTTTAGAAATAGTGTCAATTATACATTTAATTATAAGGTGTTATACACACGAGGGGAGGTGGAAGTTAAGGTTGTTGCAACACGGGTGCACTCACCTCTTCTGAGCTCCTCCTGGGTCGTGGATCTAAGCTTGCAGGAAAAAGCAGCAAAAAAACTGTGAGGGGTGGAACACTGACAAAAAATACCATACTTTGTGGAATGCATATAAATTCTAAACCCGTGATCTTTGTCAGATTTAATTTTTATATTTTCATTTTAAAATAAATTCTATGTAAATACAAGAAAGTGATTTGGGAATGATGTGTTTTTAAATTAACAGCTTAGACTGTAAATTCCTTAGGGCAGAGTCTTGTTCCAAGTTTGTCCAATACCTAGAACAATTGGGTGCTGATCATGGGTGGACTTTTAGACACTACAGTAATACAAATATGGAAGAAATGAAACTACATCTGGAGACAACAAATATCATTAATAATCTGGAAGATAAGCAAAGTAGTATTTTAACTACATATACAAACCTTAGTTTCTTATACGCCTCCTCCTCCCACCCAGCCTTTCTCACACACACACAATATAGCATCCATGTCCTCACAACTGAGTATGTTTAATGTTACAAAAAAGCAAACTATATATATATATATATAAGGAAGCGCCATTATCCCCTGTTTACAAAGGGAGAACTGAAACAGAAGGAGACTGAGTGGCTTGACCAAGGTCACTCAAGAAGTTAGTAGCAAAGCCTGCACTCAGACTACTTGAACTTACCTCCTAACCTCTGGACTGTGACTCTGCTTCTCTTCATTGTCTGATTTTCAAATTGTTGAATACACAACAGCTCTCACTGACTTCACACTTTTGAAGGGCCAGACATTTACTTAAGTACCTAAAACAATGTACAGGTAGCACCATTTTTTTTTAAAATATTGATCTCTATGAACTTTTAGGCCCTTATCTTCCTAGCTAATTAAAATGAGAGGAAGGGACTGTCTGTGTGGAGCAGGTTGCAGCCCAGAGATAGTATTTGTAATTGTTGCAATTCATGCCTCTTAGAATTTAGATTCCACAGTATTATTTTATGTATTTTTAATCTTTAAATCAATTTTATTCTATTGAAAGGTCACCACGCATCTCTAAATCAGCCTTACTAGGGCTTTTTGTTAGTGTGCCCTGACAGGCCCATGCCAGGACTTTCCTCTTACACTTTGGTTGGGCATCCTTTGCTCACAGGTTTAGTATCTTCTCTCAGTCAGCCCTGAGAGACTGAAGTCTCATGTTTATTCACAGAAGGGGTAAGTGTAGACAGAGACATGCTCCACACAATCCTGCCAATGCACACTACTGACCTGGACACACTTTGCAGTGAAAGAGTCGGAGAATGAAAGTTTGGTCAGACTCTAACTCATTTGGCCCTTGGCATCACTACCTACAGGAGTGCTAGAGGTGTCTCATTTTGTTTTGTGGATGCCTTTGCACTGGCTCAGGATCTCTGGATCTTTTCCAACAAGCACAGTAAACCCTCTATTTAACAGACTAATAGAGGGGAAGGGGCATCCATTAGTGCTGAAAGTGCACTATATCCAACTGGTTATACTGTATGATGATGATGTGTTGACCGTCCCAGCCCATCACTCACTCCTGTCCTCTGCCCCCTCCTTCCCTTCCCCCGTCCTGTTCCATTCTTCCCCTCACACCTCCTTCTCTGTCTCCCAGTTACCAGGAGAGGAGCTGAATGCTGGCCTGGCTCCATCCACCTGCTGCAGCTCGCAGCGCTGTGGCTTCTCCAGCCCCCAGCTCCAAGCCACCTACCTGAAGGTAGAGCTTGGCCACCCCAGCAGTTCTGACACCATGGCTGCTGCTCAGCACCATTGCAGGCAGCGGTGCCTGGGAGCCAACATGCCCCACGCACACGGGGCTGTGGAAGGAGACCTCCTGTGCACCACCACAACCTTCCTGGCTCCTCTGGCCCTGGTGGCCCCAGCCACTCTGGCAGTGGCTCTGGTGAGTTTCCAGCATTTATTTGGGGCGGGGCAAGGAGGCTGGCAGACGTGTCCGTTATTTCCGAAGTCCATAATCGAGGGTTTACTGTATATAAAATCCATGGCTTTTGATCATGACTATCCTGATCTTGGTTCAAACAAATGTGATCTAGAATTTTATTTCCCTCTAGGAATCCCCTACTCCATACAGCCTTTCCATTCCCCTATTCCATCCTCTTAGGTAACTCATCCATAAGGTGCATACACTTACTCCATAAAAGCCTTGAAAGTGATGCCTACATGCAGAACTAAAAGAGGCAAATTCACCAGAGCCAGGTAGGTCCTCGCAGATTGTACTAAAATGAAAAGCAAGATGAATGTTCTTGTTCTCTTTCTTTAAAAAAAAAATACATCATTTTGTCTCCATTAAGATTTTTCTGTGACTGAAAGATGAAAGAGCCTCATGACGTTTAATAAATCTTTCCCCTTCCTCTCTGTCCTCTTGTCTGCTTCCTCCTGTAGCACTCGTCCATTAAAAATATAAAAAAGTTTATAATTTTCTTTTTAATTAAAATGTACTGAACAAGACCAGTTCCAGTTCCTGCTAGGCATCACTGATTATTAGTACTTGCAATTTATCTTCTGAGTCAGATGCTAGCAGGGATAGAAGTCTCTGAAACTGAACTCTCCTCAGCAAGTTGTATTTCATTATGTTGCTTTTCTATTAAATATCTGCTTTTAAAGCATAGGGGAAGAAACTGAAATAGGTTAGACATATTTATAAGTCCCAGGAGCCATTATTACAAGCTGGCTTTTTCCTTTGATACACCTTGTAAATAATATTATCATTCCTTATGCATTTTATTTTAGCTATGATAGGCCCAGATTCACTCACTCACAGAAAATAGTCCCACTGAAAGGTATCTTATCATACTGTGTTACATTGTGATAATGTTATCATTGCACTTAATTAAATGCAGATCATGAAATATTCAGTTTGGACAGTGATAACTAATGATGAGGGAATCTAAATTGATAAAGTCAAGAAAAACCGTCAAATAAAAAAAAACCCCATTCTATTACATCACTTGAACTCAGATAACTAAATATTGACAATTTTTTATAAAAATTAATATACAAATGCCAAATATCTAAATACTAAGAGAGGTGAAATGAATAACTGGTATTAAATGAGGACATCGACAGAATAGGTACCATAGAAATTTGGTGGAACTATGTTAGTTAGCGGAACATCAAAATTCCAGGGTACATAGTAGGTAGCTAAAGCAGAATAGGTTGTGCAGGTGTGGGTGTGGCGTGATATGTCGAAGAACCCATAGAGAGAAATCTTGAATGAAACAGTACCACAGAATTTCTATAGACAGATTCCACGCCTGAAAAATAAGAATATAACAGTAGGAGTATACTAGCAACCACCTGATCAGGATGGTGACAGTGATTGTGAAATATTCAAAAGCATTAGAGAGGCTAAAAAACAACAAAATCCAGTAATAAGGGGGGTGTTTCAAATATTGACTGGGTACACGTCACTTCAGGACAGGATGCAGAAATAGAATTTCTAGACACCATTAGTGATTGCTTCTTGGAGCAGCTAGTCCTGGACTCACAAGGAGAGAGACAGTTCTTGATTTCATTCTAAGTGAAGAGGAGCATCTGGCTCAAGACATGAATACGGCAGAACAGGTTGGCAATAGCACCCATAATGGAAACTACACAAAAATGAAGAGGGTAGTTAAATGGAAATTGAAAGGAACAGTCACAAGAATGAAATGCATGCAAGCTGTCTGCAACTATCTAAAAATGCCATAAAGGATCAAATTAAATGTATATCCCTTATAAAAGGGGGCCTTTTTTCCTGTTTGCTGTTCATAATACTCCTCCACCATGGGTAAACAACACAGTAAAAGATGCAATTAGAGACAGAATGGCAGTCTTTAAAAATTGGAAGTCAAGGCCTCAAGAGGAAAGAAGAAAAAGAGCATAAACTTCAGCAAGTTAGGTGTAAAAGTATAATTAGGCAGGCCCGGAAAGCATTTGCTGAGCACCTAGCAAAAATCTTAAAAACTAATCGCAAAGTATTTTTCACTACATTGGAGGCAGGAAGCCTGCCAAACAATGCGTGGGGCAACTAGAAGATTGCAGTGCTAAAGATGCATTTGAGGGAGACAAAGCTGTCGAGGTGCTGCTAAATGAATTCACCGCATCGTTCCTCACTGCAGAAGATGTGCATGAGATGCCAACACATGAGCCATTCTTTTTAGGCGACATATCTGAGGAACAGTCCCAGACGGTGGTGTTCCTATAGGAGATTTTTGAACGAACCGATAAATTAAACAGTAATGTCACCAGGACCAGATGGTATTTATTCGAGTGCTCAGAAGGAATTCAAATGTCAAACTGCAGAACTTCCAACTGTGTTACTTCACCTATCATTTAAAATCAGCTTCTGCACCCTATAACTGGAGAATATCAAATGTAACACCAATTATTTTTAAAATAGGCTCCAGATGCAATTCTGCCAATTACAGGCTGGTAAGTCTTACTTCACACTGTACACATTACTAACCGCAAACTATGGGAAAAAAACAAAATGATCAGAGTCACAAAGGAATATGATATGTTGATGAAGGGTCAACATGGCATTTGTAAAGGGCTTCTTATAAATCTATTAGAATTCTCTGACAGCCGCAACAAGTAGGTGGACCAGAGAGACACAGTTGATAAAGTGTATATGGACTTTCATAAAGTTTTTGACAAGGTCCCTCATTAAAGGCTTTTAAGTAAAATACGCAGTACTATTACTAAGGATAAGAAGGAAGGCCCTCTCATGAATCAGTAATTAGTTAAAGAGAGGAAACAAATATAGGAATAAAGGTTTAGTTTTCATAGTAGAGGCACGTAAATACTATGGTCCTGCAAGGAGCTGTACTTGGACCAGTCCTGTTCAACATATTCATAAATGAGATAGAAAAACATATATGCAGTTGAGTTGCAGATGATACAAAATTCCTGAAGACAGTTAAGTACAAAGTTGTTTGCGAAGATTTAAAATGGGATCTCAAAAAACTGGGTGACTGGGCAACAAAATGGCAGAAGAAATTCAGTGTTGAGAAATACATTGCTATACCAACTGTACAAGCAAAATGATGGGCTCTAAACTGGCTACTACCACTCAAAAATGACATCTTGATGTCATCATGGATGGTTTTCTAAAAATATTCCCTCAATGTGAAAAAAAAAAAGCTGTTCTAGAATTTTTAAGAGGACTAGGAAAGTTGAAGTGATCTTTAGAGCTTTTGTACTTTTAGTACTTCTCAGCTTAAGAGAAAATAGCAACTCCTATGGAATTTTTTCATTTCTGTGCCATGTATCAGCTGGAATGAGAAAACAGAGCAGATAATGAAGAGAGAGAAAAGGTCAAACATTAACTGACATTTCTCAAATGCCCTGAAACATTTATTCTGGGTTCAGTTTGAGTGTGTGTGTGTATTGGAGGTGAGGGGGGTGTGAAGGTTCAAGTGAATTGTTAATTATCTGAACTGGCTTTTTAAACTTATATCAAACATGACAAACTAAACCTCCAAGCCAGGAAAAGTACCACTGGACTGACTCAGGGCCATGGCCTTTTCCCTTTCACAAGGATATCAGAATGGTCATGAATCCTGTTATATCCAGGCAAGATAGGTGTAAGATCTAGCTCTTTTCAGCAAAGGACGAGAGAAACAAAGAGAAAACTCTTAATATAACCTGCAGCAGGTCAGAAAATAGGATGTGTGTTTACGGTGGAAAATTTCAGAAAAAATGAAAAACATTTTCTTCTAAAATTTCCACAGAAAAATGGATTTGTTGTCAAAAA
Source organism: Carettochelys insculpta (assembly GCF_033958435.1). NCBI lineage: Eukaryota > Metazoa > Chordata > Testudines > Carettochelyidae > Carettochelys > Carettochelys insculpta. The sequence continues at coordinate 98,629,942 of NC_134139.1, forward strand.
TGTGAATATACCACTACTTCAGCTTACAGCTGAAATACTTTCATTTGTACATTTTGCTCTGGTACATTTTCCTGTTCTCTTCTGTACATTTGGATTTCTGGTCAGACTACATTTTCCCTCTCCTGCAAAAGGGAAGCAGAACATCAGTCCTTTGATACATTGTAGACTGGAGCAGTCCCTGGCCTGTCCCTTTGTTTTAATTTTTAATTTACACAAAAATGACATTGTCTGCAGAAGCAGATACTCGTATAAAGTGATTTCTTGAAAACCCAATTGTCAAACAGTTTTGATAGAAAATGTACAGACAGCCCTAATAAAACTGAAGAACGAACGTGCAGACTGCCACTTTACACGATATTCTAAGGAATTCAGCTACCAAAATAACAAGCATGGTAGAGTTCACTAGACTGAAAGATTTCATAGGGATTCTTGCTTAAAGTAAGGGTCAGGACTTGAGTATTTGTCCCCAGGTGTTTGTAGCACTAATATTATAAATCAACCTGTAGCACTACAGTTATAAAGTACAGAATTTTGCAGTGACTCGAATGAGCCTCAGCATCTTAGAGACCCTTTTGGAGTACTGATCTTTATAGATTTGTTTTCAGCTGTGACAATGGCTTAGAAAACAGACAGTGGTCAAATATTCTTAGCTGGCAGCAAAGACCTAAAAGCTAGAAAAGCAAGTGAGGGGTTCACGTCTCAAAAGGAGCCAGTCTAATTGGTGTCTCAGAGTGATACTGCAGGATTTCATTAGTTCCATCATGCAGGTCCTCTTTTGGAATAATGGCCATGTATATATTAATTGCTCTGTGCTGTACTTGGGTACTCCATGGAGCATAGGGTGACCAGATGCCTTGAATTAGAAGGGCAGTCCAGTCCCACATCTACTAATATAGTATATGCCATTGTATGCCAGCAACGCCCCACTGCAATTTACATTGGCCAAACTGGACAGTTTCTACATAAAAGAATAAATGGACACAAATCAGACATCAGGAATGGTAACATACAAAAACCTGTAGGAGAACACTTCAATCTCCCTGGAGACTCAGTAACAGATGTAAGAGTAGTCATCCTACAACAACAAAAACAAAAACCAAAAACCAAAAACAAAAATACTTCAAAAATAAACTCCAAAGAGAAACTGCGGAGCCGCAATTCATTTGCAAATTTGACACCATCAGCCAACAACTGAACAGAGGCTGGGAGTGGCTGGCCAATTACAAAAACACTTTCTCCGCTCTTGATGTTCACAGCTCTACATTAGCTACTTATAATGGGCCACATCCTCCCTGACTGAACTGACCCAATTTCTCCTCTCTCAATGTTCACAGCTCCACATTAACTGCTAATAATGGGCCACATCCTCCATGACTGAACAGACCTTGTCAACACTGGTACTCCCCTTGACTGAGACTCCCTCTTTAAACTCTCTTTTGGAACCCCTCACTCATGCATCTGATGAAGTGGGTCTGCCCACGAAAGCTTTATACTCCAAAATATCTGTTGGTCTACAAGATGACACAGGACTTTTGTTTTTGAAGAGACAGACTAACTTGGCTACCCCTCTGATGCTAGTTAATTATGAAACTGATCTTTCACATTTACTAGAGAAGCTCTTGAAAGATTTATGTGTAAAAATCACAATCTCTGTATGGTACTATGATGACTGCTTCAAGTTTGTTCTTTATTACTCTTTCAGTGTATACCTGAGATTTATTTGCTTGGCTGATCCTTGCCAGATGATAAGCAGACTGTTAGTGTCCACAACAATCATTTTTAATCCCATGGGGACCTAATATAGTCTCACTGAGCATAAAGGCAGCTCTACTGCAGCATCTCATGATGACTGGTAAAACAGTTGTTAAATCACTATAGCTGCGTCTACACGTGCACGCTACTTCAAAGTAGCGGCACTAACTTCGACGTTAGGCGGCAAGACGTCGGAGTCGCTAAACTCATGAGGAGATAGGAATAGCGCCCTACTTCGACGTTGAACGTCGAAGTAGGGACCGTGTAGACGATCTGCGTCCCACAACGTCGAAATTGCCGGGTCCTCCATGGCGGCCATCAGCTGGGGGGTTGAGAGATGCTCTCTCTCCAGCCCCTGTGGGGCTCTATGGTCACCGTGGGCAGCAGCCCTTAGCCCAGGGCTTCTGGCTGCTTCTGCAGCAGCTGGGGATCTATGCTGCAGGCACAGGGTCTGCAACCAGTTGTCAGCTCTGTGTATCTTGTGTTGTTTAGTGCAACTGTGTCTGGGAGGGGCCCTTTAAGGGAGCGGCTGGTGTTGAGTCCGCCCTGTGACCCTGTCTGCAGCTGTGCCTGGCATCCCTATTTCGATGTGTGCTACTTTGACGTGTAGACGTTCCCTCGCTGCGCCTATTTCGATGTTGGGCTGAGCAACGTCGAAGTTGAACATCGACGTTGCCGGCCCTGGAGGACGTGTAGACGTTATTCATCGAAATAGACTATTTCGATGTCGCAACATCGAAATAAGCTATTTCGATGTTGGCTGCACGTGTAGACGTAGCCTATGTAGTGTAAATCTATGTAATTATCATGTGCTATGTTCACACAACCAGACACCCCATTTAAGTCAACTTCTTTGTTAGGGTAATAAGATTTTGCCTCATGTGTTTCTGTGAGTAACAATGATTATGTAACAGCAACGAAGGGTCCTGTGGCACCTTACAGACTAACAGAAAAGTTTTGAGCATGAGCTTTCGTGAGCACAGACTCACTTCATCAGAAGTAAGTAGAACATATTTAATGTGCTTCTGTGCTCTGTCAAACTAAGTGTTACAGTCTGTGGAAGCAGAGAATGTATTTGGGATTGTCTTTATTTACACTACGGCTGCACTATAACTATTAAGTATCTATGGTAAAATATAATTGTATGTCATAATAATGGCCATGCTGAGTCAAAACATTGGTCAGTCTAGCCCAGTATGCTGTCTACCAACAGCAGCTGGTGCCAAATGCTTCAGAAGGGATGAACAGAAAAGGGGCAACTATCAAGTGATCCATCCCTGTTATCCAGTCCTAGCTTCCATCAATCAGAGGTTGAGGGGCATCCAGAGCCTAGGGGTTGTGTCTCTGGCCATCTTTGCTAATAGCCATTGATCGACCGATCCTTCATGAATGTATCCAGGGACACCAACAGACTAGGTGGGCCTCAGAGGAGTGGGGGGAGCTCTGCACTCCTAGAATAGGTGAAGCCTCAGGCAGAAGGGGCAGGGTTGGGGGCAACCAACCCTCAGTGCCTCCTGGAGCATTTCTGCACTCCCCAGCCCCACCACGTGAGGCAGCCCTCAGAGCCATCTGGAGCATGCAATGTGGCACTCTGGTGGTGTTTTAAAGGACCCCGGGTTTCAGCTACCACTGCTTCTGTGGTGGCATGGCAGTGGCCAGAGGCCTTGGGCCCTTTTGAATCTCCAGACTCCAGGGCAACTTCCTCCTTTGCCACCCCGCATTGGTAAGACTGAACATATCTAATTCTGTTTTAAATGCACTTATACTTTTGGTCTTCACAACATCCCTGGCAACGAATTCCATGGGTTGATGATGCATTGTGTAAAGAATTACTTCCTTAAGCTTGACTTAAACCTGCTGCCTATTAATTTCATTAGGTGACCCTTGATTATTCTGTTATGTGAAGGGGCAAATAATACTTCCTTATTCAATTTCTCTACACCATTTGTGATTTTATAGCTCTCTATCATACTGCACCTTAGTCATCTCTTTTCAAAGCTAAACAGCCCAAGGCTTTAAATCTCTCCTCACATGTAAACCTTTCCATAGTCTCTAATCATTTTTGTAGCCCTCCTCTGCATTTTTTTTCTAATTCTTCCTTGAGATAGGGGAACCATAACTGCATGCAATACCCAACATGCAGGTGTACCACGTATTTATACAGTGGTACCATGATCTGTTCTCTCTTATTATCTGTTCTTTCCTTAGCATTCCCAACAGAGTTAGCTTTTTAGACTACTGTTGCACATTGAGCAAATATTTTCAGAGAACTGTCGTCAATGATGTTGAGATCTCTTTCTTGAGTGGTGGTGCAATTTAGAGCCCATTATCTTGTATATTTAGTTGGAATTAAGTTGTCCAGTGTGCATTACTTTCCATCTATCATCACAGAATTTAATCTGCCATTTTGCTGCCTAGTCACACTGTTTTCTGAGATCCGTTGCTAACTTCTCACAGTCAGCTTTGGCCTCTGCACCCAGACATGTAAACAGCAAGCATTTAAATATTATATTATACACTATATGGATATATTAATATTACACATATTTAATGTCTATACTTATTTTGTACTCCAGGTGCCCCTGCTAAGATCTGCTGTTATTAATTCATTTAATACTAATCATTGAATAGCTTTTGCCTGGTGCTCTCAGAAAGTAGCAGATTGGTTATTGCCCCTCGCATATCTCACCTGAAGATCAGAAGCTCATTCTCAGACTCTTGTTATGTTAAATGGTGACCCTCAAAATAGGCCATTGATCTGAAGTTGAGTCTTCTATTTTTATTCAAGAAAGACAAGAAATAAGTGAGGGAGATAAATCATGTATTCTATTGTGAATTCAATCAGACACATATTCTAATAAGACAAAGAATTCTTGAAAAGATTATTCACAAAAATGACATTCCAGAAGGGTTATTTTTCTATAACTTGTCATGATCTTATATATGCTTTTACTGAAGAATATCAGTAGCTTTTCTGACAACATTTTCAGTAATATTTTCAATTAAACATTTTAAATCCACAAATCTTGTGGAAAAACAAAATTTTCAATACTTAAAAATCACTTGTTAAGCTAAAATGCTTAGTTTGAAAAATGTTGACCAACTTTATTTACAATAGTGGTGACTTTTATGGAAATTGAAGACCTCTTTGTGGCTATTTAGAGAGGTTTGCTATATGCTTTGAAAATTATTTACTTAAATGAATAACGTGTGACAGCCCACAGCAGGTTATAGTAGCTTAGTGGAGGGCACATACATGGGCAGTTGAATCTGTGCTTTTATGTTCCCCAGTGACTAAGGCCCAGCAAGGATCAGCCTGCAGCACCAGGTCAAACCAACACCTGAGGCTAATTAAGCACCTTCAGCCAATCAAGGCCTGTGATGCCCTTGAAAAAGGCTTCCCCTCAAATAAGAAGGGGAAAGAGGTAAGCGGGTGGACCAGGAAGGAGGAAAGGTCTGCAAAGGAGAGTGCTGCAAGAGAGAAGGATTGCTGGAGCTACGGGAAAGAGGTACCTGGGAAAGAGTCTGGGAAACTGGCCCAGGGACAAAGCTGTTGCCCTGTTGGCTGAGGGGACAGCCCCTCCAGCAGCAGCTGCCCAGGGTCCCTGGGCCAGAACCTGGATTGAGTGGGAAGGGACTGGGTTCCCCGCAGACTGCCCGCACGCCCCAGGACAGCTTGGAAGGAGCAGGAGGAGCCTCAGTACCCATGTGCCAACTTCCCTATTTATGCCTGTGCCTATGATGAGTATGGCTCAGTAGGCTGTGCCCCGCCATTGAGGCAGGACAGAAAGGAGCACAGTGAGCCTCTGAGGCATTACCTTAACCACCCCAAAGCGCAGGACCCATGAGGGATTGCTCAGGACTTTGTCACACATGACAAAACCAAATTACATGCAAACTACCTTAGGCACCTCCCACTGGGGTTGTAGAACTTTAATTGTTTGGGCTCTCAGAATATTAAATCCAACAATCTATTTTCTCATAATTCTTATACAAATATGCTTCAGGTTGCTACTACTTAGTTCTTTCCTCAGTGGGTGGAAGTTTTCCACTCACGTTGCAGTGCAAACATAAATGAGAAGATTTTGGACAAGCAAAGGAGGTGGTGAGATACAGTATTAATTTAATTTCATCTGGATATCTGTAGCCCAATTTCATTTTTCACATACAAAACATGTGGCATTGTTCACTTGTGCACCTCTGAGGACCGAAAAGAAATGTAGTGTCACAGCCCAGCACTGCTGTTCACACCAGATAGCAAATGTCTAACAAAGTTACTGTAGGCAAATCTGCCAGTGTGAATTGATTCTATCTACCATGCAGTGATTTGAGAGGATACAGCCTCTAGATCAGCTGCAGTAGTGAAACTGGTCTGATACTTGTTGTTCGATGGAGGATTTTGTTTTGCTAATAAAATGTATAATGTTACTAAGTCACATAGTAAATTGTTTCTCCTTGTCTCCCAAAACAATCCCAAACACTGATGTAGCAAATGCGAGAAAGCCAATGCAGACTGTCCAGTGCTTGCAGTTCTCACAAGATCACTTGTGGGACATCCCAGAGTGAGCACTCCAAGCATGACCATCGGGGTAGCATGTTCCATTGTATACCACAGCACACAGCTTTTGTAAGGGGGTTATGCTATTAGCCAACATATCGTGTTCATATTCATTATTGAATGTCTCAATAATATTGGGATCCCCAAATGAGAGAGATCAGTTAGCCATTTATATTATATTCATTTTAGCATTTATATCAACTCGTTGCCATAGTATTCCTACAGTTAGTACATGGAAATTTCAGTTAAACTCAACATCCTTTAAATTTCCTCTAAAATTTCACAGTATATTCCTTTGGCTTTGTACTTAAACTTTTTTCATTGAAATCCACTCACCTCCTGGGTGCAGCTCACTGTCCCATGTAGTGACACTTAGGCATCTTACAGAGAGAAAGAATAAGCTTCCTCTACAGCCTTAGTTAATGGGGTGCTGGCTTTTTGCTCAAGCTGTACTGACTCATGCACTAAACTCCAGGGCTACGTCTACACGTGAAGCCAACATCGAAATAGGCTATTTCGATGAATAACGTCTACACGTCCTCCAGGGCTGGCAACGTCGATGTTCAACTTCGACGTTGCGCGGCACCACATCGAAATAGGCGCTGTGAGGGAACGTCTACACGCCAAAGTAGCACACACCGAAATAAGGGTGCCAGGCACAGCTGCAGACAGGGTCACAGGGCGGACTCAACAGCAAGCCGCTCCCTTAAAGGGCCCCTCCCAGACACAGTTGCACTAAACAACACAAGATACACAGAGCCGACAACTGGTTGCAGACCCTGTGCCTGCAGCATGGATCCCCAGCTGCCGCAGCAGCAGCCAGAAGCCCTGGGCTAAGGGCTGCTGCCCACGGTGACCATAGAGCCCCGCAGGGGCTGGAGAGAGAGCATCTCTCAACCCCCCAGCTGATGGCCGCCATGGAGGACCCGGCAATTTCGACTTTGCGGGACTCGGATCGTCTACACGGTCCCTACTTCGACGTTGAACGTCGAAGTAGGGCGCTATTCCGATCCCCTCCTGAGGTTAGCGACTTCGACGTCTCGCCGCCTAACGTTGAAGTTAACTTTGAAATAGCGCCCGACGCATGTAGCCGCGACGGGCGCTATTTCGAAGTTAGTGCCGCTACTTCGAAGTAGCGTGCACGTGTAGACACGGCTCAGAGGTCCCAAGGTTTGGTTCCACCTGTCAGTGTTACAACAGCACACAACATTTTTGTTTACTGTCATACTTAACTTGTGACTCAAGCTAATCAGTAAATTAGTTCCCTATTGGCATGAGTAGCTGAATTATCATATAGGCCTGAAGTCTGAAGGTCTTGCGTTATTTTAATATTTAAACCTGGCCTAGATGCCTTGGGGTTCTTACACAAATTGTTGCTACACTAAGATAGATACTATGGTAGTGAGGTTAGCATAAGAATCTATATGGAATAGAGTAGAACTAAACTGAAATACTGGCCTTTCTGCTGACAAGGTTTGCAGAATCTTATCAGATAGTCCTACCCATAGTCTATGAATTGTGCAGTACTCTAGGTAGCATGCTACCACAATACATAGGGAAGGATAAGAGAGTTGCTCCCATCAGGGCTGCCTATCTGGACCTCAACTCTGAAGCATGAAGACTTGTCCTGCTCCGCCCACCAGGTCCTTCATGCAGGGTCAGGGTGCTTACCCTGATCACCCTGTTCAGTGCACAGAGCAAGGTATGGGGCAGGGGGTGTGCTCCCAACTGGAATGGGCTTGGGATGCCAGGGCTTGCCCAGTCCCCTGCCTGCCCAGCATCCCTGGTGGGGAGTGTGTTCAGGGGCTTATAATCCCCCATGGGACGCCACTCCATGGCAGTAACACTGGGCAAATGGAACAGGTCACACATTTCTACAGGGTTCCTGACCAGTGTGTCTATCCCTCCCTTCCCCAAGGTGAGCTGAAGTCTGTTCCAGCATTGGACTATTGGCCTTGGCAGCCCCACAGAAACTGAACAAATGCTGAACAGTCACAAAGGGGTTGACTGTTCAGCTAAGCATTGAAGAAAATAGATTAATTTACATATGAGGAGAGATTAAAAAGCCAGGGGTTGCTCAGTTTAGAAAAGAGACAACTGAGGGGTGGTATTACAGAGGTCTGTAAAATTGTGTGTAGATGGAGAAAATGTTACTTACTCCTTCACAGAACACAAGCACAGGGGTCACCCAAGGAAATGAATAGGCAGCAGTTTAAATCAAACATAAGGAAGTACTGTACCCAATGCACAGCCAGCCTGCTGAATGTATCACTAAGAGATGGTCAGGGACAAAACTCCATGCCGTGTGTGTCCCTAATACACTGACTGCCAGAAACTGGGAGTAGGTAAGTGGGAATGGATCATTCAAGAATTGCCTTGTGCTGCTCATTTCCTCTGAACCAGCTGGCGCTCTTCTTTGTTAGAAGATAGGATATTGGTCTGATCCAGTATGTCCATTCTTATAGTCTTCTGACTAATTCAGTTTGCCTCATTTTCATACAGTTCCTATCAAAACACGTAGTTACAGATTACGCTGATACTTTATAAACTTCCACTCACTTCTCACAGTTGAGTTCCCAATCACCATAAGCTTACAGGTACAATTACTACAACGATGTAAAGCCAAGGACAGAGCTCATTTCTCCCATGTCCTAGTACAAACCATGCCCCCCTAAAGGGAAGGTATTTTTTATCCTGGCTGACATGATATCCCTCCTTTTCCACAGGAGTAGACAGACAGGATCTCCTGCAAAAAGGATAAATAAAATGAATCACACACAACTCTACTGAGCTCAATTTATCTACTTCAAAAAGATAAAGAGCTCCGTCAACCTCACTGAAATTCAGTGTAATTACAGAATGCCATTGTTTACTGTGAGAGTAAATATAGGACAACCACAAATACCTATTTCTTGTTCAGGATATTGCAAAAGTCTTGAGAACTGAGGTGTCAAATCATGGAGCAAAGTTGCCATGAAAATAAGTGCAGCCCTCTGTTAGGAGCTGTAGGCAGCAACAAGGATCAATACCAGGATGTCCCTCCTAAAACTAAAGTCCACTATTTGTTTTAGCCCCATTAAAAATTCTGCAATCACTAACTACCACCCCTGTGTGCACCTAATAGGCAATAGGCAACCCATTCACAAGCACTGAGACTGCGTATAAAATAAGGAAAACTTTATTGGTTGAAAAGAAAACAAAAATCAACCTGGAAAAACACAGCACTGGTATTTGTATAAATGGTAAACACACCACTCTTCCATAGGCTATATCTAGGCTACATTGCTCTTCTTAAGGAAGTTCTTTAGGAAGATCTCGTCAATAAAAATCTTCTCCAAAAGAGTGCGCTCACCCACAAAAAAAGTATTGAAAGATTAATCCGCTCTTCCAACAGAGAGAGTCCACACAGCCCCCCACTCTTTTAAAAGAAAGGGTAAGGGATCAGAAACATCTGGCACCATGAGGACTGCTCTTTCAAAAAAAAAAAAAAAAAAAAAGGATCGCAGAGCATCTACACGCACTTCCCCCCCCCCACCCCCCAACAAAAGAAGCTTTTGAAAGGAGGTACTCTTCCTGACCCAAGAGCAGAAGAGGGCTTCCAGAAGACAAGCCGTGTTCTTTCAATTTCAGATCGAAAGCTCACATTTTGTGTATACCCACTCTGTGTGTTCTTTCAAAAAAGGGCTGGATTTTCTGAAAGAACTTGCTAGTGTAGGCTCAGCCATAGTAACTTTGGCACTTGTTGATTAATTCAGATTCCCGCTGTGAAACTTTTCAGAGTTAACCAAGGTGTACAGAGTGAATCACTATCACTGACTTGCTAGCAGCACATGTACTGCACTCTTCTTCTACAGGCTAGCAATTTAAACACCCCACTTGTTATTCTCTAGTCCCCAGTCCCTTGTCTTCTGGACAATGGACATTGATCCATCGCCTCCATTTACTGGCTTCACCAAAGTTTAGCGTTCTCCTTAGCACAAGGCACTTATAAATGTCTTCAGTAAACCAAATTAAAGTTTATTAAAGAAAGTGTGAACTGATGAGTCAAATAAAAGCAAGAGAAAGGACCGATCATACCAGGCAACAGCTCAAAGCAAAATATAAAAGTCCACCTACAGCCTAAACTTTTAACAAGTTATTCTGTCTAGTAAGCGACACCAATTGTCCCAAGTCGAAAGAGTTTGTATCTGCCTTTTACGGAATACTCATGCTGGCAAATTATTGTCTCCAGCTTGGGCACAGGGGCAAGGTGGGGGCAGAGTTCCATGACATGGAAGGGCCAGGGCTGGGGCAGAAGGGGCAGAGCCTAGGGCATTCAGCCCTCAACACTGACTAAAGTGCTGGGTTCTCCCCCCTCATAGCCATACACAGCAGTGCTGCCACAGCAATTCAAAGGGGCTGGTCCCAGGGGCAACTGCCCCCTTTGCTCTGCACCCACCCCCCAATTGGCAAGACTGGATTGCATCTTGTGTCTGTTCTTTTTCTACAGCCCCAGGCTTTTGTCTCTGATAATACTCAGACATTTCATGAGCAGCTCAGTCCCAATGACCTCCTATTCAGAGTTTTTCTTTCAGGTTCTTCGGTGTTTGCCAGTGCTAACACACTCGCATCTGGTCCAGGCCATAAATACTAGGCTGGGCCATGCCAAGTGATGACAGTTGCTCTTAGTGTTGATTGGGTCAGCGCTAATAACAGCCTGCCTCAGGTCACGTGCTGCACTTCAAAGCTGCGTCTACACGTGCACGCTATTTCGAAGTTAACTTCGACGTTAGGCGGTGAGACGTCGAAGTCACTAACCTCATGAGGAGATAGGAATAGCGCCCTACTTCGACGTTCAACGTCGAAGTAGGGACCGTGTAGATGATCCGCGTCCCGCAACGTCGAAATTGCCGGGTCCTCCATGGCGGCCATCAGCTGGGGGGTTGAGAGATGCTCTCTCTCCAGCCCCTGCGGGGCTCTATGGTCACCATGGGCAGCAGCCCTTAGCCCAGGGCTTCTGGCTGCTTCTGCGGCAGCTGGGGATCTATGCTGCAGGCACAGGGTCTGCAACCAGTTGTCAGCTCTGTGTATCTTGTGTTGTTTAGTGCAACTGTGTCTGGGAGGGGCCCTTTAAGGGAGCGGCTGGTGTTGAGTCCGCCCTGTGACCCTGTCTGCAGCTGTGCCTGGCATCCCTATTTCGATGTGTGCTACTTTGACGTGTAGACGTTCCCTCGCTGCGCCAATTTCGATGTTGGGCTGAGCAACGTCGAAGTTGAACATCGACGTTGCCGGCCCTGGAGGACGTGTAGACGTTATTCATCGAAATAGACTATTTCGATGTCGCAACATCGAAATAAGCTATTTCGATGTTGGCTGCACGTGTAGACGTAGCCCAACAGTTTTGAAACATAATGTTCTACATTTTACATGTCTCAGAGTATTTCCTGTTTAAACATCTTGCAGTAATCATGATGATCAGCTAGTTCTTTGCTTTCAATAGTGATCTCACACGATCCCTTTGGATGAAATATCTAGATGATGATTGATCATGGGGTAATATACCTGCCAGGGAATGACTAGGGCACACCAACCAGTGTGAACACCTAAAAGGCAACTGTCCTCTGTCATATCAATGTGCCTTTCCCATTCATTGAACCCCACTCACAGTTTTGTACCTATGTGCAGTGTAATCCCAGAATCCTGAGTCAAACAGTCTTACTGTCAAACTCTTGAGGAAAACTACCGGCTACCTATCCTGAGGCTGCACCACAATTTCAGCTTTATTTTGTGGCTGGGTAGGAGGAACTTCACTTGAGTTCTCTCTGTTCTGCTGCTGTCCTGTCTAGCTTTGGAGGACAGGAGTCTGAAGGATCAGCCTCATGGAGCTCTGACAGAGGATCTTGCACTTTGTCTCCAGAGTGGAGGTGGCACACATGAGAGCAGTGGTTCCCAAACTTTTTGGCATCACACCCCTGTCAGGGATTTTTTCATCCCTTGGGCATTATCGTCCCCGTGAGTCAGGGGAAACAAGCCTTCGGCCATCAAACATCAATGCAGGCAGATGAAAAATCTAAAGTATCAAAGGCTGCCATTTAGCAGCGCCCCCCAACGGGCACTCTGAGTCAGTTGGTTTCCCCGGTAACCTGAACTCATGAATTATTCATGATCAATGGTTCAAAATCATGGCCTCTCATTGGATAAACACCTGGGTTTCCAGAATTTTCTGAGGGTGAGAGGACCTAGTATTATAATCAGATCATGAATTATTCATAAGGACACTGTATATAAGCAGGAGCCACCCGCAGTTCGGGGGCCCTTGGGAGTTCAGCAAGGATCCGTGCCCCTGCATAGGGAGGTGTGGCTGCAAAAGCGGCGTCCACCAATCCCTTAGGCCGGCTCGCCAGAGCGAAGAGCCTGAGCTGAAATCACTAGCGGCGCCACTTAACATCACGGCGCCAAAGAGCTGAAATCACAGCGGCGTTCGCCACATTTCGGCGGCGCTCACCAGAGCTGATTAAATCATCACAGCGCCTGGCCTACCTGAGTGGCCTGACTGGCGCAGAAGCGGCGCCAGCGCACCAGCACCACACCAGCCCCAAGCATCGCATTGCATCAAGGAGCGGCAAGCGGGTCCCTCAGCCAAACCGCCAGGTGGCGAGCTGGCCCCCACTCCGGTTGGGGTACTGCGTACCTGGCGGCGTAACCAGGGGCCCGCCAATGCGTGACATCATCAACGCTCCCCAGCACCGACGCTTGCTACGCCTACAATGACATCTCATCTGGACGTGACTTCTTTTACTGGACTGACAACAAAACACGTAAACTTGATCATTAGGCCCGTGGCATAGCCCGGAGCCATACTACCAACTTTGACACTACATCTATATTTAAAGACATATACGTCACTTTGGGTACCAGGACCCCTAGGAGGGGGACAGGGGTCATTCCTCTGCCGTGCCCTCTTCTGGGCCAAGCCGAGGGCAGTGCCCGGGGACCTGACTTTAGGGCTGGGTCCGAAAACCCACATCTAAAAGAGAAAAATAACCTAACTTGGTACACTTAATTAATAATTTATCTTTATTTCCTTACAATAGTTATTGTAGTAGTTAATATGTAAGTGTTTTAAGTTTAGACCTGGTATTACATAATAGGATTGTTGTGGTGAAGGCTTTGCCTCCCATCATCCAAACTTACCTTTCAATTTGTCTTTGCCCTTTTCTATCCTTCAAGCTTCAAGCACAGGCTGTGGGGCAATAGTATCCCAGTCTGTAGGTTGGCCTTGAGAGCAAAGCCGGTGGGGGCTCCAAGGTTTTTCTGTTTAGGCCGGAGTAGCGACCCGGTCGGGGATAGTGGGAAGGGAGTAGCGTCCCTGCCTCATCCCGAAGAAGCATATAGATAAATATTCGCGGGTAAGGACGAGCAACCCTTGCCTGCACCTCTACGGAGGTTTAAATACCTCTACCTTTTTCCTCAGATCTTACTTAGCTATAATTAACTATTTTGCCTTCCGGCTTAATAAAGATCATAATGCAGGTCATCACCATGGAACGGTTAATAATAGTAAGTCTTTAAGGCTTTTAGTTGACATAGGATTGGTTTTATTTATTAGTTGTTGTTCTTTGTTATATCCCTAAATAAACCATTACTCTGCTTTACCTTTTAATCAGTGCCCACTCAGTCTTCGTTCTCTGCGCCGGCCACTGCCTGCCAGTGGGGGTTAAGAGCGATCTAGGTGGAGGTCACGTGCACTACCCCTGTTTCTCTCACTGGTGGGGGGTGGGGTGGGTCTGCAACACACTGCCTTCTTGAGGGCGGGTCTCCAAGGATCCGGACAAATACCGCGGGGAGCCTTGTTATCCGGTTGCACTGACCGGGCGGCCCAGAGCGGGTCGTGAGAGGGTACCAATTCCCCACAACAGCCCCCCACCTTTTGATTTTTTGAGAAACCCTCAAGCCCCCCAATCTCTTTTTATACCACAGGCGGCCACCCACCCCAGCCTTCTGTGAACCGCCTGCCAAGTCCCTCCCTTCCCTGAAAGCCAGGCTCCCCCAGCCCCTCATCTAACCCCATCCTGCCCCCAGCTCACACTAACTCACCTTTGCAGGAGCCAGATAGCCACGTAGGCCTTCACCGGCTGCCTGTTTTTTACAGCAGCTGTGCTGAGTCACCCGCATGAAATGGCAGAGGCTGAGAGCCAGAAGCAAGGACCAGCTTTTTCTGTGGGTGCGGGGAGTAACTTCGGGGTAGCCGGATTGCCTCGTGCCCCACTCCCCAGAATTTCTTCATGCCCCCAATTTGGGAAACCATGCATTAGAGCATTCAGCTCCCAAAGCATTTGGCCCTAGCTGTCAATCTAGGCCCCACTCCATTCAAGAAAAACCAGAGAATCTGCTATTTGCTTTGTTTTAACCCTGTGGTGCCAATATGAACAATACTAATTACATTTTTCTGTCATTTTCGATCTTACTTTTATTCATTAAATGGGGCTTCCTTTTCAGAATCAAAGTTGTGACAATGTAAGTGACAGATATGCATACAAAACCTGTGTGTTTTCATTCAGATTCTGGTTAATAGCTGGGGGACGGGGAGAGAGTCAGTATGATATGGGTGAATTAATTCTTGCCTCTTAGCTATTCCAGCTTTCTACAAAGAACGAAAAAAGAGTGACATCCTTGCAAAGATATTTAACTCTCACAAAAGAATCCAAATTAAAAAAAAAATTAAATTCAGTTCTGTTTTACTAACTATATTACAAAATTTGAAACTCTCCTCCTTTTAAGAGACTTAGTTTATGGCTGGGTCTACACATGCCCCTTCCTTTCAAAAGGGGCATGTTAATGAGTGGGTTTGAAAGATGCTAATGAGGCGCTGCAATGAAAAAGGACCCCCCCAGTTTTTGAAAGCCCTTCTTCCTATCTGGTGATTGGAAACTGGTGGGGTCCTTTCGGAAGGTCCCGTCTCCACGGGCGGTGTGCGATTTGAAAAGCCGCACTTTCAAATTGCTGCAGCTTCCATTATGCTAATGAGGTGTTGCATATTCATTGCAGTGCCTCATTAGCATCTTTCGAACTCACTTATTAACATGCCCCTTTCGAAAGTAAGGGGCTCGTGTAGACACAGGGTAAGTGAATTAGCTAATTGGTGGGGGCAGGAGGAAAAGAAATTTCAGTGACAAGATGGAAAATGAGATTTCCTAGTATACATAGCGCCCGCTTATACCATCATTTTGAGCGGTTCTGGTGACTGCTCACGCCACATCTATACTACTCACTGCAGCTGACACAAGTCTTATCAACTGACCACTGCTGCACAAGGTTGCCTTATTGGGTCATTACTTCATGTAGTCTCCAGGGGCTCATCTACACTAGCCCTCTCCTTCGAAGGGAGCATGTAAACAAGCCCAATCAGAGAATAGCAATGAGGTGCTGTGCTGCATAGGCAGCATCTCATTAGCATAATTCTCGCCTTGTGAACTTTGAAGTTGCTAACTTCAAAGTGCCGGCAAGCGGTGTAGCCGCAGGCACTTCCAAGTACCCACACAACTTCAAAGTGCCCTTACTCCCCAAGCATTTTGGGAGTGAGGGAAACTTTGAAGTAGCATGGGTACTTCGAAGTGCCTGCGGCTAGACAACTTGCTGGTGCTTTGAAGTTTCCAACTTCGAAGTTCACAAGGCAATAATTATGCTAATGAGGTGCTGCATATACATCACAGCACCTCATCGCTGGTCACCACTCAGGCTCATTTACATGCCCCCTTCGAAGGAGGAGGGTTGTGTAGACAAGACCCAGGAGTATTTGTGTCAATGACAGTGAGGTGCATCATGGGTAAATATCCCAATTTACCATATGTCATTGTCTAGAGCAATTTTTTTCTGGGAAATTTTTGCAACATATTGTGGGATTGAAATGACTGTCCCAGGGACCTCTTGAAGCAACTGTCTCCATCCCAACAATGCCATCAATAGCCCATTTTAAAAAATCTTGTAAATCTGTGTGATGCTTTTCAGCATCTCCATCTCTGACAGAAGCATGGAGCTCACAGAGCTCTGCACTATTCTCAAGAACCTGACACATTGAGGACACATGATTCTCCAGTATTTGCAAATTCTCAGGAAGTACCACAACAGGGTACATGACAATAGGAAAGTTTGCTGTGGGGCATAATGGTTAAAAAAAAAAACAAAAAACCACACATTCAGTGTTGTTGGTGGCATTCACCGACCCATTGCAAAAGGTGGAGTTTCTCAGCCAAACAAACAAGCGCTGGTGGTTGGGATCATCTCAGCAATCTAGGTCAGGGGCAATAAGCAGCAGCTGTGGAACCTTCACATTGCTGGGTCTGTGTCCACAGGCCTGCCGAGGGGAGGCGGGGCTGCAAAGGGGCAGTTGCCCTCGGGCCTGGAGCTTCAGAGGGATCTGCAGCTCCAGCTGCTGCGGCTTGCAAAGTAGCAGTGGTGGTGGCCAGAGCTCTAGGCCCCTTTCAAGTGGCACAGCAGCACTGCTCTACTTCTGTGCACAGCTGGGAGGGAGTATGTGGGGGCCCAGTGCCATGGTCCAGGCCAGGGGTGGCCAACCCATGGCTCTCATGCCACATGCCTCTCTCTGGTCAATGAAATACAGCTCTTGCTTGGAGCAGCATGCCTGGCCTGCTCTCTGCCACTCTGTGCATGCACCCCAGCATGTGCTGGGAGAAGAATCTGGCTGTGGCAGTAGCTCCTATGAGACCCAGGCTTTAAGGTAGAGGTGGGGGCAGGGGGGTTTGGAGGTTCCTTGTTCTGGTGGAGGGGTGGGGGATTTGGTTAGAGCAAGGCGGGCTGGGAGTGCCTGGCTCTGGGGGAGGGGGAGGGCATTGAGCCACACATTATATATTTATTTTTTAATCTATCTATCTATAATATATAATACATAGCTCTATGCACTCTACCCACAGCTATTTTGGCTTAGTCTGTAACTGGCTGGTCACTCCTGGGTCCTAACAATGCCGAGAGCTGACTGCCCTAGGCTCCACCCCTTTTTCTCTTGTCCAACCTTCTCACCTTACCCCAGGGCTTGTGATGGCTGTCAGCCCCTCTGCATGTCCCAAGTGCATGCCAACCTTCAGGCAAGAGAATCAGAATGAAAGCTGCAATGACATTAACGAAAGAAATGGCAGTCGAGCAGTGGCAGCTTGCCACGCTGGATGGCTAATGGTGAGTGGAAAATCATTCTGGAGTTGGGAAATCCACAGCGGATCTGTTGTCTTCAAGTGCATTAATCATCTCCTGCAGTGTAGGACTGTGACTCTCAGCAATGTGCCGCCAATAGTAAATGGATTTGAAACAGTGAGGTTTGGGGTGGTGGGGCTGAACACAGCATGCACATCCCTGTTTTGGCACTGGACCACCTTGCCACAGACAACATCAACAAAAAAAACAACTTTTGTTGTGGTTGCTTTTCTACATTGTTAGAGCTTGGGAATGGGGTTCTGCAAAATTCTTTCAAGTTTAAAAGTGTTCTGTGGCCAAACAAAATTGGGAAACACGGACGCAGCCCAGAGCGATAGGCTAGAACTCTTGACCTAAGCATCTTACGTAAAGAAATATAGCACAATGGGTAACATTTCAATAAAGGAACTCTCTGGAGAGTGTTGATAAGAAGAAGGCGTTTGGAAGGATTGCCTGAGTTTGGAAAAGAGCACATGTGATGGGCTGATAATTCCAGGAATAAGGGCTGCACTACCCCTGTGGGAAATCAGTATAAGTTACGCAACTTCAACTACATAAATAATGTAGCAGAAGTCAGTGTACTTAGATTTACATACTACGGTGTCTTCACTGCAGTATGTCAATTTGAAACACTCTCCCACTGCCTCCCCTTGTACTTCTCATCAGTGGCACTAAACTATTTTGGGGGTGGGCATGGTACCCACCCGTTCTACTTATTGAGATTAGGTTGCCAACTCTCCTGGACTGGCTAAACCAGATTACATTACTTCAAATGGTGTCCAGTGCGCCAGTCTGTAAGACTTGGCAACCCACCCTGCCCCAAGCTGGGCCCACAACTGGGGCAGCTGCAGAGCCCTGGCAAGTGGCAGAACCCAAGAGTACCCAAGTCGAGGGGGAAGTTGGTTGACTTATCACAGCTATAAATGCAATAAATCAACCTCCACTGGATCATTGCTGTTCTGTTAATCCAGCCCATAGTGAAGACATGCCCAAAGGGGTGATTTTTTCAGACAGCATAAATCTGGAACTGGGGAGAAATGAAGTAAGGAGGAAGAGAAGGTGATTGAGAGAAGCACCCAAGGTGGACATGGTGTTTCAGGAAATGAGAACAGGGTGGTAGAAGGGACAGCATTACCAAACGAGGAGCTTGAGTCTGTAAAGTTGTTAGAGACAGGAAGCCAATGGAGGTATTCAAACTGCTGTTATTTGATAGACAGACAGATGAATACAATATGTAAAACACCAAAGAAGTTGTTTAAAGACCTGTTTCTTACTTCTGAATACTGCAACAGACAAAACATTTTTGTATATGTGTGTGCAGTTTTCAGCTCTGTACAGTCAGCCTATACTATGAAAAGGAACCTGCAGTCTGCACTCCAACTACAGTATCATGGTTGGTAGAAAATTGTCTCTTGTATATAATACTTACTATTGACGGCCACAGTATTTGTTTATTGACTGGTCTGCCACTTTTTCACTGTATTCCTATGACAGCCATTATCTCATGGGTACAGGTATTGCGACTGGGCATGGGTATTTTTGAATAGTGTAATTTCCTGCTGATTACCGTATTGTGTCACATGAATACTGTACTTCATCATGCTATACAATATCCTTGCAAGTGTGCATTGCTGCTGCCTTGCCCAGGGCTCCTGTGGATAAGGAAATGAAATATTAAATTGAAGGAAGACTGCTGTTTAAACACAACTATTTGCTTACTGCACTGCACTTACAAATGATCAGTGCATAAAAGATGGGGGAAAACTGGAAAAAAAAAGATGAAATTACACAATTTATCTTCATAAAGACATTTTAAAAATCATCAAAAAACAAACAGTAAGTCATACAGGGCTCCTGTTGGTAAGGCTGACTATGCTTTGGAAGCAACCAGAGAAATAGCTATTTATTTATAATGTAATTAATACAACCCTGCATGACTAGGGGTTATTTGTGTCTGATTACAAGGTTATTTGAAGTTTCATGTTATTAAATAAGTGTTTCTTGTTGTTCCCCCCTGCATTCCAAACAACATTGTAAAACCACTCATCCGTAACACATAGTAGCCCAGTCTGAAAAGAGCCCGGAATATACTGTACACCTACATCATACCTATCCTACACCTATGTACAGTAAAGGTAAATCAGTGGTCTCTCAGATAATTGTTGTGCGAGTCCTCTCCAAACAACAGACTCTTCTCTGGATATTCCCTTATGCGACTTACTTCAGATATGTGCCTGGATAACATTTGTCCCACTGTATTTAACTTGGGAGTGGGGGAAGCATGGAGGAACACATGGATATGAAACCCATTCATTGTTTTTCTCTAGCTATCACCTGGAAGAGTTAAACACAGTTAAATGCACAGTAATTTTCCTGAAGCCTTGATGTGCTACTGCATGAAGGTTGTACCCTTTAAACTACAGAATAATTACCTGAGTAATGATTCACTTACTGCAGTGACAGTGCTGCATAATAACAATGTCCTGTGTTCCTCTCGTCCTAGGATGCCGTAGGTCTAGCCTGGTGACTTCAGTGGAACTACTGTAGAGTTATACCAAAAATAACACCATCTGGACTACCCTGCTGTCAAAAAAGTCACCTTTTTGGACTCTTTAACATTGGAGGACAGTAAAGGTGATGATGAGCTGCTACCTGCGCTATGTGCATCAGCTGCTGTGAATGTGTAGGGTTGAGTCTCAGAGATTAAAATTATTGAAGGTCACAGACAAAGCTGCTAAAACTTTCAGAGATAATCAGACAGGCAATGCACTAAAGATTAAAAACGATCTATAGTGTCTAGGGTTCACTGTCACCCTTTCTAACTCACACAGCTGTTTGAAATGCAGTTGTGTGAGTATCTTATTTCCTGCTGAATTGCCCAAAAAACTTACATAAGAACATAAGAATGGCCATACTGGGTCAGACCAAAGGTCCATCCAGCCCAGCATCCCATCTGCCGACGGTGGCCAATGCCAGGTGCCCCAGAGAAGGAGAACAGAAGACAATGATCAAGTGATTTATCACCTGCCATCCATCTCCTGCCCTTGTTCTGAAGGCTAGGGCACCATACTTTATCCCTGGCTAATAGCCATTTATGGACCTAACCTGCAAAAATTTATCAAGCTCTTTTTTAAACCCTAATAGAGTCCTGGCCTTCACAGCCTCCTCGGGCAAGGAGTTCCACAGGTTGACTGTGCACTGTGTGAAGAAAAATTTCCTTTTATTAGTTTTGAACCTACTACCCATCAATTTCATTTGGTGTCCCCTAGTTCTTGTATTATGGGAAAAGGTAAATAATTTTTCTATATTCACTTTCTCCACACCATCCAGCCCAGCATCCCATCTGCCGACGGTGGCCAATGCCAGGTGCCCCAGAGAAGGAGAACAGAAGACAATGATCAAGTGATTTATCACCTGCCATCCATCTCCTGCCCTTGTTCTGAAGGCTAGGGCACCATACTTTATCCCTGGCTAATAGCCATTTATGGACCTAACCTGCAAAAATTTATCAAGCTCTTTTTTAAACCCTAATAGAGTCCTGGCCTTCACAGCCTCCTCGGGCAAGGAGTTCCACAGGTTGACTGTGCACTGTGTGAAGAAAAATTTCCTTTTATTAGTTTTGAACCTACTACCCATCAATTTCATTTGGTGTCCCCTAGTTCTTGTATTATGGGAAAAGGTAAATAATTTTTCTATATTCACTTTCTCCACACCATTCATGATTTTATATACCTCTATCATATCGCCCCTCAATCGCCTCTTTTCCAAACTGAAGAGTCCCAGTCTCTCTAGCCTCTCCCCATATGGGACCCGTTCCAAGCCCCTAATCATCTTAGTCACCCTTTTCTGAACCTTTTCTAATGCCAATATATCTTTTTTGAGGTGAGGAGACCACATCTGCACGCAGTACTCAAGATGTGGGCGTACCATAGTTTTATATAGGGGAAGTATGATATCTTTTGTCTTATTATCTATCCCTTTTTTAATAATTCCTAACATCCTATTTGCCTTACCAACTGCTGCTGCACACTGCGTGGATGTCTTCAGAGAACTATCCACTATAACTCCAAGATCCCTTTCCTGATCTGTCGTAGCTAAATTTGACCCCATCATGTAGTACGTGTAATTTGGGTTATTTTTTCCAACATGCATTACCTTACACTTACCCACATTAAATTTCATTTGCCATTTTGCTGCCCAATCACTCCGTTTGCTGAGATCTTTTTGTAGTTCTTCACAATCTGTTTTGGTTTTGACTGTCCTGAACAACTTGGTGTCATCTGCAAACTTTGCCACCTCACTGCTTACCTCATTTTCTAGATCATTGATGAACAAGTTGAACAGGATCGGTCCCAGGACTGACCCCTGGGGAACACCACTAGTTACCCTCCTCCATTGTGAAAATTTACCGTTTATTCCCACCCTTTGTTTTCTGTCTTTTAACCAATTCCCGATCCATGAAAGGATCTTTCCTCCTATCCCATGACCACCTAATTTACATAAAAGCCTTTGGTGTGGGACCGTGTCAAAGGCTTTCTGGAAATCTAGGTATATTATGTCCACTGGGTGCCCCTTGTCTGCATGTTTATTAACCCCTTCAAAGAATTCTAATAGATTGGTTAGACACGACTTCCCTCTGCAGAAACCATGCTGACTTTTGCCCAACAATTCGTGCTCTTCTACGTGCCTTGCAATTTTATTCTTTACTAGTGTTTCTACTAATTTGCCTGGTACTGATGTTAAACTTATCGGTCTATAATTGCCAGGGTCTCCTCTAGAGCCTTTTTTAAATATTGGCGTTATATTGGCCGTCTTCCAGTCATTTGGTACCAAAGTGGATTTAAAGGATAGGTTACAAACCACTGTTAATAACTCCGCAATTTCACATTTGAGTTCTTTCAGAACCCTTGGGTGAATACCGTCTGGTCCTGGAGACTTGTTACTATTCAGCTTATGAATTAACTCCAAAACCTCCTCTAATGTCACTTCAATCTGAGTGAGTTCCTCAGATTTGTCACCTAAAAAGGCTGGCTCAGATTTAGGAACCTCTGTAACATCCTCAGCCGTGAAGACTGAAGCAAAGAAATCATTTAATCGCTCCGCAATGGCACTGTCTTCCTTGATCGCTCCTTTTATATCTTCATCATCCAAGGGCCCCACTGCTTTTTTAGCGGGCTTCCTGTTTCTAATGTATTTAAAAAACATTTTACTATCGTTTTTTGAATTTTTGGCTAGCTGTTCCTCAAAATCTTTTTTGGCTTTTCTTACTACATTATGACACTTAATTTGGGAGTGTTTATGTTCCTTTCTATTTTCCTCACTAGGATTTGACTTCCACTTTTTAAAAGCTGCCCTTTTCTCTCTCATTGCCTTTTTAACATGGCTGTTTAGCCATGGTGGTTCTTTGTTAGGTCTCTTACTGTGTTTTTTTATTTGGGGTATACATTTAAGTTGGGCCTCTAGTATGGTGTCTTTAAACAGTTTCCATGCCGCTTCCAGGGCTTTTAGTTTAGTTACTCTACCTTTTAGTTTCTGTTTAACTAGCTTCCTCATTTTAGTGTAATTCCCCTTTTTGAAATTAAATGCCAGAGTGTTTGAGTGTGTTCCACATCAGAAACTACTGACCTACACGTAATGTTATTTCCTAGAGAACCCTGTCCCCCAACACACACACACTAGGATCTAGTGCTTCCAGAAATGACAGGAAGAAGTACAAGAGAATGTTCTGAGAACGCTTAATGGGTACAAGTGTCAAACGCCTGACCTTTTCACTGATCAAATTAAGATTGTGAAAAGATGCTGGAGATGTGCACAAAAAGTCTGATTGTAACTCTTTGCTATTTTAAGTTCAAGGTGGGGAAAATATTAGTGCTTTGGCATAAGCAGTTTCATACAGTTCACTCAGAGACAGAGGCAGGTTTTTTGGCAGGGGTTGACTGATTGTTTTGGCAATGGAAATATCTGCTCTTGGCTTCCAGGAAAAGAAAATGGTGAACTACACATCATGTTAAAAACAAAAGCAAGGATCAAAGAAGAGAATCAGCTTGCCATAGGTGTCCACTATCATATTTCCCTGAGGACACTCCACCCCGCTGAGACCTCCACACCCATGTTGAGCCTTCCCCCCCAGGGCCTGGGCTTGGCTGTGCCCCTTCCTCTCCCCACTCTGCCCCCCTGTCCCAGAGGGCCAACCGCACTCTAACACTTTTTGCCCATGACCCATCCCCTCCCTGCACTCGCTGCTCTCTACCCTCCTATGAGTGACCCAGCAGCTGTGGCTGAAGGGTGCTGAGGTTTTGTTTTGTTTTCTGTGAGTGCCCTAGCCCTGAAGTATTCATGGAGCCAATATCTATGCAGTCTGCACTGATATTTGGTCTGGACAGCAATGATACCTGTTCTGTCACCAGATACCATGATGACAATCGACAAGGTGCACATGGAACCAATGTCTGTGAGACGTTTCATCAGCTCCTTAAATTTTTTCCACTTTCTCCAAATACTCTAATTACTGAGTGCTGCCTATTAGATCCAAGCAATGGAGAGGTAATACACAGAAAGAGAGAAAAAAAGGGTCTCATAAAAGTCAAAAAGATAAAGTAAAACCACCTGAAATGAAAAAATAAAAAGCCTATTTAGTTACAATGCATCACAGAGGAGGGAGATTAAAAGTGTAAAAAATTCCCAATTTTCTCTGTAAGAAGAAATAGGAAAATAAGTTGTTGCCAGACCTCTTTCGTCCATGGTACTCATGATGGGAACTGAAGTGAGTGTAGTTAAAAGCTGACGATTACAGTCACAGGTGTGGCTGCTGAGAGACTAGCTCTGAAAGAGGTATTTCATTGGAGGTGTAAGGAATAATGAGTATCTGAGGCATCCATCAATGGGGCATTAGATCTCTGAGCGCCTGGGCACACGAACCCTGAGGCCAATGCAGGACCGTGGTCTTTGGATGAACTTCTTATGTGCCCAACCTTTCTCCTGGAGAAATAAATGACCCAGAGAGGACTCTTCTGCTTCCATAGCTTCATCCAAACCTTGACCAAAATGACCTGGTTGTTCACAATGCGACAGCTTGTAAATGCAAATGGAAAATGAAACTCAACACCACAGTCCAGAATTCTGTGGAGTACAGTACCACAAGTGTGACCTCTTACCACTTGCCATGGCTGTTTCCTCCTCCAGACTCTTGTGGAGAAAGTAAGTGAGTCAGTCAATGGCATCCTTGGGCAAGACACACTTTTTTTTCAACTGCCCTTAAGACTAGCACAGGGGTACGAGGGTCTGCCTGAGCTTCTTCATCTTCTGATCCAAAAGATGAGTTCCAGGACATAGCAAGCTGATGGGCCACATACCTTTTGCTTTCGACCCCTACAAGCTTCCTGGTTTGGTTTTAACATGGAGACACCTTACGTAAAAAGTGGGAAAGGTAGTGCCTTAGTTTCTGCCATAGTGGAAAGATATTTGTCCTCCAAAAAGTCATCTCTGCCAAACAGCGGCCTTCAGCCACCCCTGATCTTCACTCAAGCAGCTGGGAAAGTCCACATGAGAGCCGTGTCTACACGTGCACGCTACTTCGAAGTAGCGGCACTAACTTCGAAATAGCGCCCGTCACGGCTACACATGTTGGGTGCTATTTCGATGTTAACATTGACGTTAGGCGGTGAGACGTTGAAGCCGCTAACCACATGAGGGGATGGGAATAGCACCCTACTTTGACGTTCAACGTCGAAGTAGGGACCGTGTAGACGATCCGCGTCCCGCAACATCGAAATAGCGGGGTCCGCCATGGTGGCCATCAGCTGAGGGGTTGAGAGACGCTCTCTCTCCAGCCCCTGCGGGGCTCTATGGTCACCGTGGGCAGCAGCCCTTAGCCCAGGGCTTCTGGCTGCTGCTGCTGCAGCTGGGGATCCATGCTGCAGGCACAGGGTCTGCAACCAGTTGTCAGCTCTGTGTATCTTGTGTTGTTTAGTGCAACTGTGTCTGGGAGGGGCCCTTTAAGGGAGCGGCTTGCTGTTGAGTCCGCCCTGTGACCCTGTCTGCAGCTATGCCTGGCACCCTTATTTCGATGTGTGCTACTTTGGTGTGTAGACGTTCCCTCGCAGTGCCTATTTCGATGTGGTGCTGCGCAACGTCGATGTTGAATGTCGATGTTGCCAGCCCTGGAGGACGTGTAGACGTTACTCATCGAAATAGCCTATTTCGATGTCGCTACATCAAAATAAGCTATTTGATGTAGGCTTCACGTGTAGACGTAGCTGAGGTGAGTCAGAAGCATTGTACATGTACTAAAATGCATTGCTATAGGCAGTGCCAGAACCCTGGGTGTCAGAGATGTGGTATGTGTTGAGACCACAGCTCCCTGTGGCTGGAGTGCTGCCTCACAGAGGGCTAAAATCAACCTTGTGGCAAAAAGCACATCTAGTCCATCAAAAGTTCCTGTGCCTTCTGATACAGGACAAGATAAATGCTCAAAGCTGGTGCAGTGGGTGTCAGAGGTCACCTAGGATGGATCAAATTGATAATTACTTACTAATGTATAAAATCACCATCTTGCTGTCCTCTCCAAGGACACAAATACATGGATAAGGAAATCTACTGGTGTAATTTCTCAGCAGAGGAGTGCAGGTGCTTTAACTGAGGTATGTTAGGAAGTTGCTTGACTCAATCTCTGAGTGCCTACTGCCACAGCCACTTGTCTGGTGACTTTGCATCTTATTATGATGCCATATCATTGATTTTCAAGTACCAAAGCAATTGATGGAGCGCCCTATTTTACTGTCTAAATCATGCTGTTTGGATTGAGAAGCAAGGTCTTTATTGACATGAATGATGCTGTCACTGAGCACCAGTGACGAGCATCTCATATCAGAACTTCCATCATGCTGGCTGGTCCATCATTATGGTGGCTCAGTTACTGGAGTCTCTTTGGAGCATGCCTAGGAGGGCGTGGGGGGTGGGGGTTATATACATAACCCTGTTCCAAACAGGACTGACCGTGACATCACCAGAGGCTCCATTAGGAAGTAAGACTATTAAATGAAGGCTTGG
This sequence comes from Carettochelys insculpta, assembly GCF_033958435.1. NCBI lineage: Eukaryota > Metazoa > Chordata > Testudines > Carettochelyidae > Carettochelys > Carettochelys insculpta. The sequence continues at coordinate 98,656,484 of NC_134139.1, forward strand.
GAGTATGAAAAGAACAAGTTCACTTTCAGGAAGTAGACACTGGACTCCAGACTTAGAGGACTCCTTCCTGAAGGGCTCAGTGCTTGGTAGCACCTAGTGGATCTTAGACTGTCTTGAGACACACGGAATTGTTTCTGTAGTGTTGCGTTAGCCTCACCAGTGGAACTGAAATAAAGCTCTGGTTAGGACCTACAATGGTAATATACATGAAAGTTTACTACAATAGCACTGGAACCGCAATCACCTTGTCAGGGTTGTCATACTGGGAATATAATACATACAGGGCTTGTCCACACTTATCCCCAACTTCAAAGAGGGCATGGGAACTAGGGTCACAGGAGATTACTAATGAAGTGCTGCAGTGAATGTGCAGCACTTCATTAGGCTAACTTTCCCCTGCGGCAACTTCGAAGCTTTGAACTTTGAAGTGCTGGCATGCATGCAGCCACGGGCACTTCAAAGTCCCTTTTCTCGTCAAAATTTTGAAGCTTCAGAGTTGCCGTGGGGGAAAATTAGCCCAATGAAGTGCTGCATATTCACCGTGGCACTTCATTAGTAATGTCCCCTGGCCCTGATTACCATGTCCCCTTTGAAACTGGGGGTAAGTGTAGACCCAGCCAAAGTGAGACAAAAAAGCCAGAAATGGGGGCAAAAGGGCAAAGAAATCAATTTTCAAATTAAGAAGAAATGTTGGGGATGGATTTAAAGAATTAATGTAATTACTACATGAAAAAGATGATAAAATACCTTGAAATAAATCAGGACTCAGATAAATTTAAAAAAAAGTATGTAGGGACTTCAATTTTTCTTTAAGCACACAATCTTTTAAATAAAACTGTTGAGCCTGGTTTCTTCTTTTTCCAGTGGGAACTAATTGGAGAGCAAGCACATGTTTTTGACTGCTCATGTGCTTTCTACTTGTAGTTTGTGCCACCTTTTTACGTGGTTGCTGTTTAAGTCTACTGGCCTTTGTTGGAAAATGTTAATATAACAATAGTTTGACCCTGCTGCTTTTATAATCACAAATGATATTCTAGGCAACGCAGTTTAATTATTATTTTAAGATGGTTTTGAATGTATGTGTGAGTTCTGTTTGACATTAAACATCATTCCTGTTTCAGTGGGCTTTGACTCATGTTATGTACAGTTCAGAGGAAATGCTCTTCTTCATGACATGTAGTGGAAACTCAGGTAGCAACATTCTTATTTGTATCGTGATAGGCTAAGAGATCTCAATAAGAATCAAGCACATGTAATAAAAATAACAGGACCTGCCTCAAAGAGTTCATAATCCAACTGCATGAGAAGAGACAAGTCGATGAAACAAACTAATGAGGTAGGGAGGAAGGATGGATAAGGTACCAGTTATTGTGTTCAGTGATGGCTCATTGTTTACCGTGTTTATTCTATGTCTGGTTCTAACTGGCTTTATTACAACAAGGGTTCCAATATCAATGAAGTTCAGCCTGTAAAGTCACAGTGCCCCCAAAACCATGAAACAACTATATTTAATTCAAGTAACAGCCACAGCACACTAGCTTCTGAGTCAGCCACTTAACTAGCCTTTCTGCAACGACAGTTGAACAGTTATTGCTACCTTGGTTTCAAGTGCTTTTTGGGCAGATTCAATGACATTTGTTTGTTATTTACCTCCCTCTACCTGAAATTGTTTCTATGTCAGCTTCATTTCAGGTAGGGAAAATCCCTTATAATCCTGACTAAAAGTGCCTTTTTTCAATCTGTCTAAAAACAAGTCAGTGGAAATAGTGGAAAGGAAAATCACTCACCAGACCTTTGGAAACTAAGCAATGTAATTAAAATTAATATTATCTATGTAGACATATTGTTGGCAGGCATACAATTTTGTCTGATAAATCTAACTTATTCTACCCTCATACAAATGAAGAAGTGTAACATGTCCCCAAGAACTTAATGATGTGTACTTTGTGTGCTGTTAGTCTTTTTCCTTCAGGTGATGCTGAGTGGCTTTAGTAATAAACGATTACACTGACTAAGATTTTTACATTTCAATTAAGAGCTCTGATTAACTAATGTGTTATCTTCATATTAATGGACTGGCCTTTTGTGACAAGCTGAAGACATAATGGCTTCCGCCATTACTTATATGATAATAGATGTCAGCACTCTAATATTAATATTTCTCACATCACATCAATGCTGCAGAAAATCACCTACTAAATAAGGAATGATTAGAAACGGGTCTCTGGGGGAAGGCCTTTTGGAAAAGAAAATACTCATTATAGTATAAAGGAAAAGAGGGAGGAAACAGCTGGCAGGCCTCCAGTTTCTGTACCCGTCTGGTGAATTTCCTACTTGCAGCCTCTGTTTCTCTATAAACTTGCCTAATTAATGGAGAGGGGTTCACCTAGACCAGTAATGGATTCAGTCACTCTCTGAATGTAAGTTTGGGATTCTTCCAGCTGAGAAGCTTTGGTCCAGATCTCTGACCCCACCGCTTACCAGCAGCCTACATGCCTTACCCTGGCATTGTGCAACCTGAGTATTCATTACAGGCTGATCTTAGTGGCCTTCCAGCCCTGAATTCAACCCCAAACTGTCCTACTGCAGAAACCAGTCCCTTTCCCTGGCCCCTCATAGAGAAAGTGTTAGGTTGCCTACCTTCACAAAGATAGAAAAGTACTCTAAGCCTTCTAGAATCACACACTTTACTGAATTTACCCACCCGTGATGATAGATTATGGATGCTGTCATGAATGAATAGAGGGAAAGGGTTAGCCCTTAGAGTGCCCTCTCTCCATGGGGGGCAGCCAGGTAAGCCACTGAGAGGAAGAGAAATCCTTTGAAACTGAGAACAATTGCAGTCTGAGTGGTCTGTGACTGGAGCAGGGAGAGACCAAAAATGCTTGAATGAATCCAGTAAATCTCCTGGCTGCCTCATAATCGGCACATAATATGTAAGTGGAAAGCAAATGTTTAGTTAGATGTGATAAGGTTATGGTTATTTTGGATTTGGTGGGATTTCTCAGACTCGTTGATCCTTTGCCCCATACTTTGTAATGTCTAAGCTAAATCCCAAGGAAGTAATTCTCTGTGCTGCAACTAGAATGTTTTGAGTTGTTTTCTCTTGTTTTGTGACTAAATTACGTTTTTAAGGCAACAACTTAATTCCTGTGTCCTAGAGAAGAGTCTCTGTATATTCATGTCATGGACTAAAAGGACAGCTATCAGATTACAGCTCTGTTTCCAAGTTCTCTGCTAAGGGAGGGCTACAAGCTTTAGGTTATCCCACAGGGAGACATCCCAAGTGTGCCTTTATGGGCTAAAGGGGGGTTGTCTTCCTGGGTGGTGGTGGTGATTACCCCCCAGGGTCAGGGAATCTGTGACCTTGGGAAGATTTTTAGGCAGTCTTTGAAGGCAAAGTATTTTTAAGGTTTTGCACGCCCCCACTTTCTGCACTTGGAGTGTCAGAGTAGGGAGGCAGCCCTGACAGATGCAAAACAAGTTTATTAATGCAAAAACATGGATTAAGAGATGCTTAGAAGAAGAGATAAAGACAGAGATGGTCATAAACAACTGTTAGTGAAAATCTAAAAATCTAAAACTGACTCTCGCAAGAGACTACCTTTGTTCAAGATGTTTTCTCTCAGTTCCAGTCTCCTTTCCAGCTTTTTGTCATTGTCTTTACAATGTCTGTCTGTCTCCTCTCTCTCTCTCTCTCTCTCAACACGAAGGCACCATGTTAATTCTCTGTCTTTCAGGTTCAGGATAACCCCCAATAGTTTAGCTTCATGGCTTTGAATACAGATAACACATACATTTAAAGCCAGATTCCTTTGGCTAAGAAAGACCAGTTTAGCACTTTCATCTAGGGTAGGTTGTCTGGTCTCCAACCTGTTCGAGTAACATCATACATAACAGATAACTTCACACATAGCATTGTACAATGCATGTGTTAATGCTATTTGTTACCAGCTTTCATATGATACCTCACAAGGCATATTTTGTACAAATATCATTGTGGTAATATGTAGGGTGTGAACATGGGGGGATAAGGTCACAATCACTTATAAACACACACCATTGCATTTCATGTCCTTAAATACTCACTTAGTATAACAAAGAAGAGCACTGAGAACAACAAGAAGTCTTGTGGCACCTTATAGACTAACAGATATTTTGGAGCATAAGCTTTCATGGGCAAAGACCCACTTCATCAGATGCATGAGTGGGGGGGGGTTGGGTTCAGAGGGGTATTTAAAGAGTGAAGGCCAGAGCTGACAAGGTCTATTCAGCAAGGTGGACATGACCCAGTATGAACAGTACATCAACAAACAGGGCAACATCAAAAGAGCTCTCAAATCTGGAGACCCTCATAAATGAACAATCTTCCATGCAAACCTCCACATGGCTTAACTTTACTAAAACAAGACAAGAGATTTACAACACACATTTCTCTTCTCTACAGAAGAAAAAGGACTGTAAACTATCTAAACTCCTACTTTCCACATGGGGCTACAACTCACCCAGCAAAATTGTCAATCTATCCCACTACATACTCAGCACAGCAGAAGAATCTGCCCTTTCTCAAGGACTCCCTTTCTGCCCTGATCCCCACAAACTTGACACAGTTCTGTGATGATCTGGAAGCCTTCTTTCGCCGTCTACGACTCATGGAATACTTCCAACATGACACTGAATAGCGCACTGACCCACAGGTACCTACCCACCTATGGTACAGGAAAAAGAATTCCTCATGGACTCCCCCGATGGTCAAAAGGACAAACTGGACCTATACAAATGGTGGCGGAGCTTTGTGACTTTGTTCTCACCCACAAATATTTCAGATTTGAGGACAACTTATACCTTCAAATCAGTGGCACTGCTATGGGCACCCACATAGCCCCACAGTATACCAATATTTTTATGACTGACCTGGAACAACGCTTTCTCAGTTCTTCTCCCCTAGCACCCCTCCTCTACCTGTGCTATATTGATGACATCTTCATCATCTGGACCCATGGGAAGGAGGCTGTTGAAGAGTCCCACCGTGATTTCAACAGGTTCCACCCCACCATCAACCTTAGCCTGGACCAGTCCACACAAGAGATTCACTTCCTGGACACTACTGTGCAGATAAGCGACAGTCACATAAATACCACCCTATACTGAAAACCCATGGACCGCTATGCTTATCTACATGCCTCTGGCTTCCATCCAGGGCATACTACATGATCCATTGTATACAGCCAGGCACTAAAGTACAACCATATGTGCTCTGATCCATCAGACAGAGACAAACATCTACAAGACCTTTACCAAGCTTTCCTCAAACTACAATACCTATCTAAACAAGTGAGGAAACATTGATAGAGCCAGACGGGTACCCAGAAGCCACCTGCTACAAGACAGGCCTCGCAAGGAAAACAAGAGAACACCACTGACCATCACATACAGCCCCCACCTAAGGCCTCTCCAGCGCATCATCAGTGATCTGCAACCCATCCTGAACAATGATCTTTCACTCTCACAGACCTTGGGAGACAGGCCTGTCCTCGCCTACAGACAGCCTGCCAACCTTAAACAAATCCTCACCAGCCACTACAAATCACAAACCAGTGACTCTAGGCCTGGAACCAGCCCCTGCAACAGTCCTCGCTGCCAACTCTGCTCACATATCTACACCAGTGACATCATCACAGGACCTAACACCAACCATACCATCAGGGGCTCCTTTACCTGCACATCTACTAATATGCCATCAGTGCCAGCAATGCCGCACTGCAGTTTACATTGGCCAAACTGGACAGTCTCTACGGAAAAGATTATATGGACATAAATCAGACATCCAGAATGGTAACACACAAAAACCTGTAGGAGAACACTTCAGTCTCCTTGGACTCTCAGTGGCAGATTTAAGGGTGACAGTCCTGAAATAAAAAAAATTTCAAAAATGAAATGGAGAGAGAAATCTCTGATCTGCAATTTATTTGCAAATTTGACTCCATTAACCATGGATTAAACAGAGACTGGGAGTGGCTCGCAGCTTACAAAGGTAGTTTCTCCGCTCTGCGTGCTAATCGCTCCCCATTAGATTCTGACAAAGGCTCACATCCCCCATCTGATCTGACTTGCTTTTTTCTCTTTTGATAAGTAGTGTTGGTACTGGGCCATTTCCACCTTGCTGAATAGACCTTGTCAGCTCTGGCCCTCCCTCTTACTGGGACCCCACTTTTTAAATACCCCTCTGAAACCACCCCCCCGCCCGACTCATGCATCTGATGAAGCGGGTCTTTGCCCACGAAAGCTTATGCTCCAAAATATCTGTTAGTCTATAAGGTGCCACAAGACTTCTTGTTCTCGAAGCTACAGACTAACACGGCTACCTCTCTGAGAGAAGAGCACTGTGGAGGAGGAAGTCAGCTAAATGGTGACCCTGTTTCTAGGCAACTTTGGTTCATTACATATGGTAAATTCAGTCACATTCTGCAAAACCACTCGAGAAATTCATGAAGAGACAAGTGAGCCACAACAAAGCCTCTGCAGAGATTAGACTGGGCTTCTGTTTGCTTCTGGATCTTAGTGAAGTTATAATTGGAACTAATGCTGCTTTTTGTGCAACATGACATTTTTATTTGATTGTTTTTCATCTCAGTGCTTGTCTGCCTTGTCTGTTTAGTCCATGATCCTGCAATGAGCCCTTTATGGGCAGATACCCTCTGAAGTTACTGAAGGATTGGAGTATTAGCCTGTAAACTCTTTGGGACAGGGACAATCTCTTTCTCCATGTCTATAAAACTTACCACAATAGGACCGTGAGCCAAGCAGGCCACTTCACTGGAATACACATTTTAAGATAAAATGAATCTGTTCTCCCCACAGTTCCCTCTTTTCCTCTCACTGGGTGTTGAAGGTCAAACAAGCTCATACTAATGCATTTTTATCTTAAATTGAATTTCATCCAAATGCAGACAAGCATTTAACATAATAATAAGCAAGTCAGTCTGAACTAAGTGGGCATAGTACCTTAATGCAAATAACATTGTCAGTCCTAGAAGTTTCCCAGATTTTGGCAGGAACAAATGGTCAGTGGAACATTCATACTTCAAGTGCATTATTTCATATTTTTCTTCTTTCATCTTGATTGATTTTCTAATTCTTAAGGTATCAGCCAGCAAAGAATGACCAGCAAAAAGAGCCCACATGATGTAGAGGAGAAACCACAAGCTCCATTTTAATGGCTAATAAGCAGCTGAAATGACCAGTCCGTAGCTAGTCAATCACCGTGCAGACCCACAATTAACAAAAACATCTGCAGAAATCAGGATTGCCTCATGAACCATTGGTAAACAAAAGCAAAGGAGTTCAGATAGCATGTACTGTACAATGTCATGCACTGCTGTGCAACTGACACCAAAGTGGTATACAACACTGAAGATTTCTCTATTAATAGAAGGCTAAAATGACGTGTTTGGTTTCTAGAACTACCTGTGAAAAACTCTGCTTCTCTCATTTTGAATTACTTCAGCACAGAATGTTGGTGTTTTAGCCAGAGCTGTTATGGTTAGTCTTGCAACCTTTCTAAAGATTTCCTCCAATAGGTTTCTACAAAATGTCCTGGAGGTATGAGCACATTTTGATACAAATTTATTGCTAGTTTACAAAATCTGTCCACAATGATCTTCCCTGGGCTACTGGATTAAAACTAAAGGATTTAAGAAAGGATTCTGTTTCTTGTGTTCAGGTAGTTAGTTGGAGCATGTCTCTTTTCCAACAAATGTATGCCCTTTTTCAACAGCAAGATACCAACCATAAAAACAATCTGTACTAAATTCCAAAGTGACCACTCTCTTGTATGGTGTATCCTGCCCCATTAAATAAGGCTGCACAAGAAATTTCTTTTAAAAACTGCTTTGTTCCCCACAAAAATAGCTCTAATTGTAAGGGCTCCTACTCTGAAATGTTTACAGAAAACATCAAAATTGTTACAAAAGCTTATTGTTTTCAACTTCAGCATCTCACTGTATTATCTTGGTGCTTGGTTGCTAATATATTGTTTGGATTTTGGACATCTGGTCCCCCATTAAGAATGACTTTCGCTTACTTTCATGCATCACTTTGGTAGTTCATCAGATGCTCAAGAAAGTGCTTGAGCCAAAGTAAATGATCACAGTTCTGGAATTTACTGTCCTAAATGATAGCACAGCCCCAAATGGCTCACTTTTAGCTTGACACAAGGCCTTTTTCTCCAGCTTTGACCTAACAAAGCTGCTAACTGACCTAACTGACACTGCTGTAGTGTCACACACAGAAGACCAGCTTCAGAAACTGCTGGATCGGTTCGCCAAAGCATGCAAGGACTTTGGGCTTTCTATCAGCCTAAAGAAGATGAATGTACTTGCTCAGGACATTGTTGACCCTTCATCAATCAGCACTGACAACTATTCGTTAGAGGTTGTCCACAAGTTCGTTTACCTTGGGTCCACCATCACTGACACCCTGTCATTGGAGTCTGAGCTAAATAGGAGGATCGGAAAAGCAGCCACAACTCTGTACAGACTCTGCGAGAGAATGTGGAATAACATCAAGTAGTACACCCACACCAAAATGCAAGTCTACAGAGCCTGCATCCTCAGCACCCTCCTTTATGGCAGAGAGTCTTGGACCCTGTACACCTTCCAGGAAAAGAGGCTGACCGTCTTCCACTTGCGGCTGCCTCAGGCCCATCCTTGGAATATCATGGAAGGACAGAGTGTCCAACACTGCCGTCCTTGAGCAAGCTGGAATCCCAACCATGCACACCCTCCTCAGGCAGCGGCAGCTCCGTTGGCTTGGCCTCCTCCACAGGATGAATGATGGAAGGATCCCAAAAGATATCCTGTATGGCGAGCTAGCCTCTGACAAAAGACCTCCCGGACGCCCCCAGTTGCGCTACAAAGATGTTTGCAAGAGGGACCTCAGGGAGGTAGACATCGAGCCGGACAGCTGGGAGGAGCTGGCAGATGATCGCAGCAGATGGAGGCAGGAACTACACAAGGGCCTTCAGAAGGGTGAGATGAGGATCAGACAGCTAGCAGAGGAGAAGCGAGCCCACAGAAAGCACAGTAAGGACCTGCCAGACACCCATTACACATGCATCTTAGCCGGTGGCCAGGTAATGTGCGGTGAGGTACTCCCCTGGGTCCTAAACAACCCAGTTTTTTACTGTTAGAGCAGGCAGCTCCTAGCACTCTCACCCACGGCCAGGCTGTAGTAACCAAACGGTTAAAGTTCTTTTGTTGTGCTGGCTGTGTTGCAGTAACAAAAGGGTTAACAAAATGGTTAGGCTCAGAGCTTAACTAGTTACAAGTTTATTAAGCTACAGTTATAAGCGTAGGGTTACAAAAGGCTATTGTTTACTTCTTATATGCTAGCAAAGTACAGGTGTTAACAAGTTACGTTACAATCCAGTACAAAGATATCTGTTATCATCTAACACAATGATATCTTGGCACAATGACATCTAGTTACAGAGCTCTAATTCTTTAGCTGTGCACAAAAAAAGTCAGAGACCTAGCATGGGTGTATCTTACCCTCTCTGCGTCTCTCGATACCAGGGTAGCCAAGCCGGATCGGTCACTCAATTCCGCGGAAAGACGAATACGAGGTTGGGCGTCCCCAGTTGTGGACCTCGGGAGGCAATCACCTGACCCGACCAGCAGGAAGTTGGTTGAATGCACTCAAAGTTAGAGTTCTGCTGGACCCACCTTTATACCCCTTCTGGGTTACATATTCTCTTTCTTATCTATGGTGCCAGATCATACTGGTCTGTCTTTGTGACGCCAGTTTGTTACAAGGGCATTTCTTACTTAGTTTGCACTTGTAAGACAAGAGATAAACAATTTAGGAGTACAGGACATTCTTTTGTGCGGGCGGGGCACGTCCCCTTCTGGGTGATTGTGTGTGTGCATCATATTGATCAATGCCAGCTGGGGTGATTTCTGAGGGTCCCCCCCCTCATGTTGACAGTCTGGCCTGTTAGCCTTCTAGCTGTACTTTCTGCTTCTCAGGGTCACGATAAGCTAGCATATCTGGGCCTCAATGAGGGCATCAAAGACTGTGCTGTCAGCAGCCGTTTCCGTGCCCTGTGTGCTCCTCAGTTGGGGTGGGCAACGAGCAAGCTGGCTTGTAAGGGGGAGACTTTGTCTGGCTACAATGCAACAGATGCAGCAAGGACTGTCACTCTCGTGTGGGCCTTCACAGTCACAGTCGACGCTGCAAATGATGATCCCAAATGGAACTACGAAGGGCGCAATCCATAGTCTACGTAGACTGAAGGATGCTACTACTACTGACCTAACAGAAGTTGGGGATGGCATATGGTTATTTATTTGGCCTTTATGAGAAATCTTTTTCTTTCTACTTTTGTCTTCAAATGCGAGACCAAGGCTGTATACATCTATAGACTGAGGGGGAATGCTAATTCTTTTAAATGTACATAGCCAAATAACAGACATTTTATATCAGCATGTCATAAACACAACCCCCCAAAATGCAACCAAGACATGGGAATTTATTTAAGGCCCTGGCCTGATGGTATAAAAAAGCTATAACTGCCTGAATCTGGTCCCCCCAGAAACAAAAGTTTTCTGCTTTTTGTAGAGACTCTGTACCCTCCTTCTCACAGACTCCTGTACAGGTTGTGCGTGACAACAGTATGCCTGGAGAGAGTGGAATGTGATTGTGTAACAGCTATTCTCAAAGGCTGTTGCAGCCAAATGTAGTTTAGAACAGCCCTGAGGTTGCTCCATACTATGCTGAAGCAAGAATTCAGGGTTGCCAGGATGGCACAGCCCTTTGGCAGTAGTGCCTAGTAGGAGGAGATGGGGGGGGGTCTCCATGCACTGCTGCTCATAGGCACTGCCCCTGCAGCTTCTAATGGCTGCAGTTTCCTGCCAATGGGACTTGCAGTCAGTGCTCTGGGTAGTACAGCACCCAGAGAATTTCTCTTCCCTCAGGGCTGTGCTGGCCTCTTCCAAGCATGACCAGAGTTATGGCCGGCACGAAGCCTACCCTAGCTCCACTGCACTGCCAGTGGGGACAGCCAGGGGCCCACAGCCCCTTATAAATAGCCAGGGCCCCTGGAAAATCCCACCCCTACCTTCCCATCTATGGATGTGGCCTAATTTTTTATATGAGGTTTACTAGATTTGCATAAGAAAATGTTGCTTGCATGCCTGTATTCTAGTTTATCTAAACACTCAACCACTACACGCATAAAGTTAGGGAACGACAGTAGAGGACATACAGAACTCTCCCTGAAGAGTGAATGATTTTTAATGCACTCGTATAAAGCAATAGTGGAGGACACCAGCAAAGGCATCCAAGGCCTCTTTAACATTCAATGCTTAGGAGCGAAAGCCAACAGAAACTTGAAAGGAACAACAGCTTAAGCCAGCCGAAGTTAGTTGCAGCCTGTAGTACAGAGATGGGCAACCAAGGCTAGTGAGTGGGCTGCACGAGTGACTCTCCATCACAGTGGGCCGCAGGACTGAAATCAGTCATGTGCACTGACCTTGACCCCAAGATTAAATACATTAATACATGGCACGCTGCATCTTTCAAAACAAGTAGAAATGCTTTAAGCACTCCTATTTTGATGGAACAAACATCAACTTCAAACAAATGAAAAAAGAAACATTTACACTTACTTTACAATACCAAATCCCTGCCCAGCCTCCTCTTCCTGCTCTATCCCCACTCTCCCAGCTGTTCCAGAGCACCATGAACGAGCTGTTTCACATCCCATCTCTGCACCTTCTCCTCCCTCCCAGAGCTTGAATGCCTGGAATCAGTTGCGGTTGCAGAAATTGAGAGGGAAGGGGAGGAGGGGAGACGAGGTGCAAATCCACAGACTCATGGTGCTCCAGAACTGCTGGGAGGGAACGGGAGTAGTAGATAAATGCACAGCGCCAATGCCCCAGTGGGAGAGAGGCATGGGAGAAGGGTAGAGAGATAGTGCGTGGGTTGTACATAGATTCCTGATGGATTTATCCACCACTGCTGCAGGATTATAATTCTTCGTCTGTTACTAAAGCTGAAACTTTCCAGCTGCTGCAAAGATCAGATACCCATTTCCTGGATTAAGCTGCAAACAGACAGCTGTGCAGGAAAGTATGGAAGAAAAGAAAGAAAGTCCACCGCTCAGATGAGAGTTTACCCCTAGCTTTCCTTTCATTGCTTTCTTTCCATGTTTATCCTTCACATGACAGTAATGACATGGTATGCTAATAGCCAACTGCAGATGTGTTCCTAGACAGATGTTCCTGGATGATTTCCCCAGCTACTCAATAGCTACGGTCTGATTCCCCAGTGCCCTGCACAATGTGTAATCATTTATCTTTGTGCAACGTTGGTATAAAATGCTACCACCTGTATGAGGGAGTGGAGAATTCTCATTTGGTTACATTTTATAACTACTTTGCACAGCTGTACACATATGATTTCTCAAGAGGCAAGGCAGTGTAAAATGGGGTCCCCAAAATTTGGAGGTTGTTTTGTTTTTTGGAAAGAGATTTTTTTGGGAAGAGTGCTAGGAGGGTTGGATTACATAGATATACAGGCTCAGGTCAAATCTAGTCATAAGCCAAAGAGATGTGCAGACAGCCTTAAGTAAACACGAATTGGTTACCCCACTGGGAGCAGACTGAGCTGCTGAGCTACTGAAAATACAAAGTAATTTTTGTCTGACAGATTTTAGGTGAAGTTCAGACTTACAACCTTTGACAATAGGAGCAATATAAAGCACACGATATTCAAAGCTCTGGTATCTATGGCCTGTCTCCCTTTATTTTTTTAATAAGCAGCTCAATTTCCACAAAAGCTATTAAAAACCAAGAGAAACAAACTGTGCTGTCTTTGAAGTACCTGAAAAAGTACCACTGGTGTTAATATCCCCAAGCCACGGGCACATTTAATACCATTTTCCAATTTCTGTCAGAAAGCTTAGTGAACAAAAAAAGCCTGAATTAATTAACACTGCCTTTTAATTAAAGAAGAAAAAAAAAGTCCAATTCTTTGTTTAGTCCTTCATAAATTACACTAGTTTCTTTATCATTGCTTTCAGATTCAAAGAGAATGGGAATATCTTGTGGGAAATGAGTGATAATAAAGAAAGGCAACAGTAGACTGTAATCAGTATAAAGGTCATTCTTTATCAAGGACCCTGGATACAAACAGGGCATTATGTAGTTGTGTATCTAGTTCCCAGACTAATTAACAACCTATGCTGCTTAACATCTCCACAGATAATCTGCCTAAATGGGAGAGGCCTGCGGGCTGCATGCTAGTGGTAAGCCCCTCCATTTCACATTAGAAGTGGGCCCAAACTGGATAAAGCAATAGCTCAATTAGCAAGACCAGTTGATGTTGGTGAAGTAGAATCATACAGAATTTCTTCATCTGAAACAGAATATCTTCACAGAAAGTTTAAGACAAGCACTGGATATGGGAAAGTTAAATCACTGTGGCAGACAGGTAGACTGACACAAATTATCAGAGAAATGAAAATCTTTTGCCTAAGTATACTTTTACTGGGGGAAATAAGGTGTACTAGATGAGACAAATAATCATTTCAAGGAATTCTCATTGTTCTCAAAGATACAGACTAACACGGCTACCTCTCTGATACATTTCAGGTTGTGATTATTTTAAATTCTGGAAGAGACGATGACAACACTGGTAAGGTGTAGGCTTGTTACTGAACAAAGAAGCTACTGAAGCACTGACAGCTTGGGAACCAGTAACCTCAGGAGTACTGACTGCTCATTTTGTGGCAAATCAAGCAAAAGTTGGTGTTGTTCAGTGTTATGCATCAACAAATGCTCATGACGAGCAGGTCAGAGGTCTCTGTGAAAGATTGCAGAGCATTCTTGGCCACGTGATATTGTTATCTGTATGGGAAAACTAAATGCACAGGTTGGTGATGATAACAGTGGGAAGAACTTGGTACCAATAGACATGGCATTCCAGGACAGACAGACAATAGAGTACATTTTGTTGAACACCGCAGTCTTTGTTTGGGAGGTACACCACACAGGCAAAGATAAACTGACATGGAAATCAAATGATGGCTTAACCCAGAAACAGCTTGATCACGTTGCCATTACTAGGCACTCAAGAAAATAACTGTTGGACGGCAAGGTGTACACAAATGCTGATGTCAGAAGTGACCACCATCTTGTTCGTGGGACAAAGTGATTCCAGCAGTGAAGGTGTGCATCAAACTGCAAATAATCAAAACGTCTAAAAAGTTAAAGACATGGATGGATGTCATAGAAGAACTATGGCAGTTTTTCAAAGAAGCAAGTGTGAATGCAGCCACACTTACAGTGGCTGCCAGAAGATCTACAAAAACATATCTCCAACAAAATATATGGTGGACTGGGGAAGAGAGGACAGAATTAATTCAACCAGAGCAAGAAAGCAGTAAAAGAGCTATTTTGTGGACAAAGACAAGGAAGCTCAAAGATCAGCAAGAAAAGAAAGAAAAGAGAAATGAAGAGAAGTTTGTAGACAATAGAGTTTTATAATGTAATAATGTCACGTAATGTATGTTAATGATAAGTAATAGAATACATGAATGTAGCTCTGTGATTAAGCAATGTTAAGCAATGGTAACGTTGCTGGCCACCCTTCTCTGGTTGGCAGAAAGGAACGGTCTTTCAGGCTGTTGATAGAGATGCATGAGGCAAACTGTTTGTGTATGTGTCTGATGTCGAAGTAGAGAGATCAGAATGATTCCTGCAATTCAGTATGATCATATGATCCCTCTTAGGAATATCTAGAATATAGGCTATGGTGTGAAAGAGCTATAATAAGTAAGTAAAGGCTTGTACAAACAAAAGTTTGTATTAGAATTAGATTGACTACCTTACAAAGGCAATTGTATCCTTCTGTCTATGTGACGCTATTATGTAGCCACTCAGGAGGAATGTGAAGGAGTGAATGGGCAACGAATATGTATGTTTGACAACAGATAAAACCTTGCAGTATATCTCAGTGTCCAGATGGCCAAAGGGGGAGTTTAAGTCTCGGGCACGCTAAGACACTATTGAATGGGCCATTGTTAAGAGGTAGACCAGCATAAAACAGATAGAGGGCCTTGAAGTTAAAGGCAAACACCCCTCACTAAGACAGATAATGTGGCTTGGAACAAAACTAGAAAAGAGGCACCAGCATGTTGATACTGGATGACAATGAAAAACAACTTCCAGATAAACAGATGTTACATGAACTGATTGTGACTGGTTAAGAGCTAACTGAGCACAGTGCATACATCTGAAGAAAAGTCCTATAAAAGATGGGGTGTCTTGCATGGATCTTTGGATCTTGTCTTGTCAAGTTTAGAGTACCGGTCTGGACCAGAAGAGCCCCTGCTCCCACCACCCTTATTTTCTTACATTAACTCATCTGGCCAGAGAATGAATGTGAGCAGCAGATTGGTAACTACAGCATTAACAAGGCATTTTGGGTGTCTGTGTGAGTGAGTATGTGGGGACAGTGCACTATATGCATATACTTGAACCATATTACATTATCAATAAATGGGGTGCAACCCCCCCCAAAAAAAAGAGCCCATGTAACTATTTCACATATAACAAGTTGGGCATGTAGACCAGATAGGGCATTCTAAAAAGCTAAAAGCTTTTTCTAGTAATTGAACAACTGGCATTGTAATTCAAACTCTTGTGACACTGTGAAGACTTGATATGGTATGATTTGAACCACAGGAGAGCAGAGAGTCCATTAGATGGAGACTTTCCAAGCTGTGCTTAACCAACTAGAACTATTAACAACACACTGAGGCTATATCTACACAAGAGAGTTTTGTTGACCATTTGAAGTAAGGTAAAGGACCAGGCTATGGTAAAATAGATGTAGAAATGTTAAAAGCTGGGAAGGAAAGGATGGTGAATTACATATGCATGTACCCACTAGGCCCAGGAGAGTCTAAAGCTAAAAACCTTTATAGAACTGTACAAATTAATATCCATGGGAAATCAGGTCGTATTCATATTCAATAACCTTGGCCAAGAGTCCAGTAAGTGAAGAATCTAAAGTATTTCAGGTAGATTTGTATTCATTGCCATAACTAACTGAAAGCACAAAGTGGTACAGCTCTCCGCCCCATGGAAGTTTATGGTATTAATGAACACAGCATGCTCAAAAAGAAAAGTCAATGAAAAAGTCTTTAGGAAAAAATTGATCTCACACCCTCACTCATTCACTCAGAAAGGAACACACATCTGTTCTGAGTCTTTTTTTTTTAAACCAAGATGTGTGTCACCAAATTTTTGACCACTGTTCAGAATGAGTGCTTTAGGGTCCTGATTCTGCAAAGCAGATCAAGACAGACTTACACGTAAGCATATACTTGAAGTCCAACTGACTAAAAGTAGCCACTATCTTGTTAGCAAACAGTGAAACTGAATGCAGAACTGAATGTAAAACTGTATTAAAACCCTGCATACTGCTTTATTCTTGGGCCTGCATTGCTTGCAGCTTAACTCCGCTCATTCCCCAGTTCTTTTTCCACAAAAGTCCCTCCAAGGATCATGGAACCTATGGCTCTAATCCCACTGATTGTGATACAACCATTCCAAAGTAATGGCTTCAAGAGAACATAATCCCTCGTAGTCTCCATATGGTAGTTCTTGCACCTTTCCTTGGGATGGTATTCTGAAATCCCAATGGCTTGTGCTTCCTCCTTTTCATAAACTCCAAATCCGTGACATTACTTCAGCTAGGATTCTGTCCAGGGAAGTGGAGGCATCCTGGAGACCCTACCTCTGCATGGTTTTTGTATCAAAATACCATAACGTGTTAACGGGGTATGTCACAAATGTTGACTCCGTATGGAAATTAAACTCCTCTTTCACTACCTAGAAGTGCTGCCTTAATATAGGGTGCCTGGCATACTGGTGGGTAGATGAGAGAGTCTTGCATTCCTGCCACCCACACTGTACTGGTTCCAGGGATGTTGTATCATTTTTGCAAGCATTACAATCAGTGCAAAAACCAGTGTCTAACAGAACACTGCATCACAGCATAGAAAACAATAAAAATGGCATACACAAAATATGCTACACTGCCTATAGTGCTCATTTATCTGCCATTGAACTAGCTTACTGAAGGTTAAAATTAATTCTCAGTAAAAGACTATCCTTTGAAGAGAGGATGTTTTTGAACTGCTTTTCATCATTTTAAGCCATGTAGATCCCACCCTGAACTTGTCTGATCTCCTAACAGTTTACTGAATTGTGTCCTGTCACTGTTCTATCATTTTGCTTTTTTGTGGTAGAGGGAGGGGAATTGAAGAGAGAGGTTTTCTGCCTCAAGTAGAGCACTATCATGGTTATCAGTGGAGAGCTGCAATCTCATCTTACCAGCTGTGAAGATTAGCTTGAACTCCTGGCACTGTATTACCTACAGTTTTCATTTGCCTTATTTTTATGTTGATTTCAAGCTCAAAGAAATGAAGAGATCAGCAAATATTCAAGACAATTTTATCAGCATTAAGCAGTCATATTCAGTTTTTTCTTTTATTATGCATACCACATTACACAATGAATCCCCAAAACCACACAATTATACACATGCACGTAAGATTTGCTAAGAAGTTATTGCAAAGTGAGAGTTTGTAGAGATCCAGAATTTCCTGTACCTGCTTAGAGAACGCATCGTACATCAGGGAGGAGTTATCAATGAGTGCTTTGTTCTATGGATAAACTACAAGTAGGAATAGTCTAAAGCAAGAGCCCCAGACTTGAACATTGCAAAACACTGGGAAATTCCCATGAGATGAAGATCTATATTTTGCATTTAGCCTCTCTGTACAACAGGTGAAATCAGCAAACTATATCCAAACACCTAAAAGTTTGGGAAGTAGAAATCTAGATACAATTCTGTGCTTCGCAGAAAATGCCACATTCAATGTGGATCCAGTAGGCCCCAATTAAATCTCTCACCAACAGTCTTAAATTAGCCATAAATGTTTTATTATGAGGAGCTTTAAAATTCTCACTTTTTAAAAATCATGTTGCCTCAAAGTTAGGAAATGTTAGAGAACTGAGAATTGATGAACAAATTATGACTCACACGGAGGAGAAGATGGTGTAGAAATACAAATAAAAATTCCAGCTTTAACTGCGAAGGACATTTCGTATTGCACTCACCCTTTCTTGGCAGACATATTTTAATAGGCCATCAACACAAGTTTTTTTTTTCTTAAAAGGCTGCTCCCTCCCCTTTTTATCGTGACTAACTACTGTGTTAATATTTTGAGTCCCGCATTAAAATCCCATGTAAAAGAGTGGTTGCCCTATCAGTTCCTTCATTCTTATTTGTTTAAAAAAATCAGCCTTCTGGTTTGGAAAGACAGGCCAGCAGAAAGGCCAGGGACTGGCATCTCCAGGATGCAATGGGGTAGAGTCATCCTCACAAATACCAGAGCTGTGGGAAACGACTCTATCATATCACAGAACTGGAAGGAACCTTGAGAAGTCATTGAGCCCAGTCCCCCGCACTCACAGCAGGACCTATCACCATCCCTGGCAGATTTATTTTTCAATCTAAACCTGCCCCAGACCCTTGAAAGGCCCCTCAAGAACTGAACTCACATCCCTGGATTTACAAGCCCAATGTTCTAATCACTGGGAGAGCACAGCTGGTTTCATTACCTTTGTAAAATGACTACAGGTTGAACCTCTCTAATCCAGAACCTGCAGGCCCCGACCAGTGCTGAGTGACAGAATTTGCCAGACTACAGGAGGTGTGTATTGTCTAGTTACCAACACTTCGACTCCTTACTGGCTCTTAGAAGACATTTAGACTAAATAACAGCACAGAACACTGAGAGCCAGGACTGGTGGCTGGAAACAAGCTTTATGGGACCATAGGAAACTTGGCCAAACCCCTGATAAGTGGTTGTCCAGCAAACCAAAACCATGCTGGATCACAGATGTTGCCAGATGAGAGAGTTCTGGATTAGAGAGGTTCAGCCTGTGCTTGGGTCTGACTTACTGCAAGCAGGAGTGCCACCAGTACTCTTCTCAGTGCTTAGAAACCTTTTGAACTAGCAAGAGCAGGACAGGAAACTGAACGTGTTTGGGATCAATTCCTCTCTCCCCCTGCCCACCTTCTGGATGTGGGTGAGCTACAGTACTACGATCCCTGAAGAACTAAAAATCACAAAATTAGTGATTGGTCCCAAAATTAGTAACTGGCTGAAAAATTGTGGGATTTGAAATGAATACATACATAGACTTAGGGCCCTTTTTCTTGGCCTTTTAGCATTGGCACATATGGAGTTCACATACACACTGGTTTTACCCCACAACTGTAATGCAAGAAACCTACTTTTCCATAGAATGCTCAACTTTTCAGCTAACCATAGGTAAGCAAGAGCTGGAGATTAAAGAACTTCAAATATCATGAGAGGTATAATAAACACATGAGAGGTAGCAGCACTGGGGCTTAATCCTTCACTCGGAGCTTGTCAGGGGAGTGAGGGTCTAGCCAGACAGAGCTTCATTTCCTCTTCCCTTCAGGAAGTTATATACTATGCTCTTGTGTCAAGGAGCTTGGCAGCAGCTCTATTACATGATGGAGCTTGTAAAACACATCACAACATAAAGAGCTTGTTTTCTCTCAGTGACATCAACCACAGCTCTTCCTACTTCCCTGCATCAGCTCTCTCATACCTGTGCTTCTACTCCCACCAGCTCTGTCATAGAATTACAGGCACCAAGGGCTGGAAGAGACCTGAGGAGGTCATCAAGTCCAGACCCCTGCCTAAAGCAGGATCAAGCCCAACTAAATCATCCCAGCCAGCACTTTGTCAGGCCGAGACTTAAACACCTCTAAGGATGGAGAGTCCACCATCTCCCTAGGTAATGCACTCCTGTGCTTCACCACTCTTCTGGTGAAATAGTAACAGAGACAATTTATACCTCCAGATTAGATTAGTGGAACTGCTATGGACACCTGCATGGCCCCACAATATGCTAATATATTTATGGCTGACCTGGAACAATGATTCCTCAGCTCTCATCCCCTATTACCCCTCCTCTACTTAGGCTACATTGATGACATCTTTATGATTTGGACCCATGGTATAGAGACTCTAGAAGAATTCCACAGAGACTTTAACAATCTGCACCCCACCATCAACTTATGCCTCGATTACTCCACACAAGAGCTACATTTCCTGGACACTACAGTACAAATCATGCATGGCCTGATTGGTACCACATTCTACCAGAAACCTACTGATCGCTATACTTATCTACACGCTTCTAGTTTCCATCCTGCACACATAACTAGATCCATTGTTTACAGTCCAGCCCTTAGGTACAAATGCATTTGCTCTGATCCTACTGACAGAGACCAAAAACTACAAGATCGTTACCAAATATTCATAAACCTAAATTACCCACCAGGAGAAATAAAAAAAACAAATCGACAGGGCCAGACAAATACCAGAGACCAGCTATTCCAAGATAGGCCCAAAAAAACCAAGAGAACAGAACACCACTGGTCATTACCTACAGCCCCAACTCAAACCACTGCAATGCATTATTAAAGACCTACAACCTACCCTTAATCAGGATGTCACACTCCAGAAGGCCCTAGGTGACAGGCCTGTTCTCTCCTACAGACAACCTCCCAACCTTATGAGGATTCTCACCAACAGCCACAGTCTATACTGCAGGAACACTAGTCCTGGGACTTTTCCTTACAACAAAGCCCACTGCCAGCTTTGTCCACATATCTATTCTGGGGATACCATCACTGGACCTAACCAGGTTAGTCACAGAATCACGGGTACATTCTCATGTTCCTCAACTAACATCATTTATGCCATCATGTGCCAACAATGCCCAGATGCTTTGTATATTGGACAGATTTCAAACTCTCTTAGACAAAAAGTTAATGGGCACAAAACAGACATAAAAAACACTCCTGATCCACAAACTGGTCAGCCAGCATTTTAATGGAGTGGGCCATTCTGTCAATGACTTAAGAGTTTGTGTGTTAATGAAGAGGAATTTTCACACTACTTTGGAAAGAGAGGCTGCTGAACTATCTTTTATATTCAAATTCAACAAATTAACATATGGTTTGAACTGGGATGCGAATTCTCTGGGTCATTATAGGGGCTCTTTTGCAAACTTGGCTTAATCTGATTCTTGACCCCGCCCCCCCCCCCACCTCTCTGCTCTCTGATTTGCTCACCTTGATAATTTTTTTTTCTGATTTGTCAACCTTGATTACTATTTTTGGTTCTCTATGCCTTAAATAGTGAGTCTGTTCTGGTATGGCTGTGGTCTGAAGAAGTGGGTCTGTCCCACGAAAGCTCACATAATAAATTATTTTGTTAGTCTTTAAAGTGCTACTTAACTGTGTTTTTGTTCTGGTGAAATAGTTTTTCCTACTATCCAACCTACACTTCACTATCTGTAACTTGAGACCATTGCTCCTTGTTCTGCAATCCATCACTACTGAGAACAGCCTCTCTCCATCCTCTTTAGAGCCCCCCTTCAGGAAGTTGAAGGCTGCTATCAAATTGCCTTTCACTCTTCTCTTCTGCTAACTAAATAAGCCCAGATCCCTCAGCCTCTCTTCATAGGTCACGTACTCCAGCCTGCTAATCATTTTTGTTACCCTCCGCTGAACCTGCTACAATGCATCCACATCATTTCTATAATGGAGGGCCTAGAACTGGATGCAATACTCCAGATGTGGTCTGACAAGTGCTGAATAGAGGGGAATAATAACTTCTCGATATCTGCTGGAAATGCTCTTCATGCACCCCCATAGGCCATCAGCCTTCTTGGCTACAAGGGCTCACCGTTGACTCATATCCAGCATCTCATCCACTGTAATCCCCAGGTCCTTTTCTGCTGCACTGCTACTTAGCCAATTGATCCCCAGCCGTAAAAATGCTTGGGATTCACATGCACACATCCCCTAGAGCTGGAAGGGACCATTAGGAGGTCATCTAGTCCACCTTCTTGGCAGGATCAAGCACCACCCCAAACATCTATTTGCCCCTGTCCCTAAATAGCCTCCTCAAGCATTGAGCTCGCAACCCTGGGTATAGCAGGCCAATGCTCAAACCACTGAGCTATCCCTCCCCCCTCATCTGTTGCAAGTTTAGGACTTTACATTTGTTTAGGACTCTGCATTTGTCTGTTGAACCTCCTCAGATTTCTTTTGGCCCAATCCCTCAAGTTTAACTAGCTCACTCTGGACCCTATCCCTAGCCTCAAATGTAGCTACCTGTCCCACTAGCTCAATGTTATCCACAAATCTGCTGAGGGTGCAATCCATCCCCTCATCCAGGTTATTGCTGAAGATGTTGAACAACACTGAGCCCAAAACTTATCATTGGGGCACTGCACATGAAGCCAACCACCAACCAGATATAGAGCGTTTGATCACTACTCATTGGGCCTGACCATCTAGCCAGCTTTCTATCCACCTAACAGTCCATTTATCCAATCCATGCTTCTTTAACTTAACTGTTCTCCCTCACCCTGAAAGTTCTCTGTGGGAGGAAAGCTGTTGTCTTATTACCTACCTCTTTAGTGAACCACTTTGGCTGGTGGATGTAGTGAAAAGATGGAGTTTGCAGATCCCTGTCATTATCTCTTCCCCACCCCTGATTACCAATGTGAGTTGGACCAAAACATAGCTCGGACTCTTTTCTTGGTCTCCAGGTGCCCTGGTACTATTTGTCCACCCTGATAGCTGCTGAAAAATGGCACATTTCATAAGCCAAATTACTTTTCTACATTTCAGCTTTCCTCTTTGCTGAAACCAGGAGGGCTTAGGATACAGCAACTCTTTAAAGTCAAACAAAAGTGTGTCTAATTGTCCCATCCCCCAACACACATATGCAATCAAAATATACTCTGTGCCAGACAGGATGTAAATTTTAATAGTGGACTCTATTGCAATGAATCTTTTGTGGGGGGAAGGCATCAACACTTGTGCAGTACATTCTCCAGTGTCATGCTTGGTTGAAACCAGCCAACTCACACTCCATCTCTTTCCTGCACAAGAAATTCACTGGCACATTTTCATAAAACAAAACCAAAAGGCTCAGCTGTGGGAAGTAATTTATCACAGACTCCTCACACTTCCCCAGCTGCAGTTTAAAAGTCTCACTTGGAGAGATGAAAAAAGCAGCAGCAGGCAGGCTAGCAACCCAACATTACTTAAAACATTGCCCCCTTTATAATCTTGATTACAGCATATTGATATTGCTGCACATCAGCAAGAAAATACACAAAAAGATCCATAGCCACTGGCAAGTTCTCACTTGGCCAAAGGAACTTATGTTTCAAAACCAAAGCTCATTTTCACTCACAAGCAATACCACACCAAATGAACATTAAGCAAATGTAAATTATTAGCTGGAAACATTTTATATCACTCAGTTTCTCTAATAGAGAAATCATTTAAGAACACTTTGAGAGATGCCCCCAAAGCCACAATCCCATAACCAAGAAACCAACCTGGTTTAGAGGGGAACTGAAGACAGCTATTAAAAATAATATCTAATAAGTGGAAATTAATAGTAGTGAATATAAATCAGAAGGTAGGGATTACAGAAAAAATATAAAGAAAGCAAAGAGACACAGCAAATTCTATAGTCAGTGGCATTAAGGACAATAAGCATTTTTTAAAATATATTAGGAACTAAAAGAATCTTGATAATGGTATTGGGCCAGTGCTAAATGGAAATGGTAAAATTATTTGTAAAATGAATGAAGTATTCAATAAATATTTGTGTTCCGTATTCGATAGGCTCATTGTAAAGTGATAATAATTATGTTAGGATCTGTGGCAGATGTTAAAACAGAAGCTACTGAAGTGACACACATTTTAAATCAGGAGGTCCAGAGAGTTTGCATCTAAGAGCTTTAAACAAGTTGGTTGCTGTCTCTAGTGAACAAGTACTGCAGGTTTTTCATTAAGTCTTGGAACACTATGGAAAATCCATGGGACTGGAAGAAAACTAGTGTGTCAAAAGCTATGTATACACGAGAGAGTTTTGTTGACGAAACTCATGGCGCCCCTTCACACCAAACTCAGTACTTCTGCCAACAGCATTCTGCCTCTCCGTGATGAGGAATAACCCCTTTGTCAACTGTTTCTGTTGACTAAAAAGATGTGTAGACATTCCACGGCTCTTTTGTCAACAAAAAGGTCCTCCATGGCACTGGCCAGCTGGATCCATGAGACGCTCTTTCTCCAGTGCAATCACAGCTCTATGCTCCCTGCCTCCAGCCACTTTCAAAGGCACAGGTAGCCCCGGAAACCCCATGGCAGGAAGCTGGGAGCGTGGAAGTGGGCCAGCAGCACTCTGTCCATATCCTTGCCCTCTCGGCTATGCCGCAATGTCGCCCCATGCCTTGGCAGTGAAGCAGCAGCCCTGCAACACCTTGGAGCCACCAAGGGAGCTGCTGGAGGGGGACCGGGAGCCACCCTCGGCCACAAAAAAGGGGTCCATCCTGGACAGAGCCTGAAATATGGGACTTCATGGGCCTCTGGCTGATGAGATTCTCATCAGCGACCCTGCACAGCCAGGAGGCACAATGACCATGGCCACCCCACCCAGCCCATGGAGCAGGTCCAGGCCAAGTTCAAAGAGCGGCAGCAGAGCTATGCCAGGGCCCAGGACAAGGCCAGGAAATAAGGGGGCATCTCATGCACCCTGACCCTATTGTAAGGAGCTACACAGCCTGCTGCAGGCCGAGGATAGCCCCCCGCCCCCACCCACTGACCCTGTGGACAGCACAGCAGAGGCTGTGCCACCACTCCTAGAGGTGAAGCCGCAGCCACAGCTGGAGGAGGACCAGCCTGGGACCACACCAGAGCTGGAGCTGAAGCTGACTTCAGACCCAGAGGTCTGCAGATGGCACCCTGGTGATCACCTTTGGCTCACCCCAGGGAGGCAGGGAGGTGCATGCCTGCCCCTGCCATGGCTGCAAGTGGACCACTTTTATATATAGACCTGCTCTGTTGACAGAGGTTTTGTTGGGAAATGTTTTCCAATAGACATGTCTGTTGACAGATGCTTCTAGAGTAGGTGTAGCCAAAGAGTAAAAGGGATGACCTCGGCTATTATAAGCTCGTTAACTTGACATTGATCTCAGCAAGATAAATGGAATGTCTACTATGGAAGTCAGTTACAGTAAACCCTCAATTTAATGGCCTATACTATGGCCTGTGTTGCACAGAAGGACAAACTAGGTAATCAGACTGGTACCTTATGGCCTCAGACTCTATACAACTATGATTATGAGTACTTTATAAGATATGTATCATTAATGATTTAACGAAGTAAACTTTTCCTACACTGCCTGTCTGTTAAAAAAGGGCAAGCATCAAAAAAATTGAAGAGCTCCGTCCTGATACACACCCAAAAGTTCAGGTCCTTATCTTTAGCTGGCTGTTTTTAACCATCCTCTAGAATTTCATAACAAGCTTTATTTCCTTATTACAGTCAATAGGCTGGCTCAAAAATTCTATTCAAAAGTTATTTTGTATTGTATTCTAGAGGTCTTTTACTTAATGGCAGTAGTTTGACTAACTAATTCTCCTAGACCTCAAGTTTTGTGATGAAATATAAATGACATATAAAGGAAATTGCTGAAAATCTCTTGTCTCCCTAGTGACATCCCCTACAACCTGTGCTGGCAAAGCTAGTCACTCAGTGCTCAGTGGAGGAGTATGCAGCCATCTGGCCACTGTGTTTTTTTAAACTATTTTTAGATGATTACTTCAGATAATGACTTACAACTCCTAAACGTGAACATCAGTTAGAAAAATAAAAAAAATTCAAAACAGATTTAACTACATATCGCAGGGTCTTCATGAGGCACAGAAGTTGCTGAGAATAGTCCTGTATCAGATGTCACTTTTCATAAAGATGCCTGCTACCTGAACCTCCTGCCTTGGTGAAAAACTTTCTTTAGGTGCTAAGCCAAGCTTTAGATTCCATTGTAACGAACTAAGAAGCCAATTTCAAATTCTTCACAAAAGCCAGCATCACTGATTATTTCACATCCAAATTTGCTCCATCACTTCATTGTTCAAACATGGATATTTTACATCAGATGCCCAGCTGGTGTCAATCAGTTCGGTTCACAACAGTCAACAGAACTATGCAAGTTTATACCAAGTGACCTGTGAGCCTTTATTTGTAGTGGTAGGTTTTTATGGAGCAGGGATTGCATCTTCTGTGTTTGAAAAGCACATAGCCCGTTTTGGATATGGCCACAATATAAATTAGTCTTCATCACAGGGATAAATTTTGGAAAGTAGCTTCTCCCCTTTTATGCCGAAAGCTCTTGTACTTTGTGGAGGATGTTTGTTTAAAAAAAATCTCTGTGGTGTAATACATATGGATGATAATAATAATATTATACCATCACAGCAACAAAACTAACAGGCCAGGTCTACACTAGCATGCTCTTTCAAAATATTTTTCGAAAAAAGGACTCTTTCAAAAGTGTTCACAGAGCGCGCGCGCGCACACACACACACACACGCACGCACGCACGCACGCACGCGCGCGCGCACGCACACACACACACACACACACGCACCCCCAGCATTCTTTCGAAAGTAATTTAGCAAGAACATGGAGCTCCTTTTGAAAACACTCTTCCACTCCCATTGCAGGAAGAGCACCTGCTTTCAAAAGCGTCTTTCGAAAGAAGACACGTGTACACTCCACGGACTGCTGTCTCGAAAGAGCAGTCCTCCATGGTGCCAGCCAGCAGATTCCCTGGCCAGTGTGAGCAGAGCTCTGTGCTCCCTGTGTCCAGCCCCCCCACCCCCCCGCCCGGACCCTTAAAGCTGCAGCACGTTATCAGCTGCAGTCATGAGTGATTCAGCAGCCCGTGAGGATTGTGCTGCACTGTTGCTTGGAGTATCTACGTGGCCAGCAGCTGGGCAGCCCCAGGATCACCCCACTGAGCCAGCGGTGGATGGGAATCCCAGGATGGCAGCAAGAAGAGGGTCCCACCCTAGTCCTCAGGCAAGCTGCAGGAGCTCCTCGGCTGCTGGGGGATGAGGTCATGTCCTTCAGTCCATCAGATGGTGCTGCAACGCTGCAGCATTTGTACACCTCTCAGCTGGCCTGACGGAACCGGGGCACGCACCATGGACCCCGGAGCAGGTGTGATCACAAGTCAAAGAATTGCGCCAGGCCTAGGTGAAGGCCAGAGATACAGCCCGCCCCTCACCGGAACGGGACGCACCTACCAGCTGCCCTCATTCTGAGGACTTGGACTGACTCTGGGGGACCAAGGAGGCAGCTCCCCAACCACCATCTATCGTGCAGGACGCTGCAGTGCCTGAACGCGAGCCTGAGACAGAGGTGGAGGACCAGCCTGAAGCCTTTGCAATGACATCACACACACACACATCCCGCCCCCCAGGAGCAGGAGTCTGAGCCTGGATCAGAGGAGGAAGGACCAGCGATGGTGGTGCCCTGGTTATTGCCATCCCATCTGGCTCCTCAAGCCAGGCAACATTGACTAGGGCCTCCCCTAAGTTCCTCAAGGGACCCTCAGGTAAGTACCGTGCATGTTGGGCACACCAGAGTGTGGGGAGAGGGTGTCTGGTTACTCCACAGCCAGCAGTGGGCTGGTGACATGGCCATGGGCCATGGTCTAGCTGCACACCAGTCAGCTGTGAAGAGGGCAACATGCAACACTCAGCACCCACTCCCATGGACAGCACCACCAGCAGCTGCACATGCTGGGATGGGGGGGAGGGTGGACTATGCCTGCTGCACCAATGCGGGGACCCCTGGGCACCCAGGAATCCCAAAAGAACACTGGCCAGCAGGCAGGAGGGCCTGCCCAGGGTGGGTGCAGGACACAGCCCTTGGGCCCAGGACGCAGGACTGATGGATCGTTTCCCCTCCCCTTCTGTCTCCACAGCTTCAGCATCCCAGATGATCCCTGTGCGGGGGGCAGAGGAGCCCCACAGCAGCAACCACAGAGGTGGCCATGGCACCCCCACCTTCCACGCCTGGGACGTTCCGTGTCAGGAGGCCGACCTGCCGTCAGTGCAGGAGTGAGGAGCACCTGCCCGCCCTACGCGGCCACCCTGCGGGAGCAAAATGCTTTGCTGAGGGAGTGGATGGAAATGGAGCAGGAGGCCTGGTGTAAGGTGGCGGGTGCCCTTCATGCCCTTAGGCAGCAACTGACCACCTCCCCCAGCCCCCCTGCACTCCCTTCCCCCCATGCACCTCCCACCATGGCAGAGGCCACTGCAGACCAACAACACCCTACCTCCCTCTAGTCCCAGCCTCATCACAGCTCCAAGGGACTTGGGGTGGTACAGGTGCCCACAGCTGACAGGGGTCACAGCTTCCCACTCCAGCAGGAGAATTAGACCCTGAAACCCACCCTCATTCCAGGAAACCATCATGTAAATAGTTCTCCCCATTCCCACCCTTCCCTCGTATATGGTTGTTTGTTCTTTTCCCATTTGTTTTTTATAAGACACATTGGTTAGATGTGGTAAAAGAGTTTATTTTTAACACCCCTGTAAATAGTTCCCACTGCTCCTCTCGTATGTGGTTCTTTTTTCTATACAGTTTCGTTTTTTATAAGAAACAGTTTTTAGATTTACTAAAAGAGTTTATTTTTTAACACCTTTGTGTCCCTTGTCAATCGTGAGGGAATGATGAGAAGTGGATGTGCCGGGTGGGAAGAGAGTGTGATGGGGGTGCCTGGTGGAGGGCGAGTGTGGAGGGAGGGGTTCGGGGCAGGGAGCAGTCATGGCAGGGGATACCCGGGGGAGGATCATCTGGACTCCTTTGCAAAGGCCTCTCAGAGACCCACCCTCACCTGTGCCCTGCCCCAGTGACCCTGGCAGCATGAGGTGGCTGTAGGGCCGCATGAGCAATGGGTGCAGGGCATAGGCAGTGTTGGCCACCACGCAGGGTGGCATGGTCTCATCCCTGATCCTGAAGGGGTGCTCATGTGGGGCGATGTGGGTCCCCACCTCCATCCTGCATCCGAGCCAAGAGTTCCAGAAGAACTGGGCATCATGGGCTCAACCCATCCAGCCCACACACACATCCATGAATCATCTCTGAGTCCACAAAGGCCTGGAGCACCATGGAATGGTCGCCCTTCTCATTGATAAAATGGCCCATGCTGTTGTCTGGGGTCCAAATGGCATTATGGGTCCCATCCAGCACACCAAAACAGTTGGGGAATCCCTGCACAGTGAATCCCATGATGGCTGCATCAAGGTCCTCGACACGAGACAACCCTCCTCAGGGGAATGGTGTTGATCACCCTGATGACCTGCATGGGATGGAGGTTGTACACATTCACGAGTGTGTGGTGCTGTTCTCCTACGCCCCTCCAGTCCCCACGGAGACCCCTCCTCCCTTGCCCAGGAGCCCCCTTCCCCCTCCCCATGTCAGATATGCGACCCAAGCATGAATTACCTCCAGGAGTTCAGCCCCAACGGTCGCCTTGCCTACCCCAAATTGGTGCCCCATGGACCAGTGGCTATCCAGGGTGGCCAGCTTTCATATTGTGATGGCAAACCGCTTCTCCAGGGGACGCGGGCTGCATGCAGTTGTTCTGGTGCTGAAGTGCAGCTCTGAGCCAGTGGTACAGCTCCAGAAATATCTGCTTTGTCATCCTGAAGTTCTGGAGCCAGCAGCCGCCATCCCATTCCCCCATCATGAGCCGGTCCCACCACTCAGAGCTCATGCAATAGCTCTACAGGAACCAAATCAGCCAGGGAAGGGGGTGCAGACGACACCCAGTGGAAGCGGCCTGCAGGAGGGTGGCTATGCAGGTGGCTGCCCATAAGAGCTGGAGCATAGCAAGGATGCCGTGGCCAGCAGGTGGACTACAACTTTGAGGAATTCTCTGTTGGGGAGCTGCTGGGGATCCATGACACTGTGACTGGTTACCTGGACCCTGCACTAGGTCTGCTGTGCTGTCAGTAGCAAGGCAGGGCAAGGGTGTTGGGGAGAGGTCCTTTTAAGGAGCACCTGGCTGTGGTCCCCAGAACGGCTCATCGGCCATTCAACCCTGTCCACAGTTTTTCCTGGTCCGTTCTTTCAAAAGGAGGGCCTGTGCTGAGTGGATTCACTCTCAGCGGTGTTTTCAGTCTCTACACAAAGGGCAGGGTACGAGTCAGTAGCTCCAGCAGCTAGTTTAAATGATTAAAAAAATGCTAAAATGATAAAAAAAATAAAACAGCTTTGCGTGCAGTTGCATCAAACAAAAAAGCTTCTCCCAGTGCTGTTATTGTTATACCTGATGGACAACAAATGTTGATTAAGCCCAGGCTTGCCCAAACCAACACTTTAGCTAGTGCTTGTTGGCTCTAACGTCACAGATCACCCCAGAAGTATAGTAACTAGCAGTTATTTATTCCTAGGAGTGCATCAGAATGCTGAATGATGGCTTATTGTTTTGGAACGAGGAACATCCTCTTTGGTTGTGGACAAAATACGTTTGAGAATATGGAGACAGAACCAATTGCCACTGAAGTTAATAGAAGAATTCCCACCGACTGCAGTGGAGTTGGAAAGGGCCAATGATCACAGGTAATTGGTTTCCACACTGTACAATTTAATCATGAAGAAGGCAACAGTGTCCTGCCCTCAGAGATGGGAACCATAGCTGGCTCCTCTCTCTGCCTCTTAGGAGCATGATCCACATCATGAACTGCATCCCTTTTCTCACTGCTGTTGCCCACCTTCCAAGCTCCAGCCCCCTCTGCTCCAACTTCTTCATCCCATGCCTCTTGCTCCCTGCTTTTCTGTGCTTATCCAACCCGTCCATGGCTCCTAACCCCCCAGGGTTGCCACTGCTGCTGACCCTCAGTGCATAAACCAGAACAATGTGCAACGCATTCTGAGCACTAATACGATTTCCTAGGACAGCTATCTCAAAAAAGGGTGGGCAAAACCTGGACAGGTGGCACACTACTGTTCCTGGCCTCCCTCCTCCAGTTCATTTCACTCTCCACCTCTGCTCCTTCTCACCCTCTGGCTCCTGCAACCTCTTTGCTCTCCCCTTCCATTTCTCACCACTTTGCATTCCAGCCAGGCTGCTCCATCTTCCTCCTTGAGACCTATGCATCAGCAGGGAGGGCACTGAGAGAACAGAAGAGACAATTCCCTGCCTGGAGCCATAGTGGCCCCTTGCAACCAGGGGAGCAATTGTGGGAAATGTTCTCCTCAGCCCGTCTAATCTTTGGCTGAACCATACTCAGAAACTCTGTGTGCATGGTGTGTAGGCAGGCTGGTTGCACTTAATGAGCAATAAGGGAATGGAGCACGCTCAGTACAGATGGTATCTTTGGAGAGTCAAGCTGCCAAACTGTAACAATTCTCTACTGAACATGTGCAAACTGCAAATTCAGTGACTTATAAGTTGGTCAAATTTAGGTGCCTTGTCATGAGGACAGCAAAAGGCACATGCCTGACACCAGTACATCACCTATATCTCATCTATTTTCCCCTCCCCACCCTCAGCAAACTTCAAGTCTCTGCTCCAAAGCTATGAAGGAAAGAGAGTTTCTTAAAGTGGATGTAAATTTATTATTGGGAAAATGGCCTTGTGAGCGGTTTCCATTGGTGATAGGGTGGCCTAGTGCCTGGGCCCCCTTGCTGGGGCCGGGGGCCCAGGTGTGGGTCTTTAGCCCCCCACCCTACAGTCTACTGGATAAGTTTGAGGCATGGCCCCGAGAAGCAAGTTTCCCCTCCAGCAGGAGAGGGTTCCCTGGGAGTGGCTCCCCCTCCCCCTTTGTGTCTGGGGGAGGGTCCCAAAGCTCTGACCTCCAGAGGCCAACTGGGTGGCAGCTCTGGATCGGGCCCTTCTGCCTCAGAGCCAGCTCCTGCCTCTTGGCTGGTCAGCCCCGTACTGGGCTGGCTTCCCTCCCTTTATACTCCTCCAGGCCTCACAATGGCTGCAGGTGAACCGGGGTGGGGCTGACTGGGCAAACAGGCCATGTTTAACCCCTGCCCTGCCTGGCCTTCCTCAGACCCTCTTCCAGGCTTATTTTTTTCCCAGCTTATTATCAGAACTGTCTGAAATATTTGTGCTGAGTCTTCCCCCCAGCAAAGCACAAGGCAGACTCTGAACATAGAAAACTTCAGCCCAAACGGCTTAACATTGATAAAATAAAGCAGGTCTTAATACTGGGAAATGGCAGTCAACCTCACCTATAGTCAGCAGTGTCAGCTCCAGCTCTAGTGATTGTATGAAAAAGACGTACTAGCTCTAACATGAAAAATAAATTTGGTGTATCTTGCAGCTTTAAGCTAGGGAATGTCTTTGCTGTTATTAGATGTGCAATGCTTATGGCAGTGAGCCTGGAGGGCTGCAATACAAGTAAATATACATTAATAAAATAATAAATCATAATGGGAGTACCATACGCAGGCCTTATAGACATTGTATCCATGATACACATTTCGTGAGGCTGCGGTTTAAATGGAGATTTTTTTTAACAGCACCTGTGGCTGAGATGAGGAAATTAGCTATTGAAAAACACATGTGTGTTATTAGTGGTATATTGTGAATTCTGGGATGATGGGAGCTATTGGAACCATCATTCAGCAGGACAGTAATAGCCAGTTGTTCAAAAAACCTGTTTTAAATTCAACGTATAAAGCCCAAACTGGGTTGACAGTAACACCAAATCCTACCAAGCTATTTGCCACCTTGCCTCACATGCTAAGCCTCCTAAAGAAGAGAACCAGAGATGCAGTCCATAGACTACACATTTCTGCATCTAACTTTGTCTAGTTTCCCACTTGTTTGACTTCCATGCTTCTGCTATTTCCTCCCTTGCCTACAGGGTCTCTACTTAAATATCATGACATATGCTCTGCTTACTATATGGTTCAGTATGATTGCAAGTGCCTCAAGCCTCAAATGATCAAAAATCATGACTCAGACCCCAACAAACAAGTTTAAGAATGAAGTTTTTTCAAAGAGTGACAGGTTCAATAAGAGGTCCCCTTAGGACTGTCACCCAGTGTGCTATTATGACACTGAGCCCAGCCTACCTGCCCTCTGGGGCATCCAACCACCCTGTTGTGCTGGGCCAGAAAATCTAGTCTCCCCTCAGAAGAGGCACAGATTTGGGGTAACATCCCCCAACAGACCAACACAGACACTGAACCAGCTCAGCTCTGGGAGGGTTCAACTATAGGGCCTTGACAGCACCCACGAAAGGGACCAAACCTCTCACCTAATATCCATCTTAATTGGTATAAAAGATTTACACAGAGAAACCTCATAAAGATGTTTGTTCCCTTTTTTCAATGAAAGAGAGAGACATTGGTTGCTTCTCCCCCTACCCCTACCCCATGGTAACAATTACTTACACTGAGTTTGATAACAAAGAAAAGTATTTTTATTAAGTATAAAAAGTGTGATTTAAGTGTTTGCAAGTGAAAACAAACAGATCAAAGTAAATTATTAAACTAAAATAAACAAAACAGGCCAGCTAATCCTAATATACTAAGGAAGAATGTTACAGAACATAATTCATTCCCTAATTTTTATTCCAAGTAGAAGCCTTTTCAACAGAGATGATCTTTTCTCTCAAGTTTGGTTCTACAGCTCCTTGTATCCTTGGTGTTCTTTGTTTTCAGGTTTCTTATGCTTAGTGGGGAGGCCATTTCAAAGGCCAGATGAAGACAAAAAATTGATTGTTTTCCCTTTCTTAAATAGACTTTCCCCAGACTGGGAATCCTACATCTCCCCATCGCCAGGTAAAATACTAGGTTCAAGATGGATTCTAACCACAGGTGGCAGGGTCTCTTTTGAGGAACAACCACAGTTTGTGCTCACTGAAAAAACAAAAGCAAAAATCAAAACAAAAAAACCTCCATTCATGGTTCACTACCTTCAGTACTGAGCCATTGTGTTTCCAGAGCATCAGTAATGGCCCTCATTAGCACTTTAAGAATTATAAACAGAGTCAGACTTCATATTTCTAACTTCACATACAAGAACGACACATGCACAGAAATAGAATAAACACACTCAGCTGATTGTAACTTTAAAAATGATATTTTATATGATGCATTTTGCCCAAAGTGACTGTGAGTCACTTATATTCAAAAGCCAATTTTCGTAAGGCATGAAGGGGGAGCTGGGTACATTCCACGTAACATTTGCCTTTTGGGTTTTTTAGTCTGTAGGGTAATCAGGTCACAGTTTCAGACTTTTCTCTTCAACTAACAGGACTTGAAAAAAAGAATGAAGACTGAGATTGCCACATAATCAGAGGATTCCAGGAGCTGGGGCTTTATGACAAGCACCAAATCGCCCAAGATTTATACTAAAAACCACAAGAGCTGGTGACACTGGTGACATTTCTTTTGTGTTCTCTTTAATATTGTCCTTCTTTAGCTTCTTCTTTTGTCTAATCGCCAAGTCAATTGTACCTAGTTAGGGCCAGATTATGATCCCTTATACACACTGAAAATTATTTTACACCACACAGAGCCCACTGAATTCAATGCTGTTAGGAATTATAGCATGCGAGGAAGGTTCGGGTGCCCCGATGTCCCATATTTAAGTCTTCCTGCTGATGTTGTGACTTTTTCTTAAAAACTGGCAAATTGTCCCATATTTTCTCTCTCCCCCTCATCAGCCCTGGTGAGCCTGGCTGCTGGCCATACCCTACTTGCCAGTTGCCTGCTCACCTGTGGGGGTGGGGTAGGGTCCTGTGACCAAAGAAAGTAGTGGGAGTGCCAGGCTGGTGGTGGAGCCAGACTGCAGCTTGCAGTGCCAGCTGCTCCCCCTGCTGGTCCATCAGCCTCACCCACCACTGTGTGACAGATGTCAGCCAGCAGGACCCCCTCCTCCCTATCCTGCTACCAGCCAGCACTGTCTGCACTCTGTGAGCTGCGGTGATGGGTGAGTGCGTGCAGGGGCTGGGTAACAGCCATTTACACACTGCCTCTGCTGCCCATCCATCAGCCCTTTCTCTGTCTCCTCTGCTTCACACAAACACCTCCAGCACCACTGTTTCGTGGTATACACCCTGGCCTGGTGCAGGGATGTTAATGGTTAACCATTAATGGAGGAGGATTTCTGGTTACAGTTACCAGGAGAGAGGTGAAGCAGCCCCTGCTTGCTGCAGGCAGGGAACTGCTCCAGCCCCACAGGGTCTGCTGTGGGCAGGGAGGGGAGGTAGGGGGCACCCTCATGTGGCTGAAGAAGCCCTTGTTCATGGTGCTGCATGGACAGGGAACACTCAAAACTGGAAGGAGGAGCCCTGGTCTGTGGCCACCCCAGGAGCACTGCAGGTGGGGGGTCTCTCCAGCTGCCCCCCCCCATGTAATCAATTAACCAGTTAAATTTAAGATTTAATGAATTAACTAATTAAATGGGATTTTATACCCCTAGCAGGGTGTCCCACTCCCAGGACTGTGCGGAGAACCAGTGCCTGGTTGGAGTGCTCAGCTTATCAACAGCCTAGCCAGCAGGCTCCTTCAATCTCCCACAGCCTGTGGCTGGGCTGGCACCCTGGGACAGCCTGAAGCCCTCCAGCCTGGGCACTCGCCAGGAGGAGCTGAGACTTGCATGTGCCACAATCCCACACAGTGCTGGTGGGGGAAACCTCACCACCCCTCAGCTAAGCTCTGGAGTGATGTGGGAGTCTTGATTTCCAGTCTCTTCCCACCCCAATCCTGCAGGCTCCACAGCAGTCCCCTCAGCACCCTTTTCTCCTGATCCCTGGGAGCACAGACTGTTCCGTTTCCCAGAGGATGAGTTGAATTAAATTGCAGCTTGGAGCATTCCACTTCATTCTGCAGTTAGGACAAGTAAGACTGTGGTTTGTTAATGGTCAAGCAGGTAGCACATATCGCAACCATCATGTTTTTTCCTGAGCCCTCAGACCTAAATCAATTTTATTGGCAGTCATCTATCCTGAATGTGCTACTTTTGCAGCAAACAAAGCAATAGGACAGTTCTTTTACTCCCAAGCACACTTAGAGAAATTGATTTTGGCCAAATTAGGTTAACAGCAAATCATCTGAGGTCATTTAAATTGGTTGCTTACACCTTGACATAGGATGATTTTTTAAACCTGAACTTCACCACTTCCTCTTGTAACTTGAATTAATCTGTTCTCTAGGCACTGCTGGAAATTTAATTTGCAGTATGACTTTGTGAAGCTTGCGCAACATTCGTGTTCTACAGATGTTATTCTGGATAGGTTTCACAGCAAACGAGTCATGCTTTGCTGTCTGCTTATTCCTCTTAATAGATGTGATAGGGAGCCTTGAAAAATAGCACCTTCGGTTTCCTCTTTGTTGTAACAAGTGGGCATACAAAATCCAGCAAAGATCCAGCCCCTTCCCAGAACTCTGTGCACACGGGCAACAGTATTAAACTCCTTATAGATGTGTTTTAACAATAGAAGCAAGATGTTTAACACTTCATATTCTGGGCTTTCTTTGGTCCTGGTCTTTGCATCCTCTGGCTGGCAGTGCCTGCATTTGCTACGCTAGTGATTTACTTAGTGCCCAGGAAAACAAAGACAGGAGCGTCTTTCAAAAGTAAGAATGCCCCCATGTGACTCAGGAAGGGTGTGTTTAGATTCAGGGCCTGGCGGGGGAGGGCAAAGGACATGTTGCCCCATGGCCCAGAGATACAAAAGTACCTGGAGCTTTTGGCTGCCACTGCCACTACTCTTGCAGCACCAGTGGTGGCCAGAGTCCTGGACCCTTTAAATCACTGCCAGGGTGCCACGTGTCATACTCCAGGTAGTACTCAGAAACGGCAGGGCGGGGACAGCATGACATTGTCCAGACAACACCGAGGTCTGGCTGCTCCAACACCACCCCTTCCACAGACATGGAGCAGGGCCCTGCCCAGCCTTGCGCAGGGGTCCAGCAAGACTATCGGCCCCGCTGTATAGATTCATAGATTTCAAGGCAGAAGGCACTATTAGACTGGCTACTCCGACCTCCTGTGTATCACAGATGATTAAATTCCACCCAGTCGCTCCTACACTGAGACCAATAACTTACATCTGACTAAGCATGACTTGTATTTAGTGAAAACCTATCTTCCAGAACGGCACTCCATCTTGATTTGACAACATCAAGTGCTGGCGAACCCACCACTTCCCTTGGCATTTATTTCCAATAATTACTCAGCCTCACTTATAAAAAGTTGTACCTGACATCCCTGTAGAATGTGCCAAGATTCAGATTCTACTACGTTATGTCATAATATGATACCTCAAATCATGTTATTAGGGCAGTCAATTAACTCACGTTAAAACCTGCAGGTAACGCAAGGCAGATTTAACCAGTTAAATAAATTAATGTGTTAATGGCAGGAGAGTTAATTGACAGCCCTACTTTAAAGTGTGACCTCAGGTGGTGCTCTGCACTCCACTTGGCTCCCAGCCCCAGGCTGTCGGGTTCTCCCTGTCCAAGTCTCTGGGGCTGGAGCTACTGGCAGGGTTCCCAGCCCCAGTGGGCTCCCAGCCCTGGGTCTGCCAGATTCCGCTGGCACCAGCCAGGTCCCAGGGCTGGAGCTGCTGGCAGGGCTCCACTCCCTGGTCTGCTCCTTCTAAGATACTGGGTAGTAAATCTTTAAAGATACTTTAAAAGTAAACATTTTAAGATACTGACAGGGCCCCTCCAGGTGAAATCTTTAACATAGTTTTGTAATTAGATATGGGAAGATCTCTCTATCAGCAGGTACCACCTTGCCAAATTTGTGGGCGCATGCAAATAGATCCATAGCATAGCATGGTGGATAGGTAGCTCACCTTCAGACATATCAGTTATTCCCTTCAGAGACCCGTAGCTTGTATCCCATCCTTCTTCACAGCTTTCTCCTCTTCCCCCTCCATTTCAGTGTTCTCTGCCTTGAGAAAACAGTTTATTCCTTCCCCTTGTCACAGTGGGCTAATTCTACTCTGAGGGGACTCTACATTAGTAGTGATAAATTTTGAGATTTGACACTTGATAGACTCATGTAATGGGATGTTTCAACTATGCCATCAAATATACACTGAGACTATAGCACAAGGGAGAAAAGGTTACTTTGGAATTAGGAGTGGAATACGGGAATCTATATAGAATTTAGTTACATTATTGGGGGGCTTGCAGGTACTCTGCACTAGGAAATTTCTTGTCAGCTGTTCAGCTGTCTGGCTATTTTAACATCTATAGCGAATCCTCTAGTACAAACAAAGTTAAACCCCCGGAGTCTTAGAAATGTCTAGAGAAATGAAGAGATTTTTACTCTTACATTAAATCATATTTAATACCGAAAAGGACATATTCATTTAACAGGTCTCAAAGGTCTCGACACACATGTACATTTATGCTGCAAATGCAAAACACACCAGTATTCTGAGTGATAGCAATTCCCTTCTCCTGAGCCCCTTGCATACAATAAACTCCAGAGCTGTATGAGTTTGTAAAGTGGAACTCTATGTGGTTAGATTGGAGGACATACATATGTAAACATGAAACTCTCATTTCCCATTAACAAACCCACTCAATATCTGGCTGCATGGGTTCAGTGTTGGAAGCTCAGTGGAAATGCTCAATACTGGCAACCAATTTCCAAAATGCTAGAATTTGGCCTCAAATGTTTTCCCTCATCTCCTTCCCTTACCTAGGAAACTAGTCTGCTACACAGTATGTTTGTGGCATGACTTATTCCATTGCACAAAGCATTCATTTATAGTTTTAACTAAGCCATATGTTCTTTACCCTAATCCTTCTAAAATCGGGCATTGACATATACACCAAAATGCAGATATAGTGGCATCCAGCCTATAGCAGACTGGGACCAGATCAGTCAGAGCCATTTCCAATCTATACTACATAGCAATGGTAAATATACCCATTTGTTCATTATTTTCTTCCTACAGACAAGGGAGAGAGAAAATAAAACTAACTATAAACCCTAACACCTATACTTTTTTTTCTTGTTTGGAAAACTGTGGCATCCAACAGGACAAGATGACTAAGCACTCCCTGGTGATGCATATGCCACTCACAGGCAGAAGTCTTGACCTACCTGTCTGTCTCCTGTGATCTCAGATTGTGCTTGTTCAAAGGCAGGCAAGCATCTGCAGGGCAAGTCTGCCGGCTCTGGGAACATGCTGAGACTCCTCATGAATTTTCCTCCAGCTGCTTGCAAGACCATGCAGGTGCAGCCTGAGTTTACAAAAGACACACAACTTTGATGCATAGCTGTAACTAGATTTTAAAGTGCATAACTTGCTACATTAATTTTTATGTGTTTAACCATCATCATCTGCTGTTCAGTGCAGCTGCGAAAATTGCAGGCATCAAAACGTAAGTTAATGCTTGGTTGCTTTCACAAGAAAGAGCCTCCCTCCCTGACAACAACTTCCTCTGTTTCACCGATGTTTCAGATGCAACACTAGTTAAATTTCATTGCTATTTGCATCTTGTTTACAAGAGTAACAGAGTGATGGGCAGGGAATATGAAATCACAGTTCAGTTGGTTGAACATTATGGCTAGAATGTACCCTTATATTTCTTCTGTTGTGCTTACTTCTAACCAATAACTGCTCACATGTAATGCAGATGGAATTAATGTCTTTGTGCACACGCTTATAGGCATAGTCAAATGAATCAAAATCAGGAGCAAGCATGGAATGTTTTACTGGGAGACCCCAGTGTATGGTTTTGGTAATTATGCCTGCCACAGAAAGCTCACATTTCAGTATCATATTATGGTAAAGCATGCAATTTGCTGATAGCTGGTGTCTTTATAATGTTGTATTGTGGTCATGCAAGGTGTGATAGTGTTGCTTAATATGAACTTTGAGATATGCCACATTATATGCATTGACATCAAGAAAGAAATTAAAAAAAAAAAAACCTACCCTACCTTCTTTTCCTTTTGACTGCCTAAATGAAACTAACATGGAGGACAAAAGGTCAGAGGCTGCAAAAATTAAAAGTAAGATGAAAAACAGCACAAACAAACTTCCAGTTTAAACAGTTCTGTTATTGTTTTATTTTCACTCATCACCATCTAAACAAATCGCCCTACCTTTTGCATTACACCGGTTTACTATCCCTTGCATTGCAGGTTCCAGAAGTTGTCTGCCTACAATGACCACATGCAAGTGTAGTGCTGCAGCAGTACTCTGTACATTTCAAGAGCCCAGACAGAAGGCAATAGCCTATCATTTTTTTCAGAGTAAATATTCCGTCTTACCAAAGGGAGACTGTTCTCACCAAGATCAGCCAGAGGAACATTCACAGGCACATACAAACTTTCACAAGGTGACTTTTTTTGCAACAGAATCAGACAAAAATTCCTTCCCAAATGACATTCTATGATCAGAAAGAAACAAAAGTATGTGCTGTGATTCTGAGTCTAGAATGTAAGATATTTACACTCCACTGGGCTCAAGCATTATTATTTCCAGGATCCTACAACCCTTATTGGACTACAAGAAAAAATGACCACACAACCTCAGTTTAAAAAGTCTATGCCATGAGAAAATAGAGTGTGCCAGCCCATGAGGCCAACCAACAAGAAACAGCATGCAGAAGATCCAAGAGCTGGACACTTTACCACAGTGGAGGAGGACCCATCCTTAAAGAGCCTATGAGCCACACCTCATCTTCTGCGTTACACAGTGATGGGAACTGTTCTGCTTGGTCAAGTAAACTCGTACCATACTTACATCCAGATCATTTCAGATTAATGTTATAAGCGTTGTCTTTACCAGTTAGACTAAACTAACTCTGACGTAAGGATAGCCACATTATTTTGTC
This sequence comes from Carettochelys insculpta, assembly GCF_033958435.1. Taxonomy (NCBI): domain Eukaryota; kingdom Metazoa; phylum Chordata; order Testudines; family Carettochelyidae; genus Carettochelys; species Carettochelys insculpta. Next base: position 98,697,333 of record NC_134139.1, read on the forward strand.
TGCAGAGTATTTACCCATCTATTAACAGTTCTCCACCTATCTTGCTCAACCCAATAAACCCAAATGAAAGCACAGTCTAAAGCAGGATCTGTCATATAAGCCAGCAAATCCATTTTAAAGCTCTCCTGAAGAAGAAAAGCTAACCAAAAAATGTTTATGCCAAATGATCATCAATAGTGACTTTACCAGAGGCCAGACTATTCACTAGTATTTGTGGCCTGCCAGGGGAGCAATAACAGATTTAAAAATTGAAAGAAAAAAAAACCCCTAATGCCAAAACCCCCAGAAGCGCACAAGAAGTGCCTTTTCTACCACCACCTCAACATTACAGCCCACAGTGCTCCACTCACTGTACATTTAACCCATTCACCAATGGCTGCTACACTTACGTAAGATTTACTCGTGTGACACAGAAAATCAAGTCATCAACCTCCAGCTATCTCTGATTTTAATACTCACTTTATCCTTGATAAGTCAGCAATCAGCAGCTCATCTCCACTTGGATTAGAAGGAAGCATTAGACACATTTGGAATATGCGCTCCAGATGCCAAGGCTGACTCAGACATGAATTTGTCACATGGGAATCAACTGAAGTTGGAAAATGAAAGGGTTTAAGAGAAACCTTCAGAAGAACCCATAGAAGGGGGAGGGTAGAGCAGTCAGTCTCAACAGCACAGAGTACAGAAAGCTGCAGAAAGTGACAGAGAGGATGGAAGAGACTAGTTTCCACCCTTTGTACCACAAGTGGCTTGAGAAGGAAATAGTAAGAGTAATAATAATAAGTAACACCTTCATGGCTTTCCCTTGGTGGGCAGGTTGACTGCATGGACCAGCCAGAAAGAGATGCTGTTTATGCCATGCTTTACTTTCTACCTACTCATCCATACTAGAAAACATGGAGAGTGGCAAGTGTTTGAGATAAGAAGCAGCTCCTATTGGCTCACCTCAAGAACGGACCTGCTGGCCATTCAGCAGGTATGTCTGCTACCTGCGGGTGGCAAAAAAGGAGAACTAATCTCCTCTAGGTTTTCCCAGAAGAAAGCTAAGCATTCCCAAAATTATCCACCCGCAGCATCACAGCCCAGGAAACAGCAGTAATGGCCGGCTTTGATCTATAACTACACTACATTCCAGGAAAAAAACTATTGGCTTCAAATGCTACTGCAGCAGAATGCACCAAGCTATTCTCCTTGATGCAGAGAGAGCAGTCTGTGTTGTGTTTATGACAGCTTACTGATCAAAGTAAGCCAGGCTCCTGGCTGTCTCATACACCTTAGCAGTGGTATGTGAACAAGCAGCCAGAAGAAGATCTTCTTTTAACAGGATATTAGGATTGTGTTGAGGCTCAGCGAGCAGGTGGGATTCCTGTCTCCTGCTCTGGTACTGAGCATTGCATTTCTGCTGTTACCAATACATCAAGGCAGCAAACATGAAAACAGCTTTGCTGCAGTTTGGTCATTTCCCTCACACATGCACAGACCATACAAAAAGGGCTGGAACATCCAGGCCCAAGTCTCACACCTGGCTTCTTCACTGAGGCAAGGCTAGTCAATGTAAAAAGTTCTTGGGATTCTGGTTCACACATCTGCTGCTTCACCTGTCAATTTCATTTGATCATGCAGGATTTTCTTGACAGTGAGCCCCAGACAACAACCGTATTGAACAGGTGTGCAAGGTTTGAACTGTTTAAACCACTCTGTGAAGATCATGAGACTTTTGCCCAAATACATTATCATTAAAAAAAAATACACCCATGCAGTGCTTTAGATAATCCAAACTGATACCATTAGCCCTCCTACATAATTAAACTATTATCACTATACTCAAGTCCTACAGCTCCAGCAGTGGAGCCAGGGAGTGAGGCAGTGAAGGAGTGAAATATACCCTTATTCAAATTTGAACTCCACTGGAAAAGCAAAGCGATTAGTTTAGGAATGGAACTAAGCCTCTTGAAAACGTGTGTATTCAGCAGCATGTTGTGTGGATGTGAGACACGGGTGATAACGAAAGACTCAAAGAGAAGGATATTGGCATTAGAGAGGAATTGTTTAAGAAAGATCCTGAGAACAGGATGGATGCAGAAGGTCACCAGTGAGGAACTATAAGGGAAGATACAGCCAAAAGAGAACCTACTGTAGAAGGTTATACAACAGAAGTTACAGCTATTCAGGCATATTTGCAGAATGAATGACAAATGAAAAATCAAGACCTTGGTATTCGGCATAATGGACAGTTTGAATAAGACAGGCAGACCCACAAAGAATGGGCAGATGATGCAGTAGATTGGTGCAGAGCTAGTCTACAGAAACTAAGCCACTCCACAATGGACAGGGAAAGATGGAAGGAAATAGTGAGAGAGGCATCAGACACCACCAGACGCTGAGCCCATGATTATAGATGATGATGATGATGAAGATGATGATGATGATTGCCTTCCTCTAACATCATTCACACAGACCTAGTGGAGAAGTAGTACCCTATCTGGTCACAGACAGGACAGCTGGTAATTATGAGAATAAGTGGCAGTGACACCAATCTCTGGGGGCCTCTGAACTAAAACTTAAATAGTTAAAATGACCACCTCATCAACTACCCTAGTGCTCCGTTATTTACTGCTGGGGTAAAGGGTGCTCTTTCAGCATGCAAAGAAAAGCATTTGGCCAAACTTTGCACCAGCCCTGCTCACTCTTCTTCAGCTGCTTCAGCCTCCTCTGGCTCACCCTGAAATGTCTCTTCCCCAGGACTCCTCATCATCCCAACTTCCCTTTGGAAAGCTATGCAGCCACTGTGGGGTGAGTACAGGATGGGCTCACTTTCCAATCCCCCCCAGGTGAGATAGAAACAGCAATCCTCACACATGCCTGAGCACAAGTCCTGATGGCTTTACTGAGCCCCTCCCAGGAATACTGTCCCCACCCACTCTTGGACAGCAGTGATGCTGGTGGTCAGAGGAAAGCAGCCTGAAGAGTTTGCAGTCACAGCACAGTTGTGCGGGGTTGCAGACTCATGTTTGGTCCATGGCACAAGTGCTTCCACATACCTCTTGAACACTAAGCTCTCACAGAGCAGCAACTGCAAGTAGTACAAGATGACTAGGTACCATTCTGGTGCACAATGATGCAGGGCTTTCCTCATCTCCTTTCTGATCTATGGCGATAGGATATCCCTGTGCATGAAGAAACTTCACCTAATACAGAATGCTGCAAGTCAGTGGTTCTCACCCAGGATTCAAGTACCCCTGGGGATATGAAGAGGGATTACACTAACTCATCAAGAAATCTGCCTGGTGTTACAACAGGCTACATAAAAAGCACTAAAGTTTCATACACTGACTTGTTTATACTGTGTTGTATATAATATCAGCAGGTCTCAAACTGTGGGAGAATTTGTTTTAGTGGTGTCACCAGGGCAAGCATTAGAAAGCTGATTCGAAAGCATTAGAAAGCACCACCTGCTGTGTGGTGCTGCAGCCAAAGCCTGAGTTTTTAAGTGAGCTGAAACTTGGGGCACACAAGAGAAATCAGACAGCTGAATGGAGTACAATAGTCTGGAGAGGCTGAGGGCCACTGTTGTAATGCATCTCATCAGCAACATAAGCTCTCACAAGCCCAAAGGCAGCCTGTCCTCTGAGCGCTATACTGCCTCCTCATAGAAGACTGAATCAGCTTAAAATCTTAGTTCTTAGCTTGAGAGCCTGGTCAGGCACAAAAAATTGCATCTGATCGACATGCGATATCCCGCCCATAAGCTCTAGTCCTCCTTTTAGATGTATCCGCAGCTGCACCAGCACCAGCGACTTATCTCACTGTAGGAGCCAGGCGTGGTACAAAAACTTGGATCTGCAAGCCACAAATATGGTAAACAATAGAACAGCATCCATGGGTGCACATATCCACAGATATAAAATAGTTATTTTTCTGTGGGTTTGCCTGGTTCTACCTGTCTTCACAGAGTTCTATGGCCAGAATACCTCCCCATTAGCTACTGATAATAAGCCACATCCTCCCTGACTGAACCGACCCGATTTCTCCTCTCTCGATGTTCACAACTCCACATTAACTGCTGACGATGGGCCACATCCTCCGTGACTGAACAGACCTTGTCAACTCTGGCGCTCCCCTTGACCGAGACTCCCTCTTTAAACCCTCCTCTGGAACCCCCAACTCATGAATCTAATGAAGTGGGTCTTTACCCACGAAAGCTTATGCTCCAAAATATCTGTTAGTCTATAAGGTGTCACAGGACTTCTTGTTGTTTTTGAAGATACAGACTAACTCGACGACCCCTCTAATACCTAAAATGTTACCCAAAGCTCAGGATGAAGACCAGGACTGCTAACCCTCTTCCCTGGCACAGTGGAATTCCCTACAATGAGGGCAAAGCTTGCCCGGTGCAGGAGACAGAGCTTTCTTGGGGGCTGGTCCAAGCATGCAGAAAGAATTCCCAGGTGCTATGAACCATCACAATCCTCATCACCACATTCCATTCCAAGTGCATGATGGACTTTTCCCTTTACCTGGCCCTCTCTACAAGAAACACATAGCAGCATGTATTTAAAACAATCAAAAAAGCCTGCTAGAACAAAACACTCTGTTAAACACACAGCTCTCCCTTGGGGAGAAGTGAAGACAGAGAATAAACCACAAATTAATATTGTTAGTCATATCACTTAATGAGCTTCTGGAAAGTGCTCAGATACTACAGTGATGGGGACAATGTAAGAACCCAGATCGAACAGAAATGCTGGAGGGGGGAGAGAAAGAATGTGATCCATAATTTCAAGTAAAATTATGCATTACTTGCAAAGATTTTTGTACTGCAAATATTTTTCAGACCTCTTGGCTAAATCAGAGACCTGATAAATCTGTACATCTATTGACTTCAAATATGCAAAACAGGTGAAAATCTGCTGTTGCTATACTTTACTTGCCAAGGCCTAAGTGCTGTTTGTTCTCCAACAGCTGACAATATCACAATGGCCAGGTTTGATAATGTTCTGTTTGCTTGGATGGGTTATAAATTAATCTGTAGGCAACAGCAGCTGCCCCAAATGATTTTCAGTCAGAGGGAGAAAGGAAAGGATTCATGGGAAGACAGACATTACTCGTGTTCAGTACCTGCAAAGAAGGACATTGAAGCCAACAGTAAATAATTCTGTCAGGCTGAGACCCTATGTGTTCTGAGAAATAAAATGAAATCACAATTTGTCATGGAACCATTTAGCGACACACAGTGATCTTAGAAGCCAACCTGTGGGGTGCGTTAAAGTTGATGGATTTTGTGGGTGCTCAGCACTTTTTAACAGTCACACATGTTCTGCAGGATGAGTCCATAAAAGTGCAAGAAGGTTGCAATGTTATGCCCGGAAGAGATTATCTGCTGTTGCCAGATGAACATCAATTCCTGAACTCATAGGTCATAAGGTCAGGCTGAAAAGGAAGTATTTTGCTCAAAACCATATTACATTTGAGTGTAGGGATTTGATTACAAATCAAGGGGCAAGGACATGGAAATTTCTCTTTGGAAAATTTTTGTTCAAAATGATAGTCTCTTGACACCAGTGATTCTCCCAAGAGGCCCATGTTCTTAGGCTGAAGACTAGCAAGAATATCTGCTCCTGCAAATTTTTGGAGGAACCATAAAATATATTCCTTTTGGATCAGACTCTGAACAGCACTGAAGAAGCAAATTCAGATCTGAGGGCTTGAACCTCAGGCTTCCCTAAAATAGGAAGGGGTGAGAATTAGGGGCTGGGATTTTGGCTCATCCCTATTTGCAAGTGTAATTATTTGTGATTTTTAAGTTTGTTTACACATATCATATATGACATCTGGGCTATGTCTACACTTGCCCCCAACTTCGAAGCTGGCATGGTAATCAGGGCTATGGGAGATTACTAATGAAGTGCTGTGGTGAATACACAGCACTTCATTAGGCTAATTTTCCCCCATGGCAACTTCGAAGCATCAAACTACAGGCATGCCGACACTTCAAAGTTTGAAGCTTCAAAGTTGCGGGCGGGAAAGTTAGCCTAATGAAGTGCTGCACATTCACCTCAGCACTTCACTGGTAATCTCCCGGGGCCCTAATTACCATGACCCCTTCGAAGTTGGGGGGCAAGTGTGGAGACAGCCCAGATGTATGCCACAGCTCCTATCAGAGTCAATGGGAACTGCTTTCTTCCCACAGTCTTTTAATTATTTTGAATTTTTACCTGTTAAGTCAATATTGCAGTCTAAGGGTAAATTAACATTCTAGTGTCTCCAAGCGCAGTATGTAGATACGTATTTTAAAGAGGTAGCCATGTAAGTCTGTATCTTCACAAAACAAAAACAGCAGTCCTGTAGCACTTTAAAGACTAACAAAATAATTTATTAGGTGATGTGCTTTTGTGGGACAGACCCACTTTTTTTTTCCAACTCTAAAGAAGTGGGTCTGTCCCACAAAAGCTCATCACCTAATAAATTATTTTGTTAGTCTTTAAAGTGCTACAGGACTGCTGTTTTGTTTTGCGAAGATACATAGCTTGTGGACCAAATGTTAACAGTTTGTGGCTTGGAAATGTGATGGTGCCACAGACGGAACCTGGCCCAGGAACAACTGAAAAGGGGAAAGAGCATGAAGGTAGGCAGTCCTCGTAATAGATTAATTGCATGCCGGCTGTTCACCTGCTCTGTCCTGTGGTAAGGCCACGTTGTTATACTAATTTGAAAAATATCAGAGGGGTGGTCATGTTAGTCTGTATCTGCAAAAAGAATGAGAAGTCCTGTGACACCTTATGGGCTAAGGCTACGTTGACACTATGGTATAAATTCGATTTTATTAAATTCTGTTTTATAATGCTGGGTTTTATAAATTCAATTTTGATTATCTTCACCTCCCCACAAAGTTGAGTTGGTGCTGCCACAGTGAATCACCAAACATCAACTGTGCATTATGGGAACCTAGCCCACAGTTCCCTCAGCCCCAAAGCATTCTGGGTTTTTTTGCTGGTGCAGTATGGGGAAAAATGCCTCAAAAGTGATTGTGGGCATGTGATATCATCTTCCCACTTTGCACTGCCCACATTCCCCTCCCATGGAAAGCAAATGGCCATTTTTTCAGAAGCAAAGAAGGAAAAGTAGGGAATCCCAGGTGAAAGAAAACCGAATAGGCCGGCGTGAGGTGACTGAACCACTTATCCTGGCTGCTCAGCTGTTTTTCCCCCATAGAAAGAATGCATTTAGGTGTGACTTTTAGCCTTTTCAGCCAGCTAGCATGCCAGGCAGGGGGCTCTTATAACCACACGTCAGAATGACTCTGTGCCCTAGGATTGAGCAGGTGACTGTGTCATCTCACCTGGGCCCCAGCCACTTACCCCTGCCCACTTGAAACCAACCCTGCCGGGGCAGAATGGTATGACTTCTATTTAATAAGCCAAATAGTGCACCAGGGGACAGTCATAACACTCTGGGATGACCCAGGTGACTGTACCATCTCAACTGGCCCCTCAGCCACTTCCCTCCCCCACTTGATGCCGCACCTGCCTGGACATAATGGTAAGACTTCTGCCAGAAACATCCTTGCTGAAAATATTACAGGAACAGATTACAGCCATGCCCCCACCCCCGCATTCAATGAGGGATGGCATGGGGGAAATTGATTGAAGGGCCAGTTGACAGGCTTCCTTCAGTGGCTGTCTCCAGTGGGGGTGCCAGCCCCAAATGCCAATGACTGCGAGGGCCGGTCCCCCACACTTTCTATGAGGGCTGTGCTGGCTGAAGTGCCAGTTGAGACATTCCCCCAGGCAACAGCCAGCCCCCCGCCCCCCAAAAATCTTTGCTGTGTGTGTGGGGGGAGGGGGAGGACCTCTCCCCAGCAACAGGCAGCCCCCAAAATCTTTGCCACGGGAGGGAGGCTTCCCCCAGCGACAGCCAGTCCCCACAAATCTTTCCTGCCTTTGGAGCCCTCACTGTGCGCAAGCCAGGACATGGTGCTGTCTGGAAGCATGGTCTGTGCTGCACCACAGGCATGTGGTTTTCTTGGGTCAGGGGCTAGCCATGTGATGTGATTGGGCAGAAGATAGAGCCCCAACTGCATAGCACATGTGGGGGAGGAGGAGCTGCCCCTGTACAAATGTGAACCACAGAAAAGAAGTTTCTTGGCCTCTCATACAAGCATGACCCCCCCAACAGCCTGGCTGCCACATGGTATGGTGGGGCAGGGGCAGGCTCCAACACCGAAAAAAAATCTCAGCCTCTCCTGCTACATGCTGTGCAGGGAGGAAGCCACCACCGCAGGGCTGGGGCTATTTTTTCATGGGTAGATGCAATTGCTGCACTAGCAGTAATAAAGTAATACGAGCATGACCCCCACAGCCTAGCCGCCACATTGTATAGTGGGGCGGGGTGGTGCCAATGCAGAAAAAATATCTAGGACTCTCCTTTTATATCCTGTGTACGGAAGAAGCCACCATCCTGTGCTGGGGCTATTTTTTTCACGGGTAGATGCGATCGCTGCGCTGATAATAAGGAAATGAATTCAAAATGGGCCATTTCAAGTTCCCAGGCTCCTTGGTGTCGAATTCAAATTCATGGGCTTCCTGTGACTGACTTTCTGTGCACCTGAAGAGCAGTGGAGATGGAAGCGGCCACACCAGACAACCACCCGGCATTGTGGGATACATACAGGACACCTCTGGAGGCTAATAAGTTCAGTTTAAAGAAATGGCATTTCCACAATACCATTAATTCATCGTTTTAAATTCGAACTTGATGCTATGCCAACTCATTATGTGGGTGTAATATCATCAAATTTAACACTCCCTAAAACAGACCTAATAGCATTCACGGTGAAGACAGTGAGATTGTAAAATTGAGCTAACTGCCTTAAAACTGATGTTATCATGTACCGTAGACATAGCCCCTAAGAGACTTTTTTGGAGCATAAGCTTTCATTGGCAAAGCCGAGCAGCTGACAAAGTGGGTCTTTGCCCACAAAAGCTTATGCTCCAAAAAATTGATTAGTCTATGAGGTGCCACAGGACTTCTTGTTGTTTTTGAAATATAACAACTCAACATGCACAGCAGTTCCAGTATTTCCCATTCTGTTTTAATGGGAATTATGTTTCTAACTGCACATTAGTCACAGATTATTGACAAGAATGTTAAATTCCAGCAGTGCTAGAGCAAGTTTGCCCATTAAGGTTTATTTCACTACTGTCCCACTGATAATGTATGAAGCCAGGATAGTGGGAAGGGGAACAGCACACCAATATTCATTTATTGCACAGGGTGGTTACATCCAAAGAGTTCCCATGATATAGCAATGGATTCAGAACAGCAGCACAGCAGGCAGTGTCAACTGGTTTTTTTCCCCACTGCTGGTGTTTGAAGCCATAACATTAACTGTAGGAAGTGGCTACTGTACACCATCTTTGTATATGTCATTGTGGAATCATGGAGTGGTCTTCCCCCCTTTTGTTCTTTATACTGCATTTAAAAATAAGAAAAAGCAAAGACCAAACACTATGTTAAGGGTGTTACATAAAACAAAAGAACAAAATCTTTCTTGGACTTTCTGACACATGATGTCTCCCACTCTTTTGAGACCCTGGGATTCCAACGAACTCTCTGCACCTTTGCCTTCTCCATAAACTAATGAGTACAATGGCTATTTTAATTCTTACTTCTTCTGAAGTCCAAACCTTAGGACAGAGAGTTACCTACAATATAAAATTTTCCTTGGCCCCACATAGTAAGAAAAAGAAAAATGAGACTCAAATTACTTTCCTGAAGCCCGACGCTTACTCATTTTTTATACAGCATCTACTAACACCCAACATGCTTATGTCTGGCCCTTCTTTTTCAACAATAATTTATATGTGCTACAGTTTGAAACTCTCTAGTCTGGCACCCTTAGGGGGCTGACTGGTGCTGAATGAGAGAATTTGCCAGAGCACAGGAGGTCAATATAGTCTAGCAGCATTACCAATGCTTCTTCTGCTGACTGGGCCTTAGAAGACATTTAGGGGGTAAATTACAGCTAATAACAGCACAGAACACTGAGAGCCAGGACTGGTGGCTGGAAAAACAAACTTTATGGGACCACAGGAAACTTGGCCACACCCCAGATAAGTGGTCATCAGGCTAACTAAAATCCTGCTTGATTACAGATGTCGCTGGATGAGAGCATGCTGGACAAGAGAGGTTCAACCTGCACTTCCATTTTCTTACCTGGGTCACTTTGAAGAGCATCTCAAAGCCTAAGGACCCATCTGTTTTGTTTTAAATCATGTTTATCCTCAGTCTTCCTACATCATGGTAACTAATTCTTCAGAGGAGGAGAGATAGTGGCAGTCACAGCTGTGTAACTGCAGAACCAAAAATGGGTAGGTGAAAAACTACGGAATGAGCCAAGGTATCTTCTGCATTTCACGGACAGTCCATTCTGCCTCCACAGCACTCCTACTGCACAAAGAGTGAAGGATGGATCATGACAGGGCCACTTTTCTAGACAGTCCTCAGACAGGGAATAGAATCAAGTGACCCAGAAGTCTTTGATTTCTGGTGTGTATCCTTCATCTAGTGTAACGGTCATATAGAATGCTGGCAATATTGGTACAATTGCAGCATGGTATTTGTTCACCCGTGAGTATGTTCAGCCCATCTCTGTAGATGTCGGGGATTGAAGATATGAGAGCAGACCTAATAGGGAATAAAGACCCCAAAAGGGAAGGACCTGCTCAGACAAGACAGGAGAATGAGAAATAGGAATGAGCTTTGTCTCTGTATGTCGCTCTGCTGTGTCTGATGAATCAAAGAGGCAGAGGACCATTTATCACGTGTAAACTAACTGATGAGTAGAGTGTGGACACAACTGGTACCAGAACATAAGAATGGAGTTTTTTCTGGTTTCCAATGATGGGGGACATGACTTTAAAACACTCATTTATGGGACAAGGGCTTCATTTATCTTCACAAGACCTTTTTTCCATGGGTATAAGAGGCAGCTAGGGAAGTCATTGTCTTACCTGGGTCTCAGTGCCTACCCTCTTGTCTTTTCTAGCCCTGTTCTGATCCTTCCCGTAGTCTTGCAGAGCTGGCTGCTGCCTGATGAGTCGGCTCTAATGGTCACTTAAAAGTGACTTCCAGCTTGCCAGACCAATTAGCAGAATATTTATGTTGTTAAAGAGCCATTCAAGTGTTAATCAAGTCATGTAACCGACATTTGCCAACCCCTACATGTATATACTGCAAGTTTCTGAATTTGCAGATAAACAGCTGTGTGTTAGTATGATATTTATTCAGAATATTTTAGTCTACAGGACCTTAGGTTCACATTTTCTTTAAAATATTTCAGTAGAGCATTGTTGAAGATTAAAGTTGCTGAAATTTCATAAACATGAAAACACAAGAGAGAACACAACGTAAATTAGTCGTCCCTTTTTCCAAAAGCAAGAAACATTGTTATGAATATACTAAACTTATGTGGTTGATTATTTTAAATGTCTGCGTTTCAGTGAGTAACATATGTAGTAATCCTGAATGATAACTTTAAGAAGGCTTAAGAGAACATATAAAATATAAACTCAGTTTAGAAATACTGACTAAAAAAATGTAAAACAGAGAATTGCTGCATCACGTATTCCATAACATTTAATGTTGTATTCACCAGAACAGCAGATTTCCCTTACTCCAAAGTTTTTGCACATACTTCTCTGACAAACTTCAGGGTATGTCAAAAATCTGTGACTGACACTTTTTCCCCCAAGTTTAAGAACTTTCAAATAGGTACCTTCTGCATGTCCTGTCTTCACCATCTGGAATGCAATGGAAAACATGCTTCATTTTTCTCCAGAAAGAAATTGCAGAAGAATGGGGAGGGGTTCAAATATATTTTGCTTCACTGGGCTTAAGAGCTTTGTCTGGAAGGGGTGAGCAGGGAGTGGAAGGAAAGAGAAGAGGGAGACAGTGGGGTGGGTAGAGCTGGGGCAGACTGAGGGGCGGGGCATGCATAGGATCACAGGCAGAAGAGGTGGGGTGGGGAGCTTGCCTTCCTGAGCAGCAGCTTCATACACAGCCCTTGCTGCTTTGGGTTAACTGATCCAGTAATTCAGTCAAGGTACTTACCCCCTCCATTGAAAGCTGGTGCATCCCAACCTGTTTGATACAGGCTATGGATGTAAAACATAAAATAGATAAGCAATTAATGCAAGGCAAAAATTCCACTGAGGACAAGTGCAGAATTAATGTGCCAAACTATATAATTTACTATACAGAAAAAAAGTATTTATATTGTCAACCAAAGTCTCCTAGCTGAAATGGCATCGTTTTCATTCCTCACAGACAGTAGTATAAGCTCCTAGCTGCATCTGCTTCTTGACTGTATTAGTCTCTAGATATTGCTTTGACTGGGCTCTTTTGTGACCTGTTCATAATAAACTGGTGCTGTTCTATTCCCTTCCTAGGCAGATATTCCTGCTGAAGCAGATCCCTGATAGCTGCTGACATGTACACACATAATGCAGACTGGTGAAGTTTGCTATTACCTGCTAGTTACATGACAGGAAATCAATTTAATCTCCATTACAATATTAAACCAATAGAAATTACATTGAAATGATCTTACAAAGTCTGACTCAAAGGAAATTAAAGCTGAACCTTTCAGTTTGAGTTAAACCACCACAAAGTTGTTTCAAGGTCACTATGGAGCCATAATAGGGACTCCAAACAAATGCCTTCAACCCTCAAACAGTTAGGCACATTTGTATTGGCTACCCCACATGTTTAGGACTTATGAGTCAGATCTCAAAAAGTAACACAACTGTCTTAAAAATAAGGTACCTTAAAATAATAAATGGGGGAGGGTTACTAGCCATTTGATTTTTCAGCCATTAGAGTTTACATTTTCCAGGTTTTCTGTTACCATGAAGCCTAGAAAATTCCTTTTTGAAAAAATGAATGCCAAGATAGATTCTCCTGATGCCAGAAGCTGAAGCTTTAAGAACATCACCCAATATCACAAAAGTTGCCAATGCTGCCCATGTGAATAATCCCATTGTACACAATGGAACTATCCACATTTTGTTTGCAGACTCAATGCCGAAAACTGCTAATAGTTTTCTATGATACTTATGTATCTATCAGTTTCCTTTAAGAAATTTGTTCCATTTGATTTTTTCCATTTGTGGTCCTCTGCCAGAGATCATGGGTATGTATGTAAAAACCCCTCAGAGTAAATGAATAAGGAAGGAGTTGCAAAAATGAGTATTTTGCTTAGCTTTGTTTATTCAGTTTTACATCTTTCACATACACTTAAAATAGACTTGTGCAGAAAATCCAGATGTGTTTTATTCTTTTGTTTTCAATAAAGACAGAGCCTTTGAGAGCTTTATGGGAGGACTAGTGGTTAATTCTTACATACTTGTTTGTAACTGCATTGTGAACTCCACTGCTGTCAAGCTGATGAACTATAGGACATCTGAAGCTACTGATTGCAGCTTTTTCTTTTTAAATGTTGATAGACCAGCAAAATTAAAAGAAAAAATATGGTTGTACTTTTTGAAGACTGTTAGACTAGATTACGAAGGTGTGCATTAGTTGTCTCTCAGTGATGCCTGACCAAATGTGTTCCATTTATAAATACAAGAAACCTACTATTAACGCTAAAATCAACCTGAGCTCTTCCCTTCTTCCATAACACCAAGAATAATAAAGGCAAGATAATGGCCAAAATTACATACATGAATCCTTCATACCATTTTTTCAAATTCTGATTTCACTGTAAAATTACATTTGTTTTGTTGGGTTTACATGGACATAAAGTGCTCAGGAGTAGAGTGTAAGTTTCAGAGTCTATGACTTGATTCATAATTCAAAAGAAAGGTTAACTGCTAAAACATCCAATTTATTTTGTGAGACCAAATTTTCTAGTGGAAACATTCACTGCTTTGCTAAATAATCTGCCATTCTTCCACTCAGCCTCCCAGGCTATGTCTACACTTGCATTTGTCTTTCGAGAGTGGAATGCAAATGAGGGAAATTGAAAATGCAAACAAGGCACTGATTTACATATCTTGTGCTTCATTTGCGTAATCTCTTCAGAAGAGAGTCTTCCAAAAGCAAAAAAGCAGTGTATACAGGGCTATTTTGAAAACAAACTCCATATTAGAAAGAACACTTTTTCCTGAAACGAAATAGGAAGAAGGGGTCTTTCAGAGATAAGGTTTACTTTCGAAAGAGCTCCATCTTCCCTGCTTTCTTCCTTCAAAAGAATCTCTTCCGAAAAAAGATTATGCAAATGAAGCACAAGATTTGTAAATCAGTGCCTCATTTGCATTCCTCTTTTGAAAGATGAATGCAAGTGTAGCCATAGCCCCAGAAACAAAAACTACACCCATACAAGCATAGAACATTGCTACGAGCTTTTTGTAGGGAAGCATGCAAACAGAATAGATTTTTTAAAGGAAGTATCAAAAATGCTATGACGTAGTATTGGAAGACAGGAAAGCTGATTCCTGACATTGTCACACAGCAACCAAAGAATATAATCAATGCAGCCCTGTCTGAACCTATGCTGAATGATTGGCTTCATGGGAGCAGATATCTCTCTACTAAAATCCCAATCTTCCAACTAGGTCCCTGAGGCCTGATCCTCATGTCCAGGCAAACCCCACTGAAAGATTTACCAAAGCAGATCTGATTGCAGTGCTGAGCCTTGCTAGGGATATTTACAGAACTGTTTTCCTATCAGTAGCCAAATAGGTTATTCAAGAACACATTTTCCCCAGTATTCAATCAGCTCTCACAATAAACATGTCAGTGAACAACTCTTCTCTATGTATCCATAAATTATTTCTTTCCCTGTTCAACCTGATCTACTGACTAGTGTTCACAGTGCAATGCTCATATAGCTGCATGATTACCACCTAGATTAGGAGACGTAGAGAATGAACAAAAATTAACCATTTTTGCTATGCTAACCTGCCTTAACACATAGGCCCTGATCCTGCAATTGGCTCCTCACAGGAAGACACTGCTGCTTTCATGAAACCTGACCATCACAGGGGAGATCCTCAGCTGGTAAAAACTGTCATAGCTCCATTGAAGATCTGCCCCAGTGGCTCTCCATTCAGGCTCAGAGGGTTCATGGTGTCATTTTTCTGCATCAAAACACTAAACAGCAGGTAATTTAATAATGTGCTGGCTACTAACTTAACAGCATGCAATATGTTATTAACAGATATCACAAATACAAAAACTTTTTAGGTATATGCAAGAAGACATAAATGCAAAAGGATGGTTTCTACATTAAGAAATAGTGTGCTGTGTTGGACTAGTAATGAATGATGTATTCCCTAAATGAATACATCAGCTTTATCGAAATGTACTTGAAAGCAGTAATAGATCTTCATCATACCCCATCCTCCTGAAATTTGAGTAGTGATGCAACAAAACTTAACTGACCAAATTCTCAGATGTCTCTACACAAACACATCCAGGCCCACAGACATGCTGAGCTATCCTGCCTTGAAATCCATGGAGTTATCTCACAAGACAACTATCCCGTTTGATTTCCCCTAGGGTTTTTCCCCCAGTGCAGGGTAGAGTTGTGAGCTTCAGTGTCCTGGACCATTTCCAGCTAAGGCATTTATTCATAGTCTGGACAGCTGGGAAGTGTTGCTGGGCCTGCTAATTGGCTGATGTGTTTTGTCAAAGAGATGAGTGCTTTTCAATGGTGGGTGAAGCAGTCTGTATAAGATCCACATAGCAGTTCATCTTAGAACAATGAATGAAAGCTCCTTTACTGGTACTTTCATCTGTGGAACTGAGTGAAACCACTTAAAGCACTATGTAAGCATGAGGTATTATTAATTCGCCCCCTTCCCAACAGCATAAGGAAAATCCTCACTTGGGTATATCACAGATTTTATCGTTGGTCTTCATGTTACGGCTTTGTATGGAAGTTCAAAGCTTGATTGATCAAGTAAAAAAATCCCTTGGATTTTTAAAAACAGCCTTTATAGTCTTTGTATTGGTGACTTACTTTTAAGCAGGGCTAGTCCTCAAGTTCACCTCTTTGCTCAATGCTTTCTTCTATCCAGTACTCCACAGTACCTGAATGCCAAAAATATACGCTGCAAGCAAAATGTTATTTCTAAGAAGGGACCCAGTAGTCAGGTTTTGAAATTTGACCAGAAAAATTTAGTGGTAATAGTGGCATTGGACTTTTGGGAAGTATGTTTAAAACTGTTAGGGAGAAATTCTTCTCACTTAATTTTGCAGTAGGATAGGGAAAAATATCTGTTTTCTTTGTAAATTCATATTTCTATGATTTCACAGAAATGTCTATAATCTCCTCCAGCTGGATAAATGCAATGAGCGAAATTACTAACAAACATATGTATTCATAAGAATGTCCCTGTATATAAACAGCTCTTGAAAAGTGGATTAAAAGGATCAGATTATACATCTGCTTAAGAAATCTATTTTGTTATCTAAAATACTTCATTTTTGCATCAGATCCATACACAATGTGACATAGATGGACCTAACTTGCTGTTCATGTTCACTTTATAACTGCTGTATTAATTGTAATGAAAATAAATACAACTGCAAACGGACAAGTGAAAGAGACATTATGGTAAGCAGTACATTCCCTAACAGCTAATGCTGCTTTTCTGTTTGATTTACTTTGAAACAAATATAAAACAAAGATTATCAGTGTCATCAAGAGATAAGATTCAAAAGAATATTTTTAATCACTGCAAAAACATTGATACTTCATTGTCTGGCAAAGTTAATAATTAAATAATCTTTTTTCCAGCAACTCCACATTCAAACATGTAAGGCAAAGGAATATTAGATGAAGCAATTTACTTACCACAATAGCTACATGCAAGGCTATGTGAATGTCCAGAAGGAAACAATGTCAATAAGCCTGTGTCTACACTACAAGATAAATTCAATATTATTAAATTCAGTTTTGTAATGCTGGGTTTTATAAATTTGAATTTAAGTATCCTCACCTCCCTATAAAATTGAGTTAGTGCTGCAACACTAAATCACCAAACATCAACTGTTGCAGCAGTGCATTGTGGGATCCTATCCCACAGTTCCCTCAGCCCCATAGCATTCTGGGTTTTTTTGCTGTTGCAGCACGGGAAAAAAATGCCCCACAAGTGGTTGTGTGTAAGTGATGTCATCTTCCCACACTACATTGCCCTCATTCCCCTCCCACGGAAAGCAAACTGCCATTTTCTCAGAAGGAAAGAAGGAGAAGTAGGGAATCCCAGGCAAAAGAAAACCAAACAGTCTGGCCTCAGAAGGTGACTGACCCATGTAAACTGGTTGCTCAGCTGCTTTTCCCCCATTGAAAGAACACCTTCTCATATTTCCCTTTAGGTGCAACTTTTGCCTGATCAGCCAACTAGTGTGCCAGGCAGGGGACTGTCATACCCACATGCCAGAATGACTCCGTGCCCTGGGAGCACCCAGGTGACTGTGCCATCTCAACTGGTCCCTCAGCTACTTTGCCCCCCCTGAAACCACAGTATGGTATGACACACCTTGGTTTCCTGGGAGTTACTCATTGACAGAGAGCTATGGAGTAAACTGTTAATCCAACTTAAACCCATATGCTGTAGCTTCGCTGGTTGAACATCAGAAAATAATGGAAAGAAATCAGTTCACTGACAACAAAAAATGCTTTCTTGAAAGGGAGCCATATTTCCGAAGCTTGCTTTGTTATGATGGTCCACTCTACAGGATGGGGGTGGAAGCTGAGAGACCAGTTGGTCTGGTCCCTTCATGGGATAAGTCCCTTCAGGGGCTTTCCCTGGCAGGGGAGCAGCCTCGAATATCAATGAATGTGGGGGCCAGCCCCCATCCACATACACTGAGGGGTGAGAGTTGTAGTTGACAGATCACCTGAGATGGTCCCTTCAGGGGCTTTTTGCCAGGCCCTCGGCATGTGCTGCCCCACCAAAAACATAGCAAAGATCAAGGTCCCCAGCCAGGCTCCCCAGCTCTCTCCGGCGACAGCCAGCCCCCAAAATCTTTGCCATGGGGGTAGATTTCCCCCTAGTGAATGCCAGCCCCCAAAAATCTTTCCCACCTTTGGAGCTGGTGCTGTCTGGAAGCATAGTCTGCACTGCACTGCAGGCATGTGCTTTTATTGGGTCAGGAGCTAGCCACATGATGTGGCTGGGCAAGATATAGACCCCTGACTGCATGGCATCTGTGGGGGGCGGGGACGGACTGCCCCTGTGCAAATGTGAACCACAGAAAAGAAATCAGTCAGCCTTTCATACAAGCACAACCCCCAGAGCCTAGCCGCTAGGTGGGGTAGGGGCTGGCACCAGCACTGGAAGAAATCTCGGCCTCTCTTACTATATCCTGTGCAGGGAAGAAGCCACCACCCCAGGGCTTGGGCTATTTTTTCATGGGTAGGTACGATCACCATGCTGATAATAAAGAAATGAATTCAGAATGGGCCCAGGTGCCTACTTCAATTTCCAAGGCTTGCTGGTGCTCAATTCAAATCCTCAGTCTTTCTGTTACCTACTTTCTGTGCATCTGAAGAGCAGCAGCGATAGAAGCAACCAGAGAAGACAACTGTGGGGCACTGTGAAATACAAATGGGACACCTCTGGAAGCCAATCAAGTCAATTTCAATAACAGCCATTTCCACACTAGCATTACTCAGCCCTTTTAAATTCAAACCTGGCACTATGCTGAGTCTCATGGTCCGTGTATTAATATTGACCCAAGCACTCCCTAAAATCAGCCTAATGATGTTCACAGTGAAGACAGTGCCATTGTAAAACAGCTAACTACCTTCAAATCGACTTTATCATGGAATGCAGACATAGCCGAAGTGACAAGGCAGCAACTGCCCTGACGAGCATAAAAACATAAGAATGACCATTTTGGGTCAGACCAAAGGTCCAGCCAGCCCAGTATCCTGTCTTCCGACGGTGGCTGGGGCTGTGTGTCTCAGAAGAATGGACAGAACAGATAACCATAAAGTGATCCCTCCCTGTCATCCATTCCCAGATTCTGACAAACAGAAGCAAGGGCCATCATTGTTACCCATCCTGGCTAATAGCCATTGAAGGATTTAACCTCCTTGAATTTATCTAGCTCTTTTTTTGAGCACTGTTAAAGTTCTGGCCTTCACAACATCCTCTGATAAGGAGTTCCACAGGTTGACTGCGTGAAGTGTGAAGAAGTATTTCCTTCTGCTTGTGTCAAACCTACTAGCTCTTATGTTATGTGAATAAGTAAATAACTTCCTTTTTTACTTTTTCAACACCAATCATGATTTTATAGACCTCTATTATATCCCCCCTTAGTCTCTCTCCTAAGCTGAAAAATCCCAGTCTTTTAAAGCTCTCATCTTATGGTAGTTGTTCTAAAAACCCCAACCGCTTTTGTTGCCCTTTTCTGAAATTCTTCCAATGCCAACGTATCTTTTTTTGGAGATAAGGCAACCACATCTATAGGCAGTGGGTGTACCATGGATTTATATAGTGGCAATACAATATTCTATGTCTTATGCTCTATGATTCTTAAGATGCTACTTGCATTTTTTTTTTTTTTTTTTTTTTTTTTTTTTTTACTGCTGGAGCACCGTGAGTGGATGTTTTCAGAAAACTGTCCACAACGATTCCAAGATTGTGTTCTTCGGACGTGGCGACACTAGCAAGGAACTTCGAAATCAATTTTGAAGTTAGGGCTTACTTCAAAGTTAAGCGTGTAGCATCTACGCACAGTATATATTACTTAGAAATAGCAGTCAAAGTAAAGGAGGGGGGGCTGAACTTTGAAGCCCTTATTCCATTCGCAGGACGGGAATCGCATACTATTTCTCAGTGTAACTTTGAAATTGGATGTGTGTAGATGCTCTGCAACCTGTTACTTCAAAGTACCTGGCCTACCACAGGGGTGGCCCACAGGAGCCCAGAGACACTCTGGCCAGCCCAGACAGAGCTCTATGGTCACTGGCAGCTGCACATAAAGATGTAGCTACCCAGCAACCCCACGCAGGAAGCTGAGAGTGTGCTACGTGCAGGGGGAGCATGAGCTCCCTGCAGTACAATTGCTGTCCGACCTCACTGTGATGACAGCCACCCTCAGCCAGCCGTGTTGGCCAGCCAGTAGCCCTGTACCACCTCAGAACTCACTGGTGAGCCCAGCCAGGAGTCCCAGCAGCCCAGCCATCACCAGCACAAAAGGGGCCCCTCCTGGATGAAGGATGAAGAGAGAGACCTCCTCACACTTTGGGGCCAGGGGGGAGGAGAAGGAGTTCCCAAACTGGGGTGCAGCAACAAAATGTGTCTGCGTACGACCGGCTGGCCAGGGGCCTCACCAGCTGGGGACACCCCACCAGGAGCAGGGAGCACATAAGAACAAAGGCAAAGGAGTTCCAGCAGGCCTACTGCCAAGCCTGGGATGCCACCAGCCAGTCAGGACATGGCCCACCCAGTGTCCTCGTTACGATGAGCTCCACCGCCTCCTGGGGCCGAAGGAGATGCAACTTCCAGAGCACCTCCTGGACATTGTCCCCCCTCCCCCCTCCCCAGAAACTGAGGAAGAGCCACAGAGAAGGAGCTGGGACCTGCAGGTGCCACCAGCACCTGCACAGGAGAGGAGAGGCGAGAGGCTGGGAAAGAGTAAAAGGGTTCCAACAATGCGATCCTCATCATTGCCATCCCCTCTGGGACATTGAGCCAGCACACCTCCAGCCAGGAGTCACTGGAGTTCATGGAGGTACCAGCTGGTAGGTACAGATGTTCGGGAACCCTCAGGGCCTGGAGAGGGGGGCCCCACACCCTGCCGCCAGCGGCGGGGAGCCACATGCCCACCTAACACTCAGCAGCTGCCCCTGCACAGCCCCACAGTCCACATGCCCAGAGAAGGGCCATCAAACCCGGCCCAACCCTCACCATGGAGGAAACCCCTTGCACCCAGGAGGCTCCCTGGCACATCAAGCAGTGGGAGGTGGGAGGCAACAGAGCAAGAGCCCCAGCCTCCGAAGGCAGGACACAGGACTCACAGGCCATCCCCCA
Organism: Carettochelys insculpta; assembly: GCF_033958435.1. Taxonomy (NCBI): domain Eukaryota; kingdom Metazoa; phylum Chordata; order Testudines; family Carettochelyidae; genus Carettochelys; species Carettochelys insculpta. Next base: position 98,718,386 of record NC_134139.1, read on the forward strand.
TCCCCTTCTGTTGCCACAGGTCTGCTGTCCAGGCACCACCCCAGCCCCACTTGGGACCAGCCTGCAGCCGTGGAGGGCCAGAAGTCAGCCACCCCACCTGACTCCACATCCCTGCATGGTTGACAATGGACCAGGCACTGCTGCCGATGGGAGGATGAAGAGGCGACCACCAACAGGGCCATCCTGTGGGAGATGAACACGGACTGGCTGGTGATGGAGCAGGAGGTGTGGGTGTGGATGGCAGACAGCCTGGAAACTCTGACCCATGCTGTGGCCACCTGCCTTGCTCAACCTTCTGCTCCCTTGCCAGCCTACCCTGCAGCACCCTCCCCCACTCCCCTACCCCGCAGCACCTCAGTCTCCCTGCTGCTCCCAGGGCAGCCACAAACCTTGGGGCCCTGTTTCTGCCCGCCCTCCCGTCTGCCACCCACCTGGCACTCAGCCAGTGGCTGGTGGCCAGTGCCACCCAGGATGAATGGGCCCCTCCTTCCCCACCAGCTTCTCCATCTCCCCAATGGTTCCTGCTGACCCCCACCCCCACCTTCCCATTGTCCCAGCCCCGATGGGGTCCCTGCACCTGGGGCAGTAGCGGGGCCCGAAGCCGATGCCGCTCCTGGCCCTCCACTCTGGTGGAGTCATGAGTCCTCACCCACCCCATCTTCCTCCTCTAAGTTAATTCCTTCCCCTATTGCCCCTGCCCCATGCCTCTCGTATATAGTTCCCCCCTTGTACATAGATGTAAGCACTGAATTTGTTTAGAGGTCTATAAACGTGCCAGTCTTATTTATAATAGTAAAGTTCAATTTCCACCCCTACTTCCGTGTCCTTATTGTGTGGTGGGAGGGGGTGAGAGGTGGGGGTGTGGGAAGGATGTCATTGGGAGGTGGCTGCGGGGGACGGTCGCTGTGGGCCCTGGGTGAGGGCTCCCTACAGACCCTTCCTGACACACACCCCTTCTCTGTGTGCCTGGCGGCACAGGGCTGCGAGGGGCTGCTCATACCTGGTGGCAAGCTCAGCAGCCCGGCCCTGGGTGAAGGACTCCCCTTTACTCTCCACAATATTGCGGAGAGCACAGCAGGCTGCGACCATCATGGGCATGTTCAGGAGGCTAACCACCAGCCTCGTGCAGAGGCATCTAAATCGCCCCTTCAGTCTCCCAAACACCCACTCAACAGTGTTCCTGGCCTGGTTCAGGTGTGTGTGGAACATACGCTGGGATGGGGCAGTGCATCCTGTGTAGGGCCCCATGAACCACTGGTGCAGGGGGTACGTAGCATCAGCCAAAATGCAGGGAGAGGGCATGGTGATGTCTTCTACCAGGAGCTCCCACGGGGGGAGGTAGGGCCCCTCCTGCATCTTGTGGCTGAGCTACAAGTTCCAAAACACATGGGCGTCATGGGCCCTGCCTGACCATCCCACCCACCCTCCCACACACACAGCCATGGCATCAACAAGGGCCTAGAGGACCATGGAGTGGTAGCCCTTTCTGTTTATAAAAGGCGCTGGCGCTGTGTTCTAGCGCCTGGATGGTGATGTGACCCTGTACACTGAAACAGTTGGGGAATCCCAGGTCCACAAAGCAAGTGAGAGCGATTTCCAGGGCCCCGACAGTGACCACCCAACAGAGAAGAAGGGTGTTTATTGCCAGGATGACCTGCAGGGGGTGCAAGACGTGTCCATGAGTGCATGGCCAGATGGTACCCATCACCATGTAGGGCCCCTCTCTACCCCACCTCCAGGCAGGGCTCCCCTCTCCCACCCCATGCAAGGCCACTCCTTCCTGGGTACCACCCCCTCCCCCGCACACACACACACACGGTGCATGCGTGGCTCTGGCCTGGCTTACCTTGAACAGGACTGCCCCAACAGTGGCCTTGCCCTCCCCAAACTGATGTCTGCGACAGTGGTGGCTGTCTGGGGTGGCAAGTGAGGAGATCTATTTGAGGCTCCTTGCTTTCTTCTTGTATTTTTCCACTCCAAAAAGCAATTTGCACATGTAATGTTCACCCTTCCGAGGAATGCATCTGTTGTATGTCTTGGTACACTTTTTAGAAATACAGCTGCATAAATATAAAGCATAAAGAAATAGTTCCTGAAAATAGGTGATGTATTTTCAAATTCCAGAAGGTAATGGCTACCCTCTTGCGCAGGGGAAGTGAAGGCCACATCCTGGTGCTGGAAGCCTGGGGTTAACCATTGCAGAGCTCCTCAAAAGTCTGCCTGGTCATCCTGAAGTTGCACAGCCACAGATTGTTGTCCCAGTTCCCGAGCACGAGGATCCATAAGGGTCTCCGCTGTGGCTCAGCTTTGTGCGAAGGGTGTGCTGGGCTGTGTACAGCCTGGCAGTCCTGAGCACATGTAGGGTGTGCGTGTTGGGAGGGAGCCTTTAAAGGAGTGCCTGGCTGAGAGCTCCAGAAAGGCTTGTCAGCCTTGCAACCTCCATCTACAGCATTTCCTGGCCTCTTATTTTGAAAAAGGGGCCATGGTTATGCGGACGCTTCTTTTCAAAGTGCCAGGCCTCTACTTCGAAATAGCGGATAGTGAATTCGATCTGCTTTGTGTGTGTGTGTGGACGTGCATTTTTGAAGTTCATTACTTCAAAGTTGAACTTCAAAAATGAGCTCCTTCAAAATTGTGGTGTAGTGTAGACACAGCCTTTGAGTGGTAATAGCTAGTTCAGTCCCTAACATTTTGTACATATATTTAGGATGATGTTTTCCGATATGAATTACTTTACGTTTGTCAACATCAAAATTCATCTGCCATTTTGTTGCCCAGTCATCCAGGTTTGTGAGATACTTTTGAAGCAGTTCATGGTCTGGTTTGAACTTAACCATCTGGAGCCTCTTAAACAAGATTTAGCCATTGAAAATGTACAATTTAATGACCAAACGATGAAACTAGATACTGTTGCCATTTTAACATAGGGGTGGGAACACTGGAAATTCATCAAAGGTTTCACAGACATTTATATTCAAAACCAAATCCCTTAGAAAACTACCAGGTATTAATGAATTTATAACCAATACCAAGATTCCTCAGAGAATTCAGTAATCCCAAAGCTCTAATGTTAGCCAAAAAAGAAGATGGAAATCACTAAGACAAGTGTTAAGCATGAAGCCAGCACATCTATCATAGCAGGCTTGCTATTGGGTGTCTGAAAAAAACACAGAAAAGGGTCTGATTGAAAGAATCTGTCCTTCTAAAAATGCTTAAAGATGGAAAAACCTATGGTCCAGAACAGACAGGGGTGTGTCATCATGTCTGACGGTGCAGGGAAAATTCAGAGTCAGATTGTCTCTTTAAAAGACGGTGAACATGGGAGCAGTTGCCTGTAAAGCTACAATTGTGCCAATAGCATTTAATTGGCCCAACACATTTATTATTTCTGCAAGAGTGCACCTTAATTAGCTGCCTAATTGAGCCAAACACATTACTTTTCTATGACAAAGTCACCTGAGAATTTACTTGAAAGATGGCAGGTAAAAATCATACTAAAATAACAAAACATGTTTCCTACAATTATTAAATTTGAAATACTTGAAAAACTTCCACCCTAATGTCACAATTAAACACAGGCTGTTTACTCATAGTGATCAGAGTAAAATAATGAAATTGAGATTTAGTCAGTCTCACTGTTCAACGTCACACTGGAATCAAGAATAGCATAATTGTTCCATGCTGACAAAACTTGCTGTGAATATTAATTTTCAGACAGCACCATCAAGCAGCTTTGGAAATAGAATTTACCTGGCTACCTTTAATTGTGTTTGTGTTATATATGCCCGTTTTTGTGTATTGGGATATCAAAGTCAAATAGGAAAGTCTAATATCCACACACTTGCAAACATTATATAAATAAACTGTATCATTAAATGTGTTTTCCTATTCTTCTCTAGCATCTGGCTATCAAGCAATAGGGCAATCAGCACAAGCTGGCCATCTGCTTTTTCCGCTCAGAAAAGAAGAAAAACGTGAGGTATGCATATAGCACACAACTTAAGCCAGAAGCAAGCTCCCTCTGGTTGCACTGAAAATGGACTGTCAGGGTATTGGTTCGTGTTTTAGCAGTGGCAATGCACAGGTTGTTCCCACCCCAAGTCCTGCATCAAAGATTTTCTAACTAAGCAAATCAACTCCGGAGGTTGTCTGGCTACCAGCTGGCAGACACAACAGTAGTCCCATTCTGACTCTGAACACTTCATTAGGGCATTTCAAATACTGTACCTTGTTGAATCTCCTCTCTTATAAACTTTCAAAAAGCAGCCACTGGGAGGCGACTGTCTATATCACAGCAGTGTGCCTAGAATGGATTGTCACATTCCAGATTGGTTTCATTAGCCTCAGAATTCTGCTGTGTGTCTCTACACTGAGGAATAATCTCTGAACAAGACTCAGACACAGCAGCAAGCATTTCCCCGTCTTCCTAGGGAAGAACTGAAGCCCCAGCGCAGTGAGGAGATCTGTTTGAGGCTCCTTGCTTTCTTCTTGTATTTTTCCACTCCAAAAAGCAATTTGCACATGTAATGTTCACCCTTCTGAGGAATGCACCTGTTGTATGTCTTGGTACCCTTTTTAGAAATACAGCCGCATAAATGTAAAGCATAAGGAAATAGTTACTGAAAATGGGTGATGTATTTTCAAATCAATATCTACCCTGATTATTGCAGTAGCTCGTGTGGGCTCTACCTTGTGGGCGGGGGGTGCTGAGTCTTACAAGCCTCAAACATCTGTATTTTATGTTATTGGTGCAAAAAGACAGGAAAGCTGGTCAATGCCTACAGAAATATCTCATAAGGCATATCACCATGATCAGCATTTTAATATTTTTACCTAATTAACTTGATTCATTAAGACTTTTTGGTCTGTTTGAGGCGGGATGATCCACTGTTCCTCCATGACCTTGGAAAAATGCCCACTTCAGTCTTCACCTCCCTCCCTGATGCTCACAGTATCACACAGTGAATATAAACACATTGCAAGTGGCCACAGGGCAGGCTAGAGGGTAATTTAGCACAATGTGCTCAGTATGACTGTGTGACAGGTTTGGATTCTACTGACATTGAAACATGGTGACGCTGAATTCAGCCAGGGGTACCTCATGAGTTGAAACTGCTCAGCCTCATTAAGGTTTTGCAGGACTGGGTACTCAAATGGTAGCTTTTCAACAGGCCAGCTCTGGTAGGGGTTCCTGTTCATTTAATACAAGGCAATAGGGTTAAGGAGGGTTAGGAAAGGCAGGAACTGATTCTCGTGTGGTGCAGCGCCATTGCCTTCAATGAAATTACTACTGATTTACTCCAGTGTAAGTGAAAGGCAAATCAGATCCTATAAATTCCCCACTTCTGTCTCTTGGGGCTCAGTGGTAGAGCTTTCCCTGTGTAAGATGTTGATTAGAATAGACCTATTCACTCTGATTTTAAATGGTATTTTAGCCAGCTTCATTTTCAGGGCTGTGTGAAAGGTCTCCATCCAGTTGTCTTGTGACTGCGAGTTGGAGAACACAGTGAAGGCACAAAAATCAAAAACATCCTTCATCCCAGTAAGGGTCACATTTTCAGTTCTTAATCAAGCAGGGTTACTGATCTGTGGAGAGAGAGAGAGAGAGAGACACACACACACACACACACAGACAGTCAAGCAGAGGGAGCCCAGGATACCTCGTTTGTCTACAAAACCTGAGTCTTAATTTTTCATCACAAAAATGAACACTGGCTGATGCTTCCTTTCCATTTCAATGAGTCTTTGTTTTCAGCCTCTGACTGAGTGAATTTATTACAGGAAGTGAGTATTAGGATTTGGGGAAGGAAGGGACATTCTTTTTCAAGTCCGTGTTTTTGCCAGTCAAGTTTTCTTAGCCACCTTTATGGAAAATGGATAGGGCTGTCACTATAGCCTGTTGGCAACAAGTAGATCGTTAGAGCCCTACTGACCATTCCTGAGGGGCCTCTGGGGTTAGTGAGAGGGAGCGACATCTGGGCAGAAATTCCTTTTGCTTCTCTCTGCCGTGATTAAAACCTCATCACCATCACCTACACCCACAGGTATCTAGCAAAATCAGCTGAAGCTCCTCATGAACCTCAAGGATTCCGTCAAGAGCAGGGCAGCAGATGAACAGCAGAGGGCTGTCTTCTCTTTCACACACCTGCCTTCACTGAGAGTTAAACTACTGTTTTAACTCTGTGGTGCTGGCAACGAGTTTACAGAGTGGTTACAAAGAAGCACCTAATCTCTCTTCACGCGTGTGTTGGGAAAGCGTGTTGGGGTTGTTTGACTTTGTTGTAACATAAGCAAACATGACAGCTGTGCACACTGCACCCCAGCATACGGACACATTACTGAGAAAGGTGGGGGTTTGCATCTTGTGTTTTGGGCTGTGCTGGTCTCACGCTCAGTGCTCTCATTCAGTGGTGTGACAGTGGGACTTACAGCAGCCTTCACAACTGACTTGAAGTGGATGCTCCCTCCAGGCTGATGGTTCTTGAACTCCTTACTGCGACACAGAGCTGAGGGTGGACTTGTCAAGGTCCTAGGCAAACTAGGGATGGTGCTGCTGGCTCCTTTACATTGCTCCCTGCTTTGTTGGTGGCCCTAGTCCTCGTCCTCAGTACCGTCTAATACCGTGCAAGGGATTCCCATTGTACTTGACAGGATGGCTGTGGACACACGTGGCCAAAATTTCAAAATGGCCATGCTAATGGCCAAATCGAAGCATGCTAATGAGGCATTGAAATGAATATTCAGCACCTCATTAGCATGCTGTCAGTGCCCCTTTCGACGGCGCATGGCTCGGCTACATGGAGGTCCTTTTTAAAAAGACCCCACACGTTTCCTGTTCGGTGACAGGAATAAAGGGATTTCAAAATGTGCAGGGTCCTTTCAAAAAGGACTGCCATGTAGCTGAGCTGCGTGCCATCAAAAGCGGCACTGACAGCATGCTAATGAGGCGCTGAATATTCATTTCAGTGCCTCATTAATAACAACTGCAGACTATACCACAGGAACACCAGTCCTGGAACTTTTCCTTGCAACAAGGCCTGTTGCCAACTTTCTTCCACATATCTATTCTGGAGATACCATCACTGGACCTAACCAGGTTATTCACAGAGTCATGGGCACATTCTCACGTTCCTTGACTAACACCATATATGCCATCAGGTGTCAACAATGCCCACGTTCTGTATATTGGACAGACTTCAAACTCTCTTAGACAAAGAATTAATGGGCACAAAACAGACATAAAAACACTCCTGATTCATAAACCTGTCAGCCAGTTCTTTAATAGAGTGGCCCATTCTGTTAATGACCTGAAAGTCTGTGTTTTACTGAAAAGAAACTTTAACAGCAGTTTGGAAAGAGAGGCTGCTGAACTTTCTTTTATATTCAAATTCGACACATTAACATGTGATTTAAACCAGGATGGCCATTTTCTAGATCATTATAAGGACTCTTTTGCATACTTTGCTTTGTCTAATTCTTGACTTCCCCGCCTCCTTCTGCCCCTCTGCTCTCTAATTTGCTGACCTGGATAATTTTTCTGATTTGTCAACCTTCATTATTATTTTTGGTTCTCTGAGCCTTAAATATTGAGACTGTTCTGGTGTGGCTATGAGCTGAAGAAGTGGGTCTGTCCCACAAAAGCTCATCACCTAATAAATTTTTTGTTAGTCTTTAAAGTGCTACTGGACTGCTTTTTTGTTCTCATTAATATTCTTTGACATGGCCATTAGCATGGCCATTTCAAAGTTTTGGCCAAATGTGGCCACAGATGATGGGTTCTGGCACCTACTCGAGGAAGCAGACCAGGAAGGATGAATTGCTGGAAGGCAGAAAAACCCAGGGGTTCAAAATAACCATTGGTAAGAACCCAGAGAGCAATCCTTCCAAACTCTAGCCTGTATGGGCAGGCCAAGATAGGCCCACCAGCATGTACAAGGCAGAGGTAAGCCCTTGGAGGGAGATGGTGAAGTACAAGATAGCACTACAGAAGTAGGACCCAGCCTCTGCGTCTAAAGCTGAATCAGCTTCCTCTAACCAAAGGAGAAGCTATTTCTATCAGTGCCAGATAGTGCCAAGAGCCCAGAAAAGATGGCACAGAAGAAAATTGTTGCTGGTTTCCCTCTGGATGGTGCCAAACAATGAAGCAATTCAAGATCTGGGGACAACCACTATGCTGCATGCTGGGGGTAAGAATTTGCTGTACTTGCTGACATGACAACATGCATGCTGGGGTAAGCACTTGATAGTACTTGTTGACGTGACAACATAGATGGCACTGTTAAACTTGGTGTTACTACTTCAGGGCCTATTACAATAGTACCTGTGCTGGTACCAATGTCGACAGTCCCACCCGAGCAGATGAATGCTACAGAAATTGCTTTCACTTTGTACTCAGCTTCCTTTGTCCACAGGCATGCTGGCCTTTGGTGCCAGGGATATCATCTTCCCAGAAGCTGAGTCACACCAGGGCAACTTGCAGTACTTTTTCCTCAGAATTGGGGCTGCAGACTGCTGCCAGTCTCCAGGAGGAGTGCCTGAAGGAAGCAGGAGTGGTTGGCAGCCATTCTGAGTTGGAAGACCCTGAAGGTGGGCACAGAGTTACCTCCCTCCCCATCTTTAGAAATTTAAGTTTGGCTGCCCTGTCTTTTTTGGACCTGGGTTGAAAGTACCTACAGCAACTGCAGGAGGGTCACTTACTGGCATTGGCTTTCTGCAGGAACGACACGGTTTGAAGCCCGTTGACTGGCACATGCCTCAGTTCTGGGTCCCAAGCCCAGCAATGGGAACCTAAGTGAATAACAACACACTGAAAAGGCGCCACTACCAAAAAACCACCTAACGCTAAAACTTTGACTAACGTAGTGCCAACTATGTACAGAATAAATGGGGATACTTCACAAAGGCAAAACAAGATAGTATAAGGTGGAATGGGGTAGTAAGAAGGAACTGTGTGGGAATGCTTTGCCTTTTATACCATTTGTGCAGCTGCAAGTAGCAGCAGAGGGCAACTGCATCACCCCAGCTGTTGCCACTGAACCGCTTGAGCTTTGCACTGGGCACAAGCATCCTGCCAACAGCATGGACTTGCAATCACTTGAAGCATTGTTAGCATGTCCATTAGCTGTTCACATATCACTAAACAAGCGTGCTAGGCTCATCACTTTTTGCACGGGTGTAACCAGAGCAATGAGGAGGAAGAAAAGGAGAATGGGAAAGCTGCATGTCCTGCCTAGAGCATGCACTGGTTATTGTCCTCAATGGAACTGACTGTCTCAAACACTTGGAATTCACCAGCTCATGTGTGAATGTGGCATGATGACTTCTTGGCTGGCCATTTGTCAAGAGCAGTGGATTCAAGCTGACATTAAAAAAGAACTTTAACCTGCCACAGGTTAGAAATGATGCAAGTTAAAGTCCAAAGGAATTGCTGGCAAGAAATTTAAATAGACATTCATGCATTTATTATTTACTTTGACACACGATTACCCAAGTGGGTTGCAAACTGTTACAGCAGAGCGCTTGCCTACCCAAAACATTTTCAACCTGCCCCCCTCTCAGTCATGAAACTGGCTACTGATCAGCTCTCACACAGACAGATATGCTAGATATTCTGCTTTGCAGAAAATATCCAGTGTGGCTTTTAAAGCAACTTCCTTGTGATTTATTCAGGGAGCGAGAGAGGCATTTAGGTCCAGCTAGGAAACTGCCCCATGATTCACATGGCCTGGTGTTACCACCAGAAACAGTGATCTTAAGTGTAACCAGGGCCTTCAAACTGGGAATTGCCCTATCTCAGTTTCAGCATTTAAGTTTCAGCTCAGACTGCACACATCTGACTTCCAATGCACAGTAAAGTACTAAGTTACTTTTCACTGAAATACTTTGACATAAAGAGTCTGGAAGTGTTATGGCTGGATGTCACCCATCAGTTATTGACAGACTGATTCTGGACTAGTAATGTCAAACCTGAAGACTTTTGTGAAAGTAAAAAAGCAGGAGGAGAAGTTGGACATACAGATAAATGACCCCATAGAAATAGCATGTATTACCCAAGGAGCTCAGAGCTCTTAAAACAGGAGGGATAGCTCAGTGGTTTCAGCATTGACCTGCTAAACCAAAGATTGTAAGCTCAATCGTGGAAGGGGGCATTTAGGGATTGGGGGTAAAAAAAAACCAAAAACTGCCAGGTATGATAATAGCTCCTGCTGAGAGGACAGGGGCCAGGACTTGATCACCTCTGAATGATCTATCCAGTGCTATGGAGTAGGTGTATCTCCATATTTCTTAAACCCTCAATGAAGCCTCACCACACCCTGGTGAAGCAGGCATTCTTCTCATTGTGCAGGAACAAAAAGTGAAGCAAGAGATGTTATCTATTATCACTCAAGTTTATACAGGGAGTCACTTTCAAACTAGGATTAGAAGTCACAGTTAAAATCCAGTACCATTTGAGGTCAGGGAGAATTTTGCCATTAACTTCAATGAGGCCTGGATTTCATCCCAAATCTCCTGACTTATAGACACGAGCTACCCAGTAAGCCCATGCTCATTCATCTTCATAGAAAGATAATTTCATATCATCAAGAGCTTGTTAAAAGGCCCATCTGTTGCATTTTTAAAGGTTTGGCCAGATTTTATTGTGACCTCTTTCAAGTACACCAAGACTAGCTTGCACAACATCAATCTCAAAATAAATGTGGATAAAAATATGGACAGGGACACAGGTGAGAGGTGCCGGCCACTTCGTTGAATTCTATGTTGGCAGGTGCTCAGACATTACACGGATGGATATGGTGAAAGTGTGTAAACTGAATAAAATCCTAACCTAAATCTGATAAAACCTTTATCCATCATTTATTCTTTCTACAGACATACAAGCAATGAGCCTAGCTGAACTCTAAAAGCACCTCCCTCCATTCTTTACCATCTTACTTTGCTTCAGACATTATGCAATGTGTTTTCAAATCAAATTATAGGAGTCAGAGTCCATGAATCCCATTCCACTCTTCCTTGGCTTTGTTCCTCACTTTTAAAATAAATTGCCCTAAGCTAGTATGGTTCTCAAAATGAAATATTGAAGTGGTGTCATTTTCTGCTGTTTGTTTTAGCTCGTTTGAGAAAAAATGCAGTATATCCCCCCAAATGCTGTGCAACACGCCACAGAGTATGCCCCAGTGGAAACAACCAAGCAGTGGTAACTTCTAGGTTGTTTCTTTCCCAGTACCCATCAGAATGACTAATCATGGCTCAGTGTTTGGAAAGCTGGGCAGGGCTCATTCCTGTATGGTGGGTTCTGTCCAAGGCAGAGATTTGCAGGGAGCACGGGGGCCTCCCTGCAGATGTCAATGTTTCTTAGATAGAAAGCAGTCAAGTAGCACTTTAAAGACTAGCAAAATGGTTTATTAGGTGAGCTTTCGTGGGACAGACCCACTTCTTGTTCTGGTCTGGCTATGGTCTGAAGAAGTGGGTCTGTCCCACGAAAGCTCACCTAATAAACCATTTTGCTAGTCTTTAAAGTGCTACTTGACTGCTTCTTGTTGTGATAGTGTATAGACTAGCATGGCCTCCTCTCTGTTTCTTAGATAGGTCAGTGTTTTATGTGGGCACCAGAAAGCAGCGCCGGTGGGAATGACATCACATTCGTAGGCCACATAGGGTTGTTGTGACTTGAAGTGGGAACTTCAAATAATTGCAACCTGGCTCCCCTATTCTCAAAAAAAAGGTTCTCTCACCACTTTGAACTGAGCAGTTGGTAATACTGCTGTGCTTTCAACAGCATTCTGACAAGTTTTGTCCTAGTGCAGGTCTATACTCGATAGAATTTTAGAATAAAAATGACAAGTGTCATGTGTCTGCACTTGTGGAAGAAGCACCTTCATGTGTGTGTACACACACACACACACACACACACACACACACACACACACACACACACACACACACACACACACACACACACACACACACACACACACACAGAGTTTACAAAGTATTTTTGGGTTTCTACTGGGGTGTGTCCCTGCGGTGGTGGTAAGATTACTCAGTGCAGTATTCCTGTGGCCACAAGGTACCCATTTCTTATCCTCCAAGGTACCCAAATGGCTGGCATCGTTCATCTTGCTCTCCCGTTGGCCTGCAATGTCTGAAATTAGCTGCACTACAGCAGCCTCACTGTTAGTTCTGTAACGTAGCCATAACCCCAGACTAAAGCAAATCTGCCCCCACTGGTGCATGGGGTCTAACTGGGCACTACAGAGGCTCTAAGTTGTGTCCCACAATCACAGACACGCTAGCAGCCCCAAATCCCAGCGACAAGCTCATCCCTGCCCTCCAGAAGGCAGCGCTTGAGCGTTCCCAGCTCAGGGAGGCTCTGTCCCTTCGCTTAGTGCAGGCGGTTTTCTCTGCCGAAGAACAGTTGGTACGGCTGATGGTTCCCGGGAGCGCTTTGCCATGAGACACACCTGACCTGTCCCAGTGCTTTGCTCCAGGTGCGTTGCTGAAAACTAAATCCATATCACGGAACAGCACCGCAGTTACAAAGCCAACCACGTGTCACATAGCTTTTGTTATCAGTAGGGCTCTCCGGTATCCTGGTTTTAAAGGGACAGACCTCCTACAGGTGTCCCTACTTTTAAAAAAAATGGGCACATTGTCCCGTATTTTCTGCCCCTTCCCTACGTTCAGTACTAGGGGAGCCTACTGCTGGGTGCAGCCACGCTCACCAGCCTCCCACCCCTCAGTATGACTTGGGGGAACCAGTGATGAGAGGGGTGAGTTAGCAAGGCCAGTAGTGGGGTAAAGCTACAATGTGCAGGACTGGCCACTCCCCGCTGCTGGGCCATCAGTGCACTCCCGGCTGCATGGATCCTCCTGCTGCCCTATGTCCCATTTCCAGCCACCACTCACTGCTTGCTGCAGTGACTAGTGAGTTCAGGCAGGCCGTGGCCAGTTACTTTTCACTTCTGCTGCCCACCCATCAGCTCTTTACATGATTCTCTTCTCACTGTCCTCTCCTCAGCACCTCACCGCTCCTCCAGTTTCCCCCTCACGCTCCCAGTGAGGCGTTTTCTACTCCTGGTGCTGTGCCTGGTCAGATCTTTCAGCCCCCCACCAGCCTGGCTGGCTCCTTCCTTCCCGCACTGCCTGTGGCTGGGCTGGCAGCCAGGGAAAGCTCAAGACCCTGGGATGCTGGCCAGGAGGAGCCCAGCCCTTCCTGTGCCAAAGCCCCCCCACAGTGCTGGCATGGGGAAGAAGCTTCTCTATTGTCTATCTCTGGAGCGTTAGAGAGAAAGCTATTTCCAGCCTGTTTGTGCCCTAATCCTGCAGGTCCCCAATCAGGGTACTTAGCCCTCTCCTCTTGCTGACCCCACAGGTTCTGCCACCAGGGTGTGTAGTGGCTGCTCTGTCCCCTAGGCTCCCTCCCTTGCTGAGCCACTTTTCTGGCAAGGATTGCTGAGCCCTGCAGCCAGGTTCCCTGGACCCTGGTGCTCAGTTCATCCTTAGGGCTTAACCTCTTCCTTCCTGTGCTGTCACCAGGAGACAGGAGGCAGCGGGGTTATGTTGGTGGCCAGCAGCAGCTTGGAGAGCAAGCTGCTTTTCTGCACCATGTAGGCAGAAAGAGAGAAGTTGTATATAGACATAGGGGAGCAGGGGGAAAGGGGAAGAGGTGGCATCTGGAAAAGGACAAATCACTCCTATCCCTATCCCCAATCCATATCAGAAGAAAGCAGCTCCTATCCCTTGGTGTGAACCCCAAGAGAAATCTGGGGAAGGGACCTGTGACCCTGCACCCCCCCTTCCACATGTATTGCCTTGGGAAGACGTGATGCCAGGTACCAGGAAAGGCAAATCTATCTCAGAGGCCCAGCCATGCATAGAGGGTGGAGAGCACTGGCGAGGGATGGTTGGGTCTGGCTGGTTGGCTACTCCCATCCCTGTGTGAGAGAGGTGTGTGGGGATGTGCGGATGTCACCACTCCCTGTGCGAACCTTAAGAAGGTAAATGAAAAGGCTCCAGCGGCACAGTAGTTCTTTTGAAGAGGGACTTGATCAACTGGATGTTAATTTGAATGTTTGTACTACATCACTGTGACTGATTGCCACTGAACTCGCTTGCATGAGAGCAATTTTACCAGCTGCCCTATATTCAATGAAATGGCCTACGGTCATATGAGGAATGAACATATGGCAAATGCTCTGCTTTGCGATTTTGCCCTTTCCTCTCTTGATGATGATAGAGTCAGGATACATTCATTGGCTTTAGCTAAGTGTTCCTCAGGTGGCAGTCTTCTGTTTGAGGGCAGCTCAGCATTAAGCCATGAAACTAATAAATATTGGTGTGTAATCTCATGAATTTCCAGTCACCACCTTTAGGGTAGACTTGTCCCAGGATCAGGCCCAGTATTTACATTGTTCCATGGCTGGGGACACTGATGTGCACAGTTGCAACACACACACTATAGGAACTCTTGTATATTTACAAACACAATTTATTGATACATTAAGCACTGTCACAACCATCCCAACTTCACAAGACAGGGAATATACAGCTGCATTTCTATAGATTTACCCTGTTCCCTCCAGAACAGTGTGACATGTTAGCCATCATCTTCCTCATCACCATCACCTTCCCCACCATCACTAGTAGCCATCATTCCAGCACCTCCTTCCCTGTAACCTATAGGCTAAAGTATCACCTGTAAAACCTTGTCTGCCGCCAACTGGGTTCTTGCACAGAGAGTATCTTCAAGCACCATATACCTCCATCTCTGAACGGTCACCAATCACATCACATCAAAGATATCTAATTAGAGCTGTGGCCTCTGTTGGCCACTCTGTCGCTCCCAGGCATGGGGCAAGTTCTCATCCGTGTCACTATGTGCATGTCTCCCTCCTGTAGCCCTCTTGTCCCAAATACCAGAGACAAACCCCCACACTCTCCTTCCCTGCTCCACCAGGAACAGCCCACACATCCTTTTCCTGCAGCAGTTAGCATGTCGTTTTCCTTAGAACAAGGCTTGAAAGGGATCATGCTCTATAAACACCCAAGGGATTACAAATATAACTATTCCTATTAGGGACACAAACAACACTATGGAGAGGCTTCCAATTACTGACCCTAGGAGACTTTAGTGCCCATCAGACCACAAATGGTGGGGATTTTTGATTATGTATGCAGAGTTCATCCCTAATTGCCTTGTCTCCAGTGACCTCTTATAAATACCATCCGTTGAGAGGTAGGAATCAAAGACCCCAAAACACTGCCACCAACTTAATCTCCCATAGTTTTTCTTAGTTTAGCTGAAGTTTGGCTTTCTTCTTTTTAATTCAAAGCAGAACTACCTCTGTGCTCCAGCACTGGTCACATAAATCAAAATTATACCCTGGTTAATACACACACTGATTTGCTGGTAATGTTTCAGCTCACAGAGCTTTTGTCAAAATGATTTAAGCAGACAAGACATCAGTTGCCCCATCCATAATGGAGTTCTTCAAGCTTAGGTTGTCCTAAGTGCACATATAGGCTTAAGGGGCTTGTTGCTGGGGAAAATTAAATTGTTCAGATGAAAATCACCACTGTGTTTCTATGCATGCAATAGCCTACACCCTAGCTTTCACTCACTGCAACAGCTGTGCCAGGTAGGTAAGAGACCTAAACATTTACTTTATATCTTAATTTATATAAAAAAAAATCTTATTACAAGAAGCCTCAAGGGAACATACACAATAAAAAACAATTACTGTTTATAAGCACAAGACTCCACCTCTCTCAGCTGCCACAGGTGTACAGCCCACCAAAGCTGCCAGCAGCTTCCTCAGGCACAACCAGGAGACAAGACAAAAGCCACCAGGCCTACTAGGGGGAAAAAATTACATTCCAGCCTCCAAAAATAGTATCCAATCACCTGTCTCCTTACATTTAACCAGAAGTGATGCATGGGAATGCACAAGGTGTCACACGCACCCTTCAACATTGCCTAGCTCATACTCACTGTTAGCGCTGCACGACTTCCAGTGTTTGCAGGGGGCAGTCCTGCTCATGCTACTCTCAGGCTGTGCCCCTCCATGTAGCAGGGAGGGGGCCTGCCCCCACACTCACCGGAAGCAGTGAGGTGCTTTCAGAGCAAGAGGTGAGCTGGGGTGGTGGGGAGGGAGTGGAACATGAGCAGGGAGAGGGGAAGACATGGGTGGAGCATGGACAGGGTCGGAAAGGAACACGTGGCCGGTGTCTCTCCTGGAATCCCTGTGCTAGACTCCTCTGCATGGCACTCTGGGCACTGCACCGCCTGAGGCTACCCTCTGAGCTCACAAGGCAGCACAGGGGGAAAGATGTCTCAAAATAGTAAAGCCACATTAACACAGGCGCTGACAAAATTGCCCTGGAGCTGCAGTGGCTATGTCGAGGGCTCAGCAGTCCCAGTTGCCAAAGTAGTGGTGGCAGCCAAGAGCTCTGGGCCCTGTTGAATCATCAGACCCCAGCCCAGGAAAGTTGTTGTCTTGCCCCCCACTTTGCCGGGCCCACCCATTAAAATCAAACCCTTGAACAGACTAGTAATGTAGTTACTCTACTGTGACAGGGTAAGGCCAGCAGGGAGTGAGTACGAGAGAAAAGCAGGCAAATAAGCAGAGTGGGAGCAGCTGGGGAGGAAGCTGCCCTAGGTCAATTGGGGCCCGCTGGTCCCACTGAAGACTGCCTTTAAAAACCCCTTTGCCCAGTGGCAGAGGAGGGTGATAGAGGAGAGCATAGAAGGCGAGTGGAGAGACGCAAGGGGGGTGTTCTAGAAGCACCAAAGGAGGGGAGGAGAACGCAGCAGCAAGGAGCTAAAGGCCCCTGCCCAGGCGGCCCTGAGATTCGGCGTGAGGTTGGAACAGACTGATCACATGGGGGAGCTGATCCAAGAAGGAGAATGTGCTGCTGCAGCTCCCGCCACTACCTGGAGGAGGTCCGGGGGGGTTGGTGGGGAATCATCTGGGGAAGTGGCCCAGGGAGAAGAGCTGCGGTGTCCATGGCAAGGGGAGCCCCACCGCACCAGTAGCAGGCACATGGGGTCTCTGGGCCAGAACCCGGAACGAGTGGGTGGGGCCCGGTTTCCCCTCAGATCGCCATCCTGCCCCCATCTCAAGAAGGGCAACAGCATCCTGGCCATGGGGGCAGTGGACTGAACAGAGGCCCAGAGCCCAGGAATGAGGCTAGCCTTACCACACTACTTTCATACACAATTAGCAGACAATACCACCATATGAAAGTATCAAATGTAGGTCACTGTGTCTCCAAAAAATGGTGTGATCTAACCTGGGAGAAAGGGAGATAATTATCCGGGGAAGGGGCTGAAAGATTTCTAGCAGGTACAGCCAGGAGATGAGAAGGGACTCGTCATCACTTTTTTTTTTGTTTGGTTCTTTGTTTGTTTGTTTTGGTGTAAACCATTTGATTGAACTAAGAACTTGGTTTGCCGGTTGGAGGCTGTAACAGGTTCATAAATTGTGTATGCTTGGAGAAGAGCGTTTGAGTTTCTCAATTGGGTGCATGCTTGAAAATTAGTGTGATCTGTTATGGGGCTCTAGGATCTGAACCCAAAAAGGCTTTTGCCGGCTAGTCCTTGGTCCCTAAAACCTTTAGGATTCCATCAAAAAAGAAACTAAAATCCCCAAAGCTAAAATCCGTAAAACTAAAGCTGGCAGGAGTCAACCCATGCAGTAAGTTTGAGTACGATGTATGTGCGCATTCAGCACTAGCAGCTCATGGCCTTCAGAGACAGCATATGGGTTGTTGAGGCCAGAGGGACTGAATTGGAAGAGCTAATGCAGACAAAGGTTCATAGAGGAAACTTTCAGGCACACAACAGAACAGTCCCACCTCCCCGTGTGGCAGCACTTGTGGCATTAAACATGAAAATCTTGAAGAAGGAGAACATCAAGGTGTATCCTAGGAGTGCAGTCAGGATGCCTTTTTGGCATCCCAAATACAAGACTGTCCCACCAAACATGGGACAGATGGTCACCCAAACCCCTCCTAAAGAGGTAATTCCAATTATTAGGCAGAACTATGTAATAATGTTGAGAATTTAAATGATTAGAAATACAAATGATTTAAGTCTTAATACTAACATGGACGAACTAGAGTGCCTGGCACTAAATAAGGAAATTGATATAATAGGCATTACAGAAACTTCTCGGAATGCTGATCATCCAGGAAACATGGCAATATCAGAGTTCAAATACCGTATATAGAAATAACAGAGTAGGTTGTGTGGATGGGAGAGTGGCATATGTGAAAAGAGATCATGTTAAATACAGTAAAAAACCTTAAATGAACTATACTGTACCTCAGAATCCCTATAGATAAAAATTCTATGCTTGAACAATGATGATGATGATGAAATGCTCAGGCAGATCAGAGAAGGTACAAAGGCAGAAAACACTATAATGAGAAGAGATTTCAACTATCTTCAAATTGAGGGGGTATGTGTCACTCAGGAAGAGATGCAGAGATAAAATGCATAGATACAGACAGCTTCTTGGAGTAGGTTGTTCTAGAAAACCACAAAAATAGAAGCAATTCTTGATTTCATCCTAAGTGGAGCACAGGATCTGATCTAAGAGGTGAATACGGCTGAACCACTTGGCAGTAGAAACAATAATGTAATTCAATATATCATCTTTGGAGGTGGGGAATACCAAAGAAATCCACCACTGTAGCATTTAAGTTTAAAAACAGGACCTACCTAAAAATGAAGAAGCTTGTTAAATAAAAAATTAAAAAGAAGCAAGAGAGTAAAATGCCTGCAAACTGCATGGAGACCATGTAAAAACACTATTAATAGAAGCTCAAATTATGTGTGTACTCACATGAAAAATGATTAAAAAGTAAAGAGACCAAAAATAGCCATCAGAACTTAACATGAGTTTAAAGGCATCCTTTAAAAATTGGAAGTCAAATACTACTGAAGAAAATACATAGGAGTATAACCTCTAGAAGTGTTACTGAACAGATTAAGAAACAATTTGAAGAGTAACTAGCAGAAGACTCAAAAACTAGTAGCAAAAGTATATGTTTAAGTAATCAGAAAGAGAAAACCTGCAAAAAGTTAGTGGGGGGACTGTATGATGCTGAAGGGTCACTCAGGGATGATAAGGCCATTCCAGAGAAGCTAAATGAATTCTTTGTATTGGTCTTCGCTGATGACACATGACGAAAAAATGGCTCACGAGCCATTTTTTTTAGATGACAGTCTGAGAAACTGTCCCAGATTGAGGTGTCAGTAGAGAAGTTTTCAAGCAAATTAGAACTACAAAACTGTGCCATGTAATCTATTGTTTAAGTAAGTCTCCGTACGTGATGACTAGAGGGCACCCAATGAATACCAATTTTTTAAAAAGGCTCCAGAAGCAATCCTGGCAATTACAAGCCAGTAAGCCTAATTTCAGACCAGGCAAATGGGGTGAAACCACAGCAAAGAATGGAATTATCAGAAACCAACTTTTGAAAGTCAAAACAGCTTTTGTAAAGTAAAATCCTACCTCGCCAAGGACAATTCTTAGACAGGTTCACCAAGAATATGGATAAGGGTGACACAGTGGAGGTAGTATACAGTATTTGGAATTTCAAAAGCCCTCAACAATGTCTCTTACTATAAAGATTCTTATCTAAAATAAGTTGTCATTGCATAATAGGGACAGTACTCTCATAGATCAGTATCTGGTTAAAAGACAGGGCAACGGGATTACAATAAATGGTCAGTTTTCCCAATGGAATGGGTAGAATAGCTGGGGGTTCCCCAGTGTTCTGTACAGGGACATATGTTGCTCAACACATTCTTAGAAAATATGGGAAAAAATGAGGTGGGAAAGTCTTGGGCAATGTTTTTAATGTTGACAGCCAACATGACATCGGACAGGTTTTTGAATACACAAAGATGTTTTTGAAATGAAGGATTGATATCCAATGAAACTGGGAGATTAATTTGCAACTCCAGTATTCAGAATATTCACATATTGCTATTTGTAATACAGTACACTTCTTTTTTAAAGCAAGACATTAAATGCTTGCTTTTTTTAAATTTAAATTTGTCATACAGCAGAGAAAGATTAAATAGCGTCTGTGTTACCAAGGAAGGGAGTTTGCGGAAGAATATAAACATATGCTATTTTCATAAATGTACCTTGAAGTCTTGAAATCCTGTCCCACAGGAACAGTTTTTAAAATGTGATTTACTTCTGAGATGAAGAATATCAAAGCAGCCCTGTGTTCAAAATTAATTTTATCCCAAATAAAACTTATAGCATGTAACCAGACTAAAAGGGAGAGGTGTGATTATTCTGTACCACAAGACTCAAAAGAATGTGATCCTGTTTTTAATGTTACTACAATATATTCCTTTTATTTATTATTGTCTCAGAGGAAGAACGTTACAATGTAGTGTTTTAAGGAGCTTTTACTTGGCAGCAGAGTAGAGGACACAGCTTGCATACAAACACAGGCAGAAAAACCATATTACACATAACCTTTTACAGAATAAAAAAGCCACCAAATTGACTACTGAGACCTTTTCAATTCAGGGAAGTTTTAAAAAGAATTTCTTGCTTTGATATGATGCGGCCTAGTTAAAAAAAAACAAACACACAATCTTGCAGCAAACAGAGCATAAATCTATTTCCAATACCACACATGAAGATAGGTCTGAGGTAGAAAGGCAGTCATGGCTTTTCCTCTTCTGCAAAACTATTTTCCTTCTCAAAATAACTCTACTACAAATATATTTTTCCTAGATGAAGGAATCATATAATAGCCAGTCTCTCCCCTTCCCACCTTGTCAATTCCCCAACCCCGCCCCCATCCAAAAATAATACTTAGCATTTATATAGCACTTGTAATCTTCAAAGCACTTTAGAGACATTAATTAATTAAGCCTCACAACACCTCTGAGAGGCAGGTAAATGTTATCACCCCATTTTACCAGGGAAACTGTGGCAGGATTATTAAATTTTGTGCCCACCAGTTCAGGTGTAATTCACATCAGAACTGGGATTAGAACCTGTGCTCTGACCATACCTTAAGCTTTCACTCGTGAGTGAAAATTATGAATGTAGGACATTCTGGTAGGCACCACCTCAGTGAAGATAATCAGATATTACCAAATCCTGATGTTTTACCAGCATGCCCTCTAGACTCAGTATAGATAGAATTACCAAATTTGTAGGGTTTTCAAGACCAGAGACTCTTCTTCAACAACATTATGTTAGGATATGATTTTGTTTCCTCACTTGATATCTGAAAATTGATTATTATGTGCAATTTACCAATGAAATGTATGTTCTGACATTAAAGCAAATGTCCATGCAACACTGTAAACTCAACAGTGAAGGCAGAAGTACCCATCACCAGATTGCTAATTTGAATACTTTTACCATAAATCAGTAGCACACCTTTCCAAAATTATTCCTACCGTAAGCACATAAATAAATGAACTATAAATGAGGTTTTCAAAAATAAAGAGCAAGACAATGAAAACATCCAGGTGCCCTGAACCAGTTTAAAGAAAATGCTTTAGTTCTGATATTATTGGAAAGAGCTTCTCAATTCATTAGAGATTTCCAGAAGGAGTATAAAAATGTCTGTATGTTCAGATCTTAGGTATAAGATGCTGGTAACTGGTCTTGACTTTGCAAATTGGAGAAGCGGGGCTTAAAAAAATGTTTGGCACAATTCCAAACAACAAGCTTTGTCTCTGGAAGACAAAGTTGCATTTTACTTTGAGAGATCTTATTGAAAACAGCTTAAATAGTGTTAAGTCTTCATATAGTTCTTTCCTAATTTCTGAGTTGAAATAAATTTAAAAACAAAAAAAGAAAAAAAAAAACCTCCTGACAACATAAAATCTGTTAGAAATGCCATCTTGGTGCATGTCACTTATGACAGAAGTTTTCAAAGCAGGTCTACAATCGTTAAATGGAGCTTAGCCCTCACATATTGGCAATAAGATAAGTTTTGTTAAATAATAACTGTGCAAGTTATATGAACTTGTTATGTTGTCAATCTTGGCAACAACTCAAGGGTCTTCAGAAATCTATCTGGTTAGATGGCTGACACAAGTATAAAACACCTGTACAGAACAGAAAGTATGTCAGAAAGCTTAAGTTTTTACAATGTAAATGCAAATAACTAAAAAGGAATGTAAGAATGTAACATTTCGATCCAAACTCTATGCAGTACTCTTTACTGTTATTAAAAAGAATGTATATAAAGCCCCCTCCCCCTTTCCCAATGCTATATATTTGTACAAATCAAATGACAAATGTATAATCATTTCCAAATACTCCACTATTCATTAATTTACAGTTGCATAGAAAGGGAAAAAGAAGACCAAAAGAACATTATATTATAAAAACACAACTTCCTCATCTTTGGGTATTCAGTGTTTTACTATTTCAAGTAGAACACACAATCAGAGCTGAACAGCATGTTAGAAGGTCCCATGCAGTTTTCTAACTAAGCAGAACTTGCGACTGGCATTTGTAGAAAAGGGCCATACTCCAGGTCAGGAAGTGGTCACTGCCTTCCAAATGAATGCTTCACATTGCCTGTAGTGATGAGAAGTAGCTATATTAGTACAATCACAGTCCTCTAATGCAGTGTCCCAGACACCCAGAAGAGTGCAAACAGGAAATGCTGAGCTAATTTAAAATATATGGGACATTCCAAATTTTGGGTTTACAGGTGCCGAAGTCAGCAAAACACTTAAGAACCTGCTTAGCTATCAGTATGGGCTTAAAATAAGCCTTTTAAATTGCTTTGGGCTTAATGCTGCTTCCTGAACTGAGGGAACAGAACCCCTTCTGCAATGGGTGCAGAAACTGGGGAATGGAAACTTTGACAGCCTGGCCATCTGCTTACCATACCGTAGCTCTGGGGAAGAGAGGTTTGGAACTTTCATAGGAGGACTGATGGGGCACGTTTACAGTCCTCCAAAAGCCAGTTTCAAAGTAAGAGTCTTTGGAAATCAGTGTAAGTTAAAACTAAAGGGAAAAAACTTAAAGGGACTGCAGCCCAAAGTTAGTCAGTCATTGACAGCAAGTCACAAGTTAATTTACCCCCTTCAGAAATGATGATAAATTGAGGGAAGCACTACCACTCTTCTAGATCATTTTAAAAGGAAATTTTTAAACACAAAGATCAAATGAGTGTCCTCAGAGCCCTTCAAGTGTTCTTGAAGAGAAATGGGTGAACATAAGAATTAGGAATTGTGAAGCAATACAACTTTGGACATCAAAAAGTACAAAGACTGATTTTTCTGAGATTGCTTTTCAGATTGCTTTCTGAAACTTTGTGACAACTTTTGCTTATTGTAAGGCCATGTCTACACTTACAAAAAACTTTGAAATGGCCATATCAAAGAATACTAATGAGAATCTCAAATAAATATTCAACGCCTCATTAGCATGCCGCTGGCTGCAGCACTTCAAAAGTGCAGCAGTTCGCTCGCCTGCGGCTCATCTACGCGGAGGGTCTTCTTCGAAAGGACCCTGCCAACATTGAGATCCCCTTATTCCTATCAGTGCCTCATTAGTATTCTTTGATTTGGCCATTAGCATGGCCATTCTGAAGAGTTTCGTAAGTACAGACACACCCAATGAGTTACTTAATAATGGAATAAGAACATTACAAGGCCAAGGCCAAGACAGACACTAGAGACCTAATGCAGATCCGCTTGCAGGCGGAAGTTGGGCTAGATGAAATTTCTAGACCAAAACCTGTTGCAATACACATTCAAAACATGTGGGCTGGGTCCAGCACTGACTGGGGGAGGAGCTCCGTTGAGGGCTGGGCCAAGCCCTGCCATGGTTGGGGAAAGGACTGAGCTGGCATGGTGTTGAGGGGGGTTCTACTGTGGGGATGAACCGGGCCCTGCACTGGGTGTGGGAGGGGCTGGCATGGTGTGAGTAGGCTCCACTGGGGATATGAGCTGGGCCTGGTGTTGGCTAGGGGAGGAGCTCTGTTGGGGATAGGGCCCTGCACTGGCAGGAGAGGGGCTGGGGCTAGCAGGATGTTAAGGGACTCTGTTGGGTGGGCTGGGCTGGGCCCCACACTGGCAGGGAAGGGGCTGGAGCTGGCATGAGGTGGGGGCAGGGCTCTGTTGGGGGCGGGGGGGGGGGGGGGCGGGGCAGGACACTGCATTTGTTGGCGGAGGGGCCGGGGCTGGCATGGTAAAACCTTGCCCAGATGGACAGATACAGCAAAAATCATATGATAAGGTATTACTTTCTCAGATAATTAGTGTGCATACACACACACAAACACAAAGCATGTGCAGTTTTTGTTATTTAGTCTTCTGCAATTTACAACAGGTATTACTAAAGTTTTAATAGCAAACATTTCATCAAAAAGTGGCATCTGTTTTTCAATTACATTTTTGACTTGCAGGTACCGAAAATCAGTAACACTAAAAGTAAACTCATTTGTTTTTGTCATCCAACTATGTGTATCTGAAAGCTAATCATCTATTACAAAAATCAAGGGAACTGTTCTGCCTCTATTTCATTAACATTACTGAAAGGGCCATGCAACATATACCTTACCTGTGGTCTGCTAGCAAGACTTGCTGTAAAAACAGAACGAAAAACAAAAGAAAAAGTTAAAATGCAAAAGTATAGAACAGTATAAGAGTTAAATGTTATTGTTTTAAGACTGCAACACAAGGAGAGGAAAATTTCAGATTTGAACTTCATAAAATGTAAGAGCTGACTGATGCTTTGATGGCTAAGGCATAATATTCTTAGCATCAAAATTACTCTAATTTATCACATCGTTGTAACCACTGAGCATCTGAAGTGATTTGCTGACACAGTTAACATGTTGTACCTTACACAACTATTCAATATTTAAGATTGCTGCATTACAATATTATCTCAGAAATAAATATGAGTCACTCTAGAGCAATCTATAAATATTAAAAATATTGTTTTGGCCAGATGGATGGCTCATAATGAGTGCAACCATACCCACAGCTGATGATCATCCCTTAGTAACCAACACTCTGTGGACTTGTATATTAACTTCCCTGGGGGATTTGAAGAAGTGGGTCTGCCTAAGGACAGCTCATAAGCTAATAAATCATTTTTTTAGTCTTTCAAGTGCTACATGACGGCTGTTTTGTTAGAATGCAGACTAGCATGGCTACCTCTCTGTTCCTTAGGGGTTATGCTCAATGACATAACATGACATTTTTCTGACTGATATTCCTTGGATCCATTTTAACAGAAGAGGCCAGTGCTATTGCTAGCAAGATTTACAAACTGTATTACCAAAGCTCAGTGAAAAAGCCCCAGGCAACACAGGAGCAAGAGTAAAAGGACATGGGAACAGGAGTGAAAGAAGCACACAAACACAGAGCAGTCTGTGAAATACCTGGGCAAACATGCAGTGAGCAATATTCCACAGCCAACCTCAGGATTTACTTCATTACACTATATATGTTTCAGACAGTCTTTTAGAAATTGCCAGAAAACAACCAGCCAAAATGAAATGGGGGGAAGGAGGATCCTCAGTGAGGGGTGTTTTCTCAAAAGAACTCTTTAGCACCACATTAGTAAGGTTACAGAACACAGGCTAACAGGTCAGTGTCGTCTCTAGCTACCCCTTTGTTTGTAACAAACAGATTGTATGCACTGACTTCCCCCATCTGCTAGATGCTAATAAATTCAAGCATTATGATAGAAACTGTGACTAAACTGCACCCTTTTCAGTCTCTGTATGATTATCTATTAAAGATACCTGTTTATCACAGATATACATACAGGCCTGTGCTCCTGTGTAACACATCAGTGTACTACTTCACAGCATGCTTGGTACTGAAGTGGGCATTTTACAAACCTAAGACAGCCTAATACAAACGGACCCCTTCACTGAGTATGAGAAAAACCCAGTGGTTTTAGCAGACACCTATGAATTGGGAGACCGCGATTCAACTCTCTGCTCTAGCGCAAATTTCCTGGTGATCTCGGGCTGCCCACTTAGCTGCTCTGTGCCTTGGTTCTTTCCCACCTCACAGATGTTTCGTGACGATAAATGCTACGCCTGTACAAGAGCTGTACCCATGTTGATGGGTGAGGCAGCAGTGTGCATACCCCAAAGTGTAAATTTAGGCCCTGGGTAATTTTAGGAGGCTCCAGGGTTAGACAACAGCTCAGCAGGTTCTCTGAGCATCTTACTAACTCCAAAGGGAGAGTAAGGCCCCTACATCCTAGGGGCCTGGGTCTGAGTAAAGTTACAGAAATGTGGGAGCACTGGGCATCTTGTAGAAGATGCTCTACACCTTATATGAGCAGAAAAGTTGGTAGTTATTGCAGAAGATATTTAATACCCACAAGCTGAAAAGAGCCGTGTCTACACGTGCACGCTACTTCGAAGTAGCGGCACTAACTTTGAAATAGCGCCCGTCACGGCTACACGCGTCGGGCACTATTTCGAAGTTAACTTCGACGTTAGGCGGCGAGACGTCGAAGTCGCTATCCTCATCAGGAGAGGGGGATAGCGCCCTACTTCGACGTTCAACGTCGAAGTAGGGACCGTGTAGTCATTGCACGTCCCGCAACTTCGAAATTGCGGGGTCCTCCATGGCGGCCATCAGCTGAGGGGTTGAGACACGCTCTCTGCAGCCCCTCAGCTCAATGGTGGCCGCATGGAGAGGCCCCTTAAAGGTCTCCTCCCCCTCCCTTCCTGTGCAGTAAGCTGAGGGAACGTGCAGGCAGCAGCCCAGACACGCGGGCCAGCCTACACGTCCCTCAGCAGCCACAGGACCATCAATGGCCGCCCGGCAGCCCCCAAAGCGCCCCCAGGGGACCCCCCCCAAGGGGAGCCAGGGCAGCCAGTCCAGCCAGGCGGGCAGCCAGGCTGGCAAGCGGCAGCGGGGCCCCTCCTGGACGGAGGCCGAGCTGTGGGACCTGCTGGGGCTCTGGAGCGAGGAGGAGGTGCTCCAGGTAATGGGGAGCAAGAGGCAGAACGCGGATGCGTTCGCTTGGCTGGCCGACGGACTGGCTGCCCGGGGTCACCCTGCCCGCACTCCTGATCACGTCAGGAGTAAGGTGAAGGAGCTGCGGCAGGTTTACGCCCGGGCCCGGGATGCAGCCGGCTGATCTGGGGCCGCCCCCATCACTTGCCCCTTTTACAGGGAGCTCAGGGACATCCTGGGCCCCCGGCACACCTCCTCCCCTCCGGCCACCCTTGATACTTTGGCCGACGAGCTCCAGCAGGCCCTTCAGCCGGAGTCCGCCCCGGAGGTAAGCCGTGCACCCCGGGGGCCCCCCCCAGAGCCCACCCCCGGGCCACCACGGCAGGAGGAGGAGGAGGAGAGGGGCTCCTCCTCTGCAGAATCTGGGCTGCAGATCCTCCTCCTGCCATCCCAGAGCAGCAGCCGGGCCTCCGCCCCCCGGGGATCTCCGGACCATGGGAGTGGACCGACAGGTATGTACCCCCCTCTGGTGTACACCCCTGGGCTTGAGGGGCGGGGGTAATAGATGTGTGTCCAGGGCCCCCCACATGCTCACATGGCCATGGCCCCAAGGACAGCAGGGCCATGTCCCTCACAGCAGTGCATCAGCCCCTGCCCCCCCCACCCCACACGACAGTGCCATGCCCCATCCCTGGGGCAGGGGGGAGCGGAACCTCGAAGGGCCCCCGGGAGGAGGGGGTGGGACACCCCGCAGCAGCAGCAGCAGCAGCAGCAGCAGCATGTGATGGAGTGGAGGGAGTGCAAAAGGGAGACTCAGGCTAGATATGAGCAACAAGAGCCGAATAGCTCCCAGGGGCAAAGGATGATCGTGGGGCTACAGCTGGCAGGTGACACCTCTGCCCTGAACAAAGAGGAGGGAGGAGCCGAGCTAGCTTTGAAGTGGGGTGGGAGGGCGGGGGCCACAGGTAGAGGCTAGGGGAAGGGAGAGCTGGAAGGCAGCCAGCCTGAGGAGGGGGAAAGCTGCATCCCAGAGGGGCACCCCTTGGGGTCTTCTCCCCACGACGGGTTGGAAGGACTGTCTCTTCTGACAGCTGGTGCTGTCATTCCTGGGAGAAACTGGGCATCTGTGGCCTAAGAAACCTCTCCTGTCAGACCCTGCGGAGTGAAGTGAGAGTCGCACCCACCAGGGGACGGGGTGCAGTGCAGGGGGACCCCTGAACCCCATCCATCACAGCAGCATCTCCCGGGGACAGAGATGGGGAACCTGCAGCACAGGGCTGGGGGAACAAAGGCCACGGCTCAGGGCCCACACTAACGCCTGTCTCCATTCTTCTTCCCCCCGCCTCTCCTGTGTCCCACACCTGCACCATCGGAAGGACCGGAAGAGAGCGCCGGCGAGGCGTCAGTGGTCCCGGAGACCCCTCCGGGGCCATCGCTCCAGGCAAGCCCCTCGGCCGAGGACCGACCGGCCCCCTGGCGGGCAAGACGGTGGACCTTGCGCCACCACCAGCCGACGGCGACGGACCCCCAGCTGCTGGCCATCCAACGTCGGCAGCTGGAGGTTGCGGAGCAGCACCTGCGGGTGGAGCAACGCCACCTTCACCTGCAGGAGCGGGCGCTGGTCTGGCGCCAAGAGGCATGGGGGGCCTACATGGAGACTTTCAACCGCCTGGTGGACTACCTGGCCCCCCATGCCGCGCCGGCTGCCGCAGCGCCTGCCCTGCCTGCTCCACCCGCCGCACCACCAGCTGCTCCCCACGTCGCCGTCCCGTCCGCCGTCGCCCCGCCGCGCCGAGGGACCCCTGGAGCCAGCTGAGACTCACCGGGCATATCTTCCGGTCCGCCCCGCCCCCAGCCGGCCGCGGCGGGGCTCGCGGCCGCCCACGCCCAGTGCTGGACTTTAGGGGCGAGGGGCCCGGGACGTGGCCCCCCCCCCTTGTATATAGTTGTGACTTATTAATTTGTGCCCCCCATTTGCCCCGTCCCCCCCATGTAAATCGTTCTCCCCTTTATCATCCCTGGTTTTCTTTTTATTAGTGAACAAACTTTTTTATTACTATTGTTTTATTTGTACACATTACTTTTGTTCCACACGTTGTATATAGTTTGTTCTTGTTTTATTTATAGTTAAAAATAAAAGTTCTAAAAGAAAAAGCAGTTTCAGTTCAGCCACAAGTGCGTGCTGTCATTTGTCCAGGAAAAGTGGGAGGGGGGTGCGGTTGGGTGCTCCATGGTGTGGGCGTTGGGGCAGGGAGTGTTGTGGAGGAAGGGGTGGGCAGTTGGGGGCCTGGCAGAGTTCACCCCGTGGCCTCATCATCCAAGTGGGCCCGCAGGGCCTCCCGGACCCGGGTCCCTTTGGGGTCCACCTGCCGACTGGGGGCAGCGGGTGGCTGCACGTCGGCCCTGCCGGCCTCCACAGCCCAGCCCTAGAAAAAGGCTTCCCCCTTGCTCTCCACCAAATTGTGCAGGGCGCAGCAGGCACCCACAATCAGGGGGATGTTGTTGGGGCTCGCATCCAGGTGGGTCAGGAGACATCTCCAGCGTCCTTTCAGGCGGCCAAATGAGCGCACCACCACCTGGCGCGCGTGGTTCAGGCGCTGGTTGAAGCGCTCCTGGCTAGCAGAGAGATGGTCCGCGTACGGGTGCATGAGCCAGGGCCAGAAGGGGTATGCCGCATCTGCGATGACGCAGAGGGGCATGGTGGTGTCCCCCACAGGGATCTCCCGCTGCGGGATGTAGGTCCCCGACTCCAGCCGGCGGCACAGGCCCGAGTTCCGGAAAACCCGGGCGTCGTGGGTGCTGCCAAGCCAGCCCAGCCCACATAAATGTCCTGGAAATGGCCCCGGCTGTCCACCAAGGCCTGGAGGACCACAGAATGGTAGCCCTTGCGATTGATGTAGTGTCCTCCACTGTGATGCGGGGCGCGGATGGGGATGTGAGTCCCATCCAGAGCCCCGAAGCAACTGGGGAAGCCCAGGGTGGCAAAGGCCGCGATAGTGGCATCTGGGTCCCCCAGCCTCACGAGCCTGTGCAGGAGCATGGCATTGATGGAACGCACAACCTGCAGGGAAAGCACATGGGAGAGCACCAATGAGGTGTGAGCAGGGTGTGCGTGGCCCTGCCCTGCCCTGCCCTCCTCTGCCCGGGCCCCCCTCCCCTGCTCTGCCCTCCCCCCGTGGGTTCTCTTACCTCCATGAGGACAGCCCCGACGGTGGCCTTGCCGACACCAAACTGCTGTCCCATGGGATCGGTGGCTGTCTGGAGTGGCCAGCTTCCAGACAGCGATGCCGACCCGTTTCTCCACAGGGAGGGCACGCCGCATGGCGGTGTCCTGGTGCCTGAGTGCAGAGGTGAGCCACTGGCACAGCTCCATAAATGTCTGCCGGCTCATCCTGAAGTTCCTGAGCCAGCGGTCGTTGTCCCACTCCTCAAGCACCAGCCGCTCCCACCAGTCGGTGCTGGTGGGGTAGCTCCACAGCCGCCGGCGTGTGAGGAGGGGGGCGGGGTGCTGCAGGGTTGGGGGTTGAGCCCTGCTGCCCTGGGGGCAGCTCCTCCTCTGGTGTAGCAAGGAGGTGCTCAGCTGCCTCCCACATGGCATGGAGCAGGGCAAGCCCTGCTCCTGCCGGGAGGGCTGGACCGAACTCTGGCTGCTGCTGCTGCTGCTGCGGGTCCATGCCTGCGTCGCCCGGGGTCTGTGTGCCTATGGCTCCTCAGACCGCATGCTGTGCAGGCTGTGTGTGTCTGGGAGGGGCCCTTTAAGGGAGCGGCTAGCTGTTGCCTCGGAAGCGCTAGTCCGCCCTGTGACCCTGTCTGCAGCTGTGCCTGGCATCCCTATTTCGATGTGTGCTACTTTGGCGTGTAGACGTTCCCTCGCAGAGCCTATTTTGATGTTGTGCTGCGCAACGTCGAAGTTGAACATCGACGTTGCCAGCCCTGGAGGACGTGTAGACGTTATTCATCGAAATAGCCTATTTCGATGTAGGCTTCATGTGTAGACGTAGCCAAGATGGGCTTGCTGAAGCATCATGTACATTCAGGCCACATGAGCACTGTAGATTCAGCTTTGTAAAACATCTAAGTCTTCTAGCTGGGCTAGTGGGACACTATAACAGGACTCCCATTACTTATAGCAGCTTGGGAATCTGCTTTAGTCTGGAGAAACTCAATTCATTTTTGCTGCAAGAACATCTTCCAGTAGTGGTCACAGTCTATATACCTTTATGAAATGGTTATTAAAGTAGTATGTTACCTGACATTCTATTTGTCATAGAAAGCCCTCTAACTTGAGCTCTAATTACATGAAACCTGATCCAGAAGACAAAAGTAAAAAAAAGAAAATGCTGGTCGAACACACAACAGAACATCTCATCACGCTCAGAAAAACAAACAAAATGGATATTTACAACTGCTTTCAGGGGCAGAGTGCCTCTTCCTTCCTTTCTCAGAGGGAATTCTTATATACATTTCCCCCTTTACAACTAGTCTGGGGAAAAGAACAGAACAACTACATTTCCAACTACAGAAAAACCTCAAAAGTATCTTTTCTGTTGAGGATACTGGGCCCTCATCAGGGTCCCACAGACCAGCTACTTGGCAAGGGGAGGAAACGAGAGCATCAAACCATAGTCAATTGAATTGTTATGATTCCTGAACAATTCTGCAGCAGAGACCCCAGCTTTAAAACTCACAAAGTTTTCTCAACACATTAAATTTTGGAGCGTAAAATTTCACTACAGAAGGCCTTCCCTGAGGGACTGTACTTCTTTTAGGTTTTATTTTTCAGATATGGCAGCTATTACGAGTTTGCTCCCAGGCTCCTCACATCTTTATCTCCGTACAGGGAAATTATGTATTAAAAATTGTATGTTCTCTAACATAGCACTCTGACATAATAACAGAAGGCACTTTGTCCTCAACTCACCCTACAATAGTGCCTCGTCTCACATGTCATAGTTGAGTATATCAGCAAGCTGGGTTAAGGAAAACTAGTGACACTTAACTACTATTAAGTACCTTTAATCCTAGAAAATAAGGTCTCTGAGACAAGTACTGCATCTCTGCATAATACCCACCTCACTGGAGCCCTAATCCATGTTTGAGATTCTTAGGAACTATAAATAAAAAAATTAATTATATCAATTACGGGACAGTTTAGCACACTTATAAGCCTCCTTAAGTCTTGGGAGGAAAGGCAGATGGGTGCTGGAAGAGGACCCATTTCTCAGCACTGTCTGTTGTATCACCATACTCACTTGGATTTACAGGAGAAAGGCAAGTATTCCCCCTTCCCCTGGGTCCTCCTTCACTAAGATCAGCAAGAAGAGGAAAGGAGGGCATCAGGCCATAATCAACTGAGCGGTTATGATTCACAGTTTTACAGCAGAGATCCCAGCAGAACAGCAAGTATGCTATTATGCTTCAGTCATTGCTGTCATTAGTGGCTGTAAGAGACAATGCAACTCATCTCACGTGCACACAGTACCCATGTGCCTTTTATCATAACTCATCACCTAACATTTATAGCAGCAGTCATTCTGGAACACACACTGAATAATACACATTAGATGCTTTTCAGCATTAAATTACATACCCTTTTCATCTGTTCCCTTGTGCTAGCAGAAGAAATCAAATTTAACTAGCAGAAGAAATCAAACTCTTTATTCAGGATGGATATTTTATTATGCTTCAGTTTTTAAAACTCAACATTACATTTATTCCTCCCTCTCCTACTCCCTATTTGAATCTGCACCAAACATTTTGATTACTCAGTATAGAAGAACCGTCATGTAAACATTTTACACACTGTTCAATAAAGGAATTAAATGTTGGACGTACTGGTTAAAAAACAAATGTTAACCTGATATAATTTTAAACCTGTGAGACAGGTGCCTCCTAAAAATAAAGTTTATAAACAAAACTGCCAGTGAAAAGTTTAATCCAAGTGGGACTACTCCAGCTTCATGAAAGGGAAACATAAGAAAATACAGCTGATAGGGCTGTAGTGAAGCAGTGCTGGGCGTCGAGCAGGGGTCCGCAGTCCGCAGCACACGTGCCAAGAGTGGCACCCAAGCCAATTTTTATCAGCATGTGAGGTAGGAGTTCAGTCCTGCTCCCCATCCCCCATGCAGCCAGGAGCTTGCTCAAAGACATGCCGCTAGTGGATTAACAAAGGACCAGCTAATGCTACCAACCACAACCTAAACAGTAAAGCTCTGCATCTTAATTTATTTATTAATGAAGGTGTTGTAAATAGGACTGTTAATGACTTTAAAAAGTATCACCAGCACTTGGTCCACACATAGAGGTCGAAAGGCCAAATTTTGGCACTCCGCCTTAGAAAGGCTGCAGACCCTTGCTGTAGAGCAATATAGTGATCAAATATTTTACCAACAGGAGAATTTTTAAAAGACATTAACACTCCACTTTTATTTTAATCATATTCTTCATAGGACATTCAATTTCAAGCAAACAGCACTACTCTGTAAGTGAGATCTTTCCAATGGTTACTGGTGAGATTTTAACAAAAGTGGTTGACATTCCCACTTGCAAATCTCAGGAGTCATATTGTGGGTGCTAACAGCAGCCTGCATTGAGAAACTGATGAGGGTAAGGAAGGGAGGGGAAAGAAAGGAATAATTACATCATCAGGAAGTATCATGTCTGACCCTGGTGGTGCTGGGAAAGCTCGTGTAAGGGTGGGAGCTGTGACATGCCTTAACAGGCTGTAGAACCCATCTACTCCTCATCTTCAGGGAAAGCACAGACTGAGATTATGGCTGTCTCTTGAACAGGGAATGCAAAGGAGCTAAAGGACGCCTCTATTCCCTGTGGACCAAAGCACATCCAGCCACAATCTAAAGTTATCTTACTTTCACCACTGCATTACAGGCCTTCACAAACGCAAAATAAAAAACACGGGAGGAGGAATACTTTTTCTTTGTGTTTTCCGTTCACTGCAGTGAAAAAGAAGCTGCGCTAGCACTACCAAGTAACCTCAGCACAAGTTTCGCAAGCAAAGCACCTCTTAGAATCAGGCCCTTACTACGCAAAATAGGGGGCTATGGCTTGTAATCTAGCACTAACTCAGCACGTCAGGGGACTGCTGAAACAAACTGTGCTCTGCAAGATACTAATTTGCTTTCTCAAAATGTGTATAACGTATTTCCTCCGATGCAATTCTTCAAAGACATGAAAAGTGTGTGGGAGAGATAAGGAGAGTGTTTTAATAGGGTTCAGTAGTATTGGGAAACAGAATAGAACAATGAGCAAAAAGCCAAGTTCTTTGGCAGAGATCAGACATAAAAACAACTTTTTCTTTTTTTTGCTTCGCTTATACCTAAACCAAATTAGTTACATATTATAAACATAAGCTTTCTGAGACATCCCTCTGCTAGGATCAATAATTCATACCAAATGTTGGCAGAACTAAAGGGATTGTCTCTTTGAACAGAGAATGACACTGGCAATGAGGTCAGCAGAGACACGTATTAACTGCTGTAAAGAACTCACAGATGTCTGATTGTGCCTCTCTAGCTGTATAATCTTTTCTAGGGAGTTTTCACAGCACTGGAAGAGAGACCATGATTCTATCCCCCTCTGCCCAAGCCTCCCTATGCCTCCCCATGCTTTTGCTGCATGCCAGCACAGTGTTCTTTCCATGGCCCATGGAAGAAGGCATTCCAGGGAAAATAACTGAGCCCTGCCCCTTCCATGCACAGAGAGTGCTCTTACTGTGTGAATTTCAGTGGGTCAGTCTGGTCAGACTCGGGAGGTAACGTATATGCTCAGCCCTGACGTGCCTCTCTTTTATTATTTTATATGGTTATAGTTGATCTATTTGAAGATACTTTCATTGATGTGGGTTATATTTTAATTGACTGTGAATTAAAGCAGCAAAGTGCTATATTATTAACATGTTCATTTCATGCCAGAAGGTAAAGTCGATGCTCCTCTGACGAGGAGAAGTCATCGCTTAGATTTTTAGCACAATCAGTGGTGTGGTGAAAGGCCCAGCTACTGCTCTTCCCCAACTCTCACTAAATTCAAGAGAGATCAGGGTTCTCACCAGGGGCTAAAGTCACCGTTGGTATAAGTGGGCATTAACTCTATTTACACCAGCAGAGAATCCGGCCTTGTATCTCTATTTCTTCTTCTAGACAGAAACAAAGATTCTGCCTCAAGCAATCTGCTTTTCTTGAAGTAAGCCAGATTACAATGAATTATTTTTGTTTTTTTAAAATACAGGATGACTATGATTTCATTTGACTTCTTTTTATCACTGTCAATGTATGTTGAACAGTTTCAAAGAACAGGATTACACAGCCATGACATGTTGGCAAATATTCTGCTCAGTTAAGCTTCACTTTTCTTGATCAAAATTCTGCATATGACTTATTTGAAAATAAACTACATGTCTATACTACTCTGTGTAATCACGTCAGAGAATGACAAGGAGAAAGACACAAGGGTTTGTAGATGGGAAGACAGGTTTCACTACACTTAATACTTACAGCAGCAAGTAGGAAATGTGCTGTTGATTTGTTCCATGACATCTGTTAGATCTGTGCTGGTATTATGAGGTGGGACTAACAGGTCATCTGCAGAAAAGACAAGATGAGCAATGATTTTAATAATGAGGGGGAAAAAAAAGGGACACAACAGATTCTGAAAGTCGTTCTCATCTAACCTACTAGCTAAATCCTCTTTTAAACTGAAAACCCCCTACCTGAAGCATTTGTTAAGTAATGTGCAGGAACTGTTCATTGATAATTGTCAGTCTTGGGAATGGCAGTGGAAGTTAAATTACCATTTTAAACTGATCTCATTTTTCTATTATTATGGCTTAACAATTATATGCTTGAGATTTAACCAAAGGGAATTGCTCATGTGATGCAGAATGCAAAAACTTACTATTAAGATACGTACATGATTCTGTCATCTTGTTAAACTTATTTGGTAGCCACACATTTGACACTGTGCTCCATTTTCAAACAATTTGTCATGTACTTTCAAAATCAAAGAAATCAGAGATTTACAAAAAAAAAAAACAAAAACCACATTTATCTTCCAAACAGTATTTGTTCAATATGCACCAGAAATAGCATCAATGCAACTGTTTTTCAAGCCATTTGCTTGTTTGTTTATTTCTTAAAGGAATTTTTAAAATTTAGCCAAATAAATCATTAGTGAAATTTGTTTATTCAATTTTTGGCACCATTATTACAGAGCACCTCATATCAATCTATCAGTTCATGAAAACAGCATTACGAAAATTTCACGTCACACTGGCATTTTCTTTCAGTATTGGCATAAAAATTAATAGTATGACAAACAAAGATCGCGGGTTTTTTTCAGCAGTTTCCACAGAACTGGACTCAGATTATCTATAGTTTAGTTATCTGTACACAAGGGGTACTGGTTTCTCCCCTCTTCGTAGGAAAGATTTAATTTTCCTTGAGGCCCTGAGTCAGAAGTTTAACCTTATTAAGGGCTTTAAAGCAGGTGCTTAAGTTCAACTAAAGTTAACAAGAATTTGAATTAAGTGCTGCCCTGGTAGGTCTGGATTTGAGCATTGCTTCTGCGCCCTCATGAACTGGACACAGAGTCCTCTGGTAGGATTGCTTCATTATTTTTAAAAAACACTAGGTTGTACCACATTTATGCAATATACTTGTAATGAAAATGTACATCAGCTCTTAAAATAAATGAAGTATGCTGAATGAACAAAGTATGATGAATCTGTCTTTTTTGTGTGTTTATTCGCAACAGTTTTCCCAGCCATTTATGCAAATTACTGAGGTTCCAATCCAGTGACTTTTAAAATACCCATTCAGGATAAGATCCACCCATGTGCAGAGGGCCTACACAACTTAACTCGCAATGAAGTCTTAACAAGGTGTGTGTTTGTTTTTTTTCCCAGAATGCCACAATGAAATTAATTCTACCCAGAGCTGCATTTAGAACCAGAAAATGATACGTCGCATTTTCTGTCTTTGAAGAAAGAGTTCTGTGCAGCTGCAGTGGGGCAAGTGCCCCACTACCACAAAGAAGGAGGTAAGACAGGCAGGAGGGAGCCAATGAATGAAGGGCTTCTGGGGGAAGCCAATCAGACAGGAGCTTGTGGAGCAGCCCTGCATATAAGGAGCTGCTCCAGCAAAGCTGAATCAGTTAGGTCCCGGCCAGGGAAGGTGCAGAACCAGCTCCCAGTACATGCCAGCACTTTACAGGGAGCAGTGCTGGGCAGGCAGAGAGAAGTTAGGGAAAAGCTTCAGCCAAACATTGGTCAGACTGCTGGCCCTGAGCCACAGAGCAGTAAAGAGCTACAGTTAGATCCTGACCAGGGAAGGTGCAGGACGAGCTCCTACTAAGGACAAGCATTTCAGTTACAGCAGTACTGGGCAGGCTAAGGGGAGTGGCAGAGATGCTCCAGCCTGATACCTGCCAGGCTGCTGGCCCTGATGGAGGGGTCCAGAAGGTGCAAGGGGTAACAGGGGATGTGGTCCATAGAGTGAGGTAGTAGCAGGGAGATGGGGGAGTGCAGGCTAAGGCTGCCATTAGAGGGTCCCTGGGCTGGAAGTCAGAGTAGTGGGCAGGCTTGTCTCCCCCCGCTCCCACTGGCACTGCACCTAGCCACATCAGCTCTGGTCAGTGTGGGTGGTGTCTTGCCCCTGAGGTGAAGGGATAGATAAGAGTCTGCAGCTGGCCACACTGGTGGGTGCCTGAA
Source organism: Carettochelys insculpta (assembly GCF_033958435.1). Classification (NCBI taxonomy): domain Eukaryota; kingdom Metazoa; phylum Chordata; order Testudines; family Carettochelyidae; genus Carettochelys; species Carettochelys insculpta. The sequence goes on from NC_134139.1 coordinate 98,756,056, forward strand.
CAAGAACTGCTGAGTGCCCTGAAAGAGGGTGAGAGACTAATAGACCGGACTCTGCTGGAGGGCAGTGTTCTGAAGGGGATGCCACTATCTAGAGAGATCCAAATCATGTGGCGACAGTGGGTGGCAGATGACACATCAGCCAGAGGGAGGTGACATGCTGAAGACTGAGCTAGTTCCCCAAGCAACTGTCAGGAGTGCCAGGGCAGTAAGTTCCCCCTTGGCAGCAGGCCGCCCCCATACTGTGAGATGCATACCACTGCAGTAGGTTCCTTCCCCTCAGTGCCTTAAGAAATTGTATCACTAATTCCCATTCTCAAAAGGGAGAGGAGACCAACTAGCCTGGATTGCCATCCATTACTAAATGCAAGTTCTCTTTCCCTATGTCATAACACAATATTATTCTTCTTCTTGTGCCCAGTTCCAGAAAACACTAACAGTGTTAGCTAGAAATGTAGAATGGGCCTGATATTGCTACTTCAGGCACCCATCAGTAAAACTGGTTGCAGTCATTTGTACACAAACACGACAAAATTTGACCAAAGTACTGACCTGTCTGATGAAACTGTGAACTGGCATCCTGATCAATCGAATAACTGTGAGCGGAATACTGGGGTGAAGCACAGGGAGAGATTCCATTAACTCTGGAGTCTGATTCAGGCTAAATGAAATTTAAGAAACAGAATTCCATCGTTATAGTAATCCAGAAGTCTAAGTAAATTACGCATACTGATTTTCACGTGTGTGTGTGTGCTGCTCCCTTTTTAATCACTCTCATATCCCTTTTTCTTCCTTTTCTCTTCTTGCGTTAGTTCTTATTCTCCTTTTAATTCTCCCCATCCTGCACTCATTTCTGTTTCCAAGTGGGATGGTCTTAGAAAGATACAGCTTCTAAGAAAATAATTTATTAACATGATTTGACATTTCAATGCTGTCATAGGCAGCCTCCAGTCAGCTCCCACGAGTTAAGGTGGTGTTTGTGCATAAAAAATAATTGCCATCACACAAAGGGAGAATATGAAAGAATGTTACAAAGGGGCTTAGGTGTTCTATTATGCAGTTTTGAAAACCCTTTAAGCCGTTAACACCAAAATGTTCAGCCTTGTCAAACTTTATAATATTTTCCCCACACACCTAGCCAAGCAAACACTAGTTTTCAGAGTTTTGTTCAAATGAAGTTTTAAATTTCAGCTGCTTTTGTTACAGCTTATTCTAAGATGTACGGAACATGCATTTTTAAAGAGCTTGTGTGCATATAGATATGAATATAGCTGAACCACTTGGTAAGAGTGACCATAATGTAGTTAAATGTAATGCCTCGGGGAGGAGTGAGGGAGGCAGGGATACCAAAGAAACTCAGAACAGTACCATTTGCCATCAAAAAGGGCTATTACGCAAACATAAGAAGCAAACTAAATGGAAATTATAAGGAACAGTCACAAGAGTGAAATACCCGCAAGCTGCATGGAAACTTTTTAAAAATCATCATCATAGAGGTTCAACCTAAATATATACACTCCAAAGTAAAAACAGAACATTTAAGAGGACCAACAAATGTCACCATGGCTGAATAGCAGGGAAAACAGGCAGTTAGGGATAAAAGGACACCCTTTAAAAGGTGGAAGTCATATTCTAGTGGGGAAAATAGAAAGAAGAATAACTCTCTGACAAGTTTAAAAGTATGATTGGACAGGCCACAAAAGAATTTGAAGAGCAACTAGCAAAAGATCCAAAAACTAACAGCAAACATTTTTAAGCATGGGGAAAACCCCCAGTTATCTGACCCCAGTTATCCAATGCTCCATTTTATCTGACACCACCTGAGACAGTGTGGGATGAAACGGAATGTTGGATAACATGGGGTGGGTGGATGGATAATCTCCCCCAACACCATGCAGCTGGCAGCCCCAGTAGAGCCAGCAGCGGCTGTCTGCCTGGGGCCAGTTGGGGCGCGGTGCCCTGGGGTGGTGGTGGGAATGGCTGACCACTCAGGGCAGCAGGGGCTGCCCACCCAGGGAGCTGGCCTGGGGAGATGCCACTGGGGCTGGTGGCAACTCCATGCCCTGGGGCTGGCAGTGGCTCCAGCACCAGGACCAGCAGAGTTTCCACATCCTGGGCCGGTGGGACTGCCTGCCCTGGAGCCAACTGGGGCTCCATGCTCTGGCCACTGAGGCTCTCTATCCTGGGGCCAGCTGGGGTTCTGGCCCTGAGACCAGCCAGATGTCAGTGCCCTGGAACCGGTGGGGCTGCCTGCCTGGGGAGCCAGCCCCAGAGAGCCAGACACCAGCACCTCAGAAGGGGTCCAGGCAGCTTCCCACCTCTTCACCCCTGATTATCTGGCATTTTCAGGTACCCAACCATCAGTCAACCCTGATCATGTTGGATAACTGGGGTTTTACTGTACTTCAGAATCAAGGAGCCTGCCAAGCAATCAGTGTGTCCGTTGGACAACAAAGATGCTAACCATCTACTCTGCTCTAAACACTCATCTAAAGGAAGATGAGGCTATTTGGAGAAGTTTAATTAATTCTTTGACTTGGTCTTCACTGCAAAGGCTGTAGGGGAGATTTCCAATTGCTAAGCCATTTTTTTAGGGTATAAATGTGAAAAAATGTTCCAAACTGAGAAGTCAATATAGGGGATACTGGAACAAAAACAGACACATTAAACAGCAATAAAACTTTGTCACCAGGTAGTATTCACCCAAGAGTTCTGAAGCAACTCAAATATAAAGTTGTACAACTACTATGGTATGTAACCCATGGCTTGAAATGGGTCTCTCTACCAAATGACCGGATAGTTTACATAACACTAATTTATAGAAACAGCTTCAGTGGCAATCCCAGCCAATATCAGGCCAGAAAGCTTAACTTCAGTACCAGGAAAAATTGGGTGAAACCGAAAAACAGAATTAACATAATATGTTATGGAAGAGTCATCACAGCTTTTATAAAGGGAATCGTGCCTCCCTGATCTATTAGAATTCTTTGAGGTAGTTAAAAAGTATGTGGACAGAGGGAATCCAGTATGCTTGTATTTTCAGAAAGCCTTCCAGAGGGCTCCTCACCAAAGGCTCTTAAGCAAAGTAAGCAGTTTTGGGATAAGGCAGCAGGTCCTCTGATGAATCAAGTAGCTGGTTAAAAGATAGTAAACAAAGGGTAGGATTAAATGGTCAGTTTTCAGAGTGGAGAGAGGAAAATAGTTATGTTCCCCAAGGATCTGTACTGGGTTGAATGCTGTTCAGTGGATTCATAAAAGAAATGGAAAAAGGGATAAACACATGGCAAAGTTCACAGGTGATACAAATCACTTATTTACAAAGGCATCTCGCAAAACTGCATGACTGGGCAGCAAAATGGCAGATGAAATACAATGTTGACAAATGCAAAGCAATGCCCATTGGAAAATATAATTCCAACTACAGATACAAAATGATAGAGTCTAAATTATCTGTTACTACTTAAGAAAGTAAACTTGGCATCACTGTGGCTACTTCTCTGAAAACATCTGCTCAATGTGCAGTGGCACTCAAAAAAAGCTAACAGAATCATTAGAAAAGGGATAGATAATACAAATAAATGTCATCATGCCATTCTATAAACCCTGGCTGTGCCAACCCCTTGAATACAGTATGCAGTTCTGGTCACTCTGTTTAAAAAAGACACATCAGAATGGCAAGATTTATGAAGAATGCCAACAAAAATAATTAGGGGGCACTGAACAGCTTCCATATGATATATTAAAAAAATTAGGACTGCTCAATCAGAAAACAGATTACTAAAAAGGGACATGATAAGAGGTCTAGACAGGCCTGCCAATGGGAGTGAGGCAAAGAGGGAAATTGCACAGGTGTCTGAAATTTCTCTCTCTCACACACACACACTCTCTCTCTCTCTCTCTCACTCTCTCTCTCTCTCTCACTCTCTGCCTGTTGTGGTTTTCAGCCCCGCTGGGTCTATAAAATCATGAATGATGGGAGAAAATTTTCATAAGTATCCACAACTAGTAAAACTCAATGGGGACTCAGAATGGATGAAAATCAAGTCCTAGGCGATTCATGTTAACAAGCTACAAACCGAAGCAGCTACGGTCAGAAGCTCTCTTCAGAATGCTAGCTGTATTTAGTTTGTATGTATTCATGTACACACTACTGAAATATATTTCTTACATACACTATTCCATGTGCCCACACACAAATGCATATAAAATGGAAAAAGGTCAAACTGTTAGTTCAACGTAACATGACCGAACAATATCAGAAGGGATTTTGTTCAGGCTTTCATAAAAAAATCACCTTGAGGAAGTCATGGAAAACTCCAGCTAAATATCGTGGGAAGCTATGAGTACGTGACAACTGTTCATGCAGGTTTGTAACCTTAGCTACAGTTGGCACCCCTGTTATAACGCATGTTGTTAAATGCAAATTATTCATCCCATATTGTGAAAAAGTGTCCTTTAATTAAGCCTGTAAAAAACAAGCTACAGAAATTATTTTAAAGACTAACGTTTTAGGACCAAAGTAGAAACAATTACTATTTAACATTCTGACTTTTAAAATTTAGACTGAAAAAAATCTAGAATGAACAAGAATGATGTTTAATAAATTCAGGAAGTATGAAAAGGATTTTTTTAAAAAAAGAAAAACAAAACAAAACTAACTCCTGGTTTAAAAAACTCGGCTCTCCTTTCCAGCTCAAACAGCTTTAAGGGAAACTGTTAATTTCCTCAGACACTAGCTAAAAGGTACCTAAAAATTGTTCAGCAATGTAGGTTTGTTCCACATTCCATATATAATATGAAGAAACAGAAAGACATTTTCTGTTGAGAGCTTCAATAAAGCTGTTTTTCCCTTCTCCCATCACCACCTTTGCCTTCATTTTGACCATGTCAACTTTGAGTAAAATGCATAAATCAAGGAACAGAAGTCTATATTCGAAGGAAAAAGAGAAATAGAAATGCATTCAGGATTCCCCAGGGGGGTTTATCATCAAGAAGCTCACAGCCATGGCTGCTGACTTGTTGTACAGTTAAGTCACTTGCCATTCAACTTCAAGCTCAAATCCTACTAGAATATCTAGGTAAAATGCGTTTGTTGTTCTTAAACAAGACCCTACCCAGTGCAGACCAGGGTAGTCAGAAAGTTGTCACATACAATTTGGTACCTAGTCTCAGCTTGGACAAGCCTAGAAATGAACTGGCACAGGTCATTCAAGAAAGATTTCTTCTTCTAGGAAGTCTGATGTAAGTGGCATGGTAGCTGACTACATCCAACAGGAAGACTGAGATTAGTAAGAGAGAGGTCATTTGAATTGTTAAAGTTGGTAGAGCCATGCCTAGTTTTGGTCACCTCACTTTTTGACTGTAACTGTGAACAAAAAGGTACAGTGAAGGGTAAGAAAGTGGATTAAGTTTTATGTATGGACTTCCTAGGAAGTAATGCTACAGCATTCAACACTTTCAAATTTCAGATATAGATAAAGTGGATTAAGCCTGGTGAGAGATTACAGAACCTAGATTAATTGGGATAGAAAGGAGATGTTGAGGGATTTAACTAATGAGCTAGTGGTGAAAACAGGTTATTTCTTCTTTATTATGCTACTTCACACTAAGAGAAAAAAGGGGCTTGCTTGGTGAATTCAACAGCAGTTAAATGTAAAACAAAGAAGGAGATATTACTGTACTCCACTTCGTTTGTAGTCAACCTATGGAACCCATTTCCACCAGAGATGAGTATCAAATATTGCAGCTAGATTTTAAAACAAGCCTGTATAATTTTATAATCAATGGATAACATTTTAATAAGGGTGATTATGCCAAAAAGGGTAATCAATTTGCACACTTCAAGCAATTGTTGCAGAGGGGAAGGAAGAATCTAGGACTGCACAAGTGGCCAGATATATTATATTGTCTTCTCTGAACAATCAGATACTGCTCAGTGTGGGAAACAACGTACCAGGCTTCATCCATGATATATGTAAATAAATCAATTTGTCTGTATAGCTCTTTCAATCTGAGGATCTCAAAGTTTCTTAAAAAACATCACGATACCCCCATTTTACTGATATGGAAAGTGAGCTTAGAGTGGGCAAATGTCTTGTCCCATGGCAGAGCTGAGAGCTCAGAAGTCTTGGCTCCCAATAAATGCTCTGCCTACTAGATCCCATGAGCCCAACATTATGAAGTTAATTTCTGCAACGTCAGCTGCACACATACGCACCACAGAAAAGTGAGACATTCAGAATGAGACAGGCAGGTACATTATAAAAAATGAGATAAGAAAATAGATTTTCCCTTGCACTAGGGCTGCTTTGGGCCACATTGCTGGACGATAAAATCCAGAAAAACAAAGGAATGTGTATATTACTCCCCAATCCCAATTCAGTTTGCTGAAAGAAACAAATAAAGGAAGTGGTGCAGGCAGGCTCTTTTCCAAAGAACTCAAAGTTGAAAAGAGAAGTTACTCACTTGTGTAGTAACGATGGTTCTTCGAGATGCGTCCCCGTGGGTGCTCCACAGTAGGTGTCGGGCTCGCCCCGGCGCCGCAGATCAGAAACTTCTAGCAGTGTCTGTCGGGTCGCGCATGCGCCGATGCGCGCCGCTCCCTCGCGCGCTCTCTGTCACATGCGCGATCCGGTCCCCGCCAGTTCCTTGACCAACCACCCCGGATGCTCCTGAAAAACACTGGACAGAGCTTCGAAGCGGGGAGGACAGGCGGGTTGTGGAGCACCCACGGGGACACATCTCGAAGAACCATCGTTACTGCACAAGTGAGTAACTTCTCTTTCTTCTTCGAGTGGTCCCTGTGGGTGCTCCACAGTAGGTGACTAACCAGCAGTGACCCCAAGTAAGGAGGTGGGTAACCGATTCATGTGCAGCTTGCCCTTGAGAGGACTGCTGTTGACAGATGTGTATCCTCCTCGAACACCCAGTGGAGGGCATAATGCTTGGCAAAGGTGTCGTAAGAGAAACAAGTTGCCGCTCTGCAGATGTCTTTCAACGGGATTCCTTTGAAGAAGGCCGCCAACACTGCCATCACTCTGGTGGAGTGAGCCTTGGGCGGAGCTAGCAGAGGGGTCTTACGGAGCTTGTAACACAGACTTATGCAGCATACTATGTGATTCGAAAACCTCTGGGAAGATAGGTCTTCCCCTTTCGACCTGGGTGCAATAGACACCAGGAGTCTGTCCGTTTTTCAGAAGGACTTAGTTCTGTCCATGTAAAAGGCCAATGCCCTCATAACGTCTAACAGGTGCAGCCGTGCCTCCTTGCTGGAGCTGTGAGGCTTCGAGTAAAACGAGGGTAATACTATTGGTTCGTTAATGTGGAACTCCGAGGAAACTTTCGGAATGGAGGCTGGGTGTAATCGTAAGATCACTGCTTCCTTTGAGAATACTGTGCAGGGCGGCGTTGCCATTATTGCTGCGAGTTCGCTCACCCTGCGGGCTGATGTAATCGCAAGAAGGAAGGTCTTTTTCATGGTAGGTAGTCGGAGGGGTACCGTGGTCAATGGTTCAAAGGGGCGGTCCCGACAGCGTGTGGAGTACCAAGTCCAGACTCCATGACGGTGGTAACGGTTTCCGAGGGGGGTAGAGATTTGCCAACCCCTTTTGGAACCTTGTGACGACAGGATGGGCGAATATGGTTGGCCCTTCCTCTTTGTGTCGAAAACGCTGATATAGCTGCGAGATGGACCTTTAGCGAGGATAGGGAGAGTCCGTCTTGTTTCAGCTCCAGCAGGTAGTCTAGAATTACAGTTATAGGGACATCCAGAGGAGCTAACTACTTGGAAGAGCACCAGGAGGTAAATCGCGTCCACTTCTGCTCATAAGTCCTTCTGGTGGAGGTCCTTCGACTGCACTCCAAGACTTGTTTCACTCCCTCCGAACATGTGCTCTCTCAGGCGCTGAGCCACGAATTAGCCATGCCTGTAGGTGGAGCCCCTGAGGATGTGGGTGCACTATGGACCCCTGAGCCTGCGTGAGTAGGTCCGGCACTACCAGTAGCGGGAGTGGTGGGCGGCATGACATGCGCAGAAGCAAGGGAAACCATTGTTGTCAGTCCCAGGTTGGGACTATGAGTATCATGCGTGCTCCCTCCCTTCTGGCTTTCTCTAGAACCTTGTAGCTGAGTGTTGCAGGAAGGAACGCATAGAGTAGAGTGCCCTTCCATGAGATCACGAAGGCGTCCCCAAAGGACTCCCATCCTATGCCTGCTCTGGAGCAGTACTGAGGGCACTTCTTGTTGTGTTGGGTGGCAAACAAATCGACTTGGGGAAACCCCCATTTGTGAAATACGTGTCGGAGCGGATCTGCCACTCGTGCATGCACGCAAATCGTCTGCTTAGTTGGTCCGCCTTCATGTTGTGGACACCAGGTAAGTATGAGGCTTTCAGTGTTATCTTGTTGGCAATGCACCAGTTCCACAACCGGACTGCTTCTGCGCATAATGCTCGGGATCGGGCTCCTCCTTGTCGATTGATGTAAAACATGGTGGAGGTGTTGTCGGTATTGATTCCGACGACTTTGCCGTGCAGGTATTTGCGAAAGCGTCTGCCCGCATTGAACACTGCTCTGAGCTCTAGTATGTTTATGTGCAGTGTCTGTTCCACGGGGGACCATAGTCCTTGGGTTACTTTGCTGCCAATATGCGCTCCCCGTCCTATGTGGGAGGCGTCTGTTGTAAGAAAAATCGCGATTTGTGGCTGGTGGAAGGGCACCCCTCCTAGCAAGTTCTTGGGATCTGCCCACCATGCCAGCAATTTTTGGACCTCCGTTGTGGGCAACACTACCCTGTGGATGGTATGGACTATTGGTCTGTAAACGCTCGCCAACCAATGCTGCAGGCTTCGCATATGTAGCCTGGCATTATGTACCATAAACATGGCGGCCACCATGTGCCCCAACAGTTGCAGACATGTTAGGATTGGCACCGTGGGGCTGTACATCATAACTTGTACCAGGGATTTGATGGTGCGGAAATGGGCATCGGGTAGGTATACTCTTGATGTAATAGCGTCTATGCATGCCCCTATGAATTCTATATCTTGCATGGGCTCGGTCTTTGACTTTGCGAGGTTGATAACCAGGCCCAACAAGGTGAATGTGTTCACGGTGATATGTATCATGCGTAGGACCTCTGCTTTCGAGACCCCTTTTAGTAGGCAGTCGTCCGGATATGGAAAAATGAACACACCCTGCCTGTGTAGGTACACTGATACTACCGCCAGGGTTTTGGTAAAAACTCTGGGTGCTGAAGAGAGACCAAACAGAAGAACTCTGTATTGAAAATGCTCCTTGCCGACTTTGAAGCGGAAGAAATGTCTGTGTGCCAGGTGGATTGCTATATGAAAATAAGCGTCCTGCAAGTTGAGGGCTGCAAACCAATTTCCATCGTCCAGTGCCGTAATTATGGAGGCAATTGTAGTCATCCTGAAGCGCTGTTTGTGCAAATACCGGTTGAGGGCCTTTAAGTCCAAAATTCGCCTCCAGCCTCCTGTTTTCTTCTCTGTTAGGAAGTATCGTGTGTAGAAACCTTTCCCTTGGGATTGTTCTGGTACTCTCTCCACCGCCCCTGTAAACATGAGATGATCTACCTCCTGTTTCAGCCTGGTCTTGTGAGAAAGGTTCATGAGAGAGGACTGGGTGGGATGTTTCGGTGGTGGGAGTGATTGGAAGGAGATTGTGTAACCCATGGCTATGATTTCCAGTACCCATTTGACTGTCGTGATGTTTTGCCATTGGGAATAAAAAGGTTTGAGGCAATGATGGAACATGTGTTGAGAGTGGCATTGAGACGTGGTCTTGATAGTGCAGCCCTCAACGTACCCATCAAACTAGCTGTCTTAGGACTTGCCCTGAGGTTGCGCAACTTTGTTGGGGACGTTGCCTGGGAGCCCTATCCTGCTGCTGCTGTTGGTGGCGCCCGGGGTCGTAGCTTCGTTGATGTTGTGCACGCTGTGGTTGATAGGCGTAGCGCCTTTGCTGGGGGTAGAACTTTTTCCTCCTGTATGGGGAAGTATATATACCCAAGGTCCTAAGTATGGCCCTCGAGTCCTTGCTGGAGCGTAGGACCAAGTTGGTTGATTCTGCACATAACTTTTGCTTATCAAATGGCAGGTCCACGATTTTTGTTTGTAGGTCTCTGGGAATGCCAGACGTCTGGAGCCAGGATTCCCTGCGCATTACCATTGCTGTGGCTGTTGAGAGTGCCTCTGTGTCCGCCACATCCAGGGTGATCTGAACTCCTGTTCGCGAGGCTGCGTAGCCCTCCTGGGCAATCGCCTTCAGCACTGGTTTCTTGTCCTCTGGGAGGAAGTCCGTAAGAGGGGTCAGTCTGGAGTAACTGTCGAAATTGTGGTTTGACAGGTGTGCCGCATACTTTGCCATTCTTAGTAATAAGGTAGAGGAGGAGTAGACCTTTTTGCCAAACAGGTCTAATTTCCTCGCATCTTTGTCTGACCCTCCTGATTTATATTGGGGCGTCTAAACAGGAATTCCATTCCTTTGGCTGGAACAAAGTATTTCTTATCCGCCCTTTTATTTGTAGGTTGGATGGAGGCTGGAATCTGCCATATGTTGGTGGCTGATTCCATAATGGCTTCGTCTAGCGGAATGGCGATTTTGGATGAAGCCGGGGGTCTCAGATCCTTCAGGAGTTTATGATGTTTCTCCTGCACCTCCGCTATTTGAATGCCCTGTGTGAGTGCTACTCTGTTGAACAGCTCCTGGAATTGCTTAAGGTTGTCCGAGGGAAGGGTGGATGTCCCCGGGGACACTTGCCTCATCTGGGGAGGACGAGGAGGCGCCGCTACAATATACCTCCTCTAACTCCTCTGATTCTTGAGTTTGCTGATATACCTGCTGTTTTGTGGATTGTGAAGGAAGGTCCTGGGACTCTGGACCAATGCCTGCCTGGGAAAGCTGCATTCCTCTCACAGAGTGAGATTGTATGAGGGGGTGTTGGCAGGCTGTGGGTGGGGATCTGCCCCTGGATCTGGACCCCCGATGCCAGTGTTCAGTATGATAAGGACGGCCATGACAACATGGGCAAGGGCCCGGTGATGGAGATCTGGACCACGATCGGAATGTGTACATATGGTGTCTGGAAGAGCGTGATTCCGTGACAACGTTGATAACGGCAGAGATGATCTGTGATAGTATTCATAAGGGTCCATGCTGGAAAATGGTGAAGGTTGTCTGAGTTAAGGCGATGGTGGCTAGAGGAACGGGGAGGGAGGTCTGAAGCAGGCCGTTGGAGTGGCTGCCCGGCGCAGTGTGTGTGTGTATCTCGGGGCTGGGGGGCGGGGGGAGGGGACTAGGTGATAATGGCAGTGCAATGACGTCTGGAGCCAGACTGCAGTGCCGGGTTTTGGCCTTTGCCTTCCCCTGCCCCTGCAGAGCAGGCGCCGCCCCCTCCGGTGCTGGGGACCTCGGCGCCACTGTCGGTGCCGCGCGGGTAGCTTCCTCCGGCAGCGTTTGGCCCCATGTCGGGTGCCCCTCCTCCAGTGCTGTCAGTGCCACAAGGGTTGGTGCTGCGTCAGTCGGCTCCGCCAATTCCGGTGCTTGCCGCGTTGATGCCTGCGGCACCCTCGGTGCCGACCGCTGAGCAGTCGGAGGCCCAGGCACAGTCCTGTGTGCTGTTGCATCCCCACTATGAGCAGCCAGGGGGTCAGGGCCCTGCGTTCTGCTCGTCCTGCTCGCTGGTGTTACCGGCGAGGATCGAGCTGGGGAGAGCTTCCTTTTCTTTTGCACAGAGGAGGTTAGGGAAAACCACCTTCCTCATGTGCGACCCCGAGGGCCCCTCTTCCTGGGGCTTCTCTGGTGGTTCAGGTTGGAGGGCCTTATCAAATAAGATAATTTTTTGTCTCATTTCTGAGTATCGTGGGTCTCCCCAAGACAACGAATGCACTCGCTATGCCCGTCTGAGGCAGGCATGGTCTCGCGGCATGACTCAAACCCCTTAAAGCCCTGCAAAGACATCTCTGCTGAGGCTTGTAAGTCTTTAAATGTTAATAGGGTACTTAGCTGCCAATGAAGTCTGTAACCAGATAACGTTCACGGACTTCAGGGGCAGCGGATTGCCTAAGGCAGCCGCCTCTGTCTGCTCTTCTCCCTTTTGTTCTTCTCCTTTTTTTTTTTTTTTTTTTTTTTTTTAATTGTATATAGCACAAAACGGTTTCAACAGTCATAAAACAACTAACAAGTAACAACTAATAACTATTAACAACAGTTTGCTTTTTTTTTTTGTCTCAGGCGTTGGAGCCGGAGCGAATTCCATCTGCAGCTGCTGGCAGTTGAGAAGGAACTGGCGGGGACTGGATCGCGCACGTGACCGAGAGGGCGCGAGGGAGTGGCGCGCATCGGCGCGTGCGCGACCCGATGGACACTGCTAGAAGTTTCCTATCTGCGGCGCTGGGGTGAGCCTGACACCTACTGTGGAGCACCTGTGGGGACCACTCGAAGAAGAAGCAAGTTTCTGCATTTTGGTGAATCTTTCAGAACCCATTTTGAAGCACTCCTCTCAGTAATACTACAACTACAAACTACAATAATAGTAAAGCATGGCCCACACAACTCTGTTCCCACAAAAGGGAGTTGGCAGGATTTAGAAGTTAGAATTTTGTATCCACTTTCTTTCTTCTCCCCTTATCAGTGGCAATTGTTTTCCACCTACTGGTGGGAAAGACAAGGAGCCACAGGAAACTGCAGACAGGAATTAGCTCCTTCTTTTAACCCCACCTCGGATTCCCCTTACTCCACTAGCCAGAAGGAGGGAAGCTAGTTCTTTGCTTTTAGTCAAAGAAGGGGGAGCTCCTGCTCTCAGCCCTGGGGCGCCAGGGGTTCCCACTATCAGACCTGTGCACTGCTCCTCCTCATGTTCTAATCCTGAGCCCACTGAAGTAACTGGCAAGCTCCTACTGACTTCAATAATGCAGGATCAGGCCTTATATGAACCCTCTGTTCAGTAGATTAGTCAAGCAGGAAAGATCCACAACAGATGCGTAATATCCCCAGTAATAAGGGCTTGTTTTTATGTGGCATGGAACCTACAGCTTCAAAAGGAGCTGAGAAAAACAAAGGAAATAGCTTTTTTATTTCTCTCCTTTTTTATGATTAACATGGCAGCGTCAAAACTGTCACATCCCAGTTCTGTTTCACCTCCATGTTTGGCACTATAGTGAAGACAGACAGACAAACGTGACAATGCTGCGTGACAGCCACCACTCCTCTGGGCTTGCTAAAATAAAAACAGCACGATCACCTCTGAATTGTGACCTGGGATAGGTGAATATATGTGTGAGTGCATGCATATTTCTGCTGCATTTGTTCCCTAAAGAATTTCTTTCAACACTCTCACGCACAGCTCATACTGTCATGGCAGGACAGTTTTTAAGTTTCATAAGTTTTCTCCTCATGCATCTGTGCATAGAAAAACCCACTCTACATCTCCCGGAAGAAAAAGTACCAGTGCTTTCGGATGCACTGACAAGTTGTTAAACCAAACAATGATCATGACGCTACCTGCTGAAACTAGGCACCTGAATGAGAAAAGACTGTCTTGCAGCTGACAGAAGACAGGAACAGATGACGAGAAAGGCCAATGATAATAATAAAAATATTATTGTAAACAGGCGAGTTATTTTCAGACTAATACTAGTGATTAAAATAAGGAAACATTATGGCTGGGTCTATCTGGTGATTGGAAGAAGGGCTTTCAAAAATTGGGGGGGTCCTTTCGGAAGGTCCCATCTCCATGGGTGGTATGCAATTCAAAAAGCCGCACTTTCAAATTGCCGTGGCCTCCACTATGCTAATGAGGTGCTGCATATTCATTGCAGTGCCTCATTAGCATCTTTCAAACCCGCTCATTAACATGCCCCTTTCAAAAGCAAGGGACACGTGTAGACACAGGGTATGAGTCAGTTAACCATTCAGCTCAGCAGTAGTGAAAAGTGATTTCTTAAATCACATTTTTAAGAACAGACTGATTTGAGGAAGTGAATAACGTTAAAGGAAAAGCAATAAATAAAATTTATTTGAACTTTCAAAAAGCTTTATAAAATTCCTCTCAGGAGTCTTTTCAGAAAATACAGAAGGGTCAGCCTTAATAGTAAAGGTTTATCATGGATCAGGAACTGGCTATGAGATAGAAAACAGAGAGGGAATAAATGGTTAGCATGGAACAAGGTTAATGGCCTAATGTCCCAAGGAGCCACACTTGACCAATGACAATAATAAATACATTAAAGATTTCACAGAAGACAAAGCAAAGTAATGCACTCTTGAACTGAAATTATTAATAAACACTGATTTGATCCAAGTGCATTATTGTGGGAAAAGACCAAGGTGCCATTGTAGACAATTTGCTAAAAATATCTGTTTAAAGTGTAGTAGTGGGTTAAAAAAAGAAAGAAAACAAGAAATTAGATGTGTGCAGAGAACAGCATACTACAAACTATGGAAAATATTATGTAAACCAGGGGTACACATTCACCTGGGCAACAGCAGTCAGTTCTGACCACCCCACCTTAAGAAGGCAGAGAGGACAGAGAGTTGACTTGGAAAACAGCAGCCACAATGATTAGAAGGATAAAGTGACTCCCATATGAAGACAAAGAGAAATTGGATTTATATAGGTCAGAGAACAGGTGACATAATAGAAGAGTTTGAAATAATGAATTGTAGAGTGAAGGTGAATTGTGTTCCTGCATTTATCCAGCAAGAAAAAACCAGAGGACACTCAAGAAAATTAAAAGGCAAAGCTGTTAACGTGGAATTTTTTTTTTTGCATAACACTGAATTCACTATAATTGCCACATAATATTATTGAGAGAATGAGCTTATGAGGATTCCAAAAGGATTATACAATTCTATGAACAATAAGAACATCCACTGTTACATTGGAAAAAAATAAAGAAGGGACATTTAAGGAATGCATCCCCTCATACTTTAGGCCTGCAGTTAAATAGAAAGTTCCCAGAGGAGCTAGTTACTACATGACCATCTACAAAGGAGGTTTTAAAAATCTCTAGAAGCAGCAGATAATGGCCACTGTCACATTGGACTAGATGGGTCACTGATAGGAATCACTGGGTAAATTCCACTTGTCCTAACTAAATATTTAAGCAGCTTGTGCCTTGGTGAAAAACATGTAAGAACAGCAGATAGAGCAGTAAAGGTAAATGGGGAAGATGCCACTGTCTAGCATGGAATACCGGAAAGATTAATTTATCTACTTTTTACCACTATGCCACTGAATTGAAGTCCTCCGCTAGCAGAACAGATGTACCACCCTGGCAGGACTACCAGTATTGATAAGAGAGCAGTTCAGTCTTTAGAACTGTTTATTCCTTGACCTTTCTTCCAGAACTGCCAACAACAGTATGAATTACTGCCTATGTGCTAACAATAGAATAGAACACCAATTGTGATGTCTGTTTTATGTGATGTGGACATTTGGCTCATTCAGAACAGGACTAAAACCACTCACTAGGCTCTTCTACGCCAGGGAATATCTGTCACTCTGAACTAGCATTGATCTGAACTGGTGATCTAGAAGGGAAAGGGGATGTATCACCACTGTAAATTCCTTAAGTCCCTGGATCCAAAATGATGCTTAAAAGCTAGCATTTTTCCATACACAGATAAGGCTTGGGATCTATAGGACCTGTGTGTTCACATTTCAAGAGTTAAAAAACTCCAGCCCGCAGTTATTGGCACTTTCAAGAATGACAAAGGTTTTTCTACTGCAACATTCAACTGTAACTACAACTCCATTTTACTTCACACACTATATAGAGAGAGACTACTCAAAAGAGCTAAGAAAGGAATTGTCTGGTTTTCCCCATTTTCCTTAGGAATTATTTCTGTATTACCTGAGAGACAAACCTCCTGGTCCTCTCTATCATTGCAGTTCTGAGCAACAGTACAGTGCCCAACTTCAACTGCCAGACCAAGCTTTTGGAGAAGGTACAATGAGGTTTATGCAGATGAATTGTGTTGCTGCACTTGTTTTTGTTATTTAAGTAGTTTTGAAACTTTCATAGACGTCAGAAGTGCTTTGAGCTCTTGGAAAGACATTGAAAATAAATAAATAATACCATATTATGACATGTTGAACATGCCAGGTGATTATTTGGTTGTTGACTGGAGGATGCCCAAACTGGCAGTTTTAATGAAAGAAAATATTTTACGTGCCACTTGCGACACGCTTTGTCAACGTGAGTAGTTCTGAAGCATCATTCTGTATTATGTTTTGTTTGTGCTATTGTAAATATATTTATAGTGGAAGGTAGGAAAATACACACACACACACCTTTCACTCCATCAATAAAACTGAAAGCAGCAGAGCAAAGTAATGAAGTGAGAAATGTTCACAAATAATTCAATTAATTTCAATTGCACTCAATGGGAAAAAAATTAACCCTGACATAATGCCATCTCACATGCATGAGAGTTGAGGGAGGGCAGAGCCAATTTAAGGTACCTGCTCAAGCAGCTGTCGTAGTCGGTGAAGCTGAGACTCGAGTTGTTTATTGTGATCTTCCAATATTTGCATTCTGGCCTCCAGACGACCTTTGTGCTGCCTCAGGAGTTTGGCCTCAGCAATGAGCTCAGCATCTTCAGAAGCGTGCTGGGGTGATACAACAGAGTCTGGAGGGGAGGCAAGGGGGTTTATTCCTCTCCGAAGATGCTGTTCCTTTAGCTGCTCATATTCCACCTGGAGGCTCCTAATGTAATTATAAAGAGAAAAAGGAGATTATATTTCATGACAGCATAGATGGCAACTTAATTTAAGATCTCTTCCCTAATTCAGTATATCTTCTGATTATTTGTATCTGTGGGGCCTTCGTACTTTATACCAAGATACAGCCTAGGCTCCAAGCATTCAACGTTAGATAGCAGCAGCACAAATAAGTTGGAATGAAATTGCTACTTTGTTAGACTGTCTGCTCTCAGGCCCAACACCCTAGCCTACAAAGAGCCATTGTGAACAGCTGAACAGACTGATTGGATTCTTACTTTGGCTATGTTTTCATTGAAGAGACCCATCAGCAAAAGATATGTGACATGCGCAAAGCATTCGCTTATCTTCTGCCTACAGTTCTGTCGGGAGAGGCTTTCCTGATATTTGTCCTGTCTACATGGGGCCAAATGTTGGAAAGACCCCCTCTGCTGACACCTCCCTTTTTCCCCATGGAACAAGGATGGCCGGGATGTTGGCAGAAGGCTCCCAGAGTGGCAGACTTCTGTCAGGAGACCTCCAGGCTCCCAACAGAAGCCTGCAACCTAGACATAGCTGAGTCCAAACAATGACAGTGCACCACGGGCATGATTAAAATGGAGTTAATGAAATAACAGCTCAGAGGCTGCACAAGAAGATTACAAAACCTTTGCTCTTCTTCCAGGTCGGCAATGATACGCTCCAGCTCTCCTCGTTCTTCCTTTTCCACTGACCTTAGGATTTGTGCGGGACTCTGAGGTTGACTGAGAGGTGACTCCCCTCCCAGCGTTTGACAGTACTGCTGGATAAGGGCATGTTCATCCTCTCTAGAGTAACAAAACAACACAGATGGAAATAGCTCATTTAAATATACTTGCTAGCACTGAAAGTACAAATTAGCCAATCATCTAAAAGCTTTGCTAGGTCTGTCTTTTTTAAAAATACTCTTTCCATTGAGCTCCACCTGCCTAAAGAGTCTTTGTCCCACTCAGAGACATATTTTGAAACAAACTTATGGGCATGAAACAATAAAACTACTAACTGGAGTCAAAACAGATATTTGCTGTTCTGAAGAACGTGGATGTGATTTCTTAAAAATGAACATACATTCAGTATATTCTGGTATGACAGCAACAGATAAATACAAACTGGCCAAAAAGAATCATAACTTGTTTTTTAATTTCAGATTTCATGCTCAGATTTATTTAAGAAAGAGCAGATTTGCACTCTCTCTCTCTCTCTCTGTTTCATTGTGCCTACCCCACATGAACTATAGAGAACAAAGACTGGAATTATTGATTTGTTCATTATACATGTTTACGATAACCGATAACATTACTATTCAATGAACAGCTGGTAAAGAAAAATCTATTTAAGGAAAGATGCATTTTGGCTATACATCTTTCCCTCAATCTTCCGTTTGCCTTGCTAACTTATTGGTCTGAAAGGCAGGACCTTGTATCTGCACTAACAAATCTCATGGCAGTAATAAAGATAGATCTGTCGGTGGCAGTGACATTTCAGTTCAAGGTTTCATGATGACAGAAAGGCCTACAAGACAAGAACACAGCAAAGTCTGGCAAACAAACATTTTGTTATTGAGAATCCATTACACTTTCCTCTCCAGAATTGAGAGAGAACAGAAGCTAGCAGCCAGAAAAAAAGAGAGCATCAAAATCAACTCTTTAGCCTTTTCCCATTGCTATCCAATGAAAATTTCCAGCTTGCTTTGATTCAAAATCAGTACCGTGAAGAAGGAGAGGTCATCAGACTGCACTGTAATATTTAATGCCTGCTCCATTTAGCAGAATGACAGCAGAGAGATATAAAAGTGAGCTATAGGAAGGCCAGATTTAAGAATGGTGCATCTCACATAAGCCACAGAAATCTGCACTTGAGACATGCTATTCTCTCTCCCCATGTGTGCATATGTTTATATATGTCTTAAATAGGTATGCATACACTGTATTCGTAAGTATGTGGAGAATAAGGGGCAAATGGGTGTAGCTTCCCACATCTTTCAGAGCATTTAGCATAAGTTCTAAAGAAAAAAAATATCAAGGCTTCCTGACAGAATCATTCTGATCTCTCTTATGTTCTTGATTCTGTTTGACAGATTGAACCACACAGGCTTGCTGATGCGGCAATGGGGTGGGTGGGGGGAACTGGCCGAGGGGGCAGAAGAAGGGTAATTGCACTGGGGCCCAACATGTCAAAGAGGCCTGGAACTCCTGACTGCTGCTACTGTGTCAGTGGCTGGAATGCCGACACTCTTTGAATTTCCACCAGAGTGCTGTTCCATGTGTCTGAGGGCTGGAATGGGGGAAATGCTGCAATCTGAATGGAGATAAGGGCTGACTGCTTGAGGCTCCACCCCTTTCACCTGAGGCCCTGCCCCTTCTGGGTGCATGGAGAACACCCCCCCCCCGCCCCCTGCAACCACACACACACTTTACCCTGGGCCGGCAGCAGCTGTTGACCTCCCTGGAACCAGATAATAAATTTTCCACTCTGACCAAGTATTGCTCTGAAAAATATCAAAATCCTCAAGGTACAGCAGCCTTGGCAAACTTTCTCTCTTCCTCTTTCACTTTTGTTTATCTGTCCTTTTCCTGATTTATTGACAATTGATATTAATTTCTCTCTCTGAGCAAATGGTCTTTAACTTCTTGAGTGTCACTAACTGGTTCAGGTACAACAAGGGAGAACACAGCTAATGGGATGTTGAACGGTCTAGGTGAGTCTTAACACTGCACTGTTTTCAGTGGTATGTTCACAAGCATTGGCAGTAAAGGCAGCGTGATGCAAGACTAACAGCAAAGAGGTTATATATCTGGTCTTTCTCAGACACAATGACCAGGCTCTCTGTGAGGTACCAGAACATTTGGGGAAAGAGTATGAGGATCATCTTAATCATATTTTGCTTGTTTTAGGGTCAGCTTGGGTGCTCTGTACTGGACACTTTCTGGGCTTTCTACAATGTGCTAATAGGGCTTTAAATGAGGGAAATGTTTCTACTTTAGTTAATTTTACATACTGTCAGCTTAGAAGGACAGAGTTTTAGGCAAAAGAGAAATTATAATGAAGTCCAGGATAATTATGACAGAAGAAAAATCAACATCTCTGAAAAATGACCTTGTAACTCTGTATTTGCCAGAATATTTGCTGTCAATGCACTTATGATGCTTAACTTATGGCAGAAATTTGCCCATGCATTTAAATCCAGAAGACTTGTCATGTAAGCCTTTTAGAGCGTAATGTGTGTTAACAAGTTCATTAACAGGGTTCAGCTGACAAGACAGAAGTTGTGACTTTTCAGTGTTAAATGTGACTTTGCCCCTATTACAAGTATGTAATAAGCTGAAGAACTCTAGGGGACCAACAAAATACCATCAAAAACCACAGTTCTGATTATGAGAAGCTCAGAATTTGATTTAAAAATTAATACAGGTTATAACTCCAAAAACTGGGATTATCTGGTCCAGCAACATTTGAGGTCTGGCAGGACCAAGGATGTTCCAGACTAGAGAATCCTGGGCTGGAACCTGACTGCAGCAGCAGGGCTGGGCCTGGAGCCATTTCCAGGGCCATAGCCCTTGGTGGAGGGACTGTATCTGGGGCCAGAGCCTGTAGCCAGCAGCAGTGGGGCTGAGCCAGGGCTGCCGCCAGCAGAGCTGCTGTGGGCAGCAGGCAGCATCTGGGCTGGGGCTGGAGGTTGGGCGCTGGCTAGGACTGGTGGCAGGCTACCTCCCCCAGTTCAGCAAATCCGCTCATTCAGGACTGGTCAGGTCCTGAGGGTGCTGGACCTGGGAGGTCCAACCTGTACTCACCTCCCAACCCTGAGCAAAATGCACCAAGATGTAGGGATTTTATCGAGATTTCTTTATATTAGATGGGCCCAAGGTGAAAAATCTGAACTAAATTTCAGGTCAAATTTCATCTTATTCACATCCAAAAATTTCATTTTTATGTTCTTTCACAAAGTGGTCTGGTCAGTTTGGTCAGCCATTATCGACGAAAGACTTGGAGAGAAACACTTCTGTGTACAAGAAACTAAATTATTCAACCAGGTTTAGTTTTGGAAGTGTATTTTTACTTTTTGTTTGCTTGCTTTCCTTCCTATCTTTATTCCTAATACTTGACGTAACCTAATCTATGTCCTTTCATTAACTGAATTTGTTTTACTAATAACATAAAACAATACACTGCTGTGATTGAAAGAAATGTTTGTCAACTCTCAGCTAAATTAATGAACTGTTACTGACTCTTTAGAAGATCAGCACACTTAACTATTGTGAGAATTCTGAAAACAGGCCGAGTGGTACCGGGAGACATCACTGGGGAACTCAGGAGTTGGGGTTCATTGTTTACTAGCTGTTACAAAAGGTCTGGGCTGTCAGAGTACTGAAGAGTTTGCCGAGCTAGAATAGCAGGGAGCTGTCATACAGCACAGCAGTAGCAAAACTTGCACTTGCTGAGGTTGAGAGGAGTAAGAGCAACTCTCAGTTCTGGGAACCCAGCAGATTGTCACAGGCCCAAAATCAAAATTTCAAATAACAGCACTTGAATTTTGTGGGGGCTGAAATCTGGATCCAACTATTTCAGTTCAAGCAAAGCCTGAGAAATACCTGTAAACAGAAGCTACGTGCAACTGGAAAAGAGTTAATGGTGCTTGCTGTCCTACTGTACCCACCTCTGGCTTTGATCTTATTAACGCTAAAGTACACACGTAATTTTTCCCTTTTGAGTTCAGAGGATAAAGGGACTTAAATTTGGGAGTTATCCCAGCCTCATAACATACTGAATCTACCTAATTAAGCTTTTTTATGAGGCTTGAGACCCAGGGATTTTAAACTTTCAAAATCTTAAGACAAAAGAGGTAGATTTATAAAAGTCAAAAGATGAATTATTAATAAAATATTACAAATTATGTTTTAAAGTTAGAATGAATAATGTGTCTATCTAACCACCTGACCAGACTCATTAATTGGGACTTAACTACTCAACCAAATATACAGGCATTTAGCAGCTCTCAACTTTTCCTTTTTATGAATACAAGCCAAACAGTAGTGAGTTAGCAAGATTCTCGAATGAACAAAGACGGGACAGTTCTCTACACGGTAGTTACTGATATACCAACTATTCAGGAAATCTATTAAAACAGATTTATCAACTTCAAAAAAATTAAAGTGAGAGAGCACCAAGTGTGCAGGATTACAGAGAAGGCTTCAAAGTAAACTTAAATGTTTCTTTGAAACAAACTTTTTCTTTCCAATCACCCACCACTAATGAAATTCATAGTTACACTGAGTACACAGTAACATTTTAAAATAGCAAATTCATTTGAAAAATTAAAAAGCTTTCTGTCTAATGAAAGTTGAACACCAAAGATCTAGGTTTTCCTGTCAAAAGCTGATGACATCACAATATACTTAAATAGAGCTGGGACCTCTCTCTCTATGCTTGAATTATTTCACAAAGCTCACAATTTGGTTCTTGGCAAAGACACAAGTTTTTCAATTATTTCTTCACAATGAAAAATTAGTTGTATTTAACCTATCAAGAATCTGTTATCTTTCTCTTTTTTTTCCAGCATATCAATTTATCTCAATTAAAGCTTTTTAAAACAAAAAAACCCCCTCAATTTTAATAACATGGCCTTTTAGTAAATTTTATAAGCTCATTCCTTTGTAGATGAACATAACTGTCAAAATCAATATAATTGTTCTGTATAAGTAGCAATCCTGTTCTAGCACTGTACAGTCTTCCACTGAATTACTTTTCTTTTAAATTAATGGGACATGCTAGGAAAAAGAAAAGTACTATGAATTTATATGTGCCTTTCAGCTGAAACAATCCAATTTCTTGAGGCAGAACCACTCCACTAAATGACACATCAAGCTAAACAAACACTGCCAATTTATACCATTACTTTTGGACTTATGAAATTTACTGAGACTTTTTGGGACTCATTTATTATCATCTACCTGGATTGGGACAAAAATTCAGTATGTAAGCAATGAATATCAGATGAGTTTGCCTTTCCAAGCAGCTCTAATTGTGTGATTTACTTACACACTTCCTGTAGTGGAGCTGCTGTCTGTCAACAAGGAACCATTGGTCCTTTCCATTTGAGCCAGCCTGAAAAAAAAGAGGGAAAAAAAAAAAAGAGAAATGTGACTGAGAGATTGTGCTAAGAAATCAGGCTGAGATCACTCTATTTGGGAGCAAAATAAAGTTAAAATAAAGAAGTTAAAAATAAAATTAAAGTGCTACTTGACTGCTTTTTGTTTTGATAGTGTATAGACTAGCACGGCTTCCTCTCTGTTACTATTTGGGAGCATTTCAGATAGGTCAATTCTTTCAGGTGATGAAGGCT
The DNA here is from genome assembly GCF_033958435.1 of Carettochelys insculpta. Classification (NCBI taxonomy): domain Eukaryota; kingdom Metazoa; phylum Chordata; order Testudines; family Carettochelyidae; genus Carettochelys; species Carettochelys insculpta. Next base: position 98,779,154 of record NC_134139.1, read on the forward strand.
GACCTCCTAAACCAATAGCTGATTGACAGAGAAGACAGACAGGATGAATGACAACAACAACATATTCAACACTCATATGCTAAGGTATTCCAAGTATTTTAACGTAACTAGACATAGGTAAATTTATAGGCAGGTTCTTATCCACAGAAAATAGTCCTCACTGATATGAACCACTGAAAGTTTACCTGCCCATTCACCTGCAGCAAGTATGTTTTTTGGCAATCCAGTAAAAGACAATTAGATTTTCATTGGCATCATCAGAAGAATCAAGCAACCTCTGAAGCTTTCCTCAAATAAAGAAAATTGCACAACAGACAAACTGACCCTCAAAGTATTAACAAACTTTCCTGGAAAACATTCTAAGGTAATATGTAACAAGTGCAGGGAGCCATTGCCTGTATTTCTCATGCTATCTTGTTATTGTATAGTTTGTGCAGCATTAGGAAAAGAATAATGGAGGGAACACATGAAGCAAACAACATCTTGGTAATGTCTGTTTTTAGAGATGTTTTAGAAATTTTGTCTATGTGTTTTCACTAGACTTCACTGAACAAAATGTCTACACGGCAATTAAAAAATATAATGGTCCATGTACATTGACAAGGGGCACAAACAACTCCATTTATAGATAAGCAAGCAGTTTCCCTTGCCCTACCAACCATTTCTAAATAACCACCCTCTCAGGAGTCTACACCTGAAGCTGGAGAAGTTCAACTTAGTTAAATGAGACTGACTGTTGAAAATAATGATTACTGCAGTTGCAATAAATACAACAGTATCAAAGGACAAATTAAATATCTTTCATTAAACTTACATTGACCTCAAGAAAGTGAAATTCCCTGCTCATAAGGAGTACTGCCTATTCTAAGATCAGTATGATGTACAATTTGGCTTATTTGAAACCTGTCCTCTGTCCCCAAGGAGTTGGCTCAAATAACCTAATAGATCTTTCTTTTCCTTTTCTAACTGCTAGGATTCCAGGGGTGTTACTATGACATTTGCTATAAAAAAGAACTACCACTAACATTCTGTAGACATGTTTGAGCTGAAGAAAAAAGACGTGCACCACTCGTGGACTCATTTTTTGTAGTTTCTTTTTTGTCTGAGGGCAAGCTATTTAATTTGTAAATGAATTAGCCTTCTTTGTAAAGATTAGAGGCAATAAAGGACAACCTATTATAAGATAAAGGACTCTTATGTTATTGCTCACCTTATTCTAATGAGGTGGAGGAATGGTATAGCATGGGAACGGAGCAGTACTATCTAGACTTGGATTGTCTATTTGGAAATCAAGTTTTTAACGGATGAAATGGCATTCAGATAATTCTTTGTTTTCAGAAGTTGATCTCCTGTACACCTTCAGCATTAGCTGACACTGAATAAGCCAGCAATAATACCAAGGACAGTCACTTCTGTTATGTTGTCCACATGAGCACCTTTAAGGCCTACACAAAAAATGTAAGTTTAATTTCAAAGCACTGCTGTAAAATAGGGAACTGGCATAATTATCACTATTTCACAGATGGGCACAGAGTGTGTTAGTGATTTGCCCACGGTGTTTCAGCAACTCAGGAGCACAACTGGGAATAGACCCACATTCTCCGACTCCCAAGATTGGGCTCCAGCCGCTACATCATACTTCGTCCCCACAAAGATACATTTAGAACAGTTGACAACATAACATGACAGCGTACAAATGACCTCAAATAGACATAATGGGTGAAAATATGTGGATGGCTGTGAAAAAGTGGACAAATCAGGCCACAATGTCACATGGCAGAGGGGATAACATAATGAGAGAGAAAAGCAGGCAGGTAAATAAGGGCAGAACTGCAGAGTCTTGAAAGTGGGGACAAGAAATGTGAACCTGAATGTGATGGAAAAACCAGGGAGTCAGGCAAGTTTCTCTCTAATTTTTTCCATCCTGGGTGGAATAAATTTTGTTACCTGCACCACCAATAGAAACATGTGTTGCTGGCTGTGGGCACTCTGCTAATCAGTTGGGCAGCTCCTGAGTGTCTCTTTGGTGGCCACCCAAGTGCACAGCTTACAGGAAACACTGAAGTCAGGGGAGGGATTCAAACACAAGACAGGGGATATATAGTGATAGGAAGGGGAAATTATATTTATGGCTATTCACAGGTGGAAGATCACAGAACTGGAAGGAACCTTGAGAGGTCACCACGTCCAGTCCCCTGCACTCATGGTAGGATCAAGCATCATCTAGATCACCCTTGGAAGATGCTTGTCTAACCTGCGCTTAAAAATCCTCAATGATGGAAATTCCACACCTTCCCTAGGCAATTTATTCCAGCGCTTGACAGTTAGGAAGCTTTTCCCTAATGTCCAACCTATATCTCCCTTGCTGCAATTTAAGCCCATTGCTTTCTGTTCTCCCATCAGAGATTAAAGAGTAATTTTTCTCCATTTTCATTGTATCAACCTTATTAATACTTGAAAGTTGATGATGTCCTCTCTTAGTCACCTCTTTTCCAGACTAAACAAACCCAGTTCTTTCAATCTTCCCTCATAGGACATGTTTTTTAGACTTTTAAAACTTAAAAGCATGTGGTGAAATGATGAGGATAAGAGTTTAAGCTTTGTTGACAGAAGGAAATTATCCTTACAGGCTAGGTCTACACTAGAGAGTTTTGTAGCCAAAACCGGAGTTTTGTCAACAAAACTCCTGGAGCATCTACACACAAAATGCAATTTTGTAGACAAACTGTAGACAAAAGTCATGTATATGCGCCGGGAGGCCCTTTTGTTGACAGACTGGATCAAAAAAATGCTCCCAGCACCAGCAATGGAGCCTGGGATGGAGGGAAAAAGAATTGTCCCTGGCTCTTGCAGTATGCACACAGAGTCCAGAACAGCTACTGCAGAGCTGGCTGGCAGTTTGATGGCCACTGTCCCGGAGAGGAGCATTGACTCCACCTGGATGAAAAGCAAGCACTCCTACTCCTAGCAGGACTGGAGAAGCAGGAGTTGGGCTTCTGCTGAAGACCAAGGCAGTGCCGATCCCAAGGGCACCTGTGTCAGCACTAGACAGGACGGCATCGATGGCAGAGCTGGAGGTGTGGACAGACAAGCCATCATGGAGGGCTTGCTCCGCAACACAGGGATGACTTAACACCTGCCTCGAGGACCTGTTCTTCCTCATTGGGGAGAACGGCGCCATGATCTGCAGGAGGCTCTGCACCACCTGGAATGTTTCTGGGCATTGATGGTAGTTGCAATGAGCAGTGGTTGGACCTCCAGACTTGCATCAAAGCCTGACCATCCATGCTTTGCCCATAGTGCTTCTCTCCTGATGCCACCTGAATAGTCTCCCTGTGCTTGGAAGACACAGGAGAATGGCCCCTCTTGTGCCTTTTCTTTTTGTGAGGCACCAGGTACTGAGACTGATGTCTCCAAGAAGGTTGAGCTAATGGCCCTTCACCATGGTGCACGGTTCCCTTCTCCTTCTCGTTCGTCAACACCCTGGCCAAGCCCTGTTCTTCAAGGTCCTCAGCTTAAAGATTTTACAGATCAGGCAGCAGTCCTGATGGTGACTCTTGCCTAGACACTTCAAGCAGACTGAATGAAGATCACTTTTAAGCATGTGCTTCCCACAGTCAATGCAGCCTTTGAAGCCTGGTGACCTTGTGACTGAGACCTTGAGAAGGGGAAACAACCTCCCTACTTGGGCTGATGATCAACATTAGCTAACAACAACTGACCTATTAAATATTTGAACTATTAATACCTAATTAGAACTACTTACAGATAAGATTGAACAGTTACCAGTTAAACGAGAAGATTGCTTCCACCAGCAACAGGAGTTCTTGCGACTGATGCAGCAGCAAGAAAGAACTTGAGAGGGGGTAAGTCAGGTGGTGACTATATAGGGTGCTATATCTGCACCACTCTAGAGGGCGCTGCACTGACCTGACAGCTACCAGACTAGGGGGAAAATTTTCCGGCAATTGAGCATGTGCACACACCTACACTGGAATGCACATGAACAATCACACAAAAAAGAATGTATCCTATTGTAATATTTATACAGTGACTTTTCTTTTCACTTCAGACAAACCAGACTCATGCTCTGGTTCACACGGTATGTGTGTAGAAGATTATTGTCTTTATTAGTGTTCAGGTGGATTCAGCTGGTTGGGCTGGGACAGTAGGCAAGGATGGCGTGTTTCTCCCAGAACTGTTGGACTCAGTTTGTAACTGGGACAAAGAGACCCACAGCAGAAGTTGTTTGAAGTCTGCCTCAGGGGAAGTTGCAACAGTTGTGCTACAGGAATGGCTTCTGGTCGGGGTAGCCATTTTAATTTTGGAGTCCCCCAGTCAGAATAAAATACTTGAGACTGATCAGCTACAGCCAACTGATCTTTGCAGCGAACATCTTCTTCATTTCTCTTCTTCATTTGTTTATGTTCTTATTGATTTAATAAAGCAGTAGGCATTTTGCCCTGAACGGTGTCCCTGCTTGTGAGGTATCTTCCTGGCAATCTCCTAGAATGGAAATATTAGGCAATCTACACAGAATACTACTCATAAAAACTATGTGACTTGTTACAGTGTGAACATTAGTTGAATAATACTTAAACACTCAACTCCTTCCCTAATTAACTGAACATGGGGATTCAGCACAAGAGCTCAGATCAATCATAAATGTTCTCTATTTTGAAAGAGAAAATACTAGTTGGATCAATAATAAAAAAACTGTATTAATATGCAGACATATTATAAAACGGACACGCAGCACATAAGGTGACCTACTGCGTCACTAAACTGATTTCACTTCTCTTAAGCATATATTAAAGTGACAAAGTATAGTTTCATGGTTTGTAAGAAGGCCTAGATGCACAAATAATAAGCATTCCCTTTTAGCTTCTGAACATGGTAGGTACAGATATGGTTCTGTATTCATCAAGGACCCATTCATCAGTAAGGTGGTTCAGAGCACTCCAAACAAGACTGGTATGACCATAATCAAGATTGTTCAGGCCAGCCGGTAGTAATGGGACCTGCCCTACAGTCTAAGCCTAGAACTTGATTTTTCCCTGGGCTCTATATACATCACAAAATCAAAACACAACAGGATGAATAAAGGACAGACAGACTAAAAACACAGACATCACTCTCACGAATGTCACAAAACAGGACGCAGTTCTCCAGCTGACTACTTCCCCAGCACAGATCACACTAAGATAATCACCTCCCAGGTCTCCTGGTAATACATACCAAAGTGATATTAGCTTTTTTTGTAATTAGTTTTTTCTGGAACACATCACTGTCTTATCTTTAATTTCTGATCCACAATGACAGCCAAATGCTTTAAGCAGTATTCACTTTCTACCCGGTTATTTCCCATTTTGTGCATCAGCTTTTTGTTAAATGTAGCATGTGGCTTAACTTATTACTTACTTCAGATCAATTTATCTCAGTCATTTTGAATTCTAATCCTGTCCTCTAAAGTGTTTGCAGCCACTCTCAGCTTGGTGTCCATACATTTTATAAGCTTCACTCCATTATACCTTTACTCCATTATTCAAGACATTAATGGAAATGTTAAGTACTGGAGCCAAGCCCAAGACAGACCCCAACTGCACTTCAACAGGTTAGTCATCCCTGTTTGACAGTGGCTCATTGGTAACTACTCTGATTATAGGCTTTCAACTAGTTATGCATCCAGCTTACAGTAATTTCATCTAGACCAGCGTTTCTTACATTATGTTCCACAGAACACTGGTGTTTTGTGAACAATACTCAGGCATTCCATGACCTTCTGACACTTTTTTGATATCACACTTTGATCGGATATATTCTTGGTTATTAAAACCAAAATGTAACTTCTCCATTGCTATGATACTGATTAAATTACTTCAGATTACTTCATTTTGTTTTTGCTGTGTATGATTTTTTTCTGTATGACAACAATTTTTGAAGAAAACTTTCATAGGTATTCTGCAGAAAAATATTATTGTTTGATGTTGCGCTGTCTCAAAGGCCATTTCTACACAGGCCACATTCTGCGAAAGTGACGTGGTAATACACGGACTGAAATATGCTAATAAGGCATGGATGCAAATTCCCTGTGCATCATTAGCATACTGAAAATCCTGAAAATTTTCAGGAAGAAGGGGCCTCCGGAAGACCCCACAGGGGCCGTGCTTCTAAACGGCATTTCGGAGTCCGGAAGAACGGTCTTCCTGACTCCAAATCATGTGACCGTATGCTAATGAGGCGCAGGGAATTTGTATCTGTGCCTCATTAGCATATTTTGGTCCGTGTATTACCATGCCACTTTCAAAGAAAGTGGCCTGTGTAGAAACGGCCAAAAAGTTTAAGTAACACTGATCTAGACTGATCTAAACATTTCCAAGTTTGTTTATACTAATGTACTGTACATTGCTAAACAAGAAAGACACAAACATTAACAGTCAAATTAGGAGGAGGAAGATGTGGCTGATTATAGGTAACACTTAAGAGTTACTCTCCCCAACCCAATACGTATAATTGGTCCTTTTCTGGTTACATTTTGTTCTACTGCTACAAAGTTTTACAATTATTTTTAAGCTGTGATTCTTTTGTAGTGCGTACAGATAACCCATTCAGAGCGGCAAGTTAGTCAACAAGAAATAATCTTGGATAACAGCTATAAGTGCTGCATTGCCTTTAAAAACAAAATAAGTGAAATGTGAGGAGATTAGATATTTTTACTGCATAAACCAAAACTGGTAAGCTCCAGTTTTAAATACATCATCAGCTTCTTGGCTGTCTGAAGGTGAACAGTAAGCTCCTCCCTCTCAGACTGCTCCTAACCAGTGCTGAACTTCCTCCTTTCCTGGGTGGAAAGAAGTAGTGTTCCCACACTTCCCCTGCAGCACTCAGCAAATCTTGACAACATAGCAGCTCTGCCCTGGCAAAACATTCTGTTGCTCTGCCTCTGAGTATGGCCCCCAAACAGTGTCACGTAGCTCTGCAGATCTCAGCCAGGGATCCAGGGTACCCCGGAGTGGGTTTCAGAGGGTGCAACAAGGAAGGCCAGTGTTAAACTCACTGGGGTCCCAGCCAGAAAGCATGAATCTGAACTCTGGGGCCCTGAGCCTTGCCACCCAGGGCTGAAGCTGAAGCTTGAGCAATGTAGCTTCATGGGGCCATGGTGGCAGAGGATCCTAGGCAACTGCCCTGCTTAGTGCTCCCTAATGCTTTTATGTGCAGAAAACCAGCTATTGTGGCACAGGTGGACTGTGGAGTTTTTACAGCCTGCTGAGCACGCCTCAGAAAGAAACAGGCTGAGAATTCCTAACACAGTGTATTTGTAACAATTTGTTGTTGTTTGTGGAATGAAATTTCACTATTTACAACTGCAGCTGCAAACACAAATTTACACATACTGCTGAAGCTTCTAGTAAAAGGAGGGGCAGTTTACAAAATGGTTCTTAAGATACCTTGCAGAAAATCATTTATGTCCCAAGAATCATGACTTATTCAGTATAAACTTTCTTTCAGAAAAGAATGTATTTTACAGTCACTAAGCAAGACCCTTTAAGTTATATCAGCAACTCTTTCACAGACTAGGTAGTATGCACCATGCAGAAATCTCTCAGACTCTGAAAACATCAGACCTGACTGCTCACCTAGTCTTACATCCCGGATGACACAAAAATCTCAAGGAGAAATCATCTACCTTGCCATGCTGGTTCTTCATTTTTGATGACTAGACATATTAGAAGGTCAGAGGTGGAGAGAAGATGGAAAACAAACTAGATTTGCAGAAACACCCTACAGTAATTTTAAGACGTTGCGCACTACACTGGTCAATGACAATTTTGATTTATCTACTCCACTCAAATTCATTTAATTTTAATTAAGATAACCCCCCAGCTATTGGGGTGGAAAGAATTAACCTACCTCCTGGTATAAAAAAGTCATGCGACTCAGGTCTTTTCAATAAATTCTGTCCACTCAACATAATATATATTTCAGCCTGCAGGATTACACCCCAAAATGCAGAAGTGCATTTGAAATAAAAAAAATTACATGTTTCTTACCTGGTGGCATATTGCTCTATTCTGGAGTGTGTGTCATCGTGAAATAGCTGTGGGGATTGGGAAGGACTATTAAAAGAAAATAAGAAAAAATGTAAATGTAATCTCATTAATAAGCCAATATATCATTTTTAAAAAAGTTAACCTAATGAAATTGTCAAAAACGAAGCTGTTATGTGAGCTTTTGTCCAGGTGTGTATAACAGACCCTACCAATAGGTAAGCAACTAGTCAACATTAAGAAACGAATCAGCATATTCAGCTTTCCAGACACAAGAGTTGTGCATACTCACTCATACTGCTCTGGCCACATACTGATAAGCGTGATAGGACTGCAAAGAAGAAAAAAGAGAAGGAAACCATAGAACAAAACCTTTAATGCAATTACACAAGAAAAAGGTGGAAAAAAAAAAAGCACAAACTAACCATCAGCCCACCCAATTGATTTCCAGTAGCAACATTTATGACACAGACAAGCAGTAGCAAGAGTCTGCAGTATGCCATGTGGAAGATAGTCGGTATATGATACTTTTAATTTTTTTTTAAATACACTAATATCACACATTGAATTAATAATATAAAATCATATCTGGCTTGTTTGAATTTAACAATTCTTCCATTGAATTGCAGGGAGTTTTCTTTCAAGTTTTATATATATATAGTTTTTGCCAAATAGTTATGGGTCTTTTTATTGCTTATGGAAAGAAAGCACTGACAAGATGGGCTACACACACCCTTATGCTTCCCTCACAGCTTCATAATATTTATCCAGACCCGCTGAAATCTCTCTACTATTCCAATCCTTGGCCACTTCTGACCATGGACTACAATCGTGCCAGATGTTACGCCACACTGCTCTTTGGTTTTGTTTTTTAAAATATGGACTACTCTGAGACTGTTTCAAACAGGCAATATATTCATATTGGATACCAGGGACCAGATTAAACCCTGGTGTATATTTCGGTACCTCAGCAACTGTGAAAGCTGGCTATTTGATTTTGTTTCTTAACTTCTTAAGAGCAATCTGTTAATTAATTAGTTAAATAATAGCGGTAGTAAACCTGTGTGAAAATACAGAGGTACTGGTTAAGAGAAAGAATGACTGATAATTGCTACAGCCACAATATTTAGGCAAACCATACATAGAGAATGAAACCATTCTATGTACTGAAACTATACATCATTTTTATATATAGCTTCGATATATAAAATGGTTTCATTCACTTTAACTATGTTTACAGCCCCTGAAATTCCATGAAATAAAGGAAAGTCAGTCAATGCAAGTATTCTCTTCGCCTCTCCAATGCATCTTTATTTTGTTCTACATATATGACCTCCCAACATACGCTGAATTCCATGACTTTTTGGCAATATATTATACAACCAAAGTATAAAATTATTTCTAGAAAACAAGCACAAAAATATAAAATAAAACAAAAAAGCCTCATTCAAACTTACGCCTCCAAGTTATCGCCTTCGAGAACTGTTTGCACAGGAAGGTATCCAAGTCGTGGGTGTTTGGCAAAATACTTCTTTGACCGGAACTTGTTTTTCAGCACCTTTGTGAAATCTCGTACATCTTCTCCAGATGTTGTCTAGAAAGTTAGAGAAATAAAATTAAACATTTCTACTTGTAATTTGTTTATATCTTTCATGACGCTGGAAGAGGACACAAAAGGGAACTTCTAAATGTTCACAATTCTATCCTCTATGAATGGCTCGAAATTAAAACCCACAGTTCTTAAACCTGATAGCAATGAACATACAAGATTTCTTCATATTTTATAAAATGATGGATAATAAAAACTACAACTGTTACAAGCCTAAAAAGGCATCAAATTAGAACAAAAAACTATAAAAAGTGGACTAGCTATTTTGTTTAGAAACAATTACTATCAATTCAACTCACAAAATAGTATTTTTAAACTATACAATACAGTTATGGTGATGAATTCTATAGCACCTGCTTCTCTAACCTATCTCCCCATGTATATTGTCGAACTCCAGACTCCATGCTGAGTCACTGATTTAATACTACCTTTAAAATAATAGGCACTACCAGTTGAATCATGACATTCCTTCTCCTGCAGCATCTGGCTTTTCCTTGGATGTTTTCTATAAAGTTATTGGAACAAATGCTACTCCTTCCTGTTATTTGTATTATAATGGTTCTGAGAGGTTCAAACTGAAACTAAGGCTCCATAGTATGAGATTGTATGAAAACTCAGGAAGAGGCAGTACCTGACCTAAGAGCTGACATGTTAAGTATACGTTCACATGCTGTATAATGGCTGAGTTGTCTGACTCAGACTCATGGAGCTTTGGCTGAGGTACTATAAAATTTCAGTGCAGATATTCAGGCTGCAGCCCAGACTTGGAGAGGTGGGAGGGTCCCAGAGCCTACACTCCAGCCTGAACCCAGAAGTCTACACTGTAATTTTAGGCCATTTAGGGGGGCGCCACAAGAGCAAGGTAGTTGACATGGGCCAACCACTGCTATATTATTGCAGTGCAGACAGCTGCACCATTCGGCACCATGGGCCTGAGGGCAAGGTGGGAGGAGGGCCTGGGTCTCTGCCCTCAAAAGGGGAGGGTCCAAGGGAAGTATTTTTCTCTCAGGTTTTTCTCTATTTTTTAAAAAAAATTCTCCTCCTCTCAAAACAAAAAGCAGTCAAGTAGCACTTTAAAGACTAGCAAAATAATGTATTAGGTGATGAGCTTTTGTGGGACAAACCCACTTCTTCAGACCATAGCCATACCAGAACAGACTCTACGGTCTGAAGAAGTGGGTCTGTCCCACAAAAGCTCATCACCTAATTAAGTATTTTGCTAGTCTTCAAAGTGCTACTTGACTGCTTTTTGTTTTGATAGGACATAGACTAGCACAGCACCCTCTCTGTTACTCCTCCTCTCAGTTATCGGTATTCTCCAGATCTGAAGAACTGGGGGTGTCCCACAAAAACTCATCACCTAATAAATAATATTGTTAGTCTTTAAGGTGCTACAGTCCCTTGCCAACAGACAGCCCACCAACCTGACGCAAATTCTCACCAGTAGCTATACACCACAGCCCAGTAACTCCAACTTAGGAATCAATCCCTGCAACAAACCTCGGTGCCAACTCTACCCACACATCTATACTAGCAACACCATCACAGGACCTAACCATGTCAGCCACACCATGGGGGCTCATTCACCTGCATTTACTAGTAACATAATATATGCCATCATGTGCTACCAATACCCCTCTGCCCTATACATTGGCCAAACTGGGCAGACTCTACGTAAAAGAAGAAAGGGACACAAATCAGATATCATAAATGGTAACACAAAAAAACCTGTTGGAGAACACATCAATTTCGCTGGGCACTCAGTAGCAGATTTAAACAAAAACACACTTTGAAAACAGACTCCAAAGAGAAACAACAGAGCTACAATTCTTTTGCAAATTTGACACTATCAATTTAGGATTGAACAAAGACTGGGGATGGTTGACAAACTACAGAAGCAGTTTCTCCTCTCTTGGTGTTCAGTCCTCCCTGACTGAGCTGACCTCATTAATTCTAGACTTCCTCTTGATTGGTACTCCTTCTTTTCATGTGCCTCTATATTTATACCTGCCTCTGGAATTTCCACTCCATGAATCTGATGATGTGGGTCTTTGCCCATGGAAGCTTATGCTCCAATAAATCTGTTAGTTTAAGGTGCCACAGGACCTCTCGTTTTTGCAGTCATAGTTTATAATTACTTCCTGAGCTTCCAGCTATCTCTGAGCTTCATGCAGGAAGGACTGCCACGTGTGCATTGATCTTTTCAGTCACAATCAAATACACAAAATGTGAAACCATCATCAGTATGTCCTCCTTGATCATGAAGGCTGATGACAAAAACATTCAAAAGTGAGTCTTTATCCTAGCAGAGAAAGGTATAACGTGATCATGTCTGGAATATAAAACTATACAAGTTCAGACTGGAAATATGACATACATTTATAATGGTGAGAGTAATTAGCCATTATAGCAGTTCACCAAAGATCAGGTGGTTTTTCCATTACTGGCCATTTTAAAACCAAGACTTGTTGTTCTTCTAAAAGATATTCGCTAGGAATTCTTTTGGAGAAGTTCAGTGTTAACAGGAGATCAGACTAGATGATCAGAACGGTCCTTTCTGACCTTGGAATCTACAAGGTCTGCAACCTACAATCTACAACCCCTGAAACACACAGTCTCTCGCCACAGCAGATATCCCCATTGACTACATGCACAAATCACATCACTAGCCCTGCACAACAACAGAACACACAACCCTAATCATATACATCCCCTCCTGGCAGCACATACACCTCACTTGACACCCATACAAAACTCCCGGCACAATATCCTCCACAATCACCCACACAGCAACACAGAAGCATACACAATAACCCAGAGGTCAGCAGCCTCAGGCTCTTTAAGGAGTTATTTGCGGCTCTGGACTCTGCTGCTGTTGACTCCTCTGTGGCTCCCTGTCCTGCCACTGCTGAAACAACAGAACTAAATTCAGTTGGTTTAATGGCCAACGGGGCAACAGGAGGGATCCTGAAATGATTCCATTCAGGTCTTGGGAGAGAGCGGTCTGGTCCTGGAGGGGGGGAACTAGAGGAGGAGATTCTACATCCTCCCTTCCCTGCCCACCTGCGTCTTCCACATTGGCCAGCTCCAGCTGACTCCCTCCCTCACTCCTTCTGCCCACTGCAGGTCAGCAGATCTGAGGGCTGAGAGGGGATGGAAAGGTAGAACAGGTGCAGGGGGATGGAGGAGGAGGTGGCCCCTCTGCCTGCCTGACTCTATCACGGGTGACAATCACCCCCCAGGCAAGGTCCAGCTGTAGAGCTTGCCTCAGGCGAGCTCCTCACTCCACACAGGGCTGGGAGGAGGGCAGGGCATGCTGCTGCCACTCAGTCTCGCACAGAGCAGCTGCTGAATCCTGGGAGCTGCTGCTCCTGGGAGCATAGGAACTCAGGATGCCTCGAACCAGCAGCAACGTCAGTTCCTGGGATGCCAAGCGGGGCTGGTCCTCTGGCTCTGGCTGGGAGAGTGGGTGTGACTTTCAGCGCCAGCTGCTGTGAACTTGCTGCCCAGCTCTTCCTCCTCAGCATAGAGGGTTGATGTGAACATCGCTCCTTCCTACTCAAGAGCCAACGTTTTCCTTGTTCTCATTTGCTCTCCAAAACAGAAGTGAAAGTAGCAGACTTTCTAACTGGTACAAATCATTGTGTGCACACTGTTCTTAAAATAGGGGTTACCAAAAGTACAGTTTGATCTTATTTATTAAGGACTGTCTTGTATTCACATGCACTGCAGCTTGATTTTTTGAAAGTGAATTTGAAAAAATGGCTCTTCTTGCTATTTCGGTTGCAGGCCCTGGCAATAACCCCACACATAGCCCCTCACCACCTGAGGTGCATAACAAATGAATTGATCCTATATCTATCAGTGACAAGTACAGTAACAAGTTAACATGCCACTGCAAAAGCATTGTGAAGATTTCTTCTCCTCGAGGTGATGATTTTGGAATTCTAAGCAACAGGAATTCTTTGTCAGAATACAAAATCAAGAGTTCATTACATCTTACCTCTTTCAAAAATGATACTTAAAAAAAGATATTGCACAAACTGATCTTTCTGTAATTTCAAAGAGTAATAATCTGACTTTAGAATTTACCAGTCTGGGATGGTCGGGGAGGAATGGGTACTAGCAGCCAAACATCAGTTAAATACAATTAGTGTTAGGGACAGGAAGCAATAATCACTTTGATACAACAGTTTGGATTCAGACTATTTTCATCAGCCATCCAATCTTCCAATGGCAGAGATTAATCTCTGACTCTACAGCTGAAAACAATGGGCTGCATTTGAAATAGCCAGATTCATTTTCTTTCAGCACTCTTGTTATTTTCCTTCTTTACAGAACAAAGTAATTACAATAAAAACGAAGGGCCACGCTTTGTACAATTGGAGGGATGAGGAAATCGTGAAGCCGTCTTCCCCTCTGACAATTTTTTGCTTACAAATATTCACACATGTTGCTTAAAGGCTCAGGAAAGTGATTACCCTCTTAAAATGTCATCAACAATTATCTTTTTGGGTTGTTGCTCAAGGAGAGGGTTTTTAATAGGCATAGTTGCAAGTAAGCGTTACCATCTGAAACATATTTTTCCCTGATGTTGACCCACCAGTTGGGCTAATCATCTCGGACATGTTGCCTATCATGTTATGAGCTTCTTGAGGGAAATGTAATTTTGGTCAGCTCCCTTCCAAGGTAAGATGTCAACAATAATTATAACAACAAAGGAGCAATCCTCAGGGAAATTTACATTTCAGATTTGAAACATTGTGACAAGAAGTTCTAGGAAGGAGAAAATCCTATCTATCTCTTTCACTTCTCACAGCTCAGTTTACCAGGAAGAAGCTAAAATCATATATTGTAGAGAGAGTAATGAAAGAATAAAGAAATTAGTAGTGCCCTTACAGGAGAAGGATGGCAGGAGGTACCATGAGCTAAAGAAAAGGAGAAAGGGATTTCAATAATAGTACGACATCTCAAGAATTACCCATGAATTTGCCTCAATAATAATTTCCATTTTTTTTGTGATGATAGGAAATATTTTTCATTGCTCCAGCTTTTGTTGTTGAGACAGACAAGCTTTCAAGCTTACACAGAGCTCTTCTTTAGGTCTGGAGAAGGTATTCAGAGTCTCCCTACTAAATACAAGATCGCACAGATTGTATAGCATTAGGAGTTAAGGGCCCATTCAAAGTGAAATGTCTCTAACACCTCTCCAGCCATTGGGTGGGGACAGTGTTCCATGTAAGCTGAGTGCCTGGGAAAGCACCCAGGAGAGATTCAGGTGCTGCCCAACTGATTAGCAGAGTGCCCAGAGCTGCCCACAGCTGGCAGAATATGTTTTCACTGCTGGTACACAGCCACACATGCCTTGGTGCCCATAACCAAACGTAACAACAAGAAGTCCTGTGGTACCTTATAGACTAACAGATATTTTGGAGCATAAGCTTTCATGGGCAAAGACCTGCTTCATCGGATACATGAGTGGGGGGTTCCGAGGGGTATACCTCTTTGATTCTTATAATCAAATGTATTCTACCCCTGGATAGAAAAAATTAACACTGTGGAGGGAGGGAACTGGTTACAAAAAGGCTAGGAGGTTAAAGTGAGTTATAGATTGTTGTAATAATCTATAAATCCCACGTTTCTATTCAGTCAATGATATTTAGCATCTAATGAAGTAATGAATTTAAGCTCCCAGGCTCATCTTTTGAAACATACCAAGAAATCTGTAATCTACAGCCAGGCACTTGGGTATGACAGAACATACTCCGTGGAGAAAGTCTGGGTGTACATCATAACACTTAAAACTGCCTCCCTTGTACAAGGATGCTCCACCAGAGAACTAGATTGCTTCTCACCACCCAAATATGCTAAAAATACCTGCCTAAATACAGAAATAAAACACACTTACACCATATACCTCTAACTGTCACTTCCCACCCTACACTGGAACCCACACAAGTATTATACAACAATTACAAACAATGCTTAATGGGGCCTAAGAGAAATCTTTCTTGAACCCCCTTTCCTGGCCTTCAAATAACCCCCAACCTCATCAAGCTCATCATCAGAAGCAAGCTCTCCTCAGACCAGAACCTACCAACTCAATGTTACCTATCTCTGCAAAATTCTTTAAGTATGAATCATTATATTATAAATTATGATGCCCCCTTTGTTAAAAACATTTTGCCAGAGAAGATTATATGAAGGTCTGTAGAACAGGAGTGCACAAATTGGGAGACAGTGAAATTTCGTAAGTGAAGTACAGCATGATCAGCTCTCCCATGTCATTAAAAATATAAATGCCTCATAGCTGCTAAGTAAAACCTGAAGTCTGCAAAATATTGAAATATGGTATTGTTTTTATGGCTATGTATTCACATTTATTACACATACTGAAAGCTTTTTTTTTTTTCATATGAACATAACGAAAATTTCCATCCATTTGGATTACATTAGACAGGTTGGGCCATGGTTGGGGTGGGAGCATGCTGCTAATTGCAGGAATGACAAGTGGAGGCTGACATGAAAAGTTTGCTCACCCCTGTTGTAGAAGGCCTATAATCATTTGAACGACTACTTCTTGAACTAAGATGCTCCATTAAACACCTTGACTTTTCTCCCACCCCTTTGTGGGAGGGAATGAAAATATATAAAGGAGATTGGGCTGATGATAAATACCACAAGCACAAAACAAATTTAATGGTTGAACAGGTAGACCGTAGTTACAGCCATCAAGCATTTGTGTTAAATGTTTATACAGAAAAGTCTAGAGCAAATCTAGGCATTTATGCACTCAACCTAAAAACAAAATCTTGAAGCTGTTCTTCAAATTATCTTCATTATTACTGAAATTTATGATCAAACTAGCTTCTGAAACAAATCCCTCGTGTGCCCACACTGAGTAGCTTATCCAACTATGACTCAAATCTTTTCCCAATGCTTGGGCCATTTTGCAGATCTCTGGTTTTATTTAGCAACTATGAGGCATTTATATTTTTCTGTAATGTTGAAATTAATATATTAACAACTTTGAGAATCTAAGAGACATTTGTGGCTAGTTCATATTTGATTCATTGATGTTTATACAGTGCTTTGCAAATATGGAGCCAGGAGACACTGGCTTTTGTGATCACTCTGGATCAGGTCTTATGAAGTGCTCTAAAAGTACCAAATATTGGTATTGCAGGTAAAATGTTTTCTGAGCTAGAAAATGATACAGTAATAAGAATACAGCCTACATGGACTGTAAGATACAAGTCATTGTCTACAATGTCCAAGATACCAGGTTGTATCATTGCCAACACAAACCTTGTTACATACTATTGCTTTTTGACTGATCTCTACTTAGAGCATTAGGCTATGGTTAGACTTTTGTTGCTATTTCGGGATTCAAACGTATCCTGAAATTGCAACTCCAGGGCTACACATCATGCTCGAAACAGTAGCAATATTTTGAGCAGGGTGTTCTGTTTCGCTGCCCCTCATCGTGAGAGCGATAGCAGAAACCTCAAAACAGCCACTTATTTTGAACTTCGGTGCCATCTGGACAGCACTGAGTTCGAAATAAGGTAACTTGAAATACCTTACACAATTTCCTTACATGGACTAGTGGTCTCATCTGGTCTGGCAAACGGTATGTTTTGTTCTTACATTTAAATTTAACACAGATATACAAAGGGTGCCAAAATATAAGCTCAACAGGGAGAAGAGCTGAACCTCACGTGGAAACCAGCTATAATTTTATACATGTGACAAATACATTCTCATCTCATTAGGATTTTGGGGTTAAATCTTCACAAGAAGAAAATAACCTGACAGTCACTATGGTGTTTGAGAAGAAAACAAAAATGTACAAAAGTAAAAACCAGATGGAAAAAGATGACTTGTTTCATCCACGCAGTCAATTTCAAAACACCTGTGCAATGTTGACTACCCTCTTCCAAACTGACACTTATTATTTGATGAAAAAGAGAAAACAATGCAGAACTTCTTGTCCTCATTACAGAGTAAGGTTAAAAAGTCTTTCCTTGAAACTAGGCAAACTCAAGAAAAGTTGGCTTATGTCAGACCTGCAACACAGTACAGACAAAACCAACAACTCAGGTATGTGAAAATATGATAGAAGAAAATGAGAATGTAAAACACACTGATTTTAAAACAAGATTGATTTTAGAGCAAAAATTAGAAATTTAGGAGAAGAAAATGTATATCCAAAAAGTTCCAATTTTAAGGATCCCTGATGAAGAGAAAAGAAATTTTCTTACATTATGTATTTATACAATCGTACAACTGTTAAGACTGCATGGTAGGCCTAAGGGAAGTCATGTTAAGCCAGATCCTCCAGAGTACTAAAATGCTAACTACCATTGATTTCAATGAAAGTTAGGTGCATAAAGTCCTTTGAGAAACTGGACTCCTGTTAGCAGGATGAGATGACTGCAAGTAAAACAATGCAACATTAGATGAGCATGATTATGCCAACATCTGATTATGCTCAGCAAGAAGTAGATCAGATGTCAACCGATCCAAGTACAGTGTAACAGCTGTTAATCTGGCTGATGTACCGAGCACCAAACAAGGAACTTCCAAGTTCCAGAGCTAAAACCATGCTACAATTTGAAATACTGAGCCAAGACACTAACTGAGGTTGTAACAGACTCATGCCTTGGAGGACTTGGCACTGTGTGGGGATCTGTAGTGCACACAGCCAGGAGTGCACTTAATAAAAGTATCAGGCCACATCATGACAAAAGTGACTCCTGAGAGCTCAACAAGTGTTTTATTGTGCTAGAAGTTACATCATACCAAAGGAGGAACACTTACTTCCTTCAGTTCCTCACAATTTGCAAATGATCTTTGTAAGAAAATTCTGCAAATTAAACAACAGAGGAAATGTTTCTAAATTGCATGGGGGCTTCAGAGAAAGAACCCAAATCAGGTGATGGTGCTTTCCCACATGATGGGCCAGCAGTACTGCAAATTACTTATACAGCGGAGGAAGAAGGGGAAAAAATGTCTTGACATAGACTATAGATAAATGTAAAAGATATGCTAATGCAAGGACGTTAATTATGAGCTGGGATATATCACTCTTAGCAAGCTAATAAAGCTCAAACATGAATTTGGGGATTGTAGAATTCTTTAATCACTTACGTGTGGAACATAAAAGAGCCACAGTGGTAGACTCTTGCAAAAAGTTAATTTAGTGTTAACACAAGCCATGCGGATATATGATGAGCCCATCAAAAAACTGAAAAGCAGACTCAGACGTGAAGAGAATTCACTGATAAAGAAAAGCTTGCCTGTATGGCATCATTTCAAAAAGACTGAAACTAAAAGCAAAATAAAATAACAAGCAATTAAAATAAAAATGGACGGTTAAAAGATGTTATTAACTAGATGAGGTCACATAAGCCAAGATACTACACAAGAGCAGGCTGAATATGCCAAAATGCAACTTTTTTTTTCTTTCAAACTATGTCACCCAGCTAAAGTCAAGAGCATGTACGTGACTGGAGAACAGCATAAAAGTATCACATCTCTGTAGGTTCAGTGTCCTGTAGCACAAACTGCTTCACTTTGGCAATGTAGCTGCTCATTACCACCAGAAGACTGGCCTATAAATTGGATAACAAAGTATAATACAATGCTATCCCAATGGAAAAATAAAAAATGATAGTAGAGAAAAGGGCACTGAAACATTGTTTCATATTTTGGATATAAAATACCAACAAGTTGTTATTATAGCTTGTTTCAAGATTAGTAGAGAGACATCATTTGTTGAGAACTGGAAGGGAAACTCACCCCTCCATGGAATACCTAGCAGAATACTAATAGGAACAATCACAGACTTGACAGATGAATGCAATCTTTAGCAGAAGGGTTGGGGGGTGGGGGAGAAGGAGGTAAGATAAAGATTCAATAGTTTTACTGTTTTGAAATACTTAAATTTTAATATTTAATAAAAGTTGTTAAAATGCAGGGAACTGAGTCATTTGCAGTGCTCCCTTTAGTTTAAAGCTTGATTTTCTTTCTAAATAATTTGAGGTTTTAAACACACAACATGTAGTTGTGAACACAAACCACATAATTACAAATGCAGTTGCTGCTGGTTTACTTTGCAGTGCTGAGCAGAGTTACTTATTTTGCATATCCCAAATGTCTGTATGAATCACCAATATAATTTTCAAAATGTAGACCTCAGTCAGCCAATTAACAGGTAGGTAGAAGAGTTAAAATGAGGGCAGAAAGAGAAAATTACAGAATATGGATTTAACAACAAAACTGATATAGCAGAATATCAAGGGTAGTTTTATTTATATAGCTACAGTAACTGGCATGCTATTTTACCAGCCCAGTCGTACCACTGAAGTTTAAAAAAATTAATGAATTGAAATGCAGTATAACTCATAGGTAACCTACATTGTAATGAACCACTAATGCTACTCAATAACATCTGCTAATAGTGAGGTGCAACATGCAAGAGAATGTTATACGAACAAGCCCCCCTGTTGAAGTAATGGAAAACAACAAAACAATTTCTCTAAAAAAAATGTTTTCTCACTCTGAGATGTCCCACAGAGTTCATGCACCAGTATAAGAAATGAATGAAAGAAGGTCAGATTCAGTCCAGAACAAAACACTATACCCTTTATTTCTACTTGTTTGAGAGTTCACATATGTCACATATCACATAAAAAAGCAACATTTTGAGAACAAAAATACCACAAGTGATAATACCACTCTTGCACCAGGAATATAAGAGGATATTTATCTTGCACAAAAAAATGAGACTCAGATTTCTTTTCCCCCCATTGGCACATCACTTCAGGTGTGCATGTGCTTCTTGAGCACTTAATTAGAAGCATTCATGCTGGACATCAAGACTATACAGCAGAGATTCCCAATCAAATGGTTGGGACTCAAACATGGGTCACCATTAGATTTTCTAGGGGTCGCTGGCTGCGTGGCTCCAAGCCACATGTGGCTCTTTAAAGAGCCATTTGTGGCTCATGCCACTGTCACTGCTTGCTCCTCCAGCATCCAGTCCCTGCCCTGCCCTGCTGAAATGGAACTCAATTTAATTGGTTCAACATCCAGCAGTAGCGATCTGGCCATTAAACCAATTAAATTGAGTCCCAATTCAGTGCAGCAGGGCAGGGAACTGCCTGCACTGCAGGTGGGGGAAGGGAATAGGAGGGCTGGGGGAGTGGTGTGGAGGAAGCAGTGGCAGCCGCCTGCGAAGGAGCAGTAGCAGCAGTGCACGGAGCTCATGTGCAGTGGGGGGGGGGAGCATTAGACTGCTTATTTTGTATTGTTGTCATAGTTACTCATGCAGCTAAGCAACAGAAAGATATGCCTTCAAAGACACTGAACTGATCTTTGCAAGAGTCTAAGCAGTTTCCTTCTTATAGAGGAAGCTGCAGAGGCCTGTAAGTGGTGCCTCTGTTTGTAAAATAGATTGTTCTAAACTAATCCAGGAATCAACAGTTGTGGGTGTATATACCTTGCCCCAGCAGGGATCGTAAGTGCCTCAGCAGGGATCGTAAGGTATACTTAGAGGCCTTTAGCATGTACAAAGACCCATCTGGGGTCTCAAAAAATATGCAAAACACAAAATAACACCTTATAACCAGTGAATGGGAGATCCTCAACAATCTTCTAGTCTTCTCTCTATTCCTTGAGCATAGGCACCATGGCACCCTGCACACACATCCAGGTGTGGAGATGGACCTGACAACAGCTGCATCCAAGGATGTTTGAAGAACATTTCTATTCAATAACTGGCCTTTGGAAATGAAGGACTGGATAACTCTATACACATCATTGCAGAAACTGTAAACAAGATAGCTACAGCATCCTCAAGGCAAACGCATTAAGGCTTTGTCTCCAGCTGAGTTGATTGAAAAGAGCAGTTCATCCGTGCATCTTTTAGAGCCTCAGCATGCACCACAAAGACAGAGAGCACATGCCCAGGCTGAACAGACACTGGTAACAAAACATCTCTGATCAAGGTCTCAAGAGGCACAGGCACACCCAAACTGGAACACATATTGGGACACTACAGGAAAAATTAGCAATTACTTTTGTTAAGTTTCACAAAATACACTTCTTAGAAACAGCTTTAAATGACAACATCATGATGACTCATCAGCAAGAAGATGCAGAGGTATAGAAATCTATGACTATTAGCTACTTCAAGGGAATTCTGCACAGTACTTTTTGGTGTGCTCTTTTAAAACTTCAGCTATTTTGTTTTCATTTCTTGACAATGGCCTAATAAAAACTACAAAATCAGTATTATAAATTCAGTGGAACCCACGGCAAATTTCCAAACCAGATTTTGATAAAGTAGGTCAACTACTGGACCTGAAGGAATTTAACATCTACTTTGGAAAATATTAAAATATATAATCAATACACAAACATTTATAATGCAGTAGTAGCGGAGTGTATCCATGTAATCTAACACCTCCTCTTCATTGCAAATGATGTATGTTGTAGCTCATTCAACACTGTACACATGTTCTACAAAAGAGAATTCTATCTAAATGAAAACTGTATACTGTTGCCCACTATCTGAGCACCTTCCATTTATTATCAATTGCACAAGTGAATCCCTGGTGGAGTTCAAGGAGAAATACAGCAACATAAGCCATGATTGCATGTTTTTGGTGTAAAATCTATCTTTTTAGGTATCAAAGACTATACAAGAAATACTAGACTAATGTAAAATATAATCTATTGGAAACTATTTGTAAATCAGCACTTACAGGTATGCAATACTCCACCATTGGATAATGTAATTTATGGCCCTTAGCTGTGCGGCCAGAAAAGAAACAGCTCTGGCAGACATCATAGTTGAAATGTTTCAGACTTCGGTATCTGTGGAGAGATTAAGTGATGTGATTAAGTCATATACTGGAGCTTCCTAGATTTAAGTGGTATCATTTGTGTCCTATTAAATCTCACAAGGTAAATTATCTTACTTTTTCCTCTCTTTTGTGTTCTTAAAAAAGTGGAGAGAAAGTTGCTCTTTGAAATGGTGATAACTCGTTTGACTTGGATGCTCTGCAACAACACTGTGAGGGGGGCACTGAGTTTGTGAAGCCATGCTTAGAAACCACCATGTATATCTTTATATATTAAACTGTGGGAGCATGGCTCATCAGTCTAGCATGGTTAAAGCATATCAGTTTCATAGCCAATGCATACCAGGGAGTGATACTGCCAGCATCATGATCAACTGCCTTTGATTGCCCTAACCTGATAGAACAGGTATACATTTTGCAGCTGGGTGAACGGGAAGTGACCTGTGTAAGATCAAGTAAGATGTGAATCCTGGAACTTCAGGACTGTAGTCAAGTGCCTACTACAGGTTGAACCTCTCTAATCTGGCACTCTCTCATCCAGAAACATCCATAATCTGGCATGAGTTTAGTTAGCCAGATGACCATGGGTGAAGCCAAGTTTCCCGTGGTCCCATCAAGTTTGTTTACAGTCACCAGTCCTGGCTCTCAGTGATCCCCGCCGCTATTTAGCTCTAATTTACCCCAACTGTCTTCTAAGAGCCCAGCAGGCAGTGGAGGAGTTGATAATGCTGCTAGACAATATTAAGCTCTCATGGTCCAGCAAATTCTCTTTTTCGGCTCTGGTCAGGTGCTGTGGGTGCAGGACTAGAGAAGTTCAACCTGTACCACTGAGGCACCTATCATGATGGCATCTCTATAATAATGTCTTTGATATAAATTGAAATAATTGGAGATACACATCTCCTAAAACTGGAAGGGACCTTGGGAGTTCATCTAGCCCAGTCCCCTGTCCTCTTGGCAGGACCAAGCACCATCCCTGATATCTATTTGCCCCAGTCCCTAAATGGCCTCCTCAAGGATTGAGCTCACAACCCTGGGTTTGGCTCAAACCACTGAGCTATCCCTCCCCGCATAAATGTGGCAGCCTAATACTGCAGGATGTATCCTCGTGTCTGTGTATCTATGACATATTGGAACAAATAACCTTGCAGAGAACGACTTCGTATATGGGGAGTCGTGGTTGGCTCGAGAACACCTGATTTGTGGCATTCCAGGCTTCCACACTGACTCCTTGCTTAAGAGGATTGTATCTGGTATCGACAAATACTAAGAGCAAATTACGATATTGTCCCCCCACCCTGACACTAGCTCAGCTGCTCTGCCCAGTAGTGTGAGGGTGAAGCTAATGGTGCACAGCATGCTCTTGCTCCTGCATACCTAGACCTAAGATTCGCGTAGCCCACAAAGGAGTGTGTACTTGCATCTCCACTGCAGGTGTACAGCCTGGCTCAGATCTAGCCCCAGGTAGAGGAAACAAATACCCCTCCCCTGGCCCTTAAATGTTGTGTGTATTTAATGGCATTTGTACAATTTTCCCTGATGTGTCTTGATTTCAGAACGCAGCAGGAGTTGCTTACAAGCAAGCCAGTTCACCCTTGCTTTGTGTGGCTTTGGTCTACAGAGGCCAAGATGTTTTGTTAGAGGAATGTATCTTTTTTTTTTTTTTTTGTATTTTTTTAATTCAAGGAAGTCTGCCAACCCCACAATTTGCCAGAAGGTAAGCTGTAGCCGCAAAGATTGCCTGATCTTTTGGCCCAGGTCCCAAGAAGCTAAAGGCAGTCCTGGAACTGGAATCTGTGCTGTTAGGATTTTAGGATAGTGACTTCTAGTAACAACAACAGATTTAACTAAAAATGACAAGTTACTTTGCTCCATGTGAGAGAAAAACAGACTCATTCTCTAACAGACTTTATGCAGAGGAAACCAGAATGACTGACAGCTGGTTGAGTGGCACCTGGGCTCTTTTGTCACCTTACAGAGATTTCAATCCTGCTTGTTTTGGCCACATTAAATGGAGAAAAACATTTAGGTGTTTTTTGTTTCATGATGCATAAGATTGTGTGTGTCTAATTTGTCGGTTCACTTTTAACATACATGAGTGAAGCTGTTAATATGATTTGTGCAGAGCCCCACATAAAGTATGGCCACTTAATTCACTCTGTACCATGCTGTTATATAATTCTTCAGCAATGTTGCGTAAATTGTATAAAAATAGTTATTTCCCTGCCTTCTTTCTGCTATAAGCTTGTCTTTCTTTTCCATTTCTGTGTTTTGCCCATAGAGTAAGTTGAATAAGATTCCTGTGTTCGGACCCTTTATTGTTATCCTTAAATGAATAGAAGGAGAGACAAAAAGAAGAGATCTTTTGCAGTTCAGATTAGCATAAAAGAGTAACCTGTCCCATGAGACCTACTCTCAGAATGGGCTGAATTGTCAAGGGCTACCCTTCATGCACAAAAAAGAAAGTGATACATAGCTGCTAAAGCTTGCTCTGCTCTTGCATGCTTTGACAGGGTACCACTATATGTGTATTTCTTAACCGGTCATAACAGACATTTCGGCTGTGTCTACACTAGCCCCAAACTTTGAAATGGCCACGCAAATGGCCATTTCGAAGTTTACTAATGAAGCGCTGAAATACATATTCAGCACTTCATTAGCATGCCAGCGGCCGTGGCACTTCGAAATTGACATGGCTCGCCGCCGCGTGGCTCGTCCCAACAGGGCTCCTTTTCGAAAGGACCCCGCCTTCTTTGAAGTCCCCTTATTCCTGTCTGCTCATGGGAATAAGGGGACTTCGCAGTAGGCAGGGTCCTTTCGAAAAGGAGCCCCATTGGGATGAGTCACGCGGCGGTGAGCCACGTCAATTTCGAAGTGCTGCGGCCGCCCGCATGCTAATGAAGCACTGAATATGTATTTCAGCGCTTCATTAGTAAACTTCGAAATGGCCATTTGCGTGGCCATTTCGAAGTTTGGGGCTAGTGTAGACACGGCCTTCAAGTGTGCTCACCCTTCTATCCAAATCATATCGCACTGGGGACTCAGTTGGAGAATGTTCACTGTTTGTCTTTTCCTTTTAAAATTTCCCAGACTTCTTTTGGACAGACACGGGAGGAGAGAGTCAGATTGTGTTTAGTGCTTCTAGAGAGAGATTGTACAGGAGATGCATGATAGCAACGTATTAATGCTATAGCCAAAAACAAAGAGAGATTGCACTCTTCTTACCTAAAGCCGACAATTGGACATTCTTTGCAGATGTTGCACTTTGCCTGATGTTTTGCTGTTTCTGCAGCTGCTACTCTGTGTAGAACTGGCAGCCATACCATAGACTGTGGCTCCAATCGCATCCAATCTATAAACTGCTTTACAGTAATTTCTGGCTTGTTGCGATTCTGCTGAAGGAAAACCAAAAGATAATGGCATTAAAAGCTGAAAACAAAATATTTTTTTAAATTATTCTATTTGATAACCAAAAATCAACTCTCGTTCCCAGCTCTAGGCACTGCACAAAAAATTAATAATATAAATAGGCGATATAAGACACAGCCTTCATTAAAGTTCAGGCAACGAGAAACAAATAGACGAGCCTATTAAAAAGAGGAAGAAAATCAAGACAAGGGAGAAGAGAAGGTAATAAATACAGAGCTACCAGTGACCACATTGTAAGATATCTTTGTATAGAATGTCAAGGGAAAGCAAGACCTGCACTGAAAGGCCTCCTGCAGAGAAGGCACACTTGCTTGTTGATGTAAGATGTGGCAACAAGCCACCCAAAAATGAGAAAGTATTTGTATGTAATTACGTGTCGTGGCAAGGCTGAAGGAAGAGTCTACAACTTTGAGGGCTTTGTCTAAAAAAAGCCAATATTGTAAGCCAAAAAATTATCTACATCGGAGGTGGCCAGTAATTTTTGGAGTGCCTTTTGTCATGCAGTACTGATTTGCATTCAGAATGTACAGGCATGTTTGCTTGACACCTGAAACAATGCAGATTGGGGCAGGCAGGATTCGGCCAAACCTTTTAATCTGGCCTGGGGCCTGCCCCCACAGCACAGAGAGGCACCACTTTTAAAGAAGCTGGATGCTCCATGCAGCTCTTGTCACTGTAGGGAGAGAGGGAAACATCAAACATCAATGCTAAGCAGTGCTGCATGACAACAAGGGACTCCAGGATTCTTAACCTATTTGCTGCCCAAATAGATCCCTCACAGTAAGTGGAAACACCAAGAAAGAAAGTATTGTAATAATGAATTCTATCCATTCGTAAAACATTTGTTTTCACAGCGTTCAGGACAAGACAGCTCTGACACATCCATGTGAAAATATTGTCCAAACATGCCTTTACAGCAGAGGCTGAACTGGCAAAGTCCATCCAATAAAAGAAATGGAACTTTGTTCTTAGTAACAAATGATGTCCTAGAGTGTACATTCAAAGGAGAGATTCTGTATATGCTGAATATCAGGAGAGATTAAATTGATCCTTGAGAGACAGCACATCAAATACCTTGGTGGTGACACACAAAGTCCATCACCAAAATCTGAATTCTCTCTTCTAGATAGGACTTGAAATATTTAAGACCAGTGACAGAAGGCTTAGGATAGGTCCACATGGCCAACTGCCCTTGATCTTAAATTGAGCAAATTATTCATGAACCTAATTCATAGATTCCAAAACCAGAAGGGACCACTGGTATCATCTAGTTTAATGTAGGCCATAAAACTTCCCCAAAATGACTCATAATAAACATGGTCTTCACTCCAAAGGAAGAAAACAGCTCAGATTGAAATCTATCATTTTTCACTTATAAAATCAGTTTGCACCACCCAATGTTTCCAAGTTCCGAACTAGTAACAATGGAATAAAGTATAAAGACTGGGCAAAAATCCTAGAAGCTGCAATAAGGAAAGGCAGAAGAAGAAATGTTGCCTCTATTCCACAGAAGTCTTCTCATATTCTCTTTTGTGGGATTTACTAAAATCACACTACTATTACGTCTGACATCCCACGCAGTGAGACTTATATACAATATACTGTCTTCTCAAATTGATTCCTAACATTGTTCAAAGGCAGTCACATTTACAAAAATAATACATGCGGCCAACCCAATTATCGCTACCAGATGATTAGAGCCTTGGGCATCCTTTTCAAATTCAAAATTTGGTTGTGTTCCATTAGAATGTCTTATCTTTCCTCCTATCTTCCCTAAAAAGACAGACAGCCCCAGCAACAGCTTTCACATAGCTGAACTGCAAGACAAGGAAATCCTGTACTATGATCTATCTGCTGCATAAAGACTCCCAGACATATTCAGGACTGTGGCAAATATTGTGAAATTACCAGTTCCTTTGTCAAAAAACTAACACTAAATAATTTCTTGATGATGGGTAGTGCCAAAAATGACCACTCCCTTAACTGCTATGATCCAGTCTTGTTTCAGCCGAGGAAAGCATGTTGTTCTCACAATACAAGTCTGCACAGCAAGTGATATGTAGGATAAGTAACTTCTACGATAAGATTTAACAGGGATTAAAGGGTACTGTGACTGCCATAAAACCAAAGTTTTTATGATACTTTCAGATGTACACTGTGGATCTTTTCTTGATTTGATAATTCATTGGAATTTCCTTTTATACAAAACTAACACCTTTTCCAGCCCTGCTTGAAGGAAGACCTTGCCCTGCTGTTGCTTCAGTATCTCCCGGGTAAGAAGCCTGCTCAGTAGGATGAAGAAGGGGAAAGCCAAATGGGGCTTCCCTTTTAGGTATCCCTTCGGGGTAGAGTGAGGGCAAGGGGTAGATGCTTTGGTGCTTGTGTGGTAAATTGTAACTTTTGTGTGTGTTTGTGGATGCTGGTGAGAGCAGCATGCTTGTTTGTGTGGCAGCCTATTCTGTCCCTGGTGAGAGCAGGGAAGGCAGGGGAAGGTTCTTAATGGGAGGAAGTTCCCACCCATACTGAAGGTCGAGGAAGGGTTGTGTTTATTCTTTTGTTTTGTGTTTAGGCACAGATGGGTTGGCTAAAGGGAAGGGTTTAGAATCACAGACAAGACATTTGATAAGTAAGCTGGAGAAGTGCAGGCTCAGCAGAACTACCATGAAGTGCAGATATAATTCGTTAAACGACTACAAACAAAGAGTCATATATAATGAAGAGAATGCCAGATCTGAAAGAGTGGGAGGTCTCAAGTGGGATTCCTCAGATAGCTGTTCTGAGTTTGGTGTTAACATCTTTATTAACAACCTGAATGTAGGAAGACAGCATATTGAGCAATTTTGTGAAAGACAGAAAGCTGGGGGAAGGGTTGCCAACCCCTCAGAATATAGAACTGATATCCACAGGGACCTTATAAATTGGCAAATTGAGCTATAAAAAACAAAAGGAAATTCAGGAAACACAAATGGAATGTATCAGAGAGGTAGCCACGTTAGCCTGTAGCTTCGAGAACAAGAAGTCCTGTGGCACCTTATAGACTAACAGAGCTGACAAGGTCTACTCAGCACAGTGGAAATGGCCCATTATCAAAGACCTTGTCAGCTCTGGCCCTCCCTCTTACTGGGACCCCACTCTTTAAATGACCCTCTGAAACCAGCCCCCCCACTCATGCATCTGATGAAGTGGGTCTGACAATGAAAGCGTATGCTCCAAAATTTCTGTTAGTCTTTAAGGTGCCACAAGACTTCTTGTTGTTCACAAATGGAATGTGTTACATTTAGGAATGAAAAACCAAATGCAGGAGTATAGAATGGGGGAATAACTGTCTTGATGAAAGCACTGCTGAAAAGAATCTGCAGCTGTAGTGGATCACAACAATGTGATGTTATTGCAAAAAAAGAAACACAGTGTTGGCCTACTTTAAAAGGGACACAGTATGTAAGTCACAGGAGGTGACAGTACTGTATCACTCTACTTGGCGTTGATTAAATTGCAGGTGGAGTACTGTTGTCCAATTTTGGTCACTGCTGCGTCAAAATGATGTAGAGAAACTGGAAAGGATTCAGAGGCAAGCAAAGAAGATGATCAAAGGAGTAGAACATAAGCCAAATGAGCAAAGGCTGAAATAATTGGGTATGTTTGCTTTGGAAAAGAGCAGATTCAGTGGGGCTATGATTGCAGTCCTCTAATAACCAAAAGGTTGTCATACAAAAGATGGAGAAAAATTGTGCTCTCTTGCCACAGATGGCAGGACAAGAGGCAATAGATTCAAACTAATGTATAGCAGACTTATAGTTAGCTTCTTAACTGTGAGAGCAATAGGACAACGGAACAAACTGCCTAAGGAGGTTGTGGAAGCTCCCTTCACTAGAGGTTTTCAAAAAGAGGTTACACCACATCCTGCATCTTGGCTGAGGGTTAGACTATGTGACCACCCCAGTCCCTTCTAACTTTGCTGTTCTATGATTATGATTAGTGTGAAAGACAGAGGAAAGTCATTATTACCACGTGAAAATTTTGGCCTATAGATGAACTACTTTAGAGTAAATAAAAATGTTTTAAATATTTTTCACATATTTAATATTTATTTATTAATGCAGCTCTACTTCTTGAATTTTTTGAGTTTCATAGTGGCCCAGTCCATACCTTGAAACAATTTACACATTTTGACTTTTGATCTTCCTTTTGTTGGTCTTCCATGAAAAAGCTGCATTTAATACACATTCTAACTGCACGTTTGGATGACGTACTTTACACCTTTTATTATTTTTACACTTTCATATGAAGAGACTGTCTGCTAATGCCACAGTTGATTTTGGCCTAAATGAAATTTCTGAAAATATAAAAAAAGGAACAAAACAATAAAGATACTACTGACACATTCTAAACAAAGAGAAGTTGTTGATCTTACCTGCTGGAAGCAACTACGGACACTGGGTTCAATATTACTACCACCAAAAGCTGCTACTTCTCCAAGCTGCCGGGGAATCTGGATGGCATCATGAAGCAACAGGCCAAGCTGCCTCTGGTCACACATTTCTGTAGGTCCGGCCACTTCCTTAAAGAGATCTGCAATTATAGGCAATCAATGGCTCATAAGTCATTTTAGTCTCAACTGCTTTTTTTTTTTTCAATTCCCTAATTTATTTATCTGCACTTCGGCTCTATGGGTTTTACAGTATTGCCCATTATAAATGTAATAAATGGGTCTGATTATCCCATGGCTTACAACAGTGTTATTGTAGTGTCACTCCATTATTTGCAGTAGTGTTTGTTTCTGATTTACAGTGGTGTAACAGAACCAGGCCAAGTAAGAGTAATTTCCTGCTGCTTATCTTAATACCTTTTAAAACAAGAAATGGAAAAGGCACTACCATATTACAACTTCCGACAACCAACAAAAATGCGGGAAATACCGCAAGACAAAATAACATAGGATTAAAATAAGACATTTGATTTAACAAAACATTTTCTATGTTACCACAGGAATAATTTCATATATTAGACAAACTTATACTAAAACTTGAGCTACCAGCAGATTGGTATGGGGCAGAATAAAAATTGCATCTGAACTGAAAGATGTCACAGTTGGCACAAAGTTGAAAGATTTGAGAACCAGCTCTCTTACCAATGATCTATCTTCAGCTACTTATGCTATGTCTCTATATTTGCTACTACACCCCTGGATAACTGTATCCTTCCACGCACTCTCTCTTCACTGATCCCTCTTTTCTTGTGCACATGTCAACCCAAGGGGGCATAACTAGGATAGGGATAAAATTTAGACAGGAAAAATTGAGTCTGAAAAAGGGAAGCAAAATAGTTCCTGACAGTGAGACCTATGGAACATATGAATACTTTTTCAAGGGAAATGTTGGAAGGTATTTGAATAACTTCAGAGCTTTGTAAAATAGTTTGTAGGCAACAACTTTGCACTGATTACTGAACATGGATTAGATGCAAATCAAACAGGTCTCTTCCATTTCTCGTTTGTGTAAAATCCAACCACACAGAAGATTCTATCTAAATGATCAGCAACGAGATAGTTAATAGGGTGGACATTTGAACTATTATTAAATTTTATTCTCAGAGACAAAGCTATGTTGGTCTGTAGCTTCACAAGCAACAAGCAGCCCCATAGCACGTAACAAATTTATTTGATCATGAGCTTTCAGACAAGGAAGTGGGTTTTACTCATGAAAGCTCATGATGTAATAAATTTGTTAAGTCTCTAAGGTGCTTCAGGACTGCTTGTTAATTATTAAACTTTAGCTATGCAA
The DNA here is from genome assembly GCF_033958435.1 of Carettochelys insculpta. NCBI lineage: Eukaryota > Metazoa > Chordata > Testudines > Carettochelyidae > Carettochelys > Carettochelys insculpta. The sequence goes on from NC_134139.1 coordinate 98,810,892, forward strand.
TTAATGGAGCAGTGCAAAAATCTCAGCTATTTTTCTAGGGTGCTGAACAAAGTTGCAGGAAAACAATTGTGCAGCAATTCATGTTCACTTAAAAAGATTTTTTCATATTTAAGAAACTGAAGGTGAAATCACGGGCCTTCTGAAGTTGATAGAGGCTTTGCCATTGAACTCAGCAGAGTCAGAATTTCACCCCAAGAATTTAATGTTTGTAAAATAAGGAATCTTTAATAAAGCAGAAACTGATGCATTCAGAAGAGTAGTACTGGAATGATGTTCTAGCTTATTTTGGTATTCATGTCCAATCTAAATTCATAGCACAACCCAGTAATAGATCCACCTACTGAATATACTTATAGATCCACCTGACTAGTTAGTTAGTTCTTCCTGTATGCTGATTTTTTCAGTACAATCGCTATTGTGGCATTTTGAATGCCAACCTCTAAAGTTGTGACACTTACCGTTGTTTTCCCTGGTGCTGCTAGATTCAATTCATGATCTCTCTTGTTTTGTACTTCCACATTTAGGTACTACATTAATCTGTCTCTAGGTCTTAAATATTGAGAACCTCTCTTAGAATCCTGTCTAGTAGGTTTATCTCCTGTATAAACCTAGTAAGACCTGGAGATACATGTTTTTTTCTTTCCTGTTCTGTTTCTTAAATCTCTTCTGTTGCCAAATGAGGTTTTCCATACCTTTTAATTCAAAAACAATTCATTTGTACAGTTTTTCAAATATTGTACCTCTCTTATATTTAAGATATATTATGGTTAAAAATCCCTTCTGAATATATTTCAAATGGAAAGACAGACAAACTATTTGCAAATGTAAATTTTTTTTTTTTTAAATTGGGCATATATGTTTTTTGGCAGTTGGGGGCTGATACAAAAATTTAACAAAAGGGACATCTGGATTATCAATTGCATTTTGTAAATTTTTCTGCATTTACTGCTGGCTTTAGCTTCTTCCTCTTAGGTTTTGAAAGTCCTGGTCAGTTTTCTGGGGAACAGCAGTTGGGATTTTTTTTTGTAGCTGCTATGAGACTAGATTTGCAGAGCTATTAGGAGGACAGCTACCACAGGCCCCCACTCCAGTGCTTCTGCTGGTCTCTGTGCCCACTGGAATCTGGTGCAAAGATGGGGCACCCAGGGCTGAACAGCCACCATGACCGGGAAAAAGATGGAAAAACATCTTCACAAAAAGTATGAGATGAATTAAGATGGCAGAGGGCAAAGAGAAAGATTATTACTTGAGATTCATTTGAAACAGAAGGCATAATTCACAACCCCCACCCCCACCCCCACCCTCCTTCTGTGAGTAACCTAGGAAGACTGACTGTGCTGGAGCCAAAGCAGAGAGAGGGCAGAGGCTGTTCCCCGCACTGGGGCCCCGCACCAGCAGCTTCACTGTGTTCACTGCGTTTTGCAGAGGAAAGGAGTCTTCTGAATCAAGAATACAATGAATACATCGAAGCTCTAGCACATTCTGCTAGCCTAAAAACATTAACCCTGGCAGGTGAAAATGCTGGGCTGTGGCAAGGGATAACATGTTGATGGCAGCTCTGATGGGGAACACATTATCAGGGTGTTTTGCCATAGTAGACGAACCCATTAACCACCTTCGGAGATCCCACAACTCAAAGATTTTAAGAGATTGTATGCAGGCTGAAACAATTAAGTAGGTTTAATTTAAAAAAATAGGCAGGAAAGGTGAGATGGGGGAATTCAGACCGTAGATACAATGGTAGTAGGTGACCCTAATAGCATAATACCAAAATTCCGAAGAATGCACACCTACTCATCTAATGAATATGACTGCATGTAACCTTGTTTTATTAGAAAAAGAGTTTTGTGAAGAACTATGACCACAGGTTGGTAACTACAGCAGACACTAGGCAGCACAAGAATGTTTGTTCAACAGTTTGTCATTCGCAGTAAAATTTTCACAAGCGTGTTGTTTCTGTCTTTTTTGGCAAAGACTGCTGAGTCATCAAATAAAATATTGAGCATTGTCAAGTCTGTGCACCTGCAAAGAGCCCAGTAAAAGAGACACTGTAATTACAATGAAATGGCCTCTGTTAGAAGTGTAAGCAGAGGAAAAAAACGTGTTGACGACTAATTGAATTTTCAGCATAATTTGTTTATCCTGATTGTGTTAGAAATGGGGTGCACCACCCCATCCCTTAAAAAATCTTGCAGTATTAGCAGTTATAATCACTATAAAGGATGAGAAGACATTGGTTGATATTCGTACAGCTGAAACGGAAAACCAGTTTTCCCAGATCTTGTACACTTCCTGAAAACTGAGTTACTCAACCAAAAGTAAAGCTCTTTCAATAGACAGTCTCCCTTGTGGCATCCCAAATTCTATCATTCTTGAGAAATGGAAGGCATCAGCCCCAAAGCCAAGGTAACAGTAAAATTTAGATGTTTTCTGGCAGTCTCTGCAGGTTTTAAATGTTATTCAAACTTAGCCTCGTACACTGGGGATGAGATCTAAATTCAGTACAGTGTTCAATAAATAATTTTACAACATATTAGTTATTCACATCAATTTATCTTTGTTTGCTGCTCAGGAATTGTCAGCAAACAGAATGGCTTTTCTTGATCTTGAATGCATTTGAATTTTGCCAGTTGTTTTCAATTAGGAATGGAATGAAGTTTTCTTCTGTGATTACCTGGTAACCATTCTTCAAGTTATGTTTTTTAGTTGTGACTGGTCAGATACGGCTTTTGACATTGCTTCTGTTTCTTGTTTGGATGAGTGTTAAAAGAACTTAGCCATGAATAGTCGTATGTGGATTTAAGCTTCAGTTTCCATGAATACTTTCCATGAAATATGCTTTCAAAGAACATCTGAGCCAGTAGAACAAAGTAACTCACAAGTGGCCTATTCTTGTCTGCAGTATAAATTATGATATATATATATAGATGACAGTAATAATAGTAATTAATTATGGGCATTTTGTTTATTCTTTCTAGTATTTCAAAATTAGCTTGGGTTATACAGTTATTAAAGCAACTAATGAGTATTTTAACACATTTGTTAATTTTTTTGTTTGCTGTATACCTGTAGTTTCCACCTCATGAAAGTAGTTAGGCATATTTTTTATTCTATCTGCGGTCGAAAAATCTCACAGGAAAGTTAAGCATGAGCATTTTCCTGGATAGGGATTCTTGTTTGAATTGGGGCTTTACTTGTGTGCTCTTTTTTCTTAACACGACTAGGAGCTCTATTTGATAACACTTTTTTTTTTTAAACCCAGTGACTACACAAATTGCATTCTTATGAAGAACACTGGCTGGAGGGCGGGGGAGAGCAGTTGAATTTTATCAGGAATTGCGACCCCAAAGTGTATTCAGAATGCATCTGTGTCAAAGAGCTTCTACCTGAACAGGACATAAACTTGGCTGTATGTGGTTGCTAAACAGATGATAAATTAATAGTGTAATTGGAAGAGTAGCCCACAGGGAAATTGCCCTTCATCTCCTATGAAACCAGATTCCAAAAAGCAGAACAACCGAGGAAGATGCTACCGATAATCTGTGGGGATCATTGCTTTGTGATCATCTGACCATCCAGGTATAAGACATATAGGATTGATATGTCTTCTTCAGATTGATTTTGTAAGGGATGAGATGCAAGAGGTAGATCACTGTCAAGCTGGTTAAAGAAAAATTCTAAAGAACCCAAACAAAAGAAGGATATGTTCCAAAGTTTCTCGGAGATGACGCATGCTTGTTTATAGCACATGAGGACTATAACTTGCTCAAGGTTGCATTGCAAGTCAGTGGCATAGTGGTATTAGAACCCAGAAATACTAACTTCAAACCCTGAAGGATGGCACTAACATTAGATAACACTCGCACTCCTCTAAAGAAAAGTCTTGTGTTGTGACAAGCTCTGAAGGTTCATCAGGAGATGGGCTCTAAAGGTGGAAATTATGAACATCAAAGCTTGGCACATTGAAAGAGAACTGTACATAGAAATTAAAATAGAAAATTTGTTTATGTTAAGTGACAGGATAACTGTTTAAGTCCTAAAAAACAGGTCAGGAAGCTATTTAGACATCTAAGTCTCTTTCATATATGATGAGTTTCAGAACTGAACTTGTGATTGTTTTAAGTACACAAATCTTCTGACACAATCAGTTAATCTTTGGTGCCTCACAGTATCAAAAATCCTAATTTTAGTTTGCTCCTGAAGAGTGCTGTAAACTTTTAAGTCAATTATGCAAATTTACACTGGTCGCCAATTGCTTTTATTTTATTATTATAAATAATTGCTAAAGTTATCATTAGCCTAGCAAATTTACTACTCAAGTAAAGTTTGTAATTTAGTGTCTATAAGAATATTTAATTGACAAGGTCTATTTTACATTGCTGAAGGCAATTTTGTGTTTCAAAAAAATAAATAAATAAATAAAATAACCTGACCTATACGAAGTTTTTCTAATCTTTTGGTTGGCTCTTACCATTTTGTCAAGGGAACCTAATTCCCAGAGCCTACAATCAGCTTTTCATTTTTCCCAAATCCCATTCTCCTGCCTCATTTTGAATTTTGATTAATTATCTAGGGTCTCAACCATCCACCCTCATTCGTGAAAATAAAGACCAATTCATATGAACCACACGATGCTAGGGAATAGAAAAAAAATCCAGAACATGTTGAGGAGAGACTACAGTTGTACAAAAAAACAGATGTTTTAATTCACAGAACACAAATTTTGCTAATTTAGCCATGGTAATCGACAATTTCATGGAAATGTGCTTTAAAAAGCCAGTAATATATTCCCAGAGAGCTCTACAGTATTCTGTTAAAGATATAACAAATATTCTCTCTGAATACTGTTACTTCTGCTTTTGTGAAGTGTGTCACACTGCTGCTCCCATGACAAATAATTTTCAGTTTCATAAATCCATAGTGTAATATTAGACATCCCCTAGGATTGCATTAGTCCTTTGTTCTGAATTATTCATAAGGTACTGAATAACAGATCATCACTCTTATGAGTCTGTAACTATTTTTGCAAAATGTGGCTATTTTACTAAATGTTTTCAAAATTTTCCACATCCTCAAAAATTTTGAAATATCTAAATCAATATAATGTCATGCTTTGTTGTATTACACTAGGGTAAGGTACTGGCAGAAAGTTCAGATGATTAAGCACTATCTGCAAAGTGGCAGTCATTCTTCCTCATAAACAGCCACATTTAATGCAGCTGATGTATGGCGGTCTATTTCCTCATAGCAGTTTATCAAACATATGCACCTGTTCCTATTGTCTCTAACTTGTTTGATTTTCCCTCAAACTGAACATATAAATGTTCCATTATTGTTAAACAAGCAAAAAAACCTTTCTAAAAAATGCAAAACAGGACATTTTTCTGGCTTCTCCACAGAAGCCACACATAACCACTTAATCCCTCCTTACCATTTGTTGTAACTGCGTAATTTATCAATTATTGGCATAAAATGTACTTGTCCACACTTTACCACTATGACTGATGACAGTGAAAAAGCTAATGGTAATCTACTCATAAAAATACTCCTAGTCCTGGGCAAAAGAATTATGATTTTTTGTTTAAAAGCATGGCTGTGTCTTTTACTATTGAAAGCACAGATTCTCATATATGATGGATTTTTTGGAGCATAAGCTCTCACGGGCAAAGACCTACTTTGTCAGATGCATGTGATATGCATCTGACAAAGCGGGTCTTTTCCCACAAAAGCTTATGCTCCAAAAATCTGTTAGTCTATAATGTGCCACAGGACTTCTCGATGTTTTTGGGGTTACAGACTAACATGGCTACCCCTCTGATATTTGATGGAGTAAGTGCTTACTTACATCTATACTTTTCTTCTAGAAGCCCCTTGGAAAGAGACATCAATCCAATCTTCAGGGACTGCACTCTGATTTTTCCAGTCCGACCCCTGAAATAAAATACAATTAGTATTGTGGTACAGAGTCACTCCAAACTCTAAACTCCTGGCAAGATATAAAAGCTATACCTAAACCCTTCAAACAAGTTAATTCAGGTCTTTGGCACTAATAATTGTATTACAAGAATTCTCCTTCACAAAAACTCCTCAATGTGGGTATGTCATCTCAAAATTCCACATTACCCCCAAAATGATTAAATTGAGCACCGTTAAATCATAGCTTAATTTGACAAATGTGATTTACACAACAAAAAGTAAACAGCTGGGAAACATGCTACACAGTAAGAGATGAGGACTGTAAAATGAAGTTGAGCTCTTATACCGTACAGACATTAATGTTTTTTACCCACTGTGCTTCATCTCTCTTTTTACAACATTTTGGTGTATAGATGCATCAGTACACAACAGCTGAAAATAAATATGCTAATAAGAGAATTTGGTGCTGTTCTCAATACGACTTCAGACTCATGCTGTGTGACATTTAAAAAAAAAAAAGCACACTGGGCTCCAAATGATACAGTTTTACACTCATAAGCAAAATGCAGTTCGTAATTGGTACTAATGTGATATAAATCAGAAAACTGGGAGGAAAGCACCATCATCTAAGAAAGTGCAAAAGCTTGTTTCAAAAACTGCACTAATTAACAACTTGCTGATTTTTGCCTTAACTAATGACCCTTCCAAGACTTGGAAAAAAAAGCCACACACATTGTCTTCATTAGAGCTGTTCTTAAAGCAACACTCTCTCTTTATCTCTCTCACACACACTGTGAAAACTGAAAGTATTTTCTTCAGATAATTTCCCCAAAGTTTTTCAAAATGGTCAAGTTGTCACAACCTATCCCCTCTTGAGTTACTGTTCTGATTTGGATCTATTGTCACTTTCTTATTAAAAAATACTTTGTCCCAAAATTCTGGACTACTGTAATTCTAAACTCCCATTCCACGCTGCTAGTCCAATTTCAGAATTCCTCACTCAGCCCAGACTCTTTGTCCTCGTCCCCACTGCTAAACAATGCCAGTTCTTCCCTCTGTATCCCATCTCTTTATCAGATCTACTTCCCTCTCCCACCAACTGCTTCCCTCCTGCCCTACTGGTTCTCTATCCCAGCCTCTTTAACCAGCCATAGGGCTTCTCATCCAGTCTTAGTCTTGTCATCTTCTGGCTCTGATTCCCACACAGTGCATTTGCCACCCCAAGTCCCAGTGTCTATGACCATTCAGATCTAATCATCTTTCCTGCTGTAAATCTTAATTTCTGCCCATCCCAATCTCCAAAAGAAGTTTCTCCCTCTCTCTTGCTGGCCTTCCGTCCTAGTTCTCATGCCCTGGCTCCTTGTGTTCATCTATTCCACCCAAGCATGTTTATTGCCTTAACCTACTTCCAAAGACCCCTCACTGGCAAGATGGTGGAGGAAGCTGCCTGATTTGAACGCAGAGGAAGAAAACCTCTCTTCCCCTTCTGCATTTGACTGAAGCAACTTTCTCCTCTGTGCTGCCCAGACCTGGACCCAACACAGCAAACACAAGCCCAGAGCTGCAACTGCAGAGTAAGTCCTGCTCAGCCTAAAATGAAGGATACGAAGTATCCAGAGCATCTTTGGGGAATTTATCTACTAAAACATAAAAAAAAAAAAAAAAAAAAAAATTGTGCACTGAGCATGTGCGAAATACAATTTTACAAAGGCCTGTAAATTCATCATATTAGGGTGTATTTTTACAGGTATAAGAAAGCAAACATCCCTTAACACCAATGTCACTCCTCCCTGACCTTCATGTCCTTTCTCCAAAACATGGACATGCTGGAGCTCTTCAAAGAAAAAGCTCACCAGAATATTTCAGCCCAGGCAAAACAAGGTATGTTTCCTTTGCTTCATTCTGAGAAACAGTTGGTCCATTTTTGTTGGATTTTTTTTTAAACTCACCCTGAGACATACATGGAACACAGAAAATTTTAGCCAAAATTAGTTAAAGTTTTGGCAATTATAAAAAGCTGAAAACAGGGTTCTATAACAGGAAGTGGGTAATCTCAAAGTGCAATGCAACTAGCCTGACCTATAATTTGAACCCTACATACCAGAGCCTAATCTCACTATATTGCTCTAAAGGCATCTTCTGCGACACAACAGAGATGCATCAGCATAAAGTTTAAATGGACAAGACACAATGTAATTTACTGTGCACCAATCACAGCAGCAACGCACAGTTATGACATTATATCACTGTGGGATCCTAATGGAGAAGAGTCCATAAAGCCTCTATATCAGGGTCAGCAAGCCCTGCCTCATGTGCCAACAGGGACATGTAAGCCAATTTTCATCAGCATGTGAGGCAGGAGCTTAGCCCTGTCCCTCTTCCCCATGCAGCCCGGAGCTTGCTCAAAGCCCAGGCCACCTGTGGATTAACAAATGACCAGCTAACGCTACCAACCACCACCTAAATGGTATAGTTCTACATCTTCATTTATGTATTAATGAAGCTGTTGGAAGTAGGACAGTGAGTTTAAAAAGTTTCTCTAGCACTAGGTGAAGAGCTTTGAATCTCACAGAAAAGCTAGGGTATACAACAATGCCTATCACATGCATCCTACTTAATTTGATATGCAAACATGAACAAGCAACCAGTCTTTTGGATGACATTTTTGCTCCAGAATATCTTATAGCGCGAGGGTCAGCAACTTTTCCGAGCCAGAGTATCACCTTTATGGTTCACTCTTCCTAGGACGAACCATGGCTTTGCTATTGCTGTAAAATTGACTGATCTATTCACAGATGTTGCATTTACTGTAATTTCCTATCTTGTCCCATTCGCTGCCATCTGACCTAATTTCAAGTAACAAATGGGACAAGACAGGAAATTACAGCAAGTGCAACACCTATGAATAGATCACTGTCAATTTTACAACAATAACAAAGCCATGGTTCTTCCTAGAATGAGTGAACCGTAAAGGAAAGATAATGAGATGGCTCTAAGCAGAAGAGACTTGAATCTTACAGAAAAACTAGGGTATAAAACATTGCCTTGATATGCAAAAACACAAGAAAAAAGGCACACACAGCTTTTTAATACAGAAAGGACCCTTCACTTTAGGGTTACACAAATTTGGAAAGGTTGAATTTCCATCCGAAATACTACCTGATCAAGTAGCTATAAAACCAGCAGAAATTCCATACACGTTTCCTTATGGACACTATGTGGTTTGTTTAGGGTTCTAAGAATTACCAGTACTTATAAAGGAGAATAACAGATCATTGACCCCTATAAGCAAAGATACTGTACACAAGTTATTGTGTATCCCTTTACACATGTGAAGCACCTGCAATCACATAATCTATAAGGTTGTCAGCCCACTTTCCTATAAGTGATGTATGTTTCCTAAGATTGGACAATACACGATAACCCTAAAATAAAATAATATAGTTATTTATTTACATGTGCTTTCACATTAAACGTATGCAGATGACCAAGTGTAACAACCTATCCGTGAGATCTACTAAAAAAAAAAAAAAATTTGATTCCATGCACACACTTATCTCTCCTCGAAAAGACATTTAAAAGACTATTTCTCATAAAGTTCACATTGTGCCTACAAGTTATATTTTCAATACTGTATTTTTAAAGGTGTTCTGGAATGGACAAAATTCTCTTGAGGGATCATGTTTAAGTCTGAAATGTATTTGCAGTGCAGACACTAATTAACAAAACAATCTTTGGATCCTTGAGAATGTAACAGTTTCGAGGGGTAGGTTTCACCTCTGCTCCTTTTTTCTATCTAGCTTGAAGAATGAGTAATTCTCAACGCGTCAGAAAATACCAAACACAATAGACGGTTGCTGTCAGCTGTGTCTAAAAATAAATTGCTTCTTTCTAATGACCACATACATCAGCAGGCAAGTTTGATTACAAACTGAGAAGTTGTTCAATCTGCAAACCACTAATTAAATCTCAGGTTAATAGCAGGCGACAAACAGATGCTTTGGTAGGAAGTTTAATGATTTGGAACGCTGTACATATATATATGTAACACTGATGCAATAAACAAAGGAAATGCCAGGAGACAAATTAGTTCCTTTCTAAAGAACATTTCAAAAATGGCAATTAAATATGATTTTCCCATCTTTAATATCCTTGGGAGCGAAGCGGAAAGGAGAGAGAGAAAATATATACTCTTTAACTTTGTGAATAAAGCATCTAATATTTTCTTATTTTGTACCACAGGACTGAGGCCTGAATTTTGAAGAGCTTCACTCAGAAAAACTCATAGTGCACCTGGGCTGCTAACAATTACATTATTAATCTTAAACCACAGCTTTCAGACCTTTCTGTGGTTCCCCTTCCCCTAAGAACTTCACAGGATAAATACATGGTAGGTAAAGTCTATCCCTAATTTATAATTGCCAGTAGTTGGTCAATCAAAGTATAAATCAACCTAAGAGGAGAGAGGGAGGAATGCTGTTCACCTCTCCTCAGTAGGTTGGAAGAGGATACTTGGTACTGGTGAAGATGGGAATCCCACATCTGTCAGAAGCCCCATCTGATGGGTGGCCAATCCTTATGGGCCTGCCCCAAAAAATCTTAAGTATTTGGGTGACAAGAGACTATGAAGGGCATATGAAATCTCCCCAGGTACACCTCTTCTTGCAGGGGGAGGGTGGTCGTTCATGAGGCAGGAGACGTCTAACCATCTATATAGAAACTGATGAATAATGTTTTAATGAAAACTATAGTATTGATGTGATTCCGGGATTGTTCTGCTGTATGAAGTTTACATCAACAAGATGTAACAGCAGATGAACAAGTAACCCACAGTATGTCAGCCATGCAGTGACATGTATCATATCAGATATCACATATCCCGCCCCAAAACACAGCTACAGGACAATCAAAGCAGTCATTTGCATGGAAAGGCACTGCCTGGCAATTCAGTGAAATTTGGACATGCTGTAGGTAACTCGGTTTTCCGGCCAGTTTATCTGCAGGAAGAAAGACTGAAGAAGTGAAAACTCTGCAGCAACCAAAAAAAAAAAAAAAAATATTTGAAAGAATGAGGAAACAAAGGCTGTGGCCACACATGGCCAAAACTGCTGCTAATGGCCAAATCAAAGAATACTAATGAAGCGCTGAATTGAATATTCAGTGCCTCATTAGCATTCGCATGCTGCCAGCCACAGCACTTTGAAAGCACTGCTCTCAAATACGCACGGCTACACGGGGGTCCTTTTCTAAAGGACTCCACACATTTCAAAATCCCCTTTTTCCTCTCAGCTGATAGGAATAAGGCAATTTGAAATGTGCGGGGTCCTTTCGAAAAGGACCCTCATGTAGCTGTGGCCGTCAGCATGCGAATGCTAATGAGACGCTGAATATTCAATTCAGTGCCTCATTAGTATTCTTTGATTTAGCCATTAGTATGGCCATTTTGAAGTTTTTACTAAGTGTAGACGTAGCCTAAGACACATTTGCCAATGTGCTTTCAGAGTGATGGGGTCAGTGGATGAGGGTTTTTGTGGGTAGATGTTGTTATTTTTGCATGGATCCTTGTCTTATCTGTGAATGAAAAGTGAGAGAGAGAGAGAGAGAACACAATACACTTTGCAAAAGGCTCCGGTTTCATTGCTAAAATTGGCATAAACTCACTCCCAAATTTTGTGCATCTGTGAACATTTAAAATGACAATTGAAAGTATGGTTAAAAGTAGACATCACTATTTTCCCTCAAAATTACATATACATAAAAAAAGAGAATCTCATCCTTGTAAGAACTACACACACATAACCAGTTATAACATTCTTAAATAAGAACCTGGAGGAGATGTTCCCTGTCGTAGCCCTAGAATTGTGGAATCAGACACTGGGTAACCTGCTCGAACGTTTCTGAAACACAAGGTGAGTGAGGTAATATCTTTTATTTGACAAACTTCCAAGGCACAAGTTTTTGGAGCTACACAGAATTCTTCAGGTTGGTGAAGGAAGCAGAGTGTCTGAGCTAACTGCAAGTTGGGACAAGATTGTTAAGGAGAAAGGGTAACATATGGTAAGAAGTCACTTGAAATGAAACAGGCAATAGGGGTTTAGATTGCTACGTTAAGGGTCTGAAGTTGGTAGATAAGGACTGACGCATGTTACATATTGTTGAAATGAACCTACTGATTATGGCCACAGGTTTTAATGTCTAGTAGATTTATGAAGGTGTTGTGCAAATGTTTCCTTGAGGACATGTATTGAAAGACCAGAAACAGAGCAATAACTTTGTGGAAAGTGTTCACTCACTTTGTTTCTGACTTCCATCATTTTCCTGTGACTGTTCATTCATAAATATAGTGATAGTCTTGCTTCACCCACATACGTGTTATTAGGGCATTTGATGCAATGAATGAGGAACACCATGTTTTGCATAAGCACATGTAAAATACAAGAATATTGAAAGGTGTGTTGTGTGAGTACTGTTCACTGTAGCTCTAGAAAGAGAACTACACGTTTTGCTGCTTTTCTTCTGACAGGGTCTTGTGCCACTCTGAGATGGTGTGTCCTGGTTTATGAAGACTTTATGTCTGACAATGAGATTGGCAAGGTTTGTGGGGAGGGGAGCTAGGTTGCCTCACAGCCAGAATAGGGGCTTTCCTGAAAGAAATCTTTCAGGATGTTCTCTGTCTCCATGAAATATGTGTTGTAATTATTTGATGAGGGCCACATAGGTTCCAGTGTGAGATGGCAGGTGACAATCATGGGAAGGGCAGCCAGTGGTTTTTTTTTTTAACTACAGTGGAAAAAAGGTTCTCCCGGGGGTCTTTGGGTGGCCTTTTCTTCAGTGTAGGAGGGGTGAGAGCTGCCTTTGGCCTCATTGCTGTAGTTATCACAATTAAGGATTATGTGGAGATTTGACTACTATATTGGCTGGGTTCAGGGACTATGTAGCTATCCCCTCAATGGTACAGAGACTGTGATGATGTAGCATCTGTTGACAATTTCAGAGTCATTTTTTTTTCCCTGAGACATTTGATGTTATGATCCGGTGTGTGGTTTTGGTATTTGGGATACAGACAATCAGATTCTTATTTTTGTCAGGGGGACGTGCTGAATGTAGCTGGTGTAACCTTTGTTGTGGAAATTCCTTAAGGAGGAAGCAGCAGCAGCAGAATCCTCCTCCTCATTACTGTATTATCTTGTTCTGTGGCTGGGCAGAATCAGCCCACTGGAGAGTTCAGATCTTCACTTTGAATTAAGGGTAGCCTGGATAGATTGACGTTGTTAGGGTGGTGTTCTGTGTCCATGTGATGGGTCATGGTATCTTGGTATCTATGGGAGTTGATGTTCAGTTGGCTGTGGAATTATAGGTAGATCTGAGTTTTGGGCTGGATGGCTGTCATCAAGATTTTTGGATAGCTGCTTTGGATTTTTTAAAATTTGGAATGGATGCTATGGAGGTTGCAATGTGCTCTATATCCCGCACAGTAATTCCAACTGTCAAATGAATGACACACCTCTTTCAACATTTTTGTGCTTCCTGAGTAGCATATGTAGCTTTAGCATACATATATACAAAAACTGTCTATAAAAGTATTTATTTTTATATGTGGTTGAATTCCAGGAATTTTCAGTAGGTGGAATAAGAAACTGGCCATTTCAAGTACCCATACTGTCACCAGTGATGCACCCTGAAACTTTATGAATAGGGACAAAAGCGTGTTTTTCACTGAAGCGTTGACTGAAGTTTTGCGATCACAGCTTGTCTCTTCCCACACCTCCCTTCCCAAAGCAGAAAAAAAAGAAAAGATAAGGTGAAGCAAGAGTGCTGCACTCTAATACATTCCCTTTTACACACATCATCCCAAATACAATCCCATGGGACTCACTGTAAGCGTGGCATACATTTTGTGCGCTGCATGGAAACAATGAGCTACATGCTGTAAATAGGAACATATTACTTACGTATCATACACGTTGAGCAGCCAGTTGAGACACATATCGACACAAAGAGGAACATTCACCAAGTCCTTGTGCTTCTCCTCAAGTCCACTGTAAGCAGTAGTGAGACAACTGATCACATCCTGGACACAGAGGAGCTGGTCATTTTGGCTCAATTTGTGCTGTTTGAAAACTTCATTTGTTGTGTTCAAATCCAACAGGTCCACTAATAACATAACAAAAAAACCACAAGAGAGACATTAGTAACCAGTGCAAGGAAAGATAATGGAGTAAATAATTAAGGAATCCATCTGTAAACATCTGGAAGATAATAAGGTGATATATAACTGTCAGCATGGATTTATCAGGAACAAATCAGGTCGAGTCAACCTGATAGCTTTATTTGGTAGGGTAACACACCTTGTGGATAAAGGGAAAATGGTGGACATGGTATACCTAGACTTTAGTAAAGCAGTTGATACAGTATCACATGACCTTCTGATCAGTAAACTAAGGAACTGCAACCTAGCTGGGGCTACTGTCAGGTCGGTGCATAACTAATTAGATAACCATTCAGAGAGTAACAGCAACAAAGGGTCCTGTGGCACCTTATAGACTAACAGAAAAGTTTTGAGCATGAGCTTTCGTGAGCACAGACTCACTTCATCAGATGCTGGTCTTGGAAATCTGCAGGGCCAGGTATAAATAAGCCAGAGCAAGGGTGGGGATAACAAGGGGATTGTTATCCCCACCCTTGCTCTGGCTTATTTATACCTGGCCCTGCAGATTTCCAAGACCAGCATCTGATGAAGTGAGTCTGTGCTCACGAAAGCTCATGCTCAAAACTTTTCTGTTAGTCTATAAGGTGTCACAGGACCCTTCGTTGCTGTTACAGATCCAGACTAACACGCCTACCCCTCCGATACTTGACATTCAGAGAGTAGTTAGTAATGGTTCATAGCCAGGCTGGAATAACAAGTGGGGTTCTGCAGGGTTCAGTTCTGGAGCTAGTTCTGTTCAATATCTTCATCAGTGACTTAGATAATTGCATAGAGAGTACGCTTACCAAGTTTGCAGATGATACCAAGTTGGAAGGGGGTACAAGTGCTTTGGAGGATAGGGTCAGAATTCAAAAAGATCTGGACAAGGAAGAGGGAGAAAAACTATTCTCCTTGTCCTCTGAAAACAGGGCAAAAAAAAAAAAAGGGGGCTTAAAATGCACCAAGGAAGGTTCAGATTGGACATCAGGAAAAAGTTTCCTGCTAGGGTGCTTAATTACTGGAATAAATTGCCTAGAGTGGTTAGAGAATCTCCAATCACCAGAGGTATTTAAGAACAGGTTAGATAAATATCTAATGGGGATGATATAGATGTTGCTTGGTCCTGCCATGAGGACAGGGAACTGGACTTTATGACCTCCCTTCCAGTTCTAGTATTCTATGATCCTATAACTGTGTCTCCTGAATCCTCCTGCCACTATAGCAGTATGTACAGGCAGGTTAGCTGACGCAATGCCTTAACCATACTAACACTGGTGAAGCACCCCTCTCTATTAAGCAGGAATCTGTAGCTCTGGGTGTGTTTGCTTTGTTTCTTCCCTGCGTTAATTAGATTTATTTAATCTCAAACAACAACAGAAAAATTAACCTACTCAGCAAAGGTGGTTTAAAACAATTGATGAGAGCTGTGTCAGATATGAATTCTGCCTTCAGATGCAGAATTGATGGGATTCCACTCATTTTACTAAGCGATTTCTTTACGACTCAGAGGGCAGAATCAGGCCTCGATTATAGAGACGGTAAAATTAACACTGAATGGCTCCCAATGTAAAGCAATGCAAATTCTTTGATAGCAATGTTTCACAGTAATGTGAATTAAGGACACAGTGAAGACTGATTAACTGAACAGAAGATGAAGAAAAATGAAAATTTAACAGAAACTAATGGGAAGCAGCTTGGTGTGCTTTTCCAGGAAAAACAAGTAATTTTCATCCTATGCTTTTATCCTATTAGTCAAGGTGATAACATGCATAATTATACATCAGCAGCAGCACCCTTCCTAAAAGGATGCACTATTACTATGAATTTCTGATGAATAACAAGGAGTGGGTGCTGACATCAAAAAGCACACTCAAATGTAATAGTGATCATGAAAATCTAATTATCGTGCTGGATGATGAGAAAGAAAAGAAGGTTATTATTGAATTTTCCAAGTCAGTTTATGTAATGAAATGAGGCATATCTTTGCATAAAAGAAGGAAGGGCAGTGTAAGTCAAACGGTGGCATAATTCTTAGTGACATCTTTGACTAGACAAGTTGGAATTTTAGCAGGAAGCAATGGCAGTTTCCTGGCACCTTTTTGCATAGTAACTACAGTATCTATAGTATGAATTTGAAACAATCATCCAGAGCTGTTTCTTCGTTATCAGAGTTAATTGTGCATTAAACAGTATAAAAGTCATTTTTCTGTGGAAATAGGTTTTGACAGGTCTAGCCTGAGTTATAAATTGCCATATATCAGTATAAAATAAGGACCGCAGAAGGGCAAAAGTCTTTGTGCAGCAGCGCAGGATGCAAAATCAGACTGGTTCAGCATGGTCTGTAAAATGAGATACATAGGAAAAAGACAAGGTAATGGCATAAACTAAAATGTTACTGGATGTCTAGCTATCTTCCTTCTGTATATGAGCAATTCCATTGAACTTCAATGCTTTTGTCTACTACACGGGAGGAGATCCACTGTTTAAAGAAGGCTACATGTACATAGGCTGGATAGGGGAGGACTAACTATAGCAAACTATTTTTGGAATGGTAGCTGTAGCTGCTACTATGCTTTGCCATAACACTGTAACATTTTACTGTACTTGGAATGAGTGTAATATCCCAAGACCCAAAATGGAACACAGGAAAATCAGAGTTCTAAAAACTCAAAGGCACACAATGAAATGTAGAATTTCTGATTTCATATTTTGGAAAGTGGATGCAAGCCTATAAAGTACTAACAATCTTCACGCATGTCGAGTCCAAGTAGGTTTTAAGAGTATGTCGTTTTTTTACACTCCCGATGTGTTAAGTACAAGAGGGAACTCAGATTTGTATGATTGCCATAAGTGGCATCTTTATCAATCGTTTTACTATTCTGTTGGTAACTGCAGCTTCCCCAGTATTAGAACTAAGTTTCTTCATCCTTGTTAGTGTATTTAATTAAAGAAATGGGATCTGGCCACTGCCCTCCTTTGAATGCTAAAAAAGGAAGTAATGCGGTGTCTGGAACTGGATGTTACTACAGTGGCCTTTGCAATGGAAACCTTTGCCTAAGTAGATACTGGAGCTACTCTGCTGACTTTAGGACTTGATGTATTATGCTTATGAAGATCTTCTAACAGCAGTACTTAAGGTGCTGGAGGAATTCATCTTTATACTTCAGAATTCCTAGAGGAATTGAACACACTTTAAGGACAGTTTATTTAAAGCACTAAAAGGAAATATTCTTTTTATAGTTATGTAAATTAAGCTAATAAACCAACAGAAGTTTAATCAAACTTCATGTCTTGTATAACACGATTGCATGTGGCGTATAGCGCAAAGGAACTTGCTCCATCCCAATGAGCAGTATTGCTCATCTGGTTGGTTGAATCTGGACATAGGAGGTAATCATAGAAAGCAACAAGTTCTGTCCACTGTCAGTAACAGTATACAGAATTCTATAGACTGGTGGACTATTCTGGTATGATAAATCCTATACTGAGGAGGGTATCTTCATACTACATGCACGTTAATTAACTATTCGTATCCAGATGGCGAGAGATTAAAGTAGATGAAGGGGAAATTCCTGGCTTAGAGCCCAAATACACCATCTCTTAGTGCACTTTCTTTATCCAAAGTTTGACTCTTGGCAGATAACTGAAACGTGCTTAAAGACTAATTCACTAGTTCTCTGATGAACTGACATAACGGTCATCGCTTTCATTTTCATAGTGAGATGCTTTCCCAAAAGAAACTAAAAACAGAATTTGTGTCACAGTTCATCATTCAAACTGCTGTACTTGACTGACTCAGGGAGACAAGTAACTGCTAACGCTGAATTCTAAGTTGGTGTAGCTTCAGAGTAACCAGACAAATGCTGCTGTCAAGCTGTGGTGTCAAAAAGACCTTGTAAATGTTAATCCCTTTCTCTCTTGTCTGCACATACACACACCTATCAAGAAGTATGGCCATAAGCCAATAGTTAGTGAATGAGGATAGGAGGAATCGCTAGAGTTAGAATTGATAAATAAGAGCCAGGCCAAGATTGGAGACTAGAGATGACAGATAGTTACCAGGCTAGAATTGTGATGGTGGAGTCACAAATCAAGCTGCAGTCCAAGAATCACCATCATTATCATCAACAACCACGATGGGCTCAGTGCCCGTTGATGTCTGATGCCTCCCTCACTACTTCCTTGCATCTTTCCCTGTCCAGTGCAGAGTGGCTTAGTTGCTGTAGACTAGATCCACACCAATCTCCCATATCATCTACCCATTCTCTGTGATGTCTGCTTCTCCTATTTGAATAATTCATTATGCCAAATACCAGGGTCTTGATTTTTTGCTTGTTGTTCATTCTGCAAATATGCCCAAATAGCTGTAGCTTCTGTTATATAACCTTCTGCAGTAGGTTCTCTTTTGGCTGTATCTTCCGATATAATCCCTCAATGGTGAACTTCTGTATCTATCCTATCCTCAGGATCTTTCTGTAACAACTCCTCTTGAATGCCAATATCCTTCTCTTTGAATCTTTCATTATCACCCGTGTCTCACATCCGTACAACATGCTGCTGAATATGCACGTTTTCAAGATGCTCATCTTTGTTCCCAAGCTAATCGCTTTGCTTTTCCAAATCTTATCCGGCGCCTTCAAACTAGCTCCTGCTTTCCCTATTCTAGTCGCTACTTCCTTCTTCCAGTCTAGAACATATGGTATGAAGCCTCTAGGGGTTCTACGACAGTCCCAAGTCTGGATGCAGGAGGAGGGTTGGTCAGATGAGCATTGATGCACTGATTGTGAAACAACAATATGAATGAAATCTGATGCCAGTACGACTAGCTAAGGAAATAGGAAGGAAGAGCAATGCAGATGGGATCGAACTAGAGAATGTAAAGAAGTTCACATATCTGGGGAGCAACATAACATAATGGTCCAAGAATGGATATCAGAAAAGATGCAGTCTGGAGTCACAGGAGGCCAAAACTCTATATTGCTGCCCAGATAAATTCATGGAGCACCCTTAATTGTTGTTAAATGGTGTACTTTCCCTTGTCAGCCCCTGTGGGTCCCTGCACTTCCTGGAGGTTCTTTTTTGTGCCTCAGAGACTCACAGAGATTCCTTATCTGCCCAGGCCTTCCAGAGGCAGGTGTCTCCACTTAGTGAACTATCCTCATCATAGGCAAGTCCAGAATGGGGAGGATAAAGCCAGTCCCCTTGCAGGCCTGCGCCTGCTCCAGTAGAGTAACCCTATGGGGAAAGGTGGGGGTAGTCCAGACCCGCCCTCTACCCTGGACTCCGGCCCAGGTCCCTAAGAGGACAAGAAGCAGCTGGCAGGGCCTTCACACCTGCGCCGATGCAGCAAACTCACCCTGGTCCACTTCACCCACCACTTCCCCATGGTACCTTCTCACTCTGTTCCTGTTTCTGCTCTGTATCTGCTCTGCTCCTGTTCTCCGGTGCACCTTCCAAAACCTTTCCCTCTGCTACCAGGTGGGGAGCCTTTTATAGGGAGTGCAGGGCCTCAGCTGACCATGAGCGCTAATTAGACTCGGCTGTGGCTGATTCCTAACAAGGCCCCAGCTGCCTGCCCCAATTAGGCTCACTCAGGGAACAGGAAGGCACTAGCCCACCAACCAGCACACCTGCCTTCTAGCAGGCTCCTGCAGCCTACAGGCAGTGGTCTGCCACACTGGACAATCAGATGGCCACAGGGCACTGTACTCAGGGCCCTTTGGGCAATACTTCCAGTGGTGCCTAGCCTCCAGTGTGCTCCTTGGATGAGCCTCTGTATGCACTCCCAATTGTGTGTGGGAACATCAGTGTCCCAGCTCTGCAGGCTATTACGCTTTATTTTAAAATTGCCTACTGAGGCACAGTGACAGAACTGCAGTTTTCCTTTCTTTTTCTAGAAAGCTTTGTTTCTGGCTAGTAGTGGCAAAATTATTTCCTCTGAATTGAGCTCAGGCATGCAGTACAATAATAAAAAAATACAGGGCCCACTCCCTGACTGGGTCATCTCAGTAGTACTGCAATGGCACAACAGCCCTTTTCCCAACGTCCAACATAAAAACTCAATCAAAATGCTTCTCAAAAGAACAAAAAATTCTTTCTTCTCAATGGTCCACTTTTTTAACACAACAGCAGCACATAAAAAAAACCAAAAAAACAGTTAGGGGACAATTTTGTGACGTGCTCTAATCAGATCCATGTGAATGACCTAAATCGGTTGAGTGGACATATATTATAAACAGCAGCCCAGCTTCTGGATTCCAGCAGTAGTTTGCTTTAAGGCGGCAAACAGAGACCAAAAACTACAAGATCCGTACCAAATATTCATAAACCTAAATTAGCCACCAGGAGAAATAAAAAAACAAATCGACAGGGCCAGACAAATACCCAGAGACCAGCTACTCCAAGATAGGCCCAAAAAAGCCAAGAACAGAACACACTGGTCATCACCTACAGCCCCCAACTCAAACCACTGCAATGCATTATTAAAGACCTACAACCTATCCTTAATCAGCATGCCACACTCCCGAAGGCCCTAGGTGACAGGCCTGTTCTCTCTTACAGACAACCTCCCAACCTTATGAGGACTCTCACCAACAGCCACAGTCTGTACCACAGGAACACCAGTCCTGAGGCTTTTCCTTGCAACAAAGCCTGCTGCCGGCTTTGTCCACATATCTATTCTGCAGATACCATCATGGACCTAACCAGGTTAGTCACAGAATCACAGGCACATTCTCATGTTCCTCAACTAACATCATTTATGCCATCATGTGCCAACAATGCCCAGATGCTTTGTATATTGGACAGACTTCAAACTCTCTCAGACAAAGAGTTAATGGGCACAAGACAGACATCAAAACATTCCTGATCCACAAACCAGTTAGTCTACATTTTAACGGAGCAGGCCATACAGTTAATGACTTAACAGTTTGCGTCTCATTGAAGAAGAATTTTTACACTGCTTTGGAAAGAGAGACTGCTGAACTCTCTTTCATATTCAAATTTGACACATTAACACTTGGCTTGAACCGGGATGCAAATTTTCTGGGACACTGAAGGGGTTCTTTTGCATACTTGGCTTAATCTAATTCTTGACCCCCACCCCTCTGCTCTTTGATTTGCTCACCTTCATAGTTTTTTTTTTCTGATTTGTCAACCTGGATTACTATTTTTGGTTCTGTGCGCCTTAAATATTGAGTCTGTTGTGATATGGCTATGGTCTGAAGAAGTGGGTCTGTCCCACAAAAGCTCACCTATTAATTATTTTGTTAGTCTTTAAAGTGCTACTTTACTATCAAAACAAAAAAGCAGTAAATAGACTAGCATGGCTTTCTCTCTGTTACTAAACAGATACGTGTTTCTCTGAGATCCACATGCCTCCTGAGTTCTTCTACATTAAATAAATCAATGTTCCAAAACACGTGTACCATTAAGTTAGCATATTTCTCTGAATGCCTTGTCTTTCTTCAGCTTGACAGCTACATTCTCACACAGGAGACATGGAGACAGGACTTCTATTCATGGCTCTGCTGTTAGTCAGCTGGCTGACTGCAGGCAAATCACTACACTTATCTTTGCCTCATTTACCTTATTAGTAAAAGGGCAGCAATACTCACAAAAGTGCTTTGAGTACTAAGTGCTGTTATCACTGCATCTCCCCATTTTATCGGGGAAGGGTGTAGGGAAGAGAAGGGGGTTCTTTGCTAAAGCTTGCTAAAAGCACTAAGAATTAAGATGGATAGATAGTGTTTCCACCTCAGTTTTGCAGAGGTCAGGCTGAAAGACAGAGCTGCATTTGGATTTTTTTGAGACAAGCTACGTAAAGAGAAATTTTTCAGTTTAGTTTAGTCATTTGTAGTCATTTTGCCCTTCATTATTGTGTGGAGATTTGTACTAACCAGTCAGCTGGACACTGGATATGCTGCTAAAGCGAGAAAGTTGGAATAAAAATAAGTGCTACCACTCACCAACTGAGCAGAATCTGAATAGTCTTTTTACAGCTATCACATTTTAATTTCTCCTCCTACTGAGAGCTGCCTTTTAAATGGCTGTTATAACCCCTCTACCCAGAAGCTCCCAAAATGAAGGCCTTGTGGGTGTCCTGTTGTTAGAGGTGGGGAAACCAGCCTGCTCTGTTGGTGAATTTGCAACCAATTGCTTGTTCCCTTTGTATTTCAGGCTGACTTTGCTTTCCTCACACTTCATCCCACATACTCAACAGGTTGCTGTACTGTGGGCACTTGATTATTCCATTTATAACACAAAAGTCTGACTCCTGAATTCCAATCAGAGGATCTACAGAAGCCATGCAATATATTAAGCCAATTGTTGCCAAGTTTGTGACAGATCTAAGCCTTAGTCCCTTCAGGTACTACTATTACCCCTTCAGTACCACACACAGGCATGGTTTCCATACCACACCTGGTTATATCCAGTCACTCCCACTTACTGCCTTTTTCCTCTTGAAATTCCTGTGAGGTTTTTTTCCTTTTCCATGTATTTAGTAGCTTTTCCATGCCATTTGTATTCTGTATTTTATTTTTAGCTGCATCTGCCTCAGGCTCTTCCTCATTTTCTCATCCATCTTTTCTCTCCAGTTTCCTCTTCCTTCCCTTGTCCACTTCCCAATATGCATCTTTCCTGCCCTTCAGCCTGCTCCCTCATATATTTTATTGGGGAAAATCCCACCAAATGACTACCCATCATTTTACTCCACTGGCACCCACCTCCCTAACAGCAACAGACCACAGGCCAGTGGCAAGTTAACTCTGCCCAAGCAATATTTTTCTGTTTTTCCTTACCCTGACTATTCATAAGAGTTCAGGAGGAAATGCTGAGGAAAAGGATGAATCTCAAAGACAACTAACAGCAATGAAGGGTCCTGTGGCACCTTATAGACTAACAGAAAAGTTTAGAGCATGAGCTTTCGTGAGTTAACTCACTTCTTCAGATCTGAAGAAGTGAGTTAACTCACGAAAGCTCATGCTCTAAAATTTTCTGTTAGTCTATAAGGTGCCACAGGACCCTTCGTTGCTGCTACAGATCCAGACTAACACGGCTACCCCTCTGATAAAAGACAACTAAGGCTCTTAGCAGGCCTCTCAGATGAGAATTTGCGGTCTCTCATTTCTGAGAATGAATAAGCAACTGACAGCTCCGAATCAGGGGGACAGCTCGAAAAATCAACCAAAAATCCCCAGATATGCTACTTCTAAGGCTACCAAAATTATGGGCACAGTACAACAATGAAACAACAGTAAAGGACTTCTCAAAATACCATGCAATATGGAGCATGCGCAAAGTACTTCTGCTCTCTTGATTCTGCAGAAAAAAGTACTATATAAACTGAAAACGATTGTCATTAGTAGTATATTTGTTTTCTGCAAGAATTGTTTGTGTGTAAGGAAAGTTTATGGCAAACCCATCTAATGAAGCAGGAAACCAGTCTCAAGTAAACTTACAGACATGAAGCTCTTTACCCAGCACCCCAACTCTAAGCAGTTTACATCTATCTCTAGCTGCATTTCCTTCAATATGGCCATTTTTCTTAAGAAAAAATATTTTTGTATTAACAGTTATAAAAAAAAAACAGTTGAGAAAAATGCCATCACTCTCTCTCATATAGTCTAATATTGGACCTGATGAGCAGAACTGAGCTTCTTAACAAGAATCATTTCCTCCTGCAGAGTATCAGTTCACACTATGGTTTGTATGCGGTGCACATTTTGAATTTTTTTTCCCATTTGTGTTCTAAAAAATAACCAGAGAAGACAGCACATTAGCTTAGCTCATTCCATTGCCTTCCTCTGTACTCAAGAACTTTATTAATTCATAGCAGTGACATGGGCCAGGGGCAATTAATGTCACTTCGTGGTATGAATGACAAATTGTGAAGGAGACATCTGACACACACACCCCAACACACACATACACCTTTTTTATTGCTGTTATTGTCTTTAGGATCAGGTCCACCCTCCTTCCCCAAATACTGTGCAAACTGGTTATTTTGAAGGATAAACTTACAGCATAATGCTTTTTGCAGTCTTCGGATTTTGATGGCTGTACGGTATGCAGAGAAACGGACGTTGTTCAAGTCAGCTGAAATATTACAGAGCAGAAAATAAGTTGTTTCTAAATCAGCACCAATACCTAGAAATCAACAAGACTTCCTTGACACAATTTCCTAAATCCTTCTGATCAGTAAAATTTGAGGTTAATTTCATTTGACAAAGCTGCAGAAGAAGAGGGAATACAATATTTCAAAACAAGATACAGGTTGAACCTCTAAAATGTGGGACATTCTGGTCCACAGAACCAGAGAGACCCAGCAGCCAGAAGTGGGGGGTCAGCTGAGATTCCAGAGGCCAGAAGCCTTGGTCTAGAGTGGGCAGCCAGAGATAGTCTGGTGACAGGGGGACTAGTAGTGGCTGGGGAACCATGGACTGCCCTTGGCCAGGAAGCTGGTGGCCTGCAGCCCAGGCTTGGTATGTGGGGCCAGGAAAACTGCAGACAAGGACAGGAAGCTGCAGACAGTAGCCAGGGCTGGTGGCCAGGAGTGGGCCAGTGGCCATGAGGGGAGCCCAAAGGACATTGACCCCTCTTGGTCTGGCATTGCTCAGACCTCAAGGATGCCAAAAAAGGGAGGTGCAACCTGTATGAAAACCACCATAGATTTAGGACCTGGTCTAAATCCCCTTACAGTCAACAGAAGGACTTCCCCTTAACTTCAGCGTGTCAGTCCCTTAGATGTTACTACACTGGCAACAGTGTCCCAAGTATTTTCCAGGAAAGTACAAGGTCAAAGATCTCACAATCTAAAAACAGACAATGTACAGAAGAAGGATAAGGGGATATGATGCAACACAGGGTATAGAGATTGAGTGGTGAAGTTTAGCAAGAGACTTACTAGCTATGGTTTCTTTAATGTCATAATTTTATAAACTCTGAGACAAACATATATAGATGGATGGAAAGACAGATGAAAAGTCAGAAAGAAATATATACTATCCATTTGATAAACCCTGAAATATAGCTGTATTTTTTTCCCTGTTCAATAACATTTTATCCTTGCATTCCTCAGACAGGGGGCATTTCATACTAAATGCAGGTGTTTACATTGGCAAGCTGCCAAACCAGCCTTGCTATAGTACAATAAACTAGTTTTTATTGCTCTGAGAGATTGCGAAACATAGCATTCTATAGACTATGCATGCTTACTTTAATGCACAGGGAGCCTGAATCCTATGATCACTTGAGGATAGCGATATAATTGCTACTGAAAATTATACAGATGGATAAATAAAGACCACTATATTGAAAGGTAAGTTCACAAAACCATTCTATTGAATTACAGTTGTTTACTGAATAACAATGGCTCAATGCCTGCATGGTGGCCAGTTTCAAGTGGAGCGCCCCACAGATCATTTCTGGGGCTGCCACTGTTCAACATCTTTATCAATGACCTGGATGAGGGGATGAATTGCACCCTCAGCAAATCTGGAATTGACACTAAGACGGGGGATAGATACATTGGAGGGCAGAGATGGGGTCCAGAGTGACCGTGATAAATTGAATCAAAAGTAATCTGACGAAGTTCAACAAGGACAAGGGCAGAGTCCTGCACCTGAGACAGAAGAATCCCTAGCATTGTTACAGGCTGGGGGCCGACTGGTTAAGTAGTAGTACAGCAGAAAAGGACCCAGGGATTACAGTGGATGAGAGGCTGGATATGAGTCAACAGTGTGCCCTTGTAGCCAAGAAGGCTGATGGCATATTGGGGTTCATTAGAAGGAACATTTCCAGCAGATTTAGAGAAGTTACTACTCCTCTCTATTTGGCGTTCGTAGGGCCACATCTGGAGTATTGTGTCCAGTTCTGCACCACCCCTCCCATATAGAAAGGATGTGGATGCATTGGAGCAGGTCCAGTGGAGGGCAATGAAAATGATTAGGGGTCTGGAGCACATGACCTATGAGGAGAGGCTGAGGGATTTGGGCTTATTTAGTTCGCAGAAGAGTGAGGGGTGATTTGATAGCACCCTTCCACTTCCTGAAAGGGGGCTCTAAAGGGGATGGAGAAAGGCTGTTCTCAGTAGTGACAGACGGCAGAACAAGGAGCAATTGTCTCAATTTGCAGTGGGAGTAGGCTGGATATTAGGAAAAACTATTCCACCGGGAGAGTGGTGAAGCACTGGAATGCATTACCTAGAGAGGTGGTAGAATCTCCATCCCTAGAGATTTTTAAGTCCTGGCTTGACAAAGTCCTGGCTGGAATGATTTAGTTGGGGTTGATCCTGCTTGAAGCAGGAGGCTGGACTCGATGACCTCCTGAGGTCCCTTCCAGCCCTAGGATTCTAAGATTCTAATACAGATTGCGTGATTACAATATCAAGTACAACAAAACTGGGTAGCCTATTCTCTCTGCCCTGCAGAGGACTGGCTCAGGCCCCACCTGCACCTGAACATTGCTCTGCACCCCTTAGGGAAGCACACCCCAAAGTTAGACTGGCTCCATAAAATTGTTTATGTAAAGGAAGTGTACTTACCTAGGGACTGGAAGAGCTCAGACATTTTGGGATGATCCCAACAGGTTGTTTGTGTCTGGTGACTGTAAGAGAAGGAGAAATGCAAAGATTGAGACAAAAAGATGAAAAGAAAAGACATTCTGAGCCACATACAGATTCAACCCTTTGCTTATATGTAAAAAAAAAGAAAAATCCCTTCACTTTTACATAACAAACAACAAGATTTATCACGCAATTGCTTGAAGCATTCAGTCCTATAACTCAGCAGATAATTATCCCATATTTAGCACCCACTACAATGATTTACTTCTTATCCTTTTTCAGTTCTGCTTTTGTTTGCTCTCTCTCTTAGTATAAATTGGAAACTGATTCTGAAACCAAGGTGACAACTTATAAGGTAAAGATGCAAATTCCCTGCAGGTCTCAGCATGCTAATCCCATTTTTAAGTGATTTTTGTTTTAACAAAAGAGAGGCTTTTATTTCATAGTCTTCATTATATATTTGCAACTACTCAATATCAGTGATCTTATGACTTATCCATAACACTTTTAATAATAATAAACTTTCCCTCCTGCAAACCTATTGCTGCCGGATATCACAGGATGACTTTCTACATTTATGCTCTCAAAACATAGAGATACAATGGGTACCACCATTTAACAGCATGGTTAATCTATCAAACTCTCACAAAGCTTTAGGGATAAAATGCAGCTTATTTCATGCTTAATGAAATCACCTTTTTTCTCACCAGTGATGTTTTTTCTCTATTTTGGCATATCAATTGTTGGAAAGATTAAAATACATTCATGCTACACACAGATATTTAAACTTAAAGCAGATTAATTAGACAATTATATGTGGGGTGTTATACTGAAAAGACCACAACATTGCTGCTCCGAATTAACAAGTTAGTACTGTGAATGATATTATCACAGGTTAGCAAATTAAGTTATATTTAAAGAAACAGAAAAAGCTACTGTCTTTAATCTCTGTTTTTATTTGAACTTGTCAGCAAGCAGAGATAGAGATAAGCATAAACACATTTTCATAAAATTACTTAATTTCTGAATGAACAGATATGTGTGTGAAAATGTGCTTATTGTTGCTTTATTAATTGGGGAGATTAATTTGAGTACTCTCTGTATATTTATCGCACATTAAAAAGGAATATTTGTTTGAACTCGTCGGTAAGCAAACAGACAAGCATAAGTAAATGTACAGTACAAAATATTTAGAACAAATGTTATGTGACTACATTTGATCTTAACTTTGTTTTTTAAAGAGTCTCTGCCTATTGTATTTTGATGGCAGAAGGTTTCTAGCATATTATAACAAAACAAGGTTGCATGGTACTGGGACGTGATTTACCAAAGATGTAAGATGTGGGGTCTGCAGAGAGTGCAGGGAAAAGGGAGAAAACAGGAAGTGAGTAAAGGTGTGATAAGCATCCAGAGGTTCAGATATTTTAAAAGAATGTTTAGACTGAAAGTCTCATGAAAATAAACTTCCTTGGGACATTTCTGACATTCAGAAGAGCAGGGATTTCTTATAAAAGAGTCTCCAAATATTTTAGAACCTTAAAGCAGAGAAAGTTTGTTTCAAACTTGTCTGTCAAAACTTCCTCAGCAGAGGGAGGCACAGAGTTTTCCCATAAACTGATGCTTTGAAACCCGAATTACAAGATATTTTGCCATTGAACTCAGTGGGCCATTTCCTCCTCAAGTATAAATGAGCGTACCTCCAGACAGCAGCTGAAGATCTGGTCCAGTAATATCTTCAACAAGACTACAAAGAAGCATTTGTTCTCTTTTACTCAGTATTTCTAGCCACACACTTGAAGGCACAAAATAACAGCATGCCCAGGTGACAGGATTCTACCCAACTATGCATGAACCAGCCTCTTTTGTTAAACCTGAACCCAGGAAACAACTTGAAGCATCTACTTGTATCATCACTATTTAAGAAACAGCAAGAAGTCCTGTGGCACCTTACAGACTAACAGATATTTTGGAGCATAAGCTGTCATGGGTGAAGACCCGCTCTATTAGATACATGTGGCGGGGGCGGGGAGTCAGAGGAGGGTTTAAAGAGGGAGTCTCAGTCAAAGGGAGGGCCAGAGCTGACAAGGTCTATTCAGTCAGGGTGGATGTGGCCCATCATCAGCAATTAACGTGGAGTTGTGAACATCAGGAGCAGAGAAACTGCTTGTGTAATGGGCCAACCACTCCTAGTCTCTGTTGAATCCTTGGTTGATGGAGTCAAATTCGCAAATGAATTGCAGCTCTGAAATTTCTCTTTGCAGTTTATTTTTGAATTTTTGCTGTTGTCGGACTGCTACTTTTATCTGTTACTGAGTGTCCAGGGAGACTGAAGTGTTCTCCTGCAGGTTTTTGTATGTTACCGTTCCGGATGTCTGATTTACGTCCATTTAACCTTTTGCGTAGAGACTGTCCAGTTTGGCCAATGTAAATAGCAGTGGGGCATGGCTGGCACATGATGGCATATGTTATATTAGTTAGGTGTGCAGGTGAAAGAGCCTCTAATGGCGTGCTTGAAGTTAGGTCCTGTGATGATATCACTGGTGTAGTAAATATGTGGGAAGAGTTCTCAGCGAGGTTTGTTGCAAGGATTGGTTCCAGCTTTAGAGTTACTGCATTGTGGTCTATAGTTTCTGGTGAGAATTTGTTTAAGGTTGGCAGGATGTCTGTAGGGGAGGATGGGCCAGTCTTCCAAGGTCTGTGAGAGTGAAGGATAGTTGTCCAGGATGGGTCATAGATCACTGATGATGTGCTGGAGAGGCTTTAGCTGGGGGCTGTATGTGATGAACAGTGGTGTTCTCTTGTTTCCCTGGTTGGGCCTGTCTTGTAGCAGATGGCTTCTGGGTACCCATCTGGCTCTGTCAATATGTTCCTTCACTTCATTAAGTGGGTACTGTAGCTTCAGGAAAGCTTGGTAAAGGTTTTGTAGATGTTTGTCTCTGCCTGAAGGATTGGAGCAAATGCGGGTGTACCTTAGTGCCGGGCTACATACAATGGATCATGTGGTGTGCTCTGGATGGAAGCTGGAGACATGTAGATAAGCATAGTGGTCCATGGGTTTTCAGCATAGGGTGGTATTGATGTGACCATCACTTATTTGCACAGTAGCATCCAGGAAGTGGATCTCTTGTGCAGACTGGCCCAGGCCGAGGTTGATGGTGGGGTGGAAATTGTTGAAATCACAGTGGAACTCTTCAAGATCCTCTTTCCCCTGGGTCCAGATGATGAAGATGTCATCAGTGTAGTACAAGTAGAGGAGGGGCACTAGGGGACAAGAGATGAGGAAGCACTTTTCCAGGTCAGCCATAAAAATGTTGGCATATTGTGGGGCCATGCAGGTACCCATAGCAGTGCCACTGATTTGAAGGTATAAATTGTCCTCAAATCTGAAATAGTTGTGGGTGAGGACAAAATCATAAAGCTCCGCCACCATCTGTGCCTCAGTCTCGTCAGGGATAACCTTCCTAACAACTTGAAGTCCATCTTCATGTGGGATATTGTAAAGGGCCTGTAACTCGGCTACCTCTCTGATACTATTTAAGAAAGCAGTTAAACATGCTCAAAGTTATTGATACGCTTAAATGTTTTGCTGAATAGGGACAACTTCTTATATTGCAACCTTAGACAGGTAGAAAACCATACTAAACACAAAAAAAATCATGACAGAATAAAAATCTCATAATAAAATCAGGAGAACTGATCACAAAACTAAGTGCATTAATATCCTAGTCTAAAAAATAGCAATAATGACAAAAAGACACATGCCTGGCCAGCAAAGTTTTATAACTTCTAAAAGTAAGACTGAAAATGCCAGTAATGCTTGTTTTTTCTGCAACAGTCACCTGACAGAAGACAGTAGACTTGACATTTATTCATTGTCAGACACAAACTAATAAATCAGCAGTGAAACCAGCCCAAAAAGGAAAAAAAACAAACAAAAAAAAAAAACAAACACACTGCTTCTTGATCCACTGATTGCACATGGCTGTGGTGATTTACTGTGCTGCAGTCTGAATGATTGTAGTGTAGAAAGAAATGAAGATTCCGAAGCCAGGGTAAGAGGTCTGTATAGTCTCAGTAAATGGAAACAGAAAATAACGGGCTACATTAATCACCCAATTAAGAAACCAGATAAAGAAAGGTTATTCACCGTAGTAACGGTGATTCTTCGAGATGTGTCCCCGTGGGTGCTCCACATTAGGTGTCGGGCTCGCCCGGCGCCGCAGATCGGATCTTCCAAGCAGTTTCTGCCGGACCGCGCATGCGCCGGTGCGCGCCGCTCCCTTGCGCGCTCCTGGCCACGTGCGCGATCCGGTCCCTGCCAGTTCCTTGACCAACCGCCTCGGATGCTCCTGCAAAACACTAAACAGAGATCTAAAGCGGGGAGGATGGGCGGGTAGTGGAGCACCCACGGGGACACATCTCGAAGAACCACCGTTACTACGGTGAGTAACCTTTTTTTCTTCTTCGAGTGTCCCCGTGGGTGCTCCACATTAGGCGACTACCCAGCAGTAACCCAAGATAGGAGGTGGGTAATCGGATTATGTGCAGCTTGTCCCCGAGAGGACCGCTGTCGAGAGATGGGTATCCTCTTGGAATACCCTGTGAAGGGTGTAATGTTTGGCGAAGGTGTCATAGGATGACCAGGTCGTCGCTCTGCAAATGTCTTTTAGCGCAACGCCCTTGAAAAAGGCTGTTGATGCCGCCACCGCCCTAGTGGAATGAGCCCTGGGCATGGCCAGTAAAGGAGTCTTTTTGAGTTCGCAGCACATTTTTATGCAGGATACGATGTGCTTCGAGATTCTCTGCGAAGAGGGACCTTCTCCTTTCGATTTGGGAGCGAGAGAGACTAGGAGTCTATCTGTTTTCCGGAAGGACTTGGTCCTGTCTATATAGAAGGCTAGCGCCCTCCTCACGTCCAGGAGGTGTAGGCGCGCCTCTTTGTTAGAGTTATGAGGCTTTGGATAAAACGAGGGTAAAACAATAGGTTCGTTAATATGAAACTCAGAAGAAACTTTAGGAACAAAGGCTGGATGCAGCCGTACGGTTACCGCCTCCTTGGAAAAAACAGTGCAGGGTGGCGTTGCCATAACTGCTGCAAGCTCGCTCACCCTGTGAGCTGACATGATTGCGAGAAGAAAGGTCGTCTTTATCGTAAGGAGGCGGAGGGAAATCGTGGCCAAAGGCTTGAACGGTGGTCCCGTTAGCGCATTAAGCACCAGGTCCAACTTCCACGAAGGTGGAAGCGGTTTCCAAGGGGGGTATAGGTTTACCAACCTTTTGAGGAACCTGGTAACCATGGGATGGGAGAACACCGTGTGCCCTTCCTCTTCGTGTCTGAACGCCGAAATGGCGGCAAGGTGGACCTTTAACGAGGATAGTGAGAGTCCTCCTCTCTTGAGGTCCAGTAAATACTCTAATATTACAGGTATAGGCACCGAAAGGGGGGCTAGCTGTTTGGTAGAACACCATGCCGTAAAGCGAGTCCACTTCTGCTTGTAGGTCTTCCTGGTGGAAGTCCTCCTGCTACTTTCTAGGGCTTGTTGCACTTCCTCCGTACATGTGCTCTCTAGGGAGCTGAGCCATGGATTAACCATGCTTGTAGTCACAGGCCTTGGGGTTGCGGATGCCCTATGGACCCCTGGGCTTGCGTGAGCAGATCCGGCGCCACCGGAAGGGGCATCGGTGGACGGTCCGACATGCGCAGGAGTAGGGGGAACCATTGCTGTCGATCCCACGTTGGGACTATCAGGATCATTCGGGCTCCTTCCCTCCTGGCTTTCTGCAACACTTTGTGGATCAGCACTGTGGGAGGAAAAGCGTAAAGCAGGGGGCCCCTCCAGGAGATCACGAATGCGTCCCCCAGGGACCCCCATCCCAGTCCTGCCCTGGAGCAGAATCGTGGGCACTTCTTGTTGTGTTGAGTGGCAAACAGGTCTATCTGGGGAAAACCCCATGCGTAAAAAATCGGTCGTAGCAGATCGGGACGGATCTGCCACTCGTGCGTGAGTGCGAAACGCCTGCTCAGCTGGTCTGCCTTCACACTGTGAGCGCCTGGTAAGTACAAGACTTTCAAGATTATATTGTTGGTGATGCACCAGTTCCATAACTGGACTGCTTCCGCACATAAGGCACGGGACCGAGCTCCTCCTTGCCGATTTATATAAAACATGGTGGAGGTATTGTCTGTACTGATCCCGACTACTTTGCCTTGTATATGGTCTCAAAAGTGTCTGCAGGCGTTGAACACTGCTCTGAGCTCCAGTATATTTATGTGCAGTGACTGCTCCGTGGAGGACCACAGCCCTTGCGTCACCTCTTCGCCCATATGTGCTCCCCACCCTATGAGGGAGGCATCTGTAGTAAGAAAAACCGATATTTGTGGTTGGTGGAAGGGTACCCCTGTTAGCAAGTTCTTGGGGTTTACCCACCATTGCAGGGATTTGCGCACCTCTGTTGTGGGCGACACCACCCTGTGAACGGTGTGTGCTGCTGGTTTGGTGCTGCTGGTTTGTATACGCTCGCCAGCCAGTGCTGCATGCTGCGCGTGTGTAACCTAGCGTTCTGTACTACGAACGTCGCTGCTGCCATGTGGCGCAGCAGCTGTAAGCACGTCAGAACCGGCACCGTAGGGCTGAAGGTGATGACTTGCACGAGGGAGCCGATGGCCCAAAAGCGTGTCTCTGGTAGATACACTCTCGCTGTAATAGAATTTATGCGTGCCCCTATGAACTCTATGTCCTGTGTGGGGTCTATCTTTGATTTTGCCAGATTGATAACCAGGCCGAGCGAAGAGAACGTGCCTGCTGTGACGCATATCATGCGTAGTACCTCCTCCTTCGAGGCCCCTCTGAGTAGGCAGTCGTCCAGATACAGGAATATAAATACCCCCTGTCTGTGCAGGTAGGCTGACACCACTGCCAAGGTCTTGGTGAAGACTCTGGGGGCCGAGGAGAGGCCGAACGGTAGGACCTTGTATTGAAAATGTTCTTTGCCTACCATGAACCGGAGGACTCGTCGGTGAGCCGGATGGATAGTTATGTGAAAATATGCGTCTTGTAAGTCGAGGGCGGCGAACCAAACTCCATCGTCTAGTGCCATAAGGATGGAGGCGATTGTGATCATCCAAAAGCGTTGCTTGCGCAGGTACCGGTTGAGGCCTCAAAGATCTAAGATGGGCCTCCAGCCTCCTGTCTTTTTCTCTGAGAGGAAGTACCTCGAGTAGAACCCTTTCCCTTGCAGTTGCTCCGGCACTCTTTCCACTGCCCCTATGAGCATGAGATGGTCTACCTCCTGCTTGAGCCTCGCTACGTGGGAGGCCTCCTGGAGGTGGGGCCTGGGTGGAGGTCGTGGCGGTGGGAGCGACTGGAAGGGGATGGCGTACCCCGTGGCTATGATCTCCAGCACCCAGTTGTCTGTGGTGATCCTTTGCCACTGGTCGTAGAATGGACGGAGGCGATGGTGGAATAACCGCTTCGGATGATGTTGTGCGATGGTAGGGATGGCGCAGCCCTGGATCTATGTGTCAAACTTGTGGCCTTTGGCCCTGCCCAGAGGATGCACAGCTCTGTTGGGAACGTCGCCTGGGAGTTCTGTACTGCTGGTGCTGTTGATGTCGCCCTTGCTCGTAACCCCTGTGGTACTGGGGACGCTGTTGCTGGTACTGGTACCGTCTTTGTTGAGGGTAGTACTTTTTCTTTCTGTATGGAGGGGTGTAAATCCCCAGGGTCCTAAGGGTGGCTCTTGAATCTTTACTGGAATGAAGGACCGAGTCAGTTGATTCAGCAAACAGCTTCTGC
The DNA here is from genome assembly GCF_033958435.1 of Carettochelys insculpta. Lineage (NCBI taxonomy): Eukaryota > Metazoa > Chordata > Testudines > Carettochelyidae > Carettochelys > Carettochelys insculpta. The sequence continues at coordinate 98,845,357 of NC_134139.1, forward strand.
GAGTCAAAGGGAAGATCGACGATCTTTGCCTGCAGATCCCTCGGTATACCCGAAGTCTGGAGCCAGGACTCCCTTCGCATCACCACTGCCGTAGCTGTGGAGCATGCTGCTGTGTCCGCAACATCCAGGGCGATCTGAACTCCCGTCCTCGAGGCCGCGTAGCCTTCTTGCACGATGGCCTTGAGCACTGGTTTCTTGTCCTCTGGAAGCGAGTCCATGAGGGAGGTTAACCTAGTGTAGTTGTCGAAATTGTGGTTCGCTAGATGCGCTGCGTAATTTGCCATTCGCAACAGTAGAGTGGAGGAGGAGTAGACCTTTCTGCCGAACAGCTCTAGCTTCTTGGCATCTTTGTCTGTTCCCCCTGTCTTGAATTGAGATGTCTTTGATCTTTGTTGCGACGACTCTACCACCAAGGAATTTGGCTGTGGGTGGCTGAACAGGAACTCCATGCCCTTCGCCGGCACGAAGTATTTTCTATCCGCTCTCTTGTGGACAGGCGGAATAGTCGCAGGGGTCTGCCATATCATAGTGGCGGACTCCAAGATTGCTTCGTCAAGCGGTATTGCTATTTTGGAGGAGGCCGGAGGTCTCAGATTTTTGAGGAGCTTATGGTGTTTCTCTTGCACCTCTGCTGTCTGGATGCCTTGCGTGAAGGCCACCCTTTTAAACAGCTCTTGAAACTGTTTGAGATCATCCGGAGGATGGACGTCCCCCAGGGCCGTAGCCCCGTCCGGGGAGGAGAGCGAGGAACCACTAGGATACGCCTCTCTGGACCCTTCCGGTTCCTGTTGGTGATGGTACATCCACTAGCTGGAAGCTTGCAAGGGAAAATCTCGGGGTTCCACAACCAGTTCCCCCTGAGATACTTGAGTCTCTGTCCCCGTTCGCGATTGCCCTCAGGGATACGGGACCATCTGTGGGGATCTTTCCCTCGTAGACTGCCGGTGGTGTCTATGCCCCGCGTGATAGGGACGACCATGGCAGCATGGGCACTGTTCTTGGGAAGGTGACCTGGACCACTCCCTTGGTGCATACCATCTGCGTCTGGGTGATCGTACTCCAGCGGCTCAAACCCCAAGAAGGGTGAAGGTGGTCCCAGCCAGGGCGAGGCTGGTTGTAAAAATGGAGACGGGGGCTCCGGGTAGGCTAGGGGGGACCCCCGCCTTCTAGTTGGAGTCTGCAGCATGAACGGAGGGCTGAGAGAAAGCAACTCTGCAGCCCTGTCTGGAGAGGGGCTGCGGTGCCTTGTTTTCTATGCAGCCTTCCCCCTCCCTTGAGGGGGTGGCTCCGCCCCTGACGTGCAGGGGATCTCGGCCCCGTATGCGCCGCGCTCGGCACGCTCATGGGCAGTGCCGCGCGGGCGGTGTCCTCCGGTGCCTGCAGGCTGCGTGCCTGCGCGCTCTGCACCGCCGGTTCCCCGGGGGTCGGTGCCGCCGGTACCGGCACTTGTATAGCCGCCGCCCTGCCTGCGGTGCGGGGCGGCTGTTTGATCATCGGAGGCTGAGCCGCCTCCACGTGGCTCTCTGTGCCGCCGCCAATCAGCTCTTGCTGCAGCTGGGGGCTGTGCGCTCCTCCCCTCCCGCTCGCTGTTGCTGCCGGCAGGGATCGGGTTGGGGAGACTTTCCTCCGTTTTTGCGCTGATGGGGTGAGGGAGGCAGCTTTCCTTTTATGGGCCCCGGAGGGTCCCTCCTGCTGCAGCCGCTCCGGTACGTCTGGCTGGAGGGCCTTGTCGAATAGCAGCATTTTAAGCCGCATCTCCCTGTCCTTCCTTGCTCTGGCTGTTAATTTTGCACAGAAGGAGCATTTCTGCGTGACATGGGACTCCCCAAGGCACCTTATACAGTGACTGTGCCCATCAGATGCTAGCATTGCCTCTCGGCAAGACTCACATTTCTTGAATCCTGAAGAGGACATTGTTGGTGAGTCTTTTAGTTGTTAATGGTGTACTTAGCACCTTCTCTGTGCTGTTTTCCCCCTCTCGGATAGCCTGCTGCGGCAGGAGGGCTAATGGCCCTAGGCTCCTGGCCTCCGGTGCTCCGCTTGTTACTAGGACTGGACTGAATTCCGTCCCGCTTGTTGTTTCTTGTTTTTTTTTTTTGTTTTTTTTTTTTTTGAAAATAACAACTGGCTAACTTAACAATAGACTAAGAACTTGAAAACTTTAAAGAAAACAGCTAAAACCATTGAATACGCTAACTTGGCCGTAGCCTAGTCGGATTCCGTCTGCAGCCGACGGCGGTTATGAGGAACTGGCGGGGACCGGATCGCGCACGTGGCCAGGAGCGTGCAAGGGAGTGGTGTGCACTGGTGCATGTGCGGTCCGGCAGAAACTGCTTGGAAGATCCGATCTGCGGCGCCGGGCGAGCCCGACACCTAATGTGGAGCACCCACGGGGACACTCGAAGAAGAACTAGCATTTCAGCTTGCACTCAGGCTTCTGATATTCCCAAGTGTCTCCAATACAGTGTTCAGTGAAATGCTGACATTGTCAACTCAACCACATCTCACTGACCTACATTACAAGCATAGTTGTATTCATCGTAAGCCATACAGTCACATCTAAAAGAAGGGTCTTCAGTAAAGATCATGTGAATCAGTATGAATCTCGTTAAAAAAAAAAAAGTGCCTGGTGATTTACTTGTTGTAATTGAAAAGTATCGCCCGCACACATGGTCTGCATTAGTGTATGGCGTCTAAAAGGCTTTGTTCTGACAGAACCACACATCTCTAAATTACAAGTGTGAGATGAATTAATTGGTAGTTTAAGAAACACATTTGAATACCGTTTATATCAGATTTTTAAAAACCTTTTTTCAAATGACTGAAACACTAAAATATTTGTTACCATCCAATCCCCATATTGTATGTGTAATGACACACGGGTTCACACCAAACCCTGTCTATCTGGCCATGTCCTCAATGGGACTATTCACACAGTGCAATTTAGGTATCTGCTTAAGGACTTTGCTGAATCAGGGCCTTTGTACCTCATTCCACTCATCTGTAAAACAGGTGTTATGAAACTTGACTACCATTTGAGAGGTGCTTTGAGAACCTCATAGAGAAGATACTGTGGAAGTACAAAAGTTTAGTATTAGCTTCTATTACCTATCAAAGTAATGATGAAATTATATTTCCAATGTTGGCTCTAAAAGTTCAACCCTTCAACGCTATACTCTACTAAGCTGAACGGAATGGTGTTTTTCTCTTTAACAGTTACTATATAGATAAATTCAGTCCAGTGTGTCTATGAAAAATGGGGAGTAACTTAAAACAATTACTACACTGAAAAAGTAATGACTTCAACAGCTTACTAATTTTTATGGCACAATGTCTGGACATCCTCACTGGCACCAGCAGTGGCATCCTGGACTCGGTCTTGTAGGATTAACGCCCTCAAAACTGGATAAGTAAGTATTAAGAACCATCTGGGATCCCTGAAGAATTTCTCTCGTAATAAATAAGAATACTATTATTAAAATTACATATATACTTTTGCATAGTACCCTTTATGTGAAAACCTCAAAGGCCATCAAAAGTGGTATTTTAGCCTAACTGTATGCCAGATGAAGTGTTGTTTTCCTATTTTACATATGGTTAAAAATGAGGTAGAGAGAGGTTACATCATTCTGCTTATGTCAGACAGCCGAAAGGTGAAGTAATGATCAGAATTCAGGAACTCTCTCTCCCAAGACTTTGTAATACATCTCACTAGCTCCCTGTAATGCAATAAACAACCTGGATAGCAGAATTTTCCCTTTGATGTGAAAAGACATCAACATGAGATCTGTGCTATTATACAAAAATACTTCCAGAATACAGCCATTATCAACAATTACTCCCTAAGATCCCCTATTTTTTCACCAGCTGAAGTGGTGAGTTCTGAACATGTCTGATCACAGACTAATTGATTTTTAAAGGTCTCACTTCTTTCATACTGGTATGCTTTTTGTCAGAAACGCCATTCTCTCTGATAGTAAACTTTGAGAAAGGCAGACTGATGAGCCATGGAACTGAAAATGGGATATAGAACTATTTTTCCTCTAGGTCACTGCTAGTGACCAAAAAGTTATTACTACTGGATAGCTGCTAGGTGTTTACATGAAATGAATGAGATTGTCTAAGTCTTATCCCCAGAACACAAAGCTTTACATCATAAAACTACCACTCACAGTTTCCAATTTTCTTGTCAGGTTTAGCAGAGAGGCTTGCTCCCAGCTACAATGTAGGCATTTGCTGAATGACCCAAGCAATGGAGCTGATTCATTCAGGTGAAAGCAGCAGCAGCATTGTCAGTGCTGCTGCTATTGGTGCCACTATTCGTATTAGAGCTATTCTGAGGATTAAAGACTCCAGTTTCCAGGGCAGTAAAGTGGCACCTTTCGTGCACCCCACTCCCAACACATGTTATATAAAAACTGCAAATGAGGAAATATAGGATAAGGCTGTAAAAATGCTACTACCACTTCATATTAATGAGTTAAAAAAGGAACCAATCTCAAAGTTGCTATTTCTCACTACAAAATTATGTTTGATGACAATTTCATAACACACAGGGAGTTTTAATGTGCATGTAAATTGAATTTTGCAGGAAGAACGAATGTGGATGCAGATAACAAATAGGGATGTCAGTTAAAGGACTCATTTTAAGGGACTCAAAATAGGAAGCAAGCAGGATACACCAATTTGTGCGGATCTGGTTTATAAAGTAGCCCTCTGAAACAAGACCCATCTTTCTGCGCTGTAGACACATTAGCTTCTGTGCTACTGATGCATGTCTAATGCATATAGATCAACCCACAAAAACTATGCTTAAGAGTAAAGAGGCTCATAAGTCCCAGATAGTCTCTGCAAGTCCTTGTCAGCTGGGTAGGAGACTGAGGTAGAACTCTTAACTGCATCCTGATGACTCTTTTCTGCAATACTCGAGCCATAGTGACCTGTCCCAAGGCAGATGCAGTATTGGTTATGACTTTTCAGAGGGGAATCTTCCAGGTACAGTAAGGATCAGTTGGATGCTTAAGGTGAGGTAATATCTTTTATTAGAACAAATTCTGTTGGTGAAAGAGACAAGGAAAGCAGGGAGGGACAGCTCAGTGGTCTGAGCATTGGCCTGCTAAACCCATGGCTGTAAGCTCAATCGGGGGGTAGGGGGGCATTGAGGGATCTGGGGCAAATACATTAAAAAAAAATCTATCAGGGATTATGATATGCCCTATTGTGAGTGCAGGGGACTAGGCTCAGTGACCTCTGAAAGTCCCTTCCAGCTCTATGACATGTATATATCTCTAAACATGTTTATATTTTTAATTTTTAAAAAAGCTGTCAGATTTACACAGAGATATATCCCTTTCACCATCAAAAATTGGTACAATTAAAGAAATTACCTCAGCTTTCTTATCTTTTCACAGCTAAAAACATCTATGAATCAGATCTTGATAGGCAGTCTATACAGACTGAAGAGTCAAATATCCAAATTACTACCTGGAGATGAAACACAACTTTTTTTTAATTGATGTATTCTACTAAAATGGCACAAACAAGATCAGACAGTGTCATTTGATGGAGTTTCACAGGAACAACTGGGCTACCAGTTTGGACTGAAACCTCATAATGTCCCAGGAAATTTTAAGAAGTTTCCCAACCAGAAATGGAAAATAAGATCTGAGCCGAAGATAAGGCAAAGTAGAAGATTTGGATTGAAACATTTAACTCTGAACTTTCCCATTTCAAAATCTCAAAAGTTCCCCCTCCCCCCCCACACAGTTCAAAAGTGCTATCAACATCAACACACACATCAAAGAAGAGAAAAGCCGTAGAATGGTGGTAAGTCATACTGTTTTTCTAAAGGTAGACTCTTTTAGACGCGATGTAAAACTGAAGTTGTGATCTCCAACCGTCTTTAATGATTCCATGGCACTTTGGGAACAGGCACTGCTCCAGTTAGAGGAATTACTTCTGCCTGCCTGAACTTCTCATATCATTTCATCTGGATACAGCATATTTAACCACCTTTCTTAAACTATAGCAATGGCGTGCTGTAAAACTCCTAGCAATGCTATTGTAAGGGCAGCTGCATTTTAGTAGTGGGTGGAGTTATTTCTACTATGTATATTGTGAGCTCCCTCAGGATAACAAGCACTACTTGTCATTATTAATTAGAAGATGAAGGCTAGTGGTAACTAAGGAAATAATCTCAAAATTAAAAGCTGCATCTCATTTGCAGGCAATTAAAATATTATTTTCCCTTCAGTCCTAAAGAAGATGGTATTAGGGATGCAATGGCCAGGAGGAAGATTTACTTCCAATGTCAGTGGATTGTTTTTATCTCCCCCAAACTCATGGTACAACTAAGATCAGAAGAGGAAGAATATTGGTTCTGAAGGGAGACTTTAAAAGTACAGAATCAAGATTCCTTGCCCTGGAGGATTAAATCATTTCGATAAAGGGGGAAATAAAGTGACTTTCAAAATGTTTTTAACGATGCCAGGTCCTTTTCAGGAGCATTCAGAAGTGTTTTGTTATGCATTTTGAAACTGAGTCCTTGATGATGATGAGGAGACATCACTGCCCTGAGTAACATGCTCTATACGATATTACATTTGCTTTGATCCCTCTCATTTCCTTTTGAGTACTTCCAAGCAGTATAAATTGTGAAGGTGGAAAGACTTGTAAATGTAGCATGAGTAGTTGTGGTTAACTGAAGAACACCAAGATATCCCATAATAATAGTTTCCTTCCTACATTCCTTTCACCTGATGATAAATTCCTCAAATTTATTTACAAGCTGAATTTCAATATTTTAAAGTGTCCTTTTTTAAAAATTAGTGGAGGTAAATTTCCATGTTTTTCAAATTTCTGTATTAGCACAGGGTTTTATTTTTGCATCATCTGTATTGAGGCCAAACATGTCTTGCATGCTTCAAATGATTATAAATAAAAAGTTACAGAGAATGTCCATTATAGCCCACATCTTTTGCAGCACAGCCGATGAAAAATGAATTCAATTTAACGCTTGCTCAAAGTAATCAATTTTTGTCTTTTGTAACCATTTGTCCAAACTTATCACATTTATTACAAACAACAGCTAACAGTAAATACTGCATGACCTATGCTCTCTCCTTCTCCATACTGCTCACTAGTCCCAGTCTCTTGGGCACGTTGTCAAAAATTTCAAAGAATCAACTTTCCCCAAGAATACTTAGGTATGAAAGATGTAGAGCTCATTTGGGTCCTAGGTTTCAAACACTATCCACTGACTATTACTGCAATAATTAACCCAAAATGGCAGAACTATTGCCATTTCTCGTTGACGTAAAATAGAAGATAAATAGGACCAAGAAAATCTCAAAAGCCACTTGGCAACTTGTTTTATATGATAAAAGGAGGAAACAAAGTAAAAGACTAAATTGTATATGAAAACAAATATGCATGTTCTAGTCAATCAAACACCATCACCCTGCAGAGCATAGAAGCATAAACACCTTCATCTACCTGGGCTCTAAAGAATGCATCTTAATTACATGGAAATAGAACTCTCTCTCCTCTTCAAAGTACTCCACTTGTTCAAGTAAAAGGGGGCCTCTCTTAGGTGTAAAATACATATATTGTAATAACTATAGCCATCCAGAACCAGTATGCATATCAATATTAGTAAACTGGTGGGGGAAAACAAGCCAGCAACAGAACCTTCTTTTTCTTTGAGACATGCTTGTCTGGACACGTAAAAGCCTGTGACCACTGGCATAGGGCAGGAGACAAAACAAATGCTACTTATCTCACAATACAGACGTTTTAAATCATTTTGACACTCTCCTGCTACAGATCCATTGCAGGCTAAAGCACACTCGCCTACTTTTCAGAGAGTTTCCTAATTTGACGAAAAAAGCTTCCTTTATTTTTGTTACAAAGCTTGCAAGCTTGTAGTACATTTCCAAAAAATCATCATCCTACTGGGTGTACTTCTACAGCCTCCCAATTCAAAGGTGAGTTAGCTCCTACAGATGTCAAATACTGTACTGTACTCTTTGTAAGAGGGTGGCTTCCTCTTAAGGGCCTGGGGCCTGCCACCCCTGATTACTGAAGAGGCACACCTGAGAGAGATCAGATGGTTCCTCTGTGAAAGAGTAGCAGGTAGCTGCAATGGAGGGGGTCTGTTTAGGGAGACCAGAGCAGAGAAAAATGGACAGAAACTTTCGGGAGCAAGCAGGCTCCAGCAGAAAGCCCTGGGAATGGACAATGAAATGACAGGCGAGAAAGGGTTGGGAGTGACCCAACGAGAAGGTAAAGAGATAAAACTCAGAGTCCTGAAACAGAGTCTATTTTCTGCCAATAAACCCAGAATCCAAGAAAGGATGTTGTGAATGGCCCCCCAGAAAGGTGTGTAGGGCATATTTAAAGAAACCTTTTATGGGAGAAACTGAGGACAGGAGACACTTGCAGGTTGTCCAGAAGCCACCAGGGGACACCAGGAGTTGGCATTTCACTGATATTCTTATTTTTCCCTGTTTTCCCATTCATTTTTCTCCCTCAGCTCCGACAAAAGGACTACCCAGTTTATTAAGCCCCAGCTCTCTAGATACAATCCTGACCATAAAATGGCACAGCAGCATGCTTTAGAATTGCTTCTTGAGCACATTGATCTTAAAAATATTTATTCTTGCAAGACATGGAATGCATATCAGCCCTGGGATATATGGGGGGGGGGTCTCAGCTCTGGTCCCCTGGAAGGGGTGGCACTAGGGGTAGCCAGCCCTCAGCACCACCCAAACCATGCTGTACCTCCCCAGGGCCACCTGGACGGCACTGAGCGGAGCTCCAGAGGTGAATTAAAGGACCCAGTGCCCGGGGGGTCTTTCAAATCACCATGCCCCAAGGAAACTGCTCCCTTTGATCCCCCATCCCCATAAGCAGCCCCTACACCTTCCAAAGAAAACAAAGGAATGAGATGTAAGTGTAAAAAAATAATGTAGGCAGAAGTTCAGTAGCAGATTTGGGGGCTATCCAATTTACTGCACTCAGTGCAGCATGTGGGCAGGTTATGTAGATGTGCATTCAGTGCAAGTAGCTCCTGGAGTTCAGAGGCCATGGATAGGTTTTGGAGACCAGAGTGGCAGAACCAGCGGAACGAAGGGAGACAGAGAGGTACGTGCATGAAAGTTTCCAGGACACTGTAGAATGGTCCCATCCCTAATCTGACAGACTGTGTCTTGTTGAGGAGGATGAAAGTCTCAGGAAAGGAGAAAATCCAACTGGAGCACAGGGAAAAGATCCCACAGTTGGGACACTTTCTTCCAACGATGTCATGGAATCCACTAGAACCTCTACAGGGGAGGGAACTCTGTTTATTAGGAACAGACAAGAAGTAATGGGTGATTCAACCATTAGAAAACATAATTAGGAAGGTCAAAAAAGAATATGAAGAACAGTCAGTGAAAAACTCAAAAAGTAGTACTTAGCTTTTTCTCCCCTAGAACAGAAGCAGAAAAACCTGCTAAATAACTGGCCAGTGAGGGAGAGACAGGCTGAACAATTGAGATGCTTAAGGGAGCACTCAAAGATGGCATAGCTATTTCAAAGAAACTAAACTTTGCATTGGTTTTCCTGGCTCAGATGTGGGGAAGATTTCCAAACCTGAAGCATTCTTTTTAGTTGACAAATCAGTGAAACTGTCCTAGACTGAGATGCCATTAGAGGTGGTTTTGGAACAAACTGATAAATTAAACAATAAAAAAATCACCAGGACCAGATGGTATTCATCCAAGAGTTCTGAAAAAACTAAAATGTGAAACTGCAGAACTACTAACTGTAGTCTGCAGCCTATCACTTAAATCAGCTTCTGTAACATATGATTCAAGGATAGCTAATGTAATGCCAGCTTTTTTTAAAAAAAAGACTTCAGATGTGATCCAGTAAGCCTGTCTTCAGTATTTGGTTAATTCTTTGAAACTATAATAAAGAACGAAGTTGTCAGACACATTGATGAACATAACTTGTTGGGGGAAGAGACAACATTATCTTTGCTAATGGAAGTCATGCCTCACCAATCCAGTACAATTCTCCAAGGGAATCAACAAGCATGTGAACAAGGGAATCCAGTGGATATAGCATAAAGCTTTTGACAAGGTCCCTCACCAGCCTCTGAAGCAAAATAAGCTGTCACAGGATAAGAAGGAAGGTCTTCTCATGGATCAGTAACTGGATATAAGATAAGAAAGACAAAGTAGAAATAAATGGTGAGTTTTCACAATAGAGAGAGCTAAACAGTAGTGTCCCCAAAGACCTGTACCTGTGATCAGTACCAGATGAGGAGAGGTTAAAAAGAGTTAGACTTTTCAGCTTAGAAAACCTATGACTAAGGTGGGACGTGATAGTGGTCTATAAAATCATGAGAGACGTGAAGAAAGAAAACAAGAAATTGTTATTTACTCCTTCTCGTAACACACAAAGAAGTGTCACCAACTGAAATTAAAAGGCAGTGGTTTAAAACTAACAAAAGGAAGTATCACACAACACAACATTAGCCTGTGGAACTCTGACAGAGGATGCTGTGAAGGCCGAAAATGTTAGAGTTTAAAAAAGAAAAAGGTATCTTCATGGCCAATAAGTCAATCAATAGCTATTAGCCAGGATGGATGAGGATGGTATCCTGAGCCTCTGCTTTCCAGAAGCTGGGAATGGATGATAGGGATCACTTGATGATTACCTGTTCTGTAGTAACTGGTTCTGGCCTTTGTCAGAAGATCAGATCCTTGGCAGATGGACTTTTGGCCTGACCTAGTATGACCATTCTTATGTTGGTGCACTTCAGAAAAGCCACAAGGGAAAATTAAGTGACAATCTACTCCGTACAACTTTCCAAGAATTGGTTCTTTGTATAAAAGATAATTATTGTGAAGATGATTGCTCTCAGAATTGTACTGTCAAAGCACAATAATTGTTCCATTAAATACATTTATAATTATGACATTTTTCTACTTACTTCCGAGTTTGGTCTGAACATGGACACTGAACATAGTTTACAAAAATATATATATTTAAAGCTGGATAAAGTGGCTCAGCCTGATAATCCCCCAAAAGACAAACTTAAGAATCAGCTTTTTTCAGACCCCTTTTCTGTTCTATTTTCCGTAACTCAGTACTTCCCTCACCTACTGCTAGTAGCTGTGAAGTTTGGAGACAGTGTGCACCATGGAAATATAGCAAAATGCCAAGAAAAGCTGGCATGGAAAACTATGAAGCTATAAATATTTAGTATTCTTCACTGCATTTTTAAAAAATAAACAAAACCTGGTGATTAAATATCAGATTATTGTACTTTTCTTTCAAGGCATAAATATCAAGATAGTGTACATCAATTTGATAGTAAAGAGAAAACACTGCAAAAGCCATTTTATGGGGGCTGTAAGAGATTTTTCTGTTCCAATTGCTTTGACCTTGTTTATTTAAAAACCTTTATAAGAAGAGACAAATGAAAAATAAGAGCTAGTTGGGTCATGAAAAGACTCTTCCACTGACTGCCTACACCTGACATCCCACTTTTATAGTGCTGTCTTAATGACTATTGGATGCCATCTAATGCATTGTCTAAAAATCATGACCAGCCACATTCAACAACTCCAATTATGTCCAGAGATCTGTGAGGCTCCCAGATTAAAGTAACTATTTTACCTGCCTTGTTAGTATCCTTAGTATATTTTTTTAAGAAATTGCTCTGTTTTAATATGTAAAATAGGTGTCTTACATTTCAGCTATGTCTCTTGTTAGCAAACCATTTTTGGAGCAGTGCTGATGATTTTATTTGGTTTTCATGTTTTCCACCAAAGTCATTAATAAAATATGACCAGAAGGACTCAATATTCCTCTGGATTTCTTAAGCCACGCTCTACATAGGTGGTCCAGTCGCAAATAACTTATAGACTATTTCTGTATCATATATATGTTGCATGTGTTTAAATTGTTTCTCTTTGGCTGTGTTTATACTTAGCCAAAATTTCAAAAGGGCCATACTAATGGCCAAACCAGGGAATGCTACCAATGTGCTAAAATGAATATTCAGTGCTTCATTAGCATGATGCCAGCTGCGGCACTTCGAAAGTGCTGCGTTTTGATCATGCACAGCTCGTCTACATGGGTCCCTTTTCGAAAAGGGCCCCACAAATGCTGAAACCCCCTTATTCCTACCAGCAGCCACAAGCATGCTAATGAGGAACTGAATATTCATTTTAGTGCCTCATTAGTATTCTCTGATTTGGCAATTAGCATGGCCCTTTCAAAATTTTGGCCAAGTGTAGAGACAGCTTTTGACAATAAAAAAGTACATTTAAATTGCAAAGTGATGCACACAAAAAGGCAGGAAAAAGCAAAGATTATTTTGCCTATGCAGCTATACCTTGCTACTTTCATCCCAAGTACATAGGCATTATAATACATTAACTAGGAATTATACAAAGGAGTTTCACAAGACTCCTGCCACATTCAGCAAACAGGTTGGGAGTGTTGAACAGTGACAGAGAGACAGCAGCGTTAGTCTGTATTCTATCAAAACAAAAAAAGCAGCCAAGTAGCACTTTAAAGACTAACAAAATAATTTACTAGGTGATGAGTTTTTGTGGAACAGAGCCATTTCTTCAGATCATGGCCATACCAGAACAGACTCAATATCTACAGCACAGAGGTCCAAAAATTGTTATCGAGGTTGACAAATCAGAAAAAATGTTATCACGGTTGGCAAATCAGAAGAGCAGAGGGGTAGCAGGAGGGGGTGTGGGGTGGGGAAGTCAAGAGTCAGATAAAACCAAGTATGCAAAAAGAATCCTTATAATGGTCCAGCTACTTGCTGTCCCAGTTCAAACCATGTGTTAATGTGTCAAATTTGAATAAAAATGAGAGTTCTGAGCACTCTCTCTGTCGTAGGTCCTTAAAGTTCCCATTCAGTAAAACACAGACTTTCAGGTCAGCCATTAAAGTGCTGGCTGACACGTTTGTGAGTTAGGAGTTTTTTGATGCCTGTTTTGTGTCCATTCATTCTTCGTTGAAGAGTGTTTGAAGTCTGTCCGATATACATCGCATGTGGGCATTGTTAGCACATGATGACATACATGATGTTAGTTGAGGAACACGAGAATGTGCCTGTGATTCTGTGAATAACATGGTTAGGTCCAGTGATGGTATCTCCAGAATAGATATGTGGACAAAGTTGGTAATGGGCTTTGTTGCAAGGAAAAGTTCCAGGACTGGTATTACTGTGGTATAGCCTATAGTTGCTAGTGAGAATCCTCATAAGGTTGGGAGGTTGTCTATAGGAGAGAACAGGCCTGTCATCTTGGGCCTTCTGGAGTGTGGCATCCTGATTTAGGATAGGTTGTAGGTCTTTAATGATGCATTGCAGTGGTTTGAGTTGGGGGCTGTAGGTAATGACGAGTGGTGTCAGACTGTTATTGGCTTTTTTTGGGCCTATCTTGGAGTGGATGGTTTCTGGGTATTCGTCTGGCCCTGTCGATTTGTGTTTTTACTTTTCCCGGTGGGTGATTCAGGTTTATGAATGTTTGGTAGAGATCTTGTAGTTTTTGGTCTCTGTCAGTAGGTCAGCGTAAATGCGGTTGCACCCAAGGGCTTGAGTGTAAATGATGGATCTTGTTGTGTGTGCAGGATGGAAGCTAGAAGCATGTAGGTAAGTACAGCGGTCAGTGGCTTTCTGGTAGAGTGTGGTACTGATCAGGCCATCATTGACTTGTACTGTAGTGTCCAGGAAATGTATCTCTCATGTGGACTGGTCAAGGCATAAATGGATGGTGGGGTGCAGATTGTTAAAGTCTCTGTGGAATTCTTCTAGAGTCTCTTTACCATGGATCCAAATGATAAAGATATCATCAATGCATCATAAGTAAAGGCGAGGTAATAGGGGACGAGAGCTGAGGAATCATTATTCCAAGTCAGCCATAAATGTATTAGCATATTTTGGGACCATGCGGGTGCCCCTAGCAGTGCCACTAATCTGGAGGTATAAGTTTTCCCCAAATTGGAAATAATTGTGCGTGAAAACAAATTTACAGAGGTCAGACACCAGACTGGCTGTGGTAACGTCAGGGATGATATTCCTGATCACTTGTAATCCATCTTCATGTGGAATATTACTGTAGAGAGCCTCTACATCCATCCTCAGCTGACTGTTGTTCCTCTGTAGATCTTGCTCTAAAGCGGGACACTAAGAGTGGCAGTTGTTGCTCCTGATGTACCCCCCAAAAAGATGAGACCTTGTAGAGCTGGTCTCCCTAGGGGAGCCACAGATTTCAGAAAGCCTAACTCTGGAGGGGCTTAAGAGACGGAGACAAGGCATGAAAGCTGTCCTTGCCAAGACAGCCAGGTGTGTCCTCTGTTAAGAGTTTCCTCCTCAGGATGTACTGAAATGGAGGAAGGCTGGAAGGTATGTCAGCATGCCAGAATAAGATGAGATGTTATCCCCTGTGCCTACCTGAAAGCCAAGTGGTGTCGGTACCTGTGGTCAAGACCGTACGGGGCTCTGAAAGGATGGGGGTTGAGAGTTGGAGGGTTGGAGAGACAGTAAAGGAGAATGTTATGCATATCAGTACGAGCTCTGAATGCTTCTCTACACCCCCAAATGGTTTGCGAGGAGCTGGTGACCAAGTCAGTACTGGAAGGTGAGTCACTGCTGAAGATGGCAGAATCAGAGGATAAGCAGGCCTTGGAAGGAGAGCGGCACTTGCAGAGAATGTCCTCCATATTCATGGTTCAGGCTTTTTTTCAGGATTCAAAAGTGACAGTAGACTAGAAGCCTGGAAAATACAAGTGACTACAAGTAGGGATACTCAGTAATCAGTATGTCAGGTGGTCCTGCAGACGGTACTGAAATGCAATTGCCAGGCCCTTCATGTCTGGCTACAGAAGAGGTACTGATGAGGATTTTCATCTGGCTCTGAAGTCTCTTTGAGTTTGATGCTCTAAGTCTGATGCCAGTGCCATTCTAGATTCTTTACTTGATGGCTTCCTTGTTTGCACCATGATCTTCTAAGCTGGTCCATGGTCTCGGGATTGGGGGGGATGGACACTTCAGTGCTACCCCTGTTGGGAAATGAGGGGTGACTTTCCACTTCTCTTATCTCATTCTGGAGAAAGTGGTATGTCCTTTTTTGAGGGTCTAGATGGTTCTGAAGAGCCCTCAGAGTCTTTGATTACAACACAGAAGAGACAGTTGCCAAGGCTCTCAGATCAACTGGATCCAAAGTACAAGCATCCCTCTCGATCCTGCAGGTCTCAGGGACTGCTCCAGCCACAAGAATTTTATCCTGTTTCCCCTTACTTGCTTAGATCTGCTTTTAATACCTAAGCAGATCTTATATGTGAGTGTGAGACTATTCCAGGCTGCAGCGACAATCTGTGTCTTTGTCACTGCAAGGGGAAGATCAATGGGAAGCCCAGGAGGATTTAAAGCCCAGGAGGTGACCATCACTCATACTTGTGTCTGAGGATCAAGGTCCCCCCACAACCCTCCCAAAGGTCCAGATCAGGCAAAAGGAATGCAAACCCCTCCGCAAATGTGTGATAAATAACCATGAAGAAAATAAATGCTTAAGAGAGAGAGGTAGCAAACTGCGTATCTGGTGAACAGGCACCACAAGGCTGTCATAAGCTGCAGCTGAGAAGGAATGGAGATGGAATGTGCAAACTTTTGCCCAGGAAGGTGGAGGCACGAGATCTTCTGATGAAAAATCTCCAATTAAGGATGCATGGGATTGTGCGCATCCTGTTGTGGAACAGCCATACAGATATTACTCAAAGAAACATCTCAAATGTTAATTCTGATGAGGGGGAGACCTGGGACCCTACTATAAAGATGGACAGGGAGCCCCAAATTACTCTTTTCTGACAAGAGAAGGAGATGAGGCTCACATAGCAGCCCAGAGGATGCAACTGTGAGCTGTGATGTAGCTGCTAGTGCTGCAGAGGATCAAGTAGTACAAAGTCCAGCATTAACTGTGGGTTGTAGGAGATGCACCATTGACATCTTTCCTTCCCACACAGAGATATAAAGCAGTGAAGGAGGCAGGAAGCACACCCAGTATGAGAGAGCAGTAATTTGGCACTGTTGGGAAGGAGGGATCGCTCTCCCCTTCCCTCCACATGCCAGGCTTGACAGAACCTCTATCCATACTAACACCCCTTTACCCGAAATGCTCCAGGAATCGGAGGATGAATCAGTGTGAACAAGAAAAGCAGCAGCTCCACTGACTTCCTCGAGCATTTCACTTCTCTGCCTATCCATCACTGCAGACATAGTACCTGCAGTTTTGCTGCTGTCTGGGGCAGGCTGGCCTTCAGAAGCACTGCAGGAAGGAAGAGAAATTATGGACCTGTCTCATCTTTGCTCCTGTCTGCCATCCAGGGCATGAAGGAAGGAATCTCTTATTCTAAGGCAGGGGAGAGCAAAGTGCAGGGGGTGGGCTCCCTCAGGTGCGACAAGATTTCCTAAGCGTGGAGGGGGACAGCACAATTGGTTGTCTCCTCTCAGGCTCATCCATCTCATTAAAAATGTTGAAGCATGCTACTGTTGTTAGGTGTGTGTGTTCACATTTATATACCGATTAACAAAATTCTCACATTCTACACACTTTTCTTAAACATGCCACAAGGTTTTTTTTAAAATAAACATAACCAAAATTTCCATCACTTTTGGTTATGTTAGACAAGTTGGGGTTGGGGGTGCGTTACTAATTGCAGGGCTGAAAAGTGGGGCCAAACATAAAACGTTTGCTCATCCCTGCTCTAAAGAACACTAAGAAAGGCTAAGCAAACACAGGCAGAGGGATACAAAGAAATAGAATCCTGAACTTCATTTTTAGAACCTCCATATATTTCTGTAATAGTTTTCAGTGAGACCCTGAATGTGAGCTTTACAGATAAACAACAGTATCACATACCATCACATAAAGGCACTAGCTGGGATGACCACACTCATACATATGCTCCACTAAGAAATAATATGGCCCCTCCAGACTGATGCTCACAAGATTTTACATAGACTTCCTCACCACCACCTCCAGGATTAGAATAAACCACTCCAAGTTTGGTTTAAAATGCATACTGGACAGTCCAAACAGCATTTATCCCTTCTGTACACCACTGCTGGTTTTCTGATAGAACCACAATCTTTGTTCTTCTAATCAGATTTATTTACCTGTACTTTCTCCCTATATTATAAACATCACTGTATAAGAAAAATTATATAGTTAAGGATTGTGAATTATTTTTTTCCACTATCACACACACTGAATGTCTCTATTTCAATTATTTACAAATTATTTGGCACAGAGATTAATTTGATGCCAGGTAGATATTTTCAAAAGCAAAAAAAAGAGGACAGGAAGATCAGCCAGATGGCTGTGCATACAGAAGCTTCGAACAAAAAGAAAAACAAGAGGTTAGTTAGCTGTGTGAAAAATCTTTGTAAAAATCAGTGTCTACAATAATGCTTCTCAGTTATGGACTTTGTCATTAAGAGTTCAGATTTTTACAGAAAAAAAGCCACCAGTCTGATTTCTTTGTATTTCGTCTCTGGCCTAGGCTTTGAATGAAAAAGGTTCTTAAACTTGTGCCTAATTCTAAGCGCATGAGTAGTCTTATTGGCTTCAGAGGCATTAGTCATGTGATTAAATTCACAAATGTGATTAAATAACCTTGCTGAGTCAGAGACTCTGTGTTGGATGATTTGTATCTATTTGTAAATGAGTGCTCCTATCGTGGGTATGCTTGTAACATTTCTAATAATCTTGTAACATTAGCTATCAGGCATAGCTCACAAAACCTTTGCTTTCTTAAGTGAAGCTAAATGAAAACCAAAACCAACTTACTTGATGTAATAGGGCACTTTGTTATGTGAAACAGATCTCTGCCATGGAAGCTGAACTGAAGCTGAGGAAAAGAAAAAAAAAAAAAAAAAAACAGGAAATGGTCATTAGACAGCACCTGTCCCAGGGGAAAAAAAAACCAGTATTCCTTTTTACAATTAGTTGTGCTTGTAATAAATTAAGTGGAAACGGCTCTAATTTTCCAATCTGGCTTTCAGTAATTCAGCTGGAGGAAAAAAAAAGGTTAATATATCAGAATGATGTTAGCTATCTATCTATTTGATGCCACACAAGAAATAAAACAAACAACTATGGTGATTCTATTTCAATGAAGATTAATAAATTGCAGACTAGTACGTGGGCAGAGTGAGTATGTATTTTAAAACTCTTTTCCTATTTCCAGCAATTGGTTCCAGAAATTAAAAGCAATTTAAGCTTTGGAAGTTTTCAGCAACCTAAGCTTATGGGTCTCCAGTAACATAATTAACATATTAAAATATAATGAAAAATCATGACTACGTTATTATTAGTTATTTCCCTCTGTCCCTAGTTCAAATCCCAATTAATGTAAATCCATGTTCTGTGAAATACACAAACTATTAGATCCCATTCCCATGCTCCTGAAGAAATCTGTGCAAAATTCATGTATATCTGAAACAGCAAAAAACTAACCTGTAAAACCACATACAAAAGGGGCAAAACTTAAAAAACAGTACAACTCAATTTATCTAAAAACCTCAGGAGACACCAGAAATCTTTAGCTAAAGATGGGGGAAAATAGCTGACAGATTAACTTTGAAGTGGCCACATACTGGGAGTCACTATACATGTGTTCTACACATGTGCTCCCCACACCCCCTGCTTTATACCATCCCAGACAGCATGACCAATTTGGTGTTTGTTTAAACACTGTCTATTGTACAGGAAATTCATGTCAGCATATTCACTCTGGAAGCAAATGATATTTGTTCTTGAAAGAATGAGCACAATGAGATGAATTTAAATTCAACGCAAAAGCCAAAGTTAGGCATCATGCCCCATACATAAACACCTGACAAACGGAATGAAAATTCTGGCCATGTTGTACAGCATTAATAAATTAATTAACGGAACAAAAGATTAACTGCGCAGTATTTTGGGGCAAAATATATGAACCCTTGGAAAAATGGTTTACTTTTTTATATGTATTGAAAAAACTACAAGAAAGTGCTGTGCCACACTTAAAGGTGAAATAATGCATCCATACTTTAATAAGTGCGGGTACTTTGTAAGAAAAAAAAAAGTTCCATGATCAAACAATCATTCTATTTTCCAATTATCTGAAACAAAGAGAAGAGCAAGGCCTGCATTTTAAGGATCTGTAGTGTGGAGGAGAGAAAGAGTGAAATCACCCAGATGGGCCAAGACAGCAGACAACTTTAGAAATATGCTACTTTCAGACCTTCATTTCCCTATATTGTTAGTCACTGCCATTGCTTTCTGGGGTACTATTATTTGAATAATATTAGCTAACTATGAAGATTATCCCCCTCTGAGTTTTGCTCATATTTGACTTACTAGATATGAGTGACTGCAGATATTCTGCAATGGAGGGCAGATAGTGCTGATAACATAATAATAGATTTAGCTCTAATTCCTGTGGATGAAGTGACACTGTACTTATTTGGAACTATACTCAATAAAAACCACTGCCTATTTTCTGTGCTGTATGAATCTAACCAAGATGAACAGAGTAACTATTGATTCTGGCACCCAATATAAATACTGCAGACATTAGTAAAAAGATTGGATGCAGTTGAGGGCTGCACTGAACAGGGTTTTTGAAGGCTTTGGTTGAAGCGTACAACAGGCTGAGAGACAGAGCATATGCCAAAAACAACTGATTGACAGTTTATTCTTCTAAGAATGCAAAATATAGCTGCAGTGTTATGGAACTGGAGGCCTGTAAAATAAATTAAGGTTACAGAAAAATCAACCAAGTATTTCTGAATGTTTTAAGACAGTAACCTGAGCATCTTTTAGGGAACTAAGGACCATAACACTTTGAGCAATGGCCCATTTTAGGATTCCAGGTTGAGAAAGCATGCAGTAAGATTGTAGCTGTCTTTCTGCAGATAAAACTAAGGTAGGATGACAGAAATAGATCAGGAAAGAGCTGGAGCATGGGTTGTACCAACCTGCGGACACTGCTTCAAGCTGTCCTCTTTGTCAGGTTGTTCTTTGTAGAACAGGAGTGACTAGTGTTTCAGGACTGACTGCCAATTCCCATTAGGGATATTCCTTAAGGAAAAGCTAGGTATGCTAGTAAGGCAGCATAAAAATGCTCCCTCAGCTGTACTAACTCTGAGACTAAACAGAGCCTGCAAGAATCTCAGGCATTCCCCAGTACCAGGTGCATTTTATTAACTTATTTGTGCAAAAGAAGGTGTTAAGCAGTTCAGTTCTTAGGATCACAGCTGAAGAATGTGGCATGTCTACCAAAAGGCCTCATATTGGAGGAATCTCTCTAAACATCTTTGTCCTCTGTGCCACCTGTATTTTTTAAAGGAAATGTATTACACTGCACCTCTTTCACCAGGGTCTTTATTTCAATTGTACCTGTGGGTTTGAAATGAGAATACAGCTGTTAAATTTCCCAGAAAAGAAAGAGTAGTAATCTAGGGCTTTTGAGATTATTTTAGGTTATTTGGCTTGCCTCCTGGCAAGATGCTCCAAGCATTATGTCATGTGTCAGCATACCATACACTGAGATCTATGGAACCAAAGTGCAATGTCAAAGTCCTTAAGGCACTATCCACCCATCTGAAGGCATGCAAATATAATACAAGACAAAGAACTAGGGTTATTATTGCACTGTTCATGTAAAAAAACTAGAGATAGTCCTGATTTAACACCTTGTAAGTGAACACACTTGAGCTTTGGGGGATGCTGGTGGATGACAAAGATTCAAAAACTGAACATGGATCTTTACTCCACAGTTCCATTATATTCTATAATGCGCCAATGGCAGGCCATGGATCTGAAAAATCTTGTAAATAATGGAAAGTTCAGAATCTAAATGTCGGAAAGTTCAGTACATCACAATAAATAAATAAATAAATAAAACGGTCTCTCCAAAAAAATAATTGTGTTGGACTTTTCTCCTCATTCAAATGTCTGAAAACAGAGCATGCCATTCAGTAAAAGTTTTGGTTAGTATGCATTTTCTAAAAAAGAAGTCTGACCAGCTGTTTTATCAGTTAGGTAGCTAAGCTCAGAGGTAGAGAGAATATGATTGAAAAGAAGCTATCAGAGGGCAAAAGGATAAGAACTGATGTGTGTGACACTATACAGATAAACAAGATGCTTGGTGCAGAAACATAGTAAAACCTGCAAACAAAGGATGAGTGGTTAGATAAGTGGAAGTAGAATTATTGTGCATGGAGACAGCTAGATGATCCGGGAGGATGGAATACAATAGAGAGCTCAAGTGAAATGAGTGAATGTGGCGGAAGATGGGATTAACCCCGCTGAAAGAACAAAGTAGTTAACTACAAGGAAGAACATCTTCCTGAACCACATGGTCAGTTAAGGGTGTGATTAGGAGATGCCATCTCAGATTATCAATTTACTACTAGTACTTACTGGAGAGAAAATGTTGAGATGCAGGGCCAAAATCCTGGTGTGCTTCCTGCAGCAGTTTAAGGCGATCCTCTACAGACACCTATACACACCCACATAACAAACAAAGGGCTCTTATTTATTCTGTAAAGAAGCTGCCACAATAAACAGAGTGGTGTGAACTCCACTCCAAACAAATGTCACACATTTTACATAGTTATTCACTCTCAGTTCACGGACAACCAATGGATTTTTTTTAAATGCAAGGTAACATTGCACTTCTGTGAGCAATGCAGATCAATAATGAACAGCTTTCACAGTTACCGTAAATGTCTATTGCATTTTTTGAGTTCTTCTTTCACTCTGACAAATCTGAGAGCTGCCTTTGCAAGATGGAACCATTCCGGAGCATGCTGTTTCATTGGATGACAGCATGGCCAGACTTCTTTTTGGTTTACTAATTAAACTGCACTAAGCACATGCTGCAGGGGCTTAGCTGGTTAGGTACTTCTCTTTAAGGCAGAGAATCATTCCAATAACAAATTACATTTTAAGAGACAAGGGGGAGATGCTTCAGTAATGTTAATAACTTTGCCTCCCAGCACCACCTGTTTTGAGCCTACTAGCCAAGAAGCTTACATCCTAACTCTGCAGGTTCCCAGCAGCAAAGGTAAAGACATCTTTTTTTCTTCTTTAAAAACAACTTGTTTTCCCTAATTCCTTCCTTGTTTGGCAGCAGAGAGTCTGAGATTTGGGGAAATTTGGGGAAGTGGTCTGATAAAAAATACCATGAAAGTTTCAGAGAGGGGAAAATGAAAAAAAAAATTGTTAAATTAAGAATCTTCATTATTTCATTCAGCATTAAACTGTAAATGAACTAAATAGATACACAGACTCCATCTTACCCGTCTTAGACCACTGAAGCACCAAACAGTCAAATACACTCATCCCTAGCTACATGAACACAGTTGATTCCTAACTTTTTGCTCGTAGGTGAAAACTCATAAGAGGCATCTAATGAAGTGAGTCCGTGCTCATGAAAGCTCATGCTCAAAACTTTTCTGTTAGTCTATAAGGTGCCACAGGACCCTTCGTTGCTGTTACAGATCCAGACTAACATGGCTACCCCTCCGAAACTCTACATTCCTATTAAAATACTTGTAAGAGACTCTGATGGGTTCCAAGTGCTCGGAGGGGCAGCAGGTGGCGCTGTTTTTGAAAACTAAGTGAACGGGGTTGGGAGGGGGTTAAAGGCTGGGGACACTTTGGGGACATGAGCGGGAAGGAGGGCGGGTTAAAACCTATAGGCAGCTCAGGTGGAAGAGGTGGCCACTTGTTCCTCCTGGCTGCACCAGAGGAACATGGGAGGTGTGGGGAACTAGGGGGTTTGGAACTGAAGAGGATGGTGTGGGTGTTGGGAGCAGGCTGGGGGGGTGGGGTTGTGTGGGGAGCTGTGGGCTGGGGTAATGTTGGGACTGGGGCGAGGGGCTGCGGATTTCCCCACACCCCAGCCAGGGACCCTGCGGCTGGCTCAGCTCCAGCCACAGCACTGCAGGTCTCCCTGCGGCCGGATCAGCTCCAGCCGTGGGAATGCGGATCTTCCCATGACCCAACCATGGACCCCATGGCTGGAGCGGAGCCAGCCGCAGAGTTGCCAGTCTCTCCGCCCCACCCTCTGCTGGGGACCCCGTGGGGCTGTCAAACGCACCCCTCCACCCCCTGCTGGCTACCCTGCGGCTTGAGTGCAGCCCACTGGGGGGCTGCAGGACTCACTGCTCCCCTCCCCCGCCGGGGACCCTCCAGGGCTGCCGGACTCACCCGTCTTCCCGCCTGGGACCCAGTGACTGGAGCAGAGCAGCCACTGGGCTGCTGGTCTTGCAGCCCCTGCCAGTGTCTGGCTGCTATTAGCAGGGGAAATTCGCTCGTCAACTGAGCATTGGTAGGTAAGTGTCTCCCTCATTTTAGCAAGTACTCATAAGTCAAGTATTCCTTAAATGAGGGATGAGTGTATAAGCAATATGAATCTGCTCTATATCTCTCTAGCGTGTTTCTTTATCCTAAACCTTCACTTCTTTCCCCTCCACCCCAGGGGCCCAAGCCTATCAATATTCACATTACGTGTGAAAAAGAATCCTTATAGAAATTGGATATTTAAAAAAAATAAAAATCAACCTTTACACAACTGGCAACACAGCAGAAATGCATGTGCCACCTTTCAAAAGTTTCAATAACTATGATTTATGTAGTTATTTCAGTGCTTACAAATACTGCTATCACACAGGTGAAACAAAAATAAGATCCAGCCTCTTTAAAGATTAAGGCAATCCCATGACTGACTGAACTGCTGAGAGAGCAGAAAAGGGAGGCTCTCAGTCAAGACAGTGAAGGAAAGACAGCTCCTTTCATTGTTTTTTGTCACTATGGTAACACAGGTAAGAAAGCATTAAAGGAAAAATAGTTAATAATGTGTTTTGTAAGAGAAAAAGAGGAACACTGCTGAAGCGTTTCCTCCTACTCTTGCAGGGAATGGAGGAGGAGGAGTATACCTGTAAAAGTTTCCAGCGCATATTGAGGTCATCCAGCTGGCGAGACATCTTTAAAGATGGATGAAGGTCAAGTGGAGAGAGTTGACTAGATAAATCATTCAGTGTTTTAACTTTCAAGTTGATTGGTGCAATCTCGTCTCTGAAAGCCTGAGAAAATAAACACACATCTCTGCTTGATTACCATCATACAGAACAGAAGGAAAGCTTGCATACCAAACCGAAACTAAAGTTACATTTGGTTGACACCAAAGTCCAAGGTGGAAGTGCTCCTGAGGAGCATGCAAAGGATATAACTAGCACACTCTGTGAAGGAAAGCCTATTTACTTGAGTTGACTTTGATTGTAAAACATTCTGTGGCATTGTAACATTTGGCTTTACTTTAAATACATCTCTGTACACAGGGCCCATATAAAAAGCCTACACTATGTGCAGTACACTTAAGCTCTAAAAAATAGGCCTTAAGAAAGATTTTAGGGGTGCATAGGGCTTTGTGTCATATTCTATGGTGATTTTTAGTAATGCAAGGTCACATCAAGGATTCTTAAATCTTATTCATTGAATAAGGCTGACTATTGTTCCCCAATTAAAAGTTGCTGGCAAAATCTTTCTTCAGGTACCTCAACACTGAATTAGCAAAGCATGAGGCACTGCCTCTTCCAAGGAAAGGAAATATAATACTTTATGGGATTCTGACTGTACAATTAAAACTTACAATTTTTAAAAAAGATGTTTTCTTCATCAAACTAAACTAAATGTAAAACGAAAACCTAAAAGTTTTAGGTACAAGTAAAATGATTCACTAAATGTCTTTCTTGCTGTGGGGAAGTAAAGGCAATTAATGCTAAAGAGCATGACTAAGGGCCATTGAACAAGCCAAAAACAATCAGAGGAAAAAAAGGTTTTTTGGCTAATCCAATTACTCCCTTTTTTCCCCTAGAAACCATCCCTCACATCAGTTCCATTAACAGGAGGCACACACCAACAAGAGGGGAAATTTTGGTTTGTTGACTGCCAACAATGAATGAAAATTTAATATACTTTGCTTTACTCTGCTTTGCAGAAATGGCATCAGGATATGACAAACTGCCTCTTAACACAAGAGCAAAGAGCTATTCCCTCGGCCTACTACAGGTTGGGTTGCTGTGTTCAAATGGGAAAGGGGGAAGGAATGTGTGCATTACTCCTCTTAAATCAGCAGTGGCCTGTATATAAATCAACTTTGACTATGATCGACCCAACATTTTTCTATTCCATTGACCCCAAAAGTTTAAGAAAAATTTAGGAGACAGGAGGTGTTAAATTCCTATTCGTGGATGTATGAAATTGGTGAAATGAAACAAACAGTCTGAAATGCAAGTAATTTTTGCAATCTATATAAAGATGGAATATTTTTGCAAATATTTACAATGCTAGACCACTGATCTCTTCATGACTAACTTCATGTGCTAACGTCAGAAGTAAATCTGTGCATTTGAGCATGACTTCGATGTTGCCTTAAGCAGCAATTTCCATGAAATTTAATAATAGTGTTTATAGGAAATGCCCTTGAGCAAACTTAACTATAAACCCGACTGGACATGTAGGGTATGTGTAATTAGTGAAAAGGAGCTTGTGTCAACATTAAACTGTGTAGCTCCTGCACCAGTGAAAGGCTCTGGCAGGGAGAGGCAGCAAGGAACGGCTCTCGCAGGGAGGTGCTGTGCCAGCATGTTTCCCTGCTGCC
This sequence comes from Carettochelys insculpta, assembly GCF_033958435.1. Taxonomy (NCBI): domain Eukaryota; kingdom Metazoa; phylum Chordata; order Testudines; family Carettochelyidae; genus Carettochelys; species Carettochelys insculpta. The sequence continues at coordinate 98,871,091 of NC_134139.1, forward strand.
TGCCTACTCCTGTGGTCTTTCCCTGGAGTAGGGGAGGCAGTAATAGCTACACTCCTAAAAACTAAAGGGTAGATGAAGGGAAGCCATGTAGTTGTGCAGGGGTACATACTCTAAAATCGTGGAGTGTATTTACTCTGCTTGCTTAAGAAGTGCTTCACCGTCTATTTTGCTATTTATACCCATGCCAGGGAGGCATGCAGTGTTTGTACTCTAAATACCACTTAGTGTAGACATAGTGAAAGTTTAAAAAGGTTTTGGCTAGAAAATACATATAGGCAGAATATGCAGGTACATATGTACTTATAATACACGTTGGAAGTGTGAAGGAATTCTGAATTCCACACATTACAAATCAAATTATATCCAAAAGAATTTCCTGCTTACTGTAGTTTTTTCAATATGTTCCTGCAATGAGTCAATGAGTAAATCTCCAACAGGTTTCCAGCCATTTCGCACATTTTCAGCCTCTTTCAAGTCAGCATCTAGGTCATCCATGGCACACTGCACGTCTTTCAGTTTCTCTAGTGCTTTCTCCACTTGTTTCTGCCAGCTGTTGGCACTGGCATTCAGGCTCTCCCATTTCTCTTTCACCTCTGAAGACTGCTTACGCATGGCTTTGGCAATTCTCTGTGCTTTCTCCTCAGGGGTTAACTCTGTAGCGAAAGGATGATTCAGGGTTTAGAGGTTTTTGGTTTTTTTTTAAAAGGTGCTGTTCATTTGCGGTTGAACAGATTTAATTCTGTACAAGAAGCGCATTCGACAAAACTATATCTGATAAGATTTTCAGCCAGTTCAGAGCAGATCATAATCCAGAAGATTTTTCTTTAAACAAATCAACAAGAAAACTCCATGAGGACAAATAAAACAAAATGAAAAGCAAAACCTTATTCTTAGAAAACAACAGGGCTAAGATAATTGCTAAGAATTTCATACTCTTTGCCATGGATTACAAAAGGCAAGAGTCTATATCTGGCTGTTGGGGTTTGTGAAACCTCTGGAATCTGGAAGAGTAATTAATCTGAATGTGAGGTAATGCTACCTCACTCTCCTAGTTCACAAAACTGTTTATGAATCTTTTTTCTCTCTTTTAACTCTCTGTTAACGTAAGCCACATTTTCCCTGATTACTGGGTGAGAAGGGAGGAAGAAACTATGCAGGCCAAGCTACAAATCAGACAAAGAAATGCAGATATCTATGCCAAAATGCACAGTGGATAAGTTCTACCAGGGACACACAGCAATGCTATGTGGAAAAAACAAGGTGCTTAGACAATTCTACCACAGGATTCTAACTCTTGATTCTCCCCACCTCCCCTACACCTCTGCTCTCTGATTTGCTCACCTTGATTGATACTTTTTCTGACTTGTCAACCTTGATTACTATTTTTGGTTCTCTGTGCCTTAAATATTGAGTCTGTTCTGGTATGCCTATGGTCTGAAGAAGTGGGTCTGTCCCACAAAAGCTCATCACCTGTAAGTTATTTTGTTAGTCTTTAAAGGGCTACCTGAATCCTTTTTTGTTTTGATAATATATAGACTAGCACGGCTCCCTCTCTGTTACTACCACAGGTCGGGGATGATTCTGAGCAACAGACATGGGGGTTGATGACACGCTCTCATAACCACCCACAACAATGTTTTCGCCCCAATGCCTCATGGGATATTAGCCCAGAATGACAATCAGCTGCAGGACTGTGGGTAGCTGTCCACAGTGCAGCACTTCTTGCGCTGATTCAATCCCTGGCAGTGAAAATGTGCTCTGTCAGCCACAGCCACCTGGTGGGGACATGTAAAATCGCATGTAAAAATCAGATGCTCAAAATTGAATAAAATTGACCTAATTTTGTAGTGGAGACATGTACTCAAGAGTGGCCTCAATGAGCTCTGGAAACAACTTCATTCAGCCTCCCTCATTTGGGAGAGATTTACCATTACAGTGACTGAGGCCGCGTCTACCCTATGAGATAAATTTGAATTTATTTATATTGATTTTCTAATTCTGGAATATATACATTCAGTTTTGACCATCCTCAGTTCTACCGTTCTCCCCGCAAAGTCAAGTCATTGATGCCACACACACACACAGAGGCTAACACTGACTGCTGCAGTAGTGCATTGTGGGAAGCTATCCCACAATTCCCTCATCCCTGTAGTATTCTGGGTATGCTCCCTGGTCTTGATGTCATCTTCCCACATTGCATTTTCCTCATTCTCCTCCAAATCCCTGAAAATATGTCGTTCCCTGGAAATAATGCAAAGACCCTCAAAATTAGAAGAAAGAAGACAGAAAAGTCTAGGAAAATAGAATTTTTGGTTTGCCCCCACATTACATTGCCAACACGGTGCAGCAACTGTATTCTCAACTGGCCATCCACTTGTCCCACTACCCATCATTGCGTGCATGTGATCCGTCAAATGAATGCAGCGGCCCAGACTGTGTTTTAAAGTGAGAAAGAAGAGGATTAGGGAAGTGTAGGAAAAAAAGAATTTTTGAATCCCCCCTTCACTATATTGGTGCTGGGGAGGGTGTTTGGCCTTGCCGTGCATTATAAAGCTTCTGTGCAACAACTGTGTTCTCCACTGGCCATCCACTGAGTACCCCATCTCCCATCACTGCCAAAAAGTGATCCCTGAAAATAATGGATGGTTTTTTAAAGTGAGAAGAAAGAGGATAAGAAAGCATAGGGAAAAAGAATTTTTGGTTTCCCCTCACATTACATTGTCAACATGGGTGTGGCGACTGTATTCTCAACTGGCCATCCACTGAGCGTCCCACTTCCCATCATTGCATACATGTGATCCCTGAAAGTCACAGAGAGGCCGGGACTGTATTTGAAAGTGAGAAGAAAAAGGACAGAAAATTGCAGGAAAAAAGAATTTTTGGTTTCCCCATTCATTATATTGGTATTGGAAAGGGTATTTAGCTTTCCAGTGCACTAGAAAGCTGCCATGCAACAACTGTGTTCTCAACTGGCCATCCACGGAGTATTCCACCGCCCCTCAGTGCACGTGATCCCCGATAATAAAGTATGGGCCCGAACTCTTTCGTGAAGTGAGAAGAAAGAGGATAGAAAAGTCTAAGAAAAAAGAATTTTTGGTTTCCCATCCCATTACATTGCCCACACAGGTACAACAACTGTGTTCTCAACTGGCCATCCACTCAGCGTCTCACCCTCCCATCACTGCATGCACCTGATCCCTGAAAATAATACAGGAGCTCGGACCAGTTTTTTAAAGTGAGAAGAAAGAGGATAGAAAAGTGCAGGAGAAAAGTGTTTTTGGTTTCCTCCACCCCCGACAGCGGCAAGCCCTGGTATGGGTGAAAAGTGGGGGGGGGTGCAGTGGGGGGCCAGTTGAAGTGGTCCTTCCCCATGGCAGCAGCCAAACCCCGAATTTTTTAGCTGCTTGACTTTTCCTCAGCGGCAGCAAGCCCCAGTATGGGCCAAAGGGGAGAAGGGGGTTTTAGTGGGGGGCCAGTCAAGGTGGTCTTTCCCTAGCAGCAGCAAAGACCTCAGTTTCCTAACCACTGAGGGAGATTTCCCATGGCAGCAGCAAAGACCCCCATAACTTAACCCCTGCGGGAGACTTCCCCACAGTAGCAGCAAAGCCCATAATATCTTACCCTCCCTTGGAGCCCTAAACACGTGACTGACAGCACTGTCTGCACCAAACGGCGAGCACATCCTTTTTTTGGGTTGTGTTGGGGGCTACCCATGTGACGTGGCTGAGCACGGGAAAGACCCAGACTGTGTGGTGCCTGTGGGGGAAGGAAGGGGGTTTGCAGAGAAATGTAAACCACTAAGAAGTTTCTCAGCATATTATGGAAGCACGATCCCCAGCATAGCCTTGTTGACATGTGGTATGGTGGGGCATAGGCTGGCGCCAGTCAGTGCAGAAAAAAATAGCTAGTGTAAAGACAGAGCTGCAAACATCCTGCAGAGGCTATTTCAATGGGTAGATGCACTCACAGCACTAACAGCATAGAAAGAAAGAAGCCATTTATTAGGCTCTCATACTAACACGAGCCCACAGCTAACAGCTCGCTGCTCCTGCTTGGAAATTCACAGTCTTCCTGTTACCGGAGAGCAGCAGCCAGAGTGGAGCAGTGAGAGGGGCATTGTGGGTTACATATGGAACACCTCTGGAGGCTAATAAATTTGATTTTAAGACACAGCGCTTCCACACTGGCCTTTAATCAAGCTTCTGAATTCGCATTTGACGCTACACCGTCAGGTAACTGCGATTTCGTAATCTCAAGATTAGTGCACCAAAAATCAAGCTAAAGGTCTTTCCAGAGAAGACAGTCATGTGGTAAAATTGAGCTAACTGAATTAAATTCGAATTTATCTCGTAGCATAGAGGCAGCCTGAGAGTAATGCTCAGAGGACTCCTTTCTTTTATGCAAGACAACCACATTCCACACACAATTTCTGCAGCTACAAAAATGCTTTCAATAGCAGAAAAAATTATGGTTAAACATAAACCAAAACACACACACATTGGTATTACACTCATTCTTTCATACAGAAAAGCAGCAGCATTTAAGGAACATTTTATTTGAGCAGCTTGACCCATAAAAGATGAATGCTGTCTATAAATATGAGAATGACATTAGTGGGGAAAAAAAAGATGAAAGCAACATTTTCATTGGAAGAGATCAAATGAGTCAAATAACCCTCCATCTAGTTGTGGGTAGCCATTAAAATATCTTTATAACTGTCTTGGTTTATCATGCTTCTAATATGATCCACAAGAAGATGGTGGCAATGGCATGTGCTACCAGAGAGAAGGAAGAGTCCTCTCTCTGGTTTGTGCTGCTAGCTAAAACCAAAGAAAAGCACTTGTGACAGATGTTAGTCACATCCCTTACTGCGTGGCAGGCACCTAGAGTGCATGGTGACAGGTGTGGCATAGAAATGAGAACTGAACAGAAATAAAAATAGATATATTGTCCTGAGGCTGTTGAAAGCCACAGGAAGGTCATTTGTTAATTCGATGTTACTGGGTAAATATGTCTGTTGATTTTTTATTAGAAAAATACTAGTTGTATTAACGTGTTGAAATGGTTCTATTTAACTTCATAAATCCCTTGGGAGGTTCTTATCGACTTGCTTTAAAAATATATTTATTATGTAAGTAAAACCAGATACTTAGTTTTATGAGGCACAAAATCATTAGACGTCTATTCACCTAAGAGCTAAATATGTCTTGCATGAATGTTTGCCACTTTCACAGCCCAACATGTTAACAAGTAACCTATTACTTTTTTTTTTTAGAGCAGAGAACACATTTGCATGACATTGGTTGCATAGTTTAGAACTGTAGGCCAGATTTCACAAAAGATGAAATAACAGTGACAATTTTCCTTGAGTTAGGGAATCTCTTCCATCAGTTCATCATTAAAGAAGTTGGCACAGGGATACACGATTCCTTTATACTGTGACAAGAACACTAGTTGTTGCCTTTTTGTCTTTGTTTAGTATGAAATCTTCTGACTGATCAGCCTTTTTTCATTCTACTTATTACATTATTTCCACTTCGGTAGCTGCTCAGAAAGTAAGAAAAGTGCTATGTTCATCAGACCATCTGTTTACCAAAGAAAAATATTAACTGACCTTAGAGTCAGGAAGAGAAAAAAATATCCACTGCTCTGGTTGCAACTGCTTCATTTCAGTAATCTCTTTTGTCAAAAACAAAGTGATGAAAATAGCAAAGTTTTTCTTCAGTGCCTAGTGGAGGTATACTGCAATGGGACGTGACCTTTTATGAGTCAGGTTTAACACATTTTTTAATATAAGGCAAGCAAACAGATTTTAAAGAGTGAGCAATACGTTAGTAGGAAAATATTATGTATGAACAATATGTTGCTTGTTTACAAATTTATTTTAGCTATGTAAAGTTGCTGCTAGCTCTACCAGTTCTTTGGAGTTTCCTAACCAGATTCTTGTTCATTCCTAAATCTATACAAAAGGTGCTCACTTTATGGACTGACAGGAGCTAAAAGTCTCTCTTCCTTACCATAATTAAGATTATTTTCCCTTAACTTTACTATGCTCTTTAAACAGCACAGAAGAACTGGAGCCAGTTTAATGTCCATTCCCCAAATTATACAGAATCTCTTCCACAGTTCAGTGAGTCTTTGCAGAAGAAAGCGACGTGTGCAAATGACACTGTCATCATTATGAGCACTTTCAGAGCATTTAAACAGGCATAATGGGACACTGTCAAGCTCATAGTCGGAAGAATTCAACAGGATTGTCATCAAACGATTATGTCTTTAGCATCACTCCAATGAAAAGTATTCTTCCAGCGTCTAATAACTCTAGCAGAAAACTTGCTCACAACACAAAGTATTACAGGAGCAAGAAGTTTAGATAATAAGAAGCAAAAATGTAGCAATTAGGCAAATTCAAAGCAGCCATCCATGCCAGAATAACATGGCATGCCACTAGCTTCCCATAATGCAGAGATCTACTGTGCATATAGTTGCGGGGGGGGAAAGATAGTTGATCATTTTCATCTTAACCCTTTGTTTTTAGTTCAATTAGTACTGATGGTTCTCAAAATAAAAGATTTTTTTTAAAATAAAGAATGAGGAAAATGGCTGCAGGATAAAAGACAAATTACTTTTAATCTGTGGATGAATGAACTAGTAGAGTAAAGAACACTGAGCAGCTAACGTGTGAGTTTGTGGGTAGATATTTCTAAGAAGAACAGGGTAAAGTTATCAATAATGGGAAAAGGAGGATGCTACTACTACGTGTCCCCATAATATTAAATGCAGTGTAGTTGTAGCCACGTTGGTCCTGGATAACTTGAGGTGGGTGAGGTACTATCTTTTATGGAGCAATCTTCTGTTGGTGAAGGAGACAAGGTTTCAAACCACATAGAGCACTTCTTCAACAGCCACAGCATTAACACATCAACAGGTAAATCTGAAAGGTAACCGTATTACAACAGGAAGAAAGAGAATTTTTTTTTACTAGAGGTGAAGCTGAACCCCTCCCCTGAGAGCAAAATTATAACTTTGAGCTTGTCAGAAAAGTATATGAAGGCTTACCCTGAGTGTTTTTATTTTTAAAAGGGAAATACAAGAAAAATAGATTTCATGGACCTGTCTCTTGGCTGCCAAGCACAATGCAAGTGTTGTAGAGGTGATGCACTTCGCCCTTAAGGAGAAGCAGAAAGCAGAAGCAGTTGCTCTATGGCACTCCTTTAGTCACAGGTCTGACAGGTGTTCCACCTACCTCGCAGACCAAGAAAGGGCTTGTGATTCAGGGGAAAGAGCATGTCAGAGCACACACACATATGTAACCAGCACAAGATACCCTCAACATTTTTCACTGGAAGTTGCTTGCATTTTGCAAAAAAGTGTTGTGACATCAAATCAGAGGTTACAGTATTTTTGCAAAATGGAAGCACCTTAGAAGAAGTTCAAGCCCTGAATCGCCTCAGTGCAGAGCAGCTGAAAACCTAGCTTTAACTGTCCCCCTGATGACTCCCAAGTGTTTAAGTGTGACAGATCCTCCCATGCTTTATGGAAAATGGGTTTTGAATATAAATATGCATAACTGAGAGATGCTTTGGACAACATGTTATGTCACTTTCAATGGTATAATCTGTGGGACCTGTAAATCCTGTTTTTGTGCATGTATCATTTTTGTAGTTCAAGTTATAAATATTGTCCATCTGTTTGTGTTCCAAATGTTTTTCGCTATGAACACCTCACCAAGAGGTGTGGCAACCCTATTGTGAGAGCATGGCTTGTGAGGGAATAGCAACACTTCGCCAACAAAGGGCCTTTAATTGGTATCAATCCGCATCTGAAGAACTTTGCCTTCTATGTTCAGACCAGTGAGTAGGCAATGGCTGACTGTTTTAAAAGGACAGGGATAGGTGATTACACTCATGTGACAGCTTCTATATTGGAACACAAAGAACAATGGAATTCTCTCCACAGAGGAAAAGTATAAAGAGGGCCCCGAGGTGTCTCCACCTTTTATCTTCAGCCTGCCTTAGAAACTGCCTGCCACACAATCAAAAAGACAGAGAACTTTACTGGACACTCACATCAGTATAACATCATTTCTTACCTGCAGATTTCACTGGATATAGAAACAGCTATTTAGGGCAAGAACTCACAAGAACAGAACAGAAGTAGCCGTGCGTTTTCTCCTTTGTTTGATTCGGTAATTGACTTTGATCTGTCTGTTTTTATTTAAAACAACTTAAATCTTACTGTTGCTTAAATCCTGTTGTTTAATAACAACTGTTTTGTTTATAATCAAGCCTTGTGTAAACTGTTACTACCTGGGGAAGTCTACCACCATGAATCTCTCTCCTTTATTGATAAAGGGGGCTTATCTAATAGGCCCTCCTTGTAAATCTTTTGCAGAGAGATGGGTTTATTTGTCACTTTTATCCCTCCTGGGGGCTGATTTTCTGTGTGTTGTGCCCTAAAACTGGATCCACTCAGAGCTGTAGTTAAACAGTGTCTGAATAGCTCTGTAGGGGGGCAGCACTCTGTGCCTTGGTTGGGGGAGACCAGAGGATCTGGTTCAGCAGGACAGGATGATGGGGATTCACAGAGACCAAGAAGGCAGGTGTCAGTGGCATAATCACCACACCAGGCAACATCGCAAGCAGTCTTCTGTGACCATGCTTCATCACAGTGAGAGGAAATCTTGGATAGCATAGAGCTTGGATAGTACCATTAAGCCACCCCTCACTTCCAGCAGTCACTCTGGAGACAAGAGGCACGATAGATGCATGGAACCCCTCTACCATAGTGGTTATTCTGGGCAGTCTAGGATGTGGTTCTTCTTCCTGAGCCACTAAGGTGAACGGTGTAAGGGCTGAATGTTCCCCCACCAAAGACCATCTACGATATTAGTGGCCCAGTGGCCATGTGTAGCAGTACTCTGGGGACACTGGAGGAGACTGTATCCATGCATTAAAGACACTTCATCAGGGAATAGGAGCATTTTTTCCTCTGAAAGACAAAAAGTAAAACCAAAAACAGGCCAGAGGACAGAGTTTTCTGTGTGGGCTGATGCAATTGAGTTTATTTAGGTATCATCCTGATCAGTTAGCACTTTATTTTATAGTATATTTAATGAACTGAATTTTAAGGACAAGACTGTTTGTAATACTAAGAAAGTCATAGAGTTGACCTGCTGTTAAGAACCCAAGGCAAAGAAAGTAATCTGTTTTTCTGTGTTTTTCATGGGCTCTAACTTCACTAATAATTCTTGGAGCTGAGAAACTAATTGTAGCTATATTCTCTGCATGCAGTTAATTATACTCTAAATTTTCTTACTATATATCAAGGACAAGTGACAGTAAAGCTAGAAACAAGTATTTTTCACAGTGCCCTTATCTTGTTGATTTACAAAAATCTAACAGCTGTTGTGGTGGTTTATCAGCCTGCTGTATTTAGAAGCTGCAAGTTCAAAAACAAGAAAAAGCTTATTCTTCTGTGATGATGTGATCCTTGGGGAGATGAAGACATAATCAGAAGAAAAGACAGACAAGATAAGAATGAAGGCAACAAGATGATTTCCTGGATTGTGGAGGCCAACTTGCTAACGGGAAACAGCATCAGAGCTAATGTGGTTACCTAAGTTGATGTAATTGTTACTGTAGAGCACATCAAGAGCTTGTTACATGTAAAGAAGCAATTGAGTTAATATAAAGCATCTTGAAACACATGAGAAGGTATTATATTCCTCTTATGACTTATCACACACAAAAAAAAGGATTTATGGTTTTTATTTTGGGACTTTAAAGAGAGTCTTTTCCTTGAGCAAATCCTACACTGATTCCTGTGGGCTCACCTCCAAATTTTCTCCAACACACTCAAACAATGTATTCCTTCCCTTCCAGAAAAAGTATAGAGGAGCAAACAGGCCTTGCTAAGTGGCCGTCAGGTTAACAGAATCAGGCTCTCATGAACGGAGAAGGGAAATGAATTCCTCAGTTAAGGACCCAGTACAGAGAGACCGTGTCTATGCTAGCCAAAAACTTCGAAATGGCCATTTCGAAGTTCACTAATGACGCGCTGAAATACATATTCAGCACCTCAGTAGCATGCGGGCGGCCACGGCACTTCAAATGACGCGGCTTGCCACTGCGCAGCTTGTCCAGATGGGGCTCCTTTTCAAAAGGACCCCAGCTACTTCGAAGTCCCCTTATTCCCATCTGCTCATAGGAATAAGGGGACTTCGAAGTAGCCGGGGTCCTTTTGAAAAGGAGCCCCATTGGGACGAGCCGCATCATTCAAAGTGCTGTGGCCACCCGCATGCTAATGAGGCGCTGAATATGTATTTCAGCACTTCATTAGTAAACTTCGAAATGGCCATTTGCATGGCCATTTCGAAGTTTTTGGCTAGTGTACATGTAGCCAGAACATCCCATTTCTAGTCTTTTGCAATTAAGCTGTGGAGGGACTAGACCATGAACCTTAGACAATTTCAACTACTGTAACATCACAAAAGGACAGAGGCCGGACTGACAAACCTTAAATTGGATCTGGGAAAAAGAAAAAGGAAGGAGGCAAAAAAAAGCCACACAGGAAGCCAGGAACAGATTTGGAGTATTGGTGTTGAGGCAATTCCTATAAAGAACAGCCCTTAAAAAGACCTCTGAATACTTTCAGCGAGCAAGTTTCTGAACAGTTTTGAAGTACAGCCCCACATAACGCGCACTGCTGTAATCATATCTTGCACTGGAAAATGCCTGGATCCTTGTAGTGAAATCAATGAGCAGACACAGACTTTTGCTGAGTGCCACAAATAAGAAACAGTATTGTCTACTTCCACTCTACATGACACCCAGAAGTAGTGCAGGAACTAACAAGTTGTGCACCTGAGTAACAATTACAAAGAAAAAAAATTAAAAAAAGCAGTGCTGTAGCACCTTAAAGACCAACAATATTACTTATTAAGTAATGAGTTTTAGTGGGAAATACCCATTTCTTCAGATTGTGGAGCAGTACTGAGAGAAAAAAAATGAAAAAGTCAAATCCTGACACGCACCGCTGAATATAAAACACTTGGCACTAGTAGTGTGTTACAATGTTGTGTGCTTTTACACCTTTTGAGATTTAAGTTACAAAATTTACTGACATCATTTTGCAAAGCTAAAAATCAGAATATTGTTTATCTTCATGATGCTGCATGCAGTGTTGGACATATAGTGCATTTATTATATATGCAACATATGAAAAAGATACAAAACTAACATGCTGCATAATATTCTCTTGATTATTTTTCAAAACAGCATGGGGGTGGGAACTTTTACAAACACCAAGAAGTATTAGTCAACCAACAAGATGTTCATTTGCTTTACCCAACAGGTGTTCATAAAAACCAGGAAAATAAAAATCTGTTTGTGGTAGAAATTTGCACAAAAGTAGTGTAAGATTTCTAGAACATTGGTTATTTTCAATTAACATTAGGTTGAAATGTGAATTAGGAAGGTTCTATGGTAGGTATGAAATAAGAAGAAAATATTAAGAAAGGAGAGGGGTCCATCTTCATCAGTAAGATTGCAGGATAACAGAGAAACAAATTATGAACTTGCTTTTCAGCTCCACGGTACTTACTGTATGTACTATGTACTTCTACAATTACTATATTCTTTTTCTTTTGAACTACTGACAGACTCGCTAATATTCCTTAGGCTCCTGAAAATAGCTAAATGTGAGTTAATTTCTGAAGTTACTAAAGAATTAAACATCTAAATACCTAGAGATGAAAAACAAAATTATCTAGAACAGATGTGCTGCATTTTTCATCAGGCAAGTCCAGAATCTATTTTGGTTAATATTTTTATAAAAAGAGTAAAATATTCAGATATTAATGGCTTATGAGCCAATTCCCTTTGAACTGTATTTCAGGTGTATACCTTTGATACTGCATCAAAAACATTCAAAATTGCACTGATGTTATCCATATATTAAGTTTCTAACAAAAGGCGAAGAATGCCAGACGTGCCTCCTCAAAATATTTTCAATATAAAACATAGCCTTTTATTTATTTGTACATTTCATTCTTCCATCATCAAACACTGACTATTTATAAAGTAATAATGGTTATACTTGATCAATTCATAGGATGTAAAATGCCCAAGTGCTTTCAAAATTCAAGAAGGCTGCACAAGTAATGAATTAGAAAATGTATACTGAGAACCTAAAAAGTGGTTTAATGTCACTACGTTCATTTTATAGATTCCAAATTGAAAAGAAACACTAACCAACCTGTTTTTGAGTGCAGGTTTTTTCTTGGTTCTTCAGGGCCCTCAATTGGTTGGTCAGCAAGGAAAATTCGTGCCTGCTCTATAGCACTCAGAATGGTTTGCTCTTTATCCTTCAGTTCATGCCTCAGGGCCTTAAACAAAGGGAAATAAGAGTTGCATTTGTAACTTAATGTTTTGTACAAAAAACATTGTAGCAACCTCCCCATTTTCAACTCTCTGGCCGATGTAGTGTGTGACTAATAGCCAACATTTAATTCACGCTGCAAGAGAAAATGTAAATTTTTGCCAAGCAGAGATGGGAAGAAAATGAATTTAGATGGCAGAGGTGATTTTTGCAGAACCTAAATATGTGAATATGAGAAAAATGATAGTGTGTTTAAAATATTCACCAAAGGGAAATTATTATACTTGAACTTACACAAAAACACATTTTGAAGCCTTCATTAGTGCCTGCAGGATTCTGCTCTGACTAGTGGCTGCTCCCCCTCCCCCTTTTTTAGTTAGTCAGAGCAATAAAAAACACACATCCAATAGTATAAAAGAAAAAAATTTCACAACTGCAATGAGAGCTGCAGAAGCATTTTACATTCTTTAGAATGGGTTAAGTTAAAGGAGGCAGAAACAAATTAAACTACATAACTTTAAAACTCAGCCACAGAGAGCACGTGATGAAAAGACAGCCTTCAAGTAGCCTAAAATATTTTCAGCCTGTTGTGCCAAGGCAATTTCAATTTTTCTTTGAGAGGTTTTTCCTGCAATGGTGAATGAATCTCAACAAACTTTATTCTCTAGTGCTTTTGTTCATTTATTTATAAACGGAGGGTAAAAATTTAACCTTCCTCCTTTAAAGTCCTGTGTTTAATCAAACAATCTGTTCTAATGTCTTCTAAAAAGCATTTAGTTTCATATAATTTATTAAAATAATCCTTGTCAGAAGTAAATAATTTTTGTGAAACAATTAAATTTATTACCACTATAAATAGACAATAGTGTGCTTTGAATCCTATGTATTATAATTTCTGCTTTTAAATTAACATTTTAAGCTTTTTTTCTTTCTTTTTCTTTTCAGTATACTGCCTGAACCTCCCTAATCTGGACTTCCTTAGTCTGGCAACACTCCTGGTCTTGTATCATTGGTGACCATGGGTGCTCCAGCACTGTAGCACTCACCGGGAAAATAAGGATGGGTTGGGGCTAGGAGTGTTGCAGGACCAGGAAGTAGAGGCCCGATGTCCCTGGGACCAACAGCAGAGCCTCAGAGCGCAAGGAGACTGGCAGCAGAGCGCAAGAAGACTGGCAGCAGAGCCTCGGCCAGCTGACTTGTGAAGCAAACGGGAGTGCTGGTACTCTGGAGGAACTGAGTCCCAGCATTTGGCAGTGAAGCCCAGCATCCCCGGGGAGGGGCAGGAAGGGGCCAGTCCCCTGTAGGCCAGTGACTGGGATCAAAGGAACCAGCCTCAACCTTCCCCTGATCTGACAGCAGTTAGTTCCCAAGGGTGCCAGACTAGGCAGGTTCCACCTGTAGTATGCAGGCACTGTAGAACACAAAGTACATCTCTTCCTGATAGAAAACAGTTCCTAGCAAAAAGATAAGGGCAGAAAATCGTTAGTGTCGTCTCACTACTCTTTCTCCAGATACTTGCATAGTGTGTGACAATTATGGAACTAGATCTGCAAGTGGGCTGACCCAGGGAGACTCCATACGGACACAAGGGTCTGCTGCGGGGATCTAACTGTGGGATCAGGGCCTACAAAGCTCAATTTTAACCTTCATTTAGTTTTGCATCTAAAGTCTAATGCTCCTCTCCATTATCTCCCAAATTTTCTTCCCAGCCTGGAACACATGTGAAAAGTTTTTGCTTTGAGAACCCACATGGCCATTCCTCAGAACCAACACACACAGTACAGAGGATCACACTGATATTCTCGACACCTCCTGGCTCATGTCAGATGTGCAGAAGCACAACAATCTCAACACAGGACTTGACCCAAATGGGACTTCATATGAGGAAAGACAATAACAGATCAGATGCCTAATTGTCCATGAGTGATACTGAGAAGCCTGCCCTGATTTAAACCACTACCCCTCACAGTTTAGAGTGCATTTTCATGAGAGAGAGTATAGTACACTGGATATATTATTCCAAATGTCTGGAAGACTGTTAAAGCCAGATATCTTTCACTGATTTTCTGCCCAATTTATTTTCTAATTTCTTACTTAAACACAGAAAAACTACATATACATTTTGACAGTAGTGAAGCAGAGGGGAATGCTATTGTACTTACTCCACTGCCCTTCCACAGTTACCAGACATTAGTAGTACATCAAAACAGTCCCACTAAGCAATTAACTTCAGCATGAACAGAAACACACACAGGCTGGGTCTACACGAGCCCCTTCCTTTTGAAAGGGGCATGGTAATGAGTGGGTTCGAAAGATGCTAATGAGGCGCTGCAATGAATATGCAGCACCTCATTAGCATAATGGTGGCCGTGGCGATTCGAAAGTGCAGCTTTTCCAATCGCGCGCCGCCCATGGAGATGGGACCTTCCGAAAGGAGCCCCCCCAGGTTTTCAAAAGCCCTTCTTCCTATCATCAGATTCATTCCTTTATATAGCATCTTTCAAACCCGCTCATTGACATGTCCCTTTCAAAAGAAAGGGGCTCATGCAGACACAGGGACAACGTAAATGTTCTGTAATACAACATTTCTTTTGTTATAACCTCCTCAATTTAGACCCACAGAAGTAACTAAAATAAAAATGGGAAAAAATCATCATAGAATGTCACAGACAAATAGGACAGGAAGGCTCTTTAAAAAGTCATCTAGTCCAGTCCCTTGCACTCACAGAAAGACAAAGTACTATTTAGGCCATTCCTGACAGGTGTTTGTCTAACCTCTCTTAAAAATCTCTACTGATGGAGATTCTATAATTGCTCTAGCCAATCCGTTCCAATACTTAACCCCCCTGACAAGAAGTTTTTCCAAATGGCCAACCGAAACCTCCCTTGCTGCAGTTTAAGCCCCTTTCTTTTTGTTCTATCATAAGAAGTTAACAAGAACAATTCTTCCCCCTCCTCCTTGGAATAACACCCTGGTTGTGTCTACACTAGCTCCCTACTTCAAAGGGAGCATGGTAAGCAGAGTGTCGGGAGATTATTAATGAAATGCTGCGGTGCATATGCAGCACTTCATTAAGCTAATTCTCCCCCACAGCAACTTCAAAGTGCCGGCTTGCATGTATCGATGGCTAGCTTGTTGGTACTTCAAAGTTGCCAGGAACTTTGAAGTACCAGCGGGTTAGCCATGGCTACATGCAAGCTGGCACTTCAAAGTTTAACACTTTGAAGTTGCCGCAGGGGACAATTAGCCTAATGATCTCCCAACACCCTACTTACCATGCTCCCTTTGAAGTAGGGAGCTGGTGTAGACACAGCCCTTATGTTCTTGAAAACAGTTATCTCCCTTCTCAGTCTTCTGTTTCCTAAACTAAACAAACAGTTTTTTCAGTCTTTCCTCATAGGTCACGTTCTCTAGACCTTCAATAATTTCTATTGCTCTTTTGGGGGCTCTCTCTAGTTTGCCCATATCTTTCCTGAAATATGGCAGCCAGAACGGGACACAATACTCCCACTGAGCCCTACTCACTGCAGAGCAAAGCATAAGTATTGCCTCTTATATCTTGCTTACGACACTCTTGCTAATACATGCCAAAAGGATATTTGCTTTCTTTGCTACAGTGTTACACTGTTGACGCATGTTTAGTTTGTGGTTCACCATGGCCGCCCAGATTCCCTTTCCAGGTAGTCATTTCCTGTTTTGTATGTGTGCAACTGACAGTTCCTTCCTAAATGGCGCACTTTGCGTTTGTCCTTATTGAATTCCATCCTATTTACTTCAAACCATTTTTCCAGTGTTTCCAGATCATCTTGAAGTTTAATGCTACCAATAAACATGTGTAAGCCCTCCCAGCATGGTATTGTCCACAAGCTTAATAAGGGTACCCTCTATGCCATTATCTAAATTATTGACAAAGATACGAACTGAATTGGTTCCAGAACTCATGCCTGTGGAACACCACTAGTTATGCCTTTCCAGCATGACTGTGAACCACTGATAACTGCTCTCTTGGAATGGTTTTCCAACCAGTTATGCATCCAAATAGGTTGTATGCATTTGTATTTGAATGTATTTCTGTAGTTTGCTTATGAGAAGAGGCCACATGAGGCAGTATTAAAAACTCTACTCAAGTCAAGACATATTTCATTTACCACTCCCCCCGTCCCCATCTGTAGGGCCTGTAAAAAGAAAACTATAAGATTGGTTTGACAAACCCATGCCGTTACTTATCACCTTATTATCTTCTTGATGTTTCCTCATTAATTGATTATTTATCTTTCCTTGTACAGAAGTTAAGCTGAATGGTCTGTAAGTCCCTTGGTTGTCCTTATTTCCCTTTTTATAGATTGGCACTATGGTTCTCCTTTTTTAGTCTTTTCGTATCTCTCCTATGTTCCACAGCTTCTCAAAGATGATCACTAAAGGTTCAGATCACTCCTCGGTCTGTTCCATGCGTACTCTATGATTCATTTAATCAGACCCACGTGACTTGAAGATGTCTAACTTGTTAAAGGGCAAGTCTATACTAGAGGGGAAGATCCAACTAAGGCAAGCAATTCCAGGCATGTTATTTATATAGCTAGAGTCAATGTACCTCAATTTGGGCTTCCGCACTTTCTCCACTAAAGGAGTTCAATGTGAGCCTGCATGCCTGTTGACTTCCCTTACTTCAAACTGGGGAGAAGAGTACGACCGTTAACAGGGGTGCCCTGTAAATTCAATTTAGCGCATCCCCACTAGGCAAAATAAACTGAACTCTGGAAGAGTGACCACAGCAGTGTTAGTCTTCCCTGCAATGAAGATATACTCTAAGTAATTTTTACCATTTTTCCTCTTCCTGAGTTCCCTAAATTCTGCCTTTTTGAAATCTGTTGTCTTTATTTTGCTGTTCTTCTGCTCACCCCTGTTTTAAGGAATGGTCGGAAAAGTTGAGGGCAGGCATCCTTGGGGAGGCATGAAATTTCCTAAGGAGGGTGCAGCTTGATCAGCTGCTAGGCATCAGCCTCATCCATCTCATTAATATGTTGGAATATATTACTGGTTTTATGTATGTGTATTCACACTTACATACTGATTAATAAAGGTTTAACATTCTACATACTTTTCTTACACTTGCTGAAAGGGTTTTTTTCAGGAGGTTTTTTGTTTTCCCCATATGAACATAACCAAAATTTCCACCAGTTTGGATAACAGTAGACTGGTTGTGGGGCCTTGCTAATTGCAGGGATCAAAAGTGAGGCCCAATGTAAAAAGTTTGCTCACCCCTACATTAGAATAATGAGCTTTTATCATTTCAAGATCACTTTCACCCACACTGCTCCACTGCAGTTGATTAAATAGAGACTCCATTTAATGGAGGGCTTTACCTACAGCAGGGATGGAGAACCTCCAGCTTTCAGGCTGCACACAGTTCATTAGGGTTAGCTGCTGGTGCGCTGCCAGACAGTTTCTCTCATCGTGCGCGGGTACAGCCCCTCGCAGCTCCAAATGGACACAGTTTGCCGCTCCTGGCCAATGGAAGCTGTAGAAACCGGTGGCCCACCCTGTGCTGCTTTCTAAAGCTCCCATTTGCCCTTTGATTTAGAGGATGAAAAATATATGGGCATTACAAATGCACAGGGGCTTGTATACTTCCACATGATCAGTGAAATTCCTTAACAATAATTTCCCCAACTACTGTGATACGCATCAACATGAAAGGGACTTTACAGATGAAAAATTAATAGTAAGAGAGCAATAATTTTAGAGTAAAAGGTATCTTAGTCAAGGCACATGCATTGGCAATTCATGTGTACTGAAAGCTGCTTTAAAAATAGGGTCTCTGACCCAGTCTCCTTATTCCTTATTTATTTAGCAATACTTAATTTTCTAGCTTGGTTTGTGCCAGCAAAGAGGAATAGCAAAGAGTGTGTATGATGCACAAATAACCAATGTTATCATTAACATCCATCCTGCCAGACAAGCCTCTCTGCAGTACACAGATAATGAAAACTAAAAAATCCACTTCTAAGTGTACTCCTTCACTTGAACTTCATTAGCTTGGAGTGAACTGAAGACAGGATTTGATTGGTAATGCAAGCTATAAGAGCAATATATAGAGAATAAAAATATGACAAAATTCCTATTGAGAATCATAAAGAAGGCTGTAAAAGTAAATTTTGTTACGTATCAAAGATTTTGCTATAATACTTGTGAAATGCATGAGACATTTCTAGGTTTTATTCAGTTTTGCAATGTCCCCATAGAGTAAATTAGTTAGTGCTTGGACAGCGCTGGCCCATAACTGGCAGCCTTTGAGTGCACCCTGAGTTGCAGTTCATTGTGGCTTATTGGTGATGCTGCAGAGATAAAAGATTCCCTGTGCACATCTATGGTCATTCTGTAGCAATTATGTTGATAGGCTAAAATTAGTTTACCACAGCAGTGGTCTCATTTATTTATATTGTAACTTTAGGGCAGTTTTCTGTGTTCTGCATTCCAGTTCTGAGATCAAACTGACAAAACTAAGGTAAATTGCACACTCTGTTGGATGGGAGGACTTTCACGACAGGATTCAGGGAAGAAGAACTGTCCCCAGAAGTACATGACCAGCACAGAAAATGTGGGACCATTAGTCAAATGAATCTCAGTATAGAAGCTTTACTATCTGCTACTATTTTTTCCCCAAACTCTTCTGCACCATGAAGTGAAGACTGCCTGATCACACCTTACCTGACCTGTTCTCTGCCAGTCAGAGGCCTTGAGCCTTGCTGGTACCTCAGTCCCTCCTATTCTCTGCTTGTGGCATAAAACAATTTCTCCTGAGGACCGAAACACCTTGGTTTAAATGAAGTGATTGGGGTCAGCACAGGGGATCTGGAGGGCATTTTAATAGCCTGTATTATGCAGGACATCAGAACAGACATCTGATCCTACCTCATTTTCACAGGAATGCACCATGTTAGATGTCCATCATAGACAATGTCAGTGGAAATGAGATAGGATCAGGGCCCATAACAGGAAAAGGACAAGTTAAAAATTACTTTGATGTCTTCAAATCACCAGAGTCTGATTAAATGAATCCTAGAGTACTCAAGGAGATGACTGAGGAGATTTGAGCTACTAGCAATTTTGTCTTCAAAAAGTCACCTATTAGGAATAGACTAGAAACAGTACAGCTGTAAAGTGCACAGGACTGAACTAGATGACCTATCCAGGTCTCTTCCAGTCCTATTATTCTAAGATCTAATGGTCTCTTCTGGCTTTAGGGGTTAGCAGAACATTTTGCTAATCTGTTCCCTGAACAGAAATACAGGGCAAAAATAATGGTCATAAACTGCAACAATATAAACAGATGTGACCACTGCTTAATGACTAACTTTGAAACTCCTTTCAGAATACTATATTACTTCCCATGGAATTACCAGACAAAACCTGGAGTGCAATGAATAAGCTTTCTGAAGTTACACTAAAATGAGAATTTTCACTTTTAATCATGTTTATGCTACATAGCATATCATGCAGCACAAACTTCTTTCAGTGTCAATGTCTTAAAATTTCTAACATAATGAGTGGGCTTTCAAAATTAGGTGCTACTGATTTATATTCCTTCATGGGTTTTTTTTTATTGCACAGAATAGTTCAAAGAGCAGCTCTTGTTTAGAGGCTCTGAAGACAAAGCTAATTTTAATGAAAACACATTAAACATTTCTTAAAAACAGAACACATTTAAATCAGGTTTCATTACGCACCCCTTTCACTGAAATAAAGATACACATTACTGAACCTCAAATCTGTTTGCCACATTGTGGCTTTATACAACAATCAGCTCTGCTGGTGTTTAATTACCTAGTCTTTCTGCACCAGGTGTTGGAGAAATTACACCTTCTTTTATGTTTTGAATGGAAATAAAAAAAATAATTGAGCTCTGAGAAGTGTTGGGGAAAAGCTGTTTCCATAGATCACAGAGAAACCAAGTCTGTCACTGGCAGGTGTGGTATAATGCTAAATATGTCTCTGCATCATGAAAGCATGGACTTGGTCAAGTAAAAAGAATGAAAAGGTAAATGCGATAATGCTTAATGACTGTTCCTCCATGTCAATCAATGCTCCTTCTTGCTGTTTCATATGAAGTATGCAGAAAAAAACAAACACTCGAGTGTGTGTGTGAGTGTGAGAGAGAGCGCCAAACATCAGATTAACAGATTTGTTTTGGAGCATAAACTTTCATGGGCAAAGACCCACTTTGTCAGATGCAGTTTATTCTGCATTTAACTAATGCATTCAGTTGTTATTTCAGACTTGAACTACAAAGGATCCCTAATAGGATCCCTAATATTTATTCTAATTTACGCATTCCTAAAAGCATGTATGGTGTTAAAAAGAAAAATAAAAGATGGTACCCTGCAAACTGTCTAAACTAAGGGCTTGTCCACAGTACCATGGTAAATCAATCTAAATTACACTATGTGAATAACAGAGTTGATGTAATTTTGGTAGATTTACCATGGTGTTTACGCTGCGCTATGTTGACAGGAGATGCTCTCCCACTGGCTTACCTTCAATTCTTACTCCAAAATTAACTGAAGAGGGCTCTGCCTTCAATCCACTGGGGTGTTACTAGATCTGCTAAATCAACACCTGTAGCACCAACTGTAGCAATGTAAATTTACCGATAGTGTAGACATGTCATTGGTTAAGACTTAAGAGATGGTGACAAACCACTGGAGTAGGGAATGTAGTAAAAAGGGTAAAGTAACAAAACACACTTATCCAAAACACACACACACACACACACACACACAAATGTAGAAAAATTGCAAACTATTCCCTTTATGCTGCCTGGATACCTTGCACCAAATACAAAATTAGACTGGTAACCCCTAGCTCATGTAACATGAGAGGGGAGATTGGGACTGCTCACGAACTACAATAACTGCAGTGCAGTCGAAGAGTCCTGCAGAACTTTCTTTGGCTGAGAGGTCAGTTACAATTCAAACTCATAATTCTGAGTAAGGGAGAGAATTAGACTATATATGCAGATGTTACCTTCCGCACCTGGTCTCTTTAATAACCAGATACATATGCAGATGTTACCTTACCCGCTTTGGCTCTCTAATATCCTGGGAGTAACATGGCTGCAACATACTGCATATTTCCAGTGTATGTGCATGAGTGTAGAAAGGGGGAAGCAGAAGAGATATACAAAGCTCTTACTTTTTAAAATCAATTATGTAACAACGTATACCTCATGGGGATTGAGAAACAGCCCTGTTCCGTTTTACATAGCTACGCAAACGTAATATCTAGTTTCTATAGGACATAGTGATGCTGTTTTCCACAGTTACTCTCATGTCCTAAAAGCAATCCTATCCTTCCACAAAAAATAAATCAAACTTAAAATTAAAATGTCTGGCCTCTGTCATATTGCTAATAGAGGATGACTGTCATGTTTCAACTCCACAGGGTGTCAGCATTCCAGGGTAATACAATTAACTCTCCTCCCAATAAAACCTGTAAACTTTTGGCACAAAAGAATCTGTATAAATAGAAGTTTATACAGACATTTTAAAATTAGTACTAAAGCAATCACCATTGTGAAGTGTCACCTGGAAAGTTGAGAAGAATAATAGGTGTCTTTTGTCCACCAGAGAGAAGCATCAGAGACTGGCCTTTTCACAGGCCAATGAAGATAGAACACTGCTAAGATATAAAAGAAGCAGAATTCACCATGGCTCTTCCTCTCTATCTCTGTGCGTGTTTTTTCAAAATCTCACTGGAGACATGACTTACCACCTGCAGAAAGACTGTAGAGGGCTCCTTTCCAGTCGTTAGCATGCACATGCCACACTGACTCAGACATCATTTTTGCTGTCATTAGGGTGGAACCAATAAGAATTTTCATACTAAATGTAAAGCAGATGATTTTTAAAACACCTTAACGAAGAATTTTTTCTGATAGCCTATGCATACTAATCTAAAGTAAGTCTGTTTTCTTCTGCTCCTTTGTGCAGTTTTATTAGTGCTATCAAATTTAATGCTTCTTCTGACCTTCACATTGCAATGGCTTGAAATTAGTATCAGCCTTTCACATGAGCAAAAAAGAACTGTACTTTAACAGGTACTGTTACGTTTTCTTAATTTCTTTCTGCCTGCTCTGTCTAGTAGAGAGTAGGGACATATTTCACTGAAGGAAAACAAGCTTGCTGCCCCGTGTCTTGTTCTATACCCAAACTGTCACTGATAGAGACTGAGGCTTAAGTAAGGGTGAATCTGGAAGGAGTAACTCTAGCCTTCCTCAACTATGCAGCCAAATATAAAGCAGATATTGAAAATCAGATGATTCTCTTGAAGACAAAAATACAAATGCAGCAGTAGATACCCAAGATGTACAGTGGACCTGCCAAACGTGGGGCCCTCAATACACATTACTTGAGAAATTCAAAGAGCATGGAAGGGCTGAGGGATAGAAACAAGGCTAGTGCTGGGAATGTGCACTGCTGCATTACAGTATTCATCTTCCAGGGTACTTTTATGTGGCATGAAAGATCTCAAAGTGGTAAGACAATTAGCCCCAGGGCAGCGGGCACTTTTGGCACCTTCTAGCCTTTTAGAGGCATACAGTGTAACAGTTTAGTAGGCGTTTCCTCTCAAAACTGACTTTCTAATCGTTTCACTTTTCCAGTGGCTGAGGAGAAAACTGTTTTCTACAGGGCCCTTTAAATTTTGTTAGCAACATAACCCAGGCCCTTCCCTTAGCTGAAATAATCATTGACCTAGAAGTGCAAACAATACAAGTCTAATTTCAGGGGGCTAGGAAATGTGAAGTCCAATCATGTAAAATTACTGTCAGTGGAAGGTTTATTAATGAACATCATTGTGCTTCATGCTTAGTAGCTTTTACTCAATTAAGCAGTAGCTTCCTTCATTCCTAGACATATTCAGACTGTCACGTTCCTGCCACTGTTCAGCAAGTGGTGAATTATTCCCTTTATCTGAGCCGTTAACTACAAGTTTAAATATTTTTCTCTAAAAACCTTAACGCTATATTAATTTTTCCACTATAGATGAAAGAATAAAATATATTTAGACGTGTTTTGTGTCAATGCCAAATAAATTCAGACATACCCTGTGTCCATATTAAAAGTATGTCTTTATCTACGTTTATAATGTAATACATATCAGGCTCCTTTTAGTCCCTGAAAGAAATAATACATCTTTTCTAGAGTCTTGCTAGATTGTAAGCGAACATTGTTAATTGCAACTCCAAAATCCTTATGTTTAAAAAAGCAAAACAAAAAACAAAAAAACCCACAACTTTCCACCTTTCCAGTGAAAGAGGAAGGGATGGGGAATGACATACTCATTACTTTTTTTATGAATTTATGAAGCACCACAGAAGTACCTAGATAAGTATATGTGGAGAGTCTCAATATACTATATGTTAAAAATATAACTTGATGGCTCTTTACAAGTGTTAACTGATAAATAGACATCAAGGAGTAATTGTAAGTACCAGCTATGTGTGACTCAGAACTACAAGACTGCAAAGATTATTTGAAGCCTCAAGTGAATTGTACATACAGTATGCAAAATGCACGAATACTGACGTGAAAGACAATAGTTATGCATAGGCTGTAACAAAAGCCACTCCAATGACAAATAGTCATTGAGGGACTGATATTTTTCATGAAGAAAACCTGTAGTCTCACATTTCATATAACAAATCTCATGTGTGTACTGGACCATTAATGGCATTAAAGGAAAACAAACAAAGCGAGAAATAAAATATTCCCTTTTCTTTTTCATGTCTGTAGTATGCTTTGTAGGTGCTTCACAAACATATTTGAAGACAATGCCTCTGCTTCAGTGACCTTATGTTCTAAAGGCCTTCTCTGACACACTATTAAGCACTCTTTCTCACAGTAAGCATGTAAGTAATCAAATTAACCTGAATGGGAGGAGTCATGTTGGGAAGCACCATATTTGGTAGCATTGGCAGGACAGATGGAGAACAAGAAAGGCAAGCAAAGTAATGGAATAGATGGATGACATTTAGCATGCTTTGTATTAATCCAATACCCTTTATACTTTGTGTCTGCAAATATGATTTTCCGTTGGAAGAGATTTTCCGACGGAAGAGATTTTCCGACAAAACGCATGTTGACAGAATGCAGCCCTACACTAAAGTGGATCGAAAGAGCAATCCGCTCTGTCAACAGAGCAGCCGGACTGCCCAGCTGCTCTCTCGATAAGACAGACAACCAGAAGCACAGCAAACAGGGCTGTCCAGTGTCCTGGAATCTGTTGACAAAAGGGCTCTTCCTCATCTGGGAGAGGCAGAAGGTTGTCAGCGGAAGTGCTGAGTTTTGTCGACAGACTGGACAAAATACATTTTGTGTGGGGACATGTGATGAGTTTTATCAACAGAACTTGAGTTTTATTAAAAAAACTGGCAAGTGCTGCCATAGCCTAAATGAAAGAGAAAGGTCTAGTTAAGGTAACATTTATGACATTCTACTACATCTACAACAAAATTATCTTTATTAGACAAACTTTTATTGGCCTCACAGATGTTGGTCCAACAAAACATATTACCCCACTCACTATTGCACTCCAATATACTGGATATAACTGTTAAGCACACCTGAACATTTCAGTTCTCACTCTGTCATGGCTACCATCTATTTCCAGCTTGTGATCTCAACCAGAACTGTCGAGCATATGGGTCCTCAAGCTTAAAATTTCACCTGCAGCTTAAAGTGTAGACATAGCTGATCCAGAGACTGGGAGAAAGGCAAGATCTCTAGGCTTTTTATTTTATTTCATATTTATGTAAAATTTACATACTTTTACTGCTAGATTAGTTGATTGAACCAGATTTTGACCTCAGCTCAAGTTTGTAGCTTGAGCAGGACCTGTAAGCATTTGCAAAAGAGATTTCTTCCCCATTGACAAGCCACTTGATGACGCATGCACCACTTTAAAATTTTTCAGAAAAAAAATCTCAACAAAAAAAGGATACCATTGTCTCTATTTTAGATAGAGCTGTGAACAGCTGAGGAATTCTACTATCAAACGTACTTGGAAAATAACGTAAGAATAGCCGTACTGGGTCAGATCAATAGTCTATATAGCCCAGTATTTGGTCTTCCAACGGTAGGCAATGCCAGGTGCTTCAAGCAGAGGGATAGCTGTGTTAGTCCGTATCTGCAAAAACAGTAAGATGTCCTGTGGTACCTTACAGACCAACAGATATTTTAGAGCACAAGCTTTTCGTGATCAAAAACCCACTGCATCAGATGCAACACAGTGGAGATTCCAGAGGCCTAATTATACAGACTCATGAAAAGGAGAGAGTCCAGATAAAGAGGCAGGCCAGCGCTGATGAGGTCAATTCGGTAAGGTAGGGTGTGGCCCATTTCCAGCAGCTAATGTGGAGGTGTTAACCCCAAGAGAGGAGAAACTGCTTTTATAACTGGCCAGTCACTCTCAGTCTCTGTTCAATCCTTTATTGATGGTGTCAAATTGGCAGATGACTTGTACCTCTACAGTTTCTCTTTGGAGTCTGTTTTTGAAGTGCTTTTTTTTTTGTTGCAGGCTACTTTTAAATCTCTCACTGAGTGTCCAGGGAGACTGAAGTGCTCTCCTACAGGTTTTTGCATGTTACTATTCCTGATATCTGATTTATGTCCATTTATTCTTTTATGTAGAGACTGTCCAGTTTGCACTATGTGTACGAGACAGGGGCATTGCTGGCACATGATGGCAAATATTACATTAGTAGATGTGCAGGTGAATGAGCCCCAATGGCGTGGTTGATGTGGTTAGCTCCTGTGATGGTGCTGCTGGTGTAGATATGTGGGTAGAGTCAGCACCGAGGTTTGGTGCAGGGATTGGTCCATGAGTTAAAGCTAGTGTTAAAGAATATAACAGTCAAATGCCAAGCAATCCATCCTCTGTTGCCCAGCCCTAGCTTCTGGCAATCAGAGACTAGGGACAGCAGAGTATAGGGTTCCATCCCTGATCTGCTTGGCAAACAGCCATTCATGCACCTAGCATCTAGGAACTCATCTAACCCCTATTATTGTTCTGGCCTTCACAATATTCCCTGGCAACAAGTTTCACAGATTGATTGTGCACTGTATTAAAGCAGGAGTTCCTTTTTGTTTCATATCTGCTGCCTATTAATTTCACTGGATGACCCCAGGTGGTTGTTATTTATTACTCAGAACACACTTCCTCATTCACTTTCTCTATACCATTCCCAATATTATGGACTCCTACCATAACCCTGTTCAGTTGTCTCTTTTCTAAGCTAGAAAGCCCAGTCTTTTTACTCTCTCTATATATATGATCTGTTCTATACCCTTAATTATTTTGTTGCCTCTCTCTCTACCTTTTCCAATTCTAATATACCCCTTGGTAATTGAGTGACCAGAATTGCATGCAGTACATAATGTGCAGACATACAGTTCTATTAATAACAGCAGACGAAGGGGATTTATTATAAAGAGATATAAAATGAAAAAATGGGTCACCTAGTGATCTGACCCACACTTCAGATAACAGAATAATGTTGGGAAAAATCCTTAAACAAGCCTACATGACTTAGGAGTCAAAGCCAGATTGAAAACACTTGGGAAAATACATGCCAGGTCCTACAAATCCTAGCTCACTCCACATTCCTCTATCTTTGAAAGGAAAGTGACTGTCTAAAGGTTGCTCCTTTCCTTCGTTTCCAGAAAGGTCTCCAACAAGAAATTATCATCAATCCCAAAACCAACGGTTTCTCTAAAAAGGTGAAATATTCCACACATGTCCCATCTTGAGTTTTTAAATTTTTTTAACTTCTACAAGAGGCTTGTCATTGCCCGTCTGTGATCCAGCTCTACATGAATGGTTTTAAAACAGGTTTGATTAAATGTAAAATGGAAAATATTGATCAGCTAAATGAAGTGCATTTGATACGTAAGCTAAAAAGAAATAGTGAAGGACAGTCCACGATTCTTAAATATTCCTTCTCAACAATGAAAAAATTCTATAATTTCTGATAGCATAAAGTAGCTTATTTGTGTTTAGCACTGCCAGCTTATATAAAACAAAAGGTAACTTCCCAAGTTGGCAGAAAGGAAAGGAGATGTGTTAATACCTATGCACTTGCTATGAGAATTAATTATACTGCCAATTAGTGCACAGTCCCTAGACATATGGTGTGTTCATAAACTCCACTGAGTAAGACACTCCAGATCACAAAGCTCATCATCATTTTAAGTAAGACTCCTTATTCAAACTAATCCTAGAAAATTCAGCCCTTGCAAAGGAAGCTCCAGATATAATAGTGTAGTAGTTTGATAGGTATTAAATGGGAACAGCAGATCACACATGGCTGGTCTACATTAGAAAATTGTGTCAATCCACCTATGTTGCAGGCTATGAAAAATCTTCAGCTGAAAGACTGAAGGAAAGGATTTATCTGGTTTCCCCACAATGACCTTATATTTGAGGTGCTACTTTAGTATCTTGATCATCTAGTGGCCCCACTGGTGGTTTAGCAGACTTCCTGCTTCAGATGTACTTAAACATTTTGCTATTACTTTTTAAATTTTTGGCTAGCTGCTCTTCAAACTGCTTTTTGGCCCTCCTTTATTTTATTTTTACACTTAATTTGACAGAGTTTATGCTCCTTTCTATTTTCTTCATTAGGATTTAACTTCCTCTTTTTAAGCAACACCTTTTTATTTCACACTGATTATTTTTTCTTGGTTGTTAAGCCATGGTGGCATTGTTTTGGTTCTCTTACTGTGCTTTTTTTAATTTGGACCTCTATTAGGGTGTCTTTCCATGCAGTTTGCAGGGATTTAACTCTGGCACTGTACCTTTTAATTTCTGTTTAACTAACCTAATTTTTGTAGAGTTCCCTTTTCTGAACAGCATTGAGCTACTGGGGTGTTTTTTCCACCACATGGATGTTTAAGGTTATGTATATACTACAGCATAAAGTTGATTTTAAGGCACTTAGCTCAATTTTACAATGTGACTGTCTTCACTGCAAATACCATTAGGCTGATTTTAAGAAGTGCTAAGGTCAACATTGTTGCTTCGACAATCCGATGCGGCAGAACACCAAGTTTGAATTTTAAAGGTCAGATTAATGTTAGTGTGGAAAGAGCATTTCTTTAAATCAATTTTACTGGCCCCCACAAATGTCTCACAGGTATCCTACAACGCCCCATAGGAGCCAGTTCTGCTCACTTTCACCTCCTCTGCTCTCCAGGTGCACAGGAACTAGGTAACAGGAACCCTGGGAATTTGAATTAGGTAACAAGAATTTGAATTCATTTAGTGCATCTCAGGAGCCATCCATTGCATCACATGTAACCATCACATCTTGTCGTCATGAACACTCAGGGTTCTTCTCTTATCTGAGTTCTCAGGGCCACAAGACAGCTCCAGAATGGAGCCATAACAAGATCCTGGATCTCATTTCTGTTGGGGAGAGGAATCCATGCTGAGCAAACTGTGTGTCAGTAAGCGAAATGAGCACATTTATGAAAAGACTTCATGGGGTATGTTGCAAAAGTTTACTTCCGGGACACTCAGCTATGCTGGATAAAAGTAAAGGAGTTCCAGAAGAGCTATCAAAGTCTGAGAAGCAAACAGGCAATCTGGGTCATCTCCCAAGATGCGTCCGTACTACGAACAGCTGGATGCCATTCTGGGGAGGGACCCAACCATGGTCCCTGATCTTAACTGGGTCTCTTCAAGAGGATGTCCGCAGGAGTCCAGTAGGAGCCAAGAGGGGAAGCAGAACGGAGAGGCCGATGAACAGGAGGACACCAACAGTCATCAGCAGATGCCCAATGAAGCTGATCCTGTCAGCCCAGAGCTCTTTGTTAACCTTGATCTCAGGCTATTTCCCTCCTCATTGACACCTGAAGCTCTGGTGTCCAGCAATGGTACAGAGGGTTATTCTGGTGAGCATTTTTTTTAGAATGCTACAAGTGGGTTTTCTCTGGGTTGGGGTATATGTTTACTTTTGGGGAGCTCATTTTTTTAAACTGCTATAGACATGATGGATCTATGTCCCTTAGACCAGCTTGTTAATATTTCTGGGGTGGAGTACTTATCCCTTCTGGAGATTTCCATAAAGGCCTCAGCCAGGTACTTTTATTTTTTACATGTTTTTTTTTTTTTTTTTGGAGTGGGGGGCGGGTGCGCCTGACTTACAGCAGCTTATATGATAGGACATTTTGCCACACCAAGCAACCAGTAAGTAATCTGGTATCATGGCACCACGTAGCATTCGGGCAAGTTTTCCAGCCCTGTGGGTCACAAAGAATGAGCATTTTTTTCCCCAGTCTTTGTTATTACTAGGAGGCTGATGTTTCTTTTTGCAACCTAGAAAAATCACAGGATTTTTTTATTAGAGTTTTTCACATTGTTCCCTGGCTATTTAAATTTTCCAAGACCAGCCTGGGAGGGGAGGGAGGAAATTATGACAATAATTAAATGCAGCAGAATCATGGAGCTATCTGCTCATTCACAAATCTGTTTTTCAAAGCCTCCCTGATTGCCGTTGTTTCTGCATGTGCATTTGTGAATGCCCTTGTGTCCAGCTGCTGGCATGAAATTATCTTCCTCTGATTTGCATATGTTTTGGAGGATACAGCATGCTGCAACCATGGTGGGGATGTTGATTTGGGAAAGTCCAAAAGGCACCTGAATCTGGCTTTTAAATGGCCAAAGGCACATTCCACTGCCATTGTGCACCTGCTAAGCCTGTAACTGGCTGTGGTCCAGGCTGCTTGTGTATGGCTTCAAGAGGCGAGGGAGCAGAGGGTAAACAGGGTCTCTCTCAATATCACTATGGGCATCTCCACGTCACCACTCTTGATTTTGTGGTCTGTGAAGGAAGTCCCCCTCCAGGAGCTTTGTGTACATGCACCTTTCCCAACCATCTCTTTGCGATCCATCAATGCCTCCAACACCATGGAGAAGTACTCCTTACAGTTTAGGTACTCTGAGGCCAGGTGGTCTGGGGCCATGATAGGGATGTGCATTCCATCTATAGCCCCATCATAGACAGGAAACCCCATGACAGCAGGTCATCCACTATGTGCTGGGCGTTTCCCAGTCATGGTCTTCTGCGTCCGATGGTGATAGATTGCATTGGCTATATTCATCACTGTGGCCCACACTGTAGATTTGCCCACCCTGAATTGGTTTCCCACTGATCAGTAGCTGTCAGGCATTGCAAACGTCCACAAAGCAATTGCCACTCACTTGTGGAATGTCAAAACATGTTTCATTCTGCTTTTGCTGCGCTTCAGGCCAGGGCACAGCAAATCACAAAGTTCCACAAAAGTGGCCTTGCACATGCCAAAGTTTTGCAGCTACCACTGGTTGTCCCAGACGTCTAGAATGATATGGTCCCACCAATGTGTGCTGGTTTCATGTCTCTAAAAATGGCATTCCACTGTAAGCAGTGCATCCAGGGCAGCCATCAGCTCTTCATTCCTGGTATCCAGTTCTTCATTTCAACATCTGAATCATCCTCAGCCAACTCATCCTCCCACTGACTTTGTTTAAATAAATACACCACAGCACTTTGTGAAGAGGCCATAACACACTATTCAACAGCTATAAGACACCCACAAGCATTTACAGAGAATTTTTCCCATAAACCACTGGCACAAAATACCTAGAATGCAACATGGTGTCAGGCACTGTGGGATAGGTACCCATAATGCATTGCTCATGCAGTTGAACATAGGTAAGAAAATGGAGATACACTAAGTTGACTTTCTGAATATTTGTGGAAAGTCAAAGTTGACTTCATAAAAATCTAGCATTAAAAAGTTAATTTTATTAAATTCAACTTCATTTCAGTGCAGATGTAACCAAATTTTCTTACACTATGATCGCTGTTTCCCAGTAGTGCAGCTATATTTACCACTTCAACCAGATTCTGCGCTCCACTTAGGACTAAATCAAGAATTGCCTCTCATAATACAGCTTCCAGAACCAGCTGCCCCAATACTGCATTTAAGGTGTCAAGAAACTTTATCTCTGCATCCCATCCTGAGGTGACATGTACACAGTCAATATGGGGATAGTGGAAATCTTCCACTATTATTGACCACTGCTAGTCAATTGGTCAGCTGCAAGCAGGAAGCATGAGCTTTTAGGAACATAAGACTTAAATTGGCAGGGAAACCCCTTCCCACCCTGCCCCTCCACCCAGGCTTGTGAGCTCTGCCTTTTACCATCAGAAACACCCCTATTGTCCACATGCACCAAATGTGCCCAGTTTTTTATTACAACTACTTATGCTGTTTGTCCCCACAGCCCCTATTGGAAGGCTATTGTAAAACCTCACTTCCCTGATGGTTGGAAACTTTCTTCTATGTTTATGTCCCACTTAGACCAACATAATCCTTTAAGTCAAACAGGTCTTCACCATCTGTGGTATTTTCAGAAAGCAATAATGTCCCTTCTCAGCCTTCTCCCTGCTAGACTTAACAAACCAAGCTCTTTGATAAGGTAGTCCCTCCACACTCCTGATCATCCTAATAATTCTTTACACCTGTTCCAGATAGAATTCGAATGATCAAGAAAACAGCAATACAGGACTTAAAACTCTGTCCTCTGAGGAAAAAAGGCAACACTTCATGGGAATAACAGTGAAACATTAAAATGATACATTTGTCGCAAAAGTATTTCAAGAGAGGATAGCCTAAAGGATCAACCTTCAAAATCAGGAAGTGAATCATAAAATAGGGACCCCTTCTCTTCAGAAGAATCACCACAGCCAATCTGTCTGCGAGATAGTGTGAGTAGCTATTGCAACTTCCTCATAATAAGGCAGATTTCCTGGATTTATGAGGCTACTTTCCTTGCAGCAGGAAAAGGAAGAAAACTTGTGAACTCCATAGTGACCCTGAGTAGCTTCAGACAGTAAAACTGCAAATATATAGCATATATTAACATAGCCTGGTACATATTTTATATCCGAGTTATAGGAATTCCTTCATGAATAGGTTTTATAACAGAAATTTTAACAATCTCAAATGCAACCACCATGGTTCGCAAACAGTGATTGGTATAATTTCTAGCTTTCATTATTCTATTTTTAAACTGGTAAAATTAAATTATATTTTATCTATTGTAAACAAACATTTGATTTCTCCAATGTGATATATTTACATTCATGATCAAGAAGACACCTGATACCATGTGGCGCATGACACATAGTTATTAAACACATTCAACCATTCTCTACGGGGCCAACACCACTAAATCTACCTACTTTCACTGACCTCTGTCAGCACACATTAGCATCTGATGTCTCTCCAGCACAAGACAAACAATTGTATGACTCTCCTCCCTGTTTTGTAGCTCTTTCCACTTTGCCATACTACCTTGCATCATATGATCATATTTTACTTTTTCCCCAAGGGCTCCTCACCAACACTAGTCAATGAATAAGGTCCTTGTTCAATATTTCTCCCTATCTTTATTGTTCAGAGCATGCGCCTCTGTTCCCTGACACACTAAGCACCATTTAAATTTTACCTTACATAAGGATTTTTTTTAATTCCCTACAGACTTTTCCACAAAGCTCGTCAAGTTGGAATCTGAGTGTCTGTGACAAAGCCAATGGTCTTAACCACAAAATTCTTTTTTAAGTAGACTCCTGACTCATTCAAAATACATTGTACAACTTCTGTGGTCAAAGAGGTATGTGTGCTCTAAAGCTCAGGCATATTCAGCACAAAATCTGGCTTCCTTGTCTGCTCAATGAGCAAACTACATAGGTTAAAAAATGTGATCTTGTCTGCCTATGGAAGGAAGGCAGGAGCAGCTGAGAAAATCAGTAGGCTCTGCTGACCTTACATTAGACAACTGAACTGGTTCCCAACCTTACTTTGTGGTGGGGTTTTTTTTTGGTTTCTTTTTTTCCTTGGTTTTTTTTTTCCTCCTGTCACTCATAGACCCCTCCCAGAGGAGAAGTCCACTTAGTGGGTGTGCTGTGTGTGTGAAAGCATGGCAGTGTGGGTAACTTCCTGGCTTGGAAAGCTCCTACAAAAGTATCACGAGGCTGATGCTCTGCAGAGTGATGGTGCTTTTAAATCACAGCTAAAAATCCTGATTAGGGCTCTAATGTCAGTTCAACACCATACCTATATGTGTATAACTGCATAGCTCAAGCCTGTAAAAATTCCACTCCCATGAATGATATAATCATACTAACCTAAGCCCCAATGTAGACAGTGCTATATCAGCAGGAGAACATCTCCTGGGGACACAGTTACTGCCTCTCAGAGAAATAGATTGACTATACTGATGAGAAAAGCTCCCATCCTTTCCCAAGTGCTACAACAGACCAGCTGTAGCGCAGTATGTAAAGACAAATCCTACAGTCTCCTCAGTTTTCTCCTTTGTTCACGCCTTTCAATTAAGTATTTTTCTTTACTAGCGCTACGTAAACTCAAGTTACAGTCCTACAGCTAGCCTACAAAACAACACTCCTGTTACACAGAATGATTTGTTTAGCAGCTCATAGGCAGTGGATTAGGAAAGTGATTGTCTTATCTGATAAGGTGGTGCAACTCACACTGCGTCTACGCATGCCACCTCCTGTCCGAGGTTGCACGGCAATGAGGCAATTCCCTTACTCCCAAACAACTAGATCGGAGTAAGGGAACGTTGAAGTGGGGCACTTATTTCGAAGCTGCCCCCATCTACACTGTCTATCTGCAATTTGAAGTCTGAACTTTGAAATTCACGTGGCCACTATCATGCTAATGAGGTGCTTGATATGCACGTTAGCATCTCATTAGCCTGCTTCGAATTGCCTCATTACCATGGCACCTCCAACGAGAGGTGGCATGTGTAGAAGCAGCCTCAATCTGTTACATCCTTCCCATGGTACTAGAATGAGCTTCAATAGAACTCGAACTGCAACCCATAGCATCCTTTTTATATGTAATATTTTATAATATTAGCAAGTTGCTCTAGTTGGTGGCTAAATTTCTCAACACAAACCTAAAATCATTAGCGGTTATCAGCTAAAAATTTTCACTGAAGCATGCCAGATGTTGTCATTTAAACATTAAAGTACTTGAGTCAATTATTACGCAATTACTTGTTTATGTTTTCTGTCTGTAAATAGAAACAGCTACGTCTGTCTAAAGAAATGAATCGTTAAATAAGCAGAAAGATCAATAGTTCTTTTTACCAAAGTCCCTGTTCTAATTTCTAAAGCCTAATAGCCCTTGAGATATCAACTTCCCATTTACCTTTAGTTATACAGTAAAACAGCCTGGAATACTGAACATCAAACTAAGAAAAATCTAATAAAATAGATACAGTATTAAATCATAGCTTTTCAGTAGTAATGGATTTCTATTCCTGATTTAAAGTGCACTCAATCTTTACTGAGGCAGAAAAAAAATGTTACTCTAATTCCACTTCTAAGTTGGTTGTTAGAGCATGTGGAGTAATTTCTACGCCACTTGATAATCCATCTCCCAAAAGCCTTACACACTTACTTCTCTGTACGGTACGTATTGCCAATACAAAAAAGAATGAAATGGCACAACAGTTTCTGACTTCAGTTTTGGGGGAAAAATGTGCTTAGAATTTACATGACCCACTTCAAATACCAGTGTGAGTTTTTGCAAATCAAAGAATGACAATGTATAGAAATGCCACAAGAGATAACAACCTAGCTGAAACACAAACCACATCCAACCATATTGTGTTATATCAATGTATTTATGTTATCTATGGTACGGAGACCTCTTAGGACACTAGACAAAGAATAGGTTAAGAAACTACTAGTCTTAACCATGGCTCTAAAACTTAGTTGACACACATATTTACCAACGTCCCTTTATCAATGCAACTTTTCAATCAGGACTGAATCCTGCCAAATGCTGAATAACCTAACCATGATCCATGACTGCACTTAGACCATATAAAAATCGATGGCAATAATGCATGTGTTTACTTGCTTTGCTGGTGCAGATAAGCATGATCAGTCTGTGCAGGCTCAAGCAAGCCCTAAAACATCTATTATTTGATCCCAAAATGATCACTTTTGCAGATCAGTTTTCCTCATCTTCCCTCTCTTTCATAATATGAAAACATTACCATTACTAAACTTGTCAAGTGATAGTATTGTTTAATAGCTGGAATCTGCAGTTTCTATGCTTTGCAGGGGAAAACATACTAATTAAATCACTGCCTGATTAATACCAAGGTGAATAAGTATAAAGGGTGTGAATAGAGCCAGGCAAATCTGTTTTATATCCATGGATATTGGCAGACCACATTGATGGATTGTGGATAGACACAGATCCAAATATTATGTCACAATGTTTGTAGATCACTGATTGAATGAGGATCAGGGCTGTTTGTACAAAATACAAACTAGACATTTTGCAGGCAAAGAACAAAATGAGAAAAGATAACTGAAATATCTTTCGCTATTTTTAATAACTTCCTTTAAACCATGCCATTTGGTATTCTTGCTTCCTACTGCTAATTTGACAGTCCAGTCTATTGACTTAAAGAGAATTTAGTGTAAACAATAAGGATTTAATTAAATGTCCAAAGTTCTTAGTTGTATAAGAAAAGGCTATTTACAGGCAAATGTGTGACAGATCAGCGTGTGAATATGGTTACCACTTTGCCACTACAGCAGTCCCTCAAACTATGCGAGGGTTGTATTCCCATGCATCCTCACATAACTCAGATTTTGTGTAAGTCGGAGTTTTTGGTTTTCTTAGCCAGTGGAATGGTCCTTATGAAAGGTAAATCCAGAGGGTAGGCCGTTGGGGAATATTAAACCTGCCAGTGAGTTGGGGCCATGGCTGAGGGGTAGGGAGTTAAGCCTGGGGTGGGTTAGGGCTCCAGAGAGGGACGGGGGCGGGGGGGTGGAGTTGAGCCAGGGCCAGACAGCCCTGTGGGGGGTTGAGCCGGAGCTGTGTGAACTGGGGAGGGCAGGGGAGCGGGGGCCGAGCAGGGGGAGGGGAGAATCAGAGATGTGTGCATGGGGGAGTGAGCCAGAGCCATGCAGAGGCATTTAAACTTTGGCTACATGGGGGTATTTGAACCGAGGCCACTTGAGAGCGTTGAACTGGAGCCGTCTGGGGCCAGGGGTGGTTGAACCAGGTCCAGGGGGAGTGGGATTTTCAGTAGCACTTACCTCACATGAATGCGAGTTAAGCACAACTGGAAATTGCGCATTTGGAGGGATTACTGTACTGTCTGTGAAGCAGTAACATCACTCGCTCATAAATCAAAATCTCTGTAACTTTGTTCTTTTGGAAACCTCTTTCAACCATGTAAAATGATGACTCAGCGTTATATTCCTGGATTTCTTAAGCATATATGAGAAATTCTTGTCCACATTAGGATCCATAAGTTTCCAATTTATTATAATGTTAGCAATACGTATTTCTCTTTGAGGTCTGAATTAATTTTATAAGACAATGTTATGTTTCTATTCTCTCATTCTACTAATAGTAGACAGTCAAAGTTAGGACTCCATTTACTAAAATTTAAAGATGCAAAGTACCTATCAATCAAGTTCAGGCTATAAAGTGACAGTTTTCAGAATTCCCTCCAGAGGAAGAGACTTCCATGCTGAGTACGAAATTTAAGAGTAGAGATGTAGATGATTAGAAGGTATCAGGGAGAAACCCACCAGGGGAACTGGGGGAAAATAGCACTGGAAAAGACAGAACTAAAGCAGAAGGAATTACAAATTATTATTCTTTTGTCAGATTTTATTCTTAGTCAATCCTAGTGAGGGGGACATTTGCGGCTATATGTAGTGAGCAGTAACCACCAAGAAAAGCATTTTACTATGCAACTTGGACTGAAGGCAACATCCTCAGATCTAGCTGACAAAGTTTTATGAGCACATGGGGAAAAGGTCACGCAGCCAGCCTACACACCACAAAAGTGGAGGACTCAACCCCTGTAGTTACCTTTTTAATACATGAGCAAATATAGTATCACTTTCCAGCCTCCTGGAATCTCTCCTACCTTTCATCACTTTTCAAAAATAATCATTAATGGGTCAGATATCTCCTCAATCAGATTTGGTCAGGATGGAGCATTGGTATTCAGCTTGCTAATACACAAGATGCAGCATGCTGTTTATCTGGCAATGTGACAGGGCACAAACCTTTCTGAGTAGTCATGAGCCATAACAAGAGAATTTTGTGCAAATTCACCAACCAAGGGCTAAAGTCTCCTGTCCTAGGAAGACGCAAAGTTCACACAGAGGGCTGGGAGAAAAACAGGACGGTTGACATGGAATCCCACATTTAACCTTCAGGATTAAATCTCATAGAAGATGAAAAGACACCTGCTCTGAAAGGAGCTGATGGTGCATCATAGTTGGTAGGTGGGGAGGAGAAAAATGGGGTTCAATTCTCCTGACTGGTGGAGGTCACTGTATCTACAATATCTAGCTTGAAAGACAGTACCTTTCTGGGGAATTTTGCCTCACAGATCCATAAACTTGTGCAAATCAAGAGACAGGTGTAATTGAGGAGTAGCTGGATCATTCAGGGGTGACAAAAAGAACAAACTGCTTCTTTCATAAGAAGCAAACAATATTCCTGACCATGAAAGAAGCTGAAGGGACCCTGAAAGATAATGCAACTATGAAACTCTTTTGATATCATGCCAAGAAGAAATTTGGATCTGTTGTTATTATCCTTAGCACCCTGAGTGCTAAATCTGTGCTTATGTACATAGTTCAGATCAGCAGACAAAAGGCCCTCCTTTCGGGAGCGTCTCCAGTCCCTCTCCAACGTATCAGCCTAAATGAGACAAACCCACTGAGATGACCAAGAACAAAAGATTTGGATGGTGAGTTTATCTGTTAGGTTCAACAGCTCTGAAAATCAAAAGCATCTTGGCTACCAGCACAGTAACTTATGTTTGGTCCTTCTTCACCTTCCTCTGCACTCTCAGAAGAATCTGAAAGGGAAGAAATATCCTAGTTCCCTGTCCCATTCTCATGAAGGCATGTCTGTGTGTGAGGTTTACTCCTAAGGCTGGAAGAGAAAAATGGAAAAAATTTGTTTTGCATCCCTGGCAAAAAGCACTTTATTAAGTCCTCCCACAGTGATGTACACCTGCTGTTATATCAAGGGACTGAGAATGCACTGACCAGGGGGTCAACTGGCATAAGCACTGATTTTCCACAAGAGACAGCTGCTTGCAATGACAAGAGGTAGGACTCACAGGAAACTATTCCTAACAAAAGAATGGACTCTGAACTCCCTGTTCCCGTTTGTGTATATCACTGCTGCCCTGTCATTGCAGTGGACGGAGATGCATTTTGTGCTGGAGCAATTTCTCACATCTAGAGAAGTAAGAAGTTGGCATCAATGCAAGTTAATGCTCTGTTTGTGAGAGGAAAATGTCCCATAAAGCCTGAGGGAGAAGAGTGTGTATGACTGAGGATTAAGAACTCTATTTGACATATGTTGCACATGACCCAATAGCCACACATCCACAAGAAGGGGACAAAGCAACAGACTAAAATTTTAGTTTGAATAGAAGGAGACTGGTCTGCAGTACAGATACCCTGTATGCTGAGTACTTAGGTGTCCACCCACTGAGATTCAAATGCCACCCAGCTGATTATCAGAACATCCACACCTGGAAGCATGCTTTTATACTAGTGCTGCACATCTGCACATTCCTAAGGGCACATAAAGAAAGGTTACTCACCGTAGTAACGGTGGTTCTTCGAGATGTGTCCCCGTGGGTGCTCCACATTAGGTGTCGGGCTCGCCCGGCGCCGCAGATCGGATCTTCCAAGCAGTTTCTGCCGGACCGCGCATGCGCCGGTGCGCGCCACTCCCCCGCGCGCTCCCGGCCACGTGCGCGATCCGGTCCCCGCCAGTTCCTTGACCAACCGCCTCGGATGCTCCTGCAAAACACTAAACAGAGATCCGGAGCGGGGAGGATGGGCGGGTAGTGGAGCACCCATGGGGACACATCTCGAAGAACCACCGTTACTACGGTGAGTAACCTTTCTTTCTTCTTCGAGTGTCCCCGTGGGTGCTCCACATTAGGTGACTACCCAGCAGTAACCCAAGATAGGAGGTGGGTAATCGGATTATGTGCAGCTTGTCCCCGAGAGGACCGCTGTCGAAGACGGGTATCCTCTTGGAATACCCTGTGAAGGGCGTAATGTTTGGCGAAGGTGTCACAGGATGACCAGGTCGCCACTCTGCAAATGTCTTTTAGCGCAACGCCCTTGAAAAAGGGCTGTTGATGCTGCCACCGCCCTAGTGGAATGAGCCCTGGGCATGGCCAGGAAAGGAGTCTTTTTGAGTTTGTAGCACATTTTTATGCAAGATACGATGTGCTTCGAGATTCTCTGCGAAGAGAGACATTCTCCTTTTGATTTGGGAGCGATAGAGACTAGGAGTCTATCCGTTCTCTGGAAGGACTTGGTCCTGTCTATATAGGAAGCTAGCGCCTCCTCACGTCCAGGAGGTGTAGGCGCGCCTCTTTGTTAGAGTTATGAGGCTTTGGATAAAACAAGGGTAAACAATAGGTTCGTTAGTATGAAACTCGGAAAGAAACTTTAGGAACAAAGGCTGGATGCAGCCGTATAGTTACCACCTCCTTGGAAAAAACAGCGCAGGGTGGCATTGCCATAACTGCCGCAAGCTCGCTCACCCTGCGAGCTGACGTGATTGCGAGAAGAAAGATCGTCTTTATCATAAGGAGGCAGAGGGAAACCGTGGCCAAAGGCTCGAACGGTGGTCCCCTTTTCGCATTAAGCACCAGGTCCAAGTTCCACGAAAGTGGAAGCGGTTTCCGAGGGGGGTATAGGTTTACCAGCCCTTTAAGGAACCTGGCAACCATGGGATGGGCGAACACCATGTGCCCTGTCTCTCCGTGTCTGAATGCCAAAAAGGCAGCAAGGTGGACCTTAACGAGGATAGCGAGAGTCCTCCTCTCTTGAGGTCCAGTAAATACTCTAATATCACAGCCATAGGCACTGAAAAGGGGGGCTAGCTGTTTGGTAGAACACCATGCCGTAAAGCGAGTCCACTTCTGCTTGTAGGTCTTCCTGGTGGAAGTCCTCCTGCTACTTTCTAGGGCGTGTTGCACTTCCTCCGTACATGTGCTCTCTAGGGAGCTGAGCCATGGATCAACCACGTTTGTAGTCGCAGGCCTTGGGGGTGCGGATGCACTATGGACCCCTGGGCTTGCGTGAGCAGATCCGGCGCCACCGGAAGGGGCATCGGTGGCCGGTCCGACATGCGCAGGAGTAGGGGGAACCATTGCTGTCGATCCCATGTTGGGACTATCGGGATCATTCAGGCTCCTTCCCTCCTGGCTTTCTGCAACACTGTGTGGATGAGCACTGTGGGAGGGAAAGCGTAAAGCAGGGGGCCCCTCCATGAGATCGCGAAGGCGTCCCTCAGGGACCCCCATCCCAGTCCTGCCCTGGAGCAGAATAGTGGGCACTTCTTGTTGTGCTGAGTTGCAAACAGGTCTATCTGGGGAAAAAACCCCATGCATGAAAAAATCGGTTGCAGCAGATCGGGACGGATCTGCCACTCGTGCATGAGTGCGAAACGCGTGCTCAGCTGGTCTGCCTTCACATTGTGAGCGCCTGGGAAGTATGAGGCTTTCAAGGTTATATTGTTGGCGATGCAGCAGTTTCACGACCGGACTGCTTCTGCACATAAGGCACGGGACCGAGCTCCTCCTTGCCGATTTATATAAAACATGGTGGAGGTATTGTCTATACTGATCCCGACTACATTGCCTTTTATATGGTCTCGAAAGTGTCTGCAGGCGTTGAACACTGCTCTGAGCTCCAGTATATTTGTGTGCAGTGACTGCTCCGTGGAGGACCACAGCCCTTGCGTCACCTCTTCGCCCATGTGTGCTCCCCACCCTATGAGGGAGGCGTCTGTAGTAAGAAAAAACCAGTATGTGTGGTTGGTGGAAGGGTACCCCTGTTAGCAGGTTTTCGGGGTTTACCCACCATTGCAGGGATTTGCGCACCTCTGTTGTGGGCGACGCCACCCTGTGAACAGTGTGTGCTGCTGGGTTGTATACGCTCGCCAGCCAGTGCTGCATACTGAGCATGTGTAACCTGGCGTTCTGTTGTACGAACGCCGCTGCTGCCATGTGGCCCAGCAGCTGTAAGCACGTTAGAACCAGCACCGTAGGGCTGAAGGTGAAGACTTGCACGAGGGAGCCGACGGCCCAAAAGGGAGTCTCTGGTAGATACGCACTCGCTGTAATAGAATTTATGTGTGCCCCTACGAACTCTATGTCCTGCGTGGGGTCTATCTTTGATTTTGTCAGATTGATAACCAGGCCGAGCGAGAGAACGTGCCTGTTGTGACGCATATTATGCGTAGTACCTCCTTCGAGGCCCCTTTGAGTAGGCAGTCATCCGGATACTGGAATATAAATACCCCCTGTCTGTGCAGGTAGGCTGACACCACTGCCAAGGGCTTGGTGAAGACTCTGGGGGCCAAGGAGAGTCCAAACGGTAGGACCTTGTATTGAAAATGTTCTTTGCCTACCATGAGAAACCAGAGGAATCGTAGGTGAGCCGGATGAATAGTTATGTGAAAATACGCATCTTATAAGTTGAGGGCTGCGAACCAATCTCCATCGTCTAGTGCCGTAAGGATGGAGGCGATTGTGATCATCCGAAAGCGTTGCTTGCGCAGGTACCGGTTGAGGCCTCGAAAATCTAAGATGGACCTCCCGCCTCCTGTCTTTTCCCCGTGAGGAAGTACCTGGAGTAGAACCCTCTCCCTTGCAGTTGCTCCGGCATTCTTTTCACTGCCCCTATGAGCATGAGATGGTCTACCTCCTGCTTGAGCCTCGCCACGTGGGAGGCCTCCTGGAGGTGGGGCCTGGGTGGAGGTCATGGCGGTGGGAGCGACTGGAAGGGGATGGCATACCCCGTGGCTATGATCTCCAGCACCCATTTGTCTGTGGTGATCCTTCGCCACTGGTTATAGAATGGTCGGAGGCGATGGTGGAATAACCGCTTCGGATGACCTTGCGACGGTAGTGATGGCGCAGCCCTGGATCTGTGTGTCAAACTTGTGGCCTTTGGCCCTGCCCCAAGGACGCACGGCTGTGTTGGGAACGACGCCTGGGAGTTCTGTACTGCTGGTGCTGTTGATGTCGCCCTTGCTCGTAACCCCTGTGGTACTGGGGACGCTGTTGCTGAGTCCGCAACATCCAGGGCGATCTGAACTCCCGTCCTCGAGGCCGCATAGCCTTCTCGCATGATGGCCTTGAGCACTGGTTTCTTGCCCTCTGGAAGCGAGTCCATGAGGGAGGCTAACCTAATGTGGTTATCGAAATTATGGTTCGCTAGATGCGCTGCGTAATTTGCCATTCGCAACAGTAGAGTGGAGGAGGAGTAGACCTTCCTGCCCAACAGCTCTAGCTTTTTGGCATGTTTGTCATGCCACATTGCGACTACTCCACCACCAAGGAATTTGGTTGTGGGTGGCTGAACAGGAACTCCGTGCCCTTAGTCGGCACGAAGTTTTGTTTTTTTGTTTTTTTTTGCTCTCTTGTGGACAGGCGGAATAGTCGCAGGAGTCTGCCATATCGTAGTGGCAGACTCCAAAATTGTGTCATTAAGCGGTATTGCTATTTTGGAGGAGTCCGGAGGTCTCAGATTTTTGAGGAGCTTATGGTGTTTCTCTTGCACCTTAGCTGTCTGGATGCCTTGCGTGAAGGCCACCCTCGTAAAACAGCTCTTGGAACTGTTTGAGATTGTCCGGAGGATGGACGTCCCCCGGGGCCGTAGCCTCATCCGGGGAGGAGAGCGAGGAACCACTGGGATACGTCTCTGTGGACCCTTCCGGTTCCTGCTGGTGACGGTACACCCTGTCACTAGAGGTTTGCGAGGGAAAATCTCGGGGTTCCATAACCAGTCCCCCCTGAGATGCTTGAGTCTCTGTCCCCGGTCGCAATTGCCCTCGGGGGTACGAGATCGTTTGTGGGGATCTTTCCCTGGTAGATAGCCGATGGTGTCTATGCCCCGCGTGGTAGGGGCGACCATGGCAGTATAGGCACTGTTCTTGGGAAGGTGACCTAGACCACTCCCTTGGTGCATACCCTCTGCGTCTGGGGGAGGGCTGGAGAGAGCGATTTCGCATAATAGTCCAGCGGTTCAAACCCCAGGAAGGGTGAAGGTGTTCCCAGCCAGGGTGAGGCTGGTTGCAAAAAAATGGAGAAGGGGGCTCCGGGTAGGCTAGGGGGGACCCCTGCCTTCTGGTTGGAGTCTGTAACATAAGCGGAGGGCTGTGAGAAAGCAGCTCCACAGCCCTGTCCGAAGAGGGGCTGCAACGCCTCCTCTTGTGTGCAGCCTTCCCCCTCCCTTGAGGAGGTAACTCCGCCCCCTGACTTACAGGGGATCCCGGCCCTGTGCGCACCGAGCTCGGCACCCTTGAGGGCGGTGCCGCAGGTGCGGTGTGCTCCGGTGCCTGCAGGCTACGTGCCTGCGCGCTCTGCACCGCCGGTTCCCCAGGGGTCGGTGCCGCTGCCTGCGGTGCCGCCGGTACCGGCGCTTGTTTAGCCGCCGCCCTGCCTGCGGTGCGGGTCGGCTGGCTGATTATCGGAGGCTGAGCCGCTTCCACGTGGCTTTCCGTGCCGCCGCCGATCAGCTGTTGCTGCGGCTGGGGGCTGCTCGCTCCTCCCGTCCCGCTCGCTATTGTTGCCGGCAGGGATCGGGCTGGGGAGACTTTCCTCCGTTTTTGGCAGCTTTCCTTTTATGGGCCCCGCAGGGTCCCTCCTGCTGCGGCCGCTCCGGCACGTCTGGCTGGAGGGCCTTATGAAAAAGCAGTTTTAAGCCGCTGCCCTGCCTGCGGTGCGGGGCGGCTGGCTGATCATCGGAGGCTGAGCCGCTTCCACGTGGCTCTCCCTGCTGCCGCCGATCAGCTGTTGCTGCGGCTGGGGGCTGTGCGCTCCTCCCGTCCCGCTCGCTGTTGCTGCCGGCAGGGATCGGGTTGGGGAGACTTTCCTCCGTTTCTGCCTGATGGAGTGAGGGAGGCAGCTTTCCTTTTATGGGCCCCGGAGGGTCCCTCCTGCTGCAGCCGCTCCGGCACGTCTGGCTGGAGGGCCTTATCCAAAGCAGCATTTTAAGCCGCATCTCCCTGTCTCTCCTTAATCGCCTCTGGGCAGGACTCACATTTTTCAAAGCCTGAACAGGACATTGTTGGTGAGTCTTTCAGTTGTTAAGCGGGTACTTAGCACCTTCCCTGTGCTGTTTTCCCCTTCCCACGGCCTGCCCCAGCAGGAGGGCTGATGGCCCGATGCTCCTGGCCTCCGGCGCTTGTTACTGGGACTGGATTGAAGCTGTCCCGCTTGTAGTTTGTTTGTTGCTTTTGTTTTTTGTTTTTTTTTTTTTTTTTGCAAAAATAACAACCGGCTAACTTGCAGTAGCCTAAGTACTTGAAAAACTTTAAAGCAAAGCAGTTAAAGCCATTGAATACGCTACTTGGCCTTAGCCTAGTTCGGATTCCGTCTGCAGCCGACGG
Source organism: Carettochelys insculpta (assembly GCF_033958435.1). Lineage (NCBI taxonomy): Eukaryota > Metazoa > Chordata > Testudines > Carettochelyidae > Carettochelys > Carettochelys insculpta. Next base: position 98,916,034 of record NC_134139.1, read on the forward strand.
CGGTTAAGAGGAACTGGCGGGGACCGGATCGCGCACGTGGCCGGGAGCGCGCGGGGGAGTGGCGTGCACCGGCGCATGCGCGGTCCGGCAGAAACTGCTTGGAAGATCCGATCTGCGGCGCCGGGCGAGCCCGACACCTAATGTGGAGCACCCACGGGGACACTCGAAGAAGAACAAAAGTTATTCTGCATATGGATAGAAAAAAATAGAGAGAACACTGACAGACAGCAAAGGAACTTGTGGTTGCAGATAACATTACCCTGAGATAAGGTGCAAAGGGAGAAGAGAACTGGAGCAAGGACAGAGCCATGAGGAGTTGACAGAAAACTGGAGGTGGGATGAGGCAGACCATCCAAAGAGTTAGGTATTACAGGGGCAGAAGAAAACCAGTCAGGGAAGCCAACAGAGGACAAGACTTCAAGAAGAATATGGATGAATGTATAAAAGATGGCTGAGAGATCAAGGAGGATGAGGATGGAATACTGCTTCTGAACTTTTGTCTAGGAAGAGAGTAGTAGAGAAGTTGGACAGAGCTGTTCCAATGGAGCTCAAGCCATGTAAGCCATTTTGGAGAATGTCAAGGATGGAATTGGAGAAGAGAAATTCCAAATAGCCTGTAGAAGGGCTGATACTTGGACAGGCAAGTGGGATCAAAGTTTGGAGAAGATTTTGAGGTGGGGGATGGGGGAGAGAAAAAAAGAGAAATAAGGAAGGGACTAGAATAGACCCAAAGGAGACCAAGGGATGGGATGGGCTCACTGGAGCTAGTGGAAGGGTTAGAAGATCAGCAGATGGGAAACTTCTGCAGCTGAGATAGGATAAAAAGAGGGCAGGGAAGTAAAGGCAAGCTGAGGGAAGAAGTCATGACATATTTTGTCCTCCTCCTGCTGGAAGATATCTGCAAGATCATTTGTAGAGTAGGATGTGGAAACAGGAGGAGGAGAGGTTTTGAGCACTGAATCAAAGATAGCAAAATGGAAGATGGAATTGCAAACATGGGATTCAATTAAATTGGGGGCAGAGTCTACAGTGATGGAAGAACTAAAGGAAGATGTATTTGTTGTGGAGGAAAGGTAGCCTGATCATAGAATTGCCACTAGAGATACTCAGGAGCTAGAAAAGAGGCGTGCATGTAGCAGATTTTTGGGGCAAGCCAAGGCAAGGATTTGGCATAGCCTTGTTTTCTAGAAGATGAGTGTGTGTGTTGTTGTAGTCAGCAAGGAAGCTAAGGAGATGAGAGACATACTGCTCACATTAGAAGACAGAATGAGGGACCGGGTACCTGATATTCATCCTGTAGTGTTCTAGGACAGGCATGATTTTTTTTTTTTTTATTATTATGCTTTTTCTGCACTGTAGGCTTGTCTTCATTCACACATATTTTTCCCCAAGGTAACATTGGAGTAAAAAGAAGAGAGATCATTCTATTAATGAAGACATTCCAAAACAAGTTTTATTTTGTGTGTTGAAATAGCCGGATACTGGACCCAGAAAAAAGAAATGTTAGATGAATGTCTATGGCAACAGATTAATCTTTAAACAACAATTTTCCTGGTGTCTTTTTATTGCATTAAAAGGATTCTGTCTGTTGAGATGCCTAAGAATGAGGAATGATTATAGCTATTGCTCTCAGCATTGCAAAAGAAGTTATTGTACCCCTCACTGGTAATTGCATGCTTGTTTCTTTTACTGTCCCAGAGGTCTATTATTTTAAGTACTGAACCAATGCCATTTTCCACACTTCTCACAAGAAAACTGAATTTTGTGGGAACAATCAAAGACATTTTCTTTTTCAAGTTAAAAATACGCATCACTGAAACTCTAATTTAAAACTTTATTCTATGTGACACTTATTTGTACTTCGTCCTTTTGGAGAAAGTATTCATGAAGAAAGAAAATAATGAACGCTAAAAGGAAAAACAAACAAAGCATTACAAGTAACAGACAAATCAAGATGTGCTCAATAAAGAGTGGTTGTAAATTTTTTACATTCAATGGGCCCACCACAATATTAGAATAGAATAGGGGCCACTAGATCCTGCCTTTCCTTTTCTCACCAAAATATTCCCTCCCTCATTTTAAACCACACTACAAAAAAAGCCAGATTCTGCACTTGCTTCTGAAATGATGGAATTCTGATCACCAGCCAACATTCAGAAAGACTTTTGACGCTGTAAGAGTCTCTTAAGCCACTCTCAGAATGCTGGAGACTGCTGACTGCTAGCAAGAGGCCACTTTTCCTGCTGATTGATGCATGATTTTTGGAAGGAGCACCCATGCTTGAGAAAGCTACTTAGCATGTGCTGTAGTGGGTAATAGGACTCTTAAAAGTTATTGCTCTGGTGACATCACAGACCAAGGAATCAGGTTGTAATTCTTCCTGCAAATCGAAGAGGTTGTTGCCCTTCTCCATCAGTCTAGTGACCTTCCTGACTCCCCCACTCACCCCACAAGCCTTCTCAAGCCATTTTTTCAGCATCTCCATTAAATGTAGGCGCTCACTGACAATGTTATCTAGGAGCAGCATCTACAGCAGTGTCTTTTGATTTGCTGCATTCTCTAGCCCACATAAGCCTGGCTCTCTCACTTCCCGGGAAACAGCTCCCCACAGTACAAATGCCTGACTGAAGAATAGCAAGTGCTGCACTTCCCCTTAGCTCCCATTTTTTTTTGTTATGCCCTCTTGCCTTGACAATGCTGCCTCTTAGATAGAGCTGGGCAATAAGCTGCCCATGGGCTGGATGCAATTCATTGGAGTTAACCCCAGGTGGACCGCTGGGGCCAACCCTGATGAACTGGGCCTGGTCTGCAGGCCGCTTGTTGCCCATCCCTGTTCTTGGGTCTCTTTGTACAGAAAAGCACCGAAACAGATCTGACCCTCTTAATTCTATATGGTACGTTTGGTGAGATTTGACAAAAGGCAAATACAAAGTAATAGAGTGCTTGTAAAGAACAAGTGAAGAAATTCAAAAAGACAGCTATTCAGGCCTAGGAGAATACTTAAAATGTCTAGTAATGATACATTATAGGCTGCAGCCTGATGGGTCAAGAGAATGCCAATAACATTCAATTCCAGAAGTTTCCCTTTGAGAAAACAGAAATAAAAATACTACAAATTAAGATAGCTCCAAAAGAAATTACACAAGCTGCTAAACATCGTAACTAGTTGCCTGCCAGTCTGAAGGACCTAGAAGTTAGGGTCAGAAGACAATTTTCTGACATATTTTTCCTGATCATTAAGGAAGCTCAACTGGAAATACAGTTTCCCTATGAGAAATTAACAGCAATATTTTTGGTGGGATGAGCTATCATTCTTGATAATCTGGGAATGTCTTAACCAACCAGGGACTCAGGAAAAAAAATCTCATACAACTCTCACCGCATGACCCACTTCCAGAAATTAATATGAAGAAGAAATATACTGTAAGTAGCCTGAAAAAGTTTGGTGTATACAAAAGAATAAGAAAAATTTGCAGAATAACTTACAAGCAAGTGGTTTTAATGAAACACTTGCTGGTGCTTTGCCCATTTGGCTAGAACTTGAATAAGGCAGACATAGCATTTTTGTGAATTAAGATGAATGTTTTGTTCAGCAATAGCTAGACCTCTCCTTAGCTACCCAGATAGGTGCTTCTAAAAATCACAAGGGGGTGCCTGATCCTAACTAACTACAAAGTATTTCCCTTCTCACACACTGAAGCTGAAGTGCTCCAGCACAACAAACTAACAAGAACATATATAGCCCAACAGCATTCTCAAAAAGCTAGGAACCACAACGGGATAGTGATGCATTTCCCCTCTCCAATACATAGGAACACTACCTTCTACTCTGCTCACCTCCAAATCACAGCATTCCTATATCAATTTTTATCCCATATAAGCACATCCCTGATGTCAAAACAAAACAAAAAAATCCTAAAATTTTGTGCCCATCTTCCTACTGAACAACACAATTTTTTCCACTGGCAGGGACTCTCCTCCTCTCTTTTTCCTCCAACTTTCGGTGTCTACTTTCTCTTCAAGTTATTTTACCCACAAGCCTCTTCTTCCATTCACTGCTCCCTCCCCATTTTTTCCACATCCTGGTCACTGTTGCTCCCAACTTCGCTACCCCTTCTCTGCCACCCTCTTTTTATTCTCTGTTGGGAGAAAGACTTGACAGCAGTGTTAGCAGGGGGGAGAATGCTGAGATAAGACCTACCCTACCCCCATGCTGGGACTTACACTGATGTATTTTAGCTAAAAATATCCTGTTGCCGGCTCTAACTCTACCATAGCTACACTGCTTGATAGCATTGGCAGGAGGTGCCAGGGATTTTTATTACCTTTATGTCATCAAGACCAGGAGCAATAAAAAACAAACAAAACCCAGCTTTCCTTCTGGCTCCACCAACTGCTAACAGTCGTGTAGCTACACTGATGCCTCAGCAACTGTGGAAAATTTCCAGGCAAATTTCTGTAAAAACAGCCTTTAAAAACAAAGCCCAGGAAAAGCAAACAGTCTCCTAGGCAGTGTCCCCTGCTGGCCGGGTGATTGGCAAACAGTCACCAATAGCTGTCACTCACTAGCTTCCTAAAATGAGATGCTACAGTAGATTAGGAAGTAGTAGAGGTCTCCAGGGAAGGTGAATGAGATCAAATCTTTTCAGCACCAATACCTCTGCTTCTCCCCGGCAGCAGAAATGGCTCATTCCTGACGTCTTTCCCTTCCTAGACTCATGGGTCCCCAAGCCAAGTGGGAGCAATGGGGCTCAGAATTACACCATGGCTACAAAGTTATCTTAATTGAACCCACTTGGTATTTACACAGAACTTTTCCTCTTCAAAGCTCTATGCACACATTATCTAGCTGCTCCACCTGTCTGTCTTATGAGACTGATCAGTATTAACCTTCTTTTGGGGGAAAAGTGATGCAGAAAAGTAGATTAATTTTGTCCCAGGCCACAGATGGAGCTTACATTATGCACTAGGTGCATCTTCTGATGCGATCACTGCAATTTATCAAAATTTTTATATGGAACAGCTATTGCCATATCACTCTTCGACATCCTAAAATGAACTTTTATGAGGAAGAATGGGAAAGAGCCAAGGGAGTGAAGGAGACATCAGACTTGAAACAGATTGGCATTAATGAGAAATATGAAGCAGTAAAATAGGGATTAACAAGGAAGTTTTCTTCACTCTGACGTTTTTTCTGGCTCACCAAACAACTCCCTAAGGCTATGCCTAGACTAGAGGGATTTGTCAGCAAAAGGTTTTTGTCAGAAGATATCTTCCGACAAAACTTCTTTCTACAGATCGCGGCTAGCCCACAGGGCAGATTGAAAGAGTGATCCACTTTGTTGACAGAAAGCAGTTGGATTGCCTGGATGCTCTATCAGCAAAACAGCCAACTAGAAGCCTAGCAGACAGCCTTGCACGGTGTTCCAAAAGCCCCTTCTGTCGACAGAAGGCCCTCTGGAATGCCCAGACTGGCTTTTGGTTGACAGATCTCTGTCAACAGAGGCGTTCTTCCTTGCGGCGAGCTGGGTACACCTATCAACAAAAGTGTTGCCCTTATGAAGCTGGATGCTCTGCAGGTTTTGTTGACAAAAATGGCCATTTTGCTGACAAAATCCTGTAGTCTAGAAATAGCCGAAAAGGAAAGTTAAGTTACAGCTGAGTTTTCAAAAGTACGGGATATTGAACGTAATCTCTCCTCTAGGTATATTTTATACTTCTCAATTTTATTTACTTCGAGTTCCTCTCAAATTATTAATATACTTTTCATTATTTGAAGCGGTTTTGGGAACCTTAACCTGGAGCTCTTCTGAAAAACAAGGAAAACAAACATCTGGACACTGTTGGAAAACATTAACACACTTGTAAAAGGTTCCTGTTTAGGTAATGAGGTCTTGATTTTGTAGCCCTTGCTCCTGGGAGAAATACCAGTATGTATTCTCTTTGAGCGTAAAATGTCTTCAGAAAAATTAACATGATCACTTCTCTCAAATCAAAAGCCAAATTTGTAAGCAGTTTGTAATCTATTTTTTCTTCCCATCCTAACACCTCAGTACCATTCAAATGAGTCCAACAAACAAATTTAAAATTATATATTAATTTCTGTGTATGTGTGCTTTTTAGAGTTGATCAAAAGGCTCTCTCTTCATTCCACATCCCAAGTAGGCATAATGCAAATATGTGGGAGGAAGAGAATCAGCAGCAGATCTTTTTACAGTTTTCATAGAGACATAGCCACTCCTCCATTTGATGTAGCACTGATAAACTACATAGCCAGTTAAGTAATACACAGTGCCTACTAACTATCAGAATTTAAGTGTTGCCATAGAGGATCACTGGGTGCATCTCATCTAGATTACTCTCTCTAGCAATAACCAATCTGCAATACTGCAGAAAAAGCCACATCCAAAAAATACATATTTGGGTAGGTGCAATGACATACATGTCGGATGACAAGAGAGGACAGTAGTATGTAAAAGAACTTTTCATCATAGCTAAGGTAAATGTTAGAAAATCGTGGTTCAACCTACAACTCAAAAATATTTATTTATGCATACACATATCATGCACAAGAAGTCTCTTAATTTTATTTGGTTGGATTGTAAGGTAAAATTGCTCAGAACCAAACATAAAACCAGACATGGCTGTTGGGCAACATTTTTCAACTGACAGGGACAAATTCTGCATTTATGTCTCTGACTGGGACTTGTATTAAACCCAAAGAGCAGTATATTAGAGAGTTTTGGGGCACAGTGGCTGGGTCCACAGAGACCGTAAGTGTGCTCGCTGGAGCACTGCAGGTTTTCACCGAACCTTGTTACATCTGGGAGATGCCCTCAGAAGCTGCAAATCTGCATTTAAAAACAAGATTTAGCCACCCCTACCTCATGGAATTTTGTCATAATTTTAAATGATTATTTAAATTTTGGAACAAACAATCTGTAAATATGCCACAAAACCCACAGGTTCTCTATACAGATGTGGTTGGTTTGCTCCATAGTCTAAACCTAACGTCACACTCTCCCATACTGTGAGAGTTGTTCCTTAAGCTGAGGAAATAGAATATGGAGTCTTGGTCTTTTCCCCTTCATATTGCTACTATCTCACTAAAAGCTGCGATGAATCAATTTCTTTGTTCCTTAGTTTTCCTGTCTTTAGGTATAACACCCATTTTTGTACATCTGAAATCTTTAAATGCCACATTAAATGTGTTTCTGTCTAGTACTAGCAGTAAATAAGCTTCTGGGCTGAAGACCTGTTAACACCTAATTCACTGAGCAAAACAGCTAGAAGATTTAGATGATAAAACGTGAGGCCTAACTAGTTTATTTTTAGTACTTACAAGAATTTTTTAATCTTCTTCAGAAACAAAACTATGCACTAAACAGAAAAATACAATACCAGTCATTATGATAATTCTACTAAATATAGACCCAACATTGCTTTTATTTTTTGCCCAGCTCTTATTCTTATACGCACTTGATAAGTTCTGCTCACACAAAGACTTACCTGTTAGATGGCGAAGAACACCAAGAAATGGACCACATTTTTCTTTAGTGAAATATATGTACAAAAACATATAAATTAGAAACCATTCTGTTGTAATTTTAAATGGTGTTTCTAAATTACTCTGACCTCGTAGGAAAATGTGACCATGATTTGAAAAGGAACATTTCTCAAAGATGTGTCATGAGGGGAAATTCATGGGTATTTCTCCTGATTCCTTTATTTTACTATCTGCTAAATGCAGGAGTCAACTCACTTTACAATGGTCATATTGTTGCTGTAGAGTTGGTACGTCCCCTCCAACGGGCATCTGCTTTTTCAGCTCTTCATCTTTCCTATTCAGCCATTTGATTAGCTCTTCCAGGGATGTCAGCAGTCTATTCCATTTTTCTGCACTTGCCTCCAAGTGAGCTCTGAGAAAAGATAAAACAGGATCCTATTCAGAGGACTGCCCTGAATCCAAAATCTAGCACATTTTATTTGAAGAAATTTGTCCCTTTCAGAACAGGATCATATCAGTAACCCGTAAATGCAAATGAAAAGCTCATATGTCCATTAAAAGTCACCACTTTCCATCATTTTGCACTGCAAAAGCACATTAGTCCAAGATACAAGAGAACGTGGATGAATGTCTGTCTGATGTGTGAACTTGTCTCAAACAATGCAGTCTGTATATCTGACAGGGAAGAAAGAACCCTCCCATCCACCACCAACTCTCTAATGAATCAGACCTTGTAATGCACAAATTACGCACATCTAATCTTTGCACCTCAACATATAATTTTTCCGACCTCCTGAGACAAACTTCAATCATTGATGTCTACAGCTGAAAGGAAAAATGCACACCAGCAGTCATCAGAACCAAGATATTAATTCTAAACAGTTGATAACTTGGTGATGGTACAGATTATTTACCACTTCAACACGAGTCAGTGACAAGTTACTGCAGCATTTCACAGTTACGCAATTAAAACATGACTTCACTGTAATTTCTCTTGACAATGGTAGACAAATTCTTATTTCCTTAATTTTCCTCTGCTCCATTCCAATCCAACCTGACATGGGATCTTCAACCAAACCTAACACTTAACAGGCAACTGTGCAATCTCATGCCACTGACTTTCTAACGTACCATCAATATAGCTAGTATTTTCTATGTTCTAATTGGCTACCCTCCATTAAATAGACTATAGTAGTGATGGTCAGCTATTCCACTTCCATTCCAGTCATTCTGTGTTTTTTCAATTAATTTTGAACCCCATATATAATTACTTACACTAGTAAACAATCATTTTACTTGCCATACATCAGCTAGGTTACAGAGCAGCTCAGTTTAATTTGCTGCTGCCACCGAGGTCTCTTCTATTCTGTTATCAACAAACAGTATATTTGGTGTCTGCCCTTTAAAAAAAATACCTATTTCAGTTTTTTAAATCCATGTTAGCAGATACACATATATTAACTGTTTCAATGCTACACTATTTCACTTGCCTACTCCTAAGCTGTCATTTTAAATGGATGTTCCCATGAATGCCCACTACTAACAGCCATTTACCAGGCAGTACTTGGAGATGAATATGAAATGTTCTGGAATATCTACTTCTCGAGGATCATTTTGGTGGGGTTGTGATACTTCAGAGGGGTGTGGTTCCAAGATGTGTGAGAGATATCAGGTGGATGAATGGGGAAGCATTTGTCAGTGGGATTAAGTAGAAGCAAGCTTAATTTGCCAGGGGAACGTCTCCCCCTGAAAAGTGAGCTAGATAAACATAGGAAAAGAAATCAGTTTTCCCTCACCCTAACCCATGAAAGCACTTGAGCAGCTACTTGTTTTTTTGCAAGTGCTTCCATGTTTTCCTACCAGCATGTGATTTTCTAAAGTGGGACTCCTAAGCTTACAGCCTCCCCACCATTTGCCTCTCTTAATGCTGAATTCAAACCAGCTCTCTATTTTGAGACTGAACGTATACCATCTTGCTGTCCTATACTGCCTTGTGAATGAGATAGGCAAGGGAGCACAGAGCATGACTTGGGAATCCACACAGTGCCTTGCTACACAGAATCTTCAAATTCAGAAGGAAAAAAGCCACGGAAAAGGAAAGAGGCACACTCGAACGTATTAAGGCCTGAACCCAGATTTAAGATAAGGAGAGAAAGCAATGGAGGCGTCACACAAAGGGCAGAGACAGCATGCCTTAAGCAAGTTCAGCTGAATTGCAAGACCCTAATTTTCTTGCAAAGGTCTGAGACCCCAGGACTGCTAGACCAGGAAAAATCTAAGGAAATCAGGGCATCCACTAAAACACATGCTCAAACAGTGTTCAACAATACATTTTCTGCATCTGCTGTTTTAAATCTAAGACAGACAATGGCCTCACATCAAGATACTTCACTATGCCTGCTAATTTTGTCTGCATCCATTCAAAACATTTCACCCCAGAGGTTACCACGTTTTACAGCAAAATTAAGAGCTTTGTGTGCACGGTTAGTATTTACATACTTTAACTTAAATCGATGTTTTGGTCATAAGTCCTTCTTAAAAGTAATAAACTCAGGGAACTCCCAGGTTGTCAACCCTCTTGTGTTGTCTTGTCACTCATCAACTACACTTAATGACTACACCGTAGCAGTCTTCCTTACAACGGATGAAAACTGCATTATGTTTTCTACTACATTTGTCAGTGGCCTTTTTTGCTCCTGTTAGGAAAGGAAGCTACGTTTTCAGTTCACTTCTTTGTAAATGAATCCAGAATAGGGGAATAAAAGGGGGCAGCTGTCTTGGGTCCCAGGAAAGTAAAAAGGACCAGAGATCTTAGCAGCATAAACAGCAGGAGCCCTGGGCCCTTTAAAATGCCACTGGAGCTCCAGGTGGTGCTGAAGGGCTCACTGTGGGATGCTAGCCCCCAGCCCTGCCCCCAGGTTCCTCCCCACCCCCACCCCCCCACTTCTGCCCAGACTTCAGCCCTGACCCAGAGGCTGGCTTTTTTTTCCCCCCCAATAAATAAAAGGAATATCTCTAACCCCAATTAATTTACCTGGACTGAAATGAAACATTTATGGAGATTTAAGACAAATAATTACATTTTTTTTCAAAAGGCCCAGCTATCTAAACTGCTCTCCCCTCAAAACAGATGATATTGCCCAAGGTCTTACAATTCTGTTCCACTTATTTAGCAGACTTACCCATTAGCAAAATAAATTAAAAAATTAGAACTTGGGGAGGAAAAAACATATGTCACTAATCAGAAATTCAAAGGACACTTTAACAATTGTTCTCTGTTAGTTTTACATTCCCTGCAATAACATTAATCATGAATGAACTCATTTGGCACTAATGCGAATTTTGTGGTATACAATACTACATTTAAATTTACCATTATTGAGTGCCCACTTGTGTGTCAGTTAATGATATTAGCAGAAAATTACCAACATACGATCTGGAAGTCTGGTGGAACCTAGAGGCTCAGAAATAGCCTGATAAGTAATATAAAAGTACTTTCTACCCAGCAATGAAAATGAAATATCTCGCTAAACACACTGTAAAGAGATATAAAAGAAGTGAACACTAAATATGAATATCAGCGTTTATTTTAACCATATATTCCATCTCTTATTTCAATATACTTCTTATAAAAGCATAATATACAGCTGCCGCAGTTGATTGGACACATGCTCAAATTTACAAAGGAATAAGGAGGGTTTTGATGGAATTCTGCTCAGAGTATGTGCGAAGCAGGAGTGGAAAAAAAATACAGTGTAGGATTTGGGTTTCAGTCACAAGGTTCAGTGAATCCATTTTCGAATCTCATCTGTATTTGCAACACAGGAGCCTGTGGCAATAGAGCTTGAACTAGGAGAAAACAATGAGGGTCTAGAAGGCTTCTTGTGCTTCACGGACTTTTTCCTTTTCTCTTGTGCCTTCACAGGAGAAGAATTTTGTCCCTGTCTGGGGACTTTGTCTCTGTTTTGGTCCCCCTAAAAGTTGCTTCTGTTGGGAACTTAGCCTGCAAAGAGAGCTTTGAGACTCTGTGCCCCTGCTCAATGGAATCATTCACAAGAACTTCCGCAAGAGAGCCATTTAAAGTGGATTCAGTCAAAGAACTTGGGTGGAAGGGATGGAAATCATTTTGGGATTCCTCCCAAAAGCATCCCAGACTGGTGAGGAAGGATGCACCTGCCAAATCCTGAGTACTGAACTGGGCTGATGTCTCTTCTGGAGATATCCATAGAGGATTCTTGACTAGAAAGGAGGAACGCAGAGGCCCCAAAAGTTGACCAGACTTAAAAGACCTTTCACCTGGCAAAGTATGACTCTGCAGACTGAGTGCAACCAGGATAGAACTCCCTTTCTGAGGACCCCGAGAGGTTCTCCTCACATCTGAATCACCTTTTGTCCTTTCAGCTTGCTTAGTTTGCACTACTTTGTCATGCTTGGGGACAAATACATGCAGGAAAAATGTTCAGTGGGTGGGTCTCATTCAGGGAATCACACTTCCTCTCACACGCTTCTTCCTCCCACTCTGCAAAAAATCCTCCTGTCCCCTACATGAAAAGGGAAGGAAGGGAAAAATAAACACCAGTGCCAAAAAGTGTTACTTTAAAAGATAGGCCCCTATTACATAATGCAGGACAATGCTGAGCTGCTACTTTGTGTTGTAGATGGCAAAAAATCCATAGAGAAATTGGAAAAGGTATGGTCAGTTTCAAGGGTATGTCTGTACTATAAATTTAATTTATTAAGATCAACTTTTTAGAATCCAAGTTTACGCAGTTTAAGGTGTATGTCCTCATGCAGTCAATGGAATAAGTCCCCAGTAGTGTGGCTGTCTTTGACTTTAACAGCAGTGCACTGTGGGTAGCCATCCTACAGTTCCTGACACCCACTTGCATTCTGGGTTAGCTTACCAATGCCTGATGGGACAAAAACATTGCAGCAGGTTGTTCTGAGTAACTGATGTCAGCATCCTGTAATACACTCATTTCCTCCCCCTGCTTGAAAACAACGGCAAACAATTTTTGGTGTCCTTTTTCACCTGGTTATCCAAGCAGCTGGACAACGCTCAGCTGCAAACTGCTGTGACAAGCACTGCAAACACCTTGCTCATTATACTGTGATATGCCTGACCCTAGCCAGGAGCCACCGGAGAGAGGAAGAATGTGAGGAGGTCGCAAACACAGGCATTCAGGAACTCGTTGAATGAAGCAATTGGAATACATTGGCAATAGTCGATCCTGCTGACACAGTGCAAGGCTTATGCTGGTCCCAGGGGACAAGCACAGACTACTGACTTGGCGTGAGAAAGTGTCTCACTGTGGAGGATGGAGCCCTTTTCTGAGGATTACAGAGCATCTCTAGGAGAGCTTTGTAGAGATGTGCAAGGAAGATTCCCACTCCACCTCCAAACACATTAGCAAACTTTTCCAGGGGAGATTACAAACATGAACTCACCAGAAGTGCCCTGCCCAACATCAGGATCTTGCAGCAAGGAGTCCTGTGAGGGCACTGGCTCCAAAGTTAGAAAAAGGTCCTGGCTGTCAGTGAGATCAGACCCTCCACTTGCTTGCTGATCATTTTCCTCCTCCTTTTCTTCCTCATCTACAATGTCCTCCTCTCTGTTGCCCATGGCTACCTGAAGAGTCACTTGAGAGGGATCCACGGACAATTCTGGGACCATGGTTGAGTCTGTCCTCTCTATAGAATTCCATGCAGCTGCTCATAAAAGCTGTATGTTTGAGACTCTGACCTGGATCAACCATATGCCTCTGTTGTCTTCTGGTATGCTTGCTGGAAAACCTCTATTTTTAGGCAGCACTGCTGGAGGTCCCTGCTGTACTCTTTTTCCACCATACCCTGTGCAGTTTTGGCAAATACCAGCATTTCTGCTGTGTTTTGGAGTTCCACCGTCACAGATGCCACTACCCACACAGCAATCAGATCCATGTCTCCTGCACGCTCCATGCCAGAGATTATTTGTGGCATGGAGTATTCACAGTTAGGTGAGCTGCTGAGCTCACCACACCGACCAAACAAAAAATGAAATTCGAAAATTCTTGGGGCTTTTCCTGGGTACCTGGGAGTGCAGCAGAGTTGAAAGTGCTGCCCAGAGTGGTCACATTGGGGAAATGGCAAACATCTCCCAGAGTCTAAGAAGGTTAGCTTGCACAGCGCTGCATCTGCAGTATCCCAAAGTTAACCATGTAAGGTCAAACTTAGTGCTACTCTACTTGTTAAAGAGGAATAGAGAAATAGATTTAAACACCTTTAAATTTGGCAAAAAGGGCTTGGTGGTGTAGACACACTGGTTATCAAATTCACCCAATGCAGCTAACTTTGACCTAAGCACACAGCATAGACCAGACCTAAGATTCCTCTGGTGTTAGCAAGAAAACAGAAGCAAAGCAAACCACATATTAGATTGTGGGCAATGTCACAATCACCAGAAAATGCACATTTTCAAGTACCTTCTGGACTGTGTCAAAGCATGATTCTAAATGCTGGCATTCTTTTCAAATTATAGTCCTCTTTACACACAGTGCCAAGTAACAAAACTAACCCACTCCTGTAAACAGGGCTTGAACTGGCCTTGATATATCACTTGAGTCTCATTTAAGCTCAATGTTAAGGGTTTAAGTGGGATATACGTGGTGCACCGAGTCTCACACAGGCCATTTGTACTCACATGGCCTATTCAGCAAGGACTGACACCCAGATACAAAAATGTGCATGACTGGAAATTTTGTTCCTAATCTGGGCACAATACAAAACCAGAAAACAAAACCATAACGAACTCAGACTTTTCAAACATCAATACTAGCCCATTAAATACCATTGGAGATTCTTCACAGATCTACCCTGCGTTTCACTTAGAGCTCATATCTCAATCCAGTCTGACAAATGAAGCAAAGCATTAAAGGTAACAATTAGAAATAGTCTTCACAGTAACAACATTATTACTCTGATTTTCTCGTTTTTTAAATTTTTTGGTATTAGACTACAGGACTATAATTGAAGCATGGTACTGAATGGACAGAACCACTAATATTGTCCTTTCAGTTACAATGGATAAGATAAAAGTTTAATTTGTTTTCATTAATCTGTTTGTTGGCAAAACTCTTCCCAGACTGCCTTTTAGTTGCAGTTCATATTCAGAACAACTTGCTGCTCAGCAGCAGAGTGGACATCAATCCTAATCACGTCCATGGCGCTAATATTAATGCTGTCCCATGGACAGCATGTTACATGCATTCACAGAAATTAAAAAAAGGTTTATATTAAAAAAGAAAGTACGTCCACAAATCTTCCTTTTATACTAGCAATCATTGTTTTGTGCACGGCCCTTGCCCAGGAATTAATGACTGACTGGGGTAAATGGTTCAAGGGCAATTTGGCTCATTAATTTCACCCAAATGATCAGTAATCCCTAGGAAAGGCCAAGTAACTCTGCTGTTATTGCTAGAACTCTGCAGCAGTTGTTTCAACTATAACATACAAATGTCTTTTAGTCTGATTTATTTGGTGAGTGAAGCTCATGGAAATTCACATTTGAAGGCACTTGTTTCAACTAATCATGGAGCAGGCTGGTCTCCGCAAGCTCCTTTCCAAAGTCTGCTGATGCTCTCAAATTCCAAAATCGGCTATTCTGGCAGTACGATTTTTCTGAGAAAAGGCTTCCCCTTGGGCTTGTCTGTGTGGCAGTTCAGCAACAGGGCTAAGTGGAATCTAAAATTAAATGATTTAGCCATTTGTTCCTGTAGCTTTTCATTTCAACTGTTGTGCCAAAATTAAAGTCTTGACTCAATTTTCTGTTCTTTAGATAATTAATACCAATAGTTAACATTACTGGATGAGAACACTGCTTTAATCAATATCAAGCAATATCGGGGTGGGGAAGGATAGCTCAGTGGGGTTAGAGCATTGGCCTTGTAAACCCAGGGTTGTGAGGTCAATCCTTCAGGGTGCCTTTCAAGGTTCTAGGGCAGGTCTGATTTAAGGGGAAAAAAAAGCGGTCAGGGATGGTGATAGGTCCTGCTGTGAGGGCAGGCAACTGAACTCAATGACCTTTCAAGGTCCCTTCCAGCTCAATGAGATGTGTATATCTTTATGTTTTCAATATCTATTAAAATCTCTGTAAATGAATTCACAACTAATTAACTTTAATCTCAGATTCATTTTAGTCCCTACAACAACCACCACAAGATAAAATTATCTTCTTGCAAAATACTTGAAGTTTTTTTTGTTTTTTTTTTTTTAATCTAACCTGCCCCAAACCCCTGAAAGGTCCCCTCAATGATTAAACTGGGTTTACAAGGCCAATGCTCTAACCACTGAGTTTAATGGAGACTATTGCACAGCAGGATTGTTCTAAAATGTACGCCTCAGGAATTCTTTTGGGGGAAGTTCTATGGCTGGCATTAGATAGGAGCTCAGAAAATAGATCGGGGGTTCTCAAACATTACTCTGCGACCTCCTTCTGACAACAAAAACCACTACAGGATCCCAGGATGGGGAAGTAAAGCTTGAGCCCTACCACCCTGGATGGGGAAGTGAGAGGGAGAAGCTGAGACCCAAAGGCTTCAGCTACAGGAGATGTGGGAGTGGGACAGGCCTGTTATGTAAACCTCACCCTATGGAGCTGAATCCCTCAGTCTTCTGCTTCAGCCCTGTGGGACAGGATTCCAGGGCTCTAAACCTGGGCCCTAGCTAGTCTAACTCCCGCTTTGGAGACCCGTTAAAATGGTGACATAACCCACTTCAGAGCTGTGACCCAGCCTTTGAGAACCATGGCTAGATGATTCCAAGGCCAGACTAGACCATTCTGATCTACACCTTTTCCACTTTGCACTGGTGTGCTGTTAGGCAAAGGGAGTGTTGTTTGTTTTAAACCTAATCTATTCGCTTTTTAAACATTTTTTTTTCTTTAAATCATCCTATGCAATGATCCTCCAAACAAACAGTCACCACCCTCTCTCTTTCTGGGATGTTAACTCTACAAAAATACTAACTTTAGTTAAAAAATGGATTCTCCCCACACCAGCGTCTGATTTGCAACATTGAGGCCCCGGCTACACTGTCCCACCCTTTCAGAAAGATGTGTAAATTACAGGTGTTCAAAAATGCAAACAAGGCACTGATGAATATTCAGCACCTCATTTACATAATTGTGGCCACCCAGCACATCAAAAGTGCTTATTTTGAACTAAAAAATAACCGTGTAGACAGGGTTCCTCCAAAAGGGTGCCCCGATTGTGCTTTCAAAATCAGGACACCCTTTCGAAGCAGTCCCGGCTACATGGCTACTTTTAATTCGAAATCAGCACTTTCAACAGGCCGGGGGGGGGGGGGGGGGGATCATTATGCAAATGAGGCACTGAATATTCATCAGTGCCTTGTTTGCATTTTTGAACAGCCACAATTTACACGCCCTTTCCTAAAGGGAACAGTAGTATAGTCATGGTCTGAGATGTGAAATGGGCCCATTTTCAGCAAACCTTACCAGCACATGCCATTGTAACTTGCCAGTTCATACTCCAGTAAAAAGAGAATGAGTTAAATAATTAACCTCCATGGTTAGCACATGCCCAGAATTCTAAAAGCCAAGCCCCAAAGTCTTTGAAGAGGACTGACTTCTCTCTTTAATAGCACACCAATGTTTTAGAGTACGAAGAAAGCTGAGACTTTTCTCCCATTCTTACTTTGATGGTTCTATCACTAACCTGATACTGGCTGACTTTGCCTTCAAGTCATTCCAGCGCTGGTTCATGTCATCAAGTCGGTGTTGGAGCAGTGCTGCTTCTTCAGAGTTTCCCAAGGCTTTTACCATCTTCTGTCTGTTTCCATCAATGCTCTTGAAGATGTCATTGTGGGCATCAATCTCAGCCTGGATGTCCTGAAAAAGTGGGAGGAAAAAACCATCGAGTCTATTAGATCTACAACTAAAGCAGAAGGGATATGTTTGTTCTGAGTTCCTCCCACCCCCACCCCCAATGATGAAATCTGCCTGTTACTAAGACTGCAACATTGGTGCTATCTTGCAACATTTTATACTAAAGGGGAAAAAAAAAAAAAACCAACCACTCACTAGCCGGATGTTTCCAAAAAATTAATCATATTTGCATGAAAATCTCTACTGGTGAAATGTTAAAGAAACACAGCAAAAAAAAAAGTATCTCAAGCCCAGGCTGTCCAGAGGATAGAGAATGGGCTAGGAGCCAAGAGACACAATTCCATTTTCACCACTGGGTGACCTTAGTGTTGTACAGTTGTACACCACTTCACCACCCGTTAATCCACAAAACATGTAAACAACATAATTAGGCCTATTTTACAAATGAGGAAATATGAGTTGTAGCTATTAAGTGAGCAGCCCTAAGCTTATAATAATAAAAATTGGTTTTCCATTGTCCTTTGTGTCTTTGAAATCACACCCTCCGTAAAATAGTCATTCAGAAATTAAGTCTCCTATATCTTCAGATGTCCTTTAAGATGACTACCAAAATTCTCTCTCTTGCACCATACAACATTTACAAACGCATTCCCCAGTCTCCACGTGCAGAAGGTATGTAATCTCAAGCTTCGGCATACTCACTTGCTCCTTAGCTCTTTAAAATAGAATAAAGCAGGAATTCCATGCACATGTCCAGTGAGATCCACTCACCCTACCGTCCTTTAGGCTATTCTAGTCAAAAACATTCCCATTGCATTGACGTAACTTTCTGGATTCTACTACAGCAATTGCTAAAATCATTTTACCAGTTCAGCTACTGTACACAACCTTTTGCTATATGTGGTACAGCACCCACGACAGGGCAAGATATAATTATGTTGTACTCTGCAGTGGATTTCACCTTTGAAAAAAATGATTAAAGTAAAACTAGACTGCACGTTCTGCAATGCTCAAGTCTTCAAATGACACGGAACTTATTCCCTGATCCCACATCTACTTCAAAAGACATTACTGCTGTTGTCAATCAAACCAAGCACATCCTAGCCTTCATTAAACTAAAATTCAACAGCATAGGCTGACACTGAAAGATGCTCCAGTGCGATCAGCCACTCTTCTCTAACACCTGCGCACTGGGCCTTTAAACATACACCCAAGTGAATGGTGCTGCACCTCACAATGCCTGCTTCGCATACAAAAATGTTTGGGAATGCACTGAATGGTGGTGTTCTCTTGGCATGCTGTGGAACTCATAACTACAGTCCTTCCAAAAAAAATCAAATCAACAGTTGAAAAATGAAATCTTTGGCAGGTGGGGATTCTACTCTTGACAGAAATCATGGGCTGTAAAAACACATATATGTCTGTTCCTTCAAAGGGCAAGGCAAGTCAATTACCCCTTGTGCCAGTGATTGTGACACAGTAACTCAACACAGCATTGCCAATAAACACTGTGTGGCTTTGAGCAACTCCCTTCACTATTCCATGCCTCAGTTTCAGTACTGTAAAAAGCCTGGGGCAATGATACTAGTTCTGCACGGAAGACCTAGGCGATAGTGCATTTCTCATCATTATAAGAACAGATCCTAGGAAAGGGATATTACTGGAGTGAAATTGCATTGCAGTATTGGAACCTGAATCAGGGAACAGCAGCATCAAACTCCAATAACCTTCATATATCCATGAGAGGGATAAGATCTTCAGCTCCAGAATTGGGCTGATCAGCCATTGACGGACTCAGAAATATGAGGGTGACAGCAAGCAGCATGAAATTGATTTCTCTGGGGCCCTCAGTTGACACCCCCCCCATAAGATCTAGTGTAGACCCAGCCAGTGACGAAAACACGGGAAAAAGGGACCTTACAGTCCCCTGCAGATATGCGATTCAAGCTATGGAGGTTGCATAGCTAGAATCGATGCCTCTACAGTCAACCCTAAGGGTTTGTCCTCCTTGAGGGAAGTTGATGGCAGCATTTCTCCCATTGACCTCCCTTACTCCTCGCAAGAGCAAGGAGGGGGGTGTCAACTGAGGGCCCCAGAGAAATCAGTTTCGTGCATCTTTACCAGATGCACAAAATAAAACTCCCAGAAGATCAACCTGTCTCCTGGTAAGACACATGCCCTTCACCCCTTTTTCCCATGTGCATCAATAACTAGCCCTCTTCATCCAGGATCACTTTCTTTGGCTCAGACTAGCAACTGCAGCACTACTGTCTGGGACGAATAGCAAGTTCTCTCCTGCCACCCTTTTTTTTTTTATATATTTAAAAAATTATTTTAAACATCTCTCAGTAACCACATGGAAACATTTCTGTGAGATCTGTACCATAGCATTGGCTCAAAAGAAACATGTGGAAAGAGAAGGAAAAATACACTGCATCCTGCCACAGGGAGAGACAGGCACCACTATGCAAGAAGATCTCTTCATTCTGATCTGAAGAGCTTTGGGTAGCCTGAAAATTGGTCTCCTCAGAAACAGTTCCAGTAGAACATACTATTTCATTCAATTTGTCCAGCTAAAATATTGAAGAAAGCTCCAAGACCCAACTAATTTCAGTGAGAGTTGCTGTTGAAATAGCCCTCAAAATGAGATCTCAGAAAATTGACAGCCACGTTAAAAAGTCTGGCCTTCAATTGACTTGTTCAAGGTCACACAAAGTCTGTGGCAGATCTGGGAACAAAACCTAAATCTCAGAACTGCTCCCATTCCTGCACTTCAGTGTTTCTTTTAAACAGTCAGTCTGATAGCAGAGGCCACTACCCACCAGATTACCACACTTGATTACAGATAAAAATTCTGGATTTAAACAACACAATGTTATGCCTGCACCACTTTTCAGAATGGAAACACTGTAAAACCTTGAATCCAGACTGCCATAACATGGACTGTGTCACTATAATTACTTCCACTCACTTTATACAGGATGTGTTTTCACAAGGTTACCTGTTCTGACCAGGGTTCTTGAGCACCCACCTTCTGCTCAGAGTAAAAACCTGACAGGTTGGAGAAAACTCTTTATTCCCAACTTATGGTTTAAGCAAAACAGAATGAACTGTTCAGGAAAAGGTAAAAAATCTCACTCTTTTCTATTCTTAAGAAACTGGAACCTGAGAATATTGTAGTTATTTGGTTTTAAGCACTAACGTACAGAAGGTATTTTATCCCCCCCCACTCACGCATCTGATGAAGCAGGTCTTTGCCCGAGAAAGCTTATGCTCCAAAATATCTGTTAGTCTATAAGGTGCCACAGGACTTCCTGTTGATCTCGAAGATATTTTATTAACCACTGTGGATAAAATGATGTATCTCAGGCTTCCATAAATAGCTTTTGCAATTCTGGCTTTACGGTGTCACTCTCTTCACCTGCCATCCTCTACTCCTGACCTCTGAGGGCCATGACAGCTCCACAAGAGAACTCATATGCTGTGGAAAGCTCCTTCTACAAGAATAAACCTTGAGTGTCAATTGCAACCAAACGAAATAGCAGCATGCCAGACAGACATCAACCAGGACATCTCTATTTGGTCATTGCTGAAGAGGGCACACAGCAGTTAGCAAAGTAGGGAAGTTTCATTAGGGCAAACTACTTGCTCTGTTTTGAATAAAACATATTACAGGGGCAAGCAACCTGGGGGGAAGGCTCCCGGGATGTGTGTGTGAAATTTCATAAGGGAGGGCACAGCAGGATTGGCTGCTCTGTGTCAGGCTCATCTAGTTCATTGAACATTTTGAAATATGGTACGGTTTTTAAGTACTTGTATTCACATTTATATACTGACTATTAAAGTTTTTACGTTCTTCGTACTTATTTTCTTACACATGCTGAAAGTTTTTTTTTCATATGAACATAACCAGAATTTCCATTGGTTTGGATTATATTAGATAGGTTGGGGATGGTGGGGACGGGGAGGAAGGGCTGCTAATTCCAGGGACAAAAAGTGGGGCCCCAGCATAAAAAAGTTTGTTCACAACTACATAATTATATTGACCTACCACTGCTGTAAACTGCCTGTGATTGCACTTTTATGGCAGAAACCCTGCTCACTAGCCTCTGTTACATCAAGAGATTCATATCTCTCTCTTTTCTTCCATACCCCAAACATAAAAAAGCAAGCAGCTGCAAAAAAAAGACAATTAAGGGACAGAGTAGCATAGCCTCAAGAGAAACAAGGGACAGATTTCCTGAAGGGGCACTTTATTCAGTCTCAGAAGAGAATTATGACTTTTGACCTATCTCCTTCCCACACAGAAAAGGGCAGCTCTTATGCACATACAAACCCTTGGGTAGAACTGCCACTATCATAAATCTAGTACTGGCAGAACTACATATAAAGAACGACATTAAACCTTCTGAAACGTCACACAGACAGCACTGCCTACCATAACTATTGTGATTTCTGTGTATGTAAGTCAAAGCAGCATAGAACAGCAATACAGCTCAGTTATGACAGAAACTTAATACCATCTAAGCGCTCAGATATTTTCTAAAAGGAGTTTCAAGGGAAAAAACTCTGGATAATATTTTTTCATGTGTTTATATTCCAAGCTCATGTTATCAAAGTCTTGCACTGTAGCTCTGACTTTGCAAGAAGCTGACATCTCTCAAACCTGTGTAGACAAAAGCTTAACAGGGAGCATGCCTCTCCCTCTCAGCAGTCAATCAATAATGAGTAGGACATCTTCATGTCACCCTCCTATTTCTGAGTCTGTCAATGGCTGATCAGCCCAATTCTGGAGCCAAAGATCTTATCACAGAAGGGGCAGGTGTTAGTAGCTGTTGGAGGGGCACGGAGTAGTTTTTGATGCTATTTCTTCTCTGCCCCTCCTAATCAGCACTGCAGCTGAACCTCTGAAATTGCATAACCCCGTCACAGATTACCGTTCTGCACTGGGGATGTTTTGGGCAAGGTTCTTCCAAGTGTCGACACCGATGCTGCACTTTTTCAGTTGTGCCTTCATCATGTCCTTATATTGCTTGCACTGGCCTCCAACGCTTCTCTGTCCTTCCTCTAACTCAGAAAACAAAATCAGTTTTGGGAGGCACTGATTATACATCCGAGCCACATAACCAGCCCAACAAAGCTGTTGATGAATGATAATGGCTTCAATGCTAGTCATGTTTGACTCTTCCAGGATGCTAATGTGTGTGCACCTATCCTCCCAAGAGAAATTTAGGATTCTCCTGAGGCAGCATTGATGATATTGTTCAAATGCCTTGAAATGACACTTGTATGTTGTCAAGGTTTCATCTGCATACAGTACTGTTGGAACAACCACTGCATGGTATACAAGGAGATTTGTCTTGAGATCTGTGTCCCAGTTCTCAAAGACCCTTTGTCTCAAGTGGATGAAAGCAGAACTTGCATGGCCCAGACAATGCTGGATTTTTGCGTCAATGTCGACTTTAGCAGAAAGGTGACTTCCAAGGTATGAGAAGTGTTCCACGCTTTCCAGCAGTTCTCCATTAACTTCAGTAGAACTCACAGGAGATTGTCCTGTTGGCGAGGTTTGGTGGAGCACGTTGGTCTTTTTGATGTTCAGTTTGAAGCTGAGATTCTCATATGCTTCAGCGAGGACACTTAAGATGGCCTGAAGGGCTGCTGGAGAAATAGCAGTAACCATGCTGTCATGCGCATACTGGAGCTCCATGATCGAGGTCAAGAAGGTCTCGCTTTTAGCCTTCAGTCTCCTGAGACTAAAAAGTTTCCCATTCATCCTATGGACAATCTTCACGCCATCTGGAAGCCATCAATGAGGTGAAGGCTCACAGCAATGAAAATGCCAAACAGTGATGGGGCAATGACACAGCCTTGTTTGACTCCCAGTTTGACCTCAAAAGGGTCATTTTGAGACCTGTTGTTCTCTATACTGTGACAGTCGTGTTATCGCGAAGCAGCCTCAAGATGCTAATGAATTTTTTGGGGCAGCCAATCTTTGAGAGGATGGTCCACAGGGTGTTACAACTGATTGAGTCGAATGCTTTGGTCAGGTCAGTGAAACTTATGTATGAGTCTTGGTGGATAAAGATTCTTTTAACAACGTGAACAATGATTCTAATGACTTTCTAAGCTTGAGATTTCAAGGAGTGTTGACACGTTAATTTACTTAATAGTGAATAATTTCCATTGCCCAGTTAGTTAACATCTGAAGAACAACATAAATCAATTTCTACTAATATCCACAGTTACATCTTTGAGACAGAATCAACCCAAAGCAGCACACCCCATTTGATTGTAACGAGACCCTGCTTTTGTATATAGGTTGGTCAAGTTTTGGGAATGCCTCCTAGCTATATGCGTTATCACCATAAAAATAACACTTGTAATTCTATCCTTACAACCTATTCATGCTTCCACAAAGTTAGGAGTAGCTACAAGGCAGGACTTCTCATGATACTAATATTCCTGGAAGCAAACCATTCTGTCAAAGGATGAACATGTGTGCACATGCACAATAATTTATTCGTGTAAGGGGAGAAAAGGCACACGAGGAAAAGTTGTTCTGAAACTCTGGTGACAAGTCAAGTAGTAAATGTTGCACAGCTATTAGCATTCTTCTGCAGTAGTTATTCATCCTCCTACACCTTAGCAAAAAATCTAACAGGATACAACAAGCTTGAGGCTGAAAGTATATATTCAGAAGCACAAGGGAGATGTGAAATGTGCAGACACCAGAGCTCTGTGTAGTACAAAAGAACTACACCAGTGCTGACATCTCAGCTACTTTCTAAAAACATTATTAAAATGGCCCAAAGGCACCAAGAAAAATTAAGGTTACTAACATCTGGTGGCTGACTTAAGCTTTTAAGACTAACAGCAGCAATTACAGCAAAAATGTCCAGACACTGCCTACAATTACAGACTTGCAGAGGGCTTAAGTGTAGCAAATGACTCATGTTACACATACCGTATACCTATTAAGAAAAAGGGGGTGTATGCACAAACTAAACAGACCCTTTTCATGTCATAAACTTTGTCACCTGCTGTTATCAGCTGTCACTGGAAGACACTTTTTCATTCATAATGGGTATTGTACACATCTCACTGTCCCTGCAAACCACCTGATCAGTCACAAATGAAGCCGCAGAGGTAAAGAAAGCTCACACTTACCAGACTCTTCAGAAGAGTGGTACTACTGATTTTGAAATAAAATTATATCAGTTATCAAAATAAATCCATCCATCAAGAAGAAGAAAAACTCTACACTATATTCAACAGTCTAAGTTAAGTTACTATCAGTGACTACATCCGTAATGTCCCTTTTAGAGTTGTTTAGGTAGTAAAAGTGTTTATTTGTAACAAAAGTTGCATAAAGGGCATGAATGTTTCTTAGCATTTTTGCAATAACCAACAATTTTTAAAGCTGAACATTTGGGGGGAAAAAACCCTGTTATTTGCCCTCCCAGCTGTCTCTCTAACACCAGCCGAGTTACTGTGTATTTTCCATGGAAAAGAATACCATGTGAGAACACAATAAGTAGAGAGCCAAGCTAAAGATTCTGTTCCATGAACACACACTCCCAGTCTCAAAAGTGCTGCCGCAAGTGAAAGTGATACGTTTTTGATTAGTCTAAGTACCATATCCTCTAATCAGTGCAACAGCTATACAACTAACCATCCTGCCTCTCAGCATTACTGTTAATAAGGTTTCTTTTGATAAAGGCAAGCCTAACTACACTGGGATGAGGCGGGAGAGGATGGTGTGGAGAAATCATATTCCTATTTGATTAAGTCATTCTGCTGTTAAATTCTCTCTTAGGTCCTTTAGTTTCACAAAGTCAGTTTTCAGTCAAATTAACAGCAAATTATTTTGTGCTCTCCCCTAATGAAAAACTACATGAAATAGCAAGCATTATGAAAAGCACCCTGGTACTCAGGGCTGAAAAATGCTGAATACTTCCCTAACTTATTGTAAGAGAAAGAAGGTGATTGACAGAATAAACATGACAACAGTATCCCTAGCAGCTGTGAAGGAAGAAAGAGGAATTATTTCTTGTAAATATTTGGGAGTCGACATCTAAGGACTTAAACAGAAGATGAAGTTGGTAAAATTAGAATGACCTGAACTTTTATTTGTTTCAAAAAAAAAATAACACATACTTGAAACTTGCCTCCTCCTACCTTTTCAAATTTTGTCAGCAACTGCCATAAGCTGAAGTTCAGGCCAATCATGGTTGTGTGTCCCTTCGAGCCTACATCTTTCTGATAAAGCTCCTCCAGTCAACTCTATTGCCTCCAAAAAGTTGTTTTTGTTTTTGTTTTCTCCAACTATACCTCCTTTAAACCCTTTGGGAAATCCGAAGCACATACCTCCCTTGCACTGTACTCCTTCGGTGGCAGCTTACATTGTATCAACATTTTAGTGCACCCACTGTGCCCACTTATTCTTATAGGCTAGGCAGTTCAGAATAAATGGACTCGATACTATTTGTTCTGTTAATCAGGTTCCATGATGCTGGCCTGGTCTCCTTGTCTCTTTAGATGACCCAGGATCCCTTTTGTTCACCCCTCTAATGACCTGCAGTTCCCAACTGTTTTCTTCTGGGACCGAAGCTCAGTGTTTGGTCTCAATTACACATAGCAAAAGGAGTTATCCTCATGGCATTCAGAAAGAAAAAAGCAAACTATTCCAAGTTCACACCATTCAGGAGATTTTTCTGCAAAAAGACATTTTTTGGGTAGGGAAACCGAAAACCATCTTCTTTAGAAGAACTAAAGTAGGGTGAAGTAAATTTCAGTCTGAAGAAAAAGAAGAGCTACCACCAAAATGCTGGACAGCAGGTCTCCCCTTCTCCCTCACACACACTTTCAAACACCAGCAGATGTGTTGCTATGGTAATGACCAAGCTAATTTCAGTCCATTTCCTTCTGTCAGTCTCATCCACAGGACACTGTAGAGCAATACAACTAAGGCCCAGTTTAAAAAGAAAGAAAGAAAGAAAGAAAGAAAAAGAAAAAAAAAGAGTTACTCCCCCTGTTTGAGCAAAGCCTCCACGAAAGGATCATGCTGTAACCTCTGAAACCTTTGCTGGGGATCTCACTCTTCAACTCCCTTGCTGCTCTGACAACAATGTGGTAATCTATTCTGCAGCATTTGTTTATTATTTTACTCAGCATCCCCTCTTCCACCACACCTCCTGCTGCACAATAGTTAAGCTCACTCCCATTTCCTGGTGGCCTCCCTCGCTGCAAAACATCTGGAACTCTCAGAACTGCCTAACTCCTGGACCACCAGTCTTCACTCCCCTCCTTACTCATCACACTTCTCTTGCTCCTCAAGAGGAAACAGGGATATTGAATCACTAAATAGGTTATTTTGAACTGTACAATTTATATTGCAACAGAAACACACACCCACATGTACAACTTATTATTTCATACACAGATCCTTTTCATTTGAGGCCTGGGCTCTCATTTCCACCAGAAATCTGACACCTTAATGTTGGCCTACTGGAAAATCTCCATTTAAAATAATTTCCACTTAAGCAGTGTGGCTATGTCTACACTAGTCCCCACCTTTCAAAAGGGGGATGCTAATGAGCCACTGCCATCAATATGCAGCACCTCATTAGCATAATGGCTGCTGAGGTAATTCAAAAGTGCTGCTTTCCAATCACATGCTGCCCGTGTAGACGGGGGGCCTTTCGAAAGGACCTCCAGTCTTCAAAAGCCCCTTCTTCCTAAAACCAAATGGTGCCTCATTAGCATACCCAAGTGTCTCATTAGCATCCCCCTTTTGAAAGGCAGGGGCTAGTGTAGACATAGCCTGTGTGTGTGATGGACCCACTTTAGCTATCAATGCTCTCTGCAAACCACTGATTCAATTGACAAGAGCTGCAATATACTTTCCAGCAAGTGACAAATATAGCAGTAGTTTAAAAAACAAACCTAACACTCACAAAACATCTATTATGGCTATCACTCATGTCACCCTTCTGCCAACCATTTGAAAATATTACATGACACAGCTGCCTAAGAGACTGATTGTTCTGGAATGGGGGAATGTTTTTAAGATGAACGAATTTTGTAAAATATTTAAATGTGAGCAGGATTTACTGCAATTATTTATCTTTCCTTTGTTTATGTTAAGTATGTTATGCATATGAATGCATCCAAACCAAGTATTCTACAGAAATAAAATTATATTCATAATAAAATATTAAATGATAAAATCAGAATAATTGGGCTAACCAAATTCAGAGACAGTGAATTAGAAACTGTTTATATTCAATTTAAAAAAAAAGTGTTAGGGATGGGCTTTGCGGTTGGATTTTTTGTTCGTTTGTTTTTCTGTAAAGTGGTAGCTATCAATGCACACTAATTAATAGTGAGTTCAACTACATCTCACTGTACCTTCATACTGCACAGACTCATCATCTTTTGTAGTATTTTCCTTAGATTACGTTTTCTTCAGTTATTTTTATAAAATTCCTAAACTGAGAGTTCATTCTGAAAGGTGACTTTCAGGCACTGGATTTCTCCATGATTGTTTGGCTTGTGTTACCTGTGCACACGCTGTGCTTACTACCAAGAGCACAAGGACAGCGATGCATTTAAATATTCAAGAATCTGGGGCAAAACCTTTTGGCAGGTGCAAACTGTCATAGCGCCACTGAAGCCAAGGCAGTCATAAAATACACAGTTGCTGGAGACTTGACCCCTATGGGCAGTTCAGAGGTACGATCATTACTTGCTCACAAGACCAGAACTGATAAGTAACAAAAGAGGAGAAGGTGTTGGGCACACTCTAACCAACTTACAATGCATGCAGTCATGTTACAGGCAAATCGTTTTGATGGTGCTCCCATGAAAGATATAGAGGAAAGTACACATTAAACTGTGATGCTACCAAATCATTTTTATTACACGAGCAATTTTTCACTTTTTACATAGAAGATTGTTTTAAACTCCCTAATCTTCTTTAATGGATCCTGCCAAGACCTAAACTGTAAACTAGTTAGACCGAGCTCAGCTCAAATACATCTCAAAGCCATTTTCTGCTTTTCCAAATTGACTGTTTACTGCACAATCTGAAAATAGATACAGACTAAAGGAGCATAACTTTACATGACTGTTTTGGCACTACAAGGCGATTCTACTGAATTCCTGTTTAAACAAACCTCACTTCTTTCCTTCAGGACACTGAAATTATAATGGGAATGAGGATGACCTGAATGTTGGCAGAAGGCTCTCTGAGTGACAGGCTTCTGTCAGGAGTCCTCCGGGCTTCCTTGCAGAAGCCGGCAATCTAGACATAGCATTAGAGCTGAAACAAGCTCACTGTTAGGAGTACAATAACAGAACTCAATTGCAAGGACTCTCAGAAACAAAATTCACAATGGAATTTCCAACAGGTTTGGAGAATGTTCTAATACGTTTAGCACATTGACCCTGAAGAATGGTACCACACACGTTAACATTGTTTCACGTAATTATACCAGTTTTTCTTGGTGAATTCTACATAATTGGCTTCAGTGGAATTACTAATGATTTACACTGGTGTATGCTGAAAGTATAATTAGTTTGAATGCATTTATTTATTGGTCTAAATAAAGGGGTTAACACTGCAAATAGCTATTACAGTGCATAGCCGTACTCACATGTAGAGCCCCATTGACTCCATATGTAATGATGTAATTATATACATGACAGAAATTGTCTGCAGGATTTAGCCCAAAATTGGAAACAAAAAGAGGAAAAAACAACAACATTTTCCTGCCTGTAACTAAAAGAACACTTCAGTGTTTCTCGCCCAGGTGTTCATGTACCTTTGGGGGTACACCAAGGTCTTCCAGAGGGTACAATCAACTCATCTAGACATTGGCCTAGTTTTACAACAGGCTATATAAAAAACACTAGTAAAGTCAGTATAACATGAAAGTCTTTTCCACTCAGACAATGAATTGTTTCTATTGCTTCATATGCCTCACGCTGAAGTATAATACTTCTAGTCCAATTCATTTATTTGATGATAAGATGGTAGAAAGTCAGCAAGGTTTCAGTAGTGATCTTCTGTGATATTTTTGCATGTTTTTGTAAGTAAGCAGTTTTTAAGTAAGGCGTATGTTGGTGGTTTACAAAAACAAATATGACTCCTGAAAAGGGCACAGTAATCTGGAAAGGATGAATGACACTTGTTTCAAAACCACTGATTACCTTAGAACCATGTTTCTCAGCCAAGGGTACGAGAGAAGTCTGTGGGTACTTTTTTATATTTTTTTTTTCTGAAAAAGGGGTACTGGTTGAACCTCTCTAATTTGGAACTCTTCCGTCTGGCTAACTTCATAATCCGGCATGATTTTCGTTAGCCGGATGACCATGTATCATGGGTGTGGCCAAGTTTCCCAGGGGCTCATATAGTTTATTTACAGACACCAGTCGTGACTCTCAGTGTTCTGTACTGTTATTTAGCTGTAATTTACCGTTAAATGTTTTCTAAAAACCCTGGTGGAATGAGTTAATAAAACTTTAAAATGTGATTGCCTCAGTAATCTTATTTTGGTAATTGCTCTGAGAATGGATGGGAATATTTAAATTGCAACAAGTTGCCTGGAAAGATTAACAGGTCCCTTTCACACTTCCGAAGCTTAAAGCCAAAAAAATCTTCTATTTTTTCTCTTCCAAACGAGAGACAAAAAAAGCTCTCATTCCCCATTGCAAATTGATATATAAAAGAATCAGCCAGCCAGGTGCAAAGGTCTGTCCCGTGAAACTTCTGAAGTATCTAACTACAAAGACAAATCTTTATAAGTAAGTACAGTCCAAAGTCCAAAGAAACAAGCTATTGTTTCACAATGATGGCCTTCTTCAGAACATGATGCATCACACAAGACAAAATCTGAAAGGAATACATGAAAATTCCAAAAGGGACACCGTAAACAGAAGTCTTTGGGATAGGCAATAAAATTACATTGCCAAATGTAACTTGGGAAGGGGGGCATTGGGGTGATTTTTTTCAATTCTCTGAATAACCTACATTTTTCATATCTACATATCCATATTAAAATACCAGCTGAATTGGATCTATGCAACTTTTATTTCTTTTTTTTTTTTTGATTTCTTAGAAGCACCTATCCCCAATGGCTCTAAGTTGTTTTACAAATTGCAAATACAAATCCAAAAGAGAAGACAGGTTTGATGCTACTGAGATGAGGTGTAGGATGGGCTGAAATTGGCTTTAAGCCACTTTTGTGCTCACCCCACCCTATAGCCACTGATGACTCAAGCACACTTCAAAATAAATTGGAGCCAGCCTAAGGTCTACTATAAATTGTTCATTCTGGAGGACTAACCAAAGAATCATGCACTCTGTCTTGACCCTTTCCAGTCCTGTACAATCTCCTCTGTTCCACATCAGGTGAAGGACAGCTGACTTTATAGCCACTCAGAGCATGTCCCATGGTACAGTAATATGCTCTATGGGGTGTGATTTCTAAAGCTACCAAGATCTTGCAAATTAATTGGTCAACCGTTAATTATCATTAATTGGTAGATGCTGCTGGCGAACATCAAATATTCCCTACTCAAACAAGTCTGCAGACTCTAGATATTAAGAAAGATGACACTTCTTTAAGAATATATTATTTGATTGTGAATGCTAATCCTCTCCTCATCTTGGCACAGAACTAGGAGACATGAAACATTTGAGTTCACATGCACAAATCCCCACGAGAAGTCAACAGCATCTTCACAAACCTGTTTGTGTGCAAATCCATCAATACTATATTTAGCGTTGCTCTCTCTCTCTTTGCATGGAAAGTGTTTTCTTATATGCATACAAGTCTCCCACTTTAATCCAAATGTTAAAAATTAATCCAGGAGACTGTCTGGTGGGACTGCAATAAGATTTAATCCTAAACACAGCGGCACTCTCAACTCAAGGGTGATACTCTGGTATCTCCATAGCACGCAATTGCTCTGAGTGAAGCAAATGTTGCTGGTGGTTGTCCAGTTACCCCTCCACCCTCTGGACAGGGCTATGTAAAGCCTCTCATTTAGAAGCAAAGGATCTTTTTTTTTTTTTTTTGTTTGGGGGCGGGGGTAGTGGGGGAAGACACACAGTAAGAAGAGAACAAATCTACATTTCTCGTGGTTCACTTCTCCCATCCCCAGAACAAGATGTCACCTCAATTAAAACATGGGATTTTTTAAATCCAAGCCCACAAACACCTCATGTTTTCCTGCCTGTAACTAAAGTATTGTCTACCCTTTTAGCAGATTAAAGACACACCATACGACACAAATGAAATTTATGTTTTCAAAAAGATTTGCTGATCTGTAAGAAGCAGCAATTGATTTCTATTTTATGAAGTTTCAGATGACACCAAGCCCTCAAGAACTGAACTGACCCCTGAAAAGATTATTAGAAATTTAGCAAAGCATTGTGCTGTAGACAAGTCCTAAAACTCTCCAGTACAAAGGGTATAAAGCATCACACTTGAATTACATTGGCCTTCATAAATCACTGAAGTCATATTTTACCTTAATTTCTTCAACGTTGGTGTTGACATCTGGCCAGCTCAATAACTATAGATTTATATTCCATTTAAATAGCACACAGCTGCTTTCTCTTGAGTTTGCTCTCAAGCAACAGCATTTATACTCGAGTCTGTGACAAGGAGGCAGAGCCCCTCCTTCCACACAGCATCATTCGTCACATTGCCACACTCTAAGGGCACGTGGCATGATATGTACCGTTGAACGGGTCCTTGCTATAGTTGGTCGTATATTTTCAGCCAGTGAAATGGCCATAAGATCGGAGGATGGAGAACACATTTCTGTGAAGATCTCGCTGGTTCTGGTCACTTTTTGAACAGGGATTAGTCTCTCAATTTTCTGCGAGTTTCAGCCACGTAAGGGGGAGAAGAGTTGATCTGCTCAGAATTGCAACCCTGGCTAAACACTGGACGCAGGGGAAGGGCATTGTTTTATGACAAAAGACTGTTTCGGTTTAGCCGTTCTGGCTCCCATAGCCATTTGTAAGACAGGTCTTTCCTATTTAAATAGGCATTCAGCATGTGCGCTTTTACAATCTACAACCTATACTGGAGCGCAATGCTACACTCGCAGAGGCCCTAGGTGAGAGGTTTGTCATTTCCTCCAGACAACCACCTAACCTCAGGAAAATGCTCACTAGAAATGACACGCCATACCGCAGAAACACTAATCCTGGAATTTTTCCCAAAAACAAACCCCACTGCCAACTTTGTTCACATGTTTACTCTGGAGACACCATCACTGGGCCTAACCACATCAGTTACATGATCTGGAGCTCATATTCCTGTACCTCCATCAAATGTTATATCTGCCATCAACGCCCTTCTGGACAAGCGCTTCACCAAAGAATGAATGGACACAAAGCAGACATTAGGAATCTGAATACGCATAAACCCATCAGTGATCAATTCAGTGGAGCAGGCCACAGCATTCAAGACCTGAAAACCTGCCTCCTAAAACAAAGAGTCTTTAACATCAAATTACAAAGGGAGGCATCTGAATTGGAGTTTATTCTCAAATTCACCACTTTACTCCTGGGTCTCAGTCAAGATACCTTACACATTACAAGGACAGCTTCCCCATCTTTGCTATTTGTAATGACCTCAGGCAACTCACTTAATAGACACCTGCAGCAAGTAACTTTCCACCTCCTATATCTCTCCACCACCACCTTTGCCCTCCCTCCTTCTGTCTTACGTAGCTGATTCATCAGTTTTCATTTCATTTTTCTATCTTCCTGTTAAATTCTCGTTGTGCCAGGTTACTTTTGTCAGAATTTCCAGGACTAATGAAGTGGGTCTGTCCCATGAAATCTCATTACCTAAGAAATCATTTTGTTAGTTTTTAAAGTGCTACAAGGCTGCTTTTCAGTTTTGTGACTATACAGACTAACACAGCTACCTCTCTGGGACTTTTTTTTCTTTTGAAGTTATTCTTAAATTTGGGGAGATTTTTTAAAATGCAGAGTATATCCCTACTAAAATAATCAAAGGAATAATCCACCAAAACCGTAATTAATCTCTTACGTAATCACCAGTCATCCACAGAACAGCTCTATGAAGACAAAAATGCCATCCACTTCATCAACTGAGAGATACATTTCACCATTCACATTTTATGCACCATTATGATTTTCAAAGAGATATTTTTGGAATAGCTTCTTGAAAACGAAAGACCATGACCACTGACTGCAGAGATTTCATTTGTCCCACCGAAATTTATAAATCAGAAAATCTCATCACCAGAGTGCTCCAGAAGCTATACAAAATGCCAGTACTGATAGAATGCGCACTGTATAATAAAAAGATCACCACCTCCTCACAAGCCAGCCCAAGCTATAATATTTGATATAGCTGGAAAGGAAAATAATGGTATATGAACAGAATTATTTTAAAAGGTGCATGATTTTTACAGTAGTATAACTCTGTTCTAATCTAAATTGGCTTTCAATCCAGGGAATTAAATTTTACAGATTACCTATGTTAGCAAGGTTTAAATGTTGCAGTTCAGAAAAAGTATGAATTATTTTCAGTAACTGAGTAAAGACTCTGCAAGAAATCTGTATGTTTGCAATTAGCACAATATGTTATTCTTTGTTGCTGTTATTGTTACAGTTGTACAACAGAGTTGATTTATATTGACAGAAGCGAAACTGTCAGGTAAATCTAATAATTGTTTAGAAGAAACTAAATGAAAGGGGAAACAAGAGTTTCTAAACATAATGCCTCTGGATTAAATTATTACAACTTTTCCAGAGCAGGTGCACTGGAAGGGAGCCCTACCTATCCAAAATGTACCACAAAGATTGTGTGCTTACAGACCCACCATCTACCTCCCAGCTGTGCAGTGTGAAAGAGATGGGGCCAGTTAATGCTGCTTAGGGTGCAGAAAGCAGAGCCATTACCCAGTTTCTCTGTGTACCGGGATGGCTTCACTGTGAGCAGTGCAGGGTGGGCATGGTGAGATTTATTACATCTTTTAAAAGGTGTAGAAAGAACTTGTCTCCATTCTACAGCCAACGGTACCTCGATGGGACCAACTTTCAAAGGCATAGTTCCTACAGGAACCAGTATTCCAACAGTATACCTCTTCCCAACCCCTAAGGTTACTCAGCCTTGGGAGAAGCATAATTGAGCCCAGAATGTTTATGCCAGTTACGTTTCTCTTATCTGAACTTCAGGCTGTTAAATATTTTTCATGCATCTTTTCCTCAGAGTAAACTTCCAGTTACTGGTCAGGCAATTGACAATCATCACTGTGCTGTCTTGAGAAGAATCTGAATGTTTTAAATAAATGAACAAACAGATCTAAGCTGCAAAATTGTCAAGGATTACAAAGAAGTATAATTACAAAAACAGAAAAGATAAATTACTTCTTAATTTTCTATCAGCTAACTTGAAGTTATTCCAGAGTGCTTCCTTGCAGTGGGGAATATTTGTGTCGTAAGGGTCTTCTTTTTCATGTGTAAACCTGGCTGTAGTCTGGGGTCTTTGAGCCTGATGAATCATTCAAGTTTCACTGTAACAATTGTGTCTACTTCGACATAAGGGTCTTCTTTGTCAGGTGGCCTAAACCCAGATTCAAGTCCCAGAAAGGGACTCCATGGGCAATCATGATTTGTGTGGCTGTCAACTGGGTATTGTCTTTTAGCCGCCCTGGGCCATTACTGATGACTCATTTGAGTTTCAGTGCAACAACCACGTCAACTTAAACGTACTTAACGTGTCAGGGGAAAGAGGTAGGTTCCCACAATACACTGCAGCAGCACTCGATTTAAGCTTGATTTGAGCTACTTGTGTGTGGCAGCAGTAAGTCG
Source organism: Carettochelys insculpta (assembly GCF_033958435.1). Classification (NCBI taxonomy): domain Eukaryota; kingdom Metazoa; phylum Chordata; order Testudines; family Carettochelyidae; genus Carettochelys; species Carettochelys insculpta. The sequence continues at coordinate 98,951,293 of NC_134139.1, forward strand.
CATGTGTGGGGAGCATGTAGGAAGGTGAAGATGCTCAAAACCAAATGGATGAAACCCAGCTTTAAGAAATCGGTTTTATCTCATATTGTAGACGCAGCCTCAGATAGGAGGTCAGTTACTCAGATAACTCTTTTTTTAGTTGGTAACTTTGTTTTGTTCTTTCTGCTGATGCACTAAAATTAGGATGACCGTACCTCCCAGTCCCAAATACAGGACAGGGAGATATGGGGGGTAGGGGAGGCTCCTCCTGGCTTCACCAAGCCCCAGGGAGATGGCACTCCCCTCCACCTCCCAAGAAGCAGCAGCCACGGACACTCCCCACCCAGGGCCCTGGGGAAGTGGCAACATCAGGTGCTCCTGCCCCTACCCCCAGGCTCCGAGGGCCAAATATGGGACCTTCCCGCCCAATACAGGACAATTGGTCACCTTAACTAAAAATTATTTTTTCTATTGAATCAAAACACTTCCATGCTGCTGCTGAATCTAGGCTAAAAGGCCTTCATATCACATTTAGCTCAACTGATGTACTGTATAAGACAATAACATATGGCTCTAATTACGTAATACCCAAAATCAATAGCACGGCATATATGCTCCCAAGAACAAAGACCTGATTAAGAATCATATGGTTTAGGACATTCACATTGCCATTTTGACCATGAAGACTTCTGCAGGAACAAGCACATAAGGACAAGTGCTAATTCAACTTTTTTTCCCCATCTCAAGAAACTGAAGCGGGTCTTATAGCCCAATCATGCTCTAAATTTGCTTTTCATTTTTTGTCAGTTATTTTGTGGTTCATTTGCTATCACATATATTTTGCTACAAATCAGCTACATAAACCCTAAGATCAGTGATTCATAAAAACAAAAAGTTGAAAAGTCAGAAGCCACATCTAAGAGTAACCCATCTACCAACAGAATTAAAAGTCACACAGGAAATGGATGTCTTTATTAACTAAAAATACAATTAATAGCCAAAAATTGCTGTTACATGAGTGATTGCTGATAACTGGCTAAGGTTAAGGAGAGAAAGCAGTCTGAAATTAGCAGGTCAACTTTAATAACAATAATTTTCTCTTGCAGTTAAGCCTTTCAACAAGTAATTTTCAAGTTTGTTATATAGCTAACTGGCAAAGGAACTAAGCTGAAAAAGTTTCTGATGTGCTGAAAGGCAGAACTCGGTCAATTACCCGGAGCAGCAGGGAAAAAAATTACCAAGGTCTTCTGAAATTTGTGCTTAAAATCTCTTATTTTCCTGTTGTACTTTTCTATTTTATATCATTTCTTCACATCCATCCCTCTATGGCCTATGAAAGACAAACCTTTCATTTACTTCTAGCATCTTAGCTAGGGAGTTTTGAAACCCGTAACTAAGTACAAAAATATCCAATAAGAACACACGTAATTCAAATTATTACAGTGTAAGAAACCTAAAGCATCTCCCTTAAATTTAAAGCATACAAAAAAATGAAAAACTGCTGAGAGATTCACAGTGCCTAAACTAGTCTATTTTGCAACCCATACACAAATGGCACAATTTCTCTTGTGTTCACTGATTAAAACAAATGAATTTAAATAAAAAGTTTTCAAAGGCACAAATGGAAGTTCTATTATTAATATCATGTTGCCTCATTTATCAAAGAAAACTAGCTATAATTGTAGTCAGAGATAAATCATGACTGAAATTAAAAAATAAAACAAAAAATAGGTAATTGAGAAAAAGGGGATTAAATTAAAAAGTGAGAAGTCAAATTCCATGAAGGTCTTCAAAGTGTTTTTGGTCCGAAAGAAAAACCAGTGCAATGTAGATAAGGGTTACTTAGCCATTATTGTAGATAAAATCCCTAGAATATAAAAGCAACCAGCACAAATAAAAAGGTTGCTCCATGCATTTCAAAAGGTATCGCAGATCTGTGCACTACTTTATACTGTTTTTCTTTTTTAAATCTCTCTCTCTCTACACAGTAACCTTCCAGTAGGAATAAATTAATGGTAACTAGGGGATTAGGGAACGCACCTTAATATACAGCACCCAGTCAGGATGCTTTGCTGTCTTGCTGATCATCCTCTCACCTCTTACAGAAAACTGGTTTTCTGCAGTGGGACGCCTAAGGACAGTTCTAGCAGCATTACTTGGGAACAGGGATATTAACATAAGAAAATACTTCTTCAAATATTTAGGGCATAAAAATGTTTCCCAAAACATTCCAGCGTGAAAACAGACCCTTGCGGTCAACGGGATAAACACCTAGTTAGCCCCATCTCCCAAAGCTGGGCCACTCTGAACTCCCAATACACTTTCCTCTAGTGAGAGTGTTCCTGTGTATTTTGGGCAGATAAAATGCAGCGACACAACCATAACATGGATTGACTCTCTGTAACCTGAATTTGCCTAGTCTGGCAACACCCCTGGTCCAGTATCGCTAGTGATCCCATGGGGAAAAACTGGCAGGCTGGAGCCAGGAGCACCACTAGACTAGAGCAGAGCGCAGCACCAGGGGCTGGGGGCAGAGTCCCAGAGATGGAGGCCATGAATGGGAGGGCCTGCAACGACTTCCCCTGCTCCAGCTAATTCCCTGGTTCCATGTTCCGAGGGTGCTGGACCAGAGAGGTTCAACTTCCTCTTTTGCTAAAATTTGCAAGCTAACACCACACTGAGCTGCAGAGAGGTGGTAAGTTATATGGGTCCATGGGGCCTGTGCTCCACCAATATTCAGAGCATGAGGCTCCAGCTGCACCAGTGTTGAGAGCCAGGCCACTTGCCTGGCCTTGCCTGCCACCCTCATGCACCTCTCCCAGAATATCCCTGCACCAGTGTTCTCTGTAAATTGAGTGTTTGGTCAGCCACCCAGAAGAGAGTCAGATGCTGCCCAGGGGACTAGCAGAGTGCCCACAGCTGGCAGCATGTGTTTCTATTGGTGGTGCACATCTGCACATGCCACAGTGCCCATAACAAAATTTATTTTGCCCATGGATAGGGGAAAAAAGTAGAGGGGACATGCCAGCAGCATATGAGAACTGCACAAAACCAGGGCAGGCAAGCAGCCTGCCTTAGCCCCGCTGTACTGCCAACTGGAAGTCACATGAGGCAGGCACTGATGGGTTGGAGCCCACGCCTCCATCCCCCCACCCACAGCCTGTATCCCCTTTCCAGACCTTAGCTCCTCCCACATCTTGCACCCTGTACTCTCCCAACACTGTGCACCAGCCCAGAACCCATCCTGCATCCCAAATTCCTCATACCCAGCCCCACACCTCTAGCCAAACCAAAGTCATGGTGGGGGTGGACAATGAATGACAGAGGAGGTAAGAAGTGAGTGGGAGGGTGTGGCCTCAGAAGGAACAGGGCAAGGATGAGGCCTCAGGGAGTTAGATTTTCTGTGATTAGAAAGCTGGCAACACTAGTAGTAGTGTGCTGTGACTTTTGAATTGTGAGGTCTGACTGTGTAAGCAGTGTTTAAGTAAGGTGAAACAAATCAACAAGACAAATCAGACTCCTGAAAGAGGTAAAGTAGCCTAGAAAGGCTGAGAGCCGCTGCTCTAAAATACCAGATCTGCTGTGCTGGAGACAGAGGATGAACATCTGCTGATAAAAGAGTATCATGAGATAAAGCATGTCAGCTCATCTTATATTATTTACAACTCAACCCACATAAATATAAACCATGTCAAGCCAACCTGACAGCTTTCTTTTACAGGATAAAACGTCTTGGGGATAGGGAAGGATAGGATAGCATAGCAGTAGATGTGGTATTATCTAGATTTTAGCAAACCTTTTGATAGAGTTTGGCAAGACTTTCTCATAAAGAAACTATGGAAGTACAACTTATATGGAGCTACCATAAGGTGGATGCATAATTATTCAGATAACCATTCCCAGGGAATGGTTATTAATGGTTCACAATCATGCTGAAAGGACATACGTGGGGTTTCTACAATGATCAGTTCTGGGTACAGTTCTGCTCAATATCCTCATCAATGATTTAGATAATGGCATACATACCATATCTACAAAGTCTGCAGATGATACCAAGAGGGTTTGCAAGTGCTTGGAAGGACAGGATTATAATTCAAAATGATCTGGACAAACTGGAGAAATTGTCTGAGTTAAATAGGATGAAATTCTGCAAGGACAAATGCTAAGTACTCCACATAGGAAGGACCAATCACTTGGACACATGCTAAATAAGAAATGATAGCCTACAAAGGAGTACTGCGGAAAGGGATTTAGGGGTCATAGTGGACCCCAAGGTAAGTATGAGTTCAAAAGGTAACACTACTGCAAAAAAGGCAAACAACATTCTGGGATATATTATCACGACTGCTGTAAACAAGACATGAGAAGTAATTATTATGCTCTACTCCATGCTAAATAGATCTCATCTGAAGTATTGTGTCCAGTTCCATCCAGTATTGTGTCCAGGACATTTCAGGAAAGATGGGTACAAACTGGAGAAAGTCCAGAAAAGAACAATGCTTTTCAAGTATCTAAAAGGTAGTTACAAAGAGGAGGGGGAAAATATTTTCTTTAGCCTCTGAGGATAAGACAAGAAGCAATGGACTTAAATTGCAGGACGGGAGGCTTATGTTGGACATTAGGAATATCTTCTTAACAGGATGGATAAACACTTACATCAATTGTCTAGGTAAGCTATTCAATCTCTATTTTTGGAGACTTAAGAACAGGTTGCACAACATTTGTCAGGGTTGTCTAGACAGTGCTTGGTCCTGCCACAGTTCCAGGGAACTGGACCTGATGTCCACCAAGAATACAGAAGGTTACCAGAAGCAAGCAAGTGAAGGAGCCAGGAAGGTGTGGCTAGTGAGAGCATGTATAATTCATATCCCCTCACACAAACGGCAACTAGAGGAGAAAATGAACTATTAGCCCGGTCCAGCTTCTCCCATATGCAGTCCACAGTAAGAGTCATGGAGTGGTTACCTCTAGGTTACAGAGGCAGACTGAAAATTTAATATTTTATCCCCAGAAAGATTTCCTTGACTTGGCAGCCAGTTCGTTTTCTTGGGTTGTGTGTTCTATTAAAGATTTTTGTTTCTGGCTTGTTCCTCAGTGAGATACCTAATTAAAGCAAACATGACAAAATACAACTCTCACTATAACATATGCAAAGAAAAAGACAGCACAAATTAAATACATTCATAAATACACACATGGTCCGCAAAGCCAAACTGCTCTTTTCAGTTCCAGCACAAAGAAGAAAGTGAAAAGCTATTGGTGAAAAATGGGAGTAGTTGGGCTGAATCTGAAACAATTATTATACATAAGTCTACAGCACTCGTATCTTGGTCCTTTTACATAAAACACTGTTATACATATATTTACTCATCTTCAATGGGCGCACAATGCCAGTTGCTCTCTTATGTTACATGAGAAGGTTTATAGTTTGTTAATCAGAGGCTGTATTTTACTGGTCACTAATGCAAACATCACTTTTCATTCCAAGTTCAATACAGCTCAAAGGCAAGGTCAACTAACCAGTACCTGCCTTGGTGGAGCAGGGCCAGTTGCCTTGGACATGGGGCAGTGTGGTCTGTGGCGGGACCATCTGCTCAGCTGAGGCCGTGGAGCTAGCTCTCTGGCCAGCACCAGCTGCCTGAAGTGGGTCACAGGGCTGGGGCTAGGTGTCTGCCAGCAGCTACCGGGTCAGGGACGATGGCCACGGGGCCAGATGTGTGGCCGGTGGCAGTTGCAGGAGAACCCCAGTTCCCTGAGGGTGCCAGATAACACAGCTTGTTCTGCAATTCAGTTTGTCCACACTTCATCAGAGAAATAATGATGTTTTGAGACGTTACTAACAAGCAAGATGAATAGATTCTATGTATAGTAATTTTGTACATATTCTCATGATCATTGGTTTCGCCAGTAAATTTACTGTTAGCGTGCACCTATTCAAAGGCTTTTGTCTGACACCCTCCACCATACTGAGCAGTAAAAGATGTCCACATTTTTCATATTTGCGTTTTTTCTTTCCCACCACCTTCGTTCTCAACATAAAGAAATATAACAAAAATTACATAGAAGACTTATAGTAAAAAGAATGTACTTTTTAAAATAACATTGGACCAGTTTTCAGAAATGCTGAGTAATAGCAGCAGCTTCTGTTGAGGACAGTTGAAATTCCAGAAGCTCAGAACTTCTGAATAATCAGGTTTTATATGTTTTAATTGTTGTAATCAACTGAAATATACTAAAAACCAGCTTGTAAGAAAATAAAGCCAATCTGAAGACGGTAGCACAAACTGATAAAATTATGCTTTTTGCTTTACCAAACATTGTCGGAAAACAAGAGACACCTTATGATTAATTTTGTAACAAAGCTCTGCTACATGAATATATTTTCCTTTAATTCTACTAGATTGCATATTTGACATATTTCTGAAGCAACTGGCAAAACCTGGTTATATCTTCAAGATCTCAAGTTTCCTCGGTGAAGAAGATTTTCATTTATGTTTTAAGAAACATATGGAAAATACTGTGTGTTTATTAAAAATTCAAGGTTGCCATTACCATCCTTCTAAACTAATGACAGCAATATGGTATGACTCACACTTCCCATCACCAGAAAATGAACCAGCACAATAGTTTGTCTGCTACTTTTTAATATTATTCTGTAACATAAAAGATAGACCATATGGCCAGACTTTCTCATAATCATTTCTTCATACAGCCCTCAGCCTCTGAGATCTACATTAAAATGCTGTCAAAATTGACGTACTACAGGACCTTCACATGACATTCACTGAACACACAAAATACAGAATAACTTTCTGAGCGCATATTGCAAGATAACCTCAAGGTAGATCTTTTGGATTGTTCAGCAGAGTTTGAGACTGACAGACAGGAAGAAGCTGAGTGATGTTTAAAACAAAGCCACTTATTTAAAATGTGTCCCAGAAAGGGCCTGAGTTTCAAGCCATTCCCTAACCACAAAACTTGAGGGCAGAAGAGGAGGCATCACTGCTGGCTAGAATATTTTTAAGTTCATTTCCTTTGTGAAACTATATGTCTGGTTACAGGCTAGAGCAGAGTTAGCAATTCTAATCTCAGGTTTTTGGGGAAAGTGGTTGAGTCCTATTTTGACAATAGCAGCCTCTGAGGCAAACTAGGTTTCTTAACGTGGATAAAAGGAAGTTCCGCAACTAGCACAAAAGAATTCCCATTGATTTTGGCCTCTTTTGAATGACAAATAATCATGTAATCATAAATTTGACAAGGAATAATTGATGAATTGTCACTTGTATAGGCACCTGGAAAGCCATTTAAAACCACCGCGAGTAGTGAGACACATAGGGGAGAAATGGACTAGTGTCGATTCCTCAAAGCTATCACACAAATTGCAACTCACTCTGTGCTGCAATGCCACCGAAGCCACCATCATATGCCCATGTAAAAAGGATGTGTAAGTGATCTAGGCATCAGTTTATAGGTATGAATTTTGTCACAGGTATGAATTGCTGCAAGTTTGACTAAGCCCTTCCTCCTTTCAAACAAGCTGTATGAAGTTCCTTGAAGTCCACAGGACATGTCTGGTTCTAAAACGCCAAACCACAAAAGTACTCTGTACTACATGTACATTAATGTTCCACTGGCATTTGTCATGAAAAACAGGAGTTTGCCACCAGAACCTTAACCAAAAATTTTCTTTACACTTCATCCCTTTCACCTGACACATTTCCATGCTAGCGTGATGGCTTCTCTCCTGTCTGACAGACTGAGGATTGAACTGGAGACCTCCAGAGCTAAAATCACAAGCTGCTACAGCTCAAGCTAAAAGGTCAAAACTCTAACTCAGAGCAATAGCAACACAACTTCTTATAAAATATGCTTACCCATGGGTTACCCAAGCACTTGTTATTTCAGCAAGCTTGCACTCTGTAGTAAAAGGAGGGTGAACAGGACGCATACTTTTCTCCAAATTAATTTCCTCCCTCAAGCTTCTGAAACAATCCTAACTTGTCCGTAGTCTAACAGAACATGGTTTCCAGTGCACACTGGCAACATTATGAAAGGAAAAAAGTAATCCACTAAAAACCACACCTTGTATTTCAGTATTTTGTATCTTGGCTCTCTTAAGCTTGCTAGTCATTTTTCCTACAAACAGATCTGTTATCTTGACTTGGCCTCTCACTCAGTGACAAAATAGTTTTTTTCCTAAACATATGTGCATCAAAATAAAAACACACTACCTAATTTTCTGTCTATGCAGATTAACACATGAATTTATGCTATCACAGTCCCTGAGAAATAAGATACTCAATGAACTTACATCACATCAACTACGAAAGACTATAATCATAAAAAATATTTTGTTAAGTAGCTGGGTTCCGCTTAGCTGAACTCAATGAAAGTCCACAAAATTGCTTCCAGATGATTAAATACATCATTTACCTGTGACAGAAAAGGTTGCTTTGGCATTAATACACCTAAAAGTTGGTGTTGAATTGTTTTACTTAATATGGCAGTATTCATTCCTGTCAGAGATGAAGAACTTGTAGGGACAACCAGCACCACTGTATGAAAAGCTTTCAGAGTTTTTATTGCAGTGTAGTTAGGAATCAGTTCAAACTTTCCATATACTATCATATAGTTAGCGTTTGGTTGGTATAAAACGGCACCAGTTATCTTCAGATTTTATTCCTAGTTTTCCCTAAAGGTCTATAAAAGGTCAATAAAGAAAAGGGGGCAAGACTACAACTGATTTCAGATTTCTTGGACCATTTCATGATTTTTTTTTTAAAATCACAGTAGTAAGAAATACAAATTAGTCTTCACCATGACTTTGGTTTACAAGTAATTATGCCCACAACATTTCAATTTATGATCACAAATTTGAATAAAGCATTAGACTCGGAAGGTATGCAGGCACAAAACATCACTGGGGCTTTAAAGATCAGGTTTGTCAATTAGTACCAGCCCCCACTCCAGCACAACATGGCTAATCAAATAAATTACAAAGCAAGTGCAACCTAGCTTCTAGCTAAAGAGCAGCAGAAGAAAAATTGAGGTTTGTATTAAAAAAAGAGGTGCAGCAATATTTAATCGACACAGAGCAGCAAGCCATTTCCAGTTTTGCCAATAGTTTAACGTGACCCCTCAGGCAAGTCACTGAATCCTATGTACCAAATGACAAATAAGAACACTTGTCTAGAAGATTTTAACTAATGTTTACAAAACACTCAGAGTCGTGGAGGGAGGTGTTAGGAAATACAATTTTACAATTACTTGAACGGGAGGCAAAAATGACAAAGAGTAAGGGTAGGTGGGCAAATGCCTCACTCCTACAAGGGAAGGTGTTAAGGCAGGCTGTAGGGAGCCTCTGCAGCACCACCAGCCAGTAAGTGAAGGGTTCCTGGGGGGAGCCAACCAGAAGGCAGCTTGCTGGAGTAGCCTTTCATATAAGGAGCCAGTCAGACAGGAGCTCCCCCCGCACAGTACCCACTAATTACATCCTCCCAGGCTGACAGCAAACCACTGATAACTAACTGCTCTGTGTATGATCCTAGGCCATGCTGCTCCAGGGGAGGGGAGGACTACCCCCACACCCAGCGGACACAGGTGGCACTTCTGTGGGAAGAGGTGGGCAGGTCATGGGACTCTTGGCCCACGCACCCCCTAAAATCCTCAAAACTGGTCGCCTCTGGTCTGCATCAGCCTGAGACAAAAGGCCTACTGATAACTCAAAACCTGTATTAAAATCATATTTAGTAAACAAGAAAAGTCTGGAACCAAAAATCAGCAACCCCCAAACTGGTATGTCAAAAACTAGGCCTAATAAGTGGGCAAAATAAAAAGGAAATGGTCAGTGGAATAAGCTTTCTGGCTACTTGAGCAAGATATGGCTGCCATCCAGATCCAGAGACCTGTTCTGACCAAAGAGAAATCCAGCTGATACCACCACCTCTACCTAAAACCCAACTACAACTGAGGATAAAAAATGGGATGCAGCTTTAACAGCAGCAATAGCAGCTTCACCCCATCTCAACTAACATCTCTTCTGCCCTAAGTTATTCCCATCTTTGATACTATTAGAGTCTCAAAAAAACCCTCCCTTCTAAAAACTCACCATCTAAAGGGGAAAGCAACAATCTTTTCCAATGCTTTACATTTCAAAAGCTTTAACTGTTTTTGCCTTTCAAGGATTTGTAACTGTGTTTGCCACGGTAAGTGGAGTGAGGTCCCTGTATAGCAAACCCTGAATCTTAAGTGTTTGATGTTAACTAAATTATGTAAACACCTTTTGCCTATATATCCAATTTAAATTGAGACAAGCCTTACCAAAACCAAGATATTTTGTTTCTAGGCTTTTGGGGGGGAGGCTTTTTCTTTTTTGAGGGAAATGAGGAGGGGTTTGGCGAGCATGATTTTTCAGTATAAGGGAAGGAATTTTTTAAAGCACTCAGTGTTGTCCTAATTCTGCTCCAGTTAAGTCTATCTACAAATTCCCAATGCTATGTGGTTTAGAAAATCCTAGCCAGTAAGTACAGACATACAGAACTGAATACAGAAATCTGGAATTCATGGAATTCTTACTTATTGAAATCTTGATTTCTCAGACATTCCAGTTTCTGAGGGAAGGAGATACCAACAAATCCAAACACTAAATACTTCAGTGTTTTAAATGTTCCCAGCATTCATTGCATGCCTAACCAACCTTAGCTGTGAGAAGCTCTTTCCATTTAGTTCAAAGTTTTTTTTATTTCATATTTCCTTATAGGCTGAAAAGAAATACATTAGTTAATCAAGCATCATAGAAATAGTTACAGACTAAATTATTAATGTAGCTGTGTGTAATCAGATAAACTGTTAGCTGTGCTGGTCAGCTTTCCATGGATTACTATTGAACAGTGTATTTTCCAGGAAAGAAAGGCAGATTTATATGCTATGTAGCTCTCCTGCCAGTGTGAAAATGAAACACAAAACACTCACCACACCCACACTACATAAACTTCATTCAGTAAACATCATATTCCATATGTCAGCACCTGCTGAACTAATGGAAGGAGGAAAGCATTCAGTGGGTAGAGATAAGCATATGACATTTTCAAAAACAAATTTTTATAAACAGCCCTCAAAAACTATCAACTTGAAACAGGTCTTTGGGAACAAGAGCAACAAAGATAAACTGCCATCAATATTTTACAGAGTGCAATTACAAACATAGCCTGTCCTGGATACATTTACAATGTTAGCAATGTTGTGCTAATACACTCCAAATTATTCAGGCATAATTTTGTCTGGATTCATCTGAAGTAAAAAAAAAGCATGCATGACATGATGATAACCCGAAGGAAAGTAAACCTGTTTTGTGGAAAACTGGTAAGAAACTCCTCCATCTTGGGTTTTCAGTGATGGAAATAATATGGGTATGAGACAAAATTTCAAGTATCTCAATCTTCAGGAAAATACATCTTCTAGTCTTACTTTGACAGCGGGGTTGGATAATTGAATATTAAAGTAAGAGAAGTATTCAGCCAACATAAGTTTGATATTTTGATAATAAACTAGCTGTAAGAGCCTGCACCTCAAAACAGCTCGATCATTGCATTGATATCATCCACAAAATTCTTCATAAACATAGGAGACTGAACAACCTCTGATGTGCATTATTTGCAATCCATCCTGATTGTTTGAGTATTTCAGACAGGAAAGCTACTCTTGTTGAAATTATTAATAGCCTACCGCAGCTTTGCAAAGAGTCCAGAAATCAGACACTGTAAAAGGACCTTATGAGAATAAATTAATTTTTACACAGTGCTTTGAACACACAAAACCAAGTCAATGTTTGTCATTATAATTCAATAACAAATTACATAGCTAACAGTTTCATGGGGTAGCTGTGTTAGGCTGTGTCTTCAAAAAAACAAACAAGCAGTCCTGTAGTATCTTAAAGACTAACAATTTTTTTATATTGGGAAATGAGCTTCCGTAGGTCTTACCTGTCTTACCGACAGAAGCTCATTACCTAATAAATAAAATGGTTAGTCTTTAAGGTGCAACAGGACCGCTTGTTTTTTGTGAAATTACATGGCTGTTCAAATCTATATTCTACAAGCCAGCAAGAAAGGGCTTCTACAGTTAGTTTCAGAAACAAGCAGCATCCAATGTTTTTACATGCTCATAAATTTTAAAACCAATTTAAAATTTGTTATGTCTGATCCCTATCCAGAGGGCAGATTGTTTCTGGGCTTGAGTTTTGTTTTATGTTTCAGTTTACTTGTACAACCATTTCTGAGGTGTGTACATACACAAATATGCACTAATTTAACTAAACCAGTAAAAATCCTTAGACAGACTCTTACCTCAGCCTATTGCAGCTTATGTTGGTTTCCTTTAAATGGGTTCCTCATCAATTTTAGATAAACAAAAATAAGTGTAGTTCAAACCAATGTAGAGTATTCACACAGCCCTTATGCACTGGTTTGATTAAATCAGTTTGAAAGTTCAAGTTATATTGGTACAGTTGTATAAACAGATAAATCCCAACTTATGAGAGTGAAAAAACAACCCGCTTCCTGTTGCAAAACAATTCTAACCTCAACATTTACAACAGTCCTAGAAAGACAACAGTTAGCCTTCAAACTTGGAACTTGATAGCATTTCCCTCTATACTGAGAACTAATGGTTTGGCTTATTTTGAAAATTATCTATATTTTCTTTTACTTAACATGAATATTTGATATTTGAGTACTGAACTTTTGCAGCAGAAATTGTTCTCAAATATGCCACTTACATGCTGTGCACCTGCAGTTTTCTCTTTATCTATTATATCAAAGCGCAAAAAAAAATTGCATACCTCTCATAACTATTGGTTTTTAAGAGGTGTTCCACATGTCCACCACAAGTACGTGTGTGGACAGACTTTTTTTTTTTTTTTCTTCCACAAGCCCCCTCAATTCACACTTTCATCTTGGTGTACATAGATCCCTGTCAGCCCGCTGCCTCTCCAGTTCCTTCTTGCCATATATATGCCGACAAATAGGAGAAAGGTTGGTCATGGAATGGACATGAGCAACACATCTCCAAGAACTTAATGGGCATAAAACAGACATAAAAACACACCTGATTCACAAACCTGTCAGCCAGCACTTTAATGGAGTGGGCCATTCTGTTAATGACCTGAAAGTCTGCGTTTTACTGAAGAAGAATTTTCATAGCACTTTGGAAAGAGAAGCTGCGGAAATCTCCTTTATATTCAAATTCACCACACTAGCACGTGGTTTGAACCGGGACAGGAATTTTCTAGCTCATTATAGGGGCTCCTTTGCATACTTTGCATACTTTGCCTTATCTAATTCTTGACTCTTCCCACACCACCTTCTGCCCCTCTAATCTCTGATTTGCTCACCTATTTTTGGTTCTCTGTGCCTTAAATATTGAGTCTGTTCTGGTATGGCTATGATCTGAAGAAGTGGGTCTGTCCCACAAAAGCTCATCACCTAATAAACTATTTTGGTAGTCTTTAAAGTGCTACTGGACTGCTTTTTTGTTTTGATAGTATATAGACTAGCACGGCTATCTCTCTGTTACTACAGTTACAGAAGCAAGTGTTTTATTTCTTCTTGGAGTGAAGTAGGTGACTTCCAAGCCATACCTAGGAGTTTTATGGAAATACTGACGGTAGTACTACTCTGCTGAAAGCTGAGTCCTCTCTGGCCAGCTATGTAATAGCACAGCATGATTTAACAATAGAAGCTGATGACTATGCTGTTGCCCAGCATGTGAGCTGGATAGGAACTTGAGCCAAGAAAGCTGCTGAGGATGCCTACACCCTTGTGGAATGTGCAGTCAGCATGGAGGCAGGTATCTTTGCCAAGCCATAGCACACCCAGAAACAGGATGTGATTTCAAGAAGAGATCCTTTGGGATAAGACTGGCTTTGTTCTTTTAATGCAGAAAGCTAAATGTTCACTTGACACCCAATAACCCTGTCTCCGGAACCCCAGCCCCTCCTCCCTCCACCCAATCCTCTGCTTCCCACCCCATGTAACCATAATCCTCTGTGCCACCTCCTGCATCCATACCTCCCTCCCAGACTCTGCACCCCAATCTCCTGCTTCAGGTCAGACCCCCAACCCTAGGTCACAGCCCAAACCCCTGAACTCCAGTCCCCTACCCTGGGTCACAACCCAACCTCTGCATCCCTTCCTGCATCCTAGACCCCTGCCACCAGGTCACAACCGCCTCTTCACCCCTCACAGACCCTTAACCCCTCATATATCCCAATCCCTTACCTCAAGCTCCCTTCTACACCCAACCTCCATCTCAGACCCCACACTTCTTCCATTAATATCATGGAAGAGTGCAGCCCTTTACCACTTGCCAAATTCTTGGAGTGCCCTCTACCCCATCAAAAAATTTTGCCCACCCTGATGTAGTCTGATCTTCTGAACAGCACAGATCATAAAATTTCCCCAAAATAATTCATACTGTTTTAGGGAAAAAAATCTTGTCTTAAAAATTATCAGTGATGTAGAATCCTTAAAAATCCTTGGCAAATTGTTCCCTAAATAACTACCCTCACCCTTATTTCTGAACTTGCCTATCTTTAAGTGCCAGCCATTACATTTTGTTACAACTTTCCCTGATAGTGGTGACCCGTTACAAAATATCCACTCTCCATGTAGGCACTTATAACTTTGTTCTGTTAAGCTAAATAGATTGAACTCCTTCAGTCCAAGGACATATTATAAGGACATATTTTCTAGTCCTTTAATCACTCTCAATGATTTTCCTTACGTCCTCTTCAATCAACATCCTTCTTGAAATGTGGGCAACAGAATGGGACATAGTATTCCATTAGTCGTCAGAAACAAATAATGCCATTTCTGACAAGAGTGCCACTCAGCTTACTCTTTAGTCTATTCAGCCCTTTCTAAATAGGCTTTAGACGTTGACTTCAGCATTCCAATTGTGCAGATCATCCCACCAGGTTTTAGCAATACCAACTACATTAATCTTATACTCACAACTGAGCAATTCCTATTCCTCTTATTCATAACCCAGGCTCCTAGAATTGGCGTTACAGGAAATTAAAGAATTTCTCATCTTCATGTCCTTTGGTACACTGATCAATTTTGTTCTCAATACCTTGATTTTTATGCTGAGTGCTCTTATCTTTCTTCTACTTCTTACTCTCCTCTCCTAGCTATTAACTTAAACCCCTCTTGGGCACCTCAAAATGAAAGGGGGAATAACTGCTTGTAATGACAGAAGGATATTGAGCTGATTAAGTGGTACATGTGAATCAGTCCTCTTAAGCTCAGTCTATTAACAATATCAAACACTTGCCTCTTGCCACTTTCTACTTAAAACGGGGCAGGCAAAATACTGGTCACAGGCTGAATCCAGCCTGCCAAATATTTGGATCAGGCCCACCACAGGACAGTGGGACCCTTGGGCATGTTCCCTGTCTGCCACAATCCCATACACCACTCATAACAGCCTGTTGTTGGGATCAGTGTGTGCATTTCTGTGTGGTGTGCTCCAGGGGGGGCAAAGGAGAGGTCTTTTCACATTGCCCCCACCATCAGCATAATCTTTACTACTTCCATTGGCTTGAAAACAGCCCATGGGAGCTGCAGGAGCAGTGCTTGCAAATGCAGGCAGCATGCAAAGACCACTTCCTCCCTCCAACCAAGAGGGAGCACTATGCATAAACATACACTCTGGCCCCAGCAGTGACCACTTTGAGCAGCATACGCGGTATAGCAGCAGAGGATCCTGGCTGAAAGTACCCCTGGGCCACCAACCACAAGCTACCCCCGCCCCCCCACCAGTCACAAACACCTCCTGCGCTCCCTCCCAGAACTCACACCCCTCCATTAATAACATGAAAAGTGCAGTCACTGACCTCTTAAACTCTTGGAGTGTCCCTCATTAAAAGTTATTGCCCATCTTGAAGTAAAGCCTAGGTTCAAAGTTTTAATCACACTGTTATACTCAGCTTTTTCATTGTTTTGTCATTCTGCGCTTGGTGATTGAGTGCAGAGACCAAGCAGGATTTGGTGAACATTAGTGTTACCAACTTCCACAATTTTATTATGAGTCTCAAGATAATGACTTCTTTAAAAGCCCCAGCTACTGCACTCAAGTAGGTGCTGATTTCAGCCTTCATTGTTAAAAATACGAAGTTGTTAGCCCTCATAGCTATGTAGAAAGCTTCAACTGTGTCCCCTGTGAACCCTTAATGCTCAAAGTGCAGAAGGCAAACAAAAACATCACATCTGTTACTTGCATGTAATCTCATTATTTTTGCCAACAAGCAGTTCTATAGCACTTTAAGTAATGAGTTTTGGTGAGTAAAATCCACTTCCTCAAATCAGCTTGATATTTGGCAAACGACAGACCAACATATGACTGTCCCTCTGAGATTAGCATTTTTGGTGAGTCTAACTCATGTATTTTCAACATTTAAGGTTGGCAATACTGGAATGTTCCCATTTGTCCCATGCTGCAGCACAAATCTCTCTATAGCAGGAGTCAGATAAGTCGCATTTAGACTGACGTGTAATCACAGCTGAGTGACTCTACAGTAGTTCATTGCAGCATCATCTTACATCATGGATTCAAAAAGTGACCTAAACTCCCGCAAATGGGGGCAGATAAAGAGAAAGACCAATGAAGATGGAATGAGACCACTATTACACAGCAGAAAAATAACACCCTTATCCAAGTGACAGGCCTAGAGTCCTTAACAGCAACTCCATTTTCTGAAGAATAATGTTCCACTCTTTCAGCTAGAGGGAAGGATCATCTGAAATTATTTGGGGAAAAGTTATAATAGGGAAAAAACAGCACAAAATGACAGATTTTAAACTACAGAGATAAGCTTTGCCAGTGCTTTAGCATCTGTGCTGAGCAAAAACTTAAGGAAGGGAATGTACAATAGTGAAACTGGGCGAAAGAATTATTAACGTATCAAAGTAGCAAACTTTTTCATAGTAGGCTACAAAAAGCATGGCACCCAAACTCCCATTACATTTCAATAGGATTTAAATTCTGTAGGAGATTTGGAAAATCCCAAGCTGAAATATTATAAAACACGAAATCCCACACAATAAATCATTACTCTATGGAATCAATACTGTGCTTTCAAGGCATGAGAACTAAGTTGTGGGCAGGAAGGGAAGAAGCGATCCAGGCTAAAGTACAGAAGGAAAAGACATTTCCATCTGACAGCTCCCAGCCATACAAATGTTTCAGTATGACAAATATAAGCAATGACTTACTAAAGAACCCACTGTTTAATATAAACTCCAGATCTGTATTTTCACCCACAAAGAACAAGACTGAAGTCTACATCTCAACTGTATAAATTATTAACATTACTTACTCAAATAAATACAGTACAGTGAAAGCCCCTGGGAGTTTTGCTATTATTACTGCAGTATCTGCAAGGCATTGTGATGCAAATCTGCTGCACAAACAATTTCCCCATGAAATTCACTGGTAAACAACAGAAGCAGGAGAAACTTTTAAATTTTGCAATTATACTATGCGTCTACAGGAAGATATATTATTTACTTTTGCAGATTAGCCTCCTAGCCTGACTAATTGATGTGCAAGACGATGGCAGAAGTAAATAACAAGGTAATTAAAGAAGAGTTTCGAGGCTTATTCAAGAAAACTCTTTTAAAAACAGGTTATGTAAACCCTATCTGCGAGTTAGAAGAAATACATTTAAACAGCAACAACACCACAGAAAATTCACAGAAAACATGGAGACAACTCCATTTTAGAAGCAAGTTTTACACATCTCCTTACTATCTAGTCTGACCTCTTATATCGTTGATAACATTAGGGTTGTATGTAACAGAAATTGTCTATTAAAATCTCCCCATTTTTTAATCAAATTGTTATTTAATTGCATTACGTTTTTCAGTCAAAGCCTAACATATGAGATACTGAGACTTCACAAGTATTACTGAAGACATTGTCTAGAGTTCCTCTGCCCTCTGGCAAGTGGGCAAAGGATTAGAGCATCTTCTCTCACAAAAATGGCAGTCTGCTTTCTGGCATGCTAACAAGGCACTACAGTCAATGCACAGGGAAGGGTAAAAGAAAGAACAAAATGGGAACACTACAAAGGAAGAGGTAAATAGCAAGTAAAATTGTGCCAAACTACTACAACGCTTTAGGGAGTAAGGGCTAATCACAAAAGAAAGAATCTGAAAAATACAGGCTGTCCTCAGACATAAGTCAAACTGCACTTAATGCTGCTTCTAAACTGACACCCTGATTTGACTTATGACTCCAGGTTTCGAGTTGACAATGTCCAGTCCTACAATTAGGCTACATCTACACTACATAGATCTTTCAAAAGAAGTCCTTCCAGAAGATATCCTCTGAAAGAATTTCTTTGGAAAGGAGTGTGCCCAGACACAAAAAAGCAGATCAAAAGAGTGATCTGCTCTTTTAAAAGAGAACGTCCACACAGTCCCTGCTCTTTCAACAGAACAGGCTAAAGATCAAAAAAATCAGATACCAGGAGGACTGCTCTTTTGAAAGAAGGGTCCTGTGGCATCTCTACACACATTTTCTTTCAAAAGGAGCTTTCAAAAGGGGCCACTCTTCTTGAAATGGGAAAGAAAGAGTGATTTCAAAAGGAGCGCCATATTCTTCCAATTTACTTTCAAAAGAACGCTTTGTGTGTGTAGATGCTCCATGGGCTCTTTTGAAAGAGCCCCGGTTCTTCTGAAAAAGCTCTCAAAAGAACTTGCTAGTGTAGACGCCAGCCTTAGCGGTTCCAAGTTACAACATTCCAAATTACAGTACAATTGTAAGGAACCACTTGTGTCATAAGTCTGAGAACTACCTGTATAGGAGAAGTAAAAAGTAAAAGAGTTCCATGTATTTTCTAGCTAGTTAAGAAAAAATACACCAGCCTATAAAATGTTGTATTGCAAATGGCTAAAAGCCCACGGTATTGTGTGGGAGAAGTTATAAAAATGTATCATCAGATTGCCTGGAAATATGAAGTAGCATTCCTGCTCTAACAGGCTTTTTTGTGTTTTATTACCCTCATCATTACTGGAATTTCTTGTTTTAGAGGCTGGTTAGAGGCAGTGAATCTTGTCAACTGTCGGTGTCAAAGTAAGAGCAATCCTGTACCATTTGAACTATAACTATGCAAATTAAAAGCAGAAATACACAAGTGCAAGACAATGACCAGAGAAAGACAAAATCAGATCAAATAATTACTGTAACTCCAAAGAGGGTTAGCAATCTTAAGTGGCAAGTCTGCCGATGTCCATTTCTTGAAGAAATTTAAATAACCGTCCACTTCCAATGGGTGCATCTGCACTAGGAACTAATTGTGAAGTTAACTTTGAAGTTAGGCACTACATCGAAGTAGCCAGCAGAGAGTCTACACACATTTTTCCCTTTGAAGGCAACTTCAAAGTAGGGAGCCTAACTTCTAAGTCCTTACTCGAATCCCAGGAATGGAGTAGTGCCCTTTTCCGAAGTTTAACTTTGAAGTAGGGTGCATGTAGATGCTCAACTTCGAAGTTGTACTTCAAAGTAAGCAACTTGGAAGTCATTTTTGTAATGTAGACACAGCCAATGTGTTTAAAGAAACATGGTCAACTTAAAGACATCTAACTTATTTAAACTGTTCCTTTCATAGTGTCTACAATCATGAACTAAAACCAGAAAAGAAATACACTTCTACTCTTTCTCAGTTTACTTTGTGCATTTGACAACATTGTTTATAGAAAATTTCACTGTTAGTCTTGGAGAGTCCTTCCTTACCCTAACTGTATGTGTGGAGTTTTCATATAGCAAAAGGGGAGAGAGAAAATGTTTACATATAGGAGAAACTGACTATAAAATTCCAAAGAGTAGCTGAAGTAACAAGAGGCAGCTGTGGCAACAAACTTTTATTTATTTTTTCCAAAAGTTTCAGTTTTCTTTTCATGTGTGTTAAGGGATGTTATTTGTGAGATTCAGGCCAGTCCTTTCGGTGCTGTTCTTACTAAAATAAGTACAAGAAAAAAAAAAAAAAAAACAATGGTTACAGACATTGTCAACCAATTTGGACTAAGTACTTGACATTCCTACAAACACTGTTACATAAAGGCAGAGTTGTGATCTGCAGGCTTTCAACTCGTGTCCACAAGAGCAGTGAGGCTTCAAGCCTCCACTTGGAGGTCTGCTGACAACTTCTGACTCAGCATCAGGGCCTGTCTTATACAGGTGACAACCCAGGGGTGCTATAAGCAAGGGAGTGCCATCTGGCAGTGCAGAGGTGTGCCCTACACAGGCATGCAGAGTCAGATAGTGCTCCCAGCCGGCAGGCGAGTGCTTCATGTGGGGATCAGGAGGTGGGGGGACACATCTGTATTAGAGGCACAGGAAGGGGTCAGACAGGAGGTGCAGGGGTTGGGAGAGCAGGAGAGGTGGGGAATCAGTTTTTCCTGTAACTTGAGCACTTGGGTAGACACCCAGAAGAGAGTCAGGTGCCATCCAACTGATTAGCATAGCTCCCATAGCCACCCACAGCTGTAGCATGTGTTTCTACAGTAGCACATATGTACATGCCTTGGTGCACATAAAATATTCCGCTCACAGATGGAAAATTTTAGAGGCAACATTGGTGGGGAGCCCATGGAGACAAAAATAAAACTTTGCCCAGGGTGCCATTTTCCCCAAAGACCAGCCCTTTCCAGGATCCATGATGTCCTCCTGCTCCAGTTTATGGCTCCATACCTTTTATCCTAGCCCTGTGTCCCAGAGCATCTGATGCATTATCCTGCTGGTTCTAGTTACGTGAGGAACACGAAGCTGTCTGAAAAAAATCAGCATCCAACTGCCCTAGACTGCATATCTTGTGCCTCTTGCTCTTCCACCTTGACTTCCTGGCATTCCAACCTGGCTTGGCTCCAGACCCTTGATGTGTCATTCTGACCTCTGGTTTGTCTCCTGCCTCTGACCTGAGCATACACTGACCCATCCTGACTGTGGTTAGTGACTTATGGTTCCAATTCTAAATGTGCCTCCTGCCTCTCATGTCGAAGTACCCTGACTCAGCTGACTCTCCTCTCATGACTCTGGGCTCCAGCTCTGGTCATTAGGTATGGCTCACCACAATCCAGCCTTGAAAGGCAGTGAAAAAGGCCTTTCAGATTTGAAAATTAACCACTCTGTCACTGGAATAGTGTGAAAACAGAAATAAATGTTTCTGCTTATATAAACCCGCAAATGTTTGTGTGCTCTGCTACCGCAGACGCACACATCCAGCCCAAAGGAATATCGGTTCATTTTCAGCATACGCATCTGAACCTATGCTGACACTGCCAATAATATCAAGGGAATCGATAAACATGTAATCAATAAAAACTCTATTGGCTCTTTTCTAAAAGTAACACAGATGAAAAGGACAGGCACACAATTTTTGCCAAATAGAAACAGTCTTAATTTAGAAAAAAGCATATTACATTTCCATGGCCAGTAATACAAAGGAGAAATTAAAAAAAAAAAATCTGGGAAATGTTTAACACATGTAGTCACGACAAACAGAATGAACCAAATATCCATTCTCATAAGGAAATTCCACTCATAAGCCTATGAATAACATTAGAAGGAGAATTCCATGAGTATGTAAATTATATACCACTGAAAAAATACTAAGCTGCGATCTCTGTTGAAATTTATAAGCTACTATTCGACATTCAAGCCTACAATCGCTTTAGAAATTGCTAGTTTGAGAACTGCGGATCATAAAATGTAACAGATTCCTATGTATTGATTTAATATGAAAAGAAATTCAAGTATTACATATGAATGGAACATTACTAACACCTAGCTCTTACTTTGCACTTTCCATCTTTAAATTCTGTGTAGAATGCTTTACAAAAAAATGTACCCTTACCACACTTTGCAAATAGAGAAAATATATAGATTATGAATATTTTTATGGCCTCTTTCTCCCCTATTGTTCATTTTCTGTTTGTCCTATTTGTTCAGGAGTTTTCAAATTCATGTGGACAGAGAAGTCCATATTTAATTATGGTCAGTGAGCTTAGAAAAATATCTTGGACTTCATAATAATAACCTTAATCATCAACAAATAGTGTCCAAGGAAAGAATATTGCCTGTAACTAGTAACTATAAATATTATTTCATCACTGTTTGCTGCTTATTATGTATTCAGCAATTTCCCGTACACAGCATCATTCAAGGGGAAAATGTGATCCCCTTTAAGGGTGCTACTATTTCACCCCTCTGTTTCTCGTCTATCCTAACCCTACTTTCTATGTTTATTTGACTCTTCCTTGTCTTTGGCTCTCTCATTTATTCATTCCTGTGCACTTCCTTCTTTTCAATAACTAATACTACACTTTTTACTCCCATAGTGTACACTAAATTGATCAGCATCTAATAGCGAATACAGACATTTAAGTGTCCTCGTTTCATTTCAGCACTAACACCCACTACAATTACTGGAAAAAATAAACTATCAAAACAAAAAATTAGTCCACTAGCACTTTATAGTCTAACAAAATAATTTACTAGGTGGTGAGCTTTCGTGGGATAGACCACCTAATAAATTATTGTGTTAGTCCTTAGAGTGCTACTGGACTACTTTTTTGTTTTGATAGTATATAGACTAACACGGCTATCTCTCCCTTACTATAGAAGCATAAACATTCACATCTGTCAGGGGATTGTGGCAGCCTGCTGTTTGCAGGTAAATTTTTGAAATAAATATTTATATTCCTGCAAAATCTGAGAATGATAAATAGGCCCTCTGAAAACATCAAGGCAGAGAGATGTAGGAGTGAAATTCTGTACTATGCCATTGAACCCTCAGCCTAGGGGGAATTGTGCATACCTAGTCCCGAGATGCTCTAAACAAGGCTAAACCATCTCCCATCAACATTTAGAAAGCCCTTCCAGACTGTGTAATCAAAGGGTTTACATTTTATGAATTTTCCAATTAGATTTCAAAGCTGAAATATAACAAATGAGGTTTGTCAACTGTATAGACTTTATAATCAAAAAGAATAATCCTTTTTTTTACTGAGTCCAGGAAGCATCAAGCTACGTATTTGGATGCTAGCTATTTTGTTATGTGTACACTCTCTTGTAACAATATTTTAGATTTAAAATCCTTTATGTAATTCCCAGCAAACTGGCCTAAAAGCAATTTGCACCATATCAAAAGAAATTGATCTTCATATTCTAGATTTGTCCCTTTTGAACCAATTCATTCAAATAGCAGGGATCAAACTCTCAGAAGCGCCTTAAAAATAAGTGCTTCCCTCCTCCTTGGAGAAATGCTGGAAGGGAGATAGATAAATTTGTTATATGCTAAAGAAATGATGATAAATTCAACATGAAATTTTGGTGATTTTCATTGTTCTCTGACGTAGCTGTTGAGTCTCAGTCTTAGACTGTACTGGTTTGCTCAGCACATGCCTAGAGCACTGGCTGCACTGACACTTGACTGGGTCACAGCTGACTCCATGTTAGCATGGTTCTAGCCTAATAAATAGTTAAGAATAATCAAGTGACCACAACCGAGATACACTGTGGTTATGTTAAAAGTTGACCTGAGAAGAACCAAGTGTTAAAATCAGTAAGCCAGCACTCCCAGGACTCACCTGAAAGGTGTTAGCCTATCGGATTCCATTTCACACTTATTTTAACACTCATTCGATTGACAGGCCTAGTTCACTAGATTTCAAATTCAAAATCTAACTGGCACTTCCGCAAGTGCATTAAAATCGACACCCTTTCATTCCTACGCGTGCTGGAAATGGAGGCTTCAACAGGGCCATAGCCCACCAACCATTCAACCTCTGTATAGTTTGGGAGAAGTGGGGGAACACTGTTGGGGAAGGAGGGCAAACTACAGGCCATAGGCAGATGTGTGGTGCCACCAGCAAGGCCTGTGATTCATTAGGGGGGTTCTGATAAGTGCAGCCCCTGATGGCAGTGCCAGCCTCTCCCTGGCAGGGCAGGGGCAGACTAAGAACACAGTCCCCACCCCAACATATTAAAATATTAATGTAACATCTTTATTTATGCTTTCATGTTTATTGTTACTCGTGATGCACAAATTAAATTAATTAACAAACTAATGTTAAAACAAGAATCACATGACATTCATTTTGTTCCATCAAAGTGAACTGTTGAAACAAAATGGAATTATGGAGCCTTGGGGGTCTCTCACCACCAGGGGCCCTGCAGCAATTGCCCCTTTTGCCCTTATGATAATCCGCCACTGGTGGGGAGCTCAGGTAGGGTTTTCCCTCTCTCCCCCACCTGCCACAAGGGTTGGCCCCACTCAGTGGTTCTTCCCCTGCTCCTTCTCTTCCTCCCATGGCTCCACCCCCTGCTCACACCAGAAGTCAGAACGAGGCTGTGGTAAGAGTCACCCAGCGAGCCCAAGCCACTGCTGAAAACCACAGACCCATCACCTGCCATGGTAGTCAGAAGCAGGGACACAGACAGAAAGGTTACTCACCGTAGTAACGGTGGTTCTTCGAGATGTGTCCCCGTGGGTGCTCCACATTAGGTGTCGGGCTCGCCCGGCGCCGCAGATCGGATCTTCCAAGCAGTTTCTGCCGGACCGCGCATGCGCCGGTGCGCGCCGCTCCCCCGCGCGCTCCCGGACATGTGCGCGATCCGGTCCCCGCCAGTTCCTTGACCAACCGCCTCGGATGCTCCTGCAAAACACTAAACAGAGATCCGGAGCGGGGAGGATGGGCGGGTAGTGGAGCACCCACGGGGACACATCTCGAAGAACCACCGTTACTACGGTGAGTAACCTTTCTTTCTTCTTCGAGTGTCCCCGTGGGTGCTCCACATTAGGTGACTACCCAGCAGTAACCCAAGATAGGAGGTGGGTAATCGGATTATGTGCAGCTTGTCCCCGAGAGGACCGCTGCCAAGAGACAGGTATCCTCTTGGAATACCCTGTGAAGGGCGTAATGTTTGGCGAAGGTGTCACAGGATGACCAGGACGCCACTCTGCAAATGTCTTTTAGCGCAACGCCCTTGAAAAAAGGCTGTTGATGCTGCCACCGCCCTAGTGGAATGAGCCCTGGGCGTGGCCAGTAAAGGAGTCTTTTTGAGTTTGTAGCACATTTTTATGCAAGATACGATGTGCTTAGAGATTCTCTGCGAAGAGAGACATTCTCCTTTTGATTTGGGAGCGAGAGAGACTAGGAGCCTATCCGTTCTCCGGAAGGACTTGGTCCTGTCCATATAGAAAGCTAGCGCCTGCTCACGTCCAGGAGGTGTAGGCGCACCTCTTTGTTAGAGTTATGAGGCTTTGGATAAACAAGGGTAAACAATAGGTTCGTTAGTATGAAACTCAGAAAGAAACTTTAGGAACAAAGGCTGGATGCAGCCGTATGGTTACCGCCTCCTTGGAAAAACAGCGCAGGGCGGCGTTGCCATAACTGCCTCAAGCTCGCTCACCCTGCGAGCTGACGTGATTGCGAGAAGAAAGGTCGTCTTCATCATAAGGAGGCGGAGGGAAACCGTGGCCAAAGGCTCAAACGGTGGTCCCCTTTTCGCATTAAGCACCAGGTCCGAGTTCCACAGAGGTGGAAGCGGTTTCTGAGGGGGGTATAGACTTACCAGCCCTTTGAAGAACCTGGTAACCATGGGATGGGCGAACACCGTGTGCCCTTCCTCTTCGTGTCTGAACACCAAAATGGCGGCCAGGTGGACCTGAAACGAGGATAGCGAGAGTCCTCCTCTCTTGAGGTCCAGTAAATACTCTAATATCACAGCCGTAGGCACCGAAAGGGGGCTAGCTGTTTGGTAGAACACCATGCCGTAAAGCGAGTCCATTTCTGCTTGAAGGTCTTCCTGGTGGAAGTCCTCCTGCTACTTTCTAGGACTTGCTGCACTTCCTCCGTACATGTGCTCTCTAGGGAGCTGAGCCATGGATTAACCACGTTTGTAGTCGCAGGCTTTGGGGGTGCGGATGCACTATGGACCCCTGGGCTTGCGTGAGCAGATCCCGCGCCACCGGAGGGGACATCGGTGGCCGGTCCGACATGCGCAGGAATAGGGGGAACCATTGCTGTCGATCCCACGTTGGGACTATCGGGATCATTCAGGTTCCTTCCCTCCTGGCTTTCTGCAACACTTTGTGGATGAGCACTGTGGGAGGGAAAGCGTAAAGCAGGGGGCCCCTCCATGAGATCGCGAAGGCATCCCTCAGGGACCCCCGTCCCAATCCTGCCCTGGAGCAGAATCGTGGGCACTTCTTGTTGTGCTGAGTAGCAAACAGGGTCTATCTGGGGAAAAACCCCATGCGTGGAAAAATCGGTTGCAGCAGATCGGGACGGATCTGCCACTCGTGCGTGAGTGTGAAACGCCTGCTCAGCTGGTCTGCCTTCACATTGCGAGCGCCTGGTAAGTACGAGGCTTTCAAGGTTACATTGTTGGCGATGCAGCAGTTCCACAACCGGACTGCTTCTACACATAAGGCACGGGACCGAGCTCCTCCTTGCCGATTTATATAAAACATGGTGGAGGTATCGTCTGTACTGATCCCGACTACCTTGCCTTTCAGTTGGTCTCGAAAGTGTCTGCAGGCGTTGAACACTGCTTTGAGCTCCAGTATATTTGTGTGCAGTGACTGCTCCATAGAGGACCACAGCCCTTGCGTCACCTCTTCGCCCATGTGTGCTCCCCACCCTATGAGGGGGGCATCTGTAGTAAGAAAAACCAATACGTGTGGTTGGTGGAAGGGTACCCTTGTTAGCAGGTTCTCGGGGTTTACCCACCATTGCAGGGATTTGCGCACCTCCGTTGTGGGCGACGCCATCCTGTGAACAGTGTGTGCTGCCGGTTTGTATACGCTCGCCAGCCAATGCTGCATGCTGCGCATGTGTAACCTGGCGTTCTGTTCTACGAAACGTTGCTGCTGCCATGTGGCCCAGCGGCTGTAAGCACGTCAGAACCGGCACCATAGGGCTGAAGGTGAAGCCTTGCGCGAGGGAGCCGATGGCCCGAAAGCGAGTCTCTGGTAGATACGCCCTCGCTGTAATAGAATTTATGCGTGCCCCTACGAACTCTATGTCCTGTGTGGGGTCTGTCTTTCATTTTGTCAGATTGATAAGCAGGCCGAGCGAAGAGAACGTGCCTGCTGTGACACATATTATGCGTAGTACCTCCTCCTTTGAGGCCCCTTTGAGTAGGCAGTCATTCAGATACTGGAATATAAATACCCCCTGTCTGTGCAGGTAGGCTGACACCACTGCCAAGGTCTTGGTGAAGACTCTGGGGGCTGAGGAGAGCCCAAACGGTAGGACCTTGTAAGTCGAGGGCTGCGAACCAATCTCCATCGTCTAGTGCCGTAAGGATGGAGGCGTTTGTGATCATCCGAAAACGTTGCTTGCGCAGGTACCGGTGAGGCCTCGAAAATCTAAGATGGACCTCCCCGTGAGGAAGTACCTCGAGTAGAACCCTCTCCCTTGCAGTTGCTCCGGCACTCTTTCCACTGCCCCTACGAGCATGAGATGGTCTACCTCCTGCTTGAGCCTCGCTACATGGGAGGTCTCCTGGAGGTGGGGCCCCGGGTGGAGGTCATGGCGGTGGGAGCAACTGGGAGGGGATGGCGTACCCCGTGGCTATGATCTCCAGCACCCATGTGTCTGTGGTGATCCTTTGCCACTGGTTATAAAATGGTCGGATGATGGCCTTGAGCACTGGTTTCGTGCCCTCTGGAAGCGAGTCCATGAGGGAGGTCAACCTAATGTGGTTGTTGAAATTATGGTTCGCTAGATGCGCTGCGTAATTTGCCATTGGCAACAGTAGCGTGGAGGAGGAGTAGACCTTTCTGCCCAACAGCTCTAGCTTTTTGGCATGTTTGTTTATTCCCCCACGTTGCGACGACTCCACCACCAAAGAATTTGGTTGTGGGTGGCTGAACAGGAACTCCATGCCCTTCGTGGGCACGAAGTATTTTTTTTTTTTTTTTTTTGCTCTTTTGTGGACAGGCGGAATAGTCATAGTGGCAGACTCCAAGATTGCGTCATCAGCGGTATTGCTATTTTGGAGGAGGCCGGAGGTCTCAGATTTTTGAGGAGCTTATGGTGTTGCTCTTGCACCTTTGCTGTCTGGAAGCCTTGCGTGAAGGCCACCCTCGTAAAACAGCTCTTGGAACTGTTTGAGATTGTCCGGAGGATGGACGCCCCCCGGGGCCGTAGCCTCATCCGGGGAGGAAAGCGAGGAACCGCTGGGGTACGTCTCTCTGGACCCTTCCGGTTCCTGCTGATGATGGTACACCCTCTCACTAGAGGTGTGCGAGGAAAAATCTCGGGGTTCCATAACCAGTCCCCCCTGAGATGCTTAAGTCTCTGTCCCCAGTCACAATTGCCCTCGGGGGTACGAGATCGTTCGTAGGGATCTTTCCCTAGTAGATTGCCGATGGTGTCTATGCCCTGCGTGGTAGGGGCGACCACGGCAGTATAAGCACTGGTCTTGGGAAGGTGACCTAGACCACTCCCTTGGTGCATACCCTTTGCGTCTGGGGGAGGGAGACCGTCGAGACCCTGGAGAGAGCGACTTTGCCTAATAGTCCAGCGGTTCAAATCCCAGGAAGGGTGGAGGTGGTCCCAGCCAGGGTGAGGCTGGTTGCAGAAATGGAGAAGGGGGCTCCGGGTAGGCCAAGGGGGGGGGACCCCTGCCTTCTAGTTGGAGTCTGCAACATAGCGGAGGGCTGTGAGAAAGCAACTACACAGCCCTGTGCGGAGAGGGGCTGCAATGCCTCCTCTTGTGTGCAGTCTTCCCCCTCCCTTGAGGAGGTAACTCCGCCCCTGACATACAGGGGATCCCGGCCCCGTCCGCACCGAGCTCGGCACACTCGAAGTCGGTGCCGCATGTGCGGTGTCCTTCGGTGCTGGCAGGCTGCGTGCCTGCGCGCTCTGCACCGCCGGTTTTCCGGGGGTCGGTGGTACCGGCGCTTGTTTAGCCGCCGCCCTGCCTGCGGTGCGGGGCGGCTGGCTGATTATCGAAGGGTGAGCCGCTTGCACGTGGCTCTCCGTGCCGCCGCCGATCAGCTGTTGCTGCGGCTGGGGGCTGCTCGCTCCTCCCGTCCCGCTCGTTGTTGCTGCCGGCAGGGATCGGGCTGGGGGGCATACAGGGCATTCCGGCGTCCGCACCGAGCTCGGCACGCTCAAGGGCGGTGCCGCACGTGCGGTGTCCTCCAGTGCCGGCAGGCTACGTGCCTGCGCGCTCTGCACCGCCGGTTCCCCAGGGGTCGGTGCCGCTGCCCGCGGTGCCGCTGGTACCAGCGCTTGTTTAGCCGCCGCCCTGCCTGCGGTGCGGGGCGGCTGGCTGATTATCGGAGGCTGAGCTGCTTCCACGTGGCTCTCCGTGCCGCCGCCGATCAGCTGTTGCTGCGGCTGGGGGCTGCTCGCTCCTCCCGTCCCGCTCGCTGTTGCTGCCGGCAGGGATCGGGCTGGGGAGCATACAGGGGATTCCGGCCCCGTCCGCACCGAGCTCGGCACGCTCGAGGGCGATGCCGCATGTGCGGTGTCCTCCGGTGCCGGCAGGCTGCGTGCCTGCGCGCTCTGCACCGCCGGTTCCCTGGGGGTCGGTGCCGCTGCCTGCGGTGCCGCCGGTACCGGCGTTTGCTTAGCCGCCGCCCTGCCTGCGGTGCGGGGCGGCTGGCTGAGTATTGGAGGCTGAGCCGTTTCCACGTGGCTCTCCGTGCCGCCGCCGATCAGCTGTTGCTGCGGCTGGGGGCTGCTTGCTCCTCCCGTCCCGCTCGCTGTTGCTGCCGGCAGGGATCGGGCTGGAGATACTTTCCTCCGTTTCTGCGCTGATGGAGTGAGGGAGGCAGCTTTCCTTTTAAGGGCCCCGGAGGGTCCCTCCTGCTGCGGTCGCTCCGGCGCTTCTGGCTGGAGGGCCTTATCAAGAAGCAGCATTTTTTTTTTTTTTTAAAGCCTGAAGAGGACATTGTTGGTGAGTCTTTGAGTTTTTAAGTGGGTACTTAGCACCTTCTTTGTGCCGTTTTCCCCGTCTGATGGCCTGCCTTAGCAGGAGGGCTGATAGCCCTAGCTCCTGGCCTCCGGCGCTTGTTACTGGGACTGGCTGAGCTGTCCCTCTCCTAGCTTGTTCGTTGTTGTTTTTTTTTTTTTTTTTTTTTACAAAATAACAACCGGCTAGCTTATAGTAGCCTAAGTGCCTGAAAAAACTTTAAGAAAAAACAGATAAAGCCGTTGAATACACTACTTGGCCTTAGCCTAGTTGGATTCCGTCTGCAGCCGACGGCGGTTAAGAGGAACAGGCGGGGACCGGATCGCGCACATGGCCGGGAGCGCGCGGGGGAGCGGCGCGCACCGGCGCATGCGCGGTCCGGCAGAAACTGCTTGGAAGATCCGATCTGCGGCGCCGGGCGAGCCCGACACCTAATGTGGAGCACCCACGGGGACACTCGAAGAAGAATGAAAGCTCCCTCCAGTCACCACAGCACTCCATCCAGGGCAGCTCTTGCCATGGCCTCTATCTGGCTTCCAGCCTGGCAGAGGGGAGGCCCTAGTAGAAGGGGGAGAGGAGTATAGGCAGGGCTTTGTGCCTTTCTCCCACTTCTACCTTCCAGCATGGTTTCATGCTTACACCTATTTGATTATGGAAGTCTCTCTAAATTGCTCTATGGGCCACAGCATCAGCTGAAAAAGCCATGGCTTGGAGGAGGTGCCCCCTTACCTTGTCTCCAGTGCTACCCTTCCTGCTTGCTACACCGGGGCTTCTGAGGGACCCCTCAGAACACAACTTCTTAGGTCTCTATCACAGCACCTGCATTAGGACAAATCCTCTCTCAGCAAAACTGGGACGTTCCAAGACCCTTTACATACCTCTGTTTTTTAATCCAGAGTAAGCAGTCTGGGTGGGAGGGAGTGGTTGGGCGGTGGGGGAGGGGGAAGGCAGGGTGTCTTTTGGAGGCTATCAGTAAACAAATAAACAAAAGACAAATGAAAACTCTTTTTCTGACTATTCTGTAAAGAACAGAGGGAGAAAGAGAAGAGGTCTGCCTTCCCAGGCACTGCTGCAGCTGTCAGACCCCCTCAATGCAGGGTTTTGAAGTGAAGATTTTATTTTATTATGCCCCATGTTCTCTGGACTCCATGGAGATTACTAAGGAGAACAGGAATCTCAGTAGCAAGTGCCGCCGCTTCAGCCACACTGGAAGCCGCATGCAATATATTGAAAGCATCTTTGGGAAAATTGCAGCTGTAGATTGCCCAGGGCTCCTCTGGGCAGGCATGTGCCTTGAAGTGGGGCTGTGGTTGGCCCAGGGCTCCTCTGGCCAAAGGGGAGAGCATTCAGGGTCTCTCAGCAAGGGCACTTGTGCTCTATCAGAGAGTGCCAGGGGGTTTTGTGGCTCTGGATGTGGGGGGAAGATCCAGATGGAAGGAGTGGACCCAGGAAGTAGCCTACCCGAAAGGTAGCTCCACTTGCCATCCATGCACAGAAGTACGCAGGCATCTTCTCCCTGTTGTTTTCCTCTTCTGGCCAAATAAGTGGGCAAAGAAGCGGGTGGGACTCTTCCCCACCTTCCAGCCAGACTAAATGAGCCAGTGTAGGTGATGGAAGGAATACTAATCACACCTGGCCAAGGACAGTAGCAGATTACTGTTTCTCTGGGCCAACAGGAAATTAGAGAAGAAATCTCAGCAATAGGCTGTCCTTTACATAGACTAATAACGTATATGCACCATCTTGTCTTTGGACTATATTTGGCCACTAATACGGAAAAAATATGGATCAGCTTTTGTAGTAACATAGCCAAGGAGCTGTCATGGCTTAAAGAGATGCTGAAGCTATTTCACCTTGGAAAGAACTCTGAGTGGGCAACTTCAAACGTGTGACAGAGAATAGCTTTGGGACTTCTCAAGCCATAAAGGTCCCTTTATCCAGATCCCGGAAGTTTAATCATTACCCCTTACAGTAATGACAATCTTTGTAGTGGCTTGTGTGTCTCAGGAAACTTTTAAAGACAGGTATAACATACCTCGATTTGAAGAATAATTGCATATATATTGCTCATTGCTAGATTGCTGCTTCAGTGACTCTTGTTCCAGAGGCATCCATCTCTTCCTCCTCTTTGGTCAATAACTGATTTTCTACAGCCTACAGTCTCAGACGTAGTCTCA
Source organism: Carettochelys insculpta (assembly GCF_033958435.1). Classification (NCBI taxonomy): domain Eukaryota; kingdom Metazoa; phylum Chordata; order Testudines; family Carettochelyidae; genus Carettochelys; species Carettochelys insculpta. The sequence goes on from NC_134139.1 coordinate 98,983,446, forward strand.
AAAAAGGATCAATTATGCATGTCATGATTTTCAAAATCACTATTAGCAATAATTGAACATTCTGTTAACTGTTTTTCAAATACTTCAGAAACACCGCTGCATAAAGGAGAAAAGAAAATAAGTACACCGACAACGAGAGAGGCCAAAAGCACAGCATTTACAAAATACTAACTTCATGACAATATCAGGGCTACTAAGAAGAAGCTGCTGATTCCATTTAGGGATGATAGAATAGAGGAAACATGGTAACAAAGACGAATTTACAAAAGACATGAGAAGCATTTTAGAACACAAAACATTCAATGCTATCATAGTTTGACATTTCTTATTGAAACAACTGTATTAGGGAAAGTTATATACATGAAGCACCTGTCAGACAATTCCTGAGTTATTACCAACAGATGTATCACCTTACTGGAACCTTGCAAAAGTGTTATCAGCCTAACGAGAAACTGAACCACAAAATCATTTCTAATTAAAGCTCAATTTTCCAATACTGGTAAGGGTGACAACAGCAAATCCAACAGAATCAGGGACAGGGTATGAAAATCAAGTCATTTTAAGAGGTTCAAAATAACAATAGTCAAATAAGATAACAATTAGTTCTTAACTACTATGTATTTTAAAAGCTTTGTGTTCCACCCAAGTGTATAAGATGAGATTCTAAATAGTCAATATTTAATCATTCCATTAAGCCTTTCCCACTCTGGTCCCCATATAATCAGTAATGGAAGTAGATGGAGAAAGCCACTGGAGATGTGTCTCTATTTATAATCACTATCACAATCTAGCAAGGATGATTAATGTCAGTTAAAGTCATTTAATAATTTGGGAGTCTATAGTGCAAGACATGCAATTCCTTACCACAGTAATTAAACATTCGACTCCTTTGTTTTGATTGACCCTGAACAGCCTGAAGGACAAAACACAATTGCAGGGTTAACCAAAACTACGTACACATACTGTACAACTGTAATATTCTAGCTGTTGTAAGTGTTCCACAGTTCTAGGTTTTTGAATGACTCCTGTGACATCTTTTGTGGGTATGCTGCATGCGGGCAATAGCAACTCAAGAGGAATTGTGCCCTTCTACTTACTGTACCAAAAATCTACTATGTTACTGTAATTTTTGTGGAGCTCAACCTTGATTCTGAGATTTAGCTATAGATTTCATGTGAGTATTTCAGACATAAGAGACCAACACTCCAAACTCATAAACCTGTAAACATCCTTCTGTCACATTAATCAGTTTCACATTAAAAAAATACCATTTAGAATTACTCCATTAACATCTCAAATCACAGGTTGCATGTATAAGCAGACTTATACTGTGCATCATTTGTAAGGCAGGCTAACAAAATTTAGTCATTTATATTTAACACAAGCTTTACACATGTAAAGTATGTATTTTTATATTATATATAGTACACTTTGAACCTCTCTAATTTGGCACTCTCTCATCTGACAACATCCTTGGTCCAGCATAATTTTAGTCAGTCAGATGACCACTTATCCGGGATGTGGTCAAGTTTCCCATGGTCTCAAAGTTTGCTTACAGCCACCAGTCCTGATTCTCTGTGTTCTGTCATGTTACTTAGCTGTAATTTACTCCAAATGTATTCTAAGAGCCCAGTAAGCAGCGGAAGTGCTGGTAATGCTGCTAAACAATATTTTCCATAGTCCAGCAAATGCTCTCATCCGGCACCAGGTAGGTCCCAAGGGTACCAGACAAGAGATGTTCAATCTGTATTATAAAGCTTATAATACTATTTTGTAAACTAGCATACTTCACATTTTCAAGTGCCACTTAATATTGTTCTAATGGTCATTTTGTAAATGGAAAAATGAAGTAAACTTTGTTTTAAACAGCATTCAAAGAACCGGACTTCTCAATTAACCAGCATTTTATCTCCTGTATGTGTCTGCTACCCACATGGGAGCCAAGCAGAGTGGCTCCCCACATGCCTGGCTCGGTTGCTCCCTCTCCTGGATCAGCCTTGACCACTGGACCTCCAGCCAATGGGGGCAAGTTTCCACAAGACAAAGCAAATTCTCTTGTCTGGTATGAGCAGTGCTAGATTTGCTGAAGCTCTGCAGCTGATTGAAAGAGCGGTGGTGGCTCTACCCTTCCTCCAGCTGTCCACTTTAATGGAGAAGGCACAACTGAAGCTCAGCATAAAGCCAAATATTTAGTTGCTGCAAATTGTGTTACAGATCTATTGCTCTGTTGGGCTGGGATTTTCAATGGAAAACTTTATCTTTGCTCATTCTACCTGTGCAGGCCAGCGTATGACGGGAACTCTTCCTCTCTGCAAGATGGACAGGCTGCTAGAAAAATATCTGACATATCTGAATATCCAGCAACCTCCCAATCCCAGGGCTGCAGGATATCAAAGAATTTCCTACTATTGCATAAAATATCATCACAATTCATGCTTTCTTCTTACTTGACGACAAGATCACATCATCTATTTTTTAAAAACTCAACATATAATGAACTGTTCTCTTAAAACAGAACATATCTGCAAAGAGATCTGTTACATATTTTACCGTTCTGGAAAAGCTTCCTTACAGCCATTTACAAAAATTAATTGCAGGCTTCTGTCAAATGCAACACCAAATATATTTACAACCCATCTCTAGACAACTTACAGGTTAATATGTTGAAACATCTATTACCCCTCCTATAATATAGGACACCCACCCCTGCCCATTAGTTCCAAGAGAGTAAAATAAAAGCAAAATAGTATTTAATTCTAAAGGCATACTACACTAATGACCAAAGGTGTAACTTATTCTATTAAAATATTCGAGGTTTTTATTTTTAAAAATCCTCAGTGACTTGACAAGATTTAAAAAGCAGGATTAGTGGTATTTTAAGCATTTTTAAAATGATATTTTAAGCTTTCCTTCTCCACATTAGAGATTGATTGCACTCCTGTAAAAGCCATCAACGAGACTCTACACCAAATGAAGGCACTGCAAGTTTCATATTATTTGCTTAGGCCATCAGTGTCCAAATCTTTTGAGTCACTGTACCAGTTTCATACACTAAGGGTATGTTTATATTACATGAAAGATCAACCCAGTGCAGGTTGATCTTCCAGGTTCGATCTCATGCATCGGGGGAGTTGGCACTTGACCCCTGTACTCTTCGATATCGCGAGGAGTAAGGAGATCTTCAGGAGAGCTTCTCATATTGCCCTCCCTCTGTGAGGATGGCCAGGTAAGTTGATTGTAGATAAGTCAGTTCTAGCTACACAAATGCCATAGCTATAACTGTGTATCTACAATCCACTTACCTGCCTAGTGCAGACCTCCCATAAGGGTCAAATCTTCCTCATCCTATTCAGGTAAGCAAATCTATTGTCACATTCAGTAAGACTGTTTGTGTCAATAAGATAAGCAACATTTAGCCATAAAACCTTGATTGTAACAGCTAATCTTTCTGAGTGCAATTCTGTATTTTTCATTTATGATTCCTCCAGTCCACAGTGAAGCTTCAGCTCTCAGCACCCTGCCTCTTAAAACATAAGAGCAGCCTTCCTGGGTCAGACCAAAAGGTCCATATAGACCAGTATCACGTCTTCTGACAGTGGCCAATGACAGATGCCCCAGAAGAAATGAAAAGAACAGAACAAATAATCAAATGTCACCTATTCCCAGGTTCTGGCAAACAAATGCTAGGAATATTATCCTTGCACATCCTGGCCAATAGCCATTGGTGGATCTATCCTCCCTGAATTTAGCTAGTCCTTCAAAGAGCAGTAACCAGTAATCTAAGCTATGTTATAATAATATAATTTTCTATTATTTCATCTAACAGATAAGCTACTAATCATAAAGAGTTCTTTCCTGAACAGGACACCCCTGAACTTTCACCCCATCTGTAACCTTCCATGTTTTTAAGAAAAAAAAAATAAAACTCAAAGCTAATTATTTTATAAAAACTAAAAACTTACTGGAGTTGGGGAAATGAGCTGCGAAGTTCAGTACCAATCTGGTTCCATCACTGGAAATTTTTAAGAGCAGATTACACAAACACCTGTTAGGGATTATCTAGGTGGTGCCTGGCCCTGTCAGGAGTGCAGGGGACTGGACTTGATGACCTCTCCAAGTGCCTTCCAGTTCTGTTCTTCTATGATTCGCAACCCATGAGCCAAAAGCAATAAACTGAAATGAAGCTTTCACTCAGCTTTACTGTTAAATCTAATTTCAATTTCCATGATGACTGCCATAATACTTTAGTTTAAAAGAATAATGGATGCTTTCATTGCAAAGTAAGTATAAATGCCTTACACTCCAAATGCTGGGACATGAAGTCCAAATTAGCTGGAGGACAGAATACAGAGTTTGAAATCAGCTCTGGAGTCTCCTACGTAAATCTGTTTAGTAACCCGCGGTTTCTTCCACCCTCTCAGTATCTTCTGGTCTGAAATTGGCTACGAGTTACTTGCATCTGGTTTCAGAATGCATTCCAGGAACAGTGTCACAGCAAATAGTCCCTCTCAGAGGCTATGTCTACACTTGCCTTGCTCTTTTGAAAGAGGCATGCAAATAAGGGAAATCGAAAATGCATTAAAATAGGAAAAAGCGCTCTTTTGAAGACGGGGATTACTTTTGAAAGAGCCACATCTACGCTGCTTTTTTCGAAAGGAGACAATGCAAATGAGGTGCCAGATATGTAAATCTGCACATCATTTGCATTTTCAATTTCCCTCATTTGCATGCCTCTTTCAAAAGAGGAATGCAAATGTAGATACAGCCTAACAGTTGATTTACATTTCTTCTAAACTTCCCCACAAACAGACTTCTTTTGTATACAAATTCCAGGAATGAGAAGATTATTTATTGCATATGATAAATAGTTATTAGTAGTTCAACTCTGACAAGTAAAAAGATTACTCCATTTTTGTTGATCTCTGTTCCACCCCCATGTCTCCCTCTCCAGTAGCATACCCCTTCTGTCTCTTATGTACATTTACATCTGTGGCGTGCAACACACTAACCACTAGACACATGGGTATTTGACCAGCTGAGTGTGGCTAGTTGGCTTGAACAATAAATATATTTTCAAAATAATGTAGCTAGGTCGCAGGAGAGCATTCACTAGTTCACAGGAGTAGACACTCTCTAGTTCACAGGAGTGGACACTGCTTCAGAACTGGTTTGACACTACAAATTTGTAGTTTAAGCTCACTGGAGAAGAGACCGCGTTTTGAACTGTGTTTGTACAAAGCACAATGAAATGGGATCCTCCTCCATGACTGGGGCTCTGAGACAGTATAGTGCTGGCTGATGAAGTATAACACAAACACCTCTATACTTGAATGAAACTCCAGCCCTGAATAATATCAAGTTAAAACTTTTCATGATAATTCGTATTCCTTTTATACAATTTAGACCCTTAAAAAATTGTATATAAAAAAGGGAGTTAAGAATCCCTGTGTAAACATTTACTAATATCACACATTGCCTTAGACTCACCTATGTCTGGTATAATTATAGCTGTCTCCTATTTAAAATTCCAAACCTTCTAGTCGATTCGCTGCATCCAGGTCTCCATGGAATTGTATAAAGAAAAGACTCAAGCAGTACATCTTGCGTGAAGTTCCAGCTCATGCACATATTGACTGCTTCACATTCTCTGCCTATTCAGACCATAACTGTATTGATCATACAACATCCTTTAAGCTGCTGGTGGGCAACCTGTGGCCTGAGGGATACACGTGACCCATTCAGGTTCCATGTATGGCCTGCTAGACATTTTGTTTACCTTTCCCCATACACAGGACTGCCAGATTCTGCTGGTTTACATGGACATAGTTTTATTCCTACCAGTATTACTAAAGTGACATGCTCTTAAAGCAAGGGCATGGGAAGGGAGGTATATGCTGACTGCACATGTTGACTCTAAGAGCTGTATGCCTCTTCTGCATCTAATCGAAGTGCTGCTATCCTTCATTTGGCACACCCCACAAATTCTAGGTATGCACGTGTGGTTAGCAAAACTACCGTATCCTGGGAGATCATCTCGGTTACAACAATCTTGCGGCCCACTGAGATGAAAGAGGGCCACTCATGTGGCCAACTCCCTCGCCTAGGTTGCCTCTCGCTGTATGCCAATCAATAACTTTTCCTCCCTGGTACTTAAGATGACTGTGGTACTTATTGATTTGGCTTGCTTATCCCACACAGATTGAAAATTCTTAGTGCTTTGTCCCTCATTATGACCAATCAATATTTGCAAAACAGAAATACTTTTCACGGAGAACTCAGAACTTTAATGGCAGAGTTAAAACCTAGTGGGTTATGCAAAATATCTTTAAACAAAAGTGACTGCTCATTCAGTTTTCTACAGGAACAGAGTGGTATAAGTAAAAACACCAATATCAGTTGGTGTAGTTGCCTCACAATAAAACGTGCTCGTATACACACCTCACCGTTGATACCACTGTCCAGAGATCTACGGGCAACGGTAGCACTTTTAGGCAAGAGCAATTTCTCTACAAATGAATAATTCTACAGGGAAATGTTTCAAAAGGGTCAATTAAAAAATGGTATAACGTTAATCATTCCTCACCAACTTCAAAATGAGTGCCCACCAGACTCAGAGACTCAATAGTAGCTCGCCCCTATGTTGGGCAGCCAAGCAGAGGTGCAGCCCAAGAGACTGCACTTGCTGCTTTGACTGAACTCAGTGCCTATGGAATGAGCACAGAAAGCCACAACCACCAAACAGCAAGCCCTGAGGTTGACAATAATATTTTGCTGCTGCTGCCGCCAGTCATTAAGCCTGTTACAGCAAATGTCATGGCAGACTCTTATCCAGTCATTTTTCATTCAAACTTATCCTCTTGTATACAGAAAACTTTTAATCCCTTTAGCGAGAAGCTACCAAAGAGCCAGAAGGGAAAGGGAGAGAAACGTGGCATTAACAAACTTCATATTTGACTGTTGAACTTGGCAGTTCCCAAATGTGCTTGCATACATTTGGGCATTTAGATGGTTAAGGGCTTATTAACACACAAGCCACTATCCTACGGCCATTTTAAGAGAAGGCACATACAGAAAGGAGACTTCCTTACCAATTAGGGCTGCCTGACCTCCATATCACAAGAATTTTTCAACCATATGGAAGAAGGTATAAATAGTAAAATAATGACTTCATATCCCTCTGCTCCAGCTCAACATCTGGAGGACACAGATTTTTGAATTGGGGAAGTTTACTTCCAGGCTGAAATTTGGTCCCAGCCTGTGTACTGAGGAACCATAACCTGTTTGTACTATCTGTCACAGTGAGAAAGCTGTTTGATTCAGCACTTGCATAGACTAAAAGTTTAGGATTTGGAAAGTGTGTTTCTATTTTTATTTTCCAAGGTAGCTATGACCTTTATGCTACCACTTATGATCAGTTAAAATCTCTCTCCATTGTTAAACTTATTTTGATGTTTTATCCTTACCAGTGAGTTTGTCTAAAGTGCTTGGGAAACCTGCCCAGGTTACAAAGGCTGGTGCATTTCCAGCCTTCCTATGAAGAAGAGACAGCCTAAGTACTGACTTTACACTGGTCAGGCTTCTGACCATTGCAAGAGGGTACAGTTCTGAGGTGCAGAGCCCTAGGGAATTGGCTGGAGCCTCTTTCTGGATTCTGTGTAAGTGCGATGCCTCTCAGAGGTTTGCTTGTCAACAGCAGCATCACAATGTGGGAGACAGCCCAGGTTGGTGGGCTGAGAAGTCCCACAATCCAGGTTGCACCCTGGCGACCCTATTCACACCATGTATCTTGAAAGGTGTATTGATGGGTGTGTTCATTACTATAAAGAATGGAAATACCTCTGTAGATTTTTCACCTCTTGTTCTGGCATGGTCTGTTGGTGTGTCCTAGTCTGTGGGCAGCCTCCTTCTGATGACATGTTTGAGGAGGTCTGGGCATTGTTTGAAGGCAAGAACACTGGATTCAAGAGAGATTACTTTCCAGATGGGATTTCCTGTTGATTATGGGTTGATATACCCCATATGGCTTTCAGTGTGGGGCGGTGAGTGACACTGAGATGGACTGTCAGAGGAGGTTTTATTTCTGTATTGAGAGAGGTTCTATCGGTGGCCTAATTTCTGCTTGGAACCTAACAAACTAATGCCACTGAAATGAATGAGTGTTGTCAGATTACAGCTAGGAAGAGAACTGGCTTGGGAATTACACCATTTTGCTGGAGGAGGGCACCAGTGGGGGCAGCACGCAGAATATTCCAAACTGCCTATGCACCTGGGGCTAGGTCAGGGACCTGGTGGATGCTGCAATAGGCACCACAAGGACACTGCTGCCCCTCCAACGCTGCACCCTCTGCCCCATCCCAGCATCCCCTCCACACACTCAAACTCCTTCCTAGAGCCCGTATCCCCTACACCTCAACCCTACCTCCCAAGCCCCCTCATGTACCCCACATCGTCATCCTCAGCCTGCCCACACATCACAGCTGGAGCCCTCACATCCTTTGCACATCCTAACACCCAACCTTATCTCAGAATTCCTTCCCACAGCCCAAATCCCTCATTCCAAATCTGACCCCATAGCCTGCACCCCCAGCTGGAGCCCTCAACCCTCCCAGCACCACAGCACCCTGCCCCAGCCTTCTGAAAGTGAGTGAGGGAGTAGTAAGGAAAGTGGCAGGGGGAGAGGGGATGGAGTGAGTGGAGCCACGGAGAAGGTGTGGGGCAAAGGTGGGGGCCTCAGTAGAGAAGCAGGATGGGGGTTCCTGAATTTTTTAAATCAAAATGGGGGTCCGTGGTTTGCTCTAGTTTGAGAGCCAAATGGTAGATGGTGGGTCTCCAAATGGCTCAGTGCTACCTCCTTTAAAAAGCCATGTGAACATCCTAGTTCCTTAGCCAGCTACTGAGACAACTCCTTTAAAGGGAGATCAAAGCCTCTTTGCTGCTTGGCTCCATGGGGCAGTACAGGGAAATGCATTATACGCCTATTTAAAAGAAATCCAGAAAACAAGGGTTGCATCTACACTAGCCCCCTCCTTCGAAGGGGGCCTGGTAATCAGCCTGATCAGAGGAGGTTAATGAGGTGCTGCCATGCATATGCAGCACCTCATTAGCATAATGGCCACCACGGGAACTTCAAAGTTGCTAACTTTGAAGTGCTGACAAGCAGTGTAGCTGTGGACTCTTCAAGGTACGTGCCAAAGTACATTTTAGGAGTAAGGGAACTTCAAACTTAGGCGGGAACTTCAAAGCACCCATGGCTACACTGCCGGTCAGCACTTCGAAGTTAGCAACTTTGAAGTTCCCATAGTGGCCATTATGCTAATGAGGTGCTGCATATACATCGTAGCACCTCATTAGCCTCCTCCAATTGGGCTGATTACCATGCCCGCTTTGAAGGAGGGGGTTAGTGTAGACAAGCCCAAGATGTAGCTAGAGGTTGATTCCAGCAAGGCAGGGAGATAAGACAAAAAAACGCTGGGTGCCTGGCTGCAGCAAAATGGTGGATTTCATGGGGCGAAAAATGCTGAATTATCTGAGGATCTCCTTACATCCAGGAGTGCTAGAACTGGGGTAGCTCCTCTGGCTTGAAGTGGTTTCTGTAGAAATATCCTCTTCTGAGGTGATTTATATGTCCCTGTCCATGGGCTGTGGTGTCTGTGTGGTTGCCCTGCATCCTGACCAAACAGCCTTTAAGCTAAGCATTTAAATTCTATAATCTGCTTTGTCAGCAGTGGTGACTTATTTCCCTCACAAACCACATCAAAACTAGATAAATTGTAAAATGTATTTACTGTTAAAATGATGTTTAGATACACAAAATGGCCGCTGGAAAATGACAGTTGGAGAATGACAGTTACAATTAATATTCGGCGGGCTATGAATATGTATGAAGTTATGGTTTGAAATGTTTCAAACTGATTGGTCAATTTAGAATCCCAATACATATGTAGTAGTCAAATACCCCTTTGATACGTTGTGGCACTGAGGAGGACCTAGCAGGCAGAAGTTGTCAAACAGGTCCACCCAGGCTGCATATATTCAGGAGAGCAGCCCTGCTTGGGGCATTCCAGACCTGACCTCGGAGGAGAGCGGACAAAGAAGAAAGAAGACTACAGAGAAAGACTGAGCTAAGAGCTGGACTGAGCCTGTAGCCGAACATCGCTGGCAGAAGAGCCGAAGCTGACCTGTGTGTCAGTCATCGCTCGCTAGCTGCCGTGGGCCGACGAAGAACAGAAGAGTTCCAGCCAGAAGACCAGAAGAGCTCCAGTCTATAAAGAGCAAAAATCACTAGTAAGGCTCCGGTTCTTTTATCCGGAGGGTTTGCCCGGCAGACCGCGCCGCCTAAACAACGGTGCCCTGCACGGGGAACCCACAGCAGCGACCCTGCCCTTCCAGTCACTGACCTTAGCTCGGGCCGGTGTCTGAAATATCACGGTCGTTCCTGAAAAAATCCAGGAGGTTTTTGTACACCAAGCCGGTTTTTCCTCCTGGCTCTCCTTTTCCTCCTTCCTCCTTTACTATCTGACCTGACGTGGCTGCCATACAAGGGAGCCGTGAGGGTCATAACTTCCTAGCTCGAAGAGAACTACAGGCCTAGCGCCTGGATTACAGAGCAGGAATAAGGAGGTATTTGTGGTCTGGGTTTAAAGCCAATATAAGTAATTTGGTGAGCAGTTAATGTAAGGATAGCTTTATATAGTTTTGTAACAGAGAGTGGATTGGGACTTCCCCAAGTCCATGATCTGCGTCTTATATTTTGTACCCCTTGTCTCTTTGTAAAGGCACAGGAGGCCAATGCTATTGGTCTAGCCTAAAACTATTACATGCAAACAGAAGAGTAGTTAGGTAATCTGCTTTATAATTAAAATCCAGAGCTATAAGCTCCCCCCTATTTAGGAGGGTAGAGCGGTCAGGGATAACCCTATAAGGGGAAACCCTGGTATTCTTTGTAACCCTTTAAGGGTAACGAGGTTCTGCAATAAAGGGCTACCATAACAAGGTGGTCGAAATAGGCAGCACCCTTTTGAGGGGATAACCTTTAACTAGGAAAACCCCACCATTTAATTAAGGGGATAACCTCTCAGAAGGAAACCCCGCATATACTGGGCTCTCCCCTGCTTGGCCAGCAGGGCAACTCACTTAACTAGAGAATTGACCTAGCTTAGCGCAGGCAAATTCTTATTCTGAGTAAGATCTGCTCCCTGCGGTAGTCGGCCAAGGGTCGAGCGACCTGGTGAACCTCAGGAAGATCCAGGAATAAATAAAAATAATATTCAGCTCTGAAGTTATCCTTTCCATTTTACAGCACGCATCGAAGACTGCACGGTCCGTCCCGGAAGCACAGTAAGTAGCTAAGAGGTTAGACAGCAGTGCTGTTATAGCAGTTACCTGTTTAAGGCTATAAGCCAATTAGTACTCAAATCCTGTGCTTATTTCAGAAAAACAAGGGTCCACATATTTTGTGTCACCTAGCTTACCATAATCCACACTATTGCTTTGTTAAATAAACCCTTTCTCCCTGTTTGAACCTAACACCTTGTCCGTATTTCTTCCTTGGGTAAACACACCGTAGCAGCGCAGTTCACACACCCTGAAACCCCATTGTGATTAGACCCACCGTAGACGGCGAGCAGGGTCACGGGGTAAAATCCTGGGAGCATTGGTACGGACTCAGTTTTAGTCCAGTCCATTGCTCTGGTGTGACTGACTTAGCCTAATCAATATTTAAATTTATTCTTACGTCACTCACATCCTCGATAGTTTCCATAAACAAACAGGTTTACAGTTTTCTTCACAGGTTTTTAGGATCCATAGTACAACAATTGTTCAACACCACTACCTACACCATTAGGATTAAAATCTCTTTTTTTTTTTTTTTAAGTTAGAAAAGAAAAGTTGGCGGGGGGGAGCAACAGAGAATCCTTGACCTAAGCCACATGAGACTCATGAAGAAATTAATGGTTTGGGGTTTTTCAGTGCTTTCCCCCCCCCCCCCCCCCCAGAAGAAAATGGTGCTGAACACAAGCTTGATGAGTCCTCATAGGGGTTAGGAAGTTCAATTTTAATGGCCCAGTCCACACACTGCTGTGGGACATGAGGTGAAAATTTTTCTGGTATTCCAATGGAAAAAACATGCTGGAACTTGGTTCCAGTGTGTTCTGGTGGGGGAAAAAAAGCCCTGGGTTTTTTGGGGTCTTTGTTTTTGTTTCTTGGAACATTTAAATGAGATGCTGAAAATTCACCAGGTTTCTAAAAGAGTGCACTAATACATGCGGTACTTTGGAGAAACAGCTTGGCAGTTACAATAGGTCAAGCCCAGGAGCAGAATTAATAAATGCAATGGAACAACTGGCCAGAACAAAATAGGAGACAATAAGATTCACCAACTGAATTTTTCCATTTAAAAAATGTAACAACTGACCCAATATCAAACAAGTTTTTGTTTGAAGACACACTGATACTGTTACAAGCCTTTCAAGAAATGTGGCAAAACAAAAAAGCAGTCCTGTAGCACTTTAAAGACTAACAAAATAATTTATTGGGTGAATCTGAATTCCAGATGTGAAGATGTAAGTCTGCCGAATGAACTCTCATCACCTAGTAGATTACTTTGTTAGTCTTTAAAGTGCTATAGGACTGCTTTTTTGTTTTGTGAAGATAAAGGCTAAGTCAGCTACCTCTCTAAGAAATGTGACAGCAAATGAATAATTCATTATGTGGTTCCAATTGTATCCAGCTCGCTGAGCTGCAGAACCAGATCATTACTGTTATTTACAGGAAGTGTAATAGATGGAGGGAATTAGCATAAGAAACAAAAGAGGTTAGTCTACTATTGCCAGGATCAGGTATGGAAATACAAAAAAATTGCATTATTTGCTATATTAACACATGTAGCCAACTCCTGGGTTAGGAACAGTATCTTGTATTTGGAAATGCCCAGCACATTTTGTATATAGCGTGATTTTAGCCATGTCAGTCCCAGGATATTAGAGAAACAAGGTGGGTGTGGTAATAATCTTTTATTGGACCAACTTCTGTTGATATGAGAGAGAGAGAAAAAGAGAGAGAGAGAGATTTTGAGCCACAGGGGGCTCTCTCTCAGGTGTGGGAAATTGACTCAAGAATGTCACACCCAAAATCCAAAGGCAAATAGACAGAGTATGTGGTAACTGTATGACATAGTTCAAAAGTCTTTCCCAATCTGAAAAACTAGGAAAACCATAAATTCAGGCTTGGAATTTCTTTCTGTAAGTTACTTCATGTTAGAAATGTATTGATATTTCAACTGATTTTCTGGCAGTACTTAAAAAAAAAATAGAAAAAGAAAAAGAAGAAGAGGAGAAGGAGGGAGCAGCAAGAGCATGCTGTATGGTACTTCCATCTTTCCTGAATCCCACTTGCTCATCTGCTAGATGATCTTCCATCTGTGATCTCAGTCTCTCTGTCAGTATCATCATGAGCACCTTGCCTAGATGACTCATTAAGGCAATCATTCTGTAGTTCTTGTACTCCAGTGCGCTTCCTTTCTTGTGTATTGTGACTAGCATGAATCTTGTCCATTCCTTAGTTGCATTCCCTTCTTTCTATACTATATTGCAGTTGATGTATTTCTTGAATCATACTTTCCCCGCCATATTTGATAAACTCTCCCGTGATCTTATTTCCAGTGCTCTTGTTCTATTGTCATTTCACTGCTCTTTCTACTTCCTCCTTCAAATTATCAGTCTTGCTCTCAATGCTCAGCAGTGACACCTCTGTTAGCTCTTTGATTTGTCTCTCTGAGACACTTGGGTCCAACTGTGCTTTATACAGGTTGGTGCAATATCTCATCCATCACTGCATAATTGTCTCCTTATTCATGAGTACCTCATCTTTCTTGTCTTTGATCGCCATCTGCTTTGGCTGCCACTTCCTATTAATATTCCTGATCATCTTATACATCTCCTGGTCTTACACTCACCATAATACCTCTCTGTAGCTCCACACTGCTTCCTCTAACCATTTCATCTTATCCAATCTGGCCGCTTTTCTTACCTCGTTGCATTCACTCTATACTGCTCTTCTGCCCTCTTGGAAACATCCCTTCTGATCTTCAGTACTCTCTTCTCTTGGATCTACTTCAGTGTCTCCTTCTTATTGATCTTCTCTTCATCCAGAACCATCTGCTCAATTGTGTCTTCTATTGCCATGACTATCCCTTCAACTCTCTTTATCTAGGTCTTTCTCTGTGCCCACATTCCTGATCTTCTCTTCGAGCGCCGCTCTATATGCATTCCCTATTTCTTCCTCGCCTAGCCTATGTTTAGTATGGACCTAATTTTTCATGTATGGAAAAACTGAACCCTAATACCTGAAAGGGTTAGGCAATTTTTATTAGTTATTTAACATGAAAATACAGATCCTTACTTTATAGGAGGCTGAACAATTTTATACAAGATAAATGTGACTAATCAGATATTAAATTATTGACTTCAGTTGTGATTCATGAATATCTCAAAGAGAAATGAACCAAGCACCTGCCTAGGAAGTTGTCTCTCCAAATATTTGTCATATTACAGATTTTCAAGGTATACTGAATGCCCAAGATACTCTGTTGATTTTGACAAGCTGTGACTGAGTTATCACACACAAAGAATGCTACTATATAAGGGGTAAATTACAGGGACTTTCATTGCTGAACAGTTTAAATTTTTGTATGTGCTGTGGAAGTTACTTTTATTGGAAAAATACGAGAGAAACATCTCTGCAACTTTCCATAGTTGAGTTATTACTGCATGTTAATTTATTAAGTTAATCAGAAGAGTTAATCATTTCGAGTCAACTGGAGGTGCCAAAATCATCATAGAAAATCTGGTGGAGGAGGGGATGGCTGGTCTTCGCTGGGAAGAAACAGTATTAGCCCAATTGTGGATCTGCAGAAACTCACAACCCTTCCCCCCAAAAAGTGTGCCAGTATATAAAAGCATGCATGTACATACACAACAAAAAGCAACTTTAAGAGAAGAGCAAATCCCATGAATACCAGGATGGAACACTGACGAAGAAAGCATCACTTAGCAGCATCAAAGAGAAGGGACATGTATAGATTTGTCTGGTACCACTTATTTAGTGGCATCCAAATATAGCATGCTAAGCTTTCAGAGCCAGCAGCTTCATTAATACCTCAATAAACCTAACACATTCCCTTCAAATGGTTGGTTGCTCTATAAAAAAATATTTGTATCTGTACTGAAGTGAAAACCAAAAGTACAAGTCTACCATCTTGTTAAGAAGAATTTGCAACTCACTGCTTGGCATAAAGTAAAGAAACACCAGAGAAAAGAAGTGGCACAACAGTCTTTTAGCAATGAAGTTATAAGAATATATGGTTCCATATTTTCTTAATTGTCAAATATTCTTTGCTTCTGGCTAAGTAAGAAATGCCTTTCTGCAAGATGAATATTTCCATAGTTCACAACAGCACTGAACTATGATAAATTCCTACTAGAATGAATGGATTTGAAATGTGCACAGGCAGATTATGTCTGCAAAGCAGCTGGCAAACCAAGAGCTAATTTTAAAGATAAAATGACAAATTCACTGTTTTTTAAGCTATGTGACTCAAACATTCAACCCCTGTAAATATTTATTGTATGCTTAAAGCAACAACTTCCCACAAGAAAAATAATTTAGCAAGACATACAAATGATGCAGTTTAATAACCCTTTGTAATTCCCACCAGTTTAATTTCCCATACTTTAAGAGACCACCCTGGAGTTTTCACCATCGTTTTGCCTTATTACTTTACTTTCCATTAAGTATTCACTACTTAGACCAACAGCCCTAACCTTTTCAGACTTCTGTACCCCTTTCAGGGCTATGATTTGTCACTTACTTTAAGTACCACACCACTTAAAAACTACCTGCTTATAAAATCAGACACAAAAACACAAAAATGTCACAGCACTCTATTACTGAAAAAATGCTTCTAAGTTTGTCATTCCTTTAGTGGTGGAATAAATATATATAATGCATATTTACTTTCTACTGCCTATAGGAGACTCCATAAAAATTTCTGTTTAATGAGGTCTGTTCAACAGTCTAGTATTCATCAATCTTTCTTCAAAGGGCAACAGATGAACCACCATTCCCATTAATGATCATTATCTCTAGTCCATTTACAAGTAAAATAATGCTGCCAATGTTTTAATGAAAGCACTTGGGCATAAACACATGTGGTTTTATTTCACTATGTCTCTAGTTTTGATGCCTACCAGGTAATTATTTTTAAAGCAGATACTTCAAAGAAAAATGCATTTCATTACAAGTGTATTCTCCAGTCCTGCCATCAGCAACATTTTTTATATGCTACAATATGACAGCAAGACAAGTGCACTGCTTAGCAACCAAATCAAATTAAAGTGTTTGGCAGTTTTATGCAATTTAATGGAATATTTTCATTTCTTGTGTCTTATATGGCACGAAGGAATTTAAACCAAACAGGAACATCCTCAACCAACAGAACGTTAAGAAACAGGCCACAGCTCTACACTGCTACTTTACTGCATTGCAACTTTCTGGCTCAGGGCATGTAAAAATAACCCTCAAGTTCCATCTAAGCCCACAAGCGCAGCAAGTTACAGTACTGTAAAGCTCCAACATAAATGGGCTCCCAGTGCTTTTAGCTACTCGCCGCGTGGAAGTGGTTTACATAAGAGTACTGAAAGCGCAGTCTCCAAACACTCCTGCCATGGCCATGCTTTCTCTCTGCCTCCGAACTAGCTGTTCGGACCCTTTTATGGACAAGAGGAAAAAAAATATTGTCTGCTAACACAAAAATAGGAAAGGGAAAGTATAGGACACTAGGGTTACATCTACACTAGTCTGGGCTGGGAGAGAGAGAGACAAAGGAGGAGACAAGGCCCCACCTCTGGGGGCCCCTTGGGGCCTCCTCTCCCCAACATGAATTATACTGGCTGTCTCTGCCTGCTGTACTGACTCATCTACACTATAGTGATCTGTCGAGAAAGTTACTCTCAGAAGAGATCTTCTGGCAAAACTTCTGTCGACAGATCACACCCACACACAAGTGGATCAAAAGAGCCATCTGCTCTGTTGACAGAGAGTGGCCAGACTGCCTGGCCACTCTTGACAGACCCGCCAACTGGACGCTCAGCAAACAGGGCTGCCCAGTGAATTAGAAGACCTGTCTGTCGACAGAAGGCCCCCTGGAGCATCCACATGGCTTTTTTGTTGACAAACTGTCAACGGAAGTCTTATGCTTCATCACAGAGAGACAGAATGCAGTCGGCAGAAGTGCTGAGTTTTGTCAACAGACTGTCAACAAAATGCACTTTGTCTGTAGACATTCCACAAGTTTTGTCAACGAAACCAGGGTTTTGTTGACAAAACTCTCTAGTGCAGACATAGCCCAGGAGCTTTTTGGAAGGTGTGTCATTTTCATTATGTGTTTCCAAGAAACTTGAGGGTACTCAAACAATCATAAAAACAAGTACTTTAGGTTCCATTGTGAGATGTTAAATGACCCTACTTTGACTCTTGGTTGGGAGAGTGAAAGATAGACTCTGTATTGTGTAACATTTGATGCGGTAGCTGCTGAATAATTCCTCTTTGTCACAGAGCAAGCCATAGTCATAATAATTGAACTGGAAGATTTGAAACAGAACACAAAAGATGAATGGTTGGCTCAGAGCATTAATACGGTCTTTCCTCTCAAACATATTAGTTCAAATGAAGACCAAACTGGCAGTGATCACAAAACCCACCACAATTAGCGCTAATTGGTACATTAGTTGTAGCCACAGTAAAAGAGGCAAGAATAGAATAAGCATCAAGACTGAAGTACCCTTCCTTCTATTAGAAGACAGTCATTCCAGGTCAGGGACTCGGCACACTGATGGAACAATGTGGAAAAGCTTGCACTCCCCTGCCAAGTCCAGTACCTAGTCCACAGGTTCAATGCTCACCAAGGCACAATCAACATTAAAGCATCCTAGTATTTGTATTTGCCAGTGTTTTTGCAACATTTCCAATATTTATTGGAGAATAGGAAACACCACTACAAGTTACCATTGGAACCACAAATTTTCTTTCATGACGACAAATATTAATCTACAATGTCAGTCTACCATAACCCTTACCTTTCACCAACACTAACTTTACAAACACAACATATAGTTAAAATTATTTATTTGTTTTCACCTTTGTAGCAAACTGACATGAGTTGTGCATTAAGTGAAGATGGGGCACTGCAAAATAAAGCCAAGGAGTTATTAGCTCAAACAACTTGAATGTGGGATATTCAGTTCCAGATATGGTCTGGGGGCATTTGGTCTTCCCACTCCCTGTGCCAGCTGAGAAAGGGTACAAAGCTAGAATAATTCACATTACATCATCCTTTGAGTTTCTAATTACTGGAATGACACAACATCTTTGATAGACATTGCTTACTTTTCTAGTTTTTCAGCAAGTACAGTATCCACACTATTAGTTCTGGTGCTTGGTGTGAAATAGAATTAGGTTATATGGAGATAGGACAGGCAGTTCTGGTGCTTGGTGTGAAATAGAATTAGGTTATACGGAGATAGGACAGGCAGCTTTGGAGGGAAGAGTTGGTGAATCATTACAGTCCTTCCTTGGAGGTACTCAGAAACTCTAAACACTGCTTGAGGGAGACATTATGAAACACTACATCACACATTACTTTTATGTAGGATATGGGATTTGGGCTGAGACATGCTCACTGTTGAATCCCAGTGGGCAGAAAAGGAGACTTCTTGCATTGAAAAAAGGCTAGCAATCAAAAAAGCTATGTGTATAATACTACCATAGGTGACATATATCAAATATTGATCCAGTTCCTATGAACACATGACGTTCAAGGAAGTCAATTTCTCCATTAATCCAAAACTCAGTCACATTAAAACTACCCTAATACTTGATCTTCATTTTTGCTCCTTCTGCATTGGCAAAGTTGTTTTCCACTCAACAAGTCAGATACGCATCTAAACCTAATGTGATTTCTAAAAAATGTCCTGAAATACTTTTAAAAAATGCTAGTTCTGAAACATTGTTTAAAAAACAACACACCCACACACACACCCCATGCCAGGGCTTGTCTTGTTTTCATTTTGCTTAAGTTTAGTCTGCTTACTAAAAAGAACAACTGATAAGCAAGACAAAATAGTAGAGCTAAATTTCGTTATGTTCTCTCCAATTTGTCTCTCCTCCTCTTCCTCAGCCAAAACTAGTCACCGCCAGATGGCCATCTTTGGTACTCAGCACTAGCAGTCATGGTCTACTTTAATACAAAATCCTTTTATAATTTTTATAGCTGTCCAGCAAATTAAAAATTAGAGAAGGGCCTATGAAAACAAGAAGTGGCTTGTTCCATCCCACCTTCATGTTCAATTACTTGAGTTCCTGCTCATAATAATTTGCAAGAGGATGAGCAACCTGCCCTTGAGAAGAAGCTCCTAGCCACAGAAAGCAGAAGACTTACAGTAAACCCTTTTATATCCAGCATTCTATCATGCAAAACTGTCAAATCGGCATTTTAACCACAAGTAAATTTTAATTACGTTTTCCATAAGTACAGTATAGTGCAAGTAAATACAAATAAATACAGCAAACAGTGTAAGTTTACAGTGTACCATACTATTGTTGCTGGTAAATAAAGTACTCTGCATATATTTTTGTTTGTTTCTTAATATATAATCTTGAATTTCTTTAGTGTTATGCATTGCTACATATATCTCTATTATCCAGAATATTTGAATCCCTGGCAACCTCTGGGCCCTCAGGCTGCAGAATACGAACGAGTTTACTGTGTAAGGCACTGCCTTTCAGAGGATTAAAAGCCATGCCTGAAAATGAAATAAGAATATCAAAATATAAAGCACAAATAATTTGCGAAAAACAGTTTCAGGTCACAGGTAAATTATACAGAATATTAAACCGCTTTCCAATTAGAATCAGAATGTAGAAACTGAGGGCTTGTCTACTGTATTGCTTAAGTTGCTGTAACTTACATGACTCAGGGTTGTGAAAAAGCCACACTCCCCCAAGCAACACAAGTTACATCCACCCAAGAGCTGTCCATATCAGTGCTAAGTTAGTAGGTGGCGCTGTCCCATGGGTTTAGAATCTATGTCTCATTGAGGCTAAGTAATTATGCTGATTGGAGATCAGCCTCCTGTTGGCACAGCATGTCTTCACCAGACGTACTCGAGCAGCCCAGCTGCATCGGTGCAGGTGCACTGATGTAACACAATTGTACAGACTAGCCTTAAAAGAACAAAATGTCTCCAGTCTTAATACTGGGTTGTACACAGCTGTTCCCTATTGTATATCCAAGAGGATTTTACCTATTTTAGTCTCAAAACGGGTTAGACATTGAGGGCTCTAATGAACTACTCCCCTTGGGAAAGCCACAGATACTGGATATATTATAGTCAAAATGTGTTCCGTATATTTAGTCTGAATAACTTTCATAACATTTCGTTCCAGTAGTCTGAATTATTATCCTCTTATTATACACTAAATTATTTATCTATCTGTTTAGCAATTACAATCTTCAAATATTTGGAAATGGATATGTAACATCCCAACACTCAAATACTGGCCGAACTCCCCAGACTTTTACCACTTTTCATTTGTCTTCATAAACAGTTCCTCTAGTCCTCTGATCATTTTCAGTTCTTCCTCAATCTTCCTCCAATTTATCACTCACTCTTTTGGCACACATGCTCAAACCTCTCCATAAAACATGTGGGTAACAGGCGTATAGTTACCTTTCTGACCCATGACACAATGCTTGTGTGATGCAGATATAGTTGCACTGGCCTAGGGATGTAAAACCCCATTTTATTAAACAAACCAGCAGTCATGTCGCTCTTTAATAACTAACAAAATAATTAGTTAACCAGTTAAACATTAAGTTTAACCAGTTAACTGATTAAATGGAGTATTACTGTCCTGTCTCCCCTTCCCCCTGCTTCATCATGGATGGGGGCTGCTCTGGCCAGGCTGGAGAGCTCCTGCCCACAGTGTGCACAGGAGCACCACAGACCAGGACTGTTCTAGCGTGACTGGAGCACTCTTGCCCCTGGCTGTCCCAGGTCAGGCCTGTGGCAAATGAGGGCTGCTTCCACCGCATTTAGGCTTACCATTTAAGCTTACCGGTTAACTGGTTAAACATTAACATCCCTACACTGGCCTTTAACTTATCACCAAAAGCAAGTCTAACTTGAGATTAATAAAGACTTCAGGTGTAACAGACTTACTAAATTTCCCCCTCCCACCAAATATTGTTTTTTCAGATTATGTTTCCCTACCTGCCTTCATTTTTCAAACGTCAATTTCACTTATATTTTTCTCTGTTTTGATATTTACCTGTCTGAGTTACTTCCCTGTTAGCCAGTTTTCAAACCACCTAAGACAGGGCCCATTCCAAAGTAATACCAGTTATTTCAGAGTCAGAGAGATACACAATATAAAATGTTTTGCTAAAAATCTAAATACATTTATTCCATTGTTTTCTCTTCTCCCACAAACTTCACAATTCTACCCATAAGTCAATTTCTCTTTAGCAGTATCTATTTATAAACTTTTGTCTCTTATTTCTCATCTCTGCTTTTCTACTGATTCTTAATTATTTTTCTCTCTCACTATTTCTCCCATTATTTTACAAAGGAGATGGGATAGACAGAGGACAGCAATCCAGGATGATTTTCTTTCATGGAAGACCAGTATTAATTTGCTTTTTTCCCAGTACCTTATTAAAATTTTCCCATGACTTCTTAAATATAAAAGTCAGTAGTAAATTTGATTAATTTGTCAATTCATTAAATACACTACCCTAAATATAAACTGAGCCAGTTGAGTTGCAAATGTTCGTATTTCCAACTATTACATTCCTGCGGGGGGGTGGGGGGTGCATGTTCCAGTGTTTTTATGGAATCTTTCAGACTTCATAGTTGTCTGTATTCCCTCATTTTACTTGTTGGAGACAGACAGGACATTCATGTTCATTTTTCAAGAATCAAGTCATTTAATACTACTCTTAATTTATTAATTTCTAGCAATCCTTTCCTCTCAATTCTTATAGAAAACTGTCCTACATCCTTAGTCTCTTTCACTAGCATTCCATCGATCTATGTTTGCTGCTCTTAATTGTCCCACATAAATCTTCATTGAGAGCTCCAAAGTTTCTACTTTGTAAAGTAACAAGTTGTCTTAAATATAGTTCAGGAACATTTTGATGGTGTAACATATTGTTGAACTTGTAACTTGGTCAATATTAGGTAGTTCAGAAATATTGTAAAGGTAATATTCCGCGGTTTTGACCACTCCAAGAGTTGCTCCAGGTTCCTGATCTCCCTTGCCTAGTGTCCTTTTACGCTGCTCATTTCTCCCTGTTGCTCCCATTTGGTTGTCGCTACTTCATCAGCTTGAACAGATGTCAACCCTTCACCAAGTTTAAACCATTTAAATATTAAAGGTGAAATCCTGGGTACACTGAAGTCAATGGAAAAACCTGCATTAACTTCAGAGGGCCACAAGCGTTAGCTACAGCTAGCCGTTTGTTGATTATTTTTGCCCTATTCCCAGTCATGTTTTTCACACTTCCATAAGATGGCTGTAGCCCTCTGTACTTCAAAGCACCACTGTAGAGCCCTCATATTCACCTTCATATAATAATATATTTCATGCAAAGCATACCAAGTAATATATCATAGGAAAGGCCTTTATCAGTTGTCCTGTCAAAATATGTATAGCATTTGTGTGTACGAAGTTATGAGTTTTTGGTGTATGGGCATTACTAAAATATGTTGCAAATATAAGAATCTCTATTGTTTGGTCTAGATCAGGGTTCTCGAAATCATGGTCCATGCAAGCATTTTCACAATCCTGCCCAGGAGACTCACATGACCCAGGGTGCTTGAGTACTCCTTCATCCCCCAAACTCTGTCCCTTCCCAACGCTGCCCTGCCCTCTTTCTCCCCCACCCCACCCCTGTTGCACCCCTTCCCCCAAGCACCTTTGGAAATTATAAGAGGTGTCTGGCTTGGGGCAGCAGCTGGGGTTGGGCTTTCAATCCTACGTTTACACGATTCTATACTTTAATATGCCTTACTACAATGGTGTCTAGTGAAAATAAATAGCAGAAAGGAAGCACAAACATGTTTAAAACATGAATTTATACAGTAAAAACTTGAATTCTTGGTTCTGATGTATCATTTAGCTTCATAAGTGAGGAAGCTCTTAATCTGCATAATAATGCGGCAATTCAGGAGTAAAAGTTTCTCACATCTGATCTGAGACTGCATATATTTTATGTACATATTCTAGTGTTTTCATTTTTTAAACATTTTCCTGAAGAATATTCTCTCGAAAATACCATCTCTTAATTTTTCTGTATATGTGCTAATAGTGTGTATCATAATTCTCCAACAACATAATACATATGTCAAAATGTTCCCTACATGTACTTGACTGAACTATAACATTTTATGATTTTTATCAAAAACATTCATAAAATCTCTCATTTCATATAGCATTTTCATAAATAATGTTGCAGTTTCGGCTGTAAGGAAAAGATCTACGAGTTTCACACCTTCTCATGAAACAATTTTTCTGGTCTTCTGTAATAATCTCATCCACTCCCAAAATATCTGAAACCAGCTTGGATGTAACAGTTGAAAATTCACTGTTTGAACAATCTTGCATGGGATAATAGGCCTTTTAAGTTATCATCCTCTCTCTTCTGAATTTTATGATGGAATAAACTATTTCTTT
The DNA here is from genome assembly GCF_033958435.1 of Carettochelys insculpta. Taxonomy (NCBI): domain Eukaryota; kingdom Metazoa; phylum Chordata; order Testudines; family Carettochelyidae; genus Carettochelys; species Carettochelys insculpta. The sequence continues at coordinate 99,007,239 of NC_134139.1, forward strand.
AAACTGTGTCTGAAAAATAAGGCAGCGTTAAATACTGAATGATGACATTATAGTATGTCCTACTACAACATAACTGTTGTTATGCTACACATACTAGTTATGTCCTCAGGAGATTTTAATGTCCAACCATTACATAGCAGGGTCAGTGGAGGACCTTCAGAAAAAGAGTTGAATGTTCTTTATGTCTTTTTTGTGGAAGGGTACAAGAAAGAAAAAGAAATACCTCACACACAAAATATTAACCTAAGCTTAGACTTTTGTATCATTTTCCATTTCACTGACATTTTAAATGTAGTTCAAGAAAAGTCTGGGGATTCTCTGCTTTTAAAAAATTACAGCCCGAAGACTTAAGTTTTACATTATTACTTTACCCAATTACTAAATTAGAAGAAAAACAATGCTGATTGCAATTTGAGGATAATGCCTGTATTTTTTTCATTTATGATGCTCTTTATTAGAGAAGCTCACTGTTTGTCTGAGCATTCATATTATTGATGCTAATTTCTGCTGATTCTCTCACTAACCTCAGGTGGGGCTTCTTTTGCACAGAATGTGCATTTGCTATGTTATGCAAACAAACAAAACAAACAGTGAGGCATCAATTTGTTCATTCAACGTAACATTCAGAACCCCAGCTAAGGGTTATGTAACTTCCCATGCAGAACTTAACTGCTAACTCTTTATATTTCCACAAACACAAAATTAAGTACATACTACATTTTTTTCCAACAATTTGAGGTTGAGGTGACAATTTGAGTGTAGGTAATTATTTCCTAAACAGCTGTTTTTAATTTTTTATTTAATTCTCAAGAAGTGGAAAACAGAATGAAAATGTTTCATCACCAGCCTGACATATCACTGCCTTATACTGACACCTGCTGGAAGTGTCTGAGGTTTTTGTATTTTTTCCCCTGCTTCCCCTTATCAGTGGCCAGTTTAGCAGAGCAGGACAATTCAAACTCCAGCTTCTTTTAACTTCAGGCAACCTTTAAGAGCAGTAAAGTCTAGTTTTTAAAGAGAAATACACCAATTTTCCCAAAGCCTATTAGTCAGTCAGAAAATATGTTTTTTAGTAATAGCGTCCTTAAATTTTTTAGTACAGCAGGTAGATTTAAACTCAGCAAGCTACGTACACCTGGCTAGATTCTAGACTTCCATTCCACTTAGCAAACAATTTCAGCTGATATTACCTCTCATCCACAGGGTTGACTACTACCAGGTTGACAGATATGCTATTAAAGGTAGTTTATACACAAAGTTAAAAATGAGTAAAAAAGATGATTTTATGTATTCAGATTTACTAGTAATTTTTCAAAAGAAAGTGAGACTGTCTTCTTCTCCATTAATAAAAAATTATTTTATATGAGAAATGACAAATGTCATTACCAAAGCAAATTATTCATTGTTAACATAACAAAATGTACTGATGCAAACATGCTTAAATAACTATTATTTACACAATAAACTAACTAGTCTCAATTATTCATTTGTGAATTGAACCACTACTTACCTTCATTACCTAATCAGGGAACAATTTCAAAATGTATGTACAAATGGATTATAATCATCCTGACATTCCAAAACTCTACCAGTACAAATTCTACTACACAGCTAGCACTTTATGGCCCAGTTTGGAAGTCATGAAAAGGGTAATGAAAAAATATAAAGCATTTGAAAAATGCCTTTGTAGTTTATGTCACTTCCCAATTTTTCAAAAGATAATGCATTTCACATTGCTGTAAAGTTTTGTAATCATGAGTTCACTGTATGCCATTTTCCAACATAATACAATTAACAATGAGAAATTTTCAGTCTACCTTTGGAAAGGTACCTTACATATCTCATATGCAATGTGTTTGTATTTTCAGTATAAACAAAAGGAATTTAAAATATGCTAATCAACACTTGGTTCAAAGATAGCCAAATGGATTTCAAGGGAATGCCAAAATATCGTTTTTGTTTATGACCATGCACCTCTCCCAATTTCTGTACTCTCTGAAGTTATGGAAGAGAATCCACCTGTTAAGTTCCAATAATCCACAATAGCATGAACGTTACACACACACACAGAGATGATGTTAAACTGCCAAAGAATGGCTGCAAAAATTCAGCACACTCTTGCATTCAAAAGTGTTACAACTAGAAAATGACTGTTCTTTAACACACACACACCCCACTTTGGCATTTCCACAGCAACAAAGTTGTCCATCTGTATTTGTGCAATGTAGGGTCCTGCTACAATCTGAACATTCCATCTCAAGGAATGAGATAACAGCTCTGCTAATACAAAAAGTTGAAAATCATGTTGACAGATTTGACATCTAACTTTTTCTTTTAATTTTGTAAAACACCAAAAAATACCGTAAAAGTGCGAGCACTATTTACTAGCCTGCTGAAATCACATGCTTACATAAAGTTTATTTCAACCCCAACCCCAAAAAACTAAGGAGAGCTTCAGGCTCCTGTATAATGGTCAAACAGGAGTTCAAGAACTATAACACATTTATCAGAACCTAACTGGCCTCCAAAAATAGACTTTTAGGGAAGATAATTGAATGTTAACACAGTTGCTCCCCAGAAATCTTTAAAATGTTAACATTTGGTCTAAAAACCTCAGTAAATTAATGTTTCACATTTTTGAATGACATTTTAATAGATATTTTACGCGCGCACACACACACACACACACACACAAAATAATAGACTTTCAATTCAAAATTTACTGTCTAGCATAGGATGCTTTTTTGCTGTCCATCTCATTTGTTGGCTTTTTGAGATAAAAAAGTAAGATCTGTAGACCATCAAAGGTCCCCCACCACCCCGCCCCCACCACCTTTTTAACTCACCTTACAAAGCTTTTGGTAACGTGGAGAAGAAACTGCCATTCTTTGTAAGCGATGCAACAACACCACAACTTTCTGGAGAGATGTTCTCACCACAGCCATCATTTTAAGTTTGCCACACTTCTGAAGACTCCTCAGAATTTGCATTATATATGAAGAGCAACTATCATTTCCTCCTGGTCACTGGACAACGATTTGCCAGCTCTCTGAGCATGCTCGCTTCCAGGATTGCTTTTGAGAGCTACAAAGCTTTATATGTCTCAGAGGCAAAGGAGCTTGATACAGCATAAGTTTCTCCCAATTAAAAACAAAAAAACAGAAAATAAAACCCTTCTCAAATCTTCCTAGCCAGTATTTGCTCAGCTCCGCATGCACAGAGAACAAATGAAGTTGTTGAGCAGCCGAGTGTCTGCTATTATACTGGAATGCAGTAAATAGCAGAGAAGCTTATTAACTGAAACATTAAAGCTGCAGAAACAAAACAGAATTCCCTCAGGAGGACGGCTCCAACATATCCCAATAGTTCTTCCCTTGTAGCTGTTTTATACTGAGAAACAGGGAGAGAGAGAGAAACAGCATTCACTCCCGCACTCTGGAGAAGGATGTTCTTGCTCTCAGACTAAATGCAGCTCTGGCAGAGCTGTAGAGTGAGTGAATAGCAGACCGTGTTATCAATCTTGAGAGACAAGCAGAGGGATACCTGCCCCAATTATATCAGCCATATGTTGAGGGCTAATAAATCACATACAGACATGTCTCAGAGCTAGATTATTTAAAAACACAAGAAAAAAAACTGCCAGGGACAAATCTCCTTCCTGAGAAAACTCTCTTAAAGCTAATTCATCCAAGGGGCTCCCAATGAATAATTTCCACACCAGTAAGTATGAATGTTTTCAAGATGTCATTTCCAATTAGAGCCTTTTCCTAAATGTCTCATTAAGAAATGGACGCAAGAGTGAGACTGTTTTTAGCAAACTGAACATTTCATGTCACAATCACCATCCATAGACAGGGTCTCCACTGCCTTGAATCCTGAGAGGCTACATTTTGATGTTTATTTACACAAGTTAACAACAGAAATACAATGCTATTGAGCAGGAATGTTTTTATATCTATAACTTACTCCAGGTGTAATCCAGCCTATACCTGTAGCCATATTACAGCATCAGCACCACATCTTATTGCTTAGAAAGGCAAGTCAATACAGACATTGTCATTTCTATTAGACACACTGCCAGAACAAACATCCAAAAACATCAACACAGCAGAAAGCAAAACAGCCAAAGTAAATGCTGAATGACATCACTGCCTCAAAACAGAGACAAATCCAACTTTGATTATAGAAGGTAAGGCAGTCAATGCAGCCTGGTAAAAGTCAGTGTTCTACAAACCCATCTAAGAAGGAGGCACAACAAAGACGACTACCCAAAGACCAAAAACCTTTCCAATTATTTTTACAGTGATGTTCATGGCTTCCACTATTACTGCACCTTAAAAGTTCTCCAAATCAAGGGAGGGAGGGGGAAAAAAAATGTCCAGATAACAACATGTCTGAAAGAAACGGAAATGAATGGATACAACTAAAATAAATATCAAAACAGTACAGAAAAAGATTAAATTAACATAGGAAATAAAATATGGGGTCTCAACCTAAGGATTTAGGCCCCTACCAGAGTTATCAATAGGTCCAGTAGCTTGTGGCCACCTCTCTTTCTTTATGACTATATAGGACAGCAGGGAAAAATCCAGAAACTATGGGAATAAAAAACACAATAGGTTCCAGATGGGGTCAGACTATGGTTCACCTTGCCCAGTGTCCTAATTCAAACAGTGACTCATGCCCGAGCTTCAGGGTATGTACAAAGAACAGGGATACAGTGTTGATGCATTACTGTCTTTTACATACTGACTTATGGCAGTCAGATGTTTAGGTTCACCCTGAGCAGAGGGTGAATCCCTAACCATTCTGACTAATACAGCTAGAACCTTGCAAATCTGCAAATATCAGTGGATGCAGATCTAAATACCCATGGGTTGTTTTTACAGACAGGAATGCAGATGCAGATATGAATTCTGTAATTTGCAAATCTGTGGATATCCACTTTATATTTCCTGGTATCCACATTCACAGATAAGGCTATCCACAAATCAGTTTTGCAGCTGGGGACCCCAATATTATATCCGCAGCGAGTTCTGCTAAGAGCTATTGATGGACCTAAATCTTTTTTTTATAAAACCTAATTATATTTTTGGCCACCTCAGCATCCCCTAACAATGAGTTCCGCAGGTTAGTTTTGCACTGTGTAAAAAAGTATTTCCTATTTGCGCTCCACCTGCTACATATTAATTTAATCAAGAGACACTGGCTGTGTGAGGTATGAAATGGTAACACTTCTTTATTCATTTTTATATCATTTATGATTTTACAGACCTCTTTCAGAGCCCTCCTTAGTTGTATATTTTCTAAGATGAACAGTGCCAAATATTTTAATCTCTCCTCATATGAAAGGTGTTTCATATAATTGATTATATTTTTTGCCCTTCTGTGAGCCTTTACAAGTTCCACCCTATCTTTTTCAAGATGGGGCAACCAGAATTGCAAGCAATATTCAAGTTGTGGGTGTCCAATGAGTCTGCTATAGCACTATTAGGATATTTTCCATTTTATCATTCAAAAACAACAAGAAGTCCTGTGGCACCTTATAGACTAACTGATATTTTGGAGCATAAGCGTTCACAGGCAAAGACCCACTTTGTCAGATCTCTTTCTTAATAGCTCCTAACATATTGTTAGTCTTTTTGCCTACTGCTGTGCAATGAGTGGAAGTTTTCAGAGAACTATCCATGCTCCTTGCAAGATCTCTTTATGGGGGGCTAACAGCTAATTTAGAGCCATCACTTTATAATTATAATTGGGACTATTTTTCCAATGTGCATGAGTGCACACTTAACGGCCATTCTGTTCAGTCACCCAGGTTTTCAAGATCCCTCTATTTCCTCAGTCTGCTCTGGACTTAACCTTCTGGAACAATTTTATATCATCTGCAAACATTGCACCTCCTTTTGCAGATCATTAACGAACATGTTGAGCAGCACAAAAGGTTTCGGTACAAACTCATGGGGGACCCCATAGTTCACTTCTCTCCTTTGTAAAACTTACCATTTATTACGACCCATTGTTTTCTGTCTTTCAACTGGTTATTGATCCACAACAGGACCCTTCCGCCTTTATCTCATGGCTACTTATTTTTCTTAACAGACTTTAATAAAGCAGTAAGTCAAAAGCTTTCTGAAAATCCAAGTACAACTATATTGACTGGATCACCCTTATCCACAGGCTTATTATTTCCCAATGAATCACAGTTGTCTAGGTGTTTGCTAATTCCATTACTTACTACAGTTCCTGTCAATATTCCTAATAACGAAGTTACGTTCACTGGACAGAACCTCCTCCTTTTCAGCAGCACTTTTTCAAAACTGGAATTGCATTACCTACCCTCCAGCATCAGGCAGAGAAGCTGATTTCAGGAATAGGATACCTGCCACAGTTGTTAGTTCTACAGTATGACTTATTTCAAAACTCAGGGGTGGATACCAACTGTTCCTGATAACTTCTTAGTGTTGAGTTTATCCACTTGCTCTAAAACCTCTTCTAGTGACATCAATTTGGAACAGCATTTCAGACTGGTTGCCCAGAGAGAATTTCTCTGATGTGGGGATCTCTGCCACATCCTCTGCAGTAAAGACCAATGCACAGTATGAATTAAGCTTTCCTGCACATGTTCCTTTGTCATCTATTGGCCCCACTGTCTGTCTGGCAAGTTTTCTGCTTCTGATGTACTTATACATACTAATTGTTAACTTTTGCATCTTTAACAAGTTGCTTCTCAAATTCTTTCTTGGCCTGCCTAATAACATTTTTACATTTTACTTGCCAGAGCCTGTGCTTCTTCCTATTTTCTGCCTTAGGATTTGTCTGTCAAATTTTTAATAGGATGCCTTTTTGGCTCTAGTGCCATCAATTAATCAGCTGCTTAGCCATCGTGGTACTCTTTTGGTCCTATTACTATCTTTCTTTTTATTTGGAAGATAACATTTATATCCCAAATGAAAAGATTCACACTTGTCTTCGAAACGTGGGGTCACACGACAGAAGAGGTTTGAGCTTATCAATCAGGATATGAGAGCGAGTACACAGCGCAGGACGAAGATGAGAATGGGAGCTGGACCTAGGGTTGTCGCATGCTCATTTTAAAACTGCAGAGTTGAATGTATTCTACAGAGCTAGAATGCGGTTTACTTGTTTGCCTAGAAGATACACCCTTGTTTTCAATATGGAGGCTGTATGGATAGCAAATGTTAGAATATCTGATTTGGGGCTTAGTTTGAAGAAAAATGAACACAGCTATGTATCTTCTATTCATCTGCATATTATCCACACGAACATCTTCATATATCTACGTATCACTCAGCATGGGACGTAATCATTAACAATAAGGCTCTGATGAATTCACAGCACCTTAGGTACTGCATAGCTTTGAAGCCAACACTTTATGCATTGCTCAGTTTTAAACATTCAGTTGCTGACATACTCCCATTCGGACAGATATGATCAGCCTGTAGAAGATTTTACAGACTCCACCTTGATTCTCTAAGCAGCAATTCAGTTCTTCCCATTCTGAATTCTCTCTTTTCTGAGAAATACAACAGCACATAGGGATATGGGCCAACTAAGCACTTATTGTCCTTAAACGACGGCCTAGTCTACACTAGGGATCAAAGTTGATCCCAGATACACAATTCTAGCCATGCTATTAGGAACAACTTTGTTCCCTGGTGTAGAGACGGGCACTTTGGGCTTGCGCCAATGTCCCTCACTCCACAGAGCAACATGGAGTACCAGGGTCAATGGCCAAGTCCAGAGAGATCAAACTGATCTCTGGAAGATCAATCACGGCATATCAAATGCCCTGTAATTACAGGCATATCCAGTCTTTACTTGGTTTTGTGGGGTTTTTTTATTTCTTTCGTCTCTGTTCGTGCTCTTTCCCCACATCACCATTTTACGTATTTTTTCCTCTCTCTCTCTCTCTCTCATTATTTTTTCTCCTCTTCCTGTCTGCTCCTAGTTTTCCCATTCCAGGCTCTCTCTCATTCACCTCCCCCTCTTCCAGGTTTTCCTATGTGCACATCTCCCTTGTTATACCTGTGCTAACGCCAGCCTGCTATTTTACACCCTGAATTCAAGATGAGATAATCCCGTCCGCATGGAGTCTGGCTAGATCCAGCCTTCTTCATTTAAAATAATAAGCAGATTATTTTCCTCAACACCAACCTTGCCTATCACAGATCGTGCATTGTATTGTGGGCTCCCAAGACGATAGGTTCTTCCTCCTTGAACAATTTTTCATATAGATCTCCCAGCTGCCCTTTTCACTTCCCACCTCATTCTTCTCACCTCCTCATTTGATTTGCACAATTAAATCAACTCTTCCCTTTACCAAAATAGCAACACCTCAACCTTGTCTTTATTAAACACAGTGAATGGAAATCTTATGGAAGAGCAATTTCCTTCTCACCAATCACCACCTAATTTCCAGGGCACAGCTCACCTACTTTTCCATCCAAACTTTTTATAATCTCCCGGCCATCAATATCCATGATTTCCACGCCATTCTCCATTCCCTTGTCTCTCTTCCATCACCCCCTCTGCCTCCATTCACTCCTTCTCCCAAAACAATACGATGACAAGTTTCTAATCTCACCATTTTGACTACTGCCCCCTCATACACCACAAAGTCTGTTCCTTCAACCCTCAAACCCCTGACTTACATTCCGTGTCTGATGCCACCAATTCCTTGCCCATGTCACAGAATACTTCTGGATTTCCCAAGGCCAAAGAGATTTCCTCCACTGCAAGTCTGCCCTTTCTCTTTCAATTATGCCATCTTCTTTGTTACTCAGTACCCCAGCCCCCATTCATCCAATACACACAAGGAATTAGACTGCCAATAACAACAAGGGTGAGTTTTTAAATTTTTAAATTTCCTAGTTATTTGGAACCATCATAATTCAACAGCTAACCCATGCAAGTATGGAACCTAATCCTGCCACTCTAGTCCTTCTATTATATGCTATGTCCTCACTTGTTTCTGGCTCTAAATTAGATAGTAAGTCACCATGTTTTCCAATATCAAAACAAAAAGCAGTCAAGTAGCACTTTAAAGACTAGCAAAATAGTTTATTAGGTGAGCTTTCGTGGGACAGACCCACTTCTTCAGACCATAGCCAGACCAGAACAGACTCAATATTTAAGACACAGAGAACCAAAAACAGTAAGCAAGGAGGACAAATCAGAAAAAGATAATCAAGGTGAGCAAATCAGAGAGTGGAGGGGTGGGGGGGAAGATCAAGAATTAGATTGAGCCAAGTATGCAGACGAGCCCCTATAGTGACTGAGAAAGTTCCCATCACGATTTAAACCATGTGTTAATGTGCTGAATTTGAATATTAATGTCAGCTCGTCCACTTCTTTTTCTAAAATGGAGCGATAATGTCTATTCAGTAACACACGTACCTTGAGGTCATTGACAGAATGCCCCATTCCATTAAAATGTTGACTAACTGGTTTGTGGATCTGGAGTGTTTTGATGTTAGTCAACATTTTAATGGAATGGGGCATTCTGTCAATGACCTCAAGGTATGTGTGCTACTGAAAAGGAATTATCGCACCGTTCTGGAAAGAGAAGCAGCCGAGCTGGCTTTTATATTCAAATTCGGCACATTAACACATGGTTTAAATCGTGATGGGAACTTTCTGAGTCACTATAGGGGCTCGTCTGCATACTTGGCTCAATCTAATTCTTGATCTTCCCCCCCACCCCTCCACTCTCTGATTTGCTCACCTTGATTATCTTTTTCTGATTTGTCCTCCTTGCTTACTGTTTTTGGTTCTCTGTGTCTTAAATATTGAGTCTGTTCTGGTCTGGCTATGGTCTGAAGAAGTGGGTCTGTCCCACGAAAGCTCACCTAATAAACTATTTTGCTAGTCTTTAAAGTGCTACTTGACTGCTTTTTGTTTTGATAGTGTATAGACTAGCACGGATTACTCTCTGTTTTCCAATATGTTTGTATAGCACCAGCATAACAGGATGTGATTAGTGCAGACTCGCTACTAATACTACACAAATGATCACTGCAATATCTAGGCACAGCAAGGTGGAAGTAAGGTAAACTGCCACCCTACTTATGAATTTCCTCCATTTTACCCTTTACCTTTCCCCAAAGTTTGGGGCAGCGGGAGGGTATTGTTTCTCATTAACTTTTAACCCCACTCCCCCTCAAAAAAAATCTTAATGGAAGGAAAACAAAAGACTTCCACAAACCCTAGATCACTGATGCTGCAATGTAACGTCAGCTGCAAACTAATCAAGTTAGCCGTGTCACAATGTAATGGAAAATATCTGCAAAAAGATAGAGTACTATAACTGAGGGTCCTGTTTTAATGGAAAAGATGTACAAAAATAATGTTCTTCCACTAAGAACCATAAAATAAAAGCCAGGTTTTGCCTACAAGTGGCTAGTATAAAATGATGTATCACAATGTAAACCCTTTCTAAAGTGCTAGTCAATCAGTATACAGGTCTCCTATAGTTCTTCCATAAGGACAGTATGAGTGCCGCACATGTTTTTGTAATCAATGTGATTTAGAAAACAGTCTCCCCTGTACATTGAAATGCATGAAATGGTGAGATAAACAAAGCTTTGATTTATTGGATATACCACAACACCAAAGGGGAAAAAAATAAATATTTTTAATGTGAACAGATATCATGGGTGTGGAGTAATTTTATTTCTCTATCTTTTGGTATTACAAGAAAGTAACTCCACCATGCTGAAATCAACACAAATGTCTGAAATCATAGGAATACACGGGGAATTTTTACATCAACACCACATTATGGAAATTTGTACCTTTAGAAGACTAATGTTCATCAGTAAGTTAAAATGACCTTGAAAGCTGAAGGGAGGGAATTTATTTAAAAAGTCAGAACTGTGAGTCACCTTACTCTGTGCTATAGCTAAACCTTTGGAATTTGAAAGGGAATTTAAACTTACATGTTGACTCCTGGGTAGGTTAGAAGATTACGCCCCCTTTGCTATGCAGCACCGAACAGAGCACAGTCATGGGAATGGAAGAAAACAACAGCAGAGGGTGCTGAAGCAAGGGAGGAGGATAGATCACTGTGCCTTACCTGTCTTAGCCCCAAGCAGCTACCTCTAGCTTCCCTGTGGCCACAAAACAGTCCTTTGAGGATGGTTTGTAGTCACAGGCAGCCGGAAGAGCTAGTATACAGTCTCACCATTAGCACACAAATGTTGTATCAGTGCTGCTCTGCAAAAGGTGATCTCTGCCCTTTTTAAAATGAAAAAACTTTGTACAACTAAAGAGAGTCAATCACATGATATGGAGACTGAAATAACGGTTTCCTTCTCCACTGCCTTACCCCTGATGTATTCATTTACATACCTGTGCAGAGGGGAATAAAACACTAACATTCCGATTTAGCCTTTGCACAGGTGTAAATGATTCTACAAGACAAAGGAGGATCAAGCTGTCCACACACTGCCTCAGATCACTAACTGTCCCATTTCAGATCTCTTACGCCTCCTGTTGGTATACACTGTTACAGCAGTTCCAATTTGTGCTTGAATCATCTCCCATTTTTGCAATAGTTTACTGATGGGGGAACTTTAAAATGGAAGAAAATGATAACTCATGGAGTATCATTACAGACTAGTAAACTACCATGGCACAATAATTATGTGAAAAATCACCTATATGGAGAGGAGTATTCATTAAAGCTTTGGCCATATTGTGTCTACCATTACAGTAAACTGTTCTTTCCTTAGACTATTGTTATTATCATAGATTTTAGATTCGTTTAATTAAATTCAATGTAGAGATGCTTGGATCAATTGCACAACAAATTCTAACAAGCTCTTCATCATTAAAAACTACTCTAGCACCATCAAATGAGACCATGAAAGTTATTATTTAATATAATTTAACCTATTGTGCCTTCTTTGCCCGCAGAAACAAAATACATTACATTAGATAATGAAGTAAACTAACTGAATGAGACATGTTAATTAAAAAAAATTAGGAAGAAAGGGGAATGGATTTCACATTATGTCACTGGGTCAACCAAAGTACCCATATTCAGAAACCATTTTAACCATTTGCCTCCTAGCATAAATGCAAAACAAGCATTTTAATGTAGTTGAATCGAACCTCTTCAGCCTGAGGCCCAAACAAACCACTGCAAAGTAGTCACATGTCTCCAATCAACCCTTCTGTACATATCCTCTGCCTGCTCTCCTCCATTTGTGCACCTAAGGCAAAGTCCATTTCTCCCTAACCATACATCCCAGAAAAGAGGGAGTACCTTTGGAGGAGTCCTTTTGGCCTTTCTTGAGTGGTTGGAAAAGCCTTTCTTTGCTAGATATTTCCCTCGGTCCAGGTAGAGACATTAAAATTCCTATTCTGTTATTGCTGTCTTTCCCAGTTGGGCAGGGAAGAAGGCAATGGAGAAGGCAGAGCCACTTTCTCATCTCACTCCCATGTAACACAGTTGGTGACAAGCAGGAACTGCTGAGCAACAATGAAAGGACAGCAACTGCTCAAAGCAGTACCAGCTAATAACAACTATGCTGCTAGGACAGCAGGGGAGGTGCCAGGGAGGAGTGGGAGTGTGGAATGAAGTTGAGGAGCCCATCTCCGATACCTGTGCTCCCTAATGCAGGACAGAGATGAGCACTTATGTTACATAATAACAGGGTGTAGCTCAGGGAGGACATCTTCCACTAATAACATATATTTTTGTCTTAATACAGCTACCCAGAAAGGTCACAGTTTAGAGCCTGATGGATACAGGTGGCTCAGGATTATTACATTCATAATGTCAATAATGCCCTCCATTCCCAGTGCCATTTTGAAATACTGTTTTATTGAATATAATGCAGGATTTCCACTTCATTAGGCACCTTTTTCCTGGTCAGGTTCACAGTAGTAGAGAAGCAGAAATCAATAATATTCTCTAAAGCTCTTACCTGCACCTGTTTTTTCAGTTCCCCAATACAGGCACTGTCCTCCAGAGCGTTCTCCCGTTGGGATGCATCTGCAAGGACATTAAGTGTAGTTTCTGCCTCTTGCATCCACTTGAGGAAGCCCTCTAGATCCTTGAGTGAGGTTTGCACTATCTTCAGTTCAACCTCCAAGGCATTCTGCCTATCACCAGCTCTGAAAGCACAAATGAGACAGATTCCAATTTTTTTCTCTTTGACATCATGTATGTGAATCATAAATATACTGTACAGTGATCTGAAGATTCACTCATATAAAGAACGAAGAAAACCATGCAGTCTGTTCGTACTTGTTTTCTTGTATGTTATGGCATCGTTTCCTGGGACACTGCATGCGTACCTACCATTCTGTACTGGGTACATGTATTACACCCAAACCCCATAGGAATGCAAAGACGATACAAATTGGTCAATAAAACCTGGCATTTCTATGAGTTACAACCATGGGTTTGTGACACTGCAAGGGTGAGATGCTATTATTTCCACACTTTGAACATTTTCCTCACTGCTGTTATCAGCGGACACCCTCTGAAGGGCAAGCAGTAGCTCATTGGTTTGAATGGAAACCATTTCCTTTAAAAGGTATTTACTTTACACATAACAGCACTGTGGAAAACTGAATAGATGTACTTCATTTGCGCTTCTTCAGGGGAGCTAAAAGATACAGGATTTCCACACACACAAGAGGTATCTGCCTTTATGTGACAGTGTTTACTTAATACTGGCTGACAACATCTCCCATTAGGGTGAAAGCTAGCTGTATTGACATCTCTTGCCTTGGATAATTTTCTTCATTCAGACCACTTAAATGTTGCAAAACCTCTGACGACCTTAATTTCTCCAAACTGATGGCCTTATGCCCAGCATGACTGTCTCACACAGAAAGCTAAAAAAAGTTTGAAGTTTGCTACACCAATGACCTTTTAACAGCAACGAAGGGTCCTGTGGCACCTTATAGACTAACAGAAAAGTTTTGAGCATGAGCTTTCGTGAGCAAAGACTCACTTCATCAGATGCATTATCATCAGAAAGCTCATGCTCCAAACTTTTCTGTTAGTCTATAAGGTGCCACAGGACCCTTCATTGCTGTTACAGATCCAGGCTAACACGGCTACCCCTCTGAAACAATGACCTTTTGGGACTCTAGGAAAGTGTTATCCTTAACATCTATGGGTTTTCTCCTTGGGGTCAAGAAAACATACCAAAAAAATGTGCCATATTTCAACACTATAAACCCAAAGGGACACTGGTTACAAGATTCAAGCTGAAAGGCCAGGTAAACAAACTGTCTGATAAACTTTTGGTGGCATTTAATAGAAAGGCCAATGGTCAAATAAGGGATTTTTCTACATGGAGCAGCTCGTAAGTATTAAGTCAAATTTAAATATGACTCAAAAACAACTGTAATTCCATAAAATAGAGTTGAAGTCTTGCTGACCTGCAGTGGGAAGATCAAAATGTGGGGGATCGGGCTCAGGCCCATCTCTAATAGACAACAAGATTTTGCCAGTCTGAATAATACCTTTCTACCAAAGAGTGAGCTCAGGTGGTAGTACATAGGGAATACGGCTAGCAGAATCTAGCCCACAATAAAAATACAGACAGGAGAATTCCAGCGTGTAGTTTCCAACCGTATAGCCCCACAAACGCCTACATGCTTAATACAGGTTGAAACTCTCTAATCTGGAACTCTTTCATTCGGCAACATCCATAATCAAGCATGAGTTTAGTTAGCCAGATGCCCACTTATGGGTATGTCCAAGTTTCTCATAGTGCTATAAAGTTTGTCTCCAGCTACCATCCTGGGTGTCAGTGTTCTGTGCTGTTATTAAGTAATTTACCCTCAAGTGTCTTTTAAGAACCCATGACAGAGTGGAAGTGTTAGTAATGCAGCTAGACAACACTGCCCCGTGGGCTAGCAAATTCTCTCATCCGGCACCAGTCAAGTCCCAGGGATGCCAGATTAGAGAGGTTCACCCTGTACTGATGAGCTCTGGCAACACCATAAGAAATCACAAGGAATAGTTTCAAAAGGCTTTAGAGGTTACTATAACTTTTTAAATAGTCTCACTCACATTGGTTCAACAAAGGATCAGAATAAAAGAATGCGATACAACTTTAAAATGTATCAATGCAAAACTGTGACAAGTTAACATTTTTAAAAAATTTCCAGTAACCTTTACCAATTATACATTGCACAGTATGAAACTGAATTTAATGTATTGTTCACAAATATGGACAAAATAAACATGTTTTCCATGAAACACTCATAGGCTTTTCTACCCGAAGCCACTAGTCTCTTCCCTCTATGTTACAATTAAACTGCTACTGACACCTAATGAGAGAGTGTTAAAGGGTTTATGAAAATGCTGTCATTTAGAAGAGAAAATCCAAATCCTCATCCTTTGTCTTGTTTGTATGGATAGGAGCTTCCCTGGTATTTTGGCCACATTTCTAGCCTTATACATTTGCATCCAACTGCCTGAAATTTGAATTTTCTTTTCAACTTTCTACCAAACTGTGCTGTGCAGTGCTTATTCAACAGTATTAAACAATTGCTCCATTTGAAGCTAGACATGGTTAAGTTTCAGTAGTGGCTGAAATGATCCACAGATGGCAAGACCTAATTTTTGAGTCAAAAGAAGCTGTAGATGACCAGTTCCCTTCAGAATCAAGCCCATGATTTCTACATTAGTTTACTGGCAACGTGGAAAAACATTGTATAAATATCCTGAATAGCTGTCATTCAAGTACAACAAGTCTAATTCATATTTTTATAATTTTTTTCAGAGAAATGTAGGTAGTCCGTTGTGTCCGACGATGACGTCTTGAGCTTGCACAGGCTCATCAGTTGTGGACTCACACGTGGCTGAGGAGTTCAAGCTTTGAACAGCATGAGTGTTTGTAGTGGGGGCAAGGGAATTGTCCTGGCTCTGTTGGTGAGGCTGCTGCCGCTGCTTTCTTCCTCTCATGAGCATCAATGAGGCGCACGCATTGCTGCTCTTCAAAGTTGTTATACGCGTGTCATATGAGAGCACACCAGCCTGTTCAGTCTTCTGCATGCTGCTCTAGCCGATCTGGTTTTAAACCAGCATGAGCAATGTTGACCTTCACGCAGTCTTTGTATCTCTTGCGAGGCCTGCCTTGATTCCTTTTGGCCCGGGAGAGTTCACCGTAGAGGTGTTGCTTAGGTGTTGCCATTCGTATGGCGTGCCCTGTCCAGCAAAGCTGGGATTTCAGAATCATGGCTTTGATGCTCGTGGTTCCTGCTCTGTCCAGGACTTTCAGGTTTGTAACTCTGTCCTGCCATCAAATGTGCAGTATTGACCTCAGGCTGCGTATGTGGAAGCACTCCAGCAGTTTTATATGTTTTCTGTACAAGGTCCAGGTTTCACAGCCATGCAGGAGACTGGTCAGGACTACAGCCTTGTACACTTTCAGTTTAGTGGAGTGTCACATTGTAGCCAGACAGAATCCCCCTGCTCTACTCCATCTTGCCTGCCCCTCTTAGGTGCCTCAGACCAACACAAAGTACAGTGAAAAACAGCACAGTCTTAGAATGTTTTGAGAGCACACAGTACAAGGCTTAAGAATGTTTTGAGATGCCTCACAAACACAGATGTGCTATGTTAGCATGACCCTGGACTGGGAAAAATACAGATAAGGCGGCCAATAGTCCGGCCGATGACCACAGGGCCTCAAGCTGCCCTTGGATGGTACTGATAATTGATACGCCCACATTTTTCGTCCCAGAAGAGGAATTTCCTGCCCATGTGAAAAAAAACACCCTGTCTTAACAAATTTAGTTCTCTCTATCTTACAAGTGTACATTAACTTGCAGCTGCTTTATAAGAACTGGCATCACAAAAATGAGCCAGAACAATTGGTACCTTGAGATAAGGAAGAATCTACGTTCCCTAAGGGGTATAAAGAAGGGTCTGGCAGCCCACCCTAACTGAGCTCCAATTACCTATACCTGCCGGTCAGGTAAGGCCTTTGCCTCCCGAGGACCCAGGGGATGCCCTCCTCGTTTGTTCTTCCCGAGGGATTCAGTGAATGACGTTGGCTACGCCAGAGTCGAAAGATGCAGGGGTGAGAATTATACCTGCAATGTTTTTGTGCACATTTAATAGTAAGAGCTCTTTAGTCTGAGGCATCTGGTCCTCAAATGGGTAACTTTCTCTAATTGACATGTCATTTGTATCATCCTACTATAGTAGCTAAAAATAGAGCAATACCCTTGTAACCATTAAGATTTTTATTGCAATAACTGTGTAACCATTAACATTTTTCTTTCTGCTTTAATAAATAGTAACCATGTTTAAGCTTCAGCCTGACTCCTTTCAGTTACTGTGATTCAACCGAACACAAACAAAAGAACCATACCTGTGTGGCTATACCAGCCTGGTCAGTGGTAAAGTGCAGTAAGAGCTGAGCATTGCGTCGTGTCACCTCCACGGGACAGACTGCTGGGACGCCCGTCAACCTCCCTGGCTGCCCATTGTGAAGGGACAGTCTGTCCTAGCAGTCAAAGACTCGGGTGGTATAAGCTCTCTGCACCAATCTCGGGGGCACCCATCAGCCACAGTGGCCGCCCACTGTGACAGGACAGCCTGTCGTAGCAGTTAAAGTCTCGGGTGAATCTCGGGGGCATCTGTCAACCATCTTGGCTGCCTGCTGCGAAGGGATAGGCTGTCCCAGCAGCTAAAAACTTGGATGTAAAATAGGCTCACAGACCATTCATTACCTGGCCACCGGCTAACACAGATATTGTGCTGATTCAACACTCGTGCTTGAATTCCTCTACTGTTTTTAACTCTGTTCCTTCAATAAAGATTGAAGTGGGGAGAACAGCAGATCCTGGAGCAGGTTAAAACAGTACCTCGGTCTTTCCTAGGCTGATGGGCAAACCAAAGAGGTGAGTGGCATCAGCAAACTTGTTGACGATGAGCTGAAGATCAGATTCCTTGTGTCCCATAAGTGCCCAGTCGTCAGCAAAAAGAGCTTCAAGGATGAGCCTCTCTGGTGTCTTGGTTTTAGCTTGCAGACAACAAAGGTCAAAAAGTGACCCATCAAGTCTGTATTTTACGTAAACTCCCTGGTCCAGGTCCCTAAATGTGTGGCTGAGGATGCATGTGAAAAAGAGGTTGAACAACACTGGGGCCAGCACGCACCCTTGCTTCACACCACTGGATATCTCAAATGCATCTGAGGACTCGCCATTTGAAAGAACAAAGCTAGTCATGTCATCATGGAACAGGCATATGAGGTTAACGAATCTTCGTGGGCAGTCAAGTTTTGACAGGATAATCCACAGGGCTTCTCTGTTGACGGAGTCAAACGCCTTGGTCAGGTCTATAAAGACAGCGTACAGATCCAAGTTCTGCTCTATGCACTTTTCCTGGACCTGATGAACAGCAAAGATCATGTCAATGGTGCTGCAGCCTAGGCGAAGACCACACTGTGCCTCTGGTAGGCTCTCCTCTGAGAGGTTGGTGATCAGACGGTTGAGGGTGACTCGAGCCAAGACCTTCCCAGCAGTACAGAGAAGGGAGATGCCCCGGTAATTTCCACAGTCAGCTTTGTTGCCCTTGTTCTTGAAGAGCATGACGACTGTTGCATCCTTAAAGTCTTTGGGCATGTCTTCTTCCTCCCAGAAGCTGATCAAGATGATGTGAAAGGCTTCAAGTGACACTGGTCCTGCTGCTTTGAAAATTTCAGCAGAGATACCGTCCATCCCAGGGGCCTTGCCAGAGCTGGTGTGGCTGATTGCCTACTACCAATATAAACTATTCAGAAAGCAGAAGCCTTTAATGTATCACTGCCTCCGCGGCTTAATGCTTCTGGCTCTAGGTCTGGTGGAATATGCCTGAACATTTATTCTCCTGTTGAAAAAATAATAATGAAATGCTAATTCAAATGATGGGATGCTTGATAAATATGTTATCTAAAAATTATACAAAATGCCCCTTAAAATTAGAGCAATGTAACCAGCAAAGAAATAAAGACAAAACAATTAGGAAGTCTTGACTTCAAAATCATCTCCCTCTGTAAGGATTTCCTTCCAGGAAAGGGAGTAAATTTAATAATGAAGCAGCAATGAGAACAAAAAGCTGAAAATAAAGGTGGCTTTCAAAGAAACAGACAAGTGTCAAAGTATGAACCAAGAATACTGGCCCTACTCTGGAAGCTTAAGCACAGGCAGATGAGCTGAACTTCACACTCCATTTCATTGCTTTAAGAATGGCAGCTCCTGCACTAACTTTTAGCATCTCAAACTTCCTGCTTGGTTGAAACTCAGGGAAGGTATACAATCCTGTTATAGCCCTCATGCATTCATGCTATTTGACTGAAAGCTGGAAAAAAATACTATTAAATATGCTTTGCATATTGTAGCAGCGTGAATAGCAAATGGCTTGAGAATGAGGATGTGGATAATCTGAGAGTTTTCAATTTTTCAGTGAGAAGAAAAAAATAAGGCTTGTATAATGACGCAGTGGTAATCCACATTATTATAGGAGAGACATAGAGATGCTGATTCCACTTTCACAGAGATAATAAATACAAAGCGAAGAAGAAGAGAGAGCTCTGCACTGCACTGCACTGTAACCCCCTCTCTCATCCTTTCATGACAGGCAAGATTTTGCCAGCCTGAGACCAAAGGAGTCCAAATCCAGGCCATGAAAACTTAGAGGGCTCTGATAATGATCTTCAAAGGTTGTGGAGTCAGTATCAGGATGAACTTCAGACTTCCACAGAAGTGCAGAAAGTGACACCAGACTCAAATGCATAAGAAAAAAAAAGTGAATTCTACTAATAGTGCCAGGAACAAGAACAAGAAAATCATTCCCCTCTACTTTTAGGCTCTTTCCAGCCCAGTCTGAATCTTAAATTCCATTATCTTGTTTGTTTCAAATGCAAACTGTAATTCTATATTCTGCAGTACACTCTGCAGAAACGTGGGTGGAGAGAGAGAATGTATCAGAAAGAAACAAAAGGGATGATGAGGACATGAAATGTAATGCATTATTGAGGCTGTGAATGTATTGATGAATTACCATAGTTTTAGCCCTTAGAGTATAACAATGTTATTAAACACTGTACAACATATCCAATTTACACCACAAAGTGGAAAGCTAAATCTCTTTAACGTCAATGGCTTTAAAATGAGCTGTTTAAAATTTAAAGTTCTACTGCAATTATGTTTCATTGCTGTATTGTGATGTTATTCAGAACCATGAGTCTTCCAGATAAAGTAACTAAAAAATCCTCCTGGTTTATCTATGCATGGATACTGTTAACACAGACAATGAAGCACTTCTAAAATGATATTATAAGCATAAAACTTTGTGCACCAAACAATCTCTCCCACACCAAAGCCCATGTGAACTGAGCCTCAGATTCTTTGGTATATGGCCACAGGTGCCAATCACATACAAAAACTCAGATTTTTACTACCATTCATTTTTCATTTACTCAAATACAGTAATGGGACAGAGGGATGACCCAAAATCCAAATTTGAATGTGAATGAGAGATCAAGAAAGGCATTGAACCATGAGATAGCCTCAAAACTATAACGTGAACCAACTATTGGAAAAACTGGAAATTTTTCTCACTAACTAAAGCCTATTTCCACAATGGTTCTGGGATCATAGGGACTTAGGTGTCCAAATCCCAATGAACTTCAAACAGTTTTCAAACGCCTTTAAAAATCCCAGGACCTCTCAAGTCACATCTAAAGAGGGATATATTTTTAATCTATCCTCTCTGACACACACTCAAATTACCACATAGGATGAGCTACACAGTTTTATACCATTTCAGTTATCATCTCTGAAAACAACCAGGAAAGTCTTTGAAGACTTCCTTGCCACATCAATGCACAAACTACTGAGGCAGAATGTTCCTCCCACGAACATTCTACATAGTGCTTCTTTAATTACCTCTGATATTTACTACATACCACTGAAGTCACCTTCTTCCTTCTGCTCTCCTTTCCCAGGACATAATGTCACTTATACAACTTTCATTAGCCATCTCTCTAGCTTGTCTCATTCACTTTCATCTACTAAAGAACTTTCACTGGCTGCTACCTTTAAAGACTTTTTTCTTTAAAAAACCACAACACATTGAATTTTTCCCCTGAAAAAAGCAATTAGCCCTGCTAAATCATCATTTAATTATTAGGTAAGACAACTATTTTCTTTTAAAGCTTTTGCGCTCTCTCTCTCTCTCTCTGTGTATGTGTGTATACACACACACACACACACACACATTCTGTTCTATATATTATATTCTGTATGTTATTCTACATACTATTCTTAAATCATCTGTCATCATTTGTCGGCTACAAAAAATATACAACAGGATTCAAAGGGGTATTTGATTAATTTGTACACAATAGAACTATGCACATATCCATCATATGCAGGACCATATTGTTACTGACTTTCAGCAAATAATTTGAACTAGTGTAAAAAAAGTAAATTTCAGGAGCAGAATGGTGTACTGTTCTTACAGCTCCTCAAATTAGATATTCAGCTTCAAAAATAAAAAAGTACCACATATGGAATGGGACTCCAAAAATAAACTGGAGGTACTTCAGAAAAAGTATCCCCAAGATATGAAAAGGCTTGTAAGAATTAACTTATGTCAGAAGACTGAACTGAATTCATATAAAGTCACAAAAAGGAAACTCAATTTATAATTATCCAAAGATGCTGATTTCAAAGAAGGGAAAGAATTGTTCAAAGCATTGCACAGAAGAATGGCTAGGGACAAAGAAATAAGACTGAACAAAGAAAAAATCGTGAAAGCACCAGCATGTATTTATTTATTTATTTGATGGACAAGATGATCGGTGCATGTATGGACAAAAGTCTTACAGGATCAATTGTAGAAACGCCACCATTAGAAATATTCTAAATCTGACTCACTCTAATACAGGTGACCACTGAACTGTGATAACCTTGTAGGCTACAAAAAAGGAAGAATAGATGGCTTAATGAGAGCCTCTCATATCCATGAGTTTATGTCCAATATTTTGACTGTTTAAAACAGCAAGACCTAGATATACCGTGTAAAATATTTACACTCAACAGAGCCTTGAAGTTACCTTTGATTAAGGTTGATCCAAGAGGTGCTTAAACGGTCAGTGATTTCTTTCACCTTCCTTGTGTCATCATTACTGTAGTCCAGAAGAAGTTTATTAGAGAGGTCATTGAATGCAGCCACGGTGCTCTCTCTTTTAGGCAGTTCTTGTATTAGCAACTAAGGAAAAAAATCAGAACAAATAAACAGGTAATAGAGGAAATTTAAAATCAAAGTCTGATCTCCCATATTCTATATTGGTAAGTTATTGCACAGATTGACTGTGAAACACGTATATGTACATTTTCCTGCGTGATGTAAATTTACTATCAGAATACCATAAATTTCAGTATATGTGAATACACTATTCAAATAGAAATGACAAAAAGCATTTGCCAAAGAGCACAAGGGACTATACAAATTGTATTCTGTATTGCATTGTATTCTGCTTACCAACTGGGCAAAGAAAAAACAAAGGTAGACTTTTTGAAAAAATATTTTTACTTGGAAGATCATTTCATATATTTTTCCTAACAGTGTTCCAAGAAAAACCTCTAAAATATTATGAGACATGCACCTCTTGCCATTAAAATTGGAGGGGTTGGAATATTTCTTCAGGATTTGTAGGCCTGTTCTCTTTACTAGGAATGATATGCCATACTTGTTGAACAAAGATCAGATGTGCATCATACATGTCTACTTACAAACGAACAATATACAGATGCATTTTAACAAAATAGAGAACATATGAGACAAATAAACTTTTTTGTTTAAGTTAAGGAAAGTCAAAGCTCAAACTGCAGTGCACTTAAGATAAGCCCACTATGCAAGGGTAGCCATGAGTGAATGAATTAAATATAATTCCACAATCTAAACAAATGTATGCTAAATTTTTCATTTTGCATGCTCCCTTATGCTACATTATCTATCTGTGGTGAATTTTTTAGCAAACATTTAAATTATGTCCTCTAATAAATACTGAACCATTTAACTCCTATTGCACATGGGTTTAACTCTGGCTCGCTGTCCCAGCAGTAACTCTGATCGCCAGAGTGTGGGTTTAGGGGGCAGAACAAAAGTGAAAGGAAAATACTAAAAATACTAGATCACTGCCTATGCAGATGTCATCTTACAACTGCTTGCTTCCAGAATGTGAAAAAATGTATTACGGTGTTATGAACTGGTGTGTCCAGCTAAGTAGCCAGTAATACATCAGTAAAAGACCTGTTGCCTGTTCCAAAACTGGTGTTCTTTAATATGTGTAGCTCATGTTCATTCTAAGTGTGCTCACCACATGCATCACTGCTGGAAGCTTCTCCCTAAGCAGTACCCTGGCAGACTGGGTCTGATGCCCCTTGGAGTGGCACCCCTACTACAAAGCATAAAGTACACTACCAGCTCCACCAACTCTCAGTTCTTTCTTGCCAGAAACACCAACAGTGAGAAAGGAGATCAGATTAATAAAAGAGTTATTAAACCCTGACTTTTTCGGAAAGGCAGCTACTCACAGCCAGATTGCAAAGATTAATCCATCAGGGAGGTATTCTATGCCTTCCATCTAAAGGGAAAACTTCACGCACTTTGCCAGGTAAGTCATCCTACTACAGGGCCTCCTACTGCCTAACAGCACCTGTTGCACCTCCCGAGAGGATGTCTGCTCCTCCGGGTTTAGCCATGCAGCAGCCACACCACGAAGTGGAGGGGCAGGAGGCTGGGGTGAAGGAGATGACCACAGTCCTGCACCAGGCGGTGTGACCCACTGAGCAGCACCTACTTAAAGGCTGTGGTGAGGTCTAAGAGCCTGACAAACCACTGCTGGTGCAATTAAGCACAATCCAGGTTGCCAATGCAATCAAGATGACGCAGGCATTGTCTCTCCGGATCTTTCCCAGGACTCTGCTAATGAGCGTAACGAATGGGAGTGCATGTATATGAGGTCCCCTGACCAACACAGGAGAAAAACCTCTGTCATCAGCACCCTGTAAGAAGCAAAACATGAGTCTTCCTGTTCTGCACCATGGCAAAAGAGTCCACTTGGGGAATTCCACACCTCTGGAAGAGACTCTGGGCAACCTCGGGGTGGAGTGGCCACTCGTGGACAAATAAGAAGGATCTGCTGAGATGATCCACCAGTGTGTTTTTGATGCCAAGAAGGTGAAATGCTGTACACACAACTCCCACAGATGCAGCGCCTCTTGACATGGCTGATGTGTGCGCTCCTCGTCTACTGATGCAGAACATGGAGGCCATGTTTTCCATCAACACCTGAGACACACAGCCCCCAGTTGCAGGAGGAACACTGTGCACGCCCAGCTAATTGTCCTGAGCTCTGACATTTATGTGCAACGTCAGCTCCTCTGGGTACCATGTACCTTGTGATGGCACTGCTCCAAGGTGCACCCCTATCCAAGGCATCCTATAAGAGCAAAACTGATGGATGTGTGCTGTCAAATGGGACTCCTTGCAGGACTGTTTCAGGGATAGTACACATCTGATCACCTTGAGCGCATCTGGGAAAATGAACAACTTGTATAGGTGATCTCTGGATGGGACATACACTATCACCAGCCACTATTGGAGCATCTGCAGCCCCACATTGACATAGGTGCATCCCACCACGTGACCCAGTAATCACAGACAGACCCTGGCAGTCACGAGGGGAAATGCAAAGACTCCAAATATGAGATCTTCTTGTGTGAAATCTGCTAAGCAGCAGGTAAGCCCTGGCCTTTGTAGGGCCTAGAACTTCTCTGGTAAACACCATCCTCTGTACAGTGACTAACATTAACCATTCTTTGTTTATCAACAGGCCTATTCCCCGGCACTGGGACAGTAATGTCTCAGTGGCATTCACAACCTGGTAAGGCCCTTGATTAGCCAGTCATCAAAGTAATGGATAGATAAGGATGACCCAAGGCCTGAGGCAGGACATCCCCATTGCCATGCATTTTGCAAACACTTGTGATGCTGTGGCCAGGATAAAAAGCAGCACTGTGAAATGGTAATGTGCCTGTCCCACTGTGAAAAACAGGAGCAACAGCCTGTGTTCTTGGAAGGTCACTGCATGAAAATGTGTCCTTCAAGTCAAAGTCACCATACCAGTCTCCTGGATCCAGGGAAGGAATAATGGAGGGCAGGGAGACCATAGGGAACTTCAAGTTCTCGTGGTATTTGTTGAGGTATCCTAGTGCCAAGATGGATCTCAGATTGCCTCTAGCCTTTGGCATTAGAAAATAAAGAGAATAGAACCCCTTGCCCCTGAGTTCTAGGAGGACTTTTTCCACCACACCACTCCCCACCACTCCTTCCTGTAGCAGGCTTTCAACTGGCCGTATCTAGCAGGGCTGATGAGCAGTTTCAGTTGGTAAACAGGGTCATGAGCCACACAGATCCAGTCGAAGGAGTGAGCGAGGCGTAGGATTCCATTCCAGGACAGATGAATGCAAGAGGCCTAACATCTTTGGCATTGGGGTGGGCTGCACTCAGAGAAGCCAGGAAAGTGCAGAGATGATGTGAACCCTGAATGCCACACAGCTTATTCTGGATGACAGTACACAACACACAATTGGTGGAACATTATGGGGAAATACCATGAGGGAATCCTAATGGACTCTTCTGTCCCTTTAGGCTTCTCACATAGTTCTGCCATTGGGGGACAGGGAATGCTATCCCACAGTTAAGGGCTTTGGTAGCTAAGGCTCAGCCATGTGACTCATGCTTGGAGAGTGGCTGTTAGTCAGGTACAGGGGGGTTCCCAGGTCTGGTTAAAAGTGGGCCGCAGTCTCCTTCATCAAAAACATCCTCAGAGGGAGTTACCTCCCTGATGCTGGATGGAAAGGATCAGTAGATACTGCACTTGGACTACATATGTGCTTCAAAAGCCCTACAGGTACTTTTGGTGCTCATCACTGGTGGAAAAGAATCAAAGGCAGGGGAGACAGTTAAATCCTGCAACTCTGGGCAGATTGTCCTCCAGTGCAGAGGGTTGAACTAATCTACTATATATTTGAGAAAGTTTGCCTGTCTGTATGTCTGTCCATCCGTACGAGTCCACTTGTTAGAAGGATAATGATACTGCAGAATGGTCACAGGAGGGCAGCAAGCATGCCCCTGCCACTCCAGGCTGGCACCTGCCCCCCCACCCCAAGCCTCCCCACATCTCCCACCCCGTCCCCTGACTCATGCACCCCCCACACTTCCTGCCTTGAAGGACCTGAGCAACATTGGGTAAATCTTCTAGTCCTGTAATAATTATAAGCTTACTAGCTATGTACTCATGCTAATTAAAACTAGATACATAAAAACTAATTTACAAGTACACTCTACTGATTATGCACTTCTCTAAGACAGACTCAGGCCACGCAGCAGCAAGAAGGATTTGAACAGGCATCAACGCCCGCTGCTGTTGTCCAGGAGCATGAAGGGACACTACTACACACATGCAGATCACCTGACACTGATTTGAAGATGTTCCAAAGTATGGCACACGAGCACCCTAATGTGGGAAACTCACAGTGATCAGCCCCCAAGGAAAAACATTGGAATGCTTTTGGGAACATGTGATTAATTCTCACCATCACATTCTCTGCTCCTCTCCAACCCAGTCCTTAGCCTGGATCTCCTCCTTCCCTTACAGTCTCTATTTTTTTTAAAATTACATCCTCTCTCTTTCCATTCACTGCTCCACCCTTAAGAACAATCCACACTGATTGAGCGTCATCCTCATTTTTGATTGTGTACTTTTAGTTCATCTTATCCTACTTCCCCTTTTGCCCACTCTTCCCTTCCTTACACCAGAGAGGGACGACCCATCTTGGACAATCTCCTATATCATATGAAGGCAGCAGCCAGTCCTGAAGCAGTTGGATTTGCTACTATAATACCAAAGTGGGGAGCCTGCTGAGAAAGGCAGGAAACACATATTCCAAGAAGATCACAATAAGAGGTTCTTAAAGGGTCTTGCACTCTGCATTTGGGGTGACAGTTCTGGTCAAACTTGGGAAAAGTTAACCCTTCTTTAATACCTACTTCCACAGTCTCCAGCAGGGCTAATAAGTTACTGTGAAATATACATGTTACATAAACATATACACATGTTCACATAGTATAAACTCACTACACTCGCCCAAACATGAGTCTCAGAAATTCTGAGCAAAAATAAACATGACTATTTAGAATAACTACTGGCATACAAATGAGAAGTATATATACAAACAAACAGAGAACCTGTCAAAAGATTGTTACTCATACTGAACCACATACAATAAACTCTCTTGTATCCAGTATTCTTTCAACCAGAACTCACAGAAAACTAGCACAAACATGCTGCTTGTTCGGACAGCAAAACTGACTGCAAGTCACTCCTGGGCATCACTGCCAGAGCTTTGCTGGCAGAGTCCACGGCCCCAGACCTGCCAGTGTTCCCCCACACCTCGGCTGGCTCCCCAGCATTCCTGCAGTACCGCCAGCTGGCCCCCTGGCCGGCTCCTTCGCCCCAGCGCTGCCAGCCCTCACCTAGCACCACATCCCAGCAGGGTCCCCGGCCTCAGCCAGAGATCCCATGGCTTTGTCTCTCCCTGCTGCCTGTGCCTCTCCTGAGCGCCGCCTGTGTCCCCCCAGCTGCGCTCTCTTATCCGGCATATTTGAATATCGAGCAATCTTGTGGTCCCGAGGTTGGTGGCTACTTTAAGAGTATACTGCACCTCTAAGTCAGAGACAATCTGAGTAACCAATGAAGTCATGCAGCCTGAGGAAGGAATTATGAAATATGAACCAGATCTTACTTTGTTTTCAGAAATCTGTTTCCTAAGTGTCTCTTTAGGAGCCTGTAGAAGTGTGTGCAAATGGATCTCATAGTGTCCTATGAGCTGTTCCATTTCTTGCCTTTGCTCATCCCACCGCATGCTATCGGAGAGCATGCGCTTCAGTTGCTGCTGCCGTACCTCCACGCCATGCTGAGTATTGTCCCATTGGTTCTTGACCTTCTCCACTGCACAGAAGAATGCAGACAGTTATAACCTAAAGTTCACATCCACTAGTCATGACTTCATTATCTATTGCTCCCTGTGATGACCAGAAATAGAGCAAATAGTCTATATTAAGAGCTGCTGCAAGACCCATAAAATACATCTACTGCATATAAGGAGTATGCATACACACAGAGACAAGAAAAAGGAGAACTAGAAATGGGTACACAACAGTGAACAAAGTTAACAAGACTTTTTTATTAATGTGTATGTCCATACCAGTTCAATTACAGTGATACACAAAATAATGAAGTGTGAGTATAAGGATACATCTACACTAGAAAAGGTTTAATGAGCTAGCCACTGATCCTCATAGCAAAAATACAGCTTACACCTGCAGAAAAGGGCTTGTGACCATATAATTAATATTGGCCTCTTGACTATAATAAGCTACAGCAGCCAAAACTTTTTTATGCTGATATAACTGCCTCTAAACTATGATATTTACCAATATGGAAATGTCACACAAGAGGGAAAAAAAAATCATGCCACTAACCTGCATTACTATACCAAAACATTTCTAGCACACACCTAGCATAAGTAGTTGTTACACTAAGATACAATAATCATTCATTACAATGTATTTCTTTACATATTATCTGTTCAAATGCTGCAAGGAGATTCAGATGTGCTGAAAGTTTGAAACAGTAGTAACAAATCATTCTGTTACTAGGACAGATAAACAGAGAAAAATAAAATGAGTCAGATTTTCTCACTATAAAACTTCTCATTATAAAATGTCCTATTACTCTAGACCATGGTTTCCCAAACTGGGGGGCACGCCCCCATGGGGGGGCATGAAGAAATTCGGGGGGGGGAGGTGCGAGGTGACCCAGCCCCCGCCCTTCATTCCCCCCACCTGAAGAAAGATCCAGCATTTGCTTCCAGCTCTCAACCTGTGCCATTTTAGGTGGGTGACCCAGTGCAGGCGCTATAAAAAGCGGGCAGCCAGCAAAGACCCACATGCAAAGGTGAGTGAGTGTGGGCTGGGGCGGATCAGGGTGCCTCATTCATTAGAGGGGGGATGGGCTAACAGTGGGGAACTGGTGGTACCTAGCTTTGTTGGATGGGAGGGGCTCGAGTGGGTGGCTTGTGGGGTTTGGGCGGCTGGCCAGCTGGCCAGCTGACCAGCTTGCGGGGCTTGGGCAGCTGGCTCCAGCATCCCAAGGCTCTGGCAGCTCGGGCTGGCGGCTGGCTCCAGAATTGCAGGGCTCAGGTGGCTTGGGCTGGTGAGTGGCCAGCTGGCCCTGGCAGCACAGCGTTTGGGCAGGTGCTCAGGCGGCTGGTGGGTGAGTGGATGGTTCCAGCAGCACAGGGCTTGGGTGGTTGGTGGGCAGGTGGCCCTGGCGGCTGGTGAACCGGCAAGTGGGTGGCCCCGGGAGTGCAGGGTTCAGGCAGGTGGCTCTGGCAGTACAGGTCTCAGGCAGGCTGACGGCTAGTGCAGTCAGCTCTGGTGGCTGGTCAGCTGGGGCTGTACCAGGCCCCGCCAAGAGCCAAGAAAACTATTTGCGCTTATTTTAAAATTTCAATAACTTTTATTTCACATTTTTGTGTTTATTTTAAATTATGAACTAAATTATTTGTTAAAGGGTGGTTGGATGATGGTAAAGAGGAGGTGTGAGGGGGTGAGGATTTCTCAAAAATCAAAAGGGGGGCGCGTGATGCCAAAAAGTTTGGGAACCACTGCTCTAGAATTTTGCCCAATTGACATCTGACTTTGAAAAGACAGTTGCCTGTTCAATAACTGGCGTTCAAGATGTGTTCCTCATGTCCATTCCACAACAGGGGTGCATGCTCAGCCATACCTGTAGGGGAGTATCTCTAGCGATCTCAGGAGTAATGCCTCCCTGAGGTGGGATACGGATGCTGTGCTCCCCACACCCTCAGTTCCTTCAGACCAGAGATTCCAACAGTGCGGAAGGAGGACGGGAGGCGGAATGGACATGAGCAACACATTTTGAAGAACACCAGTTACGCACCATGGAACAGGTCTTTTCTTCTTCTGGTGCTTGCTCATGTCTATTCCAAAGTATGTGTCCATCAGTGGGTTCCCCTCAGATGTGGGTAAGAATCATGAACAAGACAACTGCAGAATCACCTTGATGAACCAAGTGTCATCCCTAGTCTGAGACGATGGCAGAGTGCAAGGAGAAGATGCCCACTGTCAACCCCATAGCCATCCGACAGATGTCCTGGATAGGGATGTGCTGAAGACAAAGCCTGCACTCTAGTTGAGTGTGCCCACACAGTAAGGGGTGGGGGAACACCAGCCAGGTTGGAGCAGGTGCAAATACAGAAAGTGACCCAGCTTGATATCTTCTGGGTAGAAACCGGTTAACCCCTCTTTCTCTCATCCATGGAGATGAACAGCCAGGTGGATCTCTGCAACTAACTAGTTCTCTTAAGGCAAAAGGTCATCACCCACCAGACATCAAACAAAGGAGCCTCTCCTCACTAGAAGAGTGGGGTTTGGGACAGAGAAGAGGTCGGAAAGCGTCCTGGCCCAAATGGAAGGGTGGAACCAATTTCAGTAGAAAGACCAGATGTGGACGAAGCTGAACTTTGCCCTTATAGGAGACCGTATACTGTGGTCAAGCCTCAAAATTCAAAAACTCACCTAGCCACTGTTATTGCCATGAGGAAGGCTACCATTCAAGAATGCTACATCCAAAGCACATGGTCAGTGTAGGAGTCCTGGGACGCACAGCCCTTGGCCCAGGGCGGGGCGGCAACCAAACAAAGGGTTATAACACCAACCCAGCCCCCAGTTCGGGGTGGGGCGGCAGTTCACAATTTATAGTACAAGCCCAGCCCTCCGTTCAGGGCGGGGCAGCAGTTCACAGCTAGAGTACAGGCCCAGCCCTCAGTTCAAGGCGGGCAGCAGTTCACAGTTGTAACACAATCCCAGCCCAGCCCTCAGTCCAGGGCGGGGCAGCAGTTCACAGTTTGTAAGGCAAGCCCAGCCCAGCCCAGCCCAGCCCTTAGTTTGGGGCGGGGCAGCAGCACAAGGGTTTGAGCACAGGCCCAGCGCGGGCTGGCCCCGTCAAGGAGCGGGTAGGGGGTCGCAGGCCCTCCCATTCCACTGCAACCCAGCCCGGGGCCCTGGGGGTCACTCAGACACGAGCACGGCAGCGGGGATCCAGGCCGCAACACACTGCCATGGGTTCGGGAGCGTTGTTCCCCGGGCCACTTCCTACCTGTACCTCCATCGGGGAAAGATCCCAGTCCATTTGGTCAGGGGGTCCCGCGGGGTCAGCCTCCTCCAGATCGTCCACCTTTGGGGGCTCCGGCCAGTCGGCCATGTCCACATCATTGGGGTAGTCTGGCGGCAATAGCACAGTGGGCCTGGGGCGATCCTGGGCCTGAGGGCTGCAGGGGTCCGCCGGAGCTCCGGGGCAGGTCGCTCACCCTCGCTGGTCTGGTAGGGTCCAGGGTTTCCTCCAAGGCGGAGGGTTTCCACCAGCGTGAGGGTCCTGGCAGGTCTGGGAAGTCCGGGTAGGTCCCTTGAGGCATCTGGATCCGTGGCTGTCCTGGCGGGTCGAGGCTGCTGGGGCTTGCTTCTCCGGACCGGCCGGCCGGTATCAGGCTCTCTGCCCCTGGCGCCGGGGAGCTCGCAGAGGCCCTTCCTCCCTGCCTGGAGGCCCAGGCTTCAATGGGTCCCAAGGCCAGCCCTTGGACCTTCTAGCCCTAGGCCCCACCCTCTGAGGGGCGGGCCACTGGTGTTCTGGCTCCAGGCCCGCCCACCAGGGCCTCTGCACAGCCTCCTCTGCCTCTGAGTCAGCAGGAGGCCATACCGGCTCACTACAGTCAGTGATTTAAATGATCAGGTCCTAGGACAGAACCAGGGGGTCTGATCGTGGAGAAGAGACAGGGAAAACAGTATGGTCCTGTAATGCGGAATGGAAGGCAGAAATGGCCCTCAAGTGCACCTTGAGGGAAGAATGTGCCAACCCCTGGTTCTTCAAACAAAGCATGTGAGCTAGGGTTGACTGTATCAGGGCCCTCACTGGAAGATATCATGGTCCATTGTCCAATGCACTGTCCATTTGGCCATGTAGATCAGCCAGGCCAAGGGTTTCCTCCGCTCAAGGAGGACCTGACAAATGCCCTCGAAGCAGGCCTGTTCCTTTGGGTTCAGCCACACAGCATTCATGCCACAGACAGGGTGCAGAGATGCAAAGTTAAGGTGAAGGAGACAGCCATGGGCATGTGACAGGAGGACCGGGCAGAGCAGCAGCAGCCACGGTGGGGAAGAGGACAAAGCAATGCCAGGCTTGACTGGATTCTGAACCAATACTGAGGGGGCAATACCAAAGCTAAGATGATGACCGTGACCTTGTCTTTTTGATTTTCTTTTGGATCCTGCTGGGCAGCAGAAATGGGAAAATCTTGTAGAGCAGATCCCTGTCCAGGACAAGATGAAGGTTTCCAAGAAGGAGCCCACCCAGGCCCCATAAGGTGCAAAACAGGGGGAAGCAGCAGTTCTGCCTGGTAGCAAATACATCCACCTGGGGAGTACCCCACCTCTGGGGAATCAAGCTGGCAACCTCCTTGTGCAGTGTCCACCTGTAGTGGGACAAGTAGTATTGAATCAAGCAGTCCCCAAGAGAGTTCAGGGCTCCTAGGAGGTGAAAAGGCTCCAGGTTTATATTGTGAGCAGTACAGAAATCCCAGAGCACATGGCCCTCCGAGCACTGGGTTGTGGTTTCTGTGGAGCACATTCCCCAGAACTACCCACCACCAGAAGGCAATATGGGATCTGGGACAGTGAGAACTTTATCAAGGTAGTCCCTGACCTGTAAGAAGAACAGCACCAGCCACCTCATCAAGGGCACATGTGCAGTCTCGCATGTCAGAGGATGAAACTACATGCCACCTTGTGCACCGAGCAAAGATGCTTGTTAGAAAGGAGACACCACTCCAGGGGTCGCTAGAGGTGCTCCCCTATGGGTACTACTGGGGGGAAAAATTTCTGGAACTGGTGCATGTGGCAAGCACACACACCTCTTGTGAAATGGGCACGACTGACATGAGCAAGCACTTGAAGAAGAAGAAATATTTCCTTTTGTATTTAGAGTGAATGTAGTCAATGTTTAGCATTAACCAATGATACCAACCTGAGTTACAGGAGTAGTTCATAACTACATTCGTTCAGAACTTGGTTGTAGTCTTAACTATGAGGGACTTATTTCCCCTGAATAGGTTAAAATCCTTCCCAGCTTGCTGACAAAAATAAATCTCTTAATGTCAATTTAAGTAATAATTACAAACTGGTTATAGAAATAAAGCCTACAGTCAGGACAAATTGTCCCAGTGAATATTTCAGCAAAATTTAGGGGGAAAAAAATCCACACAGTTTTTCTTCAAAATTGATGGTATAATATGGGTCTCTGAATATGAATGCTATTCATCTACATGAGGCATATTTTATTATTTTAAAAATTAAATTTCTTCCAAATAAAAATCAGGCTTCTATGGACTTTTTGTGCATGGAAAGGAAAAGCACTGCCAAAACCAAGCAAAACAATTATTTGAAGTTTGACAGTATCAACACAATTTCTAAACAGTATGGTAATTCTCTTCTATCCCTTACCATTTTCCTTCACTACTGAAACAGAAGCTACTTGCATCACTTATAGATGCTATTAATTACTCTGTTACATTAAATATTACATTCAGGAGCATGCCCTGAGTAGGGCTTTAAAAGAGAAGATTCTCACTTATAATAATAGTGCCTCGTGTACTTAGGAATTTCTTTTTTAAAGAAAAGTTGCACACTTATTTCCTTTCTATTTCTAATGCTGCCTATCTTACATACTGACATAACTCCAGCTACCATGGTATCTAAGCAGCTCGTAATCTTTATTGTATTTATCTTACAACAGCTTGATTACCTTTGTTCTGATTTGTGGAAAATAAAATGTCCTCAGTTCAATACAGTTAACAAATGACACAAAGTTTGCTTAACAGCTCAAGAGATATTTAATTTGCAGATAAACAGATACAAGTGGAAATCAAATATACCTGGTACTCGGCTCATTTTAATTTTCCACTTCTGAACAAAAGCAGAGAAAATATTTAAATTAACGGCAGCTACATAACATCCAATTCCTTATACATCATTTCAAAGTATTCTGAACCATACGAGTTCTCTCATCTGCATTAAGGCCTCTTTATGCAGCCTTTGCCATTCAACACAATGTTACACTTCGCTTCATAACTCTATTACTGAGAAGTGCTGACAATGATTTGCACCAGAAGAGCCACTGTATTGGTGATTAAAATGTACTATGTCATCAACTTCAACCAAGAGGCAGCTTCAGGATGATTTCAGAAATGATTTCAGTAGTACTAAATTAGAGCTAGGGAGAAGGAGATCAAGCACACCTAACAAATAGAGAAATGTTACTATATTAAATAAATATTTGGTTCTGATGCAAACAGCAGTTTCTGGTGAAAAAATCAGTGATTCCACTGAAACAACAGAAGCAATAGCAGCAGGAGTGAAAGCAGCTGTAACATTCTGGTCTGTCTAAGGACCTGCAGAGGAGAATCTCCAGAACATTCAGAGGTGGATGAAAGAACTTCTGAAACATCTATCTACACTGGCTGCTCATTTAAACCAGGACTCAGATTTCTGAAAGCATGTAGCCATTGAGCACCCATCATGCTTTACTGACTAACAGCAGGTCTACACTAGATCTTAAAGTTGATCGTAGATATGCTATTCCAGCTACAGCAATTGCATAGCTGGAATCGACACATCTAGAATCAACTTATCTGGCCGTCCTCACTGAGGGAGGTCGACAGGAGAAACTCTCCCATCGACCTCCCTTACTCCTTGCGAGAATGAGTATAAGCATCAACTGTCAACCTTCAATAGTTCAATTTCGACTGTCCCCATTAAGTGCATGAAATTGAACCCTACAAGATAACCGTGACCAGGTCCATCTGCCAGTATGTATCGATGTACCCATAGATGAGTACATCTCATTCTCAAAAGGTACTGCCAATGGGATTTAAAAGTTGCTAATTACCTCCCTCCCTTTGGAAAATGAGATTTAATCTCTCAAGTCAATTAAGCATTGAGAAACTGAGCACAGCAATGTCTAAACAGCTTTAAAAATATGGGCCCAACTCTCATCCTCTGAAATTTTCATGGCATATTATTAATACAGAAACAGGTAAAGACTTCTACCACCACCATTAGATGTTCCATTCTTCGTCACTGTTAAAGACTGTTACTTTCAGCACACAATTCAATGCCACTCTTGGCTTTTTTTCCTTTGTCCTCCAAACCAGACCAGGAATGTACACTAGCACAGAGATAGCCATGCTAGTCTATATATTATCAAAACAAAAATGCAGTCCACTAGCACTTTAAAGTGCTAGTGGACTGCTTTTGTTTTGATATACTAGTACAGTCTGCATCACCCTTAATGACAAAGCACTGAAAGCACAGCAGTTCATAATAAAGTAAACAATATATTAATTCCTTTACGCCACTGAATACAATGAACAGAATAAGTATGAAAAATTTTATAAGTAGTTCTCAAGTGTTTCATGAGCTAACTTGTACTGACCTACCCAAGATCTCTCTCCCCCTTGTATTTAAGAAATGGGCAGTGAGCAAGCACCAAAACTTTGATTTAGTAGTGCATGTTTTTAAACAACGCTGGGAAACTCAAAGTCGCTTGACTGTTTTGACTGCTAAGACCTACATGTGTTCAATTTAATCTGCTATAATTAGGGAAAACTTTCATAGTTTACGAGAAATAAGATAGTTCATTTTAGTAGAATGAAAAACGGATTATGCTTGAAAAAAACACTGTGAGGGAGAACTCACATTTCTCTGTGATCACTGTCCTAACATCTGAACTGGAAGTTTTATTTTTCAAATTTTGAGCCAAGGTAAAAACAGAATCCAACTGTGGATGGCGCTGTTCTAGGTCCTCCTTTGTTATCTGTAAGAATCAGTATTATATTTTTATTAGAAAATGAAAAAATTAACATTATAAATATATTTTCTGAGCTGTGCAGAGTTATGAACTTAAAACAAATTGTGCTCACACACAGCTGTTCCCATCTCTATTTCACAAATGTAATATATTTTCAATGTCACCATTATCATAAAGCTACTTTATTTTAAATGTCTGTTACTGAAGACGCATGTAGGTGAACTACACATTAAGGCTGTGTCTACACTAGCTCCCTTCTTTGAAGGGGGCATGGTAATCAGCCTGATTGGAGAACACTAATGAAGTGCTGCGATGAATATGCAGCACTTCATTAGTCTGATTCTCCTTGGCTGGTTCTACACGTGCCCCTTCCTTTCGAAAGTGGCATGTTAATGAGTGGGTTCGAAAGATGCTAATGAGGCGCTGCAATGAATATGCAGCACCTCATTAGCATAACAGCAGCTGCGGCGATTCGAAAGTGCAGCTTTTGGAATCGCGCACTGCCTGTGGAGATGGTACCTTCCAAAAGAACCCCCCCAGTTTTCGAAAGCCCTTCTTCCGATTCCCAGATTCGAAAACTGGGGGGGGGGGGGGCGTCCCTTTGGAAGGTCCCATCTCCACGGGTGGCGTGCAATTCGAAAAGCCGCAGTTGCGAATCACCGCGGCCACCATTATGCTAATGAAGTGTTGCATATTCATTGCAGCGCCTCATTAGCATCTTTCAAACCCGCTCATTAACATGCCCCTTTTGAAAGGAAGGGGCATGTGTAGACACAGGGCCTGTGACAACTTCAAAGTGCCCTAATTCCCCAAATGGCATGCCAGCACTTTAAAGTTGCCACAAGAAAAATTAGCCTAATGAAGTGCAGGATATTCATCACAACACTTCATAGTATTCTCCGATCAGGCTGATTACCATGCTCCCTTCAAAGAAGGGGGCTAGTGTAAACGCAGCTAAGTGCTGCATAATATTTGTCTGCCTCTTTGTTTTCTGTAAATTAGTTTCTTACTATAAAAGACTAATGAGGCTATTATTAAACAGTAATCATTTCTGAAAGGGACAAAAGAAAATCAGCCTGATGTAATCAAAAATATATTTTATGTATCACATGGTTTTGTCAAAGTGCTAATTACTATCTCTACACATAATGAATGCTATGAAGTCAAAAGAAAATCGTAACTTCTTAAGAGATACCATATGCTGAATCCTTCTTTGAAAAAAATGAGAATGCAAACAGCTGCTTAGCGTTTGCCTAGATTACAGCTTTTGGTCATGTTGTAATTCATGTTGATTGATTTCCATTTCAAATAAGTTAAATTATAATAAATGCTAATATAGACACACAGATATCGATGCCTAGTCCTGGCTCAGCTTTTGGGGAGCTATGATTATGGACAAACAAGTGTGAGTGTGTACATTAGTATTTACAATAGATTGTTTTTTTTATTTCAAATTAAGTGGAAATAAACTAACTTGCATTATAATAAGGTCTAAAGAATCCTTGTATTACACAGTAGCTTTTTAAACTTACCAAAAGCTGACGTACTGACTTTCAACAAAAGGCATATCCCAGCAAAGAATATTGGTAATGTCCCTACACATATACACACTATTTACTGCATTTCTTCCCCAAATCAAAACATCTAGACATAAAAACAGTACGGCCCTAGACATGCAGGACCAAGCACTCAACAGAGAAAACATTTTAAAACTATGGTATATTACACAGATTTTTACTTCTCAAATAAACAGTTATTTTCAAATAATACTGTACCAGCTGCAGTAACATACAATGATTTTCTTCTTGTTTCTTCTCCACAGAATATACAAACATTAAAAAAAAAAAGATACTAAAGTTGTTTCGTGTTATCAAGATTTATTAGATTTTTTCCAGTGGCACCTACTTTCATTCGTGCAATTGTCCGATTGATCTCGTCCGCATTTCCCACAGTGACTATGTTTGACTTCAGCATCTGGTCAATCAATACCAGCCAATCAGCCAGTTCAGTTGTAGTTTTATCCAGATCAGCTGGTGCAGAAAGTTCGAAAACCTGCTGAGTCTGTACCGGAGTTTCAAAGGAAGATGACAATAGTGCCATGTTTTGGACAGCAGGATAAGCTAAAATGATAAAGATACTCAATTGCTTTTTTAAAAAATGCTATTCATTCATTAATATTAACAAAAATCTAGGCCAAATAATATTGGTGACAACTACAAAAATTATAGCATTTTCTCAAACATCTACAAATTCACACCACTGCGTACAGAGAAAGAATAGCAAGATTGATGTCTACAGCAACCTTAACAACAGCACAAAAAAAGACAGAAAGCAAAATGCATATTACTTGATTTTACGCCAGTAAATGGTGACCCCAATACTTCATGTTCATTAGAAAACAGTGGCTTCCAATGAATAAAATGTTGCCAAAATTAATCTTGATCATCGTTGCTAGAGATGTAATAATTTGCTGAACTAAAAATTTCAGGTACAAAGAAGAGTGTAAACACCCTGAGCATATCCATCTTGTTTCCAGCTGGGCAGGAAAGGGAAGAAAAAACATCAAACAGGATGTCTGGAATAGAGGTCTGCATCTCCTGGGAAAGGCTGGCAGGCCATTTGGAAACAGAACCTAACCACTGCAGTGTGGTTGCCAGACATCACGTGTGTAGTGTCCTGACAGGCCTTTTGCTCTATCCAATGGTGATAACCATTCAGAGGCATGCTTGGGCCGTCTCTGTGCCATGCTACCTTTGTGCAAGTAGCCAGCAAAGCAGACTCCAAAGGAGCCCCTGATAACACGACAAAATCAGCTAAGGATAGAAGGTGCCCAGCCAGGTTTATTATAAACAAAGACCTGTCATAGCTTCCCTGAATCAGATGTCTACAGGTAGGCTAAGTGTGCCTGTGACAATGGACTTGCCTCACTCAGTAGCATGGAAGCTCAGATTGAGCCCCAGGTCAAACAAAGACAAATCCCTATGGGTATCTTTTTATACACAGGTACAAAAATTACACATCACTCCTGAGGTATCAACTCGCCACCCTCTGACGTTACCTAGCTACAACCCATTACAAAGGGTTCAATCACTATCTAGCATGCTGTCAGTTTAGACCCTGTCCTGAACCTGGGTGAGTATGGCTGGTTTTTTTCCAAAAAAAAAAAAAAAAAAAAAAAAAAAAAAAAAAAGAGTATGTTGGTACCAAGATGTTTCTTCACAAAATGTTCTGTTACAACCCCTCTGGAATGTGCTTCCAGCCTGAGCCTAAAACCATTTAGTGTTTTACACCTTCAACCCAGTTCATACCAAATTCTGTCATATTATAATCTCCACTTTATCCATGTTAATACAGTTTTATTTTTACTGCAAACTGGATTAAACTCAATTAAATTAAAACATGACTATGAAGTATGTTTTCCACTCATCACTCACCAGAAAGCTTTGGCTGTGTCACAAGATGGAGCTGCTGAACATACGCCTCAAGTTCTCGCACTCTGTCAGGTACCTCTTTGAACAACTACAGCACAGCATGGAAGGGCAAAACAACATAAGGATGCTTGCTTTGTAATAGCTACAACAAAAACACTAAAACAACTAAAATTTTGAACCCAAATATATACAAAAATACTATGTTAACACAGAAGATATTTTTAGACAGCAAACGCAGCACCATAGAAACCTATCACTTAATAATCACAAGTAACGTCACCTTTTGGTCAAATAGCATTTATCAACATATCTTCATACATGAACATACATATGGTGTGTATGTCTGACTTAAGTTTGAGTCAGACAGCACAGAATTTAGAGACAGGTCAGAGACAATCTTTTCCATTCTTTCAAGCCTGAGTATCTAGTTGTGACTCGTTGCCTGCTAGTGGAGGTATTAGCAGAGGCCCACAAGCTGTACTGAAACATGAAGCGAGGTTGTTCAAATATGTACAAAATTTATCCACCAACTAGTAGAACTAATCAAATTTGGCTACACAATTATTTTGGGAACTCCCCCATGAAGCCACTGAGAGCTCCATGTCAGTCCCAAGAAGGAGGAGGGTTCGTCAGATGTATGTCAATGCACTGACTGTCAAACAACAATACGAATGAAATCTGATACCAGTACAACTAAATGTTAAAAGACGCTGGCTTTGATGTCGCCCGGATAAACAAGGTCCATGATACCAATCAAGTGATCGGGGTTGGTTTGATAAATTGGCTATCAGAAGAAAATTACACCTAGCGCATATGCTATCCATTGGAACATGGAACGTCCGAACACCGTGGGCAACTGGAAAATTAGAGCTGCTTTGGAAGGTGATGGAGAGATACCAACATGATATACTTGGACTGGCAGAGATGTGTTGGACAAAAATCAGGAGAGATATGCGGCTGCGAAGTCATTTGGTCAGGAAACAAAACGAAGCATGAAGCAGGAGTTGGATTCCTTCTTAGTAGAACAGCTAGAAGAGCATCATTAGGATGCAAACCGGTAAGTGTAAGGATGATGGTCATGCGATTCGAAGCAAAACCATTCAACATCTCAATCACTCAGCTGTATGCACCCACGTTGGACAGTACGGAGGAAGAGATTGAGCTATTCTATAAAGACTTGACAAAGACGGTGGAGGAGATACCGAAGAATGAGGTGTTGATCGTCGGAGGAGATTGGAATGTGCAGATTGGAACAGCTGATGAAGGTAGGGAGAGAGTCATGGGAAAGTTCGGATATGGAGAAAGAAACAAACGAGGTGAAAAACTGTTAGAGCTTGCTACAGAGCATGAGATGGTGATTTGCAACACGACATTCCAACAAAAGGACTGGAGGAAGTGGACATGGCGATTGAATGATGGGAAGTCCAAGAACTTGATAGATATGATTTTGATAAGAAGATGGATAACATCAGTGCAGCAGTGCCGAACTTTCCAAGGAGGAGATACAGACTCAGACCACAGTCTACTGATCGCAAACATCCAGATAAAACTCAAAAGAAAATGTAAGACACACTTTAAGAAAAGAACAGACATGGCGAAGCTATGTGAGGAAGAAACAGGGAACACACACAGAACAGCACTCGAAGAGACGATTAAGAATATCGCCACAGAGAAAGACCTAGATAAGAGAGTTGTGGGGACAGCCCTCGCTATAGAAGAGGCAATTGAGCAGACTGTTCCAGAAGAAGAAAAGATCAATAAGAAGTGGATTACCCAGAAGACACTGAAGTTGGTTCAAGAGAAAAGAGTGTTGAAGATGAGAAGAGATGTTTCTAAGATGGCAGAACAGCAATATAGGATGAAATGCAATGCGGTAAGGAAAGCAGCCACCAAGGACAGGGAGAAATGGTTAGAGGAGCAATGTGAAGATATCGAGAGGTATTATGGCAAATGTAAGACCAGGGAGGTGTATAAGACAATTAGGAATATTAATAGGAAATGGCAACTGAAGCAGATGGCGATCAAAGATGGGAACGAAGAAGTTCTCATGAACAGGGAGAAAATTGTGCAGCAATGGACGAGATATTGCACCGATCTATACAAAGCACAGTTGGACCCGAGTATCTCAGAGAGACTGATTGAAGAATTGAAAGAGATATCTCCCCCGAGCATCGAGAGCAAGACCAATATTTCAGAGGAGGAAGTAGAAAAAGCAGTGAAACGACTAAAGAACAACAAAACCCCTGGAAATGATAAGATCACGGAAGAGAT
The DNA here is from genome assembly GCF_033958435.1 of Carettochelys insculpta. NCBI lineage: Eukaryota > Metazoa > Chordata > Testudines > Carettochelyidae > Carettochelys > Carettochelys insculpta. The sequence goes on from NC_134139.1 coordinate 99,049,006, forward strand.
GGTCAAATACGCCGGAGAAAGCATGATTCAGGAAATACACTGACAATGTAATGTAGCATGGAAAGAAGGGAAGGCACCTAAGGAATGGACAAGATCTGTGCTAGTGACAATATCCAAGAAAGGAAGTACATTGGAATGTAAGAACTACAGAACGATTGCCCTAACGAGTCATCTAGGTAAGGTACTGACGATGATACTGACTAAGGATTAAGTTTGCAGATAGAAGAACATATAGCAGATGAGCAAGCAGGGTTCAGAAAAGATAGAAGTACCATACAGCAGATACTGGCGCTAAGAGTGATAGTGGAGAAAGCTCAACGAAAGAAAAAAAACGTATACACTTGCTGCATCCATTTTCAAAAGGCATTTGACAGTATACATCAGAAAGTGACTTGAACGGGGTTGGGAGTCATACGGAGTGGACAGCAGACTAATAAGGTTGTTGAAAGATAATGCGGAGGCAGTGGTGAGAACATGCAGGGAGTTGGGAAGTTGGTTTAAAACAAGTACAGGTACGAGACAAGGAGATCCAATATTGCCAAGTATCTTCATCGCACATCTGGAGAGAGCAATGGACAAGATCAAGGAAGAGGTAGAAGGGATATCTGTGCATGCAAAAAGAATTAACAACTTGAGATTCACAGATGATATAGTTATCATTGAGGAAGATGAGGAGAAGCTAGCGAAAATGGTGCGGGTGTTAAACGAAGAAGGGAAGCAATACAGACTGATTAGGAACATCGATAAAACAAAAACAATAGTATCTGGAGATAAGAAAATAGGAAGGGAGATCAGTGTTGATGGTATTGAACTGGAAAATGTGGAGAAGTTTGCATATCTGGGGAGCAACATAATATATGATCTAGACTAAGAAGGAAATAGCAACTAGAATAGCGAAAGCAAGAGCAAGTTTGAAGGCGAGGGATAAGATCTGGAAAAGCAAAGCAATTAGCTTAAGTACAAAGCTGGGCATCTTGAAAACTTGTGTATTCAGCAGCATGTTGTACAAATGTGAGACATGGGTGATAATGAAAGACTCAAAAAGAAAAATATTGGTGTTTGAAAGGAGTTGTTATAGAAAGATTCTGAGAATAGGATGGATGCAGAAGGTCACCAATAAGGAATTATATAGGAAGATACAGCCGAAAGAGAACCCGCCGCAGAAGGTTATAAAATGGAAGCTACAACTATTTGGACATATTTGCAGAATGAATGACAAATGAAAAATCAAGACCCCGGTATTCGGCATAATGGATAGTTCGAATACGAGAGGCAGACCCCACAGAGAATGGATAGATGATGTAGTCGATTGGTGCGGAGCTCGTCTACAGAAACTAAGCCACTCTGCGCTGGATGGGGAAAGATGGAAGGAAACAGTGAGAGGCATCAGACACCAACGTGCGCTGAGCCCATGGTTATTGATGATGATGATGATGATTTTTTTTAGGGGGAAAGAAAGAGGGTTACTCAGCTTGAGGCGGTGGGAAGAGAAATAGAGGCATTTTTTCTCCCCAATTCCTACCAAATCTCTCTTCCCCCAGCAAATACTCAGATCCCTGACCCACAGTCAAGCTGTCCCATCAACATTTACACACAATCTCAGTCACACTACCTGCAGCCTCTGATAATCTCTTCCCTTTATCAGGTCATTAGGCCAAAGAGATCACATTTCATTAGAATTTCTAATTTCTACTATCGAAAAGCAAAGAGAATGCAGGTAAGTCATGACTCAGCATACTTCCCCATGTAAACTGATTTTATTTAATATTTGCTATGATGAGTTTAAACATTTCATTTCTTACAAAAATATTCTGAAAAGTTCAATTTCTAATTGATACTTTACAGCTTGTTGAAGTAAAAGAAATCTAGATCTTTGAAGGAAAAGAAGTTCAATCAGAAAGGCCCAAACCAAAGCATAATTCATACTGATTGAACAATTTTTACATGAGTTTAGCACTTAGACCTGTAACAATACTCCAGCTCTACACTATGGAGTCTAGCCTTCCCTGGAGATGCGTGTACAGCTTCCAAAAGATTTAGTGGGAATCACACCTGTATGGATAGGAGGACGGGCCTCTCAGTCAATTATTAGACGTGCTGACTACACAACCATCGCAACAAAAATACATACCTTGTTCCACTTCATATTGACGGTCCTCAAGGTGTCAGAAATTCTCTCTTTTTCCTGAAACCCCGTGTTTTTATCTGAAAGTACATCAGCTTCACTTCTGTTCAACCATTTCAGTTTTTCTCCTTGTATTTCCATTTCTGCTGTTAAGCCCTAAAGGGGACAAGAGAGAAGTTTATTCTGAAGGCAACTGTGCTTGCAAGTACACGTGCATACTCACACAGGCAGGCACAAACAGTTAAAGGTTTTCTGTTAACCAAAGAATTTGACATCTGGAGGATTATTAGAAAAAAATAAAACAAACCAAAGAGCACAAACTAAAGATGCAATAATGAAAGCCCTATGCCGACACAAAATCTGTATCCACGTCTGATTCTCAAACATGGTCTGCAGATATTGGCCAATTTGCAGGACTCTACTACGGTGAAATCATTTATTGCTTGTATGATGGAGGAACAGAGAGTAAATTTAAAATGGCGGTTAACTAAGAGAGAGGGACTAGAGTAATGGGGTTGCTGGTCGGGAACATGGGATGCACTGGGGGTGGGGGGAGAAGCATGCACAGAAGGGGATTTGGAGCCAGCAGGGGATGGGAGGTCACCTCTCGCAGTCCTACAAGCAGCTCCCTGTTCTGCTTAAAGCAAGCATCCTACCTCCATTTGGAAGTGCTGTCCCACACAGCTCCCATTGGCCATGGCTCCCAGCCAATGGGCTGGGAGCTCCAGAATCAGTTCTTGAAGATGGAGGCAGAGTGCCTGAAGAACTGTCTGGTCATGCCTTCAACAGCGACAACAGGGATGGGGAGCCACTTGCGAGAGCCACCAGAGGTGAATCCATCTACATACAGCAGCCCGAGCCCTCCCACACCACAAACTCCCTCCCAGAGCATGCCCCACAGCCCCTTCAAAGTCCTACTCCCCCACTGGCCCACACCAACTAAATTAAAACCTGGAATTTCTGTGCAGATCAGGTATGCTAGTTTATTGAGCTTGCCACTTGCTGAAGTGCCAAATAAAAGGGCTTTTACTGTAATAACAGCCCAAACAATAGAAAATATTTGGAAGTATTTAAAAACTTTACTTGACTACCAGAGTCCATGGTCTGCCTACATGAAACACAAAAATCCAAGGAACTGAAACTAAAACAGAATAACGAATGTATCTGCTTTAAGACGTTTCTCAGGAAGCTACTCCTCTGCTACAGCCACACTTTACTTTGATTCTCTTTTGGCGTTTCCAATATGCTTAAATTATAAAGAATTAATTACCTGAGTCACCACCTCAGTTAAAACCACAGCCTCCACCTGTTTTTAAGCTTTACTACCAAAGGCCCCAATTCTGCAACAAGTTCCACACAAGCCAACTCTTGAGGCAGAGGTAATGCACACCAACATGGGATGTGTCTGCCATGCACTAAGCCTGCTACCTGAAGATTTTCGAGTGCATGATAACAGAGTCCGTTCAGCTACTCAGTGTGCAGCAAATCAGCTACAGATTCATTCCCCAGTTTGCTGCAACCTAAGCCAATGTCTAGGAAAGCCCACAGGCAGTTTGTTAGAGTATCATGGCCAAAGTTGCGCTGAGGTTTTTAGGCGCCTTTGGGGAAGAGAAGAGCGGAATGTTTAAGAGGAAATTGTGAATTTATCCTTTAAGAAAACCTCATCTTATTTTGACAACTGTATCTGACGCCCCTCCCCCTTGTTCACTGTTGCAGCAAAAGGTTTCTCCTATACATAGTCCCCAACTGACTTCAACGGGATTATACATGGGAATAATTCTCTCTGGCTAGGGCCTCAGGCTGTAAGCACTGCACAACAGGGAGCAAGTCTTCTATTTGTCTGTAAAACACCTAGCACAACTCAATAAATAATTATATCACAGACAACATGTATGCACTCATTTATCCATACAGATTTTTATACATCATCTGAACATGTGCGTCCCAGTAACGCTTTCCTAGCAAAGTTTTCACTTTCCTAATGTGGGAAGAAAGAATACAGTGATCAGGAAATAAGATTAGGTTTGATTGCTGGTTGGGTACCATACAGTAAACTGCACTTGAAAGGTCAACTGATGTAACTGTAACCAATTTACCTCATTTAACAGACTTGCAGGAAATATGATTTTTGTATCCTGCTTGGGGCCATCAGTTGACATTTCAGCTAAATACCATTACCAGACAGACTATTCTACAGTGCAAAACAACGTTGACATACACTATATAATTTTACAGTAATCAAATGCATTGTGAGAGTTAATTGTAACTTCCCACGTCAATCTTGAATATTTTAATACAACTCACTTTGATAAGTAAAAACACCATTAAAACAAACTGTAAATTTCATGCCCTGGTTATAATTTTTGACAGCAGTCAGTCTGTTTAGTCACATGAGGGTACATAATGCTCTGCCCGTATTACTACATTTCACATGTCACAAATTCGTTTTCTGTCAAAACAAAAAGAGAAGTCCAGCAGCACTTTGAAGACAAAATAATTTTAGGTGATGAGCTTTCATGGGACAGACCCACTTCTTCAGATCAGAGCCATACCAGAACAGACTCAATATTTAAGAGACAGAGAACCAAAAATAGTAATCAAGGTTGACAAATCAGAAAAATATTATCAAGGTGGGCAAATCAGAGAGCAGAGGGGCGGAGGGTGGGGGGGGTGTCAAGAATTAGATTAAGCCAAGTATGCAAAAGAGTCCCTATAATGACCCAGAAAATTCACATCCCAGTTCAAACCACGTGTTAATGTGTCGAATTTGAATATGAAAGAGAGTTCAGCGGCCTCTCTTTCCAATCTGTTGTGAAAATTCCCCTTCAGTAAGACACAAACCTTCAGGTCATTAACTGAACACCACAGATCATCACCTACAGCCCCCATCTCAAACCACTGCAACACATTATTAAAAGACCTACAATCTACCCTTAATCAGGATGCCACACTCCAGAAGGCCCTAGCTGACAGGCCTATTCTCTCCCACAGACAACCTCCCAACCTTATGAGAATTTTCACCAACAATCACAGTCTATACCCTAGGAACACCAGTCCTGGAACTTTTCCTTGCAACAAAGCCCGTTGTCAACTTTGTCCACGTATCTATTCTGGAGATACCATCACTGGACCTAACCAGGTTATTCACAGGATCACGGGCACATTCTCATGTGCCTCAACTACCATCAAATATGCCGTCATGTGCCAACAATGCCCAGATGCTCTGTATTTTGGACAGACTTCAAACTCTCTTAGACAAAGAATTAATGGGCACAAAACAGACTTAAAAACACTCCTGATTCACAAACCGATCAGTCAGCCCTTTAATGGAGTGGGCCATTCTGTTAATGACCTGAAGGTTTGTGTCTTACTGAAGAGGAATTTTCACAACAGATTGGAAAGAGAGGCCGCTGAACTCTCTTTTATATTCAAATTCGACACATTAACATGTGGTTTGAACCGGGATGTGAATTTTCTGGGTCATTATAGGGGCTCTTTTGCATACTCGGCTTAATCTAATTCTTGACACCCCCACCCCCTTCTGCCCCTCTGCTCTCTGATTTGCTCACCTTGATAATATTTTTATGCTTTGTCAACCTTGAATACTATTTTTGGTTCGCTGTGTCTTAAATATTGAGTCTGTTCTGGTATATCTACGGTCTGAAGAAGGGGGTCTGTCCCACGAAAGCTCAACACCCAATAAATTATTTTGTTAGTCTTTAAAGTGCTAGTGGACTGCTTTTTTGTTTTGATAGTATACAGACTGGCACAGCTATCTCTCTGTTACTATTCTTTTTCTGAAGTGCCAGGTGATTTTGAACTGAGACAATAACAAACACACTGCAAGGTTCTACAGCACAAGTGTGTGTTTTCTTACTGCATCCTATAATATCTTCTTATACAACTCTCAACTGGTCCTCCGTAAAAGCTGTCCCTTATTTTGGTAACTAATCCCACAACACCTCATAGGACATTATTTTTCTTGTGCCTCTCCTCATTTTGGATATGTGTCTGACCATGGCAGATTCAGAATTAGCAGAAGATTCGCATGCACTTATACACATTTTAATCTATCTTGCCTTTAATTCTCGCAGGTTTTCTTCATGGTTGAATGTAGGTCTCATTTCAAGGAAATTTTCTACATTTTCCAACCAGCAATTCAATTCATCCAGCTTCTTTCGGAACTCCATTAGCTGCGGATTCTCTCCTTTCAGTCTAAAAACCACAAATTCCATAAGGGAAAACAGACCAAAATGAAGCAAATCAATATACATGAACAAATGAAGACAACTTTATTAAAAGTAGAGGAAAACACCTCTCTCTCTCTCTCCATCTCTCCATATTTTTTTATATATATACATATATTTTGGTAAGAGAGAATAACACACTTGCAGCAAACCTGGTGCTTGCAAAATTTCCAGTTCAAATATTAAAGCCTGTTGAGGTGTGTGACATACTGCCCCAGCCAGGAACACTATCTGCCATTCCCACACTTCTCCAATGTGACATGTAGCTTTCTTTTTTACACTAATGACAGTAGCCAAAAGAGCAGGTTTTTACTGATCAAAAGATTCTCCCCCGAGCCAAAAAAGGCAAACCATATTCAAATTATTGTATTTCAGACTTTACTTTAAAAACTTCCAAATATGTTTTTTCCAAAAATCTGAACAAAATATTAAATGAAAATGTGCACATGAAACAAGACCACCAAAGCCAAGTTTCCACAAATATCAAGGCCCCAAAAAAAAAAAAAATCACCATCTGTGACAATATCCAGGAAAGACTCTGCACATAAATATTGGGAAGGGACGTCTTCTTGTAGCACATGAACACTTAGGTTTTGCCCGATAAACTAATTGAGAAAATTTTGTTTATTTTCTGTATATAGCAAAGAAGACTAAAAATTAGATTCATTTCAGAAAGTTGAAAAATAATATTTATTATGGGAATTTAGTTTCACAATTTCCATTAACATTTATTTCATATCCCACAAAGATATACTGAAAATGTTCATTGTTAGCTCAGACTGCCCTTAAACCCTGATCTCCTACACAAAATTTAGAGTAGCACTTCAAAATGGATTCAGATCTTATTTACAGACATATAAATTACATATTTATAGATGGTTTCTTGCAATGTATTTTTGAGGTCCTCTTTAATTTTCATTAAACTTGAACCTATTGTCTGAAATTCAAAAACAAAGTAAAGTTCGGCAGAAATGTACCTACAGTTCAGTCTTATCCAGTGCAACTAGCTGAGTAACTGTGGCTCCTCAGGCTTTGCAGTGAAACCATGTAAAACAGAAAACTGTAGGAAGAGGTGTGCTTTGGGCTTTTTTGTTTCCTGTTAACATGAACACCCTGAGAAGTCAATTCTTGATGCTTTCAGGGGAAAGTGGTTGAAAACAGTGCCTACATGTCAAAAAAATTCAGTCTAATAATGGTGTGCAATAGAATCTATATATCCTCTGTAGACTTCTAAATGAGATTCTTCCCATCACATCAGCTCAAACACCCACATTTCTGGTTAACTTCTTACCTCTGTTGTCTGTCCATGATCTCAGCAGTGATTGCTTTCCAGCGTTTATTTAATCTGGCCAGTTTTTCTTGCAGGAAGCTCCCATCTGCAGTGGAGAGTTTCTGTATGATTCCTTCCCCAGTTCTGTTCAGCACTGAAAAGCTGGTCTGATGGCTGCTGACTCCTTCTTCAAGTTCCTGTCATAAGTAGGAAAACACGCAGAATTTTATCACTGACCCAAATTGATTTTGATTGACTGCATGTAACATTGAAAATGTATCCTGGCTGCGTATTATTTTCCTAACAAGAACATTGTAAACACTTATATCAATAATATACAACCTTACACAAATGATTAAATGCTCTTTACTAGGTCTAGGCCAACTTATTAATAAATGTCATTTAAAAAGAAATGCACAATAGGCAATTGAATACAACAGAATATTAGAGAAGACTTAAATGATTAATATTAGCAACTGCATTCTTGCCTGATATTTTTAAGTCCTACTTTTTCTTTTTTTTAAACACTGCCCACATATTATGTGCTTTTTTCACCAGCTCTGCTCCTCACTTGTGTGCACAACTGTATTTGTAATTGAGCATCACTTTAGCTGGGAACATTTTGGCAATGGTGCCACGATCAGCAGACATCACAAAACTGCCAAGCAACTGAGAGAAGTCATTAAAAGTCAGGCTCAAACCTTTATATGTCCCTAACAGCCAGGGGAAACAAAGCTTACATTATTAGTACAGATCTCTCTGAGACTAAAACAAAGCTGATGATGATTCAAGAAAGAGAAAGGAAATGCCCTAGAAGAAAACTACCAACAAGACTAAGAAAAAGAAACATATACAAGTAATGCTCAGTGGATTATTAATTTCTCCTGTAACACAAAGGTATTTAACATTTGGACTTCCAAAATATAGATACCTGCAACTTGCTAAAGGATTTTGTTTGTTTTGGGTTTATTTTAAAGTTATGCTTTAGCCTCTTGCTTTTACAAAATTAAAATTAAGATTTGGGCTAAAGAGGAAAAACTGTTTCCCCTTATGGTGATACATGAGAAGAACCAGGAAAACAAAATTTGAAAAGGCAAAACCTATAAGAAGGAAAAGTACTTTTTTCCATTGGATCTTTACATTAGACAGCTTTATAAAAACCAATCAGTTGTTCTGCCTTTCTATTCAGAATGGAAAATTAAATCCTGAAATGGCCAGTTAAAGATAAACTGATTATTTTTAAAGAACATCCCATTAAGGAGCACAACACCACATTAATTCTAATATATTTTAAAATGTAGCCAACTGAACCTTCATAACAATAAATAAATAAACAGAAGACAGAAAATAGGGCTAAACTTCCCCTCACTCCTGATTAAAACTTTTACACTTATAAGCTAACTTTTCAAAAATAACACCTGAAATTACAACCTGAAAAGCAATTTCAAGCGAGACACAGACATCTTCTTGCAAAAAATTTAGATGACCACCACAATCCCAAGTATATATTTTATTTATAGACAAATTTATTTTTGGCTCAAATCCATGCTAACCTTTTGTCAGTGGTCCTGTCCTCTGACTGAACATCACATACCTGCTGATGCAGCCCAGCTGCCTCCAAATCCAGGCTACCATCTGGAGTGTGGGCATCAGCCAGTAACCCTTCAGCCTCCGTTATCCACTGCGTGAGGTCATTGAGATCACAATGGAACTGCCTCCAATCTTCAACTGCCCTATCAAAACAACTGTTGGGGAATAAGGAAGGGTTTCAAAATAACCTAATTTAAGAGGAAACACATGGGTTGGCCTATTTATATTTAAGATTAAGCATAGTTAATTCATAACAACTTGTTCTGGAAAATAGAAAGACCTGTTACAGAGTAGTTAAGTAAGGCTGCTTCTACATTCACCCCCTTCTGTTGGAGGTGCCATGCTAATGAGGCAATTTGAAGCAGACTAATGAGGTGCTAAGGTGCATATTCAGTGCCTCATTAGCAAGATGGCAGCCATGGAAGTGCAGACGTTGAACTGCAGATTGACAGTGAACATGAGGGCAGCTTTGAAATCAGCGCCCCACTTCAACATTCCCTCACTCCCGCATAACTAGACTGGAGTAAGGGAATGTCGAAGTGGGGTGCTTATTTTGAAGCTGATCCCATCTACACTGTCAATGTGTAATTCAAAGTCTGCACTTCGAAATTTGCACAGTTGCCATTATGCTCATGAGGGGCTTGATATGCATATTAGCCTGCTTCAAATTGCCTCATTACCATGCCCCCTTCAATGGGAGGGGGCACGCATAGAAGCAGCCTAAATCCTAGACACCGAACAGCTCCTGGCATTGAACTGACTGCAAAAGCCAACCACGCAAACCATCACTGCCTACTAAACTGAAGGAACTGAAGGCAGGCCTGAGGACTATTTGGTTTCAATTACTGTAGAAACAAAGATGAATTAGCTGCAGCAAAATCTGTCTGCAGAACAGGTTTTTTTTTTTTGTTTTGTTTTAAAAGAGAGTTGACACATCAGAGAGCGTGAAAAACCAAATATGATTAATTGTTCAACCGGTATTTTGCTCACAAAACCATGACTTCCTGCTGCCAGAAACCTTAAAAAGAGTGACGCTGTTCTTCACTATACTGCACTGAAAGTCAGGGCCATAGATCTCTCCTCTCTTTGGGAGAAGTGTGGGATGATGGTGCAGTTAGAAAGCTACACTTACCATAATGAGTCAGAAGAACGTACCTGGTAGCACTGGGCCCAATTCAGCAAAGAAGCAAGTGCATACTTTTTATACCATTCCTATTCAGCATGAAAATTAAATATAATGCATAACTCACAGAACATACTTAATAGAGGCAAAAAGATTCAAGAATATGTTCAAATGTTTTGCTGATTAGAGATTGACTTCAGCATGTGCTCAGCTGCACCTGAGCCCTCCTTCAGGGTTTAGTTAGCTAGCAGAATGGGTCAGCACAAGAACCCTGCCATCCCATTAAAACTCAAAGTACCACAACAACCTGCAAAAATGAAAACAAAAGCCAACATTTCAGCTATCTTGGCCTCTCTCCAGACACTGAAAACACTGATGCCTGTTGAAATCTGTGAAAATGGAAGTGTGATGGACTTAATGCACTTTCAAGGGGAAATAACAGGCCAGCCTTTGCATTATGTGGACCCAGTTTATCTGTATGCACACCAACTAAGGTTAACATTATTGCCCCCTCCACTGTGCAAGGTGATAGCAGTATTATTCTAATATAAAAATATGGGGGAAGGTGTTAAAACTAGCACTTCTTTAAAAATTCATAAGGCTACCTTGTATTTTAGTTGAAATTCCCAGTCTGATGACCACTTCCAGGTGAAAAAGCTTGTTCGATGACTTTTTAATTAAGATGAACAATTGAAAACGTTTATAAATTTCAGTGATTCATTTGCATACAATGACCCAGTTAGGAAAATGATTAGAAAATGTGTTGCATTCTCCAAGTTAATTATAAATGTTTAAATGATGTTTTTCTTTGATACACATACCTTCTTTCAGTGGGTATACCAGCTTTCTGGGCAGCTGTGGCCATAGGCATGGGAAATAAGAGAGCAGGAGTTGCTGTAGCACACTCAGGTTTTAGTCAGGGCTGAGCTGCTGGGCCTGAACATGCCAGCTGCTCAGGTTCCACTCCTGGCCACACACCCACCCCAGCTCAGGTGAAGGGCCAACAGGGGAAAGAGAGCTGGCTTGCAGCACCCCCACTATTAACAGTCTCCTGTGCCGATGGTCACGCCTGCTTACTTATTAAGTAAATGAGATTTTATTGACATTTTAGAAAAAGATAAGAATGTATAGCTTTTACTTGTGTCACTAAAAAAATCCAGAAAAAAATATTATTGTTATGTAATGTTATGATGGAAGGACATATGTACATTTATGTATAGATTATAACAGTCAAGATACTACCATGACTGGCATCCTATGTACACGCCATACACAGAAAAACAAGTACATAAACACCTCCCTCTATTCAATATACACTGAGCATTTTCAAATTTTAAAATTTCTTCAACAAGTTACAAGACATGCATGTTTTACAGGATAAGGGCTTTAAAAAAAAAAAAAACTGTTCAGGACTTCATTTGAATTATTATCCATTCTTGTTACCACCACTCACACCGCTTCAAATGTTCCAACTACTTAAGTTTTATAAAAACAACAAGAAGTCCTGTGGCACCTTATAGACTAACAGATATTTTGGACCATAAGCTTTCGAGGGCAAAGACCCGCTTCATCTGACAAAGCAGGTCTTTGCCCACGAAAGCTTATGCTCCAAAATATCTGTTAGTCTATAAGGTGCCATAGGACTTCTTGTTGTTTTTGAAGATACAGAGTAACTCAGCTACCTCTCTGATACTTAAGTTTATAATACAGCAAAATCCAATTTGGGAATCACTCAGTATAGAAAATCACAATGCTTTCTATTGAACATTAACAGCTTCAGACCACATTAACAGCTTCAGATCCCTTCAGTTTACTTAATAGAAACTTCCTGAATTCCATTAGAACATTAATATTGTAACTGTTTTACAACCACAATGGAAACGTCTTGTAATACTGATCAGTACATTTCAAAAAATACAGGGGTTTTATAAGCCAAAACAAACTATCTTTTAAATGTAAAACATCCTATAACTGTATCCGACTAGCAGCTTTCACATAAAAATTTATTTTAGAATTGCAGACCTTCATATTTGCAGAGTGAAAATACATTAACATGTTCAGACAATCAGAAAAGTTTAAAGTAGCTGAAAATGTATTACTGTTCATGACAAAGGAAACCAGCAGGTCTCATCTGTTTTCTTATACGTTTATTTAATTGTTCTTTAATGATCACTCAGCTGGAAACAATTTCTTAGAACATAATAGCAGCCATACAGGGTGAGATCAAAGATCTGTCCAGCCCAGTATCCTGTCTTCCGACAGCTGCCAGCACCAAGTACTTCAGAGGGAATTAACAGAACATGTAATCACCAAGTAATCCATCCCCTGTCACCCATTCCCAGCTTCTGGAAAAGGGACTCTATCCCTGCCCATGCCTCACCTGCAGCCACATTTCAATGTAAAATCTTTTATAGTTTCATAGATTACTGCTGTTCATCATGGCATTGTGTGCATGATAATATACAGAATGTCATCTACAAATTAATTTATTTAAGAAACTTTGCGAAAACATATTCCATTCAATACGTTCTCTATTGGACAGAACTTTGTAATACCTTACAAAATAGAGCTTACAAATATTGTGCTATAAAACTTACAGCATTTTACACTATCAAAGTAAAACAACCACCTAAGGTATTCTAGCTAAAAGGTATATTTTTGTAATTAAAAAACAGAATACAGTTTGTACGCTAGCTAATGTTAAATAAAAGTGTTAAATAATGTTTGAAATTATTCCACAGCACTGAAATAGGAAACGATGATTAAATTGAAGTTCTTTGTGAAATCATTAAAATTCTGCAAATGTAAAACATTTTGCTTTATTCACTTTAAAATATATTCCTATAAAACTGAAAAACAGACTTACCACTTCTGGTCATTGTACATCCTATTAATTCTGTCCCACTCTGCATTCAGCTGTGTTAGTGCATCTCCTATTTGAATAGACTCAGGTCCAGATGCTTCCAGGATAACATCAGGTTGTTTCTCATGAATGACTGCAATCTGGTCCCCAAGTTTGTCCAAAATATCTTTTATGTTCTACGAGCACAACAATGGCACCACCCATTAGTAAAGTCAACCCCAGCAAGAAACAAGAATGGTCAGCATCCCCTTCAAAAAACATTCTATTAGCAGCTGATCATCCAGAAAAGGGAAACTGTGGCTTCCGTGGGGAAAGAACCAACCGTTGATATATTAATCAAGAAAAATGGTTTTCATTTGTACCTTTTTAATCATCTATCCTCTCCAAATGCTTATAAGAAAACTAGAGAGAGAGCGAGTGTGCGCCAGCCAATCAGGTTTTGAGTTAAAAGGATTATCATGTACTATCTCAATAGCATTAGAAAGAAATGCACTTTTTCCTCTTATTCTTTTGAGCAACGACTGCACTTGCAATGTACTGCAGGTGATTTTTCTCTTTCTTCCTCCTTTCCAAATCTTTCTTTGAAGTCTCCTAAGAAGGGAGTTGTTTAAATTATTCCCAAAATAATTTTTGACATACACAGAACTGCATTAAAGTCATGTTAACATTTTAACTTCAAGGGACAAAAACATTCCGAAGTTAATACTGCCAATTCCAAATATATTGCCTATTTATGTCTGGGTATTCCAAAACTGTGCACAGTTCTAGGGTCTCTATGAGACCTCTCCATGCTCTAGATGGGGGGTAAGCAACCTTTCCAAGGCAGAGTGCCGAAATTTGACCTTTGATTTCTACGTACAATCCAAGTGCCAGCGATTCTTTATAAAAGTCGCTAATAGTCCTACTTACAACAGCTCCATTAATAAATAAAGATGCAGACCTTTACCATTTAGGTGGTGGTTGGTAGCATTAGCTGGTCTTTTGTTAATCTACAGGCGACACCCACTTCTTACATCTCTACATGCCGTTTCAAATCTGAGCATTCCAAATTGAGAGACAGGAAACATGCATGGATACCTGACAGTTACCAATAATAACTACAGTGGGAAGGAAAAGAGTGCCATAGATTTATTACTAGAGGACTTACCCAGCATAGCTCAGGTCCTTGTGGGGGCTCAGGGTTGGGGTGCAGGAGTAAGGGCAAGGATGTGGGAGGTTTTGTGGGGGCTCCGGGCATGAGGTGGAGGGAGCTGGAGAGAGGGCAGGTGGGTGGGTACCTCTGGCCAATGGGTGGGGATGGAGGAGTGAGTGCAGGGGGTGGGAGGACTGGGGAGTCAGGGGAGGAGGTGGAGAGTGTTGGAGTTCAGGCAAGGAGTGGGAGTCTCAAGCCAAGGATGTGTGTGAGGGGTGCTGAGGGTGGAAGGTAGATAAATCAGGGCAGGGTTTGGAGAGCTCAGAGAAGCAGGGAATGCAGGAATCAGGGCAGGTGGTGTGGGGGGCAGGGCAGAGCTGGGAGGTCTTGGGGGGTTTACTGGGGCCACCCACAGTGTCAAAGGTGATGCTGGTCCAGGGTGGGAGGGAGAGTGAGGTGGGCATGGCTGCACTGTCTGCCCTGGCATCTACTCTTGGGGGAGGTGGGGCGGGGAGGGCAGTAGTCACATTATAGTTCCTGGGCCTAGCATCTCCTGGAGAGGCAATTCCCAGCCCTGGCCTGCCCTCTGGTGGGCTGTGGTTCCTGCCTCCCTCTCCCAACTGTACTCTGGTGGGGGCAGTTGCCAGCCCAGGCCTGTCCTGAGGGGGAGTGGGACAAGGTGGGGTTCCCAGCCCCAGAGTCTGCAGGGTAGGGTGGCAGCTGCCTGGCCTAGGGGTTGGTCTGGGAGTGGGAGAGGATAAGCAGGAAGCAGCAGGGCTCCCTGCATTTGGTACTATGGCTAATGGGAGGGGTTTGGAACGGGGGAGCCACTTACCCAATCCAGTGGCTGACAGGGTGAAGAGCCCTGGCCCCAACTGGCCATTTTCCTGCACCTGCCCCTGGTGCTCGCTGCCCCAGTGGTGACTGCAGTATAGCCTCCCTTCTTTCCACCCCGTTCCTTTCCGTGGTCTGGAAAACCATCAGTTTCCAGGCACCTCCCATGGTCCTGGCATGGCCAAACCCTCACCTTGCTATAAGTAAGATGTAGCCACATAACAAATCTGGTGATGTTCTTACAAGTTAGGAGGCATTCTTGAACAAATGGATTCATGGGTGCACAGATACATGGACGGCAGATGCATGCTAAAAATATATTTTTCTATACAGATCTTGAACAATATACTACACAAGTCAAAAATGTAACCACAATCATTTTTTGTTGCTCTTTTTGCAATACAATGTTTAGATTTGCAATACCTTCAATGAATCTTCTTGAGTAGAAAAGTCCTCATAGACACCGGTGTTTAGCTCTGGTGCATTCAACAACAGTTCAACATCAGCCATGGCCAGCAAAACTTTGTTAATTTCAACAAGGTATTCAGTAGGGAAGGGAGAAGCCCTAATTCCTGATGGATAGTTGCCTTTGAACCTCTGGAAAGGGATTGCCTAAGGAAACATAAAAAGTCATTTATTTATTCTTCTCAATTTTATGCACTGTTGGGGAAAAAGCTCCTAAACAAAAGGCTACTGCAACAAATGAAAAATTTCTACTACATTCAGATTAGACATTTTCAAAAACCATAGAAGTTCCTTCTATCTAACTCAAATTACCCAGAGAACCAAAAAGACTGTGACTGTTTATACCAGCAAATTTATATTTTTTATAAATCATTTTTAAAAACAAATCTTTTAGTTCTTTCACCTTCATTTTTATAACCTGTCGGGACTCATGATTATAGAAAGGAAACAGAATATAGTCTCTGCTCCTCTGGTTGTCAGCCCTTTACTGAAGAGAAAGCAGAGTTATAAATTTACTCCAGCACAACCCACCATTATTTCCCCTGTTGTCTTGGCACTTTTTGCTCCCAAAAGTGTTTTTAAATATGCGCTCATAAATCTTAAGCTTTGCATGGGATGAATAAGGCCCTGCAAAGATGCAACAGCATGTGAGCCCTTTTCCCGCAAGTACTACATAGTCTTGGTGCAAGGAACTTATGTGGTTTCTAGCATTAACATAGTTGGCGCCTCACCTTCCCACATAATGACAAAACACTGTGGAACCGAGTGCCATGTTTGTAAGCATACACAGGCTGCAGTATCTATTTTGCAGCCACAACACATTAGCAACTTCTGGAACCACTGGAATCATCTGATGTGGCTCCTAAAGAGTAGAATTTGTATGGATGAGTCCCCATTTAGCAGACAGGGAAGCACCGGAGGTGGTAAAATGTAGCTTTCGTCTATGGCATCCAATATGCACAATGTAAGCATATTGGTGAGTTCCTCAGATTAGTGCCACATAGCCTAACCTACACCTAAGCCTTAAAAAAGGAAGTAGTCTCGGTATCTGAAACAGATTTTCCATGCATTAAAATGTCCGGGAAATGATTTCCTGTTCCAAAAGCTAGTTAACAAGTGGAAGACACCATATTGCCATCCTGAAAGTACCAGAGCTTTAACATCAACTGTAAAAACTAAACTCTTGCAGTGACCATTTGCTGCTTCATGAGATGTAACACTCTGTCATGGTTACACATGGCAAATGGGTTGGCCACATTACATAAGAGCACATCAAGTATCAGAGCTCTATATTATTTCCAAGTTCTTCTCTGTTTTCATCAGTTTCCTTGCAAAGCCATTCGGAGGGGAGGTGGAAGAGTATTATCTTATGGTAAGCATTTGTGCCAACTTACTGAAGTGTCTCCAGAACATGAGTCCTACTTGAACTCTGCTCTGCTGCTAGTTCTATCTGTATGGTTTATAATATTCAACTGTCCCATACAAGGTACTTTGGGGGGGAAGAGTGGGGAGGATGTGAAATGAAGTCAAGTATAATCTTCTAAAAAGATTACAGCATACAATTATTTACCTTCCCTTATAAAATAACAAATTACCTGAGGCTTGAACTGCATCTGTTGGCATGCAGCAAACTGACTTTCGACTTGCTGCCAGCGTCGACACACATCAGTACGCTCAGCTTCCCTAGTTGGGCTGTATTGGGACAAGTTGCTGCTCTTCTTCTGCAAAGCAGCAAATTCCTCTCGGTGCTGTTCAAGCTCCTGAAGCAGCTCCTACGGAGTACATTTAATTACAGCTGTCTGCAACCCGCGAAAAATTATTTCTTCCTTTTCATACAGTATTCAATGCATGAACACATCAAAATGGTGTATGTGCATTACTATAGCGCTGCTTTAGATATTCAGCTTCTCTCTAAAGGTGTAAAATCCTGGTTAATTGGTTAACCTACCATGTAAACAATTAACCAGTTAAGGGGAGGGCCTGAAAAAGAGGAGCATATACCAGGGACCAACACTGCTAGAGCCCAGATGGAGCTTCCCTGCCCCTGGTGCACAACAGACAAGGACACTCCAGTCAGGCCAAAGCAGCCCTATTTCCAGAGCTCGGGCACGCAGCAGGAAGGACACTCTAGCCAGGCCACAGCAGCCACTGTCTGTGGTGGCCCCAGGTAACCCAGAGAAGGGGTGCACCAGCCCCTGCCTCCCAGCATCCTTCCTTTCCCTCTCCTTCACCCCGTTCTGCCACACCACTGCAAATGGATGGAAAGAAACCAGTGGAATCTGGCAACCCTGCATATGGGCAACGGTAAACTAAATGTCCTGCAGGCCACAGGTAGAACCCAATGGTCTGCATGCAGCCTGCAAGAAACAAGGTTATCACCACTGCTATAAAACTTCTGAAGGCTGCTGAGGTGCCTTTGATTGACTTCTCAGTTAAGATTACATCTTACTATCAGCGAGAACTTTTGGTAAAAAAAAATCTCTTTTGAAAGATCCTTTGTTAGGGACAACAGAACTCAAATCAAGTAAGCTGGGGTGCTGGATACACTCTTTTGCTTCAGTCATCACTAAAATGCTTAATGATCACCTAATACACAACCCCATTAATATTAACAACCCGGGGGAAGGAATGCAAGCCAAAATTGGAAAAGAACATTTAGCTAAGTCAGATGTGTTCAAATCAGCAGGGCCTAATGAAATGCATCCTAGGGTACTTAGGGAATGAGATGAAGCAAGCTCAGAAATATTAGCCATTATCTCTGAGAACTCCTGGAGGATTAGTAAGGTGCCAGAAGACTGAGAAGGGCAAACAGTGTACTTATCTTTAAAAAGGGACAAAAGAGGGACACATGGAATAATAGACCAGTCGGCCTAACGTCAACATCTTTAAAGATACTGGAGCAATTTATTGAGCAATTTGTAAGAACCTCAAGGATAATTGGGTCATAAGAGTCAGCATGCATTTGTCAAGAACATGTTATGCCAAACAAACCTTTCCTTCTCCGACAGGATTAGTGACCTAACATGCAAGGCAGAGGCAGAACACATGATATACGTGGATTTTTGAAAGGTTTTGGGCACACTTCCAGAGAACAGTCTCATAAGCAAATGACGGAAACATGATCAACAACATTACTGTAGGAATAGTTCCCAATTGCTTGCTGCCTGATCAGAAGGGTGTATTAAGTGGAACATGGGGGCAAGTCCTGAGTCTAGTGCTATTCAGTATTTCCATTAATGCCTTGGATAAAGGAGTAGATCGTACACATGCAAAACTGCAGGTGACACCATGTTGGGAGGAACTGGAAGCACTCCGAAGGACAGATTTAAACTGACAATGAGTCATTACTGCATGTAGCTGCACAAAAAGGCTAATATGATTCTGGGCAGTGCTTTTTTTCCCAGGGTGAAAGAAAAGGGGGTGGCAGAACTCAAGTCCCAAACCACTCCCACCTCACCCTGAGGCCCAGCACCCCACCCAGCAGCTTAAACCCCCTGCACAGCGCTCAAACCATCCCCAGGTGGCTTAACTGCCCCGCACAGGGCCCACACTGCCCCCCCGCCACCAGCACCCAAACCAACCCCCATGCCAGGCCTGAGCTGCTTCCCCCAAGCTCCGCCCCCCACCAGAGGTTAATGCCATCCCCACCCCACCCTGAGCGTGCAGCCACTACCCGCCCCCTGGCTTAAATCACACACTCTCCCAGCCCCCACCCACCCTACCTCCCCCCTTACCTCCGGTGCCTTGCCACTACCTCCTCCATGTGGCTCCCCTCCACCAGCACTGCAGCATAGCAGGCAGGGCAGGGAGGGAGTGAAGGAAGAATCAGCCAGAGGCAGCTGCAACCAGAGCTGCAAATGGCTCTTAAACAGCTCAATGAGGCTTGGATGGACCTGCCCAGCCAGCTTTTGAAAAAAGGTGCTAGAATGCCATTCTGGAGCATTCTGGCAGAAAATAAGTCCTGATCCCGGGGTATACTGGAAGAATGGTTGTCAGAAAGACACAGGATGTATAATCTTAATTTACACAGGAAACCACTCAGAGTTACACTAGTAAGAATTTACTGACTGAGGAATTAACACTAAACTACATGGTTAACTAAAGATAACAGAGCTGCCACTAACTAAAAAGGGAATCATATCTCTCTCTCACACACACACACACACACACACACACACACACACACACACACACACACACACCCTTCAATCATTCACAGACATTAATGCCTGGTTTTAGGCACTCACACACTTGCACAGGCATATGGGTTGTAGAAGGAGCCAAGGCACGTTGGAGGGTCTGTCTGCTAATCATGGCTGGAAATGCTGGTCTGGAAAGAAACTGACTGTAGGAAGACAAGAGGAGCTTCTCAGAAAGAAGTCTACTGCCCGGAGCTCTCTCCTTTTATTGTCTCTGTACAATCCTGTGACTCATCCACATTCATCACGAAAGAGCATGCCCAGACATCCCGTGATCTAGCAGATCAGCAGTCTTGAGTGGTTTGATGACCCATCTCCAGGTGCTCAGCTTTGCAGTACCTAACCCCAAATGCACAAGAGTCTCCACTCACACACACACAGTCATATCTGAGGAGAGAATGCAGTTTAGAGTAAGCTACAAGCAGGGTGGATGGAAGTTACAAAAAAAGATTACAAAGTTGCAAGACTCAACAATCACCAAGCTTACAGTAAGTTTCTGAACTTATAAAGCAAGGTTGCTGAGATTTACAAAGTTGCAAGGTTTTACAAAAATTGCAAGGTCTAAGTCATGTGTTGACAGGACCTTACAGTTTAGTTTATTTCCAGGAAATGAATGTGTAAAATCAAGTAATAGCTCTGGTGGAGGCTTTTATGCAACAGGATGCAATAATCCTATTCTACTCAGCACTCGTGAGCCCTGGATGGAGTACTATGTCCAATTCTGGCAACACAATTCAGAAAATGTGAACATTTTGAAAAGAACCCAGAGGAGAGCAACCAAAAACATAAAAGGCTTAAAAAAACTGACCTATGAGGACAGGTTAAAAAGCTGGACATGATTAGTGTTGGGAAAAGAACACTGATGGGAACCTGATACAAGTCATCCTGAAAGTTAAGCACTATTATCAAAAGGATGATGCTTAATTGTTTGACATGTCCACTGAAGGTAAGAAAAGTAGTCATGGACTTAATCTGCAACAAGACAGATTCAGGTAGATATTACAAACAAATTTTAGGAGAGTAGCTAAGCTCTGGAACTTGCTTCCAACGGAGATAAGGGAGTTTCCATCACCGAAAGCTGTTAAAAACAAGTTGGGCACACACCTAGCAGGGGGTGGTCTAGGTTTACTTGGGCCTGATACAGCACTGGGTCTTGACTTGATCTTGTCTTGAGGTCCTTTGCAGCCCTATATTTTTCTGATCTCTGGAAGGGTAGTCAAACTGGATTTGTATTGAAGGTCATTAAAATGAAGCCTTATTTGCCTGTATTAAGTTCTTATGGTTTTGTCGGAAATTACATTTCCCAGCAGTTAGTCATCGCACAAGATGACATGAGACTCCACTGTTTACTTTTTAGGGGCCTGCGTCCTCTCAGAGATTGTGCCAGGAATGTACAGAATAGAAGAATCCAGAGAAGAAAGGCCCCTCTATTATCTTTCTTGTCCAAAGCCACTAGCACTCGGTATCCAAAAGGTATAAGAGTAAGGTGAAAGATCAAGATGGTTCACATCAAGATTAGACAGCCTCAGCAGTTCCCTTTAGCTATGCAGTTTGTCCTTTGTTACACAGGAAGCCTTAAAAAACTCTTTGCATAATATGAGGGGAGAAAATGGATCTGCCTGGGAATAAATTCCTGTAATATGCAGAGAGCTCAAAAACCCTGTGAAGTAACTATCATCCCATTTTAAGATGTCTTGTATCAAGGTCCGTGCCTACCGGTGCAGTAGTAAACCTAGATGGGTCATGCAAACATGCAGGTGGGATTAATGAAGTACCTAGTAGAGCAATGAGGTACAGGTTCAGAAAAGAGATGATAAAATTTACAGTCTATCATTAAAGGGCCACTGATACTTCAGGTACACAAAAGAAGCTTAGTAACTTAAAACGTCCCTCTAAAAGAGATTACCATTAATGTGAGCCTGAAGCCTTAATGTGGCTATCAGGATATAAACATACAGGTTGAACGTCTCTTATCTGGTAGCATCCCTAATCCATCATGATTTTAGTTAGCCGGACAACTGCTTATCACAGGCGTGGCCAAGTTTCCTGTGGGCCCACAAAGTTTGTTTACAACCACCAGTCCTGGCTCTCAGTGCTCTGTGCTGCTAGTTAGCTGTAATTTACCCCTAAATGTCTTCTAAGAGCAGCCTAGTAAGCAATAGAAGTGTTGGTAACATGCTAGAAAATATTGATCTCCCATCATCCAGCAAATTCTCTCGTCCAGCACTGGTCAGGTCCTGAGGGTGCCAGACTGGACAGGTTCAAGCTGTAGCTAAGGAAAGCAGACAAGCTCATATAACCTTATGGTTGCCATAGGTGGCTGATGCAATGGGACACTAAATGCCGACTGACATGTATTGCACGAATATTTCATGCTGTGTGGGTCTCATTCGGAGCATGAACATTTCCCATTCCCCTCTTTAATTGGACCTGGTTTAAAAAGTATCAGAACAATCATAACGCGATTGATTGGTTTTAATTATCATGCTCTATAACCAGAAAGTTAGAACTAACAACAGACTGCCTACCCCCAAGCTTGTCCAAGCAATTATTTATTGCTTCATAAAGCTTTTCATTGTTATTGCATAAAATTTTAAACCAATTGTCATTACAGGCAAACCATATTGGAAGGAAGAAAGGAAAAATAGAGAAATGAATTTGCATTCTGAGCAATTAAACACATAAAAATCTCTGGACAGGAACTATCAATATATAATGTCTGAGAACAAATCCCTTCAAACTAGATTCCCAAACAACCAGACGTTCCCAACTAACTATGGCACTCAATGTAACTCTAATAACCAGTATTTCGCCCTTTAAATATGCATATGAATTCTCAGACAAATACTATCTTAAAAGAATTGTAAGATCACAGAAGTTTCAAAAGAAATTTATTCTTAATTATGTAGAAATATGAGGGGAGGGGGCGAACTGTTCCAAAATTGATGGCTGTATATTAATCAGTAGGAAAATTGCTTCCTTCTTCCAGTATTTCAAGTGAATGTACCCTTCATATTCTATTCATGTTACATACATACATTTTAATGTCCTTTACTCATGGCTGCATAGAGCCCTGATGCTGCAAAGAGTTTTCTATGGCACCGGGTTTCTCATTAACTTCCGTGAGCTATCCACATGCAGCTCATTGGAGAGCCCGAGACTGCATTTGCATTTTATATATGCAGTAAAGCTATTAGACTGTAATAGGATTCAAACAGAACTATCCAAACCCAATCAATTCAGTAGCTCTGGTATACAGAGTGTAATTCAAATCTATGAAAATAACCATAACAACATTTTTAAAAAGTGAACATAGCTACGGTGATGCAAAAATCTATTTAAACATACATATTGCAATTTTTAAGAGATACATGTTGCAATTTTTAAGAGATACATGTGTATGCGTACATTGAAACAGAATGTAGTTAGAATCAATGGGTGCCAATGGAGGATGGAGGGTGATGCGCACACACAGCTTTATCACACTCTTTCCCACCTCTCACAATCTCCAATCAATAGCAAAACAAAAAGCAGTCAAGTAGCACTTTAAAGACGAGCAAAATAGTTTATTAGGTGATGAGCTTTCGTGGGACAGACCCACTTCTTCAGAACATAGCCATACCAGAACAGACTCAATATTTAAGGCACAGAGAACCAAAAACAGTAATCAAGGATTAGGTTTTCTTCACCTAACAGACATTATTCCACAACTCTTACTGTAACTTGTACAAATTATGGATGTTGTGCCACTTCTATTCTACAAAATCCTAAAAAGCAGAAGCTGCCAGATAGCCTTCTTAGAGCCAAGATGGTCAGCTGGGACAGGATCCCCTTCTGAGACTAGAGGGAATTATGGACTGGCTGAAGTAAATCTCAAATTATCTTGGAGAAAATAAAATCTAAAGATGTAACAGGTTAAAAATATTACTGGTACCCATCAAGATAATTCGCTACTTTTGGCGTCAAGATTAGAGGAGGCTGAGCACAGAATCTGCTCATCAGAAGACACAGTTAGTACCACACACATAACCGCAGAGCAAGAGAAAAGGATTACTGAAGTGCTTCAGTACAAGGTTAACGATCCTACAGAAAAATAAAGAAGAAACACACTGAAGGCCCTGGATCACTGAGTGAGGATGCAAAAATGGACGCCTGTGGAATTTTTATCCATCACGCTGCCAACCTTTATGTCTCTCCTTCCTCCTTCCCACAATCAGAATTTTGATATTCAGAGAGCCCTTGCACCAAAGCCCCAATGAAATGCAAAAGCCCAGAGTCATAACAGTAACATTTATAAAGTACAATATTAAGGTATTTATTATTAAAAACCTTATGAGCTTACAGCCCAATCAAGAAGGTAAGCAAAATGATGGCTTTTCCACATTATATGAACAACATGGCAGAAAAGAGCTCTGTTTAAGACCAACCCAGCACTTCCATTGGATCTGCCTTTGACTGTTCAAAACAGTTGCCACCAAGTCAAAAATACTGGCACTAACTTAGCCCATAAGCTCTAGGAGTGCTCTTACACCCATGTTTTGGGGAAAACTTAACTGCAGAGTTAATTTTTTTCTTCTCAAATAGAACTGTTACAGGCTACACAAGTGGATGTTAACTAGCAGGTGAATCAATCTGAAAAGTTTGGGCTCAGCAGACCACTGAAAATTGCTAATAATTTAACATCCAAAACACAACCAACACTTAAAGACTAGACCACAGACACACTAAATTTGGCCACCTCAGAAAGAACAGCATATTCTAACTGTAAATATCCAAAAACATCTCAGAGGTATAGGATGCTTTCTTGAAAGAATTTTACTCTATTAAATGCATGGGTGCTGGCCATCATCACTCCCAACTCTCTCCCCACTTCCTTCCCTCCGAACTCTTCTAAATTTTACTTCACTTCTTCAACTCATTTTAAGAGCTGTACTGTCATGAATTCTATTTTTATAAACATTCTGCTTTTTCTCATTTACACAATTCAATGTTTCAACTACAGCTCGGGTAGATAACAAATGCTTAATAAATTATGAAAGTTTATATATAGTTTTTTCCACCACCTATATATTTTTAAAAATTAAAAAACTGAATGCAATTAATATGAAATTTTTCAACAGTATTTGTCATAGCTCCTTGCTCGATCACGAAGTTCTCCACATTTGTAACTAGCATAAAAATAGTGGGAGTGTGGCTTTATATTGTACAATTTGAGAAACAGCAGCCAATCATGTAATAAACATTGATTTCCAAGGTAATGCAAAAGAAGGGACAGTTAAGGTCACAAAAGCAAGCTTAACTTTGGCTTGGTCTCTACCAGGGGTATGTATACTTTACATAATTATTCCCAAAAAAAAAAAAAATTCCAGAACAATGAATAATGTGTCTACACTACAGGGAAGCCCCAAAATAAGCAAAACTTGTTCTGAAATAGTGTGTCTACACATAAGAGACTGTTTCAGATTAAAGTCCCTGGAAGCACATAAAAGATAAGCACTTGCAACCAGTGTTCTAGGTCTACATAGCAGCGTGATTTCGGAATAAGCTACTCCGAAATAGTTTATTTGGAAATAGGCCCTATTCCCTGTCTATATAGCCCCTATTCCAAAATATCACCAGGGCAAGGTAAAGGGCTGGCTCTGCAGTCCTAGAAAGGATGTGACCTCAGGAAGAAGGGGTCAGGGTAGGAAAAACAGCCTTCAGCACTGACTGATCCCTGGCACCCCTCCACCCCTTGCCAGCCCTTAGAGCTGCCAGGGGCTCATGCAGCAATTTAAAGGGAGGTGACAGCAACAGCTGACAGCCCCAGCTGCTTTTGAATCACCAGATCCCAGAGCAGTTACCCCTTTCTCCTGCCCCCATCAGCAGGCCCAGGTAGTTTGTATGAAAGATGTGTTATTCCAAAAATATCAACTGCCCAATCAAAACATATAAACAACAACAGCCTCCCATGCTGAGTCACAGAGACTAGGCGGCCAATACATCAATCCTGTTGGGTAAAACAACAGTGCACATCCGCTTCCCCGCCCCTCATTGTTCACAGGCACGATGCCACATTGTGCTCCTCATCAAACTGAGACCAAGCCACACAAATTAGCAGGTATAAAATGGAACTATGCCGGGGAAGGGAAATAAAGAAAAAAAAACCCCCCCACACACACACACACACGCGCGCTCCTGCGCTCATGCACATGCCATCATGACACCTGCGGCCCACGTGACCAGTGACATTGATGGTACAGTTGAACAGGTCACGCCAGCTCTGAATTAACAATCCTGACCAACTGCAGCTCAGACTAGAGAACCTGATCCACTCACATCAAAGATTGTTCTGTACCTGGGGTCACAAGCCCTTCCCAAATGGGTACCCACACCATTGCAATCATCAGTCCCGCTGCTTGGTTCTACTAAGGACCATTATCTAGTCCAACCTCTCCCAGAGTCTGGCTGAGCTATTTCTTCCACGTCTCCCATTCCTCCAACTGACTTCTCCCAACTCTGCATTTCCCAGAACAAACCACCCCCTTCCTTGATCCTACACACTCATGTATCTATCCCCATGCTGTCACCCATTTTCATAAGTCATTAAACTGGCTCCCAAGGTCCTATGCCAAACTGAAACAAAATGATGATCAATTCACAAAAGTTACAGCTTTCCAAAGAAAGAGCCTTATAACAGAAAGCATTAGGGAAGCTTAACTAGAAACAGCACTACACACCTGCCTATAGTAAGTATTTATATACAAAATAAGCAATTTAAAGGAAAATTAAACAGGTGTTTCTACTCTTCCCCCAGTGATGATGATGATAATGATAATAATAAAGGCAATACTTCATGGTAATTCAGGACTGACACAGGCACACCTCACTTAATGGAGAACTTAATACAACCCTTTTGAACACATTTCTTACCATTGTGGAATCAAAAGAATATTCCTGAGCCCTAGAACAGCCACTTTCATATGATGTCATCTATTACCATCACGCTTTAATTTTTCTTTTTGAGCATCCGTATTTACCTGTAGTTTTTGGTCATCATCTTCTCCCTGCAGTCCTGACAGACGGTGCTCTGTCTCATTCAGCCAGTTCAACAGACTGTCCTGTTCTCTCTTATATTGTGAAAACACAGGGGAAAGCTCTGCCACCTGCTTCCTTTGAAAAGACTTCAGTTCCTCAAACAAGAGAGACATGGGGGAGACAGTGTGAGAAAAATAAACTGGGGAGTGGATTATACTTGTTTATTTTAAATGAAGTTCAGCTTCTATTTAGTGGTATGTCGGGATTAACTAATTACAGCAAGTTCTGATTATGTGAATGACTCGGGATGGTTTTAAAATTTCAGAAAATCAAAACTATAGGAAAACAAAAAATAAAATTTTGGAAAGTATTTTTAAGTTGGGATCACTAAGGTTCAGTCACTCTTTTTCTGCATGTACCCAAAATGCTCCGAAGGCTTTCGTCCACTAACCCATGCTATTAAGCAGTCACAATCAGATATCAAAGAGGATACCAGAAGACCACTAGGAAAATGCACCAGAAGTCTGCCATGTAAAAACTATGGAGTCACACCTTTACATTGTTGTGCTTTGTTTGCAGAAGCAAGAGCTGCAAGTGGATCTTCTCCCTCTTGTTGTCCTCCATGGGCCTCTGTAACAGTTCTTCTCCTCTTTGTAAAACCTCCTCAATCTGGGCTCTCTCTTCATCCATCTAAAATTACAGAAGTTTATGCTCATTTACAGAATGCCCACTTGGAGCATTCAAAATGGATTTGTTGACTGCCGGGCTGCTAAGATAATTAACACTTCAACAGTATTAAGCATCTCACCGTCATCCAAAATAAATTGGTACTGAGAAATTCCAACTCTGTGCAAGCATCAAAGACTAAAGGACACACAAAGCCATTATCAAAATGGACTGAAAAAGGATGTGGCTTCTCAGTGAACCAGCCAAAGAGGAGGCTGAGCAAAGGAGAGAGCACAGCTTATCCAGGCCTGGAAGCAGAGGAAATGTTATTCTACTCATGCTCTCACTCTGCCCGAGACACACTACTCTGTTCTAAAGTGGTTTTCAGTACACTTGTAACATTATATATTCACTGACACACCAAAACTTCACAGAGACCAGGTAAAACGACACTGCTAATTCAAGAAACACGGAAGAGTTGATCAAACTAATTCATCCATTGCTCACAAACCTTTTCATCTTCATCACATGATTCCATATGCTTTTCCACGACTTTCAGCATGTTTTGTAAATCGCTCTCAAATTTGTCAAGGTCTGCAGAAGCCACTCCAGGTTCCTGGAGTTCTGGCTCAAGAGGAACTTTATAAGGCACGGATTCCTGACCAATGAGTATCTGTAGCACAAAAGCAAAACAAAAACCCTGCAAATTAAGGGCTCAATCCTTAATACTGAAATAACTTGTGTAAACATGACTCTGTGTAAGTCAGGGGTCTCAAACTTTATTTATTTTAGGGTCCGTGCCAGTCTTCAAATCTTCCTAGTGGGCCAGCAGGCACACCTCTCTGGCTCCAGAAGAGTAGCGTGTCTCCACTCATTCTCCTGCCCCACACACATCTGCTGGTCCACATGCTTCCCCACCTCAACATCCCCCAGCCCTCCTGCCATCCTTGGGAAATTTAACTCCTCCCATCAGTGGGTCCTAATGCCAGCACCAGCAGTGCAGCAGGGCTAGAGCAGCTAGCAGCTGTCAGCTCTGCATCACTGCTGGCTCATCTCTGTGGTCTGGGAGAGGTGTGTTCAGAGCTGCCCTGTACCTAAGATGGTTTAGAAAAGGCAAAGGATGAAATTTTGAAAATAGTCTGGAGTTTTCATTTGCTTTCTGGGATTTGAGA
The DNA here is from genome assembly GCF_033958435.1 of Carettochelys insculpta. Classification (NCBI taxonomy): domain Eukaryota; kingdom Metazoa; phylum Chordata; order Testudines; family Carettochelyidae; genus Carettochelys; species Carettochelys insculpta. Next base: position 99,077,709 of record NC_134139.1, read on the forward strand.
CTTTAAAATTCATCGTTTTGAACTATTTTCCACAACTGAGGGGGCAAGAAGCTTAGGTTTCATTAAAAGCAAGAGTGAGATTCTCATAATACACATAACCATGACAGAAAAACAAAATAATAGCATGGGACTTGTAATGACATCGCAGGAGTTGCTTTGCTACAATAACTAAAGGTAGCCAGGTAGAATGTTGGTACATGCCAGAGAGTTTCCACCAATAAATGTCAGCCTACAGGCCTCTGGCTAGCTTCGTCCTATGGCCTCTCTCACAGAGAGATGTACTTTATGGTCTAGACCAGGGATTCCCAACCTATGGGTCAGGACCCAAACATGGTTTGCCATTAGATTTAAGGGTCACCAGCTGGGCAGTTCCCAGCTGCGTGGGGCTGTTAAAGAAGCCATTTGCAAGTTCTCAATGGTGCTGCCTCAGGCAGATATCTATCAATTGAGATAGCTGCTGGAGACAGCATCTATCACTAGAGATAGCAATTACTTTATGCCTAGGTGCTGAAAGCTTGTTAATTGGTCTTAACAATTGCTACCTGCTGGGAGCAGGACGGCTGGGAGAGCTGACCCGCCCAGCAGCCCTGATGAAGAGGCTGTGGGAGGAGGGGGAGTATCTAAGGCTGGGGTGGCTTAGGGCTTTGGGGGTGATTTAGAGCTGCAGAGACGGTTCTAAGGCTGGGGTTGGTTTGGGGCTGACGGGGGGCGGGTCTAGGGCTGGGGGCGGTTTGGGTCTGGTGGGGGGGGGGTCCATAAGGCTGGGGGCAGGGGTAGGATGGTGGTGATGGCTTAGGACTATATTGTGTTCAGCCCCCAGAGCATTGAAAAAATTGCCATGTAGCCCCCAGTGGAAAAAAAAAGTTGGACCCTCCTGCCTTACGCATTACAAAGATTGCTTCTGTGTCTTTGATACTTGTAGCACTCCCAAGCAAGCCGCTCAATAGTCTCTGGAAGTAATTTCACCCACCCCCTCCCTTCTCCCCTTTTGCCCCCCTCTTTTCTCTTCCATGTAGCTGATTTCTCAGTTTTCATTTTTTTTTTTTGTTTGTGACAGGCCCTCAGACCCTTCAGCCTCAGAGTGTGGGGTGTAAGCTGGGGCAGGGGGGAGCAGTGTGAGGGTGAGTCTTTCCCCCACCACAACTCAGATTAAGTATAATAAAATACTAAACTATAATAAATAAACAGTGTTATTATTTTATTAATGTATTTTCCCTTTTTATAGAACAACATGAGGGGGCACAGCTTTATATTCTTGCCTCAGGCGCAAAATTAGCTAGTTACGGCTCTGCCACCGCCCTCCACCACCACCACCCATTTTTGAATAGCCTCGGGTCACCAAGTCTTCCTGAATTGTCAAAATGGGCCCCCGTCTGGAAAAGGTTGGGAACCGCTGGTCTAGACTACAGATAAACAACTATTAAACAAAAGGCTGGTGCCACTTAGAGTGACCAGATGGAACATGTGACAAGTTGGGACAGAGTAGAGGGGAAATGGAGAGGGAGGGATTATCGGCACCTATATTGAAAAAAAAAGTCCCAACTATCAAGACTGCTATCAATTCATGACCTCTGGTCACCCTATTACCACTACATCCATTGTCCTATGATCCAGTTCAGGATTGGTGATTAACTGGTGATTAACCAGTCACACCTACCACTCACCGAATATATTAATTTTTGTATACAGAGATTTACATGGATAAAAAGTAGCTTTGTATGTTAAAATGAAGATCTTCCCATGAAGTAATATTAGTATTTTATACACACTCCCTCTCTCTTCAGGTATTTTTGGACTATAACAACTTCCTGGTTTTGTGACTTTTTCTTGCTCACCTTAGCACTTTTGATGTGCTGTGATACCTTCTCAAAGTTCCGGTTCAGTTCAGACAGCTTAGGTTCAACAAGTTCACGGCATGACACACCACGATTGCTCATTAAGATGACAGCTTGGTCCCTCACATTAGCCACTCGGAGACTCACGTCATCCAATTCTGAAGCTAAACGCTAAGAAGAAAAAACAGCATAAAGTTACTGCTGTGCAAAGAAAAAAATAAATCAATCAACCAGAAAAGCTAGCTCAATCTCACACGAAATCCAAAACAGCTACTATTTTATAACTCCTGTTTTAAAGTAAAAGTTCGCCACCTTCACCGTTTCTTCCTTTTTGCTCACTGTTTTTTTCTCAGTCTCATCAAGGAGGGCTTCAGCTTGATAGAGCCAAGTACTTATGTGGGCAACAGTCTCATCAAAGATCTCCAGCTGGCTCTGATGATTCTGGAAAGGGAAGCAAAAGTATATCCAAGTAAGCAACAAAAGCATATTTTTAAATATCCCCAGTAAGGAAAAATATAATGTAATACAAAAATGCTACAGATCCTTTTGGAAGAAAAAAACGCTGAACATTTTATAGCATTTTTCACCTTCAATCAACTTTATAAACACTGACAAACGAATCTATACTTTGATGAGGTAGGTAAGAGAGTTAGTGCCCCTCTTTTTGCAGTTAAGGAATAGGATAAACTAAGCTGTTTTGCTCATGGCCGCACAATTCTGCAGCAGAAACAGGATTAGAATTTAAGAATTCTTCCATGACTGTTGGAAAAGGGAGGATTTTCCCTTTCCAAAAAAAGGGGTTTGTTTTTGTTTTTTCATTCAAAATGTCAATATTAATATTTGTAATATTGTTAATTTAGCGCAAACACAGGTTGGGCCTATAGCCTTGGGTCTCTGTTTACTCAGCCCAAGATACAGATATTGGCCCCAATTCAGGAACACAAATCTATTCAGAATAGCACTTAAAGTTGCACGTGTTTAAGAGCTGCGCTGAGTAGAGACAGATTTCAACAAACTCCTCAGAACCTTCCTGAAGAGGAAACAGAACTCCAAGTGTCAGTATATTACACAGTCACCAGCTGATCCACCAGGAGGTGTGGAAGCCACCCACAGAGAGAATTCAGCCTCCGACAGGGTGGAGGGAAAGGAGCATTTTGTATTGCTCAATAAGGACTCTGCCAAGCTGATTGAGGAGCAGCACTGGCAGACTCCATAGGATGAGCAATCAATCAATCTTTGCAATGCAATGATGCTAATCAGAGTCAATGTAGCAACTTAGTTATTTAACTATCAGATGAACAATTCTTTGAATATGTTTCTCTTAATTTGTATTGTGATAGCATCAAGAGAGCCCCAACCAGGACTGGGACCAATGTGTGCCAAGAGTCATAGAAAAGGCCTTGTATGGGAAAAGCTCTGCCTCAGAAAACTTGCAGAGTAATCTGAGAAAGTCACAAGTGAGTACGAGTGTGAGGCCAAAAGGGGGACAAAGGTAATATACAACCCACTTGAAAGTACCAAAACAGGTTGTGATGGTATTTTTCTGTTGGTGTGGGGTCTCTTTTGGGGGGAACGGATGGAGTGGGAGTTTCCTTTGTTATTTTGGTTTATTTTATTTTCCATTCCATGAATTAACTATCCCCGGATAATGACTAAACAATTACAGGGTATAGAATTTCACAACAGAGATGCGTCTTGAGGTGGTATTTTAATGAGAATTAAGAAGTGACTTTCCACCCAGATTAATTCAGGGGAGACCACTGTGTGCATAAGTAGGGGTGTAGAGTAGACTATAGAGACAGACGGGATAAGCTGGAAAATGGTTGGAAAAGACTGGCACCACTGGACTGGACCGGAAGAGGCAGGGAGGTGTCACACTAAGGAACTAAAGAGGATAAGTACAGCAGAGCAGGGCTACAATAGGCCATGAAAGTAAGGACAAGAAGCTAGGACCTACGTGGTAAAACAGAGGGTACCAGTGCAGAGTTTTTAAAGGGGGAAGTAATGAGATCTGCACAATGAGCTACCGGTAGAGTATATTTTGAATGGATTGGAGTGGACTGGCATATGTGGTAGGGTGACTAGTAAGAAAGAAATTGCAGCAAGTCAAACTGGAGAAGATGAGAGCCTGCACAAGAACTTTACCAGCAGAACCAGGACGAAAAAGAAAAATCTATCACTGTTTTTATTCGCTATGACTAAGCATCACTTCCAATGTGAGCTAAAATGACAACTTGCCTGTCTGACTCAGGAATTTATACAGCTCCATCACTGTAGCAAGTATATATGTACTTGCAATGTGCATTCCATTCCAAAAACTACATCACAGCTTATGTCTCTTGGCTAGTCTGAAACACACCCCACCTCACAACAAATTCCCAGCTTCTTCATTTTGTCTGCCTTCATAACTTTGTTCTCTCAGTCTTGGACAACAAGTAGGCTGCCAAAAATACAACCCTGACTTCCTTTAAGTCAATGAGTAGAATGGAAGTTTTATTGTCAAACCTGAAAGTAAGAGACTTCAACAATTGTAAATGCTTCTGAGGGAAAAACACACACAATATATATATATATATTTCTTTTACGATTTACCAACAAGGTGTTACACCAGTCTTCAGTCCAGGTTCGAACTCTACTCCAGCCAGCATTAAGAACACAGAGTTTCTCCTCCAGAGAAGTCTCACTGCCTTCCACCAAGGTCTGGAGCACTGCACTGCTCTCGGTGATGGTGTTCAGGTCAGCTTTCCTTCTCTCCAGCTCTCTCAGTACATTCTAAAACAAGAGTAATACTTCATAGTACATCACTGCCATGGATCATAAGATCAAGGAGGCACTGAGTCTGGAAGTGGGTGGGGAGGGGAAAGGTTAATGAGTTATTGCTTTTCACAAAAGAAAGGGTGTGCTCTCTGAAGCATCTGACGAAGAGGGTCTTTGCCCATGAAAGCTTATGCTTCAAAATATCTGTTAATTTACAAAGGTGCCACAGGACTTTTTGTTTTCCCCACTACGTGCATTCATCCAACAATTAATCTTAAATAACAAATGTTTAACCATTTTAAGTGAGTATTACCTAAACAGATAGTTCATGCACATGCTCCCAACCAATACAATTAAAAAAAAAAGAGGGGAATTTTAAGAAGAGTTCTTCTCACACTATAAAGGCTCACATGAAGATTGAGCTTTACACACACACTCATTGAACTAACTCCGTCCTAACGAAATGAACGTCTGACAGTTGATTTTAGCGGGAGGAGAGTTAGGTCAAACTTGAATGCTTATGAAAATCCCACTCTCCTTATGCAAAATGCCATTATCATTTTTCATATGTTGTTATACTCCTACAATGCTTCTATAGCTATATTTGCATATATAGAATAGACAGGACTATTTCAATTAGGTTTTTATGGCTTCCTTAAAATTAAAAGTCTTTTTACGACCTTGTTTTTCATAATGGTATGTGTTTAAATACGTTAGAGTGTTCAATAGCTTTATTAGCCAGGGATGAAGAGAATTCCCACACAATCGTCTTTGTGCTCTCTTATAAGTAAGATTTCAACAATACAGTGTATTACCCAAAAATAAAGAAAATGGATACTGTACAGCAAACAAAATATATAGTTCAAACTCTCCTCATGTAGGACCACTGATCACTAATACTCAACCTGATTATTTACAAAGCTCTCTGATTTACATAATTATAGAGTCATAGAAACGCAGGGCCTATTGAGAAGTAACCAAGTCCAGCCCCCCTGCACTGAGGCAGGAGCAACTAAACACAGATCAGCCCTAAAAAGCGCTGTCCAAAAAAAATTCTTAAAAATCTCTACTGATGGGAATTCCACAGTGTCCCTTGGAAACATAACCCAGATTTAACTACCCTGATATTTGGAAAGTTCTCCCTAATATTGAACTTAAATCTCCCTTGCTGCAGCTTAAGCCCTTTACTTCTTGTCCTACCTTCAGTGAACAGGCAAAACAACTGATCACTGTTCTCTTTATAACAGCCCTTTTGGAAGCTGCTCTTGTCCTTGTTTTCCTTTTTTCCAAGATTAAACATGCTCAGTTTTTCAACCCTTCCTTGTGGCTTAGGTTTTGCAAACTTTCCCTCAACATTTGTTGCTCTCCTTTGAACTCTCTTCATTTCTTCCAAATCTTTTCTAAAGTGTAGGGCCCAGAATTTGACTCAATATTCCAGGGTTAATTAGAGTGGGCCAAATACCTCCCACAGTTTACATACAACACTCCTGTTAATCCCAGAACAGTATTAGCCTATTTTGGAACTGCATTACATTTTTGGCTCATATTCCATATATGATCCACTGTAACACCCATATCCTTTTCCTCAGTACTGCCTATCAAGCTATGCCACATATTATATTTGTGTATTTGATTTTTTCCTTCCAAAGTACTTTGTGTTCATCTTTATGAAATTTAATCTTGTTGATTTCAAACCAATGTTTCAATTTACCCAGAACATTTTGAAGACTAATCCTGTCCTTCAAAGTATTTACAACCCATCCCACCTGTGTAATCCGCAAATTTTATCAAAAAAAAAAAATCCAATTTTCCACATGAAACTTCTGAACAGATGTGCTGCAGTAATAGTAATATTGGTGTGATTAAAACAAGGTAGGAGACATTATGAGATAATTAGATATTATTCAACAGATAATCCTTAACACCTTTAACATTGTACTGGTGTCCATGAAGAATAAATAGCTCATGGTTTAAGATACTTGTGATAGCACAGTCGTGTACACTCTGCTCCAGCATGAACTCAGCAAGTTATAGACTTGCGAACAAATGCAGAAGACTCCAAATTCTTAAGTTACGATCCGGTAGAGTCACCACAGTGTTAATACAATAAATATAATAATTAATCTCTGAATTATAAATAGGGCTGTCAATCACAGTTAACTCAATTGCAGTTAACTCAAGCAATTAACTCTAAACAAATTTCTCATGATTAATTTTTAAATCAAGTTAATCAAAGTTTAAACAAAGTTGAACAAGCATTGTTAAATAATTAAACATTTTGGATGTTTTTCTGCGTTTTCAAATATACTGAGTTCTATCACAACATGGAATACAAAGTGTACAGTGATAATTTCATACTACTTTTATCACAAATATGCCCTGTAAAAAAAGATATACATTTGAAAACACAGAAAAACAGCCAAATAGTTAAATAAATGGAGGTATTATTATTATTTATTATTATTATTATTATTATTATTATTATTAATAAACAAGTGTGATTAAAATAGCAATTGGTTGTGATTAATTTGTTTCATCATTTGACAGCCCTAATTATAACATGGGTTACTTACTTTAGCCCAAGCAATTTCTGTGTCCAGATCAGCAAGTGAACTCTCTGAAGTGGACTTCTGTACTAATTCAGTTTCAGTAACAGCTAGCCATTCTGCCAATGAGGCCGTCTCTTTCTTCATTTTGCATGCCAGCTGCAATGCACGTTCCAGGTCTTGTTTCCCTTCTGTTACCTGCAGAAATAAACCAGTAATTAAAACTCACTTTCCAATTCCACACATTAAAGTTGTCTTGTATTGCAAAGTTACCTGGAAAGAATATTAAGTTGTTTACAACTGTTACATCGTATTATAAAGGAAGAAAATAACCAATTTCCTCCTGTTAACTGATCAATAATTGAAACAGGATAATACACTAAAACAAAGAACAGAACAAAAACGGTCGTCTCACTTTTTTGCAGCTACTAACTGACAAATGTAACCTTTACATGATCACTTGCAGACTCAGGGTCTCTCTACACTACATGATAAAGTCAAATTGAAGGCAGTTATCCTGATTTTACATCATCACTGTCTTCACTGTAAATATTATTAGCTCGCCTTTAGCGAGCACTAAGATCAATATCACAACACCATCGAAAGCGGTGGGGTGTAGCATCGAGTTCAAATGAAGGCTAGTGTGGAACCACCATGTCTTTTAATCGAATTCCTTAGCCTCCAGAGGTGCCCCAAATGTATCCTACAATGCCCCAAAGTCCTCCACTCAGGCCACTTCCATCTTCACTGCTCTCCAGGTGCACAGGAATTAGGTAACAGGAAGCCCGTGAATTTGAATTCAGCACCAAGAAGCCCGTGGCTGCAGGGTCATGCTTGTATGAGAGGCTCAGAAATGCCTCTCTTTCCTTGCTATTAGTGCAGCTGTGGGGTCATGCTTGTATGAGAAGCAAAGAAACTTCTTTCTTTCTTTGCTATCAGCCCTGTGAGTGCACCTACCTATTAAAAATAGCCCAAACACAGAGCTGATGATTCTGTCTCTACCTCTGCAAGCTGAGCACACTTGTTTTTGCCCCTGCCCCCCTGTGCTGGCACCACCCTCTGCCCCGCTGCACCATGTGGCAGCTAGGCTGTTGTGCGGGTCATGTTTGTATGAGAGCGTGAGAAACTTCTGAGGTTTACATTTGAGTAGGGCTGTCCCATCCCCCGCCCCCAACACCATGCAGCCGGGGTCTTTTCAGCGCCCAACCACATCACGTGGCTAGCCCCAAACCCAATAAAAGGACACACCTGCTGTTCCGTGTGCACCAGGCTGCCAGGCAGCACCATGTCCTGGCTTGCGCATGCTGAGGGCTCAAAGGAAGGGAAAGATTTTGGGGGTGCTTGCAGCCACTGGGAGAACCATATCAACTAGCCCTCAAGCCATGGACTCACATCCCCTCACCCCAAAGTAACTGAGCACTTGCTATCACCTGGGGGGAACTCTCCCCCAGTGGCTAAGACTTTCAGGGGCTTGCAGCTGCCAGGAGGACCACCTAGACTAGCTCTCCCACCACAGACCCCACAACCCCCTGCCCAGAAAGATTTTTGGGGGCTTGCTGCTGTGTGGGAGGACCACGGCAACTGGCTCTGCAGCCACAGACCCTATGGCAATGAGGGGAGCTGGCCCCTACACAGTCAATTGGGGCTGGCCCCCCCACCTGAGCAATACTGAAGGGCCCCCATGAAAATGGCCCTTCATCCTCCGATCAACCCAAGACCCCCATATGGAATGAGGGGGTCTGGCCCCCTAACAGTCAACTGGGGTTGGCCCCCCATCTGAGCAACACTGCATGTTAAAATTTGGTAAGCCACATCCCCCCACATCGGACAACGCTGTGTAGTGCAGCGGGAAGCCAGAAATCTTTTTCCTAACCTTTTCTATCCTTCTCTTTCTTCGTCCTTTGAGCCCCTCAACAGACGGAAAAGTGGTTGGAGGGCCAGTTGACAAGACAGACCCCTGGGTGAGCCCAGAGCACAAAGGCATTCATGAGTGTGTAAATTTGGAAAACCCAATCCCGCATGTTGGGCACTTCAGTGTAATGAACTCGGAAGCTAAAAGCCCTGCCTCACAAAAATCTCTTTTCCAAATCTTTACTATCCTATTCATAAACCTGAATTACCCACCAGGAGAAGTAAAAAAACAAATCGACAGGGCCAGACGAATACCCAGAGACCAGCTATTCCAAGATCGGCCCAATAAAGCCAAGAACAGAATGCCACTGGTCATTACCGACAGCCCCCAACTCAAACCACTGCAACGAATTATTAAAAACCTACAACCTATCCTTAATCAGGATGCTACACTCCAGAAGACCCTAGGTGACATGCCTGTTCTCTCCTACAGACAATCTCCCAACCTTATGAGGATCCTCACTAACAGCCACAGTCTATACCCCAGGAATACCAGTCCTGGAACCTTTCCTTTCAACAAATCCCACTGCCAGCTTTGTCCACATATCTTCTCTGGAAATACCATCACTGGACCTAACCAGGTTACTCACAGAATCACGGGCACTTTCTCATGCTCCTCTACTAACATCATATATGCCATCATGTGCCAACAATGCCCAGACGCTTTGTATATTGGATAGACTTCTAACTCCCTTAGACAAAGGGTTAATGGGCACAAAACAGACATCAGAACACTCCAGATCCACAAACCAGTTAGTCAACATTTTAATGGAATGGGGCATTCTGTTAATGACTTAAGAGTATGCGTGTTACTGGGAAAAAAAATTTTGCACCACTATTCAAAGAGAACCAGCCGAGCTGTCATTTATATCCAAATTCGGCACATTAACAGTTGGTTTAAACCAGGATGGGAATTTTCTGAGTCACTATAGGAGATCATCTATACACTTGGCTTAATCTAATTCTTGACCTTTCCCCACCCCCACTCTCTGGTTTGCTCATCTTCATTTTTTTTTTCTGATTTGTCCTCCTTGATAAACTGTTTTTGGTTCTCTGTGCCTTAAATATTGAGTCTGTTCTGGTAGGGCTATGGTCTGAAGAAGTGGATCTGTCCCACGAAATCTCACCTAATAAATTATTTTGCTAGTCTTTAAAATGCTACTTGACTGCTTTTTGTTTCTTTACTATCCTACTCTTTCCTCAAGCTCTGCATTGTTCCTGTATTATTTTCAGGGATCAAATGTAATCAAGGGATGGTGCACAATGGCTGGAGGGCCAGTTGAGGGGAGACAGACACCTGCTGCTTTTTGTGAAGTCTTTGATAACTCAGTTATAAAAAGCAAATCAGTTGTAGAATCAAGAGATTTCAGTTAATTTAGTAATCTTTGTTGATGCCCTACTTTTCCTTCTTTTCTTCTCAAAAAATGGCTGTTTGCTTTCCATGGGAGGGCAATGAGGGCAATGCAATGTGGGAAGATGACATCACATGCCCATAATCACTTGTGGGTCATTTTTTCCCCAGACTGCACCAATGAAAATATCCAGAAACTGTGGGATAGATTCCCACAATGCACTGCTGCAGCAGTTGATGACTGGTGATTCAGTGTGACGGCAATAAGTCGATTTTGTGGGGAATCTGTGGGGAGGTAAGGATACTCAAATTTGAACTTAGGAAACCCAGCACGATAAAATCGATTTGAATTTCTTAGTGCAGACGTAGTCAAAAGCTTAAAGGCAAATTAACTGAAATGTGATCATTATTATGACAATGGGCATGGGTTTATTTTTAATTCTCAGTGGAAATTTTACCTCAAAATGTTCAGACTGAAAAGGAACTCTCTCAAAGTCACATTGGTGGACTACGTATTTATTACACTGCAATAGCTTCCACTTCAAACGGACAGAGTACACCAATAGGGGACTTTTCTTAATCCAACCCATCCATGGTATGAGAATGACCGTGGATGCCTTCATTCTTGTTCATGATCAGAAACAAAGGTCTGTAGGAAAACCTTTGCAACTTCACACATCAAAGAAGTGTTATTATTGCCTTAAAAGGGATTGCACCAGTGGGTCTGACAGATACTTTCTAAACAATTTTGCTAATGATGTGTAAGAAATATAATGCAATTTCCTCTAAGTTGGCTGTGTCAGTTGTACAGGACTAACACAAGCATTCACAAGATTTTGGAATTTAAATTAGCAGACCTCCCTTCGAACACTCTGAGGAAGCTGACTTGTTGAGTTAGGAAATGCCATTTTTCAGAGACACACTTCAGAGTCAAACCACTTACACGAATTAGAGCTCAGGGGAAGGAGTTTTGGAGCCATGGATCCAATGAAATGCAGCTAAAGAAATTCAAACCTGAAATGACACAGCTGTTGTATGAGTGTCACAGAAGAGATGCGGGGGACGTGAGTCCCCTGGGAAATACTCTCCCACCAACACTAAAACTATTTAAGTAGGGAAGAGGGTTTAGACAGATGGTTGGAGAGTTTACTACTCTTTTTTTATGGGTTGAGAACTGTCTCTGAACCTATTATGCTTTGCAAACACTGTTTCTTCACCCACGGATATGCTTGCGAATATGTGCTTTTTGTTTATCATAGTACCTTTTCTTCGTTAAACGCTCTGCTGTAATCCACTTGTTTGTGGAGACAAAGAGCAGTCTTAAGCCTACCTGCTCAGTTCAGCCAACAAGCTATCAGAGATCCTTGTTTGTTTGGTTTTTTTTTGTTTTCCCACTTCTTGAGGGGAGGCCTTTGGAACACCCTCATAAAAGAGATTCCCAAGTGATTTCTTTTCTGGAAAAAGGGTTTTTGCTCTTCTGTGGCAATAGTTATAGACTGACTCCAGGGAAACTGGAATCAGGGAGAATTTTCTGTTTCCGTGAGAAGCTCAGAGACAGGATTTGGTTTTTTATTAAGCTAGCAAGCTCCCATTATCTGCAGTTGGAGTGACAGGGTGAAGACTCAGCCGTGACAACCACACTTTAACAGGATGCAGAAAGTGATGTAGGCATTACTAGGACAAAAATAATTACAATTAGGTTAAAAAGGTGAGATTACACAACAAACCATCGTTACTTGTCCAGATAAGTTCAGACTAATGTTGGTATGCAAATTATATTGCTAAAATATATTACAAACCTCAAGAATAAGAATCTCTTAGTTTAGTAGTTGAACTTGTATTCCTATTACAATATTCAAAGCAATACATACACTCAGAGGTACTGAAAACAAAAATACCTAGGCTGTAGTTTTACTAAGTTGTTTTGGAATGCTGCAAGCCACGCTGCTCCTCTGCTAGGCTGTCACTGATTTTCTGCACAGCCACATAACTACCAGCTAACGAACAAGTCTCAGTGGTATTTTTATTTGTCTGAAATAATTTGGCCATATACCATAACCTCAGAGGAAGAATGGCAGAATTCTGCTTCGTTGTAGATTCTGTATCTTAGCTAAAAGTAGAAGACAATGTTTTCTACTCCTTTTGTTATTAAATGTTTGTCTAAAGACTTATTTTCTTCATCTAGGCATATACCTCATTCTATGACTGAATCAAAACTCTGACTCAATACCTAATGTAGTTCTGAATGTCACTAACATGATTAATTTGCAATTAGTCCTAAGATATTAGAGAGAAAAGGTGTGTGAGGTAATATCTTCTACTGGAACAGCTTCTGTTGGCCACAGTTAAGTTTTCAAATGACACAGAGCTGCAGAAGAGTTTTATGTAGTTCAAAAGCTTGTCTCTCTACCAACAAAAGTTGGTCCAGTAAAAGATTTGCTTCATCCACCTTGTGTCTCCATGAATCCTACTCGTATTCCCTACATTTTTCATTTCAATCCCATCATGAAGGCAAAGCTTATCAAATGGAGAAGACAAGCAACTATCTGCTAAATCACTTCTGGTGACCTAAGTGACCCCAAGAAGATCACATAATCATTAAAAAACCCTGCTGATGAACACACCTTGTTTTAGGATTTTATACTACAGGCTGCTAAGAAGAGGTATGTTACAAGCCTGCTTGAAGACAACCCAGACATACAGCAAGAGTGGAAATGACCTCATCTTCATGAAGAACAAGAAATCACCTACTATCAAGAGAGCAAGATCAGCTCTATCATTCTATTCAAAACAGGAGAGAATTTTAAAGAGAAGAGCAACCTAAAAACAATGCTACTGTATCTGTACCACACTGCAATTATGCAAATACAAACTTTTACACTAATGCACTGAACCTGCAACTCATAGGATGCAATGGGTGCAGCAGTTTGTCTGCACTCTGTCCATTCGCAGACTCACAGATTAAGTCCAAAAGGGGCCATCACGATCATCTAGTCTGACCTCCTGAATATTGCAGGACATAAAATCTCGCCCACCCATTCCTGTCATGGATCCATCATGTGTGACTGAGTAATTGAATTCCCAAAATGAAGTGTTTATTATGTATCTATTTATTTATTTTAAAGACAAAGAAAATTCTAAGGCCCAGCCAGTGATTACAGCAGAAGGCTTTAAGCAGTTAAAAAATACCATACATCCCTCCCTAGGACAGATATGGTATTTATTTTATAGATGACAAGCTATTCAGAGATGAGTATCTCCCCTCCCAATTTTTCTTCAGGTTACAGAGAATCCAGCACCTGTACTGATTTAAATCTGCAAGTGACCCATGCCCCATGTTGCAGAGGAAGGCCAAAACAAAAAAAAGCGTCTTCCAATCTGACCTGGGAGAAAATTTCCTCCTGATGCCAATCATATCAGTTGGACCCTGAATATTTCGGCAACATCCAATGGCCACCCAGCAAAGAATTTTCTGTAGTAACTCAGAGCCCTCCCCATCTAGCGTCCAGTCTCTGGCCAATGTGGACATTTGCTACTAGCACTTTCATCCCATTCTCATGCCTATCAAGCTCAGCCTTGAAGCCAAATTAGAAAGAAGAGCAGAAAGAGTGGGGTGTGGAAGTTAAGAGTTAGGTCAAACATCAAAGTATGTGAAAGAATCCTTATACTGGGTCAGGTAATTGCTGTCCCTGTCAAACCGCGTGTTAATGTGTCAAATTTGAATATGAATGTTAGTTCCAAACACTGTCTCTGTAGACGGTTGTTAAGGTCTGCTTTCTCTAGAGCACAAACTCTCAGGTCTAGTTTGAATTCATCTTTCTTAAACACGGGAGACCAGACCTGGACACAGTATTCCAGATGAGGTCAGAACTAACAATTCCCTATCTCTACTAGAAATACCTCACCTGATGCATCCTAGAATTGTATGAGCCAGTTGCAGGGGCACAACGTTAATTTGGAACTCTGAAATCAAAAAACCGACCACTGCTCCCGCAGAAGTATTTAAAAAAAGGGAAAAATAAATAAATACTCTATTTTATATGGCATATATATATTTGTCACTTTTACCTGTGCACCTAGATCATTATAAAGAAATTTTAGTGCAGTGAGTTGTTCATCCATTCCTTTGGGATTGTCTGTTTGCTGTTTCTGTACAATTTGCCTTCCTGTCTTGATTACAGTCTCCACCTCCAGCTTCACTTCACTTAGAGTTTTGTACAGTTTCTGAAACCAGAGAAAAATACATTTTAGCAACCTCTGTAGAGTACAAGATTTTACAGACAATAATACAAGGCAATTCTTTTTAGAGAAAAAGATTGTTGTATATGAGTTAAAATACAAGACCTGGAAAAAGTTCACCAATAAAAGTACTTTACCATACACTTGTCCAGGTGACCCTGGATTACATCAGGGTCAGTATCCTTCACATCCAGGACATGGAGTTCTGCCTTTACACTATCCAGTACCCGCTTACAGTCCAACATGCGCTGCTCAAAATTGGCTGGTTTCTGGAAGAGCTGATACTTTGTGGCTATCTCCCGGAGTTTCCTCTGTTTGCAAGAGCACAAAAAAGGATTAATTAATTAATAAAATTAGTATCTGATCTTTGAAACAATGTTTAAGGCTTCTCCTCTTGTGCTCCAATCCTTTTTCCTTTTAATATAATTAAACGGTTCAGCACTAGAGTATGCTTTCATCTGAGTATGGGATGGTAACAGGTCCTGCTGTGAGTGCAGGGGACTGGACTCAATGACCTCTTGAGGTCCCTTCCAGCTCTATGAGATACGTACGTCTCCGTGTTTCACGTGTCAAGATACATACTTTTCCATGTTTCCTCTGCAATTAGACAGGCCTCAAACTCTACAACACACACAAAAGTAAACATCCCTTCTGGCTCTACGCATTCCACCCTAAGAAATTTAAGATATTTTAATATATTGGTTAACCCCTCTCCTACTTTCAGCTCCCCGTTTAGACCACGTAAATCACATATTTTTAAAACCTGGTTGACTGCACTAAATGATTGGCAGGTGGACAAAAGTGGTTTACAACTGGAAGCTGCCAGAGCCTAAATTCACGGCTGGGATTTCTTTACCTGCAGAACATCCAGCTGAGTTCCACCCCGAGGGGACCTGCATTCCGAGGAAGCAGAGGGCAGTAACCGTACATTTTTCTTAAGTTCCTCCAAGGTGGATTCATGAACTGCAATTTCTGCTTGCATTCTCTGCCGATAGGTAAAAAGGAGGGGGGAGGGAGATAAAAGGATAGAAAACCCACAGGGAATGTCAGATATCAAGCAGCAAATCCACTTTGAGACAGTGTGTTGTAAATACTCTGAAGCCGATGCTGACTTTGATGACTGCTTACGAGACTGAACGCCATTAGGACCATTGCAGCACCTATTCTAATGCCTCCTTCCCACACAAACAGAATGTGCTACTCCAAGGAGGTAATCTATCAGCATACACAATCAAACACCTGAGAAGCTAATGCGGTGAATAAGCTCTGCTGAATACCTGGGCTTCCTGGGGCATCTGGAAGGCATCTATCCTATCAGTCAAGTATGAGGTCAACTGTCTGTCCAGCTCTGTTAAGTTTTCCTGCAAGACTTGCAGCATGTGGTCAGTTTCCCTCACGGTCTGAAGGTGCTGCTCCAAGGCAATCTGCCTGCTCACTGCCTACAGGTGGGGAGAGAGCACAAGGAGGCATTGTGCAGCACAAATACTTCTAAGGTTTGTCTCAGAATTAAAAATTCACACACATAACAATAGCCATGAAAAGGAACTCCATCCAGCACCTAGAAAACTGATGCGCAGCTTCTACCAGTAATTGACAATAAATAAGAGAAACACAGAAGAGAAATTCTGACGCTACGTCTGAGAAAAAAGTCTTTTAAAAAAATCTCAGCAAATGGAGGCAAAATGGAGAGTTAGATGTGTTTCATAAACTGGATAGTGCACAGGATCAGGGGAGTTTGTAACAGGCATCAAATTATTTCTCCCTGACAAGTATACAAACGTATATCTCCTTTATGAACAATAAACGCTCTTCCTTCATTAAGGGCTGAAAAAAGACTTGCATTTCTTTTTTTGCTCCATTCAAAAAACCAAAAAGGAAATGTTACTTGCAGTCTCATGCCTCACAAATGAATACCAGTTCCCCTACCACTCACACACAGAAAACAAATACCTACCTAACTTCAATTACCACACTAGACCACATCATCAATGCAGCTACCAGGAAAGTGGGTTATTTGTAAAGAAATTACCAGAGTGGAAAAAAAAATCTATACATAATATTGACATATAAAGCACACACTCCCCCACACCATTCCAAGACTGTGCAACCAATTATGCAAATACACTGAAATGAGACTAGATGCTTCTTTGCCCTCCTTATCCTTCAAGCAGGAGGCTGGGTTTTGTGGTTATGATGACTAAATTTAATAAACTGAGATGTAGCTACCAATGCACTGCCCATTCTATCTAAAATAGATTCACAGATTTCAAGACTAGGTGGCATGATCGCGATCATACCATCTGATCATCTCTATAACACAGCCCTTTATAACACAGAGATCCAGCAGCATAATTCCTACCACCAGATCTTTTAGAAAAGCATCCAGTTATGACTTGAAAATTGCCAGTGAAGGTCTACCACAATACTCAGCAAATTTTTCCAATGGTTAATTACCTGAACTGTTGAAAGTTTATGCCTTATCCCATCAAGCTTCAATCACTGGCTTGTGTTACACCTTTCTGTGCAAAACTGAAGAGCCAATTATCAAATACTTGTTCCCCATGTAGACAGATTTGAGTTATCAAGTCACCTCTTAACCTACTCTGATAAACAGGTCGAATTCCTCAAGTCTAGCACTTGAAAGTCCTGATACTTTTTAAAGTCACTAATAGTTTTGCTTTTAAACCCCTTAATTATTCTCATGGCTCTTTGTGGAGCCTGTTCCAATATAGCAACATCCTTCTTGAACTGGGAACAGAAAGCTGCACATAGTATGCCAACAGCGGTCACAACACTGCCAAATACAGAAGTAATTCAGGTTGAACCTCTCTAATCCGGCACACTCTCATCCGACAACATCCAAAATCCAGCATGATTTCAGGAGGCTGGATGACCAATTATCATGGGTGTGGCCAAGTTTCCCATGAGCCCATAAAGTTTGTTTCCAGACACAAGTCCTGGCTCTCAGTATTCGGTGTTGTTATTTGGCTGTAATTTACCCCTAAATGTCTAAGAGCTCTGTAAGCAGTAGAAGTGTTGATAATGCTGCTAGCCAATATTGGCCTCCTGCGATCAGGCAAATTTTCTCATTTGACACTTGTCAGGTCCCAAGATTGCCAAATTAGAGGTTCAACCTGTACAACCTCTCTGCTTCTACTCCAGAGTCACTTGTTTGTCTATCCAAAGGCCACATGAACCCTTTTGGCCACATGTTACAAAACAGGAGGAGAAAATGAACAACTCAGACTTTAAAGATCAGAGGAAACCATAACCATCTCTTGCAATAGCTTCCTCACATACTTGATTTCAATTTTATGTTGTTCCAATTTTACTTTGTTCTAATCATATTCAAGAATTAAAAAGGCAACTTTCAGTGTTCTTTCAGTTTTAGGAGGAATGTGTAGTATAGCACCATAAGCATCTCTCATCTGCTAGAATTTAGGATAGTAGAAAAGGATTATTAAATTGATTATTGGGATGAACTCCATTTCAGAAAGCATTTTAAGTTCTGAGGATGAAGTCTCCCACTTGGTCACAACTATTTGGAAAATGAAGTAAAAGAGATACCACAGCTTTTCCAAAGAATAAAAAAATTAGTACAAGAATAAATTACTGCATATCTGAGTCTTGCAGCAATTTTCTAAATTTATTATGCCTGAAACCATAGTGAATGCTTTTCTGTAGTACAGCCTTTCAATCTTGTGTCCGTGATTTCAATGGCCAAACCACGTCAGCTTTTTTTCAAACCAATCTGAGCATGCGAAGACGACTGTGACACACAAAGGGTTCCTCCCTCCCTGCCCCAAATTCTTACCAAGTGACTTAACTCTTCATAGCGGGCATTGAAAGCCTCCAATTTTTCGCTGATGATGTCATCAAGAATCCCACCATCAATCAACGTCTGACCAAGCTCCCGAATCTGGGTTCGATTATCAGCTGGATGACGCAGGACACATTCCAGGGACTAAATAATGGAGAAGGACTGCAACAGTTAGGACGCTGAATTTTGCCTTTGTTTTTAGAACTCAAATTTTGGCTGCATGCACAGCAGCTTTTATGTTCCAAATGTCCCGGTGTTCTGACAGAATGAGTTAAACACTGCTTTTGAAGTGTCTGTAACGGGCAAGCTCAACAATCATCATGTTTTCAACACCTAAATCACAGCACTTATTTTTCACAACTACCCCATGATGCAGGCTACTGGGGAGTCTTAGCAATTCTCATGGGGCAGAAAATAACAAGAGACTATCTCTAGAACTAAGGTCAGCCTTTCTGAAGCAGAGTGCCGAAATTTGACCTTTATGTACAGCCTGAGTGCCAGTAACACTTTCTACAGTCACTAATAGCCCTACTTGCAACAGCTTCATCAATAAACCAATACAGCCCATCTGTAACATGTCAGTTTGCACTATAATTCTTATGAATAATGCTGTAAAATACACATTTATAATGAGAGCTTCTGAACAATGCAGTCAAATGTCAAACAACAACAACAAAAAAACATGAATTTTCCTTTAAACAGAAACTTTCCAGTACCTGTGCTCTGGTGGGGGCCTCAGCCCCATGGTGTGGAGGCAGCTCCCGCCCCCCAGCCACAACCCTGTGGGGGGTCTCCAGCAAGCCCCAGCCCTGAGGATTGGGGGGGGGGGTGCTCCAGCAAAGGAGATTCTGGACCCAGCCCCGCCATGTGGAGGGGGTTTTGGCAGGAAGGAAGAAGCCTCCATCCCCAGGCCCTGTGCCACAGTGGGGGTCCTGATGCAGGAGCTATGGCCCTGGCCCTTTTCTGCATCAGGTCTCCAGCTCCAATTCCCTGCATGGGGGGGGGAGGGGCCAGTGCCCCCAGCACGTGCTGCTCTAAATTGGCTCACGTTCCACAGGCTGCCGACCCCTGCTCTAGATGACACAAGGTACAATAACCAGGAAGGCTAATGGTCATCTTTTCAGATTATCTTTACAGTTATCTGTCATGTAGATTTAAATTAGGGCGACCAAATACAGGACAGGGAGTTGGGCGGGTGGGGGGAGCGCCTCCTGGCTGCACCAAGCCCCAGGAAATGGCACCCTCCATCCCCAGCCCTGGCGAAGCAGCAGTTGTAGATGCCCCCGGCCCCAGAGCCCTGATGAAGTAGCTGCTGCAGGCGTTCCCCCCCATCCCCACCCCAGAGCCCTGGGGAAGCAGCGGGTGCTCACGCCCCCACCTCCAGCTCCCCAGGGCCTAAATACAGGACAATTTGTCCCTTTTCACAGGGACCATCCTACCTAATATGGGAAGGTTGGTCACCCTAATTTAACTGCAGTAAACTCTTTCACATCCAGCAGCTCCAGAAGTGGGAGGTTGCCAGATTTTCAAATATGCTGGATAACAGACAGGTATACCTGGCAATGCATAACACTGAAGAAAAACAAGATTGGATCATAAACAAACAAAATGTATGCAGAGTACTTTATTTATTTAGGGATAGCTCAGTGGTTTGAGCATTGGCCTGTTAAAACCCAGGGTTGTGAGTTCAGTCCTTGAGGAGGCCACATAGGGGTCTGGGCCAAAGAGATTTAAAAACTGTAAGGGATGGTGCTTGGTCCAGCCAACAAGGCAGGGGACTGGACTCAATGACCTCCCAAAGTCCCTTCCCGTTCTCTGACGTGTATCTCCATATACTTATATTTATTTTTTATTTTTAACAGTAGTATTGCACACTGTAAACTTATACTGTATTTGCTATATTTATGTGTATTTACCTTCATTATACTATACTTAAGAAAAACACAACTAAAATTTATTTGTGGTTAAAATGCTGGTTATTTGAGAGTTCCAGATAACAGAATGCCAGATATGACGGTGTTAACTGGCTGATAAATTCATTCGACACAGGAAATTAAAAGTTCAATATACATTTTTGTCTTCAACTGAGGTTTATTTATACATTTCTTGGCAGAGTTATCTGAACAGTCACCCATCCAATAGGATGGCCTTAATACCTCAAGAGCTTCATTGACAGTGTTCAATTTATCAGGCAGGTTTTCTGTGCTTTGCACCCTTTCTTCCAAAGTGTTTAGCCAAGTGGTTTCCAGGTCCAGATACTGAAGCAGCTCAATCCAACAGGACCACACCTCCTAAAGGTAAGGGGAAAACTGAAATTAGTCTAAAGAGTGTTTATTTTGATACCTATGAGCAGTCTAAATGTGACCAGATTTCCTTAAGATTCTAGAACTAGCATTATAACTACTCATAAATACAAAAAAATCAATTAGGCAATAGAGTAGGTTCTACAGTTTTTAACTGGCTCCTGGACACAACAGTCTTTTATAACACCAAGTATCTAGAAAGCTGCAAATCACACAATGCATCACAGGAAACTTACCTACAAAATTACAGTGTACATACACTCAGATTATCACACAATCCCACTCACCTGCCCTTTCTAAAATAACCACATTTACTCCTATCCTACACAAGCCTATGCTTTTTCAGTTTTATTATTAGAGTTAATGTTAACAAGAAAAAATAATAGTGTTGCTCTGTGGAGATTCTTTTTGTCCTTTTGCAAACAGTGACAAATAGATACTGAGCTGTGTGACAAAACTTCTAAGCTGGATAAACTTTTATTGCAATACACTATACTATCAAGGAGAATAAACGCAAAATGATGTGGTTCCTTGTGAGTTTCAGTAACCTATGCCAAAAAAAGAAAATGAGGGCAAACTGTGTGTACACAAAAGATATTGGATTTAATGGTTCTAAGTATCATCAGCTTTTTGTTGTGCCTTTGTCCTGGGTTTTATTAATTTAACAGCTACAAATCATACCTCTAAGGTGTGGCATTTCCCTCGGATCCGATTACACAGTAGTTGGTAGTTCTCTAACACAGTGTTAAGTTCGGATGTCAAGTGCTGACCACCAGATGGCACTTTTGCAGCTAACACCTTGATATTGTCTTTCAAAATCTTCACTCGCACTTCTTTCTGCAACACATCCTCTTTTGCTCTCTAGTCAAAAAAGACATATTAGCTCATCAACCTCAGCTTAGCTGATAGCTAGCCATTAAACGTTTTTCTAATCATAGGTTAAAAAGGTTCATACGTATGCATAGCAACAATGGACCATACTCTGACTTGCATACGTTTTGGTCAAAGCCCATTTGTCCGCATTTTAATATGGACACAAGTACAGTAAATAGATACACACAGAATGGGCTATCGGGAGAGGAGAGCACAGTGGAAGATTAAGCACATCTGCTGTTGATAAGGGGATCTAAATCTTGGCTGGCAAATATTCGTGCCAACAGAATGCGGACCCCAAAAGACCCCTGGGCAATAAGGGATAGGGGAGAAGAGCACAAAGTGAAGTCAATGGAGATACAGGTGAAGAAGGAATTGCTAACCCAAGCAATCTTACAGTGCCTTATATGGTGTACTGGAATTTATCACACTACAATTTTATGGCTCAGAGACACCAAAGGCACAGCCATGGGTGGGCCCAGGCTCTCCCACTTAGCATCCAGTCCCACCCTGGCTCTGCTCCCACCAGAGTACAGGGGCTTGCCCGTCTCCACCCAGTGCTCCAGCCAGGCCTAGGGAGTGTGCTGGGGGCTTGCCCTGCTCTCCTCACCTGCTGCTTCTGCCAGGGAGAGGAGGTGAGAGCTTGCAAGCTCCCACACATGGCTCCCTGGCCCAGGAGCAGGGCAAGTCCCAGCACACCAACCCTGCTCACCACTGGGAACACTACACAGGTGGAGCAGGCCAAGTCCCCATCTCCCAGCTTTCCTTACCTAAGTGTTGTGTTTTGTTTGTGCATAACCAGGTCTTTGAAATGATCTAGTATTTCTGACCTTCATTTCCTCTACAGCATTCTCTAGTTCTTCTGGAGATTTGTACTCAAAATCTCTCTCCAAGTACTCCTCTTCAGCCTGTGTCATCCATTCTTGCATCTCTGCCAAATCCTTTTTCAGGTTCACTGTTTTTTCCTGACTTTCAGACAGCCGGTTTTTCTGACTAACAATCTAGAAATGCCAACCAAAAGAATTCAAGTTAAAATGGTCTCATTATTTGATGTTGAAAAAGCATTTTAAAGCAGACTAAAATTCAAGTGCAAGTAATTAAATTCCCTCAACCAGACCATTTTTCACAGGTCTCGTTTTAGATAAAAAGGTTCAGAAATTCAAAACTAATCAATTTGAGCTATTTTAAGCAGACCAAGCCATGAAGGAAGACCTAGATCTGAAGGGGACAAAAGTTCATCTTTCGTTTCTGATGTACTTGAGAATATCATATGTCCTTCTGTGTCATATCTTTTTTGTTTATACTATTGTAGGTAGTCCATTGTGTCCAATGATGACGTCAATACTATTATTTATTCTGTTAATAAACAAGTAACCACTTAGGAACTTCACAGGTGTCACTATGTTGCACACAATGGCCAAACACAGATTCTACTGCTCCAAAAGTACATGCCCTGCCACTTCAGCTGAAGGAAAATCTCTAGCAATTATCAATATAGAGACTATGACACGAGTGTATAGCTCATCTTCTATCTAGATGACATATGAACTCACAATGGGATTAAAGACTGGAGAAGGAGGCAAGGTTAGTAGTGAAAACTAACAGAAAAGAAGTTGGTTTTCAGGAGGATTTTGAAGGATTAGTCTAACATTAGGTGGCACCCAGTGTCAGGAATAAAATTCCAGGTCTCACATGAAACTTGAAGAAAGACCAACAACTGCTTGCTGGGGAAAAAGATGAGATAAGCATCTGGTACACTGAACTGGTAAATCAGATAATCTTTGAACTACAAGCAATTAAAAATGTAAAGAAAAAGATCTACAGCAATGATACTGGATATCAGAATAATGGATTTAAACTTTCTGAACCTCAGCTACCTTGAATGGATAACTAACGGAGCCCAGTATTAACAATGCACTGAAGTAAAATTAACCAAAATTTAAACAAACTGTATCTTTGATAAGTTTCTGTAAAGCGAAATACTGATTTGACAAAGTGCAAAATGAAAAAAATATTGCCTTGTGACGGAGTGCTGGGAATCAGCAACTGAACCAGAACTTTAGTTCCCGTTTAGCTAACTGGGCCTCATGCAGAGCCTGATTAAGAAGAGGAGTTTTTGATAATTAGTTCAGGTTGGGGATGGGAAGCAAATTCATCCATTAATGAGGACACTGGATGTACAGAAAGGAAATGCAGGTGGCAGAAGGAGAGAGAGAAAACTAGCAGATCCTGACAAAAGGTCTTGTAAGAGAAACTCCACCCCCCACCCACCCACACTTTAAAGGAGGAGGAGTAAAGCTAGTTTATATTGTAAATGCTGGGATTGCACTAGTTATGTAAAAGCTGATGGAGTAACAGTGTGAACAAAACACTTGGTGGTAACTACAGAAGAGATGGCCTCTGTGAAGTCTGTACAAAAGAAAAAAGGACAAAAAGCAATGGGTCCCTGTCAGCTACCTGTTTTATATGGCTTCCATAATTCTCATTCAAAAAGGTCTCAGTAAGTTACTTTAAAATATAAGCTAAGGGTCATCTGCCTCCGACAGCCACAACCCAGCTCCAAATGCAGTCACTAGAACAATGTTCTAAGACTTCTTTGATAAGAAAACAGGTACGCTGCAGGCTGTTTTGTTCAACAGAACCAAAAGGGTATATCATTAAAAAATAAAACATATAAAAATATGACTTAAATTATACTTAATCAAATGAAACACCTGCTTTGGTCAGAGCGCTATTCATTTCCTTTTCGAACAGATTTTATTACTATAATGTAACATTTAAAGGCTTGCTAGTCTACTGTGACACTGTTACCCATCTAGCCCATTAATGCTTTTACTGTGGGAAAAAAGCAAGAAACAATTACAGTCGCAGACAATATAAAACACATAAATATTAATACTATCAATTACTGACCTGCTTGCTCAGTTTCTCCCATTGTGCCTGGCAATCTGCTAGCCTAGACTTTACCCAGGTATCAACTCCTACACCAGGCTGGCTTCTTAAAGTGGACTCTACTTCTTTCATCTCTTTTAAAGACAGCTCAGTCTTTTCCACTTCATTAACGAATATCTAAACATGTATCAAAGAAAGAACATATTAATAAGCCCTATTATGGAAGTACACTAGAATTAGGCATTTATTTTTGTAAGATAGCAGTAAGATATGCATTCTTTCCATTTTAATTTTTCTCAATCTTTTATTAAAGATTGTTGGAGCCCAAAATAAATATCAATCCTACCCCATGTACCCATCAGTAGAAATTGTACCAAAACAATGTGTCTGAAGCCTGACAGACACAACCTTATTATGGCCCACTTTAATCAGGCATTACACCACTAATTAATATTCAAAAATGCCAAATGACTATATCATCCCACTGGAATCTATCAGCTTTTTGCCAGGCCTAAATTTCCAGCAACTAAGGCAAAGATACACAATCAGACTACATTTCAGAGTCCTATTTATTTATAGGCTCTCAGCCTAAATTCTTAATCCCTGGAGGAATAACGCTGCAAGATATTGGCTGGGAAGGATGAATACTCTAGTGGTTGAGGCCCAGAACCAGGGAATTGGAAGATTTGAATGTGATACCCTGACCTCTGCACAGGACTTCTTTTATCACCACTTTCTCCCCTCTGACCCCGTTCCCCCATTCACAAAATGTGGGGAGAACGTACCCATCTATCATGGCAGTTATGAAACTAAATTATGCAAGATATTCTTCATGCTGGGGGGGGGCTTGGAACAAGCTCTCTGAAGCACAATGTGTTATTAGGCTCAGATGGATTGCTGAAGAAATACTACCTGAACCAAAAAAAAAAAAAAAAGATGAAGACAAAGGGAAAGAATGTTTTGGCATGCTTTACTGGATGTGTCATGTACCCTGTTTAACAATAGCAGCAAAATAATAAACATGAGAAATACAGTATTGCACGAGGTTTCTTAGATCAACAGAACTCACTGCACATTGGTCAAGCTGCTTTTGAAGCCCTTCAGAATCTCCTTGGATCGCTTGTTCTTTCATTAAGAAGTCCTTCACACCATCCATCCACTTCTGAACGATTTTTAAATCGGCCTGAATTGAACACAGTAACTCCATCATGAGCAGCCTGCAACTACAGCTTTTCTACAACTTTTAGTAACAATTTTAAAAACTGCTAACAGTTTCAATTTCTCTTTTGACAGATTTGTTTTCCACTCTCTCACTTATATGAACAATCATAAAGTACCGGGACACCACTACGCAGGTATATGGAGGAGAAAGGCAAGTACAGGCTTCAAGAGTTTCTGCCCATTCCCTACTTGTGAGGGCTCTGTGAGAGTGAGGCCCAACTATAGGCCACTTTGCAGATAGGAATGCAAAGGCTGCTCCAATCATATTCCCAAGGGATGTACTGCGTCCAAGGAGGTGGGGCCATGAATCCTTTCCCTCTCCCTTGCACAGCACTGACACAGGAAGGAAGGGTAAACCATGTAGCTATTAAAAAGTGGTAGTAGCAAGGAGGCACCCACTTCATTACTGCAGGGGACCAGAGGCATTTTGCTTCTTTCAGGAATACCGATATGTAGGAAATGCCATACTGGATCACAATGGTGATCCACTAAATCCAATAGCTTATCTCTGACAATGGCGATTACCAGATAGTCCAGAGGAAGTGCAGTTATGGAATAATCCGGCCACAAGTGACGTTACTTCTGATGCTTATCAATTAGCTTATTCCTTGAAGATGGAAGATTTGCTTCCCTGCTAACAAAAACGTTTCCTCCTGTCTAATGTAATTGTGGATGTACAATACTGAAATTTAAGACTAAAATTTGAAAACTACTACTATAACTTCAACTATATTTGGGATAAACAGGTCCTTGGGTTAGCTACACTTTGTAGAAAAAAACTATTCACTTTCTCTCTTTTTTTTTTTTTTTTTTTTTTTTTTTTTTACTATGCTGTCCCTCAATTTCATTTTATGCTCACAAAAAACTCAGCACAGAGCTGTGCCTTAAACAATACAATTGAACATATACCTTATTTCACTGCAATCTTGTGGTGATAATATTTGCAGGATAATATACTGACAATTTCTTAAAAAAAAAAACTCAGCATTGGAAACTCAAAGAACTGCAATACTTTTTTTTTTCTCAGCTCCACTATGGGAAAGATTTATGTTTAGATACTTGACATTGTTTTGATCCTCCTTCAGCTTCTGGAAATTTCAGCAGCTGATCATACTGGTTTGTCAAATCAGTTTCCAAAACAGTCCATAGGAAGCTCCAACAGTGAAACAACAAGTCAGTGTGAAATGTTTAGTCAGTAAGAGTAAGATCTGATAAGTTACTTTACCATGTGCTTAACTTGAAGCATGTAAGTGCTACAATCTGGCCCCAAGTTTTAATATTCATTATCCTATGGACTTTCACCCATGAATTGTTTTAAAAGGAAAGCTGTTAACTGTATTTCTAGTCTCTTCCCTCCCCAGATTCTTTTCTAGGTTAGATGCCTTCCCCATATTGTAATATTTGGTTCTCTTGTTTGCGTGCTTACATTCTTGTTTTGATATTTATTTAACCTACAGCAAAGAAATGTCTCACCTCATTCTTATAGGGGCTCCTGGTGATATTCAGTATATTTAATCTGTTTCAAGTTGGGAAATTTAGGGTATAATTAAAGCAAAATGTATGCCTTATGCATTCGATTGCCTCATTCTCTCACTCTGTATGATATGTAAGAGTTTACTTCATTAAACTTAAACCTTTCTTCAGCAAGTAACTTAAGCACATACTTAACTCTAAAGCATGTGGATACTCCCACTGAATTTGATGTGACTAGCCCTCACATGGGAGTGGGGTTTCCACGCAATGCATAAATTCGCACATCATCTTGGCACTTCACGCATCCCTTTCAAGGACTCTCAGCCATCCATTTTCCACATGGAGAAAAGGAGTGGAGATAGTAAAGGGATGTGCAACATCAGACCTTTAAAAGCCCCTGAAGAAATCTACCTAAAAAAGGAGGATAACCTCGTCTTCAACCTCTCTCCCCAGTCAGTCTGTGCAAGGAAGAACACAGGGACAGTTACAGCCACAGAGCAGAAGAGATCTCTGACTAATCTATACCATTACATCTGTGCTGCCTGGGAGATATAAAAGAACAGAGAGTGCAAGAAGCTGAGTAGATCTGTCAGGTTAAGGGGCAGGCTTTGCCAACTTCATAGTAGGGAGGCAAACCCCACGCTCCATGGACAGGATGCTTTAGATATATACAGAAGAATTCCTTCTCCAAGTAAAGCTCCCTCCCGCTGCCTTCTAGCCAGAGGATGCGCAAGTGTGATGGCCTCTTTGCAGTGTGACCCAACAGAGCCCAATAGTATTTTCCACAATATTCCCACTAAAACTGGTAGAGCCATGCACTGTTTAACAAAGCTGAATAAAATTAATGTTTCCCTTCCCCCTTTTCCCATGGTGAAAACTAAAGACAGATTTTCATCACAGTGCCACTGAAAACAAAATTCTCTTCCCACTATTAAGGTGAAATTCCATAGTTCCTTGTTGCACAGTCCAGCAGAGAGGGCACTGGACTGGGAGCCAAGATTTCTGTTAAGTGGCTCTGCCACCAACCTTTTATCAGACCTTTAGTAAGTCACTTCACTCTCTGTCTCTGTCTATATGCAAAATGAGGATAATGATATGTATCATGTTTAGACTTCAGAACTAAGAGATAAGTAACAGAGAGAGAGTCCTGCTAGTCTATACACTATCAAAACAAAAAGCAGTCAAGTGGCACTTTAAAGATGAGCAAAATGGTTTATTAGGTGAGCTTTCGTGGGACAGACCCACTTCTTCAGACCATAGCCAGACCAGAACAGACTCAATATTTAAGGCACAGAGAACCAAAAGCAGTAATCAAGGAGGGCAAATCAGAAAAAAATGATCAAGGTGAGCAAATCAGAGAGTGGACGGGTGGGGGGGGGGAAGGTCAAGAATGAGATTAAGCCAAGTATGCAGACAAGCCCCTATAGTGACTTGTCTGAATACTTGGCTTAATCTCATTCTTGACCTCCCCCCCCCGCCACCACCACCACCACCACCCGTCCACTCTCTGATTTGCTCACCTTGATCATTTTTTTCTCATTTGCCCTCCTTGATTACTGCTTTTGGTTCTCCGTGCCTTAAATATTGAGTCTGTTCTGGTCTGGCTATGGTCTGAAGAAGTGGGTCTGTCCCACGAAAGCTCACCTAATAAACCATTTTGCTCATCTTTAAAGTGCCACTTGACTGCTTTTTGTTTTAAGAGATAAGTGTGTGTATTTACTGCACAGTACAAAATTTAAAACATGAGAAAACAGATTGAAAACAAAACAAGAATCCTTACACAGACACAAACTAACCTCTTAAGTATGACAACACCATCAGCGGGGATCTCACTTTCTTCAGCTCATTCCCATGTCTCTTGCCCACCCTCTCAACTATCTCTTTTACTAAGTCTGAGTATGGCTGTAAAACATAATCAACCCATTGACTCTGCTATCATCTCTCCAACAGTACCCAGCATCACTAAGCAGTATAGAATACCTATGCAAATACAACTCACTTCCACATTAGATCCGCTCTCCGGCAATGCAAACTTCACTCTTGTCTGCCCAGTCCTAACCATGAAGTTTTTGTTTCAACCTTCATATTCAAACAATGATGGTTTTTAACCTAGCAGCATTCTAAGATATGACCTTCAACACATGTACAAAAGTTCCTCAAAAGAAATAGCAAGATACAAACAGGCAGCTTTATTCAGGTACTGATAGCTTTACAAAGTATTGAGGAAATGCTGGGGAAAGGAACTGGAAAAAAATTTCAGTGGACTAACACCCACCCACATTTAAGCCCTTTGAAGTACATTTCCCCAAGCACCATCCTTGCAAAACTCAGAGCATTACAGTGCTGTCTCTTGCAGTTTTCCTAAGCTTCTCCCCTCCATTAAAGCTACGTACCAATACCTATGTCCTCACTGGGGAAACAAATTCTGTTCTCGGATCTGCACAGCAGAACTCGGCTACAGCATTCGGTTCTTCCTATGTCTCCAGGACTCCTACAGACATCAGTGGAACGTCAATGGCCTTGACATCAGTGGGTGTCCCAAACACACGGGAGAACAGTACATTAACATTAAACACTGCTGTGAAGATCAGAAAGGAGAATTTTGCCCTCAGCTTGTAGCTGCATCACATCTCTGAGGTAATTCTGATAAATAACTGAGTATACTACATTGCTCTCTCTCCCTCTCCTTTCTATGTACATAGAGTGTATTTCCAGGGCCCAATCCTGCATAGGATAAGCCTATGTAAGTGGATAAACTTGGGGACTGTTCAAATGACTTCATTAAGTGCTGACTTTAATGGCAACTAGTTACAAGACAGATATTGCAATTACAGGAAATTAGAGAGTTCTGAAAAGAACTGTAAAAAATGAACAATGAGTTGTGCCACTATTTAAAAAATTAAGTATATGTTGCTAAGATAAGTGAGGAAGGAACTGGAAGGAAACCATCCTAAACCTACTAGTATTTGAACAGTGTGAACTCCTGAAAGAAGAGTTATTTGCCATGATAATAGGCAATATAATTAGGAAGAAGGAGGTGAGATAAAGAAAGGTAAACTTAATACTAAGAGAAACTTCTTAAGAGTGAGATGCATGCAGAATAATCACCAAGGGGTTGGGCTGCAATCCCATCACTTGGTCCATTTAAAACTATGGGAATATCCTGGTAAATTTACCACAGGGAATAATCCTGCCCAGGTAAAGACAATGTATAGATGACTTAAAGGGTCATTTCATGCTCAAGATTCTGACAAAAACTTCCTCACCCTGGGCCTTATCCAACCCACTGAAATCAAAACAACAGACTGTCTTTGACATCAACAGAATCAGGCCACTCCTCAAGCTCAACACTCCCTTCACTATAAGATCCCTCAGACTGGTGTCATGAAAGTAGCAAAAAAGTGAGAGTTTTGGTGAAGCAGAGTGAGCACATTTTGGCAGATACGCATTGCCACCTGCTTCTGGGCTGCATAAACTAGTAAGAAGCAATTTTAAAAAAAACCAAACAAGCAAACCAGTTATTCCTAGTTAAGCAGAAAGACTACGCCTACTGATCTCAGTACTGCAGGTCAGAGGACCTACAGGTAATACATAGAAAACAACAGATATTCCCCATGTGTGAACCCCCTTGACCTCCAATTTCAGACTGCTTTATGAATTCCATTCACAAGTTTATTAATTAGGGCCATATTTCAGCAACTGTCACACCAATACTGTGCATAGTCGCCAATACCCAGACAGCTTGCCCTGCCAGCTACTCAGCAGTAAACTGGAAGCCAGCTGCAGATCTAGAACTAACGATTAGTAAATAACTGGCAAAATACACACATATGCATGTAGAGGTGGGTTCTGTCCCTGCAGAGGAGGTTGAACTACAATTTACTACCCTGACTATGCTTTGCCAAGCTTGTGGCAGCAAATCCCAACCAATTTTTCATTTGCCTACCTTAATCCACATGTACAGCCGTGACTAAAATTCTGCAAGCCAGACCTACGTCACAACACCATACTACTGATAGTCTTAATAGCCTCAACTTCGACAAATATATGCCTACCCGACAAGTTCCCTGTGTCAGGGCTGGCCACCACCCAAGCACCCACTTGCGCTCAGGGGTGCTTCTGCAGCACTCTACCCCTCTTTTCTCCTTATCATGGGTCCTCAAACTCAGACGTTCCAAATAAACTAAAATATTCCCCACCTGGCATCCATTTAATTCAGTTCTCAGGTGTATATATATGCCCTACAGGTCCCTAGTCCACATCCTCAGTACCTCTCCCACTTCATTGCAGGGTTCTCACCCCTCTTTCTCAGCACTGGGAACAGTTTAGTGTCTCTGCAAGACCCAAATCTTTCTCACTGCTGCAAGCCAGTGCCTTGCGCTTGTGATTTCTGAGCATTTCCACCTAACAGCAACTACCTCCTGCCCTTTATAGGGAATTTACTGATCCCACTGAGAGCCCATTGAATAATCAGCACTGCCTTCGGTCCAGAATCAGCAGCCCATGCAGCAATCCATCCTGTTACATCCTTGTTTGAATCAATGTTTCTTTTGAAAGTTGCATTTGTTCACCACCTAAAGTGCATAACTTTGCTCCTAAAAGTCATGAGCTCAGAAAATGAAGACCAAAAGACATGCATGTTTCCCCCTCTGCCTGGAACCTTGTGTCTCAAAAAAGAGGTGGTTCAGTAAGAAAATCAGCTTGTATGTAGACTGTGCAAACAAAACAGACATTCTAAGCACAGAAATAAATAGAGATAATTCAGTGATTATTAAATTATTAAAAAAATGATTAGTGCATATAAGAAAATCTCCCAGTTAAGTAGTTCAATTTAAGAGTTCAACATCTCCTTTGTCAGCATTTGCTTGCTGCAAAAGGTGTCAAAGAAAACTTCACATTCAGAATCTGGAACTAGCATAAGTGACCTGAAAAGGCACAGATAAGTACAACTCCCAGAAACACAATGTTTCACTTTGTGTATTTTAAAAAAAAAAAAAAAAAAGGAAAGGGAAACCCAGATCTGTATTCAAAATGTCTGCTGCTTAAGCAGTATACTCTTCAGTTTAGACAAAGCAATGACTCCATGAACAACAGACTTGTTTTTAATCTGTTGTGACCAGCACTCACTATCCCAGTTCATAACTGCACATCCTGGTTAGTAATATATTTTGAGTTATATTTTGAAAAGTAACTTACAATACAATTTTTTGTTTTTTAACTTTTTGTGCCTCCCCATAAGGACAGCACTGATTAATAAACTGAAAATGGGATGGCGACCCAGAAGTTAATTTTAAATCGATTTTACACAACAAATCTGTGTGACACAGAGCAGGCAATATAATCCCTCCCATTCTTAAGTGAGGATATTTCCTTTTGTGCCTCAAAGGGCTGCTGGTGAGGACTGTTTGTGTAGTGTTTTTAAAAAAGATGAAATCCCTTACACAGTAAATAAGCTCGACCCTGAGCCAAAAGTGCAAATTTACTCTTTACTCTGTTATTCCAGGAATGGAACAGAAAAGGAGGAATTTTATTTGTAAGTAAAAAAACAATTATATCAGAGGATGAAAAAGTAAATCAGACTTAACAGGTAGAGGCCAATACCACTGCTTTATGATACCTCAGAATTCCCTGTGATAAGATTTCTGTATTCTAACTAGATCTGTGGCCAACGTGTATTCAACGATAAAATCAAACTTCTGCTGGACTCTGCTTATTAGGGAAAAGAAAACAGACCCTTTTAACAGGTATGGAAATATATCAACTCAGATATTTTCACTTTACCTCAAATATTCTCAGTTTAGAGACAATTTCCTCCAGTAGGTGAACATCTTTAGAAAATTTGACTTTTAACTTGTCCCAATGCCCTTGTATATGCTTGACTTCTTGCTTGTAGGTCTTGGCTATATCAGAAGAAGCTTGTTTTTCCAAAGCTTTTGTTTCTGCAGCAAGTTTATCGATTGTGGGTTTCTGGTCTTCTAGCATATCACAAACAGTCTGCATGGAAAACATAGAAAAGTACATCCATATGTTTGGGTTACCATATTTTAAGTTCCCAAACAGAAAAGAGGAAGCTGAAGGGAAGAAGGTTACAGCAGCCACTACTTTCTGGCCACTGAGTTCTGACGTTAGACACACTGCCAGCAGCAGTGCTGAAATAAGGGTGGAATTACCAAGTCATGGACGTTTGTTCATAGATTTAAAAAAAAAATGGAGATTGAAGAGCCAAAAAAAAGACGAAAAATCCAGCAAAAACCCTGACCCCTGGCAACCCTAAGTACTGTGATATTACACAGTGTGTTCACATATGCAAATAGTCAGCATTAAGAAATTTATGTCAAAAGAGACAGAAAATGAACCTAAGACACGGGCGACCACCTGTCTTGTATTGGGTGGGATGGTCCTGTATTTGGGACGCCAAAAAGGCATCCCTGTGTATTTTTTAAAAGAGGCAAACTGTCCCATACCTAGGCCCTCGGGGGCTTGTGGTGGGGGCAGGGAGCACCTGCAGCTGCCACTCTCCCAAGGCTCCAGGTGGGGAGCACCCAGTGCTGCTGCTTTCCCAGGGCTCGGGGCCGGGAACACTCACGACTGCGGCTTCTCCAGGGCTCGGGGCCAGGAGCACCCGGGGCCGCTGCTTCCCCAGGACTCCCGGGGGTGCTCTTGGGGCTTGGTGAAGCTGGGGGGAGCTGCCCCCCCCATGTCTCCCTGTCCCATATTTAGGACAGGGAGATATGGTCACCCTACCTAAGACTTACCCTAATCCTCAGTTTCCCATCTGTATTTCATACACCACAAAAACCAAAATATGTTACAATAACCACAATGAAAACAATGACTACCTTGGCTCTAAGTGCTGCTAGAATAGCTGTAATACAGGGCAATCATAGTAAGAACAGTCAGCATCATGCATTTTAAGTTTCAAAGAGTCACAGGATGGGCCAAATAACTAATTTTCAAATATAATTACAAATTAATATGTTACATCACGTGAGACAGAACTAAAATGAGGACCAAGATCACCACCATTTTATTTAAACCGATCATTTTTGTTAGTATTCTGAAGCCTATTTTTTTCCCTGAAAGAATCCCACAAAAATGCTAATATTTGCTCCCACTGCTGATATGTGCTTATCTTTCTGTCTAATCATGCTGTACTGTGGTAATAGGGCAGTTTTTGTCTGTATGAACATTTTAAAATTCACCATGTCAATCATAGGAAAATAAATATTGGCAGCCTGGTTTGCATATCCTCTGATGACTGGGACTTGCATATTATCCTGCAGAGAGTCCTGCAAATCCAGGGCTATCCGTTTATTAGGCATAGGTATGCACATCTGCAGACATGAATGCAGATATCCGCAGATCATTTTTGTGGATGCAAATACTAATTTTGTGTCTGAGCAGGGGTCTATTCATAAACTGCCAAAGACCCATCTGATCAATCTGTTTTTAGGCTCATGTTTTTTGAATTAAGATGCTTAATGGCATCTTCATAATGATGTCTTATTCAATCCCATTATGGTGGCATACTGATGCCTTACTCAATCCCAACCTAAGGTCTATGTCACAGGCACTCATGGCTCTTTCTAACAGTGAAGGAAGTCTCTCATACTACCATACCTGCATAGTATGCCCTTTTGGGTTAGTCAGTCACAGACAGTGAGTAGAATTTTTAAATAGACATCTACTTAAAGTCCCAGAGACGGAAAAAAAAAAAAAAAAAAAGCTCCTGATTTCCAACAGCTCATGTATTAAGGTTTCTGCCAAATTTAAATTGCAAGGCAGCAGTTTCAAAAGAACAAGCTGCAGAACTCCTGCTGTTTTTATAAGTAAAGCTGTAATCATCTGTCTTTGTAAGTAAAGCATGACACCCTCATATACAGGGATTTTAATACCCTCAGTTGCCCCCTCAACAGAATAAACCAAAAAAGAAAAAAAAAAGAATAGCTAGTGATTATTCTTCAGCACAGTTCCTCCACCTTCACTCCCACACTCCTACACAAATGCACAGAAAGTCTTCTGAGTCAGCATCTTCACAAAAAGGAGTGGAGAGGGGAGAACAGTTAATGGATGGAGAATTTTTCAAACAACTTAACCCCATTTGGATTTTTATACACGCATGCAGATGAACGAAAGTGGGAGGGTTCAGGCATTTGCACTGCAACTTGTGACAAGATATTTACTTTATACACAGGCAATACTAAGTGAAGTCTTGCTCCTCTCTGTCTATAGGTCTGACGAAGTGGGTCGGTCCAACGAAAGCTCATCACCAAATAAATTATTTTGTTAGTCCTTAAAATGCTACATTTCTGCTTCTCTATCCATAGATGTTTTAAAGCAATTGTCTCCATGGTACCTAATGGCCAGTGCCCACTGCTTCTGAAAGGCAGACTGAAAGTCTTTGAATAGCACACAGCCGTAATTCATCACAGTTTAGGATTTTTAAAAAATGATGATACATCCCTTGCGCAACTAAAATTCCAAGGAGATGCAGCAAAAAAAAAAAAAAAAAATGGTATTATCCCAGTGTCTTTGGCTAGGTTATACCAAACACTATAATCACAATTAATCTGGGTAAAACATTAGGTTGTAGGATGAGAAAAACAGCAGCCAGCAGCATTAATGCTTCCCTCGGACAGAGTAAACTATCAAGACAGTCAACTTTCTAGATGCAAAAGTGAAAATAAACTTACCTTTGTCTGCTGCAAAGCTCTCTCTACCTTACTTGGGTCATTTATGGCACTCATGGTGGATTGTACTTTACTCTCCAGTTCATTCAATATATCCTTAAGTCTCTTTAAAGTGTCCAAGTAATCCTGGCTAGGTTGGCATTCAAACTCTGTTTTTTATTTTACAGAGGAAAAAAAAATGTTTTAAAAAGCAGACAATAATGGCCACAGAGAGCTTTTATTTCTAGAAGGGCTGAAGCTATATTCCATATATTTGACTGAATGCTAGACCACAAACTCCTGGAACTATAATATTAACAATTCAGGCCAAAATACGCAAAGTGCTATGGCTTCATGGAAAAAAAAATTGGTGGAGGTATTTTTTTCTGTGGTCATAGTTGTTGGTGATTTTACATAATAAATAGTAAGACGAAGAAAACCTCTTTCTTGTGGCTATTTTCAGTCATGGGTCTCCTTTAATATTGATGGCAAACGATAAAGTTTTAACAGGATTATAGGTAAAATTTCTGAAATTGCCAAAGTGACTTAGGAACTGAAATCCCAGTTTCAGAAGTTACTTGGGCACTTACGAGCGTGACTATCATGGACAGGCAAAAGGACTTAGACACTTATGATGCTTTTGAACATGGAACTTAGTCCGGAAAAACTTAGCATATATCTAATATTCCAACAGTAATGACAGGGAATGAACCCATCCAATCAATTCCTCAAAACCTATTTGGAAACACTTGGGAAAACCCTAAAACTAGGTACCTTAGAACTGATGAATCAACAGGTTAATATGTGTTGTGGGCCGTTTGCAAATCTTTATTTGTTTTTAGGCTTAGCAAAATTATTTTATATATAATTTTGATGGATAGCAAAAATGCTTAAAATGACTTAATATTTACTATTTCAATATTCACAATTGTGGAAAACTGGAGCAGAGGCAAAAAATGGCGGGTCATACAACTATTTAATGACAGCAGACACAGATTCAAAGAGTTAAAGTTTTATAGCAGTTAAAACATTATATTTAAATTTTAATGTCAAAATAAACAAAGTATATAGTTTTAAATCAAGTAAGAAAAATGCTACTTAGAGAACCTACTTATCTGTATATTTTAATTATCAAAGGAAATATTTTTCATTAGTTTGCATATGTGATGTGAAATCAATTAAATACCATCAACAATGTTTATTCATATTTACCGATAAAAATCTAATCCTTGCAAACCTGTATGTTTTTAATTATGTTCCCTGTTTTGGACTTCTTTAGAATCTCAAAGGATTTGGCAAATGAGTTTGCATGGTTCAGAAACTATCAGCAAAATATTGAATTTAAAATCAGCACTAATAATACAATTCACAGCCACCACAGAAAATTAATCAAAAGGCTCGCTTTCAACAATGGGTTATTTAAAGGACCAGTGTTATTTCATACCATTTCCAACTGAAGAATGAGTGAACACTTTCAGAGAAAATTAGACTTGTCCAGCACCATTTCTCAAAGAAAGCAATAACAGTTTTTAGAGAAAAGGCTTCCTGGTACAGCAAGATGTAGTATATTGTTTAATCAGTGAAACCTAATGATAAGGAAATCTCAGTCCTATATGAAATAAGCATTGCAATTCTCCACAAAACATTCCTATGGAGCTGTGCTCCATTTGCAGGGAATCAAGCATAACTCCAAGTACAAGGAACTTTCAGAAGCCAACAGACTCAACTGTGACGAGGAACTGGGAATCTGTGACAAGGAAAACCTGAAGTGTGTTTACAAGCTTATAAACCCCACAGACTCCCAGCACCGGCACCTCTCACCTTTGTAGGAGCTTATAAATGCTGAAAGTTCCTTCTACTTGCAACCAATTCAACTTAAATTAAATGTCAAAACACACACCATACTGTATTATGTGCCGTTTCCACTGTACAAGAAAGTTTCTTAAACAATAGGTTCTTAGGTATAAAAAATGGTTCAACAGTATAAAAGTGGTATAGGTATAAAAATGTGGAGAGTACTCTGGGGCCCACGATATTTGCCCCCAAACTGCAGCCAATCTACCTTTCAAAAATGATATTCTACAGTGAATGTATTATCTGACCCTTTAATGAGAATGTTTACACAACATAATACATGGTTAAAAAATGTTGAATAGTAACAGAGAGTAAGCCGTGCTAATCTATACACTATCAAAACAAAAAGCAGTCAAGTAGCACTTTAAAGACTAGCAAAATAGTTTATTGAGTGAGCTTTCGAAGAAGTGGGTCTGTCCCACGAAAGCTCACCTAATAAACTATTTTGCTAGTCTTTAAAGTGCTACTTGACTGCTTTTTGTTTTGATGGTTAAAAACGGTCATTCAGAAACAAGCATGCTTACTTGAAATAATTTGCTAGAAAAAAATAAAAAAAGCATATTCCAGTCACATCCTGCAATGATTTACTGCAATGCTCATTACCAATATATCTGTTCACATGCATAAGAACTAAATCATAACAGTTACAAAACAATACATCACGATGAGCATGATAAAAACCTGAGCATGATAAAAACCTGATAAAATATCTGAGCGTGATCCATGAGAAAGTTTCCTGACAATGTGAGCTGAAGAGCTTGATTCTTACATGATGCATTAAACAGCTGCCCTAATAGCACAGCATTTTAATCTATTTTTATTGCATTGGAAAGATGGCTTTTCTCCTTCCCTGCTGGAGCCAGTATAAAACATTTCATCCTACTTCTTGGATGCATAAAACAAAAGACTATGGGGGGAGGTACCTGTTTATAGATGGGTGCATTTGATATTGGACTGTAAAATATTTAAGAGCCACATATTTTTGCACTACATTTAAAATCCCACTGAAGCCGCTATGCCTGGCTTGAATGATAATAGTGAAGCCTTAACAAAAGGGAGAGACAAGGAAAATGTTCCAGAGAAGCAGGTCAAACACCTAAAAACTTCAAAGATGGAATTTGCCTTCAGACAATCATTTCCAAAAAGAATTATATGTGACTGATATGCTTGACAAAGCTGAAAGACTAAATAAATTTCTTATGCACATTTCGATTTCACAGAGCTCTCTGTCTTCCATTCTTCTGTGATAAGTGGTTGGCTAATTTACCTTGCATCAAAGTATTATTATTTATTTCTGTAGTGCCACAGGCATACCCAGTTCTTTACTGTTATCATGTACTTCAAGTACGTTTTGCTAATTAATTAAATTTAGTTTCAAAAATGCAGAATCCTTGCATGATCACTTTTCACATTAGGGAAGAACATATTTAGAAAGATGCATGGAAGAGGTAATCTGGCACTCCAATTTTCCGTTACATTCTACAGGTTTAATTCAAAACCCTCTGATGTCAATGGAACGACTCCTGGGAAATTCAACAGGCTCTGAATCAGGCTCAAAACGAATAACTATTTAAATTTAATCATGAACACACAGGAAAGCAATTATTTAACCCAATTATGAACTATCCTTCTATCAACTAACAGTAAGTTGCTGTTTTAAGGAGTTCTGAGCTCCCATTTTAGACGTAACTTTTATCTGCTAACTACCTACCATGAACTTCCAGTATTTTTCAAAGTTGTTCATATATGTACGAGTTTTAGCAGTTTTAGTAAACTACCCTCGTAAAAAGCCCATGATATTTTACATAATGATTAAGGGCCTGACCCAAAGGTCACTGAAGACAATGCAAGCGTTTTGACTAGCACGAGTGAATGATGAATCAGGCCTTTGCAGAGAAATGTTAAAAGGTACAGCTTAATGTGTACATTTCACTGTTCAGTATACAGTTACATAATACTTACTCTGTGGGGCTCAGGCCTTATTTCATAGTAACAGAGAGTATTGTTTTCAGCACAGCACTACCTCAAGATCGGAAGAAGTGGGTCTGTCCCATGAAAACTCATCACCTAATAAATTTTTTTGTTAGTCTGTAAAGTGCTTCATGACTGCTTTTTTCCCTTATTTCGTGTCAGTGAATAATACATGAGACTAGATGCCCCTTACCTCATTCACTGCAGACGATGTGCACACTGTGTAAGGGTTAAAATATTGCGAAGTGAAGGTTAAAGTAGTAAAAAAAGTTCCAAAGTTTAAAAAAACACTTAATATAAGACCCAAATGTGATTCCTTAACAGATCATTACCATCTACTTGTGTTTATACTATTTATATATTTGGCTGCAGCTAATTACAAAAATAGAGGTTATGGTTGCACATGAAATTATCCATTGACTCCATGAAATAAAAATTTTATTCCACTTAAACCTTGTATATATTTAATACTATACTGTCTGAGTGCAACATGCTGAGCTCCTTCATCTCCCCTTGGGTGAGACTACACTACAAATTAACTTTGAAGTTCCCAGCAGAGAGTCTACACGCATTTTCCCTTACTTACCTTCGAAGTAGGGAGCCCAGCTTCACAGTCCTTACTTCATTCCCGGGAATGGAGTAGTGTCCTAATTCGAAGTTTAACTTGGAAGTAGGGTGTGTGTAGATGCTCAACTTTGAAGTTGCTTATTTTGAAGTTGTACTTCGAAGTAAGCAACTTCCAAGTTATTTTTGTAGTGTAGACACAGTCTTTCACTTTATACTGGCAGCAGAGGGCACTCACAGACTTGCAGAAAAATACCCATAACCAGTTAAGTTCACCCTATGTCTGTGGCCTAAACAATAACTGTTACCATCACCGATTTTTCTGCTTGACAGAACCAGATTTTGGAAGTCAGAAGACAAACTCAGCAGTGCATAGGCAACTTCCATTACAATGGTTGAACCAAAAGGGCATTTCAGCCCTACACAGAAGCCAAAATTCAAGTACTGACCCATGCACCACAAATAAAAGTGTGTGTGATTTCACATCCTTCTGCTTTACACCATGCACCAATTTAAGCAGTTGTGCAGGGTGCAAAAAAAAAATTGAGATTTTGTGAGATTCAGTTGGTCAGATAAATCCTCTAGAACAGTGTTTCTTAAAATGTGGGTTGGGACCACAAAGTGAGTTGTGACCCTGCTTGAATGGAGTCACCAAGCTGGTATTAAACTTGCTGGGAACTGGGGCCCAAGCCCAAAGCTGAAGGAATTCCACCCTTCCTCGACAGGGCTTCAGGTTTGGCTGAGGCTGTGTGGCTTGGGCTTTGGCCACCTGCTAGGGATGACAGGGCTCAGGCAGGCCCTGAATTGAAAAACAGAGATACGTATCTCATAGAGCTGGAAGGGAGCCCAAGAGGTCAGGTCCTGCTGTGAGTGCAGGGGACTGAGCACCATCCCTGACGTATACGTTTAATCTAACCTGCCCCAGAACCTTGATAATACACCCTCAAGGACTGAACTCACAATCCTGGCCAACAAGGCCAATGCCCTAGCCACTGAGCTATCCCTCCCCCTCAAGCCTTGATCCCCACTCTTAGGGTCATGTAGTAATTTTTGTTCTCAGAAGGGCGCTGCACTGGAACGAAGTTTCGGTAAATCTGCTCTAGAAGTCACAACTAACGGGTCTTACAATCATGGCTTTCTTGTAATACCACATATCTTGGATCATACACAAGGTAGGACTGGAACGTGCTTGTTAACCTAAACTTTAAAATTATTTTTATGTATTTTACAAAGTTCTCATCTTTTTATCAAAGATTATTTCACTCAAAAATTCTTACGCTCAAAAATTATTTTAATCATGTTTCCTTACCAGCCTGCGTGATTATACGATTTATGTAGGATGTCAGTGGTGACCTAAGACAATCATACGTATTATACAGTGCAGCAACAACTCTTTGCTGGCTCTGAGAACATCAGATCGCGTACCAAAAGGGTCTGTATCAAAATCTTATTTTTATAAAGGACAAGAATTAAAACAGAGGCACCAACTGTATTTAAAACAGAAAAAACCAGAATATTGACCTTTCTTCAGTTGCTGTTCTTGTTCCTCCAATTTCTGTTGGACAGATCTGAAGCGATCAGTAAAACTGCTCAAGCTGCCTTCTATGAAATTTGGAGCAGCAGGCTGGGATGTAAGCAGCTTACAGGTAGCAGTCTGATGTTCAATTTGAGGGCACAGACTTAACAGATGAGTGAGCTCCCGCTGTGAAAAATTAAAAACAAAAGCAAAAACAGACTATACATTTAAGCCATTTGTATAAAAGCATTGTGCTATGCCCATTCAGCAGATTTATAGCATTTTCAAAAGCCTTTACCTCACGTACAAATAGGACAGGAGTGATTGTGCCCATTACCCTTAACACTGTTGACACAGGCTAAATTAACCCAGAGTATTCTGTTCTGCTATAAGTTTAATGTCAAAAACAAGGTTACCAACCTTACCTGACATGACTCTTTTAGGGCTGTCAAAGATTGCTGTTGCAATGCAGCAGAAGAGGCATTTTTAAGCCACACTTCTTTCTCATTTACAATCTTCTCAAGTTCACCCATTTCCCTGAAGTATGCATTTATTTCATCCTGGTACTGCATCTTCCTTGCCAGTTCCTCCAGGTGCCCAATCATTTCTTTCCACTCTGTCAGTGTCTTCTCCAGGGCATTTTTCACATCCTCAGTAAAAAGTCCCTCTGAGTTAAATAAGGAAATAAACCATTGTAGTTATAAAACAAAAAAAGCAGTCAAATAGCACTTATTAGGCGATGAGCTTTCAGATTACTTTTTTTGCTTTGTGAGAAACAGACTAACACAGCTACCTCTCTGTGACCATTGTAGTTATAGACATGGCAACACATCTTGATTTATAAAAATCCAATCACTCCATTCTTCAGATATACTAATGCAAATATGCATGTTTCATCTACAATCACACTGGTTTTTGGATTGTTTTGTTTTAACTTCCAAGTCAGCCTTCCTCGAAGCTATGTCTAATAGTGGTAACAAGCATTTGGGCTGCTAATTTACAAGCTCACAAGTAAGACATACCATATGTCTACACAGGGATGAAAACAAAAAAGTGGCAACTAAATAAGCAGAATCAGACTCATGGAGCTCAGAAACCACTGTGCAGATGTTAGAACTCCAGCCCAATATCCAGGATCCTCCACCCACACAGGGCCCCTTTAATGTCCACACAGCAATATTTAGCCCTGCAGCCTGAG
The DNA here is from genome assembly GCF_033958435.1 of Carettochelys insculpta. Lineage (NCBI taxonomy): Eukaryota > Metazoa > Chordata > Testudines > Carettochelyidae > Carettochelys > Carettochelys insculpta. The sequence goes on from NC_134139.1 coordinate 99,120,702, forward strand.
CACCACAAGCCCCAGTCACTGACCCAGAGCAGCCACAGCCGGTCAGTGCCACTCCATCTGACAAATTTAGAGTTTACAATGATCAGCTAAACACAAGGATTTTATTTTAAATATTGAATTGTATTTTGCAAGTTAACATCTTAAATCATTGTTCAATAATGGTTAATTTTATTTAATCGGCTTTTTGATGAAGTTTTTCCCCTGCAGCACTCTGAAGTAACTGCTGAAAAAGAGCAGCAGCAAAACACCAAAGCATCAGTCCCTAACTGTGCACTGGGGTCAGTGAGTTTGTTGAAAGGATGGATGGATGTGCTGCATCATCAGGCAGGGAAAGAGAGGGAACAATGCCAAACAATGTTACGTTGTAGAAAGATGTGATTAGCAAACTAGATGATAAAATCAACGATTGCTGCAAAACACAACATGACAAATACTGACAAGACACTGCATGAAACATTTTTCTTTCTAGCTCACATGCACTTTAAAAAGAAGACTGAATAAATTTGAACAATCAGTGCAATACACCACTTAAAGATGTATCACAGACTTCACACTCACACACTTTTCTCACTAGCTTTTTTCTCGTGTTGCCTAAGTAACTGCGGATTTAGTGTTCACTTAAAAGGTTGTATGCATGCTTGTCTTTATCACACTGCCATGAAACTTGCAATCCTTTCCAGTGCTAGTAACCAACATGATTTGTAGCAGTAATGGTGGCTTGTGGCAGTATAATGCAAGACAGTGATCTTACAGATAATTTCCAGATTCACAAAACATCATCCCTGCAGCATTATTATTAATAAGGTATCTGGATATTCAAGCATAAGAAGAATTTGTAACTGTAATTAGCCAGGCTATAATAGCTAATAGTCTAGTATAATGACTGAGGCACTCTGAATTCAGCCCAAAACAACCAATAGTTCAGATTCTTAAAAGTTCTTTTTATATCTTGAAAGTTGCAAGTTTGTGTTGCTATTTCCGTTACAGGTTACCAGTTCTTTATATGAGTTGTATTTGGACAAGGCCTTGTGAAGTATATTCGTTCGTGACCCATTGTACAAGAGACCATGGTGGAACACTAAGCAGCCCTGTGTTCTCACACTACACACCCTTGTGGAAAGATCTGTAAGAGAACTCTACATGTTTTGTCTTGCTTGACATTGTGTATTTTTCCTCTTGACAGAAAACTTGAACAATTCTTCTGTAGTATCCTATTAAGTGCTACAAGCCAAATTTTGAAACATAAATTTTGCATTATAATCAGTATGTAATGTTTGTTAAGGCCAAAAAGGCCTTCATAGTTTGGAGAGAAATGGATTCCTTCCCAAAGATGCTTGAAACCTAGGAACAATCAAAGCACTACAAGTTTTTACTGTCTAGCTCTATGCTGAATTGCCTCCATCAGCTTGTGAGATTGTGACACACTCTACTATGGACCCCAGTGCAACATTAAGCACCCCGTGTTCTCACATTACACACTACTGTAACAATCTTTGCACAAAATGTGTCATTAGGCATCACTTGAAAACTAGTAATTCAACTGAATCAACTGACTGTACACAACAGAGGTGAGCAAACTTTTTATGCTGGGCCCCAATTTTTATCCCTGCAGTTAGCAGCACCCCTCTCCCTCCCCCACACATACCTACCTCTCTTATGTAATCCAAATCTGACGGAAATTTCAGTTATGTTCATATGAAAATAAAATCCCTTGGACGTGTGTAAGAAAATAAGTGTGCAGAATGTAATAACTTGACTAATCAGTACATAAATGTGAATACACATAATTAAAACCAACAACATATTTCACTATTTTTAATGGGCTGGATGAGCCTGAGACCCAGCAGCCAATGGTGCTACGTTCTCCTTATGAAATTTCATCCCCACCCCCGACTTTGCACACCCCACTAACACTATGTAACTGTATTACAAAGGTACATGGGGGAAGTCTTCTCTGAAAGCTAAACGACACACTGGTGACTAATGTCACTGTAAGACATGTGGCGAACAGGACACTGCAGTGTGGCAATTCTGGCTCTGGAGCAGTAAAGTGCTGTTGGAGCCCTTTAAATGTGACTCCTCCTAGAGCTGTATGTGGGGAGTGCTGTCCACCCACTCCATGCACATGTCCCACCACTGGGTGGGAGAAGCACGTGGTGGTGGCAGCAGTGGCAGCCACAGAGGCTGCAGTAGTGCCATCAGCAGTTTCAGCAGCCCCGGCTGCTCAGGCGACAGCCTTGGCTGCTCCAGTGGCCCGAGGAGTCCCATCAAGTCACCAGGATTGATTTAAAAAAGGGGACTGTGGGAGCCTGGCTCTGGAGGAGGGGGAGGGTAAGCCTGTGGTGATCTTTGAATTCTTATTGGACACCACTGCTGTAAGATGTAGGTATTAACTCTAGCTAAGGACTTATTAGGCTTTACAATCTGCTGAGAGGGGAGAGATGTCACAAATATCGACCTAGCTCCATGAAGTCATCCCTGCGTCATGAAACAAAGGTGACGAATCTAACCTACAGACCTATATCGATAATAACTACATCTCTCAGGGGGTAGGGGTGGGGATTTTTTTCACCCCTGAGCAACAGTTATACTGAACTAACCCTCCAGTTCAGACAGCACTGTACCTACAGGAAAGCTTTTCCTATTGATGCAAAGGAAGGGGCAGAACAAGGGTAGTCAGTTACATGTGACTGGAAAGTCAGCAACCCTGTCCGCTCAATCCATCTTCGTCCTCAAAAGAAACCTACAACAGAAAAGCTCGGCCATTTACATGTGTTACTCTGCTAAATACCAAAGATCATGGACTTCTCTTTTTGTCCCACATGTCCTGAGGTGTTGAAGGGTGACTCAGTCTTGAATGGTCCCTCAAAATGTGCAAAAACTTCTAACGCTAAACAATCTGTTCCATCTTACCCTCAGCTGTAATGCACAGAGTGTCCTTCCTAGACCTGAAGAAGAGCTCTGTGGGACTCAAAAGACTGCCTCTACAAGCAACAGGAGTTGATGCAATGAAAGCTATTACCTCACCCACCTTGTCTCTTTTTAACCCTATGTTTTTAAATGATCAAATGAACCACAGAGTATGCTGGCATGACCCTGCAAATACTCACTCATGGCTAGTGAAAGCTAGATGAAGAACCTGAACAGGCTGCTGAGGTCAAAACCGCTGAACAAGCACTCTCTAGCACAGTGACACTCAGCATATGACCTACCTGCCGGGGTGGGTGGGTATGAATGGCCCAGGTTGGGAGCTACAACAGAAAAGCATTGTGAGACACCTCACTGGTCTGGACTGCATGCCAAAATGTGACACCAGATCATAGATAAAGTTAAAGATTTCCATCCTAGCAGGAAAAGAATAGTCTGGCTGGAAATTATTAGCAAACGAGGGTTTTTTGAGTGATGCCTCGGCTGGGAAAAAGCCTGCCTGTTGGGTAGCCTGCCAGAAGTTTTACAAAGTCTGTTAGAAAAAAATGGTCAGCCCCAGTGGTGTGCTATGACACTTGTAGCAAGGCATGCAATTCTACACGTGTATGCAAGGCCATGACTCTTGCATGTGTGCAGAATCCCATTTTGTATAACTAAATGGTGTCCTTCACGCAGCCTGACCTCACACGCACAGTGCGAGTGTTGAGATCACAGTGTGTGAAGGATGCCCTTTAGTTCTACAAAACCACATCCTCCATGAGCACTCAGGGGCGAGGCAGAATCATGCTTGAGCACAGCCTATCCTGGACATACAATGCATGTGTTGATATGCAGACATCACTGTCAACACAATGATGGTGATATGCATCACCCTTTTCAATGCCCGGGAACTCTGCAAACCATAACAATGGTTCCAGAGAGCAATTCTGGAATAGATCTCGGAGCAACAAATATTCTGTCTTGAGAGTATGTGAACAGCTGCTGTGCAGGAGGATGTGACATGCTTTACTGACAGCATTTCATTATATTTATTAGAATTATAACCGGAGTAAGTTTTGAGAAGTTAGGGTTCTAACTGGCAATCATTCACTAAGATAATGTCTCAAACGATGATCATCTCTTTTGCCTTTGTACCATTGGTAGTAACTGCATCACCAAAACCACAGTGACAAGAATTTGTACACAATCACAAACATGCATAAAGAACGCAAATACCCAGAGACAGATACAGTAAACCCTTGAGATATGGGGGCGGGGGGGGGCTGCATCCCTGACATGAGTGGGGAGACGTCTATCATCGGGGCAGCATCCTGACTCACAGCTGCTACCCCTGACAGGAGTGGTTTCATGCTCCTGTCAGTGTCAGCAGTTGCATTAACCTAAGACATGCACACCTTGGTTGTGCATATCTCCAGGGCTTACTGTACGCTTGCATTTTGTACAATTCAAATTTGCTCTGAAGTGACAAGCCAGTAACATGAAAGTTTTGAAGGCAACTTCTTTGTCTTAGATTCCAAAAGTAGAATACATAATTTTAATGTTGCCTTTTTTCACATATTCAATGGACATGAAACAAAATCTAAGAAGTGGACACATGCTAGAGAAACGTTTTCTGAGCTGATCTTTCATACGATTAAATAACATTCATAGACATTGCCTTCATCAACACCAATTAAGATCAATTCAACTCTCTCTAGGACAGAAGAGATGAAGACAAGCATAACCTGGAAAAGTATCTTCAATAAACGTATGTTTCCACTCAGTTAAGTGCATAAATCACTTAACTCCACCAAAACAAAACGAAAGAATTTTACACATTTCTTACCCTTTCCCATTTGATCCATCAGCTTCTGTCCACTTTGGCTCAGATCATCTAACTTTGGGCTTTTCTCTACTGTTTCTTTTTCTAGGGCCTGCAAATCAAATCCCAACAAAGAATGTTATTTGTAAGATGGGTATTTCCTTTGACATGGAAACTTTTTCAGTACAGCACATAACACAGGCATCCCTGCCACACTGCAGATAATTCAGGATTTCTTGCACGAGATTCCCATTTGCAAGCATCTTTGAGTGTTTGTCAGTCATGTTTGCTTCAGTTACTAATGCATAGCTGTTTTACACAGTACTTACTGGTTACAATAAAAGCAAAAGATTAATCATAGCAGCAGGACGTCAAAAATAAAAGGTGAACAAAGCAGTCCACTTGGCTGGTGACAATGCTATTTTGTACCTTCTCTATAATGATTCTAATTCAAATCTTAACCATTCCATACGCGACTGTCACCACGCTAAACTGATCTTTTCAGTTAAATTTATTTTAAAAAAAATCCAGTCAAATAAACCTGTGGTGAAGAGAACAGTGGGTTGAAGGTAATATCCTACTTATCTGAGCCAGCAAGGGCAGGCCACATTACATCCTCTATTGGCTCCCAATGGAATAGTTTCTTCTTGCATTTAAAGCCAGCACACTTTTGCTCCCAGTGCTAGTTGCAAGACAAAGATAAAAACTACCACCATAACACTAGGAATAAAATTATGGTGTTTTGTTAGTTGTTTGACCCATATTTAGTATACTTAGCCTAAGACAAATTCAGCAAATGAACAGAACTTCTTGGCTTTTCAGACTTGAAAGCTTTGAGTAGTATTCTTTCCAATTAATTTTGCACACCTTACAATGTCTCGTTTTGCTCTCCTAAATTCACTAGCAAACTTTCATAAATTCACATGGGTTGGATGAGGTCCCAAATTAACAGTAAGTGAACAATGTTATCAGCTGAGAAGATTTACATTGTGAGCTACAGAAATTGCCCCTGAGGGGGTATACAATTCTGTTAAAGAATGCACCAAAACATGAGAAAATTGAAGCTTCCTATTTTCCTACAAAGCAGATATTGCAGACATGTGCGTCTCCATGATGCCTTGCCTGTCTTTTTTTAATGTGTTCTTTTGGGGCTGCTCTGGTGGTTGCAAGATCAGGGCTCCAAACTCCCCCCACCCCCCACCCCATACCACATGCACCATAAGAAATTCAAGTGTTAATTCTTTTAAATAACTTCAGTTTTCTCCCCATTTTACAATTTCCCCAAACATTACTTTTTAAAAAAAAAATAACCAATGAGAGAAATCTGAGCTTTCAAAGTTGGTTTGAAGGCAGAGAGGTTCATAGTCATTTTGATGCATTCAGGATGTGAAGTCCGCAATGGAAGGCTGGAGGCCTAGAAACCTCCGTACTAGTGAGTGTTTTGCTTCGGTGTGACTGTGTAGAGGGAGATGGCTCCTCAGATGACTTGTGCCACCCCTGTGGGGAGCCCTGAACACCAATTCCTCAACCCTGAATTTATTTCCTAATCAAAACTACCAAAATAATTTCCCTTTTTCCTTCCTTTTCACGGCTAGCGAAGATAGGTTAGAAGCAAAATGCAAGTACTGACTTTGACTGGCTTTTTTATCTTAATAAATATTTGCCCATTAATTTAAAACGGGAAGAGTTCCATCCTCCTCCTCCTTTGCACTTCTCTCCTTTTCATTCCCCACATTTCCATTTTGCTTTAGTCAAGCAGCCCAGCTGAATGTCCCTTCACAACTCACATTGTACTTGTTTATTTAATGTTTAAAACAACTAGCACACACAAACACACAAAACCCCTTGCTGCTCCTTCTTCTACCATGCATATACCCAGTGCGGTTTTTGTGACGGTACAGCATGGTATGCCATATGGGCACCTTCCAGCTGGGATCCCTGGCCGGGAGGGCAGGGGGACCCCGTGAGACCCATGGCTGGGGAGCAGAGCCCCGCCAGCAGCTCCAGGCCCAGGAGAACCCCAGCCATTCCAGGGCTGGAAGGAGCCAGGGCTGGAGAGCCCCATCAGTAGCTCCAGCCCCAGGGACCCAGCCAGTGCTGGGGAACCCCAGCAGTCACAGGGGTTAGGGCACAGCTGGTGCACGAAGCTCCGCTGGTAGCTCCAGCCCTGGGAGCCCAGCCAGGGGGCAGGAGTACCCAGCAGCCCCATGGCGGAGAGCCAGCTGGGGCTGAGAGCCCTACTGGCAGCCCCCTTTGCGGGAACTCGGGTGGGGGACAAGGGGAAGAAGCCAGCTGTGTACTGGCTTTGGTTTTGGTTTTTTTTTGGTGTTTTTTTTTTTTTTAAAAAAAAAAAAAAAAAAAAGCACTGAATATACCCCTTCTTTGTGTTTCTCTTCAAAAGGCATCTCTTCCAGCAGAGTTACAAGCCACAGTCTAAAATTAAATTGACTTCTTAATTATAACCACTTCTGATACATGATGGTGACCTCATCCTTTTCTTCATCAACTCTTCTCCATACAGTAAACTCTTTTATATCCAGCATACTATTATCTGGAACTCTCAAATAACTGGCATTTTAACCATAAGTAAATTTTAGTTACGTTGTCCGTAAGTACAGCATAATGAAAGTAAATACAAACAAATGCAGCAAATACAGTAAAGCGTTGTAGTGTGCCATACTACTGTTTGTAAACAAAGTACTCTGCATACATTTTGTTTCTTTCTTAATATCTAATCTTCTTTTTCTTTAGTGTTACGCACTCCTAGGTATAACTCTCTATTATCCAGAATATTCGAAAATCTGGAAGCCTCCCGATCCCAGGGCAGCTGGATATGAAAAAGTTTACTGTATTAGTCACCCTCTTCTACTCTTCTTTAACGTGCACTCCAAGCCTGCCACTGACAACAGACAAGTGAACCGCAATGCTTCCACAGAACCCTTGCTTACTTAAATGGGGCTCCACAGAAAAATGATTTCTATGTGTTAATTGCAGAACTTGGAATGCAGATTGTAAACTCTTCTGATGAGGGACTTCTGTTTCATGAAGAGACACACACATTTAGGGGGCTTTATAAGTAACAATAATAATAGCATCAGCTACAACATCCTTTCATATAGCCTCAACATCATGTTCTTGCATTGTAGCCCACTGTTAAGTGAGCCTCCTTCTGGAGATTTAAATATGTACATTAAAAGACCACAAGCACCGCTAGTAATCGAGCAAGCTTCTGCAAAGGCAATGCTTTAAAAAAAAAAAAAAAAAGTCACAAGGATTTACTCCTCCAGCGGCAAGAATCCAAAACCAAGGAGGCACGGCTCCCACGTGGTCTTGTAAATTCTACAGTGCATCACAGGTTGGCGACAGTTTTATAGCAACAGTATTGTATATAGATTATAATTACAGGGACTCTGACCTATGCTAAAATTCTAAGTAGTAAGATTCCAATTACTTTAGCAATAAAAACACTTTGTGGGATAGGGTAGGCAGAAGGTCAATATGTGCCTCCAGGGGATTGTGTATAGAGACCGCCCACAGCTCTATACTTTCCCAAACTTATCTGAGTGTTTTCAATCAATCCCTGTCTACAGTTGTCAGCCATGAGGCCAAAACAAGGCCAGAAAATACAATCATCCACAAGACCAGCACCTCCTATTAATCCACTGATCACAGATATCAGCAAGAAAAAAAGACCCCAAATCCTAGGAAATCAAGAAGCATGAGACAACAGGCACACTACTGTCAGAGTTCCACGTCTAGTCAGCATGCATGGCCATTTAACAAAGGGACAATCCACAGAAACAGACTGTCTCTCTAGCTGATACCAAGTGAAAATTCACAGAATAAAACTATTCACAGGAAAATCCTTCCATCTTCTTATCTTACCTCCAACTTTTCTTTCATATTCGAAGTGTCTCTCATCTTCTTGTATTCTTTGATCTCTATGGCCTGAATGGCAGCTTTTGATTTCAAAATCCAGTTCAACAGCTCAGCATTTTCAGCATCAAACCTGGTTTAAAAGGTCAGATGGTAAATTTTTTCATCATTTTTCCTCCCCACTCAGTCATTGTGTCTTTTATTAAGTTCCATACATTCTTCCATCTGGACCGAGAAAGCAAGGCAGCACACAGACATTCATGTCTTTTCATATCGCTGTCCAACCACAAGCGGGCAGCGACAGTCCTCACTGCTCACAGATTCTTCAGTAAACTGCCTCAGCAAAAATCATTTCACTACCATTAACTTGCCTTGCACGAACTATGGGGCCATTTGTTTTCTCATTTTACAGATCCCTTACAATATAAGACTACTACTTCTGTTAACATAAAGATCATACAGGATACATTTTACGATGTTATATTTATAACAGTAGATTTCCCTCAACAAAACAACATTAAAAATATGAACAAATGTCTATATTTTTGTTCCAGACTCTGCAAATACATTTAAAAAGCCATATATTAGCTTAAATGAAGAATGAGTAGCTAAAGAACTACATAGTAACTCAGAGGAGCAGGCAAAACGATTATAAATGATCAGCTGATTGAGATATAGTTTATAATTCAAGCTTTACAGCTCTGCTAAGGGCTTGACTACACAGGATAGTTACACTCGTATCAGCTAAGCCAACATATTTATACCAGAGAGCTCACCAGGAGCATGGCCTTTTAGTTTCAGTTTAAACCAAACTGACAAAGAAAAAATAAAATAAACAAACACTCTTACAAGAGTGTCCTTCTGAGGGCTATCCCAGTTTAATTATATTGATATTAAGTCACAAATTAGATATCAATATTACTTTCCATGCAGACAAATCCTAGTTCAGATCAACCATCTGTAACTAATCAGTGAGAAACTAATTCCAGCAAATTACTGTTAAATCAAACTGTTCATGGGCAAATTTGCAGGTTTCCGGTCATTGTTCATTTACTGGCTCAAATGCTTGTTCTAGGGAAGTGGAAAAAACCAGCAAAGTTTAGCCTGTTTTTTCCAACTCCACTCACTGATACAGCTTTAACACTAGTAAAGGGAGATGGTAACACTGAACAGGATCAATCACGGTCTTAATGAGCAGAAAGTCTACAGATCATCATGAACATCTAATCCAAAAACTGTAAAAAGGATGATTTTGTGCCTAAGGAATCAGACTGGGACTAAGGTGCGCTGAGTTCAATTCAACCCTTGAGAGTTGATTTCAGACCAATTCATTTCTCTCTAAAAGATTAAACCATTTCTTACTATGTGAATCAACATTACCTAGGACCTGCTCTTGGCTCAGGACTCTAATCTGAATAAACTAGAGGATAAATCATTGATCAGTCAAATTACTGACTTTTTCAGAATGAAGGGTAAACAGAAAATGATATGGGTATGATAAATGCATGCAGCATTTATTCTGTTCCTTTATATTGACCATAGAATTTTTGTTTTAGTTTCAGTATTTTATAAAAGTATACCAAAGTGCATTTTTGTTTGAAATATACAACCGCCCAATGAATTCCTAGCAATGAAATCTCAATACATTCTGGTCGCTACTATTAAATACATGAAAAAGGTGGGAACAGATGTAATTAATACAATCAGAAATAACAAACTAATAAGTTATAGCTTTATTACTGACACTTGCATCTCGCTTTTCATCTACGGATCTAAAAATGCTTTAACAAGGAAAATTATCTCCACCTTTCAGGGGAAAAGCTGAGGCTCACAGAAGCTGAGGACCAATTTTTTTGGTAGTCGTCAGCCCTCAGAACTCCATTTGAAGTTAATGGGATCTGCAGGTGTTCAGTATCCCTGAAAAATCAGACTGTGAACGACTTCTACAAACAGCACATTGTGAAGCAATGGGAGAGCTACACAGAGAACTCAGGACTAGGAGAAAATGCTTTCTTAATAAAAATTTGGAGCTACAGTAAACCCTCGAGAAGCATGATTTCGATTTGTGCTTAACTCGCACTTACGCAAGTTAAGTGCAAGCCGAAACACCCCATCCACCCCCTGGGTCCCCCGGCTGGGAGAGCCCAACAGGCGCACAGCACAAGCAGCTGTGTGTCCCCTGTCTGGGAGAAGCGGGGGGCCACATGGCTGCTCCTCCTTCTACCCCAAGCTGCCCGCTCCACCAGCCAGGGGAATTCCAGGGATCTCCCCAACCCTTCCCCACCCCCAATTTATACAAAATATTGATTTACATGGAGGTTGCCCAGGACAAAACCTCCATGTAAATCGAAGGATAACGGTACATTCACGTTTGACTGTGAAAAAATAATTAACGATTATTCATTTTACACCAGTTTCCAGAAGGTGTTGCATAATATCTTAAAACCTTTGCACAAGTGGTGGCACAACGCAGAACGCGTGTCATTGTCAGAGGAGGGGACCAACCATGTAACCAAGTGTGATGGGGTTCTGGGGTCCCCCAAGCTCTGCACCCTGTCCGCAGGCAAAAAAGTCTCTCACTCAGCAGGAGAACGGGTTTATTAGCCGACAGGACACAGCATCGTACAGAGGAGTCAGTGCAGCAGGCAGAGACAGCCAGTCCAATCCATGCTGGGGAGAGGAGGCCCCGAGGGGCCCCCAGAGCCGGGGCCTTGCCCCCTCCTTGGTCTCTCTTTCCCTCAGCCCAGACTAACTGCTTCCAACTCCCAGCTCCAATTCAAACCCCTCAGGCTCCACCTCCTCCTTTGTCTGCAGTACAAAGGTGTTACCTGGTTGTCAGGGTTACCCTCAGCAGGAGCCCCACACCCTCTCTGAGCCCCTCACACACACACACAGGTATCCCCCACTCCATCACATCTCTCCCCCCTTCCAGACCGAACTGAGCGGGGTCACTCAGCCAGTGACCTGGGGAAGTTCGGGGCTCTCCCCTTGTGACAGGGCATTGGCTGTACCCTCTGTTCTCCCCTCGATTTGCACCACCTCCACGTCATAGTCCTGCTGGGGGAGGCTCCAAGTCAGGAGCTTGGTCTTGGCCCTTTTCATGTGATGCAGCCGGGCAAGTCCCTTTAGTTCCCTTGGGTTGGTCGGTCTCCCTGCTTCGGCCCCGGTCCGTCAGCCACATTCTCAAGTCGGGTGGGCAGAGCCCATACAGATGCTGCAGCACCAACAGATCAAACAGGTCTTTTGTGGTCTGGGTCCTGCCCCATCTGACCACCAGTCCATACAGCTGCTCCGGCCAATGTCTGGAATTCAGTTACAGTCCAGTAAAAGAAGGTACAAATGCTTCCACCCTTGGCATTTAGCCAGACCACCACAATGGCTGTGTGCCTCAGTTTCCCCTTCCATGCCACACAATAGGTTTGGAATGTTCCTTCTCATGTCAGAGGTTGCAAGACTAGTTACAGGGAACAATGGTGACATTTCAGAGTACAGATTCCTTCAACATACAACTCATGCTTCTACATCAATGTCATCATGTCACATGGCTCTTTCCAAACATTCAGTACATGGTACAATTCTACAGCTTTTGGTAGCAGCACCCCTTGGTTACAGCAGTCAGCGTGAGTAACAGAACAACCCCATTGCAACTGCACATTTACGTTGCTCTTTGGTAGACCACAACTTTTGTGCACCATCCTTGAAAATCTGGTATTTTGGGGATAAATGGCTGAGGCCTTTCTTAGCACCATCAAGTTCTAATCTTCTCTCTTGCCCCCTGGGGTGGAAATTTGATCTCTCTGGCTGTGCCCTCCCTTCTAACAAGAGCTGGGCCATTGATGATCTCAGGGAGACGGCCCCCTCCCAGCCAGCCTGGAAATTTGCAAACCAAACTGCTTTCTGAGAGTTGTTTTGTGAGTCCCAGACGCAGAATCCACATGGAGGAATCCCTGTTTATCCCTTACTGGCCCACCAGGACCATAGCTCCTTTATCCTTCCCCCTCCAACGACTGCCTCCCCATGGAATCAGAAGTGGAGTCCAGTATAAGAATATAAGTGTTTCCACCATCTGGAGATGGGGAATTGCTGGCCCTCTCCTGCATCCTACAGAGACTGACTGTGCAGCTGTTTTAGTTGGTTCTCACAGGGCTGCTCACACTCCCTGATAGTTTTCACTTTACTTGCATCAACTTCCAATTCCTGAGAAACTTTTACCCTGCCTGCTTTGGACCCTTGCAGAGCACAGCCAGTGGTTTCACACTCAGGCAGGTCCTGGCCATCAGGAGCTGAAACAAACTTCTCCCCAGGCAAAGGGCTGCTCTGGCTCTTACAGACATGCACCTTTCCTGTTCACTCTCCTTCACCTCACTCCCATTTTCTGCAGTCCCCACAGACGGGTCAGGAAAAGTTTCAGGGAAATTCTCTTCCTTAAGAGCTTCCCCAAACAATAACTCACCCGTCTGCCTCCATGGGGGCACTGCTCCCTTGAGCCACAACCAGCTCCTGGGTTTCACCTATACCCAGGATCACTTCTGGCCCATCAGGCAGATTCCCACGTAATCCCCCTCCAGGCAGACAGCCAGTACCACCGGACAGAAGGTTAGGATCCCTTTCCTCCCTTCTGCTACCAGCTCCTTTATCTTCATCAGTCAGCGTAACTCCATTGCCCGTCTGTTCTTGTGTCCTGGCGAGAGGATGACTCTGGTAGGACAGAGTCCTCTCACCCCCTCCCAGTAACACCTCAGCATCAGGCAAAGAACAAGTACCAGAATCGTCTGGTCTCTGGGATTCCCTGATGATCCTAACTGGATTAGACCAAGTTAAAGCATCATCCCCCCTGAGAGACACAGAGGCAGGCCCACTTCCCATCTGGGCTTCAGCTGCCCTCAGATCCAGCTCTGGGATCTTGGCTCCATCTCGAGCCCCCACAGGCTCAGGCAAAGGATTCACTTCCCCAGAAGCAGAAGCACTTTTCTTGCACCAAGGACCAGTGTCCTTAGCAGGGACACCACTGCCCATCCCAGAGCCATTCCCTCTGCTCCAGCCCCCATGGCTGGATTCAGAGACACACCTGGAATGCTCTTTTCTGGTGGATCCTTCTCCAGCCGCCCCAGGCTGGGGAATCTTCCTCAGACAATGGGCTAGTTTCTTCATTGGCACCTTTTCCAAATGCAGGCTCTGCTCTCTCCCCAGGCTGCTGCTGCTGTTCAACACAGACAGACAATGGGAGACACTCTCTCCTTTGTCCCAGCCCCCCGGCTGGTCTCCACACACACACAGAAGGTGGAGCAGCTTCTCTCACAGACAACTTGCCATTCTCAGTGGACAAGCTGCTTTCCTGCACAGACACACAGGCACCTTCCTCCGCCCAGGCCTGGAAAACTCTTCGCAGGTCTGTCTTGGCCACTAGTAGATGATGGGTTGGAATCGCTCCTTCCCTCCTTGAGCTGTGGCAGGCCACTCGGTTCAGAGCTCCAGGCAGTCCAGGGTTCCCTGCCCCAATCCGGGCTCACCTCTGCAGGATTTTCCTTAACCCTCAGCTCTGCCACTGCACATCCACGCTGCCTTGTCCAGCTTCTTTAATCTCGATTCAGTTTCCAGGTGCTGCCACTTCACAGCGGAGTTGCTCAGCGTGGTTGCAGGCTCTCAGGCTGATGCCCTCTGCACCCCACGATTCCTGGAAGAATCCCTTCAGTCTGCCAGGCTCCTTGCGGGTCACAAGCTGCCCAGGGTTAGGCCGTAGGCCCCTCCACCCTCTGGGACCGACTCCAACACACTCCCAGCGGAACCCCTTCTTCAGTGTGACACCCGCTCTCAGGGACCATGAGCACACTGTCTTGGGAAGAACTCATTCAGCGTCAGCCTCCTCAGGGGTCACTTGTTCCTGGGGGTTGGGCTCTCGGCCCCTCCACCTTCTGGGACCGACTCCAACAGATTCCCAGGAGTAACCCCTCCTCGGGTGTGACACCCCCTCTCGAGGACCACGACCGCAGTTGCTTGGGTTCGGCCGCAGGCCCCTCCACCTTGGGGAGCTGCACCTCACTGCCCGTCAGCACACCAGGGTCTCGCAGGCCCCTCTTCTTCTTCCGTGGCGCCGGTCACTTACTACTGGATGCTCCATCCTCGGGGTGCAGAACATCCCACTTCTGACACCAGTGTGATGGGGTTCTGGGGTCCCCCAAGCTCTGCACCCTGTCCGCAGGCAAAAAAGTCTCTCACTCAGCAGGAGAACGGGTTTATTAGCCGACAGGACACAGCATCGTACAGAGGAGTCAGTGCAGCAGGCAGAGACAGCCAGTCCAATCCATGCTGGGGAGAGGAGGCCCCGAGGGGCCCCCAGAGCCGGGGCCTTGCCCCCTCCTTGGTCTCTCTTTCCCTCAGCCCAGACTAACTGCTTCCAACTCCCAGCTCCAATTCAAACCCCTCAGGCTCCACCTCCTCCTTTGTCTGCAGTACAAAGGTGTTACCTGGTTGTCAGGGTTACCCTCAGCAGGAGCCCCACACCCTCTCTGAGCCCCTCACACACACACACAGGTATCCCCCACTCCATCACACCAAGAATAATTGGGCCCCCCAGTTATGTGACAATTAGAGACAACAGCCATGTCTACACCTGGCCAAAATTTTGAAAGGGCCATCAGCTGATAGGAATAAGGGAATTTCAAAGTTTGTGGGATCTTTTCAAAAAGGGCCCTGTGCAGACGAGCTGCGCACAATCGAAACGCAGTACTTTCAGCACCTCATTAGTATTCTCCGATTTGGACAATAGCATGGTCCTTTCGAAATTTTGGCCAAGTGTAGACACAGCCAACATGTGGAAGTAACTGATCTTTTTCAATCACTGGCAGGCCAGGAATAAAACAATTGTCATGTCAACCTGAAACAGACAATTTTTGGCAAGATTTTTAAGAAATGTTCAGGTGCAATTAAAGTAAACAAAATCAAAACTAAGTCATTCTGAATTAAAAATTCAAAAGCTATTTTAAGGTGTAAAATATTTTTATCAACCCAAATTTGTATCTTTTGTATAAAAAAAGAATATGAGCTGAACATTTTCTCCCAGCACTAGTGGTTATAGATATTTTTCACTTACATAAGGACAATTTCATATTTTCATAGATATAGATATAGATATAGATATATATATATAAACACGCTAATTTCATATATTTTATATCTATATCTATATCTATATATATAAAAACGCTAAGGAAAAGAAGTTTAAAATGCTATATATTGAGAAATAAATATCAATAATGTAGTCTTACCTTTTTCTTACTTCAATATCCACAGGTATCTGCCTTTTCTTTGGTGGTGGAGGTGGTGGTAGTTCTTGTTTGGATTGTTTTACCATTACCTGCTCCTTTACAGAAATCATTCTTATGTTTCCAACAGCCTGTGTTACCTACCAAAAATAATTAAGCAAAAAGAGTTACATTTACTCACACACACACACACACACACACACACACACAAATTCCCTGGCGCGCACACTATTTTCTGCTGAATCAATGGTTCATAAATGTCACACTTACTACGGTTTCTATCTTACTAGGGATGTTTGCAGCATAGTAGTGCTTACAACAAGCTAAACAAGGATCAAATGCATTAATGTTACAAATCCACCACAGAATATACTGTCTTAGACAGCGAGTACAGACACACTTTGTATCAAAGGCAATCAGTAGAGTCTATGGCAAATTTTCATTTACCAGTAAAAACCAACAATACAAGTTAATCACAACTAGTTTCCAACAATGCAAAGACTGACACATAATCCAAAAGCCCATTACAGTCAACGCGAGTCTTTCTCTTGAGTTTACAGGGCTTTGTACTGGACTAATTAGCATGATCTAGCCAGTTAAAGTGAAGCATCTGATTAAATCATTTTAAGAAATACGGCCTAGGAGTCCTACTCAACATACCTTTCCCAAAAGTGGTTTTGTCCAAGTAAGAAATACTAACTATGGCCTTAATACACTGGCACACTGTAAACATGCATGCTTTGCTGTTATTCTTGCATACGAAAACATATGTTTAGTTCTATGATTTCAGTATCTCACAGAATATCTGTGCCAAGCTGAGAAAAATCACAGTGGTCAAAATTCAGCCTTGCTATGACTCCATGAACTTATTTATTCTGATTTCTGAAGTAACAACGTCAGCCAGGCCCAGAAGATTTACAGCAATATTTAAAAATTCACAATCAATAAAATTCTAAACATATACCAATTTGCCTACCTATAAAAGAAAGATAGTAACAGGGTCCCTTTCTCAACCTGAGTGGAAGCAGCTGAGCCTCATGCAGCTGTGCCCAAAAAGTTAACAAATGTAGGCTCTGACAGACCAAGAAAAGTCCACGGATTGACATGAGGGATTAACTTAACCATGAATTGTATGACCCTTCCCGTCCCAGAATTGATGCTAAAGCCTTTGCTGGGCAGTTTTGTTCAAAGCGGCCAAGACTGAGTCTATGGGCATAGCTGAAGGAGAGAAAGACAATTTAATATTGTTTGCTTACCTGATTAGAGAAGTCTTCAAGTTTCTGAACTAAGCTGTCCCACTTCTGAGTTAGGTCCTCCAGATCAGTGTCAAATTTCTTTGAGGCCTTATTTCCAAGGAGCTGTGCCATTTCCTGACCAACCTCACTAAGCTGATCTAGCATTTGACGCTTCTTTCCCATGTCTTCCTTCAAAATCTGACATTTAAATAAATTCTATTAACTTTTTTCACTCAAAGATATCAAGCATTTCCCCACCACTTCCCAAGATTTACTCAAATTTTCTCTTTGAGTTCTATAGACAAACTTATCCTGTGATCTAGGCAAACCCCATTTAAAAAAAAAGACAAAAAAAACTTATCATGCAACAATAAGCAAGACAGTCTAAAGAAGAATCAGCTCTTATATTGAACACAAGAGCAAATTTAAGACAGCATTTAGCATAGAGGTCTTAGCTAGTACTGGAAACTGCTGAAAGTGACTTTCTATTGACAGTCTTCAGTGAAACAATGGAAACTGTGAAGCAGAAGAGCTGCAATACAGCACAGAGAAGCAGAGTTTGCCATAATAATAATTATTCAAAATGGATGTCACTTTACAAATGGATGACTTTAACATAAGGTGGGAACATGTGGCCTGACTGTCAAAGGTACAGAAAGTTCCCAGCTCCTATTAAAGTCAAATGAAGTCAGGTCAATATCATGTTATTTGCTCACTTTTTTTCTAAAATTGTCAGGAAAGACCAGAATAGCAATACTCACAGCTAGTTTTCGAACAGTCACACTCAGCACAGTCGGATCTTTGAAGTTCCTTCTTTGGACCTTGCTTAAAGCCTCCTCTTTTTCAGTTAACCAAGCTTTTAACAAGCACTGTAGAGGCAAAAAGAATACAGCCCTTCTGAAACATACTACAGTGTCAAAGAACTCATGACTAATTCCTCCTGTTAGAGCTCCATGTTAGCTTACACTGTTCTGCAGTTCTTACATGCATCAGATCCTTAGTGACATTAATGGGAATAACACACATGCATTAGAATTTCAGCTTAATTATTATACCAGAGTTAAATTCTGTGAATTCCTTCGAATCATCACAAATTCTCACCACTAGCAGACCTATTGCTCCAAAAACCCTGCTTTCCAGAGCCATCGGTGCTTCTTGACTTGGCAGTTTGTGATAATCAACTTCCAAATCAAGTCATTCTAATTACCACACCTGAACATTTCTCCCCTTCAACTGTAACAGAGCAGGCAATGCCTCAAACCACTAGAGACAGAGACAAAGAATGTAAAGGTGCATGACTGTAAGATATACAAATGAGGGGTGCTCTAACTCTTTCATAATGTGGAACACATCTTCAAGGAGAAACTGTCTCATAGCTTCTCTCTCTCTCTCACCCCCACCTCCCCATCCTTCAATCTCATTTGGAATCATGCAGACCACTTTCTTTTCTCATTAGTGATCATATATCATTGTTGTGGGAACCACAACAATGCCTTATGTGAAAGAAAAATGTTAGGAATGTGTATTAGTTTCTTTTAACAGCTGGAAGCAATGAGGCTCTGCCAACATCCCATCCAAAACCCCATGGACCACAATTTAAGAACCACAGGCTATAGCTAATTCTTTTATTTATTTATTTTAAACAAACCTAGTCATTCACTGGACACAACACTTTTAAACACATCAACTCCTCCGTCTAGCTGTGCAGTTTTGGCATTGGCCCAGGAGAGATTAGCAATTCCTGGGCCTACCTCTGCTGTAGTTTTCCTTTCCTATATAACCGTAGTACGTACGCATATTGACAGGAAAATATAGAAGTGATGAAAATGCCATGAAGTGTGAAAGAACAAGGTTACAATACCAAATATTTATGGGAAAAACTAAGCTGGTGCTCCAGTCAACGCATTTTACATAGATGAGTTATGAAGCTCTTCAATGTATACAATTAATCTCTGCTACCATAGCTGACAATGATAATCCTCCTCAGGAAGCTGGAGCTTCATAATTATTACAGTCCTAAGTACATAGAAGAACATAAGAACAGCCATACTGGGTCAGACCTTAGGCCCATCAAGTCCAGTATCCTGTCTTCCGACGGCAGCCAATGCCAGGTGCCCCAGAGGCAATGAATAGAACAGGTAATTATCAACTGATCAATTCCCTGTCACTCATTTCCAGTCTCTGGCAAACAGAGGCTAAGGACATCGTCCATGCCCATCCTAGCTAATAGCCATTGATGGACCCATCCCCTGTGAATTTATCTAGTTCTTATTTAAACTCTACTGTACTCTTGGTCTTCACAACATTCTCCATCAAGGAGTTCCACAAGTTAATTGTGCATTGTATGAAAAGATATTTCCTATTGTTTGCTTTAAATCTGCTGCCTAATAATTTCATTTGGTGACCTCTGCTTCTTGTGGCAACGGCAGACAAACTTGTCTCCTGAGCAGCAAGAAACATGTTGACTCGGCTTCCAAAGATTCTTGAGACAGTCACAAAAAAAAGGCTGATGCATCTCTGCTAAATTGAAGGAAGTAACAGCAGGCGAATAATCAAAATATTTTCTCAATGACACAAATATGTTCCTAGAACCTGAAATTAGTTTTAATCTCAGTATTTCTAGTTAAGTTAGTTTTCCTAATATATAGGCACTGATCACTTATGCTTGGCAGTTACATATGGCAGATCTGACTCACACTCCCTACCTTTTCAATACAAACTTAAAAACCTTCAAGGCTCTCTCACTTTCAGAGTAACATAGTTCATGGACATTTTGTAAAAATCTTGGCTATGAAAGCAATTTGTGTATAAGATGATACTCATATCAGTTGATTCATCTGCCCGCATACTTCCTGGTTAGCAAGCAGTTCTTCTGAATGCAAGGACAAGAAAAACCTTCACATAAAACTTCTTTGAAATGGGAGTGGTTGAGGACCTATCCCTGACCTGTGGAGGGACTAGTGGCTCCACTCTGCTCATTTCCTTGACTCTTATACAATTCTACCCTACTCAAAAACTGCCATAACATTTTAGTCAGCATTTCTCTGCTTACACAAGAATACATATACAAAATATCAGAGAACAGTTTCTAAAACCTGGTCCCCTCTAGGAGCAGAGCCATGCTAACTACAACCAGGAAGACTGTTAAGCTACACAAAACATCACTATAACATGGCTCTTAAATGAAATATCTCAGACCTGGTATACACAACGGAGTTAGGTGAAGAGAAGCAGTTTACACTACAAGGCTACACTAAAATGTAACTCTTGCTGATGTAATTGTGTATCAACTTAACTCTACCTCTGCAAGAGGCATAATCTTTAGGCTGATGTAGCAGTGTCCATGCAGGCACTGAGTAAGGTGGCTCTCAGCTCCCTTCAAGGACTCTCAGCTGGAGCCTGCCCCATCCCAGGACTGAGAGCTCAGCAGTGGGGCTCTAACTGAGAGTGCCTCACAACATCCCACCCAGATTAAGTCAGTGGAATGCTCCTGATGAGGACACACCAACAGATGGGGCTCCGTGTGGACATGACCTATCAGCTATATATGAACCTAACTTAGTTTCACTTAATTTTGCTGCATAGACTTGTTCTTGGTCATGGAAGCCAGCCTGGAACCCTGCCAGATAAATCAGAATAAATACCACTGTTCTACCCCCAACCTCCATAGGACCTAAACAGATTTTATTTTCATATATATGAAATAAGCTTACGTGTTTATTGTTTACATCATTTTATGTCACTATTTAAGAATACTTAGCTGCCAAAATACTGCCCAACTATTACTATTAAACAGGACTATCGAATAAACACCGGTTTTCAAACAATGACTCTATCACAGCTGAAGAAAAAACCTAACGTGGTTGTTTATGCTATGACCTAAATAGGTTTATATCATAGCATATTCAAAATAAAGTGTAATGTCACATCCTGTAGCCTTAAATTCATAGTGCCATCTCTTTGTATCTCAAAAGAGAATCTAATCAGTATATTGAGATATGGCATGTACCTCTTCTATTTTATGTCAGTAATTGTAAAATAGTAGTCATAGGATTGATCAGTTGGCTGCAGAATGATGTGCATTTATTCACAGTGGCAGCATGTTTGGAGGAGATTCTAGAATCACCAAGCTGCCAAGTACTTCATGATTCACTAGTACATTGCTCTCAGAGTCAATGACCAACAGTTTCCATTTTACTCCATTCTTTACTGCTCTTAACCCACATAAAATAGTACGAGTATGTCATTTAAAAACTGTTTTATGGTTTGAATATAAGTCAGATACAAAATCTTTAACTGTCTTACCACTACATGAACATGGGTTAGCTAACAAGACAGAAGAGTTCAATGACCCAGGGTCCTAAGATGATAGATTATCCTCAACACTCTAAACATAGTGATACAGGAAAATGAAGATGTTCAGAACTATATTTTGATGCAATTTCTTCTATATTAAAGTCACTGAGAATGAACACCAGTATGATTATGACTGAGGAGTAAGGATTACTTTAATAACGTAAAAACAATAAAATGGGAACGCAAAAATGTGCGGCTACTCAAAATTTTATTTTCTACAACAAGATTTCACCTGTGGAACTCACTGTCACAATATATTTCTAGAGGCCAACAATGATCAGGACTTTTTAACAGGATTACATAGCTTTTATGGTTATGAATACCACTACGTTGGACAAGAGAAAAATGTCTAACCTCTCATGCCTGGGCTTACAAAACTTCTTCCTTGGGAGCCTGATTAAAGAGGTGTGCTTAGGAACGCAAATCAGAATGAAAACAAAATCCAGTTCCACATGGCCGTTTCCTCTCTGGCTATGTCTACATTACAGCAATCTCTTCTGACAAAACTTCTGTCCACAGAGTGCACCTACACACAAATGCGGATCAAAAAAGTGATCCAATCTGTCAACAGGGAGTGGGCAGACTTGCCTGGCTATTTCTCTACAGAAAGGCCAACCAGAAGCACAGCAGACAGGACTGCCTGATGACCCAGAAGCCCTGTCTATCCACAAGGCTTTTTTGTTGACAGATTCTGTCAAAAAAAGCATTCAGATTCATGGGGGAGAGACAGACGGCTGTTAACAAAAGTGCCAAGTTCTGTCAACAGTATGTTGACTGAAAGCATTTGTAGTGTGGACGCTCTGGAGGTTATGTCAACAAAACCTCTGGTGTAGACATAGCCTCTGAGAGCAGTTAGTCTCTTATAGAAAAGTCTTTCATCAGAAAAACAAAAAACAATACAAAACAAAAACCAACAAGTTGCTTCCACTCTTAATGGGTTACCACATATTCCAAATCCCCCTTTGTACCAAGTGGAGGGGAAAAAAAGAGTAATCTGGTCCCTTTCACCAGGCTCCTGTCGAATCCTCTCCATTTTAGATGAAGCACTGCTTATCTCTTGCTGGCAACCCCTCTCCACCCTGACTCATTGGAAATCATAGGGCTGGAAGGGACCTTCAGTTAGTCGTCTAATCCAGCCCCCTGCTTCAAGCAGGAACAACCCCAACTAAGTCATCCCAGCCAGGACCTTGTCAAGCTGAGTCTTAAAAACCTCTAGGGATGGAGAATCCACCACCTCTTTAGGCAACACATTCCAGAGCTTCATCACTGTCCTGGTGAAGTAGTTTTCCCTAATATCTAACCTACTCCTCTCCTTCTGTAACTTCAGGCCATTGCTCCTTGTTCTCCCATCTGACATCACTGAGAACAGTTTCTCTCCATCCTCTTTAGAGCTCCCCTTCGGAAAGTTGAAGGCTGCTATTAAATCACACCTCAATTTTCTCTTTTGTAAACTAAATAAGCCCAAATCCATTAGCCTCTCCTCATAGGTCACGTACTCCAGCCCTTTAAACATTTTTGTTGCCTTCCACTGAACCTGCTCCAGCACATCCAGATCCTTTTCATACTGGGGGGACCCAAAACTGGACACAATATTCAAGAACAACGAAGGGTCCTGTGGCACCTTATAGACTAACAGAAAAGTTTAGAGCATGAGCTTTCGTGAGTAAACTCACTTCTTCAGATGCTGGTCCTGGAAATCTGCAAGGCCAGGTATAAATAGGCCAGAGCTAGGCTGGGGATAACGAGGTTAGCTCAGTCAGGCAGGCTGAGTTGTATTGTCATCAGTAGATCTGGAGGTGTGAACTCCAAGAGAGGGGAAGCTGCTTTTGTATTTAGCCAGCCATTCACAGTCTTTGTTTAATCCTGAGCTGAGGGTATTGAATTTGCAGAGGAATTGTAGCTCAGCAATTTCTCTTTGGAGGCTACCCCTCTAATATTCAAGAAGTGGCTTCACCATTACCGAACAGAGGGGAACAGCCACTTCTCTAGATCTGCTTGCAATGCTTGTCCTAATGCGCCCTAATACGTCATTAGCCTTCTTGGCTACGAGGGCACACTGTTTGCTCATATCCAGCCTTTCATCCACCATAACCCCTGGGTCCCTTTCCGTTGTACTGCTGCCTAGCCAGTCAGTCCCCAGCCTAAAAACGGTTGAGATTCTTCTGCCCCAGGTGCAGGACTCTACACTTGTCCTTGTTGAACCGCATCAGATTTATTTTGGCCAAATCCTCCATTTATCCAGGTCACTCTGGATCCCATCTACCTCCCCCCTAGCTTAGTGTCATCTGCAAACTCTCTGAGGGTGCAATCCAGTCCCTCATCCAGGTCTTTAATAAAGATGTTGAACAAAAATCTATTTTCCCCAGATCCTTAAATAGCCCCCTCAAGGACTGAACTCACAACCCTGGGTTCAGCAGGCCAATGCTCAAACCACTGAGCTATCTCACCCTCCTAAATAAAGCTGAGATACTTAGTGACCTCTCTTTCATAAGACAAAGTTCTTTCCTCCACCTTCAATAACTTATTGGTCCCCAGCTGCCAATACTTTATTTAGTTCTGAAACCTTAGGCACTTACTACTACCTGGACTTTTGATCTCAACAGAGCAAAAGCAATTTAATTACTTCATAATTCAGATAACATCACTGCATTGCACCCTACCACATCACTGAATAATTGATCTTTATGACAGTTTTACAGTTTCACTAGGAGTACTGTAGCGAAAGGATAACAGACAAAATTTGTCTGATTCACTGTAATGCCAATATGTTCATGTACAGGTTGGCAGGATTTAAGTGGAAGAGATTAATTTTGCACCTTCTGGAAAATATTTTTACAGAAGAAAATTTTACAATTTTAAAAATGTTTTCAGTAAAGTAGTAATGAGTTTGAATTTCTCCATTTATTATTTTGGATAGTTGCACAGCTTCCTACCTGCTCTTCCATAAATTCCTGCCACAGCATCTGCATGCCTTGCAGTTTCATCCAACGTTCCTCAGTCCAATGACAAACTGCAGTCCAACGCTCGCCGAGCTTCTACAACAGCAAGAAATGTTAATGAATATTCAGTCACACTGTGAAATGCATAATAGGCCAGATATTCAAACCCTATTAGTTTGTCTAAATCACTATCACCACTATCTAAATTTAAAGTTACCCAAACCTAGAATTGCAATTCTTGTTTTCCAAAAAGTCCTTCTCAGGTGGCCTAAGTCTGATCTGGTTTTGAAAAAACTCTCACTTTATCGTCTCTTCTTTTAACTGAAGTAGTAGTCTGTTTAATGTAGGACATTTTAGGGAAAATATTTTAAAACTAGAAGACATTACTTAGGCACTGCATAAAAAGGTCAACTCTTCAAATAGCAAAATATATTTTATAGCCAGTCCATGTACATCTCTATCAAAATTACTTATACAAAGGAGAATGTTAAAAATACTCTATTGTAAATTCTCATTATTTCTGTATAATTCCACAAATAGAATTAGAAGTAAAATTTTCAAAGGTTTCTGTGTCTCTTAAAAGTACAAGTACACTTAGGCTGGCTCTACACTTACCTTGAATATCGACGGCTGCTACGCAATGTTAGGTATGCCAATTGTGCACCAAAAATCGATTTTGCAGCCATCGATATTTGTCCCTGTCCCCACTGCAGAATGCCCATCAGCATTCCTTAATCCTTCCTGCTCGCAAGGAGTTCCGGGGTTGACACTGACCCTGGGTTGAACTTAAGTGTTCAATCTTCTGTGGCAAGTGTAGACCCAGCCTTATCCTCTCTAAACTGGATTTGTCCTCTAAAGTGACTTAAGCACGGTTAAAAATGGGGATTAGGACTTATTAAAATTGCTCTGGTAAAATTTTCAGAACACTTTACGTTGTCATCAGAACCCAATATCAATCTATCTTTTAGAAACAATAGCGATTTAATAAATAGTGTACAGCACAAAAATGTGTCCATTTTAAAAATTCCATTAAAAATTATGTGTCTTCTTTTCTACATTCCAGCAATAACAAATTAACATTTTGAAGGGAGGCAGGTAAGGAGTCTGTAAGCTAGTGTCTTCAGCAAATACCTTTCTATCCTTGAATTTTAATATTTTATTTCAGAGGAATAAAGCATGCGCTAATAAATCTTATGCATCAAAATACTCTAGGGACTAGACAACTTAGAAAAAATATGAAAAAGGTAATTTACAGTTAAGGAGGTACTATACTATATTTACAGCTACTTCAAAATTAACTATCAGACAACAAAACCAAGCCACCCATACAGCTTATGTGTAATGAAGTACAATGAGGAACAGCGCAAAACATTTACCTGCAGTTGTTCCTCCAGTACAGCTGTTGCGCTCTCACCACTGTTTTCATCAACAATCACTACCATGTGGGTCAGTGAGTTTACCTTAACTTGCTCTATCTCAAGATCCTTCTGCAACTCCTGAAAGAACAATCAATGGCCACAGAAACTAGATAGGGGTGAACACTCGTTTTAGATTACAACAGTTAAAACTGTTGCTGTGCAAAGCGGTAAAGGTTCAAAAATTAAACGAATGTTTTATTAAGGGGAGACGTATTTACAATGTACCTAAATATTTAAAAAGGCAACTTTCAATGGTAATGAACCGAAAATACATTATTTCAGATGATGGATGACACCCACACGATACCAGCACTATCACTCATTAAATTCTTCAATGCACATGAATGGAAGTGGACCCTACTGTAATATGAATTTAATAAACTGTGTAATAGGATTTGGTTTTCATCTACAAAAAAAGTATGTTTTGTGCGCTCTGACCAAAAAAAGCGATGTCTGAAAATTCAAATGTTTGGCTCTCAACAGCAAATGACATTCTGAACCTCTACCAATACATGCAAGAAAACTAAGTGTTTCTACAAAATGTGTTACTGTATATAATGAAGTATCACTTTGGGAGTCCAACAGTAGATTAAATTACTTACTATGCACACCTGTCTTTTAATAGGTTTTGACGGAACAATAAGGACATCTAACTGTATAGCTTTGATGGAATATATTAGAGAGACAATACTGACAAAAGACTGTACATGAACTACAAAGAGCATGTAGGAAGCGAAAGATACGCTTTTTATTTAGCAATATAGAAATATTGTTTTTGTAAATTTCTAGGTATTAAACCCCTATCACGAGAGTAACAGTGCCCTGGAATTACAGCTTTAAATTTTCTACTGTATTTTTTTATCCCAAAAGGATTCTTGGTGTAGTGGATAAAACTCTGAAGTAGGCCTCAGGAGACTTACATTCTATTCTGAGCTCCGCTATCTACCAGCATGATGACCCTCAGCAAGTCATTTCACCTATCTGTCTCTCACTGACCTAATCTTCAAAATGAGGATAATGATACTGAGCTCTGAAAAGCACTCTACATTATTATTCAAAATCTAAAGACCTTAAGCCCTGCTGAAACGTAGCTAGCACTGAAGATGGAGGAAGGAAATGAACAGTGCACTCAACTCACAAAAATGGGAAGGAAGTGGAAATTTTGACCAATGAGCCAAGGGCAAAGCAGTTTGTGGCAGTTTGTTTGGTTTTTTTCGTTTTAGGGTTTTCGTTTTTTTTAAACAGGATATCTAATGTCCTTGGTCCCTTCATGGGAACTAGGAAGAAGGTTAATAATCTAACTCCATCTCAGAATGAATGTTCTTTTCAACACTTACCACAGAATGTTGTAAGAATAATGAGCATTTACAAGCCCTCTTTGCTCTTAAAGTGCCTTGGGCAGAAGGCAAGACTGAGCTCCAAAAACCTGTCTTAGAGCCACACCTATGGTAGAAAGCTGTGCAAAACCAGAACAATTTCTTCTCGGCTTAGTGTTTCATTTTGGTTTGGGGTGGGTCTTTAATTTGTTTTTTATGTGGTAATAGGTACAGTGCACTTGCCTGATCTTCAATATGGGCAAATTATTTTTCAGCCCTTCCTTAGTTAATGAAGAACTATTCATGCAGCAAACAAGGCAAGATATGCAACTTCCACTAAAGGTGCTTTACTCAGCTAGAGCTTTTAAAACTGCCCAGTTCTCTTCTTTCCCATGCCCAACCCCTGCCACATGAAAACTATCAAGCACATTGCCTCAGTTTACAGCCAAATCTGAATCTTGCCTAAAAATAGAGAACACTTAAGTGGCCACCACTCTTGAGTTTCCTCATTGTAGTAGTCGCTAAGTTATTAGTGCTTCTGAGTATTTTTTCCATATTATGTGTATTACATATCAGGCAAACGACATTTACTTTATGTACTTCCATCTGTTTTTGAAGTGACTCCAAATCTTCAGCTAAGGCCTGAGATTCCATCTTTTGGATTCGCTCTTCTGTGACAGTCAGCCAGTTAGACAACTGCTGCAATTGTTTTTTCTGCAGTTCCATCAACACATCATGCAACCTGCACATGGGAGAAAGCAAAAGCAGACTAATTCCAGAATGGCTTTTCCAAGTAAAGAGCACAAGATCTAGTTAAGGTAGCCAAGAATGCAGAGGGTTTTTTTTTTTGTCTCCACCTTGCTGTGCGCCAGGTGAGTTAATGAAACACAAACAAGATGGATTTAATGCTACCAAATGACAAGATCATTCTGCAAATTTTTAAATTAGGCCTTAAAAAGAGGCGAAAACGGACACACACTGCAGAAGGTGGTATGGATGCACTCCCTGTCCAGCTCTCAGGGCTCTCCACCCACACTAAGCAATAGGCAGCCAGGTGGATGAAAGGGGCTGGTATGAACATGTGCCCCCCACTGGTATGGGACAGTCCCAGCCCTGAGACTCTCATCCCCCAAGGCACCCTCTGGGGAAGGCAGAGGTTCTGAAGCTGCCTACTTCCAAGAGACTACAGGCTGCTGTTCCCTTGCCTGTCACCGTAAGGAAGCGAGGGGAAAGTGCAGGGTTTGCTGCATTCCTCCCACTTGGGCTGAGGAGGACAGGGGGAAGATGAGCTGTGCGCTTTCCTCCTACTCCCTGACAGTAACAGGAAGAAGAGAAAGTAGTGTCCTCGTATGACTCTTGGGAGGTTTGGGGAGGAGGGTTCCCCGTGCATATACGCGTGCGCACACACACACGCGCACCCTGCCCTGAGCCTCTCCTCCTAACCTCAACTCCAGAACCCTCCATATACCACCAACCCCCTGCCATGACTCCTGAACCCCCACCATACATCCCCACCTCCTACCCTGGAAGACCCACACCAAGGGGAGGAACGTTGCAATACGACAGTACTTGTACAAAATTTAAGTTACTTTCACCCAATTAATTAGTTCACCAGATACACGAGACGTTTCAGGGCTCAACTCACTGAGATTGCCTGTCCATGCTAGCCAATCTCAGAGCTTCCCATCGAGCATTCAGCAGTGTCATTTGTTCCTGGATCTCATTCTCCTCTTCCTCTGATAGACTACCCTGTGCTATCAGTTGGTTCCCAGCCTGCAGTACACCACCCACACTGCTCTGGTGTGCAGTCAGCTCCATCATAAAAGTCTGGAAAAAGTACAGCAAATTACATCATCATGATTTGTGAGTTCCCATCAAGAGTTTATGAACCAATGATCAAACCACAATGCTGCAGAATAAGCTAGCATCAGAAGCACAAGCACAGCAGACCTTTACTCTCTGCATCAGAAGATTTCAAAATAATCACAAGTTTTTGTTGCAGTAAAAGAGAAGAGGTGATAAGGGATTAAAAATATACCTTTCCTAAGAGAAGTTGTTGCTTGTTAGGAGACAGGCTTTAAAATAAGTGCACTATGAAACATATTAATTGGAACATTGAAAAACAAAACATATTGCAAAGAAAGCAGTTTCCACTACAGAAACCATTTTTTCAAAAGTCCACAACGTGTACATGGGAAGGGTCCTTTCTCTTCTCTATATATGGTTACACAGTTTCTACACGTGGAGAAGACAACTCTGGTAAAGGTAGCTCTGTTTTCTGATTAAGTATCTAACAGAACTTTTCCAGCAACATTACACATACAACCAGATACCTCACACTAACAAATGGAGACAAAGCAGGACCCACTCCTCCACTGATGTATCTCTGCATAGCACCATTGGAACTCGTGCATAAACCACAACAAAGTCTACAAAGTTTCCATCAAATCCTTTAGAAGTTGAGAAATTAAAGAAAATGGTGCACTAAAATTAACCTTTATTTAAAAAAAAAAAAAAAATTCTAAAATTGAAAAAAAAAAAAAACAAAAAAAAAACCCAGAAAACCCGAAAGGTTAAAATTCAAAATCTAACAAGCAAAGCAAATCATGATGCAGATGTTACAAGCAACAACAAACTTTCAGTGTAAATTTAGCAAAGGCAAGAGAAATGAACTAGAACAACTGGGAAGGATAACTCAGTGGTTGGAGCATTGGCATGCTAAACCCAGAGTTGTGAGTTCAGTCTTTGAGGAGACCATTTAGGGGTCTAAGGCAAATAGATGAAAACAAAAAAATGTCAGGGATGGTGACAGGCCCTGCTTTGAGGGCAGGGGACTGGACTTGATGACCTGTGAAGGTCCCTTCCATTTCTGTGAGATAGGTATCTCTCACTCTGCAGTTTACATTATTAAGAGCTAAGAATTTTAAGCAGAAGCTGGAAAAAGATTTGCCAACACAAACATACTTCATGGTCAGCAAACTGCTTTTTGACTTCCTCAACATCAACAGATATTTCATCCTGTTCGTGATAGATATCTTCAGCTGAAAGCAACCATGCAAGGACCTCTTCCAGAGCTTCTTGGTAGCTGTCCAAGTCCATATCCACCTCAGTTACAGTGCTAGGGGTTTCAGCTCTCGAACCTCCGTGTTCCTCTTCAGGTGTTGCACTCTGCATAACAAAGAGGAAAGTAACTCTTATTACAAATACAGAGATGTTGTTTCCATAATTGTCACCAAACAGAGATTGTTTAAGACCTATTGAGTACTTCAGTGACATGACAGCCTGTCTGTTATGCCATCTTGTAACATAGTTGGTTACTTTGTAGACTAGAAAGGCCAACTGTGCAATATAATTAATTTCCATTTTTCCCCCCCAAGAGGAATATAGTCTCGAGGTCACCAGTAAGAATAAAATTACCCACAGTTGTTTTTACTAAGTTAATTTAGCAGGTGACACTAAAGTGGAGGGAAGGAGTGCCAGAGAAGAATAAAAACTCTCCCAAAGCAAATTAAATTCAGGATCAGGGGACATCCTGCCCAGCACACCGAGATGAATGAAAAAGATGGACAAAAACAAGAAGCTTAAAGCATCTAAAACTTTCCAGAACAAACCGACAATTGCTGGCATAGGATAAGGGAGGGGGAACAGAAACAAAGGTGAGACACAGAATTAGGAAGAGGAATGTCAGAGTGTGTTTTTAGTATCCTCCCATGGATTTCACAAAGAGCAGAAGAGCTACCAGTATACTAGTGAAAATTACAGCCAAGAGCCTTCCAGACCCAAAGGTATAGAAACATACTTGCTGTATATTAAATGCTGCTTCTTCACATTCCTTTTTGTATCTCCTTGGAAGAGTCTCCACCTCACGGATGTCTTCCATGGTGATTTGCTGAGGAAGGACCTCAAACAAAGAGGTCAAATACATGATGATAGATTTTTTGTCAGGAAGCTGTACAGCAACATCTACAAAGGACATTTGGCAAAACTGAAGTGAGACTGCTTTTCCAGAAAATTTCCTAGATAGCAAAGATGAGGTGTATGTACCAGAAAGTGCCAGGGTCTCAAATATTCTCAAGAAATTTTATGGGAAAAGGTCAGGCATTCCTTCCCCACAATGTCTGGAAAGGTTAACAGATTAGAAAGCATGAGCAATGGAAAATGCAAAAAATGAATAAATCCCTTCATTTCTCAGAATGTTAGAATATTTTTGTAAAGAGGTTGAGGCTATTCTGCCCCAACTTATCTTATGTTTTAAAGCCGATCCCTAACTTTTCTGAGCAAAGCAGCACCTGAAATCAAGGAATTTAGTTTGGAAAGTCTCCTGGGAAATTCAGCATTTACACAGTTTGAGCAAAGAACAAAATGGAATGCCCATAGGTTGTCAGTCCCTACACAGTATTGGCAGTGCAGCAGAAGCTACCAAATCCTATAAATGAACATATCAGTTTCCTCAGAGCTGCATCAAAACCACACAGTTCAGTCAAGTTACAGTGCAAAGTCAGAGCCCTCTATCCTCACTTCTGACAGACACACTGGGTAATAAGGTTTAAACAGCTTTCTCTAGATTGAACCTCACCTCTATATCACCAGGACTGATCACTTAACGCTGCAGAACTCATCTGCTGCTCTATTATGTAGGACATATATTTGGGAAGCCCAGGGTCCACTCAGAGGGGCAGGAATTTAATGCAAGTCACAGAAGCTTGCTGGCAAGTGCTCCCTCAAGTGAGGCACTGCGGCAGCGGAAAAAAATCTACTGCTCTTCAGTGGCAACAGACAGCAAAGGTGGGTTTGTGTGGTGAGAAGAGATATCAAGTAGGTAGTATTTAATGTGTTGCTTTAGCCTGGGAAATGTTTACTCATTTATAGTTTTACCTCCTATGCTTTTTGACGCAATACCCTTTTAATCCACTGATCCTTCATTAATAAAAAAACCACCTGTCCTACTGTGAACCAGTTTTTGCTCTTTCTTAACCAAGAATCGTTTTTTGCATCAAGTAATTTTAAATAAAAGCAATCTGGGAAGACAAATCTCCCTTTTACACTAACACAAATGACCCCCTCATAATTAGCTCTCTCTTCACAGGGTCAGTGGCAGAAGATAAACAAGAAGTCAAAACCTGAAAATAACCTGGCTCTGCATTTATATTAAAAGTAAATAGAAGTAAGTTTTCAACACTTATCTCAAAAACAAAATTTCTAATCAAGAGCAAGCAAATGTATTTTACCTTCAGGATCTAACAGGTTTTCTATTCCCAGCTGGGTTTTGGCAATGGTGAAAGCATGTTCTAGTCTCTCAGTTGGACTCAACTTAGTAACTTGATCCCAACTGAAGAGCTCAGGTCTGAAAGAACAAGAGAAACAAAATAAATCACCAATTAAAAAAAATAGGCAGAGTGGGGGAAAGGAAGGGGAAATCTTTCGTAAATCAGATAGCATTACAATACTTCCAGCAATTACAGATTTTCAAACTGAGATTCAAAGCAGAAAGCTGAAGTCTGTACACACAAATACTAACAAAATCCAGGACATATTTAAATCACTAACTTTGTATAGTTTGAACCTCTCTAGTCCAGTACACTACGGACAACATCCATGGTCCAGCATAATTTTAGTTAGCCACATGGTCCACTTATCATGGGAGTGGTCAAGTTCCCGGTGGCCCCATAAAGTGTGTTTACAGCCACCAGTCCTGGCTCTCAGTGTTCTATGCTGTTATTTAGCTGTAATTTACCCCTAAATGTCTTCTAAGAGCCCAGTAAGCAGTGGAAATGTTGGCAATGTTGCTAGAGAATACAGACCTCCTGTGGTCCAGCAAATTCTCTGGTTCGGCACTTATCAGGTCCCAAAGGTGCCAAACTAGAGAGGTTCAACTTGTACCCACATTACTGGAGTAACAGTCCCATCATTTGACATATACTACACTCTACAACCATTATTTTTGTGGTAACATTAGAAGAAATGCTGCCAGCTCAAAAAACATTTTTTATTATTTAAGTATTTATTTTTCAACATTACTTCTGAGTGTTTACTTTTTGTATTGCACTCACTTTGGATAATCAGAAAAAAGTATGTTTCACTTTTATTTCTAGTCATTTTACTTCCAAATTCAGAGAAGTGCAACTAGTACATGGTGCAGTGTTTGAACAGCAAATATTACAGTGGCATGAACAATTATTTTCTGTATTTTTACAGAAATTATGAAAAAGTGACCATTATTCTTAAGATTTCTCAAACTTGGTGGGGAAGGGAAATGATGGGTACCTTAAAGGCAAGTGGAATGACTATTGAGGTACGGAACAAAACTGAATAGGGAGTTAAAGGTTCTGACATTTAGAAAAAGGTTTAAAAAAACCTAACATAACTAAGATAAAATATAACTAATAGGATTTTAGTAATTGACTACAAAGAGTTTAAACAAGGAGGGTTAGAAGGGATTTATAAAATGATACCCATATGTATAATGAGGAGGGATTATTTTATTAAAATCTTTTTTATTTAAAAAAATAAATGCACTATTCCAGCATTTCCCAAATGTTGTTCCACGGAACCCCAGGGTTCCACGAAGTGAAAATAAGGGTTCAGTGAAAAAGTTTCATTACAGTAACATTTTGTGATTAAAAATAATTATATTTAAACCTTTATGAATTTTATTAAAAGCAGTTTTCATTTGTGTTTGCCATGATAAGGGTCCCTGCATAATGCCAGCTTAGCCAGAGTGTGGGGATGATGATGATGTCACTACTCAGCACTGCACGCATGCAGTTAATCAGTGGTGAAATCGCTTGTTACATATCACCATAAATCCCCGTACTCACTCTCAGGGAGTGTGGATAATTTTGGGGAGGCCTAGGTCAAGAATATTCAGCATTATCAAAACATGCAATTCGTCGGTTGCTACCCCTCACTAGCACATACCTGTGCTAAACTGGGTTCTGTAATTATGCAGCAACAAAAATGAAATGCAGAAACTCACTGAATGCCACACCAGATATGCAAATCCAACTTTCCAGTATTAAACCAAATATAAAAAGAATTTGCCAAGGAAAGAAGAAAAACCACTCTCTGCATTGATAACTGCCAATATCATGCATATTACTTTTCAAGCTTTACTTTTTGTACCATTAAATGTGATTTTTTTTTTAAATATGTGCAATTAAACTAAATGCTGATCTCAGGACCTTGTTTAGCATTTGTTTATTATTATTCTTACTTATTTATGGTCTACTTTTTTGGCTCCATATACCAGGGGTTCCACAAAATTATTTTGAGTTTAAAAAGGTTCCGTGGACAAATATAATTGGGAAGCACTGCACTATTCATTGGAGAGCGAGTGAGTAGCAATTTCTACTGAGAAGAAACTTTCACACTTTCAATTACTTTTCTTGCCTGTCTCCTCTGCAACCCATCCCAATTTGTTTGTTAATCACATCTAACTGCGATCTTTTGGATTACAAGATCACTGAGAAAGGGACAACCATTTCCTATAGGTCTGCCCAGGACCTGGCACATTGGAGCTGTGACCTGGTTGGCCTCCAGCTGCTGTAACAATATAAACTATATTGTGGAAGAGTGCATTCTGGGAAATGATGGAACCTGAAACATTTGAGAGACTGGACTGACCTAAAGCAGAAATATCTGATTGTATACAGCATACTTGTTAATTCATTATTTATTTCTATGGACCACTAAACACATACCCCAAAACAAAGAATATGTAATCTTTGCCCCTAACAGCTTAAACAATACCACTTAGAAAAAGGAAGAGTACAACACTACACTACAGAAATAAATTGTATTAGTCTTTAATTCTTCTATACAATAATACATGCCAACTGCATGAGAATAATTTCTGTCTCTCTAATCACACTTTTTCAAAAGTAAGAGAGAGCACTCTGATATGTTGACTTGTTTCAAAGCGTTCCTTATCTACTCACTAGACATATTGCAAACAACAAGCTGAACTGGAGCCTTTATTTCAAGTGTATTTTTGGTTTTGAGGAAAGAAGTAAGATGGTCTACTAACCAAGATACCCTCTCTGTAAAGACATCTTCCAGCTTACTTTCTAGTTAATGCATGTCATGTACAGCAGTTTCAAGCACTTTTATTCTTTGGTAATTGAAAAGCCAGCAAAGAAACAATGAGAGTTACAGCTTTACCCTCCGCAAGTACGTGCCGGATTGGCAAATTTCTCTCTATTGTTATTGTAAAAACAAAAAACAAAGCCCACCAGCAGAGAATCATTTAAACAGTGTAAAAAGCTGTTGAACTTTCCAGGATGAAGAGGCAGAAACTTCCTATTTGCGTAGCCATGTAACGATGTAATGATCCCTTACTTGTGTCTGTGGATCACAGCATTAAATGCCAGTCCATCGGTCCAACTTGTGGTAAAATTGAGAACATTGACCTGACTGTAAGGCCTTGTAGATTGCCGAACCCAGCTCAGCAGGATTTTCTCACTGTTTGTCTGCTGCAAGTCAGACATGATATCCTTCATGACATCTTTCACCTGTGGAAAGCAATCCATAAAAAACTACAATTTACACATTTATCTGTCACAACCACATTTAAATGGAGTTGTTGCACCACATGACATCTGAATGAAAATGTGGTTTTCATTAAATGCAATCGGTCAGTTACAGACATTGCAGCTGAGGAAAAACAACAAGAAGTGCTGGGGCAGAATGGGACCCTTGTCTCTTTTCTAAATTAGAACAGCATCCCTAGTGCTGCCCAGACTTGCATGGAATACTCTACAGCTCTGCTTCCTCGTGTCCTTTGTTCTACCCCTAGCATGTTCTTCTATAGTGGGCCTTGTGGGGAAGACATTGATTCCACATGGGGAATTCTCTTTAGCCCCTTATGACATTTACCACTTTACATGATGCTTAAGAAGGGGACGTGATCCCTCCCAACATATCCAGTTCTCCTCTCACTCACGTCACTCATTTCACCCATGAGTAATTCCATTAAAGTCAGCGGAAGCACTTTGGCGAGACACTAAAACCAGGGCACAATTACAGTATCAAGGGCATTCTGCTGAAACACTTTAAGAGACCGGGTAAGTAGGTCAGTACAGAACGCTAGCAAAAAGAATGTTTTAGTCTTCATTTCAAATGTTTGTGTGTGCTAACAGGACTAGCAAAACAGCCAACTGGACATATCATTAGAACATGCATTTGGTGATTCTGCCAATGGAAAAGGTCAAAAACTAAACTCAGACCTACTTTTCATTACAAATCACACAGAGAAGCAATGCTTTCCCAGTAAGTGGATAGAGAGAGATATGTAAGAATTCAGAATAGACCAACGTGCAAATTCCTGGAAAGAGCCCCGACCTCTCCAAAGCTTCCTCACCTGCCAGTGCAAGATGATGCTCCACAGTAATCCCAGGGTCAATTTGTGATTTCCATCAACAATGTCAGTTCCTCCTATATTAACCAATTCCACCTGGAGACATCAAATCAATTAAGTCATTCACTGTTTTCCACCACTGGTTTGAGTATCCTCCCATTTTTTTATTCAACCAAATTCACTAGCAAATAAACAGGTACATTTAATTTTGTGAGAACAGCCAAGCAGAGATTTCTACAAGAGGAATTACCTGAATTTGTCATGAAGGCAATTAGAAACAAAATACATAGATTAGAGAGTAAAGGTTCAATTCCAACCAGCATGGGGCAAATATGCTGTGACTGGTCTGCTTTTCAAGGTAAGATGTACTCCTAAATACTGCACGATATTAGTGTGTCAAGAAAGTGTCATAATTATGAACAACTTTAATTTTCAGATTCACCCAGAAGTCATGTGATAAGCTTTGTAGGTAGTAAGAGTCCAGGAGGGAATTAGTTTGCATTAATTTTAACCGAAGAAGTTTAATTCAGGAAAAATTACATTAATGCAGTGTCAGTGGAATTTATATAATTTTTCAGGTGCTGCTGCAAGGGGGAACACGATGGTTTTATATTCCTTTTTAAAATATCCTTACTCACTAATGATCTGTTCACTTTTTCCTGAAATTTCCACTATTGTTTTACTTTACCTAATCACTTATGGAACACTTTTGAACCCTTCTTAACCTCTGTAAAGTTTTTGAAACAAACTCCTTTTTTCACAAGCAAGTACAAATGTGAATCACGTCCCAGTGTTTCTCCCAGAGAGTAGAAGAAAAGGGAACAATGAAAAGAGCAAAACTGTCTCTGATCTAGAACACTGTAGCTATATCTACATGTGAACGCTACATCGATGTAGGCTATTTCGATGAATAACGTCTACAAGTCCTCGAGGGCTGGCAACGTGGACGTTCAACGTCGACGTAGCGCAGCACCACATCGAAATAGGCGCTGCGAGGGAACGTCTACACGCCAAAGTAGCACACATCAAAATAAGGGTGCCAGGAACAGCTGCAGACAGGGTCACAGGGCGGACTAGCGCTTCCGGGGCAACAGCTAGCCGCTCCCTTAAAGGGCCCCTCCCAGACACACGCAGCCTGCACAGCACGCGGTCTGCAGAGCCATAGGCACGCACACCTCGAGCGACGCAGTCATGGACCCCCAGCAGCAGCAGCAGCAGCCGCCAGAGGTCCACCCAGCTGCCCTGCTCGGAGCAGTGCTTGCCCTGCTCCATGCCATGCAGGAGGCAGCTGAGCACATCCTTGCCACAGAGGAGGAGCTGCCCGCAGAGGAGGAGGACTCAACCCCCAACCCTGCAGCAACCCCCCGTCCCCCGGCCGCGGAGCTACCCCACCAGCACTGACTGGTGGGAGCGGCTGGTGCTCAGAGAGTGGGACAACGACCACTGGCTCCAGAACTTTCGGATGAGCTGACAGACATTTCTGGAGCTATGCCAGTGGCTCACCCCCGCACTCAGACACCAGGACACCGCCATGTGGCGTGCCCTAAGTGTGGAGAAACGGGTCGGCATCGCTGTCTGGAAGCTGGCCACTCCAGACAGCTACCGATCCGTGGGACAGCAGTTTGGCGTCGGCAAGGCCACCGTCAGGGCTGTCCTCATGGAGAAAAGAGAACCCACGGGGGGGGAGGGGGAAGCAGCCCTGGCAGTGGAGGGGAAGGGGGCCCTGGCAGGGGAGGGCCACACACACCCTGCACACCCCTCATTGGTGCTCTCCCATGTGCTTCCCCTGCAGGTCGTCTGCGCCATCAACGCCCTGCTCCTCCACAGGCTCGTGAGGCTGGGGGACCCGGATGCCGCCATCGCGGGCTTTGCCACCCTGGGCTTCCCCAATTGCTTCGGGGCTCTGGATGGGACCCACATCCCCATCCGTGCCCAGGAACACAGTGGAGGACGCTACATAAACAGGAAGGGCTACCACTCAGTGGTCCTCCAGGCCTTGGTGGACAGCCGGGGCCGTTTCCTGGACATTTATGTGGGCTGGCCTGGCAGCACCCACGACGCCTGGATATTCCGGAACTCGGGCCTGTGCCGCCGGCTGGAGGCAGGGACCTACATCCCCCAGCGGGAGATCCCTGTGGGGGACACCACCATGCCCCTCTGCGTCATCGCAGATGCGGCATACCCCCTCCGGCCCTGGCTCATGCACCCCTACACGGGCCATCTCTCTGCCAGCCAAAAGCGCTTCAACCAGCACCTGAACCACGCGCACCAGGTGGTGGAGCGCACATTTGGCCGCCCCAAAGGGCGCTGGACGTGTCTCCTCACCCGCCTTGATGCGGGCCCCACCAACATCCCCCAGATTGAGGGTGCGTGCAGCGCCCTACACAACCTGGTGGAGAGCAAGGGGGAGGCCTTCTTTCACAGCTGGGCTGTGGAGGCCGGCAGGGCCGATGTGCAACCACTCGCTGCCTCCAGTCGCCAGGTGGACCCCGAAGGGACCTGGGTCCAGGAGGCCCTGAGGGCCCAGTTCGATGAGGCCGCAGGGTGAACGCTGGCAGGCCCCCCACTGCACCACCCCCATCCTCCACAACACTCCCTGCCCCTACACCCACACCACAGAGCACCCAAGAGCACACCCCCCCACTTTTCTTGTAAAAGTAAAAGCAGACAGTTGTTTGTCAACTCAAACATTTTCTTTACTACAACTCTTATACTATTATTGTTATTATAAATATTCTGAACAAGACAAACTATGTACAGGGGAATCAAACTGATAAATACATATACATTATAAAAATCGGGATAACATGAAAGGGGAAGACAAGGAAGGGGTGAACTATTTACATGGGGGGTAAAGATCAGCAAAGTAATGGGTCACAAATACAAACTATTTACAAGAAAAGAACAATAAACTGGGGGGAATATATACAAAGGGGGAGGGGGGGCCACATCCTGGGCCCCAAGCCCCTACAGTCCAGCGCTGGGGGTGGGCGGCCGGGATCCCCGCCTTGGCCACAGCCCTGGCCAAGGCTGGCTGGGGGCCGGGCGGACCGGGAGATACGGCCGGCGAGTGTCAGCTGGCCCCAGGTCCCCCTCGGCGGAATGGCCCTCGGTGGCAGGTGGCGGTGCGACGGCAGACGGCGCAGCGGCTGGAGCAGCGGGTGGAGCAGGCAGGGCAGGCGCTGCGGCGGCCAGCGCGGCCTGGGGGGCCAGGGAGTCCGTGATGTGGTTGAGGGTCCGCATGTAGGCCCTCCATGCCTCCTGGCGCCAGGCCAGCGCCCACTCCTGGAGGTGGAGGCGGCGTTCCTCCACCCGCAGCTGCTGCTCGGCGACCTCCAGCTGCTGACAGTGCAGTGCCAGCAGCTGGGGGTCTGTCGCCAGCGGCTGGTGGTGCTGCGTCCACCGTCTTCCCCGCCGTGGGGCCGGTCGTTGCTCCGCCGAGGGGCTGGCCTGGAGTGATGGCCCTGGAGGGGTCTCCGGGACCACTGACGCCTCGCCGGCGCTCTCCAGTCCTTCCAATGGTGCAGCTGCGGAAGACAGGAGGGGGGAAGAAGAGTGGAGACAGCTGTTAGTGTGGGCCCCGAGCCGTGGCCCTTGTCCCCCTACCCCTCTGCTGCAGGTTCCCCATCCCCGTCCCCGGGAGATGCTGCTGTGATGGGGTTCACGGGTCCCCCTGCACTGCACCCCATCCGCTGGCAGGAGAGACTCTCACTCACTCAGCAGGTACGACAGGAGATTTATTAGGCAACAGATGCCCAGTTTCTCACAGAAGCGACAGTACAGCAGTCAGAGACAGTCCTTCCAACCCGTCCTGGGGAGAAGACCCCGAGGGGTGCCCCTCTCGGGTGTAGCTTTCCACCTCCTCAGGCTGGCTGCCTTCCAGCTCTCCCTTCCCCTAGCCTCTAACTGCCGCCCCCGATTCAAACCCAGCTCGGCTCCTCCCTCCTCTTTGTTCAGGGCAGAGGTGTAACCTGCCAGTTGTAGCCCCAGGATCATCCTTAGCCACTGGGAGCTATTCAGCTTGTTTCTCATATCTAGCCTGAGTCTCGCATTTGCACTCCCCCCACTCCATCACATGCTGCTGCTGCTGGGTGTCCCACCCCCTCCCCCCGGGGGACCCTAGAGGTTCCGCTCCCCCCAGCCCCGGGGATGGGGCATGGCATTGTCGTGCTGGGGGGGCCAGGGGCTGATGCACTCCTGTGAGGGACGTGCCACTGCTGTCCTTGGGGCCATGGTCATCTGGGCATGTGGAGGGCCCTGGCCATATCTATTACCCCCGCCCCTCAACCCCGTGGGTGTGCACCGGGGGTGGGGGTACATACCTGATGGTCCACTCCCACAGTCGGGGGACACCCAGGGGGGCAGACGCCCGGCTGGAGCTCCTCGAGGCCATGATGATGTGCAGCCCCCCGTCACTCGAGGAGGACTCCCCCTCCTCCTCCTCCGGTGCCCCGGAGGTGGGCTCCTGGGGGGGACCCCGGGGTGCGGGGCTTGCCTCCGGGGCGGACTCCGGCTCCGGGGCCTGCTGGGGCTCCTCGGCCGAGGTATCAAGAGTGGCCGGAGGGGAGGAGGTGTGCCGGGGGCCCAGGATGTCCCTGAGCTCCCTGTAAAAGGGGCAAGTGACGGGGGCGGCCCCAGATCAGCCGGCCACATCCCGGGCCCAGGCGTAACCCTGCCGCAGCTCCGTCACTTTACTCCGGACATGATCCGGAGTGCGGGCAGGGTGACCCCGGGCGGCCAGGCCCTCGGCCAGCCGAGCAAACGCATCCGCATTCCACCTCTTGCTCCCCATTACCTGGAGCACCTCCTCCTCACTCCAGAGCCCCAGCAGGTCCCAAAGCTCGGCCTCCGTCCAGGAGGGGCCCCGCTGCCGCTTCCCCGCCTGGCTGCTGGGCTGTGAGCCCTGGCTCCCCTTTGTGGGGGGGGCGCTGGGGGGGCTGCCGGGCGGCCATTGCGTTGGGTGGGGGTGGGGGTGGCTGCGGCTGCGGAGGAGCGTGCAGGCTAGCCGCGTGTTACTGCTGCTGCCTGCACGCTCTCTCAGCTTCCTGCACAGGAAGGGAGGGGGTGGGGAGCCTTAAGGGGCCGCTCCACGCGGCCACCATAGAGCTCAGGGGCTGGAGAGAGCGTCTCTCAACCTCTCAGCTGATGGCCGCCATGGAGGACCCCGCAATCTCGATGTTGCGGGACACGCAACGACTACACGTTCCCTACTTCAACGTTGAACGTCGAAGTAGGGCGCTATTCCCATCCCCTCATGGGGTTAGCGGCTTCGACGTCTCACCGCCTAACGTTGATGTTAACTGTAAAATACCACCCAACACATGTAGCCGTGACAGGCGCTATTTCAAAGTTGGTGCCGCTACTTCGAAGTAGCGTGCACGTGTAGACGCAGCTTGTGTGTAATGCCACCTGTTATGTTTTGAGCCATTCCATATAATCTGTATCCAAGAATTATCACAAGAGCTGGCTCACTATACCATTAATGGTGATTTTCAGGAAAGGTTGGAATGCTATGGAAATCCAAAAGACTAAAAGAAAGCTATGGTTGTACCAATACTTTAAACAGCTAAGTACGATTTCCAAATAATTATAGGTCTGTCCATTTGATACAGATTCCAGGTAAGGTAACGTAGCAGCTGTAGAGAATGAGATTCAGAAAAAAATTGAGGACTGTAATATAATATAGGTAGAAAACATGACTTATATGGACAAATTCAAGAAGCTTACTCTTCTGGAAGGTTAAGGAAGTGGTTTGATTGTAACAAACTACCTATTTGAAAAACAAATTTGATAATGGGCTTTTCTATCTATCACAGAAAAATGCAGCAATTCAATAGCTGGAAGCTGAAGCTAGACAAATTGAGGATGGAAATAAGGTGTATATTCTGCAAGGTATAAGTAATTAATCAGAACAATTTACCAAGGGCCAAGACATATTCTTCACTGGCAATTTTTCAAATCAAAAACATATGTTCTCCTAAAAGATATGCTCCAGGAACTCTTAGAGAAGCTCTGTGGCCTTTGTTATGCAGTACGTCAGACTAAATTATCAGAATAGCTCCCTTCAAGATTCTG
Organism: Carettochelys insculpta; assembly: GCF_033958435.1. Classification (NCBI taxonomy): domain Eukaryota; kingdom Metazoa; phylum Chordata; order Testudines; family Carettochelyidae; genus Carettochelys; species Carettochelys insculpta. The sequence continues at coordinate 99,163,263 of NC_134139.1, forward strand.
AAGTCTGCCTATGCTGAGTGTTGCTTTTTCAAACCAATCTTTTTATCTGGAGACGAGTGAAACTAAGGAATCACTGGGACATATGTGGAACCTCACAATCCAGGGTCACTTTTCAGGTAGAGGCACGTTTTAGAGCAGCAGAAAGTTATGCTTCTGGAGAAACAGTGAGGAAAGCAAGGGGGTAGCAAAGGATCCTCTTTTGATCCCTACACTAAAACAATCTTGGGCTGCATCTACACTACAAGATAAATTCAAATTTATTAATATTGATTTTCTAATTCTGGAATTCATAAGTTCAAATTTGACCATCCTCATCTCCCACATGCTCCGCACAAAGTCGAGTCATTGGTGCCACACTCAAATTGACTAACATTGACTGCTGCAGTACTGCATTGTGGGAAGATATCCCACAGTTCCCTCATCCCCATAGTATTCTTGGTATGCTCGCTGGTCTTTGCCATCTTCCCACATTGAATTTTCCTCATTCCCCTCCCAACCCCTGAAAATATGCTAATCTCTGGAAATAATGCAGGGACCCTCAAAGTGAGAAGAAAGAGGATAGAAAAGTCTAGGAAAAAAAATTTTGGTCCCTTCCACCATTCCATTTCTGTTGGGCAGAGTCTTTGGCTTTCCGGTGCACTGTAACACAACATAACACAGAAAGAATGTCTCTGTACATATGATAAGGTGATGGTGGAAGTCCCAAATCTCATTGACAGGGGAGCCAGCTTGTGTTTTGGGGAGGAGGGAGAAGCCCTGAGAGCCCAGTTGACATGGTCCCTTCCTGGGGAATCAGCCCCTCCCATCCCCCACCCAGCTCATGAGACTTCACCTGGCGGCAGCAAACCCCAGTATGGGCAAAGGGGGTGTTCAGTGCAGGGCCAGTTGAAGAGGCCCCTCCCCAAGGCAGCAGCAAAACCCCGAATATCTGAGCCACTGGGGGGGGGACTTTTCCCTGGCAGCAGCAAGCCCCCGTATGAGCTAAGAGGGGGTAGGCCAGTTGAGGTGGTCCTTTGCCTCAGCGGCAGCAAAGCCCCCAGTATCTTAGCTGCCTGGGGAGATTTCTCCCCAGCAGCAGCAAGCCCCTTAGGTGTTTGGGGAGACTTCCCCCAGCAACAGCAAGCCCAGGTGTGGGTGAAGTGGGTGTTCAGTGGGGGGCCAGTTGAACCGGTCCTTCTCCACAGCAGCAGCAAAACCCTGAATATCTTAGCCGCTGGGGAGACTTTTCCCCGGTGGCAGCAAAGCCCCCAGTATCTTATCCATCAGAGGAGACTGCCCCATGACAACAGCAAAGCCCCCAGTATCTTAACCACAGGGGGAGACTTTCCCACAGTGACAACAAGCCCCTGATTATCTTAGCGGCCCTTGGAGCCCTAAATACGTGACTGGCAGCATGGTCAGCACCAAACAGCAGGCAAATCCTTTTATCGGGTTGGGGGCTACCCACGTGATATGGCTGAATGCAGGAAAGACCCAGACTGTGTGGCACCTGTGGGGGAGGGAAGGTGTACACACACAAATGTAAACTACTCAGATGAAGTTTCTGGGAGTGTTATGCAAGCACAACCCCTAGCACAGCCTCGTTGACACATGGTATGGTGGGGCAGATGCTGGCACCATGCAGTGCAGAAAAAAAAAATTACAAGTGTACAGTCAGAGTCGTGAACTCCCTGCAGGGCTATATGAATGGGCAGGTGCACACACAGCACTAATACAAAAGAAACACAGAAAGAAAGATACTTCTCAGGCTGTCATACTAACATGAGCCCACAGCTAAAGGCTGGCTGCTCCCGCTTGGAAATTCAGGCTCTTCCTGTTACTGGAGAACAGCGGCCAGAGTGGAACACTGAGGGGGCCATCGTGGGTTACATATGGGAGACCTCTGGAGGCTAATAAATTCGATTTTAAGACATGGCGCTTCCGCACTGGCCTTTAATCGAACTCCTGAATTTGAGCTTGACTCTATACCCACCAGATAACTGCAATTTTGTAATCTCGAGATTAGTGCATCCAAAACCAAGCTAATGGTGTTTACAGTGAAGACAGAGGTGCTAAAATCAAGCTACCTGGAATAAATTCAAATTTATCTCAGTGTAGATTCAGCCTTAGTATGGCCCACTTCATAAAATGCTGAGGGACTGAACTCTCAAGGGAGACAGAAAACAGCCACTAATGAAGATCATTTAACACTGGAAAGAAAGCTAGGATGTGAAGAGGGGAACATGTCATAATGGAAGTACTCCAAATGCAGTTGGCTCAGAATTATTTTGCATAAATTGCAATTTACTGAGTGAAGGAAAGGTCCTGAGAATATGCAAACAGACTTCTTTGTAGTTTGGGAACATGTATGATTATTGACAACTCTTTCTATATCATCTCTGTACCTATACTAAATTCTACATCCAATGCTGTAACTACACTTCAGGAAAATCATTCTGTCAACAATCTGCTTTTTTATCATCACCACCATCTAAACTGTTCTGCTCTTATAAGGGAAATGAAGTCAAGGCAATCACAGGAAATTTTGACACCTAATATTCACCAGTTCCTTAGAATATATTTTTTTAAATGCTCAATACTTATTTTTTTCAAAATGTATTGATGTTTTATAGCCTCTCTGCTCCCAGGTGATAAGGAAGTAATCACACCCAATAGCATTCCTTTATCTTAAAAGTGTTCTTAATATTTCGGAGAACCTGGTGTAAATCACATGGGCCATGTCTACACTAGCCAAAAACTTCGAAATGGCCATGCAAATGGCCATTTCGAAGTTTACTAATGAAGTGCTGAAATACATTTTCAGCGCCTCATTAGCATGCGGGCGGCCGCAGCGCTTCGAAATTGATACAGCTCACCCAGACGGGGCTCCTTTTCAAAAGGACCCCGGCTACTTCGAAGTCCCCTTATTCCTATGAGCAGATGGGAATAATGGGACTTCGAAGTAGCCGGGGTCCTTTCGAAAAGAAGCCCCGTTGGGATGAGCCGCGCAGCAGTGAGCCACGTCAATTTCGAAGTGCCGTGGCCACCCGCATGCTAATGAGGTGCTGAATATATTTCAGCGCTTCATTAGTAAGCTTCGAAATGGCCATTTGCATGGCCATTTCGAAGTTTTTGGCTAGTGTAGACATAGCCATGCAGAATCTTCACCACAGTCAGCTGACTAATGCTACCGTCACAATTCCAACACAACAGATCTTAGGTGGTCAAGGAAGAATCAATGAATCACTAGGTCATTTAAATCAGTCCCATTTACTATTTTCATAATATAAATCAAAATTAATTTTAGGCTAGAAAGAATCATTGTTTATCCTTAGGAAAGCAAATAAATGTGTGTACTGTATGTTAGAGAAGAATAAATCCTTGATCACTTCAAGTCACTCCTTAATAACATAATTTTAGTCCAACAAAACACAAGGGGAAACTGCTCAGTAACATACAACAGTTTGACAACATTGTTTAATCAGCGGTACATAAACAGAAACTCAGACACTGTACTGAAACAAACCGAAGCTATTGTTCCTGAATTATTTCAGTCCTGCCACATGCAAAATAACAATTCTAATTAGGAAAAAAAAAATGCTTATCATGAAGCTATTCTGCCAAGATGAAAAAAATATAATTGTTACACTATAAGAAGATTACACCATAATGCAAACAACTGTGAAAAATGTAAAAATATTCTTGTTTTTTCTCAAAGCGGTACTGTTCATTTTGATCAGCCACTGAAAGATTTATAAGTGCAGGACAACTCATTAAGGACCGAACCAGAACTCATGAAGTCAATGGAAAGACTCTCACGTGTGCTTTGGATCAGGCCCTAAAGCAGGGGTTCTCAGACTTTTTCATATCAAGACCCATTTGGACAACTCTAGGGATTTTGTAAAATTGCAGGGCCCGCTGCACAAGAAGAAAAGAATCTGAGTGAGCAACACTGCAGCCAGGTACACCGGCTTACAATTCCACCAAAACTTGGCCCAGTCACCCTTACAGGCCAAATGTGAGAGAGTAGCACTGCAACCCCACACAAAACCACAATACTACTCCTTCGAATTTGACATGCACACACTTCCATCATCAAGTAGTGTTGTAACTTGGCACTTGCTCTCCCCATTTTACTATAAATACTGGATTTACTCCCCCCCCGAAATTTGGTCCCCGCCCCCGCCACCTCAAGAGAATCTCTCCCCTAAAGGAATAGATAGGTGCAAAAAACTTTCATGACGTTGAGAATTCCTGCACCAGTGCTGCAACTTCATCAGAGGAGCCCCATATTTAGTAGTCTAGATTCATGCACAGAGAGCATCCGTCTAGCATTAGGCCAACTACCTGCAAGATGAAACCGTCTGGGCAACTTTGTTTTGTGGAGTTAGGCATTTTTGCAACAAATATTTTAATGCATGTTCTTTAAAATTACTATTTGAAGGTATATGTACTGCAGCAATAAAAAGAGCAGGGCCATAACTCTTCTAAAGATGGCACAAAATTATAGGAACATATTCTTGTGCTTCAGAGAATTAACAAATCGAAGTCTCCAATCCCTGATGGTATTCATCAGTCCTTAGCTCGTGACTCAATTTTCAAAACATTTCCAGGGACTGAGCCATAGAGATTTCTAAAGACGACATATACATAATATATAGATTGTATGTCAAAGGTGTGGCGAAGTAGAGCTCAAACACTAAAATTGTGAGTGCATCTAAGAAACTAGATTAGATTAAATATTACTGATTCAATAAACACGCATGAACTAGAGTTGCTAATGATTTACAAGCAGCGTTCCCTATAAGCTGTGTGTTTGTGCGTCCTCTGAAGAGAGTCAAGTGCCCTCCAGCTGATTGTCAGAGTGCCCACAACCAAGTATTTTTGTTTCTATTAGTGTCCACATTCACACATGCCTTGAAACACAAAATATTTATTCTACACATGGATGGACAAGATTTGAGGGAACAATGCTTACAAATGATAAATGTAAAATGTAGTTTAACATGCACAGAAAACAAATGCCTACAGTCAAAGCATTAAGTTCCCCTTCATCAAAACCCACATTATTTTGATAACATAGTGTTTGCATTTAATTATTTCACAAAACCATTTGACATTAGCCAAAAACACTGACCACACAAAATGCTCAGTTTTCATTTTGTCTGGTGGCATTTTTATTTGCTGTGTGCAGTAGGTTTCTGATGTGAAATTGTAATCCACTTATTTTAGAAGACTTACCAAACCAAATTGTCCACAAAAATCTATTTTAAGTTACAATAGAAGCTTACATTGTTCTGTTGTAAAACTTGCAGCACTCTGTCGACATTATTTAGGGCATGTACTCTTGTGGAGCCTCGTTCTTTGGGCTAAAAATAAAAATACAAAGTTACATTTTGCTCTTGTCAAAACACATGACAACAACTGAAAACAAAATAAATAGAGAAAAACAGTATAATTGTCTTTGCAGCGTGGTATTATTTTTATAAACAGAAACAGAAACAAGGAACACTTGCAGAAATCAGACAGGGATTTTTACTGAATTAACAGTGAAACAGAGTAACACTCAGTAAAACACTCCTTGCATATTGAAACAAACTTCAGTTTCAGAAAGTTTTACACTGGTCTTACATAAACATCACAATTGTTAGCGTGCTGTGGAATTTTGTACTTGTGATGTAACTGCCTTGGTGTTCCCAATGGGAAAGGTGAAGCTTTTAGCAATTTGGCACAGCACCTGGAGTTACTGGCTCCTTAAAAAGCAGCATGAGGTGATTTGTTGTTTTGGCACCTGGAAAACAACTGGAAATGCCCTTTGTCTTCTGTGGTTCCCTAGTTTGGTGAGGGGAAGAGAGAACTCAAAATTCAAAGCAATCCTTGAACTACTGCAGCTACTCCATTTCCCCTGACTTATCAAAATCTGAATCCTGAAGGTGGCCTTTATGGAGCCCTAATACCTATGGGAGTCTGGTGTGAGGATCCAAAAGCAAGATCAAGCCCATAAAGTTTAACATGGAGCATCCACAAATGGGCACGAAAGCATGAAAGACTCTCTTTTATCAAGTCTCTCAATAAAGGGCTTTAAATCAGTCCCAAATTCACATGCACTACATAGTGAGATGTTTGTACTTAGGAACCAGAAGTCCAGCGATTAGTACCCCTCACAAATTGCTAAGTAAGTATTTCTCTTACCAATGGATTTCCTGTGAGCCCTTCTAAAAGATCCAAGAGCTTCCTTCCATCCTTGAGCTCTGTGAACAGATCCTTAATTGGTGGCTTCCCACTCTAAAGGAAAAAAATAAAATGGAAAGAGAATAAATGCTTATTTCAGCAACAAAAGCCTCTTCAAAATGAGAGAAATTTTAATTTTTGCAACATTTTCAATTAATGGTTATCATAATACAGGAAAAAAGAAGGACCATACAATTAAGGGTTGTGGCCACCCTCCACAGATGAATATTCTTCCCTTTATCTTTTTGCTTTCTCCTCCACTCTACACCCACAACCTAATATCAAGACTCTTTCGGCACCCCCAGTTCCTACTGTCTTCAACATGGATGCTTCAGCATCCCAGAAAAATAAACCCTACTGACTAAACTTTTAGTTGTCTTTCATAAACAATGTTCTGCTCTAGCTACACCTAAGCAGAACCAAGACTATGGAAACATGAAAGAAGAGAGAAACAGCTTCTCAGCAACAAGATCTTTGGATAAATTCTCTTGGTGTTGATTTTTTTCTTCTTCTTCCAGGGGTGATCTAAAGACCACTTATATCACTGGGAATCTTTCTGGTTTCTTCAATGGGCTTTGAATTGGATAGCCCTGTAACTGCCACAGCACAATCTTCTTTATGCCTTTTTTTTTTTTTTTAAATAAAGTAGCAGCCATTCAAGGACTCTGACACTAAATTAATATATTTGATTTTTTCTGACAGAAGTGTTACCCATCAATCAGGTTACAAAAAAATCATTTTTTAAACTTAAAAACTGAGTTTGTTAAATCTTATTTTTATGTTTTTAATATCAATAAAACACTAAAATCCTTGTTTTAAAAACAATTACAATTAAATCTCATCACAAAGATGCCATGCCACCTACAATTAGAGTCTCTCAAAAAATGAATTAATAGTTCTAGTCTGTCCAGCCTACCTATCAACCCTTGGTTGTTGAAAGTTCTGGGCTTTCAAACTCTGTTTCTCAGCAGAGTAAAAAGTAACATGTACAAAGAAGGACAAGGCTGGATAGGACTGTGTTTGTTCTGTGCGTATGCACTGGTAGACCTTGGCCAAGCATAGCACAAGAGTCAGCTAAGACGCTGTCTTAAAGAGAGTGACAATATATAAGAAAGCACGGAGTACAGAACAGCACAGAACAGGGGTCTGCTAGGAAAACTAGCAAGAAGAGCCATTTTTTTCCAAATTAATTTACCAAAAAAAAAAACAAAAAACAAAAAAACCACAATCCTTCAAGAGCCGCAATGCATGTGAATACGAGATAATCCTTAATAAATAACATCAAACCATGGGTTTTGTCACCACTATTTTAAGAACAGCGCACACACAATTATTTTACCAGTTAGAAAGCTTAAGTTACTTTCACCCCCATCTGAGGGTTAACCCCTCTCCGCCTCAAACCATCCCCCACATCCCCAGGCTTAACCCCTCTTACCCCAAACCCACCTCCCCATCCCCATCCCCATCCCCACAGTTAACCCCTCTCAGCTTCAAACCTGCCCCCACATCCCCAGGCTTAACCCCTCTCAGTCTCAAATCCAGAATTAACCTGCCTTAGCAGATGAGCTCCTCCAACTGTGCACACACACTGCCACTGCTTACTGCCCTCCCCCCGCAAGCCTCCTCCTTCTCAACTGGAATGTGAGAGTCTGGCAGGGGCAGAGACAACCGCTGCCTCCCCCTTCCTCCTCCCACACCTTCTTCTCAGCAGACATGCATGGCGCCAGTAGGGGCCAACTCGGCTGCCTCTCCTCTCAGCTCTCCTGCTCACTTCCCCCACCTACAGTAGGGGCAGCTCCCTACCCTGCTGCACTGAAATAACGGTACTATATTTAAATTTAAAGTAAACCAGTTAAATTAAGTTCCATTATTTCAGCAGCTGCAGGGCAGGGAGCCACAAGAGGAGTCAGCAGCAGCAGCGCCCAGAGATGCAAATGACTCCTTAATGAGCCATATGCAACTCCGGCGCCACAGGTTGCCGAATCCTAGCACAAAAGGTAGCAAAGAAACAGTGACATGGACTGGAAAGAAAAAAAGAGAGACATTATTCAGCACAAACAAAGCTTCCTATATTCCCACACACTTTTGCCATTGAAAAACTACCATGACTTCTGGGTGTAAGAAAGACTGTTTCTGGGAATATGCTGATGAAACTAATTCTCTGGGTAAAAACAGTACGTGCATGAACATGATGCAGGGCCTAGCTGAAAAAATGAAAGTTCATAAGGAAAATTGCTTATTGGGATATAATGTTGTGGATATGGCTGAATGGATCAACTGGCAAGCAATGTAAATAACCCATTTCGCAATGCGTCATTCTTCAAGAACCTCTCTATGCCTTTTAGTATAAATGCGACTTGACAAGTAAATTCCTAAGCTGTTTGCTTTTGCTATGTTGGATGTCGCTAGAAAAACAAGTTTTCTTTAGCTAATCCTTAAGGATTGTTTAATTAGTTAACTAGTTTTAGAATCTATCACCCAAGTATACAATAAAGAAAGCTGGAGTAAGAGAAATCTAGAGTTTCCAGTTGCCACTGAATGTCATTTTCTTATTTTATGTTACATAAATAAATACATGTCCCTTATTTTTGAACATCATGTCCACAGTTCACAATGGTGATACCATAAGTCTATTTCCTAGTTTACTTCAGCATAACTCAGCTTTTCTAAGAGAACCCCATTCTATACTTGTTTTCTCAAAAATCAGATGCACCAAGGAGTTAATCTGGGAGTAAGCCCCACTGAAGTGTACTCACTCGTACCTTTCTTGGTAACTCGGAACCAGATCTGCATCCTTGCTGATAAAAAATGTAAATATTAACTGAATAATAGAGTGAGAATAAGTGAGAAGGACTATTCAAAATAATATCTGAATTTGTTTCAGGATCCCATTTAAGCATAAGAGACAGACTGTCTATCTGCAGCAAATTCAGAACCATCCACTGGTACGTCTAGCAGCAAAGCTGCAATTAAACATATTGCAGACATTAAAGTATCAACACCACGCAAAAGATCTGTAGCGAGGACCAGCAAATACCAACAAAACACCATAGATAAAAAGATTGCTTGGTTCATTTATGCCACAAATTCTCCTTTTCACATTATTAACAATAAACACCTTCATTGACATAGTTGCTTCCTCATGACCAGGCTACATTCCACGTAGTAAAGGAGTCCTTGGTGACAGGTTGACAGATACAGTGTATGAGAAGCAACTTGATGGATGGAGCAAGGTACATAATGATGGAGAAATATGTGCCTGCTACCCAACAGAGATGGGGCTGCATATCTTTCAGAAACAATAGACACACTGGGAAATGCTCACACAACAGAATATTTAAGAAAAGTGTCAGAAAAGCTGTAATAAACTGTGAGCAAATATTCAAGTGACGTGTGAAGTTTTGTCATAGACACTGTTGCAAACATGGCAAAAATGAAAAGATACTCACAAACAGAAAGATGCACCTTAATAAGATACAGCTGCAGTACCCGTTTTAATGCATCTGTTAGCCAAAGAATCAGGTACATCTTCTCCAGGAACAAAAGAAAATGTTGAAGTCACAAAACACTTCCATAACAACTATTTTAAACCTGCTTCAATGAAGAGAAAAGGAGGATCCAAACTAATTCACCCTCAAAATGTTCAGTGGAATTCTATGATTGAGTTTTTTGAACTGTTTATTAAGAATTGGCCTATTATCATAAAATTTAGTGAAGAAGACTATGATTAAATAGCAGAAATATTTCATCCAAAGTAGCTAACATTGGAATAAAGAGGAATGTAGGGGATACATTCATTATACTGAAACCTATTATCCATAGCCTTAAACAACTTCAGCGTAATTGCTGCTGCATTGCTGATGCTATTGAGATTTGCAAGGCACTTCAGGAGACACTGACGAAGGAAATGCCTTACCAGAAAACTAAAATACAGGCAGTTAAAGAAGCAAATGGATCAAACGATAACTCCACCTAATTTTCTTGTGAGCATTCTTAACTGCAGCTAGAAAGACAGATGTCTAACTTCTGAAGATGATGCACAGCTTGGGTGTCTCAAAAACTGCTCCTCAGTTATGCCAAATAATAAATTTCAACCTGGAGTGAAACCATATCATCAGTACATGCTTACTGCTTTTGTTTTGAACAAAGTCACTCCTATGAACTGGTGGGAATTATTAACTAGGCACCTTGAAAACAAGAGTTCCTTTGGTTGCTAAGCCAACTTCTCACAGCAGTAGCTTCCCCTGTAGGCACAAAGGGGATATTTACATCCTTTGGTATTATTCACACAACCTCAGAAATTGATTGGGAGCTGAAAAAGCAGGAAAACTCTTATTTCTGTTTCAGTCTATGAATCAAAATGACAGTGGAAGTGGGGAAGATGATGGCTAGTTGAAAAAGTTTCAAGGATAACAAACATTTAGTGTTCTTAGCTCTTAACTGTTGGTGTTCATAAAATCTGAATTTAAAAAAAAAATTTGAGGACAGCTGCCAGCCAGCACTCAGGAGACTGCTACAATTGCCATGTGAAACATTTACATAAAATGTAAGACTTTTTAAGACTTAGTTTGATAAAATATAAGTGCTATTGCATGTATGTGTGTTAGTTAGTTTTTACAGTTCCTAATATACTGCTGCTACATCCGCAGCTTGACACAGGTAATGAGAATTGTGTATCATTTCCTAAATTAATAAAATCAAGATATCTAAAAAGTTACATGTACCCTCTTAGGATGTTGTAAAATACTGTGCTGAGTTGTAAATTAGCATGCTTTAGTGATCAGATTAGCACCATTCTTTGAAGAATATGTCCAGGAAGCATCAGGGTGTTTTTTTTTTTTTTAGTTTTTTGAATCGTCTTGATTTGAATCAATCTACCCTGCAGTCAGTTAGTCACAATATATAAAGTCTAGCAGAGAGAAAGGCGGGGGGGGGGGGGGGGGGGTGAGCAATGCAACTGATGAACTCATTTCAAACAATAAGTACGAGATATGAAAGAATTAAGAGTTTGCAAGCAGGAACATCACTATTTAGTAAATCTGACATCAGGAAATGGAATACATATAAACCCACACAGGAACATTTTAACCTTCCTGGACATTTAATAATGGAATTTAAAAGTAGCCTTTCCTCTATCAAAGAATTTTACCACAAGATTACAGAGGCAGACATCTGACAGGAAGTCCTTTGCAAATTTGACACATTTAAACTAGGCTTTAACAGAGATCTCAAATATCTTACACATACAAAGGCAATTTCTTCACCTTTGATATATGCAGGAATGGGACACAGCCTACTTAATTTACTTCATCAATCTGATCCTACTAGTGACAGGTAACCATTCCTCCACTCCACCTCCGCCCTCACTTTATAAACCCTAAATTATATTTTTCTGCTCCAGTCATCTGAGGAAGTGGGTTTGAACCATGAAAGCTCATGGACTAAAATTTCTTACTCTTTAAGGGGCTACAGGACTGCTTGTTATTTGTAAAGCTGCAAACTAGCCTGGCTACCCCTCTGAGACTACTTCATAAGCATGGTAAGAACACCACATGTTCATATAATTTGCATAGGGTTTATAGGTGCCATCCAGTTCAATACCAACCTTTAAACTTGGCCTAGGATGGCAGATTCGGAGAAAGGAACAGGTGGAATTCCTTGGGTTCTCCCACACACCATGATGTGGCATGGAAGCAGCAAAGGCACTGGAGATGAGCCACCACAAAATGACCTTTACCATGGATACCGGCATGCAAGCCAATTTAATTTGGGCCTGGATCAAGGAATAGATGATGGAGTCAAGGCCATTAAGGTGCACACAAGTCACTACTACTGTTGATTCTAAAACACCTGGCCATGACGAGCCAATGGAAGCTGCAATAACTGCAGAAAGAGCCAAGCTCTCGGAATCAAAGTATCTGCTGATATATTGTGAAATGGTTGTGATGGGGCTACTACAGGGTCTACCCCAGGTGCCAAGTGGAAGAACTGAAGAGCCGTTCATTATCCTCAAACAAAAAGAAACACACAAAAGCAATGCTAAAAACCCAATGTTTTGTAGATTTGTAGAACACTTCCACTGTATGGGGATGAGAGTCAGGGTCACATTATACCATATTGGTTGCCATCCAATATGTCTTATGAACTATTTTTCCTTTTAATTCCAAAATATATAGTCAAAGATCCAAGGTACCAATATAACTCACTAGTTTGTAATTTTTTAAGCACTTTGGATCATTTTATGGTGGGACCTATATAAATGTAATTTTTTATGGAAATGTGTTAATGGCCAGCGACAAAGCCCCAGAAAAAAAAAATCAACAGAACAACTGTTTCTCATTTACTTCAATGAAGTCCAGAACAATTGGCAAGATTCTCCACCACTGCCATTTACACTATGCAAAGTGGGAATAGAGTGTTACCATTCTGAACCAGTATATTTGATATTCACTTTTCACAGCTGTAAACAATTACATATAGGAAAAACAATGGAGGCCCAATGTCTGTTAATGTCCCATAAAATAACCATTTTATCACTGAAAAGATCTGATCCCGATTGACATACTCAGCACAGTCTGACAAATTATACCTAGACCTGAAGCAACAGGCAAGGGCAAACACATCATGACATCAGCCAGGAAGTAAGAGGAAAATAAACGGAGAAAGAGGAGACCAGCAGACACAAATTTAACTGGTTAAAAAATGAAAACTGGTTACTCACCAAGTAATTGAATCAGATGAGAAGTTTAAAGGGACACCATCATTTAGAATCTAGTCAGCCAAAACTTGATAGTTTTTGCTACTATATTAGGGTGACCAGATGCCCCAATAAAATTGGCCCTGTCCTGATATTTACCAATATTTCCTGCATCCCACCCTAGGTACTATTTGGACACCATTTGTCCAGATATTCAGGTGAGGAGGGGAGCAGTAGGCAGGGGAAGTGAGAAAGGACGCAGCAAGCCAGCAGCACGAGGAGGCAGCGGGGAAGCACACACAAACACTGCAAGCCAGCAGACTCCAGTGCCCTGGCTTCTGGTGACAGCCGAGCAGAGCAGGAGGGGTGGGACTGGGATGTCCCTTCCTTGAGGCTGCAAACAAACCTCATGCTTCAATTATTGGTCACCTGCCGGTTCTTTGTGACCAGTCTTAACACTGCACTGAATCCACACTCACTCTACGCACCCACTCTGCATGTCTGCATCTGATCCAAAGTGCTTATTTTAAGGGTTGGGGTGGCACAGCCAGAAAGCTCTGCAATCTGGCAAATGCACTCTCAGAAAAGGAAACCCACCCCAGGAGACTAAGACTGGGAGGGTTCCAATGGCTCTTGGAACCCAGAGCTGAGTAACAGCCCTAGTGGGGGAACTTCTGAGTTCAGCATGCCCCGAAGAATAGCTGGGCATGGCCGGGAGCACCCATGGCTGACTCCAAGGATGCCTAAGCTCTGCATTCAACAGAGGAGGCTGTTCAAAGCAGAGCACTGCAGTTTCCCAACTCTCCTTTCCCCATGAGTTTTCGCATAGGGGGAGGAGGAGGAGATGTCCCGCAGAGGTAACAGCTGCATCCCATCCCGTGTGCGTGCAGACCAGCCTACCTAGCTCACAGTGGGGCCTGAGGAAGGAGGCACCAAGCCATGCCCGGGACAAGGCTACAGAGACTGCTGCTGGCAATCCACACATGCCGATTCCACCCAGGGCAGGCCTGAGGGAGGCACCGTTAAGCCACTGCCCAGGTCACTCAAACACACTGGTGAGCAAAGACTGCACCTATCACCTGCTCTACACTAGGGAACAAGGTCGATCTCTAATACGCAATTCTAGCTATGCCATTAGTGTAGCTAGAACCCATACATCAGGGTCGACCTTGGTCCCTAGCGTACACCGAATGCCCCAAAATAAATATGTCTAACACACTGCTCTGACCACCTCAGGGCACAGGGTGAGGTGTGACTGTTGGCAGTAGGGATGCGCTCGCTGGGTTGTGTAACTGAATCAAGTTATTTGTGTACACCACCTTCCTCCCTTGGAACTGCAGGTAGTAACGTGCTAACACAATTAGGCAACCAGGGGATATTGTAATTTGGAAATAACCAATAGAGTTGGCGCTAGAGGCATTTGCAGCTCTTTTACTGCTGATATGCAGCTCATGGAGCACCTACTCCATTCACTCCCCAGAGGGGAGGGGGGAGGGGAAGGTGAGGGAGAGCTTGGATCCTTAAAGCAGGATGGTGGGGTAGGAGCTTCAACCAGCAGAAGCGGGGTCTTGGGCAGCGTTTCCCCTAAGCTGAACACTAGAGCAGCCACTCAGTAGATTCAGATTTTGCCCAGCTGATTAGCACAGCACCAACAGCTTTCCATAGTGGCAGCAGGTGTTTCTGTTGGTGGCACACATTTGCACATGTGTTGGTGCATGTAACAAAATTTATTCTGCCTATGGATGGGAAAAATTAGAGGGAACCCTGGTCTTGGGGTTTCCAGGAAGAGTGGTGGTGAAGGAGGTGAGAGGCAAGTCAGCAGTAGGTGACTGTGAGGGAGGCATGAGAGTGGGTGGACGGGAGGGTCATAAGGAGGTAACAAAAGTGTGGAGGGATCAGGGAAGGGAGTGTCCCGATATTTAACACTTTTGATCCGATCACCCTAACTACAGTGGCCCCAAATCCTCCTGATGATTGTTGTGACTTTACAAACACATTTTTACTCTATTTCTCTATCCTCCTTGCTGGGTGAGGATACACACACGGGAAATTAACAGAATGGCTGAACAAAGGGAAACATTAAACTCGCTGTACACCAAGTGCTATTAGAGGTACAAAGTCAAACAGGAAAAAAAAAAGGAAGGTTTTTTTCCCCCTCTAATCTTTCATTATACATGTAATAATAAAAAGTGATATGCATTTGCATGCTAAGTCAAAAATATCCTTTAAAACATTAGGCACTTGAGACAGCAAAAATTAGTGGAGGAACAGTGTGGGTACACAAGAAGGAAAATACAATTTACGTACTGGAATAAATCTGCAATTTTGGGTGCCCAATTTGAGATGTCCAAAGAAGCTTGATTTTTAAAGGGCAAGCACTCAGCACTTCCGAAAACCTGACTTCTTTAAGGTGTCAGCTTGAGAGCACCCAAATATGGAAGCAACCAAAAACACTAATGAGATTTAAAAATTTAGACCCTCTTGTGCGTTGAAAAAAATTTAACCAATGCGCTTTCCCTTCTTATGTTCCATCTCTGCAACATCTGGGGTCTCTATGCTGACTGAAGTAACAGCCAAATACAAAACCATTCTGGAATTAGAAGGCTCATGGATTGTATCTATACCACAAGATATGTCTACCAAGTTCATTGTTACTGGAACATCTTAAAACATTTACTCTGCTCTAGATCAGAGATCAAAAACCAGAACTAAATATTTCTTTTATTCCTACTTTAACAAACAGGAAAATAGACTTTTCTATCTTGAAATTATTACAGCACGGTTACATTAGAGCCACCTTCTTCCCACTCCCTCAGGCTATAAATTTTATGCTATGCCTCCTTGAAGTGCTCCCCTGGATATCACTCCATGGCTTCAAAACTTGTTCAGCTGCTCTACGGACAGCCAGTGAAACAACTATAGCACCAGACAGATGAGCTCTGAATGAACTATGCTGTTCAGCAGACAAGCTGAAGCACTCTTCATCACATTGAGTTGAATCTGCAGTCACTAACTGTATTCTAAAATAACGGCACATTGGCCATATATGCATATGTCACTGACCCATTTTACCTCTGAAAAGATATGTCCAAGTCTTTTGGAAAGTTGGAGGTCATTTTGAATGCTGCTGTTCCTGGGGCATGTGGGGGATTATATTGCCATCTTGCCTGAGCTTAGGCATCTACTTTTCACCCAGGCTTTGATGTCATTCAGGTGCTGCAACAGTAATAATGGATAGTCAGCCACCGCTTACCTATATTTCATGCCTTTGGTTTAGAGGCAGATGTCGAGAATAAAGGTCTGCAGAACTCTACAGATGAGAGCTCCAAAAGTAAAGGTGTTGCCTAGTAGAAGCACCCTGGATAGGGTGCATCAATAAAGAGTGCTGTTGGTTACTCCTGCATGATTTCTGAGCAGAATGCCATAGTAAACAGCAGTAGACAACATTAAATGCTACAGAGAAATAAAGCAGAACAAGGATGGAAGTTTGCCAATTAACTATATAAAGAAGCACCACTAATGCTGTTTTGAGCCATACGACCTCTCTTAGCAGAGGACATGTGTAACTTGAGACAGCTTTTAACGAGTTTCTCAATTACCTTCTTAGAACTGAGTGCCTGGGTGCCAGTCAGTAATTGCAAAGTTATTCACCGTGTCAGTTACACACATAGCAATGAGAAGTAGGCATCAAGTCTTCAAAAAAAAAAAAAAACCTTTATCTGTTATCAGAGAGCCCAGATGTTTCTGGCCATCATTCTCCAGCCAGAACGGATATAGGCCAGTGTCACTGATCGTCACTTACATTTCCTTCAATGTATCTAGGATTACTTGTTGTGCACATGGATTGAATTCTGTAAAGGAGGGTGTTGTGCTATCAGGTTAGTGTAGGATTAAGCTAAGTGTTCCTTCCCCCTAATATTTATATGATCTACAATAAGACCTAGCTTACTGAAAGTTAAGTAGTCTGGTACTACTAACAACTCTCAGGTAATCCACTTACATCCATGAACGTATGCTCTAGCTTGCAAATCTGTGCAAGTTTATTAGAACAAATGACTTTTTGTTGTATTTTGCAGTTAAACATCCTTAAATTGTCATTCTTTACTAATATAGAAATATTTCACATTCAATTATGATGTAATAAGAAGATTCACAGTCTCATTGAGAAAGTTCCTTTTTCTTGATTCTTGCTTAGTTTATGTTACAGACACGGTGCAATTTACTTTGCTTTTACTACCAAAAGAGAGGGCAATGTATTTTAATCTATAAACAAAATTAACCCATAATCATAAAAGGCTGCAAACAAAAGCCATTACAATAATATAGTGAATAAGGAGCACTTGGTTACTTTTAGCAGAAGTACTTGTAGCAGAATGGAAGATGTTCTCTTTTCTCATTAAGTGAGCTGAGGATGGATTATAGTAAGCGAAACTGAGTATGGTTGCACCAACATAGGGAATAAGGAGACCCACAGAAACCCAGTTTATGTTAAAATCCTGCATGGGAGAACTGTGCTGAAGAATTAACTAATGTTAAGAATCTGAGAATTAAAAGAACAGCAGCAACAAAATGAAAGAGCTATGATCCCTGTCAGCTCCACATTGATGAATCTGAGGGGGCACCAGGGAAATGGTAGGTGCTTGAAAAGCAAAGGTATAATTCTCCACTAGCTACGCACAGGAGACTCAAAACATGTTCACTGTATAAAGCAGCTCCGGCAAGAGCTACAATAAGCATTGTACAGTTATACATGTGTGTCTCAGCGAGGCTCCACTGTACTCCAAAATTAAGTAAAACACCCGCTCTCCTAATTAAGAAGCGTGGTGGGTGTGTCTGAGGAAGAAGTCACTGCTTTGTGAATATAAAATCCCCGCCTTTACTTCCTGAAACACTCAGCTGTGTAGCACAACAGCAACACACACTACAGGGTAAGGCCTAGCCCATCCATCTCTGCTTCACCCCAGTTGTGCTGGGTTCTTTGGTAGCATGAGGTCATCCACATTCTCAGAAAAGACATTTAGTTATACTACCCCAGATATCCTAAGTGGTGATGTGAAAAGGTTATCGTTGTTGTTTTTAAATCCTGCAAAACTGTCCAGTTTCAGCACCCTGTAAGATGGTAAATAGTTAAATCAAAACTGGGATATTCCCATAAAATTATGGACATTGGTTACTCTAGTCTTGGAGGAATGGAGGTTAAATTAGGGGGAAGAGATCTACGTAGTTAATTTAGGTAACTAGAGCCCAAACTGTTTATTATGTTTTAACATGCTGTTCTTCCCAAAGATTTTATGCTAATGACCTTTGCAATTTAGTCATACTCCTATGGGCACCAAATAAAAAAAAAACAAGATAATCTGATAACGTCAAAACCTGAATCCAGTACATGGGAACCTGATGTGGGAAACAGTTCAGAAAGTGAAGAGGTCACTGGACAATGTAAACAATTGCGTCAACAAATAAAATCCGTTATGGCTTCCTAATGTCTAAGTTTAGACCACAACTTGATCTACAGAAATATTTTTAAGATATGAAATGGAACTTTTTCTCCTTTTTGTTGGCCCTCCAAATGTACAAAAAAACAGGACACAACATACATGAACAAAAATAAAATGCATTTGCAGACCACAATTTAGCAAAATTATATAAGCTTAAGTGAATCACACTCATATGCACAAGTCTGTTTCTCTTAAAAAGGACATAAACCCATGATTAAGTGCCCTCTTGAATGCGCTTAGGACCTTTGTGGAATTGGCACCTCATTACTAGCAGGCAAAATTTTCTCATCTTCTTACACAGATAACTAATAGAAGTAAACACTAATGCTCTTTCAAAAATAAAAACAATCAAGTGATCAACTAACTCCCATGAAGATCGGTGAAGAGAAGAGCAGAAAGAGTTGAGACATAGTGTAAAGTTTAAGTCAACAAGATGACAGAAATAGGTTGAAGTACTTGTAGAACTGAAATAGGGAGGGTACTTACCAACAGCTGCATGTTTTGTTGATCTGTATTTGTATTTCACTGAGGGTTTTAGAAGGGCATTGTGCACCTGCACCTCGAGAAGTTGAAAGTAGCACTGGTTGGGCCTTGTGTGCTCACTGACTTATCCATTCCTCAGTCTGAGACAATGAAGAGTGGGTTCGCTGATCACCTGACTTGCAGTACAGAAGGTAAGATCAAATCAGAGGGGAAGGATGGCAGAAAGTGGAATACAGACAAGGATCAGGCTTCTGTCCTGTAGCAGAACAACAGAGCTTGAAGTTTTGGCCCTTACGTGGAGGGGAACTTGGGCCTTCAACCCTGTAAGAAGCAGCTGCTGGGGCTCCAGTCTTCACCAGGAGCAGAACTAGAGTCCCCACAACTGGATGTGCCTGTATCCCAAACTCCTGGAGATTATCCCACATAGATGAGAAGGCCAATAAGTCTGACCACCCCAATATAGATGGTAAGGAGTATCAGCACCCAAAGAGAGCACTGGCAAAAGAATACTGCACTCAGGTACAATGTCTTGACAACATATGAACGGATCACCTTCTGGCTGCTTCACAGATGTCCAAGAGGGGCAGCTCTTTAAGAGATGCCATAGTTGTTGCTTGCACTCTGGAGGAATGAAATCTTACCCCACTGTGGGACAGACAGGAGGGAAAGCTGAAAGAGCAGAATGAAGCCAAAGATCCATTTGGAGATTCTCTGGGTAGAGATGATGTGCCCTCCCACGCATTCAGCAACAGCAATTTTTAATTGGTTTTGTCCTCTGCAGGAAAAGGCCAAGAAGGCCTGCTGAACACTGAGGGAATAGAGCCTTTGTTTCTCTGCTGAAGCATGAAGCTTTGAGAAGAACACTAAGCTTTTTAAAACTATTAAAACTGCTAAAGCTATTTACGAGCTAGGTAGATGTTACTTTTGTAGAATGAAGCCAAAACTGTGGCTACTCAAGGTTCCAGCCCCTACTGTGAAGCACTGAGAAGGAACTGGAGGGAAAGTTATCTGATTGGCCCTTCATCCCCAGGGAATGAGGCACAAGGTGAGCCAGGGTGCATTTGCAGTCCAACACAGACACATCTCTTACATTCTCTATCACCAGACACAAGGTGTGCACATATAATTCTCAGGGCATACAATAGGGACCACGACTCAAAGAAGATAGAGATACCTCTCCACTGTACTCATGGAACACTCAACATGTTATTGACCTATGTGGAAAGCAAAAAAAGCAAACAAAATATGAAAGGAAACCTCAGACCTAAGAAGCAGGTAAGAAAATACATTGCATCAGGAAGTCCGTGGATATGTGCAAAGTTTAATGAGTCCTGTCCCACTGAAAGTGCTAAAAATATCTTCTTAATTCTCATTCATTTTTTCTGCCTGGTACAGGCCTAAAGCATACAAAGACCCTTACTTTCTTCATCTTCTTGAACAGAAGTTTTTAGAAATATGTTCTTAATCTCAATATTTTCATTTGACACGTAACTGAGGCCATTTCTACACATGCCACTTCCACGGAGCAAAAGATTCTAATGAGGCACGGACGCAAATACCCCGTGCTTCATTAGCATAATATCAGGTGATTTGGAGTCTGGAAGACCATTCTTCTGGACTGCAAAACGCCGTGTAGAAACGCAGCCCCGGGGGGGCTTCTGGAAGGAAGTCCTTCCTCCGGAGGCCCCTTCTTCCTGAAAATTTTTGGGAAGAAGGGGCCTCCGGAGGAAGGACTTCCTTCCAGAAGCCCCCCCGGGGCTGCGTTTCTACACGGCGTTTTGCAGTCCAGAAGAACGGTCTTCTAGACTCCAAATCATCTGATGTTATGCTAATGAGGCACAGAATTTGCATCCACGCCTCATTAGCATCTTTCACTCTGTGTATTAGCATGCCACTTCCGAAGGAAATGGCCTGTGTAGAAAGAGCCTAAGTAAGAACATTTCAGTTCAAAATTAAAGACATCAAAAGCCTACTGAATGGGCAGACTATTACTTTTACTTCTAGTTCTTAACCTAGAGATAAACTAATTGATTCATATTACTTCTAGGCCAAATTCCCTTCAACCCTCTCACTAGATCATAAAATATATTAAAATTAAACTTTAGGTAAATTTAGGATTACTTTAAAAAATTCTGAGCTCTGTGAAGAAGTAGGTAGAACAAACAAAAGAAATAAACACAGACCCAAACACTAAATGTTTTCAAAACTTAGATCAGTTCAGATAAATACTGTTTGCACCACTACAGGAAAGGTTCTGTCCCCAAATATTCTGCTGTTATTTTACCAGTTTGCTAGGTCTAGCTATCTTGGTGAACCAAGTTACTGCTTTCTGGGTAAACAGAATGCAATTTACTAAAGGAAAGCCTCAACTGAATTTTTAAAAATGTTTCCTGCTGCAATAGTAATAATGATTAGATTACAGAATATTCTGTAAAGGAAATGAAAAATGCTTCTTGGGACACTCAAAAATTAAATTGGAGAAAGGATTAGTAACTCAGATGGTATTTCCTTGGACAGACAAGATGACTTAACAGTTATTATCTCTAATGTTGCACAAATCTATCAATTCCCTGAATCTGACACATGTAACTCCTCCTGCAATGTCTTTGGCCTGGAGACTCCCCAATTCATGTGAAATTGTAGACAACAGGAAGATTAGGCAACATAATTACACAGATTAATTGGACTTGCCAAAAGAGTGCATTTGGAAAAATATCAAAAAGGTAAAGGGATCCAGGGTTTGTGTGTGCGTTTAAAAAAAAAAGGGGGAAATTGTAAGGGACAAAAACCACAAAGCAGTAATGTTGAGACAAAACCTAGAAGTGAAAAAATGTAAAAGACTAGCGTTAAATTACTTACACAAAAGTATCATGCCATAAAACAGGGATGTAAACAGTTCCTTTCTATTAACCTCAATCCAGCAAAGTACTGTATCATATAAACAGATCTTTAGGAGAAGTACTATATTTGTATACATTTTTTCAGTGCTTAAAACACCTGGAACATGTTTTGGACATATGAGTATTAACAGACATACATAAAAATAGTAGTCAATTAACCACAGTTAACTCTTGAAATTAATTGAAATCAGTAGATTAGAAAATACAGAAAACATCAAAAATATTTAAATAAGTGGTATTGTATTATTAATCATTCGGTTAATCAATTATGTTAATCATGTTAACAGACCTAGTTGATAACATTATTACAAGCATGGCTGATAGCATCACCTATTCCAGTTACCTAACATTTCCCATTGTAAGAACCTAGGATTTCAGCTACTTACAAAACTTTGACCATTTGAGCTAATTTTTCCCCATGATAGAGGTCTGCCTCAGGCTGAATATTTCCGGAAAATGTCAGCCTTACCAGAGATGCCATTTCTGAGGACAAGACAAGTGAAAATGTATACCACCCATGCAAACAAACCTGAAAACACTCCCTTTTAAAAGCTCTAACACCTGCATCCATTGGAGCAAGACGACCTTGCATCAGGGATGTGTCTTTTGCTATCCAAGTGAAAATCCAACTCTGTTTCACACCTACAAGGTTAAGACCCAGGGCCTTTATCTTTCGGAAGATCACTCAGAGGCCCGCACACGCCATAAGGTGGTCCCTCCCCCATCAGCATTCCATCTTGGCCCCAACTGAGGGGAAGATGGTAGAAAAGTGGGGAGGGCTCCCTCTGAGGCCTCCTCAGTAAAGGACAGAAAGAGAGAGAGAGAGAGAATGAGAGAGAGAGAATGAGAGAGAGAGAGAGCGCACCAAACCAGTCACTGCTCCCAGAGCTTCCTCTGGCAGCTCCAGCCACTGGACTCTCTCAGGAGGCACAGAAGCAGCCCTAGCAGCAGTTCCCCAAGACGCCTCTTACGCGACACCTCTTTTAAGAGGGGGAGATGCTGGGTCCATGACTCTCTGAGCTTTTCCCCAGAAACAGGTGCTTTCCCCAAGTAACCATCACCCAGCCCTCCGTGGTGTCACTGGACAGCTGGCCAGTGAGGTTAGGTCTAGGGGCAAGGGCAATGGGGTCTAGACTGCAAAAGAAGGTGATGATGGCCAGCAGACAGAGGATGGTCTTCACTGAGATAAGCCCCAGATATCACAACAACCTGATGGCTTCTGTCAGCAGCAGAATATCTCCGTTTGGCTGGGAGCAATGATGGGACCATCCCCAGCACCCTAGTGAGACTGTCAGTGGGTGCTGATGAGGAGTGGGGGAAACTAGGTAGGACATGCCCCAAAAGCGCAGGAGAGGGAGCATGGAGCCTTTCCCTGATGAGAAGTGGGCCCAGTAGAGGGCATCTTACCTGGGAAACCAGGAAGGCTGTTCCAAGCCCTCCAAAAGCATCACCACCATCAACAGAATGGGGACTTACTAGCAGAAGAGAAGCCATGACCCCCGCCCAGCGTGGGGAAGAGGTGGCAATGGCAGCAGTAACATCCAGGTGGATGTGGGCCCCATGGCAGATGGCACTGGAATGGCAAGTGGGGCCACAGCCACCTGGATTTATGCCCCAGGTGCTGTGGAGCCAATGCCCCTAGAAATGGCAGCTGCCCCCATGGAACAAGCCTACTGGGTGGGCTCTTGCTCTTTCTTCTGGCCATGGCCCTTTACTGCAGCTCCCAGGAAGCAGCCACTGGGTCCCTGCAGCCCCCAGGCACATGGACAGCAGAGAAGGTCCACGCACTGCCCTAACAATCGCAGGCACCACCTCCACACCTCCCACTGACCACAGTCTCTACTCAATGGGAGCTCCTCCAGAGGCAGGATTCAGGACAGGGGAAATGTAGGGACCCTCCAAGTACTCAGGAGCAATGGGTATCTGGTGGCCACATCCAGGAGCCAGATGAAGCTCTGGGCAGGTAGAGAGCCTGCCTTAGCCCCAGGTCCCCACTGTGCTGGCCAAACATGAGACACCTGGCAACCTGAGGCGCAAGAGGTGGAGGGGCACAGGGAGTGAATAGGAGAGCAAATGAAATGGGGGTGGTGCACAGAGTCCACAAGTGCATGGAGCATGCAGGGTTTGGCAGGGGAAGAGACAAAAGAGTAAGCAGAAGGGGTCTGGATAGGGGACAAAACAACAAAAGATATGACTTGGGCGGACTAAGGAAAGCCACCAAGTAAACAAAACTGTGAGGCCAGGTGCACCAGTGATGCAGGCAAAACAGAAAGCAAAGAGGGTCCTACTGGGTGGGACTGGGGAGGCAGGCAAACAGCAGAAAAGTAGGAAAAGCCCAGGCTGGGCAGAGGAGGTATACAGCAAACAGCAAAGGGATCAGGGAACAAACACGTACCCATGTGAAATGACAGGGAGGGCAACCTGCAGGGAAGAGGGGGATCGCAAGAGACAGGAGGAGCAGCAGACTACAGGGGAAACTGAGATCATGCAAAAGAGGGCACCAAGCCATGAGTGTTGAGCATTCAGAGCTGCAACTGAAATCTGTGGAACTGGGCTTTAAACATACACAGTGTGATCAATATTATGAGAAAAATCAGGTCCCAGATGCCTCAAACAGGGAACTCCAAATTTTTTGCTTAACATCTCTGCATCTCAGTTTCCCATCTATGAAATGAGGCACTTGTGCGCGCGCACACTCTCTCTCTCTCTCTCTCTCTCTCTCTCTCTCTCTCTCTCACACACACACACACACACACACACAGAGTCTACCTCTCACAAGGTTATTGTGAAAATAATTTCATCTGTGAAACACTCAGACTCTAATGACTGCCAGAAAGAAATCCATGAGGAAATTAATAATTTAGTCATCAGAGCAGGAGCTGTACAGGGTGCAGAAAATCAGCAGTGGGGCCACACACACTGAACAAAATACTTAATAGCTACTCATTAATTGAGCATCGTCCATTTTGCCTATTGCATGAGGCAGCAATCCTGTGGAACACAATATGTGAACATTTAATTAAAAACCATCATAGTACACATGTATGGGAAAGGGGGGGATTCATATGACACAGATAACCTTAATTCCAACATTTCCTAATTTCTCAGTGCTTGAATTTGCAAACCTAACTATGATCTTTTAAATTTAGTTTTTGTGTGCATTATCACTATAGATTAAATACGAGGTGACAGACAGAGAAGGATATAACTAAAAGTAGCAGTGTATGAAATTTAAAACACTTTTTTTTTCTCCAGATATTTGACCTAAACGTGACTGATAATTAGTTACATTATTTTGTGGAACAGTCCCGTTGGGAAAGCGGAAATAGTCCTACAACATATCTCATACTAGATTTGAAAAACACACAAAAAAGTGCATTTAAGGGGGAAAACTCCCCTGGTTTAATTGTACCGGTTTGTAACTTTCCCAAATTTTTGCAATTTTTAATTGTTTCCATATTTAGTTTTTATATTAGGTACATATCAATAAGACCGGGGTATTTTTCTGCTAATGTTTCTTACAATACCAATAAGTGCACAATTTTAAAACTATATAGATGCTTAGCATTAGCTGGATTATTTCCTCCAATCTGATGGTGCCAGTTTTGCAGACTTACTGAAGTTAGATGAAGCTGAATGTACTACAGCTTTCAAAAGTCTGAGGCTCAACAGAGTAAATTAATTGCCTTCTTTACCACTTAAACTATTTTAAATTAACTTTCCTTTTTATTAAAAAAATTATGCAATTGGAGTGTAATTACACTGCCAATATAATTCTTAGAGTGACTGACAAGGCAAGAGAATGACATTGTTCTATACTGTACAGAAGTTTTTTCAAACAAGTCCAATCGGTTTAATTAAAGTTCAAGCAATTTTTAAAGTGCATGAAATTACAGAGGCTACGAAACAGCGAAGTAGCTTATTTTCTATTTCTCTGTCCATTAAATTGTTTTATACAGCAAGTATAGCTAAACTATTTTGCACTCATTTACACATTCAAATGAAGGGCTATTAGTGTCAGTTAACGTTCAAGTTCTTAGAGCCTGAAATTAGTAATTCGGCAATTTCTCAGTTTTTATTCCATATTTTCTGTGACATAAGATAAATAAACCTACTCAATTTCTCACATCTGCATCTGCACTTTTCCCTATCATGAGACATGTGCCATTAATCCAACGGTGTCATTTCCTGTGCTCATTTTTAAATGTAAGATACAAGATTTTCTAAAATATTATTTTCTTCCCTAATCTTTTTATCATGCTCTTCACTGTGGTATCCAAGTGCATTAGTTTCCCTAAGCTAGTGCTCTGTTTGTGCAAAGAAGCCATACCCAGTATTTGAGCTGAACATGACAGGAGAGGAGTACATCATACAGGTCCTTTATGCCTGAGAGCAGGGGTGAGCAAACTTTTTACGTCGGGCCCCACTTTTCATCCCTGCACTTAGCAAGGACCCCCAACCTGTCTAATGTCATCCAAACCCATAGAAATTTTGGTTATGGTCGTATGAGAAAAAAGCCTTTTCAGCATGTGTAAGAAACTAAGTAATGGAGCGTGTAAAAAAATGAACTGGTATATAAATGTGCACACACATACAGAAAAACAGTAACATACTTCAACATTTTTAATGAGGTAGATAAGCCAAACACCCAGCAGCCAATTATGTTGCACCCCGCTTTATGAAATGTCACACCCCCCCAGCCCCGCACCCTCCGATTTTGCACACTCCTGCCCTATAGTACAAGTCTTCTAACCATTAACTTAGCTTGCATATCTTCATGTTGTCATTAATGGGTGATGACTTTCATCCACAGAAGTACTCTCCTTCCCTTGCACTTAAACAATGTGTTGTAATTGGGAGGGCTGAAGAGAAGGTAACCAAACTTCTACATTCTGTAAACCAGACTGTAGCTTTGGGAAGTCTATGATACAATCATTTCCTACAAGGCTTTTAAATTAGTCTCCTCCTAATCCTCAAACATTGGACTTCACATGTGTGCACCTTTCCACTAAGTGAGGCGCCCACATTAGAAGTTCTTCTTTCAGTAGCCTTTCTGGCCTTTACCTGAGGCCAACCTGGGTTCCTCTTTTCATGCTATTGAGTAGGAAATAATCCCATGGTCCCTGTGTTTATGGGCAAGGTTCCATTTTCAGTGATCAGTAGAGTGGCATAAAAGGAGCTTTAAAATAGCTACTATTCTTCCCTGTGGGACACTACAACTTTCTTTCACAACCCCAAATAAGAGGCAATGTCCCCAATAGATTTTAAGTGACAGGAAAGCACTGGAACCAGAAAGTCAGAATGTGAAAGCAAATGAGTATGCAAACATGAATGAATAAATTATCTGCCAGGTCCTAACGAACACTCAAACTGACAGCACTTTGTGGACCAGCGTAGAGGTTCACTGAATATTTTGTATGAGTAGAACAGACTGAGCATCAGCATAGCAAAGGCTGTTTACTAGAATCCACTCCAGATATTATATGTACATTTAACTTCCAGCATGACATCTATGAACTGAACTTACACTACCCAGCAGAAAACTAATTCTTAACACATATGAATATAATTGACTGTCACAAACTAGCAGGAGTGTACTAGTTGCATGGGGTGGTGGAGAAGGATGAATGAGAAGGGGACACAGCCAATATTTTACTTAAAACATATAAATTAGCCTTTATACACTTCACTATGTTTTTCCGAAACAGTACTTCAAAATGATTGCACTAAGTACATTTAGTAATTGCTAAAAACTCTGAAACAAAACATGGTACCTA
Organism: Carettochelys insculpta; assembly: GCF_033958435.1. Classification (NCBI taxonomy): domain Eukaryota; kingdom Metazoa; phylum Chordata; order Testudines; family Carettochelyidae; genus Carettochelys; species Carettochelys insculpta. The sequence goes on from NC_134139.1 coordinate 99,190,828, forward strand.
GAACTGAACTGGTCTAGTTCTTACTGGAATTTTTTAAATCATTACTACCTTGGAAAAGCGAGCATTTATCCATTTTGTAAAGGTCTTCTTCTGTACGTCATTGTGCTCATCTGGAGGGGAAAAAAAAAGTGGGGGGGAGACAATGAGTGAGTATTTATTCTTTAAAATTTTCCAAACAAGATTAATATTTCAATCCTGGGGGTGTTTGAGATAGCATTTCAAGCAAAACAGTCCCAGCCTCTTTGTGTAGAACTTGCTGGCTACTTAGCAGACAGGATTACTCAAATTCAGACTAACACTACCGCATCAAGGAAATAGGGCAATACCATGACTCAGACAGCACTTGTACAATCTATTCTCATCGAGTTGCAACCAGTGTCACTCAATATATTTCTGGAAGTGGTGAGGTGCACCTGGGGCTGCTACCTTGCAATTTAACTCACATCCCTCCTGGCTGCTAAAAACCAACAAATGAGTCAGTGCTTGGAGCCTGTCAGGAACTTGTTACCTGAGGGTATCTTACCAAGGAGGCACTCGTGAGGAGGCTCTTGCTCTATTAATAAACTCCTGATGCTACTAATCTTTTTGATCCACTAGTAACAGAGAGGGAACCATGCTAGTCTATATACTATCAAAACAAAAAAGCAGTCCAGTAGCACTTTAAAGACTAACAAAATATTTCATGTAGTTGATTGAAGGAGTTTTGCCTTCTCCCTCCTACATGTTTCCCAGGCCTGGCTGGGCTCTTGGCATCTAGACGGAACACCTGCTTTCGTGTAGGCAAGCCGCCGGAGCTGTGTTGTTTTGATTAGGTGTTTTTGAGAGTCCATGTTCAAGGACTGGGAGGATTGATGTGGCTTTTTTAGAGATAGAAGTGCTGAGCCAGTTATTGTAGCTAATTGCAGCTGACTGCTTTTCTCATAATAATGTGCTCTCACTTGGTTATAAAAGCTGTGAGAATAATAAACTCAGGGCCTTCAGACTATAGAACTGTTGGCCCCCTGCTGTCTATGTTCGTCTTTGTCTTTCATCCCTCGCGGTATCGCACCTCTGGGACCTGTCACTAAAAAGAAATACAACATCTGGCGCCCGAACAGGGACACGGAGGTGAGAAGCGTCCATGCGGCGAGGAAGGTGTATCAATACCGGAGGGACCGAAGAGAATTTCTAGACTGGGTAAGTCAGACCTTCGGGATTCGGGCAGGGTTAAGATGGGGAATTCCCCATCTTCTTACTCCTCTTATATTGAATTGCTTCAGACGTTACTGAAAAGCTCAGGAGTAAAAGTAAAACAAAGTACATTTCAGAAACTATTTGATCTTATTTGTAAGCATTGTTATTGGTTTACCCCAAGTGGGAAAAATGCTCTAGATTTAAAACAGTGGAGATTGATTATGAGAGCCCTGCGTCGAGCGCACCAAAAGGGGGAAATTATCCCACTCCCCGTTTGGTCTCTTTGTAATCTTGTAGTCCGTGCCTTAGAGCCGTTACAGTCTGGCTCTGAAGAGGGTTGCTCCCTCCCCCCGGACTCTTTAGCAGAAAGAGGAGCCAGACGCAGGGTTCCCAAGGGAGATGAGGCCTTATCGGAGGAATCAGGAGATTCCAGTGAGGAGGGCCAAGAGGGTCAGCCTATTACAGGAGATGAAAAGACAGGGAACTCTGAACAACAGAAAAATTATACTGCCCGTGAAACATCATCGGGCTTTTTCCCTGCTAATGTTTGTGTGGCTCAGCCAGAGCCCGATTTCCCTCCCTCCACGCCTTCCCCGCTCCCACCACCTACTAAGGAGGAAGGCCCCTCTGCACCCCCCTTTTCTTGTTATGGAAAGGATGAGCTTTTTGCAGAACCCCCGCGACAGACCGTTACAGAGCCTGTGACTAATTTGATGAGGACGGTTCTGGCGGTCGGAGCCCATGAAGGCTTTGATTTATCCCCTCTAACCCTTTCGGCTTTTCCAGTTACAATACAACAGGTCCCTCCTAATCAGCAATTCCCCCAGGGAGCAATTAATTATCACCATGAGCCATTAACCTTTAAATTGCTCAAAGATTTAAAACAAGCGTGTGTCCAGTATGGTGTTAACTCTCCCTACACCTTTGGCTTGGTGCAGGGATTAAGCCAGGCCGAGAGATTGATCCCGTGGGATTGGGAAGTACTGGGACGCACCGTGCTGAATGGGGCGGAATTTTTACAATTTAAGACCTGGTGGCATGATGAGGCTGCTCTCACGGCCAGGCGAAATGCTAGTCAGAATCCCCCTGTAGCTATTACTTTGGAACAGCTCACTGGTACCGGTGCCTGGTTTGGCATCCAGGCACAGTTACAGTATAATGATGTTGCAATTGTCCAGGTCCGCCTTTGTTGTCTTAAGGCCTGGGAAAAAATTGCTAAGCCAGGGGAGAGTACCCCCTCTTTTGTAAAGGTAAAACAGAGTGCACAAGAGCCTTATGTGGATTTCATAGCCCGTTTGAAAGGGGTTTTAGATAAAACAGTATCCCAGCCCGAGCTTAAAGAGCTCTTGTTACAGATGCTTTCTTTTGATAATGCAAACGGAGAATGTCAGCGGACTTTAAGACCGCTGAAATGTCGGGGGGCCTCCCTGGATGAGTATATTAAGGCTTGTAATGATATAGGGTCAGATGCCTATAAAATGGGTCTTTTAGCTGCTGCGTTAAAAGGGGATGGCCCCTATCAGTCTAATCAGAACATGAAGTGTTTTGAATGTGGAAAACCTGGGCACCTGAAAAGGAACTGCCGACAGGGGCAGGACCGATTAAGAAGAAATCAGAGAGTTACTGGGAACGATCCTGCTAACAATCCCCCGGGGATCTGTCCCAGATGTCAAAAGGGACGGCATTGGGCTACTCAGTGCCACTCTAGATATCACAGAAATGGCACCCCTCTTTTTCAGTCGGGAAACTTTCAAGCGGGCCCGACCCGGGGCCCGCAAGTAAACAATATGGGCAGCAGCCGCAGCTTTTTTCCGGTCAGCAGCGGCCCGATGCAAACCGGCTTTCAGTTTCCGACCTCAGGCATGCCACCCACGGCAGCGCAGCTTTAGACATAGCCATTCCAGACAATATCCTGCTGCAGCCGGCTAGGGGTGTGCAAAAGATAAAAACTAATGTTTTTGGACCGGTCCCGGCTGGGTCGGTCGGCCTTCTTTTGGGAAGGAGTAGCTTAACATCTAAAGGAGTAATAGTACATACTGGTGTTATTGATAGTGATTATGAGGGAGAGATTCTAGTTATGATGAGTGCAGATGTTCCATATCAGCTGGAGGCTGGAGATAAAATTGCCCAGTTACTATTGCTGCCCTACCTTTCAGGGTCGAAGCACCCCATAAAAAGACAGGGGGGCTTCGGAAGCACAGGGAGGAGTGTGTATTGGCAAACCTACATTGGGGACCGTCGGCCTGAAATTACCATTAGTTTAGGCGGTAAAGAATTCAGAGGTTTAGTGGATACAGGGGCTGATGTCTCCATCATATCAAAAGAGTTCTGGCCCTCGGCGTGGCCCTTGCAGAAAGTCCCAACTGTCTTTACCGGGGTTGGGGTCATGACAGATGTCTGCCAGAGCACCAATATTTTGCAGTGCCTAGGGCCCGATGGGCAGGCAGCAACCTTGCAGCCCTTTGTGGCTGAGATAGCTATTAACCTCTGGGGGAGAGATTTGTTAAATCAGTGGGGAGCCTATGTTACCATTCCCTCTACTCCTGTAAAAACTCAGCCACTGGCAGATGCCATGGTATGCAATTCTGCAAACACCTTAAAGCAATTTGATCATGATGGGTTGGGGTTCCCAAATTTAGAGTAACGGCCGCTGCTCGAGCTAGCTTCGCCCTGCCACTGAAGTGGCTGACTGACAGCCCAATCTGGGTGGAGCAGTGGCCTCTGTCCCAAGAGAAGCTAGAGGCTTTACAAATCTTAGTCGAGGAACAACTGAAAATGGGGCATATTGAAGAATCAACCAGTCCCTGGAATTCTCCTGTCTTCCTTATTAAAAAGAAGTCAGGGAAGTGGAGAATGCTTACTGACTTGCGTAGAGTTAATACTGTTATTGCCCCCATGGGATCTTTACAGCCCGGGATGCCTTCACCGGCAATGATACCTGCCAATTGGCACATTATTGTTATTGATTTGAAAGACTGCTTTTTTACCATTCAGCTACAACCACAGGACAGGGAAAAATTTGCATTTACCATTCCTGTCATCAATCATCATAAGCCTACTCCCCGATATCAATGGAAGGTTTTGCCCCAGGGCATGCTTAACAGCCCTACCCTTTGTCAATATTATGTTAATCAGCCATTACAGCTACTCAGACAACAGTTTCCCCGAGCACTGATCATTCATTACATGGATGACATTCTGCTCTCCTCTCCATGTAAAATGGAGCTGGACAGGGTATTTGAACAAGCAAGGCAGGATTTGGATAATTTTGGATTACAAATAGCTGAGGAAAAGGTACAAAGGGATTTTCCATTTGCTTATCTTGGTACCATAATACAGAGAAATATTGTGACTCCACAGAAGGTGCAAATTCGTAGGGATTCTTTAAACTCTCTGAATGATTTTCAGAAATTACTGGGAGATATTAATTGGCTTCGCCCTTCTCTCGGGATTCCCACTTATGCCCTGGAAAATCTGTTTATCACACTCCAGGGAGATCCTGATCTTAACAGTCCACGTAAGTTATCTATTGAAGCAGAGGCTGAACTTAAATGGGTGGAACAACAAATCCACTCAGCGCAGTTACAACGCGTGCAGCCAACGCAGCCGGTTACACTGTTAGTTTTTCCCACTCCTCACAGTCCGTCAGGAGTTTTGGCCCAGCAACATGCTATATTAGAATGGATCTTTTTGCCAAACAAAGTGGCAAAAACCTTATCCACCTATTTGGATAAGATTGCTGATGTAATTTATCGAGGCCGCTCCCGTTGTAAACAGCTCACAGGATGGGACCCCCATTCAATTACAGTCCCTCTCACCTCAAATCAGGTTAACCAAAGCTTTGAGAACAATATGCAATGGCAAATTAGCCTATCTAATTATGTGGGAGAAATTGGTAATCATTATCCTCACGCCAAGCTGTTTGCCTTTCTTAAAAGGACCCCGTTTATTTTATCTACCATAGTCAGGCACCAACCCCTTGTTAATGCTGCAACATTTTTTACTGATGCTAGTGGGCCTGGCAAGGCCGGTTATACCGGCCCAATTACCAAGGTGTGGCAGACCCCTTATAATTCCGTACAAAAGGCTGAACTTGCTGCTGTTATGCAGCTGCTTATTGATTATTTACACCCTGTTAATATAGTCACTGATTCCCAATATGTTGAATTTACTGTCCAACAGATAGAAACAGCTACTATTTTACCTTGTTCTGAATTGCATGAAATGTTTTTGCAATTGCAATCTTTTGTTAGATCTCGTATACACCCTATTTTTATTACACATGTTCGTGCTCATTCTGGCCTACCGGGACCAATAGCTGCAGGAAACCAGAGTATTGATCGGCTGTTGGTAGGCACCACCCAGCAAGCAAAGGATTACCATTCCTTAACTCACATTAACACATCTGGCTTGACTCGCAAGTTTCAAATTACCAAAAGTCAAGCACAGCAAATAGTGGCCCAGTGCCCCACATGTGGGCCCATTACTGCCCCTACCTTTCCCCCGGGAGTAAATCCCCGAGGACTCAATGCAAATGACTTGTGGCAGATGGATGTTACACACATCCCCTCTTTTGGGAAATTAAGCTTTGTACATGCATCCATTGACACGTATTCTGGATTTTTATGGGCCACCCCGCTAACAGGGGAGACCACAAATCATGTAATTCAGCATTTATTAGAGACGTTCAATATTTTGGGCATCCCCAAACACATTAAAACAGATAATGGACCGGCTTACACCTCACAACGGTTTGCTGCATTTTTAACACAATGGGCCATTCAGCATACCACAGGTATTCCTTATAACCCTCAGGGTCAAGCAATTATTGAAAGGGCCCATAGAACACTTAAAAACATGCTAGAAAAACAAAAAGGGGGAGTATGGACATCACATTTAGGAAAAATAACACCCAGACAGCAATTACATATGGCTCTCTTTACTCTTAATTTCTTAAACAGTTCCACAATAAATGATGTGTCCGCTGCAGAAAAACATTGGTCTATTAGCAAAAGAAGAAACCTGAATCAACCCATATATTGGAAAAATGATGAAGGACAGTGGGTTCCAGGAACGGTTAAGATTTGGGGCAGAGGGTTTGCTTGTATCTTTACAGATCTTGGAGAAACGCGCTGGGTTCCGGCTCGATACATCAAGCCAAGATATGACAACCCCCCGGCGAATGAGGATGGTGCCCCCGGTTGATATCGTCTCCCCCTCACTGTTTTTGGCCGTGCTGGTAGTATTGACCACAACCATAAGTGCATCAACACAAAATTTCACATATTGGGCATATGTGCCTAACCCTCCCCTTAACCGTGCTATTCATTGGTTGGATCCTCCTATGCCTATTTATGTCAATGATTCCCGATGGATGCCAGGGCCTTATGATAACCGAGGTCTGTTAGCCCCTTCGGAGGAAGGTATGCAAATTCCTACTTATATAGTAGGAGTTGAAGGGCATCCAATTTGCATTGGAAATGAGGGACATTGTTTAAAAACCCACGCCCAAGCCTGGTTGGCTATGATCCGAAACACAAGTGATAATTACCATTTATATCTTCTTGTAGCTCATACATTTAATAGCTTGGAGCTGACTAATCAAGCACCTCCTGATCTGCCTCCCTGCGTCCAATGGATAACAGCGTATGTATCAGATTGGGTTCATTGGGAGCCCTGTCGTGGGAATACAGGCCGAGTTCTAGTTAATACTTCCTATGGAAGAGTCATTGATTGGAGCCCTGTTGGCTCGGCTCGGCGAAAGAACACCGTGGTGGATCTCAAATGGCGTAAAGCAAATAATAGCGTGTATACAAGTGCCCCAGGAAGTATTGTTTGGCATGGAGGTGGTATGTCTCCTCCAGCCCCTCACTTACCTTTTGGCCCCATCCATGACTCATTATGGAAATTAGCCACAGCCCTACAACCTATGCGAGCATGGAGAGGGATGTATACCCAAGGAAAAAACAATACCTTTTCAAACGTCACATTTCATCTCAATTCTACCCATTATATCCAGGCTTGCGTTCGCATGCCATATTTGATAATGATTGGCCCTGCCATATGGAATGAGAGCGATTTTTCTGTTAGTTGTCATAACTGTTCTTTTTATACATGTATTAACCGTTCTGTTCCCTTTAATCATTTAAAAGATAGGATGTATTTGTTAAAAGCACGGACCGGAATATGGATCCCCGTTCGAATGCCTCGGTCTTGGCAGCGATCTCCTGAGATGTATTTTATCGACCAAGCCCTGAGCAGAATTCTTAAAAGAGCCAAACGATTTGTTGGTCTGCTGATTGCCGTGATTATGGGACTTATTGCCGTCACCGCCACAGCAGCAGTAGCTGGAGCAGCCCTACATCAAACGATTCAAACCACCGAGTTCGTACAAGAATGGCATGCTAATGCAGATAGACTTTGGACTTCTCAACGCCAAGTTGATAGCCAGCTAGCCTCTCAGATGGCTGACCTCCAACAGGCTGTCATAATGCTTGGCGATCAAATAGTTAGCATGCAGAAACAACTAAGAATGCAATGTGATTGGAATGTATCTTCTTATTGTGTTACCCCTTTACCTTATAATGATACCCACTTTCCGTGGGCAAATGTGAAAAAACACCTGTTGGGTCAAGGAAATTTGTCAATTGAAATACAACATCTGCAGAACCTAATCTTTACCACTTTCGATAAAAAATTAGAACTACTCTCTGGATCGAAATTGTTGGATGGCCTAGTGGATGGCCTGAGTTCTCTGAATCCACTCAAATATATTAAGCTGTTAGGGGGCTCAGCGCTAGTATTGTTAGGCCTGATTTTGATTCTTTTGCTCTTGCTTTGTGTTATTTGGAGGAGAAACAGAAACCTATCCTCCAATTGTAGGCAGCAAGCTGCTGTTTTTTCTCTGATGTTGCATAGAGTAGCTAGAAAAACAAAAAGGGGGAGATGAAGGAGTTTTGCCTTCTCCCTCCTACATGTTTCCCAGGCCTGGCTGGGCTCTTGGCATCTAGACGGAACACCTGCTTTCGTGTAGGCAAGCCGCCGGAGCTGTGTTGTTTTGATTAGGTGTTTTTGAGAGTCCATGTTCAAGGACTGGGAGGATTGATGTGGCTTTTTTAGAGATAGAAGTGCTGAGCCAGTTATTGTAGCTAATTGCAGCTGACTGCTTTTCTCATAATAATGTGCTCTCACTTGGTTATAAAAGCTGTGAGAATAATAAACTCAGGGCCTTCAGACTATAGAACTGTTGGCCCCCTGCTGTCTATGTTCGTCTTTGTCTTTCATCCCTCGCGGTATCGCACCTCTGGGACCTGTCACTAAAAAGAAATACAACAGTTGATGACTCTCCATTCCAAACGGCTGAGGTGCTACTGGACTGCTTTTTTATCTTGATAGTATATAGTTAGCACAGCTCCCTCTCTGTCACTATTAGACAAAAGCAGATGAGAATACTCTGCAGTAGTTTCCTCCTTTTAATATGCAAAGACCCAGGTTATCATTATGAACTACTGTAAATCTCCCGCAAGACCTTCCTCATAGCCGAGGGCTACATGGTTCTACCTTGTCCACTTGTTCAACATGCAAACGCCATGAAATTCAATACTTTGCCATTTACACTGTAGGGAGCTCTTCTTTAAAAATTTTATTAGCACAGGAACCTAATCAAAGATGAGGACCAACCACCTCAAACTTAAAGAAGGTTGCTGGGTAGGAAAAAATGAACCAGAAGAGTTATGTCATCCTTCATTATTTATTAAATAAGCCTGCCATTTTAGGGATCTTACGAGTTTTAAGACGACTACAGGATGACAAGGCTGCAACTGGGTTCAAGCTATTTGAAGTGTATTTTTTTTAAACCATCTGCCTTATTAGCAACCATAATATTTCAGATTTGTGTTTCAGATTCAGATTGTTTACACTTCGGCTACATCAACACTACAGCAATCTGGTGACAGAAGTTACCAACAAAACTTCTGTTGACAGATTGCAGCCACACACAAAAGTGGATCACTGTTAATCCTGTCTGTAAATAGAGCACAGCCAGACTTGCCCAGCTGCTCTCTCCATAGAGCAGCCAACCAGAAGCAAGGCAGACAGGCTTCCCAGTGACCTGGAAGTCACCATAGGGTGACCTTGGAGTGTCCACACAGCTTTTTTGTCAACAGATTCTGTTGAGAGAGGCAGAAGGCTTTCAACAAAAAGTGCCAAGTGAGAACAGAACACATTTTTAGTGTGTTGTGGCATCTCACAGACTAACAGATATTTTGGAGCATAAACTTTCATGGGCAAAAACCCGCTGCATTACATGCATGAGAATCTCATGCATCTGATGAAGCAGGTCTTTGCCCACAAAAGCTTACGCTCCAAAATATCTGTTAGTCTATATGGTGCCACAAGACTTCTTGTTGTTCTCGAAGCTACAGACTAACACGGCTACCTCTCTGATATTTTTAGTGTGGACACTCCATGGGTTTTGTCAACAAAACTCTCTAGTGTAGACATATCTTAAGTGTCTGTGTCACCACAAGTTCACGTTCACATCACACTATTCTGAAGTATGCATTTAGCCTATTCAGAAGGTTAAATTAATCCAAAGCATAGCAGCCTTTTAAATACAAGTGTATTACAGGACACAGAAACCTGGTGATGCAAAAGCTGCCCTGGCTGCCTATCAACATTTGAGGCGCATTGAAAGTGTTGGCTTTGATCTTTTAAAGCCTTCAATGTTTGGGGAGCCAAATCTTTAAAACTCCAGGCCTCTGCTTATGCCACACTTCTGGGTAATACAGCCACTTGAACTGGTACTCTCTGGAAATTAGAGAAGATGGAGCTGCTGGCTCAGCATTTTTCACCAGAGTCCCTTGATCCTTGGGATCCTGCAGGGCCCAGACAGGCAAAACTGTATCTGTTTTTTCAGACATATGCTGAGAGGAGAGAGGATTGGATGAAGTTATTTATTAGCATGGCATAATTAAGTCTGAGGTCTGGAACCAATAGTAACTGCAAATGGATTTAGGCATTTCATAACATCTAGAGGATTAATAGGAATGTAAAGCCTTGCCAAGGTGCCCAGCTATTAGAATGAACATTTCTATCATCTGTGTCTAAAAACATAAAAACAAAAGAGATGAAGACTGGAATGAGCATCATTTGTTAACCTTCAACCCCCTGCAAAGACCCACCCCCCTTGATATGTACATAGAATACATCTTTTCATGGACTTGATCTGCCTTTTTGCATTCCTAAACCTTTGAGAGAACTAATACCAGTAATTGATACCAATATTTGTAGTTATGTTAATTTAATTTGGTTACCATTAAAAACTAGTACTGCAGACTTATTAATACTGTTTCCAAAAATAAGTGTCTCAATTATCATGTAAACCAACAATGATTAAGAAAACACAAAAGAAATTACATTTGCAGTGATCTGTGATTGGACATTCACCACCATAACCCAATGAACATATGCACACACTCCAACAAGAGATCACAATTAACGCTACCCAAGAAAAGCTTTGCTCTATAGATTTCCTTTTTTCTTCCAGTTCTCAAGGGCTGAAGTACTACCTAGGCATTTATACCACATTGATTGCTGAAGTATCTGGGGCAGGGGCTGTGAGGGCAAAACAACCATCTGTCAACACAAGCTACTGGACCAGCAGACTATTCCATTTCACTTTAAGTGGGAAACCTTTGTTTTCAGGCTCCGACAAAGAGCTAGAAGTGCACATTCTCACTCCAGTCCTGACTTAGGTATTTTCTACCTTTTTCTACCTCATTTACCCATGAAGAAACATATGCGAACCCATTAATTTAACAAATAAGCATTCTTGCAACACAAAATGTCAAGATACATTTTTCCAAAGCATTTTGCTCATTTCAGAACCTGTGAATATTTTCCCATCCAGGCTACACCTTTATATTTGATTTATAAAGCTCGGAAATTAGCGTTTTTATAATTGAGTCATTATAGTTAATGTGAGGTTGTGTTCACCTCTCAGTTAGAAATCCCTGGGAAGAAAGTGTCATATGTGAAAGGAGGAAGTACTACTAATTATCGCAACATATCCAATGCCCAATTCACATTCTGTGGATTTCTACATATCTGTAAAAGAAACTACTAGAGATGGACATGACAACAGAGGAAAAACTGCTCATGTTTAATCAAAAGTTCTATTGTTCAATGAAACATATGCCCATTACATACACACCTTCACATGTATGACATGAAGATTTTTCAGCCACAGAGCAATAAAAATTTCTCTCAAAAAGACACTGAAATAAGCAAATATTATGAACCAAAATCATGTTCTCAGTTACACGTGCACAACCCTGAAGGCATTGCAGTCACATGATATGGCAGTACAGGCTCTGGCACATAAGTCAATCCATTACTACATGAACCACTCCCTCAGTTTCTTCTTAGTCGTATCCTGAGTCATTCAAACTGTCGGTCCTTTCAAAAATTAGTGGCTGAGCCCTACTCCTGAGGGATTACATTACATAGATGCTCTCCAGTGGAGACCTGAAGCACCACCCACCCACCCAAGCCTTTTTAAGTGGACCAGAGGGCCTTGAAACTGAAATCTAGAGCCCCGGCACCTCGCCACAGGGCTAAAGCCACAAGCCACAGAGCTGAATTCTGGAGTGCAAACACGCAGAAGATCCCCATGGGGCAGAAGCCCCTAGCTCATTTCCCCTGCAGGCAGGTTCCCTGTCTGAGCACTTCTCCACAGAGCTGAAGCCAAAAGCTGCATGGCTGAATCCCATAGGTCCAAGCCCCAATTTTAGCTGTGGGGCAGAGGCCCTGAGCCCTTGGGGTGGAATTCAGGAGACACAAGCGGAGCTGACTCCCTCCAGACGGCAATAACTTACACAGAAGAGGGCAGATCCACAAATACCGCCCCATCTCCTCTTCCTCCACCCCCAAGTCCCTGGCTCAGTCAGAAATGGGAAGTGCAGGCAGCTGCAGCTCTAGCTGGTGTCATGGAGTTGGCAGCTGCAGTGTTCACCCATCTCCTGCTGCCTCTGGTGCCCAAGCTTGTAACTCCTCCTCAGCCCACTTCGATTGCTCATGCAGCCAGTAAGAGCTGTCCAAGCGGGGGCCTGGCTCCAAGGCCCTCAGGGAGCAGAGGTTGCAGCGAGGACCCCTTCCAGCACACAGTCCCTAGCTGCTCTCTGCTTGCACTCTGAGTACCACCCCGCCACCCCTGTTCGCGCACAGCCTCACATACACTGCACCCTGAGTTACACCTCTGCCCTGCACATGGCCACTAAATACCCCTACGTGGTGTTCAAACTTCTTGAGCTGAGCACCCCACCTCCCTCTGGGCTATAATTTCTGGTTTTGTCTTCCCCCACCACAACCCAAACAAGCTAGGCAGACTGCTAAAATTAGGCAAGGGGGAAAGATGGTGCACTCTCCTTGGGCACCACTGTGCAGACCTGACTCAAGCCTGACAACCTCTGCTCCCTCCCAAAAACAGAATCAAACCATGCTTGTGCCCAAGGCCCATGGACAGTGGCTGAAGGCAAGTCTCAGCCCCGCTCCTTCCACAGCCTTCCCTTCTCCCCCTCTACCTCCAAAGGCATGCCTGGCCCCAGCCTTTACCATGTCTCCAGCCTTCCCCAGCCAACTGCGGAGCACAGGCAATGCCATCCCTTGCCTACATTATCTGCCGCCCACGTCCAGGCCCCCTCATCTCTGTCTCCAGAACAGAATCTCATGTCTGTGCCCCAGCCCCTGCTGGGCCCTGGAGTTTTTAACAATATAATGGGAGATGGACAGGCTCATAAAGAAAAAGGTTGAGAACCCCCAACCTTTAAGGCTGGCGTAGAACACTTCCAAATACTCACAAACAAAGAAGAAGAAATAAGGATTTGCTAGCTGTTTGTTGACTCTCGTACCACACTGTATAACGGAAGTATGTTTGTGCCACTGGAGTGCACTCGTAAGAAACGGATCTCAAGAACAAGTGCCTAAGCTTCATTCTGCCATTTAAATCACCTGAAAGCCTTGCGGAGTCCTCCATTCTGAGCATCGTCTTTTCAGTTTACCATGACATTTTCAAACTCCAGTTCTGGTCCAGTTTCCATCTTTATACCTCCTTTTCATTCTTGAACACACTATAGAGACTGATATACATAGAGCAGAAGACCTCACTGAGTCGTGGTTTGCCCCATGTGCAAAACCTCTGCTTTCAGCATTCTTCTTTAAAACCAGCCTCCTCCTTTTCCCATTTACATTTCACTTGCACTTGTACAGGATTTTGTTTTCTTGTTTTTTACTCAAATCCTAAAAGACAAAAATGTATCTGTACGGGATCATTGGAAGAGCAGCATTTCTGTCATAAAGGGCACCAGGGAGGTTTTATGGCCTGGATCAGACAGTCCTACTGCATTTTGCATCAACCAGTTCAGCAAGAAAATGTGAGTCATCATTCATTTAACTCAACCTTAAATTTCTACTGACCCCTTTATTTAAAACTTCTAATTTTCTATAGAGAAGGAATTTAGAAATAAAAGAAGGCATTCGCCTCTGGGTTTTCAATTAGGGTATGAGGAAAGTAACAAAATTAGAAATGCCTTTATGTTTAGCCTTGGGGTAGTAACACTTTTTTTTGTTTTTAAATCACAGATACCTCCCCACATCACATGGGTATGAGTTTACAGAAAAAAGGGGAAAGTGATGAGTTTTCCCTGGATGGTAGCAAGCATTTAACATTTATAATTTATTAAATTCACTGAAAAATAGAGATCTTCCCCATATGTCATCATCAAAATCTGTGTATGTATTATTTACAACCAGAAATCACTGAAGTATTTACTTCCAATTAATGGAAGATTTCACAAAGTCACTAATATATCAACCCTGATGCTGATTGGGGCCTCTGGGCATTACCACAATATAATTTACTAAATAACCATCTTAATGACTGTCACTGTTTTGAAAGATAAGATTGTTGAGCAAATCCCTTCCCTTCTCTTGCCACCATGACTGGCATTAAACAGGGATCTGGTAGGCGTGAATGATTCAAGGAACATGTAACAGCAATGACGGGTCCTGTGGCACCTTATAAGACTAACAGAAAAGTTTTGAGCGTGAGCTTTCGTGAGCAAAGACTCACTTCATCAGATGTACAGATGTAATTTGTAACCTTTCACCTTCATACTGAATGTCTGCATTTCAACCAGATGAACAATGACCACAAGCCTTACCACCTTCTTATGCAAAGAGCTGGTGATTTCAGCCCAGATATTAATATATAAGTATCTATGTGTTGGAATTGGCAACCTTGTTGGCAGCGCCATTAGAGAAGCCAAGAATCAGCTGATGATAAACCCTAACTAACACCTGACACTTCGAGGTAGTCAGGTGAGGTTAGGATTCAGAACAATGGTTGGGGCAGTGAGGGTAGGAGACTGGTAGGAAAGGAGGAATTAATGATGGACTGACAATATACATTTTTTAAAAGATCTTTCTGCTACAACTGTGTTTTTTTTAATATCCTGGCCAAAGCCCACTCACAATGAAGACAACTTTGGTCACTGACTTCAATGGAATCTTTGTCTAGACCCTCATCTCTCTGTAAGGCCTTGTCTGTACTAGGAACTTGTCACAAAATGCAGCCTTGTAAAATCTACTACTAAAAAGCAAGGGAAAATTAAAAAGGAAGGATGATAATTCCACGAGTGCAAGTTCCAATAGCACCTGACTGCATTAGAGCTGGCACCAAACACAACTGCATCAGTGGCTGTAACTGGTAAATTTTCAGCATAAGGAAAGCTCAGGAATACACTTCCTCTTTTTAAAAAAAAAAAAAAAAAAAAAAAAAAAAATTACACCTCCCTTGCTAACTATTCCTTGGAGGCAGATGAGATCAGAAACAAAACACCAAAGAAGAGTAATCAAGAGCCCCTATCACTGACAGCATCTGCAAGTCTTCGAGCTAACAGTATATGCTTGATAGTATACAAAGTTTACTTGGAAACTGGAATCTCCCCAGGTAAAGAAATATTAAATTACCTGTTTACATAACTCCTAGCTAAAATAATCTGGCATGCCATGTTGATAGTCTCTGCACATGAAAATGAAATTTAAAAAGAAGCTGAAGAGAGCACAAAGCTCACAGACTCATCAATGATACTGTGACATCAGACAACAGGCCCTTCTGAGAAACTCACCTTACTTAGTCTTTAAAGTGTTACATCACTGCTGGCTTATTTTGTTAGCATATTAATCAGTTGCTGCACTGCTTTTGCATAAGGACAGCACAGAACCAAAAATGTCAGGCAAAGGGTCATAACTACAAAGTACCTACTGCATCTAGGTAGCAGTCTCAAAATACAGTATAGTTAAGAAGTCACTACTGTGTCACATAGGGCCTGGTGCTAAAATCCTGCATTATCATGCCAGAAAGTTAAATGGATACAAAATGGAGGCAAGCATGCAGGTAAAGGTTAGAGGGGAAGGAAGGCCCAGGAGTTAAGATACTGAACTAAAACTGGGAAGAGCTGAGTCAAAGTCCTTGCTCATCACAGACTTCCTGAGTGATCCTGGGTAAGCTGCTTGATCCCGTCAGTGCTGAGGCTGAGAAAGGGCCAATTAACTGGCTACAGAGAGATATGAAAATGGTAACTATGAATTAAATTTGCATAATGGACAGAGTCGGTGTTTGCATTTCAAGGGGAGGTTATATTAATACTGAAATAGATTTCCACAATCAGTTGGGCCATTGCTCCTATTTTACCTTTTTAATCCTTCTAATTTAGAAATTATTATTTGGTTGACTTGCATTCATGGAGGTGACTCACCAGTTTTAAGACCAGAAGGGATCATTACAATCATCTAATCTCTCACATAACACAAGCCATAAAATTTCACCAAGTAACTCCCACATGAACCCATCTGTGTACAAGAATGAAAAGGCACTCAACAGATGTTAAGAGATCAGAAAAATACAAGAGAGAGGGGGCATGCATGCATGTTAGTTAAAACATGGAGAAAAGGCCAGGAAAGCAAATAACTATAATTTGTAGATTTGCAGATATATCTGAACTCAGGTTTTCACCTGGATATCTTACCATCCATCATAGCAACAACAGTTACAAATCAAGCAGATAATATCACGACCCAAGCACTGTTCATAGACTGTTCAACATTTCAAGAGGGAAAAGGACATGGGACTCCACCCATCCCCAATTATTCTGCAATATTGTTACCATCTTGACTACCAAAAAAAAAAAAAAAAAACACAAGAAGTCCTGTGGCATCTTATAGACCATGGTTTCCCAAACCAGGGTGGGAGTGTGTGTGTGCAAAGAAACTCCAGGGGGCGGGGGGCGCAAGGCGCCATCATTCCTCCCACCTGAAGAAAGATCCAGCCTTTGCTTCCAGCTCTCGGACCCTGCTATTTTATGTGGGTGACCCAGCGCAGCTACTGTAAAAAGCAGGCAGACGGCAAAGACCCACATGGAGATGACTGCATTCTGCAAATGAGAGAGTGTGGGTTGGGGGTGGAGGAGGGGATGGGTTTAGATGGTGGATGGAGGTGCCTGGCTTTGTGGGGTGGGAAGGGAGGGGAGGGGCTTCGCTGGGTTGCTTGCAGGGCTTGCGGGACTCGGGCAGCTGGCCCCAGCAGCCTGGGGCTCGGGCTGGTAAGTGGGCAGCTGGCCCTGGCAGCTCAGGGCTCCGGTGGACGGCTGGCCCAAGTGACTGGCGAGCAAGTGGATGGCTGGCCCCAGTGGTGTGGGGCTCGGGTGGGAGGCTCTGGCAGTGCAGGTCTCAGGTGGGCAGGCAGCTGGTGCGGGCAGCTCTGGAAGCTGGCTTAGGGCTCAGGCAGCTGGCCAGCTGGGACTGCACCAGGTGACCACAAGGGGCCAAGAAAAATACTTGTGCTTATTTTCAATTTTAAATAACATTTTTACATGAAGCTTTCATGTTTATTTCAAGTTACGAATTGAATTTTTTGTTAAAGGGGAATTGGATGATGGTAAAGAAGAGGTGGAGGGCCGTAAGGGTTTCTCAAAAATCAAAAGGGGGATATGATGCTGAAAAGTTTGGGAACCACTGGATAGACTAACAGATATTTTGTAGCATAAGCTTTCGTGGGCAAAGACCCGCTTCGTCAGATGCGGATACAGACTAACATCTCTGCAACTTGACTACATTTTTTTTTAAAGTAAACTCTGTAGGGACTATAAATACTGACTTGTAAAAACAGAATTGATACAAGGTGGAAAGAGACATTTTAGTATTCCATAGCAAAGCTTTAATTTTCTGCTTGACAACATTTTGCAGAGAAAGACACAATGCTAAACGTACACAACACTGTAACTGGAGTCAAACAACTTGAACACGAGGTTTAAGCAATAGCTAAGTTTCACAAACATGGCACACAGTATTAGACTGCTGCATGCGGAGAGAAAACTATATCCATCTTCCCACTTAGCTTACTGAAGAAGCTAACATAAATTGGTTAATTTCAGGATCTTACAACTAGGATTCAAAGTCTTCAGAAGCACCCACCATGATTTTTGTTAATAATGCTAGGACTATGATAAAACTGACCACTTTTGAATTTCAAATTAAATGCAAGCAATTAATTAGGAAAACTAGTCTACTAACCCACTTGGAATACAAATGATAAGAAGAGATTTGGACCCATTGCTCTTGGGATAAAACCCACTAATTTAGATCAGAAGAGGTTATAGTCAAACTAGAAAGGGCCCAGGAGGGCTCACTATTCTAAGTGTCCCAACTTGTCAGTTGATAAAAACAAAAAACAAACTTACTTGTGAATTCACAACCAATTTATTGTTGTAAATCTTGATGTGTGGGGGAGGACTACTCATGGTAAAGACCTTTAATTTAGCATGAAATGACTAGAGAAAAAGCTTTCCTGAGTAGTAATTTATGTTGAATATCCAAGAAACATTACCACATAACTTACATTTAACAGCTTCAAATATGAGATAGATCAGAACAGTGATAAACAACCTACAGTCTGTCTAGAACCTGAATTATTTTCTGCGTGCCTCAGAGACTGTTTCTCAAGATAACGTCAAACAACAAATACTAGTGATCTCCTCAAAACGAAAACATTCTTCTTTCCTCCTGCAAAGATATACATGTTGTTAGGGGTGTTTCAGTAAGAGAAAAGGAAACAAGGTCATGTTGCTATCTAGGTACACTACAGATCATTCAGAAGTCAAAAAGATGTCATGAAGATTAAAACTTGTTCCAGTCTAACATGGATAAGGTTTAGTATAATAGTACAGAAGTGAAATATCGATGTAATTCTAATGCCATGCAACTATTTGTATGCCTCTGCTGAACTCCTTAGTAAACAGCCTAAACTGGTAAAGTGCTTAGCCTCTCCAATATTGAGGGAATTTGCAATATTTCCCAGGAAACACTGAGTATTTCACACAACTGGATCCTATCTTTGTAATCCTATGCCACTTATGACACAGTACAGTAGAGTCTCAACAGTTGCGAGTGCCACATTCGCGAATTCAATTATTCATGAGCGGCCTCACTTCCCTGGGGCTCCAGCCCAGGCACACCAGTGGCCGCCACAGCTTCCCTGGGGTCCCGGGTGGGGAGCACCAGCCGCTACCATGGCTTTCCTGGAGCCCCAGGCCCCCCACATTCACGAAAATCAACATTCGCAAGGATTCTGAACTCAGAACTCTTGCAAATATTGAGACCCTACTGTAAAGTACTGTATTATGATGTGAACTACTAAAAAAAGAAACATGTTTTTAAATTTGCTCATAAGGTAAGGAAAGTATTTGTGCTTGTTTAGTCAATGGTCAGTTGTAAATGCAACCACAATGGTTTGGCGCTTTTTGGTTTGTTTGTTTCTTGCTTTCTCCCTCCTGAGTTATAAGTGTTCCAGAGCAGAGGCATGGTGAAAGAGAACTCTTCTGAAGACGGGAGAGAAAGCTCCTCCCTCCAGCCTCAAGCCTGAGGCTATGACAGTTTCTCTGTCCCTTGGGCTGTAGTAAGAGATTCAGCTCCCACGCTATGTCTAAATTGCCAAGAAACGTCAGCCAAAGATACACAAATTCTGCCAAAAGTTCTGTCTGGAGAGGCTCTTCCCCAACATTTGTCCATCTACATGGTGCCAAATATTGGGAAAACCCCTTCAGCCAACACATCTCTTCTTCCTCTTGGAACGAGGAAGACTGGGATGTTGGTGGAATACACCCAGAATGGCAGATTTCTATTGAGATCTCCCAACAGAAGTCTACAATCTAGGCATAGCCTGAGGACAGCAGGAGGAGCATGAGTTCGATCAGCCCCATGGCCCTGAGTGAAGGGGAAGAGAGCCAGAACCACCAGCACCAGAGCCATGTCTGGGATAACTAGGTCCTCTGGCCAGCGGGGCAGGAGGGGAAAGCCGCTCTTGACATAGTGCGCCTTCAAAAATCAGTCACTTTTTTTATTTCTCTGCACACCCGTTTCAGAGCTACGAAAAACCTCCATTCCCAAAGTTCAATGCATATCTAGTCTTAATTTCTCTGCTTTCAACTTCCAGCCATTGTATCAGTTTATACCATTGCCTGCAAGACTCCTGAGCTCTCTGTTATCATATAGCACATCATCATAAGTATAGGTACTTGTACACTACGATAAACTCACCCGTAAACCTTCCTCTGTTAAGAAAAAGGAGACTGAGTTTACGGAATCTCTCTCTGGCCTGTTTTCCAATCTTTTTATTGTGCTCATGGTTCTCTGCTGAACCCTCTCCAGTTATTCAGCATCTTTCTTCAATTGTGGTCACCACAACTGGACACAGTAGCAGCCACAATAGTGCTATATATAGAGATAATACAATCTCATGGGTTTCTCCTGAATGACTCCCCGTTTATACATCCGAAGATGGCACCAGCTCTTCTGCTCAGTGTAGCAACCCTGGATAGTAATGTATCTTTTAATGGACGCTTTGTGTTACTATGTTATCTTTGTGTCACCCTGTATCTTTTTTAATAGGGCACAGACTTTTGCATTACTCTTTAGATTTGTTATTTTATACTACCTTGTACCTTTGTATTATCCTTAATATTTGTTATTTTATCGCATAAGACACTTTGTGTCCAAGAGCTTGTAAACCTTGTGCTGTCTGTGTGAGAATGGGTGTGTGCGAGATCCATCTGGACAAACCCATCTGCCATTGACTGGTGACAAGTGCCTGGGGCAGTGGGAAAGAACCAGGACTACAGACTAAAAACTATAAAAGATGTCTGCACCAGTACAAGGCTGGGTTTGTCTTGTCTTGTCAACGTCAGAGCATCCATCATAACCCCAACATCTTTTTTCAGAATGTTTGCTTTCCAGATGTAGGTCCCCATTTTGCATGGCCTAGATAGTCTTTGTACCTAAATGTATACAGAGTAACAAACCCCCGAATTATAAGATGATCAAACACATACCGCATTTGAAACCAGATGCGTGCAATTAGGCATCAGCAGCGACGTGCCCCCACAAAAAAAGGGGGGAGCAGCAAAGAAGACAGCAACGTAAACTACTAAAAATTAAAGGAAATAAAGGAAAAAATTAAGAAAAATTAATAAAATAAGGGAACTGTTTTTGTGCTTGTTTCATTTAACCTAAGATGCTTAAAAGCACCATTTTTCTTCTCCACATCAAAGTTTCAAAGGTGTATGACGTCAATGTTCAGCTATAAACTTTTGAAAGAACTACCATAATGATTTGTTCAGTGTTATGAACAACCTCCATTCCCAAGATGTCCACAATTCTGAAGATTATACCATACCTTTGCCTGTATTGAAACATATATTATTTGCGTGTGCCAAGCCTACCAAACAATCCAGATCACTCTAAATCACTGACAGTCCTCTTCATATTTACTCCTCCCCGATTTGTATGTTGTCTGCAAACTTTGTAAGTGAGAAATTTATGATTTCTTCCAGGCCATCGATAAAACAGCCTACAATCAAGAACAGAACCTTGAAGAACTCACTGGAAATGTTCCCACTCAATGATTGCCCATTTACAGCCATATTTTACGATAGACTAACCAGTTTTACATCCATTCAACGTGTGCCTCACAGGAACGCTGTGAGCACTGCTCTGTGGAAGTCTGAGATCACTGAATGGAAGTGTAACACAACATGTTAAGAAACTTCCATAGCCACAGCCCTTGATGTGGATATAGGATGTTCATCCTGAAACGCTGATGAACAACTACTGATATCCAACTGGTGCCGCACTGGGCTAAATCATCATCATGATGGAAGTCAAACTGAAGCACTGAGGGACAATATGATCATTGCCAAATTACATGTCTACTCTTAACAGGGTTGGGGTAGATTATGCAGTAGTCGCACATTTCCCTTAGAGGATGACAAATCTAGTGGTAAGTAATGAGGACGAAAACTGCTTACTGAACATGAGTAGAACTGAACTTGTAATACTGGCCTCCCTTTCTGACAAAAGAGAAATATGGCTTAAAAAGTCAGTAATTTTTAAAGGTTGTGTCCTTAGGAGAAATAAGTATGTCAGGAACTCCAGAATCAACATATCAACCGGGACATATAGCAAAAGAGTTTACAACAACATTCAGAGGAGTAGCCGTGTAAGTCTGTATCTTCAAAAACAGCAAGAAGTCCTGTGACACCTTATAGACTAACAGGTACTTTGGAGCATAAGCTTTCGTGGGCAAAGACCCACTTCATCAGATGGCATCTGATGAAGCGGGTCTTTGCCCACGAAAGCTTATGCTCCAAAATACCTGTTAGTCTATAAAGGTGCCACAGGATTTCCTGTTGTTTTCCAACAACATTGGTCATTGTCCACTTGCCCAGAATGAAAACAAAGTAACTGCCCTGGGTAAAGAAATGAGAAACAAAAGGAAAATCAAATACCGGGCATTTTCTGCACTGGGCTTCGTTTTATAACTTTAAAGAAAACAAACTCATCTCCCAAAGGTTTTAGAGCAGAGGTTCCCAACCTTTTCAAGACAGTGACCCATTTTGACAATTCAGTAAGACTTTGTGACCGAAGGCAATTCAAAACCGAGGGTCGGGGAGAAGGTTCCCCCTTGGAAAAAAAGGCTTTATAAATCTTGATTTGCCCCCACCTCCACAGGCTTAAACGTCTCACAGCCCCAAACTGCACCCCCATCTACCTCACACAAACTGCGCTGCTGCTCTCTGCTGCTCTTTCACCGGGCTGCTGCCACTGCCTCCTCCACATGACCCCCCCCCCCAGCCTTCCTACTCTCTTCCTCCACCAGCAGCACAGGAAGTTCCCTGCCCTGCCGCACTGAAATGGGACTCAATTTAATTGATTTTACGCTGGATCCCTCCACCAGTTGCTAAATCAATTAAACTGAGTTCCATTTCAGCACAGCAAGTCAGACTGGGAGCTGGAGGAGTGAGCAGTGGCAGCAGCGGGAGCTGCAAATGGCTCCTTAAAAAGCAACATATGGCTCAGAGACGCCTTGCCAGCAACTCTTAGAAAAATCTAATGGGGACCCGGTTTGGGTCCCAGCCCATAGGTTGGGAATCTCTGGTTTAGAGAACCTTACAACAGAAGTAAACCTCCCTCATGGTGCGGGAAAGCACTGTAGGCTGGATTCATACTCCAAAGCAGTTCTGTGTTTGATGTGACATCACAATACAGAGAAGCACCAGGGAGAAGTAAGGAACGTTCATGCTCTACTTAGAGCGCTGTTCAGTTCAGGCACTACTTTGACAACTCCCTGCTGAACTTAAAAACTCCTTGCCTCCTACTTAAGTAATTTGTTTAATGACCCTTTCATCTGGGCACTGAAACCATTCAGCACTCCCACTGTTGAAGTTTATTATATTTTGACAATTTATTTTGCAGTGAAGCAGAAGAACCCCCGCATTAAAATATAGCAAGGGGTACTCGAATTGTATTTGCTTAAACAACATAAGGCATCAGAGAGAGAGAATGACTGTGCTTCCAAAATGGGAAATACCATTAAGTGGGGTCTCTTGGGGGTCACCATATTTATTCTTCTCTTGCACACTGACTATAAACCAGCAAGATGGAGAAACCTGCTAAAAATTAAATTAATTTCATACATTTTTCCAGTAGCAAGGAACGAGTATGAAATGATTTGTACACACACTGGTCACATTATAGAGTTCAATGGTTTTAAAAAAAAAAACTGTACTTTTCATTAGCTGAATTACATAAATAGAAATAAAATGAAAGCAAGAATATTATTTCTAAAGCACTAAAATATCAATCATCATTCATCATCATCAATAACCGTGGGCTCAGGGCCCGTTGGTGTCTGATGCCTCTCTCACTATTTCTTTCCATCTTTCCCTATCCAGTGCAGAGTGACTTAGTTTCTATAAAATATTGAACATCTCTAAACAGATACCTGCAAATGCTAGAATATACTGAAACATGATTATATCAAATAGCCACAGGATGATTTGCTGAAACAGTACTTTGTCCAGCACAAACCTTACTAGAACTTTACTCAGCTTAGTTTGAGTAACTACCTTAAAAAGAAACAACACAGCTGTATTAAAGGCATAGCATCTCTGACCCAGGAGTTAAATGGTATTTTTACTTATTTTTGTGATTCCATCGGTATAATTTAGGAAGGCAAAACAGTTTAAAGTAAAACATTACAAGCCAGAGCTATTATAAGCAATTCCAGCCCTACTGTCAATCATCTCTACATCATGCAAGGCAAAACTAGGAACATGTAAACTGCCTGCTAAACTTTGTCAACAGGCTATGTACACTAATATAAAACTTTCCTTCTTAAAGTAGTTCACTTAATTGTTGGCTGGTGATGGCAGTTTATGTACAAAATTATTCAATTACTATTTTTTAAAAAATGTTACATTCTTAATTTATAATGTGGTACTGTGGTAATAATGGTTATCCTACCCATTGTCATGTATTATAATTTACAGCCTAATTGTGCAATCGGAACCCTTTAATACTACTTTTTCCTATCAAATACTCTCCTTTTTGAGTCCCCAGTACAGTACAATGAATGTTGGGTGTCATATTTCATTGGCACTAAATCAAACATTTATCATTCTGTCAAAGTTTTCAGACCAGGGCGTATTTTTGCACTGCAACACAGACCTGAATTGTGGAAGTTGTCCAGGATACGGCAGCTGAGCAGGGAACACATGGGGCTTCTACTATTCAGGACAAAACAGGAGGTGGTTTTGGTATTTGACAAAATCCTTAAATGTCACCTGTCTACCAAGTACTTGAGATTTATCTTACTCCCCTTACTCAGAATTTGGTCAACTCCATTTTTTCATATCACTTAAATCACTCAAGCCCCTTATTAGTTTTTATAATTCTTCTATGATTTCTCCGTATTTTTTAGTCATTCTTCTGCTATTAAGTGCCATGGAAGAAGTCAGAGAATTGTGGATGGTATCCAATCAAACCCGCTTAGAAAGAGCTTATCACTTCCTTGGTCCATAACATGACATCCATTCATCAATAACATTTACCATAATATCAAATTGAAAGCATCTACCCTATTTGCTGTTATTTATCACCCCTTAGGTCTTTCCATAGCATTACTCACTGCTTGCAAAGTGTATTCTTCTAAAATCGTACATTATGCATGAGAATATTTATTAGAGAGCAGAAAAAATTAATTGGCTGTAACAAGCAAATACAATGGTGCCTGAAGGAGCACCCTGTTTTTTAAAATGTCATGAATGCAAGCAGCAACACTCGCTAGTCATATTTTAAGTTATCCACTGCTGCCTCTTAATAAAGCTGTGAACCCAATGACATATCTGACATTCTTTAATATCCAGGGGACTTACTACTTCAGGGTCACTAAAGAAGGAATTCTTAAAAATTTGATTTTTATGAGACTGCACAGCTGGATAGAGGACACGTTGGAATCAGTCAGCTGGCTATTTTTTTTATTTAATTCACATGCAAGTAAGAAAATATTTCTGGTACCAGTTATTGTTTGCAGTTTAGCAGTTCTGGAAAACTAAGGGTATGTCTACACCTAGAACGGAGGCATGATGCCAGCAGAAGAACAAAATACCCACATCAACGCCAAATGAGCGAGCATGCTAAGGATAGCAAATTCATGGCAGCAGCAGTCAGAGGAAGAGGTACTGACCCATGTCTCTTGGGCCTGACAGATATACAGTAAGGGTACCCAGTCCTCACTGCTGCCTGTGCTGCCATGGCTACACACTATTCTTAGCACATTGGATCTGATTAAGCTAGCACAGCTACGTGTCCCTGAGCTGCATCTCCAAATGACTCCTTACCAAAGAGCAGGTCACTGATTGAAATGTCCGTCAGTGGCAAGTAACCAAAGAACTCCCTCATACACTGCACAATTATGTGGAAAACCCTGGCTCAATTCCCTGTCAGAATCTCATTGCTCAGGCCACTTTGGGAAGGCTACAGAGGCAGTTCACTTCACTCAGAAGGTGGACTGGCAGAAGACAATGACGACAGGCTTTACATGGAGACTCTTGAAAACCTCTGTAGAAGAGCCTTTGGAACTGCAGTTAAAAGCTCAGGGCACAGCCACAGCTAGTTGAGTCAACTAAGTCTGGTTCCGGCAGGGATTCAGAGCCTGGGCGCCAGGTGAAATTTTACAGCTCAGCAGCCACAGTCAGCTGACTCAGGTGCTGAGACTTGGTGCCAGGGTTTTTTATTGCAGTTTACACATACCTTAATATGGCAGAAAATCAGAAAAAAACCAAGGAAGAACACTCTGTGGACATCAAGCAAAGAGAAGATCCTAAAGCAGATAAAGAGAAGGAGGAGGAGGAATGCATTCACAGATACTTTTGTTCTAGAAAGTATTAGTGTGCCCAAGCATTGCCTCTGGAAGCTAATAGCAGTTAGCATTTTTTTAAATTTAATTACAACCTTTGCATGCAAGAAGTTTGTTTTCAATCCCACAGAGAGAGCAACACAATAAAAAACATGCAACTTGCCAAAGGAATAAAAAAAATAAGAGCTCCAAAACCTCAGCTGTGTCTATAATCAGAGCTGCTCCAATTTTACAACTTGTGTCACTCCAGTCCCTTATTATTCCTCAAGCTTTTGTGTGGTTGTGGAAGAAGAGAAAGAACAAAGGATGATTACTGAAGCTTTTTATCCATAACATCTAGAAACTAATTTGGGTTCATTAACTGAGCATTGAAAGAGGGGACACACAAACAGGTTCCAGCTGCCAAGCTGCAAATACCTAAATTTCATGGCAATAGTAAGTGCTATGTAAGAAGATAGATCATGACGTTTGCCCAATTGAACGGTATTTTTATCCGTTCCACTCTCTTGTGTATTTGTGAAAAATAGTCATGGAATAAACTGATGCAACTGAGGAGCATTCACAACCAGAAAAAAAGAAGAGCCTGAAATAGAGTTGATCTGACATCACTAACAAAAAATCCTATTTCTTTTTATTACCAGTAGAGTTGCATATCCCAGGTGCATTATCTGGCTCCCAAAATTAAGTACAATTCTGCAGTGTTACCAGCACTAAGTATATATCATGAAGCATTCCGTATTTGGGTGCAAAGGAGAACTGATAAAGATAGTAGTTTGTATACTGCACTGCTGCTTTTCATTTTATTTGTGGGGCATAATTTTATATTCTTTTGAATAGTGTTCTAACACTAACAGTCATGGTTCCCTGACTCTAGCTCAGCCTATCCCTTTCTCTAGGCCTACTAAAGCAGACAAGTATCAGAGAGGTAGCCATGTTAGTCTGTATCTTCAAGAACAACAAGTCCTGTGGCACCTCATAGACTAACAGATATTTTGGAGCATAAGCTTTCATGGGCTAAGACCCGCTTCATCAGATGCGTGAGTGGCAGGGTGGTTTCAGAGGGGTATTTAACATCTACACATTAGAATGTGACAATGGGCCATACCCACCCCCACCATCTTATCTAACTTGTTTTTTTACTGTTTTGATACACACAACTAATAATGAGCCTTTTCCACCCTGACTGAATAGACCTTGTCAGCTCTGGCCCTCCCTTTTACTGGGACCAGACTCTTTAAATACCCCTTTAAAGCAGACAAGATTCTCTTGAAGAGAAATTTTAGCCTTTGGACTGTGCTCAATTACCTCATTTTTACTGATGGCACTGTTCTACTTAGATCAGTCCTAATGGAAATAAAAACAAAGGAAAAACATATGGCTATCAATGTCCAGAACACACAGAAATAGTAGAAGTTACCTTACCTCAAAACAAGTGAGATGGGCAATAATGGCAACACCATGTCACGACATCAAAAGCAGCAAACAACTTTCATAAACTTGAAAAGACTGGGAAACATAGAAAAACTGGAACTAAAACAAAAATGCTAAAAAAATTTAATACTGAAATTATGCCTATCATTTATCCAGAAGTGTCAGGAAAGTGTACAACAAACTGATAACTAGGAGATTGTAAAGTAAACGTCTGCAGAAGAGCTACAGAGTCCATTAGACAGTTTCTCGCAATCTTAGAAAATCTTGGTAGAACAAACCAACCTAAAGAATCAAACATGAAAAGAAGAGAAAGATGGGTATACTTAGGACATTCTGTAAGGATGCTACTACCACAACTTCCATATCACTTGAGAATAGGTACACCACCAAACAGCAGATCAGGATCTACAAGAGATGCTCCAGTATTAGAAAGCAGAGAGCAGAAATTCAAGTGAGAAAACAAAGGACTGGGAAGGGCGGTTCCAGATAATTAAAAGGCTAACCACTGGGAGTAGTCCCTACTAAAGTAAATGTAAACAAGTGCATACTTAAGAAAGAGGATAAAACAAACCAGTAACTCAGCCTTCCAACTTCTTGCTTCCCAATCTCACTGAAAGCATATAAAAAGAACTTTCCTACTTGTTTCAGAACATTACCTCCCAAATTCTTCAGTACTTTTGAGGTTTGAGATTATTTACAGAAGTGTCTATGCACACAGATACATTTGCAGGATAAGGTCTTAAATGAGAATACAAAGAAAGATGAGGAAACTCTGAAATAATGCCTCCTGAACATAGAAAATGGCATTGCATGTTTAAGATTCAGGAAACCCAGCCCTAATAAATTTCTGAACTTCCATGCTGCAGTAACCCCTGTTCATTTTAATAAAAGATTCTGGCTACTAACACTCTGCAGACTGAAGTGGGTTGCCAGGACACTTAACTGAACAGAAGGCGAAGCACCATTTGAAAGTACAGTGGTACACATGATGATGATCGTTACCAGTAACAATAACAGAGCACACCTCATATCTGATGGTAGAGCTGTTTCCCCTTGCCCACTTCCCCCACAAGAAAAGATTAGAAACTACTGCAAGAGGAACACAAGGCTGTCAAATGTTGCAGGTAATATTGCAGTTTAATATCAAATGTTATCTGCCCATCCTAATGCATTTCAGTATGGAATATAACATATGACCAAGAATAACATCTTATGTTTGATTCGAGGGGTTTTGTGTAAACAACTTCTCAAATGACAAAAATCAGCAGAAATAAAATTATTTTTCAAACCCCAAACTATCTTACGTTTATTATTCATAAAAACATTGTATATGGCTCCTTGAACAAATCAGGATTTTCTTATTTCACAGGTGGAGCCCCTCAATTGGTAGGTGATTATTTAATGTGCATTCTTCTGCTCTGTAACATGCTTGAGGATACTTAATAGGATAATGTTATCATTTGGAACAAAAAGGTCTGGTAAACTTGCCACGACTTGCTTCCTATCAGGCTAGAATGCAGTTGGTCACGTATTAATGGGTATGTGCATGCTATCACGGCCTGAAGAGGTATGAGCAAGAGCAGCCAAGACATTAGATTTAAACAAAACAGTTGGAAAACGTCTGACTCCTTTTTTTGAGTAACCATAAGCCAAAGGACTGTAACATAGGTTTAAATTACTCTTATTTTTCCTGTTACTTTCATTTAAGCCAGTAAAGCAAAATATGCACACGCACTTAATTTAACCAAAGACAGACTGCACTACTGGAATGCTCTCTGTGTCTAGCAGAAAAAAAGCTGTGCAGTATATGTTTCCATGATCCTTCAAACACTCCAGAAAACTTTGCCAATCACAGTAACAGAAATTCAAATACTAAACACAAATCAAAACCAAAGGGCTGGTCTATACTGGCAACTTACATCAGCACAGATGGATTTCAGAGTGTAAGAAATCCCAGCGGAACCCATTCCCCTTGTAGACAGCACTAAGGAGAAGATGACTTCTTCTGTCAAACTGCTCACCACCTCTCAGGGAGGTGAATTCCCTGAGCTGACAGCCAAACCCCTCCTATTCACATAGGCTGTAGAGGTTTAAGCACAGGCATAGCCAAGACATCACATGTGCATCAAGCAGAACACTTCACTAATCAGCACCACATATGTTCTTACAGACTCTAGGCAGAGAACGAATAGGACTCTGAAGTCTCAAACAAGGCAGCCTCTATAGAGGCAGTGACAAACAGGAGACTAAACTCTCGAGCCTTGTTCATACTCTCCCATTTAAAATCCAGATTCAAATATCAGGGCTGTCAAGGGATTACAATTTAAAGGTGATTAATCACACTGTTAAACAATAACAAAATAGCATTTAAATATTTTGGATGTTTTCTACATTTTCAAATATATTAATTTAAATTACAAGACACAACACATATTGAAATTTTATTTTATTACACACGTTTATATTTTAAGGAGCAAAAGAAACAGCATTTTTAACTCCCCCATAATAAGTACTGTGGTGCAATCTATGTACCTGAAAGCTGAACTTACAAATGTGGAATTATGTACACAAAAATAACTACAGTCACAAACAAAACAAGCCACAACTTTAGAGCCTACACATCTACTCTGTCCTACATCTTGTTTAGCCAATTGCTCAGACCACCAAGTTTGTTTACATTTGCAGAAGTTAATGCTGTTTGCTTCTGGTTTATAAATATCACCTGACAGTGAGAACAGGAGGCCAAATGGCACTGTTGTAGCTGACATCACAAAATGTGTGTGTCAGATGAGCTAAAGATGCACGTGCCTCTTCATGCTTCAAAAACCATTTCAGAGGACATTCCTCCATGCTGAAGAGAGGTTCTCCTTGATCATGATGCAAAGCAGAGCAGACTCAAACATGTTCAGACCAGTAAGAAGCCATCAGCAGAAGGCTGATTTTCTTTTTTGATGGTTCGGATTCTGCAGCTTCTGTGGGAACACAAGCTGAAAAAGCGTCCATACCTGTGGATGTGCAGTAAATAAAGCACTAGCAACCTATCAGAAGCTAACCCTAGGGAACTACCTCCGGCTCACAGACCACTACTACACACTCATGCTCTAAAGTTTTACATTGTTATGTAATTGCATTAAAAAAAACCCTATATTTATAAGGAAATTTCACTACAGTACTCGTCTGAGGTGAACTGAAAAAACAATATTTCACTGCTAATTTTTACATTACCAATATTTGAAAATAAATAGATCTCACTGTACAGTTTGTATTCTGTGTTTTAACTGAAATCAATATATTTGAAAATGTAGAAAAAACATCCAAAATATTTAATACATTTAAACAGATATTCTGTTTTAACAGTGTGATTAAAAACATGATCAACCTGGGTTAATTTTTTTTTTTTTTGGCTAACTGAATGAAATCAAATCAGATAGCTTTACAGACTGGCAACCACAACACTTGCTGATACTCACAAAATGTAAGGGCTACCCACCAGTCACAGGGCTAATTGTTTTACGATATTAATGCAGTTTCTGAAAGGTGAACTCTTCCAGGTCCTTTCAATATGAAATGCATTCTAAACTGCTTCAAAAAGGCACGCCTACGAAAGCTCAGGGATTCCTTAAGAGTCCTACTCAAACACTACCATTTTAAACATGAGACTTAAGTTTGCAGTCATGTAAATTCCTAGTTACATTGTTCAGCAGAATCAGGAAACTCTGTACTTCTATCTCCTAGACTGTCCTAAGCAATAGAGCTAGCAGGAAGTCTGTTTCCTTGCCGTGGACTGGTCACCTAGCCCCAACTAGGTTCTTGGTGCAGAACCATTCCTCACTGGTCCCTCAGCATCTCCACAGGAATCCAACTCCACAGCCTATAATGGCAATGGCACAGCATCAATAAGCAAGTGAAATGAATATTGCATACGGCACATGTGAGAGTTCATCTGAAATACTGTATGCAGTTCTGATCTCCCTTGTTTAAGAAAGATGAGACAGGTGCAGAGAAAGACTGCTAAGATGATTAGAGAAATGAACTATTTGCCTTAGGACAGCAGGTTTAAAGGAGTCTGGCTTGTCTGACCCAACAAAACAAAGGAGTGGGAGAGATATAATTGTCTCTATAAATACATCAGAGGGCTGAACAGAAGGCATGGCATTTAAGATAAGGGCCAATGTTGGCACAAGAACAAATTAATATAAACCAGTCATCAATAAGCTTAGGCGTGAAATCAGATGACAGTTTCTAGTCAGTACAGGAGTGAAGTGGTGAAACAGCCTTTCAAAGAGAATAGAAGGGGCAAAAAACACTAACTTGTTTTGAGACTGAGCTTGCTATTGTTATGGAGGTGATAAGTATCAGAGAGGTAGCCATGTTAGCCTGTATTTTCGAAAACAACAAGAAGTCCTATGGCACCTTATAGACTAACAGAAATTTTGGAGCGTAAGCTTTCGTGGGCAAAGACCCGCTTCGTCAGATGTGTCTGACGAAGCGGGTTATTGCCCACGAAAGCTTATGCTCCAAAATTTTTGTTAGTCTATAAGGTGCCACAGGACTTCTTGCTGTTTATGGAGGGGATAGTAAGAGGTTATTGCCTACAGTGCATCTGTAACTCCTATAATCAAACATCTGCAGCAGCCAGAGCTTGGACTCTAGATGGGGAAAGTTCTGAATTACTACTGAGATTTCTTCCCAGGTATCTGGCTGGTGGTCATGCCCACACGCTCAGGGGCCAACCAATCACCATATCTGGGGATGGGAAAGGATCTTCCCACCAGTCAGATTGGCAGTGACCTTGGGAGGAGAGGAGTTCACCTTCCACTACAGTATGGGGAATGCATCACTCACTGGCTTGAACTAGAGTAAATGTTGGAGTCTCAGTAACTTCAAGTTTTTAAGTTAAGATTTGAGGACTTCAGGCAGAGGACATGGGACAATTACAAGAATGAATGGGGGAAGTTCCGAGAAATGTAATGTGAAGAAGGCCGGAATAGATGACTATGAAGGTCCCTTTTACCCCTATAATCTATGAGGTCTCCCTCCACACAGCAGTTTGCCAGGTCAGGGCCCAAGTCTTAAAAACACAAGAAACTCTATAGATCCGCAGAGTCCAATACGATCCCCACTCACCACGTGGGACAAGCTCATGGTGGCAGCAGCAGAGCTGGCTCCAGTGAGTAATCTCAGGGCGGAGGGGGTGGTCTGGTGGGGGAGGCGATACCTGGGTGCGGGGGAAGGCTGGTGGCAATCCATTAAATTTCTCTTGGACACCACTACTATAGATTCACTCAGAACATCGATTGATTACGTGAGGTGCACTTTACTTTTTGAAGATTTTTCTCAGCACTAGACAGCAAGTCCCCATCTTGTGAATTGCAGAGAACAGTCTTTATTATGAATTCTGATTCATTTTAGTGTTTTGCATCCCAATCCTGCAATAGAGTATCATTCAACTTTACGCAACCATATGTGGCTGTTATGGTGCACCCATATGAATACCTTTGGAGGATTGAGTACTTAATTAGTATAGTCATGCATTTAAGAACCACGTATCATATGATTAACAGTCTCATCACAACCTACTTTTACAAAAGGCATTTAGATTTTCCCCTCCATTTATAAATTGTGATGTCTTCTCACAAGACACAAATTATATATAATCTAAATGACTTATCAAAGATCTCCTTTGTTCTGATTCTTGTGAATAAAATAAACAAAGATATGGGAAAACCGTAGATAAGTAACTGCTATTTTACTTACAAAGACACTACATGCTTTTTTAAAATTATGTACATAATCTCCATTTTAATATACTTCTTAAAAAAAAATCTCCTTTTTGCTTAGATCCACTCAGAAGCTATAAAACATTTTATCTACTAGTTATAGCAACCCTAGATTTTAATGTGTGTTATTTTTGACTCTACAGTTTATGTTCACAGTAAAGCAATGATTCATTTACCAGTATAATTGCATTTGACAATTTGAGGTTTGTTAGCTTGTACCTTTTCTTATCGCACAAATCAGCAGGTCAAAACTTCAAGAACCAATCAATGTATTCTTCTATAAGTTACCATAAGAATTAAAAATCAATTTTTAAGCACCTTAGCAACAAAAAGGATTTTTTTAAAAACAAATAATTCAAATTACCAGAATCTTTTCCATCCATCTGATTTAAAAAATGACAACACACATTACAGGAAGACCTTGCCAAACGTATTTCTTTATTCTCAAGTTATTTCTGTGACAGAACAAGCCAAATGAACAAAATCAATTTACAAAAACACTGCTATTTATGATGAGCTTCTTTCATAGAACACCAAAATCATCAAAATGTGAAAAATACAATAAGCAAACTACCAGCAGCATGGATTCATTTATGTTTAGCATTTAGGTTCAAGCACAGACCTAAAATAGGAAAAGGACCTTTGTTTTAACTCACTTAGGTGTAGGAGTATTTGAATCCCATTCCAGTATTAGATCAGGATGCTAAATGAATAGTTTGTCCTGGAAGCCACCTTCTTGACATATTTGCTTATTAAGATTCACTCAAGCTTCAATTATCAGAGGGGTAGCTGAGTTAATCTGTGTCTTCAAAAACAACAAGAAGTCTTGTGATGGTTGTTTTTCAAGCTTCAATGTAAACATTTTAAAGAGGATACTTAAAATTTTTGCTTGTACTATTTTTACTTCTTTAGGCTGTGTGCAGTCCTGAAAATTCTGGTTTTCTTTGATGGTGGTTTTGGGTTTCTTGGAAACTAGCTTTACCTTAGAAACATCAGCAACATCAAGCCTTGTCTTTTCTAATTTTCAGGGTGATCATCCTGGGTATCACAGACTTGTCCACACTATACCCCTAAGTCAACCTACACTAGATCACTTACAACTACCCTCCTTCTGTCTTCGCCTGAAACACCTTCCACTCACTGAAGAGGGCCAGAGGGCTAAGGACAGCCAGTTCTTGCTGTCAGGACACAGCCTATTTGTCAGTTTCACAGCTCAGCATGGAGCCATGAACTTAACAAGGCAACCAGCAATCCAGTGACTACACCAGAAGTATCAAACAATTTATTTTAGGGCCCATGCCAGTCCTCAAATCCTCCTAGCACACTAGCAGGAACCCCTCTCCAGCAGGGCTCTGGGGAGGAGCAGGGGGCCTCTTTGCATTCCTTGCCCCCCCTTGTCTCCCAGCCATGAATGCACCCCACTGTGCATCCCTTGCCCCTGCCTGCTGCTCCCAAGTAATTTAAAACCCACTGGGGCCCCTGCTGCCACAAACAGCAGCACAGAGGGGCTAGAGTGGATTCCAGCTGATAGCTCCATGGCACTGCCAGCACGCCCTTGTGACCTCTCAGCACACACCTCCCTGGAGAGTCCCATCCATAGGTGCGAGCTGTGAACCTAGTAACTTAATTTGTGAAAGAGACTTGATACCAGTGATGCCACTCTACCGATTTGATCACAAGCCTCCTCATAGCCAGGGCTTCCCGTGCCCTGGAAAGCTCTGGACACGTTATTAGAATTAAGTCAGTTCTGGGAACTTCACGGCCCAATGTTTCTTGCACCACTATCAACTATGATTGCCCTGATCTGAAGAAGTGGGTCTGTCCCACCAAAGCTCATCACCGAATAAATCATTTTGTTAGTCTTCAAAGTGCTACATTTCTGCTGCTTTGTTTTGTTGGAGTACAGACTAACACAGCT
Source organism: Carettochelys insculpta (assembly GCF_033958435.1). Classification (NCBI taxonomy): domain Eukaryota; kingdom Metazoa; phylum Chordata; order Testudines; family Carettochelyidae; genus Carettochelys; species Carettochelys insculpta. The sequence goes on from NC_134139.1 coordinate 99,225,938, forward strand.
ACCTTTCTGTTACTATTCCTGATTTAATAGGTTATGTAAACTGGTCCTTCCGGGCAACAGTCACATGACACAGCTCGGGATTATAAACGGTTATAACCTGCCATATGACAAAGGGCCAGGGATCCAGGAGCTGCTCGTATAATCTTCCTGATTAAACAACAAATGCAAACAAAAAAAAACCCCAATATAATAATCAGAAACTAATGACATAAATGTATCCAGGATGAAGATCAGATCCCAGAAAGAAGAGAGGGCTATTTTGTTCCTAGCTGTCAATAACAACTATCCCTGAATCTCTGTAACTTTCCCATCAAATTTCCCATGTTGGTCCAAAAATAGTTCTGGCTCCTGAGGCAAATCTACTCTGCACCCTGAGTGTGCTGCTCCTCATGTATTTTAATGTCCATCAACTAATGGCCAATGTTACTTCTCCCAGCTGACAAGCAGCATCAGTAACGTGATGTCCTCCAGAGGGAAAAAAATTGGGGAGGGGGTGTTTCTACCGTCCCTATCCTTTTTCTTAACCTCCTTTAGTTACTCCTATAGGACAGGCCCACAGGGGCATTGCTTCCAGTCTGTGAGTGGCCAGTTGCCAGTCACTTTCTCTTTGGAATCTAACATAGCTTCCCACTCAAAGTCTTTAAAGTTGCTTGGACTAAGACTTTTTCCGGTTTATAGAATCAGCATTTCCTGCAGAGTCCAATTACTTCTACAGTGTTACATTTTTATGAAGCACCACAACTGTGTAAGAAAATACTAGGTATAATATAGGACACTTTTGCTGAAGAAGAAAAATACGACCTACTCTTTTCGAGCGACAAACATAATTTACCTTTGCTTGTTTTACCTGATTGCTATTGGTTTCCCCACGCGTGCTGAAAATAAACTCTACTAATTGGCTAGATTTCTGCATCACCTCACAGCTACCCTCAGCAGCAGTGCTCTGCTTGCCACCAGTACGGGCTAAAATATTAATGACTCACTTTTGAACCCAAAGCATAAATCCAGTTTGAGTCTTACGTGCATTATTCAACAAATCAAGAAAAGATGAAGTCACATTAGTGCCAGTGAGCTCAATGGGCCTTACTCCAAAGAGAAGTGCACTTTCAGCACAGTCAGTCTTAGCATTTTGGGTAACTTTATTTAAACCAACGTGGTGCTTTGTTTTGTTTTTTGGGGGAGATGATTTAAATCAAAATCACCCTGATGAATTCACTTTATCCAATGATTAATATTAAGAATAGCATAATAAAAGTGTTACAAACATCCACTTCACCAAATCTTGAGGGTTGAACCATGAGTCATCAACTTCCCTTGCAAAACAATTACACTTTTAATTCAATGAAAGGATATTCCAGGGAGTTAGACCAACTTACTTGCTTAGTTAGATTTACAATACATTCTATCCAGCAATACAATTTACAAACCAGGTCACATACCAGACTGTATTTCAACAATTCATGTACTTGTAATTGACTAGAGCAGGAAGCATATGGTGCCCTTCAATTAAGCGTCAGAACATTTCAGTAGAAATACATGAAAGTGAACAAACAAATTCCTGGCCAGTCCAGGGAGTATCCCCATTTCCCCACAATGTTGCAGTTACACTCAGGTTGTTTTGCAGAGGCCTTTTTGGGGTGGAAAGTAGGACAACTTCTTTATTTACCTCTATTTCCCATTGTTTCAAAAACTTACTCTGAGTGTAGAGAAAAATATTGCTCTATTTTTCAGTTGTTTATTCTGAGTTTGATGACACTTCAGAGATAGTCAACATCAATGTTTGCCATCATTAGTCAGCTTCTCATGGTGCTCATGCGGAGCTTCTGTCCAGCCATGGCAGCAAGAACAGGATTAGAAAAAAATAATTCCATGTAAAGCCATGAAAATTGACAGAAGAGCTCAAGGGGAAAATAAACAACCTGAAACTACTTACAACTGATTCTTCTTACCAATCCATTAGCTATCGGGTTGACTAAATCTTATTAATGTATTTCAATATAGAAGGTAAATAGGTTTCCTGCCAAAAGGAATTAACTGAATGTGCATAATTATTAAATATGGTTTCTAAAAAGCAGAGTTGTTCCAAATACATACATACAGTAAGGTCTCAAGAGTACGTGAACCCAGAGTATGCAACCCCACTCTTATGCGGCTGACCCAGATTCTTCCACAATTTCCAGTTGCGCTTAACTCGTTCCCCCTTGGCCCTGGCTCATCCCCTGTAGCTCCACACAGCCCCAGCCCAGACCCCGAGCTCTGCTCACCACCCGCACATCGGTCCTGCTCACCCCCCACCCCTCACCTCTGGCTCTAAGCTCACTACCGCTCAGTCACGACTCTGACCCAAACTTCCCAGCCACGGTGTAACCACCCGTGCACAGCTCCAGCTCACACACCCCCACCCCCTGCACTCCAGCTCACCACCACTCACACACAGCTCCAGTTCAACCCCCCTGTGCTCCAGTTCAAATCCCCTGCAGCTCGGCTCACCACCCCCACACACACCTCTGGCTCAACTTCACCCCTCACCCCCCTGCAGCCCCAACCCACCACCAGGCTTAGCCCTCCCCCCCGGCCCATCTCCCACAGCCCCAACCCACCACCAGGCTTAGCCCTCCCCCCCGGCCCATCTCCCACAGCACCAACCCACCACCAGCCTTAACTCTCCCCATCAGCACCCTCCACCCCAGGACTTACCTTTCTGCTGCTTTTGCTTCCCCTGATGTAAAATGTGTGTTCGGCTGGGGAAAAAGCTGGATATGCCCCCACGCGCGCACGCAAAGTCTGGGTTAGGCGAGAGTGCGTGGAACAGAACTCTCATGTAACTCAGGGGTCTACTGTATGTAAAAACACATCTTTAAGAAGAACCCTAATAAGCAAACAACCAACAAAGAGCATTCAATTTTACACTAGAACAATATGGCATATATTATTTCTGCCAACAGAACACTTGCCTAGTCTTGTAATCAAATAAATTTCATGTTTCAATCAGTGTGGCTATACTGTGGCCCAATAGATAAACTACATTCCACTTGAAACTCGAGAGTCAACACTGATGGAATTATCCAAAGGGACACAATTAGAACTACAAAGAAATCAAAATGCTAATGGATGCATGAATTTAAAAAAGGACATTATTGAATCATTGCTTTTTGAGGATTTAGATGAAGTTCTTCTACCTAGCCACCATGTCACTTCAAATACATTTTTTTAATCACAACCATGGAGCCAAATGCTACAGAAGGTTAAGCAAAATGTTATGGTGATAGTCATTTATATTTCCTTGTGATCACTTGAAACAGAGTTCTAGTCCTTAAAAAAAAACACAAGTAAACTGTAACTTCTCAAGGGTGCTGAACTGCCTGCATGCTTTTCCCATTTCAAAGCAGCATTTTATAGAAAATGCTCAGTAGAGCAGTCCTTTCAGGAGGGGTTCTTAACGATTAACACCTTTTTCCACATCCAGTAAAACGCCCCTCCATGGCTGTTTTCTTTTCAACAAGGCAGCATTTTTCACACAGGGGAAAAAAATTAAATAAGCTTGATGTTTCACCCTAATAAGTTCCTTTAACAAGACCATCTTTAGATACCCATTTATAAAAAGGAGCATAAAGATAACAGAAGCTAATAAATGTCTCCCTGCTTTCTTAATGCAGATTGCAGTTTGCTTGGTAGAAGCTTATACGATTCTGTAAAATTTCAGCAAGGAATTTAGAGGTGATTAAAGACCCCGAAAACAAAAAAGTGAAATGATTGAAATAATTAAGTCACACGCTTGTAAAAGGATACCAGGCCCAGGCAGCCTTTGAATAGTGGGTGGAAGCAGGCCCCCTACTCCTTCTCAAGATAAAGGTCCAAACTTAAAAAATTCAAGGCCTCTCCACCAGGACCAAGTTACTGGAATTAAACCAGCTGAACTGACAGAGGCCAAATTGTATTACTGACACTGCACACCACATCCACAGCTTTGAATGAAGCAACCAACCTACCCCTAGATACATAGAGCTTGTGCTCCATGATCCCATTCAGCATCAAGACCTTCAGAAACACAAGGAAGTCCACTCAAGATTAAAACTTACTCAGGGAAAAGTATTGATTTCGGTCTTCCCTGATGCAAGACTATTTCATACCAAATACATTCTGTGAACTGAGAACTCCATACACAGAGAAAGTTTGCGCACTTGGCCTAAACAGCCAGTATACAATTTATGGCACCTAAAAAAAGCTTTGGGCTAAAGTAGAATGCAAAAGAAACTGTATAAGAACTGAAATATCTTGCAAATCCAAGTTACCCATGTAATAGAGACCAAGAATGTACTCCGATTCAAAAGTCTCATTGCACCTTTTTTCTCTCATTAAATTGGATTAAAAATGAGCTTGTTTCAGGGCATAAGACAGCTACTAATTAAAGACATCCACTAAAGAGAACTTACTGCACAACTAACCACTTCAGGGATTCCTATGCTTTTCTGAAACATCTAGCACTAGCTCCTGTCAGATATGGGGCACTGGACTAGACACTGGACATGTGCTTTGAATTTTCACACGCTGTTGTGCTCAGTGATCACTGACGTACCTACAATGGAGCATCCCAGGGCATAGGGTCAGACTCAGCTGGGCCTTGCAACTCTTTTGTGAATATGAGGACAAGGATGGAATTCAGGGCAAGGGAAGGGACAGGGACACACGAGGAGAGGGACTGTAGGAGCCTGTGAACAGTTAGCTATGAAGAACCAAGAAACCATGAGACAATTTCAGCATTAGGCAAGGACAGACTAGCAAGTGAAAAGGAGCAACATGGTTCCGGCAGTACAAATAGGCTACCCCGTAGCATTCCCTTCAATTACTCTGACCCACGAGCAGAACAAATATTGTCACGTGCACCAATGTGAAGACGGATGTGCAATACTTCACCTTCATACTGGAGCTAATCACAAAATCCAGGTGGTGGAGGTGGGACCAAAAGGTTCTAAATGTAGGAGGGGACTCAAGCCTGGGGCAGAGGACTGGGGTGCAGCAGTGGGAGGGCCCCAAATAGGGAAGTGGGTTCTGGGGTGGGGCTGAGGGCTTTTGGGGGTTGGCAGAAGGGTGGCGGGTTCCTGCTCACCTGGGCCACACCTCAGCTTGGTGCTGGGGATCAATCAAGAGGGGCTCCTTTCCTCTGGCTCCAGCATCTTCAGGATCTGGACAAGAGACAGCTCCCCAATGAAGCCCTGAGCCCCTGTGTGGAGGTTGATGGGAAGCTGCAGGGTTGTGCAGCTTCGGGGAAAACATAGGTGGAGAGGTTATTTTATCTTGGTATTTGGCACTGGTGCAACTGTTGCTGAACAGGTACTTCAGGTTGAGGGGAGAGAGTTAATAGGCCCTCTGTAAACCAAATTTTATACTGGTCGCACATTAAACAAGTGACCAAGCAATTCTGCAATGTGAATTCACAGAAGTACTCCATTCCTGCTCCCAGTTTGAACAGGCCACCCTTAGAAAGTCATCCTTACATAATGAGAATAACTGAATCTGATCTAGATGCATACTCTCTGGCAGTTAACATATTAAAATGCTTGAATGGCTGAAGGCGGAGGATTCAAAGGAATGCAACTCACAGCTCATCTATGGATAAACTAAACTCTTGAGAGCTTTCACAAAACCAGCGTTCATCAATTAACAAAACACACCACTTACAATGTCTTCTTCCCCCCAAGCCTGCATTCTAGGAAAACCAGAGACAAGAGACCTCAAAAACAGCTTTTCTTTCAACAGACGAAGAAAAGCAGCGCTCAAATGTTCCCTCTGATCAACTCTTCAAGCTCAAGACAAGCCTGGCAAGGTGTTTCTAGCCCTAACCAATCAAGGGACCTGACCTTTGAAATTATCTACCTCTGATTATCATTTTGTTTTTATGTCATTTCAGCTTTAATAAGATTCAAAAGAGCACTTCATCTTTTCAAACTCTGTGGCGTATTCTTAACCAAATCTGTGGGTATGACCCACAAGCAGCGTTCAACCCATGAGACCTTTTACAGGCAGCACCTGGAAGCAGGAGGAGCTGGGGAGCTCTGCACACTGCCCCACCATAAGCACCACTTCTGCAGCTCCCACAGGCCAGAAAGCACAGCCAATTGCAGCTGCAGGGGAGGGACAGTATGCCAGGCCTCCGGGCTACACATCCACACTGGAGCAGGCCAGAGGACATGCTGCTGCTTCCGGGAGCTGCTTGAGGTAAATATCACTCAGAGCCTGCTCTCATGTCCCACCCCTCTGACCCAATCCCCCTCCAACCTTCCAATCCCAACCCAGACCACTCTTCTACAGCACAAACCGCTGGTCCCATGCTCCCTCCTGCAAGCCCGCACCCACCCCTCCCTAAGCCACTGCCCCACCTCCTCCCACACTGCAACCCTCTGCCCCAGCCCAGAGCCACCTTCGGCACTCTGAATACCTCCTTTCTGGCCACAATACAGAGCTCACCCCTCCCAGCCAGAGCCCTCTCCCCTACCCGGCTTTCTTTTTTTTTTGCATCCACAGGCTGACATGCAATTTCCATACAGAGACGTGGACCAAAAAAGGAATCCTTCCCCCTCACCACTGCTTTAGAGTTATGGCCAAATCCAGCTCCTACTGAAATCAATGAGTATGACTAGAAACTTCAGTTCACTTAAATGGGAGTGGATTGGGCCTTTAAAGATTAAGGGGCAGATGCAGATATCACTTACACTAGCATAAATGCAGACCAACTGCATTACTCCAAATTTATGCAGAAGTAAGCAAACTCAGAATCCCATCCCACTGCTTTTTCTATGCAAAATGGGGGGGTTCTTCTAAACTAGCACAGCACCACTGCTTTCTTGATTTGGCACTTTACAATCCTACACAGCAGATAATCAGTGAGAGGCAATTACTGTCTCAGATCTGACACCTGACCATAGCCAGAGGGCCATCTGAAAAACTGGAACTCACAAATATGGGAGTCTAATCTCTTCCTGCTCTCCAGGTCTAGTTTGTTTTTTTTTCCCCAGTCCTGGACCCAAACCTCAGAGCACTGAAATTTTAAAATCCTACAGGAGTTTCAAACAGGAAAAGAATATGCTCCCAGTTTACTCTCCCCACAAGCCTCATCTGGGTTCTTTTCAGGTGCAGCAAAGCCCATTCATCTGTCTCAAAACAGTAAAGGTCCCATTCTCCCCCAACCACCTTGGATTTTTAAGAGATCATGTCAGCAACTGTGCTGAAATGTGAAGGGGTGGACAGAGAATATACTCGAGTATACCAATGTACTCAAATCACAATAAGCAGAACTTCATTATATGTGCTCAATTAGATACTCAAATCTGCTTTGTATATTAGACAGACTTCAAACTGTCTTAGACAAAGAATTAATGGGCATAAAACAGACATAAAAGCACTCCTGATCCACAAACCGGTCAGTCACCACTTTAATGGAATGGGCCATTCTGTTAATGACCTGAAAGTCTGTGTCTTACTGAAGAAGAATTTTCACAGCAGTTTGGAAAGAGAGGCTGCTGAACTCTCTTTTATATTCAAATTCAACACATTAACACATGGTTTGAACGGGGATGGGAAGTTTTTAGGTCATTATGGAGGCTCTTTTGCATACTTGGCTTAATCAAATTCTTGACTCTTCCCCCCACCCCCCTACTCTCTGATTTGCTCACCTCGATAATATTTTTCTGATTTGTCAACCTTGATTGCTATTTTTGGTTCTCTGTGCCTTAAATATTCCGTCTGTTCTGGTATGGCTATGATCTGAAGAAGTGGATCTGTCCCATGAAAGCACATCACCTAATAAATTATTTTGTTAGTCTTTAAAGTGATACTGGACTGCTTTTTTGTTCCGATAGCCAAAAGATCTAGTGTTTCTCTCGGGTAAAAGGAAATGTCAGCAAACCTCTCCAATTTTGTCCATACTCACTTTTCACACTTTAAAATGTATTTTCTGGACACAATTTTAATAACTTTCTTCACCAAGTAAGCTAACACTTCAGATTTAAAAATGAAAAATCGTTGGCAAATATGACTGGAACACCTAACAGCAAATGTTAATCTGCCACAATTCACCTAGTGCTTGCAATGGAGTTGTATCACAAACAGCAAATTATGAACTATCCTTCCCTTGGACTGTTTCCTGCCATGCCTTTAAGAACACAGTGGTGTTAGACTAAGCGAACAAACTGTTAATTTATAAAGTGGCTAGCAAAAGGTAAGTTTACTTTTTTGTATCTCCACTTTAGCAAATATATTTTGAGGCTTTGAATATGCACTCACCTGGTGGAACAGAACAAGCCTGGATGTCTGCATGCCAAAGAAAATCAGACTTACACTTTTTCCAAAGAACTTTTTTAGCTGTCTGCATGCTCACAGTCCAACTCAATGCTTAAAAACAGGAAAAGTGAAGATGCAGAGGAAGTGCATGCCGGTAACAGCATGACAACTGCATGCTGGGATTTTTTTTTTTTGGGGGGGGGGGTGGAGTAGAGAGAATTGGTTTTTCTACGAAAGAACTGGACTTAAAACTCAACCACAATGTGAGCCACTCAGGAAACATGTAATCCTTTCACAGTTAAAGAACGTATGCAAACAATGTACACTTGAACTAACCAAAAGTGCCCCCTTACGGTGTAACAGTTTACCAAGACAGTGTTTGCATTTTAGACAAAAATTCTGTCTCTCTGCTTACAAAGCAGGAGCAAGTCAAAATTCTACATATTGAAAAGAAGAAAAGAATCCATGGTAATTTTCCTACGCCATGCTCAACCACTGAAATTTCATGCAACATCCTTACAAGGCTCTACAAATCTTATTTTTGGCATTTAATTTGCCAATAGCTGTAATGATAAAAAATACTTAACACTGACATAGCACTTTTATTCTTAATTTTTCATAGCAAATTAACTCATCCTCAACACTCCTGTAAGGCAAGTTACCAATACTTGAATCTGGTATTTCAAAGCAGTGTAGGGGATTTAGGCACACACTGTCCATTAAAATTAATAAAAGATGTACAGCTAAACTGATCTGACAATCAACTCCGCAATGTAGGCACAAACAAAAGTTGATATGTACAAACACCAATAGTAATACTTAGTTTAATAATCTGAAGTAACATTACCACCTTTAATGATTGGTTAAAAACTATACTTGTACACAAATTTCAGGGCACTCTGTACTACTTCAAGGGACAACTCGCTGTCCTCCCTTTGGTGTTCTGAAATTGACAAGTAAAACAGTTGTGAATTTTGGAATTAGTTAATTAAAAATAAATTTCTTAATTAAACTGAAAACATTTAATTTAAGGCTACGTAATTCTAGAATTTTAATCTGTGTTTTGCATTCACTGGGAAGGTAGCAAGTAAGTGATCCAAGATAAGATGATAAACTTCTGTATTAGAGAAGAGTAGGTAATCCATCTTGTCCGACGATAACATCTTGAGCTTGCACAGGCTCATCGGCTGTGGGCTCGCATGTGGCTGAGGAGACCAAGCTTTGAACGGCACGGGTGTTTGCAGTGGGGGCAAGGGAATTGTCCTGGCTCTGTTGATGAGGCTGCTGCTGTTGCTTTCTTCCTCTCACGAGCATCAATGAGGCGTATGCATTGCTGCTCTTCAAAGTTGTCATACGTGTGTCATACGAGACAACGCCAGCCTGTTTGGTCTTTTGCATGATGCTCTAGCTGATCTGGTTTTAAATCAGCATGAGCAATGTTGACCACGCAGTCTTTATACCCTTGCAAGGCCAACCTAGAGTCCTTTTGCCCTGGGAGAGTTCACCGCAGAGGGGTTGCTTAGGGATTCTTGACTCCTCCATTCGTATGACGTGCCCTGTCCAGCAAAGCTGGGCTTTCAGAATCATGGCGCCTGCTCTGTCCGGGACTTCCAGGTTCATAACTCTGTCCTGCCATCGAATGTGAGTATTGACCTCAGGCTGTGCGTGTGTGGAAGCGCTCCAGCAGTTTTATATGTTTTCTGTACAAGGTCCAGGTTTCACAGCCCTACAGGAGACTGGTCAGGACTGCAACCTTGTACGCTTTCAGTTTAGTGGACTGTCAGATATGGTGCTGATCCAACACTCGTGCTCTCAGACATCCTAGTGCCCAGCTGGCCTGGCAGACTCTGGCATTGGATTTCTTTGTCAAGGGAGCCATCATTGGCTATCACACTGCCAAGGTACTTGAACTCCTCCACTGTTTTTAACTCTGTTCCTTCTATAAAGATTGAAGCAGGGAGAGCAGCAGATCCTGGGGCAGGTTGAAACAGAACCTCGGCCTTTCCTAGGCTGATGGTCAAACCAAAGAGGCGAGTGGCATCAGCAACCTTGTTGACGATGAGCTGGAGATCAGATTCCTTGTGTGCCATAAGTGCCCAGTTGTCAGCAAAAAGGGCTTCAAGGATGAGCCTCTCAAGCGTCTTGGTTTTAGCATTCAGATGACAAAGGCCATGGAGTTAGGGACCTGGACCATGGAGTCTACATAAAATACAGACTTGATGGGTCACTTTTTGACCTTACAGAAGAGTATATTACAGCCAAAGAGAGATCTCTGTACAGAAAGATAAAGTCATGCCAGACAGAGGCCATGAAACTTACTCCAAGTACATGTATTAAAAGTATTTTTAGGAATGGTGTCCACACAGCAATGTAGTAGATTTTTTTATTAATACATTAGAAGAGCGATGAGCCTCTCCCAAGCAAGTTTTACCAAAACACATACTAGTCTGTCATTAAAAAAAAAACAAAAACCCAACCACAACCTCATTCTGGTCAACTTATTCGTTGAAAAAATACTTAAAACTGAAGGTCCATTACTGCTAATGACTTACACACGACAGTAGATCCCATCTGCTCCCATGCATCAAACTAATGACATAGTTACATGTTTGTGAAGTCAGTAATAAGACACCGATGTAAAAACTAAATTGTGTTGGATGTGATTTGCATATGTCTTACTCATAGGATTAGCAGGCTGCAGGAACAATAAGGCATTAAAATAATCTACAGTCAAAATGAAGCTAGGGCCTCTACAAAATAAAATATACTGGATATGAAAAAGAAAGCTGCTCACCTTGTGCAGCAGAGAGGGTACTTAGAGATGCGTCCCCCTGTGGGTCCTCCACTCTGGGTGTCGGTGCATCCTGGCGCCAGTGCACGGAGATCCTTCCATAGCTGTGGTTTCCCACACTGCACATGCGCGCAGCATAGACCCCTCCATTCCTTCTCTACCCTAGCAAATACAGCAGGATGCTCCACAGTAGGGGAAGGAAGGATGGAAGTGGAGCACCCACAGGGACATATATCTTGAGGAACCATCATTTCTGCACAAGGTCAACAACATCATCATCATCATCTTCTTCTTCAAGTAGTGTCCCTGTAGATGCTCCACTGAGTTATTATAAAGCATTAGTCACATTTTGGAGGTGGGTTTGGAGCCCAGTAATGATTACAGTCAAAAAAACTGCTTGACCCACTTGAACGGAGGAAGCAATTGAAGAGAAAAGTGCTGTGCAAAGGTATTGCTCAAAGACCACGTTGCTGACTTGCCTCTATGTCCATAAGGGGTACATTCTTGAGAAAGGCAGTGATGGAAGATGCAGTCCTGGTAGAATGGGCTGGGACAGCACCCACAAGGTCTTTCTGGTGGGGAGTCTAACAGGCGTGCATGCACGTGGAGATCTACTTGGAGAGCTGTTGAGACAAAACAGGATGGCCCACAGATCTCTCCACAAAGGAGAAGAAGAGCAGAGGAGACTTGTGCCAAAGCTTTGTACGGCATGCACCCTGGCAGTACTGATGGTTAGGCCTGATTCATGCAGGTGCAGCAGGTAGTCAAGGAGGACAGGAAGGGGCACGGTGTGAGGAGGCAAAGGGTTATTAGCGCCAACCACTGAGAGAAGCACGTCCACTTGTAGAGGTAGGACCTGTGGGTAGAGTGTTGTCTGCTGTTAACAAGAACCCTTTTTACCCACTCAAGAGCATGCAATTTTGGCATCCTGGAGCCATAAAGGAGCCATGCATGGAAGTGCAGCCTGAGTGGATCTGAGTGAAGGGTGCAGCTGAAGTCCTGGGTCAGAAGATTGCAGCAGGGAGGAAAGGGATATGGAGTCACTGCTGAAAGCCGGTAAAGTGAATGATGCCAAGTTTTTCCTCAGCCATGCCGACGCTATCAGGATGAGATGAGCCCAATCCAGCCTGACCCTTACCAGAAACTTGTGAATCAAGAGAAGAGGCATGTCCCATTTGATGGAGAAAGCGTCCCCAAGAGTGTGTCACCCCAGACATGCTCTGGAGCAGAACTGATGGCACTTTCTGTTGACTCAGTTTACAAAACAGGTCTATGCATGGCTGGCCCCAAACCTGGAACACATGGTTGAGGGCCACCATGTTATACCTCCCACTTGTGATGATCACTCTACAAGTGACTGAAGGTGTGCATGATCACATTCAGTGCTCTGGGGAGATATGTAGTCACCAGACTGATATAGTGCTGAAAGCACCAGGTCCACAGTTTTATAGCTTTCACGCACAGGGACGAGGAGCAAACCCCACCCTCACAATTACATGTATGTGCTGCTGTCTGTCAGGATGTTGACAGTTTTGCATGCGAGGTGCCAACAGAAATGCTGGCAAACTTAGCGGACCACCCTGAGCTCCCGTAGAATTATGTGGAGCACTTGCTCAGTGCCATTTGCTCTGGACCGCAAGGCAGCCCAAATGGACCCCCTCCCCACAAGAGAGGCATCCACAGTAAGGATAGCAGATGGGGGGGCAGCTGGTGGAACAGCACCCCAGTGAGATTGTTGTCCGGACATGTGCACCACTGGAGGGAGGTGAGAATGCATGGCGGAACAGTTACTGATTTGGATAGCAGGTCCCTGGCTGGGGCATAGCATGTGGACAGCCAGGGCTGGAGCTACTGCACATGCAGTCTTGGCCAGTTTGACCATGTAGGTGGTGGCGGCCATGTGACCCAGCAGCTTCAGGCACACATGCACCATGACAGTGGGAGACAGCAGCACCAACACAAGGAGGTCATTCAGGGCCTAGAAACTTTGAACAGGAAGAATGACCCTGGCAGTGGTAGTGTTTATCTTCAACAGACTCAAATAGTAGGGCGACATGAAGACATCCAACTTGTTATTGAGTGATGGCCAAGAAATGTTTATGTGGGCCCTGATGAACTCTAGAGATTGCGTAGGTCGAAGCATGGACTACTCACAGTTTACATGGAAGCCAATGCTGAGCAGGAGTTCTGTGGTGACCCATTCCATGTGAAGTACCTCCAGAAATGAGGGCCCTTTTATGACACAATCATCCGGGTACGGGAAGATGATCACCACATGACATCATATGCGGGCAGTTGTGACCATGGGTCTTGCAGAACACCCTGGATACAGCTGAGAGCCCAAACAGAAGGACACTGTTTTGGTAGCGGTGGAACCCAACTGTAAAATGAAGACAGTGCCTGTGCACTGCATGGATGGCGATATGGAAATAGGTGTCCTGTAGGTCAAGAGCTGAGAGACAGTCTTCTTTGTCTGGCACTCGGATAATAGTCACAAGAGTCACCATCTTGAAATGTCAACAGAGGACATATTTGTTGTGCCTCCAGAGGTCGATGATGGGCCTCCACCCACCGTTCTTCTTCTGGGCTAGGAAGTACGTGGAGTAGAACCTGGGGCCCTGAAACTCTGCCGAGACCAGCTCAACAGTGCCCAGACAGAGAATGTGCTGTACCTCTTGAGCAAACAGATTCTCATGAGAAGGGCCCCTGAAGAGGGACAGGGTTGGGGAGGGTAAAGGTAAATTGGATGGAATCCCCCCAGGGCCAGTAATCCTGGAACCCACTTGTCTGAAGTAATGCTGGCCCAGTGATGGAAAAAGGGAGTGGAGGTGGTAAAATGCATAGCTACTGCTGTAAGATAAGATGGCTGGAGTGGGAAGAGATCTCAGACTCCCAATCAAACCCTCTAAACTGCTACTTGGGCTGCTGAGGGTGGGATGCCACAGACTGTTGATGATGCTGTCGGTGAGGTTTGCACCGCTGACACCTGCATCGTTGGTGGGGTTCGTAGCACTGTGGCTGCTGTTCGAACTGCTCCTGTGGTCTTTGGTAGAGAGTACCAAGCCTGCTTAAATGTGTGAGGGGGGTGCATCTCCAATGTATGCAGTGTGTTACAAGAGTCCTTCAGTGAATGTAAGACATCAGTCTTTTCTGCAAACAGGTGCTGCTTATCTAAGGGAAGGTCCTCTACCTTCTGCTGAAGGTCTTTGGAGACCCTTGAAGGTTGGAGCCATGAACTATGCCTCATGACCACAGTAGAGGCTGTGACTCTATCCACCCTGTCCACTATATCCATTGTGGACTGGAGGGCTAGATGGGCGATGGTGTGCCCTTCATGAGGGCCAGGCGATGCTGCTCCAGTAAGAAGGGGACCAGCTCTTGCAACTTGGAATAACTGAGGTGGTCATAGTCAGCCAGCATGGCTGCACAGTTTGCCACACACCAGGAGCTACATGCCTGAAGAGTAGATTTTGTGCCCCTCAATGTTCCACCCTTGCTAGTTGTTCCCCGAGGGGTGGAATGGAAGGACCTGGATTTGTTAACCACCAGCGAATTTGGTTGTGATGAGTGAATAAAAACTCCACGTCCTTGGAGGACACAAAATACCTCTTATCTGCCCTCTTGTTGGCGGGAAAAATGAATGCCACCATCTGCCAGATGTGTTTGTGGGGTCCCTTATCGCCTCATCCACATGCAGTGCAATTCTGGAGGAGGTTGTGGGGTGCTGGGTGCAGAAAGCCTGTACTGCTTCACCTGCACCTCCTACAGGACCTTTTACTGAGCCTGGGCCACCAATCTAAACAGCTCTTGAAAGGCCTGTGAGTCATCCATAGGGGGAGGTGAGACAGAGAGCATCATTAGGTAATGAAGAGGAGTGGTGTAGTGGGGGGCCAGTGCTCACCCTCCAACAGGGAGCCCCCTCCCGCCCATCTCAGAACGCTGCAACGTGGGATATATCATGGATATTGTGGGTTGTGGTGTCACAGGGTGGTCCACGGACACAGTGGGCAGTGCCAATGGAGCATAGGAACAGGGTGATCTTGACTGCCAGGGTGACCAGTTAGGAGCAGGTTCTCGTGAGTAAGGATAGTGATGCATGAACCAGGGTGGGGGCAGTTGTGGGTAAGCCATTGTTGGTGGCACATCGTCCCAGTTAGAGTGCCTGAGACTGGAGTGCTGTGATGAAAAGATATTCCGTCAGTCAGAACTGCCTCCTCCCCGGGTGGGTAGTCAGGCCCCTGAACCATGCAAGAACCCCAAATGCCCAGATGAGCACGGGGATGGAGGTGGCGCTGAGGCTGGTGCTGTGTGAGATCTCAGCGGCAAATCTTTGCAGCGCTGCACCACGCTCCGATGCTGCAGGCTTGGGTGAAGCAGTGTCCTGGTGCAGCTTCGGTGCCTTGTCAGGTGCCACACAAAAATGGGGCAATGCCTCGGTCCTGGACTTAGCTGTTCTATGTCCAGCGCCTCACTCAAGCAGCATGGAGACTTGGAGCAACGTCATTTGTGCTGTCTTGAGCACCGAGAGCAGGGTCTTAGTTTTTGATGACTTCTTACGCCCTGGAGTAGAAGCAGCCAAAGCCAATAGTGTCAACAGTGTTGGAGGCACCAACTGCTAGAGGCTCAGCTCCAAAAGTGCCCGTTTGAGCAGTGCCATCTTAGACAGTGACAGGGGCATCACGGCAGCCTTTTCGGCTGGCACGGCCTGTGAGGGTGGTGCCGGAGGCCAGGAATGCACTGGGTAAGGACCTGCTTTGGTGGTTGGGGTGCCAACTGAGGTAGAGGGGGACACAGAGTTTATACCCAGGGTCTCTCATGCTGGTTTTTTGGAGGAGGGCTGCTCTGGGGATGGTGGTTGAAGGGACTTTCATATAAATAAGTCTTGAGCCTGTTGACTTGGTCCCTCCTGGCCCTCGCCATGAGGCTGGAGCAGTGGATGCATTTGGTAACCCTCACCCAGGCACTTAATGCATGTTCCACATCGCTTGAAGCCTGTGGAGCGCAGCATGGCAATGACGCAGTCAATAATCTCTAACACTAAACCTAACTTTTTTTTCTTGTTAAACTTTAACGGGAAAGATAACTTCGATAAGAATGGCGAAGGGTAGAACAATATCTAATTCTTCTTCGTCTTTCAGCGAGCGTGTGTGTGTGTGTCTCTGTGTGTGTGCGTGAAAGAGAGAGAAAGAAACCTCCATTTGCTGCGGAGGATAGTAGAGAAGGAGCTCAGTGGTGGGAAAACACAGGTATAGAAAAATCTCCAAGCACTGTTGAGAGGACGCACCAACTGGGACAGTACTCAAAGAACACCACTTGTATCAACTGCAAGAGCTTATAACCAAGAAAGGGACATGCTGAGTTTTTGTGACATAGCCTTAATACCAGAGCAAGGGGATGGTTTAAAAACAAAAACCTGTGTGTTCAACACAGGCACTCTACCTACAAACTACTTCATGCATTCTAATAAAATGGTCTCATTCCTACTACAGCTGCATTCAATAGACCATTTATTTTGCAGCTATCTGTCTCAGGAATGTGCTCTCTTTTATTCATCTGGTGTTGACACCAGTAATCAAATTTTGTACATACCACTGGCTCTATTATAGACCAACCATCACTGGCTACTTGCCTAGTTTTCTTATCCCCACAAGATTAAAAAAAAGGCCAAAGGGACCAGCTGAAACTACAGAAGAGTGAGGGTGTAAGAACTGGAGCAAAGGCATTTGATTCTCCCACAAGCACAATCTAAGACTCTGACATGCAGCTACCTATCACCAGGCAAGAAGGCCAAACAAGGTCAGACCAACCCCAGTGCAAAGCAAACCACCTTTGATAAAAATAGTTCTGATAACAAAATAGTCTTGAGGCACATTTGTGCAGGGATTATTTTCCTTTAGAAAACCTCAACTCCACACTTAAACAACAGAGTCTACATCTACCAGCTCGGGTCACAGGAAACAGAAAAGAGAAACAGAAAAAAGAAAGGTTGTTTTGAAAAATTAAAAAGCATACTGCTGTGACACTACACTCCACAGTCTTTATGGAAATGTGCTTATGATATGAATATGACGTAACTGAGACACACCTCATGCAAGATGGCTCACGTAAGATATCACTGTAAAGGCTATGGCTTTGAATGCCTGTATCATTTCTGTATCTGAAATGATAAATACTAACAATGCATCTGTATTTCACATGCACTATTTTGGGTGTCACCCACAACTAGCCCTTTGGGTGCAGCAGTGAAAAAGTCAGACAGGGTTAATGGCCCATCAGCAGAGACAATGGATGATGGAAGAGCTTAGTCTTCCTGTGAACCCTCCAGGCTGCCTGGGAGTAATCATGGCTACAGCTCTGCTACTAAACACCAACCTGGCCATTTTGAAATCTATAGAGCTCTAATAAAAGCACACTCCCACTGACTGATTCAGTTTTATTAATAACAGCACCAATGTGGCTGTGAAACAACAGCTAGTCCACTGACACATTTGGAAAAATAAAGGGTAATTAGAGATTATAAAATATTTAACTTATCAAGAATCCTCACAGTTTCTCCTTCTGAAAAACTGATCCTGTCTCTTGAAATTTTCAGAACATACATATATACATACTTGGTCCTTTCCAAAATCTCAGACACATTTCAGGTGCAGCAACACAGAACATCTGGAAAATCTTAAATATGCAGGAATAAGTTTTTATTTACATTGTAGTAGCACCTACACGTCCCATCCTTAAGTACAAAACCAGGAACGACAGACAGACAGTTAGGAGGACTACAGGCAGAGAGTTCTATGGGCCCACAGTGCCCTGGCAACAGGAATATTCCTGGCCTGGGACCTGGTCTCTCCTCAACCCCACCTGCCACCCCAGTGTGCTCTCCTCAGCCAGATTGCGTGTTCTCTCCCAAGTATCCCCCAGCCTTGCCCACTGCCCCGCATGCTCCCACCTTCCCTGTGCATCTGCTGCCCCACCAGCTGCCCCAGGCAATTTCAAAACACTCCATGGGGCCCTGCCATCACTACCAGCAGCAAAGCAAGGCTAAAGCAGGCTTCCTGCCACTCACTCCCCTTGGCTGCCAGCACCTCCCTGCAGCCCCTGGGACAGCATGCAGATGTACCCTCTCCCTGGCTGTGGTGACTCATCGCTACTAGGGATGGCAGTGGGGGTTCCTGGGCCATTTTAAAGCACCCAGGGGCAGGAGGAGGCCTGGGCACAAGCAGAGTGGAAGTGTAAGAGGGGTGGCAGGTGGGCAGCAGTGTGTGGAAACCTCCACCCTCCCAAGAGTGGCTGCTGGGGGGGGGGTTCCCCTGGTAAGTGTGGCACACTCCCACCCCTTTGCCTCCACGCCCCACTCCTACCAATGCTTACACCCCCTCCTGGCAAAAAACTTCCTCCCAGAGCCTGCATCAAGCGCTCACTCAGACACCCTCAGCCCTGCCCCATGCCAGAACCTGACCCTGAACTCCACCCCAGAGCCTGCATCCCTCACCCACTTCTATACCCGCATTTCCTCTCAGAGTCTGAATCCTGCACCCCAATCCTCAAACTCCATCCCAAAGCCAGAACCTCAAATCCCCTCCTGCAAACGCCCACCCCCCTAGAGCCCCAGCTTTCTTGCACATGAACGCTGTGAGAGCCTGTATCCCATCCTGCACCTCGCCCAGAACCTGCATCCAGCACCCAAACTCCCTTCCAGCAAACCAGCAGCCCCAGTGCAGGAGCCACAAGATGACAATACGAGACAATAGCAGTCAGTATGACAGTTGTTCCAGCTCACCGACCACCCAAGTGCGATTAAGTGTTTTGTAGGCATCACAACAGAACAGAATTTTAAGGAGGGACTTGAGGGAGGCGTTGCAGGTGTTTATCAGCACCCCTCCCAGGCGACTGGCAGCATGGGAGAAAGCACAAGAGATCATGTTTTAAATGCTACTAAAAATGGATGACGAACACCAGCACCGTGGGCAGAGCAGAAACGGGAAATGACATCTCACTAGCTTCCTGGGAGTACCTTAGCAATGAGCGCAGCAGTAGCTAGAGCCCCAAGCCCTTCAAATCACCAGTGGACCCCACATGTTGCAGTCTAAGCAACCATGGGGGAGCAGGCTGCCCCTAGCCCTGCCCCTGCCACCCAAGGCCCCATCCCTTCCAGGGAACTGGAGCCAAGCCCCTCCCTCATTGCCAAGCCCAACATTTGTCACCAGCCCCAGCAAGCACTTGACAGACTCACTCATCAGGAGACCATCTACACCACCCATATTAACCACATTAGCAGCAAACTATCAGACTCTTCAAGCTTCTGAGAGCTTCTAGTTCACACAAGGGTGCCCTAGGGTTGCCACATTTTCAAAATACTTATGCAGGACACAAGTCCTACTGGCAGCTCCAGCCACAGAAACCCCAGCCGGGGGACTCTGGCAGCCCTGTAGCTGGGAGGCTGGCTGGGGCACCAAGTTCCACCAGCAGGCTCAGCTATGGGAGCCTCAGTGATTGGGGGGGGGGGGTCCCCAGCAGTCCCACAACTGGGAGCTAGCTAAGGCACTAAACCCCACCAGCAACCCCAGCCAGCAGGAATGTCCATGACAAGTTCCCCATTCCCCGTAAACATGGGACACGGGACTTTTCCTGCAATGTTTAGGGCAGTCCCGAATTTCCATGACATCTGGCAACCCTAGCTTCCAACTCATTACAGACACCAACATAGATGTTTACATAATACTTACTTAGCCTTGCAGTCAGGAGTCAGTGGTTTATTTTTGAAGATACAGCCTAACACAGCTACCTCTCCGATGCTTTCATTTAGAAAAGAAAATTGTATTATAAAAATTTCTTTATCAATGCGAATGTCCAATCTGTCTTTTTCATCACCACAGGTGTAAGTGTACTGTGTACAGTTTGCTTGATCATGGTTGAAATAACTGGTAAATTGAATTTAAATTGAAAGACCAAAAAAAATGAGCAGAAGTTTGTCCAGGTCTTCTTTACTACATGTGTTTTTCCTCAAACACATTCTTATCCAGATCTGCCAGTGTACTATGGTTTAGGCCACCTCCAGGCTGTCTCCCAACTAGATCAGTGGGTGTAGCGTTAGAAACAAGTCTATTCCTGTCAGAGTGCATGTTGAAAAGAGATTTATTTTTAGATGGTGCAGGAGGTAGTCAATTATGGTGCACTGGGCAGCTGGCTGGAGTTTTGTGGCATGAAGCTTGGAAAGAAATACTTACGAAGAACACACATTTTCTTGGGGAGAAAAAAAACTTTTTATAAATGGTCAGATGCTGTAAACATGGCACACATCCTGATAGACCCTCTTCTCCTTACAGGATCACACTGAGACAAAGAAGTTAAAAATAAATTTGGACAAGCAAGATAAATTGACTTTAGTACCAAGTAGGTACACAGACTCTTGCACTTTACTTGAAACAAGAACCCTGAAAACAGCATGTTATAAAAATGTGGTATTCCTAATCCTGAGTCTACAAAATATGAATGAAGCTGGGAAATATGCAGGGAGGGGGAATAAAGTGGATGGCATTACTACATCCCAGAGACAGTCATACAACTGTAGAAGGGGGCACATATTATGAAACCACTCCCCACAAATATATGCATAAAGAGTCCCTGGCTAAAAATCGGGGGGGGGGGGGCGGGAATCTGAAATACAACTGAGGAGGTAGGGACATTACGCACCCTCACCCCATCACATCTGCTTTATCCCACCTTCGGATATGTTGTTCCAGTTTTATTTTCACTCCAGCCCTGCACCTGCTGTTGGAGTCTCACTGTAAAGTATACGTGACTTTGACAAGACAGGAGCAGCTACTATACACTTCCTTTTCCTCTCCAAATCCATATCCTTGGAGGAGAGGGGGGCTGGCTTTGTAACTGAGCTGAAGACCAGCTGTTCTTTCTGGGTTGTTTATGAATTTTAAAATGTAAACTGTAGTGTGTACCATGCTAATGCTGGAGGACAGATTGAAGAGTCAGACTAATCCATCAGACAGAAATGGTGGGTTTTCCAACAGCAGCTGATAGCTAAGGCTTGCAACATTGTCACTATTAAGGAACATGTAACACTGTCACTGTTAAAAAGCTCTTAGATGCCACATGCTGAGTAGAAGGAAAACCATTCCATTACTACTAGAAACATACCTCTGGTGATAAAAGCAATCTGCCTAGGCAGACCCACCCTGAGGAAAGCAAACATGCAGTGCCTTTTGTTTCCATTTTCCTGACTCAGGTGTTGCAAAACAGTGGTGTGATAAAACCTAACTGGGACTCTGTTCTCAGAGGTAGCCTATCAAACTTACATTCGTTAAATCTCTTAGGGCATGACCTAATTGAAGCTCTGCTCAAACATACATACATACATCATGACGTATTATATCGAAAAATCTAAGCTAATAAGTTACACAAAGAAAAGGAGATCTGAGACTACACAGTAATTCATGTACAAAATCTAAGCCCATAAAATATCGTTACATTACATGTAATTCCTACAACTCAGTTGTACTGAATAAAACTTTCAAGAACACTTAAATGACAGTCTGAGTCTCACTGAAAGGATATCCGCCTCTAAAAATAACAAATAAATTAAGTCCAATAAACAGCCTTTTAAAGTAATGACCAAAGACACACTGTTGTTCCTAGTAACAGAGCGAAAGCCGTGCTAGTCAGGCATATTTAATTTTATGTAAATAATGTTATGTATCTTCTCTAGTTGCACTTTTTTAAGTGTCAACATTTTTAAAAGGCCCAAGCACACACAAATAAGCACTACTTGCTCTTCACTCCAAAATATCTACATGGAGCTGCGTCACTGAGCCCAAGAACCCTTATCTACATGTGACACTGAAATACTCTTCACTGCACACAAACTGACCAACACAAAAATACAGACTGAACCTCTCTAATCAGGAACTCTCTCATCCGGCAACGTCTGTAATCCAGCATGATTTGGCAGACGACCACTTATTATGGGTGTGGGCAAGTTTCCTGTGGTTCCCATAAAATTGCAGCCATGAGTGC
The DNA here is from genome assembly GCF_033958435.1 of Carettochelys insculpta. Taxonomy (NCBI): domain Eukaryota; kingdom Metazoa; phylum Chordata; order Testudines; family Carettochelyidae; genus Carettochelys; species Carettochelys insculpta. The sequence goes on from NC_134139.1 coordinate 99,248,034, forward strand.
TGGCTCTCAGTGTTCTGCGCTGTTATTTAGCTGTAATTTACCCCATGTCTTCTAAGGGCCCAGTAAGCAGTGTTAAGTGTTGGTAATGCTGCTAGACAATACTGACCTCCCTTGGTCCAGCAAATTCTGTTTTTGGCACCGGTTAGGTCCTGAGGGCACTGGACTAGAGAGGTTCAACCTCTACCAAACTTTACAGGATGCAGGAAACTTGGCCACCCCTATGATAAGTGAACATTTGCCTAACTAAAGTCATTCCAGACCATGGATGTTGCTGGACCGGAGTGCCAACCTGTGGCATGTTTCTATTTAATTGTAATTGTATGATACTTAATTTTCATTTAAAAATGAAAAAGTTAGTATTTTGTGTTTTGTTAAATCCATTTTTATTCACCCTGATTATCACAGAAGTCGAAAAATGCTTAAAAACAAACATTGGCATTATCTGTCAAAAATTACAGAAATAAAATAACTCAGCCAGAACCATTCCTAGTTAACACTGCTTTTGAGAGGCAACAGAGGAGGAATCTCCGTCCAGACAGGTCAAGACCACATTTCAACTGTTTTTACAGAAAGCGTGCTGCAACGTAGCTATCGCTGTTGTGATGTCACCACAGTATGGGTATGGATCACTAGAATATTTGCAAGGGGCACTTATGAAGTCACAGATACAGTAAACCCTCACTTTGCATCTTCAGGGTGCACAAAACTCACATTAATGCAAGTTTCACACAACTTGAAGATGCATGGCTGTCAGCCTGCCTAGCTTCCCGCAGCTGCAGGCAGCCAGGCAGGCTAAGAGCCCCTTCCCCCTGCCTTCCCAGAGCACTGCCTAGTGCAACCCATCCTGAACAATGATCTTTCACTCTCACAAACCTTGGGAGGCAGGCCTGTCCTCACCTACAGACAGCCTGCCAACCTTAAACAAATCCTCACCCGCCACTACAAATCACAAACCAGTGACTCTAGGCCTGGAACCAGCCCTGCAACAGTCCTCGCTGCCAACTCTGCTCACATATCTACACCAGTGACATCATCACAGGACCTAACACCAACCATACGATCAGGGGCTCCTTTACCTGCACAGCTACTAATATAATATACACCCTCGTGTGCCAGTAATGCCCCACTGCAATTTACATTGGCCAAACTGGAGAGTCTCTCTGTAAAAGAATAGAAGGACATAGATGAGACATCAGGAACGGTAATGTACAGAAGCCTGTGGGAGTACACTTCAATCTCCCTGGACACTCAGTGGCAGATTTAAGGGTGACAGTTCTGAAAAAGAAAAATTTTAAAAATCAGATGGAGAGAGGAATCTCTGAGCTGCAATTTATTTGCAAATTTGACTCCATTAACCATGGATTAAACAGACTGGGAATGGCTTGTAGCTTACAAAGGCAGTTTCTCTGCTCTGGGTGCTAACAGCTCCCCATTAGACTCTGACAAAGGCTCACATCTCCCTATCTGATCTAACTTGTTTTTTTCCCTCTTTTGATAAGTACTGTTGATACTGGGCCATTTCCACCTTGCTGAATAGACCTTGTCAGCTGTGGCCCTCCCTCTTACTGGGCCCCTACTCTTTAAATACTCCTCTGAAACCACTCCCTCACTCATGCATCTGATGAAGCGGGTCTTTGCCCACAAAAGCTTATGCTCCAAAATATCTGTTAGTCTATAAGGTGCCACAAGACTTCTTGTTGTTCTCGAAGCTACAGACTAACACGGCTACCTCTCTGATAAAGGTTACAGTCTAGCCCCCGAGGAAGGAGAAAAAAAAATAGGCGAGAGATGAGCAATTTGTGAGACAAGCATCAGAGAGGTAGTCATGTTAGTCTGCGTCTTCAAGAACAAGAAGTCCTGTGGCACCTTATAGGCTAACAGATATTATTTGTTTGATATAATTTGGGAGAGGCTCCCCCAGAGGATATCAGTCAATTTAATAGCTGAAAAACTAGGACTGATCAAGTGACAAAGTCAGAAGATTTCCTGAAAGCCTGGAGTCCATCAGCCTTTGTGTGTGTAATCATGATCTTTTGAAAGAAGTTTTTTGAGAAGAGATCTTCCAAAAGAACTTCCTTTGAAAGATTGCTGTAGTGTGGCCCTAACCCATGAGAGAGTGTCTCCTCATTGCAAAAGAGCTTAATGTCTAAGCCAGTGGTTCTCAACCTATTTACCACTGTAGGGGGCATATGCAGCCGCCTGTTATATTGGCAGCATTGATCTACGCAAGATACACACCCACACCCCCACACCCCTGGATGACACTGAGATGGCACATGGACCATAGCTGTATGCTGAATGGGCCACACATTGAGAGCCACTGGTGCAAAAAATCATGGGATGAGAGAGAAAAAGAGGCACAGAGGTGAAATGACTTTCCTAAGGCCAAACCCAATCTATAGCAATGCTGGGAGCAGTCCAGACCTGGAATTTCAGTCCACCACTTATTAAACATTGGAAACGCTCTCTTCCTCCAATGCTGATCTATGGTGGTTGTGCCTGTGAAACTCAGGCATGGCAGCACCACATGGGGAGCCACTCTGGGCAGTGGACACTGGGCGGGGAGCTGCTGCCACACCACAGCCCAATATGTTGTGTTCCTAGGTATCACTCACAAGACAGATTTGCACCAAAACCAATCAGGAGAGTTCACTCTTTGAAGAGATACTCCTGAGAGCATATGGACAGTGGAGATCCAGTGACTCAGCAAGCTACGTGGAACATGTGATCATTAACTCCATGTTTGAGACAGTAATTTTTTTCCCCCCATCGTCAGAGGAGGTATAATTTGGAGAATGACACATCACCTTCTTCCCTTTTTCCTCCTCCACACCTCCTGCCTATAATCTCTTATACATGGAAGCCCTGAACAATGACTGAAGACCCCAACCTTTTGGGTGATCCAGAGAAACTAGCCGCAAGCTAGTTTTAATCTAGCCGCAAGCTAGATTTAACATCACTGCTATTATCTTGATAGATAAATGTGACTCACTTAATAATTCTTTTTGTCTTTTAAATTAACAAATATTTAAAGTTTGTTCACTAATTACTGGCTAACAGCATGGTGTTAGGGTGCTATTCAGCGCTACATACGGTGGGCATCAGTCTTTGGAACCGGAAAAACCTAATATAATGTGATTTCTGATTTCAGTAGTCATTAATCACAGAAGTTTAATTCATCTGAGTGGTGCATGAGGGACTAGAGGGTCTCAAAGAGACAGTCTGTGCTTCAGAATATCTAGTATAGCATTTTGGAAACATCTGTTACTGGGTTGATGAAGTCTTATGATAGACTATACCATCAGTTGATGTACATGCGCTGTTTTCTGGCAGTCTGACATGAGACTCCTGGTCTTACCTGTGCCCCACACAAGGCAGCAACACTCCCCCTTATCCTTTCCATCCATGCGCAGAATAAATTTGTTTGTGCATTGAGGGATGTGCAAATGTGCACCACCAGTAGAAACAAAACAAAAACAAAACAAAACACAAAACCTAGTTGTAGGCACTTTACTAATCAGCCATACAGCATTCTGACCTCTCCTTCGTGGCTGCACAAGCACACAGCTTAAAGGGAACATTGTCAGGCAGCATTGCAGGTGCCACATTAAAGCCCTCACCTCGCAGTGATGAAGACAGGTGGATCTCATGCATCCACATGCAGGCCCAGTGAATTCAGTTGGGTTGAAATTTGCATGACTACTCAAAATAAATATTCCAGAAGGCTGCACACCTTGTATAAAAGGGAGCATAGAGATGCCCTAAGAATGCAAAGCTGCATCCACCCGGCCCCTCCCTTTCAGAAGGTGTGTGCAAATGCAGCCAATCGGAAATGAAAATGAGGCACAGATTTAAATATCTCATGCCTCATTTGCACATTTCTGCATTATCTGGCTTCTGGAAGAGCCATTTCCAGAAGCAAAAGCAGTTGTGTGGACGGGGCTCCTTTGAAAGAAAACCCTCCTCTGAAAAGCATCCTTCTTCCTAATTTTTTTTCAGGAAAAAGTGTGCTTTCAAAAGAGAGGTTTCCTTTCAAAGGAATCCCATACCCACGGCTGCTTTGGATTCCAGAAATGGCTCTTCTGGAAGCCAGATCACGTGAGAATATGCAAATGATGCACAAGATATTGAAATGTGTCTCATTTGCATTTCCGATCAGCCACATTTGCATGCCCCTTCCAAAACAGAAGGGCCATGTTGACACAGCTCAAGACAGGATGATGTCCTCCTTAGCAGACAAAACTAGAGTATCAGGAACCTCATACCGGCTGCAAGTGGTTGGCAAGGGGACAACAGGAACTACAATGGCGTCGTATATTCAGACTCTAAAGCAGACAGAGGCCACTTTGGCAACCAGTTTGGCTCCAGATCCAGGAAGCAAGCTGAGAGCCTCCTTCCCCACTAGCGCTTCCCACCAGGCCCTGACCCAAGTACCAGTCATCCAGACCTAGCTGAAGCATCCAAGGTGAGAGTCAGTTCTCGCTGATTTCAACAGGGACTGATTGGAACATAACTACCTGAGCAGAATGTTTACGAGTTTACACACACAAAGGCTTTAAAACCCTGCCAACCTGTCCTGGCGACTGAAGTTTAGATGCACAGCTTGTCCCCTTATATGCCTAGTTCGCTACCTCTGGATACTATTACAATCAAAGCCAGAAGACACATCCGCAGCACTGATACTGCTCAGTTAACTGTGATGACTGTTTGACCTACCAACTTCCACTTTCTCACCAGACAACCTTACTTAAAAATACAAAGAGAAGATCGATGTCATGGTATAACGAAGCTGACGTTTGTTCTAATGCTCCAGGTCACCAGTTTCAGTGACAAGCCAATCCCACAGAGACTAATAAAATTAAAACGACTACAACTGCACTTAGAAGTCATGCCAGGACAGTGAGATTCCACCGCACTGTCAATGAATCCAACAGTTACTACCATTTTCCTAGTAATGCCCTACTTTTCTTTGGAAATTCACATATGGACACATAAGGGATGTCATGCTCTTTTAGCAATTCTGAGTGTATTCAAAACACCTTCACTCACTGTGAATTTAACAGCCAAGATTCTGAACAACAAAGCAACATACTCCAAAGCAGAATATTGACTACGTTTCAGTTCTGAAACACTCAACCCAAAACCTGAGCATACAAAGTTCTACTTTTCAATCCCAGATCTGTTTGTACGCAGTGCATCCCACAGTGAAAAAACTGCTCCATCAGATAGCGAAGGGCTAGAAAAGGAACACCAGACTGAACAGAATGGCAGGAGTAGGACACCCATCACCAATCAGCTTTCAGAGAGGTTACTAAAGCTTCGTCTGCACAGCACAGCTTTGAAATCTTCTGATTTGTTAGCAGGGCAGGGAAGCACTCCTGAGCACTTGGCAGGACAAAGCTTTTGTTGGAGAAAGGGGGTCTTTAAAGCCCCTGTGAATGACTAAAGCTTGGTCTCTCAATTGCCAGTGTAGAACAATAACAGAGGTAGCCCTGTTAGCCTGTATTTTAACAAAACAAGCAGTCATGTAGCACCTTAAAGACTAAACAAAGTAATTTATTAGGTCATGATTTCATGGAGCAGACCCACTTCTTCAGATCTGCAGTGCAGAACAAAGCCTTAGCTACAATAAATGAAGTTGCCAAGTTCCTTTCATGGCAATCTGAAATTCTAGGACTGCACAGAAAACTGCAGGTGTGTCTACTCCATGACACGTGCAGAGCAGGGGGGCAGAGAAAGGCTGAGCTCCTTGCAGTAAAAAGCTGACAAGACACATGACCACAGATGAACTGGGGACTAAGGCAGGAAAAAAAATAAAAATAATCTAACTACCATTCTTCTCCTCAGGCAACAATTGCAGGAAGCACAAGGGCAAATGGGATCAGTAGGGAGGCAAACAGTAACAGATAAGTGCCAGGCTCAGGGCAGTTCTTTTACTGCAGGGTGTGTAAGGGTTACAGCGATGTAACCCAGCAGAACTAACTCCAAAGTGAGATCAAAGCTCCCAGCTGAGAAGTGTGGCAGCCGAACAGCAGAGCTCCTGGCCTGCACTTCCAAACACTCAACAGACATACAAGAATTCAAAATTTCCAAATTGGACTGATGTTTCTGCGAGTGCAGAGGGTAACTGTCCAGGACAATTAAAACACCAATGACAAAAATTAGAAAAAGTTCCCCACATCCTCTATTGCTTCATCATGCCAAGCTGTAGAACCAGGAGGAGGGCAGGACTACACTAGGCAGTTAACTTGATTGAAGATATGCAATTATAGATACGACCATTGCGTAGCTAGAATCAACCTACCTGGCTGTCTTCACAGAAGGAGGTAGATGGGAGAAACTCTCCCATTGACCTCTTTTACTCCTCAGGATACTCAGGCCTAATCTACACTAAGGGAATAAAATCAAATTAAAGGGTCTTAGGTCGATTTTACAAACCAAACAGTCTTCACCACAGCACTCAAAGTTGATTTTAAGGGGACCTAAAGTCAACATTTTTACTCCCAATTTCACTGGGAGTAAAGCCAAAAACCAATTTTTTAACGTTGGCTTACGCAAGTGCAGACAGCAGCATTTTTAAAATCAATTTCATCAGCCTCCAAAACTACCTCACAATGCCACTTGATGTGCTCTTTCTGGACATTGCTTTACCTCCACTGCTCTCCAAGCGAGCAGAAAGTAGATAACAGGAAGCAGTGGTCATTTGAATCCCTTTCCTTTCCTCTCTGGCCAATGTGGCACGCAGACGTCAAGAGCACCCCTCTACAGCACACCTACTAGCCATGTGTTCCCAGGGCTGCAGAAAAGCCTCAGCATAGAGCCATTAGGAGATCCAGGACCTCACTGCTGTTGGGGGCAGGGGATGAATCTGCCCTCATGCAGCTCAAAAACAGCAAAAGAACGCCAATATTTACACAAAGATATGGCAAGGCATGATTCAGAGAGGGTACGCCAGAGACAATCAGCAGCGGTGCATTAAAAATCAAGGCACCCAGGCAGAATTTCCCAAAGAGCAAAGAAGTTAATGGTTCATCTGGGTCATCTCCCCAGAAATACCGCTGTTATGATTGAGTCTGTTCTGGTATGGCTATGGTCTGAACAAGTGGGTCTGTCCCACGAAAGCTCACTTAATAAATTATTTTGCTAGTCTTTAAAGTGCTACTTGACTGCTTGTTGTTTTGATAGTATATAGACTAGCATGGCCCCCTCTTTGTTGTTATTCTGGGGACAGATGCAACCTCTTCCCCGCAAAAATGCACGGACTCCTCAGTATGTGTTGCTCGGCAGGATGATCAAGCAGGGCCTGAGATGGTGGAGGAAGACAAGGTGGATGACAGCTGGGTGCACTCCAGTACAGAAGTTAATGCTGCAAGCCAGTACACGTTTCTCACATCAGAGCCTGTCCCCTCATCCCAGGAGGCTTCAGAGGCAAACCAGGATGCTGGAGAGGGCACTTCTGGTGAGTATGCTTTTTTTCCTACCAATAATAGAATGGTGCAATCCTGGGGAGTGGGTCTATGCACGTTTTCCTTAGAACAGCTCAGAAGCACTTGTGGTGACTATTTTTCCCTCCATGAGACACTGGCACAGAATCCCAGAATGCAGCAGGGCTGCTGAGACTGTGGGAGAGGTGCCCACAGTGCAGTGCTGCTGCAGTGGGACTCGGGCAATTTAATGGGACACTCTAAGTCAACTTTGTTAGCAGGTCCAGATGCTCAACTTTGACTTTATTACATCTAGTGTTAGAAAGTCAACTTTAACAAATTTGACTTTATTCCCAAGCGTAGACATACCCTGAGAAGCATAGGGGTCAACTGCCAACCCCACATAGTCTGATTTCGTGTGTCTCTACCAGATGCGTGAAACCCAACTGCAGATGATCAGTCATGACTGGGTCACACTTTTGCATATTGTAGACATACCTGGAGAATAAAGTTCTCTCACCCTGGTGTCCTGGCAGCATTATATAACTCAGGCAACTTTCTAACAGGTAAAAAGCCCCATGCAATTTTAGCTGGACAAAATATTCTTGGCTCCCTGCCCTACACTTCAAAAATGTATGGAACAATCCACCCCAGTGGGGGGGCTGAATCTCTTTCACACAAGCATTTGATGAATTACTGCTTGTAAATTGTGCAGTCAAATAAAAGATGCTGTACTGCAAAATACTGTTCTTCTGAACAAATGAGTAACTAAACCACACTAAGGGCATCAGCATCGTCAGTCTAAAGAGCCACCGAGGATCGTTCTGTCACAGCCTGAATATCTAGCTTGATTCCTTTATGAGGAGTGGGGAATCTATGGCCTGTGGGCTGAACCAGCCCTCTGCTTGCCTGGATCTAGCTCGAGAAGCTTGGGGCTCACCACCACCACCCCGCCTCAGGGAGGCCATGCTGGTGCTCCAATCCCTCAGACCCCACAACTGGATCCAGCCCACAGGCTCTGCCAAGTGAGGGAAGGGATTGGCTCTATGCACTACCGCTTCCCCTCCCCAAGCAGGGGCAGGGCAGCACAGGGAAGTGCTCAGCTTGAAGTTTTCCCAAGCTGCTCCCATTAGCCGGAATCGCAGAAGTGCAGAGTCACATGCACCCACAGGGACCTGTGCCAATAAACATCCCCCATCAACCTCATGCACCCCACCTCCCTCCCACCCCTCCAGTCTTACCCTGACTCCTCACCCAAGCCTGCTCCAGCCATCGCGCCTTACACCCAGATTCCCCACCCTCCTCCTGCCTACACCCTACACCCACAGCCTGCTCCTGCACCTTATACCTCTCCCAGAGTCCACATTGCCACCTTGATCCTGAACATGCCCCCCAGCCCAGGCCTGCACCCCCCCAACGTCTGGCCCCACCCCAGAGCTGGGGCCGGGGGAGCACAAAATGCAATAATCCCAGACACCTAGAAGAATTCAGCAGGACTGAGGGAAGCCCCAAACCTCAGTCCACCTTTTCTCCTCCCTCTTCCTCCCATGGGACTGGAATGCAAGAGGAGTGAGGTGTTCCTGGTGAGGGCCACATTAGTGAGGAGTTGGGGGGCTCTTTTGTTTTGGTCTTTGCTTCTCATTTTTTGCGTAGCCAAATGATTTGTCTGTGGGCCAGTGGCCACCAACCCAAAAAAGCTTCCCTATATTGCGCGCGCACGCGCACACACACACACACACACACAAAATATACATACAATGGCCATACTCTCAGACACACACTTCACTTGCAAATCTATAACGTGCAGTACCTCAGTATCTATGCCTTTCCCAAGCATGTAAGCTCTGCAAAGCAAGGACCCTAGTGAATGACATAAATCTGTTATTCTCCCTTCCTTGGGAGCAGTATACGCAGTAAAGAGCAGAAACCACTCATTATATATGTACATGTGTCTCCAACGTCTAAACATACATGCACTTATTGAGAGACTCGATTGCCCTTGCCTAGCCTGATAGCAAGTGTGAAAAAACAGGACACCTCCCAGGCTTGTACAGATGTGTATATAAGATGAAGACTTCATATTATCGGGACATCTGGTCACCCTAGGCTAGGCAGATATGTAAACTAGAACAAACCTAATTTTTATACTAACCAGTGACTTGCCTGAGCAGGCCTTATGAATAGCAAACCCAGAGCGCACAGTCCATAGCATTTGGTGGGTTTCTCCCACTGGCACAGGTAATTCACTTCCCCATGAGGCAGTAACTAGGTAAAAAGACAAATCGTTCTGTTGAGCCAGCACTGTCAACACTGGCTGTAATAGCTACATCACTCAGGGTAAAAAATTCATGAGAGAGAATGAGAGTTAGTTATGCTAATGTAAATTCCCAGTGCCCAGCTGTCTAAAATAAAAAACACAAAGCAACTCCTCCCTTGGCTGAGAGGGAGCACATATGGGTCTGATAGCAAATAAATGTTGAAGAACAAAAAGCAAGCCCTGTGCTTCACATTTGGGAGTGAAATTACATTTTCATTTTAAGCCACTCAAGCTCAAAAAAGCTAGACAACTGCAGCTACCCCCACAGACCTCTACATGCTTATTTGTGGCTACCCAACTGGGTGGGGACCTTCTCATGCTGACGCACAGTTGTAAGATTTTTCCAGCGTATTCATGAAATTGCAAACCTCCCAGTGCTTGCTCATTTTAGAGGCTCAACCAGAATTTTCCTTCATATATTTTATACACACAAATATACACATCTAAATATGTAAACAAACACTAGAGAGGGCAGGGAGGAGGCAGAAAAGGGAAATGTACATAAGCTATAGAAGGAACAGCTAGCAAACCAAAGCAGGGATGTTCTACCTTGGAATCTGATCCAGAACGCAAAAAGAAAAACGTGTAATAAACATTTCAAAGAAATATAAGAGAGAGCAAGTGACAGGAGGCTGATGACCCAAGATGCACTCTCTCTGATCCCAATTTACCCTGGGCACTTAGATTAAGTTTTGCTATATTTTGATTTTTTTTTTTTTTTAAACAAATGCTGAAGGGCAGAAAGTAAGTATTTTCCCTGTCTGGTATTTCATTCCTTGTTGAGAACAAATTTTGTTTACAGTCAAGACAGCTGCTAATCAAGGTCATAGACTGCAATCAATTACATTTATGTGGACAAGGAAAGCATTTAGATCCTGCAAAATCACAAGTCCCTTGACTTTTCAGGTACGAAATACACAAAAATACAAGAACGGCCACAATGGGCCATTCCACCTAGCCCACTGTCCTTGTTTTCCAAGGGTTAACACTGCCAGATGCTTCTGAAGAAATAAACAAACGAGAGCAATTATCAAATGATCCACCCTCCAGCCTTCAAGTACACCCAGAGCATCAAGATGGGGGTGGGAGGGGGTTGCATCCCTCACCATCTTTGCTAATAGCCATTGATGGACTTATACTCCATTAACTTATTTTTTCTTTTCTGAACCCACAGATATGTATCACCTTCACAATATCTGACGGCAATGAGTTTCACAGGCTGACCATCCACTCTCTGAAGTCGTACTTCCTTATATTCATTCTAAGACTGCTACTCATTACATTTCATTGGGTGAGCCCTGGTTCTTGTCTTATGCAAAAGTGCAAACGAAACTTCCTGTGTCATTCATAACAAAAAGCAGTCAAGTAGCACTTTAAAGACTAGCAAAATAGTTTATTAGGTGAGCTTTCGTGGGACAGACCCACTTCTTCAGACCATAGCCAGACCAGAACAGTCCCACGAAAGCTCACCTAATAAACCATTTTGCTAGTCTTTAAAGTGCTACTTGACTGCTTTTTGTTTTGATAGTGTATAGACTAACACGGCTTCCTCTTTGTTACTATTCAACATGTGTCATTCATGAGTCATTCATGATTTTTTCATATCGTATTCCACCCTCCCACTCTCACAGTCGTGTCACTTCTAAAATGAACAGTCCCAGTCTTTTTATTCTCCCCTATAAAGAAGATGTTTCATATCTCCCCCTTCATCTTTTTCTGGTCCTTTTCTGCACCAATTTGAATATCTACATTAAAAAGAGAAGAGAAGACCAGGCCCGCACATATTACACAAGGTATGGGCATACCATGGATTTATGTTATGTCTAATTTTCTACCCCTTTTCCATATGGTTCCTAATATTACGTTTTCCTGACTACTACTGCATATCAAGTAGATGTTTTCAGAGAATGGTCCACGATAACTCCAAGATCTCTTCCTTGATGAGGAATAGCATCAATTTGGGTGTGCAGTTGGGATTATGTTTTTCAATGTGCTTTGCACTTATCAACATGGAATTTCATCTGCCATTTTGTCTCCCTGTTTTGTGAGATACCTTTTAAACACTTAATAATCAGCTTTTATGTTAATTTAATACTTGTAGTTGATGGTGGAGATAGCACTTAAAATTAAAACCAGCTGATGGAATTTGGAGCAGGTCACAGTCTGAGAAAACCTGAACCAATTGACAGCTGTGGACAAGAACCGGTACAAAACATGAATGCTGTGACTCACAATAGTAGAGCTGGCACTACCAGAACACTCATTGCAAATACCAACTTACACCTCCGCTCGGCTGTCAGTGAAGCCACAACCAAACCAGTCCTAACCTACAGACAGCCCAAAGACAGAAACCAGATTCAGGAGCATTTACACAGATGCGTGTGAGGATGTTTAAGACAAAAGAGGCTGTGAAGAGAAGAATTTGCAGTAGTCCATGTCACAGCCTCCTCATGCTTTACAAAAATTGGCTTAGGAACACTGCTTGTTTTGTGCTGGTACTGAGTACTGGCACCTCAGCAGCCCCAGCGATGGGATTGGCTGGGAGGAGGGAGGAGAGAGCTGACTGAGTACTGCTCCTCTCTTTTTTTAAAAAACAAAAAAATAGGTACTGCTTATTTATATAAATAACTCAGACACTTTATGCAAAATGCATTGTGTAACATACCACTTTTAAAGTTATTTGCTGAATTTGTATATCCTATTTTGGCACATGTATCATTCTTGTATATAAAGAAAAAAACGTGAAGCATGAATCTGACTTTCATTCTGAATCTGCTAATGAGGGCCATTTCAGATACATGGGGAACATAATGCCTCAACACACAAACCAACCAACTGCAAATAGTCTCTTTCGTCCTGTAATCCCAACCTGTGGTTGCTCCACAAAGACATGTCATAAGGCTCTCTGATGTGAAACCTATTCTGGATCTGAGTAGTTGCAGAAAGCTGTGTTTTGACCCCGGACAACTACCTGACCTATTATAAGTACTCTTTTACATACTTTGTTTTATCTAACTCTTGACTTCCCCACCCCACTCCTGTCACCCCTCTGCTCTTCTGATTTGCCAACCTTGATAACCATTTTTCTGATTTGCCAACCTTGATGATAATTTTTGGACCTCTGTGTTTTATATCTTTAGTCAGCTCTAGTAAGGCTATGGTCTGAAGAAGTGGGTCCGTCCCACAAGAGCTCATCACCTAATAAATTATTTTGTTAGTCTCTAAAGTGCTACTTGACTGCTTTTGTGTTTCCATTCTGGATCTGGTACTTTCGCACACAAGGCAAGAGTAGTTTGAACCAAGCACAAAGAATTCCTCCCTTGGGGAAAAGGAACAGAAGGGGAGAACCAAATAATAACAGAAACCCCGCTTCTTAACACCTAAGATGCTTGCTGAAACATCCAATACAGAACAGGGGAAGAAACAGGCCTAAACTAGGAGGTTGCTTATCTTGTGAAAAGAAATGTTTAGATCAACTGTTTAGCACAAGAATTTGCATGTAAAAGGTTTCTTAGTATAGTAGAATTAGCTGCTGTTTATTTTAATTTAGTAACTTACTTTGAGCTGACTGTTTCTACTTGCAATCACTTGAATTCTATTTTTAATACTTTATAAAAACACTTCAGTTTATTATCAAGCCCATTGTAAATAACTGTTACTGGGACGGGGTGGGGGAGAGTAACCACCACACATCTCCCTTTCACTCTTAAAGAGAGCTGACCTTATTAGCTTTCTCTGTAAGACTTTTACACAGAGTAGGATGGATTTATTTGGGGTTTTGGTCCCTTTTGGTGATTACTTTCTGGTTCAGCATCAGTAATATTCTGCAAGGGGGTGCTTACCCCAACTGTGTGTCTTTGCTGGGGGGAGACAAAAGTTCCTGGCTCAGTGGAACAGAGGGGTCCCAGAGGGTAGGAAGGAGGGCATGGACGGCTTAATCAGCACAGCATGGGACAACCCCAAGGGGATTTCTGTGATTTAATCTGCCACACTCCTCTCACCTGATCAATCCTTAGGTTAAGCTATTTTAAAAGGAAACATCTGATAAAAGAGTCCAAGGTCCCTCTCTACTCACTTCAGTGTAAACAGATTATTAGCTATAACCAATAAGCTAGCTCAACGGAATCTCGGAATCTCATCTTCTGAATGGGGCTCCCCCCTACTGCAAATACGTGTATAAATAAATACATAAATAAATAAATATTCCTTACTTCTTAAAGTGACCTACAAAAAGCAAAATTGGTGTGTGTGTCCCCTTTTTAGTTTGGATCTCTACAATGTACAAATAAAGATCTCTGAAGATACTTTGTCTGCTAACACAGGAAGTAGCAGGCCACTTTTTTTTTTGTTGGTGGAAAAGGTTTGTTAATTTAAACACCTTAAAATGTACGTTGGACAACAACGCTGGCCCTTCCTTTTTCACCGGTTTCCTTATATCCAAAATCTGAGACTGACTTTACCACATCAGAGACGTACTGTCCTATGATCTCTTGTGTAAACTGCTCTATCTCAGAGGCAGAGAGCTCTTCTGCCAGATAATTAAAACAGCCCAACCAGTGGCAGCAGCTATGAAAGCCAGACAGAATTTCCCTCTAATATAACTCTGTCCACACCCATGAAACTTACATCGGTCTGAGTTTTTTTTCACATCCCTGTTTGACAATTTTATCAACAAAAATGCTAGTGTATACAAAGCCTGAGTTAGGAAATAAACTGCCATCAGTCGTGCCACATCCAGTGATAATCTATGCAGATGAGGTATGAATAGGAAACTCATTTCATGGTTTTACCTGTTAGAATTTTTATTTACTATTAGTCACAGATTTATTTTTAAATAATTGTTTTGGGGTTTCCTGTTCAATTGCTCGTACTGCAGAAAAGCAGTCTTTTTTTCTATCTCCCAGAAATACTGTCTTTACATAGAAGGTCTTTGGTGATTCAAACCTAAGTGGGATCAATACCACAAATAATACCCTTCATTCACCCCAACAAAATCAACACTCTCCCTCTGCATAACGAAACAGACAGCAAGTTATGAATAAAGTTAAATAAAACAGTGAGCCAAGTAAATCTCAGTAGCCCCAAGTACATTGATGTCTCCCAGTGACAAATTTACAACAGTGGTTGAGCGTGAACTACTGTAATTAGTCTGCATACTGAAAAACTACAGGTAGATTTTTTGGACTGTTCAACTTCTTTAAAGAGATTTTAGTTTCAAACAAACAATCAGTAGACAAAGTAACAGGAATTACAAGACCTTTGATATGCCAAGTAAGGTCTCCAGCTACAGGAGAACCACTCAAGCACATCCCACTACCAGCATGAGCAATTGCAGGCAACTGTAGGAAAGAAAGATCAAAGTTAAGATAAGCTGAGTGGCAAAAACCCCACACTCAAAAGAGGAAAGAGATCAGAATCCAAGGGGTGGTGATAACCAAAATCCAAAACACTTAAGGTTATACTAAGGAAATATTTTTACATATCCTGGTGTTTAATTTATCAATTTACATTCTTCCAAGACATCTTAAAAGGCAATTCCAAAAGGGATACAATATGATCCGCCAAAGACAAGGAAGTAAAGGACCAGAAAACATCATACTACCTAACTACACCACCTCCTAGGACACAATTAGAGAAGGGGCGGGGGGAACTTATAAAAAGAAAACATTTGTTAAACCATGTCATTCCCCAAATGCTTGTCTCCATCCATGATCAATTTGCTATATGAGGTTTACTATGCAGAAAGTGAATGCATACTTATCAGCCATATGGAGTTTCCTTAACTACACCAAACTGGAAAAGGTTTCTAATGTATTCCTAGATACTGCCCACTTTCACAGACCCAAGCTGACTTTTGGTGACTGAAAGGCTTGTCTGTAACAAGTCATTACTTTGGAGTAAATATTTAACAGATCACATTAAACTCTGGCTAAGTCTGGTTAATGAAGGAACTACTGACAGAAAAAGAGTCCTGATCTTTTACATCATGAATTTTCAATACCTTCAACAGACAGTAAAATTTAGTCCTCGCTTTCCACCTGAACAGAGCTGTATAAATAATTTATCTTTCCACCCTATACGAGGCAGGTTAAGAGTGACTCCTGTTTAATTCAGTCTATTTTTTTGCCCATTGTTTACGTGCCACACATACTGTATTCGACTTAAGTAGAGCAGGTGGGTCAACTGTGACAGACATAGTGTAACTGGGTGTGCATGTTAAGAAGGAATTGTCTTGCAGATAATGAGGGCATGTCTACGTTAACTGCTTTTTGGCAACAAAACCATGACAGCGCATACACTGCAACACAACTATTGTTGGGAGAAAAAAAGAAAAGAAAAGAAAAAGCAGCTTTCACTTCCCCAAGGGACTTTTTTTCTTTCCCCTTCCCTTTAAACATGTAGTGTGGACACCAGGTGGCTTTTTTTTTTTTGTGTGCGCGCGCAGCATTTATTGCCCTCTAGGAAGTTTCACAGAATGCCCTAGGCAGTCTCACTTCCCTCTGGGTCAGCACTCTGAACTCCACTGCCCCGCAACCAGGCACAAAACCATCTGCCCCTCCACTGTGAAGCCTTGGGAACTTTAAATTCCACTTCCTGCTGACTGGCTCAGTGTGGAGCGCCCTCACGGCATCTTCCCAAAAGATCGGGGCTGGCTATTGCTCCAAATGCTCTCCACTTGGACCACCACGGAACATGTGGAGCTGTTCAGTAAATGGGGACAGGAGTCTGTGTAGGCCCAGGTACAAGTGACCCACAGGAACCGGGACATGAAAAGGGCAAATCTCCTGAAGCTTGCATGACACCAGCTCTGAACAGGACATACTGCAGCGCAGAGCAACGATGAAGGGGCCATATGGTGAGGGAGGAAACCCGTTGCTCTGGTGCTGCCCCCCAAGGCATGCCAGTTTTATAGAGGAGCTGGATGCTATTCTTGGCAGCAACCCCGCCTCTACTGCCAAGAGCCCTGTGGACACTTCAGAGCTGGGCTGACTGGAGACACGGGAGCTGGAACAACGAGTCATGTGACAACCCCTCCTCCAGTGACTTCTCGCTGCAGCACCCCTAGCCTGAGGGAAAGGACCATGACAACCACCCATACCCCACCTCTTTCTGCCCGACCCTTACTCTCCTTGCCCCCAAACCTCCCACTAAGTGATGTGGGCCCAGGGGACTAGCAGGGCCAGGAGTCTGGCACCAGCAGCCTGGCACCAGCAGCAGGGGTCAATCCCCAATCCCCACCCCACACACACACTCACCAGCAGAGGTGGAGGAAAGCAGAGCACTGGGGCCCTCGCTCACCTTGCTCCCCTAGCTCCTGGTTGCATCATTCTACTCCCCACCAGTGAGTGCAGGGTCAATCCCATCCCTGGAGTGACGAGCCAGGGCCTCATCGCTCTGCTTTTTTTCCCACCACGGCCAGCGAGGTTAGGCAGGACCCCGGCCCCTGCCCCTTACTGCTGTCCAGATGCCCCGCGTACAGTCTTGTGAGCCAGTGCTCCAAAGGGTAAGATGGGCCTCCTAGGATTACTATGGGCATTTTCACATCCCCCAGGATAATCTTGTGGTCAGGAAAGAAAGTCCCCACCTGCACCCTTTTTTTTTTTCTTTTAAACAAACAGGCTGTTGTTCCTGAAGATGCACCTGTCACACATCTTTCCAGACCTCCAGCACCAACGTCAGTGAAACACTCTCAGTGACTCACAAACACCAGCAGCACCATCAAGAAGTATCTCTTCCTGCTGATGCACTCTGTAGCAAGGAGGTCTGGTGCTGAAATTGAAATGTGTGTGCCATCTACTGCTCCCGCCACAGCTAGGAAAGCTCCTCTCTGCAATGCCATCCAATATGTCACGCATATTTCCCAGTCCAGCAGTTCCTCCCCAGCAAAATGTGATGTATTGCCCTGCCCACTTCCAGCAGTACAGCTCCAATGGTAGACTTCCCCTCTCCAGACAGATTTGCCACAGACCAGTAGCAACTGGGATTTGCCAGCAATCGTCACCAAGAGGGCAGCTCTCATTCTGGTGGCTCCCCAAACTGCAGCACAAGGACAACTCTGCACACAGCTAAAGGAAGGCTGTGTAGTACTGCTCTTCATCCCATATCCACAGGGTGATGTGATCCCTCCAATCACCGTTGGTCTCCCTAGCCCAAAAGGCACAGTCTATTCTGTATTGCTGCTCCGCAGGTGCCAAATGCAATGACAGGCTGCTGCTGTCTCGCCGACATAGAATGTTGGCTGCCTGTGAGTCTTCCTCCTCTGTCAGTAACTTTAAGACTAAGTCTGCTGCAATGTGCGATGTCTGCATGTCACTGAAAGCACGCGAGAGAAGTGCGGGATCTAGATGTTTTCACAGCAGATGCTGGCGTGCACAGCAAGGAACGGCAGTTGGGAAACAGGCATGAAAGGAAGCTGGAAATCCCAGAGGGCTGGAAACCCTTTTCCACAGTCCCAAGATGTACTGTGCTCTCTTCCATGATCCCACAACACCTAGTGACAGATGCTGTCGCCAGCCACTGAGAGATACATACCCACAGTGCACTGCCCACACTGTCAATGCGGGAGCTAAAAACGTGGACAATATTTTTGGACAGAAGGGGCCAGTGTGAACATGCTTTGCTGACTTTTGGCAACTTCTGCATGTCGGCATTAGTTTCAGCAATGAAACTCTAATGTAGACCTACCCTAAGCTATTCAAGAACCAGATCTACAAACTATTTCATCACCACAAATAAAGATATTTTAACCGGTTCTATTCTTCTGATTTTTATTGTCTCTATTCTTCCAGATTTGTTTAATTTTCTTCTTCAAAGTGAATATAATTTCTCATTCTTACCCCTGGCTCCCATCAGTCTGGGCAGGCTGCCACAGAAGAACAAGGGCCATTCTGTAAAGAAAGACAGCTTGAAAAGATTAAAATAAAGTGAATATTCTTCAAATCTTTCCACTAAAGTAAAAATCCTTGTTTCATTGGGAAAAAGAATCCCACCCTATTCAAAGAATGAACTGACCAACCAGCTAGAATACAGTACAATGGAGATATGTCAAACCACCAGCAAATTTGAGGTTTTCTGTAAAAGTTGAAAAATTTCTTTTAAAAAAAAAAAGACAAAATAATATCACCACTACAATTAGAAATTAAGTTGAGGCATCCATTTGGGAATGGGGAGGGAAATGTCTTTTCTCTCCCTCATCAAAGGGAAAAAATATCTAAAATGAACAAAAATTACCATCCACCAGAAAGTTAATCTAGTGTCTTTTCTATAGTAGCAAACTGGCAGATTTGATTCCAAATTTTATTAGCTAATAAACTATTTCCTAAAACTATTTTTAAACACAAAATGCCACCTGAAAATAAACTTTTGACTTCACCTGGCAAAGCTTGTGAGACCCTGAAAGATCTTCTGCCACTATCGTAACAGATCAAAGCTTAATTCTACAACTGGATCAACATAGCACAGGCCCCAAGACCATGTGAAACATTTCAGAGGAGCTTCATAAAAGGTGCAGTCACACTGATCCAGTTGAAAAGGCCAAGCCATATAGGCAGAAGAATTTTAGGAAATTCCCACACAAGTGGCACGGCTCTTTAAAGTATGAGCAGCAACAGGAACACTATGGTAAACCAGCCCATATTGATTTAAAA
The DNA here is from genome assembly GCF_033958435.1 of Carettochelys insculpta. Classification (NCBI taxonomy): domain Eukaryota; kingdom Metazoa; phylum Chordata; order Testudines; family Carettochelyidae; genus Carettochelys; species Carettochelys insculpta. Next base: position 99,267,422 of record NC_134139.1, read on the forward strand.
AAAACCATCTTCTAAAGGAACTAGCACAATTGGAGAATTCCCACAAAGTTCTGAGGATAGATACACAAATGTATAAACACTGGAGCAGGTAATTCTGCCACGCATGGCTGTGTCTACACTAGCCAAAAACTTCCAAGTGGCCACGCAAATGACCATTTCGAAGTTTACTAATGAAGCGCTGAAATACATATTCAGCGCCTCATTAGCATGTGGGAGACCACGGCACTTCGAAATTGACGCGGCTCATCCACATAGGGCTCCTTTTCGAAAGGACCCCGCCTACTTCGAAGTCCCCTTATTACTATGAGCAGATGGGAATAAGGGGACTTCAAAGTAGCTGGGGGCCTCTCGAAAAGGAGCCCTGTCTGGACGAGGCACGTCAATTTTGAAGTGCCACAGCCGCCCGCATGCTAATGAGGTGCTGAATATGTATTTCAGAGCTTCATTAGTAAACTTCAAAATGATGGCCATTTCGAAGTTTTTGGCTAGTGTAGACACGGCCCTTGTTAGCAAGCCTGAGCCCCAAAACAGACATAACTCAAGTCTGTAAAAATAATTGTGATCTATTGGTGGGAGGAGAGCACATACTATTCTTTTGAAGGCTGTAGGTGTTACACAAACTGTCTATTGAGGCCATAACACTATCAGATTTTCCAATAAACTGATCAAAAAGCATAGACTACTACCTCCCCAGAGCTGCTGTCCATCAAGTATCCAAGCTAAGCAAGAGAAATTATGCAAAGTTTGAAGGCACCACCTCCAGACTCCATTGCTGATGGCCAGATCACAAACTCTAGAAATAGTCAGCCTTGTGTATTAAGCTAAAAAGTTTGGATAATAAGGCACATTTCTTTTTAAGGTGGGGCCAAGAAGAGTAATTCTGTACAATCACTGCGGAGGGGGGAAGCACAAGAACATGGGAGGATCAGACAAGAATGCTCTTGCAGACTTCAGCACCTTTCATACAAGATGTAAAAAATTCGTTAAGCCTGCCAACACCCTCAAGAGGCTACCTTATTTCCATTTAAGAGACAGGGATTCTGGGGCAAAGCTCTTAACCTGTCGTATAGAAATAGGGATTCCAGTGCAAAGCTCTTAACCTGTCATATTGCTTTCCACCATCATTTCATCTTACTCTATTGTTCAGTTTATTTAGTCCCTTCCACGCCTAAATAAGATCACTGCTATGCCTCTATTATCGTTTGAAGACATATTGCAAATATTGACCTTTTTTAAAATTGAACATGGTTATACAAATTATACTTATACCAGAAAACCCTGAAACAGACTTATCAGAAATTACTTAACCTGAGCAGACTTGTAAAAGCTGGTTATATCTCAGTATGGAAAAGGCTAAATTGTAATTCCAGGACCAGCTCTCATTAAACTATTAGAAAAGCCCATTTACACTGCTCCATTACAAACACACTCTGATATGAAGTATAATAATTTTGTAATGAAATAGCAAAGCTCTTTGTATTACATTTGTATAGCAGTATGTTAAATCACTGCAATAATGGTATTTAGACAACAGATAATTATTTGTAACATGAAGAGACTAACATTTGGAAAACTTGAAGTTTAATACAACCACACCCCCCCAAGGATAAAAAGCGGGGAGTGGAGAAAGAGCCAAGACTACAGAAAATAATAGTGTTTTTATAGTAAGTCATAGGTTGTTCCTTTTAATAAAAAATAGACAGACTTTGGCCAGCGATAATTATTTTGACTTGGCCGCCTTCTCAAATGTATACTAACTGTTGTATATTTTTTAACCTGAAGAGTCTATTACTCCACTGATGGATAACGGGACCCTACAACAAATACAGCAGTGGTTAGCAAAGCCATAGGAGACAGAGACAACTCGACATCCCTAGAGGCTTCCAAATCTATTATCAACATTCTTGCCTTATTAATCTAGTTTCATTGGATATTAAAACTTTGGCTTTAAAATCCAAGTCACTATGGTCAGCCAAACAGATTCTACAGCCCTTTGAGAATATGCCCATCTAGTATACCAACTATAAACACCATACCTCAATGTCATTTCCTTAGAAGAGAGGTTTCAGAATTGGCAAGGCTTTATTTAAACCCCAGCAAGTCGAAGTCTCTCTCTAGCAAAGGTTGTCAATTTTATGCCCAGATGGCTCAGCCTCAGTTTGATATATGCTATTTCTTCGTTCACAAAGAAAAGAGGTGATACAAGCAATATTTTCTAAGTGTTTCACAAGAAAAAACAAAAAAAAAAGTTACAATGTTCTAGTAACAAATTAAAAAAAATGAATCAACTGAGCTACATTTTGTCTGCATGTTGAAGTCAAACATTTGCCATAGAGTAACTAAACAGAATTAACTCACTCCTTAATACCAGTGTTTGAAGACATCAATCACTGTTCATAATAGTTCCAGAAAAAAAAATCAGAACTACAAACTCATCTAGAATTTCAATGGGTGAAATGAATTGGAAATTTGCAATCGATTTCAAGAAAGCCAGGATTTCACTCAATTTTTTTTTCTCCTCCAATTACACTGCTCTGGCTGTGTAAAGAAGCCTTAATTTAAAAGCCCCACTGAAGTGCCAGAAACAGTGTAAAAGGGCTTTACTTAACTGAGAGTACAGATAATACATAATCTGAATTATACACACAAAATCTATTTTCTTGCTGCACCCCTCCAACCTACAACCAACTAAGCAAATGCTGTACCTCTCCCCCTAGTGAGCAGGATTTGTCACACAAATAACAACAGTCAAAATATTTCTGTAATTTTAAAAATGTCAGTGACAGCAAGAAAAAAAAATGTAGATTACTGTGGGAGGGTTTCCTGGAGCCATGTGAAAATACATTTTTGTTTATAAAGATTTAAAAACGCACCATTCATACTCACTATTCCCTTTCTTATTTACTACCGTATGTTGCAGCACTAGAAAGACAAATCAGGTTACACCTATTATGCCTAGGTTCTCAACCTTTTTTTTAGACCAAGGCCCTCACCACATGCTATAAAAACTCTGTAGCCCACCTGTGCTACACCAGTTTTTACTGCATACAAACCCAGAGCAAGTGTTATGAGGTAACAAGGTGGTTAACTATCTGGGGCCCCATAAAGTTCAGTTGCTTATGCTTCAGCTCCTCCCCCAGGACAGCAGGATTTCAATCAGAGGTCTTGGGGCTGAAAGAGTCTCAGCCTAGTGTAGGGTTACCATATAAAGAGGACACCCCTGAGAGGGAGTGTACCTGTATCAGTACCTACCAACTCACCTTGTATTAATGTGCTATACATATTAGAACACATTAATACAATGTGAGGTGGTAGATACTGACACAGGTACACTCCCATCGGGGTGTCCTCTTTTTTGAAAGGTCAAATATGGTAACCCTAAACCTGGGGTCCCAGTAAGTCTAATGTCGGCCCTATTAGCAGATCCCTGCTGAAACCTGATTTGGGGTAGGAGGGGAGGGGCAGAGGTGGCACAGAGTCCTGAGTCAAGAACTGCTGTTTTTCAGATTGATATACTGCTGCACTTATCAGTGTAGTATCTGAGTGCCTTCCCACAGTGCATTAGGCAGCATAAGTAACATTTGTCATGTTTGTCAGCTCCTCCTCCTATCCCGCACCTGTGGGAGAAGAACAGTATAATGTACTGTTTAGGATTTTAAAAATAAAAAACACAAACAATGCACTTGCACAGCTATGTTTGCAGCAGAGGATGATGAGGGTGGTGAACAGAGCTGACTGGAAAAATTCCAGGCAATCATGTTACTCCTCATAACTTGCAGATTCATCAAAAACAAAATGTTTCACAGGGATTGTTCAATTTCAACAGAACTCAGTTCAAGTTTCAACAGAACTCAGACAGTCTTTGTATGTCTACATGGTCACCACCCAACCCCTTAGGACCTTGCCAGGCAGAATACCCTAGAGCAGCTCACAGCTCTGAGGCAGCCCACCATGCAGGCTCTCTATTGCAGGAAACCCCAGTGCTCTCATAGACCTTGCCCTCGGACAACATGCCAGGGCACCCAGAGTCAGGGCTCCATTTCCCTTCATAGAGAATTTCAAAGTTATATTTTCATTCCAAATTGAAATAAAGCAAAATTCTGAAATACCAAAACCTCTCGAAAATTGAATTATCTTTATCTCATCCATGAAAGCTGTACAGAAAACCATTGCCTGCTGTCACTGTCACTTGGCAGTGACTGGCGTACACAATGGAGGAAGACTGAAAAGAGATCTGTGTCAACCAAGGAAGATGGCTCTACCGCATAGTTACTATTCTAGGTGAGCGTGCACACATGCAAGATCAGCATCTCTTGAAGAATCATGTCTACCAGGGCCATAAGAGTGACCTGTGTCTACCTGTTGACTAGTAACAGAGAGGTAACCATGTTAGTCTGTACTCCAACAAAACAAGGCAGTAGAAATGCAGCACTTTAAAGACTAACAAAGTGATTTATTTGGTGACGAGCTTTCATGGGACAGATCCACTTCTTCAGATCAATCTCATTTCTGATACAGACCGACAGTCATAAGTACAGACCAAAAAAAAAATTGCAATAAAACCTGACAAATCAAATAGGATTGAAGGAAGTGGGGGGGAGGGGCGTTAATTGTCCTGCCTGGAATAATTAGGAGTGTCAAAGGAAGGGAAGCAGTCTCTGCAAGGCGTGAGGTAAATGATGACTCTGTTCATACCACCTATTAATGTGTCAAATTTGAATATGAACTCCAACTCACAAATTTCTCACTCTAATCTGTTTTTAAATTCCTTATGCTCTAGGACACAAATTCTCAGGTCTCTAACAGAATGGCCCACTTCACTGAAGTGTTCACTGACTGGCTTATGTGTATTGAGTTTCTTGATGTCTGCTCTGTGTCCATGTATTCTTTGACGAAGGTTTTGCCCAGTCCGTCCAATGTACATAGTGTCAGGGCATTGTTAGCATATAATGGCATATATAATGTTTCTGGAACTGCACGACAATGTGCCGTTGATCTCGTAACTAACCTGGTTAGGTATAGTGATGGTATCCCCAGAATAAATATGTGGACAAAGTTGGAAGCAGTTTGTTGCAAGGAAAAATTCCAGGATTAGTATTACTGTGGTATAGCCCATGATTGCTGGTGAGAATCTCTCACGTTAGGAAGTTGTCTTTAGGAAACGACAGGTCTGTCACCTATCTACAATGGATTAAATGAAAAAGGAAACCACAGCACAGATTTTCAGACAGCAATTAATAAAACTTATTGGAAGATATTTAATTTAAAAATAATAATGGATTGTAACTTTGCAATTTATTTAAAACTTACTTTCTACGAATATTTTTATCCATCTTGTTTTTCCCCCACAGACACCCTGCAATGCTGTCACCGAACTCCAGAGCTCTGCCGGCCCCAGATTGAGAATCATTGGGCAAGACTGTTGATTAAGGGCTGAATGGTGGACCTGACCCCTTCTTTTCCCTGGGGTCCAGGCTCAGAATCCTGGATCACACCAACCCCTACACAGCACAGATAGGTCTTGCTCCCAGGTATGGGAGGAGAGAGGGATTTTCAGGACCCATTGCCCGAATTTGCTCTTCACATAAGTCCTTTTGTTTGGGCTGTGGCTCTGCTAGCTCAGTTTTCCCACATTTGGGTGGGGCTTCTCTGCTGACTCCCCTTCACAGGGGGAAGATTTACATGCCTCCCGTGGTTGCCTTGGCAGGCATGTTGTCTCTGTGCCTTGAGGCAGGCATACAGAGAGCTCCTACCTCTTTCCCGGTCAGTCCCTGATTGACCCAGGCTCCCTTTTTCTCACCACTCTAGTCCTGCCATCAGCTGCAGAGGCAGAGATTGCTGAACCCACAGGTGCTCTTTAACCCTAGCTGTGCCTGGCAACCACATCTTTGCCAGTGTTCCCTGGAAGCTGAGCACTTAGGCAGCTGCCCAGCAAAGATTTAGGAGACATCCAGCTGGTGAGCAGAACATCCATAGCCACCTACAGCTGGGAGCATGTTTCTATAGGTGGTGCACATCCCCATAGGCCTTAATGCATATAACAACATTTATTCTGCCTCTGGATGGAAAAAATTAGAGAACCCTGGTCTCTGCTCCTTCACACTCCTGACTGCCAATGACTCTGGGAAAACAAACGGCACTCTTTACTCTGTCTTCAAGGGTTGTTCCCCTTTCTATCACCAACACTTCTACCCACTTACTTCATGAACCTAGAATTTTAGTTTAAATGTCTACTTGAGACTTGCAGTTCACACTCCGTTGAAGTATCAGAGGGGTAGCCATGTTAGTCTGTAAGCACAAAAACAACCAGGCACCTTACAGACTAACAGATTTCTTGGAGAATAAGCTTTCGTAGGCAAAGTCCCACTTCAACGGATGCATGACCAACTTCCTCATGCTCCATTGACGGTCACATGTTGTGCGTTTGCAATCTCATGAACATCTCTGCATCAGCAAACTGCAAGATCATTAGCAAAAGGTAGCTCCAGAGGGAAACAAACAGGAGGACAACGCATACCCTTGAAACAAAAAATTATTGTTCCATACCAGTGCCTAATACTAGGCTTGGAAGGACTAGATATATAAATCAGTAAGTCTCAGTAAATCCCAATTTCACCACACACAAACCAATGAAAAAAATCACGTTAATCATAATTTACAGCTTAACAAAAGAAAAGTGTGGCTAGAGAAATTAAGAGTTTGATTTACGCCTATCTACTTTGTATTTTTAACATCTGATGTGTTTTAATAGTTAAAGCTTTATACTTTGAACCTCAACATTTACTCTGGTTAAATAACCATGTGCTATCTGCCCTGTAATATTTCACAATTACGAAAATTTAAAATGATAAAAATATTTGTCAAACTCATTTTTTAAAAAAAAAAAAAAACAAACAAAAAAAAACTCAAAATTCTGCCAATCTTATCAGAAGGGGTAGAGACATAAAAACATGGAGGGTGGGACTGTCCTCCTGCTTGTACATTGCCTGGCACCAGGCCAGTCGACCAGGGAGGATACCAAGGGAGCAACTGCCCTGAGGCAAGGGTCTGGAGCTCCTGACCACCGCCACTGCTACTGCAAGAGTGGTGGTAGCTGGAGCACCAGGCCCTTCGAATCCCTACTGATGCACTACACAGCGCACTTGGGGCAACACTGAGGGCTCGGGTGGGTAAGGAGGTGCAGTGGGCACTCTAGAGTCCAGATGGCACTGAGGGCTAGCTGGCCCCAGCCCGCCCCTTCCTCCAGAGGTCATGCCTCTTCTGCTTATATGCCCCACTGCCTACAACAATCACTTCCAGGTCAATTGTGAGGCTGACAATATTGTTTCAGACTAAAAATATGCTTTACTAAGTTTTGCACATCCCGAGAGCAGCGTATCAGATTAACCTGTCTGTCCACAGAAAGGAAAATCCACTCTCTCTCTCTCTCTCATACACACACAAATTATTTATGTCTGTCCCAAGGTGCGCGAGCATTGCCATGTTATACACAGAGACAGAATTTGGCTTCAAGTATCAGAGAGGTAGTCGTGAGAGTCTGTATCTTCAAAAACACCAAGAAGTCCTGTGGCACCTTACAGACTGACCGATATTTTGGAGCATAAGCTTTTGTGGGCAAAGACCAGGGTTAGGGTTAGGGTCTTTGCCCACGAAAGCTTATGCTTCAAAATATTGGTCAGTATATAAAATTTGGCTTCAGGCTCCCTAAGCCAGCAGAGAACTTCTCTGTAATTATTTTTTTCCTCATTCTGACATAAGGAAGAAGGAGAAGGCACCTCTCGTGGCTTGAATGATCCTACCCAGGCCATAGTGACAGTTATGAATGAAACCTCCTCTAAGCCCAGGGGGTTTCCATTAAGTTGAACCTTTTGAGGAGAAGGTAAAAAAAAAAAAAATCAGAAGCAAAACAGACATTTTGAGGTGGACGGGAGGGAGCTCTTTTCACTCCTCTTAGTAAAAGAACAGGAACTCTCATCTATTATAACATTAAAATCTAGCTAGTGGTCTTCAAAGCAACAAATCAAGATATTTTTAAAAAAAAATGTAGTGAAATTTTATTCTGGTTATAAAATGTTAAATCACTTCTCTTTCTCACATGAGGTAAAGGATGTTCAAAGCAGCTATCTTCCATTTTTCAAATCAAACAGGGGCTGTATCTTGCAATACAAGTTATTCAGCCTGTTTAATGCTGTTTTTCTGTCTGCAAAAAGAGTAATTAACTGTTTCCTGAACAATTCTGAAATCACTGTTTCCTGACTGTAAGTTTAATTAAAGGGTGAAAATGGTCAACCAATCTCTCTCAATAGATCACTTCACAAAATTAATTTATATTCCATTTACTCTCAGTGCAAAACTGAAATTAGCAAAACAAAAAAAGCAGTCATGTAGCACTGTAAAGACTAGTAAAATATTAGGTGATGAGCTTTCGTAGGACAGACCCACTTCTTCAGATCTACAACCCTACCAGAAAATACTCAATATATATGCTGTAGATCTTAGGAAGTGGGTCTGTCCCATGAAAGCTCATCACCTAATAAGTTATATTGTTAGTCTTTAAAGTGCTACATGACTGCTTTTGTGTTTTGATAGAATACAGACTAACATGGCTGTCTCTCTGAAATTAACAACATAGACATCTCTCCTCTACACCTTCAGGACGACAGGTTTCGACTGAAGTTACTCAAAACTTGTAGGCTTATTCCCAATACAGATTGTCAGTCTGTTGGAACTCACTGAATATACCCAGTGCTAGGATTAGCATTGCTATTCTGCTCTGTACCCAAGCGATTACAATGTTTTTATAACCCAGGGACTGGAACTAAAGCATATTTTATATTATACTACAGCTTCACTCTACTTTGCAACTTGGCAGCTGACCTCATTGCAATAGGATCTGAGAGGAGCACATCACAAACTACCATTCTTCAGAATTCCTTCTGCTTTGGTTCATTCCTTAATCTTTTTTAGTTTTCCACACGGTATCTATTACAGCTAATAGTACATTTCACTTGATGAATCACATCATTTGGACCACAGGACTAAGCCACTCTTTAACTTCCCCCAGCTTGCTTCTGGCACCAAGTTTATTGTTTCTCCCTACAACTTGCCTTAGAGGATGGAAAGAGCAGATTCAAATTTTTAGACACAGAGAAGATGTTTGGATCATCGCCACTGACAAATCCCATAACAAATGATATTTCCCCTACTTGTCACATTACCCTGTTTCAGAAGACGACAAAATATTTATTTTAATCAATATATTCACTCTTTACAATTCTGGAACCCTGGCATGGAGCTGCTAGAGAATTCGATCACGTGCAACTGTGTCATACACCGAATCAAAAGCTGACTGGTTTTGAATGGGTGGGGTAAGTGAAAGCCATCTGGGATTTTTCATTAGCTAGAAATTTTTTCAAGTCAAAGAAAGCCAAGGAGAGAGCTCATCTTGGAATCTCCTTTTTACGCAGAGGAAAATCCAGATTAGCATCCCTGCTTCGTATTATTGCCCTACATAAAATGATAATATAGCTCTGCCTCTTGCTAATGTATTCTTATCACTCCTTTTAACACAAAGGCCTCTCTCTCAAATTACTGGGAGAGAAGAGGTCAAAGAACTGCTGATTGCTCATGAAAGATCTGGAAAGACAGGTCATAGGGCTGTTCATCATGGAAATTATTTCCTAGGAAAAAAAGAAAGAAAAGCAACCTACAGTTCACATGGAATTCATTAACATTAAGCTTCCAAACTTCTAAGCCTATTTCCTTCAGCGTTTCTAAACTGCTGATCCAGGCAAACAAAGACAAACTTCGTTGTTCTCATTTTTAATGGTGCCCCCACCCTCGTGCCTGTTCCCTCCAGAAAAAAGAAAAGGAGCTTGTATAAAGATGTGTGAGAAGCTGGTCCTGCTTTCTTGTGGTAGGGAAAGAAACTGTCATGTACAAAGAAAGCTGTCAGAGATCAGAGATCAGCTCTGCTCCTCAGGTTAAAAAAAAAAAAAAAAAAAAGAGAAGTCGCAGGCCTGTACTGAACCTGGGGAAATAAGAGATTTCACTCAACTATGAAGTAGCATCCTCTCAGAGCTCATCTCCAACGGGAGACATGTCTAACCCACTTCAGCCCTAGTGCAAACCTACCACAATTTTTTCCCTTGAATGTAGCTTTGGAGAGGACAGAGGGGAATAAGGAGAATACAGGATAGGTTCAGGGGGGCCCAACCTCCCTATTATGAGCAAAGAGGACAGAAAATAAAATCACGCACAATTAAACCAGTATAAAAAGTAACTAGCTTCCAACCTTTGCTCTAAGTCTCAGCAGCAGTTAAGACACTTGGGCACCTGGGGAATGGGTGGGGGCATGAAAGATGAGGTTTTCATACTATGGGCTTTGCAGCAGAGCAACTATGATACCAGGTCTGTGCTGCTGTAGCACCCCTAATGTAGATGTTGCTTACGTCAACAGAAGGCAGGTTTCACAACACTGTAGGTAATCCCTCTCCCCAAATGGCAGTAAATAACCTCCCACATTAGCTCTGCCACAGCTTTGATGTTCAGGGGCATAATTTTTTTATACCACTGGACACTGTAGCTATGTTGATGCAACTTTTAATTACAAACCAAACTATAGACAATATCTTCGCTGAGCCGTCAGTTTTCACAATTTTTAACAGCATAGCGCATCTTCCTGAGGGGGTGGGGACCCCACCCCATCACCCCAACAAGGAGAAGAAAATGTCAGAGAGCTTGCATTTCACCGAGGCGCTTAGCAGCTCCTGCAGAAGACCATGAGGGACTTTGAAAAGGCACTCAAGGGCAGCAAAAAAGGGCTGCAGGCACCCAACATGATGGAGACCGGCCCCTGGCCACAGTTTTCTTTAAAACTAAATTTGTTTTCCAGTAGCCCAATCATATGCATGTGGCTAATTAGGAAATAACTGTTCTCTTGCAGAAAGTTAATGAAGCATTTGAAGGTGTGTAAAGTGTCCTAATTTCAAAGAGGAGGATGAGGGGAGGAAATGAACTAGTGTGTGGCAGCAGCTACCAGGAAGTTATGAGAAGCGCCATTAGGCACACTTATTCCCCCTTCCCTTCACTCAAGTATGGAGGTCCCAGTTGCAGTGCTGTAAATAAAAATGGAGGTTGGTTTTGTATTTCAAACAGGGATTCAACCACTTTGTTATGTGTCAAGATTACAATGCACCACTCCCCCTGCAAGAAAAAAATTATGATATTCTCTCTTTGTGGACAGAATTCTCAAGAGTTTTCTGAGAATTTTCAATTGGTTATTCACTAGTTCAGGACTTAAAAAGAAAAATAGAAAGGTCTCCTCTAAGAAATTTAGCATCTTGTCTCAGGCTATTCTTTTGTCCCAAATGACCTTAATAATGCCCACCCTACAAATTTAAGAAAAGAGTGAAGACAAAAATGGTGACAACAGGAGCAGGAGAATAAAGAGACCAGTCTGAGGCACTTACTTCAACTGAGATACCCAACCCCTTATCAGAAAGAAGAGGTGTAAGCAGTCTTGGGAACCTAAAGGACCCTTTCCTGTTCCTGAACACAAACAGTAACAGAATGTAAAACTGTCTATTATTGGCATGATCCCACAGAGCACATCCCTTCTTCTCCATCAAGGTCCCTGGCACTGTGACAGTCTAGCCTTCATCACCTACCCAGCCAGATAGCTGCAATTCCTTCTATGCAGGGCTGAAAATAGACTCAGAGGTCATACAGTAGTTGATTTATCCTAGATTCATAGAATGCTAGGACTGGAAGGGACCTTGAGAGGTCATCGGGTCCAGCCCCCTGCCCTCACGGCAGGACCAAGTACTGTTTAGACCACCCTGATAGACATTTGTCTAACCTGTTCTTAAATACCTCCAGAGATGGAGATTCCACAACCTCCCTAGGCAATTTATTCCATTGTTTTGACCCTCCTGACAGTTAGGAACTTTTTCCTAATGTCCAACCTAAACCTCCCTTGCTGCAGTTTCAGTCCATTGTTTCTTGTTCTATCCTCAGAGGCCAAGAAGAACAAGTTTTCTCCCTCCTCCTTACGAAGCCCTTTTAGATACCTGAAAACCACTATCATGTCCCCCACTCAGTCTTCTTTTTTCCAAACTAAACAAGCCCAATTCTTTCCGCCTTTCTTCCTAGGTCATTTTCTCTAGACCTTTGATCATTCTTGTTGCTCTTTTCTGGACCCTTTCCAATTTCTCCACATCCTTCTTGAAATGCAGTGCCCAGAACTGAGAACTGGACATAATACTCCAACCGAAGGCTAACCAGCGCAGAGTAGAGCGGAAGAATGACTTCTCGTGTCTTGCTCACAACACACCTGTTAATGCATCCCAGAATCATGGTTGCTTTTTTTTCCCAACAGCATCATACTGTTGACTCATATTTAACTTGTGGTCCACTATAACCCCTAGATCCCTTTCTGCCATACTCCTTCCTAGACAGTCGCTTCCTATTCTGTATGCATGAACCGATTGTTCCTTCTTAAGTGGAGCACTTTGCATTTGCCTTTATCAAACTTCAGCCTGTTTACCTCAGACCATTTCTCCAGATCATTCTGAATTTTGACGCTATCCTCCAAAGCAGCTGCAACCCCTCCTAGCGTGGCATCATCTGCAAACCTAATAGGCGTACTTTCTATGCCAATATCTAAATCGTTGATGAAGATATTGAACAGAACCGGTCCCAAAACAGACCCCTGCAGAACCCCTTGTTATACCTTTCCAGCAGGATTGAGAACCATTACTGACTACTCTGAGTATGTTTATCCAGCCAGTTCTGCACCCACCTTACAATAGCCCCATCTAAGTTTATTAAGCATCAAAGGCCAGAGAGAACACACCCGTGTGCTCCGTGACTCCTGGTGACTCAAAAATTTGTTCACAGAGTGAATGTAAAAAAGTTTCACTCTTAGTTTACAATGCTCTGAATGAGCTACAACCAGGCTAGATTAGGACTAGCCTATATGAGCACTTGGTTCATGGGAAGCTCAGGTAAAAAGTCAACCTGCACCACATGCTGACCCTGCTAAAGTGCATTAACAGTTAGTTAACATGCTTTTATCTAGTCTTCCTTGAACTAAAACTAGAGCAAAGTGCATAACAAAACTATTCATATGCATTACCAGGCTCCACATGGGCAGTCCATATCTCACACATCTCCGCATGTTGAATAGTAACAGAAAGGGAGCTGTGCTAGTCTCTATACTATTAAAAAAAGAGCAGTCAAGTAGCACTTTAAAGACTAGTAAAATAATTTATTAGGTGAGCTTTCATGGGACAGACCCACTTCTTCAGACCATAGCCATACCAAAACAGACTCTATATTTAAGGCACAGAGAACCAAAAACAGTAATCAAGGAGGACAAATCAGGAAAAAAAAAAAAAAAATCAAGGTGAGCAAGTCAGAGAGTAGGGAAGGTCAACAATTAGATTAAGCCAAGTATGCAAACGAGCCCCTATAGGGACTCAGAAAATTCACATCCCAGATCAAACCGCGTGTTAATGTGCCGAATTTGAATATAAAAGTCAGTTCAGCTGTCTCCCTTTCAACAGTGATGTGAAAATTTTTCTTCAGTAACACGCAAACTCTTAAGTCATTAACAGAATGGCCCACTCCATTAAAATGTTGACTTACTGTCATGGACCAAAGGCACAGCTATGCTAGAGCTGTTACATAACTACACCCCCTCAGTATAGCACTGTCCACATCAGCACTTATGTCACTTGAGGTGGGGGAGGGCAGGGATTTATTCACACTGCTGAACAACAAAAGCTATGCCAAAATAAGGTGTCGTATGGGTGCACTTTAAATGTTCTGATACACAAGCCTGAAGAGATCATTTATCTGTTCCCAGCCAAACAGAACTGGGGACGCTCTACGGGGGCAGTGTCGCAAAGCCCTATACAAAACAGGTAAAAAACAGTCAAAACAAGGGACCCGTGAATGTCTTCCCAGAAGCCTTCAGACCAACCCAGCCCAATTTCAGAGAACAATCGCAAGTTCCATCTCTTCAGGCAGCATCATTTCCACAGCAAAGGACCTTGTTTCACTACTGAATCGGTTTCCACTCAATGCCGGGAGGAAAAGCGCAGCAGCACTGATATTCTTTGTGAAGGAATTATGCTGACTCTAGTTGTTGCTCAGTGCCAGGTTGCATCAAACAGAGGTCTCAGAAGAATTTAAGATAAAAAGGATGGGCCTGTCAGCACTTACATACCACTTTACCCACCTTCATGTTACATAACAGCTTTCCTATAGCTGTGTTTTAGTTAGAAACCAGAGATGTTCATGCTACTGCCGTCATGCACCCTTTTAACTGCCTGAATAAATGCATCTATGCAGTACTTTTTCTGCATCCAAAATTGTTGGCTTTTCACCTTTTTGCTATTAAACACCATCCAAAATATTTAGCCATTTATCTGTAACAATCCTTTTTCCCCTTCTCGCTTTGTGACATCAGATTTTAGGAAAATATTCCTCCTGAAATTCCCTCCCTCAACACTTCGAGGGATGGTGGAAGGGGGTACCACACAATTCATTTGATTTTTAATAATATAAAAAGGCAGCACAATGAGATTAGTAAAAGCTATTTGAATAAGTTGATTGTGAAAACTGGAACAAAATTTTGTTCCAAGACTTAAAACCTCATGTTTCTTCTAAAACAACTGCATAAGCCGGCATATGCCCTTAACTTATATGCCTGTCCAATTCCATCTTATTCTTAACCGAATTACTTTGTTATACTTCCATCAGGGTTGGTCTGACTAGCAAATGTTCATAGCTTTTTAAGGCCACTCAGACTGCCTAGTCTAATTTCCTGCCCAACACAGGTCATAACTTCTGGGTGATTAAGCCAAATTGCCACATGTGTTAGTTACAACTTCTCTGTCACAGAAGTAACCAACATTTTAAAATATGCAAGAGACTGCTTTGTCCTCATAGGTACGCCACATTCTATCAGCACAATATGCCTGCCAGGTTTCTTTCCAGTTGTTCCTTAGCTAACAAAAAATTTTAACTCTCTCAAACTTCAAAGACGACTTACAGAATAACAGGTATACTGCTTAATTTTCAGAGGTATTCAGCACCTACTCCAAAATGAAGTCACAGACACACCACAAGTTGGCAGAAACTCTGAAATCGGGCAAATAATGTGCTAAATCAGATGAAGGTATTAATGAGCAATAATATTACTGTAATGACTAGGAGCCACACTCATGGACCAGCACTCCACTCTAGCAAACGCTGCACAAAAGAGAACAAAAACAAAGAAACGACTAAGTTTTTTGGAGCAGAGACTGACAAGCCAAGAGATGGTTGGACAGACTAGAGGGGTTGGGGAAAGTATAACAAACGGTGGTTTCTGAACACCAGCAGCTGTTATGGTTTGTACGTGTAATTGAAAAGAAATTGCAAGGAAGGATTCATATTTAAAAATTCTTATAATAAGGGACTGGAGGTGTAAAGCAGTGCCTCTAGACTGTACAGTGAATACCTGCTAATGCCATCGCTACTAAGCCATGCCATGCCGTGTTACTTAACAGGCCTCTCTTACTACGGAGGCCCACAACTGGAATTGCTCAGGCAATCAGAAAGAAGAAATACGTCGTGCAGGAGTACTCTGACCCTCACACTTCCTAGGATTTCTGGACACTAGAGAAAACTGCAGCTACACCACACTTTCTGTAGATATTCTTCTGCCACATTTTCCAGTCTGGGAATATCCTTTTCTTTTCTGTGTGCAGTGAGCTAGATTCTCAGACCTGCTCTATTCCCTTTGTGTTACAGAGAAAAGGGATCAGAGATTGCCCTCAACTGAGGATATCCATATCTCCAGCCCAACGTAGGAGGGCCCACGCAGAGTTGGCTCCGACACCTTAGACTTTCCAGCCTCCCTGAGGGAGTAAGGAGAGAGGTGTTGCAGAAGATACCATAGTTCAACTGGAGAACTCTTGCTGCTCTAACTTGCGGGGCAGAGTGACACTGAGGCAGTAACCAGCTCCTCGAGCACCTCAACCTGCCAAGCACAGCAGACGCAGAAGGCAACTGAGCCAGTAGGAGCTCCTGAGGAAGTGGGAGGTGTTTTTTCTCTTCCGCCCCCCTTCCCCTCCACACACACACACACACACACATTATTGCACTGCATAATCTCTTTGGCATTTCCTCATTTTGGCTTGGTTTGTTTTCTCTCCTTCAACATTAGCTAAGCTTTTGTGTAAGCCTTCCTCAAGTGCAAGCTGCACAGGACTTCCTTAAGCCAATTTTCTCATGACTTCATCCAATCGCTGTAACAGATTTCTTGACTGTCCCTTAAAAATAATCCAAGAACATATTTGAAACAATCAGGTTTTCATACTCATAGGTTCCAAGGCCAGAAGAGACCACTGTGATCTAGTCTGGTCTCCTATAAAATACAGGTCATAGAACTTGCGCTAAATAATTCCTAGGAGCATTTTTTTTTTTTTTTTTAAAAGGAAAAAGCAGCCGATCTCCATTTAAAGTTATTAGTAAGGAAAAATCCCCCATGTTAATATTTCCACTGGACAATAAATTGTTCCACTGGTTCGATACTCTCACTGTCAAAAACCTAACCCTTAAATTTTGAGTCTGAATTTGTCTAGGTTCAAATTTCAGCCATTGGGTCATAATATACTGGTCTCAACAAAGCATTCTAAGCGTTTCTTTATTCTGTCTCCATTCCCTTTCCACTGCCTCCACAGCTGTTCCACCTTGTAATTAACTGTGACAGTACATTTCCCAGACCAAAGAAGAGCTCTGTACAAGTCTGAAACCTTGTCTCTCTGACCAACAGAAAGTGGTCCAATAAAAGACATTACCTCACCTACCTTGGCTCTAACATCCTTAGACCAATGCTGCTTCAAATACACTGCACTTTGCAGCTGCTGGCATTTATAAATGTAGCTTCTGGAATAATCCCATTGTCTCGACTTGCATGGAACCATTTCCATTACTCTCATGTCCCATAGAGGTTATTTATTTGCCCTGCTACTTTTTCTGCTACGTTTAAAATTCCCTCCCTTCACTTTGAATATAAAATAATCACTTTCTGAAATTCTGCTTCTAGTGCCCCCTCTTAATTTTGGGAATTTAACAGAGAAAACCTGTCTCCGGAGACAAGCTGATCATTTAAGTTATCCTACCACATAACTCCACCAATGGGGAGGGAGGGGGGGACGGACGGACACACTTTAGTCATAGTTTAAGAAAAGACTGTTGTGTTATGCTCACTCCACTAACTTGCAACTCTCCCCTACACTGAGCTGCGAGTAGTAATAGTAGTAGTAGGCAGGAAGGGGGAACAGCTGCTCTCTTATGACAGTTGAACTTCCACGAAGGGAGGGGTACTGTCCATCACAGAGGCAGAATAATGCATATGGAACAAGTACAACCTATGCAACTTCAGGTATATCACAGCAAAGCTTCCATATCAGCTTGAGAATGGAGGGATGATCAGACTATTTGTTGTGCCTCTGTTCCCACCCACCAAAAAAAAAAAAAAAACAACCACTCAATTATATTTTTCCAGGCTCCTTGCCAGTCCTCCAAACCCAGAAGTGTCAGTGAAAACATTGCCATGCTTCCTCCCTTTCATAAACATTAGGCAAGCCCTGCATGTCTAACCAGAGTGTTGCTCTACGAGAAATCGTCAATGAGAGGATAGGTAATTGAGTAGTTTCTACAAAAGGTGCCAGTGATGACGCAGCTAAACCTTGATAAACGTCTTGAATATTTGCTAAGAACATTCTGTATAGGATAAAGTGGAATTAAGATGCTTCTACATTAGATTAGCCTCCTCCCCTCCTCCAACTCAAGCTTGAGAACTCTAAAATCTTCCCCAAGAGAGCGTCAATGTATGTGTGAGAGAACGTCAGCAGTCTCTCCAGGAACACTGGCCATGCTTGTGTTTTCACTCTCATTTGAATTGGTCATACATATGGGAAATATGTTTGTATGAAATCTATTCCATGAAACAAAAGATGTTAGATACGAAAATTCACGATTCACAAGCACGCTGCTAAAAGCCACCGCAGCCACAAGAGGCAGAAGTAAATGTGAAAATGCAGAAGACTGAGAATCATACTGAGAACAATAATAGGCTTTAAGGAAGAGGGACCTTCCCTGAATCCACCCAAACCCCTCAATGGCTGCAATTCTAAAGCAATGGTGTTGTGAGGCTTGTTTGTTTTTTGTACCTACAGCACTCCAGCATGGGGAGTGCCTTTCTTTAATAGTCTAAAAGTTATTTGTATTACCACACTGCCTGTCATAGATCAGATCTCCTTCAAGTGCAGGACATCCAGTACCCATGGCTCTTCTCTTTCCAGCCAAGCAATCTGGTCAAGTTTGGAAACAGGCAATCCTGCTCAGAGGGGTGAAGACAGACCAGATTTCTATATAAAACACAGAACAAGAAGACTGTCTCTGCCCCAAGAAGCTTCTAATCTAAATAGCAGACAAATCACAAACAGGTGGATACAGACAGGAGAGTGTCACAAAACAGTGAGATTATATTAGTGATAGATCACAACAGCTAAACAAGACTGGTTGCTTTGCACAATACAAAGACTAAATACAATATTTTGCCATTTAAATATTATCTATCAACCTGAAAGATTCATACACATACGATAGTACTGGAATACACCTCACCCCTCTGCAGTAGAAGGTGGAAGCCATCCAGTATTCTACATAAGGACAGCAGGCAAGAAGATTTTGGTCAAACACACGGGTAGACCCCAGTCCTACAAAAAGGCTAAATGTCTATTTTTAAAATGAGGAAAGTCAGTAAAAAAATGTGTTGTGTAGCTATCTGGTATTGTATGAAAGGGGAGGCAAGAGACAGCCTTGCAGAGTCTTTGGACTAGAAACTCTGTAGCAGCAGTGTTTTAGGGACACTGATCAACCCTAGTGGACCCTTTTTTTTTAAAAAGCACCAAGTTTCAGAGGGTTAGTCATGTTTGCCTGTTTCAGCAAAAACAATGAAGAGCCCCATGGCATCTTAAAGACTAACAAATTTATTTGGGCATAAGCTTTTGTGGGCTGCAGCCCACTTCATCAGAAGCATGAAGGGGAAACTTCAGTCTGGCAAGGATTTATACACACAAAGATGGAAGTGTTATATTACTATGTGAAGGACAAGTGCTAATGCTGCTAATTGGATCAGGGTGGATGCAGCCTACTCCCAAAAGTTGATAGGAAGAGGAGAAAACCAAAAGAGTGAAATTTACCTTTCTGCAGTGAGTGAGCCATTCCCAGTCTGTGTTCAGATTCACAGAATAGAAGAACTGGAAGGGACCTCAAGAGGTCATCAAGGCCAGTCCCCTGTCCTCACAGCAGGACCAAGCACTATCTAGGCCATCCCCGATAGATGTCTGCCTAACTGAGCCCAAATAACTCCAAGGATGGAGACTCTACAACCTCCCTAGGTACTTTATTCTAGTGTTTAACCACTCTGACAGTTAAGAAGTTTATCCTCATGTCCAGCCTAGACCTCCCTTGCTAGAGTTTAAGCCCACTGCTCCTTGTCCTATCCTCAAAGCCCAAGGAGAAAAAAATTTCTGACTCCTGCTTGTAACATACTTTAAAGAGGCACCAAAAAGCCCCAGTGAGAACAGGCCTAATTCAAAACCCTTTAGAAATCAATGGAAATCTCTGGCCCAAATCCAAAGGCCACTGAAATCAACAATCACTTGCAACTCAAATTCTTTTCTTGATGTTTAACAAGTTTCTGATTGCTAAGATGGCAGGCATGTACAAATGCTCACAAGGAGATCCAGACTAACATGGCTACCCCTCCGATACCTGATACCTTGTCTAGTTTCTCTACATCACTAGCTAGTCAATAACTGCTTCAACCTGGAAATTTTTGCACTTTACTTTAAAAAAAAAAATCAGGACAGGTACAGCACAAAATATATTTAACACTCACTGTTTTACTAGCCATCATTCAAGACCTATGAAAGGAACAAGTCTCCTCAAAGCATGTTCCAGAGCAAGGAAATCCCTTAGCAAAGCAGAGCTGTTGACCATCTAAATATCCTCAAGAAGCAGTCAAACTTCTTTACAAACAGCATCAACTCCCAAAAGTGTTCCTCACCATAGATCTTTCACGGTGAGTTTCAATTTTTAGATTAGCTCTTTCAAGACCCTGCCAACCATATTTAATTAAAAATAAAAGCGAGATCAGAAGAATTAAGCTTCTACCAATCTACTCTTGTACCTTAAGATGCACTCAGTTATACTGCAGAAGGAATGTCTTGCTCGTCACATCTTAATGCTTAATTATATGCATTACCCTTCAAACTATCATGACAGATTTCAAGTGGGTTCCCCTGGCCTGTGTTGCATAATTAATCACAGCAAAGTTCCTCT
Source organism: Carettochelys insculpta (assembly GCF_033958435.1). Lineage (NCBI taxonomy): Eukaryota > Metazoa > Chordata > Testudines > Carettochelyidae > Carettochelys > Carettochelys insculpta. Next base: position 99,287,831 of record NC_134139.1, read on the forward strand.
GTGCTTCAAAACACTGATGACAGCACTGTTTTTCCTCACCACAAAGCAAGCATTCCCCTGCATTCTCTGCTGAAAGCTTCCGTTTCAAAACCAAACATATAACTACCTACTTCTCCTAAATTATATTCTTAAAAACACACAAAACCTACGTTCTAGATTATATTTAGAATTGAGTTTGTTATGGAAAACATGTCCAGTAAAACTATTTTTGTTTTTAAAAAAAAATACAGACATAGGTTAAGTTTGACCTATGCCCTTTTATGTCTCCAGATGCATTCATACATCGCACATAAAGGTGGTATTTTATTTAGACACAGCCACTGTGTCTACACGTCAGTTCTCCCAGAAGAGGATCTTCCAGAAGCCATCTCCAGGAAGATCATCTTCCAGAAGGGAGCATCTACACACAAAGCGGCATCCAAAAATGCCGCCCGGTCTTCCGGAAGAGAGTCCACACGTGCATGGATGCTCTTCTGGAAGAAGAGGGCAGGAAATGCCTCAGACAGGGTCACAAGACCAGAGAGCACTTCCAGGGCACTGGCCAGGCAGCCTGTTAAAGGGCCCCCATCCAAGAGTCCCTCCCTGCACTAGCTGCTGAGGCCCTTTTTGCTGCTCCCAGCACAGCTCGCTGTCTCACTGCTCCTGCAACAGCCCACGTGCCAGCCATGGACCCCGAGTTCCCGCAGCAGCGCAGGATCGCCCTGACAAGGGTGCTGGGGAGCCTCCTGGCCACCCTCCCCAGCCTGCTGCATGAACATTGCATGAGCACCAAGGGCCCTGACCCACCCCTGGCCCTGCCAGGCCCCCAACAGCCCATCCCCCACATCTGGGCCCACCCCTCCAGCAGCGACTGGTGGGGCCAGGCAGTCATGGCACAGTGCAACGGCAAACAATGACAGCAGAACCTGCGCATAGCGAAGGGCACATTCCCCAAGATCTGTGCCTGGTTGGCCCCCCTGAGTCCTTTGCCGCCAGACACAGGGGCCAGGGAGTCTGCCACAGGGGACCATGATACCTCACGCATACACAAGCCCCCTCCCAGAGGGGCACGCTGCTGGGGGCCATAGCGAGGGAGGAATGGGAGGAGGGGGAGGCAGAGGGCAGCCAGGGATGGGCCCAGGTACCCCTGGGCACACCCACAAGCATGCACACTGTCTCGCACAGGCCATGAAAGCTATCAACGACCTGTTCGTGCACCTCAGGGACTCGAGGCGGACGTGGCAGGCTTCACGGAGCTCAGCTTCCCCCAGCGCTTCAGGGCATCGGACGGCACCCATATCTCCAACAGGGCCCTGGACTGCCACGCTGGCCAATACATCAACCATAAAGGATACCACTCAATCCGGGCAGTGGTGGATGCTCACGGAGGGTTCACTGATATCTATGTCAGCTGGCCAGCCGGGCACACAATGCCCGCATCTTTCGGAACGCTTCCCTGCGCCATGGGATGGAGGCGGGCACATACATCACTCAACGGGACCTCGTCATTGGCAACATCACCATCCTGCTATGCCTGGTAGCCAGTCTGGAGACTCTGGGGAAGGAGGGCAGCTAGGGCCTCAGGAACAGCAGGAGGGAAGGCGGGGAGGGGGGCAGGAGGAGCAGTGGGGGGGGAAGGGGGAACAGCAGGGAGGACAGCAAGGGGGCGTGAGGAGGGGGCCAGGGGAGCAGTAGCGAGGCAGGAGGGAGTGCCACAAGGGCCCCACAAACCTGGCAGAGCATCTCCACCACCTCCCCCCGCCCCCCCGGTGTCGTGGCACCATCAGATGTCCTCTGCCTCCAGGGCCAGGCGCCTCTCTGCCAAATCGTTTTGGTGGCGGACGGCAGCTGCATATGCCACTGCCTCCTCTGCCAGGCTCCAGAAGTGGACCCTCCATGCCTGCCAGGCTGCGGCCACGCATGTGGGTCGTGCCCCAGCCGGGGGAACTGCCAGCACCTCTGGCCCGCATGCTGCCAGCTGGCCCCAGGCCCTGCTGGCAACCCTCCCGTCCCTAGGAGGGAGCTGCTGTAAGACAAGGAGGAGCGGGGAGGAGGCTTTAGGGACCCAGCCAAGGCTCGTGTGGTAGTCCCGTCCCCCTGAGCCAGACTGAGAAGGCTCTTGCGCCACAGGCCCATGGCCGTGGCACAGTGACCAGAGCAGCCCCTCACCTTAGGGATGCTGGTACCCGACCAGGGCCCACCCAGGAGTGGGGCACTGGGCAAGAGGGACTCGGTCGGGCACAGAGGGCTCCATGCGCAGCTGTGTGTCCTGGGTTCCCTCCTACATGGACCTGCGTGTGCAAGGGCTCCTGGGGAAGGGGCATGCGGGGTGCCCTGCAGCTTGCCTGTGGCTCCAGGGTGCACTCTAGTGTGCGGCATTGGGGGGCCGTGGTGGGAAGCCTGCATGTGCCCTCACCAGGGATGCCCCATGCCGCGTGCTTATATGGCGTAACCTCATACAGGTCTGGGGATGCCCAGCTGGATGTGGCCCGGCTGCTCGGCCCCAACGCCAGGGCTATCACCAGGGACCCCTCGGGGAGGGGTCAGCCAAGGGTCCTTGGATTGGCTAGCAGTCTCGCCCTCCTCCCCAGCCTCTTCAGAGGAGCTGCCGTCCTGCCCCTCCAGTGTGGTGGGGGGCCGTGGCTACCGTGTCCACAAGGTAGCACGGTGGCGAGGTGTCATCACCCACCAGGATGTCCTGTGGCTCCCTATAATAGGGACACCTAGCTGGGCCGGCTCCAGAGCAATGGTGGCTGTCCCTCGCAGTGTTCCCTGATCTTGCACCGGACCTGGTCTGTGGTCCAGGTAGGATGGCCATGGGCAGCCAGGGCTGTGGCCAGTTAGATGCAGGTGCAGACATTTTGCTAGTGCCCAGATGTGTCCTTCAGGACATCTTCCTCTCACCAGAGTGCAGGGAGGTCTCCCAGCTATGGCTCTGTGCAGGCAGGGGTTCTTTTCTTACGGGCTGCGTAGGGAGGCTGGCTGCTGGCCATCGCGTTTGGGGTTGTTGCAGGCTGGGTGCTGCAGCCCAGCACACGCTGCCAGACTTGCAGCCCCTGCTTCTTGCTCCAGGGTTTCTAGGTCCTTGCAGCTTTAACTGCTTCTGGAAGCAGGCACCACAGAGCCCTCAGGCGCTTGCCAGATTGTCTCCTGCTCCGGCAGGGAGCCACCATGGCGGACCAACAGTACACAAGCGTCCACACGTGCTTTCTTCTGGAATCTTCCAGAAGAAGGCATCATTCCCCTTGCGAGACCGGCGTTAGGGATCCAGAAGAAGTGGTGTCTTTACCAAATATTCATAAACCTGAATTACCCTCCAGGAGAAATAAAAAAAAACAAATTAACAGGGCCAGACAAATATCCAGAGACCAGCTACTCCAAGATAGGCCCAAAAAAAGCCAAGAACAGAACACCACTGGTCATCACCTACAGCCCCCAGCTCAAACCACTGCAACACATGATTAAAGACCTACAACCTATCTTTAATCAGGATGCCACACTCCAGAAGGCCCTAGGTGACAGGCCTGTTCTCTGCTACAGACAACCTCCCAACCTTATGAGGATTCTCACCAACAGCCACAGTCTACACCACAGGAACACCAGTCCTGGAACTTTTCCTTTTCCTTGCAACAAAGCCTGCTGCCAGCTTTGTCCACATATCTATTCTGGAGATACCATCACTGGACCTAACCAGGTTATTCACAGAATCACAGGCACATTCTCATGTTCCTCAACTAACGGCATATATGCCATCATGTGCCAGCAATGCCCAGATGCTTTGTATATTGGACAGACTTCAAACTCTCTTAGACAAAGAGTTAATGGGCACAAAACAGACATAAAAACACTCCTGATCCACAAACATGTCAGCCAGCACTTTAATGGAGTGGGCCATTCTGTTAATGACTTAAAAGTTTGCATCTTACTGAAAAGGAATTTTCACAACAGTCTGGAAAGAGAGGCTGCTGAACTCTCTTTTACATTCAAATTTGACACATTAACATGTGGTTTGCACCATGATGGGGGATCTTCTAGGTCATTACAGGGGCTCTTTTGCATACTTGGCTTAATCAAATTCTTAAACTACCCACCCCTTCTGCCCCCCTACTCTATGATTTGCTCACCTTTTTTTGATAATTTTTTTCTGATTTGTCAGCCTTGATTACTATTTTTGGTTTCTCTGTGCCTTAAATATCGAGTCTCTTCTGGTATGGCTATGGCTTGAAGAAGTGGGTCTGTCCCACGAAAGCTCACCTAATAAATTATTTTGTTAGTCTCTGAAATGTTACTTGACTGCTTTTTTGTTTTGACAGTATATAGACTAGCACAGCTTTCTCTCTGTTACTATTTAATACACCACTGTGTATTTTATTTTAAACAATCAGAATGTGCCTATGTTTGTCTAGTATAAATAGAGCCTCCCTGAAATTGGAAGATGATAAATCTTAAATCAGACGTACTTTAAAAATCCCTCACACCCTCAAAAGACTCTTCTTTAGTACTATGCTTTGGAAGATTGGTTACTGAGAGAATCAAATCAAATATATTTATGACTTGTCAAAAAAAAATCAAGAGTTTATAACTTACAAGGGCTGCAGAAGTACATCATCATCTTAGAATATGGATTTCATACTTGTTGCCAAAGAAGAAATATTCTTAATGCATAAATAATGTGGGTAGAAACATTCAGATACTGGTTAAGTCTTAGTAATTCAAAAGTATGATATACCACTATCAGAGTCCAAGCATATAAGAACTCCCACATACAGTGAATTTAATCTTTGAATGACAGAACTAGATCCTGCACTGAAACTTTTCAATAAATGTTAATATTTTCCAACTATTTTAAAGGGTACAGTTTTGTAGACACTAATGTTTTATTTTTAAAAAAGGTAGGCATAGAAAAACCCACATTTTGGTCACAATATTGTGTAAAAATATTGTGTGTATAAAAATTGTTTTATTTCTTCCAACTTGTTAATTTTTTGTGTATTTTTGTAATAAATCCATTTCATTATATGGTATTTTACAGAATAGCCCTTCTTCACATCCTCCAATTGTACACTGCACTTATCTTTCTAAGTTTCTTTAAAACTGTGTATTTAAATTTAGCTCATTTTTAATTCTATGCAACTGAGAAATAACGACATTAAACTGCAACACGTGGCATATCCTAAGCAATCTGTAATGCCTGATGTTTTAATAAATTACCATGTGTAAATACCATTTTAGCTCAAAACAAGTTTCCATCAATGTAAACAATAGTTATTTCTGTAACTGTCTATGCATTCATACTATCTGCTACTGAATTTTCCAACACCAGCTAATTAAAGTAATAAATCTCATGAAGACTGGTCATGCACTGTGATTGTCTTCTTGGAATACATTATACGCACACAGGTAGCAAAAACTTTTTGCTGGTCTTCCTCCTTTGCCTGCAGCCCCCTTTTTGAAGTTAACATTCCACTGAGAGCAAGTTACTATTTCGCTCCCTACATTATTAAAATAATCCAGGTATCCTAAACATCTCGTTTAGCAGATTTTTTTAGAAAGACAATGAGCAAAACAAAGAATTGAAGAAAAGCTCAATACGTTTAACCCTTTGAATCTGAGTCTATGGTTATCGGTTATTGTCCAGCCCAGCATATTTTAAACTTTGAGACCCTGCAACACCAAACAATATCATCTTGGGAAAAGAGAGTTAGACCAAAAAAATAAAAAAAAAATGAGGTAAGTAAATCAGGTATCATAGCAATGAAGCAGTAACATTGTGTGTGGTTTTAATATCAGAAAATATATATACATGCCCCAGTTCGTTGTTAGTTGCTATGACACTGTGACACACCTGCGAGCTGTTCATGGAACACCAGTACTCCACAGAACATACTTTAAAAAACCACTGATCTAGCCGCCAACCTGTCATAGGATTCCCCCCAACAGTGAAAATGTAAATTGATAAAAACACTTAAAAATACAACCTGGATGTGTCAAAAATTATAAAAATTAAAAAAGGAATTTTGCCAAGCCTGACTATAAGTGACATCATATATTACCTTCCCGTAGAGGATTCAAATTAGCTGCTTTTTAAAAGGCGCTACTATTTTTAAAAAAAAAAAAAATAATATGCTACAGTAATGAGACATTTAAAAATTGTTCTTAATTTAAACTCACTAGTAAAGAAAATACAGACTAGCTTTCTCCCACTAATAATGAAAAGTTATACAAGAATACTTAAATCCCCAACTTTCACATGGCAGAATATTACAAAAGCATAAGAAACAAAAATAATAAGTTCAAGACCTTTCCTCCCCACCACACAAGAAAATCAAAATAAAGGCTCCTATCTTGTCCTATCCTACATATTTGTAAAAGCAGCTGTTAATAATTCAGGAACATTTTATGAAAGTGAATTATTTTGTAGTAATATGTTTGGTGAACTCTGACCATTTGTATAACTATCATGAGCAGCTGCTGGGCTGGGGAGTGGGGCGAAGAAAAGTTAATGGGAAGCACCACAGTGTTCCATTTACATGCCAACATGAACATTTCTTTTAAATGAGCATTTTTCTTTTTTCCAAGGGGTTAAGAGGAAGGACAAGGCATGCAAAATATGTATTTTAGACCTAACAATTAGCCTTTAATTGTTGCTGTCTATACTTTGATACTTTGTGTTCCTTTCATTAAAAATATCCCTCTCACAGGCTTCGTTTTAGGGGCTGGTTCAGATGTGAGCTATGTATTAATGCATGCTGCACATCTGAGATCCACATATAAACCTTAGGGAGCTTGAAAATAAGATTTTTTTTAAATCCCATTTTCATTTTACATTAAAGTTGACATACGTCAGCATTTCTCAATTTTTCTTTTAAATATAAAGTACCCCCAAGACTTCTCTCAGGTACCCATACCACTGGTTGAGAAATATAGTCCTACAGAAATCTGAGGTCTTGAAACAAGGATCATTCAACCTTTCCAGGTTACTGTGCCCTTTTCAGGAGTCAGATTTGTTTTTCCATACCACCAAGTTACACCTCACTTAAAAACTACTTACTTATAAAAACAAGAAAAATATCACGGAAGGCTACTACGTAAAACTTGCTGACTTTCTACCATCTTGTCAAGTAAATGAGTTAGAACAGACACTGTACCTATATTTCTGCATAAAGTGTATGAAGCAGTAGAAACAAGTCACTAAATGAACTTTTAAATTGTACTAACTTTACTAGTATTTGTATGCAGCCTGCTTTAAAACTAGGCAAATAGCTAGATGAGCTGATGTACCCCCTGGAAGACCTTTGAGTACCCACAAGGGTGCACATAACCCCACTGACTTAAATCGCTTCTGATTTTTAGGGCAATACATATTTAAAATACATAATTAATGTATGAGATAAGTAAGGACTACTGTAGATACACATAGGTCCAAATAAAAAATGGAAACTAAATTGCAGTAAACCCTCGCTTTACACATCTTCAGGTTGCGTGAAACTCGCTCTACCAAAGCTGCATGGCTGTCAGCCCTCCTAGATTCCCACAGCACTAGGCACCGCTCTGGGAAGGTAGGGGGAAGGCTTGTAGCTCTCCTAGCTGCCTGCTGCTACAGGCAGCCAGGAGAGCTAAAACCCCCTTCCCAGAGCAGCACTGCTATTATGTTGACAGTGGTGCCACTCTACTAAGGCAGGGAGAAGGGTTTTTGCCCCCCTAGCTGCTCCCTCTTGCTCCCCACAGGATCACATCCCCATCCCCATGGCCCCAGCTCAGCCCCAACCCACACACAGCGCGCTACAGCCCTGCTTGGGGCTTGGGCTCCACCCTCCTGCACGGCACACAGGGTTCAAGCTCCAGCCCCCTGTCCACCACCCATGCAGACCCTGCTCCAACCCCCACACGCCCCGGCTCAACTCCTGCCTTTCACGTCCCTGCAGCCCTAACCCACCCCAGGCTTAACCCATTGCCCAAGCCGCACCCCCACAACTTACCCAAAATTTGGGATACACAAGGGTTGCCTGGAACACAACCCTCGCGTATCCCTAAGGACTACTGTACATTGCTTATACAGAGGACTCAAAACACACCAGATGCCTCAAAATGCCTGCAAAAATTGAAGCAAACCAGGTGCTCGACAACCCAGAATCCTTAGCCTGTAGTGGACCTTTGCAACATCATATTAGGACCACAGTTTTAGAAAAATACACAGCTGAAACCATAAATATTGTTTCACAAACTGTACTTTCAAAAGTTAAGAAGAGCTCTGCACCCCTCAACTCACGCACTACAGAGAAAAAAGTGCAGATTCCTAAAACTAAGCTGTGTGCACAAAAGGCCTGTTACAAAGACACCTGAAACCAACGGAAAGATTCCCAGTGACTTCCAAGGCCTTTGGATCTGGTCCCAAATTTGTATCCTACTTAAGTTTACATACAACATGATTACAGTAATTGTATATACAGGTTGCACCTTCCAAAGCCAGAATTCTCTGGTCCCTTAATGGACCACAGATGTCCCTGGATCAGAGAGTTCCAGCTGGGAGGCTGCTAGGAGAAGGGCTAGCGGCTGGGAGCCCTGCTGGGTGGGGGCTCAGTGACCAGGGGCTGTGCAGGGACTTATGTTCCTGGTGCTGGAATCCCAGCCAGCTCTGGAGCTGACCTCTGTGCAGCCAGAGGCATCCTCCGCAGGGCCAGCAACTGGGGCCTCAGTTGTGCAGGGTCAGGACTGGTGGGCAGCACCAGGGACCGGCCGCAGATAAAGGGACTGCTGAGACTGGAGGTGGCAGGGCCTGAGACAGGGGACCTCCCTTCGCAGCACAAAATTCTCTTCCTGGAACCAGTCAGGTCCTTAGGGTGCCAGACAAGAGAAGTGCAACCTGTCCATAATTCTGAGTCAGATCTACCTGTATTTACACCAGGACAAATATATTTGTTTTGTAATTATAATGCCATTTTGTTACTACTGCACGGAACAACTGGAAAAGTTAATTTCTTATGATGTGGATGTCAAATATTCTGCCTTTAGGAGAGAACAAGGTGGTCTTTAGGATAAAACATTGAATTAGGACCCAGGGACTGTAATCGGTTTTTGTCTGTACAAAAGATTTCCTGGATGCCCATAAGCAACTCATTTTGCCTTTGCATCACCAATCTGTAAAATGGGAATAATCATAGTTCCTTACTTCACTTCTTGTCAGAATAACTCTATTAATGTTTGTGAAGCACTCACACACAACAGCAACAGGAAGGACACAAAGACCCATAAGCAGAACATTTAAAAATAAACTTCAGGAAGACCATTATCCAGAAACTGTTTCTAGTATAGGACATGTTTGTGGTGAAGTCAGACAACAGTAGCTAGTCAAAAAAGTAGATTCATTTTATATCATGCTATTAAACATGTAAAACACCTTGCAATGCTGCAACCTGCATAGCCATTTCCCATAGCTCAAAACAAACACAAAAGGAGCTGCCAAAACTTGGTTGCGTAAGAGTGCTTATTTAAACACATCCTTATTTCCAAAAGCAGAGATAATTACAGTGCAAAAGGTGGATCTTAAATAAAAATGAATTGATTAACGTGGTAGAGAAGTAGAAATATACACTTATTTTTATACATACATCTGTATTTTAGTTGTACCAAGAAATCCCAGTCAGAATCAGAACCTTCTTGTGCTAGAAAGATCTTATAGAATGATCACAAACTTGCAAGAACTTCTCAATTAAATGACAGTTTACACCCCATAATTTGAGGCATTTTCCTACTCAATGGTATATAAAGAAAGATATACACAACTTTATATTCCTGCAACCTACCAGATCTGGACTTGATGATATCACTGAATTCACTATGTCCTCCATCAGGTCCTTCCTCTTGATCAGAAACCTGGGCCATTCTTGCACAGCCTTGAAATTCTCTCTCTGCTGTAATCTAAACCTTCCAAAAACAGTTGCTATGTACAGGACTGGTTCAGCAGCAATGCCTAAAAATACAGAAAGGAAAGAGTAGTTAAAATTTAATCATTCCATTTATTAAACCAAAAGCTATCCAATTCTATACATGTGAACAATGGTATATGCTTGATACATGTGTTTTCAATGTACCACAAGTGTTGTAAATGTTACTGTCATTAAAAAGTTCTTCTCTCCCAATAAAAAAAGAGGATTTTAACATAACAAAAAAAATTAAATTTGCTTTCTACTTTAATTGCAAAGTCACAAAGCAAAAACACAACCAAGGAAATGGCTTAATATTAAATATACTAGGAAGTGCAAACTATACAAGTGAAATGAACATGCTCAATTTACTAAGCACATTAGAGAAAAATTTGGGGGATAAAGATCAAGAATTGTCAAGATGTGGTAACTGGAATACCATTACTGTATTTCTAACTGTTATATTTTAGGAAAGCCATTCCACAAGCTATATAAAGACACTCCTCCCCAAGTTATATAGGAGATCCAGTTAGTCACACAACATAAAAGAAGAGCGTGACTTCCCCCCACCCTTACTCCTCACACCTCCTTCCCCACCCCCGACACACACAATAAAACCTATTTTCATGGAAGTGACACCTGCAGAAAGGGAGACCGGAGGGCGCAGAAGCACCCCGAGGTGCTATGGGCTGAGACACTATTGGAACTAATCGGGTGGGAGAGCGGAGGAGGGGGAGGAGGCAGGTGACCAAAGTAGAAGTCAGATCCCTAGGGCAGGAAGAAGGCGGGCTGCAGGAGATCCGGACAAGCGGGACTCAGCGCCGCCTTCACACCTGTGGGCTCAGTCTGCCTTTCCCCCACGCGCGGGGCACACAGCCACGCCCGGCGCACCCCGCTCTGCCCCCGCGCGAGAGGCGGGAACGGCACCTACGGCCCCAGCTGCCCCCTTTGCCAGGTTCTGGCTGAACCAGACTCCCCCTCCCCAGCCCACCGGGCCCGGGCTCCCCCCCAGCCACGCGGGGAGAGGGGCAGCGAGTCCCGCCCGGCGGGAGCCCAGCCCAGCCCAGCCGGACCGCCCCGTCCCCGTCCCCGTCCCCGCCCTCGCCCCCCTCGGCTGGCGCCGACTTCCAGTACCTGCTGCCACACTCGCGTGCCGAGCCCCCCGCTGCGCCCCGGGCCCGGGCCAAAGTAAACGGCAGCGGCGGCAGCACCCGACCCCGCACGTCTGAGGCTTCCCCGGCGCGCTGGAAGCGGCTCCCGCTGCCCCCGGGCCGGGCGAGCTCGGCAACTTTCGCACAGGCGGCGGCGGCGGCTGCCCTCGCCCCGCTTTGTTCCTCGGCGACTGCAGGACGGAGCTGAAGCTCCGGGCAGGGCTGGCGGCTGCCGCGCGCCTGCTCCCCGCCTGCCAGGCGCGCAGAAGTGGCGGGGCAGACGGCGAGAGCTGCAACTGCGCCGGGAACTTTGTTCTCCTCTCCCCAGCCCACCCCCGGCTCCAGCAGAGCGCTGGCTGCTGCACGCTGGCGCTGGGACAAACGTGGCGTGGCAGCGTCATGTGACCGCCTGCCCTGTCAATCAGCCCGAGGAGAGCCTGGGCCGGGCTCGCCTCGCTTAGCAGCACCCCCCAGCCAGCCTCAGGTTGGCCTCCGAACTGGGTGGCCGTTCCCCCCTGCCCCGGCCTGCAGCGCGGGGGAGGTTAGAGCCAGGCCGTGTTTGCCAACAGGGCGGACTGTGCTCTGCGGCTCAGTGTGTGGGAGAGCTTTCCAATTCCCACCTTGGCCCAGCCCACTTCCAAGTTCTTCCCTGGCGGGGGCTGAGTTACTTGGAGGCAGAGGTGGGGATAGTACCCAAAGAGTTACTTGAGTAAAAAGTACAGCTGCTTTCACTTCTACCCTTTCACTACATGCACTCAAGTTGCACCGTCTCGGGTTAAGGCAGCTCTTGAGTGGTGGGGTGCTGGGGCCTGTCTCCCAGCTGCCCAACACTCAGGGGAGCCAGGAAATTGACCAGGAGTTTCCCCAACCCTGTCAGTGGCAACAGCCCAGACCCTGACTCTCAGCTGCCCTCAGTCACAGAAGCATCTGCTGCAACTCACAGGAGTCAGTCGGGTAACTACTCATGCCAGGAGTGGCAGCCTGACTCTTGGCTGCCAGCACTGACAGGAGCTGGGAAACTGACCAGCGCAGCAGAGCTGATCAGTTTCCTGTCTCCAGTGAGCAGCAGGGAGCTGCTCTACTGTACTTGTGTATAATCAAGATGTGATGTGTGCGCATATGTGTGCTTCTACTCAAGTAGTTTTCTGGAGGGACACCAGTGACTTGTACTTAAATACATCCGTCCCCAGCAGCTGCACTTGTACTCAAGTAATTTTGGGCTTACTTTTTCTACCGCTGTTTGGGGGAAGAGGAAGGCAGGGAAGGATCCTGCGCTGACCGAATGGGCTGTAGCCACCTGCATATTCAAAGACATGCACCCGACCACACATTTCCATGTGCAAATGAGACAGTGGCACTCAAAGGTTCACCAGTTTCTGTACATGCAAATAATAGACACCATAAAAATACAAGATTTTGTGAGCACTCCAACGCTAAGTCTGCACTAGCAAGTTCTTTCAAAAGATTTTTCAAAAGAAGGGCGCTCTTTTGAAAGAGCCCATGGAGCATCTACACACAAAAAGCGTTCTTCCAAAAGTAAATCGAAAGAATGTGGCGCTCCTTTCAAAAATGCTTTTCCTTTCCCGGTTCCATTATTTCAACAGCAGCAGGGCAGGGAGCTGCAGAGAGCCCCTTGCCATACCTCTGGAGGACCTGGCTCAGCCCACTCCCACCAGCAGAACTCCTCCATGCCTGTATTCCTTCCGCTGGGCGCATCGGGCCACCCAGTGTCGGGTCCCCAGCCAGTGCCATAAATGGGTTAGTCCAGGGGACAGGTTTCTTGCTCAGAGGGGTTAATCTTGGAGATGATGGTCAGGTTTGTGCCTAAGAGGGGTAAAGCCTGGGGATGGGGGTGGGCTTGAAGGTCAAGGGGGGTAGCGCCTTGGAACGATGGGGTGGGGGGGAGCGTGGAGGGTTGATGTAAACATGGCTCCTTCCTTCTTAAGAGCCTGTCCCCAGGCGCAGTGTTTTCCTTCTCCTCATTTGCTCTCCAATCCAGCGGTGAAAGTAACTTAAACTTTCTAACTGGTACAAATCACTGCGTGTGCACTGTTCTTAAAATAGGGGTTACAAAGAGTATGGTTTGATGTTATTTATTAAGGACTGTCTTGTATAGTAAAATTCCTTTAATCCAGCCTTTGATGGTCCAGAAATCCTGATGCTCCGGCATCCCCAAAATATGCATGCCTCAAAAGTCATGTAAGTCGGGGGGCTTGGGTGGTGGGTTGGGGCTGTGGGAAAGGGGACAGGGGAGTTAAGCCTGGGGTGGGTTAGGGGTGGAGGTAGAGTTGACCCAGGGTGTGCGGGGGTTGGAGCTGGGGCATGCAGGGAGGCAGGGTGTGCAGGGGAGGTGAAGCTAGAGACACATGGAGGTGAAGAAGCTCCAGGAGCGTGGGGGTAAAGAACCCAAGAAGCATGGGGTAGTGAAGCTAGAGATGCACAGGGGTGCAGAAGCTGCAGGAGCATGGGGGTGAAGAAGCCACAGGAGTGCAGGGTCAGCGAAGAAGCTGCAGGAGCGCTGGGTAGAGAAGAAGCTCAGGACTCGCAGGACTGGTGAGCTGCAGCTGGGCACAGGGGTGGTGAGCTGCGATGGGGGTGGGTTGAACTAGGCTGTGGGGGTTAATAGTCTGGAAAATTTGGTAATCCAGCACCTGTCCATATTAAAGGAATTTTACGATATTCACATGCTTTGCAGCCCCTGAAGTATTGATTTTGTAACTGAATTTGAAAAAATGGGTCTTGTCACTATTTTGGTTGCAGACCCTTGGTCTCGCTTTAAAAAAGTGATTCTAGTTGTTTTCCAGCCTAGGGATTTAATATCTATATATAGAGAGAAAAAAACCCTAGTCTGGAAAATTATATACATATGTATCTATATGTTTGCTGACAATTTTCATTAGCCTTTGCTAAATGTCAGTTCTCTATTTACCTCATTCTTCCCTCAATACAGTTCTCTCCCAGTTGGTTTTGCAGGAGAAGGGACCAGAGGAGTTTGCATTGGACATTAGTTCTCTGGAATAACACCACTGAGAGGCAAAATAAAATGCAAGGGAGATTCTGTAAATATATAATTTACTGCATGTTAGCTTCCAGTGAAATGAATTTTTAAATAATGTGACAGGATGTTAACAGCTCCATAAACAATGCCCAGAATTCACTTTGATATGATTTGCTCTTGTGAGCACAGTCACATTTACAGTTAATTTTAAACTTGTATGTTCAGGGATTCTTTTAAAACAACAGCAATTAATCTCACACAGATATGTATACCAAGAGCAGGAGCTTGCTGTCATGAAATATTCCAAACAAGGGGTCGATTCTCTTGGACCCGTCTCATGCATTTGCGGAACAATTAAAGCGTAAGATTGTTTTGGGTCTCACACCAATTATAACATTATTTCCATATAAAATGTCATTATTGCAGCACAGAGAACTTCAGCTCATGGGCTATTGACGGATTATGAAGTCACAATGATTGCAACATTATTGGTCAAAATATTTATATAGCATCTCTCTTGACTATCTTGTCTGTTTAGAAGGTACAAAGTAAAGACTGTGCCTTACCATGTTTGCTGAGCGTTGAGTTAAGGGGGTCCTGATTTGGGTCCTTTAGGTCTGACTATAATACAAATAAAAATGTTGTATAAATGCCAGTTGACATTGAGAAGCTGGATAAATTCAGAGTTACCTGACAGAGATTTGGTATTTGTTGCCACCATCAAAGCCACTAAATAATAGGGGTAGATTTCAGGCCAGAAGAATGAGTTAGGTTCTTTGTCTCCACAGTGAATGTGTCTATTGGCCCCTGTGTATCAAAGACTTCTTGACTCTCTATCTGTAGACAATAAGTGAGACTCAATGTTTTCCTGTATGTGGAACATCATGCACACATGCAAACACACATCCCATCCATCTTAGAATGATTAAAGCCAGTGTGTCCACAATACTAGAAGATCATTGGACACAGCAGGGAACAGTGCCGCAATTGAGAGCATTGGTTCTATCATCTTCATCAGTTCTGTAAATAAAGTCCCAGAGAGTGAAGGCTTGGAATTCGCAAGTCAAAGAAATCCCAGTCTTATAGTTAACACACAGGACTCGGAGGCTGAAGGTAACTTAGGAAAAATAAATTTGCAAAACAGAGGGCCAATCTTTTTGTTCTGAGTTTGTACGCTACAAAGTTTTATTAATAGTATACAGCCTACCACAATGGGACCCTGATCTCTAATTGGGGCCCCTACACATCACTGCAATATAAATAATCAGTAATAACAATCATAACAGAAAAATTGACTTTTAATCCTGAGCCTGTCATCGACTTCTTGTATGACCCTCAAGTTACTTAATTTTTCTATATGTGTGCTTTGATAACATGTTTTGGTGCTTTTTGTTTGTTTGGTGTTTATTATACATTACCCCGATATACCAAGAATAAAAAACAAACACTTGCATATATATGGAAACACATTTTGCTGCTTGCATTCTGCTTTACTGTTCCTAAATGCACTATTTGCATACATATTGTATTGTAATTATGCCACTGTCCCAGAAATTCCCTGTGCATGCTGAATATCTGTGCTTCAGTGCCTGAACAGTAGTAAGGAATAACACATTTCTATGATTAGAGATTTCATTCTGCCTTACTGTATGTAGATTACCAAAGAGCCATGAGATGGTAATAACTTTGTCATTATACTTTGGGACTGGACTTAAAGGCTCCATATCCCATTACAAGTTCAACATCCCATTTCCACTATCCTATCTTCCATAAAATGACACCCATCATCCCACCTACCATCACTGATCCAGTAACCATCTCAAACACAGCAAGAAATCAACCGAGGGGCCTCTGGAAAAAAATCCCACCACTGGGTGGCAGAAGCCTGAAGCCCGCAGCTGCTGGATGGGCAGGGTGGGTGGGACTTGATGGAACAGGGGCAGGCCCTGTCTCCATTAAAGGGGCAGAAAGGGTGGAACGCAGCAGGGCTATAGGTGCAGGGCCCAAGGAAACATTAACCTGCCTCTGCCCAAAACACACCTTTCAAGAACCATGGGTTGTACATAGGCTTCTTATAAAGTGATAAATCACATCCAGTGCACTAAAAGTCCCAATAACTGTGTGGCTCAGTGTTTCCTAAACTGGTTTCCACTGAACTGTTCCATGCAATCTGAATAGATGTCCCATGAAAAAATATTGATGCTAGCAATATTTTTCCTGCTAGAATATGAAATATGAAATTATGTGTATCTGAGCTTCTTCTACATAAGGGCTACATCTACACAAGAGAGTTTTTGTGACAAACTGGGGTTGTGTTAACAGGCAACTTCTCCTTGAATGGTCCCTTAACATATGTGTTAATTTCTTATGCTCAACAATCTGTTCCACCTCGTATTTGGCTATGATACTCTGCGGGCTTGTGTACACGTTAAACCTGGGGGTGTGCACACACCCAGGTGCTATTCCACACTGGTCCAGAAGGGGTATCATTAAATGCTTCCAACCCACACTCAGTGGGGACCCCATACTGAAAGAAATCTTTCCGGAGCCGCTGCTGCATCACCCCCACCACAGTGCAGGGCTAGAGCCAGAGCCCCCTGCACAGGGCAGAAGCCAGGACCCCCTGCTGGAGTGGGGTCAAATATCATCACTCCACCTCCAAAAAGTTGCTTTCCCCTGACCTAGAGCCCTGTGTAAGCTCAAAATCTTTTTATTCTCATCAACAGATGTTGGTCCAATAAAAGAAATTACCTCATCCACCTTCTCTTTCTAATAACCCCATTCTGACAGTTACTTTAAAAAAGAAGTTATATTAAACTTTCCTTTAAAATAAATTTATTTTATTTTACTCGGGAAGGAGCTTTTTCCCACTTTACATTTTAAGAGCTATTTCTAATGTTTTACAAAGGAGCATCAGTCTGGGCCAGGACTGACTACTACTCTTTGTACTGTGCCTAGCACAATGGCGCCTCTGATTCTTCATTGCTCCTTGTGCCACACTATAACAGCACAGTAACATTCTCTTCTCCGAACTGCAACAATGCCAATGGAAGGAGAGTAGGAGGCCAACAAAAAGTAGTGCCATGTGGATGTGGAAAGTAAATTCTGCTTTAAGGTTTCAAACATGCCTCCATTCAGACCAGTGATCAAAGTCTGTGCATTCACCCTTTACTGTACTTAGATTGTAAATAATTTAAAAGCAGAGAGTTTCTTTTTTAATGTGTTGATACAATGCCTTGCACAAGGGGGTGCCGATCTTACTGTGGTTTCTAGGTGCTTCAGTAAATAATAATTACGATAATGTATATTCAACATGTGTGCTTTGTAGGGCTTTGGAATGCAGTAGTGAGCCCAACTGAAAAAGTAATGAACAGCACAACAGTGTATTCATTTAAGCATATAAAGGGCTGCACATGTGCATTTTTCTAAAGCACATCAACAAGCCCCCCTAAACTGCTGTGGGACTTTAAAATTACATAATGGGTGCATCTACACTAGCCAGCTACTTCGAAGTAGCCGGCATAATGTCAAAATAGCTTGCGTCGCGTCGACACACGCCACATGCTATTTTGACATTGAAATTGACGTTAGGCAGCCAGATGCCGAAATTGCTGTTCCCATCCGAAGATGGGAATAGCGCCCTACTTCGACTTTCAGTGTCAAAGTAGGGCATGTATAGACCATCCGCGTCCCGCTACTTCTAAATAGTGGGGTCCTCCATGGTGGCAATCAGCTGAGGGGTTGAGATGCTCTGTCCAGCCCCTCTGGGGCTCGATGGTCCCCATGCGCAGCAGCCTTTAAAGCACCACAGACCCGGATTTCCTGTGGCAGGAAGCTGAAAGCGTGCAGGCAGCAGCACACGCATGTGCTTGCCCTGCATGCCCTCTGGAGGCCCCAACTCCACCACCCACCACCCATGGCAGCCTCTACAGCGCCCCCAGCGCCCCCCCCGAGGGGACCCAGGCACCCCCTGGCAGACAAAGGGGGGAGCCAAAACGCGGCGGGGCCCCTCCTGGTCGGAGGCCGAGCTCCGAGACCTGCTGGGGCTCTGGGGTGTGGAGGAGGTGCTCCACGTGCTGGGAGCGAGCAGCAGAACATAGAAGCGTTCGCCTGACTGGCCGAGGGCCTGGTCGCTCGGGGTCACCCTGCCCGCATTCCAGACCACGTCCGGAGCAAGGTGAAGGAGTTGTGGCAGGGTTACGCCCAGGCCCGGGACTCGGCCAGCCGGTCTAAGGCCACCCCCACCGCTTGCCCCACTGGCAGATCAGGGCCATCCTGGACCCCCCAGGACACCTCCTCCCCCCAGCCACCCTTGACACCACGGCTGACGAGCCCCAGCAGGCCTCAGAGCCGGAGTCCGGCCCAGAGGCCAGCCCCACACCCCAGGGCCCACGCAAGGAGCCACCCCTCGGGACGGTGGAGGAGGGGTCCAGCAGTGAGGGGGGGTGCTCCTAATAGACCTCCCCTCCTGGAGCACCAGCTGGGTATCTGCCTACCAGGGTTCCCCCGACTGTGGCAGTGGACGGTCAGGTACGTACCCCACAGGCCACACACCCCTGGGCCACGAGGTGGGGGCACCAGACATGACCGGAAGCCCCACACACCCCCAGCCCACAGACCCTGACCCACAACTGCTCAGCCACAGCACGGTCCCAGGATGGCGGCATGGCCATCAGTGCCCGTTAGCACCCACACCCATGGACAGCACTGTGCCCTAACCCTGGGGGCGGGGGGACCATGCAATGGGGACACCCAACAGGGACATCACACCCACCAATGGGGACGGAGACCCAGCATCCAAGGAGGGGTGGGGGGAACGGGCCATGGGCCAGGGCACAGTACTAACAGCCTTCCCCTCCTTCTCTCCCTCCCCGCAGCTGCACCATTAAAAGGCTCCAGGCAGCCAGGTACCGTCCGTGGTCCTGGAGAGCCCACCGGAGGCCAGCCACCGCCAGCACCCGGGGAGACCCCCGAGGCCAGCAGGATGGTCACTCCACTGCCAGACCCAGGGGATGGCCCCCCCAGCTCCTGGAGGCTCTCCAGTGGCAGATGGAGGTGGCCAAGGAGAGACTCCAGTTCGACCGGGAGGAGTCCACCTGGTGCTGGGTGGTGTGGTCGGAGTTCATGGGCATATTCCAGGACATAGCCGGGTCGCTCCGGGAGGCTGTTGCCCGGCTCCCACACCCCCCGCCGCCCTCCCCACCACTTCAACTGATGCCTCCCTGCCCCACCCCCTGCCATGCTGCCTGCCTCGCCACCCGCCTTGCCACCTGCCGTGCCATCTGCCAGCCCCCCAGGACCGGAGCCCACTGGGGCTGAAGACCAGCCAGTGGAGGCCTCCCGGCACCCAGCCGGCTGCGCCGGGGACCACAGATGGTGGGGGAGGTCACTACCCATACCCACTGGGGGTCACGCCCTCTACCCCCACCCCAGACTGATGGGCTGACAGCCGAGCCATCCGCTGGTCCCCCATTTGCATATAGTTATCCCCCTTGTGCATAGTTGTTTCCCTTGTATATAGTTGTCCTCCTTTGTATGTTGGTTGCAGTTTTTGTTGTGAACATTACACAGTTACCAGTTTTCAATAATTCACGGTTTTATTTTCCACAGAACCTAGTGACTCTTCAGGTGGCCGAAGGCCCAGTCCACCACCTGGCAGGCGTGGTTCAGCCGGGTGTTGAACCGCTCCTGGCTGACGCTGAAGTGGCCGGTGTACGGGCACATGAACCAGGGCTGGAGGGGGTAGGCCACATCTGCCGCAACGCAGAGGGGCACAGTGGTGTCCCCCAGAGGACATGTATCTTCCCTCGCTGTGGTCCGGGGTGCAAATGGGGATGTGGGTCCCATCCAGGGCCCTGAAGCAGTTCAAGAACCCCATGGCGGCGAATCTGGAAACATCTGCATCCGGGTCCCCTACTCTGACAACCCTCTGGAGCAGCATGGCATTGAGCGCATGGACCACCTGTGGGGAGGGAATGCAAGTGCCCATGAGGTTGTTCAGGGTGCCCTGGGCCTCTCCCCCCAGGCTCCCTTCCCAGGCACCTCCCCGGGTACCCCCCCGCCCAGCCCCTCCCTCCCCGGCCCCACACCTGGTCCCCTCCTTGGCCCGCACCCCACCCCCCAGTGGGTGCGTGCCCAGGCCTCCTTATCTCCATGACAATGGCCCCAGCCGTGGCCTTTACCACTCTGAACTGGTGTCCCACGGAGTGGTAGCTGTCTGGAGTGGCCAGCTTCCAGACGGCTATTGCGATCCTCTTCTTGACGGAGAGGGTGCGCCGCATCTGGGTGTCCTGTTGCCTCAGTGTGGGGGTGAGCCACTGGCAGAGCTCCAGGAAGGTCTGCTGGTGCATGCAGACATTCCAGAGCCACATGTTGTCATCCCACTCCCCCATGACCAGCTGCTCCCACCTCTTGGAGCTGGTGGGAAGCTCCAGAGGCAGCTGGGCACCCAGCAGGGGAGGAACAGGGGAGCCCAGTGGTCAGGACCATCCCCATCTGCCCCCGGGGAGGGCCCCCCTGCCAGGAGCTGCTGGGCGGCCTCCTAGGCAGGACCTAGCAAGGCGCTTGCTCCCTGAGTGACTACCTGGAAGGCTTCCAGGTGGTGCTGCTGCTGCTGGGGGTCCATGGCTGCTGTGCGTTGGTCTGCGAGAGTGTGGCTAGCGCTCTGCAGACCTCGTGCTGTGCAGGCCGGGTGTATCTGGGAGGCGCCCTTTAAGGGAGCTGATTGCTGTTGCCCCGGAAGGGCTAGTCCAGCCTGTGACCCCGTCCGCAGGCATTCCTGGCCCCTTTTTTCGATGGGAAGTGCTTGTGTGCGTGGACACTCTGCATTACCTTCTGGGGCGGCTCCTTTCGACATTCCCCATCACTACTTTGATGTTGAACATTGATGGCACCAGCCCTGGAGGATGTGTAGATGATACGCGTCAAAGTAGCCTATTTAGATGTTCTTACTTCGAAATAGGCTACTTTGACGTAGTGTGCTAGTGTAGACATAGCCAATGTGACATAAACAACAAGAAGTCCTGTGGCACTTTATAAACTAATAGATATTTTGGAGCATAAGCTTTTGTGGGAAAAGACCCACTTCGTCAGATGCACGATTTGCGGGGGGTGGAGGGGTGCTCCAGAGGAAGATTTAAAAAGCGGGCGGGTCTCAGTAAAGGTGATGGCCAGAGGTAACAAGGTCTATTCAGTAAGGATGGAAATGGCCATTGTCGGCAGTTAATGTGGAGTAGTGAGCATCAAGAGAGGAGAAAACAAGTCAGTTCAGAAGTGTCCCACTGTTAGATGCTAATGTGGAGTTGTGAACATCAAGAGCGGAGAAACTACTTTTGTAATGGGCCAACCACTCCCAGTCTCTGTTCAATCCTTGGTTGATGGAGTTAAATTTGCAAATGAATTACAGCTCTGAAATTTCTCTCTCCATTTTATTTTTGAAATTTTTTTGTCATAGGACTGCTTTTTAAATCAGTTTCTGAGTGTGTACCCACAAGCCACCTGGTACAAGACAGGCCTCAAAAAGGAAACAAGAGAACACCACTGGCCATCATGTATAGCCTCCAGCTAAAGCCTGTCGAGTGTTTCATCAGTGATCTTCAACCCATCCTGGACAATGATCCTTCACTCTCACAGACCTTGGGAGGCAGGCTTGTCCTCGCCTACAGACAGCCTGCCAACCTTAAATTCTCATCAGAAATTACAGACCACAGCACAGTAACTCTAAACCTAGAACCAATCCCTGCAACCAATATCGTTGCCAACTCTGCTCACATGTCTACACCAGCGATATCATCACAGGACCTAACATCAACCAGACCATCAGGGGCTTGTTCACCTGCACATCTACTAATATAATATATGCCATCATGTGCCAGCAATGCCCCAAGGCTATTTACATTGGCCAAACTGGACAGTCGCTACGTAAAAGAATAAAATGGACATAAATCAGACATCAGGAATGGTAACACACAGAAACCTTTAGAACACTTCAACCTCCTTGGACACTCAGTAACAGATTTAAAAGTAGCAGTCCTACAATAAAAAATTTACAAAAATAAAATGGAGAGAGAAATTTCTGAGCTGCAATTAATTTTCAAATTTGATTCCATCAACCAAGGACTGAACAGAGACTGGGAGTGGTTGGTCCATTACAAAAGCAGTTTCTCCGCTCCTGATGTTCACACCTCCCCATTAGCATCTGACAATGGGCCACATCCCCCCTGACGGAACTGACTTGTTTTCTCCTCCCTTGATGTGCACTACTCCACATCAACTGCCAATAATAGGCCATTTCCACCCTGATTTAATAGACCTTGCCAGCTCTGGCCCTCCCCTTGATTGAGACCCCCTCTTTAAATCTTCCTCTGAAACCCCCCTCCCCCACTCATGCATCTGATGAAGCGGGTCTTTGCCCACAAAAGCTTATGCTCCAAATATCTGTTAGTCTATAAGGTGCCACAGGACTTCTTGTTGTTTTTGAAGATACCGACGAACATGGCTACCTCTCTGGTAAGCTACGTCTACACGTGAATGCTACATCGAAATAGCTTATTTAGATGTAGCGACATTGAAATCAGCTATTTCGATGAATAACATCTACACATCCTCCAGGGCTGGTGCCGCAGTACTACATCGAAGTAGGCGCTGCAGGGGAGCGTCTACACACCAAAGCGGCCCACATCGAAATAAGGGTGCCAGGAACAGCTGCAGACAGGGTCACAGGGCGGACTCAACAGCAAGCCGCTCCCTTAAAGGGCCCCTCCCAGACACACCTGCACTAAACAGCACAAGATCCACAGAGCCGACAACTGGTTGCAGACCCTGTGCATGCAGCATGGATCCCCAGCTGCAGCAGCAGCAGCCAGAAGCCCTGGGCTAAGGGCTGCTGCACACGCTGACCATAGAACCCCGCAGGGGCTGGAGAGAGCGTCTCTCAACCCCTCAGCTGATGGCCGCCATGACGGACCCCGCTATTTCGATGTTGCGAGACGCAGATCGGCTACACGTGCCATACTTCAACGTTCAACGCCTTATGTCGATTTCAACTTTGAAATAGCGCTCGCCACATGTAGATGTGGCGGGCGCTATTTCAGAGTTGGCACAGCCACTTCGAAGTAGCTGGCACGTGTAGACGCGGCTGTAATGTGACATTGTCTAGATTTCTGTACAATGTAAAAGAAATGAAGAAAAATACATGAAAAGCTGAGAAAGCTTCCAGGGAAAGGGAGGGAAGTAAAAGCAAAAGGGAAAGCAATAGAAGGTACAAAAAACTAGCTGAAATGCCTCCAATTTTGGTTCACGTTAGTAAATACTCTTTTCCTCCTCACTAAAATAGCGCAACTGTTCTACCTTGAGTTAGTCCTACCTTGTCTCCTTTTGTTTCCTTTGCTCTCATTCCTGCTATTTTTAGGAACACACTCATGATTGATAGGATTACAATATAGCTAAGAACTTAATGTGTCAGTAGCTGGTGACAGACTGCTATAACAATACACCCATTCATCAATGTTTTGTCATGATTTCAGCGAACCATTCTAAATCAAGAAAGACATAAGATGCCATATGGATTGCTGTGTAAATATAATATCTTTATGGTCCCTATCTTCATATCACATCATGTAACCGTTCTCAGTTAATGTATCTGGTAGATTGTCACTTGGCAGGCATTTTTTCTTCAGCCCTTGTATCTTTAGCTCAGATAACAGAGTGCTTACATGTTGATGTATGACAAAAATCTGTTAACACAAGGTTTTTCTATTTTTTGTAATTAATTTTCACAGAAGACAAGATGAGACATAAATAACAAACGTTATTTATAAAAATACACTCTATTGTGTGTGTGTATATGTATATGTATATATATGTAGGTTTGTGAATGGACAGCATCATTGCATATGGTAAATACTCCTATGTTCATTCATATATATATATGAATATATATATGAATGAACGTAGGAGTATTTACCATATGCAATGATGCTGTCCATTCACAAACCTTTGTCAAGTCCATCTGAAGGTCCTTACAGTTGTTTCTAACCTCAAGTAGCCCAGCTCTTTTGGTTTATCCGTACATTTTTCTCATTAGCCATTCATTTTCATGATTTAGAATGGGGTCGCCAAATGAAATTAATGGGTAGCAGGTTTAAAACTAACAAAAGGAAGTTGTTCTTCACACAGTGCATGGTAGGTCTCTGGAACTCCTTACCAGAAGAGGTTGTGAAGACCAAGACTAAAAGGGTTCAAAAAAGAACTAGACAAATTCATGGCGGTTAGGTCTCTCAGTGGATATTAGCCAGTATGGGCAGGAATGGTGTTCCTTTCCTCTGTTTGTCAGAGGTTGGAAATGCAGGTCAGGAGAGCGGTTGCTTTCATGATTACCTGTTCTGTTCAATCCCCGCGGGGCATCAGGAATAGGCCTCTGTAGGAAGACAGGATACTGCACTAGATGTACCTTTGGTCTGACCCAGCATGGCCATTCTTATGTTCTCACGATTTCAGGTATACACTAAATAATCACAGATCTTGAATGAACATTAGGGATAACTCCTGTTAATTGTTCGCCATTTATTCCTATTGCTTGCTTTTGTCTCTCTTAACCAGCTTCTAATCCAGGGGTTTTCCATGTGGTGCTCTGCTGGAACATGCTGTCCCCTCCCCCAGCAATATTTCTCAGCTTTTACTGTATGTAACCCAGCCAATGGGAGCTAAGACGTGCTGCACAGCCCCTGCCCCCCAGCAAAATCACTTAGCTTCCTTTGGCTGGTTTTGCAAGTTGCTGTGTCCCACAGCAAAATTTCTCAGCTCCTATTGGCTGGAAAACAGCCAATGCCAGTGGAGAAACTGTGCTACACTTCCCCCTCAGCTCCCAATTGGCTGGTTTCTGACTAATAGAAGCTGAGAGATTTTGCTGGGGCCAGGGGCAACTTGTGAAATTAGCCAATGTGAGCTGAGAGATTTTGCTGGGGGGTGGAGACAGCACCCTACAGGTGGGCTAGGTGGAGCCAGGGTAGAACTGGGGGATTGTGCTTTGCCCTCGGTCTGACAAACGTTGCCTCCAAAAACTGATATAGACTCATAGACCTCTGATTTTCCATGGGTGCCTCCTCCTCCAAAGAACCTGGAGACAGTGAAGTGAGAGGGAGGTCCCTGGCATCCTGTCTCTGCTGGAAGTTCTGGAGAGCCAACAGTAGAATTAGAACCAGAGACTAGAAGTGCTACAAGGGTACAAGCACAGATGACCTTGGGATGTTCTCCCAGTACAGGTGGTAATGAGGCCTTCCACTTGCCCTCTGCACAGATGACCTGGACCTTCTTCCACAGACCAGCAAAGGCAGGTTGAGAAACTTGTTCCAATATCACATATCAAAACAGAAAAAATGACAAAATTTTTAGTCTTTAATGTGCTACATTTCTGCAGTTTTGTTGTGTTGGAGTACAGACTAATATGGCTGCCTCACTGCTACTACTCAATATAACATATGACCATCTCTGTAGCTGAAGTTACACATTCTTTAATTATGATTATTTATTATCTGCATTACTATAGCTCTTACAGACCCCCATCAGAGATCAGTTTCCCAAAAGGCTGGACATTGTAAAACATAATGCACAAGGCCATCCTTCCTTCATGGAGTTTACACACTACACCTATGACTACACACAACAGGTGGGAAAAACAGGGAGACAGAATGGGAGGACAAGTGAATGGTAAAACAATCATGCTGAGTACAATGAGCAGCAGAAACAACATGCTCCTCGCTTCTTACAGCTTTATTAGATTTTGCTGTTGCTTTGATCTCAATTACCATGGTTATCTCCACTCAGAAGCTTTTATCTTATTAGATTTAATGGAACAGATAAGTATATTTGGGTATCGCAGTCTGTGTTTGACTGAAGTAAAGGTCTATATCTTAGTTACAAAACCTTGGACATTGTGTTTATAATAGATATGCTGATGCTCCCTTAGCTATAGCAACACCAGCAGAAGGTACTACAATTTATCAACATTTAGAAGGTAACCACCATAAAATATTACATAAAAGGTATGTTAATGTTAATGAACAATGTAGAACATCAATTTACCTTTCTGGTATAATCTTCTTAACTGAACTATACAATTAAAAACAGTAACAAGAAAAAATATCTTTGCAAGACAAGAAGCTTTAGGTTAATAAAACATGTTCATTTTAAGGGCAGACATAAATTGTTACTCAAACTGTTTGATATATATTGTTCTCCAGTTATATATTTATTTTGCTTCCTTCCCCCGCCCCCGCAAGCTGATCTTACTTTATCAATTTGAGTTACAGAATTGATTTGGTCTTGATTAGTAACCATATGTCTAGTTATCAATAGTTACCAACTGGTTACCAGACATAATGGCCAGACAGACAATTGTAACGTTTCTCTTTTTGAAGGGAGTGGCATATAGGGGTCAGAACAGGGAACTAGCTTCTTCCACTGGTACAAATTTCAACACTTCCCTGAACCTTGCTGTGGCTCAGTTTACTCATCTGTAAATTAGGTATAAGAAATCCTTCCTTCAGAGAAGCTTCTGTAACTCCTGTTAGTAAAATAAAGAGAGCAGTGACTGAAAGATGGTACAGGAATTTACTTTACAAATTTATGGTCCCACATTGCTGAAAATATTTATCGCATGTCAAATCAGAAATATAGGGTGGGGTTTTACGTTTTGAGGTTTGTTTTGTCTTGGGGGGGTTGTTTTTTAATGGGCTCAGTCTCCAAAGCCACCTTTTTACATCTCTGATCCTGAGTCAACCTAATGCCAAAATATCCACCAGCACCAGATGACCTTGTGACCCAGGCAATTCAAACTAGGTGCTGGGGGTGGGGGCAGTGAAAGGCAGTTCTCCCCTGGGAAAAATGCACCCCTCTGTTCCCTAGGTTTAAATCCCTCTCAGCCCAAAAATGCCCCCCCACCTCCCAGCTTAAACTCCTCTCAACCCCCCAGCTTAAACTCCTCTCAGCTAGGGTCACCAGATTTTTGGACAATTTACACATGACAGGCAGCCCCACCCACAGGACCCCAGGCAGGGTGGCTGGTCCCGCATAAGATTTTCACAAAATGGGGTGGGGACCCTGGCAGCCCTGCAGCTGGGAGCTGGCTGGGGTGTGGAGACCTGGCTGGCACTGCCAGTCAGGGGACTCTGGCCAGAGGTGTGAGGGGGACCCCAACTGCCCTGCAGCTTGAAGCTGAACACAGTGCTTAGCTCTGGCCAGCAGCACCAGCCACAGGATCCTAGGTGGGGCAGCAGAGACCCCAGAGCAGCACGATGGGAGCCAGTTGGCGCACAGAGCCCTAACCAGTCTCAGTCCCCTCTTCCCCGCCTCGCCCACATCCACAGGCTTAAACCTGTCTTAGCTCTCCCAGACCCCCCCCATGTGGCTCACAGGGAAGTTCCAAGCTGTGGCTGCTGACCCCTTCTGCTCCTTCATTTGAGCCACCTCCTTCTCTGCCCAGCTCTCCCCAGACCTCCTACTCCCTTCCCCCACTTGCGGCTGGGCAGTTCCCTCCCCTCCCCTGCAGGCTTAAATGGGACTCAGTTTAATTGGTTTCAAGGTGGGATCCCTCCTGCCGGCTGTTAAACCAATTAAAACGAGTTCCATTTCAGCACCGCAGGGCAGGGACTGGGAGCCAAGGAGGAATCAAGTGGCTGCAAATGGCCCCTTAAGCGCCCTGCTAGCAACCCTTAGAAAATCTAACCATGACCCAAGCCGGGGATCCCTGGATTAGAAGCATGATTAACAAAAAAAAACCAAATGAAAACAGAAAAACCAAGAAAACCCAATCCATTTAAATTAAACTGCTATTCGTTTCATTTAGATCAATGCTAGAAAATGTAACTTATATTTGTGTGTAAATTTGCTAGCTCTTTATTTTCTTCCCACTATGGAGTCTTAAAGGACTAAAATGTATGTTTTTCCTTGGCGTAGTTTCCTAACTGGTAGAATTTCAGATTTCATATAGAATTTTGTAGACTCCTAAAATGCACATTTGTACTGAAACACACAAGTTGAGGCCTACATTACCATCCTTACAGCTGGGGAGGGGGAATGAAGGAAAAGAGGGCGGAAGAAATTACCAGTCATTAATGGAACCTGTGGAAAAAGTAACAGAGATCTCGATTATCTTATGCATTACAAGGACAATTTCCCCACTTTTGACATTCACACAAATGACACCTATCCCACTTAACTTAATTTGCTCTTTATATCTTCCCCACCTCCCTGACACACACACACACACACACACACACACTATATTCTAATTTTTACTCCAAAACCTGATAAAGTGGGTCTTCCCCATGAAAACTCATTACCTGCTAAATGAAATTGTTAGTTGTTAAGGTGCTACAGGACTGCTTGTTTCATTTCTAATATGGTTCACTCTATATTTTATTTACATTTGCAAAAGGACACACTTTCAAATTAGTTTTACCAAGCCTTGGCTTGATTTAATCAATTATCTTTTTAAAAAATGAAGTAATTTCTATCTTAATATAAATCAGTTATTTTAATTAAGTTGGCTAAAATCATTCTGCCATCCCTAAGTCCAATGGATTTGTATTCAGGTGGCTAGCTCCTGCCACCACAGCTACGCTACCATTTTTATTGAGTGCTAACTCCAGTGAAGCTAGCTCAGGTATGCCTACACATGCTTCAGTCACACCTAGTTGCTGGGCAGAGCAGACAAACCCTTTAAGGAGCCTTTAGGCTAGCTTGTCTGGAGCAAGATCTTGTGGAATGCCACCTCCTCTGCTCATCTCCATCCCTCCCTGAGCGGAGGGGTGTATATTAGATCTGGCCAAGCCAGTTTTGCAGCTTCTGAAGATTTCTGTTTCAGGGGGAAATCTTGGCTGTCTCTTTAAGGCTGCTTTTGTATTGTTGGAACCAAGACTGGGAACTGAGCCCAACAGATGCGGAGGTTTTGAACAACGTATATGCGGGCCTAATTTATGTTCTTGGGACTACTTTCAGTGCGCTTGAAGCCTGGATTTTCTGTGCTGTGAGGACCCACAATTCCAGATAAAGTCAGTGGAACCTGCGTGAGTTTAGCAGTTCTACAAATCAGGCTTGTGCATATACAGCAATCCCCTGGTATGCACAATTTCCATGTCTGCTTAACTCGTGTTAACACGAGTTAAGTGTGAATCAAAAATGCTCCAGATGCCTAGCTGGGGGACATAGTGGAGAAACTGTGCCACAGCAGCTGTCTGCCTGCTGGGCTCCCCCAGCTGCGGGGACTGCGGGGGGGGGGGGGCAGACAGCCATGGTGGTGCAGCTTCTCCCCTGATTCCATCAGCTGGGGAAGCCATGCAGAACCCATGCTTGGCTCCTGCCAGTGGCAGGGAGCCAGAAGCCAGGCTGCCGCTTGGTTCCCAGCTCCTTCCCAGCTTGCAGGACCCGGGAAACTGACCAGCACATTGCTGATATTTTCCAGGCATAAGAGGCTGCCGACAAAGGCGGGGTTTCGCTGGCAGAACGACTTTACACTGCTTTTTTCTGCTGGCAGCAGCCTTTGCTGGTGAGGGAATATACAAATGAGGGGCCGTTTGCATTTTTGAGACCATCCATTTCCATACAACAGTGGGCAGTTTTGGTCAGTGTAACCGCAGCCAAAGAATTTATCATCTGATAATATAACGTATAATCTGATACAGTAAGTGTTATAAACAATAGGTATAAAGGAGAAAGAGAAGATGAGGCTAATAGAGTTTATCTTTGGATAGACTTGAGGTTTTCAAATCATTTGACTTTTAAAAAATAAAATCATCTATCCTTACACAATTGAGCAATCAATATTTTTTTGTATGTATCACAGTGGAAACAGTTTGAAGGAGGGATTTGAATGAAGATTGGCTCAGGAGGGTGTTCCATTGATAATTAAAGCAGAGTAGTATTTGTGGGAGCAAGTACACTGATGGGCTGGGGCCACTCAATGTAATAAGCTGAGTGGCAAGTGGGATCAAATCCTTATCTTCACCATGACATTTGTTTCCTAATTTATTGATTTAATTTATTTAAGACACACATAAAACTTCTCCAGGCTCCAGTTGCCTAGACAAATAATTAAAACCATGATCCTTAACAAGAAACAAAACAAAGTAAAACAACACAAAACAAATACAACAACAGCAGAAGTAGAACAGCAGCAAATCCCATCCAGAAGCCAGTAAAAATTCATAAGATACCTCTGAAATACCCACTGGGTAGTGCGTAGGGCAGCAATATTTGTTGTGCAACTTCAAGAGGTGGTTACCCCTGCCAGTGCAACTTCAGTTCCAGCTGGGTCCAGCCAGTAGTCTCTGATCGGGTCCCCTGCTCAGGGTTCTGAGCAAAGGCCAATGGCGGACCCAGCAGAAAAGGTAAACTACTCCCCCAATGATGGTGAATGCAGAAGAGCTATGACCTCTGCTTCCTGATGTTTCCAAACAAAATAATCACTTTTCACCTCCCCTATCCCAAGGAGACACAATGAAATGAGAAGGCATCTGATCAAACGTGGTCCACACTTTAAGTCAAAGTCCATAATGCCTATAGCATCCCTGACTGATTCAGGGAAATAGACCAGATTTCCCACCTGGATTGTACTAACCCTAAATAAAGTTTCTAACTGTCAGGGTGGTCAAACAGTGGAATAAATTGCCTGGGAAGGTTGAGGAATCTCCATCTCTGGAGATATTTAAGAACAGGTTAGATAGATGTCTATCAGGGATGGTCTAGACAGTACTTGGTCCTGCCATGAGGGCAGGGGGCTGGACTCAATGACCTCTCAAAGTCCCTTCCAGTCCTAGTATTCTATGACTCTATGATTAAGAGTTGAAAAGACACAATGTTGCAGTCATTGGGATAGCTAAGGTGAGACTCATGAAAAATGGTCTGCATTCTGTGGAGAAGGCATGTCTATAGTACTCCGGAGGAACCAGCTATGCAAATGAGGTAACACTTGTCCTCTGTCCACCCTTTCCTAAATCACTTATAACGGGGCACCCTAGTTTTATTGACTGCTAGATTGCCGGTTGGTACATCGCCAGGACAGTCTGTGCTCCCACGGAGGAAGTTGCACACACTAATAAAGAAGCATTCTGTCAGCAGCTAGCAGCAGTGACACACACTGTTCCACTGCTAAACAAACTTCTTATCCTTGGCAATATGAATGACACACCAACTTGTCCCAGAATAAGAATGCTGTGAGATTTCCCTCCTTTTGCACTTCCAGTAATATTACCATCACTAGCAGTTGGTTCAAGGACTCAGATATACGTTGGGAAACCTGGATATCCAGTGATGTCTGGATAAGGAAAGAGCTGGACTGTATATTGGAATATATTATAGCAAGGTCATATTGGATCTACAGAGGTGCAGAAGCCCTGGCAAATACCAATCTGTATGTCCTTGTTGTTATTATGGCAGTTACCTCCACCTCACCCCACCCAAGTTCTACACAAGGACATCTGTTATGACACATTAGACAGACTGCAGCTGTGAAAATTCAGCACTTGCTAACAAGTACTCTGTCACCGCTCATAACAAATGGAACACACATGGCACTGTCTTGAGTGATGTAGAATCACTCTGAACAGTCATAAGCACAGTCACCCAAGAAGATCTAGATGCCCTTTCCAAACTGAAATGCTACAAGAGACGTCCTTGGCTGTCTGATGAGATATCTCAAATTCAGCAAAAGAAATCTGAGGGGAGACAGCACCATGACAACACAGAGTCTAAACATTTATAAGGTATTTTTCAGGTGAGAGCAAAAGTGGATGATGAATCGGATTTTAGGAACTTGGCAAAAAAGACAGAAGAGGAAATCAGATCTCATAAATCACAGCCTGTATTCAAAGTTAGTGTGTCACTTTGATCCAAAACTGACTTTAAGTGGAGTTTATGACAATAAGTAAGGCTTATTTGTCAAACATGTTCAACCTAAGAAGTCCTGCAAAAATAGAAAGAATATTATGGAACTACACATAACCATCCTGAAGTGACTCCATGCCCAGGTCTGGATGCACTAGTAGTAAATACACCCACTAACCCTGGTATCTGTGCAGACACACAACATGGAAAAAGGTTCACTCTGCCATAAGGAAACTGTGAATCAGCCATGCTGCTTGACCCAATGGCATAGTGCCAGAATTTTTCTGGTATTCCACAGAGCCCAGGCATGTAGCATTGCTCCAGCTTTTTGGCTGTGCTTGGACTGCTGGGAAGACACCATCTTAGTGGAAAGTTGGGACCGTCATTCCACTTTATAAGGGGAAAGGCCCATGGACTGACTGTAGCTGCAACAGGCCAACAAAAGTGTTTGCACATGTCCTATTCACTCAGCTCTAGCCTCTCCTTGTGAAATGCCATCGCCCCAGACCAACTGGACTTCACAGCTTGCTCTTTACAGCAGACACTATACTTGTGGTAAAATCCTTTTGTACAAGAATGGCTACTTTTAAATCCATTATCGAATGTCCAGGGAGGTTGAAATGTTCCCCTATAGGTTTATGTGTATTCCAATTCCTGATCTCGGATTCATGTCCATTCCTCTTTGGCCCAGAGACTCTCCGGTTTGTCCAACGTACTTGGCAGAGGGGCATTGCTGGCACATGACAACATATATCACAGTAGTGTATGTGCAGGTATATGAATCCCTGATGGTGTGGCTGATGTGGTTAGGCCCAGTGATGGTGTTGCTAGTACAGCTATGTGGACAGAGATGGCAACGGGCTTTGTTGTAGGGGTAGGTTTCTGGGCTGGTGTTTCTGTGGTATGGTGTGTGGCTCCTGGGATGTAGTTTCTAGAGGTTGGGTGGCTGTTTGTAGGAGAGG
The DNA here is from genome assembly GCF_033958435.1 of Carettochelys insculpta. Lineage (NCBI taxonomy): Eukaryota > Metazoa > Chordata > Testudines > Carettochelyidae > Carettochelys > Carettochelys insculpta. The sequence goes on from NC_134139.1 coordinate 99,320,724, forward strand.
ACTTGCCTGTGACCCAAGGCCTGTGGAAGTGAGGGGTAGTGTTGTCATATAGGTCGTAGGCTGTCAATGATGAGCTGGAGGGGTTTAGTAGGAAGGTTCTAGTGAGGACAAGTGGTGTTTTGTTATTTTCCTTGTTGGGCCTATCATGAAATAGGTGACTGTCTATTCATCAAAGCCTCACTTGGAGGGAGTGGAGGATAAATCTCCATATGTTTATTGTTTTGCTTCTCAATATAAAAGACCAAAACAAACCCAAAAGATCAGTTCCTAGTATCTTATGGACAGAAGCCTTTACAAGCAGAAAATAAAAATATTCTGTGCCATTCATGGGGTTTCTCAACTATGTCACCACAACCATGGGATTAGAGTTTCTCTTGTTCCTTTGTGATCCCTCCAATTTCCCTCTGCCATTTATTCTTAACTCTGCTGATGCCTAGAAGCCTCTTGGGAGGAATTTCTATTAGTGAAGATAATTCAAAAGAATAAACATTTCAGATGTAACTAGAAATGGATATTCCTAAGCCTGGGAGAAAGCAGTGAACTTAGACCTTGGGACCGTGGCCTTTTGCAAAACATAAATTGGCAATTACATGGTTGTTTTGTTGTTTGATTAATTTAGACCACATGATTTCACAATAGGAATCTTTTAAGGTCAATTATGATTTACTGATTACGATTACAGCACGCATAAAGTATTTTTTTTTTAACCATGAGGTAGATTTAATTCTTTCAGTGGCTGGATTGTGAGCACATAGCAGCAGATTTCTAAAATATTAAGGAACATGGTAAGAAGATGCACATGTAGAAGTTCAGATTATTGGTGAGTCATGCTTCTTGTTTATACGTCCTCAAACATAAAACACCAAGCCATATCTCAAAAACATGAAAATGTTTTTAATTTTTTTTAATTTTCTGCCCAACTCAAATAATAGATTTATTTGTGAAAAGAAATTATATACTTATTACATTCCTAGTGTGCCAAAGCCAAGCAAAGATCGCAGCACAGTAGACTGAAATAATGTGTTGTGCAAATAACAATACAAACCCCTACCACCCCCAAAAGACACAGAAAGCAGCAGAAGGATAAATGCAGCTGGCTGAATATTCTGAGTTTCAGAACCTATAATATAGAGCATTTTCTTTGGCTTCCTCCATTCCTATTACAAATAAATCACTGAATAACTATTTTTAAAATAGCTGTTGGCACCATACATAGCTTAACAAATGTTACAAATCTTCCAAAAGACTTTTCCCCTTTTCCCACTGAGTATCTTTTCCCATGAATGTCTATTTAAACCTGGGTTTTTCTGGAGTGATAGCAACAAATAAGCAGAAGCAGAGTAACAGCAGCAACAGGAAAGAATCTTTAACAAGTTAGAATATGAAAATAAAGTTTAAAAAATCCTTTCAATGCCTTTGAGTAAGCCTGCAAATCCCAAGAGTTGGCTGAAGCATTTCGCTTATCCAAAGCCTTATGACTCTGATACAAATTCAAATCAAGCCAATGTTGCCACTGACTGAAAATTTCTTTAACATAATAGTGGCTTTTTGGCAGCCTCCCCTATATGAAATCAGAAAAATAATTTATTCTTCATTTACTTAATAATTAAATTCCTCCATCTTATTTAAATCATCATGTCACTGGTGGACAAAACGATCGTATTATACAGTCAATCGCTTTGATTTGATACACAATCTATAATAATATCAAGCTTTTACATGGCACTTTTAACCTATAGATCTCAAAGTGCCTTACCAAGGAAGCCAGAGTCAGTGTCACCATTTTAGAATAGAGAAAAGTTACACAAGATCACTCAATCAGTAAGAAGACAAGCCAGGAACAGACCCCAAATCGCCAAAGGTCAGGCCAATGTACTAGCTACTAGGCCCATCAGCTCCTGTGTCCAGTGGGATAGTACAATGACATATAATTATAATAGATTGGGCTCAGAAACAGCCACCTCTTTGATGAATAACAGCTGTTCAGGGCCTCAGCCCTGTAATAGTGTGCCAGTGAGTGGGAGGGGTAAAGTTACTTGCATGATAAGTCTTCACAGAACTTGGGCCTGAGATTACACTTTTCAGCACAGAAGTCCAAGGCTGCTCAAGCAAGTTGAAATAAACTAGAATATTGGGGAAAAGGATGTAATCACAGAGGTGACCATTGGCTAAATTAGGATTACGGGTATGTGTAGATGCAAATCATGGACCGTGACTGCATCTTGAGCCAACATACCTACACTATCTTTAATTTGCTCAGGTACCAGAACAATTAAGCTTCAGTGCACCCTTACTCAGGGTTCCAGGAAGGTCCGCCACAGCTTCACTGGTCCAGGATCTGGACGGACTATTAGCGCTAGCAGCAGTCACACCCAATGATTGCAATCTGGATAATGTGACCATCTTTCCCTATGTGAAATATGGGACACCTGGTAAAACTGCTTGGAGTTAAGCAAGTTCAATGGCAACCCATTAGAACTATGCAGTACGCACATTCAATATAATATTAAGTTGAGTGAGCATCCATTTAAATCATGTACTGCACTACTGTAACAAAAAAAAGTAAAAATTTACATGTATATATATTACCTACAAGTAAGTGGTTATTTCTCTACAGAAATGCACGCCTTGTCCTCATCTTGCTGTCCTCCAGAGTGTGGGCTAGTAGTGGGAGGGTTGGTAGTGAGAGACAGAGGTGCAGGAGCTAGAGCAGGGGACTGGGGAAATGTAGAGGAGGGCTGGGATATGTGTGAGCTGCTGGAAATCAGGACTGGGTGTATGTGCAGGAGGGCAGGCATGAGGGATAGGGGCAGGAGTCAGGACAGGAGGCTGGGAGCAGGGAGGAGCCCTGCAGCTGGGTTCTGGAACAATGTAAACCATTTGATATTTTTTGCAGCAGTATAAAAAGAGAATGAAAACTATGAGGCCAATTTATCTCCTCCTCCCCCACCAATTTAAATTTCAGTGGATTTACAACAGATAAATTATGGTGCCTGTTTCTTTCCTAGTTACTGCCTTTGGGCCACCCTTTCTTCCTCCACTCTGCAGTACTGGCCTAACTAGCTCCCCGATTCCCCAGGGCAGGGACAGATTAAGACAAGGGCTTCAGCCTAATGGTTCAAATACCCCTTCCCAAATAAATGCTAAAACTTGATGGAAATCACTTATCTGGAAATCTGTCTCTAACTGAAAAGCCAAACAAATAAACAGGAGCTATGGTAAAGTTCTTCCAGTTTTTAATTTATCCTGCATCAATTAGTAAAGTAACACAGGATATTTTTCCAAAAAATATTGATCCGTTTTCAGATAGTTATAAAACTCCGCAAGAATTATGTTGAAAACGAGTTCTTTCCATTCTAAGCCGTTAACACCTATGGAAAGTGGAACAGCCAAACTCCCTACCCCCACCCTACTTCTCCCATCATCTCCTCTCGAAGGGTGGGGGGCTGTGGCTCTGGCCTTTGAGAGAAGGCACAGGCAGAAAGAATGGAGCAGGAGGTTAGCCTCGTCAAAGGTGGGCAGGGGCAGTTTCACCTGCCACACTTGCCTGAGCAATTTAAAAGGGTCTGGGGCTCCCAGGCCCTTTTAAATTGTCAGGGGTCCTGGGCACTTCCCCCTTTGCCACCTGTCAGTGGGCCAGGCTGAGCCCCCTCCCACACTCCAAACCTCTGGTCCCCAGCCTGGAGCACCCTCTTGTTGTGCCTCAACCCTTCATCCCAGGCTCCACCTCAGTGCATGCACTCCTAGCTGGAGCAGCCTCACCTTATCTCACATCCTAGTCTTCTGGCCCAGTCTGAAGGACCACCACCCCTACCCCCATCGCATATTCTGTATCCATTATTTTGTGTTCACCCCAGATCCTAGGGGGGCCCACAAAATCTAACAGCCCTGGCCTCCAGGAGAGTTAATCCAGCCCTAACAGCCCTTCCCATGACTCACCTTCCTTGTCTCCTTCTTCCTGTGTCTGCTCCCTCCTGACCCCTGTCCTTCACTCTTCATGGGACTCCTCAAAACCCATATCCCCCATCTAACCCCTGGCCTGGGTTAAGCTGCCCTTTGCTCCAGAGATTTGCCTGTTCGCTTCTGCCTCTGGGCTACCAAGCTAAGTGCAACCCCCCAGAAGCTGTCCCACCTTCCCCCCTGAGTGGCTGCCCCCCGTCCCCCATCATAGGGCCCTGTCCTCTCTACCCCAATCCTATTGAATGCCAGCAGTGTTGAGGGGGCAGGGGATATCTAAGACACAACCTCCTCTTTTTTTCTCAGGCTCTTAAAGCAAAGAGTGCACAGCAGCCTGACTCCCTTGCCACTCCTCCACCCCCTCCCATGCCCCGGGGTTCCTGGCAACAGCTGTGTTTAAACAACCTGTTTAAAGAGCCCGCCCACTTCCTCCAGCTTCTCCAGCTAGCTCTTTAAAGAGACAGCCCCAGCTGCTCAAGGAGCTGTCTCTTTCAAATTCAGGTCCCTGCTCTGCAGTATATGGGACAACTACCTTGGTAAAAAAAAGTCAGAACACTCTCCAGGGAGCTCAAAAAAGGGACAGTCCCAACTAAAATGGGCTGGATGGTCACCCTAAATCTAGATGTAATCTGAAAGAGAAGAGTACTGCCTACTGAAGCACAGTATCTTTCTTCAACTCCCTCTGTTTTTCCTAAGCAACCTCCCATCCAAATATGAACTGGTCTGATTATGTGCTTTGACAGGACCATAAGAGGTGGCAACACTGAAAGGATTCAGTCTTCTGTGTACCTAAGCTCCACATAGCACAGAGGAGAAACAGCCCTTCAGAAAAACAGTTAAGAGCCATGATTCAACACTGGCCTGGCTCTGGAGTTAGAGCAATTGAGGGGTTACTGTAACTGGCACTAGTGAGGCATCAGCATAATGGAGCTCAACTTTACCACGTCTCCAGCCCACCACTCCCCTGTCAGGCTCTATCCCACCTCAGTTCTTCATGATAGTGGACTGAGGGCCCGCTCCATTGGCTCTTCTAGTTTTTTGCCAGTAGGGAGTTTCACTCTGCAAGGAGAATTTTCCACTAACCTAGTCATTGACTAGTCAGAGGACCGCAGGGTGCTATCACTTTGGACCCTTTGCACAAAACTTCCTGTGGCCTGTTATCTCCACATACCTCTTTGGATGTAGGTCTTCATGGCCTGCAAGTGGTGATGTGGGAATGTCAGCTATCCCAGGCGCTGTAGATCCAGCCTCTAATTCCATGGATCCTTATACATGAAATACCAGGGTCAAACCACCATCCACAATGAAGGGGTGAAGCTTCCTAGTAAGCAATAAATTGAGTAAGGTACTTTCTAACACTTCCTGATCATTTAAGCTCAGTGCCAGCAAGGGTGATGCTGGGTGGGGGAAGGAACTCCTGCTTGCCAAGAAACAACAACCAAGGAACCTCCGCTGCCATGAATATCAAAACAAAAAAGAAAAAAAGCAGTAAAGTAGCACTTTAAAGACTAACAAAATAATTTATTAGGTGAGCTTTCGTGAGACAGACCCACTTCTTCAAATCATAGCCATACCAGAACAGACTCAATATTTAAGGCACAAAGAACCAAAAATAGTAATCAAAGTTGATAAATTAGAAAAAAAAATTATCAAGATGAGCAAATCAGACAGTAGAGGGGTGGGGGGGGTCAAGAATTAGATAAAACCAAATATGCAAAAGAGTTGGCTTAATCTAATTCTTGATTCCCACCCCCACTCTCTGAGTTGCTCACCTTGATAATTTTTTTTCTGATTTGTCAGCCTTGATTACTGTTTTTGGTTCTCTGTGCCTTAAATATTGAGTCTGTTCTGGTATGGCTATGGTCTGAAGAAGTGGGTCTGTCCCACGAAAGCTCATCACCTAATAAATTATTTTGTTAAAGTGCTACTTTACTGCTCTTTTGCTTTTTTGTTTTGATAGTATATATACTAGCATGGCTTTCTCTCTGTTACTAATCTACACTGCCATGAATGTTATAATTGACATTCTTACCTTGGAGGTGTGGATTCAGGGGACTGGAGGGGTAAAATGAAAGACTGTCAAGGAAAAATAGTCTCCTACTAGCTTGTTATGTCACTTTGACAGTCCCCTCCTCCAGACACATAACATGGATTTGGTTTGATCCAGCACGGCTTTTTAAAGCAGATGTTTACAAAGAGCGAGCATGAGTGTGATGTTAGTTCAACGCTCTCATAAGGTCTTTCTACCCCACAAACTTATGTATTTAACCATATGCAATATGTCATCTAAGCTGTCACTCTAGCTCAGGGGTGAGCAACATTTCTGAGGCAGAGTGCTGAAATTTGACTTTTTGACCTCTATATATGGTCTCAGTGCCAGTGATACTTTTTAAAGTCACTAAAGCCGTGTCTACACGTGCACGCTACTTCAAAGTAGCGGCACTAACTTCGAAATAGCACCCGTCATGGCTACACGTGTTGGGCGCTATTTCGATGTTAACATCGACTTTAGGCGGCGAGACGTCAAAGCCGCTAACCCCATGAGGGGACGGGAATAGCACCCTACTTCGAAGTTGAACGTTGAAGTAGGGCACGTGTAGACGATCCGCGTCCCGCAACATCGAAATAGCAGGGTCCGCCATGGTGGCCATCAGCTGAGGGGTTGAGAGACGCTCTCTCTCCAGCCCCTGCGGAACTCTATGGTCACCGTGCGCAGCAGCCCTTAGCCCAGGGCTCCTGGCTGCTGCTGCTGCAGCTGGGGATCCATGCTGCATGCACAGGGTCTGCAACCAGTTGTTGGCTCTGTGGATCTTGCGCTGTTTAGTGCAACTGTGCCTGGGAGGGGCCCTTTAAGGGAGCGGCTTGCTGTTGAGTCCGCCCTGTGACCCTGTCTGCAGCTGTGCCTGGCACCCTTATTTCGATGTGTGCTACTTTGGCATGTAGACGTTCCCTTGCAGCGCCTATTTCAATGTGGTGCTGCGCAACGTCGATGTTGAACGTCGACATTGCCAGCCCTGGAGGACGTGTAGACGTTATTCATCGAAATAGCCTATTTCAATGTCGCTACATCAAAATAAGCTACTTCGATGTAGGCTTCACGTGTAGACGTAGCTTAAGAGTCCTACTTACAACAGCTTCATTAGCAGATAAATTAAGATGTGGAGCTCTACCATTTAGGTGGTAGTTGGTAACATTACCTTTTGCTAAACCACAGGCAGCACAGCTTTGAACAAGCTCCAGGCTGCATGGGGGAGGAGAGGTGGGGCTGAGCTCCCGCCTCATGTGCCAGTGAAAATCAGCTCACGTGCCCCCATGCTGGGGGTTGCTGGTCCCTGCTCTAGCTCTTGTTATACAGACTTGAATCTTTACAAATTAAGAAAAGCTTATGCCACCAGAATCTCTCAGGCTCATTGTTTCAAGTAGAGTCTGTCTATCTGCCACTTGAATTCGGAAAAAAGATTTTCCCTTTTTAGACAGTTTCCTTCTCCTCATGGAGAAGAATGCTCATCAGCTGAGACCAGCCTCATTTTGTCACCCCACACCATGAACAGACTCTCCAGTTCCTACAGGCAAGATGGAGATACCTGTTATTTCCTTGATCTTGAGCGGATTCTTAACAGTCTCTCTCCACTACATTCAGGACTGGGTTTATCCACTCCAGCATACTGTTTCATCCACTTTCATTGGTTTTTGAGTTGTTATTACCAAAACAAGTAAACTCTGCAGGAGATAAAAATGCCAGATTACTAGAACAACACTGATTCCATGTCAACTACTCCAATTATTGTACCACGTAAAGGAGGCAAAAGAATAGTATATCATTAAGACAAAAATAATGACATCCATTAGCTTTTCTCACACTAAAACTATCAGGAGATATGATTTAAAAAAAGTTCCATATTATGCTGATTGATAGTCCAATGCTTTTATGGAATATCACCCAGTCAAATTTATGATCAAATTGTTTTGTTTTAGAGCAGCCTGTATGATGCCTGGATTAATTGTAGCTGTGGTTGTGGGTCTTATATTAAAATCTAGAGACCCATAATTAAAAATTGCACTGAGGAAATTTATTCATCATTTGACTTAAGTTGCCATTAAGAGCCCATTTTACCTAGGACAAGTCATATTTCTATTTTACTTAAGCTAACATAGATCTTTACATGTGAGATTTTTTTTTCCAGTAATAGAATTATGTATTCCGTTTTCAGAGCAAATAAAAATAACGTATCTCCTCTATTCAATGAAAGACTGAATTCCTGGCTTGTATTATACCTATGAGACCATTGTTTTTGTCATAATAAAACAGAGACGGTCAGATAGTATTTTGGATGCGGGAAATATTTCAAAAATCCAAGGCAGAGTTGCTGATCATTCCACAGACTCATTTAATGTTCAGATTAGAAGTAATTCTGAAACTGAGGCTGACCTGGGTGGGACAGCGTTACAAGTACTTAAAACATGAGAACAGTATTAATATAGCTGTGTGCGACGAACATGGTGGGTGGAGTTCCCAAAGGAAACCAGTCAATGCTGTTACCATATGTTAACATCACTTCAGTTTAAAAACCTGAAAGCTGTAATCATTGATATGATTGGGCTTGCAGAACTGAGATACATTTTGGCTCAAGAAGTGAATGTTTTGATTACGGATGCTTCATGGCAACAGGCACCAAATGCCAAAAGTAGCAGCACCCCACTAAAAAAAAAAAGTTTTATAAAGAGGGAAAGGGTGATAAGTTGAAGAATGTAAAGCAGAAGGTACTAAAATGCATATGAAAGTCTGCCCATTTAACACAGACAGGGTCACAGGGTTTTTCCCTGTACCCCCTCCCCATCTGTAGTGTGTGCAAATGAATGGAAAACAAAACACTTTATCTAAGAATGCCAAATATCCTTAAAAGCTGAGCCTTTGATCTTATTCTGACCTCAAGAGGCAACAGTAAAATGTCTCTAGCAATAGAACACTTGAGATACTGCAAGCTATGCAAAAAGCTACGCAACGCAAGGTTAGATATGAGATTTTAATTATACATCAGTCAAACTATTTGGTGATAGTTTCTGCAGCAAATTTAGCTTTTCTTTTTTTGTATACATATTACGCAGAAGCTTTTGTGTTTTTTTCACATGATCTGACCTTACACAGAAATTTTATGAAATAATAGTCTTACATATGTATATTTAACGTATATTAAGGGGAAGTGGATCATTTGATAAGTAAATACAATACAGCACCAGGTTTTGATAAGATGGGTGTATTAAGTATGCGCAGTCTAAGTACATTGGTATGGGTACTCCACTCTGAGATAAAGAGATAATATTTTATAAGTCTAAAATATAAATAAACAAACAAGCCTGGCTTCTGATACTTAAATGTCGTGGGGGAAAAAAATGAAATAGAAAGTAGTATTTAATTGTGGGTCAATGGGGCAAGGCCTGGGAGCCCACGCTAAACAAGATACAACATCCACCAATCAAAAATGAAAACAGAAGATTTTCCACAAATGTTTCCATTTTCGTTGGGATTTGATTCGTTCCAGGCCACTGGCTAGCTGTCTGGTCATGTGGACGCTATCTTATGCATTCCTACATGTGTCTGCAGCTTGGAATGTTCACGCAGTTTGGTGTCAGTAATCTTCATGCAGAGGCTGTGGAACCTGTGAAACACGCCCATATCCGCCCCCCGCCCCCACACCTTTAATGTTGGGGAATGAGAAATGTCAGGACTAATCTCAGGTTTCCTTTAAAATCTAGCCCTTTGCCTTGTGTTGTATATTGAAAATATAAACTGATCACCGGGGCTGAAAGGCTGTCATCGATTTCTCCTTCTGGATGCTTATTCAGAGACCTTCTTGCAGGCCCTGTGGAAAGCCTGCTCCTAGCTTCCTCAGCTTCTGAGAGCAGGCCAGACTAATGTGGCTATGTGCACTTGGACTGCATCAAGCTCCCTCTCAGTCAACTCCTTGCCGCTAAACTGTGTCCTCCACTGAGCCAGAACTGGCCCAGAAGGGCCCAGGCACACGCTTACAGTAGGGCCTGTCCATTAGGTGGTGGATTCTGTAGTCAATCAGAGCATGAGGCGTTGAAGGTGTGGGTCCGAAGGCAGCCACCTTGCTCGCCTTGCTCTATGGCCAGGCCTGTACTGAGCGCCTACATAGCCTCTGAATCCAATCATGAGAAAGAGCAGCTCAACAGCATGAGAAGTAATATAGTCCAGTAAGCTAAGTCCTACCCTGCACCGCTGAAAGTGGTGGGCCTCTACCATTTCCTTCAATAGGAGCAGAATCAACCTTTTTATGTAGAACTGGTAGCCAAGGACATCTGTTTTCGCATCCCAGCTTTGATACTTCCTTGCCTGGAAAGCTCTTCCCAAGTCTGCTCGTCAAGCCCTCACTCATAGCCCAGGAGACCAACTTCCATGATGGGTCCTCATCACATGCCACTTGGGTGCACAGTGCCCTTACACTAAGAATAGGACTCACATCCTCCTAAAGATTTGCTTCTGCCGTTTAACTCAGGAAGAATTGAGGGGGTGGAAAAGTGCACCAAAAACAAAAACAAAAACAAATGTGCCATAACTATCCATATGAATACATAGCTTACTGAGTAACCACAGGAGCTTAGTATCATCAGCCCTCTATGTCCTTTCCCCTTTGCCCCTTTATTGTCTGTTTATGACCTTCACATTGTTGTGTCTTGTCCAGTTTAGAGAAGCTGTGTTTTTGTTTATTTACATGAGATGCCTAGAATATTTTGGTTGTTCAGTAAATAATCATCTTGTTATTTTCTGAACAACCAACATATTCTCAGTATGTTGTGGGAGAGGGATAGCTCATTAGCTTTCTAAACCCAAGGTTGTGAATTCAATCCTCAAGGGAGCCACTTAGGGATGTGGGGCCAATAGATTTTTTTTTAAATAAAAAAAAGGGATGGTGGTGGTCCTGCCAAGAGGGCAGGGGACTGGACTTGATGACCTCCTGAGGTCCCTTCCAGCTCTATTAGATGTGTATGTGTATCTTGATTCTGCCCCCACCCTCTTAAGAATTAGAAGTGGGAAAGAAACATTTGTCCCATTCTGTGAAAATATTTCAGATTTTAAGATATTTCTAATTACATTTTGGGACAAAACAAATCTTTTATCTTTTGTTCATATACTGGTCCACTCACCCATGCAATGATCTTGTAGTCAGAGCACTCACCTAGGATTGAGGAAACCCCAGTTAAAGTCCTTGCCGTTGTTCTGAGATTTGAATCCAGGTTTCCCATGTCAGTCCATTAACCACACCACCTTTTCCTGCAATAAGTTTGGTTAGACACAGCATTTGCTGACAGAAAAACCATTCAGCCAAAATTTTCAGCCAGCTCTAATAATAATAGCTACCTCATTGGGTGTGTGGTAATGAATTGGTTCATGACTGTAAAGCACTAAGTCCTGAAATTCACCAAAATACACACAATCCCCACTGCATCTAGAGGTTCCCAGAGCTGCAGTTTTGGTGTTGACAATGATGCCTAAATCCAGGCACAAGCAGCTGGGTTCGATTTCTCATGCAAAGGCTGGCTGAAGATTACCTGTTTCTTTTTCACATAACATAACTCAGGGAATTGTTGAGGGGAGGCTAGACTGGTGCAGTGTGATGGGCAGAACAAGCAGATATAAAATCAATCAACTCCCCTACTCCACCCCAGGAGCCTCAGGTTAACCTTGTGCAAAATGGTGTTGTCCCAAGAATAGGAGCTGATTAGATCTGTGAGGAGCAAGAAAAACAACCCAATGTAAATTGGTTAGTTCCTATCATCAGGTGGAGGCAGTTAGGGAGCATCAGTTTTAGTCTTAGCCCAGGGTGTGAGGCAGAATAAATTTATCACTGGAAGGACTGAAAGCAGAAATCTGGGGTCAAAGGTGATGGTGCATACAGTGTAGATCTTCATTTTACATTATGCTCTGAGCTTGTTCTTACTGATTTTAGTCAGTTTTCTAATTACTATTATTTGTCTCCATTGCGCATGCAACAAACTGTGGATTCTGACCTTATCTCAGAGGAAAGAGCACCACCTACAGGCTCACCAATGCCACTTCCTGTGCTTTTTGTGACAAAGTTTCCTAAGAACTTTAAAAACTGGCTTATATTTTCAGCTGTCAGGGTAGGATCGAGCTGCCTCACTCCTTCCCTTTTTAGTTTGTTTGTTTGTTAGTTTGTTTTTTAGGTTTTTTTAGTTTATTTCTTTCCTTGTGAGGCACTGTGTTGATAAAGTACACGCTTCAAGCTTCCATCCTGCACACACAACTAGATCCATTGTTTACAGTCAAGCCCTCAGGTACAATCGCATTTGCTCTGATCCTACCGACAGAGACAGAAAACTACAAGATATTACAAATATTCATAAACCTGAATGACCCACCAGGAGAAATAAAAAAACAAATCGACAGGGTGAGACGAATACTCAGCTACTCCAAGATAGGCCCAAAAAGCCAAGAACAGAACACCACTGGTCATCACCTACAGCCCCCAACTCAAACCACTGCAACACATTATTAAAGTCCTACAACCTACCCTTAATCAGGATGCCGCACTCCAGAAGGCCCTAGGTGATAGGCCTGTTCTCTGCTATAGACAACCTCCCAACCTTATGAGGATTCTCACCCACAATCACAGTCTATACCACAGGAACATCAGTCCTGGAACTTTTCCTTGCAACAAAGCCTGCTGCCAACTTTGTCCACATATCTATTCTGGAGATATCATCACTGGACCTAACCAAGTTATTCGCAGAATCACAGGCACATTCTCACGTTCCTCAACTAACATCACATATGCCATCATGTGCCAACAATGCCCAGATGCTCTGCATATTGGACAGACTTCAAATCCTCTTAGACAAAGAATTAATGGGCATAAAACAGACATAAAAACACTCTGATCCACAAACCTGTCAGCCAGCATTTTAATGGAGTGGACCATTCTGTTAATGACCTGAAAGTCTGCGTTTTACTGAAGAGTTTTCACAACAGTTTGGAAAGAGAGGCCGCTGAACTCTCTTTTATATTCAAATTAGACACATTAACACGTGGTTTGAACCGGGATGGGAATTTTCTGGGTCATTATAGGGGCTCTTTTGCATAATTGGCTTTATCTAATTCTTGACACACACCCACCTTCTGCCCCTCTGCTCTCTGATTTACTCACCTTGATAATATTTTTCTGATTTGTCAACCTCGATTACTATTTTTGGTTCTCTGTGCCTTAAATAATTCAGTCTGTTCTGGTCTGGCTCTGACCCGAAGAAGTGGGTCTGTCTCATGCAACCTCATCACCTAATAAATGATTTTGTTAGTCTTTAAAATCTTACTGGACTGTTTTTTTGTGTTGAAGACGTTTATGTTGCATCTCCTTGGAGACACAATAAAGATGGTGAGATCCAAGAGCAGCAGTGGCAAAGGGAAAACTCAAAAGGTATGGTGAGACCCAGGAGCAGCAAAGGCAAAGGAGGCTTTACACCAGTTTCAGGGACCAGAATGATGCCAACAACGACAATAACTGAAAGCAGCAGCCTTCTGCAGTATAGAACTTCCACAGCATTAAGTGTTTCAAGTTCACCTTTTCCATCTCTTTCTCCTGTGTTTCTATCCATGTCTCTACATTAGGGCTAGCAAAGGAGACTGGGCTGTTCACATGAACTCTATGCTACTATCAGCTCCGGAGAATATTGCAACAAACCATTGTCTCCCCTTTCTGAGCACAGCAGCATGCAGGACCTGGAGAAGGAACATGATCTGCCCCTAAGTTTTAGGTGTTCATATAAGAGCAGTAACAATAAAATAAGCACTACCTCTAGCCAAACTATTGGGGATAAAAGCAAGAGGAAAATATTGTGGCATATCAGATAGATTTTAGTGAATAACTCACTTAAATTTCCATTTCATCCAAGTAATTTAGGATCAGAGGTTTCTGCTAATATTAGAGTTAAAATATGACAATTTCTTTTGAATAATTTTGTCAGTTTCCTTTGCAGTAGGCTAGGAAATATTTCTAAAAAAATGTTTTGGCCGTTATTGCTAAAGCCAACCATTGGGTATCACTGTTCCAAATATATTTAAACAATATTTGTCAGGGAAATAAATGAAATATTCTTCAAAGCAGATATAAGTACAATCTGTATCAATTCAGAATAGCTTTAATTCCTGGAACTTCTTTAAAAAATGTTTGCTGTATGTTTAGAAAATGGATTACCCAGCAAAAGCAGTAACTTGCAATGCTTCCAATTTAAGTGAAGTATGGAAACAGTTATCAAGTGAAGAGAACATGGACAACTGTGCCAAAGCTGAGTGACAGAACAAGAAGGATGAAGATGGAGTACTGGTTCTGACATTTGCCAAAGGGGATATCACAACTGACTTTATTGAAAGCAGTTTTAATTGTGTGCAAGGGTCAGAAGCTAAATAGGAAAAGGTCTAGGATGGAATTTGAAGAAAGGAATTTCAGAGAGTGATTATAAACAGACAGTACAATGAGATAAGAAGATTAAGGGGAGATGGATGGCTCAGTAGGTGGACAGGCAAAAGGGGCACTGGCCCCTAACCAGGCTCCTAGAGGCTGTAGAATAAATAAATAGGCGCTAATAATCATCATCATCATCATCATCATCATCATGGCTCCTCAGTGCTAGTCCTTCAACAAGGTGGTGAACACGTTAACTAGGCAGGGCAGATGACTGAATGAAATACAGTAGGTTGACTTTGCTTGATTTCACATGGAGTACAACAGAAAGGTAGTCCACTCAATCACAGTTATATCATTATCCAGTAAACAGTGTCTGAGACCAGGCCTAACTTGGCAGATACGGTTTAAAATGCAAACCCCAAAATGGCCCAGCAATACCAGCTGAGTCAGTACATAGAATGAGGGAGGACCTTTCACCTATAAGCTGGTGATCCACTTTGATCAATACTTAGGAGTGGGATTTAAAAGCTCGGAAGGGAATAGCAGCTAGGTTGCCATAATCGTAGTAACACAGAATCCCTAAGGCTGGCAATATGGCAAAGAAGGACCCCAGGAAAACAAAGGAATCTGCTTTTAAAAACCGCAGTATAGTTGCATGCTATTTAGGAGAAAGGGAGGCAGTTGAATAAATACACATTGAAGAAAAGGATCTGCAGCAGATACTATATTTGCCTGCTGCCTCCATTCAGCTCTATCAGCCTAATCCAACTGAACAGGCCCAGTAAGATGCAGGGTAATCTATTTGAAGCCATGTTGGTTGGTCCTGTTGGAACCTAGGCAACAATGCAAACAGCTATGTTTTCACATATGTTAGGCCCTGCTTACAGAAGCTTTTTGCGTTTGTTGTTTGACCTCAATGAAGGACAAACGACGAAGACTTAAACATGTAGGAAGATGCTCATATTTCCTAACACTACACAACTGATCAGGTACTTCATGTTTTTTTTCTCTGTACCTTTCATTTTAGTATCCAAAATGTGGTAACCAGGGGCACAGCTAAACTTCAATAAAAATGTCACAGCACCGAGTCTTGGAGCCCATGTCAGCTGACTTAGGCTTCTAAGACCGGAGCGGCTAAATATTGCAGCACAGGGAGTTGCCGTTACAAGTTCATCTAACTCCTTGTAAGTTATCAAATATGTGTGGTCATGTCTGCGATATCTGCACATGTTGTATGGTATAAAATGAAGAATGATGCTGTGAAATAAATTCTTTAATTTTAGACTGCATCAAGTCTTTCATTGTCCGTTGAATTTCAATGCCGACGAAGTTGCGTTTTTAAAAAAAATTTCAGCTCTATTCAACAGTTTTGGACTGAAAGCTTAAAATAACATATCCAACTCAAATTATAGGGAGAAGTGTTGTCAGGATCACCTGTAAATACCTTCACTGAAAGGGGACCAGAATATTATAGGTAAACTCATAGTAAAGGTTTGCCCATGCCAGTTTGAGTGCAGCATTGTTCATTTGCATTTGGCTATCCTGAATATCCATTAGGGCTGGCACAACATTGTCATTCTGTGATATGACAACAGAGCAGCATGGCTAATTTTGTACTATCACATCACAAAGCAACATCATGAAATACCAATTCAAACGCCACCAAAATCATGGCACAATGATTGGAATCATTCTGGGTTATGCTGAATTGTACTGCTGCACTTTTAGTGTATTCTTTTTTACATGTTTTCAAGTTATGTCGAGAGCTCAGGTAGCTTGTGTATAGTAGATCCCGAAAGCTAAGAAAATAATTAAAATGAAAGGTCAGTTCCTGTTCCAGTTGAAGTCAATGGCAAGGCTCCCATTGACTTTCATAAAAGGAAATTAATTTCTTGAGCACCTCCTAATGGAAGTGTGCAGTACTGCAGTCTTTTCCTCCACTGCTTCCCTCACATGCTTTCAGCCAATGTTGGTAAGTCTGCAGCAGCTTGACCTTCTGGTCACATCAGACTTTCCAAATGCACCCCAAACCGCACAGGAAAGAATCTAGTGAACAGTCTAGTTGCTCTCCCTAGAGTCTTCAACTTTAAGTCTTTTAAATTCAGCCACTTGTTCAGGCTCCCAAATAAGACCTATCCCCTTCTTAGAGTCAATGTGCAGAGTCCAATCAAGGGACTCTCTACACTAGTGTTTTCCAATTTTATTTGGTTGCGGAACCCTTTTAAACTCAAAAGAATTTTGCAGAATCCCTAATAACAGTTACATATGGAGCTGAAAAAGTAGACCACAAGTAAGTAAGGATAATAATTAACAAATGATAAACAAGGACCTGAGATCAACATTTAGTTTAATTGCACATATTTAAAAACAAAAATCACATTTACTGTGTACAAAAAGTAAAGCTCAAAAACTAATATGCATAATGTTGGCAGTTTTCAATGCAAAGAGAAATTTTTCTTCTTTTCTCGGCAGATTCTTTCTATATTTGGTTTAATCCTGGAAAGTCGGACTCACATATCTGGCGCAGCATTCAGTTCATTTCTGTATTTCATTTTTGTTGCTGCATAATTCCAGAAGCAAGTTTCACATTAGTTTGTGCTGGTAAAGGGCAACAACTGACCAATTGCATGTCTTGATAAAGCTGAATACTCTTGACCTAAGCTGCCCCAAAAAGATCCAAGCTCCCTGAGAGTGAGCATGGGGATTTACAGTTGTATTTAACAAGCAATCACACCACTGACTGACTGCACACACAGCACTGAGTAGTGACATCATTGTCCTCACTCTCTGACTAAGCTGGCATTACACAGGGACATTTATCGTGGCAAACACAAAGGTAAATTGTTTTTCATAAAATTCATAAATGTTTAAATATTATTTTTTTAAAATCATAAAATGTTATTGCAATGGAATTTTCTCTCAGAATTCTTATTTTCACTTTGCGGAACCCCGGGGTTCTGTGGAACACCACTTGGGAAACACTGCTCTATGCAGCAGTCACACTGCTGACTCCAATCTGTTGCTGTTATTTCCCTCAGTCTCCTCCTGATGGGTTCCTTCTGTCTTCAGCCCTATCTCAGGTAGGGTTTGTAACTTACATGGGTCTGTGGCGCCCAAGTTCCAGAAATAATCAAGGGCCAGGGGCCTGGCTGTAAAGTTCGTAGCCCAATCTCTTACCAAGCTCCACCTGCCAACCCTGTGTGCCACCCCTGGAGCATCTCCCACCCCTACCTGCAGCCTCTGGGCAATTTAAAAGGGCTTGAGTGCCCCTAGCCACCACTGCCAGCACCACAAACCTCCTTATTGCATGTCTTTCACATCTCAATACATCTGTCTCCATCTGTATTCCACTCTGTTCCTGTATTTTTCCCTTCATGTGCATGCTCTTATATCTGTTTCTCTGTATGTCTTCATATGCATATCCATGTCTTAATCGTGTACTTCTTTTCCTGCTTGTGCTGCTGTTGCTATATGGTTGGTTCCCTGGATATTCAGATTATGCGTGTGTCTTGCTGTGTATTTGTGACAGCCTGTGTGTTCAGGGATTTCCTTTTGTCCTGCCATGCCAGTGTAACTATGTGTGTCTCTTCCTGCATGTCTGTGCATCTCTTCCTGTGTGTTTGCAGGCTTGTTCTGCATGTCTGTGGCTCTTGAAGTCTGGGTGTTGGGATCTGCACCTCCCTCAGCCTGCCCATGTGTCAGCTTTTGAGCGCGTCTGTCGGTATCACCAAGCCTGTGTACCTTTCTTTCTGTGTCAATCACTCTGTGTGTGCTGCTGGCATACATGCCCATCTGTGTGTGTGTGCATGTGTTCCTGCGCAAAGACCACATCTGGAGTCAAGTTTACTTTGAGGCAGGAGGATTTTCCCACCCCGGGGACATGTGAGCCTGAAAGGTTTTTCCCTACACTACGCTATCTGCATTATCCCTTTCCTAATGGGCAAGCAGCAGCCCCAGCTCGGTTATATGACACACTTCCTGGTGCTAGCAGGCTGTCAGGCGGGCTCTGAAGATCTCCCTGAGCCATGTCTGGGTTTCAGCAGTTGTTAAATTCCCTCCTTGCTAATTTAACTCTTTTAGAGAGAAAAAAACCAGAGCTACCAGGAGTGGGGTTCGAACCCACGCGGACATGCGTCCATTGGATCTTAAGTCCAACGCCTTAACCACTCGGCCATCCTGGTGCAGGTGGAGACAGTGCATGCAGACATTCCTACATAGCGCGTTCTCCCAACACGTTACGCCTACCCCATTACAGAGGAAAAACGGGGGCCTGAGACCCCAGCGGCACCGCCCCGCCGCTTTTCCCTGTGAGCGCGGGCGGGCGCAGAACCCAAAGCAGCCAGCGACAACAGCTAAGAGTCGGGCGGGCCGCAGGCACGCGCCGAAAAGCGGGGGGGGGTGGGAATTTAGCGTTAGAAGGTGCTCCCACCCACGTGCTCGCCCGCACCCCGGTCTCCTGCCCCCCTGCGGGCTGTGCCTGGACCTGCCGCCCCCTGCTCCACCCCGGCCCCACAGCCAGCCCAAGCAGGGCCTCCCCCCACTGCGCCCCCAATTTCACCCCACTGAGCCCTGGCAGCAACGCCCCACGCCCTCTCCCCCCGCATTGGCCCTCCCGCGTACTGCCCCCTCCAGCTGCACAGCCCACACTGCCCCCCACCGCAGAATTTCCTCCTAGTGCACCTTCCAACCACACCCCTTCCCTAAGGAGCCCCCCACTGCACCGCCCCCGCACTCCTGCTTACAGGCCCATCCCATGCCTGTGCAACCTCCCCAGTCACTGCACTCTCCTGCCCCTGCCTGCGCTACCCACGTGCACCCTTCCCAGACACTCACCCGCGCGGCTCTACGCTCTGACCCTACTAACTCGCAAGCAGAGTACACGTCGATTTGCCTGAAAAGTTGCCGTTTCTGCAGTTGAGAATGAAAGTGCTTCCACCCCATCAGGGCCCTTGTTGTGGTGCTGGATCATGAAAGTGCCACACTTAATAACCGTACTATGCTACTGACCTTGTTCCATTGTGTCCAAAGTTGGCAAGAAGCTGAGGTGCTGCCGTCGTTTTCTATTTAATTTTTTGTAATAAAAGTGTTACAGGTCTCCCCTTTTCCCTCACTCCTGCATGCAGAATGTATTAGGACACTTCGGCCAGCGTGAAATGGAAAACAAATCCTTCCTTGCGCTATTTCACACTTACAGAAGAAATTACATTTTGTTGGATCTGTCATGGAGTGGGGGATACCTGTGTGTATGTGAGTGGCTCACAGAGGGTGTGGGGCTCCTGCTGAGGGTAACCCTCATGACCAGGTAACACCTTTGTACTGCAGACAAAGGAGGAGGTGGAGCCTCAGGGGTTTGAATTGGAACTGGGAGTTGGAAGCAGTGAGTCTGGGCTGGGAGAGAGAGAGAGACAAAGGAGGGGGCAAGGCCCCAGCTCTGGGGGCCCCTCGGGGCCTCCTCTCCCCAACATGGATTGGACTGGCTGTCTCTGCCGGCTGCACTGACTCCTCTGTACGATGCTGTGTCCTGTCAGCTAATAAACCCGCTGTTCTCCTGCTGAGTCAGAGACTCTCCTGCCTGCGGACAGGGTGCAGAGCTTTGGGGACCCCAGAACCCCATCACATTGGTGTCAGAAGTGGGATGTTCTGCACCCCGAGGATGGAGCATCCAGCAGTAAGTGACCGGGGCCCCGGAAGAAGTGGGGCCTGCGAGACCCAGGTGTGCTGAAGGGCAGTGAGGTGCAGTTCCCCAAGGCGGAGGGGCCTGCGGCCGAACCCAAGCAACTGCGGTTGTGGTCCTCGAGAGGGGGTGTCACACCCGAGGAGGGGTTACTCCTGGGAATCTGTTGGAGTCGGTCCCAGAAGGTGGAGGGGCCGAGAGCCCAACCCCCAGGAACAAGTGACCCCTGAGGAGGCTGACGCTGAATGAGTTCTTCCCAAGACAGGGTGCTCATGGTCCTTGAGAGCGGGTGTCACACTGAAGAAGGGGTTCCGCTGGGAGTCTGTTGGAGTCGGTCGCAGAGGGGCCTATGGCCTAACCCCGGGCAGCTTGTGACCCGCAAGAAGCCTGGCACACTGAAGGGATTCTTCCAGGAATCGTGGGGTGCAGAGGGCATCAACCTGAGAGCCTGCAACCACGCTGAGCAACTCCGCTGTGAAGTGGCAGCACCTGGAAACCGAATCGAGATTAAAGAAGCTGGACAAGGCAGCGTGGATGTGCAGTGGCGGAGCTGAGGGCTGGGGAGAATCCTGCAGAGGTGAGCCCGAATCGGGGCAGGGAACCCTGGACTGCATGGAGTTCTGAACCGAGTGGCCTGCCACAGCTCAAGGAGGGAAGGAGCGATTCCAACCCATCATCTACTAGTGGCCAAGACAGACCTGCGAAGAGTTTTCCAGGCCTGGGCCAAGGAAGGTGCCTGTGTGTCTGTGCAGGAAAGCAGCTGATCCACTGGGAATGGCAAGTTGTCTGTGAGAGAAGCTGCTTCACCTTCTGTGTGTGTGTGGAGACCAGCCGGGGGGCTGGGACAAAGGAGAGAGTGTCTCCCATTGTCTGTCTGTGTTGAACAGCAGCAGCAGCCTGGGGAGAGAGCAGAGCTTGCGTTTGGAAAAGGTGCCAATGAGGAAACTAGCCCATTGTCTGAGGAAGATTCACCAGCCTAGGATGGCTGGAGATGGATCCACCAGAAAAGAGCATTCCAGGTGTGTCTCTGAATCCAGCCATGGTGGCTGGAGCAGAGGGAATGGCTCTGGGATGGGCAGTGGTGTCCCTGCTAAGGACACTGGTCCTTGGTGCAAGAAAAGTGCTTCTGCTTCTGGGGAAGTGAATCCTTTGCCTGAGCCTGTGGGGGCTCGAGATGGAGCCAAGATCCCAGAGCTGGATCTGAGGGCAGCTGAAGCCCAGATGGGAAGTGGGCCTACCTCTGTGTCTCTCAGGGGGGATGATGCTTTAACTTGGTCTAATCCAGTTAAGATCATCAGGAAATCCCAGAGACCAGACGATTCTGGTGCTTGTTCTTTGCCTGATGCTGAGGTGTTACTGGGAGGGGGTGAGAGGACTCTGTCCTACTAGAGTCATCCTCTTGCCAGGACACAAGAACAGACGGGCAATGGAGTTACGCTGACTGATGAAGATAAAGGATCTGGTAGCAGAAGGGAGGAAAGGGACCCTAATCTGTCCAGTGGTACTGGCTGTCTGCCTGGAGGGGGATTATGTGGGAATCTGCCTGATGGGCCAGAAGTGATCCTGGGTGTAGGTGAAACCCAGGAGCTGGTTGTGGCTCAAGGGAGCAGTGCCCCTGTGGAGCCAGACAGGGGTGAGTTGTTGTTTGGGGGAGCTCTTGAGGAAGAGAATTTCCCTGAAACTTTTCCTGACCCGTCTGTGGGGACTGCAGAAAATGGGAGTGAGGTGGAGGAGAGTGAACAGGAAAGGTGCTTGTCTGTAAGAGCCAGAGCAGCCCTTTGCCTGGGGAGAAGTTTGTTTCAGCTCCTGATGGCCAGGACCTGCCTGAGTGTGAAACCACTGGCTGTGCTCTGGAAGGGTCCAGAGCAGGCAGGGTAAAAGTTTCTCAGGAATTGGAAGTTGATGCAAGTAAAGTGAAAACTATCAGGGAGTGTGAGCAGCCCTGTGAGAACCAAGTAAAACAGCTGCACAGTCAGTCTCTGTAGGATGCAGGAGAGGGCCAGCAAATCCCCATCTCCAGATGGTGGAAACACTTATATTCTTATACTGGACTCCACTTCTGATTCCATGGGGAGGCAGTAGTTGGAGGTGGAAGGACAAAGGAGCTGTGGTCCTGGTGGGCCAGTAAGGGATAAACAGGGATTCCTTCATGTGGATTCTGCGTCTGGGACTCACAAAACAACTCTCAGAAAGCAATTTGGTTTGCAAATTTCCAGGCTGGCTGGGAGGGGGCCGTCTCCCTGAGATCATCAATGGCCCAGCTCTTGTTAGAAGGGAGGGCACAGCCAGAGAGATCAAATTTCCACCCCAGGGGGCAAGAGAGAAGATTATAACTTGATGGTGCTAAGAAAGACCTCAGCCATTTATCCCCAAAATACCAGATTCTCAAGGATGTTGCACAAAGGTTGTGGTCTACCAAAGAGCAACGTAAATGTGCAGTTGCAATGGGTTTGTCCTGTAACTCACGCTGACTGCTGTAACCAAGGGGTGCTGCTACCAAAAGCTGTAGAATTGTACCATGTACTGAAGGTTTGGAAAGAGCCATGTGACATGATGACATTGATGTAGAAGCATGAGTTGTATGTTGAAGGAGTCTGTAACTCTGAAATGTCACCATTGTTCCCTGTAACTAGTCTTGCAACCTCTCACATGAGGAGGAACATTCCAAACCTATTGTGTGGCATGGAAGGGGAAACTGAGGCACACAACCATTTTGGTGGTCTGGCTAAATGCCAAGGGTGGAAGCATTTGTACCTTCCTTTACTGGACTGTAACTGAATTCCAAACATTGTCTGGAGCAGCTGTATGGGCTGGTGGTCAGACAGGGCAGGGCCCAGCCCAGAAAAGAACTATTTGATCTGTTGGTGCTGCAGCATCTGTATGGGCTCTGCCTGCCCGACTTGAGAACGTGGCTGACGGACCAGAGACAGAAGCAGGGAGACCGACCAACCTGAGGGAACTAAAGGGACTTGCCCGGCTGCATCACATGAAAAGGGCCAATACCAAGCTCCTGAGTTGGAGCCTCCCCCAGCAGGATTATGACATGGAGGTGGTGCACATCAAGGGGAGCACTGAGGGTGCAGCCGATGCCCAATCACGAGGGGAGGGCCCCAAACTTCCCCAGGTCACTGGCTGAGTGACCCCGCTCAGTTCGGTCTGGAAGGGGGGAGAGATGTGATGGAGTGGGGGATACCTGTGTGTATGTGAGTGGCTCACAGAGGGTGTGGGGCTCCTGCTGAGGGTAACCCTCATGACCAGGTAACACCTTTGTACTGCAGACAAAGGAGGAGGTGGAGCCTCAGGGGTTTGAATTGGAACTGGGAGTTGGAAGCAGTGAGTCTGGGCTGGGAGAGAGAGAGAGACAAAGGAGGGGGCAAGGCCCCAGCTCTGGGGGCCCCTCGGGGCCTCCTCTCCCCAACATGGATTGGACTGGCTGTCTCTGCCGGCTGCACTGACTCCTCTGTACGATGCTGTGTCCTGTCAGCTAATAAACCCGCTGTTCTCCTGCTGAGTCAGAGACTCTCCTGCCTGCGGACAGGGTGCAGAGCTTTGGGGACCCCAGAACCCCATCACAGGATCATTGACTATTTAATCATTACACTGAAAACAACATTCTAGAGTAGTGAAACCCTACGGCAGGAAGCATTTTCTGGCAAAACAGTGGTTTCCTTAAAGAAATGAAGGGCTATTTAATTTAGAATTTATTTAGAATTCCTTCCTGCAAATTTAGAAAAATTAGAAATTTAGAAACAAAATTTAGAAAACGTTCCGATAAATTGTGATAACGAAGAGCCCATCAGCCTACCAAAAATTAACGAAAAAGTAGAAAACAGATAATAACTTGGTTATTTATTGACATTTTACTTATTCTCATGTAATTATATGTTGGAACATGCCTAGGCTGTTAGATACAGGCTCTTCTAGTTAAACAGGTGTGGCGGGGGTGCAGAATGTTACTCCTGGATTTGTAAAGTGTTTCCAAACCTTACATTTCAAAAGTATGGTCATTCAGACAGAAATCCGAGCACCATCTGTGACACAAGAAATCAGGCAAATAGTTACATATTTTCTGAATGTAACGACAAAAAGCAAAAGCAGTATCCGACCATTTTAAATGTTTTGTGTCTTTCCTGTAAATACATACATGAGTTTAATGAGGTTCCATTTATAAACAACATTTATTGACCCTTAAAAATCATTGATTAGTTGTTAGTGCCTACCAACCAGGTCAATACATTGCTTAAAACCATCTGTAATTCTCTTAGGTAATGTTCTTAGAATTCTATAACACATACTATTTATATTAAATTATTCTAAAGCCAAGAATAGAGGGGCAGGCAACTGTAGAGTCCTCCATATGGAGTTCCCTATTTTTCACTACACCAGATTCAGCAAATCCCAGCAGACAAGCATGGATGAGCCCAATGGGGGGAAGGAACCTTGGGTAATACATAAGTAAATTTCTCCTTATGGTACCTGCTACAAACAGCTGTTTAGCGGCATTTGAGATGCTCTGGGAGGAAGCAGGAGTAGGGACATAGTGCTCTCAGGGGATGAGGCCAAAAAGAGGCAGGTGGAGCAGAGTTTTTGGGGAAGGGATGGAAAGGGGACAGGGCAGGGAAGCGAAAAGGGAAGGGTTGGGGGCAGGCACCTGGGGGGAAGAGGTAATGTGTGGATAGCAGGGGGAGTTGAGCACACCTCAGGCTAGAGGGGAAGTCAATGCCTATGGCTGGAGGCCTGGAATGAGTTCTGCACAGTGATCAAGGAACCTGGCTTTCTGCATCAGAGTTTTGGAGCCCAGAAGCAGTGGTCCACCATTTGTATGTAGCTCCTCCATAAATGCCACAAATGACCTAGATTGGTTCTTGCAGTGACCCACAGCAAACTATCAGGAAATCATCATGTTCCCCCACTGTTCTCCTTGCAGTGCTGCAAATACCAGAGGATCATGGGTCCTGTGCTTTCAGTGCTTATGACAACAGTGCAGGGATGTGCATATTGTATGTTTCTGTCAGATGGTTAACAGCGACAAGTTCCATGTGGGCTCAGGGAAAACTGAAGATAGGTGCACAAATTATGGGATACAGATCATATTATGACATGTAGAGCATTGCTTTATGGGAAGTTGACCTCTTGCTTCCATTTCCCCCAGTGCAACTAATTTCTGACTTCCTACTATCAGCACAATTTTCCAAAAGTCAATGTGCTGATTGGTGGCAGGCTGATATCCATCTCTGGTGCACCACGCTGTGCATCAACACACAAGTCAACCAAGTACATGCAGAAAAGATGCAAGGAAGCAAATATGCACACACCCAAGCAGTAAGCAAACTGCAGCAGCGTCTACTGATGTAACTTGCATCAGCACATCTTTGTAGTGTAGCTATTGCCTCAGCTTAAGCACTCACATTTGGAGCCTGCTCTCATAAATTTTATATTCAATTGTCACCTCCAATTACTTTTGAAAAATATAATGGGTAAAGTAATTTTTGTTGTTGGGACTTTTGTATCATCTTGGTTAAGAAGAGGAGATAGGTGAGTCTCATAGACAATAAATTATATTATTCCATAAAGATAATCACATATTTACTCACGTTTGTGAAATTATCTTTGCTGCTTAATTTTTTAAAAAAATGAAAATGAGAGGTCTAAGGCTAAGCTTCCCTTTTCAAAAATGTGACTTACAAAAGCACGCAAAAATTAACATTAATGTGGCTAGATCCAGTGACCATTACCCATTTCCTCTTTTGGTAAAGTAACATTCTCAGTTGCTAGGCTACAACTAATCTTGATAATTGTCTTTTGCAAATTGCAAAATAATTAAGATAATGGTTATAAGAGAAGTGAGAAGGAGCTGAGTAAGTAATATAAATAAGATTTCCTTAGCATTATGGTTATGTGGCCAGGTTAAAAGTGATATATAACTGTTTCCTAAGAGGGAGTAGTTCTTACTTGTAGTGCAATGAAATGCTGTGACATCTTTCAGACACTTTGCACCTCCTAGGTGCAACAAATTGCAGGCCTAGGCAAAATAAGGATTGAAACAGCTGTTGTGTGTATACAGACTGAATATAATGTCTCTCATAAAGCAATATTCAGTCAATATTAGAACTGTGGGGCATTAATATATTAATTTGTTAATTGATAAAAACTCAGTCATTAGCTCATGCAAGTTTAAGGAAGAGTAATTAAATTATTGTAATTTTTAATCTAAAATATCTAATTATTTTCCACCTCTCCTCTTCATTGGTATTTTGATTAGGGTCACTTGTTTTAATCTTAAAATTACTTGTCTGTTCTCAAGAACTGAAATACAGCATTGAAGGGAAGCTGCATATTTTACAGTTGTTTGTTCCACAGTAACACATACTGCATGTATGAATTCCAATTTTTGGAACTAACCTCTTTAGCGAGCAGAAAGGGGTTGACGATAATAAAAGTTGAGCGGATACAAGGTAAATATTTTAAGAACTTTTTCTCTCTTCATCAATTTCCTGACAAGATAAGATCTTTTAAGCATTTCAGATTAGCAGCACCTTCAAGAAACATGAATACTGAAAAGCTTCAGTACCGATGTTTACTTGGGTACTGCACTTCACAGATGTTTACCATTACATATTACCTGTGCTGTAATGACACCCAGGAGAGGGAGGATATTGCCTTTGTATGATTATAGCATCACTGAAGTTTTCTGCAACTTCACACTTTTAAACAGCCTCTGCTAATCAGCAGGCCCTCTAATTTTTTCTATCTATGGGCAGAATAAATTTTGTTATGTGCACCACAGCATGTGACGATGTGCACCACCAGTAGAAACACATCCTGTTCACTATGAGTGCTCTGTTAATCAGCTGGGTGGCATCTGAATCTCTCCTGAGAATCCACCCAAGTGCTCAGTGACGATGTGCCGACCTACTCCGGGTCCCGTGGGTGCGCGTGGGGTATGATACAGCGGGGGGAGTCGGGTGGCTCGGGACCAACCACCCCACCTTTATAGCAGCCTGATATAGTGTAGCAGCAATATGTGATTCAGTGTATCCACTTTAAAACCTAGGTTTCCACAGTATTATGAGTACCAGGAACAATAACACTCCGATTGTGAACACCACAATGCCCTGTGGCTGTTCTAAGTCCCAATAATTCTTTATACAGACCCAGCTAGACCAGCTAGTGGTATTTACCAATAGTGATTTATTCATTTATTTGTAACTACAATTACTTAACACTTGTTATATATATATATATAGTTATTTATTTGGCATAAGCTAAATACTAGGTTACATATAACTATATATAATTACATGTGACTTACCAATAACATCCAATGCTCCCACATCTCACCAATAACTATGTTACAGCGGCCCTTCAAGTCAGAGATACGGCTTAGTTGGGACCTTTCGTGGTGGTGACGTCCGGGTGATCAGGCCGGGGTCTGCTGTCTGGACTGGAAGTCGCTAACCTCCGCCTTGTGTCCAGGAGCCCACCCCCTTATTCCTGCTAAATCACCTTTTATACTGTTTCTTATTTGGGGGTTCGATACCTGGCCAATTAAAGCGTTTGTTACCTAATTTGGGCTTTCTATCCTCCCGGCCTGTCAGAACATGTTACAAGATTTCCTCTGTCCTTGGTCTTTTTCTGAACCTCCCCTGGGACCCTCTGATGTTGTACAACCAAGATGTTCTCTTTGGGGGCTTCCAGCTACTTGCCCCAGCTGTTCACTTTGGGGGCTTACTATCTGCTTGTCAGGATGTTCTCTGTGGGGACTCTCCAACTACTTGTCAACTTTCTGATTTCTTTCTCCTGGCCTGACTTCAGACCTTCCCGCCGTTGTATGGTAGCGTTCCAAGATGGAGTGTATGGTCATTCTGCCTTGCGAGTGAGGCCCGGCCACCAGGTGCTCGTGCTCCCACACTCAGCTTACAGGGAACACTGCTGCTAACCCTGCTATGAAATTACAGAAACAGCAGACAGCAAGTTTCATTTTAAGTTCCTTTTATTTACAAATTAATCTACATACTACTAAATTTATTGTCTTCAAAAATATACAGTTCTAGAGATGCTTCAGTATTCCCTGCAGACTCCATGTTGTCATGCACAAACTGGTGAATCTGAGCCTTATTAAGACTATTTTATTCTGAACTGCATCTTCTGTGTGGGCTCCAATTTCTTGAAGGTATGTAGGGTCTATCCTTGAACCAACAATCATTTCCACAGTGAGACTGTTTTCCACAATCAAAACCACACAACTTTTGAGTGTTCTCCATATGTGCTTTCTGCTGGGCCCTAATAGCTACGTCTACACGTGAAGCCTACTTTGAAGTAGCCTATTTCGATGTAGCGACATCGAAATAGGCTATTTCGATGAATAACATCTACACGTCCTCCACTGCTGGCAACGTCGATGTTCAACTTCAACGTTGTGCGGCAGCAAATCGAAATAGGCGCTGCGAGGGAACGTCTACACGCCAAAATAGCACACATTGAAATAGGGATGCCAGGCACAGCCGCAGACAGGGTCACAGGGCGGACTAGCGCTTCCGGGGCAACAGCTAGCCGCTCCCTTAAAGGGCCCCTCCCAGACACACGCAGCCTGCACAGCACACGGTCTGAGGAGCCATAGGCACACAGACCCCGGGCGACGCAGGCATGGACCCCCAGCAGCAGCAGCAGCCAGAGGTCCACCCAGACCTCCCTGCAGGAGCAGGGCTCACCCTGATCCATGCCATGCGGGAGGCAGCTGAGCACCTCCTTGCCACACCAGAGGATGAGCGGCCTGCAGGGGAGCTGGACTCAACCCCCAACCGTGCAGCACCCCGCCCCCCCTCCCCGCCTCACACGCCGGCGGCTGTGGAGCTACCCCACCAGCACCGACTGGTGGGAGCGGCTGGTGCTTGAGGAGTGGGACGACGACCGCTGGCTCAGGAACTTCAGGATGAGCCGGCAGACATTTATGGAGCTGTGCCAGTGGCTCACCCCCGCACTCAGGCACCAGGACACCGCCATGCGGCATGCCCTCCCAGTGGAGAACCGGGTCGGCATCGCTGTCTGGAAGCTGGCCACTCCAGACAGCTACCGATCCGTGGGACAGCAGTTCAGTGTCGGCAAGGCCACCGTCGGGGCTGTCCTCACGGAGGTAAGAGGACCCACGGGGGGGGGAAGGGCAGGGGGGCCCTGGCAGGGCAGGGCAGGGGAGGGGAGGGCAAGGGGGCCCGGGCAGAACAGGGGGGCCTGGGCAGGGCAGGGCCACGCACACCCTGCTCACCCCTCATTGGTGCTCTCCCATGTGCTTTCCCTGCAGGTTGTGCGTGCCATCAATGCCCTGCTCCTCCACAGGCTCGTGAGGCTGGGGGACCCAGATGCCACCATCATGGGCTTTGCCACGCTGGGCTTCCCCAATTGCTTCGGGGCTCTGGATGGGACTCACATCCCCATCTGCGCCCCGCAACACAGTGGATGACACTACATAAATCGCAAGGGCTACCACTCAGTGGTCCTCCAGGCCTTGGTGGACAGCCGGGGCCATTTCCAAGACGTTTATGTGGGCTGGCCTGGCAGCACCCATGACGCCCGGGTTTTTCGGAACTCAGGCCCGTGCCGCTGGCTGGAGGCGGGGACCTACATCCCCCAGCAGGAGATCCCTGTGGGGGACACCACCATGCCCCTCTGCGTCATCGCAGATGCGGCATATCCCCTCCGGCCCTGGCTCATGCACCCGTACACGGGCCATCTCTCCGCTAGCCAGGAGCGCTTCAACCAGTGCCTGAACCACGTGCTCCAGGTGGTGGAGCGCTCAGTTGGTCGCCTCAAAGGGCGCTGGAGATGTCTCCTGACCCGCTTGGATGCGGGCCCCAACAACATCCCCCAGATCGTGGGTGCCTGCTGTGCCCTACACAATCTGGTGGAGAGCAAGGGGGAGGCCTTTTTTCAGGGCTGGGCTGTGGAGGCCGGCAGGGCCGACGTGCAGCCACCCACTGCCCCCAGTCGCCAGGTGGACCCCGAAGGGACCCGGGTCCGGGAGGCCCTGCGGGCCCACTTCGATGAGGCCGCGGGGTGAACTCTGCCAGGCCCCCCACTGCCCCCCACTTCCTCCACAACACTCCCTGCCCCTACGCCCACACCACGGAGCACCCAACAGCACCCCCCACCCTTTTCCTGGACAAATAAAAGCACGCACTTGTTGGTAAAATGAAACTGGTTTTCTTTGAACTGTTTTTTTAACTAGTAACAACAAACTATATACAAGACCTTCTAAGTAAACTATTATATAAGTGAATAATAAAGAAGTTTGCATATATTATATGTACAAAAAACAGAAAACCAGGGATTACAAGGAACAGGAGAACTATTTACATGGGGGGGACGGGGCAAACGGGGGGCACAAATAAATAAGTCCCAAAACTATACACAAGGGGGGGGGCACATCCTGGGCCCCACGCCCCTATAGTCCGGCACTGGGGGTTTGCGGCTGGGAGGCCGCCTTGGCCGCAGCCCTGTCTGGGGCTGGCTGGGGGCCAGGCGGACCAGAAGATACATCCGGCGAGTCTCAGCTGGCCCCAGGTGTCCCTCGGCGGTCCGGCCCTCGGTGGCGGGGCGACGGCGGACAGGACGGCGACGAGCGGAGCAGCGGGTGGCGCGGCGGGTGGAGCACTCAGGACGGGCACAGCAGCGGCCAGCACGGCATGGGGGGCCAAGTAGTTCACGAGGCGGTTGAACGTATCCATGTAGGCCCCCCATGCCTCTTGGCACCAGGCCAGCGCCCGCTCCTGGAGGTGGAGGCGGCATTGCTCCACCCACAGACGCTGCTCCACAACCTCCAGCTGCCGACGATGGATGGCCAGCAGCTGGGGGTCCGTCGCTGGCGTGTGGTGTTGCTGGGTCCGCCGTCTTGCCAGCCGTGGGGCCGGTCGGTCCTCCGCCGAGGGGCTGGCCTGGAGCAATGGCCCCGGAGGGGATTCCGTGACCACTGACGCCTCGCCGGCGCTCTCCAGTCCTTCCGATGGTGCAGCTGCAGAACACAGGAGGGGGGGAAGAAGAGTGGAGACAGGTGTTAGTGTGGGCCCCGAGCCATGGCCCTTGTTCCCCCACCCCCGTGCTGCAGGTTCCCCATCCCCATCCCCGGGAGATGCTGCTGTGATGGGGTTCACGGGTCCCCCTGCACTGCACCCCGTCCCCTGGCGGGAGTGACTCTCACTACACTCAGCAGGGTCTGACAGGAGAGGTTTCTTAGGCCACAGATGCCCAGTTTCTCCCAGGGGTGACAGTACAGCAGTCAGAGACACTCCTTCCAACCCGTCCTGGGGAGAAGACCCCAAGGGGTGCCCCTCTGGGGTGTAGCTTTCCCCCTCCTCAGGCTGGCTGCCTTCCAGCTCTCCCTTCCCCTAGCCTCTACCTGCGGCCCCCCCCCCCATTCAAAGGCAGCTCGGCTCCTCCCTCCTTTTTGTTCAGGGCAGAGGTGTCACCTGCGTTGTAGCCCCAGGATCATCCTATTCAGCTTGTTGCTCATATCTAGCCTGAGTCTCGCATTTGCACTCCCCCCACTCCATCAATGCTGCTGCTGCTGTGGGGTGTCCCACCCCTTCCTCCCGGGGGACCCTAGAGGTTCCGCTCCCCCCTGCCCCGGGGATGGGGCATGGCACTGTCGTCCTGGGGGGCGGGGGCAGGGGCTGATGCAGTGCTGTGAGGGACATGGCACTGCTGTCCTTGGGGCCATGGCCATCTGGGCATGTGGAGGGCCCTGGCCACATATCTATTACCCCCACCCCTCAACCTCGAGGGTGTACACCGGGGGGGTACATACCTGTAGGTCCACTCCCACGGTCCGGGGACACCCAGGGGGAGGACGCCCGGCTGCTGCTCCGGGATGGAAGGAGGATGCGCAGCCCCGTCTCAGCGGAGGAGGAGTCCCCCTCCTCCTGCGATGCCCCGGGGGTGGGCTCCAGGGGGGGGGCCCCGGGGTGCGGGGCTTACCTCCGGGGCAGACTCCGGCTCCGGGGCCTGCTGGGGCTCCTCAGCCGAGGTGTCAAGAGTGGCCGGAGGGGAGGAGGTGTGCCGGGGGCCCAGGATGTCCCTGAGCTCCCTGTAAAAGAGGCAAGTGACGGGGGCGGCCCCAGATCGGCCGACCACATCCCGGGCCCGGGTGTAACCCTGCCGCAGCTCCTTGACTTTACTCCGGACATGGTCCGGAGTGCGGACAGGGTGACCCTGGGCGGCCAGGCCCTCAGCCAGCTGAGCGAACGCATCCATGTTCCGCCTCTTGCTCCCCATTACCTGGAGCACCTCCTCCTCGCTCCAGAGCCCCAGCAGGTCCCGAAGCTCGGCCTCCGACCAGGAGGGTCCCCGCTGCCGCTTGCCGGCCTGGCTGCCGGCCTGGCTGCCCTTGGGGGGGTCCCCTGGGGGGGCTGCCGAGCAGCCATCGGTGCGCTGGGGGGTTCTTGGGGCTGCTGAAGAGCGAGCAGGCTGGCTGCGTGTTATTGCTGCTGCCTGCACACTCTCTCAGCTTCCTGCACAGAAAGGGAGGGGGCGGGGACCTTTAAGGGGCTGCTCCACGCAGCCACCATTGAGCTGAGGGGCTGTAGAGAGTGTCTCTCAAACCCTCAGCTGATGGCCGCCATGGAGGACCCCGCAATTTCGATGTTGGGGGATGCGCAACGACTACACGGTCCCTACTTCGACGTTCAACGTCGAAGTAGGGCGCTATTCCTATCCCCTCATGAGGTTTGCGGCTTCGACGTCTCGCCACCTAACGTTGATGTTAACATCAAAATAGCGCCCTTCACGTGTAGCTGTGAGGGGTGCTATTTCGAAGTTAGTGCCGCTACTTCGAAGTAGCGTGCACGTGTAGACACGGCTAATGTGTGTTGTTCAGTGTTCTTACTACTGGCATAACTCTGCGGCATCTTTAGTAGGCACCACTATTGCTGCTGGTGGTAAAACAGGAACATAGTGGTAAATGTGGGGCCTATAACTGGGGAACCTCCTTGAATGGCTTTGCATGGCCCCCCCTTACTTTGGGTACCCTCTTGACCACTGAACTATTCCTGCTCTTCCACAGCATAGGCCCAATACATCTAGGATCAAAAATAAAACTGGCAAATTGTATGTGTAAAACTGTCCCTTTGCTACTCTCTCATGATTGTGCACTTCTCAGCGTGGTTGCAATACTATCCTTTTTGCGCACAGGATGCACCTACAGTACTAAAGTATCTGCATTTTGTCAGCACATTTTGGAAATGGGAGCATTGAGCATAATGGCTACTTGTTTATTGAATTTCTGAAGAAAAAATTTATTATGTTTTCATGAAAAAATCACATTGGCCATGTCTACACTAGCCCAAAACTTCGAAATAGCCATGCAAATTTTAGAAATTTAAATCAAGCAGCTTCTCTATTCTCACGCCTTGTCAGAAAGCCAGTGACAACTGGAAGACTGCAAGACTTCATGCTGCATATCTCTTGAAGAATGAGGAAATGACCATGACAGGAAATGAACTGTCATTTTATAAATAGCTTACATGACTATCTCTAAAGCAGATAAAACACAATGGCTATGTCTATACTAGCCCAAAACTTCAAAATGGCCATTTGCATGGCCACTTCGAAGATTAGCGGTGAAGTTCTGAAATACATATTCACTGCCGCATTAGCATGCGGGTGGCCGCAGTGCTTCAAAATTGCTGCAGCTTGTCCAGACGGGGGTCCTTTTCGAAAGGACCCCACCAACTTTGAAATCCCCTTATTCCTATTTGCATGGCCATTTCGAAGTTTGGGCTAGTACAGACGTAGCCATTGTGTTTTATCTGCTTTAGAGATAGCTTACATGACTATAAAATGACAGTTCATTTCCTGTCACGGTCATATCCTCATTCTTGAAGAGATATGCAGCATGAAGTCTTGCAATCTTCCAGTTGCTACTGGCTTTCTGACAAGGCTTGAGAATAGAGAAGCCGGTTGATTTAAATTTCTAAAATATAACTATACATAGAATTCATGTAACAAGCTGATGCTCTGGCCACACATCCCATTAATTAAATAACACAGAGTAAACAGAGGACTGACCATGAAGATATCCAGTTTAGCCCAACCCTTCCTCAATGGCTTTGGAGAAGAGAAGGGTCATTACTCTAATTTCTTAAATGGGGGGAACTGGAAGCTGTACATTTGTTTCTAGAAGATTCTCTCAAAACAAATGCAGAAGAATTCCCCTTATACTGCTGCAGGTCCTGAGATGGCCTGAACCCTTCAATAAATTAAAATTTAAGACCATTTCACCCCAATAACTCGAGGTAAAATATAGAGCAACAAACACACACTCCCAGGACCCCAAAGGGGTATGATGTAACTTCTAACACAGTGGTCAGCAACCTTTTCCAGGCGGAGTGCCAAAAGTTTATCTTTTGACCTCTATGTATGGTCTGAGTGCCTGCGACATTTTTTAAGTCACTAATAGTCCTACTTACAACAGCTTCATTAATAAATACATAAAGAGGCAGAGCTTTACCATTTAGGTGGTGGCTGGTAGCTTTAGCTGGTCTTTTGTTAATCCACAGGCAGCATGGCTTTGAGCAAGCTCCTCCCTGCCTGGGGGATGAGGGGCAGGGCTGAGCTCCTGCCTCACATGCCATTCTTGGCACCCACGCCAGGGGTTGCTAACTTCTGCTCTAACATATAGCAGTGAATGTTATACACATAATTATACACATTATACACATAATTAAGTGCATGGAATGAGTAGTAGAGGTTTTTTAGTTCCTTCCCCCAGTGCCAAGCTCATCTTTTTGGAGGAAATGTGGCAGTATGTCAGGGGACCTGGGTTTCAGTTCTCCCCTTTCCTCATATTGGGAGGATTCTGCAACTCTCACCAAATTTCCTCATGAAGCTCCTGCCATTCTTATCACTTCCTCTTTCACATTTAAGTCTTCACAGAGGCATCCCCATACCCCTACAAAACCAAAAAACCCACAACCTCTCTTTAATGTTGTTGCTTCTGGTTCCCGTCCTGTCTTTTTTGAAGGTACAGTAGTACCATGTCATCGGCAAAAGGAGATTATATGCAATCAAATTGCTTGCATTTCCCTAAGCACGAACAGATTTACTATAGGTTGAACCTCTCTGATCCGGCACCCTGGGGACCTGACTGGTACCAAATGAATTTGCCAGACGACAGGAGGTCAATATTGTCTAGCAGCATTACCAACACATCCGCTGCTTTCTGGGTTTTTAGAAGACATTTAGGGGTAAATAACAGCACAGAACACTGATAGCCAGGACTGGTGGCTGGAAACAAACTTTATGGGATTGCCAGAAACTTGGCCACACCTATAAGTGATCATCCAGCTAACTAAAATCATGCTGATTACAGATAGTGCCGGATGAGAGAGGTTCAACCTATCATGGCTCTTTTTACATGGTTACTTCCATTTCACAGCTTCTTTTATAAATGCATTGAAGACCAGGAAGCCCCTTTTGTCTTCTTTCTCCACCCATCCTGTGGGAACATGACATTGTGTTTTCTTCTCTGTAACTACTGTGAAATCCACCCTTTACAAAGCACTCTGTAATGGTGACAAGGCAAGTTCACGGATGGGTAAAGCCAAAAAGCACAGCGTTAAGCAGTACTTACTTACAAGAGACAGAATGTTTTTAATTCCTGAAAGTAGCTCACTATTTAAAAGGTGGTCCAACAAATGGAAGTTTGTGGGATTCCACGCTGGTGTATTTTTCTTTTAACTTCCAGTTCTAGTTTCTACCATCTGGAAATTAAAAGATTTTCCCTTCTCTGCCATAACCCACCGCCAAGATTTGAAGGACAAGCTTTCTGTATGGGTTTTGTACTAAAATTGTTTTTGGTTCTAGCATCACCACTAGCAGTAGTGTTTTGCATTGTCAAATTTATCCATCAGTTACACCTGTGCAACTCAAATTGCATTCTGCAGTGCTTGAGAGTGTTCATGGCCAGATCTGGACCCAATTAGAAACTCGTCGTGTTTTACTGATTATGCACAAAACAGACTAGATACTAGCTCAGTCTCCCAGAGCTACAGAGACTCAACAATGCACATTCAAGAAGACTACAGTACTCAAAAGATATGTTTTTAATAGTGTTTGTTGCTACAGAAGTTAAGTTTAAAAAGCAACTTGACAAGGGAGCTTGGACACAAACTTTGGACTTCTTAAGAAAATATTTTACAAGATATATTATACAATGGTTTAGTATAAGATGGAAAAACTATATAATCAGTGATTGCTAATCACAGTCTCTCTGGGTGCATGTTGCAAGCCTTAATTATTGTACAAGATCAATTTTGAAACAAGAAAAATATTTATTTCTTATTCTTGCTTATTTTACACCCTATTCTCATCTGCAAGTAAGGATGTAAGATTAGAATGGATATTAGGAATGTGATGTTTGAAACATACAATATTAAGGAGCTCTCAGAACTGCCAGATTTAATTTGTACCCTTGTTGCAATGGAGTACGAAACATTAGCAGGACATTTTTCACAATGTTTCAGGCACTTGTGTGAGTTGATGAAAGCGGGTTAGAAACCTTGGTAATGCCACTTTTAAGCTAAGTTCCATGAACATCAATGTGCAAAGATCTACTTGGCTCTGCTGAGTCAAGGTGTTACTCCACATCTTTACTGTAACATTGATATGCTTTTATTGCATTTATAGATATAGACATGTATAAAAAGATATATAATTAGAACATGTACATAACTATAATAAAAGTGTGGGGGGGGAAACGCTACAATACACAAAGGAAATAGAACGATGTTCTGGTGGCCTAATTTAGGTCAAGATTCTGATAGCCTCATGCTCAACAGCTTTCTTCAGATACAGTCTCACTGACTTGATTGAGACTACTTACGAAAGTAAGGTACTACTCAACATGGCAATGGCACTTAAAGGTTAGTAATTGGTTCCAGTGCATATGTTACCCTATTCTCTTCTCCCTTATAGTTCAGATGCGAGTAGTTTGAATTTCCCCTCGCAAATATAACACTGATGGCTTCAAGGCTTCACCATATACCACAAATACCCTCTTGTCTGAAGCTCATTTTAGATAATGAGCATATGCAAATAAATGCACAGCTGCTTCATATATTTAGTTCTAAATGAAGTGACTTTCAACTTGGGACATTCTTGCCCATTGTCCTTCATCCAATTCCCTCATCCTCCATTTGGCAAGTCTATCCAGTAGGAAACATTTTCTTTCTAAGCAAAGAAATGTTTAGAAGTGGGTATCAATTTGTTTTTGTGAGTTCTTATTGTTTTGCAAGTAAGTAAAATAATTTGTTACAATATACATTTACTGTGCAGAAGACAAGAGAAATACATGATTGTTAAGGGTGCAAAAGCGTAGTTAGGTGGATTTGGGCAGATCACCACCACAATACAAATATGAAATGTTAAAATATAATAGTATGAACAAGAAAGAAAAGTAAATAAAATAGAAGATCTTAAAAAAAGTCTTATATCAAAAAAATTCCTTGTATCAATTCCAAGTACCAATAAATCACAATGTAGCAGAAAGCCACTCAGAAATACTGTATTTGGAATATTGTGCATATTTTTGGCATTCCCTTTCATTCCGCCATCGGACTAACACAAGGAGGGAGAGGAAGCAAAAATTTTCAACATCAATAAAAGGAAGCGTAATTCTGATTCCAACACTTTGGCTCAAACAGGAGGTTCAATAAAGGATCTATCCTCTTTTCAATATGCAGTTTTCCCAGAGGCAGAAAACAGCCCCTTAAGTCTTCATATACTAATCAGTGTGAACATTGTTATTAATACCTTCATGTTATTTAACAAACTCAAATACAATATTACAATATTCTTTCTTACAAAAGTCAGCATCTATTTACAAGGTAAATCTGTCACCACAACTGCAAGTTTGCATGTATGTGAATCTCTAAAATTTTACAGCTGCTGAGCTGCCCTCCCAACAAATGTCCATTCATGACTGTTGTAAGTCACATTAGAGAGGTGATAGCTGCATGAATTTTATTTACAGGGCTAAAAACTTTGAAAAGTTTTTCATGACCATTTTGAGTCCTCCAGCAAATTACATTAAAACCTTAAAGTATAACATTAAAACAGAGTCATCAGTGATTAAAGAAAACAGTTAATTGAAAAGAGATCTTAGTTTTCAGTGTTTCCTGTAACCTGGCCAAAATTCGAGTGTGTTCACAACAATGAAAAGAATGGAGGTGAGGAATGACCTCTTCTTGGAACTGAGTCTGATCTTATCTATGTCAAAATAGATCAAAATTCACTTAATTTATTTCAGTGGAGTTCCACTGGTGTAAAACTGGCGAGCGATCAGCATCAAGCTCCTCATGTAAAAAGGTTTAAGAAATTAATTCTGTTTTCTATTAATGATTTAACAGACTTGCTGTTTGTTTTTTTTCAAATAAATGTAGAAATGAATTGCTCAAGGACTGCATTATGTGGGCTCCAAGCTACCAAAAGGCAGGCAACACTTAAAAGCACCACAGATGTACATCACTACAGCAACAGAGCTGCGCCCTGGGCAGGCTCACTTTGGAAGACAGAATACAAGCTATACTAACACTCATCCTTCAGTGATGAAGCTATGAGTCTCTCTCTCTCTCTCTCATTCTTTTAAATTACGTTGTGTCAGATGGGAGCATGTATCATTTTTGAGGCTCTCAAACACTCTAGCCTTCATTACAACCAACCAGTGAAGGCTTCATGTCTTCTTTAAAAAAAGTAAAATTATTTGCCAGCAATATTTGGCTTTTATTAGCATATAAATGTACTTATGGCATCTCACTCTAAAACAAGGGGGAAACTACCCTGGCCACCAAACACTAAAAGCAATCCTGTTCCAAAGAGTAGCCTTTCTTCAAAGCACTATTTCAACTGTACCTTCTTAGGGCACATTTCAGCTGGTCTGTAAGGCATGAGTAGTAGAATCAGTCTTTGCAGCATGAAATGCAACAGCAGAGGAGTGTTCGACAAGGATGCTTTCTCCTGTATTCCAAAGCCTTCCTCACCTGACATTTAGCCTCACCTACATAGTCCTCAACTTTTTCCATATTTAGTTGGATGATGTCAAATGTGTCAGACTGTTGCTCTACCAGCAGCGCCACCTGCAGAAAGAGCTCATGAACCTCCCGGATGCGAGTCTCCAACTTCAGCAACTCTTTGTGCCGTGTCTCTATTTCATTCAAGGCTGCGCGAGCCCCTCTGACATCAGACAGGAGATTCTCAGAGAAAACATCCCACTTGCCTTGCTCGATCATGTCCTCAATTTGGTTTCCAGAAACATCCTTGCCCATGATCTCCAGCTGTCTCTGGATCCGAATCTTGCAGTTCTCCCGCTGGTTCATCTCGGTCTCGTTATACTCAAACATGGCTTCCTGAAAGGCATGCATGAGGTCAACATAGTGATTCTTTGATACACGGGTTACGACAGAAATTGTGCCATGTTTCGCTTCTGCATCTTCACTGAAGTCCTTCATTGCCTGGAGTTTCCTGTGGATGCCTTCTCCACGGGCCTTGATGTCTTTGGCGATGCTGTTAGTATCTCGTTTGATGCTACTGAGACGGCGCATGGAGGTAAGAAAGCGGCTATTTTGTTTACCTAGCCGTTTGATATCGTCTTTCAGGTGGAGGTTGTCTGTTCTGATACTCTGGATATCCTTGTAAAGAGTTGCGAGGGCATAATCAGCCTCAAACAAGAGGGTCTCATCAGGTATATCCTCATCATCCTCATTGTTAGGAAACTGTTGATTATAAAGCCTGGCTAATTCACACAATTCACACAGACGGTCCTTCATCCTGCCTATTGGCAAACAGTGGTTGGGGAGAAGAGAAAAAACAAAACAGAAATATTAAAAAAATTATTAATATTTTTAAAAGTTTCACATGAAAAGCATATTTGCATAAAACACACCACAAAAATACCACTTTTTGTTAATTCCCGGTATCATTTGGCATAAGACATTGGATGTTACACACTGGCATATGAGTGCCTTTGTGATAGGTATAAGGTTCAGTACTTTTTTCCCCCCCTCTTTTTTAATCATGCATTATTAAGAGCTGTCACTAGTCAAAATAATAAAAAAAGGACATGATTCTTGTAAACCAATAATTAAGGTTTAATAAGAAGCCTACAGTCATTACTGCTATATGTATAATTGCACTAATCTAATTGAAAATTCAAGATTTCTCTGCACCTAGATGCTTTCTAAGCCTTGGTATTAGCTGTATCACTAACCCCAATGACCAGAAACCCTAGAGTTCTGCCTTTGCAGTTTCTGCCTCAGGCTGTGGCTGCACTTGGCCAAAACTTCGAAATGGCCAAGCTAATGGCCAAATTGAAGAATACTAATGAGGCGCAGAAATGAATATTCAGTGCCTCATTAACATTCTCCCAGGCACAGCGCTTCGAGAGTGCCACTTTTGAACGCACGCGGCTCAGCTACATAGGGGTCGTTTTCGAAAGGACCCTGCACATTTAGAAATCCCCCTGTTCCCTCAGCTGACTGGAATAAGGGGATTTCAAAATGTGCGGGGTGCGTTTAAAAAGGATCCCCATGTAGCCGAGCCGCACGTATTCAAAAGCGGCACTTTCAAAGCACCACGGCCAGAAGCATGCTAATGAAGCACTGAATATTCATTTCAGTGCCTCATTAGTATTCTTCAATTTGGCCATTAGCATAGCCATTTCGAAGTTTTGGCCAAGTGTGGCCACAGCCTCAGTGAAACCAGTTAATGGCGACATCTACCCTAGTATTCCTCTTTCAAAAAGAGGCATGCAAATGAAGGAAATAAATGAGAGAAAAGCTTTTCTGCTTTTGAAAAAAGCTCCTTCAAAATAATATGCAAATGAGGTGTCAGATATGTAAATATTTTATTTGCATTTTTTCCCTTCATTTGCATGCCTCTTTCGAAAGAGGAATGCTAGTGTAGACGTAGCCAATATATCTATAGAGTACAAACACATATGCCAAAAGCACAGCAGGGAAAGGACAACTTAGAAGGATTGACTGGGATAGGTTTGGGCTGGGATTTTCAGAAAGGAGCAGGGCACCTACAGGGAACAAGTTTCTAATTCAGAAACCCTAAGAAGGATCAGTGCTCCATTGTGCTAGGCACCATACTAAAACAAAATGTTAGCATGCCTGGGATTGAAGAGTACACTTCAGCTTTTCTAACAAGGAAATACTTATGTACAGTTTTTATATTTTGTTTTTGCTCTTAACGCCCAATTCTGGTGGTCATTCAGAGCATTGAACTCCTGTTAAGTTCAGCAAGCATGAAATGGGAACAGATCCAGAACCAACCCTTTATCTAGCTAAACAGAAAATAAAACTAAATATCAGATTATCCTAGTGGCACCTCTCTTCTATTATTGGCACACTATATCTTTGTTTCCAAATTCTTGTTACCTGAGGCATAAATACACGAACAGTAAATACAAGAGATCAAATATATTAAATGCCTACGACAAGGTTACTGTGGCAGTCTAGTTTAGAACCTGGAATTCCAGGACAGGGCCATTTAAATTAAAGAGAGCGATTACTCAGTTACATATGTACATAAATAATTAGCATGCTCTCACTAGTGTTCTATGTTTTGACACTACGGCTATGCCTGTACTAGCCCAAATCTTCAAAATGGCCATTTCGAAAATTACTCATGAGGCGCTGAAATGCATATTCAGCGCCTCCTTAGCATGCCGCAGCTCTTCGAAATTGCTGCTTTTCGCTGCTGCATGGCTTGTCCACACAGGGGTCCTTTTAGAAAGGCCCCCGCGAACTTCAAAATCCCCTTATTCTTATTTGCTGATATCTGCTCTGCTGATAGGAATAAGGGAATTTCAAAGTTGGCAGGGACCTTTTGAAAAGGACCCCCATCTGGACGAGCCACGTGGCAGTGAAAAGTGGCAATTTTGAAGAGCCGCAGACGGTGGCATGCTAATTAGGTGCTGAATATGCATTTTAGCACCTCATTAGTAATCTTTGAAATGGCCATTTGCATGGCCATTTCAAAGATTTGGGCTAGTGTAAACACGGCCTAAATGAATTTTACTATACCTTACATTTTCATTTTTCAAGGGAGTGTCCACACAAGCCTTTACAAAGGTGTTAACTAGCACAAATTACTTCTCACTCAATTATTTCAAAGTTGTTTTAAAAAGAAAAACAAACAAACAAAACAAACAAACCCAACTTACTGGAGAAATAACCAAAGGATATAGATGTTAATCCAACAAGGACAGCGGGAGTCAAAGGCTAAGTCTACATTGGAGCTTTACTGTGCTGTAACTTTCTGGCTCTGGGTTATGAACAAAAAAAACCTCCACTCCCTGAGTGCAGCATGTTACAGTGCTGTAAAGCAGTATTTCTCAACTTATTTATTTTTTTAAAATAAAGTACACCCTTCTAAAAAAAAAAAAAAAATTAAATTACTCCAAGACTTCTCATGCATACCTGGAAGGGTTCACACGCCACCATGATTGCGAACTATGGTCCTTAAGTAATCTGAGCTCTTGAAACAAGCACCATTCAACCTCCCCAGGTTACCGTGCCCTTTTCAGGAATCAGATTTGTTTTTGCATACCACCAAGTTACACCTCACTTAAAAACTGCTTACTTTCAAAAACATGCAAAATGTCACAGAAGTCTACTTCTGAAAACTTGCTGACTTTCTACCACCTTATTATCAAATAAATGAATTGAAATAGAAATATTGTACTTACATTTCAGCAGCAGAAACATACAGTCTGAATCAGAGAGGTGGCCGAGTTAGTCTGTATCTTCAAAAACAGCAAGAAGTCCTGTGGCACCTTATAGACGAACAGATATTTTGGAGCATAAACTTTCGTGGGCAAAGACGAAGTGGGTCTTTGCCCACAAAAACGCATGCTCCAAAATGTTTTTTAGTCTATAAGGTGCCACAGGACTTCTTGCTGTTTTTGAATATAGTCTCAACGAAATTTTAGATTTACTAGTGTTTTTTATGCCGCCTGTTGAAAAACTAGGCAAATATCTAGATGAGATACAAAGATACAACCCCCAAAGATACACGTGCCCCTGGTTGAGAAACACTGCTGTAAAGCACCAGTGTTAACAGGATACAGTACTGGGAGTCAGGTTCCCAGTGCAATTAGATACTCGCCTCTTGGAGGTAGATTACCTACAGCACTGGGAGAACTCTCTCCCAGTGCTCCTGCTGTGGCTGCCACATTAAAGCGCTGCCATGTAGACAAAGCTAAAAGTCCAGATTTATTAACTGTTGCTGAATTTTTAAAAGCTAAGTAACAAAAACAAAACCCTAACTGCAGCCCCCTCACAGGAACTGCCCTCTTTGACACACACACCTTAAAGTTTTGTACAACAGGATTGAGAGGTATCATGCTAGAGATTTCAAAGCATTTTTAAGACACAATTCTACAAATGCTCATGAAAGCACTTACTTCTATGAACATAAATAATCCCACTTAAGACACTGGGCACATGCAAGTGTTTACAACAGTGGGGCCTTGAGCTTGTCCCTGGGGAAAATTTACTAGAGATGCCAATAAAATCACAGTAGGATAGCCTCAGGGTAGATGCTCTTACCTCGGTGTAACAGTAGCTTTTTTTTTTTTAGTTTAACTTTATTCACTTCCAAGCTATAAGCTAAACCAAAAAACAAACAAAAATAAACAAAACCACATTCTTTACACCAGTGTAAGAATGGCTCACATAGGGGATTATACTTGCATAGCTGTAATCAGCTTAAGTTCACACCACAGGTTAGACAAAAGACAACACTCCTGGCTAGACAACCCTCATGAAGCAGAATGCTTTCCATTTTCTTACTCTGCAAAAATAAGGGTATCTGTTTGTAGAGGGGAACAAACTAGCAAAAGTGTGGGACAGAGAATTAGGAATGGTGATAT
The DNA here is from genome assembly GCF_033958435.1 of Carettochelys insculpta. Taxonomy (NCBI): domain Eukaryota; kingdom Metazoa; phylum Chordata; order Testudines; family Carettochelyidae; genus Carettochelys; species Carettochelys insculpta. The sequence goes on from NC_134139.1 coordinate 99,364,720, forward strand.
AGCAGGAGGTTTTGTTGCTAAGATATTTTTGCCTCTTTCTGTTCCTAAAGCAGACCAAGAGCACCTTCTCACCAAGCAGAATGATTCGCCCCTAACTGTTTCAAATAAGATGTTCATCTTCCCATTCTTGTGATCATATTTACATGCCACAGTTAAAAAGAATGGAAGATGCAGAATACTATGAACAGGCCTGCTGACCAGAGGACAGAGGAGCAAGGAAGACAAATGGGGCAGTTGCCTTGGGTCCCCATGCTTCAAAAGGGCCCAGAGCTCTCCAACGTCAATGCTGCTACCACAGGAGTGGTGGCAGCAGGAGCCCAGGCCCTTTAAATTGGTTTTGGAGCACCATGCGGTGCCCTTTGGGTGGCTTTGAGGGCTGGGGACAGGGCCTAGTGTGGTACACTCCAGGCCCTGCTGAGAGCTGGCTCTCGCCAGCCTTGTCCCTTCAGCCCAAGGCCATGCCTCTTCCAGGAGCACAGAGCCACCCCCATTCCACCTTGCCAAGGGACTGGCATGTCTGTCAGCCCCCCACAAAAATGAAAATGATTTGGATTTTGCTGTGAAGTACTGGAGAGGCAGAATATGGATTCAGTCACATGACAGGGATCAAACTGCCACAGGAGTACTACAGCAGTCTTAATCCAAGATAAAAATAATTGAAAATAAATTCCTTACTCTTAAGAATGTCTGATGCTATTTAAAACGAAATAATATTTTTAGAGAATCTAAATTATGCTTCATCACGTGCACCATTTGCTTATTTTCTATACTTTAGCTGAGGTGAAACACACAAACAAGGCAGCTGAGATAATTTCGGTTATAAATTAGTTCACTTTTTAGTTCTTTAGCACAATGCTGAAGTGTTTGGGGATAGCCATCACAGAAGACTATTAAGCAAACAAACAAAAAACCCAAAATGAACAAAAACAACCCACAGATTGTCATGGAAGTTAAAAATAGAATACAAAATAAAAAAAATGGTGATAAAGAAATATAAATAACTATAACCCACCTCTCTTTTTAATAATGACTACTAACTCCTAAAATGTTTCTTTAAAGTTCAAACTTATCCTCTCCACAGGCAGTCCATGCAGCCCACTTACATGAGGTTCAAGATTTACATTTGCAAGAATGTCCTTTTAGAAGACTTGGACCAAAGGAAGCATTTCCACCTTAAAAACAACAAAACAAACAAAAATCCAATTACATTTTAATTAAAATAATCATTCCACTGCAATACTGAAAATACAGTATGGAGTACAGAGGACCCTAAAATGAAAATGTCTAGATGTCAAACTGACCTCACCGATTTTTATTGTCAGAACTAAGAACTTCAAGAAGCACACTCACAAAACAATACACAGTCAGAAACCAGACTATTCAACCCCGCTTTCTCCCCCAGCTTATGATCAGTGGCCATGGGTCAGTTTTCAGAGTGGGGGATGAGATGCACTGCCATGACCCTTGTCTATGCCCCAGGAAAGGTGTGGCGCCAGCAGTTGAGGGAGACCTCAGGGCTGGCAGATGACTCCCCAGACATCAGCAAGTCCAGCTACCAGGACCCTGGATGCCAAGGGTGCAGGGCTGGCAACTGAGATCTGGGCAGCAGGGAAATGTGGCTGGGACCCTGGTGGTGCTCCAGCGCCCCTTAGCATACCCTTACTTTCCATGCCTACACTTCTAATAATTTTAGATATTATTAGCATAGATAAAGAAGCATGGCCACAAGTTCCATTAAGTCTATTGTACGTTACTAATATACATGCACAAGGGAGCTGAATTAAGGTTGCACAGGCAACTGCAATTCTGGCATTTTCTAACTTTTGAATTCTTGACTTTGCAACATTAACGTTCGTGGAATGGAGGTTTTTTGCAATTTCATAGGTCATCAGTAGATCCACAGAACAGATGTCTGGCCTCTGATTTAAGTTAATGGGTCAACTGGCAGCATTAAGAGGCTGTCGTGCACTGTGTGGGCAAGCTAGTGAAGGAGGAGACTGCCAGTGCATTTTACAGCTACTGACTCCCTACAAAAGACTGTTGGGTCTAAAGAATTCTGGTTTTATGAACGATTCCGAGTATGTATTTTTGGTTGCATACCTCTGCCCCATAACACCCAGTCTGACCCTGCTCTTCCTCCCCTATCCAAGCCCTTCTGTCCACCTTTCTCTGCTCCTATCCTCCCAGGGTCCACCCTTCTCATTCTAAACATAGTCCACATCCTGATTGTCAGCTTCCTGCATTCCTCCCCTATATATTTAAGCACCCCAATATCCTCCCCTTTCACCACACCGCCTGGGCACCCTCAGGAGGTACACAGAACACAAGACCTTGGCTACATCTACACTAGAAACATCTGTTGACAAAACTTACTGTTGGAAGAGATGTTCCAACAAAAGTTCCGTCGACAGATTGTGTTTACACGTAAGAGTGGATCAATCTTTTGATGCGCTCTGTCAACAGGAGAGCCTCCTAGAGTATCTACATGGCTTATTTGTCAGTTTCTGTTGACAAAAAACATTTTGTGTGTAGATACTCTGCGAGTTTTCTAAACAAAACTCTAGTGTAGACATAGCCCGACAGCACAGTAATCCCCCAGTATGCATGATTTCAATTTGTGCTTGGCTTGCATTAACACGAGTTAAGTGCAAGTCGAAAGCATTCCAGCCCCGAGCTGGGAGAAGCCTTGCGGCAGCGGCTGTCTGCCTGCCAGTCTCCCCCAGCTTGGGGGAGTCCAGTGGGCAGACAGCTGCTGCAGCGGGGTTTCTGTCCTGCTACCCTCAGCTGAGGCAGCCCGGTGGGCTAAGAGCTGCTGTGGTGTGGCTTCTCCCAGCTGGCAGAAACTCAGCCACTGCATCTGGCTCCCCACCTGGGTCCCCCAGCTGTGGGAGCCAGGAGGGCAGACAGCCAGAGTGGCATGGCTTCTCCTCAGCTTCCCGCAGCTGGGAACTCCAGGGAGAAGCTAGGCCTGGCTCCCACAAGGGGACTACTGTATTCTTACTGTCAGTTCGGATACCGGAAACCACACCAGCCTACAGCTATGAGGAGCAACAGTTGCAGGAAATGTCCTCTGGGATGGAAAATTCTTGGTCAGTCTGTGCAGCCTACGCATGCAGAGTCTGATCAGCGCAACAAGAGCCATGAGGGACAAGGGCATGCATACTGCGACTGGAATTTTGAGAAAATTTTGCTACCTCAAACAAATCTCTGTTAGGCACATATGTGTATGCTGCAATTTTCAGGTTTGTAACTTGGTCAAATTGTGGATGCATTTTCACATTAAATGCAAAAGGCGCATCCCCGACACAAGAGCTACCCCACTGTCATATTTCAAATTTCTACTCCAGGGCAAAAAGGAACTAGAGCTTCCCAACAAAACGAGCATAAATGTTTTTAACATGTTTTACCAGTGCATTTTCTGCAACCTCACTCTCAGAAACAGCAGAACCATTTTATCTAAAAAATATTTTAAAAATTCAACATGAAGGAGGCACCTGGCATGAAATTTCAGCCTGAACAAATAATGTCTAAGTAAGTAAGTAAGTAATGTCTAAGCTTACTGAGGTAAGCAGTGAGGTGGCAAAGTTTGCAGATGACACCAAGTTGTTCAGGACAGTCAAAACCAAAAGGGATTGTGAAGAACTACAAAAAGATCTCAGCAAACTGAATGATTGGGCAGCAAAATGGCAAATGAAATTTAATGTGGGTAAGTGTAAGGTAATGCATGTTGGAAAAAATAACCCAAATTACACGTACTACATGATGGGGTCAAATTTAGCTACGACAGATCAGGAAAGGGATCTTGGAGTTATAGTGGATAGTTCTCTGAAGACATCCACGCAGTGTGCAGCGGCAGTTAGTAAGGCAAATAGGATGTTAGGAATTATTAAAAAAGGGATCGATAATAAGACAAAAGATATCATACTTCCCCTATATAAAACTATGGTACACCCACATCTTGAGTACTGCGTGCAGATGTGGTCTCCTCACCTCAAAAAAGATATATTGGCATTAGAAAAGGTTCAGAAAAGGGCGACTAAGATGATTAGGGGCTTGGAACGGGTCCCATATGGGGAGAGGCTAGAGAGACTGGGACTTTTCAGTTTGGAAAAGAGGCGATTGAGGGGCGATATGATAGAGGTATATAAAATCATGAATGGTGTGGAGAAAGTGAATATAGAAAAATTATTTACCTTTTCCCATAATACAAGAACTAGGGGACACCAAATGAAATTGATGGGTAGTAGGTTCAAAACTAATAAAAGGAAATTTTTCTTCACACAGCGCACAGTCAACCTGTGGAACTCCTTGCCCGAGGAGGCTGTGAAGGCCAGGACTCTATTAGGGTTTAAAAAAGAGCTTGATAAATTTTTGCAGGTTAGGTCCATAAATGGCTATTAGCCAGGGATAAAGTATGGTGCCCTAGCCTTCAGAACAAGGGCAGCAGATGGATGGCAGGAGATAAATCACTTGATCATTGTCTTCTGTTCTCCTTCTCTGGGGCAACTGGCATTGGCCACCGTCGGCAGATGGGATGCTGGGCTGGATGGACCTTTGGTCTGACCCAGTATGGCCATTCTTATGTTCTTATTATAAGCAATTGAAAACAGTCTTAAAACAGAGAGTAATTCGAACTTTTATTATGGGTGGAGCTACCATTGGTGCCGATAACTAAACAGCACTACAGCATAAAATATTATTCTTTGACAAGTGAAAACAATAGAAGTTGGTCAAGTAAAAGATCACCTCTCACTTCTTGTCTCTCTAATGTCCTGGGACTGACACAACTACAATCACACTGCATATGTAAGTATAGGCCCAACCATTCACCTTTGAAATCAGTGGTGATACTCCCACTGATTTAATTGAACCCTACATCCATGGGTGTAAATATTTTGCACACTAGCTTAAAGATTCACTTAGGGATATGTAGTATTGTTCAATGATATGATATTGTGAGGATCAAGCACAATGGGGATGGGGTAGGAGTTATAAAATCCAAAATTGAAAGTGTCCTGATTTATCCTTAATTTTTCATATGTAATTTTGAATATTCATTTTGAAATGTAGACTTTTAGCCACTTTATCCCTGTAAGAAGTATCTTGTTTGTAATTCATCTGTTTTCACATGGAATGTAGGCTAGCTAATGCCTTCAACAATTGGCTTAGGTCTCTGGACTAAATCTTCTCCTGGTGTAAACTGTAAATTTAGCCAGCTGAAAATCTGTCCCATATGCAGTGCTTTTTATGTGCTGGAACTTCCTGGTACTGAGGACCAGCATCTCAGCAGCACCAGTCATGGGACTGGGCTGCAAGGAGGTGACGGGGAGCCAGCTGAGTACCAATGCCTCTTCTTTTTTTTTTTTTTTAATGCAAAAAAGGCACTTCCCATAGGCATCTTCCCTTCACAGAATGAAACTTCAGTTTATTAATCACAACCACAAACAGCCTTCCCATGATGCATGGGAGGTTACAAATTCTAGTTGTGGTATGTGTTGCAATAAGATTGCAGCTATGTTTGGCTCTCTGAAATGCCTGGCTAGTGAACAGCTTGGGCAGAGCAAACTTCAAGTATAAGCAAAAGCTGTGTCAGATAAGAGGATTCTGAAATGATGCAATTTAAAATACCTGTCAAAACAAGATATTTGCAGTAACAGAATTCAGTGATACAGTGACCTATTGTTCACACATCTGCAGGTGTTCATTTCTACTATTGCTCCAGTGTCATTCATGATGCTTTTCCACCAGCTATCCCAGCTCCATGCTGCATTCACTCTCCAAATTTAAAAAGGCAAAAACCGAACAATTTTCTCTGTAATTGCAAAGGACTAGTTTTAGATTAAGCAGAGTAGTTCCCGCTTGATTCAGGCAATCAACTAAACCCTGATGTATCATAGCTAGGGTGACCATATCTCCCTGTCCCAAACACAGGGCAGGGAGTTTATGCAAGGGGAGGGGCAGCTCCTCCCAGTTCCACCAAGCGCCAGGGAGCCGGGAAGGAGGCAGCAGCCCCCTGGTGCTCCCTGGGAGCCTCGAGGAAATGGCAGCTTCCAGCACACCCTGGAGAAGTGGCAGCCGCCATTGCACCCTGGAGAAGTGGCAACCAGTAGCGCTCCCTGAACCCCAAGGAAGCAGCAGGGATGCAGCAGCTGACCACGCTCCCCCGTGGCTCGGGAAAGTGACTCTGGCCAGCAGCTGCACCTGTACAGCCGCTAGTGGAAAAGGTCGGGGGGGGGTGTCAAATATGGGACAATTCACCCCTTTTAAAAAATAAATACAGGATGGATGGTTACCCTAACCATACCAGTCCGGATCTTGGACGGCAGATAGGCCCAAATGGTACTGAAACTTAAAAAACAAAAACATATCCTTATTTAGGTTCAGTGCTCTTAACTTTAGAGGAGGAAAATTAGTGAAGTTTCCAGAGCATTCCATGCAAATTTTTCTCTACAAAAACCAACAAAAAGTCCTGTGGCGCCTTCCAGACTAACAGATTTATTAGAGCATAATCTTTCATGAGAAAAGACCCACTTTGTCAGATGCATGCATGGGATCACTACGAATATGAAAGGTAGGAAAATTCTCCTTGTAATGAGTAAGGTACTTGATATCTTTGTTGAGACCGAGGTGCAAAGTATCAAACATGAGAATGAAATCCAATTTAGATGTCTCCCTTTGTAATCTCAGTTATCATTTATCAGGATTTTCCAGATCTGAAGAAGTGGGTCTGTCCCATGAAAGCTCATTACCTAATAAATTATATTGTTAATCTTTCAAGTGCCATAGGATTGCTTTTTTGCTTTGTGAAGATACAGACTAATAAGGCTCTCTCTCAGAGCATTTTGAGCCACAATACACATTCCTTTTTCATATGTAACTTCTTCCCAGGTACAAGCTAATACATATTACAATATAAAAAACGTAAGGATTGCCATAGATATTTAAGAACAGGTTAGATAGATGTCTATCAGGGATGCTTTAGACAGTACTTGGTCCTGCCATTGGGGCAGGGGGCTGGACTCAATGGCCTCTCGAGGTCCCCTCCAGTCCTAGTATTCTATGACTCTAATCAGACCAGTAGCCTGTTTAGTATACAATCTCTGTCAATAACCAGTATCTCATGAGTTAGAGAGTAAGATATGAGAAAGATTGTAGTGGACAGTTATGAAATAATCTGCCCATAGGGGAAGGTATTATTTTTAAAATAACCACATCTCAGTGCATTCCAAAAGTTTTCCCACATTGTTTGGGGACAATTCGGGGCTGGCTGACTTTTCACCCAACTAGATCATTTGATTGTCCAGAAATCCCTGTACATATGAATGCACTGTTGTATCTGTGTTAGTCCCAGAATATTAGAGACACAAGGTGGGAGAAGTAACATTTTATATTGGACCAACTTCTGTTGGCGAGAGCGGCAAGCTGGCAGTAGATTAGAATGCAGTGAAAACAGAGCCGTCTCTCACTGTTCCTTAAATTATTGGGAACTTATGTCAGAGCAAAAATGGAGTGCAACTGAAATGTTCCTTTGAAAAGATCTTTAAAAAGATGTTGATATGAAGATAATCTCTAGAAAACTGTCACTTTCTGTTGTGAAACTTCTGTTGTGTACTTATTGTACAATAGCTTCAATAATTTTGTCAGGTTATACTTTTTCTGCAATAGTATTATACAACATTAACTTGGAGAACAGATGTCTTTTACAACATGGATTTGTTAACCAGGCAGCTTTAATAGCAGAATAGAAAATCAGACATCTCTCTAAAGAATATCACAATGTTGATTAGGGTGCATATTGTACATTTTTGAAAGTCAGTGCACATATTAAGTAGCTGCCATTGAAGCTGGTTCCTGACATCACAGTACACACTACATTTAAACAAACGTTTTGAAATTATAGCCTTCAAATTGTAAGGAAAAAATCTCACTGGCTGTTGGAACTATTTCTTTAGCATTTTTAGAACTTAAAACTCGCAAGGAAAGAAACTGGACGTAAGCAGGGAAGCAAGGACTGCTTCGGTAAGGCACCCCGAACTTCTGAAGTTATCACAAGTCTGTCAGCTCCCAAAACATCAGTTCCTGATTGTCTGGAGAAACAGTTTCCCCACCGTAGCCAGGAGCATCCCTCAAGCTATTTAACTGTTCTTCCTCTCTACCGCAAACTAGCTCTAGACAATATACATAGGCAAGGTCACAATGGGGATTCTGCTGTCTGTCCTAGAGCTCTTCCAAGGTCTCTTGCCCATAACATAAGAGTAAAACATACAATCTCTGGAACCAGGAAGTGGAGGAGTTTTATCTGACCATTGATAATTTTAAGAGAACTTTATTATCTTCTCTGCACATGTAAAGACGTAAGTTTATCCTTTAACACTAACAGTATCATTTAATGACCCACAGAAATCTCATAAAACTATACCAAACAATTCACCCACAGAATATTGCAGGTTACCCATTTCAGATTACAGTCAAGATCTGCTTTCTTCTCCCTCTCTGCCCATCCACCCCTATGTTTTAACTTATTCTACATGGGAGTGTGTCCAGGTGCCAAAGTCATAGGCCGGTTCTCCTATAAAAACTTTCACAACCTCAAAAAAAGTCTCTTTTCCCTTTCTTATTAAGATTTAATTAAGCATTTTAGGACAAGCTTGCTTCCCCCATCATTTATTTAACAAATAAAGTTCTTGAACACTGAGCCCCACCTCAGAGCATGATGTCATTCCAGAACAGGTTTATTACTCATGTCTAACACCAGCAATGTCCAATAAAATTCAAAGATTGCCACATTTGTGGCTGTTGTCTTTCCATATTTGCCACATTATAGTATTAAATAAATAATTATACAAAGAAATGCCTTCCCCCTCTCCCACAACCAGTCACTCCCAGCGCTTCCCGCCTCAAACACCCTCCCCTGCCCGCCAGAGCCAGGTACCTTTAGTTCCCTGCATTTGAATTCAATGCTGGCGACTCACTGGGACCACTGCTGCCGGGGCCACCACCATGCGCTTCTCCCACCAAGTGGTGGGGGGCATGCATGGAGGGGGCAGATAGCACTTCCTGCGTGTGGTTCTCAGGAGGAGCCAAATTTAAAGGCTCTACGAGCTGCATGCAGCTAAAGAGCTATGAGTTGGCCATCCCCATATTCACCATAACGCAGTGTCCTAGTCACCACACATGGCAAGTGCTAAACGTATTGGACACTGCTGTCTAATGCCATAGTCAACTCCCTGGATGTGTCAGCTTTTAATGATGCTTCCAACATTTTATGGCCTTGTTTATCTATCCAGTTGTCTAAATCTTCAGGATGTCTATTCCCTTTCCCCTCAAAGAGAACTTGTCAGACAGGAATCAAAAACAATTAACATTCAAATGGCTGGTGCCTCTAGCAAAATGAAATGAGGCACTGACCACCTGAATAGATTGCCTTTGTGTGCCCTGTTTGACTAGTCCGCATTTTTGTTGAAGTTTGTAATTCTGTTACACAGGACAAGGTTCTATTGTACCTCCAGAGAAACACTTCTCAGGTCTTCCTATTTATCGTATCTCATATTTCTCAGGCTTATTTCATGACCCTGTCTATCTTGATGTTTCCAACATACCATTTATCATTTTTATTTGGATGCCAAAATCATTGAGTCCCTTACTAGTAACAGCCATCTTTTCCAAGGAATGAATTTTATTGGGCCTTTTAAGCAGGCGGCTTAGGTTACAGGAGGGCAGGCGGGGGGAAAGGGGGAAACAGGTGGGGATATAGACATGTATAGTTGCTTTGTTTCCTTCCTGGATGTATTTATATGCCAGCTGTGGGCAAGAACTTTAAATTCAAGTATTTTTATTGTTTATATTCTAGTAGCACCAGAACATGCAAATCAACATCTACACCAAAAGAATCCTAAGGATTTGGATGAGGTTTGGGGACAGGATAAATTAATTGCGTACATGAAAGTAATTCTATAGGCTTGTACTTGAAACTGTGCCTCTCCACCAACTTCTCTTCATCACAACACTCACATGAAAATATTTCATTTAGTTCTTTAGTTTTTAAATATGCAAAAATTGCTATCCATCCAGCCTTCTGGGCTTTTACCCGATAAATTAAGAGATAAAAAAATCCTTATATCTCTTTTAGCAAGTGTAAAAAAAATAGTGTAAAGGAGTCAAGTGACATGATCAGAGTCACAGAAATCATGCATTATGCAAAATTATACAGTAACACTTACATACATACCATTAATGCAGGCAGTGAGACACTGCCATCCATTCATTTCTGAGCAATTACTTTACCTCTTGGGCATCATTATGACTCAAGCAAGGTAATAACATTAAATGCATACACAAAGTAATGCACATACTGTAATTTTCAAGACATTCCAGCAACATCAGATAACGTTGTCACAATGCTTTGACCATATAATCACCACAATATTCCTGTATGCAAGATAGGGTTGAATGACTGTACCCTTGTGTAACAATCATGGTCCTGACACACCAAGGGGAAAATGGTCTGAACCCCTAAGAATAAGCAAATATCTGGATCATTTGTATATAGTGTTACGGTGTATCAAAATGTCAAATAAGATCTTTTATGAAAGCTTTTAATACCCTGAACCTGATGGTTGCTGGGATATACATACACGTTGTTGTTAAAAATGGATGCATTGTGTGTCGAAAATTTAACTGTAACTAGAGTGCAACTATTAGAGCATCACGTCACAGCAGCGTGGTGGTGTGGTGAAGCAATCTGGCAGAGAGCATATCTCCCAGGCCATGGGCACACACCAAAGGAGCTGCAAGCACCTATGCTATGCAGCCAGATGAGAGAGTGGTGCACCATTAAAGCTAATGGGAAAACACTAAAACAATTTCAAACCGGAAAAAAAAAAAACTCCACTTCGGGAAGCACTCCGGCTATGTGTAACCATGATTACCATGCTCTGAGAAGAAAGAAAGAAAGAAAACCACACACCCTGTTTTAAAAAAAAAAAAAAAAAAAAAAAAAAAAAATTTGACATGAAGGTTATCCGGAAACCAAGGACCACCATTGACATGGATTGCTGTCTCAGAAGCACAGTTTGTAGATATGCAAATTCAGCTATGACAATTGCATAGCTGGCATCGACTTACCTAAAATCAATTTTTTTCCAACAGCCACACAGCAGGATGACAGGAGAACTCTCTTGTAAGCTTCCCTTACCCCCTTGCAAGTGCCAGGAATACATGTCATGCATGACAGTTCAATTTAATGCATCCCCACTAGGCCTGCTCAGTCAAACCCAGGAAGATCGACTGCCAGCATGTCAATCTTCCAATAAGTGTAGATGTATCTGAAATTGTAGGGCATGCTGGGAAATTGTTAAGAGGCAATAATTAAGTGGTATTGGAGAAGGAAATAAAACAAACACAATACTTGAATTACATCTTTGTTTATTTTCTGTGTAACTTGTGTAGCTTTTTCTTACTACTTCATCTCTGAATCAAGGGCTTGCTTATGAAATAAACTTTTTGTTTATTTTTACCTCAAACAGATCTCTGGTTTGCAAATTGTGTAGAGCGTACTAATGAGTGGGAGCAAGTTTCCTGTCTTTAGGGATGATGAACTAGAGGGGAAAAGTGTGTCAGACAGTTGAGAACTCAGGGAGATAGATTGGGGAGAGAAGGAAATTAAGTAAAGCAAAGAGGCTGGTGCCCTATGTTTGAAAATTGGCTACTGCTGTAAGAGCACTGAACCACAGCAGCACAATATTAAGATATCCAAAGTAACAAGGCAGGTGTGACAGGACCTTTTAGCTGTTTTAAATTAATCTAAAACGTCACACCAAATAACTACAAGATGTCCATAGAAATGCTATTTCTATTATGAAATAGAATTATAAATAAAAATAAGGAAGAAGATATTAAACAGTCATCTGAGTAGTGACATGTGGCTGTCAGCTGTCACCAGTTAGATAAACCCATTTATACAGACAAAGCTAAAGACTGTTCAGAATGTCTAAGCTCATACACAACTCATTCCACCAAGATATGAGTTTATGAATATAGAAGAGTGGAGAAAATTAACTTTCAAATTAATTTATAAAGAATTTGGTATGCGGACACTGGAATATAATTGTGGGGGGAATGGAGAGATCTGCATTCCCATATAAAGTTATGCTGCTGATCAGACAGCATTTTTAAAAATGCTATCCCCAATAAACATATTGTTTCACATCAGATTACTGTTCTATATTAGCAACCTAAATGAGTGCATTGATACATTTAGGGCCCAATTTTGGGGGTAACTGCAACCTCTATATCATTTCAACAGCTGTAAAGGGGCCAAAAAGCCAGTAGCCTGGTGAAATACCCCCAGCAGTTATACACAGACCCTGCAAACTCAACCCAGGGACATTCCAAGAGCTGGGATGCTATGTAGTGATTATTCTGTACTGCATACCAATCCATTCCAGGCACAGGATCAGGTTCTGTAACAAGAGTGAATCCTGGAAGTGCAAATCTATTTTTACAATGCTAGCCTTCCCTTTAGCACCTTTTACACATATAGTCTATACCTGCAAATTACTGACATGCATTCCCCTTCAAATACATAAAATTCAACCACGCTTGCTATGTGCCACTGGGCCCAATTCTTCCCCAGCTAAAATTAATGGGAATGCTAGAGAGCCCAGGAGGGGGTCCATAAATTGCTCTTTTTTTGTGGCATGATAATGTTGTTCCTATCTCACATGTGTACAATGCATTATATACTCTTCTAGAACAGATTTTTTGAGAAGCAAACAAATTTGAAGCAGAGGGTCAATCTTGCACTCCATTTTATTTCACTCCAACCTTGCATAAGATCCATATTTCCCTCTTTCCCTGGCAATCTGAGTTAAAATGAAAAGCCACTACCACGAGGAAGTTAACCTTGACATCTTCTTGTACATTTAGAGCTTGTAATCCACCTCGACCACTTGTCATATGCAGAGTTGTGTGCAAGAAAGTCAAAGACTAAAACCAGCAGCACTAATATGACCAGCTCACACATTAAAGATATCCCTGAACAGAGGAGGGGAAATATATTCTTTGTTACACACCTGGCATACCAGCCATGTTGACAATGGTGCATAAGTGTAACTAGGAATTTGATGCTTAGAGTATCTTTTCTGGATCAAGCACATATAACTTCACAAGGTGTTTTTCTTGTTTGTATTTACAAATCCACATCTGTAGCCACACAAATCAGTATCTTAAAAGGCTCTGTAGTGCTAGTGTTAGATCTATTAGCAGTCATTGATCCTATGATAATGAGGTGCTGATTTGTAGGAATATATGGGGCTGCCTGTGGGTAATTTTTGTTTGTTGTTATTTTCTGAAACCTATCAGAAAGAAACTTTAGGGTACTTTCCCGTTCTAAGCTCATGAGACTTAGCAAGGAGGAATGGGCTGACATCTTTTCAGAATGATGGCAATATTCAGCTTTATATCTCAGTCTCCTCCACTGTGTAGAGAGTGGCAGGGGCTGTTTACACTACGAGATAAATTTGATTTTTAATAAGTTTGGTTTTTCAACTTCATTCTTATGAATTCAAATTTAAATTTCCACAAAGCTTCTTGACGTTTGGCCCACTGTGGCTCAAGATTCAGAAATGGACCTGGATGAGACTTGTGCCAAAAAAAGACTTAGAATTTAAGTCTTAGATCATTATGGTAGACAAGGGATGTAACCATGAGATATGGCCTTCTTGCATGAAAGCAAGTGTCAGTTTGTCACAAGAAGTTCACAAATTTAGAAGCTGGTCAGATTCCCACCTGATTTCAGCCAATAAAATATCATCAGTGACCAAAGCTGCTTTCCCTTTACCTGTGTGCGGTCTCAGGTTTCAAACTTTTCTCTCAAATACAAACATTTAGTGAGACAATCCAGCTCTTAATGGTGCTGGTAGAGATGGCTGGAATCATTCTGCAAACGTTTTGACTTTTTCATTAAAAATTGTTCAGCAATTGCAAATGGAAATATTTTCATGTTTGGATAATCTTTTTCAATTTTAAAAAAAGTTGAGGAAAGCAGATACTTCATTTTTTTAATAATTGAAAATGTTTCTAATGGAAAGTTGTATTGAATTTAAGCAGAAAAATTACTAGATGGCCACTCTACTACTTCTCCCTTGTACAAAACACATCTTCTAACTAGATCCTGCCTGCAGAGTGGAAACCCTATTCCAACAGCACAAATCCACAGGAAATTCCACTCGCTTTCTCTCTCTCTTACTCCTTCCTTCTGAGTCAGATACAAACACACGCGTCTGGCTATCGCACTATTTCTGCTCCATAAACATGCAAAGAAACTACCACCATAAAGCAAGTAGTGACTCTGACTAAAGCTAAATTAGTGTTACATTTCTGTCAAAGAGAGGTCATCTCCTGACATTCTTCCCTCCCCCGCCCCCCGACATAAAAGTCTAGACTTACCAGCAATATAAAAATAATAAGTTAACAGTATTAGTTATTAGAAGCTTAGCAATAAACCTAATCAAATGACACAGAATCTCCATGACAGCATGGTATGGCTTGTGATTTTGTATGCTATTGTGTTACTTATTTACAATGATCAGAAGCTACTATTACCACAGAAAATAACAAACAGAAACATTAGGCACATTATCCATGAGAAGATGTTTCATCTTACACTTCTTAACAGAAACCTAAACCTAACCCTAACATTTTAGTCTAAATGGAAAAAAACAAAACAGAGACCAGCTGGCTTAAGCCCATTGTTTGGTTCATAAATACAACTGCTATTCAATGGGTCATTCAACAGTGTGAGCAGTAGTTAATCCTCTCAAGCCTTAAGCAGGAGAGCAACAATTATTTGTGTGTGAAAGGTACCATAAGAAAGAGTATCATTCTAAAGGCTCAGCCTCAGGTAAGAACACAGGAAGTCCCCAATTTATGAATGGGTTGTGTTCCGAAAGCTCATTTGTAAGTTGGTTGTTCGGAACTTAGAATGCATTTTCCCATAGAAACAATATCATACATCATCAATTCCCACGCTCGCCCACAAAAACCTACTTAATCTGTAATACAGGTGAAATACTGTATATTTGGAATGAAAGAGTAGAAATAGCTTTTTATTTAACCTTCAGCGTTAGTGTTTGAGGAAAGGCTGGTTTAATTACAGGAGGATGAAGAGCTAGGTGAAATTTCTGAAGAGGACTTCTGGGCACCCCCCGCCTTTTTCCCTCCCCCCACCCAGCCTGCAAACTGGATCAGTACCAGCTCTTTTGGCCAGACCTATCCCCCACTGGCCCCCACTCCCCACCAGCTCTGATAGCCACCATCATCATCCCCCAACTGCTTTCCACCCTCCCCATCCCAGGCTGCACCCAACCTCTGCTCACCAGGGTATAGCGTGCCAGCAAGCAAGGGAGGGATAACTCTGGAGGACCAGAGGGTGGCTTTGCAGCTGGCATCTGGACAGAAGCATACATAAGAACGTAAGAACAGCCATACTGGGTCAGACCTGAGGTCCATCTAGCCCAATATCCTGTCTTCTGACAGTGACTAATGCCAGATGCTCCAGAGGGAGTGAACAGAACAGGCAGTCATTGAGTGATCCCTCGCCTTTCATTCATTTCCAGCCTCTGACACACCAAGGCTAGAAACACCATTCTTGGCCATCCTGGCTAATAGCTGCTGCCTGTGCCTCTTGCTGGCACCCCGTGGCTACAGGTGAGTTTTTGTTTGTATGCGTGTATGTTCATAAGTCAGATATTTGTAATTTGGGAAGTACCTGTACTACTTCCCCATCATCATAATTGCGCAGCCCTTTGAAAATGTAAAGTGCTCACTAGCAGTACTATCAGAAAACAATGCCATAGTTTAAGTTCTTCTGAGAACTAAACCATCTTCCTTTCTTGATGTCTGAACTCTTAAAAGAAGGCCTCACAATTCTAAATGCTATTCTCACAATTAAAAACAGGAAGTTTAATTTTCTATTTTCAGCCAGTCCTCTGGTCCTGCTATTTCATGCTGGGCTACAAAACATAAATTTCAGATATATAGAGGTATTCATTTTATCAGGAATATCAATGCCAATCAGTTAGTAAGAAGAACCAGAGAAAGCTAACTTGTTCAGTCATTTATACCATGGGTCATTGTGGGGCAACTAGGTGGAGTAAGATCACTTTTATATACTAGATCTAAAGCCAACTATACATACCATAAAAAAAACAAGAAGTCCTGTGGCACCTTATAGACTAACAGATCTGATGATGAAGCAGGTCTTTGCCCAAGAAAGCTTATGTTCCAAATTAAATTATCTGTTAGTCTATAAGGTGCCACAGGACTTCTTGCTGTTTTTGACGGTACAGACTAACTAGGCTATGTCTCTGATACCACACATATGATCTGGGTTAGGACTATAATACCCAGCCAAAACCGCTGAAGAAATTCGTTTTTGTTAGGGTTACCATATTTGAGCTTTCAGAAAAGTATGTTAGTATATAATCATTAACATAAGGTTGAGTGGGCAGCTACTGGTACAGATACACTCCCTCTCAGGGGTGTCTTCTTTTTTTATACTGGTACCCTACATTTTTTAGGTTATATAGACTGGGGGAGGAGGGAGATCCTGACTTTGTTCTCCTTAGTGACAGGATTAAGAAATGACAGCTGAAGACTTCTTTAAAGTAGTCTAAATAGTTTCCAGACAGCGTAAATTCACTTAGCACCTTCTACCCCACCTTCGCCCCCCCCCCCCCAGCTCCTTCCTTCCCCCTAGCTCCCAACGCCAGCTAGTTCCTATACAACATTACTCTCTCCTTTGCGTCTGTTTGACACGGCGAGGCACTTCACGTGCGGCTCCATCACTCCCCCGGAGAGACGGAAAGGACTTAGCTTCACGGTTTCCGCGCAGGGGCGCTTTCCAAAAGGGACCCAGAACTTTGCTGCTTTTTGCCTGGCTTCCCACGCAAACCGCCCTCGGGTCCCTACTGCAAGAGGAAAACCCTGCAGCGATGCACGCACCCCCGATCCCCTTCCTCCGCCGCACCTCCGCCCAGCTCCGGCGGCTACAGCAGCGGCCCGTCCGCTGCAACCTGCCCCGAAGCCATCGGCTCGGCTCAAGCCCGCCGCCCCCAGCCCGGAGCGCAGCGCGACCCTCTCGGGCAGGACTCGGGGCTCCCCCGGGCAGCGCCGGCCCTCTACGCGCAGGGGGTTGATGGCCAGAGAGGCCGCTCTGCCCACGCGGCGGGCCGGGGACTCACCGCTCGAGGAAGACGGGCGAAAGGGCGAGACCCCGCTGCTTGCTCCAGCTGCGTCCTCCAGGGAACCTGGCACGCCTGGCTCGGGCACAGAGAGTTACCCCGGCCCCTCGGGCGTCCTGTCCCGCCTCGCCCCACCCCGCCCGGCTCCTCCCCCGTCCGCGCCCATTGGGCGCGGGCAGAAGCTCTGGCGGTGACCGGCTGCGCGGGAGGTAACGCTGTGGGAACCGGTGGGTGGGGCGGGAGTTTCCAGTGCCCGGGGTTTCCACGAGGCTGCCTGGGCCTGGTGGGGAAGCCGGGCGGGCTGCAGGTGGAATCGGGGGCAGAGGCGCTCCTCGGGGGCGCCGCACGCCGGGGGTGACGGGGAGCGAGTCGCGAGTGGTACATTCCCCTCCTACTTCCCCCC
This sequence comes from Carettochelys insculpta, assembly GCF_033958435.1. Taxonomy (NCBI): domain Eukaryota; kingdom Metazoa; phylum Chordata; order Testudines; family Carettochelyidae; genus Carettochelys; species Carettochelys insculpta. The sequence goes on from NC_134139.1 coordinate 99,382,366, forward strand.
GCAGGCCTGTTTCGGGGGAGTGGTTGGCGGTGGGTCACTTCTGAGAACAGGCTAGGGGGCTTTCCCCCGCTGCTGGGAAGTGTGGGTGGTTCTGGTCGTAGCCAGTAGCTGGGCCTGCCATGGTCTAGTGACTGCTCCTGACTTGCGACCTACCCCCTTCTTGGGGCTCTGGTCCAGAAAGGACCTTTTGCCCGGATGAAGGCCTAAGGCGGGGTGAGCAGACTTGTTACATCGGGATTCGCTTTTCTATCCCTGCAATTAGCAGGTGGCCCCAACCTGTTTCCTGTAATCCAACCACAGGGAAATTTTGGTTATGTTCATATGAAGGAAAAAAAAACCTTTTGGCAGGACTAAGAAGATAAGTATGTAGTATGTAAAAGCTTGATTAATCAGTATATAAATGTGAATACACATACATTAAGATAGCTTCACATTTTTGATGGGCTTCAGCTGGTCCCCCACTTTGTGTGCCCCTGGTCGAAGGCACAAGTCAGCAAATGCTCATTTATATGGCTTTTTTTATAAACCTTGCTCAGTGCTAGTGCAGCTAGAGCAGGGAAGCAGGGGAGCTAAACAAAGGGGTAGGGAATGCAAGTCTATGTAAAGTTACAGACAGGATAGAGGCACAGGAGTTCCTGGGTATCTGAGCAGGTAGGGATGGATCAGAGCAAGGGATATCTTAAGTAGGAGACACTGTACAGAATGATACAGGAGAAAGGAGGTACATGGTAGACTAAGAATTGGGGAAGGAACAGAGGCTGCCCCAGTGCATGTCAGCAATAACCAGTAAGTTAACAACAGAAGTGGCAGACAGCCTGCAGTATTTTAGGTCCTATTCATGCTATAACTTGTAATGAGTTGCTGGCATGGTTGGCTGTACACATGGCTTGTGTTTGAACACAAGGTTAAAACTATTTGTAACTGTGGTAAATATAGTAACTGTGTTGAGCTAGCTTTGTTTTGCCTGCCAGAGGCCTAGGCTGACATACAACATCATGCTGTAACAAGTTCAGGATATTTTTGCAATGTGAACCAGATACCCTAACTTTCTTTGTATAACCAGTTTGTCTAGTCCAGCTTTACAGCTCTTTGTGAAGTCTGAAGCCCATAGTGTTTTGTCTCACATGTTGCTGATAGTAATCAGTCAGTGTGTGTGTCCTCAGGTTTCACTTTCCCTTACTGGGGTCCAGATTTGGAACACTATTTAAATGTGAGTACTGCAGTCCCATTGGCTTCAATTGGACAACTCAGGTGCTTTGCACAGGACGTGTTAAATACCTTACTGAACAGAGGTCTGAAGCACCATGGGAAAGTTGTCCAGATTTTCACAGAATTCACTATTACAAACATGATAGGGGAGGTTCACAAACACAGTATGAATGCAGAAAAACTGCTGGAAACACAAACTGAACCCTGTTATTTGTAAATACCAAGAAGTCCTGTAGCATCCTAGGGTATGCCCACACTACAAAATTAGGTTGAATTTGTTATGGTCAATTTTTCTAACACTATTTTACAAAGTTGAGGATGCTTGTCCACAGTGGCACATAAAGTGGACAGTATGTGTCCATTAACATTGCCAGCTCTGACTTTTATCATCAATGCACTGGGTGTATCTATCTCACAATTCCTGCTGCTTTGTGGGTTTCTGTCCCAGTGTATGATGGGGAAAAATGTGCCATGGGTGGTTGTGTGTTGCCAGCATCCCATAGTGCATTTGTCTCCTCTGCCTCCCTTTGGAAAGCAAAAGCAAAAAGGCTGGGTCTGCACAAGCCCCTTCTTTTCAGAAGGGGCATGTTAATGAGAGCATTCGAAATATGCTAATGAGGCACTGCTATGAATATGTAGTGCCTCATTAGCATAATGGCAGCCGCAGCGATTCAAAAGCCATGCTTTTGAATCATCCACCACCTGTGGAGACGGGGACCTTCCGAAAGGACCCTCCAGTTTTTGAAAGCCCCTTCTTCCTAACACCAGATAGGAAGAAGGGGCTTTCGAAAACTGGGGGGGTTCTTTTCGGAAAGTCCCCGTCTCCATGGGCGACGTGATTCAAAAGCCGCACTTTTGAATCGCTGTGGCCACCGTTATGCTAATGAGGCACTGCATGTTCATAGCAGCGTCTCATTAGCATCTTTTGAACCCGCTCATTAACATGCCCCTTCCAAAAGAAAGAGGCTCGTGTAGACACAGGGAAGTGTTTTGATGCCCGTTATTCATATTATGCAGATGCCATTGCAAGACTAGCATGGAACCCGTACAGCTTAAAACTGTTGTGGCAAGTATTATGAGCACCTCACACACTGTGCTGCAGTATGTGCAGAGCCTAAGCAGCAGTGAGAGCAATGAAGACTCTGAGAAGGACATGGACTTATATGAGTGAGACACACTGGAGAGGAGAAATGGGAAGAAGCTGGCTGCACTCAATGCTTTGATTAGCAGTGGCTATAAAACTTTTGCATATGTAATGCCATTTAAATGGAAATTTGTGAATTGCTTTCCACCATCCTGAAGCACTGTGATAGTAAAATGAGACCTGCTCAGAGAGTTCACAAACATATGGCAATTGCTCTGTGGAAGCTTGCAACACTACACAGCTACCAGTCAGTGGGTAGTCAATTCATAGTGGTGAAATCTACAGTGGGGGTTGCTGTGATCCAGGTAGCCAAGACAATCAATATCCTTCTGCTACAAAAGACAATGACTCTGGGAAACATGCAAGACATAATGGATGGTTTTGCTCTGACGAGGTTCCCTAACAGTGGTGGAGCGATAGATGGAATGAATACACGTCTATCTTGGCACTGGCCCACCTTGACACAGTGTACATAAAACCACAAGGGATCCTTCTTCATGGTGTTGCAGCCGTTGGTAGATCACAAGGGTCATTTCACTAACATCACCATGGGATGGTTGGGAGGGGACCATTATGCACACATCTTTAGGAACTGACGACTGTGTAGAAAGCTGCAGAATTGGATTTTCGTCTCAGACTAAAAGATCGCAAGTGGAGATGCAGGGATGCCAGTAGTGATTCTGGGTGACCCAACTTACCCCTTGCTCCCTTGGCTCATAAAGCCATATACAGGCGGCCTGGACCACAGTAAGGAGCAGTTGAACTACAAGCTGAGCATGTGCAGAAGGGTAGTAGAATGTGCCTTTGGCCATTTAAAAGCCAGGTTCAGGAGCCTACTGACTTGGTTAGACTTCAGGAAAGGCAGCGTTCCCCTTGTCGTGGCAGCCTGCTGCGTGCTTCATAATTTATGTGAGAGAAAGGGGGAAAATTTCATGCCAGGCTGGAAGATAGAGACAGATCACCTGGCCAGTAATTATGGACAGCCAGACACCAGAACAATAAGAGCACAGTGAGGTCTACTGATAGTTAGGGAGGCTTTGGAAAACAGCTTTATGAATGACCAGACAGTGACATGACAGTCATGTCTGTTGCTCTTATGGAGAGCTCCCTGAATGATGTGTATTTGGCTCTAAATCCTACAAACCACTTCCTCCATCCCTTGTGTGTCCCAAGAGACTGGGTTTCTGAGCTTAATTATTTTTATTCGGGACAATAAAGAAGTTCATGACATGGCCTTTGGGGGTGGGTAAGCAAGGGTATTTTGCCATCACAGGTGGGGGAATATCAGCCTTCTCTCAGAAGCATGCCTGGGAGTGGAATGCAAGGCTACCCTTGACTTTCTCCCGCCCACATTCTGGGCTGCTGAGCATGGAGGTAAGGGAACATGGTGAGGAGGGCATGTTATTCCTCACGGGATGCAGTGGGGCTCTATGCTCCTGTACCAGGCACAACAGGAGCTCTGTTTGCTTCTTCAGCTGCAACATCTCCTTCTAGGTCTCCAGCTCATGCGCTCTCTTCTCCTTCCAATGTGCTCTCCTTTCTCACCTCTGCTCCAGCATGGTTAGCTCCACACATTTAACTGTGCCTTTTCCTTGCAGGTGGTTTCTATGTGATCTGTGAACATATCTTCCTAAGTTTGTTTTCTTCTGTGGATGTGTGCCAGTCTAATAGATGGAGATGGTGGGCAAGTGGTGGTCAAAAAGCCTGCTGTTGAGCACACTGCAACAAAACATAAGTAAAGGCCAGACAGTGAGGAAATACATTTACAGTAGATAAGTTTAACAGCACACAAAAGAATCTCATGAAGGAACTTCTGTGAAAGACAAAGGGGATATATCCTGTGCAAGGAAAATTTTTGGCTTTCAAGTGTCCTCTTTGCAGCAAGTACTATAAAGAGATCTTAAGGGACATGCTTGACACTGTTTGCTTCCAGCCATAGTAAAGCACAGATTTTGGGCATGCTTTCAAGCCTGTGATTGCAAAGCAGTCTCTGCAGCTGTACACGCTGCAAGCAGATGCAGGGGAGATCTAGGAGCTGTGGCAGTGGTGGTCACTGTGTATGCCTGGCTTTCTCGGCCACAGAGTGGCTCCCCTTTCCCTGTGTCTGGGACAGTGAAAATTTCCTTTTTCCCAACAGCCTGTGGAAGGGAGGAGGGTGGTCCAGGCTTAGCAGAGCAGCTTGTGCTTTCCTCCCTATAGCTAGTTGCTGCATGGTTCCCAACCCTTCCCCTTAGCTGGGACAATGAAAAGTTATCTTCCTCCAGCCGCTCAAGGAAGGGAGGGAGATGGTCCAGGCATCACAGAGCAGTTTGCGCTGTCCTCTCTGTGGCTGCGTGTCTGGCTTTCTTAGTCACCATGTGGTCTTCCTCCCTTGCCCCTACCCCCTTGAATGGGGCAGTCAAAAATTCCCTTCTCCCAGCAGCCCAGGGAGATTAACTGGGGGAGATGCAGGCATGGCAGAGCAGTTTGTGCTATCACATAGTAGCTTAAAGCGCCTTCCCCTGCTTCCTCTAGGTTGCAAAAAGAGATATTAGTCTCCTTAGATGAACAAACATTAATAAGGAATACATACTGACTGAATGTGGGCACAAGGCTGGTCATTGTGCTGCACTGCTCTGTAGTGGTAGGAATAAGGCAGGCCTCCCCAAAAATCTCATGAGAAGAATTAAAGAGTACCTGTCTGAGAGCTTTATGGAGATGTGCCAGGTCAGAGCTCCATGCCCAGACACATTAACAAGTTGGTACGCGGGCTCCAGGCTGTGTAAGTACAACGACCACTATAGATCACATCCAATTGTCTTAGCTCACTTGTAGCATGATTAAAAGTGAGAACTCACCAGAGGAGCCCTCCCTGTGATCAGGGTCTGGCTGCAAAATGTCCTGGGAGGAGGGGATAAGATCCAGAATTACAAAAAAGTTCCTGGCTGTCAGTGAGATCAGCTGCCCCATATGCTTGCAAATCATTGTCATCCTCCTCCTCTTCCTTACCCACCATGTCCTCCTTGCTGTTGCTAGAGGATTCCTGTGGAATCTCTTCTGAGGTATCCACAGACGGGGATTGGGTCACTCCCTAGAATTCCAGGCAGCTCCTCCTAGGAGTGGCATGTTTGTGGTGATGACCTAGAATGTCCATTTGCTTCCTTGTTTTACGTTACTGCCTGCCTGAGCCCATTTATTTTCATGTTGCACTGCTGAGCATCCCTGGTGTATCCTTTTTCCTCTACGTCCTGTGAGATCTTGGAGTATATATCTGTATTTCTTTTGCTTCTTCATAGTTTTCACAGCACAGATTCATCCACCCCCCACATCAATGAAGTCCTGGATCTGCCACATGCTCCATATTGCAGCTTGTCCTCCATCCTTAGAATTCATGGCAGATGTACTGCTGCAGTGTGCTGCCTATTCAACATGCTGGTCAAATGGGAAATGAAATTCAGATTTTCCTGGGCTGCTTCCTGCACAACTGAGTGCAACGGAGCTGAAAGCAGTTGCCAGAGTGGTCACATTGGAGCACTGCGGGACACTTCCGGGAGGCCAAGAATGTCAAATTTTACAATGCTCCATTGGCTCTACTCTTTTTTTACACAATGGATGGTTCAATTGTATGACTCATTTTCAGAGTATCACTTATGTCAAGATCATACTCGGATTCTTTTGTTTTTAATGTTACACATGCTAAACCAGTGTGGTTTCAAACAATACGGAAATTCCTCATGCTGATCATGGCTCTGCAATTTGACTTGCTCTGTAGCCTTTGGCAAGTCATATTTTGGTTTCAGTTCTGCCCTGGTAAAATGGAAATAATAATTACCTTCAGATCTAAAGAGAGGTTATTAGAACTAATGAGTTAATGCTCTTTTACTAATGCTCTGAACATATAAAGTGTTGTTATAAGGATAATGGAGACATTCACAGTTACATCCCAGATGACTGCTGTTCCCTGTCTCTTGAAAAAATATCCCCTCAGCTCCTTGATGTAGACTGTATCCTTCAAACACTTCACTGGAACATAAGAATTGCCATATCAGACCATATCAATGCTGCCTGTTGTCCAGTATCCAGTGTTGGACAGTGGCCAATATCATATGCTTCAGTAGAAGGTCATGGAACTGAAACATTAACTTCTGAGTTGAGTCATGGAATGTAATGGAGTAAATGGTATGGATACTTCATCACACTGGTCTGCCAATGAATCGGTATCTGACCCTATAATACCTACTATTTCAGAGACGGTTAAAGTTACCAGACTGTCGTCTTTTTAATTCTCACCTTCATGTGAAACCGATTTTCTTGAAAACAACTCAGGAGTTAAATATTTTAAACGTGTGTTAATCTAGATTCATTCAGTTGAAGTCCATGCATTTACAAGGAATAAGTGAGAGAAGCATTTGGCCCAGTGAATGATGTTTTATGTACTTTCCAGTCCTTCACAAGAAGGACTAAGCCAGTGATCCCCAAACTGTGTGGCAACTTCCCCTAGGAGGGCACGGGGGAATGTTTTGGAGATGTGTGGAGGGGCCTGGACCAGCCGCCATGAGGGTAGGGAGTGAGTATCACCCAGCTCCACTTGACCCCCTAGTTCTACTCCAGCTGCTCCACTGGCCCTGGCCCCGACTCCCCCAACTGCAGCCAGGTTGTGGCTCCACACCTGGCCTCAACTCCTGGCCATGGCTCCACTCCTGGCTACAACTCTGTTCCCAGCCCAGGCCCCTTAACCACTCTGTTTCCCAACCCTTGGGAGCTTCAGCCCAGTCTTGGGTGTGGAAAGGTGTAAGAGAGGATACAACCCTGAAAAGTTTGGGGAACACTGGACTAAGGTGAAACTGTTGAAAAAGAATGGACTCTTCGAAGATCTACAGACATAACACTCCAGTGTTAGAGACCTTTCTCTTGTTTATTTACATACTTTTTAAATTATGCCTGAAAAACATTTGAAATAAACTTCTGAATTCCTTGTAACCCACAACTTGGCTTTTAAGGTTCACTGCACCTATATAGCTTCTTAATAGCTGCAGAACAAGTTATGATTGTATCAAATACCATTTTGAATGAATGTTGTGTTTTGTATTGACACAGAAGAGATGGCTTCAGCCAGCAAGTTTGACTAACTTAATAGCTGAGTAAATGGAAATTCAAAGTATTTCCCTATAGGGGGCCAGCCATAAACCACTGGATTTTTGTACTATTCACATAAATTTTGGATGCAGAATAAAATCCTTATGGGCTTGCCTACACTACCTCCCTCCTTCGAAGGGAGGATGGTAACTAGGTTGTTGGGAAATTATTAACAAAGTGCTGCACTGCATATGCAGCACTTTATTAAGCTAATTCTCCCGTGACAACTCCGAAGTGTCCAACTTGGAAGTGCCGGCTCACATGTAGCTGCAGCTAACCCACTGGTACTTCGAAGTGCCTGGGCAACTTCATAGTCCCTTCACTCCTCAAAATTTTGCCCAGGCACTTCAAAGTATTGGCACGTTAGCCGCAGCTACACGCAAGCTGGCACTTCCAAGTTTAACACTTCAGAGCTGCCGCGGGGGAGAATTAGTGTAATGAAGTGCTGCATATGCAGCGCAGCACTTCATCAATAATCTCCCGACACCCTACTTACCATCCTCCCTTTGAACTAGGGAGGTAGTGTAGACACAGCCTTTATGTATGACTAGCAGACTTACCTGGTGTTGCATTAGTCCTTAATTAAGGGTTCTTTTGGGAAAATAAAAGGAAAATGTACAGGCTTTATTTATATGATTTTAATTTTCAGCAATACAGTGTTATTTTTATAAAATTATATTTTTTAGATTTCTTAAAAAGATTCCTATAATTTTTCCATTTAATTTTTTAGTAAAATTTTAAATGAGAATTCTGTCAAGTGTATTTTTTTCATTGCTTTAAACTCTTATCATTCACTAAGTTGTAACAAAAAAGGGCTATAGTCAATCTGATTTCCAATAACATTTTCTTCTGTTTTTGAGGCCTTAAGTTTTGATTTACCTTTGCCAAAGCAGAGCGTTATTCCAAATTTCTCCATTTTATCTTTCTTCAAAAAGGTTTATTGAGAAACAATCCTATTCCAGGTTCATCCTACTTGTCTCTTTCAACATTTGCTCAGTTTTGAGGACTGTACTTGATTTGGCAATGCCGTCTCTTGTCTCTTAGGTTTTATGAGAAGCAATCCCATTCCTAGCACATCCTGTTTTCCTGGTACACCCAAACCGTTAAGCTGCTTAACATTGTGGTAAGACGAAGCTGCATACTGAATTTGGTAGTTTTAGCTCTTATTCTTGAGGAGTTCTTGATCAAACAGACAAACTCTCTCAAATACATAATACATAAGAAAAAGCTTTTGTTTGAATGAATTTTTTAATTAAAAATATTTATCCACCGCCTATCCCCATAGTACAAGTTACCATAACTAGCATCACCGGAAATCTGCATGTGCATAATATGGTTTAGATTACAAGCAATAAAACTTTAAAAGCATAGGGAGCCCAACCCTTTGTAATATTACAGCTGTAAAGAGCAGAGATGGGAAAACCTCACTAGTGGTCTCAATATTAGGGATGCCAAACCCAACAGATAACAAAAAGGCGAGAGAGAGGTGCAGCTCAAACAAGTTCCTGAATACAGCCAGGCTCAGTTGTAGGGGAATTTCTAACAGCAGTACATTCCAGAGGGAATACAGAGATACAAATCTCATAGAACTGGAAGGGACCTCAGCAGGTTATTGAGTCTAGTTTCTGTGACCAAGAAAGCCCTGTTACTTGCCTCTTCATTTGTCTCCCTTGGACAGTGATGGGGTAGATCACCTGGCAAATCAGAAAGGGCGGGTACAGAGGGTAGCTAAGTCCTAGACTTTTAAGGGCTCTGTAAAGATGATCATCCCACTTATGGAAATTATCTGACACATTTAATAGAAAATGTTAGCCTTCTGCAGTTTTTGGTGCATCCTCTATAAATAACTAAAAAATGACATATTTTCTACTAAATAGGTAAACAAACAAACAAAACCAACTCATAAATCCATTTTATGGGTTTTTAATTTATATAGAATCATAATTTATAATCCTTATTCAATTCTGTAGGCATCTTTCAGTTCCATAAAGGGCACCTTGAAATTCATTCAAAATGGGCTTGGCAGCTAGCAAAGACTGCACCATATATTCTCTTATCATACAGCCATTGTGCTCAGGAGGCATTTGGCAATATCTGAAGCTTTCAAGTGACTTTATGGTTAGGCTTATGAAGAGAACTTTTAAGTAGTCTATCTTAGAATAACGTGATTACGTTCAAGAAGAAAAAGCATAGGTGTCCAAAATGCTCTCCAAAGTTGAATAAAAGCCTTTTCTGGTGACTTATTTGTGGATTCATGGGCAGAATAAATTTCACAGCCCATCCATGACTAATTATCGTTACTGAATAGAAAGCCAAACTGCATACAGATAATTTAAAGTTGGCACAATAATAGTACGTCAGATTTCCATGTATCACTTTCAATGAAACCATGTCATTTTTATATTTGTAGTTTACAGATTTGTATTCTAGCAAGGAAACAAGTTAACAATCAACGTGACACACGAGGTACAGGGATATTTGTCAAACAAGTCATGAACCTGAGCTGAGGAAAAGAGGAGCTTGTGTTTTATTTTTTGAAACCTAGTTATAGATATGTGTGGCTATTTAAAAGATGCTGGGGATAGATTTTCAGTCACAGTCAAATACACAGACTATAGAAATTGAAGATTTACTGGCACTGACTAGCTATAAATATCCTTTAAGAGTTTTATTGCAGTGAGTGGCAGTATGGTGATTTACTCAAACTAGAGAACTAGCTTACCTTTCATAAAGGAAAATGAGTTGGGTGGCAATTGGGAGAACAACCGTATGACTATATCAACAAAAAGATTTTCTGGATTGGTAACTTCTAGTGAGTGCAACCCCATAAGTGGTGATTCAAAGGTTAGCCAGCCCGGTGGTAAAAATACCCTACTCCACCTAAGTAAGCATTGGCTAAACTACACCATCCACCAATAGATATGCACCCACTGGAAACTGCAGGTAAAATATATCCTGATGTAGTTAAGGTTTACATAGTTGTCTGCACATGGAGTTATTCCTGATTATCAGTGTGTGTGGACTCAGTTATTTCAGAATATCAGTATCCGCACAGAGACCATCAGAATTTTGTTTTTACCTGCAAGGGATAACACATCCAATATATATGAATGATGAGAACAAGATATTTTAGAGGCAGTGGATTTTACGTTATTAATATAAGGCTACATATTAGAACTACAACAGAAAATTTAAATGATTGAACTTTTGTTTCTGAGAAGTATTTTTGTATAATCTTTTTATTCTTACTTTTTTCCTTTACTCATAGGAAGAAGATCTTGTAGGCAGGAACTGTCATTTACTATTCGTTTTTATAGGGGTTATCACACTGAGCCTCCCTTCCCTGGTCAAGACCTGTGGGCATTACAGTACAGTAAGCCCTCAATATAATGGACTAATGGGGGGTAAGGTTGTCCGCTATTACCAAAAGTCCATTATCATAGAATCATAGAATACTAGGACTGGAAGGGACCTCGAGAGGCCATCGAGTCCAGCCCCCTGCCCTAATGGCAGGACCAAGTACTGTCTAAACCATCCCTGACAGGCATCCATCTAACCTGTTCTTAAATATCTCCAGCAATGGAGATTCCACAACCTCCCTTGGCAATTTATTCCACTGTTTGACCACCCTGACCGTTAAGAACTTTTTCCTAATATCCAACCTAAGCCTCCCTTGCTGCAGTTTAAGTCCATTGCCTCTTGTTCTATCCTCAGAGGCCAAAAAGAACAAGTTTTCTCCTTCCTCCTTATGACACCCTTTTTGATACCTGAAAACTGCTATCATGTTGCCCCTCGATCTTCTCTTTTCCAAACTAAACAAGCCCAGTTCTTTCAGCTTTTCTTCATAGGTGACATTCGCTAGATCTTTAATCATTCTTGTCACTCTTTTCTGGACCCTGTCTAATTTCTCCACATCATTCTTGAACTGCGGTGCCCTGAACTGGACACAATACTCCAGCTGAGGCCTAACCAGCACAGAGTAGAGCGGACGAATGATTTCTCGTGTCTTGTTCACAACACACCTGTTAATGCATCCCAGAATCATGTTTGCTTTTTTTGCAACAGCATCACACTGTTGACTCATATTTAGCTTGTGGTCCACTATAACCCCTAGATCCCTTTCTGCTGTAGTCGTTCCTAGATAGTCTCTTCCCATTCTGTATGTGTGAAACTGATTGTTCCTTCCCAAGTGTAGTAGCACTTTGCATTTGTCCTTATTAAAGTTCATCCTGTTTACCTCAGACCATTTCTCCAATTTAATCCAGATCATTTTGAATTATGACCCTACCCTCCAAAGCAGTTGCAGCCCCTCCCAGCGTGGTATCATCTGCAAACATAATAAGCATACTTTCTATGCCAATATCTAAATCGCTGATGAAGATATTGAACAGAACCAGTCCTCACACAGACCCCTGCGGAACCCCACTTATTATATTTTTCCAGCAGGATTGAGAACCATTAAGAACTACTCTCTGAGTACAGTTATCCAGCCAGTTATGCACCCACTTTATAGTAGCCTCATCTAAATTGTATTTGCCTAGTTTTTTGTAAGAATATCATGCAACACCATATCAAAAGCGTTACTAAAGACTAGGTATACCAAATCTATCGCTTCTTCCCTATCCACAAGGCTCGTTATCCTACCAAAGAAAGCTATCAGATTGGTTTGACATGATTTGTTCTTTACAAATCTATGCTGGCTGTTCCCTATCACCTTACCACCTTCCAAGTGCTTGCAGATGATTTCTTTAATTATCTGCTCCATTATCTTTCCTGGCACAGAAGTTAAGCCGACTGGCCTGTAGTTTCCTGGGTTATTCTTATTCCCCTTTTTATAGATGGGCACTACATTTGCCCTTTTCCAGCTTCTGGAATCTCTCCTGTCTCCCATGATTTTCCAAAGACGATAGATAAAGGCTCAGATGCCTCTTCTATCAGCTCCTTGAGTATTCTATGAAAGGGTTTACCTGCCCGCCCACCCCTGCCAGGCTCTCCCAGCCCCAGCCTCACTGCCATCAAAAAAAACCCAAACAAACTCTGTGACTCACCAGAGGAGCTGCTGGACCCCACTGTGGCATTGGAGGCGCGTGTCAGCAGCTGGTGGCGCTCCGCCACACAGCTGGAGCCACTTTGCCATGTGCAGCTGGAGGCATCTGGCTGCACAGCTGCAGCAGCCTCACTGCACGTGGCTGGAGCTGCTTCGCAATGCAGCTGAAGCCGCTTCACCCCACACAGCTGGAAGGGCCACCGCACAGCCTGCAGGAGCTGCCGCAAGAGCCCCCATGTACACATGGCAGCTCCCTTGGAGGAGGTGGTGGCTCCCCCAGGCTCCATCAGTGGTAAGTTACTTAACTTTTTTTTTGGGGGGAGGGATGATTTTACAGACCCCCAGCAGACTTTGGGAACAACGGGGTGACATCTGTTGTTCCCGAAGTCCGATAAATCGGGTTCCATAAAATTGAGAGTTTACTGTGGTACAGATAATACTTAGGAAACATTCAGCCCAAGACAAAATGAAATGTGGTGTAAACTAACTGTACAGAGTCATGCACAGTAATTCTAAACAAATAAAAAGTACTGTACAGGTTGTAACTCTAAAAACTGGGATTCTCTGGTCTGGCCAGACCGTGGATGTTCCTGGACCAGATAACTCTACTTACTGTTCATTGTCTCTTCAGTATTTTAAGATGTATATCTGTTGCTTGTACAAGTTACAGTGATAGTACTGCTTTAAAAGTGTGTTCATACTGGGCTTGATTTCCTAAGCAAGCATTGACTGAGGTTCTGATAATGAAGTGACAGTTTCTCATTTTGCTGCAGAAGTGTTAGAATTTATTGGGGTTAAGCACTTGAGTGGCTTTGCATACCAATTTTAGGTTCCAAAGAAGTTATAATGCTTTAAAGTGTGAAGTGTAAGAAATGTGTAAGTGACAGCGTGGGTTCAGCTTAATGGCTACTTGAGAATGGAGGAGGAAACAGAATCTTGACTGATAATGAAATTTTCCATAGGGCTCATTTACAAACAGCAAGCAGTTACATTTTGTGGTCATGTTTTTGCTTGTAGTCATAAGCAAATCTTATCTGGATAGTACACACTGTGCTTGGGCACTCAGCTTTTGTGACTCATAAGAAAACATTGGGGAGACACAGTCATGCTCAGTACAGGGGAATTGGAATCAGTAGCCCTGAGTTAAAACAAAAAAGCAGTCAAGTACCACTGTAAAGACTAGCAAACTAATTTATTAGGTGAGCTTTCATGGGACGGACCCACTTCTTCAGACCATAGCCAGACCAGAACAGACTCAATATTTAAGGCAGAGAAAACCAAAAACAGTAATCAAGGAGGACTCTGTGCCTTAAATATTGAGTCTGTTCTGGTCTGGCTATGGTCTGAAGAAGTGGGTCTGTCCCACGAAAGCTCACCTAATAAATTATTTTGTTAGTCTTTAAAGTGCTACTTGACTGCTTTTGTGTTTTGATAGTATATAGACTAGCACGGCTACCTCTCTGTTACTAGCCCTGAGTTGTATGTCTGATCTTGCCACTAACTCATCTCTGGCAAGGCACTTAAATACTTTTACCTGAGTTTCTTTTGCCATAAAATACAGCTACTGCTATTTTCTTGCAGGATAAAGAGGGTGTGAGTATTAATGAAATACTGTTTGTAAAGCATTTTGAGATAATTGCATGAAGTTATTAATTTGCATTATAAGGAAGCAATGTGTAATTGCCTGGCTCCTGCTTAACCCTCATGAGTTTTTTTTTTTCTAGCTGTAAGGCTACATGACTGTTATCATACTTTAGTTGCTACTGTTTTTTGGTTTGGAGGAACATTCCACATGCTATAATATTGTTTGCTAAGAGAAGTTTCTCCCTAATTGTTCTTTGGCTCCCAGACCTTCTGAATTAAAAGCTAAATTCTGCTTTTAGAAATTTAAAAGCTTTGCACCCACTCAGGACATTCCCTCATTTTCTAGCTCTTAGGCCACATCTACATTAGCCCCAGACTTCGAAATGGCCATGCAATTGGCCATTTCAAAGTTTACTAATAAAGTGCTGAAATGCATATTCAGCGCCTCATTAGCATGTGGGCGGCCGCAGCGCTTCGAAATTGACGCGGCTCACCGCTGCGTGGCTCGTCCTGACAGGGCTCCTTTTCGAAAGGACCCCGCCTACTTCGAAGTCCCCTTATTCCCATCTGCTCATGGGAATAAAGGGACTTCGAAGTAGGCGGGGTCCTTTCGAAAAGGAGCCCCTTCAGGACGAGCTGTGTCAATTTCGAAGCGCCGTGGCCGCCCGCATGCTAATGAAGCGCTGAATATGCATTTCAGCGCTTCATTAGTAAACTTCGAAATGGCCATTTGCGTGGCCATTTCGAATTTTGGGGCTAGTGTGGACACGGCCTTACTTTTTAGTGAACATACCATGATTCTGTCTGTGCTCTCTAACATTTGCCCTTTAATGAAGTATATATTTAGTGATGATGATGGCAATCACGCGTTGCCAAGTATGATCTTCTTCCATGGGAGTTGTGGATCCTCAGGTGGCTGATAAGGCCTATCCTTGAACCACAGGTTCTGTTACAATGAGCACAGATGTTTTCATCTACGGCAGGAGGCTGTTGACCATGACTGAAAACCTGTCTCTCCCTCCTATTCCTAGTCCCATTCAGAAAGCCCAAAAATGCACAAACAAATGCCAATGAGAGGTGAGTGGCCTTTTAAAGACATATTTTAGGAGTAGCTGAGAAATTGTTTACATGGTGATTCTTTGCATAAAGAAAATGAAACTATCTTATTGAAAAGGCAAGTGCTTAGGGCATGGATCAGCAACCTTCGGCTCTTAAGTAGCCACTTGTGGCTCCGAGCGCTGCTGATGCTGACTCCACGTGTGTCTCCAGAGGTGGCTGCTGCATAAATTCCATTTAAGTGCTGGCAGCTCCAGAGCCACTGTGCAGTCAAGGGTGGTGGGGAGCCCAGAAGTGAAAACCACCCAGCAGGGGGCCACCCCACATGGGCAGAAGTCAGCCAGCAGGCGACTAGGGGCAGCTGAGCCAGCCCTCACGGGAGCTAGGCAGCCCACTAAGAAGGTGGCGAGGAGCTGTGCGCTGATGCAAGTTAATCCTAGGGGCAGAGGGAGGGTGGAGGTTAGGGCTCAGAAGAGTTAAGCCTGGGGGTGGGGAGGGAGGTTGGGGCTCAAAGGGGTTAAGGCTGGGGGTGGAAAGGAGGGTTTGTGGGATGGAGGAGTAAAGCCTGGGGATTGGGGTTGGATTTTGGGGCTGAGGTGGGTACAGGCTGGAGATGAGGTAACAACTTTCTAACTGGTACAAATAATTGTATGTGCACTGTTATTAAAATAGGGGACCTAAAAAGCACAGTTTGATGTTATTTATTAAGGACTGTCTCATATTCACATGCATCATGGCTCTTCAAGGATTGATTTTGTAACTGAATTTGAAAAAATGGCTCTTCTTGTGATTCTGGTCACAGACCTCTGGCTTAGGGCTATCTAGTTATCACAAGCATCTCTATTTGATGGATTTCAGGGACAGATAATGCCACATCTGCCTATTGCAAGGCTTAGAACACTGGGTCAGATCAATGGTCTATTAGCCCAGTATCTTGTTTTCAGTGGTAGTCAGTGTCAGATGCTTCAGAGGGAATGAACAGAACAAGGGAATTTCAAGTGATCTATTCCCTGTTATTTAGTCCCAGCTTCTCACAGTTGGAAGTGTAGGGACACCAGGAGTATGGGGTTGTTTCTTGCATCTTCCTCTGAAACATATAGTTTTGGTCACTGTTGGAGACAGGTAATGAAACAAGAAGGATCATGAATTTTATCCAGTATTGCAAGTCCTATTTTCCTGACTGTATGATCATACCGTGTACCTATAACTATAAATTGTGCATTGCTTAGCATAAATTTGGACAGAAGAGCATATGTGAAGTAGACATGTCACTGCAATAGTTAATGTTGTCATTAAATCTGATCTACATTCTAGGTTACAGGTGTGTGTGCATGTGTGAAAGACTGTGATATCCTGCTGAGTCACTGGACTAGCTTGTTTTATTCTTTAAATTATGTAAATTAGTTTATGACTCAAAAGTCTGTGCAAGATTCTATTCTCCATTTACAATACATACCAGTTCTGCATGAAAGAGTCATTCAGAAAGAACCTTCCAACAGTGATGTATGTATGAGAAAGCCAACTGTGGTTGCTATAACTGAATAGTTAACTAGCACAGGATAGGACAATTACTTCTTAGACAGTGGTTACCTTCTCACCTGCCCCATTCTCTCATCACAAATAATTGTAATTGTTGTGTATGGAAAAAAAGAAACAGAATTTGATTGGACTAATCAGACCTTGCACTGTGTGTGATATATAGACTATGTTTACTTTTATAAAGCATATGCAACTTGAATCCATGTAGCATTAATGGACTCAATATCAATGTTATATCGTGTGGCAACTGGAACAGCCACCGTTCTGGTTTTGCAATAGTGTTTTTGCTGTATCTAGCCCTAATTGTAAAGCAGGTTGAAATGTTATTCCCAGACGTGCCAGAAGCAAAGTGCTGAGTGTAATTGATTGGGGCTGGCATGGTCAGCATTTTCTGATACTGAGTCCCTTGTGAACAGTGACCACATATTTAGGCCCTATCTGGAACAGAAAACTGGAGAACGCCCTAGGAAGATGTGTGCGATAATCTTCCATTACTTCCCTTTCCTTATCTACTATATATATATATATATCTATATATATATATATATAGTAGATAAGGAAAGGGAAGTAATGGAATATAGACACATACATATATATTTTCCCTATTTAATTAAAACATCAAAAGGTGCCTTGGTAGAATTGATAGATACCTGTGCTGGCCTTCTAAACAGAGTTAAATTTTAACCATCTCCATGCTATTATTTTATTGCTGTAATGCCTAAGGGCCTCCTTGTGTCAGCTTCTATACAAAACAAAGTTAAAGCCAAGCCTTGTCAAGGAGAGACTGCAATCAAAATGTGTAAAACAGACAAAGATAGGAAAAAGGGAAAAACCACACAAGGAGAATGACGTAGGTCTTATCCCAAGCAATAAAATAGCTTACATACCAAGGTAAATGAAGCAGCTGCTGCATATGAACATGCAAGGAAACTGTTTTTCACGTGACTTTCTTAACTGCTTTATCGACAGGCTACGTCTACACTACAGTGATCTGTTGACAGAAGTTACTGTTGGAAGAGATTTTCCAGCAAAACTTCTGTCGACAGATCACGCTCACACACAAAAGCAGACTGAAAGAGCAATGTGCTCTGTCAACAGAGAGTGGCCAGAGTGGCCAGCCACTCTGTCAACAGAATGGCCAACTGGAAGATCTGCAAATGTTGCCTGGTGAACCGGAAACCCTGCGTGTTGACAGACGGCCCCCCGGAGCATCGACACAGTGTTTTTGTCAACAGAAACTGTTATAAAGGCATTATTCCTCATTGTGGAGAGGTGGATTGCTGTCGGCTGAAGTGCCAACTTTTGTTGTCAGTCTGTCGACGAAATGCATTTTGTGTGTAGATGCTCCACCAGTTTTGTCCCTGAAATGGTGGTTTTCACATTATAAAACTCAGTTTTAAATTTCTTATTGTTTTCCCACAGTTTAACCATTTGGCATGATATTTTCTATGTTGGTGTCTTTCTCAGGCTGACAATTTTGCAAAGTTTCAGCCAAAATAGTGCATCAGTTTCCAAGAATTAAATTAGGAAAAACTACTTTGCTTTACTTGTGTTCAAAGAAAAAGCACAAGAGATTTTTTTCTTAACAACTCTAGAGCCCCCAGATTTGGAGCAAGGACTTGAAATTTGGCAGGAAGGTGCCCGTAGTGAGGTGCTGTGGCCCCCCCAACTCAGAGGCAGAGGAG
Organism: Carettochelys insculpta; assembly: GCF_033958435.1. Classification (NCBI taxonomy): domain Eukaryota; kingdom Metazoa; phylum Chordata; order Testudines; family Carettochelyidae; genus Carettochelys; species Carettochelys insculpta. Next base: position 99,400,745 of record NC_134139.1, read on the forward strand.
GCTGCTCAGAGACCCTGGTGGGCAGGCCCAGAGCCAGAATACTTGTGTCCCACCCCTAGAGGGCGGTGCATAGAGCTGGAAGGGCCAGCGGCGGGACTCAAGGCCCATTAAAGGCCAGGCCTCCAAGCAGGGTGGAGGGCTCTGACCAGGCTCCTGGGTGCCAGGAGCGGGGGACCCGCCAGCAACCAGCCTGCCGGTGAGAGCTGTCCCCCAGCAGCCCAGACCAGCCTGGGCAGCTGCAGCTAAGCCTGCTGTTAGGCCACTACGCCAACTTCCCGGATCTACGGGGGCCCTTGTGCCAGTGGAGGGCCCCCTCCTCTGAGGCCCTGCCAGGACCAGAGACTGCCTGTGGCTAGTTACCCTGGGGTTCCAGAAGAGCACGGTCCTGGACTCCTGCCTGATGCCCACAGTGCTGAGGCCTCCGACCGTCTGGAGCCCACAGTCCTGCCACCTATGGACTATCCGAACAACGTGGAGATGTCCGACTGGCCGGACCTACCGAGGGCTACCTACCAGAGGAGACCCACCAGCCTGGACAGGCGGACCACGCCGACTGGGACTCAGCACCAATGGAGGCTGAGGTAGGAAGTGGCCTGGGGAACGCTCCTCCTGAGCCCATGGTGGTGTGTTGCAGTCTGGATCCCCACTACCAAGCTCAGGGTGTGAGCGATTAGTACGTCCCCGGGCCGGGAGGCAGTGGAGTGGGAGGGCCTGCGTCCCCCTACCCCACCACCCTGGAGAGGCAACCCCTCGCCTCTCCAAAGCCACCCTGATTGGTGGATAGTGGCACACCTGCAGCCCCGCCCTGAACCAAGGGCTCGGCTTCCCAACTGTTGCGTGTCTGTTGCCATGCCCTGAACTAAGAGCTGGGCTTCCAAACTGTCTGTCTGACTCCAGCCATCCCTTGAGCTGTGTCGGCCCATGCCACCTAGAGGGGGCAACTGCCATGGGCCAAGGTCGTTACAGTGCCTTCTGTTGTCCCCTATTATAATGTATCCAAATTTGGCCAATTCAATAGGCTTTGTAAAATCTGCAGACTGCACACGTTCCATAGAGATTTCTGAGATTTTAGCTACTAAAATCTGTGAAGATTCTCTTTCCCCCGTCCATCCTCAGATTGAGCAGGATTTTCCCTGCAAGTGCAGCTCTGGGCTGCTATTTGCCATGCCGAGTCTGAAGTCAGGCATTTCAACTGAGAGCAGAAAGACTGTCCACTCCTGTGCTCTTGGTGTCCCTTCATGGGACTCAGGCAGCCTGGACAAGAAATGTAGCTGACACAAGAACCGAAGGGGAGACCAAACTAAGGTTCTACAGACAACTTCACTTTTGGCATATCCTAACTTTTGAGTGCTTGCCTTTACAACCTTAAAAATGTTCTTTTAACATAGTTCGTATGGACATTAATTTATACAGGGCTTCTTATAATCATTGATACATTTACTATAAAGGTAAGCTAAAAATATATCATCACCACCACCACCATGGCATCAGCGCCCATTGGTGTCTGATGCCTCTCTCGCTATTTCCTTCCATCTTTCCCTCTCTAGTGTGGAGTGGCTTAGTTTCTGTAGACTAGCTCTGTGCCAATCTACTATATCATCTACCCATTCTCTGTGGGGTCTGCCTCTCCTATTTAAACTGTCCATTATGCCGAATACCAGGGTCTTGGTTTTTCATTTGTCGTTAATTCTGAAGATGTGCCCAAATAGCTGTAACTTCCATTGTATAACTTTTTGCAGTGGGTTCTCTTTTGGCTGTTTCTTCCTACGTAATTGCTTGTTGGTGACCTTCTGCATCAATCCTATTCTCAGGATCTTTCTATAGCAACAACTCCTCTCAAATGCCAATATTCTTCCGTTTGAATCTTTCATTATCACCCATGTTTCACATCCATACAACATGCTGCTGAATACATACATTTTCAAGATGCTCAGCATTGTCCCTAAGCTAATCGCTTTTCTTTTCCAGATCTCATCCATCACCTTCAAACTAGCTGTTGCTTTTGCTATTCTCATCACTATTTCCTTCTTACAGTCTAGATTGTATTTTATGTTGCTCCCCGGATACTTGAACTTCTCTGTGTTCTCTAGTTCAATCCCATCTACACTGATCATCCTTCCTATTTCCTTATTTCCAAATACCATTGTTTTGGTTTTATCAATGTTCATAATCAGTCCATACTGCTTCCCTTCCTCATTTAGAACCTGCACTGGTTTTTGCTAGCTTCTCCTCATCTCCCTCAATAACTATATCATCCACGAACCTCTAATTGTTAATTCTTATCCCATGCACAGATATCCCTTCTACCTCTTCCGCGTGATGAAGATACTCAGCAATATCGGATCTCCTTGTTTCATACCTCTACTCGTTCTAAACCAATTTCCCAACTCTCTGCATGTTCTCACCACTGCCTCCACATTGTCCCCGATATCCTTCAACAACTGTATCAGTCTGCTATCCACTCTGTATGACTCTAACACCGCCCAAGTTGCTTTCTGATCTATACTGTCAAATGCCTTCTGAAAAAAATTGACGAAGCAAGTGTAGATGTTCTTGTTCTTTTGTCGAGATTTCTCCGCTATCAATCTTTGCACCAATATCTGCTGTATGGTACTTCTATCTTTCCTGAACCCTGCTTGCTTGTCCATTAGATGTTCTTCTATCCACAATCTTAGTCTCTCTGTCAGTATCATCATCAGCACCTTCCTTAGGTCATTAGTTAGGGTAATCGTTCTGTAGTTCTTGCATTCCGATGCACTTCCTTTCTAGTGTATAGTCACTATCATGGATCTTGTCCATTACTTAGATGCCTTCCCTTCTTTCCATGCTACATTACATAATTGATGTGTTTCCTGAATCATACTTTCTCTGTCATATTTAATCATCTCTCCCATGATCTTATTTCCAAGGTTCTTGTTGTTCTTTAGTCATTTCACTGCTCTACTTCCTCCATTGAAATATTGGTCTCACTCTCAATGTTCAGTGGAGATATCTCTTTCAGTTCTTCAGTCAATCTCTCTGAGACACTTGGGTCCAACTGTGCTTTGTATAGATCAGTGCAATATCTCATTCATCGCTGCATAATTTTCTCCTTGTTCATCAGCCCCCCTTTGTTCTCATCTTTGATCACCATCTGCTTCGGCTGCCACTTCCTATTAATATTCCTAATCATCCTATACACCTTCCTGGTCTTACATTCGCTGTAATACCTGTCTGTATCTTCACACTGCTGCTCTAACCATTTCACATTATCTTTTCTGGCTGCTTTCCTTACCTCACCTCATTGCATTTCACCCTATATTGCTTTTCCACCCTCTCAGAAACATCTCTTCTGAGCTTCAGTGCTCTCTTTTCTTGTACCAACTTCAGTGTCTCCTGTGTGATCCACTTCTTATTAACCTTCTCTTCTTCTGGAACAGTCTGCTCAATTGCTTCTTCTATTGCCATGGCTATCCCTTTGACTCTCTTTTCTAGGTCTTTCTCTGTGGCTGCATTCTTAATCTTCTCTTTGAGCACTGCTCTCTACTCATTCCCTAGTTCTTCTTCTCCTAGCCTTGATACATGTCTTCGGCTATGTCTACACTAGCCCCAAACTTCGAAAAAATGGCCATTTCGAAGTTTACTAATGAAGCGCTGAAATACATATTCAGCGCTTCATTAGCATGCGGGCGGCCGCAGCACTTCAAAATTGACGCGGCTCGCCGCCGCGCAGCTCATCCCAATGGGGCTCCTTTTCAAAAGGACCCCGCCTACTTTGAAGTCCCCTTATTCCTATGAGCAAATGGAAATAAGGGGACTTCGAAGTAGGTGGGGTCCTTTCGAAAAGGAGCCCCATCTGGATGAGCCACGTGGCGGTGAGCCGCGTCAATTTCAAAGTCCCCTTATTTCCATTTGCTCATAGGAATAAGGGGACTTTGAAGTAGCCGGGGTCCTTTCAAAAAGGAGCCCCGTCTGGACGAGCCGCATGGTGGTGAGCCGCGTCAATTTCGAAGTGCAGTGGCCGCCCACATGCTAATGAGGCGCTGAATATGTATTTCAGCGCTTCATTAGTAAACTTCGAAATGGCCATTTGCATGTGTATGTCTAGTGTAGACATAGCCTTCTTGTCTTAAACTTTGTCTTACACTTTCTCTTGAGTTTCATCTTGATGACTCGGATCACAGTCTACTGATGTCAAGCTATATCTCCTCCTTGGAAAGTACAGCTGTACTGATATTACCCATCTTCTTATCAAAATCATATCTATCATGTTCTTGGACTTCCTTTCACTCAACTGCCCTGTCCACTTCCTACTGTCCTTCTGTTGGAATCTCATGTTGCAGATCACCATCTCATGCTCCGTAGCAAATTCTAGTAGTTTCTCGCCTCATTTGTTTCTTTCTCCATATTCAAACCTTCCCATGACTCTCTCACAACCTTTGTTATCTCTTCCAACCTTCACGTTCCAATCTCCTCCGATGATCAACACATCTCTCTTCAGTATTTTCTATAGCATCTTTGTCAAGTCTTTACAGAATAGCTCAATCTCTTCCTCCATACTGTCTGATGTGGGCATATACATCTGAATGACCAAGACATAGAACGGTTTTGCTTCGAATCTCGCTACCATAATTCTTGCACTCATCAGTTTGTATCCTAACAATGCTCCTCTAGCTCTTTTGCTAAAAAGGACTCTGCCTTATGCTTCGTTTCGTTCCCTGCCCAAATGACTTTGCAACTGCACATCTCTCTCGATGCCATCCAACACATCTCCGCCAGTCAAAGTATATTGCGTTGGTATCTCTCCATCTCCTTCCAAAGCAGCTCTAATTTTCCAGTTGCCCACACTGTTCGGATGTTCCACATTCCGACTGATAGTATACATGTTAGTTGTAATTTTCTTTCTGTAGCCAACTTATCGACCCAGCCCTGATCGCTCTTTTGGTGTCACAGACCTTGTTGGTGACGTCCGAGCCAGCGTATTTTATCATTTAGTCATACTGACATCAGATTTCATTCATATTGTTGTTTTACGGTCAGTGCATCCTTACTCACCTGACCAACCCTGCTCCTTCATCCAGGTTTGGGACTGGAATGGAACCCCTAGAGGCTTCATAGTGGAATTTAAAAATATATGGGGGTTATGATTTTTTTTTTTTTTAAAATAAGAGGTTGTCAACCTAAGAAGTTTGAGCAGCACTGGTCTGGATAACTGTCTCTTTTGTCATTGATATGCCAGGACCCAATTTGACAAAGATGCACCAATTGTATTGCATTGTGCAACTTATCCTTAGGTTAAACTTTCCTAAATATCTATTTTCATGATCAACCACAATGATTTCTGTGCATCCATTCTCTGTCTTGTCAGTAATCCTCATATCAAAATTCCATAGCAAAAATTAGTAGAATGCATTTACAACAGCATCAAATGAACCATTGTAGTCAGGCATGTTAGTGATTCAGATATATCAACATTTCTGTACTTCTGCTGAAAGATTTTTTTGTATTTCTCAAAGTCTTATCAGTTGACTCACTGCGTATTTACGGATGAGTTTTAGACATGTGGAACAGAAATAGAGCTCTTTGAAGATAAGGATTTTGATAATGCTGTTCTAGTACTTAAATGAAATGATAAATATTAGCGTTTCTAAGTAGATATAGATTTCTTTCTGGAGAGCACTTTTAAGTTTATTTTAAAATATTTTAAAACATGTGCACTGCTATATTAAGTAATGTTTAAGGGAGAGGAGGGAGAATAATTTGTTGTCTCCTCTTCCTAACTTGGCAGAGAAAGTGTAGTAGATACTGTTCTGACCAGCTCCTTCTATCTTAGGCTGACCACAAAAATTACACCGGGGTTTTCTGTACAAAGTGATGTAAATGAGTTTATGCTAACATATAAGCTCTGCTGTGTCTTTGCACTTACTCAGGACAGACTGATGTCCACCTCTGCTTCATATTAGCTGTGATACTTAACCTGAGATGAATAACACGAAAAAGGTCCTGGAACAAATGGGGAGAAAGATGAGGCCCAGAGAAATCAAAGCACAGCTCCGACATAACCTCCAGTTTACAGATCTTCTTGATTTTACATTCCATTTTATTTACAAATGCATGAAAAAAATGTGAATTTTTAAAAACTATCCTTCGGTAATTATATGCAGTTTAAATTGACCTGTCAGACTGTCTGCTCTATTTTTAGCTTCAAGCAGAAATTCAGCACATTTATTTAGAGGTGGCGGTTATTTTCCAAACAAAGCAGCGGTTCCCAACCATTTCCAGAGGGTGACCCATTATGACAATTCAGGAAGATGTGGTGACCCAAGGCAATTCAAAAAGCGGGGCAAGGTTGGGTGCGGGGTGGGTTGGAGAGCCAGTGCTGTAACTAGCTAATTTAGCGCCTGAGGCAAGAATATAAACTTGCCCCCCTCGTATATATATTCATAGCAGCTGCTTCATAGAAAAGGGGAAATACAATAATAAAATAACACTATGTTTATTATAGTTAATCAGAGTTGTGGTGGGGGGAAAGACACTCATCCCCAAACTGCTCCCCCTGGCTTAAACCCCACAATCAGGGACTAGGGGAGTCACACTCAGGGGCTGGAATTAAATAACACCATGTATTGTATTCTTAAAAGTTTAGAATCTGACCCCTGAAGCTGGAAGCCATCCAGGACCGAGCCCCAGCTGGCAGCGCCAGCTGCGAAAACCCCAGCCAGGGCTGTGAGGGGACCCCCAACCCCACAGCTGGAAGCTGGCTGGGGCCAAGCCCTGGCCAGCAGAGCCAGCTGCAGGAAACCTGGCTGAGGTCTGGGGGAGACCCTGCTCCTGTGACTAGAAGCTGGCTGGGGTTAAGCCTGGGCAGCAGTACCAGCCATGGGAACCCTGGTTAGGGAGGGGCCAGCTGCAGGAACCTTGCTGGGGGGACCCCACATACTGCTGAGCCCTCCCTCCCAACCTCAGACTCAGGCCCCTACCTTACCTGAGCCTGGCACTGCTGCTTGGGTATGCAGTTCTTTGCCCTGCAGCTGAAATGGTTCTCAAATTAATTGATTGTCTTAACTGCCTGATGGCTGTTAATCCAATTAAGAAGTTGAGAACCACTTCATGACTGTGAATGGATTCTTAAGTGCCACCTTTGGAGCTGCCTAGCCCAGCTCCTGACCCTTTTGAAATGTAATGGTGACCCATGGGTTGGGAAACCCCGAAACAAAGGCTTTGGAATACAGACTTTCTTTCTAACTATGATAGTTATCTTTTTCTGAGACTTTTATGTGTTCTTTAACAGATGCTCTTTCTCTGTCCTGTGTTTCTTAAATTGCTCTATTTCAGTCTTCTGTCTGTAGATGCTGTCCTAGTGACCTCTATTGTGATACTTCCTTTAAATGCTCCTGAGTGCTAAGGAATAGATTATCAGTTTCTAAATTAAACTACATTAGCCTGATTTAGGAGCTAATTTAATTTATTATTACACAATCCATTACGTGTATATACTACATAACATTGGGAATGAGAATAAAGGTGTCATCAGTATGAGAGTGTATTACTAACTGTAGTAGTCATACTTTGCGAAACTATGACTGCATTACACAGGACACTGCAGATATCGTTTAGCTTCTGTCTTGTAAACTGCTCCACATGCACTATGCAAAGCCATACTGAAGTCAGAAGAGCTAAGCACTGATGTAGAGACCCATAGATGGGAGCCCTGCAGGATCACAGTGTTTATCCCCCACCATGCCCATCATGTACATGCCACATCTTTTATAGAAAAACTACTTTAATAATGCTTCAGAGAGCTTTAATAAAGCCAGATATAATTTATCAAGCTGTCCATGTTGTACAGGAAAATTCAAAACTTAAACATGTTAAACCTGTCTATAAAATTCCTTAAAAAGTTTATGATTCTTAAATCTAATATTTCAAACTCTTTTAGGGTTATAAGATGGGAATCTCTCTATTCCACTATACAAGGTTCCTGTTGGTAGGAGGGATGCATTGCTAAATACCAAATCTTAAAACATGTCACCAGCCCAGTTCTGGATAGTGCTTGCCCTGGGCCTCATGCCAATATGATATTTTGAGAATGGAGGTTTGATTGAGAGATAGGAGAAAAAAATTATAGGCTGATTTAAAAAGCTTGACACATTTACATTCCTTGAAGAGATAGGAAATGGAATTTTGTTTTTACCCTGTGGTGTTTTTTTTTAAAAAAGTATGTATAGCTTTGGCTAGATCCTATCGGCACAATTCTGTTCTAAGAAAAACTTTTTTCCCTGACATTAAATCACTGATTTAAAACATTAAAGCAAGATTTCTCTTGATTTTATGTTAAGATATATCATGAGCCGTTCACCTACTGGAAAAGAATCAAGATTTGGATAGCAAGGATGAAAAATATGAAGAGAGGAAAGGAGAGGTTCATCACTATAAGAGCATTACATAGGATTATTCATTAAAGAAATATTTTCCAACTGGTACTCACTGGGACAATGCACGAACATTCTGCAATTATACAAGTTGTACATCATCACAGAACTTGGCCAATTATGTGTATCTAATATGTTTTGTACAATGTGTATGACACTATGGAATATCTGGGGGAAAAAAGACCATGTAATTAACAAGAGGTTTTTTTAGCATAGCATGACAAAGAGGTGATAGGATCGATGCAAGTAATTATCAAAGAATTCTGTTAGTCAGGAGCCAGAGAAGCATGCTTATAAGGAAAATAATCTTTTGTGATGCAATGTATTTTCCATCTACGACTGCTAATTGTTTCCTATCTTACCCCCACATTATTCTAACATACCTCCATTCTTTTCAGGCTGGTCTCCAGAGAAGTCTCAATTTTATTTATTTTCAGGGAAATCTCTTGCAATACTGTATAAGCAGGACAAGCAAAATAGCAAGTTATGTTGTGATTTCTATTAGGTGACAGAAAAGTAGCAAAGTACACTTTGAAATGCTTCCAGGTGCATGTCAAATATTAAAAAATACATATACAAGTACACTTCTTTCTGGACTGATTTGTCCCTGTAATTGTATTGTGTGCTCTAACACAGCATGTGTAGGCTCCTGTTACATGCAGGTTCAATGGGAGGCTTCCTGGCTCAGGTAAAAGTCTGGTGTAGAAAATGAGTACATCTTTTTCCATTTACCTGTCTCACATGAGACCATTGCTACGATGACTTGTACTGTCACAATAGCAGAAACCACTCTTTGGCTAGGTCTACATTACAGCAATGTGCCAACAGAAGTTTTTGCCAGAAAATATCTTCCAACAAAACTTCTGTCAACAGATCATGGCCAAACTGCCAAGCAGATCGATCTCAAGAGCAATCCGCTCTGTCAGAGTGGCTGGACTGCCCATCCACTCTCAACAAAACGATGAACTGGAAGCACAGCAGACAGAGCTGCCTGGTGTCCCAGAAGTCCTGTCTACTGACAGAGGTCTCCCTGGAATGTCTAGCCTAGCTTTCTGTCAGCAGATCTGTTGATAGAGGCATTATGCCTCATGGGGAGCGGGAGAAGGCTGTTGACACAAGTGCTATGTTCTGTTGATTTACTGTCAATGCCTTGGGATTCTGGTATTGGAGGGGTAGCCGTGTTAGTCTGGATCTGTAACAGCAATGAAGGGTCCTGTGGCACCTTATAGACTAACAGAAAAGTTTTGAGCATGAGCTTTCATGAGCACAGACTCACTTCATCAGATGCTGGTCCAACTCCAGGTTTTGTCGACAAAACCCTTTAGTGTACATATAGCCACACTGATAATTACAATCAGGTACAGCACAACTCTGGCATCAAGTGGCCAGTTAGAGTCACTGCAGGTATATATTTCTGATAGCAACCACTTTGCATAACAACTTCCGGACTCCAAATCATGCGACCATATGCTAATGAGGCACTGGAAATTTACATCTGCACCTCATTGGCATTTTCTGTGCTGTTTATTCGCAGGCTGTTTTAGGAACAAATGGCATGTGTAGAAACGACCCTGCTGTTCACACCTCCACGTTAGCTGCTCATCAGCTCTGGCCTTCCTCTTGCCTAGGACTCCCTCCTCTTCATGAGCCTGTATACTTAGACCTCTGGAAGCTCTACTACATTGCACCTGATGAAGTGGGTCTTTGCCCATAAAAACTTATGGACTTCTTGTTTTTACCAATACAGACTAACACGGCCACCCTTCCGATAACAGTAATTCAGGAGCTCGTATACCCAAATGCAGTACTCAGTTGTCTTTCAAGTTTCTAACAAAGCTCTCATCGATCTCCCTGCGTGTAAGATCAGACAAGTAGTTCTGTGAAAATATGGATGTTGTAATGCAGATATTGCAGAAGTCACTTGAGACCCCGGTATGCACCGTATCATAAATCGAGGGTAGAGACTATCTAGGGAGCTGCCTATTGTTGATTTGTTTTAGGACCTACCGCTGTGGAATCAAAGAAAAAACACCCAAAACGACCCCCTCCTGCGCCGCGTTTCCTTGGCTGGAAGGGAGTAAAAACGCAGATGCGGAACAGGCGTGGCTGTTCCCCCACCACACTAACGCGGCCGTTCTGGGGCGCAGACTCTCCCCGCCCGCGGTTACGTTCAGAGCAGCCGAGCCCCCTGCCTGCTCTCTGCAGGAGCACCCGAGAATTCTCCCCTGGCACCCACGAGAGCCGTGCGGCCGCGGGGAAAGGAAACCCCTTTTGTCGGGGTGGTTTGCTAACGGCTTCCTGGATTCAAAGACTCCGCTATCAAGAAAACAACCGGTGCCCGTCGCGCACACCGAGCCACCCCGAACCCCTCGACCGACAAGCGTCACGCACCGCGGGCTGTGCTACTCCCGGGGCGGGGCGGGGCGGGGCGCGGCACTTGCCCAGTGGTAGGCAGCCAGGATGCTAATGGAGGCGGGCCGGGCTGAGGTGGGGGAAGATGCAGTGCCCCGTCCCCGCGGTGCTTAAGCGCGCCTTGCAGGCGCAGGAACTACAACTCCCAGCATGCATGGGGGGCGCTCGTGCAGGGAGCGCATGCGCTGGTCAGAGGCGGGACCAATTTGCCTCCTTTCTCAGGCGGCCGTGATCCTGACATGCCCAGGCGATCTGAACCAAAGTTTTGTTGTTCTCTTGGCAGTGTGAAGTTTCGCTAGGAACGCGAAAGTCGCTTAAGTGAGTTATCGACGCACCATCGCCCGAGGGCTGGAACCGGGCGGCGTGTTTCCTCCCAAACGTCACTTCCGGCCGCCATTTTATGCTGGCTGAGGGCTAAGCCTACAAGCGTTTGTGACTTGCTTGTGCCCGGAGTGCCACCATGACGGATCGCTACACTATCCACAGCCAGCTGGAGCACCTGCAGTCCAAGTACATCGGCACGGGGCACGCGGACACCACCAAGTGGGAGTGGCTGGTGAATCAGCACCGTGACTCGTATTGCTCCTACATGGGCCACTTCGACCTGCTCAACTACTTCGCCATCGCCGAGAACGAGAGCAAGGCGCGCGTGCGCTTCAACCTCATGGAGAAGATGCTGCAGCCCTGCGGCCCGCCCGCCGACAAGCCCGAGGAGTCTTAGCGCCGCCCTAGCTGCCTCTCTTCTCCCCTCCCCCACAAACTTTTGGACCCGGCCCGTTGAACCCAAGAACTCGCCCGCCTGCCCGCAGGGGAATGAGACCGGGGTGATGGACGCGGGGCGGGGTGGGCTGCTCTTGAGAGGAGGGAGAAGTTGTCGCGCTGCTTTCGGGGCGGGAATCTGGGCTGCTCCTGCTGAACCCTGTTATTACCTGCCCCCCTCCAGCCGGGTACCGTATTGCTCTGCCGCCCTGCTTGAGAGGCGGACTGGACGGTGCCAGCTCTCAGGCCGGGGGGATGTGGACACTCCACCGTCGGTTTCCGTGATGGAGCCAATCTACGAAAAAAGCACGTGTTTGGAATCGGTGCTAATCTGACCCGCTGCTCCTAAAGGCTTGAGCTGGAGAGACTACTACTTCCTGTGGAGCACCGCTGTTCGCAGCACCACACCATGCTCGGTTCAGCTATTTCTAAAACGTGAAATAAAAATGCGTTGAGAGCTTTCACATGTGCTGCTCCTGGTGATCTGCCTGTAGGGTAGCTAATGGCTCGGTAGGAGAACAAAAGGGATCAGTCACTTTCATAACCACAGCCATGGGGTTTCAGGTGTTTGTTTCTGAAGCTTAAATCAGGGTTTTCAGAATGGTATTAACTGCAGTTGTTCCCCCATCAGGGATTTACTTAACAAAGTTCAAACAATCTTTAGATTTGATGGTGCTCCAAGAGAGTAATTTTAGATAGGAGAATGGTTTGAATATAATCCCATAGCTTTTTGCAGCTGTCTAATAAAATTCCTTTGATAAATGAAAATCTCTCAGGATTTAAGTGGTTAAAATGTTTTTCCTATATTATGACATGGTGGTTTCCCTTGCTAAAGGATTTTCCTAAAACAAAAATAAACTTCATTTGAGTTTAAAATAATTCAGAATACTTGGGATAGGGAACAGTTTTGGAAAATAATCAGAGCTTTTTACAGGTGCCTAATATTCCATTGGCAGTAATAAATCTCTCAAGATTTAAGTGGTTTAAAATGTTTCCCCCATCCGACATGGCAGTGGTTTCTCACTGTAACATGCACAAAATGTAGATGTGAGCATAGTGCTGAAATTTTATGAGGAAGAGGAAAGTGTAAGGAAATTGCTGCAATGGGACTTCAATATTTCTGAGACTGAAAAATCACCGTTAAGTATCAACTGATGGCAGTATTTGCCTCTGAGAAGCATGAGTTGAACCTGTAGTGGGAGGTAAAGTTATTTGCATTTCAGTCTTTAAACGGTGGTGGTGTTGCAGAGTACAGAATGCAACAGGTCACCACAAAGGATTTCTTCAAATGTGTTGGGAGTGTTACTAGACAGGGTGTTGCCATTTTAATCATGGCATAATACAAACCTATTTCAAAGGGGTAGATAAGTGCTTAAAATGCGAGCAACTGCCTGAAGCCTGGTAGAACTTGTTTTTAAAAGAATTAACTGTTAGCCAGCCAAGGTGCAAATCTGTGTGACAAAGACCCAAAATAAGGGACACAAAACAATGGTTTATTTTGGGAAACTTAAAATGTTTCACTCCTTCCTTCCCTGCAAAGAACTCCCTCCATTTTCACTATTTTGAAACTCTTGTTCAGTCATTTGCTGCAAAATGAGGGGCTAGTACATTTCACAGAAACGAAAGTGGTGTCCCAAACTCTTGCAAGTTTATCGTGTCTAGTGATTGTGGAGGTCCCAGCCCCCCTTTCCCAGTAAAGTCAGTTTGTAGCCTTCATGACTGTGGAGGCAAACTGGAAAAGCCTTCAGCCGATAATCTCGAAGGGAAAAGAGCCCTGTACTTATTTCTTAAAGCTCACGCGTCTTTCGCAGCCAGTCACATGACTTTGAAGGCCTGGAGCTTGTGAAACGACCTGGGTAATTGCGGAGTTGACCCAAGAGGCACTGAAGGACGATAGCCAGTTACATGGGTGGAGAAGAGCATTAATTTCTTGTGTGAGTAGTAGTAGGCCCCGATCCTGCCAATACCTCCCCAGCTGTGCAGCCGGACTGCAGCGGGGGCTGCTCCCTCACCCTCCGGCGGTGTGAGCTGGAGACACCACTAGGGGGCTCGGCAGGGCGGTGCTCACGGCGCGGAAGCGAGTCCGCGTTTACCCCACGCGGAGGCAGAACCGCTGCTTCGCGCCCGACCTGGGCCGCAGAGCGGCTCCGCGGCTAGTCCGGCCGGGAGGCGGGGGCAGAGCCAGCTGAGCTGCTAGCAGCGCAGGGGCGCCCGCCCACCGTGCCTGGGCAGTCCCCCGCCTCCGCTCCGCCCGCCCGCCCGCCCGCCGCGGCGGCAGCAGCTGGCCGGGGCTCCCTGCACCGAGTCGGGCGCCAACCGGGCCGGAGGAGGCAGCCGCAGAGCGGAGAAATGAGCAGGAGGCGCGGGTGAGTGGCAGCCGGTGGTAGGGCTGAGACGGGCCAGCGCCCGGCGAGCCGAGCGGGGCTCTGCCGTCCTTCCGGAGCCCGAGCCCGCCCTTGCGCCCTCTCCCGGGACCCCCTGGAGCGCCCAGGAGGCCTAAGGAGACCTGCCGGGGAGGGGAGAGTCCCTGTCTCCGCTGCAGGGTCCGGCCCGGCCGAGGCTAGGGAGCTGACGGACTTGGGGTGTTACCCTGGGGCTGCGCTCTGCTGGACCCCGCCCAACGCCGTTATCCGCTCTGTGGCCGCTGAGCGCCTGGGCCGGCCGAAGGGACGCGCCTCAGAAAGGCCGCTGCCACTCGAGCCCGGGCGTGGGACATGGCCCCATCCGCTGCCGTTCCCGCCCCGGCCTAGAGCGCCCTGCCGCGAACGCCAGGGGAAGTTCTGTCCCTGTTGCCCTCACCTGCAGGCCCCACCCCTGCAGCTCCCATTGGCTGGGGATCCCAGCCAATGGGAGCAGGGGTGCGGCCATCGCTGGTGCGCATCTGTTGGAAACGCTCGTAAGGCGGCGGGGGGGTTAACCCGCCCACTGTTAAGGCCCCTCCCTCAGCCTAGTGGGCGGGGCTACTGGTCCCAGGAGTCAATTCAAGGCTTGGGACAACGAGGCTGTGTCTACACGTGCCCCAAACTTCGAAATGGCCATGCAAATGGCCATTTCGAAGTTTACTAATGAAGCGCTGAAATGCATATTCAGCGCTTCATTAGCATGCGGGCGGCAGCTGCGCTTCGAAATTGACGAGCTTTGCCGCCGCGCGGCGCGTCCAGACGGGGCTCCTTTTCGAAAGGACGCCACCTTCTTCGAAGTCCCCTTATTCCCATGAGCTCATGGGAATAAGGGGACTTCGAAGTAGGCAGGGCCCTTTCGAAAAGGAGCCCCGTCTGGACGCGCCGCGCGGCGGCAAGGCTCGTCAATTTCGAAGCGCAGCTGCCGCCCGCATGCTAATGAAGCGCTGAATATGCATTTCAGCGCTTCATTAGTAAACTTCGAAATGGCCATGCAAATGGCCATTTCGAAGTTTGGGGCACGTGTAGACACAGCCCTAATGAAAGAAATGGGTGGAGGTTATAGGTCAGAGGTTCAAAATGGGGGCTCTGGAGGGGGCACATCAGCTGTTTCAGCTTCCCCTGACACACCAAATGGGAGCATGGTCAGGTAAGTACCCTGCACTTCAACTGTCTGCTCTGAGCTCCCTTTTGCATATTAACTCACGGTGCTGGGGCAGGCTCTGGGAGTAACTCTCACCCAGATCCTGTACCCCTGAGCCTACTCCTAAATTTCAGTACTGTTGGCCACAGCATGGAGCCCACTCCTTCATCCCAAATGCCTCATTTCCAGCCCTACCTCAGAGCCTGTACCCCATCCCCCAGTTGGAGCCCTCACCTCTCTGACACCCACCCTCCTACCTTTCACCCCTTTATCCACTTGGAACTCCTTATTTTTGACCCCAGCCCTGAACCTTAGGGGACCTGTAGGAGCAAAGTCTGGACACTCTGTATGAAACAAGCGGGAGGGTTTATTATGCACAGCTGGCAGAGTGCCACATTGTTTGTTGGGCTCAGTGGGGCACTGTCAAGCAGTTGGTTACAACTGGTTATATAGGGTGCCAATGGGCAGAGGGAAATGACAGGGTGGGCATTTCCAAGCTCCTGGATAGGTCCTAGCAGCAAGACAAAGTGAGCACAATAAGCCAGTAAACTAGAAGGTTACACGATGACTCCACTCATAGCTCACATCAATATTTTATCTAGTACACGTGGTTTTCCTAAAAAATTTACTTAGCAATGCATGCATTAAATTCAAATTGTGTGTCCATGGGAGTAATGAGGATTCTTTCCAAACACACATGATCCATAGGTATGAAGGAGAGATATAAAGCAAAAACAGTAAAAGTACATGGCAAACATACTTATTTGTAATACTTTGTTTGTACCTCTGAGAACCTGGGCTGACAAACATGGGAGATATCTGGGAGGGAGAACAGGGAGGCTGCCACATCTCATCATTGATGATCTAGGCCTCTCTGTGAACCTGAGATCAGACTTGGAATGTAGCTGTTGGGGCTGTTATCTTCTCCTCCAGACTTTGAGGCCCCATCTGAGGCTACAGCCTTGCTTGGGCCTGTAATGTCAGCTAAGGGCTCCCTGTCTGGCCTCCCACATGCGGTCTTAGCTTGCTCGCCTTCAGATACAGACAGGATAATTTTTCACTCACACTAGCTGCATTTGTGAACTCATGTTCCTCATTAACTAGCCCTCAATACCAGACTATGAAATTTGGGCATAATGGGAAGGCATTTTAACAGAAACCATAACATACATTAGGAATATCTGTCCTACAGGACCCTTAAAATCTAATCATCCCAGGCCCCCAAAAGAGTTAATCTGCCTGCAAAGCACCCTCCAAAATGTGGCTGCTTTAGCCCTTTATTTTTTGGTGCAGCGTGAGAACACTTGCCTGTCCCAAGGACAAGGAATGACAATTATTATTTTTAGTGACTCCTACAGAAAGAGTCCAGTAGGACTCCGTCTACATTACAAAAAAGTAGGGCCTTAAATGTCGCAACTTGCCCCACCGCCACTCTTCCAGGGGCTCCTGGGACCTTGGTAGGATTGCCTGCTTTGGTTGGATGAATTCCTGGAGGTTTTATCACGTCATTATCTTTTATTAATTAATTAAACCCATTTGCTTTTTAGGAAGAAGGGGCTTTTGAAGTCGGGGGGTGGTTCTTTTGAAAGGCCCTCATCTACATGGGTTGTGCACATTGTGAAAGCAGCACTTTTGATTCGTGCACAGCTGCTAGTATGCTAATGGAGCGTTGCATATTCATATCAGTGCCTCATTAGCATCTTCCAAACTGCCTAATTAACATGCCCCTTCCAAAAGGAGGGGTCATGTATAGACACAGCCTTATTATAGCTGGAATTGCCTATCTTAGAGTGACTTTTTGGTCTACAGGCCGTACCTATGAAAAATCCAGAGCAGGACCTAAGAGCGGCTGGGGAGCTGGGGCTGGAGACCAGTGGCTTGGGAGTAGTGGGGGGAGACATGTGGCCAGGAAGCCAGTGAGCCACAGCTGCAGAGTGGCAGCACTGCCTCCCAGGGGCCAGGAACTGGGGCTGCGGCAGTGTGCCAGTGGGCCACAAGTGCTTAGGGGCCGGCGGCAAGGGACCACCCCGGGCCAGCAAATTCCTGCATTCGGGACCAGTCTGGCCCAAAGGGTTTTGGACCAGGGAGGTCTAACTGTAGTATAGTTGTGGCCTTAGTGCCATCTTCTGGCATTTTATCTATTGTAGTATACCACAATACAGACCCTACTTTTACGTTACAGTCCTGTCACAGGCCAGAGAGACAAACCTTTGTCCTCAACCCCTGCAGCTCACTGTTATGAGTGTATGACCCTCTTTAGAAGTATGCCCAGGTAACCTGGGAAGCTATCAAGGTTCTGATCCTGTAGTCCTTCCTTGGGCAAAACTGCCATAGGGAGTGAATAGTCCCTTTGCAAGGCTGGAGCCTAAATCAGTAAAACTACTGCAGTTTTAACAGAATCTTATGGCATAGCTCGCTACACTTAGCCTCCTCTTTTTCATACTTAAGAAGGATACTAAAAGGGCAGAAAAGAGGGAAGGAAATGCATTTATGGGCACTGTGCTAGGTAGTTGCAATATCAGTAGAGCGAATTTGAAACAAAGGGATTCTAAAAGAATTTAGGCAAGATGTTAATTTAACATACTGGTTTACATAAGACAAAGCTATTTTTATGATTTATTTCTGCTACAGAAATGGATGTTACATATGACCATCTCCACTTCACTCTTGGTTGTTGTTTTGATTGGTCAAAGGCATGTGGTAGAACGGAGCTTTGTGTAGCTTGAATCCTTGTGTATGGAAACTTAGCAGCTTGTAATGTTTGATTACTTCATAGTGAGCTGTGTAGGAAACAGAAAGAGGACAGTGTTAGAGCCAAGTCTTTTATAAAACCGCTCTTTAGCTCCAGAAGGCAAGTTAGACTTTCCTGATTATTTGTGGCAAAGTAGCACAGTGCTGCAGAGAGACAAAATATCCGCAGCTCCACTTTTTCCTATGTGTCAAACAGGCTGAGTAAAGCTGTGACGAGTGTTCACCCCGCTAGCCTAAAACTAGCGTTTGGCTTCAAATCCAAAGCGCTGAAAATAGTTTAGCTGAGGTGTCAAGGAAGGATGTAACCTGACAATTTTTCCTTTCAAATCATTTATTTCATACAAATGGGTTTCTCATTTGCCTTCGTTTAGTTTAATTCAGAATTTGAAGGAGTGATCCAACATTATTTATACACTGAAACAGAGATTTCCTTTCCCTCTGCTTTGGAATATACGCTATCTTAGGAATGTGGCTATATCTCTTAAAGAGACAAGGGTGGTGAGGTGACATCTTTTATTAGATCAACTTCTGTTGATAAGAGAAAAGCTTCATATATTTTGTCTTCAGGTCTTCTAGGTCTCCTGTCATTTAAAAACTCACATTTTTAGGAACTGGTTTTAGTTTCATTGATTTCTATAACAACTATTTGCAGCTCGTATCTCCTTTGTAGGCCCTGGCCCTGCTCCAGCACATTCTTAACTTTAAATCCACAGTAGTCCCATTGAAGCAAAGGATACTGGTTAAAGTAAGAATGTGAAATGCTTTGCTGGATCAGGAACAGAGGGTTCAGCACCTTGTAGGATCAAACTCTGGGGTTATTTCTGTAGTTTTGCCTGAGTAAGGCTTGGGGGGTCAGTCCCTATAGGGTATGTCTGCACAAAAGCTGGGAACGTGCTTCCCAGTGCAAGTAAACAAACAGATACTAGCTCTGCTCAAGCTAGCATGCTAAAAATAGTAATGTGGGTGGCTGTTGGGGCTAGCTGCTGAAGTATAATCCTATCTGATCCCCTGGGTATGTAGTCGGGGCTAACCTGAGGTACTGTCTGCGTTGCTGCTGAGAGAGAGTGTGTGTGCTTGCAGTGGTAGGCGTGCTCTTAGTTGCATGTAACCACCGCCTAGGTGTCTTGGTATGCTGTACTTACCAGCAGTGGCAGGGAATTAAGTTTTTCCTCTCCAGATACAAAATTTAAAAAAGACTTGATTATTGCAGGCTGTCCTCCTGCGGAATCCTCCTATAGTTCATTACCCAGTATATTATCAACTTTAAAAACTTATTACTGAGATATATTATAGTAGCAGGTAGAGGCTGCAACCGGGATCATGCCTCCCAGCGTGCTAGGAGCTGCACACACATACTTAATAAGAGACTGCTGCTGCCCAAATGAATTTACAGATTGAATAGACATGACAGACAAGGGGTGGGAGAAATGAAAAGTTATTACAGTAAGCTCTTTAATCTCTCATTCTATCATTCAGAACTCTCAAATAACCAGCATTTTAACCATAAGTAAATTTTGTTTACATTTTCTGTAAGTACAGTATAGTAAAGTAAATACAAATAAAGCAGCTACAGTACAGCTATGTCTACACTAGAGAGTTTTGTAGACAAAACTAGGGTTTTGTTAACAAAGCTCACGGAGCACAAAATGCATTCTGTTGGCAGAAACTCTCGACCAAAAAGCAGTGTACATGCTCCACGGAGCCATTTTCTCAACAGAGTGGGTCAAAAGATCAATCTGCTTTTGTGTAGACCTGTAGATGTGTAGGTGCGTAGACATGATCTGTCGACAGAAGTTTTGTCAGAACATCTCTTCTGACATTAACTTCTGTAGACAGATGCTTCTAGCTTAGACGTAGCCTGTAAGTTTACAGTGTACAAGACTACTGTTGTTGGTAAATAAAGTACTCTGCATACATTATTGTTTCTTAATATCTAATCCTGTTTTTCTTTAGTGTTATGCATTGCTAGGGATACCTCTCTATTGTCCAGAATATTTGAATATCTAGCAATATCTGATCCTGGGGCTGCTGGAGATGTGCGAGGCTCCTTGATAATCTCCTGGCTTGTATCACTTGGGGAAGGGGGTTTTGGGGACAGAGTAGGGATGGGGACTGTGCGAAGGGGTGGAGTGGGTTAACATTTGGTTCGTTACAAATAAGCATTTCGACCTTTGGGAGTGTGTTTGAATTAAAGAGGGAATCAGTTCTACTGAACAAAGCTTTTTAATTGGGGGGGTGGAGGGATGTTTTTGGTTTTTGCTCTCCAAAGTATCATATTCTTTCCTTATTAAACCTCTGCAGATAAGATCCCTTGTCTTTAAAAAGAATTGAGCAACTATTTAAAGGTCACTTCAGATTGCCTGTACTGATCCTTGTATGATCTGACACTTCCAACTGCAACAAAATTAACACATGAAAATGTATCCCTGTATCTGTAGCTTATAATATTGTGATTCTATATTCAACCCTACAGCTTATTCTCTTTTACAAGGCTAAACATGAGCACATCCACCACAGAAACTTATATTCTTCCATTTGCTTTTCTTAGGTTTCCTTTGCCCAGTCTGTAAACATGTCTTCAGATCTGCTATGTAAGTAAATTTCCCTCCTAATAAATGTTAGTACTACATGGATGTTCTCAGGATTGATATTTCATTTTAAAATGAAGAAATATTTTTATGACAATGGGGTTGTGAAACATCTGCAGAGCACTATTGTTCTCTGCTACAATAATGTACTACTCAACCTAATTAAAGCTGTGGAAATCTGTTGAAGAATAGACACAAATTCATTGAGATATTATCAACTTAAAATTCATATTTCTGTCTACAAGTGTTTTATCTGCCATTGCTGCCAGTGAACCTAAGATCATTAGTGAAAGACAGGAGGGAAAAAATCTGCCTGCCTACTCACTCACTCTATATTAATTATTTCACTCTTGTCAGTTTCCTCTGTGGCATGTTTGCTTTTCACACAGCAACAAAGGGGAGACAAGCAATAAAACAGAAATGTAAAACCGCATAATTGTCAGAGAGGCTTAACAAAGGTGTGGCAGCTGAGACTATTTACACTTATCCCTCATTTTAATGAGTACTTTACTTATGAGTACTTGCTAAAACAAGGGACATACATACATACCTACCTTTATTCACTAAATGAGTGAACTTTCCCCGCTTATATGAGCCAGCCCTGGGGTCCCTGGCCAGGGAGTGGGGAGACCTGCAGCTGGAGCCTTCTCCCTCCCTTCCCTCAGACGTGCAGCTGTCTGACAGCCCTGCAGCTGGGGGAAGAGAGGGAGAAGGCTCTTAGCCTGGTTCCCTCCCATTTGGTGGTGGGAATATGAAACTGACGAGCCATGAGCTGATCAATTTCCAGGTCCTGCAAGCCATGGCGAGATTGGAACCAGCCTGCCCTTGCTTACCAGCTTTTGCCACTCTGAGAGCCAGGACACTGACCAGCCCTGGCGGTTCCTGGCTCCCCTCCCCTTGCAGGAAAATTTGAGTTATGCAGGGGTTGCAGGAACAACCCCTGGGTAACTCAAGGGTTTACTACATTAGTTCCCGCCACCTGCACCTCAGACCTCATCCTCGGCCAGGTTTCAACCGCCCCCCTCCAGCAGCCCCAAACTGCCCCCAGCCTTAGACTCTCCCCACAGCCCCAAAGTTCCCACAGTCTTAGACCCCCACTGCATCCCTAAAAGTCCCCAGCCTTAGACGCTCTTCCTCCTTCCGCAGCCTCTTCACTGGGGCTGCTAGGCTCGGTGGCTCCGACAGCCCTTCTGCTTACAGCAGGTAACAGTTGTTAAAACTAATTAACTCAAGTGTTAAGCTTTCAGCACCTAGGCATAAAGTAATTGCTATCCCTAGTGATAGAGAGAGCTGCTGGAAATGGCAGCTACATCTATTGATAGATATCTTCCTGAGGTGGCAGTGTTAAGAAACTGCAAATGGATTCTTTAACAGCCACATGCAGCTGGGAACTGCCCAGATGGCAACCTTTAACAAATCCAATGGGACCTATGTTTGGGTCCCGACCTATAGGTTGGGAATCTTTGCTCTACATACATACACTACATCCTATTTCTGATGCCAAACTATTTAAATAGATCAGAAAAGTACCTAAACTCAACTGGTGTATGTTCAGTTACAAGCACTTGGAATGAATTGGAGACTTTTACATGTATTTTAATGGGAATTTAGTGTTGCTCTTATGAGTTTTCATCTACGAGCAGAACTTTGGGATCCAATTGTGCTCATATAGTGAGGGATGAGTGTATAAGCACTTTTTTTCGTTAGGCTGACTAGATTTCAAGTCGATGGTGTCCCTTTCCTTGATTTAAAGGGAAGGACAGTGCTTTGTGGCAAACAAGCTAATACTTCTATATTGCTGAGTCAAAATTATCCACTGAGGACAGAGCTGTACAAGTGTGGCATTGTCTGCTAACATGGTTAAAATTAAAACTGGTCTATTTTGTAATATACGCAACCATAACTCTCAACCTTTCCAGACTGCTGCAGTCCTTTCAAGGAGGCTGATTTTTGTCTTGCATACCTCGTTACACCACACTTGAAAACTACTTGCTTTCAGACTCAGGCATAAGAATACAAAACACAGCACAGCACGCTATACTGAAAAAAAAAGCTTACTTTCTCATTTTAAAAAATTGTGACCTCCCCCTCCTCCATGTTAAAAAAACACTGATATACTATATAGGGCAATATAAGTATGTTATTGTCTGATGAAAAATTTAGTTTGTACTGACCTTCCTAGTTTTTCATGTAGCCTATTATAAAACTTGGTGAATATCTAGATGAATTGATGTGCCTCTGGAAGACCTGCATGTACCCTCAGTGGTACACAAACCCCTCATTGAGAATCCCTGATATACAGGACCTTAATTACTTTCTGTGCTAAACCAAATCATGTTTCAGGGACATGTTAAAGTGTGATTCTACCCTGAAAAATGGCATCCATTTATCCCTTGTAAATAACAGAACACTGTGGGTCTTGTATGTATGTGTACTTTGTTATCCTCCTTTCAGGATTGTGGGAAAACACTGTTACTAAAGAAGTGAACTGTGGCAAAGAGGTGATGTGGCCTCTAGGGGAGGAAAACATTAGAAATGTACTGTATTAGGTGTGCGTGATTTCCATAAAAGAACAAAGGAAAATGTTTCTTGCTAATTTAAACCAGATAATAGACTTACATTACCAACAACTGTCACCATCTGCCAGCCACATATCTGCTTTAATAGTTACTTGAGAAAGTATACTTTATGCATGCAGTAAGTAATTGGAGACCTTGGTGGAAACTTTAGTGCTCTTTAGCACATACAGGAAAACTTCAGAAATAAGAATTTGTAATGTATGTTATCTACTGTGCATACCAGGGAAAACTGCTGGCTTTGGACTCCTAAAATCTTATTTTGCTGATTTATAATTGACATCCTAATGCTACCGCTTTGGTTTCTACTCCAGAGATTGTTTGCCTGGAAGCAGAGACATTTTTGTATCATAATAGGCTTGAAAAAATAGAGGTCCAAGTTTGGAGCATTGATTAGCCATGTGGCAGGGAGCTTGCTAGCATGTATTGCTTGATTCTGGATACACAGTTCCCAGTCATACCTAAGTGTGGTTAGTAATAAACTCATGGCTTCTCTTTCTCCCAATTCAATTGTACTAAGCCTTAGTATATGTATAATAATTACATTATTATTATTGATGTTTATTGCCGTAGTGGCTAGGAGTATTAATCATCTAATAAAATTGAAGATTTACTCAAGAAAGCTCCTGGGGTGGACCTGGCCATGGTAATCCATATATTCATGACCTCTAGGCCCCATTACTGTAGTGCACTGTACCCTGAACTTTTAGCTACCAACCTTAGGAAGTTTCAGCTAGTTCAGAACAACAACAGATCCTTTCTCAGCAGCATATGCACATTTCTTCAGTTAAATAAAGCCCTCTGGTAGTTATATTCAGGGCTGGTCCTAGCCAATTGGTGGCCCCAGGCAAATTTCAGCATCCCCTGGAAAATGGCAGCCCCCGCAATAACCCCAAGCCCAGTGTTCTGCCGCAGCTCTGCACCCAGCAGTTGGCCCAATCCTGGAGCACAAAGCTCGGCAGGGGCTGTCCTGGAGTGGACTACCTGCCTGGGAGCACATGCAGTGGGGCAGGGGCCTGCCTAGGGTGGAGCACCTGCCTGGGAGTGTGGCAGGGGCCTCCTGGGAGCAGGGGCAGCACAGTGGGATCTGGCCTGGGAGCAGAGTGCCCATTCAGAAGTGTGCAGCACTGGGGAAAGCTGGCTCCCAAGACAGCAGCTGAGCCCAACACACCGGGGCTGGCTTTTTGGCAGTCCCTTGAATGTGGTGGCCCTGGGTGACCGCCCAGCTTCCTGGCCCCTAAGACCAGACCCGCTCTGGTTATATAGCCCTCATCCCCATAGTATTGAAGTGCCTCTCCTTTATTAAGTTAGCTGTTCCCCAGCTGTCTGAGGTATGGCAGTGCTATTATCCCCGGTTTGTAGGCAGGAAATTAAGGCACTGAGATACTAAGTGACTTGCCCAAGATCACACGGGCCATTTGTGGTAGACCAGGGACTAGTACCTTTGTCTTTAGTGATCTAGGTTCCCACCCTTACCTTCAAGGCTATCCTTCCTTAGCATCTTAGTATCAGGTCAAAGTTAAGGTTCCTTTCCTCTTTTTCTAAGCCACTTATAGGACTGAGGCCACCTGTCTGAGCATGCGGGTATTCCACCGGATCATAGTGTTTCAGTCCATTGGACTGCAAAATTTCTATGGGCAGGAGAAAGAGAGAGCTTTTCTGCTGCGGGGCACTTCTGTTGAAGATGATTTCCAATAAATCAGGAATACTGTGAATCTCACAGCCTCTCTTATATAATCAAAAACAAAAATCATATTAAATATATGTGCACATGCAAATAAATGCCCTAAAACTGTCAGGGGCAAGGAGAAAGATGGTTTTCTAGTATTCACTTTAATAAGTTTGTGAGACATTAGTATGATGCAGTGATGGGCAGGGCCAAAGAATCTACCCAAATACATACAAAACTTCAAAAGATCCACTTCTCCATGATGAGTAGAACACTTCCCTGAGTGACAGCTCTCAATGTTCACAGACTAAGGTTCAATTAACATAGTTGGGAAGATAATAGTTTTAGAACTGAACAGAAGACAATGCACTGCTGTCTTACTAAGCTCACTAAGGTCAGAGCTCTTGTTGTCTCCTCTTTCACACACTGCAGCACAGTGAAATTAATAAGACTGGTCAATTTCATCACTTTATATGATACACTGGGTGCAGCAGGGAGAATCTCAAGAACTAGGGCAATTTCCAGTGGGAACACTGTATATTCCGGGTAGGATGTTTGTTTCTGCAGCTGTTTAGCAGCAAAGAATCCAGGTTATGCCACAGGTAGGGAATGCTACAAGAAAGAGACATTGAAGGACCCAATGGCTGTGCATTGATAACATCTTTCTAAACAAATGGTATACAAAGAACAGAAGGGATACTAAGCGGTATGGAAAACATCATTCTTTACACCAATACATAGACGGTGCATCAGGCTGTATCCAAAGTCTGTTGAACAGTTCCCTGTGTTCTGCAACGCTCTGGCTCAGTGGACTGAAAGGTCTGCAGCCCCTTAAATAAAAACTAGAGCATTCTCAAAATACGAAACATGAAAATGAATAGTAGAAACCGTGCAGAAGCTTCATGCAGTTTAATATTAAATTACATATTTTTACATTTTCTGCTTTTTCAGATTTGATATGACACTGTTTGTATTGACGTAATACTGGTATCCATGGGATTTATCAGTGGGGATGCAGGAGGATTCAGCGCTGGTCAGTGGACAGTTTAGGGCTCAAGGTTTTGATGGAGGCATGTGGGGATAAATGAATTAGCTGGAAGTTCTTGCAAAACTGATTACCAATAAAAATAACTTAGATAACCTTTAAGATGTTTCTTTTAGGTTCCAGGGTTAACACCCCATTGACATGAATGAGACAGTTCACATCTCTCAGTGCTATTTCATGTTGTGTGTAGAGTCTGGTCACATTTTCATGGCTATCCTCCTGAACATGAAGACTAGAAAACATATAATAATAAAGAAGACAAAACCTTAACTTCTTAGAAATCTTCAAATACTATTGTGCTCTGAGGAGTAGATTCTAGAGTGTATTTCACAGATACACAGTACAGGGGAACCTGTCTGAAACTCAAACATCAGTGACCACAAACTTTGGGAAGTAAACTAAAAACCTAGGTCATAATGAAATTTTAATATGGTAAAATAATGAGACAGCAAATAGTTCTCTGACTAGTAGTCTTCACTTGGGAAATTAAGGGTAGAAATGAAGTTTAATTATGAAATGGCAGACAGATATCGAAACCTGACTGAGCAGGGAAGTAAGTAACTTCACTTGGAGCTTATTTTTCTTTCTTACTGTAGATGAACTAGTGGGCAGAATGTTATGCTGTCTGAATATGGGAGTTAGTCACAGTTAGTATTCCACACTGCCACTGGAGTGTAGGAAGCAGATGAATTTGAATGAACAGTAAGATGGTCTGCCGGGCCCTTCCCTGGAGGAAACCTCTTCCTGTTCATCTCTCCTAGGCATAATGAAAACAGTGGAGAGGTGGGTCTTTGACCTCTTGGTTGTATTTGCTCCTCAGAAACTCTCTGAAATGAATGCTATGTTTTCTGAAAAATGGAAGGGTTGTGCCTAACTAGCTTTGTGAAGCCTTGGGGAATTCACTGCTTCTATTTATTGACAGCTGAAAAAGAGCCCGTGGTACTGAATGGGTCCTCTTGGCTATGTCTAAACGAGGGGAAAACTTCAAAATGGCCATGCTAATGGCCAAATTGGAGAATACTAATGAGGTGTCGAAATGAATATTCAGTGCCTTATTAGCATGCTGCCAGCTGCGACACTTCAAAAGTGCCATGTTTCCCTTGCACAGGGCTTGTCTACACAGGGCTCAGTAGTGTGCTACCGGCTGTCTACATTTCAGCACCTCAGTATTCTCCGATTAGCATGGCCATTTCGAAGTTTTCCCCAAGGGTAGATGCAGCCCTTATGAAAACAAGGCAAAGTTAGATGTTAAACACAGGGGCCGTGTCTACACTAGCCAAAAACTTTGAAATGGCCATGCAAATGGCCATTTCGAAGTTTACTAATGGAGCTCTGAAATACCTGTTCAGCACCTCATTAGCATGCGGGCGGCCGCGGCGCTTTGAAATTGGCGTGGCTCGTCCTAACGGGGCTCCTTTTTGAAAGGACCCCGCCTACTTCAAAGTCCCTTTATTCCTATGAGCAGATGGGAATAAGGGGACTTCTAAGCAGGCAGGGTACTTTCGAAAAGGAGCCCTATTGGGACGAGCCGCGCGGCAGCGAGCCGCATCAATTTCAAAGTGCCGCAGCTGCCCGCATGCTAATGAGGCGCTGAATAGGTATTTCAGCACTTCATTAGTAAACTTCGAAATGGCCATTTGCATGGCCATTTCGAAGTTTTTGGCTAGTGTAGACACGGCCAGGGATATTTGGAAAATAGTACTAAAGAAGGATGACATGTTTCCTGCCATCTCCTACTGGACTAATTCTATCTAAAAACATAATTTGCAATCTGGTAAGAGTTGTTTCAGTTTTACTTTACATAATAGGCTTGTAAAGTATTCAAATGATGTTGTTATTAAATGCAAAAAGTTTGATCTCACTATATTCTTTCCCACAAAATATATAAATGACGCTTCTTTATTAGCTTTTTTTCCCAAAACAAGAACAGAAATAGAGGACTTTTAATGAAAGTCAAAATAATGAGAAATAGAATCAAAGGCTTTCCTTTGTCTGATACTTAGGGCTCTCTTCTAAAATACGCCCACCCTCCCTTCCTTGATGTAGGCTGTGGTATTTATGTGCAGTTCTTCACTTATATAAGAATTAACTGAACTGCATGGGATCTTTCAGGGACCGGTGTATTTCATAACCTCAATATTCACAGAAGAACAGCTGATTTATCAGGAAAGCGAGAATCCTCAGGACCTAAGTAGTATTGTTTGTAAAGAAATCTCACTGCCTTCTACTTTGCTGTTTATCTGCACCAAAGGCTAGGAGAGGATTTAATAATTTTTGATGAATTTGGGATGCTGATTGTTTGTTTGTTTTCTGTAAAAATACAGGGAAGAAAGTAGTCAGGCACCAATATTTTTTGTGTTCCGAGTTGCTGTCAGAGGAAAGGAATGCCCTAAATAATTGAAATGTACATTTGCTAATAATAGTAAAACGCAAAACCCAAAAGTGTTTGTATCTGTTTCAGTGGTGAGCAAAGTAAAAGGCTTTTGGCTCATGAAACCAAAGCTTTTATATACAATGGACCGACCGAAGGCATAAAGCCATGCACCCTAGTTTCCCTATACACCAATGTAAATCCAAGTACAAACATCAAATGAAACCATATTTGTCATGATACCCAGGGATTACAGTGAAAAGTGGAAGTCAGAATTTTTGCATTATGGCCCTGATTCATCAGAATACTTAAATAGGTGTGTCACTTTTGTGCCCATGAATAATTCCACAGACTTTGATGGAACTTTTCATATATTTAAAATTTTGCATTAGTTTAAGGAACTTGGTTGCTTTGGGCCTATATTCATGACTCTGGCACTAGTTTGCTGTAGAACATTTGAGCAAATTATTGTTTTTCTGGCCTCAACATCCTCTTCTGTAGAACAGATGACTCCTACCTTCTTATGTTTTGGTTTTGGCGGGACAGTCCCAAATTTGGGATGCCATCGATTTATTTTGTTAAAGGGGCTAATTGTCCCACATTATCAGGTGGCTGTCGCTCGCTTCCCCTAGCTCCTCCATGGCAGCATGGCTGCCCCCCAGCTGGGGGAGCTGGACCCAGCTGCGGCTACCCCACCCCCCAGCATCCCCCAGCTGGGGGAGCCAGGAGCCAGACCCGTGCAGCAGCATGGCTGTTTCCCAGCTTCCCCTGGCTCCCCTGCTGCAGCGCAGCTGCCCCCCAACTTCCCCCCGCTGGGGGAGCGGGAGCCACACCCGTGCTGTGACTCCCTCATCATCTTCCCTCAGAGGCGGGGAACTGGAGCTGGACCTGCACAGCAGCGCAGCTGCCTGCCCCCCCCCGAGCTTCCCTCAGCTGGGGGCACCAGGTGGCTGCCCTCCCTACTCCCCCGCTGTCTGGGCGAGCTGGAGTGGCAGCATGGGGGCCCCCCAGTTGGGGGAAGCCAGGAGCTTCACTGGGAGGTGGCTGCCCCTACAGGGCAGCCACCTCCTGTCTCCCAGGTGGGGTGACCATCTGTCCTGTTTTGGCTGGGATGGCATCATTCCCCTTGTCCCATATTTGGGAGGGGGACATATGGTCACCTTATGGATTACGGATGTTGACAGACAGAGTTCCAGATAAGTAAAACTTAAAGCTCTATTAACACTCTAGATAGTGTACATATATACCTGTGTCCTTATAAGTGTGCATTTGGCTGGGTCCAAATTGGCAAATGCCAGAATTCTGTAGGGGCAACACAGTCAGATGTGGGTTGCTCTGGCCGTGCTGGACCACCTCCTCCATGGGGCCAGAACGACCCCTGCTCACGCCAGGCTGAGGGCTGCTCCAGCCCCTATTGGTTTACTAGAACCAGTATGCTCATGCCTCAGCTGTTTAGGTTGAGGCTTAACAGTTAACCTATTACATCTCTAATTCTTATGCACAGGGTGTTTTGTCTTTACATGTCATTGAAAATGTGCTGGCCTCATACTTATTTGATAGTTTCTCCACAAAGGGAAAAACAGAGCTTGAGATGGATCATCATTTGTGGATGTGAATCCAAAAGGAATACATTCCTGGCAGAACTGCCTTTTTTTTTTTTTCCAATCATTCTCCATTTCTTAATTATTTTCCAGTGTTGCCACTACTGCTTCCAGCTTCTCATTTCAAACACAGTGTAGTCTCGTAAAATTAGGCAAATATCTAGATGAAGTAACATTTCCCAGAAGATCTCAGTGTACCCCTGGTTGAAAACAACTAGGGAAGAAAATCTGTAGATGTGGGAGAAGGACATTTCATATGTCTAGTTAAATAATTCCAGAATATGGAATTGGTACTATTTGAAATTTATTGATTGGCATTTAAGTGCCTGAAGACCTCTTTCTTTCAATGTCTTATTTTCCATAATCATAGTCCCCAAATGTTTTTGCTGTACTATTTCTCAGATGATACAATGTGTAATGTACATTTGTTTGTAGCTTAGTCCATTCACACAAATGGGCAGAGTGAAGCTTCACTTAGTCATTTCCTGACTTGAGTGCTTAACTCTACAACAACAGTACTTAGCTCTTATATAGCACTTTTCATGAGTCTAACCATAATGTTCTTTCAGTGTAAGACATGTATTGTATAGAACAGAAAAAATTTAAGGCTACAGAAACATGAAATTGTGGAGAATTTGAAAATTGGAAAAAATATTCTGTTTTCTGGTTAGAAAAGTTTCTAGAGCTAAACGTTAAAAATTCAGAAACTAAAAAAAAACTTACTGAGACTAAAAAACTGTGGACTAATTAAGAGGCTTTGAATAAAGTTCCATAAGTGTAGTGGATGTGATATATTTTACTCCAATATAAGTGGAATTCTTTATTTAATTCAGTGCTTCAGATACTTTATCAATGCACTATGCATACAAATCTCAGAGTGTGGAATGTTTCTTACACGAGCCACAGTGGGAAATGTATGGCTGGGGGCCAAGAGAAAAGGAAACCTTCTTGGGAATAATGGTTCATGAATTGAGTACTGTGAATTTCTGCCAAGGAAATTGCACTCTGAAACAGCTTCTCAAGCTCTCCACCAGTGAACTCTTCAGCACAAGCACAAAGCAAGAAAACCTTGTGTACTTTTAAGCAAGGAGAGCTAAGACTTGCATCCATTAGTATTGCTGCTGTATTCTTTTTAAGTATCAGGTATTCTTAGAATAAGGATTTGTTCATACTATTATGATTCATCAGATGAACTGCAGTGTCACAATCTAACAGAAAATAAATATGATGTAATGTATACTGCAATTACATTGCATGTGAGACAAATAAATTCCCCCATGATGTTTAATTCTTCCACCAACAAAAACCCTTCCACAATATGACTAAATGAAAATGAGACAGAGCAGTTTCTCTGGGATAAATTACTTGTTTGTTATGCAAATGGTACAACTGCAGTTAAACCATGATTGAGAATACTGTTTATCTTGATCTTTATTCATTGGTTATGTTTAAAATCTACTTCCAGCCTTTTCCCCCTGCATGTATTCCTGGCACAAACAATATTCATCTGAAGCAAGTGGGGAATTTTTGGTGCGCTAGGCATCCACTAACAGGTTCCTAATATGTGAACGAAAGTATTGTGAATACTAGACCACCATGTTAACACCCATGGTCTGATTATTACATAGCTAAATGATAGCATTTTTCATATCATTGAGAAAAATCCAGTAAATACTAGGGGGAAATAAACATTAGCTAACTTTGGGAAATCAGCCCGTGCATTGATGAAGTTTTATGGCTCACCAAATGCCCTATGTTACCTACTACAAATTTCTTGCTAGATTGTTGGAGGTCTGCCCCTAGAGTTCACTTCCTCTTCTGAACAAATGCCTACAGATATGGTGAGCTGGGGACACAACATCACTGAGAATGGAGATCAGGTTCCTTCCCTTAGGAACATGTGCTGGGCGTGCCCCCCACCAGAGTCTCTGCCATGAATTCCTGAGAGCTAATCAGATATTTTTCAAAGGATTAAAAACAAGGGAGAAAAATCACAGTGAATATTTGGCTGCATTCAGCCAAGAATGGGTGCAAAATTCAGTGGTTCTGTTTCCAAATCCTTAATTTTCAGTTTAAAACACACCGGCTACATCTAGGCTTACCAAAAACTTCAAAATGGCTATGCTAATGGCCAAATTGAAGAACACTAATGAGGTGTTGAAATGCATATTCAGCGCCTCATTAGCATGCTGCCAGCCGCAGCACTTCAAAATTGCCATATTTCATTTCCTTGTGGTTTGTCTACACTGGGGGTCCTTTTCGAAAAGGATCCCACCAACATTAAAATCCACTTATTCCTATGAGCTCTTACATTTCTCACTGAAATAAGATGGATTTCTGGGGATTCAGAATCTCACAATAGTCAGGCTACTATTATTTAAGTGCCTAATATAAGTTTTGTCCTAAGCTTTCCATTTTAGTTAGTTGTTGGACATAATTCTTTTTGTGTGGTTCCGTTTGATTGCAAAAGGAGCTATGCCGGAGTTACCAAAGGGGAGAACGTGATTTCAAAATTAGTTTGGTGCTTTTATTGAATATGTTATATACATATCTTCCTAAGCAGTCTTGTAAAGCCAGTATTCTAGGTGTTAAAGAAAGAAAATTGGTTGTTATTAAAAGGCTAACATCTCAAATATTTATGAAGTTCAGATTTGGGCAGAACATGCATATGACAGTCATTATATAGCAAAGATGCAGTGAAATTTTTAGTGATGCAAATGCCCACTTTTATAGTACAATTCAGCATCTTAAAAATATTCTGATTCCTTGCCACCATCTCAGGAGGCATTTTCACCTTTGGAATACAGTTATCAGTTTAGCACAGTTGCATAGTCCAACTGCAGATTTAGCTGAACGTTAACCAAATCATAAAACCTGTGTGGATTTTAACTAATCTCTTTCAATGGGCATGTTGGTAACACTGAAAGGTGCTTGGCATTACACCTTCCCCAACATCTGCTGTCAGAAGGGGGCAGACCAGATAAGCATGGCACCTCCCACCCCAAACTACTTCTCAGTGCCTGCATCTCAGTGTGAGCATTGGCCTTGTAAATCCAAGGTTGTGAGTTTAATCCTTTAGTGGTTTGGGGCAACTAGACTTGAAAAAAAATGTCAGGGATGGTGCTTGGTTCTGCCAAGAGGGCAGGGGACTGGACTCAATGACTTCTCAAGGTTCCTTCCAGCTTTATGAGATATGTATACCTTCAGCCCCTGCCCCAGGTCAGCTACTGTGCCCAGCACCCAGACTCCATTACAGACCCTGCACCCCTTACCGCCTCCTGCACCCAAATCCCCTCCCTGAGCCTTTAGCAGGTAGTGGCAAAGAATTTTGCTGGGGGAGGGTTGCAGGCTCTGGGCACCACCAAAATTTCTGCAGCCCTACTGCCTCTGTACATTGATATTAACTGTGCACTTTCAGGGGACTATGTTAAATAGTGACAGACAAGGTGGTTTTAAAATTGAAAAGTCTAAGGTTTGAGTAGAACTGCCTCAACATCGTTAATCAGGCCTTTTAACGGGACTAAAATGAAAGGTTCCTGTAGCAGGACTTTTTTTAAGCTGTCGGGTAGTGGCAGGTACGGAAACTAGGTTTTTTTTATGCTACATAAGAACAGAGGCAGTATACCGATTTGAGCATTTATCCATGCACCTGAATAGGATTCTCTAGGCCTTTTTAAAAAGGGCAGTTTATTCATTGTAAGAATAGCACTCAACTGAGTTCTAGAGACTCAGTAGTAAGCTTGTTCCTGTGGTATTACAGAAGGGCCCCTTTCCAAAGTGGTACATTGTCATTCAGCCACATTTTTCCTGCTGACCTTGTGTAGTTCCTGTGAGATTTGGCATTCAACCCATGTAAACAAACATTTGAGAATTCTGTGTGCCTATATATTTCCCATCAACAGGGACCACCTACATTTTTTTTCAAACACTTTAGTAAATAAAATTACAGACCCACTTAAACCCTGGCACAGACAATTATTTGAATCCTGCATGAAGCGTCCCTTGCTAGATGTCTGTTTAATTCCAGTACTTGGCAAAACTAATTGTTTTCCACATCAAACTGCATTCGTGGTCTAGAACAACAGATTTATCTTTTGCATTCCATCTCTGTAGAAAAACAGCATAAACAAAGCAGGCAAGTACAAAACAGATCTAAATAAAGCCTTTATTAATTTGCTTTGATTTTTTTCATCTGTTACCTGTTTCTAATGAGGTTGAGTACTAAAAATACAGTAAAACCCCAACTTACATGCAGGTTGTGTTCCTTGGGAATCCCTCATAAGTCAAAATTTGTGTAAGTTGTGATGGGGAGAGGCAAAGAACAAGCCCAGGGAGTGGGCACCCTGCTGCTTTTGGGTCCCCCCCCAGGCCAGGGCTGTGAGTGGCAGAGGGGCTCGGCTGCCACAGTGAAGATGACAACAGCTATGTATGCCCGCCAGCTGGTATGGTGGTGCTGCTCGCAGTGCTCATCCTGCTGCTTGGCTCCTGGGTTCCCACAGCCTTGGGGAGCTGGGAAACTGACCAGCACTGCTGTGCTTGGCTCTAGGCTTCCTGCTGCTCATGGGAGTTGGGAGCCAGGCTCAGCAGGGAGCCAGGAGCAGCAGCACTGGTCAGTTTCCCAGCTCCCTGCCACTGCACCAGCCCATGGGGTTGGGTGGGGTGCATGGAGCCACCACCATCTTTGCTGCAACTGCTGAGCCCCTGAAGTTTTCAGATAGGCAGGAGTGAGCGGAGCAGGCTCAGGGGTGCAGCAGGGCCATGGGGAGGGCGCAGCAGCTAGGCAATAATTCTTGATTTCAACTTGTGTTATTTCAAGAAACAAGTTGAAATTGTGTAAATCAGGGGTCTACTTTATGCAGTCTTTTGAGGGGGCGTATTTTGCAAAGTACCTCCAAAATCCATTCTAAACTAACTTAATCTAACTTATAGTCCAGTAAAGTATGTTTTCTGTGAATTATATACCAAAATATTATAGCACTACTATGCCGTAAGGTGCCCTAAATAGGTGCGACAATCATATCCTTTCAGCATCGATTACTGTGTCCCTGGAATGGCAGATTTTTTTCTGTGCTGCACCTCTCCTGAGGTGGCTGCATTTCATGAAGGTAAACTGATCCCTGTATTTACCTTGTATCTTTGGGACCCTCCAGTACGCAGTACACTAAGTGTAAGATGTTATTTTTCAGTTTCCTTTTCAGTCTCAGCTTCTTGGGAATAGGAGGATAGTACATTACTTTGGGAATTCTGTTCTTGGCTTATAGGGTGTGAAGAATGTGGCAAAAGCCTTGCAGAAGAATGCAAACTCCATGGACCACTCATCAGGGTTAAAGACAGGGTTATTCCCAGTCGAGCCCGCCTTTCTCTACCTCACTGTCTCACCTTGCGAGTGCTGGAGCTGCGACCTGGGAACCAACAAAGCAAGCGTGGTAACTACTTTTGCTATGGCTTGGGAAAGAAGAGACAAAAGCACTAATGTGGCTTGTTTTCATACATAACTGGGAGGCAGTTCTGAACAGCCTATCACAACAAAATGCTATCTTAGTTTTTAGGTGAGCACTGCTAACTCACAGAGCAAGCCACTCCGGGAGGGGCAGACAGACCAAATGTGAGCAGTGCTGTGACCCCCCTGCACTTGATGGAAATATCACATGATTTGGGGGGAGGGTAATCAAAATATACTTTTAAAGCCATTTCCAATATTTCATTCACAGAAATCACTGAATGTGACAAAACTGCAAGCCTATCTTATGGGTACTTCAGTTAATTCTGACAATGGTCCAAAAGGGGAAAGAGGAACAAAATAGCAATTAAAGGAACAAAATTCAGAGGGCACATGAAGGTTCAGTGCAGTTCACCCTTATGGCATCTGAAGTCAGCAATGAGGAAAGATTATATTGTTTCTTTCAGGCAACATGATAGTTTGTTCAAATGGGGGTGGGGGAGGAGGTTACAAACTTCTTGCTAATTTATAGATATTCCTTAACGATGGTTATAAATAAGCTAATTCTGCCTTGATAATCTGGCAGAAAATGAAGATCTTCCATGCAGGACTAGCAACAGACTCAGTCTGAGGGCAAGGCAAGCAAAGTGGTTGCATTGTGCTCTGCACCTTCAGTGCCCCACAGCATGCTGCCTTGAGCCACACAAAGTTTCTGGCTGTAGCTGACTGTCACTGTTAATACAAGAAGCCCCTAACTTATGAACATGTGTTTCAAAAGTTCACTTGTAAGTTGGTTGTTGGGAACTTGGAACACATTTTTCCACAGAAACAATGTTATACATGGTGGTTAGTTTCCTTAGGCTAAACCACAAAACAGTATTCGAGCCATAATGTAGATGAAATACTGTACATTTGCAATGAAAAATAGTTTTTTTTTTTATTTAACCTTGAATGCAGGAGCATAGAAGTTAGGTGAAGATTCTGAAGGGGGATTCTGGGCAGCTCTCAGCCATCCCTCCCCAGCTATGGGCTCTGCACTGGCTCTTGCGACCAGCCCCATCCCCTGGCCACCCCCTCCTCTACTACGGGCTACACTCAGCCCTGCTTGCCAGGAGTTGGTGAGTGGCAGGAATGCAGGCCTGAGGATTCTGGAGGCGCACAGGGCAGCTGTGCAATAGGTGGCTGTAAAGAAGCAGTGGTTTCTCCTTCAGACTGATGCTTCTGCGCAACCCCACCCCCCCATGTAATAACTTCAAGATCCCCTGAGTGGTCACAACCTGATTTATTTCTCAGCCTGAACCTGGGGGAGAAATGTGTCCATCCTATTTTACACTTGCTCATTTCTCTCAGTTGATTAGGATTTAGATCATGATGCGTGTATTCTTCTTAGGCTTGTCTTATTTTATTCACAGTCCTTGGAGTGTTTACTAAGAAAGTTATACAGAAGAGAACACAATTTGGTCCTTATGTCGGGAAACTATCTCCAAAACTTACCCACTATGATGAAAACAGGCTTGTTCTACAGGTAATGAACTCACAGGTTCAGCTGGGTTTCAAGCTATTGCAGGAAGTTTTGTAAGATTCCAATTTTTTATTCAGTGTTTTTCTTTTTAAAGTGGCATGAACATCTTTTTCCTATTCAAGTTTCAGATAGTACAATACATTCATATTGCACATACAATCATATCCGATTAAAGTTACACTTTGAAAAACGGAAAACCTGAACATTATGAAACTCGACAAGTGGTTTTTCACTTTTGCTCTAGTGATGCATAATTTGATACCAACATAATATGTGATGCAAAGCAACTATCTTTTTGTGTAGTGCTGAACTGTATTCTCTCAGAATCTGTTCAATCCATTTTAAAACATTCACACTAAAAGCTTCCTACTAGTTCAATGAGAGTATTATTTCTAAGTCTAGCAGGAACTTGTTTCATGGGGTAGGAGAGAGAGGCAGAGCTTTGACAAAGTCTGTCCTTTTATACATTAAAAGCAACCTCACACAAAAAGAATGCTCTTTTTCCATGGGCAAGTCAGCAACAGACAATGAATGGGTAAGGCCTAGAGAAAGTTTGCATTGATGTAAGACATTCTCTACCCCCACTGAGCAGGCAACTGAGAACTGGTGAGGCTCTGAAAGGGACCAGAAGTAGTTGATACAATGCATCCCATATGAACCCTGCTAGCAAAGGCTGTCTACAGACTTCTTCCAGCAAGATAAAGCTATCCTTCAGTGGAAGCCCTTTGGGAGGTTGACAGTGCAAAGAGATCTGCCCTCCTCTGGGGATGAAAACCCACCTCTGCCCCACTTCAAGCGCAGGAACTTGTACTAGTTCAGGGAGTGTAATTTATAACAACTATGCCAATATGAGTGAATCAAACACTCACTAGTTTCCCCCGGTTAGCTGTCTTTTAACCAGGCTTTACACAAATTCCCCTCCCCCTTTCTTACATCAGTCCCTGTATCCTCTTAATTATCTTAAGAGTCATAGTCCAAGTAGCAGAGTTACCTCACAAAATGGAGAGAATGGCATGAGACTTTACCATGCATTTCCTTCAGCAGGAGCTTTGCCTTATGTCTGTCAGAACCCTCAGTGTGACTGAGAACAGCACACATCCAGCAGAAATGTAGTCACCAGAAACTCTGATGTTAGATGGAAAGCTCCCAAAGCCAACAGAAATGCAGAGTTTTTCACATAATTGCTTCTCAACCCTCGAGAGCTTTCAAAATGACCAGTGGAGCTGATAAATGGCCTGTTTGTATATGAAGTGTCAACATACAGAAAACGGACATACCGCTGCAGCGAGACAGCCCATCTTTCAGTGCATGTCACTGAAGGGTGACATCCTGGCAGCAGAGCTGAAGCCTCTTGCTCAACACATTCCTTTCCTTTTCTGTCTGAAAAGAATCCAGAAGGAATAAAGTGAAGCAGAGAGAATGAGAGACATCCCAGGCATTGCGATTCATTAGTATGACTTCCTTATTGGTATGGAAATACAATATTGTGGTCAGTCAAGAGGGATGAATGTTGAAATATCTAAATACTGGATGTTACCAAATTATGCTTGTTATATGAATTATTACTTACTGATCCATGCAAAACAAAACTTCAGTACAGCATTGATGATTGCGATATCAAGCACTTCGAAAATATATTAAAGTTCAAAATAGATCTTACTTCTTGTCTGCTTGCACTTAAACCTAAGTTATCTTTTCACATTCTAAAAATGTCAATTAATATAACTGGTAAATGCACATATCAAACAAGTACCTGCAGTTATTTCTGTGCCTGGGCCTCTCAGAAATAGTTCAGTCTTACCAGTCTCTTTCAGCTGGCTCATTTAAAAAGTCACATTTATTGTTTCTGAAAGCATACTGGTATGAATAAATATATAAAAAGAATTGTCTTGAAACAAATTCAGCAAAAAACAGTAGTGCATTCTTCCCACAGGTCTGTTATAACTCAGTCTTTTTCTCACACTCTTATTTCAGGTATTAAAAGATGGTGTAAAGTACTTTCTGGATGCTCCAACTGAAGACTGTGGTAATTGGATGATGTTTGTGCGACTAGCTCGGAATCAAGAAGAGCAGACCCTTGTAGCCTATCAGTATGGAGGAGAAGTCTATTTCACAACTGTGAAGGTAGTTAAGGCTGCATCCCCTTACATGACCACAATCCAAATAACATGCTAGTCTAACCAAAACTCAGAGGAGACTGGCTTACCTCATTAAAGATGAGAGGCTTATTATACTTAAGTAACCTCCTCTCCATTATACACATCCCTTCATACCACTTAATGTACAACAGGCTGCTTACTGGGCTTTCTGATTAGAGCTAATGTGTCATGGAATATGCTGCAAGAGATAAAGAAAATGATAGTGATAAAAAGAAAACTCAAGTAGCCCTGTTGATAACTGGAGTTCATACAACGGTGTTGTAAAATATTTTTTATTCTGAATTTTTGTGATGCGCCTGCTCTGGCAGTATGACACTGAACACAGCTTTGTTCTGGGAAAAACAAGCAGTACCTTTCTTTCCTTTGGTATATAATTATACATGTTTTTGGCAACCCAGCTGTTCCGAAAGTGTGTGCTGAAGAGAAAAACTTAGAAAACTCTTTAAATACTATTGTTCTACAGTGCTGACTACTATATTTAAGAACAGTGATCTTGCTGGAGATTGTTTTCATAATTTTTACACTGCAATCTTGTTTGCAAGGTAATCAGGTACTAACAGATTCTCTAGACTATTACTTTTCTGGGAGAAGCTAGTTAGAGATAAAAGTGGGTCAGGCCTCAGGTTCTGGGCTGGGCCTGAGAGAGAGGTTGGGCTGTGGCCAGGCTGCAGTTGCCCCAATATGAGCTGGGGGGGGTGACGGGGGGCTGAGCTGCTTGCCCTGGCCCTGGCATGCGCTCCAGAGGAGAAGGAAGGCCTGTGGGTGAGCAGGATGGCCATAGGAGCTGGGGCTATGCCAGGGGGAGTGGAGGGATGGCTGGGCCATGACACCAGAGGTGAGAGGGTCTGGGCCAGGCCACAGTGCTGCAGGGTGGGCGGGGAGAGGGGCAGGCTGGGGAAGGTTGAGGGGGCTGAGGCTGGGGCTGGACTGTGCTGCCAAGGGTAGGAGGCTTGGTCATAGCTCTTTCCCCCAGTGCAGGCCAGAGTGCTGGAAGAGGCAGGAGCTGGGGACCTGCCTTTTGTGCCCAGCCCCAGGCAGAGTGGCAGGGCTGGGTGGGAGGCCAGAGATGGTGCACTTCTGCCTGGCCCCAGTGAGAATGGCAGCGGGGGGGCCAGGGCTGGACTGCTTTCCACAGCACCAGTGTGAGCTTGGGCAGAAGGATGACAGGGCCAGGTTTCAGGCTCCTGCATGTCAGGGACTAATGGGGGGGAATTTGCAGGGGAGCAGCTGGGCTCCCTCCATGGAACCCGGGAACACACTTATCCATCCAAAAGCAAGCAGGGGGGAGAGCCTTATCTCCACATGGCCACTCTTTTCCTGCCACCCACAGTGGTGACTCTGAAGTACATTGTCCCTCCTGTTGGTGCCCCTCCCTTTCCATGTTCTGGAAAATCATGGGATTTCAGGCATTTCCTACTTTCTAGGCACAACCAAAACCTCTGACCTTGGTTTAATTTAGCGTAAGAGGAAGCTGCATACCAAGTGTTGTGGTTGTAGCTCTTATGGTGTAAGAGGAGTTCTTGAACAAACATAGCATGACAGACACACACTTAATATAGTAGATGATTACTTCTATGTCATGCAAGGAAAACATGAACAAATGTCTGTCCTTCAAGTTTGTGATGATGACAATCTATATTTTCTTGTATAATTTAAATAGGCCAAACACTTTGCAGGTGTAATTGAGTGCTGTTCTGGACCTCAGTGGAGCTGTGCTCATTTATTCCAGCAGCAAATTTGGTCACACATTTAACATGAAGAAAATGGTATTGTGGATAGTCTTATCAGTCTGGTTGTATCCTGCATCAGAGGAGAGGTTGATTCCTCACCTTTGTAGTACAGGCATGAAGATGTTTCAGATTCTGTTTGGAACAAAAAGAAAACTGCAGTGACACAAAACTGCTACTAATAAGTTTTATTCAAGTGATACACCTACATAGCTCTCACTTGCCTACTGAGTGACTAGAAGACATAAGTTAAAGAATTTGGAGGAATACCACTGCAAGTGACAGAGACCAATTCCCTACAAACACAGATTTTAAAAGCAACAAATTTTATAGACATATAATGCATCATCCATCTGACCACTTAAATTTCATTGTGTGCACTACCACATTATTCCCATGTCCAACTGTGATTCTAGGAAAGAACAAGAATATTAATATTTAAAAGTCACATTTTAGTAAAAGACTCAGCCCCTGATCATCTTCATTGTTTCCTTCACACAAGCATGGAAATAATTTGACATAGTTTAAGTGAAATGCAGATGCTCTATAGATTGGCTTCATATACACTGTAGTATTTTACATATCTATAAATGGTTTACTATATTTATATTTTAGGTTGGGAATAGGAAGAAAAAGAAATCCCAAACCCCAAAGTTACCTTCCCTAGCTCTATTCAACAATTAATTTGTGAAGTAATATATTTACCTGATTGTCCTCTGTTTTTCTGTAATTTGCATTATTATTGGCTAAATGTATTATGTGTGGTAAAATTGTTCTTCCCTATTTTAGGAGTTGTACAACCAACCAATTTTTCAACTCACGCTGAACAGTAGTTCTCAAAAAATTGGTAAATTTTGAAAATTAGCCAAGACCCAAGGCATCCAAGGTAGCCCACACTGAAAATGTCAATGTCAAGGCAGGCTGCTTAAAAGAGAATAGATTCTGCCAAACTGTGGTCATCAACTGGTAACACACTGTGCTCCTCAGCCCCCACCCTGATCATCAAGAAGCTAAACCAAATCCTCTCGCTTCTCTTTCTTGCATTCCTACCTATAACTCCCAAATACCGAACAGGTCCAGTGAAGTGAGAAGTTATTTAAAACTTATTACTACACAAAATGTTTTTCTGATCCCCCAAAGGGCCTCCCATGCAGCCAGAGCAATACTAGCTTGGATCTTACCCAAAGTATCATGCTACCAGATAATGCTTTAATATCTAAAAATATCAAAGGTTTATTAAAAAATAAAAAATGAGAAATGAGTTGTTAAAAGGTCAGAGCAATCAGATACATACATATATGACTTGAGAATCCATATATCACTTAGGAGCTTCTGTGATCGTGCTGGCTTCTGAAGTCCATTGGGAACATATATGGAGCTTTGGGTGGGTCTGTTGATCTTGTATTTAAAAGTTCCAACTTCTAGAAAAGTTACTCCACAGGTGAGAAACAGGGTGGAAGACACAATGGAGAAGATGCAGCTGCTTTTTGATGTCCTTTGCCATGTGACTTGAACATCATCTATCCCAAACAAGCTTACAGCACACAGAAGACCTTTTGGCATTCCCTGCCCACAGGCATGTTCCTACCTCTTCCGCGGACTGATAGGCACAGCCACTAGCTTTTCTGAATGGTTTCATTGTACGGTTGATTGGTCCAACAGGCTAGCTAATGTTGATGTCAATCTGTCTGGAGCTGTCACCTAGCACAGGTTTGCGATGCAGCTCGATCACACATCTTTATAACTCACTATAAAAGATGATACATACATATAAACAAGGTCATCATACTTGTTAGCAAATCACAACTTTTCTACGGATACCTTACATGGCATATCTTGTAAGATTTACTGAAATTTTGTAACATCGATATTAATGATATTATAAATGGTCACCCATTTGTCATACAGAATTACATAGAGTGAAGTCAATGGGGATGTTAAATGTTTAACTGGTAAGCATGAAGCTTACTAGCATGCTCACCTTTAATTGACCCTCATCAGTGAGCACTGGCAGCAGCCAGCCATCTTGGGCCCGAGCAATCCTGCTGCAGAAGGGCCAGCAGGTTGGGCTCTCATGGCTGCAGCAGGACCCCATGGTTACACTGGGGCTGGGTGATAGGCTCAGCAGCAGGCAGGGCAGCAGGACCCAAGTCAAGATGATCAACCAGGTAAGTAGTCTCATTTAAATGGATAAATATTTTAACATCCCTAGCTGTCAGTGGTTTAAACAGCTATCAAAACAATTTGTGCACAGGTAAGAATTAGATTACTACCACTTTGAAATGAGATCTAAAACAGTTTTCTATAGAAACAAAGACAGTACAAGTACATAACTGTGGATTTTTTTTTCCATTCGCAGCTAGTTGAACCCCACACAGAATTAAAAGTGTGGTATGCTGCAGATTATGCCAAGTTTATGGAAGGTTCTGCACCTGTCAAAGAAGAATCTGATATCTGTGCTTTATCACCAGTTTTAACAACAGTAAGTGTTCAAGAAATGAATCCAAGCCAAAACTTCACCTTCTAGCAGAAAGCCTACCTGCTCACCTTCCCTCAGTTCACATGACTGAAAGTGATGGTCCGCTAGTCTAACATTGAATTAAATTTCAAACAAATAGCAAAGGTAAACTATTACCTGCAGAAAGAGTACTTTATGAAATCTAAGAAGAGCACAGTACAGTGCTGGCATACAATATTAAGCTTTGGAACGAGTAACATGCTGGCGTGTATTCTTGGGGAACTGAGTAACCAGTCCTTAAAGTTCTCCTCTCACCGGCTCACTGCTCTAGCTCTTTGGCATATATATATGTTGCATGTTATAGTCCTTCCACCCTCCTCAAGTGCTAGAGCACAACAGCTACTACATTTCATTTGCTTTTTTCTCATACCTCCATGAAGGGAGATACATACTCTGCGCTGTTGGTAGAACAATCCCACAGGCCCATGGTTTCTGTATAGCTGCAGTATAGCAGAGTGCTCTCAGTCTAAAATTAAGCACAAAACTTGACTCGGCCTTCTTACGGAACTGTGACTGGCACTTCCATAATAAGAACAGACAGACACTGAAATGTACTACATGCAGAGGAAAAAACATTACAAAAATGCTCAGCAAGAGCTAGACTAGCAACAAACACCAGACAACAACATGGAAATGATCATTTAGCCAATCATTTGCTTTCATGCCTGGGCACAGTGGAGCTGACAGCTGCTCAGAGCCCTTGTGAAATGTGTGTGGGGGA
This sequence comes from Carettochelys insculpta, assembly GCF_033958435.1. Classification (NCBI taxonomy): domain Eukaryota; kingdom Metazoa; phylum Chordata; order Testudines; family Carettochelyidae; genus Carettochelys; species Carettochelys insculpta. Next base: position 99,444,558 of record NC_134139.1, read on the forward strand.
GAGAGGAGGCTCGGCCCTCCGAGAAGGTTGGGGGAGGGAGGAACTGGGGACAACATGGGAGGGGCCAAGGGCAGTCAGCACTCAAAGCTGCCCAGAGCACAGCTCTCCCCCCAGCCCTTAGAGCTACTCGAAAGACACAGGGTGGTGCTCCAGCAGTGGTTTAAAAGGCCCAGAGCTCTGCTCACTGCAGCTGTTACTGCAGTAGTGACAGCCGGAGTCCTGGGCCCCTTTGAATCACCAGTTCTCAGGGCAATTGCCCCTGTCAGTGGGCCTGCTTGTACATAGCTAAGATTAATGTGTCTCTACAGGCAGTCTGGGTGGCATAGTTATATGCTAGACCAGACCAAAGACAACACGGGTGGTGAGAAGAATGTGATCCTTCTCTCTTTATAATGCTTAGTCACAGGGAACTGTTTCTGTTCTCATTGCAGAGAGAGTGTGCCCATGCCTGGATATGCTCTAACTGTGGTAACGCTTTTGAGACTTTCGCTCTGCTGGAATCTCATCAATGCATCAGTGAAGACAAAGCACTTCTCAGAAGCTTCAGACCAGCAAATACACTAGGGCCTCTAAAAGCAAAGGGCAAAACCAAAGGCCAAGTGAGAGATACTGGCTTGGGCACAAGCACTGCCCTGTGCTACAGGGCCATGTCCTGTTCCTCTAGAGCAAAGCCTACCTGTGCCACCTCAGGAAGTGTTTGCAGTTCCATTGGGAGGTTTGTGCCTACATGGAGAAATGGTCAGTCTTCACTCCTAATGGACAGAGAAGTGAAGCAACCAGATAGTCATCCCTGCCAACGCTGTGGGAAGATATTTGTTTCTGTTGAAAAGCTTGCAGCCCATGCTTATGGCCACACAGGAGAGCATCCCTACAGATGTTCCCAGCCTGGATGCACAAAAGCTTTTATTTCCAAATATAAGTTGATAAGGTACAGCTCCTGGAGGGATAATGGCCTTCCCTGGTGTGGGTGTGGGAGGAGCACATAACTTTTCTTGACTTGTACTAGTGATGACTCTTGCCTAAACACTATGGATCATATTTCTATATAGGATAAGATTAAATATATGCTGTTCATGGCCTGCATAACTGAAACAAATGCACTGTCATATGTTGCTAAAACTATCCAGTAGATAGTGTGGTCCATACTACCTCACTCAAATGGGATTATGTGACACCTTTCTTCAACAGAACTTGAACACTTCACAAACATGGATTACTAGGGTGACCATCCATTCCGCGTTGGGCAGGATGGTCCTATATTTGGGATGCCAAAAAGGCATCCCTATTTTTTTTTTTTTGAAGGAGACGAATTGTCCCGTATTTGGGCCTCCCCACCCCTCAACCTTTTCCACCAGCAGCTGCGCAGTCACAGCTGCTAGTGGTAGTCACTTTCCCGAGCCTTGGGGAAGCAGGGGGAGTGTGGGCAGCTGCTGCTTCCTTCCTGGCTTCCTGGGGGCTTGATGGAGTTGGGAGGAGCTGTCCCTTCCCCCGTATGTCCCTGTCCTGTATTTGGGACAGGGAGATACACAGTCACTCTATTGATTACGTTTCACCTGGCTTGTGTGTGAATGAGCCATACTCCTTTTACAGATGAGGATGAATGAGTTTCCTGTTGTACCCAACCAGTCCATGGTAGGACAATAGGTATTCCAGTTCCCAGTCCTCCCTTTTAGCCAGTAGCAATCTTCTGCTTCCCTTAAGTACAGTTATAATTGCTATTCAAAAAGTGTTTCCTGCAGTAATGTTGATTTAGCTCTACAGACTTTAAAAACCCAGTAGAGTTTAATAGAGTTTGGCTTTTTTGAAAATTGTTATCCTAGAGCAGTTTCCCAAATGGTGTTCCGCAGAACCCTGGGGTTCCACAAAGTGAAAATAAGGGTTCTGTGAGAAAATGCCATTAAAATAGCTGACTCCTCTGCAGCTCCATGCTGCATTGAAACAATAGAACTAAATTTGATTGGTTTAATGGCCAGCAGGAGGGATCCCAAAGGGGATAGAGCCTGGGAATCGGATGCCACAACATTCTTTTGCATTTACAAGGGTTCTGTGGCCAAAGAAAATTAGGAAACGCTGTCCTAGAGAACATAAGTGCCTTCACTATTTGAAGCTATATCCCACTTTTGTACAGGAGTTCTGTAAACATGTTATTCTTCTGTCTTAGGCACTCGGTCACCCACTCGCCACAGAAATCTCACCACTGTAGTTACTGTGAAAAGACCTTCCACAGAAAGGACCACCTGAAAAATCATCTTCAGACTCACGATCCCAACAAGATGGCCTTCAGGTGTAAAGACTGTGGCAAGAAGTATAACACCAAGCTCGGTTACAAACGACACCTGGCTCTTCATGCAGCCACCAATGGGGACCTTACCTGCCAGGTGTGCTCCCAAGAGTTTGGAAGCACTGAGGTGCTGTTAGAACACCTCAAAAGTCATGCAGAGAAGCCAGGCAGCAGCACTAAGGAAAAGAAACATAAGTGTGACCATTGTGAACGCTATTTCTATACCCGCAAAGATGTACAACGTCACATGGTGGTTCACACAGGCTGCAAGAACTTCTTGTGTCAGTTTTGCGCCCAAAGATTTGGGCGTAAGGACCACTTGACTCGCCACATGAAGAAAACACATCCGCAAGAGCTACTGAAGGGTAGGTTGCATAATCGTGACTTGCAGAGTCTCTTTGACCCTTTTTTTTCATTCAGACTGAAGGAAGATGCCCATATCCTCTCTTCTCCCAAGAGGACTTCTATGCAGCATGGGCTTCTGAACTGTTTAGAAGCAGAAGAGTGTAACAGTCCACATATGCACTGTCAACAAAGCCTACAGTCGACTCATCACCTTCAATCTCCTCATGTGACAAGGATGAGCTGTGCAGATAGTCTCTCAGTCAATCATTCTAAGCCATCTCCTCCATCAGTCCCTACCAACCAAAATTTTAATCAACACAAGTGTGAACAGAGTATTACCTCATTTGCACCAGCATCCATCAAAAACCTACCCCTCAAAGTGGATATTAAAGCTCATGATGTGAATTTGCTTGAGGACCTGCCTTTTCTAGAACCTCACAAAATCCATCTGGAAGAAATTTCCTTGGGGTCTCCAGGTGATGCTGGGAAATACACGCTGCAAAAGGAGACTGTGACAACGGTTGAATCTATTAGCGTGCCCTCCATGGATCTTACTCATATACTGGGTTTCTGGCAGTTCCCTCAGAGTGATAATCAGAATAATGGTGGGGACATCACAATGACCTTTAGTCAGGAGGAAGCATCACACGTGCTGAGCTGCCACACCCAACAGCAAGGTGCACACCTAGCTCTGGCTGGAGTGGCCCTAAATCAGCTTCATCATGTCACCCATTCTTTTGCATCCAATACAAATTCTGTAGCTTTGCCTCATTTTCACCATGCATTTGGATAATGGCCAGCTATTCATACCCTGATTTGTTAAGGAGAAAAGCCCCAGACTGTCTAAGATCTGGTCAAAAGGACATAAGTATGGTAGAATATCCAGGAAGTAACAATTAGTAGTTGTATTTTACATAATACTAGTTTCATAGCTTATGAAACTTGCAACAATGCCACATTTTTCCACTCAGTACCCTCCACGTTTTTACCAAGTAGCTGAACTAGTGCTCTTCCATGGAAACTCAAATGTATTTGTAACAGGCAAAAGTTATGAGGCTGCTAGGAGACAAAGATAGGAAACAATTTTTAAGTGAGCTATGACACAATAATTTTATACAAAGACTTGAATATCATTCATATGTGGAATTTAGTAGGGTCCAGTAAGTTTCTATGGCAAGTACTTAGAGCACTGAGGTTTAAGAATGTTCAACATAAGTTGTGACTTCTTTCAATTATTGCTTTTGAAAACACACACAAAAAAAAACACTGTGATGATTAAGTTGACCTAGAATTTGTTTTTTTGAAGTGCATCTCTGCTGAGTGTGAAGATACGGTGTTTTCTCCAGGGTTGGAAATAACTACCACCGTTGTAGCCTAAGAATGGATGTCTGGGATAAGTGGCTGTTTCTGAAGAGGAAGTATATGACTAAGACAGTATATTAATTTTTCATTTAGACCTCAATTCTGCAAGAAGGTAGGTATTCTGGGCCTAATCCAGACAAGCATTTAAACCCTACTACTTAGCCTTAAGCATGAGTAGTCCCACTGATTCCAGAGTGCTAAGTTCCTTAAACTATCTAACTCGCAGGTTATGTCTACACTAGCACTTTTTTTGGCAAAACTTGTCACTCAGGGGTATGAGCAAAACCACGCCCCAACCAACAAAAGTTTCACTGGCAAAAGCGCCGCTGTGGATGGTGCTACGTCAACAGGAGCTGCTCTCCCGGAAACACAGCTACCACTGTTTGTTAGAGGTGGTTTAATAATGCCAGTGGGAGAGGTCTCTCCTGCTGGCATAGTATGACCACACAGGATACATTGCAGCAGTACCACAACCTAAGTGAAGATTATGTTCTCCACCCAAGCAGGCTTTACTCTCTTTGTTGATAATGGCCTCTTTTTAGTTAAGGAAAGTGATTCTTCTACTGTTACAACCTGTAACATAATTGTTCTTTGGTGGTTAAACTACGCTAGTAACGAACTTGAGGTTACAATCCTACCTGTATGCATAGTAGCTTTTGTTGCAGTCAAGGACTGGTCTGCAGTTATGACTAAGATGAAGGAAGGTTTCATGTTGTGTCTGCCCTACCTACATGTCAACCCCTCACTAAAGCTGGATAAATATGTAGCAGGTATGAAACTGTGAAGTAATGTATTTTTATATTTATATTTTATCGCAGTAGTATTTAACTGGCTGTATTTAGCCATTAAATCATGTTTATATAAACTAAACTAGAAAAATGCCTTTTGTTTGTTTGTTTTTTTGTAAGTTGTTTATGATTTCTTTCCAGAAATTTACAGGTGTCAAAAAGCTATCAACTGACAAGGTATGCTGAACTCATGCAAACTGTAAAAGATACCACACTACAAACTTAAAAAGCAAAGAAAACTTCCGTAGGCCACAGTCCATCCATCTCCCATAAACCATTTCACAAAGATCCTGTGTTTTTAAGTTTGCTGTTGTTCCTGATCCTGACTCTTTGAATCAAAAGAAAACATAGAAATTAAAGTCCAAACCTTAGAAGGTACTCTGTGCCCTCAAGTCCCACTAAGTTGCTTAAAAGTAGATTGATTTATTATTTAACTACTAAAACCAGCTCTTCACTGAAAAATGCAGGAATTGCAGCACAGGCCTATTGTGCATTTTTAAATTACCCTACAGGTTGCACCTCCTTTGTCTGGTACCCTCAGGACCTGACAGGTCCCAGATGAGGGAATTTGCTGGATAAAGCCACCCAGTCTGCTGCCCACTCCACCCACCCACCCACCCCCCCGCCACATCTCCAGTCCTGGGGCCCCCTTACCTCCTGCCAGACCTTGGTCCCTGCTGGGCTGACGCTGGCCTGTCTACCTGTGGCTGCCAGCTGTGGAGTCTGGTTCCAGTCCTATGCTGAACATGGCCCCAGCTGCAGCCCTGGCTACATGGGCACCAGCTCCACCCCAACTAGTTTGCCAGCCTGGGCCGTGCAGACACCAGGCCTGTCCCAAGTACTGGACACTGCCCTGGTCCTGCAGTCACTGGCCCCAGCCTGGCTCTGGATCAGCCAGTTTGCTGGCATGGCCTCACTTCGCAGGTGCTTGGTATGGCCCCAGCTGGGCTACCAGCGCAGTCCAGCCCTGTGGGTGCCTGATGCAGCCCTGTCTGGACCGCTGGGATGGTCCCAGCTCTGTGGGTGCCTGTGCAGCTCCAGCTGCATGGACACTGGCTCTCTTTGGCTGTCATCTCTGGCCAGGGATGCAAGCCCCACTGGGCTCCCCTTCCTGAGGTGACCAGGCTCCCCTCACTAGCCTCCAACCTGGGGGCTCTGGTCCAGTAACATCCATGGTCCTGCCAGACTACAGATGTTTCTAGATGAGAGAATTCTGGTTTTGGGAGGTTTATCCATAAACATCCTACTGGTTAAGTCTTTAAAAGTTTGATGTGTGGGTGTAGATTTAGATGAATTCATTTACTGTGTTATTCTTCCTGATCTTGCAAATTGTCGTCATTTTGCTTCAACTATTATATATTTTTAACAATATGGATTTTATAGGTATTGTCTAAATATATGTTAATGAGCATTTTATCAGCTTGGTTTGAACTTCTAAAAGAGGTTAACTAAATATTAAAATATTTTTTCACTTATATTTTTGGTTAAAAGAAAATGCACTACAGATATGGAGCTAGAATCATGACTATGCTCTGTATGAAAATGTTCATCTTTAGCAGGAGTCCAGATTCATGATCCGTCAGGAGAACTTGTGCCCACTCCTGCCTGAAAGCTATTCTGAAATACAGCACTGTGCCTCCTACATGGGTGCTAGGCTTGCAGAGCTCATGAAGAGTGCTTCTAATAAAAAGTAACACGAAGCACCTGTGTTACTAAAGCTCCTAGATAGCATGATACAACAGTAATTAAAACATTTTAGTGAAAAAGGTAATTAGTTATTTTAATCCCATCAGTCAATTCGAAGTTAGCTTCTGACATTCTCAAAAGCTTAACTGTAGGGGAAGCTGAACATAGGACCTGTTTTGTAGTGAGTCATTAAGAGCATCACAGGTCACGTATCTTGTAAAAATTATCTTTAGAAAAAAATTAGAAAAAAGATTTGTTATTTTTTTTAAAGTAGGAATTGAGGCAAGAACATTAAGAGGGAGATTTTCTTTTCTGTAAATGTAGTATTCTCAAGTACAACTGGGGTTCTCCTGCAGTCAGCTAGAAGTTTTGTCCCTTGACAGAGTGCAGTGGACGAGACTTGTAGATGACCTGTCTGCCATACAGAGTACAAGGGTTAAGTAGTAGTAGTACTAGTGTTCTCAAGAAGGCCTCTGCTGAGATGCCTGGAGGTTGATGTGTAAGAACACAGGATAAGAACAGTGCAGACAGGAATTTCCATCACACTGCCCATTTGCCTCTGAGGCAAAGACTTCCACTACATTGCTGCTTTAGGCTTAAGATGTCATGTCAGTGGAAGGGAAATATTAAGATACTTAAAGTGAGATTTTTATGTTTGGTTGTGTTTGAAATTTCTGAGCTTGGGAGACCAGCAGTGTTCCCTGTAAGCTTTGCAGTTACCTAGGAGAGGTTCAGGGGCAGCCCAACTGCTTAGCAGAGTGCCCATAGCATGCATTTTTACTGGGGGTGTACATGCACACATGCCTCAGGGCACATAATTTATTCTGCCCATGGCCAGAAAGAATTAGAGGGAATATTGGAGACCAGTATGGGAAACAAGAAACCCCAAATTCTTGTCCCAGCTGCTTCTCTTCACCAGCTCTGGAAACTGAAGACTGTGGTCCTTGTCTAATTCACCGGTCTGCGTGTATATTTCTGTCTACACAATACGCTCATCCCTTGCTATACGAGCACAACTGGTTCCCAACTTTCTGCTCATAGGCGAAGACTCGTAAGAGGGACACTAAATTACCATTAAATACATGTTAAAGTCTCTGATTGGTTCGTAGTGCTCCTAACTCAGCGAAGGACTGGCAGCACATGATGCTGCTTTTGAATGGTAAGTGAACCTTGGGGTGGGGTGGGGGGGTTAGGGAGGGTTAAAGGCTGGGGGCAGTTTGGGGCCATGAGTGGGAGGGAGAGTTAAAACTTGGTGGTGGCAGCTTGTTCCTCTGGGCTGGAGCAGCACCTGGGGGTGGGTGGGGTGCAGTGGACCAGGGAGTTTGGGGACTGGGCTGGGGCTGTGGGTGTCCCCATTCCCAGCCAGGGACCCTGTGGCTGGTTCCAGTCCAGCCTCAGGGCTGCAGGTCTCCCTGTCCCCTGGCCAGCAACCCTGCAGCTGGAGCAGAGCCAGCTGCAGATCTCCCCAGCCTGGGATCCCATGACTGGCTCCACTCCAGCTGTGGGTGTCCCCAGCCCCCAGCCAGGGACCTGGCAGCTGGCTCATATAAGCAGGGGAAGTTCACTTGTTTTGTGAACACACACAGGTATGTATGTCTCTCATTTTAGCAAGTACTTGTTAAACGAGGGATGAATGTACTTTACATATTCAAAGCTATGAAGTGTGAAGCTGTATTTTTTTTTTGTATATAGCCCCATACAAGTGCATTTTTCTGTAAACGGGATTAGTCTCTTGCTAGATTATAAGACAACTCCATTGTGAGAGTTTCAGTTATGCCTAAACGTAGAACAAATGCATGCAGCAGTTTAGAGTAGCTGATGCCAGCAAAGCAAAATTGCTTATCCTAACACAAAGTTGCAGAAATTGAGTATACATTTATGGGTTTGGGTCTCCACAGTTGTAAACTTGGGTGAACAATGTGGGTATTAATACTGTTTCACAAGGCAGCACTGCTGATATATATCATTAGTGTAAACCAAAACCATAAAGGATACGTAAGTACCGCATTGATGGAGTGTAGTTACAGCTCAAATAGAGCCAGTCTGGGAGGTGGAGTAGTGAGCCTATGGCAAGGTGTGCTTCAGTGTGGGCTGTGCAAGCTCAACCAGAACCCTGGTTAATGATTCAGAGCTGGTGCATCCTGCTGCAGCTTCACTATGTTGAGACTCAAGCTAGCTCAGATGTGTCTACTAAAGCTGCAATGACGCCTCGTGGAGGCAGAGTAGACATACACTATGTTTTAGATAGTTACATATCCTGCATTTTTTCAGGAACAGGCTGGATAAAGTACCTAATTAGGCCTGGGCAACAAAGTAGGTGAAGTAATACCTTCCCCTGGACCAGCTTCTGGTGGTGAGGCAGACAAGCTATGGTGCAGCATAGAGCTCTTCTTCGGGTTCAGTTAAGGCTGGGCATTTTCTTGCTGATTTTGATGATTGTCTTGCTTCGTGGAGATAAATCCCAAGTGTCAGCCAAGACAGACATTAATTAGTGACTTAAAGGGCTGATTGCAGTGATCCCTACAGCCAGAGTTAAAAAGGCAGGCTCTGCAGCAAATGCAAGTCCCCTGTGTGACCAGAGGGGGACACAATCATATCACTTTAATATCAAATACATCCTCTACTGCAGGACTAGTTTCTGTGATGGGAGTAGCCCATGATTCAATCACTCTTTCATCCCTAACATAAACATCCAGGTCACTTTAAAGCAATACAATACAACAAGGCAAATTACCTCATAAGATCTGTCAATTCTTACAATCCTGTCTGAGATCTGAAGTATAAAATGTTCTCTGTGTAATGTTACCATTAAACAACTTTTATAATGTAATACAATAAGCTACGGAGTGCAGAATTAAGCTGTTTTAAAAGTTACTGCTTACAGGGACTACTAACTGGAAGAAGAAGTTACTCACTTGTGTAGTAACAATGGTTCTTTGAGATGTGTCCCTGTAGGTGCTCCACAGTAGGTGTTGGGCTGGCCCTGGTGCCGCAGATCGGATATTTCCAAGCTGTACCTCGTCTGATTGCGCATGTGCCGATGCACACCGGTCCTTTGCACGCTTTCAGTCATGTGCGCAATCTGGTCCATGCCAGTTCCTTGACCAACCACCTTGGGTGCTCCTGAAAAATATAAAGCAGAACTCTAAAGCGGGGAGGAACGGGTGGGCAGTGGAGCACCTAGGGGACACATCTTGAAGAACCATCTTTACTACACAGGTGAGCAACTTCTTCCTCTTCAAGTGGCCCCCATGGGTGCTCCACAATAGGTGACTACCGAGTAGTGACCCCAGAAAAATGGAGGTGGGTATCACACTATGTGCAGCTTGCCCCTGAAAGGACTGCTGTCGACAGGTGTGTATCCTCTTCCAACACCCAATGAATTGCATAGTGTCTGGCGAAGGTGTCATAGGATGACCACATTGCTGCTCTGCAAATGTCCTTCAGGGAGACTCCTTTAAAGAAGGCTGTCGAGACTGCCATCGCTCTGGTGGAGTGAACTCTGGGTGGAACTAGCAGAGGGGTCTTATGTAATGCATAGCACATCTTTATACAGGGTACAATGTTATTTGAGATTCTTTGTGATGATAATCCTTCCCCTTTTGATCTGGGTGCGAGACACACCAAGATTCTATCGGTCTTACAGAAGGGTTTGGTTCTTTCTGTATAGAAGGCCAGTGCCCTTCCCACATCAAGTGAAGGAAGCCGTACTTCCCTAGTCGAGGTGTGTGGCCTTGGGTAGAAGGATGGTAAAGTTATCAGTTCACTGATATGGAGCTCTGAAGATATCTTTGCAAGGAACGCCGGGTGTAGGTATAGTATCGCTGCTTCTTTGGAGATTATAATATAGGGAGGAACTGCCATTACCGCTGCCAGCTCGCTCACCCTGCGAGCAGATGTGATTGCGAGAAGAAAGGTAGTTTTTATGGTAAGTAGGTGGAGGGAAATGGTGGCTAGAAGTTCAAAGGGTGGTCTAGACGGTGTGCTAAGGACCAGATCTAAAACTCCATGAAGGTGATAACAGCTTCCGCGGGGGGTATAAGTTCACAAGGCCCTTCAGGAACCGTGTGGTAATGGGATGGGCAAAGACAGTTGACTCTTCCACTGTGTGGTGGAATGCCGATATAGCTGCTAGGTGGACCTTTAGTGATGATAGAGAGTCCCCCTTGTTTTAGGTCCAGTAGATAATCCAAAATTGTGGGAAACAGGACCTCCACGGGGTCAATTGTTTGGACAAACACCAGGAAGTAAAGCGCTTCCACTTGTACATGTAAGCTTTCCTGGTAGAGGCCCGTCGACTGCATTCAAAGACTTCTTTTGCTCTTTCAGGACATACTACATCTAGGGCACTGAGCCAGGGATTAGCCATGCCTTGAGGTGTAGCATTCGAGGCTGAAGATGTCTCAAGATTCCCCGGTTCTGTGAGAGGAGATCTGGTACACTCAGGAGGGGGAGTGGTGGGCAACACAACATGCATTGCAGCAGAGGAAACCAGTACTGATGGTCCCACGCTGGGGCTATAAGTATCAAGCGTGCTCCCTCCCTCCTTGCCATCTCCAGGACCTTGTAGATAAGTACCCTAGTAGGAATGCATACAGCAAGGGGCCCTTCCATGAGAGCAGGAAGACATCCCCTAATGAGCCTGGGCCGATGCCCATTTTGGAGCAGTATTGAGGGCGTTTTTTGTTGATGTAGGTTGCAAACAAGTCTATATAAGGGAATGCCCATGTGTTGAATATACTGCAGAGCAGATCAGAGCCAATCTCCCATTCATGTGTGAAAGCGAAGTGCCTGCTCAGCTGATCTGCTCTTGCATTGCTGACACCTGGTAAATATGAGGCTTTTAAGGTTATGTTGTTTGCAGTGCACCAGTTCCACAGGCAGACTGCCTCGACACAATGTGTGGGATCTAGCTCCGCCCTGACGATTGACATAATACATTGTGGAAATGTTGTCAGTATTGACCTCAGCTACCTTGTATCATAGGTATTGGCGGAAGTGCTTGCATGCATTGAACACTGCTCATAGCTCCAGTATGTTTATGTGCATTGCCATCTCTGTATGGGACCATCGCCCTTGTGCTGACCTGTTTCCCATGTGTGCCCCCCAGCCTATGTGGGAAGCATCTGTCGTGAGAAAAACTGTGGTTTGTGGTTGGTGAAAGGGTACCCCAACAGCAAATTCTTGGGGTCCATCCACTATGTCAGAGACTTCTGCACCTCTGCTGGGGGGGGCAATACATTTTTGTGAGTGGCGTATTTCATTGGTATATACACAGTCGCCAACCAGTGCTGGAGGCAGTGAAGATGCAATCTGGCATTTTGCACCACAAATGTGGTGGCAGCCATGTGTCCCAGGAGCTGCACACAAGTTAATTCTCATACTGTGGGGCTGTACATCAGCACCTGTATCAGAGACTGGATAGCATGAAAACGTACGGTAGGCAGATACACGCTTGCTGTGATGGAATCTAGGCACTCTCCTATGAATTCTATGTCCTGCATGAGTTCCGTCGTCGATTCTGGAAGTTGATGACTAGTCCCAGTGAGAGGAATGTCTTCGTAGTAACGTCTATCATGTGTAATGTCTGCCCTTGAGGCACTTTTCAAGAGGCAGTCGTCCAGATACTGGAAGATGAATACATCCTACTGATGCAGGTAAGCTGACACTGCAAAAAGTGTCTTTGTAAAGACCTTGGGCGCTGAAGACAGGCCAAAAGGGCAAGACTCTATACCAGAAGTGTTCTGTACCCACAGCAAAGCGGAGGAAGCGCCTGTGTGCAGGGTGAATGGTAATATGAAAATACGCATCTTGTAAATCCAGGGCTGTGAAGCAGTCCCCATCATCCAGTGCTGTGACTATGGAAGTAATTGCGGTCATCTTGAAATGCTGTTTGCGGATGTATCAGTTGAGAGCCCGTAAGTCTAGGATTGGTCTCCAGCCTCCTGTTTTCTTTACCATGAGGAAGTATCAGGAGTAAAAAGCTTTTCCCTGAAACTCGTCCAGGACTCTCTCTACCACTCCTGTGGAGATGAGGTGGCCTACCTCTTGTTTCAAAAGAATCTCGTGAGAGTGGTCCCTGAAGAGGGACTGGGTGGGGGGTTTTGGTGGAGGCATGGAGCGGAATGGGATGGCGTATCCCACAGCAAAATAGTCTCCAGTACCCATTTGTCCGTAGTAATGCTTTTCCACCGATGGTAGAATGATCTGAGGCAATGGTGGAACAGAGGTTGAGATTGTCGCTGGCACTGAATGATGGTTGTGGCATCAAAGTCCTCAACATAGCACTCAAACTTGCTGTCTGTGATGCAGGGGTATGGCCTTGCTAGGGACGTCATCTAGGTGGTCGTCGTTGTTGGTGATCATAGCCTTGCGGGTATTGCGGGAACTGAGATCGATAGGTATAATGTCGCTAGTATGAGTAGAATCTCTTCCTCCTGTAAGGAGGAGTGTACATGCCCAGCATTCTGAGTGTAGTTCTCAAGTCCTTGCTGGAGTGGAGGACTGAGTCTGTAGATTCAGCAAACAGCTTTGCCCTATCAAAGGGAAGGTCTTCAACTTCCGTTTGTAGATCCTTAGGAATGCCAGATGTCTGGAGCCAAGACACTCGCTGCATCACCACTGCAGTGACCATGGAGCGTGCTGCTGTGTCTGCCACATCTAGTGCAATTTGGACTCCTGTACATGAAACCATGTATCCTTCCTGAACTATCGCCTTTAAAATAGGCTTCTTGTCGTCCAGGAGAAAGTCCATGAGTGAAACGAGTCTTGTATAGTTGTTGAAATTATGGTTGGAGAGGTGCACAGCACAGTTGGCCATGCGTAACAGTAGGGTGGAGGATGAATACACCTTCCTCTGAGTAAGTCCAGTCTCTTTGTGTCCTTGTCCGACACCATGGATTTGTATTGTGGTGTCTTCGATCTCCGTTGAGAGAACTCCACCACAAGGGGGTTTGGTTGCGGGTGGTTAAATAAAAACTCCATTTGCCTCGATGGGACAAATACTTTTTTTCTGCTCATTTGTTGGTTGGCAGAATAGAAGCTGGGGTCTGCCAGATATTTGTGGCAGCCTCCATGATGGCCTCGTCTAGTGGAATGGCAATCTTCAATGACGTGGGAGGTCTCAGATTCTTGAGGAGCTTGTGCTGCTTCTCCTGTACCTCCATGACCTGTATATCCTGGGACTGTGCCACCCTTTTGAACAGGTCCTGACATTGTTTAAGGTCATCTGGAGGAGATGTATCTCCTGGGATGACCACCTCACCTGGAGAGGACAAGGAGGCGTCTGTCTGATATGCCTCTATCTGTTCCTCGGACACCTCCTGTGCCCGTTCACCTAAAGGATCCAGGGGGAGGTTGATAGCTGACTCTGGACCTACTGTTGGTGGAGAGACATGGCCCCCCTTAGTAGGAAGGGGTGAGAACTGTCTGTATGATGAACATGGGTGCAGGGATCTATCCCTTGACCTTGAGTAGCTTCAGTGCCGATGATATTCTTCATGATGATATGGACGAATGTAGTAGCAAGGACATGGTCCTGGTGATGAGGATATAGAGAGCGAGTGCTGTCTATATCTGTGATGATGGGAGGAGTGTGATCTCCTGGATGACATGGAAATAGGTGGGGAGGCTCTGAAGGGATATCTATGTAGCTCATGTGAGACAACAGGTGAAGGATGCCTAAGCCAGGGAGAAGGTGGCCAGAGGAGAGGAGATGGCAGCCTCAGGAAAGGTGATGGTGGCGTTAACGGGCGTTGCAGTATGCACGTTTCAGCAGGAGAGCTGGGTGAGAGAGGTGTGATGAGAAGGTCCGGCGATGGACTTCGGTGCAGAGTCTTAGACCTCACCTTTCTTGGTTTGTGAGACTGATGAGTCAGTGCTGATACAGGTGTTACGTCCAGTGCCGGAGATCTTGCTGGGGGTATCGGTGCTGGTGGTGTTGCGCTCGGTGCCCAAGCCTGCAGCTCTGCGTGAACAGAGGTCTCCGGCACCATCAGACCCCATTCTGATGCTCTTGGGGCCGCAGTCTCCAGTGCCTGTTGCTTAGGCACCTGCTGGATCTTCTGTGCCACATCTTTTAAAGTCTGAGCCCCAGGCACTGTCTTCAGTTCTCCAGTTTTTGCGCTGCCCTTACTAGCAAGCATTTCCTGGTTCTGTGCCTCACTCATCCTGCTTGTATGTAGTACTGGCAAGGATTGAGTAGGGGATATCTTCTTCCTCTTACAACCCAAGGAGGTCAAAGAGGCTGCCTTCCACTTGTGCAGCAACAAGGGCCCTTCCATATGGGATATCTCAGTCAGCTCAGGCTGAAGAGCCTTGTCAAATAAAATCATTTTTAGCCTCATTTCCCTGTCCTTCCTTGCTCTAGCCATCAGTTTAGAGCAGTGATGACATTTCTGTGGGACATATGTCTCGCCCAGACAATGAATACATTTGCTATGGTCGTCCAAGGCAGGCATAGCTTCACCCCATGACTCGCATTATTTGAAGTCCACTGGAGACATCTTCCTTGTTAAACTACTTAACGACATGCAACTTTAACGAGGGTACTTAACAAGTACTAGAACAATAAACAAACAGGTACTAGCCTGTAAAGAATATTCAACAACACTCTATTGTAGAGATAAGCAGGCCACGGAAGCGGCTGCTCTTCCCTCTCTCTTCTCCTCCCCTCTTTTTTTTTTTTGATCTACATACAGTAAAATTTTTAAAGAACAGTTTTTAAGAGAAACATTTTGAAAGGGAACTAGCAAATAGTAACAAATAGAAGTTCTCTCTCTAGGCATTGGAGCCAAAGCAAAGTCCGTCTGCAGCCGCTGGCAGTTGAGAGGAACTGGCATAGACCGGATCGCACACGTGACTGAAAGCGTGCAAAGGACCGGCACGCATCACCGCATGCATGATCTGAGGACATACAGCTTGGAAATCTCCGATCTGCAGTGCCGGGGCAAGCCCGACACCTACTGTGGAGCACCCACAGAGACCACTCGAAGAAGCCGCCTGTGGTGCCTGCATGAAAGTGATCAGCGAAATCTTAGAATCTCAGAATGTAAATGACACGATGGTTTTGGCGCTCTCTTTCTTGGAGCCTTCTCCCAGGGAAACTGGTGAGAGTTTCACATTTTAAAAGAATACTGTTTATATTTTACATATGGTCAGAGCATGTTATATTCAGTTGTCAGAACAGTATTCTATTCACCCATTGAGTGGGCGAGGACAGAACATTTTCAGAGGCAGAGTGACACATGGGATAGGGCACTGGGCTAAACAGAAGGACCAAGGCTCTGGCTCAGTTCTGCCATTGACATACTATGTGACCTTGAGCAAGTTACTTCATCTTTCAGCATTTCACTGTCTAACAGATATGACAATACTTACCTCCTCAGCTCAGTCAAGAACTATAGCTGAAAAATGCTACAGGTTGAACTTCGAGTCTGGCAATATCCATAATCTGGCATGATTTTAGTTAGTTAGCCAGATTAGCCGTACACAGAATTCATGATGCAATGGCTGTGTGCCTAAGCACTGTCTTGGGGATGGTCTTCAGTAGGCTGAATACTGCTTTTGAATCGGGGTGAAGTTTGGTGGGACTGAACTATTGGAATGCATCTGCAATTGCCGAGAACGGCACACTCACATGCTGTAGTCCAGCAAATTGGCTGATCCAATGCAGTATAAATGCTTTGGCCATAGAGCCTAACATATAATCCCTCCCAGTAAAAATCTATTTTTGGAAATTTACATTGTGGTTTCTGTCTTACTTTTGACATTCCCTTCCCCTGCTTACCTGAGGCTTGAGCACAGCCACATGCCATGGCTCAACTGGCTTCTGTATCCCCCAAATGGTGCAACTTTTGGCTGGACCAGGAGCATACTTATGGATCTCAAAGGGTGATGGAAATATACAGAGATCTGGAAGTTAGCAGCTGCTGCTCTTGATGCTGAAGCATGGGAATAAGGGTGGGGGGAATGCACTGGAGAAATGGAATGGCAGAGCAGTGGGACAAATGGGCACCTGAACCATCTACACGTTTGCAGACACCAAAAGAAATAACTCTTAAGAATTTGGAAAAAACTCTTCCTATTAGCCCCACAAAGTCAGCTCTGACAAGAACAACTTTTAAAAAAAAAAAAGCTACATACCTACAGTAGAGAGCCCCCGACTCTACAGTCCTCCTCCCAAGCTGGTGGACGTATCATACATCTGTGCTTCAGGGTCAGGATCCTGGATCCACTATATTGATTCTGAGATCCCAGCAATGTAGCAGGTATCTCCTGGTCCACAGAACACCTGTTTTTTTCCTCCTTCTCTGCATCCATTACAACTGAGCTTAGGTTAAGGATACTTCTGCTGCACCTAATAGCACATCAGTCCAAGTTCTGAGGATCCAGTCCAGCTCTTCATAAAAGTAAATCTTCTGTTCTCAATTAAACAAATATTAGTTATGGGGGGGACCTAGTATTTTTGGGTCACTTATCTTCTCATGGCCTATTGTTTGCCACGCTTAGTGGTGCCCATCCCCACCAGTTGCTAGGCCACCTTGCCACATGCCAGGATGTTACATATGATCAATTTCATCTGGACTTGAATCTCCTTTTCTCCCAATAGATGCCAGAAATTACATAATGCCCTAATTTTAGGTGGCAGCATGTTCACAGGATGGTGTCACCTGAAATATGCCAGCAATGGATAAATTGGGTTGCAGAAGTACACAAAAGGTGGTCCCTGTAAATATAGCATAGAACTGAATTCCACAGCCATGGACTGTTAGTTGTACTGGTAAAGAATCTTCTGGCCAATGTAACTTGATGCAGCAGAATGTAGAAAGTAATCCAGGTTAAGTCATCAAGAGGTCACAGGATGGACAATGCTGTGGAATATAACTGGGAGAATTATTTCAGAAATGTTGAGCCTTGATGGTGTTGCATTGGCAGAGAACCACATGGTGGATAGCTTTGCACCAAAGCATACTCTATCCCAAAAGATGTTTGTAAGTCTGTGTACCAATGGGAGCAGAAATCAGCAGCAAGAAGGTCTCTCTTGCAGCACTTTTCTTGCTCAGAATAGTGTATGACTCATTTACCTGATTGGAAGAGGATATTACCACTCTAGTGGTTGAGAAGAGGATCTAAGCTAGTATATACATTTGATTGTCCACAATTCTCCACTCTTCTCCAAAGACTCCAAAGATGTGCGTCCTGGTTGATTTTAGGTGAAAGAGTAGACTTAAACTGAATGAAGAATTCATCTTGTACTCTGACTTCTACAAAAGAAGGAAGCTATGAGGGAAGATAACTTAGGCAGGAAAAAACAATTAGACTGAGGTGAGTTGCTTACATTTTTGGGGGGGACTTCAGCACAACCAAGAAAGCTTCACTGTAACTCCTGGAGATGGATTATCTTAAAACATACAATTCTGAAACACTCATAGCAGCAATTTGGAATCCTGGTGAAAAGGACCAGCAGCTGTGCCCCTCAAACAAGCAACCATTTTTTGCATTTTTCAGTTTATCTGCATTCTCTCTCATAACAAGATCTTTTGTGTAGAAAGAGGTATACTTCAGGAGGAGGAGGAGGAGCACACACACATTGTTTTTACCCTATTCTGTACACTCACGTATTCTGATAGCTATGTAAGTTTTCATGGAACAGCTACATACATGGACCACCACTCCTAAGCATACCAATAGGCTTAGTGTAAAACATTCAATATTTTCTCTAGGGGCACACTATTTTAGAGATTCTTGATTTCCAGTGAAGAAGCAGGAAGGAACATTGCATGGACATTGCTTGACTATAGACTACAGGCGTGTGCACAGGAAATAGTAGGGAACTTTTTGTGGGTGTAGGAAAAAGGGGCCAATGCCAAGAATTCTTGGAGCCAATATTTTAATGCACTACTATTGGTGCTCTGGTTTATCGCCTGATGAACGCCTACTGGCATTGCTTCATACAAGGTCCTGGGAGAGAGGGATGGCCTTACTTCAATTCCCATACCTTCTTCCTAACTCTGCCAGGGAAGCAAAGGGACTGAAGTCAGGCATGACAACCAGTTGGTTGCCTGGTTCTCTGAGCTCCCTATTCCATTCACCAATATGTTTAAAATAATTTAAAATATCTTGATGGAATCCTTTTATAACCAGTCATAATTGGGGAAGAACAATTTACCCCCAAAAATCAATTTTGCTTTTAAAAAAGGCCCTGGAAAATAATTTGTACCCCAGAAAAACTTGCACGTTGTATTGTAATCAGTAACACATGGTTGCCTTCAATGTAATAAACCGAGTCACACTTGGAATGCAGATGGTTTTATGGGACTGTTCTCTTAGGATCTTCAGTAGGAATGCTGTACAAGTGAAGAGTCATTTCAACTCATGGGTGATCTGTCACTTTATCTTCTGTATTGTGCTGGCAGTCTGAAATCAGTGAAGTGACATTTATTTACTACTTATGCTGGAAGAAACCCTTCCTCTCGTACTACTTACATTTGCTCCTAACAAAATAAAGTTAAAACAAAATAAAAATAATCACAGCCAGTTAGATGAACTGGAACAACAAATATTTAGGCATTCATAAAAGGCTCTAGATGTTCATATGCTGATAGCGGGTAGGAAAAATAATGAACAAAAAATGCTTAACCAATAATCAGACACATTCTTCTGTTTTAAAAAATATTAACACATTTCACATGAAATTGGCATATCTTTATATGTAAAAAATAAACCCTCAAACTGGCCTTTGCCAGGTGTGTGAAAGCTAGCGTGTTTCTTATTAGACCACCTGACCCTTCACTTAGCATGGAGTTGACTGGTTGTTTTCAGTCTTTACAAATTCTTTGCATACAACTTTTTGAAAGTTTCACAGAAACTGCTTATTTTGTTCACTGAAAACAATTTTCCCACTTTTCAACAGATTCCTTTCTTGCTTGTGGATTATGAAATACGTCTCAGAGGGCTTATCGACATTTGCCCCCAACTTCGAAGGTGGCATGGTAATCAGATCAATGGGAGATTACTAGCGAAGTGCTGCAGTGAATACATTAGGCTAATTCTCCCCCATGGCAACTTTGAAGCTCCTCAAGTATTCACCACAGCACTTCATTAGTAATCTCCTGTTGCCCTGATTAGCATGCCCCCTTCAAAGATGGGGGCAAGTGTAGACCCAGCCAGAGTGGAATTTTTCCTAGTATAAAATCTGTTCATGCCCACGGCCAGTGGAAATTGGCAGCACATTTATGCTCATCCCTGAAATTTTGGCCTGGATTTTGCAGCTCTTTTGGACAGATACAATGGATATTTAAAATAAAATCCATACCAATTATGTTTGTCTATATTGCATAATGTGAAATAAAACTGTCACCTAATCTTAAAATTTCTTCCCCTTCCCTCTGCAAGGCTCAGAGCTTTCATTGCCTACTTGAGATTTTCACATGAACCCTTCCCCTAGCCTTGGAGGCCCATTGACTTCCCAGACAGACCTTTTCCCTCAACACCTCCCCAAAGTCCTCACGCTAAGGACAAAAATTCTATTAGAGACCTAATATTCATTTTTGGTAACACTTAAAACTTGAAATCTTATCTGTGGTGAAAGTATTTGTATATAGCCCCTATCAACAAGCATCATAGCTGGATGTCTCTATTAGTGTATTTCAGAATGATTATTCAACTGAGAGGAACAGCACAGTCTGCAGTTCTTAAAACTAGTATTTCTCAGGGTATGTCTGCAGGGCAATGAAAGACCTGTGGCTGACCTGTGCCAGCCAACTTGGGCTCACAGGACTCAGGCTGCAGATTGTTTCACTACAGTGACTTCCAGGTGTGGGCTGGAGCCTGCAAGATGGGAGGGTCCTAGGGCAAGGGCTCCAGCCTGCACCCAGAAGTCTACATAGCAATGAAAGAGCCCTGCCAGCCCAAGCCAGTCAGCATGGGCCAGCTGCAGGTGTCTAGTTTCTGGGTAAATATATGCACGCCTGCAGACTCATTGAACTTGTTCCCTTACTAGCCAAAAGCACTCCACCCAACACTTAAATCAACCAAAATACTGTAGAAAAGAATCCCAGAAAACCCCATAAGGAGACTCTCCCATCACCAAGAGGATGGAAATTATACTGCACTAACTTCCAGTGGCCCTATTTGTGACATATTTCCTACATACTGCATATATTGTTCACATTCAAACAACCTCTCGAAAAATCTCATAATTTGTTTAGCTGTATTGTGAGACGTAATAATTTTAATTAAATTAAATTTAAATTATTTTGATGGAGAGCAGCTTTTTTTTTTCCAATTTTTACTTACATTTTTACAGTTGTGGGAAGTTATGGTCAGAATTATTTAATGAAAAATAGATGCTAAGATTCAAGAAGTTAAAGCTTGGTAACTGGTAAAAGACCAATTGTCAACATCACACGTCAACATATAATAAATAAAGCTCCTTAAGCAAACTCTAATAACTTCTCAAGTAGTATTTTTCCTTGTCTAGCTGTACATTTTACATGTGTTGGTAATATTTTTGGCACATTGTGAAACTGATGTTTACCAACATTTATTTACAATAAAAATCTAATCCTTGGGAGCCTCTGTAGGAATATTTCTTACCGAGAATCTCCTGGACTAGTTTTTCCAGAAGGTACACCTGATATGTTTTTGGTTGTCTCTGGTATTCCAGCAGAAGACTCCACAGAAGGCCCTTTAAAAGCATAGTACCATCTCTCAGTAATTTTACATTCAATGAATTATTGCAAAATAGAACACACACATGTAGCTTTGCCTAGGTTATACCTTCAGTAACCATTAATATGACTTTTTTTTTTAAAAGCCCTTTTAAAACCACTTTGGTACAGATAACCAAGTAACTGCTTACCACATGGATGCTGACAGACTTGCTCAGTGGAACAGTATTTAAAGAGAAGAGCCTTAGAAAAGCAGTGTAGGTTGTAAACAGAGTGTGATAAAGGAAGGGGAGGGGCCCTGAAAGAAGCACACCCCTCCCAACAAGGGGGTAGATAATAAATAGCACCTGATTTCCAATCATGTGCCTAAAACCAATGAATGTCAAATTCAGCATATTTGGTGTGTTTAAGGGTTTTCAGGTTTTGTATGGAAAGATTGCTGAAGCTTCCATGTTGTTATTGAACAACTACAGTAAAACCCCATTTACCTGACATAACTGGGACTGACCAACAGTCAGATACCTGAAAATGTCAGATAATTGGGCGGGGGGGGTGGGTCACAGAGGGAAAGGCTAGGAGTGAAGGGGCTGCTTGGGCTTTAGCTATTCTGAAATGCTGGCAGCCAGCTCCATGGGGTAAGGCTGTGGGATGCCAGCCACCAGAGAGTGGCTCATCAGGGTTGGCTCCCTAGCCAGGCAGCCCCCACAGGGTCCCAAGGAGTAGAGCCCAGCTGGGTTACTGGCTGCTCTGGCACCAATCTCCCAGGCCAGCTCCCTGCGTGGGCAACCCCTGCCACCCTGGGCAAGCAGTCATCCCTGCCTCTGTCCCATGATGCTGAGGCCCAGCCACACTGAGCAAGCAGCTGCTGCTGGCCCCAGTGGGGCTGCTAGCTGCCCAGGGTGGGCTGCTGGCTGCATGGTGCTGGGTGCTAGGTCTCCTGTACCTATATGCTTCAGATAAATGCGTGGGGAAAAAAATCAGATAAAAAGAAATCAGTGTCAGAGAAGAATGAGCAAGGCATAAGGTCCATTGTCTGCAGTAAGCGTATGCCTATACTTACCATAAGATCACCACTCCATGATCAGCCTTCTAGAATTCGATTTTGATGCATGTATTAATATGTGGCAAACCAATCCCTCTAGGCTCAGCCATCAACTCTGGTACTCCCCACTACTGCGTGGAGTAAGGGATGCTGGCACAAGCCTGAAGAGCCCCAATCTACACTAGGGCAAAAAGCTGATTCTGGTACGTTGATTCTAGCTGTGTTAATCGCATAGCTACAACTGTGTATCTGAGAAAGACTTAGGCTAGATATACACTAGGGAACAAAGACTAAATACTGGCGTGCCCCTTGGGGGCCAAAAGAAAACATGTCACACAGACTATATGCCAGATGATGATTATGTGGTGTGAGTTATCAGCAATATTTGGCACTTCACAGCACCTTTCACTTCTCAAAAGGCCCAAGGATAAACAGGCCCCCTCCTATAATTTGGTAAATACTCATTTTTAAACGTATTATAAAAGATCAGACTGAATTACAAGGAAAAAAATTCCAGCCCAACACCGTGCAATTACAATACATGTAAGAAATTAAAATAAGGACAGCAGATATGTTGTAATTATAGTGACACCAAGTGGCTAGGGAGATTAAATTAATCTCCATTCCTACCATGGACCCACTGTAACACAAAGATTCAGTTTATTAAGCTGTATTTTTATTTCATGTGAATATAGGTTTAATATCAAGAGAAAATAGCTTGACCCAACAGATTTCAGTGCTGCCAACTACAAAATAACGATTATAGTATACAGAAGCAGCATAATGATGCATTACCCTTCTCATTACTCCTCTTTTGCTTCTAGTCACAACCTAGTTCTTTGAGAGCATAAGAAATATATTGCAACATTAATGAATTCTTCACTTAGCAAAATCCTTCAGTGCCGTTAGCCATACCTCCTGACAGTAGATCTCAAATGCTAAAACCTAATTCTCTTCCTCAGGGACTACTATTAAAAACTCTTCCTCCTCAGATTCACTTTCTGGTGGTTATGAATCTACTTGCATCATGCTGCACATATGGGGATTCCAAGGCACACGGGAATGTTTTCATTTAAAAAATGCCTAGCTTTTAACAACTCGAGTCATTTTTGAAAACCCAAAGACCTAGGACAAAACCTCAAAACCTACCGCACAAAAGGACATGGACAACTTTTAAAATCCCTCCAATGCTTTGTACTCAGAAGCTTTAAAACTTCTCCCTTCCACTCTCATTTCCGTTGTAGGAAACACAACTGAGTGTTGTTTGGGGGTGGAAGTGTGGATAACACTTTCTGCTCATGATTGCATGAAGCTGAAATTAAATTTTATTTGTCTAATTACCAAGTTCTACAAGTATAATACCTCTCCATCACAGTCTACAAGTACAACCATATTTTCTTTGCCAGTCTGTGACACTTTCCCACGATTCAATCACAAGCACTGTTCTATTTTGTGTACACAGCTACAGTGTTTAAAAAGACATTATAAAATTATATTTATGCAGTCATATCTACCATGCTGCCTGACTGACGTAGTATATTCTAGGAAAAGTCTCAGCCACTACTCCATAGTGCCTCAGTAGGTGTTGCAATGCCTGAACAGCAGCTTCACAGAATAATCACCAAACAGCACTGGGGCCATTACATTCAGGCATGTGCTTTCACAGAGGGTCTGATCCTATATGTTGCTGAACCACCTCAAGGCCACTGAATTCAGTGACAGATGGTGCTTCATGAGTTGCTAGCACCCTACAGGATTTGGCCCTGACTGCACAGACAGAGGGTGAGGACTGGTTTCAGGAAGACAGTCATCTACTGTAACTAGTCTATGCTGCTGGCAGGAGATAACGCTGTTAACTGTGAGGACTACTAAAATAATGTTAATGCTGTCATCTGAGGACACAAACCACTATTAGAGCCAACCAGGTCACTAACTGGGTACAAAATTGGTTAAAAAGGTGGAGTGCAGATGGGATTATGTTCCTCTGCAATGTCTGAGCAATAATAGTACCGGACACTGAACTGAAGAAAAGCAGGTATTTCTCCAATGTTCATTCAACTAATTGATTGCAACTGCTTACCTGTGTTGGCCGCTTCTTGGGCTCTTTTTTGAAGCAGTGATTCCACAGCGCTCGTTAAGGCTGGGCCTTTCCTTTGAGACATTTGTTGCTTGCCCTGGTGAGAGGGCACACGGTTAGCACTGTTTCATGACAAAACTGCCCAGGACTCAACTGCAGCAGAGATATTCATGGAGATTCTAGGAGCAATCCATTGTCTTAATTCCCTCAGAGACAGCAAAAGCAGACCAAGGCAGCAGGAAAGAACACCAGGTTCTTGCTTCTTCCCCAAAACACAGTTCTCTCATGCAATCTAAGATAGCCAAGGCACTCTGAGGAACAGGCCGTCAATGACATACAATGGTCTCTCCCCATCAATGGAACCCTTTCAGACACTTGGTTCTCCAGGAACTTCCTCTAATAGAGGCCCACTGTGTTAACGATGCAGTTTAAGCCTTTTGGTGGCAGATATGGTATTAAATCTTAAGATTTTTTTCTTCTATTTTAGGATTTATCTTTCCTGTTATCAAACAGCTGATCCTTCTCTGAATTGAAACACTTATAGGAACTGGAAGACAAGATTTTGACTTTGCTAATTACTAGAGACAAACTACCTCAGTCACTTATTTACTTTTTAAAGTGAAGAACAATTTATGTTTTAATAAAAATTTTTAGTGCAAGTTGTATAAACATTTAATAAATACAGTAACAGGTCAGGACACAGAGGATTCACTCCATTTCCAAGGCGATGAAAGGAATTTGGCCTTTGGTATATCCCCTAGCATAGTACTGTAGTATGCTTTCCTGGACTCAAAACAAAAAAGCAGTCAAGTAGCACTTTAAAGACTAACAAAATAATTTATTAGGTGAGCTTTTGTGGGACAGACCCACTTCTTAGGGGGTCTGTCCCACAAAAGCTCACCTAATAAATTATTTTGTTAGTCTTTAAAGTGCTAACTTGACTGCTTTTTCTGTTTTGACAGTATATAGACTAGCACAGCTCCCTCTCTGTTACTTTCCTGGACTCTTTAGAGAAGAGTCTGAAGAAGCTAGTTTCTCCTCAGCATTTGCGACTATACTTTTATATAACTTCCTGCTGATAGAGAGAGACTTTTTTGAAGTAACTTCATGTCTCATTTAGTTAAAAAAAAGCATTGGTTTCATTGTGGTTTAAAGCTACATATGAATCTGTAGCTTCCCTCCCTACATCACAACCCACTATCTGGTAAGTCTTCTGGAAGAAAGCACAAGGCTAACGTGTTACTCACCAGGGCCTGCTTGGCTCCTTTTTGGCCTGGTGTAAAGGCACGTCGTGTAGAAAGTTCTTTGCAAAAACTGATGTGCCTCTCTGCTGCAGCTTCATTAAACCTTCTCAAGCAGTAAGGACACTGAATATAGTCTGGTTACAACAAAAGAACAGGTAAGACTGAATCAACAGTTCATAAGGTATTGAGAGAGAACTACCTACTCTTTGTGAGACTAGGACTCAGGAGACCTGGATTCAATGTCCAGCTTTGCCTGTCCTGCTGGGATGACCTTGGGCAAGTCACTTCCTTTCACTGTGTCTCAGTTTCCATCAACACTAAGCACTGTCCTTGGCAAAATTCCATGTACCTTGGCTACTATGTTCATTTGATCTGCTGTATGCTGTAGGGATGAAGAGTGGGTGCACGATCAATTGCTTGCAAAGTACTGAGATCTTTGCTGATGTATGGAACTTAGTCCAAAGCCTACTGAAATGACTGGGAGTTCCTCTCGCCTTCAGTATTTCACTACAAATCTCTCTCCTGCATTCACTGATTACAACTGGAGTTCCACCTGTAGAATGAATGCAGAGGGGACAAGAATGTGCAACATCACAAAGGCTCTGTAGCATGGATCAGGGAATAGAATTTCTTTGCATGAAGTTGAAGGATTATACTATGCTTGGCTTTTAAAAAAATAAAATGGAATAAAAATGCTATATAAAATGGACATCTACCAAAAATGGCAATTTTCCTGGTAACGAACTTAGGCGTACCAGTGTGTAAATGCCAGGATTGCCTCTGTTTTTTTGTAAAAAAAAAAAAAAAATCAGCATTACATCTGCTATGTTCCAGCCATCACGTACAGAGGTACAAGCGTTAATTCAGTTTAACTTTAAACTAAAGGGAAAGATAAACCAAAGTAGGTCTGCAACTATGAGCAATGACTTCAAAAAAACTTAAAGGGAATTAGTTTCAGAGTGTAGCTGTGTTAGTCTGTAGCTTCACAAACAAGCAGTCCTGTAGCACCTTATAGACCAACAGATTTGTTAGGTCATGAGCCTTCGTGCGAAGACCACTTCTTCAGACCCACTTCTACTCCAGTGCCAAGAGAACTGTCCAAGCATGCCATGAAATGTCATCATTTTCCCCTCGTCGCGTCTCTTTGCACAGGATCTCCTCTCGAGCTGCCAATGCCCCCACCCCACAAGCAACTGAGTAACAGAAATTTTCAGCAGTTACTTGATTACTCAACATCCCTATCATGGCACACATTCACTCGCTTACCTTTTATTTCCATTTGTTGATGACGGTATATTCTGTGATGGATTTGAAACATGAATGCATTTGATACTTGTTCAGCTTGTTGTGTGCACTATGTTGCTAACCTCTCTAGTAAGACCGTGTCCATAGTAAATGTCATGTTTATGAGCAGTCAATTCAGCTGAAAAAAAGTGGGTGTGCCAGGGAATTGTTTGTCGCATTGAAGTGTGCTGTGTTACTGAAAAGGCTGGGAATCAGTGTTCTACTCCAACCACCTGAAGAAGTGGGGCTTACCCACAAAGGCTTGTGACCTAATAAATGTTAGTTTTTAAGGTGCTACAGGACTGCTTGTTATTTATTAAGGGAATTAGTTAGGGAAGTGACCTGGACTGAAGAACTCAGGGATCTGAACCTAGAAAAACAGACCTACCTATGGGGGTGGGAAGGGGAGGGAACCAAAAGGGACATTTGCCCTGAAGCCTGGCAATTCTAATGATGTGTTGAAAACAATTTTTTTTTTTTTTTTTTTTTTAAAGAGGACATATGATTTCACTCAAATGGTGATCCCAAATGGAACTACGAAGGGCATGATCCATAGTCTACGTAGACTGAAGGATGCCTACTACTACGATTTCACTCTAAATACATCCAATGGGTAAAAACATGGAAGGTAAAGGAATTATTTAAAGCTAAGGTTCAATGTGGGCACAAAATGAAATTGATATCAACTGGCCATCAACAAATTCAGGCTTGAAATTAGAGGAAAGTTTCTAACCAGGGGAGTGAAGTTCTGGAAAAGCCTTCCAAAGGAAGGGGGAAGTTACCTAACTGGTTTCATGATTGAGCTGATAAGTTTATGGAGGGGATGGTATAAGATTGCCTAAAATATTGTATGGCTCATATGTACCTACCTGGTACTAAACAGATATATCCAATAGCCAGAGATAGGACATTAGATGAGGATTGGCTTGGAGTTCCCTGTCTTGCTGCCTGACTGTTGCATCTCACCCACATGCTTAGGGTTTAGCTAATCAATATACCTGGGATCAGAAAGAATGTCTCCTCCTCCCCCAACCCCTTCTCAAACACTCAAGGACAGATTGTATAAGAGTGTGGTGGGTTTTTGCTCCCTCTGTAGCGTGAGTCATTTAACGGTTCGAACTAGAGTAAATGGTGGATTCTCTGAAACTTGACATCTTTAAATAATGATTTGAAGACCACAATGACTGGGACCACATTGGCTGGGTCTACACATTCCCCTTCCTTTCGAAAGGGGCATGTTAATAAGCGGGTTTGAAAGATGCTAATAAGGCACTGCAATGAATATGCAGCGCCTCATTAGCATAACGGCGGCCATGGCAATTCAAAAGTGCGGCTTTTCGAATCGCGTGCCGCCCGTGGAGACGGGACCTTCCAAAACGACCCCGCCGATCACCAGATAGGAAGAAGGGCTTTTGAAAACTGGGGGGGGGGGGTCCTTTCAGAAGGTCCCGTCTCTATGGGTGGTGCACGATTCGAAAAGCCGCACTTTCGAATTGCCATGGCCACCATTATGCTAATATGCAGTGCCTCATTCATTGCAGCACCTCATTAGCATCTTTTGAACCTGCTCATTAACATGCCCCTTTCGAAAGGAAGGGGCATGTGTAGACCCAGCCAATGATGTTTTCTGGCCTTAAAGGCCACGAGAAGGAAGAGACAACTGCCACATGTGCTGGGTTCCCACGCCCTCTTCACTGACCTCTGAAAAGCCAAAGGCTGAACTTCGGCTCAATGTAGAGGGCCATCCTCAGGCCTATGTCTGACTTACAGCTTATTCCAAGTGTAAAAAGTGAATTTCACCCTTTGGTAGTCAATGGCAGAGTCAGGACCTGAGCCTAAACTTCTCAACTCCCACCCCAGAGCTCCGCTACTAGACCAGGGGTTGGCAACTTGCTGCTCCAGAGGTGCATGTGGCTCTTTAAGGACTTCTTTGTGGCTCCCAACTCTATAATTACAAAGTTAAAAAAAAACAACCCTCCTGATTATTTTCAATAAACAGTGAATGTCTAAAAGCCCAACAATGAACAACTCATATCTAAACAGCAAACGATATGTGATCTCAATGTTAGATAAATTCCCCTTTAATATGTGCAGTGCATTGTGGGATATGACACTGTGTTTAGATTGTGTTACTAATAAAGTCTTGACAGGGAAAAGGCAGCTTGCAGAATTCCTGCTGTGAAGGGCAACACACATTTTATGAAAGAAAAATTAAATGTAAAGTAAAATTGGCATATTTAAATTGGGTTCAGGAGTGAAAGTCAGGAAGACAGTGGTATAAACACATGTAAAGTGTGAGGCAAGAGAATAAATAAAAAGTCTTCTGCAGGACATACATAAACATGTATTATTGCATTACAAATCATTGTGTGTGCACACTGTTCTTAAAACAGGGGTTACAAAAAGTATGGTTGGACGTTATTTATTAAGGACCGTCTCATATTCTCATGCATTGTGGTTTTTGAAGTATTGAGTTTTTGCCACATTTGGGGGAGGGGGAAGCTCTTCTTGCTATTTTGGTTGCCGACCCCTGTACTAGACTGATGAGTTATAACCACGAAAGTTGAAAGGTCCAATAATTTTATTGCCTCTACAATTCACCTATGTTGCTCCACCTCTCCCTGAAGCTACTACTCACTACCTTCAGAAACTATCTTTAGCTGCTCCCAAGGCTCCTTCTGACTTCATGCTCTATTTTAAAAACAAACCAGGAGTTTGTGTTGTTCTCAGGTTGCACAGAATGGAGTAAAACTGAAGCCCTCCTGTGAATAAGAGGAGCTTTCTGCTTTACCAAGTATAAGCAAGCAGAAAATCAGCAACAGGCAAAACTAAACAAACCTGGATTGATGCTTGGAGGTAGAGGAGGAGGAAGGGGACGGCCCTCTTTCATGGCTTTCATGACTTGCTTGGCTGACCGAATAGCATTAATGAAATCCTCATGCTGCTGTCGCCAGTTAGATTTCTTTTCTGGCTGGTTCTGTAACGGAACCACAGGGCAACAAAAACTCTATATACCCCTTCTGTGGGGATAAGGGCTTCGACTTTGGATTCTTTGCTAAATAGAATTTCCAAGTGAAAGAATATTAAAAAGAGACCAAGATTTATTAAAATTCAGGTCAAATCCACTCTCTTATCTTCGCACGCTGTCCCCACTAATTAACCAGTGCTCCAAGGGACCAATAAAAGAACAACCTTTCATTGCAAGACATTTAGGTCACAGAGGACTATAGCTTATACGGGCTGAAATATGAAAGTTCGCATGACAATCCTGTCTCCCATACTCCCTTTTGATCTCCTCTTGTATATTTTTGCCTCTTCTCCTACCAAACCATCAGTCAAGGTCTGAAACCGGATTCTCCCCAGCCAGCTATTGTTACTGGAGCATCATCAGCAAACAGCACACAACCATAATACAATGATGGTATTAAAAAGACAAATTCATGTGTACACACAGAATCACACCTTCCCTCTGGCGCTGCACACAAGGGACCCCCGAGTCCTGCTTAGTCCTATGGCTACCACGGCAATACAGATAATAATCTTCCTTGAATAAAGGTATAAAAATTGCTTACTGTTTGAATTTAACAGTAATTAAACTCTGCAGCATTGTCCCTAGTACAGGACATAGATGGCTGTAGCTTGAACATGTCTCAGGTGTGTTGATAAGGGTTTCACTGCACGCCAGCATGGCTCTTGCACTGAGGCACAAACCACTGATTAGTTGTACTTGATAGAGCACAAAGGCTAGGGCTAGGGAGAAGGAAAGGCAAGAACACAGGCTGACCCACAGCCAAAGAGACAGTATGTCCCGAGAGAGTGTGTCACAGACTATGCTCACTCAGGACACCCATTCATCACCAGAGTGACCACCACAATTTGTTGACTGAAGCTATTAAAATGAAGGCAACATGCCTGCTACAATTCCAACAATACCTTAGGTGGTGGATGTTTGTTCACTGAAGGAATTTCAGTTCCTTGCAGTCTCTGTTTCAAAGAATTGAAAGGCTTGCGCTTTTTGTTGAAGACTTTTCTGCATATTGGCTGATGCCTTAACTAGGATGCAAAAAGAAAATCAAAATCTTATGGCAAAGACCTGAGATTTTGCTGATCATGGGTGGCTATTCATAGGCTAGGGAAAACAATGCTTTCCCAAACTGCCTCATCTGGCCCTAACCATGCTCCATTGGAGTCTCCCAGGCTCCCTTCCTCAGAGGCTGTTGCAGTGCCACAGAGGCTGGAGAAGGCAAGCTAAGGGCCATACCACCTGTCCTCCCAGTGCTGGGGCTGGCAATTTGGCTGTAAGTTGGAGGAGGCTTGTTTGATAGGGGTCTGGGCAGCAGGCACAGCTTGGGGAGGTGAGGGCCAAACTTTCTGGCTTGCCTCTCTGGTTCCTCCAGCAGATAAGATGGAGGAAATGGTGGCCCGTGGGGTATAGAATTTAACCCACCACAGAGGTGGGGCATTCACAGAAGGCGAAATGCTCCGCATACCCACCAGCTCTCTGGAGCAGACTGGTGCACTATCCCATGCAGGGGGTGTTAGCTACTGGCAGGGGAGGGGGACTTGCCTTTCCAACTTACGGGGTCACCCACCATCTATGCTGCTACTAATGCTTCTGTCTAAGGCACAATCATTATTTCTGCCATACTCAGAAATACATCTAGATGAGAGAGAGCAATGCACAGGTAATCTATTTACACTGCAGGGCAGGGTAGTACTCAGAGTGATTAGCTCAATCAGTTTTTCAGAGAGTGCAAGTTCCTTTCAATATCTATGTTTAACCTACTAGCATTTACTGCTCTTCTCTATGCTCCCAGCCCTCACAACTCCTCTATTTTCAGTTGTATGCATTTACAAAAAAAAGGCCTTTATTTTACCAGAATATCTTGTGCAAAGTGTCTTCCACAGGTTTCACAAGTTAACAAATCTTGACATCTGGTATCTGTACAAAATTCAACATATATTATTAGTGACACAGGAGTTCTTGCACACACACTAAAAATCAATCATAAGAGCAGGCCCTGTGATTTTTGGAACCAATTATCTTTTCTCACAGCAAAACAATTACTGGGGAATTTTATTTTTCTTTCCCCTTTTGTGAAAGCTCCACCTCTGTGCTGGGTTAAATGCTATACCCCGCAGGCCATAATTTCCTCCATCTTATCAGCTGGAGGAGCCAGCTTCACCATTTCCATAGGACAGTTACTTTACAGTCCAATATAGGAAAGATTACAGGCTACCATTCAACTGAAGACTCAGTGGCACATTTAAATACTATAGTGATAAATGCCTAGGTGGATAAATATTGAACATTTGCTGTATGCCAGCTGATCTTCTCTTATATACTTGCACTTAACGTTCTACTCTCTGCTTCTGAAGACCATATCTTTGTCCCTCTGACACCTGACAAAAATCAACAGAAACACGAAAGGGGTTGACAGCTGATACCCTTCAACGTATGTTCAAACTGGCTGGAGCTCATCGATATTTTCAAGGCAAATGATCATCTTGTTGATTATTCTGCAAAGGTGTCACATGCTATAAATGAATGACTTGGTATGCTCCAAAGAAATTTACAATGCCAAACTTCACCATGGTGAGCAAACTAAGCTGGACTGTCACTTTAAAGAGAAAAAGTGATGGAAGCTAAATTTAGGCTATGTCCAAACTGCAGGCTTCTGACAGGAGCTCAGAGGTCTCCCAACAAAAGCATGACGCTTCAGGAGACATCCTGCTCAGCCTTGTTGCACGAGGAAGAAGGAATCTCTCAGCAGAGGAGAGGTTTACCTGACATTTTGCCCAGTGTAGACAAGCCAAACGTTAGGACAGTTTCTCCCAACAGAACTGTTGACAGAAGATACACAAATGTATTGTACAACTTGCATATCTTTTGCCAACAGATCTGTGCAATCTAGACATAGCCTTAGCGATATGAAGATGACATCTTCAACCTCCAAGTAGGATTTTTTTAAAATGTTGTTTAAAATGCTAATAAATAGGGTTTTCAATGTAAAGTGCCATTTAAAAATGTTAATAAATGAGGGGAATGTAAATGTTTTAAGAAATGCAGTTTAAAAGCGATAATAAAATGGTGTTCAATTAACATAAGTGTGAATGAAATGTGTTAAAAATGTCTGCAAGTGAGTTGTGTTTTGGTTATTTGGTACCATGAGGTCAGAACAGCTCTGAGATCGAGGAACCTAACACTCCCACATTCCACTGTTTCCTATGGGATAAGGTTCCATGCTGTCCATCTCAGAGGTGACAGAGGACTTTGTGGAACACATCTCTCCGACTTACATTAATGCCTGTGGGGGAAAATGTCCTGCTTTACATTATTTCATTATAGGTAGGTTCTCCCCCCCGACCTGAACACTCTAATTTAAAATAAACTTCTAATTCCTGAAAACTATTTACAGTAATGTGGCCAGTGTTCCCTGTAACCTGAGTGCTTGGGTGGCTGGCCAGGAAAGATTCACATGCTGCACAACTGGTTACCAGAGTGCCCGCATCCAGAAGCATGTTTTTCTATTCATGGTGCACATGCCTTGGTGCACATAAAGTTTGTTCTGCCCATGGGTGGAAAAAGGTAGAGGGAACACTGACTATGTCTCCTTAAAAATTGCATTTAAATAGTCCTAAACAGTATTCTAAGGCTGAAGTCACTAAAGGGGTCTGATTAGTCATCCAGGTCAAGCTCTCATTTCTGTGTTGTTTGTGCAGATATCTCCCTGTGGAAGAGGGCTGCCTCCTGGCAAAGAACCTGCAGGTTCCAGATCATCTCATCAGGAAATACTGAAGATCAACCTGATTCCTCCAGAAAAGTTCTTGCGGAGGTAAAAATGTTGGAATTTCTGCCACGTTCTGAACACTTCCAAATGCCTCGGAGGTTTTAAGCCCAACTGTGTTTCATAATCTCTGTTCAGGTAGTGCTTCTCTTCCCCCTGTGCTGAACACTCAAGTTTTGTTGTTGCCAAGTTTGGTACAACATTTTCACATTTTTTTCCAGGTTGGATCACTGGGTTTTACATGTATCAGGAAAAGGAACCCTGAAGTTCTGCAGGAGACAATCCGGACACTACATTGGTCAAAATGCCAAGGAATACATGCCTTGCTCCTGTAGAACTAGGAGTCAGGCTACCGAAAACACCAGCTTCTTTGCCTTGCCAGCAAACTCCTCTGGACTCAGACAGCCTGAATCTTTCCTTGCAGGTAACACTCAGGCAATCCCAATTTCTATGTTCCCCTTGCGGATTAGTTTGTTTACCTTTCATGTAAATATGGTTTTCATTGTTTTTAGTTTCACCTTGCTTAATTTACATTGAAGATTCACTCACTCCAGCAAACCAACATTTGTCCAAGACAGGCTGGGCTAAGGTACTGTTTGCTGAACACACTAGAAACATATTTTGAGCACACATCTACTATTCTTTCAACACGTCACCTACATCACACAATATTATTAATGTCATATGCATGTTTATTATTTTACATGACATCTTTAAGATTCAAATGACACCAGCAAGTTGGGGCAATGAGTGTATCAGACTTGATGAGAATTATGGCATGGTACAGTCTCCCAGTTGGCACTGAAGGGCTCTCAGTCACAGGTCATCCGGGGTGATCGATGGGCAGAGATAAACCAAGGGATTGCTAGAGCTTCCTTTTCCACTTGAGCACACCACCGCTCAATTTTTGCAAGGCTTTATGATATGAATGCAAGAGGTCTCAGGTCTCTTAGCTTCTACTGTATGAGCATGATTTCTAACTCATCTGAAAAGTAGCAGAGAGCGAGCCGTGCTAATCTATATACTATCAAAACCAAAACGCAGTCTAGTAGCACTTTAAAGACTAAAAATAATTTGTTAGGTGATGAGCTTTTGTGGGACGGACCCACTTCTGAAGAAAAGGTGTCTGCTGCTACCAGTGTTCGACAGCATGCTGAACATCGCATCAGAACAGGCAGAGAGGTCAGAAGTTCTTTTATACAATTAAATGCATTTTGTTGTGCAGCCCAGTAGTGGTCATATTAAGGAAATCTCTTAAAAAGTTTTGCTAGGAGATGACATTGGAAGGAGTTTCCCAAAATGATCTGTCACATCCAAAATCTTCCTACAGAAGAAACATCTTTGAGATCAAGTAAGGTGAGTAATGTCTTCAGTTTGTACCCAGCTGAATTCCTTGTTTTCAAAGTAGGCTTCCTATAAATTTTAATCTACTTCTTTTCAAACTCACATTTCTCATTCAGAGTGAGCTGCTTGGAAATATCTTAACTGTGTTTATTTTTATTGATATCATAGACGAACACATCCTTTACATCGCAAAGGATACCAGAGAAATATTACGCAATCTGGGAATGGTTGCTTTTGGAAATGTTTTGATGTTGAAGATATGCCAAATGGAAAATTATTCAGACAGTACCTTCTGAATGGGGAGAAGAGTATTATTATCATATAGATTCTTTAGTAAGGGACACTTGAGAAAGGTTGGAATAGTATGTAACTTTGACAAGACTTTCATGTTTGGTTAAATGCAGGAAGCATGTGTCCCTCTCTACACGTAGGAAGTTGTAGCCTGCACAAATTAGATTTTTGTCCATGGGCTTTCATAGAGCACCACCCCTGCACACTAGTCACAGGGGAGTTATTGCTCAGACAAAACACTTCACTCTTCCATTCTCTTGAATTCTTCTGACTTTCCCTACTAGAGGGATTCAGCATGGGGCTTTAAAAGCAAAAAGCCACTGATGGCAAATCAGTTTTATTTTGTATTATCCAGACAGCTTTCCTAGAATGGTATAGATATATGGCTATACCTCCTGTACTATTTGCTTTTTGCACCAGTACTACTCACTGCGATAGGTGGCTGAATAGCAATTCTACAGACTAAACGGGAGCATCAAGTACAGCACAAGAACCCTGATGTGGAGTGGCCCCTTGTATTACGGCTGCATAGCAGAGCTATTTCGGCACACCTTGGTTTCCTGAAATAGCTATTCTGTGTCTTTAAAATGCATCTCCTATTTTGAAATATTTTTTATTGCACGAGGAACAATGGATGCTTCAAAATAATGCACTATTTGCACATTTGGTGCTGTTTAGACAGTGCCAAATGCCAAAATAGCCTATTTCAAAATGAAATAAGATACACAATTTGAGCTATGCAAATGGTGTATCTTACTTCAAGTTTAGGGTGCAGGTAGACATAGCCCTTGAGGGCAAGTTTAAAAAAAAAAAAGGTCTTCCATACCAATACAAATCCTCTATCTACTGACACTATCCACAAACCAGCCAATTTTGGTGGCAGTTTATTTTCCACTGGCCAACAAAGCAATCAGATAAACACATTTTTGTTATTACTCCACTCTTAGAGCCAGCCAAAAATGTTTTGTAAACATTTTCAAAGGAAAATGCTTAATGCGAAAAATATTGGAATATGCTCTTAGTTTTCAAACAAATTTCAGGACATTCATCCTCAGGTTTTCTTTTTCAAAACAGTGAGGAAATGTCCCCTCTCACTTTTGTCATTCACCAGAAAACTAAGTTTTGTTTGTTTTCTTTTTTTTAAATGTGAAACTACCATTTTACTTCCCTCCCCTTGACTTTTCTAGTAGGAAAATGAGCTCACCAGTGTGAAAAATGGGGGGAAAAATACCTGTAAAACTAATGATTTTCTGAAACCAAAACAAAAAACCATTTCATTTTTGAGAAATTCCACACTGAGTTTTCATAGAACAAACGTTTTAAAAACCAAATGATTTTTTTCCCCCTAACTTAACAATGCCATCAACTCCAGTGAGCATGCAGGAATCAAGTATTCTACATGCAGATAAAACAGCCTGTAGAGCCTTACCTAAATGACGCAGGAATCACCTTTAACAAGTACTACTGAGGCTTTAACTAAACATATGCCAAGGAGTGGTATAACTGACACTTGTGAAGCTGTTAAATTTTGATTTCCCTAGTATTTTAATATCTGAAACGTAGAGCATGAGACTGGAACAATAACTTGTCTACTCAAAAGCTGAAAATGTCACATACTTATGAAAGAGTTTGCAGTCCCAATCAGATACCCCTAAAGGAAATCATTGCTGCAAAAATCATACAATGAGATTAAAGTAGACCTGATCTTCCTCAGGCTGCATGGAGCATGGTACAGTAAAAGATCATTCTATAATGACATCATAATGGTAGAGTGGAAATACGATACAATAGGGTATTTCACTACAGAGATTACAGCTAACCAGAGCAAACTGAGAAGCGGGCTTTCCACACTGAGGTTTTGCTTTATTCCAATACTTTTCATAAATCATAAAAATAAATTAAGCCCCTTAATGATGAGCAGTTCTATTCAAAATCTTCATCAACGATTTAGATATTGGCAGAGAGAGTGAGCTTATTAAGAGTTTGCAGATGATACCAAACTGGGAGGGGCTGCAACTGCTTTGAAGGATCGGCTCTTAATTCAGACTGATCTGGACAAACTGGAGAAATGGTCTGAGGTAAACAGGATGAAGTTTAATAAGGACAAATGCAAAGTACTCCACTTAGGAAGAAACAATTAACTTCATACATATAGAATGGGAAGGACTTAGGACTGTCTAGGACTTAGGGGTCATAGTGGATAGCAAGCTAAATATGAGTCAACAGTGTGATGCTGCTACCAAAAAAGCAAACACGATTCTAGGATGGATGAGCAGGAGTGTTGAGAGCAAGACATGAAAAGTCATTCTTCCCTTCTACTCAGCACTCATTAGGCCTCAGTTGGAGTACTGTGTCCAGTTCTGGGCACCATATTTCAAGAATGATATGGAGAAATTGGAAAAGGTCCAGAGATGAGCAAGAAGAATGATTAAAGGTCTAAAGAACACGAGTTATGAGGAAAGACTGGAAGAACTGGTCTTGTTTAGTTTAGAAAAGAGAAGATTTGGAGGGGACACGATAGTGGTTTTCAAATACCTCAAAGAAGAGGGAGAAAAATTGTTCTCCTTGGCCTCTGAGGACAGGACAAGGAGCAATGGGTTTCAACTGCAGCAAGCGAGATTTAGATTAGACATTCGGAAAAACTTGCTAACTGTCAGGGTGATGAAACACTGGAATAAGTTGTGTAGGGAGGCTGTGGAAGCTCCATCTCTGGAGATATTTAAGAGCAGCTTAGACAGACACCTATCAGGGATGATCTAGGTGGTGTTTGGTTCTGCCAAGAGGGAGGGAACTGGACCCGATGACCTTTTGATGTCTCTTCCAAGTGTTGTCTAGTCCTAGTGTTCTATGATTCTATGATACAGTTACTCTGTCAACTTTAAGATGACTGCTTACAATTTTAAAGCTGTAAGACAGTGTGGCCATTACTAATGTATTAAATGGGTCACAAGAAAATTGTCACATCAGCTAAATATTTCTCAAGATTTAATTCTGTAGCAGATAAGTAATGCTCACTTGTAAATGTTAAATTTGTATTAAGAGGTGAGCAGGTTACTATTTGTGCAAACAGCTGGGAATGATACAGCTTAAGTCACACAGTAGGCTCATTAATAAATAAGACATGTATAAAGATGTATCAAACATCCTGTACCCAGAAACCCCTGAAAATTATAAATTTACATATTTAAGCATTAGTTACCTCTATTTTATATTTATGCTATTCTAAATGCAAAACAGAAGATAAAAGGATGAAAAAAGTCACAAATATTTGATTCATTTCCACATATAAAGCAGAAAACTAAACATGCCATATTCTTAATAGTGCCCTTTTGTGTCAAAAGAGATCTGGAAGTACAAGGAGAGCAGAGAACAGCCTATATTAGCATCTATCCCTAACTTATCAATTTATGTCAAATTTCTGAAGGAAGCAAACAAAGTGTTTGTAATAGGTGCTTAGAAGAGCTAGTCAATGCCATCTTAAAGTCATATAAGTGACAGTCAGAGCTTCAAAGTGTGTCAGAGCTAAGTGGGGAGAGAGGGGAGCATTCTCTTATGACCTTCTCTTGTGAATTACTTCTCTTATGACCTTAAAGAATACCTGAAAAATTCCTAGGTAGCCCACATATATTCTTATGCCAAACTGCACGCTTGGGTTACACAAAATGAACAATATGGCTTAACCTTCTTCCTCTGCCCCCCAAACATTTATGTATAATGTCAGAGTCTACAGAGACTTGAATTAATTTTGTCACAGTAAACTAAAACATTGTGGCAATACATTAGTAGAAAGAGATGGGGAAGATGGAAATTCCATTTTGAGGATTATGAATTTTGTTTTCATTTATAATTTGGAAAAGCCTGCAACTTCAAAGCTCTCTAAAGAAAAATGACAAAAGTTATTGAGTAATCAAAACACCTCAATTTTATAATATAAAATTTGAAATAGAATTTTCAAAACAAAGAATTGTAGTTTCAAAGTGGAATATATCTCCCACTTATTTATTGGGGCGGGGGGGGGGAATCCCAACCAACCAACCCAAAAGTACAAAACCCCATAACCCACACAGACTTGCCATTTGGGACTTGCAGACCCTCATATATGAAGACGAAGTTTGCCACTTTGCAGTATGAGCCTCTTGGCAAGTTTTTCCTTATTGTAGTAGGCATTCAGAAAAGAATACCCTGAGGCATACATAGTAACATGATTTCAACACTTCGTGACATTATAATTTTATAACCTTTTGCTCTGAGACTAGCAGCTCTCCTCAATTTCTAACCAACATATTAAGCCTGTAACCTCCATTCTATCCCACTGTTCTCACCCCTTTTAACAAGTACTGTTAACTTCCTAATTGTGTTCTTGTTCTGGCTCTAGCTCTCTTTACTTTCTGTTTTTACTCTATAGAAGTGGTCAACCAGGAGAGAAAGGAAATACAGTAATGAAACAACAGTAGTAACAGGCCTGCTTCACATGTCTGTAGGCAACAAGAGCATAAAAAACCATTCCCAAACTTGCTTATAGGGTGTTACTCCTCTTCTTAGCATAATGCAAGTCATATTGGGACATGGACCATAGCAAATCAAATATTAGAATAACTGAAAAAGTTACAATTATTCTTTAGGTATGCAGAACACAGTAAAATTGCCTTATCTGACTCAAAAGCTCCGGCAGCAAAGCCAAACTGAAAGCATAACATCCTTTTTCATTTACTTCCTCTCTCTGCTTCAGCAACTTAACATAATATCCACCTGCAGAGGATTATCAAAACAAAAAAGCAGTCAAGTAGCACTTTAAAGTAGTCTTTAAAGTGCTACTTGACTGCTTTTTTGTTTTGATAGTATATAGACTAGCATGGCTTCCTCTGTTACTGATGCAGAAGATGATGATTGGTTAACTTCACAACTGTACAGCAGCAGATAGATAACAGCACCCTTAAAAAACACATAGCAATATTTCAAATAAAACTCATGTTCATGTTTATTATTAACCAGTTATACTTTACTCAAAATATCAAGCTTTGACCGTTACTCACCTTTTCCATTTAATTCCTTTTCATGCATCTGATTCATCTCTATGTGAGAATTCCTCAAGTTCCCTATTTAAACCACTCAGGAAACATGGGTGCTAGGTGATCGACTTTTACTTGTACAGTTCATGTTTGCAGTAGTCTGAGTTGCCTGTTATTAGCAACCAAATAATCAACAATTATGACACACACATCCTGACCTATCCTAGTATACACATGAAAATTAGCATAGCTAGAAATCAAATGAAAGCTTGAACAAAGATGTTTGCATCATACGCTCCTCCTAATACCTTTCCCCCCCCCGACACGATAATTAGGTGGGCTGATTTCTATAGCTCTGGATAATACAGAATCTGGGAAGAGATTTGAGAGAAAACTACTTTTAGATTCTAATTATAATAGTTCAATCTGATAAGCAGCAATAGATGTTATAGCCCAAGCACTCTGAATAATTTCTGTACCCAAAGGATTCATGCTGATTTCCGCTATCCGCACACCTGCCATTTAGGTGTTTTACAAAGACAACACAAAGGAAGATACAGGTACTGCTGAGTGAGCTCATAATAGGGATCAATAGAAATTTAAACAATTACATCACACCCATCAAGGAGAGAAAGTTTATGCTAAAGAATTTTAATAAAACTTCCAAAAACAGTAAAAACAACCTGACAAAAATGGTTAAACTGTGAAAATATTTTTCTTTTTTACATCCCACTGGCAACAACGCTGAAGTACTTACAGGGATGTGGATTAAATAAATAGTAATTTTCTCTTTCCCTTACCTTCTGGGGACTGGTCCAGAATTCTTTTCAAAATACAGTAAACTCTTCCATATCCCGCATTCTATTGGCCAGAACTCTCATATATAGATATTCCCCAACTTACAAACAGGTTACTTTCTGAACACCTGGTCGCAACTCCATTTGGTTGCAAGTTGGAAACACCCTTATTCTGGAATCCTTTGAGGTACATGAGAGTTGTGTTCCACGCAACTCTTGTGTACCTTGAATTGTGTAAGTTGGGGAGTGCTTGGGTTGGGCCCCTGGGAAGGGGTGGGGGATTAATCCTGGGGTGGGTTAGGATGGCAGGAGTGGTGGGAGGGTGCAGTTGAGCTGGGGCTTGCAGGGGGTTGGGGCAGGAGTTGAGCCTGGACAGGGGTTTGGAGCCGGGACTGTGGGGGCTGGTGGGTTGGAGCTGGAGCCCCGGGCACAGGTTGAAGTGGGAGCTCCATGTCAGGGAGTGTGAGCTGGGGCAGCGGGGTTAAACGGGGGTGTGTAGAACCTCATGCACCTGCAGCAGCTGGCAGCTGACAACCCAGCAAGTGCTGGGTGCCGGGGGGTGCGGTTGAATGTGGTGGGTTGAGCTGGTGTGGGGGATAGAAGTCCTGCAGACACGAGCAGTGGCTGACAGAGAGAGCCCCAAAACATGGGGGGATTGGGGGGTGGGGGTTTGAGCCGGGCCATGGGAGGGAAGGATTGAGCTGGATGCCAGGGTTGAATGGGGGGCGGGGGGCCACACAGGGCGGTGCACCGAGGTGGGGTGGTTGAGTGGATGGGGGTTGGAGCTGGAGCTGAATGTGTTCATAAGTCGGTTAAGTGCAACTCAAAATCCAGCTCCCCTCCGGTGCTGGCTGAACTCCCCTGGACTGGCTCAATGCCCCACTGCCCCAGTTCAGCCCCGTACCCACAAGCTCTGGCTCATCCCCCTCCCTTGTGTCCAGCGCAACTCCACATCCCCACCCCTTGAAGCTGCAGCCATAGCCCACCATAGACTTAACCCTACTACCTCCCTCCCATGGGCCCAGCCCACCACCAGTCTTAAGCCTCCCTAGCTACACCCCCAACCCCAGCACCTACCTTTCAAAAGGAGATCCAGGTGCTCCTGCTTCTCCCTTGGCCAGAGAACATGTGTTCCACCTGGGAAAAAAGCACCCCCCCCACCAATTTACATGAAATTCGAGTTATGTGAGGGTGTGTGGGAACACAACTCGAGGAACTACTGTAACCAGAATTTCAACTGTAAGTAAATTTTAGTTATGCTTTCCATAAGTACAGTGTAGTGAAAGTAAATACAAATACATACAGTGTAAGTTTACAGTTTACACTACTACTGTTAGTAAATAAAATAAATACTCTGCATACATTAGTTTCTTAATATCTGATCTTGTTTTTCTTTAGTGTTAGGCATTGCTAGGTATACCTCTCTATTATCTAGCTACCTTCTGGTCCCAGGGCTGCTGGATATGAGAGTTTACTGCAGTGCTCCATATCCCAGAAATAGGTTTTGATTCTACAAGAATCAACCACCTGTAAGTAGCACACTCAGATGCTTTTACATTGCGCTACCCTCTTCTGTTCACATGGGCAACTCTTGCTCACCATACTGAGGTGAGCAGTCCCATGGCCAATAAAAATTACTGATATTATACCTTAATGCAGATTCAATTCTAGAGTCAGAACTAAGGTGTGTACGGTGTTAGCTTGGGATGAGACACGTCCCATCTTCAAGAGGTTCCTGCTTAGGTCATGGATGATTTAGACCACATACAGCATCAATGTTTGCATTTGTAGTTTAGCTGTCTCACAATGCGATACTAAAGCTGCAGTTAAAGTTCAAGAAATATAAGGAAATGCAACAGAAGTTTTATGTCACGTCAGATGCAACACCTATCCCACCCACTCCCCTCATGATGTATGACTAACTTATTACTGTGAATATTTTTTCCAACTATTGTATACAACTTGAACCTCTCTGGTCCAGCAACACCCATAGTCCAGTGGGACCACAAAGATCAGAGGCAGGGAGCCTCATCAGCTCGAGCAGGGCCAGCCCAGAGTGGCCTGACCAGGTCCTGACGGTACGGGAACATGGAGATCCAACCAATGGCACCAACAGCCACTGTGGGCCCGGGAGCAAAGTGCGAGGGGGACTGGCTACCTACCCCCGCTCCCCCACAGAAGGGGTGGATCTTGCACTGGTGTCTCCTCACACTCCCTTGCAGCCCCAGAGTGGCAACACAGCTCTCCAAGACATTTCAAAGGGGTCTGCGGCAACTACCCCCTTTGACCTCCCATTGGTGGGCCTGGGTCCAATTTGTACAAGACTGTACAATAAAGCCATGTTAATTTCCTTATGAAATTGTTAAAGTTGCTAACTTTGATTTTAAATATCTTCACTTATTTAACCCTCCACATGAAATGGAAAAACACAACCATTTAAATTAAAGGGATGTATACATATACAAGACTTTCTAAAACATGTTTCTTAAAAATACTTTCCAGTATTTGCCACAGTAATATTCAAACAATAATAAATAACTCATACAAGAGAACAGGACTTGGAAGAAATATCATCTATTTTTGATATATAGAACTGTGATAAAGTCAAAGTGTGGTTTCCAACTGATCCTCTATTTAAATACCAATATAAAGGGAGGGAAATCTCATGTAGAAACACCACCATGCTCTCTTAAATCACAATTGTTTAATGATCTTTATACATACAAAAAATGTTTCATTGAAAAAATAAGTTTCTGAAATTTAAGCTACACACACCCAGTGCAACTCAGTTTAGAAATATCATGTAATGTTCATGACAGAAAGATACAATACCACTGTAAACTTTAATTTGTAACCAAAAATTGTTTCATCTAATTTTTACATTTAAAAAAAAAGATTGTAAGTTACTGGATCAGGTTAGAGAAAAATTCAGCTACCGTGGTATGAATTTCTGTCCATCGAGGAACAAGATTAAAAGAGTCAGTGTCTTTTCCACAAGAGTCTAGCACATGGAACAATGCAAAAGAATTTTCCAAAATATGAGAGTCATTTGTTCCATTATGATAGCTTGAGCCCTTGTATGTTCTGTCTCAGATTGAGCAGTTCTTTTTCTTGCCTTGTTTTTTCCAGCTTGAAAGCTAATTTGTTGGCTTTCTTCTCTATTCTGCGTTCCTGCAAACATGAATGACTTTATACATTAAACCTATTTGATATTTGCAAAGAAATATAATTCACGCCCAACATCATCACAATCCAAGAGAGCTATCTTACTAACTTTCAAAACATGCTAAATAAGGCCTGGTTTACACAAAAAAATGCTTAGGCTGACTTCATAACATTACTCACTAGCATAAAAAATTCATACCTTGGAGGTATAGTTAAGACAGCCTCTAACCCATGACATTCACCACTATGTTGACGGAAGCGTCTACACTACAGTGAAATTGCAGCAGTACTGCTGTAGCTCTTGTACTGTACGATGCCCCACACACCAAAGTTCTAGAGACTTGCTGCCTCACATACTCCTGCAGTGTCCAATATGCTCCTCATTCACCACATGCAGTGAACAGGGAAGCATATTGTGGCAAATGCAGGTCGGTGGGGAGGCTAGGGTGGT
Source organism: Carettochelys insculpta (assembly GCF_033958435.1). NCBI lineage: Eukaryota > Metazoa > Chordata > Testudines > Carettochelyidae > Carettochelys > Carettochelys insculpta. Next base: position 99,489,184 of record NC_134139.1, read on the forward strand.
GGTGCAGCAGCTCCAAAGGTGGCGTACGGCAGCAGCCTGGGAGCTCAGGAGCTGCACTGCCAGAGGTGCCCAGCATCAGGCCACACAGCACCCAAGCCAGCTACCTCGGTGCTCGAGCTCCCAAGCCACTGCTGCATGAGCCCCCAAAGCCACCAAACCGTCACACTGGCTCTCAGGGCTGCGTGGCTTGGGGCTGGACGTCTCCAGCAAGTCACCAGGATAGGGCACCTGGCCAGGTGGGGGGTAGCGGGGCAATGTGGCCATCAAGTGTCTTCCTTTTGAACACCACTGACACGCTCTTTCCTCATGTTGACGCATGTTACTTCTTCCTCAGCTATCTCTTCTGCTTTCCTTTTGCCAGGGGCTGGCATGATCTAACATTTAAAGTTCAGAGTCGATGGAACAGGGTGGTGGCAGAAGTACCATTAAGGCTGTGTCCACATATGCCGCTCCTCTCGGAAGAAGCGGCATGGTAATGATCTATCCGGATGATGCTAAAGAGGCATGGATGCAAATCTTCCCTGCCTCATTAGCATATCGGCACGTGGTTCAGAGACTGGAAGAAGCTCTTCTGGACTCCAAAGTACACGTGCAGATGCACGGTTTCCTTCTGGAAGATCCCCACGGGCCTGAACGTGTACTTCGGAGTCCCGAAGAGCTGCTTTTGGACTCTGAACCAAGTGCTGATATGCTAAGGAGGCACGGAAAATTTGCATATGCGCTTCTTTAGCATCTTCTGGATAGGTCATTACCGTGCCACTTCTTCCGAAAGAAGAGGCGCATGTAGATACAGCCTTAATGGTACTTCTGCCACCACCTCTGCTTCATCTATTCTGAACTTTAAACGTTGGATCATGCCAGTCCCTGGCAAAAAGGAAAGCAGAAGAGATAGCTGAGGAAGAAGAGTGACATCCATCAACATGAGGAAAGAGAATGTCAGTGCTGTTTAAAAGGAAGTCACCTGATGGCCACATGCCCCACTACCCCCCTCCTGGCCTGGCGCCCTACCTCAAAATTTTGAAGAAGGGGCTTCTGGAAGGAGGGTTTCCTTCCGTAAGATCCCCACAGGCCACGCGTCTGCACATGTACTCTGGAGCCTGGAAGAGCTTCTTCTGGACTCCAAACCACATGCTGATATACTAATGAGGCATGGAAAATTTGCATCTGCACCTCATTAGCATCTTCCAGATAGCTTATTACCATGCTGCTTCTTCTGGAAGCGACACGTGTAGACAGCCTAAGAGATTAAAAGGTGAATGTAAATTTACTTTCTGTAGTAACCTCACACATAAAAGACCAGTAATTAGAGAGAAAAAGACAGTTGAAAAAAAAAATTGAGAATCTTTGTGGAATGATGACCAAGAAAACATTTTCATACTTGAGGGAGGAAACAAACAAAACCTCACACAATCAAGCTTTGCAGGGCATGGCATTTTCTGGAAAAATTACCAAAAAACAAAACAAAACCAACCACCCTAAAAAAACCATGAATTTTTCACATTAATGTCTATAAACAAAATAAAATTGGCTTTAAAAGAAAAAAACAAAAACAAAAGCAGGATTTTGAAGAAACGGAAAAGTAGCAGTGCAATACATTTTCCTGAAGATTTTTGAAGTGTTTTCTTAACATATTAAGACAACTGGATTTTTACCTTTCTTTCTTCCCGTATAGCCTGTTTTCTAGCTTTTCTATCCTCTCTGCTCTCATTCTTGGAACGTGGCTGTGTGGATACTCTTGGCAGATCACTTTGATCAATCATTTGCACGCGTTCAGTCTGTTTAGCCGTAAGACCTCTCTGAGGCAAAACTTCCAGTGGAATTCCAGTCTTGTGAGAAATTTTGATTGGTTTAAACTAAAAGACAGAATGTGCCAATGAATTAGTTGTCTTTAACCTTCCATCCTCCCCTGGTTTCTCTTCCAAGGGTTATGGATCATCCTTGATCACCAGCAACAGTACAGAACCATCAATAATTCTGCAAAATATCCCAATAGTGAACATTCAAGCCAAATTCTGCCCTTACATAGATGCACATGATTTCCCAAACTCAACAAGAACTGTATATATACCTTTGGGGGGCTGAAGTTGGCTTTAAATATAACTTTGTTTTTTTCAAACTCTTAACATTACTTTTCCTGCCATCTTTTAAGTCTTACTAGCAATGAAGTCATATTCTGATTCTTTATGAAAAGGTCTCAAAAAGATGAGGTTTGCTTCTTTTTTATATCTTGATATTTTTAAGGTTTCCTTTAAATTTTGCTGGGGAACTTCTTGGAGCACAAAAACTGTGGTGGGAATTCTCAGCCATCAGAAGGGACAGTAGAGACTCACCTCCAAAATAACTGATTTCTTGAACATCTGTACAGGTTCAGTCTTCATACTTGATATAATATTACTAAATTTTTCAACTACCCACAGTTCTCCAGAACAAACAGGTTATGCAAATTTTTCATATACAAAAATAGTCTCTCGCCCCCAACCCACCTTAAAAAAAGCCACCCAAAATTTCACACACACTCTATTTGAGAGTTTGTCTTTGAGTCTGTCTATTCAAGAACTCCTCTTAAATGGTAAGAATAAGGATCACCAAATCTGGTTTGCAGCTTTGCCAGGACCAAGGGATGTGCCTGATATACGATGGCTCTCTCATAAAATGGAAAGGGAGGGCTGGTAGCAAGGAGAGTTGTACTATATAATGACCACAGGGGGGCAGCAAGCAGCCAGAGATGGGTCCTCAAACAGCTGCAACCCCTTTGAGGCAACAGGGGACTGCTGAGAGTTTGTATCTCTGTCCCTCAGTTGGAGGGCATGAACACCTCCTCCAGCTGTGCCCACTTCAACTGCATGCATCCCTCCTCCCGCTGTAGCAGCCATGGATACATACTTCTCACCTGATGCTTCTGCTGTGAGAGAGGACTGGGGTTGTCCTCTCTCCCAAGGACAGCTGTATACTGAACCCAACATCCTCAGCTCCACCCCAGAACAATAACTTACATGAAGAATAACAAAAACATTTGAGTTAAGGATCCAAGCAATGCTGGGTAAATCTTCTAGTGTTTTAGAAATCATTTAGCAGCAAATACAGCATTCCTATTTCCCCTCATCTGCAGGTCCATTCAAGAAGAAATACAGCCTACAGGAAAGTAACTGTCTTTGTCTTGACTCCACAAACTATGCAGCTGCTTATATTTTTGTAACCTTCACAAACTATAGAAAACAAAGCTAAATGATTTTACCTTTGTTGGTTCCTCAATAAGTTTTGGATGATTATACAAGTTTGAGTATGTACCTAAGGAAAGAAAGATAAATAGACATAATGGAAGACTGTACACCAAAAACCTTTCTTATTTTTTTAAACGTAGTATAGCTTTTTAAAAATTGCACTAAGTTTTAATTATTCATGGCATATAGTTATGTTTTAGGGCACCTAATATGCACTGACCAATTTAATGAGAATGTATGCTGTTATGCACCAGTCAAAAAGCACAGGGTAACGCAGAAGGTATTATACCTAGAATCTTTGTGACAAGTCACAAGGCAAATCGATAATTTGCATTACCACTGCTGGAAAAAGAGCTTAACATACTTACTTAAAATGGATTCACAATCCCATTTCTCTTTGGGTTCCTCAATAACTAAAGTTACAAATTCTTCTTCTTCACCCTTCTCATTAAGTGGAGATTCTAAATCCCGTTCTGGTTCAAGGGCATTGGGTTTCACACAGCTTTTGGAGAATATCAAGAGAAGAGGACATAAAGTCAGGGAAAGGGAAGTAAGAATTTCACTATAACTTTCAAACCCCGAACAACAAATCATGACTGTTTCTTCCACCCATTTTACTTAAATCTGTGACTACATTAAAAAAGCCATCACAAAAGTTAGCAGCATTCCTATGTATTTTTAAGAGCAAAACCAAAAAAGCTTAGTATGACATGGGAATCTTGTTTCCTTTCCCCATCCACTCTCTCCACAAATTCCAAAATAACCAGCCTATTTAAACATCAGCAGAGATGAACTGCTAAGTAGGCTGCTCCTACTTACAACACTGTTTGGCAGCCCAAAGGTAGGAAGGGAAACATTAGTGAACCCACTGGCTCACTGTCCCCCTGATCTGAATGCAAACAATTGTGTTTTACATTCTTCTATTAGGCAGTAGAAGGCATAGCATGACTTAGCGCAATCAAGAAGAGAAATAGAAGGCACAGAAGAAACAGGAACTAAATGACAAAACAGAGGGCTCTCTCTCTGAGTAGGATCCATAAAGCCTACTGCTTGGGATTACTTATGCCAGTTACCTGAAAGCTCATGATATACAAATCATTCTACAATGTAACAACAAATGGAGATACTCTGTTGCAAAAATCAGTTACTAACAGCAATAATGGAAAGATGCATAGTAAGTGAGGAAACCCAAGTTCAAATCAGCAACTTTTCTGCAAATCAGTAGAAATAAGATGACCCATGAACATTAGCTGTAATTAAATAGGATAGTTAGTATGGGTGCTGGGAGCCTTGCTTGAAAAGGTGAGGGGGACTATCTCCACCCCTCAGCCCAACACCCACCCCCCACAAAAAACACAACAGCCCAACCAACCAACACCCCCACCACCACACACAAAGCCCTCACTTTTTGAAAAAAGTATCACCACTTAGTTTAACTGAAATCCACTGCTAAATACATGAGTAAAACGCTAAACTGCATCTTCCAAAACAAAAATATTCTCCCACTGAAGTAAATTAAAATTTAGGTAGCTCTTAAGTGAAATAAATGACAACTAACTTTAGTTACACATTATCCAAATAGGTCTAGAAGTGTATTCTACATACTCCTTAGCTTTCTCTTTGTAATAGTCATTCAGGACTTCCTGCAATCGAGTACTGTCAGTGTGAATAAAGCCTTCTAATTCGACATTATCCAACGCTCCAATCTCATCATCATCAAACTGTTCAAAGAACTATACAAGAAAAAAGAGCGACAAAACTGAAGGAATAATAGATTACATTGTCTCACATTGTTCTTCAACAGCATCTCTTGATGTTCAAGTTCACTTTCACACTATTTGTAACAAAAAGTTCTATAGAAGAAAACACTGTCTGTTCATGTTCTTACAGTGACTAGCTACAATGAAGTACTGCTCTCTGGCTAGATCTCCTTAGCACTAAGAAGATAATTTATGAGGCTGGTGGGGGGGGGGGGGAGAGTATTTGAAGTTAAGTCCACAAAACAACTATAGCAGCAGCAGCAGCAAGCTTTCTTCTTTACCTCCTTTTGACGTGATAATACAGAGAACAAGTTATCTTTCAGTGGTATGAAATAAAAATTACTGACCGTTCCTCTTTTGCCTTAGGGATCTTAACTGAAACAACTAGATAGAAAAAAAAAAAATCAGACTTCATCAATTAAATGAAAGCACTTTAAAAAACAATGTTTCAAGTCCATCTACATGCCTAATATACCGTGCCCACTTTACAGATGGACATATGTGACTTGACAAATTGTATATCCTTTACTGATTGATATTCTCCTCCCAGGAGGTTATGCATTACCTTCAGTAGAAATAATTATAATCATTGGGGGCAGAAAGAGAAACTGTGATTATATAGTTAACACCTTTTAATGTACATGAAACAATAAAAATCATGCATTGGATAGTACTCATTTAGAACTCAAACTCATTTTTAAATGTAAAATACCTGCAGAGAAAGCAATATCTGCCACCACTGTGAAATTAAATAACAGTGAGAGCTTGCATTGGTATAAGGGTCCATGGACGTGGATTAGCTTAGCAGTAATTTTCAAACTGGGCTGTATGTACTACCAGGGTATGCAAGGATAGTCTTTTAATGGTGGACAATAAATCTTACCTAAATATTTAATTACTTTTCAATTAAAACTGCAGATGCATGTTCCCTTTCAGTTGTGACTCAGAGGTTTTCAAAATGTAGGGATACCCGCCTAAGGGGATGCAGAAGAGCAGAGGGGTGTGCGAACGGTGTTGATATTTTCAAACTTTTTGACCTCAAGCCCCATCTCCTTGAATTATAATTTTAAACTATTCTGCCTGACAGGCTGCGTAGCCCACTACGATGAGTCAGGGAGCAGAGCTGGCACTCTCCCTACAGTCCCACCATGCAGCACTAACATGAGCTGCCTGATGCTCCTGACCCCCAAACATTTCTTTGCATCCTTCTCTGTGGCCACACCCAGAGTTTGAAAATCTCTAGAGGCTATTAAATGGAAGATGTGTCAGTTGGGGGCATGTGACCCAGTCTCCCTGTTGCCTATCTCAGACACGAGTATACAGTAGACTATTTGGGAAGAAGTACGCAGTCTAAAAAGTTTGAAGATCACTGGCTCATAGATCGGGGAGGGGGGGCAGACCATACATTACAATAATGGGGCAAAAAGCACACAGAAATAAGTTTAAAATGTCCCCTCTCTCTCTCATGCTTATTAGTATTTAGCATTCAATCCGTTAGCTGCTTTACCTTCTCAAACCTCTCATCTAGCAGGGTCAACTGCTCATTCCTTCTCATTACTGATGAAGTCATGGAGTATTCTGTGAAACGACTCTTAGTCTCTTCTTCCATGAAAAGAAACTCTTTCATCTCTTCACCAACTTTCTCATCATCTGACAAAGGACCCTCTGAATCATAATCTTCACTACTATTGTCGTCCTTTCCATCATCATCCATATCCTCCCACTCATCTTCATCCTCAGTACCAGAGCCCCTATTACAATGGGTATAGACATCAGAATCCTATCAAACACTTAAGCTTATGACAGGGTTTTTTGTTTTTTTTTTTTGAAATATTCTTCTCCTGCAGATACAAGAACTTGTAACATTTAATAGTAAAGTGCAGTAAAAGGAAGTACACCAATGCTTTCACACGCTGCTGTCCCCTTGATGTTCCAAACATAACTGGTTGATTATACATCTTGAAATGGGAAAAGAACAGACACAAAAGAATACTGGAATAATTATAAGTAAAACTATTCATATGCTTATGAAAGAAATGGCACCAGTAGCTAATGCTAGAAATATGAAGTGAGGGATCATTGGGAACAAGATATTTCCCAAAGACCTGTAAACCCATCTCAATGATCACCTGTAACATTAATGCCTATATTATACTGGAAGTATTTTGAGACTAATCAAAACAAAAAAACAGTCCAGTAGCACTTTAAAGACTAACAAAATAATTTATTAGGTGGTGAGCTTTCGCGGGACAGACCCACTTCTTCAGATCATAGCTATACCAGAACAGACTAAATATTTAAAACGCAGAGAACCAAAAATAGTAAGCAAGGTTGACAAATCAGAAAAATCATCATCAAGGTGAGCAAATCAGAGAGCGGAAAGGGTGGGGTGGGGGAGTCAAGAATTACATAAAGTGTGTAAAAGAGTCCTTATAATGAGATAGAAAATTGCCACCCCGGTTCAAACTATGTGTTAATGTGTCAGATTTGAATATAAAAGAGTTCCGCAGCCTCTTTCCAAACAGCTGTTAAAAGTTCCTTTTCAGTAAAACACAGACATTCAGGTCATTAACAGAATGGCCCACTCCATTAAAGGGCTGGCTGACAGGTTTATGAATCAGGAGTGTTTTTATGTCTGTTTTATGCCCATTAACTCTTTGTCTAAGAGAATTTGAAGTCTGTACAATATACAAAGCATGTGGGCATTATTGGCACATGATGGCATATATGATGTTAGCTGAGGAAAATGAGACTGTGCCCATGATTCTGAGAGTGACCTGGTTAGGTCCAGTGATGGTATCTCCAGAAGACATATGTGGACAAAGTTGGCACCTTAATGGAGTGGGCCATTCTGATAATGACCTGAAAGTCTGTGTTTTACAGAAAAGGAACTTTTAACAGTCGTTTTGAAAGAGAGGCTGTTGAACTCTTTTATATGCAAATTCAACACATTAACACGTGGTTTCAACCGGGATGGCAAGGACTCTTTTACATACTTTGCTTTATCTAATTCTTGATTCCCCCCCGCCCTTCTACCCCTCTGCTCTCTTATTTGCTCACTTTGATAATAATTTTTCTGATTTGTCAACCCTGATTACTATTTTTGGTTCTCTGAGCCTTAAATATTGAGTCTCTTCTGGTATGGCTATGGTCTGAAGAAGTGGGTCTGTCCCATGAAAGCTCATCACCTAATAAATTATTTTGTTAGTCTTTAAAGTGCTACTGGACTGCTTTTTGGTTTTGATAGTATACAGACTAGCACAGCTATCTCTGCTACTACTTTGAGACTGTGTATCCAATCCCAACACAGTTTATGGAATTTACTGAACAGGATTGTCAGATACACATTTGTGAATTTAGTGATGGCACAACGTGCCCACCTCCAAACTTAGCAACCCTCCGAATTTGGCTTTGTAAAGCACCACCACACTACTTAAATGACTGTGTCTGAGACAGACATCTGCCAACAATGTACACTATTTCAACTGAGGAAAAAAATCTTAGTTACAAACAGCGAGATAAAACAAAACAAAAAAACCCCAAATATGAACAATGCTGCATATTGTTTGTTAAGTAGGGTGACCATATCTCCCTGTCCCGTAGATATGGGAGGGAGGGGTGGCTCCTCCCGGTTCCATGCTGCCGGTGCTCCCTGGAAAAGCAGCAGCTGCCAGCACTCCCCAGGAGACCTGGGAAAGCAGCAGGGATGCTGCAGCCGCCCACACTTCCCTGAGGCTCTTGGAAGTGACCTCCATGCTCTCCAGCCAGCTGCTGAAGGAAAAGGTCAGCGGGGGAGGGCCCAAATATGGTACAATTAATCCCTTTTAAAAATAAGTACGGAAGGCTATTTGGGACCACTAATACAGAATGGAGGGTCACCCTATTGTTAGGACTTTAACAAGTTCTGCAAAGCTCCACATACTCCTCTCCTTTCCAGTCCCCTTTCTCTTGCTCATTGGCCTTTAGGACAAAGTCATCGTCAAGAAGATTATCTGGATTGTCAAAGTCAAAGTCATCATCAAGAGCTGCGACAATATCAGGGTCAAAATCCAGACGTGGTCCTACAATGGAAAGGAATATTAAAATTAGCATTGCATCCCCAAGCCACTTCCCTAAAACAAACAATCCCAGTTACAAACACTAATTATAAATGTAATGATTTGCATTAGGTAAAGCTATTTGGTGAGCTCAGATAATAATCCTTTTTTGGGAAGGAAAGTTAGGGAGGCAAAGAACTTTTTAAAAGGTACTAGGGCACTGCACCCCCTGCACTCTACACTTGCCAGCCTCCCTCCCTCCTGCCCCACCCTCTTCCTAAGGGGTCAAGGAGCTGTGCAGCCATACCCAGCCTTTGCAAGGGGTTGGGGAGCTGTATTGTCAGCCCCAGCCTTTATGGGGCCTCCCCCCACATTTCCCCTGCACCCAGTCTGTCTGCCATATGGGAAGGCCTGGGAGAGGTTGCTGTGGGTGGCTTCAGCAGACTGGAAGATGCCGCTCAGAGCTGACTGTCACTACAGATGGGAACTCTGTCTTGCTGCCTGGCCCTGGGGAAGTCAGTAGTGGAAGGTAGAGCTCAGCACTGAGAGGGACCTTCCCTCCTTGCCATGGCCTGAAGGTGGTGGCTGCTCCCCTCCCAGGTGAGTCTGAGGGCTGCTGGCAAAGAGGTGAGGAGAGAAGCCAGGCCCCTCTCCCCACCCTCCACCCTTCAAGGCAGCAGACAGATGCAGTTGTGTAATGATGTCATTCTGCTGCGTGGGAGAAAAAAAAGTTGTGTACACACACACACACACACATCACATCTACACAAGAAGCCTCTCTTGACAGAAGTGACTGTCAGAAAAGATTCCCTGGCAAAACTTCTGTCGACAGAATGCCTCTACAGATAAAATCAGATCGAAAGAGCAATCCGCTCTGTCAACAGAAAGCGGCCAGACTGCCCGGCCCTCTCTCAACAGAATAGCTGACTGGAAGCTCTGCAAACAAGGCTGCCTGGTTACTGGAAACCCCATCAGTCAACAAAAGGGCACTAGAGCATCTACATGGCTACGTCTACACTAGCCCCAAACTTCGAAATGGCCATGGGAATAAGGGACTTCGAAGTAGGCAGGATCCTTTCGAAAAGGAGCCCCGTCGGGACGAGCCGCACGGTGGCGAGGCGCATCAATTTTCAAGTGCTATGGCCACCCACATGCTAATGAAGCGTTGAATGTGCATTTTGGCGCTTCATTAGTAAATTCTGAAATGGCCATTTCGAAGTTTGGGGCTAGTGTAGACACGGCCCACGACTGTTCTGGTGACAGGAAATGATTGAGAAAGGCATTATACCTGAATTTGGAGAGATATAACGCTGATGGCAGATGTGCCGAGTTTTGTCAACAGGCTGTCAACAAAGCACATTTTGTGTGTAGATGCTCTGAGAGTTTTTCCTCAACAGAAGCCCAGTTTTGCCAGAAAAACCCTCTAGTGTACACACAGCCACAGAGACAGGATTATAAATCCAGAGACACAGCTACTGAGTTCAATTGGACAGTAGTGCAACTGTGCCCATTAGAAGTCAGACTGATGTGGGGTCTAAGAGTCTAAACACAGAACAGGGACACAAAGCTGAGATCAGAATTTATGAATCCCCTACCATAGGCTTCTTCTGTGGCCTTGAGCAAGTCACTGAACTGAGCCTTAATTTTTCCTTATATAAAATGGGACCTAATTGAAAACAGCATGGGGATAATTTCCAAATTCTTTTACGGGTCAATGTACAAATGTTACAAATGATTTATTCTCATCTGAGTAACTGCTTCTCTTATTTGGAATACACACATCCTCCACTGCAGAAAATATTAAAAAAAAATCCTTAAATTGTGTACACTGGGGCCACAAAACTAAATCCTCTGTTTCAGTTTGCTGCACATTTGTTTTTAAAATGCCTCTTTCTGACCAGAAGGGACTATCGATCTTAAAGCCTAATAAAAGAAAAGTGTGACAGATGCTATACCAGAATAGCGCACACAGTTGTATTTGGGAAAACACAAACATGCGGTGTCTTTGTAATACTGAAGACTTAAAAACATACTAAAGTTTCAGAATACATTAACGAGATGCCAAATGGAATTTATTTTCTTAAAAGGAAAAACAAACATTGAGACTGAAACCCCAGATCTGTACAGTGATACACACAGGTGCACTTCTGCATGCATGGGATTCTACAGTGGCACAAATGTGTATGTTCAGATATCCCAGTAAAAAGGGGGATTTAAGAGACTGACAAAGTCTCCTTTAAAAGCCCTCAAGGATTTCCCCCCGCTTTCCAAATAGCATAATATAACCAAGATAAGGATTAGAATGAGTTTAATATATAACCGAGAAGAACCAAAATGTGAAGAGATTTATTTTCCTCAGTACACACACACACACACAAAAATAAAAAAACTGGTTCTAGTCCTTAGCTTTTTACATATATATATATACACACACACACACACACACACACACACACACACACATATATATAAAATGCTGCAGAAAGGCACAAATTCAGTTACTGAGGAAAACAAATCTCCTGATTCACATTTTGGTTCTTCTTAATTATACTCTTCTCCCTGCTACTGAGAAGTACTGAGACTGAGCAAAATGGTAACAAATATGGAAGGTTCATACTCTTCAAGAGCTAAGCAATCCTCTCATTTAACTAAACTATAACTTCACCAAGTTTCCATAAGGACCATCAGCTTCACAAAAGAAAAAAGGGGAAGAGTTACCTGACACAGGAGCAGCTTTATTTAACAGTCCCACATCCTCTTCAAACTCTGAGGCAAACACTGAGGAAGGCAACTTAATAGCAGGAACCTTTACACAAACAAAACCAAACTATACTTCAAAATAATCATAAAGATGCAAGAGAGTGATCAGATATTCTGAGTGCACTGAGGAGGAGACAAACCTTTGAAAATTATTGCTTACTTACATGACAAAGATTTTAATTGGGTTTTTTTTTAACTGATCTTAGGAAAAAAAACTGTGTGTAGCTCAAAAGCTTGTCTTTTTAACCAGACAGCAGCTGGCACAATATAAAAAAAAGATATGTTACCCAACTTGTCTCTTTACTGCATTTAGAAAGTTAGCCAATGAAGAATTTTCGCCCTTAGTACGCAGATTGTTTGAAAGCTTTCAAGATGTGACTGAGGATATGGCTGTGCACAAAATAACTGGAAACAGCTTTCTATCTCCTTAATACCATAAGCATAAAAAAGGCCATTTTAAGACTTCATTTGCCAGAGTTTATGCTCCTTTCCATTTTCCTCATTTGGATACAAGTTCCATTTTTCAAACAATGCCTTTTTTCTCTCAATGCTTTTTATTTTTGTTCTTGAACCACAATGGCAGTTATTTTGGTTATCTGACTACCTTTTTAAAAGTGAATTATACATTTAACTGAACCTCTATTATACTGTCTTTAAAAGACTTCCATGCAGCTTACATGGATTCCATTTTTGGCACTGTGCCTTTTAATCTCCATTTCACTGACTCATTTTTGTGTAGTTCCACTTTCTGAAATTAAATGCAAGAGAGTGTTGGGCTGCTGTAGTGTTTTCCACGCCTGAGGGATGTTATAATCTAATTACAGTCACTATTACCTAGTGGTCCAGCTATAGGCACTTCTTGGACTAGATACTGTGTTCCACTTGGGACAATAATCAATAACTGCCTCTTCTCTTGTGGGTTCTAGTTTACTACTGCTTATTTAAACGTTTTCCAGTTTCCATGCAATCTAATGTTTTATAAACAAATGTAAAACTAGCGTGAGCAACTTGCATCTTTTTTTCCACATAAACATTATGGGATTCCCTCCTTTTCCTGTCACACAGGAACCCTTACAAGGCCATGATGAAAATTTAAGTGTTTTGCAGCTGTTAAATAACAAATGGATTGTTTATTTCCATTATAGTACTTCAGTATGCCAAATTTCCTATTTGATCACAGCCAAAAACACCTAACCTTTGATGATGGGAAAAAACAGAAAGCTTCACAGTTAGTTTATAGCTATAGGAAGGTTTGTTGAACAAGGTTATTAAATTTAAAAAGGTAGCTGGATTTACAAGTGTTAAACTCAGAAAAATATAAACAGACTAATGGGCAACAGTACACCAAACACCACACTTACTGGAATTTGCTGACTTTCTTCCTCTATCTCTGCTTCCTCTCTCACTACAATGCTCCTCTGTAGACCAGGCACATTAGAGGGGACTAGCTCAGAGGCACCAGAGGCTTCTTTTAGATGCTGCAGGTAGTCATAGTCATCATCAAAGAACACGCCATACTTCCGCTGCTCTGCTCTTCTCTGCTCCTCATCTCCCTTAAGATTGTAAACAAGATTAGGATTAATTATGTTGATTCAAATTCTTTATAAATAATGAATACATAAAATGGAAATCTTTGTGTTTTGAAAAATAAGGACCCCTTATAGGGGTAAAAGGAAAAACCTGAGACAAAGCAACTTTAGTATAAAGGACTGAGAAGGAAGCCTTTTGTTTAAAGACATCACAGAAAATCACTTTATAGTAAAAGAAATATTTTATTTTAAAAAACAGTCCAATATACACTTAAGACGTTCAACCCATGTATGCCTTATTGTGTATTTTCATGAGCAAAACGTTCATTTGCAAAAGCTTTGTGAGCCTTCGTATATAGAGAAGGTATACAATCACACATTTGGTGCACAGAGACTTGTTTTGACTCACTGGATTAATTCTGAGACTGGATGTCTTGGACTCCTACATTCCAGGGTTTAATCAATGGGACATCTTCCCTTGCATCCACCATAACTACCTCTGGCTTGGCAAATTTTCTCCTTAATAAGTGGTTAGTAAAATGCTGAGAACTTGTCTGTACAGTAGTGTTAAAAAAAAAAAAAAGATGAACATGTGAATGTGTTCTCAAAAATTGCAAAGAACATCCAGATTCTCACACTGTGCTGGGTCAGACTGATATCTCCTAAGAAAAAACCTATTCCCAAGCTACCTCCCTTTTTATCAGTTACGACTTTAAAATGGTTATAAGGTTTCACTTTTCACTCTACTGCAATATTAAATTTTAATCTAAACTTCTATGGTAGAAAAGAACATTTACCTTCTGTGCAGGTAACAGAACTCTCTGAGGTGCAGTATCATCAGCCGTCAAAGGATCCCTCTGACTCCTGTGTACCAGGTGAAATGTTACAGCTTTCTTTTTCTCTATAAAGGGCTTCTTCCTTCTGTGAGGCTGAAACAGAAGAGTTATATTCTGATTACAGAAAGTTTTAATATATTTAATTTTTTAAAGGAACCCTTTCCCCCCCCCCCACACATTCCTTCCTATAAAATTTCAGAAAATGTTGCATATTCAAACAGCTGGTCTTAAACAAACCAACATTAGATGTGTTCTTGCCACATATACTGCATCATCTAGGAGTGTCAACTGCAGGTATTTGTATTCTGTAGAATTACACACTAAACATGAATTATGGGAAGTAGTTACAGCACGTTTTCGTTTTCAGCTGTGCTCTCATAGGCGTTCTTAAGTAACTGCACTCTTAACACATCAGGGCACACCTGTCAAAGCTCAAGCTGGGAAACGAGGAAATGGACAGGTGGAAACTCCTCAAGACAGACCAAGCAGCTTCCCATGTATCATTTAAACAGACCATAAAAAATATTTCTAGTCTAGATAATCACAATGAAATAACTGAACCACTACCATATAAAATAAACATTCTCAGCATCCTGAATTCCTCAGCAATGCAAAGCATTATTTTGTTGAAAATACATGTACAGCTCTCAGTAAAACTGTGTGAAAAAATGTAACATTTTCCAATCAGCTGTACTACCGATAACTGAGAAGTTTAGAAAAATTATATAACATTTTGATATGTTATAAACCTAAGCTTCCCCTACTCTTTTTTATTCTAAAATATAAATCAAACAAAATAACATGTTGGATTCGGGATACAGTGCTATAAGAATGTATCAACTACCAGGTAGGTGTGCATTCTGGAATCTTATGTATGGAAATGTCACAAGATGAGGGCCAAAGACTGTAAGTAAGCAAATGTATATGCCACTTCTAGAGGAGAAAGGTGGTAGAAATACAAGGTTTAAAATCCAGGTCTCCACTCACACAACCCAGTAGCTTGTGGGTTAAACTATGCTTCTGAAGTCCATTCTGTGGAAAGTGCAGAAATCCATTTATAATTATGGTCTGTATAGACTCAGGAAATAAATTCTGACCTACATGTCATCTTTACTTGCAATCCTCTGACGTCAGTGAGAAGCCTGCACAGACACAGTAGGTATGTAGTGGACATACCTTTTAATTAAGATAAATTTCTGAATTATTCATACTAAAAAGTTATGCTTTAAGTCTACCACTATTGCTACCCTTTGTTTCCACTTCATCACCAATTCTCTCTCTTTATTGGGTCACTTGACCGTCATCCTTGTGAACTCTCTTTCACCACTGTCAAGTCAGATTTTAGGACAAGGCTTGGGATACTGGTGTTTATCCTAAAGGCAGGCATTCTCCTAAAGCCTAACGATTACTGGAGAATTTCAGCTTTCATGAGAAAATTCCCTACATATTTATATAAAATGCTATATAAACACTGAATTGTTTTTCCCTCTGAAGAAGTGGGTCTTATTCACAGAAGGTTAAAACCTCATACATTTATTAATCTCAAAAAGGTGCCACAGGACTGACAGCTTACTTATGACGCTGATTCTAGTACCCCTGGATGTACAACAAATACCTGCACTTTGAATCACACAGAAGCCAAATACTCAGAAAACAGAATGTAATAATAATAATAATTTGGGGATCTTTTAAAGTTTAATTATTTCAAGTGTTAATTATTTTACTTTGCGTCTGTCTTGGCTACTTGATTTGCGAGTTCCTTCAGGATACCAGGCCTGTCTGCTAGTAGAGTACAAAACAGCAGTCATGTAGCACTGTAAAAAACTAACAAAATGATTTATTAGGTGATGAGCTTTTGTGGGACAGACCCACTTCTTCAGATCAATAACATTTCCAGTACAGACTGACAACTATATATACAGACTGCCAAAAAATGTTTTTAATAAAAACTGATGAAGTACATAAAACTGAAGGAGGGAGAGTGAGGGATGTTGAGTGTCTTGCCTGAGATACTTACCAACATCAAAAGGATGGGAAGCAGTCCTTGTAAGGCAAGAGGTAACTGCTGTCTTTGTTCTTACCAGGTGTTAATGTGTCGAATTTGTGAACTGGGGTTCATATTCAAATTTGACACATTAACACTTGGTACAAACAAAGACAGCAGTTACCTCTGCCTTACAAGGTCTGCTTCCCCTCCTTCCATGTTCATAATTAACTCAGGCAAGACACTTAAAATTCCCCGCTCCCCACCCTCCTCCTTCAGTCCTAGCTACCTGATGGAAAGTTTTTAATCTCAATTTTTTTTAATCTCTGCATATATAGCAGCCAGTCTGTCGTGGAAACATTATTGATCTGAATAGCGGGTCTACCCCAGGAAAGCTCATCACCTAATAAATTGTTTTGTTAGTCTTTAAAGTGCTACACGACTGCTTGTTTGGTTTGTTAAAATACAGAATAGCACAGCTACCTCTCTGCACCTGTTCCTATCTGTCTCGCACAATGACACCTAGGTGCTGCTGGCCCTTGGGCACTATCTCACAAATGACGACTAGTCACAGATACCCGTATTTCACAGCACCTCCTCACAACTCCCCTCCGAGACCCCCCCCCCCAACCCCAGCAGGCTCAGGGCGTTAAGCCACCATCGTCATTAGGTTTCAGAGTAAACGTGGGGGCAGAACTCCACTGCTGGGGTGGGGGTCGGGGGAGAGCAACAGACAGTGACTCGGCGCGCGCCCCCCAACCCAAAAAGGTTCCATATTCTTTCCGCTCTTCCGCTACTCACCATGGCTCGGAAGCGGACACAGCGGCAGGCGCACTACAGAACACTCGAAGCCACGCTTACTCTCACGTGGAGTCCCAAAACTGAACTATGGCTTTACAACTAGTCGGAGGCCGCCGCCATCTTGGGATAAACCAACCGGTGTCCACTGGCGGGGTGGGGGGCGGACAGACTCGGCTCCAAAGAAGCACAGTGGAAGTTAGTGAGGCATCTTCTGCCACAGGGTCCAAACCAGCCGGGGCTGAGGAACGCCCTCTCGCGGCAGGCGGGGGTTAAAGAGATAGCAGCACTAACAGGACCCCCAGCGCTACGCGAATGGTATTGCCCACGCGGTGGGGTTCAGCGGTGGAAAGAGCGTAGGCAGGAAGGGAAGAATTGCTGCTGGAGGAGGACTGTGGGCACGCGCGCTAGGGGAGCCGCAGTGGGCCGGGGCACATTTTGTTGAAGGAAAGGAGAGGACAGCGATCACGTGCCCCCCGCGGGTCTTTCCGCAGCGCATGAGCAGTACGTTTCTACGGACGTTAAACCCTCCATTGGGCCAGGCCCGCGGCGTGAGGTCACGTGTTGTGCGTTCTCCCCTCCCGCCGCTCACAGGCTGGGCGATAGACCCGCTCTCTGGGATGTGACGCTCTGGGCTCGCGGCTCGTTGCTTCTGGGCTTGATTGGCTCGCAGCGAGCGGGGCGGGCCCCGCCACAGTCCCGGTGACAGTCACGTGGGGCTCTGGGCGGGCCCGGTTTAGGAACGCGGCTGGCTCAGCGCGTGCCTGATTGTCAGCTTGGGGCTTACTTGCCGCGTGTGCCAGTTGGCCATCCAACGGTCACCGTGACGTCACTCGCACGGCCGTTTGCCCTATGGTGTCCGCCTGGCGCGCCTCTTTCCCTCCCGCTCCTGCGGAGGCCCTGCCCTGGGCTGCGTTGTGCCCCAAGGCGCGCACGCCGGCGGGAGGCAGGGCTTGCCCAGAGCAAGGGTGTAGGGTGGGCAGCGTATGGCACATGGGCCCCACCATTCGCAAGAGTCAGGGGGAGCGAAGCTGGGCGGTTGGCAGCTCTGATGGAGGCTGCGCCCCGGCTGTACATCACCGCTAGAAAAATGTTCCTGAAGCACAGGGTGGTCAGATATTTTACCCCAGGGGCCTGACGCCTCCTTGTCTCCTGCCCGCGTGGGGCTCATTGAAGCCCCTTCCCGCCCCCATTGGTGCCTGAGCCCGAACCACGCTTCCATCCTCATTTCTCTGTCTACACAGTACTCTGGAGCTGGGGTCCTCGTGGCCACTGCACACATCCCTGGTCCAAACACCTGTGTGTAGGGCTGGTCCTCCAGCCCCTCCTCCACAGCAGGGGAGAGCAAGCAATGGAGGGAAAGGTGGAGTGAGCACAAAGAGAAGAGGCAAGGAAAGGAGCGGGACAAGGGCGTTTGGTTTTCTGCAATCAGAAATTTGGCAACCTGACTGGCTAGTTATCCACATCTCCCTGCCCATGCACAGGGCTTTCAAGAACCCACTTGGGTGCCTGGGGGTGGGCTGGCTGATTGGAGGTGATATTTTTAGCCCTCCCTGGAGCACAGATCTGGTGTTGCCATTTCACTCCCAATCACATGTATGTGCCTTTGTTGTGTTAGGGGTCTGACCCACCTGTTTGGCAAAATTGAACTTGATGAGTTTGCTTTTGTCAACTGATGATCGGGGACAAGGGCAAATGGGACAATAGCCTGCTTTTGGCCAAAAAAAAAAAAAAAAAAAGGTTAGGACAGTCCTGGCCAAAATAGGACATGGTTTCCCTCTGCAGGTCTTGCCCTGCACAGCTGCTGTAGCACTTGTAATCCTGCCTTTAGGCTAATCAATTATCTCCTGACCCAGTGCTAAATATCTTCAAACATGGGCCGTGTCTACACTAGCCCTAAACTTCGAAATGGCCATGCAAATGGCCATTTCGAAGTTTACTAATGAAGCGCTGACATACATATTCAGCGCTTCATTAGCATGCGGGCGGCTGCAGCACTTCGAAATTGACGCGCCTTGCCGCCGCGCGGCTCTTCCTGACGGGGTACCTTTTCGAAAGGACCCTGCCTACTTCAAAGTCCCCTTATTCCTATGAGCAGTTTTACTTGATTAGTAAACTTTGAAATGGCCATTTGCATGGCCATTTCAAAGTTTGGGGCTAGTGTAGACACGGCCATGATTTATATGGGAATGTACATAGCATGCCCCTAAGGAAAGTGGAAGAATTTATAATTTTGCAAAAGAAGAGATTAAGACACAATTCTTAATTTTGAATAAATGTTTTTGTATCTGCTACTGTGTATATGCACCTGAGAATTATTAATACCAATTGAAAACAAAAAAGTGGTCCAGTCGCACTTTAAATAATTTATTAGATGATGACCTTTTGTGGGACAAATCCACTTCTTCAGATCATAGCCATACCAGAAGGTCTGTGCTTTATATATTGAGTCTGTTCTGATATGGCTATGATCTGAAGAAGTGGGTCTGTCCCACGAAAGCTCATCACCTAATAAATTATTCTGTTAGTCTTTAAAGTGCTACTGGACTGCTTTTTTGTTTTGATAGAATACAGACTAACATGGCTATCTCTCTGTCACAATACCAGTTGAATTAGCTTTTAGATGTATTTCAGTATTTTTCAGTAGGTGTCACCAGAACTTCATAAGCTCTCACACTTCCAATTTTTTGGTAGTTTCTTGTTCTCTGAAAGCTTTACCATAATTTAGTATGCTATGTGTTTTCTTCACCTTGGCCATGTCTACACGTGCCCCAAACTTCAAAATGGCCATGCAAATGGCCATTTCGAAGTTTACTAATGAAGCGCTGAAATGCATATTCAGCGCTTCATTAGCATGCGGGCGGCAGCGGCGCTTCAAAATTGATGCGCCTTGCCGCCGCGCGGCGCATCCAGACGGGGCTCCTTTTTGAAAGGACGCCACCTTCTTCGAAGTCCCCTTATTCCCGTGGGAATAAGGGGACTTCGAAGTAGGTGGGGCCCTTTCGAAAAGGAGCCCCGTTTGGACGCGCCGCGCGGCGGCAAAGCGCGTCAATTTCAAAGCGCCGCTGCCGCCCGCATGCTAATGAAGCGCTGAATATGCATTTCAGCGCTTCATTAGTAAACTTCGAAATGGCCATTTGCATGGCCATTTTGAAGTTTGGGGCACGTGTAGACGTAGCCAAGCTTGAGAGTCACTTTATCAGTGTTATGAAAAGAGTAATTTAATTAATGAAATAATGTGACATGACTGGTAATGATTTTGTAACAGATACTGTATTTCTGTTGTTTATTGGGAGGTGACTAGTTGTATAGATATAGATCATGGAGGAGACACAGGACCTACTCAAAAGAATCTCAAACTGGAGACATCATTTTACAAGTCCTTGGGCAAGGATTCAAGAGGACTACTCCTACGAGTGATAACTCTTGCTGAAAAAAGGATTTTCAGAGTCACACACTTAAGAGACACAATTGCAAGCCAGCTCACTCTTGCTGTTTCCCAGCCTCACTACTGCAATATGGCCAACACTAAATTTTCAAAACATTTTAAAATATCATGACTGACTCCCATCCCAACCCTCAGTCATTGCCTATATGGTGGAGTGCTGTCTTAGAAGTTAGGAAACAGGTCTGCAACCTGTGGCTCAGGAGCTGCATGTGGCTTTTTAAGGACTCCTTTGTGGCTCCCAAGGCTATAATTGCAAAGTTTAAAAAACCAAAAAACCAAAAAAAAACCTACTAATTATTTTTGATAAATAGTGAATACCTTTTTATATGTGCAGTGCATTGTGGGATATGATACTATAGCTGTGTTTTAATTGTGTTGCTAATAAAATCTTGATTTTGAAAAGGAAGAGGAAGCTTACGGCACTCCTGCTGTGAAGGGCAAAACACATTTTATGAAAGAAACCTGAAATTAAATTTGAAATGAAATTGACATAACTAAAGTGGGTTTGGGAGTGAAAGTCAGGAAGATAGTGATACACACACCCACACCCACACACGTAAAGTGTGAGGCAATAGAATTTGTAAAAAGTTTGTGAATGTTCTGCATTAAACATGTTACAAATTAAACATTACAAATTACAATTACAAATCACATTACCAATTATTGTATGTGTTCTTAAAATAGTGGTATGAAAAGTATGGTTTGACTTTATTAAGGACCCTCTTGTATTCACATGTATTGAGACTCTTGAATTGTTTAGTTTTTACTTGGATGGTGACAAGTATCAGAGGGGTAGTCATGTTAGTCGGTATCCACGAAAACAACAAGAAGTCCTGTGGCATCTGACAAAGCGGGTCTTTACCCATGAAAGCTTATGCTTCAAAATATCTTTTAGTCCATAAGGTGCCACAGAACTTCTTGTTTTAGTGTTTACTCAATTCAAAAAAAGGTCTCTTCTAGCTATTTCGGTTGCCAACCCCTGAGTTAGGAGAACTGGGTTCTAGTCCCTGCTTAGGTTGTGACCTTGAGTCGTATTTGCATTTTGGCACTTAAATGTCTCTGTGTGCTTCCATTTGCTCTTCGTGTTTTGTCTGGTCTTGTCATGTAAGATCTTTGGGGCAGGAATTCTGTTTGTATAGTGCGTAGCACAATGGGAGCCTGGTCTTGTATGGAGCCTCTGAGTGAATCTGTAATCTACCCAAATAACAAGCAGGTTTGTTTTGAAATGAAATAGGAATAATACCTAATACTACTACTGTTTGGGCTTTTTTTCTGATTGTTAAACTTTAGGGGGAATTCATCTGTCTCCTCTGGTATGTGGTTAGAAGAGATTCAAAATAAACATACAAAAATGCAGGCCTCCATCTTCCCAGTTGGGCCATAGTTTCTACTTATCGTTATTTAATGCCTGGGATATGGGAGACATCATTCCTTTCTTTTCCAGTCTCTTCTCTGAGCCCCGCTAGTCACCCCTCCCTCATCTGCTCCCTATATTCACCCCTTCAGATCTTCCTTTCTCTTCCTTTCAGTTGCCTAATGCTCACATTCAAAATCTCTGACCCCAATCCCATGCTTAACCATCAGCCACTGTCCCCCACTACACATTCCTCTGTCCCCTCAGCTCCCACTCTGTCCTGTCTGTGACACATTATGGCATGTTCAGCATGGTGGCCCTGCTGAATAAGGGCAAAAGTTTGGAAGAGAAGCCTCACAGTTTTGAAATGGTAAAAGGCTTTAAAACCCCCAAATTCCTTCTAACCAAAAATCCATTCAATCACGTCTCCCAATAATCTTATGAGAATTGGCAATGCTAGGGTGCCAGTATCTAAAGCAAATTTCCTTGTGTAACAGAAAGGAAGAGCTCTGGGAATTGCTGGAATGGAGTGTGCTGCTCATATCTGGAGAGGGATTTTTTTTTTAATTTTTATTTTGCAACTTCTATATAAACCTCTCTGTTTTCAATGTCCCAAAGAGTTTGGCTTCAGCAAAGCAGCCTTAACATAGTTACCTTGTTCCCCAAAGGGTTTCTCTTTCCTAACACACTCTTACTTATAAGTAGTTGCCTTTTCGGAAGGGTGGGGAGGGCTAATAACATGCCTCCCTCCAATTTCCAGCATCTTCAGGGAAGAAAAATGGACCCATCTCCATGTCACCAGATAGCATATTCTGCATACTGGGGAGCAGCTGGGTGGCTCCCGTTTCTCTCCTGCAAGTTGTGGAGGTCTAGGCTATCCAGTGTCACCCCAGCCTGTTGGTAATCCCTTTTCATAATCCACTGTCTCCCCAAGGGTTTCCCCATCTCTATTAATTCAGTCTCCCCACATTCACTCTGGCTATGGTTACACTGGAGAGTTTGCCAACAAAACCAGGGTTTTGTTGACAAAACTGGTGGAACATGGACACACAAAATGCGTTTTGTTGACAATCTGTCAACAAAACCCAGCACTTTCACTGGCAGCATTCTGCCTTTCAGTCATGAGACATAACACTACTCTTTGACAGATTCTGTCGATAAAGAAGCTGTGGATGCTCTGGGGGGCCTCTCTCGACAGACAGAGCATTCACAACAATTGGCAGCCCTGTCTGCTGTCCTTCCGGGTGCCTGTTTTGTCAAGAGACTGGCCGGGCAGTCCGGCTGCTCTGTCGACAGGGCCCAGGCTCTTCCAATTGGCTTTTGTGTGTGGCTGTACTGTGCCAATAGAAGCTTTGGTGGGAATCTCTTCTGACAGTGATTTCTGTCAACAGAGCGCTGTAGTGTACCTGTAGCCTATATCTCCTCACTGTGTTCTGTTTTTTCTACAACCAATTTAACTGACTCCCCTTAATAAAACTGACCATTCATAACTGCCAGGCAACTCAATCCCCAGCCAGCCACTTAGGACCATCCCTCTGAACAGTGTCATTCTACTGCCTGCACAATAACCTTACTGAGCCAGGACCTTTTGAAGCTTTAGTTTTGATACTTACATTTAGATCACCTCAAGTTTCCCCAGAAGTTGCACACAAACTCCACTTCATTTCCTGGGCTGCTCCTAGAGCTCTGGCTCCTCAGAACTGTCCCAAGAAAATGACAGATGTGTTTGCAAATTTGGCCTTGGTGCTTGTACAGTAAACCCTCACTTCACGCATCTTCAGGTTGTGCGAAACTCACTTTAACACAAGTTTCACACAACTTGAAGATGCATGGCTCTCAGCCTGCCTAGCAGGCTAAGAGCTCCTTCTCCCTGCTTTCCCAGAGCAGTGCTAGGTACCGCTCTGGGAAGGTAGGGGGAAGGCTTTTAGCTCATCTAGCTGCCTGCCCCTGCAGGCAGCCAGGTGGGCTAAAACCCCCTTCCTAGAGGCAGCGCCACTCTGGAAGCTAAGGAGAAGGGCTTTAGCCTCCCTAGCTGCCTGCTACTGCAGGCAGCTAGGGGTGCTAAAATCTCCTTGCCCCCCCAATCAGTCCCACCCCTCATGGCCTCAGCTCAGCCCCAACCCACGCATGGGGCTCGCAGCCCCTGGCGCAGTGGAGCACTGCATGGCCTGAGACTCCAGCCCCCTGCCCACCATCCCCACGGATCCAGCTCCAACCCCCACACGGCCCAGCTCAGCTCTTCCCTCCCACCCGCCACAGCCCTAACCTACCCCAGGCTTAACCCCTCGGCCCCAACCCACCGCCCAAGCTCCTGAACTTACCCGAAATTCAAGGTATGTGAGAGTTGTGTGGAACGCAACCCTCACATATCCCAAGGGACTACTGTATTCTCTCTGCATATCCTAGAAGCACTACTCCTTTAGGAGTCTGCTACCAGTGCTCTTCCAGCCTGCTGGCTCTCTTTAGAGCCTCCCCTCGTGAGAGGCATTGGTGGTGATAGGTGGGTTTCACAAAGTGGCAGAGAAAGCACTGTACTGCAAGTTATTATAGTTACACTTGGCCCCACAATTTTAGGGGGGTGAAAGAGTAGCTAGACCTGTCAACATCACTGTGTCCCCCCCCCAATCCTTTTTCCTTCAACATTTGCAGTTTGAATCCAGTACAAGGGGTTGCAAGAAGGAAGGAGCATGCCACCAATGGGGCAGTATCCCCTCCCCTGTCTTCCAATTACAATTTGGAGGTGCAAGTTCCCTTCTCCTTAACAATGCAGAAAGTTCAATATTAAAAGCAGCATAGCTGTGGAGAGTTTCCTGACTATAAGTGTCTAGTAAAATAATATTTGAAGTAGTTCATATGCATAATATTGTACAATTTTTAACCTGATTATTTTTAAAACCTAAACTTCAAACACACACAATTGCTAGGAGGAGGAAGACATTTTCATAAGATGTGTTACTTCTTATGGGTAAAAAAAAAAGTACTATTTAGTATAATAAAAAGACACATCAAGAATACTGGCCCATTTTCTGATTTCAGTTCAATTCAGGTAGATTCAGAGAAACTCTTAACTTTATTGTACTTTACTCCAATACTAGAGATAAGAATATGGTGGCTAAGCATACATTTCTCACATACAGCATGAAGAAACAGCTTAACAGTGCTGAGACAAATCCATTGAAGGGAATTGTTTTGCTAACTCTTGTAAAAACACAAATGCTGTGCTTCTAGGCATAGCCTTGTTCTTTTCTTGTGTTTGTAGTCATAACATTAGTCTTTCTCTATTGAATGCTGTTGCTTGTGAAATGTCAAAAAAAATTGGAAGGCATGCTGTGGTCTTCTGTGAGCTTTTATATGTTCAGTTCAGATAAACATTACCAAGTTAAGTACCTGATTCTGCTCTGACATTGTAGATCAAGAGTTACTTCATTGAAGTCAGCAAAGGGAACCAAATAGATATAAAACTAGTGAAATGGACAGTGGAATCAGGCCCCTCTCTCAATTCAGCTCATGCTATCTAAATATTAATTCAGAGTGACTAAGCACAGCTCTTCATGAACAGGGCTATATACAAAAGAGCAATCATATCAAATATGTGTGAGGAGCTTCCAAAACAAGGAATTTAGCAAGCTAATTTCATTGAGTTATATGCAGGGAAATGAACCCCTCATCTGCCACAAAGAGGCAGTCATGTTAGTCTTTATCTTCACAAAACAAAAAAGCAGTGCTGTAACACTTCAAAGACTAACAAAATAATTTATTAGGTGATGAGCTTTCCTGGGATAGACCCACTTCTTTGGATTGGAATTTTCCAGGTCTGAAGAAATGGGTCTGTCCCATAAAAGCTCATTTCCTCTTCTGCCGTAGAGTCACTTTTTAGCCAACCATCAGAAGTAAACTTTCTACAAGGTAAGGTCTATCAGAAATCAAATCTAATATACTTTCATATATACTTACTACAAATTCAAGAAGAAAATATTTGTTTTCTAAACAATTTTATTGAGGTAATTTTTTCATTTCGTGTATATATTTATATATATATAGAGAGAGAGAGCTAAATGGTTTTCTAAGGCACTTGAAACTGTGCACAGCAAAGTATCCTACAATATTGTACAGCTAGGCAGAACACATTTTTGCTTATTAAATAACAGCATAAACACAAAAGAAAGACAGATACTGTATAAAAAATTATACATTTTTCAGATGACAGTAGTGGAAAATACATATTGCAGAACAGAACAAGGATCAAGAAAAAATGTGCTATCAATTAATGTGCAGTTCCAGTTATTTACATTCACAGATATCAATACACCTGTGTAATATGGAATATAGGATTTGTCACTGGAAATTATAAACTCATTCATTAGGTCTGATATTTCCGGCAAGTTTGCCACAGTTCGTTGCTCAACTTTGGTTAGGTACAATTCACAGGAAGGCATTCATGTCTTTATTTTACAATCACATTAATATAAAGTACACTGTATAAGTTTAAGACTTGATTGTTTAATTCTCCATTTCTCTACCTTATGCATCTCTTAACAGCTGTGCAAAATGTGTGTAAAATGCCACAGTTTGGAACTGGTGACATTTTAAGTCCACTTGGCCTAGGTACCTGTGAGTAGCCAACATCAAGGCAGTAGAAAATCAACTCTGGAATGTTGTTCACTTGTTTTCAGTTTAAGTATGAAACTTTGGTGAAACTGAGGCAGGATACTTTGAGCACAATTGAGCATATTTTGTTTTTGTTTTTATCCAATAATAGTAATAAAGTGAAGTGTCAACACTGTCCTTGTACCTAGTGATACATACACCAACCTTAACTGTTGACATTCAACGACAGCCTTGATTCTGTAAGTGAAATCCTGATCCCAATGAAATCAATGACAAAACCTTCAACAGGGCCTAGATTTATATCTCATGAATATGGGCCTTAACTTACTTATAGAGAAACTGATGGCAAAAATCACATTGACTTCAATGAAAGCCTCATCAGCCCCTATAGGATCTATTGCTAGTTCTATTTGGATGTCACATATAGCAAGTTTTATTCCTCTCTGTTGTTTTAATGGATTGGCTAACCTGGCAAAACCCTTGCAAGGGAGACATCCTTTTGAAATCTCTCAGAGGTCTTAAGTGGAAAGAGTCACCTGAGGAAAGATTTCCAGTATCAAGTCCTAATAGGTACTTTAGTTCTGCATGTGAGTATACTTGTTCTTGAAAGTGCAGTGTACATCTAAGGGTATGTCTACACAGCAGTCTTATTTTGAGATAATACTGCTGTACTCAAAAATGCATTTCAAAATAACACAACTATTTTGAAATACACAGGGTGACCATATCTCTCAAAACCACATACAGGATTGGGGTGTGTGTGTGGGGTGGTGCTTCCCCCACCCTCCCTGAGCCTCGGGGAAGTGGCAGGGATGGGGCAGCTGTGGCGCTCCATCTCCCGACTTCCCTGAGCCTTCGGGAAGGGGAAAGTAGGCTAACTTGCTGGCTCCCTCTGTTGTGGAGAGCACATACTGACGTATAGTATGTGCTCTCTGGCCAGCAGCTGAGCCTGCACAGCAAATATGGGACAATTAGTCCCTTTTGTAAAATAAGACAGGATATTTTTTTTGGCGACCCAAATACGGGACCATCCTGCCAAAAACGGGATGGATGGTCATCCTAGAAATATAGTGTCTACACACAATAGAGCCTATTTTGAAAGAGAGACATTGAATGAATTACGGCTTGTTTTGAAATAGACGCTATTCCCTCTCTTAACAGCACCTATTTTGAAATAGGCGCTATTCCTCACGGAATGAGATTTGCCAATTTCAAAATAAGCCAACTGCTATTTTGAAATAATGGTTGCGCTGTTTAGATGCTAGATAATTATATCAAAATAGCATCTGTTATTTTGAAATAACTTTGCTGTGTAGACGTACTCTAAATCCGCAACCCAGTGAGATATTGACATTTCCAGGTCATGGTAATAGCCAGAGCAACTGGTAAGTGCCACAAACCTTTTGGTTCTTAGAGCAGTGACAGTGCTGATCCATCACCTTGCCCAGATTTAACTTTTTTTTGCAAACAGAATTCTATTTCTCTTTTAGAAAAATAAAAATTCAAAAGCTCTCTTTTAATGTAGATATTAAATTAACTTTTGCTATATCAAAATAATAAAAAAATACCCTGGAATGTCTAGTTGCCCATCAAAACATTAAGTCACTGATGTGGTTGTTTGACTCAAAATCATACCAATTAAAATAACTGTCCAAAACATGATGTTTCTTTAATTCCAAAATTTACACATCAAAATTACATCACACAGAATACCAAAAGGAAGAGAAGATGGCTGTGTGGAAAAAATCACGCATTGGGGCTGCTGACAAAGGTAATTTTTGCCAGCAGAACCACGTCTACACCACTTGATTTCTACTGCAAATATGCAAGTTACCCCATGAATATGTACATCAGTTGTGTGACTATGCAAATGAGTCACCATTTTACATTTTCAAGACTGCTTATTTGCATCAGACTGTCACCACTACTGCTCTATGTTGACACAGCTGATAAGTCCAGCATCATTTTACTCAATTATAACAATGTTTAACCATGGCAAAATTTGACATAGTACTGCAAGATGCTAAATCAAGAATTAATGAGAGTAGTACCAGGGATAGACTATCATTAACTCTTTTGGTCCTACCCAATACAATATTTAGCTTCTTGATGGAAAAAGAAATAAAAGACAAAGACTCCTCCTGGTATCAAGACAACTTTCTTGCATTGCTACAAGCAGCTCATATGAGCTGTATTTCCCTTAAACTTCTGGGAAAAGATCTAGAGATTGACATAATAAAATATAATCTCATTCATAAAAATTAATAAATAGAAACCTGCCATCATGTTATATTATGTTTTTTCTACTGCATCTCTCCCTCTCAATTTACCTCTATACTTCACAAGATTTTTCAAATGCCTATTTCTAAGCAGACAATTTAAGCTTTGAATTCAAGAGGATTTATTTTTCATCCATTTTTATTTTATTCTCAAAATACTTCACTAGCAACCTATAAACATCTTTCACAACTTGTTTGCTACGTACTATTCTTGTCCTTCAAAAGCTAGTTTTTAAGTTCTAGCAGCATGTATTGCACTGTGCTTTGTACAATAAAAATACCAATATCAACAGCAGAAGAGCTAAATCTGGTGGCTCCTAAAGGCAGGGGGCAAATTTGTTTTTCACCCTGTGAACATCTTAATTTTAATTTACAGCAGCTGAACGGATTTTATACCTTGTGATACAAATAAAAAGAGTGTTAAAGCATTAAAATAATGGACTTATGATGTGCCAGAACAGCCACTGCTGAAGGCCACAGCATAAACCTTTAATTTGATACCATCTGACAAAACTTCATACTGGATATTAAGGACAAAGTGTCATATTGTGATTTTTGCTTACAGCAGAGTAAAGCTCTGTATCTATACTACACAGGTACAATCGTGTCAGGGAATCTGATTATAACTCATTTGGTCACTAACCTGATTCTAAACATGGGTCCTGATCCAGTGCCTACCAAAGTGAAGGAATTCTTTATATTGACTTCAGCAAATGCTGAACTGGTTCTGTAGTTCCAATCTGTAATATAGACTTTGCTGTAAATACATTTTTAATTCATGCCAAATCATCTATAAGACCAGGTTTGTAACTATGTTAGGGACAACCATGTTGTAAATCTGGCTCCTTAACAAGGGTGTAGCACAAATGTTGACAAAACTTGAACCTGAAGCAACTTCATTGAAGATGAGGTACTGAGGAAAATGAGTTAGAAAGGGCATCTACCTTTGAATTTTTGGGATATATTTAAGTTTGGATCACAGCTTTAATGAAAAAAATTCTTTAGTGTTGATCCACAAAGACCTGTAGCTACCAGTGAGCAAGTTCAGTAGTTCTTCTGTAATAATGGACGTATGCTTCACCAAAGCAGGGCATGGGTTTAAATTTTTGCACTGCTTTAGAAATTAGTAGCGTCAACTACAGAAGAGAGGACATATGGAACTTTGGTTCTTCTAGGTAAGTTTCTGATCCTCCACACATGTACAACCCTGCAAACCCACCGTGGCCACGTCTACACTTAGTAAAAACTTGGAAATGGCTATGCTAATGGCCAAATCGAAGAATACTAATGTGGCGCTGAAATGCATACTCATGAGCTCATAGGAATAAGGGGATTTCGATGTCGGTGGGGTCCTTTTGAAAAGGACTCCGGTGTAGACAAGCCACACAGGAGCAAACCATGGCACTTGGTGCCGGCATGCTAATGAGGCGCTGAATATGCATTTCAGCGCCTCATTAGTATTCTTTGATTTGGCCATTAGCATGGCCAT
Organism: Carettochelys insculpta; assembly: GCF_033958435.1. Classification (NCBI taxonomy): domain Eukaryota; kingdom Metazoa; phylum Chordata; order Testudines; family Carettochelyidae; genus Carettochelys; species Carettochelys insculpta. The sequence goes on from NC_134139.1 coordinate 99,519,287, forward strand.
TTCCAGGTTTCTACTAAGTGGAGACACGGCCTGTATGTTTTCTTATGGCAAGGAAACTCATGGACTTCAATGAAGCTATTAATGGCACTAAGCGCTGTACGTGGTAGGCTATATCTATACACCAGTGCAATTTCAAAAGACAAACCTTTGAAATCTGCCTTTCAAAATCACTTATCTATACACAAAAAGCAGATCGAAGGTGCGATCTGCTCTTTTGAAAGAGTGACCCATGGAGCATCTACACACATCTTTCGAAAGAGCCTTTTAAAAGAAGACACTCTTCCTGGAACAGGAAGGGAGGCATAAATTCGAAAGGGGCACTGCATCCTTGAAAGTACTTTTGAAAGAATGCTTTCTGTGTGTAGATGATCTGAAGGATTTTTCAAAAGAGACCTTCCTTTCAAAAACTATTTTGAAAGCACATGCTTGTGTAGACGCAGCCATAGTGTTTTAAGGCCAGGTCTACACTAAAGGGGAAGGTCAAATTAAGATACCTTAATTCGAGCTTCCATGTTGTCTCCACTGTGGGATCCACCCTAACAGGCTTAGGTCTCCAGTTCCTGTCTGATACCAGCATCTTGTTTTGAAACATGTTTAGTTTTTAAGTCTGCATATATTTGCCATTAATTATAGAGGATTTTACACATTTTAAAAAACTTCTCTGTTTATCAATAAGGAAATACAAATGTCACCTAAGAGACTAGAATGACTCAGATATTACAATCTGTTTTGTACATAGGAGTTTAGGATTTTATTAAGGACCCATCCTATGTACCCTTGAGTATAATGCAGTAGAATGTCTGGATGTAAGACAAATGCAAGACTGACACCTGAGTCTGTTATCCAGTAATTGTGGAATGGTTATTCCAGTCTAGTGAGTGCCGTAAACATATTTTTGTTCAGTTTGGATTGCTGAGTACAATACAGGAAACAAAGCCTTGGTCAAGTGTTCTAAAACAGAATTGTATTAATTATCTGTCTGGAAAGAAATTCAAAATCATATTGAATTGGTTTTGGCAGCAAGGTGAGAACTTTTTCACTTTATTTCTCTCTCCTTTTATGCCATTGGGATTTCCATGTTGACTCTCCCCAATCAGTTTTTCCTCATGTTACAGTAGTTTTGATTATTTTTTGTTGAGTTGCTTGCTGCCAGCCCCCGTGGGCTTAGATGTACACCATATTCCTCTTCACTACAGTGATCTGAAAGTCTCCAAGGGAGCCAGGACAAAGGATCAAGAGACCTACCTGAAGTGATGCGACTTAGCAAAAAGCAGCAAACTTCCCTCATCAAGCACTGCAATGTATCACAATTTCATTAACTTGTCTATCACTTGATTAATACTTTACAACTTTTGTCCTCCAATCCTGTTGCAAATTACAATATATATAATATATATACAGGGTTAAATATGTATATGTATATTATGCATAAACAATATGTAAGTTCTAATTTAGCTAAGCATTTAAGTCTGTGCATAAGTCTTACTGAGGTGAATTTCCTTTGTCCCATTTTAGGCATGTTGATTACGTCCTTTGCTAAGTAAGGGCCACAGTTTGTATCTTTTTAACAGTGGAAGCCACGGTAGCTCCAATTAGTTGTCACATGTACACAATGGCATATATTCTCAATGGCAAAACCCACCATTGATTTCATAGGGAGCTCTGATTTCCCAGTCCTGCTGGTTTTTAATTTACATTGGTAGTCATTACTCATACAATGGTATGAATGCTACTACTATCCTGCATAAGTTTTGCAGAATCAGGCCGTACGTTTGTGAAATTCTTACACGGCATATGCTATTTTCTAAAATACCAAAGTGGTTAAATCAGTGGTACCCAAACTTTGTCTGGTTGTAGAACACTCAGATGTCACAGTGCTCTTTGTGGAACACATTTTTTTTTTTTTTTTTTACTTCATCATACTAACTATGAAGAACATTACTAACAGAAAATATTTCATAATATTATTAAGTAAATTATTGCACAGTAAATGCAACTCAACAAATAATAATGAAACCAGACATTAACTAAACAAATATAGCAGGGATGAAAGATAAAACATCCCAAAATTTATTTTTTCCTCGGGGAATGGGGAAGAGACCGCCATTACTCAATTTCAATGGTGGAACACTTTGGCATAGCTCGCCGAACACCAGTGTTCTGCTGGAACATAATTTGGGAACTTCTGCGTTAGATCACATTAAGGACTTGTCAACTGTTCCATTTAATATTTTTTAAAACAAAAATGCTTAAATTAAATGCTTCAGTGTCGACATAGTCCATTTCTATACTGTTTTGCATTCCATGCTTTCTTCTACATTTGGCAACAAACAAACAAAAACAGTTTCAGAAAAAAGAATTGTTTTGCCAAGCTTTAAACCCTGGTACATTTTTATGGCTAATTTTAAACCCTGAAAAGCATGGGATTTTAATAAGAATGCTGTCAAAACTATAAGTCTAATGGCTTGCACATTTATGTATGATTTAGTGTGGTGTACATCTTCATTGCTTCCTTGATGAAAAAATGCTGCTGTTATAGTTACAAAATGATGGCATTGAAGAAGCTAAATTGTTTCCTATTACTTCTATTTTTAATACACCTAATTGATTCCAGTAAGTGGTGGAACCATGCTGGTTATTTTTATCTGTTACAAGCTTGCAGTTGGCTGTTTCAGTAGTTATTGATATTTTTGGGTTCACATCCTGCATTTTGTAGGACTTTTACCAAAACTAAAGTGTTTGTAAAGTTCCTTTCAACCTATTTTTTAAAATGTTTGAATCGATCTATTTAAAAACAAACAGAAAGCCAGCCCTGGAAAGCATCCTTCTATTACTTGAATGCCCTTTACAAAAATAATCCATCCCACTTACGCAAACAAGGTCTTGTAAATATCAGTAAAGACTGAGCTCTAAATTTAACCGCTAATTGTTTTCTGACTTTAGGCAGACATCTAAAATGACAATTTTCCATTTTATAAATTAAAAACATTCCACACAAATCTACTGCAGAATCTGAGGTAAAAAAAACACTCTACATAGACCTTTTATTGCCTGAAAATATACTTAGTTTTTATAATTAAAAACTGAAGAGGGCACATAAGACAAAAATAAATTGTAATTATGTACACATATAAAAAAGGATAAATAACATATATACTGTAATACTGCATTACATGTATGTTTTTGTGTACTCCAGGTCCAGAACATTTATTGTGTACATAAAGCAAAGGATAAATAAGTGCCAATATAAGACAGAGAATTCTTTAGTGTAAACAATGCCAAAGGCTTGTAATAGGCCTTAGGGCTGACACAACAAAAGCACATATTGCCTTTCACACTCCATACCATTTAATTTTAATAGCACTGTATTCACAAATGCACTTTCAGAAGTTACTGAGTTAATAAGCATTCTTCACATACAAAAAAACACGTTGAAGATGCTAAGGATTTTCTGTAGCTTTTACAAGGCCCTTGATGAAGATATATTGATCCACATGTTAATTCTTTCTAGAAGCAATCCAAGGGATCCAGCTAATGTAGCTCTTAAAAGTAATGTCACTTTATAAATAACTTTGCAAACCTACTTAAATGCAAATTCATGGCTGATTTCAGTTCTAATTTTGACTTCAAATCAGAAGATCACGATTGTCAATACTGTCTGCCATAGTTCAAAGAGATATTGGAGCCACTACTCTGACAACGTGACAGACAAAAGAAGAGTGTTTCAAAACCTGAATCCTTTCATTGCACTCACAGTGTCTTGTTATTTGTCCTTTAAAACCCACGTGTGTAATTCTGATAAATAATCATGGCGAATCCAAGGTGTAATTGCATTAAAAAACACCAAGTATATTTAGCTGTGCTATATGAATACTCAATATATTTTCTCTAAGCATGCTTGTCAGAATTTTAAAAAATACATTGAATTATAACAAGAATATTTTCTGGCAACTGGATTCACTGGCACCACAAATATTACTGTACTTCACTAAAGTACGGATGAAATGAGGACATGGTGGTTTACTGTCTTGCTAGGATAGGTTGAGGTCTCTAGAAAACACACACAGTTCCTCAAACTGCCAGATTTACAATATTTTTTCTTCTGCCACCCAAGTACATAATTCAACCAGTTTCACAAAGAACTTGCTACCAGTTTGCTTTAACTTTCTTTTGCGAACTGACAGGTGAAATCTCTTTTTATCTCCTCCTCTTGTGTTCTCTCTCCCTCTGTTTCTCCATTGTCCCCGAATTACCCTTAGTCACTATGATGTAAAGCCTGATAAGTTCCTGGCCACAGGCTGTCAAACAATTGTCTTCAGGCCTTTATCTTTAGTCAAGCTTCCATGAAAAAAAAAATAACAAGGTATCTGTGTGAACTAGACAGAGAACCACAATCTCTCTTAACACCAACACAGTGCTTAGTTAAAATGAAATGTTACCCTCACTTTCCGTGGGTTCTGGTCCCAGTCAAATTTCTTGTTTGCTAATAAAGATGAGGGCCACATTCTTCATTAACCTCAGGATAAACTGCAACATGCACTCATACTTGTTCAGGCTGCAGTGCAATCTCAGATCTTCACGATGCAATGATTTCCCTGAAGGAAACTGATGTGTGAAGTATGGGATACTGTCAAACAATTATGGACGATGAAACCTGAAACAGTAAATCAAATAAAAGTTATAGGTAGTATAGTTTCATCCAATAAGGGCATTGGGCCAGATTTTGATTTCACACCTATTTATCTCCACAAACCTAACAGAAATGCTCTTGATTTTCATTGATGTAAATGAGATCCAAACTAGATTATGTCTCATGTGAAACAACTGACTAGGAAACACAAATCATCTTTGAAAAACAAGTATTATTTTTAGGACTGCATCCTCATCAGTAAAATAGGTAAAATAGTACTTAAACATCTTTGCATGTTGCATTGAGATCCTAGCATAAAAGACACTTCGCACTTACACACTATTATTTTCTTGTAAGTGCAGTCAGATATGCCAGATAAATCATTAGAAGACCAGCAGTAATTGGTAGCATAAGCCATCACCAAGAGTAAGAATTTCTGTTTAAATAGTTTCGAAATGTACACACAAACATGGAAAATATATAAAAAAAAGGCAAAATACTCAATTTTGGGTAAGATATAATTACATATGTTTTTTTCTGACAGACATTTCAAGGCAAAAGAAAACAAGCTACACTACTGTCATATAATTCATATGTATATCAGGGTCACTTTTTAAATTATGGGCACTATGGGTTTAGTTGCAAAACCCAATATTGGCATGTTATGCAGCAAGGTGAGATTATAATGATTTCCAAAGGCAAATTTGTGATTTTAGCATTTGTATTAATTAGAATGGTGTCTACTGTCTATAGAGGTTGGATGGTGAATCTCATGCAGGGGTGGAAAAATTTTCAAAAAATACAACATAGCACTTTATAAATATACATTATGTTGTCTTCCCAAATCTGAATGTTTACAGATTGGTAAATTATTCTTACTCTGTTAATAAAAGACTTTTTTTTTCCCCTTTCAGGAATCCACTTTCTTAGGCTTACATTTAAAATGATCCCGTTAATGTAATTGTGAACTTACATGAGAAATCAAATTGTATTATCAGAACTAATAGGAAGGCTTTGAACATTATACGTGATACAAAAATAAACATCAAAGCTGTTTATTGTGTATCCAAAGCTCAGTATCAGATTTGGGGAAGGCAAGAGAAAACAGATTAATAATGACCTATAGGAAGTAGCTCCTTCATCTTCTCATCCCACCACTTAACTTTATGAGCAAATCTGTTCTGCCCAGCTGCAGACTGCAACTCACTTTTAATTTGTACTTCCTAAGTGGTTCTTTTTTCTTTTAAATTAATAATTTATTTTCTGACCTAGAGTCACTTGCCTGTTATACCATTAGACCAAACCCTACTTTGTTTTTTCAGTCTGTTAGATGTCATAGGATTTCAATTTTGGGAAGAAAGGAAAGAGCTTCAGTCTCCTCAAAGCCCTGTTGTTGAAAGGAATATAGCTGACATAGTTCACCGATGTGCCTGATTCTGCTCTCAACATCAATGACTTTTCTCCAGCATTAGTGCACTGAATTAGTATAATTACTCCTCCCCACCACAGGCCAATCAAAATATCAAAATGGTTAGAGAGAACAGAGAGAAGGTACTTTGGAGCTGGAGTCTTCCTCAGGCAGTAGGCTCCTTGATGACAACCTGGATACATGGGTAAGACTGGCATCCCTGCTTCAAATCTCTCAGCTAAATAGCTTTGCCACTGGGTTGCTGGGTTCAAGAATTGGATTGCCTTACACCTTTGAGAATTTCTGAGAATCCTACTATAATCTGTGTCCATCAACTGCTGTTTTCAATGTCAGTGAGAAACACTTCCAAGATCCTCTCTGGTGTCTCTTGTATATATAGGTGCTAGTTTTCCCATACAATTTGTAATGGTTTAATCGAGAAGTTACATACCAATTGCATCAGCTCACATCACAGAACAGTCTCCAGTAATTTACTTTATATTGCATTTGTCAAAGCCTGTATTTTCACACACCCTAAAGACTGGAATACAAGAAACTGGGACCAAAATGGAGAGACACAAGTGATCTGTAGCCACATTCAAGAAGGGCATTTTCTAACATCCTAAGCAAAACATTGGGTTATAATCCTTGGGTCAGTTTCCCTGTTTGTAAAAATTACAGTGGTTCCTTGCCTGCCTCATGAGGTGTTATGAGAATTAACTAGTTTGGCTACAGTTTGGCTATTCCTCAGCTGAGAGGAGTAAGGGGATTTCAAAACGTGGACCCCTGTGTAGCCGCGTGCATTCAAAAGTGGCGCTTTTGAAGCGCTGCAACTGGAAGCGTCCTAATGCTAATGAGGCGCTGAATATTCAATTCACTGCCTCATGCCATGTCGAAGTTTTGGCCAAGTATGGCCACAGCCCTAGTGTGTTTATACACAAAATGGGTTTTGTCCACAGCATGTGCAAAACCCAGCACATTTGTTGACAGCCTTATGCCTGAAAGCCACGAGGCATAACACCTTTGTGGACAGATGTCTGTCAACAAAACAGCTATGTAAATGGTCCCAGGGGATTTCTGGAGACAGGGCATCCAGAACAATGGGCAGCTTTGTTGTTGTGCATCCGGGAGCCTGTTTTGTCGAGAGAGCAGCTGGGCAGTCTGGCAGCTCTGTCGACAGAGCCCAGGATCTTCTGACTGGCTTTTGTGTGTGGCTGTACTCTGTCCACAGATGTTTTGTCAGGAAATCTCTTCTGACAATGACTTCTGTCTACAGATTTCTGTGGTGTAACTGTCACCTTCATGTTTATAAACTGCACTGAAGTGCTAGGTATTCTTAAATAACCTTATTTTAAAAGATTATTAAAATCATAAAGTCAAGCACACACAAATTAGGAAAATCCAGAACTAATGTTGATCATCTAGCCCAGTTCTATCCCATTGTGACCGTGCATTATGATATAGTTAACTACAGGATCACACACAATTGCAGAATAGTGGCAACAGTGGCAGTGAAAGGAGGAAGGGACCCAGTTATGGATCAATATTTGTGTGTGTCTTATCTGAAGTCTCAGTTTTTATGGAATCATAGAAATGTATGTCTGAAAGGGACATCAAGAGGTCATCTAGTCCACAACGTCCTCTGATAACCTATTCCAGTATTTAACTATACTTACAGTTAGAATGTTTTCCTGATAGCTAACCAAAAGAACCCTGACTGCCAGCTCCTCTAGTCTTGGCAGTTGATAGCCCTGGCACCTCTAGACTTGCTACATCAGTCATGAATGTAAAAAAAAACACAATTGCTTCAGTCCCAGCACCTTTTTCATTACAAATTAAGTATTGGTTGAATGATTTGAGAAACAAGACCTACTAAGCATAATGCAGACTGCTAAATGCCATCTTCAGAAGCTTAGAATTTGGAGAAATCAGGATAAATTATCATAGTGACAGCAAACAGCACACATCTGACCTCTGTAATAAACCTCTGCCAAATTTCAAAGTTCTGTGGCAAATCATAAGAGACATTACAGCGCGTCAAAAAGCTGTCAGAAAAATAATTATAATGTGAATTGTCATGTAACCTAAATATAGATTATCACTTTCTCTAATAATGATCCTATTTGGTAAGCATATAGTGGTCTTAAAATATCAGAGCCTTGCTTACGATTAATACAATAATAATATATTGAGTAATCCTTATGGAGTTGCAGTAGCTTGAACAGAAAATTGTTTTCCACTGATAGAGCCTTCTTATTACTACCAAATTTAAAATCCACAGTAAAACTCCTGTTAGCTTCAAATTTGTTTTGTTTGATCTGTAATCATCAAACTACTTTTAGACAAAATTTAAGATTATTTGGACATGTCTTTTAAAAGATATGGGGTTTAAGAAAGACAGATATCAATCACAGATGGAAAATACTTTTAGTTCTTTTCTGACATATCCTAGCTGTAAGATAATGTATCCTGAATACTTCAAACAAGACTGATTTGAAGTGTCTTGGTGAGATCTAGAGCACAGGTTCAAAGAGAGATGCATATGGAAATCAAATATCGGAGGGGCAGCCGTGTTAGTCTGGATCTGTAACAGCAACGAAGGGTCCTGTGGCACCTTACAGACTAACAGAAAAGTTTTGAGCATGAGCTTTCGTGAGCACAGACTCACTTCATCAGATGCTGCATCTGATGAAGCGAGTCTGTGCTCACGAAAGCTCATGCTCAAAACTTTCTGTTAGTCTATAAGGTGCCACGGGACCCTTTGTTGCTGTTGCATATGAAAATGTTATTCATGATAAATAAGGAATGTTAGAATGGAATGTTGGAATTTGGCAAGTTTCCCAAAGGTTGTTAGGGGCTGTGGGTATTGTTAGGAAGTTCCCTCGAGTGTGGATGGACTTTGCAAAGTTTGTTAGCCTGCTGGCTTGATTATAGTGCCTTAAAACACCCACTAAGAGGGCTAACACTAACATATGCAGTGGTTTGGTGGAAGCAAAGCTCTCCTTCCACATTTGCAGATTGTTAATTTCATCTGGGACATGCTGAATCCAATAAAATGTATGAAAGGATTAGTTTTCAGATCTCATAAGCAATATTTTCCATTTAAAATCTAATCTGTTCTGGTTACCCTCGTTGCCATACCGGTTATGTGATTTCATTGATCACATCAGTAATACTGGGATATTCCACCAGCTAAAGGTCAAGGAATTAATTACAGTAGCACTCTAGAGAATTTGGGAAAGGCAGAGATTAATACGACATATTCACCTATTATTAGCTTTACACCAAAAGGTACTTTTACTTACCTTGTAAACTGTCGACTTTCCTCATGTACTTCCATTTCCGTGCTTTTAAATTCATTCAGCTCTTTCCGTATGGCTGCCTAATTAAAAATACATAAACAAACATCACAAAGGGGAACACCCAGTAAAAATACATTAGCAGAACAAAAACCTTCACTTTTGAGATGTAAAATACCCTCATCTACTTGTTTTCCATTTACTTTTCACTAAATCCTTTCATGTAATCCATCACTCCTGCACACTTCCAATCCTAAGACTGTAATGGCTCTTTCATTTATGGTTATTTCATTCAGTAATACCACTTTTAAGAAACCTATAAGAAAATGTCTTGGGCCAGAAAACTCCTCCCCCGATATATGGTACCTGCTGCAAAAGACGAGGGAAAGAGAATCTGTCACCCTCACCAGCCATCTGTTTAGTATGCATCTGCAAAGAGATTATCACAGCATATAGCCTTGGAGTGTAGGATGAGTCATACCTCATGCATAGCAACTGCATAAACTACAAGATCCCTATTGCTCCCGACTGGAGACAAGATCTCAGAAATGCAAGATAAATGCCACTTTTCAAATGGAAAGTAGTCATTCAGTTTGATCAATTTTATGTAACATTATGTGATGTGTTTGGACATTCCATGGCTGTGTTTTCAGCTGGCACATACTAAAGAATAGCGGAAATTTGGCACACTTCAAAATGTCAGTCCTTGATGCCTATATAAAAAGAGCTGCAATTATTTTACCTCACTACATAATTCACATAATTTCTTAAAAGGTCAGCACTCTACACACACAGATATTGCTATAAGTACTTTTGGTCCAAATCTATAAACATTATAAACCATGGCTTTCAGACTCTGCTGTTCAGTGAAAGGGTTATTCTCTCTCACTCCTTTCAGTGTTTAAAGTACAAGTAATACAATTTGTATTATAAAAAGACACTTCATTGACAGAGCAATGTCTTTCAAAGCAGGACAGAATTTAAGTCTGATAAGATTATGCTGTGTTGTCAGAATGCCATCTCCTAAATTATAAACCATATGTTCCAGCAGGGGACAGTCCTGCTTAAGCCCCGTGATACACCAGCATAAGACTGCTGCAAAATAGTAAAGAAAGAGACACAACTCAGATATTGCACCCCCATTGTTTTTAAATATATCCCATACTGATAGCCAAGATACCAGAGGCCTCACTCTATGGAACTGGTATAGTGCAGGCTTCTTTTCACTGATGTGCTTCAACTGGACCTAGAGGGACTGGGGAAAAGAGGTAATGGAGTCTCCAGAAGCTTTGCTTCTCTGCTGAGACTGGAAAAATGGAAACCAATTTGTGGCAACTATGCTGTGGAGATCTGTTCATCACAAAATGGATTGATGCTAAGAAATATATTTCAGATGGCAATAATATACACAATGCTATTTCAGCCATTTTGGTCCCACAATATTAGCAAGATTGGGTGGTGAGGTAAAAATTTTTATTGGTGTTGGTCTGTCAGGTGGTCGTAATAACTTTCAGCCACTATTAGCAAGACCTGAGCAGATGACCTACAAGTGAAAAAGTTACATTGCCACCATGAATGATCAAGCAGTTATTTGCCTGAGGACTGCTTACCTCAGTTTCTTGCAAGGTGCTTAATGTTCTCTGCTAGTGAAGACTTCATGAGGAATAGAGAATGCTCAGTACCTAAGAGGACTGAAACCTAGCAATAGGCCTGGAATAGAGTTTTAGTCTCAACCACTTGATCTGACAGGACATGATTCGGTAATAAGGTTCTATGTTTTGAAATACAAGTTATTGACTATACTATAGAAATGATTTCCTTTTGGTGGATAACAATTTAGCTAAAATATAAAGTAGAATAAAAGCTGTGCTTTCATTTTTTTAAGCAAAAAAGGACTGGACTCTTGTATGTATGTTTTGTGGTACTTTACAGGTATTGCAGGATCTTCTATCTAATTTGTTACAGAAACAGTGGTAGATAAACCACCCATTTCTAGCAGAGGGTTTCTGAAGCGGATTCTACAGGAGAATTGGACAGCAGAATAGATTTTTCTGAAAGGCCCTACTGATAAGTCTTTGGGGCAAAAAAAGAAGCAGTTCTCTCCAGGAAGGCAGAGAAACAAGCAGTTTGACAGAATTGCACTTTGCCTATTGTCAAAGCAGAAAGCAATATCAGGATTTAATGAATGACACCATTGTGCACAAATTCAGGGACGGCATCAGTAGGCCCAAAAATCTTTTCTTCACTTGTGGCTGGCATGAGTGCCACAGCCATTCAGGTCATTGTTACCTCCAGCTTAGGGCCAGGTCCATACCAGAGCAACAAGTTAATCTATGATACACATTTCCAGGTACAACAATTGCACAGCTGGAATTGACGTATCCTAGACTGATTTTTCTGGCTGTCCACAAGTGGGAGGTCAACAGGAGAAACTCTCCCATTAGCCTCCCTTACTCCTCACAAGAATTAAGAGTACCACGGCTGACTATAGAGCCCTGATGGTTTGATTTAGCGCATCCCCACGAGGGCCATTTCTGCATAGGCCACTTCTTTCGGAAGTGGCATGCTAATACACGGAGCAAAAGATGCTAATGAGGCATGGATGCAAATTCCCCATCCCTCATTAGCATAATGTCACGTGATTTGGAGTCCAGAAGACTGTTCTCCCGGACTCCAAAACGCCGTGCAGAAGCGCAGCCCCAGGGGGGCTTCCAGAGGGAAGTCATTCTTCCGGAGGCCCCTCTTCCTGAAAATTTTTGGACTCCAAATCACGATGTTATGCTAATGAGGCATGGGGAATTTGCATCCACGCCTCATTAGCATCTTTAGCTCCATGTATTAGCATGCCACTTCCAAAGGAAGTGGCCTGTGTAGAAATGGCCTAGGTATGCTAAATTGAACCCTGGAAGACTGGCCCTGTAGGAGTCAATCTTCTGGTAAGAGTAGACGTCTCCTAAATTAGCGTTAACTCACTGTACTCAGAGTGAACTGCTAAGTTCACTGGAAGCTAAGGCTAGTAGCTGCCACTCACTTCCTTCTGAGTGGGAGCGTATAATGTGGGAGGTAGCTCCTTATGGTCTGTACTCCGAAGTTATCTGCAGTCACAAAGGATGAAAATAATTTCCTCCCAGACTTGAATCTACTTTTAGCAAAATAAAGTCTGAAATATTTGATGATTTTTCATTAAAAAGTATGACTTTTCTTTGGTATCCTTTTACTTATTTTTAAAACTCTACTTACAAGTGAATAAGAAATTGGATAGCTTCTCTTGCTTTTTAAAGTTCTCTCTGCTACCCAGTTTGTCTCTCTCCTCTATTAAACTGCAGGATAAAGAGACAGGATTTTGATGTTTTAAACTGAGTTTATTCCCAATGGTGCATGCATGCAGTTGGTCAGCTGATAACTGTAGTGATGTGTAATCATGTGGCCAAGCATTTATACAATAATGGGAAAGCCCACTACATTTCACTATGATTTGTTTAAAAAAGCAGCTCTTAAGTACAGCCTGTAGGCCTCTGACTACAGAAACTTTGGTTGAACTCCAGGGATTGCAACTAAAACTTGATAGCAGTGATCAAACTTACCTTGGAAGGATTTTTAAATGTGAGAGATTCACTTCTGAATTGCCACAACTGAGCTAGTCAGTACAATTTTAATAGGCAGAGTGTTTTCATAGATGTGGCTATGCATGGTACCATGACAATCTCATTGCCTCAAGACAATGTCATTAATGATACTAGTGTAGAGGGACGGAAAATGATTAGAGATTTTTTTGAAAGATAAGGAATTCAACCTCTATCATCATTTCTATTTCTCTCTTGCCTTATCTGCAGGAGTTAACCGTGCCCAAGGCTTGTCTGCTCGGCGATCATAATCTGGGGACTCCGTTACTTCCACATACTCATTGAATCGTAGGATTCTTCTTGCCTGCAGTTCAGCCACTGTAGGCCTCAGACTGAGCTGTGAACAGGAGGTGGAAAAGAGTGAATTGAATAAGCCAATATAAAACCTAGGGAAAGATGTAACCTCAAGAGAACATTAAAGGTATTTCTAATCGGGGTCACTTTCAGGCATCTAAAAAAAGGCACTGTCTTGGGAGCATTAAACAGGAACTGGAAAGCTGTGCAACCTAGTTTCTTAGACTATAAAATTAATCTTTGTCAGACAGGCCACAAAGTATCTTGACAATTCATCTCTAGTACATTAATTTTAACTTTGTTACAATGGTTAATCTATTAGACAATGCTAGATTGTAAATATTAAAATAATCATACCTGTTTTTCATTATAAAAAGAATATTTTTGATAGGTTTGTCTAAAGCAACTAAAATAATTGGTGAATCAGATTCTGCCTTTATTATGATCTTGAATCAAATGATCAGAGTCATCCCACTAAAGGTACCAATTAACTAATTTGAACTAATTATTTTCACAATAAGCAAAATCTGCCTTTGCATATATGTTTTTGGAAGTGTAGGAAAAGTGTATGTCATATTATGGCACTGCCTCATCTCAAAAAGAATATTGCAGAACTGGAAAGGGTGCCGTGGAGAACAATGACAGTTACCAGGAGTCTATGAAAAATTCTCTCATGGAGAGAGATTGAAAAGGCTGGCACTGTTTTCCTTAGAAAACAAATGGTAGGATAAAAAAATTAAACAACAAACGGAATAAGAAAGGTAAATTGGGAAGTTCTATTCACCCGCTCTCATAACCCAAGCATGCAGGACAGTCAATGATATTAAAAGGTTGTAAATTCAAGACCAACAAAAGATAACACTTTTATATGGAATGCTTGATCAAACTGTGGAACTCACTGCCAGAGGAAGTCACTAAGGCCAAGAACTAAATAAGATTTGAAGAAGGATTGGATAGTTATATGGAGAGCAAGAATATCCCACATTGTTGCCATTAATAATACAGTTTGTAAGGGATATGAAACCTTCTACTTCAGGGTTTACTCTGTAGCTATTAGGGACTTGGATGAGCTTGAGGGAGGGAGGGCATGAGAGGAGGGCACAGCTGCAGCAACCTGTAGCCCAATAGGGCTACACTTGCAGCCCTGTGGGCCCTGTCTGCCTCCTCCCCCCATGTGTCTCTCATGCACTGGGACACCAGAGTCTGCACTTCTATGTCACCTCCTCCCTCCCCGCACTTTAGGAGCACTGTCAATCCACAGATTTGCACTTTGTCCCTGCTGCGCCCTCTCCCTCTCAGAGCGGGAAAACTGTGAATTAGCTGTTTGCAGCTGTTCCTGCTCTGTGAGGGAGAGGGAGAAGTGGGGACGGAGCATGAATCTGTGGCACTTCTAAAGTGCTGGGAGGCAGGGGAAGTAGTAGGAAGTGCTGGGCTCTAGTGCCCTGGTGTGGCAGAGACGTGGGGAAGGAGGCAGATAGCGGGTTTGCAGGCTGCGAATTGCCCACCCCTGTGCTAGGGTTTCTTACACTTTCCTCTGAAACCGCCAGTGCTGAACACTGTCAGAGACAGGATATGAAACTAAATGAACCTTGAATCTGATCCAGTACAGAAATTCTTGCAATGCTCAAATCCAGCTGAAATAACTGTGTTTGCAGTGGTGTGTTGGACAACAGAATATAGTCCTAACATACATAATATGCACGTGTATACAAGCAAGTTTGGTACAACTAGAAAAATTTAAGCTTTTATGTGCTTGTTGTTTCACAATTATCTATCTATAGACAGAAATATATAGACACACACACCATTCTAAAAGTATATTTCATACAATACTGACAGAATTCCCTTTCCCATCTCCATTTCCCCATCACATGATCTCTGTTGCAAAGACAGAATGCTCTTAGGCTCAGCCTGACGGTTTGTCCCTGGGAGTGCTCCCACAGGGTCACTGGCAGTGCCAGACCAGCGGTGTTGCCAAACTAGGGAAGTTCCGATTAGAGGTTAAATATACACATATTATAACTTTTTTGTAAGATTTTAAGATTCTCAATTGTTTAAGGCAATAGAAATATCCATGAGATTAACAGGAAGATCACAATCCAAAAATATAACACAATTTAATAATTAATTTGGGCATAATGATAAACATTTGGGATACTGTGGTTCTCTCTTGTACTGACAGGGCTAAGCAAAAATGTGTACATTATCTATTGGGAGAGATTTGCATTGCAACATCTTCCACAGTACCACTCTGTTTGGTCTTGATAATCAATTTTAGCAATTTAGATATACTTGATGGATCAGGAGGACTGTGCTTTTATCCCACTGAGAGCTCTGAAAGATATTATGCATCACTAAGGCACAAGGAGTGGGATTTTCAAAAACCCTAAGCATTGGCTTACATCTGATAGCAGTGGGAGTTGTACCAATTTACCACTGACTTCAACAAGGATAGAGTTAGGCCAACCCTGAGGAGGAGAATGCAGTAGGTGTTCTCTTCTGTGATGGGCAAGCGCCATGGGCTAGTGTGTGGGATAATTATGGAAGGTTGTTCAGGACCCCAAAACTTTTTCAGGACTCTCTTAAACTCATAGATTTTCCGTAAGAGGCAAATACCTTCAGATGGGGTTTCATGAGTGTGCATGCATGCTTGGGAAAGCTCCCCGTATTCACACCCCGCTTTCCCCCCAAAACACATATGCACAGGAAAACTACCATCAGGACCTAGATTTCTTTCAAAGATACACTTCTGCCTTGTAAAAACACTAGGGAAAATTGAAGAGACCGGATTTACACTGAGGATGACTTTGATCCATTCTGTCTTTATAACAGTGTTCATATTATGGGGAAATGGCAATGGGAGAGAGTTTCATCAACATACATTAAAATATTTTAGAATAGCATAGAGAATTTTCTTGTTCTCTATTATACACACAGGTAAAAGGTGAAAGATTTATACAATCTGAAAAGAAACCAGAGTACAATACACTTGAAACATTTTGTTACCTTTCTGCTGAGTCTGCGTTTTAATTCCTTTCTGGCTTCCTGTTCTTCTTCTTCATTCTTCTCTGTTTTGAAAGAGTGGAAAAAAATGGGATGACTATTTAAGGGATGTGTATATGGCATATTTCGCTGGACAGTATGTTTCAGGCTTTAGCATACTGGTCATCCATATTCATATTTCTGAGATACCCTATTTTTAGTGTGCTCATTACCTTTCTCTGCCCCTTTCCCATTCCCAATTCTTCAGCTTTCTGTAGTTATCCACCCATGCCTGGAATTTTACAGAGAGGGCTACTGTCATTTGCACTCTGTGAATAACAAACAAGGAACTGCACAGCTGCTTCATCTACCTGCCACGAGGCTAAGACCATCAATGCCATTATTCCTAAGTCCCCATTTACCCTAGTTTAGATTCAGAGTTTAACTGTGTTTACTAGGGCAGAGAAAATCATTTGAAGTAAATAATCTGTCTGAGGAACCTAACCTCTTTCTGTTTGTTTTTTTGTTCTCAGACTATCCATGAACTTATAGCAAATGCCTTAAATTTATTTGGTACTGGAAATTATTCAGTCAGTTGTTTTGCTGTTGATTTTTTAGATTCCATGGACTGATCATTAATAGTTCTCTGCGAGCATGTGATTTTCATTATTTAAGCTGTCTTGGTTAATTATGAATAATCAGAACAATCAAAATTTATTACTTTTGGTTCCTTGGTCAGAGGAAGCAAATAAAAATAATTGGATATGCAACTTGAGAATTTCTGCAGATATTTGTGCATGTGACTGAAATTTACTTTCCAGAAAATTGTGTGCCACTGAAAACTGACTGCCTGAATGTCTGTGAACAGCAAATTAAAAAAGGCGTACATATACTGGTGCAACAAATTGTTTTTAACTGATCAATGCAGGAAATTATTTGTATTATTTGCCCATCTCCCTTATTTTTGTGTGACTATATCTTCACTGCGGATGAAATATTCTAATTAGAGCTGCTGGTGGAATTGCAAAGTTTAGATATGGGACCATGTTTCCCCAAGGCCATGAATTTGAGGATTTTGGTTCAACCAACCACATCTAGTTCTAAAGGAGGCTATTTGTCTACTGTGCACAAGGCCAAACTGTGTTAGAAAAGGTTTAGAGCACAGCTTTGAACACTTGTTCAATAGGATTTGCCCTCATCCATAATGACTGTCCCAAATGAGTGAACAAACAGGTGGCTAAAACTTAGTTTAATTCTCACTTTGGCATTAGGCTTATGATTGTTCAACAGATTAATCTGTCAGTACACCCATCTCCGCAGGGGTGGACCAGGTATACCTGAAAACAGAGTATTATTCAGTACTTGTAAATTCTTTTGATAAAGCAGACGTTGTTATAAGGAAGGGGGAAAGCGAAGGAGATGGAGAGAATGAAACAAAACTAAAAACAGCAACAGAAAGAAAATGTCAAGCCCAGCATTACTCCTCAAGAACATTTTGTCACCAAACTTCACACTTGCAAAGACTGCCAAGGCTAAGTTTGCTCTATGACTGAAATCGCTCTTACTGAGCTATTGAAGTGAATATTTTTCATATAAGTTCTTTTGGTAGTCAAAGCATTATTTCCTTCACTGTATTTCTAACTATACAAGGCAACCTAATAGGCAACCAATGATGTGGAAAGAGCTGAAATATTCCACGCTTTTTTTGCTTCAGTCTTCACAGACAAGGTCATCTCCCAGAGTGTTATCTCCCAGGTTAAGGACTATTTAGAAAAGATAGACATGTATATGTCCACAGGGCTTGATCTAATGCATCTGAGGGTGCTGAGAGAGTTAGCTGATGTGATCGTAGAGCTATTGGTCATTATCTTTGTAAATGCATGGTAACTGCAGGAGGTCTGACAACTGCAAAAAAGGCAAATATAATGCCCATTTTCAAAAAAGGGAAGAATCTGAACCTGGGGAGCTACAGACCAGTCAGCCTCTCACTTCCATCATCAGAAAAATCATGGAGCGGGTCCTCAAACAATCCATTTTGAAACAGTTGTAGGAAAGGAAGGTGACGATTGAGATTGGAAGAGCCCTCAGATAATGGAAAGGAAAGTGATCAGGAATGGTCAACATGGACTCACCAAGGACAAGTCATGCCTGATCAGTCTGATTGCTCCTAGGAGCAGATAACTGGCTGTCTTGATATAAGGAAAGTGGTGGACACAATATACCTCAGTCTTCCAAGATTATATTTCATGGGATATAGCAAGATTGACCCAGGACTGAACATCTAATAGGTTTGATTTGGAGCAGGGACATGAAACAGCACCTCCCACATGAGTGCTCTAATCAATTTGCTCTTTGATGTGGGTCCCTCTCTCATATCCACTCCACTGCCTTAGAGCCTTCCCCAGAAATTTCATCCTGGACCTGAGAAATCTTCCCACTGAAATTTTATTTGAAACTGATAACTTTCTTGCAGAAAATTTTGGTTTTGATGATTCTTGAAGAAATGTTTAATTGAAAAATTCCTGAACCGCTCTACCTGGAAGCCCGTCTGTTGGAGGAAAAGCTCCAGGACAAGGGGAAACCCAGGCAGAAGGTCTGAGGAGCAAAACCTGGAGGGAGCAGATGAACCGTATTGGGAGATCTAGTGTTCAGGGAAAAGCATGCAGTTGACATATTGAACTTATGTTGAACTCTTTTATTTAGAGAACTAAAACTCAATTCCTAAAGAAAAAGATCTGAAATCCTCAGGCTGCTTTGAGTTCTTTGGTACATTGGCTGAGAAGCTGACTCACTGAGGCTTTATCTACGTTACAGATTTTTTAACCATATGGTTGTGTGGCTAACTCAGGTAGCATGAACACTGTTGGTTGGCACGTTTGCTGATAAAATACTTCAACCCCATAGGAGCAGGGTTCACACTATCAACAGGAGAGCACTTCTGCCAGCCAAGGACCTGTTTACATTGCCACTTGCTGCACCAAAACTTTTGTCTATCATTGAGAGGGTGTGTGTCTAGAGAAAGCCTTATTTAAGGCACTTAACACTGTAACTCACACACAAAATACCCCTTTTGCACGCTAACAGGGTGATTTGCCCATTCAGGGCTAGAGGGCTACGGCTAGGTAACCCTGATTACAGAATGAGCTCCACCTGGGAAAGATTAGGAATTCAGGGTGGTTATAATGAAGAGCAGAAAAAGGCTTCTCTGCAAAGAAGCAGGGAAGTTGAGGATGCTATGGAGTCTGCAAAAGCTTCTGCAAGACACACCCACAAAGATTCTTGAAATTCAACCCACTTTTCTCCTTGTCGAATCTCCACTTCTCTATTGCCCCATGCAAGTTCGACAGCGTGAGCACCGCATTGTGGGTACCTATCCCACAGTGCCTTAGCCCTGGTTGCTTGTGGGTGTTTCATGTTGGAATCCCAGAAGTCCAAGGACTATCCCACAATTCAGTGCATCCCTACCTGCGTGAAAAAAGAACTGGAGATCGTGCCATTTCCTGCTGCAGCATTCCAGCGTGAGCATGGATCCACGAACGCTCCAACTCATAGCACAGACTGTTTTGGCAACCACAGCGGTTGTCACACAATTTGTCCTTCAGTTCCAAAGCTCAATGATGCTTCTCTACCGGAGTGGTGCTGCTGCTGCTGCTGGTGATGACGAGGATGGTGTTTTGGAACAGCAATTATGCCAACTGCAGTCCAAGAACACAGAGCTGGTGGCTGCCATGAATGCATTGATCACAGTGGAGTAGCGTTTTTGGACTTGAGAGACCAGCACACACTGGTGAGATCACATTGTTTGGAGTCCTGGGACGACCAGCAGTGAGTGCAGAGATTTTGCATGCAGAAGTCCACCTTTATGGAACTTTGTGATGCACTGGTGCCCGCCCTGAAGCACAGCAACACCAAAACGAGGCAGGCTTTAACGGTACAGAAACAAGTGGCAATTGCACTGTGGAAGTTTGCAACCCCCGACAGTTACCCGTCAGTGGCAGATCAGTTCAGGGTGGGCAGATCTACAGTGGGATCCACGATGATAGAGGTGGGCCATGCAATCTGTCAGCATCTCCTTCTGAAGACTGTGACCCTGGGAGATGTATAGGCCATTGTGGACGGCTTTGCTGCCCAGGGCTTTCTTAACTGCAGTGGGGCAATGGATGGCACGCACATCTCCATCATGGCCCCAGCACACCTGGCCTTAGAGCATTTTAATCAAAAGGGGTACATCTCCATGGTCATGCAGGGGTTGGTAGATCACAAAGGCCATTTTACTGACATCAATGTAGGCTGGTCAGGGAGGGTTCACAACGCATGCGTATTCCGAAATTCAGGACTGTACTAAAAGCTCCTGGATGAGACTTTTTTCCCTGATCAGAAAATCAAGATTGCATGGTGTTATATTGGGCAACCCTGCTCACTCTCTGCTTCCCTGCCTGATGAAACCCTACACAGGAGCCCTGGACCCCAGCAAGGAAAACTTTAATTACAGATACAGCAAGTGCAGAATGATCACAGAATGCGCCTTTGGGTGTTTGAAAGTGAGGTTCAGATGTTTATTGACCCATTTGGACGTTTCTGAAGCTAATATTCCCACTGTTATTACAGTGTGCGCTATTTTGCACAACATATGTGAATCAAGGCGGGAGACTTTCCCGTCTATCTGGAATTCTGAAGTGGAAGCAATAGGCAGGGCTTACTCACAGCTGTCTACAATGCCATCCGTCAGTACCCACACTCAGGCTGCAGTAATAAGGGTCACTTTAAAAAACAGCTTTATGAATGATCTGTAATGTACATGTTACCTATGTATATGTCTGCCATAATGCCAATAAATCATATTGTGCCATAATGAATGAATGTTGTGCTTTGGTGGGGAGGGGGTTAAGTTAATAAATAGAATGTGCTGTGCCTTTGGTCCCCCCTCCCCCATTTGGCTCCCTCAGCCGCACGTTTGCTGCAGACCAGGGAGTATCACTGGCCAGCTGTGCCTTCAGCAGCACTCACCCTCCCTGCAACTGCCTGGTTCCCTAAGCTGCGCATCAGCTGCAGACAAGGGAGTTCCACTGCCCACCTGTGCCTCCATGGTGGGGTCGCTCTTCATAAGCACGTGGAGCTGCTGATAATAGCAGCAGGTCTGTGGAGCTACCACTGACCACTGGTTGGCTTTTCAGACTTTTTGATAGGCCTGCCAGAGTTCTTTAACCTTTGGCCAGCACTGCACAGAGTCCCTGGAATAACCTCGGGCTGCCATCTCTTGCCCCATTTGATCACAGATGGCCGCGTTTCTCTTGGCCATCCAAAGTCTCTTCGCCACCGATTGTTCTCCCTAAATGTCAATGAGATCCAGAATCTCCTGGTGGGTCCAAGCTGGGGCTCTCTTACGAGCCTGAGACATGATAGTCAGACCACTACCCTGAGTGCTCATGATTGCAGTACAGGGCTACTGAAAACTGCTACCGATGGGGTGCGATGGCTACCGATGCCAGATGACACAATGGGCAAAGGGACTTTTTCATAATGGATGCCCTTTTTACTTGCAGGCCTGGGCCACTAAATTCCAATTCAAATTTTAATTCAAATGCAATCCAAACTTGTCAGGCTTACTTTGACCTTCCTCCTTCACACCTCACAGCAGTGTACAATGAAGCAGCCATACTTGGAGGGTCACCGTGTAGCTTTGTGGGATACATACGAGACACTTCTGGAGACTAACAAATTCAAATTAAGGACATGGTGCTTCCACACGAACCTTAATATGAGATTTTAAATTTGAGGTAGATGCTATACCCATCCCATAATATTGATATTCTGTAATCGGCATTATGGCTCAATAAATCAAGTTAACAGTATTACGTATGAAGACAGTCATGTTTTAATATCAAGCTAAAGCCTTGAAATTCGAATTTATCTCATAGTGTAGATGCAGCCTTAGTATCAAATTCTGGCTGCAGTTATGAAAATGTCTGACTTGCCCAGACTAGCATAAAGAGTCATGCTACAAAAGCAATGTTAATGGGAATCCATTCTGGTTGCTCCGAGGAGCAAAAATCATCTGTATGTGGCCAAGAGTTAAATGTGCATGTAACCATCCACTGGCAGACCCAAATCTGGGACCTCTGGAGCTTAGTGCAGGAGCCTCTACAGTCTGAGTGAAAAGCCAGCTGGAGGAGAGCCATTCTTCCTGTGAGTGGTTAGGTGTCTTATATGGGACAATGAACCACACCTCATAAGCATGTGGGTTACATGCACACCCTATTTCCAATTTGCTAGTGCTACCCTGAAACACCTCTCTGGAGCTCAACCTACAGATATCCTTCGGACTGATCTCTGATTTGAAGGGCAGTTGGAATTTGACCAGAAAAGAATCTGTTCTACGGTTTCTTTGTGTCCTGGCTGCAGCTTCTGGAACATACACGAAGACATTGCCCAAGCCAGAATTTGATCCTAGATTACAGGAATTTAAAATTGGTGTCAATTATGGTATATTATGGTGTCTTTTTATTTCTCCTTAGAGAAATAAACATTTATCCCACTACCGCTACAGCAAATACTGGCATTTTAGACTCTGGCATCATTATGGGACTTTTAATTCACCACAGAAAGTCAGGCAGAGAAGAGCAATTTTTCTGCGTAAGGGCTGCTCTGTTTTCAACTTTAAAGTAATCCAGGAGTGTAAAACTGAACTTTCCACTGAGTCCCTGAGGGGATTAACTATATTTAGATTACTATGTAGGATTGCTAAGGAAATGAAAAAAGATGACAGACAAAGCACTAAGGATCTGGAATGCTGCGGAAAGCAAAAAAGCAGTTTTTGGCTTTTGTTTTCACAAACAAAAATAATCATTAGTATTCCCTAACTAGCACCAAAAGCTACATCATGTTTCCAAAAAGCCAGGCTTGTCAAGAGGACGGGCACACAGTCTGTATAACTTGCTATTCTTCACAGCTACAGAAGAAGACAATGGTAGCAAACTGGAGTCCTTCTGAGAGTTGAAAAAGCTTCCTTGCTGTGACACAATACTATTGCTGTGACACAATACTATAATTGATTCAAGAGTGTGAATCCAAAATGTTTCCAAGACAGAATGCAAGAAACCAGCCTGTGTTAGAACATGTTCAAGTTACTGCGTAACTTTTCATTTTTAATGTGAAAAAGGGTACAAAAGTCTGAACACTTATACACACTTATCCAAGTTTCTGTGATCTACAAATCAGACTGAAATCTCTGTCACAGGATTTCCAGTACTTCCTGCTTTGGCTGAAACTATAAACATAAAAATATCTTTGGACATAATAAATCCTTGCTTTTAGCTAGTGGCAAAACGTCCGAAGCATTAAAACTTTTTTGAAACTTACAAAATATTTGGATTCAACTTAATTTTGAGGCAAACATTTGGATCAATTTGACCTGTGCATCAGCTCAGCTATCCCAAATGTACACTAAAAAATAAATCACAAATTTGCTCCAGCTGCAGTACTGCTTAGTTGATGGGCAGTTCTAATACTAACAAAACCCCCACAACAGTATAAAATTACCCAGAAGGAAGCTTTATCAAAGAAATTGTGACTCATTCACAAATCCTGCACAGAACAACAATACAGGAATGTAAGAGATGTAAACATTTCTGAATTGTCCAGGGGAAGTAGGCAGAATAAACCCATAAACAATACACATAGTTTAAGAGCTACGAGAATTTCAGAAAACCTACACTGGCACTGGGCTAAGAGCACCGTCAACAGAAGCAACATACCTATTTGACATTGAGACGATTCCCATCAACTTGTAATGTAATACATTTTAAAAAGGAACACATAGTAGCTTCAGGTACATGTGTAGTCAGTGCCCACTCCACTTTTTATAATAAAATTTCCTAAATTTTGAAGTGTTTTTCTTTCTCCTGCTTTTCTGAGCAAGACCCACATAAATACCCAGGAAAATGAGAAAGACACGGTAGATGAGAGAATGTTTACAATTAAGATGTTAGTAGTTTTTTCCATTATTATATTTATTCCATCTTCCCTGGGGCCTTGACTACACGTACAAGTTTTCAACGGCACAGCTATAAGCTGTGCTGCTCGAAGAACATTTGTGTAGCCACGTTATGTTGGTGGGAGAGAGCTCTCCAACAGACATATTAAATCAGCTCAGTGAGTGGCAACAGCTATACTGGCAACACAGTGTCTCCCACTGACATAGCACTGCGCATAAGAGTACTTTATGGCAGCAAAATTTACGTTGCTCAGGAGGAAGATTTTTCACACACTCCAAATGACAGAAGTTTTGTTGACAGCTGTGATGGCTGAGGGCTTATGGTGTCAGGCTAGAAATCCAATAGGGTTCCCCTGTGTAGATTCAAATCCTGCTCAAAGCAAGGCCTGTGTTTTGCTGAGGGTGGTTGCAGAATCTCCATCATTGGAGGTATTTAAGAATGGGTTAGATAAATATCTAACGGATGATATAGATCAGGGGTGTCCAACTCTTTTCATCAGGGGCCACATGTTAACTTTTTAAATATTCCAGGGGCTGAACACAAAATAGACCCAAATCTGTCCCCACCTATCCACAGGCTTAATCTGTCTCAGCCACAAACCTGTCCCCAGGCTTAAAACCCTTGCAGCTCCAAATTGCTGCCTCCCTGCCCCAAGTTTAAACCCCTCGCAGCCCCAAACCCAGGATTAACTTACCTTACACAGGAGCTCAAGGTGCTACCACCTTGAGCTGCACCTTCACCAGGCCACAGTCTGCTCCTCAGCATGGCTGTGCAGCTCCTCCCAACCAGCCCTACTCCCTCCCCCAACTGCAGTGCGTGCACCTCTCTGCCCTGCTTCACTGAAATAATGGGACTCAATTTAATTGGTTTAACAGCCGCATCCCTCCTGCTGGCTGTTAAAACAATTAAATTGAGTCCCATTATTTCAGTGCAGCTGGGCAGGGAGCTGGAAAAGGAATGAGCGGCAGCAGCGGCTGGAGGCGCAAATGGCTCCTTAAAGAGCCACATGTGGCTCAGAGCCACCCAGCTGGCTTTCAAAATGGTGCCACTGCCAGCTCCATGGGCTGAATGAAAAGCCTCTGTGGGCCAGATTTTGGCCTGCGGGCCATGTGTTGGACACCCGTTGGTCTTGCTGTGAAGACAGGGGACTGGACTTGATGATCTCTCAAGGTCCCTTCCAGTTCTAGTATTCTATGATTCTATTAGTGCTAATGCAGACATGGCCTGAGATGTAGTGATTAGTAATTTTTCCATTGATGTACTGCCATCCATGCAGGGACTGGAGGGGAAAGTTAGGTCAGCATAGCTATCTCTCTATGGGTGCGAGTGTTTCACACTCCTGAGAGACCCACTTATACAAACTAAATTTTGAATGTAGATCAGCCCTTCTTCAAGAGGTAACCAGAGTGTCCAAGCTAAATTCAGTGTGGGATAAATTGTTCAGCATAACAATCATACATACACATGCTGTAGGAGCCCACTTAAAATGGGCTCTGCATTTGTAGAACTATGAAAAGTTAGTAGGCACGAAGGCATGTCACAAATTGTGGTAATGAGCTATGGTTTTAGTGTCCAGCAGAGTTAAAAGTTTCCAGGCTTGTCTTTTGACAGAACGTGACTATTTATAATAAGAAAATAGTGAAAGTTACTAAGCACAAAGTGCTGTTAAACCCACAAGACAAACTGAAATTATAAAGAAAATATCTTCTACTGATCTCTACCGTCTATATTCATTAGTTCTAGGTGTGATTTTTAGTTTGATTGAGTACTTTGACAGGTTGAGAGGTTATCCGTGTTAGACCTGGACACAGAAAGGTCGTGTCTCCACTACACCTCCCTTTCGGAAGGGGTATGCAAATGCCCCAGATTGGAAATGCTAATGAGGCACTGATATGACTATTCAGTGTGTCATTTGCATAATGGCAGCCACACACCACATCGAAAGTGCTGCTTTTGAATTGAAAACTAGCCACGTTGGATACCCCAATTTCAAAACCACCCTTCTTCCCAATTGGACAGCACCCAATATCAGAGCCTCATTAGCATTTCTGATCTGTGGCACTTACATACCCCTTCCAAAGGGAGGGGTAGTGTAGATGCGGCCAAAGTGTAACTGGTCTCTTCAAAGTAGCAGGAATACCTTGTCATATACTGGTATGTGTTTTTGAAATATCCTTCTTACATGGTCAGTGCTTAAGCTCAACTGGAGCTGTCCAAAGCAAACCTCTGGTAAATATTGTCAAAGGTTTGAGACAGAAGCTTTGAGCCCTAATGTCCTCTGTGGGCCAGAACTCGTGAGCCTAAGCACCTCCCATAGGGTAGAAGCACCCAGAAGCCCTGGGGCTCCAGGAAACAATATATGATAATTTAAACCCTGCATATGGTCCACTGTTTGCTGACTGGTTATCAGATCAGTATGTTTATACCTGGCAGTTTATCTTTATTACAGCTGACAGTGTAATGTAAAGATTCAGAATGTCGCACATTTTAGCTCAGGAGTTTTGTTCATGAGTTTTTTGAACCCTCTCTAATGTATCACAGTGCCAGAGAGGTAGCCATGTTAGTCTGTATTTTTACAAATCAAGGCAAGCAGTCCTGTAGCACCTTAAAGACTAAAAATACAATTTATTAGGTAATGAGCTTCCATGGGACAGACCCATTTCTTCAGATTCTGCAGATTCTGAAGCAGAATCTGAAGTGGGTCTTTCCAACAAAAGTTCATTACCTAACAAATAGTTACGTATTTAAGGTGCCAAATGGCTGCTTGCTTTGTATCACAGTGCATAACAGATAACCACATAAAAGAAGCTACAGTTTTAATAATTATCCTAGTTATACTTTGAGAGGCTTGATGATACCAGTACTATTTTAATCAGCTTCATGGCTTCCCTGAATGTTGATCTTTTTCTTTTTTCTTAACTTGTCTGGTCAAGTGATGTTGTGAGAGTCACTTGGATTTCACAGGACATGGCACCCATGTCGTCTTCTCTTCCACTCACATACTGTATATGGGTATGTCCAGATGGATTCTAGGCATGCAAGGGTTGATGATGTGCTTAAAAATGTAGCAATACACACATTGTATTATTTCTGTACTGTGTAGATGATGGTCTAGATGACAGGGGTGGGGTTGGTTGCCAGGGTTTCTAAAGAGATTAGCATTTGTGTTGTTATAGTCGTTTATTATTCAGATACTGGTAGAACCCACAATATGATAGATATTGAGCTCTCACTAGAGAAGACACAAGTCTGTCCCAAATAGCTTACCCATTTAAGTTGGCAAGCAACATAAATGAAGGGGAAGATGGGCAAACAATCAAAGTTTATATAATATACTTCATACATAGCTTTTAAAAAAAATAAATAATACACAAGCACTGTTTCCTCTAACTTTTCCATCCGGGGTGGAATAAATTTTATTATGTGCACCAAGGCATGTCTGCATGGGAACCATGAATAGAAACACATTGTACACACTGTGGGTGGCTGTGGGAACTTTGCTAATCAGCTGAACAGCACCTGAATCTCTCCTGGGTGGTCACTCAAGCGTTCAGGGAACACTGTACATGAGCTATACTCAACCTAATCAGGTTGACTGGTGAATTTCTTGTAGATGTCAGTGCAGGAGTGAATCCTGAGGAGTGGAAGTCTCATGGATCTGAGGAGCAAGGGCATTCCCATACATGTGGGCACTACGAAAAAAGGCATAACTATAGTTACGGGGAAAGCAGCTCTGAGAGTGGACAAAGCTGACATCAGTCTGCTGGCAAAGGAACTCAGAAATAATAATACAACTTTAGGGAGGCAATGGTTTCTTTTGGTTTCTGTGACTTCTTGAAGTAGTTAGGGTGCATTGTCTCCTCTTCCCTAGGATACTTCACCTTTCTTCTTGTTTTTTGTACTTCACTCAGATCTGTCCCTGTTTGGAGACCACTGAATATTTCCCTTCTTCCTTATAAAAATTAGGGAGAAGTGATTAACAGGACTAAAAATACCTTTCAGGAGCACTTAAGTGTCCGACAAATTTTTATAACAATAGGGGCAGTTTCTGCAGTCAGTCACACTCATGCAGCTCCATTGAAATTAAAGGAGAGAGTATGTTTGAGCAAGGTCTCAGTGGCTACGTCTACACGTGAAGCCTACATCGAAATAGGCTATTTCGATGAATAACGTCTACACGTCCTCCAGGGCTGGCAATGTTGATGTTCAACTTCGACGTTGCGCGGCACCACATCGAAATAGGCGCTGCGAGGGAACGTCTACACGCCAAAGTAGCACACATCGAAATAAGGGTGCCAGGCACAGCTGCAGACAGGGCCACAGGGCGGACTCAACAGCCAGCCGCTCCCTTAAAGGGCACCTCCCAGACACAGTTGCAGTATACAACACAAGATACACAGAGCCGACAACTGGTTGCAGACCCTGTGCCTGCAGCATGGATCCCCAGCTGCCGCAGCAGCAGCCAGAAGCCCTGGGCTAAGGGCTGCTGCCCACGGCGACCACAGAGCCCCGCAGGGGCTGGAGAGAGAGCATCTCTCAACCCCCCAGCTGATGGCCGCCATGGAGGACCCGGCAATTTCGACGTTGCGGGACGCGGATCGTCTACACGGTCCCTACTTCGACGTTGAACGTCGAAGTAGGGCGCTATTCCGAACCCCTCATGAGGTTAGCGACTTCGACGTCTCGCCGCCTAACGTCCAAGTTAACTTCAAAATAGCGCCCGACGCGTGTAGCCGCGACGGGCGCTATTTCGAAGTTAGTGCCGCTACTTCGAAGTAGCGTGCACGTGTAGACACAGCTAGTATGTCTTCCTGAATACAGCCTGTATTTGCTACCATTACAGACTTTTAATGGGGCTAATGTCAAGATGCTACTTCACCAGACGTCATCTCTCTCCAGGCACAAATCTAATACTTTATGTTAAGAGTCAAGCCAAATTAGTGTTTTTTTTGGTGAATTAATAATGATATTAATCTGCATAGAATACTTACGCTTCAGGATGTTTCTCTGCTCTAGTTCTTCAGTTGTGGGCCTCTGGCTAAGTCTCCTGTAGGTACAAATTAAATGACCATTTATCAGCCAAGTTTTCCCAAAGGTTCACAATCCAAACAATAGGTTGTTTAGTTAAAGTGTGTAGTGCAACTCCTTTAAGTAGTCTTTCAAATGTAATCATCAGTTCTATTCATTTTCTACTCCAAAGTGGGTATGCAACTGCACAGTTAATCTGAATGCAGTTTCTACAGCTGAGCACATACACTGGGTACGGAGCAGGTGTATGTCTCGTTTGATACACAGTTGACCACATAGACGTGACAATGACCAGCATTTAGCGGCAATCATGGTAACTATGTGTAGAAACCTTTTTATAAAAGGCTTTAAAATACTCAGTTTGGGATCTAGTTTGTGTGAAATATTCTGTACAAATCTCCCTGTGTTATATTGTAATACATTGGGCAACTGTAGGAATATTTTCATACATTTATACATTCTTTCTATTTCATTTGTTTTAACCATAGTAAAGTACACTACTGACTAAGTGCTATGTGTATGTAAAATCTGGAGATTTAAATCAAAATGATGTTAGTTACGTACTTGCCAAAATATTTGAACATTTTTAAAATGTCTGAAAACCACTTATTTTCAGGATTGTATACAGTAAAACATGGCTTATATTGCGATAAATTTACTAAAAAAATTCTCTTTGGGGCTGCAAAGAAGCAGGAGCAATTTCACCAGGAAAGTTAACATTGGGTATCTGAAAGGTAGAAGACCCAAAGCCTCCCCCTCCCATCTTATCCCCGTGCCCACAGTGGGTGTCGGCCCTGTTGCACCTGCCTGGTGAGTGTGGGGGAAGGGGAAGCAACCCCCTGGCTGCTGCCAATGCCATCACACTCTGTCCCAGGCAATCCTCCACCCGCCCATCCACAGGACAGCATGGATGGCTGCTGCACGGTCCCCAAAAACACAGGACCTGGGGCAGCCACCCCAGTTCATTCTATGGATGGGACAGCTCTGTTTCTCAGTTTAAACTGTGGAAGAAATGTCAATAAGCACAATATGATGACCGGGGTCAGAATTCAGCCAGGGCACCAGTGACAAGACCCACACTCATATTATTAAAAGTAAAGTATTGCATGAATCCCACACAATGATGCACCACTCCCACCATTACGAGATTTTGTTTTTTTTTTAATTTGGCTCTCCAGTACACAAAATATATTAGTTCACATCATATAATATATCAGGTACTCACAGACCTGATAACCCAGATGTCCTGCACCAGATACTGTGGCTTCATTCAAGATGTGATACCCATATACTTGGTTCTTTCCCCACCTCCCAAACCCACCATCAGATTGCAATGGATACCTCACGAGTTTCGTTCCAATCTGCTGTCTGATTTCCTGCCTCTCCTCCTCAGAAGTACGCTGCAAGATGTTTTTGTCTTCCAATTCTTTTTTAGATGGTCGGTTGCCAAGTTTGATAGCAAGAGTATCTCTACGACGGATTTTACTTGCCAAAGCGCCTGAGAGAAAAATGAAGGGGATAGGTAGTTCACTCACACTCAGGTTACAGATGCAAACTCTCAGCAAGAGCTTTTAATACATCTCCACAGCAGCCCTTTTCCACATGCGGGAGAGGAATTTTATAACATCGTAAGAAAAATAATTTCAACTTGGGTCATGATGATAAAAGGCCGAAGGACTCAGAAAAGAATCTGCTGACAGCCAACATGTTAGAAAGCAGTGTGTGAGTTTACAAGTGACATCCATTATCTCTGAAGTGATATGATAAAAATGAGAAGTCAGGGCTTGAGTCTCCCTGAAATCTGATACATTACAGTTAACTTTATGTGCTTTTTTTACAGCACATATAACAAACTGAATCTCTTTTCTAAAGCCAGTCTAATTCTCCCCTTCTCCCAAACTCTCCCTCATTTTTACGGCTACTTAACACTTCTATAGCGCTTTTCTTCTTCAAAGCACTCTGTGAACATTGCCGAATCTGACAATTATAACTAAGGAGTAAGTCAATTTTTAAAAGTGCATTTAGCTCTTGTAAAGTATGTTAGATGGCAGGCTGTGGGGCATGTAGTCACCTGTTCAAACAAAACCGATACAACAATGATAATGCAAGCCTCCCAATGTTGCCCCACCAATATAGTTCAACTAACTGTGGGACCAACCTTCTTTAGGGATATGTCCCTTACAGCCCATTCACCGCATGTCTTCTCTGCCGAGTCTTTGTAAAGGTGTCAGATAATGAACATGATTGCAGATGTGGGGATGTAGTCACTAGTACAGTAAAAATAGGTCTGAGGCCACCACAACACTCTTTCCATAGGCCACGGCATTGCTATGTGAATATATCGATTTGCCATGATGACTAACCTGGACTATATCTAAACCAGTAGGGTATGCTCCAGTGTCATTAGAAATCCCTGTACCCCTCTGAGTAACATTTTTAATACAGCTTGCCTTGTATTGGACCAATGGCCAAATGAATGAAATGCTCAAGCAATCATGTAACAGAGATTGCCATTTCCTGGCATACCAATTCAGCATGGGAATAAAGAGCTTCCTCCCCGTCATTCCTGGACAAGTCACTCAGACGAAATTTCAAATTTTCACACTTACAGTATGTCATTTGTGCTAAGAGAGTCAAAAGCCTGAGAAGTCCATAACCAAAGATGAAGGAAGGAATTTCTTTCACAGAAAATAACGGCATTAAACTAGCTGGTCCCTAACAAGTTACTGTTATCATTCACATAAAGTGACCATCTCTCCCCTGAACATCCCTCTTCCAATCATCTTACTTTCAGCACTTGTGTTATTGTCATCATCGTCATCGTCATCCGTGTAGAGTATTGGCCCATCTGAATCAGAATCACTGGTGTGGCTCTCTTTGCTGCTCTCACATTCTGGACTGGCCATAGGCTCAAGAGGTTCTTCTGTGGGTTGAGGACTTGCTAGGTTAGGAGTCTCCTCTTCCTGGTCTTCTTTGGTAACTGAACTGTCGATATATAGAAAACATGCTGTAACAGCAAGGTAAATCACATGGTACCTCAAAAGGAGACTTCCTGAGATAAGCAAGCCTGGAAATACAAGCTTCTTTATTCAGAGAGACTTAATCCTGTATTTATAAAGAGATGCACATGGTCTTAGTGATGAGCTGTATCAGTAATATATAAAATGCATTAACAGCCAACAATCACAGGTGTATACAGTGTAGGAGATTCTCTCGTGAGCCAGAAATCTGCTTGATGAAGGGGAATGGGATGGAACAAAGGCGTGAGTTCCAGCCCTCTGATATGAGGGCCAGCCTGTCTGCATCATTTACTGATGCCATCAGGTAGTTCTAAGTTACACCACTCATGTCCATCCCCCTTAATGGTGCCTATATCAGTGGAGAACTGGGGCAACTGAGCATAGCTGCACCAGCCTCAGTGCCCCTTCTACTCTCTGTGTGTGATGGGAAGGAAAGGCAGAGGCACAAGGACTATATCCTGGCGCAGACGTGCTAGCTATGATTTCCTCTATGCCAGGGGAATTCTCTGTTGGTGATTAGCATCTGGATTACAGCCCCTTTATGCCACTTAAATGCCAAAACTAGAACTGCTTTGTGTGGTTGTGAATGATGTTGATTTTCTCTTGCGAGAAAGCAGAGAAGTGTTGTGGTAATCGGTCTCACAAATTTATCCTAATTCTGAGCTCAGTTATCAAATGTGTATGATGATGAAAAGTTGGTCAAGTTGATTTCAATGCTGGATGTCATAAACAGCTGCAAGAGAAC
Source organism: Carettochelys insculpta (assembly GCF_033958435.1). Classification (NCBI taxonomy): domain Eukaryota; kingdom Metazoa; phylum Chordata; order Testudines; family Carettochelyidae; genus Carettochelys; species Carettochelys insculpta. The sequence goes on from NC_134139.1 coordinate 99,552,310, forward strand.
CAGACGTAGAGACTAAATTAGCCCAAACCAAAAACTCCACACTGGTAAAATACAAGGATTATATTGAAATCATGTATTAATGGACCAAAATTGGTGTGTTGTACATTAGGCCCAACTGGTGGATAAAATAACGAAGAGATGGGCTATTGCACACATCATACCCTTTTTTGGGTCCTTAAAATAAAGACTTTGAGGTACAGCGGGGAGGATAGACAGGCTAATGGAGTGAGTGTTATCCTCATAGCTGCCACCTCCACCATTTGCAGGGACCCCCAGACTTTCTTTGCCCTAATCTCAAAAGATGTTCTGACCTGAGAGGGCCAGAGGCAGGGACGGAGATAATGGCCATCCCACTGGCTTTGAACGAATCTCAAATGCTGCTTGAAACAAGAGTGGGCTTTAGCAACATCAGCTGCTCCCTCCCATCTCAGACAACTGCTCTGCCTTTCCCCAAAAGAACTGTTTTGGACTTCAGTAATAGCAATAACAACAGCAGCTGCAGCTCATCTCTTCTAACTTCTCTCCTCCCCAAACAGAATATTAATGCTATCTTTGATACCATTTAAGCGACTGTCAAAGGTATGTGTGTGTGGGGGGAGGTTTCTGTGTGAATTTTCTCCAGCTAAAAGGAAAGGAAAGCTGTTAAAATTAAAGACTTACTTAATGCTTTACTTTTCCTAACACTTCGACTGTTTTCCCACCTTCTCTGTATCTTTGATAAAAGGTTAAATAATTCTTAGCGGTGTGCTTGCCATGACACTAGGCAGGCGGAGGATACCAGACCCCAGATCTTGTTTAACATTTTTTAACGCTGAGAGTGACTGGCTTCCGGGACACCAGAACACAGAAAAGTTGGAGTAGGGAGCCACAGGCCCATCACTTTTAAAAGTGGGGGAGCTACATCTGAAGTGTGAGTGCCATGGGGAGAACAGATGGGGGAGGCACGACCTTGGGGGAAGAAGTGGTGTGAGGGTGGGACTTCAGAGGCTGGTTAGTTAGGTTCTGGTATTGATGCCCAATTGCTGTAATATCTGTGCTCCTTCCTGTTATGCAGAATGGCAACAGTGAGTGGATTTTACAGTTGCTGATTCTTCTTCCTTTCTGGGTCATAGAAAGATCTACTTTTTTTTCTAAAAGAGAGGTTACTCACTTGTGTTGTAGTAACGATGGTTCTTCGAGACGTGTCCCCGTGGGTGCTCCACAGTAGGTGTCGGGCTCGCCCCTGCTCCGCAGATCGGAAATTTTCTAGCAGTTTCCTTCGGATCGCGCATGCGCTGATGTGCGCCGCTCCTTCGTGCGCTCTCGGTCATGTGTGCGATCTGGTCCCTGCCAGTTCCTTGACCAACCGCCCCGGATGCTCCTGAAAAACACCGGACAGAGATCCAAAGTGGGGAGGAACGGGTGGGTAGTGGAGCACCCACGGGGACACATCTCAAAGAACCATCGTTACTACACAAGTGAGTAACCTCTCTTTCTTCTTCGAGTGGTCCCCGTGGGTGCTCCATAGTAGGTGACTACCCAGCAGTGACCCCAAGCAAGGAGGTGGGTACTCGATTCATGTGCAGCTTGCCCTTGAGAGGACTGCTGTCGACAGACGGGTATCCTCATCCAACACCTGGTGCAGGGCATAATGCTTGGCGAAGGTGTTGTAAGATGACCAAGTCGCCACTCTGCAAATGTCTTTCAATGCGATTCCCTTGAAAAAGGCTGTTGATGCCGCCATCGCTCTGGTGGAGTGAGCCTTGGGCGGAGCTGGCAGAGGGGTCTTACAGAGCTTGTAACACAGTTTTATGCAGGACACAGTGTGATTTGAAATTCTCTAGGAAGAGAGGCCTTCCCCTTTCGACCTTGGAGCAAGAGACACCAGGAGTCTGTCCGGTTTCCAGAAGGGCTTAGTTCTGTCTATGTAAAAGGCCAACACCCTCCTCACATCTAGGAGATGCAGTCGTGCCTCCTTGCTGGAGCTGTGTGGCTTTGGATAAAACGAGGGTAATACTATTGGTTCGTTAATGTGGAACTCCGAGGAAACTTTTGGAACGAAGGCTGGGTGTAACCATAAGATCACTGCTTCCTTTGAGAATACTGTGCAGGGCGGCATTGACATTACTGCTGCGAGTTCGCTCACCCTGCGGGCTGACGTAATCGCGAGAAGGAAGGTCATTTTCATGGTAAGTAGTCGGAGGGGTACCGTGGCTAATGGCTCAAAGGGTGGTCCCGATAGCGTGTGGAGTACCAAGTCCAAACTCCATGACAGTGGTAGCGGTTTCCGAGGGCGGTACAGATTTACCAGCCCCTTCAGGAACCTTGTGACGATAGGATGGGCGAATATGGTGGGCCCTTCCTCTTTGTGTCGAAAGGCTGATATAGCTGCGAGGTGGACCTTTAGCGAGGATAGAGAGAGCCCGTCTCGCTTGAGGTCCAGCAGGTATTCTAGAATTACAGTTATAGGGACGTTGAGAGGAGCTAACTGCTTGGAAGAGCACCAGGAGGTAAATCAGATCCACTTCTGCTCCTAAGTCCTTCTGGTGGAGGTCCTTTGACTACACTCTAAGACTTGTTTTACTCCCTCCGAACATGTGCTCTCTAAGGCGCTGAGCCATGGATTAGCCATGCTTGTAGGCCGAGTCCCTGAGGATGTGGGTGCACTATGGACCCTTGAGCCTGCGTAAGTAAGTCTGGCACTACTGGTAGGGGAAGTGGTCGATGGCCCGACATGTGCAGAAGCAGGGGAAACCATTGTTGTCGTTCCCAGGTCGGGACTATGAGTATCATGTGAGCTCTCTCTCTTCTGGCTTTCTGTAGAACCTTGTGGATGAGTGTTGTGGGGGGGAACACGTAGAGCAGAGGGCCCTTACATGAGATCATGAAGGCGTCCCCCAAGGACCCCCGCCCTATTCCTGATCTGGAGCAGTACTGAGGGCATTTCTTGTTGTGTTGGGTCAGAAACAAATCGACTTGGGGAAACCCCCAAGTGCAAAATATGCGTCGGAGCAGGTCGGAGCGGATCTGCCACTCGTGCGTGAGTGCAAAGCGTCTGCTTAGTTGGTTTGCCTTCACGTTGTGGACGCCGGGCAAGTATGAGGCTTTCAACGTTATGTTGTTGGCAGTGCACCAGTTCCACAATCGGACTGCTTCTGCGCATAGCGCACGGGACCATGCCCCTCCTTGTCGATTGATGTAAAACATGGTGGAGGTATTGTCAGTATTGATCCCGACTACTTTGCCGTGCAGGCATTTCCAAAAATGTCTGCACGCATTGAACACTGCTCTGAGCTCCAGTATGTTTATGTGCAGTGTCTGTTCCGCGGGGGACCATAGCCCTTGCGTCACCTTGCTGCCAATGTGTGCTCCCCATCCTATGTGGGAGGCGTTGGTTGTAAGAAAAATAGAAATTTGTGGTTGGTGGAAGGGTACTCCCACTAGCAGGTTCTTGGGATCTGCCCATCACGCTAGTGACTTTTGTACCTCCGTCGTGGGCGATACTACCCTATGGATGGTATGAGCTGCCGGTCTGTAAACACTCGCCAGCCAATGCTGCAGGCTTCGCATATGTAGCCTGGCATTCTGTACCACGAACGTGGCGGCCGCCATGTGCCCCAACAGTTGCAGACATGTTAGGATCGGCACCGTGGGGCTGTACATCATGACTTGTACCAGGGATTTGATGGTGCGGAAGCAGGCATTGGGCAGGTATACTCTTGATGTAATAGAGTCTATGCGCGCCCCTATAAATTCTATATCTTGCGTGGGCTCGGTCTCTGACTTTGCGAGGTTGATAACTAGGCCCAGAGAAGTGAACATGTTTGCGGTGACATGTATCATGTGTAGGACCTCTGCCTTCGAGGCCCCTTTCAGCAGGCAGTCGTCCAGATATGGAAAAATGAACGTGGCCTGCCTGTGCAGGTAAGCTGATACCACTGCCAGGGTTTTGGTAAAAAATCTGGGTGCCGAAGATAGGCCGAAAGGAAGAACTCTGTATTGGAAATGCTCCCCGCCTACCTTGAAGCGGAAGAAACGTCTGTATGCCGGGTGGATTTTTATATGAAAGTAAGCGTCTTGTAAGTTGAGGGCTGCAAACCAGTCTCTATTGTCCAGTGCCATAATTCTGGAGGCAACTGTAATCATCCTGAAGGGCTGTTTGCGCAAGTACGGGTTGAGGCCCCGTAGGTCCAAGATCGGTCTCCAGCCTCCTGTTTTCTTCTCTGTTAGGAAGTATCATGAGTAAAAGCCTTTCCCTTGGAATTGTTCTGGTACTCTTTCCACCACCTCTCTGAACATGAGGTGATCCACCTCCTGCTTCAGCCTCGTCTCGTGAGAAGGGTCCCTGAGAAGAGGCTGGGTGGGAGGTTTCGGTGGTGGTAGTGACTGGAAGGGGATCGTGTAACCCGTGGCTATAATTTCCAGCACCCATTTGTCTGTTGTGGTGTTTTGCCATTGGGAGTAGAACGGTTTGAGGAGATGATGGAACATGAGGTGAGAGTGGCATTGAGAGATGGTGTTGATAGTGCAGTCCTCGACATACCCGTCAAACTTGCTGCCTTTGGGCTTGCCCCGAGGTTGTGCGACTTTGTTGAGGACGTCACCTGGGGGCCCTGTACTGTTGCTGCTGTTGATGGCGCCCTTGGTCATAGCCTCGCTGATATTGTGCGCACTGTGGTTGGTAAGCGTAGCGCCTTTGCTGGGGGTAGAATTTCTTCTTGTATGGTGGAGTATAGATACGCAGGGTCCTAAGTGTGGCCCTCAAAACTTTGCTAGAGTGTAGGACCGAGTCGGTTGATTATGCAAACAACTTTTGCTTATCGAATGGAAGATCTACAATCTTCGCCTGTAGATCTCTGGGGATATCAGACGTCTGGAGCCAGGATTCCCTATGAATTACCACTGCTGCGGCTGTTGAGCGTGCCGCTGTGTCCACCATGTCCAGGACAATCTGAACTCCCGTTCGCGAGGCCATGTAGCCCTCTTGGATGATCACCTTTAGCACTGGCTTCTTGTCCTCTGGGAGGAAGTCCAAGAGAGAGGTAAGTCTAGTGTAATTGTCAAAGTTATGGTTTGATAGATGTGCCGCATAGTTTGCCATTCTCAGTAATAAGGTAGAGGACGAGTAGACCTTTCTGCCGAACAGGTGTAATTTCTTTGCATCTTTATCTGACCCCCCTGATTTATATTGAGGCATCTTTGACCTCTGTTGAGACGATTCGACCACCAAAGGATTGGGCTGTGGGTGGCTAAACAGGAATTCCATGCCTTTGGCTGGGACGAAGTATTTCTTATCCGCCCTTTTATTCGTAGGCGGGATGGAGGCCGGAATCTGCCATATGTTAGTGGCTGATTCCATAATGGCTTCGTCCAGTGGGATGGCAATTTTAGATGAAGCCGGGGGTCTCAAATTTTTCAGGAGCTTATGATGTTTCTCCTGCACCTCTGCTATTTGAATGTCCTGTGGGTATGCTACTCTTTTGAACAGATCTTGGAATTGTTTAAGGTCATCCGGGGGGGAGATGTCCCTGGAGACAACTGCCTCATCTGGGGAAGATGAGGAGGCGCCGCTAGGCTATACCTCCTCCAACTCCTCTGATTCCTGAGTTTGCTGGTATGCTTGTTCTTTTGTGGGTTGTGAAGGAAGGTCTTGGGACTCTGGACCCATTTCCGCCTGGGAACACTGCGTTCCTTTCCCAGAGCGAGAGTGTATGCGGGGGTGTTGGTGAGGTGTGGGTGGGGATCTGCCCCTGGATCTGGACCTCCGATGTCGGTGTTCAGTATGATGAGGACGGCCATAACAACACGGGCAAGGGCCCGGTGATGGAGATCTGGACTACGATCAGAGTGTGTACCTATGATGTCTGGAAGAGCGCGATCTCCTCGACGACATTGATAATGGTGAAAATGGTCTGTGATAGTATTCGTAGGGATCCATGCCCGAAAAGGGTGAAGGTTGTCTGAGCCAAGGTGATGGTGGTTGGAGGAACGGGGAGGGGGGTCTGAAACAGGCCGTTGGAGTTGCCGTCCAGTGCGGTGTGTGTATCTCGGGGGGGGGGGGGGGGGACTGGGTGATAGCAGCAGCGCAGCAATGCCCGGAGATGGACTGCGGTGCCGGGTTTTAGCCCTAGCTTTCCCCCGTCCTTGCAGAGTAGGTGCTGCCCCCTCCCGTGCCGGGGATCTCGGCCCCGCTGTCGGTGCTGCGCTCGGTGCCGTCATATGAGGTGCCATGCGGGTAGCTTCCTCCGGCGCCGTTTGGCCCCGTGCTGGGTGCCCTTGCACCATCAGTGCCGTGAGAGCAGGTGCTGCATGAGGTGGCGCCACTGATTCCGGCGCTTGCCGCGCTGGTGCCAGCAGCACCCTCGGTGCTGACTGTTGAATAGTCGGAGGCCCGGCCACGGCCGCGTGCACGACCGTGCTCCGCTATCATCAGCCCGTGGGTCAGGGCTCTGCGTTCCGCTCGTCCTGCTCGCTGAGGTCGCCAGCAAGGATCGAGCTGGGGACAGTTTCTTCTTCTTTTGCACAGAGGGGGTCAAAGAAGCTGCCTTCCTTTGGTGCGACCCTGAGGGCCCTTCTGTGTGAGGCGCCTCCGGTGGTTCGGGCTGAAGGGCCTTATCAAACAAGATCATTTTGAGCCTCATTTCCCTGTCCTTCCTGGCCCTGGCTGTAAGCTTAGCGCAGTGAGAGCACTTCTGAGTAACGTGGGACTCCTCCAGGCAACGAATGCACTTACTATGCCCATCAGAGGCAGGCATGGCCTCGCGGCATGACTCACACTTCTTAAACCCCGATGAAGACATCCCGGTGAGTCTTTAACTGTTAATAGGGTACTTAGCCACTAATCACAGTGTTTTTAAAACAAATAACATTTACGGCCTTTAGGGTAGCAGACGGCCTAAGCAGCCTTCTTTGTCCGCTCTGCTCTCCTCCATTCCTCTTCCCTCTTAATTAGTTACTTTTTTTTTTTTTTTTTTAAACGTATAATAGTAAAAACAAGCTATCAACTAAGAACTAACAGTCTTATCTGTCCCAGGCGTTGGAGCCGGAGTGGATTCCGTCTGCAGCCATTGGCGGTTGAGAAGGAACTGGCGGGGACCAGATCGCGCACATGACCGAGAGCGCGCGAAGGAGCGGTGTGCATCGGCGCATGCGCGATCCGAAGGAAACTGCTAGAAAATTTCCGATCTGCGGCGCTGGGGTGAGCCCGGCACCTACTGTGGAGCACCCACGGGGACCGCTCGAAGAATTATTCTTAAACAAGGGAGGCAGAAGGGAGCAATTGCTATTGTAAATGCCATTACGGTTATGGAAGGAAAGCATTATTGAGTTTTATTAATGTATTTTGCCTCTCAGTGTTGGCTATGACTGGGAGGTGAAAGTATAAAGGCAAGTGAAAATGAATACTGCTAAAAAACAAGCTAACTAAAGTTTCTGGATCGTACACGTTTGACTGAAGTGTTAGGCAAAGGTACAGGACTGGGAGCACTTCTTCCTTTATCTGATAGTGTCACCATTGCTAGCAATGAGCTGTGTACTGTAGTGCTTATAAATGACACCAGAGTCTTACCATGTTGTGTTTTCTTCACTCCTATCCAAGTTACTATCCAGGGCTGCACTGCTGAGGTTTTCACTGCCTAGTTCATGTTCAGACTGGAGAAGAGGATTAGAATCTGAGCCTGGGACAGACAGGCCTGCTTCAGTGCTAATGGATATGTCTGGTATTTTTGAGGAGTCAACGGACTGACTGGCAGAAGGTGGAGAGAAAGACAGCGGTGGTGGTGGTGGAGGAGCTGTAGGAGGAGGAGGGATAATCAGCTTGCTCTGCTGGTCTGTATCTTCAGATTCAGAAATTACGATGGAAGGTTGCTCTGGCTGAGAGTTCTCCACCTTTGTTTCCAAACTGTCTGCTGCTGCAGTGGAGGTGGAAGAAATATCCCCATCTGCACGGGTTTGTGGGGCTGACTGTTTCCCAGGCTTTTTCTTGCCCCTGGAAGTCCCTGATGCGCCCGTTTTACTAGGTGCTGTCTCCTTAAGGGCTTTTGGATGAGATGATGTGGACGAAGGAGACGGTGAAGATGATGACTTGGAGATAGGTAATTTTTTTGTGTGAGAGGAACTAGCTAAAATGAGAAAGGACAAATATTTTACAACATATGAAATGCAGTTTTTCTTTAAATCCTTTCAACTGTATTTTGAATTGATATTTTAAAGAAGTGTATGCTTAGTATTTCTGTAACTCTAAGCATTTGACAAACATTGGTTAACTAATTGATTCTCACATGTCTCCTGTGAGGTGGTAGGTCTTACTGCTTCCGCTTTGAGAAGTAGGTAGAGGCACAAGGTGTAAGTACTGGCCTAAGGTCCTTACAGATGATAGAGCTGAGGCTAGAGATTTTGACTGCCATCACTGTGTGATGGGTAGTAGGCCAATACACAGTAGTGTTAAAGATTACTAGTATAGTCTTAAAATCCACTTGTTTAAAATAATCACTCAGTTGTCCTGACTGAATAACTAACCACATGCCAGGGAAAGTTTTCAGAAGTGCTTGGGTGACAGAAGCCTCCCTCCTTTTAAAAGTGACTCAGAGACTTAGGAACTCAAGTCCTGCTGATTTTTGATGGGATTTAAGCATGTCAGTTCTACATCATGCTTGAAAATGAAACTCAGTTTCCTAAATCAGTTAGGGGCTTTTGAAAATATCAGGATGTCTGCATATGAGTCTAATTTCACAATTACTAAAGCACGATTGTACATCCTCCTTTAGATAAGCACACACACAGAGCAATTGTGAGAAGTAATTCCATGCATCCTGTGGAGAATTAGCTCATGGAAACTTCCCTGGTCCCTCTTCTCTAAACAGTGCTGGCTCCCCAAAAATATAAATAATTGCAGTTAGTCTGCAGCAAAAGTTAATGATCTTTACAACTAATTTTTTACTTAGTTTTTTTATCTTAGGCTTTTTTAAACCAGAGTATAATAATGACAATAATTGTTGCCATTCCATAGCACTTTTCATATGAAAGTCAAAATATACTTTATGCATATCATTTAATGAACTCGTAGTATGTTCTTGTAAAGGTTTCCTCCTCCAGACGGGGGAACTGAGGCACAGCTAGCTGCTTTGCCCAAGGTCGTACAATGAGTCAGAAGCTAAATTGGGAGTTAATACAAGAATTCTGACTAAATTTTTTTAAAAAGCCCACATACAATTAAATCCTTTTGATCAAAATACCAGTGAAATCAAATACTTTTGTTATGATGGGCAATGCACTAAAATTAAACCATGACTGGGAGCATTAACAAAGAATCTAGGAGTCTGTCTAATAAGATGGGTGAACTGGAGTACCTCATATCAAAGGAGGAAGTTGACATAATAGGCATCACAGAAACATGGTGGAATGAGGACAATCGGTGGGACACTATCATACCGGGATATAAATTATATCGGAAAGACAGAACAGGTCGTGCAGGTGGCGGAGTGGTACTATATGTGAAGGATAATATAGAATCAAATGAAGCAAAAATCCTCAAGGAATCCAAATGTTCCATGGAATCATTATGGATAACAATTCATTCCTCTAATATGAATATGGCATTAGGAATATATTACCGACCACCTAACCAGGACAGTGATGCTGAAATGTTAAGGGAGATTAGAGAGGCTATCAAAATAAAAAACACAGTAATAATAGGAGATTTCAATTATCCCCATATTGATTGGGTGCATGTCACCTCAGGACGGGATTCAGAGATTAAATTTCTTGATGCCTTAAATGACTGCTTCTTGGAGCAGCTAGTACCGGAACCCACAAGGGGAGAGTCAATTCTCGATCTAGTCCTGACTGGAACGCAGGATCTGGTCCAAGAGGTAACTGTTACTGGACTGCTTGGAAATAGTGACCACAATATAGTAACTTTTAATATTCCTGTGTTGGGAAGAACACCGCAGCGGTCAAACACTCCGGCATTTAATTTCAAAAAGGGGAATTACACTAAAATGAGGAAGCTAGTTAAACAGAAACTAAAAGGTAGAGTAACTAAACTAAAATCCCTGGAAGTGGCATGGAAACTGTTTAAAGACACCATACTAGAGGCCCAACTTAAATGTATACCCCAAATAAAAAAACACAGTAAGAGACCTAACAAAGAACCACCATGGCTTAACAGCCATGTTAAAAGGGCAGTGAGAGAGAAAAGGGCAGCTTTTAAAAAGTGGAAGTCAAATCCTAGTGAGGAAAATAGAAAGGAACACAAACACTCCCAAATTAAGTGTCATAATGTAGTAAGAAAAGCCAAAAAAGATTTTGAGGAACAGCTAGCCAAAAATTCAAAAAATGATAGTAAAATGTTTTTTAAATACATTAGAAGCAGGAAGCCCATTAAAAAAGCAGTGGAGCCCTTGGACGATAAAGATATAAAAGGAGTGATCAAGGAAGACAGTGCCATTGCGGAGCAATTAAATGATTTCTTTGCTTCAGTCTTCATGGCTGAGGATGTTAGAGAGGTTCCTAAATCTGAGCCAGCCTTTTCACGTGACAAATCTGAGGAACTCTCCCAGATTGAAGTGACATTAGAGGAGGTTTTGGAGTTAATTGATAAGCTGAATAGTAACAAGTCTCCAGGACCAGACGGTATTCACCCAAGGGTTCTGAAAGAACTCAAATGTGAAATTGCGGAGTTATTAACAGTGGTTTGTAACCTATCCTTTAAATCCGCTTCGGTACCCAATGACTGGAAGATGGCCAATATAACGCCAATATTTTAAAAAGGCTCTAGAGGAGACCCTGGCAATTATAGACCGATAAGTCTAACATCAGTACCAGGCAGATTAGTAGAAACAATAGTAAAGAATAAAATTGCAAGGCACATAGAAGAGCACGAATTGTTGGGTAAAAGTCAGCATGGTTTTTGCACAGGGAAGTTGTGTCTAACTAATCTATTAGAATTCTTTGAAGGGGTTAATAAACATGAGGACAAGGGGCACCCAGTGGACATAATATACCTAGATTTCCAGAAAGCCTTTGACACGGTCCCACACCAAAGGCTTTTATGTAAATTAGGCGGTCATGGGATAGGAGGAAAGATCCTTTCATGGATCAGGAATTGGTTAAAAGACAGAAAACAAAGGGTTGGAATAAATGGTAAATTTTCACAATGGAGGGGGGTAACTAGTGGTGTTCCCCAGGCGTCAATCCTGGGACCGATCCTATTCAACTTGTTCATCAATGATCTAGAAAATGAGGTAAGCAGTGAGGTGGCAAAGTTTGCAGATGACACCAAGTTGTTCAGGACAGTCAAAACCAAAAGGGATTGTGAAGAACTACAAAAAGATCTCAGCAAACTGAGTGATTGGGCAGCAAAATGGCAAATGAAATTTAATGTGGGTAAGTGTAAGGTAATGCACATTGGAAAAAATAACCCAAATTACACGTACAACATGATGGGGTCAAATTTAGCTTTGACAGATCGGGAAAGGGATCTTGGGGTTATAGTGGATAGTTCTCTGAAGACATCCATGCAGTGTGCAGTGGCAGTTAGTAAAGCAAATAGGATGTTAGGAATTATTAAAAAAGGGATAGATAATAAGACAAAAGATATCATACTTCCCCTATATAAAACTATGGTACGCCCACATCTTGAGTACTGCGTGCAGATGTGGTCTCCTCACCTCAAAAAAGATATATTGGCATTAGAAAAGGTTCAGAAAAGGGCAACTAAGATGATTAGGGGTTTGGAACGGGTCCCATATGGGGAGAGGCTAGAGAGACTGGGACTTTTCAGTCTGGAAAAGAGGCAATTGAGGGGCGATATGATAGAGGTATATAAAATCATGAATGGTGTGGAGAAAGTGAATATAGAAAAATTTTTTACCTTTTCCCATAATACAAGAACTAGGGGACACCAAATGAAATTGATGGGTAGTTGGTTCAAAACTAATAAAAGGAAATTTTTCTTCACACAGCGCACAGTCAACCTGTGGAACTCCTTGCTGGAGGAGGCTGTGAAGGCCAGGACTGTACTAGGGTTTAAAAAAGAGCTCGCTAAATTTTTGCAGGTTAGGTCCATAAATGGCTATTAGCCAGGGGTAAAGTATGGTGCCCTAGCCTTCAGTACAGGGGCAGGAGATGGATGGCAGGAGATAAATCACTTGATCATTGTCTTCTGTTCTCCTTCTCTGGGGCAACTGGCATTGGCCACTGTCGGCAGATGGGATACTGGGCTGGATGGACCTTTGGTCTGACCCTGTATGGCCATTCTTATGTTCTTATGTAATCACATAATAGCTCAGTGGATTAACATGCCACATATGGAGTGGGGTCAACAGGCCCCACACTGAAGCGGGATAGGGAACTTGGGTCCCATTGCTATTTGAGAGACAGACTGACCAACTGAAGTGGACCCTCAGGGCAGGGCTACATTGCACTTAAACACCCTTGTGACTTGGCCTCCTGGGCCTCAAGCTGAGGAACAATTTAATTGCAGAGCTTGGGTTAGCTCGGGGCTCCTTCCAACTCTCAAGAGTCCCAGATCCCAGGCTCTAGCCATGTCTGAATATCTATACTATAAATACACAGCCCCTGAGTCTGCTTGCACAGGACAGCTGAGGGCTTTTTATTTGTAGTGTAGATGCTCTGTACTAAGACACTGAGCAGAGTCTGCTTAGCTCACAACCACCACTCAAACTGAGGAGCATCAGACTGACAGGAAGTGATCTGGGGTGGGGATGTACAGTTTGAGGCAGCTTAGCAATTGGGCTGGCCACTTTGAGAGATGGTTGGGGGCCTGGTGGAGTGGGTGGGTGTGGGTTCCCCCTTTGTTGCCTGCACCCCTGTCCATCTTTTTTGTAGTGATGAGGTCTGATGAAGCAACTAGAGCACAAGAGGGTGGAAGCAACGAAGGGGGGACCCACACCCACACATTTTAGCCTTTTGCTCTATTCTGTAGCTGGAAAGCATGATGATCATCTGGCCCAGAGGGCCGTTCATGACTTTCCAAGTTCTGCCAGTCTTGTCATCCCAGAGGCAGCCCTGGCTGCAGCCTCATTCACCCCCTTGTTCTCAAGTTGCTTCATCAGAGCTCATCACCGCAAAGGAGCTGGAAGGCGGGGGAAGCTATGAACTGCCCACTGGGCCAGATGATCATCAGGCTTTCCAGCTACAGAATAGAACAGAAGGTTAAAATGTACCAAACCCACTTAACTGTACCTTGAAATCAGTTGTTTAGAATGCAAACCAAAATACAGCTATCGGCAACATTTATTATACTGAAATAAGCACATGATACAAAAATAACTTCCACACTTAGGCTCCATGAAGTCTGAAACAGGAAAGCCGCAGAGAAAACCTATTATGCTATTTTGTCCTCTAACACAATTTTATGGGGCACAGATATTTACAATGTTCTGTGGCAAAGGGAATGAGCAGTGCACCTGGAAAAATGTGCACAGACTCAGTTTTCCGACCTTTGGCAAACCACCTGCTGTTCTCTGAGTGCCACAAACTAGTGAAATGAATAAAAGGAGGACCTCCCTGTAAAGCAGGTATTGTATATCAGCTGAGCTTTAGGGGGTCACTAATTTACAAATCAGCCAATCAGAAAAAAATGGGAAGACTTAAAAGCTGAAGGGGGAACTTTCAATGGAAACAAATAGCAAAGCATTAAGCATGGGGCTGAAATTAGTGAGAAGACTAGCCACATGCTTAAAGTTAAAAAGCACAGTATAGAACCAATTGTCACTGATTAGACTCCAAAAGTCAAGGGTATTGAAATGTCTTGTGCCATTCTTAGAACCTTTCTGGACTTGAACTCAGACTGGAAAACCCACCAGAATGTTTCCCTGTGATAGCACCTGCCCAATTTCAGCTCAGTCAGAAGTATCAATTTTGGGGTGAGATATTTCAATTTTTGGATTTCTGCTGAAATCAACAATTTCCACAGAAAATTTTAAAGTAAGTTTTTTTTTCTATTTTCACTGTAATTTGTGATAGAAATCCTTCCATTTTCAACCTGCTCTTCCTATATATATTGCCAAAAGTGTATGCGGTGCCTTGCAATAAGTATAGTGTACTAAATATTTTGAAAACCACCAGTGTAAAACAGATAAAATTACTGTCCTTTTAAAGGACTATCATATACCTAATGTTGAAATAAATTATTAGCACAGTATGTATTGCTTTAATAGTCAAAAGATAAAATGCATCTCCGTTATACTCATGCAACCCCAATAATTTTATGGTGTAGCAAAATCTTTGTGAACAGAATCAAGCTCCAAGATAGCACGTATTTTAAGTAAACAAGATTATTTATTTAAATTAAAAACATGAAATAAATCATCTTTTTTCACATGAATCCAATGTTTTGTTTCTATAAAAGTTTGTTGACTTTACCTTGAGAAAGCTTCCCAACCCTATCAGAACTTTGGCATTCACCTGCATGAAGAATATAAGCAATGCATTCTGGGTCACTCAAACATTTAAAGCCCTGTGAATCCACGGATATCTGCGAGTATCCACATCTTGCATGTCAATGTGGATATATACAGCTCATTTTTGCAAATACAGATGACAATGTGGATACAAATTTAGTATGTAGAACCTTGTACATTTGATGATATCCACTTTGTATCCACAGATGTGGATACAGATATTCACAAATTATTTTGTGGATGCAGATGCAGGCTCAACAAATGTTCATTTGTGCAGTTAACTGGTATAATTAATGTCAGGTTCATGAATGAGACTTTCTGGCAGCGCGACTATCACAACTTCAGCAGCTTTGCAGTGTCATCAATAGGATTCCTTTTTCATGCTTCAGATATGAACATTTGCATCTGTCAACATTTGCAAACTATCAATGAGGATGTACTTGGAGAGAAAAATTCAGGCACTGAGTGAGCTTTCTAGTTGGCTTATTGCACAAAGTGCATTGATTATAAACTCAATAGTGTTTTAATTGCCTTCTGGTGGTTTTAATTTTTTTTGGCACCCTATAATTTATAACCACTCTCAGTCAAAGGACATTAGTGTTTTAAACTTGACCGCTTAAAATATTTAATTTGGCATCATTGCTAAATGGTAGTTAAACAGCATAACACTGGGTACGTATATCTGTGATTTAGTTAGCAGGATATTTCATCCATCAGTCCATTGAGAGACGACTTTTTCAATGAGCTGTAATCTATTCTATCAGCTAGAGGCAAATATATTTGACAGCCTCCAGGAATAACATAGTGGTTCTACATTCTGCCCTCTTAAGGGAGGCTGTAGTCTTGTCAAATTTATTGAAATATTAGTTATTTCCAGGAAAAATAGGCGGTGACACCATTTTTTACAACAATTGTTTTCTTGGGATAATTAAGCTAAACTTTGTCTTGGAACTCACCTTTTTCCTTTCCCAACATCTCTACCCTCAGTTATTGCAGTTAATTGGGATTTCCATATCACCTTTGTACAGTACTTTTTAATCACAAATATACAAAGGTTAGACAGCAAAGTGATTTATTCATTTTCGGGGGAGCAGGGGGGTGTTATACAGCAGAGCATGAGCCCAGTGAAGAGCTAGTAAAGTGCAGATTTGTTAGTATACATAGTTACAACTGATGCAGAGAATATTTGGTACATGCACCCCATGCACATGCACCCACCACACCAGCACTGCTTGTCCAGTACTCACCAGCTTCTCGATTTGCATTGTGACCTGCTGGTTTGGGAGGTGGGAGAGGGGGCTGCTTAGCAGGAGCCTTGACTTTTTTTTTAAGATGAGGTGCTTCATTATTCTTATGGCTGGTGGCAGTGGCAGCAGCAGTAACATTTTTTGGAGGTACTGACGTTTTTTTAGGTTTAGGTTTACACTTGGGCAGTGGTGGAGCAGGGGAGGCTGGTTTTTCAGGACAGTTAACAGTGCTCTCTATAAAGAAGAAAGAGAACAGAAGCCAACTGACACAGACACACACCATGTAAATCCAAAGACAAGCTAGACAATGCTGCTTAACCTGTTGGGGATCAGAAGAGTTCCTCTTCTCTTGCTTCAGAACAATGCACCACCCCTGTAATATATCACACTAGATCTTAACTGAAGACCTTTTTTTTTTTTATGGAGGATGGGGCACTTAACCTGCTTCTTTCAATTTTCTCTGTACCATAGGTTTCCAAGCTCCAGCCGTGACTTGCAATAGCACAGGCTGGCCTGCTAGCTATAGTTGGAGTCATTTAGAACTGGCAGCACCATTTCCCCTCAAATTCCATCTAATTTTTTCCCCTCCCATGAGAACAGCAGACCGTATAATCCTGTATTAATTTTGTGACTGTTCTGTAAACTGGGACATCTGCTCAGTCACAGGTTCTGTAGCCTGGCAGTGGCCGGAAATTTCAGCCTGTGCCGCAGTATATAAATTAGAAGTGGTTACTTTATTTAGGTGTCTTGCTCAGGGTACTTCTGTTCTTTAGGCAGAAATGAAGTCAAGTTAAATGCAACGTTATGTGGCGTGAGAACACTTACCCACCCTTGTACTGACGCTGACTGTGACTGACAGTTTTGTTAAGAATCAAAACGTCTTAAATCAAAGTAGATTTTGTAGACTAGATAGCATTCTATATCATGTGGTTGTGTCTAGGTGCTTGCCAGATGGAAATTCTGTTCTAATCCAACTTCCTAGCCCAGGATTTGTTCAGTATTAGAGTAACCTTTCTGACCTTTTTGAAAAACACCTTATATAGCAATAAGCATGTACAAAATCACTAATGTATTACTTGTCTGTTATTGACAAGCACAATGTCTGGATACAATATTGGAGCAAAGTGCATAATTAAAGTAGTTCTAAAATAGCTATCTATGGCACTGTAGTTATTTTTGGCAATCAGTGTACTAACTTTTATAACTAAGGTCATATTAAAACTTCATTCACTGCACATCAAGTGGCTGTTCCTGGATCTCTTTCTCCTGCCTTCCACCCTTTCTGTTACTACATCTCTATCTATTCCCAAAAGATAAGCAGCATTTATTCACTATACAGATTAGTAGATGAAAGACAAATAATGTGTTAGACAACAATTACATTGTTTTATCCTAGGATCAGGGATAAAGGACTGATGATCCCTCTAGCAGCAATGAACTTGAGCCTAGTGTGTCAATGGTTGTCATATATGCAGCATGCAAACTTATCTGTTGTCAAATGCTGGGGGAATGAAGACAAAGAGTTAATTCCTCTTCACTTATTGGGTTATCTAGCACAATCAGTTTACACTAACAGTTGATTTTGTCATTCTTTGCTAAGCTTACAACACTATGGACTTAGCTGTTTTTTTCTAATACTTCTGATAGAATACTATGAAAGCTTACTACCATTAAATGGAGGGCTACTTCCGCTCACTGACCACTTCAACAATTTTTCTGCTCTCCTAGGTCTTGTTTCTCCATCAGACACACTCGGGGAGAAAGAGGAGATACATTTATTAAACCTTCCCCTTTTATAGTATATCTCCTGTGCATATCTGGTCATTAGAGTGGGGTAAGCAAACTTTTTACACAGGGCCCCACTTTTCGTCCCCACAGTTAGCAGGGGCCCCCTAACCCATCTACTATAACCCAAACAGATTGAAATTTGGATTATGTTCATATGGAAAAAAAAACACCCTTTTGGCATGTGTAAGAACATAAGTATGTAGAATGTAAAAACTTCATTAATCTGTATAAATGTGAATACACACACATAAGACAGTATCATATTTCAACATTTTTAATAACATGCATGAGCCTGAGACCCAGCAGCCAATCATGCTGTGCTCCCCTATGAAATTTCATGCCCCCCAAGGGGATACGCCCCCCACTTTGTTCACCTCTGCATTAGAGTACCTGTGCATCTACCTCAAAACTCTCCTCACCTTCTCCTTTTGTTGATGACTTTTGCTTTGAGGCAGTGAAAGAAGGTATCAGAACAGCTGTGGAAGACATACGAAGGAGGACCACCTCTTTTTCAGTCCTATGGCTGGTTCAGTGAAACTCCCAACGGGGTACTTCCATGACCTACTTGTCTTCATTTTCAAGGCCCTTCACAGCCTATTCTCACTTGCCTATCATCTCTTACAAACATGCTTGGGAGGAGCTCCCCATAAATCCATAAAGCAACTCCATTATGCTCTCTCAGACTCTCCTTTGCTCTCATGACTACAAAATATTTGACAATTAGGTTGTTGGTGTACTGACACCACTTTCTGTCTTACTAACCAGTACTGTCTTTTTAGTTTTCTTGCACTCTGTTGTCGACCTGTGTCTATCTGGCATCTCTTGTCTTATATTTCGATTGTGAGCTTTTGGGGGCGTAGACCATCTTTTTTGTTCTGTGTTTGTATGCTGCCTGGCACAATGAGGTCCTGATCTTTAAGTGAGGCCCCTATGCACTACAGCAACCAGCCTCTTGAACCACATGAAAGCTTGGGGCTGTCTGAGGCCTGTAACTCTGTCTGGATACAGATGAAATGTGCGACTGTGAGTTGCGCTTAACCTGTGTTAACATAAGCTAAGAGCAACTGGAAGCCATTCTGCGGCTGTCTTCCTGCTTGGCTCCTCCAGCTGGGAGAAGCAGAGTGGGCAGCATTGGTGGTGTGGCTTCTCCCCAGCTTCCTCCAGCAGGGAGCAGCTACGCTGCTGCAGCTGTCTACCCAACGTGGCTTCTCCCACCTAGGGGAAGCCAGGCGGACAGACACCTGCATTACCGCGGCTTCTCCTGGGTTTCCCCCAGCTGGGAGAAGCCAGGGAGAAGCTGCGCCTGTCTCCCCGCCGGCTGGAGCCAGGAAACTGACCAGCGATATGCTAGTCAGTTTCCCAGCCCCAGCAAGCAGAGGGAAGACGGGAGCCATCGCTGGTGCCCTCATCAGTTTCTGGGCTTCCCCACATTGCGTGGGAAATTTGACTTACATGGGGGCTGCAAGAACGCAACCTCCGCATAAGTTGTGGGTCTACTGTACTTGTAATACAGGCCCCTAATCTTCAGGGCTATTCATTCTCTGGCATCTCACTGAGAATGACATCAGGACCAACTCTATCTTATCAGTTTATCCGTACTCGTCTCCACCATTTACCAGCAACAGCTGTGAGCTGCTGGTTTCCGATTTCGACATTTGTACATTAGGGACTGCACCAAGATGACCAATTCATTTTAAGAAATCACCAGAAACAGCCATTAAATGGGAATAACTTTTAGCCACTATCACCTTGTACCAGATCTGGACAGTGAGAAATCACTTGGACCAACACAATGCACCTATCAGTCACCCTTTTGAAAACAAACAAAAGCACAGCAAAGGTTAATGCCTCATTCAGACCCTCAATCAATATTGTATTTGTATTTAGAATACATTTGCTGAAGATGCTGAGCCCACCACAACTAGAGCCAGAGGAAGCTCTGTTCCTGCAAAGACAGACACATGATATTCAAGTCGACAAAATGCTCACCCCCTAGCAGCTCTCACTGTGATGGTGTGGCCAGAGTTTCAAAAGGACGCGCTATCCAGATGTGCTGAGCCCTTTTGAAAATCTGATTATTTATTCTGAGACCTACATGGGCCTTAAGATCTTTTTAAACTGGGCTCCCGAGGATGAAAGTTGAACTTTGGTGAAATTCTGACTATAAAGTTTAGAAACAACACCTTGCATGTCCATGAACTTACTGTTAACTCGCTGTTAATTGCTATAGATATTTAATAATGAAAGACCTATGTTTTTCTTAATCCACCACAGCATTATCTCATTGCTATTCTAGCAGTATTATTTCTAATGCTAGAGGAGCAACACAAGGAAATAGCAACACAGCAGGCTCAGGATGATAAAACAGGTAGAACTGCAACTCAGGCATCTAATCCTCATCAACAGCAAAGTCATCCCTTCCAGGAAGAGAAGTGTAACTCAGTGGGTGATATTATGGAAAACAAGTGTTGCAAACGATATATGGTCGCTGCAGCTTACTGTAAAAACGAAACTGCTGTGAGGAGAGTCTCTTCCCCTTTACTGCATAGCATTGACATAGTTAATCAAGAACATAGGCATCCCCACTTGCGAACTTCTTGTATCAGCAGCACACTGAGCAAGAGACCTTGTGGAAGGAAATCTGCAGGAGTCATTGAGTCAGGGGAAAGAGGATAATTTACACATTCCTCTCAGTGGAATGGTCTGCAGAGTGCAAATATGCAGGGAGCAAGTTATGAATGAGAATGAGAATGGGGCAAATAGGCATAACTTGACTCAGGTGCCACAGGTTTGGTGCTACGGGTCCCTGCATTAGTTTATGGGTGAGAGGGAAAGAATGTGGATGACATGCTGAACTGCTGTTATATAGCTTTATTTTGAAGAAACCAAAGCCTTGAAGAAAACAGAACTGAAAATCTGTGGCTGGAGAGTGTTGGGACAGAGAGCTAGCCCACTGGCTTATATGCTCATTTAAAGGTCAGAGCCAAAGTTTCCAGACATGAGAACAATAAAAGATTAATTTAAAAAGAAATAAGGGAATGGCGGACAAACAGAAGGGGATAAAAAGAAGCTGTGTCACAACCATTTAAAATGAAGAGCCTTTGCTGGAGCTTGGAATAGAATTCTTCATTGGAAAAGTGACCCACAGATGTAAAATCCAGCTGGAAATCAACATGCAAATTTCCTGCAGCAGAAGACAAGCAAAAATCCACAAGAACTCACAGCAATTGGTCAGCTGATCTACTGTAAATGCCTAGGAATATTTCAGAAGCTTGGACTCTGTCTAAATAGCATCCAGAACAGTGCCCTGGCTTCCCACGTTACTATTGTTTTTCAGAACACTAGCAATCACAGGTGGCTACCAGCCTGCAAAATTAAACTTCTCAGCCTCCATTCCTATTAATATCCTGCTCCTCAGTATTCAGCCAAAAATTTCCCGAAGCCCAAGATAATCATGAGGCACGAAATGAACCAGCTGGAATAAAAACGGATTGAATCAGTTTTGTGAACTAAAATGAAGTGTACGCTTAAGATTCTAAACTAAGCCAGTAAGCCAGCGATGGAGAAAGAATAGCAATCCCGCCAGGGGCCCAAGAGCTACTGTGCTGTGCAGTGAGAAGTTAGCACCTGCCTCTGGCGTGCTTGGGGAGGGAGGATAAGATCATCCTTGGGCTAGTACAATTCTGACGACTGTTGGGAAAAATCCCTCTGTTGAGACATCCCTTCTTCCATGTGGAACGAGGTGTGCAGGGGTGTCAACAGAATACTCCCAACTGGCAGATCTCTGCCGATAGATCTGCAGTCTGGACATGCTCTGTTGACAAAACTTCTGTTTTGTCGACAGCAGCCTTCAGTGCAGACATAGCCCTTGTGTACCTACAGAGAATAGCTATAATTCAGCATTTTGGCTTTTTATTTTCCCTGAAAGGTGCTGGATAATTTTCCTTTTAAAAAACACTGGAGTTCACAGAATAAATACATGATCTGCTAAAAGATCAAGGTTTCTCACCTGCGAAGGCTCAATAATTAATTACCTGTTGTATGTAAGAACTGTCAGCAGCTCCTCATTATCTTTATGCAAGGGAGGGATTTCTTTTTAAACATGCCATTTCAATGACTGACACCACATTATTACTTCAAATAGCAACAGTTACATTATAAAGCTACCAAAGGGAATTTTTTCACAAAATGTCAGAACCATCTGTAAACTGACAAGCAACAGATGGGTGCATAGTTTATAAAATTGTTTAGCAGCACACAGGACAACTTGAAAGGGCTTTTTTTGGTTAACTTACATTGTATGTTTCAGTCTTTAGTTTGCCTGCTGTCTCTCTAATTCTACAGCTCACCAGAGGACCATTCTTCTTTTAATCCCTAACACACTCCATGTTCTACTAGGGTTGCCAATTCTTGTAATTTTACTGTATTACTGTCTTGTAATATGTGTTGTTTTTTCTTAAACCCTCCAAGTCCTGAAATCATGTAAGAATCAAATTTTTTGTGTTTTAAAAAGTTCTTAACCTTCTCAGTTGTATGGAAAAACTTGAAAACTCTAAAGCATGGTTTCCCAAACTGGGTGGGTGGGGGCATGAGGCAACCGAGCCCCCACATAGTTTCCCCACCTGAAGAAAGAGCTGGCCTTTGCTTCCAGCTCTCAGCTCCTGCCATTTTACGTGGGTGACCTAGCACAACTGCTATAAAAAGCAGGCAGCCAGCAAAGACCCATATGGAGCTGGGTGCCTTCTGCAAAGGTGAGAGAGTGTGGGTTGGGGGAGGGGGTGGAAGAGTTAGATGGGGAGGCAGGGGGTTCCTGGCTCTGGTGACAGGGATGGGGTAAGAGCTGGGACCTGGTGGTGCCTGGCTTTGTGGGAGGGGTGGGGCTCGAGTGGCCAGCCAGCTTGTGGGACTCGTGGGGCTTGGGCGGCTGCCTCTGGCATCACCGGGGTCAGGCGGCTCAGGCTGGCAGCTGGCCCCTGCTACGTGGGGCTTGGGCGGTGGGCAGGCAGGTGGCTGGTCTCAGCAGCGTGGGGCTCAGGTGGCTGGCCCTAGCAGCAATGCGCGCGGGCAGCTCAGGCTGGTGGGACGGCAGCTGGCCCTGGCGGCAGCTACAGTTCAGGTGGCTGGCTGTGGCTCTGCCAGCACAGGTCTCAGGTGAGCAGGTGGCTGGCCCAGGCAGCTCTGGCTGCTGGCACAGGGCTCAGGCAGCTGGCCAGCTGGGGCTGCACCAGGCACCTGCAAAGGGCCAAGAAAAACTGTTTGTGCTTATTTTTAATTTGAAATAGTATTTTTATATCAAGTTTTTGTGTTTAAGTTATGAATTGAATTTTTTTGTTAAAAGGGGGGTTGGATGGTGGTAAGAAGAGGTGGAGGGGCACGAGGGTTTCTCAAAAATCACAAGGGGGTCATGATGCCGAAAAGTTTGGGAACCACTGCTCTAAAGGCTCAAAATCAAGAAGGCACACAGAAAGAACCTGGCACATTTTTTTAGTCTCAAGAATTTTTAAAAACACTTAGTTCAGCCAATATTGATTAGTGCAGCATGTTCTGACACTTAATGACAGGAACCAATCCGGTCTTCAGTCCTCATATGCACATCAAGTGGGCAAACCCCTCCTTTAAGGTTTATGCATAAATACAGAACCTTTAAAATGCTTAACAGCATCTGCCATAGGCTTGTACTTCCTGAACACATTACCCCCGAATTTTCTAGCTAACTTTCACTTTTTCGTGTCTTGATTCTTATGATGGACTGAGAGTTGTGATTAGACAGAGCAGCAGGTTCCATGATATGGAAGTAAGGCAGTGAGCCAGGGAGTCCTGCATTGCAATTCCAGCTCTGATGCAGAGTCCTTCCGAGGCTATTCACCCGGAACACCTACTGAGGTCAATAGGCCCAACAGTCCTATCCTTTCATGTCGTGAGTGTCAAAAGTAACTCCAGTGAAGTCAATGGAGTTATACTGGTTTTGCTCAGCAAGCAAATCAAATGTATTCACCACTTCCTGCAGGATTGGCCCTCTAATAGTTCCATTGTATTATTCTTTATAGCTGTTATATAATATCACTACAACTTTATTGAAGCTAGAAAACCAAAATCTAAGCTTTCCTAGTCCTGTCTAGGACCAGAAGCTGGATATGCCAAAATACCATGAGCAAGGCCAGTCTTGTTGTTTTTCTGGCTCGAGTGAAGGCAGCAAGTACTGGAAATCTTACATGAAATCTAATTCTCATTTCCAGCCACATTTTGCCTCCCCAAAACATTTGCTTTGTTTGGAGAAAGATCCAAACTTTTTGGGTGATTAGCTGAACTGTCACACTCAACTTTCCAAGGTTCACTTCTCACTAGAAAACCCTACCACTATATTTTGTAAAGGCCCTTAAATCAAACAGCTTGAAATAAAGAGATAATGACTCTTCTCATCCCTGATACCTTTCAGGAAAGCGCTGTAATTCAGGAGTAATTTTCAAGGACAATGAAATAACAGTGTGCATTACCAAAGATGTTAGGAAAAAAAAACCAAAACACCCCTTATGGGACTAATCCTGTGATCCTCACTCAGTATTACTCTTCTTTATTCCATCAAACGCCTAATGAATCAACAGATGTTTAAGTGAAGACATAGGCTGAACTGACTGTATGTATTGCTCTTTACAAATCACCTTACAGACATGGGGTATGATTTGCAAAAGACTAAGTGACTTAGGAGCCTAAGTTCAATTTTCAAAGTGATTTAGACACGTAGGTGGCTGAGACCCGTTGAAAGTCAATGGGATTTAGTTCCTAAGCTATTTTTGACATTGGGACACAAGCAACATAATCACTTTGGGCACTTTTGAAAACTGTACACATGAACTACATTTCTTCTTTAATCCTGAAAAGCTAATGAGTATACACAATGGGGCTTAACCCCCATCAGCTGGCTCAGTGGGAGAAGAACCCAAGCTAGTCCTGCTCTGCAGCTGGGTAAGTGACTAACTATTGTGTCCTAGATACAGGAGGCAAAATTTGGTCTGACAAGTAGCCTAGGGGAGCTCAGTTCAGAAACAGAGGTCTCTCTAATTGGGGAGAAGCCCTAGGCTAGGATTTAACAAACCGAATATAGCAAGGGAACGAGTCGGAGGGGTAGAAGGGCCATCACTCCCGAAACTAGTATTCCACACAGCGCAGCACCAGTGCCCTCTTCCCTGCCTCACCCCAGCCCTCACGGGGAGAGAAACTGCTCCGCAGGGACAGAAGTTGCGGGGGGCAGGAGTACCGTTGTCAACTCTCCCGCACCGGATGACATTGCCACACATGGCATCTGGTCAGAAGAGTTGGCATGTCAATGCTAGGCAGGAGCAGGGCAGAGAGGAGACTCACCTGCAGCCTTAGGTGAGAAGTGCAGGTAGGAACAAGCAATGTGAGTGCAGGCTGAAGGAGCAGACTGACCAGATTAAAGCCGCACTTTGAAGGGGAAACTAATGCTTCTCTCCAGCCACCAGCTGCGTGACTACCCCTGTCTGTCCTCAGACTTCTGGCCTGCACTTACGTCACTCACTGCCACCGGATGAGCAGGGACTGGGCGCAGCCTGTGATGGGGAAGTGAAGGCCCAGCTAGGGAATGGGGATAGGGCCCCCCGAGATGATACGCAGCACCCAACTGCACAGTGCCACATGAAATTTGAAGCAATTTAGTTCCATAAATGTCATGGTGTTCCATGCAGCTGTGTGTTTTGCATATCAGTAGGGATGGTCAGGAGAGCCCTGAATTTGAAGACATATTTGGATGTATTCATGCTTTCCTGGAAAAGCTTTAGACTTCTATGTGACTTGACCAGCTAGCCAAGCCAAGAGTGCCTTGATGGGGAGTTAGACAGTTGCAGGTTTGAGGAAAAGCCTTACAGAGCGTGGCCGGGACAAAGACTCTGTGGAATGCTGTGACCAACAGAGCAGGGGTGCCCAGAAAGTGAAGTGAAGATGTACCTTTACACTAAATATAGTTTATCCTCATTTCTCAAAAGGAGAATCTGAAATAGGGACTTGCCCAAAGCGAGAAATGAAGTTAGCAGTATTCAGAAGTTAGAAATCAGATCCCCCTGGCTCCTGCTTCTGTGCTCTGACCACTCTCCCCTTCGTCACTCAGAGAGGTTGTGAGAGTATGAGGGATTTGTTTACCTTTATCTTCTTTTTTTCCTTCCGCAACAGGTGTTTTGGCTGATAAGGAGCCATTGTCTTCTGTGGGCTTTATTACATTTTCTTCCTGTATGGTTTCTTCACTGATGGTTATGGTGTGCCCATTTGAGGTTTCAAAATTTACTGTTACATCACCATCTAAAATGAAGATGAAAAAAAGTTATCCAATTTTTCAGCTTATTCAAGAGCTAGCTCTTCATGTGATGTTGACTCAGTAATTTTTCAAGTTTTAAATTTTCATGAAAGAAAATCACAATATCACATTAATTTATCCATAAAACATTCTGATGAAGTTCTACTCTAAGGCTATGGCTAGACTTTTGTTGCCATTTTGGGATACAGCTGAATCCTGAAATTGCAACTCTGGGGCTTCTTGCCACACTTGAAATAGCGTGACTATTTCGAGCGCAGTATTCCATTTCCGCTACCCCTTGTTGTGAGAGGAGTAGCAGAAACCTCGAAATAGCCCCTTATTTTGAACTTCAGTGCCGTTTGGATCACAACAAGATCAAAATAAGATAATCCTAAATAATTTACACAATTTGTACATGATTCCGAGTTAGGGCTACAGTCTAGACATAGCCTAAGTGACTCGTGTTATAAGGCTCCCTCTTTATTGTGTTTGTGACTCCCAGATCACATGTGCCCAGTTAAAAAGTAACAAAGATTATCATTCAACTCCCAGCTCTTCCAGCTGAACCTTGACAGGCAAGTTGAATTCGAACTCACAGCTCAGGTAAGCAATAAAGATTATGCAGACCAAATTTTGCTCTACCTTTAACAAATTATATTTACTTACTAGTATTTAACTATGCGCTTCTGTCAATCCTCTTAAAACCCTTCCCTTAACAAACACCCCCTCCTTCCAGTGCATCTTGCTCATACCTGTTTCTCCAAGTATCTGGAGGATGTTCTCTACAGAGGCTGGCTCAATGTGCTCTCTTCCCAAATTCTGTCTTTGACTGACTCTAATCTGGTTTCCGTTCTTCCATTTACTTCACTGTCCTTATTAAGATAATCAATAATATTTTTCCTGGTTATTCTCTATTACCTTTTTTTCCCCCTTAGATGTCTGCTGCATTTCCCCTCCTAGTGCATTCTCTTTTCCTGTTAGGATTAGATTATTCTTTC
Organism: Carettochelys insculpta; assembly: GCF_033958435.1. Taxonomy (NCBI): domain Eukaryota; kingdom Metazoa; phylum Chordata; order Testudines; family Carettochelyidae; genus Carettochelys; species Carettochelys insculpta. The sequence goes on from NC_134139.1 coordinate 99,579,053, forward strand.
TCACTTCTCTTCTTATTGCCTTCACGTGTCCTCTCTGGCCTCACTACTTCTCCCCTCACTCTTCCTTAAATCCACACAAAATATTGTCACCAAAATTATCTCCCCCGCTGGCTGCACTATCATGCCACTCTCCCTCATCTTTCATATTTGATTCAAACTTCTCATTCTCACCGTGAAGACCCTGCAATGGCTTTAACCTGTCTGCCTCTGTGCCCGTCCCTTCTTCCAACTTTTACTCTCCTATTTTTGTGTGCCTGCTTTCTCAGAGCATCAAGCTTTTGCCTCATCTTCTTTTAAGGTGCTCTTTAAAACATACATACTTATCATATGGAAAGCCCTTCTTAAATGGGAGAAAATATTGTTTCACCATCTTACCCTTGTCTTTCTTTGTACTGACCCAATTTGAATGACAGTACAAATTGCATTGCAACAGAATATCAGGTAGTCGGGTGCGGGGGCGAAATGGGGGAGGTTAAAGAAATAATGGACTACGTAAGTCCATTTTTAGCTCAACTATTTTAAATCTGGTACTAATCAAAAGATAGAGATTAAAACATTGCATTTACTGCCCTTTCCCACCAAAGTGAAATCTACAAACATCAATCAACTAAGCCTCACACCACCACAAAATAAATGTATTTTTAAAAAAAAAATCAGTTCTACAGATAAGTAAACAGATGCACAGAGCAATGACGTTTCTGGTCCCGAGCCACAGGGCAAAATGGTAGCAAAGACAATCTTAAAACCCCAGTTGTCTCGGGTGTCATGCTCTGATACACAAACACTGCAGTGGTGTACAGAGCCATGCCCTAGCACTAGCAAGTGTAAAAGTACCGCCAGCTTTAAATATTCATGCCTATGAACCTGTAGGGAGTATAAATATTAACTAGTCCTGACTTCATTCCTAAGATTGACTATACTGATTCGTCAAGCCAGAGAAAAACATTTTTAGTGGAAATCTATCGTGAGAAATATGATCAGAAACTGTTGTCTAAGACTTTTATAAAGTCCATTTAGGTTCTTAGGCAGTTCCCTTTACTGTTGTCCTGTCAAAATCTTTTTGGTCTTCATGTCTAATGGATTAATTTTAGGAGATGGACAAACACTGCAGTTAATAAAATTATATTAACCTCAGATTTGATAAGATTTTGATTTTATTTATTAAATTAATAGTACAAAATACCACCACTTCAAAGAGCAGAAACAAACACTCTGAAGACAGATGTGCATACTGCTGAAAAACTTCAGGTATAATCAGACAATGTTTCACACATGCTTTGCATAATATATCTTGCTAAGCTTACCATTTACTAAATCTGGTGCCATTTTTTAACAGCGAGATTTTTCCTCAAAGCTTATTATGCTTCCGTTATTTGAGTGTAGTATGTGAGAGATCTCACACCTGCTCTCAATATTTGAAATACCAGCTGTTGAACTGCTTGCTTGGTTTACACTTGTGACACACAGTATTTCTACTCTGTAATTAGACATATGTGTCTGGCCTGTGTCAGCTGATTCCAGGTTGCAGAGCTCAGGCTAAGAGGCTGTCTAATTCCCCTGAAGACATTTAAATCTGGGCAGCAGTCTGAGCTATGGTACCCCCTCCTCCCACCTCAGAGGCTTCTAGAACCCCTGAGCCCTAATGTCTACACCACAATTAAACGGTTCCTTAATCTGAGTCAGCTGGTGTGGGTCAGCCATAGGTTTTTAACTGCAGTGTAGACATACCTCAGCTGGTAAGTAGCAGTGCCCCAAAGCCTTTCATTTTCTTATTGATAATCATATCATCTTCCACATTTTGAGAAGAGTATCTCAACTCAAAATATTCAATGAGTCACTGATTCAAAAATACTTAAAAAAAATACTCTGCATTTTCATCCACAGAATGAAATCTGCTTTACGAAAGTGCTACGCCCTAACTCAGTTTTATAGATATTACAGAAAAGTTAAGTAGCTAGTGCAAGAACACACAGCAAGTCAACAGCAAAACCAGAAACAAACTCCAAGTCTCCAGACTACAAGTTTGGTGCCCTATCAACTTGGTGAAACTGCCTCTCCCACTTGCTGCCAGTGTTTCTCCAAATCTGCCGTTTTATAGCTGGATAGCTAATATTCCTATAAAAGGGAACATCGTGATAGTAATAATCATAGCAATAGCAGTAATAAGATCCATGCTTAGAGTTTAAGATTTAAATTATTGGTTATATGTCATCACCTTGCTCAGGCATTTCCTTCAGAACTCCCTTTCTTATCAGCTCCTCTCTGCTTTGTCTTGTTGAAATCTTCCTTTCCAGCACTTAGAAAAAGAAAAAGCACAATTAAGAATACATCCTTTCTGGTGCTGAATGTCAAATATGACCCCACCCCCAACATTCTGCATGCTCCTTGATTTTGCTGGAAGTGAGAAAGAAGAGTTCCTTTTTCAGCTTTCACACATTCTGGAAATATTCTTTATTTTATTAGACACACAGTAGCCAATAGCCTTTGCAGTAATGCTGCTTAGCACAACCCATGCAGTGCCCTAATGAAATGGGGAAAAACAGCTTTAAAATAAGTTAATATAGCCTGTAATAACAAGAACAAAATCATCATTTGGGCTGGTTGTCACCCCTGCAAAGTCACATTTTTAGGTTGGGGAAAAAATCATAGTGCGCATTTTAATTAATTTTATTTTTCATTAAGAATAAATAGCTTTTTAATAATTTCAAAACATACAAAGATAGTAGCATACCCATAAACAAAACACACAACAAAATAGAGTGCAGGGTAAGAGCCGATGGAGACATCTTGGTTAACCACAGAGAGTGTAGGGTGAAAAAGACCATGAGTGAAATTTTTAAAAGCACCTGTCTTATGAGCCTAAATTTCCTTTTTAAAAGTTCTAGGCACTTATGGTCAGATTTTCAAAGGTATTTAAGTGCCTAAAGATTTGACCTGTTTTCACTCTGCATTTCCCATAATTATGTTTTTCCAGTGCTCATGGGCAGTGCTTTTTTTTAAAAAAAAAAAAACAAAAGGAAGAGCCAGTACTCAGCCAGCTCCCCATTCCTCCTCCCCAGCCAATTCCATAGCTGGGGCTGCTGAGGTGCTGGTACTCTATACTGGCAGATACTAGCACAAAAACAGCACTGTTAGTGGGTAACACAGGAATTACTATTTTTAAACTGAAAAATAAAAAACAAACAAACACTTTATTTCATATTAGGATGCAACTCGTAATATTTTCAAATCACTATCACCATTAAGCAGGCATCATAGCACTCAAATATAACTATCCCCATTTCATGGGCTGGAAAGTTCACACAGAAGGAGGTTTAGGTCTTGATCTATCATTATTCCTAGCATTTGCTGAGGTTGTTTATAAAAATACGTTAAAGAAATTACATTCTATTAACCCAGCATGCTTTTTTTTTTTTCAATTTATTTGATTCTTGGAGTACAGGAAGGTTTTTTGAGTCATGCGGTATGAACAAATCAGCACTGCTTGCTAGTCTAACTGACCTTGTTGACAATATTCATGTAAATCTAATAAGAACTAGCCTTAGCGGTCAGCTCTTTACAATTGCCTTTAACATGATGTTATCATCATCCTTGAGATTTTATGGAAATGCAGACTCAATTTGGAGCTCTAGTAAACCAGATAACAATGGTCCCCACGTTCGTGTTATGAAGTGCAACCAACTCCATAAACACACTGGAGGCCTTCTCCCACAATGGAGGCCTTCTCCCAGAAAGCTCAAAAATCTTAGAGTGAAACCCTGGCCAAGCTGACGTCAATTAAAAAACTTCCACTAACTTCAGAGGTTTGAGCTTCATCCTTAGACAGGAAAGATTGTGTTTTGTGACTGTGTCTGAATATAGCATATTTTCTATCAGTCTAATCCTGGAACCCCCATTCACTATAATAAACCCTACTCATGGAAGGGATTCCACTGACTACTGTATTTTTTGCATTAGGCCAATTCAATATGTGACTTGCTTGGAAAGGTGAAGAAATAACTTTATTTACCTGGTGCAGAAAGAATGCGTTGTGCCATTCAGTGACCATAAGCCTCAAGCAGTCTTAAAAACCCATTCTCCCATTTAAAAAGTAATCTGAGAGCCTAGATACCTGCCAATTTTTTGTTTTGGTCTTTCCAAGATGAGCCCCAGCTGATTCTGATTTAGTTTAGAGTTTTTCTCTGGGCTTAATCCTGATCTAATCAAGCTAAAAATGGTTTCTGGCCCCAATTCCATACACTCTTACCATGCAGCTTTGAAGTGGCAGCTGCTTCATGCCAAGATTTAAACTGCTGCCTCCTTTCCCTTTGCAGCAAATAGACGCAGAGGGAAAAGCTTGTGTTGATGCCATTCAGTTTGTTTTTACACTATTTTAAAAGCTCTTTATACAAAGAGTGCACAACTGGGTTCACAGTGAATGGATTTTATGAGATACAGAATGGAAAATATGTAGCCTAAGGAAAAAATTCCAACCATCATTCCCACATCAGTACAAATATTTCCATATCTACTTCTCCATCTTTTTTTAAATATTTGCACCATATGTTATGTAGATTTTTTAGCTCATAGCACAATACAATTACGTGTGGATTTTGTTTAAAAAAAAAAAACCCTGCATGGTATGGTCTGGTCAAACTTATAATAGGGCCTTATTTCAAAAGGTCTGATCCAGAGCTGAGAGAGATATCAGTTGCAAGACTCTCTGACATTCTGTTTTCTTACTGACCAGAACAGACATCCCCCAGTCACATATTTACCAGGGTAGAACATTTGCTAGGCCTCTAAGAGAACAAACTAAAAACAGGATTGCTAACATTCTTAAGCCAGGTGCTGTCTTCAGAGATGTAAAATAAACACATCCTCTTGGTCCAAAACACAGGTAAAATCTCCCTTACCATTTGTTGGAAGAAGAGGCTCTTCTACCCTGCTCCTGTGACCTCCCTGCTCCTTTTCCTTTGCGGGTCTGCAGTTAATGTCTTTCCTGCTGTGTTAACCAGTATGGCAACAAGAGCCACTGGCTAAGCAAAATCATCTTTTTAATTCCTGCTCATCCTAGGAATCTTTTTCAATAGGTATAAGGATGGAATTTTTATCTCTGGGAAGCAGCTTGTGATGGGGTGCATTCAGCCCAAGTGGGGTTTCACCATGCCCCATTTTTATTGAAAAGCACTACAGAATTTAATGTGATTCTATAAAAAATTCTTCTATGTATCTGGAGAATTTAAGAGCAAATCACTGCATTCCAAAGGGCCTTTTGTTTGTGTATACCTTGACAACAAGCTCCACAGCAGAGAAGGATATTTCTTCACTGCAGAGCTAATTTGGGTGATTAGCACTAAGGCAGGAGCACTCAGGTTAGCCTAACCTGGGTGAAAGCAGCCACGCTGCAAAGCACTAACAAAGTCACTAGGTCCTCATTAGTGCTGTGTTCAACTCTGTGAACTACTAGGACTTCTGGGAGAACGGCCCACAATTCTTTGTGCTGCAATAAACGGAGCTGCCCTGTGATTCTCTCTCAGTGAAATGAGGGAGAACTTGTCTGTCCTTCTGGGCATCCAAGGAAAGAGGGCAATGTGGGAAGGGAATGGAGGACTATTAGCACTGGAATGATTTAGCCTGTGTCCTTCAGATTGGGTATGTTACCAATCTGAGCAATAGCAACAACTGGGCTCTAGCCTGCAGCTCCAGGCTGAAAGCAGTACCACACTCAGTGGAAGAGGTTTTGTATGTAGACAGCATGGATGTTAGGGACAGCTGCTGAGTAACAGCCGATGGTAACTATGCAGTGAAGAGAGTTCTTAAAATCTTTCATTTTAAGGAGATGTGGCAGTACCTAGGTACAAAGTAATATTAAACTGTTCAGTAATACCTTCAAAGCGCAGTACAAATAAGAGAACGGGTTTAAAATGCCACAGGTTTCAACATGCTTGCTTTGCCTATAACCCCTTTCTTTTGAGCATCTGTTTGACGTTTAGTACTACATGAAGTGTGGGAGGAGGAGAGGTTTGCGGTCCTATTCTCCCAACTGATAATTATTTAAACAACAGCAGGTCTGTACGTGGGGGTGTGTGTGTGTGAGTGTGAAAGCTGCAAAGATCTCGCACCGGCCCCCCCCGCACAACAGTCTGGTTTCTCTCCCCTCCTTCCTGTTGCACTGTGCAAAGTAATCCTGCAGGGCATGATGAGGGAACCCAAGGCACCTTAGTAGTTGTAGTTCCTAGGTCAGCTGCCTGTCAAGAACGCTGGCCCTGGAGCAGGAAAGGGACTGCGTTTCCTACATGTCCAGGGCTGCTAGCAACAGGAAATGGGGGAGGATGAGGAAATATTATTTTTCCACTTATGATATTACAGCATGATCCCAAAAGGTAATTTCTATAAAACTTTTACTAACGTATAAATATTTTAGTAGGTCATAACAAAATCATTTTACCAATCACTGTTTCCACTCAAATTTTTCACTTATGTCTCTTATGCACACTCATTGGATTACTATTCTGAACTCCTTTATCTTTAAAAAAATCGTGCTCCACATTTACAAAAAAAGCACACACATGTGTACGCCCACAGACATGCATAAAAAGAAATCCCTGCATATAGGACTGAACAGTGTACCTGAGCCACAAAGTTAACTTCTAAATCTGGTTCTAAATTTGCCCAGATTCCATCCCAGAACTTAAGGTCTATTAAGAATCTTGTTAAAAAAGGGAAAATACAAGCGAATCATCAGCGGGTCTATTTATATGAATCTGACTGGAAGGTTTTCTTGATTGGGTTCTGATGGAGGCAGTATAGCACACTAACACCCCTCAATGTAATATCTTGTCCTCCAGAACCTCTGCTTTCATCTTTTTTTTTTTTTTTAACTTTTTTATTTTTTTAAACAAAGCAGGTGTAATGCCTGTGAAGAAGATCTCAAAAATACGACACATCTCTCCCTTAGTTTTCTCGTCCTTACAAGACACCCTTTAAATGGTAATGGCTTACTGCCACTACCCTCCTGGTTGCGAGTCAAACCACTGGTTGTGAGTCAAATGACTGCCACAGAAATTAAAGGTTCCATACCCAATTACCCAGCATGTGCCTATCTATATCCTGGTGCTTTGTGTTTAATGACTACCTTGCAGGTAAAAAGACCTAGTTTCTTGTCTTGAAAATCTGTATATCTTGAGTCTCTGAACCCAGGATGAGATTCACTGATGTGGATCCCTGTGCCCATATGGAGTCCGTAAGATTTCAATAGGACCCCAACTAAGTCTACAAGGGCAGATCCAATTTGCAAGACTGGGGCTTTATTATTAGACATGGTATACAGGGTGAGAATAACAAACAGTGAAGAACGAATGTAAGGGAAAACATAGTTAATAGTAATAGCATCCAGTGGTCACTTCATTAAGTTGTGCACACATTTTGGTGGTTAAGTTTAAAAGCATTTGCAAGTCTACTCATCCCTCGTTTAAGGAGTTACTTATGAGTACTCGTTAAAACGAGGGAGTCACATACATACCAATGTTCACTAGATGAGTGAACTTCCCCTGCTAATACAAGCCAGCCGCTAGAGGAGGCTGCGAGACCAGCAGATTCGTAGCTGGCTCTGCTCCAGCTGTAGGGTCCCTGGCGGGGAGAGAGGGGTGAGTCCGGCAGCCCCACAGGGTCCCCGGCAGAGGGGGAGGGGAGCAGTGAGTCCTGCAACCCCCCAGCTGGCTGCACTCCAGCCACTGTATCCCCAGTGGGGGGTGGAGAGACCGGCAGCCCTGTTGCTGGCTGCGCTCCAGCTGCGGGATCACCAGCTGGGGGGGGATTGGGGGGGCAGCGAGAGCGGCAGCCCCACGGGGTCCCTGGCAGGGGGCGGAGCGGAGAGACTGGCGGCCCCGTGGCTGGCTCCACTTGAGCCACAGGGTCCCTGGCGCGGGGTGGTGGTGGTGGTGAGAGTGGCAGCCCCACGGCTGGCTCTGTTCCAGCCGTGGGGTCCCTGGCCAGGGGGCAGGGAAACCTACAGCCCCCCTCTGCCCTGTCCCAACATTCCCCCAGCCCACTCCCAACACCCACCCCATCCTGTTCCATTCCAAACCCCCTGGTCCCCCCGCACCCTCACCCCCAGGTACCCCTGGTGCAGCCGGGAGGAACAAGCCGCCACCTTCTCCACCTGAGCTGCCTACAGGTTTTAATCCTCTCTCCCTCCCACTCATGGCCCCAAACTATTCCCAGCTTTTAACCCCTTCCCAACCCCAGGTTCATTTACTTTTCAAAAGCAGCGCCACCTGCTGCCCCTCCGAGCACTTGGAGCCAATCAGAGTCTTTTACCAGTATTTTAATAGGACTTTAGTATCCTTCTTATGAGTTTTTGCCTACGAGCAAAAAGTTAGGAACCAACTGTGCTTGTATAGTGAGGGATGAGTGTAGTTCATGCTATGACCATTGGGAATGAGAAGGTAGTCTGGAAAAGCAGAAAAGGGGGGCATTTCAAATAGTGCTTGTGACAGGATCAGCTGAATGGAGCACAGAGGCTGGAGGGGCACATGACCCACCCAGCACTTCTCCTCCGCACCAACCATCAGCACTGTACCACTTCTGGAGGAAGAGGCAGGCGGGGTGGAACAGGGGACAGAGGCAGGAATTAGCGCAGAGAAGGGCTGAGGGAGGGCATGTAGCTGATGTCCCTCCCTGGAGCTCCACTCACTGGTCACCACTGGTGATGTATGTACATGTGGGATTTTGTTGGCAGACATATCAATGATACATGAGTTAATATTTTAATGTGTCAGACAACATTAAAAATAATCTTCGAATTTCTTATTTCCTGCTTGGTAAAGAAAAGCTTTCTCAGAGAGTAGTTGTCAATGGGTCAAAGTCACGCTGGAAGGGTATAACAGGTGGGAATCCACAGAGGTCAGTTTTGGGACTGGTTCTGTTCAATATCATCATCCACTATTTAGATAATCGGATGGAGAATATATTTGTAATATCTGTGTACGATAGCAAGATGGGAGGAGTTGCAAGTGCTCTGGAAGAAAGGATTATAATTCAAAATGATCTTGAGAAATTTGAGAAATGGTCTGAGGTAAATAGGATGAAATTCAATACATTAGGGGATGCTTTAACAGGGAGTATTGTAACCAAGACATAAGAAGTAATTCTTCTACTCTACTCTGCACTGATTAGGCCTCAATTGGAGTAAGGTGGTCTGTACTGGATGACACATTTCAGGAAAGATGTGGATGAATTAGAGGAGGTACAGAGAAGAGCAACCAAAACTATTAAAAGATCTATAAAACTTGACTTATGAGGGAAGATTGAAAGAAGTGGGTTTGTTTATTCTGGAAAAAGAGAAGACTGAGAGGGGACATGATAACATTTTTAAGTACCCAAAAGGGTATTACACGGAGGAGGGAGAAAATCGTTCTCCTTAAACTCTGATGAAAGGACAGGAAGCAATGGACTTAAATTGCAGCCAGGCAGATTTAGGTTGGACATTTGAACAAACTTCCTAACTGTCAGGGTGGTTAAACACTGGAATAAATTGCCTAGGGAGGCTGTGGAATCTCCATTGCTGGAAATATTTAAGAGAAAGTTAGATGGTCTAGATCAGGGTCGACAACCTGAAGGTCCAGAGCCACATGAGGCTCTTTAATGAGACACTTGTGGCTCCGAGCACTACCACCACTGACTTCTCTTGCGACTCTAGAGGTTGCCATTGCTCAAACGGAATTTGGGTTTTTTGTTTAAGTGGCGGCAGCCTCCTGAGCCGGTGAGCAGTCAGCTGAGGCAGGGGGAATCTGGCAGGGCAAGGAGCTACTCTACGGGGGGGAAGCCTGCAGGAGAGCTGGTGGGTGGGGAGGGGAGCTGAGCCTACCCTGCCGGAGCTGCGCAGCTGCACACAGGAGGCAGCAGAGGGGAGCAGCAGACGGAAGGCGGAGGCCATGGAGGAGCAGCAGCAGTGTGTGGAGCTTGTTGGCTGAGGCAGGTAAATCCTAGGGCTAACAGGGGTTAAACCTGTCAGGGGGGCAGTTTGCAAGATGTGGGGGTAAAGCATGGGGATGGGGGCAGATTTGGGGGTTGAGGTGGGTAAAGCCTGGAGATGGGGGTAACAACTTTCTAACTGGTACAAATCATTGTGTGTCCGCTGTTCTTAACATGGGGTAACAAAAATTATGGTCTGACGTTATTTATTAAGGACTGTCTCGTATTCACATGCATTGTGGCTCTTGAAGTGTTGATTTTGTAACTGAATTTGAAAAAAAAGTTTCCTCTCACTATATCAGTTGCAGCCCCCTGGTCTAGATGGTGCTTGGTCCTGCTGTGACCTCTCAAGTGCCTTTCAAATCCCAGTATTCTGTGATTCTATGATACCTGATTCCAACAGTAGCCATCTTACAAACAGCTCTTATGTCAATAGCAGATGAAATATGAATCAAGATCTGGCTCCGCAGCCTCTGCGTTCTCTCTTATGCTGGTTTGGAGCCTGGTTTTATGGCTGATGGTTCTTCTAACTTGGTCCTATGCCCTTGACATTTGCCACCTGTTCTAATTATCAGCAGACTGGACCGATTTTGATGGGACTGTCATATATCCTGAATTCTGGTTCAGTTCTGAAATATCTTTGGGCAGGTGAAATGTCATCACATTGTAATATTACGTCTTGACACAACTTAGTGAAGTGCACAGCCTGGCACATCATCTCTTGGCAATGCAAGCATATACTCAGGGAAGCTCCTAAAAAAGGCACAGTATAGCCCTATATAAATTGAAAACAAGGCAACAAGAAGAGTTTCTTCATCTTGGCCACAAACGGACAAATTCACTGCTGGGATAAATAAGATGGAATAAATGAAGATAAACCCAAAATACTTTTGGCCAAAGTAGATTTGTAGCAATAAAAGCACCCAGTCATTTAAATACCTTCTCTTTAATATGTAAGATTTACAGAAAGAATGGTTAGGCTGTGTAGATTTTAAAACTGTCTCATTAGTGCTATTATGTTTTAGGTTAGACGCAGCTTAAAGTTTACCTTTAATCATGGGCTAAACAGCTGCTTTCTGTTATATGTTTGATTAAAGCCAGGCAAGGAAGGCTTTTTAAATCAGAAGTGCCACAGGTCAGGAATTGGAATTTAAAAATTAGGCCTAGTGAAAATTGATTCAATCATACTTTGAATGAACACATCAGAATTAGTTTTTAAGTACTTAAAATGGGCACTGCTTCATAATAATCTCATTAATATTAATAAACATAGTTGTTTATCAGGCAATATTTTTTGACATAGACATTGGAACAAAACTTGAATCTGAAATGTTATCTATAGGTGTATGTAAAATTGGAATAATTATCTATTTTGTGTATGTGTTGAGAACACTGATATTACATTCTCGTAGAAATGGTGTGATAGTCACAGAAAGACATTTAATATAGAATACAAAATATTGCTTAATTACAGATTACAGGTTAACAAATGACCACACACATACCTGCGGATGTTTCTTTAAATTTGTCACTCGTCTTCTTCTTCCGCCATTTCCAAGGTTTAAAGATTTTCCCAATGGTAGAGAGTTTGCCTCTCCTCTTAAAAGGAGGAGTTTGGGATCCGGGGGTTGGCCCATCAGAATTTGCAATTGAAGCCTTGTCCAATCCATCAACTATATAAACAAGAAAAATAAAATGTTACAGAAACAAGCAGGATAGGGAAGTCATATTCTAAATCTAAATCTGTAAGGTCCCCATATTCGCAAACTTAACATTGGTGAATTCAATTATTCACAAGAGGCTGCTTCAGGGGCTCCAGCTGCCACCACTTCCCTGGGGCAGGGAGTGCCAGCAGCTGCCGCTTCTCGGGGCTCCGGGGGGAGCGCCCATGGTTGCTGCTTCTCGGGGCCCAGGGGCAGGGAGCTCCACCAGCCGCCACTTCCTTGGGGCAGGGAGCACCAGCAGCCACTGCTTCCTGGCGCTCTGGGGCAGGGAGCGCTGTCAGTCACTGCCTCCCGGGGCTCCGAATCCCCCTGTATTTGTGAAAAATCAACATTCGTGAGGGTTCTGAACATCGAACTCTCTCAAATCTTTTAACCCTACTGCATTATTAGATTCCAGAGTTCCATATGGGTGGATGAGTCCATGAGTCCAGATGGAGATTGTTTCATGTTGGGTCCCTTTGTTCCGCAACTATTCAATATCCTAGTTAGAATTGGTCAGAACTTTATAACACACATTTCCGATTAAAATAAAAAAAAATTCTCCCCCTGTAGTTGAGAGTTTGGTCAGATCATTTTATTGGGAAAAAAATCTTCCACTGCAAACTGGGTCATTTTCCATAGTTACATTTTAGCAGAAAAAAAATAAATCAGCTTCCCCAGCTCTAATATTAACAATTTTGGCAATGGAATGGGACACTCAGAAACAGGTCAGTTTGATATCCTTGATAGTCAATAATTCACAGTGGAGTGTGTCATGACTAAGGCTGCTTATTAACAAAAAGAATTTAACATTAAGCATTTGGTGCTGAATCCAAAATACTTTAGGCAAATACGCAAATAAGAATTACTGGGTTTGGTCAGCAAAGATTTATTGACAAAATCAAAGCCTGAGCCAATATTTACATGTGGAACCTTAGTGCTGGGTTTTGTGAGCCCAATTAAGAAAACTCATTCAGCAGAGAGGTGATATAGAGTTAAAGTGTATGGTGGCATGAACTTCCCTATGGTATCATTTTGAATTCCACTATTATTTTTCCTTATTACAGTACTGGCTTCTTTAAAAATTAGAAGAGAACAAGTAGAACATTCTAGCTTGATCCTGCAAACACTTAAATATGTACTTACCTATGCTATGTGAGTAGTTTCACTGAAATCAATGGCATTATTTACGCACATAAAATTAGGTCTGTGTGTTTACGGAAGAATGGCTTCTGCTAGTATTTTGGTTTATTTACATATTCCAGTTATAAGTGGTCAAGAACACACTTGATGACATTGTTGACAACAATAATAATCACAGTGTGTACATCAAAGTTCTGTAAATCAAAGTTCTCTACAGAGGGAAGTAGTGCTATCCCCAGGTTCCTGAGAGAGAAACCAAAGCATAATACAATTAAGTGCTTAGTTCTGAGGTTGGAAAGGGAGCCAGTGGCAGATTCTGGAAAAGGACCCAGATTTCCCAAATGCTGGTCTTGAGCCCTGTCTACCACCCTGTGCTGCTTCTGACCCATCCCACCAGTATGGACTCTTGAAATAGCTCCCACAGAATTATGTATTTGCCATAGGTTTCCATATTGACCTTGGATGTTTAAAAATGTCCTTGCTATGGGAGATTTTTGAAACACTGATGTTAATATTTCTTTCCTTGGAATTAGCTATTTCCAAAATTCTGGAAAAGGAAATACCTCATACAACCACATTGAAGTCTATAACATTAAAATCAAAGATTAATTTGGTTCAATATGTAGCATTAATCAATAAATATAACAGGCCATAAAATATAGAGATGTCGATTAAACAGTTAACTCATTAGATTAACGAAAAAAATTGTCATTACAAACATTCAATCACACTGTTAAACAAAAGACTATCACTTGAAATTTAGTAAATATGTTGGATGTTAGTCTACATTTTCAAATATATTGATCTCAAGTACAATACAGAATACAGAGTGCTGAGTGATCGCTTTCTGATAATTAGTAGGACTGAGTGGACTTGCAGATAGTAAGGTGTTACTTGGTTTTATTTTTGAATTCAGGTTTTTGTACACAATCCTAAATTTGTAAGTTCAACTTTCATGATAAACAGATTAAACTAAAGTACTTATATGAGGTGAATTTAAAAAAATCTACAGTGCAAGTATTTGTAACCAAAATAAATATAAAAAGAGAGCACTGTACATTTTGTATTCAATATATTTGTAAACATAGAAAACATCCAAAATATTGAAATTAATTATATTCTATTATCATTTAACAGTGTGATCAACTGTGATTAATTTTTTTAAATTGCTTGATAGTCCAACTAAAATGTAATAAATCTTACAGGGGCAGGAAGATTGAACAAACACGATTAAAGGGCTTTTCCAGATTAATTGTTATTTAAACTATTAAGAACGGTAAGTCTACACTCAGTTTCTCTCTTTGGAAAACCTGACCATTGGCAAAATAAAAAGGGGTTCCAAGAAGACTGCTAGAGTTGGCTTTAACAAAGCTTTTCGGTCTTAGAGCCAGACGGAGACTGGCCCTTGTACAAGGGTGTGGGATGGGAGGACACAAACAGTCTTGGCTATTCTGCGCTGTCAGTCGGTTACAATCTTTCACAGATGGCACAGCCTTTGAGGAGAGCTAGGGCTGTTCAATCTCCAACTAATCAGCTGCCTCCCAGATGAGGCTACAAGGATGGGAATTGCTAGAAGATCACATGGTCCTCATTGGAAAAAAAAAAAACAGTTCAGAATGAGAGTGCCAGTGGTAGTTAGGCTCCTGTCAGAGTTTCCAGAACACAGCAAAGAATCCAGTTTATGACTCTGAGGTGAATGTAACCCTGCAAAGAGAACCTGGGTCAGGGAGGAAAGGGCATAGTGATAGCCTGAACAAACAGAACTGAAGACAAGGGACTCCCTAAGCCAGAGAGTGGACGGGGCCCGTGAACAGCTCCTTGATGTCTAGTGAGCAAAGTGACTGCAGCACAACATCCTGCACACACCCAAAGTTGCCAGAAAAGAAGTTTGACTTCAACCCTACTCTTTTCTTCACTGGCCTGTAAACAGGCTGCATCATCCTAAATGATAGCACAGTCTCTGTAAACTCCCTGTGTGCTGGAGAGGTTACAGAGAATGGGGCTTCCAGAGCTCCCACAGGGCAACATAGTTCTGCACTGCCCCCTACAGAGGGCTGTGACTACATCATGGCAACATCTAGGTCTGTATAACAGCCTCACAATCAGCTGCAACTGCTCAAATACCTCTCCTTCAAATGAGCCAGAATTTTCCATACACAAACAAGAACATCACAAACACCTGCCAAGGTGCTCTAGATAATATTTAGTCCTGCCCTGAGTGCAGGGGACTGGACTAGATGACCTCTCAAGGTCACTTCCAGTCCTATGAGTCAATGATCAATTTAGCTGCAAACACTAATCCGGAAACATTCATAACTGTTAAAAACAAAATTCAAAATAAATCATTTTGAAGGTATAAGAAGATAGGGTGGCCACATTGCCCTATGGCAAATACAGGACACCAGCCTCCAGGGACAGGGATGGGCTGCAGCCCCATGTCAGGGCTCCTTGTTGATGGGGCTGCTGCTCCAGGGTGAGGCACCAGGGATGGAAGCTCTGCAGCCTCTAATGGGGAGACCCCAGGGATGGGGGGAGTGGAGCATGGGGGCTCCATAAACCCCTGTTGGGGGATGTTCCAAAGTCTCCCAGCATGGGGGGCCAGAGAATGAAGCAGGAGCAACCCATGGATGGGCCCCCTAGCAGCTAGAGCTGCCTCCTATAAGTGTAGAGCACCGGGGAATGAGGCAGCTGCCCCAATGTGGAGTTCATTGGGAGTGGGGGCTGCCATCGTAGGGTGCCAGGGAATGGGGCAGCTGCCCCCCAGAGGAGCTCCCCTGCAGCAGGAGAAGCTGCCACTAGGTGCAGAGCTCTGGAGAACAGGGCAGCCACCCAGTGGAGGAGCTCCCTGGCAGGAGAGGCTGCCACCCCACGACACAGGGTGACAGGGAACAGGAGCCCCTCAAAATAGGGGGCAGTCTGCCTACTTTCTTCAAGTCAGGATGCCTGTGAGACAACTTAAATAAGGGACCATTCTGGGAAAAATGGGGTGGATGGTCACTCTATATGGAGAAAATTTCCGTTTAATAAACAATGGCCCTTATGTTCATTCCTTCCTTTTAAAAGAACCCAACAAAGAACTGGCTGAAACATACAAGGATGGTCAGACTTTACAGGATGTTTCTAGAATTACCCCATGACGAGGAATTTGGTAAAAATTTCTGGTCTAAAGAAAATACCAACATTCCAATTCAAAATCAATAATAAATTAATACATTTGATTTCAAACTAACGCACTGTCAGGAAGAAAGCCATTTCACAGTAAAATTACAAAGCATGTATGGAGAACTCTTTTTCCATAACTATTTCTCTTCAGTTGTGCAACACTTTGCAGAAAATTGATGTTTATGATTTACACTGTTTGCTTCATACATCAGGCATCAAAGGGTATGTTTTACCCCAACGTGACCATGGCTCTGCTATTAATCACTGTAAGCAATATACCTATGAGTAGATGCTCAACCCTCTGTGAGGGGATGTTGTTTGGTTACTTATGTTGCTCTCTCACGGTTACACTGTAACATTTCCCTTCTCCCTTATCTTCAAAAAGCCATTCACTTGCCCTGGATCACTGGTGCCTATTAAATCTGCCATTATGATTTTTGACAATAGAATATGCATGGATTTAGTGTGACATCATTTTAATTGTTTACACCATTGACAGATTTTTTTCATCTGAAGGCTGAAGTAGTAAAATTCCACTGAATGCAGGAGAAAATGAAAGACGTTTTATTTTAAATCAAGAAGCTGACAAAACACAGTAGTTTTATTGTTGGAGAACCAGATGCACTTAAGCACTTTTATGCTGTTTCACTGAAATTCATTTCTGGAAAACAGTAATGCAAGGAAATTGCCTCTGTCTGGCTCCAGTTCAAGAAAACACCTAACAACAGGCTTAAATTCTTCTCTAGTCAGGAAAGAACTGAATCACATGTTGAAGTGCTTTCCTGAATAGCACCTCTACTCGGAGATTCTAGAAGATGTTTGTTATTAAAGAACACTTGACAAACATCCTGGACACAAAGTGATTGCCATTAAATGTCAACAGTTAACCAATGTTATCGCACAGCTGTATTTTAGGCACCGGTCCTGCAATGAGCTTTGTAAGGGTAGATCCCTGAGCTCTCATGGAGCCCCACCAAATTCAGTGGGGTGCTGCATGGACCTGTGCAGAGCTACTTGTAAGAATGGGATACCAACTATGGTGGGTAAGTGTTGACTTTTAGTGGCGCACACAGTGTGACAGCCATGTAATTTGGGCGTCTCTCTCAGCGATAAGGAAGACATAATTTAAGCCAACGTTATCAGGGACCCATTAGCCTAGTGAAGCAAAAGATTTAGGTTTATTTACAAGGCAAATTAGCCTTACAAGTAACCTTTATCTCTAAACATACTGGCTGTTTCAAAGTGTACCATGCTGAAGTTTGCTGTGCTAAGCATTTTCTATTTTATTAAGATTTGCTATATGGTCAAACTGTTAAAGATCAACCAAAAGCCTGAATCATTCTTGCACTGATGATGAACTAGTCACAGGAACCAAAATGGAGAACAACTAACCTCCCTGAGCCTGGGGCTGTCAGCGCTCATAACAGCGGTCTAAAGGGCTAGCCAAACTCCTACCTCAGCTCTAATGGCCCCTGCAGACCACTCCAGCACCCAGAACAGCCAAGGTGTAAAAATGCTCTGGCCACACTTCATCCTTGGTACATGTCCCATGCTAGGTAATCAGAGAGCCAGCTATGCTGTTTGTGAAACTCATCTGCTGGTGGCATGACTGTGTAATGTTAGTAGTGAGGGAAACAAAACAAACTAAAAATTTTTTTTACTTGCGAATTGATCCAATTTTATTTGGAAGACTTTAGAGAAACATGGAACAACCCCATGCCATATTTATACTCAATGTTTACAATAGATCCCCACTTTACTGGTTAACTGAAAATTCTTTAGTTATAATCTGCTCTTAGTAATTTCAGTTATTTTCACACTAAACAGGGAAACAAACCAAGAGTCATGAAGTAGCTAACAACAATAAGCAATGCACTCAAAGTTTTTCTACAAAAATATTGATTTTGCATAGTCAGTGCTTTTAATAATGCTCTTCTTCTCCCTCTAAAACAGCAATTCCACATTAATACAAACGGGACTTTGATCGATTTAGCTCAAGCGAATGAAAGTTGGGTGTTATTTTACTTGAATCCTTCAGAGACATTATATTACTAAGAGGATAGTGAGCAAAACTTCAATATACATATATATGTTGAGCTACAGGTGCAAAACTTTTTCCAGAGCCTGTATTATTTCCTCAAATTGTAATTCAATTAGTAATAGTCTAGTGGAGCACAAGATTGGGAATCAGCTATTCTGAATTCTGTTTTTGGATATATCGCTGACTCTAAGTAACCACGAACAGATCAGTTAAGCCATTGCTGCCCCTGTCTGTCCATCTGCAAAGGGAGGATAAGATTTATATAGATCACAGAACCACCGTGATGGTTAATTAACTAATAATTTTGAAAAAAGGATTTTGTGATTCTAGACTGAGGGCCTGCAATGTTAACATTATCCAGCATTTATATGGTGCTTTAGAAAGCATTTACTAGACTAATGAATCTGTGTGGTGGGAAAGTATTAATTAGTAGTAGTAGTAATAATAGCAAAGTAAACACTAATGCTAAGACTTCCTGACTTGACTTAAACCCTTGTACTCCAAGTGGAGCATAGGTCATCTACAAGTCTCCTCCACTTCATTCTGTCTTGGGACCAAACTTCTAGCTGACTCTGGGAGTACCCCAGCTGTTGTCCCTCAATCTCAGGAGACCTTCTCCACATTGTCCGAGGTCTTCCTCTTTTGAATATTCCTTGCGGGTTCCATGTGAGAGCTTGGCGGACTATGCTGGATGATGGTTTTCTGAGAGTGTGGCCTAGCCATCACTGGTTTCTGCTCTTGACTTAAATGTCAAGTGGTTCTTTGTCAGGCTCTGTTCCAAACCTCCTCATTTGTGACACAGTCTTGCCATTTGATGCCAAGGATGTACCTCAGGCATCTGTTTAGGAATGCCTGTAGCTTGTGATTTGCAGACTTTTTAATACACCAGGTCTTGCATTCATACAAGAGCACACTCTTCACATCTGTGTTGAAGATTTCAGTTCTGTCTTTGCAGGTATTATTTGTGAACTCCATATGGGATGAAGTCTTGAATGCAGCTGTTGCTTTCCCTACCCTGACATTGCTATCCTTGTCTGTTCCTCTGACTCTGCCCATAATACTCCCCAAGTAGTTGAACTGCTCCACATCTTCCAGGTCATCCCATCCCAGTGTGATGGTGTTGCTGCTGGACTGGCTGATCCCTACTGTGTTAGCCGATGGCCAAGGATGTTTGGTGAGGTGCCAGCTATGCCCGTTTTATACCATCCGTGACTTTAACCCCTAGGACGCACTGTCCCTTCGCGGCGGGCAGCCCGGGCTAGGCTGACGGATGCCCCAAGGTCCTAACCACCCGTGACTTTAACTGCTAGAGCTCAGAGCTCCTTCGCAGTGGGCAGTCAACACTGACTGACAGGTGCCCCAATGGCAGCACTAAGAGCCTTTCCACACCCGTGACTTTAACTGCTAGAGCTCAGAGCTCCTTCGCAGTGGGCAGTCAGGATTGACTGACAGGCGCCCCAAGAGTTTGCCCCATGGAGGCGGCACAACTCAACGCTAGGCTCTTAGTACTCTCACCTAATGGCCAGGCTTTATAGCCAAAACGGCTGAGGTTCTTTAATTGTGTTGGCTGCTTTACAGTAAACCAGAGAAACAAGTCAGGCTTATGCACAAATGGTTACCAAAATTTATTAAACTAGATTCTAATCATGTGGTTACAAAATTGCTAGTGCCTACTTATTTAAATGTATAGATGTTACACACACAAACAAGTTACAAAGCTGAAGCCACAATCCCAAAGAAAGACAACAAAGTATAGAGCTCTATTTCAAAATATGTGTACACTAAAGATAGGAGATCAGGTGTGGGTGCTTCTTACCCTCCTTGCATCTCTCGATTCCAGCGGTGCCAAGCCAGGATCGGTCACTCAATTCCGCGGAAAGACGAATAAGGGACAAGGCGCTCAGGGACCCTCTTAGCTGCAGAAGCCTTGGGAGGCTGTCACTTATCTGACCAGCAGATAGATAGTGAAAAGCACTCAAAAATCATGGTGCTGTAGGTCCCATACTTATACCTCTGTACTCCTTTATTCTCTTTCTCCTTTCTTATGCGAAATTGGGGCTGGTCTGTCTGGGCGACGCCAGCTCTCGCAAGAGTAGTTTACACTTGCAAGGGAGAGAAACAATAAGTTTCGACTACTGGACATTCTTTTATTAGGGTAAATATTTTCCCACCTAGGATGTGGGTGTGTGTGCATCACGTTATTTAGTAGGGGCTAAGAGCCATGTCTGTCACAGCTTCTCTGTCTGCTGTGAGCCTAATCATTGTATATGTTCCCAGAGGCACATTGTAGCAGCACACCTGTGCTTCTCACAGCTTCAAAGGCTGTGCTGGAATTTATGTTAAGTGCCCTGTTGTTTTGGCTCCCTTGTGTTCCCAGCAATGCTGGTCTGAGAAGGGGCTGGCTGTCTGGCTACATTCTGTCTTGGTCTTTCCGTTGTTAATGCTCAGTCCAGTCACTGACTGATGCAGTTTTTCTAGTGCTATGACCTTTTCTTCTACGATTTCATGTCAGTGTGAAAGGAGGGTGATGTCATCAGCAAAATCAATGTTCTCCAGCTCAGCGTTTCCCACACTTGAAATACTAATGTACCCCTTTCAGGAGTTCGGCTGTATTGGTGTACCCCCTCTCCCAGTTTCGTCCAAGTGCTTCTTTCCTAATTTTTAGTAGTGCATTTTCTGCCACATGCCCCTTGAAATCCTTTTGATATCACCAGTGGTATATGTACCACACTTTGGGGAACACTGCTCTAGCTATTTGAAAAGCATCCAGTGAATGCCCTGTTGATGGCCCTCTGTTGTCCTACTCATAATTCAGTCCATTGTGACCAAGAACATGAAAGGTGACAGTAGGCATCCTGGTTGCACTCCTGAGGGTACGCTGAAGGATTCTGCCAAGACACTATTGTGAACAACTTGGCATGTTGAGGGCTCATACGTGAAATGGACCAAGTTAATAATTTTGGATGGGATGCCATGGTGCTGCAGCCGTTTCCATAAAGTGTCTCTATCAATGAAGTCAAAGGATTTTTCAAAGTCTATGAAGGTTACATATGGGGGCAGTTCCACTCCAGCAACCATTCTATGATCACTTAGAGTTACTACAGTAAACTCTTTCATAACCAGCATTCTATTATCTGGAACTTTCAGGTAACCGGCATTTCAACCATAAGTAAGTTTTAGTTACATTTTCAATAAGTACAGTTTAATGAAAGTAAATACAGCAAATAAAGTATAAATTTACAGCATACAATACTACTGTTGTTGGTAAATAAAGTACTCTACATACATTTTTGTTTGTTTCTCAATATCGAATCTTGTTTTTCTTTAATGATATGCATTGCTAGGTAGACCTCTCTGTTGTCCAGAATATTTGACTATCCGGCAACCTCCTGGTCCCAGGGTTGGTGGATATGAAAGAATTTACTGTATTTGGTCAGTACAGGATCTCTTGCTTTGGAAGCCGGCCTGTTCTTTCCTGAGCTGTCTATCAATTTCTGTCTTCATTCTCTCCCAGAAAAGCCTTTCGCCCACAAAAAATAAATGTAATTCTGAATAAAGGCTGTTACAGCACCTTCAAGTTTGTCCCATTTGTTTGTTTAAGCATTACTGCAGAAAAGCAGCTTGCTGGAACACCTCTTTCCTGGTCCCATTCTGTCAGACTCATACTGATCTGTTAGGTCAACTGCAATCAAAGAATTCATTTAAAAACCATGAGTTAAGAATGGGAATGTACATAAATAGTTGGTGCATTCACCACTCATGGAAAAAAAAATCTGTGCATGCTGTGATGGTGTGTGAACCCCAGATTGGCCCTGCATGTGTTGACCTAGGCCAGGTAGAACCAATGAGCCAACTGGCCTGCAAAGACTAGAGGCAGCTAATTAGAGAGAGTGTGCAGGAATAGGCAGAGCCATAAAGCCAAAGAGCAGGCTACAGACAGACCTGACAGGAAAGGCTGCAGGAAGCAACCACTCCCTGGGAAGAAGGTGCCTGGAATTGGTGTAGTCAGAAGGGAATGTGGTGTGGAAGGAACCAGTCCAGGGAAGGAGCTGTGCGGACTGATAAAGAAAAGCCCAGAATTTCTGAGTGTCCCTGGATTGGGACCTTGAGATGAAGGTAGACCCAGGTTCTCACATCAGCCTCTGAGGGTCGAGCATGAACCTAAGGCAGTGCATGGGACTGTTGATGGACTGAACCCTGGCAGGAAGAATGCTGAGTGACCTACCCCTCCACCTCAAGGGAATATTGAAAGACCCAGCCCCTAGCTGAGCGATCTATTATTCAGTGTAGTGAATGTTTTTTTTGTTTTAAACACATGATGATAGGCACTACCATACCTAGCACAAAAGGGCTGAGAAATTTAAGGATGGGTGTGACAACCTGAATTCAGACTTACTTTATTTTTGTGGCATTATGTCTTAATATTTTGTATATTTATAAAGCCCTCTGATAAAGTTCTAATATGAAATCCATTTCTCTCCCTTTGATCTGACCCTTTCTCCCCCAAGGCGCATGGTACACAAGACATACTAGTATATGGAGATCTCAAACCCTCTTTTTAAGGCAGAGTGACTTCACTTACAGCCTTGCTGAAGGCTGCCAGAGTTTGATGACATGGTCTCTAATCCAGCAGAATCAACATGTTTATGCAGCTGCATGTTATCTTAACTCCCTGAAAGGAATAACTACTCTTGGACTTGGTACAGAATAAATTAAACTGCTTATTTCTAGAGTTTATTGGAAAAATCTTTTGAGTGGTAAAATGTTTGAGCCTCTGGTTAAAATTCACCTTTAATGTTAAATAAATTAAAACTCTCATTCTATAGCAGAAATCAAATTTTCCCTAAGGAAAAAAGCCTGAGTCTAGGCCCACATTACAGAGATCTTTGGAAAGAAGCCCTTCTGGAAGATCTCTTACAAAAGAACTTCTTTCGAAAGTGTGTCCCCACGCACAGAAAAGCGCATCAAAAGAGTGAGCTGCTCTTTCAAAAGAGAGTGTCTGCACAGCCCTCACTCTTTTGAAGAAACAGGCCAGGGATCGAAAAAAATCAGGTGCCATGAGAACTGCTCTTTCGAGAAAAAAAGAAAAAAAAAGGGCCTGTGGAGCATCTACACACATTTTCTTTCGAAAGAAGCTTTCAAAAGGGGGTGTTCTTCCTGAAACGGGAAAGCAAAAGTGATTTTGAAAGGAGCACCCCATTCTTTTGATTTACTTTTGAAAGAACGCTTTTTGTGTGTAGACACTCCATGTGATCTTTCAAAAGAGCCCCCTTCTTTCAAAAATATTTTTGAAAGAATTTTCTAATGTAGACACAGCCTAAATGACTTGTGGGGTTTTTTTTTCTTGCTCAGATAGAAAAAGAATGCAACTAATCCCCCAATAGCTGAGCTGTAATGCATCACTGAGCAACCCAGTGAATTGGCATTGTATGAATTTGCCTTGCCATACATCTGGTGCTTTAACTTTCAGAATCTATCATGATAGAATTCATTAAATTGTATTATAACTAAATGGAAGGGAAAATCTAAAAGTTCTAATGGGGGTGGGCTGAATGGTAACTTCAAGAGAGGGCTATCAGTGCTACAAAAGGTACAATTGACCTCCTGCTAGCAATGTGCTTAAGGAGTTGGTAGTAGCCATCTCAGATAAATTCTGATTGCTGTCTTAAAATAACAGAAGTGGGTAGTGCACATATACTCTTGGGACAGCCACAATTAGTGCATGTACTGTATATTTGCCCACCTGAGTGTCACCATCTCGCCCGCGCATGTTGGTCAGTCTGTCAGTATGACAGTCCTGCAACACACAAGTCCGGAGAAGGTTTCACATGGCTGTTTTGCACCTCTCCACCTCCTGAGAAGCAAAGTGAAACCTTGCTCCAGTTAATCCAAGTCCACAACAGAAAAGGCAAATCTGTCCAAGTCTGTTAAACTCCAAACAGAAGGTCAAATTCTGCTCCTTGATAAGCAGCTGCATAGGGCTGCAAAGTACCATTACTAACATACATGTGTTCCACAAGCACTTAGTAAGAATTCTGTGCTCCCTTGACAGTGCTACTGTGGATGCATGTGGTGATACACAACCTAGGCTAGTGAGTGGGACCGTATGAGTGGCCTGCCTTCGCTGAGGGCCACAAGATTGTCGTAACCAAGACAGTCTCCCAGGACAGGATAGTCTGCTAACTGCACTTGCACACTTAGAATTTTTGGGGTTTCCCGTCTGAAGCATGGCAGCACTTCAATTGCAAAAGGGGTACACGGCTCTTACAGTCAATGTTGTTTGCAATCAGCATGCATTTCGCTTCACGTGCCCCTTGGCTCTACAGGCTCATCACTTTAGTAATACTGGTAGGGAAAAAACTACATAGGTGGAAACCAGTAGAATCTGGCAATCCTGCACATTGCAAAATATCTTGTGGGCCAGACACAGACCCTTGATGGGCTGCATGTGGCCTGTGATCCAGAGGTTGCCCATCACTGAGTTATACTATCCTACTTCTCACCTCAGTCTTAGGAGTGGGTTAAACAAAGACACTCCCAGGCTCTTTTGACAACAAAATGTTACATATGGTCACAACAGTTTTGAGGCAAATGCCCTTCACAGGTGTACAGGGTATGAGCGTATGCAAAGCCACATGTCTTAAGCATGAATATAACCAGAACAATGGTTCCATCTTCTATCTTGCTATCATTTTCTCTGCGTCCCTTGTTTCATCCCACCCCATAGCGTAATTTTTCTCATTATCTTCAAATGTGTATTTAGAGTCAGCGCTAACAAAATGAGGTATCCTTCTGTCACCTGGTCGGGAGGCCTCTTCCTAGCTGCCTGGAAGCAGAGAGTTCTCGTCAGCTCAGTTTCCCACTATTCTGCCCAGGGGAAGACAGAACGATCAGTGTTCCAGAGGTCTTGATGCCAGCCTGGGACTTTGGACCCCCAGCTCCAATTCCCTGCTCTGCCAGAATTCCTCTGCAACCTCCAGGAAGTCACTGAGGGTTTGTCTTCAGTGACAAGTTAACTTAGTTTTGTCCCTAACTCTAGGCCTGCCCCACAAAACCTCTTAACTCACATGTGGTGATGCTTTTAACTTGAGCTGGCTGGCCCATTAGGGCTGCGGGCTACAGCTTGAATGAACACTTCATATGAGCAGCTAATATCATTTAATGTCACTAACAGAATTACTTTGCATGGACCAACTGTAATTGCACAGTGTAGTTGGGTCTGAGCTAAGCTCATCTAATTTGAGAGTAGATCGTACGAGTTAACTCTGCAGTGAAGAAATGCACTGAATCTCCCTGTGCTTCTGGTTCTCATACAGATAAGAACACTTCTCTAGTTCACAGGTGGTGTGAGAATAGATATCTATTGATTACAAGGCACTCTGACACAATAGTAACAGGATCTATACACGCACTATAGATCAGTGTTTCTCAAACCATGTTCTGTGGAACACTGGTGTTCCATGAACAACTCAAAGGTGTGCTGCAAACATTTGGAAAAATAATTCAAAGTTTTACAATAAACAAAGTTTTCTGTTATTAAAACCAGATGCAATGTTACTTTTGATTTGCTATGACACCTGATTAAATTGCTTCATTTTGGTTTTGCCACATATGTTGTTGTTTGTTCATTTGTTTTGATCTGACAACAATTTTTAACAACATTTTCTTAGGTTTTCCACATAAAAAAGTGATTATTGTTTGGTGTTCTGTGGTCTCAAAACGTTTAAGAAACACTGGCGTAGATAATGAGCCTGGGCTGGAGAATGCGGGGCAAATTATAGAGCACATTGAGTAAGAGCTACTGTGCTGGCTTGGAAGACAGCAACAAGGCGGACTTCGCATACCACAGACTGGGATTTTTACTATTTTGTTTCTAGGCAATATAAGACCAGATTGTCTTGTTCCTTTTGTAAATAACTTCATCCCGAGACCCTCAGGAGGAAGGTGGAAAATTGAGGCAAGATATGGGAAGCTAGAAACATCATTTTGTTTCATCTGTCCCTACAGCTGACTGCCACGTCCAGTGCATTGTGTGGTATGGTGCTGGTGGTGCTCAGAAAGGCCTCCAGACTGATGCCATTGTTTAAGCTGGAAAACAGTATGCGTACAAGGAAATGGATGTGATGAGGAAAACCCTGAGCACCTTATTCCAATTTGTACTCAGTCCTTGAATAGGCAGACCCTTACTGAGACTGGCAGGAACTGCCTAGGGCTAAATACACCGTACCTCCGGATTTAACTTCACATTTGTAATACTCACACATATCAAACTATCATAGACTAGTTATTCACATTCCAGCACCATGCTGTTTTCATTACAGCATCAGATTGTCCTGGATCCTCATCATTTACTCCCTATCAAATCAACTCAACTTCTATCCTTTTTGGTTTCTTTCATAACGAGTGATTAAGAGCTTATTGTTCCCAGAATACAGGCATTAGAACACAATTTGGATGAGAATTAATCATTCCCACCTGTTACCTGCTCTCTGATTGGAACCCAGTTGGCTCACATCAGAAAAGAGTGAAGTTAGGCCCACAGTAAATTGTATACTTTCCTTTCCTTCCTGCAATGATTTATTTAAAAAAAGCAGATGGAAAACTTCCAGACAGTAAAGTTTTCCAGATGTAACAAATGTCAAGATAAATCCTAAGCTTGACCTAAAAAACTACCCAGTAAAAAACTGACCAGAAAACCAAACCAGCCATCAGAAGGAGAAAGTGGGGTGGAAAGGAAGAAAAAAAAAACCACTTGCTGCAAAAATGAAATCGCTATCAGACTGCTTAGTTTAATGGATGGCTGAAAGTTACTGTACATCATGCCAGATACCAGGAAATGATAGTCACCCTGAAACACAGTAATAAAGTTTTCTAATGCAGGTTGAACCTCTAACTTGGAACCCCCTCGTCCAGCAACATCTGTAATCCAGCATGATTTTAGTTGGCTGTTTGACCATTTATGATGGGTGTGACCAAAGTTCCAGTCGGCTCATAAAATTCATTTCCAGCCACCAATTCTGGCTCTCAGTGTTCTGTGCTGTTATTTAGGTGTAATTTACCCTTACGTGTCCTTTAAGAGCCCAGTAAGCAGTGAAAGTGTTGGTAATGCTACTACACAAGTTGACCTTCCGTGGTCCAACAAGTTCTCTCATCCAGCACCGGACAGGTCCCAAGGGCGCCCGATTAGACAGGTTCAACTTGTATGTTGCTTGGAGAACAAAAAGAGAAAAACTTTAGAGAATTTTGTGATTCAGCCTGAGAATGGGTGCATCCACACTACCCAGCTAATTCAAAGTAGCCGGCACAACATCGAAATAGCACACATCGCGTCTACAAACGCCGAGCGCTATTTCGATGTTGAACTCGACGTTAGGCGGTGAGACGTCAAAATCGCTATTCCCATCCGAAGATGGGAATAGAGCCTACTTCGAGGTTCAATGTCCAAGTAGGGGGTGTGTAGACAATCCGTGTCCTGCTACTTCAAAATATTGGGGTCCTCCATGGCAACCATCAGCTGAGGGGTTGAGATATGCTGTCCAGCCCCTGTGGGGCTTTATGATCACCACGCGCAGCAGCCTTTAAAGCACCACAGACCTGGATTTCTTATGGCAGGAAGCTGAGAGCGTGTAGGCAGCACCACATGCACATACTAGCCCTGCACGCCCTCTACGAACCCCGACCTGACCACCCAGAGCCATGGCATCCAGCCAGCCCCCTGAGCGACCCCAGGGCTTACCCCTGAGGGGACCTGGGGACCCAGGGACCCCCGGCAGCCACACGGGGGCAGGGCCCTCCTGGTCGGAGGCCGAGCTCCGAGACCTGCTGGGGCTCTGGGGTGAAGAGGAGGTGCTCCACGTGATGGGAGCAAGTGGCAGAAGGCAGAAGCATTCGCCCGACTGGCCAAGGGCCTGGCCACCCAGGGTCACCCTGCCCGCACCCTGGATCACGTCTGGAACAAGGTGAAGGAGTTGCGGCAGGGGTACGCCCAGGCCCGGGATTCGGCCAGCTGGTCTAGGGCCGCCTTTGCCGCTTGCCCCTATTATAGGGAGCTCAGGGCCATCCTGGGCCCCTGGGACTCCTCCTCCCCCCAGGCCATATTGGACACAGCAGCAGTGGAGTCCCAGCAGGCCTTGGAGCTGGAGTCTGGCCCGGAGGCCAGCCCCACGCCCCAGGGCCCACGTGAGGAGCCACCCCTTGGGACGGCAGAGGAGGGACCCAGCAGCGAGGGGGGCCTCTTCATAGACCTTCCCTCCCAGAGCACCAGCCGGGCATCCACCCACTGGGGTTCCCCCAACCGCAGCAGTGGATGGTCAGGTACGTACCCTACAGGGCACGTACCCCCGGGCCATGGGGCGGGGGCACCAGACATGACTGGGAGCCCCACACACCCCGAGTGGACCCCAACCTGCAACTGCCCAGCCACAGCACGGTCCCAGGACGGCGGCATGGCCATCAGTACCCGTCAGCACCCACACCCATGGACAGCACTGTGCCCTAACCCCGGGGGCAGGGGGACCATGCAATGGGGACACCCAACAGGGACACCAAACCCACCAATGGGGACAGAGACCCAGCACCCAAGGGGGGATGGGGGAATGGGCCATGGGCCACAGCACAGTACTAACATGCTTCCCCTCCCTCTCTCCAGCTGCACCATCCGAGGCCCCAGGCAGCCAGGCACTCTCCTTGGTCCCCAAGAGCCCACCAGAGGTCAGGCACCACTGAGGCCAGCAGGATGGGCAAGCCACTGCTGGACCCAGGGCATAGCCCCCGTGGACTCCTGGCGGCTCTCTGGCAGCAGGCAGAGTTGGCCAAGGAGCGGCTCCACTTTGACTGGGAGCAGTCTAACTGGTGCCAGGCAGCGTGGCAGGAATTCATGGGCATGTTCCAGGATATAGCCGGGTCGCTCCAGGAGACTGTCGCCTGGCTCCCACACCCCGCTGCCCTCCTGCTGACCTCCCCACCGTTTCACCCAATGCTCCCCCGCCGCCCCACCTGCCTCACCTGCTGCCCCAACTGCCACCATACCTGCCAGCCCCCCAGGACTGGAGCCCACTGGGGCTGAAGGCCGGCTGGTGGAGGCATCCCAGCCGTACCTGCCATCCTCCTGGCCCCAGCCGGCTGCGCCGGGGACTGCGGATGGTGGGGGGGAGGCATGACGCATACCCACTGGTGGTCATGCCCCTTCACCCCCACCCCAGATTGATAGGCTGATGGCCAAGCCATCCACTAGCCCCCCATTTGTATATAGTTGTCCCCCTTTGTATATTGGTTCCAGTTTTTGTTGTGCACATAAGACAGTTTACCAGTATTCAATAATCCACAGTTTTATTTTCCACAGAACCTGAGATGTGTGCTTGTTGGGGGGATGGTGTGCGGGCAGCTCTCCGGGGAAGACCAGGGAGGTGCTCAGGGGTCTCCCTGATCAAAATGGGCCCACAGGGCTTCGCAGACCTGTGCTCCCTTGTGGCGGGCCTGAGGACTGGATGCAGCAAGCGGCTGGGGGAAGCCCATGCTGGCATTGACTGCCCACCCCTGGATGAAGGCCTTCCCCTTGCTCTCAACAATGTCATGGAGCATGCAGCACGCACCCACAACCTGGGGGATGTTCTGGAGGCTGACATCCAGGTGGGCAAGGAGGCACCGCCACCGGTCCTCTCCACCACCTGGTGGGCGGGGTTCAGTTGGGCGTTGTAGCACTCTTGGCTGGTGGTGAGGTGGCTGGTCTGTGGGCGCATGAGCCAGAGCTGGAGGGGGTAGGCCATGTCTGCCACAAGGCAGAGGGGCACGGTGGTAGATCCCTCTGGGGGATGTAGGTCCCCGCCTCCAGCCAACAGCACAGGCCCGAGTTCCTAAAAACACGGGCGTCATGTGTACAGCGGGGCCAGCCCATGTAGACATCCTGGAGGTGGTCCTGGCTGTCCACCATGGCCTGCAGGACCACCGAGTGGTAGCCCATCCAGTTGATGTATCTTCCCCTGCTGTAGTCCAGGGCGTGGATGGGGATGTGGGTCCCATCTACAGCCCCAAAGCAGTTCGGGAACCCCTTAGCAGCAAATCCGGTGATGGCTGCATCCAGGTCCCCGACTCAGATGACCCTCCAGAGCAGCATGGCATTAAGCACACGGACCACCTGTGGGGAGGGGACACGAGCACCCATGAGGGTGTGCAGGGTGCCCCAGGCCCCTGACCCGGGCCCCCCTCCTGGGCACCTCCCTAGGCACCCCACGCCCAGACCATCCCTCCCCAGGCCTCCAGCCAGCCCCCTCCCTCCCTCCCTCCTTCCCTCAGGCCTTCACCCAGCCCCCTCCCTCCCCGGCCCCACTCCCTCCCCAGCCCCACATCCGGGCCGCCCTCCCTGACTCCCCCATTCCCCAGTGGGTGTATGCCCAGGCCTCCTTACCTCCATGACAACGGCCCTGACTGTGGCCTTTCCCACTCCAAACTGGTGTCCCACAGAGTGGCAGCTGTCTGGAGTGGCCAGCTTCCAGATGGCTATTGCGACCCTCTTCTTGATGGGGAGGACGCGCTGCATCCAGGTGTCCTGGTGCCTCAGTGCAGGGGTGAGCCACTGGCAGAGCTCCAGGAAGGTCTGCCCTCGCATGCGGAAGTTCTGCAGCCACTGGTCGTCCCCCCACTCCCCCATGACCAGCTGCTCCCACCACTCAGAGCTGGTGGGGTAGCTCCAGAGGTGGTGAAGCACCCAGCGGGGAAGGAAGAGGGGAGCCCGGTGGTCAGGGGTGTCCCTGTCTGCCACCAGGGAGGGCCCCCCTGCCAGGAGCTGCTGGGCGGCCTCCTGTGCAGCACCTAGCAGGGCGCTTGCTCCCTGGAAGACTACCTGAAAGGATTCCAGGTGCTCCTGCTGCTACTGCAGATTCATGGCTGCTGTGCGTTGGTCTGCGAGAGTGTGGCTAGCGCTCTGGAGACCTCATGCTGTGAAGGCCGGGTGTGTCTGGGAGGAGCCCTTTAAAGGAGTGGCTTGCTGTTGTTCCAGAAGGGCTAGTCCAGCCTGTGACCCCATCTGTGGGCTTTCCTGGCCCTTTATTTTGATGGGCAGCGCTCATATATGTGGACAGCGCTCATGTATGTGGACACTCCATGTTTCCTTCTGAGGCAGCTCCTTTCGACATTCCCCGTCACTACTTCGACGCTGAACATCGACGGCACCAGCCCTGGAGGATGTGTGGACGATACATGTCAAACTGGCCTATTTCGAAGTTGTTACTTCGAAATAGGCTACCTCGACATAGTGTCCTAGTGTAGATGTAGCCAATATGTTTAGATTTATGTACCTTGCTCAATTTTATGGTGACCTATTGCAGGACCACATCTGAGAATACTGCAAAACCAGCAATGTTTCCTTATTTTGTTACTTCTTGCTATATTCTAAAATTAGGGAAAAATCAATGAGGATTCATTTATGGAAAATACTTCTAGCAACTGACAAATGACAGAAATTCTCAGCAGACACAGAACGGAAGTGTGAAAATAATTGGAAGTCAGTATGCGGTCATCCTATTTTTGTGCTTAAATAAACTGGACCCAAAAACAAACAGCTCTGCAGTAAGTGAAACACGTTTTACAGTTGATAAAATGAGACCAAGTCAAGCATATTACATGGAAGCTTCTGGATCCATTCCCATTTCTCAAGCTAGTTCCAAAATTACCTTCCAGCTGCACATAATTTCGTGGAAACTCTTCAATGGCCTGCCAAAACATCTTGCACTAAAGCAAAAAAAGATAGGAGAGAACAGAGACCATCGTACCGGCTTGGTCTTCCAAGAGAAAGCAGATAAGTACACTATGTAATTTGCCTAAAATTAGGATTTCCTATTCCCTGCAGTGCACAGAAAACTGAAAAGACATCATGAGAAATACAATATGCAGGAATTAGTTTAAAAATATTGAAATTATTACATCAAACGAGCACCTCCCAGTACAGATGTGGACATATTGCAGCCCACAGGCCACATCTGGCCTGTCAGGGCTTTTAATCCCTCTTTAGCATGACCAGTTCAGGGGAGCTAAGCCAGGCTCGCTGCCTGCTGTGGACCTCTGCCACTCCCAGAAGTGGCCAGCACCTCCACACACCCTCCTGGAGTGGGGGCAGGGGGAGGGGAGACGAAGGTCCTGTGCACTGCCCTCACAGGCAGGCACTGCCTTTGCAGCTTCCATTGGCCAGGAAGGGGGAAGCATGGCCATTGGGAGCTGCAAGGGAGGTGCCTGCAGGTGAAGGCAGCATGTGGAGCCACCTGCTCTCCCATCCCAAGAACCACTGACAGGCATGCTGGCTACTTCTGGGAATGGCATGGGACAAAGGCAGGGGAGAGCCTGTCTTCCCCCTGCTGCACAGCTGACTGGGTGCTGCCTGAGGTAAGCAGTGTCTGGCTGGAGCTGCACTACAAACCCCTCCTGCACCTCAACCCCCACCCTGAATCCCCTCCTGCCCTACAGCCCCTTGTCCCCAGCCTTCTCTGATACGTCAGCCCTCTACCCCAGCCCTATATTTATGGCCCACCACACAAATTTGCCAATCCAGATGTGGCCCTTACTCCAAAAAGTTTGCCCAGCCCTGACCTAGCAACACAACACAGGTGCTTCTCATGGTCAGGCCAAAATACCAGGGGTCCTTCCTGACTGTCATGATCCTAAACTTCCAAATACAGGATTTTTAAAAAGAGGTCAGAGCCATCACCCAATGTTCAACACCCAGATTTGGGATCAGATTTCGAAGACAGCCAAATTCCCTTTAGGGCACCTAAATCATGATGCTATCGTCTCACCATGTGGTTAAAACTCTTTCCGTTCCACTAGTGTCTTTAAGTGTTAAATTGCAGCTACTACGGTCAGTCAGGCATTTTCAAATCAACAGGTACCAATAACTTGCATCTGAGGCTTTTAAAAAGGGCTGTCTGAAGAACTCACTAGACCATTAATACAATTTTCAATAAATCTCAGAGCACTGGTGAAGGTCCAGAAATGGGAAAGAAAGCAAATATTGTGCCATTTTTTAAAAAAAACAAAAAAGGAAACAGGATGCCCTGGGTAATAATAGGCCTGTCAGTGTGACACCACTCTTGAGCAAGGTCATGGAGCAGCAGATACTGGACTCAATTAGTAAAGAAATAAAGGAGGGTAATGTAATTAATGTGAATCAAGATGTGTTATTGGAAAATAGATTGTCATAATATCTTAATCTCTTAGGCTATGTCTAGATTGCCGAGAACTGTCGGTGAAAGATATGCAAATTGCACGATGCATTTGCGTGTCTCCTGTTGATAATTTTGTCAACAGAGGCTTTACCAACATTTGGCCCATCCGCACTGGGCCAAATGTTAGGAAAATCCCTCCTGCCGACACATCCCTTCTTCCTCATGGAACGAGGAAAATTGAGATGTCGGCAGAAAGCTCCTGACATGACCGACTGCTGTCAGGAGGGTCTAGCCATAGATTTATGGGCCACGTGGATAGGCAAATATCTGATCTACACAGAGCCTCATTTTGAGAGCACAAGTTTAGTTGATAAAGTTAATAGTGTTGACATAATATACTTAGACTGCTCTGTAACATTAGATGTGGTACCATGCAACATTTTTGCTTTAAAAAATTGAACAAGATAAAATTAACACGGCACACATGAAATGGATTAAAAAGTGGCTACCAATAGGTTTCAAAATTGAATTGTAAAAGGGGCCCTAGCACCTCCAGTCAAGGGTGTCCAGAGGGCATATATATGTGCTCGTCAAAATACATTATCCCATCCTTCATGGACTGTGTTGCTTGGGCAAACAGCTCTTTTTTCAAGGCAGATGAGATGAAGGGGAGCTGAACTCATAGAAGTTAGCAGGCTCAAGGAGGTAGGGAAGCTTGGAAGTCAAGTCTTTGCTTGCCTGGTAGTCCTTCCCCATCCATGGTACAGAATCAACTTTTCCATTTGCTTTCCCAGGTAGTTGCTAATTGTGAAACTGAACCTGGAAAGGAAGAGGGCTCGTTCAAAGTTTGAGTCTTGCAAAAATACACTTAAGGTTCTTATGGTCAGTGAAGATCTGTACTGTGTGCTAAGCTCCCTTAAGGTGATACAGCATTCTTTACATGTCCTTTTTGAGGCCAGAAGCTGCTTGTCCAATATTTCAAAGTTCAGCTCTGATGGGGTAATTTTTTGAGAATAGAATGTAGAGACATGCAGAAATGACTGGAGTCTGTGTCACTGTAGGAATACTGTTCCTATGGCCACAATGGATGCATCTGCTGCCCCTATGAAAGGATGAGTCAGATCAGTGTGTGCAGGACTGGGGACTTAGTGAAGGCAGCCTCTAGTCGGTCAAAAACAAGCTGTAATTCACATGACCAAGTGAATTGCATGGCTTTGAGGACTAGAGAAGTCAGGAAGGTAATGCGTTGGATGATGAAACCCCTATGAAAATTTGCAAAGCCCAGAAAGTGCTCAAGTTCCCATAGGCTTGGTTTGCTGACCAACTGCAGATGGCTTCCATCTTCTGAGGATTCATCTGAGATTCCTGCTGGGCAGAGGATGAACCCCAAAAATTCAATGGTGGCCTGATCAAAAGTGAACTATTCCAGTTTCGTATACAAACCATGCTTTCATAACCTTTCCAAGACAGACCAAACATGCTGGTAGTGCTGCTCCAAGTTCTTGGAAAATACTGGCATAACATTAAGGGAGATGATCCGGTACTAATCCAGGATATCCCTGCACACAACATTTATGAAATGCTGAAATGTTGCAGGGGCCAAATGTCATCAGCATGGATCTGAAGTCCCTAAATCAGGTACTAAAGGAGGTCTTCCGTTCATCCCCAAGCCATATGTCCCCAAAATATCTACTTTTATGAGTATTGTGGCCATACCCAGGCTGTACAACAATTCCAGAATGGGGGCAAGGCCTACATGTTATGAATGGTCATTTGGTTCAAGATATGACAGTCCTCACAGAGGCACTGTGACCCATCCTCCTCCTTCACAAAGTAAACTGGTGCTTCTGCTTGAGAAGTGCATTGCCAGTGGACCCACTGGCCAGGTTTTCCTGTAAATAGCTACAGAGCACCTTTAGCTCTGATTAGGACATGGAGTATATTTGTCCATAATGCAACTTTGTCCCAGGCTGGCAATCTATTGGGCTGTAGTAGTCTCCATTTGGAGGGAATGGGTCTGCATTTTTCTTCTTGAACATATCCAGTGAGTAGCAGTGTTGTCTAATTTTTAGGAGATCAGTACTGTTTATATAACATGGGTTATAGGCTCGCCAATCAATCTGATCAGATGATAATTAGATTTTTATCACAGACTCAAGATACACAAAGTTTTGCAAGGACCATTGGGATTTATGACAAGGACACTCACAGTGGGAACAAAGTTCAGCCTTTAAGACACTTATTGAGATAAATGGAAAATCAATCAATCAATCAAAACTGAAAAAGAAATATTGATTTAGGAGAATCAAGAACTAGAAGTCCTACTGATCTAACCAGTTGAGTGCAACACCAGTGAGGACACTGTAACTCGAGTATGGTTTTGCTCTATGAACACTCACAGGAAGACCAACTTAGGTACTGATAACTTGAACTGACTCTATAGTGCACAGAGATCCTCAAATAGCTCTGATGCAGTGAGCTGCCCACTACATCTCAGGCAGATATTCCATCATATTCCCAGGGGTGGTCATTTAAAATATTAACTACTTTAGTCTTCATGTAAGAATGAAACTCTCCCTCGCTACCATCTTCCCAAATTCAATCACTGGTCACCAACATCCAA
Source organism: Carettochelys insculpta (assembly GCF_033958435.1). Classification (NCBI taxonomy): domain Eukaryota; kingdom Metazoa; phylum Chordata; order Testudines; family Carettochelyidae; genus Carettochelys; species Carettochelys insculpta. Next base: position 99,614,834 of record NC_134139.1, read on the forward strand.
TAGTAAAATTATGCACGGAGGGGGACATTATTGCATTATTATATACCTTCAAGTATAATTGAATCCCTTTGCAAACTGCATATTGGTGACTCACAATGGTGGCGTTATTTTTTGGGAGGAGCCTGGGAAACATTTTTCCCAGTATGAGACCTCCGCCTCTGCTGTGATTAAAGCTCTAAGCCCACTGATGGCAACAATGAAACAGTTACATACAAAACCCTAAGATCATCTTTAAAATCCTTATTACAGACCTGTCTGGCAATTGCATTTTTAAAAGTGATATTATATTTCTACAGTTTTAGCATGCATGTTCAAAACCACATAGTACATAGGAAGTTGCATTTGCTGCAGTTATTCAAATGTGCGTAAGTCAAATCCGATGCAAAAGGTTTCATGCTGTGCCCCAGTTGTCCACAAAAACCCAATGAAGACGTTAAGGACAGATTTAAATATCATCTGTAAATTTTTGAGTTTTGTTATTGCAAGTGGTTATGCAGCCTGTTAGCTCTACACTCATAAAAAGGGCTCTATTTAATTTAGTTTAGCTCTTTACCTACCTTGAAAATGTCTGTCTTCATTGCTAGATTATACCTTGGTAAACAGTAAAGTCTGAAGATGCTCCCAAAGAATTTGTAAAATATTAATCACAACTCTTTCTGGTCTAAATGCCAATTTGTCAATATCAAGCACATTTTCTAAAACCATACAGTTTCAAAATTGATCATGTTTTTCTCGATCATAATATCAGGATCCTGGGCAAAACCAAAGCTTTTGTATTTCTTGTGAACAAATCAAAGCCAACAAGTGGCAGACAGCTTTTATTCAGCAACATGTTTCATTGCTCTCATCGTCCCTAACTGCATGGCAAGCAGCTGTTGTGTTTACTGCGTGTAGCTCTTCATTAAAAACAAGGGGAGGGGGAATTGCATATGGAATGAAATATTCTTCAACCCAGCTGCTTCTCTTACTCTAGGGCTGAGGGGGCGCACATAGAAATGCAGCTTATGAAGGGATTCTGCTCTATTTTGAGGGATTATAATATAAAGTTCAATGTGCTCTTATTTGTACATAATAAAGCAGTGAGAATTCCATCAGGTTATTGCGGTGACATCAAAAACCATGAGTGCAAAATGCTAGGTGGAATTATAGCTCTGCTTTATGCCAATTGGAGAAGTGCATTAATGTGATATGGTAATGTTTTTTAATTTTGCAATGGAGCTATTATTATGACAGTGAGGGACTAACAACTGACATAACCAGTACTGGCTAGAATATACTGCAGAGCAGCAACTGCACAAGCTTCCTCGACATAACGGTCAGTGCATCTTGATCCTGTGCTCCTGCACCTTTTGTTCCTCCATTTCAGGTTGCCCATTTTGCCAGTTAGCCCAGTGGTTTTATTATGTAGAGCACAAATGACAAGACATTCAGATATCTTAATCCACTTTCTTATATGGAACACAGACGAAGATCTTCAAACCCATTGTTTTAACACAGGATTTGAATACAGATCCATGAAGAGAAGAAGATTAGAGGACTTGGCACTTTCTATCCCTAGAGTACAGCCTGGTAAATTTGATTTCCCTGTGACACTGGGACAAGTAGTATTTCTACATGCAAGTAAAATACCACTAATTCTTTTACTATCATCAAGCTAAATGTAGGCAGCCTGGTTGGGTGCCTGGGATGATACATTTCCATTACAATTTTGCAAGCATCTTATTAAACATGATATATACACAAAAGCTTTCTTTTCTAGGTCTCACTCTTTCCACAGCCTTCAGCCTGTCTGTATTTCAGATTACTCCTTCTCCTCAGCTCCCTACATTTCTGATTCTTCTCTACCCTCTCTGTTAACCAGGTAGATTTTTTTAAGACTACTTATAGTCCTACAAAGCCCATGTGATTTTCTTTACTGTATGCACTTTTCTGGCACTCCCATTTGGATATTAACAGAGTAATAATAAGAATACACTCTTTTTTATTTAACATACCTTTATATGCTTTAGGGTAAAATAAAATTTAATTTTGTACTTGTTAACATTTTAAAGTTAATTTAGTACTATTGTACTGCTCACCTGACGCTGGACTGGCAACCCTGGTAGCTGCCCACCAAAATAACACAATATAAACAGCTCATCTCCTCCCCAGTAATGTCCTCCTAATGTGTTTCACTCCTGGGCTGGGAACCAACATCTCTTATGAAGAGACACCATGTTTACTCAGTCAGACTGAGGCTACAATATTGTTTCTATTTTGGGATACATTTGCATCTCGAAATAGAAACCATGCAGCCAAACACCATGCTCGAAATAGGGTTACCGTGTTGTACAAGGGTTACCGGGAAGCTTGGAATAAGCACTTATTTCAAACTCTGGTGCAGTGTAGCCTTCATCAGGTTTGGAATAAGATGTCTCAAAATAAGTTGTGCAATTTGCACAATGCAAAGTGTGTAACTTATTTTGAGCTAGGGCTACAGTGTAGCCCTAGCCTCAGAGATTACCAACTCATTCCAATAAACTGCCAGCAGATGGTAATTTGGTCACTACCAACCTGGGCCAGATTCAAATCTGGCACCCAAGAGGTCACCTGATGAAGCGGGTCTTTGCCCACAAAAGCGTATGCTCCAAAACATCTGTTAGTCTGTAAGGTGCCACAGGACTTCTTGTCATATCCTATGGGGAATCATTTCAGTCTTCCACCAAGTATGTTCAAGTAAGTTCTAAATGAAAGTTGTTTGTTTTTTTTTAATTTGTACACAGAAAATAAGGCTCTTCTTAACACACTTTAGCATTTAAAACCTACTTTGGGCAAACTATTGTTGCCAATTTCATTATTTATTGAAAGTTTCATGATATCTGATGTATTTCTTAAAGCTCTAAACCCTGGAATCAATGTGAAAATGTCAATATCCCAGCTTTCATTTACAGAATAAAAAGCAAGTTTATAATGCTCATGATTGTTAGATAATCTTGCAAATGGAAATCCAAACATTTCAAAAGACTCTAGATAAATAAAGAGAACTCCAAATGTATTATTTAAAAAAATCTCACGAGTTTTAAGCCAATCCTCATTTTGCTTGAATTCTGAAACACAAATATAAACAGGATGCAAACTTCACGGCAGCTTCAAACAAAATAGAAATGGAAGGTTCAGTTGAATGACATATACAAATGAATAATACAATCACAACAATGTTCACAGTTATATTCTATTACAATTATTAATTCTTCTGTGTGCTGCAAAGTCTTGTATTGAAACTGGATAGCTTCATTGCAGATCTTACTTGTGAAAACTGGAGTTCTGGCAACTGGATGCAGTTGGGGACTTGGGTACCTGGGCTCTCCATTCAAATAAGCCAGGACATCTCATATCTCTCAGAGCAATTATTTCAGGCTTTGTAAGAAACCAGGAGAACAAGACTAGTCAACACTACATTCATATTTGCAGAATGTCATGATTCAGGGCTATGGGCAAAGGCACCCACTCTAGGCTCCCAGCTCTCTCCTCTCTTGGAAGGGACCTGCATCTTTGCTCCTGACCTGGGTTTCCGAGGCTGCCCAGTTCCTTGCCTCAACTGTGAGCACCTCAGCAAGGCAGCCTGGCTAAACAAGCCTACTTCACTTTCTCCTCAGAGGCTATCCACAGTATAATCACCTACAGCACATTTTTAAGGTGAAAGCATTACAGAGAACAAAAAAGCAATCCTGTAGCATTTTAAAGACTAGCAATATAATTTATTAGGTGATGACCTTTCATGGGATGGATCCACTTCTTCAGATCTGGAGAATACCTATTAACTGATATATGAGACGAAGAGAATATAAAAGCAAGATAGAAAAAAAATGAAATAAAAACTGATAAATCAGCTATGAAAAACAGAAGTGGTGGGACGGGAGAAGAAAAAAGTTTCTGTAAGTGTCTATTAAGTGAATAATCACAGAGAGGTAGCCATGTTAGTCTGTATCTTCACAAAACAAAAAGCAGTCCTGTAGCACTTTAAAAACTAACAAAATAATTTATCGTGTGATGAGCTTTTGTGGGGCAGTGTAAATATGTGGACAGAGTTGGAAACGGGGTTTGTTGCAAGGAGAGGTTCCAGGATTAGTGTGCCTGTGGCGTGGTGTGTGGTTGCTAGTGAGAATTTTCCTGAGGTTGGGTGGCTGTTTGTAGGAAAGAACAGGTCTGTCACTTAGGGCTGCGAGAGTTCAGCATCATGTTCCAGTATATGTTGTAGATGGTTAATAATGTGCTGGAGGCATTTGAGTTGGGGGCTATCGGAGATGACTAGCGGTGTTCTCTCATTAAACTTCTTGGGCCTATGTAGAAGTAGCTGGTTTCTGAGTATTTGTCTGGCCCTGTCAGTCTGATTTTTTTAAGCTTCTCCTGGTGGGTACAAATTTTTTTATGAATGTCTGGTAGAGATCTTGAAGTTTTTGGTCTCTGTCAGTAGGACTGGAGCAGATGAGGTTGTATCTTAGGGCTTGACTATAAATGATGGATCATGTGATGTGTTCTGGATGGAAGCTGAGGGCATCTCAGTAAGAGTAGTGGTCAGTGGGTTTCCACTATAGAGTGGTATTGATTTGACAGCCAGTGATTTGTACTGTGGTGGCCATGAAATGGATGTCTCGTGTGGGAATGACCAAGGCTGAGATTGATGGTGGGGTGCAGGTTGTTGAAATCCCTGTGGAATTCTTCAAGGGTGTCTTTACCATGGGTCCAAATGATAAAGAGGTCATCAGTGTAACATAAGTAAAGGATGGGTAATAGTGGACAGAAGCTGAAGAAACATTGTTCTAAGTCACTCATAAAAATGTTAGCATGCCGTGGGACCATGTGGATGCCCATAGCAGTGCTGCTGATCGGAAGGCATAAACTTTCCCCAAATCAGAAATACGTGTGGATGAGAACAAAAAGTTACATAACTCAGCCACCTGATGTGCTGTGGCATCATCTGGGATGGTGTTCCTGTGATAGCTTGTAGACCATTTTCATGTGGAATATTGGTGTAAAGAGCTTCTACATCCACGATGGCAAGGATGGTATTTTCATGAAGATTTTGGATGTTCTGCAATTTCCTCAGGAAGTCAGTGGTATCTCGGCAATAGCTAGGAGTGCTGCAAGCATAGGGTTTGAGGAGAGAGTCCACATAGCAGGATAGTCCTGTAGTAAGGGTGCCAGTATCTGAAATGATAGGGTGTCTGGATTTATGGATTTTGGGTAGCAAGTAGACTAATCCTGGCCGGGGCTCCGAAGGTATGTCTGTATGAATTTGGTCCGAGTAGAAGCAGGGAGTTTCATAAGCAGATGATGTAGTTTCTTTTGGTATTCTTCAGTGGGATCAGAGGAAAGAGGTCTGTCAAATGTAGTGCCAGAGAGTTGTCGAGCCGCCTCCGGTTCATAGTCTGACTTATTCATGATTACAGCACCCCCTTTGTCAGCTGGCTTGATTATAATGTCAGAGCTATTTTTGAGACTCTGGACAGCACTGCGTTCAACACGGCTGAGATTGTGTGTCACATGGTGGGGTTTGTGCACAATATCAACCGGTGCATGCTTGTGGATGCACTGAATACAGAAATCCAGACTGTCGTTATGACCATTGTGGGGGAGTCCACATAGAGTTCTTCTGATGTTGGTAAGGGGGATCTAGTGGGTCAGCTTGATGTTCACCGGTGTGTTGGAAGTATTCCCTCAGATGGAAATGGCAAAAAATGCTTCAAGGTCACCCCAAAGTTGTATCAAATTCACAGGAATGGTAGGGCAGAAAAAAAGTCCCTGGGGTAAGACAGACTTTTCTGCTGGGCTAAGTCTGTAGCTGGAAAGGTTAACAACATTATCTGGTGAGTTGAGGCTATAATGGTTATAGTTCCCTGTGGTATGAAGTAGTTTAGATAGTTTATTATCCTCTCTCTTCTGTAGGGAGCAGAAGTGTGTATTACAGATGTTTTGTCTGGTATTATTAAAGACCCACAATGGGGCATCTTGTGTGGACATTTGTTTGTTGATGAGAGTTTCATTCTTGATCCTCTCCTGCTTGTTATACAGGATACTGGTCAGGTGGTACCTCTGTTTCTTTGGGAGTGTGTGGCCCAGTCTTTAAGATGCTACAGGAATGCTTTTTTTGTTTTGTGAAGATACAGACAGAAGATACCTCTCTTGCATTCCACAGAAACTATATTAAAACATTGAAAGAATCTACACATATGCTGATAAACCGATCAGAGATCTTCCTAACTCAACAAGGGTTCTAGGAGGTAACCCATTCCAAATCACACCAAAGTTTTTTTTCTCCCCTGTGGTTACAAGTCCAGACCAGCCATTAAGTCAGAACAAGCACCCTCATAGATCTGTGAGCCTGTCCTTTGTGCAGTTTATGCCTTTGTCTACTGATCACCTGCTCCCAAATTCCAAAATCAAATCTCTCTCTCCTCGAATTCCAGAGGTACTTTCAGAGGTGGAATTCTTGCATAACCAGAGGGAACACATTTGCACATACCTTTTGCTAAAGATTTCCTGGGAGCTTCCTTTAAACTTTGTTTACTCAAAAAGTTGATTCTTGTCTGAAATATTGTTTTGATTAGTCCTTTGAAGCTCTTAATAATACCAGATGAGTATTAGTTATGTCTGCCCCCAGAGAAGTTACTTTCAATCTTACTATAATACCTATACTTTCTATTTGCAATAGAATTGACTCCAAAGCTATTTAAACTTCATTCAATGAGGTCTCTCAAAAATATGGCAGGAAATTGCTGTTTCTGCCACACACGGTTTACTTCATCACCAAAAGGGTTAGAAATCGATTTAAGTGAAATTTATATTCTGACGCACCAGCCTCTGTCAAAGGGTCAGTTGTGCGATAAACTCTGCAGAAGAAGAACTGTGGAGTAAGTTTGGGGTTTTTTTTTTCTTCTTCTCTGTCTTAGCTTTCAGGCTAGTTTTAGTAAGGTGATAGAACATGACTGAGAGCACAGAAAAAGGTATGAGAAGAATATCATGTAGAGGAGTCTTAGTGGAATATTCAGTTGTACGCTTTGTAACAATGTGATACTAAAAGGCAGATTATTGCTGAAAGGCAACGGACTTTTTAGCCATTTGCTGCTGTTGCAGAAGTTGAATACTTTCTTATCCACAACATCAGTCTTAATAAAATCACCTTGGGCTTTATTTAAGGTTTGTGATGTTTTCTTTTTTAAACTACTACCAAATGGTTTCCAAAAGAGGGAATGTTATATGACAGCAAGCTTCAGTTTCCAAGGTCCCTGGGAAAGTGAATTATGTCTCAGAGAAGCCCAGAGGAATACTCCAAAAATCCTGATTTGCTAGGGTTTTGCCTGTCCTAATCTTTTTAGCTTCATCCTGGTCTTTTATGTAAACAATCTGACAGCTCATTAGCATCACAAAAGAGAAAAATACTTAAAAAAACAATAAAATGGGCTGAGAGCCACATTATGTCCTGCACAGGATATTTCCACAAAAATACCTATAAACCTGGCATTTCCATGGTATTTTTCCCTCAGCAATTCACCCACACTCCCACACATGGAAGAAATGGAGGTAGGCATAGAGCGCCTATGCCTCTGCACAATGACCCCATCTTCCCTTCCCTCCAGCTTGCAGCCCGGCTCCTCCAGGAGTCTACCTGCCACTCCTGGCTGCCCTAAATTCTGATCTAATTTCTAATTTCAACTTCAACTACTCGCTGACTGCTCTCTATTCCACCCACTTTCCTTAAAAACAGTATAGCCTGAAACGTTGCAGAGAATCTTTTGAGGGGAACGCAACAAACCATAGGAAATGTACTTTATAGATGAACTTCTGCTCATAGAAGCAGAAAGAAAAGTGTAGCCCTGTATTAACAACAAGTGGAATTTTGCACTGTATTACTTTTGCAACATATGGCTTCTTTTCTAGCAGTTTCTAAGTGCTACTTCTATTATGTTGTTATTTGAAGCCAATCCAATACCACATTTCAAACAGCATGGACTGACCAGAGACCATTAAATAATCAACTACAATTTAATTCCCCTGAACACATAACAGGAAAATATCTTTTTCCAAAATTACCATCAGGTAACTAAAGAAAACTAATGGTAAATGCATTCCACACATGAAACTACTCAGGCACAACACAATGGATGAGTAATTGGATCCTGATATAAAACATACACTGTATAAAAGCATGTTTTGAAATAAAAAATACTAACAATTCTTTTTTAAAAGAACATTTACAAAATAGCTTTCAAATGACTGTTTCTTTCCAGTACTTGAAGGAGTGGTTGGTGACATTTCTAAAATGAAAAGGACTAAGGAAAGCTAAGTCAGTGCTTTTGTAGCTTGGAAAATGTTCATAATTTCGCAAACTTCCCTCTCATTCTTGCACACATTGCTCAACACAACACATTCTGCACGTTAAAACTCTGTGCTCAGTTTTCATTTCATTCCATCCCTAGTGAGTGGCAAACTCAGGGAAATTATGGCAATTTGCACCACATGAGCTGCCCCAAATTTGCAGCATACAAGCCCTTCCCCCCACACACAATCCTTCCTTCCCCAAGTAGAATCCCGCATACAGCACCATGGGGAACAAGCAGTTTCTAAGCTGATGGAAATGTAACGTAACACTCCAGTTTGTTAGCGTAGGAAGGACAAAAGGTTAACGTTGTTTAATTATAGTTAATTTATTTCTTTCCAAGGCAGCGCTTTCTTGAATTAAGATATTTCAGTGTTAAAAGGTTAGTGACCTGGCAGCTGGAGGCCACAATAAAGTAAGAGAGAAGGATTTTCTTTCCCATAAAAGTTATGTCTTATACTGGAGTGGAAGTAAAGTTCTGAAAATCTGAAGGAGGAGGTCTAACCCACAAAAGGTAATTACCTAAGAAATACATTTGTTATTCTTTAAGGTGATACAGGACTGCTTGTTTTTTGTGGAGTGGAATTTCTAGTTCAGGTAGAGATGGTGGCGCTCAGTACAATCAAGCTGGAGTGCTAAAAATAGCAGAATAGCCACAGCAGCCTGGGTAGGATGACCAGTCACCAGAGTACAACCCATCTGACAACACTTCTACACTACAAACTTCAGCCAATGCAAGTTTTGGTGGCATAAAGTCACCATAGTTAATGTGTCACTTCTGTGCATGTACATTTGACTCCTTGTGTTGACACTGAGTGTACTAGGCTGTAGTGCTTGTGTTGATGCTCAGCATGGTGCATCACGGGTAGGTATTCCAGTGTGTAACTCACCACCATCCAGTTACTGTCTTTTGGGAAGTTCTGGCAATTCATGGCAGGGCTGAAAAAAACAGTGCAGAGGGTCACTGTGGGGTGAAGTTTCTGTCCCTGTTTTTATGACTGGTCTGTGGCTGTGCTTGCACAGGTCTTCTCTTCACATGCCAGGAGCTCCGGTATCTCCTGTCCATTTCAGGCCAGAGCACATCTGGAGCATGTAGCCGGTATGGTCAACTGGAGAGTTACACACACCGGAGAGTTGTGAGGAGTGCTCATAATGACAGACAATCAGGAAAACGCATTTCAGAAATACACAGGAAGGGGAACTTTTGGACTCCATGACCCTTGGCAGTAGAGTTCACAATTCTGACCAGAGTGGTCAGCGCCAAGCATTGTGGGACAGCTGTCTGGGAACTGTTAGGATTGATACAGGTACCACAGCCCCTACAGTCACTCTGCATTGGCCACTATAAATCAGCCTTGGCTCAGTGCCACTCAGGGAGGCGATGTTACTGTGTCAATGTAATGGAAGGCTTATACCAGTGGGAGACAAACTCAAGGTGCAGATATATTCACAACTAGGTCAATGCAAGGAACCAGTGGCTTAAGTCAACCTAATTTTGCAGTGTAGACTAAGCCTGTGACATGGACTCAGGCAGCTAGCCTGAGCAGCTGCCTGCATTGCTATGGTTATACTGCTATCTATAGTGCACTAGTCCGATCAAAACTAGCACTTGTACCTCTGACCAAGCTAGAAATTACACCTCCAGCCGCAGTGCAGATGTACCCTCTGTGTAGCTACATGAATGCAAACCTCTACTATAGACAAATTACAGCAGTACTACTTACTCCAGGTAAAACAACATCAAAAGTTATCCTTCAATGAGTAGTTTCTTGCTCTCAAAAGAGCTATATTCAGTTAATACTGGTTATTAAGTCAAGGGTTCATTTTTAAAGCCAGAAAACACAGCTCTCAGATCAGGACAGTAAAATAAAAGGTATTGCCCACTCCTGTTGAAATGTTACTGAGAGTTTCAGGATACTAGGAGTTTCAGCTCTTGAAGCCAAGCTATTAAAAGAATCTCAGCCTTCATTTAAAAAACAAGTATTTCTAGCCCTTAGGGCTGTGGAGAAAAGCTGAAAAACATGATTCCTAGAGTTTCAAAAAGTAGAAGATAAGAGAGGGGGAAAAAAGGGCTCAAATGTTAGATCTTAAAATCTCGTGATGGGGGGAGAGGTGGGACATGACTCATGAGTTCTGAATATTTGGGATTCACAGTATTGCAGACATGCCATAACAATTGCATGCCTAAGACAGACTTCACTGTCATCAGCTGAGTCAAAGTTACTGCAGGTGCCAGCAGGACTAGGACTGACATTCTCCTGGCTCTGCATGCCCCTTGGGCTAAAGAGAGCTTTCATAAGCCATCCTACTATTAAGGGAATAAAGAGAGCAAGAACCTCGAATGCTTGAGTTAGGCCACAGTCTTCTACAGTATAACCTATCCATGTTAGTCCATTGCTTAAAGAAGCGCTTATTTCCACTTCTTCACTACATGGTGGTACCATCTCCTAATGACAGCTATTTGTATCTGAAGTATTTATATTTTCTGGAAGGCTGCAGTGTGACACTACTTCATTTCTCAGAACCCAGAACTCTCAGGGTACATCTCACTACAGCTGCCACAGCCACCGCCCTGCAGACGAGTTGCACTGTCATTGCTTCCCTGTTGACAGAAGGAATTTTTCTGTCACTGGAGTTAATTCACCTCTCTGAGAGATGGTAGCTAAGTGGATGGAACAGGGCTGTGAACAATTCTGCACCATGTGCACTATGGCAGCTCAACCTAACCCCCATCCATCCCTGCCCTGGGGATTAGGTTGCTCTACTACACTGCACGTGGTGCAGAATTTTTCACAGCACTCCAGGTAGATCAAATCTAATGTTTAAGTGTAGACCAGGCTACCCACCTACAGGATGCTCACCTGAGGCAGAGCTGCATGACACAATCCACCTTGCCCCTGTCTGGCTCTCTCCAGCCACTAAAGAAACTCAGTTCATTTGGCTTCACTCACAGCAGGGTGAGTGTGGGATTTCGGGGGCTGTGTGGTGAGCTGGTAGGGGGTGAATGTCTGTCTGTCTGTGCAGCTATGTTACTTTGCAGAGTCTGAGCTTGTGCTGTGCAGAGAAGAGCAGTTTGCAAGGTGTGAATTGGGGCAGTTCCCTGCCAGGTGAGCCTTGAAGGGGGGCTGAATAGACTGGAGGCAAGGCTTTGAGCCAGGCCTGACCAGCCAGCAGCTCTCCCTATAAGAAGGGAGCTCCCAGCGAACCAGGGGTGAGCAGCGAACAGGGAAGGGAGTTTGCCTCTGGGAATTCGCCGAGAGAGGAGCCCCGGGTTTGACCTTTTCAGGTATGGTGTTCCACCTGTGCCCTGCAAGGCAGCACTACCAGGAAAAGAGAGAAGAAGAAGAAGGAAAAGAGAGAGAGAGAAAAAAAAATTCTCTGAAGAGCGACAGGGGAAAGTGGACCTGGGGGCACTGAGAGCAGCTGGGGGGAGAGGGGCCAGTGCAGTGAGGAGGGTGGACATGGGAGCAGATGGGGGTAGTGGGTTGGGGAGGGTCCTATGGTGATGGTAGCTGGGGGGAGGGGCAAAAGGTAGGGAGAAGGGTCATGGCTCCACAGGGAGCTATGGTGACTCATGCTGACAGGGAGGTATGAAGTAGTATGATCCTTAACCACATTCTCCACAACTCCACACCCCACTGCCTTGTGGGTTATCCTGGGAAGGAGAAAGGCTAAGGGAGTAAACCCTGACAGAAAACCCGGAGTGGAGTCTGAAGGTGGTTCAGTGTCAACTTCTGGCACTGTCCCGGCAACTCCTGCAGCTGAGCTGGTACCAGACGTGGAGGTTATCCTCTCCTTTGGACTATATCAGTAAAGCCGAGAGGGGGACACTGGTGTCTGGGCAGCCCAGAGTCTCCATAACAAATGCCCAGGCTCGCGCCCGGAGAGGTACTCCGGCATCGCTGAACAGCGTTGCATCAACACGGGGGCAACAGTTACCGGTTCTAAGCTCTTGCTCGATTGGTGTAGAGAACGAGTGCCAGGGGTTGCCTTCGACAGTGGGAGGGATCCTCGCATCTCACTGGACAGTCACCGCCCGCCTCAAGCTGGGCAGCCCCCAGCCAATAGGGTACTGTCCCGCCACAGTTCACCTGCCTCGCTGGGTGCGTGAGGCTTAAGGTTCCTGAACCTGACAAGTGACTGAAATTTGGGCACCAGGCAAACCAATAAGAAAATCAACAAGAAATGAGAAACATCAACAATTCAAGCTTGCTTGCTGGAATGTGCGGACCATGCTGACCGGCTTGACTGAAGATCTTCAGGCCATCAGTGACACCCGCAAGACCGCTGTCATCAATGAGGAACTGAAAAGGCTCCGAGTTGATATCGCTGCACTGCAAAAGACGCAACTTGGAGATTCAGGATCTCTAAAGGAAAAGGACTACACCTTTTTCTGGCAGGGTAAAGCCCAAGAAGAACCCAGAGAGCATGGTGTTGGCTTCGCTGTCAGAAACACCCTTCTACAAATGGTTGATTTAGTCATGGGCAGATCGGAAAGACTTCTTCAGATCACGCTTCAAACGTGTGCCGGTCTTGTCCACCTGATCAGCGCTTATGCCCCAACCCTATACGCCACACCAGAAGTAAAAGACAAGTTCTATGACATGCTTAGTGCTGCTGTAGCGCAAATACCTGCTCGTGAACAACTGTACATCTTGGGTGACTTCAATGCAAGAGTTGGAGCTGATTGGGCCTCATGGCCTTCCTGCTTAGGACACTTCGGTGTGGGAAAAATGAATGACAATGGACAGCGTCTCCTTGAACTGTGCACGTACCACAATCTGTGCATCACAAACGCATTCTTCCAAACGAAGCCACAGCACAGAGTGTCGTGGAGACACTCACGCTCGAAGCACTGGCATCAACTAGATGTGGTCATCACTAGGCGTAACAACCTCAAAAACATCCTTCTGACACGCAGCTATCATAGTGCTGACTGCGATACAGATCACTCGCTAGTTTGCTCCAAGCTCAAGCTGAGACCCAAGAAGCTGTACCGCTGTAAACCTGCTGGAAGGCCCCGCATTGATGCCAGAAAGACGGCAAACTCGGAGAAAGCTGAAAAGTTCAGAGAGACCCTCCAGGAAAATCTGCGCAGTGGCCATGGGGGCCTCGATGCGACATCCAAATGGCAACATCTGAGGGATACAGTTTACAACATGGCCTTGTCGGTGTTTGGAAGAAGAGCTAGAAACACGAACGACTGGTTCGAAGCTAACTCTGATGAGATGATTCCAGTCATTGAAAAGAAGCGTGCTGCACTCCTGGAGTACAAACGCTCACCGAGCCAGAGTACTCAGCAAGCACTTAGAGAGGCCAGAAGAACAGTACAGCAGACAGCCAGGCGCTGTGCCAACAACCACTGGCTCCAGTTATGCAGCAGCATCCAGACCTGTGCTGACTTTGGTAATCTCAGAGGAACGTACGAGGGTATGAAGAAGGCATTAGGACCCACCCAGAACAAGATGGCACCTCTGAAATCCAAATCTGGTGAAGTCATCGCTGACAAAGCCAAACAGATGGAGCGTTGGGTCGAGCACTACTCCGAGCTGTACTCACGCGAGAATGTTGTGGTTGACGCAGCCCTTGATGCCGTCAAGTTCCTACCAGTAATGGACGAACTGAAGGCAGCCATCGACAGCATTGCAGCAGGAAAGGCCCCTGGTCAGAATGGTATACCACCAGAGGTAATCAAATGTGCCGCGGATGCACTCCTGGAACCCCTGCATGAGCTGCTGTGCCTGTGCTGGAAAGAGGGTGAGGTTCCACAGGATATGCGTGACGCTAACATTGTAACGTTGTATAAGAACAAAGGAGACAGAAGCGACTGCAACAACTACCATGGAATCTCCCTCCTAAGCGTCACTGGCAAACTGTTCGCTCGCGTCATCCTTGGCAGACTCCAGAAGATTGCTGAGAGGGTGTACCCCGAATCGCAGTGTGGATTCCGTGCAGAGAGGTCTACCGTTGACATGGTCTTCTCTCTAAGGCAGCTGCAGGAGAAGTGCAGGGAGCAGAGAAAGCCACTCTACATAGCCTTCATCGACTTGACCAAGGCTTTTGACTTGGTCAGCAGGGATGGTCTGTTCAAACTGCTCCACAAGATAGGCTGCCCTCCACGGTTACTCAAGATGATCCAGTCGTTCCATGAAAACATGAGAGGAACCATCCAATATGACGGCGCATTATCGGATGCTTTCAGAATCAGGAGCGGCGTCAAACAAGGATGCTTGCTTGCTCCGACATTGTTCGGGATCTTCTTCGCACTCCTCCTGAAGCATGCCTTTGGATCTTCAACAGAGGGCATCTTGCTGCACACAAGATCTGATGGGAAACTGTTTAACCTTGCAAGGCTGAGAGCTAAGACTAAGGTGCGAGAAGTCCTCATCAGAGACATGCTGTTCGCAGACGATGCTGCTGTAGTGTCTCACACAGAAGACCAGCTTCAAAAACTGCTGGATCGGTTCTCCAAAGCGTGCAAGGACTTTGGGCTTACCATCAGCCTAAAGAAGACAAATGTACTTGGTCAAGATGTTGCTGAATCCCCATCAATCAGCATTGACAACTATACGTTAGAGGTTGTCCACGAGTACGTTTACCTCGGGTCCACCATCACTGATACCCTGTCGTTGGACACTGAGCTAAATAGGAGGATCGGAAAAGCGGCCACAACTCTGTCCAGACTCAGCAGGAGAGTGTGGAATAACAACAAGCTGTACACTCACACCAAAATGCAAGTCTACAGAGCCTGCATTCTCAGCACCCTCCTTTATGGCAGCGAGACTTGGACCCTGTATGCCTGCCAGGAAAAGAGGCTGAACATCTTCCACTTGCGCTGCCTCAGGCGCATCCTTGGAATATCATGGAAGGACAGAGTTACCAACACAGCCATCCTTGAGCAAGCTGGAATCCCAACCATGCACACCCTCCTCAGGCAGCGTCGACTCCGCTGGCTTGGCCACGTCCACAGGATGAACGATGGAAGGATTCCAAAAGACATCATGTGTGGTGAGCTAGCCTCTGGCAAAAGACCCCCCGGACGCCCCCAGTTGCGTTACAAAGATGTCTGCAAGAGAGACCTCAGAGAGGTAGACATCGAGCTGGACAACTGGGAAGAACTAGCAGATGACCGCGGCAGATGGAGGCAGGGCTTACACAAGGGCCTTCAGAAGGGCGAGTTGAAGATCAGACAGCTAGCAGAGGAGAAGCGAGCGCACAGAAAGCACAATAAGGACTTGCCAGACACCCACTACATCGGCAAGAGATGCAGCAAGGACTGTCACTCTCGTGTGGGTCTTTATAGTCACAATAGACGCTGTAAATGAAGTCTGAAATTAAAACTTTGAAGGGTGCGATCCATAGTCTGTGCAGACTGAAGGATGCCTACTACTCACAGCACCTTTGCATGGAAGCACAACCAGGAATCCCTTTATGATTTAAGTGACATTTTGTCATTACTGTTGGTAATTACAAGCTCTTTGGGGCAATGGCAGTTCTTCCTTTATAGGTTCTGAACAGCACTGAATATAGTGTTCTCTGCATTTAATCAACAGACATTAGCTAGTGCTGAAGTAGGAGACTACAGGTTGAACCTCTCTAATCCAGAACTCTCTCATCCAGCTACTTCTGTAATTCAGCATGATTTTAGTTAGCCTAATGACCACTTATCATGGCCAAATTTCCCATGGTCCTATAAAATTTGTTTACAGCCACCAGTCCTGGCTCTTAATGTTCTGTGCTGTTAGTCTGTAAGGTGCCACAGGACTTCTTCTTGTTTTTGAAGATACAGACTAACATGGCTACCTCTTTGATACTTGTACCCCTAAATGTCTCCTAAGAGCCCAGTAAGCAGTGGAGGTGTTGGTAATGGGTTAAGCAATATTGAACTCCTGTGATCCAACAAATTCTCTCGTTTGGCACAGTCAGTTAGAGAGGTTCAACCTGTACAGTGAGGGGTACATATACACAATCCACTCAATTACAATTGATGCCACATATCTGGAGCACCACTCTGCTTTCAATTACCCCTCTATTCAGCTTAAATTTCAAAGTATAAAAGGCAAAATGTCCAGTTAAGGTTTAGGAATTTTAGTTCTGGTTTCTTACACCACCACTAGTTCAAATGTAGAATTCTGAAAATAAACACGTGCATTTTTACAAATTAATGGCTTCACCACTTATCCCACCCTCCCCCACAAATAATCTAATCTTTTGGGCTACATCTACACTAGAGGGTTTTTTTCCCAATAAAACAGCATCTGCAATAAAAATGCACACTAAACAAAACAGCGTCCACACTAAAATCAGTATGTTGACAGAATTTGGCACAGAACGCCTTTCTCAATAGAAATCTGTCAACAAAAAGTTGTGTGGATGCTCTGGGGGGCCCTCTGTTGGCAGGTCACCAAGAAGCCCTGTCTGCTGTCCTTCTGGTTGGCCGTTCTGTCAAGAGAGGGCTGAGCAGTCCGGCTACTCTGTGTTGACAGAGTGGATGGCTTTTTTTCGATCCGCTTTTGTGTATGGATGCACTCTGTCAACAGAAGTTGTCAGATCTCTTCCAACAGTGCCTTCTGTCAACGGATCATTGTAGTGTAGATGTAGCCTTGGAATTTTACTGAAATCAGTAAACAAAGTTGAGGAGGAAGAAAACCCCAAATATGCAATACACAAATCTAGAGGGCTGAAGTTTACATTCCAAACTTTTTACTACCTAATCAACTCCATCACTACCATTAGCTTCCCTCTCTAACCTACATTCAGACTGAGACAGATGAATATTCAACTTTTCTGCTTTACTTGTTATAAAACCAAAAACTGCACAAAAATTTAATTATATTTTATTTGTAATAGTGACTTAAAAGACATCATTGTACTAAAAAGGAGGTTTAAAATGGGAAACAATAAGAAAGATTATTTTTTCTTATATCAGTTTAGAGAAACATATGTTAAATACTTTCTTTAGCATTTACAGGAAGATAAGTTAGTACAGTTTTATTCATTAACCCTGCAAGTTTCATGATCAATATTCTAATTTTGTCAAAAATAGATACATACTGTATCGCGAAAGAGAGAAGCATATACAAAATGATACAACCTCTATAGCCATGATTCACTCAATGCAGACTCCTAAATAAATCTAAATCTCCTCTTCAGTGGTTACAGCAACAACTGTGCAGTTTCCTTTCCCCATCTGTGACAGACCCATTAGCAGAATGCTGACTTCCTGGGGAAGCAGTAGGGTACAGAAAAACATAAATTTAACATAAGGACTAGTTCTTGTTAAAAGTCCAGATGAGAACTTTTAGTTACTTTAGTTGCGGTGAACTCCATATCTTACAAACTGGCTTTAGAGAAGGACCTTATTCTCCTGAAACACTTTTACAAGCATGTATAGTTTTATTAATAAGATCAGGCATATACTTTATATGAAGACCCAAATATGGATTTTCATTTGAAAGGGAACAGATCTCAGAATATAAATGTCTATTTACAATTTTTATATGGTTCAAATGACTGTAATATAATCTGATTTGAACAACACTGCATTTTTAATTTTTTTTTGCAAGCATAACATTATCTTGTAACTATAGTGAAAACTATCTAGAATGATACCAAAAGAAAACTCAGTCAGTTCTTGTGACCAGATTCAATATATGACTCATTCTCATTCTCTGGCCCTTAGCTCTGAAATCCTTAGTTTCTTTCAAGTCCACAATTACTGCAACATACATAGTACTTCCAAAAAAGGTGCAGTCTGAATAGTCTAGGGCAGGTGTGTCCAACACGTGGCCCGTGGTACAATCCAGCCTGTAAAACCTTTTTATCTGGCCCATTGAGCCGGCAGCGGCACCTTTTTTAAAAGGCAGCTGTGAAGGTCCCCCAATCCCCCAGCTCCCCATGGGTAGAGCACGGCAGGGGTCTCTCTCAGCTCCCTGCTGTGCTGAAACAATAGAACTTAATTTAATTGGTTTAACGGCGATTAAACCATTACTGTTTAAGTCCTATTGTTTCAACACGGCGGGTGCTGAGACCCATCCCTGCCATGCTCTACCTGTGGGCAGCCGGAAGGCTGGGGAAGCTGTGTAGCCGTGGTGAAGAGGAGACGGCGAAGACGCAACAGCAGGCAGCAGCATGTGGAGTTCTGGTGCAAGGTAAGTGAATTCTGGGTAGTCTGGTGCTGCAGGGTGTGTGTGTGTGTGTGTGTGTGTGTTAAGCTTGGGGGCAGCTTGGGGTTTTGGAGAGGATTAAGGCTGGGGGAGGTTTGGGGCAGCGGGGGCTGGAGATTAAGCCTTGGGGAGGGAGGGTGGCAGTTTGGGGCTGCAAGGGTTTAAGACTGGAAATGAGGAGAGGATTGGTTTAGGGCTATTTTGTGTTCGGCCCCTGGAACATGGAAAAAATTGCCATGTGGCCCCAATAAAAAAAGGCCAGACACCATCGGTCTAGGGGGTAGCCTCCTGGACTATGGCCAAGAAGACTTACGGTCTAGTCTTCATTTTGCCCTTGGCCCACTGTGTGATCTTGGGCAAGTCCTTTTCAGCATCACCACCAACCAGTTTCTTTATCAGTAAAGCAGAAGACAATACTGATCCACTTTGTGAAGTTTTTTCAGATCTTCATATATGTACATAATATTCTTGCCACACTAACGTACACTGAGGAAGCAAGGAGCTTTTAACCAACTACATCATTTCAGCAAACTGGACAACTGAATGAATCTTATATGGTGTGAGTCCACAACACAAAGCAAAATAAAATCCAGTTTTCTATAGCCTTTCCACGGAACATAATGTTCACAGACTCAGAGGAGCAGTGACTGTACATGCTACCATCCTGTCCAGCTGGAAACAGAACATTTCAATCTACAACTATATCTAAACACAGTTGTTGCAAGCAAACTTCTACCTTTTAAAAACTAATATTTGTAAGGGAATACTCTGAGAAGCACCACAGAGTTTTCATGAGACCTGTACTTCTTTAGATCCTAACACGTATTACGACTTCATAAAAAGGATCTACCTCAGGCACTGGTCCTGCAAACTCTTACCTACATTACACAGGAGCACTCCTACCACACTGTTTGAAGGACCAGAGCCATAGCCTCAGGTGAAAAAGTTGTCAGTACAGTAAATCCTCAAGAAGCATGATTTCAACTTGGGCTTAACTCGCATTGATGCAAGTTAAGTATAAATCGAAACCACCCCCCTCAAGCCCCCAGCTGGGAGAGCCCGGGGGCCGCATGGCTGCTCACCCCTACACTTCCCCCAGTCAGGGGAAGCTGGCAGCCAGAGCCAGCGGCCGTGCCACTTCTCCCAGCCAGGGGAAGTGGGAGGCTGGAACAGTGATGCAGCACTGCTGCTGCCCGGCTTCCCCCAGTTGGGGAAAGGCAGGGAATTAGAAGAGCTCTGCAGAGACTCCAGCTGCCTGTTTCCCCTAGCCAGGGGAATTCTGGGGATCTTCCCACCCACCCCCAATTTATGTGAAATTTGACTTATGCACAGGTTGCCCAGGAAGCAACCTCCATGTAAATCAAGGAATTACTGTACTGGTCAGAGAAACCATGCCAAAACTCTGCTCGCAATAGCTTTTTAAGCTACAGCTATTCCACAGCTTCACTTAATTTTGGAGCACGCAATCAGCTTGATGGAGCTTGACAGAAGTCTTTATGGAGGAAGTTTTACAATGGTTCTGCTGCTACTTGTCTTCTGTGACTGTAGCAAATTAACCAAGTGTCTCTCTCCCGTCTCCCAAATCTTTTCTCCCTTTTTTTCCTTGCTAAACAGACATTTGTGTTGTATTATGTATACCGAACTCTTAATTCCCTTCACACAACTTTAAGTGTGGGAGCACAGATTGAATTAAAAAGAAATTAACAGAGTAAAACAAATAAATCTATGTAGATTTACATATTTTTCCCTTGCGGACATCTGTTCTTACAAGTAACTGCCTAGGCCAATACAAATGTTCTACACATGCTGGTATAGTTAGCAATGTTGAATTAAGTTTGTCTGGTATTCATTAATTTTTTTAAAAGCCACTAATTTAATTTCCTATCTTTTTTTCCCCTGCTCTTCCAAGTAGGGGCTTACCATATAAAGATGAAGGAGGGAAATCCAATTGGATGAGAATTCTATGCCCAGCAGTGTCAATCCTCACAGGAGATGGACAAGGCTAAACAAACCTACCCTGTGCTGTCAGACAGCTCCACAGTCATCTGCAGAGATGAAGAGTCTCCTAAGGCTTGGAACATTCCCTGTGGCTGGTTTTATATCCCCTGAAATATCCTTCTATGGTGAAGTAATAGGTTACCAATTCTGCCAAAGAGTAGAAGCTTTTCCTCCCAGGCATGGCTATCGCCAATTTAGTTATCTGCTGGACTGCAGACAGGAGTGCTGGAACAATTTATACAGTGAGAGAACTGAGAGCCACTGACCCAAACTGTAAATCCTGTATATGATGGAAACCACTTCAAGCCAGGCTGTATGGCAGTGCACCCAACATCCTAGTTCCAGCACGTATGACTGCCAGCGGTCAGAGTCTTGGGTAGCTTTCCCATCTGAAAATTAACACAGCGCCTGTTCAGAACTAGGATTTAATGAGGTTCAGGGTTGCCAGTAAATTCACCTACCATGATGAACAAGGTACCCGCTCTATTTTTATCTCATTTGCAGTTTCTTGAGGCTGGTTTTTACAGTGTTTTTCTTCCATGGCTGTGCATGCGTTGAAAGTTCTGTGGGTAGAGGCACCAGCACAGATATTTAATACATAAAATTATTAGCCCAGATGGACAGAATGGGAGAGAACAGCTGAGAGGAAGGGTGACAAAAATTCCTGAACTTAATTCATTTATTTCTGTTTAGTGGCTTTGGATAAGTCATTGCATTTGGCCATGTCTCCCTTTCCAGATCTGTAACAGAAGGGTAAGCAGCAATGTTTGAGTGAGCATAAAAGGACAAGCTTACAAGGGTTTAACCTATAAGGTACTTTCATTAGATGAAAAATAAGAGGTTGTAAGAGCAGCCACTGGGATTAGGGAGTGGTGGCCATTGCTATCTGACAGGGGTATAAATGTTAAACTCCATGTCATGAGACCAGGGCCAAGAATACAGAGCAGTCTCTTATCAGCACACTTGTATGTTAACACTAAGTCAACCAGAGCTTGGTAGAATCATGAGTCAGGCCCCAAAATCATGAGATTAACATAAAATCATGATTTTTTTAAAAAAAAACTTGAGTGCGAATGCCTTTGGGTTCCTGAAACTTGATGATACCATTTGTTTCACATTTTCAAGCTTTTTCCCTGCAATCATGAGGGTTAGAAATGTACATATTTAAAAAAAAATGAAAGCTGAGATTCCATTATTCCTGTGGTTGGGTATCTAAGAATAGCACTAAATATTGCAATAGCTGATGGTGCTGTTTATTGCAGTGAAATAAATGGACCAAATCCATGTTAAATATGAATGGTAATGGATCTTTTTCTTTCTACATGAGATTTTGCAGTTATTTGTTTCAACCGAGGTTTGTCCATTCATAATGTTAGTGGATAAACATGAAGTATTTCTGTAACACAGTGTTTGTATGGATTTGATAGATTTGATATTTAAATAGCCTTGCACAAATACTAATGGAAGTAGGAAATTACATCAAAATAAAAACCAGTGCAACAGGGGAAGATGAAAGATGCAAATTGTTTTAGATTACCAAGGTACTTGCCTTTCTTGCTACAAACTTCTGTGGTTGGAAATCTGCTGTGGTAGTGGCCAATCTCCTCAATGTAACTTTTCTCCCACAATCTCACAACCACATTCACTCCACTACATGACTTGGGAACACATCCTAGTCCAGATGGGGGGAATTTCTGGCCTCACGTACCTATCTCTTTTGCTGCTCTCTGTTGTTCCATTACTATATTACTTTCTCTTCCAAGGAACACAGGTCAACTTTTGTTTGTTTAAAATATGTTCAGCCCTCAAGAAGTCCATTACCTTCTTCACAGATCTCATCATGCCAATGTTATTGATCAATCTCTCTCCCACACACAGTTTTAAGCTTCACCACTAAGAGTTTATACCTCTTGCTTACTCTTTTCAGTTCCATGCATCAAGGCTGTCCATATTCAGGAGACAAAACCTTTTTCCTAGAGACAAAGAGTTTGATTTTTCCCTCATAATATTCATCTTTCCAAAAGTGCTCAACCTTAATTTTTCTTAGACTATCACGTATAAACTACACCAAAATTGATGGAGTTAATTTAAATCTAATATGCATTATTTAACGCTACCATCTTCCTTCTTTTATAAGGCCCTGCTGCAGTTCACAAGAAGATGAAAACCATGGGCAGCAAAACAATGCATAAGATAGTAAAGTCCACTGTGTCCTTCTTTATACTAGTTTAACAAATGCCATATTTAGTGAAGTACAATCTAAAATTTCACATTTTCATACCAAGAATATTCTTAGCATGCCTGTGCCAAAACCAATACTTTCCTTTACTCAAATATGTAATTAATTAATAAATAAAACACCATGAAATTGCCCCATAATCTTAATACATTTACAGGAGCAGAACTGCATAACCATTTTAGAACAATTAGCAATGAAAAAATTACATAATTTCTTGGCAATCAAGTACTTGAGATTTTTTTTCCCCCCAAGTAAAGAAAGATAGACCCGAGAGATCATTTCCCACCAGATAAGAACTTTAAATGGCTACATAAGCTAAATTACTTGACTGTGTTTCACTGAGTATGTGTTTAGTTTAATAAATATTTGCTGAAAAGTATCATTACGTTTGTTTCCTCTCCCAGCAAATCAAAACACACAGGTTAGGTTTCATACTAGGCTGCTGTGTCTAGTTGCTTGTTATGCCTTTAATGCTTTGCATGAATTATACTGCAGGAGGGGGCTGGTATTTGGGGCAGAAATAACAAAAATAATGCAGTCACTACCGTCCCCAACCAAAAAACAGGAAATATAGTTCAACTAATTACGTGAGCTGTCCAAGCACCATAGGAAATGAATGAGTAGAGTATTACTGAAGTGGCACCGGTCTGGCCTGAGACCCTCCCTGTGAGTTTACCTACTACTTACAAACCTGTAAGGAGTCAGATGACAGAGCTAAGGAGACCAAAATCATGTACAAGCTCATTTATGGGAAATAGAGGGATGCTTATCCAGTGACTCATGGGAGAACTTAGGTTTTGGGAAGGGAATCCTTATGTTTCTCAGTTTCATACTCCCCATTGTACCTGCAAAGTTTGATTTGGGGGCACAAATGCTTGTATGTGGGACCCCAGCATGGTGTCTCTCAACTGAAGTGTTGTGCCCTTTGGCATGCCTGCGACACCAATGACGAATGAACCCCAGATTCCAATAGGCATAAGAGTGTGCAACTGGTCATCATACTGCCCTGCCTACCACGGAGCTGAGAGACAAGTTCATCATCTGAACAGATGGTGGGTTAGCTGAAAAGAATAAAGTTGGCTGCAGTGAATTTAAATGGAGTTATGAAGGAGAGACTCCAATCCAGCTGTTAAAATTTTTTAAACTCTCCCCAAGAAAAGTGACCCAACTGGGAAATCTCCTGCACACCTAATCTCCTTTATGACAAGTGCTCTCTTAGTCTGCTCTTAGACCTCACTCAACAACAGTTTGGTTCTATATTGTTCAGTGGTGTCCATCCTTGGTCTAGAAATATCTGGGCAGAGAAGAAAGGGGAGAAGACTTTTTTCTTCATCAACAAAATTACAAGTGGTTGAACTGTCACATTAAATATACATCAGACTTGACTTAAACCCTTGTACTCCAAGTGGAGCATAGGTCATCTACGAGTCTCCTCCACTTCACTCTGTCCCAGGACAAAACTTCTAACTGACCCCAGGAGTATCCCAGTTGTTGCCTTCAGTCTCAGTAATCTTCTCCACAATGGCAGCATTAAATTTCTGGGCTTATTGTCTATGGAGGTGGATTCCCAGTCAAATGTTATGGAAAAAAATAAGTAGATTGGGTTCAGTTCTCAGCTAAAGCTACAGCCATTTAATAAAAAAACCGTAGGAATTCAAAAGTGTCCCTGCCTGCCTCCAGCCATTGTCCCAGGTAAATCATAACTTAAATTAAAATGCTCATGGTGAAAATATCAAATGTCAATGTCTGTCACAGAACAATTGTTCTAGCTGTGGAAATGATCTACTTATCCTAAACAGACACTTATCAGAGAATCTGCATATTTTGGTGGTTACTGTAATTTGTTTTTATTTACAAATGGTGTGATGTTAATTCTTTGCACAAGGGCTGGTAAAACCCCAAAGTTTCTACTAATATCAAGTGCACCAGCAATGCTCTTAGATTTTGGGTGGGCATTACCCTGGAACCAAAACGCAAGCACATTTGGATACAGGAAACAAAAAATTACATAATAGTATACAAAGTAGAGAGATTTCCTCTACGCAAGCTGTTTTGCTGCCAGTGTTTGGCCAGTCGGCCACAGGGAACATCTCTCAGTATCAGTACAGTTGATGTTCTTTGTCAGGGATGAAAGCTGATCTTTATGTGTACAGTTTCCTTTCTCAGCAGTGTTTCAAGTGTTAGAACGGCTGTACCACACCCTCTGTTCCACTCGGTAACATTTTGCTCAAATTCATGAACAGGTGAAAAGGCAATTGGGGGGAAACAAAACCCACAGTCATGGTCTACATTAGAGCTCTCCAAAGGACCATTTTTCAGATCTCACCCCCACATCATAACATGATACCTACTTCCACCCAGTCCCACGCTATTTCTTGCACTTTTATGTCATTCCCACCTGCAAAAATCTTATGATATATACACACATGTATGGAATTCAAACAGTTTTTATAATTAAAAGAATAAAACATCCTGCTTAAACCATGTTAAATACTTTAATTTCTGTTACAACATACACCAAATCTTTTTTTATCCCTTGCTTAAATTTAAGTATTAAAACATTTGTTTAAAAATTAGTGTTTTCCCACAAATGACAGAAGTCTGTTTTGGTTTTTTTCCCCATCCAATTCTGCCCGCAACATAGTACATTTTATTCATTCTTGTTGTTATGGCAACAGGTCCCATGATATTTTGCAAAAGGCCATTGTGGGGCTCTACTCTGCATCTTCTGATATAACAATTAATATTATCATAAGGATGTCACTCACAAACAGCTTCATCTTACTTTACAGAGCTGCTTGACTTTTCAAGTAATAGAAAATACTATTTCCCAATACTTAATTGTCCCCTACTGAAGTAGTAAACTAATCATAGGCCTTCCCCATTTTTTTCCATGTTTCTCTCACTTTATTCCTTAATAAACAATAAGGAAGAGTCCAGTGGCACCTTAAAGACTAAAAATTTTATTATGGCAAAAGCTTCTGTGAGTTGCAACTCACTTCATCAGATTCTTCCTCTGCTTAGAACAGCTCTGGTGGACAACTGTTGGCCGTGTCTACACAAGCCCCAAACTTTGAAATGGCCACGCAAATGGCCATTTCGAAGTTTACTAATGAAGCGCTGAAATGCATATTCAGCGCTTCATTAGCATGGGGGCGGCCGCAGCGCTTCGAAATTGACGTGGCTTGCAGCCGCGCGTCTCATCCAGACGGGGCTCCTTTTCAAAAGGACCCCGCCTACTTCTAAGTCCCCTTATTCCCATTAGCTCATGGGAATAAGGAGACTTCGAAGTAGGTGGGGTCCTTTTGAAAAGGAGCCCCGTCTGGATGAGAGGCGCGGCTGCAAGCCGCGTCAATTTCGAAGCGCCGCGGCCGCCCGCATGCTAATGAAGCGCTGAATATGCATTTCAGCGCTTCATTAGTAAACTTCGAAATGGCCATTTGCGTGGCCATTTCGAAGTTTGGGGCTCGTGTAGACATAGCCATTGTATTAGATGAAGGTGCCACTGGACTCCTTGTTGTTTTTGCTGAAACAGACTCATAGCTACCTATGAAATCTTATTTCTTAAGAAGCTTGACACTCTGTGTCACACCACACTTTCACTGGGATGTCTGGATGCTTGTTTCTTTTAAATCCTCCAACACTAACAATTGTCCACCACAGCTGTTCTAAGCACAGAAAAAAAAAAAACTTAAAAGTAATCAGTCAGTCATCTTGCATTTTCTTGTTCCCAAGTGGCCTCTGGATTGCAAGCTGTGTTCTTCAGATGAAATTCATTCTTAAACTGAGAGCTTGCACAGGGCTACTAAGTTATTCAAGTCTCAACTAACCATGCATAATATAGTTAAATGTCCTGGTAAACCAGGGGTGGGGGACCACTGACCCCCAGAAAAATCTGTCAAGGGCCACACAAATGAGAAGCATTTCACTCTGGTCTCTGACTGAAAAGCAAAACAAAATAAAAGGGTATTCACTGCTTTCCCCTTGTATACCAGCCCCAGAGGCTAGCTAAGCCCTAGACTCTGGGATGGGGCCAAAAATGAGGGGTTCAGTGTGGGAAGGAGCTGACAGGACACTGGATGGGGTGGAGGTCTGAGCTGGAAGGGGTGCAGGAGTGGACTGGGGATGGGAGCTCCGAGCAGGAGGGGGATGAAGAAGCGTGGGGGGGTGGGTATGGGAAGGATTGCAGAAGTGGGCTGGGGTTGGGCCTTTGGGCAGGAAGGGGGGCAGAAACAGTTTGGTGGTGTGAGGTCTGAGTGATGGGAGGGCACTAACCTGGTGCAGCTCACTGCATTACTCCCAGACACTGCTCTGACTGACTGGAATTCTGGCCAATCAGAGCAGCGAAGGGAAAAGCTTCTCCAGGCAGTGGTGTGTTGCTGTTCCACCAGAGGGGGTGCAGGGGTTGTGGCATGTGGACTCATAGCCACTTCCTTCCCCGCCAGGCAGAGTCCATGGCCCAATCCAGCCCCAGCTTCCCTTACTCTGCCCTGCAAGGCTCAGGGCTCCACATCCCCTCCTGTCCACTCTGCCACAGGCTGCATGCCATGGAGAGGAGCCCTGAGCCTCAGGTGCTGGATCCAGGCAAGCCACAGACCAGTTCCAGGCCATGGGCTCCCCACCCATGTGACAAACAGTTCTCATGTGATAGGAGGCTGTCCTATTACCAATAGGGATTTGAAGGGGGACTCCTGAAGAGTTTTATGGTTTGATTATGAAGGTTGAATTGTTGAAGATAACTCACAGAACCATTGCTGCTCTTTGTGATTCTGGGCAGAGCTGGGCAGAGGAGGGGAGGAAAACACCTTCAAGTCATTTTCAGGCTGCAGCACTGATACCTTGCCTTGTTACTTATCACCCTCCAGAGCCTAATTCTAGACTTAGGATAGCGGTAAGAGAAGAACATGTACTGTTTGGACGGGGTGGTCAGGATACGGCCTGTGGCCTGAATCTGGCCTACTGAGACCATCAGGAAGGCTCTGCACCCCCAATCTCCTGTCCCAGCTCAAAACACAAACTCTGGGCACCCCCTTCCTGTCACCCTTCTCCAGGATAGACTCCTCTCCTGGACTTATACCCTCTTCCAGAGCCTGCATGCCAATCCCCTGCCCCAGGTCACAACCACCTCCTTCAGCCAAACTCCCTCCCAGACTCCACACCTTCTCACACTCCAATCCCCTATCCCAATCTCCCTTCTACACTCAACCTCCATCCAGACCTCACCCCCCACCCAGAGAAAAGTGCGGCCCTTGACCATTTACCAAACTTTTGGCATGGCCACCCATCAAAAATTATTGGCCACCCTGGTTTGGACTCATCTATCTTACCCTGAAGTTGATGTGGCAACAAATACTTGTTGAGAGGACTTTGGGATTAACTCGAGGGTAGGGCTATGAAAAATCTGTTTGAATCGTTTTTTGTTTATGTTTTCATCCCACTCCATGCTCACCCTGGGAAAAAAGCCAAACAAACCAATGTGAGTTTGGTTTGGGAAGAAAGTTTGTTTTTATCAGGTTTTCCTCACTCTCCTGCTTCAGTTCTCTGCTTTTTTATATTTTCTCTCTCACTACATGACCAGAAATCTATTAAATGACAATCCACTTCTTTCCCCATGATTTAGAGCCACATATGTACAAGAGAATCCTAGCAGCTAGCAAGTTATTGCTTGGAGAGCCCCTGATCTTTGGGACTCAGTCCCCAGCCTTGTCCCCAGTAATGCTATTTTATTAGTTCTCAAGGGAGAGACTAAAGATCAGAGACATGTTTTTATATCCTGGATTCTGACAGATGATAATGGTTATTCTAAGGAGTTAGACAGGAAGAGATGAGGGCCAGTGGAGAGAATGTGGGCTCCTGAATATAAGATGAAGACTCAGGTGAACTAAGTTCTATTCCTGGCTCAACTGGGTGGCCGTAGGCAACTTACTTTCCGACTCTGTGACTCGGTTTCCCCATCTATAAAACTGAGATAATGATACTTTATCTGTAAAGTGTTACTGACCAAAAGTGCCATATACAAGTCAGGTATTATCACTTGGTCTCTATTACAGCTTATTCAGCAACACAAAAGTTACAGAACTGTGTCTAGAAAGGAAGGAGAAGGAGCAGAGTTATTGGTGACTGGAAAAAGAAGAGGGCTATGCACCAGATTCATCTATCGTTTGGCACTAAGAGAGAGGAATGTGGGCAGAGTTGAGAACTAGAGGCTTTTGTTTGATAGAAACATATAGAAGGCCATAGCAGTTCTATATAAAACTGGACAGTTCCTCTTATTTTTCAGTCTTTCCAGTACAGTAAACCCTCGAGTTATGCAGGGGTTGCAACCTCCATGTAACAGATTTTTCATGCAAGTCGGCAGGAGACAGGAACTACTTGGTTCCCGGCTCCCCTGGGCTTGCAGGAGCTGGGAAACTGAGCAGCCCACCAGGGCTGGTCAGTTTCTTGGCTAGCAGAGTGGCAGGGAGCCAGGAACCAGGGTGTAGCCTGGTTCCCATCTCCCTGCTGCTTGCAGGACCTGGGAAACTGAACAGCTCATGGCTGGTCAGTTTCCCAGGTCCCACAAGTGGCAGGGGGCTGGGAACCAAGCAGCAGCCTGTCTCCCAGCTCCCCTCCAATGCTTGCAGCCAGGAAATTGACCAGGGCTGCCACTTGGTTCCCAGCTCCCCACCACTTGCAGGACCCAGGAAGCTGAAGAGCCCACCAGGGCTGGTAAGTTTCCTGGCTGCTTCTCCCTGCCATCTCTCAGCTGTGCAGCTGTCAGCCACATCGCTGGAGGAAGGAAGGGAGAAGGGGTCCTTAGCCTGCTAGACTGCACGCTACCTGAAGCCGTGTATTTCAAGGGTTTACTGTATTAAGTTTACTAGGTTGCCTTTTCTCTTTCTAACAGTAGCAAATGAGAAAGCTGATGATTAATCCTAGGAACAGCTTGTAAGTGTTTAGGGATTACAAAACATCAGGGCACAAATTTCTCAGACTCAACATACCTACGGTTGAAGGCAGTGGTAGGAAACATGACTGAAATGGCTGAAGTAATGAAAACCTTTTTTTTTCTAAGGTAAGAATGTGAATATGGTACAGTATGGTTGCACAGCAACACAGAAAGGGTTCAATTTCACTGTAAGAGCTGCCTCACAAAGAGAAAGATGGTGGGAATCCTAGGGTTGAGATTTGCAGGGCATTATGCCCACATTTGTCATAAACACATGGGCCATTGCTGTGGACTGGTTCTCTCTCCAGGGCATGGCATAAAGAGAACCCCCTACTGTCCTGCAGCTTAACATCACAGTCTCATTTGCAGCGAGTTACAGCTGCAGCAGAGGAGTTCATTCAGAGCTTATTGACTTTAACTACTGTGGCATTTTGTGCAGTGTTTGGCTCAGGAAGAGCACGGCAGGTGTGCAAGTTACTGCAGGAGTCTCCTAGCAATATTTCTGCTTCCCACTTCTGCTTCTGAGGGCGCACTTCTACAGGCAGCAGCATGAAAGTAAGGAGGGCAGTCCTATACCATGCCACCCTTATTTCAGGCTTGCTGCATTCAGAGCTGGGCAGCCAGAAAACAGCCACTGCTGACGAGCGGCCCAGCTCTGCAGGCAGCAGCTGTGTCTTAAGAGTTGGATTCCCAACCAAAAGCCACCACTGCCCTCCAGCTACCCGCCTCTGAAGACAGCACTGCCACCAGCAGCGGCACAAAAGGGTGGCACTCCCACAAATCCCCTCCCCCGACATTAACTTTGTGAACTCCACCACCACACGTCCCTTTTGGATCCAGACCCACACAATGACAATGCTATGAAATTTCAGATTTAAATTGCTGAAATAGTGAAATCTACTATTATCAAAACCTTATGACTGTGAAGTTGACCAAAATGGACTGTGAATTTGGTAGAGTCTTATCCATAATTACATAAGTGTACAGCAAGAGACAAAAAGGAGAGCATTCCAATTTTAAGGCTTGGTCTATGCTTAAAATTTATCCTAGCATAGAGGTGTCTGTTCGGGGTTTGAAGAAAACACACTTCTGATTGACATAGCTATTCCAACAAAACCTGCAATGCAAACACAGCTATGCTGAGAGAGTTGTTTCTGTCAGAGAGCAGAAAAAACTGGCAGAAAAACTCCTTCAGCTACTCCTCCACTTAGTCTGTGCTCAACATGGGCTCCATGGGAACCCAAAGTCTCAGTATTATAAGGGCACAATCCTAATTTTTTCCATTGTTTGGTCCTGCGGGTGAAAAATAGAGATAGTATAAAATCTTACCAATCCTGTCTTAAAACTTGGCTCAAGCCAGCATAAAGGCTATTGCTCAAATTCACAGCAAAAACTACGAGCTTTCCTGGTTGTACTCCTATGCCGTCCCTCTTTTGTGACTCAGATGCCAAAATAAAAGAAATAGAGAAGTTGTTTATGGTACTTGAAGTCCAATCAGGTTTATTTTTGGCTGAAAAGAAAGTTGAATGAAAAGAATGTTTCAGAAGTGCAGTTTTTCTTAAACAGCAAGGCAGATAGCATCTTTCTTGGAGGTTAAGAACCAGACAAGCATGCTAAGGTTCTTCTGAACACTTGGGTTGAAATCTCAACTTAGTTAGCAAAGGAAAATAAATTTTGTGATCACATTCTCATGCCCATTTGTCCACTCCCCAAAATTACCATAAAGTCTATCACAGTTAACGTCATAGAGTAGAGCTGACAGCTTGTTGAGTCTTGGGGCTCAGGGTATACTGGCAGAGTTAAGGGGGGGAACCTAGTGATGTGCAGACTTGCAGTCTCTCTGGCTCAAAATCAGCACTGAACCCTTAGTCACAAACTTAACCACACACACAATTAAAGGAGAATCAAACTCTCTGAGCAACGTATCTGCTGCACGTTTCTGGAATGTACATCTGTGCTCAATGGGCTGCTCATACATACTGAAATATGAAATATTATGGGGAAAGTTCTCAAATATACCTGCCTCAGGTATCTAAGTCACATTGTCAAAAACGATATAGCTCACTGTCATGAGCAAGGTTAACTAGGTGTTATGCAGGTCAGAATATGATCTAATTGTCTCTTCTGGACTTAAAATGTGTGACTGTCTAACATGTGCCTTTACTTTTTCATCTGCATTTCAGAGAGAAACAAAAATGTGATGTAGGGCAAAATTTCAAAAATCATCTAAGTAACTTAGGATCTTAAGTTCTCCACAGTGATTAGACTCCAATTGCCTTATTGAAAGTCAGTGGTATTAGATTCCCAAGTTACTGAGGTACATCTCAAAATTTTATCCAAGGATACATGAAAAAATAGGACATGGAGCTCTTCCCTGTGGTATTTTTCCTCTATGGTTCTCTAAGCACTTGGCAAAGATTGGTGAGCATGATTGTCTTTCAAATGGGGAAACTGAAGCACAGAAAGTTTTCACTGACTTGCCCAAAGTCAAACAGGTGAGCAAATGGCAGAGTGACCAACCAGCACTTAGATCTTCTGAATCCCAGCTCCCAATCCCAATATTAGCTACTACCTGCACTGCCTGCCCAATCACTGACATGCTTAGCAAGGATACCTCTCACCAGAATAAACTTGGACTGTTAGAATTACAGCTCATACCTGATCTATCGCATAGGTAGTTGTGGCTGCACCTCATTACTTCTCATAACGCCTGACAATGTCCGATAAAGAACCTTTGTATAATTGAGAATAAGGTTCCAATGTGTCTATCAACGTTTTCTCTCTCTCTGTCAAGGTGTTTCAAACAACTATTAATACGCACTCTTCCCACCTTAAAAGCAACACGATCAGATGATAAATTGTGTGTATGATAAAAAACATAAATGATGAAAAACTGTACAGAACCAATCAGGAAGAGTTTATTGCCATAGACTGTGCAATCACTGAGAACAGAAATACACTTTTTGTTATTTATCAGTGTCTCAGTGTAAACTCCAAGCAGATGGAGAGTCAGGATGCAATGTACAACAGCAAAGGGTCTTCTCCTTGCCAAAAGCATGTTGCACTGCACCAATACTTTGATCTACATAGGCATCTAGATTGCTTCTGGGTTCAATTAAAGGGGCTGATTTTAATTTATAACCCCTTAAATGAATTGTTTTTTTTGTCTCAGTGACCAGTTCTTAACTTAGTTAAACAAAGGAGTAGCAGTTAAGATCAGCCAAGGTGCTTGACTAAAAGTCCCAGCAATTCACTGCAAGACAGTTTGCAACCAGGAGATTTTCAGTGAGAGCTCCTTAGTTTCGTCTCCCCATCTGGTGCTGTTCACTCTGTAAAGGCTGTCTGTTTTGCCAGGCTCTATCTGTCTGTTCTTTTAGAAAGAGGGAGCAGAGAAGAATGAATAGTGACAATGGAAGAGTCTGTTTGCTGGAGAGAGTTGGATGCATTTGAGTTTTGTGGCAGGGCACCATCCCTGGAGCATGCCCCCTTGTGCCACCCCAGGTATACCACCCTTTGTTCCTTCTTGCCTGTCTACAACAACTTGCTCCCCAACCAAAATATTTAACATAATAGTCCCCCCTCCCCGGAGTCCAAATTATAAAATATTTGCAAACGTATAATTTCCCTTGGCCCCTTCATGCCTAAATCACTACCCCCGTTCCCCCGCCAGCTACATCTTCCTGGGGCTGTGCATTGCTTTTTTCTGGTGAAACAACTCTATATCCCTGATTCGGGGGCCAGTGGCATGGATAAAGCCAGCTTTCCTGGCACACCAGCAGCTAGGTCCCAGCCCTAAGAACATAAAAATGGCCATTAGTGGGTCAGACCAAAAGTCCATCTAGCCCAGCATCCCATCTGCCAACAGTGGCCAGTGCCAGGTGCCCTGCTTCATAGGCATTCTTTTCTCCCTCCCCTTTGGTTCAGGGCCATGCACACCCCCACTCATTAGGGAGTGTGGGAGGCAGGGAAGTCCTTGAACACAAGCAGGCATCCTCTTTTGCTAATTATCTAGCTTCCCTCTTTCCTAGAGCCAGCGAACACTCATGTTTTATCCTATTCTGGAGGCAGCTTCCAGACTACCACCTGTGCCCCATTCCTCAGCCCCCCTTCTGCACCTTTAAACCCCCATTCCTTAAAGGGGCCGTATCATGTAACAAAGCTGGCTGACCTCAAAGCCACTGACATCTTGTAGGGGCCAGCAAGACCACCCTGGTGTGTTGTAAACACGTCAGATGACAAAGATACTACAAACACCTGTCCAGTACACTGCACTAGGGGCATTTTTAGAATTTGAAATAAATCATTAAAATAAAACCTCATTAGGATGATCTAGCCACTGAGGAACAAGTCAGGGCCAGCAGACCTGGATACTATTTGTAGTCTTATCAACGACATCCTTGATCTTGGTCATCTCATTTATGGTCCAATCCCTCTGGTTTACTATCCCCCAAGTAGAAGCTCCTTCAGCTCTCACTTGGGGATATAATTGTGGCACCTGACAGGGATGTGCTGAGATTAATTCAAATAATGCCTGTAAAGGCTCTAGGCTCCTCAGATGGAAGGTATTATTAGTACCGTCAGAACTGATCAAAATTCTTCCCATTTTCAAAATTCTGAACCTAAAAAAGGGGAGGGGCTGGTGAAGGATAAGTACAAACATTCACATTTTTTTCCCTTTTCCCCAACCCACTTTAATTATTATTGCTATAAAATTACAGAAGAGATGCTCATTGGGATATGTAGTTTTAATCCTCTGTAGAAATGAAGACCACCCTTTTCACTGCATTCTGGAAAAAAAAAACACGCTGGTGGCATGTCTGCCTGGTCAAAACAAGGCATGAGCTTTTTGGTCAGCCATAGGAAGAGATGTCATTGCTGTGTCAACTAACAGGAAGCCCCTAACCCCAAGAGAGATTTAAAAAAAAAAAAAAAAAAAAAAGGCTGAGAAACAAGTTAGCTTTTGACCTATGATAATTCCTGCACT
This sequence comes from Carettochelys insculpta, assembly GCF_033958435.1. NCBI lineage: Eukaryota > Metazoa > Chordata > Testudines > Carettochelyidae > Carettochelys > Carettochelys insculpta. The sequence continues at coordinate 99,649,505 of NC_134139.1, forward strand.
GAACGCCAAACTCAACAAATAGCCAGATCCTGTGGGCTGTAGCTTTTCAGCTCCAGGAATAAGGACTTTTGAGTGCTACCTTCCCAGTGTGATTACCATGCTTGAATTTGAGAAGTCTCCAGTCTCAGGATACTTATTGACTGGAACCAAGTAAATACAAGAACTATTTACAAGAGCTGCTCCCCATCATCACTCAGCAACTTTGCTCCCTTCTTGAAAGCCATTGATCTGTCACTGGGCAGAAAGCGGAAGTGATAGTTCTCTTTGCACTCATCAGTACAAAGCTAAGTCCTGGAACACCAGTCAGTGAATGGAAATGGAGTGCTGATTTTCCAGTCCTGTCAGGCCTGGGAAAGACCAGCGGGGAGGAAGGAAGAGGAAACAGGGCAGGATGTTCACAAACTCTTTTACAGTGTTTCATTAAAGAAGTTGCCTACTCGATCCACCATCCCCCTTGCCTTTCACAACTGCTCTGCTTACTTCCCTTACCATTTGTATTTATAGAAATCCTCAACGCACCTGGAGCAAGGGCTTGCAAGGAAAAAGATCTTTAGAAAAACTTTTCAAATGTGTCTGAGCAGCAAAGATGGAGAAGCCAACACCATGTGACCAGCAGCTACCTAAAGACACCCAGCAACTGTTCTGCTGACCACAGCAAGTGGTCGGCAGACCACAGTTTGACAGCCTCTGGGTTAGGGAAATGAATAAATTTAGGACCTGATCCTCCTGTCCTGTACACCAGTGTAAACTTGTACTAACACCAATGAAGGCAATATCTGTAAATCAATCAATAAGAGCAACAATAGGCACTTATGTGAGAAAAAGAATAAAAAAAAAGCTAACCACTGGGAAGAGAGACTAAAATTATAGGATAGACGATACATTTATGCAAAGAGAAAATAGTGAGTGGTTTAAGAAAATAAATAAATAAAAGGGTGCTCCACAATAAACATGTACATAAGTCCCATTAAGATCAATGTTAAGTGCTTCCCAGAGTCAGGGCCCTAGCAAGTTATATTATCCTTGCAGCAAGTTTGAGGTCCAAAATAGCTTAGTATCAGAGAGGTAGCTGTGTTAGTCTATAAGATGTCACAAGACTTTTTGTTGTTCTCAAAATAGCTTAGTCTCTCTCTCTCTCAGGCTGCCTCTACACTACAAACTTAGTTCAAGGTTAACTTCGAAGTGAGAGGCTACTTAGAAATAGCTTGCAGTGTCCACACACACTTTTCCTTACTTTGAAGAAAGGGAGGCTAACTTTGAAGTCACTATTCTATTCCCAGAAATGAAGTAGTGCCCTAATTCAAAGTAGTGCCCTAATTCAAAGTTTAACTTCCAAGTAGAGTGTGTGTAGACATTCTGCACTTGCTACTTCAAAGTAAGGGGGCCACCAAGGAGGAGGCTCCTCCTGGAGCAGGGAGACAGTCTGGCCAGCCCAGGCAGGGTTCTATGGTCCCTGCCGGCCGCCTTAAAGGAAGCAGCTCCCTGGCAACCCCAGGCATGAACCTGACACTGTGCCACGAGCAGGGGCAGCATGAGCTCACCTTTGGACTGCCCCTGCTCGATGCACCAGCCAGCCTCCGCACCCCCTGGCCACCACGGCAGCACGTCAGGACCCCCCTGACTCCCCGTGGCCACAGACAAAGGGTCCAAGGGTCACAGGGCCGGGCTCTGTGCAGGGAGGAGGAGGTCCTTTGGCAAACCGGCACCTGCCAGTGCAACCTGAGGCCTTTGACCAGCTGGCCAGCAGCCTCACTGCCCAAGGCCACCCCGACCACAGTGGCAGCAGTATCAGGATAAAAGTAAAGGAACTGAGGCATACGTACGCCAAAGCCCATGATGATGCCAGCAGGTCGGGGAACAGCCCGCACACTGCCCCCACTATAGGGAGCTGCACGGGCTCCTGGGACCGAGGGAGGCAGCCACCCCAGAGCACGTCGTCAACTCTGCTGGTCCCCCCACCTGCCCCTCACACAGCAGTGAGGAGGCAGGCCTCTCCGGCACCACCAGCCCCCCGCGCAGGGACAGGCCCACCAAGGACGATGACACAGGCTCCAGCAACGGGACCCTCATCACTGCCCTCCCCTCAGGGACACCCAACTAAGCATCCTCAAGCTGAGCCTCATCCGAGCCCTGGGAGGTCACAGCTGGTACGAAGGTGGCAAGCGGGCTGTCGCAAGGGCTGGGGCTGGGGCCCCCCAGGAACAGCCCTGAAGCCCACATGCCTGCAGATGGCGAATGGGGAGGGAATATGGCCCAACCCTCGTCAGGTGAGAACCTCTGGGCACCTGAGATCACATGGGGCTCATGCGCCATTGGGTGGCAGGGCAGCAGGGTGCGGGCCAGCAGGGTGGGGGCCCTGACCCCCGCCCCCCAGGGTTGGGACCCAGCACTCACAGGCCATCCCTCTGTTCCCTTCTGTCTCCACAGATTCATCATCAGGAAACCGCCACAGTCCACCAGAGTGGGCTGCAGCCTCAGGGGGCCAGGAGGCCACCCCATCTCCCCAACCTGCATCCCCACACGGCTATGGCTGAGCCTCCCAGAGACGACGCTGGAGGGATGAGGAGGCAGCCACCAACCAGGCAGTCATGTGGGAGATGACCAGGGTGCTCTGGGACTGGCTGGCAATGGAGCAGGACTTGTGGGTGTGGCTGGCCAGCAACCTGGACGCCATGGCCCAGTCCGTGGCTACTTGCCTCACCCAACCTCCTGCCCCTTCACCAGCCTGGCCCACAGGCCCCCTTCCCCCCACAGCTGCTGGCTAAGGCGGGTACACCTGACCCAGCCCCAGTGGCCCCACCCCGCTCACACCCTGCAGAGGCCGAGCTTGCAGCACTCCCACTCCAGCCCTACCTCCCCATGATCCCAGCCCCATCACAGCCCCGCAGGGAGCCTCAGACCTGGGGCAGTAGGGGCAGCCGAGGCCAATGCAGCTCCCAGCCCCCCATGCCCCTGGGTGACTGACCCTTCTCCCATCCCAGCCCACCTCTCAGCTCAGTCTCCCCACATAGCCTCCCCACCTCCCACCTGTGGACTGTTCCCCCCGTGCACTGTAAATAGCGTAACACGTTGCTCTGTTTTGTTGTCCAATTATGTTTATTGCCCACAGGAAAGTTGATTGTTCCCACCCTAACCCCGTGTCCCTGTTGCGTGGTGGTAGAGTGATGAGGGGTGGAGCAGGAGGGGTGCATTCAGTGGGGGAGTGTGAGGGCCTGTGGTGCTAAGTGTGGCTGGGAGGGTCAGGGCACGCCCTGGGTAAAGGCCTGGCACAAAGCCTCCCGGACTCTGAACCCATCCCTTGGCACAGGGCAGCAGGCTGCTGCTCAGAGCCAGTCCCCAGATCCACAAGCCCAGCCCTGGATAAAGGGCTCTCACCGGCCCTCCACAAGACTGTGGAAGGCACAGCAGGCAGCAATGACCGCGGGGACGTCTGGAAGGCTGACATCCAGCCTGGTGAGGAGGCTACGAAACCTCCCCTTCAGCCTCCCAAACACCCACTCTACTGTGCCCCTGGCATGGTTGAGGCCACTGTTAAAGGCATCCTGGGCCAGTATGGTACATCCAGTACAGGGCCACATGCGCCACAGGTGCAGTGGGTACACAGCTTCAGCCACAATGCAGGAGGGCACCTTGATGTGCCTGAGTGGGAGCACTCGTGAATCTGGCGTCCCAGCCACGAATTCCGGAACACCTGGTTTTCCTGGGCCCTCCCCAGCCACACCACGCACCCATCCAGGAAACGGCCCCTCACATCCACCAGGGCCTGGAGTAACACCAAGTGGTACCCCTTCCTGTCAACAGAGGTGCCCCCGCTGGGGTCCAGAGCCTGGATCGCCGTGTGTGTCCTGTCCAGGGATCCAAAACAATTGGGGAAACCCAGGTCTGCGAACTCAGCAAGAGCAACGTCCAGGTCCCCCATGGTCAACCTGTGTCACAGGAGCACAGTGTTCATGGCTTGGACGACCTGGAGGGGTAAGTGGGGGAAGGAAGACAGGTCCAAACACCTGCCAGCCTGGGGCCCCCTTCCCTCTGCCCTCTGCCTGCCAGGAGCCTCCTTCCCCCTGCCCAGTAGCCCCCTCCCCAGGTTGGGTCCACGGTGGGGGCCAGGCTTACCTCTGTCAAGCACTGCTTGATGGTGGCCTTGCTGACACTGAATCGGCAGCTGATGGTGACTGTCAGGGGGTGGCCACCCTCCACAGTGCGATGGTCACCCTCTTCTGCACCAGGAGCGCTGGCCACATCCAGGTGTCCTGGTGCTGGAGGGCTGGTGTGACACAGTGGCAGAGGTCCTCAAATATCTGGTGCATCATCCTAAAGTTCCTCAGCCACTGCTCATCGTTCCAGTCCTGTAGAACCAGCCGGTCCCACCACTCAGTGCTGGTGGCACAGGTGCACTGGCCCTGGATTGGGGGGGCCCAAGGGAGGGGCGGCAGGGCCTTGGCCAGGCTGCGGATGACATGGCCATGCCACTGAAACAGCAGGGCAACCAGCATGGCCAGCAGGCTGACCAGGGTGGAGAGGGCATCGTCCTTGGGGACAGAGTGAGCTAGCATGGTCTCCGGCTCTTCTCCCCAGCACGTGCTCTACTGCTGTGTGCAGCCTGGCAGCCTTGAGCACATGCAGGATGAGGGTGTTGGGAGTAGCCCTTTAAGTGGTCGTCAGGCTGCGAGCCCGGAAGGGCTTGTTGACCATGCAACCCACTGCCTGCATTATTTCCTGGCCCCTTACTTCGAAGTAGGAGCTAATTGTGTGTAGACACTTCACTTTGAAGTAGGTGGGAGCCTACTTCAAAATAAGGCTGGGAGCTTTTTGTGTGTAGACACTCTACTTCGAAGTCGCTCACTTCGAAGTCATACAACTATAAGCTTCGAAGTTACTTTGCAGTGTAGACGCAGCCTTAATGTCTAGATCATGTAAGGTGCTAAGAAGCACCATTGTGTAAGATGAAAGAGGTTGGGAGATAAGGCTATGAATGAGAGACAGAGATAGAAGTGCAAATTTTGTACACAGAGAGGAAGGCGAAATCTGTTTTGGGATGTAAATATAATTTGCAGAATTGATACTAGATCTGGTTTGAGGTTCCGGCCCTGATCTTGCATAACACTCATGGGAAATACTCAGAAGCTATTCAGGACCTCCTCCTTTAGGTCGTCACATTTTCACACACACACACGCACCCCCCCTCCCCCAAGCAAACTTATTTTTCAGGGTCTTCCCCCTACCTAGTTTAAAAGAAAATTGTTATTGAAAATCATCAGAAATATAGGACATTACAAATATCAGAGATGTGGCCAAGTTAGTCTGTATCTTCAAAAACAACAAGAAGTCCTGTGGCACCAAAGACCCGTGTTGTCTTTGCCCACTAAAGCTTATGCTCCAAAATACCTGTTGGTCTATAAGGTGCCACAGAACGACTTCTTGTTTTTGATTACATTACAATGGACACTTCCCATTTTCAGAGCAAGAACCTCCTAAAGCTGCATTTGTCCTCTGTACTGAACAAATTTCTGTTTCATGATCAAATCTAAAGTTGCGATCCTGAAACATGATCCTGTAGCACAGTCCCCTATTGACCAGAAGATGCCATGTTGCACATGGGCACAACAGTCCATACTAGGAAATCATATTGCACAATCAGGACCTAAAAGTTAGCTTGGATGGGAGAGAGGAAATCCAGGCTAGTGCATACTTTTTCACAGCTGCTTTTCTTGAGTAGCTAAGGATCTGAATGCCCTATGGATACCTTAGCACTAGGATAGATATGCATCTCCTATGTACAAACAATAAAGCTTTCCTTTAATGCTCTAATCTCTTGCAACTGTCAATGGCTTATACAGCTTGTAGGGGGCTGGCACACCAAACTGAATGACTTTTGGACTATCTGTCTATTTATGAGGGCACTATTTGGACTTCTGGAGTACCTGCCTATTCATGAGGGCACAATCCAACTCCACTGGAGTCAAATGGAAGTCTTTTCATTGACTTCAAATGGAGCAGGATTTGTTCGCAAAACTTTATGATGTTTTAAGCTTTCAAATCAGATCTGTAAAACAGACCAAAGAAACGGAATCCATAGGTCCCACCCACCCACATGCCTCCAGTTTCTTGCTGATAATATTCTTCCCAGACATTTTCAGAATCTTACTGTAGTTTTGTTGAACTCTCTGAAAGCTACATGATTTTTTTACTATTAACGTACTCAGACAAAACCACCTCAACTCCAGAATCGTAAGGATAGCATGTTTGTCAATTAAAATGTTCATAATTATAATAACACATCTGCAGCATCACAAAATAGATGTTTTATAGCTGGTTTTATTCTATTGCTCCTGAGTGAAAGTGCTGTCTTCAATGAAAAGATGATTCTGAGATTTGTTTTAAATTAGTTATAAATCAGTACAATTATTTTAACAGTATGCATTGAGGCAAATTTAGACACAACTAACATGTTTCAAATTACATAAGCCCTGTCCCCCAAACCCACTCTCAAAACACATTTACACATAACATTTGAACATGTTTTTGTAGCGGAAGTTAAACAAAAACTTTATCTAACTCACATTTCCTTAAACTTATTTCCTAACAACAGCCACCTTCATGAAATTCTAATGTTTTTGCTGTTGGGTGAGATCTTTAAAAATATAGCCAAATTTCTCTAACATGTCATCAGAGAGGCTGAAGTGGATCTGGAGACGGGATAATCAATATTTTCTTACACAGATAATTTTACTAGACTCAGACATGTTGGGAAATTAAAACTGTACCACCTGCAGAAATATACTTTTCCAGAAAATCTCCATGTTTTCATAAAACCCATTCTCTACTACCTCATAGCACATGAATAAGCTGACAGTAAAAAAAGGGAAATGAGTTTGATGTATATTCTCTTGTTTTGCAAAAGTTTCCTATACCTGTAGCACTAAGAACCCTAAGAAACAACTGTGAAGTAAAAAGAGTGGTCAGCTTCATGAGTTTGTTTGACTGCCTGTTTTAAACGATGGCAAGAGAAAGGGGTGCTAAAGAAAAAGCTCTGAGCACATAAGCTTTTACTAGAAATTTCAAACCTTGCTGGTATTAATTTCGATTACACATTCCCTTCTCTTTTTATGATTGTGGGGGTTAGCTGATCTTTTGTTCATATCTAAAGCATACCAGGTTTTATCAACGTGCTTCTGCCTCAAAATATGAAAAATATAATATTAAATCTTGGGAAAGCTGATTTGCAGAAACTCAAAACTGCTTTTTTTAAAAATTCTGCTAATGCTGTTTCTTTTAAATAGTAATCTTACACATAAAATGTAAGAGAGCCAGAAGCAAACAGATGGATGAGTGCTATCCATACTGCTGGTGTAAGTGCCAGAGGACCCTACCTCCTTTCCTTCTTTTTTTTAATTAAAAAAAATAAAACATTGCAGAGGGGAAAGAGGAGAGTTAAGAAACAGCGCACCCCAACTCATGCTCTCTTTGGTTACATGTCAGTTATGTCTTCCTGATGGCTTTTTAAAAAATACAAATGAATGAGCCAAGAGAATATATATTTGTACAGAATTAAAAACGTAGGATATGGTTAGACTGTCTTTGTATTCGGTGGAAGGAGAGTGAAACAAAACAAGGAAGGAAATGCATGAAACCAACCAAAGCTGACTACATTGAGAATAGGAGTTAAGAAGTGCTTGCAGACAGCAAAACTGTATTGCATTGTTCTCGTCTATTGTTTTACCAAGCAGAGCTACAAAAACACTCTTTTCTCGCAGCGGAGTCCAACAGTTGCCAGGTTTTAAAAAAAGAGAGTAAGGAATTTGTGATTCCCTGACATAGACAGACATTACGAGCAAGTTATTTTGTACTTTAGAAGGGCTAGTGCCACATCCAACCAAAGCCAGATTTATAAAAGGGTATTCAAATCATACCCAAACCAAGTCATCCTTTTGGAAAAAGAGTTTACTGTGTCTTTAACACAAACTCTGCACCACCCCCGAAAACCCCCTACTTTTCCCCCAAAAAAGATTTGTCGCAGCTCTGCTTTTCCGTCCATCTAAGGAAATTACTGGGTCAGCCACACGGGCCGTTTACTAAACTCCCGGCAACGTAACTTTTCCTTCCACGGAAAAAAGAAACCCAAAGCACAGCTTTGCAGCTACTCACCGCTGCCTTGTTGAGACAGAGAGGAGACTGAGGTCTGGCCCATTCCTTAGCGCTAAGAGAGGCCGGGGTCCCGCAATCATGCAGCTCTCTTGGTCCTGCGGTCATGCATTCTTTGCCACATGCATTGCCAAGGGCTCATTTCACCTTCTCCCGCGGCTGGCTGCTTTGCTATCAGACGGCTGCAACTTCTGCTGCCGCCGCCCCGGCTGGTTCGCTTGTAAGTCCACCTCCTCCGGCTGCAGCCCCGCTCACCACTGTTCCTGTTACGGGATGCCTGTCATTCCTCTATGCAGATTACGGGAGGTCAAAGGTCGTGGGGAGGGAGTCCCCTGCTGGTACAGCCGCACAGAGACCATCCTACCAGAGCAAGGGTTTGTAGTACTCTCCTCTAGTACAAAGGGGTCAATGTTACATGCTCTTACTGGGCTTGAATGAGAACCAATTCTAATACTAAGACAGGGCACTTAAATGCAACACGATCTGCTTTTCTGCAGTGGTCTTATCCCTCTTTATCTCCCACACCTCAAAGGACTGAGTTCTCTCTGTTCTGGTGTTGCTAGTTATAGGATGACATCGCAATCACAACACAGGTACATGTGTGTATACACAGGTACAGTTCTCCTCAGGGCTTCCTGCACTTTAGAGATGGGTAGGGCCTGGGGAAGAGTTTTACAGTATTTATTTTCTGAATCTTAATTAAAGACCCTTTCAGAAAAGACCAGTTTAAGCAGTAAAACCTGCTGATGACCCAAGAAGACCAAATCCACTTATATCAAATCTATTACTAACCATTTCCCCACACTCCAAAAGACACCTATATTTTAATTGTTAAGGACATCAAAGATAAATAGACAATAGTATAATTGACCCTGACCCTGACCCTGACCCTGAAAGATGCTTCATGCTGATGGCCTCCAGAATCTGCATAGAACCTTGCTGATTTGCACAGCGCCCTATGCTGGTAGGGTTTATGCTGCAGGATTATTGAGAATCACTAATTTCACCATAGCTGGACATATTTGGCTGTTTCCATTATTTCCCACCCACATATAGTTCTCAGAAAATAGGCTTTGTACATGTCAGATTCTGCATTTGCAATGTGGCTATGGGGAAGTGTTTTGGCAAAATTTGAAGTGATTAGGACAAAGATGCACGCATGAATTAAAGAGACTAAAGGTGAAGTAATCAATGGATTGGAAGTTGGAGGTTGCCTGTGACTAGTGATCATGTGTTGATTACTTTTATGTGGGCAAACAAAGGAACATTCCAAATAGCGCTTGCCCTCTCTTGCTGTGCGTATGCACACACAAGAGGTGGGGTGGGGGTTAATTTCTGATGCTGAGGAAAATCAGGAACAAAATTGGTAAGTAAGTAAGGACAGCAGTCATGCAGAACAATCATGCAGAATGGGGACAAGTCAGAGAAAATGTGTTTTAATACAACCAAAAGCAAAGTTATATTCCAGGAAGGAAGAATGCAGAGTAGAACAATTTGGCGAGCGATCCCAGTGCGATACTCTGGCAAAAATGGCTAATGCAGTCATTGAATGTATAAACAGGGGGCTAGTGAGTAAGGGTATGGATGTGATTTCACCTCTGAATACAGCACTGGTGAGACTGATACTGAAATGCCACATACAGCTCTGAGGTCCATGTTTGTTTGTTTGTTTTTTAAAAAAAATGATGAAATAATTAAAGAAGGTGTAGAAAAGAGCCACAAAATTATTTGAGCAATGGAGGAAATGCCTTACAGCAAGAGACTTAAAGAGTTCAAAATATTTAAAATATCAAAAATAAATATTTTAATAGCAAGTCTAAGCAGTCACTTGATTGTAGTGTAAAAGTGCCTTCAGAGGGAGAAATACCACATAATGAAAAGTTTGATAATGAATTCAGTAAAGAAAAGTGGAACAGGAGCCAATGGTTGGAAGCTGAAGCTACGCAAATTCAAATTAGAAATTAAGCACAAATTTTTAACAGATAGTCGCGCTGACCACTGAAATAAACTGCTAAAGAAAGTGGTGGATTCTTTGTCTCTTGATGTCTTCAGATCAAGACTGGATGCATTTCTGGAAGATATGCTTTGGCCAAATACAAGTTATTGCACTCGGTAGCGAGGTAACTGTGACAGGATGACAGAATAGATGATCTTTTGGTCTTAAACTCTAATCTGTTTTGGCTACATCACCTCTTAGAAATAATAGATGTAATTCATTGATTTAAAAGTCTTAACACTTCCTTTTCACATCACTATCAAAATCTGATTTTAACTTCAACTTTGTTTCCTAACTTGACAAGATCTAGCACACAGGACAGTTTTTGAGAATTAAGGTTTATTCTGGGAGTTACTTATCTCAACAATGGGAACATATGATTACTTTGCCTATCACTGGTTAACCTGCCTTATCAAAAGCCTTTATGGCCCTTACGTTATGTAAAGATGCAGCATACTTTGCAGAATGTGCCAACAGTCTGCAAGAATTTCTATGAGAGTGACAAACTTCACGAAGACGGCTGCTGAGACATTGCACAGTTGGGTAAGCCTCTGAAGCAAGTCTATTAGATGACTATTGGGGCAGCAGTTTTTTTCCTATTACAGATTTAAAAAAAAAAGTCACAGTCATAAAATAAACCTTATTTTTCTAGTTTAACAGGACTTCTTGGTAAGTGTAACACTACTAACATGTTTAGCGGCATGTTTCAGAGTTGGTCAGACTGGACCTAGACCTATCCCATTCCCCAGTGACTGCTCTGAAAATTAGTTTAGGGAAAAACAAATATTTCTAACAAATGCTCAACAGCATATTCAGACATGTTATATTAAAAAAAAACCACAAGACTTCAAAAGTAATTTCCAAAAATTTACACCCCCCACAAAATAAAAATTTAAGGTAACTGATTTATAGTCATTTTCGCTTTTACTATCTTGTCTATCACAAACAAATACTGATCTCTGAAATCTGTGCTGCTAAGTACTTCCACCACAGCTTCGTCCTTTGGAGTTAGTAGGTAGCGGTCTATGAACTGACCATGACAAAAAATATCACAGACCACTTTTATCAGTGCTGATTGAGGAATTCAGTTAGAATAGATAAAACAGTATTCTCCATAGAACCGCTCTTCTGCTTCCTTGTAGAATATTTTTCATTTTTTTCTGCTTAGCTTGCAACTTCCAGCAATAGATTTAAAGAAACAGTACATATAGCTTTTACAACTCCAATAGCCTCACAATCTTTGACTTCTGTCACCAAATTAGAAGAACAGTCTTTCACTCTTAGCTCCTTCCCTTAAGCTCCCAACCCATTAACTCTATGGCAAGACCTCCCATTATAAGTTATTATGGGAGGATTGATCCTTGGAACATTCAATGGTAAATGCATGGGCCTCTATCATCTGAACTAGAGGAGTAACTAATTTAACTAGGAGCAATAGTATGTTCTTAGTCTCTTCTTTGGGTCAACATTTGCAAACTACTTACACACAGAGATCACTCCAAACTCATACTGACTTTCCCAGTTGAGAAGCTACACAAAATAAATGCATTCCATGTACACATTCCATGCCCTTCATCTACATATTTATAAGGGTTTCTGAGTTTAACATAGAATTTCCTGATGTTTATTGGCATTTAATTTTTATAACATTGCATTATGTTGAGGCTTGAAAAATTTTGTAAGTGAAAAACAATATCCCAAAATATTAATTCCCCTCCTTTTCCTTTTGCTAACAGCCACGGACATGCTGAGAAACGTAGTTCCTTTCCTGCTGAAGGGCCAGCTCTCTAGGCAGGGAGCTGGCCAAGGAAGTGCAGCACCCAGGGTCCCTTGGGTCCCCCATCATACACTGCAGGCTTCTCCTGCACACCGCAGCAGGGAAGAAGGGAGAGAAATTGGGTATGGGGGGAGCTGTTTGCACTCTTCATACACACATCCATATGAGCCTGGTAAATGTAAGTCATTTTATATTGAGTAGAATTTTTATACAAATTAGTTAAGAGAGGCCTATAGAAGAACACTGGGAGCCCTACCTGGAAAAAGGATGAATTGCCTGTATATATTATTCAATAAGACTAGCTCATAGTGGTTGCTTCTGGTGTTGGAAATATGACTCTCTTTAAATACAGATATGAGGCAGATAGGAATCTGACTTCAGGTTAAAACTTTCAGCCAGGACAATTAATATACAAAAGAATTGTGCAGTAGTCCCTCGAGTTAGGCAAGGGTTGCATTCCCATGTAACTCAAATTTCACATAAGTCAGGTGGGCGGTTTTTTCCCTGGGTGGAATGCACATTCTGCAGCAGAGGAAGCAACAGGAGCACCTGGAGCTCCTTTTACAAAGTAAGTTCTGGGGTTGGGGGGCAGCAGGGGAGGGTTAAGCCTGGTGGTGGGTTGGGGCTCCAAGGGGGATGGTGGGGGTGGTGAGCTGGGGCTGTGTGGGGGGCTGAGCCAGAGCCAGGTGTGCAGGGGTGGTGAGCCAGAGCTGGACACAAGGGGAGGCGGAGACAGGAATGGGGGGACACAGCTGGAGCCAGGCGCAGTGCGGTAGAGCTGGGCACAGAGGGTGGGGAGCTGGAGACAGGGGGTTTGAACCAGGGTCTTGTGGGGTGGGGGTGGTTGAGCTGGAGCCACTTGGAGTGGGGGTTGAACCAGGGCAGGGAGGAGCAGGATTTTAAGTTGCACTTAACTCATGCTAATGCAAGTTAAGCGCAACTCAAAATTGCCCATTTCGAGGGATTACTGTATTTGGGCAGTACAAAAACAAGATACACCTTGCAGGAGAGCTGCTTATTGAAAATAAAATGTATATTTGCTGGCAGACAGGTAATACTAGTCTACACTAGGCTCTCCCGCAGAAAATTTTCCCCTGCTGATTGGAAAGTTAAGAAGTGGAAGTGCGGAAGGGATATCTCCTGCAGACACAGTGCATATATACAGCAACCAAAGAACTGTTTAAGTTGGATGGAAAAAATAAAATGCAAACTAATTGCTCAAAGCAACAAAGAATCCTGACTGGACTGAGAGGGTGGACATACAAAGGATATTTCAGGAGTTTGTGCTAACCTTCTGAGGGGCCATCTAAGTAAAACGGTTTGTAGAGTCTGCCTGATATAATAAAAAAACAGAATAACACCTTTCATATCAAAAGCATCATATACTAGACTTGGGATATGATCATTATATTGGAAGACGTCTACTCAAAGAAACAGAGAGCTCAATACTAGGGTGCAATAGGGATCACATTTCCCCATCTAAAGAGCTTACCAGAGAGCTTTCCGAGGATTGGCTAGCATGCTCCAAACATATTTCCTGAATTCAGGGAAGAGGGTGGAACAGGAGAGGATGGTGGTGTGGGTGGGAGGGGACAAACCCCATAGTTTGGAACTGAACTACTATGAATTTTTTTGTTGACTCCCCAAGCAGAAATACATTGTTAGTGCAGCTTTAGCAGTACTTGGCTGAAAAATCCAAATCTATTTAGAAAAAGCTGTTTCAGTTGCAGAAAGAACATCTCAAGTAATACCAATAACACTTAGGATTTAGAGAGCTGAGAGGGACACCACCTTCCCTCAAACTTGCAATCTAGTCAGCTTCAAGCAACCAGTAAATAAACTCAGGTATTATGTCTTAGTCCCCATGGCAGGTTTTGTGGCTTTACATTCATATTTTCCTGATTTATTCTTTTTCCCACTTCTCAGTGGCTGTAAATCCACACAAACAAAAAAGAACATTGACTAACTAAAGGAGTACACATGAAACTGACTATACTTAAAGTGATGTCAAAAGCACAAAGTAGCCAACCTGATTAAAAAACTGGTTATTTTTCCCCTCTCAAAATCTGTTTCACTTATAGTAATCTTAGATATTTCGTGTGATACTGGGAGAAGAGAACATTTCAGGTAGAAGTGTGGTTTTTAATTCTTTGACTGAACAACGTAAAATCATTGTACAAAAATTAACTAGTTATTCTCCTCAACATTCCTGCAGAATGGATAGATATAATCATAATTTTCCAACTAGAAAAAACTGAGATATGAGAAAGCTCTGAATAGCAGAGCTAGCTTAGAAGTCAAGAGGTATTTACTCCCATTTCAATGCTCATTCTTCATAAGAACATACCTAAATTGTACATTTTGGCTGTGTCTACACTACAAAAATAACCTTGAAGTTGCTTACTTTGAAGTTGAGTATCTACACACACCCTGCTTTGAAGTTTAACTTTGAAGTAGGACATGACTCCATTCCCAGGAATGAAGTAAGGACTTTGAAGTTGGGCTCCCTACTTTGACATTAACTTTGAAGTAAGGGAAAATGTGTGTAGATTTTTTGCTGGCTACTTCAAAGTAGTGCCTAACTCTGAAGTTAGCTTTGAACTTAGTTCGTAGTGTAGACACAGCCTTAGAGAGCTGGGACAGCTATTTATAGCAATTTGACAAACTGAGCCCCTCCTTCTGCATCTGAATTATCTACAAAGAATTAGATCTTTGCAGTTAGGTTTGCTATTCAAACTTATTCACTGAACAATTTGTAAACAAATTTTAGCCAACTGGCAGTAATTAAATAATCCACCTCAGCAATCGTATCAAGCATTTATTATCTACACTGTACGACAGGCCCTCTAAACTACCTGGTATGAGGTTCTGTCATCTCTAACTGGCTTCTGAATCCATTACGAGCAGTCGGCCATTTGAACAAGATTTATACAATAGTGTGCATGCATGTATGTATTTGTAACATTTTCCTTTTTATATACGAGGGCCTGCTAAAATCACTCTTAGTTACACTGAGCAGTTCCTTGTTTCACAGGTGGGTCTAGTGATTCCTTTACATGACGTTGCTTGCACAGATTTTAGGAAAAGAAATGGAAAAAAAAAAAAAACAACCCCACAAAATGTTTTAAAATATCATAGAAGCAAAACAATTTTTATGCGAATGAACTTTTCTCAACAGTTTTAGCAGTATTCACACAGCTCTGCATGTAATACAATATTTACTATTGAAAGTCAGAGAACACAATGCTTCCTAACATCAAAATCTTTTCATTGTAATACATTAATTTTTTAATTAGTTAATTGCCTTCATAAATTGCTGCAGTCCCTCACTAAAATCTTCCTGAGATTTTTTTAATTATTGAAAGCAGAGAAGAGAAACACTGCAATCAACATACTCACAAGGGAAAAATGAACAAGAATTCATAAAGAATGATACACAGTTAAAATGAACTGGGGGTGATTTAATAGCAGCCTTCAACTTCCTGAAAGGGGGGCAGGGCTCTAAAAGGGATGGAGAGCAACTGTTCCCAGTGGTAACAGACAGCAGAACAAGGGGTAATGGTCTGAAGTTACAGAAGGAGAGGAGTAGATTGGATATTAGGAAAAAACTACTTCACCAGGAGAGTGGTGAAGCATTGGAATGCACTGCGTAGGGAGGTGGTGGAATCTCCATCCCTAGAAGTTTTAAAGTCCCGGCTTGACATAGTCATGGCTGGGATGACTTAGTCGGGGTTGATCCTGCTTGGACAGGGGGCTGGACTTGATGACCTCTTGAGATCCCTTCCAGCTCTATGATTCTATGAAGTGACTCCCCACCCCCATGCACACACTTTTTTGACCTTATCTGTTGCCTAATAAAGTCATTTTTTTTATAACTTTATATTTGACTTATGCTTTCTGTCATTTTGTTTTGCATGGCAGTTCCTAATGATTGTTTGCTCTGCCTTGTGACTATTTGGAGTAAATTGTTCCTCTCTCTTGCTTAGTCATGCTTGAGCCAACACTTGAGTCCTTAGCTACTGGCATCCTTGCAAACTCTTGTCTTCAACAATTATTTTGGATATCAGAACTACTATTTTAAGAGCCAATGATGTGTTCCTCACTAAACAAAACACACAAGAAAATACAGGTTAAACCTCTCTTTTCTGGCACCCTTGGGACCCGATCAGTGCCGGAAGAGAGAATTTGCTGGATGACAGGCGGTCAATATTTTCTAGCACATTGCTAATACTTCCACAGCTTATTCGAAGTCATTAAGGGGTAAATTACATTGCTGATACTTCCGCTGCTGAGAAGTCATTTAGGGGTAAATTACAGCTAAATAACAGCACATCAAACTGAGACACAGCACTGGTGGCTGCAAACAAACTTTATGGGACCACAGGGAACCTGGCTACACCAAGTGGTCATCTGATACACTAAAATCATGCCAGATTACAGAGTCTTCCAGATGAGAGAGTTCTCGATTAGAGAGTTTCAACCTGAACAGTGGAAATATTCCAGTTTTGGGCACATTTCTTAAATCCATGAGATGTTCTACACGGTGAGCTGAAACAAGTTTTTAAAAAGCTCATATTGCAAAACGACATACTAAAAGGAAATTTAAACCATTTTTTTTTCCTTTTGGGAACTCTTTAGTCCAATAGTAACAGAGAGAAAGCCGTGCTAGTCTATATACTATCAAAACAAAAATCAGTCAAGTAGCACTTTAAAGACTAACAAAATAATTTATTTGGTGAGCTTTCGTGGTACAGGCCCACTTCTTCAGACCATAGCCATACCAGAACAGACTCAATAGTTAAGGTAAAGAGAACCATGTTTTTTGAAGAAGTGGGCCTGTCCCACGAAAGCTCACCAAATAAATTATTTTGTTAGTCTTTAAAGTGCTACTTGACTGCTTTTTTGTTTCTTTAGTCCAAGGATTGGATCATCTTTTCCCATTAGAAAGTGCTTAGCATATCCTGGGCTCTACTAAAAATAAACAACATACAATGGTTGTATGTGTACATACATAGAAATATTGGATCTGAGTCAAGGTCTATCTGGTCCTGTGCTTCTTAAACTTTTTGAGACCATGGAACAACATACAACAATATTTTTTATGCAGAACATCTATAAAAATTTTTTTAAAAAAATTGTTGTCAGAGCAAAAAAAAAAAAGCCAAACAACAACATATATAGCAAAACCAAAATGAAGTAATTTAATCAGGTATCATAGCAACAAAGAAGTGACATTGTATCTGGTTTAATAATAGAAAATATATACTTTGAAGTATTTTTTTTCAAATGCTTGTGGCATACCTGCGAATTGTTCGTGGAACACCAGTGTTCCACAGATCACAGTTTAAGGAACACTGATGTAGTCTATTATGTTGTTGCTGATAATATGCAGAAATAAATGCTTTGGTGCAAGAACCCCACAGTAAGCAGATGTGGGACAATATGCCCTGATATCAGATCTTACTATGGTCTTTAATAGCAATTGTCTTAAACTCTGCAGGATGAAGTTTTATGGCCCTTCCAAAATACTACTATTTTTAATCTTAAGAACTTTGGATACAATTGTTATCCATATGTAGTACCCAGAGGCACTATGACCTCATACTAGGGTGAGTGAAGTCTCTGCTGTACAGCCTGGAGTGAGAGCCACTTACCCTTTAGCTCATGTGGTAGCGCACAGAGCTTTCGCCCCTATGACCACAGGTTCAATCCCTGATGCTGGCAACCAGGGTCTGTCAGCATTACACATGTATAGCTCCAATCCAATCGTGAATCTTGCTGAGCTCTTGGCTTCAACCATTACAGGTGGCAATGAGTTCCACAGTCTAACTATACGTTGTTTGAATAAGTATTTCCCTTCCACAAGCCAATGTGTCATGTCTGAATGGTATGTAGAGGACTCAGAGGAAAACAGTAACTAAGCTGCCTGAAAATATTCCCAGCCCAATACATACCTATCACAGAACCTTATTCCTCTGAAGCCTCACATTTATACTGAAAGACAACGAGAACTGCAATTAAAAAACATTAACTGAGTTCTGCACATCTTAATTCAAGCCATTTGGGCAGCAAGAAAGTGATGGTAAAGAAACAGCATGCTATACTGCAGAATTCTTCAAGAGCTATGTCTCTGCCAGGCTTTCAAAAACTTTAACCATTCTAAGTTCATGTTAGTACTTTAAGTTAATATAAGGGACCAGGATCGTCAGCTGATATAGCTGGCATATTCCCACTGAAGTATTAATGCATGTGTGCACAGCCTTATGTTCATATTAAGGGACAATGTCCCATCATCTCTCTTTGCAACTAGCAAGCCCAAGCACTTTGTTTGCTCTCTCCTCCTTTCTCAGACCTGTCATGCATCCTCTTCACAGTCACCACAGCAAGCCCTATGGTAAGTGGGTACCACCTATCTATTATTTCTGAACCTGCTCCTTTCTATTATGTTTCAAACATCTCTGTCTTTTTCCCATCTTCCTGCTTGCATCAGATAGCGTCTCTCTATCTGCACTGGCTATGATCAGATGCAGCTCACAACAGGTTACCTCAGAACACTCATTTTCCTGTCTCCCTAGCTGCAGATCTATCACTTTAAATATCTGCCATATACATTCCCTCTGCACTAGCCCTATTCACTGTGGATACTTTATAGTGTGTGTTGTTTATGGCAAGAACTCTCCCTACTAGCTGTAACCTTATCTCCATGGCCTGAAGGTTCTTAATGACCCATTGACTTTGGTCAGAAAAGCCAAAATAAACCCAACTTTAGGTGCTTTTGCCAAATACTAAAAGTCAGAAATTAGAAACATTACATTCTCATTAGTAACTTCTCGGCCAGGGTATGCATCTTGTGTAGTTTAAGTATACCCAGGGCGTTTTTTGTGCCAGTAAGACTACTGGCACCGCAGCAGTCGCATGGGTTTGGCTGGGGTGGGGGGCCAAGCCAACTAAGTAACAGCTCCTTTTGTTTTTTCCACAGAAAAGATACTGAATATACTTATAACTTACATTTTGCTTTTCCTTTTGGCTATTTTGATTGACATCTTCATGCATTTACATTTCTGAAAAATTTTCCCATCGACCTCTCTAACTCCTCACAAGACTCAAGAATACAGGGGTTGACTGTTCCCCCCACCAGGCATGTGAAATTGGACCTCAGAAGACCGGGTCAATCTCTTCGTAAGTGTAGATGTACCTTTCAAAGGCTGAAAAAAATAACTTGCAGGTGTGAAACATTTTATTCAAGGGAAAAACAGCAGATCAGGGACTTGCATTGTGTTGTGACTGCCTTGTGCTACACTACTGATATTAAGCAGCCATAAAGCCAACTTAAAGGGACCCTCATATTTCCCTTACTGGGCATTACAAAAAGGCTTCACTGTTCTGTATTTGCTGGGAAAAATTCACTCAACATCATCAATTCACGAAGGAGAAAATCCTCACAAGAGTTGCCTAAGTTACCATGCTGTGTTCTACTACGTGTGGAATCCTCAGCCCCATCTTGCACTTTCTAATGCGTATCTGCTGCACAGTTGCTATTGGTGTGAATAGTAGCTATGAGCCTCTGTTCCCTTGTGGGTAAGTTTTGGGGTGCATTATCCCTGTAGCTCGCAGACTCATTGGCCACAACTGCAGCATTATCAAGTGAGCTGCTGCAGAACTTATTGCTACAATCCTCATGCATGATCATTCCTGTCTTTTCTTTATCTAAGGTAATTACAGTGCACCCATAAGTCTCCCTTTAGCCCCAAAGCAAATATATCACATGACTTATTTTACTTTAAAAATTGTGATTCTTTTCAGAAAAGTAGAGAGGGTTAATTCCATTTGATGACTATAGGAATGCATTAAATAATGTTTGGTCCTATCATAATACATAAAAGTATATAAAGATGTAACTGACATTAAGGGGATTCCTCGATGATTCTCAAACCCAGATCCTCACTTGCCCAGACTCTTTTCAAACACAGCACAAAACGAGACTGTTCATTTTCTCACAAACTGTACCCTAACAAAACTTAATCTTGATTCATACACAGTAATAAAACACAGCAAATTTATTAATTTGACCCACAACCGTTAAGTACATTATGTAGAGGTTAGGCTGATATGTGTTTCTTTGCTTAATCTTTTGCTTATTTAATGATCTAATCATTGGCAGCATACCAGAAAATTTCAAGAATGTTTTACGACTTATTTGACTGCAAAATGTGTACCATATTTACCATCCTTCCTCTCCTGACATGCTGAAAATAAATCAGAGTGTAGTACTTTGCAACTTTATGCATTAGGGGTTTTTTCTTTGTTTGTTTAAAGGCAAATTCTTAAATATGATACACGGCAAATGCTCACACCATACTATTACATCTCAGGGACTGGGCATGTGTCAGTGAGGTTGCCCTTTTGATTAAGACACAACACAGGAATACAGGAGATCTAGGTTTGGTCCTTAGATCTGCCAATGACTTTTCATATGACCATGGATGAGTCACTTAACCTATCTGCGCCAGAGTTTCTCCATCTGTAAAACAGAGGACATGTTTACCTACATCACAGAGTTATTGGCTAAATTAATTAAATCATGTGGAGAGCCTCGAAGGCAAAGCCATAAACACAAGGATGAATTATTATTTATGGAGAGATAATGTAGGCAGAATATCCCTACATACTTTAGGATACTAACTAGGGTAGGCCAGATCATAAATCAGGGACCAAATCCAGTCTTGGCCACTTCCATCTTACAGAGCTGCAGACTACCTAGGCTATAGGTCCTACCATATATGTTATATTTTGATCCAAGAAGCTCTCCATTTAGACCAAAATGGAATGTGCCTATCTTGATAGAGCATTTCTGTCAAGTTTTAGTCTTCATGGGTCAGACCTTCATATTCAAGAAGACAGCAGCAGACTGCTCCATTTGAAGGGAAGGGGGTGCAGTGAGGTCTTCAATTATCTGTAAAAATTTAATATTTATTTTTATCTATTGACTGTCAGTCTGCTTTCAATAGAAGAAAACAAATTATAATTTCATATTAAAAACTACTCATCTTATAGGGAGCATCCAACTTCTGCCTCACTTTCAAAAAGAGGGAAAAGTTTTGGCTTCTCACTATAGGAAAACTAATATAGAATATTTTGTTATTTCATACTTATTCCTATGAAAGCCTTGTCCTTAAACCAGTGGCTGGTAGATCTCAGCAATGCTTTTCCCAAAATACTGCCAGATAAAGAAATGTATTTTTCACCAAGTGCTATATTACCGCCTTATTTCTGGCTAAACACCTGCAGATGTTAAGCCTTGTCCACACACAAAGACTGTAAAAGTTTAACTAAAAATATTTTTACAGTATTTCCTTAAACCTTTGCAAACTCCTGAATGAATAGACTTAAATAAGTTTATAATCAGCTTATAATCATTTTAGTTCAAATCAATACAGACCAGTGGTACAATTATTTAAATTAAAGTAGTACAACTGTTGTGTTTTGGTCAGCCTTTTTCAGGAAATTTATGCATTCAGACTATATTATGGTAGTTCATACTGCCAGCCCTGTTGAATTCCTGAATGTTTAAACTTCACACCAGGATCATAATGCCACCCACCCAGCTCAGCAGATAGGATACCTGATTGGGGGCACCAAACGCAAGGAGGCAGAGTCCTCAGATCCCACCCTTCCCCCCTTCCTTGACTGTAGACAATACTACAAATTCACATGAATGTCCATCTTCCAGAGCAGAACCAGAAGCAGAAAAGTTGGAGGAAGCAGCATGAGGAGATGGCAGACTGGGTTTTTCAGAAATGGAGAGCAGGGGCCACAGGGTCCTGAGGCTTCAGACCCCCTGATCATGCTTCAGTTGATAGCCTCAATTACCAGTTCTTCCCCACCTTCAAGGACTGGCCAAGGATAGAACCCAGAACCCTGGGCTGTCACCTCCACATACTACTTCCTCTCATTCTTCCACTTTCAAGCTCACTCCAGAATGAGAGAGAGCAGCTTAGCAAGTACATGAATGTGCTGTGCATCAGTAAAAAGGGAAGAAACCCCATGGACACACATGCCTGTCAGAACCTGACGTCTGCTGCATGGCAGGTAGCCTACCCCACCCCACCCCACCCCCTGGCCACACACAACCTGCCAGGGAAAATTCTGGTTGTGCCGCTGTACCTGATAGGACCTGCAGAGAAGTGGACAGCTTGAAAGAAAATGGTGGGAAACATACTGGCTAGGAAGAGGGAGTTGATGATTTACTCCCTTCTCCACTCCATCAATCTAAACCCTTGCCCATGTTTTCTGGATCCTCTTGTTTAAAGTTAGCCTGTGCTTCTTTTTCCAGTTTCTAGCCTGATAGTATATACTATCAGCCTGGCTGAATCCCTGACAGTCCAAGCTTCAGACCAAGCCCAGAGTGTGGAAACATTTTACTCCAAATCCACGCAGAAAAGGGGCAGAAAGGGAGAAACATAACTATAGAGAAATCCCTTCTCCCATCCTGCAAAAAGAAAACCCACATTCAGACGTGTATTGAAGTTATTCACTTGAAATAGGCAGCCTTCATTTCTTTGGTATTTGCCCATCTTATGAGAGACTCTTTGTATTGGTCTTCATATTTATACTTTTAAAAAGCCACAGTATGAACTTAGCAACTATAGACTTTGAACGTGAAACCTTAAGATGAACAAGAGAAATGCACACCCCCATGGGTTTAGTTTAGCCTTGTCTGTCTGCAAAGGTAATAGAGCTGCATAGAGACTGTGTTTTAAATTCTTGCACTTCTTAACTTTTGAATAGTAACAGAGAGGGAGCCATGCTAGTCTGTATACTATCAAAACAAAAAAGCAGTCAAGTAGCACTTTAAAGACTAACAAAATAATTTATTAGGTGAACTTTCGTGGGGCAGACCCACTTCTTCAGACCATAGCCACACCAGAACAGACTCAATATTTAAGGCATAGAGAACCAAAAATAGTAATCAAGGTTGACAAATAAGAAAAAAAATAATCAAGGTGAGCAAATCAGAGAGCAGAGGGGCAGAAGGTGGGGAGGGGACTCAAGAATTAGATTAAGCCAAGTTTGCAAAAGAGCCCCTATAATGACCCAGAAAATTCACATCCCGGTTCAAACCATGTGTTAATGTGTCGAATTTCTGGATCATTATAGGGGCTCTTTTGCAAACTTGACTTAATCTAACTCTTGACACCCCCCCACTCTCAGATTTGCTCACCTTGCTAATTTTTTTTCTGAATTGTCAATCTTGATTACTGTTTTTGGTTCTCTGTGCCTTAAATATTGAGTCTGTTCTGGTATGGCTATGGTCTGAAGAAGTGGGTCTGTCCCACAAAAGCTCATCACCTAATCAATTATTTTGTTAGTCTTTAAAGTGATACTTGACTGCTTTTTTCTTAACTTTTGAGTCCTTATCTCCACATCCATAATAGCATTCTTTACACAGTTTTCACATGCAATTTCCTTGTTTTTTTTTAAAAGGCAAACTGAGAACACAAAACACTCATCACATAGACGCCCACATAGCTCACCAAAGCATGAGAAACTTTAGAGCCCCTGTTCAGTCCTCTGTCACTTGCACTAGAGGAGTCACTGACAACAATAGTAGATGGTTGTCATTTATGTGGACCAGCTCCAGTGGGGGATATAGACATACACTTTGCCACTGGGTTTCACAAATGTTACCGCCCAGCAGGGAGTTATGAGGAAGTGGGTTCCACTCCAGGCTCTGGAGCAGTGTTCACTCTGTTTTTTCCCATCCAGGGGCAGAATAAATGTTATGTATACCAAGGCATGTGCAGATGCGCACCACCTGTACAAACACATGCTGCCAGCTGTGGGCCCTCTCCTATCAGCTGGGCTGCACCTGAATCTCTCCCGGAAGGCTGCCCACATGCTCAGCTTACAGGGAACACTGCTCTGGAGGGGAGTGTTCTCTACAGGACACAGACATGCCCCACAAGCTGGCTGTTTCCTCCGTTCTACTCAAACCTCTGGAACCTGTCTCTCTTCCAGTTCCATCTCTGCACCATCTAACTTCTTATCCAGTCCCAGGGGCCATGCCTCAAGCTTTTTGTCTCAGTTCTAATCTCCTTCGGCAGCCAGTCCTAGTGTCACCCTGGATGATCTGACTCTCCCTTCCTCCCTGCAATGGTTCCCACTCAATGTCCCTCCTCAGGCTTTTCATACATTCTCAGTCTCACCCGACCCTTTCCGCAAACACTCCTAGTTCTCTGTCAATTTCTCATCAAATCTGTCTACCTCTACTTCCACTCCCCACTCCAATTCCTAGTCCCAATCTCTTTGTCCAACCAGTCCCGGTTTCCTCCTGCTCCCCCCAGTCTTTCCTCTAATTTTTTCTCTGCGTGGAATAAATCTTGTTAGGTGCACTGAGGCATGTGCAGATGTGCACCCCCAATAGAAACACATGCTGCCAGCTCTGGGTGCTCCAATCTCCTTTGCTATGGAACAATTACACAACTATGTCATATGTACTGTCTGATTATTTTCATAGGACTCATGTCTTTCATGTGGTCATTGTTCATTTCTGATACACCATTTCAGTGCAATACTGTCACAGTGTGCATCAAGAGAACTGAACGCTTATCTACCTATGGTATTTATATGGGAATCGCCATTATCCCCTGTCATGACTGAATGCCTGTAAAGAGTTACCAGACGTTCTTGGTGGGGATCACCAGGTAAGCCAATGGGAGAAAGAAAGATTCTTTAAGAACTGAGAACAACTGCAGTTTGAGGGGTCTTTCTCTGGGTCTGCGACTGGAGCAGGGAGAGACCAAAAACATTGAATGAGTCCAGTAAATCTCCTGGCCACCTTATAACCAGCAAATAGATATCTAAGCAGAAAGGAAATGTTTAGTTAGATGCGATCAGGTTATGTATATTTTGGAATTGGGATACCACAGGCTTCCTAATGATTGTTCTTTCCCCTGTACTCTGTAACTTCTAAGCTGAATCCCAGGGAAGAAATTCTTTGTTCTGCAACCAGAACATTTTGAGTTGTTTTATTACATCTAGCAACTAAGTACATTTAGTTATTTTCTTGGTATTCTTCCATCTCTAGTTTTGTGAATAAATTATTTTTTACGCAATGATTTGATTCCTGTGTCCTAGAGAAAAGTCTGTGTATAGTCATGCCTTAGATTGAAAGGTCAACTATAAGATTACAGCTCTTTGTTTCTAAGCTCTCTTGTAAGGGAGGGTTAAGAGCTTGGGGTTTACTCCATAGGGAGCCATCCCACATTTGTCTTCCTGAGTTAAAGTGGTTTTTTCTCACTTGGGTAATGGCAGTCTACCAACCCAGAGCCAGGGAATGTGTGACCTTGGGAAACTTTTCTAAACAGAGCCTGTAGAGGCAAGGTATTTTTTGTTTTTGTGGGCACCCACTTCCTGCACTCGGAGTGTCAGAGTGGGGAGGCAGCCCCATTTTATGGCTGGGGGCTCTAAGTGACTTGCCCATACTCAATCAGGAAGTCTGCATCAGAGTAAAGAATTGAGCTTGGTTTCTTGAGTCTAAGTCCTGTGCTTTTAAATCATCCCTCTGATAAAAGTCTTTGTACACTAGAAAGATGTGAATGAAGCCAAAATTCACATCTGCTTTTTCAATCTAGTTCAGAGGCTTTCAGATCTGGGATGGAAGGAGGTTCATTTTTAATATCATCTAGTGCAGAACAAAGCAAAACTGGTGTAGGCTGCAATAAAAGCAAAATTCAAGTCTGTGTCTGGGTTTAGACACCAAATCCTCCAAAATAGCAGGTGCTCAGGTCCAACTGTTCTCTGCATAGCTCTCTGTTCCATTCTATTTCTAAAAAAAACTTTTTCTAGCACTACAACTCCCAAGTTGTGTAGTAAGGCTGAATAACGTCTTTTTTTGCAACCCAGTAGAATTCAAATTTTGAGGGGGAGCCCAAAATCACAAGACATCACTTTTCTTCTCTGCTTCGGGGGCACTGACCACCCAGAGCAGTACCTTCCATCTTGGCACTCCACTCATAATTCCAGCTCAATGTAAAGCACAGGCTCTGGGACAGAGAGATCAGACAACAAGCTTGCCCAGCATTAGCCCCACAGGGGCATCCCTGTGCTTTGGGACTGTGCCTGGCTCTCCACTCTGGGAACTGTGATCTGATGTATGGGAACTCAGCACCACTCAGTTTGGCCTCACCCAGCCTTCTGTCATAACAGATGGGTGGTAGGGCCATGTGTGAGTGAGTGGTGCTCTGACCCCATATACCAGATCACAACCCACTCCATAATGACAGAGAGGCAGATGGGTAAAACTTGACTGGTGCTGTGACCCTGTGACCCTAATCAAAACTTCTGGTGAAGGGAGGCAGGCCCCACTTTACAGGACAGAAGTCACTGCTGTAGGGTAAATGTGGAGTGAGCTCACTATCCAACCTTGCCCCCCTGCACACTTGGTCTTACCTCCACATTGGACCTGTGACCTCTCTAGAGTTACCACCATTTGGGTGGAAACACTGTCCTATCAGCTTACGGGGTGTCTGGAGCCAAGGTTTGGTTTGAATGCATTTCTAAATTAAAATTTTATTTAAAAAATCCTAAATCGCAGTGGTCTCTCTTTTCTTGTGCACCCTAGAGTTTTATGTATAGTGCAGTGTTAATGTAATGGGGAAAAGAAATCTAGCAGTACACACAATAATTACAGGTCTACAAAGCATAGGGATTTTGGTTTGAAAGTAATTGTACAAATCTTTATATAGTTTTGTTAGGCTTTTATTCTCACTCCCTGCATCTTGCTTTACAGGTAGGGTTCCAATGAGTCAATCATAAAAACTAAACTAATTGAAAACAGTCAGATTTTGCTTAGTTTGGGGTGAAAACTACTGATAACCACCGTGCACAGATGACAAGAGTCACATCTATATGAAACTGAAGTGTCATTTGAACCTTTATGTAGAATGCACCAACCGCCAGAACATATTTAACAGCCAGATTTTCTGTGACTATGCAGAGCTCGGTAGGTAAAGCAAAGAAGAGATTTACATTTCACTGCTCAGATTGCAGCACTGAGTTAACTTTCAGCTACAATGTCAGGCTGACATCTAAAATGAAAATGTGGATACTTGACTTCAGCAACTCTGAAATAATGCCAGGATCACCGCCCTCCATTGGCGTAAATGGAGATAAATCATTTAACTAACTCTGGCTTACCCATCACTGGACCCACTTGTTGTTATTACTTATTTCATAAAAGGAGTATGAGCAGCTCTATCATATGTGAACCACAGCTGGGCCTGAGTCCATAGTGAAATGCAGCTCTCTTTCAAACACACACACACACACACACACACACACACACACAGTGTGTACCACAGGCAGTATTCTCCAAGCAGCATTCTGAACTTTCCTGCCCCTGGTCCACTGGACCCTGGCAGTGCTCACAGACCTGCAGCTTCCAAAGTAACAGGACAGCTCAGCTTGCCGGCTCTGTGTCTGACCACTGCCCCATCTAACACACAGCACTGAGCACAGTTTTTCAAGCAGAAGCAAGTAAAAACACTGGAAACAAGTAACTGCATAAAAATAAAACAAAAACATTCTCGGCTCAGTATTCAATTACCAAGATATTCTCAAGTCCTACGCAATATTGCTCACCCAAAATCCTTTCTCCTCTGCACAGCCAGGCTTGTTCTGACCCTCTTTTCATGAAGCAAGAATGCTGGCAATTTGTATCCTAGGTCGGGGTGAGCAAAGTGGGGGGTGAGCCCCATCAGGGGGTCATGAAATTTCCTAAGGGGGGGCGGCCACAGCTCAATGAGCTGCTGGGTCTCAGGCTCACCCATTTCATTCAAAATGTTGATATATGTTACTGCGTTAACGTACAGTAGACCCCCCCCCAACATACACAGAGGTTACATTCCTGTGCAACCCTGTGTAAATCAAATTTTGCGTGACTCAGGGGAGCCAGGAAACTGACCAGTACAGCAGTGCTTCTGTGAGCAGCTGCTGCACTGATCAGTTTCCCCACTCCTGTCAGAGGCGGCAGCCAACAGTCAAGCTGCTGCTCCCGACAGGAGCAGTTTCCCCACTCCTGTGAGTGGCGGCAGTGGAGAGTCAGGCTCTCAGCTGCCACCACTGACAGGAGTGGGGAAACTGACCGACGCAGCAGCGCTGGTCAGTTTCCCCAATTCTGTGAGTGGCTGGGAGCTGACGCCTGGGTCCCAGCTGCCCGCCACTCATAAGTGCTGGGAAAATGACCAACACTCTTGCACTGGTCAGTTTCCTGTCTCCTCTGAGTGTTGGGCAGCCTGGAGCCAGGTGCCAGCACCCCATCACTCAGAGTCACATTAACCCAAGATTCTCACAACTTGAGTGCGCATATATCAGGGTTCTACTGTCTGTGTATTCACACACACACACACACACACACACACCAATTAGTAAAGATTTTTACTTTCTATAAACTTATTTTCTTACATGTGGTGAAAGTTTGTTTTTTTTTCCCCCATAGGAACATAACTGAAACTTCCATCAGTTTGGCTTACACTGGACAGGTTTTTTTGGGGCGACTGCTAACTGCAGGGATGAAAAGTGGGGCTTGATGCAAACAGTTTGCTCACCCCTGCCCTAGGTGAAGGATCTAGTGTGTCCCTTTGCTCCAGGCTTAGTTTGCAAAAAAACCAGATATCATCAGGTATACAGTACACAGTACACAAATGGTGAAAGAGGGTAATACTTGTCAGCGGGGATGGGATTGAGGGAATGCCAAGAGAATTGCCAGGCCTCTGGGCAAGGCCTCTGGACTAGGTGTGTCTGTGGGGTGGAACAGTCTGCATACCCAGATGAGGTAGGGTTCAGGATGCCATTTATGGGGGGATATAGGGGTCTGTAGCCCCCCCCCAACTATGAAAGAGGGGTCAACTCACTCTAGCCTCAAATAGAGTGTTTAACTGCAACACAGATTAAGTGTGACTGTGATGAATTTGGAAGCTGAGAGCAGCACAGCCTTTGCAGCAGGGAGACTGTTTATAAACAGAGGCAAGGTGATAAGATAACAAAAAGTTTGTACAAGAAATTCTTTCTTACGGGCAGCCCCAGGACTGGGAGGTTACCAGATATTTAAATATTCTGGATTAGAGAGAGATATAGCTAGCAATTCATAACAAAAGAAAAACAAAATTAGGCATTAAAAATTAACAACAATTAACAAAAATGTATGCAGAGTAGTATTGTACTTATACCGTATTTATTTGTATTTACTTTCACTATCCTGTACTTATGGAAATCATAATTAAAATGTACTTATTGTTAAAAGCCACTTATTTGGAAGTTCTGGATGACAGAATGCTGGATATGAAAGAGTTTACTGTATCAGGTACGCTGGTAGGAAACAAAGGAGGGGTTAACAAAGGAGTCTTGTGAGAGAGTTTAGTTTAGAGACTGAGTTTGAGTAGGGGGCGGCAGCAGGGGCTAGATAAACAAGATTTTTAAACTAAAACCCAAATCACCTGATTTAAGAAGCACACACATGAAGAGAGGAACAAGCTGTAAGAGTATAAGGAGAATGCAGACAGAAGCCCAGCAACAGAGTGAGGGCTATCCTGATTACTGCACCCAAAGGAACATTTTAGCAAGTGGCAGGTTTAAAACCAACAAAAGGAAGTGTTTCTTCACGCAATGCACAGTCAACCCATATAACTCTTTGCTAGAGGATGTTGTGAAGGACCAGATTATAACAGGGTTCAAAAAAGAACCAGGTCAGTGCATGGGAAAGTAGATCCCTCCATGGTTAATAGCCAATGGGGGCAGAGATCCAACATCACTTTCTGTATGTCCCTTACCTCTGTTTGCCAGAAGCTGGGAATGGGTGATGGGATGAATCACTCAGTGATTGCCTGTTATGTTCACTCCCTCTGAAACACTTGGCACTGGCTACCATCAGAAGACATGATACTAGGATGGATCTTTGGTCTGACCCAATACAGTTATTCTGATGTTCTTACATAGAACCCAGAAGTAGCTGCTCCTGTTGTAACTCACTCGACCCCACTCCCTTCCCACAGCTGGACTAGAACCCAGGAGATCTGATAGCATCCCTCTCTCTGCAGAGTTAGTAACAATGTAAAACTATATATTAAAATTTTAAACCTAACTGTATCCCTTAAATGACTTGCCACAAGATGTTAGAACATGCTATTATTAAAGCTGAGTGAGTTCTGTATTTCTTTCTTTTTATATGGGAAGGAGATACAGGGCTCCTGTCAGCTGATTGTTAAATTATTGGCCAAAACCACCGGAGTTTTCAAATGCCTAAATAGCCTCTGGAATCATGGTTAAAGTTGCCCCCTTCCCAAACAAAATCTGAAATGGCGCCCTTAGCAGGGTCTAGGGCCGAAGGGATGGGGAAGGGGCTAGCTTCCCTCTGCCCTCCTTCAGAGCCTCTCAGAGTCTACTGCACACAGCACCACCCTTTTGAATTGCTGGGCCCTGGGGCAGTTGCCTCCTTTGCACCCCTCTCCGGCCGCCATCAACAGGCCTGCATGTCAGTTACCACTTGGTTATCTGCCTTAACTCCAAGACTCTAAGAACACAGTTTTTCAGGATAGATACATAACTCCTTAACTATTACCCACATGTGTAGTTTGCAATAATTATGACAACCAGCAGGCAACTGGTGCTTCATAGAGAGATCAGATATGTCACCCTTTGGTTTACTATCATCTAGGAATAACCCCTAGAACCCTAGACACCTCCTGTGCTAATTACCTACCATGACTCCTAAATCTACTTTAGACTCACTGCTTCCCAGCACAGAGTTCCCCATGCTGAAAAGATGGCCTACATTCTTTGTTCCTAGATGTGTAACTATACTTTTGACTGTATTAAATGCATATTGTTTGCTTGTGCTCAGCTTACCAGGCAGTCCAGACCACACCTGTCCTCTTCATTATTTGCCACTCCTTTGGTCGTTCTGCCATCTGCAAATCTAATACAGGGCCAAGAACTAGTCCCTGCAAAACACCACTAAAAACTAGGCTTACTCAGTGATGATTCCCCATTTACAATTATCTTTTGAAGCTATGAGCTAGCCAGTTTAAAATCTGTTAAATGTGATTCACATTGATTTTGTATCTCATTTTTTAATCAAAATGTCATGCAAATCAAACTCCTTACAGAAGTCTGAGTGTATTGTATCAACACTATTACCTTTATCAAGCTAACCTGTAATATCATAAAAATTATAACATTTGATCTATTTCCTATAAGCCCCTGTTGATTGGCACTAACTGTGTTACTCTCCTTGGATTCTCATATTTCCTGGTCTACTAGTTCACTTAGAACCAATGTCAGGCTGATAGAACTATAATTGCCCAGGTCATTCTGTTGATCTGTAAGGTGTTGAAATCAGGACTGGTGTCCTTGGAAACCTACCATAGGCTGGCCCCCACCCACTGGCTACTGAAATTAGGTAGGCTGAGAAGTTATTTGGGCTATAACCTGAGCCAATGCACCACCCACAAGAATTCTGATTGGAAGACTGCCTGGTTCCACCAATTGGTCCAGCTTTGTATACTGTGTAAACCAGGTGGAGGAACAGAAAGCTTGTCTGAGCAACAAAGTGGTTTCCTGTTGTAGATATATTGGACCCTGGCTACTTCTGTCCCCCTGCACTCAGTTGCATTCCTGCTCTGATCCTGGCTCCTGACTCACCCCTGCCTTTGCTCCTGTTCCCGACCTTTGCCTCCTTTCATGCCTTGCCACCAGTCCTGGCCTCTAACTTCTGCCCCTGACTCTGCCATTTGGTATTTGACCATGGGTCTGACCCTCAGTTTTGATTCCTTTTTCTGTCTCTGGCAACTGGTAATTGACTCTGGTGCTGACCTTTGGCTTTGTTCCCCAACTTATATACTTGCTGTGCCCACCTGACCTGACCACCTACAGCCTGGTCCATAAAATTACTCTTTGGGTGCATCTAGATTCAGTCCAGCTGCTGGCAGCATGAGGTAAATGAGGGCTTATGAAATTGCAAATGGCTGCTCATTTGCATATTTGGCACAGAAAAGAAGCAATGTAGACGTGGTTCTGCTGGCAAAAAACTAAACAAAACAAAAAAAAACCCTCAAGGATTAGGGCCTGGTGACAGAGGGGGGTTTTGCCAGCAGAACCGCATCTACCCTGCTTGTTTTCTGTCACAAATGAGCCATGCTAATATGCAAATAAGCATCTATTTGCAATTTCGTGAGCCCTCATTTGCATCATTCTGCCAGCAGCCAGACTGAATCTAGAGGCAGCCTTTGTAGTTATTGGCACAGTGTAGGTGAGTGTCTGTCTTCCTTCAAGAGCAAGAAATTGTCCACTGAGCATGCAGTCCTCTCACGAAGAGAAAACCATCACAACACATTCTCTGCACAGTTTATTTCATGGAGGGAATTATTCTGAGGACAGGGAAGCTAACTTTACTCTCCTCAACCCCTGGGCAGAGTGCAGGAGAACTCTGCTACCCTTCTGCAGCTGCTGTCCCAGTCTTGGGGTCAGAATAAACCTAGTGGCTCAACAAGGGTTTGTGGCCATTGGATCTGCACAATCCTTGACCTGGTGGCTAGCTGTCCTCAGCACCTTTGGACACAATTTCCCCTCCCACTCTTACCTGTACCTCAGCGTGAAACCTGGCATGCAGAGGTTGCAAAGCACCTCATCAGTGCACTGATGCTACAGCTATCCAACACTTCATGAAGC
The DNA here is from genome assembly GCF_033958435.1 of Carettochelys insculpta. Classification (NCBI taxonomy): domain Eukaryota; kingdom Metazoa; phylum Chordata; order Testudines; family Carettochelyidae; genus Carettochelys; species Carettochelys insculpta. The sequence continues at coordinate 99,682,144 of NC_134139.1, forward strand.
AGCAACACCACAGTCCCTGCCTTTTGGGGCCCCTATGCTCTAGGTGAAGGTCTTGCAGAGCCCTGCCTATTCTGAAGATCATTATAAATGGTTCAGAAAATGCTGTTCATGAATATCCACAATATTGCTGAACTCCAGGAAGAATGGTAGATTGTATAAGACAGATCTCCATATATCCATATGTGAATAATATAGAGAAATGGTTGGCCTTGTAGAACTCTTACTTGTAATTCAATGCCAATAAAATGGGCAGAAAAAATAGGGGTGGAGGTGATCAGAGAGGTGTGTAATTTTTAAGGCTGGTAAAATTCAGGGCTTGTCAGTCATTGCACTGCCTCATTCAATCACCTGACATTATCAGAGAACCCTATTCTCAGTTTAGGGAAGTCATTTTTATAACATTGTGTCAGGTGCTTTACATTTACACCCATCTTAAGGCCCTTTTACACTGCTCAAACAGGGCTGATGTGTTACCTAATTTTTGTTTTCCCTTTACAGCAAACACAGTCTACTCAAACTGTGCAGTAAAACAGGGTTGTCCAAAATTATAGCAATTTTTTTTTATGGGGCAAATTCTGAATCCATCCCTGCATCCAAATAACTAAATGGGTGTGGGCCAATCTGTGGAAATAAATAAACAGTAGCAATGCTCTTCCCAGGCTGTGGTATCTCCCCACATGGGCTGTTTCCGCTCACTGGCTGAAGAAGGCCACCATGGCGGTTACCTAGCCTTTCTTGAAGAGCAGATGCAAGGATACACGTAGGAGCATGTCTTCCAGCTCTCCCGTTACTCCAACAGTCCGCTGTGCATTGGTAATGTGCACCCAATAATGTCGGCAATGCGCCTTCTAAATTTTGTCATCCATGTGTGGAATAAATTTTGTTACATGCACTAAGGCATGTCTGGATGTGCATCACCAATAGAAACACATGATGTTGGCCAGGGGTTCTCTGCTAATCCTCTGGACAGCTACTCAGTCTCTCTGGAGTGGTCGCCCAAGCATTCAGCTTACAAGGAACACTGATCATGGGTGTCATGCGGGGGTGGGGGAGTGGCACATGGGAGGCACTGTCCCCCCCCGCCAAACGGCAGGTGCAGATTTGTCTCCCCCACCTCAGCCCCACTAGCTGGACTTGAGCTGTCTGCTCCTCCCACCTCCCCACAAATATAACTGTCAAGCTACACCTGCATGCCACATCTATATCCAGCTGCCTCTTTACCTGATAGTAATGCATTGCTTCCGACCCAGAGGGAGAACCAGTGCTGTATCTGGAAGACTCCCAATAACCCCAATAGATAATGAATATTTTAATTCCTTTCCGGTAGTCAGAGGGTTGTTTTTTTTTAATTCATCTATACCATTTTGGATGCTCTTAATTAGGGCATAAAATTCCACAAGCTATTTTCTGTTATGTGTAATAATAGCACAGATAACACTTCAGATTAAATGTGCACATTTCCCCCTCCACTATATTAACTTCTACATCTTCAGAATCCTTTTAGTTGGATGGCAAACAATGCTTATTTCCCTGTGCAGCTTCCCGCAACCCCACCGCCATCTCTTGGAAGCACCTTAAAAAAGAAACATATTTCCTGTGCAGATTGTCACAACTGTTTTCAGTGCACTTCAGTAACTGCAGTGTGCAATGAGTTTAAGATGACGCAAGTGCATGCTGAGCTGTTTTTCCGGTTTGCATTAAAAAAAAGGAAGCAATGTTTAGTGGTAGGCAACTTTCTAAAATTATTAGGTGGCGTTTATATGGCATTTGTGCATCTTTTATATATGGCCAGAATTATTTATTGCTTGTGTGCATTTTTAAAATGCATCAGCAAAAGCAGATTCTTGCACTGTTGCATAGTTTAAAATTTACATATACAGGTTGGACCTCCCTAGTCTGGCACCCCTAGAATCTGATCAGTCATGAATGAGGGAATTTGTTGGACCAGGCAATGTCCTCTTCCTGCGGTTCCCCCCCACCAGCCCACTGCCCTTCCCTGCCACTGGCTCTGCTTCCACCCACCTGGCTCCCCTATCTTCAGCACCCATACACCAGCCCCAGCTGGCCACCTGAGTTGCTGGTCCCAGCATCAGCTTTGCTGCTGCCAGCCCTGGCTGCCAGACACTGGCCCTGGCCCTGCAAATGCTGGCTCCATTCCCAGATCCACAGACAGCAACCCCACAGAACAACCAGCTCAGCTGGGCTGCTGGCCACTCTGCCACCAGGGTCATGGCCAGCAGGGCTCCCAGCCCCTCCAGTCACTAGTCTCACAGCCCTGGGGCTCTCTGGTCTTGGACCAGAAATGTTGCTAAGCCAAAGAGCCCCAGAGTGGGGAGGTGCAACCTGCAGAGCATTTCAAAAGCTGTTCAAGAGCTCTTCAAAAACAGACACAAAGGGCCTTATCCTGTATGTAGCAAGGTACCAAGCATCTTACTGAGATGCTGAGTGCCTTCAGCTCCCACTGACTCCAATGAAAGGAGCTCAGGAGTTTGGAAGACCCATCAGCACCTTGCAGAACTGGGTTGCTAGGGACTTTCTTTAAGTCACATAGGAAGTCTTTAGCAGAGACAGTATTAGAATCCACATCTCCTGATTCCCAGTCCTGTGCTTTCATTACAAAACCATTGCTGCTCCTGTGCCCCACATTTGTGTTATAGTTAAACATTTGAGGCCATCTAGTCACATTAGGAAACCAGACAACACCATAGCAAACTTTGAGACTTTGGTAAAGAACATATTTATTTATCCACCCAATACAAAGATCCTATCTATAATGTGTTTATAGGATGATGACTGTGACAGAAAACCAGAGAATTTGAAGTATACTTATTGTTCTCACACAAGGATACTGCTCTAGTTATGTCACAGTGTCTCAGTTTACGAACAGCACACTAGTCCCAATTTTAAATCGCTCATTTTTTGACCATTTGTGTCATAGTATTAATGGTAATTTTTTTTTTTTAAATTCCTTCATGAAAGCTTGCTGATCATGTAATGCTTGACAAAGCAGAATAGTTCTATTAGAATTATGATTTATTGTAAATATGGAAGTATTAAGAATGAGTATTATGGATCTTAAAATTTCATGGAAAATCCATTGAATAACAAATTATGTGAGCTGTCATATTTATCAAAGCTCAGTAGCTTTATCATATGCATTTCTTTTTAAAATGCCAAAAGCCATTAAACCACACCACACAGGGTGGCCAAATTTCACTTGAAATTAGACAGGCTAGTATATCATTTATTTTAATATTCAATAATAAAAATAAGAACAAAGAAAGAGGCTGGAGGGAAAGAGAATACAACAAAGCCAACTACACACAAAGCAGCCAAGACAGACAAATGTAAATAAACATTACACTTGGAATTATTAGCTCTCCAATAAAATTCACATTGCATACTAAATGGCATTCACATAGCCTTTATGCATTAGTAAACATTTTTCATTTGACATTAAGGCACTGATTCATCAATGCATCTAAGCACAGGATTAATGTTAAGCATGTGATCAAGGGATTTTCTTAACTGGCACATGTGTAAAGGCTTATGTGAGAGCAACGTCAGCATTCCTTGGATTTGAGATAATCAAATATTTTCATTTCTTCAAATCTAAAAGCTGACTTCCACATAAGAATGTATGTCCAAAACAATGTGTGAGTCAAGCTCTGGTGAGAAAGTTAAACAGTATCTGTGAGTAAGTGGTAGATCCAACTAGACTTCGACTTTTTTGTTAACTGTGGAAATACTGTTGTCATGCTTTTGTCTGAATTGCAGGGGTTCTCAAACTTTCTAGACCAAGTCTTACAGAGATTATTTCATAAAATATATTCACCTCTCTTTTATGATTCCAGAATATGCCCTGTGGCTATTGCTACATAAAGACATGAATTTAAAGAGATTTTATTACATAGTAAATCAGGAAATAACTGAAGTTAACAGGTATTAATATCAGGCAACCCAGACTCAAGCAAATATGCAGCACAGTTCAACCTAGCCTTTTATAGGCAAGTAGGCTATTTCTGCTGGTCTTTATCTTTAGTGGGTTCAAAATAAACTTATCTTGCTTGGACCAAACACTCTTTGGTAGGCCAGACTTCCCAATGGAGTGGCTGCTATGCATAAAATTATTCATTCTGGCTTTCAAATTTTTGCAGCCTTCTTGTGAGAAGATCATTGCTCTTCTAGTGCCACCCTCACAAGGTTCTCTGAGAGCATTAACCTCTACCCACCCAAACATCTGTACCAGGCATCTGGCATAATATGGTGGGGGTACTGCAGAACCTGCCAGTTTTAGCAAGACATGGTTACTCATTATCTAGCCCTAGTACTTCCTGTAACCCAACAGCGTTTCCATCCTATTCTAAATAAAGTCTCCATATAATGTCAAACTTAACCCTTTTCTGGGTTTGACTCTACAGGGCACTCAGATAATTAAAATGATTATGAACTCAACTTCAGGGTAATCTCCAAGCAAGGCACTTTTTAAGGTTTCCTACAGGACCTCCTTTTCTTTGCCCGTAGTTCTTTCCCATGCTCATTTCTTAGCTCCTGGTAAGTTATCAAGTCACACCTGCCACCCAGTCAGCAGAAATGATTCAGCATTTCTATGCAGGGTTCTAACTCCTGACAGGATGGTGGGTTAAGAGAACTTTCCTGCATCCCTATACTAGGTTTCATTCAACTTCAATTACAATTTAAGTAGGTTTCATCAATAGTTATACATGCAAGTATAACTAAAAAGAACAAACTCAATCACTTAACTGGAGAAATTCTTGTGTGACATTCCAAACAATCCAGATGACCTACTGTTATACCCCACAGCATGCCCAGACAAGTAACACCATGATCTTCCAATGTTTCTAAAAGACTCACAGCTAGACAGTGAATAAGGACAATAACCACCATATGTTGGAGTCTCATTATCAGCTACCTGCTCTTTGGTCACATGATTTTGCTTCTTCCCCTGTGGCTAACTTCCTGCCTACACACTTTTCTAGCATGAAGTGCCTCAGAACATGATCCACTTTTCTTGGAGGAAGATTTTATGATGCTACTTTAAATATAGTCTCTTTCCTCCTGTCAAAGCTATTCCCCATTCTGACACTCCAAGTGCAGACCATAAAAATAACTTGCCTCTATAGGCTTCTGTTTAAAAGCTTCCTAAGGTCACAGATTTCCTGACCCTGGGAGGTAGCTGCCACCACCCAAGTGAGAAAACCCCTCTTTAGAACCAGGAAGACACACTTGGGATGTCTCCCTGTGGGATAACCCCAAGCTCTTAGCTCTGCCTTAGGGTAGAGCTCAAAAACAAAGAGGAAGATATTAAACTGCAATCTAATAGCTGACCTTTAGGCATGCATGCGCATAGGACACAGGAATCAAATCATTGCCTTTAAATAGGGAGATTAACAAAACAAAATATAAATGATGCAAATCAAGTGATAAAGCACACTTGGTTGCTAGGTGTTATAGAGCAACTAAAAGGAAAAGGGTAGGTAAAAGAAGAGAATCACTTCACTGGGATTCAGTTTAGAATTTACACTGTACAGGGGGGTACATCAGCCAGCCTGAAAACTCCTGCACCAAGCCCAAAATAAACAATAATCCAGTTGCATCTGACTAAATATTTCCTTTCTACTTATGCATCTGTATGCCCCAGATCTCCTTGTGGCCTGGATATTTACTCAATTTCTTAGGCCCTGCTCAGGCTTAAACATCTTTGTGTCTCTCTCATCTGACAAGATAAGAGAAAAAAAAAACCCTCAGCAAGTACCTGCTTCAATTCAAAAGATCCCTCTCTCTTCCCATTGTTTCACCTGGCTGCTTGCCAACAGAGAACCCACTCTCTCTGGGTTTAACCCTTTACAGGCATTCATTCATGACACCCTCTGTGTTTAAAATGCCATGGTCCAACTTCAGTGGTTCTATGGTTACTAGAAATTTAAAGTGTTGAGGGTTTACTTGTTTGCTATTCTCATGCACAATAGCAAACACCACACAAAAGGGAGGTTGTGATCGTCATACAGAAAATAGAACAACCAGACAGTTACAGTCACCTGCCATCTTGGGACACACTATTTCCATCTGTTTTTTCAAATGATGGGTTCAGCCCGTGTGGCTATCAACTTCCCTCCACTGCAGATCTACACAATTCTTCTCTGAAAATGAACTAAGAGCTTTTATCAGGTCACCACTTACAACATGCCACCTCTTCACATTAGCCAGAGCTGATGGTTCCTGTAGCCTAGTGTGAAGAGCTATAAGTTCTAGGACAGTCGCTTGAGATACAATACTGCGGGCTTGTATCAATACAATGTGGCAGCCTCATGACCCTCCATAAGGCAATAGCTCTTTCATAGACTGTTTGGGTGTGGAGCTGAATGGGTTACTTTCTGGTACATTTTCTCAGAATCCATTAAAGGCAATCCTGGAGAGAAGCAGGTTTAGTCATTGGACCTCAGCATTACCATGATTTCCTGGCAATTGAGTCTCAATCTTAGGTAGCTTTGTCAGGCCAGGACACACTCCCTCAGGATAACTGAGCTGGTTGCTGGGATAAGAATCATGTTCTCATAGCCTGGTCTCTGGACGCACCTGTTGGAAGCTGTCTGAGCAAGATTTAGTTAAGATGAAGAGTGTCCAAGGCACTGGACTGAGTTCCAGTCCCAGAGCTGCTGGATGACTTCAGGCAAGTCATGTCATCTTCCTTTTCCTTCTCAGCTTTTGGAAGAATTTTTGACCACTGCGAAGTCAATCACAAAAATCCAATGACGTCAATGAAACCAGAGTTCCACCTTGTATTAGTCTTATCCTAGATCTATGCTGTCTTTTACTATGCATTTGACCAGTGCCTTGCATAATGGGACCCTGATTTTGCTAGATGGTACAGGGCTACAAGCAGTAAAAATAGAAAACACCAAAAAAAGTGTACTGTGGACGAGTTCAACAGTTTAAAAACGGAAGCTGCAAAAACTATATTTCCTTACCTTTGAAACCTATATGCTATTGAAATACTTTGCTTTCCTTTTCACTCATTCTTGTGTCACTACACAGAAGATGATTAACAGGGCAAAGGGAAAGAAAGCATGAATGCACGTAAAATATGATTGCACGGTGATAATTTAGGCTTAACTTCACCCAAAGAACTGTGGCTAGGGTACAGCAAAGCAGTAAGTATTATTAGGGTAACACACCTCCACACCTCACCAGTTCAGTGCAGAGCATTGCTTTACATGCAAGCAGACTGAGCAAGGTCTTTTCTTTACCATGTTCTACTCTTAGGGACAGAAATAATGAAAAAAGGATGTAACAGTCAAAACAATGACTGGACTGTAGTGAGAGATTGCATAATGTTAGCTACATGGATGAAGAAACTTTGGAAATGGATTACCATGGCATTATGTGTTTATCACCTGAAGCCATAAAGCAACCTGTCTGTGAGCCATTTCAACAATTGGAAATGGCCCCATGATTATTTTGGAAGATGCAGCGTAAGGCTATATACACTGCCCATTACATCATTACATCTTATAGTGCTTCGTTTGCATCTGTGCAACCTACTGCACTGTCATTTCAGGAGGGATGAACCAACAATTCTTTCTTGTTCTTAAGCAGAATGCTGGAAGAATGGTGCCATTCCTGAAATTGTTTAATCCTCCCAAATGTTTTTTTCCCCCAAGGTGATGGTTTCATGTACATTCTGTTCCAGTTTCTAGGTGGAGGACTAAGCAAACAAGTATTTAATCAAAATACAGTAAATGAGAGATTTAATTTTTTTTTTGCAGGCTATACTATATACTTCCACTATAGGAGCAGTTTTCACTGAGAACCATTAGTGCAAACCAGACCTAATGATGTATTTTAGTACAAATTAAAATACAAGGAATTTAAGAAGGTTGATCATTGCTTTGCAATTTGCTGTCTGCTTACAATCTCTTTTTTAATCTACAGATAACTGGATAGGAAACCAATATAGTTATTGTGGCATCAGCAGCTGCCCCATTATATACAAGCAGAGGCTAAAGTCAGCAAAAAAGGGTGAACTGAAGGTCATTCAGGAAGTATCTAGGCACTGCTGAAAAAATGTAAGACACAGAAGTCACCTGGTCATATCACAGAGAAAAGGTCTTGCCAGCAGCATGTAGCATTGATTTTGTTCTTGTATTTTAGAATGGTCATAGAATTTCAATTGAGACAATGGATTGTTACATGAAAGCTAGTCATCCCTCTCCACGCCCAGGCATTCTATGCAAATCTCAGCCTTAGTAAGACTTTTGATACTGCTTCACATGACCTCCTCAAACAGACTTGACAAGGCACCGGCTGGGATGATTTCATTAGGATTGATCCAGCTTTTAGAAGAGGGTTGGACTTGATGACCTCCGAGGTCTCCTCCTCTCCTTCTATGATTCTGTGAAACTAGAGAAATATAGCTTGGATGAACCTGACACAACTGGTTGGAAAACTGTATTCAGAGTAGTTTATTAATGCTTCAGTCAAGCTAGAAGGGCATATCATGTGGGACCTCCACAGGGATCTGTCCTGGGTCCAGTTCTAGTCAATATTTTAATAAATTATTTGGATAATGGCACAGATATTACACTTAAACTTTTTGAGTGATACCAGGCTGGGTCAGGTTGCAACACTGAAGGACAGGACAGTAAGTGAAAATGACCTTGATAAATTGGACAAACAGTCTGAAATAAATAGGATGACATTCAGTTAGAATAAATGCAAACTTCTATATTTAGGAGGGACTAATCAATTGCAGAAACACAAAAATGGGAAATGCCCAGGAAGGCATACTGTAAAAAAGGATCATAGTGGATCATAAACTAAAATATGAGTCAACTGGAAAAAAAAAAGCAAATCTCATTTTGGTATGTGTCAGTGAGACGCAAGAAAGAGTTCTAGTCTATTCAGCACTGATAAGGCCTTAGCTGGAGTACTGTGCCCAGTTCTAAGCACCACTCTTCAGGAAAGAGGTGAACAAACAAGAGAAAGACCAGTGGAGAGCAACATAAATGATTAAAGATTTAAGAAAACATGACACTATGAGAAAATATTGAAAAATTGAATTTTTTCACCCTGGAGAACAGAAGAGTGAAGAGGTATAGGAAAACTATCGTTAGATATGTAAAAGGTTGTTATAAAGAGGAAGGTGATAAATTGTAGTTGTTAACCACTAAGGACAGCACAAGTAGTAAAAGAGGCTGGGTCTACACACAGCTCTGCTCAGCACTGCTGCCAGCAGACCTATGCAAAGTGAGCTTCATGGGATTGCAAATGGCTATCTATTTGCATACTCCTGAAGCTTATTACCATAGCAATGTGAGAGTTTGGGGCCGGCAGAAGAGGGTGCCGACACTGCAGAAGCCATGTGGACATGCCTCAGACGGCTAATCCCACCTCTATCACCAGTCCCTTATGCACGAAACATTTTTGGATAAATATTAGGAAAACCTTCCTAACCAGAAGTTTAGGTAAGCATGGCAATATATTGCCTAGGAAGATTGTGGAATCTGTCACTGGAGCTTTTTAAGAGCAGGCTGGATAACACTTAGTTCTGTCTCAGAGCTGGAGACTAGACTAGATGATCTACTAAGGTCCCTTTCAGTCCTACATTTCTAATATTGTGTGGTTCCAGTTTGAATCACAAAAGTTACATTAACCAGGATAAATCCTTGGATATCTAAGAATCTTGACACCTGTATGATAGGCAATATTCTAATCCTAACAATTGGTCAACTGAGTGATAGAAAAACTGAAAAAAGGCACTTGCCCAGGACACACAGTGATCTGGTGGCAAATTCAGGAACAGAATTTAAGTTCCATTGCTTTAAACATCTGAAAAAACGTCTTCCTTAAATCTTAAATAAAATGCATAATTTTATGTTAACATGTAACATCTCATATTTAATGTAGAAATGTTGCTTGAGTCTGAGGCAGTTAATATTAAGATTAAAAATGATAAAGTATCAGTTTAAGGGCTAGTTCTTATCCAGGCCAGCATTTGCCCCAGATGTATACTTTGTATTGACTTCTTGGAAAATTAACAAATGCATCAAAAGCAAAATGAATTACATTTGGCAAAGAAACCTTTACTCATAGCCTTCTTCTCTTCTGTAGGGGTATATTGGACAAACAAATTAAAATCAATGCTTGAAGCCAGGTCTGGAACACGATTTTAGGATTTCCATAAATAGTCATTAAAAAAAATCACTGTTCTGCAGGAACTGTTCTACAGGCACTTTAAAAAGTTTGTTGCTGGTGACATTTTGAATCTTCTGTTTGTGTAGACAGACTTAAAAAAAAGAGTCCAGCATTCAGTGTACAAGTCTTACATCACTTTTAAAAGAGACAATTTAGCCCAAGGCCTGGCTCCCTGTGGGAGCTGCCCACACAGTGGCACTATGCAGTCGCTCATCCCAGTATAAATACCTCAAGAACATTCAACATCTCTGGCTGAAGTTGTGGCCAGAAGTTTAATGCAAGTGATAATATTATTTGAGTACAATTCATCTGCTTTGCTGTAGGCTTTCTATCCAGGGATAATAAAACTGTCTAACACCTGTGGGGGAACAGATAGGACTGGTCTTCCATATTTTTATGGGAAGTCCAAAAATCACTGTTCTCTCAGTCTCCCTCCTCCGGTTGTCATAAGGGTCCTGCTGTTTTTATATCCTCCCCATTAATGTCCTCTTAGTCTTTCATCTTTTAATTTCTTTAAAATGTGCTTTATTGCCACCATTCTTGACCCCAGCCACCCAAAAAGCAACATAAGTGCTGTGATGACTGTAGAGGTTATATGCCCTATGACTGGATACAGGAAGGCAGAAAAGAGAAACCTATGTTACAGCCTTTACAAACATACACACTGACTGGTAACTGTAATTCAAAAGAAAAACATTGCTGAGTGCCTCCAGCGATAACTACAGAAACAACAACTATTGCCAAAACAGGTGCCAAACACTGCTAGAACTACCCTGACACTCTGTACACTATTTAATGAATATTTTATTACTATTACAGGAAAGGCTTTTAAAATAATATAGAAAGCGAAATAGCTCTGCATAATTGTTGTCATCTGGGAGAGCAAGACCATAAGCTTTAACATCAAACTGAAAGGTGGACACATCACAAGAGCATGTTTCTTAAACTACAACATAGGATGGACTGAAACAGCAAAAGTGCATACAGTCAACCCAAAGACAGTGACCATATTCAAAGACAGAGTTCCACATAAATTATTCTGGTGTTGGCATACAGTTTGATAAATTACAGAGCTATATATCTGTTATGCCGGCCAGCGGTAGATTTCTGTCTAATAATTACTATATTCTGACTCTGAAAGTCTATTTGGCAGAATCATGAATTTGATAACAAAGACCTGATTCACTGACATTGATAACCAAATTGTTATTTCTAGCACACAATGATTAAAACCAGCAGCTGTGTATAAGACTCTATAATTTCTGTAATGACAGAAATAGCATCAACCCAGGAAATATTCAGACAGGTATCTAATATGTCTATATCATTATCTTATCTATAAAATGAAGAACTACCGAACTACACACTAATTAGGCTTTCTGGTTTACAGCTATTTTAGACCTTTCAGTTGCATCAGCAGATATACTCAGAAGTTAAATATGGATTCTGACATGTAGGGTGGAGTGAGTTTTTAAAAGGATGTTTTTTTTAAAAAGTTTTTAAAATAATCCTATTAAAAGGCAGTAAGCATGGGCGCACAGCTCTTAGTCTCCTTTGAAAGCAGTTGCACATGTAAACGTCCAAGCAGAGACGTATTCTTGGAAAAAGCCCCCAGGGAAAGGAATGGATACATTTCACAAGCATAACAGAAGCTCTTTTAAGGTTAAGTTTTGCGCAACTGAAGTCAATGAGAGTTTCGCTACAGACCGGAAGCAGAATTGAGGCCTTACCTATCACACTGAGGCTTACTTCATTTGATGTGCTTATCTTATTCTTAATTCACCATTCAAAGGTGCAATAGTACAGTTTGCCTGGTTGTCCACATTTCTGAGAGAGAGTACCAATCAAGTCTTGGGGATCGTTGAACATTTCAGCAATATGGAATATATTGACACTGGCTAGTAAAGTTATGCAGAGGACAATGTCCGATATATTTTCAATGCCAAAATGCTGCTGATTGCAAAATCATGAGATATCAGAACTTGAAACGCCACTAAGGCAGAAAGAAAACAACACGGGAAAAACTGTTTCTATGGTTTTCAGATAATAGCCTCAAACTGGCCTTTAAAGTAAGTATGACTCATTCTAGAAAATGCTTTTATAGCTGGAAGAAAGCGATAGCTGTCAGGATTTCAATAATATTAATTAATTGATGGTGGAGGGAAGAGTTTAAAACCAGAAAGAATTAGCAGTTTGTGGTATTGCTCACCTACAGACGTTCTATAGCGGAACAAGAAAATCCTCTATCTGACTGAAAAAATGTTGCCTAGTCATGGACTACTATGCATGTGTCATTGTCTGTTTATTCCAGATCTATTGAGTATACTTTAAAAATAACAAAAAATGCCCCTAAATCTCTCCATCTAGTTTATTTCATGAAAGCTAATATTAAACTTGTACCACATCAGTTTAGGAATTCACTTGTACTGTAACTGACCATACATGATCAGTGGTACTAACAATTTCATCTCTGGTAGCATTTTTTGTTTATCTTAAGAACAGGCGTTCGTGGCAAATCGACGCAAGTTTTTCTAACCTGTGTATCCACAGAATCAATCAAGTGACATGAGGGATGAGTTTGACCACTACAGCTTAAAGCACAAACAAAAACTACTCTCCTATTAAAAAAAAATTAAACATAGTATATTCTTGTAGCATCTTCTCTCAAATGTGCTATGGAAAGTGTGTACATATAGAGTTTATAGTGAATCATCTTTTTAAATACTGAGCAAATAAAATCATTTAAACTGAGTGCAATGGGCAATGAATCCACAGCAAATCCTGTATCTTACTTCATATTTTGCTGGTACAATAAACCAATGAGCAAATGTGCAAGTTGCACTGCAGTTACAGCAGTATTGAAATGTTCATCAAAAAGAGCTATCCTTTTGCACTAATCAGTATAACCATGATAGAGTGAAATGCAAATACTTTCTTTCTCTGAATAAGTAAAGCTATCGTGTTTATCTACGTAGAAACCCTGAGACGTGTTATTTGGCATTAAAATGCATCCTCTAAAGATGAAACATCAAAGGAAATAGAAAAAAGTGCAAATATATTCAATGTTTTATCTCTTAATTGGTTAGAGGGCAAAGTGTTTTTACATAAAAGAAAAACATTTTAAAATAATAAATACATGTGATGAGTATAAATGCTAATACTCTTTCAGCTTCCTCTGTTAATTACCTATATACACTTTCTACCATCTGTCAGATATATTTCTAGTTAATTGTATGCATTTTACCTCCTTTACTGTGATATAAAGAGATCAAAATCCACACCTCCTGCAGACAGATTCTGAAATACTGAAGTCCTTAAAAGATTAATTTTCAATTACAGTGTATAGTCACATTACCAAAAACCCCAAACTTCCATGGACTGTTAAAGGGTTAAAGGAGCATAGCACATACACAACAGAAATTCAGTTTAATAAACATTTTAATAGCAGAACTGCAGTAGCAAGATAGCAAACATCCTGCAGCAAACAAGACAGGATACAAATGAATTCGATGGATCAGCTAAGAATTAAAATCTGTTTTCTTTCCACTTACCAGCATTATCCATTTTTTCTGCACACACCAGCACTCAAGAAGCAGAGTTCTATAGAAAAAGCAGCTGGTGCTGCTCTCTCTCTCTCTCTAATGAAGCTCACTGCCCTTCTCCTGATTATTAGACCTTGCTGGCAGTCAGAGCATACTTCATGCACTGACTGCAGTAGACACCACCAGGAAATTTATATCTCCAAGGATGACAAACAGCCATTAGCTCTATTATAGGCTGATTAAGACCGTGTGAGCCTATCAAGTGGATACTTGAATGCCCCTAGGATTTTCACCTCTCCTGGAGGTGGGGGACACCCCGCTTCCAACTACATAATATTGAATATACATGTTTGCAAAGTAGAAGAAATGTTCTTGCAATGAGGAAATGTTTAAAAGGTGTGAAGGCAAAACTCTAAAGCAAAAGGTGCAGACAAAAGAGTGGAATGAGCCTACATTATAAAAGGCAAAAGTTTTGATGGGGTGGGGATGAGAAAATAGGTGGGGGTAAAAAGTAGTCTTTTCTCCTAAGGAGTTTTAGCTTTAAGAAAATGAATGAGGTTATGTTTGCTGCAGTCATTAATTCCGGCTATGCATTAAATCATACATGTTCCATGTCTGATGTTCCATATTGTTTACCCGAAATGCATTTATAGCTCTATCAATTTACATACACAGACAAGCAACTCATCTACTTGACACATTTATTATGTTACACAACCTTTTGCGGGCTAAAAGTAACTAAAGGGCCAAGATCCTATTACTCAAATGCAAAACCGTCACTGGACATTAGCAGAATCAGGCCCAACAAAACCTGATTGGCATACGTAGAAATGAAAAGCCAACTACAGACATTTTTACTAGACTTTTTATACTGCCTGAGATTCTGGTACCCAAGATTTTTTCATGATCATATAAAATAATTATACTAGAATGGGATTTTTAAACATTTCCCTTTTCTATATTTTCAGAAGTTCTCTTCTTACAAATAATACATATTTTAATGTTCAAAGATATTTATCCCACCAACTTAAGCTGAATAGATTCAATATGGGGATAAGTATCAAAGAGGTAGCCAAGTTAGTCTGTATCTTCAAAAACAACAAGAAGTTCTGTGGCACTTTTTAGACTTAACAGATATTTTGGAGTATATACTTTCGTGGGCAATGACCCGCTTTGTCAGATGTGGAGATAGACATCAGGGGACTGAGTTCTATTCCTGACAGACCTGCCATCTTACCTACAGGTTCAACCTCTATAATCTGGCACTCTTGGGCAATGTCTGTGCTCTGGCATGATTTTAGTTATCTGGATGTCCCCATCAAGGGTGTGGTCAAGTTTTCCCTATTTCCATAAAATTTGTTTGCAGCCACCAGTCCTGGCTCTCAGCATTCTGTGCTGTTATTTATCTGCAATTTACCCCTAAATGTCTTCTAAGAGCCCAGTAAGAAACAGAAGTGTTGGTAATGCAACTAGGTGATATTGATCTCTTGTGTTCTGACAAATTCTCTAGTTTGGCTTACTAGTTTGGCATTCCAAAGGTGCTGGACTAGAGAGGTTCAATCCGTAGAGGGAAGGAACAACTTCCATCTCAATTTCCTCATTTCTAAGAGGAATGTAACCTTACGCACTTTTGTGAAGTTCATTGGAATCCTATTGAGTAACAAACTAGATACATGCCACAGTATTGTTTTTTATGCTATTTTCTCTTTCATTTCCATACTTCTGTATCTACCATAATCTTCAGTAAAAAAATGAATGTTTTCATGTTGTTTAATGACATAAGATCATGCTCATGGGTACTAATGTGTGTATTATAGGACAAACAATATACATCTCTGCAATTACTCCCCTCATCCTTTTTAGATACAAAATGCTTAGAGCCCTGATCTGTTTGCACTGATAATGGGGGAGAGAGAGAATCAACTGCTGAGAGTGAATGTCATCAGCAAAAACGCAGAGTGTGTAGGGCATGTCGGCTCTGCATTCTGTATTGCAATACATAAAAGCGTGGAGGGCTAAGGGGGGCAAAAAAATTACAAATGTTACACTTTATATAAAAATTCTATTTATAAAAAGCCTATAAATGACAGATGTCATAAGAATGTTGCTGTTCTATGTGTGATAGAAGGTGAAAATACAAGAGTTATGTAAGCAATGGTAATAAGCGACCTATTCTCCTGTTGCATTCTGTCACTAACACATGATTAACCAAGTAATAACTTATTGAATATTTATAAATGAATCCTTAATCTAAAATTTCAATCTCCTCTTATAGGTGAAAACTAAAAGTTGCAGAACTGAAAGAAGTCTTTATGATGATTGGCATACGCTGCTACATGTTACTTCTTAACGAAAACCCATGAGCAGATGTAACTATTACATTACAACATATGAGCAATATCTCACTTATGGTTTGGCTGACAAAACTATTAAGCTTTAACCATCAATTTTAACTTTAATCTTCTACTGATATCTCTTATCATCAGTTGAAAGGTGTAAAGAAATAGTATTTTTTCAATATTTTCCCAAATTTTGAAACCTCAGAATTATGACACAAGAAAAACTTTCAGCTGCTCTACTGAATTTCATTCCTGTTTCTGCTTTACTTTAAAATAAACAAATGTTTGAAATTTGGGACAGAAGAAATCTATTTTTTTTTCATCCAACCAAACAACAAATAGTACTACACAGGTATACCAAACACTAAATCCAAAATCTTGTTGCCTGTGAGACAACACTACATTGTTAAGATTATTGCCAGTAAATGGTGCTGCTTATTCCTGTGGTATCCTGCCCATGCACCCTGCCTGCTCCCCCAGACTCTTATGTGCAATTTGTTTACAGCTTTCAGACTCATCTAGGGCATAGGTAGCAGCCAGCTTCAGGCAGGGGAAAGATGAGGCTGTGAACATGGCTGGTGCTGATCTCCCATGCCTGAATATTCATGGAGCTTGAGCACTTCCGGCCCATGTAACTCCTGGCCTATGGGCAGCCTGATGGGTCTATGCAGCTGTGTCTAGACTAGCCCCCAACTTCGAAGGGGGCATGGTAATTAGGGTGTTGGGAGATTACTAATGAGGTGCTGCGCTGCATATGCAGCACTTCATAAAACTAAATCTCCTCTGTGGCAACTTCAAAATGTGAAACTTTGAAGGGCTGGTTTATGTGTAGCCGTAGGTCAGCTGCGGGTACTTAGAAGTGTTTGTGCTACTTCGAAGTCCCATTACTCCTCAAAGCTTCTGACAATTCCCAAAATAGTATTTGGGATCTCATAGGAATTCCATCAAATTTTAATTCTGGGAATTTTCCCTCCTTTCCCTGCTAGAGGTGGCGTGATTCCATGGATAAAAGGATGGAGGATGCTCTCAAAACACAGGAATAACTGGCAAAACAGCAAATAGGCCAAACCCTTGGGTAAATCACTTAACATTCTGTGCCTCACTTTCTCTGCCTGTAAAATGAGGATAGCCACTTAGCTTCAAAATACCATTGTGAAGTTACCTAATTAAGGTTACCATATAAAAAAAGAGGACACCTCTGAGACGGAGTGTATTTGTATCAGTATCTATCAACTCATGGGCTATGGCCATGCTAGCCCCTCCTTTCAGAGAGGGCATGGTAATGTGGCACTTAGGCAGATGCTAATGAGGCACTTCCATGAATATGCAGCACCTCATTAGCATAATAGCACCCCCGCACACTTCAAAAGGGCTCCTTTCTAAACACATGCTGCCCGTGTAGCTGGGGGCCTTTCGAAACGACCTCCTGATTTCAAAAGCCCCTTATTCCCGTTAGATTTTGAGAAGAAGGGGCTTTCAAAATCAGGGGGTCTTTTCGAAAGGCCCCCGGCTACCCAGGCGGTGTGCATTTCGAAAGCAGCACTTTTGAAACGGGAGCAGCTGCCATTATGCTAATGAGGTGCTGCATATTCATGGCAGTGTTTCATTAGCATCTGCCTAAGTGCCACATTACTATGCCCTCTCTGAAAGGAGGGGCTAGTGTGGCCACAGCCATGTTGTATTAATGTGTTATATATTAAAATATGTATTATGTAATAATAATTATTAAATATTAATTATATATTATACATTAATACAATGTGAGTTGGTAGATACTGATACAGATACACTCCCTTAAATATGGTAACCCTAAATTAATGTTTATAAATAACATCCAGAACCCTGAATGGTAATATCTGTATAGTTAAGGTTGCTTTCAATAATTTACTTCCTTTCTTCTGTCCTCAGAAGGCCTTACATTTATGGATGCCATTTCTCCTGAGCTCCTTTTTGCAAGGACCTGGTCACTCTAGCCTGATCCGGTGAAGTATTTACACCAAAGTTTAACTGGAAGCACACAAGTAGTCCCCATGAAGCAACTCTAGTATGTTTTAGTTTACTTATTGGATCGGGCTTGACAGCTCAGCCACATTGGCAGGATCAAACACCTAGTGCACAGCTCTCCCTTAAACCTCTGCAACAGCTACCCACCTCACAGACCAGCAGCATAGGGAGGGAAGCAGGGCTGCTGTTTCCCATCTTAGGCTATGTCTACACTATGAGATACCTCTGAATTTATTTAAATTGACTTTGTAATGCTGTGTTTTATAAATTTGAATTGGACTATTCTCCCCTCCCCACATGCTCCCCACAAAGTTGACTTGGTGCTGCCACACTCAATCACCAAACATCAACTGCTGCAGCAGTGCATTGTGGGAACCTATCCCACAGTTCCCGCAGCCCTGTGGCCATCTGGGTATTTTCGCTGGGGCAGCATGGGAAAAAATGGCTTGCAAGTGGTTGTGGGAATGTGATGTCATCTTCCCACATTGCATTGTCCTCATTCCCGTCCTGTGGTAAACAAACAGATATTTTTCCAGGAGGAAGGAAGGAAATGTGAGGCATCAACAAAGATCACCAAATTAACTGAAATCATTTGCTTCTGCAACTGAATTGCTTTCTATAACTGAATTATCAAAGATTTTACAAAAAGCAGCAGGTGTCTGGGTCTCCTCAACTGACCCTCCACCCACTGTCCCCATTCCCTTGATTATATGCGATCCCTGAAAAAAATACAGGAAAATGCACAGCTTGAAGAAAGAGTAGGATAGTAAAGGTTTTGAAAATAGAGATTTTGTGAGGCAGGGTTTTCAGCTTCCCAGTCCATTACACTCTTTCTGTGCCCTGGGATCACCCAACAGCCTGTGTCTTCTCAACTGGCCCTCCACCCATTCTCCTCTGTGTTAAGGGGACCAAAGCTTGAAGAAAGGTCATAGAAAAGATTAGGAAAAAGATTTTTGGCTTCCCACTACACTACAGAGTTGTCCAACATGGGGGATGGTGCTTTCCAAATTTCAACAAGCAGTGGTGCTCAGGTGCAGGGGAGCAGCACCAATTGACTGTCAGGGTGCCGGACCCCCTCATCCTCTGGGGAGGTGGTTGATCAGAAGATGATGGGCCAGTTGACATGCTTCCTGAAAGTCTTTTTGTGTGGGGGTATATGGGGACCATGGCTAAAGTCACCATGCAGAGCCAGCTAAAATGGTCCCCATGGTGACTGCAAGCCCCTTAAAATATTTTTGGTGGCAGGGTGTGGGTGGGAAGGATGGGGGGGCCTGTGGCTGCAGAACCAGTTGAAATGTTCCTCTGGGCAGCAGCAAGCCCCTGAAAACCTTTCCTACCCTTGGATCCCTCACCGCGTGCAAGCCAGGACATGGTGCTGTCTGCCAGCATGGTTTGCACTGAACAGCAGGCAGATCCTTTTATTGGGTTGGGGGCGGGGGGGGGCTAGCCATGTGATGCGGTTGACTGCAGGAAATTCAACTGGATGCCAAATGTATATTTGCAGGCTTCCTGTTACCCAATTCCTGTGCACCTGGAGAGCAGCAGAGATGGAAGTGGCCAGAGTGGAGCACTGTGGGATACATATGGGATACCTCTGGAGGCTAATGAATTCAATTCTAAGACGTGGCACTTCCACACTGGCCTTCCTTTGGACCTTTAAATTCGAATTTGATGCTACACCAGCCAGTTTCAATGATGTTATGATATCGACATTAGTGCTCTCTAAATCGACCTAATGGTATTTACAGTGAAGGCAGTGATGTTATAATATCAAGCTTACTGCCATAAATTTGTATTTATCTCATAGTGTAAATACAGCCATATACTGGTGGCTGGCTCGGGGCAGCACAACAATGTGCTGTTCTTTGCTTGGGGCTAAGCCACAAATCAGCCTAAAATGATTATTTACATAATACTGGAAGCACACAGGATGCTCTGCAGTACAAAATGTGCTAAACAGAGAACAGAGTCTTTGCAAGAAAAAACTGTTTAATATAAAAGCATGAACAATTACACAGAGCCTGATTGTGCTCTCTTGTTGGAGGAGCAGGAGTAATACCACTGAAGTCGACAGATTTGGAAAAATGTAAAAATGGCACGAAAGGAAAACTAAGCCCGTATAACAATGCGTGGTATTTGTAAGTGGGGAGTTTCACAGAACAGAAGGATTTTCAGAAGAACAGGAAAGGGCTTGGCATATGTTAAAATGGGGAGGGGGGGACTGTGAAAATGGAAAAGGTGACATGAAAGATGGCATGAGGACAGTGGGGGTGGAAAACAGACAAATAAGGAGAGGTCAAGAAAAAGCCCGAGTGTGGCACACAGAAAGATGCAGCAGAAGATAAGCACACACATAGGTAAGACAACTGTATGCTAATTCTGAATTATAACTTTTAATAAACTCAGATCTAGAAAGGTATATGAGAGGTGCTCACTTTTCATTTCAAACAGATGGTAAGTTATGGTATACAGGCAAGCTTGCGGTCCTGTGGGCAAACCCCACAATTCCTCCTGCAACAACTGTGAACTTCAGGACATGCAGAAAAGAGCTCCTCAAAACCACCTTTTTAAATCTCCTCTTTTTAGAAAATAATGTTCTGCTACTGTGTCAGATAGCTCTGTAAGCGCCCACTTAGTACTGTGAAAATTCAGTGCATGCACTGAGGAGGATTACCTACAATTTCTACAAACACTTCCACCAGTCTAAACTGGGGAATTTTAACAAAAACTTTCCACTAATAACTAGCACCAGCTGCAAGGCACTGGTGAGAACCAGAGAACTGGAAGTGTACGTCCACAATTAAAAATCCTTTCCTGGCCTGTGCTAGAGGACGTGGATGTGCGGGGTTTGGACTAAGGGCTATTTAACTGTGGTGCAGACAGGGGCCCAGGTGGAAGCTGAACTCCCATATACTCACCTGCAGTTAAATGGTAGCCCAAGTCCTGTGAGACGGTGGCACATATCTGTTGCAAGTCTTTAATTTGAATCTAGCAAGGTGGCTTCTGACATTTCTACTACTGTCATTTAACCCTGCTTATAGCATTTTGGGGGTTACAGGAAGCTGGCAGCCTCCAAAGGACATTTAAATCTACTCAGAACAAGGCTTAATTGACACAGTGGTAAAAAACACCAGAAGTCGTATCTACCCTAAAGTTCATATTTTTAAGTACTCAGCCCTTACTGTCAATGGAACATATGATGCAGAGCAAAGGACAGAGAATGCCCACAATGTTGTGGAGTTCACACAATGCTGTCTGTCACTCAAGGTCTAGCTCTCCAGGTCTGTTATTTATTTAACTCCTACAGATGTGAGTGGGAGATCTGTAAATAGAAGGCTTGTTGGAGTGATCCCTCAGGTAGCAACAATCACAGGTTTCCCCTCACAGATTTTACATTACACTTTAAAGTATTTTTCTTTAAGAAACAAAATTGTTCTTCCTTTCAGATTCTTGTAAGCTCTTGGAGTCACTCTTGTTAACCCTCTATATAAAGAAAGGAAACACGTGTAGATGCTCCGCAGGCCCTTTTTTTTTTTTAGAAAGAGCAGTCCTCATGGGACCTCATTTTTTGATCCCTTGGCTGTTCTTTCAAAAGAGCGGGAGCAGCGTGGACATGCTCTTTCAAAAGAAGTTCTTTCAGAAGAGATCTGCCTAAAGAACTTCTTTCGAAAGATCTCTATAGTATAGGCGTAACCTGAGAGAATAGGACTGGGTCTTAGCCAAACGAAAAAGGCTAGTTATAAGGTAGTGTGTCTCCTCTTAACAAAAAGGGTACACGGCAAATAAAAAAGACTACAAGATCCTGCATCAATCTGATATATGTTTGGTTTTTCAGTTCCTCATTACACAAACATCAAAATAGATGACATTATACTCAAAAATTAAATGCTTTCTCCTGCCTTAGACTAAAGATACATTAAACATTACAAATAAGTGCATTAAAACATCCAATTTTCCCACTGAAAATAGAGATGAGCCTGAAACAAAACCTTGCAATCTTTGTGTCACCAGTTATGTCTGGCCATAGGGTCATCTAAAACATAGGGTCATCTAAAACATAGGGTTATACATTTATCTAAAATAGGTAAAACCAAAACCCTAGATCCAAACAACCTCAAACTTTCTGAAAATTTTGGATCTGGGTTTGTATCAGAAATAGCTGGCTTTATTGATGTGGGCCTGGTATACTGGCACCTCATCGACAGCATTTGATGAGCAGTGTGACATGAGGATCGCTAGTACAAAAAAAGTTTCAGCCCAAGCAAAAGTGTTTTGAAGACATAAAGTGATCATATATTTAAAGTTATAAGGGAGAAAACATCAGGTAAAGGGAACTTAAATTTAGCACATAAAACTGTAAGAACAAATAGCTGAAAGTTGAAGACAGACACATTCAAATTACATATTAGACGCTTTTCAACAATGAGGTAATTAACCACAGAAACAAACCATCCAGGCATGTGGCAGATTCTCCATCGTTTGGTTAAAGCATATCTTGATTTGAAGATCTCAAGCAAAGATTTTATTTATGCAATTACAAGTTAAAGGTAACTGAAATGTAACATAGAAAAGGCTAGACTAGATGAGCTAATGGTCTTTCCTGGCTTCAAACTCCATGAATGTATGAACATCATCTGACTCCATAAGACCTTACCAGGCCTTTTCCATCCTTAATGAACTGAAATATTAGACTGTTTTGTCAGCCTTTTACGATGGAATTACAGGAATTTATTTAATAGTTTGCATAAAAAGGCATTTTATGCAAACCGTAATATTGGGACTATACTCCTGCCTTTTTACCCTCCATATTTCCCTCTGTTTCATCTGCAGATTCACCTCCCATGTTTTATGACCTCACATATGGTAAAAAGAGGAAAATTTGCTTCAGTATTATTTATAAAATAAAGCAGACAGTAGTAGGAAAAATACCAGGCACTACTAGTGGAATTACCTTTTAGGAGAGGAAAAAACAAAAGGGAAGACAACATAATCCCGTGTTGAGGACTAAAGGCACAATCCTATCCCCACTTGGTTTTGGTGAGGCAGGACTTTCATCCCTGAATTTAAAATATACAGAAGAGTATATGTCAGGAATGGGAAATGAAGAGGGAGCATGAGTTTTTAATTTGGGTTAAATCAGAAGGAAGGAAGACGTGACACAGAAAAGAAAGGGGTGCTCAACATATTTGTTAGCACTCTTCTTTCTCAATTCCACCAATTTGCAATGCAAATATTGAGAGAAGAGGGATCTTAATAATCACTATTTGTAAGTCTATCTCCATCCCAAGGAAAATAGTGAAACAATTATTAACAGTTCAGGAGGATAATGAAACCATGAGCAGCAGGCAATACGAGATTAGTTATAGAATAACATTCCAGGATTTTCACTCTGTATGTGACTCTGAAGCTTAGAATGTCTGTTGAGTCAATGTGACAGGCAGAAGCAATTACAAGCATGGCCAAGAGCACTTTTTGTTTAGAATATCATGAAGATCAACCATCAGTGGGATTCACAATCTGTTATGATCCAGTTTTATGGATGCAACAGTACAGCTTTGGAATAGAGATCTTTGTACACTTGGAGGAATTTCATCCTGCATTTCAAAAGCCACCAGAAACAAACAAACAAACATACTTAAATGTTTTGAAGTCAATGAACATCAGCAGGAGTATACATCAACTTCAACAATGTTCCACAGTGGCAGCTAAAGGGAACAGTCTACATCAGTTAGTTATTTCCATCTTATCTCGTAGTTGGTATTTTGTCAGGATTTCCTTGAAAAATGTATTCTGACAAGCCTTCAGCTAAACTGATGGGAGCAAAGCACATAAAACTAATTGACATGTTAGTGAGGTGCTATAAATAGGTGTAAGAATAACATGCATCAGGAGGACCTCGCCTGCCTCTGTAGAGCTAGCAGGGGAGACAAATGGTTTATAGCTCATGATGCAGCCATATTACCTTTGGTTGTGTTTTTACTGGCTCCTACATGCTAAGCAGGGTTCAGTCTGGTCAGTACATTGGAAGAGAGAACAAAAAAAAAAAACCCAAAAAACAAAAACACCAAATCCAACTGCTGCAGGAAGTGATGATTCAGTCACTGGCACCTGTTTCACTGAGTTAATGCTAAACTATTACTCCAGCAGAAGGTTAGGAGGTACTGCAGTGTTAGAAATGCCACATAACAGCTTTTGCAGTAAGTGTATAAAATCATGAACAACAAGCTGGAAGCCAAGTACTATATTATTTTAAGTCCTTGGTACTGATGTAATTGCATGATCAAATATATATAGAAGAGCTGGTAGCATTTCTTTCCCTCTTGATATTACACAATACCTTATTTAATGTAACATTTTTCACCTGGATATCCATTCCCAGCACATTGTGTAAAGCCATCTATTCCTTTTGTGGCAAACAAGCCATTGCTGTACTCCCGTGGTGATAATCAGACATAAAAAGATACTGAAGTGACATTTGCACAGCATTGTTCTCTTTCTTTCCTCTTCACAATAGCACTCGCTTGCAGTCGCACACCAAATAGGCACTGAAATCTAGGATGCTGTAATTTTCTTACAAACACAGGTTTCTGTATTAAGGCACCAACAAAGGTGGAGGAGGGGAAATGATACACCCTTCATCATTTATTTCTAAGAATAACCTTCAGCAGGAGCAAACTGTACAACATTTGCTCTAAGAGCATATTTAGACATCCACGGAGGGAAGGCCTCTTGAGCACAGTATCAAAAGGCTCATTAAAACTATTACAAAAAGCTGCTAGGCATTTTTATAACTCCATTGACCTTTTCTTTACATCATATTGCAGTGAGAAACTTAATCTGCTCAGCTTCCATGAGGGTGTGAATGACATTAGAGGGACCATGTCAAAATAAATATTAAAATGTTCTTTCCCTGCTTTACTTATACTGCTTGAAATTACTAAAACATAATGTATTTGAAATAGCTAATTTACTTTTTCACTTCTTAAGCCATTTGTCTTTTTCTTCCATATCACTCAGCATAGAGAGTAAAACTAGGCTGGGGAGTTTCAATTTTCTTTTCATGCTCAGATTCCCTTTCTGGTGTTTATGCACTATCCCTATAGCTCTTAACTTTTACCACACTCGTACTCCCCCTCCTATTGAGCAATATGGAAAGGGCAACCTCATTACAATCCCTTGGAGCTTTCTCTCCACCCCCAGGAGTCATGATTCACAAATTAAGAAACCCTGTACTAGCACATAGTTGTGTCTGGGTTTTACCCTAAAACTTTTCAGTAAAATTGAAAATGTGTCATGGTTCTATACATACTTCCAGAGACTTTGCAGGGCACCTATTCCACAAATTTTTATTTAAAAAAGACTAAAACCTAAATTCTAGGACCGAACAAATTTCGCCCACAGCTCTACAAAGAATCCTGTAGGCTTCTGTTATAAGCAAACCAATCAAGCACACACAGGAGAGTATCAGCGATTATGAAATCATGTGAATAAATTAAATTTTTGTTCTTAATGCCTCACCTCTCTGTCTAGGGGGAAATGCACAGTTACTCTCACAATCATCTTTCACCATGAAAAACTCTACATTCCCGGATGGGGTCCTGGGGGAGGAAATCTCCACTAGGAACCCTTTGTTGATAGCCTTTGCAGAGTTCTATCAGGAAGTCTGGGGTTGCAAAATGGATTGCAGGCAACCTCCCTCCCCGAAACAGGTATAGTATATCTTCCAGGGTCCATGAGAAGGCAGGTCCGTGCTTGCAAAGTTCTACCTCCCACCATCACTGGCAAAGTGCTCCATTGGAGCTGAACTACCAGCCAGCTGCACCCCCGTCACTGCTTGCCTACAGGACCATGGTGGTGGCAGTGCTCTATGCAGAAGACAAGGAAGGCTCAAGTCTGCTTAAGTTTCTCAGGGTTGAGGGATGAGAGAGGGACAGAAGATTTACATCCCCTTCTACCCACTACATAACCTCTTGGTTCACTCTGTTTCCAACCCCACCAGATGACCCCAGAGATGCTATAATACTTCTGTGGTGTCCAGAAGGACAAGAATATTATGGAGACAATGAGCTCCCATTTCCATATGGCAAGGGAGCAATCAAAATACAAAGAGTTCCCCTCATGTATGGCTCTGGTTCAGGGTACAGATGATCCGTGCCATTGTTCATCTGAAGAGCTGCAGGACTGGATCCTATAAAAACTACACATTTATTCACTGTTCCCAGAGTGGGACAAATCACTTAAAGAAATCCTAAAAAAATTGGTAAAATTATGATAATTCATTTTATGGCAGAAAAGGATTACTTGCTGCCTAGGTCTAAAAATACAAATTTAAGCAAAACTGACTGACATTTTAAAATTATCTGGAAACAGGAAGCAATGTAGGAGACCTGCTTATGCTAGTATGTTCAACTGTCTAGTAGGAGGTACGAATTCATTGCTTAATTAGAAGTCCTTTCCTGGCCTTTTAATTTATATTTCAATTATTTCAGTTTAACTGGTGTCTTGATACAGATCTACAAAGGCATAGCACACAACCCTGGAATAGGATTTGTTCTTAGATCAGCCAAGTTTGTCTCAAACTCATCTACGTATAAGTCTGCTCTTCAAAACTGCCCTCTTCTTTTTAGCCACAGAGACTGGCAAAGTTCTTATTTTGACTGCAGTAGTGCCTAGGAGTCCAGCCGTAGAGCCAGACTCTGTTGTGCTCGGGACTGGGAACATACCTAACTGAGACAAAGCCTGCAGTGAAGATCTCACAATCTATGCATAAGTCAAGAGACAACAGGTGGACACAGACGGGGCGGGGGAACAAGATAACAGCAAGGTAATTATGATCAGCAACAATCAGCAGCAGTCACTGAACACCAGCTGCCTAGCCATTGTCTAGCACTTTGCATGTATCATGAAAAGTCAATTTTAAGGAGCACAACCTAGGAGTTTTGAAGTTTGTTTTTTTTATGGGGAATGCCTTAAATAAATGATGGACCCTGCAAATCCTTAACCACAGGAATAACTTTGCTCAGGCAAGCAATCTCATTGATATAGTGGTCTCATTCCCATGGAGTAAAGTTACACACGAGTGATTACAGCAGGAGTGGTGAACTTGTGGCCCGCAGGCGAGACCCAACCTGCTGCTTCATTTCATCCAGCCCATGGAAAGTCTCCATATTGCTTGCTGGAAGCCCTGAGCTTTGGTACCCACCCCCTCCACAAGGGCTAGAGCCCCAAGTGCCGGTGCACCAGCATTTCCCTGAAGCCCGTAGGCAGAGGGGGCAGTGACCTGGGAAGCTATGTGCTATGCCGAATGCTGTCTCCATAGCTCCCATTGTCAGGCACCATAGTCAATGGGAGCTGCAGAGTGCTGTCTGTGGGTGCAGGCAATGCACACTGCACAGAGCAACCTGGCCCTCAGCCTAGGGCCAAACATGGCAGCTGCATCTGGGAGCAACAGAGAGCCAGGGCAGGCAAGGAGATTGCCTTAACCCTGCTATGTTGCAGTAAGCACCACCCAGCTAGAGCCTGTACCCCAAACTCCCTTCCACACCCAACCCTCTGCCCCAGGTTGGAACCCCCTCCTGCATCTTAACTCCCTCCTAGAGTCAATGCCTGCACACCATCCCTGAGCCTCCTCCCCCCCACCCAAAGCTCCTGTACTCCAACCACCTGCCCTGTTCCCAGTCCCACCCCAGAACCCACACACCCAGCCAGAACCCATCCCCTGACCCAGCACTGAACCTGTTCCTGCACTCCAAATTCCTTGGCTCCTGCCTGGAGCCCCCTTCCGCACTCCAAACCTCTCATTCCAAGCCCTATCTCAAAGCTCACACGCTTAGCTGGAGCTTCATGCAGGACAAACCCTTTGGTCCAGGGGTCGACAACCTTCAGCTCCACATGTGCCTCTTTAAGGACTTCTTTGTGGCTCCTGATGCTATAATTGCAAAGTTCAAAAAAAACAAACTCCTGATTATTTTCCATATTTCAGTGAACATCCAAAAGCCCAAAAATGAACAACTCATATCTAAATCGCAAACGATATGTGATCTCGAAACATTGGAGAGCTCCCCCTTTCATATGTACAGTGAATTGTGGGATATGTGTTCTTAAAATAGGGGTTGCAAAAAGTATGGTTTGATCTTATTTATTAAGGACCTTCTTGTATTCACATGCACTGCAGCTCTTGAATTACTGTTTTTTACCAAATTTGAAAAAGAATGTCTCTTCCTGCTGCCAATCCCTGTCTTGGCCCCATCCCATAGTCCCTCCCACCTATGAAGTGCTATAGTTAAGGAAAGACCAAATGTAACAGACAAGCCTTGAATCTGCATGGATCTGCTAAGGCAGGCTATGCCACCCTGCCAGTCACAAGAACCCTTACATGCTTCTACTTCTGAATCAGACAGAAAAGCAGTTTGGAGGATGTTCTCAAGAATTAACCTAAAATTAGACATTCAAATGATCTAGTTCTTCAAAGCAACTTGTGTCATTTCTATGTTTGAATCTAAAAAGGGACTGGATAATATTATGACCGTCAGAAATAGTGAAGTTATCTCTGCTAACAGATGGAAAATTTCAACCCTCAATTTGCAGGGGAGGAAGGGATTTTATTAATCCTTCTTCCCTATCTCCAACACTCTGAACAAACAGAAGCTGGACCCTATGTGCATCACGGCAACGTTACACAAAACACTGTCCTAAAATGTTCCCTGTGCAGTCTTCTTAAGTGGCCTAGGTGCACTATAGTTATTTCTATGCTGCTACCACACACTTCCTGTGGCTAAGGTGAATTTAGGGCTTCCCCAGCTACCAAGATGACTCTTTACAGCTGTTGTCAATTCGTGTTTGTTACCACATTGACTTTGGTGTTAACATATTTTTTCCCTCCATCAAAATCTGGCTTGCTATAGCTATTGTGACTGGTTTTTTCATGTTTATTCCGTTAACTAAGCATGTCTATAGAAGGTAGTTACATCAATGGTAGCTTACTGAATAAAGTAGATTATATTTATTTACTCTCTGTTTTTATTAATAATTGACGAACTGATGCCAATTACTTCACCAATAACTGGATTACTATGATAAGATATAAGCTCTATTTATTTTTTCTGAGTTTAGACAATGATAATCAATAAATAACTGAGCAAAGTTTTAGCAACAGTGATTTTTAATGTTCCATTTTAGAAAAGACCAAAACTACATCCAAAATTATTCTATACAAATATAGATAACTTTTTTCTTTTTAACACACACTATGTAAATTTACACTGAAATTACACAGTGCAACAAAATCTCCTTTCCCTTGTACACCCACACATACACACACGATTTGTGTCATCCTTCTATACCAAATTTGATCTTCATGGGATCCATTTATAAAAATATATTCGTATTGTAATTTTTATTTCTAAAAAAAAATCCCCAAACAAAACAATGTTTGATTTTTGTCATAATTTCTGACAAGGCTCCCCTGCTTAGGAGTAGATGGATGGATCAGACATGTGATGTTTATAAGGCCTTACATATTGATCCGTGCACCTCCCACCCACTGAAATTCATTCTCATTCTGTCTTTCATGGTCACATGCATCAGACATTATACTTTGTGAAGCAGAGACCGTTTTCTTCTCTGTGTGAGCCATGCCTAGCATACTGTGGGGTCCTGGTCAAAGACTGGGATTCCCACACTACTACAATTCATAATAAATAATCACAATAAACCATGAAAGAAAGTGTGTGTGGGCATGGGCGGGGGGAAGGGTTACCCAACTGATCAGATGCTATGGAACAGTACAGGTAAAGGAAGGCACTTCACTGTCTTCTCTCATAAGAGCAGCCATACTGGGTCAGACCAAAGGTCTGCCTAGCTCAGTATCCTGTTTGTGAACAGTGACCAATACCAGGCACTTCAGAGGGAATGAATAGAAAAGGGAATTAAGTAACCTGTGGGCACTGATTTACTTTTGACACGACTGAAACTGATAAAAAGTCATCAACATACGGCAGGAGCTCTGTAGCCTGTGTATTTAGCTACAAGCCCCACTCCAAGTCCTAACACGAACCGGTCTCTGTGTCACAGAACTATTCAGGTTGGCAATGACGCCCTTGTTGGCAGACAGGCTATGGAATGAATAGGCTTGGAAACTGATGCTATCCTTGCTCCTCCAGAAGTGCACTGCACTAGGTAGTGTCCAGGCATGTTGATGTGACAATGTATAGAGTTAGCGCAAAGGAATGAATTGCTCATGCAGCTAGCAGTTTTCTGCCTTCAGGACTCTCAGTGCAGCAGTGTGGGCCTAATCCAAAGTCTGGTGAACCCAGTAAGAATTTTTCCAATGGCTTCAATGGGCTTTGGATTGAGCCTGCATTCAAATGTAGGTAAAGGGGAAAAGGAAACAGTTTCTTGTTAAATTTTGTAAAATCCCGAGTAAAAGGATAGTGTTATATCTACTACCAGGAATGGAACTTTATACAAAGGCTTTAGGACCAAAGTCATTCTGACACCAGGCTTTTCATAGCTTTTTCCAGCGTGATGTGGATTGTAAATTCTTTTTCAGAGCTGCAGACTCTGCTTTTAAATCCACTATAGTAATCCCTGGGCAACCTCCGCGTTGTGGAGGTTGTGTCCTGGGCAACCTCCGCGTAAATTGAATTTTGCATAAACTGGGGGATGGTATGGGGAGATCCCCAGAATTCCCCTGGTTGGGAGAATTGGAGGGGGCAGCCACGCAGCCCCTGGCTTCTCCCAGCTCAAGAAGTCATACCACAAGCAGCTGTGTGCCCGAGCTCCCCAGCTGGGGGAGCCAAGAGGCTGGAGTGGGAGTGGTTTCAATTTGCACCTAACTTGTGTTAAGGCGTGTTAAGTGCAAAGCAAAATCATGCTTCTCAAGGGTTAACTGTATATATTTGTGAAAGTCTGTCTGCAAGTCTGTCTGTATGTCTCCATCTGCCTGTTCAAGAGTTCCTCCTCACCAGAAAGAACGAGGACCACCAAATTTGATATACAGCTTCTTCTTGTCATAACTTAAAGCAATGTAAGGGTTTGGTAGTGCCAGGAAAATGAAGTGTGCCTGGAATGGGATTGATTCTCATAAAACCATACAGAAAAGAGACAGAATCCAAAGGCAGGTGAGAAGGGCTATCAGGGGGCATGCCCCCCATCTAGGGCTGCCCCATCCATGAGCCTCCCACACCCCAGGCAGCCTTTAGAGGGGACCAAAGCTTTCCCCAACCCTGATTCCTACAGGACTGTTGCCAGCTGTTCCCCTTGTCAGGGAGAGAGCAGAAAGAATAGAGTTTGCTGCATTCCTCATTCTGGCTGGGAAATGCAATGGGAAGACAAACCTGAGCCTACCCCAACTGGGCAGGGGGGCGGTCTGAAGCTTGCCCCCCACCCCAATTTGTAAGACACCATTGCTAGATGTTTCCCTTTGTCAGGGAGCAAAGGGAGAGTGCACAATTTTCTACACACTTCACTCTGGCTGGGTTCCACAGGGGCCAGGTGAACTGGGACCAGCCCCAGCCGGGAGACATGCCTGTCCCTGGACTGTCCCCTCTGCAGAGGCCATAGAGGCCACTCCTTATGTGGCCCCAAACTCCGCAGTGAGAGGGATGAGTTAGGCCTTTTTCCCCACGGCAGCATGCATACTAAACACCGCATCCCTAGCTACACTCCAGAGCAATGATTTAAATGAAGCATATACATTTTATTTTACTTTCCAAAGAACCAAAATTAAGGGCCCAAACACCACTGGGTAAATATTCTAATTTTCTATAAATCAGAAAGCTATCAAGGAAAACAGTGGAGATTCTAATGTGCCATTAAAGCAGAGTCCTTGCTGTATAGCTCTTAGCTGACAAAACTGATTCCTGAATGCTGTTCTAAGTAGTTCTAGATCAAGCCTGTAATGTAAATCAATACAAAAAGGATAAATCAGAGACTCCTTAATAAACTCTATCCGCAGTATACACAAATGTATTCACATCCAGGCTCTAAGACTATCACCAGCCCATAAACCTGCTGCTTTAGCTCAGAAACAAAGCACTTGGCATATATGCTAGAAACATCTGGTTCTGCTAACACCAGATTTTTCCTCCATAAAACACTGAAGTTCATTAATACTACAGATGTGAAACCGCCTCAGGATGGAGAATACAAGCCTCCGATGATTCCAGATTACACAAACAGGTGTAATAAAACTGATAATAAGACACTTCTCACTTGTTTCTCACTCAGTTTCTTTGAAGACCAAGATGAAAAGCCCAAACCTGGGCCAAGCACAAGAGAATCAAATACTCCAAAGAGATCATATTATATTAGAAACACCTATCATGTAAAGCTCATCACACTGTGGCTACGTCTACACGTGAAGCCAACATCGAAATAGCTTATTTCGATGTAGCAACATCGAAATAGGCTATTTCGATGAGTAACGTCTACACGT
This sequence comes from Carettochelys insculpta, assembly GCF_033958435.1. NCBI lineage: Eukaryota > Metazoa > Chordata > Testudines > Carettochelyidae > Carettochelys > Carettochelys insculpta. The sequence goes on from NC_134139.1 coordinate 99,714,681, forward strand.
CCTCCAGGGCTGGCAACGTCGATGTTCAACTTCGACGTTGCGCGGCACCACATCGAAATAGGCGCTGCGAGGGAATGTCTACACGCCAAAGTAGCACACATCGAAATAAGGGTGCCAGGCACAGCTGCAGACAGGGTCACAGGGCGGACTCAACAGCAAGCCGCTCCCTTAAAGGGCCCCTCCCAGACACAGTTGCACTAAACAACACAAGATACACAGAGCCTACAACTGGTTGCAGACCCTGTGCCTGCAGCATGGATCCCCAGCTGCCGCAGCAGCAGCCAGAAGCCCTGGGCTAAGGGCTGCTGCCCACGGTGACCGTAGAGCCCTGCAGGGGCTGGAGAGAGAGAGTCTCTCAACCCCTCAGCTGATGGCCGCCACGGAGGACCCGGCAATTTCGACGTTGCGGGACGCGGATCGTCTACACGGTCCCTACTTCGACGTTGAACGTCGAAGTAGGGCGCTATTCCAATCCCCTCATGAGGTTAGCGACTTCGACGTCTCGCCGCCTAACATCAAAGTTAACTTCGAAATAGCGCCCGACGCGTGTAGCCGCGACGGGCGCTATTTCGAAGTTAGTGCCGCTACTTCGAAGTAGCGTGCACGTGTAGACACGGCTTGTGTCACATTACAATGGCTGACAGCAGTAGCACTGACTAAATTGTTTTAAACAACCTTTGTAGATTTTAAAAACAATTCTGTCACATTATTCTAAAGTGGTGCTTAAAGAAACCAAACCTCACAAGAACTCTACAGTGACCTCAATTCATTAAGAAATGAATGAAAGCTAAACGTTAAAAATTAAATTAATTAATTCTGCTACACAAGGACTTGTGTACTTTATATAACTTCAAAAACAAAAGAAAGTACTTGGGCATTTGGCATGAGAATGACAACCACCCCATCTAGTGTGTCAGTTTCACATAGCAGCAATTTCATTTGCCAGCCCACATTTTTCTTGTAATAATCCCTTACTGAACGGTCTTTCAATTGAAAATAGACATATTAAAATCCTAATCAGAAAAATATATTTAAGAATATAAAAAATATTATGGATATCTAAACTAATAGCTTGTACAGCAGGTGACTCAGACAGTACTACTGGATAAATTAGGAGTGTTTGATGTAAGATGTGCAGCCTAGTCCATATCATAGAATCCAAGAGCTAGTGGGGCCCTCAGGACATCATTGAGTCCAGCCCCCTGCCTAAAGCAGGATGAACCCCAACTTAATCATCCCAGCGCAGACTTTGTCAAAGTGGGGCTTAAAAACCTCTAGGGATGGAGATCCCACCACCTCTCTAGGTAACGCATTCCAGTGCTTCGCCACTCTCCTGGTGAAATGTTTTTTCCTAATATCCAACCTACACCTCCTCTACTGTAGCTTTGGACCATTGCTTCTTGTTCTGCCATCAGTCACTACTGAGAACAGTCTCTCCTTGTAGGTCATGTGCTCCAGCCCTCTAAACAGTAAGGCCAGCCTTCTCCAAAAGCTCTCTCTTGTATAACCTGTACTCAGAAGAGGAATCCTCCTGTTGGTAAAGTCCTGCTCTTCCTCCATTTTGTTCAGTGCAATAAAAAGGACTTCAGGCTGAAACATGCTACTCCATTCAATTGCATCACAACAGACTGTGGAAGTAACTTCCGCAGACAAGCCAGAAGCATAAAGCGTGGCTCCATCTCCCCACAGTAATCTCAGGATGAACTCTGCTACACCACTTAAGTCAACTTGTGTGAGTAAAATTAAAGCATTAAAGGAGATTTAAACCTTGTTCATGATTTCCCCTTTCAACATTGCCAGATTGTCGTTGTGGAAACAAAGGTGCTCACAAAAACCTTACTGCTAGAGCATTTTGCTATTCTTTCCCACACAACAGGAGAACTGCACGTCTCAGAAAAGTAGAAAGGTCATGAAAGAAGCTAAGATCTCCTGCAATCCTTACTCAGTCAAAAATACTTTTAGGAATAAATACTGCTTAATGAGACAGGCTCCTCCAAGCTAACTAATGGTTCCAAAACATTGCAACATGGAATAGGTGAAATAGGACCACAGGCCTGCCCATTCCGTGATCTTTTCCTGACAGGCTATGAATTTGCAGTCCCTTCTCTGGTCTGCAAATAAAGCTGCTAGCCTATGGGGAATTGCTCGTCTGACCATGTGGCAAATGGTTAGCTAGTTAGAGCAGCTCGCATCTTGGTCTCTTGGCAAATACTGCCACCAGTTCTTTCCTCCAAACACAGGGGGAGAACCAGTGGTGGATTAACGTCAGGGCAAAAGGGGCAGTTGGCACAGATCCCCCAGGCATGAGGTCCCTCCATGACTTCACTTTGTTTAAACAATTTACTTTAGTGGAACAAAAGAAAGGTCGTGCCATTCTTATTTTAAAAGTAAGTGTAATTTTAGTATGCATCATGAGTAATAATAATCGTGAATAGATTTTAAAGGATAAATAATGATGTTACATTAATATTCTAATACATTGAGGGGCCCACTTGTGCCATGTTGTCCCAGGTCCCCACTTGTTCCTAATCCACCCCTTACCAAAACGTTACCAGCTACACCACGTCTCCTGGACACTCCCCATCCACACTGGGGACCCTGCCACAGATGAGGGGTTGGGAAATGAAGATTACACTCTCTGGATGTTTCCCACAGATAAGCTGGATCCACTGCTCTTTCCACGGCAGGGAAGACAGAGCAAGGAGAAAGGCTAAGAACACAAGAGAACATCAAAACAGAAAAAAAAAATATATAGGCAGAGACAGACCTGTGTGGGATCCCAGGGGGCAGAAACAGTTGCGTGGGTTTCTGTGGAGAGAACAGTGTCAAGGGCCGAGGCTTGTGGAGAGCAGAATTTTTTCAGGGTAGAATGAATTTGTCAGCATAGTGTGCTATGTCCATGTACAGGGAGGAGCAGTGCAGGGTAGAATTTGGAGACAGTGGAGAAAGGAGGGGAGAGTTTGAAATCAAGAGAGAAAAATCATTTCACCCTCCTCAGTCTCTCACATGTAAAATCTATTCTATTTCTCCTGTTATTCACACTTAATCTTTTTTTCTCCACAGGACATTTTCTCCCTTTTCCTTTTGATAAGGTCAAAGCGGGCCAAGCTCGAATAAAGGGTAAGGGAATGGAGGCACAGAGCACTCTTAACCAAAGTGGAGCGTCCAGGAAGCCCTGCAAGTAGCTACACCCATCATCATCACTCAGAAGAACTAGCCCTCACACCTTTCTCACCCACTTCCTACCCTTATGTAAGTGGACAATGGTCCCATTATTGAGAGGGACCTTCCTGGCTTCTACACCACTCAGGTGAGATGGGCTAACGAAAGGGTCTGAGTTTCTGCTCCCACTTCTGTTACTCAGAAGCCTCACTGGCCCCAACGGCTCTCTTCCACTCTCCTTTGTGGCAGAATCCTTGTGAACCCAGTAAGGCTGGGGCCAGGATTCCTGGGGGCTCAACCCCCAATCTTGTCGTCACCTAGGGCAGGGGCTAGGATGTCCCCACTCTGGGGTCCTCTCTTTGTATTGAGTACTTCCCTGAGCCACTGATTACTACAGTTCAAAGCAAATACAATGTATTAAACAATTTTAAAAATGAGAATAAGAAAAAATGGAAAACAACAGAGGGAAAACACACAACTCTTCTCTATGACACAGAGCCCTCACAAACAGCATCATTGGACTATCAGGGCATGTCACAGTCCACTCCTAGCATGGGCCTGCTCTTTGCACTGTGTCTCAGGTCTCTGGTTCTGGCTCTCCAGGCATCATGGCACTGCTGCTGGGCTGTCTCTTGCTCTTTCTACAGCTCAGCCCCACTCAGTCTCACCCAGGCAGGTCCAGCTCACATGGCGGAGGGGACTCCCCTGGCAACCTGACTCCCTGCCTGTAGATCAGGTTGACTTGGGGCATGGACCTTTTCCCATTGTTTCTGGCAGGGCCATCCCACAGGCAGGTGGGGGTTAGGGCTTGGGGCAATCCCCAAGTGCCCTGGGTGCAGGGCCCTGGGCAGCCGCTCCTGTACTCTTGGCGCCACCCATTCCGTGTTTGGGGATAAGCATGAGTAGCAGCAGCAGTGGCAGGGGATTGCCTCTCCTTGTCTCCCCCAGCTCGCACTCACCACATGGCCCTCTGCTGCTGCCTCTCTCCCAGCTTAGCCCTGCTTCTTCACTAGCTTTCAGAGCTATCTAAATTAAACACTTTTCCCATCACCCTGATGAAGTTTCTTTGTAATGTGGGGTATTTCAGCAAAAGCAAATGAGGACTGGAGTCACAAAATGGTAGCCTTTAGCCCAGTGATTAGAGAACTGACCCAGTAGGTGGGGGATGCTAGTTTAGTTCCCCTTCTGTTGCATGAGAAGAAAGGATGGAAGCTAGAATCTCAGGCTATGTCTAGAGCACGAGACAAATTCAAATGCAAGGCTGTTATCTTGATGTTACAATGTGACTTTGAGTTCAGTCTGACAGTGTTTTGGGAAGAAATAATATTTTAAATAGAGCCCTGAGCAGATACAAAATTTGTAGACAGCCACAGATTTGTAGGGCTCTGGATTTGGGCTGCCAATCACCATTAATTCACACGATGAACCAAAAGTTGTGATAAAAAACTGCAGTTAATCAGTTTTAATTGCACTGTTAAATAGAATATCAATTGAAATTTATTAAATATTTTGGAAGTTGTTTTACATTTTCAAATATATTGATCTCAGTTACAGAGAATACAATGTGTACACTAGTCACATTACATTTTTATTGCAAATATTTGCACTGTAAACATTTTATACAAATTTTACGGGCAATTTAGTGCAATCTCTATCGTGAAAGTTCAACTTGCAAATGTAGATTTGTTACATAACTGTGCACAAGAGCAATGAAAAAATGTAGAACATACAAGTTTACTCAGTCTTAAAGTTTGGTGATATTTACAGGGGATAATACTGCTCTCTCCTTATTTACAATGTAACCAGAAAGTGAGAACAGGCAGTTGCATGGTACTTTTGTAGTCAATAATGCAAGGTACTTCCCTGCTAGATAAGCTAAACTTTCCAGAGGACATGCTTACACGATGATGTTCATTGCAGATACTACAACAACAAGTTACCAATGTGAGATTTCTAAAGATAGCTACAGCACTCAACCCAAAGCTTAAAAATCTGAAGTGCCACCCAAACTTGTGAGAGGAAGTATGCAGCATGCTTTCAGATACCTTAAAAAAACAACACTCCAGTGCAGAAACTCTAAAACACCAATGAAAAACAAAAGCAAACATAAGCAAAACCAGCCTTCTGATGGCATCTGACTGAGATGATGAAAGTGTCAGTACACACTGCTTTGCATTGTTAGTAAACAGAACTTATCACTATGGATGCATGTCTTCTAAAATTCTGGTTGAAGCACGAAGCACCTGTGGCTCACACAGTTTATGAAGTAGAGGTGCTGAGCTGCATCCCCATCCTCGTCCACACCACCCATTGCCCCCCTAGAGCAGGACTGTCAGCTGGGACATGCAGGACCTGCAGCTGAGCAAGACCATGATGTCTGCAGCAGAACCCCCTGTCCTGCCAGCTGGCAGCCCAGAAGCAGAGCCCCAGTGTACAGGGTCAGTGGCTGAGCAGGACCCAATGCCTGCAGTGGAGGTTCCAGACAACAGCAGGCCTGAGAGATAGGACCCCGGGAGTCCAGCAGCACAGGGTTGGTAGCCAGGACCCTGGGTTGCAGGGGTGTGGGCTGAGATGCTGAAATCCTGAAAGTGCTGCATCCCAAAGTCTCATGCTTATGTGAAGGGACATATGAATCCTGTGCATCTGACATGTAAATATTTTGCACTAGCTACAAGACTGCTGTACAAATGCCTGTTCTTGCTTTCAGGTGACATTATGAACAAGAAGTGGGCAACACTGTCTCCTGCAAATGTAAACAAACTTATTTGTCTAAGAAATCAGATTAAGAAATAAGACTAGATTTTAGACTCAAGGTTTACATTGTTTTAGTTTTAAATGCAATTTTTGTACATAATTTTACACATAAGTTCAACTGTCATGATAGAGGTTGCACTATAGTATTCATATTTTTCAATTCACCTTACACAATTTTTTTACAGTGTAAATAATTGTAACCAAAAATGTAAAGTGAACAGCGTACACTTTGTATTCTATGTTACAACTGAAATGTATCTGAAAATGTAGTAAACATCCAAAATATTTAAAAAGTATTATTCTATTTTTAACAGCATCATTAATAAGTGTGATTACATTTTGTAATGGCTTGACAGCCCTGCACTAGATACAACATTTGGATATACATTCATCAGTGATCCAAAAACCATGGTCTGTAGACATCTGCAGATTTGCAGGGCCCTAATTGTAAGAAACTGAGTCTAATTGAAGATTGATGTTTGTACAATGTTATAAACACACAAATTATACCAGCCAATCTAACAGTACCTAGGACCAGGACACATACATTATATAATTAGTCTCCACATTACAAAAATTTCTGTATTACATATTGTGACTCTTCATTAGAAAGCCATGTACTGGGATTTTACATTTGCTGTATCTGTTGTAAGGTGCTTCATTACAGCACACTCATTCCTCGCTATACAAGCACAATTGGTTCCCAACTTTCTGCTTGTAGGCGAAAACTCCTAAGAGGGACACTAAATTCCTATTAAAATATAGGTAAGAGTCTCCGATTGGTTCCTAGGGTTCCTAACACGGGGAAGGAGTGGCAGCAGGTGACGCTGTGTTTGAAGGGTAAGTGAACCTTGAGTTGGGGAGGGTTAAAGGCTGGGGGCAGTTTGGGGCTGTGATCAGGAGGGAGGATTATATTCCGGTGGGATTCAGGCTGCGGGGGGCACAGGAGGTGGGGCGGGTCTGGCTGCTGCACTTTGGGAGTGGCAGTGGGGGGGGGCAGAGGGGTCTGGCCATGGGGCCGGTTGGGCTGTCCTTGTACACGGCCGTGGGGCCGTCAGAGGGGTCTGGCTACGGGCCTGGCAGAGGTGTCTAGCCACAGTACATGGCCGTGGGCCGTCAGGGGTATCTGGACGTGGGCCCACTTACACTGCCACTGCTGCGGTGCGGGGCCAGCGGAGGGTGGGGGGTGTCTGTCCACCGGGCCGATTACGCTGCCGCAGTATGGGGCTGCAGGGCTTGCAGGGGTTCAGGCTGTGGGGCCGGTGGGTGGGGTCTGGCTGCAGTGGGTTGGGGCTGTGGTGCTGATGGGGGAGGGGGGTTAGACTGCTGGGGGTTGGAGCTGAGGGGAGGGGTAAGGCTCATATTAGTGGAGGGAGTTCACTGGGGTAGGTATAAGTGTCCCTCATTTACGCGAGTACTCGTAAATAAAGTACTCATTTAACGAGGGATGAGTGTATATCAGATTCCAACAATGCCCTCTATCTGCACAGTATTGAACAAACAATGCTATTACACAACTCCTGGCTTCAGAGAAAACCCTAATGGAGACTTTGTCCTATAGAGTGGTACCAAAGAAAGATATTCCAATAGAGTACAGCATCAGTCCAAAACCAGTGGAGTCGAGTTGCAGACTGAATACTGTAACCATCCAGCATCCACTAACAGACACCATAATTGACTTCTGATTTTTCTCATTAATCTGGAAGACCAAATAGTTTTTAATCATAATCTAGCTTTGCCTCTAAATATGAAAAATCATCAAAAGTTTCAAAAGTCCTAAACATTTCTTGATGTTCGAGATTATGTTTATTATAACATATGCACATGCTGGTTACGTTTACGAATGCAAACTTTTTATTTCTGAAGTAGCATTACAAGTCTATATCAATATTGTTGGATGCTTTTTTCAAACTGCAGTGTTTTCTTTCAAATGTTCATAAACTCAGGCATCTAATTCTTGGTCAGAGAGTGATACTTGTTATTTACACAGAGGGTTCTAGATTTTTTTAAACACAATCCCACCCCCGTAAAACAGGTATTCTCTATTCCAATACACCTCATCTAGATTAATTCCACTGAAGCCAAAAGTACGCTCTTTTAATGGAGATCAGATTTTTTCTTAATTATTTCTGCTTGCTTTGAAACCTGTCTTGACTTTTTTTTTTTACTCTTCACATGATACACAGAAAGGAGCACAGAAAATAAACCATTTGGTTCAGTAGATTGCCATTACTAAGATCCTTCCCACCTCTGTAAACTTATAGGGTGTGTCTACACATGCACAGTATTTTGAAAAGACCGGCCCTCTTTCGAAAGAACGAAGGGAGCATCTACACGTGCCATGCGCTCTTTCAATTTGAAATTGAAGGAACGTAGCCCAGACATTGAAAGCTGGACCCTGAGGCCGTACAGGAAGAGCGCCACCCATAGAAAAATGTCAAAATAAGGCACTTATAGACACACCATGGCCCTCTGTTTCGAAAGAGGAGTCCTCCACGACGGTGCCCAGCCCGAGCGCAGAGATGCCCTGCCCCACCAAGCGGAGCTCTATGACCCATGCATCTAGCTGCTCTTAAAGCCGCATGGACCCAGAAATCCCATGGCAGGAAGCTGAGAGCAGGCAAGCTGCGAAAGCACGAGCTCCAGGCAGCACGCCCTCTCAGCTGCCCCCGACAACCGCGACAGGCACATGGCCAGCACCTGGCAGTCCCCCAAGCCCCAGGGCCCCCCTCAGAGCCGCCACAGGGCTCCCAGGTGTCCATTCCTGAAAAAAAAGAAGAGGGGCCCCTCCTGGACAGACCATGAACTCAGACACTTCCTGGGCCTTCGGAGAGAAGAGGAGGTCCTCCAGGAGATGGGGGTAAAGTGGAGGAACACTGCTGCCTTCGCCCGCCTTGCCCACGGACTGACCAGCCAAGGCCACCTGGGGTGGACCCCGGAGCAAGTCCGGAGCAAAGTAAAACAGCTCCAGCAGGGCTATGCCCCGGTCCAGGATGAGGCCAGGCGCTCAGGGGCAGGCCCCTCCACCTGCCCCTACTATAGGGAGCTCCACAGCATCCTGGAGGCCTGGCAGACCAGCCCGAGCCAGAGGAGATGCAGGAGCCAGGACCAGTCAGCCCGAGCCAGGGGGCAGACACCACCTGGGACTGGTCCAGCGAGGAGGGCGACCTCATCATTGACCTCCCCTCATGGTCGTCCAGCTGGGCCATGGGGAGCCGGGCATCCCTGGAGATCACTGAGGTCCCCCCCAGTAAGTGCACAGCAGGGCCAGCAGACCGGCGGGCAGGGTGGGGGTGGCACCCCTGCCAGTGGACTGGGCACAGACCTGGAGGCCCAGGGCCAGACACCCTGGCCGGCCACAGCCCTGAACACCCCCTCTGCACCTGCCAGCGCCACCCAGCACCCGGACCTGTGGACAGTTCCAGGCACCAAGTTGCGCAGTGGAATGCCTGTGGGCCAGCCCACAACCGGGGATGGTCCCACGTGTGGGGGGGAAGCCCTTGTGCACTTGACGCCACAGGGATGCCATGTCCACCATGGCCAGGCACTGGGGAAGGCGGGGCCTCAGGGGGACAGTGTCCTGGGGGGGGAATGGGAGATGAGGTTCTGCTGGGAGACTGACGTGCTGTCCATCACCCCTTGAAGGTGCAGCAAGTGAGGGCCCATGCAGCCCATCGGTGCTGGTGGTCCCCAAGAGCCCCCCAGAGGCATCGGACAGGGGCTGGGCACCTTCAGGAGCCGCATCAAGCCGGATGCGCAACCGGAGGTCACAGAAGCGCACAGGGGATGACCCCACCAACCTCCGACAGGCAGTGCTTATGGAGGCATCCCCCTTGGCCTCCACAATGTTGTGGATGACGCAGCAGGTGCCCACCACTTGTGGGACACTGCACATCCCCACCTCAAGGCGGGCAAGAAGAAACCGCCACCACCCCTTGGGGTGCCCGAAGGCCCGCTCAACCCCATGCCAGGCCTGGGTGAGGTGGGTGTTGAAGGCCTCCCTGCTGGGGTCAAGGTGGCCAGTACAGGGCCGCATCTGCCACAGCAGTAGGAGGTATGCCGCATTCGCAACTATGCATAGTGGTGTCCCCAGCTGGCATTTTCCCCTCCATACGCTGGCACAGGCTGGAACTGCAGAAGACCATGGCGTTGTGGGTTTGCCCCAACCAGCCCATGTAGATGTCCATGAACCGGCCTTTGTGGTCCACCAGGTCCTGGAGGAGCACCGAGTGGGAGCCCTTCCGGTTGATATAGCAGCCAGCACTGTGTGATGGGGCGCGGATGGGGATGTGCGTCCCGTCCAGGGCAGCAAAGCAGTTCAGGAACCCCAACGAGGAGAAAACCTCGATGATGGCGTCTAGGTCCCTGACGCAGACAACTCAGTGCAGGAGCATGGTGTTCAGGGCGTGGACTACATGCAGGGAGAGAGGCTGTGCACTCTCATGAGAGTGTGGCAGGGTGTTCCCAGCCAGTGACCCTCTCCTGGCCCCTCCACCCCAGCCAGTGACCCCCCTGCCGGCCTTTCCGTGGTGGAAGTGTGCCCTAGGACCAGCTCACCTCCACGAACACTGCTCCGACAGTGGCCTTGCCCACCCTGAACTGGTGGCCCACTGAGTGGTAGGAGTCCAGGGTGTCCAGTTTCTATACCGCAATTGTGACTCGCTTCTCGATGGGGAGTGTGGGCTGCATGGTGATGTTCTGATGCCTCAATGCAGGTGCCAGCCAGTGACACAGCTCCTGGAAGGTGTCCCAGCTCATGCAAAAGTTCCAGAGCCAGGTGGCATCATCCCATTGCCCCAGAACCAGTCACTCCCACCAATCTACGCTGTTGAGGTGGCTCCACAGGCGCCGGGGTGCACTCCGTGTCCTCAGGAGGGCTGTTATGTCTCCCAAGGAGGAGGGGGGTGGCTGCGGCAACCATGCAGACAACATGGGCAACAGTGCCCACGATGTCTGCATCCAGTGCGAGGAGCAGGGTGTTGTTGGCCATGGTGCTGCTGTGCTGGGGTCCTGCGTTGCTCCTGGCAGCTCGGCAGGCCTCAGCTAGTGCAGGGTGGGGGAACTGAAGGGGAGCCCTTTAAGGTGGTGGCTGGCTGCGGGCCCCGGAAGGGCTTGGCGGCCATGCGACCCCGTCCACAGCATCTCTACCTCCCTTCTTTCAAAAGAGCACTTGTACACGTGTGGACGCACTCTTTCAAAATAATGGGGCGGAGTTTTCCAAAGAGTGGGTCAGAACTGCGATCCGCCTTTGCCGTATGGTCGTGTTCTTTCAAAAGACACTATATCGATTTCTGAATTTCAATTTTGCTCTTTTGATGGTGGGCTCCCGTGTAGACACAGCCATAGTTGTCCCAATTGCAGTCACAAGCCGTTACCTCTGACTTTTTGGGTGGTTCCTCTAAATATATGTAGTCTAAATCCAGGATTAAGGTAAAGTGAAATGCAACTCACTCTGCATTGAGCAGAGGAGAGGTTCCCTCTCTGTCCACAGAAGTGGCTACACTGCACTTTTGTCGAACGTATTCTGTCCAGAAATTGTTACATCTCAAATTTTTGAGGGATAATACTGTCAAGGAAAATGCAGAGTTCTGTCGAGAGAATGCTTTAAGTGTGTGGACATTCCCTGAGTTATGTTGACAGAAGACCCCTTCTGTCGACAACACTACATAGTGCAGACCCAGCCATAAAGCCTTCTGTTGACAGAGTCTTGGCAGAACTCTGCTTTCGCCTCGACAGTGTTATCCCTCAAAAATCTGAGGCATAACACTCTGTCAACAGGGCTGTGTCTACACTAGAGGGTCTTGTCAACAGAAGTGCAGTGTAGACTCTTCTGTGGACAGAGAGGGCTGTCGGTTGCCAGGCAGCCCTGTTTGCAGAGCTACCATTCCACTTTCCAGCACCAGAGGGAAGTGCAGTCTGGTAGTTCTCTGTCAACAGAGCAAGTTGTGTGTAGCAGCAGTCTGTTGAGAGAGGTTCTGTTGAGATTTCCCTGTCGAGAGTAACATCTGTCAACAGATGCTTCTCGCGTAGACATAGCTTTAACTTACCCCTAAGGCTAACTAACAGTACAGAACACTGAGAGCCAGGACTTGTGGCTGTAAACAAACTTTATGGGACCACAGGAAATTTAGCCAGATGAACACTTATCATGGGTGTGACCATATAAAAAGCACACCTGATTACAGAGTGTGCCAGATGAGAGAGTTCCGGATTAGAGAAGTTCAACCTGTATTTAACTTTTAGCACACTTATGATTCTGGAGAGAAACTGCATCCACCGTACAGTAACATATATCCACATTACACAGGAAATTTATGTTGTATTGTATGCTATAATGCACAGCATCTTACTGCACACACAGAAGCCTGTATATTTAGAATTGATCACCATGTGCAGGTTTTGTTGGACAACTTTCTTGTTCATCCGCTAAGCAATGTAGGGGCTATAAAAATAAGTCTGTTTAATCTCTAAAACCAATTTTGCTTTTCGCAGCTAAAATGTTTAAAAAAATCAGCATTATTTCATCTTCCAAAGAATCGAACAAATTTCATGGCAGAACCATTTCCCAAGAACTAAAATACCTGGGTAGCAGCAGCTCTGTTGGGTTTGCTTTTCAATAAGGTACCCAACATGTGAGATTTTACCAGCTCAGATGTGTTGGCAGCCAGGCATAACAGAAAGACACTTAAAAAAAAAATCTCCAGACATTTGAATTCACCAGAGCAACAGAGGGATGCAGTTCCCCTGTGGAAATAGAGTCCCCCCTCAGCTTCTAAGTATATAACTGGAGACTCTAGTGTAGGTAAGTTGTCAGAAACCTCTGTAGTCCACATAATTAAAACAGAATGCTACACTTTCTTTGGTGCCAAGATAAATATCACAACACTGGGATATGAGACCTTCAAAATTGATGAATTCTAGTGTATTAGCATTAGGGCTACAATTTTGTCAGAGATATTTAATAAATTTCACAGCAGACATGCATGAAGATAGATAAGAGACAAAAAGGCTGGGTGTGAAGGGCTTATTGAGGTATGAGGTTGGAAAATGAGCCTAAATGGCTCCTGTCCCACAAGGCTGGACCTGCCGGCAAGCTCTAAAGGAGAAAACAAATACAGGGAGATACGTTGCTACAGCAGATGGAAGCTGCCCGCATGGACAGTGTACAGTTAAATGCATGGAGGAGAACCAAGCTGGAGGAGAGAAGTGCACTCAGAAAACATGAAGTCCAGACCCATGACGAGATGTTGGAGCTGATAGTTCAGCAAACAGAACTCCTGCAGTGCCTGGTATGGGACCACAGAGCTCCACTGCAGACCATAAAACAAAAAAAAGCAGTTATGTAGCACTTTAAAGACTGACAAAATAATTTATTGGGTGATAGTGCTGTACTGGAAATAGTCTTTAAAAAGTGCTACATGACTGCTTTTTTGTTTTGTTAAGATACAGACTAACGCAGCTACCTCTCTGTTACTGCAGACAATGGTGAACCACATGCCCTGCTCACTATGCACCCTAACCCCCCACCACTGGTGTCCCAGAATGGGGGCCAGGGGAAGGGAAGTCAAGGGCAGCTTTTCATTCCACTCCCAGGGACATTTCTGAGAGCAGAAGGCTGACGTTCCTGCCCCCCGCCCACCTCTGATGGTAAAATGCCTCTTGTCCTTGCTTAGCCACCCCCAAAGCCCCTGGTATGAACACCTTTACTGTTCCCTTGGGTGTGGGGGGGAAACACAATTAAGCTTGCAAAAACAGTGTCTTTATTGCTTATGTTGCATGGGGCAGGGCAGGGGAAGGCGGTTTACAGGACTTACAGGCCCCACACGTCATTCAGGAGGTACCTCCTGAAGGAGGGGAATGTTGCCTTCACTGAGATCTAACCGAGTCATGAGGCTTCTGAACCTGGCTTTTAAATGGCTAAATGCACATTCTACTACCATTCTGTATTTGCTCAACCTATATTTGAACTGCTCCTTCCTGCAATCCATGCTGCCTGTGTATGGCATTGTAACTAAGGGAGCAAGAGGTAAGCTGGTTCTCCCAGGATGACTATTGGCATCTCCGCATGTCCAATGGTAATTTTCTGGTCTGGGAAGAAAGTTCCCTTCTGCAGCTTTCTGAACAGACCAGAGTTCCTAAAAATGCATGCATCTTGCACTTTTCCTGATCATCCCGCACTGATGTCAGTGAAATAGCCCTTGTGATCCACCAACACCTGAAACACCATGGAGAAGTGTCCCTTGTGGTTTACGTACTCTGTGGCAAGGTGGCCTGGTGCCAAGATAGGGAGGTACATTTCATCTATTGCTCTGCTGCAGTTGGGGAATCCTACCACGGAAAAACTGTCCACTATGTCCTATACATGTCCCAGAATCACTGTCTTTCATAGCAAAAGAGTAATGATTGCCTTGTTTACCTGGATAACAGCAGGCCCCACTGTAGATATGCCCACTCTAGATTGATTGTCCATTAACCAGTAGCTGTCTGGTGTTGCAAGCTTCCACAGAGCTATTGCCACTTGCTTCTGAACAGTCAGAGCAGGTCTCACTTTGATCTCTCTGCACTTCGGAATAGGGGAAGGAATTCACAAATTCTCACAAAAGTGGCCCTACGCATGCGGGAGTTTTGCAGTCACTCCTGATCATCCTATGCCTGCAGAACAATGCGGTTCCACCAGTCCGAGTTTATTTCATGGCACCAGAACTAGCGCTCCACAGTGTACAAAGCCTCAAGTGCAGCCAGCATCTGCCTGTTCCTCCTCTCCAGTGTTTCACATATGAGTATGTCAATCTTCATCGCTCTGAAGGCTGCTTAGGCTCTGCACATAACTGAGCACCATGTGTGAGGTGCTTACAATACTTGCCACAACACTTTGAAGCTGCACGGGTTCCATGTTAGCCTTGCAATCGTGTCTGCACAGATATGAAAAAAGGGTGTGAAAACACTTTTTGCCATTGCTTGCAACAGGCAGGGAGAGGAGAGAAGTGCACCCACAGCACTTTTTTGTCCTGTCAGACCCTGGGATAAAAGGCTACAATGCAACAGGGCAACAGGAACTGTGGGATAGGTACCCACAGTGCATAGATGACTAAATCAAAGCTG
Organism: Carettochelys insculpta; assembly: GCF_033958435.1. Classification (NCBI taxonomy): domain Eukaryota; kingdom Metazoa; phylum Chordata; order Testudines; family Carettochelyidae; genus Carettochelys; species Carettochelys insculpta. The sequence continues at coordinate 99,729,699 of NC_134139.1, forward strand.
GTAATCCTAACAGAGACTCACTCATACAGCTTCATGTGCCAGTGTGGACATGCACCCTTGACTTTACAAATTTGACCACATTTTCTAGTGTAGACATACCCTTAGGTACTTATGCAGCCTCCATTGCTGTGGAATCTGAGTGCTTCGCTGTCTTTACTACAGCTTCCCTGTGAGGCTGAGAAGTGCTATAATCCTATTTTTACAGACAAGGCATGGTGATTTCATCAACATCACAGCAGAAGTCTGCAATGGAAGAAGAAACTGACCTTACTGCATTTCCCTATGCTGAATATGGGACACGTAGTAAAATGACTTATACTCAAGTGAATTCAATGGCAATCAGAACTGTGCAGTACAAATATTCCAATTAACATCAAGTTGACTGAGCGCTGTTAAAAAAAAATACTGGGTGGCTAAAGTCATTTTATTTATCTTATCTTTAACGCTTGCATATTGAGAAGTGACTCTCCCATACACCTCCCGCACAGCAGGGGTGGGAGTATCTGACCGAACTGACCCAACCTTTCCACCCTAGTACTCTCTACCAACCATGGACCCACTTCTGGTACCTGATGCCACATCTTCTCCAGGCAACACATGGTGGGGAGGGGGCACACAGGGTCACAGCCTCCTGCCACAGATTTCTGTCAGGTTTCACAGTGGGGCATAACCAGCAGTGGGAGGGAAGGGATGAGAGCTGCTTCCAGCCACAGAGAGGTGGAGGTCCAGGGTCGGGATGACCTAGCCTGCGTATTGGAAAGGTCATCTCTTCCCTCCCACCCCTGTCCCTCACCCCCACCCTCCTGTGGCTGGAAGCAACTTGTCCCTTCCTGCCTGCACAGTGCTGAGTGACCACGAACATCTCTAAGATGCTATTGGCCACCAACATAACCCCAGCCACCTCCTGTTTCCTGGCTAAAGTGTGAGTGGGAAGGGTTAAGCCCTAAAGATGCATTGAGGACCAGGGCTCAGAATGTCTACAGAGACTTCAGTGGCTGGCAATGTGGTTAAGCACGGGAAGGTGCATAGTGGACTGAGCAGCTATGCACACCTCAGGGCAGAATATAGGGTGGAGGCTGTGTGTGAAGAGGGTGCTTTGCCCTTGCCCCAGGGGCTGATGTGGAGCCCGCAGGATCGGGGCACAAACAGGCTGGAAATAGCTTCCTTCCCACCTCTGCAAGTTTAATGGAAGGGTGGAGAAACTTCCATGTGCTAGTGCTATGTGGGGCTTTGGCACATGCAGGCATTGGTTTCTCCTAGGCAGCACCCTGTGCTGTAGGGTCTTGAGCTTTTCTTGGTGCCAGCCTAGCCAGAGGTGGGTGGGAGAAGAAGGAACCTACCAGGCAGTGTGTTGGAGAGCTGAATAATTTGACCAGGGGCTGTTTCTCTGCACAGCGCTGGGAGCAGGACACACTCTACTAGCGGGACAGGATATGGAGGAGCACTGGGGATGGGTGTGTGAACAGGAACAGCAGGGAATGGACAATGAGAGGGGAAGCACATGAGAGGGACAGCGGGGAAGCAGCACAGGTGACATGGAACAGGCTACTGCCTGCCTGTCTCTGCAGCTAGTAGCCAGCACTGGCTGGAAATGGGACAGGGGTGAAGGGGGCCTGCTGGCCAAGAGGAGGTACCACAGTAGGGACTGCACTGATGGACCTGCAGGTGGAGCAGCTGGCTCTGCATACTACAGTTGTGCCCAACCACCAGCCTGGCACATTTATCCCAATCATCAGCCACTGGAACCCCCCTCCCCAACTCAATGCTGGTGGGTGGGTAGCTGGGGAACAAGGATCTGGCTGGCAGCAGGCCCAACCAGTACTGATGGGAGGGGAGAGACAAAAAATAAGGGACAGTTGGCCCATTTTTTTTTTAGATAAAAGCAGGGACACCTGCAAGAGAGCTTAAATACAGGACTGTCCCGTTAAAAACAGTACATCTGGTCACCTTTTCACAAGGCCAGTCTTTCTTTCTGACGTACAAATTAAATAGAACAGACAATTGAATTTTGGAACCAAATGTGTTAACACGTTTCAAATCTTGATTTCCTAAGATTGCCAGTATTCAGTTATTAATTTCACTCCAAAGTAGGAAATTGTAACATTTAAATACTATTTTTGCAATAGTTATTGAGCACAGTTCCCATTTTTGGATGAAAAATTCCACTAGACCATCTGCAATAAAAGGTTATTTTAAAATCAGATGTAAGCTAATAAAAAAAATCCTCAAAATAACAATAGTACCATTACTAATTATTCACTCACTCAGTAAGCCTAAATATAGCTGTACATGTTTGAAGACAAAGAAGGCCTGCAATTAGGACACAAACTTTCAACTGCAAATTGGCCACAACCTATTCTTTCCTGTGTCCACAGACAACAATAAAAACCCCTACAAAACTAAAACTGCCTATCTACACCAATTCAACTCAGCACCCGTAATATATTTGCATAAGGTGTACATTAGTTACAAATGTACTTAGAAGCTATGATTCTCCACCAAGAATGGAAAAAAGAAAATGCGTGTGTCTTTACAAATGGTATGATACATTGGTTTGATATATTTTTAGGTCCTGATCCTGTGAGGTGGTGAGCACCCTCATCCTTTAGACCAGGCACTCAGCACCTTGGAGGATCAAGGCTTCAGTGATCAATTTAAGAAATTGGCTTTAATGATATTTTCACTAGATAAATTAACTGGTTTAGCTAGAGTTGCTTTGGAAAATGGCATTTCTCCCCAGGAGAAAACCTGATCTTCCTATTTTCCCCCAGATTCAGGGGCAGGAGGAGGAGTTGTAATTATAACATTTTGCTTGTATTTTAAAGTTTACACAAACTTGAATCTGAAACTTCGAAACATCAATTTAAATTTTTTTTGTGGTTCAGGTTTTCCCATTGGATTTTGGAAAATGCATTTGAAATCAGGATTTACTTGCGAAAAAACCCACACTTCCTCAGGAAACATTCTGGGTCCAAAAACTTCAAACAGATTCTAGACTTAGAAAAATTATGACACATTCAAAGCTCAGCTTTGTCCCTGAGTTTTGCCACTCTTCTTTCATGTCTGAAAATCTCCCCACTATTCCTACTATTTAATCTTCTCTTGCCATGACTCCTAAAAGGCATTTTGTTCCTTCCCCAGAATCTCCAAGAGATCTAACCAAGCTCTCCTCTTCTTGCGCAATTTCCAACCACCACTGTTTATTAACAATCTTCAAAAGCCTTCTTCAGCTTGAATTGCCCTTTTGTGGGCACCAACAAACCTAGTTTATGCTTGCTGGGTCCCAATCTCCATTCAAATCTCATTCAGGGAAGCTTCCTAGTCAAAGGGTCTCTAGAATGTATCATGTACCTCTGATCTGAGAAGCACTACAGCACAAATTTGTTGGAAGCTGTGGAAAATGGGGAGAGCCAGAAGAACTTCTGAGATTTTAATCAGAACTGAACTGCCCACTGATTTTCAGTCTCACCGTTTTGTGATGGTTGTCATGGTCTTGTAAAACTGGTCCAGATTTTCTAAAAAGAACACGTGGATCATGTTTTTGCCCTTTATTTTGCAATTTGGATGAGGGAGGGGAAGGATAGAAGTACTTTTTCCAGCTCCACCCACAACATACATTGTCATTTGAAAATACAATACACATTGTCATTTGAAATATGAACTTTTAGGGCAACCAGTTTAAATTTAACAAAAAGAAAACAAACTACTATGTACTAAATTCCTGAAATCCTCCAACAGTAAACTCTTTCATATCCAGCAGCTCCGGGACTGAGAGGATGCCAGATACTCAAATATTCTGGGCTGTGTCTACACATGCCACTTCCTCCAGAAGTGGCATGGTAATGAGCAACCAGTAAGATGCTAATGAGGCACAGATGTAAATTCCCATACCTTATTAGCATACGGTCACATGATTTGGAGTCTGGGAGAAGCTCTTTCAGACTCCAGAATACACATGTACATGCACAGCCCATGGGGATCTCTCCTGAGGAAGACAGGGCTTCAGGAGGAAGGGTTTTCTTCCTTTCTTCACTGTGGGCCACACATCAACATGGCTATTTTGGAGTCCAGAAGAGTTTCTTCCAGACCCTGAATCACGTGGCCATATGCTAATGAGGCACAGAACATTTACATCCATGCCTCATTAGCATATTCCAGGCTGCTCATCACCATGCCACTTCTGGAGGAAGTGGCATGCGTAGACACAGCCCTGGATAATTGAGATGTATACCTAGCCATGCATAACACTAAAGAAAAACAAAGATTAGATATTTAGGAACAAAACAAAAATATATGCCGGTACTTTATTTACCAACAACAGTAATATTGTACACTGTAAACTTACACTGTATTCATTAGTATTTACTTTCACTGTACTGTACTTATGGAAAATGTAACTCAAATTTACTTCTGGTTAAAATGATAGTTGAGAATTCCAGATGATAGAATGCCAGTTAAGAAAGTTTACTGTATTTACAGTAATATATTTTAGAAGAAATCAGCTGCATGCAGTATTTCAACCTCTAAGCAACAGACAAGACATCATCTGATAGAGGACCCAACCCCTCCAAAATGTCTATTGAGTACTTCTGGCAAAATAAGAAAGTGGACTTGGAAATTACACAAAAATGAGAGATGATGTTAATGCATACAGAAGGAACACAAGATCAATAATGTGAGAGAGATGGCAGAGTAGAAAAGCATGTCATTACCAAAGTACACAGCAGGTGATGCTGCTGTTTAACAGAGCTGTACTTGACATTCTTCACAGGAGGGCAAGGGAAGTTTGTGAGGATTGTTGACACTGATCTGATAAAGCTTCAGAGTGACAGAAAAAGTAATGTTTCTAAAGCCACCATTGATTTGATTCCTATAAGTTTAAGACTACTTCAGTGCTTCAACCTTTCATAAACTCCCAGATGCTAATGTTTTTAGACTTTCATAGTTCTAATAACCTTATTTTATATATTAAAGACACAGTTCTGATCTCATAAACAGTGTAAACAAAAACAAGCCCTCAGAAGTCAATGGAAACAGAGAGATAGCTGTGTTAGTCTGTATTCTACCAAAACAAAAAAGCAGTCATGTAGCACTTTAAAGACTAACAAAATAATTTATTAGGGCTATGTCTACACTAGCACACTACGTCGAAGTAAGAACATCAAAACAGGCTACTTCAACGCGTATCGTCTACATGTCCTCCAGGGCTGGTGCAGTCGACATTCAACATTGAAGTAGCGACAGGGAACATCGAAAGGAGCCGCCCTGGAAGGAAATGTGGAGTGTCCGTACACACAAGCGCTCTCTGTCGAAATAAGGGGCCAGCAAAGCTTGCGGACGAGGTCACAGGCTGGACTAGCCCTTCTGGGGCAAGAGCAAGCTGCTCCCTTAAAGGGCCCCCCCAGACACACATAGCCTGCACAGCACGAGGTCCAAGGAGCCGACAACTGGTTGCAGACCCCGTGCATACAGCATGGACCCCCAGCAGCAGCCAGAAGCCCTGAGCTAAGGGCTGCTACATGTGGCAACCATAAAGCCCAGCAGGGGCTGGACAGAGCGTCTCTCAACCCCTCAGCTGATGGCCGCCATGGAGGACCCCGCTATTTCGATGTAGCGGGACATGGATCGTCTACGCATGCCCTACTTCGACGTTGAACGTCAAAGTAGGGCACTATTCCCATCTTCGGATAGGAATAGCAATTTCGACATCTTGCCGCCTAACGTTGATTTCAACGTCAAAATAGTGCACAGTGTGTGTAGACAGCTTCGAAGTAGCCGGCTAGTGTAGATTCACCCTTGGTGATGAGCTTTTGTGGGACAGACCCACTTCTTCAGATGTATAGCCTTACCAGAACAGACTCAATATATAAAGCAGATGTCCAAACATTGTTATTGAGGTTGATCAAAACAAAAAAGCAGTCATACAGCACTTTAAAAAATAACAAAATAATTTATTAGGTGATGATAGAAGTCAATGAAGTTACAGTGGTATAAAAGTGGTAAGAGATGAGCCAAGACAAGGGTCTTGCTGTCTGTGTATTTACTTTACAGGATACCCAGCCTAACTCATAACATATACTAAGGGGAAGACAAAACCTCCCACACAAATGACAAGCAAGAATGTCCATTGTAATTAATATTTTTATGGTGTGATCTTTCAAAGACAAGCAAAAGGTAACAGAACTCAGGACACCAAACTCAGGATTTTTGGTCCCTCTCAGGAAACCTCTTCCAGATGAGCCGAGTGGTTTAATAGAGTAATTTTAGAAAATACTCCACTGCACAAGTAGCAACAAATACTAGGCAAATTAATGATGGTTATTAAAGGTTACTTTGTTACATTATATGGATACAGATGTCCCTTTGTAAAGAGCTTTGAGATCCACTGAATTCAAAATAGGAGCTACGTATTATTATTAGCAGCCTAAATATACTTGTAAATTAGCAGCTTGGACACCTAAACAACAACTGAGCACCTTAGGGGGGTTTCCATGGGCTCCAACACTGTGGAAAAAGAATAAGAATAGCCACCGGGTGCAGTCTTAGTTTAAAATTACACATTGAATGCTCCTATTTACCATGTAATGCACAAAGGAGGAAGACACATTTTTGTTGATATTCTGTATCATGGATGGGTTATAAATCTTACCTTGAAGCTTACAAACTGTATGCGTTTCTATCTTCATATGTTTATGACGTTTTGACAGGGTGTAAACTGGCCTTTGTGGCTCTCTAGAGAGGCCCAAAGTCCACCCCAGGAAAGTGGGAGGAAAAAGGCAGCAAAGACAGGTCCTTTGGGGTTACCTAGAGAGACCTCATTGGAGCAGTTATCGTGGAAGCTGGAGAGACCTCGTCCTCCAAGGCCTAGTGACAGCCACTTGGAACCTAGCAGGCCAGACAGAAGGAGCAGTGGGAGCTTAGCAGATCAGTTTCTAGCTGGTATCAGAGGTGGGAGGGGGAAAGGAAAGGTGTTTCCCTTTGGCTAAGGGAACTCAAGCAACAGACAGAGTTTGGTTTTGGCTACATTTTGCATAACTGGATTTGGAGGAGGAGAGAGAGGACATAAGAGCCTGAACCTAGAAAGCCATGTAGGGAGAAGTCCAGAAACATAGCAGAGAACTGGATGAAGCAGTACTTGGCAGCCGTGTAGAAGATTCCGGGTTTGGAACCCATACAAGCCAGCCTGGGTTCCCTCACTGACCACAGGTAAAGTGGATAAAGACCAAGAAGGGGATGGAAGTTATTTGTGAGTCTGATCAAAGAGTTAAATTTAAAGGCCCCAGAGCTAGGGCTCAAGACCCTAGTGAGGGCAAAGTAAACTATTTATTGGACTTTTCCTATTCTGGAAAGGGTTCATTCGGACTTTGTAATAAGGCCAAAGGGCCAAGCCACTGTAGACTTATCAGGTGTTGCTGGCAGCCTGCAGGAGAAAAGGTACAGTATGACGCCCAGCCACTCAGGGGTGTTCAAGAGTGGACTGTCCCACTACAATCACATGTAGCTGTTTAAAGCAGTGGTTCTCAACTCAGGGTACATGTATCCATGGGGGTATGCAGACCTCTTCCAGAGCGTACATTAATTCAGTGTGTCTCAGACTTTTTTATGAATAAAAAAATTGGTCTTATGTTCTCTCTCTTATTTATCCTTTTTGCTCAGTCAAGTAAAAATCACAAGTTTAGTGCCCATAAGCAATTTCTTCCAACCAACCAGTTACGATTCATAAGTAACAGAGAGGTAGCTGTGTTAATCTGTATGCCAACAAAACAAAATCACTTTATCAGATCTGTTCCACGAAAGCTCACCCCCTTACAAATAGTTTTGTTAGTCTTTAAAGTGCTACATTTCTGCTGTTTTGTTCAGTTAAAATTACGTTGTTTAAACAAATGTGTTGCAATGGTAGAAAAAATTGTATCTGAAAATTGTAGGTAGTGGGGGGTACTTATTTTTTTTAAAGTACTTTATAAAAAAAATGAGAAACACTGGTTTACAGGATACGTACTTCTACCCACATGCAGTTCTGAAGGCCATAAAGGGGCTCTATTTCATGACATGAGAAAACAGAAGAATAAATAACCAATCAGGTGAAATATTTAGCTTTTGGTTTTTCAAAATCTTACGTTGGTCAGGAAAGAAAGGTGGAAAAATTCTTTTGCAATGGATCTTTTAATAGGCCACGCAAGCGTCATACTTCAGTTGAGATCTGATATTAAATGGTTACTCAGTAGAGGCTTCACTTTAGCAGGAAGTGAAGGATGCCAAAGGCCATGGGAAACTAAAATACAGTGGCAAAATGCTAAGCAGATCACACAGCCAGTAGCTGATTCATTGCCACAAATGCATGCTCTATCATGTAGTGCAAATGTTTGTAACCTGCTTTCTACTTAGCTAGTTGTAGAGATCATTACCACATTAAGATAATGTTCATCCTGGGCCCACATATAGAATTGATTCTAAAGTGCTGAATGGTCAGTCATTCCAGTTATAAAAATGACTTACCACTGTGTTTTTTAAACCATGGAGCACCCACCCTTCATCAAGGACACTACTGTTTCCTACAAATGTCAACAGGCAGCAAAATTTGCTATGTTCAATATAAAAACCGTAGATTCTTACCTTTTAGGCAATACAGGTATCAGTGGGTAAGCTCTTGTTCACCCAGCTTTTTTACGCATACTTCAGCATATTGAAAGATTATGATTCATAGAAACTTCATATTTTGCAGTAAATGTAGTATGAAAAAAATGTACACTGACAGTTGACATTCTCCTTAGAACTTTGAAACTAGTAGTGATGCGTAATGATGAAAACAGTCCAGTTTCATGTTACGTGACAATGGCGGCAAGACGCATACTGATTAAAAAGAAATATGTGTATGTATTTCATAAACACTTGCTTGTCAAAGTATGAGTGGGTTTCTCTTCTATTCTCAATAGTACAGATTTTAAATATAATGAAAAAGATCAAGAGCCTACCATGTTAGTAAAAGGATATACAATTTCTTAGAAATTACACAGGTTTTTCCTAGTTGCTGAGCTCAACCAAAATACAGGTTGAACCTCACTTACCCAGCACTCTCTCAGCCGGCAACATCTGTAATCAACATGATTGTAGGTAGCCAGATGACCACTTGTGAGTGTGGCCAACTTTCTCATGAAGCTTGTTTACGATCATCAGTCCTGGCTCTCAGTGTTCTGTGCTGTTATTTAGCTGTAATTTACCCTTAAATGTCATCTAAGAACCCAGTAAGCAGTAGAAGTGTTGACAATGCCGCTCTACAATATTAACCTCCCGTGGTCTGGCAAATTCTCTCGTTTGGTACCAGTCACACCCTCAGGGTGTCAGACTAGTGAGGTTCAACCTGCAATGATTTGTCTCTTTCTACTGCAAATCTCTCAAATTTATCTGTTTTAAACCTCCTGTAATTTCTGTTCTTTAATCTATGCTGTAAATAAATCCTGCAAAAGCCTGCTCAATGAAAGTGTATATTTCATTTATACTTTTCTCCTTTTTCAAATATTATGTAATTTTCATACACTTGCAAAGATCATTACTATACATCTGAGTATACTCCACTAGCATGAGATGCTGGTGCCCCTCAAAAATCACTACCTCCCTCATTCACAGACTGAAAGATGCTCTCTGCCCTACAGCCCCACTCAGTGTAAGCATGACATGTTTGTTTGCAAGTGTTGGATATCTGCACCTCCCATGGGTCAGTTACAACACGGGGTGTCTGGTAAATGTGAAAATGAGACCCCAAAATTATGGAGCCCAATCTGTAGCCAGTTCTGAAGACTTTGGCCAAAGTGACTTACCCCTGTCAAATATGAAGGACCAAATTCAGAGATTAGGCTAAATGAGTCAAAACAAGCACAAAGAGCTAATCACCACCTAATCTCTTCCACTACCAAGGCAGTCTGACCTTAATGAGTCAAATCAATTCATATGTGGAGCTCATGTGCCTGTGAGTTCTATGTTCCAGACTGTTTCTGGGCACTAATACATCTTGTGCCATCAAACTCCTTTTAGTTGCATCTGCCAAGAATGTTGCACTTGCTGTTGTCTGATAATAGTCTGGGAGCCACAATTCACTTCTTGGTGACTTTCAGGCTAGATTACAGAAACTCATTGGTTCTGGAAATAAGTGCACCAACCATAAAAACCCCCTACCTGTTCAAAATGTATTAGCTCTCTTCCTGAGCAAAACATGCCATCAAAAACACATTACCCTGGTGCTCTGTTCACTACATTCGTTCATCACAGAACATTGTGTTTTGTGTTAATTTCAACATGGTGGTGATTCTAAATTACCTTTCCACACACCCCAAGTGGGGCCATATTGAAATAAATTATCCTGGACTGACCAATCCTCTAAGGACCACTCTGCTGGCTATGGATGGCCAGAATACACTATACTTTGGCTCGGCCTTTAGCCCGTAGCCAACCCCTTGTGTCACATCATTCCATAACTCACAATGAAATGCCAGCCACACTGGTTGAATCCCTGACTGCATTCTTTGGACAACTCTCCAGTCCCTTTCCTCCACTTAAGCTGCACAATGGTTGGTGATGGGTTCCAAAAATGTACCCTTTCATACTCCAAGCGCATCCACTGGCATTAGAACAGGTTATCTAAACAAACAACTTCTTGCAAAGGAGCAACCCCAAAGACATCCACAGGAAAAACTGAATTGTCAATCACAGGGATTTAACTCATGAATTCTTTCTTAGTAACTGCCAAAAGTGGGTGGCAATTAAGCCATTGGACTAGAGAATTGATCATACGCACATCCTTCAGTTCCTCCCTCACAACTGAGGCACACTAGGGATATGAGAATATTTATTTAATGTCCCTTAATTCCTGACATTTAATTCGCATGCTTACAAGTCAAGTTGCTACCAAAGGGGCAGATTATGCCACTTTTATTCACTCTTAAGTAGTACCTTGTGTTGCCAATAATCCCATTAAAATGAATGAAAATTCTAATTTGGGGGTAATGCGTCACTCAGCATGACTGGGATTAACGCTGTTTGGCCTAAAAAGAAGAAGAAAATAATCTTCCATCATTTATCCTAGGATAGGTTCCTTTTAGAAAAAAAAGTATTTTACATTTTATTAGTCTCAAAAGTAGGATGGCAGTTGATGGCAGGCTACCGTAAAAAGAGATGCCAGGAAACTTACTTTCAGGATATAGAAAAAGCCTAGATTCATTAAGCTGTTCAGATATAGAGATTGCTTGTCTGGAATAACAGGCAGATGGATTTTGTGAGCCATTGCCAAAACTGCTTTTAGAAATCTTGGTGTAATTATTGCAACTAGACAATCTCCATTAACATTGTCCCTCAAAAAACTGATGCCCATTCAGTGGCACATTCATTGATGACTAAAATGGCAGAATAACCTTCTTGTAAGGTATTGATTGTTCAGAAAATGGATCAAACTTTGTTCTCATATGTCAGCACAACTGAGATCAAAATCTGACTGATGGGGACAAAAATACCATGTCAGTAGGTGCTGTTTTATTTCATTCTAATATACTGTGTCTGGACAAATTTTGGAAGGGGCAAAAGGGAAAAACTGTGAACAGATTTTTTAAGTTCCTTCTAAATAGGGGCACTTGGCATGCTTGTGATATCTGTGATGTGATGAGTGACCGACTATAAATTAATAATCTTAGGGCTACAGGAAAATATAGGGGCAAAAAAAACATATTGTAACTCCAAGCACACCAAGTTTCACTCCCACTTATGTTTGCTTTCCTGGTTTTTGGAATGAGAAATTTTTTGTAAAAATGCTGTATTAAAATATTTCTAATAACCATATTAAAATGTAACAGCTTTGCATTTTTATACACGTGTTCCTTTTTTAAAAATGGAATACATACCTATATTACCTGACCTTCCATTGTGCATATGCATAGCTGGAAAAACCCAAGGAAGAGAGATGGAGTAAATATAGCAGTTAAAAAATCAGAAGGCATTATTTGTCAGTTGCTGGCAGGAAGCACATCTTTGAAGGGTTTTGGGTTATAAAAAAAAAAAAAAAAGACAAGGGCAGGAAGGGAGGCCTAATTCACCTCATGTAATGCAAGTAAACTCTAAAAATAAATACTGCTGAAAGGAAATGTCCACATCATAGAAGTCATGACAGTTGACACTAATCCTTTATTGGCAGTCTTGGCAAATGAACTAAAGACTGAACACACATGGAGGTTGAACACTATCACCACTAGGCATGGATTGAGGCACATGAGGCAGGCAGCCGGGTATCTTACAGGGCTGCAGGCTGTGCTGTACCTGTTCTGGCTTTCATCTCACTTGCTTCACATAAACAAATGGTCGCCTCTACTTGCAGCACCCTTCACCAGCCTGGAATTTACTTGAACACTGTTCAAGAGGAAGAGATATGGAAAGAAAAAGGAAAGATGAGGTGCGGAAACTGGCATATGATTTTTGTCAGTAAAACAGTTTCAGACTAAATCTAATATCAGCCCTTTTTTGCGTTTTGCTTCCCTGTGAGTGTGCAAGAAGCCTCCCCTCCCACTTGTGTTCTCTGCACAGCTGCCAGATGGATTCCTGTTGGGTCTCCCTAAGCAAAGGGACTTCTCCCACCTAGCATTTCCTGTGGTGCCAGTGACATTAGAGCACAGTGTCCTTCATACCAGACAGCACTGCTGGCTAAGTGCAGTTTGCAGCTCTCCCATCATTATCTGAATAGACGCTGCAGCGGATGTGCTGGCTTGCTCTGTACACTCGGGAGCTCCGGAAAGCACCCTGAAGCACAATCCCTTATTGTGGTTTGGCTCCGCATCAACCTCCATGGAAGTCCACATGTATAGCATAACAGAATCCAAAACATCTCAGGCCAAATCCTTACCTGATGTAAACTGCATAGTTTCATTTAACTCGGTGGATTAGTGCTGATTTACATCAGCTGAGGATCTGGGTTGCCTTTTTCCAAGTGAGTGTACACATGCAGATCTGTATTGCAGGATGCAACTAGGTTCTGCTCTTTTTAAAATGAGCCACAAGAAAGGACCAAAAAGACCATAGCCTGATTTTTAAGTTTTGCCACTTTAAAATGTCTACAGTGAAGACTGTGATCCTCATCTCCCTGAAGTTTCTGCTTGAAATTCACCCTGGACCTCTTTGGAAGCCTCACTTGTATCAGAGTCAAATTACACCAGAGATGTACCCCTGTAACTTCCACTGAAATAGGTAGACTGTGAACTCCTGACTGTGGACAGAATTTTGCCTTACAAGTTTTTGTCCCATCAGAAACCCCACCTTTGTTGGTGAACCAGTAAATATGAAAGATTTGATGATACAGGTTGATCTCCTCTATTCCGGCACCCTGGGGACCTCAGTGGTGCTGAACAAGAGAATTTGTCAAACCAAGGGGGGGTAAATGTTGTATAGCAGCAGTACCAACACTTTCACTGCTTATTGGGGTCATGGAAGACATTTAGGGATAAATAACAGTTTCATATCAGTACAGAACACCAAGAGCAGGACTGGTGTCTTTAAACAAACTTTATGGGACCATGGGAAACTTGGCCACCCCCATGGTAAGTGATCCTCCAGCTAACTAAAATCATGACAGATTACGGATGTTGCCACACAGGAGTGTGCCCTATTAGAGAGGTTCAAACTATAGTAACAAAATAACATTTTAATGGAAAGCAGTAAAATACAATGCAATTCTCACTCCAAGCCAGATCCTACAGCTTTTACTCAGGGAAAGTTCTCTTGAAGTAGGACAAATTGAGCTCTGTGTGAGACAGGCCATCAGCCCCACTTCTCTGAATTCGGGTTCCCTTTCAGAATATTTCACAGTTTCTTTGCAAAGCTTCCTAAAACACTCACATGAAATATTATATACTTGAGGAAAGTCAGTTCAAAAAACTCTAATGCTGGGCAGCGCACTAATAGCACTTCCAAAATAGAAGGGAACACCCACACAATAAGTAATGAGCATGACAAAGGGATTTACATCTCGTAAACTGACAGCCTGTACAAACAAACAGTGATATTCAGTCACAGCATAGACTGATCGTGAGTGCCCAGTCATACTGAAGTCAAAACGAATTTGGGGCACTCCTTGCCTCTCAGGATCAGCCCCAGGTTGAAACCAACTAAGATCTTGTAAACAAACCCTAAACTCATTCTGGTTTTGGAGCGCATCAGACGGGTTCCCACCCTGCATTTTCCTGTTTAGCAACACTTTGGATGTAAGACACCAACATGCAACCCCACAACTTTCAAGGTGATGCTGCTTGGTGAAGCTGGAGAGAGAGGTGCCTCTTGGTGCTTGCTCTAAACCGTGGCTGCAGCAGCATGCCCGCTGGCATCTTCCACCCTCAGCACTTTGCAAGGTTTGTAAACACCAGCCACCCGTTAAACTATCTGTATGTCTCCAAGCAGCTCCTCAGACTCCTGGAGAGCCTGATACAAAACCCAACCGGCCTGGGATTGACATGGGCACCCCTGGCCCCAAAGCCCCACCAGGGGCACACCTGCAGCAAAAGCTCCGAGAGTAGCAGGTAGGGAGAGTCTGGGTTAGCTGACAGCAGGTGGGATCAGCCTAGCAGCCCTTTCCCTGGCCCTCCCAATGACGGACCACCCCGCTCACCTGAGCCCGTCATGGTGCCCCTGAACAGGGGGCTTCTCCTGGAGGAGCAGAAGGAGGAGATATCGCTCTGGGAGCGGCCTCGGGGGCCAGGATCCCCGGGCAGCAGCCAACCGGCTGGAGACGCTGCCTCGGCTGCACTCTCCTTCCTGCCCTCCGCCTCCATCTCCAGCTGGGCGGAGAGCTGCAGCCCTGGAGCTGCGAGCCGGGCTGGGGAGGGGGCGCAGCGCAGAGCCGCGGGGACCGGCTCCTACCGCTCTGCCGGGCACTCAGCTAGCCAGGGCGGGCGCCGGCGGGAGAGAGGCGAGAGAAAAGTTTGCACAGGAAGGAGCCGCCCACTGGCTCACAAGTGCAATCAGATCCCAGCGCTGCCCTCAGAGACGTGCCTGCGCGCTGCCTGCCTGCCTGACCCACCGACCGACCGACCTTCCTCAGCCGGCCGGCCGGCTCCAGGGAACGCTACTGGGCAGCTCCCGCCTTTGAAAAGAGGGGGGCTACGCGGGTGCGTGTGGGGTGGGGTTGGAATTAATGGGGGACCAGGGACTATTGCGTCTCATCTTTTCAGGCCCAAGACCTTTGCGTACCACACCAGCAGCAGAGAGGAAGAGAAGGCCTGCAGGCACACAGCTGCCTAGGCACACGGTCAAAGTAGCTATAAGGTGTGGGTGGGCTTTTGTGTGATACACGAGTGTGGCTTTTTCAAAGTTCAGCCTAACCACTTCTTACCTTAGCCCTTCCTGGCTGCCTCACAGACACCCTGGGTCTGATTCTCCACTACTTTGCACCTACTGTAGCTATTTCCATGTGCACAAAGTGGAGGCAAAAAGCTTTTTCCAATCCAGTAGCATTTTATACCCATTTGTGCAAGTGTAAAATCACCCAGTTAGGGGCAAGTCAGTAGAGAATTGTGCCATGCCTGTGTAGAACAGGATTGCCATATTTGAACTTAAAAAAAAAAAGGAGGACACCCATCAGAGGTGGTGTCTCTTTTTTGAAAACTCAAATATGCCAACCCTCATATAGAAGGAAAGCAGACTCTTTGTACTCTCAACACCTAATCCTTCTTCCCTTATGGCAGTAAGCAGCTGTCCCAGTGATGTGACAATCAATAGTTTTCGACTTCGTTTCCTATGCCCAGAAACTGTGATGATCAGTGAGACAAAAGCTAAGAAATAGAGAGTATCAATTTTCTTTTGTGTACAGGATGCCTTATTTTCTCCGCCTCCTGACCTATGGAACAAAGAAGTTGCTTGGTGTATCACTCAACCCGTAGTTACTGTGATGAGTCAAATCTGCCTAACATGCAGTTTAATGTTAAAGAGACAGTTTTGCTTCTTCTTGATACAGTCACTATCTTCTGTTTTATGTGACAAATTCTAAACACATTAGAAATCATTCCTTCTCCCTTGAAATCAGTAGTGGAAGTTTCAGTGGAAGCAAAATCAGGCTCTTTATTTCAGTATTTCTCTCCTTTTTAATTTTAGTTTTGTAAAATCTAAGTCATCATTAAAGCAACATGACAGTCAATGGAAAATCCATTCGCTTCATTGCTTCTATTAGTTAAGTAATTTCAGATCCTCACGGTAGATTACGGTTATCAAGAAAAAGATAGATATGAAAATCTAAAGCAGAGGCTCTCAGCCTCTCCAGACTACTATATCCCTGTCAGAAGTCTGATTTGTTCTGCATACCCCCAAGTCTGACCCCACAAAAAGCTATTTACTTACAAGATCAGATCTAAAAATACAAAAGTGTCACAGCACACTACTACTGCACCATTGCTTACTGTCTTACTTTTGCCTTATAACTATATCTGATGCTTGGGTCCTTCAAGTGGTGGGTGCATGAGACAGGGCAGGAGCTTGGGGATGTGGGAGAGCTCCGGGGGGAGGGGGGGTCAGGAATCAGGGTTCAGGGTGAGGAAGGGCCCAGAGCAGGTAGTGAGGGTGCCAGAGTTAGGGCAAGAGGTTGGGAGGTGTTTGTGGAGGGCTCAAGGGGCCATGCTGCCTGGCCACTGGCTTACTCCCCAGGGCTGTAGTTTTGGGGGGCTGTCAGGATGGTGCTGACCCCTCTCCTGGGCTGTCCAGGGCAGCAGGAGCTTCTCCCCAGGGTAGCATAGGCATTGTTGTCCAGCTGGTGGCTCCACTGGGGCTCTCCAGGGCTGTCAGAGACCATGCTTGCTGCTGCCTGTGCTCATTAGGGAATGTAACTCTCCCTGCTATCAGAGCCCTCCCTTTCTGTTTGATGAGAAACAATCACATTCCACACACATCCCATTGTCCTGGCTCAACCAAACCCTTACGTTGCTTTAAGTTATGAAAGGAAGAAGCTGCATGCCAAATTCAGTGGTCCTAGCTCTTACCATTTAGGAAGATTGCTTAAACAAATGCATGAACTCAAATATACAATAGATAAATCAACTGGAATATAAATATTGTACATACAGTTTAATACATAAACAAGTCATGATCTGTATCAAATTTTAGGTTATACTGACTTGAGAAGTAAATGTTATGAAACCTGATGTACAGTTAGGCAAATATAATGATGAACTAATGTATCCTCTGGAAGACCTCTGTGTTCTCCAAGTGTATGCATACTCCTGGCTGAGGACCATTGGTATAAAGTGTGCACAACCAATATTACAGCCATTAGAAGACATGGATTGTGGAAGTTCTACCAATAGCAGTTGTATTTCCTTAGGAAGCTAACTGCTTCTCTGGCTTTATTTCTTAAGCAGCTTAAAGCTTAGAGCAGCACAAGGGACTAAAGTTTCTGCACTGTATTGACTCTTCCGCAGGTGTCATCTTTGCTAAAATCCTGGCTCCACTGAAGTCAGTGACAAAACTCCTATTTGACTTCAGTGGGGCCAGGATTTTACCCTGTTTTTCTAATCCATCAAATAGAGTACAAAATTGCTGGGCATAGGAAACAAAATGGAAAACTATTGTCCTCTGGTTCATTCCCCCACCCAACCCTAACCTACCTATCTATCCTCTGAGATGCAAATGTGTGATCTGCTGGCCACAGTCAGTCAAGTCACACTACTCTGCAGGGCAGCACAGCCCAATGCTAGTATGTCTATTGCTAGACAAAGGAAGAAGGGGCAACAGCCCCAGTAGGGGGACCCAGGCCCACCCACTCCATCAGCCCCCAACTCATAGCCCTGTTAGTGGCTAAGTGGTTCACCACTAGCCCAGTGGGGATTCCCAATCAAAATGCACTGGACTCACTGGAGTGGGAGGTACCACTCATGCATCCTGCATGGTGCACACTACCATCTCTAGCATCATGGCAATCCATCCGGTTTCAGGGTCCTTAGTTCTGCAGCTCCCATCTCTCTCCAGGACTCTACTGGCTCTGAAGGATTGTCCCAATCTCCAGGGTCTCTAGGTCCCACTGTCTAGCTCTGCAGCTGGTTCACCTCTGGAGCTTCTGTAACACATCCTTTCTCTCTAGCAGCCAGCACAGACTAAACTGAGTTGCTCCATTTTATACTAACTCCACACTTGGAGCATGCGCAGCAGAGTGAAAGG
Source organism: Carettochelys insculpta (assembly GCF_033958435.1). Lineage (NCBI taxonomy): Eukaryota > Metazoa > Chordata > Testudines > Carettochelyidae > Carettochelys > Carettochelys insculpta. The sequence goes on from NC_134139.1 coordinate 99,747,864, forward strand.
GGCATGTCTTTCTCAGCCCCTATAGCAGGGTTAACTCTCTCATGCCCTGTGTGGGGTGAGGGCACCCTATGACAATGCCATTAAAGCAAGTTAACAAAATACACACAGTGTGATGCAAAATTCTTGGAAGTCAATAAGAATTTATTGACTCAAATAGGCTTTGGATTAGAGCCATGAGCTGTTTTTGGACCATTTTTTCCTTCAAAGCATTTAAGCCATCAAAGCGGCATGTAAGATGAGCTGCACAGCATTGCACTACTTTTAAAGAGTACATTTTAAAAGGCCTACAAGTAAGGAGCACTTGTGTGTCTGAAATCTTTTAGTGAAGGGAGAAGCTGCAGAATGTGAGAAAGCTACAAGATCAGAGAAACTGGAATAGAAACAAAATAACAAGAGACAGGAAGTACCTGGTGAGGAGCAAAGTGACAGCTAAAGGAACGAAGGTAAGAGAAAATATTTTGCAGAAACCGAGTCAACTTTGAGAACAAAATAGGCAGATACCTAAATGAAAAGGCAGCATGAAAAGCAAAAATTCAGGTGCTCTTATTTCTAAATGTAAAACACCATTAGAAATTAATGTGAGCCATCAGAATTACTGATACTACAAGAGCCATGATGCATTAACCAGCCAATAACTTGAAGTGCACATCAAAATGTTATACAACTGAAAATATTAAATATTATGTCCTTGTTTTTAAAGCCATTCAACGGGGAACAGGAATATTGTCTGCCTTAGTACTGGCACGTGACAAGGATGTTGTTTATTCTGCTGTCATTTTTGAGATGAGAAACATCATGAGAAACAGTGCCTGGTGAATTCCTCACATGGTCACTTTGCTCTTTCACTGCTAGTATTCCAAATATGATTAATTAATTAATGGTAGTCCGTTGATCCGATGATGACAAATCTGTGCAGATCATCTGTTATTGGTCTCATGATGTGCCCTCTGGTGACTGTATAAGCCAGTTCTAGAGGTGCACATTTTGCCGCAGGTGGTGCATGGGAAGTTTGCAATCTGTGGGCTGTGCATTGCTGATGCTCTGTGACGTCATTCGCGTGCCTCTTGTAGACTCCGGCAGCGGTGTTCCTCAAAGGCAATGCAGGTATTTCTGACTGTTGCACGCCACTGTGTTCTGTCACTGGCAGCGTCCTCAAGATCCCTAGGTTTGATACTTCTGTACTGCAGATTGGCTTTGATGGTATCCTTGTAGCGTTTCCGTGGATGACCTATATGCCGGATGCCCTGGGAGAGTTCACCATGCAGAAGTTGGCGAGGGATTCTGTTGGCATCCATGTGGCTGACATGACCGGTCCAACGTAGTTGTGACTTCATCATCATCACTTCAATGCTTGTCATCTGGGCTCTCTCGAGGACCTCAAGATCGGGCACTTTGTTTTGCCAGAGGATCTTCATGATGTTACAGAGGCAGCACATGTGGAATGCTTTGAGCTGCTTGATGTGACACCTATATAGTGTCCATGTTTCGCACCTGTACAAAAGAGATGAGAGAACAACAGCTCTGTACACAAGCAGTTTTGTTGACATCCGGGTGTTATGGTGGTTTAGAACTTTGACACACAGACAGCCAAGTGCCTGGCTCACTTTGGATATTCATGCATTGATCTCATTATCCAGTGATCCATCACTGGATATGACATTACCCAGGTATTTAAAGTTCTCCACTACTTTAAGCTGAGTGCCGTCAATGGAGATACTCGGGACAGGAGCATTTGATCCAGGTGCAAGTTGATGGAGAACTTCTGTCTTTCCGAGGCTGATAGTTAGTCTGAAAAGTTGTGAGGCCTCAGCAAACTTGTTGACAATGTGCTGAAGATCATTTTCAGTGTGAGCAATAAGGGCACAGTCGTCAGCAAAGAGTGCCTCAGAAAGGAGTTTCTGCACTGTCTTAGTCTTTGCATTCAGGCAATGGAGGTCAAAAAGTGAACCATCATGCCGGTATTTCAAGTATATACCTCGGTCCAGATCTTTCATTGCATGGTTAAGGACACATGCAAAGTACAGGTTAAATAAGAGAGGAGCGAGAGAACACATCCTTGTTTCACGCCGTTGGTGATGTTGAAGGGCGCTCATGTGGCTCCATCAGACAGTACTTCACCTGTCATGTCGTCATGGAAAAGGCGTATAATCTGGACAAATTTTCTTGGGCAGCCAAGTCATATTAGAATGGTCCAAAGGGCTTCCCTGTTGACGGTATCAAATGCCTTTGTCAGATCTATGAAGACAGCATACAGGTGCATGTTCTGTTCAATGCACTTCTCTTGTATTTGTCTGACAGCAAACACCATATCGGCTGTGCTCCAACCAGGTCGAAAACTGCATTGACTTTCAGGTAGATTTGCCTCAGAAATACTGGCTATTAGGCGGTTCAAGATGATGAGGGCGATGATCTTCCCTCCAACGGAGAGGAGGGATATGCCTCTGTAGTTTCCACATTCTGCTTTGCTGCCTTTATTCTTAAAAAGGGGGACAATAATAGCATTGTGGAGGTCCTTTGGTATGTTTTCATCCTCCCAGATGCTGATGATCACGCTATGGAACGCTGCTAGTGCTCCTGGACTTGCCGCTTTATATCTCTCTGCTGGTATCCCATCTTTTCCAGGAGCTTTTCCTGAACTCATGTGGCTAACAGCTTTCTTAATCTCATCTATAGTGGGCGGAAAGTCAAGATCTGTCAGGACAAGTTGTTGTGGAACTGCATTGTGGATATTATTATTCACAGGAAACAGTGCCTGGTGAATTCCTCACACGGTCACTTTGCTCTTTCACTGCTAGTATTCCAAATATGATTCAATGTTAAATAACACTAGGCCAGTGCTCTTTTTTTCAGAATCTTTTCAAAACTAATCTCCTTTCAGAGTTGTTGGAGTCTGCTAAAGGTACCCATAAGTACTCCCTGAGACAATCCTCCTATTTCTATCTGTATGCAGGAGATGTCTTTCCTCCTGTCCTACCCTTCCACAGGCATCAGATATTGGAAAATGTGCTGCAGTAATGCACCCTAGTTAGCCCTGCAGAGACCACGTTTGGAGAAATGTCAGCCAGATTAGAGAACAGATGGATGACTAGGGCTGGAAATAGAGTGAATTTGGGAGGGATTCCTCTTTCTCTACTGTTGGGGCAGGAGGATGCTTGGGGAAAAGGACTACTGGAGACGGCTGGTGGACCTAACGGTCTTCTGCAGACCACAGAGGACAGGAATTAGAAGCTGAGTGGTGGCTGGAGAGCACGTATATTAACCAGTAGAGATATCTATGGAATCACAACACAGAAACAGCATTGAGGAGTTGAACCAGCAGTCATCATGACACAAGTGGACTCCTTCATTCAAGTATATTGCAACAAACAGGACTGTGGTTGGAGAATATGAACAGGTGGAAGTAGTGAGGTATGTGGAGAGTTATGATTACTGCAGATGATTAGCTAGGGACTGTGCACACAGTTTGTCTGTACCAAAACAGCCTATTTTTTCCTTTACTCTGTCCTTTAGTTACCCTCCCCACAACACTTTTTTGTCTTGTTTTGTCATTTATACAGTAAGGAAGGGGGAGTAACTTAGTATGTATTCATATGATCCCTAACATAATGGGGCCTTGACCTAGTAGGGTGCTCTAGGCACTACCACAATGTACACAACGATGACACCACATGTGATGAATGGTGCAGCACAGTTTCAATCAGCACAATTTCTCACCTGAGAATACCATGAACACAGTGAACATTCATGCTCACCTTTGAACATTCCCATGATTTCTTAGAGACAAGGTGGGCGAGATAATATTTTTTATCAGATCAATTTCTGTCAGTGAGAGAGAAAAGTTTTTGAACAACACAAAGCTGTTTTTAACTTTTTTTTTAAATAATCTTCTTTGAAAACTTCCCTGCACCTGCCAGGAACAACTTCTTCTACCTCAGAGTTTTAACACTGAAATATTGCTCAAATATAAGCACTGTACTATGAAATCTTAAACTCAAGCATTTCAGCTGTTTAATGTACCATGACTGCCCTAAGTACATTACACAAACACCTCCATTTCTACCAGCAACTCTCTGAAATACTGCCACTTTGTGGCAATTCAAGGTTATGGCAGACGAAACACATTTCCCGAATTATCTGTGCACCAATAAAATTTCAGAAATAAATAATTTGGCAGAAGGGCTGGTTAAAACGGTGCATATTTTGGAGAAGAATGTATTGACGTTTATTTTACTTTTACCGATTCAAACAGGTCTAGTGAGTACAATGAAGCACTTTTCTAGACATTTATTCAGATATTCAGTCACTGACATCATGCCTCTAAAGCAGTAGGTCGCATGGCTTAACCACAACTAAAAAGAATTCACAGGTTGTGTGACATTTTAAGTGCCTCTTTGAAACTATGCAAAATCCTTCCCCTCATTTGTCTTTTTCCAAATGACACTCTACAGACCTAATAATTCCAGAGGCCAAGGCGGGCAGTTTAATTTTCTTTAAATGGCAACGCCTATAAGTAATCAGAAGTAAGTTTCCTTTGTTCTTCCGGACTTTTCATATCGCACCGCTCAATCTCCATGCACCCACTGTGCTAGTGATCACACCAGGGGAAGGTCTGTTTCACCAGTGGCCCGGGGAACTGGGCAACCAACTCCTGTCTCCCGGATGCTCCAATCCCATCGCTTTTTAACTAGCAATTGACCGTAAAGACCAGCCGGTTCAGCTGTTAAGTTAGCGAGCGTGTGCAGGACACGTCGCCCGTTCAACGCTTGAGAGAGACGGCCCCGTGGGATCTGATTTCAGCTCCCCTGCACGCCGCCTCTCCTGGCTCAGCAGGCCTGGAAAACGATCAGGCGCTAAGAAACCATTCTCCACCTCCTCGCCCAGCGGGCGGAACACGCGGAGCACCCTCGCGGCCTGCGGAAGCAGCCCTGCCGGCCGCGTACCAAGTCAGCTGACTGCTGTCGGGTGGGAGGCGGAATCGCGCCCAGCGGCCAACCACGGCGGCGGGCTCCAGTCGCAGGCTGCTACCCGCGATGCTGCTGGGGCTCCTCTATCTGCTCCCGGCCCTGCTGCCGGGCTGCGGCGCGCGCTACGCCCCGACCTGGGAGTCTCTGGATTCCAGGCCGCTTCCCGCCTGGTTTGATGAAGTCAAGTTCGGCATTTTCATCCACTGGGGCGTGTTCTCCGTGCCCAGCTTCGGCAGCGAGTGGTTCTGGTGAGGCTCCCTCCGCGCGTCCGGCTTCCCCCTTTGTGTATCTTGGATCGTCCCTTGCTGCTTCTGTGCAGGGGGCAGCCCTGCTGTGCTCTCTTCCGTCCCTAAGGAAGCTGCACCCGGTCGTAAACAACTTTTCACTCCCACCCTCCCTCCCTGTGTGTCTGGTAGTTGTGAAATGCTATATGGCCATGTCTACACTAGCAAGTTCTTCGAAAGAAGGGGGCTGCTTTGAAAGAGCCCATGGAGCGTCTACACGCAAAAAACATTCTTTCAAAGTAAATCGAAAGCATGTGGTGTTCCTTTCCAAACTGCTCTTCCACTCCTGTTTCAGGAAGAGCACCTCCTTTTCAAAGCCTCTTTCGAAAGAAAGTGTGTGTGTAGATGCTCTGCAGGGCCCTTCTTTCGAAAGAGCAGTCCTTATGGTGCCTGATTTTTCAGCCTCTTTCAAAAGAGCAAGGGCTGTGTCCACACTGTCTTTCGAAGGAGCAGATCACTCTTTTGATCCGTGTGTGCGCATGCGCACACATGCACTCTTTCAAAAGAAGTTCTTTCAGAAGAGATACAGTATTCCAGAAATGCTTCTTTCAACAGATCTCCATAGTGTAGCTGTAGCCATATAGGAGAGGTGAACCAAAACCTTGCCCCTGGGCACCTGAACCTTGGGAGTGTTTGAAAAGCAAATCCACAGGCAAGTTTTACCAGTTTATAATGGGCTTTCCAAACATCACAAATCAGAGGTATTGCAGATTCTTGGGGAAATCTGTAATCCAGGTCTAGCTAGGATTTCAGTCAAGATGTAGTGAACAAATGAAAGTGGCGATAGATTTTTTTTTTTAATGTTGTGTTAGGGGGTTGATTTTTAAAATGACCCTTACTACAGAAACAGGTCCCATAGACATTTACATATGATTAAACTTTTTGACACACCTGAATGTTCCCAGAAGCAGACCCTTTGTATGATAAGGGCCGTGTCTACACTAGCTCCAGACTTCTTTCGAAGTTTACTAATGAAGCACTGAAATACATATTCAGTGCCTCATTAGCATGCGGGCGGCCACAGCACTTTGAAATTGACGCGGCTCGCAGCCGCGCGGCTCGTCCCGACAGGGCTCCTTTTCAAAAGGACCCTGGCTACTTCGAAGTCCCCTTATTCCTGTGAGCAGATGGGAATAAGGGGACTTCGAAGTAGCTGGGGTCCTTTCGAAAAGGAGCTCCGTCGGGGTGAGCCGCGTCAATTTCGAAGTGCTGCGGCCGCCCGCATGCTAATGAGGCGCTGAATATGTATTTCAGCACTTCATTAGTAAACTTCGAAATGGCCATTTACATGGCCATTTCGAAGTTTGGGGCTAGTGTAGACATAGCCAAGGTGATTTCTATTCTGTGCTCTGCCACAGACCTCCTCTGAAGCATGTCACAGATTGACCCTGCTGTTTGTAAAATGGAGGTAATAAGATTTGTCTCACAAGGACGCTTTCCTTGTGTTCCTGGCTGGTGGAAGCTGGAGAGTCAGTGCTCAGGATAGGGGCAGCATGCAGACACACCCCACCCAAGGGGCTGCAGGGATGGTGCCAGCCACTTCCACAAGTGGCACAGCACAAGGGCAGGCAGGAAGGATACCTTAGTCCTACTGTGCTGCCTGTCACCTGCCAGAGCCTTTTAAATCACCTGAGCCCTGGGGTAATTGCCCCATTTGCCACCCATCCCTCCCCACTGGTGGGCCTGGATGCTGTTGCTCTGCTATAGCATGCACATTTAAAGAGATCTATAGCTGTGCAGTCTCAGGCCAGGGCTATTCCTACAAAACTGCCACACTACGTAGCTGCCTACATGGCTTACTTCCCACATCTGTATGCCTGGTAGTAAGTTTCCAGCATTTGGTCTCTAAATAAGACTATTTCTTTTCCTTTCTCATCAGATTTTAGCTGGTGTAAAACATTGATCAGAGGGAAATACTAGGGGACCCTTAAATGAAGTTCTTGAGGAATGTAGACCAGGATGTCACCAATTATAAAAGCTGTTCTTGCCAGAAACAGTTTTATTTTATTTCCAATATTCTTCAACAATGTGCCTGTGTCAGTGTGCACCCCTTTTAGAATGTCAAAACTGGAATTGGTTATTTTAATTGTGTATGTTTTTCAAATGTTGGATGTTTTTATTGTGTATTTGGAAGGTGGTACTGGAAGAAGGAGAAGAAACAGCCCTATGTAACATTTATGGAGACAAATTACCCTCCTGACTTCAGCTATGAAGATTTTGGCCCTTTGTTTACTGCCGAGTTTTTTGATGCTAAACAATGGGCAGATATCCTGAAGGCTTCTGGTGCAAAGTATGTGGTCTTGACTTCAAAACATCATGAAGGTAAATAAAACATGTGATTGCTGGCAATATTGCAACAGATGGTTCATTTCTTTTCGTGCGGAAAACCACCCCAGATAAAGCTATCTTGTCTACCTGGCAAGATGCTAAAATAACTGGCAAGATTAAGTGGTATTTTGTAGCTCATATCACCTATAGAAGGTTGGAAATGTGATAGAATTCACTATTACATTATTCCTCCTGCTGTAGCTTGCAATGACTGAAGTTAAGAATGCTGCAGAGCTTCCTACAACAGCCACAAAAGTTGTTAATATCTGACTATTGCATAATTTAACTCTAGGACTTTTATTGCTTAGTGAACCACATGAGTAAATTATGTTTTGTTTCATAGAGAACATGGCTGTGTTTTTGTTAACTCTCTGCACATTTCTTCTGCTTTTCAGCATCCGCTACAGATTTTTGAAATATAGATAATATATTTCAAAATTAGCAGCCTGATTTCTCTTGTGACTGTCACAGCTAGAAACCAAACTCAAAATTGTCTTTGAATGACTAGGTGCTCTACATGCCCAGAGTAAGAAACATTTCCTACCCTGAAAAGTTTCCTATCTAAATGGACAAGATAGACAAAACATTATAGTCACTATTTTGAAGATTGAGACAGAGATTTACATGACTTGCCTAGGGTCACACAAGAAATCTGTGACAGAGCAGGGAACTGAACTAGATTGCCTGAGCTTTGGTCCTGTGGTATCACCACACAACTGCATTTTTTCCGTTAATGCTCTTTTCATCTTTCTCCTTTTGATAAATCCTATCACAGTTCACCGCATCATGTCTTGGTAGGTCTGCGGTGGTAGCAATTAATATCAGAATGTCAGGTACACTCTGGACGAAAACTTAAGACTGTAAGCAGCATGGTAGGGGCTTGTATCAGTTCTTAGGAGGAGAAGGGTCTCACAGTGATATTATCAAAGCAATGGTCTGCTGTTTCCATATACCCGGTCTGTTTAATACTTTCACTAGTCCAGGAGTTATTCTTAAAAGCAACACAACGTGTTGGCACAGGATTAGCAAACAATAACCTGTGAGTTCTACTCTTAGCTCTGAGGCCTGGGCCCGTAGCTCCACTCAAATTCAAAGCAAAACTCCCATTCAGAGCAGCCTGGATTTCAGGCAGTTTCTTTTGTGGCTTTGAGCAAGTACCTTAAGCTGTTTACATCATTAAAATGGGGTAAGTGATATTTACACAGTTCCCGGAAGTGTTGTGAAGATTTGTTTGGTGGTGTTTGTAAAGCTCTTTGAAGGTGCAAGTCTGAGTCACTATAGGGGCTCGTTTGCATACTTGGCTTAATCTAATTCTTGACACCCCCCCACTTCTACCCCTCTACTCCTGATTTGCTCACCTTGATCATTTTTTTTCTGATTTGTCCACCTTAATTACTGTTTTAGGTTCTCTGTGCCTTAAATATAGAGTCTGTTCTGGTGTGGCTATGGTCTGAAGAAGTGGGTCTGTCCCACGAAAGTTCACCTAATAAATTATTTTGTTAGTCTTTAAAGTGCTACTTGACTGCTTTTGTGTTTTGATAGTATACAGACTAGCATGGCTCCCTGTCTGTTACTACTGAAAGTTATATGTAGACACGGTTCTTTACATAAACAATTTTAAGCACTATCTTGTTAATGGATTGTTCTAAAGGAAAGAATGTTACAGTGATACATAGCTAGAGATTTCAGTGATAGGGAAAACAGAAGTGTAAAGACCCCTATTTCCTCTTTCTGGGAACTGCAATCAGCCCGTGTATTTGGCTAATAGAATAACATATATAAGAATCTGCTCAGAGTGCTTTTTACTTTCACCTTACCTTTCAACTTTCTCTTGCTAGGTTTTACTTTGTGGGGGTCCAAATACTCTTGGAACTGGAATGCTGTTAACTTAGGACCAAAACGGGACATTGTGGCTGAATTAGCAAGCGCTATAAGAAACAGAACTGATTTGCACTTTGGGCTGTACTACTCTCTCTTTGAATGGTTCAATCCTCTCTTTCTTTATGATGCTTCCAATGTATTCACAACAAGACAGTTTCCAACTGCCAAGTCATTGCCTGAGCTCTATGAGATTGTGATGAAATACCAACCAGAGATCCTTTGGTCTGATGGGGATGGTAACGTACCAGATACTTACTGGAACAGCACTGGATTTTTAGCCTGGCTGTATAATGACAGGTATCTTGTTTCTATCATATATTTTGCCCTTAAATTGGAAATTTGGCCAGTCTGTATCTTCTCATAGCAGTCTATTATAGCAGTCTATAGCAGTCTCATTTTCTATATCTTGTGTGGGATACATTGTTTCACTTAACCATGTCATCTCCCACATAGTTTCCCTGCTATATAAGGGATGAAGTCAGGGAAGAGTATTGCCATTAATAGCCAAGTTATGCCTACTACTACTAGCCAAGTTACTAGAAATGGCTGTAAAATTTATGAATAGTTTTCATGCAAAATGTCAAGCAGGTCCATAAGTTGTTCCATGAAAATGGTATGGCCATGAGAACTGTTTTTTTCTCCTGTTTAAAACAGTCATCTTCCATGATGGCAAGTGGGGTGGCTTTGTTTAAGAATATGATCAGGATACTTTCTTCATGGACCATGCCTTTGACATAAGGCACAGTGCATATATTCAAAGATCTGTATTGCAGTCTGTATCCGTGGCAGACAGTTGGAGGCTTGCATGACTAAGGAATGCAGAACTGGGTCCATTTGTGGCTTGCACTCTGTGTAATACCTCAGAAATAGAAATCTCAGTCCAAATTTCCTACACATGCGCATTATATAAAGAGGAAAATTAGAAATACAGAAGTCATCTTGAATGTGAATTTCTGGGGAAAAGAGTTGACATTTAGTTCTAAATAATTTAAAATCATACCCACTTGTTTAACATGTCTGTAATTTCAGCCCCGTTCGGGATACGGTTGTAACAAACGATCGCTGGGGAGTTGGCAGCATTTGTAAGCATGGCGGATATTACACCTGCAGTGACCGCTATAACCCAGGACACCTTTTGCTTCATAAGTGGGAGAGCTGTATGACCATAGACAAGAGATCATGGGGTTATAGACGGAATGCACAGCTAAGTGATTACCTCGTGATTGAAGAACTGGTGAAGGTACGGTAAGACAGAGATATGGCAGACAGCATCTGACTATTACTTTTGATTCTTACAGGTCATCAATATAATGTTAAGAAATAACTTCATATGGTCAAAGGAAATAATCGTCAGGAGGTCATTATCAGACTAAGTTCAGTGATGGTTCTACCTTAACTGTGCAGATCCAGTGGTTTGAGCCTCCTCTCTCTTACACAAGTTTGATGTCAGTGGAATTATGTGTGATTTACACATCATTCTTGAAGGCATTTTGTGCAAACAATTAAAAATTCTGCACGCAGTATTGTACAATTCTGCACATTTTATTTGTCAAATAAATGCAGAGGCTCCAGCATGGGAGTGGGGAGCATAGGCCACTGGCTGTACAGAGATGGGTGGTGGGGATTAGGCCCATAAATTCCACTTAATTACTTTTGTCGCAAACAAAGGAGGTTAAGGACCTTCCTTTTTTTTCTGTCTTCAGAGTTCCAACCTCATGGTGACGAATACAAAGTAGTAATAACCTATGATTTTTTGGTATTCTTCTAAGTATTTTTTGCAAACTATACACTCCGACTGCCTCTAGGTTCAGTCCAGCTGCTGGCAGCATGATGTAAATGAAAGATAAGGGGCTGGTTGCAGAGGGGGTCTTTGTTGGCAGAACCACGTCGACACTGCTTGTTTTCTGCGGTGAATATGCAAATTATTTGTGTGACTATGCAAATGAGCAAACATATTTGCAATTTCGTGAACCGTCATTTGCATTATGTTGCCAGCAGCCGGAATGAATCTAGATGCAGCCTTTAAGTGTTTGAGGTATTTAAGCACAAGAGTCATTATTGTTGCTGTAGTTTTCTCCTCATATCTCAGAAATATTCTGACATCAGCATGTGGGTGTCCTGTCCTGCTGCTAGTGAAGTTGATATCAAAAATACATGTTAAATTCTGTATAAATGGATGAGCCTTACATCTGCTGAATCCACATTTACACAGCATATCTAAGTGTTTCCAAAAAAGTCTACATTCATGTTACGCAAAGCATGATACTCTGCATTAAATGTTCCTATTATATAAGTACAAACGGATAAGAGATTTACAAAGACAGGACAGAAATATGAACATGTCTTATAGATTGGTGGAAATAGCAATCCAAATCTGAATTCACTGTATCTGATCCTGATTTGAGGGTTGGTTTGTTAGGAGGAATTTGGGTTTGCCTGTTCTGCTTCATTCAGGGCACTCTTTCCTCATCTCCCTCTCAGCATCATTGTGGCTATGTCTACACGTGAAGCCTACTTCGATGAATAACATCTACACATCCTCCAGGGCTGGCAATGTCGATGTTCAACTTTGACGTTGCGCAGCACCACATCGAAATAGGCGCAGCGAGGGAATGTCTACACGCCAAAGTAGCACACATCGAAATAAGGGTGCCAGGCACAGCTGCAGACAGGGTCACAGGGCGGACTCAACAGCAAGCCGCTCCCTTAAAGGGCCCCTCCCAGACACAGTTGCACTAAACAACACAAGATCCACAGAGCCGACAACTGGTTGCAGACCCTGTGCATGCAGCATGGATCCCCAGCTGCGGCAGCAGCAGCCAGAAGCCCTGGGCTAAGGGCTGCTGCACACGATGACCATAGAGCCCCGCAGGGGCTGGAGAGAGGGCATCTCTCAACCCCTCAGCTGATGGCCGCCATGGAGGACCCCGCAATTTCGATGTTGCGGGACGCGCAACGACTACACGGTCCCTACTTCGACGTTGAATGTCGAAGTAGGGCACTATTCCCACCCCCTCATGGGGTTAGCGGCTTCGACGTCTCGCCGCCTAACGTCGATGTTAACTTCGAAATAGCACCCGACACGTGTAGCCGTGACGGGCGCTATTTCGAAGTTAGTGCCGCTACTTCGAAGTAGCGTGCACGTGTAGACACGGCTTGTGTGAGTTTGATAACAGATGGTGCTGAGATCAGATTGCTGACTCATCCAAAGAACCCACTGCATGCACAGCCACCATCAGTGCCCTCCAGAGTTCAAAGGGTGTTCCCAAACCCACAGCTTGACCACATTTAGAGACAAGTAGAACTTTAGTCTCTAAGGAGTAGTTACAACACAGTGAAATATTCAGCTGTTGTAGTGTGCATGGTTTGGTATTATCAGATTACACAACTCTAGCTTTCCTTTGGTGGCTTGACTTTGCAGTCTAACAGGTGGGTTAGAGTTCACAGCTAACAGTCTAACAGCTGAGTTACATTTTTATCTTTGCACCAGGTTTTTTTTTCAGATTTTTCCCGATGCAAATTCAATCCAATACTTGCCTTTTTTAAAATTAAAATACTTTTTTCTTGAAAGTTGGTTATGCAGATAATTGTAATTTAAAACAAGTTAGCAAGGGAAGGTAGGATCCTGAACCTGCAACTGGTTCTTTCCAGGTGCACCCTTGCATCTTTGTGGAGCCTCATTGAGTTCAGCAGGGCTTTGCGAAGAAACAGGAGGTGCACCCGCCTGAAATCAGTTGCAGGAAAAAGGTCTTAGTTTAGCTCTTTCATAATGGCTTAGGTACTGCAGTTTACTTCAAACTCTTCTATTATACTTGGGTTACCATATTAAAAAAAAAAGGACACCCCGAGACGGAATGTATCGCTTTCTACCAACTCACATTGTATTAATATTAACAGAGAGATAGCCGTGCTCGTCTATATACTATCAAAACAAAAAAGCAGTCCAGTAGCACTTTAAAGACTAACAAAATAATTTATTAGGTGATGGGTCTGTCCCACGACAGCTTACTTCTTCAGATCATAGCCATACCACGACATGGTATGACTATGATCTGAAGAAGTGGGTCTGTTCCACAAAAGCTCATCACCTAATAAATTATTTTGTTCGTCTTTAAAGTGCTACTGGACTGCTTTTTTGTTTTGATTATATTAATATGTTATAGTATATCCAGTAAACTCTTTTATATCGAGCATTCTATCATCCGGAACTCTCAAATAACTGGCATTTTAACCATACGTAAATTTTAGTTACGTTTGCCATCAGTACAGTATAGTGGAAGTAAATACAAATAAATATAGCAAATACAGTATAAGTTTACAGTGTACAATACTATGGTAGTTGGTAAATAAAGTACTCTGCATGCATTTTTGTTTATTTGTGAATATCTAATCTTGTTTTTCTTTAGTGTTATGCATTGTTAGATATACCTCTCTGTTATCCATGATATTTGCATATCTGGTAACCTCCCGGTCCTGGGGCTGCCAGATATGAAAGAGTTTACTGTACAGTATATTAATGCAACATGAGTTGGTAGATACTGATACAGATACACCTGTCTCAAGGGTGCCCTCTTTTTTGAAAGGTCAAATATGGTAACCCTAATTATATGCAAGGTACTTCTGAAAAGAAATGAAAAGTATTTAGCTGCAGAAACCAAAGGTGTTTTGTTTAATTTCATTTTATTCTGCAGTACAAGTACTTTTTCAGTATAATTGTTACCCCATTCTCAGAAGTCAGATTGAGGCAGGGGGTAGGAAGAGAGCGAGAGTGTGTGGGGAGGGTGAGAGTGTATGAGTGTGTATCTTCATAGTATCCACTGCAGTCCCAAACTCTCACCACCATTTCAGAGTAGCCTGACGTTTATAACATAAAATGATTGGTATTGAAATAGTTAACAACACTGACACTTATCTCTCATCATTAGGGTTTGGAATCAACTCCCTAGTTAAACAAATGAGGAGCAGATAATAGCTCATAATGCAGAGAGGCTAAAAGAATGCAAGTTCAGTCAGCCATTAGACAGATCACATTTGGGAGGCATTGTTGAGTCATAAGAGCTAAAAATTGTGTTATTTTTAATGGAAGCTTTAATTTTGTAGAAACTGTTGGAACCACTAACTTACTACTGACGTATTGCATTAGCAAATGCTGACTCAGTCCTTTCAACCCATATATGTGGAGTACTGTACTGTGTTTTTCTAAGAGCACCAAAAGAATGTTTATGTCTTAATTGGCCCTACACTTAACATTATGAGCTTTCTACATGTTTCAGCAACTTGTAGAAACAGTGGCATATGGGGGAAATCTGCTGATGAACATTGGACCCACCCATGATGGTCGCATTGATGTTATATTCCAAGAACGCCTAAGGCAGATGGGTGTCTGGCTGGGAGTTAATGGAGAAGCCATTTATGGAACTAAGCCATGGAGAACTCAGAGTGACACCATCACACCAGAAGTGTGGTAAGAGGAGATGTGCAGTTATTGAGACTGTTACATGAAATTGTCCCATTTCTAATGGACAGATGTTTACAGTCAAGAAACCACTGCCTTAATTTGAATGCTATTTTGCTGTCTCAGGAAAAAAAACAAACCTTTTGACAACCTGTGATGGGGTTCATGGGTCCCCCTGCACTGCACCCCGTCCGCTGGCAGGAGTGACACTCACTCAGCAGGTACAACAGGAGGTTTATTAGACAACAGATGCCTAGTTTCTCACAGAAGCGACAGTACAGCAGTCAGAGATGGTCCTTCCAACCTGTCCTGGGGAGAAGACCCCGAGGGGTGCCTCTCTGGGGTGTAGCTTTCCCGCTCCTCAGCTGGCTGCCTTCCAGCTCTCTCTTCCCCTAGCCTCTAACTGCCGTTCCCCAATTCAAAAACCCAGCTCGGCTCCTCCCTCCTCTTTGTTCAGGGCAGAGGTGTTACCTGCCAGTTGTAGCCCCAGGGTCATCCTTAGCCACTGGTAGCTGCTCTGCTTGCCGCTCACATCCAGCCTGACTCACGCATGCACTCCCCCCCACTCCATCACACAAGCCAACATAGGTGCTTAAAGGAAGAGATTATATACTGGACATTAGTAAAGTTAATGCTTTTTTTCTAGGAAAAAAAAGGGTGCCAGAACTCCCTGCTGCCCCAAACCACCCCCAGGGTTAACCCCCCACAGTCCCAAACCACCTCCCTACCCCCAAGCTTAGCCCCCTCGCAGTCCCAAACAGCCCCCAGTCTTAACCCACTTGTAGCCCCAAACCGCACCCAGGCTTAACCCCCTCACAGCCCCAGACTGCCCCGCTCTGCCACACAGCTTAACCCCCTCATATCCCCAAACTACCCCCAGGTTTAAACCCCCACAGCCCCAAATCTCCCCACCTGCCCCAGCTCAGCCTCCCCTGCAGCTGCAAATCACCCCATCTGCCCCTAGGCTTAACCCCTGGCATTCCCAAACTGTCCCTCCCCTACAACCGAGGATTCACTTACTTATAGAGTATCGGGGCAGTTCCCAGCACCATGTCATCTTGAAAGAGCAGGAATCGATTTAATTGGTTTAATGCCTGGATCCCCCCTCCTGGCCATTAAACCAATTAAATCGCTTCCTCTTCTTTCAGCGTGGCAGGCAGAGAGCTGGAGGAGTGAGTGGCAACAGCAGTAGGAGCTGTAAATGGCTTCTTTAAAGAGCCACATGTGGCTTGGAGTCACCCAACTGGCTCCCAAAATGGTGGTGCCAGGAAGAAAGGTGCTAGAACAAGTTCCGGTGCGTTCCACCAGAAAAAAAGCCCTGAGTCAAGCTGATTCATCATAATGCGTAGGGCAATAAAAAGGAGACATAAGGGTTCCTGCTTCTGATGTAGACTGAAACAAAGGCTAGATGTGTATTCTTAGGCTATTGAAGTGTCTCAGCCAGAGGATCTGAAAAATTGAATCAACTCTGATCAATGGTAGGTTGACTATGACCCCTATTAAAATGAGTATGATTAATTGATAAGATAATGATAATGTCGTTTCTGGTGAAATTTCCCATCAAACCCACTCCTTCCTAGCATATGGACCCTGCCTTACCCAATAACGTCTATACGTTTGTTGTGCCACTAATCCACAGCCAGGGCCTAGCTGTATTTTTGACTCTACTCGTTCTCCTTCCCTCAAAGGCTGTTCTGTCATTCTGTGTTCCTGTCCTCAGCATTGGCTATGAAATATAAACCATAAAAAAGTAGGATGTAAAACTCATGAGAAACATTCATATGTAAGAAAAGTTTCAAATATTCGCACAAATATTGTACTTAGACAAAGATCTTCTCAAAGCCAAGCTTTTTTTTTTTTTTTAAATTATAGATTTGCTGTAGTTTTGAATCAAACAGTTTTTGTTGTGTTCGTGAAGCTAATTGCCACTGGATTTACACTAGTAAATTCCTTTTACTAGTCTTGAAATATTTACATGTGCATTTCACCTAGGTGTTTACACAGTTACAAGAAATACTGGTATTAAAGTATATGACTCCCCATTTTCAACCAGGTATACATTCAAATGTAAAGAAGCCACAGTCTATGCCATTTTCTTTAATTGGCCAACTTCAGGGACTCTGATACTTGGTGACCCCAAAGCCACTGTTGGAAGGACACAAGTAAGTGACCACTGCCTTTTTTACTAGTTCTGTGGGATTTCCAGCACATTATCTTTGAATAAAGAAAGGAGGAATATATTCATAAGATAGATTGGAAAATATCTGAAAACTGTGTAATCAACTGTGGACATTCTTTTTTTCCAAATAAAAATCCGTGTCACCTTTGGTGGAAAATAACAACATAATATGTTGAAAAAGGGTAAATTCTCTTACTTGTAAACTCTCAGTCTAGGACTCTCCATGTCAGACTTTCTAAAAGGGGGTTTTCTTATTCCATGACAACTGGGGGTTAAGCAAATATTTGTGCTGAGCCTGGGCCTAGGGCCACCTTTTAGGAAGGACTTCCTGACTGATAGCTTTCAAAGAAGACATGTTACTTATACCAAAGTGTAAATGTGCTGTTCAGCTCAAACCACTGGCACCAAAGCCTTGACACAAAATTTAGAGATTTCCTGGTGGAATACCTACTTCCCTTGCAAATTATTCAGGTTGCAAGCAATTGGTAGACACTCCTCTCTGGCAAATGTAACACAGTTCTTCAAAGGGAGGGTCATTCCTAGAATGAAAATGCATAGGTAAGACAGAATTCTCTCTGTATCAGGCCCCTCCGTTGCAGAAGGGGGAAAGTCATCCCTACAGAGAGTAGAGGATTCTGTGTAAGTGTGTAGAATTGTTACGGACATTAAGGGTTACAGGAACGCCCCATCCAGTAACATCCTTCTACCAAATGCTGCCTCAGCCTGTGTGAAGATGTTGAGTTTGCAGTGCTTGAGATTGTGCATGGTTGGTCATGCGGGAGTCCCAGAGATCCCCTCCTAAAATATGTGCGATCTGCCTAAAAATGTATGCTGGGTTTGTGTTTGTTTGGTTTCCTTCCTCTAAGTATCAGAGACAGCTGGAGATAGGACATTGGTAGGGGTGGATCAAAGCTACAAAGTGACACAGAGCATTCCATCTCTCAGATGCTTGGCTGCCTGGTACTTGTTCACATGCTTGGAATCTACTGAATACCATATATGGGGTTGGGAAGGAACTCCCCCTCAACCCCACAGATTAGATTGACAGTGTTGTGGGTGGTGTTTTTTTGTTTCTTCTGCACTATGTGGGCGTGCATCACTTGCCAAGTTTATTTGAGTATATCTAAGTATATCTGTCTTTCCTCTCAGTTGCCCAGGTTCAGCTGCACTGGATGTTAGTTTGATAAGTCCCTGTTGCACGGTTCTGTGAGTTACTGGGACTCTGAAAGAAAGTTCCATTCATGTCTAAAGTAGGTCAGAGAACCAAGACCTGACGGTTAAGGAGAGGCAACTGTAATCACTGTGGCTTGTTTCCTTGTGCTTGCATAGCCTTTGAAAACTTAATATTCGAGCACTTATTTCTCAGCAGGCTGAGTTGTAAATCTACATTGCACTAGCTTGCCACACATTAGATATCTCTGCAGAACCTGGTGCCACACACAGAAAGTTCTCTTGTGTGCTTTGACTCCCATTTCAAAGCAGGTTAGGTTGAACTGAATGATGGAACTTTTAATGGTTGGCAGGCTAGTACAACATAGATATTACACACCAGCTTGCTGCAAACTAGGTGTTCATGTCAACAGACCCTCAGAGGCTGCAGGAGGAAAGACATAAAGGAGGCCTAGTTTTGACATAAGTATCTCCTGCTTTTTCAAACTGGTCATTTGTAGGAGTCTAAATTCTTCTGTGGTGCCCTGAGGGCAAACCTGCCCCTCCTTCCCCCACCCCCCACATCCCCAGGCTAAACCCCTGTCAGCCCCAAACAGCCCTATACCTGCCCAGCAATCCCCAGGCTTAACCCACCTCAGCCAATGAGCTCCTCGCCCATCTTGTGGAAGCTGTCAGACAGCTTGAGCTGCAGGTACCTGTTGTACTGGCGTGTGCTCTCGCGCTCGGCCAGCAGGAGGTAGTACTGCTCCATCACCTCTGTGTGCTGCCACTGCTCCTCTGCTTCCGCTGCCGCTGCCACTGCCGCCGCCGCCGCCTCCTCAGCAGGGCTGCGTGGCTCCAGCAGGAGCAGACTTTGCCACGCTTCCCCTCAACTCTCCTGAGGTCTTAGCATTTCTCCCACCTGCAGTGCAGGCAGCTCCCTGCCTGCCACCACTGAAATAATGGAACTAAATTAAATTGGTTTAATGACTGGATCCCTCCTGCTGCCCTGCCGGCTGTTAAACCAATTAAATTTAGTTCTGCTGTTTCAGCGGCAGCTGGGCAAAGCTGCAAATGACTCCTTGAAGAGCTGGATGCAACTCTGGATGGTCCCTTGGTTCAAAGGGTATCTTACTGAGGTGGTCAACCCTGACTTTCTTTCTTAGCATAGAACCCTGAAAAACAAGAATGGGAGTGTAATTTAGGGCAGGTGGAATTCCTCCATCCCTAACCGATGCTGTGTGAGTTACACACTCTCATGAGTAGCTTTTTGCCCATTTGCACAACTCCACCCGAATGTGACTTTCCTCTTGACATGCCCAATTTTTGACCAGCCCTGTTGCTACTTCAGTACACTCCCATATAATACCATCTTTATAGATAAATGAAGATGCTTGTGTTGCACGCTCTCTCTCTCTCTCTCAGTGCTTCTCTAGCATCAGTTACATTTGACAACTGAAGTACATGATCTTGGCACTGGAGAATTTGTTCTGCACTCTGATGAAAATCTAGAAATGGGGAGACTTTAAAATGAATAGCTCATTCTTAGTTTTGCATTCTTAATCATTATTAGTATCAACGTTATGGTAATACCTAGTGTCCCCTACCAGTACTGGAGCACTGATATGCTTGGTGTTGTACAAATGCAATAAGAGAGAGTCCCTCTCCAAAAGAGTTTAGAACCTAATAAACAAGGCTGACAAAAGATGGGCAGTAGGATATGATATCCCGATTTGACAGCTGGTGGAACTGAGGCATAGTGAGACTGACTTGCCCAACCTCACACAAAGGGAACTCAAATCACCTGTCCCTGGCCAGTGCCTCAATACAGAATTCTCCTTCCTTTCTAAATATTAATAATCCTTCAACTGGTGACAATGCAGTGTCAAAATGTCAGAGGAAGTATAGTGTAACACAGACAGGGACAGTTATTTCAAAGACTTGTTCAAATAACAACTATAGTTTTTTTAAATTTATTCTGTCAAAATTTTACATACTGTTAAAAGGGCATGTAACGGAAGTGTCAGTTGTACTCGCTCAAACAAATACTCCTGACAGCAGAGTAAAGTGAGACTAGAATTTACACCACCTTGGCTATGTCTACATTAGCCCAAAACTTTGAAATGGCCAGGCAAATGGCCATTTCGAAGTTTACTAATGAAGTGCTGAAATACATATTCAGCGGCTCATTAGAATGCCAGCAGCTGCGGCACTTCGAAGTTGATGCGACTCGTCCAGAAGGGGGTCCTTTTCGAAAGGACCCTGGCAACTTTGAAATCCCTTTGTTTTTAACAGCAGATAGGAGTAAGGGGATTTCAAAGTTGCCGGGGCCCTTTCGAAAAGGAGCCCCATCTGGACGAGCCGCAGGGCAATGAGCCACGTCAATTTCGAAGTGCCGCGGCTGCCGGCATTCTAATGAAGTGCTGAATATGTATTTCCGCACTTCATTAGTATACTTCAGAATGGCCATTTGCATGGCCGTTTTGGGCTAGTGTAGACATGGCCCTTATGTACTATGTGCAATAATATAATTTCTACATAGGTACTTGTGATTCCCTCCCCAAAGCCTGTTTTCTAATATGCTTTTAAATTAAGCACTAGTGTATTAAAGATTATTGATTTTTTTTCATGAGCTGAGCAGAACAGTTATTTCCATTATAATAAAAGCATCTCTGTTAAAAAAACAAAAATGCCTGCTTCCCTAAAATAGTCACCTCGGAATTTGACATCTTCCTGTAGGCAAAAAGTAGTGCAAGTGTAAGAACCTGTTAACTAACTTTCCAAAAACATGACATTACATTATGATGTTTGGAACCTCTTAGCTTTCATGCACATGCTCTGCTAAACAGCTGAATGTGGTTTGTGTATAGTTACCTTGCTCTATTTGTGTGGTAGTACTTACTCTTTAAAAAGTATATTATGTTATTAATTGTAAGTCACTGAACTAGTTTGCATTGTGAAACCTGTGTTTCCCATAGGGCTTGTCTACACTACCACCTTCCTTCAAAGGACGGATGGTAATTAGGGTGTTGGGAGTTTACTAATGAAGTGCTGCCGTGCATACGCAGCACTTCATTACGCAAATTCCCCCCCCACCCCCACGGCAAATTTGAAGTTTTAAACTTCAAAGTAGTGGCACGCGTCTAGCCGCGGCTCACCCGCCGGTACTTTGAAGTGCCGAGGCAACTTAGAAGTCCCTTTACTCCTCAAAATTTGGCCATTTGCATACTCCCAAAGCTCATTACCGTAGCCACGAGAGTTTGGTGCTGGCAGAAGCGGGTGCGAGCACTGCAGAGGCCATGTGGATGTGCCTTGGATGGCTGAAACCCTCCTCTGTCACCAGTCCCTTAGCCCTGAAACATTTGAGGCATAAGGGACTGATGACAGAGGTGGGGTTTAGCTGGCAGAGGCACATCCGCATGGCCTCTGCAGTGCCAGCACCGCTTCTGCCTGCACTGAACTCTTGCATGGCTATGGTAATGAGCTTTGGGAATATGCAAATAGGCAGCCATTTGCAATCCCAAACTCTTTGCATAGCTCTGCTGGTAGCAGCGCTGGGTAGAGCTCCATTTTGACTCAGCCCTTCTGTCTGAGAGTTCCTTTGGTTTTCCATTGCCATCTGCATCCAGAACATTACCATAGTCAGGCCCAAATTATTGGATGCAGCATCATTACATACCATCTTAGTTACGTGAAGACCTGAGAAGCATCTGTTTAGCACCTTGGGACATTCTCCAACCATTCATATGGCTGACAAAGTGGTGCCTACTGTTAATCCATTGTGTTAAAATAAACGTTAAAGAATGTTTAACTGGAGGCAAAATATATTCAGGTAATCATTAGGACAATGGTCACTTTGAGTAAACTGTAATTTAATTCTTTTTCCCAGGTGACGCTGATTGGATATGGACTATTGAAGTGGGTTTCACTGGGAGAAAAGGGAATGGCAGTGGCTATACCTCTGTTAACCCCTAATCAGTTACCCTGTCAGTGGGCCTGGACTCTGCAACTAACTAATGTAAACTGAATGATGCAAATGAAGATTTAAGCTATTTTTCACATACGTTATTGAGAAAACTTCACATTTTTAACTTGACTGCATGCTTTATGTACAGCTGAAATTGGGAGTGATGGGATCAGATTTAATGCAAATGCTGGTCCTGATGCACTGCGATGAGGACTTCCTGCATTTAACATCTTTTGATTTAAAAGACTGGTTAGCTTTAAATGATAGGGTAGATTTGTAAGATTACAGTGGAACTTGTCTGACACATGGTATCAATTTCTGACCTGCTGGTTTCAATTCATCTCTTCAAGAACTTGTGTACTGACCCATGTTGCATCTTCCTCAAGTAGCCTGTGCCAGCAGGAGCAAACTGTGCAGTGGTAAGTTCATCAAAAAATGGCTGTGCAGGGAAGGCGTTAGTTGTATCAGTCAGAGTTTCTGAAATTATTTTGTGTACTTTTTTAAACCAGAAGTTTTTTTTCCTAAGGGAAAGATTTAAATTGTTTCTTCTCTTTTCTGCCAAAAAGGGAAAATGAAATTGATCAAAAACATTTTGCAAAAATTTATTGAAAAAAGCTATTTTTCATTAAAAAGAATTTCACATGAAAATACCCTAGCAGCTGCAGTAGTAAATCATGAATAAGGTACTTTCTCAGCCACGTTAGAAATAACATGGAGTCTAGTAGAATAGCCACTTTGAAGGTTATTACTATGAAGAGTATGGTTAATATGAGTTATGAAGCACTTGTGCACCATATCCTTTTACTATGAAAGGCATTCCTATGGCTTGTTTACTCTTGCCCCAAACTTCAAAGGGGGCATGTTAATCAGGGTGACAGGAGATTACTAATGAAGTGCTGCTGTGAATATGCAGCACTTCATTAAGCTAATTCTCCTCTGTGGCAAATTCGAAGTGTCAAATTTCAAAGTGTTGGCATGCGTGTAGCCACGAGTACTTCGAAGTGCTCATGCTACTTCAAAGTGCCTTTACTCCTCAAAATTTTGGGAGTAAAGGCACTTTGAAGTGCCCGCGGCTACTCGCCTGCCAGCACTTTGAAGTTGCCTCGGAGGAGAATTAGCCTAACGCAGTGCTGCGTATTCACCACAGCACTTCATTAGTAATCTCCTGTCACCCCGATTAACGTACCCCCTTCAAAGTTGGGGGCAAATATAGACCCAGCCCTAGTGAAGGATATATAGTAGAGCAGAAAAGGCATTTCTAGAAATAACTGGACCTCTGCTGCCTTTCAGGAGCCTGGCTGTCCTTTCATCAGCATTCTGTCCCCTGATAGTCAGTTTCAACTCTCACTGAGTGTTCAGCAGTTCCAGATTTACTTTTTACAACAGAAGGCGAGTCAAGGGACTGAAAGGGCCAAATAGTGCCCTAAATAGCACTTGAGAGGGAACAGTTTAAAGGTCATTCTAAGCCTTTGTTTCTTCTGTGGCATGGATAGTCCATTTATGATGAACCCTTTATTTCTTCAATACCCACTTAACAAAAGGAGGCAGAAATTTGTGTTTTAGTGATAACAAGGCTGTGTGCAGCTGTGACATCAAAAAGGTCCAACTGGCCAATGACAATCCTCCTTTGGACCATCAGTATCTGCTGTCTTACGTGTAACAGGACTGTGATATCGAACGTAGCGTTAAGTGCCAGAATTCTAAATCAAGAAAGAGATTAAATAAGCTGTTCCCAGAGTCTACAGCAGAATCAAAGTCCACTGCAATTTGTCAATGATATTTGCAAAGAAGTTCCAGTGCCACATGTCATTGTCACAGAGCTGGGGAATGTAGTACAGCTATAGCACCTATTGGCCAAAATATTCATCATCTTATTCTACTGTGTATCCTACTCTGGGCAGCAATCTTCCAAAGAATTATGCGCATCCATATATATATTACATTTTTTGCTCTGTCTAGACTAGCCCCCAACTTCAAAGGGGGCATGGTAATTAGGTTGTGAAATTACTAATGAAGTGCTGCAGTGCATACACAGCACTTCATTAGGCTAAATCTCCATGGCAATTCTGAAGTGCCAGCTTGTGTGTAGCCAGAGGTCAGCCGTGGGTACTTTAAAGTGCCCATGCTATTTTACTAAGGGACTTTGAAGTAGTGAGGGCAATTTGAAGTATCCACGGCTGACCCGCAGCTACACGCAAGTCGCACTTCGAAGTTTCACACTTTGAAGTTGCCAGGAGGGAGATTTAGCCTAATGATGTGCTGCATATGCACCGCAGCACTTCATGGTAATCTCCCAACACCCTAATTACCATGCCCCCTTTGAAGCTGGGGGCTAGTCTAGACACAGCCATTGTGAGTAGTAGCCTTGATTTTAATAGTACTCACAACATAAAAAGTTGTCTTTTCAGGATCAGTATCTTAGTCTGACTGTCTGCAAGTAACCTGACACTAGAAAAGTCACATTGTTCTATTTCAAGCAGCTTCCATAGGTAAGGAATTTAACACATCACATATAAAATTATCTGCTGTCTAAATTTAGAAGGTTGTGAATAGGAATCGGCCTGTGCTACAAACGCTACACTTTATGCTGTAATAATGGGCATATTTAAAGTTTCTGGCTGTGTCTAGACTGTGGGGAACTGTTGGCAAAAGATATGCAAACTGTGCACTGCAATTTATGTCAGGCTCTTCTGACATTTGGCCCATCCTGCCTTGTGGCATGAGGTGTGCAGGGATGTCAACAGAACAGAAGCCTGCAGTCTAGACATAACGGAGTGGTGGACTGACATTATGCACCAATGCTGTGTGGGTCAGTTAGCTAGACTAAGTCTACACTGCATTCTGCTTTTGTAAGCAGAATGCAAATGAGTGAGCTCTGAAATACAAATGAGGCAAGGATTGACATAGCATGCCTCATTTGCATATTCTTACAGAATCTTGTTTCCAGAAGAGGCTTTTCTGGAAGCAAAAACAGCTGGGTAGATGGGGTTCCTTCAAAAACAAACCCTGTTTTCGAAAGAACCCTTTTTCCAGAAACAGAATCAGAAGGGTTCTTTTGAAAATGTTTCAGAGGAATCCCATGTACAAAGCTGTGTTTGCTTCCGGACAAGTTTCTTCCAGAAGTCAGTTTGCGTGAGATATGTAAATCCATGCCTCATTTGCACTTCTGATCTTCACTCATTTGCATTCTACTGCCCAAAGCAGAATGCACTGTAGACATAGCCTTATTGTTAGCAGGGTTACTGCAGTTTCTCTTATTTTATACTGCTTGGGTTTTGAGATAGATGCCTCGTGTGGACTGATATGTATATGGAAATTGCTCTCATGTAGTTCCACCTGATGTGCCCAAGATGATTTTCCTGGTCTGTGCAAGTTTTTTTTTTTTCCCCAGGAAGCTTAAGGAAAATAAATGCAAGACTATGATAATGTAGACACATTTATTTTAAAATATGTAAAGTTTTAAAATGGTGGTCTGTTTAGTTATAGGCATTATTGTATGTTGGTAAAGTTATTGCACACAAGTTTTACATTAAAATTCTTTATTGCAATACAGATAGTTTACTGGGCTCAAAATTAATACAAAGTAAGATAAAATATTTACAAACAAATGTGTACAGCAACAGCTGTTCATCAACAGCATAAACATAAGACAACCTCTAAAAAATCAACGTATTCCAAGTCTTCAGCAGGAAGGCAAGCACCCAGAATGTTGGCCAAGCACCTGCATCAGTTGGCAGAAAATGTGTTTTGCCTCAGGAATATTAAAACTTTAGGGAGCCATTTCTAGTACTGAAGAAAGAAGGTATTTAAAGTCCTTGTGGGGGAAGGAAAGAGAAGCCTGATTTCACCCAGTTTACTTATCTGCTGCAGTTTCTCCAGTTACGTAGAGGTTGCTTCTCCCCAAACTCACCATCCAAAGCAAGTCAGTTTTAACAGTACATATCTTAATATTGACCCTTTATGTACAATAAAAGGTAGCTCTAAATGAGTTATTAAATAGAGGTCAGACCTTCTTAATACAAAGTCTTAATGAACAGTGATTCTTCCAACAAGAACAAGTTTTTAAATCAGGTGTTGTAAGATTCTATAGTATAAAAAACAAAAGCAGGTGCATTCCCAAGTATTTCAAACAGTGTATTCTTTCCAATGGTTTGGTAATCTTACACCATTACAAAACTAATCAAAATCCTTACGTTCCTGTCATGTCTTCACAAAGGATGTATTATACAAAGACATGATCTGTCCCTTTTGACGCACAGCTCACTTCTCTAATTGTTGAGGAGTACTAAAAGCTTCATACACATTAGCAGCAAAGTCTTTCATTTGTTCCATGGTCAACAGGTCCTGGAAAAAATAGAAATAAAAATAACAAGTTGAACCTCTCTAGTCCGGCACCATCAGGACCTCACTGATGCCAAACCAGAAAGTTGCTGAACCACAGGAGGTCAATACTGTGTAGAAGCATTAGCAACACTTCCACTGCTTACTAGGTTCTTAGAAGACATTTAGGGGTAAATCACAGCTAAAAAGCAGCACAGAACACTGAGAGCCAAGATTGGTGGCTGTAAACAAAATTTATGGGACCACTGAACACTTGGCCATACCCATGGCAAGTGGACATTCAGATAACTAAAATCCTGCCTGGTCATGGGTGTTGTTGGATGAGAGAGGTTCACCGTGTTGCTTAAAAGCACCATCACCACCTTTTTCTTGATGAAGTATTTACACGTTAGACATGAAAGAGACTCATGATATATATTGAGTTCTCTTCTCAAACATAAAAAATTTCTCACCTATAAAAAACAATGTTTTCATCAGAATCACCAAAGTAGTCTGATCAAGGGATCATTCTGCATTCCCCATTCGCTATCTTCCTTTCCGTCCCCACCACTGACAACAGCAGATGGCAGGGATTTGAGAAAGAAAGGCCTTTTTTGTGAGAGGAAACACAATTATAAACCCTCCAATTCTTAAGTGGCACCAGTTGTTCCCATTTCCTAAAAGAAGCTGAACTCATCACATGGGAATTGGGCATTTATAATTATGCTATACAATGTTGTATTTAACAATTAATATTTTTACAGGCTTAGGACACTTGTTAATATTTGAAGTACAAATACTTCTTACCTGAACAAAGTGACTAGGGGTTTCACTGCATACCGAATGGATCTGCCCATTTATGATGGGTATTATCTTTGCCAAAGGAAGACTAACACTAGAGAGACTAGAACAAACAAAAACATAAGAGGTAGGCAAAAGAGGTAGGTGTGGTCTTTTTTATATCACAAAAAGTAAATATAAACTCTTTGGGATTGTTACAATTCTGAAGAAGTCACTTCCATCTCTTTAAAGCTTAGAAGAGCAAGTTTCAGATTTGCATTGCATGTCGTTTTAAGTTTACCTTATTTGTTCATTATCAGTCTTTTGTTAAAGCGCACGAACAGAGAACAACTACAAGGAACAGTAATTGGTCTGTTGTTGAATGGAATAGTTAGCAACATAGGTGGGTAACCTATAGCAAGAGCTGTAGCTCAACCAAAGTTTGTACCAACTATCACTAGCTGTCTCAGTTTGCAGGCCCATCCTCTTTCAAATAATGTTGGAGGTAGTGCGAAGCATCAGACACAGGGGAGATTAATAGCAATCAAAAGATTACATTACTCAATTTAAATAAATGATATTCAAGGGCTATCAAGCATTTTTAAATAAATCACTGTTCTGCTTTTTTGTTATTGACAATGATAATCTGTTTTTTCCCCTATTTTAAAATATTTTTTAGAATGGGATGCATATGGAACTTTCAAATAAGATGTTTTGTCACTGACTCAGTGTAGATAGGATTTCACCCCCAAAATGTCAGCTTCATCTGACCAATAAATATATCAGAGTAATAAATCTCCTCCATGTCCTCCTCTGTCAGCCTCAAAGCTCAATCCTGCACTGAGACAGATCTTTTTATGAGCAAATCCCTGTATATGCAGCCTAACTGAAACCTTCTGGGTTCTCACTGGGTGCAACCATTTGCCTGTATGGCCCTCATTGTATGTTCAGGGCACAAAGAATACAGTTCCAAGAGAAATGCCAATAGGTCAAGCTCCCTTGGAAATGACCATAAATTATCTATTCTGTTAAGTATTTTAGCTATCAAATGATCGCATATTATTACATGTTTATCCTGTATGCGTGTTTTTCTTTAAATCCACTATACCTTTCAGGCTAGGACAATTTTTTTAAAATTCACTCTTCCAGGCTAGGAACTATTTTGTATTCAGTACATTCAGTTTACTGCCCAGTGCTGTGTACACTGACAATATTACAGATGGTATGTAGTTCAGAAGTTAAATTTAAGCGTCTAGGAGTCAAGGACTGAAAATACATATCAGAAGGAGTGCTAAAACAAAGCTGTGTAAGGAGGATGGAGAGAGTTAAGAGATGGGATTAAGACAGGCATGGGAATCACAACTGGGATGTGTTTAGCTCTGGGACTAGGCAGGATCACACGTATTACTCAATTCAGGGTTTGAAAAATTGCTAAAATAAGTAAAAACAAATAAAAAAGTAAGCAAGTCTATTAGAAGAGGCACTAGACTCCATATTTTTAACAGGCCATTATACATGAAGAATTTCAGAATCTACAGTTACTAGTATTGTGTGCGTTTATAGGGCAAAGGAACTCCTGACTGATTTCATGCCAGCTATTGAAGAGATCTGGAAATGGTAAAACAAAATAAAGAACTTGTCTGCCAAAACTCTCTCTTCCAGTCAGTTTGTATGGTCTTTTCCCTCAAGTGTCATACTTCATTGTTCCAAGAGCTGCCACCAGAGGAGTATATTCTAAATAAGTCAAAATATAATTAGAGAGGCAGCATGCTCTAGCAGACTAAGTACAGGAGAGAGAGCCAAGAACGCTGAAGTTTTAACACTGCAGGTGACTGTGGGCAACACTCATCAAATCACAGCTTATGTTTGTTTTCTCACCTGTAAAATAGCAATGCACTACTTCTCTACATCCCTAAAGTGAGTAAAAATCCATGTTTGTTTATGAAGTCCTATAATTCTTCTCATCAGCAGCTACTTCAATTATACAAGGGCCAGGGCATCTATAATTACATTATATTAGAGAGTTTACTCAGAAGTCAAAAGCACAATCAAGACTACACATAAAATACGAGCAAAGTAATATTTACCTATTTACAGAGCCACTCTGACATACGTCCTGTTCAGTAGGTCTAAAGAACTCTGCCATATTGTCCAATAGTCGACCGAAACCTCTGTTTAAACATGTGCTCAAAATGGCACTAAAATCTGGACTGTTAAAAAAAAAAAAAAAGTTGTTTATATACACTGTTCTTGTTTCCAACAGGTAGTTCTTCACATTTTTAAAATACACCTGTAGTCACCCCTCCAGCAATGTGGATGCCTATCCCATAAACTGAAGATTAAATATACACAAAGGACTGCTCATAAATATATCTTCCTCATCCCATCAAACAGATGGTCTTTGCATCATGTCCAGCAGTTTGAGGGGCAGATCCAGGCTCCAAAAAAAGTCACAGAACATCCTGTCAGCAGTTCCCTCTCATCTTTATTGAGGGACTTCCACCTTGAGTACCACTAGACTCCATAATGTCAATTGTGGCAGTATACCAGAGACAGAGTAACCACGTCCCAAGCCATTTAGGGCCTTAAAGATTGTAAGCAACATATTGAACTCCACATGGAAGCTAAATAAAAGCCCGTGTAGATGAAACATTTCTAAAGCATTTGTCACTAATGTAGGGGAACTAGAACTGCAGTAATTATTCTTTCTTAGTTCTAAAATACTGTACAGATGGGCACAGTAAAACACTCAAGATTTCCAGAAGATCAATTACAAGAACAGCCTGCCCATAGTTCAGTGCATCCATGTTCAATGTCTGGTAATATTCTGAATGCAAAAACCCTCACTCTTGTATAAAAAAAAATTAATGCTCTGCCAAAACCGAGCAATAAAGGTGTCAATTAGAATCCATTTCAAAATGGAATCTGAAAAAGAAAAATAAGTTCTAATGTATGCATTTTTATAGAAGTGTAAGAATGGAAGAAAGCCATTGATTTCAGTGAAACCTATCTAGACTTCCGCTGATCTAATAGAGAAGTTGGCCCAAGTTACTGTAGTACCACAGAAAATGAGGGGTGGAAAAAAAGACCTTACATGTCAGCTTGTCACTGCAAGATTACTTCTTACAAGTATATTTTCTAGCCATGTGTCAACCCCCACTTAGGTACAGATCATTGATTTTAATATAGTGTTAATAGTTTAAGGGTCAAGTTTTAAAAGGAGATCAATCACCACCACAAGTTCATACAGGAAAATTGCAAATTTATGGTAAAGATTTTTAATGCTAATGCAGAGTACAGCATAGGTTCTTGCTATACCTTTCCAACATATCTCTGGTTTCATTAAGTAATTTAATAGTAGCAACATCTCTTTCTGTAAGTCCACAAGCCTAGAAAAAGCAAACAAAATATCCAACTTAATATGAACAGCATTAGCAACTGGAATACAAATACTAGATTACAAATATAAAGGTCTGTGTTTGATGTCAGCGTTGCAGGACTAGGCTGGTAATATATTTGCAGCTAGGGTCATTTTGGAAATTTAGTAAAATGGGAGTGAGTGGTCCAGGGACTGCTTTGTATCAACTGCAGAGGGCACCAGGGATACAAAGTATTTTACAGGGATCCCCAATGCAGACATCTGTATAATACACATTGAACCTCTCTAGTCTGGCACCATCCGTAATCTGGCATGATTTGAGTTAGCTGGATGACCGCTTATCAAGTTTCCCATGGTCCCATAAAGTTTGTTTCCGGTCACGAGTCCTGGCTTTCAGGGTTCTGTGCTGTTATTTAGCTGTAATTTACCCCAAATGCCTTCTAAGAACCCAGTAAGCAGTGGAAGTGTCAGTCATGCTGCTAGACAACATTGACCTCCCGTGGTCTGGCAAATTCTCTCATTTGGCACCGAGGGTGCTGCACTAAAGAGGTTCAACCTGTAGTTGTGTGATGGATGGCATGTGATCTCTTTCGTGAGAGCTACTAATAACCCACTGGTTGTTATAATCACTGCAAAATGTATGTACAGATACTTAATGAGCTATATAGCTATGCCGAAAATAATATTTTGCAATGTCTTGGAATAAAGGTGGTATACTTCAGATACACTTCTTTCAGGCAAGACAACTTATCTCTTTATCAGCCTCTATACACATTGAATCAGGTTCGGACTGAGAGAGAGTGAAATCTATAGGAATAAATGAACAGCAGGGGAGGTGTCCAGTTTATCAATAAAAACAAAAGGTTTATCTGTTCTGGCATATTTTGGAGTGCAAGAAAACTTACTGAATCCTTCACTGAGAAAACAAATTGACTGTGTGCTTGTCTCAAGAAGTGTTCCAGACAGATTGGCTGTAAAATGCTACCAAGATTTTGTGTGAGCAATGCTTTATTAGACATAAGAGTATCTCCTTAGCTATGTCTGGGCACTAGAATGCATATTGTATGTATCCATTTGTTCCCAATCCTACTTCTTGCTGAAACTTGAAATTCTTATGCTTTGTGTTGAATAGATTTTACACAGCAGAACCAGAATTATGCAATCAGGCAGCAGCAGATGGGGGAAAAAAAAAAAACCCCCACCAAAACACCAACAGTAAACTCTTTCATATCTTGAATTCTATCATCCAGAACTCTCAACTGGCATTTTAACCGTAAGAAAATTTTAGTTATATTTTCCATAAATACAATCTAGTGAAAGTAAATACAAATAAATGCAGCAAATACAGTGTAAGTTTACAGTGTGTGGTACTACTGTTTTTGGTAAATAAAATACTCTGCATATAGTTTGTTTCTGAATATCTAATCTTGTTTTTCTTTAGTGTCATGCATTGCTAGGTATAACTGTCTATTATCCAGAATATTTGAATATCCAGCAACCTGCCAGTCCCAAGACTGCCAGATATGAAAGAGTTTACTGTTCTATACCGCACGAAACAAACTTCAAAAAATTGAAGGGAAAGTATAAAAAAAATTGACAAGATAAGGAAACTGTTTCTGTAATTGTTCAATTTAAATGAATGAAGGTGGTTAAAAGCAACATTTTTCCTCTGCTTAGTACAACTTCAGAGCTGTGTTAAATCAATGTTCACTTGTAAACTTTTTAAAGAACCACCATAACATTTTGTTCATCATTATGAACAATATCCATTCCCACGGTGTTTGTAAACTAAGAGGTTATATTGTACTTGATTTCAATATAAAGATATTGAAGCACTGTGCATAAAGCAGAATGGTGATCTGAGGTGGAAGTGGTAAGCAAAATGTACTGTTTCTTTGAAGGAAGCAGTAGATTTGCAAATACTGCGAGAGTGTCCAGCAGGCTGGATACTCCAGGGAGATCTTGGAAGTTGGGGTATGCCAATCACTAATTTGTAGAGTGGTAGTGGGCCATAAGGGCAGTGCTTGTGTTGTCAATGGCCAGTGAAATTGGGAAGTTGAGCTTCAGCAAACACAACAAAGCTTCCTCATACTAAGATTAGGTAGCTTCACAGTGAACATCCCATGAGTGACCAAAAGTAAGGCGTAAAACATAAGTGCAACAGAGAAAGGGGAGAGAAGTCAAGCCAAAAGTCTGAAAAGGTAAAACCATTGTAACAAATGTCCAACTGAAAACTAAGTTTTAAATTCGGATTATCAAGTCTCTTTATAATCTGTGCACATGCAGAAGTGTTCACTCATTTTATCACTGCTGTTTTCTTTCAGAAAGTTTACTGGGAAACAGAGTACTTAGCAAGATATACTGAATCCTCTAAAACTGAAATAATTCACATTTATGCTTAGCCATCTAACATCAGAGGAGCATTTAATCATCACGTACTCTAGGGAGTTTATTCCTTAAAACTAGTTTTATATCAAATTAAGGATGAAATCTCTCGGTCTGAGATGTGGCTTGGATTGTAACAATGATGCTCATAAAGTTCAGGAAGTTTGGAAAACTTTTACTGAAACAACCGATTCCCAGCAAAGTTTTCTTCTTCTCTCTTATCTGTTTCTCCTTGCTGAAGGATGAAACTGGCATTAAAATAAACAACTCTTTTTAGCTCCTGAGCAGCTACTGCTAGTCCATAAATTATTTTAAGGACTCAATGTGAAGTAACTGAGATTGACTTTCATCAAGGGTACAGTTACCAAGCTACAATAATAATGTGGTACACAAAACAGAACAAAAATGAAGCACTTAACATTAAACAAGTACCTGGGTGGCTAGTGGGTTTTCTTCATCTGGCATCATATAATGACACAACAGCGCTCTAGTTCCAGTCTTATCTGAGTGGGACAAGTTGTTACGCTCCTCTACCAGCGTTCTGATTTCTTTAAGTTTTTGCTCCAACTCCAAAAGAGACAGTGTGTGTTTAAGAGAAACACTGTGGAAAGAAAGGACTAAGATGTTATTCATCTTTTATTTGCTTGTGACAAAATTACATTCAAACAAGTACAGTCATTTTCAGATATCGATCACCTCAGAAATCTGTTGCAACAAACTAAGCCTGTCAATGCACATTAATAGATAAATCAGGCATTTTCAGCTGCTATTTGCAAATGAGAAAATTTTAATATTTCTGAGAAAGCCCCTTTGTTAAAGGGCTTTCCCATCACCCTCTCCCCTAGTTCTTGTCACACAGACAGAAAGTAGAAGAACAGAAGTCCAAAGTGCTGAAAACATGATGTTTATTGGGATTAGTTTCCCAATGTGCATATTCTGAAGCCCTTTTCACCAGTCAGCTTCTCTCTATATGCCAAGAGTTTTCCCTTTCCCCTCTCCCAACTACAGTTCTGTACTCCAGAAGAACCCCTTCTTCTTCTAACCCCTGGTTCCACACACCAATGGCCCTCTTCCCAGGGTTCTGTTCCCAACTCTGATGCCGCAGAACATTTACCTTCTATGTCCCCCTTTCCAGCTCCAATACTGCAGAGCCTTGCCTGTGCCTCTTTCCTCATTCCCCTATTCCCAGTCCCCTCCTTCTTCCATTATCATTCCCCTTCCCACTCCCGCTTAGCAAGCCCAGATATACCTGCTGTGCATGTCCTAAGTGTCACCATTTACAACTTATGGCCATGTTCCATTTAAGGGAAAAGGGGTGAGGTAGTGCATTCAGGGCAGGCATTTGTCTGGTCTTTAAGCATTTTACCTCTCTCCCCCTTCCCCTGCATCCATATTTGCCCCTCCCAACTGGTCGCTTAACCTTATTGTGAAAGAAGGAGGGAGTTTTCAAGTGTGTGCCCATATATCACACTCTCACTACACCCTGTAACACTTTTAGCTCTATCCCTTAACTGTCTCATTTTACTAAAATCCCCATCTGGTTGTTGGAAATGCAACAACTTTGTCTTCTGTTCTTCACACATATTAGTAAGGATGTAAGCATATCAAAATTCAAAGCCAAAATTTTATCACAGGGTAACACACACATATATTTACTAATACCCCCCTCCCAACATACTATTTAAAAGCAATCAGCATGGAGAAGATGAAAAAAAGTCACCTTTACCTTCCTAAAACTTCCTGCACAGCTTGTTTAACTACAGTTATTAACTCAGTCAGACCTATGGGCAGAAAAACAAGGTACCAAAATGACTCAAATCTTATTTGTTGAAAATATTGATTAACACAATATAAAAATGGTAAGTTTACATCATACCATCTCCTAGAAGATGCTGAATACTTGATAAATATTGCTGTTGGACTTCAGGGGGAGCTAGAGGTGTCTGTATAGGAAAAAATAAATTTAATTATGTACCAGCCATTCGTATAGATTAATGCACGAGTCTTCTTCCTCTGCTTTCAGGTTGTTTGTAATCATTTTGGATGTGGACTTTCCTTTTCCAAGTCATTCCAATACCATGTGTGGGCTTCCCTCAGGTCATTCTAATATTATGCATGGACTTCCCCAATTCTGCCTCACTGATGAGGCACCATATTTCTCCCAGACCTCAGTAGTTTTACAGCATGGCACAAGGTGGGACAAATACTTTCTCAAAGGAAAATCGTGAAAGAGGGGCTAAAACTGGCTTCTGCTGCATATCCATTCTTTAGCAGAAGGTCATTCTGTTCATCCTTCATCTCCAAGCTTTGTAGAGACGTGCTACACATAAGCCTGGGTGAAAGATGGGAGCAGCCATTCAAATTCAGCAACCCCTGCCTCACCTGCTTTTAAGAAAAGCAGGACTGCTCCCATATATCCTAGCCTAGAATATCCAAGAATAGGACTGCTAGAAGAAATCCAGATTCAAACATGCTGACAGGCTGGAAGTGGAAGAAGACTAGTCTTTCTCATGCCATTTCCTCTTCTTCAATAAAAGGAGGTTCTTTATTCAGGCTCCTGCTTCCCTCCATCCTAAAGGATCCTTTTACTACTCTGCCAAACAGATTTTTCCGCTGGTAAGGTCCCTGGTCTTTCCCTCCACTGTGCCATAGGGACCTCTTCTTCATCCCTAGTGGCAGAAAAAATCTCATCTCTCATTCACCTTTTACACAGATAGGAATTCTCCTGAAGAGGGCAAACTAGAGTTGGAACCAGTTCCTGCTCCACCTTCTAGCTCCTAAGAAAATCTCAAGGAAGCCACTCTGAAGGACTGTGGCAGCAATGAAGCCTCAAGCCTTAAAATTCTTGTGGGGAAGCAGAAATTGGATCCTGTCAATCCACACCACTGCTGGGAAGATGGCAGAATGGACCCGTCTCCCCAGACCCTTTTCAGATTTTACTAACTGGACCCTGACTTCCACCATCTCGGCCTGCCTTACAGGGAAGTGGATTCTCCTAAGCCCTTCTTCTGGAAAGGAAGGTGGAAGGAACTGTTAGTGATACAGAGAGGCACTCAAGATGACTATTAATGCCCACATTTCATGCTTTCAAAGCAGCCATCTAGTAGCTCACTGAGATCTTATCAGACACTCTTGGTTGGGCTCATTTGTTCCTCTTGTTGATTGCCACAACACAGAAAAGAAAACCAAGTCTCTTACCTTGCTGGGTGTTTCCATGATCTGGCAATGCCAATAAGGACATAAAGTCAGGAAGCCAGAATAAGTGGAGTCAGACAACGTAACTAGATCATTGAGTTGTAATTAGCCAATCATAATTCTTCTTCAGTTGTAGGAAACTGTAACTTGGGGGCAGCCTGTGTATATGCTGACAGGAACAAGGCATGAAAATCCTGCAGCTGGATTACCTATCACAGGCTCACTTGTGCATATTCATATTGCTGTATCTCAGAAAATTAATGATACGAGAAATCTGTATTTATTCTGGTATTTAATAACAAACAACTCTCTCAATTTGTGCCTGTGTTTCTCAGAGAGACTGTTAGGCGAGCTTACTAATACTTTGCTCAGTCCAGTTTTAAGGGTTTCAAGCAACAGGATTACCATTACTTCCATCGAGAAACTGTTCCATGGACTAATACATCTTGCTGCTGGGAAAGTTCTCACGTGCCCCCCCACCTGATGTCAGCCTAAATTTTCATTTCAACAATTTCATCTCAATATTCCCAGTTATATCCTTTTATCGCTCACTGAGTAATTTCTTTCCACAAACAAATACTCACTGTGCCATTTTTGCAGATTTCTGCATTATCCAGGTAGATGTAACCACCAATAATATTTAATTGGACTCGCAGAAGAACTACAAGCATACATGTACTATACACAGCTACAATGCTTCTGGTAAAACCTTAAAGGAAGGAAAGGAAATAATTCTGAACTTACATCACTCAGTGGGCAAAAGAGGAAAGGAAGTTCACAATCAAGACAATCATGCAGGTCTAAATATGTACAGGCTTGAGCTAAAATGCTTAATAAAATTCACAATCATTCACTGTAAAGTAAGAAGCTAAATTACACTATTAAAATCATTTGCAAAAAGAAAAACTACTGCACAAATTACTCAAATTGTATGTAGTTACTGCTGATCCTTGTTATTGGGCTAATCCAGATGCAAAAAGGGGCATTGTGTTAAAACTGACATTCTTCATAAGGCCATGGAAAGAGATACAGAACTCTACATTAGATGATGCAGTTCAGACAAAGGCAGTTTAACAGCAGCTTGCTAATTACCTGTGGCAGGGGGCTGATATCGCTTAAGAAAAGGAACAGGAGCCAGCAGGGGAGTAGCCAGCCACTAGCAAGAGAGGATGTCTGAATGGAAGGGTCTATGAGGCAACTAGGCAATAAGTTTGCTCGAGTAGCAAGCAATATGAACATAAGGGAAAAAGGACTAGAAAATAGGGAAGGAGAAGACCAAATGGACAAATCAGTATACATAAGAGAGCTATAAAAGAGAGTACAGAACTAATGGGAGTGGAAAATGAAGCAAAGAGAAAAAACAGATAGACACATGGTAGCTATGAGTCAGGAAGAGATATTTAACCTTGGCCCAAAGATAATTCACTGCACAGCTATTCAGCTATGTAGACACCATGGCATAATCCCTTTCCCTCTACCCCAAAACACACTAGGGCTATGTCTACACTAGCCCCAAACTTCAAAATGGCCAGGCAAATGGCCATTTCGAAGTTTACTAATGAAGCGCTGAAATGCATATTCAGCGCTTCATTAGCATGCGGGCGGCCGCAGCACTTCGAAATTGATGCGCCTCGCTGCCGCGCGGCTCATCCCAACAGGGCTCCTTTTCGAAAGGACCCTGCCTACTTTGAAGTCCCCTTATTCCCATCAGCTCATGGGAATAAGGGGACTTGGAAGTAGGCGGGGTCCTTTAGAAAAGGAGCCCTGTCGGGACGAGCCGCGCGGCGGCGAGGAGCGTCAATTTTGAAGTGCCGCAGCCGCCCGCGTGCTAATGAAGCGCTGAATATGCATTTCAGCGCTTCATTAGTAAACTTCGAAATGGCCATTTGCCTGGCCATTTCAAAGTTTGGGGCTAGTGTAGACATGGCCTAGATGACATAACAAGGGGCTCCTATGGTATGACTGGTTACTACGAGCTTGAGAAAAAAAATGAACAGGTTGTAGAACGTATCTCTGAAGTCCATGGACAAGTTCTCTGACTTAGGGAGCATGCCATTGTTAAATTCCATAATCGATTATGAGATT
Organism: Carettochelys insculpta; assembly: GCF_033958435.1. NCBI lineage: Eukaryota > Metazoa > Chordata > Testudines > Carettochelyidae > Carettochelys > Carettochelys insculpta. Next base: position 99,786,215 of record NC_134139.1, read on the forward strand.
AACTAAGGACAGGTCTGCATTTGGAATGGTGTATTATCTATAGTATGCCATGGATGTCAAAAGCAGCACCGAGCCATACCTCTATTGGACAGGCATCATTGCAATGCTTTTGTATGGTTGTAAGACATGGGCAGCATACCACTGCCACACTATGTAACAAGGATTGGTTAGATATGTGCGATTTCCAGTTCGTTCGCAAGATGAAACAATAGAATGAGACTGCCAATATTGGAATCCTTAATCACTGTTGGATGTCTGGCATTGAAGGCATGTTCAGTAAAGTTCAGCTGCTTGGGTCTGGGCATTTTATTTATAGGCCATTTCAAGAATACAAAAGGCCATATTTTAAGAGCAGCTAAAGCAAGGTATCGAGTTTCATGATGGCAAATACAAAGATACACTACAGTCCATGTCAGATTGACTCAGCAACTGGGAAGCAATAGCCCAGGTCAGAGCAATGTGCTGGCAGTTTTGTCATGTTGTCATTAACTGCTTTATAGCAAGGCATGTTAATACCTTGCACAAAAAATCTGAACATCACAGAGCAAGGATACAACAGCTAGTACCTGTCATGGACAATTTAGTTTGCCCCACACATAACTGTGTTTTTAATCCTTACATAGGCCTGACCTCATATACACGTGTTCACCAATAGCATCTGCTGAAACAACATTGACACGTATCATATGTGGACAGTGACATGAGACCTTGTCATGAGCTTGGGCGACAGAAAAATCAACAGCTGCTAATACATGCAACTGGGCAACATTTAGTAGTTTTCTTTTTTTTTTTAAATTCAGTTCCTTCTACTGAGCCCAGCAAAGTTGTTTCTAGCACCACTTTCTGAGATTTTTCCACAGAGGTGCAGAAGTAGTGGCACGCATATTTCTCCATTCTTATTCCACTCTTCAGATTTTTGAGGGTCTTACAGCCTTCCAAGACTCAGTGAGATACTTCAGCATGGCCTCCAACCTTATGACTTCCCAAAGATATACAAAACTCTTATCTGTAACATCCTTCTGTGATGACTTCTGCTCTACAATGTTGCTCTGAAGCAGTAGAATATAACTAAACAAACAATATCTGTAAAAGCAACAGCAACCCACTCCTGTGCTGTTAAATGGCTATGTATGTTCTAAAAGGAGAAGACATAAAAGATATGCTTTTTCAGGATTATTATGCTACAGTATATACATAAACACCTTTGATTTTGACTTACTTATTATTTTCAAATCCTCCCATATTTCTAACTTGTTTGGTGGCCTGTTGGGAAGAAAGAATGAAAAATATTAAAAACTTTACATTCAAAAGGAAACTAATTAAAGAAAAATGAAATAATAGCATTGCAAAGCAAGTTTATGTAATCTTAATTTAAATTAAGTTTGTGCCCACCATCACGTGTCTGTAATGCAGGAAGAAGTGTGTCCTATAATAAAGCATAACAAAAATCCTCAAGGTTTTTCAAAACAACCTCAACGTAGCAGATTAACTTTTTGGCAAATTGGATTCTGTAGCTCTATTGCCTGGACTGGGTTCATAAGCTTAGTGAATCAGTATTTAAAATGAAAACCATGCAAAACACAGAGCGGTGTTGGTGACCTGGATCCTGATCCTCTCACATGTTTCATACAGACACCCACGCCCACCTGGACTCTCACTGATTTAAGGGGCTGTGGGTGGGCACAGTGCAATGCGCTGCAGGACTGTAGCCTCAGTGGTCATATTGCTTCCTCAAAATTTGGCTTGAGGAAGCAGAGCGGATGATTTTTAAAGATGAAACTGAAGCTCTAAAGATGAAACTGACCATTTGTTTGTATTTCAGCAAACTTACTAAGACATGCATGATTTTAACACACTGAAATATCAGAAAGATAATGTACTCTCTGGGATATCAAGAGCCGAAATCTCCATTTCTGCTCCTTTACATGGTACAAAACAGTAATGTTAGAAATGATCACCATTCCTTATCTGCCTGCCATGTACTTTCTCTCTCTCCTTCAGTCAAAATGACCCCACCTGGACTGAAAACATTTCATCTTTGCCTTCCAGAGGTGGCAGTGAGAAAGCATCCCTGCATCTCTGGGCAAAGCACAAGAATATGTAGCTACTTGAAAAAACTCCAGCTTTACATCCAATCCAGGCAGTTATTTCGTTTTACGACCGGTCTCTCTACAAAAATATAAAACCCACAGGTCTACATCCAAAGAAAATGAAATTCAATGCTTCCTCTGCACCGATGAGCTAAATAGAGGCAACTGATCAGAACGTGCCCTAAATTTCTGTGGCTGGCCAGCCCATCTCTCAACAAGAGATTAACACTTACATGTAACATTTGAATTCAGAAATTTAGATAAAACACTACCTTACTATCTGGCCTGCCCTTCCCCACAAATCCACTGTCACTGCAAGAAGAAAACCAACGTCATTCACCCATGTCTCAGAGCTCCTTTACACCTTGACCTGCAAACTTATCAAAATAATGACCTATTAGCTGAAACAGATCAATTTTGACACAAAAATGTACCCTACAGGGTATGATTTCAGCAACTGTACATCTTTGCCTTAAAGCAAACAATAAGCAGCATCATAGCCAAACTAGTTTTGCTGATTATTTTAGGACATAAACTTGATTGATTGCAGAGTCCCTGAATTACACATATTGAAGAAAATATTCAATAAACATATTTCCATTTTAAAATCATGGTTTATTGTAACAAAAATACTGATTTAATGTGCTGTACAAAATCAACACAGAACTGGAATAAATGTAGTGTCTTCTGCTGTTTTTGACAGCTAACTTAATTATAACTAGGATACTTTGAGAACGTGTACTAGAAATACTAGCATTAGATTAAGTTGCTTGCTATTTTTTTAAACTAAAGACAATGACTCGTTAAGCAGTCCATTAAGGCTGAACTATTTAAAAAGCCTTTCCAGTTGCTTTAACAAAAAAAGTGTGCTGAAGTTTGGTAGTTACATTAAAGCTACAAGGAAAGCACTGTCAGACTACATCAACACTGCATTGTTTTCAGAAGTGGAATGCAAATGAGTGAGCTCAGAAATGCAAATGGATGGATTTACATATCACATACCTCATTTGCATATTCTCACACAATCTTGTTTCTGGGAGACACTTTTCCAGAAGCAAAGAGAGCCATGTAGATGGGGTTCCTTTGAAAACAAACACCACTTTCAAAAGAACCTTTCTCCCAGAAACAGAATTGGAAGAAGGGTGCTTTTGAAAAAGGGGTTTGTTTCCAAAGGAACCCTGTCTGCACGGTTGTTTTGCTTCTGGAAAGCTTCTCCCTGAAGCAAGATCATGAGAAAACATGCAAATGAGGCACAAGATATGTAAATCCACAACTCATTTGCATCCCATTGCCGAAAGCAGAAAAGACATAGCCTAAGTGACAGCATCATCTGATAGCTATGAGGGGACTGGATGGGTCAGAGCTGTCTGTGATGTAGTTTCTCCTTTAGGTCACTGGTTCCAATACAATGAGATTAGATGTAAAGAAGCCATTGCCACCTGAAGACTCTTCAGTAGCCTAAATTGAATGGGCTGGGGATCACAGCCACAAAAGCCATTACCAAAATTGGTAGAAGTATGTCCCTAAAACTGTGTATTACTTCTTTGTGTAGAAAATGCCCCCAACTGTTCTACTCAGTGGTTTGAGCATTGGCCTGCTAATACCAGGGTTGTGAGCTCAATCCTTGAGGAGGCCATTTTAGGGATCAGGGTAAATAGATGTCAGAGATGGTGCTTGGTCCTGCAAAGAAGGCAGGGGACTGGACTAGATGACCTCCCAATTTCCCTTCCAGTTCTAGGAGATGTGTACCTCCAATTAATTTCTAGATCTGGACTAGCTCACTTCTTCCAGATGAGATTACAAGTGGGACGCTATCTTGCTTTCTCTTCACAACCACTTGCATGCCTGACCTTGATAAGATCACAAGAACTCTTTTACAAACTCAATGTTTCTGATTCTGTAAGCATGTCCTTTCCAGAAATTCTGCATAATAAGTGCTTGAAGCCAGCGCTCTTAGAATAAATGCTACAGGCTAAAGATCTTTTCTTCTAATGTTTATGAAGCACCATACATAAACTACATAAATAAATAATAGGAAGTCCTGTGGCACCTTATAGACTTCCAGATATTTTGGAGCAAAAGCTTTCATGGGCAAAGACCCGCTTCGTCAGGTGACGGTTCACAGGACTTCTTGCTGTGTTTGAAGATACAGCCTAACACAGCTACCTCTCCAATATATATATAAATAATTTCTATGATATAATTTAATACCGTAACAGACTGTTGATTCGAGGGTCTAGGGCAGTGGTGGTCAACCTGCAGCTGTAGATCTCCTGGCCACCCACCTCCCACATGTGCCTTTTGGCACTCGAGCATCACACTTCCTATTAGGGCTTTTGGAGTCACAAATCAATCAATTTATGCTCTGTCCTGCTCCTTCCCCTCCCCCCCAGAGCTGGAACACTGTGAATCAGCTGTTTGTGGTGTTCCACCTCTGGGAGAGAGGGAAAGGAGCAGGAATGGAGCACAAATCAGGTGGTGATGTACATGTCCTGATAGCACCGAGAGGGCTGGGGAGGAGCAGGTAAGTGTGGGGCCCTAGTGCCCCAGTGTGTGAGACGTGCGTGGGGTGGGGGACAGTTGGTGAGCCTACAGGGCTGCAGGCATTTTCTATGATCATTTTTATTTGTTTTCCACAAATCCTCTGCAATACTCTCACAGTTGGGAACCACCGAGGTAGAGTATTTCTTATTCCCTAGTGTCCACATTTGTGACTGGTTTGTCAAGTACAATTCTACTTTAGTTCCTAAGTTGGATTTTTTTTGTGTCAGGCTTAACTGGCTAGTCAAATTAGAGTGTTGTGCCAAATCCATCCTTCACCATCTCTAACGTGCTTAGAGATCTTCCCAAACTGTAGCATCTCAGTGCCTCATAAACTTTAATGTGTTTATTGTTGCAACACCAATGTGATATGGGTAAATGTTATTATCCCCATTATACAGATGGGAACTGAGGTCCTGACTTGCCCAAGATCACAGAAGAAATTGATGGCAGGTCGGGGAACTGAACCCAGATAACCCAAATCTCAGGATAGAACTCCTGCTCTTGGGGGTATTGTTCCTTTTTTTAACTGATTCACAACTGCTGTGACCCACTGACGTGAAGGACGGACACTCACGCAGCTCACTCATTCTTTGGCGTTGTCCATCCATGGTACAGAGGATCAAAATCTCACATGCTCTTTCAACTGTAAATACACCTCTTAGAGACAAAATCTGGGAAAACTTATGACTCAATCACTTAGCACAATTTCTACAACAATCTACAAGACAATCTTACCTATTTTTCAGTAAAGATGTGAGGCTCTCAGAATTTAATTGATGCATTAGAGCATCCCTCAATGTTGGAAGCATAGACAGCACTAAAATTAGAAGAAAAGCAATTGGTAAACAAAGAGAAACAGCCAGTCTATATGCCCTCCTTTCCCTCCAATACTTAAGAATAATAATTTTTGCTTCCCATTTACAACACACCAGGTGCGTGTGACTGGGCAGTTGGACAAGACACACAGGAAGGACTGAAAGTATACTATAGAATGAACATACAATCGAAGAGGTTTCCCATCATAGTATAACAAAAGCATAAGTTATTTCTGTAAGTCTTATGGACATCAAACTGGGGTGGCCATTACCCATCTGTTACTATTTTTAGAAGTTAAGGAAGGGCTTTTTCTGATTTCATCAAAGAAGGAACAATAAGTGTACAGTCACAGGGATGGTTTGCTTTGAAGAAGTCCTCTGAAGAAGTCCTCACTTGTTGTATTTACTTATAGGGAACTTCTATTTGTGTAGGAAGAAAAATTCTCATCAGTCCATTTAACTGCTCATGTCAGAACCCAGTCTGTTAGTCTAGAAACAGTCTTTACAGCAGCTACAGCTAGAGCAGTGGTTCCCAAACTTTTCACTAGTGCAAACCCCCAATCACTCTCCAAAACCATTCACAGACTCCCAATCACTCCCCAAATTGTCAGTGGACCCTCATCAAAGCCAATTTTAGGTACTATATAACTTCATTAAATGGAAAAGGAAATCACAGTGTAGATTTTCAGACAGAAATTAGTAACATTATTGGAAGCTATTTAATTTAAACATAATAATTGAGTATAACTTCAAAATTTATTTAAAACTTATTTTCTATGATCATTTTTATTTGTTTTCCACAAATCCTCTGCAATACTCTCACAGTTGAGAACCACCGAGGTAGAGTATTTCTTATTCCCTAGTGTCCACATTTGTGACTGGTTTGTCAAGTACAACTCTATGTTAGTTCCTAAATTGGATTTTTTTTGTGTCAGGCTTAACTGGCTAGTCAAGTTAGAGTGTTGTGCCAAATCCATCGTTCACCATCTCTAACGTGCTTAGAGATCTTTCCAAACTGTAGTATCTCAGTGCCTCATAAACTTTAATGTATTTATTGTTGCAACACCACTGTGAGATGGGTAAATGTTATTATTCCCATTTTCCAGATGGGAAACTGAGGTCCTGACTTGCCCAAGATCACAGAGGAAATTGATGGCAGACCGGGGAACTGAACCCCGGTAACCCAAATCTCAGGATAGAACTCCTGCTCTTGGGGGTATTGTTCCTTTTTTAACTGATTCACAACTAAATATTGTACTACCACAAACAAACTACCAGATACACACATTTTAGGGCTTAAATTATTTTAATTTATGCTATAGTAGAACTCAAACAATGTCAGGTACTTTACAGGCATCAGAAAACAGTCTCTGCCTCAAAGAATTATGAACCTGAACAAAGAACAATGAAGGAAGGCAACAGAACAGAACTCAACACAACCCAAGTACTCACAATGTCAACTTGCTCACAAATTATTAGTGCCACTGTTGTGTCTCCTTATTTCTATATATGAATTGGAGATATCTAAACTTTTGATATATAAAATCTTAAAAAGTATACAGGGTTCCTGCAGCTAGCTAAAAATTGAAATTTGGCTTTCTTCAATGGAGCAGACAATACTGACTTTGTTTCTCTAGAGAAAGGATGCTGCCTATTTGTAAGATCCATTTTATATTTAAAACAAGAAACAAACAGAAGGCATATTGAGGGGGCAAATTTCCCTTTATCTTGGAAGATCTCAGAGCCAAATTCCTATCCTGTCAAAGAGAAGATAAAATGAAAGACAGACATGCACAGTATATAACGACAACGCATGTAGAAAGGAAATAATTCAGACAGATAGTACTTAGTTGTGGTGAATGAACAGGATAAATAAAACCTAATTTCCTCTGTACACTCAACTCAGAACTATAAACTTGAAAAGTTTGTGTTAAGTTAAAAAGAAGCCAAAACTGCTTTCCAACCAAACTTGGCATCCCCAACCACTGTCAGCAATGCAAAGAGATATTAGGCACTTCAGAGGAGAAAAAAGAAATGCTGTTCCACGCATGTCATAAAAATAACCAAGAATCACCTGTGAATAAATAATTCTCCTTCTCTAAGCTATAGGTTACGCTGCAGAACAAGAATAATCACCACCACCTTAGTGTTCAACTTTTTAAATGGTCTATCTTCAATGTCAGGAAATTATTAAACTTCAAAGTTTCTTACTGGATGTACTAAATGTTATCTGCCAAGTTAATTCCATCAAACTTAATAATTGAGTTTGCTTAATGGCTTTCTGGAAATATACCCAGACCTTTAGTTTGGGGACCATTTTATTCCTGAATAATGTATTTCATAGGGACATCAGAGAATGCTGAACCTACAAAAAATTGTAATAAATCTATATTACTATAGAACCCAATAACTGTATTTGAACTATGCCTTTATAAAACACTGATGCGTCTCATAAGCTCTAGTATTAATCTTCTCCTTGCATCTCGCAGGTTTCAATATATTTCACAAATCTCCAAAGAAGTCTCATATGGAAAATATATTTGCTTGCCTTACCTGTCATATTGCAGGTCCTCTGATTACTTTCAAAATGATACTGCCTTCGTGCTTGGGCAATATATTCAGCAGCTTCTCTTTCCTGAATTTCTTTGATTTTCTTCTGCCCATATTTTCCCAGTAGGTAGACTCCTATAAGTAAACATATATATTTTAAAACAAGTGGCTTTACAAAATATCATAAAGCTCTTTTTACTTCTGCTCCTTTGTTCTGTTTTACTATAGACCCATCCCTCTTTTTAACAAAACAACAATATCACAAGCTTCTTAAAAGAATCTTGTTCTCAACCATTCAGGGTGGAATTTTTCCACTCTACTATTAAAAACTAGGACTTCAAGGTGAAAATAAAATGCCAAACATAATGCTTTGATTTTAGGCAAAAAATGTCTTCCATGCAGATATTCCTCACAATTTGATAAGGATCCTTTGGCCAACTGCACTACAAACAACAAATATTAAAAAAAAAACAAAAAAAAAACTTGGAGAATGAAAAGCAGAAAATGAGAGAGTGAGGAAGAAATAAAGGGTTAGTGAGAAAAGCTGAATGCATAAAACTCAAAGAAAGGGGGAAGAGAGAGAGAGAGAGAGAGACAAAAGGAAAGAAAAGTGATAGCTCATTGTTAGAGAAAAAAGATTTTGTTCAGATATTTGTAAGGGACTGGTAGCAAAAAAAAATAAAAAAAAAAATAAAATAAAATAAAATAAATTCCTCAGCATCTCAAAGTGTAAATGACAAACACAAGTGACATGAAATCTCTTTAACTTGGATTAAATTTACAAGGGCTATCAACTCCTTGTAGATCTGCTCTCCTAAAAAGCTATTCAGGCATGTCAGAAATCTGCACATCCGACTGACGCAATTAAGTCTATGTAATGCCCAGTGCAGACAGTGCTAGATCGGGGATAAATTCCTCCATCAGCCTAGCTACTACCTCTTGGGGAGTGGATTACCTACACTGATGGGATAATTCCTCCCATCAGTATTGTGAGTGCATACATCCCAGAGCTTAGACCCGCAACGTCCAATACGCTGTCCATTCACCACGGCTACGTTTACACGTGCCCCAAACTTCGAAATGGCCATGCAAATGGCCATTTCAAAGTTTACTAATGAAGCGCTGAAATGCATATTCTGCGCTTCGAAATTGACGCTCCTTGCCGCCGCGCGGCGCGTCCAGACGGGGCTCCTTTTCGAAAGGACGCCGCCTACTTCGAAGTCCCCTTATTCCCATGAGCTCATGGGACTTTGAAGTAGGCGGCGTCCTTTCGAAAAGGAGCCCTGTCTGGACGCGCCACGCGGCGGCAAGGAGCGTCAATTTCGAAGCGCGGCTGCCGCCCGCATGCTAATGAAGCGCTGAATATGCATTTCAGCGCTTCATTAGTAAACTTCGAAATGGCCATTTGCATGGCCATTTCGAAGTTTGGGGCACATGTAGACATGGCCCACATGTGGCAAACTGGATAGCACGGTGTGGCAAAGTGGCTTGTTAGAGCCACACGCAGGGAGTGCTCTCTGCCCCTACACACATGAACCTGACCACTTGGCAGCTCCTCCTGTGGCTTGCTCAGCACAGGGAGGGTCAGCTCTGGTGAGCCACTAGGTGTTTGCATGTAGGGGAGAGGGTGCTTGGTGGAGGGTGTGTGCTTGGCTTGGAGGGCAGTATGCCTGGCTGGGGAGGAGGCTGGGGCAACTGCTAAATTTTGTTTTGACTGAACACCACTGGCATAGACAATGTTACTACTGTCACATTTCAAGTGTAGACAAGCCCTTTTTGGCTGCAGGGGTCTGTTATACAACACATTCCAGTATCAGAGGCCTAAGACAATCAGCAGCTGGTATCAGGAAAAAAATTTCTCCTTTCCTTACAACACTGAAGTACGGTATAATTAGCAAAGGACATTATACTGGAGTTTATTGTCCACTGAAACATCTAGCAAAGGCAAGATTCCAGACTGCAGTGAACTCCTGATCTGTTCTTGCTATGTTTCTATCTCTAAGCATCTGTTTTATGTCATGCTACTGACAGACAGACCTAAGTCAAATTTCCTCAACTGATCAATGATTAATGTTATTTTTATATTCATTGTACTTCAGCTTTGACATGAACACCTGAAACTTAGAATGTTCAAATTTCCTAGACTACAAGTCAAATTGAGGTTTTGCAGGATATTTATGTATCTACACCATTCAGGTGTTTAACACACTCTTTTGGAGGTATGCATGTCCTACCTGAGTACAATATTATCACCACTTCTACTGCAAGCATCACTGCTATTTGACCACATATTTTTCTACACTAATTTTTTTTTTTTAATACAGATCTTGTCACTGAAGAGAGAGTCTGGAAATCATATAACAGTATACCAAACAAGCTTATATATTAATTCAAAATTCCTCTTGATACTAAAGTACTCTTATGAAGCAGTAAATTCAAGTATACACATTTTCTTCAACTGAATAAAGATTCCTGGGCTACAAAGTAAATATTTGAAAGAGTAAGAAAGTTGAACCTCTCTCCTAAGGCACCCTCGGGACCTGACCAGTGCCGGATGAGAGAATTTGCTAGACAGGAGGTCAATATCTTCTAGCACATTACCAACACTTCTACTGCTCGCTGGGCTCTTAGAAGACATTTAGAGGTAAACTACAGTTAAACAACAGCACAGAACGCTGAGAACCAGGACTGGTGGCTGTAAATAAATTTTATGGGAACATGGGAAACATGGCTCAATCCAAATTTGTGGTGGTTCATTTAACTAAAATCATGACGGATTACAGAGTTTGCCAGTTCAGAGTTCTGGATTGGAGAGGTTCAACCTGTACCATAAACCCAAACAGTATTACATGTTGCTGATGGCTGGAAGTGTTTAGTCAATCTAGCTTTCTTTATAATAAAGATATAAGCATAAAAATGATGAGCAACCAATTGTTCATTATGAAATATTCAACAATCAATTAAATACTTGCATCCTTAAAACCATTTAATGCTTTTTCAAAGCTATGTAAGAGGTGAGAAACCATTAATCTTTCAACTGAAACATAAGATGCAGTCCCTTAACATCCATGCCCAACTATACTGCCTTTGCAACATTCTTAAATGGACGCTCAGAAATCTCTGTGCTGTGTAAAACAGCATTGCTTGCTACACAGGAGTCCTCTTGCTCAGTTTAGGACAGGCATGTCCAACCTGCGGCCCATGGGCCACATGCGGCCCTGGACAGCTAGTAATGTGGCCCCACAAGATCGTAAACTTTTAACATTATTACGTGATTTATATACATTAACTGTATTATATATTTTATATGCAGCCCAAGACAATTCCTCTTCACTCAATGAGGCCCAGGTAAGCCAAAAGGTTGGACACCCATGGTTTAGGACATGTGCTGAGAATCTTGAGCGAAGATGAAGGAGACACAGTCAGACCATGTTGTGCACTACTTTAACCAGTTACCAGGCATGGGCTGGACCAGCCCTCCTCCCTTCACCACACCTACCATGGGGATGGGGGGTTGCTCTAACCTGGCAGAATGGCCACAGGCAGGAGCTCTCCAGCAGGGCTGGAATAGCTCCATCCACAGCAGCCCTGGGGAGAGAAGCAGCTGGGAAATTTGTTAAGGTATCATTAAAAACTTAAGATAGTCAAGGCATGCATTACTTTCAAGGCCTTCAAGTTAATTCACATTTACTAATCAGATCCCAATGGGCATAGTCTAAAATTTGTATTTATATTGTTTGTTTCGGCTGATCCCCTTAGTTTCCTCTTAAGCAACAGGAATATTGTAGTCCGTGCTCACATTCTAGTACAACTCAGTTCCTATGAAAATAAACATGGTAATTGGAGGGAAATAATTTAAAATATGAGTTGCCTCACTGGTTGCTTTGCCACCATCTTCTTCACAAAACTCCAAATAACCACCATATAAAAGCAAGGTCTGTCTGCTGTGCTTTTTAAAATAGATTTTGCAACCCCAAATTATTCATTTTATGCATTTCACACACTCATTTTCAGCACCCTCTCAGTTCATCAGTTTATTTCCCCCAAAAAAGTTATGTATGAAAGTGTAATTGTCTTATCAAAACCAGACACAGGAACATTATATTTTTAAAACGATGCTTACAGCCACACTATAGCAGAAAGCTGACTTAAGATAAGCAGCTCCAGCTACGTGAATAAAGTAGCCAGAGTTGACATACTTTAAATCAAGATACTGCAAGATCTATGGGGTTGGGGCGGGGTGAAGGGTTTTTGAGAGAAACTCTCTGGCTGACTTCCCTTGCTTTTCTAATCCAGCTGACGGAAGACATGGCCCATTTGGTGAGTCTTCACTACACCTATTCAGCTGACCGCCAGTGGATTCATTTCAGACCATCAATTGCCTGTAGTGTACATGTAGCCTAAATTTCACATTAATACTCCAAAAGGTTGTGGGCTGCACCCCACTTAGTATTACAGGGTGTAAACTTAAAAAAAGACTATGAAAGGAGCAGAGAGGAAGCATTTCCATCCCACATATACAACACAGACTTATGTGCAACATGCCTCAAGTGGGCAGTCAGGGCCTCCTAGCTGCAGGCAATGTTCCCTCTAATTTTTTTTCCATGTGTGTGCTGAGTAAATGTGGCTAGGTGCACCACGAGTAGAGAAACCTGCTATGAGCACTGGGGGTGCTCTATTAATCAGCTGGACGACACCCACAGCTGCAAACACGATCCAGGCGGCACCCCATCCCAGAGATCTACCGAGTTCCCGATACAACATTTCTATCTGCAGCCACAGTCACAAAAATAAGGCCCTACAGAGCACAGGCCAGCAGTGGGGCCACACACCCCGCTTCCCTCGCAGGGCAAGGCTGGGGGCTGCCAGCGGAGGGGGACTAGTTTCTCCCGAGCTGGGCAGGAGCCCCCGCACTGCAGGCTCCAGCAATGGGGGAGGGGTGCTACGTGGCCCCCGCAGGCCCCGGGGCGCCCTGATCTGCAGCGCTCGCAGCTCCTGGGGCACGGCAGGCCCCAGACGCGCACCGGGGGGACGGGGAAGGAGCAGGGCTCCGTGGGGCCGGCTGGGGACACGCGGGCGGGTCACTCACCGCCCAGGAAGGTGCCCAGGAAGAGACATTTCTTCTTGTGGCGCTTGAGGAAGCTCCAGAGGGCCCCCAGCATCCTGCCCCGCCCGGCCCGGCCCGGCCGCCCCCAGCCGGCAGCGGCCGCTCAGCCCGCGGGCGGCGAGAGGCGGCGGCGGCGCAGACAGTGGCACTCCCCGCCCACCACTTCCCCCCGCGGTGCCGCTGCCGCCCGGTCCCCCGGAAACAGCCGTGTGGCGCGGCGCGTTCCGGGGATGGCGGCGGCGGCGAGCTGGATGGACCGAGCCCTGCGCATGGTGAGGGGCCGGGCCGGAGAGCGGCGTCTGCTGGGATCTGTGGGTCCCAGGAGGGCTGCATCCCGCCAGGCGCCGGGCCGGGCCGGCCGGGTGCAGCTGCAGCCCCTTGGCGCGAGGTCAAGTGCGGGGAGGGATGACGTGGGAGTTACCCGGAGCTTTCATTCGGGCCTGGGCTCAGCGCGGCCGTGGGGCTAAACTGGTGCAGTTTAGTGCCTGGAGGTGGGTGGTGGGCGCCTCGGCGCTCAGGCCTGGTGTGCCCCAGAGAGGGGTAACTTGCCAGGCCGGTCACTGGAGGTGAAACTATGAGTAAAGCCGAAGCACTGGAGAGCTCAGCTTCAGCCGCGTGTTTGTACCAGGGCAGCGGGCAGAGAATGCGGGCTGGCAGGGTGTCCCAGTCTGGCCGGGACACTGGATTGAGCATGTTCCTGAGTGACCAAAAGTCAGCACCTCATATTTAGCGTCTGCTAAGAGCACAGCTACACTCGAGAGCTTCCAGGGGTGCAGCTGCTTAGGTCAAGGTCACTGATATCTAAGATTGCCCTTATTGAGCTCACAAATCAGGATGTAGTAATAAACTGCAAGCAAAGAGCCTGGGTTTGTGTCTCCGTCCTGGACTAGGGTGGAGTCAGGTTTATCTTTCTGTGGCAGGCCTGAAGACAGTGCACCCAAAGGAGGGCTGGTAGACGTAGACTATCTGCCTGCCTTCATGGATTGTGCATTGGGTGAGAGCCATTATACACACACCAGAGGATAAAACAGCAGTCACGTAGCACTTTAAAGATTAACAAAATGATGTATTACGTGATGAGCTTTTGTGGGGCAGAGCCCCTTCAGATTTATGGAATTTCCAGTCCATACTCAGTTAGATAGCACAGAGGTCCCCCCTTCCAAAAAAAAACCTCAATAAAAACTGACAAATCAAATACATTGAACTGAAGGAGGAGGGCGCGGGATGGGGGATGTTAAGTGTCTTGCCTGAGATAATTAGGAACCTCAAAGGAAGGGAAACAGTCCTTTTAATGCATGTGATAATTTTTGTCCGTGTTCATACCAAGTGTTAATGTGTCAAATTTGAGTATGAACCCACCCCCAGATACATCATCTGAGCCCGGAATCAGATTTATTTGCATGAACATGGTCTACAAGAGATCAGGAATACCATCCCTGATGTTACCATGGCAAATCTGCTGTCTGACCTATGTAACTTTGTTCTTACTCACACTTATTTCCAATTGGGGACAGTTTATACCTTCAAATTAGGGGCACTGCTATGGGCACCTGCATGGCCCCTAAGTGTGCTAACATTTGTATGGCTGACTTAGAAGAATGATTCCTCAGATCTTGTCCCCTATTACCACTCCTTTATTTACGCTACATTGATGATATCTTAATCATTTGGACCCAATATAAAGAGACTCTGGAAGAATTCCACAGTGATTTTAACAAGCTGTACACCACCATCAATCTCAGCCTTGACTATTCCACATGAGAGATACGTTTCCTAGACACCATGGTACAAATCACTGATGGCCACATCGACACCACTCTCTACCAGAAACCCACTGACTGCTACACTTACCTACGTGCTTCCAGCTTCCATCCAGCACACACCACATGATCCATCGTTTATCGTCAGGCCCTTAGATACAATCACATCTGCTCTGATCCTACTGACAGAGACTGAAAACTTCGATATATCTATCAAGCATTTGTAAAACTTAATTTTCCACTGGGAAAAGTAAAAAAACAGATTGACAGGGCCAGACAAATACCCAGAAACCAGCTATATCAAGATAGGTCCCAGAAAGTCAATAACAGAAAACCACTTGTCATTACCTATAGCCCCCAGCCAAGCCCCTGCAACACATCATTAATAAACTACAACCCATTCTAGATTGTGCTTGAGAAGGCCCTAGGTGACAGGCCTGTTCTCTCATATAGACAAGCTCCTAAACTAAGTAAGATTCTCACTAGCAATCACAGCCTACGCCACAGTAATACCAGTCCTGGAACTTTTCCTTGCAACAAACCCCATTACCAACTTTGTCCACATATTTATTCTGGAGACACCATCACTGGACCTAACCACATTAATTACAAGATCAGGGGCTCATTCTCCTATACCTTGAGCAATATTTATATACTATCATGTGCCAGGAATGCCCCTCTACTATGTACATTGGACAAACCAGGCAAACACTTTGCTAAAGAATGAATGGGCACAGACCAGACTTTAGGAATCTCAATACACATAAGCCTGTCAATGAGCATTTCAGTGGAGTGGGCCATTCTGTTAAAGTTCTGAGAATATGCATCCGACAACAAAGAGACTTTAAAAGCAGCTTACATAGTGAGATTTGTGAACATTCCCCACCTCTCACCTCTGTCCTTCACTTCTGTGTATTTGATTTGTCACTTTTTATTGCAATTACTTTTTTGGACCTGGGGGCCATGTAAGCTCAGTGGTTTGAGCATTGGCCTGCTAAAAGCCCAGGGTTGTGAGCTC
Organism: Carettochelys insculpta; assembly: GCF_033958435.1. Classification (NCBI taxonomy): domain Eukaryota; kingdom Metazoa; phylum Chordata; order Testudines; family Carettochelyidae; genus Carettochelys; species Carettochelys insculpta. Next base: position 99,802,099 of record NC_134139.1, read on the forward strand.
AGTCCCTGAGGAGACCATTTAGGGATGGGGGCAGATAGATGCCAGGGAGGGTGCTTGGTCTTGCCAAGAAGGCAGGGGACTGAACTAGATGATCTCCTGAGGTCCCTTCCAGTTCTAGGGGATGCATAGTTCCAATTATAAAACAAAAAACTGAGTCTGGACTGGAAATTCTGTAGATCTGAAGAACTGGATCTGTCCCAGGAAAGCTCATCATCTAATAAATCGTTTTGTTAGTCTTTAAAGTGCTACATGACTGCTGGTTTGTTTTGTTAGAATATGGAGTAGCATGGCTACTTCTCTGCTACTACACTAGTAGATGTTTGAACTCATTCAGTCTCTCATCACACTCCAATCTTCATCAGTATTGTCCACATTTGCAGTTGTACTGATTTCAGGGAAGGTGGATGTGTTGCTGTTTGCATAGGTCTTTTTGCCACAAGGTTTCCTGAGTTGAATCAAGGCCTTTATTTTGAAAAGGAATAAAACATCTCAGATCTGTTTTCTGAGTGAAATAGGATTACCATACAGCCTGGTTTTCCAGGACATAGCTTTTCTCAGTGCATGTGGATTTTTGTAATAACAGGAAACGTCTGGAGTTTTTGCAAAGCAGATAAGCTGCATCTCAGAAGGAACTGATTGGTCCCTCCCTTACATTCATTCCCCACAGCTGCATTTGTCCAATCCTACCCACCCAGGGCCCAGCTAACATCACTGGGGATGGACTCCTGTAAGGAGGCACTGATTGATGGCTGTTAGTGCATTCTGGCCTTGCACCAGCTACCCGGTCACTTTGACAGGGAGCATCAATGCATCCCATTTCCAGCGAGTATCCCCCACTGCCAGGGCTGTTCCCCTGACCCCCTTCAATGTCTCAGGCATGTGACCAGGACAACCCCACTTCTACAGGCCCTACCCCTGGTCTGTCTCTGCTTCACCTCACCCCACCCCCACTCCTCCCCTTCCACAAGCCTCACCCATGTCCCACCTGTGCCCCTGCACTATCCCCTTGCCCCCTCCTCTAAGCAAGTGAGCTGGAGGGTTACAGGCCTGGCATGGTGTGGCAGCAGCAATCACCCCATGCACACACTCACCATTGCAGCAGGGTCTGGAGTGGCCTGGCAGCCTGCTCAGTTCCGCACCACCACCCTTTCCCAGCCCATTGTGCCCCACTTCTTCACAGCTGTGGGAAGTGGAATTCCTTGGGTCTGGAGTGCTCTACTTCTCTCAGCTCGAGTGAATCAGAATGCAGCTGGGAGGAAGAAGGTAGAGCACAGCAGGCTGCCAGGCCTCTGGGGCCTGCCACCACACAGTGACTGGGGAGAGGGGGAGGCCCCTGCTGCTTCCAGACACTAGGCTCCTGTATTCCTGAGGGTCTGTCCTGCCCATAGGACAGTTGAGGCAACTGATGCAGGCCCACCCAAAGGGCAGAGCCTGGCACAGTTGCCCCAGATTGCTCTATGGATGGGATGGCTCTGCCTGTTGGAGGTACCTCCTCTGTCACACCCACCTATTACTCCCCAACTCCTGCTTTTCCTCCACAGTGTCCCTCCTTCCCCAAAGCTCCCAGATCTCTCATAATCAGCTGACCCAGTTCCTCTTTAGGAACCTGAAATAGGATAAATCCATACAGCAAATACAAAAAGAGTTTCTGTGACAGCATGTAAAATGGCCATCAGTTGCACACTATATACAAATGCTAACAGCAATTAGGTTTTATTTTGTCTGCACCTTATCTTTAAGATTTCCCCTTCCCTCCTAATTTTCTTGTGTGTTTTGCAGGCTAAAGAAGCATTGGAAAATGGGGAAGTCCCTGTTGGCTGTCTTATGGTCTATAATAATGAAATCCTAGGAAAGGGGAGGAATGAGGTTAATGAGACTAAGAATGTAAGTCACAAAAAACACCTGTCAGAAAGTACACACTATGTGCAATGGGAGCCTTACCACTGAGCCCAGCGGGTGTGGATTCCCCACCATGTATGCATTGGGGTGTCAATTCATTATGGTTCACAAAATTAACTTAAAATATTAATCACACTGTTAAGTAATAGACTACCAACTGAAACATATTAAATATTTGTGCATGTTTTTCTACATTTTGATATTGATTTCAGTTACAACCAGTCTGCAAAGTGTACAGTGCTTGCTTTACATTACTGACTACAAATATATACATTGTAAAAATTATTAACAAAAGAAATAGTATTTTTCAGTCCCCCTCATACAAGTATTAAAGTGCAGTCCCTTTACAGTGAAAGTGTAACTTACAAATGTAAATGGTTTTTTTTCACATAAATACACTCTAAACCAAACCAATGTAAAACTTTGGACTCTATGGCTGTGTCTACACTAGAGAGCTTTGTCAACAGAAGAGGCCTTCCGTCGACATATCTCAGGGAGTGTCTACACACTTAAAGCATTCTGTCGACAGAGTTTTGAAAGAACTCTGCATTTGCCTTGACAGTATTGAATAGTAACAGAGAGATAGCTGTGCTAGTCTATATACTATGAAAACAAAAAAGCAGTCCAGTCGCACTTTAAAGACAACCTCCCAACCTTATGAGTTTCTTCACCAACACTCACAGTCTGTACCACAGGAATACCAATCCTGGAACTTTTCGTTGCAACGAGACCTGTTGCCAACTTTGTCCACATTTCTATTCTGGAGATATCATCACTGGACCTAACCAGGTTATTCACAGAATCACGGGCGCATTCTCATGTTCCTCAACTAACATCATAGGTGCCAACAGTGCCAACAATGCCCACATGCTTTGTGTATTGGACAGACTTCAAACTTCCTTAGACAAAGAACTAATGGGCATAAAACAGACATAAAACCACTCCTGATTCACAAACTTGTCAGCCAGCACTTTAATGGAGTGGGCCATTCTGTTAATGACCTGAAAGTCTGTGTTTTACTGAAAAGGAATTTTCACAGCTGTTTGGAAAGAGAGGCTGCTGAACTCTCTTATGTATTCAAATTTGACACATTAACAATGATTTGAAATGGGATGTCTGTTCTGGTGTGGCTATGATCTGAAGAAGTGGGTCTGTCCCACAAAAGCTCATCACCCAATAAATTATTTTGTTAGTCTTTAAAGTGCTACTGGACTGCTTTTTTGTTTTCCTTGACAGCATTATCCCTCAAAATTTTGAGGGATAACACTGTCGACAGAAGGGACTTCTGGTTGCCGGGCAGCCCCCTTTGCAGAGCTGCCATTCTGCCTTCTGGCATCAGATGGCAGTGTAACCTGGCAGTTCTCTGTCGACAGAGCAAGTTGTGTAGATGTAATCTGTCAACAGAGGTTATGTCGAGATTTTCCTTTTCCTTTTCAAGAGTAACTTCTGTCAACAGATGCTTCTAGTTTAGACATAGCCTATAAGTCCACTTAGTACTACTTCTTGTTCTGCTGATTGCAAAGGCAAACACTAATAGTAGATTTCGTTGCCTGCTTCTTATTTACAATGTCACCAGAAAGTGGAAACAGGCATTTGCATGGCATTTTTATAGCCAGTGTTGCAAGATATTGCCTGATACGCTAAAAGTTCATATGCCACTTCATGCTTCAAACTGGTCATTTTTTAAAAAAAATATTTTCTGAAATCTCTCCAAATGTTGCCAGCAACTGAAATCTCCAGTTATTCTGCATATTGTCACGTGTGTGCTTTTTCTGTGCCATATGCCAAAAGCAATGTATGTAAAACCAGCCAGGAAGCCTTTTCTGCTACCAGACTTATCTTAAAATTATTTATCATCATTGTCCTAGTTCTTGCCAAAGTTGGGGATGGGAGGAATGGTTGTGTGTATTACAGAATCTTTCATGTTGCTTAGTAGCAGCATATGTCTAGACTCAGTTATTCAAGATTGTTAGGCTTGTAATTACTTGAATTCATTGGGCAAGAGTGCACCAAATATCTTTGCTAGGCATTCTGTTTTAAATGAGCTGGCAGTAGGTGCACCAGACCTAGCCAGCATTATTTTGCCTCTGGCAGCTCCCACGCTAGCCTGATTGTTCTCATTCCTTCTCCATATAACCCTTCTGTTTCCTTTGTAATAATACATGTGGCCCTTCCCAGCAAGAAAAATTATTGGAATTTGTATATGTGCAAGCATATCCTCCCACTAAACTGTTCTCCCTTTAAGATGCTTTGTTACCACATGTAGGCTTCTTCTTGCTGTTTATCTCCTGTTTAGTCATGTCAGCATGTGTTTTGCCCACAGCATGTTGCGAAGTACAATATGTAACCATTGAAAAGGAAATATTGTTTCCACTCATAAATTATTAATGATGCCCTGGGATAAAACAGAACTACCAGCTTTAGCCATGTCACTCTCGTTGATTCTTGTGTAAGGTTTAGATTGATTGTTGTTTAGGACAGGATACTTTTGGGCACTGTATTAATAGCATCATAGGCTTCTTCCCTAATGACTTTACCTTCAGGTAATGTCTATTTTTCCAACACCTTTTATTATTCTTCTATAACAATAATTGTTTTTTGTTCCATTATTACTGTTTATCAGTTTTTCTCTTTTATAATAATATAAATAATAAATACATAGCACATAAAGTCTATGCAAATAGTAATTTTATATATGGGGCTATTGAAGATTATGAATGAATTCATGATGTAATATAAAAGTGAACACATGCACAACCAATATGAAAATGACACATTGGTTTGTTTCAGTATACCTGTTCACAAAGTCATTTTAAGACCTGTGTTGTTCCATTAACGTGGACTTAGTTCTCATCTTCATCCAGCTCATGCCAGGTGCAGTTGACTTTGTGTGAAGGAAAGCAGACATAGCTCTATCTTTATGCCTTCTGTCATCTTCAGGGCATAATTTAGATCAGTCAAGTAGGGCTTTTCTAAATTACATTGTCTGTAATGGTTTTCTAGGAATCAGTCTGCTCGCCTGGGATTGGCGGCATCCGTGAGCTCACTCCCAGGCACTCTTACTGCAGACAAGTTCATAGACTCATAGAGACCAAGGCCAGAAAGACTGTTGCGTCCAACTAAATGGCCATAAGCCGTACCTTCCCCAGATTATTTCCTAGAGCAAGGATTTGCAACTGAAATAGCAATAAGAGCCATTTTTTCAAATTCAGTTACAAAACTAATACTTCAGGAGCCACAATGCACATGAATATGAGGCAGTCCTTAATAAATAGATAAAAAATAATACAGTCAAACTGTACTTGTTGTAACCCTTGTTTTAAGAACAGTGCACACACAGTGCATTTCACCAGTTAGAAAATTGTTACCCCATCCCCCAGCTTTACCCTCATCTCTCAAACTGCTCCCCCATCTCCAGGTTTAACCCCTCTGAGCCCCAAATCTGCCTCCCAACCCCAAGTTTAACCCCTTCAGCCCCAAACCAACATCCCAAGCCCAGGTTTAACCCCTTCAGCCACAACACCACCCCCTCAACCCAGGATTTACTTGGCTTAGATGAGGAGCTCTGCACACTACCGCTGCTCCCCACTGCCGCTGCCTTCTCTGCATGGCTGCACAGCTCCGACAGGGCAGGCTCAGCTGCCCCTCCTCCCAGCTGTCCTGCAGGCTGACCTTGCCCCGGCTTTCTCTTCTGGGGCTACCTGCCCTGTCAGCTTCCCCTCTGCTGCAGCTGACTGTGTAGTGGCTCCGGAGGCTGCCACCTCTTAAAAAAATAAGCTGTGGGAGCCTCTGAAGCTGTACATGGAGTCAGTGGCGGCAGCACTTGGAGCTGCAAGTGGATCCTTAAAGAGCCGCAGGGTTGTCGATCCCTGTCCTAGACAATACATTTTAGAAAATGTCTCATTTGATTTTAAAAATTCTTAGTGATGAAGAATCTGCCAAGAACCATGATCAGTTTTTCCAATGGTCAGGCACTTTCACTGGTAAAAATGTACATCTTATTTCCTGTCGTAATTTGTCTTGTTTCAGTGTCCAGCCATTGGATTGTGTTATACATTTCTCAGTTAGATTGAAGAGCCCCTTATTAAATATTTGTTCCCCATGTAAGTATTTAAAGATTGTAATCAAGTCACTGGACAAACCTGCTCTTTGTTAAGCTAAATAAATAGAGCTCTTTGAGTCTGTCATTATGGCTACGTCTACACTTGCCAAAAACTTCGAAATGGCCATGCTAATGGCCAGATTGAAGAATACTAATGAGGTGCTGAAATGCGTATTCAGTGCCTCATTTGCATGCCGCCAGCAGGCATGCTATGAACTCATAGGAATAAGGGGATTTCGATGTTGGTGGGGTCCTTTTGAAAGGACCCCCATGTAGATGGGCCGCATGGGAGCGAAATGCAGCAATTTCAAAGTGCTGCAGCTGGCGGCATGCTAATGAGGCACTGAATATGCATTTCAGCACCTCATTAGTATTCCTCGATCTGGCTATTAGCATGGCCATTTCGAAGTTTTTGGTAAGTGTAGACACAGCCTATAAGTTAGGCTTTCTAATCTGTTAATCATTCTCGTGGGTCTTCTCTGAACCCTCTGATTTTTCAACATATTTTTGAATTGGATCCTTCTAGCTAGCAGAACTGGGCACAATAGTATAGTAGCAGGCTCACAAGTCTCAAATATGGGGGAAGATAACCTCTCCTACTCTCGATTTCCCTTTTTATGCATCCATGGATTGCATTAGCCTTTTTGGCCACAGTGTTGCACTGGAATTTCATGTTCAGTGGGTAATGCCAAATCATTTTGAGAGTGAACTTTCACTGAAGAATCCTCAGTTACCATTCTAAGGCAATGTGAAAGGTCACATTGAATGAATATGTGGAAATTTCATCGAAATATTTATTTAGAGCCACATGGAGATGATATTTAAATTATATATTATTTTACAGTTAATTTTAGCTATGTAAGATTTTATTAACCTATCCCACTTTTCTTGGCTACAAAGACAAATCAAGGTCACTCTGGTCTGTTTACTTAGCATTTTCCTCATATATGAAGCCGGAGAAGCATAGGGTGAGAGATGTGCTCCTGAGTTGAGCCCTCTGCTTGCTGTGTCAAGAAGCAGGCAGAATGAGATGAGATCTGATCAAGCTTGTTGATTCCTTGAGAGTTGTACACGATTGAAGTTTGAAGCTGAGAATCATTACTTCAGATCAGTCTGCAAAATTCAAATTGAACTCTGTATATGCTCAATTTTTCAGCCAGGACTAGCCAAAAAACGGGCCCCTTTAATGAAGCGTTACATTGCAGATTTGATAGAAATGAAAATAAGTTTTTAAAAAAAATTAAAAAAGATAATGTTTTGGTGGTGTGTTCTCATTTCATTGGAGCAGATAAACTTAATGGGGTAATATACTTAAAGTTGTAGATCAGTGCAAGTCTTTTTTGTCTCCGTATAAATTCTCAGGCTACTCGACATGCCGAAATGGTAGCAATTGATCAGGTCCTAGACTGGTGTCATCAACATGGTAAGGATCCTGACGAAGTGTTTGCACACACAGTGTTGTATGTAACCGTAGAGCCTTGTATTATGTGTGCAGCAGCCCTGCGCTTGATGAGTATCCTTTGGTTGTGATACAGGTGAGAAAACCATATGTCAGTATGTTATGTTCAAGTAAATCATTTGGTAATGAACTGGTAGGGAAGAGCTTGATATTTTGAAAAAAGCTTTATAGAGTACCAGCTTATCTGCTCAGAAAATGTACTCATGCTACAGTTCCTATTATCAAAGGCCAAAAGACCAAGAAGAAAAGATTTAAAGAGAAGAGAAAGCAACTTGCAGACCAGGCACATAGATTCTTTTCTCTTAGGGGCGTGAAAGTAAGTCTCAGAGCCCGTTACTGTATACAATTAGTCCATCTCACTCAAGTGTCCTGTTTTGGAAAATGTAACTATCGAGTAATATGTGGCTTCGAGTGTGTCCCCTGTGGGACCTCTTCCAATTTCAAAGGCTAGAGTGGGTTGACCAATTCTTCCATCTGCAGAAGGCATGTTCCACATGTTACCCAGAAGCAGACGCTGAGTCCCAGCCCAAAAGTGAAGGGTGGATGACGACTAACTTTATTAAGAGCATAAGCACCATTTACTGAACTCAGATGACTTGTTAAATCAGGATCTTCTGCTTAAGAACACTCTTTTCTTATTTAGTTCCTTAACTCTTTCCTATAAATCCCACTGGTTGTGTATGGCTGTCAAAATGAGCGTTTTGGAGGTTGTGGCTCCGTTTTGAACATCTCCTCAGCTAACTTAACAGACACAGGGGAACCATTTCAGGTAGGACATTGAGATGCATTCCTTCTGGTGTTTAATGTTTAAGAGAAAGAATACTGCTACTGTGCTCTTGGTGATGAGAAGCTGAGATAGTGCAGCTGTGAAAGGATTTCCAATATCGGCAAATACATTCTGATGGCATCACAACATGAGCACCCACTTTCTAGATTAATGGTGGCAGTAGCAGTAGTGGCACCTGGGAGTTCCAGGCCTGTTTGAAATACTGGGGCCCGGTGCAACTGCCACCTTTGTTACCACAGTCAGTGGGCCTGCCTTCATCTCAGTTCCCTACCCTGTTCTGCACTCAACCTCCATCCCAAACCCTGCACCTGCTGCATAGACAAGTGTGGCCCGTGAACACTTAGCAAAATCTTGGAGTGGCCCCCATCAAAAATTATTGTTCACCCGTGGGTTACGGTCTGAGCGTTTTGTACAGACTTCTGAAAGATTTTTTTCTGATAGCCGAGCTGAAGATGGGTATTTAGTTCTTAGATATGACCAGCTGTATAAAGGAAAAGGCTGTTTCTATTATAAACACTTTTTTTTCCCCCACAAGCAATTGCAGTGGGATGAATGTGTACAAGTTAGCACCTTCTTATGTGGGTGTATTCTCTGCAATTAGTGGTGTTATTGAAAACATCCTAGCTCATTATTTTTCCTGTCATTCTCATTCACGTATTTGGGCTGGTTACAGTACATTTTATGGGTGGGAATGTTACTTTTGAAGGGCAAGGAGGCCTCACAGTTGATTTCTAGGAATATGATCATAGAAGAACTACTCGATAGAAACCTAATTTAAAAATACCCACATTCATGTTTCTTATATTACCAAGTATTAATAGGATTTACAGACGTAAACAGAAACTATACTGCCAGCATGTGGAGGAGGGAATGATGGTTGCAAAAGAGTTTTTCTTAACATTTATGGAAGATGAACAGGTCTGCCAACTATTATACTGAACCTCAGCCTAGTTTTAAAAATAGACAAGGTCTTCATCCTGAAAATGAGGATTTCTGATTATAGATACTTAGTCATATACAGAAAAAGAAGTACAATGTCTGTGCATCTTGGTTTTGGAGGCTTTAATAAACACAGAGTTTTAATTTCAACAGTGCATTGCTGGTTATCGAGCTGAAGAAGCAGTGGACATGTTAAAAACCTTCTACAGACAAGAAAATCCAAATGGTAAGTTTCCTTTAGTGAGGTGTTGTTTTTTTTTTGTTTGTTTTTGTTTTTTTTAATTTTTGTTTTGCAACTCTGATCACCCCAGTCATAGCTTGAAAGAATTCTGGCACAGGTACTGTCATCTTTCACTTTCCGTGTCCTGTTTTTTGTCTCCATCCTTTATGGCAGCACCAAAATCAAAAGTACGGAAGAAGGAATGCAGTAAGTGATAGTCCCCTACTGATGGAAAACTGAAAGAGAAGAAAATAGTGATTTGTGGAAAAAGATCTCTTCATTGTTCCTTTAGATGCAGCATTTGGGTATGGACACATTCATGAACTTCGAATACATTGATCAGTATGGTTTCACTATTTGAATATTATCAATTTCTGTCTTTTCTGTGGCTAGTAGGTTGAATGATTGATAATAACCTTTACAATGAGTGTATGACTTCTGTTTGTTGGGGAATATTTTGAATTATAATTCAGACTCAATTTCTTTTAATCCAGCTGGACCATTAGAATAACTTCTGTACTACACAGTGCATAGATGGACATCCATGTCCTTTAGTCTATGGAGGAACCTCTTGAAGTTTGAAAGTGGGTATTTATAGAGAGTGTCTCAGTATCAAATATGGATAAACAAGTCACTTTGAAAGTTATGTTCATTTACACCACCCAACACCGATATCGGGATCAGCTACATGTAAAAGTTCACTATTTTCTACTGTGTATCTCTTGTAGGCCAAACTTTCAAAGAGTTTCTGGGAAGTCACACATGAAAAGGCAAGCATTTATACAAAACTGCACTATTTGATTTGCATAAGCAAATACCAGTTTGCCTGCATAGTATTTGTTCATGAAGTTTTGGAAGCTGTCATGAAAGTTTGTGCCTCTTACCCCTTTCTTGCTTATTAGCATATAGAAAAAGATTACAGTTAAGTGTTGAATAGGTCAGTCAGTTGGACTCATTCTAAACTACTATATTCTTGTGTTTGAAATGTATAATCATATATGTTAAAACTAGGAAAGGAAAATGTCAGAAAAAAAAAAGAACAAAATGCACGACTGTCTAGGTTTTGGAGCATTTGTTATTTACATCAATTACATATGCTTTTGCTTGGCCTTGCTGTAATTCATAATCCAGAAGAGGGCCTTACAGTTCCATTAATGAATAAAAAATATAGGTCTAAGTTGAAATTCGGATTGTATTGCCTTGGATAGATATTTACCTTGAGGAAAAAAAGTCTCATGATTTAGTTGGCTGATTTGCAGAAATTTTGAGGAAATGTATATTTTTTTATTACACAAGAGATTAAAATTCTGAGAATACAATAGTCAGAATCATGGTACAGTTAAATATTTTCTACCATCTGAGTAACAGCTAGATTTTTGTTTTGATGGTTATATAAAGATACTTACTTTCTCTGTGTAATTTTCTAGACTAACACGGTTACCCCTCTGAGACTTTTTGTCAATGGTTGTAGTTTACTGAATGGGGGTGGGAGTGAAGAATGTCCTGAGCTCCTACATGCTCTTTTTCATATTACTGCTATTTACAAGATATTAAAATTATTCCTTTCGTATACATTTTCAGTATACTGTATCTCCTGACCCATTGGACAGCAGTTACTGCTGGTCTGAGTCTTTTCTTTCCTGAAATCATATAAAATATTACTGCATTTCTAGATTCATCAGCATCAACAGAGATATGTAGTGCTGAAAAGAGATACTGTCAATTTACTTCCTCCAGTAGGCAAGAGTTACAAGAGGCCTTGAAACCAACCTACTGTCCAAATATCCACAATTTAGATAACAGCTTTTAATGCTGTGGATCTCACTGTGGGGATGGATATACTTGTGGTTAAGACATTTGACTGGTAACTCTGATATGAGTTAAATTCCTAGATTTACACAAACTTCTTTGAGTACCTTGAATTAATTATTTTAAGGCCCAAATCCTCAAAAGGTATTCAGGTGCTTAATTGCCTTTGAAGTCAGTGGGAGTTAGGCACCTAACTACTTTGAGGGTCTGGGCCATATATCCTTTGCTTCCATTCTGCATCTGAAATGTGTTGAAAGGACAAATTGATATTTGAAACTGATACGGGTGTTGGGAACCATGTAAGTACATAGGTGACTGTTAATAGGAAAATTAAATACTTTTGAAGCCAAGCCTTGTTTTGCCATCCTTACTTAAACTGAGGAATGCTTACTTGCCTTAAAAGTAGTCACTGAAGTCAATGGGACAATATATGAGTAATAACTCACCAAAGCCGTGTCTGCATGTGCATGCTACTTCGAAGTAGCGGCACTAACTTTGACATTAGGCAGCGAGACGTTGAAGTCGCTAACCCCATGAGGGGATAGGAATAGCGCCCTACTTCGACGTTCAACGTCGAAGTAGGGACCATGTAGTCGTTGCGCGTCCCGCAACTTTGAAATAGCGGGGTCCGCCATGGCGGCCATCAGCTGAGGGGTTGAGAGATGCTCTCCCTCGAGCCCCTGCGGGGCTCTATGGTCACCGTGGGCAGCAGCCCTTAGCCCAGGGCTTCTGGCTGCTGCTGCGGCAGCTGGGGATCCATGCTGCAGGCACAGGGTCTGCAACCAGTTGTCGGCTCTCTGTATCTTGTGTTGTTTAGTGCAACTGTGTCTGGGAGGGGCCCTTTAAGGGAGCGGCTTGCTGTTGAGTCCGCCCTGTGACCCTGTCTGCAGCTGTGCCTGGCACCCTTATTTCGATGTGTGCTACTTTGGCATGTAGACGTTCCCTCGCTGCGCCTATTTCGATGTGGTGCTGCGCAACGTCGAAGTTGAACATCGATGTTGCCAGCCCTGGAGGACGTGTAGACGTTATTTATCGAAATAGCCTATTTCGATGTTGCTACATCGAAATAAGCTATTTCGATGTAGGCTTCACGTGTAGACATAGCCCAAGAGCAGGGACAGAAAAATCAAGCTGTTGGGTAGTAGGACCGCATAAGGCACACAGCTGAAGGTGGTTGACCTAGTCAGAGTCTATGTTGGACTTTTGAACTGGAACAAAAGATAAGTGGGAATCCCACTTTAAAAGAATCCCATTTTAGAAGGGGTACTTCTTTCCCTAAGGCTGTGTCTACACTAAAGAGTTTTGTCGACAGAACAAAGTCTCGACAGAACTCTGTATTTTCTTTGACAGTATTATCCCTCAAAAATTTGATGCATAATAGTCTCTGGACAGAGTACTATCAACAAAAATGCAGTGTAGACACGTCTGTCAACAGAGAGGGCTTCCAGTTGCCTGGCAACCGCCTGTGCAGAGCTACCATTCCTCTTTCTGGCACCAGAGGGCAGTGCAGCCTGACAGTTCTCTGTTGACAGAGCAAGTTGTGTGTAGATGCAATCTGTCGTCAGAGGTTCTGTCGAGATTTCCCTGTCGACAGTAACTTCTGTTGACAGATGCTTCTAGTGTAGACATAGCCTAAAAGTGTTAGTATATTGATCCTTATGACAGGCCAAATACATATATTTCAGGTAGCAGGGGTTGAGAAAGCCTTACCCAAACCACTGCATTTTTTAACCTAGTCAATTTCTAGCTTGTCAGACAAAGTTATATTTAAGTGCAAAAAACTCAGACGAAATTTTGTGGTGAGATTTCTAAGTCTCTGCTTGGGTTGCTTATTCCTTCCAGCAAGTAAGGCGGAAAAGAAAAAGGATCACAGCTGAAGACCACAATTACATCATAAATAACACCTTCTGTGTAAAACAAGCAACCAACACCCTTAAGCAAAATTACTCAAAAAGACAATTGTGCATCTCAAATCTATTACAGTATTTTGCATGCATTAACAATAAGGGGAAAAAGAAGAGCGAGATGACACAATTTACTGGAACTTTATAATCTTTGAGTGTCCCTCAGAAAAGGCTAATTCAGTAGGAAAGGTGTGAGAGATAAAGATCTGTTATTGATTAGAAGTATGAACAAATGACCCATTTTCAACATGTCAAAAAGTTAATGGAGTACCCTTAAAGATCAGGATCTGTATTGTTTTAATGTGTTTGTTATTAATTTGGAAAGGGTAGGGAACAGTGAGGTAGTAGAGGCTAGGGTTAGGGTTAGGGTTAGGGTAAATTTTATCACCTGGTTCTTCTTTTCCATACATTGTTAATAGAGCAGATTTGAGATGCACAATTTTCTTCAGAATTATTTTGCTTAGAAGTGTGGGTCAGTTATTTTACACTGAAGACTTCTTCTATGGTTTTATAAATGTGATATGTAATTAAAGATAAAGTAAATATGCATTGAGCTGATGAAAAATAAAATAAAATAGGAGAGAGAGGCAGAGTGTAGAAGTTACAGCTGAAACAAAATTGTTCAGTTTAGTCAAGGATAGAGCAGACTGGGAAATTTCAGATGGACTTAACAGGATAGGTAAATGAGCAACTAGATGACTGATAAAATTTAAGACGTCAAAGGCAAGGTAATGTACTTCATAAGAAATAATTTTTGCTACTTGTGCATGCAGCTGGATTTTGAATTTTCTTATAGAAAGAGACCAATTTGTCAGTGCAGACAACTCAGTGAGAACCTTTGCTTAATGTTAAGCTGCAGTCATTAAAACAAACAAATAGGAACAATGCACAAGGACCAGAATAGTGAATGATGAATGCATGATGGTATTATTGCAAACGTGCTGGGTCCCATCTGAAAACTCTTCACTTTGTGTATCCCCCATGCTGCAATCTCAAAATCAAAGTAAAAATTTAAATGCAGAGGTAAGTGACAAAAATAAATTCTTCCACATGGAGAGAATGAAAGGGCTAGGATGAATTAATTTGTAGAGGAGATGAATAAGGGGATGCAATAAAGGTCTAAATAATGATATACAGAAGGTAATGATCAATTAGTGGCACCAAATTTAAAATGCGTGTTTTTAATACAATGCATTATTATGGAACTCATAATGTATATATTAAGGCAAAACATAGCAGTATAAAAAGGTGTTTTTATATGGTTAATGAGTGTCACATATTGTGGTACAACACAGACGAGTGAGATGTTGTCCCACCACTTGTCCTGTAACCCCGAGTGCCTTAAAATGCTCTACTGATTTAGCATCTCAGTCTGGATGCTCCCAGACCTCATATAAGCATGCACTGAATCACTGTGTGATAAGCAGCTGTGGTCCTGCAATTTTGACTCCAGCAGCTTGCTTGTTTGCACCACCACCACACGGATATCCACTAGCCTTGGTTACTACTAGCCATCTGACCTCAGCACAGTCCTGGTCCTAAATTTCCCCAAAACTGTATGCCTCTGTCCTGGACTCACAGGCAAGTATTAAGGTCTGTTACTCTATACGTAAGCTGTTATTTTGCTGTATTTGGTAAGTGATGTTAACAATTAGTTCAATTCAAACACAGCACTGGTTTAAATTAAAAGTAAACGAGTTTATTAAGAAAAAGGATTTTAAGTGTGTTCATGCATACAGGATAAAGTCAGAAATGGGTATAAGCAAATAAAAGTGAAACACACTGTCTAGTGACTGACTTAACAGAGGTAGAATCTTGATTCTTGTCATGCCTCCTACCAGCAAGATGACTGATAGCCTGGTCAGTAAGTATCTCCCATTAAGTCTAAAGTGCTTAGTTTCTTTGTTTCCTTAGTCCTGGTCTACACTAGGGATCAATCCCAGATACACAATTCTAGCCAATTGACGTATCAGGATGGACTTTGTACCCTGGTGTAGACCAGGGCTCTTTGGGTTTGTGCCAACATCCCTTATTCTACATGGCAGCATGGAGTATCACGGTTGACAGCCAAACCCAGAGAGATCGATTTTGCCGCGTCTTCACTGACACAGTAAAATTGGTCTCTGGAAGATTGATCATGGCACATCAAACCCCCCATAGGTATAGACATACCCTTAGTTGAGAGAGACAGAGAACCCCAAGTTCCTTTATAGTGCAGTGAGCTTTTGAAATGTATCCTCAAAGTTCAGAGCCTCTGCTGGGAGGAAAGGTGCTCTGGCTTCTGATGGAGAAGGTCCCATGCAGGTTTCTTTTCTGCTGGTGCTTTCTTCTTCAGTACAAATTAATTTTTTCTTGCAGCCTTTGATATCCCTGGAACAGCCACTTGACTGGTTGTCAGTTGTCCACAGTTGTGCTTGTATGGAGGCGTTGGCTTTTTCTTTAGGGAGAAAAACAAAAAATCAAAACTGTTTACTCAATCCCCAGACTCGTACCCAAACACATTTTAGTCCCATATTTCCTTCACATTTGTACAGGCCTTTGGGCATGTACGATACCTGCACCACACAAGACTATTAATGACCAGGTTGTTAGGGTTTTCCAATAATGCTTTACACAATACCTATTAGAACCAGATTATGATATAAGTGAACTGGCCAGGCCAACTGAAACTCACTACCAGATACCCATGAGCCCCTTGACCACTGGCATTAGGATGCTGTTAGAGTCACAGTGAGTTACGCAGGTGTTATTCTTTTAACAAGGGATCTAAATCCTCATGTTTTAGGCTATAAGCCAATCACTGAATGATGGGAATTAAGAAAATCCCTCTGAAGGGCATTATTATTTTTTTTAAATAACTGTCCCTGATGAGTTTTTGCCTACCTTCTTCTAAAGTGTCCAGTACTAATCTATCAGAGATAGGATATTAGATTGTCCATAGGTCTCTGCTAGGGTCCTCCAACCACAAGTTAGAAAATTTCAGTTAATGAAAAATTTAATAAAATTGATAGCCCTTGCATCATGTTCTTAGACCGACAGACTCAGACTATCAGGAATATAGTCTGCCAGAATATTTTGCACCTGCATCTTGTGGAATAGAACTCCAGGGACAGTATGATGAAGAGATCAGCAGCTGACCTCAATTATTGGTATGGAACACAGGGAAAGAGGCCATTTATTTGGAAAGTAAAACTTTTAATGATTTATTGGTCCACACCATAACCTGAACCTGAGCTGGAAACAAATTGGAATCTGTTGCTGCTTATGGATCATGGGCATAATGTGTTCCATGGAAGCATCTTTGCCAAGTAGACAGGTAGTCACCAGGGAAAACTGGCAGGTTCCACATCCTGAGGAAATGGTTGCAAACTCTTCACCAAGGACCCATCCAAGCCCTGTTGTAGACAATGGGAATCTTCACAGGGGTTGTCTCAATGCACAAGTGAATGTTGAACAGAACGTCCTTGGCTATCAATACCATGTGGACATTGTGGTTGCAATTGTATTAATTATACACATTATTTTCACATGACTTTTGCTTCCTTGTTTTTATTTTTGTTTACAGTGTAATCAAGAACCTTCAGAAGGTGTAGACAATATACCCACAGCTTATACGATATGGAATTAAGTATTTTAAATAAGGCTTCCCCACACACCCAAAATATGCTACCATATAAGATTCACCTTGGACTGTATATTCTCCAGTCAAATCACAGAATTCTGTGACCTTATCTCATCCATTGGCTTGCTTGTCAATAGATTTTGACATGAAAATCTGTTGAACCAGCTTGAAGAGCGAGAGCACAAAGCTACATGGTTTTGTCCTAAATGGATTGTGATTGACAAGCCAAAGATACAATAATTATGTCTTGTGACTGGCACGACAGGAGAGAGCACTCATTTAAATTACAACTTGAGGCTTTGAAAGGCTTATGGAGCCATTCCATTCTCATTATGAGCTCCTTCCATTATTTTAGATTGTGATACCTTTACATGACAGTTTTATTTATTTAAATGTGTACATTTATGGAGGTCTTACATTAAGTGTTTGAAATGTCTGCAGGTCTTTTGCAGAGATGTGTATGCAGCATGGCCCAAACTTTCCTTGGCAGACTTAGAGCACTGATAAAAAATTAGATTTTTAAAAGTAAAGTCCTCAAACTTTCCCAGCACTTGGGAGGAAGCCTGTTCTTCTGTTGTATTTGGAGCAAGACCTGGGGAGAGAATTTGCAGCCAGGAGCTCCAGTGTATGCAGTAACTGTTAAATCTTAAAAGAAAATGCTTTTGACACGAGGAGAGGAAAGGGTAGAGGAAGACAATTAGTGTTAGAGTACAAGAAACATCTGTTTAATCATTTATTTTGCCTGGCGGCTGCCAAAATACAACTTTATAATTAAAATACACCTAGAAATGCGTCATTTTCTAATAATTCTGTAAGGCATGCCCTTATCTTTTGAAGGGGCCACCTCTGAAGTGAGGTGGTTTGAAATTTTCAAAGTTGTTGTGAACTGGTAGCCAAGAATGATTATTTTTTTGTATAACTGAAAAGCAATTTTTGCAAAAGTTTTTGGTATGGCAGATGGCCTGTGGTGATCCAATAGGATGTAAACACCAGTTAGGTAGTCACTTGGCAATAAAGTATGAGTTAGTCTGTGTTTCCATAGAGACATCAAATGTTTTCAATGCTGTCTGTCTTTTGTCTCTCTCAAAACATACATGATTAAAAATAAGAGAAAGGTAAGAAAATAAAAAGCACAGAACTCTGGATGTGAAGGTTTAGAACTGTTTGATTAATCTCGCCTTTCATAGCGGACGTTATGTTTGTTAGCTTTGTATCACCTGACGACAGAAGGAATGAATTTGTTGTTTTCTGGCTAAAGAACAACTCAGTGACTTCACCTATGAATGAATCTGCCAGCTTTTCTGTCTTCTTTTGTGGGGCGGGGATGTGCATGCCAACATGTAGGTGGTTAATGGTACTATTGGATAAAGTAGAGGCAATTTCTGGAGTTAAGGAATTGTTCAGATTGTAGTAACATGGGGTGACATTGCCTCCCAGTAAAGACAATAGCAAAACTGCCATTGGGGCAGTTGGTGCCAAGATTTCACTTGTCATTTTTCCATTTTCATATGGTAAAAAATACCGTATTATTAACAAAATAAATAAGTAAAAAACCTGGTTAGGCTATGTTAAGTTTATCTATAAGTTGCTAAATAGAAAAATTCACTGTCTCCATAGAACCCTATTTTTGACTTCTGTGAAAAAGAAGCCTTGTATTTTGAAATCCAGCCATTAGGTTGCACTACTCTGTAAGACTTTAGGTGCTCACATACCATGGGGATGGGAATTCTTTAAACTCCTGGTCAGACTGACCAGCTGTAAACTGATGTGTGCAGGGGGAAGGACTAGTAAAAGATGCAGAGACTGAGGATTCATTGGAAATTCTGGTCCTAATTCCCAAATACAGACTCTCCTTCCTTGTTTCACACACGAATGCTTAGCAATTGACATATATGCCACTGGCTACTGGGCCATCACTTGAAAGACTAACTTAAGCTATAGCTTTCATTCCCAGAAAGCTTCCATGCATGGTGTAGCACAGGGAAGCCATTTCAGTATACTGATAACATCCAACTGTATGGCTCTCTTGTCTTGCTTGGATGGCATTGGGGTTCAGTGCCTCAGACAGGATTGTGGATGAAAAGCTCAGCTCTTCAGAAATGGAGATGAGGACTGTGGGATGGGGGAAGCTGCAGAAGAGATGGCAGAGACAGTATATCAGCCTTGTCAGTTGAGGAAGTTCACCAGTCTACCAGAGCTCAGAACTTAGGGAGTGAGACCTCCGGCTGCTGTTGGAGGATCGTATTGCAGCTCTAGCTAAGGTGGCTTTTTAGAGTCCATGCCTCTCCAGGATGTGGATTTTGCTATTGCTAGCTGTGCTTTGACACATACAATATGTTCTGCATGGGGCTAAAACTTAAAGACTGATGCTGGTGCAGAACACAGCAGTTCATTTACTGACCAGGGCACATTGCTGGAAGCACAGAACACTAGAATTCCAGAACATTGGTTGCGTGTCAGTCTCTGAATGAAGTTTAAGGTATTAATTCTGACCTGTAGAACCCTAAATGACCTGGAACCTGCCTACTCGAGGGAGTTTATCTCTCCTGTAACATGCTCTGATCAGCAAAAGCATTCAAGTTTGATTTCCCTCCTTATAAATGAGGGGACTCCTGGTGTTCTGTGCAGACCCCAGGACTCTAACTGGTTTCTCTCCTTGATCTGAAATTGCTCAAACTTCAGAACCTTCCAGGCACACTGCAAAAGACACCCATTTATGGGAAAAGAAGAATATCTATCCTGTGAGAGAAAAATGAAAGAGGCTTTTCTGGTTTGATTTACTGGGAGGGTTAGGTACTTTGTTCCCTTTTTACTATTACTTAATGTTGCTGAATGGTCATCATACAGTAAGTATAATGATTAGGAAACCTAGAGCTTTCTCTGAGACTGTTTATTAGTGTGGCTAAATAATAGTGCAGCTCCACGCATCACTAAATAACCAGAATATTTTACACTGATGGGGAGCATATGCTAAGAGAATCTGTTCTTTAGTTCTACTCCCTGACCTGTCCCTATGTAGGGTCCATCTGCTGCATGGAGCTTTTGTGCAGGTGTCTTTAGCAACTACATGGATGTTTGTGTGTGTATGGATAGCCCACATAGCCATCTTTTTCCTGCCTGCCTTTTCTGCCTTTTTCTTGGATTTACTTATCCAAACTTGCCACCAAATTGTCCCATGACAAGTGAAGATTAGCATGTAGAGTGGAATCATTGAATAGCCCTGCTCCTTGATCTGCAAATAACCCCTGTGCATCAGGCTAGTACATCAAAATGTCATAAACGTTTTTAAAAAATGGCTGAAGATGAATGTGAGGATCTCACATAATTTTGTGGCCAGGTGTTATGTTGCCAAACGAAATGCTCGGGGAGAGAAGAGCAGTTTTTATTTTATTTAAAAAAATTCTTACTTTTAAATGTGAAATCAACCCACAGTGTTACACTGGCAAATGTCGCTTAAATGTTGGAACAGAATTGTGTAGCTACTTTTGTGTTCTCTGCCTTCACTCATAACCTCATGCTGTCAACAGGCCAAGAATCCCCCCACTCTGAACCGAGATGGACAGCTCCTCAGTGGCCAAACGTGTTCTCGTTAATCCTCTCCATGAAGACAGCTGCTACTTGGTTTCAGTGCGACTCATTTGCTTATCCACACTGCTGAGGCTACAGTTCATTTCCAATCTCTTTTTGCAGTGCTGCTGCTGTCAGCAGTAACAATCAGAAGGAATCACTCACGCACACATATATGCACTTACTTAGTGTGCTCTGTAGTATTTAAATCCATTGTGTAATAATTTGCTCATGTGGGGCTTTATTCAGTGGGGCATCTGGTATCTCCAGTAAGATCTTGAGGATCCCTCACACCCATTGACTTCAACAAAAGACCTCAGCTTCTTGCACAACAGAACCCTTACCTACTGCTACTTGAAGATACTTTAATAGCATTTCCATCTTATGGGATGTTTAGCAGCCCATGAATAGGCAACTGTAGCGTGAGAAATCTTTAGGTTTGGGGATTTAAAAAATATTCTAGCAGTATTGGGTGTTGTAGCTTGCCTGCACACAAGGGGGCAGCTGGAGATCTGAATGCCAGTTGATGGCTCAGAGCCTTTCATAGTGAATTGACATTTTGGCCTCTTCCCCTCCTCCACCACTTGTTAACTTTGTGCCAGGGCTGTCTTTTAAGTGCTTGTTTATCTCACTGTGTTGTTTTACTATCACTCCTATTTCAATAGTTTTCTTGCTCACTGTGGCAGCTCTTAATGAAGATATGGCATGTCTTTATTCTTACTAAATTCCTGGTATCATAGGCTAGTTGTATAAATGCAAGCATAGTGAAGTGTTTAGCACATAATTTCGTGTGCTTTTTGTTACTTACACATTTTAGACCACCTCTGCAGTCCTCCCCAGTCATCATCTGGCACAATTTTCAACAGCCTGCAGGCTACAGGAATCTCTATTCTTAAGACTAGTTGTGTAAACTCAGCCAAGGATTAGGGTGCTGCAAAAGTGACTTAAAGCAATCTTTGCATTCGCTCCCTCTGGTTTAATGCTCAGTACAGCCCAGCCAGACCAAAAATTGTGATTCTCATGATCCTTTTCCTGTGCATTTAGTTTCTGTCACTTGTTTGTTCTTCTTTCTCTCCACTGGAAATATGGTGAATCTGCGTCACCTGACTAATTAGTGTTCCGTGGAGCACCACTGGTACTTGGATCAGAGGTGGTGAAGCTGTTCTAGCTGATGTATTCCCAGCACCTGCCTACCAGACACCATTCTTCTCTAATTACAAAAGAAGTTTACCTGGAAAGAGTTGGAGCTATTAACTCATGATTGACTTACAGTTTTCAATGTCATGTATCTGCCATTTATTAATAAGTTAAAGGGTAAAATCTGGAGCCATGTTGTGCTAGCAGTTTTTCAAACAAGACTCCCCAACAGAATCAATGAAGGTTTTGGATGCTATCAGTTTTAACATAGGTTTTGGCCACTGGATAGGACTATCCTTGTTTTTATATCACTTTTGAAAAATCTGGATGGGAGCCCAGACTTCTCAGTGCTTATCATAAAAGTTTGGCTGGAAAGAACAGATGATTCAAGTCTATTCATCCACTGCCTTAAAAGTATGTCAATAAGGGGAAAGAGTTCTATGTTCCTTTCAACCTTCATATTGCTATCAATAACACTCACCAAAGCTCCCAGCAGCTTTCACTCCCACCTCCCACAGATACTCAAAAAGCAACAGATACCCCAACCTCATCAGACCATTAAGAGATATGACATTCACCTTTGTATCAATAGACCAGCACACCTGACACACAGTCCACAAATTTGGGAATTTATCCTGCCTCAGCACCATTGAGGTCTCCACCTGACTCCCTTTCCATTGCTACCCATTTCCCATGTCTTTATGGTCAGAGGAGAAAAGATCAATCTTGCAACGCACATGGAAATTAATACATTCAGGTCGCTACAGACCAAGGGGAAGGCACGCATTCCAAAGGCCTATGTACCTAATGCAGAATACTGTGCCAGCAGCCCCCTTCTCTTATAGCAGTGAGGCCTCAGTTCAGGTGCCTCCAATGTTGCAACTGGCAATATAGCATGGTGGGATAAGCACTGGTATTCTCTTATCAAATGCTCTCTCCGGCAGGTAAGGAAATAGCACTGAGGGGGTGGTCTGCATTCTTCATGCTCCACATTCGATTCACCAAGTGTCACAACACCAGCTGAGCTGTTATCACACCTAAGGAGGACAAGCAACAATCCTCAACAATCTTTGGGACAACGTTTCTCTTTTAATAAAGCTTTGTTTTTGTCATCTTAAGCCATTTACATATGAATTGCTGCTAATGACGGCTCACAGACATGGCTTTCCAGCAGACTTTCAACAAGACAGAAATTAAAGATACAATTATAGTGTGTAGTACTGCGGAGTAGTAGGCAGAGCACTAAATGGTTTTGGGGTAAACAAAGAAGTCAGCTGCTGTTTATGGGTGAGGTACAGCCCATTTACGGGTTGTGGGGTTTTATTTTTATGATTACTTCACAATTTTAAAAATAGCAAATTATATCAGGACTATGGATTCTGTAGCAACTTTGCTGATCAGCATCTAATCTTGAAGTTCTCATTAAATTATTCTCCATAAAAGATACTGTTCTGGAATTTTCTGGATGGCATTTAAATCTGCGTCTTTAGAGTCATTTTACTCAGAGGGTTTTTGGAATATAATTTAATTATTGCAAATAGTCCATCACTGTATTTTTGATGCAAAGAGAGGTAAGAAAAAGCTAGGCTGCAATTAATGCTGAAATGAAATTCCCTTTATCTCTAAAAACATTTCAGTAAATTAGGAACCAAATGAGACTAAAAGCTTATAAAATTCTATTAGAAAGTCATCTTCACCCAGAGCATTTCTAGAGCCCACAGATTTTTATGGTTTGTTTTTTTCCTGTTTTACAGGATCTAACAGTGCTGCAATTTTCTGAGGAATTATAGGTATTTCCATTTTATTTAAGAAACCTGGACTCTGTTCAGATGTGGCAACTGCCTTAGGTTAATTATTTAGGTTTTTAGAA
Source organism: Carettochelys insculpta (assembly GCF_033958435.1). Taxonomy (NCBI): domain Eukaryota; kingdom Metazoa; phylum Chordata; order Testudines; family Carettochelyidae; genus Carettochelys; species Carettochelys insculpta. The sequence goes on from NC_134139.1 coordinate 99,825,414, forward strand.
CTCAAAGAGATATGGCTGAGGTGCAGAGGTTTTGTAATTCATGTACCAGATGACCAAGCAGAGGAATGGTACTACATGCTGTGCTTTCTTTTTTTCTTAAACTGCACTGCCAGCAGCTTGCTGGCCGTTTCTCTGTGCTCATAGTTTCTCTGTCATAAGAGGCAAAGACCACATCCACCATTTTGTCAGCAAAGAAATCTTTTCTTTCACTCCTCATGTGAGTACAAATAGAACGTGATTTCGTGTCTGGATTCCAGTGAGCAATAAACATTCTTCTTCCCATCCAATCCCCACGTATCACTTCCACATAATCATCCCATGCCATGGTTAAGGAAGACTCCATCCAGCGTGGGGGCAAGTGTGCCAGTCTCCCTTAGGGAATAGAGAAGTGGGCATGCAACTCCCACCTCCTTTATCCACAACCTGTATCTGTACATTCACTTTTAATGGCAAAGAGTTATGGTCAACTGAGTCAATTAACTGACCTTTCTTGCAGGACTGTATGGCCCATTGCTCTGAGTCAGAAAATGGGGGAAGGGGAGCATTTCCCAGCTGGGGTGTCCAGGCCCTCCCTCTCCACTGGGCCCCAGCAGCAGCTGTAGCTCAAGCCACTGAGTCAGCAGGGAAAAGCTCGGACCTGAATATGCTGACTCTTGACTTCAGCTCACTCAGCAGTTTGTTGTCACCTTCCGTTGGGTTACTTCCTGCCGCTGTCCCCATTTGCGGAGAGCATCTTGTCTCTGGCCTGTGCTGCAGTGTCTCTGTCCCTGTGCTTCTGCAGAGGATTGTCTAGAGCAGGCAGCCTCAACTGAGCTGGGCTGCTCTCTTTTATGCCAGTCCATAGGGGTGACGGATATAGGCAGGACAGATGGTTACCTGCCCCCACAGACACTGGGTGGGAGGGACTGGCCACCAGCCAGTGGGGGTGAGTATGTGTCTGGCAGCCACAGCAGGGGTCCAGCCCCACTCACACTCACCAGTATCAGCAGCGGAAGTGGAGTAAGATGGCCCCACTGCTTTGCCCTCCTGGATTGGGAGGGGCAGAGCAGAGGTTAGGGAGAGGCAGGGTTTGGATGGAGAGGGTTGTCCTGGCCCTTCCCCAGGCTGGCCTGCAGGGGTGGGGAATCACATGGCCGGTGACCCCTCCAGTTCTCCCCTGACGAGCTGCCTTTGCAAGTGCACCTGGAGCATGGCAGGAGTGTGGCTTCTTCAGCCCACAGGGCAGGGTTAACCCCCTACTGTCCAGTGCAGGGTGACTGCACTCTGTCATACACCCCTATAGATTAATCAGTCCCTGTCAGTGAGTAATTTGAATGAATGATGGTGCCTAGTGAGAGCTCATTGGAATTCAGAAGCTCTCACACATCATGGGATTGATGTGGTAAAAGAATATCCCCTTTATCAGCAATGCAGTTGAATGGAGCCAGATTGATGTATTTCCTTACTCCACTAATCCCATTGATTGATTATAAAGTACTATTCGGTGCAATTAATGGTATCAGTCTGGCCCATAGAAATGTACTTATCTACTTCACAATGAAAGAATAGCCTGGGAAGTGGAAAATTTGAACAGAGGGAAAAACAGCAGAGAGCACGTCAGAAAAGAATGTTCTTAGAACAGTAAATACAATGAGCTAAAGTCATCTCTTGTGTTACGTCCCTGAAGCCCAGATTATGTGCCATATGCAAGGCACCTCTTTGGCTATGTCTACACTAGCCCCTTCCTTTTGGAAGGGGCATGATAATGAGCGAGTTGGGAAGATGCTAATGAGGCGCTGCCATGAATGTGCAGAGCTTCATTAGCATAATGGCAGCTGTGCGCGATTCGTCCTGTGTAGAAGTGGGCCTTTCAGAAGGAACCCCTGGACTTCGAATGCCCCTTCTTCCTAAATCCAAATAGGAAGAAGGGTCTTTCGAAGTCCAGGGGGTCCTTTTGAAAGGCCTCTGTCTACATGGGAGGTGTGCAATTCAAAAGTGGCACTTTCGAATTGCGTGCGGCTGCCATTATGCGAATGAGGTGCTGCATGTTCATAGCAGCACCTCATTAGCAACTCACTCATTATCATGCCCCTTCCGAAAGGAGGGGGCTAGTGTAGATACGGCCTTTGTGTCAGGCTAGCATTTGGAAAGGAAGATGGCTCTATTTCTAGTGCATTGTCCCCAGGCTGCCACCAGTTTTGCTCCTATGTTTGTAATGTTGAGGGAAGAGGAGAGAAATGGGTGGGGGCTAAGTCTGAGGAAAAAAAAAGCTGTGCACTCAGGGGAGTACAGGTGGGGCTGAGGCTGCTACTCCTCACTAGTGGTCTTTTTAAAGCTGCTGTGAAGCTATGCTTGAAGGATAATTGAGAAGTAGCAGGCATGGCCAGGTGCTGCTTCCCAGGGTCTGTTGAAATAATGGGTCCAAGCCAGGTACAGACCCCCTGTACATACCACTACTTTACATACTCAGGACCCGTCAGTCTCTGCTCCCATACTTACTGCTACACCAGATCTATTCCACAAGGGCACAATGGAGCCACTTTGTTTCAAGGCCTTGAATGTCTACATAGGAAGGATTTGACCTTTGAACTCAACTCTTGTATGAGCAAATGGAAACAAGTGATTCCAGGTCTGTCATCTCCCCTTGTAAACATGCAGTCACCTTTTAGATATTATTTTATCAGTAGGTTGCCTCTTTCTGAACAATTAAATGCCTACTGCCTGTAGATTACTAAGCAACTCAAAGAGAGATCACAATACAACAGCAAGGAGTGACCAAGCAATTCATTAATACCATTATATTAACTTGTGTAAAATTAGCTGGCATTAAATTAATTCCATGTTCACTTGTTGAATTATGTTCCCCTTCAGTACATTTCATCTAAAAAAAGAAAAGGGATAAAAAGACAACTAGAGTCCATCTAATTATTTCTAAATAGTATGCTATAGGTTGAGGATAACTAGCACTCTCAAAGCTGTATTTATATGGAAATCATTCTCATATGTACACATCACATATCACAGTAATTATAGTAGGGGAAAAAATTAATTTGATGTAAATAATAAATGAATGCCTATTTTACCAGTCATTAACATCTTATTTTTGCTATGAAATGCCTTGTTTATTTCATGCTCTAATAAACAGTAACATTAATGCAGCTACACAGTATCACCATACTAACAGACTTATCTGGTATTGCCCAGGTCTGGATCGAGGCCACATACCCCACCCTCTGGATTCTCCCTGGGGTTGAGCCAGGGCCGCAGAGGGGCTGCACCCAGGCAGCTGGTTTCTGCCCGAGGTCAGGGAGGGGTCTTGCACCCAGTCTGCCAACTTCTCCCCAAGGCCTGTCCAGGGTGGGGGTCTTACCCACTGGCTGCTCCCCAAGGCCCACCTGGGGTAGGGGGGCCTTGCACCCCACTTCCCAGCTGCTCCCCCAGTTGCAGGGGGACAGGTTGCTTGACAGCACTCCCTGAGGGTGGCCTGAAGTGGTGGGGTGCAGCCTGCTGGCTTCTCCCTAGAGCCATGCAGGGATGGCAGGAGCTGTGCAAGATACCTGGAGCTGCTCCCCATGGCCAGCCCAGGTCGATGAGCTCCATATGGCAGCTGGCATCTGCTCCCCGAGGCAGGCTGGGCTGGCGTGTGCTGTGCTGCCAGCCAGTGACTGCTCACGGGAGCCCCTGCTGTCCCACTGTTGTCACTTGTGAATATAACTGTCCCCTGTGCTTGCTGCCCCCTTCTGCTCATGGGTGAGTATAACTGTCCCTGCTCTCAAACTCCTTCCTTTCCATTTGATAGGCAACAATCTCATTCCACGCACATCCCATTCTCCTGGCACAACCAAATTCTGACCTTGCTTTCAGTCAGGAAGCTGCATGCCAAGTTTGGTGGTTCTCAGCTCTTACCATTTAGGAGGAGTTCTTGAACAGACTCACAGACAGGTGGAGAGACAGATACATTTCTAAAACATATAGTAAGATAATTTAGCTATATAGATTTCTAAATACCGTAAAACCTCAGGTTATGCGGGGGTTGCATTCCTGCAGGCTGCCTCGTGGTTCCCAGCTCCCTGCTGCTTGCAGGACCTGGGAAACTGAGCAGCCTGCTAGGGCTGGTCAGTTTCCTGGCTGCTTCTCCCTGCTGTGCCCCAGCCACAAAGCTGGGGGAAGGCAGTGAGAAGGGGCTCTTAGCCTGCCCAGCTGCCTGCAGCTGCAGATAGCTAGGCAGGCTGACAGCCACAGAGCAGCTTTAAGTTGTGCTTTACTTGTGTCAAAATGAGTTATGTGTAACGTGAAGCTGCGTATTTCAAGGGTTTACTGTACTTAGAACCCAGAGATGAGCAATGAAACAGACGTCTAGGCAACAATATACTTAAATCAATAATAACTCTTTGTAGCCAGAATTCTACAGAGAAAAAAATTACTGTCAAAGGTAAATCTTCCTAGCTACTGACACTTATTTGGCTTTATTCAGCCCCCAGTGAAACTTCCTTAACTGTAGTAGATTTAAACCAGGAGGAATGTGTGATAAAATTTTCCAAGGAGGATAAATGATTTAGAAGCCCAGTCTTTTGATCTAGTCAGCATTGAGATTAGTAAGGCAGGAATGGTTCAAGAAATGGCCAATAGAATCGTTTGTCATGTCCACATTTCTCCTTTGGTTCCAGACCACACTGTCAGTGACCGAAATCTATTACCATCTGTTGGCTGTTCAGTGGCTCGTGTGAAATGAGTCGATGGGCTCATTCCCATTCCTAATCGACAAGAGACAAATTAACCCCTCACCCTGCCCGTCATGGCTGGCATTCACTGGTGTCATTGATAGTCTCACTAAAGAGGCCTGAATAAATGGAGAATGAACTACCCTCTTGTCCTTAGGCTATGTCTGCACTTGGAGCTTGGTGTGTGTTTCCCAGCTGAGGTAGATGTATTTGCACCAGCTCTTGATGAGCAGCGGTGAGCAACGACACAGGCTAGTTGCCCCAAGTACAACCTGACCTGGAGTTTGTCGTATTTGTAAGAAGATGGAAGGCCTAAGCCCATATAGCACAGGCTTGGTTTGAGGCCTGAGGCCTAGCAACATGGACAAAACATGCCTCAAAGTGAAGCTAAGCTGTGAGCAAGAGGCAGACCTCGGGTAACAGAAGCTGGCATAGATAGACCTGCGAGTACAAAACACTGATTGGTAATTGGTCCAGGTGCAGAACACTAATTGGTACAGCTCATAAGTTTGAACTCACAAGGTCTCACCAGCTCATTAAAAAAGACCTTGGTACCTACTCCTCACAGATACAGATCTAAGTTCAGGAAAGGGTCTAAAATAACAGCATGATGGATAAAAGATGATCTAATCAAACTGTAAGGTACCAGGTGATGGGTGGTGTCTAAGTAGCTTCAGAAGGTGGTAAAATGACAACATCAGAGGGTGGTCACTTGATATGTCATCAGTGAGGTGTGCTGTTTGTATCGGTATCTAACGTGATGTTGTGGGGACCCTCTTCTGACCTAGCGGGACAGTGGAATTCCCACTGGCTGCTTCAGTCCATTGCAGCAGGTACAGATGTACAGTGTATCAGTACAGCGTACTATACTTGACAACTGTTATTTGTACCTTGACTGGCAATAAACCCTGGCTGGGTGCATTTGATCCTTATCTGGTCTGTGGTCTTTGGGGAACCTTGCAGGTTCTGCTGCAGTCATTGGGCCCATATGATTGGGTCCCACGAGCAGCCTTATGGTTATCATCAATGGAGCCAAAGACCTATGAGGACACAACAGCAGTAAGTCCGCCGGACTACAGTATTTACTCAGCTGAGCCGACCCATGCCACTGCTGATCGCTGCCTGTGCCACTGCAGCTCCACTACTATTGTTAGCATGCTTACTCAAGGACCTCTAGGGTAGGTATGTCTCTAGGAGCTGATAATCCAGGTGCCTAGCTTCCAGTTTAGATGTAAATGGTGCCCTCAGCACAGGTATTCTGTGAAAAGCTTGCTCTGCTGCTGCTAGTGCTGCAGTTGTTCCGTTGATCAATAGAGAGGAAATCTCTTTTGGAAAATTTGGACCTAATATACTTGTAGCCTTTATTCACTCGGGCTGTGTCTACACTTGCATTCCTCTTTCGAAAGAGGCATGCAAATGAGGGGAATCAAAAATGCAAATGAGGCACAGATTTGAATATCTGACACCTCATTTGCATATTCTTATTTGAAATCGCTTCTTTCAAAAGAAGAAAACCAATGTAGGCACTCCTCTTTCAAAGATGGGGTTTACTTTCTAAAGAGCAATGCCTACACTGGTTTTCTTCTTTCGAAAGAAGCTATTTCGAAATAAGAATATGCAAATGAGGCGTCATATATTCAAATCTGTGCCTCATTTGCATTTTTGATCCCCCTCATTTGCATGCCTCTTTCGAAAGAGGAATGCGAGTGTAGACTCAGCCATGGAGTAAAGGCTGCAAGACAGAATCTTAACAAGCAACCCTGGAAACAAATGACTATAGTGTAAGTTGAGAAAATGCTTCCTACGTATTTAGAACAGAGCATGGAGCACACATTTTCAAAGCCACATTCTGCCTGGGCCTTTGTCACTAGTCCAGTGATAATCTCCTGGTCAGCAGCCCATAGCGGCATCTCAGCTGCTGACTATCCTGGTGTTTTAAGCCTCTGAATCCTGAACTGCCCACAGCTGCTGACCTGCTCCCAAACCCCTCCTTCAGATTCCCCTGTAGGTTAAGTACACTCTCTTCCAGTGTCCCATCAAAGTTGTCAGCCTTCTAGGGGTATACTTTAGCTCTCTCAGGGGGCAGAAGGTTGCTGCAGCATGTAGCAGACAGACACTTTGCACAGAATCAAACACATTATTACATAGATTCATGAAAAAGTATTAAATTCTGACTGTAGCCTTGGGAATCATTTGGGATCATCAGCATTTAGGAGGTAGGGGAAAATCCCACCCATCTCAGTTCACATAGCTCCTGCAGCAGCTTTCCTCATCTGCAGCTTGTGTAAAATGACCGTGAAATGAGACAAAAAAGGAGCTTGTGCCATTTGTAATCTTCCAGTCCCTCGGCAAGATGATTTCTGGATCAGCCTCCTCAGGTGATCCCAGATCCTTAACAGGTGACTCCATTGCTAGACAAGCTCTCCCCTGATAAATAAATTCTTCTGGTCGGTAGCCAGTGTTTTGTCTATATGGGTATGTCTACACTAGCCCCTTCCTTTTGGAAATAGGAACAAGGGGCTTTCGAGGTCTGGGGGCGTCCTTTTGAAAGGCCCTCATCTATACAGGGGGCATGTGATTCGAAAGTGGCACTTTTGAATTGTGTGCAGCTGCCATTATGCTAATGAGGCACTGCATATTCATAGCAGCCATCACTTGGGGCACATTCTGGACTCCACACCTCCCAGTGTGCCAGGAGACAGCACCACTGGCCCTTCAAATGCCTGAACATGTGCTTCAACACATTTCAGGCATGGTTTAGCCAGAGGTCCTGGCTGGGTTTGGGGAGCCAGGCCTGGAGGGGATAGGCAGCATCAACCACCATGCACAGGTTCATTGAGGTGTCCCTAAGTGGGACCTCACTTTGGGGGATGTAAGCCCCTGCCTCCCTGCAGTGGCAGAGGCTGGAGTTTCTAAACACACTCGCATGGTGGCTGTGGCCAGGCCTGCCCACATACATGTCCTGGAACCAGCCCCGGCTGTCCACCAGGACCTGGAGCACAACAGAGTGGTGCCCTTTCCTGCTATATACTGGCCCCTGCTGTGTTCCAGGGCATGAATCAGTATTTGGGTCCTTTTCAGGGCACTGAAGTGGTTCAGGAACCCAAGCGCTGCAAAGACATTGATGGCTACATCCAGGTCTCCCACACAGATCACCCTCTGCAGGAGCATGGGGTTCATGGCCTGAACCACCTGCATGAGATGGAGGACATATGTACACATGTGGGGAGTACCAGGACCCCTGTCCCCCCAGTAGATACATGGCCTGAGCTTGCCTTACCTCCATTTTGACAGCCCCAGTGGTGGCCTTGCCCACACCAAACTGGTGGTCTTTGGAGTAGTGGCTATCCAGAGTGGCCAGTTTCCAGACAGCTATTGCAACCTTCTTTTTGATGGGGAGGGCGTGCCTCATCCTCGCTTGATTCTGAAAGACAGCGGCTAGCCACCGACAGAGCTCTAGGAAACTCTGCCTCTGCATTCTAAAATTCTGCAGCCACCTGGCGTTGTCCATTCCCCCATCACCAGGTGCTCCCATCACTCGGAGCTACTGAGGTAGCTTCAGAGTTGGCAGAGAACCCAAGCTGGGGAGCGGGGTGCCAGAAGAGTTGTGGGTCCAGGGGTTCCACAGCTGTGCTGAGGGGCAGCAGCAGGAGATGAAGGGTGGCTGCTACTGCTGAAGACAGCAAAGCGACCATGTCACTGGCAACAGCCAGAAGCAGCTCAAGCTGGTGCTGCTGGTCCACGTTGCCCCATCTGCGCAGGTGTCCACAGGGCTCATGGCACCTGCACAGACCTTGTGCTGTGCAGGATGAGGCTGTTGGGGAGAGGCCCTTTAAGGGGACAACTGGCCTCAGCCCTAGAACGGCTTGTCCACCATGTGACCCCGTCCGGGGCGTTTCCTGGCCCTTTCTTTCAAAAGGGCGCTTGGGACAGTGTAGAACAGTGATTCCCAAACTTTTCGGCATCACGCCCCTTCTTTTGATTTCTGAGAAACCCTCAGCCACCCCCCACCTCTTCTTTACCATCACCCAACCCCTCTTTAACAAAAAATTCAGTTGTATTTGTAATTTAAAATAAACACAGAAAGTTGATATAAAATGTTATTTAAAATTAAAAATAAGTACAAATAGTTTTTCTTGTGGGTGGTTGGTGCAGCCCCAGCTGGCCGCCCGCCTGAGCCTCATGCCAGCTGCCAGAGCTGCCTGCGCAAGCTGCCTGCCTGCCTGAGCTCTGCCTGCCAGAGCTGCCCATCTGAGCTGCCTGAGTCCCATGCTGCCAGGGCCAGACGCCTGTCTGCCAGCCCCTGGGGCCAGCTGCCTGCCCACCTGCCAGACAACAGGGCCCTGCACTGCTGGGGCCAGCCGACCACCCGCCATCCCAAGCCACCCGAGCCCTGTGATGCTAGGGCCAGCCACCCAAGCCGCCCTAGCCCTGCAAGCCTCCCCACTCAAGGCCTTCCCCTTCCCCAAAGCCAGGCACGCCCAGCCTCCCATCTAAACTCCATTCCCAACCCACACTCACTCCCCTTAGCAGGAGGCAGCTAACTCCATGTGGGTCTTTGCCGGCTGCCTGCTTTTTACAGTGGCTGTGCCGGGTTGCCCACATAAAATGGCAGGGGCTGAGAGCCAGAAGCAAAGGCCAGCTCTTTCTTCGGGTAGGAGAGTGATAGGGGGAGGGGGCTGGGCATGCGCACCCGGAATGTCTTCACAGCTCCCCAGTTTGGGAAAACCTGGCGTAGACGCTCTTTTTCAAAGGAGTGCCTCACCCTTTCGAAAGGGCAGATCGGAAGCGCAGCCTTTGCTCATGTGTGGACGCTGTATTTCGAAAGGTGATTTTTCGATTTATCATTTTGAAAAGGGCACCTTTCGCAATCACGTGCTAATGTAGATGTCGCTATAGTTCCCAAATTGCATTAGGCACTTCCCAGACACAGAAATAAACCGCCTCTCTGTCCCTGTTTAAATTATTAAGACATCCTCGAATGCTGATAAGCCACGCCAGGATGTGCATAAGTAGGCTATTGATGAGCAAAGGCATTAGTCAAATGTGCCCAAGGCCTGTAGTCGTACGCTGATAATACATGCAGGGTTACTGTTTATTGCTATAATGCATAGGAAGGGAGTGGCTGAGCAGCACTCTGGGGCTCTATTTCCACTTCTGCTATTGACTTTGTGCAAACAGTGTAACCGCTCCGAGTCTCAGTTTATCCTTCTATAATGCAATGCACGTGATAATATCTCACTAGGTTGTCGAAGGCTTAACATTTGCAAAGCAATTCAGTGCCTTCCATCGAGATTCTCATTAAGTGTAAAGTATCTCCAGGGAAAAGCAGCTGATAAAATAGAGTCATAGGTACCATAATGAACCCACAGAGCTTAGTTTGTAGATGACTGTGGAAAGATTAAATTCAGTCATTGATGGCAACATCCCCTGCTCCTTCTGTAGATGTGCAAGGCACAAGTCTTCCATTTCCTCTGCTTAAGGGGACAGGCAAACAGAAACCCATCACAGAGGGTCTCCCTGCTCCCATGCCTGCTGCTCTGCAAAGGAGTGGGGGAAGTTATGGGCAGCTGAGGGAGCAGCAGGGATGTAGCCAACTTGGAGCAACGCAGCTTTGATTCACTGTCCCCAAATGTAGCACAGTTTGTGGTCACAGTGTGCAGCAGTAACTACTGCCTCTGTGCTACCGTATCAGTCACAGCCCCACCTCCATTGGGGTGCCAATTTCCAAACTCTGCCCTTGCACAGGACGCGCAGCACAAAGCCTCTTTACTTAGGAGAATTTGGCCTGGAGCTCTGCATGAAAGGAAGGAAGAAATGTGACTTTTTTTTTTTCCCAGCAATCAGACCTTGGTTTGAATATGACTCAGCTCTGGAGAGTCCATAAGGATGACATGAGTTGTGCTTTGTTAGCAATTAGGTTAATGGGTAGAAATAAAAGACGGATGGTGTTATCTGTTTAATTGTTTGGTGCTGCCAAGAACCATTGTGAGCACAGCTCAGTGGTGCGTGAAGGGAGTAAAGAGTGACATTCACTACTCACTGTTACAATCCTCGCATTTAAATACAAGGAGTGCAGCTGCATTCTGGCGGGCAGTAAACCAGTCTTATAGTTATCTGAGCGACTGGATAATAGTTGTTCTCCCTATGGGATTTAAGACCTGCCCCCGCTTCACTGAGAGAAATAAAGAAGAAAGAGGTATGTTAACGCTGGATCTCAGCAGTCCGTTTGTATTTGTTAAGCACAGATTAGAGTACTTTGGGCAGTGTCCTTTCCACAGAACCACACAACACTAGAACTGGAAGGGACCTCAAGAGGTCATCGAGTCCAGGCCCTTGTCCTCATGGCAGGACCACGCACCACCCAGATCATCCCTGACAGACGTTTATCTAACCTGCTCTTAAATATCTCCAATGATGGAGATTTCACAACCTCCCTAGGCAATTTATTCCAGTGCTCAGCCACCCTGACAGTTCAGAAGTTCTTCCTAATGTTCAGCCTAGACCCCACCATGCCGTAGTCTAAGCCTATTGCTTCTTGTCCTGACATCAGAGGTTAAGAAGAATAATTTTTTCTCCCTCCTCCTTGTAACACCCTTGTAGGCACTTGAACACTGTCTTTCCCACCGCTTCTCCCATTGTAATATGAGAATCTAACAAACATGTCCCTTTAATGCACCACTCTCCTCTCCCTCCACTGCACCCCACTCACACCTGCTGTCGTTGATCAGCAGAGAGGTTCAGGGGTGTTTTTCATGTGAGTGCATCTCCCATCCTGGGAAAGAAGCTTCACACAGTGCATCAGCTCTGCTGCCAAAGCAACTGTCTCACAGATGCTGCAGTTCACTCTGTGTCACTGCCTATAGCCACCACTGCACTGTCATGCGTTCCACTGCTGTCCTCTGCTGTGCCATTTACTCCTCCACACTGTCATCTGCTATATCACCATTGGCCCTGCATTGTCTCCTTCTGCTATCACCCGCCTCCCTGTGGTGACCTCTGTGAGTCAGTCTCTTGAGGTAACGCCCAGTGCGCAGTGATGTCAGCTGTCAGTGACTTCAGCAGTACTGGGAGAACTTTGCTGCTCATGAAGGTTGGGCATGGGCAACCTTTCCCTGTTGTCTCACATCTGAGACACCTAGACTTGATCTCAGTGATTTCAGCTGTAGCAATCACTGTCCAAAACCAAAGGCTTTCAAATGAATCTAATCAGCTCACCTTTAAACAGCAGACAGGGGCTATCTACTCCTTTGCTTAAGTCGTCATATGTTACTTCACTCAGGGGAATAGCTAATTCACACGCCTGAGTGACATGTTGATTTACGTACAGTGCAGCCATAGCCTTTGGCTATTCACATAAACACAATCTGATCCTGAAGCCTTCCCCAAAGCTCAGGAGTGAGCTCATTCAGGCCTTGTTTACATTGGGAAGGCCATCATGTGAGCTAAAGTAAGTGATGAGATTTCAGATGTGCCTTTTTAAGTGTTTTGCAAGACACAAAAAACAGATAATTTGATATGCTTTTAAAATCTTCTCTACCCAGGTACTTTCTGGAGAATACAGCAGTTGAAACAGGTTTATAATATTATAACTTAGAGAGATTTTGGCCCAACATCTGCACCAAGGAGTGGAGCCAGCATCCTTTGTTACAAAGACTTACTTTGACAACTGCTAGACTGCTGATGGGGTGAGACCACTTGGCAGACCAGTATTATCTGTTGCTTTGCTTGCATTCTCCTGTATCCCTGTTGTCTCTTATCTTATGCTGAGGTTGTAAGTTCTTTGCGGCACTTACTGACTTTTTGTTGTGTTGGTACAGAACCTGCCACAATGGGGTCCTGGCTCACGACAGAAGCTCCTGGGCTCCACAGTAGTACCAATAACAATAATAATAAACATGTTAAGTGAGCGTTTAGACCATCAATCTTAAATGTAAAATAAGAACAAAACACTGAATAAAGAGTGTCAATGCCCACGGAGAGGCTTCCCAAACTGAGTAAGGGCATTTCAGTATTGGTTGTATCATCCTCATCTGTGCACAAGAGGGTGGCAGCCAGGGGCCTGCCCACCCCAGTAATTGTCAGGGGCCCAGAACTTCTCCATTTCCAGGGCTAAGGAAACAAGGAAAATCAAGCTCTTGCCCAGAAAGGGCCGGGGCTGCTGCTGGAGTGAGGGAGGGAAGATCGATCTTCTGCAAGGGTTGGGGCTGGGGCTGAGGCTAGGACAGTGTGAAGGGAAGGAAGATACAGGTCTCCCTGGGCTGGGTGGGGAGAGGGGAGGCAAGCAGCTCCCAAATCCAGAGGGCAAGGAAGGTAGTGAGTGCTTCCCAGGGCCAAGTGGGGAAAGTGAGCACCCCTGCAGCAAAGGAAATACAATTCTTAGACATATGGTAGTGTCCTCTCCAGCCCGCCGTTGCTGTTCAACACATTCCTTTGCCTTTTACCTGGAAGTGATCGTCAGCACGTCTCCTTAATTGCATAAAATCACATAAGAGTCCAGCCAAGGCACAAGCTACACAGAAGTTATGAAGATACGCATACACATCTTCCTCAGATACCCACATATCCTCCACTGACTTCCAGGGAATTACATGGCGGTTCTGAGGAATGAATTGGGTCCCAACAATTTCAGTCAACTATGGACAACAGATAGTCTGCTGTTCTAAAATGTGCATTTGGAAATTTGACACCATCAGTCAAGGATTGAACAGAGATTGGGAATAGCTGACACACTACAAAAGCAGTTCCTCCTCTCTTGGTTTTCACACCCCCACATCAGCTGCTGGAAGTACGCCACATCCTCCCTGACTGAGGCTGCTGCTACCCTACCAGTGTCTTGTTGGAGGGGGCATGGTAACGAGGCAATTCAAAGCAGGCTAATGAGGCACTGACATGCATATTCAGTGCCTCATTAGCATGATGGCAGCCACACAAACAAACATTGAATTTCAGACTGACAAATGGAGATGGGGGCAGCTTCGAAATAAGCACACCACTTTGACATTCCCTTACTCCCACAGAACTAGATCCGAGTAAGGGAATGTCGAAGCGGGGCACTTATTTCAAAGCTGCCCCCATCTACACTGTCAATGTGAAATTCGACGTTTGTTTGTGTGGCTGCCATGGTGCTAATGAGGCACTGAATATGCATGTCAGCATCTCCTTAGCCTGCTTTGAATTGCCTCATTACCATGCCCCCTCTGACAGGACAATGGTAGTATAGCAGCAGCCTCAACTAACCTCGTCAGCTTTGGCTTTCCTTTTGATTGGTGCTCCCTTTTTTTCATGAACCTGTATATTTAGACCTGCCTCTGGAATTTCCACTCCGTACCTCTGATGAAGTGGGTCTTTGCCCACAAAAGCTTATGCTCCAAAAATCTGTTAGTTTATAAGGTGCCACAGGACTTCTCTTTATTAATTTTTCTAAAATCCTGCTTGATTTTCAGTGGCCCCATTAAATGCAGATAAGAGGCTCCCTGATAGTCAAGCTGTGGCACAGAAACCAGTTGCTGTTTTCATGGCTGTGTCCTCTGTTTCCTCTTACTGATAAATGTCCTCCTGGGATGGTTTATACCAAAGATTCTTAGGACAAATTTTCTTGCGGCCTTAGTGTGTGGCCCCCCCTAACTCATATTGGTGGCTGCTCTTACACAATGCCCCAAATACTTAATTAGCTTTAGGAAATTCAAATGAATATGCAAGATATATGTCCAAATCATTGTAATATATTTATTGCTAGCTAGTAAGTCTGTTGTGAAAAGTGATATAAACAAATATTCAAGTATCACTTTTCACAGCAGACTTACTTATCTCTGGCAAGCCTGGGGACACATTAAGTCCTAGATACGGGGGCTATGGGGAGAAAGTGGAGAGCCGGAATCTGAAGTCCTGTGTCCAGAGCCTGAACCCTTAGGGCTGTGGAACAAGACCAGGGCATGGAGCCTGAGCCAATCAGCCTGGGAAGGTGAGAAACTTAATGTCTGCCTGCTTCTAGTGCACCAGGTGTCTGCTACCAATCCTGGCAACCAACATCAGGTAGGCTCCAACAGGGAGGGGTGGGGGCCACTATTTTGCCCCCCAGCACTGCCCTGCATCATAGCCCAGGAAGCCGCACTTGCCACTAGAAAAGTCTCGGTAGCTGGTTTATAGTGTTTCCAGTCATAGTGTCTTACATAGAAGCAGTGCCCCTTTATAGTATTCCCAATAAGCTCCAGGAGGGCAGACGTCAGAGGCTGCCCATGGATACAACATATCAGCTCTTCCTGCTTAGTTTGAATAGGTAACCCGCCCTGCTCCCAAAGCTCTCCACTTTCACTGGCACATAGTAGGGCTTTGCCCATTCTCTCTGCCTCTTCCTCCTGCTCTTATTCAATGAGATGAATATCTAGGACCCAGCTCCATGCACTGCAAAAGATCTGAGTAGCTCTAGAATGGGGAAGAAATGACACCTTAGGTCTCTTTACTGCTTGCTTAGCCACACTAGGGCTAGTCACAATAGAGCCCATCGGTGGTATGGTTTTGGGGGTGGGGAGGAAATCCATATGTTTCTGTGTTTTAAAACATCAAACACACGGACGGTGCAACCTTTCTTCAGCCATAAATCATGAACAGAGCAATAAATACCCTTTTTATCAATAAGCCGGCCACCAGCTTCTTTGCCCACATCTGCCTTTCCTGGTCTCCAGAACGGCTGCATTCAGGCAGCTGCTCAGCATCACCAAGTCTTACACTTTCATCCTCTCAGACCCAATGAGAAATCTTTACCAACTAGATCCCAGTCCTTCTGCCCACTCTGTAATCAGGGCAAACACTGGGGGCTCACAGTCCCTGCCTCAGGGACAGAATTAGATTTCATTCACCAAATGCATGTCAGGTTCCACTGAAGCCACAGCTAGAAGAATGACCAATGATCAGGCAACAAGAACAAATAACCTGGAGAGGAGAATTAAAGAGCTGAAGAATGAGCCATAACAAAGGTGGAAGAAAAGCATTAAATTGTCCTTCCATGTGAGCATGTACCACACGATTAGGTTTGGGCTCTTTTTACCTGATAAGTGTTAGATGAGAGCACATCTGATGTTTGCCTAATGTAACTGGGAATTAGCGACATTGTTCTATAATTTTCATTCTGATTACTTGTTTGGTGTATTTCAGTCACAGCTGGTTGGATTTTTTTTTTTTCAGTTTGACTTTTTAATGTCAGAACGATTTGGCAGAAGTGAAATTTTAAAAATACATATTCTAAATATGCTCTGTTGATTCTCTCGGGTGTTTGATTGACAGAAATCAGAGGGTAAAAGCAAAGTTTATCAGTCATTTCTAAATCCTTAATCTGGAATGAACACGTACATTTCACAGCAAAATTTGTGCCATTAAGTTGATAGTGCCTGTGCATGTTAAAACATACCTGAAGACCCACCCTCTTTTTATTTTCCGATTTAGGCTGTCTGCTGGGAATGCACAAAGTACTGCATGCACAGGTGCTTCTTCTGCACAAGCCATTCACACTTCTTTGTAAATTTACTTCCATGAAATATAGTGAACTCTTTCATATCCAGCAGCCCTGGGATTGGGAGGCTACTGGATATTTAAATATGCTGGATAACAAAGTTAATCTCCCCACCTCTCCAAGGGCTAGCTCCTGATCAACTGCTGCCTCCTTACCTTGTCGGTGGGGATGGCGGGGAACAGCTTGCAGTGCTTGGGCATGGCTGCACCACGTGGGGAGCCATTGCCAGTGGCAGGCACTGGCTAGGGAGCTGCTGCCAGGGTCAGCTGCCTGCAGCAGGCACTCGGCAGGGAGCCATTGCTGGGGTCAGCTACCTTCAGCGGACACTTGGCAAGGAGCTGCTGTGAGGGTTGGCTGGCACACAGCCGCCTGGGTAGCTGCTGCTGGTGGTGGGCACTGGGCAGGGAGCTGCTGTCAGGGTAAGCTCTCGTGCGGCCACTTGGGGAGCCACTGCTGAGTGGCTTCACAGGGAGCCACTACTGGAAGTGGGCACTGGGCAAAGAGCTGTTCCATGGGCAGCTACCGCACCACTCTGATGGCTGTGGCCGCTCTGGGAGCCACTCTGGGCGGTGAGTACTATGTGAGAGAGTGGAGAAGCCAAAGGCCACCAGAGTGAGAAGGGGATGGCTGAGATTGGACAGAATGCCGGTTAATTGAGAGTTCTGGTTGTTCAAATACCAGATAAACGAGAGTTTACTGTATAAAGAACAGACAAGAGTTCATAGACCTAGGTGCTGGTACCCATGTGCAAAGGAAGAGGAGGTTATTGGTGCCTGCTAAACACACCTTGTAGCTGATGGAAGCAGAAGCAGCATGTGTCTTTGGAAATTAATAAGCAAGTGGTTGTTTCTATTTCAAATATCACCTTGCGTCCCTTTTTATAAAACAGATTCACGAGTATGCCAGACATTTTGATACCTTGTGTAATAACACTCTAAAGAGAGGCCCTTATAGCACCCCATTTTCAGTCCATGCAGACAAGTCACTTGGAAGGCCAATATACTGGCACAGCGAAACATGACCACTTCAGTCTATGTGGCTTAAGGCAAAGGGAGGACCTACTCCCACTAGTTATTTATGACATTGAATTTTGCGTTGCCGTTCCAGGTCAAAATGACTTGCGGTTTTTTTGTCCCAGGGGCCTTTTGTTTATGACCTCTCAGAAGATAAACTATTAGCAACTGATCCTGGGTCTGTGATCAGAGAAGCTGCTCGATCTGCATTAAAATAAGGAAAGGGTAAGCAGCCTGGAGGTCATAGGTGGTTTAACATTGTACTGCCTACATAATCTTTATTTATGGGTATTTTAAAATTTTAGAATTGGGGGTGTAATTATAATGCTTTTTTCGTGCAATGGCCCACAGCAAAATTGCTATTAATAAACTCTACTTCGCTCTTTCTGCCTCTTCTGTAACATGTTGCCTCAACTCTGCTGAACCAAAACGGCAGCTGTTCTTGTCCAGTCTCCTAGACGTGTACAGGTTTCTTATACAGAACATGAAGCCATAACGACCCACCCCCTAACAATGGCACTGATTCTGGGCTGTGTTCTGCCTTCTGTACAGCACTCCAGCAGAGAAAAAAGGCCAGAAAATAGCTGGGCCTCATAAACCAGGAAGCCTCTGAGTATGTAGGCACACCTTGAGCTATGTTTGCTATTCTTTTAGATCCAGCACAGGGCTAGGAGGGAGATCTGTTAGGAGAAAAAGGGATGTGACCATCTTCACTTTGTGTGGTGGCTATTCAGAGCTGCCAAGGCCTCCTTTGTGGAACTAGAGCTCTTCCAGCTCACGCACAGGCTGGCAATAGAGCAGGGGTGTCCAACCTTTTTTCATCGGGGGCCACACAGCAATTTTTTCACATGTTCTGGGGACCGAATACAAAATAGCCCCAAACCCACATCCCCCATCCCCAGGCTTAACCCCTCACAGCTCCAAACCACTGCCCACCAGCCCCCAGGCTTATCCCCCCTCTCAGCCCCAAGCTGCCTCCAAGCTTCCCCCCTCTGCCTGCAGCCAGGCACCCTACATCCCACCCACACTGACTCACCAGAGCCACCACAGGAGCTGCGCCACTGGAGCCCCAAGATCCATGCCACACCGAGCTGCGCCCAGTCCCAAGAGCCGTGCTGAGCCACGCCGAACCGCCCCGAGCCCCGAGAGCTGCTCCGAGCCCTGAGATCCACGCAAGCTGCGCCAGGCCCAACCCCAAGACCACCTGTTAAAAACGGTGCTGCTGCCAGTTCTGTGGGCCTGGTTCTGGCTGACGGGCCATGTGGTGGACATCCCTGCGCTAGAAGCTCTTGGTA
Organism: Carettochelys insculpta; assembly: GCF_033958435.1. Lineage (NCBI taxonomy): Eukaryota > Metazoa > Chordata > Testudines > Carettochelyidae > Carettochelys > Carettochelys insculpta. Next base: position 99,843,931 of record NC_134139.1, read on the forward strand.
GCCCGTGAATTCAGGAGCATGCAAAGGTGACACAAAGCTACCTCCATGCCTTGCCTTGCTACTTGGCCAGGCCCTCTGGGAGGCACAGCTAGAGCCTAACTTTATGCACAGGGATTGTGGACAGGGGACAGGCCAGTGTGCCCTCTACTTTTTTCATCCATAGGCAGAATACATTTTGTTATGTGCACCAGTGCATGTGTGGCTGTAGCAACACAAGCTGGTGGCTGTGGGCACTCTGCTAGTCACTGGGTGGTGCATGAATCTCCCCGGGTGGCTTCGCAAGTGCTCAGGTTACAGGAAACGCTGGTCAGGCCTGGGTGTATGCACAGGCCTTTGGTTTATCCCTTAAATGCTCTGGACACATACTGTGCACATGGCCGGCTGTGGCGCTGGCAGACCAGGTGCCAGCTCATGTGGAAGCCCTAGGGAGTTCACTTGTCTCTTAGTAGAGAGCAGGGGCGGCCAATAATTTTTGCAGAGGGGCCACTCTACTAATTTTGGTACTGCTGGTGGGCCGGCTCTGGGGCAGTCAGCCTGTAGCGCCACTCAGATTGCAGCACTGCCACCCCCCACCCCCGAGCCAAGCTGAGAGCTGCTGCATCATTTCAAAGGGGCCTAGAGCTGGGCTGCTGTGCAACTGTGCCCTTTGCCCCCATTGTTGTCGGTCTGTGGCTAGTTTACTATGGGACTGGCTACTAGCGTCCTTGGTGTAAGCTCTAGCGTGCCAGTTCATCTCCAGTGAGTTACCGGCATCTCGAGACTGGGCACCACTCGGACGTGGTGTAATTTTTGGTGGAAATGACCTTTTAACACAAAGCCCAGTTTGTCTGGGTGGCAAGATGGCCTGGAGAGTCAAAGGGGTCTGCCTGTAGCTCCATGGTAAGACTAAGGGAGTGATCCAGGAGTTCACATTTGTCACTGGCTTTAGTGAAATCTCGTTGTAGAACACGCCACCAACGTGGTGTGTCTGCCATGTTTCCTGACAGGCTGCCCTGACCGAGGCACTCTGGACAATATGACACTGGATTTTCCAGGGTCCCTAATTTTGGGTAATTACTCTGAGATATTTTGGCCCGATTTTCAGCGATTGGACTACTCCAGTCACAACGCCAGGTGACTTGCTTGGGACCTACGGGCGCTCGGCAACCTTGAAAATCAGACCCAGGGATTCTGAAGTTGGACATCCAGAATTAGTTAATGCTTTGGAAAATGTGACCCAATACAATAATCATTTATTTTGCAGTAAAAGTCCCCCTAGCAACTAACTGAGCATTGTCCTATAGTTAATTCAATGCTCAGGAAAGCGACAAAGCTCCTGATGCCGAGCAAAATGTGAAGTCCTTTCTTTAGACACAGAACAGGAACAGCACAGACGGCAGCACTGTTCATCTTCTTACCACCAGAGTGTTTCAGCCCCGACATGGAGAGACCGCTAACAGGAGGAGGATTCGTAGATTTCAAAACCAAAGGTGACCACTCTGATGATCTATGCTGACCTCTTACATAATATAGAACTTCCCCAGTACCCATCGTTAAGCCCAGACATGGAGTCCTTGGTTTTTTCCATTGAAGCTACCAGCTGTGGTAGTGTTTTGTGGTCTATCCCATATGCCAATTTGTGAAGGAATAGGCTGGTTTGCAGTATACAAATAGAAAGAACCCAACTAGATCCAGCTGCATTAACATTTGCTGCAAGTATTTAAAAACAAATTACCTCGCTCCCTGCCCTGGGAGGAAAAGCCAAACAATGAGGTTTATACACATGCCTTTTCATTCTGCAGAACAGAGCCTTGAACCTGAAAGCTATTTTTTGGCTGTTCCACTTGGTGTGTTTGGTGTTACTTATCAGAGAGCACTGCCTCATACTTGAGCATCTCGCCTGTTTCCTGTAAAACGGCAAAACACATAAATAAAAATATGAGAAGAGACAAAAAAGTGAAACACACTTTGAGCATATTTCGGAGGAGATGATTTATCTGCAGCCTGGAGACGAATTCTTGGCTATGGCTAGTGTTCCCAGTACACTTGAGTGGCCACCCATGAGAGATTCAGATGCCACCCAGCTGATTAGCAGAGCACCTGGCACTGGCAGCATGTGTTTCTGTTGGTGGTGCTCATCTGCACATGCCTTGGTGCACCTAACAATATTTTTCACCCATGGCTGGAAAAAATAGAGAGAACACTGGCTGTGGCCCTTAAAATAAACAACTTTGGGCCGTCACAGGGAATTGGGATGGACAGTGGCCCTTCTCATGGACACAGTGGCCCTCTCATGCTGAATCTTTACTTGGAATATGACCCCTGATGCTACTTGAATGTATTTGCTGTGCTGTGAAGATACAGCAGCTGAGGTAATCTTTTCCAATGAGCAAACATGTCTTGTGGAAGAGAGCCAATGCCAGAGGGAAGAGTTGATATTTATGTTCTGTGACAAAAGCCAATATGGTATAAGATGGACAATATGAAGATGATAAACTCCCTGGCTCAGGAGGTGACTTAGTTAAGAAAGTGTCAGCACCCTCCAGTCACATTCAGTTTGCCAAAGCCAGAGTCACAGTGTTTCTCATTTCCCACATCCATTTTTCCAGAACCTTCCCTTATTTTTCAGGCATGGTATGTTATGACTTGTTTTAAGAGCACGGATTTAACTGCAGCTCCCCCAACTGATGGGCCTTGCAGAAGAGTTTCTCCTTCAAGGACTAGGTCTGGTCCTCCTCTTTTCCCCCGTTTATTTGCCAGTGATCTGTTTGCCATGTCAAACTCCAAATCTGTATCCCCAACGCACTTCCTGGCTGTACCTCAGTAAATCCTTAAATTTTGCACTGGGATCTGTTCTCTAGCTGCAGCACTTCCTTGTGAAGAACTTCGTTTGGGCCATCTTGCTTTGACTCAGTTACTGTGCAAGCTGGGATTGCTCCTCCAATTATATCCAGTCTGAAGCCTCTGCTAGCCAGGCTGCCTGTAATGGCAGGCTCAACTCAATTGCTCCCACAGCAGAGACCATACTAGCCATATTCTCTCACATTGCTTTGAGCAATAGAAATACCTGCTCCTGCCTCATGCCTGGCTACAACGCAAAGATTCCCTTCTTGGTGGCAGGTGTCTGCTGATTTCAGCGTTTTCCTCAGTTTTTGTGCTGCCTGAGACCTCTGTGAAGGTCTTGTTGCTAGCCTATTAAGTTTAGAGGACAGTAGGTTTGCTGGAGAAGACTTTTTTAGTGGGGGTGGGGTTAAGGGCCATTACATTAAAAAAAATTGCCTCGCCACCATGTGAGCGAGGTACCATGGTATCTGACAATTGTTTTCCATCACCTGTAGCTACATAATTCCTCCTGAAAAAGTTTTTGTGCTAGCCCAGTGGCAGCCAGTCCTGGTACAGTAACATAATGGTACATCAAGATGTTACTCCAAAGTGGCAGCAGGGTGGGAAGAAGCCAGTTTGGTTCTGAGTCTCATACCAGGACTCCTCCCCACTTGGTAATTTAGCTCCTACGTCAGCCTATTGTGCTTAGGTGTTGCAATTAATATTGGACCTTCAGTTGGAGGGATTCAAATCCACGAGACTCATTCAGGCCCACAATAGAGCCACCCTGACTAATCTAGCAGCATGAAAGTCAGCTCAGTGGAATCCTTAGTAATTATAGACCCAGCTCAACTGGCTCTATGCATTTCTCTTCTGGCCCATTGTAGTGGCAAGCTGGGTAAGTGTCTGGGGAGCGGGGACCTTGGCCTTCTCCAGCTGGGGTAATTGCCCTTTGAGAGACATTACTAGCCAGCATTAATTAGAGCAGCCAGCAATTAGAGGCATCTGCAGGCTAGTCAATTATATGCAGAGTCAAAAAAGCAACTCCTAGCACCTCTCTGTGTGTGTGTGTGTGTGTGTTGAGGGGGTGCATATGTGGCATACAGTCTCTTTTCCTCCCCTTCCACCAAGTCGTGTGCTCAGCTGGACTCAGGGATTGCAGCCAGAGGGTGTAACATACTAAATAAGCTACAGAAGCCACAGCACATTGGGGTGAGTTAAGGACATACTTTCCAGCCTTAATTCTCAGTTTCCTAGCTTTTGTCAGCTTAAGCCAGATTCCTAATGTTATTTTAATGCAGTTGTTTTGTGTGTGAATAACATGCACTTGATGCCAAACCACAAGCCCTGGAACTAATATGTCATAAAAATGCAGAAAGCCCAAAGATAATAGCTGTTATGCAGCAAATGGGGCGATGCCTGAAAAGTTACAGTGATGTTATTCCCCCCGTGGAGGTAAAATTAATTGTGATCAGAGACAGGTGCTGGGTTCTATTGAATGTGTATGGGGAGGAAACACCATATTGTTAGCTTTCAACCAGACCCCGCTAGGGTCTGTCACTCAAAAACATGTATAAAACGTGCCCTAAACCCTTACTGGAGTGCAGGGAATCAGAATTCAGGGCACTGGGGGATTTCCATCTCCTTGGCCTTCTAAGGATAAGTTAAATAAAAGCTCATTTACAATAACACTCCACCCACTGATGGGTGAACACAGCTCATCTTCACCTGTAAATGTTGCTGTGGGCAATGATTTACTGGAGCGACAACTCAGGACACCAAAAAGACTGAGGGATCCCTTCACCCAAGGTCACTGGTTTTTGAGTGAATCATGGAGGTGGTGAAGTCAGGCTCTTCAGTACATGACAGCTGCTGCTAGCTGGACAAAAAGCAGCAGTGGGGTCAGCTCAGGGACAGGTGCTCACTTGCCTTCCCAGACAGCAGAAGTGTATGGAGATGGAAACAACAGCGAGTCATGAGACCAGGAGGGAGAAGGAAATGAGGCTCAGGTGAAGGGACATAAGAAGAGGAACTCAGGGTTTGTAAGTTTAGGTGATGTCTACACCAGACATAATAGTTGACTGCTGATACTCAATTTTAGTTAAATCAATTGCATAACTAAAATGGACTTATCAGTAGTCCACTGCTATGGCTGTCTACATGGAAGAAGGTTGCCGAGAACGTTTTACCTGTGAACATTCCTTAATCCTTACCGCTCGTGAAGAGTTCCGGGGTTGACGTTGACCCCGGAAAGCACCACTTCACACACGTACAAAACAAAACTCTAGAAGATTGACCCTGAGCATGTGCTGTTCTGCAGCAGTGTAGACATAGGCTTAGAGTCATGTTCGCATCCAACTAAGAAACCAGGCCAGAGGATTTCAGTGCAGCCTGTGTGAATGCCAAGATTTCTGGGAGGAGTTGCTATCGTGTCACAAGAGCACATAAGATTTTTTTTTCTGGAACATCTGATTTAGGAACCTCGCATCCTGATGGGCAAGATAAACAGAGGGCAGCCTGTAGAAAGGGGGATGCTTCTTTAGAAATAAGAAACCAAGGTGAAGCCAGTAGACAGTTATTGTGGATCCACACTTTCAATAAAACATTTTAGGGTGTACTAATGGTGCAAAAAAAACAAGGGCTGAAACTGTCCACAGTAATTAATTCAGTCTTTAGTACATGTGGGGCACAGACCATCAGCACTTGCTGTATGTATGACTTGTTGCCTGCAAAAGCATAACCAAGGGGAAAGGATATGCTCTAGAAACATAAACTATTGATTATTTGCCTGTAACACAGCCAGGATTAGCTTCCGTAGAGTGGAAGAACTGATGTGTCATGCACACTGTTTATTTTGCTTTAATCAGATTCACACCCCCTATCTCCCACTCTTAGTAAAGCTTATTTTACTACAGCTCCTGCAAGTTTAGGTAGGTGTCTGTGAATTTCATGCACACTTTCCAAAGGTGTTGCAGCAACCTTTAACGTCAAAGGAAGGGAGGGAGAATATTTGGGACCACCGTTCTAGGGATGAAGACTTCCTCTTGCAGTAATTGCCCAGGAAATGCCCAACAAAAGGAACTATTGCAAGAGGCTCCAGATAAAAGAACTTTTCTGGAAACTAAAATTTCAGCGTTTCAATACATCTGGAGGCACAATCTCAATTTTGATATAGTAGATAATAATCTGCGACATCATGACTGACAGTCGTATCTGAGGATGCTAATCATAAAATGGACAAAGCACTTGTGTCCTTGCTCCCAACTCAACACTGAGACCATGGGGAGAACACGCTGGTACAGAAGGATTCCAAATAACCACATTTATTGATTGTGTGCAAATATGTACCTCAGTACATGGCTTCACCAGCAGGTTCTGATGTCTTCTGCCATATAAGATAGGGAGTCCCATTGGCTCAAGCTATACTATTAAAAGAGATGTCATATCACCCAATTCCTATGTAATAAAATCTTGAGCCATATGCTGTGGATCTGTCTGCATTTTTATTTGCAAGTTGAAAAATAATTTTTTGCAGCTACACATATTTTCTAGAAGCTGCAGAATTTGGAAACAAACGTCCGTGGTCTGCTGTTTTTCTGTCTACTTTGCTTAAAAAAACATACGGTACATGCCATAGTTGTGGCTTCTGAAATCAATCTGTTCAAGCTCTGCAGAACAAAATGAGGTAGGATTGAAGTAGAGAAAAGTTTGGAAGATCACAGTTTGAGAACCAAAGGGCTGGATGGCTGTGAGTGCAGCATTCTGTGATAGTGTCCCTGCACAGGTAAGTACTTTGGAGGTCTTCACACTTTGTCCAGGGGAAGTCTTTCAAATCACAGTGACTAACTATCTTACTCAGAAGTTAAGCTCTGTCTCTACATCAAACGACGTGTCGAATCTCTCTAGTCCAGCACCCTCAGGACCTGACCAGTGCCGAACGAGAGAATTTGCCAAACCATGGGAGGTCAATATTGTCTAGCAGCATTACCAACACTTCCACTGCTTACTGGGCTTTTCGAAGACATTTAGGGGTAAATTGCAGCTAAATAACAGCACAGAACACTGACAGCCAGGACTGTTGTCTATAAACAAGCTTTATGAGACCATGGAAAACTTGGCCATACCCAAGATAAGTGGCTGTCCGGGTAACTAAAATCATGCCAAACTATGAATGTTGCCAGACAAGAAATTTCTGGCCTAGAAAGATTCAGCCTCTAGTAAGGTGACTATATATCCCCCGGCCACATATGGGACATGGGGATTGACCCCTGTCCTGGCCAAGATGGGACAGATGGTCACCTTCTGTGGGGCACTGGGAACATGGCTGCCAACCTGCCAGCAAAGCGCCTGGCTTCTCTGAGCTGTGGGGGGCAGCCCATGCCGCTGCTCAGTCCAGCTCCCGGCTCCCCAGCTGGGGGAAGCTGGGCAGCTCTGGCTCTAACCCCACTGCGGCCATGGTTTACTCCCCAAGCTCAAACCTCCCCCCGACCCCAGCTCCGGCTCCAGCGCCCTGCTTAACCCTCTCCCGGCTCCCACTCCAACCTCTACAGCTGGGTTCAACCCCCCCCCAGGGCTCCAGCCCTAGCCCTCCCGGCTCCAGCAGCCCCACTCCAACCACCCCTCCCTTGGCCTGGGCTCTTGCTCCAACCTCCACAGCCTGGCTCAACCTCCTGCAGCTCTGCCTCCAGCCCCTCCCACCCCTTAGCTCTGGCTCTGGCTCCAGTGACCCTGCTAAACTCCCCATGGCTCTGACTCCAATCCCAGCTCCTGGTCCAACCCCCACCAGCCAGGCCCCGGATCCAACCCCATGGAATTCCTGGATCATCCTGCCCTTCGCGGCTTCCGCTCTAACCCCCACAACCCTGGCTTAGCTCCAGCCCCTGCTGGGGGAAGCCAAGCAATAGCCAAGCCACCGTGTTGTCTGGCTCCCAGCTCCTGGCTGCCCTGGGTAGGGGAAGCTGGGCAGCAGTGGCATGAGTCCAGCTCCCGGCTCTCCCAGCTGGGGGAAGCCAGTGAACTCTGTGAAATTTGGGGCAATTAGTCCCTTATGCAAAATAAATCAGGATGCCAGAATGGTGCCCAAAGTACAGGGCTGTCCCTCCGAAAATGGGACAGATGGTCACCTTCTCTAGTCATCACAGATATTAGGGTAAGCATTGCTGTCCTGGCTGGCCTTGAACAAAGGAGAAGCAAAATTGATAATTAATTCAGGGGTAGTAGTGTTGTCTAAATTAGAATGGAGTATGTATTTTAGGCCCTTTATTTCTAATTCTTCCATTTACGTAAGGGTTTCCTACAAAAATGAGTGATTTCCCCATATGACATATAGAAGTCAGGTTTCTGTGGGAAGCGCTTACTCTTGTGATTTTTGAAGATATTCTGCACTCATGGATTCCTCTGGGCCACACACACACTTATGGGCTATCTGTCATGAAAACATTTTTCTGATATATGCAAACAGTGCCTAACATGACATGGTTAGCTTCAGTATGTGCATATGATCAGAATCTTTTGAGTTTGAACAACTTCTTCCCAGTGGAGGATTACTATAATTTTCTGTTGATCTGATTACTCAGTAACTGCATATTGTAGGATCAAATACATGGGTAATAGATATCTTTCATTCTCAACCCAGATGAACTGAATGATTTAGTACATATATTTTTCCGGGGCCATCATTTACAAAAATGTCACTTGCCTTTTTCATTTGTACGTTTATATTTATTTGTTTTTACTAAATTTAGCGGCTGGGAAAGGTGTTAGTTGGCTAATCACAAAATAAAATGTTTTATGCAGTCACTTCCAGAAAAAAACAATCAAACATGCCACTCATCCAGAAGGAGCCCCAAAATGCTTAGCCAACTTTGGCTCAGTCCTGTGAGGACTAGAATGGCTGCTGTGCATTTGCAACTTGCATCCCCTCAAGCATGCTCTGCAGGCCCTCATCCACTCTCAAGATTTGGCCCTTTACGTTGTATTACATCCCAAATTGATAATGTTAAGATTGCAAAGCCAAACACTCAAACGTTAAGGAATTAAAGGTCTCTGGCACCTTAACTCAGCCCATTTGTTTGTATTCATTATTATAGTGTACAGTTTTTTTTCCTTGTGAACCTTGCTTCATTCAGTGAATGAATATTGCTTTTTATTCTCATTCAATGGGTGGGCCTAGGCACTATTTGTTGCACCTGTTCTATACAACCTACACTGAATACAGAATATTAATTTCCAACTGGGAGTTTCTATGGTGTCTAAGCACGATGTCTGAAAGATTCACAAAATGTTCACAACACCCCCCAGGACATTAAGGGGTGTTATCCCATTGTGACAGATGGGTAACTGATGTGCCACCAAAGCACTGCTAAAGCCTAGGCTCTCAAAGCCTCCTTAAGACCTGCCTGCCATGCAGAGGCAGGCCAAAGCTCTGACACAGTGACAAGTTCAAGTAAGACCTCAAGAAATTCAGCATTCCCATTAACAGCTGGGAAAATCATTCCCACAATCATTCAGTTTGGGGAAGCTGGGTTGACACTGAAGTAGTCACTGCAGAGAGCCATCAGCGAAGCCAGGCTGAGGCCCACAGGTGAGCCAGGAAGCAGCGTGTGCTCCGAACTCCAGCAGGCAAATGACCTTATAGCCACCTGGGAGGATTTACCACTCATACATTGGGCTCTCTTCCTGTACTGCAGCTACATACCTGTGAGGAATGTGCATGTGGGGAAGCCGGGGTGGGGGGTGGGGGGGCAGAATACCCTTTTTCTGGACTTGCCAGCCATTCAGTTATAACATCTTTCTCAGTAATTAGCTCTTGGGACCTAGCCCTAACCGTCTTGCCTGTAAGGGTTAAAAGCATAGACAGTGGGTCTTAGAGAGTCCCTAAGAATGCCAGGGAAGCACAAAGTGAGTTGGCAGGAGGCCAGCAGAGGCCATGGAATTTAGAGTGTGGGCTTGTGAATTGACATCAGTGGCCTTACTGTTTTGGCTGTTCTGTAACCTGAGCAGAGCTGGATGGACATGAATTAAGCCAGGAGGCCAGGCATGGAGTATCCAGTGACAGCCATGCCTAGGAAGGGACTAAACCTTGGAACAGCAGACAGTGAGTAGACCAGGGAATGTTTAGACACACACGATCAGGTTTTTTGACTTTATTTTGGGGTTTGTTGGCTTTCTCTGTGCTGAGCATATGTAACTACTCCCTTATGCTGTAACTTTCCAAACTGAATCCCAAAGAAGCAATTCTCTGTGTTTTAACCCTCTTTCTGCAGTTGCTCTGTAGCACTTAGCACCAAGTAATGTTCACCAAGTGTTTTCTTTGTTTTGTTAATAAAAATCACTCCTTTAAGACCAGGAGCTAGTTCCTTTGTCTTAGAAAGCAGGAGGCATGTGTATGTGCCTTAGACTGCAAACCAAAATATGGAGAGAAATTACAGTTTTCAAGCTCTCTCCTGAGGGAGGGTTAAAAAAGCTTGAGAGTACCCCACAGGGAGGAATTCCTACATGCGCCTTCCTGGGTTCTCAAAGCTGGCAGTGATACCAATCCAAGTCCAGGGAATTTGTGACGTAGGGAATGCTTTAACCCAAGCCTTTAACATCAAGGTATTTTAAAGTCTTGCAGGCCCTTCATCTTCTTCACTCGGCGTGCCAGATAGGGCACAACACCACCGATGGCTTGACTTTGTTGTGCTTCCTTTCAGCTGCCAACACGTTGGATGGCCACATAACCATATAACTGAAGCACAGTGGGTCTAAGGAGAAACTCATCAAACGTATCCACTAACTTTAGGTGCCTAGCTGGAGACACTTGGGGCCTGATTTTCCTGAGTGTGTAGTATTTGCACATCGCAGACAGTCCCCACTGATTTCAGTGGCAGTTGTGAATGCTCAGCACTTCAGGGAATCTGTCTCCCAAGCATCTCATGGTGAGGATCCAGAAAGTGAACACACACAAGCCAGTGGCCCTACAAAAGCCTGTCTCTTTCACTGTTCATCCCCCAAGTACGCAGCATCCTGTCCTCTGAAAGATGCAGGAATACTGTTGAAAAAAATTATATCATCAAATAATTAAGACTATACAATTTCTTAAAAGTTGGGGGCAGGAGGGTGGGGGCAAAGTTAAGTGAAAAATTCCATCATGTGGCATTATATTGGCCTGAACTGAAATTATTGACAGACCCTCTCGCAGTAGCAGTAGTAGGCTGTTATCCTCTTTGGGGAACCAACACTAGAGGGGGCAAAGACACACTTCCTCAGTAGATTTCACAGATGTGTATACTGAACGCTGAGAATGGTGAGACTCAGGACTGCTGGGGTCAGTTCTAGATTCTTGTGGGGAATGTATTTCTCTAGTGATGGATCCTTCTTCCCTGTCCCCATCACTGCTCCAAGTCCAGTCTCTGACCTACAGACCACACCCCTCCTAAGCTCCTCTCCCAAATCCCTTTCCTTCTGTTCTCCTATCCGCCCTAGCTCTTTCCCCTCCCCGTCCACTTCTGCTCCTCCATGTCTTTGGGCTCCTGCAGCTTTCCCTCAGCACCCATTTGAGTCACCACTCCTACTTTGTATTCTAATCAGTTGGTTTCCCACTCTCCACTCTGCCTGGGCATCAGTACAGTGAGACACTGACAGCACAAGATACATAATCTTCCTGCTCTTTGTTCTTGTGCTTGATGCCACAGCAGTCCCTGGCCATCAGGAAGAGCAAGTACAGGAAAAGTCCTGCTCAGCTGCAGGATGGAGATGCTCTGGAGAGATGATGCATGCTCAGACTGCTCACATGTACCTGCTGAAAGAGGATGATGAATGTCTGAGATCTTTGCAGAATTGAGGGTCCAGATTCTAGCATGTCTCTGCTGAGTGTGCATGAAATGAAATTTCTTAACAGCTCCTAATTGACCAAATTGGGGCAGATTGTCACAGGTTCAGAAAAAGCCACAAGCCTAATTCTTGTGATTTCCTTGCCATGCAATTTTATGACTTTGCTCCATAGCATCAAAGTGCTAGAGCTTCTGAATGAAATGGCTAGATTAGTATTTTTTAACATGGGCAAAACTATGTATTTTCCCCTAACCACAGTCTTGGAAACAACCAAACCATTTCAATTTTACTTAAAAAAATAAAGTGCAGCTGAAGGCAGACACCAGGCCTGGAAAATGGTTAAAGGCTGGCACAATTACACTCATCTGAAAAGAGAGTCTTATAACAGGAAATCTTGGGTAATCTTAATAATAGGTAGTGCTGCCAGTTCTTCCTGTAATAGAGGGATCAATCTTTTCCGCCACTGATATATAACCACCTCTGGCATGGGGATGGCTTGTTGGTTTAATTACACAGAGTAGCAGAACACAAAAGTTGAGGGGAGGAAATGAAACCAAATTTTATACCTAACGTAAAGATAACGTGCAGATAGAAAAGCAGGCCAGGAAGAGAGCCTCTCCCGCCTCTGGCATGCACAGGCATGATACCAACCTGGAGGATAATAGAATCATAGAACACTAGAACTGGCAGGGACCTTGAGACGTCATCGAGTCCAGTCCCCTGCCCTCACAGCAGGACCAAGTACTGTCTAGACCATCTCTGGTAGACGTCTATCTAATTTGCTCTTAAATATCACCAGTGATGGCGATTCCTCAACTTCCCTAGGCAATTTATTCTGGTGTTTAACCACCCGGACAGTTAGGAAGTTTGAGCACTAAATGGGGGATTGGTTCATATACCTGTTAGTGCTCCATGGCCCTAGTGTGATATGACCTTTTTGGGTGAGAGGAGCAACCAAGCCCTCAGTCCCACCATGTGTATGCTGTCAATAACGGGGCAAAGGAGAACACTGTTGCTCCTCTGTGAAGCGAAAGTAAAGCATGTTGTATCACCTAAGCCATTCAGCTCAATGCATGGCAAACTGATTTTTTGACATGTGGGTCACAGCAGAATTGTCTGTGTCTTTGTGGCTTCCTTAATAAGTTTGCAATTCAAAGGACACTGGGAAAGGATAAGCTGGGAAAGAGCTAACTGCAGAATTCAATAAACTCTCTACAGAAGAATCTCTATCATGGAAGGCTGGTAAATTTATTTTATTGGGGCTTATGAGGCCTAGGGCAGAAAACTATGTTGTGCATATTCGAGGAAATAGATAAATATTGTTTAACGTTTCCAAGAAGGTGAGCTCATAAATTAACATGCCTGACTGTGGTCTGGCTTGTTCGTTAACTTACTATTCAGTAAAGGGAGCAATTACCATGGCAACATTCACATCTTATGACACATATCATGCAGATTATGCAGTCAAGGAAGTACAACACACATACACACACACACACTGTGAACTTTGGTATTTGTGATAAAATTAAAGAGAAAATATATCTCCTGATTGACACATTTGTCTGCATTTTTTTATTGCTCCTTTTTAAAAAATAAAAATGTCCTCCCCTCTACCCTTCTTCTAATTGTTTTCTCTCCAGCCCACTGAAATGTTGAAAACAGCTCATGCCTCCCCCGGATATTCAGATATATGTTCTTGACAGTAATCCTACGCTATGCAAATGTAAACTGCAAAGTGCAGGTTTTTTTTTTTTTTTTTTTTTAAATTAAGCACATCCAGTGCAGTCTAGAAGTGCTAAGGGGAATAAAAATCTGCCAGTGCCTGCATAATTATAGCTCTGTTGAACAAAGGCTCACATCTTTTTGTTTTGGCTTTAATCTTAAATCTGCAGACATACGTGCCGACCATACCGACTATATTTAGGAGGACAGTCCTTATAGTTTTAATTGCTTCCTCTCTTCTTCTTTAAAAACCTGTCTTTCATGCTGAAAAAACCCTTTAGCATTCAAACATGTTTCAAGGGAGTTAATTGTTTATCCCTATTTTTCTCATGGATTGCCCGTAATTATAGCTTTTAAATGTTTATGCGCAAGAAAGAGGGTGCAATTAATTAACCCCCTTGCACCAGGTGTCTTTGACCCTGATCCATCAAGGTAATTTAGGACATCCCCTCGTCCCACACTACTTGGATCCTTCTGTTGTGGTGTAGCTTTTCCCAGGATGAATGCTGAGCCTACAACTACCCTTAAGCCTGTGTAAAGGGTACAGTTTAGAGTGCCCTCAGTCTCCCTTAATGTCAATGCAGTTGAATGTGGTTAGCATCTTGCAGGGTTGCTACATTCTTTGTACAGTGTATTTGGAGGTGATGGTGGCAGCTTGCTCTGATGCTTCGACGGAACTGCAATTCTGCAGGCAATGGAAGATTTTTATACCCCTTGGCACTATTACTAACTACAATGTAGGCTCCTTTGCTTACATCTACTGTTATAACTGGATGTTATTGTTATCCATATAACTCTCTAATTTTCTGAGTCTTGCTAAGCTTCTCAAATATATCCTGGAGCAATGAGTTCCACAGATGAATAGTGCAATCTATTAAAATATTTTTTATCGGTTTTGAGTTTGCCATCTCTCAACCTAATGGACTTTCTTGTTCTTGTATAATGAGAAAGGGTAAATAAAACTCCCCTGATTATAGTATTGATTATTTTGACATACCAGTCCTTATGCATAACCCCCGTCTCTGTCTTTTCAGTTTCTCTTCATATAAGACCTTTTCCATGACTCTCATCACTCTCACCACCCATCTTTAATCCTCTTTATTTCTGTTTTATCCTTTTCGATATCAGGTGAGCAGAACTGTGTACAGTACTCCAGGTGCTGGCCTATCCATTAATTTATTTCATAGCAGAATAATATTATCCTCCAGCTTTCCTCATACAGCTTAGCACTTTGTTTTCTTCTTTGGCTCTTATTATACACTGGGCAGTGGTCTTGCCTCAGATGTCTGAACTGATGCCCAAGTCTGTCCACTGAGCTAATGCTGTTAAATTAGACCCCAGGGCAAAGTATTGGAGTATTCCCTCTAAATGGCCTTACTTGCATTTGTCAATTTCATCTGCCATCATTCTGCCCAGTCATTTACCTTGATTGGCTCTCTCTGAAGTTCCTGAAGTTTAGAACGTGACTGAATTAATAATTTTGTATCATCTGCAAAATTTGGATGGTGCGCCCACATTCAGATAATAAAAATACAGAATAACACCAATCCATGCATGCAGTCCTAAGTGACCCATTGGGTAACTGTGCATTTGCCATGCACTGGCACACAAGGAGTTAAAACAATCCTGAAAGAAGGCTGGGACTGGGAGCCAATCGCTAGTGGGCTTGAGGAAGCCAATTAGGGCCAATCTGGGCCTTATAAAAAGGGCTCCTGGAGAAGAGCAGCTCACTCATGCTCTGCCTGTGGAGGGAGAGGGGCCTAGCCATCTGCAAGCAGGGGTATATTGGACAGAGCAGTGCTGGGGAAAGGCAGGGCAAGCCAGAAGAGCTTGGGGCTGAACAAATGCTAGGCTGAGCCCCAGTGACAAAGCCTCATGGAGATACCAGGGCTACACAGTACAGCCAGAGCTGGAATAGGCAGCAAGTTCAACTTGCCAATGATTAGTGGTCAATTCAGACACTGGTTTCCCTGTGTGGAGGGACTAAATGATGAACTGCAGTAGTTCACTCAGAAAGGTGGTATTAGGAGTGGTGGGGTTCCCCAGGAGAAGAGGATGCCAGATGTGGACACTGCCAAGAGAGTAGTACCCTGAGGGATGGGGCACTGTGGTCTGGGAGGAATGTGGATTCTAAGAAAAGGATGGAGATTGTTGGGAAACAGGTGAGAGACTCTCTGGCAGGGCATTCTGAGGCTGTACTGAGCTAATTCCTAGAGTAACCAGCAGGAGGTGCTGTAACAGTGCATTAAACCCAGTACAGTAATCTTTTGCCATGACAAAAATTGACTGTTTATTCCTATTCTTTGATTTGTTTGTCTCTTACCCTATGACTGTCTAGTTTCTTTAGAATACTCTTGTCAGCAAGTTTCTCAAAAGCCTTTTGACAGTCTAATTAAATGATCTCAAGTGGCTTTTCTCTGTCCACTACTTTATCAAAAATTATAACAAATCTTGACCATTAGAAGAGGCATGACTGGTTAGACCACAATCCTATCATGATCATCTAACTTTTACATCCAACTTCTAACTTTAACTTTTACATCTTACATAGTTTTGTTATTTCAAACAGCTCATCTGGTAAAAGTGACTCCAGTGCTATTTCTTGGATCATCCTGGCACTCTTCTGAAATATAGGTACAACATTTGCTAAAGTCCTTTGGTGCAGTAGATATTAATAAGTAAGAGCACATTTTCTAGCAGTTTAGCCACATATTCTTAGCCAACTTTTTGTTTGTATACCATCTGGGCCTGCTAGATTGTTTTATTTTTAATGTCTAAGTTTCTTCCACTGTATTCTTTTTTTGACCTCTGAACTCTCTGCTGGTAACAAAGATGTACTACCAGAGTACTCTTAGGGTACGTATTTTCCCAACATCCTCTACGGTGAAGACACGCAAAGAAGTAATTTAGCTTTTCAGTGGTAGCATTACCTCTATAGTAATTCATGGATTGTCCACTGTTACCATATCATCAGACACTCAGACTTTAAGGTCAGAAGGGACCATCACGGTCATCTAGTTTGACATCCTGCACATCACAGGCCACAGAACTTCACCCACCCTCTCCTTTAATAGATTCCTAATTTCTCACTGAGTTACTAAAGTCTTCAAATCATGATTTAGACACTTCAGGTTGCAGAGAACCCACCATTCACATTACTTTAAATCTGCAGGTGGCCCTTTTCCAACACTGCAGAGGAAGGCAAAAATCCACCCAAGTTTCTGCCAATCTGAGCCGGGTGAAAGTTTCTTCCCAGCCCCAAATATGATGATCAGTTAGACTGAGCATGTGGGAAAGACCCCCCAGCCAGGTGCCTGGAAAATATTCTCCACAGTAATTCAGAACCCTTTCCATCTCATGTCTCATCACCAGCCACTGGGGCTATTGTTTGCTTGCAGACAAAGATTGCCTACATGCCATTGTGCTACTCTCATCAGACACCCTCTCCACTAATTTATCAAGCTCAGTCTCAAAGCTAAGTAGGATTTTGCTCCCAATGTTCCCTTTGGAAAGCAGCTTAAGAGCTTCGCTCCTCTGATTAGAAACTTTTGACCTTCTTTAGGGAGAGGCGAGAATGATGAGACCAAAGGAACATCCCAGACCAGTACTAACCTGTGCTTTCCTGAGGAGCTCAGGGCTATAAGTAAATATCTGGGACGCCTCCTAGAGGAAAGAGGTGAGAGGTGATACTATGGGTGACATGCTACTGAATGAAACCAGATGAATTAGCCTTTGGATTGGTTGGAGGGCAGCCAGGCAACTGACAACTGCAACAAAATCTGTGGTAGGTTTTACATGGAGAGGAGCCCCTGCGACAGCCAATCGAAAGCCACAGCATTTCAGGGCCAGCCAGTGCTGTACTGCAGCATGTTTTCTTTGCCCCAAAGACCAAGGAGATCTTTGTTCTTGGCCTCCATCCAGGACGGGCCCCTCCTTTTCTGGCCATGGCTGGCCTCCGGTGACCCCACTCTGGCTGGGAAGAGGGGGACTCCCAGGGATCCCTGGGTCTTGGGGACTCACTATCCAGTGGGTGGGCTCTTTGGCTGGGGAATAGGAACAGCTGGAGGGCATGCCTGTCAGAACTCATGTTCTGGGGCTGCCAGCACACACTGACCTTCCTGCCTGGGGTTTCTGGGTCCTTGCAGCTGCGGCTGGCAAGAATGTCTCTGTGTGCCCTGTGGCTGCCACCATGGTGGACCCGCTCTTTAGAAAGAGTGGGCCAGGAGCATCTACACATATGCTTTTTCAAAATTCAACTTTGAAAGGGGCCACTGTTCCTGAAATTGGATGGGAAGAGTGATTTCAAAATGCACACCCATTTCCGCTGAAAACAATTTCGAAAGAGGATGTTATGTGTGTAGACGCTCAGCAGCCTCTTTTAAGTTTAGGTCCCCTTTCTAAAATGGTTTAGAAATAGA
Source organism: Carettochelys insculpta (assembly GCF_033958435.1). Lineage (NCBI taxonomy): Eukaryota > Metazoa > Chordata > Testudines > Carettochelyidae > Carettochelys > Carettochelys insculpta. The sequence goes on from NC_134139.1 coordinate 99,861,687, forward strand.
GGGCTAGTGTAGACACACCCTTTGAGTTATAACTTCAACTGTCTTTACAGTGAAGACAAGCCCTCAGATTTCCTGGTTCCTCAAGCAGCCATGCCAAATCTAAGGCCTTTACATTTCTCTATGTTTGACTTTTCAATTAGCTTCTTCTTTTCTCCCCCTTAAGTTGAGCATCACTGAACTAAATGTTGGTACCTTTCCTTCCCCAAGGAGGTTGAATTTAATTAAACTGTGGTCACTATTGCTTAATGGCTCACCTATAATTACTTCTTGAACCAATTCCTGCACTTTACTTAATTTTAAGCTGAAAATAGTCTCTCCTGTTGTGTGTTCTAGAACTAGCTGTTCCAAGAAGCAATCATTCATTGTGTAAAGAAAAACCTTGTCCCATTGTGATGGTTGACCAGATAATATGCAGGTAGTTGAAGTCCTTCATTAGTATCATTTTTGCTGCCTCTTTGATCTCTCTCAGTATAGTACAATTAATAGCCTTTTCCTGACCTACTAGCTGATATTACTTCTGCTGTGTTTTTAAATCCAACTCTGTCTGGAAACAGTTTTCTACAAACAATAGTAGCACAAAAGTCGTAAATTTCCAATTGTCCGATTCTAGGCATATAGATGACATGTGAATTCAAAGCTAAATTAAGCATATTGCTAAGTAAGGGCTATTTTATTTTATTATCACTTACTAAACTGAGACGATTAAATGTAGAAAATTATTCGGGCACTGTTATCCTCATAGAGTAAAAGCAAAACAAAAAGTCCAGAAATACGGAAGGTAAATTTCCTTCAGCATCATCAACTCAGTCAGGTTGCACAGCCTGTACATTTAATGTTACACACTCATTATAAATAGACTGTAGGATTGGGTGTATGCAGGTAATTCCCAAGAGTGGTCAGATGCTATTGACAAAATCATCTGAATGACCAGACCAATATTTCTGCCCGTGGATGATGGGTGCCTCAATGCTTCAGGCCTCATCCTCTGCAAGGATGCTAATGGTAGTTTGTCTGTCCTGCCACTTGATGCCCAATATTCTCCTCAGATCCCCTTTGGTGGAATTTCTCCAGCTCTTGAGTATGATGTCTATAGGGAGTCCACGCTTCAGCAATGTTGGGATGACTACAGCATTGTAGACATCAGTCTTGGTTTGCATCTTGATGTCACGGTCATCAACGTCTCACCTCTGTAAACATCCACAAGCTGCATGGGCACTGGAAATTCAGTGGCAGATTTCATCATCGTCAATATCAGTATTACTCGATAGATGGCTTTTGAGCCAGGGGAAGCTGTTGACATTTTCCAACCCTTGGGGCTTGTCTACACTAGCTCCTTACTTTGAAGGAAGCATGGTAAGTAGGGTGTCGGGAGACTATTAATGAAGTGCTGCGCTGCATATGCAGCGCTTCATTAAGCTAATTCTCCCCCGCGGCAACTCCAAAGTGTTAAACTTTGAAATGCTGACTTGCATGTAGCTGCAGCTAACCTGACGGTACCTTGAAGTGCCTGGGTAACTTCGAAGTACCTTTACTCTTCAAAATTTTGAAGTAGGGAGCTAGTGTAAACAAGCCCTTGGTCATCCACCATGATGATTGGTTTAGGTAACAGTATGACGTGTTGGCTGCAAGAGAACTTTGGTCTTTCGTGTATTGAGAGTCAGTGCCAGTCCAATCTGACATATTCTGAGTGTACTGATTTCCAGAGGCATATCTGCTTAAGAGATCCAACAGCAGACAGTACTAGTTGTGTGTACTCAGCACCTTTGAGAGGAAGAGCACTTTCATTTAAGGTGCCTAAGCTTGCATTTAAAATATATAACTCATTTGGCATCTTTGATCACGATCAGCAGTCATGATGGGAACAGTCAGCCCTAGTGGCTGGAGTTTGGGGTCGGAGCCAGAGTCAGGAGTGCAGCTATGGGTTGGAGTGCGAGCAAGCCTGGAACAAGGACCAAGAGCAGAGCTGGAGCTAGACTTGTACGAGGGCTGAAGTGAGAACAAGGCTAGAGCAGCCTAAGGCTTGGTGGTGGAGAGAGTTGCAAGCCTTGGCGTGATAGTGAGCAAATTAAGCTCCTGGTTCTCCTTTGGGGTTTATGTAGCTTCCCTGAGAGTCACCATACCATCAAAAACACGGTCTTAATAAAGGCACTGGATTTATGGCTTATTATACCAGTATGCAACGTACTAACCCCCTTTTTGTCCTATGACTGTACAAGTGCTATTGGGCCCATTCACCTTGAATATGTTAACTTCTTACACTAAATAATCTGTTCCACACTATAAACAGTTAGCTATGACACTCCCGGGGCTTGTCTTCACACACACACACACATGGCAGGGAGCAATGAGCAGGGAGTCATGACCCCAGGAGGCAGCTGGTCTGCCAGCAGAAAGTGGGGCATTTGGGTGGTGTCAGCATAAGCCTGGAGCTGGGACCTGGCAGCAGCCAGGTTAGGGATCTGGGCTTTCTTATCGGTTTCTCAGCTCTAGTCCTTGGAGTGTGAAATTGACAAAACAGCCAACAGCCGACATAAGTAATGCAGTATTTATATTGATACTGAGTCCTTCTACGTACATAGAAGCTCCCAGCTCGGAGCACAGCTGACCCCCGAACCCCAGCCACTAGCTTCCCTGGTAGCTGAACAGACTCTGGGCCTAGATCTCTCTGCCAGAAGCAAGAGGCCCCTAATGACATCCTCCCTAGTCTCAGCTAAGAAGCAGCTGGGCTCCACAGAGATCTGTGCAGAACCAAGAGCCCTGACTCTTAACCCCTCACGCTGCCTCTCTTCAGTCAGTGGAAGCACTGCGGGTGAGGACATGAGCCACCAACTGAAAGAGGAGTAATTAGTGTGGTGCCTGTAAGTTTACCTAATATAGGTCAGTATAAGATTGTAGTATAGATATGTGCTTTGCTGCCCTGCCCTGCCCTGCCAAAGAGCTCTGTGTAGCTCGAAAGCTGGTCTCTCTCACCAGCCGCACCATGTCTAACAAAAGATATTTCCTCACTCACCTTGTCTCTCTAATATCTTCGGATCAATGCAGTTAAAACAATACTGCAGATAGGCACGAATAGGACAAGTATGTGGTGGAGATATAACTCAGATTGCCCCTGGTGTTGAAGTTTAAAGGAACGTAGGGTAAGTTTTGACTCAGACTTTTCACAATCTTATTTTAATATTTGTTCAATCTAGAAAGTCTATCCAATTATTCCTGAACTATATTTTAAGTAGATCCTTGTTTTTAAACACCCAATTAACTAGTACATCCCATAATCTATATTTAACCCCCACCAAGAAACTTCTGCAGCATATCTTATCATACTGCATACTATCATATGTTGATAGTAAGTCACACTGGAACTTGCATGTCATGGTCTGCAGTTAAATCCAGAATGTACTAACAAAATTTAGTTTCAAATCAGGACCACTGTCAAGTCAAGTCAATCTCAACAGAGTCCCTCTCTTTAAAATGTATTGAACACATGCACAACACTTTACACCTTGAGTGCTTTACAAACTTTTCAGTAAATACCTTTTAGTATATTTAAAAATTCAATAACTATATAAAATGTGAGTGAGCTGAACCACAAGGTACTTGTGTATATAAAAGTTTGTTTTTCTTAAGTATAATTTCCTGTTAAAATAATTCTGTTCATTAAATTTTAATCCCACACAGCTATTACTTGGCTGTAACATTTCCCTTTTAATTGCATGAAAATCAAGTGGAATCCAAACTACATACACTTTAGTGGCTTTCTGAATGCCCCAATACACCTAAGTGGCTTCTTGAATGGGGGGCCTGAATGCATTCTCTCTGATACGCTATTTAGCTGGTGAGAGCCCAAGACTTGGTTACTCCGTTTCAGGACTTCAACATATAATGCAACGGTCCATTTCACATTAGAAATGGGAAGGAAATAACTTAGTACAGAAATGCTGTCATCTACAGGTGATATAAGAAAATCTGGAAATATACAGTACATGTAGCATCAATGCATCTAGAATTCTGAGAAGTAACTTTCAGAAACAGAAGACTGAGGGTATTTTGGCCTTTATTTATGTGCTTTTGTATTTAAGAAAAATTCCATCATATGGACATAGGTTCTAATTACAGTTGGGGTTTGATTCAACTGATATAATTACTATTAACATTACCTACTTATGGGAACTGATATACACTGGTACATTAATATATCATAGTTTGATTTGATTATTTCTTCAAGTACATTTAGGTAGTGGTCTTTTAATAGATCTTTACAGGATACTCTGAAATATAAATGATTTATCCACAGCAGCCTGTCTGCTTAACCTCTTTCACACAAATGGCCCCATCATTCCTTTCACAATGAATGGAAATGCATTTACATTGATACAGGTAATTAGACATGTTGAAGACATTGTGGAGATTCAATTAACACACATGATATGGAAAGAGAAAGATCAAAACATAGTTATTGTTTTTCTGTTAAAAATCAATTCTCCCCTCAATAAAAGCACAATCAGCCTTGCCGTGGACACATACATGGTCCATTTAAACTTCTTCCCACGAGATTCATCTCCCTGATAGCATCTGTTCAAGCTGAGAATTTTTCCATGGAACAACAAACTCTCCCTTTTGCATTCAACGCTCAGTCTATTTTAGGCTTTTCTTTTCCTTCTTCCATACCTGAAACAATATGGAGAACAGCTTTTTAAAACACCAGAGTCAATAAAAAACCAATTGTAAACAGAGTCTGAATGAGTATTCCCCTGATATGTAGTGATGACCTGGGAAGACTATAGGAGCAGATTTCATTTGCATGGATACACCCACATTGCCTAGGTGCTCAGCATGGGATTGCTTGTCCAAACGATCACTTTTGGCTGGTGTTGGATCCCCAGTTTCCTTGTTATGGGGGCAGGAGTAATACAGGCTTGTTGTCCTTGGTGTGTGAATCAAGGGGAGCAGAACCTGGTATGTACTGATTGAGTGACACACCCTTAAGAAAATAGCGCTTGATAGTCATGGGACATGGGTTCCAAAGTCTAGTAAGTATATGTTATAGTTGTGTAGTGGGTTATTGGGTAATAAGAGTTAATTTAGGGTTATTGGAGGTGTGTATTATTGATTTGAAATTACCAATGCTTAGGTAAATATTAGATGTGTGTTAGAACAATATCTATGATGCAAGAAACTGAGCATTAGAAGTAAGGCTTTCTTAGCAACAGCTGAAATCATTGAGAGCTATATTAAACAGGGGACATGCAGATGTTTTAGTGTTTGATTAGCAGGGTATCTTGTGGAGATGCAGAGCAGTGGGGTGACTGGCAGAAAGGGCTAATGAATGAGAAACAGAGCAGCAGCGTGAATAAGGTGTGTCCTTACTCTCCACCCCCTTTTCCACTCAGGGTGGGAGGGGAGTTCTGCAGATGCATCTCTGAACTCTGGGTCTACACTGACCAAGGGTAGCAACAGTGAGTGGGTGCAGAGAAGAGATGGGTGTGTAAAAGGAACTTTTAGGTTGTTGAGCTTAAGTATCTGAGGGGAAATGACCTAATTGGGGGCAGGATCTTGTTTGTGGTTTATGTTTATGAACCCTGTTTGTGATGTTTTCCCAAATTAAGGCAGAGCTACTTCCCCTTTTTATTAGAAGCTTTTTGCTACACTCAACCCCTGTGTTTGTGAGATGGGAAGTATTGTCTCTTAGTGGTTAGTGTGTAATTGTCTCAAGGTCACCGGGAGGGGGCTTGAGCTGTTTTTGTGTTGTACTTTTGAAGGGAACCCTAGAAACTGAATCTAGGCCCTGTTGCTGCCAGCTCTGACAGGAGAGTTGCATGATTATCTATTTAGGAACCTAATAGGTGAATCTTTCTTTTTCTTTGCTAGCAGCCTCTGTCATGTTACCTGACCTGCTGTGAAGGAAAAAAAAACAGCTGTACAATGGTGGTTTGGTAATGACCTACCTACCCTTTCCTTCCCCAGGACCCTGTTTACAATCTTAATCTTAGTATGAATCTATAGCATACGTGTCAGGGGAAAGAAGATAATTGTCTCCTGGTGCTCCAATTGTTTATGTACAAACAAAAGAGCAGATTTTATTATGACTACCATTAGCTGAAGCTAGGCAGCTGACATTTTTGAAGTACATTTTCAAAACTGTTAATTCCATTTGTTTTTTTTTCTTTCCATGGTCAGACTTAAAAACAAACCCACCATAAGTAGAAATCATTTTTCCTGACAGTGCACAAAGAATCAATTACTGCTAATAGGGGATTTTTTTTCTTATTCATGTCCATTCCATTTACTAATCTAGGTAGCATGACCATGGTATATATTCTCTGGATATGATTTGTCCTCACTGCAGAATTGCTCTCTGTTGTCTGTGTTGAAAGGTGGCTGAGATAAGCAACAGGCTGTTCTCCTGGTGATGAAATATCAGCTCTTTCAGATGCTTGTTCCAGGGCAATTAATTTATCATTAGCATCTAGCAAAAGTGTGTTTCTTTTGTCCATTTTGTTTCTTCTGCCTAAACCTCCCTGCACAACCTATTGAAGAGAGTCTGAAAATGTTTCTTGGACTTGCAAATATCAGAAGAAAGATTTTTCAGGGTTCAAAGGCAATGGAAAGTGAATTTGAAAGCAGCAAAAGGGAAATCTGACCACAAATGATATTACCAGCCAATGAACTATGTGCATAGATGTTAGTTGTTTCCCATGGACCACTCTGAAAATGTACTTTTTCTAATACCCAGATTGGGAGTAGGAGACTGCTCGCTACATAGGAGGCTTTACTGAAAGAATCCTTAAGGAAAGAGATGGCTCCAGACATTGACAGCACCCTGAATTCAATGGGCTGTGTATTTTGGGCTTGCCAGCAAGCATAGGATAGCCATAGGCAAAGGTTTGCAAAACAAAGGAAATGGGCTGGCCCCCAAAAGACCATTATTGGCCTGAGAATCCTGCTTCAGAGCCAATCTTGGATCCTTTGTGTCCTCTGTGTGAGGGTCTTACTCTGGTTTTAATTAAGGCATTGCATATATCTGTCAAAGAGAGCTTCTTCTGAGGTATTCTGCTGCAGATGGATCCATTAGTTTGGCAGGAATTAAGGTATCTTCAACACTGTGAGAAGGCCTGTGGAAAGGGCAATTTTTTTCCTTCCCCCATTATGTTTGTGGTTTAGGTTGGAGAAACTAATTACATAATTATTTAGTCAGTGCAGGGTGCTGGGAGCCCTAATGCACCTCTTGAGGAAAAGGAACAGAAATAAATGAAACCTTCTCAAGTCAGATTGTTTTAATGTGAAAGCCTCTTTTTAAGGTCTGATTCCCAAATAATTTTTTCTCCAAATCTTCCATATAGTTACTTTAAATTTGTCATAATTGTAGTGTTGCTGTCCTATGCTTTTGGTCTAATTGATATGCCCTGTTCATAAATGGCAAGTGACTTGAGCCAGCAAATGGCCTGCATGTCTTTGAACTGAAGAATTTGAGTCTGTTTCTTAACCAAATGAGGGGAAAATGGAAGAGCAGCTGAGCCTATTGAGACTATGGCAATATTAACCTCAGTCTTCTGTGGATGAGGAACCTAAAGAGCTAAAGTTTCTATTACACATAGTATGGAACACTGAGGGAGATTTTCTTGGTGCTACTTGTTTGTGGATTCAAGAACACGCTTCTTAATCACATTATATGTTGTTTATTTGTGGTGAAGCCCTTCTTTTTTGGATGCCCTTTCTTTAAGGGACCTTTGCTGCATTATCAGAAGAACAGGTAAGTGGTTTAAATAGACATGAACTTGCAATTGAATTATTGACTCGGGCTTAGTCATGAATGCAGTGCTAAATGTCCGAGGCTCTATACATGAGAAAAGAGAAATCTAACATTGAAAAAGGAGAATTGTAGCACACAGAAAAGCAGGGTTTGAACCTTGTTGCAGATGCCAGTTAGACCTGAAAGGTGACATTCTTGCCCCATTGATGTTATTGACAAAAATGCCCATTGACTTCAATCGGATAAGGCTCTCCCTTGATTTGCTGCAGTTCCAAACTGGTGATTAAGGAGATCATATGTGAGGGGGCACACCCTCATGCTGTTAGAGAGGAGGCTAATGAGCTCTTCTGGACATAGCCAGCACTAATCAGGTGCATCTGTTGGGCTTGCTCTGCCTGAGGGAAGAAGCAACCTGCTGTATGGTGGGGAGTTCTGATGACTTCTGGCTACAGGGACAGAGCAGCTAACAGGAAAATAGCTGCAGTCTTTCTACTCTTGAGGGTATATGAACCAGGTTATGAGGTGGGAGTGACCCTAAAGGAGTATCTGGAGGCAGGCCCTAACCCTGATTAAAGGCAATCTACCTACAGACTCCAAAGGAGTGACTAAAAAGGCTGCCTAAGAGCTTGACACCCTTTTTGTTTTTCCTCTTGTTTCTCCCTTGGGGGAGAGGAGGAAGAAGGCCTTTTTAAAAAATTTGAATAATCCCTTGTGTGCCACAAATGGGGAGGAACTCCCCAAGTAGCTTAAAACATCTGCTGGGGATGTGGGGTGAGGGGATTTGGATAGGTGGGGAGGGGAAACCTGTGAAGTCACAAAGGAGGAATCCACTAAGTCTTGTGTCTCTTATATGGCAAACCTCACTGCTAGTAATTAGTAGCTTAAATAGAATAGAGATATTTGTTCCATAGAATTCTCCAGCCAGGTTCTATTATCCCTGTTACTTGGACTGTTTGATATGGACACTTACATTCATAGGACAAATGCACCTAAAAAAAGTGGAGTATATTAGGCTTGAAAATACCTTAAAAATCTTTCTTCCTAACCTCAAGCATAACAATAAGATCATTTCCATGGAATGGCATTTTATTCTACTTAGATTTTACTGGTTCCTTAGCTAATACAACAGAGTGGGCTGTAAATCTTTCAGGTAATTGCCAACAGCTCTTAAATTAATACTTGGAGTTATAAAAATGAATACAGATTCATAGCTGATAGTGTTACCTGGCAGACATTTCATTCATTTGATTTTTTTTTAAGAGGAAGAGAGGAAAAAAGTGACAATGAAATCTTGTCAGTCTCTCCACCACCCTCTCATGTTTTAATCCTAAAACTTCTATTGACTTCAGTGGGGGCAGGATGAAGCTTAAGGAAAATAACCCCATTGGTTAGTGCTGCTGACAACAATACTTACATTTTTGTGTGTCCCAAATGTAGTTATTCAGGACTTCTCCCATCAAATAGAAAATGTTAAGTATTATGGTGATAGTTGCAAAAAAGATTATCTTGCCACTAGGGCTGAGGTAATCCAGGAGAGGGTACACCCAGACTCCTGTTACTTGATGGATCCAGCATACCCTACAATGGAATAAAAAGACCAGTGATGATATTGTTTTTATTCTGGTTTTAAAGCATCTCTGGCTATCATGTTTGGTTACTCTAACCATCGGTGAGTCAATTTTGTATCTGAATGTTTAATTCTCAGGATCACCTTTGATTACAGCCCTGGAACAGGGTTGACAGAATGATGACACTGAAATAGTTTTAACCTGAGCAGTTAAACCCTGAGAAATTATCTGGCAGGTTGTTTCTGTTAGCGAAGAAACTGCGGATGCACCTGGCATTTTTCTCTCCGTTCTTTGTAAATCAGTGAGCTTGCATCAAAGTCCTGTTTCCCTGAACACTGAAGACGGGCTGAGAACTGAAAGCAAAGAAACGTTCTGCCCACATTTTACCAGAAAGTCTACCTTTGGGTCTTCCTGTCCCCATGCCCTCCCGACAGCAGGGCTTTTCTGGCTGTGTGTGTGGATTCTTTGCTGCATCTCTGTGTTTCTGCTGCTTTGGTCAGAAATAGAGAGACAGAGCATCATTGGTGCCCTAGCCCCACCATTTGATACATCAGTAGATTTGGGATGTGCTTCAGGTTCTAGTCAAACCTTGCCATGTTTCTGTGGTTTGGTTAGTGACTTCTGTCATTTCAGCACTCTGGTTCCGTAAAGGACCTCAATTGTTTATTCTAAATGATGGTTGGTGGGTACCCTCCCAACTTCCGTTAGGTTTTGCTTAACCTCTGAAACATTGAGTTGTTGGAGGGCCTCACACGTTCAGAGAAGAGAAGGTTGGACAGTGGATCGACTTCTGCTGGTGAGAGACAAGCTTTCCAGCCAGCCAGAGCTCTTCTTTGGGTCTGCGAAAGGAACTCCCAGTGCCACACTCTGCATTTTGCTGTAACAGGTTGTTTTAGCATAAGTAGTTAGAGCAGGGGTGAGCAAACTTTTTAGGTTGCAGCCCTCTTTTCAGTTCTGCAATTAGCCAAGGGCCCCACAACCTGTGGGAGGATCACAGGACAGGATGCAAGATGGAGAATTCTGAAAGGGAGTGGGACGCTCGGGAAGGGGGTGCTGGGAGGCTCCAGGGGTGCCCCAAAGGAGGATGGGTGCATGGGGGGTCCCTAAGCAGGTACCTCATCAATCTAGTTAGTCATCGGCTGCCCCCAACACGTCTTAGGGCCTCTGTGCCCCTGTCCCTCCGCCCAATGCAGCGCAGGTAGGATGCTTGGCTGGGCAGATGGGGGCAGATGCTGGCCCGGGGGTCCAGGTTCTGGAGACGCTGCAGGGCTGGGCCAGCTGCGGTGCCAAGTGGGGAGCCCAAGCGTTAGGACGCCCCCAGCCAGGCTGGCTCCTGCCACTGGGAACCAACCACCTCAGTCTGGCAGTGGGGCAGGTGCCACAAGTGCACCCACTCCCTCTCCCTGATAGGTTCCCCTTCCCCGCAGCTTCTGCTGTGTTGGCAAAGGAATGCCCTCCCCCACTCCTGCCACTGGGCCAATTGGGCTGTGCCCCCACCGCCCCCGACTTTACGCACCCCTGAGTTAGAACACACTGTAAGGGATTGTTCAAAGTAGTGATTCTCAGCACTCAGTGGCAATTTGGACGGCTTGCCTTTGGGCTAGATCTGCAAATGTACATAGAGGGCACCATTTAGGTGCCTACTGACATTCTGAACATCACCGTTCAGCTGCCATCTGTCCTTGTGCATGTCTAAATTTTCCCAGGCAGGAACAAACAAAGCTGCCTAAATCTTGATGCCACTCCATGGCTAACGAACTGCTTGGAGCCCGAACTCACCCCTAAACTGTGGCAGCTTTCACGTGCCAGGGGGTGCCCTGGCTACCAGACTGTATAAAGGAGGAGTCATTTTGCCAGAGTGCAAAGTGGAACGGCTCTGAACAGAGCGAGATCCAACCCAGTAGCTCCATAGCCAGGGCATTCGGTACTGGAAGTAGGAGATCTGGGGGCAAGAGAAGTGTGTGTGGGGGTGGGGTGGGGAGAGCTGGCTCCAGCCCTTAGTGCCACACAGGGGTGCTGGCCCCTGCCTGCCCCCTCCACCACCCTCAGAGGCCATACAGAGCAGCAGGGACGTTTCTGTGACGTTTCAAATGGACCTGGAGCTCCTGGCCACCAGTGCTGCTACTGCGGGGGTGGCTGGGAGCTCCAGGCCTGTATGTAGTTGCCCTCCTCCTTTTCCCCCTCCATCAGCTGCCCTGTCTAGGTTCAAAGCTGTGCTTACAATATGGTGTAGCAGTAACTGGACTATGGTGAGTATCTTAACCATGATGTGTGTGTTGCGGGAAGCGTTTCTTAACGCTCCCCCGAGCCCCACAAATGGACCTGGCTTAGGTGCCTGTCTCCAGGAGTGGGTTCACAGCTGGGGATCTTCAGTCAGCTCTGCAGCATGAGGCTTCTTTCTGAATCTGGGTCTTTTTCCTCCGTTTCCCCCTTCTGGCTAGCATCAGTGGCCCTGCATTCTGCTTGTTGGCATCTAAGACTTCTCTTGTTAGGTGCTTAATTAACTCTCCCCAGGCTGTGTATGGAAAGCCTGGGCATGTAACACAGGGCAGAGGATTCACCACGTGGCAGGGCACCTCGGAGTTAGGTACTGCAAGGCCAGAGTCCTTTTGTGGATCCAGCTTTAATGTGCCTGTTCTTAGAGCGTCATGACCAGGTAACTATAAGGAACAACAATAAGAAAAGTATTTCTTAAGCAGCACTTATTTACGAAGTCTAAAACCACATCTGACTAGACAACCTGATCTCACTGAAAATCGACCATACTATCCAGTTCACCATGATAGCATTACTAACATGGTACTTCTCTGCATCGAGCAATGACACAGCTAGTATTCCTCCATTGTCTACACTACATACGTGAATAGCAAAAGTAGGACTGCTACCATGGAAACATTACCTGATGTTCTTTGTTAGTTTGTATTCAAGTAGGAATGACCTCAGTAACTCAACACTGCACAAAAAAGGGTTGATCAACCATAGGCATAGGTCTTTGATACAAGACTACTGATTATTAACTTTAATGAATGCCTTCAACATGGCAATTCTAGCAATCATTATTCTTGTTCAACCTCATTATTAGATAAGCACAGGGGAACATGCATTAAGACACCCTTTGGCTCTAGTTTTGCAATCCAATTTCAGACCCTACTATTGTGCAGGTTAAAAAATAGTTTCTATTTAAGATATGAATATATGGGGGGAGGGGAGGTTAGGAATTAAGCTAAAACTGGGCCAGCTAACTTTGCAGTACAAAGTCAACTTAATTTTACAGTATACCCATAGGTGCAACCTTCATTAAGTGGTTTATACTCACATCTTCAATGTTTAACATTGTTGTATCAGTAAGACCCTGGAGGGTTAAAACCTCTGTGATCTCTCTGATTCTGTGACGACACATGCATCGTTCCTATTACGCAACGGCCACATCTACACTAGCTTCCAACTTGGAAGGGAGGATGGTAAGTAGGGTGTTGGGAGATCACTAATAAGTGCTGCGGTGCATATGCAGCACTTCATTAAGCTAACTCTCCCCTGCGGCAACTTCGACGTCCTTAAAATTTTGAGGAGTAAAGGGACTTCGAAGTAGCCGGGGCACTTTGAAGTACTGGCGGGTTAGCCACAGCTACATGCAAACCAGCACTTCGAAGTTTAACGTTTTGAAGTTGCTGCGGGGGAGAATTAGCTTAAGGAAGTGCTGCATATGCACCACAGCACTTATTAGTGATCTCCCAACACCCTACTTACCATGCTCCCTTCAAAGTTGGGAGCTAGTGTAGACACAGCCTACGTGCGGTGTGTGTTTTTTTTTTAAGATGAATATCCCACATGCCATCGTTACTAAGTTCCCCTGGTGACAACATTTCTCAAGAAGTTCCTTGCAATGTATTTGTTCCTGTGTCTAATGAATTGTTTGAATCTTTTCAACCTATTCAATAGCTGGTTTAAAAACAGGAAAACCTGAGGGGAAAAATGGCTCCTCTTTTTAATGTTTTTGGAGGTGGGGAACCAGCTTAGTTCTGGGTCTGAAGAAATGGAGGTTTAACTATTTCTTTTTTTTACTGCCAGTATTGCATTTGATCCTCTCTATCCCTCCTCTCAAAATACTGAATCTTCCTCTCTGCCATTTTTCTAGCATATGCATTAAAAAGAAACTTGCTTGAGGAAGTGGAAGATATGCTAGGAAAATCTGTACCTCTGTTGAGGTAAATCAAGTTGGCCAATGTAGGGGATATATGTGACGTTCTGTGCACGTCTACCTGAAAAAAATTCTTAACATGCCGAGTGATGTAACATCTGAAACAACATGGGTCACCTGAAGAAGCACAAGTGTGAGCCTGAAAGCTTGTCTGTTGCTCTCCAACTTCTGTTGGTGCAATAAAAGGTATTACAAGGTGAATGAGGTGTCTCTCTACTATCCTGGGGCCAACGCAGTGATGACATCATTGCAGACTGTGGAATGTTTCCCAGAGGTGTGGGAGTTGTATCAGCTGAGTCATTCAAAACTGAAATGAATGACTCACTCAAGACTATCTGTGGGGAACAACCCTGTACTTTCAGGGGCATGAACTCAATGACCCAAGGTAGGTGTAGTCTACTTGTACTATGATTCAGGGGTGATAACTAACAGCTCACTCTCAAGCTATTTTAGCCAGAAATGTAATTTATTTGGGACCGGATCTGGTGTCATGCTACTTGCTCTGAATTCAGTGGGAACTGCATGTACTCAGTACCTCCCAGGGTTGGGCCTTATTACAGCTCTATTGGCCCCAAACTCTTAAACTAACAAACTTTTATATTTATTTAAGAAGTTTCAAATTCTGGAAAATAAGTTTTTAATAAACACCCATAGTTATCTCTTCTTTGGGTGTTGCCTCCTTCACTTTCATTGCATTGTGTGGTGCAACATCGTTATGATACCAGTACACAAGGATTTGCATGTTTTGAAGAGAGATTTTCTTGAGAACTGCAGGTACAAGTGATGTTTTTCTAGTAGGGAACAATAATCTGAGGCTATGTCTAAACTACAGCATAAATTGGAATCTAAGGCTCTTAGCTTGATTTTTTTTTTTAAACATTTTGACTGTTCACACATCAAATACCATTATTTTGAATTTAGGGGGTGCTACGGCTGCTACTCTTTCTCTGACAACCTGAGTGAGATTAACAGGGAGCTCGAATGTAAGCGCTCAGATTAATGATAGTGTGGCAACACTTCTGTTTAAACTGGTTTTATTGGCATCTAGAGGAGTCCCACATGTATTCCACAATACCCCACAGTTGTCTGTTCTGGCCGGTTGCATTTCCAATGTTCTGCTGCTGTGCAGATAACAGGAAGCCCACAAATTTGCACGGCATCAGGAACATGAATTCATTTTCTTTGACCAGTCCCTCACTCAAGCCCTGGCAAAGATTTCGGGGGTGGCATTGTGGGAAGATGACATCACATACCCACAATAACTTGCAGGGCATTTTTTTTCCCATAGTGCACCAGTGAAAAAACCCAGAACACCACAGAGCTGAAGGAACTATGGGATTGGTTTCCACAATGCACTACGGCAACAGTCAATCTTGGGCAATTTAGTGAGGCAGAATTAACTTGGATTTGTGGGGTGGTGAGGATACTCAAACTTCAATTCATAAAACTCAGTGTTAGAAACTCGAATTTCATAAATTTGAATTTCTCGTAGTGTTGACATAGCCTGATATGGTGATAGCAGCTTTCAAGAGGAACAAAACAAACAGCTCCAGTTTTAAACAGGAATAGTTTTATTGTGGTGACCTCTGCATGGTCATTAGTGGGTACTTGCTGTCAAGTTATAATTTTGTAAACAATATGTATGTTTAAACAATGCATTATCTATATAATTTCTGTAGCTATGTTTCCCCTGGGCATGAGAACTCTTATTGGACCAATAGAAGTCGGTCTAATGAGAGAGAGAGAGAGAACCTCACATATCTTGTCTTGCTAATATCCTGGGACCCAAATAGCTAGAACAACATTGCCTATGTGCTACCTAGGCGTGTCATCTGAGATTTTATCATCATTCTGTCAAGCCACCTGAAGTTGTGGGGAACATCATGCACCTAGAAGAGAAGCAAAGACCATAGCAGTGTATGGCGGAGCTATTCAGGATGGTGAATCACTTCATATTGATTCTATTCTCATCTTTGGAGCATGAACTGGGATGGGATTTAAAAAGAGGCTGTGGAGAAAAATAATAGAAAACACTCAGTTCCCTGAAATGCAAATCACTAGTGGGAGGGGGATAAGATGTATGAGCATATGTGGGATGCCTAGGCTTAGGGAATGCAATTTTTTTCTTAATTTATTCTCGTGCTGCCCAAGCCCCTAGCAACTTCTTCTTTTTTTGTTTTTAAAAAAGCATACAACCATCACACACCATACTACACCGTGCAACTTCCCTTCTTCCCCTTATTAAATTAAGACCTTGCTAAAGGCAGCTATAAGAAAATTGGGTTTCCTAAGTATGTTTGAGTTGATATGCCCTTCCTGAATTGTTTGTTTTATTAAGTAATGAAAGAATAAATCCTTGGATGGTCAGAGGCAACTCCCACTGAAATGAATGTAAGAAGAGTACTAATCAAGTTCTTTACTCACAGATTCTCCACCATGACTAAAGCACAGTCACAGCCTTAGGCGTGCCTCTTTGGTATCGTTTATACTCCACTAGCAGAAGGAATGAAAAGATCCTTTAACTGTGCCTCTTTTGGCTTCAGTTCTGCTGTGGCCATACATAGCTCAGGCTGTAATTGCCAGGAGATCATGCTTACTGCAATAAGCAAAACATATCTTGCTACTTTATCTGCTTCCACGATGAAATACATCGATCCCATGGGATGTGGGGCTTTGTTTGTTTTTGGCATGAGGGGCATATTCAAGGTTTCTAGCACTGATGAGAATAAATTGTGATCTTTTCAATCCCTGTATATACAAAGCAAATGGGTTTTTCATATTCTACCAAGGTCTTGATCCTGAAAGTCCATGTAAGGTAGACAGTATGAGGTGCAAACAATTGTCTGCAGCTGCAGATCTGAGAGAATTCTATATGTGGCCATGAAGAAAGTTAATTAAAAGCTATAACTAGACCTTCCACACTAAATGACTTTGCAGCTCGTGCACCTACTCTAATCCCTTCATGAATGCACGGTAAAAGAGGAAATAAAAGATTTTTTTGTGAAGGGGAGGAGGGAAATGGGCTTCACTATAATCCTCAGCAGCGGACTAAGCTCTGCTTCTGTGTTGCAACTTATTTTTATACAATGCATGAAAAGGCACCTCTTTCAGCACTCTCGTACCTTTCCCTCTATGAATGACACATGGCAACTAGCAGCATGTGCTTTCCTTCACTCCCTCACCAGAAAATACCCAATCACAAGCGAAGTCAAACCTACCCACTGCTTCAGTGTGCTCCTTTCTCCCCAACCCCCTGACTCCAGCAATGACCCTTGCACTATGCTAGGAAGGTCAAAGGAACAGGTCTAGGTCAGATATAGGTAGGGGTCCATTTAAAACCTGAGGACAAAGCAATCTGCCATGAGCTTCCTCTGTTTTATATCCAGGCACTTGGGGACATCAACTCTCCTCCAAGTTGGTAAGAAATAATTATGAAGTGTGGGCATACCCTGACAAAAAGGCACAGATACAATCTTTGTCATAGTGTCTGGCTGCTCCTTTCAGCCCACTGCAATCACTTCAGTTTGGATTGCATTTAACACGATGATCCCTGATATATACCTGTCTCAACTACACACTGGGTAGAACCTTCAATAGCACTGAATTGCCTGTGGAAAGTGAGCGATACAGAACAGGCTACTATTGGCAGGCTACATACATGGCAGCCAATTTTTCCTCATTAATCGTCTCAGCAAAAACTTATATACCAGCTACACAAGAAGAAACAGATGCAGTCCTGAAGAATCCCATGTGCATGTCCTAAGAGATGAAAAGCAATTGCACCAAATTCCCTTTAGGAAATGTTCAGGAAGATGAAAATGGGCTTAGCTGACAATCTGGTACAAGCTTTAGGTAACTCAAAACTGGATAGGAGAGTATAGCTACGTCTACACGTGAATGCTACATCGAAATAAGCTATTTCGGTGAATAACGTCTACACGTCCTCCAGGGCTGGTGCCGTCAACGTTCAATGTCGACATTGGGCAGCACTACATCTAAGTAGGTGCTGCAGGGGAGTGTCTACACACCAAAGCGGCCCACATCAAAATAAGGGCGCCAGGAACAGCTGCAGACAGGGTCACAGGGTGGACTCAACAGCAAGTCGCTCCCTTAAAGGGCCCCTCCCAGGCACACTTGCACTAAACAGCACAAGAACCACAGAGCTGACAACTGGTTGCAGACCCTGTGCATGCAGCATGGATCCCCAGCTGCAGCAGCAGCAGCCAGAAGCCCTGGGCTAAGGGCTGCTGCACACGGTGACCATAGAGCCCCGCAGGGGCTGGAGAGAGCATCTCTCAACCCCTCAGCTAATGGCCGCCATGGCGGACCCCGCTATTTCGATGTTACAGGACACGGATCGGCTACACGTGCCCTTCTTTGACGTTCAACGTCGAAGTAGGGCGCTATTCCCATCTCCTCATGAGGATAGCGACTTTGACGTCTCGCCGCCTTATGTCGATTTCAACTTCAAAATAGTGCTCACCACGTGTAGACGTGGCGGGTGCTATTTTGAAGTCGGCGCGGCTACTTCGAAGTAGCTGGCACGTGTAGACGCGGCTTATGCCTGTAAAACTTGTGGATGACACTAAGCTGGGAGTGTTGACAAGCACTTTGGAGGACAGGATTAGCATTCAATATGATCTTGACAAAGTAGACAATTTAGTCAGAAATCAACAAGCTGATTTAATAAAGACAAATGCAAAGTACTACACTTAGGAATGGAAAAATGTCAAATGCACAAGGACAAAAGGAGGAATAAGTGGTCAGGCAGTAGTACTGCTAAAGAGGTTCTGGGGATTATAGTAGATCAGTAATGTGAGCCACCAATGTGACACAGCTTCCCCCCCCACCCGCCCCAGCTAACATGCATTAACAGGAGCAATGGTTCACCATACTGGTAAGTTACATTTAGTTGGTAAGGTGTACAGGAAAGACTTCCTGCTGGCCACCCTCAGCCCCGGAACTGGGGTGGGGAGTGGGCAGGGAAAGGAACAGAACTGCCAGCAGTGATTCCAGAAGCTGTATTAGTCCCAGCCCCCCTCCCTCCAGGTAATGGGGGATGGGGAGAGTGAGGGTCCCAGGACAGGAGCAGGGCAGAACCACATGGGGGAGGGATCTAGTGGACCCCTTAGTGGATGTGCACTCCCCCTCCCACATTGGTTTGTAGCAGATTTAGAAAATTTGCCCTTTGAGGAAAGTTTAGAAACATGGGCATGTTTAGTCTTGTCAGAAAAACTGAAGGGGATCTAATAACAGCCTTGAAATGTTAATGGTTACTCTAAAGAGAGAGGTGATCACTTGTTCTCCATGTTCACTGAAGGTTGGACAAGAAGTAATTAGCTCAGTCTATAGCAGGGAGATTGAGGTTGAATATCAGGAAACATCTTCTAACTATAAGGATAGTTAAACTCTGGAATAGAGACCGAGGGAGCGAGAGGTCATGACTCATGCATCTGAGGAAGTGGCTCTTTGCCCACAAAAGCTTATGCTCCAAAATATCTGTTAGTCTGTAAGGTGCCACAGGACTACTTCTTGTAAATGAGGTTGGTTTTCCTATGAACCAGCCGTTAGAAGGTGCTCAGTCCCCACAAAGACATGTCTAAGTCATGTGATGCTACAACCCATCTTGGAGGCTGTGCCTTTCCACTGAAAGTGTGGAAGTTTAAACTGAACACAAGAGGTTCCCACCTTTGGGCAAAATCTGTGTAAAGACGGCACACCAAACAACAAGGGCAGAGCTGCCAGACGTCAGGACATCTTTGCTTGCCACCCAGGATGACTGCTGGAAAACATCTAAGACTGAACAGTGGTAAGATTCAAGCCTAGGCTAGGCGGCTTTCCAGCCTATAAGAAAAGATTATTAGAACTACTGTTGGGGTAAGCTCTTGCATTTAACAAGTTTCTTAGTGTATTAGGTTTAGTTTGCATGTTTTGTTTTGTTTAGCAACCTACATTGTTATGCCTATCTTTTATGACCACTTAAATTCTACTTTTTATAATTGATATAATCACTTTTGTTGAGTAATAAACCCAATATAAATAATTGTTGCCAGGGAGTGGGGCAGGAGCAGTTGTGCATCTCTCTCTGACACAGATGAAGGGGGTGAAGGTTTTAGGAGTGTGCTCTGCACAGAACTTGATACACTAAACCCTTCAAATGTGCGATTTTGAGTTGCACTTAATTTGCATGAACGCGAGATAGCACAACTCAAAATCCTGCTCCCCTCTGCCCTGGCTCAACCCCCTCCGGCCCCATTTCAACTCCCCCCACAGTCCCACTTGCCACCCATGCATGAATCCAGCTCGCCCCCCACCCAGCTCTAGCTCTCGTTCAACTCCCCACCCTCCAGTTCAATGTCCCTGCTGGCTCACCATCCCCCCCGTGTGTGGTTTCAGCTCACCCCCACCCTCTGGGCACAGCCCCAGTTGAACCCACACACCTGCCTTGCTTGAACCCCGCCGCCTGGTTCAAACTTGCCACACATGGCTCCAGCTCAACCCTCCCGGCTGGGTCACCACCTGCATGTGGTTCCGGCTCAATTCCCCATCCCCCTGCAGCCCTAACCCACCCCAGGCTTAACACTTCTGCCTCCCTTCCCAGGGCCCCACTGCCAGGCTTAACTCTCCCCAGCTGTCCTCCCAACCCCAGGATTTACCTTTCCAAAGGAGCTCCAGGTGCTCCTGCTGCTTTCCCGGCTGCAGAACCTGTGTTCTGCTGGGGAAAAAAGCCACCCCTCTGCTTACAAGAAATCTGAGTTATATGAAGGTGTGTGGGAACACTCCCTTGTGTGAATCAAGGCACTACTGCACAGAGTGAGATGGATTTCTCCAGGGCTGTGCACCTGGGTGCTGTGGCAAGTCCCTTTGACTGAGCCTTCCCAGAGCTCATCTGATCTCTGTGTCTGTATTGCTCTTCATAGAGCTGGGACTCCATCCAACTCTGTGCTAACACTGGAGGTGACTGGAGGATCTGGTCCAGCTCAACCAGATCGTGGGGCACCCCAAAGGGCAGGTAGGTGTGCTCAGTGGTATTTCTGCACATTAAGTGACAGTCTCAAGGGTATCTCTGTGACTGAACCTGTCACAAGCACTAAAAAGGATGAGCATTAATATGATAGCACTGAAAAATGTAGGCAGGAGTAACAAGGTGGATATGTAACAGTGTACATCTCTTGATGCAGAATGAGTTTCCCTGTCTTCCCTGATCTGTTCATGTGCTTATAGATGCAGGATGCAAATACCTGCGCTGTGCAGAGTCGAGCCCTATACAGGGTTCTCGGTTGTTTTAAGAAATAAGTTACCTAGTGTTTGGAAAAACAACAAGAAGTCCTGTGGCACCTAATACACTAACAGATATTTTGGAGCATAAGCTTTCATGGGCAAAAGAAGCAGGTCTTTGCCCACAAAAGCTTATACTCCAAAATATCTGTTAGTCTATAAGGTGCCACAGGACTTCTTGTTGTTTTTGTGGACACAGACTAACACAGCCAGCCCTCTGATACTAGTATTTGGAATGATGTGTGTATGCTGCATAATAGCGATTTCCATCAGACACTTTCATTACATTTATCTTGTAAAGAGAAACTGATATGGAGGATTTGCTGTAACCGTGTGCAAGCTGCAAGGTAATATATCCCCTTGCACTTTGAATCGGTGTCAATTTGTGTTTGCAATTCACTTGAGGGGAAAAAATAAACACATGTGAAACAATCTTTTCTTACTGATTTTGTAACGGTGCCTTTAAAAAGCTCTTAAGACGCTACTTGAATTCATTTCCACTTACAGAAGTGGACTGCTTCAACTTTTCCATTCCTGTGGAATAATTTTCCATGCATCTCATCACATGATTTTCACATGGTTCATAGACTTCAAGGCCAGAAGGGACCATTTTGGAAAAAAGAGAAGTTGCCATACTAAATCAGCCCATTGACTCAGTACGTCTGGTACTCTGCTATGTATTGTTCACGAGAAAGTGTGGGGGGGAAAAATCCCCATAATGAACCTAGATGGTTGTGCATTTTTGCAAACAGTGGAAAAATCCTTCCTCTTCCCTAGAGCAATCAGTTTATGCCGTAATGCTTGAGATTTATCTTTATCTCGCCAATTACAAATATTATCATAAAATTATACAGCTCTTTTTGAAACCCAGCTGCAGAAGCTGACTCTGATCTAAAGGAGCAGTGAATTCTGCCATCAGCTTGCATTTTGGTTATGACATGATCACACTCTGTACGTGTGTATGTGAATATATACCTATACATGAGTCTAATACTCCCTGTTTCCTTGGCCCATAAGGGCAGAGAGCACTGAAGAGGTAGCACTTTTCAGACCCTATCCAGCTTTCTAACTAACGACCCCTTTGGTTGGTGGAAATAGTAGTATCTTGGCATTTAGGAAGGAGCTGTACCCACTTCTCTTAGGCAATGTCTATACTAGACATAGAAGTTGACTGCCAATACGCAATTTTAGCAATGCTGATTGTGTAGCTAAAATTGACTTATCAGCAGTTGACTTCAATGTCTGTCTATATGGAAGAAGGTCAATGGGAGCATTTGTCCCATCGACCCTCCCTAATCCTTACCACTCGTGAGAAGTTCTGGGGTTGACTTAAACCCTGGAAAGTGCTGTTTCCTGCGTGTGTGAAACAAAACTCGGGAAGATTCACCCTCAGCAGGTTGATCTTCTGCAGTAGTGTAGACCCCGCCTTAGCCTGTGGGAAGGCTGTTGTGAGGTAAAGCCTCAGAGGAAGTGAGTAAGAGAAGAGGATGATGACAATGAGGGGATCATAAAAGGCCTCTAAGGAAGGGGTGGGTGGACACAAAGAGGGAGAATGTATAAAAATGCATGTGCACAGGACGTATGTGGAAGGGAATGGGAGCAGACAGACTTTTTAACCAAACAATGATTTTTGTACGGGAGAAAAAACAGAATGATTAAATAATTGCAGGTTTGTTTTTTTTTTAAATTCAGTTGGGTAAAACTGCTCTGTCAGATAAGTCAGATTTTTTTTTGAATTGAAAAACTCCCCAAAGACCAAGTTTAGTGTTGCTTATGCTTTCTTTAAACACTTTTTTCCAAATATTTGCATTTGAAATAAATTAGAGAATGTTTGGATTTCTGTCACTGAAACACAGAACACAGAAATTAGAAAATGAAAGATGAAGAAAAAAGTGTTATCTTTTCTGAAGGGACTTAAAATGTTGCCTCAGGAAAGCATTTGCCCACTCTCAATTTTTGTTTGATAAAACAAAAGAACCTTAGACGATAAAACCAGGGTCCAAGAAAAACATTTAGTTTGAAAAAAAAAAAAAGACTGAAAAATGTAGCCTTGGAAAGACCACTGCTTACATGGGATTGCTCAACAAATTCCTGTTGCGTGAGGTTTGGCATATACTTTCTAAAAATATCAGCATCTCAGGAAGCTAGACAAAACCCAGGTCTTGGACCAAATGAGGTGTGCAGTGTGAATATCTAAGTGATTATATCAAAAAGGAAATGTGCCCAAATTTAACGGTATAAGCCCCCCATCCCCCATGCAGTATGAACATAGCATGTACTGTCCTTACCATAATATATAGCCAACAGAGAAGGTACATATTGCAGCCAGTCCACAGCTCCTGCTGGGATACTGATGACGTGTTGTTCTCATCTCGATTAATATAAAGGGCAAAACTGTTGTATGCTAAGAAAAAAAACAAAACGCAACAGGAGAAAACCAGGTGATAAAAATGATTCTCACTGCATTTCAGCACTTGTTCTTCAACAGGAAACTTTATAGTAAAGGCTTCTAACAAGAAAAGCAACATTCAGAGGTAATCTCTTTATAGGTATGGAAAAAGACACAACCATGCACATATAAAACCAATCAAATGTAACCTCTATTGCTTAAATTGGCCTCTCTAACATCTGGCCACTGAGGGGAGAATAAGAAAAAGTGAGCAGAACAATGCATTTTATTTCAGCTGAGGGTTACTGCAAAGGAATATTTTAAGGGACAGGACCTGAAACTAGGAGAACTGAATTGTACTCCCAGTTCTGCTCCACAACTGCTATATGACCTTCACCACATCAGGTAGGTCGGACATTCAGTATTTTGGGATGCCCAACTTCAGACCCCAATGGTTAGAGGCGCAGAACACTTACATCTTTAAGTGAAACAAGGGAAGCTGCAGGTGTTTAGCACATTGGAAATGGACCTAATGTGTATCAATTTGGGGAACCCAAAATGGGGATAAAATAGGATCATTGCTTTCTTGCAAAAGTGCTGAGAGTTTTAACTTGTTAATTTTGGTAAAATTAATTTATATCTTCAGAGAAAAGGCACCAAAGCCAGAGTTCTAACAATGCCTATTTCGAATTTGTCCGTGTTTGGAAGAGACAGCCTTTATTGTATCATTTCACCTTCTAGTTTTTCCTGTGCTGTACCTTCTAAAATGATCTTCTCACTCAATTAACATCAGCAGAGTGAAAAAGGGTGTACTCCCCCTGTCCCCAAATGTGATGCACAGATTTCAAAATTTTAGCAGGCAT
Source organism: Carettochelys insculpta (assembly GCF_033958435.1). NCBI lineage: Eukaryota > Metazoa > Chordata > Testudines > Carettochelyidae > Carettochelys > Carettochelys insculpta. The sequence goes on from NC_134139.1 coordinate 99,885,730, forward strand.
GAAAGTGTACGTAAATGAGGAGCAACTGTGTCTCCAAGTAAGATTTGGACTAGGATTTTCATTGTTTGACCAGACAACTCAGGCACAAGTGCTCCTCTTCATGCATGCAGACCTGCTGCGGATCTGTACACCAACCTCCCACTGAGATCAAAGCGAAGTCTGCTGGTGTCAGGATTGCGGGAGCAGTCTAAAGCATAAACCAGATTCCATTCTTTCTTAGCACTGGCTCAGGAATAAGAAAAGAAGGTTGTTGATTATGGCCAAATCCTGTCATTAGATGAACAAGCAACACTTTCCTTTGTTAACCTGGGTGGAAGCTGCAGATTGGGCTCTGAATTTGAATTTATTAATTACAATAGGGTCTCAACATTTGCAAGGGTTCCGTGTTTAGAACCCTTGCGAATGTTGATTTTTCACGAATACGGGGCTGCCTGGAGCCCTGGTGGGGAATCAGCTGCTCGGCCACTTGTGAATAATTGAATTAGTGAGCATTAAGTTCACGAATCCTGAGACTCTACTGTACAATGTGAGCACCTTAAAATGTTAACAAGAATTCTGCTGGGAAGGGTAGAGATGCTAAATATATCTCCGTGAGGATAAGACGACTTAATGAGATAAAACAAAACAGCTTTTTGTACCTCTGCTCTTTAACAACTGTAAACAATTACTTAGATGGGAAAAACTAAGACAGTGGAAATTTCTTTGGCTCACAGATGTAACAATCTGGATTGGATAAGTGCTCTGATTTTCAATACACTAGTAATTAATGACTGGCATTTAGAGAATGTCAGGTGGATAACATAGCAGTTAAAGGAGCTTGCAGCGTCTTCATCTTTTAACAGCTTGTTCTATGACCAGCACCATGGGACCTCATATCCCCATGGCTCCAGTAAGGGTCAGGAGAACACTGGCTGCCCACATCTTTGCAAAGTCAGCTGGCTGATGAGCCTTGCCCTCCCCAGAGACAAAACCATTGGGAGGAGGCTTCTGTGTTGGGCATATGGTGGAAGCCTGGGGACCGCCATGGGTGGGAGCTGCTGAAGGCAGGAGAATGAAAGGAGGGAGGAGCAACCCTTGAATGGGGGGGCCTTCCTGGTTGGTGCTAAAAGGCGGGGGGGCAGCTGAGCCTTGCGGGGTGCTGGAACACTTTTCATAGTGGGGGTGCTGACAGCCCTTGAACCAAATGATAACCCTGCATACTGTGCTGCAGACCCTCTCCCCCAGCAATAAGTCATTACAAGTCCAAAGCCTGATCCCGCTAATCCTCGCACAAGTGCAGTTCCAACATGCAAGATGACAGCCAATGAAATACACAGCAATGTCTCTCTCAGCCAGCAGCACTGGGTGGAGCAATGGTCTCAACGCTGAGCAGCTCCAGGGTTTAAGAGAACAGAACCCTCTTAGTTCACTCGCCTCCCTCCATTGTTTGGTCACCACTAAAGGTTCCAGCAGGTAAATTTACCAGAACTCCCTACCCCCAAGGGCAGCTAGTACTTCGGGGCTGGGGGTGGTGGTGAGACTTTCCTTCCAGCTGAGCTCTCTTCCTGCACAGAGCTGGGCATTTTGCAGCAAGGGCGGGCAGAGGCTTTGTGCAAGCTCTGGGCTTGATAGGGAGGAGGGGTGGGGCTGAGCTCCCTTGCACACCAATGAAAAGCAGCTAACGTCCCACGCTTGGCACTCACGCCAGGGGCTGCCAATCCCTGCCCTAGGGAGTCTGATGCCAGCCATGTTTGGCAGACAACCTATTCACATTCCCCCACACCCAGGGATTCCAGAACCTCTGGTTGGGAACCTCTGAGATGCAGGAAGGTGGAGCCAACTGATGTTTAGTTCTATGCCCTTGCCAAGAGACATAGGTTAGCATTACATTAGATTAGTAAATGTCACATGGCCAGTGTCATTATTCCTTAGTTTCAGTGGCTACTGTTCTAGGTCCTCAAGGTAGTTCTTAATTTTGTGGTACACAAATGAAAAAGCTCAAGGGAATGTCATTGTTTTCCTTGCACAGATACATATGGCTCTGCTGCTTACTTGTGCCTCAGTCCTCTCTCCTTTTGACACCACTCTTTGGGAATGGCTACACAGCAGGGAAGAACCCATGGCTGGCCTGTCTCAGACAGCTCAGACTCATGGGGCTTCAGCTGAGGGGCTATCTCATTGCTATGTAGACTTCTGGGCTCAGAACCCAGGTCTCGCCTACCACCCAGTTGGCTGGGAGGGCCGCAATGGTCAGGCTCCAGCCCATGCCTAGATCTTTATATTGCAGTGAAACAGTTTCATGGTCCAAGTCGGCTGGTGCAGGCCAGCCCCAGGTTCTTCTTTGCTGTGTAGGCAAAGCCACTGAGTCTCTCCACTGGTGCTCTTTCTCTTTCTATGCCAAGTAAAATTGTGGCCCACACCTTTTACAGCTCTCTGCTTCTCTGTTCCCACTACTCCTTATTCCCCCTCTTGCTCTGCTTCTCTCTCCCACCTCATTGCTCCTTTTGTATACTTCTCTCATGCTGCCCCTTTGGGCTGTCACTCGCTCACATCTTGTCAGACAGCCAATCATCTGGACCTTCATTCAAATCACTCTTTAAAACCCATTTGAGCTAAGCCTGCCACCTAAGCTAGAAGTATTGTGTTTCACAGCTTAAAAAAAAAAAAAAAGCAGGGCCCACTACTCTGGACATTAAAGTATTTGTATTATTTTACACTTCTTTCACTCTCGCTCTCATTTTAATCTAGTTAGACCTGTTTCTGTCTCTGCTTTTCATACACTTTATAGCACTCTGTTGCCATTTAAAAACACAAAAAATAGCTAAATAGTTTGGCAAAATTTAGAAGGAATGTCTGGCTTCTGGGCTGAGAACGTGCGTGTATCAGAGTTCCATCCAATACAAGCTAACAAGTTGCAATCCTAAGAAAATAAGAGTTGACCACAAAACTAATAGTAGACCCAAAATTATGGTGTGTCCTGAAAAATGACTTTGTAAAAATTAATGACACAATTTTACTCAACAGATCTGTTCTTTTGTATAACCACATAAGAAAGAGCTTTTTCTGCTTTTCATCCCCACTAACTCTGGAGAGCTCTTTGTGGGATAGTGAACAACAGGTTCTGTTCCATCTTGGGCAGCAGAGTTCTCCCAAGGCCTGATCTACATATAAAACTGGATCAACCAGATTAGTTGCTCAGAGCTGTGAAAAATTTAGGTAAACTTAACTCTCGGTGCCCAGGTTTCAGGAAAAATTGTTCTATTGACTTCACTACCACCTCTCAAAGATCAACTACAACCATGGAAAAGCTACTTCCACCAGTGCGGGAAGTGTATACGCTGTGTCCTCCAGCGTTATGGCTGCTGTGCACTGCACCATGGAAATACACTAGTTTCAATAATTTACCTCTGTGCAAACCTACTGAAGGCAAAGAGGTTGCACGGGTGTCATTGAGGGTATAATTCAAAGACAGTTAGGGGAGGGAGGGCTGCACAGATGTGAGGTTAACTTGGTTTGAAGAACCTTGATTACTGGAAATGATGTCTGAGATAGAAACACAGCAAAATCTCAGCTTCAGTGCCAGAGCTCAGCCTCGTGTGTCGGGACTTATGAAGGGTTACCACACTCGAACTTTCAAAAAGGAGGATGACCCTGAGAGGGAGTGCATCTGTATCATTATCTACCAACTCATGTTGTATTAATGTTATAGTATATACAGTACATTAATACAGCGTGAGCTGGTACATACTGATAGATACACCTCTTGGGGTGTCCTCTTTTGAAAGTTCAGATATGGTAACAGTTATGTGACTGAAAATTTGGCAACCCCAGGCTGATATGGGGCCAAAAGAGCAATTAGGAGCCTCAAAATCAGCTGTCAATTGGGCTACAGTTTGTGGGTCAAGGGAAGCAGCTGGCTTGCTGCTGCCCCTGCGTGGTCATGTGGAGGTGTCCATTGTTTAGCTTCTCTTCTGGACCAAGTCTAAATCCCATTAATCTTTACAATGCTTGGTTCAGAGTGTCTGTCTCCCCGGTAGCCCCCAGCGTAGGGAGACCAGGCCTAAGGTCTCAACCTCACAGTTGTTGCATGGCTGGAGCTCACAGCCAGGCCTAAGGTCTCAACCTCACAGTTGTTACATGGCTGGAGCTCAGCTTTCAGGCACTGATTTCTAAACTCCTCTGGCATCAGGGTCTTCCTCCTGCCTGAGAACTACTCCCAGTCCTCTGAACTAAGTCCTTCCTGAAGAAGGCTTCACCCCGACCCTTGATTTGAGAATCAGTGTTTCCATCCGGCCTCATCAAGGCTGTTAACACAACACAGGTGGTCTGAGACAGTTCCTTTAGTAATCAGGGTTGGCTGGGCACAGGACTCCAGACTTTCAAGGCAAACCGCACTGTTACTGGTTGTAAGTTCTGATGGTGTTTCTTGTGAGGTGGTCACCTGTTCATCCTGGTCACCTGTTCATTCAGCCTGAAGCCAACACCTGATTTCACATTAGTCACTAAAGAGCCATTGGAAGATGATAATTTTTTTTTAATGACTCAGGCTCGATTCAAAACTGAAATTTAAAAGGTGAAAGATTATTTTAGTTCACTGTAAATCCCAGGAACCATCCTGTCTTGATAGCAAAAGGGTTTCATTATTACAGGTATACAGTACAATCTTAATAATTAGTACAATTAAACAAATTGATGAAAAGTAAAGTTTAATGGCTTTGAAATCCAAAATAATTTTTTTGTCACTACAGACTATGAGGGTCTGAAGTACTGGCTTCTCCACAGAAGGATAAGCTTGAATGATTTTACAGGAAATAATGAGAAATTATGCTTCTGTCCTTTTGATGGTATGTGGGTATCCATGGATACTACATACAACTATAAAGAGTTGCAGTTCTTTATTAGCTATAAGTGATGCATCAGGCTAACAGGAGTGCAGGAAACAGAAGGCTATGGAATATGGTGAGAGACTCTAATGATGGTGTGGTAGCATCCTGTTTTGGCTTATATTCCTGAGCCCTCAGTACGCCACCAAACTAGGTCCCTCGTGAAACCTGACACTTCTCCTTCACTTCCCATTATTATACTTCAGGTGGTATTTCTACGTATACAATAGACACGCTCATGCTTAATCAGAACACTTGCTTCTAAGGCATTTCATTTCTGAAAATGAAGCATGCAGATCATCAGCCTATGTTGACAGCATGGGGCCTAGACTTACTATTGGATCCCACAAGCTACGCAATGCTGGACAGTGGACGGTGCTTGAATGGGAGCCCCCCTAAGGGTATGTATTTGCTTAGCTGGGAGTGAGCCTCGCAGCCACAGCAGATGGAGTTGCTCTAGTAGGACTCAAACTATGATGCTAAAACTATCAGTGTGCATACTCCGAACCAAGATCTTTAGCCCAGCTCAGATTGAGAGTGCAAACTCCAGCCTGAATTGGAACAAGCACAAGTGTGTTTATCCAGATTGGAAGAATCTCTGTCTATGCAGTGTAGCCATACAACAGGCAAACTGAGGTGCTGCAGCAAATATTTGCTGTGATTCAACAGCTAGTGCTCCTCCTTCCTAGCCAATAGTAAATAATGCTCCAGCATGGTACTAGTAAGGGATGTTAGAGGGGCTGACTTTTGAATAGGAAACAAAACTGAGATCCCGGTCACTTGTCTCAGGGTAACTGAAAATACAATCTCATGGGACAAGAACTCCTGGGGTGTTAACTTACTTAATGGGTATCCTATTGTCTATTAACAGGGCTTAATGCCTCCTTCTGAAGCATCTGATTCTGGTCAGAGACAGGATATTAGACTAGAGGGACTATTGGTGAAGGTGGGGGCAGTTCCTACATTCCTAACCTCTGTGTCCAGAACAAATTCCAATAATATTGTGCTTTTCAAAATTCCTCCCTGCCTTTCCAAGCCAGTATTATCCTTCTCTTTCTGTTCTAAATTCTCATGTTATCGTGTGCTGTTTAATAGCTGCTGCACTTCGGAATGGGTGAAGCACTCCATGTACCTCCCTCTCTTCTTTTCCATAGGCATGTAAAACATGCTGAGATTAAAGGTGTCATAGAAGTGAAAAATATTAGCAAAATAACCTACACACTTTCTACTAAATTTAAAATCTCTGCTAGTGTACTCACCTTAGCAACGGATAATGACATAGCTAAAAATTGCCACAGTAGCAGGCAGCCACACTTGTAGCATAGTAGCCGAACTAATAATGCCATCTCCATGTTCCCTTCTTGGGGTAAAATTGAGAACTAGATAGCTATCTTATAAAACCACGGGCAGTATTATTGAATGTGTGACAGCTGAAATAGTTGACACGTGTGTGTGTGTGTGTGTGTGTGTAAAATGTCATTTGCAGGGTAGCACCTTCCACCAATGCAGCATAATTCACACAGAAAGCAGCAGGAGATCAGAACTGGGCGTGTAATAAACTGGAATCCTTAACAGTCTGAAACCTCATGACCTTATGAGGGTGAGCATGCTGGCAGCACTTTCCCTTTTACAAATGAGAAATTATTACTATTAAATGAGACACGCTGATGCACAGGATGCACTCCAAGGCAGCCACAGGCAGCTTGGTAATTATTATTGTACAGTTTAAGAGAGGAAGAAGTATTATGTGATCTAAACAAAGATCCATACTCTCCAACGCCCCAAGAGCCAGAGAAAACAATTTTCAATCAATAGGAGAGTATAATGCTCTTGGAAAAAAAATTAACACTTCCTCTTGCCTATAAGGGGGAAGGGATAGTTCAGTGGTTATAGCAGTGGCATTATAAACCCAGGCCTGTGAGCTCAATCCTTGAGGGGAGTCATTTAGGGCTGTGCAGCAAATAGATTCAAAAATCCTGTCTGGGATGGTGATATAGGTGCTGCTGTTAGGGCAGGGGACTGGACTCAATGACCTCTCCAGGTACCTTCTAGTTCTATGGGATATGTATATCTCCAGATATTATTACTACAAGCCACTCTCTTCCTCTTTTGTGAAGCTATGTATATAGGACACTGTACAGCTGAATTAACTGGAATTGTAATGTACAGTGCATGGCCTCTCCATGCTACCCACTGTTGACAGGCTCACCCCCTTTGTTTCTGATATACATAGTGTATATAACACAGTTAAAAGAGCAATGGTGCACATACTTGCCATACTCCTGGGTTAGGTGTATTTATTTATGGCTTTTCCACAATCCCAATCACTGCTCTATCTGAACACTTCAAAAATATGAATAAAGTTAGCCTCATAATATTGCTATAAGGAATGGAAAGGAAGTACTGTTGTTCCCATTTTGCAGAAGAGGAGCTGAGTCAGGAGATTAAATGACTTTCCCTAAGTCACTCAGGAAGTCTGGGGCAGAGTTGAGAACAGAATCAAGCCTGAATTTAGTCTATTGCCTTAACCACAAGAACAGCCCCTCTCATACAGAGGGGAGACAGGGTAACAAAAAGCTGGCTAAAACCATTTCCAGACCATAACGTTTGTAGTTTTGAGCCACTCTGGACCTCTCTGCATTACTCTGTTCCTTTGATCTACCGACTGTCCTTGATCCTCCTCCATCAGTTTTCACAGGCTGTTCTTATTACCTCTCTCAGAACCATTCCACTCCCATTTTTCAACTCCTGCTGCTTCAAGCTGCTCTCTTTCCAGTCCTATCCTGACAAGACATGCTACTCTTTCTCTGCTCTTACCCCCTATGTTACTTAACCCTTCCAAAGATGGGTTCTCTCTTTTTCTCTGTATCTTCCAGCTTTTCACAGCTCATCTACATAAATATCTCCTGTAGGTATACATAGTTCTCTATTAGTGGGCCATATAAAAATTTTTATTTGAGTACAATATGCATACACAAACCTCCAAACAATTCTTTGCCTCCAGGTGACATAGTATACAGTGATATATCTATTCCCTTTACTCTTGTGTGGTCCAGGAAATAATAAACCAAGCAAATGATTTACTCTACTTATTTCTCCAATATCAGATCCTACTCCTTTTCTCCTGAGACCATAAAGTACATGTGAAATATAATTTAACTTTATCAGAGGGGTAGTCGGATTAGTCTGTATCTGCAAAAACAATGAGAAGTCCTGTGTTACCTTATAGACTAACAGATATTTTGGAGCATAAGCTTTTGTGGGTAAAGACCCACTTCGTTAGATGCATGTAGTGGAGATTCCAGAGGCAGGTCTAAACATACAAGCTTCATTAAGTTTCTTTAACTTTCTACTTCAAATCAAAACATTAGCAGGAAAACAAAATCCCACTAGCAGAATTCTGAACTTTGCTGAATGCCACTTGTTAATGAGTATAATAATTAGTATTTAATGACTGTTATAATTCATGAATCTCTTGTTCATCTGATCTCAAATTTGGTAGAATTTTTTTTTCATCCACGTACCTAATCTTTCAGTTTTGAAGTCGCTACTCCTTTGTGAACTTCTCAGGCAGAGCAGCAAGGTGGATTTATTCTATAAACTCAATACAGCCATCACTATGCAGCAGCTCCTGCCAGTCCATTATAACAACATACACAGACATTTTGTAATGATACCCATGTGATTAATTGCAGAGCTACATGAGAAATTGCTTTTAACATGCACTTCTGGGTAACTTACCTGCATTCTACTCACTAAACCACCTGCATTGGGACTACTTCAAGCTACCTGCCATTTTTTAAAGTTCCATCCAAAGTAGTACTTCCTGGGATCTTTTCAGCTGCCTCCAAAATTGCAGCCCCACTGCATTTATATAGATTATGCATACCATAAAGTTTTTATCAGCTTTGACTGTTGGATGGTCACTTTATGTACAAATGAGTGCCAAGAAACATTTCACACCCCAGTGCACCGTGATGTTTTAATAGGTGACATTTCACCAAAATATACCTTGTAAGTGTATTTTAGAGATTATTTAAGACAACGTTACTAATATGAAAAATAATATTCCTCTCCCTGAAAAACCAGAGTCCTGGAGTACCATGAGTCCAATTATACAGATTTCTGATAGAGAGAAAAATGATCACATGTACTTTGTATAAACTACTTAAAATGATCTAAAATATAGACCTTGCACTCTATTAGGGCTAGAACAAAACCATAGAAACTTGGTGAAGGATATTTCTGGATTTACAAAACTGAAAAACTTCTGTTTCTAGGCTGGAGAGGCTGGACTTTGAATCTGTGAGTGGTCCAGTGCTGAACATTGTTTGTCCTGGGCCTCAGGCCAGTGTAATTTTGGGGCAGAAATTCCACATTTGGGAAAATAAGAAACATTTATTTGGCAGTTTCTTTTTTTAAGCAGCTGTTAGATGCTGCTCAGAAATCTGAACACTTGGAAGTAGATACTGAGGAGATGGAGCTACTGGATATTGTTCAGGTGAGGTAGCCAAAGATGCATAATAACAGAGAGAAAGCTGTGCTAGTCTATATACTATCAAAACAAAAAAACAGTCAAGTAGCACTTTAAAGACTAACAAAATAATTTATTAGATGAGCTTTCATGGGACAGAACCACTTCTTCAGACCATAGCCAGACCAAAACAGACTCAATATTTAAGACACAGAGAACCAAAAATAGTAATCAAGGTGGACAAATCAGAAAAAAAATTATCAAGGTGAGCAAATCAGAAAGTAGAGGGGTGGCGGGGGGGGTCAAGAATTAGATTAAACCAAATATGCAAATAAGCCCCTATAATGACCCAGAAAATTCCCATCCTGGTTCAAAACATGTGTTAATGTGTCGAATTTGAATATAAAAGAGAGTTCAGCAGCCTCTCTTTCAAGAGTGTTGTGAAAATTCCTCTTCAGTAAGACGCAAACTTCTTAGTCATTAACAGAATGGCCCACTCCATTAAAATGCTGGCTGACCAGTTTGTGGATCAGGAGTGTTTTTAATGTCTGTTTTGTGCCCATTAACTCTTTGGCCATTTCTACACAGGCCACTTTCTTTGAAAGTGGCATGCTAATACACAGCCCAAAATATGCTAACGAGGGGCGGATGCAAATTCCCTGCGCCTCATTAGCATAAGGTCACGGGATTTGGAGTCCGGAAGACCGTTCTTCCGGACTTCAAAATGCCATTTAGAAGCTCAGCCCCCGGGGTGGGGTCTTCCGGAGGCCCCTTCTTCCCAAAAATTTTTGGGAAGAAGGGGCCTCCGGAAGAAGGACTTCCTTCCGGAAGACCCCCAGGGGCCACGCTTCTAACTGGCGTTTTTGGAGTCCAGAGGAATGGTCTTCTGGACTCCAAATCATGTGCCCTTATGCTAATGAGGTGCGGAGAATTTGCATGCGCCCCTTGTTAGCATATTTTGGGCTGTGTATTAGCATGTAGAAATGGCCTTTGTCTAAGGGTGCGTCTACACTTGCATTCCTCTTTCAAAAGAGGTATGCAAATGAGGACAACTGAAAATGCAAATGAGGTATAATTTGCATATTTTGAACCTCATTTGCATATTCTAATTTTGAAAGAGCTTCTGTGTCATTTGATTTGCATGATGTGTATGGCACTATACATTTTAAATAGCATGCATTTCACTGTGTGAGAGAGACAGACAGACAGCAGTGTACTTGGTCATAAACTATATTATACATTTCCAACACTTGCTGCCCATTGTGTTTCAAGCTTTTTCAATATACAGAGCCACTAGCTTGTGTTCTAACTGGAACTATTATAGATTATTTTAATTTGGCACTGTTTATTTTAAAAGAAATGTTATTTTGATTGATCAGCAAAACTCTACAAGCTGCAGTAAAGGCAGTTTTGTCTGAGAGAGGGATAGTATAGAAATCCATAATCTACATCTTTACAGACTCACTTAAACCATCAGCTTTGACTTATGAGACCAGTTAAAAACTGCTTTATGCAAAAAGCATTAGTTTAATGATGGATCAAGAAATTTTGCCAGACATGCAGTGGCATAATTAATCAAGAATATTTCAGAAAGGGATTGCCTGAAGAGGTTATTGATTTCCTGTCACGACATGTTTTCCTTATGAGGTGCTATGATGCTATGTATCTGAGATGTTTTGGCATGTATTTTTCAGTGACTAAGCCTTGATCGCTCTTACTGGATTTCTGCCATTGGTGCACTGACATCTGAAACTACTCATGTTTGACAGCCTCATGCATGAGCTCTGTGGCTTCCAAGTTGGATGGGATTAGTATAGGAGCCTTTCTGAATACTTCGAGTTTAATTGAAAGCAGATATATACAACGATCTCAAGAGGGTGGCTTACTTCTCACAAATGGTATTGCATTAAATCACACGCACACGTTTAGACTGAGAAAGACTTCAGTGTTAACCAGTGTCATATACTCAAGCAAGCAGTTGCTCTTGTTTATATATATATATATATATATATATATGGAGATGTCTGATAATGACACATCTTCCTAAGAGATGAATGTTTTGCACAGTTGTAAGTGGGTAGATTCCAAGAACACCAGGGTGTACACATTTTCCGTAGAATAGCATTTCTTATTTTGACTGGAAGGTGTTTTGCCTTTTATCCAAACTTTTATGAAGGCATTTTCAGATTTCTTTTGTTAACCATGCTGGCTATATTATGATAAGTGAGCACAAACTACTCATTAGTGCAATCCCAAGGTTGTACAGTTACAATTAAAAATGTCAGAAAATATGAACGATAAGGTTTGCATAGCAGCATAGATACAGTCACATTATCTATACTGTGAGGAAAAATTACTTTCCTGTTTCTCATGTTAAGCATGCAATTTAATGTATTTTGAGCATTTATGTACTAGTATCTGAAAGCTTGTGTCACAGGTGTAATTACAGGTTGAACCTCTCTAACTCAGCACTCTCTCGTCTGCAACATCCATAATCCCACATGCTTTTCATTAGCCAAATGACCACTTATCATGGGTGTGGCCAAGTTTCCCATGGCCAAGTTTGTTTACTGCCATCAGTCCTGTCTCCCAGTGTTCTGTGCTGTTATTTAGCTCTAATTTATCCCAAATGTCTTCTAAGAGCCCAGTCAGCAATGGAAATATTGCTGCTATACAACATTGACATCCCATGGTCCAGAAAATTCTCTCTTTTGGCACTGGCTGGGTCTGGAGGGTACCAGACTACTGTGGCCCAACCTGCAATAAATTCATGACTGTAAAAGAGCTCAAGATTGTGGAGAACACAAAAATGGATTGTCAGACATTACCGATCCCAGTGATGACTGAACCTTGGGGATACTCTGAACAGAGAGAGCTCTCAGTCTTTTGTAGCACTTTCCAGCACTTCGTACTGACTTGTCAGACACCGTAAGCTGCAAGATCATCAGACTTCTTGCATGTGCTGTAGTGTGGGACTGTATATATTTGGCATCATTGTGTACGCTCCTTGTGGTCTTGGGTGGGTGGCTGAGTTGATTTGTGCCCAGAGGAACTGTGCTAGCAGAATCTGTGTAGAGCAGTGCAGGTGGCAGTTGGGTACCTGGGTATGGCTGTTGGACCAAGTAATCAACCATCAGTGTAGTGTCCATCATACAAGCAATGACACTGTTGCCTTCCAATTAGTTGTAGAATCAGGATAATAATTCAGACAATCATTTTGGTCAACAACTTTTGTCATGGGATAGAAACATGCCTCACTGTATCTGTACATCACTCAAGTATCATTTATAAAGTCAAGATTGCTGAGAGTTTAAAAACCAAGTGGTCGCAGAGTGCAAATTTCAATGATCATGATACCCTTGATAGTCTCAACAAAAAGACCGCTCAGCCAGGCTAGTAACTGCTTCCATTGCTTCACATTGTCTCAACAAACATTTTAGGCTTAAGAGTGACACAAACAGCATCATCGGTGGAATCTTAATATACACGTTTACTATATGCTGGACTGAAATAGCCTAAGTTAACATTGCCGTATGAAGCTTTTTTTTTTTTTTTAAAATATTTTAATTATGCAAACATAACGGTGCTTTAATATAGATTCTGAGCTTGGCACATTCTCTTGATGGAACCAGTACTGTTGTTCTCTGATGTCGGAAAGCCAGCCTAGCAGGAAGGGTGCAATATGGGAGCAGCAGGGTGCAATATGCACAGCAGGGTTGGCAGCCTCGCTGGGGCCCTACACAAGACGTGTGTGTATGTTGGGGGGGGAGTGGATGCTACCCCATGCTCCTAGAAGAGACGGGGCACCACCCCATCCCAGCCCTGCGCATCATCAGCACCGCAGGCCCCCATCATTCCTCAGCACTGTGCGGTGCTCCAGCAGCAATTTAAAGGGCCGGGGGCTGCAGCTGCACTAGCAGCAGTGGGGGCTGGGATCTTCAGGCCCATTTGTATTGCTGGGTATCAGGCAACTCCCTCCTTTGCCCCCTCTCCTGTTGGTGGGCCTGTCCCTCCACTACAGTCCAAAAAGCTGTGGAACGGGGCCGGGTGAAACCATTTTGCCCTGTTACCTCTAGCATTCACCATCCCTTGTGCTTCTATCGCTCCTTTCACCTCAGAATCTTGAAATATTTCATAAACAATTTCCATAACAGCTTTGTGAAGTAGAGGGGGTGCCTGAAGGACAGGGAGATCACATAAAGGCCACAGTCACATGTGCTAGCCACTAGCCTATGTTTCCCACCTTTCCACGGCTGTGTTGTGTATGAAAGCACATCTGTGTTGGAGATGATGGGAATATTGTGAGTTCGGGTGACCACAGATTACCCAACATCCAGATAAATTTAAAATTGCTGGGTACACCCCTGCATTGCTGCTATTAAAACAATCATAATAATTACAAGGCACACCCCTTTCTTGTCTGGTAAATCTAAATCTTTGTGTAATCTCTTCTGCCTCGTGTACTGTATTTTTTATTTGGTTACTAACCTTTACATTAACCAGTCTGTGGACAGTGTATACCATATTATGAAGCAAGCTGATTAGCTTCCATTCCAGTAACTTTTTATTTATAGTAAACTATTTCATATCCAGCAGCCCTGGGACCGGGAGGCTGCCAGATATTCAAATATTCTGGATAATAGAGAGGTATACTTAGTAGCGCATAACACTGAAGAAAAACAAGATCAGATATTAAGAAATAAACAAAAATGTATGCAGAGTACTTTATTCACCAACAGTAGTAATGTACACTCAACTTTTAAGCTATGGTTAAACTACAGGAATCTGTCAACAGAAGTCACTGTCTGAAGAGATTTCCCGACAAAACTTCTGTTGACAGAGTGCAGCCACACATGAAAGCCAATCGGAGGAGTGCTCCATTCTACCAATAGAATGTCTGGATTGCCTGGCTGTTCTCTCGACAAAACAGGCACCCAGAAGCACAGCAAACAGGGCTGCCCATTGTTCTGGATGCTCTGTCTGCTGAGAGAAGGCCCCCCAGAGTGGCCACATGGCTTTTTTGTTGACAGAACATATCAATAGCAGTGTTATTCTTCATGGTGAAGAGGCAGAACGCTGCCAGTGAAAGTGCTGAGTTTTGTCAGCAAACTCTTGACAAAACACATTTTGCATGTGGCCATTCCACCAGTTTGTCGACAAAATGGGGTTTTATCAGCAAATCTCACTAGTGTTACCATAACCATATTGTATTTGCTGTATTTATTTGTATTTACTTCCATTATACTGTGTCAGAGGGGTAGCTGTGTTAGTCTGGATCTGTAGCAGCAGCGAAGGGTCCTGTGGCACCTTATAGACTAACATAAAAGTTTAGAGCATGAGCTTTCGTGAGTTAACTGCTGCTGTTTCATTATACTGTAATTGTGGAAAATGTAACGAAAATTTATTTATGGTTCAAATGCCAGTTATTTGAGTGTTGTGGATAACAGAACACTGGATCGGAGTTTACTGGATTTAGAAAAAAATGCCTTATGCAACTGATGCTTTTTAATTCTCTTGTTATTTTATGTACAATACACAAATTATGGCTTTTTCACTATAAATATCTATAAAATTCATAGTTACTTAAGTATTTTTGTTTTATTTTAGACGCATACTGGCTTCACTTCATTGCTTACATATTTCGTGCAAGAAACGTTCTGCTCCATATTATTATACAAACCCATATGCAACCACACAGAAATTATCTGTTGTTCTCAAGGTTTCTTTCATGCAAAAACAAGGATCTCTAAGGTTTGGTCTATACTACTGCTTACATTGATGTAACTTAGGTTGCTCAGGGGTGAGAAAAAGACACCCCATAAGCATTGTAAGTTATATTGACTTAAGTACTGTCTACTCTGGTGCTATGTTCATGGCAGACACTCTCTCCTGCTGACATCGCTTCTGCCTCTCATAGGGGTGGTATAATTATGTCAACAGGAAAGCGCTCTCCTGGTGGCATAGCATGTCTTCGCCAGATGCAGTGTGGCTGTGCTGATGTAGCATAGTAGTATACTTACCCGTAGATGTGTTGTTCCTTCCCAGGTTTGAGTTCTGAGGTTAGCTTGCTGCAAGGATGAGTTAATACAGAGACACTGTTCTTGTGTCGAGGTACAAGGAACGCCGAACAAAGAAGGGTTGCAAGTGACCTTGTTTTCCCAAACATGGATAACAATGCTTCTTTTGTATCTATTGCTGATTTTATAATCATCAGAACTTTAGTGCCATAGTCTGGTATTGCATCTGACAAGGTCTAATAACTCCCAAAGGCTAAAGAGAGGTGGAAATCATGTCACCATATTTGCATATGCCATTGTAATATGTATTACAATGATTGCATTATCTAAAACTAGTTTAGATTTCCTTGGTGCAGGTTAAATTTACCAGTGGATTGAATGCACAGTAGAATTTTGCTAAGCGCTAATATTTAAATACAGGTTGAACCTCTCTAGTCTGGCACCCTCAGGGCCTGACTGGAGCTGAACAAGAGAATTTACCAGACAATGGGAGGTCTATATTGTCTAGAAGTAAATTCCCTAGTGATCTCCATACCCTTAGAGCAACAAATGGTTTTCCTCTTTTCTTAACAAGGTGTTGCTGCAGCCCTAGGTTCATTGTTCTTAGTGACCGCAACTTTCATGGAGACAGTACCAAGGACACCACAGGATCCAAATTCTTCTCCTGCATAGGTTTTGCACAAAGATCCACATTCTCAGCTGGGCACATGCTGGCCCAGATCCTTGGCCTAGGAGTCGATGGTCGGGATATTACAAATATTCTGCTCTGTGTAAGTACTCATCTAGCTCTCTTCACCAAAATATCTGAGTACCCTCCTGGTCTGATCTGCATTTCATCCAGGGAAAGATTATTTTATTCCTTTTGGCCCACCAGGGACAGATTTGCATGCCAAAACTTTTGAATTTTTAGTTTTCAGCATACCCTAAAACTACTATTTGCCTGGCTGCAAGGCCTAGGTGATGAGCTGGTACTATGATCATGTGACAAATTCATCTTTCCTCTCCTCAGCCACAAGCTGTTCCTTCCCCAGTTGTCAGTGAGGAAAATCAGTATGGCTCACCTACAAACCATCCTCGAGGTTTTACGAAACGCCTCTTGTGAGACTCAGCACATAAGAGGCAGCCCAGAAAGAGATGGGTAAATGTAGCTTTATGTTGCCTTTATGCTGTCCAGTTTGGCCCTCAAGTTCCCCATCTGTCCCATCTTCTGTTAAGAAGAATCATTGCTGCTCCATTCTGAGCAGGGAGGAAAGCTGTTACACAGAGTAGGAATCACACACACACACACACACACACACACACACACAGCTCTCATCTCTCTGGCTAACGTTAACGTTGCTCGATCTGTATAATTAAAGAGATGAGAGGGTTCCTCTGAATGCAGCTTACTTTGACAGACTGTCCAATGAAGCTGCAACAATTTCAAAGGCTTCCACTCCCTGCACAGCGAGAAGCAGCTGCAGAACAGTTCTTTGAAGAGGAAATGGCTCCCAATGGGACAGGCAGGCAGCTCCAGGCTGAGCTCAAACAGCTCCAGAAGTCCTGGGGGACATCTGAGGACATCAAAAGAGGGAAGATCCAGGCTTGGAGAAAGCTGAAGCATTTATCTGAAAGACTGCCCACCTCCCTGGAGTGTCCTTCAGTGCAAGCAGCTATGACTGGGGGAAGGAGCCTTTCACAGATCACATATCTGACTGAGGCAGTTCTGACTATTGAGGCCTGGGAATTAAGGGTCCAGCTTGAGCTGTGGCAGGCTTCCCAGCTTGTGTACTGAAAATATAGCTCTACACTGAATAACAGTCTGATGTTACAAAGCAGTCCCATACACAGTATTTGTTTCGTAGGATGCTAAACCAGAGTGAATTGACACACATTATTTAATTTGCAGCAGGTATGGCAGGGGAATAGAATAGCATGCACATGGCACGCTGTGCCTTCTTTCACTTCACATCACTGCATGCGCATGGCAGTGGCTTGTCACATACTAAGTATAGCCCTGCGCGTCACTACTCAGCAGCACACGTTGTGGGATTTTTCTTGCTCTGTCTAGCAGAAGCTACCCAGGTTCAAAGTTTTTAGAGGTCCCATTGTAACCCCTCCTGTTGCATTTCAGCCCCAGCCCTGGGAACTACACCGTCTCCCTCTGTCTTCACCCCAGGCTTCTTGTCCAGGGGGACTAGCACCATTTGCATTGCCGTGGGTCAACATGGATCTAACAATCCTTTGCACTATTATGCTGGGAGCCACAAGTACATGGAGGCAGCTTGGGCATATTTCAGCTCATCAAGCTGGGTTAATTTAGCACTGAACTTCACCTGCTGCACCACCGAGTGGAAAACGTATCAGGAGCAGCACCTTCTGTGGCAGCTGAGGGAGTGAGACAAGAACGAAAAAGAGGATGAACTAGAGCAACTGATATTCAAGGAACAATTCCTGGAACAGCCTCACCCAGACAGCACCCTTCTGGGCTCACAAAACCAATGTGGCTGGGTGGAAAAGAACTGGGCTGCAGACCTGGGATGACCACTGATAGAGAATCTGAGGTGAGCAAAGGAAACTTTTTGTGAGATACGTGCTGAGCCAGCTTGGGAGCTGCAGAGGCAGTGTATCACCATGCATCCATGGAGAAGCAGGTTGCTACTGCCATCTGGAAGCTGATGACACCCAAATACTACCAGTTGATAGCCACACAATTTGGCATGTGGAGATCAACCAATGGGGCCACCTTTGTGCAGGTGCGTGATGGCAAGAAAAAGGATTGTTTTATCAGATCCTACAACTCGGATTGCTCAGGAGATTACTGACAGCTTTGTGCACAGGGTGTACTCACGCCCAAGCCATAGTGGAGCAACTGGGACTCAGGTGCCTATTATTTGCTCCTCCTTCCCTAGGGCAGAGAATTTATAAACTGGAAGGGTATTTCTCCAGGGTGCTCTGTACATATTTAGATTCACAATGATCTGGAAGGGTCCATGCTGAAGGAAGCATTTGGAACTCAGCTCTAACTATCTTACTGGAAAAAGGACCACTTGCCTCCAGGATCGCCATGGACGTTAATGGTCTGAGTGACGTGCAGTGGGTGCAGCAGGCAGAGAGTCTGTCTGAGGCTCCCTCTGGGCCCTGGGATGGTGGTGGGCCAGATTCAGCCTGCAGGTTGTATTTTGCCCACCTCGGCAACAGAAAACGGCAACAACTGGGCCGACACTTTCATGGAATGCCTGTTGGTCTTGCGTTGAGTCTCAGACCTGAAACTGTGCAGCTGAAGATCCAGCGGGGCAGCCACCATGCAGGCTAGAGGTGGGATGGATTGTTGTTTCTGGGTGGGGGAGGTGTAATGTTGTGGGAATCCTTATTTTAATTTGTGCCTGGGCTTAGGATGCACTGATGTCTCCTCAGAAATACATGTTAGTAGGTTTTTTTATTCTTAAATACTGTATGAGATAAGAACAGTGAAACTAAAATTTACAGTGGTACAGTAAAGTGGAGGCAGAACACAAAACAAGAGGAGGGGATTCAAGTCATAGGTGTATGCCTTCCCTCTGCCACTTTTTGTTCCTGGGTCTTCTGTTACTGAGTAGTGAGGCTTGAAAGTATTATTGTTAGACAGTCCAAGAAAGCTGGGCTCCCAACTACAGCTGTTCGCATCGTTCTAGGTCTGTGAAGGGAATGGCCTCTGGGTGCACAGCTGACAGGATACAGAGGGGAGGAGTTGCTGATATTGCTTGTATCCTGCATTGTCCAGGGCAGGACATACCTTCTCAGAGTATTTCCTGTGGCTCAGGGCTTCAGCCCTGCAAGAGGTGCCGAGGCTGGGAGCTTCAGCCCTGTGGAAGGAACTGGGACTCAGGGCTTTAACCCCTGAGTTTACCATGGGTTTACCTGAGCTCCACTCTAGCCAGCTCTGGCTGAGTTCAAGTCCGGGTCCAGGGACTACAGAACATGTGCTGAAGCAGAGCATTCTGTATCCGTTTGGTCCCTCTAGGGGTTGTCTTGGCCTCTCCCTGCCTTTTCCAATACTGTATTGACTTTTGCTATGGCAACATTGTCCCTGGTCACTGCAACGCAGACTTTTGTCAGTCCAAAGATCTCTCTGGAGCTTCATTTCTTTTTCCATTGCGTCCTCCAGTGCTGCCTTCACCTTTCTGCTATTTCCATTTTTCCTTGGGACTCTGCAGTTACGTCTGCAAACACTTCGTTCCAAGTTTGCTGTCCCTCAGGCTAGCCAGCCAAGAGGCTGTTGATAAAACTCTGCTCTTTAGGGTCTAATGATGCAGGTGCTGTGGGGATAAGAGTAAGGAAAACATACAAGTTTGCATTCCAAAGAGGCCACGACAGCATTTTTTGATACGCATTTCTGACTTTCCCTCTCAGATTCTTTCCAGTCTTGAGGGAACAAGAGTGATGTGCACAAGGGGAGTGTTAGATTGGGACTTTGCGCAGCATATGCTGTTTGGATTTGCCGTTGTACCTTAATGATGGAGGAGGCATGTCGGAAATTATGTTTTGACCTTACACAAAGATAGGTGACCAGGAAGCCTACAATGGCTTTATTCCAAAAGCCAACAGGCAGACCACTAAGACAGAGATATGTTGTGAACTTATTCGCTAGGCTGGTCACTCAGAAGTGCTGCAGCAGTGGAAAAGAGTTGCAAGCTATACGGGGGGGGGATGGTTGAGCAGCTATCCCCCCTAGGCCGTGTCTACACTAGCCCCAAACTTCGAAATGGCCATTCAAATAGCCATTTCGAAGTTTACAAATGAAGCGCTGAAATACATATTCATGCCTCATTAGCATGCGGGCGGCCGCAGCACTTCAAAATTGACGCGGCTGACCGCCGCATGGCTCGTCCAGACGGGGCTCCTTTTCGAAAGGACCCCGCCTACTTCGAAGTCCCCTTATTCCCAGCAGATGGAATAAGGGGACTTTGAAGTAGGCGGGGCCCTTTCGAAAAGGAGCCCCGTCTGGACGAGCCATGCGGCGGCAAGCCGTGTCAATTTCGAAGCGCCGCAGCCGCCCGCATGCTAATGAAGCACTAAATATACATTTCAGTGCTTCATTAGTAAACTTCGAAATGGCCATTTGAATATCCATTACAAAGTTTGGGGCTAGCGTAGACATAGCCCTAATATCCAGACCAACACTGAGCAATTTCTCCCTAGCAGACACTGGGGAAGAGAAAGGAAAAACAGACAAGCTTCTGCAATGACTGGCTGAAGCATTCACTGTAAGAATGCAGGTCACAGGGCATTTATATCCCAGTGGGAAACTTTTATCTATATGGGCACATAATACCCATGCCTGCCTTCTGAAAAGTGAGGATATTCACCAAATTTCTTTTCCTGTAACTGCTCACATGATAAACTGTTGAGTTTTGCATAAGTGAATGTTTTCATTATGCCAGTGTGCCGCGGGAGAGGGGTATGTACAGGCAGTGACTACAGCATGCTGCCAGCCACCATTTTGAGGTAACAAACAAGGGGATGGGGGCTTTGCTGGGCAGGCTGGATATGGGGAGGAAAAAGGAAAATAGGTAGATGGGCCTATCTCCTGGGCTTGCAAATGGTCAGGTTTGGAATAAAGCAGATGCCAGCAGTCTCCTGGAGCAGCTGCCATTTTGAAAATGTATACAGGGGAGCCAAATGGACAGTGTGGGCCGAATGAGGAAGAGTGCAGGAGACCTGGACATTCTGCCTACCATGGCCCTGGAGTACTTGGAGCAGAAGCCAGCGTGCCCATATAGTACAATAAGAAAGACAGGTACTTGCATGCCAAAATTCCCTTGAGAAGAGCCCCTCCCACCCCTGCTGGATCCCTGTTCTAGAACCAATGCCTCTCACTCCCATCCTTGTTTTTTTCATTTGTTTTCCGTCCCCCACCAACTTTTTGATGCCTGGGTCCCACGTCCCCTTAGGTTCAGGGTGGGGGCTTTAGATGTGAATGGGCCTGTGCCACCCCCACATTCTCAGAACTTCAGTAGGTGCAACATCCCTGGCCTGGCTTTCTGGCTGGGAATCAAACTCAGCTATTGCACAGCAGGAGTTGGGCTTGCTATCTGCCTGTCTGGCTTCAAGATCCTCAGGACTGAAGAGATCTTGGTTTTCCAGAGAGAGCTCTTCACTGGCCTCCCCTGCTCATCCTCCAGTGAGTCACACTGCTGGTCCTTTCAGTGGCTACAGGTGGTGGAAACAGAAATTGACAGCAAAGCCTATGACCTTGCTGGGTTGGGAGGTTGTGTAATTGTGCAAAATTCTCTCCAGTGCCTCGACGATTGGACAGATCACAATTCCATCACCTGGTACCTCTGGTTTAAACATACCTCATCTTGAGCTGTTTGCTATTTTCCCTCACTGGTCAGTGACCTGGTTGTGCCCCTTCATAGTCATCTGCTTAGCAATGCCCATTAAAAAGATATTTATGCCAATGGCTGGACATAAGGTCTTCCTACATAGTTGGCAATGAAATCCAGTGTCTCAGCATGGCTCCAAGTGACTTCTCCAGGCCCATTGTAGGGCTTTTGGAGAACTACTGCACAGTGTTGGCACATGCAAATCCAAGAGCAAGCGAGTACATTTTGGCCCCATACACACAGTAAACAGCCAAGTCAGGCTGTTGAATAGGACAGCTGTCGCAGGACTGCCAAAGTAGTACATAGCAGCATTACTTGCACATAAACAATGCACTGAACAAGCTCAATTCACAGTAAATTTAGTTCAGTCTGAAAGAGGATCCTGGAGTTCCCAGTAAATACAGACTTAGTGTGCAATACTGAATTACACTGTGTGTATGTAAGCACTTACAAGCTTGTTTAACTGCACTTAATCTGGCTTCTCGCTCTCTCTCTCTCTCTCTCTCTCTCTCACACACTCACACACACACACATGTGTGCACCTGTGTAGACAAGGCCCAAGTGAGAGATGATTTTCTAAAAGTCAGTGAAACATAATCTGGGGCTTCAGATCAGGATTCAGCCTGAAGAGGGGCACTGACCATGAGAATTCCAGTATCTCAAGTGCAGTGATCTCCTCTCCCCACAGGACTCTGGTCTCCAGGATGCTCTGGGATCTATTGTATTTCAGGGCACAAGACCCACCCAAACTGTCCAAAATGCAAGGGGAGTGCACCCATGGCACTATGCCTGGCGTGGGAACAGCCTTCTCCCCTCAGCATGAACAGGCAGCTTTGTGGGCTAGTGCAAAGAGAAGTGGGTCCATGGTTACACCTTCTCTCCACATGCTATGGGATACTTGGAATTGAAAGGAGAGCAATTCTTGTGCTCTCCTAGTATTATCAGTTGTGATTGCCCTCATCCTTTTGCAATGTCCATGAGAAGGTAGGGAGATTTCTTTCACTCTTCCTCCCACTATATGGGGAATTCTGTGCCACTGAGCATGCAGAATTTGTACAGAAATTAATGATTTTTGCACAGAATTTCCTTTTCCTCCATAGAAATGGGCTGCAGCACTGCTGGCCCTCGCTAGGGAATTCTGTACCTGACAGAGCTCTGCTTGCAAACAGAAGATGAAGCCTCGGGAAGAAGTGGGGAGCTGGCGGGTTCCTGGTGTCTGTAGTTTTCAGCATGCCCTGAAGGAAGGATGTGGAGCATAGAAAACTCTATACAAACCTGGGATGCAACATTGGCCATGTCTACACTAGCCAAAAACTTTGAAATGGCCATGCAAATGGCCATTTCGAAGTTTACTAATGAAGCGCTGAAATACATATTCAGCGCTTTGTTAGCATGCGGGCGGCCGCAGCACTTTGAAATTGACGCAGCTCGCCACCGCGTGGCTCGTCCAGATGGGGCTCCTTTTTGAAAGGACCCCGCCTACTTTGAAGTCCCCTTATTCCTATCTGCTCATAGGAATAAGGGGACTTCGAAGTAGGCGGGGTCCTTTCGAAAAGGAGCCCCATCTGGACGAGCCAGGAGGCGGCGAGCTGCGTCAATTTCAAAGCGCCGCGGCCGGCCGCATGCTAACGAAGCGCTGAATATGTATTTCAGCATTTCATTAGTAAACTTTGAAATGGCCATTTCGAAGTTTTTGGCTAGTGTAGACATAGCCATTGAGTTGTTTCTTCTTATGGGTGGGATGCGGGGTAGGAAGTGTGTGCAAGTGTCTGGCTGGGGTGCCCATGGTTGGGTTCTGGTGGGGAAGATGTATGTGATACGGGTGTCTGGTCCCACACTGGGCTGTCAGGGAAGGGGCAGAGAAACAGGAACTGGGTTGTTGTACAGATTTCCTTAACTCTCTGTTCCTGGAGGAATTTTGTCGCTATTATTACAGACTGGTATTTTGAAATAAACTATGAATATATTTGAAACTGGTTTGATTAGATAATGGTATTTTGAAACACTATGCAGAACTTTGCAGAATTTTAATATTGTGCAGAGAATTTTTAATTTTTTTGGAACAAAATTCTCTCAGGAGTACCCCTTTCCTTTTGAGTACAGGGACAACCTGGCCCTTTCTAAACACGCCGTCCACATGAGGTCTCCATCCATCACTCACACTACTGTATGCATGTTTTGGCTATCCTGAAGTCTTTAACTACATCATTTGCCTCAGTAAACTGGAAATGTTTGTACATTGAGTGACAAATACTTATCCTGGAACCAACACCCTTATCTACACCCTCCACAACATGCCCATAACTATCTTTTCTATTGAAGTGATTGTTGGCAAAATCAATAAGTAAAAATCAAAAAATCTTGTCGCCACTCTATGTATGCATATACTAACTTGCGGAGGATATTACTGATGACCTTAAGTTTAATTTTGTAACTCTCAGAACTGTCCGGCTCAATCTATAACTTTTATTAAAATAAACCCAAAGCGGTTGCTTTAATTTACAAATCTACTTCTCAGTTAATTTAGTTTTTTTAATAGATGAAGTTTATTTTAATATTGAACACCCCTCATAAAATCCAAACCACAAATGAAACATTGGATTCAGTTTACTGATCTATCCTAATTAGAGTACAAAATACCACCAAAGCCACAACACAAACAGCAGTTAATTTAGTGCAAAGCTCAGAGAACAAGCAAATGAGACTGAATGCATATTCTTCTCTGGAAGCTCTGTGCCCCCTTCATTCCCAACATATAAATAGATACCATTTCAGTACACTCTGCTACAACACATAATCAAAATGTACTCTAGAAAAAGACCTGACACAACACATCCTGCAATCGCCTATACTTTGCAGGATTGTGCTAATTACACACCCATCACATCAAACCACTCCATCTTTGTCCTATAACCAGCATTCTCTCCCTTCCCTTGTCAATTTCATGCTACTCTTCTCTCCATAATTTTTAACTTTACTCTGTGCCTGCATGTGTGCGCATGCATATGAGAGACAAAAAAATGTGTGACAGAGAGAGGAAAGCTGAGGAGGCTAACAACAATGACTTGAGCCAAACTGAAAACAGACACTGTAAGTTTTCACAAACAGCTTTATCTTTGCTCATCGATTCCCAAATATGCGAGGACCCTTTTTTTTCCCTTCTTCCCCTGGGCTCATTCTGAGTTTGCTTTTGCTTTGCAGGTAACTTTATGTCAAAGGGCTTGTCTACACTCAGTGGAAGATCAACACTGCCAGGGCTGATCTTCCAGAGGTTGATTTAGCATGCCCGGTAGGAATGTACTATTTTGAATTCAGAGAACAACCCCTCCCCGTCAGCACCAGTACTCCTGCTCCTCACAAGGAGTAGGGAATGTCAATATGGGTGTTTACGCCTGTTAACCTCCTGTAAGGAAGACCGCTTGGAAGCCCGAATTAAGGAATAGCATCTCCTGCTACTTAATTAACATAGCTGGAGTTGCATATCTTGATTCAACCTTCCCCATTAGTGCAGAGCTGGCCACAATGCTGTTGTGTCAGTCTGAGACGTGAGCATCATCATATTGTGACAAATTGCAGTACTACAATGAATTTGGCTGACAATCTTAATTTTGAACATTTTATCTATGTTACTGACTTTCACTACTCCAGTCCTTTACCTCATCTGATCAGTGCTCTTTGTTGTGGTGTCATAAGGACAAAGTGCTGAGGTGGAACCAGTTCACTAATCAACACTTGAACTTTCCTCCCTGGGAGTGAAAAGTGCAGTGATTACTGTGACACCTCACTTCTTTTCATCGTATTTTAAAAGGATGACGAGACCACATTTTGTGGAGTTGAAACCCAGTTGGCAGTTGTTTCTAGTAATAATAGCAAGCTAAAAATACAAACCGGAAAATAAATTCAAATGGTCTTATGCTTGAATGGAATGCACTTATTTTGTTTAAATAGCTCATTCAGCATATATTTGTGTACCTGGGTGTTTTGCCTCTAGCAACTCACCTGTGGCAGCTACCCCATTTGAGATATGGGAGTTCTCATTGTGAAAAACAAAGTTAATCATTTATGGACTAGAAAAGTCAGTGTACTAAAGTAGCTCATCAGAAATTTGTATTTGCTAATTGGAAGAGGGGGAGCAATGCTGTGGCTTGTGGAGTCTGGGCCAGATTTTCTGCACGACACAGAGGCAATGCCACCAGGGAGCCAGTTACAGCTCTAATGCTCTGCCCCACTCTGGCTCAGGCTAGAGCGGCCCATTCCTAACATATCCAGGATGTAACCTGTGAGTTAGGAGGGTGACACCTATGCAAGGAGTCAGAGGAGGGCAGGGAAACTAGCCCTGTATCACCACCTCAAGCTCTATAAAGTTGTTTTGAAAAAAAAGGGAAGTCCTGTGCTGTGTTTGGGCCAACACATGATGATGATAATGATGATTATGATGATTAAATTAGAAAAGTAAACACAGCTTGTACTATGAACTCAGTACAACTGAGCTTAACAGAATCAGCCCGGGCAGATTTGACAACCACTTCTAATTCAGACCCACCCTCTATCCAAAGCTGCCCAGAAGCAAGTCAAGTTACAAATCTTGTATCATTCAATCAATTCCCTGAGGGCATAACAGCTACCCAGCAGCTTCTCCAAGCAGCTTAATCATTGGTGGAGTAACACACACTGCCTACTAATTCTGGAACACCCTGGGTAAACATGGTGTTATGTATTTACAAGGAGAGATTTGCTGTGCTTCTACATTTTATTACCTTGATTGCATTTATCTTTAATAGACAGCAAGAAGGTTTCTTAATAGATTAAAAGTAGATTCAGTTCTGGTTTTGGGTTATAATACAGTAATTAACATAAAAAAGGGAAGGTAAGTCAAAGATTCTGGTTGGAGAATCCATCTGTTAACAAATAACATACTTTAAACCTTTATGTGACTTGCAAAAGAAGAAGAGTTGGCTACTTTGCTTGTGAAAGCTCTGGCTTTCAATGACAGACAGCTCTCAGACTCCAGTGGGATTCTTGGGGATAAGGGAGCATGAGGTCAAGGCTGATATAGAAGCCAGTGATACCAATGAAAATTATATATAGGCTTTTTTTATATATGTATGGAGGGAGGAACAAGTCACATATATAAACCACATCCATGTAATTACATTGCTTGGGGGTGGGAAAATGCACCCGTAGTTACATTGACCTAATTCCAGTCCCCCATTCCATTTGTAGATAGTGTCTCCCTCCAACACAGTTACCACCTTTTGGGGAGGTGAATTAACTAAGCCAATGGAAGAGCTCTCTTCTTGTGTCTTAGAGGTTCTTCATTAAAGCACTTGAGTGCGGCAGCTGCATCACTGCAACAGTGCTCATACAGCATTTAAAATGTAGATCTACTCTAATTAACAAACAAAACGAAAACAAAAACAAAATAAAACCTGTTATAAGGGAGGCAAGGGCCAGTGGGAATGTGGTTGCCTATTAGGATTACCAGACATCCTACAATCTGCAGGACAGTCCCAAATTTCCATGACAAGTCCCGTGTCCTGCATTTATGCAAAAGTGTCCTGTGGGGCATTTTTATGTCAATGTGGGTTGCAGGGCCTGTCATGGAAATTCCTCAGCTGGGGATCCTGCAGCTAGGGCTGCTGGCAGGACATGGCGCCCTAGCCAGGTCCCAGCTGTGAGGCTTCCAGGGATCCCTGGTTGCCTGGCAGGGGGTCCCACAGCTGACGCTGATGTCCTGCACACGTTTTCAAAAAATTTGGCAACTGTACGGCCTATGTTGAAAAAGGTATTTGCAATAAAATGTTTCAACCTCAAGCAGGTATTTAACATTCCTTCTTTTATTACATGATGAGACCTTGCAGATGAGATCTTGAAAACCTGGAAAACTTCTGCTGACAAACTTCATCAATGAAGGTTGAGACCCAAGTAAAATAGGGAGGAACTTGTGAGGAAGGCTCTTAACCATTCATCAATAGAAGCACAAAAGGTGAGGAGTGACAGCAAGTAAGAGGCAAAATAGGAAAGACACCACTGAGTGCATGATCAGTGCTTTGGAGGAGCCAATGATGATGCACAAGCTGCACAGGAAGCGAGGTGACAAATGGTAGCATCCAGAAGTAGAGGCCAGGTTTCCCACATGGCTTCATCTTCCATGCCCTTGTGGTGTACTGACAGTCAGCAAAGCAGTTGCTCCTCTAAGCATCCCACAGTTGTTGTGCAAGTGTGAGTGGATGAGAGTCACATACGAGCAAAATGAACAGTAAGCTGGTATGCCTAGGCCTGGATCTTTGACTTTCAAATATTCCTTGAACCCTTGAGAGACTGGGAGCCAGATCCCGAGGATTACTAAGTTCTTTTTATGTCATTTCCTTAAACACGTATTACATAGACAACTGAGGAGACCACCAGCATGAGGAAATCCATTCTTGATGTAGTTAAATTAGCCACTTTGACAAACACAGCGAACCCTTCCTTAATTAAGTTTAGGGAAAAAAAAAAAAGAAATTAAGCCAAGTTGAACCTCTCTAGTTTGGAACTCTGGCCAGCAACATCTGTAATCCAGCATGGTTTTAGTTAGCTGGATGAACACTTATCATGGTGTGGCCAAGTTTCCCGTGGGCCCTCAAAAGTTTATTTACAGCCACCAGTCTTGGCTCTCAGTGTTCTGTGCTGTTATTTAGCTGTAATTTACCCCTAAATGGCCATGTCTACACTAGCACAAAACTCTGAAATGGCCATGCTAATGGCCATTTCGAAGATTAGTAATGAGGCGCTGAAATTCACATTCATTAGCTTGCTGCTCATAGGAATAAGGGGATTTCGAAGTTGGCGGGGGCCTTTCGAAAAGGACCCGTCTGGATGAGCCACACGGCAGCAAAAAGTGGCATTTCGAAGAGCCACGGCCAGCGGCATGCTAATGAGGCACTGAATATGCATTTCAGCGCCTCATTAGTAATCTTTGAAATGGCCATTAGCATGGCCATTTCAAAGTTTTGTGCTAGTGTAGACATGGCCAATGTCTTCTAAGAGCTCAGTAAGCAGTGGAAGTGTTGGTAATGTGCTAGACAATATTGACCTCCATGGTCTGGCAAATTATCTTGTCCAGCACCAGTCAGGTCCCAAGTGTGCCGGATTAGAGAGGTTCAACTGTATATACAAAGGCTGATAATTTGGTAAAATCAAAACTAATTTCTTCAACAACAATGAAAGACGGTGCTTCTTAAAGAGGGCATTTTTCATGCCAAATTTCATGTTTTAAAACCCAGATATTTTGACTGTACAGCTGATCAAAGAAAGTTGCAAGAATTATTTTATTTTGGGAAACATCTATTCTCACTTCCAACCAATGCTCAAAAAACTAGTGAAAATGTTATGATTTAAGGCTTTTTAAAAAATATTACCTTTAGATAAAGAGCAGTTTTAGAATATTTCAAGCCCAAACAGTGGATATTTAAAAACAATTATGAGCAACTGAAAACAGATTAGAATAGGAACTATTTTGCAGCCTCAGCTGCAGAGGTCGCTGCTTCTGCTGCTCTAATTAGCCAAAAGACAGATGAAAATGTGGTACTTAATCCATTTCATATTTCATTTGGCTTGTTTCAAAACCAGCCACTCATCTAATTTTTAGTGTTTTGTGAGTTAGGACAGAAAATAAAAACTTGAGCAGATGGCTTGAGAATGACAAAACAAATGAGCGCCTACTGCTGATAGAGGCTACATAGATGGAAAATTATGACTGCCAGGTTGGCTGAGCTTCAAACTTGTCCTACAAACAGTGCAACTGGCTCAGGAAGAACTGGACAAGAGAGAAGAGTGGGCAGACATCATTGAAGAGCTAATAGCGTACATCAGTAGCTAGCTGATGCTGTGTTGGGTCCTCACACAGGCTCATGTAACAAGCACACAAACATCAAAGTTATGGCCAGATAATACCACTATAAAGTGAAGTTAAGCATTCAGGAGGAAACAATAGCAAATATCAATGAAGATGCTTCACAGCACGTGCAAAGCTAACGTAAGGTAACATATGCGGGGGGTGGGTGCTGTTGCCATCTGGAACATGCCCACGAGCACAAAGAAACAAGCAGATGTTTGTGCTGGCCAAGTGAAGGGTGCTCTGCAGTAGGGACATCAACACAGTGGGGAAGACAAAAAAACTAATGCCTGCAAAAGCAATTCTGTTCTTAACACATGGGTAGCAAGCTGAGACTCCACCCCTATTTCAATGTAAAGAGTCGAGGAAGCAGTGGAGATTGAGAGGGACGTGTGGGGGAGGTTATGGGGAGACTCCCTTCCACGGTTGCTGAGTGGCTACATTATTCTACCCCTGGGGAGTGGTGCAGAGCAGTGGGGGAAGGACTCCAGCATGTTTTCTATCAGTTAATCTCCTCCAAGTCTCTAACCACAGCGATCCCACCTCGAGCACAGAACCCAACCCACGATAGCCATGGAAGTGCAGCTAGGGCGATGGCAAACAGTCTGAGCACATTGGGACTACACTGCAGGGAAGGGTGGAGGAAGAAGTTTGGAGGGGGGAGAAGAACCCAATGGGTACAAGTAAACCTGGTGGGGGGGATACAGAAGCCAGGGGAGATTGGCAGAAATCCAAATGGGGGGGGGCATGCGGGGAGCCAGCGAGAGTGGGGTGGGAAGTCTGATGAGAGTGAACTTTGAAGAAACAGAACAGAAGATTTTTTAGCATGCCATTGTATATGACCCTGCACTATCCTGCATGCAGTCTGTGACAGATACTGTAATTTCCTGTCATATTCTTCAGAGGCCTTATTGAATTACCTTTCAGAAGCTTTGGGGTCCACCGTTCTAAAGGAATTGCTTATGTATTGTTGCGACAGGGATTGTATGTCACCTTTCAATGGGGTAGTGCGGTATTTGTGAAACCTGGGGGATTCGAAGGGCTGTGCTGAACCATGTGCAGGACAAGAATGGATTTTCAGAACATAAATCCTAACTGGTTTTATTGGGAAATATCTAGGGAAAGGTGAACACAAATCCCTCATCCCTGATTAGGCAAACACCCAGCCTTTTGAGTCTACGTCCTGAAGCCTGGGCCATTGTCCATGATCACCTGCTACATGAGGCCAAGGTCAAAGCCTCATGCTGCATGAAGGGAAGAATGAACTAGTACTAGCTGTTCTGGTTCTGAATATGAGGCAGTTATCAACCTGTAACCACGGGGAAAATCCAGTTGTAAATTTTAAAGACTTGACATCTAACCGAGCCTGAGGTTGGATTTGTGATGCTGGCTGACAAACTTTGTAGCATTGGTGTAGATTCTTTTATTGTTTTCAATATGTTTTCTCTGTATTGCCTTTACCTTAAGAATGAATGTGCTTGCTTAGAAGAAGATCTGAGGTAACTGCGAGGCCATTACATTTTTCATAGCCTTTGAAGAGAATGCAAAGCTCAATGCCAGTCTGTTTGGGAATGACACATTGTAGGAATGACACACTGTAGGCAAGGAACCATGTAGCCTGGAACAACCTTGATCATGGAAGGAGAGGCACAGGTCTCTCCAGGACTGCGATGGCTCAAGAACCAGCAGCCTAGAATGGGTGTCCTTGGTAGATCATTAGTTGGGGGCATACAGGCACAGCTACTTTACTATGACAATATCACCAATACAGACTTAGGAGTCCAATGTGATCTGTTTAGCAACTAGAGATAGGTTGAACAAGTTTGGTTATAGTAAGTAATATCCCATACCTGAACCATCATCCATCCCTCAGATAAAAACAAAAGCTTCTTGTTTTTGTTTTCTTAAAGGTTTGGAGAAGATCAGTAGTCCTTATTGCACATTTAATTGTCATTAAAAAATAAATGAAGAGCAAACTAGCTTACACCCGACAGTGAGCCTGGTGATTTGTGATGATTTGTTTTCATTTGATGGGTTTTTTTGTTTTTTTTTTTAAAGAAAAGGCATTTATAGAATTCCAAATATAGATCTGGTACTCTGCATGTGCTTTAAGTGAAACATTTGGTTGCTCTGTGGTCATCTCAGTGCTATTAGCCTGCAGTTTCATGATTTATTATTTATAACAGCACGGACTCTGTGAGAGATCAGGTCACAGTCCTTATGAAAACCGAAATTATGGAAGTTCCAATCATTTTGAGAGGGGTGCTGGGCTTGGGGGAGAAGGGAGTGGAACCAAGAAGAAGAACTGTGCCATCCTACTGGGTAGGGGTGATCAGATTTTCTGGACATCAGTCTAATACAAACAGAGACTGCCAACTCCACCAGGTCTAGAGATGAGTCTTGTCGAGCAACACAGGTTTGTCAAAGGACCATGCTGAGCCCTGGGATATATAGGATTCCTACCATGTTCTGTGGATCTACAAATGCTGGCACAGCAAGTTAGCATATAAACACCATTAATCTTAGCTAGGGAGATTCACACTGCTCATGCATACATCAGTTTGTCATCATTTCAAATCCTTACTTAGACTATAAGATCTTTGGGTCCAGGATTATCCTTCCACAGTAAACTCTTTCATGTCCAGCATTCTATTATCTAGAACTCTCACAAAACCAGCATTTTAACCATCAGTAAATTTTAGTTACGTTTTCCATTAGTACAGGATAGTGAAAGTAAATACAAATACAGCAAATACTGTATAAGTTTACTGTGTACAATAGTACTGTTGTTGGTTAATAAAGTACTCTGCATGCATTTTGTTTGTTTCTTAATATCTAATATTGTTTTTCTTTAGTGTTATGCATTGCTAGGTATACCTCTCTATTATCCAGACCATCTCTCTCCTATCCATCCTCCTGGTCCCAGGGCTGCTGGATATGAAAGAGTTTACTGTACAATGTGTTTATACAGTGCGCAGTACAGGGAGACTTGTTATGACAACTGGCATTGTAGTTGTGCAGTTAAGTTCTCCTCACTCAGTCCACTCACTCACTGTGGACTCATCCACTTAAACCTTCTCAACAGACACTGAAGTGTCTATAGTTCACTAAAAGGCAGCATGTGCTTTGCTGGAAGATGGGATCAGGAATGAGTGTGAGCTCATAAAAGTGGACAGCTGCCAGCTGACCACCTCCACAGATTTCCCAGAACTGTCACCTCAAAATGGGTGATCCTCAAAATACCTGAGCAGGTGGCTGCCCTCTCCACCCTCCTCCCCCTGCAGTGAGTCTAAACATGTGGCATGAATAATGGTGATTCTCATGGACACATGAGCAGGACCAGTGTCTGAATCACCACAATAATCTTACTACTCCCACTGACATCTTACAACTCCCATCATTTCATGCTACTCTTATATTTTGCATGTGTGTAATGGAATGTAATGGAAAATAGGATTTTAATTTGGAGCTCAAAGGGTAAGATTTTTTGGAGCAAAGGGTGAGACCACTGTTCCTCCTC
Source organism: Carettochelys insculpta (assembly GCF_033958435.1). NCBI lineage: Eukaryota > Metazoa > Chordata > Testudines > Carettochelyidae > Carettochelys > Carettochelys insculpta. The sequence continues at coordinate 99,918,826 of NC_134139.1, forward strand.
AGCAACCACAAAATATTTTGGTGACAAGTTTCAGAGGAGAAGCGGTTTTAGTCTGTATCTGCAAAAACAATGAGGACTCCCGTGGCACCTCAAATACCAATTTATTTGGGCATAAGTTTTTGTGGGCAGAAGCCCGCTTTGCATCTAACAAAGAGGGTTTTTGCCCACAAAAGCTTATGCCCAAATAAATCTCTTAGACTTAAAGGTGCCACCGGATACAAATATTGTGGGGTACATCAGTCTGCAATACCTACTTCCCCTCACTCACTCTAAGTCACTGTTTCAATGTCATTATTAAGTTTAAGTTTTGACAAGGAATCCATCTTTCTCACAACCATCATCCCAAGCAGCAACAGTATTCTCTTTTGGGATGTGTACCCTGACCCATAGTACCCAGTCAGTGCTCAGTCCCAATTAGGTGTAATAAATTAAAGGTAAGTTTGAGAACAAATCCCTAAAATTTGCAGGTAAAGCTGCCAGGTATGTTGATCACCAGTGCTGAAGAAGCTTATATCTATATCTATATCTATATATATTTATGCTGGAACAGCAAATTAGCATCTGGCATGTGAGCAAAATTAATCTCAGCTAGGGAGATTCACACTGCTCATGTATACATCAGTTTGTCATCATTTCAAATCCTTACTTAGACTATAAAATCTTTGGGTCTGGGATTATCCTTCCACACACTTCCATATATATATACACACACACACACACACACTTATACAGGCACACAGATACAGTTCCTTAATGGCATATTTTTTTCTAAGCTGCATTTCCTATGTTTCAGATGCTCAATACGTGCTGGTGAATGCCTGATAATGAAGCAAGCATAGATATATGATAGGGCACCTTTTGGGTCTGAACAATAAATAATAAATCAGTTCCCTGGCAATAAGTGAAGTGCTTCTATAAGTTAATAATACCAGGATGTGGGGAGCGGATTGTAAGTCTTTCTCCCTCAAAACTAACAGGTACTTTTTTCAGGACACCTACACAGATATGGATGCTGGAACTCTGGGTATGTGTGCAGGGAGGATGCTACTGGTTCCCCAGGACTGAAGTGGTTTTCATTATATGCAAGGTTAGCAGTGTGGTTAAATGGCTCTCCGTATCCCCACTATAAAAATGTTCCAGCATTTTTGGATAACAAAAAAATAAATATCCAAACCCGTTATGTATGAAACATAATAAACATACTAGGTTATTTCCTTCCAAACTCAGAGATCGGAAGTAAGGAAGAGGAGAAAATAGTTCTTTTTTGCTGATTTTTTTTCTATATAGATGAAATAATTCATCTGAAATGTACCCTGCTCTGCCCCTACCTACCCTCGCAAGTTACAGTGTCAAAATATGGCAAGTAACACATGTAAAGAAATATGATGTGAAACTTTGGTACAGACAATGGCTTTTGTGCTTCAAACGCCATAGGGTTAACCAAAACCATACTATGTGAGTGTCTTTGTCACAATTAACATTGATTAATATTGGTTAATATATTCTAAAATGGTATAATTTCCACATGTAGACAGACACCCTGACTTGTCTGCTGGGCTGGGCTGACCTTGATAGTAGAAAAGTCACAGCCAGTTTGGGAGATGGGAAAAGTACTATGAGGTTTCTGGAATATTGTCTATCCCGAACAACAGCATTCAAGCATTACATCCCACCTGGAAGGTTTTGGGAACATGCAGACAAAGCAAAAGAAAATGTAAATAAGTTTTTCTCCCCCACGACCTCTGAAAGTTCACACACAAATCCTGTTGCTGTGCAGCCACACTTGGACAAAGGCTAACTGAGAGCAATTTTTAGTTTAAACATTGCTAGTTAGTGACAGTTTTCCTGATTTAATATCTCCTTTGGCTTCCTGGACTACCCTGGTTTCTTTTGTCAAATTATGGGAGGTCCTGCACACTTTTTGAATGATTCTGGGTTAATGTCCCCATTAAATATTTGGTTTCAGGCAGAACTATGTGCTTGGTGAACCTCATTTAAGACTGTTAGCCTATGCTAGGCATTCTCCTCTGGACAAAACAGTAGAGCCACTGTTTTTAGATTTCACCCTTAAGAATTCATTTAAAAATGGAGGGCACAGAGGCAGTGGACTTTCTAAAGCCCTCACTCATGCTATGGCCAAGTAATTTAAACTAAAGTGATACATAGTATCAGGGTTCTAGGTGTTCCTCCCACTTAGGAAGACTCAGAGCTTCATTGTCAGAGCAGCAAGCACCCACTGCTCGCTCTGACATTAATGAGATTTGAGGAAAGACCAAAAACCAGGCCAAACTGTGTGGTCTTTCAGGGATGGGTAGAGCCTTCACTAGCCAAGTGTACTATGGCACTTATGTTCGGGTTCTGCTCCGGAATCTCTGTCATCTTTTTACAAGAGGATCTGTGCCAAACAACTGTCAAAAAAATTCCCAGAGAGGCCATACACACACACGTTTTCATGTTGAGATTACAATTTGAGAAGTGGTAGCGGCAAAGGAATATTTACAGTAAGTCTTGGCAGAACTGAAAGGCCATATATGAAAAGAATTCAAAATAAAACATAAAAGTCTATGGCACAGCTTTGTCTAAAGATGAAATTTGCAAGAGAGTCTCAGTTCACAAAAAAATAAGAGGCCTTGAGAGCTAGGCAAAAACTTGTGAAGTAAAGCAGAATACCTAATATCTAAAACACCCAGCTTTTAAGACCTGACAACCCATATTTACCTTTGAGTCTTTAACTGGAATTCATCAGATGGCCTCAGCAATTAACATACAGTAATATAATAGTCAAATAATTTATTCATTAAAATAAGGTTTTCAAGAAGCTGGCCCAGACTTACAATACAGGGAAGTGGGACTCATGCACTGTGCACCATATTAGCAGCACAAATTGACCTTGAAATGCCTGCACATAGCTCGTGGATAGTTCTCTGTCTGCATAAGAGCTTTCTGCTGCTTTCTATACCAATATGTCCCACCACTTCCAATGTAAAGGAAAGGAGGGGACATGTTAAGCGAGTTCCACTGGCAGGACTTGGGACGGAAGAGGGTGTGTTGAAGGGAAGCTCCATTATGAATGGTTCTCTACTGAAGTGCAGTGGCGTACACTGGGTCTGCTGTAACTTGCACCAAGCCACAAAGCTCTGAATCAGAAAACTACAGCAATCTGCAACCACCTTCCATTAAATCTGAGCAGAGATCAGGGCTAGTTTGTTAAACTCAAGGGAGACAAGAGATGCTCAATGGTCTGCTGTGTCCGCATGCTACTCAGAAGCAGTGGAGAGAGGGGGCTCCTGGTAACCAGCTGCAGATCCCACATCCTGTGCTGCCTGGCGCCAGCATAAATGAGAACTGCTTACAACACTGGTGTAAGATTCCTGATATGTACTAGACAAGGTTTGCAGGTGTAGCAATAGCAGGAGAGTTATACTGGTCAACAGGGCTGAATTAACTCTTCTGGGGTCCTGGGCTATGAGATTTTGTAGGACCCCCTAGGCTTTGGGGTGCAGACAAAAATGAGGCACTTAATATGCAGGAAAAGCTGCCGGGGAGCAGTTTTGGGGTGCAGGGTCTGGGCAGAAGACAGGATGCAGGATACGGATGGGAGGTAGAGTGCAGGAACAGGTTGGGGGCAAGGGAGCTGGGTGGAAGGAAAGATGTGGGATGGGGCAGAGGATAGGAATGCTTACCTATTGCAACCCCAGGGATGGTTCTGCCATGGCCCTGTGCTTGCTGGCACTGTCTCTGCTGCTCCCATTGGCTGTGATTCCCAGCCAATGGGAACAGCAGAGGTGGAGCTTGCAAGTGAGCGTTGCTAGCAGCAACACATGCGGCTCCAGTGGAGGAGAGAGAGAATGGCAGCATGTAGAGTTGCTCCCCCCCCCCACCCCGCCCGACCAAGTGCTATAGAGATGGTTAGGCCTCCACCCGCTTTTCAGCATCAGAGATTTCGCCTGCACAGTCTGTCTTTCCCATCCAGTTTCTGCTCCCTTTGTGCCACTTGAACAGTCAAAGCTGATGGAGCAGCCTGGAGAGTCCAGCTCTAATTCTCTTCCTTTCCTCATGTTGTCTCCTCAGAGAAGAGAGAAGAACTAGGAAGTCAGAGGAACTGTAAAGCAGTGGTATCCACACTTTCTTAGAATGCAGGAGAAGAGGCAGGATGAGAAATTCCTGTTTTATGATGATTGCTGCTTGAATGCCTTCATGTTTCTTCCATACCACTCCCATGAATTACAGTGAGTTCTGTCTGTTTTGATTTGATTGAATCTAAGCTTGAGTCCCTCAATTTAAAAGTACTGATTTTGACAAAGACACAGCAGGCCAGACCCTGGCCTCCACTGCAGCTATTCTGTACTTGTCTCTCCATGTAAAGCAGCTGCAAAACTGACTTTGTTGGTATAGGAGAATCCTTGAGTGGCATATGAGAGATTTACCTGATTCTACACAATGCTTTCCCGCCTCCTTCCTAAAGCAGGGAAAGGGCTGGGATGCTCAGAAGCCAAGTAAGGATGAGACATGGCTCACTTGTCCAACCCCCAAGAGACAGAAGTTTAAAGACATTAAAGCTGTGTCTACACTAGTCCCCTTCTTCAAAGGGGGCACGGTAATCAGCCTGAGCGGGGAATGATAATGAAGTTCTGGGCTATAGCTGGGGGGAGCCCTGCAGAAGACAAGACGGCTGCCTGCAGAATTCCTATGCAAGGTAAGTGGGATTGGGGCCTTATGGGGGTAAGCCTGGGGGTGGTTTGGGGTACAGCCAGGGCCAGGAGTCGGCGGGGCACAAAGGTCTCCAGCGGCCTCAGATGGGGAACCCCAGCAGTGCTGGGGGTCGGAAGGATGCAAAGCTCCACTGGCAGCACCATCCCTGGCCAGGGAACCCCATCAGCGCCATGGCTGGGAGCTGGCAGGGCATGAAGCTCTGCTGGCAGATGCAGCCAGGGAACCCCAGCTGTGTTGGGGCCAGAAGCCAGAGGGGCACGAAGCTCTGACGGCGGCCCCAGCCCCGGTCAGGGAACCCTAGCAGAGCCTGCTGGGGCCAGGAACCACAAGCTTGCAGCGGAGGGCGCCGCAGGTGCAGGGGGTGAGTTCCAGTACCTTTTTTAGTTAGAATAAAAGCACTACTTTGAATTATTTTTCCAAACGCTTGTGGCACACCTCTGAATTGTTAACAGAACACCAGTGTTCCACGTAACACAGTTTAAGAAATGCTGGCTTCAATGATGTTTTATGTAATTCCACATTTCCTTGTTGCTTTTGTTTGTTGGTTTCTGGGAGAACAATAGCTTGGATGTTTAGTTCATTGTTTCATCTTGGATGGGTTTTAAGAGGAGATCTAAACATTGATAATGTATAAGTTTCAAAAGGAAATGTTCATTGATTTGTGGCAGTGTTGCACTTATTTAGCAATACAACATTAGATGCACGGACTTTGTGCTATTTGTCATTTATATCTAAAATCAGCAATCTTCACACGAGATACTGAGAGGGTTTCCATTTGACAAAATTACATTAGGTGATACGTGATCTAATTTTTCTTTTGTAGGTGCTTCCAATAAACAATCATTGATGTCATATTTTTTAAAATATAAATTTAGCATTTCAAATACTAAGTTATACCACTAAAAACCTCCACCTCCTGAGGTTACCTAAACATCTCAAGAACACAGCAGTAAAAAGCACAGCCTGCAAAAAAACGGTCAATTGATTTCAATGTTTATAAAATCAAAACAGGTTCGAGTAAAACAGCCTCTACAGGACTGTAATGTCACTTCTTCAGAGGCTTAGGAGGGTAGTGAGATGAGCAATCTTTATATGTTTCCTAAACAAATTTAAGCAGGTGCTCTTTGCTTTTCCACTTGGAGCGTGTGATATTTTGCACCTGCCCTTATGAACACTTTGATTTGGATCAGTTAGCGAGAATCAAAGAGTTTGCTTCCTTAGGAGCTCTGGACACATGACTGCAGCACAATCTGCTTTGCTTTATAGGGTGCACTCATCCACAACTCAGATTCACATGACTATGATTACGAAAGACATTTCAATCTGTCAGTATTTTTTAAAAAACCTTCCCCCTCCCCCTCCCCCTCCCCCACAAAAAATCTCTGCAGTCACCTCAGCTGTGTCATTCTGCTTCTCAGTGCGATGGAAAATGATATTGCTTGTTATTTTCACTAGTAGGGGAAAACAGTGACATCAATGGATATAAACGCAATGGTAATGGTGACAAAATTTTGTCACAAAACAGTTACCATAAGAAAATAATTGGGCTCTGATTCACAAAAGTTGAACAACTGCTCTTTATTTCTGGAATTTTATAGCAAGGGAAAAATAATGAAATCTATATACAGCAAGCAAAAAACAAAGAATCTATGTGCCAGGAAGACTGATAGCAATACATTCCATTTCTTAAGTACGTAATGAGGTGTGATCTTATTTCTGGAGATATGCTATGCTATTTGATATAACAATGTTAATATACTATTGTTTAAGACAATGGAAGGGGTTACTTAGGAGTCATTTGTGTGAAGAATCACTTCAAGATAGTACTTAAGAAAACATATTGGCTGTGTCTACACTAGCCTTCCCCTTTCAAAAGCAGGATGCTAATGAGATACTTTGGGATATGCTAATGAGGCACTGCAATGAATATACATAACTTCTTTAGCAAAATGGCAGCTGCGGTACTTCAAAAGTGCCGCTTTCGATCGCGCGCGGCTTGTCTACATGGAGTCCTTTTCGAAAGGACCCCGTACACGTTGACATCCCCTGATTCCCATAACGAAACAGAAATAAGGGGATTTTGAAGTGTGAGGGGTCATTTCGAAAAGGACCCCATGTAGACGAGTCGCGCACGATCGAAAACAGCACTTTTGAAGCGCTGTGGCTGCCATTATGCTAATGAGGCATTACACATTCATTGCAGCACCTTATTAGCATATCCCAAAGTGTCTCATTAGCATCCGCCTTTTGAAAGGGGAGGTGCTAGTGTAGACACAGTCATTATTTGGTATCCTTTTTTGTCCATGTGAGATTTTCTTTTTTTATTGTCTGGGGACAATTTAGTAGGGTCAGAGTATTTCTTACCCCATATATTTTTTTAAAAATAAGCAAAATATTATATTAAAATAACTGCGATTGAGACACTAACAGCATTCTGGGATGTTCCACTTTAAGGTCTACAACAGTGCTTTTAATAAATTAAGAACTGTTTGTTTCCCCCACTCAAAAAAATGACCCAAAGAAAACAACACCAGAAGAAATAGTCTAACCCATGTTAGATTAGACTTTCAGGTGTTTACTCTGAAAATATGAGATCAGCTTAATGAAAACAGATGTTACGCAGTGCAGGTTTTATTCAAACAGCAATGAACTCTCCACATATTAAATGTATGTACAAATACATGTACAGTTGACATTATTCAGACCAAGATATCTGTTTACATTATTCAGGACCTGGCTAACTCCTCATCACTCCTATATATCAGGAAGGGCAACACCGTTGATGAAGCTTAGTTCTCATGGCACTCTGGAAAATGATTCAACTAAATGGTTTGGTGCAAAGGTCCAATTTTTTCCCTCATTGTCTGTGTTCAGACTCCAACCTTGTATAATATTTTGGAAAAAGTTATCTTTTCTGTACTGAGCCGAGTAAATATTTTGTCAGTTGTTAAGGATGAGCTAGAGAGTAAGACTCATGGATGTATCCAAATCCAACAGCAAGACTTGGAACCGATTAAGAACTTTTTCCAGATTGTGATTTGTAATGCATTTCAGAAGCCAGCAGAAATACCAACCACTTGAACTATTACGGAAAGGCTGAATGAACCCTTTTAAAAGCAATGAAAATATATTTTCCACCCAATATTTAAAAAATTAATTCAATTAGCAAAAAAAGCGTGGGTGGCAAATAGAAAAAAGTTTCCTTCCTTAAAGTTCTATTTCTATGGTATCTTCTCAAGTGAAGAACAATTTCCCTAAACTTCAATCTCATCAGAGAGAAGAATCTTACTGAATTAAGCAAAAATTAAAAGGTTACTCCTTATGTAAGGTTCAAAACCCAAACTACACGTGTACCACACAGGCATACAAGTAAAATGTTCATCTTGTAAGGAAAGAGCAAGTTCTGTTAGGTATTTGAGTATCACAGCTGGGCAGTCAGATTATAACTGAGTCTAACTGTCAACCCTGTATGACAAACTATGCTTTTCCCACTGCAAAGAGACACTTACACATTTTTCCTACCTTTGTAAATATAAAAAAAAAAAATAAAAAAATCCTTCCTATCTGATTCTTGATGTAAAAAGTCCCACTAATAATTATGAGCTGGAACCAAAGTCATTATTGGCAACCATTTGATGCTGTGACTTGATCAGCAAGGAAATAAATCTCCTACTAAAAAGCACATTGTTTAAGAACCAAACCCCTCTTTTTTGCAGCTGTGTTACAGAACATCTGGTGCCTGTCATTTGGTAACTCTGGAAAGAGCTTCTTTTTTGTAGATACATAGCACAAAATAGAAGGTGATGGTGTAGCTGGCATGACAAAATGCAGCAGCCCTAAGTCACTGCAGAGGACGAGAACAATGAAAAGGGTGAGGGAAATGACAGTGAGGGAATGACACTTCAAAGGTGACTACCTCAGAGGAAATTCCCCCTTCCACTCCTATCTGCAGCTGTACCAGACATCTGAGAGGTGAGTACTTGACAGCGGTCACACTTAACCATTGATTCTGAAGCCTGAATTTTGAAGTGCAACCTCAGAATGGAAGACTGTAGTAAGTTTACCATTCCCCTTTGCCAGGGACTCTATTAGCTGAGGGCAGACACATGACTACCCTGGAAGCATCTGTCGACAGATATTTCTGTTGGAAGAGATTTTCTGACAAAACGTCTGTCAACAGAGTGCAGCCACACACAAAAGACAATCAGAAGAACGCTCCACTTTGTTGACATAGCGGCCAAACTGCACGGCCACTCTCTTGACAAAATAAGCACCTAAAAACACAGCAGACAGGGCTGCCCATTGTTCTGGCTGCCCTGTCCGTCAAGAGGCGGCCCTCCCAGAGCATCCACACGGCTCTTCTGTCGAAAGAATCTGCAGACAGCAGTGTTAAGCCTCATGGCTAAGAGGCAGAATACTGCCTGCGAAAGTGCTGACGCAAACTGTCGACAAAAACATATGTTGTGTGTGGAAGTTCCACCAGTTTTGTTGGCAAAACTTGCTAGTATAACCATAGCCATACAGATCAGAACCTTGTGAGGGCAGAGACTATGTTTTCATTTTCTTAGTTGAGTGCTTAGTACAATAGGATCCTGGTCCACAAATGGGGCTACTACACAGTATTGGAAAACAAATAACAGAAAGGGGCTCTAGAGCCCGAACTATCAGATAAGTAAATGTGCTTCTTACAAACTCCCAGTTGCTGCCAGAGACATTCTCTGGATGTATTACTTCTGAGCAGGTTTACAAGAAGTTTGTTTGGAATCAGTTATGTCATAATCTACTTTCACAACACACAGGGTGGGCAAGATATTGTTACATATCACCTCCAAGAATAGAGTCAGTCTTCTACGAAAGGCCTTAGAATTGCACAGCACCATAAATAAATTCTCAACAGCCATAGCCAAGCCTTCAAACACCTTTCTCCAGTTAAGGTTGGGGACTAAACTGCAATTTGTGAGGTGATCCTGAAGCAGAGAGAAAGCACATCCACATGGAGCCAAGAATATGAAACTTTTCCTGGGTCCCCGAATTTTGGGTAAAGGGATAACAACAGAGTTGATCAAGAAAGCAAATGACTGTTGAAAAGTTTGTCATTTTGGGTTATAATTCTGGAAAAATAAGAACTGCACCCCACTGACTTGAGTAATAAAAAAAACCCTCTTAGCCTGTCAAGAACACACCAGCCTCCTTCTCCTGCCCCTCTTTTAATGTAACTGTGATAGCAGCAGATTACTGTTAAGTATTGCACCTTCCTCAGAATTTAGCATTAGAAAATTAACAAAAGGTGAGATTCTTTCCAACTACATTTCAAATTCTAATTATTTCTTTGTCTTGTAAAACAGAAACATGAGCTCACAACGTATCAGCACAAAGGAATTTGAATTACCATGGTCAGAAGGGATGCAATATGTTCAAATTTTCTGTCAAAAATGTGACAGAATTTCTCTGTCCCATCCCTCCCGTCACTAGCACTTACAACATGATCACAGGCCTAAGCCTTAACATCTTCAACAGGCCCAAAGCCTCTTTTTGTGTAATGTGTCTTGTCAAACAAAAAGATCATTGGGCTCATGTGCCACTGAGGCATGTGCCTCCAATTATTTTCTTCCAGCTCTTTATCCAAAATTGGAATTGTATTAGTGTATGAACAAAAATGTTCTCTCTCTCATGGTTTATTTCTCGTCTTTCTGCTGGGTCAAACGATAAATTCATAAGCATATATTTATATATTTAAAAATCAGCCTGCATTTATATTTATTTCCTGATATAACTGATGGAGCCTATCTACACAACATGAACAAAGCCCACATAAAATGCCTTGTTTAGACCAAAATATGCTAAAAGTCACTGACTCTGGAGGAAAATCCATGTCCCAAAATGAGCGCCATACGGATATTGGTTATGTAATTGGGCTGTGGGCCCGTAGGTGAGGAGAGACAGACTCCCAGCAGGTTGGCAGGGGAAGGAGCAATAATTTTCACTGAGGGGCCACTCCATGAATTTTGGTACTGGGAGTGGGCCGGCTCTAGACCCCTCCCAGAAGGGGGTAGGGCCTCCAGCAGAAAGGGTGAGGCTGGGGGTTACAGAGACAGAAAGTACATGAGTGAAAAAGAAACACTTTGTGTATGACACACTGACATTGTGACACAGATTGTGTGTGTGCTGCAGTGTATATGTGACAGTGACTATGAGTGTGTGGCACAGACTGGGTATGTGTGACAGTGGCACTGTGTGTGTGTGTGTGTTGGCTGCTGCTGGGTAAGTTTCTGAGAGAAGCCACCCTCTGTCTCTTTAAGGGAAATCTGTTCTGCTTTGTTGTCTCCCTGCTCTGCACTCCCGAGTCACTTATCATCCAAGCTTCCGCTTGGAGCAGCTCAGCTGTATGTCTCCCTCTCCCCATCCCTGCTTTGCAGAGGCCGGGTACTGGGGCAGGGGAGAACACTACCTTCTCCCTTGCACCCCATCCCACTCTGCACAGCTAGCAGGAGAATCCCAGGAACAGCTTGTCTGCAGACGGAACAAGCTCTGTCTGTGTGTGTGTGTGTGTGTGTGTGTGTGTGTCGCAGGGGGGCAGCTGAACACAAACGGCTGGCTATAAGGATACACACTCTGCTTATCAGCTGGGCAAACAAGAAAGAACTGTTTGGCAAGCCAGGTCCGGCCCCCAGACCTAATTTTACCCATCCCTATCCTAAGTAAAACAATAGAAGACCTAGCCTTGTGACCAGTGTTCCCTGTAAGCTTTGCACTTTTGTGGCCATTCTGGAGAAATTCAAATGGCACTCAGTTAATTAGCAGAGTGCCACAGCTAGATGTTTTGTTTCTACCGGTGGTGCACATTTCCACATGGCCCAAACTAATCTGAAATGTGCACAGACCCATTAACCATATCTCCATTGGTAGGTAATGTGCCTATGCTTCACTCCCAGCATTTGCCTGAAGACCAGACTTGGACATCACTTCCACAGCGTGCTTATGTTCTCCACCATTTGCTCAGCAGAAACACATCCTTTCCAGGGAATTTGACAATTAAATTTTTGATCAAGTACATTTAAAGTGCACAAAAATGTATGTATGCTAGAAATCTCTGGGCTTATTTTGCTGTGGACACAGATTCACAGAGAAATTCCCCATTTTGCCTAATGTAGCATGTAAGCTAACAAAAGGGGTGTCAAGTAAGATCTACAGACTCCTAGCTCTGTAGAACTCTGATGAGAGGTCATCCAGTACCGTCCCCAGGGTTCAGACAAAACCAAGTAAGTCTAGGCAGTCCAGACAGGTGTATGTCCAACCCCTTCTTACTTTTACTGATGCATTACATCTTTATTTCATACCAATTCTCCAATTTGTCACGATCGTTTGGAATTCTAATCCAGTACTCCAAAGTGGCTGCAACCCTCCCACATTGGTGTCATCTGCAAATGTTGTAAGTAATCTTTCAACTCAAGAATGAAAATATAAAATAGTATCAGGTCCTGGACTGACCCCAGTGGGACCCCCATTAGCTACACCATCACAATCTGACAGCAACCCATTGATCACTACTGTAAGGCTATGTCTAGATTAGAGCGATCTGTCAGGAGAAGTTTTTGTCAGAAGATATATTCTCACAATATATTCCAACAAAACTTCTGTGAACAGATTGTGACCAGACAGCAAAGTGGATCGCTCTGTCGCTCTGCTGTTGACAGAGAGTGGCCAGACTGCCCGGACACTCTTTTGACAGAAGTGCCACCCGGAACACTGGAAGACAGGGTCACATGGCCGGCAATCTCTTTCAGGAGCCCCGGTGAGATGTGCCCTTAAAGGGACCCTCCCAACTGCCTGTTCCCTACCCATGCCCAGGTGTGTCTACCTCCACGAGGGACAGCACAGCTGCTAGAGCTACAACAGGATGCTTGCTGAGAGGAACAGCAGTGTCCAGCTAGCCATGGTGCCAGAGCAGACGCCAGGTTTGCACTGCCCCCACCCCAGAGGTGCTTCAGCACCTACTTCACCTCTTCATGGCCATCCTGTTCTTCCTCCAGGAGGGAGAGCCAGACACCAGGTTTGAGGAACTTGCTGTTGCTGATGCCTGGTCCCACCCCGCCCACCCTCCTGGGTGCATAGCTGGAGCTGTAAGCACCACACCAGTGCCAACACGGGGCAGGGCGGTAACCAGCAGTGGTTCCAGAAATTCCACATGCAGAAGACCACAGTCGTGGAGCTCTGTGCCTGGTTTGCTCCCACCTGCCAGAGACAGGACACCCGGCTGCAGCCTGCCATCCCTGTGGAGAAGCGGGTCGCAGTTGTCCTCTGGAAGCTCGCCACCCCCGACAGCTACCGCTTGGTGGGAAACCAGTTTGGTGTGGGGAAGTCCACAGTTAGAGCCCTCCTCATGGAGGTAAGGCGCTCGTGAGCTGCAGTCCCTCCATGGGAGTGGGTCCCCCACTTTGGAAAGTGGATTCTTGGGTGTGAGGGGTGGGGTTGAGGGAGAAGCCCCGTCCCTGGGGAACCATGCCATCCCACTCTCTCACAGACCTGCTGCCAGAGGGTGGCCTCATGGGGGAGGGATCCCAGAGAGCTTGGGGGGGAGAGGATGGGAGGGGGCAGGGGACCTCCCCGCCTCTGTGCTGATGTGTGTGTTTGGTCCCCTCCCTTTGCAGGTTGTGAAGGCCATCAACATCATCCTGCTGCAGAGAGAAATCCATATGGGAGATGTGCACACAGCCGTGGCTGGATTTGCTGCCTTGGGGCTCTCAAACTGATTCAGGGCTATCGACAGGACCCACCTGCCAATTAGTGCCCTGGACCACAGCACGGCCAAGTATATCAACAGAAAGGGGCACTTCTCCATGGTGCTGCAGGCCCTAGTCAACCACTGTGGACAGTTCACAGACATTTACATCAGGTGGTCAGGCCAGGCATATGACATGCGGGTGTACCGTGACTCCGGCCTGGCCTGTGCCAGAGGACAGGGATGAGCACACTCGTCCCTGGCCGATAGCTGGCCATCAAGAGATGGGCACATGCCACTGTGGGGGATGTAGCCTACCCGCTCCCGCTCTCTCTGATGAAGCCCCATCATGGCCAGCCGTTCAATGCCCACCTCAACTGGGACAGCATACAGGTGGAGTGTGCCTTCGGCCATCTGAAGGCACACTCTTGGTGCCTGTAACAGCAACGAAGGGTCCTGTGGCACCTTACAGACTAACAGAAAAGTTTTGAGCATGAGCTTTCGTGAGCAAAGACTCACTTCATCAGATCCAGACTAACACGGCTACCCCTCTGATTCTTGGTGCCTGGTCACCCGCCTGGATGTGGGAGAGCACAACATCCCTCAAGTTGTGGCTGTGTGTTGTGCTCTGCACAACATTGTGGAGTGAAAGGGGGAGGCGTTCCTCCCAGGGTGGGAGGCAGATGCCAGCCTCGGGTATGAGCAGCTGCGAGCAGCTCCGATCCACCAGACCCATATGGATGGGCTGCGGATCCACGAGGCCTTGAGGCACAGCTTCTCCCATGGCCCAAAATAATCTTCCCCAGGCCCCACCCCCACAGGGGGTGTCTGGACCACAGTCCTATCTCATCCCCATCACAACCCCTCCTGTTGCTGCCTCACCCCTTCCCAAGACGGTAGAACACGGGAGCAGTGTTCAGAAACTATTTTATTTCAACAAATAAAAACCAGTGCAAAACAAATTGGCTACGTCTACACGTGCACCCAACTTCGAAATAGCTTATTTCGATGAATAACGTCTACACGTCCTCCAGGGCTGGCAACGTCGATGTTCAACTTCGACGTTGCTCAGCCCAACATTGAAATAGGCACAACGAGGGAACGTCTACACGGCAAAGTAGCACACATCGAAATAAGGGAGCCAGGCACAGCTGCAGACAGGGTCACGGGGCGGACTCAACAGCAAGTCGCTCCCTTAAAGGGCCCCTCCCAGACACACTTTCATTAAACAGTGCAAGATACACAGAGCCAACAACTAGTTGCAGACCCTGTATATGCAGCACGGACCCCCAGCTGCAGCAGCAGCAGCCAGAAGCCCTGGGCTAAGGGCTGCTGCCCACGGTGACCACAGAGCCCCGCAAGGGCTGGAGAGAGAGTATCTCTCAACCCCCCAGCTGATGGCCGCCATGGAGGACCCCGCTATTTCGATGTTGCGGGACGCGGATCGTCTACACGTCCCTACTTCGATGTTGAACGTCGAAGTAGGGCGCTATTCCCATCCGCTCATGGGGTTAGCGACTTCGACGTCTCGCCGCCTAACGTCGATGTCAACTTCGAAATAGCGCCCAACACGTGTAGATGTGACGGGCGCTATTTCGAAGTTACTGCCGCTACTTCGAAGTAGCGTGCACGTGTAGACGCAGCCATTGGGTGATAAAGAACTATTTACAGCAAAGGCAAGTGCAAAAACAGAACTATGTACAGTGGGAGGGTTTGTTCAGGGGCGGGGGCACCAGAATTTTGAGGGAGGGTCAGGACAGAGGTGGAGGAGCCTCAAAACATGGATGGGTTGGGGGGGCTGTAAACCCAAGAGGGAGCAGAAACCCAATGACCATCAGCCTTGGGATCCCCTCCTGTCATGGATTTGGGGTCCCCATCAGGGCTGAGTAGGGGTGGGGAGCAGGGGGAGGTAGGTGGAGGTGGTGGAGCTGCACAGGGGCCTGGGGTCAGCAGAAGCAGGAGGACTTGGGGAACAGGGGGGTTGGCATGGCCCTCAGCCACTGCCAGAGGTTGCTGATGCCCTGTGGGATGGTCAGTGGGGGGCTGGGCAGTGGCGGCACGGGCTTGGGTTAAGTGGCGGTGGTAGGGGTGGCAGCTGTGGACGGCTGGATCAACGTATCCTGCCACACACTGGTGGCAGCGTCAAAGTGGGACGGGATTTGGTCCCAGACCCATGACTGCCACTAACAGTCCTCCCACAACCACCACTCCTGGAGTTCTGTGAGCCTCCAGCAGGTGGTACTGTGGTCCCTCTGGAGGTCCTCAGGCACGCAGTGATGGCCCCACTGGCTGCTGGCCGTCCCTGGCGCTCAGGTGGGGCTGGCTTGCTCTCATGGTGGTTGGGACCTGGCTCACTCTGACGCTGGGGTGGAGCTGGCTCACCCTGGTGGGGAGGTGCAGCTGGCCCAGCCCTCAGACAGTGCAGGTCCAGCTGTACGGAAGACAAGGAGAGATGGTGTGTCATTCACATAACAGCCCCTGAGGCCCTGGCCCCCTACGATGAGCAGCAACCAGCACCCCCTGGGCCAAGGGGTGGGAATGTCCTGGGAGCAAAGCCATGGGGACTCTGCGGTGCCTCTGGGACCATGCTGACCACTGCGCTGCACCCCTCGGGAATGGGCTAGCGGCCAAGGGGTGTGTGTGGCCACAGAGGGCTCCCATCACGGGTGGCATGTCACCTGGGAGCAGCCCTGTCCTGCCCAGGGCCCCAACAAACCCCTGCAGCTTGCAGCGGTCCAGGGGAGCGGGTGCTGCCTCTCACCTGTAGCATGCCCTTGTGCCAGGACCCACACTCCTCAGTGTGCCTGGGGTCAGGCCATTGCCCTTGTGGCTACTCTGCTTCCAGCTGTGGCAGGTGCTAACAGGCTCCCTTCCCCCGCCCCCACCCAGGCATGGGGCTCATCCAGTCTCCTGAGCAGCTGGCAGCAGGCTGGCACTCATGCAGGGGGCTGCCTGCTGGGCCTGGATGGCACACGCTACCTGGCCCGGGGTTCTGCCTGAGCTGGCTGGGCGATGCTCACAGCACACCCCATCCGTATCCACTTCCCACACCCTGGTGTGTGTGATGCATGGGCTACTTACTGGCAGGACCCTCGCCAATGACACCCTGGAGGTGGCCTGGCTGGCAGGGACTGACTCTAGGACGATCACGAGGGTGCTGCTGCTGACCTCCGACTCTGGCTCTGGCAGGTGTTGGGTCTTGGAGTGCTGCTCCTCCTCCCCAGGGGCTCCAGCTGTGGGGGGTGGGGTGTTGTGTCAATGGGAAAGGTTGGAGTTGATATGTTGTCCCCCCACCAGGATCTGGTGCAGTTTCCTGGAGTCGGGGCAGGTGGCTGTTCTTTCCCCAGAGTGTCAGCTGGCATCATGGGCCCAAGCGTAGCTCTGACGGAGCCCCTGAATTTTTTCCCATACCTGCTCCATGCTGTGGCCAGGGTGGCCATCTGGTCATAGGCAGGGGCATTGCACTGTTTAGCCTTGGGGTCAAAGAGGTTTTCCTCCTCACCCCACAGGTCCAGGAGGGCCAGGCCCTCATCGGCCAGTCCACGAGGGGGCCCACCGCTTCATGCCTGGTGGTGGCTCCTGCGATCCCACCCCGGCTGGTCCTTTGAGGGCCCAGGTGGGTATCCAGGTGCCTGACTGTGTGCCATCTGGGAGGGCTCAGTCTCAGGGAGTGGCTGTGAGGGCATGGGGAGACTGAAGTCTGCCGCTCTGTTGCTTTCACACTCTCAGCTTCCTGCTGCACAGTTTCCCGGGCTCCCTGCAGCTTTAAGAAGGGCCAGAGGCAGGAACCATAGAGTACTGATTGCTGTGTCCCCCGGGGCACCTGTGCAGCGCCCTGGAGGCCTTCTCTGTTGACCGAAGTCCCCCCGGAACATCCATACTGGCTTTTTGTCAACAGATGTCTGTTGACAGATGCTTTATGCCTCATGGGCAGTGGGATACGACTGTGAACTAAAGTGCTGCGGTCTGTTGATTTACTGTGAACAGAAGATCTTAGGAATCTGGACGCTCAATGGGTAGTATAGATGTAGCTCAAGTGTGCTCTTGCACCAGCTGTGCACCTGTCTTTGCAGTAATTTCAGCAAATCTAAATACAGTGCCTTACATGGTGACAAGTTTCAGAGGGGTAGCTGTGTTAGTCTCTATCTTCAAAAACAGTGAGAAATGCTTTGGCACTTTATAGACTAACAGGTTTTTTGGAGCATAAGCTTTCGTGGGCAAAGACCCACTTTGTCAGATGCACCTAACAAAGCGGGTCTTTGCCCACGAGAGCTTATGCTCCAAAAAATCTGTTAGTCTATAAGGTGCCACAGGACTTCTCGTTGTTTTAGTAAATCTAAACTGCATTTCTCTAGTAACAGAGAGATACCTGTGCTAGTCTATATAATACCAAAACAAAAAAGCAGTCCAGTAGCACTTTAAAGACTAACAAAATAATGTATTAGGTGATGAGCTTTCATGAGACAGACCCACTTCTTCAGATCATAGCCCTACTGGAACACTCAATATTTGAGGCACAGAGAACCAAAAATAGTAGTCAAGGTACACAAATCAGAAAAATATTATCAAGGATAAATATCGTGTTTGTGTTTCCTCCATCCAATAATATTGGACCCATAATCCTGACAAAGAAGAGAATTAGATTGGTTTGCCATGATTTGTTTTGATAAGTTTATCATACCTGTTGGTTATAACCTTTTTTTTCTCCACATGCTCACAAGATACTCATGTATTAATTTGTTCCAATATCTTCCTAGGTAAGTTAACCTGACAGATCTATCACACCCAGATTCTTTGTTCCCCCTTCTAAAGATAAGTGCTATGTTTGCCATTCTTCAGGCCTGTGGCATAGCACCCATCTTCCAAGAGTTCTCAAAAATTGCTTAAGACAATTCTTTAGACACTGCAGGATGAATTTCATCAGATCCTTCTGACTTGAATATTAGTAACTTATATATGCATTCTTTAACCTATTTTTTCTCTATTTTTGGCTTGCATTTCTTTCCTCTTTTTACTATTGTGTTGAGTATCTGGTCATATCCTAATGAAGACTTAAAGTAAACTATGTATTAAACAACTAAATCTTCTTCATGCCATCAGTATTAGCTCTTCTTCCTACTTCATAGAGAGCCTACGCTTCATCTTCCTCTTGCTTCAAATATATTTAAAAATCTCTTTTTATTGCTTTTCATGTCCCTTGCCAGCTGTAACTCATTTGGCTTTCTGATTTTGTCCCTAAATGGTTGTGCTATTCTTTTGTACCCCTCCTTGGCAATGTGTTCATGTCTCTACTTTTTGCAAGATTCATTTTTTATTTTTAGGTTATTAAGGAGCTCCGGTTGGCGCCATGTTGTCATAGTAGTATTCTTCCAAGCTCTCCTTCTCATTGGAATAGTTTCCTGTGTTGTCTTTAAAACTATCTAATTCAGAAACTGCTAGCTCTCTTGAACTCCTTTTTCCCGTAGGCTACGTCTACACATGCACGCTACATCGAAATAGGCTATTTCGATGAATAGCGTCTACATGTCCTCCAGGGCTGGCAATGTCGACGTTCAACGTCAACGTTGGGCAGCACCACATCGAAATAGGCGCTGCGAGGGAATGTCTACACGCCAAAGTAGCACACATCAAAATAAGGGTGCCAGGAACAGCTGCAGACAGGGTCACAGGGCAGACTAGCGCTTCCGGGGCAACAGCTAGCTGCTCCCTTAAAGGGCCCCTCCCAGACACACGCAGCCCGCACAGCACGCGGTCTGCAGAGCCATAGGAACGCACACCTCGAGCGACGCAGTCATGGACCCCCAGCAGCAGCAGCAGCAGCAGCAGCAGCAGCCGCCACCAGAGGTCCACCCAGCCAACCCTGTAGGAGCAGTGCTCGCCCTGCTCCATGCCATGCAGGAGGCAGCTGAGCACATCCTTGCCACAGAGGACGAGCTGTCCGCAGGGGAGGAGGACGCAACCCCCAACACTGCAGCACCCCGCCCCCCCCCCGCCTCATACGCTGCCGGCTGTGGAGCTACCCCACCAGCACCGACTGGTGGGAGCGGCTGGTGCTCGGAGAGTGGGACGACGACGACTGCTGGCTCCAGAACTTTCGCATGAGCCGGCAGACATTTCTGGAGCTATGCCAGTGGCTCACCCCTGCACTGAGGGACCAGGACACCTTCATGTGGCGTGCCCTCACTGTGGAGAAACGGGTTGGCATCGCTGTCTGGAAGCTGGCCACTCCAGACAGCTACCGATCCGTGGGCCAGCAGTTTGGCATCGGCAAGGCCACCGTCGGGGCTGTCCTCATGGAGGTAAGAGGACCCATGGGGGCAGGGGGAGGCAGCCCTGGCAGGGGAGGGGAGGGGAGGGGAGGGGAAGGGAGCCCTGGCAGGGGAGGGGAGGGGAGGGGGGCCCTGGCAGGGGAGGGCCACACACACCCTGCACACTCCTCATTGGTGCTCTCCCATGTGCTTCCCCTGCAGGTTGTCCGCGCCATCAACGCCCTGCTCCTCCACAGGCTCGTGAGGCTTGGGGACCCGGATGCCGCCATTGCGGGCTTTGCCACCCTGGGCTTCCCCAATTGCTTCAGGGCTCTGGATGGGACCCACATCCCCATCCGCGCCCCGGAGCACAGTGGAGGACGCTACTTAAACAGGAAGGGCTACCATTCTGTGGTCCTCCACGCCTTCGTAGACAGCCGGGGCTGTTTCTTGGACATTTATGTGGGCTGGCCTGGCAGCACCCACGACGCTCGGGTATTCCGGAACTCGGGTCTGTGCCTCTGGCTGGAAGCAGGGACCTACATCCCCCAGTGGGAGATCCCTGTGGGGGACACCACCATGCCCTTCTGCGTCATCGCAGATGCGGCATACCCCTTCCGGCCCTGGCTCATGCACCCTTACACGGGCCACCTGTCAGCCAGCCAGGAGCGCTTCAACCTGCACCTGAACCACGCGCGCCAGGTGGTGGAGTGCACATTTGGCCGCCTCAAAGGGCGCTGGAGGTGTCTCCTCACCCGCCTTGATGCAGGCCCCACCAACATCCCCCAGATTGTGGGCGCGTGCAGCACCCTCCACAACCTGGTGGAGAGCAAGGGGGAGGCCTTCTTTCAGGGCTGGGCTGTGGAGGCCAGCAGGGCCGATGTGCAGCCACCCGCTGCCCCCAGTCGCCAGGTGGACCCCGAAGGGACCCGGGTCCGGGAGGCCCTGTGGGCCCAGTTCGACGAGGCCGCGGGGTGAACGCTGGCAGGCCCCCCACTGCACGCCCCCCATCCTCCACAACACTCCCTGCCCCTACGCCCACACCACAGAGCACCCAAGGGCACACCCCCGCACTTTTCTTGTAAATAAAAGCAGACATTTGTTCGTCAAATCAAATATCTGTAGAACTCTTATTATTATTATCAAGACTAACTATTTACAGGCAAAATCAAAATTATATATATGTATTATAAATAAGATAAGATGAAAGGGGAAGACAAGGAAGGGGAGAACTATGTACATGGCGGGGCAAGGATCAGCATAGCAACAGGGGTCTAATATAAAAACTATTTACAAAAGAACATTAAACTGGGGGGAATATATACAAAGGGGGAGGGGGAGCCACGTCCTGGGCCCCACACCCCCTAATGTCCAGCGCTGGGGGTGGGCGGCCGTGACCCACGCCTCGGCCTCAGCCCTGGCCGGGGCTGGCTGGGGGCCGGGCGGACCGGTAGATATGGCCGGCGGGTGTCAGCTGGCCCCAGGTCCCCCTCAGCGGAAGGGCCCTCGGTGGCGGGTGGCAGTGCGACGGCGGATGGCGCAGCAGGTGGTGCAGTCGGTGGAGCAGGCAGGGCGGGCGCAGCAGCGGCCGGCGCGGCATGGGGGGCCAGGTAGTCGGCGATACGGTCGAATGTCCGCATAAAGGCCCCCCATGCCTCCTGGTGCCAGGCCAGCGCCCGCTCCTGCAGCTGGAGGCAGCGCTCCTCCACACGCAGCCACTGCTCGGCGACCTCCAGCTGCCAACGATGGATGGCCAGCAGCTGGGGGTCCGTCGCCGTCGGGTGGTGGTGCTGGGTCCGCCGTCGTCCCCACCGTGGGGCTGGCTGGTCCTCCGCCGAGGGGCTAGCCTGGAGTGATGGCCCCGGTGGGCTGTCCGGGGCCACTGACACCTTGCTGGTGCTCTCCGGTCCTTCCGATGATGCAGCTGCAGAACACAGGAGGGGGGGAAGAAGAGTGGAGACAGCCGTTAGTGTGGGCCCCGAGCCATGGCCCTTGTCCCCCCACCCCTCTGCTGCTGGATCCCCATCCCCGTCCCCGGGAGATGCTGCTGCTGCTGCTGATGGGTGTCCCACCCACTCCCCCCGGGGGACCCTAGAGGTTCCCCTCCCCCCAGCCCCGGGGATGGGGCATGGCACTGTCGTGCTGGGAGGCAGGGGCTGATGCACTCTTCTGAGGGACATGCCACTGCTGTCCTTGGGGCCATGGTCATCTGGGCACATGGAGGGCCCTGGTCATATCTATTACCCCCGCCCCTCAACCCCAGGGGTGTGCACCGGGGGGGGGTACATACCTGATGGTCCACTCCCACGGTCGGGGGACACCCGGTGGGTGGATGCCCTATTGGAGCTCCGGGATGGAGTGGCAATCCGCAGGCCGGCGTCGCTGGAGGAGGACTCCCCCTCCTCCTCCTCCTCCTCCTCCTCTGGTGCCCCGGGGGTGGGCTCCTGGGGGGGCCCCCGGGGTGCGGGGCTTGCCTCTGGGGCGGACTCTGCCTCCGGGGCCTGCTGGGGCTCGTCGGCTGAGGTATCAAGAGTGGCCGAAGGGGAGGAGGTGTGCCGGGGGCCCAGGATGTCCCTGAGCTCCCTGTAAAAGGGGCAAGTGACGGGGGTGGCCCCAGATCGGCTGGCTGCATCCCGGGCCCGGGTGTAACCCTGCTGCAGCTCCTTCACTTTACTCCGGACATGATCCGGAGTGCGGGCAGGGTGATCCCGGGCGGCCAGGCCCTCGGCCAGCTGAGCGAACGCATCCGCGTTCCGCCTCTTGCTCCCCATTACCTGGAGCACCTCCTCCTCACTCCAGAGCCCCAGCAGGTCCCGAAGCTCGGCCTCCATCCAGGAGGGGCCCCGCTGCTGCTTCCCCGCCTGGCTGCTGGGCTGGGAGCCCTGGCTCCCCTTGGGGGGGGTCCCCTGGGGGACGGCCATCGTGGCGGGTGGGGGTGTGTGGGCGTGGAGGAGCGTGCAGGCCGGCTTCGTGGCTGTGCTGCTGCCTGCACGCGCTCTCAGCTTCCTGCACAGGAAGGCAGGGGGTGGGGAGCTTTAAGGGACCGCTGCACGCGGCGACCATCGAGCTCAGGGGCTGGGCAGAGTGTCTCTCAACCCCTCAGCTGATGGCTGCCATGGAGGACCCCGCTATTTCGATGTTGCGGGACGCGCAACGACTACACGTTCCCTACTTCGATGTTGAACGTCAAAGTAGGGCGCTATTCCCATCCCCTCATGGGGTTAGCGACTTCGACGTCTTGCCGCCTAACGTCGATGTCAACTTCGAAATAGCGCCCAACACGTGTAGCCGTGACGGGCGCTATTTCGAAGTTGGCACCGCTACTTCGAAGTAGCCGGCACATGTAGACGCGGCCATAGATTTTCTTCCCATAGGAACTTCCCTACCAGTTCTCTGGCTTTTTTTAAATTCTACTTTTTTGAAGTCCATTTTTCTTATTCTGATGCTCACTTCTTTCTTTCCTTAGAATAATGAAATTTATAATTTCATTATCAGTTTCTGACAAATTGCCTTCTAGCTTCAGCACTAACTCCTCATTAGTCAGAATCAAGCCTGCAAGAGCTGTGCCCTTGATTACTTTCTCCAGTTTCTGAAATGAAAAATTGGCCTCAATGCTTTCCAAAAACTTACTGGAAATTTTGTGTTTTGCTGTATTTCTTTTTCCCATATACCTCTGAGTAATTAAAATCACCCATTATAGCAGGCTTTTTGTTGCCTCTGTGTTAATATTTTTACCTTTTAGTCCCTATACTCCTGGCCTTATTAAACTACCACTAATTGAACCCTTAGAAGAGGCTTTAAAACCAGCTGACAAAGGGGGTGCTGTTGTCATCCTGAATAGGTCAGACTATGAACAGGAGGCAGCCAGACAACTCTCCAACACCACATTTTACAGACCTCTCTCCGCTGATCCCACTTTGGAATTCCAAAGGAAACTACAACAACTACTGAAGGAACTCCCTGCTGCTACTCGGGACCTCATTAACGCAGACACACAATCTGAGCCGCAGCCTGGATTATTCTATTTACTTCCCAAAATCCACAAACCTGGAAACCCTGGACGCCCTATCATTTCAGGTATTGGTACCCTTACCACCGGACTATCCAGTTACGTGGACTCCCTCCTCCAACCCTATGCCATCAACGCTCCCAGCTATATCCGAGATACCACTGACTTCCTGAGGAAATTACAAAACATCGGAAAAGTTCCTGATAACTCCATCCTTGCCACAATGGATGTAGAGGCTCTGTACACTAATATTCCACATAAAGACGGATTACAAGCAATCAGGAATACCATCCCTGATGCCACCACATCCAATCTGGTGTCTGACCTCTGTAACTTTGTTCTCACACACAATTATTTCCGTTTTGGGGACAATTTATACCTCCAGATTAGTGGAACTGCTATGGGCACCCGCATGGCCCCACAATATGCTAATATATTTATGGCTGACCTGGAACAATGATTCCTCAGCTCTCGTCCCCTATTACCACTCCTCTACTTAAGATACATTGATGACATCTTTATGATTTGGACCCATGGTACAGAGGCTCTAGAGGAATTCCACAAAGACTTTAACAATCTACACCCCACCATCAACTTATGCCTCGATTACAACATGCAAGAGATACATTTCGTAGACACTACAGTACTAATCAAGGATGGCCTGATCAGTACCACACTGTACCGAAAACCTACTGATTGCTATACTTACCTACACCCTTCTAGCTTCCATCCTGCACACATGACTAGATCCATTGTTTACAGTCAAGCTCTTAGGTACAATCGCATTTGCTCTGATCCAACTGACAGAGAACAAAAACTACAAGAACTTTACCAAATATTCATAAACCTGAATTACCCACCAGGAGAAGTAAAAAAACAAATCGACAGGGCCAGACGAATACCCAGAGACCAGCTACTCCACGATCGGCCCAAAAAAGCCAAGAACAGAACACCACTGGTCATCACTTACAGCCCCCAACTCAGACCACTGCAATGAATTATTAAAGACCTACAACCTATCCTTAATCAGGATGCTACACTCCAGAAGCCCTGGGTGACATGCCTGTTCTCTCCTACAGACCACCTCCCAACCTCATGAGGATGCTCACTAACAGCCACAGTCTATACCCCAGGAATACCAGTCCTGGAACCTTTCCCTGCAACAAAGCCTGCTGCCAGCTTTGTCCACATATCTTCTCTGGAAATACCATCACTGGACCTAACCAGGTTACTCACAGAA
Source organism: Carettochelys insculpta (assembly GCF_033958435.1). NCBI lineage: Eukaryota > Metazoa > Chordata > Testudines > Carettochelyidae > Carettochelys > Carettochelys insculpta. The sequence goes on from NC_134139.1 coordinate 99,943,755, forward strand.
TCACGGGCACTTTCTCATGCTCCTCTACTAACATCACATATGCCATCATGTGCCAACAATGCCCAGGTGCTTTGTATATTGGACAGACTTCTAACTCCCTTGGACAAAGGGTCAATGGGCACAAAACAGACATCAAAACACTCCAGATCCACAAACCAGTTAGTCAACATTTTAATGGAATGGGGCATTCTGTCAAGGACCTAAAGGTATGTGTGTTACTGAAAAGGAATTATCGCACCGTTTTAGAAAGAGAAACAGCCGAGCTGGCTTTTATATTCAAATTCGGCACATTAACACATGGTTTAAATCGTGATGGGAACTTTCTGAGTCACTATTGGGGCTTGTCTGCATACTTGGCTCAGTCTAATTCTTGACCTTCCCCCCCACCCCTCCACTCTCTGATTTGCTCACCTTGATTATCTTTTTCTGATTTGTCCTCCTTGCTTACTGTTTTTGGTTCTCTGTGACTTAAATATTGAGTCTATTCTGGTCTGGCTATGGTCTGAAGAAGTGGGTCTGTCCCACGAAAGCTCACCTAATAAACCATTTTGCTAGTCTTTAAAGTGCTACTTGACTGCTCTTTGTTTTGATACTCTTCCAGAGACCTTCTCAGAAACTCTAATGAAGGGGGTATTCTGGGACTATGGACAGTGCTGCAACCCACAGGGTGGTTTGGAGAAGCTGCCATAAATTTATGCAGGGCTCAGGTGCTTTTTACCCCATAGACCTCTCCAGCCTCTGGGGCACCCCAGGATTGGGAGGGCATAAAGATGGGTTAAAAACACCTTTGTCTCTCTCTTTGGCTGCGTGTTGTGTGCCGTCTCTTAAGTTCTATCTATACAGCAGCTGGGAGGGTGCTTCCCAGCGTGGGTAGACAGATGGGTGTTTGAGTTGGCGCACTAAAAATAACAGTTGGGTCAAAGTTGCATTGGAGGTGGCATCAGCTAATTACAGTCGAACCCAAACCTACCTACATAGATGGATGGCTCAAGAGGCTGCCTGTGTCACCACAGTCACACTGCTGTTTTTAGCATGCTACCTGCAGCAGAGCTAGCACAAGTCTGACCACACTGAGAGGAACCCTGAGCAGACACAGCCTTCGAAGCGTAGTTCCTCAAACTCCTGGCTTAAATTTGGTTCTCAATTCTTTTCACCCTATTTTCCACACCAGCACCGTTCCAGACCTAGTGAAGATCCTCCTCCACCCATTTAATATTATGAGAAGAGCAGAATGTTCCTCTATACCTCCTAACTGCTGTGCATGGCCCTCAGGTCAGGGACTCACATCATATTCATTGACAGGGTGAGATGGAACTTGATATGAGCTATTTCACTGGGGAAGGGATAAAATTAAATCATAAAATAATACAGAACATCTTTTTTTTAACCTCACATCTGTGGCTCTTCTTCACCTTTATTTTCTGAACCGACCTGAACACAATGCTATGGCGACAAACGTGACAAATTCAACTATATTTCTCCTTTCAGAAGCAACATTTACAGTTGTTTCCAAAGTTATCTTGCACAGACTGTTGCAGCAACCAGCGCAATATTCGGCTGATCAGGAGATACTCTTATTGGCTTGTCTAATCTCACTTATTAGAATGGAAGGTTCACAAAAAAAGAAATCTAAAGACCAAACAATAAAACCAGTGCCAAAATTAGTCTGACTCAGTCATTTCTTCTAAGAAACCGGTGTGTAGATCACCAGCTGTCTGATCTGGGATTCTCGTTCCTGACTTCCAACAGATTTTATATTTGCCGGCCATAATTCCAGTAGTTAATAAAGTCCAATAAACCACAGTTTTAAAATTCCTTATGATACAACATACCACATTTCATCTTCTCTTCAAAATATGTAAAAAGTGCAATTTTTAATATAAAAACTTTATTATTAGATGACAGATGGACAAAGTGAAATGAGCATGTAACTGACTGAAAGACAGACATTCTGCTTCTGATTCAGTTTGCATGGAACAATTCTGGTATGCAAGAACTTACCAGGGCTTCTTAAAAAAAGCAAAAACACAACTGTTCAAAAGTAATCAAGAGAAAAAAAACCCCATCTGTTTAGCTGGAGTTAAGATTGTAATTCCGTATCTCTAACTTAAAGGGAACACTTAAACGAACATTGAAATTGGGGGACAAGGGGGCATTTAGAAAGCCATACAATATTTGGTTAACATCAAACTAAAAAATTGGAAAGTATGAAAATGCAGAGTTTACATGTTCCAATTCTGCACTACCTGCCTCCATGTTCACTCTAAACAGATTAGTAAGGAGTGGTCTGTTGGCTGGGGAAGGTCACAAGATCTCTGCCAGCTCTGATCCAGTGATTCAAACCTTTCTTAGGGGAGGTAGAGAAGACATTATCTTTATTCCTCTCAGTAGGCTGTGTAATGGGGTATGCTGGACTGAGCTGAGAAGACTCTGGGGCAACGCTACTCCTTCCCAGGTGGAGTATCTTTAAACACAGAACTGCAGGATGAAGGAACTGATTGCCTTGAAAGAGGAAGTGGTCTTAGAGTGGCAGTTTGGGGTTAGGGAAAGTATCCAGGATGCTGACTTGTCAGGCCTGGGACCAGGGATTTCAGCATGTGCGGTATAAGACTCCCCTACATCTTAGCCAGAACAAATCCTGGAAAAAGAAATCCCAGGGTCTGCAGCTGACCTCTACAGAAAGGCATATTTGGAGATGCCACAAAATATCTACCTCTCCTTCCTAGTAACTTAGTAGAGCATGGAGGGAACTGGAACTGCTCCTATTCCCTGAAACAGGGAGAATGCTGCTTAATCTGACTTTAACTGCCTAACCTCTGGGGAGAGACCAGTAACCCAGGAACACTTGGCAGGAAGAAGCCCTGTGGGCAGCCCATGCTTTACTCCAACTATATTACAAAACTTTTCAGTTTGTTTATTTAGACTTTACCGCAAGAGCTCTGGGGAGAGAAATCTCTCCAGTGAGAAGCTGCACCGTTTGTTTTTAAAATAGGTTAATAAGCAAGACCTCCAGGGAACTATGGCATCTTACAGGCTGGAACAGCAAGCAAAGTGTGAATGGACTCCAAAGTTAATGAAGAATCAATGAGTTATTTAATTAGGTTAATGCAAACCTCTGTGTCCCCAAATAGACAACCCCTCTTCCTGATACAATAATACTGTATTCCTGCACAAGGTACATCTTCAAACAGAGACAATGTGAGTCACATCCCAACAATGCTGTACCATACAGACACAAAACCATATAACCACAGGACTGGAAGGGACCTTGAGAGGTTATTTTGTCTAGTCCCCTGTGTTCCTCTGTACTCACAGCAAGATTCAGTATTATCTAGACTTGCCTTGACATATATGTCAAACCTCCTTTAAAAGATCTCCAGTGATAGCTCCCTAGATAATTTATTCCAGTGTTAAACTACCCTGATTGGAAATTTTCCCTCATTTCCCATTTAAACCATACGTGCTGCAATGTAAGCCCACTACTTCTTGTACTATCCTTGGAGGTTAAGTAGAACAATTTTTCTCCCTTCGCCTTGTACCAACTTTTTATGTACTTGAAACTCTTATTTCCTGTCCCTGCCTTCTTTTTTCTAGACTAAACCCATTTTTTCCAATTCTCCCTCAGAGGTCACGTTTTCTGGACATTTACTAATTTTTGCTGCTCTTCTCTGGACTTCCTACTGTTTGTCCATAGCGTATCTGAAAAATGTCACCTAGAATTGGTCACATTATATCAGTTGAGACCTTATCAGCATGGAACAGAGCAAAATTACTTCTTATATCTTATGTACAATGCACCTAATAATGCATCCCAGAAAGTTTGCATTAGGCAGTCATTCTCCATATGGAACTCTCACCCACTCTTTATGTGCCACCAACGCAATCAAACTAACCTCCAATCCTTCACTGCAAGACTGCCAGAACAACTTCTCACAGAGGGAACCTTTATGAGGATTTAGTCTGACCTCTTATAGACCACAGGCCAAAGAATTTTACCTAGAGATTTCTGCAGTTGCTGAAATTATTCTTCGTTATGTACGTGAACACTCTATGGAGCACAATTTCATGTGGTTTAACTGAAGACCACCCTGTATACTCTCATGCACACACAAGACTTATCCACCTTTTCAGCAGAGTTCCCTCACATCAGCCACTGGAAATTTTACAAAGGGTTGTTAAAGAGTTTACCAATCACGTCTCACACATACCTGAGTTTTCAAACTTCCTTCTTTCAGAAATGGCTATTTTCAGATGTGGGGCTTCAACTAACATCCTCCCAAATTTAAATGCAAATCACTTATCTTACTCTGCCTGGCTTGAGCATTGTCCCCTCCATTTTCTCACTTTTCTGGGATGAGGTACTAGTCTGAAGCTGTGGTATGGATTACAATGTGGGTGCATTTAGGTAAATGAATGGGGTGACAAAGGCTCCCAGAAAACTTGGTAATATAGCAGCTGAACCCAGAAACCATTAGGAAAACAGAACCCACAATATCTTGTTTTGAATCAGCTCGTTACATGGCATTCCTCTGTTACAGTGCACTGCTTTGTGGGATTTCCAGTGTGAGGTGCCTGGTGCCCCTCAATCTGAGCTCCCTGGACATGCTGCAGTTTCTCTGATACACAGCACTCTCTCCTCAGGCTACATGGTGTGACACATCGTGGAAGCCAGCTCCTGGCAGAGACTGGGAACATGAGATCAGATATGTAACTCCCATTCGGCAATGGACCTCCATGAGGAAATGCGGTGTAATGGTAAAACAGCCTGAATCAAAACATTTAGCTGTCTTCCAAACTGAATTTTAGATCCTCTCCCCCACCATCCCCCCATGAGTAACAAAGTCAATGACCATATGTTAGAGATGGCAAGTCAATGAGGGGCACTGGCGCTGTTGCTGCTTTAGCGTTCTCATCTGTTTTACCTAGTGGACAGATCTGATTCAGTTCATCCAAAACAATTCTCAGTTGCTCAGCCTGCCCAGACTGCCTCAGCACAATGTAAGTAACTTAGTAACTTGAGCAAAATGGCAGAGCACACTCCCCGGAGAAGTATGCCTTCCAAGCAGAGCTCATGTTGCAGGACTGAGTCCACAATGTGTGAAAGTACTTGAGCAAAACTACAAAAAGTACAACTCAAACTTGTCACTTGGGACCATTAGCCCCTAGAACCTGCACAATGAAGAAATTAATTTAGGAGGAAGAACTGGAGAAACAAAATAGATACAGCATGGCTAAGCAGTTTAAAAAATATACCTGAAGGGTGCCAAAAGCAGGAACATAAGAGAAATTTAGGATCATACATGTGCGCAGATAAGGAAAACTGGCTGAAAACAGGAAATGATAAATTTAAGCAAAGTGTCAGCAAAAAAATTCTTTGCAGCAACTTCTTTTAGACTGTGGAACCATCTGCAAGGAAAGTGGTAGATGTCTCATCACTCAGGACTAAGTTATAAGGAAGAATCCTCTCCTGTGCAGGAGAGGGATTAAATAAACCAGGAAGTCCATTTCACCTCTAGTATTTCTAAGTTTACAGTAACATATAAAATTGTGACGTCAGCCTACATCACCCACTGGCTGAATTTTCTAACATCTTTGTGCTTTTTCCTAGACCACAGCACATGATTGGAGGAGCTCGCTGTATATACCACTTTAAACGCTCTCAAATCCCTCCTTGAAACTCCCCTTTGCCATGAGGCCTACAGCATTCAAAATGTCTTCCAAGACTTCACTGTGGACCAATACAAAGGAGTTAATGAAGATCCTACTCCTTTCAAGCCTACCACAGACCCAGAGTAATGAGAGTCTTTCATTTAAGTCCCAAAGGATTAAGGCGGGCATTCTCCAAGTGCTAACAAGTTAAAGCATTCCCAGCTTAGATCTATCTAGTTCATTCCAGCTCTCCCAGGGCAGCCAGGAGATAAGCTCACCAATTCCTTCCCAGCACTTATCACCAGTGAGGTTCATACTTTAATAAATAATAAAGCCAGAGAAGGAACCACTGTAATCACCTAGTCTGCTCTCCTCTCTTACACAGGCCACAGGACTTCCCTGATTTCATTCCTCTCACTGTGGTTTAAAAATGTCCAGAGATGGCAACTCTATCACAACCTATCAGCAATTGTCCCTGCTATGACAATAACAAGAAGGAAAGGGGTTTTGTTGGGCCCAGGCTCTCAACCTAGTGATTTCTTCTTTGAATCTTCCTCTCACATGAATCCCATTTGGAATCTGTCTCTCCAGTCACCAAATCTTATAACTTATTGGGTTGGTCTTTACCATTTGGCCATCTGTTGGCTGCTCACCTTTCTCCACACATTGTGCGTGTGCAGTAGGTACGTCCTATCTGGCCAGTTGTTACTAAAAACAACAGTGTATCAGAGGCTTTACCCTTTCTCCCTCCTCATGTTGATATTTCACCTTGAATCTGTCCTATGAAATAAATAATAGTGCCACCTCGTTATATTTTAATGTGCTGTAGTTCAGATCTGAAAAGGTCAAAAGCTAAAAATAATCTAACCAGGCCATCTATTCTACAATTGTTCTATTTAAAAGTGGCTGAGTATGTGTACATGCATGCAAGCTGGTAACAGTGGGAGTCCAAACTAAAACTCAAACTTGACTCCTTGTGGCTGCAACTTCTCTTGGATACTGACAGTTTACAACAATCTCTGTTTTTGCAAAGTCATAATTTGCTGCCATGGAAAGAATTACATTAGCAGAAAATAAATATGTTGCCTCAATTCTTCAGGGAAAGAAATATTCCAGGAAGAGGGGGAAAAATATCTTGCAACTACAAGAAAGAAGAAGCCAGAAAAACAGAGAGAGGGAGGAGGGAGTGGAGTTTGGGTACACAGTTTTAAGATGCTGACGTGGAAGATAACTATCCAAGGCTTGGGTAATAAAACTAAAATATAATACTGTAACTTCCAACACAAGGCCCAAATCTAAGTTCATCAGAGGGCATATCTGATACAAACGGTCTTTGCAGAACTACCTGATGTTGAATATTAAGGTTGTTCTTGGAAGACTACAGGAAGGCAAAGGCTTGTAATCTGAAAATGTAAACAAGAAGAAGAAAATGAAATAACTGAGGCATACTTTTAAAATGATAAATGCTTCTTCTTTGAAAGTTACATTAGGACCAGTGAAAGGTGCCAGATTAATAGCCCAGGGGAGCGAAGTATCCGCAGAAGAACAACAATGTGATTGGTCTAGTATACAAGCTGCCTCATCTGTACATTGGAGCAGTGGCTTTCAACCACTGTGCCGCAGCACATTGCTGTGCCATGAAAACTGCACAAGTGTGCTGTGAAATTTTGTCAATTTCCCCTCACCATAGCTTTTTGCAGAGCTGCTGCCAGGGGAAATGCCAACCCCGCAGGAGCCTGTTTGCACTGACAGGCAGCTGAAATGCTGCTTCCCAGCCCAAACAGGCTGGCAGGAAGCCCCCTCCCCTGCCCTGCTGCGTCAAGGCAGGAGGGAGAGAGGACAGGAGCCTGTCGAAGCTGCGATGCAGTTTAAATGCTGTGTCTCGGCTCCGGCAGGCTAGCAGGAGACTGCTCTCTGGACCTGCTTCCCCACCCTGGAGTAATCAAACATTTCAGCAGTTACTCCATTACTCAGTATCCCATTTGATCCTTGTTTATCGTCTAACACAGTAACTATAATAAATGTAAGTAAGGGTGACGTTTATGAGCAATTGATTCAGCTGAAAAAAGTGGGCATGCCATGGATTTTCTGTGTCATGTAAGCATGTCATATTACTGAAAAGGTTGGGAACTACTCTATTGGAGGGATCACATCTCGGCCTCCAGGGGTGTAAACTATCATAGCTCCAAAGAAGCCAGTGGAGCCCTGAGAATTTACAGCAATGGAAGAGCTAATTACTTCTGTCAATTTAACTCTTAGCTTCTCTGATGAGACTGCCAGTTTCCCTATGTTCTGCCTCTCTTTATAGGCCTAATTCTGTGATGTACTTTTCAGTAGGAATTGAGGGCACTCAGCACCTTCCAGAGCTTGAATCAACCTTTGGTTCATTAGACTGAAATCCTAGAGCCAGACAACTCAAAGCCAGCCCAAACCAGGCCTGATATTTGATAAATAGGATTCTCTGCCAAGTGTCAATTACCAGCTACTCCCTAGAAAGAGTCAACAAACGTGTCTTTGTCCCTTAATATTGTCCACACCAATGTAAGTTAGGAAGAGACACCTCTTTATAAGGAAAAATCCACTCCAGACAGTTACTTGGGTGTTCTCCTATTACTAGTAAACCTGCTGTCGTTAGTAGCATGGAAGTATTTATGCTAAGGAATTTGATCCCACATCTCTCAATTATTATTTTTCTTGATGTCCTCATATTTTGCCCTTGGGCTACTGTACATCAATCCTGTGTTTAAGTCCAGGAAAGGATGAAGATGATTAAAAGAGAGATATTTTTATTGCTGATATAACAGACACACAGACACATACACACAAAACCAAAATTTGCTTTTTACAACCAGAAGGAAACCAGCAATGGCTTCTATGATTCCTAAGAAAACCAGGAGGAAATTATTATTGAAACAAGCTGTAGTACTGTCTTGGAGAGAATGAAAAGGAAAAATTATGAGACAGTTTTGCACACGTCTTTTTTATGAAAAGCATGATTCAAAAGATGCCAGGGGAATTCTGGAAGGTCTCGAGCGGACGGTCCCAATTCTAGTCCACTATAACAAAACAAAAGCAAGAGGTCTTACAAGGACATACACCCTCCTCCCCATCCATATTCCTATTATTTTGGTAGTAAGAACATTTCCTATTTTACTGAAATTGAGTAATGACAGAAATCATGTTAGAATCTAACAGCCCCAGTCTTCAAAGCTGATCCATATACACAGACTCACTGCATTCAGAGGGAACCCCACTGAAGTCACAGGATCATGCATTAGGTTGTGCCATCAGACATTTGCAATCATACTAATGGGCTTTTCAATTACTACTTTTTTAAAGGTAAATTTATTTGTGCACAATCTAAATACTTTCTTGCATAAAAATCTTGTACAAGGCAGGGTTTTAGAGATACAAAATAAGGAAACACTGCTGAACTTAGGCAATATTATTCTCAGAGGGACAGTAGTGTTATTCTGTAACTTCACAAATAACAAGCAGTCCTGTAGCACTTTAGAGACTAACAAATGTATTAGGTCATGAGCTCTCATGGGTGTGACCCTCTTTATTAGTTAGGCTACACAGTAAAGATACATGTTCTTGTATAAGGTTGATCAATGATTTATTTTCAATCACTTCATTTCACTTTATCCATTTTTCCCTCACTAGTTTACCTGTTGTTACAGGCATAATTCTTTTCAATTTTAACTTCTCTTCTTCTTGTTTCTATGATGAGTTTTTATTTCTGCAGCTATAGAAATGAGGTACAACTCCTGTGCTTTTATCTTCCTCTTTAGCCTATTTAATTCTGCTTTTAATGCCAAAGTTAATTGATCTGTAAAAATCACACCTTCTCTACGTGAAAGGAAATAAGGGATGTTTGTAGTTGTGAGAAGTCAAAAAGCAGAAGGAATCATCATTTATTATTGCATATAATTGATTAAAAATGACTGCCTCATTCATACCCACAAATGAAACAACTCCAGCTGAGGTTCTTACCAGAAACTTTGAAAACTCCTGCAATTTTTATCACAAGTTAAATGAAAAAAAAAAGTGCTGATGTGAAACACCTGCCAATCTGAATGAGAAATTAATTAACATATTATACTGAACTCTGTAGCTTCTCCATTCCTCTCAAAAGCCTATCCCTCCTGGAGGAGTACTACCAATGCATTCCCTCAGAGGCACAGGTCACAACCAACACCCTTGTCCTTTGTGAAAAGAGAAATCTATAACTGGTATTTTAGTTGGGAAATCATCTGCTATGGTCTCAGTTCACTTCTGCTGGCACAGCAGATGGAAGTTAGCAGCAGCTGTGCTTCTGGGTCGGACTACACACTCAACAGGCCTGAGTTTGCACCACGACTAAACATAGGGAGGACAGGTACAAATTCTGGCTAATGTTCCCGGGGAGCCTGATGGCCATGGGCTCACTGGGAGATCTGATAAATCAATGTACCCCCTTGGGTCTCCTGGCTTCCCCATTTAGGCACATGGACAGATACGGGCTTGTGCTTATAAAGTAGCTCCAACCTAGCAGCACTGAAGCAGCTACAGAAGTCAGACTGTGGCAACAGCTGGATTCACTAGGGAACATTTAATCTTAGTGCCACCCTGCTTCTTGTCCTGGGAGATGCACTAAAAATGTGTCTCTCTCATCAAAGCTTTGTCATTCTTTCAACATGCTTTCATCAGGCAACATGGGTCACTTTTAAATGTTGTATTAAAATACTGCATTATCTGGTCTTTATTTCAAGTTAATGCAGCAATCTATCCTTTTAACCTCTTCCCACTAAGGCTGTGTCTACACTAGCCCCAAACTTCAAAATTGCCATGCAAATGGCCATTTCGAAGTTTACTAATGAAGCGCTGAAATGCACATTCAGCGCTTCATTAGCATGCGGGCGGCTGTGGCACTTTGAAATTGACACGCCTCGCCGCCGCGCGGCTCGTCCCAACGGGGCTCCTTTTCGAAAGGACCCCATCTGCTTCGAGGTCCCCTTATTCCCATGAGCTGATGGGAATAAGGGGACTTTGAAGTAGGCGGGGTCCTTTCGAAAAGGAGCCCTGTCAGGACGAGCCGCGCAGCGGCGAGGCGCATCAATTTCGAAGTGCCGCGGCCGCCCGCATGTTAATGAAGCACTGAATATGCATTTCAGCGCTTCATTAGTAAACTTCGAAATGGCCATTTGCGTGGCCATTTCGAAGTTTGGGGCTAGTGTAGGCGTAGCCAAAAACATACAAACCTAAAGCCTGAATACATGGGCTTTGGCATTCTTGTAAAGTTGACTGCATTTGTATTTGTAAGGCATGAAAAGATTCTCTGAGGCAGAAAATGTAATTTATTATTCTGACAGTGGAGGGCAGATGGGAAAGACTTTGGGCTCTAGCAAGAATTAGAGTAACTTTAAGGCTGCTCTAGCTTATGCTGCCAGTAGCTAGATTCCAATATGTTGGTCCTGGACTTTATTCACCTTGCACACCCCCAAGCCACAGTAGGCCCCTACATGAGGCTGATATGGGGCAGAAACTGGTGATCCTATCCTGGAATTTCCATACATCAGCAGAGTCCCCAGATAGCTATGTAAATCAATTCTCCTTCCAGTCCGTGCCACCAGTGAGAGGACTGAGCAGGGATCTAGACCTGCCTAATAATTTTCATTGAGATTTAACCAGTAGTTCAATTTTTCAGGGCCCTACCTGGACCCAGGAAGGAGAGAGCAAGAGCACTTTGCCTAAATCAGCTATGCCACCTGTATAAATCAAAATATACAGTAAACAGTATAAATCTTTTTTAATGACAAAAAATATTAAATAGTCTCTTCTCTTATTGTAAAAAGTTCTAGAGTAATATCATTTGAAGCTTGTAGGATTCTCTTTTCCCTTTGTTATGATACACAGCATTTGCAATACAGTCAAATCCTGAGATACACCCATTCGGGTTATGAGAATTCAAGTTTACAAGGTGTTTGATTTAAAACCCCTACCTCGCCTTAAGAGACATTTCCTCGAATTTACGAGGACCTATTTCAATTTTGTGCACCTCAGCGGGACATGGACACCCTGCAGCGGGAGAAAGGCTGCGGCTCCAGGCAACGGCTGCCCGCAGCTGCATCCCGCCCAGTGCATCTTTCCACAGCACCCGGTGGCAGTTTCCCAGAGCCCCCGGCCCAGCCTTTACCTGTGTCTGGTCTGGGTCTCCACCTTGGCTCTGCAACAGCGGCGTGCGCCAGCCCAGCCAGTGGCCGTGGGCTCCCAGGTGCTCCCACGAGACGTGGCTGCTGGGCGCACAGCCCTTCCCAGCCCCGCCCCTGCTGCTCACTTCCTGCACGGCTAGGGGGCCGCTGCTGCCCGCCCTGTGCAGCTGTGCCTCGGGCGCCACTTGCTGCCTGTGGCGTTCCTTTGCATTTAGCGCCTCGGCCGCTGCTGGCAGGGCCTCTCCGCTGTGCAGCCCCGCACGAGCAAGACATCACCCCTTGCCAACTGGGGGCCTCCTGTGCCTGCCTAGCTTCCCATGCGGCCAGCCCCTGACAATGCCCCCTCCCCACTTAACCTGAGCTGTGCTCAGGCTGGGCTGCCTCCCTGTGCCCCTCCCATGGCCTGCTCTGCCCTGCTCGCCCCCTAGCACCGGCCCTGCTTCTGCAGCCACGGGCAGCTACCCGGCTTTGTGCCCCCCTCCCAGGCGCTCTTCAATTTCCATTCCCCTGTCTCTGCAGGTAAACAGACATATTGTAGAGTAATTAATGAAGGGAAAATGCCTTGTTAGATTGTGTTACGATAATGTTAACTATTGAAGTAATTGTGCTCATTTTAATGGGATTTGGTGTTGTTTTAGCGTTAATGGGTGTAAATTTTGGGGCTCAGGAATGCATAAATTTTTTTCCCATTGAAATTAATGGTAATTACATTTTCGACTTACAAGAATTCACCCTAAGAGGAGTTTTTCAGGAACGAATTACCCTCATAGGGCGGGGAAAGTCTGTATATAATATCCAGGTAGTATGTTCTGTATACAATCCCCTTTGATATAAACAGCTTTCAGGTTCACTGAGAGATGCTCTTTTCTACATAGTAATACCCACTAAGAGACTATATTGCATTATGTTACATAGTAATGCTATTTCCAGAAGGAAATGAATTACACATTAATACAGCAATGAAAGTATGCAGGTAACCATGGCTACTATTGTAGACTCACAAACATCTCTTATACAGCTGTTAATATTTGTATTATTGCCAATTAAGTTGCAGAGATCAGATTTGAAAAAAGTCTACCAAACATCTGAAGGAAGTAAGTGCAGGCTTCTACCTCAGATGACATTATGGTTTTGTCTTCTAAACAGGCATCTTCTTCTTCCTATCTTAAAATTAATACTGAGATGTAATGAAAACATATCTCCCCTCCCCCAATTAACAGTTACATGACTTGGGTATCAGTAACATGTTTCACACACTCAACCTTTTTTATTTAAGTTATCTAACCTACATTTCCTTTTCTGGTGTCCCACACAAAATATTTACCTGTAACTGGATTTCCACAAAGCCTCTTGAATAAAAGTGGATTTTTCAATCCCCTTAAAAATGTGCGACCAAAATGCTAGTGTTTCTGTAATGAATCATTAAGATCTGCCTTTTCTGCTTGGGACCCCAACCAACAGTCTTGGTCACCAATAGTATTACTTTAGAGAAACTCTGAAGGCAGTGGGAAGAGGAAAAGGCACTTTTTACATTTCCAAACTGTTCCTCCTCACATCTCCTTTCTTGTTAGATTTTCTCCTCCCACGGCCCAAAGAATCATAGAAGAGAGAGAATCCATGGGGACTTTACACCTGGTAAAAAGGCACAAAATAAATTGTTCATTTGGGATATTTTGGAAGTAGCTACTGAACATGTTGAAAGTGCATCTAGATCAGGGATAGGCAACAATTGGCCCACAAGCTGGACATGATTTGCTTGGGTTAGCTCAGCATGCATTGCTTATTGCAGCTTCTAGTGACTGGGAACAGTGAACGGCAGCCAAGTACCTGCAGACATTCTGGTAAATAAAGTGTCCGTCAGCCCCCCCAGGCACTAACCCATGTGAACCACATCCAGCCTGTGGGTCACTTATTGCCCACCTCTGATTCGGACAGCTACGTTAGGAAAGTTAGCTTGCAAGGTAAACTAGTGCACCTAGAACCGGCTCCCAGGAACACCACTAAAATGAAGATAATGAAAAGTGCCAAATGTGAGCAGGGCAAGGAAGAACTTGGAAAAACTGCTCCCTCATTTCCCTTCCCCCAACTCAGAACCGAGCCACTTCACCCTACCAGCAGAATTATCAAACTGTCCCATGAGTTTGACTCACACTCAACCCTTAATCCAGTATGAGTTGTGTTCCGTGCCCACTTTGGGGAGAAAGAAAGTTTTCTTGGTTAAGGCACTTAACTAGGACTGAATTTAATTCCAGGTTTGGCGCATATTGCCTGTGCAACCTTACACAGGTCAATCTCTGTGCTGCAGCTTCCCATCTGTAAAGTGGGGGATAATAATGCATCCTTTCTCCCATCCTTTACCTGTTCTAACCATTTAGACTGTAAGTCTTTGAGGCAGTGTATGTACAGTGCCCAGAACTATGGGACGCTGATATAGGCTGGCGCTTCTTGCTGCTACTCTAATGTAAATTAATCAGTAGTAACAGTAATATTATTTTAAAAAATGAAGTTTGACTGTAGAAAGCTTTGGGGGTTTATGACTTTCTGGGATGATATCCAGACCCATGAGGGCTGTGTCACCACTTGCCCTGCAACTTGGGGTGGCTCAGTATGCATTGCTGCTATAGCTCCTGACGTGTCCTCACAGATAGCCAAACAGAATGCAGGTCATACCCAGAGTGACTGGGTAAGGCTGCTGCTCTGGTTCAGCCCTGCTGACCCCAGCAGCCTGTTAAGGAAACACCAGCCACCAGCAGCCTTGGTCACTACTGGCGGGGTGACACCAATGCACTTCTGATCCTAGATTTTCCCTCCAACATGTGTGTTTTTCACTGTCCAGCCCCGTCCTGGACAGCCCAGATATATTAGGTCAACGGGCCTGCCAAATGGATCAACATGCAACCGTCTACTGGGTGAACCTCTCTTGTCTGGGACTCACTGGTCCAGCAATATCCATGGACCAAGCAGGGAGCTCTAGCCACAGAAGTTGCTAGGAGTTGGGGGCTCAGCTTTCTCAGGCAGGCAGCCCCAGTGGCTGGGAGAGGAGCTGCTGCCAGCCCTCAGCAGGGAGCCACCGGGGGCAAGGAGCCCTGCTGGCTGAAACAGGTGGCCCAGAGTGGCCTGACCTCCCTTGGACCTGCAAACTCCCTTGTATGGGAAGGCTCTGGTCCTGAGGGTGCCAGATGAGGAAGGTTCAACCTGTACTACGTTAAATGGTATTACCAAACACTTCAAAACACTGGATTAAATTCTCATTCAATAAAACATGTTCATTTGCTCACAAAGCGATAGGTTTTAAGTGAGTACAAGTAATGATGCATTGAAGTCAGAAATGGTTACAAGAAAAATACAGATAGAGTGATTGGTTCAACGTGAAAGCCCTTAACACACATTCCCAGTAACACCACTGATCATGCGCTCACACCAGGAGCTATTCCCAAATTCCAGCAGCAGTTTCTTTTTGTCTTTTAGGTGGAAAAAAAAAAAAAAAGAGATGAACAGGGAGATGGACTCTCATGCCCACTCCCCCATTTTGTTCTAGGTTACCCCTCAAGGCAAAGTTTATTCACACACTAAAGTAGGCAAAACAAAAAGCAGTCAAGTAGCACTTTAAAGACTAGAAAAATGGTTTATTAGGTGAGCTTTCGTGGGACAGGCCCACTTCTTCAGACCATAGCCAGACCAGAACAGACTCAATATTTAAGGCACAGAGAACCAAAAACAGTAAGCAAGGAGGACAAATCAGAAAAAGATAATCAAGGTGAGCAAATCAGAGAGTGGAGGGGTGGGGGGGAAGGTCAAGAATTAGACTGAGCCAAGTATGCAGGCAAGCCCCTATAGTGACTCAGAAAGTTCCCATCACGATTTAAACCATGTGTTAATGTGCCGAATTTGAATATAAAAGCCAGCTCAGATGTTTCTCTTTCCAAAACGGAGCGATAATTCCTTTTCAGTAACACACATACCTTTAGGTCATTGACAGAATGGCCCATTCCATTAAAATGTTGACTAACTGGTTTGTGGATCTGGAGTGTTTTGATGTCTGTTTTGTGCCCATTGACCCTTTGTCCAAGGGAGTTAGAAGTCTGTCCACTATACAAAGCACCTGGGCATTGTTGGCACATGATGGCATCTATGATGTTAGTAGAGGAGCATGAGAAAGTTCCCGTTATTCTGTGAGTAACCTGGTTAGGTCCAGTGATGGTATTTCCAGAGAAGATATGTGGACAAAGCTGGCAGCGGGCTTTGTTGCAGGGAAAGGTTCCAGGACTGGTATTCCTGGGGTATAGACTGTGGCTGTTAGTGAGCATCCTCATGAGGTTGGGAGGTGGTCTGTAGGAGAGAACAGGCATGTCACCCAGGGCCTTCTGGAGCGTGGCATCCTGATTAAGGATAGGTTGTACGTCTTTAATAATTCATTGCAGTGGTCTGAGTTGGGGGCTGTAAGTGATGACCAGTGGTGTTCTGTTCTTGGCTTTTTTGGGTCGATCTTGGAGTAGCTGGTCTCTGGGTATTCGTCTGGCCCTGTCGATTTGTTTTTCTACTTCTCCTGGTGGGTAATTCAGGTTTATGAATATTTGGTAAAGTTCTTGTAGTTTTTGTTCTCTGTCAGTTGGATCAGAGCAAATGCGATTGTACCTAAGAGCTTGACTGTAAACAATGGATCTAGTCACGTGTGCAGGATGGAAACTAGAAGGGTGTAGGTAAATATAGCGATCAGTAGGTTTTCGGTACAGTGTGGTACTGATCAGGCTATCCTCAGGAGGCAGCCAGACAACTCTCCAACACCACATTTTACAGACCTCTCTCCACTGATCACACTTTGGAATTCCAAAGGAAATTACAACAACTACTGAAGGAACTCCCTGCTGCTACTCAGGACCTCATTAACTCAGACACACCATCTGAGCCGCAGCCTGGATTATTCTATTTACTTCCCAAAATCCACAAACCTGGAAACCCTGGACGCCCTATCATTTCAGGTATTGACACCCTTACCACCGGACTATCCAGTTACGTGGACTCCCTCCTCAAACCCTACGCCACCAACGCTCCCAGCTATATCCGAGATACCACCAACTTCCTGAGGAAATTACAAAGCATCAGAAAAGTTCCTGATAACTCCATCCTTGCCACAATGGATGTACAGGCTCTGTATACTTATATTCCACATAAAGACGGATTACAAGCAATCAGGAATACCATCCCTGATGCTACCACAGCCAATCTGGTGTCTGACCTCTGTAACTTTGTTCTCACACACAATCATTTCCGATTTGGGGACAAGTTATACCTCCAGATTAGTGGAACTGCTATGGGCATCTGCATGGCCCCACAATATGCTAATATATTTATGGCTGACCTAGAACAACGATTCCCTGCAACAAAGCCCGCTGCCAGCTTTGTCCACATATCTTCTCTGGAAATACCATCACTGGACCTAACCAGGTTACTCACAGAATCACGGGAACTTTCTCATGCTCCTCTACTAACATCATAGATGCCATCATGTGCCAACAATGCCCAGATGCTTTTGTATACTGGACAGACTTCTAACTCCCTTAGACAAAGGGTCAATGGGCACAAAACAGACATCAAAACACTCCAGATCCACAAACCAGTTAGTCAACATTTTAATGGAATGGGCCATTCTGTCAATGACCTAAAGGTATGTGTGTTACTGAAAAGGAATTATCGCTCCGTTTTGGAAAGAGAAACAGCCGAGCTGGCTTTTATATTCAAATTCGGCACATTAACACATGGTTTAAATCATGATGGGAACTTTCAGAGTCACTATTGGGGCTTGTCTGCATACTTGGCTCAGTCTAATTCTTGACCTTCCCCCCCACCCCTCCACTCTCTGATTTGCTCACCTTGATTATCTTTTTCTGATTTGTCCTCCTTGCGTACTGTTTTTGGTTCTCTGTGCCTTAAATATTGAGTCTGTTCTGGTCTGGCTATGGTCTGAAGAAGTGGGTCTGTCCCACGAAAGCTCACCTAATAAACCATTTTTCTAGTCTTTAAAGTGCTACTTGACTGCTTTTTGTTTTGATAGTGTATAGACTAGCATGGCTTCCTCTTTGTTACTAAAGTAGGCAGTATGGCATCTACAGTAAACTCTGTCTTAACCAGCATTCTATCATCCAGAACTCACAAATAACCAGCATTTTAACCGTCAGTAAATTTTAGTTACGTTTTCCATAAGTACAGTATAGTGAAAATAAATATAAATAAAATCAGCAAATACGGTGTAAGTGTACAGTGTACAATACTACTGTTGTTGGTAAATAAAATACTCTGCGCACATTTTTGTTTGTTTCTTAATGCCTAATGTTGACAAGTATTTTATCTAATCTTGTTTTTCTTTAGGGTTAAGCATTGCTAGGTATAGCTCCCAATCATCCAAAATATTTGACTATCTGGCAACCTACCAGTCCCGGGGCTGCCGGATCTGGAAGTATTTTCTGTGGGAGCAAAAGTGATTAAATGTTCTTTCTTCTCATTTATTTGCAAAAATTCAGATTTCTCCTGTCTCCTGACTTGCCTCCCTTGCCATCTGAGGACACTATTTATAACTAAGATGTAAACTGAGGTAAACCACATTCCTTTAAGATCTGCTTGGCTAGTTCTGCTTAACTGGGACTACATGGTCTGAAGAAGTGGGTCTGTCCCACGAAAGCTCACCTAATAAACTATTTTGCTAGTCTTTAAAGTGCTTTAAAGTGCTTTTTGTTTTGATGGGACTACATGGGTTTGAACAAGTGCCACCAACATCATTCAGGGGCAATTTATAACTTTACATACATTGCTATATACATTTCACCAGGATATTATTGACCACTGAGTTACTGGCTGGGAAGACTGGGGCACCAGGAGCTGTGTGGCTGCCCCACTGACCAGTTTTATGGACAGCTGGGAAAGCTGGAACTGCAGTGCAGCTGCCCCGCTGTTCCCAGGGCTGGGCCACCTATGTGCTCCTGCGATTGAGGCTGTCCAGCTGCTCCTGGGGCTCGGGCTGCCTGACTGCTACCGGAGCTGGGAGAGGGGCTGCGTGGCTCTCCAGCTGCCCCTGGGGCCAGGGCTACGCAGATCCTCCCTGGGTCCGTCCAGCTCTGGGAGCTGGGAGGGAGGCCATGTGGGGGAGAGGACTAGGGGCCACTGGCCACAGTGGGGGCTGGGAAGTTGGAACAGAAGGGGTGGGGCTGGGGTTTGCCTCCCCAAGCCTGGCCTTCAACCGCTGCCCATCACAGACAGACAGCAGAGAACGAACAAACAAACAAACAAAAACTCAGGCCCTCTAAGGAAATTAGTGATTGTAAATTCAGGGAAGCAGTAACACAAAATGAAGACTGCCAGAGGATAGTGAAAACATATTTATGTTTCTTTAAACTTTGCACTGACAGGGAGAGTGGGAAGGAGAAAAACCCCTCATGGGAAGGGGTGACCCTGCATGACATACTTGACAGGAAATCAAACAAAACCAAATTTATACACGATGGCCTGGAATAAAACAGAGGGCATATTTTCAATATCCACTATGTATTTTAAACATTTCTCACTTCCCTATTAAGCTTTTTCCTCAGCAATGTACTTGACATACAATTATCACCTCTGCATTCTATGGTTCTTCCCAGATGACTACTATCATCACCTCTTTATTTAAATATTTGGTTTCCTCCTCATTGATTCCTCCCTTGTCTGTCTTGTATTGTACACAACTTGCACCTTTAGCACCTTTTCTCTTAACTTCTGACACACCCCTTTTTTCCTCCACCTGACTTTTTTTTCTTCTGCTTCTTCTGCAGTTCCTCTGCCTTATGTCTAGTGAAACATCCTCAATCTTATTTTCTGATTCAAGAATAGACAAGTACATACGCACATGTATACATGTTTTAAAAAGATTTTCAGGCAGCTTGAACTAGCCATGTTAGCTAATGGAAATCTTTATAGTAAAGAAAATTCTCAGTATTAAGATTAAATAAAAGAACATGGCTTATGAAAAATGATATAATTTTCCAGTTCTTAATTTTAAAAAGTGCCTTAAAATGTCTGCCATGTTCTGTTTCTTTTTAAACTAGTTTTATGGAGATATATTTTTCACTCTTCCCATAAATAGATCATAAAACTTTTCTATACTGCATATTGTATTTGCTGAAGAAGCCACAAAAACATGTATGGCTGTGACTCAGCAGCCTGGAACTCTGCATACAACAGAGTTTATGAAAAACTGGTAAAGTTCAAGATGATAAAATAAAACTCCAAAAGTCCTACTGAACAAATGAAATTCCTTCCCCAGGGAAATGAAGGATGTAATTTTCATTTTAGTCTACCTCCGATAAGGGAAAACTGTCAATCTCTATTCATTCTACCTTGCTGCCATAGTGAATATATGGACCAGGTCAACATGAAGCATTTTATGAGATATTGGTGATGCTAACCTTAGTATAAATCCATGGATAATTTTACCATTTTAAAACTATAGTTCATATATACCCTACAGGAGACTAGATCACACCATTAGTTCATCAGTTCTGGTATCCTGACGCATTTAGTGACCAACATTTGACGCACATTACTACAACAGCAATAATTTAGACCAGGCATGCAAAATCCAACTCCAGAAGATAGACCCTGACTGGGTCGATCTCCTGGTAAGTGTAGATGTACCCTTAGTTTCAAGTCACTCCAGAATCCTTGATTTCTGCAGATGAGCAGGTGTGTAGCATTACTACTGTGACACTACTTCCCTGTATTAATTATTTGGCAGTATGTTCTGCAGAAGTGTTGCCTGTTTTCAAGTAAACTGAACACGAAAAAAGAGTAATTAGAAAACTAAAACAGCTAAAAGAGAAACTTTAAAAAAGTGCTGATTTATTACAAAGACAGCAGGAGAAGATGATTCCTGATATCAGCTCCATGTGCAATAATGGCTCACTTCAGCAATAAGAAATAGGTAAAAATCTGATCACTGAGTTGGTGCACGTCTTCAACTGAAGGAAGTTGTGTCTGCTGAGCTTAAATCAAGTACATCATAGGTTTGTTTAAAACAGAACAAAACAACACCAAGACCCATCACCACCTCACCACCATCATAACCCTAATAGGCTGGACTCTAGTTGCTATAGAAGCAAATTAAACAAAAAATTAAATATCATGGAATGCTGCAAAATATTTGTGGTCCGACTGTGCCATATTTGCCACACGTGTGAATACTGGCAGTCAGGTTTTAGCTTACTAAGCTAGTTTCAATACAGTGCACACAATAGAGCACAACTATACTTTTATAGCATTTATAGATTTATTCTTACCTGATTAAGTGCTAATGAGTGTCAGCTGATGTGCTCTACAATTCACACATAACACTGCACTTTGCTAAGGGTACAAGAAAGTTACCATAAGAATATTTTATCCTCAAGTAATACAAAAGTATGTTTGGAATACTATAAACTGAATATGTACAAAATGCACTACTTTTCCATAAGGATATTTCTATCCCTTCCTCTGCTTCTATGAACTATTAAAAATACAAAGCTTTTTGTACTGATTACATCCACAGTGATTTGCTTCTGAGGTGTTTTTTAAACTCTGTTAAACTCTCAAATAATCACATCATCTTCAATCATTTTACCAAATCATTGAAGCACGTTGTTGTACATTACACACAGCACATGCTATTTCCTCTCCAACCGAAGAGAGACTACATTTAAATCTTCCATTAAAATGTACTGTATTGTTCCTTTTGTAGATGAAAGACACTATTTAAATATAAGCTATAATTAGTCATAATAGTGTATCACTTTCAATTTTGATCCTATTGTCTGCTTATGTTCTTTGGAAATGGAGGAATACTTGAAATATAAAAGGGTCCTGGAAATCTCTGATGTCAGAGGGCACAGAGAACAAGTTTGTTATTTTAGCCAACAAGAAGGAAGGAGAATAGATCCTTATTCATATGTACATAGGATGGCGTAATCATTTTATTGTTACAAAGTTTTTTATATGTATTTCCTGAGAATCATAAGAAGGTAAAATACGAACTAGCATTACAAAAATGCACCTGTTACACAAAACTACTATACAAAAGAATAGCACCTGGTCATAAAATAATATGTAGTCAGCTATGTATACTGTGTTTTAAATAAACTTTTAAAATTTAAATCAGCATTTCTGAACCTTCTGCATTTGACCATGTATTATCAGAATTATGGAAGTATACCACTAGATTGTAAACCAGTTTCTATCCTATTCTCTCTGGTAGCATTTTTCTGGTGAAATTCTGGTTCCAGACTGTGCTCAGTGTATAACCCAAAGAGGGTAGGAGTTTCTAAGCCATTTTTCTGCTTGCCCAGTCCTGTGGCTTTTCCTGATCATCTATGTGTCATGCTTGTGAAAATGTTGGCATGGGCAATGTTGTAAAAACTTGGCATTTGGTGTTTTAAAAAACATCAGACTCAACAATGTGCATCTGAATGTCAAACCAATATTAAAGCACGAGGATTACAAACCCTGGCACTAGACCTCCTTATCTCCGGTGTCACAAAAAGTGAGTCACTTTTCTGCTGTAACAGTAACCTCCCACCCCCAGCAAGCGGCTCACTTGATTATTTTAATCTGCTGCACAAAGCATGTATTGCAGCCAATATACACAAACAGATCTTATTCTAAATTGGCTTCTTTTAAGGAAGAGATACGATATTCTAAGACAGGGAGCTGAGATCATCTAACACTGCTTTTTAGAAATATTGACAAAAAGTAAATGATAGACAGAGGCACTGATCTTAGCCTAAAGATACCACGCTTCAGGTACAGTTTATGTAGACACAGATACTGTATTAACAATAGAATAAATGTTACCAGGACTTAAAATTGGGGGACGGTGGGGGGAACTGCCTCATCACTATGCAAATATTAAACACACTAGCCCTGTTGAGATATTTACATGTCCAACAGTAACAGCAGCAAGTTTGCTCAAATCTTTCCAGCAACATCATTACCCTATCAACTTCCTCTGTAATTAACAGAGCTGTGGGGTGTTTCCCAGGGGCATGCAATGCGAAGGAAAACAAATGAATGAAACATATTTTTTCCCCTCTTCTTCCCTTTTTTCTTCTGTAGTTTTCTTCTCCCTGCCCCCGCCATTCCTCTTTCACCTTTTTGTCTGTCTCCCTGTTGTTTACACCGTTTTCTGCTCCCATTTCATTCCCTCTCTTTGCATTTGTCACAAACTGGAGCTACATCTGCTTTTTGTTTTGTCATCAGTCCCTGCTCCCCCTATAAGATGCACCTCCCTATCTTCCCATCACAGTCTGCAGGCCCTCCCTGAACACTCTCTCATTCTGTTCTCTTACTTTCTCCTTTCCCCTCCCCGCACACTTTCTTTCCCCAGGTCTTCACTTTTCTTGCCTTCATTAACTTGCCTCATAGCTTGTAAGAATATGTTTTTCAGGGCAGGCCTACACTACAGTAGAAGGTCAAATTAACAGACACAATTCCAACTACCTTAATTATGTACCTGGAGTCAATGTACCTTAAGCTGGGCTTTTGCACTGTCTCCACTTCCCTTACTGCTAAAGAGGGGAACAATATTTAACAGCCTGCTACTTTAAATAGTTATCCCACAGCCCAGTTTAATCAAAATAATGTATTAGTTTTAATTAAAGAATAACTACAAGGAGAGAGGTTTTAAGTGAGTATAAGTATAAAATCATTAACAAGAGAAACAAAGGTAAAATTCTTCCTTCTACCAAAATGTAATTAACTAGACCTAGTACAAAGGGAAGTCCATTACCACATGCTCCCTATAACATTGCTGGCCAAATTCCCAAGCAAAGATCTGTTCCCAAAATCCAGTGGGTGTTTCTTTTGCAAGCTTAGCTGAAAGAGAGAGAGACACACGTAAGCTACGTCTACACGTGAAGCCTACATCGAAGTAGCTTATTTCGATGAATAACGTCTACACGTCCTCCAGGGCTGGCAACGTCGACGTTCAACATCGACGTTGCGCGGCACTACATCGAAATAGGCGCTGCGAGGGAACGTCTACATGCCAAAGTAGCACACATCGAAATAAGGGTGCCAGGCACAGCTGCAGACAGGGTCACAGGGCGGACTCAACAGCAAGCCGCTCCCTTAAAGGGCCCCTCCCAGACACAGTTGCACTAAACAACACAAGATCCACAGAGCCGACAACTGGTTGCAGACCCTGTGCATGCAGCATGGATCCCCAGCTGCGGCAGCAGCAGCCAGAAGCCCTGGGCTAAGGGCTGCTGCACACGGTGACCATAGAGCCCCGCAGGGGCTGGAGAGAGAGCATCTCTCAACCCTTCAGCTTATGGCCACCATGGCGGACCCCGCTATTTCGATGTTGCGGGACGCGGATCGTCTACACGTGCCCTACTTCGACGTTCAACTTCGAAATAGGGCGCTATTCCCATCCCCTCATGGGGTTAGCGGCTTCGACGTCTCACCGCCTAATGTCGATGTTAACGTTGAAATAGCGCCCAACACGTGTAGCCATGACGGGTGCTATTTCGAAGTTAGTGCTGCTACTTCGAAGTAGCGTGCACGTGTAGACACGGCTATAGGGAGAGAGAACTTGGGGAGCTTCTGCCTCTCACTTTTACTCTTCAGTCACCCAGTGAAATGCATTTTCTTGAGGGCTGCCTCTAGATAAAGTTCACTCCCACTGTGAGGATGGAGACATGGGCTATGGTGGAGAAAGAGGTTCCATGTTGTTGTTCAGCTAAGATGCTGATCTGTTTGTTCCTGCCCAGCTCCGCTGACGTGGGCGGGCAAGGGAGGCAGATGCCCCAGGACTCGGCATTTCAAAGGCTGTGCGTGTTTCTTATGGACCACAAAGGCACCAACTGGAAATGACAGATAACCAGGAGCACCTGACACGTGCCCTGCAAGGAGTGCTATCTCAGACCTACACTACACTGAATAATCTCACTTGGCAGGTGCATGATACTGTTAAGGCACAGATCCAACTTGACAGAAAATGGCTTGTGCTTTTCTGTGTTAGATAAAGGATCTTTTGTCAGAGCATCAGGAGACATCACTCAGATAATCCAGCCTTCTTTAGTCAAGTGTCTCTCTTGATTTATGGATACTATCCTGACACAAGCTCTGACGTACATCTAGTTTACAAGTACCCCACATAAGTAACAGAAAACCAAGACAAGTTTATATGTTTTTGCTGTTTATGTATATTCCCAGGATGTGGGGATAATCGATACCACTATATTCATGTTCCAGTGATGGAACTGGAAGATAACGAGGAAATATATCAGAAGATGCAGCATAACCCAGCATAAACAGGCAAGAAGTATTCAAAGCCAGGAACTTATTTTTAATGTCCTCTAAGTAACCTTGGTCCACAAGTGATGTTTCCTTATGTTGTATTCCATCATTTAGACAGCTATTCAAGTAATGGGTATTTATTCTGCATTGCAACAGGGTTCATCAGTCAACTGTATACTGGTTTTGCTTTCTCTCAGTAGACTTTTCAACTAATGTCATGGCAAGTGTCTAGACTCTGAACCATTCAAGCTCCTATTTCTGAATCTTCATAATCAAACTCTCATAGTTATATATAAGGATTGCCAACAGGAGAAGGACAAAGAGGGTAACTGCCTCAGGACCCAGGGATTCAAAAGGGCCCAGCAGTCCAGACGTTGTCATAGGGCTGGCGGGGGGAGATAGCTATATCCTAGCCACTCCCCTCCCAAGGCCCTGGGCTGCAGCCACTAAAGGCCCTGCTAAGTATCGGAGGGGTAGGCGTGTTAGTCTGGATCTGTAACAGTAACGAAGGGTCCTGTGGCACCTTATTGACTAACAGAAAGTTTTGAGCGTGAGCTTTCGTGAGCACAGACTCACTTCATCAGATGCTGGTCATGGAAATCCATGACCAGCATCTGATGAAGTGAGTCTGTGCTCACAAAAGCTCATGCTCAAAACTTTTCTGTTAGTCTATAAGGTGCCACAGGACCCTTCGTTCCTGTTAAAGCCCCTGTTTAATTCAGCCAGTGCCAGGGAGAGGTGGCTCTGTGCACTTCTGCTCCTACCCACTCCCACTGGGTAGTGATCAGGCTCTGTCCGGGTGCTAATCCTACCTGCAGGCACCACCACTACAACTCCCAATAGCCATAAATTGAGGTGAATGGGAACTGAAAAGGTGGTGTATGCGGGCAAGAGCAACGCTCAGGACCACCTGCACACTCTGTTGGCCACTTTCAAGAGTGGGGTGCGGGGGCAGAGGAAGTCAGGAGCTTTCCTGAGCCCTACTGTACAACAAACGGGAGTGCCCCACACCCAACCACTTCTCCAGCCCTGACCCTCCATGCTGACTCCCACACAGACCCCACACCCCCCCAACACCCAACCTCCTGCATGGAGTCCCATACTGCATGCCAAACACCTCGGCTCAAGCCTCAATCCCTCTCCTGTACCCCAAACCCCTCATCACCAACACTAACCCAGAGCCTGCACCCCCAGTTGAAGCCATCACCCCTTCCTGCACCCTAACCCACTGCCCCAGCCTGAAGTCCCTCCCACAACTGGAGCCCCTCATGTACTAAATAAAATAGTTGAATTTAGTGTTTGCTGTATTGAAAAATTATTTGAATATTTTAGCATATTTGGTTATATTTATAGTTACATATTTAATGTTATTGTGTTTGGTGGAGTGGTGCACAGGGCACACAGTAGTCATGTGGGGATTTTTTGGTTAACAGAGGTTGCAAACGTGGCTCCTGAGTCACATAACTGTGATTCCCACTGAGTTAAAGATTTCTGTTTGTGGATGGGAGTTGAGTTAGGGGTCAGTGTAGAGTTTAAAAATTAAGCTAAGAATGCATGCAGTGAAGACAAGCCCTAAAAATAAGCAATATGTATCTCTCATTTCGTTTACTACTGATGTGTAGCCTAGCCACAATATCACAAGTTTTAACCAGCACTAATGACATAACAGTTTAAAACAATTAACACTTATTTTTATTTAAAAACACTAAAGATCACAGGAGATGACCTCTGAAAACAAGACATTAGAAAGTGGGCCCACAGAACCGACCAATGACTCAGCAAGAGTCATAAAGTTGAGGTACATCTAAAACAATACCAATTTTTGGTCACATAAGAGAAAAAATAGAAAGTACATCTGAAGCAAAGCCTCTGCACCAAAGACACGAATAATAGCCTGTCTGTTGAAGGGATTCACTTTTGGAATTAATTTGAAGTAGAACCAGCAAGGGTTCAGTCTTGCTGTCCGGCAGACTTACAAAGCAATTAAAAATAGTGTAAATCAACGCTCTTGGTTAACAATTTAGGTAATCATCTGTGGTGTGATCACATTGTTCTCAGATAACCTACGCAGCATGAAATGAAGACATAACCTGTGGTTTACACAACTGTGTGCTCAACCTTACTTATTTAGGGGTAGCATTCATTCACTAAATGAAACAGGTCAAATCCTGGCCCACTAAGCCCAATGACAGTTAGGTCTTTGGTTATTGTCTTTCCCAAATTTCTGTAGTCTCTTAATTTATCTTGTTTTCTCTTAAAATATAGTTGTCTTGAATCATATTTAAGTACAAAGTGTCCTGCAATCTCACATTTTATTAAAAAATAAATGGTTAAAAACAGATTAAAGTTAAATATGTTTCACTGGAGTCTAGCCAATCTCTCCCAATGGTTGATTATTTTTGTCTTTCAAAAATTATTTTTAAAACCTAACCATTTGGACATAACAAACAGATTTTCCATTGCCATGTAAGTTCTTCATCATTCTCTTTTGCTGCGCTTCATTTCTGCCTACCTCAGCTTAACCCTTATTCTGGTCAGTAATGGAGACATGATGCTGGATAGATACATGGATTTTATATATTGTTTATTTTGTGTTTTGTAATTTTTAACAAAGAAATAAAGTTTCAGATTATATTAACTATTTGAATTCTATATATGTTCTAATAATGTGCTGTTTTGGTGGAATAGAAGCATATTTGTTATAAGTGAGTGAACTAGCTGATGTTAATCAGTGAGGCTGTGTCTACACTAGCAAGTTCGTTCAAAAGATTTTTTTAAAAGAAAGGGGCTCTTTCAAAAGAGCCCATGGAGCATCTACACACAAAAAGTTCTCATTCGAAAATAAATTGAAAGAATGTGGCACCTCTTTCGAAAGCGCTCTTCCTTTCCTGTCTCAGGAAGAGCTTCCCCTTTCAAATCTTCTTCAGAAGGAAAACATGTGTAGATGCTTTGCAGGCTCCTTTTTTCCAAACAGCAGCCCTCCTGGGGCCTGATTTTTCAATGCCTCGCCTGTTCTTTTGAAAGAATGGGGGGCAGTGTGGATGCTCTCTTTCAAAAGAGCAGATCACTCTTTTGATTCGCCTTTTTGTGCATGTGGGCGCATTCTTTCGAAAGAAGTTCTTTCAGAAGAGATCTTCCAGAAGTGCTTCATTCGAAAGATCTCTGTAGTGCAGATGTAGCCTGTATGGTATTGTGGTCTTACATATACATGCAGTACACAGCCTGTGCAAGTTTATGTGTATAATTAGATTCTATACAATCTAACAAGTCTAGATTTTCTTTGTTGAGAAGAAAGTTTTGTATATATAATTGTTAGAGTAGGTGAAAAATAAATCCCTTGATAGAATAGGCAATATTATAATCTTCCAGTTATTTGTTACTTTGAATACATCACATTTCTGGGACAACGATGAGATTGGATGGGTGTCTGATAACAATCTGAAAGTAAGATATTGATTGGGTGTTTCCTGTAAACGTTCATTTCTAGACAATCTAATACCTAGGTTTTTTTAAGTGAATAATTTTTGTTAAGAAATAGTGTTAGCTGGACTGCATTCTGCACACACTAAAATAGCTCTGTATGACTGAGTAATATTATATTGGTAGATAACAGCAAAATGAGGGGAGGCAAGCCGGGAAAAACAGAGTACTGTAACCTAACCCATTGGAGGCCCAGACAGATGTGCATTGAGCATTTCCCTCTGACCCAATGCACAGAGTTAGGACTCAGGCTTTCTTCAGGCTGGTTCCAAAGGGCAAGCTATCCCTCACTTACAAAGCGTCATTATAGCAGTATAACAATGTCATAGGTGCTGGGACATGGGGTCCTACTACACGCCCTGGCCTGTAACAGTCACAACAAACCAAATACATTGTTTCTGCTTATAGCACCCCACTATAAAATTGTTCCAGAGCTCCTGGGCCGTACCGCCAGTTTCCAGTTCGCCTGGACTGCAGAGAGAAAACACTCCTTCTCAGCCCCCTCCCCTGCCTAGGTTTCAATTTCTATCCCTGCTTTAATGAGCTCTTACTTAACTATCTTCCTGTCCACTCTAGTGTGCTCTTTATTTTATTATGAAGATCTTTGTTATATAAGGCCTGTCACCTCTCAGCCTTTGCTGCACACCCTTTAACTCCTCTCACCAAAAAAGCCTTACCTGTCTCAGCAGGGCAACAGCAAACAAAACAAATGGAGATTCTGTAGGCCAAGCCAGTCAGGAAAATGTTTGCCATTTGAAAGGTGGGTATATTTGCAAAACATTATTCCTGTTCTGATATTTGGTAATATTCCATAGGGGGGCACTTCTCTATGGGTTTGAATTTATAAAGGTTGGCTCCAATAAAGCAGCTCTTGTCTCCAAAAGTTTATGTACTAAACATTGGGAGAATAAATGTTAATTTGGGTACGAAATAATGCCTGTAACTTTTGACTTTTCTAAACTATATTGCCGTGACTTCTGCCCTTTTCACCAAAAACATTTTCATGACATTTCCTAAAATCTGCCATGCCAAAATGATAGGCTTGCTCATAAATAAAGTGCTGTTACACTGAGGGGACTTTGAGAACAGAAGATATTTCTCTTCAGAAGAAAATCCCCCAAACGTCGTATTTTGATAGGCAATGCATCAGAATGAATTAGAATGAAATTTGGTAAAAATAATATGATGGGTAAAACATCAGATAAAATTAAATTAAAAGATGATGAAAAGCCCAAAAGCCAGAAGCCTTCCTTATGACCCAGCCAAAGGAATGTTTGGATAAATAGAGACTGACAAGGCAAACAATTCCTTCACAAAAGACATTCTAACATGCCTTTTACAATACCGCAAGTCCAAAATAAAGAATGTCCCAGTCAGACATTTGCATGTGATGCATTTCAGCAAATGCTACAATGTGCAAATATTTTAAACAAAACCTCTCTTCAAATGTTTCAGCAAATATGCATTTCTTCAGAACAACATGCCCTTCATGTTTGTGGTCTGGATGATGAGACTTCCTGAAACCAAAGGTCATATGTTATCCTCTGCTTCATGATGCAGGTCCATGAAAAAAATGTTGCAAGTAAGCCCTTTTCAATCTGTGAGGTGTCACCTATGAGGAATGTGCTTAGAGTTGGCATGATGTTGCGAGGAAAACATGAACGTACGTACACAGCCTGGCAGCCTTCTGTGTGCTTAGTGAACGATCTCAAAACTGACAGGGGAAAGGCTCCACAGATATGGGAAGACTGATCAGCAAGAGAGGATGTTACATCATATTATTCCCTCTAAAACTGGCGTATAATATGGCAAAGCATCTGATAGAAGTTACAGCTTTGGACGGCTGTAGTGATTCCAAGACTACTTCTTGTATTCACAGTACAGGCAAACAATAAATAGCTAGGCAGCCACTTTGTGTAAACCCATGAAGCATAAAGCAATATTTCAAGATCAACTTTTGTGAGCAGTTCTGATCTACTGGTGAACACACCTTGAAAGGTGGCCTCTCATGAATGTACAGATTAACAGTGCCTAATGGCTCCCATGTTCTGATGCTACTGGAAAGTTGTAATCAAATATCTCACACAGGCCCAGTCAGACAAGATGGGTGAAACAAGCAAGAAATCAGGAAGCTCAGTATTATTGCAGTAACAAAGTGGACTCTTAATCAAATGCTTCAGCTCATCAACAAAATACCATGTTAGTTGAAGGCTAGTAAAAATATTGTCACTACCTCTTGCAAAAGGGATGGATAAACGATATGCTACTTTTATTGTAAAAGATACACCATTTTTTTATCCAATAGCATTTTTAAACACGGTCACATTTTTAAGAAGGATGGTCTAACATAGACTTTGCTACATAGTTTTGGCATAGTTAGGCATAGTTAACACTTCTGTTTGTTTTTTAACCATACACAAGGACACCCTATGGTCCACAGAAATTAATTTGACTTCTCTCACTTTCCAGCATTTTGTTAAAACAAGTTTCATCACAAGTTACAGTGATGTTAATCATACTGATTACTTTAATAGGCCTAATAATCATATGCTTTGATCAGTATGGGTAATATACTAAGCTATTATGAATCTGCTGATTTATACCTGGGGCCTAAAAGTTCACTGATTTCTGGTGGAGGTTCCAGGCAGATGCAGAAGTCCATGCTGAGTGTAGGACAAACAACTTAAAGTAGGTACAGGTTTTATATTTGCTCAACCTTCTTCTTTAATTGTCATGTGCTCCTTCATCAGAATTTTTCAGCCATTAGTACGAGACATGCAAGAACCGTTACACAGTGAAACCAGTCTCTTAACAAACCTGGTTGTGTAAGCAGGTCCACCGACACGGGAGGTTGCCCTTGGACTTGGTGTTTCGAAGGGCCTGGAGTTCTGGGTCCCTCTGAAGTGCAGCGGCAGCACTGCTGTGGTTGTGTGTGGGAGTGGGAGGGGGGCCCAGCCCCGCAGTCCCAGTGGCATTGAGGGCTGAATGCTTTGGCCCCACCCATTCCAATCTTGGCTCCACCCCATCTGCTCTTGGTTCTGCCCCTTCTGGGGTGCAGAGCCCCCCTCCCACCTTGCCCTGGGCCCATGGTGGCTGTCAGTGCTACTGTAAGCAAGAAAGTGCTTGTGTCATCATACTCACCATTCCATGATTCAGCCAAGCTGGTATAAAATTATCTAGAACCTTGGGGTACACCACTTCTCTGTCATATATGTAGAGGCTCCAAAACATTGTCACAACAAACTGAGGAGGGAAAAAGGGAAAGAAAAGAAAATCAAAAATGCTTATGGTCAATTGTCTGATTTCACTACCCTTTTTCATTTCAGTTATCCATATCTCTACATCCACTTAAAGATCTACAGACAGACTTTACTGCTCATGAGCCCTGCCTTCCTTTTTTTCCAATGTGGTCTAGAGTATTCTTTACATTCTTTAAAGAAATTATTTTTCTTTTCTGTTTTTGACATTTAGACTGGAAAAATAACTTTTTTTACTCGCATATCTGAGGCCAAGATACAACTGAATACTACATTTTAGTAGCAGATGTGGTATATTAGTAATGTTTTAACACTAACAGCACAGAAAACAGAGTGAAATCTCACAATATATGGCATAAAAAGTAAAAGGGCTCTGTTCCTTTGGGTGAAATTCACCCTTGAATGGAAGGCCACCCTCTCTTATATCCCACTTTGGCAACCAGAAACATTAACCAAAAAATAAATCTAACTCTTAGAATGTTAGGCACAGAATTTATGGATAGAGGTCCAAGGGGAAAAATATAGGCTTCCAACATCCTACTCACTTGTCCGTATGAAATTCATCATGGCTTTTGTCAAAGAGACAACTTACCAGGTGCCCAAAAAGTGAGCATTCATTCTCCTTTCTTTCTCTAACCTGAGAATGGAAGAATGACTTTAAATAAAATAAAATCTATCCTAAACTTTTAGCCAAAGCTTGTACTAAAACTTTTAACTTCTTTTGAAGTTAAAAAAACTGAGAATTTCTTTCCATAATATTTTTTTTTATTTTGACCCACCTTTGCATTTTCTCTTTGCATCCAGGACTGGAAAAGTAGAAATAGGGAAAGGTTTTTCTCACAATATTTTTATACTAACTGAAAGCAATATGTATTAGAAGTCTGGAGCCTCTAAATGTTTTGAGGTTTGCTCACCATTAATTTAGTTCCATTATTTTTCCCTACTATTAAACAGTGCTGCCCCTGATTAAGGCTGACCTGAACACACCATTGTCAGCTATGGCGATTTCACTGTTGGCTTAACACCACAAAACAGAGTTTTGTCTATATTATAAACCTCTTCAGGTACCTTGGCTTTCTAAATTTTTAGTACCCCTCCCTGAAAATACAGTCCACCTAAAATAAACTAAAAGCAATGTTGCGATATTAGTATTAGCTTAAATTAATAACATCCTGAATATTGGAAAGAGAACATAGAACTAAATTCTTTGTATATATGCTATTTTCTTTTAAATTTGAGTTCAGTTCAAACTATGTTCACAGTGCTGTGGGGACAAAAGGGTTTTCACTTGCTTGATTGGACAGCAGGCCCAGGGATCTTTCACTGGTAAATTTCAGGAGTGATTAGAAGATCTCCACGTGGAAGAGATTAGACCAATATCAGCCCTACAGCATGCGGATGCAGCTCTCCCTGAAGTTAGTGGGAGTATGTCCAGTTTTGCTAGGTGAGGGATGGTTTGGGCAGAATAACAAGTGTGAACAAGTAAATAAGGGTATGTGGGGGCAAGTGTGTTTCAAAGTCAACAAATTATCAGTGGGTATGGCTGGGATGAGCATAATTCACTTCACATGCTCCTGGCTTTGGGAAGTTAGAATTTAGTTTACAGATTACCAGTGGCACCTTGTCCTGACCACAGATATGTATGGTTAAGAAAGACAGACAGTTGGATGATCTAGACTGGTAAATTGTTCCTTCTGTGCACATACTGTACATAGTTCCTCAACACACTTCTCCATCTGTTATGATGGATTTCTTTTGGTGCTCAAAATAAGTGCAGACATTTCAACTTGTGCACAGGCATGATGGAAAAAAAAATAGGATATGATGGACAGCCTGCAAAGTACTGGAAATGTAAAGTGTTCTTCGAGAAGTCTCCCCTCTGTGCCAGTATTGGCAGTGGCACCACAGAGCTCTTTATACTGCTGTTGACACTTAACTGCCAAAATATGAACAGCTGAACAACAGGGAAATAAAGCAAAATTTCCCAACTCCTTCAGCTTCTTTGAAGTCATGTTGTATTGCAGTGGGTTGCTGACAATATAGTAAGACCAATCAGGATATAACAAAGGATGTGGCATGAAAACCAGGCTTAAAAGAACTCTATATGGAGGAAATGCTATGTTAAGCAATGGCACCATGGATTCAGCTGAACCACATTAGTATTATAGAATCATAGGGCTGGAAGGGACCACAGCGGGTCATCTAGTCCAGCCCCGTTTCAAGCAGGATGAACCCCAACTATGTCATCCCAGCCAGGACCTTGTCAAGCCAGGACTTAAAAACCTCAAGGGATGGAGAATCCACCACCTCTCTAGGCAACGCATTCCAATGTTTCACCACCCTCCTGGTGAAGTAGTTTTTTCTAATATCCAACCTACACCTTTCCCTCTGTAACATCAGACCATTGCTCCTTGTTCTGCTATCTGACACCACTGAGAACAGTTTCTCACCATCCTCTTTAGAGCTCCCATTCAGGAAGTTGAAGGCTGCTATTAAACCACCCCTCAGTCTTCTCTTCTGTAAACTAAACAAGCCCAGATCCCTCAGCCTCTCCTCACAGGTCATATGCTCCAGCCCCTTAATCATTTTTTGTTGCCCTCTGCTGAACCTGCTCCAGCACATCCACATCCTTTTTATACTGGGAGACCCAAAACTGGACACAATATTCCAGATGTGGCCTCACCAGTGCTGAATAGAGGGGAACAATGACTTCTTCTGATCTGCTCAAAATGCTCCTCTTAATGTACCCTAATATGCTGTTAGCCATCTTGGCTACAAGGGCACACAATTTACTCATATCCAGCCTTTCATCCACCATAACCCCTAGGTCCCTTTCTGCTGTACTGCTGCTTAGCCAGTTGGTCCCCAGCCTACAACAATGCTTGTGATTCTTCTGATCCAAGTGCAGGACTCTACACTTTCCCTTGTTGAACCATATCAGATTTCTTTTGACCCAATCCTCCAATTTATCCAGGTCACTCTGGATCCTATCTCTACCCTCCAACTTATCTACGTCTCCTAGCTTTGTGTTGTCCACAAACTTGCTGACCGTGCAATCCAGTTCCTCATCCAGTTATCCAGGAATGAATCCAGCCAAACTGGCAAATACATGAATCTGGGATTTTTTGCGTAGGGCAAAGTAAAATGATAGGTAAGTGAGGTAAAGATAAGAAAAGAAAGGAGGAACCATCTGTCTCTTAATCAAAGTCAGCCAATGGATGGAATTAGATCAACATAGCTGGTTTCAACCATCTGGAGCTACAGACGGTAAAGGCTGCTTAGCAAAGTACCACTATAGGCAGACATAAGAAAAGACACAAAAAATAAAATATTACAGTTCTAATGTAAACTAACAAAGAAAAGGACATTCAAATATAGGGCTGCCACACTGACCTAAGTCTCTTTGATTGTAGGAAGACTTCTCACATTGGTTGGTCCATTTCTCTAAGTGGTTGACCCCAACTTTTTTTAATGAATTAATAAGGACAAGAGAAAAATCTCATTACTGGAACATTTTACATAGCTTTCTAGCCTCCTTTGTGTCTTGCTTTGATTAATAAGCAATTGTTTGATAGTTCTAAAGAGGTTTAAAATCCTCTGTCATATCTCAGAGTGTTTATAATCAGCATTAGTATGCATGAATTTGGGCTTTACTCAGCTAGATTTCATGTCACTGTTCAGTGAAAGGAGAAGGGAAAAATGAGCTCCCCTTTCATACGTAGTGTAGCCACTACCCAAGTGAGGGAGCACAGGTAGTGATACTCAGTCACTTCTCCCCTCTCTCTTAAGCCCCTAAGGAGTGATTCACTGGAATGGGGAAAAGAAGTAGTGGGAGTTGGCAGAACCATGCCTCACCCTTGCTTACACATTGGCCAGCACAGTGGGCTAGTCTTGCATGAAGAAGTGGGGGAGTTTGGGCCATAGCAGTTTGCATACTCACTTGTATAGCTGAGGCAGAAATGACACAAGCCTTAGAAACTTCCTTCACTTTCCCTACTGGGAATATCCCTGGGCTTGGGACCCCAGTATGCAAAGAGCCAGTGGAACTTGCTTCTACACCCTCCTCCTTGCAGAAGGAGGAGGGGCATGATGGGATTGGGAAGAAGCAGTGCCTAGAGCACCATGCACTTTGGCTGCCCCCAGCTTCTACATCGTTCCTAGGATACCAAAACCAATTGGTGCAAATAAGAGCTTCCCCATGTTTCTTTGTTTCAGGGCTGTAGCAAAGAGACAAGAAACTGTAATCAGCTCCTTAGGATATTTCATTGCTTGCCCAACTCTTTTACACAAAGCAGATGCTAATGCTCCAGAGAATATACCTCTATGATGGTTTCACTGCCAAACAGTTCTCAGCAATCACATCGATATTCTCTCCTGATCTGAGGGTTCTCCCCCACCGCAGACTGCAGTCTCTCATCTACACTGTGAGTTCACAGCAAGACAGGGTGCCTAAACAGGTCTAATTTGCTTTCTTCTCAGAGATTTAGAAAGGAGGGGTTTAGATTTACTAGAACTGGGGAAACTAATGGGATAGGGGGAGCCTATACAGGAAGGACGGACTCCACCTAAACCAAAATGGAACCAAAGTGTGGGCACTTACTGTAAAAAAGGTCATAGAGCAGTTTTTAAACTAAGAGAAGGGGGAAAGCCAATTGGTGTAGAGGGCACATGGCTTGGACAGAGACATCTCATAAGAGCAGAGTCTACTGATAGAGATTTTCTAGTTTTCAGTCAGGAGGAGAGGATGGAAGAGGATAAAGTATGGGCCTGATCTGAAAAGAAGCAATCACACGAAAAAGAATCTAATGCATCAGCAAAGGGCAGACGAATAAATAGTGACAAGCTTTTAAAGTGCTTATTTAAAGTGCAAATGCTAGAAATCTAAATAATAAGATGGGTGACCTGGAGTGCCTTGTGTTAATGGAGGATATTCATATAATAGGCATCACAGAAATCTGGAGGAATGAGGACAATCAATGGGACACAATCATATCGGTGTACAAAATATACTGGAAGGACGGAACAGGTT
This sequence comes from Carettochelys insculpta, assembly GCF_033958435.1. Lineage (NCBI taxonomy): Eukaryota > Metazoa > Chordata > Testudines > Carettochelyidae > Carettochelys > Carettochelys insculpta. The sequence continues at coordinate 99,980,663 of NC_134139.1, forward strand.
GTGCAGGTGGGGGGAGTAGCACTATATGTGAAAGAAAATGTAAATCAAATGAAGTAAAAAATCTCAAACAAATCAAAATGTTCCATAGAATCTCTATGGTTAGAACTTCTATGCTCTAATAAGAATATAGAGGGCCATTTAGGAATCTCAGGCAAATAGACTGAAAAAAAAAAAGGGTGGGGAGGATGAAGCTTGGTCCTGCCAAGAGGGCAGGGGACTGGACTCCAGGACCTCCTGAGGTCCCTTCCAGTTCTATGACGTGTGTCTCCATAGCAGTAGGGATATACTATCGACCACCTGACCAGGACAGTGATAGTGACTATGAAATGCTAAGGGAGATTAGAGAGGCAATCAAAATAAAATATCAATAACAGTAGGGGATTTCAACTATCCCCATATTGATCTGGCACATGTCACCTTAGGACAAGATGTGGAGATAAAACTTCTCCATATCTTGAATGACAGCTTCTTGGAGCAGCTGGTACAGGAATCCACAAAGGGAGAGGCAATTCTTGATTTACTTCTGAGAGGAGTGCAAGATCTGGTCCAACAGTTAAGTGTAACAGGACTGCTTGCAAATAGTGACCATAATCATAGAATCATCGGGCTGGAAGGGACCTCAGGAGGTCATTTAGTCCAGCCCCCTGCTTCAAGCAGGATCAACCCCCACTAAGTCATCCCAGCCAGAACCTTGTCAAGCCAGGACTTAAAAACCTTGAGGGATGGAGAATCCACCACCTCTCTAGGCAATGCATTCCAGTGCTTCACCACCCCTCCTGGTGAAGTAGTTTTTCCTAATATCTAACCTACACCTCTCCCTCTAACTTCAGACCGTTACTCCTTGTTCTGCCATCGGACACCACTGAGAACAGTTTCTCACCCTTCTCTTTTGAGCTCCCCTTCAGGAAGTTGAAGGCTGCTATTGAATCACCCCTAAGTCTTCGCTTCTGTAAACTAAACAAGCCCAAATCTCTCAACATATTCTCATAGGTCTTGTGCTCCAGCCCCTTGATCATTTTTGTTGCGCTCTGCTGAACCAGGTCCAGCATTTCCACATCCTTTTTATACTGGGGGACCCAAAATATAGTAACTTTAACATTCCTGTGGTGGGAAGAACACCTCACCTGTCCAACACTGTGGCATTTACTTTCAGAAAGGGGAAATATGCAAAAATGAGGTTAGTTAAACAGAAATTAAAAAGGTACAGTGACTAAAGTAAAATCTCTTCAAGCTGCATGGAAACTTTTCAAAGACACCATATTAGGCCCCACTTAATGTACAACCCAAACTGAAATACACAGTAAAAGACCCAAAAAAGAGCCACTGTGGCTTAACAACCATGTAATAGAAGAAGCGAGAGATAAAAAAGCATCTTTAAAAAGTGGAAGTCAAATCCTAGTGAGGAAAATAGAAAGGAGCATAAACATTGCCAAATTAAGTGTAAAAATATAATAAGAAAAGCCAAAAAGAAGTTTGAAGAACAGCTAGCACAAAACTCCAAAAGCAATAAGAAGATGTTTTTTAAGTACACCAGAAGCAGGGAGCCTGTTAAAAAACCAGTGGGTCCCCCAGACGATCCAGATGCAAAAGGAGCACTCAAAGATGATAAAGTCATTGCAGAGAAACTAAAGGAATTCCTTGCTTTGGTCTTCACTGCTGAGGATCTGAGGGAGATTCCCAAACCTGAGCCATCCTTTGTAAGTGACAAATCTGAGGAATTGTCCAAGATTGAGGTGTCATTAGAGGAGATTTAGGAACTAACTGACAGACTTAACAGTAACAAGTCTCCGGGACCAGATGGGAATTCACCCAAGAGTGCTGAAGGAACTCACATCTGAAATTGTGGAACTATTCACTGTGGTTTGTAACCTACCCTTTAAATTAGCTTCTCTACCCAATGACTAGAAGATAGCTAATGTAACACCAATATTTAAAAAGAGATCTAGAGGCGACCTGTGCAATTACAGACAGTAAATCTAACATCAGTACCCAGCAAACTAGTTGAAACCATGGTAAAGAATAAAATTGTCAGACAGACACATAGAAGAACATAACTCGTTGGGCAAAAATCAACATGGTTTCTGTAAAGGGAAATCATGTCTTGCTAATCTATTACAGTTCTTTAAAGGGGTCAACAAACATGCGGATAAGGGAGATCCAGTAGAGATAGTGGACTTAGATTTCCGGAAAGCCTTTGACAAGGTCTCTCATCAAAGGTTCTTATGTAAATTAAGTTGTCATGGGAGAAGAGGGAAAGTTTGCAGATCACACTAAACTGCTCAAAATAGTTAAGACCAAAGCAGATGGAAGAACTTCAAAAAGATCTTACAAAACTGAGTGATTGGGCATCAAAATGGCAAATGAAATTTAATGTGGATAAATGTAAAGTAATGCACATTGGAAAAAATAAACCCAGCTATACATACAATATGATGGGGGTTAATTTAACTACAGCTAATCAGGAAAGAGATCTTGGAGTCACTGTGGATAGTTCTCTGAAAACATCCATGCATTCTGCAGCAGCAGTCAAAAAGTAAACAGGAAGTTAGGAATCATTAAAAAAGGGATCGAGAATAAGACGGAAAATATCTTATATATAAAACCATGGTACACCTGTGTACAGATGTGATCACCTCAGCTCAAAAAATATATGCTGAATTAGAAAAGTTTCAGAAAAGGGCAACTAATACATAAATCTGTTAGTCTTTAAGGGGCTACAGGACTGCTTGTTTTTTTGTGACACTACAAACCAACACAGCTACCTTCTGCAGCTTTTGTTTGTATGTTTTATGTTATTTGCTCAGTAATTTGCTTGATTCTTTTGCTGTCCCTTATAGTTACTTAAAATCTACTCTCTAGTTAATAAATTTGTTTTCATTTATTCTGAAACCCAGTTTGTGCAATTCATAATTGGGGTGTGGAGAAAAAGAATAAGGAAAAATTATTAAATTGTTCACATAATATAAGAACTAGGGGTCACCAAATGAAATTAATGGGCAGCAGGTTTAAAACAAATAAAAGGACATTCTTTACACAGTGAACACTCAAAATGTGGCACTCCTTGCAGAGAAGGCTGTGAAGGCTAGCACTAGAAAATGGTTTTAAAAAAAAAAGCTAGATAAATTCATGGAGGTTAGGTCCATTAATAGCTATTAGCAGGATGGGGAAAGAATGGCACCCTTAGCATCAGTTTGTGAAAAGTTGGAAATGGATGGCAGGAGAGAGATCGTTACCTGTTCAGTTCACTTGCTCTGGGGCACCTGGCACTGGCCACTGTCAGCAGACAGGGTACCGGACGAGATGGACTTTTGGTCTGACCCAGAATGGCTGTTCTTATGTTATAAGCAAAATATTTTTTTGCTGCTGTTAAGTTATCACACTATCTTTTTAAACAAATACATTTATTCTTCAAGTAAAAGCACACATTAAAACAATAAAATAATCTAAACACATGTGAATGAGCATTACAAATCATCTGTAACTCCTACAATGGCTCTGGCATGTGGCCAGTACTTCAAACCCCATGAAGGGTGTTGTTGTTTTTTTCCCTGCCGCTACAAGTCCATAACAGCCATTGACTCTGAACAAGCACCCCATGGATTTATGAGTCCCCTCTTCATGAAACTCAGGAATCTGATTTCAGATTCTGGTAACAGGTAATCAGATTACAATGGGACCCCTCCCATTTCCCCCAGGGGTAGCATCAAAAAGTTGGAGCCGGAGGTGGGATTTTGCATTTGCTTCCTTCCAAGTATTTCCTAGGAAACCCACTCAGCTTTGTTTATCCCAAAGGTTCCTTCTTGTATGGCACATTATTTAAAATGGGGCTTTGAAGTGCCACACTTCCCAAGGTTTACACTGATTATGCTACCACACTGGTGAAGTTGTATGCAATCTCACAATGGCCGTGTCTATACTAGCCCCAAACTGCGAAATAGCCATGCAAAGGGCCATTTCGAAGTTTACTAATGAAGCGCTGAAATACATATTCAGCGCTTTATTAGCATGCGGGCAGCCGCATCACTTCGAAATTGACGCGCCTCGCCGCCGTGCGGCTCATCTCAATGGGGCTCCTTTTCGAAAGGACCCCGCCTACTTCGAAGTCCCCTTATTCCCATGGGGAATAACACAGGGGGAATATCCCATGGGGAACAAGGGGACTTCGAAGTAGGCGGGGTCCTTTCGAAAAGGAGCCCTGTCGGCACGAGCTGCACAGCGGCGAGGTGCGTCAATTTCGAAGTGCTGCGGCCGCCCGCATGCTAATGAAGTGCTGAATATGTATTTCAGCGCTTCATTAGTAAACTTCAAAATGGCCATTTGCATGGCAATTTCAAAGTTTGGGGCTAGTGTAGACACAGCCAATGATACATAAATTTTGCCTTTGGAATACAATAGCCTGAAAAGCTACTTAAACTTAATTCAATAAAGTTTTTCAAGGATTTTGCAGGAAGCTGACATATCTTCACAAGTCACAGGGCTGCATTTTGGCCATGGCCGGCCAGATTGAGTCTGTATCTTTGTTTTTGTGAAGCAGCAAGAGATTACTTGTGGACACAGTGTGCTGCACTACATGAGTAAGAACGTCAGACTCGTGACCTGTGTTAATTTTTAATTTCCCCTCCTGCGGACAATACCACTTGGATAGTCAGTAGAAAGTAAAATAGCACATAAAAGCCACAAGAAGGACCTTCTTTGCTACTCATTGTATCCTATGGAAATTCTAGACAAGTGAGCACTTTAGTTTTTCAAGTGTGCTTTGGGTTCACTTTCAGAAGACATAGCTGACTTGTAATATGCAACTCAATATCACAAAACAATACACAGCAGTAGCAAAAGTGTTACCAAGGCCCACGAAATGATCTCCTTCTCTCACTTCAGGAAAAAAAAACATTACTCAGTTTCACCCTCACCTTTAAAGCTTCAGAAAACAACACGGAAAGAACATAAGATACTGCTGAGGAGGAAATTTGAAAGCATGAATCAGGAAATTGTTGGTGACTCAAAAGGAGAAATAGCAAAAGGCATCAGTAAAACAATAGAAATGGGAAGAAAAAACAACAAACAACCCCCGCCGCCCCAACTGATGGAGGGAAGCCAAAAAAGCCTGTGTAATTTCCTGTTTAAATGCACCTAACCAAAAAACTACCATATAAATGAGTAATGAGCACAATAGATTTTTAACTGCATATTTTTCCAGACATCCCACTTGTTTCCTGGATGATTTCTGGGAAAAATGGATGCTTTACCTGCTCCACATGGTTGTAAGGACCTTCTGGTGCTTTTTCGCATGAAATGAAGCCTTCATCCTGTGACCTTCGGGAATTTTTTTTTTTCTTCAGACGTTGTGTAGTTTGATACAAGCTTTCTGGCTACCTCTCTAAGGTGGCTGTAGTAAAGTGGTGCTATACACGTATTGTTTGTGAGGATCTTTTGGATCCTTTGGGATGAAAGTTTTTGTGAAGTAAATTGTGAATTTTGTGTGCCAGTCCCCAGCTGATGTTAACTAGCATTGCACTGATCTCCAGGGAGCCTCTTTACACCAGTTCACAATCCACCCAAATTGATTTGACAAAGGCCTATCAAGAAAGCAATGAAGGGCAGGAGCAGAAGAACTGGGAAGCAGAGTGGGGCTGCCACTGCCTGTGTATCCATCATGGCTTTGGATCGAGCTACAGGCAGTTCACCTCATTTTCTTCTCGTGGGCAGTTCAAATAAAAACTTTCTAGAAACTTCAAATAAAACTTTCTAAAAAACAATTTTCTAGGTCCAAAGTACCCCTCTGGGAGTTTGGGTTTGTTGACATACAGCAAATTGCAATAAAACACAATATTTCAAACCAAGTCCATTCATAAATTCATATAATAGCAAGGTTCTCTTCCTCCTCCTGCAGGCCATCCTGTCTGAGGCCTTTGTAGTCTCCCCACCACTTGGACTGCATTTTCACCAGGAGTCCTTGTCTGGGCAAAGTCCCCTTGTATTAGAATTTTCCCTAGAGGGGCTTTCCCTCATTCTCTGAAGACCCTATCATAGCATCTTGAGCTTTCTCCATTCATTGCAGCCAACCACTTTTATAGGGCAGTTCCTGACCCAGTCCTGGTGCATCTCTTTATTAATCCAGGATGGCTAGCCCCAGGCCCTCCAATCAATAAGGGGCAAGCCATCCTGATATATAGGAAATTCCCTCCTGTAAGACAGAACTGCTCAAGTAGAACTTTAAACTTTCATTTGGAGCATTTGGCATTGGCTGCTCCTGATGTCAAAATACCAGACAAGGACTTGGTCTGTTCCAGTGTGGCAATTCCTGCCATTTATAGGCTAGTGGCAGGGAAAGAGGTTAGATGGGGATGTCTGGCAAACATCTGCACTAATTTTCTTAGACTTAAAAGACAGGGGAAGAAGATTTAAATTTACATCCAGAAAACCTACAGATCTCTTTCATGCATGGGCTCTAAGGCAGAATGACTACTAGTTTGGTTTGTACAGGCTGATCTTTTCTGTGTTCCTCCAGCAAATACTCAATAGACCAGCTGTGTTGATGGCTAAAAGAAATGTTTAAAAAGCCAACTACAGCATCACCAAAGATAAATGATAAACATTTGAAAGTTTGTTTACGATCCTTGAAATGGGAAGGACTGAGGAAAAGGTATTTTTATACATACAGGAAAAAGCTAAACTCTTAAAAGTACAAAGGCATAGTTTTAATAATCTAGAAATGCCTATTCACTTCTTCTACTACATGAATTATAAAGAAACATGAGGCTAGTGCCATACATAGTTTATATAAAAACACAGAGAGTCATGAAAATTTGACAGACTTTGTGATCTGTGAAAAACTAATAGAAAACAAGAGGGACAAACTAAAAACATTGGTACAGACTCTGCCACTCTTATGTCCTTATTCACTCTGAGATGCATTCATATTCCCACTCAGGCTACTTCACTCTACTCTAGCAGTGTAATTTACTGCCGCTTTAAGGCCACTTTGTGCTTCTAAGTTGGTGGAAAATGAATTCAGCATAAAAAGGAATGAAGTCATTTGAGCAATAGTTTAGTATGCAAACAGTACCATTAGTTTAATGGATTAGATTCCAATACTCTTATTCACATTGAATAGTACCATAAGGTACTACTTAATTGGAGTAAAGGCATCAGAATGTTGTCCAATGGGACTATTTATAGAAAAAAAACTTTTATTCAATATGAGTAAGAATGGCAAAATTGGGCCATTATCTTCTGGTTCCATTAAATAAAAATAGAAAATCTATCACTAAAAGTCCTATCAAAAAGGACAATAAGGTAGTCACTGGTGGTTACTGGTTCCATCTAACAAGCTCATGGTTTGTTTTTTCTTTTTGTTTTCTTTTTTTTAAAATACTCCTAAAACAGCTCATGTTTCATTTGAGCAGCTGGAGAAATACTGTATAAAACAGAGAGGCGAAGTCTGATTTGCTGCAAAAAACACTCAAGGAGATTTTCCGTATCTGCTGTTGTTGTGTTTGCTTGGCGGGGGTTGGGGGGAGTGTGTGCAGGTTTTGTTTTTTGCAGGAACGAAGGAAGAGGATAGTGACCAGGTGACCCAGATGGCTTAACTGTGATATTTGTTTAGGAGGAGATACTATAAATAAAAAGCTGTATTCTGTTAGGTTTTTTTTTCTACATGCACACAAGAGCGGTAACCCATTTTCTTATCTATTTGTTCAGAATGATCCATTTTGAAGACTTTAGAAATCAAGAGCCAATTATTTAGAAAAATTCTCGGAAACTGCAGTTATTGCACTTTAAAACTTTCTAGTTCTACTTTCCCTATAAAGAGTGCAGAATAATGAAAAATATTTATGTAACATTAATTTATATGTGTAAGGCAACTGACAAGTTTTTAAGCATGACCACTGTGGTTTCAATCAGAAACCTAATTAGCATTTTATTCACATCTGTTTAATTTTCTATTTTGGGATTCCCACATGCCTCTAATGTAAATCACTGAGAAGCCCTGCAGAGAGCTGCTTGGGAGCTTGTCAAGGAAACCCAGTTTCAAACATTGCTTTCTATAAGGAGGAAGCTGTTGAGAGAAAAGGGGAAGTTGGGGAATTTTAATTTTTCTCTGCAGATACTCTGGTGTATAATAATTTATCTGCAGCCTCTGATATATAAAGACCTGCGAACAATAGTGGCTTTAGACCCAAGCTATTTGTGGACACACCTTTAATCATACTGAACAGTATCTTATTTTACAAGTGAATAGAATAGCCACACTCAAATGTGCCAAAATCTGCTCCCCTACATTTTTCCATCCCTTTCCATAGTGGTTAACACCAGAATGAGAAGTAACTGATGAGCATGAGACAGAGGGTCAGGTTTCAGGAGGGACCCAGGATTAGTGAGGGATCAGACCTTCAGAAATGCAGAAAAGTAAGTCTGAGTCTGGCTGCTGAGGCCAGAGTTACATTCACAGATTCTACTGTGTCTCTCCCAACAACCAGAAGAGAAGGGAACATCATCTTTTTAGGCTTCCATTGTACAAAGAGAAGAACAAAAAATGCAGCAAAGACATTCTGTTCCCTATCTAAAGGTGATCTTCAAAAAGAAAGAGAGACTATTTTTACAATATACTTAGCTAGTTATTTTCTGGATTTCTTTTACAATACAATACATGTTTGCACATTTTAACCACTGGGAAACTAGATAGTTCCCAGGTGCAAAGTGCACCCCTGGGAACTGGTTAATTTAGAGAGAATGTTCATTTGTACATCTCATTTAGAGAGAGCTCGCAATGCTTGCTAGGCTCCTTTCTGACAGATGGCAAAACAAGTAATACCTGAAAGAAACAATATATAGCTCACAGTGCTTAGAAACTGCTTCAATTGGCCCAAAAAGTTGTAGCCAGTGTCTTGACAGGAGGCCTTAAAAGATCTTTAAAAGTATCAGGGCTGGGAAAAGAAGAGGAGATACTGAAGGAGCACTCAAATTCCAGCAGAGAGTTAAAACAGAGAAGAAAGAAACATAGTATCATAAGAGACAGTATGGATATTGGATAGCAGGTGAGAGAGGCAGGAGACGGGTGTCTCTTGCTGTGCGTAAAAGCTTATATTGTGCTTTTTAAAAGAATTGCTTAAAAATAATGGCATGCTGTTTTTAAGGGCCTTTCTCTTTTCTAGTAACAACTGTAGGAAAAGCATCTGCTATCAGTCACATTCATAACTACTACTTAATTGCCGATCTTCCTCAAACTATAAATGTAAAAAATATTTTGCAAGCCCATTTCCAGAGTTCTAAAAAATATATATTTATTGCTATTGTGAGTTCTTTATGTGATGGAAGAAAAATAGCAGCTTAGTTAATCCAACATGAATATCAGCACTTACTCTTAGCAGTGACTAGTAAGTAAACTAATTTAGGGCTGTCAAGCAGGTGTTTTGAGGAGGGAACATTTTTACATGTGTTTTTTTACATTCTGTAATCTTGCAGAAGCATTCTATACTTCTTCATGAACTGGACTGTAAACTATCAAATCAAGAGTTTTAACAAAGTCTGCCAAGCATATAAAATTTGATATTTTAAATTGGTGCACTAATTGTAAAGTTACAACAGATGCCTCACGGTTCTGAAGTAATGACAATCAGTCCTCATACAGTTAAGCTATGTCTAGATTAGAGAGATCTGTCAACAGAAGTTTTGTTGGAAGTTATCTGCCGACAAAACTTCTATTGATAGATCGCAGCCAAACAGATCGCTCTTTCAATCAGCTCTGTCGATAGAGAGCAGCCAGACTGCCCCACCACTTCTCTAGAGAAAATGGACACCCAGAACTACAGCAGACAGGGTCACAGGGCACCATTTCCTACTAGAAGCCCCAGAGAGGTGTGTCCTTAAAGGCCCCCCCACCCAGACACTGCTGAGGTGTGCCTACCTCCACAAGGGACAACACAGTTGCTAGAGCAGGGCTTTGACTCTTCCTGGGAGACACAGCTCCTTCCAGCGAGCCATGGTGCCAGAGCAGCCCCTGGGCTTGCACTGGCTTCACACACAGAGGTGCTTCAGCATCTGTTGCACCTCCTGCCAGCTGTCCTCCTCCTCACGGAGGGTGAGCTCCACACCAAATTTGAGGACCTCACTGTTGCTGCTGAATGGCCATGTGTGCACCAACGCCCCCGCAGGTGCACAGGCGGATCTGGAGACACTGAATCAGTTCAGACTGATGGGATTTGCTGGTCAGGGGGCAATGGGATGACCACCAGTGGCTCCAGATCTCCTGCATGTGAAAGGACACCTTCCTGGAGCTCTGTGCCTGGCTTACCCCTGCCTTCCGGAGACAGTACACCCAGCTGTCTTCAGCTCCCATTTCCTCCCTTTTTCATTGTCCTCTATCCCTTTTGCTAAGAACGTCTATTTTTTTACAGCCAGGTAACAACGAACAAGTTACATAATGCACACTGATTGGAAGCAAAATGAACTGCTTAGTACAATACTTACAACTCCAACAGGAAAGGCTAAAACTGCCATCATCCAGTCACGGAGGGAAATGAGCTTTTTCAACTGTCTTTCTTGTTCTTGGCTGTCACTTCCTTTGGTGAGAAGACTGGAGAGATCCGTCAATACACAGATCCCAAAAAAGACAGCCTGGATAACCTGCATGGAAATAAATTCCTGTCTTGAAGACTATAAACACACAAATCACCAGATACAATACCAACACAGATACAGCCTCTGATTCAGCCAAACATGTACTTAAAGTTAAGGATATGTGTTCAAGCTTTTTTACTGAATTGGGATCATAGAGAAGAACATAGTGCTGTACTGTCAGCAAAAAACTCGTCAAATAAAATCTCAGCTCTGTAAGGGACTCATTGTGTCACTTGAGGAAAGTAGCTTTACCTCTAATGTTACCAGTATGTAAAATGTAGACTACAATATTTACACAATGGGAAGATTCCCATAGGAGGGCTGCTAGCTCACATTTAACCAGTGTAATGGAAGAGTTAAGCATTGCTATATTCAATAGGAAAAATACCAAGGTCCAGAACCCGCAAAGTATAATTAAATATGTGCACAAGTCTTGACAGAAAAAGGGACCTTAGAAAACCCTGTAAGGATGACAGTGAATATAAACTTGCAATATGGAGGAAAAAAACAAAAACAAGTGAGACAATAATATGTTTTTGGACGTTATGATACCAGACAGAGGGAATTCACAAGAGTACAATGTAAGCGATTAAATAACTGGAGGGACTAATTTACAAGTTAGGATTCAACATTAAAAAATGATTTTACTCCAAGAATCCTTCCCTCCAGTTCTAATTCCAGCTGGCTTTCCTACCTGAGCTGTGAGGTAATGATGTCGCCAAAGGCCAGAAGCTCAAGTTTTTCACTTCTGGATGTAAATTTGCAAACAGCAGGTCTTCACCACTGCTTCCCGCGGCTCTGATTGGCTGGGAATGGGTAACTGTGGCCACTGAGAACTGTGGGGCTCTGTGCCTGCAGATGCTCAGGCAATCAAACCATCTGGTGACCCACCAGTGGCTAACCGGGATTAACCCACATGCAGTCAGTGGACCAGAGATTTCTCAGCCCTGTTTTAAATCATCATTTAATCAAATATAACCGCTCGATGAATTAGATGGCCTATTCAGAAAGAAAAATTGTAAGTGCTAAAATTGTTTTGCCTTGGCCAAATGAGGACCAAAGAAGAGATATGTTAACCACCTACAATTTACTCAAGGGTACAAAAGTATCAAGGAAGGAAAAGTTTCCATTAGGGGAAGTCTACAGAAGTAGAACTACAAATAATGAGATGAATCTGAGCATAAGAAAATGTAGGCCAAGTCACAGGAAATATTTCCTAACAGTGAAATCTGTTAGACCATGGAATAATCTCCCAGAGGAAGTGGTGAAAGCCTTATTGCTTGAGTCATTCAAAGTTAGATTGAACAAAACATTCATGAATATACTGTAGGGACCAATACTGCACTGGCAAGGTTAGGATGAGTGACCTAATAGGTTGTTTGGAAATCTAGTTATGATTTCCTGAAATAAGAGCTATCCAAAGTAACATAGCCGGAAACATCCACACTTTCAAAGAGAACTGAAATTGTTCATTCCCTAATCAATCACAATCTGAGCTGCTTCTCTCAGCTATTCTGCCATGAGGACAAAGTTACACGGGGGTGGGAGGGCAATATAATGGTGTCTTAGTATATAGTGATTAATTTGTGAAAATACTAAGGGAAAGGAAGCTATTAATAAGTTACAAAGCTGTGTATAAGGGATAACATATAGAGATAAAGTTAACAGCTAACAATGACAACTACAGAAAAACACAGGCAGAAGGGAAAAATACATTTCCTGGCAGAGAATTACTGAACAGAACCAGGAATCAATACTTCTGAGTTTAGGGAGGAAATTTCCCAAACTTCCCCATACCAATAGCATACACACCTCCAGCTAGTCACTTTCTTCTCTACATACAATGCATAAAGAGCGCTATGTTGACAATTGCCCTCTGAGCCAACTTGGAGATTGAACTGGAGATGTGCAGAGCTGAAAATATGAGTCTTACAGCATGTAGATCTCTGTAGGTGGGAACCTACAAACAGATTAATACCCTCTGGGATTGGGGAAGGGGCATAGCACAATGCTGCATGACACCTTCTGACCAGTCAGTTACACCATGAAACAAGTTTTTAGAGCCTATGCTCCCTTTGGTGTAAATCTCTATAAGGCTGTGTCTACACGAGCCCCAAACTTCGAAATGGCCACGCAAATGGCCATTTCGAAGTTTACTAATGAAGCGCTGAAATGCATATTCAGCGCTTCATTAGCATGCGGGCAGCCGCGGCGCTTCGAAATTGACGCGTCTTGCCGCCGCGCATCTCGTCCAGACGGGGCTCCTTTTCAAAAGGACCCCGCCTACTTCGAAGTCCCCTTATTCCCATCAGCTCATGGGAATAAGAGGACTTCGAAGTAGGCGGGGTCCTTTCGAAAAGGAGCCCCGTCTGGACGAGACGCGCGGCGGCAAGCTGTGTCAATTTCGAAGCGCCGCGGCCGCCCGCATGCTAATGAAGCGCTGAATATGCATTTCAGCGCTCCATTAGTAAACTTCGAAATGGCCATTTGCGTGGCCACTTCGAAGTTTGGGGCTCGTGGAGACGTAGCCTAATAGTTGTAGAAGTTACTAGGACATAACAAAGAAGGACATGGTACTTCCTCCTAAATGTTGTTCACTCAAGTACTGTACCTTAATGTTATCACAGCTTAAGGAAGACATTACAGAAGCCAGCTTCCAAAAATCTAGCCATTATTCCAAACAGCCATTAGTCCAAATAGGTGATAAAGGAGAGATACATTATCTTCTGGAAATTCAAGCAATACATTTTGAGATTACACCAAAATCATCGCCCATCTTCAGCTAAATACTGCAAGATGCAGACAAATTTTCCTTTTAATTTGTAGACCTAGATCTCATCCAGGTACAAAAGGAAATGAGTAGTCAGTGAACAAAGTCTGAAAAGAGTACAGATTTACAAAAAGAAATACAGACCGTTTACGTAGAACAAACATGGTAGCAGTAAAGAAACAAATACACGGAATTGACATAATGGATGAAATCATGTTTATACGTTCCAGAAATGGACCCCTGTTGTGCATAAAATGAATATATCTTTCCATGTAATACTATCACCCAGTTTACTTAGAGGTAAGTTTCCAGTGCAAAAAAGGAGAAAGTATTTACAAGGGATTCATAATTATTAGTTTGTGGCTCTAATTCACTGTTCTGAAAATATAATTAATATCTGCAAACTTTTAAAACATTCCATCCGCGATTCTCAGATATTGTCAGTATCTGAACAAGTTGTCCCTTGAAAACAGCCATATGTGAATGTGCAATTACTCTCTCTTCTAAGACAACAAGCAGCCTGAAACAATAGCACCAAAGTTTAACTCTACCAGCACGCAAAACAAATTGCTGGGGTGTGTCAGTCCACCTAAATTACACTTGTTATTGTTGGCCAAATCCATGGTCTGTTTTTTCTCTGGAAAAAAAAAAAACAGAATATGATTTATTACCTAAGCTTACCAGTTACACCTTCTAGCACTGTTATTTTCATTCTCTCAGGGTTTTGACATGATGGATCAGTAAAATAATCTGGTGTTGTGCGCATATATTATGCTTGAGCAGTTAGCATGGTAGTGTAATTTAAGACATATTGAAGTAATTTAGGCCAGACTATTAGTCTGCTTGGCTATTGTAAGTGTGATTGATTGGAATATGGCGATAGATGTACATATATATTTTATATCCATGAAAGACTCTAGAAATTCTGCCTTATCAGAGTTGACTGTCTTTCAAGAACCATGTTGGATATATTATGACACACTTAATGCAGAGGCTGTGTGGTTGTACTAATGTAGTTTTAAAAGCACTTTCCATAACATAGTTAATATTTTTTTTCAAAACTGTGCAAAGTTTTTGTTGCTATGGACAGGGCTTGAATTAGGTAAATCATCAAAAATCCTTAGAAATCCAGTATTTATGCATATGATGGGGTGGGGTGATGTAGGGCGAGGGGGTCAATAATGCATTTAGTATATCCATTCACATCTGCAGATAAAACTCAAGAAAAAAATAATGGCCAAACTTTAATGGTAACTCATAAAAGCCAACAGCTCTGTAACTACCGAAAACCTGATTTCAAAGTGTGATGTCTCAGCTGTTTTACATAGATGGCATTTCCAGCATGATCGCAACATGCAGAAGTATATGCCGTCTGGTTGAGAAGTGCTAACAGGCTGGAATCTTCTGCTATGTATCATATGAAGAGATGGAATGGACAAAATACAGTATATTACAGTAATACAAATAAGAATTTAACCAGATGCTGAGAACGGAAACTGATGCATATTCTGAAATCACTGCCATTATTTTTACATCACTCCCAGCCACCCAGACACACACATTCCAGCTCTCACCTCCAGGAAAACAATTTTCATGTTTCATTTTGCCAATTTTAGATTTGTCTCCTCTAATTTTACCCCACCTAATATATATGAGGAAACATGAACTTC
This sequence comes from Carettochelys insculpta, assembly GCF_033958435.1. Classification (NCBI taxonomy): domain Eukaryota; kingdom Metazoa; phylum Chordata; order Testudines; family Carettochelyidae; genus Carettochelys; species Carettochelys insculpta. The sequence goes on from NC_134139.1 coordinate 99,995,723, forward strand.
ACTTGCACAAGCATTTAAGAAACTACAATTCAATTTTCCTCTTTATCTTTTTGATGTTAAGTAGCTTTGACTACATTTATTTTGTAATAATCCCTATTCTCCCCTAGCTTTCTTGCACTGTATGTCCAAAAGCTGCCATTACTACCTACCATATCCTGTTTACAAGACAGTATAACTGAATTAAACTCAGATCATCCAGTCAGCAAACATGCGTAATACAGTTTATTCAGAATTATTTTGACGTTATTAGATTACATCTTTTACGTTTTTCTTTTCTAAAACTTAATCTTATTAGTATTTTACTCTGCAGATAAAGTTATGCTATTATTTTGATTTAAATGCTAATTTTACACATTTCAGAGGGATTGCTAGTGTCTCTTCAGCACTGCTCAGCAATCAGCAGGAAAGGCAGCACTCTGGGCAACGTTTGGGATAGTTCTTTCGGTAGAGTAAAAAGACTTGCCTTGCAGCTGTCTGTACAGTACTAAACCCAGTTTGAGGATAAGGTTTCTGATGGCTGGAAGGTCCCTAAAACTGGACAAGTAAATTATTTATTCCCCAAAATAAATAAATTTGATTTAAGAGTAATCTTCCCAGATTTACAGGTAGCACTCCCTCCCCCCAGTACACACACAATTCAAGTATCCGAACGTTCTGGAAATTTTTTCACCAAGTATGTTGTGGGTTTTTTTTTTAACTAGTTTAAAAAAAAACTTGTCTGAAAGCCACAACATTCCTACAGAAAAGACTTGAAAATAAAACAAAACTTGTTTTTTTTTTTTAAATTGAAAAGACTGATTTAAAGTGATTTTTTAAAAAAATCAGTAAGGAAACAGCTACTTTTTAACAGTGACTCAGCAATTCTGAATGTGACAGTCAGTGTCCATTTGCTACAGTCACAAATGACCAACTGATAAATTTCAGGGCTTGTTTCCACATCACTGTGGATCAACGCTGCAGCAACCAATCTGCTAAAACGTGATAAAGCAATCTCCAAGTGGTCTCCCGTTGATTCCAGTACTCCATGACAACGAGAAGAGTAGCTGGCATAGACGGGAGAGCAGCCCTTGCCGACCTTACCACACACAAGATGACGCAGTAAATACAATGACTTCAGCTCTGTTATTTGGGTAGTTAAAGTCACGTGGATTAGAACGAAGGTGGGGGTTAGTGTAGACAAGGCCTCAGGAATGTTGTGACAGTCCTGGAAATAGGGAAGAAAACTGTCTTCTGAAAACTATAGTCCCAAAGTTGGAGAAAAAAAATCAATGAACTATTTTTATCTGTCCCTTTTCAAAGCACTATAAAAAGACGTATGAATCCCCACAACAGCCCAGCCAAGTTAGCCAGTATTATTGGCCCCACCATGCAGTGCTCAGTGCCTCTGGCACAGCACAGACACATCAGTAATTTTTCTCTCCCTTTCTGTCTATCCACAAAAGACCCCAGGGCAAGTTAAATCAGCCTCTAGCATGCTTTGGTTTACACCAGTCAAAAGTGACTCATCTGCACCTCAGTAAGTGTTGCTTCACAAAGGCAACATTAAGTTCCTTGTGCAGGGGAGTGAAGCCCAAAGGAAACTTTCAAAAGATCTTTGCGGTATGTTAGTAAATGCAGAATTTTTTTTTACATAGTAAAGATATGTTGGCAATTAGACCTCAGAAAAGGACTTTGCTGTTAAAACTTTCTTGAAAAAATAAATATTGACAATCTAATTGCCTTCAATTTCCCTTCATTTATCTTATAAAGTTAACACTAATATTAACTTGTTTATTCTCCTAAAACTCAAACACACACATGGGAAATTAAAACTGAAATAAAGAAATTTAATCAGCCTTGGCAAATGTGATTTTTTAAAGGAGTAAGTCTTTCCTAACACGTCTGATTCCATGGATAATACCTTTTAATATAACAGAACTGTTCTTTTCCTAAGCTGGCTGTTGGCTTAATGAGGTAAAAATGATTATATTATTTCTGCTTTACAAAAGTGATAGCAATCCTGAAAATACTGAGTTCAAAATCTGTTAGGATTATGTTTTTATTAAACTACATTTTTAAACAGAGGTTTCAAACAGAAGACAATTTCTTAAATGCTTCATTATTTATACAATTCATAAATATTCTACTTCCAAAGAAAATGAGACAATCCAAACCTTTTAACTATACACCCAATCTAGAAAACTGGTAGAATACTTTTGTTTTACAATGTATTTCCCAGCTATAGATCCTAAACGTGTTACAAAGGAAACTAAATATCTTTGTCTTTATTTTATAGCTAAAGCACAAAAAGATGAAGTGACTCTGAGGTCACACAGCAAATCAGCGTAAGATTCAGTCTCCCAGCTCCCAGGCAGAGCCCTATCCCTGCCAGGCCCACTTGCTGAATGGAGACAAAGGGGGCAATTGCCCCAGAGCTCAGAGCACCTGGGCACTACAGCTGCTACTGCAGCAGTTGGTGTGCCAGGCCCTTTAAATCGCTGCCGGAATGCTGCACATTGTGATCTGTGCAGCGCCTGAGGTCTAGCTATCCACAGCCCTGCCCATTCCACCAGAGGCCCCGCCCCTTCTTGGGCACAGAGGAGGACACCCCATCTCCAGCTTTGCCCAGGGGCCCAGCGGGGCTGTCTCCCACACATACACTTGCTTATTTTATGCATAGGGCCCTGCCAAATCCACAGTGGGAAAAACGCATCATGAAGGATAAAATCTGGTCTTCCACTGTGAAATCTGGTCTTTAGGATGCTAATACCTGTACTATACAGATTTCATAGGGGAGACCAGCCTCTCTCAAATTGGGGGTCCTGACCCAAAAGGAAGTTGCAGGAGGGTCACAAGGTCATTTCTGTGGGTCAGGGTTCATGGTGTTGCCACACTTTGCTCTGTACTTTCAGGCCTGGGCAGGGAGAGTGTGTTGGCCAAGCACCCAGGTATTAAGGCAGTGCGCTGCCACCAGCAGCACAGACGTTAAGGGTGGCAATACCATACCATGCCACTTTTACTTCTGCGCTGCTGTCTTCAGAGCAGGTGGCAGCTGCTGTCAGCTCAGCTCTGTGGGTAGCAGCACCAAAGTGGCAACAGCATACCATGCCATCCTTACTTCTGTACTGCTGCTGGTGGTGGTTCTGCCTTCACAGCTGGACAGTTGGCCAACAGCTGCCATTCTCTAGCTGCTCAGCTATGAAGGCAGCACCACCGTGAGCAGCAGCACAGAAGTAAGGGTAGCAATAACATAAGCCCTCTCCCCTCTGAAATAATCTTGCATCTCCTCTCCCTCCCCACACACAACTCCTTTTAGGGGTTAGGCCCCTGCAATTACACCACCATGAAATTTTAGATTTAAATAGCGGAAATCATAATATTTATGACTTTTAAAATCCTATGACCGCACAATTGACCAAAATGGACTGTGAATTTGGTAGGGCCCTGATGGTACATGTGAGCAGACCCATTTTAGCCACACACTAAGAAGTGATTGCAAGTGAAATAGCGCAGGCCTTTTCTGCACTCCAAATACAACTTTGCAACAAAACCCTTCTTTCTGCCACTCCTGCTGCCTGCAATAGTCTTTCTGCATCTTCCAACATTATTTAATGTACTGACACTTCACTCTTGGCAGCTATCTGACCCCTCTGTTCCAAGCGTGACAACAAACTAAATTTAACAAGGTCTGCAATGTGGCAGCTTTAGAGAGCATGCTAATTATACACTGCCCTCACCTTCTGTGCTCTTCCACCCTATTGCTCTGTTCTGATTCATAATAGCAAAGATTTGACTTCCCAGCAGTGCTAACGCTGCAGAGATCTTGTTAATTTTACTTCACCTGGTCTGCCACTACTTTTATTTTCCATTCTGTCTGGAAAGCGCTGGGCAATAGAGTGTATGAAAAATGCTATACAAAATTAAGTTATTTTGAATAAACCAGTATGTCCAAATTCTTCCTGGCTTTATGCTAGTGAGAACATTGGAGGATAGGTCAGAGATGGAAAATCTGCTCATGTGAGGATAGGTAACAGCAAAAAGGCATAAACTCCCTAGTGGCAGCATTATTAGAGGGAGACAGTGTACTGCAGGAAGTAAGCAAGCAAAGACAAAGGCACTTTGGAGATATGTTGGTACTGCATATCACCTCTGTACTCCTTACCACCTTGAAACTAAAGCAAGCTGCAAGAACCCCAAGGGAGTGCAGCAACACAGATCAGTTTCTTGCTTCCTGCTTGGAGCCAGGACAGAAACATAGTAGAGGGATGCACAAGTTTCAAACCACTGTGGCAACTGCCATAGAGTAGACCCCGAGTTATGTGGGAGTTGTGTTCCTCACAACTCCTGCATAATTCAAAGTTTGCGCAAGTCAGGGGAGACAGGAACTAGGCAGCATCCTGGTTCCCAGATCCCCTGGACTTGCAGGAGCCAGGAAACTGACCAGCTCGCTCACTAGGCGGCAGACTGGCTCTCATCTCCTGGCAGCTAGCAGGATCCAGGAAACTGACCAGCCATGTGATGGTTAGTGTCCTGGGTCCCACAAGCTGGCAGGGAGAAGAGAACCAAGCAGCAACCTGGCTCCTGGCTCCCTGCTGCTGGTGGGAACCAGGCACAGCTTCTCCCCAGCTGGGGAAAAGTCACGCCGCTGTGGCTGTCTGTTGGGGGAGGTGGAGGAGCCCAGCAGGCAGAGAGCTGCTGTGTAGTTTCTCCCAGATGGTGGGTGGCACAGCTTTTCGCACAGCTGGGGGAAGCATGGGAGAAGCCCCGCCACATCAGCTGTCTGCCCACCAGGCTCCCACAGCTGGAGGAGCCCATCGGGCAGACAGCCGCTGCAGCAGGGCTTCTCCCCTGGTTCCCCCAGCTGGGGGGTTGGAGCACTTTCCATTTGCTTTTAATTTGCGTTAATGTGAGTTAAGCACAAATTGAAATTGCACATACCGGGGGATTACTGTACTCTGGGACAGCAGCTGACCTGATAAAAACAATGAAAAGTCCTGTGGCACCTTACAGACTAACAGACTTTTGGAGCATAAACTTTCAAGTGCAAAGATCTGCTTCGTCAGATGCGTGTGCAGAGTACATTTTGCTTCCCACTGCCTCTGAGAAGACCCATCATGCACTAAGCTCTGATTAAGACCTCCTCCCAGGCTACCACTTCACTCCCCACCCATGATGCCTTTTATGCTGGAGATAAGGGAGCAGGGACTAGGAGTGGGATGAAACAGAACATGTTATGCAAACTGTAAGTCCGCGGCATCCAATATGATTTCCATTTGCCACATGTGGCAAACTGGACACAATGGTGTGGTGAAATGCAGCTCCTTAGAGCCACACACATGGAGCGCCCTCTGCCCACTTCAGGCCCTACCATTTGGTGGGACAAGCGCATGGCAGCAGTGGCTTCTTCTGCATCTCCAGCTGCCCTGGTGTAGCTCAGCTTAGTTCCAGGCGCAGCTCCAGCTGCAGCTCCAGCTGCAACTCTGGTGAGTTGCTGGCAGTTTTTGTGGGGGTGTGTGTGTGCCTCGCTCAGGGAGGGGGAGGGGCCTGTGGTGATCCTTAAATTTCTATTGGACTCCACTGCTATAAGTAGTCCGAGGGAAGAGCACTCGCTACTCTCATAGCATAAAAGAACTCGTGTGTACCTTGGGAACTGGGCCTACTCTCTGCCCTCCTTTGGAGCTAACACTTACTAGGGGCTTTAGTGGTATAACGAGAGGCAATTTAAATATCACTATGCCCAAATATCTGACCTATAGTTTAGACTTTATGTGACCTAGGATCTTTATGTTTACAAGACACCTTCAAGACTAACCTAGATCTGTTGCTAAGGGGTTGAAGTTAACAAGATCCTTATCCTTCACACGGGTTAATAAGCCAGTAACCCATAAAGTAAATCTAATATGGGCAGAAAAACATCCTTTCCTAAGAAAAGAACACTGAAATAAAGCTGCAGTCTGGAAAAGCCACACACACTCCTAGTTAAATGATCACAGCTTTCAAATTTGTAGCCTATTCTAAGAAATCATCTTATCTAACAGTCTAAGGAAAATAGGAAATAAAGATGGCTTTGAGCTATAAAATGCTTGATATTCAATCGAACTTTCCCAAGTACACATAAATAAAGTGATGGCTTCTTTTACAGCCATAAGTAAGGATTTCTTGTTGGTGAGAACAGTGGCTTTTCTCATACTATAGATGGTGTAATGCTCCTTATAAAACCAACACACATTTCATTTAAAGGAACGATATGAATACAGCATAACAGTACAGTGGAACACTTAGCAGTATAAAATTATAAACTTATGGAACATGTTTTTATTTTTATGTTTTGAATACACACAGTTGCAATATTTTAATTTTGATGTTTAGATGACAGGAAATGTGTAACATAATTAGTTTCGAAAGAAAGTGCCACAACCTAATGCCCAAAATGAGTGATGTGTATCTGAATTGTAACTGAATTAATCTCACTAAAAGCTAATCGATCATGCCATTTATTTCCATACTGTCAATTCAATTAATTGGACAACTAAATGATTCATAGAAATCCCCAAAATTATACTATTACTACTACTACTACTACTACTGCAGCATATTTTTCAATCTCTTCCTATTTTTCATACAGTGCAGGTTACTGTGCCTCAGTTTCCCAGGACCAGAATGTCCAGTATGCAAGAGGTACTCTCACCTTCCTGCAACAGTGATTCAAGGCATCACAAAAGTCTGAGTGGGCTTCTGAATGGATTGCCCAAACATCATTCTGGGGTTCCTCCCTCTTTAACGCACGGTACATTTTGTACTTTCTCTAGCGCTAGGATTGCTCTAAGGTAACATCAGCCTTTTCCTTCTCCCCCACAGAACCTGTCATCCAACCTGCCTTCAGTGGTAGAAGGATGGGGTAGGAGCCCAAGGACCCTTCACCCATCTCTAATTTATAGAACTCTAAGGCTGTAGCTATACTTGTAGAGTTTTTTTGCTGACAGTTTTGTCAGTGATAGAAAGGGCTGCTTTGTGTTCACATTGTTTTCCACACTGTGTTTCCATATGCAGTCCTTGCATCACTGATGAGAGGAGAGCATTGTGTTAGCCATCCCACTGTATATTGCTCAGCGACAAGTCATTATTGTGGCAGGGGTGGACAGGTGCGCATGACAGCCACTGAAAGCAATCAGTCCTGAGGTTAGGGCAGGGGGGAAGAAAGAGAGATCCCAAGCTCAGCCCCTGCCTCCCTCCCTCACTCATTCTGCACAGAACCTCTGTTTGCCTGCCCCTGGTCACCTTGCAGGAGGCAGCAGGAGCACTGCACATTAATGATGTAGTTTTTATCCTGGAGCAGGGGCACAAGCTGTCAGAAGACAAGGGGTGCATACCTGCACACAGGACTCCTGAGTTTTCAAGAATAGCCACTCCCATTTTGCACTGTGGGACAGCTCCAGAGCACAATTAGAATGGTAAAACCAACCAAGAGTCTTCACTGGCACATCAGAGCAAAAAGACTTATTTTGCGTGTGTGTGTGTGTGTGTGCGTGCGCGCTGGGGGGAGGAGGGGGGCGCTATTTTTGTGCTGAAGCTCAGCAGTTTCAATGCAAAATATGGATTTGCAGAGAAAGTGGTTGAGTGATTTTTGTGCAAAAGAATGACTTTCTGAATTAAAACTGGCAAGCATACGCAGAGCTTATATATTAGGCAAACAGGCTACGCCTACACTACAGCAATCTTTCAAAAGAACTCCTTCCGGGAGATCCCTTTGGAAAGAACTTTCTCACAAAAAAGTGCCTCCACACACAAAAAAGCGCCTCCACACACAAAAAAGCAGATCAAAAGAGTGATCTGCTCTTTTGAAAGAGAGTGTCCACACAGTCCCCTGCTCTTTCGAAAGAATAGGCCAGGGATCAAAAAATCAATTGCCAGGAGGACTGCGCTTTCGAGCAAAGGGGCCTGTGGAGCATCTACACGTGTTTTTTCAAAAGAAGCTTTTGAAAGAGGCGCTCTTCCTGAAACAGGCGTGGAAGAGCGCTTTCAAAAGGAGTGACACATTCTTTCGATTTAATTTCAAAAGAACACTTTTTGTGCGAAGACAGCCTGCTGGATATTTCGAAAGAGCCCCTTCTGTTGACAAATATTTTGAAAGAACTTGCTAGTGTAGACCTGGTCATAATGGGTTTTTTTTTTCACTGCACTGTCATATATTAATCTCGCATATGGGCTGCATTGCGGATGTTAAGACAAGCACTATGGACAGAAAATATCTAAAACTATACTGATGTACACAGACTTCCACAGCTTCTTCATTGCTCTGACCAGTTAAATATGTTGCTAGCAAACAATGCACAGAAGGAATGAAATAAAAATAAACTTTTTAGTTTGAAATAATGCACGTAAGGTGAGAAGCTATAAAAGGAAAAGGTTGTGAAGCAAGTTATTTACAAATGCAGGTAATTTTAGGCATTTATTTAATGAACAAAGAATGCATTGATTTTAAGCTCTTGACCCCTTTAACATTTATTTGAAACAAATAACCACAAAGACGGAGGCCACTAATATTGTGCCTATCTAGACAATAATTATAGACTCAATCTTACAACAGGAAATTAGTACATCCCTGCCTCAAAATTTCATCTACTTAATGTTCCTCTTCCAAAAGGTCTTCATAAAATGGATGTCCTAAAAATTATAAATTCAAATTATTTCGGACAAACAGAGAGTAGCTTTCAAAGTTGAGATGCCTTGTAACCTAACCCCTTTTAGATTGGTACATCTTAAGTACAGTAGTACCCTGAGTTATGCGAGGGTTGCATTCCCCCACAGCCTTGCGTAGCTCAAATTTACAATCAGTCAGGGGGCGGCTTTTTTCCCCTGGAACGCACGTTCTGCAGTCAGGGAAGCAGCAGGAGCACCTCTTGCTCCTTTTGAAAGGTAAGTCCTGGGGGAGCAGTTGGGGAGGGTTAAGTCTGGCGGTGGGCTGAGGCTGTGAGGGGGGCAGGAGGGTGGAGCTGAGCTGGAGCCGTGCGCAGGGGTGAGCCAAAGCAATGTTGGGGAGGGTTGAGCCAGAGCCATGTGCAGGGGTGGTGAGCCGGTGCCATGCTCGGGTGGTGAGCCGGGCTGTGGGGGGCTTGAAAGGAGGCTGCATGCAGAGGGGTTTGAACAGGGGTGGGTGGGTTAGACGGAGCTGTACACGGGGGTGGGGTGTGAGCCACAGCCATGCACAGGTGGTGAGCAGGCCTGGTGGGGGGGGGTGTTGAACTGGGGCCATGTGGGGCCAGTGGGGATTGAACCAGGGCTGGCGGGGGGGAGCGGGATTTTGAGTTGCGCTTAACTCATGTTAATGCAAGTTAAGCGCAACTCGAAATCGCCCATTTAGAGGGTTTACTATACATCTCGGTTACACAGAAGCAAATCCTGCCACTCGAGCAGGAAGTTCACAACCCATTTAAAACTCTATAAATGAAAACCTACCACCATAAATTCATACAGGAAATTCAGAAACAGTCATAGTAGGCCACAAAATATTAGTGTAAAGTGTTCATGGCAAGACACACAACAAGCAGGCTGCAGCATTCTGCACTGGATTCAGCTTCTAAATGGACCCCCCACTTAGAGACCATTAAATTAATCTACCCTCAGGGTAAAAATGTATGTATCACTGTAGCAAGGCCAGAAGCACAAAGAGCTCACAGGCATCTTCTTGATAAACACATGGAAAAATGCCATCTCAACTACCTCAAAATGCTTATGATCCAGTTACTGAAAAATCCAACCTGACTTGCAATGTCCAAAGACAAGTAACAAATGGCAAAAAGGTCCCCTCAAACAGGAAAGCAGTCATTTTGACATATTGTCCCATTGTGTTTTTTTTTTTTTTTAGCTTAAGATTGTCGCTTCTGTTTCATCCAGCTTGAGTTCGCAACGTGCACACAATTATTCATGCCTCAGGTTCAAGCAGACAGTATGAAAGATAGGCAACCATGCCGTCCTAGTTAGCAATGAAACAAAGATCAGAGCCATGGTGGTACTGAAGACAACTCATGCTTCCCCTATACCCTTCTTAAGTCGCATCACATTGGTCAAGATGGAATCCCAAAGAACCTCACATGTAAGAGCCTTTGAGAAACCAGAGCTACAGCTCATCAGCACATTCTAGGATTGCCCTGAGAGGTAGGAAAAACCCATTTAGGAGTAACATTGTCATAAGCACGTCAACAGCACCTCATGGTCAATGGTCTCAAAGGCAAAAGGCAGAATTAATATCCATATGGATATTTGACCTTTATCCATCAAAAGGACATCTCTCTCCGAGAGAAACAGCATAGACTGTATGATACCCAGCTCCATACCCAGACTGGCAGCAGTAGTGACACATCAGTATGTTAACAAGCAGGAAAATAGTCAGCTGAAGAAGGTATATGATTAGCTACAGAAATTAAAAGGTACAATCATCTACATTCAACCATCTGGATTGATAGGGTAGGTACAGTCCTGCATGGCAGGGGTCAGCAAACTTTTCATGTCGGGCCCTACTTTTCAGCCTTGTAATTAGCCAGGGCCCCCGCAACCTGTGGCAGGACCACAGGAAAGAGCATGCGCAGGAGTACTCAGGAATGGGGTGGGATGCTTGGGAAGGGAGTGCTGGGGGGCTCCAGGGGGTTGCCTCAAAGGGCGATGGGTGCTCAGAGGTAGGACCCCAAGAAGATAGCAAGGAGGGACCCCAGGAGGGTACCTTATCAAGCTGGGAACTTGCTGGCTGCCCCTGCTGCTTGACTCAGGGCCCCAGTGCTGGTGGTGGGGCATTTCCTTGGTGACAGAAGCAGCGGAGGCTGCACGGGAGAAAGCAGAGGGCTGGTGAGCGGAAGCCATAGAGGGGGGCAAGGGAGAGCTGATCATGCTGTGCCCCCTCCTTACAAAATGTGACATCTCCTCTGGGGAGTGCACTCCCCACTTTGCTCATCCCTGCTGTATGGAGTGACGTAACACGATTGAGACTCTATACCAACCTGCAACTTATTCTATAACACCACAGATATTACCAGTAGTAGAATATAACTACAAATCACACTAAGGCACAGATGCCACATTTTCAAGAGTGGCCGTTAATGATAGGTGTTTTTGGCTTTGCATGATGAATTTGAGATAATCTGAGCCCAACTTATAAAAATGTTGATCAAGCTCTGAAAAATTTGGCCTTAAGTGCTATTCTCAAAGGGACTCCCCCAGAATTAGTGGACATGATTGAAAAATTTTGGCCAGAATTACTAATTCTTTTATTATAATGGGAAAATGGGGAAATACACAGTGGATGACAATCTGAGAAGGGAGCATGGTTCACAGATTTGCAGACTGTATTGCACATTTGTATTATCCTGCCCTACTACATGGAAACAAAACAAGAATGATGAATCTATTGTGTGTACAGTTACATATATTCATCCAGTGGTAACCTCATGTTTTACAATTAGCAAATTAGCATGGGTTGTGCATTCTAAATTTCATGGCATCTCAATTTATATTTGCAAATATATTTATTAAACTCTAAGACTGTAAAATGAAACCTAGTGGGTAAAGGGAGGGTCATGTGAAAAGCCATTTCACTGAAAAGCCATTTTTCATTAAACAAACAAACAAACAAACAAACAAACCAGAATTTTTCCAACCAATGACAGAGACAATGCTACAATTGTTATTTGTATTATTTTCATTGCAGTCATGCCCAACAACGCCAATAAGCTTCATTTGTGGTAGCCACTAGATACAAACATAAGGACAAAGATGCTTCCTGTCTTACAATCTAAGGAATCATATTTTGTAACTTAAAATAACAGTCAGAAGAAGTCCCTAAAACTATGTTTAAGGAAAAAAATGTTGTAGTTGAGACATATTACCACCAGACTTTTTCATTTAATTTTTTAAAATTTTAAAATTAAGCATTTTAAATGAATACAGAGGAAAGAAATCTGCAAAAATTTCAACCGGTGACTGGGAGGGCGCGGGGGGGAGAGGACCTCTTCCTCATAATTAGATACCTAGGGTATGGGGGGAGGGGCAGAAGACATTTGCAAAAGTATTTTTAAAATTCAGACTAAGAAATGACTAAAGCTATGCCTACACTAGAGAGTTTTGTCGATAAAACCTCAGTTTTGTTGACAAAGCTTGCAGAGTGTCCACACTAATAATGCGTTCTGTTGACATACCGTCAGCACTTTTGTCAACAGCCTTCTGTCTCTCTCCCATGAGGCAGAACTTGCCTGTCTCAACAGAGTCTGTGGATGCTCTGTGGGGCCCTCTGTTGATGGACAAGGCATCTGGGTCACCTGGCCGCCCTGTCTGCTGTGCTTACAGTTGGCCATTCTGCCAAGAGAGGGCTAGGCAGTCTGGCCTCTCTCTGTCAACAGAGCAGATCGTTAGAGAGATCCATTTTCGTGTGTGGCCAGGATCCGTCGACAGAAGTTTTGTCAGACAAATATCTTCTGACATAGCCTAACAATCTAGACAAAGGATGGCTGCCAGGTGCACACAATGTTACATTTATTAGTAATTTTCTGATGATACAATCAACTTCTGCAAACATTTATTTTTAACACAATTACACTTCTAGTCCATTTAGCTGCAAAGAAACCTTCTGAATGTGAACCAATGCACTTTTGTCTTAGTAAGTTTGCAGACAAACATAAAAAAACAGTATGACATATTCTCAGCTGCACCAAAGCATCCACTAGCATAGTTCAGGATACAGAGAGATATATTCAGAAGTAAGCCACTTAGCGTTCCCACAATCAATGGTATAATGTGGCGCTATCTCTAGGTTGCACTAAACTGTGTCCAGCTCCAACAACTCCCAAGTGAGATGTTGGACAGTGAGGAATCACTGGCAAAAATCAGAGCTACAGACACACCCCTTTCTCTTGGCCACATCTCTTGCACTGGAGCTGAAAGGAGAGATGTTTAGAGCAAGCTGTATCATCTCTCTGCCACCAGTGGTTTTCACTCCAGCAGGAGAATCCTCACGAAGGCAATTAAGCCACAGTCATGACAGAGGTACAAAACAGGAGTGGTGGGCAGTGCTGCCTACAAGCTGAGCACTTGGGTGGCTGCCCAGAAGAGATTTGGATGCTGGCTGGCTGGTTACCAGAGCTCCCACAGCTGGCAGCATGTGATTCTACTGGTGGTGCACATCACACAATGTATTCTGTCTCTGGGTGGAAAAGTGAGAGGGAGCACGGATGGCAGGAAGCAGCCTCATTTTGGGAAGCATTTGCCATAATAGCATTGAGATGTGCAACATGCCCAATCTGGACCAACACTTTGATAACTCCAATGTCTATGAATGGAAAAATACATGGCAACAAAGTCAACTGTTTCAGTGAGAAGTCCTTTTAGCAGCAAAACCAGCTATTTAGTGATGGTGAATGAGCCCTGGCAATGCAGATAAAGACTGGAATAAAATCTTCCCCATCTAATCCATATCCAAAGGAACATAAGAAAATACAGATGGCAAATTGAGCATGAGTCACTCATGAGAATCAGCTAGGAAGATCTGTGATCTTATAAAGTTCACTCCTTTATACTCTCAGGAAATTGAAAATGTAGGATAAGCCTGTTTCCTTCTATTCTGTTGTATATGACTGACTATGATGGAAGCTGATGTGTACTATTGCATTACGTATTTGTCCACAAGAACTTACTACACTTTTGCAGAACTAGTCCCAACAAGATAGGCATACATATACAGGAAGAACTCACCTTACAAACAGGTTGTGTTTCAAAAGTTCATTTGAAAGTTGGTTGTTTGGAACTCGGAACACATTTTTCCATAGAAACAATGTTATAAATGATACAGTAGTAGGTTCCAAGGCTAGCCCTCTAAAACCCATTTAACTCATAATACAGTTAAAATACTGTGTATTTGCAATGAAAAATAGTAGAAATAGTTTTCTATTTAACTTTCAGTGCTGGCGCTTGAGGAAACACAGGTTTAACTAGGTAAGGATGAGAATGGAGATCCTGAAGGGGATAACTGGGCATTCCCTGGCCATCGCCATCTACTCAGTGGGCTCTGCACCAGATCGTGTGGCCAGCCCTGTCCTCTGGCCGCTCTTCCCACCCTCTGCTTCAAAGTGCCGCTGGCTGCACGACTGTATCCTGCTCTTCCAGGGTCCTCCAGCCAAGACTTGTGCTGCTCCCCACCACCTGTATCTCATGCCTGCTCCTCTGAGAGGTTGCAGATGAGCTTTTGTTTGTAGGTGTGCCCGTTTGTAACACAGGGAGCATCCACCAAGGAAGAATACTGAAAAAAAAACCTGTGTCTTTTATGTACAGATAGATTATAGAATCCAAGGACATACTGTACTCAAATCCTTATGGGATTATGAATATGAATTATCATGTGAAGTCCATATCCAGAAAACAAGATTACCAACTATGAGATTACTAACACAACATTTTGAGATAGTTCTAAAAGGCAACAATAGGAAGAAAATGTATTGGTGTACTTGTATTCAGGAGTAAAACTGTGTCTTGGTTTTCATACAGGAAATATATTTTGTTCTTGCCAGAAAAGGAGGGACTATGGTACCCCTTCTTAGCTACAGGTTGAACCTCTCTAGTCTGGCAACATCTGTTTTCTGGCATGATTTTAGTCAGTCAAACATCCACTTATCTTTGGATGTGACCAAGTTTTCCGTGATCCCATAAGTGTTGTTTACAATATTCCATCCTCGCTCTCACTGCTCTGTTATTCAGCTCTAATTTACCCCTAAACATCTTCTAAGAGCCCAGTTAGCAGTGGAAGTCTTGCTAACGCTGCGAGAAAAAACTCTTTCATATTTGGCAGCCCTGGGACCAGGACGTTCCCAGATATTCAAATATTCTGGATAACAGAGAGGTATACCTAACAATGCATAACACTAAATGAAAACAACATCAGATATTAAGAAATAAACAAAAATGTATGCAGAGTAGTTTATTTTCCAAGAACAGTAGTACTGTACACTGTAAACTTACACTGTATTTGCTGTATTTATTTGTATTTGCTTTTACTATACTGTACTTATGGAAAACATAACTAAGGCTACGTCTACACTAGCCAAAAACTGCAAAATGGCCATGCAAATGGCCATTTTGAAGTTTACTAATGAAGTGCTGAAATACATATTCAGTGCCTCATTAGCATGCAGGTGGCTGCGGCACTTCGAAATTGACGTGGCTCACCGCCGCGCGGCTCATCCAGACGGGGCTCCTTTTCAAAAGGACCCCGCCTACTTCAAAGTCCCCTTATTCCAATGAGCAGATGGGAATAAGGGTACTTCATAGTAGGCGGGGGTCCTTTCGAAAAGGAGCCCCATGTAGACGAGCCGCGCGGCAGCGAGCCACGTCAATTTCGAAGTGCTGCGGCCGCCCGCATGCTAATGAGGCACTGAATATGTATTTCAGCGCTTCATTAGTAAACTTTGAAATGGCCATTTGCATGGCCATTTCAAAGTTTTTGGCTAGTGTAGAAATGGCCTAAATGTTACTTATGGTTAAAATGCTGGTTGCTGGAGAATTCTGGATGATAGAATACCAGATATGAAAGACTTTACTGTATTGAACTCCTTTGATTTGGCAAATTCTCTAGTTTGGCACCAGTCAGGTCCCAAGTATGCCAGACTACAGAGGTTCAACCTGTATTAAGAACTGTAACATAAGTATTTCTAGAAGGACTTGTGGTGATTTACCTCAGACAACCTTATCTTAACTACATGAGGCTATGCCTATGGCTCACGTGCAACACTTTATCAGAGGAGTTTAAACTTTAAATTCCACATGTGGAATTTTAGTGTATATGCGGTTTCCCCTCTGTAGTATTAACAGGTATTAACAAATCATTCATGCAGTTGGGTTCCCCCACTTTGGTGGTAGGCCAACTAGAGATTGATGACCCTGCTATTTTGCTGGCTAAATGAGCTAACTCATTCAGTTCGGGCAACAGAGGGGCAGGCGTTAACAGCCAGAGATCACAAGTTTGGTTCTGATTGATGATGATCCACTCAGCCGTGTTGCTGTTACTCGTTGCCACTTTGGTGATGCACCACCATTCTGCTTAAATTTTATGCAATACCTGGCTAATTAATTCAATAGATTTACACCAGATGAAGGTCTGGCCCTAAGACTGTACAGTAACTCTGTTAATACCTTTGAAAGTACCTTCAGCAGGAAAACCATTGTAAAAAATAAAAATTTTTTCTAGACATCTCTTCTATAATTGGAAATCAGATGAAATGGATGCAATGGCAGCAAAAGTCAAGCTAAGCTCAACTTTTCCACAGTTATCAGTACAAGCTGTCTTTATGTATTTGGATTTGTATCCATTACCAGATGCTCAGGGGGAGTGAAGACAAGTAGTTACTTGATTGCTCTCCAGTTGTCTGATCAATAGGTCGGTTTGTTGTCAGGAGGTCCGGGCATTTTTTAAAAAGTTATGCATCTGTACTGCTCTGCAAAGCTGATGCTTTTGTCTGTTCAAACATAGCCAAAAAGCTGACCTTTAAGGGCCCTGATGTATTTGGTGTTGACAAAAATCTGATTTTACTTCAGTGAAACCAAGAGCAAAGTTTACAGAAATATATTAGATGTGCATTTTTAGGATGTAATTTGTTTTACAGTCCTGCAGCCTACCTTACACAAAAAAGTATCCCCTTTGTTTGAGTATTTTGTATTTCTTATCTCTCCTTGTTCACAGACAGGCTGTACCAAGAGTTATTCAATGATATCTTTTTGAGGATATTTGATTCTGTATCTTTTGAAGCGCAGGTATCACAGTTGGGCTAATTCTGATTCAGCCATCTCCACAATGCTCTTTTACATCACACCTTTACTCCATTTTGTAACCATATGACTACTTGCATGGGGAAATACAAAGTCAATGGCTCATCTCAAGAAGCTCTGTTAGTTTTCAAGCAATTAATGTCATAAGGACACACAAAATGGACATATTACAAGACCTACACACAGACAAAGAAAGAATTATTTTCTCAAGTGTTAGTGAAGATGCTAGAGCAAGGGTGGGCAATAATTCTGATGGAAGGTCACTCCAAGAATTCAGAAAATGATGAAGGACTGCACTCTTCCATAGTATTAACAGAGGAGCTGCAGAGTCTGGGATGAAGGTTGAAGGCCGAAGGGAATTTGGGATTGGGAAGTGGATTGGAGTGCAGTGGGGTGTGGAGCCTAGGAAGGAGTTTAGGTGAAGAAGGGGGTTGTGACCTTGGGCAGTGGGGTGTAGAGCCTGGGAAGGCGGGATTGGATATACCCTCAGAAAACCAATCATCAACATCACAGGGCAAGCCTGAGGTTAGAATCAACAAGGAAAAAAGGCCACCCGAGAAACACCTGGCATAGAGACCTGAAGGCAGACACTAAAATGACGGGGTACACCTGTTCAGAACTGGAAAAGATCACCCAGGACAGGGGACTCTGGCAAATGGTCATCAGTGGCCTATGCTCCAAGATGTAGGACTGGAGGAGGCTTACTAAAACTACTACTTAACACACCACCTCATGAAGTAATAACAGTTACCATTATTCCAAACGCAAAGATGCCCAAACATCTGGAATAGACGACAGTACGTCTGACTTTGCACTCTGACCATTGAACTATGCTTCCTGCAGTCTAAAGAAATTCAAACAGTTCTGGGCACCCAACTCACTTAGACTTTTTTGAAAAATGCATAAATGTTTTTTAAAATCACAACTGCTTGATTGTCCTCTCAACTTAAAATAATAAATGGAGACTAAAATACTTTAAAATGGAGGCTAAAAAACTTATACTTTAAAATACTTGTACTTTAACTGTCATCTGGGAAGATTGTCTAGTACATGGAGTGCAGAGTCAGGAGCTCTGGTGTCTATTGTAGACTTTAAATTTAATTTGGAAAATTACTTATCCTCTCTGTGCCTCAGCTTGTCCACTGTGAAATGGTTATACACTAATATTACTAACCAGTATTTAGTGGGGTGGTAGTGTAAGCTAAATCAGGGGTCAGCTGCCTTCAGCGTGAGGTCCATCAGGCTAATCAACAGGTGGGCCATGAGACATTTTGTTTATATAGATTATTCGCAGGCACACACCTCCCACCCCCCACCCACAAGTTCCAACGGCCATGGTATCTTGATCCCGGCCAATGTGACCTGAAGGAAGTGGTGGAGGCTGCATGAATATGCTGGCTACTGCATCCCATGGTTCCCATTGGCTGAGAATAGTGAAGTGGCACTGGGAACTGTGAGGGACCATAAATGTGGACAGTCAAGGTCAACAAAACGTCTCACAACCTACCTAAGAATTATCCTGACAGGCTGCAATATGAACGTTGCCAAACCCTGGGCTAAATAAATCATATGCCTGAATTTTCACTGCCTTGTGCTGTCATTTATAGCTGTGCACAATGAAGAAAATCAGAATGATATTGTTTCTGCACTCACTATGGAAAGATGGGAATGGCAACACCAAGTTTAAACATTAATAAGACTAGATTCTCCAATAATGCTGGTGAGTCTAGGAAAGCATGAAAACAACCATAGTTCTCAGAGTGAAATTCTCACAAGCAGATCTGGAGCATTATTAAAACACCTTAAATTCTTTAACTGCCAGTATTGTTTACCGCTAATTAAGCTGGTAATTTTTTCACACTCCATTTGCAGCAACATCTTCTGTTTGAAAGATTCTAAAGATGTTGTGTTTGTCCAATACAGAAACAAACACTTATTAATTTTCCTTTTTTCATGGTTCTAATACTTTGATCAATTCAATTCCTTTAAAAGTACCAGGAAAATTATCTTAGAGACATTTATTTAATATCTTGGCACTGCAAATAGTGAGAACTGGAAATATTAAATGTTTGGTGACATCTAACCATGATTCTTGACATTGCTGTTCTGTGTCCTCATTGTAGAGGCAAAATGATATCAATCACTATCAAAAATAATAATAAAAATGCAAGATTAGAGACATGTACCAACACTTTTTGTTTTTAGAGAGTGATACCAGTAAATTCAAGCATGGAGAGGATTTCTAACAGCTCATAAGAAAAGATGATCCATTTAATTTTGCAGTATAAAGACTACTTCCACCTGCATTTCTCCATTTTTCATCTTTGTTTATGTCCACTTATTATTAGTAACAGAATGTTTTATGTGTACTTAGCATTCAGGAAACAGAGAAGAAAGTGGTTCAGCCAAAGACCTAGCAATTTACACAGTAAATATAAGAGGGGGTGTTCTGATCAGGAGTAGGTTAATATCAGCTCAGGCCCAAATCAGAGAAAGGATTTAGATTCATGATTCACTTGTGTCAAAGTGTTGTAAACTGAACTAATGAGATTACAGATTAAAATAGTAGCAATATTGCAAAATCAGGCAAACTTTGGAAGACTTCTGAAATTTTATGAAAGTACACATACAACTTTAAGTGAGCTCAAACTGTAAAACACATCTTCCAGTTTGGGCTTCAACTAGTCATTGCCCAGGGTCTTCTTCAGATTTTGAGAATGAACGCCAAGCTCCATTCTAAATTTTAAGAGCTCCTGTTTCAAGGTTTCACTTCTGTACCTTGTCTTGTAAGAACATACATTTTTATCAAATGTATTCACTTTTGTGCACATTTATAATTCTCGAAAATGTAGTTCTTGAAGATGTAGACCTAACACTATGCATAAATGAACTTATAACATAAGCCTTTTATAGAGTTGTTACAGAAAGACCCTGAGAATAGGATGGATGCAGAAGGTCACCAACAAGGAACTATGAAAGAGAACCTACTGCAGAAGGTTATACAATGGAAGTTACAGCTATTCAGGCATATCTGCAGAATGAACGATGAATGAAAAATCAAGACCCTGGTATTCGGCATAATGGACAATTCGAATAGGAGAGGCAGAGCCCACAGAGAATGAGTAGATGACATAGGAGATTGGTGCGGAACTAGTCTACAGAAACTAAGCCACTCGACATTGGACAGGGAAAGATGGAAGGAAATAGTGAGGGAGGCATCAGACACCAATGGGCACTGAGTCCATGGTTGTTGTTGATGATGACGACATAGCTCAGTGGTTTGAGTATTGGCCTGCTAAACCCAGGGCTGTGAGTACAATCCTTGAGGGGGCCATTTAGGGATTAAACTGCAGCAGGGTGGTTTAGGTTGGACGTTAGGAAAAAGTTCCTAACTGTCAGGGTGGTCAAACAGTGGAATAAATTGCCAAGGGAGGTTGTGGAATGTCCATTGCTGGAGATATTTAAGAACAGGTTAGACAGACGTCTATCAGGGATGGTTTAGACAGTACTTGGTCCTGCCATTGGGGTAGGGGGCTGGACTCAATGGCCTCTTGAAGTCCCTTCCAGTCCTAGTGTTCTATGATTCGATAATGATATGCCTTTTCTTCTAATTTTCTTTTCAGACCAATATTCTTACTAGACCCCAAGTCATTTTTAGCCTGCTTTACTGAGCAGGGGAGCAAAATTAGTCAGAAAATATTGATTTCATGTGCTGGTATGGAAATGTGAAAGGATGAATTCATTATAAAACACCCTTGGAAAACATTCTTGAAATTAAAAAAAAAACCAACACTACTAACCCTTGTACTCCACGGACAGAAAAGTGTTAATGAAGTGATTGAAATTCATAAACAAGGCACAAACGAAAAAGAATCAAAAACCCCATGGCCATTTCTACACATGCCACTTTCTCCGAAAACGGCATGCTAATAAATGGTCTAAATATGCTAATAAGGCATGAATGTAAATTTCCGGTGCCTCATTAGGATAGAGTTACATGATTTGGAATCTGGAAGAAGCTCTTCCAGACTCCAAAACAGCGTGTAGAAGTGTGGCCCCCGGGGGGGGTCTTCCGGAAGGAAGTCCTCCTTCCAGAGGCCCCTTCTTCCTGAAAATTTTCGGACAAAGTGGCCTGTGTAGAAACGGCCCATGAGTCTCTGAATTAACAATGCTTTTTCCAACTTCATAATTCTACCACATTACTTTTCTTATACTTCTGTCCTGATTTCTATGTTGTTGTTCTATGCAAGAACTCTGAGGCTGTGAACTTTTAAGTTCTTTGCATACTGTTGGCAGCATAAAAGAGCAACTATAGTAAACTAGGGTCTGTAGCATGCAAACAATTATGCATGCATTTCAGTGTTTTTATGATTGGAGCCTAAATAAAAAGTTGATGTCTTAATATACATGGAATTCATAACCAGAGGAAACTGTCTGTCATGAATGAATGCCTCTAAATGGTTAAACCCAGAGAGAGGGGGTTCTCTGTTGGCAAGCAAGCACGTGAGCCAGTGGGGAGGGAGTGTATTTTTGAAGTGAAGCAGTTACCTGCTGAGAGAGTCTTTTGTGTTGTCAGAGGAAAAAGACACTGAGGTCGTTTAAGCCTGAGCAGGCTTGTAGGATTCAGTAAATATCCAGACCGCAAAGAAATCTAGGCACACTGATATGTAAGTAAAAGTAAATGGTTAGTAAGACACAATCAGGTTATTTTTTATTTTTGGTTTGGTGTGGGATAATTCTCAGCCTGTCTGATGTACCCTCCCCTCATACATTTTAACCTTTAAACTGAAACCCATGGAATTAATTCTTTGTGTTTTAATCTACCTTTTTTAAAGTTGCTCTGTAGCACCTATATATCAAGTATGCTTTATCACGTATATCTTTTGTTTTGCAAATAAATCGCCTTTTTATTTTAAGGCAGTGTTTTGTTTTGTTAATAAACCATCTTTTTATTTTAAGGCAATGATTTGATTCCTATGACCTCAAGAAGGGCCTGTGTCTATGCCTAATAGGTCAGCTATTAGACTGCAGCTTAATTTCTTTGTCTTTGTTGTCAAGCTCTCTCCTAAGCTAAAGCTAAGAGCTCGGGGTTACTCCACAGAGAGACATCCCAAGTGTATCTTCCTGGGTTTTAAAGAGATATTTTCTCACTCAGGTGTTGGCAGTTATCTCCCAGGGTCTGGAAATCCTTGGGAAGCTTTTAAGCAGAATCCTATAGAGGCAAGGTATTTTTCTGGTCTCTTGTGAGCCCTCACCTTCTGTACTTGGAGTGTCAGAGTATGTAGCAGCCTTGACACTGACATAGCAATATGTTCATGCACACCCTATCCTGTTTTCAACATCAAAACTTTATAAGATGTATGTGAAATTTAGATACAAAAAGGAAAAGTAGAGTCCAATAGCAGCAGAAAGACAGGGATGAAGACAGGAGGATTTTAATTATAATGGGGACATCCATAAAACTACAGAGAATCCTTGCTAAACTGAATTTACACCAATACAGATAGGCCCAAAATGCTGATTTAGTACCAAGCAATTCCCTTTAATACTTTCCCAGCAGTCTCTTTCATTAATTCACTACTAACCTTTCACATTTTTTTAAAGAAAGGAGTAATGTTTTTCTAGAATAGCCAATTGTCTGGCATAGTGAGGCAGTAATGCATGAACATGAAATGTGTTCCTCATTTGCCTTTCCACTCAACTTTGCAGCTACGTGAATTCTAACACAGTAAACAAGCCTCCTACTCAACACACTCCAAATCATTCTTCCCACACACAGCTGCCACTATCATGCATATTTCACAGATTCCATCTGGGCATGACAACTGTACCTTACCTCCCTGCAGCCAAAAGAAATACACATCCTACTCAAACATGCCTGGACAACATTGCTGTATACACTTTCAAAAGAAAACTCCACTGACATTCTATGAGCCAGGTCATGGGGGTGGACGGCTTTGTACATTTTTCAGATAAAGGATCTCTCTCTTAAAATACACATAGCCTGACAGAAATGACTATATGAAAAGGTATTATTCATCACATCTCTAGCTTAATAAATTTCAATATCTTTCCCACTGGGTCTGTGATTGCTTTAAATTATACCTTTCTGCAGAGGGAGGCTGTGAGGTTTAATTAGCTAATGTTTTCAAAGTGCTTTGAGATCTTAGGATGAAAGGCACAATAGAATTGCCAAGTAGTCTTATGCTTCAGTAATATATTTTATTGTTCTAGTAATAGGATTTATTAAACTAATTTCAAAGACAAATCAAGAACTCTCCACCTGTGCTTACAGACAGCTATTTTCATGCATTTCCTGGAGTATTTGGTACTAATTAGATGACATTAAGATAAGCATTTACAAGGTAAAGGTTAGGGCCCTAGCTCACCAGTCAGCTGTCCTCAGTGCCCACCAGTACATCTCATTTTGCAAAAGTGAAATCAGGAGAAGCTGCAGGAGCATTGCTTCAATCCAACATGCCCTTTATAGCTTTTAGGGGTAAAAGTGGCCTGGATCCTAGAATGAAAACTTTTCCCATCTGATGTTGCTGCTGCTTCTCGCATTTGATCAATATTTCCATCCAACTGAGATGTGGCCTCCGCTCCTATAATCTGATCATGTAGGCACTGAGAATTATTTTTCTGTGGAATTTGTTGTAATAAGTTGGTGGTCAGCCTGGCGTTTTATGCAGTGTGTTGGTACTCTGCCTAGACATGTCAGTAATTTCCTGCTCTAAATTAGGAGAGGTAATATCAATAAAAGATGGAGCTGTTCTACTCTTAGTCTTGCAAACCGATCCTCCCTTGTCAGGCTTGAAGAACTCCATTACAAAGGTCACTTTTACCATGGGGCAGTCTGTAAAACCAAGACTGATGAGTTTGTAATCACAAACTCAATGGGAAGTGTTCAGTCCAAAATCAGCATACAGGAGCCATCTAGAAGTTGCAAACAGAAAAGAATAAAATGGAGCCTGGCTAACCAGTGTTAATAATGTTGATTTACCTACAAGACCTCTTTGAACTAATTGCTAATGGATGTGGAGGCAGATCCTCCCAATGTAAACAGGTTCTCCTAACGCTGCTCTACAGACAGGAATACATCACCAGAGCCTCTTCTCTGGTACAGTATTTGGAATGTTAATCAAATCATAGTCATTGGGTTCAAGACCCAAAGCAGTCAAAATATCATATCTCAAGAGGAAAGAAATTGGCTGGACAGTGTGTTAGGAAATTAAATATTTCCAATTACTCCACTTTCTCATCCCTCTTGTATCATATACATGCCCGACATTTAGGACCTACCTAGTAATACAAAGCCTTAAACTCATGTTTTTTGGGGTTTTTTTGGGGTGGATGGGGGTGGATTGTCATCTCTCTTGCTCTCATTTTGTTTTCACTATCAAATGCAATGTGTATAGGATTTATTTTCATGTTGTTTGAATGACACTGCAGACTGAATTCCCTTGACAATAATGGATATTATGGCTGATTAGTGCTTTGCAAGATCAGGATGTTTCTATGAAAATGACACTGTGCTCAAGGACAATAAAGCAAGGATGGTGAGGATTTAAAATATTTATTAAGAGTTGGTCAAAAATGTCCAATGAACAGTTTTCCATGGAAAATGCTGATTCAATCAAATCTAAACTTTTTGTGGGAAAATGTTGATTTCAATGAAATTCTCAAGTGGAAATTATTAAAACATTTTATTTCAATAAAGTCAAAATATTTTTGGTTTGATTTTTATCATTTTGACCTTTGCATAGCACAAAATCTGGAAGATATGCTTTAGTCAGACACAAGGTTTTTTTTAAATTTTTTTTTCAGTAGTAATAGGGTAAAATGTAAGGGAGGCCATACCAGATGACTGAACAGTTGCTTTTGGCCTTTAACTTTACAAACAAAGCAAAATATTTGGTAATATCAACCATCATTTTAGATTTTTTTTTTATTCTGAGATTTCAGCTTTTTATTCCAATTGGGAATGAAATCAAAACTTCAAGCCTCAGAATTATCTATTGGGTGGTATTTTGAGGGTTTCTTTTGACCAGCGCTAATTAACAAACAGTCACTTTTCTGACTTTCATTACTTGAGGTTCCTATTTTGTCCACTGCTAAGCACCCTCACCTCTAACTGATAAAAGTGGCAGGTAAAGGAGACGATGTCTGATTTCAACATCTTTAGAAATTAGAGGAGAAAGGTGCCTGAGAGCACAGCAATGATTCTTCCTTACTGTTTGCCAGCAGAAATAATACAAAGATACCGCTACCTGCCTTGATCCACACATCTCAAATGACATTCAGCCTCTGAGCATCTCTGCAGCATGAATTTTAATGAAATTCTGCTATGAGAAAGGGGTCTTCATTCGAGGCTTCTGATGCAGAATCAGGACCACAGGCTGCAGAAGCCTTTTGGCTGCAACAATTCTAGTTTGAGGTCAGGGTGGAAAATAAATGTGACATAAACAAGATTTTATATTACTAGATATTCTATAGAAACTGTTTTCTGATGCCACAAAAATCTCCTGAAAGATCTTTGAGCCAAACCAGCTGGGTGCAGTCTGTAGTTTATTGTGAATTTTTATCCATATTACGTTTGCTGCACGTGTGATCCAATACACATTTAAGTCAATGCTGATTCCCACTTATTTGATTGAGC
Organism: Carettochelys insculpta; assembly: GCF_033958435.1. Taxonomy (NCBI): domain Eukaryota; kingdom Metazoa; phylum Chordata; order Testudines; family Carettochelyidae; genus Carettochelys; species Carettochelys insculpta. Next base: position 100,021,158 of record NC_134139.1, read on the forward strand.
ACGGGATCAGCCCCCAAATCTGCCCAGAGCAAGTAATTACTGAGCTGACAAATTTAAACTTCCAAGTGTTCCATGAGAAACAAATGTTATTACTTGACTCCAGGAAGTGTGTGTGTGAGGTCTTGGTGGTGGTAGCAGGAGGGATTTGAAGCCTGTGGTACCTGAGCACGGGGGGAGGGCAGGGGCTTCTAAGCCACAGGCAGGGGGGCCCATAATTTGAGCCCTGCCACCTAGGACTGAAGTCCTTAGACTCTAGCTTCAGCCCCAGGACCCTGAAAATTCTAAGCCTGTCTTTTCAGCTCCATTAAAATGGGATCACAACAAACTTTAAGGTCCAGAGCCACAGTTAGAGAGCCATTACTATCTCTGCAAAAATATCCATCCACACACACATATAGCACTTAAATCTGTGTATCTATTAAACAAAGCAAGAGAAGTCCCTACAACTAATAACAATAATCAATAACCTAGGTTATGCTGTAAATTTTAAATCATCTTTGTTCCTTCAATGAATGCTGTTGATGTTAACCTTAACAATAGTAAGTATACAAGTAAAAGTAAACTTATTTTCCTACTGAATGCAGTTTCAAGTTCACAACAGATTCTTTTAGTAGGTACAGAATTCTGTGAGCAACTGATCATGGAACCATCCTGAACACCTGGCATAATTTCAAACCCAACTGCCTGTTACATAAAACTGTAAAATCTCAGTAAATTAATTTATCAGGATGTATTTGTATTTTTAACTCAAATAGAAAAATGTGAACACAAACAACTGAAGATGTTAGACTAGTGATTACTGACTTCCCTATGTCAGACATTCCTAAGGTTCTCCAACTGTCATGTCAATTATGTTTGAGTCTCTCTTCAGTACTGAAAACCACACATTTTTAAAAAAAATAAAATAATAGTAATAATCGCAATGATGAAATACAAGGCAAGCCACAAAGAACCGCATGATATTAAAAAGTTTGCATGTTTATTTACTTACTGCTTATCATGCTTGTATGGTTCACATTTTTAAAGCTTGTCTCTACTTGTATGAGGGCCAGAAACTTACTTAAAGAAAAAGGCTGAAATTCTCAAGTAATCAAATAAATCTAGGAACTGGGGCTTTAAGGAAAATATCAAAGATTGCAACACACAATAAAATGGGAAGAGTTGGCAACACTCACTGATTTCTTTCTTGTAACTAGTTCAAAACAGATTCTGGTTCTGAATTTTTTAATGGTGTAGCAACATGCTGATAGTCCTGGCAAGCAATGAGATATTGGAACTTAAAATAATTTAATCCAAATTACCATGTGCTTGTAGCATTTGAATTTCAAGATAATTCACAGAGTTACTCACTCTGATAATTTTACCCTAAGTTTCATAATCCTTCCCTCATTCACTTACACACACTTTTATTGTCAATCCAGCTTCATCATACAAACTTTCCCTTATGAAAAGTGGCATCCCCAGGGCCAGCCACATCAGAGCACCAGCAGTCCCAGGAGTTGTCCCAGAGGTTGTCAGAGCAGCAGGCAGCAGTCAGCTCCAGTGTCAGAGCAGGGGCCAGCCGTTTGTGCCCAGGGCTCCCCCAGTGCAGCGGTACCCCGAGGCCCCAAGAGCAACTTAGTTTTAATCAGGAGTATTTACAGTAAAAGTTATGGCTAGATCAAGGACCATGAATTTTGGTTTACTGCCCTGTCCATGATTTTTACTAGTTGGGCTGGACAGAAGTTCTAGACAGAAACCTGTTGTAATGCATGTCCAAAGTACGTGGGTCAGGCCCAGCACTGGCCAGGGGAGGAGCTCCATTGGGGGGCTGGGCTGGGCCCCACACTGCCTGGGGTAGGGGCTGGGCTGGGGCTGGCAGAGGGGGAAGATCTCTGTCAGGGGAGTTGAGCCAGGCCCTGTGCTGGTTGGGGAAGGAGCCGGGGCTGTCATAGTGGGGGGGCTTCTTTGGGGGGGAGTCTGGGTCTGACCCTGCACTGGCCAGAGGGAGGGGCTCCACTGCAGGCTAGGCTGGGCCCCGCATTAGCTGGGGGAGGGCCTGGGCTGGTGTGTGTTTGGGGGCTGGGCCAGGTGCTGCACTGTGTGGGGGCGGGGCTGAGGCACATGGTAGAACCTTGCCTGGACAGACAGACAGACAGACAGACTGACACAGCAAAAATAATATCTATGATGCCAGTGACTAAGTCTTAGTCAAGTATCAGAGGGGTAGCCGTGTTAGTCTGGATCTGTAACAGCAACGAAGGGTCCTGTGACACCTTATAGACTAACAGAAAAGTTTTGAGCATGAGCTTTTGTGAGCACAGACTCACTTCATCAGATGCTGGTCTTGGAAATCTGCAGGGCCAGGTATAAATAAGCCAGAGCAAGGGTGGGGACAGCAAGGTTGGCTCAGTCAGCAAGGGTGAGGCTTACTACCAGCTGTTGATCTGGAGGTGTGAACACCAAGGGAGGGGAAGCTACTTTTGTATTTAGGAAGCCATTCACAGTCTTTGTTTAAGCCTGTGCTGAGGGCGTCAAATTTGCAGATGAATTGTAGCTCAGAAATTTCTCTTTGGAGTATTAATTGTAAGTGGGAAATAAATAAGTGGAAACAATGCAAGTAACTTCCTACTCGTTTTCATGAAGTTTAAACACCAAATACACTCTTACACATTTAACAGTGCGATACACAAGTGAATTGGTCCAGAGTTCCAGCATAAACTGATACTTAGTCTGCCAGCACCACACACCTCTTCCATTTATTTACTGTTTTTAAACCCTGTTATTTTTAAGCCATCCAGGACAGTGGGGGCTCTAAAACCAGATTTCTGACTGAGGATGGCAATACTGTGTCCGTGGCCTCTGCTTGAAACCACTGGAGTTACAAACAACTACAAACCCTGAAATGCCATATTTACAATGGATAGAACATTCTTCCTTGACAGCAGCCTCTAAAAGCATGATGGCATTTAAATGTCTGCATGGGGGAGTGGGGGTTATTGGTGGGTATCTTGTAGTCATATCATAGGGTAAGAAACAAATGCCAGCTTTCTTCTGACAAAGACCCATTCTTTTCTAGGCATGGCAGATCTTGAGCTAGCTGACCTTACTGTGGTTGCTCAGTTAAGGAGTGCTTTTTGACAGTCATCCAAAACTTAACAGAGGAAGATATGGACCTAAGAACAGTGTAATATTCTACCCCTGGTTCACTCAGTCCGCTTTTATGAACTAAATATATGCCTAATATATTGATCTAAAGCAGTAAGAGCTTAATTTACTACTGGAAGGTACTTGGTTGCCACTGTAATGTACATGGCATAACAGCCTATACAGTACACCCTTGATTTAACAGATCCCGAATTAATGGACTTCAGAAATAATGGATGCTGTCTGCCAGCCTTCCCCCTTCCCCCAGATAAATGCTGGCAACTCACCAGAGCTGCCGGGGCTGGAGGAGCTGCAACACTGAGCATGCCAAGAGCTGTGGGAGGTGGAAGGAGCCAGGCTGGCATGCAGCTCCTCTCCTGGTAATTGGGAGAGGGAGATGGAGGTGTGAGGGAAAGAATGGGGCAGGAGGTGGGGAAGGGAAGTGGGGGCAGAGGACAGGAGTGAGTGATGGACTAAGAAGGTCAGTGCACTGTTATACAATAAAACTGTTTGGATATAATGGTCTTTCAGCATTAACAGACACCCCTTCCCCCAATTAGTCCATTAAATCAAGTGTTTACTGTATTGAAAACAGTTTTTAAAAATAACTCTTTTCCTCTTACATGCAGCATGTCTAAGTAACACTGTCAAACAGTTACTAAAAGATGCATATATTGTACAGCACACTACCTAAAATGCCTATTCTCCTTCTACCACTTCAATGCTGAGTTGGAAAGCATATTGCTGTATGATTGTTCCACAAGGCACAAGTTTCCTTTGTGATTCATGCATTCCTGGGGTTCATTTCCTGGAAAATATATATGGATGTAACTAGTTGTGTCTACTTCCCATGTAAATTTTCAGTACTTGGAACACACTATAACAAGAAAATTAAGGTCAAGCACATTTTCACAGCATGGAATTTTAATTTGTTTGTAAACTCAAGTGAACAGTGAATGGGGACCTTTACATCTGCCAGTGCTTATGGTTTCTATCTAAGGGTGAAATTCTGCAGGTTTCCTCCGTTGTGTAGAAGGGTGCTAAGCAGCTCATGTGAAATAAAGGGGTAGGTAGTGTGTGGCCATTAAGCGGAAGGGAGTCCCCAGAGCCAGTGTCAGATGTAAGCAGACTAAACATTTGCTTAGGGCTGTGAACTGTTCAACAGGGCCCTCTGTTCACTTCGTATTGTAACAACCTATCTGTCTTAGTATTGAGGAGGTGGAAATATTGCTACTTAGGGCCCTCAATGGGCTAGCCCCAGCACTGGGAACAACTAGCCCTGACTAGTAGGCTGCTTCTGCTTGCAACATAAGGCAACACAACCTCTCCGCTCTTTGTTTCTCCACACGCATGCCAAACAGTTAATCAGCAGCAGCTCTGGATCTACACACAAGCCTATCACAGTCTGCCTAATAACCCCAATCCCAAGGGGTGAGGAGTAATCTTTCCCCTCCTTTGACATTGACATCCTATGATGCCCCTCTGTCAGGGCCCAATTAAGCAGTAAACCTAACCCCCCCATTCCTCCTCTCTCATCAAGTCTCTCCCAACTCAGCATTTCCCACTTCCTCTCCTTTTTCCTGCTTCCTCTAGCAAACTCTGCCCTTTTATGGTGGGGGTGTCACATTGCATTTACAGCTACACTGTGGAATTCAAAGCCCTATCTCCTCTACAGGATAAGTTTCTACAGCTACTCCTCTCTTCCAGGTCTCCACAGAGATTCTGGGCTGGATCAGAGAGGAGCAGTTTGCAACACTTCCCTACAGCCGCCAAGTTATTTACCATCACATAGAGAAAAGAAAAAGTCACTTTGCACATAATCCACCTGAGAAATATACAACAGTATTAAAAATTAGAGATTTCCTGTTTAAAACTTATATTTGACCCAGCACATTTTAGTGACACATGCCACCTGTGCTTTGAATGTGGAACTCCCAGTGATACCAGGGTGGACTTTACTAATAACAGCAACAATAACATAGAACAATTTGTTATTTATGTGGTGCCTATGCCAAAAAACTTCTGGGTACCTCATGATATAAAGACTTAATTACAGAAGAAAATGAAATTCACCAGCTACCACATAAACAGTCAGCTGAAAAGAAGAAAAATTTCAGCCATACAAAGATGTAGGTGAAGATTTTCAAAGCCATTCAGGAGATCCAGACATCCAAATTTCATTGCAATTTATATGAGATTCCCTTATAGTCTACCATGTAACCAGCTCAAATGATCTAAAAGGCATTGGCCAGGTGTCAACTGTCATTTTCAGTTGACTCAGTTTTACTCACCTGAACTAACTCATTTGGGAAAACACAGCTATTTTTGCCTATGCAGAGCGTATGGTGATTTAGAGCCATGGTTCCCAACCTTTTCAATAACATAGCATGCTTCAATGAGACAAACAATTCCACAGCACACCCACTTTTTTCAGTTGTATCAATTGCTCAGAAACATCACATTAACTTACATTTAGTATGGATACAGTCTTACTAGAGAGGTTTGTAACACAGTAGTGCTTACAACAAGCTAAACAAAGATCAAATACATTCATGTTTCAAATCGACCACAGAATACACTCTTAGATATTGAGCACAGGTACATTTTCAAAATCCACTCCATGCCACGCTAGGGATCCTGAGAAAACAAGTAACTACTGAAAGCAGGCTCCCTTCACTACCAGTCTATTGGAGCCAGGGTGCAGCATTTAACCCGTGTCCCGGCTCCAACAGGCTGCTGCTCGCCTTCCCTCTTGCTGCAGCTGGGAGTGGAAGCAGGCTCCCCAACAGCTTGTTCAGGCTGGGAAGCAGCATTTCAGCTGCCTCCTGGCATGAATGGGCTCCTGCAGGGTTGGCTCTTCTCCCATGGTGGCTCTGCAAAGAGCCACAATGAGGAGAAACTGACAAAATTTCATGGCATGCTTGGACAGTTCTCACGGCACACCAGTGTACTATAGCACACTGCTTGAAAACCACTGGTTAGAGCACCATTCTGAATTCCTTGCTGAAGCAAATTCCAATGCCTTCTATTCACTAAGACATTTCAGACTTCTACCAACCAAAAGATGAAGTTCCACCTGTGCCACTGTCATTCTGTAAGCTATATTATAGCTGTGGTGCAGGCATTGTTAGGTCTGTTACAACTAATCCTGTTAGACAGCCTGAGGGTAAAAACACCTATAACTTGCCTACAATTATAGATTCCACCAGTGCTAGTGCTGAGGGAGCTACACCCCTTGTGAATTATGGGTGTGGAAATGCATTGTGCAGACAAGCTATTAGTGAGGTGAGTCAGTGGGAAGCTTGGGTATACAGGGATTGCAGACCTTGGAAATCTTACCTAAAACTCTACAGCAGGGATGGAAAAATCTATGGCCTGAGGACGGGATCCAGTCTGGGACAACTGAGGCTCCCACCATTCCCTCCCCCACAGTGGCGTGAGCTTACATGGGTGCTCCAAGCATGGGGAGAAAGCAGGGAGGGAGCCCTGAACCTCACAAGCCTGATCAAGGTAAACCACGGCAGGGTCCAGGCCATGCACGCTGCCTGGTGGGAAGGAGGAAGTGACTCCAAGAATTCCAGCCAATGGAAGTGGTGAGTGGCACTGCCTGCAGGGAACACTCCCTCCCCCCCAAGAATTGTGCCAGGTAGGCACCCCAATCCCTTGCCACCTCTTGACCAGACCCACATCCCCCACCTCCAACTCGCTCCTGCATCCTCCCTCCCACCCAAATCCCTCAGACACAGCCCACTACTACACTCACTCTCTCCCCCACCCAGACCTCGCACCCCCACCCCACTTCTGCATCCTAGGTCCTGCCCTGACCTACACTCCCAGCCTGCTCCTGCACACTATCTCCCACTCTAACCCTCGCCCACTCCTGCACCCATGCCTGGCCTGCTCTCTGGCAGCCCCCACCCCTCACACACTGAATCCCTCATTTTGGCCTCATCCCAGAGCCTGGCGGGGGGGGGGGGGGCACAAATTCTTCTAGCCCGGGGTCCTCAAAAGAGTTAATATGGCTCTGCAGATGAACCCTGAGCCTCAGTGCCTCCCAGCCCACCGGGAGCGGGAGCATGAAGGAAATATTTTTTTCCTGCTTATCTACTGGAGGCCAAATCTGTGAAAGTGTTTTTTCTCCCTGTTTGGGAGCCAGGTCAGTGACTAATTTTTCTGCAAGTTCCACACTCCTGACCTATATACCTAGCCCAAAGAACAGGAAATCCAGGAGGGTGAACACCTGCACCTGAGCAGAGCACCTTGTAGGATCAGGATCTAAATGAATGCAACATAATAGGCAACATATCCAAATTATTATTGTCTGCATGATGGAATCAACAATCTGTGGTGTTTAAATATAAAAAGTTGAAGCACAAAAAGAAAGACAATGCAATGGAGGGAATCTGGGATAGTTTATTAAATGTATCTCATTCAGAGAAATACTTGGCGTAACAGTATCTTGTGGATTTTAAACTGTTTCTCTACTTCTATAGGACATAGTTTATCTTGTTACTTTATACATATGTTAGTATTTAACCTGTTGCAATATGGTTTATTTTTACTCAACTATATTACTTTATTTTTACTGTACTTTCCCTTCCTCACTCCCAAACAAAATAAAATCTGATAGGTGAGATTTGAATGTTTTGTTCATCTGGTTTCCTGAAGTATTTTTCTTAAATTATTTTATAAGGTATATAATTTTGATATAATTTCATTGTTTTATTTATTACGTATGTGTGCTTGTGTGTCCACTATACATTCAATAAAAAAGTTAGTGAACATTTAACCTACTCTTATTTTTTATATCTGATTCTTACTTTAAATATCTGGACGAGTTTTGTATGTTTGGTATATAATGATCAGCTTGTACTTTCTTTTTCAGGTTAAGAAATAAAATAAGTGACTACACATTTAGTCTCTGACCCACAACTGTTTGCATGCATACAAACCACTACATGCACAAAGACATGCAATGAAATCAATTGTTCAGAGCCTTTTTTTCATTTTTACTGACAACAAACCCTAGCAACTTCCTTTCTCACCTACCTTATTGAACAAGTTTTCTTTAATAATGATAAACCAAGTCCATTGTTAAAAATGTCAATGGATTATACCTATGTAGTCTCCTGAATACAACAGAAATATATGTAAAATGGCAAATTTATATCATTTAAACATTTTATGTTGGGACTAAGTTCTAAAACAGACATCCAAATTCCAAGGCACATTATACAGTATACCAAATTAATATCTCATAGGCACATAACTGGGTAGTAAGAATTTAGGTACACATATCACTTAAAGAAGCATTTCAAAAACCAGAGGGAACTGGAAATAAGACAATGTGAAGTTTTCATTGCTTGGCACAGTTCTAGCAACATTCTAAATTTCTCACCAAGTTTAATTATGTATCACTATTCTATAATCATACCTATAACTTATGCAGGGTAAATTAGTGAAAGAATGCTAGTGCTACTAATTAAAGCCACTACCATGCCTATAAATATATAAAACCTCAAATCACACCTATACAAAGAAACACTATACATCAGACTTTTAATAATGGACATAATCTGTGAATTCTTACAAAAATTATATGTTTCTATATTAACACCCACTTGTGAAATAAAACTATATTAACATAAAAATTAATTGCAGCCCTGAAATATTATTCGGTTTATAATAGTGTTACAAAAGTAACAGGGAAAAATGATACACAGAATAAGGAACACAAGAGTGATATTATTGCAGTTTTATTGCAGAGTCTAGGGTACCATTCAGCACTGTTTCACTGACATGTTTACAACCTAAGCGTATGAAAGAAAGCTGTAGAATATATAGTTATTAAAAGGCTCCTATATACATGCATTTCTATTTCTCTCAAATGCATTAAACACCATTAAAATGTCACTTTGTAATCCTTTAAAGAGATATAGTGTAGTTTCCTGCTCTATGAACTGACACATAAATAATTGCTCCTGATTGTATGCTCAAGAACTAAACTACGAATGGAATGATGGAAAGGACTCAATTACCCTTCTATGGAAAATGCTGGAGACTACAGCAGGAAAAGTCTGGGTGCACTCAAAGTGGCCCTGCCATACCTTTGAGCTGGGTTTCATGAAAGAGGAAGCTACACAAACTAGAGCAGGTGCAAAAAAATAACAAGTGAATTTTGCTCAGGCTGCAGGAGACCAGCCTACTCAAGACTTAAGAGACTGGTGTTAGAGATGTTAAGCTTTAGAGTTCTGAACTGGGTCTCTAAGATAAGAACCTTATGGACTGTTATCATTGCTTTGGCCCTGAAGCCTTATACAAGGGGATGTGCTATTTTGTATGTTAGCTCTCCTTGCCCAGGCTTTCCAAGGGAGTCTATTGCTGCCCTAATCTAGAGGAAGTGAGGTGGGGCTCAACTGCAGCATTACACTGGGCTGCAAAAGGGTGTGCAGGGATGTTTACAGTGATGTGTAAACATGCTGGTGACTCATCCTTAGGAAGAACACTTTTATGTAATGTTTTTCATCTAAAATTGTCCTGACTCTCACACCCAGTCACTTGAAAAAGGTGGGCAAATAACAGTATGCCAATTTTATAGACTATAAAACCAGAAGAGGCCCCACGTGATAATCTAGTCTCATGACCAATGTTCCTTCTAATTTTTCCCACCAGTGAGTGGCATGAATTTTGCTATGTGCATCAATATGGAGGTGACATGCAACACATACATACATATATCCAATCTTATTTAAAAACTACCAGTAATGGAGAAGCCACCACAAGACTTGGTTAAGTGTTCTAATGATAAATAACTTTTGTCAAGAAAAATGTACATCTTATTTACTTAATGTCAACATCTAGAGCCAGGGGTCAGCAACCTTTCTGAGGCAGAGTGCCAAAATTTGACTTTTTGACGTCTGTGTACAGTCCAAGTGACAGTGATACTTTTAAAAGCCACTAATAATCCTACTTAAAACAGCTTCATTAATAAATAAATAAATAAATAAAGACACCAAGCTTTAGGTAGTGGTTGGTAGCTTTAGCCGGTCTTTCGTTAATCTACAGGCGGCCTGGCTTTGAGCAAGCTCTGGCTGTGGGGGGGAGGAAGGGCAGGATTGAGCTCCCCCCTCATCTGGTGATGAAAATGGCTCATGTGCCACTCTTGGCATACGTGCCAGGGGTTGCTGATCCCTGATCTAGACACTGGAGATAGTTATACCAACGCTTTTGGGAGCTAGACTGAAGATTCCATTATCAGTTTTTTGTTCCCCATACAAATACGTAGAAACGATGACTAAGACACACCTGAACCTTCTCTTTGTTAAGATAGCTCCATATATGTTCAATGAGCTCAATATGTTTATTATGATAAAGCATGCTTTCCTAACCCTTTATTCATATTTGTGACTCTTCTCTGAACATTCTCCATCGTGTCAACATCTTTTGTCAACTATGGATGCAAGAAACGTATATTATATTACAGCAGCAATCACACCAGTGCCAAATACAGATAATATAACCTCCCTACTAAAAAAAAAAAAACCTGTTTATACATCTCAGGGGCGCTTTACCATGTTATGGCCACAACTTTGTGCTGGGAGCTCATGTTCAACTGATTATCCACCAAGACCCCCAAGTGTTTTCAGACACTGCTTGTTAGACTAGAGGCCTTGTCTATAAGTATGGGCCCCATTCCTCTTCCTTGATGGGTAGCTTTACATTTGGCAGTATTAACATGCCTAGTGTTTGTTTGTGACCATCTTACCAAGAGATCCAGATCACACAAATCACTGATGTCATCTTCATTATTTACCATTCCCCCAATCTTTGTGTCATCTGCAAACTTCATCAGTGATTTTTTTCTTCTTCATGGTCAGTGATAAAGAATGCTAAATAGCATAAGGCCAAGCACCAATTATTGTGGAACCCCACCCAGAAACACACCTGGTCCAGTGCTTCTTCATTTACAGTTTTGTTTTGAGACCTGTCAGCCCATCTGAACCCACTTAATACATGACAGACTTTTTATATTGTTCTAGTCCAGTGCTTCCCAGCCCGGGGCCTACAGAGCAGAGCATTGCAGGGGGTCCTTGAAAAAAATAAAAGATAAATAAATATGACCATAGAACATAAGTTTGAAATAAACTGAAAAATTACAATCAATTATTATTTTTAAATTAAATATCTTCCAATGATGTTACTAATTGTCATCCAAAAATCTTTGTTGTGGTTTCCTTTTTCATTTAATAAAGTGTACATAGCAGCTAGAATTGGCTTAGATGGGGGTCTGCAAATGGGCTTTTTGTGGGGGGAGGGGTCACTGGAGGTCTGCACATGGCTTGGGGGATGACTAGAGGTCCACACTAATGAAATGTTGGGAACCACTGTTCTAGTCTATCTTAATCAAAATGTCACATGGTGCCAAGTTAAATGCCACACAAAGTCCATGGTAAAAATGGTTGATGTAGTACCAATAAAACTTTTATCTCATCAAAAATGCCAAGTTTGTTTGTTTGTCCATGAGGCAGATAAACATAGGCACTTCTTTCAGTCGCTATTACATTGGATAGATCCCTGCTCTGCAACCAGACTTCTGAACTTCTTATCCACAGTTCTGCTTGCCACAGATTTCTCCCTCTGCCCCTTTGCTTCCATTATCAACATAGACTATATATATGGGAGGGAAGAAAATGTTCGATCAACTTACCCTTTCTTTCACTTTTACCTTTGAGTTTTTTTTGCTTTTTTAAACAGCTGCCTTCACTTACCCACTCAGTCAGGATCAGGGAAATCTGCTGGCTGGCCATGACCCATGGAAGATGCAAGAAGTGGCGCAAGGATGTGCTGGTGATTGTTTCCTGCAGCTCCCATTGGCCAGGAACAGCGAACTGTGGCCACTGGAAACTGCAGGCCAGGAGACGGGGGGCGGGAAGGGGAGGAAGATTCTGCCTGTAGATGGTCAACAGAAATAAAATGCCAGTGGACTTCCCTGATGGGACACATGCCAAAGGTTGCCAGCCCCTGTAGTAAAATGTTCTTAAAGAATTTCCAATTGTTTCACTTTCTTCCATTTAAATTATTTCTTCCAGGAGGTTTGGCTCCTAATGAATGACTTTCAGCTTTGTGAAACTGGTTCTTTGAAGTCGGTGTGTTTTATTAGTCTGGACTTTATTCTCTTTGCACATTACAAATGTGGTTAAGCTAGCACTATGTTTTAGTTTGGTGATCAATTCCTCTTCAACTGTTCATAGAAATCCTTCCTGCTTGATGAATACTTTTCAAGTGAGGAATCTTTCATCCATAATATTTAGAAATTGCAAGAATATATTAGTACTGGAGTAAAAAGATCTCCTGCACACTTCACTAATGTTTAAATTCCCCATGATCATACAAGGGTTTTCTCCTCCTACATATTATAGATAGGTGCTTAAGAAGCCAGTCATTCTGTTGTTTAACAACATTTAGTGGTCTTGTTTATTATATAGGGTACAAACATTGATATATAGGCAATTAAAGAACTGGAAACACAAAAGGTGAAATCCACTCTAGAGCAATGGACTGAAGCAAGCTGTTACACACTTAGCCCCCTTTTAAATGATGAATAGGTGTTTGCATGGGTCTGCCACATTGTTGTGAAACACCCAGCAAGCAAGTTATGAAATTTGATTAAATTCAGTATCAAATCAATGGCACAGTTAGGAACAAAACTGAAGCCACTTAAAGTTCTAGTCCTTGCTTTAAACCATAATACGCCCTCTTAAAATAATATAAATCTTATAAAGACTATTCTAGTGACTTATTTAAATTAGACAAAATGGAATCCAGAAACATTGCCTGAAAGCAAATAGGTAGTGTACGTGTTTATTGCCTCTGGCCAGGATGAGCCTGGAAACAGGAGCAAATCACACCAGCAACAGGGAAGAATAAATCTCCTTTGGGATAGTTTCAAATCCCTTCAACAGCATCACTGTTTCAACTGAAATATGGATTATCCCATACATTTGATGAAGCAGACAATGGTAAATGTGACACACAGAGGGGAAGAGAGCTTTTCTAGATTTGGTGTAAGGTTCACAGGAACATAAAATCTGCCGCCACTGTGCAGGGTCAGACACCTGGTCTGGCTAATTAGTCCAACAGTTGCTAATACATGATGTCAAGTATCAGAGGGGTAGCCGTGTTAGTCTGGATCTGTAGCAGCAACGAAGGGTCCTGTGGCACCTTACAGACTAACAGAAAAGTTTAGAGCATGAGCTTTTGTGAGCACAGACTCACTTCATCAGATGCTGCATCTGAAGAAGTGAGTTAACTCACGAAAGCTCATGCTCTAAACTTTTCTGTTAGTCTATAAGGTGCCACAGGACCCTTCGTTGCTAATACATGATGCTTTACTATACATTGTTCTTGTTTCTTGTCATGTCCACAGTACTTTGCACATAGAAGAAGGCCCTGAAAAGCTTACTCTTAAAAGGGATGGAGATGGAAGACAGAATAAGTTCACTCCTAACTCAGCTACACTGAATCATGAGTTACAAACATGCTTGTCAGCACACTCAACATATTTCAAGACCACATTTTTAATAAAGCAGTTATTGTTTCTTGGCTTTTGAAAATCTAGTCCCAATTTTGGTCTCAGTTACCATGACCAATGTTAGACTTTCTTTACCATTTGATATATGTACTATCCTTGATATATAAATTTGTGGCAATACTGTATCTTGCTAAATTCTAACTCTGGTCTACAGCTCAAGGAATTAAGATTTGATAACGCGGTGACATGATGAAAAGTAGGAGTGATTTAGACCAAGACACATTTTACTAACTTAAATTTACGATAATTTTCTTGTAACTTTCATACAAACCCCAAACCCCTTCCGTGTACATTCTTCCTCATCCCAGCACTCAGCATTTAAATACTTTCGACTCCTCTCCCCCCACAGCTATAGAGCTCCCCTGGTCAAGGTGGAATGCTCAGGGAGGTCACAAAAGCTATTAAAATAAAAAACCTCCATATTGGGGGATTTCAATTTTCCCACATTGACTGGGTGTCACTGAAGAATGAGATGCAGAGATAATGTATCTTGACACTTTCAATTACCGATTCTTGGTGCAGCTAGTTGCAGAACCCACAAGTGGTGAGGCAATTCTTAATTTAGTCCTAAGTGGGGCAGAGGATCTGCTCTCAGAAGTTTATATAACTGGATTGCTTGGTAATAGTGACCATAATATAATCAGATTTAACATCCCTGTGGCGGGAAAAACACCACACCTCTCCAACACTACAGCATTTAATTTCAGAAAGGGGTACTACAAAAAATGAAGGGTTTAGTTAAACAGATATTAGAAGGCACAGGGCCAAAAGTTGAAATCCCTGCAAGCTGTATGCATGTTTTCTAAAACACTATAATGAAGGCTCAACTTAAATGGATACCCCAAATTTAATTTAAAAAAAAAAAAAGCATAGCAAGAGAAGGAAACAAGTGTCACTGTGACTAAACCACAAAGTAAAACAAGCAGTGAAGACAAAAAGATATCATTTAAAAGGCAAATCCTAGCGAGGAAAATAGAAAGGAGCATAAACACTGGCAAATGAAGTGTAAAACATAATTATAATGGCCAAAATAAATAGCCAAAACTCAAAAATAGAGAAAAAAATTAAGTACGCCAGAAGTAGGAAGCCTGCTAATAACCCATGGCACGACTGGCTGATCAAGATGTTAAAGTAAGACTCAAGGATGATAAGGCCATTTCAGAGAAACTAAATGAATTCTTCATGGCTGAGATTCCCAAACATGAGCTGTTTCTTTAGGTGACACATCTGAGGAACTGTTCCAGATTAGGGATCTTGAAATAGTTAACTGCTTAAATAATAGCACTTAACTATTATCCATTTTAATGTGGATCCCACTTCCTGGCCCACTGGGCCTCCATGTTTTGGGTCGCTCTAGCTCAGCTGGCTGCCAGTGGAGCTTGCTGGCAATGGCCAGTTAAACAGTAGTATATTGATAAGCCTCATGCTTACCAGTTAATGTTTTGACATCCCCATCTCAGGTTGTAGTGTCATTAGAAGAGGTTTTGGAACAAACTGATGAACTAAACAGTAATATGTCACCAGGACCAGATAGCATTCACCTAAGAGTCCTCTAGAAACTCAAATGTGAAACTACAGAATTACTGACTGTGGAGATTGTAAACAATTATTTAAATCAGTTCGTGCACCATTTCCAATTTAACAGAGCTTTTCCAATTACATCTAATGCTGAAAGTCTAAACTGAGATGAGGAAGGCAGATACCACAACACGAAATGTTACGCATCCTATTACGTTTGCTCTTAAAAGTATCCCATCTAAACCATCTTTTCACGTTTCACTGCAGGTAACTTAGTGAGGTCTAATTGAGTCTGTGGGATTGAAACGAGATGGAAACACTGTGGCTGTAAAGAAATTTTCACCAGGAATAAGACAACACATTTACTTTGGAGGGCATCAACTCTCACATACCAAGAAGAGAAGTTAAAGGATAGGTGGCTGTTTGCAAAAGCAGCAGTAAGCACTTCTGGTATATTGTCAAACTTCCATATTGCTCCACGAACTAGATAAACCTTCCATTGCCATTGGCACTACAAAGAATGCCACTACTTTCTACAGCTGCAAAGAGGCTGTGTATGTGATCAGCACTGCCACTGTTAAAGTAATAGTTATCACCAAGAGTTAAACATTCAAGGACAGGAAAGACTCAGAATTCACACCTAAGGAAATATTTGGGAATGAACATCCAAATTCTACCACTATACTTGTTGATAGGCAAAACAGATAAACACAGATTTTATTAATGGATACATTTTGGTAAACACCCTGAAAAATCATGCTGTAGATCTTTATCCAAACATTACAAAACAGAAGTTGATTTGGGTGAGAAGTGACCACTCTGGGGCTTCATAGTTCATTAATTTCTTTTCATAAGCAGGGAAAAGGCTGTAAATCTGCCGCCAAGACCGTCCAAATTAATGAATAGAGAGTAGGAATATTTTAGGTATTTAGTTTTTGCTTCAAATGCCTTTCAGCTACTGAATATTATCATCTGATGCAAAATGACATTAAGCACCAATGATAAGAACTAGGTTAGAGAAAGTGTTATTGCAAGAGTATTATGGCCAGCTACAGTCAGTTGCCTTATTCTTCTACGTCACTGACTTATGCTGAGACTCTAGTGCTGGCAGAGAAGGAATGACTCTCAACAGTCCAGACATGCAAAAAAGCTCCATGCTACTTGTTCAGATTAGACTCCTAACCTCACTTCTGACTACAAACGCCTCATACCCCTTCTAATCAGCAAGTGCTTGCGCTGTGTGCCAGTGAGATGTCAAAGACTCATTCTGTCCTTCTGAGGTACAATATGCAGTAAGAACACATGCCTGCCAAGATTCTGTTGCTGATATTTTATCTCCACGTTTTCTGAATGGGACTGACATGGGGAAATTGCAAACAGTTGAAGAAACTGAAACTTACAAAAAGCTCTGCAAGCTATAAAGCCATTACACAGTATTGTACACGGGCCTAACATTCAGACTTTCCTCTGGAGAAGAGCAGCCTCACTGGCTCTGATAGCACCTCATTTCCTGAAGACAGGGCAGGTAATCCAGCAGAAACAAAGAAATTTACCTTTATATGAGACACCATTAAGCCCACTTGGGCATAACCTAAATGTCATCAACAAGTAAAGATGCTGTCTGGCAATTTAGCACTGAGAGAGAAACACAAGTGATTCAGTGTCTTGACAGGAAGGAACCAATCATTCCAAAATAAGAGTATGCATTCTTATAGGTCCATCAGTGAATATTAGCCAGGATGGTGCCCCTAGTCTGTGTTTGTCAGGAGCTGGGAATGGGCAACAGGGGATGTACCACTTGATGACTACCTGCTCTGTTCATTCCCTCTCGGGTCCCTATCATTGGGCACTATTGGGGGAAAGGATGCTAGACTACTGGTCTGACCCAGTACCTTATGTTCATAGGTTCAAATAAATAATAATAAATAAGAACAGTTTGGCTTGTATTATGGAGGAGTAAGGGACAGAACCATCAATGCAACCATACTTGCTACCCTAAGATCACATCACAGAACCGTCAGTAACAGATTCCTTTTTAATTGCTCTGATGAAAACTTCTATAGAATGAATGATGAGGTGACATGAATATTAAATACATTCCTATATAAAAGCCAGAAAGGGAAAAATAATCTCCATCGTACCAAAACTCAAAGGCTGTGTCTGCACTACAGCTCCCTTTTGAAAGGATGGATTTTGATATGGAACATTGAAAGGCGTCCTTTTGAAAGGGAGCGTCCGCACAGGCAATAGGGGTCGAAGGCTCGACTCACCCTTTCGAAAGGCCCCAGACACACTTTCAAAAGAGAGTGTCCACACTACGCAGGGTGCTCTTTTGAAAGCACAGGGGCAAGAAGAGCCATGGGCAGGGTCGCATGGCAGAGGAGCCCCTTCTGGGCCGCCACCTTCTGTCCCTTTAAAGGGTTCCCCACCCCAAGCCTCAGCCTGCATGCGCTGACGGCCAGCTACCTGTCCCCAGGCACACAGACCAAGGAGGGTAGAGGAAGCATCCAGGCCACCATGGATCCCGACAAGCCCCCCCGCCCCCATCAAGGCCATGGCCAGCGCACTAGCCATGGTCCTGGCTGCCATGCACCAGCAGCTCTGGGTGGCCACCCTATTAGTTGCCCTTCTGGAAGGCGTCCTCTGGGCATGACATCCCCACTCAGTCCCCAGGTTCATCTGCCGCATATGGGGCTTCCTCACAAGCAGCGACTGGTGGGACCGGCTGTTGTTGGAGGATTGGGGCGATGACCAGTGACTACAGAACTTCAGGATGACCAAGGGGACATTCCTGGAGCTGTGCCACTGGCTCGCCCCAGCCCTCCAGCACCATCACACTCGCCTAGCCAGGACGTTTTTAATGAGCAGCTGAACCAGGCCTGCAACAGAGTTGAGCGGGCATTTTGCCGCTTGAAGGGGCACTTCTGATGCCTCCACACCAGGCTGGAGGTGGGCCTCCTCAGCGTTCTGGTGGTGGTTGGGGCCTGCTGCATCCTGCACAACCTTGTGGACGCAAAGCACAAGCCATTCATGCAGGGGTGGGCCGTCAAGACACGGCGCAGATACGAGCAGCTCCCTGCTGCCCCATGCCACCAGGCCCAGCAGGACAGGCTGCGGGTATGGGAGGCCATGCACTAGGCCTTTGAGCAGGGACTGCAGTAACCACCCCACCCCAAACATGCATCCCACCACTATCCCCATGCACACACAATCCCCATCACTACCCCCACACATGTACAGGGGCTCAGGTTGAACTATGTCATAAATACTTTACTGCCACCAGACAGTGGTCTGTGCTATATACAAGGGGAGAACTGCAAACGGGGGGCTGGGGGGAACTATATATAGGGGCATTGCAGCCCCAAGTGGGTGCCCTCTGAGCCCCGGGAGGGCCAAGGGTAGGAGCGGGGGGCTCTACCCATCAATGGGGGTCAAGGGCTGGGGGCCAGAGGCTCAGGAAGGTAGGGGCGGGGGTGCGGGGTGGTCCCCAAGGTCAGCACTGCGGGAGCGGGTGGGTGGGGGTGTGGCCTCCTCCTGGCCAGCAACATACGGGCCAGCTGTATGAGGCTGGCTGGGGGCAGGTGGGCTGGGACCAAAACAGTGAGGTTGGGCTTGTGGCGGGGGGGCTGGGGGGGTGGTTAACAGAGGGAAGACTGACTGGGGGACTGGGATGGGAGGGCAGCTGGTGATGGTGGGGAAGGGGTTGGGGATGGGACTGGCTTGCAAGGGGGAGGCAGCCGGGGCCAGGGGGCCAACCACAGCCTGGGTCAGGGCACTGAGGTTCGCTGTGAGCTAGTCCCAGGCCTGTTGTTCCATGGCAATCTACTCCCGCAGCACGCCGGTGAGGTCCTGCAGGACAGCAGTGTGGGCAGCGTCCCCTGCCTCCTCCTCCCCACCCTGCTTGGGGTCTGGGTCACTCCCCTCACCCTTGGTGGCGGGGCTGGTCTGACTGCTGGCTGCAGGAGCTGTGGAGACAAAAGGGGAGAGGGGAATCGACCATTAGTCACAGGCACAGGACCCCGTGTCCCTGCCCCCCCCATCCTGGGATCCCTGTGGTGCCCATGTCCCGGGGTGCCTCGCATGGATGCCAAGGATGTGGGCTCCCCCCACTGCCCCTCCCGGTTCCACCACGGCTAACCAGCCGGTGGTGCTGTCCCACCCACATGGTGCTGATGCCGCGCATTGTCCCCCCAGGCCTGGGGAATGTAGTTGTCTGGGGTCAATGTGCACCAGGGCTGGCAGTCATGTGGGATGCCTGCGGCCACCCCAGGTGGGACCCAATGCCCCCTCCCCAGGCTCCAGGGCAACTGGCGTTCACGCCACCTACCTATGGGTCCCTTCGGGAAGTCGGGAGAGCCACAGGTGGATGGGGCCTGGATGGATGGCCCAGATGTGATGTTCATGACGAGGGCCCCCTCGCTTAAGCCGTCATCATCCATGGTGGGGTTGAGTCGCCGTGCTGTCCCCGGGTGCCTGGTTCTGGCTGCTGGTCCTGGGTGCTCCTTGCCCTCCGTTGCCATCTCCGGCTCAGTGTCGGCCACAGCTGTGTCGAGCACAACGATGGGGGGTCCAGCCTCCTTCGGCCCAAGGAGGAGGTGGAGCTCCTTGTAATAGGGGCAGCTTGAGGGAGCTGCCCCCGACTGCCCAGCTGCATCTCGGGCCCTGCAATACCTCTGCTGCAGTTCTTTAACCTGCGACCGGACCTGGTCTGAGGCATGGGTGGGGTGGCCGTGGCTGATCAGCCCCTTCACAAGCTGCTCAAAGGCCATGGTGTTGTGGTGCCAGACCCCAGTTTATTGGAGGAAATCCTCATCCTCCCATAGGGCAAGGAGGTCCTGGAGCTTGGCCTCCATCCAGGAGGGGGCATGGCATTTTGGGGCCTGACTTGCTTCCTGAGAGGGCTCCCTGCTGTCCTTGGAGGGCCTCTGGAGTGGGTGGTGGTCCGGGTGGCTGGCCATGGGTCTGGGAAAGGCGAGGGACTGGCTGGCCATCGCAGAGGCTCGTGACCTAGGGAGCTGCATGGGTTCCCTGCAGCCTGCATGCTCTCAGCTTCCTGCTTCAGGCTTGTGGGAGCCTGCGTCTTTAAATGTGCTGGACACTGGGGTCATAGAGCTCCACTCCTGCTGGGAGCAGCGCCGCCAAGCTGATCGCTGCCATGGCAGACTCCCTCTTTTGAAATAGCCGCATGCAGAGCGTCTACACTTATGCTCTTTCGAAGTGGGCTGCTCTTCCCCCCACGGGAATGGAGGACCAACTTCGAAGGAACTTCCCCATTCTTTTGATGTAACTTTTGAAGGATCGCAGAGTGAGTGTAGATGCTCCGCTGGTTATTGTGAAAGAGGGCCGTCTTCTGACCTCAATTTCAAATGTACTTGCTAGTGTAGACGCAGCCAAAGAATTTGTCTTGTCTCATTTGTTTAATATTGTAGTATGTTAATTACAACTGATTTAAGAAAGAGCATTGTCAACAGCTCAAAGTTTACAGGAAGTGTCTGGAGGAGACCTTTAATTCAAATGGACTGGTTTTACTCTACTAAGAATTCCTGACATTGTAAGTGTAAACTATTTTTTTCAACAATACCCTATTATACTGCTTGAAAGTTCAGAGAATGGGAAAGAACATAATTTAAAATTAAGTAAACTCTAGTTTAATTTTAACATGTTAATTTTTAAATAATATAAGATGGTTAGCTCTTCAATAGTAAAAGTCCAAAACAAAAACAGGTCTGCATTTGTAAAGTATAATCAAAAATTAATATATGTAAAAACAGATCTTAAACTGGATAGAAATAGAAAAAAGGAATATTAATTGCTACCCTACCATAAAACCTAAAACCCAATTAATATTAGTATAACTGTGTCACAAAATTCTTGCATCTGGCACCTGGAACCTTGAAAATCAAAAAGGTTAGAGCCTAAAACCCAAAAAATTATATAATCTAAAAGACATTAAGTACATCAGCAGCTACTGCAGCAGCTGTACTTACTATTTCGCCTTCATTTAGTTGGGAGAACTGGAGTTTGAGCCCAAAAATGAATAGTGTTGTGCTGATATGAGTTTTTGCTGTGCTCTTGCATCAGGGTTGAGACTTTAATGGTGGCTTGACAATAGTATAACATCTTGTCTAATTCTATTAGCTAATTTGTGGATTTGGGAGAAAACTACCAGGTCCTGGTGCTGCATACGAGGTTTACCATTGTATTACACCCAGATACATCAAAATCTGTTTCTTTTTTTCCCCTCGTGGACTAGGTGGTGCATCAACATCTGCCTACAGTTATGCATTTCCGAGATACAATATTTGGATTCAGTGCGGCTGAAGTTCCAGAAGTAGGTTTCCCCAGTGGTCTTATGGTATGACAGTAAGGTTTGGCGCTTTGCACCAAATTGCAAGGAGAAATGTTTTTCCTCCAATCCGACAGGTGCATGGGTGGGTTTGGAGGCAAAAATTGGCTGAAGCTGGTTGCCAAATGTGTGGTTTGTGGGACTTTTATCTCGTGTGTTAAGCTCCATCGTATTCTGGTGGGCCAGGAATGGCAAGCCATGTTTTCCATTTGGACCGTACTTTTGTGGTTTGGGGGCCAGCCATCCTTACAGCTGCCTATATTTTGCTTTAGCAGAACTATGCATAACCTTTCTGTTGACACAAACAGGGCTGCTGTCGCCTGGTTAAATGAAAACACGAAACAGATCATGGGAGTTTTTTAAAACCAACCAGTATGGCTGTGGCTTTTCTGCTGGACTAGCTCTCTTCAGTGTTTCCCATTTAAGGAGTCACCAAAGGACACAGCCCCTTCCTCCCGCCCTCTCTCCAAGGTCGCCCAATTAGATGGCTGTCAATGGAGAAGTGGGACTAAGGGACCTAGGCACCGGGAATCTGGAAGTCCTGGGCTAGCGACTCTCCTGCCAGAGGCCCCGGGGGGCGTTCACACCACTGGCCAGGCGCACCCGCAGGAAGGAGCAGCTCTGGCTGGGACGCACCCGCAGGGCAACTTACCAGGTTTATGAATGTCAGAAATTTCCAGCTCCCTCCATAGGTCTGGTGCGCGGGCATGTCAATGGCCTTGTACGTGCACAGGATGGAGAAGTAGGAGAGGAGGATGGCGACCCTCAGCACCTGGCAGGGCACGAGCGCCATGTTGACACTTTCACAAGCAGGCAGGGCCTGAGAGCAGGGGCTGGCTGCAAGGCGGCGGGAGCGCGCTTCCCTCGCGTGCGGAGGGGGAGCGCGGGCAGGCACGGGAGCGCGCGGCGACCAGCCCGGGGAGGAAGAGCGCGCCCGCGCGCCCGGGTGCCTCCTTGTTGCACGCGCGGGGGAGGCGCCTCGGCTGGCAGCGGAGCGGTGCCCGGCGCGGAGGTGGGCGGGGAGAGGAGGAGATGCGGGAGGCGGGGTTGCCGTGGCAATCTAGGAAGCCTGCCCTGATTTGGGGCTGCTCCATCCCCAGAGAGCCCTGCAGCAGGTGACCCTGCCGGCCTGGGGTCGTGTGGGTGTAGCTGGTTGTTTAGTCCTCTGGCCGGCGCTACACAACGCGAGGCGTGCAGAAATAACCCTGGGCGGGGTTACTGATTGGCCCCTGAAGTCTTGTGTCTCCCCCACGCTGCCCCTGCGCTGACCTGACCCCCCCACCCGGCTACAGTCTGAGCACCTGTTCACAAAAGCTGGCAGAAACCCCTGCACATTAGTGACTGGTGGTAGCACTGGGGGGGGGTGCACTACCTCCTTGTGCCCCCTCTAAAATTAAATTGCCAAGTGGGGCACCCCTACATGCCTCCTCCCTGCACCCTCTCCCCCCACATACACCTAAGCATACATGCTTACATGTAATAGAGACACTCGCTAGCATGCATACATCTTGACACCTATGCATGAACAAACTTGTGCACATGCATGCACACATATCTGCACATATGCTCAAAGATACACAAAAGTGAGCAAATGTACAGGTACTTTGATATGTTCACATACATACATGCTCACACCCAGCTTTGTTCCCACATCCACACATAAAGAAGACTGGGTGTTTTTGAATGTGAGATGATGTACAAATGTGTTAATTTGTTCCAAAGAGGATGGAGAGAGGCAGTTCTCAGTGGAACAAGGAGCAATGGTCTCAAGATGCAGGGGGGGACGTCTTGGTTGCGTCTTAAGAAAAACTATTTTAATAGAAATGAGGTAGTGCAATCTCCATCCCTAGAGGATTTTAAGTCCTGGTTTGACAAGTCCATGGCTGGGATTGTTTAGTTGGGATTAATTCTGCTTTAGCCAGGGGTATGGGCTTGACGACCTCCTAAGGTGTCTTCCATCCCTATGATTCTGAGTAAAACAAATAAATGTACATTTTTAAATGCACACTTGCACGCATTGCTTTGGTCCTATGCAATGACGATTATGAACCTCTTAGAAATGTAGATTCATTTTTCTTGTCTACAGATCCAGTTTAAATATATACAGTCAAAATAAAATGGCATTTTGCATATCTGTTTTTAGGACACCTGTAGTTCCATGAAGGCAGTATTGTCTTAATGTTGTAAAGGTTGTTTAGTTTGTTTTAGTCTAGGAGTTTAGAACACAATAGATGTACATATGTGATTCAATAGTTTAGTGAATGAATGACAACAGTTTTGTTTTTAAACTTGTCACTGTTCTATTAAACGCTTGGATCTCCTTCACCAAGGAGAATATAAATTACACACACTCCCAGTTTGCCTTCCAGTAAATGCTCTGGGATATCAATTGCAGCAAAATGTGGGCAGCAGATATTTATTTAAACAGGTCAGATTATCAAGTTTTAGCCAACCAAATATGGGGTCAATTTATGAAAAGACAACATAGGCATTTCCTGTGGGTCCATTAAAACAGGTGTCCACTCCAAATAGTCTGTGAGTCACAGCGTACTTCCAAAGTGGGGGTTTTGAGGGAAAGGAGTGGGCAAACGATTTTTTTTTCATTCTCCTGTTGCAGAGAATTGGAGCTGAACAGAATAAGTATAGTATAGAGATAAATATATAAATTAATATAAATATAATACAAATACGGTGTAAAAAATACAGTATAGTACAGAGTAAAAAATATGCTCTAAGTGCCTGATTGTGCCCCAATGAAGTGAGTACTAATTCTACCAACGACTTCAATAGTTGCAGGATTAAGCCCTACATGTATTCCCTGTGTAAATATAATGCAGCATTGTATGCCTGTTGCACCCTGTTGTACTATGTAATAAATAACCTTTAGCTTTTAGGACCATTGCTGTATAGCAAGTCATCCTTTTCTTTCTATCTTTCTTTCTTTCTTTAATTTTACTGAAACCTCCAGATCCTAAATGTTTGCAGCCAGTAAGTAGACTTCTAACCTATATGTCTATAAACTAACTTCTCAAAGGAAAGAAAACACTAAAACAGGCCCTGAAATCATCTGTGTGTTTTATTGCCCAAAGTGCTCTATACTTAAAAAATAATTTGTAGTGTATTTATAAGAGATGACGATATCTCAGTAAAATAGCCCTGTTTGGATTTATTTATTTTAACAGTGCCACAAGGTGAGCTAGGCTTTTAATGGGTTCAAGTTCCAGCTCAGTCCTGTGCCTGGCTTTCCCCCTCCCCAGTTGCATGCATTGTCAGGTGTCAGGGGACTGCAGGCTGACAAAGGATCTGCTATAAAAGAGGCAGATTTCCCTCTCTATAGGGAAAGCGAAGGTTGAGACGATATCTTGGCCATGCTGATCCAAAGGTGAGGCCTGAATGACCTGGGAAAGAGTTGAATGTTCAGGGGGAACAGCCTGTGGGGAAGCAGGGCATTCTCCTGGAATAGGAAAATTAAGAGCAGGATAGTGCGTGGGGTAATAATGAGAGCTAAAGTTCCAGTGTTGGTAATAGTCATTGTTAAGGGACCACAGGAACTTCTGGGGCAGGGCAGGGCGAATCCAATGTGGGGCAGACCCTAATGAAGAAGGACTAGAAGCTGAACTGAAGATGGGTGGCAAACAAAAGACTGGTGGAGCTGGCGAGGGCTGAAGAGGTTTTTGTGTGTGGACTCTTCCCTCATGCTGAAAGGGCAGGCCTCTGAATAGGTCTGAGTGGAGGAATAGATATAAAATCAGTCTGCCAGCTCAGGATGGCTATTGTGCTCCTCCTTTGACAGGCAGGGGCTGTGTCTAGGCAGGGTGAGATAAACTACTACCCCTACAAGCGCCATGTGCACACACCTGCCCTATACAATCAACACCTTGACAAACAATAAGGACCTGGTGCTCTTGCAGTTATACTGGTAGAGGGAAGCAGAGAATGGTGCCAGGCCTACTGACAGGAATCCCAGGGCAGCACAATGAGCCTCTGTCCCGCTTCCTTGGACAGAACCACAAGTGCTACCTCTCAGTATGGTAACCCCATCCCTCACCTGCCTGGATGTGCCCTCACACCTCCTTCCCCTCCTCCGCCATCGCTGTCAACCCTGCACAGCTCTGTCCCTCACCAGTCCTGTGCCCAGCTTGTCCCCTTCCCCTCTCTGCCCACCAACCCACCTCTGCCTCACAGCAGTCCTGTGCCCCACCCTGACTCCACTGGGCTTCTTTCTCCCAACTGACCCTGTCTGCCTCTGCCCCCACCCCTCTGCTCCTTTCCCTTCCCAGCCCAGTTTCTCCACCCCTTTCGGCCTTCAATCCTGCAGTCCTGTGCCCTGCTCTACCCAGAGCTCGGCTCCTCCTTCTCTTCCCAACCTGGCTCTGACCCGCTCCCTTCTCAGCCTGGCTCTCCCCTCCCTGCTCATGCACAGTTACAACCTCTGGGCCCCACTCCCACCCTACAGCTTTGCAGATCCAACCTCCAGGACTCCCCGCAGACCTACCACCCTGCTACAGCAGCACTATTTAAAGGGGCCCCCTTAAATCCACCGGGCCCTGACGCAGTTGCTCCGCTTACCCGCCTCTGTTGGCAGGCCTGACTGGTGCTAGGGTAGGACAGGGTTTCTCAAACATCATCGCACTGTGACCATCTTCTGACAACAAAAATTACGACACAGCCCAGGAGGGGGAACTGAGATTGTCCAAGCCCTGCTGCCCCATGGGGTGGGAGAGGCAAAGACTGAATCCCACTGCTCCAGTGTGGGAAGCACAGAGCCAATACCCACGGGCCTCACCACCAGGCAGAGGGCCTGTAACCTCAGCCCCACTGCCCAGAGCCAGAGCCACTGGGTTTCAGCTTTGGCCCCGGACAGTTGCGCTTGGGTTTTGGCTCCAGGCCCAGCAAGTCTAAGCCAGCCCTGGTGACCCCATTAAAATGGGGTTGTGACCCACTTTGGGATCCTGACCCACAGTTTGAGAACTGCTGCATTAGGAGAACCAAT
This sequence comes from Carettochelys insculpta, assembly GCF_033958435.1. Lineage (NCBI taxonomy): Eukaryota > Metazoa > Chordata > Testudines > Carettochelyidae > Carettochelys > Carettochelys insculpta. Next base: position 100,047,732 of record NC_134139.1, read on the forward strand.
AGCTCTGTGACATGCTCCCTGCCCTGACAACATTCATCTAAGGCCTCTTCACCAGGCATCTCTGGTATCTGAGCCCTGCAGTGTGGAAGGGTATAGTCAGGGAGCCATCCCGCGTAGTTCTTCTATTTTTTTCCATCTACTGGGCATAATAAATGTTGTTATGTGCATCAATGCATGTGTGGATGTGCACCGCTACCAGGAGCACATTCTGCTGGCTGTGGGGGGCTGTGGACACTCTGCCAATCAGCTGAGCAGCACCTGAACCTCTCCTAGGTGGCTGCCCAAGCGCTCACGCTGGCCATCCCCCACCATGACATGAGCTGTCTCAGTTTTTCGCAAACTGTGTTGTGCAGAACATTAGCTGTCTGCGAACAACTCGCGGGTGCGCCATGGGTGTTGGAAAAGATCCATTGAGGGTGTATGTGTTTTCTGTTCTTGAAACCAGATACAATTGTACTTCTTCATTGCTGTGATACCTGGTTTAATTACTTCATTTTGTTTTTGCTGTATATGTTGCTGTTCGGTTGTTTTTTGTTATGACAACAATTTAAAAAAAATTCGTTGGTATTCCGCATAAAATATATTATTGTTCGGTGTTCTGTGATCTCAGAAAGTTCAAGGAACACTGCTCTGTGGGGTCCTGGGAAAGAGAATTTATGCAGCTTCCAGGTCTCTGCCTGCACATCCCTGGAGAAGGGAGTTATGGTTCAGATGTGGACAGGGAAACTAATAGATGCATGGCTTCAGCCAGTGCCATGCTGCCCTGGGGGTACAATAGAGGGGATTGATTTCATGCAAGATTTACATGCAGATTCTTGAGCTGTCCAGGGCCTAGAAGTCCTCCTGTCTCGTTTTCCTCATCAGCCCTCAAGCCCCTCCCCATTTAGGGAGACTGCAGCAAGTCTGAGTCTGATTTCCAAGTGTTTTCTGTGAACTTTTTTCTTTTCAGTCCAGTAAAGATGAGTAGAGGTTGCACTTCCCTGTCCCAGTATGGCTGGGACCTGAACATTTCTGAATGAGAGAATTTGCTGGACAAGGGTAGGTCTCCTGCCACTAGCTCCCAAGCACCTGCTTTGGCTCCTCCCTGCACCTCCTGGCACGCTTGCTGTGTCCTGTGTGGCTCCGGCCTGCTGTGGGAATCCAGTGAGAGCCCCAGGTCCATGCTCATGCTGCTGCACAGCTGCCCTGGGGCTCTGGCTCCCACACTGCCACTGGGGTTCGAGCCCTTGCCCCTGCAGACCTCTGGCTCTGCCAGTGGGGTTCCAATGCCAGCCCCAGCCCCCATGTTGCTGCCACAGGGCTTCACTCTGCCCTGCATGCAGAGCTCCAGCCCCACTCCTGTGCTCCCCAGGGCTGCAATGGGACTTTGGTCTGCCCTGTGCGGCTGTGGGGCCCCCATCACAGAAGGGCTCCAGCCCAGGCTCTGGGCCCCTGGGGCTGCAGTGGGCTCTGGTCTGCCCTGTGCATGGGGCTCCTGACCCAGGCTCCCCATGGTCCCTGAGGGCTCCAACTCCAGCCCCTGCTGGGGTCCAGCTTCTGGCCGTGGGCTCTGTCCCCAGCCCCATGCTTCTGCCACGGGGCTTGAGTCCTGACCCCTTGCTGCTGTGAGGCTCAGGCCCTGGGCTACCCACCTCCTTGCAGTTGGCAGTCTGCCCTTCCACTCCCAGGCTCCCTGGTCCAGAACCATCTGTGATCCAGATGCTGCCAGACCCCAGAGTGCTGGTTTTCCTAGGTGCAACCTGTATTTTACGGGTTTACCTTTATCTTAGCATATACCTGTAACTTACCAATGGGTCAAACACTTAAAATATAAGTAAGTGCTAACCAATGTGTAAATTGTGAAAAGATACCTATACTCGTAAAGGATGATACATAGGGCTGGCCCTAGAATTTAAGGGCCTGGTGCATAATGTATTATGCGGGGTCTTAGTTGGATTCCCATGATTCATACACAATAGCTCATCCGTAGGCGGGAGAGTTTGGCAGCTTGTTGGGTCATGCTTGTCATTCGGGGATATGGAGGGAATTTAGAACCTGGGGGAGGAGAGTCAGGAGGGTTGCTATTTCTGGTTTGGGATGAGGTTGATGGGTTCCATCTACTAGAAGAGCTGTCAAAAGGCTGTCACAAAAGTAGGGAAGGGTTGAGTGGGCCGCTGATTTCAAGGTATCCTGGATGCATGTTAGGAAGGGGTGCCACTGCAGTGGGTCCTCCACATTAAACAAGCAAGGCCCTTTTGAGGCTGCACACCCAACAATAATAATGGTAGCATGCTGTGTTACTATGTTGACAATATCACATGTAACTTCTTCGTCTTTGTGTTTTAATCTGTATTTAGTTGGTTTTAATAGAAGCTATTTTTGATGATGATTTTCTTTATAGGATCATTCAGTGAATTTCTGGGCAATATTAAGAACAGTGAAGGTTAAAATACTCTCAAGTAGAATTTGGTGGCGGATGGTATTTGCATGCAGACTTGAGATTTGTGCAAGGTTGTTTTTTTTTTTTAACTGTGTTACAGAACAGTGGACCTAAATGGATACATATTATCTACCAGGTACTCTGCTACAAACAATTGGCCTCCATCAGTAGGTCATATACTAACTGTTTGAATTCATAGGACATTTATCAGAATTGTCTCATCACAATGTGTTCATGCTAATGCTTCTGATAATATTGCCATTTTTGGTGCCTCAGGTTGAGTGTATATAATCTGCCAAAGCAAACTCTCTTGAAAAATGGCAGATGTACTTCAGTTGTTCGTGACTCTAAGATATATTTAGACTATTTTGTTTTACCATCCATTAATTCTACCTTTTATTAGATATTGGTTTCTATATAGTCCTATACAATGCTGTAAATTACTTTTATTTTAGTTCATTTAATAATAATGTCTAAGTTTTTTCTAAGCACATAAACCTGTATCATACCTTCCATTGATTTTAAAGGAGCAGGATTAATCTCCAAATATTTACATTAAGTATGTCCTTAAGTGCTTTGCTTGTTTTAGGCCAATGTCCTCATGGCACCAGAGAAAAAAACTGTACATAAGAACATAGGTAGGATTTATCTAGAAAAAAACTAAATTTTGAACTTCTCACTAGACTCATCAGCAGAGTTCTTTGTTAAGAGTCCACTTGAATGTCACAAATCAAAAAGCAATCAAGCAAACAGAACAGTCTCTCTCTCTCTCTCTCTCTCTCTGAGATCCTTCGAGTGAAGTAAGATTTCCTCTTGGACGCCTATAACTAATGAGTGCAAAGGTGAGAAATTAAGCCAGTTCTGGCAAGGAAAGCTCTCTGGCAGTGGCTGCACATGAAGTTTCTCTCTCCATCAGCACCATCACCAGCAGCACCGACATTCACCTCCTTACATCTGTCTCTCTGGTTTTCTTCATAGAGATAACACTTGATCTCAAAGTGTTGGGCACTGTTCTTGGTGGTGGTCCTCCAAATTACTCAGTCCTCCACCTGCCTCTCCCAAGTGTCAGCATCAACACTTTAGCAAGGTGTTCTTAAGGACGTCTCGATAGTGCTTTGTCTGCCCACCATGAGACCTTGCCCTGGCCTCAGCTTAGTATAAAGAATCTATTTATGCAGATGTGCATCAAACATCCTGACCACGTGACCAGACCATCGTAGCTGCCGGTGGGCAATTGTTGCCTTAATGCTGCAGGATCAGCCTCTGTAAGGATGCTAATGTTGGTCCATCTGTCCTGCCATGTGATGCCCAATATTCTCCTCAGGTACCTTTGGTGGAATTTCTCCAGATCTTTTATATGACATCTATAGGGAGTCCAAGCTTCAGCTCCAAATAGCAATGTTAAGATGACTACAGCACTATAGACGTTGATTTCGATCTGCATCTTGATGTCACGGTCATCAAAGACTTGCCTCCATAAACAGTCTATAACGTGCACTGGCACTGGAAATTCAGTGGCAGATTTCATCATCAGTGTCAGCATTGCGGATCAGATAGCTTCTGAGATGGGGAAACGGTTGACAAATGGAATAGTGGAAAAAAACCCAAAAAGCTGGTCAAATGAAATAGTAGTACAAAAGAAAATGTCCAGTAGATTCGGGAGTAGTTATGATTCTATCACAAACACCCCACAGTTTTTTTCACATATTGAACTAGATATATTGTTGTTACATTATTCCAATGCATAATAATCACTTAATTTTTACAGAAAAAATATTTTTAGACTGAATTCATACACCATGTGGAGTTACTTACAATTCACTAATATTCAGTTAATTTGTTAAGATCAGCTCTCCTTACTCTTTAATTGTCAATAATCGGTGTCACTTCTCTATGAAAGCACCTCTGCAGTCTAGACAATATGTAGTCATGTGATAAATAATGGATAAATACTGAGTGTGCCATTAGTCGTTAATGTAGTGGATTGATTCCATGCATCACACACTCCCCATACTTGTTTTAGCCACCTGTCTCATGCTTTTATTGCATGCTGCTTCAGTAAGAGGGTTAAATGGGGTTCCCTGATCATTCTCAATTTAGAGCATTCTTATCACCTCATAAATATACTGATAGAAAATAAAGCTCATCTTTCTACAACAACACAGAAGAAGGTACAGATCAAAAGGTGTATTAGGACTGATGCTTTTTTGTAGCATATTTTTAGCACAATTACTTGTGTGCACTACCTGCTGCTAAGATAACATACCCAACCCAATCTTTTCCCCAGCAGGAACATTTAGCATAAAAGGGCTGGTGTCACCAAGCTGAGTCCCAGTGGATGAGTCAGGAAATAATTGGAAGCTTGTTTTCACACCCCAGCATAGGTAAGAGCAGGGATTCTGAGGGAAGCAATCAGCATTTGACTCCCATTTCAAAATGGCAGGAATCTGCAAGAGAAAATTGAAAAGTATCTGATTCCCATTGTCAGAAGCAGGAGCTGCTGTTGGTGGATCTCTCTCTGGGTTCATTCAAGCTCCCAGAGAAGACATGGCAGAACTCCACTGTTACTGAGCCCTCTAGTAACTGAATGCATTGCATGACAGACATGCTCTGTCTTTCTCTCTCTCTCTCTCTCTCACACACACACCCTTTCACTCTTTAGAAGGCTGTGAGACTGTTTTTCAATTCAATTTTACGCCAAAAATTTCTAATGCAATTAATATGAAGACTTGTGCTTTCTGGTTCAGCATTATGAACCTAATTGTCCTCCTTCTTGAATAGAGCCAAAATATTAAAATTGGGACTTATTCATAAAGAAAAAGAAGACAAGTTTTTCTCACATCTACCCACAACAGCAATGAACCCCAAACAGCACTCTCCTGTTTCCCCAACTCATAAAACACAGTGAGCAGCGTAGCCTGATGGTGCACACCTGCTTAAATAAGGCCATGTCAAAAAAGAAATAAAAGTTTGGCCAAAGGAAACAGACCACTTTTGAATGGATAATGCAGAATTAGCCTTTTCGTCTTGATTAATAGCCCTTTCAGACATGTGCACACAAAACCTGTACACAAACAGCTAGTAAAAGACACACTACAAAGCCTGAGTCAATATTTTACCTGTAGATCTGATTTCTCAAACTGCAGCCTCCTCTCTGTTATTTGAATGCAATTGTCTTGCACATCAGGGTGGCCAGCAGAAAACAAGAATACAGAGAAAAGAGTGCTATATTTATCTGTGCACTGTGGTGATGATAATGGACCACAGTACAGAGATGACACATTAGCACATTATAAACACAGCAAAGGGCAAATATCAATCCCTAAACAAAGAGTTGAGAGGTCCAGGCCGTGGTAAATATGCAGGAGATGAGGCATATAGAGTCGTTAGTCTTTGTGAGAACGTAGATTTCATAGCCAGCATCAACTAGTTGCTTCATGATGTTGGTTTGTTTGTTGATATTGTTTGCACAATGTTTGATAGATTTGATTGTTGTGATGAACGTGGTATAGTCTGTAGATGTTTTTGGCTCCTGACGATGTGTTACTCCATAGCACAATGATAAGTTAGGGAAGACAGGCACCCATGAGACACGATTGATTACATGTGTGTGTTTCTTCAGATACCAAGCTTGTGATTGCAAAATGGTATCAATCAGGTCATTGCAGCATTTCTGCATTTCGTTTCCTTGACATAAAAACCGCCCTGTTCTAGGCTCCTTTAGTCTACACTATCCCTTTCCCCACTCCCTGTACTGCCTTAGCATTTTGTTAGATGGTTGTCTGAATCCACACTTTTTGTGGTCTGGGCTTGGTCCCTGCCAAGAGATACATGACCAGACTTCTTCCCCTATTTTACAGGCACAATGTACTTGAAAGACATTTTCCTGTTGGTGACTGCATACCCACCTACAGTATGTTTTGCCTTTTGCATGAGAGTGGGAGCATTGAAGTAGTGGTACCCATTTTTGTACTCCCTTTCCGTATTTCCTCCAACAATCCTCTCAGGGTACAGTGGGAAAATTGGGGCCTATAACTAGATAATAGTTCAGGGTGGCCAAGCAGCAGCTCTTGAGCCACATACAGTTCTTTGAGCCTTTAAATGTGGCTCCTCCTCAGAGCTGCATGCTGGGGGTGCAGTCTGCACACTCTACACATGCGCCCCACCGCTTGGTGGGAGAAGCGCATGCTGGCAGTGGCAGCTCCAGTGACTCTGTTGAGTCACTGCCATCAAATTAGAATGGGGGTGGCAAAGGGAGGGGGCTGGGGTGCTTGGCTCTACGTGCGGGGGGGGGCATCAAGCCACATATAATTATATATATATATAAAATCTATCTATCTATCTAAAATATATAGAATGTGACTCTTTGCACTATATCTACCATTATTTTGATTCTTCATCTCTAACTGGTTAGGCCACCCCTGTAATAGTTAGTGCTAGTCCTACTCCAGCATATACTTACCATACACCTTCTACCATTATATGCACGTTACTTTCCTGAATCTGTGGAGAAAACAACAACAGAAGAAGCAGTCCTTAAACATGTCACAATGTATAAATTGGGTCAAAGCATATCCATGGCTCTGTTACTCTGACAGTGCACTTCGGCCAGAATTTTCGGAAGGGGTCAGCATGTATCGCTAGGGTCTGGTTTTGAAAGAAGTTCAGCAGATAGGATACTCAGGCCACGAGTGTCACAACGGGAGCTGCTCAGTACGGAGCTCTTTTGAAAATCCGTCTCTCTATGGAATGGGAATGTAGTGTAGCATTTAATTAGTAATGGTATAACAAAAAAATAGGGACCTAGCTTTCAACAGCTCTTGAGTTCCATTTGCACAGTGGCAGCTCTTACAGACTCAGTTCCTCAAAGGTAGAAGTGCCTTTCAAAGATATTTCCTTCTGAAAGAAGAAATACACTTTCCCCCCACGTCCTTTTCTATATAAGGCAATGGAAAAACTCATTTTTTTAACATTTAAAATGATTTTTGTCATACAATTGAGTCCTGCTTACTTTCTGCCAACACTTACATCTTGCAGAAATATTAGTATTTAGTATTAGTATTAGTATTAGTAATATTAGAACTGAAGCTCTAGGGGAATATTTCAAAGTGGTGCACACCAGAACCAAATCATCAATCTGGGTTGTTACTGGAAGTTGTAAAAAAGGAGATCATTTGGACAAAGACCAGAGTTACCCTGTGCCGGTCGTGTCCATAGTGAAAACCAGATTGTCAGGGCTTAAAGAAATCTGATGGCTCCAGGGATTGATGATTGTCTCACAGAGAGATTAACAATAAGGTGATTATTTGTGAGATTATCAAGAGGTCGAGTCTTCAGCAAGAGTCAAATAGAAGCTTTTTAAAGAGAGGCTGGTAGCTTGCTCTTCTGAACAGAAGTATCGAGAATGTTCTCCCAATTATGGAGCTGATATCTCCAGTATCCAGTTCTACTTCAAGACACTTCAGCAGCTCTGTCCCCATAGTGTACAGGCACAATGTGCTTCAAAGGCAGCTTCCTGTTGGTGACTACATACCCATCATCAGTACAAAGCCAAGTAAAATAAGAGATAAGCTTGCAGATCAAGGGCTGAATCTCCTAAGTTGGAGAGGTGGGAGGGTAGCTCTAGTGGTTTGAGCACTGGCCTGCTAAGACCCAGATTGTGAGCTCAGTCCTTGAGGAGGCCATTTAGAGGTCTGGGGCAAATAGATTTATTAAAAAAAAAAAAAAAAAGCTGTCAGAGATGGTGCTTGGTCCTGCCAAGGGAGCAGGGGACTTGACTCAATGACCTCCCAAGGTCCCTTTCAGCTCTATGAGATGTGTATCTACATATTTATTTATTTTATTTTATCTAGTATCAAAATGAATTACCTTAGCTAAAACCAGTGCTTTTTTGTGCCCATACGTGCTGGTATTGAGTACCAGCACCCCCAGCTGCCAGATTGGCTGAAGGGGGCGCAGAGTCAGCTGACTACTGGCTCCTTTTTTTTCCCCCAATAAAGCACTGGCTAAAACTAAAACATAAGAGACCCTAATTTCTCCCTGATATGCTTGAATCTGATTTTTTTCCCCTATGGTGTAGATTGAAGATCCTGAAGTAGAGTCACAACCTAGGCATTATGACCTACAATAGAAAAAACTATCATCATCCACATGGTCCTTGCAGTCACCCAGAAAAATGTTTTAATGACTCCACCACACTGATTCATGATTTCCATCATTTCCACTGATTTAGTGGGCAGCTGTTTAACAAATCCATTTTAAGCTCCATCCCAACATTCAACTACAATATGGATACACACTGCTGACATTTACATTTATAGGTTCTCTCCTACAGACAACCTCCCAACCTCATGAGGATCCTTACTAACAGCCACAGTCTATACCCCAGGAACACCAGTCCTGGAACCTTTCCCTGCAACAAAGCCCACTGCCAGCTTTGTCCACATATCTTCTCTAGAAATACCATCACTGGACCTAACCAGGTTACTCACAGAATCACGGGCACTTTCTCCTGCTCCTCTACTAACATCATATATGCCATCATGTGCCAACAATGCCCAGATGCTTTGTATATTGGACAGACTTCTAACTCCCTTGGACAAAGGGTCAATGAGCACAAAACACACATCAAAACACTCCAGATCCACAAACCAGTTAGTCAACATTTTAATGGAATGGGCCATTCTGTCAATGACCTCGAGGTATGTGTGTTACTGAAAAGAAATTATCGCTCCTTTGTAGAAAGGGAAGTGGACGAATTGACATTTATATTCAAATTCAGAACATTAACACATGGTTTAAATCGTGATGTGAACTTTCTGAGTCACTATAGGGGCTCGTCTGCATACTTAACTCAATCTAATTCTTGATCTTCCCCCCACCCCTCCACTCTCCGATTTGCTCACCTTGATTATCTTTTTCTGATTTGTCCTCCTTGCTTACTGTTTTTGGTTCTCTGTGTCTTAAATATTGAGTCTGTTCTGGTCTGGCTATGGTCTGAAGAAGTGGGTCTGTCCCACGAAAGCTCACCTAATAAACTATTTTGCTAGTCTTTAAAGTGCTACTTGACTGCTTTTTGTGCTGACATTTGTTTTGGAGAGTGGGGATTTGTTTTGGGAAAGGCCTACCCTTCAGTCACACAAATGACTTTTATCTCATTAGTCAGATTGTTTTGTCTGCTAGTAAAGCAATACTCCTGTCCCTTTTAGGGGTTAAATGGAAGTCCAATGAAAAAAAGTTCAACTGAAGATCAAAAGCTTTCACCCAATCTTTTCCCTGAATCACAGTCTTCCCTTGTGGGCCTGACAGTCTCCACCCTTCTTTGGAGTAGAGAAGTGATATCCTCTACTGGTTGCACAGAAGCAATAGGACCTCACTTATTCTTTCATTAGCTTTAACTAGTACTCAATAATACATCTACAATGGGGGTCTCACTGGTCAAGGCATCGAAAATTAATCATACTGGGCACTGACTTTGCATTTGACAGGAATAATTTAAGACTTCAGTCCCTGTCGGTTTACATCTTGCCCAAATAAGATTGAAGATGAGACCAGTGGAACTGATATCTCACATGTTCTCCTCTTTTAAGCAAGACCTAATCAAGACAACAATAAAATATGCTTCCTTGTTCAGTATTGGGACCAGAGTCTCTGCCTATTAATATAATTTACCATGTTCATTCATCTCATTCATCTTGACAGACTTTCTTTTTTAAACTAAGATGGTGAACTTTAGCTAGGTTTTAGCCATGTTCTTTTTCTTGAGATCTCTATTTACTAGTCATTCAAATACAGCATCTGCTGGCCTACCTACTACAGCTCAGTTCCCCCTCATCTACAGTCTGAAAAAATCATTTCATTATGTCTCAAGAATAACTCAAATGAGTCTAGATTTTGCTCTCAGTTAATCAGGAATAAGTCCACTGAGTCAAAGCCCACTGCCTCCCCCTCTATTCCCCATCAAAATGGAGGCATGCTGGGAAACTCCATGAGCTAAAACTTGTGGAGATTTCACTTTTCTAAGCTGTAACAATCCTTCTGAGGGACATTGGGGTTGTCTATCTTTGAAGTGTGTGTGTGAGTGTGTGTGTGGAGATGCATATATCTGTAAATGAATAAATTCAGATACCATCGGTGAATCAATTTATGCCCATTCTAATTTTAAAAAATAAAAAGAATGTGGAAAATATCAGTGAAATAGCCCCTCCTCTCTTTCGTGCTTTCTGCACATGCTTCTTCCGCTAATATCTGCATCCCAAACATGATACTAAAATCTCAGTAATTTGCAGGAGAATGTATGACTGCACAATTTAGTGCAGGGATCAGCAACCTTTCCAAGGAGTGCTGAAATTTGTCCTTTTGACCTCTATGTATGGTCCGAGTCTTGTTGGTACTTTTTAAAGTCATTAATAGTCCTACTTACAGTAAACTATGTCTTAACCAGCATTCTATCATCCAGACCTGCCAAATAACCGGCATTTTAACCATACGTAAATTTTAGTTACATTGTCCATAAGTACAGCATTGTGCAAGTAAATGCAAATAAATACAGCAAATACAGTATAAGTTTACAGTGTACAATACTACTGTTGCTGGTAAATAAAGTACTCTACATATTTTTTTTTGTTTCTTAATATCTAATCTTATTTTCCTTTAGTGTTAGGCATTGCTAGGTATACGTCTCTATTATCCAGAATATTTGAATATCTGGAAACCTCCCCGTCCCGCAGTTGCTGGATATGAAAGAGTTTGCTGTACAACAGCTTCATTAATAAATAAATTAAGATGCAGAGCTTTATCTGCATTATTAGCATTATCTGGTCTTCTGTTAATCCACGGGAAGGATGGCTTTGAGTAAGCTCCCAGCTGCATGGGAAGAAGAGGTAAGGGGGCTGCTGACCTCTGATTTAGCCAATTAAATCCATTTGCTTAAAAGAATGTAACAGAAACACACCCTCCTATTTGAGCTGTTTATTCTGTGGAGAAGGTAGATACTGTACCTGAAAATCATATTTATATTAATCCATGAGCTGCCAAAACCAAGAGAGATTAATAATGTCTTTATAATTTAAAATTATGGCATTTTTGACATTAGTTTTACTTAAAGTCTTTGTGGAATTTCAAAGAATTTTATGCAACTGATCCATGAAAATTAACATAAAACCAGAACAAAATAAAGCAACTAACTTCAGTTTCAGTCTGATTAACTATTAGAGTTGAATGTTGGAAAAAGCAGTAACAGGCCATCTTTAAGTAACAAGCATAACTTACTGCAAGCCTAGTTATAACACTGAGCTACACATCCTTTAGTTTCTGATAGCCTGCCTCTTCTCTACAAGTTTTGTTACTGCATTTTGGATCCCTGCTACAACAAAGCTCCTTCGGGCTGTGCATATAATAAAACACGTGACCTGTAAACAACTGTGTCTATGCTAGCACCTAAACTGATTTATGGGCACGGGTTTGCGTATTGCCAGTCTATGAGAAAATCATGCAGAAGAGGCTCAGTCATATTTCCTTTGAATTCAGTGTGAAATTTAACATTTATATGAGCAGAACTCTGGACTTCTGAGTGGTATGGGCCTGGGATTTGTGAGACTGAAGTTTTATGCTTGGCTCTGGCACACCATTCCTGTGTGGCACTGGAAAGTTATCAGAAGTCAATTGAAGTTGCGCCTTATAGTTCAGGGTTTTTTTGGATCAGGCCCATAGCACTAGATTGAGGCTTTGTTTACACTAGGTAAAGAAAGCTGATTGCAGCTATGCAATTCTATCTATGGCAGTTGCGTAGCTAGAATCAATGTCTCTGCAATTGACTTATCTGTCCATCCACAATGAAGAAGGTTGATTGGAGAGTTCCTCCTGTGGACCTCCCCTACTCCTTGCATCTCATGAGGAGTACAGGGGTTGGCTGCGAACCCTGAGAGGCCGGTTTTGCATGTCCCTACCAGACCTCTGAGTGGGTTGATCTGCCAGGCTAGTGTAGACATAGCCTGAGTAATTTCTCTACCTTTCATCCCCCGACCCCATGTAAGGAGCAGCACATGGGAGGAACAGGAATTATATGTTTCAGAAAGGCACACTTCCCTTCATGCTTCTGAAGGTCAGCCAGCTGCAAGTGACCCTGCCATTGACAGATTATTAATCTTAATTAATTAATTAATCCCTCAGCAGTGCTCGATATCAAGGCTCTGACTGTTCCCTGGTGCTCTCCATACATATTCCACAACTGTATGTGGTGGAAGTGAGCAGGTGTGCAGTGACTGTAGCCACAGTATGGTGGAGGTTGCCCAGAACAGTGGGGAAGTTTGCTCCCTGCTTATGTCCCTGAATGACTGAAAAGGTGAGATCAAGAACTGGCTCTCAACCTGTCTTTTCTCCGGTTTCCTATCCATTAAAGGGATAATTCTGATTCTCTATTTTGAGGGTAAATGTATTAACTTTCTGAGAAGCAGTCAGGTTCCTGTGGTCACCTAGAGAGAGAGTTTTCAAAAGGAGCTGATGCAGGTTGAAGAATTGTGCTGAATTTTAAAATTTAGCATGGGTTAGTTAGTGCACATTCATGCACACACATGCACACAAAATGCATACAGGTGAAAGGAATTGGAGGGAAAGAGTAAAAGGCCCTTGAAATATGAGCACTAATTAATGCAGGCCAGTTTGTTATAATAGTCATGAGTGTGAATTCTGACTCACCAAGAGGCGTATTTCCTTTAAAATCATGGTTTTAAAGACCCATTAAAACTCTCCTGTTCACACCTGAGTCTGCTCTGACTTTTCCAGTCATTCTCTAATATCAGACTAAATTTCAGACTGTGTCAACAGACCAACAAATAAACCCAGACAGTCAGCTCAAACAGTGCTCTGTTTCAGTGAGTTCAGTAATAATGAAGATTGCCTTAGAATGTTAAATGGGTATTCTATCACCTACTTTTCCAAATATTTTATACTAGACCTTTGTTAATGTTTTTAACTAATGACCCAGAAAGTTCAAAAGCAGAAATATAGTTAAACTTCATAGTGGTCAAAGATTAATTGCATGGAAGAACTGGGACGTATAAAAAGCCCCCATAACTCTAAAAAAGGGGACATTATCGATCACAGTAGCTATAAAACATTCTAAATAATTTTTATGACTTGTGTAACTGTTTTATATGTTATAAATGTCAATTTATCACAACTATAAATATTAGTACATCACAGTAAAAATCCAATGAATGTATGAAATATAAAATATGCTCCATCAAATGGCACATTAACTCATGTTGATGGTTTTAGCCTTCCATTACTAACCTTACTGGATATTTGGGATATTTATAGTGGATTAAATAATAATTAAGTATTACTTGTGCGGACTATGCAATACAGATTAATAGTTTTAAATGACTAGTACTATTTAATGGTCTCTCCCTGAGCCATGAGAAATACAAACTGTATGTTGAATGATGAAGGCAAATAATTCAAGCAATATCATTCCACTGGCATCAACATGGGAAATTTGAAAATGTTTTATGTATTACCAGAATTTTCAATCTGCAATGGATAACAAAAGCTCTACTTGTTTTAAAAGACCAAGCTGAGTTTATGAAGGGGAAAATGCTTCTCCGTGTTTAATGGATGGAACAGAGAATGGAAATAACCAATAGAACACAAAGAATTTTTGTACTGTTTTGAATGCCTTACCATTGCTCATGCCATCTGTCATGCATGTCTTCATGAAATAAACAATTTTCAGAAATGTTTGTCCTGAAAATGCAAATTATTATAATTTCTTATTTATTTCCAGCCATTTAAATTTTCTGTTTTAAGGCATTTTTGTGTGAAGGTATTTGTACATTGCCTACTTCAGAAAGAGAGTTAAGGTGTGTTTGGGGTGGGGGATCTCAACTTCCTGGCCTGCAGGCCATCCCCAGCTGGAGCAGTTTCACTATCCATGAGTTTGAGACCCCTGGTTAAGAAATTAAGAAGCCCTGTTCGGGAAGGGTGCTTAAGCATGTGCTCAGCTTTTAAGTATGGAAGAAAAAGAGGTGGAGAAATGAGAAGCCCACTTCAGAAAGGTACAGGTTGAATCTCTCTAATCTGGAACTCTCTCATCCGGCAACATCTGTAATCTGGCATGATTTTAGTTAGCCAGAGCACCTCTTATCATGGGCTTGGCCAAGTTTCTCATGGTCCCATAAAGTTTGTTTTCAGCCACCAGTTCTGGCTTTCAGTGTTCTGTGCTTTTATTTAGCTGTAATTTATCCCTAAATGTCTTCTAAGAGCCCAGGAAACAGTGGGAGTGTTGGTAATGTGCTAGACAATATTGACCTCCCATGGTCCAGCAAATTCTCTCATCCAGCAATGGTCAGGTCCCAAGGGTGCCGGATGAGAGAGGTTCAACCTGTACTTGAATACATGCCTAATTTGAAGTACATACACCCTGATTCGGGAAGGTACTTAAATACATGCACAAATCAAGTGCTTTCCTGAATCAGGGCCCATTTACTTTGCTGGTTTCGCTCATTCCATCCACCCTTGTTCTGTCTTTGCCCCTTCACTTTCTTTTTCTCTCTCCTTCTGTCCCCTTCCTCGTTTCACTTATCCTACCCTCCCTTGCCTGCTCTTTATTCTCTATTTTCTAATTCGTCCCTCACACTCCTTATTCTTGTGAGCAGATGGGAATAAGGGGACTTTGAAATAGGTGGGGTCCTTTCGAAAAGGAGCCCCGTTGGGACGAGCCGCGCGGCGGTGAGCTGCATCAATTTCGAAGCGCCGCTGCCGCCCGCATGCTAATGAGGCACTGAATATGCATTTCAGCGCTTCATTAGTAAACTTCGAAATGGCCATTTGCGTGGCCATTTCGAAGTTTGGGGCTAGTGTAGATGTAGCCTATGAGCCTCATCCACAGCTCACTGAGGCAAAAAGAAAAAAGACCATTGTCTTGAATGGGGTTTGAATTAACCCTTATACATGCTTCTTTGGCGCCCAGTCTTACCCATGCTGTGGAAATTGTATCCCTTTCTGCCTCAGCTTCAGCTGCTGATCCCATTTCCTTGAAAATGGAAATCCTGGAGTGGAAAAGTTTCTAAGCATGTTATTGGGGGCAATATGAATAGAGATTCCAAATGACAGGCAATTAGAGTCACCTACGAGTTGCGGTGACTGCCACTACTTCTCTAATTATCTGCAGACACTCTGGGGTTGAGGATGCAGGAGAAGCCACTCTTCTCAGATGCAGTAGTTTTCAGGCTTGCGGGCAGGGGGGTGAGTATCTCTTCCCACCCCTGCAGGTCCAGATGACCTAACCTAGTGACAGGACAGCAAATTCATCAGTGGAATGGGCTGGTCAGCTACAGAAGCATCCGTGGCAAATATACCATTCACTGCAAAGTGAATACAGGTTGGAGCTCTATTGTCTGGACTTCTGCAGTGCAGCAGCTCTGTGCTCAGCAAGTCCATTTGCCACCGGCTGTCCCAGAGCTTCTGGAGTGCTGCAATAGCTCATTTGTGCCCTTCAAACTCAGGGAAGGAGGGGAAGGAGCGGGAACAGTGGGACCCTCAGCAGAGCCTCATGGGGCTACACAGCCACCCTTCCTCTTCCTCTGAGTACCCCCTGCTCAGTCCATGCTGGCCCCTCTGCTGCTGCCAGAGCAGAGACCTGTAGATGGTGGAAGCAGAGGGGTCAGCATGGGGGCGGTAAGGGGAAGATGCAGGGTGGCTGTACAGCCTCAAGATTAGGGGCCAGGAGCATAGCCTGCTGGCTGCAGAGCTCAATGCATCCCTTCCTGTTTGTTTTTCCTGGACACCATTTTGAACTTCAGATTGCATGGGCGCATGTGCTCAGGTGCTAGGCTAGTATCTGCCATTAGCGGATACACCCTGCTAGCTGAGGCTTCCCATAAGTTGTGTATTGGTTCATAGAGTGGAAATCCCTCCCATTATTGTATCAATAAACATTATTTCACAGACCAAAACTTACTGGGGCAGCTTCTGTCTCTTCCTTGTTTGCTGTAGGCTTAGTAGCAGGAGGTGCATCAAATAGCTCCTTTAAGTATGGACCCAGAATTTGCTGCTGGTCTTGTTCCAAAGTGTGTTCTGGGACTGGTTTCGGCAACAGAGTAACTTCATGGCACTCACTCGATGCCTGCTATTGGCTCCATTCAGAGTCTCCATGCTGGATTCGAGGGTCAGGGGGCACCATCCAGGCTGATCAGATCATCAGGCACTATGGTTGACTTTTTGAAACTCCTCATGGACACAGTACCAGTTTGTTGGCCAATGTGTGGTTCTAGTCTTTGGTTCCTGGTCTTTTGGCATTCACTCCTGAGCTGCTTAATCCACTCTCTGCACTGGTCACTAGTCAAATAAATTTGCAGTGCTGCCAATTCTTGGGTATATGCTGGTATGTGAGGTCATTTCTGGTATGCTTACTAAAGTCCACAGCCTTCTTGGCCTTGAACCAAAGAGTTATCAAAATCTGGTTGTACTCCTGTGACAAAGAAGCAGTATGCTTTGCAAAAAGGCTTGTTTTGGTTAGTTTCCATTGCAAACACAAAGGGATCTCTGATGGTGAGTTTGCAGCGAGGTGGTCAGAAGATAATGGAAGGACTGACTCACTGAAATGCTGAGCTACACCTGCACTAGCATTCCTCTTTTGAAAGAGGCATGCATATGAGGGAAAATGCAAATGCAAATGAGGCACAGATTTACATATCTGGCACCTCATTTGCATATTTTCCTTTCAAAAGAAGAAAAGCAGTGTAGATATGTCTCTTTGGAAAATAAACCCCATTGTCAAAAGAACCCTTATTCCTTAAAAAAAAATAGGAAGAAGGTTTCCTTTGAAAACAGGGTTTATTTTCAAAAGTCAGGTCCACACTGCTTTTCTTCTTTCAAAAAGAGCTCTTTTGAAATAATATGCAAATGAGGTGACAGCCATGTAAATCTGCATCTCATTTGCATTTTTGATTTCCCTTATTTGCATGTCTATTTCGAAAGAGGAATGCAAGTTTAGGTGTAGCCCCATTATGTGTTGAAAGGGGGCTGGCATCTGTATTCACCTGAGCGAATTGGAGATTCTTGGGATAGTGAGGACACAGAAAATTATTGCAAGGAATTTTGTGATACTTTTGTAAACACCCAGGACCTGAATCAGGAGATTGCAACTGCACTGGTAACAGAGCTTGAACCTTCAGTCTTGGCTTGACTTAGCCTTGAATCCTTTACAGGATCCCCGCAGGGTCCCAGCATCCTAGGTCTCTGTCTGAATCATAGACAGAATTGCTAGTGTGTAGATAGAAGGGTGGGGCTTGGGTTCATGCCTGAGTTTGAGCCCTCGTCTTTCTTTTCAGTACGGTATAAATGCACTCTTTTAGCTCTGCAACCTGAGTCAATTGACCTGGACTATGAGATTCAGTGCAGCAAGCTTTTTAGTGCAGTGTATACGAACACCCTTGATGGTGTTTTACAATCCACTGATATATCCTTCTTCTATAATGGGTGCTTACACAGCACAGAGTAACTTTGACCTTATTGACACTCAGACACATGACTGTCTTTGCTTACCTGTATACAACCTCACTGAAGTCCCTTTGGATTGAAATCAATGGGCTTGCCTGGATATAATTGTCAGTCAAAACTTTTTCTTGTAACAGAGTCACCTGTTTTGTTTTGTGATTTGCTTTTGCTGATAAAATCTAGTGGCTTATTTTCTTTTATTTGACTGAAAATGTGCCTTAACCTAATGAGTTAAATGATTTTTTCTACAGCAACTTTCTACATTTAATCTAATCAAAACAAAAATGTAGTCAAGTAGCACTTTAAAGACTAACAAAATAATTTATTAGGTGAGCTTTCGCGGGACAGACACACTTCTTCAGACCATAGCCATACCAGACTCTAGAAGAATTCCACAGAGACTTTAAGAATCTGCACCCCACCATCAACTTATGCCTTGATTACTCCATGCAAGAGATACATTTCCTGGACACTACAGTACAAATCAAGGATGGCCTGATCAGTACCACACTGTACCAGAAACCCACTGATCACTATACTTACCTACACCCTTCTAGCTTCCATCCTGCACACATAACTAGATCCATTGTTTACAGTCAAGCCCTTACGTACAATTGCATTTGCTCTGATCCAACTGACAGAGACCAAAAACCACAAGATCTCTACCAAATATTCATAAACCTGAATTACCCACCAGGAGAAACAGAAAAAAAACCAAAAAAACAAATCGACACGACCAGATGAATACCCAGAGACCAGCTACTCCACGATCGGCCCAAAAAAGCCAAGAACAGAACACCACTGGTCATCACCTACAGCCCCCAACTCAAATCACTGCAACAAATTATTAAAGACCTACAACCTATCCTTAATCGGATGCCACACTCCAGAAGGCCCTAGGTGACATGCCTGTTCTCTCCTACAGACAACCTCCCAACCTTATGAGGATCCTCACCAAGAGCCACAGTCTATACCTCAGGAATACCAGTCCTGGAACCTTTCCTTGCAACAAAGCCCGCTGCCAGCTTTGTCCACATATCTTCTCTGGAAATACCATCACTGGACCTAACCAGGTAATTCACAGAATCATGGGCACATTCTCATGTTCCTCAACTAACATCATACATGCCATCATGTGCCAACAACGTCCAGATGCTTTGTACATTGGACAGACTTCTAACTCCCTTAGACAAAGAGTTAATGGGCACAAAACAGACATAAAAACACTCCAGATTCACAAACCGGTTGGTCAACATTTTAATGGAGTGGGCCATTCTGTTAATGACTTAAGAGTTTGCGTTTTACTGAAGAAAAATTTTCGCACCACTATTCAAAGGGAGACAGCTGAGCTGTCTTTTATATTCAAATTCGGCACATTAACACATGGTTTGAACTGGGGTGGGAATTTTCTGTGTCACTACTGGGGCTCGTTTGCATACTTGGCTTAATCTAATTCTTGACCTCCCCCTGTCCCATACCCCTCTACTCTCTGATTTGCTCACCTTGATCATTTTTTTCTGATTTGTCCTCCTTGATTACTGTTTTTGGTTCTCTATGCCTTAAATATTGAGTCTGTTCTGGTATGGCTATGGTCTGAAGAAGTGGGTCTGTCCCATGAAAGCTCACCTAATAAATTATTTTGTTAGTCTTTAAAGTGCTACTTGACTGCTTTTTTGTTTTGATAGTGTATAGACTAGCACACCTCCCTCTCTGTTATTAATCTAATCAGTGCACTTAAAGTTTCTATTTATTTGTTTGTTTGTTTGCTTGCTTGTTTGTTTGTTTAGAGCTTATAGACAAATTCTGTGCTGATTTAGACACCAGGCATTTCCACTGACTTATAATGGATTGGAGGGGTCATAAGTCAATGCAATATTTGGTGTATAGTCTTTAGTTTATTTTTGTTCTCAAACTAAAACCTCTATTCTGCTCCTCTGAAGATAAAAGCACTTCGCTTAAAAATGTAACAGACCTCTTTTCATGACCAGTGCAGAGAAAATGACACACAATTATGCCCTTTTGATTTTTGAGCCTCTGTATGGATATGGCTGTGACAGAGGCTTCCACATTCATGCTCTATGTTGAGTGTGGTCTGTCTTTGATAATGCCAGGGAGAATTTCAGAAATGTTGAAATGTAAGTGAAAATTGGGGTAAATGTCTATATTGTTTTGATTGTTTTCTTCCCTGCTTTTCTGCCTTACACTAGTTCTAGTATCTGATCGACCCAAACATTTCAGGGTCGTATGCATTCCTAGCAATTTTCTGTGGCGTTCACCCTCACGTTGTTGTTCCTTTAAAAATAATGATGTAAATGAAGCACTCGTGTAATTTCCAGACTGTTGCACCGCAGAGCTCCAGTGGCAGAGGACTTTGACCCAGAGCACACAGGAGCTTGAGTATGTCCCATAATGAGCTCTACATAAATGTTTTAGGCTCTATTATGTGACCTGTTCTAGTTGTTCAAACAGAACAGATTCCTTGACTGGGTGTAATCATTATAGCAGTAGCAATTGCTTTTAGCACTGGAGAAAAATAAAGTACTTCTGTACCTTGTTGAATTGGGCCCTTGCTAAATATGCTGCACACTTGCCTGGCACTCTCGGGACCTGACTGGTGCTGGATGAGCGAATTTGCTGGACCATGGGAGGTCAATATTTTCTAGCACATTACCAACGCTTTCACTGCTTACTGAGCTCTTACAAGACATTTGGGGTAAATTACAGCTAAACAATGGCACAAAATATTGAGACCCAGGACTGGTGGCTGTAAGCAAACTTTATGGGACCAACTCGGCCACACCCATGATAAGTGGTCATCCAGCTAACTAAAATCATGATGGATTATGGACTTTGCTAGACGAAAGAGTTCAGATTAGAGAGGTTCAACCTGTACTATAAATACCATATCTTGACTCCTATTGACTCAGGTTCTAAGGGATGTTGAATATTTCATTGGAGAAGTGTTGTTTCTATGACAGTGTACAACATATTTATATTTCAAAAATGTTATTAAATGTGTAGTTTTAAAACATAGTTTATCTTTATAAGAAGCAGATTTCTGTTTATCAATCGTCATGTATCAGTAGATGAGAAATATACTTCATGAATATGGTTAATGAATCGTATTTTTCTTCCATGTTAGTTTATTACATCTGAATGATGTATAGATTATAAACTACAAAATATATTCTGAACTTGTAACTGGAGGTAGAATATGTTCTAAAACAATCATGAGAAGTCCAAAGTATTTTCAACTAATACAAAAGTTTGTTGTCTATAATTGCTCATGTTTATAAAACTGTGGTATTCAGAAAAACGATTTTTATATTTGTGTATTAAATACTAGAATCAGCTAATTCCTAACAAAATAAATACACACTTCTAGGGACTTTTTTCAAAAAGACAGATTTATTTTAAATGTTTCTATTTCAAAAGAGGGAGACGTAAAATATATTTTGCAACTGCATCCATTGTTACACTCTCAGCATAAAAAAGGTAACTTGAAGAAAAAGCTGAATTTTTGATCAAAAGCTTCTGCAAAAACAATGAGAGACTTATGCTTCAAAAAATCTGGTAGTCTATAAGGCGCCATGGGACTTCTCATTATTAAAGCAAAGTTCAAATAAGTACAAGCTGCTACAAGGATAATAAGCCATCCTTAAATATGTGCCAAGTTTTTTTTAAAGATGTCATAATGTTTCAGTAATATCCCAGAATGACACATTCTGCAGAGTAACCTAATAATATAAGATGCAGGTAACCACAGATTATGACAGCACTTCTGGGGGAGGGGGTTCCTTTGTTCTTGCTCAATCAAATGAGTAACTGAAGAAAGTGCACAAAGGGAACTACTATCTTCCAATGAAGCAAGACTTTGAAGGGTGTTCCCTAATTTACTGGGACACATAACGAGCAAATACGTCTGACGGCGGTACACCAGCTCATCCAGCTGATGTAGAAATCAGATGAATTTTTGTGAGAATTCACTTTTGAGACAGAACATTTGTCAATGCAGCAGCAGCAAAGTTTTATATTGGCCTTCAGAACTGAGAATTTAACTTTATCTCAAGCTGTTACACTACTGCAAGTAATGGACTGAACCAGTCTGTAACATATTTGTTCATTTTGGCAGTGAGGACTCTTAGGGGTTTGAGTTTTCTAGCTTTCACAAACTAAGCCGAGTGAAGGCCTGGTCAGTAAGTTGAATGGGCTACCTTTAAAGAAAGCCCTCTTCTGCTTTAGCAAGTAGCCTGTATCATTCAGTAGGTGGCACACTTCCCTCTGAGACAGTATTGAACCAATGCACCAACATAGTATTCAAGGGCACTGTGCCGTGGAAAATACCAGATGGGAAACCAAGGCCCCAACCACTTGCGCTTATTAAGAGTCACATATTGCATTTCAGAAGAGTAATAATGTTAGCCTCAGTAATATGCAGTAGCTGATTTGTTTTGGGTAATTTAATTTTTCCACTCTATCTGCCTCCCCCACCTCCATTCCAATAGCATATGGCATTCTTCTTCACCTATCCTCAGATTTTCAGGCATTATTACTGTGTTACACCCCAAAGTAAGTGAAATTCTGTCTCTAGGACTATATCTACACCAGAAGGTTTTATCGAGAGATTCCCAAGGCGTTCTGTTGATAGTAAGTCAACAGAACGCAGCACTTTTGTGCACAGCTGTACCCAGCTCTCAACAAGGAAGAACACCTCTGTCAACAGAAATTTGGTTTGGACACTCTGGGGGGGAGGGGCCCTTGGTTGACACATAGGGCTTCCAGGACACCAGGCAACCCTGTCTGCTGTGCTTCCGGTTGGCTGTTTTGCCGATAGAGCAGCCGGGCAGATCCACTTGGCAGTTGGCCATGATCTGTCAACAGGAGTTTTGTTGGAAGATATCTTCCCACAAAAATTTATGTCAACAAATCCCTGTAATCGAGACATAGCCTATATAAAAAAAGCCTTCTGGATTTTTTTTGGAATTAAGATATTCTAAAAATTGAAACTGTCTGTTTGAGAAGGCTATTAATCAAAGGATATCAAGTAGTAATGAGAATGTAAATAGTTAAGTTTTAAAAAATTAATCCATTTAATTGTTAAGGTTATGTAACTCAGATGTTGTTAAATCATTCCATGCTTCTGGCAAGCTCTTACCTGCTAAGAAAAACTGAAACAAACAAAAAAAAAAGACTAAATACAGTATGCAAAATACATTTCATAACTGTTTTATCAGAAAAGAAAAAGAGAGAAGTGACCTGTACCTGTTAGAATAGCATGGATGTTGACAGCGGGAATTTTTCTAATGACTGAAAGTAACGGTTTCTTTAAAAAACAAAAAAACAAACTAATCTGAGTCTGATATTAAAATGCAAGATCAAACTCAAGCTGGGGTGGCACTCCAGGGATTAATTTATTTTAAATTAGAAGTGCTCTTAATGGCTTGGCAGAATACACAATGCTGCCTGTACATTCTTCTATCCAGCTTGCTAATTAGCTATTAAAAAAGTGAAGAGTAAGAGTTACATTATTCAAAATGTTTCCAGGATTGGCGAGCCTTAAATGATCCTGAAAGTACCAATATCTGTAGTCACTGTTTTCAGACATCTACTGCTCTCTCTTTTTTTTAATTCCTAAGTACCACGTCAAATGGTGATGTGCAGCTATGAAGTTACAGATATTCACACAAAGCAAGGTAGTTCAGCAGTTCTGCCCCAGCCATGTTTAATTTCAGTAAAAGTATAGCTTTTACAAAGAAAGTCACATTTTTAATAGACAGGTCAGAGAAACATTCTGAGATGAGAACACCCTAGGGTGCATGGATCAGCATTCATATCACCCACCTACTCAGCCCCTGGACCAGACCAGAAAAGCTACTAATCCAACCAGCAGACCAAATTTGTTGATGAATCCTGCTGATATGCCACCTGAGGCACAGTTCATATATGCTGAAAACGAACACATCCCTACTACTAAGCACTCTGTGAAGATTACAGGTCAAACCTCTCTAATCTGGCACGCTCTTATCTGGCAATATCTGTGCCCTGGCATGATTTTAGTTCTCTGTATGTCCACTTTTCATGGGTATAGTCAAGTTTCCCATGGTTCCATCAGGTTTGTTTACAGCCACCAGTCCTGACTCTCAGTGTTCTGTGCTGTTATTTAGCTCTAATTTACTCCTATGTGTCTTCTAAGAGTCTACTAAGCAGTAAAAAGTGATGGTAATGCTGCTAGACATCTTTGAACTTCTGTGGTACGGCAAAGGCTTTCATTCAGCACCGGTGAGGTCCCAAGGGTGCCAGACTACAGAGGTTCAGCCTGTATTTACACACATTGTAAAGCTGAATACCTTCACCTTTGTGCTCTTCCACATCATTTGAGGGTGAGCTCCAAGTAATGTCTTACACAAAGATCTGCTTCCTGTGACTTCATCAGATTAAGTTGACAAACCATGGAAAAAACTTGCATCTGAGGAAAGATTAGTATTATTTAGAGAGTGCATAGGTAAGAAAGGATACAATAGAGTTCTTAAAATAATAACTGGGTTAGAGAAGGTAAATTGGGAACACCTTTTTACTATTCCTTACTACGAGAACACAAGATGGGATTTAATCAAAATGAAAAGCAATACAGCTAAAAGTGAAAAAAGGAAACATTTTTAGCATCATAAATAATTGACTTGTGGAACTCACTAACATTAGATATAACTATACGCAGAATTTATAGGCATTCATAAAATGGTGGCATGTGTATATGAATAAAAATATCTCCAGTCACCTGAGCAAGCAATGCTTTATGGAGAGACCGTGCTGCTCTCTATGGTAGGTCAGAGACAAATACTAAAAATTACTTTCCTTTCTATAGCTCCCTTGCTCTGATTGTCTAGAGCCCTCTCCTCCCTCTTCCTGGTTTCAGAGCCAATACTGACCAACCCTGCTCCTCCCTCTACCTTGCTTCCAATTCCTGCTCCCTCCTCTTTGTCCCCATCTACAGCAGAACACTGAGTGGCTGATTGTGAGGCTGTATCTCCACTTGTCCTTGCTCAAGAAAACTCCTGTCATTCATGAATGCTTTAAAACTCCTCCTCCAGCCCATGAAGGACAAGATCTTGCTGCAGCAGGTGCATGAACGAATGCTGCTTTATAGGCAAGAGTGCTCCTGCCGATAAAGTGAAACCACTCATTGGGGGTGGAAGTATTTTGTCAGCAAAAGTGCTGACCAAAAGCATTCACACACATGCTAACTTTTCCCTACAGGCCTGTCGACACACCTTTGTTGCTAAAAGCTGCTTAGCGTAGATGCACCCTAAGTCAGCTCACTGCCTGGTTTAAGACTAGTAAGCACA
The DNA here is from genome assembly GCF_033958435.1 of Carettochelys insculpta. Taxonomy (NCBI): domain Eukaryota; kingdom Metazoa; phylum Chordata; order Testudines; family Carettochelyidae; genus Carettochelys; species Carettochelys insculpta. Next base: position 100,072,992 of record NC_134139.1, read on the forward strand.
ATACAGTACAGTGAGTTCAGACCAGTGCTCCGAGCCTAAAGATACAGCTCAATGCCTCTTTCCTCAAAGAGAAAAGAAAAGAATCTTTCTGCAAAAGCCCTTCCCCTGACAGAGACAAGAAAGGCACTCTACCCACAGCATCAGAAGGACATCTTCAACAGTGGGAGGAGATGTCTTTATAGGCCTGAGGGACAGTGTGTGAATGAAAATGTTGCGGGGGGGGGAGCATGGGAAGGTTTGAGGAAGCAGTGAGTGAGAAAACAAGAGAAACTGGGAGAATAAGGCACACTAAAATATACTGTCAAGTAAAATGAGAACAGGCGTGAAGGAAAAGAGAAGGAAGTATAAACAATACATAATACGTTACAATAATATTAACGTAAAGCTATTTCTATTAATGCTGGTTCATTGATTTAGATTCTCATTAACAAAAGATTTCCTATCCCTTGAGCCACTCAGTCCACGAGAAAAGAAAAAAAAACCACACAATTAATGGAGGAGTAATGATAAAACTACTACTAATTTGCACCTCTTCCTTCTGAGACCATCAGTTGTTTATACATTTGAATTAATTTAGCCACACAATAACTACTTTGAAGCAGGTAAATTTTATCAGTTCCTTTCTACAAAACAAGAAATTGTACTACTACTATTATTTCTATAATAGTTGCTTTATCACAAAGTAGTCTAGTCCTCACGTACACCATGTAAAAGGATATAGATCAGGTAATTTTTTCTCAATAAAAGAAACAATGTATTACTTTAAACATGTGAATTATTTTTAAAAAATATTTTACATTTCACTGCAATGATATTAGAGTCAGAAAAATGATGTCATTTTTATAGTCTGGTTGTGGGAGTAGCGGCAAATTTCAAAGTTGATAAATAATGTAAGCGACAACATCAGATTTTAATATAAATTGCAATGTTTAGTAAGTTGTGGACAGTGTGGCTGATTATCATAATGAATTAAAATTTCACTATAGCAAGAGCTATGCTCGGGTGCTTTCCACACGGACAAGAATGAATGATGCTGGTGACCCTGTGAATTTTAAATAACAGTTGTAAATCTCACCTTTTGGAATTCTTTTACTTCTGGATTGTTTATTAAGAATAATGGTATTGTTTAAAATGTAAGTGTAACAATGCAAAGGTAATGTTGTCACAGAGCCAGGGAAGCATAGAGTGTGGGTGATTTAGGTGCCTCTACTGCCTCTGGCAGATTATAAAAGAACCAGCTCTGGCATTTCAGACCATGTCTACACTATTGGGATTATAGTGGTAGTGAGGGTGCTGTAGCTCTACTGGCATAACCCTATCGTGTAAATGCAGCCTTCATAAGGGAAGTGGTTTCTGTCAGTGTAGGAACATCTCCTCCCCCAAAGATGGTAGCTAAGTTAACCAAAGCATTCTTGGTCAACCTAGCTGTGCCTGCACTGTGGTTAGGTTGCCATAGCTACTGTGCTCAAAGATGTGGATTTTTCACACCCCGGAGTTCTGTAGCTATGTCAATTTAAAGCGTAGACCAGACCAGGTAGCTGCAGTACCAACCTGGGACAGTGCTTCCACTGGTTCTCTGCTGATGTTGGTTCTTTTAAAATGCACTAGATGAAACTGCTTTCTAATAGGATGCGTGAAGAGGGAGTGAGGAATGAAACAAGCATCTTTACTACCCGGTAGGGTAGGGATGAGCAACTTTTAATGTGCTGCCCCAGTTTTCATCCTTCCAATTAGCAGGGTCCCCCAACCTGGCTAATGTAATCCAAACTGACAGAAATTTCAGTTATGTCCATATGAAAAAAAAAAGCATTTGGCAAATGTAAGAAAATAAGTCTGTAGACTGTAACAACTTTATTAATCATTATATAAGTGTGAATACACATACATAAAACAGCAACACATTTCAACATTTGTAATGAGATGGGTGAGCTTCAGATGCAGCAGCCAATCATGCTGCTCCCCCCTTATGAAATTTCATGCCCTCCCCAAAGGGGTGCACCCTCCAGTTTGCGCATCCCTGCTGTAGGGAATCCCTCCCAAACTGGGGTCCCTGCAGATGCAGGCTATGCAGCTTGTCAAAAATTGCTTTGGAGCCAGAACTGAAAGAGACCTTCATGACATTGGCTTAAAAATAATTAATGGTGGATTCTTTTTGTCTTCTGGCATGAGAGTCTTCAGTCTTAGTTAATATGAGGGCTGGAAACTTTTTTAAATAAAAGCTGAGATTTTCATATAATCATATTACTTCAGTAATTGGGGCTTTAAGAAAGTTAACAAATGTTCCAAGAGTAGTGATAATTTTTACAAGTTTCTGTACAATTTTTACAAGTTTTCCCATTCTAATATGCCAGTGTACCTTAATTTTGATGTGAAAGGACTGTTACTGGGTTAAAAGCATGTTTGTGTCTAGCCACATCCATATTTTGGCTTTTCTACTGAGGTGGCAAAAAAGGATGCCAGCAGTCAGTGCTAAAATTTTCTGGTATGAAAATTGAAGAATACATTAAAAAATAAACTTTCTGCTCAAGCACAGTTGAGCCAGACTGTAAGACCATTGTGCTAGTCCCTAGAAACAAAAGTGAAACTAGACAGCTTAGTTCTACTCTGAGCAAAATCAAGAACACAAATGGTGAAAAACATAACTGATTTGTAAGGTCCACACTGGTTTATTATTAAAGATATTATTACTACACAGGTCAGGGTTTTTATTTAAATATATGACTTTATTTTGACATTACTTGTCTGGTTAATTACTAGTTTGGAACACCAAAGACTTATTTTATGAAGCAGATAAGAAAACTAGTGGATTGAAGATATAAAAGTTAAATCACATTGTTTCTTTCTTCCTTTACATAGTATTTTCACAGAATACTATGAGATATATACCTGAGTTATTTGCTTATTGGGGACAAAAAGAAAAAGGTGGGAACATATATTCTAGCACAGAATGGTCTGTTTTTCATACCCCCTTTACTCACTCAACCATGAAAGCAATAGCAGCTGATATAAAACATTCTGAATCCTTATTGGCTGGTCAGGGTAACCACTTAAAATAATAGCAAACTGCAGAGACCATATTGGGCACATGTGTTAGAGGCACTTGTCGCGTCTCACTGTCTGCAGCAGCCTGCAGGCCTCTCTTCTCAGAAATACTGCTAACAAGTTCACATGCATGACATCCGGGATTCTTAAAGATGACTGTCACCTGACTCTCATCTATAAAATGGAAAGCAGGGCAGCCCTGCGACTGATAATTTTTGTATTAGTTTTGTATATGTATATTAAACAAGTTATGTCACTTTTTAAACTGTCTTCTAGTGACTCTTCAGATAAAAAAGCTATTAAGTATTTTAAAACAAGTAAACAAAAAGAATCCCAGAAAATGGTTAAAATTGAAGATTCTCCTTTGGACATACAGTTTAGAAAAGGACAATAGATAATCCAGAGTAGCCTGGAAAAAGCCAGTACTCCTCTGAGCAATTTGTTTTGTTTTTATATTTCCCAACCCCCATTTAGAGAGTAATGGAACAACTGCTGAGAACTCCCTAAACCTCCCCTTTGGGGGTAGGGAGCAAAGCAGTACATTGCACGATTTAACCTACACAGTGCCGGACACGTTAGACTAGCTGTTTGGACCGGGATTGCGAACCGCGAGAAACCAGCTTCAAACCCTCACGACAGGCAGCCACCCTCAGGAACTCTCGTGTTATTTGTCCTTCCCGACAGATACCACGATCGTGCCCGGGCGGGGCGGGAGAGGGAGTAGAGGTGGTGGAAAACAAAAAGGGCGGGTGGGGGGAGGAGGATCCCCCATCCCTGGAGGAAATTCTCCGGTGGGAAGACGCAGAACTTTAGCACGGCGAGCTGAGCCTGGCTCTCCTGGGAGTTCCCTCTTCCGAGGAGGGGGAGGGAGGAAGCAAAGCTCTCCTCCAGCTGGGGGGAGGCAGCTGCTTGGGATCGGAAGCCCTGCCCCCTCCCTCCCCCTCTCTCTTGGTCCGCACGGTGCACCTCTCGCTCATGCACACACACGCGCGCGCGCGCACACACACACACACAGAGGCAAAGCCCATCGGTCTCTGGAACTGGCTCTTCTGGTTGAGCCTCCCTCCCTCGCTCCCTCCCTCTCTGGGACGCGCTGGGGGATCCGATGACATCACTGGCGGAGCGCTCCCCTCTCTCTCCTCCTTGTAACTTCTGTTCTGGGAAGTGGTGCCAGGAATAACCCGGTCTGGCTGCAGCTCCGCGAGGCTCCCTCCTCCGGAAAAAAAAAATTAAAAAAAAAATAAAGAAAAAAAAAAAAAAAACCAGCGGCGGCTCCTCCGGCCTCTCGCTCGCCCCGATTTCAGTCTTATCGCTACTCCAGCGCCACCACTGAACGCGAGCAAGGAAGCCCGGGCGCAATGGTCTCCCCTGCGACCAGTCAATGAACCAGACGGCCCTGGGCGGCCGGGATCTCTCGCTCTGTCGCTATATAAAGCAATGCCGCGAGCCCCCTGGCTCCCGGCACCACCGTAGCAAAGGCGCAACAAGAGGCCCCCCCCCAGCGGAACCAGCAACAACAAGGGCACCAGGAGGGGTTTCCTCCTTCCGGCTCGGTGACTTTCCAGGTGAGCAGCAGCTGCTGCTGCAAGGACCCCTCCCCCTTTCCAGCCCCCCTCCCCCCCGGTCACAGGCACCAGCTGACAGCCGCTTGGAGCTGGTGCTTGGGGAAGGGGGGTAGGGGGGAGACTCGTTGCATGGTGATTTATTGATTTATTTTGACTGCAGGGGAAAAAGTCCTTGACAAGTTCGGTGTTGGGGGCGGAGGCTTGCGAGGGTCTGGGGAGCAACTTGGCAGACTGGCGTGCTGTGTAATGGGGGTGTGGGGGGGAGGCTGTCTGGCTGCAGGGGTCCGGGGAGCACACGTGGAGAATGGGAGGGGGGATTGAGGAAACCCCGGGGGAGGGCTGGAAACCCCATCCGAGCGGCGAGTCTCCTCGGGTGGGGGGGGGGGGGGTGCGCTGCGCTGGCTCGGATCCGCCCCTTCTCGCTAGTGTCTGGGGAGCCATGGCCAGTCTCCCGGCCCGGGGCTGGGGGCCGCTCTCTGTTGAGTGGCCCGCTGTTAGGAAATGTGGGGAATACCCAGCATGTAAGTGTATGCAGATGAGGAGCGGGCTGCCTTGCGTAATCTCCTCCCGTGGCGAAGAATGGGCATGGTTACTAAGGAGAGACACTAGCAGGAGGGGACACGACTGCTGGGCTGGGCCGGGCTCCCACGCTGGGCTCCCTATGGCAAGGGGGGGAGGCGCAGACGCTCGCCGGAGGGGCAAGAGGTTGCACGGAAGGAGGTGGAGGGGGGCTGCTGGAATTTCAGTGAGCCAGGGGGGCTGGGAAGGGAGATAAGCGGAGGGGGGAGGTGGGGGGCTTGACGGGCGCCTCAGCTGGCTCGTCCTTGGGCGCGTATGTTCCGGGGAAAGCAAGGGGCGGGGGGCGGCGGGCGCGCGTGTGCGCCCCGGGCTGGAGGCGGCGGGGGCGGGGCTGGGCTGGGCTGAGCGCTGCGCCTTGATGCCTGTTCCCTGAAGTGGGTGGAACGCTGGCCCGTTCCGGGAATGTTCCATGACGTGTAGAAGCCGCAGGAAGGGGGTTAACGAGGGGCTCTGCCTGCTGCTGCTGCCGCCGCCGCCGCCGTCCAAGCAGATGTGCTCACTCTGCTTGTGCACAGGCTCAGCAGACCATTGTTCCCCGGGGCGGGGGGAAGGGAAGTCAGCTTGCAAGGAGGAGGGGGAGAGAGAGCTGTCACTGCAGAAATGGATGTATTATATAACGGGTGCCTATGGGCTTGCTGCATCTTATTATGTAACGCGCACATCCATGTTTGTTGTGTGGGAGACCCTACCTTGAAACCTCCACGCTGCAGTGTGTGTGGCTGCGTGGACTCATAAAGGGCAAGCGGACGTTGTTCGTCAGGGAGCTCTGTGCTGTGAAGGAGGAAGACGAGGGTATTCTTCACGGGTTTTTTTCTCCTCAAAGTTTTCCGTGGACTATATTACCTCTGTAATTATGGGAAAATAACATTTGAAGGGGAAGTCCCAGGCTTAGTTCCGCTCTGTGCCTCCACAGTTACTGTCTGGAGTTCTTTAGATTTTCAAGGTGCTTCATAGACATTCACCAGTCTCTGCTGACAGGGACACGGTAAAGGCCGTGATCCCCATTTTGCAAATGGGAACCTGAAGCAGAGCAGAAGGAAATGCTACCTCTGTTCTGTTTAATATTCTTAGGGTCTGTAATTCTCCAGAATATGCCGAATAATCATTTTAGTGCAACTGATACAATAAAAAGCCTCATCTAGAAAGCCCTAAACCTATCGTCATGGCTTTGTTGCCATTATTTCCATTACAATGGCAATGTGACTTCTTAAGTTGTCCTATTGTTCCCATGTGCTAGTGGAATCTAATTCAATTTTGCGCTCCCATAAATGATTATACTCTTTTATAAAAAATGTCTGATTCCAATCTGTCATGAGCACTCAATAGTTCTCTAATTTATTGTCAGGAATATTCAAAGTATTATTATATTTCTGTTATAGCAATAAAAATTATATGTACTAATAAAGAAGTCTAAAAACTCAACATGTTAATCATTTCCTTATTAATTTTAATTAAAAATTTAGATGGAACTCTTGGAAAATGCCATTCAGCTCCATTTTTTCCAAGAATTTCTGTTCTTTTCTACATGTGCCGTGGAACAAGTTTAAATATTGGAATTTGGATAATTATGCACCTCACTAGTGGTAGTAAAGTTGTGTACATAGAGTCAACAATACTAATCTTTTCACTACCTTGATCTAATAATGAATCTGTGTTATCCTCTACTCTATCAGCATCTAGCACCGGGAGGCTCTGATCATGATTAGGGTTTTAGATTCTAATGTTAGGTTAAGTAAATAATAATAAAATTATAACATTGAAAGAAAAAGTGGTCTACCAAGGAATAAAAGTAGAGAATGAGCCCGACTCTTAAACTCTTTATTCAAGCTAAACTCCCATATACTTCAACAGGAATCTTATTTTCAGATTAATTTAAGGACATGGTGTGGAGTCATAAGTATTTTGATAATGAAAATGACATGTAAACATGTTATCCTAATACAGCTAAGACATTGTAGTGTTTCATTTCTGGGTTTGCAGTATACAAACATATGCCATCACTTCCAAATGATCTTGAAGGGTCTTTACAGTTGTATTTTAAATTTTTCTTCATGTCAGATGTTAGGACTCCCTTCTTTAAACTTTGGGAATTGGAAGCTCTGGTATCTGGCACATGGTGTCTGCGTTTTGCCTGATTTTTTTTAAACTGTGACCTGTGAAAATGCAGATTATTTCTCACACAGAGCTGATTTTTGCACATAGGTTTTTATTTGTATACCTGTAAATGAACTCTAGGTTGGTGTGGTTTTCACCTGTGTAAATGATTTTGATGTGTGACAAAATCAACGTATCATTAATTTTGACATAGCTAATGAAATCTTCCCAAGTGCTTAACATTGTGCAGTATACATTTTTATTGCAATTAGTGGTCATTATTAAATGTGCTAGGACTAAATTCTGGCTGCAGTGACATTTCAATATTGTTGATATTATGAGGTAAAATGAGAACAGAATTTTGTTTGAAGAAGAAGACATTTAGTTGTACATTAAGACAGCTAAGTCCTATTGTGTGGCAACAGTACAAAACTGGTCTCCCCAAAGATAGATTTTTTAGATTCTCAAGTGACTAGATTTCTGCCTATGTGAGGTCTGTTTACAAACCTTGTTACTATGAAGACAAAACAGAATACTATGCATTCATGTGGTTCTTGCTGAATAATGATAGGTACATATGACTGCTTGAGTGTTTGGCATTAGATTCGTGTTTAAATTACTTAATGACACTCTTTTTTAGCTTTTGGCATACTGGTTCTAGCAGAAAGTATTTATTTTAATAACTCTTGACATCCATGTTAATGTTTAAAGACTGTACCAATTGATTTTAAGAAATGAAACTTTATTTTATAGTCAAGTGTTCATTTTAACAGATTTGGTTGGTTTATTTATTAGTTAGCAGGAGTGATTGTAAATTGGCTTTAAGCAAAAGTGAAAGTGACAAGTACCATTTTGGTATTTTCTCATTGTCTCATTATGAAGGACAGTTGTTGATATGTAATTTCAAATCTACGCATTTTGGGAATGGCAGCTGGAATGTGGACATTCTGTGTCTGGCAGAAGGGGTTGCTAAATACTGTAATATTTAATCCTCTAATTTTCCTTTTTAGGGAAAAATATTTACGGTTAAACAGTACTACAGTCGGTTGCAAAACAGCAGTAGGTAGAAGGCAAATTACTAAGATCATCTGTGTGAGATGTAAAGTACTGTGAAATAAGGAAGGTCATCAGACTTCAGTATGTAGGGTGATGGTAGGAGGCTGTAACGAATCTGTGGTTCTGTATACTGGTGGCTTTCAGTCCAACCCTGGAAGAGGAGTATGGCTGACACTTCTTCCACATGATTCTCACTTGAATTTGCACATGCATTTCAGTGCAAGATAAAATGGTCAGGCCAGCATGCTAACCTTCTACCATTGGACTGAGTTATGACTTAAATTAAGTGCATCTTCATGGTAGCATCAGGGTACAGATGAGAGAGTGCTCTCTTCAGTCTAATTCACCTGTTTGCAGAAGAAGTAAACGTGAAAAATGTGTGGTTTTAAAAGATCTGTTGAGCTCACAAGACAGATGCATAACTGTTATTAAATTTAATGGTTATAATCTTTAACAAAAATACTCACTCTTGAGGGAATTGAAGGGAAATGTTGTATGCAGAGAATGCATACTTTTCTGCTTGATCAAGACAAGTTGCAAGGGGACTGAAGCTTAAGTAGTGATTCTGGCAAACATTACAGAGATACAGGAAACTTAATTTTTTAACTGATTTTAAAAAAATCCTGCATTTGAGAGAAGATTTTTTAAATAGTGTGTTCTGAATTTAAAACAATCAGTAGTAGTTATTTTAATGGTTGTTTTGCTTACTTAACTTTGTACGAGACATTTCTGCAAAAAGAAACTGACTATCTGGTATTACAGGGGAAATGGTAAACAGCCTAAAGACACAAAGTAAGTGGCATTTTTTGCTAATGTCTTTCAGTTATATTAATCTTGCATATTACTTGTCATTATAGTAGTCCAAAATTATCATAGAGAAAGGAAAATTTCAGACTAGCAATGTCTCTTTAAAGGCTACAAACAGCAAATAAGAGTCTTCTAGTTTTTCTTTCGTCATTATGGGTGTTTGTACGTTTATTAAGCAATTTTCAGGAATTGTTCTCGCTCAAGAACATAAGAAAAGAATATTTGATAAGGGTACTTTAGCCTTTCTCTAGTGAATTTAGGGCTTATCTCAAGTACTGGATTGACAGCCTAAGAGTAAAAATTCATTGCAAGTACAATTTTTACAAGTTTTCCTGAGCTAATCTTCCAGCATACCTTTATTCTGACCTGAAAGGACTGCTACTGGGTTAAAAGCATGTGTGTGTCTAGCCACATCCATATTTTGGCTTTTCTACTGAGATGGCAAACAAGGATGCCAGCAGTCAGTGCTAAAAGTGGAACCATGAAGACCTGGTCATTTGTGAGATCACTAGCTGTTTACGAATACTACTGAATCACTATAGCATATTTGCAAAATGTTCCTCATTCTGTTTTAGACCCCAACAAAACCCTTCCACAGCTAAAAAAAATGGGTGGGACATTCTGGCCCATGTATTGGGGGTAGCCATGTTAGTGTGCATCCATAAAAACAACAAGAAATCCTGTGACACATTACAGACCAAAATTCTTTGGAGGATAAGCTTTCATGGGCAGACACCACTTAGTCAGATGCACATAGAGGAAATTCCAGAAACAAAGTGGGTCTTTGCCTACGAAAACTTATTCTCTAAAAAAATCTGTTTGTCTATAAGGTACCACAGGACTCCTCATGGATTATTCTGTCCCATGTTTCCCTGACTCCTAATATGAAGTAATGAGAAGAAATAAAAATATTCTAAATAACTGTGACTGTCAAATTAAAATTATGTTAACATTTTTGTTTACCTTATTTAATATTTCACTCTCCTCTTTTGTAGTCAAAATATAAAACTACATCTGGATGCAAAGCCTTAATTTAATTTGCTTCTGATTTGTGCACCTGCAAAAATGGTTAGTTTCTGATCACACCATACTGCTATAATGCGACTGCAGTCTGGATAACAACTGCTTGTGCCCACAACATAGTTTGTGCATCTGTGTCTGCTCATGCTGCTCTGAACATATATTTTTTAATGTTTTTCCTGGCAGAGAGTTGAAGGCAAAGTTGAAAATATGGCCTTTCTCTTTTAGTTTGATATTTGAATGTAACAATGTTGATTTTTCATGAGATAGCAAATGCATGTGGATTTTTTTCTATACTTTCTTTAGATGAGTGCCACAGGTAATGTCTAGTCGCACAGTATTTTACCCCTTTAACTATATCAGTATGTATTAAGTGGTGCAATGTCTCCAAATGTGGATGCGGTTATACTGGTAAAAAGATGTTTTTATTGATGCAGTTTATGCTCCGTATCTTATGGGAATAAGCTATATCAATAAAAGGCCATGTCCACACTAGGGCTATGTCTACACTACAGCAGTCTGTCAACAGAAGTTCTTGTTGGAAGATATCTTCCGACAAAACTTCTGTTGACAGATTGCAGCCAGACATGAAAGCAGATCGCTCTGTCGATCCGGTCTGTTGACAGAGAGTGGCCAGGCTGTCCGGCTGCTGTCTTGACAGAATGGCCCACGAAGCACATCAGACAGGGCTGCCCAATGTCCCGGAAGCACTGTCTGTCAACAGAGGGCTTCCTGGAATGTCCACACTAGCTTTCTGTTGACAGATTCTGTCAAGAAAGACATTCTGCCTCCTGGGGGAACAGCAGAATGCTGTCAACAGAAGTGCCACATTCCGTCAATTTACTGTCGACAGAGTGCCTTGGGAACATGGATGCTCTGCCGATTTTGTTGTCAACAACACTTTCTAGTGTAGACATAGCCTAGGAATATGAGCTCTCATATTGTGGATGCAGCTATTTTGACAAAGCTGTGTTTTGTACCAGTTTAGTAAAACCACTCCTTAGCTGTGTCTACACGTGCACGCTACTTCGAAGTAGCGGCACTAACTTCGAAATAACGCCCGTCGCGGCTACACGCGTCGGGCGCTATTTCGAAGTTAACTTCGATGTTAGGCGGCGAGACGTCGAAGTCGCTAACCTCATGAGGGGATCGGAATAGCGCCCTACTTCGACGTTCAACGTCGAAGTAGGGACCGTGTAGACGATCCGCGTCCCGCAACGTCGAAATTGCCGGGTCCTCCATGGCGGCCATCAGCTGGGGGGTTGAGAGATGCTCTCTCTCCAGCCCCTGCGGGGCTCTATGGTCACCGTGGGCAGCAGCCCTTAGCCCAGGGCTTCTGGCTGCTGCTGCGGCAGCTGGGGATCCATGCTGCAGGCACAGGGTCTGCAACCAGTTGTAGGCTCTGTGTATCTTGTGTTGTATAGTGCAACTGTGTCTGGGAGGGGCCCTTTAAGGGAGCAGCTTGCTGTTGAGTCCGCCCTGTGACCCTGTCTGCAGCTGTGCCTGGCACCCTTATTTCGATGTGTGCTACTTTGGCGTGTAGACGTTCCCTCGCAGCGCCTATTTCGATGTGGTGCCGCGCAACGTCGAAGTTGAACATCGACATTGCCAGCCCTGGAGGACGTGTAGACGTTATTCATCGAAATAGGCTTCACGTGTAGACGTAGCCCTTGTGAATGAAATAAGCTACACTAGTAAAATCTCATCTTTGCTAGTCCAGCTGAATCTATACTGTTTGATTCCAGCTGGAATCATATCTGTTTTCACTCTTCCCACACAGCTGTGCCGGCCAATCTCTGTAGTATAGAATTGGCCTAAGTTACCTCCAGGCTAACTACGTCCACACCAGTTTAACTGTTGTGTAGATCAATTTTCAGTGGCAATTCTCGATTCCTCAAAATTATACACTAACCAGAACTATCTCTGTGTGTTTTAATGACTGCTTAAGCAGTGCATCTTTTTTTTTTTTTTTTTTTTTTTTTGTAAAAAAAAAAAAAGAGGAGCCAGTTACTCAGCCAGCTCCCTGCCCCCCGTTCTGCCTACCAGCTGGGGATCCCACAACTGGGGCTGCAGAGGTGCCGGTACTCCATATTGGCAAGTACCAGCACAAAAAAAAAACCACTCTACTATACTTATGTGAATATTTTGGGTGTGTTTTACTGCACCTTATTTTTGTTTTGTGTGTTCGGTAGAAGATTTATGTGCTGAAAATGCCCTTGACATCATCTCAAGTCCAACAAATTTATACCGATTCATAAAATTGACACTTGCAATATCCAAAAAAACCTCCAGTCCGTCAAAAAGGAATTATTAAAAAAAAAAAATTCCAAGTCCTGAGCACTATCTATTTTAAAATACAGCTTCACTTGAATACAGCCGTGATAGGTAGTGTTGTCAATGGCAGCTATGGTATATTGGCTTTAGCAGAATCTTTCTGGTTTATATGAGCTGCTAAAGAAAAAAATGGTTTACATTGTTTTTGAAAGGTGAACTTTAATTACGACTTTGTGATGTAAATAAGAGAAGTCCATGCTTGAGTGTTGCAGAAACTGTTTTTAACAAGATTATCATAAATTCTAAATAAAGAATTACACAGTAGATAATTTGCATCTATATAGTTTAATAGAAATTTAAAAAAAAAAGCTAAAGGGAATTGAAACTATGATGTTTGCTGACATGTAACAGTAACTCAGTGGTGTTAGAAATAGAAATGATCTGATCCTATTCAAAGAGAAAGCTACAATTCTTTCATGCAAAGCAGGATTATCAGGAAACAATTTCTGTTAATTTGGACTAACTCTTTTTTGATTCGATGCTCCTTTCACACATAATTTCAGTGAGTCTGAAAATTCCACTAGATACCATATCATATGTTAGAAATTTAATAATAATGTATTTTCTATCTATTAAAGCTGCAATAATGTTATGTACCTAATTTCAGAAGATTATCTTTTCATACTACACAGTGAAGTCAGGAGGATTCCATGTGTGGTAGACTTGCAGAACTAGGCCCAATATTTTCTTTCAAAGTGTATTACGAATCAGGATGATTGTTGAAGGTATTGAATAAGCAATTGAACAATATCAAAGAATCTATACATTATTTGTCATGGAACATAACAAAAGTAATAGAAAATAATATTTTAAATTTGTTAAAATAGAATTTTTAACAGGTGTTTTTTGGATACTGTGTTTGTTCATAGCAAAAGAAAGACTGTCTGTTAAAAAATTAAAGGGGCATGATTAGAATTACTATATCTTAAGCCTTCATTGGCTGTGTTATTTTGCCCTTTATACCTTATGAAGCTCAATGTTGTCATTATTTTAAAATAAAAATCTACACTTTTCAGCAGTTCTAGGTTTTAGTTTGGAGTTGTTTTAAAACAAAGTACATGTGTTGTAAATAAACTGGTGGTCAGATATTAACTGTGTTGTTATTGTAGCACATACATTGGCTTGTATTTATTAGGATTATTTTGTAAAAATAATTGTTATCCATGTAAAATAAACTTACTGCGTATAATTTTAATGATGGCATCTAAATAAAACCTACTACTAAGTCATGTGCATTTTGTTTTTTGATTCAGCTCAAGTACAGTCAGAAAACAAATACAACTTTTTCTTTAATAAAGATGTCATGGCTGTTCAAGAAACATATAAAATTGAAATATACTTATTTCTGAGATCGTAATGGGGAATTCCCTTCATTGAAGCATGATCCGATAATATTCAGTTACAGAGGAAGGACAATATGCCAGAGAACATATCTCGGTTGCAGGTATTAAATGTGTTTATGATATAGCAAAACAAATTTTTTAGTGCAGATCTGCTTGGAAAAGAGAGAGATAATAACATCTTATGGAGTTCCATGTTTATCGCCTCTCTGTGATTTCCAGTTAAGATATTTTCAGAATACAGTAAACTCTTTTATATCCACAAGCCCCAACACCAGGAGGTTGCTGGATATTCAAATATTCTGGATAACAGAGAGGTATACCTAGCAATGCATAATACTAAAAAAAACCCAAACAAACAAAAAACAAGCTTAGATATTAAGAAACAAACAAAAATGTACACAGAGTACTTTAGCAATGACAGTAGTCACTGTTGACAGATCTTCCCCAACAGATCCTCTGTCTCCAGAACACATTCACCCCTCATACAGACTCCCTGTCAATGCCCTGTGTCAACAGAGAGTGGCCAGACTGCCCTGCCCTCTGTCGACAAAACAACCAACAAGAAGCTCTGCAAACAGGTTCTGCCCAGTGAACTGGAAGCCCTCTCTGTCGACAGAGGGACCCCTGTAGCAACTACACTATATTTGTCCCCAGAATCTGTCGACAGAGGCTCTATGCCTCATATGGTCAAGACAGAAGTTTGCTAGAAAGACTGCGGCATTCTGTCAACAGATTCTCGACAGAATGCATTTGTAGCATGGACATGCCCTAGTTTTGTTGACAGAAGGTCTCTTGCGTTGACAAAACTCTGTAGTGTAGAGCCAGCAATACTGTATTTATTTGTATTTGCTTTCACTTTACTGTACTTATGGAAAACATAACTAAAATTTACTTATGGTTAAAATGCTGATCATTTGAGAGTTCCGGTTGATAGAATGCCAGCTATGAAAGAGTTTACTGTACAAGTGAGCATATTTTTCTATATGTAAGTGCTATGAAATTATGCTGGCATCTGAGAGTCAACTTTTTTCTCACATGCATGAAGAGTAATGAAGGTTCTACCAAATGAGTTAGATCCTTGGTGACAGCTGTTCAATCCCGGCCCCTTGCCTTCAACTTACAGGTTGAACCTCTTTAGTCTGGCACTCTCTCATCGGACAACATCCGTGGTCTAGTATGATTTTAGATAGCTGGATGTTTGCTTATCATGGGTTTGGCCAAGTTTCCTGTGGTCCAATAAATTTTTTTTACTGCAAGCGGTCCTGGTCCTGGCTCTCAGTGTTTTGTGCTGTTATTTAGCTGTATTTTACCCATAAATGTCTTCTTAAGAGCCCAGTAAGCAGTGGAAATGTTGGTAGTGTGCTAGACAATAGTGACTTCCTGTGGTCCAGAAAATTCTCTCATTCAGCACCGGTCAGGTCCTGAGGGTGCCAGACTAGAGAGGTTCAACCTGTAGTATGATCAATTGTCATTGGCCCTGGAATTGCAACTGAGTAAACAATTTTGTTAATGTTGCATGAAAAAGAGTAAAATCCACTAGTTTCTTTTAGAGCTATGAAGATGCACAGTAAGGAGGAATAAAAAATAGTGTTAAAATAAAGTTTTGGTGATTAAAATACACTTTTAGGTCTGTGAATAAACAAAGAGAACAGCTCTACTGAATGCAATGTTGTCAGTTTTACACAGTCACTTTTCAGAGCAGAGTCACAAACATGATACATTTTGGGCAAGTCAGCTCTATTGTGTGAAAATAATTTCTAGCATGTTGGTGCAGTGGATTACTTTAGATCCTGTAATACATTCATGTCACCACAGCTTATGTGTGGAAATAACCTCAGCAGTAAAATAATCACCCTTGCTTTCTGATAAAAGGATACGATCAATTACATTTGTAAGGTTGAAGGCATTTGCTTTTTGTGCTTTGAGGACACAAAAAAGAGTTTATCTGAAAGCAAAATACTAATATTTAAATGACAATGATAGAGTCAGAATGAAATTCTGTCCCTATTGAAGTCAGTCGTAGTTTCCCCACTAACTTCAGTAGTGCCAGAATTTCACTACAAATGTTAAGATCAGAAGCCACGATTATAATCTAGTCTGACCTGTGTAACAGAGGATATAAATGTGGAATAGATCCATTTAAACTACATGTGACTTTCAAAGAATGACTTTTTCATCTACTTGCCAAGGCATTAAGATGTGGACTTTTCCATAGTACTTTGAAAAGAATAGCACACAAAACATGTAATGTATTAATTAATTCTTTTGTGTGTAATTCTCCAGTCCCGAAACAGAAAAAAATCTCCTGGTTAAACAAGTTATGTTGTTGGCAAGGAGTGGGGTCACAAGTCACTGCTGACGTGCTGGTGAAGTTGTATGGGGAAGCTCACACAGTGAGTTCTTGTTGTTTTGCTTGGCTGTGGTCAGTGCTCTTGGTCCCCAACATATTAAAAGAGGAAAACAATGGGGATTTGTTATTGGCAGATGGAGTCTTTCTCCTCTTTTAACGGATTTGATTTTTGGCTTATGTCACTAGTAATTTTAAAGCTCTTACCACCTTATGGCTTTTTGGTGGTGTTTGTGAAGTGAGTGGTGTAGAACGGCTTGTCTGAATGTGCCATGAAGCAATGGTGCAGCTGATGTGCTTAATGAATACACTTTCTATGCCAACGATAGAGATTCTTCAATAGGCATAGGTACTCCATCTCCCCAACAGATGATAGCTATGTCATATACCAGGACCTGTCATATACCAGGAGCTGTCTATACCACAAGTTTGGTTGACACAACTGCATCACCAATGGATGATGTTTTTTCACATTCCTGAGTGATGTAACTGACATAATTCTGTAGTGCAGAGTAAGTTTTAGCCTAATTTTTTTGTGGTCAAAACCCACCGTCTCAGGCATGGAAATGGAACTACTTTCTGACTCTTCAAAAGGAGACCTTTGGAATAGGGATTGGGGTCCCATTACAGGGAATTAGGGGAATGCTTACCCCTATTACTTGACAGCGCCGACTCACAATTTTAACTGTGATAATTTGGTAACTTTCCTTGATGCTAAATTAACTTGAGGACAAATACTGATACCAAGCAAAGGCCAATTCTCTGAGGAAAGGGAGGAAAGGAATCTTGATCCTATTGCCCTCAGATTTGTAGATTTGATGCTGAGTAGTCATACAACTGCTACTATGGTCTCTAGTAGTGGCTGAGGCCTATGCCTATCCTCTCCATGTTTGAAGGTGGAGATTGCATAGATCAGTGGTCCTGCAGAGTAACAGCCCTGGATTTCTGTCATTCTCCTCCCTAAATCAAACCTCACATTTTAGTGGAGAGGCACGAAGAGGAGAGAGACATCTCCTTGGTGAGTACCCTATAGTTTGAATGTGGCAGATCTGTGAAGTGTTCTTGGCTCATAATGTGCTGTTAGGAGAAGGATTTAATTGTGATGGTTTTCTACGATGCTTTTCTCTTAATTTCTAAGAATACAAGGAACACATAGCACAGTAGATTATTCTATGTGATTGGATACATGCTGGCTGAGGATGAAGTACAGACGGGAATATTGGTGCTTGGTGTTTTGTTAATGTGACTGATAATGGGGCATTATTTCCTGGTAGTAAGATACGTTCATCAACACAGGTGCCATAAAATTTCCAACTTCTGTATGTTTTCATTATGCCTTTGAAAAGTTTTGCCTTTGCTGGGGCATTTATATTTTAGCTGCAAAGGTCATGCCAGTACATATCTGCCGGTAGCTGAGGTCCAGCAGAAATTGCTGCCACCATCTTGGATTAATATAAGTGATATTGCTCCTGATTTTTTATTGTCTCAGTACTCAGTACAAGTGGTAAAAAGTATTTCTTTATTTATATGCCATTTTAGTTTAATTTGGTCACAGTATTATTTGATCATGGTCAACAGTTTGAGACCCCTAACTAGCAAGAAAGGCAATAATGGAGAACAATTATGGTCACCTAAACTCTGTCTTAGTTAAGTGTCTTGTGTGGCAAACTAAGAGTGTAATAAATAGACACTGATTATTGACAGATGCAGGTACTACAGCACTGTTTCTTAAACCATGTTCCACAGAACACTGGTGTTCTGTGAACAACTCACAGGTGTGCTGTGAGCATTTGACACTTTTTTATGTCATACACTGGCGGTATATATTTTCTGTTATTTAACCCAGATACAATGTTATTTCTTCATTGCCATGATACCTGATTAAATTACTTAATTTTGTTTTTGCTGTATATATTGCTGTTTGTGTTTTTTTTGTGTTTTTTTGTTTCTTTTGGTCTGACAACAGTCTTTTTTTGAAGAAAATTTTCATAGATGTTCGGCCTAAAATATTATTATTTGGTGTTCTGTGGTCTCAAAAGTTTAAGAATCACTGTAGTATAGAGATGTGCCATACTTTCCACCTTGATTACAGGGGAATGCTGTGTACTGTCACAGTAAAGATGAAGAGATCGTACCAATGTTTAATTAATTTTCAGCCAGAGAATGCATTTCAACTCTAGTGCATTGACTTTTTTTTTCTGTACAAAATAGAAATTTAAAAAGAAAATATAAGGGTTTGCTTTTGTCCTTTGGAATGGAGAAATATATATATATACACATTTTGCAAGAATAATTGCATCAAATCAGTAGTTTCAGATTTACCAAGCAAAATTTGTCTCTTAGTCCTGGCTTTGGACTTGTGCCTTTTTATAGCCTTTTAAGGACAATTAAAATCATCCAGCTGTTAATGTGTGAAGGTCAGCTTCTGCATCCATGCACACATCACTCGCACTGGGTCATGTTCTGTTTCACTAGAATAAATTTGGGGAACCTCCATTGGCTATGGCAGTATTACAGTGGGTTTATACTTGAGATCAGAGTACATCCCGTGCAGACATGGCTGGATCACTGAGAGTTTTCCATTGTCTTCGGCAGGGCTTGGATTTTACTGCTTCAATTTTAGATCAGTTACTTTGAGTCAGTGAGGTAGTGGCTAAAGCAGTACTTTTCCCCCAATTTGCTCCCAATTAAAGACAAGCTTGGCTTGCGGTTTAGTATATTTATAATAACTTGGTTAGATAATTGAAAAACGTACATGTAGGCTTAAAGAATATATAGTGCAAAAGAGAGACTCTTAACTGAAAGTGCTCTTTTGTTGTTACCAATGATCATGCTATGTTCCGGAAGGTCTTCTGGAAATAAAGAGCAAAAGCATTTCCTGCTCCAGTGTGCCTTCAGTATGATTTGGATTTAGAACCTTTTAAAGGATTAAGCCCAGAAGTTGTGACGGACAGTGGTTTATAAGCTGAGGGAGACCTATATCTCTTCTCCAGGTCATTTGTGTTCCCACTTTAGTGATATGTTAACATGGGTCTGATCCTAGCTTGTCTCAAGTGCCATCATTTCTGAGATGCATCAATGAGATTTTTTTTTTTTTTTGTAAACAATCAGTGTTGTTCATCATGAAAACAAATAAGGAAGTAATACATCCACTTAAGGTTTAAAGTCACACATATTGCTGTGTTGTAAAAGCAAGAATGAATTCTTGCATATCCAGCCTTCTATACAACTACCACAACCAATGATTAAGCATAATCAAAACCAGCAACAGTGAACTGAGTCAACCTGTAACTAAACCTTCCATCTTTACTCCTCTTTACTGGAAGATGTTTTAATTCCACAGGATGACTGTAAAGAAGAGGTAAGGGGAAAGAATTCCTTTGTTATCATCATCCAAACAAAAACCACCACCACCGCAACAAAAAGCCCTTGAGACGTGAATTTAAAAAAATACAAACATGAGCAAAAGAGGTCAAATTATGAACAAATGGAACACATATAGAGTGATTTGATTATTGGACAAGCATTCTGCCCTGTGTAGGTTGCTGCTGAGTGTTGGAAGTGCTCAGTTTTTGGCTCTGTACCTTTTTCCACACCCTGAGGTTTGTGTGCAACCTACTTTAATTAAGATTAAGGTGTTTGTTATTTTGTTAACAAGAGTTATGTTACTGTTTCAGCTCAGGAGTGCCACTTAATACTGGGACGATCTCTTAATTGTACAAAGCTCCAGGCACCTGCAGCTTGCCTGCAATGGAAAGATGAAAAGCGAGACAGTTAATTACAAACCAAATCTCAAAAATCCACATAGCGCCCCAAGCCCCTTATTTGGTATGATACGCTAACTCATTGCCAAGTTAACAACCTAGCAAAGTAGAACAAAGCCTCTGATGTGCACCTAGTCCAAGATTTTTCCTGCAGGGTTGGCTTTAGTTAAATAAAGGAAGAGGCAAAACAAATTCCATTGAAAAAATACCAACCGTTTTAGGCTTTGCTAGCTGTCGGTGAGAAGCATGTACTTTTCCTGTTTACTTGCCCTTTTTAACCACAATGATGAGCCCAGTGTTTCCCGGGTCCTGAGCCTTTCTTGACTACCCTTCTGCATAAGAAGCAGGAACCCAATATGCAAGATAGGAGGTGCGTGCCTATGCCACTAAACTAGTGCCCTGTTACAAATACTGTACCCCAGTTGACAGAAAATCAGCACAAGAGAGAAGATCCACAAAACAGCAGCAAACAGGATCAGTTGGGGCGGGGTAGGGCACATGTACAAAAATATGAGTTGGGAAAACCCAGATTATTACATATGAGACTGTAGAAATAAAACATACTGTACTATAGAAAAGACTAGGAAGTTGCTGCTGCTATGTGAACCTGGCTGGTTCATTATAAAATTAAGTTGGTGAAGTTTCAAGATCCATTTGAACATTTTGTGGAAGTAGGGGCTTTACCTGAACCCAGAAGAGAGAGACATTTTCATGGACCACTTATGCATACTCTTGCCCCTTATTACATTTACTGGTGCCGTGTTCCACAGCTTGCAAAACTGCTCTCTGCAGATTTTGGCTCTCTTACTTTGGCCTCTCATAATCACACCCCTTGTGGTTTGCTGCAACAGTGGTTTTCACTGACAAGAACTGGTGTGTTGTGTAGAACTTGCTATACATCTGTGTCACTGAGTTTTATTTGTTCATTCCAAGGTCTTCAGTTCTTTTTTTTAAAAAAAGGATAAAGATATATTGCTTATGTGTGTAGTCTGGAATCCTTGTGAGAGAGTCCAAATATTTATCTGCTTACAAATCTACTTCAGACTGAAATATTTTCAAGTTAGTGCTGTGTGCATGCTTTTGGGAGTTTTTCTAAGACATTTTGACTCCTTTCAGAATTTTAATTAGCTCAAAACGATTATGGAAAAAGAGATGTTATATCCTGAAAGAGATTCTCTAATAGAATGGAAAAGAATAATACAAATATTTCTGTACAAGAACCATGCTCAGTGAAGCACCAATTCACTTTTAATTCTGGATTTTCTGTATGTGATCTTTGCTACTTTAATTGATATTGTATAGCCAGTTTGAGTGAAAATGGTGTTCCCATAAAGAAAAAAATATTTATTCTACGTATTCTTGTTACCTAGGCTCTTGTTGAATTTGGAAGAAACAGCAATAATTAAGTTGGATTCATTTTTTAAAAATTTCTAGTATGTTTTCTCATTGTTTCCATAAAAGTGATTTCAGTAAATGTTGTAATGACAGCATTTGGTACCTTGAAATAAGATTACTTGTTTTTGAAAACTGCAGATTCTAGCTGTATTTTTCAGATCTGCTTTGGTATTCTTAGAAATGTAAAATAACGTGGAAATATGTGATTGGCATTCCTTAAAAGTAGAACCTTCTCCTCCTCCTGTTAGCTCTTTTGCTTTACTATCTTATTTTTGTGCATTGTAATTTATATTTACACAGTGTTTGTGAATTATAAAAGATGTTTACTAAAGTGTCATTAGGTTTTGCTTCAACTGAGCCTTTAGCTCCTTCTTTCTTAAAGTTTGTAGGCTTGTGTAAATGTTTGCACACTTGCTCCAGCTCACACACACACATACAGATACAGCTTAAACATGCAGCATCAACCCAGAATGCTAGGTAAATTTAATTTGTTTTATCCCATCAAGACCATCTTTCTAGCATAATTGTTGTAGCATTTATCATCTCAATATACTATATTTTCCAGTAACTTCTGAGAGCAGAATCCTGCATTTACTATGTGAAGACACAGTCAGTTAGAGGAGGAGCAGAGTAATCATGGGAGCAATTCTGGCACCGTACCTGCCCTGCTGGCACAAGATAGCATTGCTTAGGGCAGCTGTGTGTGGTGAAAAACACAGGTGGTATGTGGTGTGGCATACTTTCCTGGTCCCAGAGGACCCTATCCATCTCTCAGTGAAGTCTGTGGCCTCACTGTGGTTGTGAATGGATCTTCATAATGGACCAGCATGCAGTCCCTTTAATCCCTTCTATGTAATTGCCATAGACATGCTCAGAGCCAGGGGTCACATCAGAAGCAGGCAGACCACATTTCCCTGAGTGCCTACTGCACTGATTTGGAGGTAGTAGTTCCTGTTTAAGGCCCCATTCAGAAACTCACCCCATTTTAACAAAGCACTAAAGCACGTGCTTAAATACATTGCTGAATGGGGGCTGTGGGGCTCTCTTTTGTGCTATTATTACAGTCCTCCCCTCTTCTGCTGCTTTGATGTACTGTCCTCTCTTATGTCTTCTTCTCCCATTAGTGCACTTGAAGATCACAGGGTAGGATTTTGTGCTGAATAAATAATTACCTGAAATGTAAAAATAAAAAATGAGAAGAAGTGGCACCTTGGCTCACTGCTGTGAGATGTGTGAATTCACAGTGTGATGGACTCCTCAGGTTTTCAGTAGCGAGGGCACTCAGACAGTAAATATATTGTGGCTATGCCTCGGGCTGTGATTCTGTCACTCAGATCATGGTTGTTGTAAAACCACCTTTGGTTAGGCTCCCAGACCCTGTGGCATTGTGACCTGGTGGATGAGACCACAGCACCACTCAGGTTTGGCCAGTCCACCCCTCTGCATCCAATTATGGAGGGCCAGATGGACCAAATCTGAGTGTTGCTGCAGCCCTATGTGCCAGGGTCATGGCATCCAGCACTATGGGACAGGAGGTGATGGTGTGGAGTTAGAGCAGGATGGGCTTGCTCTGAAATACTGCCCCCTTCCTACTGAGCCTCATTTTTCAGCACCTTTACTTATGTATCATATGCAAGCGCAGTGACAATAACATTATTTGGTAACCTTTCCATGATAGATCTTTTGTTTCTCTTCGTATCTCTACTGGAAAATTTATTAAAAGTTTTCATGAATGTGTACCCATACCATCTCTTTAGAGAAACACTTACCCGACTCAGTATTTTTAGCATATATATTTTCAGGAAGTATAACTATGTGGTGTCAGGTGTTAAGTAGCTCCACAGTGAACCAGTTACTCGTTTGTTTAGTTTACCACGTTTTTCTCATTAAAATGGCACTAGTGTAATTTTAATTATTTGTTTAGTGGAGCTAATTCCTTTAAGGATGAGGCAGCTCATCTGAAAATCACAAGATAGTGACTATTCCATTTGCACTTCTTCAAATACCATTCTGTTGTATCCTTAAGAATTATGGTAAACAGAGCAACAAGGTTTTAAAAATTAAATTCCATTATTATGTAACATACTATATAGATAGATTTTAAAGGGTGAGAGTTTAATTAAGGCATTAATAATCTGTGAGTGTGTTGAATATTTTGTACGTGAAAATAAACTTTGTATAAAGCATACAAAAATGTTTGCTGAAATCTTCTCTACATATTTGTATAGTTTTTAAACCATTCCCAGAGTGAGTTGATTTAGAATGGAGATGGCTGTACTTATTAGCAGTATTTCACAAGAACCAACAATTAGACCTGATCACAATTTCCATCTGTTTGTGTTTGCTTTAAGTCTCAAATTTTAAATGAGAAAAAAGTCAGTCGGATTAAAACCATTTGAAGGCATAACAATCATATTTTGCTACAAAATGCACTATAAAGAACAGATGGCATTTTCCCATGTCAGATCTTGTTAAAGATGGTTTAATACTGCTTCGATTATTTGAAAAACTGTATATATAATTACCCAAATATTAACTTTAAGGATGCAGATAGTTATGTGAAAAAAACGTTCCTCATTACATTCTGTCCTGAACAAATACACACCATGTGGTAGCTACTTATCATATTTACGTTCAGTTTAGTTTAGTAGGGCTGAGCTCTGTGGCAATTGTTTCAATGCAATCAGAACTATAATTCTTGTTTCTTAGATGGTCTTAGTTTATAACTCTGTCTATCTTAGATCTGAGACTTAAAGTAAATGACTCAGGCTTATCATCTTGATTCAATTCAGTACAGTATGCTAGATTGAAATTTCAAGAAAACTTGATGGAGGTAGCATTCAGGTCTTTTAGGATGTTATGTTCCATGGACATTTTCTCAGAGCCACTTGATTGACTGTTCGGCCCAACCTCCTTCCTCCAGGAAATCCTTCCATTTTACAGGCACCTTTATCATTAAGGGATAGCTTCTGATTTTTCTTCACCTGCATGTATCTGACAAAGTGTTTTTTACCCACAAAAGATTACGGCCAAATAAATCTGTTAGGCTGGCTGTGGTGCATTACAGTGATCAGTCGAAATAAGTCACTGTCAGAAGAGATTTCCCGACAAAACTTCTGTTGACAGGGTGGCCACACAGAAAAGCCAATCGGAAGATGGCTCTGCTCTGTCAACAGAGCAGCCGGACTGCCTGGGCACTCTATCAGCAAAACAGGCACCTGGAAGCACAGTAGCCAGGGCTGCCCGTTACCTTGGACACCCTGTCTGTTGAGAGAAGGCCCTCCAGAGCATCCACACAGATTTTTTTTTTTCCAGACCCTGTAAATAAAAGGTGCTTTTCCTCATCTGAAAGAGGCAAAAGGTTGTTGGTGAAAGTGCTGACTTTTGTCGACATAACACATTTTGGCTACGTCTACACATGAAGCCTACTTCGAAGTAGCCTATTTCGATGTGGCGACATCGAAATAGGCTATTTCGATGTATAACGTCTACACGTCCTCCAGGGCTGGCAACGTCGATGTTCAACATCGACGTTGCGCAGCACCACATCGAAATAGGCGCTGCGAGGGAACGTCTACACGCCACAGTAGCACACATCGAAATAAGGGTGCCAGGCACAGCTGCAGACAGGGTCACAGGGCGGACTCAACAGCCAGCCGCTCCCTTAAAGGGCCCCTCCCAGACACACTTGCACTAAACAGCACAAGATACACAGAGCCGACAACGAGTTGCAGACCCTGTGCATGCAGCATGAATCCCCCGCTGCAGCAGCAGCAGCCAGAAGCCCTGGGCTAAAGGCTGCTGCACACGGTGACCATAGAGCCCTGCACGGGCTGGAGAGACAGCGTCTCTCAACCCCCCAGCTGATGGCCGCCATGGAGGACCCGGCAATTTCGACGTTGCGGGACGCGGATCGTCTACACGGTCCCTACTTCGATGTTGAACGTCAAAGTAGGGCACTATTCCTATCTCCTCATGAGGTTAGCGACTTCGACGTCTCGCCGCCTAACGTCGAAGTTAACTTCGAAATAGCGCCCGACGCGTGTAGACGTGACGGGCGCTATTTCGAAGTTGGTGCCGCTACTTCGAAGTAGCGTGCACGTGTAGACGCAGCCTTTGTATGTGGTATCCTGAAATAGCTATTCTGCGTCTATGAAACATGCCTGTTATTTCAAAATATTTTTCAAAATAAAGAACTTGCTATTTTGGTATTCCTGTATACCTCGTTGCAGGAGGAGTAAGGGATGCCTTGAAATAGTGCAGTATTTTGACATTTGGCGCTGTCTACGCAGCGCCAAATACTGAAATAGCCTATTTTGAAATAGTCTATACATTGTGTATCTTCTTTTGAGTTTAGGGTGCAGTGTAGGCATAGTCTTAGTTTTTAAGGTGCCACAAGACCTCCTCATTGTTCTTACCACCTGAATTAATCCAGAGGAACTTTGTTGAAGCCCATATTGCATTGAATACACATGGGTAAGATCAGAAGATTTCGCTAAAACAGTAAACTAGAAACTGCTCACCAGTATATAAGGGGTATTATTTTTTAAATTGAATGTTGTTTTGGTGATAGGTATTATATTACAGACCTGAAGACTGACATTTTTTGTTTAGCTGCAGAACAGGTCTAATTGGGTAGCTGTACTAGCTTCCCCATGCCAGCCACAACTGTAATTTAGAGGAATTGTCTTTAATGAATTCATTGCTATTCCCAGTTAGTTACTGGCTCTTGATGAGACCAGTTGTTCTGTTGCTGAATCTCTAATATAGACTTCTGCACCTTAGCAACTGGACTAAAACCATCACATCATTTCACATAGGTCTCTGAACAGCTAGTGGTGGTGAAAACTTTTAAACCATTACAAACTTGTGTTATCTTTGAACCATTTACTTAGAGGAGAAAATGTTCATAATCCCATTACCAAATGACATTACTAGCAAAGTGTGTTATTCTCAGTAAATAGGATGTGTTTAGATAAAAAGTTTGCCATGAAAAATAGATTATTGGACTCTGCTTTAGTACAAGAAGACTTTTAGGCAACTATCAAATAAGCTGCCTGTTCAGAAGATGATGGTGACGTGCAGTCAGATCATGCAATATGAGGTGCTTCAAAATATCAAACAGCATTTCTTTTCACCAGAGAGACAGTGGGAGACAGCCATTGTTTAAAGATCAGCATTTGCTAACTGGTATATCACACCACTGTGTGACTACAGTCTGACTTTTTAAGGGTGACCTGGTGACTGAAGAAAGCTCATCATGAAAGCTCATCACCTAATGAATTATTTTGTTAGTTTTTAAAGTGATACATGACAGCTTTTCTGTGTTCATAGAATGTTATTCCTGTAGACCCTTAAATAATTTCATGAAGTGAAGAGGTGAAGTAGGAAGGAAGCATCTCTGTTCTCTTGTGTTCTGCTGGATGGTCAGAACTATTGAGCAAGGGAATCCCTTAAGAATGCGTTTGATTTTTACATTAAAAATATATGCATATCAAAATTCATTTCCCCATACTACTCCAAAATGTGTAAGGGATCATTCATATCTAATTATACAAACATTTAAATAGGTAAGAGCTTGGTATATTGCTCTACACAAGTGCTACAGAAAAACATAGAAGCAGCTTACATCATAGGCAAATATTGTTTCTAGTCACACATGCTGCTTTAACTGTTTTGCTATGTAAGTGCAGAGAATGCTTTTAGCAGTGAAAGCCACTGCTGGCTTCCCCTCAAACACCTCTCCTCTTGCAGCGAATTGGAAATGACTGAACTTTGGCCCTCTGTCTGCTGATACCCTGAGGGAGTGTAAATGTAATGACGTCTTTGCTTGTTTCAGCTGCACAACAGGAAACGCTCATGGCCTCCCTTTCTTCCTGCTTTGAGAAAATAGTGCGCTCTCTCCGTCTCTCTTTTTTTCTTCCTCCTCCTGCACTTGAGCCTGCTGAGACCTAGTTTCAGGTTTGCACTCTGCAGTGAGCCAGTACTAGCACAGTACCCTGATTGATGTTTCTGTCTCCTAGAGTCAGCCAATCAGCTTGCTATTGCTCTGCTCCACTGTAGTGATGCCAGACACATAATTTTTCTCTCCCGCGCTCCCCTCCCCAAATGACAGAAAGGAGAATACAGTTGTATTGCAATGGCTCATTTTACAGAGCACGTCAGTGGATACAGCTGAGCTGAAAAGACCAGGATGGTTAGGTGATAATTTGCCATGGGGAGTCTACAGCACTTGCATAATATAGAGGATATACTGTCAGGTGGGCATAAAGCATTCATGGGATCCTGAAATATGGTTCAAATAATGCTGAATATAAAGGTCCTGAATAGATTTCTTTGCCACCATGGAATACAGAATCTTGCTTTTTACAAAGCACTAACTGGAAATATCTTGGTTATTCCTTTCTAGTTGCTGCCTTCTTACTTTGTGACTAAAACACAAATACAAACGTTACTGCAAAACAAAAACATTTTGCAGCTATCTGGGAAGAGGATTTTGTTTTCTCCAAGTCATTCACAGTATTAAAGCAAAGCAGAATTTTTACAAATTAATCAGTTCTGAATTCAAGCATCTATCTACAAAAGATTTCTAAAAATGATGGAAAATTCCACCTTTCAAAAAAAGACAGATGCTCTAGTGTTGAATATTATAGTATGATAAGAGACATTACATAATTTTGAGTGCTGTACCTGATGTTTGAAAGAATATTTAACTTTGAATATAATTGGTTTTGATGGAGCTAATTTTTCAAATGTGTAGCAATACTGTTTTAAGAACAGGTTTTGTCAGTTTTTATACAATGCAAGTTCAGAATTTATACCTTTAATCTGCTATTCTCCCCAGCACAGTAGTCATTTGGTTTTAATAATCTGTAGTTATGTAACATGAATCTTTCATGAAGAGATGCTTGCATGCAGGAGAAAGGATAGTGAGATATGTACCGAAATACTGACGTTCATTCTTACACAGAAAAGTATATGACTAGGCTTTGAAATTAAATACGGTATGCTGGTCCTTTCAGTCACATAGCCTAGTTCCAGATATTCATTATACGATTTGAGAAGTGTCTTGAAGCAGGGTCTTGAGATGGAAATGTTCTAACACATTAAGTGTTAGTTCACTCAGCGATGTGCAGACTCCAGAGGGTTTTGTGTGTGTTGGAGTGTGTGTGAGGAGGGGAAGCTGCTTCCCCCCCAACTAAAGTAATATAGATTAATAAGCATAGTCTTTTAAATGTGGCTCTTCTATGTGTATAAGTTAAAAAGAAAATAACTTGCTGGCTTTCTACTGATCTTAACACATTTTTTACATAACTCTTTTTTCCCTTTAATGACACTCCCCCCCACCCCCCATATAGGTTCATTAGATATGTATATAGTACTACAGTCCTGCTCTTGGAAGATTTTGAAACCACTTTATGTAAGAGGGAGGCAGAAGGTTACTTGAGTGCATTTAGAATGAGAGTGATTGATTTTAAATTAAATATTTAATACTTTTTCTTTGACAAATTATTCTACCATTATTTTATTTTGATCCTCAGAGACATGCCCTAGATATTAGGCCTGGACCAGCCTATTTTTTATGAAACAGAGGAAAAAATTCATAAATAATGTGAGCAAGAAGTGGGAGGAATAAGGGTTTATGGACAGGCAGTAGGGTCAAGTGAGTAGAGTAGGGGACTGAAAGTCAGGATTTCTGAGCTGTGATTCAAGACCCTGACACATTCTCTCATTTTGGGCAAGCCACTTGAAACATTCGTGTCTCAGTTTACAGATAGTGTAATACTCAACAATATTGTAAGGCATTAAGAAAATTAGTTAATATCGCTACAGTGCAGGTGAATGTGCCAAGTATTGTTATTAATAATGGAAAGTAAAATATGAGAGTTAATGCTTTTCCCTGTCTGCAGCTCATATTGCTCTGTTTAGGCATTGCATGCCATCACTGATAATGTGTAGCATATATATGGTGTAACAGCTAGGAAAAATAGATTACGTTAAGAAGTGAGTTATACTGCATAAACTACCATTGCAGCTGGCTTGAATTCATACCCTTACTGATAATCTTAGCAGGGCGGTCAAGAGCTGAACATGCATGAACTGTGACTACAGTATTTTCTCACATCTTACAGGTCACTTCAAGTCAGAACTGAGGGACATCTGTAGGGAAACATAAGGACAGACACTTGCTTCCTGGATAAATACGGTAATGTCTTTAAGATGGAATTAAATTTTTGCGGCATTTGTAAAAAAAAAAAATGGAGTATCTGTCTTCAGTATGAATGTTCACTTATGCTGACTCTCCTTTTTATTGTATTTTGACTTAATGTTTTATAGTAATGTATTTTTCCTGGCATGTCAAAGTAATTGCACTGAAAAAATGTGGTTAGCACTTGCATTAACATTAAAACAGGTTTATAAGGGCAAGAAACTTCACACAGTAGCATCTGAATTTGTAGGATTTTTTAGATATGGTATATGCCCTTTTAGTATTTTTCTGTTCATACATTATACACGACAATTTCTTTCTTGCTTTATGGCACTCAGATCTAAAGCTCCTTATTCTACATTGTGGTATTGGTGGTAATGATAAATATTATCTCTAGATATTGTGTTATATTTCTGACTTTTTAAATTCAATCCCAGAGGGTTGGTCAGATTTTCTCTCATGTTTACTTATGAAGGATCAGATCGTGAAGGGTGTAGAAGTCCCTTCCTCATGCAGAGTGGCGTTTCCTGCTAATTTCACCCATCTTGAGCATTATAAATTGTGCATGAGTACGTGTATCTAGCAGTGAGAAGACTTAGGGGAGCCTGTGCTCCTTTTACCCACATTCTGATTGCCTCTGAGAATGCTTCTCTGCCAGCTGCTAGCGCTCTCTCTCTCTCTCTCTCTCTCTCTCTCTCTCTCCTTTGAACTGTCAGTTGGCTCTTGCAGCAGTTAGATTTTGAATAGGGTGCTCAGTCTTCTACAGTTGCTTTGGCTGTCACTTCATGAGTGAGATCTTGTTTCCAACCTGATGTCACTCCTTCATGATATCAATGCCACCCCCACTATACCACACTTGTGGACTACTACAGATGGGATTGGATGGTCTGTGGATATCTGTACTCTTGGGGTCGTAACACTGCTTTATGGATAAGGAACCAGGCCAGACCAAACAACTGTACATAGGCTTCATGAACATAAAGGGGAAGGGGCATGATCCGGGGCATTGTTAGAAGTATAGATAAAGAAAGGTCAGCCTTGAGTTCTTCTAGAATTCATACAGTTGCTTTGGTAGATCTAGGATAGCAATATGGTTCTTAGATTAGAGAAAATAATTACTAAAGGTGAAATTCACCCAAGCAAAGGGCACAGCCCAAAGCCTGTGCATGACTAAAATACCATTTATGTTAGTCCTGAAATAGCACTAAAGGGGTTTTTGTGTTGGCTGTCTGCTGAGGAATTATTTTTTACCCTCTGTGTATATGGTGACTGCATAGAAAAATATTTTTTTCCTTGGGAAAAAATGCTGGTCCATGCTAAGGCCTAAATTTGGCAGAATATTTAGATACATACCCTTTTTCCTTTGCATTTTGAAGCAAGCATCCTACTGCTGCAAAATTTGAAATAATTACCACCAATTACATTTTACTATTTTTTGCCAATTAAAAATATGAAAATTTACACTAATTATTCAGCAACATGGGATGCACTGCATGAAAGTTACAAAGCACAAATTAAATTTAAATGAGAAAAAGAAAAATACATTGTGTATTGGATTTTTTTTTAAATCTTTTCTTTGTATTTCTTTACCAATACATCTGGAAAAAGGTTTCTCTTTGCAGATTGAACCAATTTTTAGAAAGATAAAATGAACTTGTATTTAGTCAGGTAACCTTAAAGCAAAGTTTTAGCCTGAAATGGATTAAACAGGAAGAGTCATAACAATATTCTTTTTATTACAAGCTTATTTACACTGCAGTGTGGTGATATTAGAAGGCATGGTTATGACTTCACTGAACAGTAACTTAATATGGTAAAGGGCAAACTTCTTCCCTGTGCTGCACTGCTAAACAAGTGGTATGAAAAGTGAAGAGAGAGTTTCTTACTGCTATACTAGAACAGGGCAAGACCTCACAGTAGACCTCAAGGGAGAGTTGTGAGAGAGGGTCAGGCAATAAAATACTATCTTCCCAAAAGGGTTGTGTTCAGACTATCAGTTAGCTGATGTACACATACGGAATTCATCTCTGTGCATTTAAGTCAGAGTAAGGCATAACCTGAGTGGTGCATAGGCTTTGGCTTGGCCTGGGTCACAGGAATGAATTTTATGCATGGTGCATTTATTGGCAAGGGACCCCAGCCTCTGCTGTTCAAGTGAGCAAAACCTGTGACCCATTATGCTGCAAGCTGTGCCAAAGAACCTAGCTGTAGCTGGAGAGAGGAGGATCTCAACAAGTACAATCTCTTGCTCCCCTTTGTTGCATTGACAAGGGCAGGCTTTAACAAGTTGGTAAGTAATAGTGGCAAAAATGTGGGCCATTCTGATGTAATGATCATCTAGTTTGTTGCAGAGATGGGCCCTAATCCATAATAGTGATGTGTGTGTTTGGCTGGGGAAGCAGAGGCCATATGCAATTGAATTTTAGTCAACATTGTATCTGCATCCAAGTATAGTTAGTCTCTCTTTTTGCTGTATCTGAATCAAGATCCTTGATCTTAACACTTCCAAACTCTGGAGGTATTTTTGAGTTGGACTTTGCTTCTTGAGAACATTCCAGTTTTATCAGATGCATATTAGTCTCCTGAAGAACTGGGTTCATATTTATGGAGATTCTTGCTTGAGCAGTTGCTTCTCACAGTACAGTCACTACTGGTAGATTGAAACTTTTTCTGTTGCGGTGGTAGATGTTCAGTTCATTCTGCAGCAGGCCAGTTCTGCTAGCAATTGCGATGTGATAACTAGTTGTGTTAGTGGGAAAGGAAATTTTTCATTTCCGCAGAAGTGTTGCATATGTCAATATGAAATAATATTGGTGCAGTGTTAAAATCCCGGAGCTTTATTCCCTTCATCCTGGGTGGGCTGTTTCAACTAGACAATAGACTAACTTTCCTACCGTGAAACAGTGAAAACCTATCAGACTAGTTTCAGTCCAAGTTAGTGCTTGGCGTTTAGAGACTAGGTATTAGCTCTTAAATGATAATTTCATATGGATGCTTTTTTAAGCGTATGTTACTGGCTGCAAAGTGTGACTGCGCAAGCAAGTCTGTACTCAGTCATTCTGCAGTATTTGGTAGAATTCTCCACCTAAGTGAAGCAGGAAGTATGCACTAGTGGTTAGGGTGCTAGCTAGGGGCTCAGGAGACCTATATTCAGTTCCCTTCTGTGTCACAGGCTTCCTGTATGACCTGGGACAAAACATTTGATCTCTCTGTATCTCAGTTCCCTATCTGTAAAACAGGGGTAATGCTATCAAGATCTGGATGGTAGTCTTTATTTTCTTGAGAGCAATGTCTTTTTTATTTTCAAGTAACCCTTCTTGATTAGTTGAAAGCTGTACAAACCTTTTTCCGCAGAGCAAAATGCCATTAAAGATCATGCCAGGCATTGTAAGAATGTGTTGTTATCTCCCTTTCTGAGCTTAATTTTCCATCTTTACTTACATGTTGAATGGTACAACATACTAAGCAAGGAAAAGTCAGACAGATGGGCCATGAAATTTCTGATGTACATCCAAATGTCAAACTCTCCAAAGTTTGTGGATATTCAATTTAACTGGCTTTGTTTCATGCTTCAGTAAACTCTTGAGTTATGGAGGGGTTGCGTTCTTCACAACCTCCACATCACTCAGATTTCACGCAAGTTGGGGGAGATGGGAACCAGGCGGCAGACTGGTTCCCAGCTCCCTTGAGCTTGCAGGAGCCGGAAAACTGACCAGCCCACAAGGCTGGTCATTTTTCTGGCTTCCAGAATGGCAGGGAGCGGGACCAGGCAGCAGCCTGATTCCCATCTCCCCACCGCTTGCGGGACCTGGGAAGCTGATCAGCACATGGCTGATTGGTTTCCTGGATCTCGCCAGTTTAGGGGAGCCGGGAACCAGGCTGCCAAATGAGGGAGGCTGGCAGGCAGACAGCTGCAGAGTGGCTTTGAGTTGTACTCAACTCGTGTTAATGCGAATTAAGCGCAACTCTGTGCATTTTGAGAGTTTACTGTACTAAAAGTGCACTTAAGTTTTGTGTCTGGATTGTGAATTCCTTACTCACACTGGGGAGCTCTTCAGTAAAGCAAAATAAAATGAAACTTCTACTGTAATATTGTGTTGAAACAACAACAACAAAAAAATAAAAATAAAATTATCCATCAGCCTAATACGTCTAGAACTCAACAGCTTTCTTTCCAAGGTGAGGCATTTAAACCAATGGTTTATATCTCTGGTCTGGTAGATGAAAGTTAAATTCTCATCCTTACCTCGGCTCCCTTCCTGAGCAAATTGGTACAATCTCATATGAGAGAAGAGAGTAAAATTCTTCTTCAGCTGGGAATGTGAACTGGAAGACATTACATTTGGGTGAATTAGCTGTAACGTTAACACTGGGGAAGACTTGATGCTTTGCTGCAGAGTGGACGTGTGCGGGCAGAGCTCTGTGTGCCACCCTTTATTGTGAGGTTTGCAAACCTACTGAAATGTGCCAGAACCATTTAAAAATCAGATTAATTGCTTTTAAGGACACTCAGGCATTTTAAGGACACTCAGGCATTTTAAAGGGTGACGTACCTGACAAGTCTTGCTCATGCTAGGTTGCTGTAGTGGTAGAAAAGCTTTTCAATTTCACAGGGCTCTGGTGCTTCCTAAACCCAGAGCAGTGCATGTGAAGTCTTGTAGTGCTCCTCTAGGGGAAACTGGGGAGGGCCCTGGGCTAGCTCCTTAGCTGTTCTAAGCCAGCATAGTTACATTGCTAGAGAAGATACTCTGATTTGCACAGCTGTGAAACAGTCCCTTAAGGCCTCTGTCAAAGAAGTCATATGTGCTCATTTATTTGATTTTCCTTGGGTAATAGAACACAAAGATTTTAGACTTTGATATACAGTAAACTCTTTCATATCTGGCATTCTATCATCCAGAGCTCTCAGATAACCGGCATTTTAACCAGAAGTAAATATTGGTTACATTTTCCATAAGTACAGTATAGTAAAAGCAAATATTAATTAAAAACAGCAAAAA
Source organism: Carettochelys insculpta (assembly GCF_033958435.1). NCBI lineage: Eukaryota > Metazoa > Chordata > Testudines > Carettochelyidae > Carettochelys > Carettochelys insculpta. The sequence goes on from NC_134139.1 coordinate 100,107,547, forward strand.
CAGTGTAAGTTTATGGTGTACAATACTACTGTTCTTGGTAAATAAAGTACTCACAAAGAAAAATGTATGCATTCTTAATATCTAATCCTTTTCTTTAGTGTTATGCATTGCTAGGTATACCTCTCTGTTGTCCAGAATATTTGAATATCTGGCAACCTCCTGGTCCCAGGGCTGCTGGATATGAAAGAGTTTACTTAGACTGAAGATGTAAAGGACATTGGGACAAGCACAGAAGAATATAGCTGCAAGGCTGCAGTACAGGTTGAACCTCTCTAATCTGGAACATTTGTAAGCCGGCATCATTTTAGTTAGCCAGATGACCACTTATTATGGGTGTGGCCAGGTTTTTCACGGTCCTGTAAGGTTTTTTTTTACAGCCACTAGTCCTGGATCTCAGTGTTCTGTGCTGTTATTTAGATCTAATTTATCCTTAAATGTCTCCTAAGAGCCCAGTAAGCATTGGAAGTGTTTCTAATGCTGCTAGACGATATTGACCTCCTTTTGTTTGACAAATTCTCTGGTTCAGCACTGATTAGGTCCTGAGAGTACTGGAATAGAGAGGTTCAACTTGTACTTATTACGCATCTGTGAAATCCTCTCCCCCTACCCTCCCGTTCTTTCTGCAGTATCAGCTCTGAACCTATCTAATAGTAATAAATGCATAAACGAAAAAGGAAGAGAGTGAGGAATCTAAGAAGGATGCCCAATGCTAATGCCCTTGCAGAGTGGATACCCTTTAACAACTTCTAGGGAGGTTTGGAAAAATATTAAAAATATACAACTGAACAATACTACCTTATGGTTTGTATTCTAGTATTGTCTAAAGGCCCCAATGTAGACCCCTTGTACAGTGCTCTTTCCAGCATATATTAAGGGAGTGTCCTGGTACTGAAAAATTTACAGTCTAAATAGACCAGGAAGGCAAAAGGTCACACACAGGAAATCTGTAGCAAAGCCAAGAACTGAACTCACTTCTGGTGTCCCACTCCAGTGTCTAAATCACAAGACCACTCTTCATTCTCTCATAATAGAATTATGTTTACTAAATTAACATATTTTACTCTACATTGCTCAGCAGCGTTGTAATTCCTTTGCCCGTAATCCTGAAAATACTTTACCCACCAGCTTAATTTTAAGCACACAAGAAGTCCTATTTCTTTGGGTCTCTTTGCATGATTTAAATTAATTACATGCATATTCTTTGGAAGTTTTGAGAGCTATATTTGCACATTTTGTTCTGAAGCCTTGAGCAGCTTTCTGACATACAACACATCTATTTGTCAAGATCCCTGAAAGAACAAAACTGTAGATATCTTTAAAAATGTTACTGACTTAGCCAAGTGGATTTTAAGTCTCTTGGGCTATGTCTACACTTGTCCCCTACTTCAAAGGGGGCATGGTAATCAGCATGATGGGTGAATAGTAATGAAATGCTGCGATGAATATGTAGCACTTCATTAGGCTAATTCTCCCTGCAGCAAGTTTGAAGTGTCAAACTTTGAAGTGCAGGCATGCCATGTAGCTGCAGGCACTTTGAAGTTTTGGGGAATGAAGGCACTTTGAAGTAGTGTGGGCACCTTTCAGACCTGCTTTAGCTTCTGTTTGCATCCTCTTTGTCAGTTGAAGGTGTCCAGATAATGTGGATAGTTTTATTATTTTAATAGTTAAAATAAATGTTAAGGAAAAGAAATTGTTAAAAGAAGGCCGAAATAATCTTAAGAGCATAAAGGAGATATCCTTTTATATGTAGGTCACGGTTTGTCCAAGTTGAGCATCATCAGATTTATTGGCACCTGGAAGGTGCCTGTTTGAGCCTATGAAATGACTTTGTTGTCTCAGCTGACTTCTTAAAGGGGTGGTAACCTTATTGCGAAGGTCATTCATGCAATTGGCACTAATTATCACTAGCTGGAAGTCTGAGCAAAAAGCCATAAAGACTGAACTGCCTGAAAACCCATATACAACATCTGAAGCACATTATCATGGGAATGGATGGTCACTGCCCATGAGGTATGTACCTGCTTCACAAATAAGTAGTTCCAAAATTTCCATTCCTAACAATGAGACAACTTTCAGAAATCCAAAATTATAATAAAATATAAGACATTTGAGAGAGTGAGGCTCATATGTCTTATGTGCACAGAATTGTAGCTTTTAAATTTAGTGTTCCATTTCCTCCTGGAGCTCCTTTGGGAGACAGACTGAATTTTCTGTAGCCACAGAGAGGTAGCTGTGTTAGTCTGTATTTTCACAAAACAAAAAAGCAGTCATGTAGCACTTTAAAGACTAACAAAATGATTTATTAGGTGATGAGCTTTCACGGGACAGACCCATTTCTGCAGATCTGGAAGTTTCTAGATCTGAAGAAGTGGGTCTGTCCCATGAATGCTCATCACCTAATAAATCATTTTATTAGCCTTTAACATGCTATAGGACTGCTTTTTAGTTTTGTGGATTTTCTATGAATTTTATCACTGACTCTCCAAGAAGCGTTATTTAATTCTGAATTCTATTTGCACTTTCTTTCTAGCTTATTTACTGTCAGCCACTTTCACTCTGCTCTAATGCTGCATTGAGCCTCTTAGCTTCCAGGGCACGTAGAGGAGATGCCGGAAGTCTCAATAGATCCTGAAAACAGAGCACAGGTGGCATGGTTGACTGAATACAACAGACAGTAAGTGTGCTCAGGAGCAAGTGCATTTGACAGCTTTCCAAATTACTGGCATTTGCACATCCCGCAAAGACCCAGTTTCCCCACTTAAGAACAAACACTCTTCACACTAAGTATAACACAATTGTCCGGTGTCCTATTATGGTGTCTCCGTTCTCTGGTGGTGGTGTGAGAAGAAATAATTCAGGGCTTGTGGGATGTAGGTTGGTCCTAGTGAGGCTGTAATTTCTTCTTCAAGTAGCAGAATCACAAAGAAAGGGAACTGCATATCTGTTTGCATAGATATGCCAGCATCTAAAAATCAGATAACTCATTCATTCAATCATTATGTCATATGCCCTTTAGAATATAGGCTGAACTGTCCAATACCAATTTAAGCTGCAAGGGGCTGTTCATCAGGCTGTGGAATTCTGACAAATAAACCTATGTAATCTTGTTCTGAAAAAAATATCAATTTACCATCAGCAAACCTAGCCTACTTTTTGTCAGTTAATTGCATTTAAACCAATTTGATTCTGTATTTGGAAGGCTGAAAAGCCAGTTGTGACTCTCACATGGGTTTCTGGCTCCTATTAATAATCACATCCCCTCTTTGTGCTCCAGACTGACTTTTTTTCTCTCTTTCTGTGAGTCTCACACCTCCACTTGTGATCTCAGGGAGTCGGTTCCCCCCCCACCGCATGCTTTCATACCCTGAACACATATAGTCACATTTGCAACATGTTCCACTTAATGGCTTTTGCTCTCTGAAATGAAAGTTTGATCTCTGTTTCCTGATGGAGGGGCTGCAGAAATTGTTGTGCACTGTACCTACTTTTAGATCTTGAGCTGAAGAGTTCTTTTTTCAGAGGTGCTGCTCATTGGAGGGTGTTTGAGTGACCTTATGCTGTCAGGCCAGTACACCAGCTTCTGGATGATCAGCTACATTGCAGATCAAGTATAAAATCCCCCAGTAGTGTTTATTATCTGTCACTCTCAATGTATTTTGACGTGATCACAGGCACTGAGGAGCCCATAAAGATGGGGACCAAAGGGAAGAGGCGAAAGAGCAGCACGTGGCAGGCAGTTATGAAAAACAGTTTGATTACTGAGGGTGTGTAGTGTGTCATAGACAAACTGGCATTTGTTATGCAAATGTATATGCTCTTCAGTTTTGGATTCTGAAGAAAGGCTGAGGAAAAAAACTTCCTGCTGCCTTTATGGGGAGGTGGGGAGATACGGAGCATTGCATTGCTGTGAATCTTGAAGTGCCTGTTATTTCTCTCCTGTAACTTTATGATGCCAAGGGGAATTCTGTAGTTCCTAAGCCCATGGTGCTTTGGGGGAAACATATGCAGTGCAGTTTTCTGCTTCAGTTACCCTTTGTTCATCTGTTAATTATCATCTCTTTTTGTTTCTACTTGTTGATGCTTTTGGTGCCCTGAAAGGTAGTGGTGTTTGATGAGACTTGGAACTTACTTGTTTTGCTCATTGTTCTAGAGAGAAAGCATGTTGGTTGGAATGCTGAGAGGGGAACCGTAGCCAGTAGCTTCTATATCTGGGGTGGGCAGTAATTTTTGATGTGGGGTGTTCCACGAATTTAGAAAGTAGTCAAGAGCTCCACTCTTCCATGACATTAATGGAGGAAATGCAGGGTCTGGGATGAGGTTGCATGCAGAAAGGACCTTGGGGTAAGGGACTGCGGTGCAGGAGGGAGTGTGAGGTCTGGGAAGGAGTCTGGGTGAAAGACGCTGCTATCACATGAGGCAGGGATTTGGGATACAGGAGGGGTTGCAGGAGTTTGGGGTGTGAGCTACAGCAGGAGGGGGGTGTGACCTGGGGTGCAGAGGTTAAGGTGGTGACTTGAGTGGGTGGCATTGTGTCCTGAGGCACGGGATGGGGATGCAGGATCTGGAAGAGAGTATGGGTGCAGGAGGAGGGGCTGAGGATTCGGGTTATGTGGGAGAGAGGGGCTGGATTGCCAGAGACAGTTTCTGGCCAGGAGACTTAACTGGAGGACTCCCGGCCAGCGGCTCAGCAGGGCCCTGAAACAGACTCTGCCTGCTGCAGCCCCAGACTACTCAAGACTGCTCCCTGCAGTTCTCAGCTTGAGATGTTGGAAGGGAGAGGAAAACTGTATGTAGCGCCCACCTCCCACCCTCAGCAAAATCTCTGAGCTCCTATTCGCCAGAAACCATAAACCCATCAATGGGAGCTGAGATATTTTGCAAGGGGACAGGAGCAGCACACAAACCCTCTCCCTCCCTCCCAGCCTCCAGAGCAGAGACATACAGGGGTGGCAGGGTGGGGCTGGTAGCAGCTTAAAACAGCAGCTGTCTGCTCTGTGCTTGAGGCAATTCGGCTACGTCTACACGTGAAGCCAACATCGAAATAGCTTATTTCGAAGTAGCAACATCGAAATAGGCTATTTCGATGAGTAACGTCTACACGTCCTCCAGGGCTGGCAATGTTGATGTTCAACTTCGACGTTGCGCGGCACTACATTGAAATAGGCGCTGCGAGGGTACGTCTACACGCCAAAGTAGCACACATCGAAATAAGGGTGCCAGGCACAGCTGCAGACAGGGTCACAGGGAGGACTCAACAGCAAGCCGCTCCCTTAAAGGGCCCCTCCCAGACACAGTTGCACTAAACAACACAAGATACACAGAGCTGACAACTGGTTGCAGACCCTGTGCCTGCAGCATGGATCCCCAGCTGCCGCAGAAGCAGCCAGAAGCCCTGGGCTAAGGGCTGCTGCCCACGGTGACCATAGAGCCCCGCAGGGGCTGGAGAGAGAGCATCTCTCAACCCCCCAGCTGATGGCCGCCATGGAGGACCCAGCAATTTCGACGTTGCGGGACGCGGATCGTCTACACGGTCCCTACTTCGACGTTGAACGTCGAAGTAGGGCGCTATTCCGATCCCCTCATGAGGTTAGCGACTTCGACGTCTCGCCGCCTAACGTCGAAGTTAACTTCGAAATAGCGCCCGACGCGTGTAGCCGCGACGGGCGCTATTTCGAAGTTAGTGCCGCTATTTCGAAGTAGCGTGCACGTGTAGACACAGCTTTCATGGGCCAGATTCAGTGGCTTGATGGGCCAGATTTGTCCTGTGGGCCATATCTTGCCTGCTGCTGTTCTATAGTAATAAAGAAAAAAATGTTTCGGAAGAAGTAACCTTTATATGTTGGTAAAAGTTTGCAAACACAGAGAGTTGACAATGAGAGTCAGCATATATCCACACAGTACAGCATGTCAGTATCTGAGAAATGGCAATTATGCCCTTGACGAAGTACAGAAAAATACTTTGGCTAAATGCTTTTTAAAAAGATGACCACCTTGCCCACACACTCTCCTTTCTCAAGTATGGTTAATTCAAGTTATGCTAATCACGTGAGTAGTCCTGTTGACTTCCATAAGGCTAATCCTCTGAGACACGGCTCAGCAGCGTGAACGAGGAGTTCACAATATGACATTAATCATTTTCTTATTCTTTAATATAAAAAAGTTCTATTAATGATACATGATGCTGGGGGAGAAGGGAGCAACTTATTTACAACATTGGTTCATAGTCAGGAAGCAAAACCGATCAGTTATGACAACACACCACAAACTTAGTGTTCGGAAGGGCAGGGTGTTAAATCTTTGCTCTTGGAGAGAAGGACAAAAGTTGGCCATTGTCATGGTGGAACATTTCACCAAGAGAGATGGATGGAACACCAGGTGACTGGGAGTCTCCAGCATCCTGAGCAGGTGCATGAGAGGCACTTGCTAGTGAAAGTGAATCAGACCTATGGGGCAATCTGAGTACTAGCAGACCGGAGAGGAGATGTTGTCGATCTGTGATCTTGGAAACAAGAGAAAGATGTTGGACTGGATGACTTAAGAAACTGACTGGGAGTGTAGTATTGTGTTTCTCATTTCCAGGTCCTTACCTGTAGTTGGGCTGAGGTTATTAGTGATCTACAATCATCACCATCTGATGGATGGGAAGGGTGTGGTGGTTTCTGTATGCTTCTTGGTGGACAGATTTTTACTTATCTTTCCCTCCCTCAAAACTGATGCTATTTACACCTTTTGCTAACATTCTCAGCTGAGAAGCCAAGGAGCTGGAAATACAAAATTAATGACTCCTAACTGTAGAACCCACCTTTCGCTAGGGAAACTTTGCAAAAAATTTCCACCTTTGTTAGTACTGTTTTTAGCACCAATAAAAATTAGCAACAGGGTCAGTAGTGTAGGATGGCCACTGGCTGCTAGTGGTGTATATTGTGTGGTCTGCCCCGGTTAGGTGACACGGCGCATTGAGTTCCAGGGGTTGCCCACAGCTCTTCTATACTAGGGTGTCCCAGAGTGAAGTGGGCTAATTTTACAACTGTAGAAAAATTTTGAAAAAATTCCCATGGTGTACACAAGGGTTTGGAATCTGGCCCTGCAAGAAGAGGGCTGAAGCATATTTGTGGGATAAATTTGGTGATGAAGGTTTTTATGGTTGCTTCATGCACTTTACCTGTTGTATGAAAAGTAAAGGGCTTATACTCTAGGGATTCTAGAACTCAATTCAGTTGATTTTTTTTTTATTGGAAGAAAGGCAACTGATGAGTATGTTCAGGCATTTTTTAACAGATTTGTACATTTTATGTTATATAATAAAATTTACAGGTATCATCGTGTCTGTAATGCAGTTATTGACATGAGATATAGTTAAAGACCAGCCCTTTCCTCAAGTGTTAAAAACACTTAAGATTTGACACAAGAAAGGCATATGCCAGGAAATTAAAACCTGAGGCTGAAGCTATGCTCGAAATTCATTAACTCTGTTGTGAAGGGAGGAGGGAAATGGATTCAGCAGATTGTGGTAGGGAGGAAATATCTGAAATTTTGGATTTCTTTGTCATTGTGACAAAGTCTTAACATTTTCTAAACTCACTTCTTTTAGCTTTAATTTTCTTATTTATTTTTCACCATCCCTTTTAAACTATTTTTTCTTGAAGGTTATAGAGTGCATATTTATATTAAAAATTATCTGAATTTTGGGGTAGAAGGATTATTAACCAGACATATGTATATATTTTTCAATGTTGTAACCTTCGCAGGGCCTGGATATTAGGGAGACAAGATGGATGAAGTAAGATCTTTTATTGGACCAACTTTTATTGGTGAAAAGATAAGCTTTCAAGCTACATAGAGCTGTGCTTTTTTCTTCTTTTATACAGATCTTTTCTTCTCATGAAGAAGACATTTCTGTAACCTGGAAGCTTGTCTCCTTCCTGAACATAAAATGGTCCAATAAAAGATATGGCCTCATCCAACTTGTCTTTCAAGTTTATGTTTTGGCACTTTGATGATATTGGGTAAACATGTAGCTAATCTATCTTATCTGAATTTAATTAATCCACTTGATTTTTGTAACCTCTCATTATATAAATTCTTATGAATTATTCTAATAAGAAAATAGCATTTATTCGAGGAGGGGTAAGATTTATTTCTGCGAAGTGTTGGGACACAGCAATTGTTTACAGACTTTGTTATACAACCCCATGTGTAACTTTCTTGATGTGAGTACGCTGCTTGCATCATCCAGTATAAAAGTTTATAATGCAAAAACCAAACCAAACCAAACCAAACCAATTGTCTTAATGCTGTGTTTTAGTTTTAAAAATGTGAAAATTTCTTAGTGGTTTATTTTCATTGTTTTGTCCAAATTTTCTTACTCTTAATGTAGCCTTATCACTCATTTAAAATCAAATTATTTAAAAAAAATTCTTGCTGTTAGGCCAGATAGCAGCAACATTTCTGGTATAGCTAATTCAATTTCCATTGATTTATTTAACTGAGTTCTCCATTTGCATTTCCTTAAAAGTGTGAATTTATTGCTCATGAAAGTTATTTAATCCTTCATTCATAGCACTGGAGATTGAAGACCGCTAGATAGTTATCCACTGAAGAACCGCAGCAGTACAAAGTTTACTGTAATGATCTCTCCTGCTACTGGGCATATTTAGTATATTTAATCTATGGCCTTTGTGCAGAGACTTCATCAGGATTTTGTGTGCCAGTTGTGCAATTTATCCGTCTGTGTCAGTCTTAGGGATTTCCCTAGGGCCCATCACCACTGTACCGCAGTGCTTCCCATCTTCTTCACACTTGTAGAGTAAGGTGCTTAGACTTCTGAATGTTCCACACATCTCTTTTTCCAAGTAGAAGAGGCTCTATTAGGACTGTAATTTCTGTGTTTATATGTGTTTCCACCCTTACTGAGTTGGATACTGAGGAAGGGCTCTTCCAAAAAGGAGAGAGACTTGGCAGAGTCCAAGTTAGTTTGGTTTCTGTTGGGCATAGTGTCCCACAGCCTCCCCATCCTCCAAGAATGATTTCTCTAGAGCAGTCCTTCGCTCTTGCTAAGGCTTTATGAACTGGCTAGGTCAGATGAGAGGGTCACAGATATAGAGGAGTCTTGAGCCATTAGAAGCCCTGAACCTAGTGTTACCAACCATGAAATGCAAAAAACAAAACAAAACCAACCCCCTGGTAACTCTCGCCCAGAAGGCAAGTCCACACAACCCCAATTCTCAACCACAAGGCATTTCTGCAGTTTTCCTTTCCCCTTCAACAGCCACCTCTGGACTCTAGAGAAAGAACACATATTGCTAACATGGGTATTATTTTCTTAACTTGGAGCATTTTCTCCATGCTTTCTTTGTGTCGGTATTCACTAAGGGTTTTTTTTCCTGCAGTCTTCGTTGATTCTGTATTTTAACTGTGTACGTGAATGTGAATGCTTTGGACCTTTGTATTTGACATTTGATTTTGCCTTTTCCATTTTTTTTGTATCAGCAACATTGAAGAGCCTTTAGCTGGACACAAAGGTTTAATATTAGCTGTCCCAGTATTCTGTGCGCAAGCTGAACCTCTCTTATCTGGAACTCTCTCATCCAGCAAACTCCATAATCTGGCAGGATTTTAGTTGGCTGGACGACCATGTATCAAGCGTGTGGCCAAGTTTCCTGTGTTCCATAAAGTTTGTTTACAGCCACCAGTCCTGGTTCTCAGTGTTCTGTGCTGTTATTAGCTGTAATTTACCCCTAAGTGTCTTAAGAACCCAGTAAGCGGTGGAAGTGTTGGTAATGTGCTATAAATTATTGACCTCTCTCATCCAGCACCAGTCAGGTCCCCAGGGTGCCAGACAAGAGAGGTTCAACATGTACTGCAGTGTAAATCTTTAGCTCCACATTTTAAAAAAAAAGCCATAGATTACATTATTTTTCTGGAAACTGAGAAAAGCCATAAAAAACTCCATACAGGCTGGTCAAATACCTGCCAGGTGATAACCCGACCTGAAGATCAGGACAGCAGGCTTGAACTGGCAGTACAAGTGGGCTAGCGTACTTTAAAGGTATCTGAGCACATGATGATCATGCAATTGGATAATAATTACCAATCTCATTTCATGTAGGAGAGTGAGCAGGAGCATGATAATAGCAATTTTTGAGAACTAGCAACCTGTGCTGGATTTAATTTGTGCTGTGGAGGTGAAAGGATGGACGGTCCTTTTATTGTTAATGCATGTACTATCAAGTCACCTTGACTGCATGTTTTTTTGCTGTCATATTACAGTTGTGAGGTGGCTTTGGCTTTTAGACCTTTCTTTGCTGCTTGTATGGTGTCTTTTTCACCATAATTTTTTCAAAGAATACAGGTTAGCCAAAAAAAAAAGTGTTTAAATACATTATTCATCTTCAAAGTACTAGTGATTTATTATACAGTAAATGAGATTATGTAAATGAAGTGATTACATGGATTTATTAAGAAAGGATTGATCAAATGGATGTTAATACATTTGGAAGAAGAACACCATGAACTCACCTTGAGTTGTATTTTCCCATTAAAGACAGCTGGTATTTTCAGGCAGTATCCATGGTGGAAGATAGCACATTTCATCTTTATTTTTCCATGAAGGATGATTTGTCGTGTTTTGAGTTGCTCGAGGAAGACTCGTTCCATTAATAAAACAAAAAACATTAGGAAATACAGTTTGAATTATATATCAATGGATTGAGTCCATCTGACAGCCGGAGAAATGTATTATCCCTGTATGATAGTTTTTCTCCTGCAAAACAACTCAAAAGTCTGGATATTCCCCACTAAGAGAGTCATTTCCCTCATGTCATGTGCACTTGAAGCCAAGATGCAACTCTCAAGCAAGCCTAAATGGGGCCCTCTCTTATTTTGTTGAAAAATAAGTATATATTATGGGATATAAACATAAATAATGTTATTTAATTAGAACAGAACCTTTCAAAATGAATTTGCCAGTAGTCTTTGACATATGTTGATGTAGCCTGAGGCTCATAAATTTCCTTCCATGGTATTATGGTCGATTAGCAGTAAGATGGTTTTTTATGAATGAAAGGGAAAACCTCTTTGCAGTTATGAAATGTGTTGAATATATGTGGGCTGGTTCTTCAGCCTTGTTTGTGCCACAGTGTCCTAATCAGGCTATTGAGGATTCCCCTGGCTTCAGAAAATCCCTGGCTGGTATAGAGCCAAAGTTGCTGGATTTCTGCCAAACCAATGCAGCCACTCCTGGCATACATAGTACAGGGTATTTCATAGCCAGACTTCTTCTGCATTCAGGCAATCAGTGGCTGCCGTAACAGCTCTTGGGGGATTATTGCCAACCAGAGTAGAGTAGGGCAGGGGTGTGGCTAGTTTGCCTTGAATGGGAGGTTGAACTGGGAATCAGGAGCATGTAAAGGTTGTGTTCAGTCATCTTTGTCCATTCTAGCTTGATCTTATGCTGAGTACAATTTAGCCAGACTCAAGGATTGGTACTATAATGTTTTGATCTTTCGATTGCTCTTGACAATTGGTATTTTTACCTGTAATAGCTATCAGCTAAAATTTGTGTATGTAAGATTCCTAGTACGTTGGATTGACACACTTGGATTAAAAAAGTGGGGTTTTATGGGTTCTTAAATGTTGTTAGTTTGACATGCTTTTTTATTCATATGTTAAGGGAGCAAAACAAAGATAAGCTTTGAAGCTTTGTGACTTCCTTGGGCAGGCAATATGTGAAAAAAGAGTACAGTAATCCCTCGAAAGGCGCAAGTTAAGGGCAACTCAAAATCCCGCTCCCCCTGGGCCTGGCTCAACCTCCCCAGCCTACGTGGCCCTGGTTCAACTCCCCACCTAAGCCCCACTCACAACCCGTGCAGGTCTCTGGCTTACCCCTCACCTGGCTCTTGCTCCAGCTCACCACCCCTCATGGTGGCTCTGGTTCAACCCCCTGCCACCCTGGCTCGAGCTCCTCGATGGCTCACAACCCTCACTCGTGGCTCCAATTTAACCCCCACTACCCTGGCTCAAACTCTGTGCACGGCCCCGGATCAACCCCCCCAGCGGCCTGGCTCACCACCCGCACGTGGCTCTGGCTCACCCACCCCACGTGTGGCTCGGGCTCAACTCTGCTCCCTGCAGCCCTAACCCAACCCAGGCTTATCCCTGCCTCCCACAGCCCCGACCCACTACCAGGCTTAACCCTCCCCAGCTGCACCCCCAGCCCCAGGGCTTGCCTTTCGAAAGGAGCTCCAGGTGCTCCTGCTGCTGCAGAACATGCATTCCAGCAGGGAAAAAAGCTGCCTTCCGACTTATGTGAAATTTGAGTTATGCGAGAGTGCGTGGGAATGCAATCTTTGTGTAAATCAAGGCACTACTGTATATGGTGTGAGTGAACCATCTACATCTCTTGTCTGGCCAACAGAATATAATAAATATCAAGGTCAAGCCTTTTTGGAGACCTGATGAGCCAAAAATCATTCGAATAATTTTAAAAATGTAAACTACGGCTAAAATTTCAAAACATCATTTAAAACTCTTTGTCCGATCACTTGCAAACACGCGCCTCAGCAACCTCTTGTCCTAGGATGAAAAGCAGCTTTCAGAACAGTAGAAAGATCAGTTTTTGTTGAGGAAGATCATTTGATTTTTTTTTTTAGGCTATGTCTGCTAGAGGGTTTTGTTGACAAAACCCAGGGAGCATACAGATTACCAAGCACGTTCTGTCAGTAGTAAGTCGACAGAACACAGCACTTCTGTCGACAGCAGTACCCCACACCCCATGAGGGAGAAACACCGGTCGGGACATTCTGGAGGGCCTTCTGTTGACAGAAATGGTCTCCAGGGAGATGCACAGGGGGGACACCCTGTCCACAGCTAGCAGTGTTCTATAGTTCCTACCACCGATGCCTCTTAAAGCTGCAGGGAGCCCGGGAAACTGTGTGGCAGGAAGCTGAGAGCATGGAAGCAGCAGAGTTACAGGCTGCAGTCCCCCACGCCCTCACAGGCATACCGTAGCTGGGAGCCTCGCGGATGGCTGAGCAGTGGCCACCCTGTGATGCCCATGGGCCCTTGAGGGACCAGCCACAGGCTTCCCAGGAGCCAACATGGGGCAGCAAGAGGCGGGCCCTCTCCTAGACCAGGGCCAAGGTCCAGGCTCTCTTGGACCCATGAGGGGAGGCGAAAATGCTGCAAGACCCAAAGGCAAAGCGCCGCAATACCTTGTCTATGCCCAGATGGCCACCACTGTGGTGGTTCACCCTGGCTCCCCGATCCATGGAGCAGGTCCAGGCAAAGATGAAGGAACTTCGCCAGGGCTATGTCTGGGCCTGGGATGCTGCCCACCACTTCGGGGCAGGTCCTGCTTCTATTATAGGGAGCTTCATGACATCCTGAGGGGAGACATATCACCTCCAACCTGCACCATTGACAAGGTGCTGGAGGTCACCCCCCACTGCAGCCAGAGCACCGGCAGGAGTAGGAGCATGCCTCCGAGCCCTAATCCCCATTGGAGCTGGAGGCAGAGACAGCCTTGGAGGCCAGCAGCTCCCTTGTGATCAATCTGGAGCTGGTTCCTGACAGCCATGCCACCTCCAGGTGTCTTCAAGCTGGCCAAGGGTCACTCTGGTGAGCACGCTCCATGTCACACACCCCAGGGCGTGGGAGGTAGGCACAGTGTGGTTTGCAGTGGGTGTTGGCTGGCTGGCTCAGGCAGGATCTTGCGCTGCAGACTTGGTACGTGGAACCATGTGCAAGGTAGTGTGCTCTACCTGGACCCAGCAGATAGTCCCTGGGCTTGGGCATGGGTACCAGCCTGCTGCCAGCCTCACAGGAGGCCGGACGAGCCTCAGACCCTGGGGCTGGAGACACCTTCCCAGCACCTGTCATGGCTGGAAGTGGCCTAGCCACAAGGGCGACATCCCGACCACCGACACACTGAGGAGTGCGCACCCTGCACGCGGGCATGCCCGCAGATGAGAGGCAGCGCCTGCTTCTGCAGACAGTGCTGTGAATTGCAGGGGTGTGTGTGGGCCCGGGGAGGGCTGGGCTGCTTGTGGCTCACCCGCCACCCATGAGAGGACTCCTTTGTGGCTGGACACCACCCTTGGCCACTTTTCAGTCGAGAGGGAGTGGAGGGGAGGAGAGGGTGCTGCGGTCAGCCCAGTCTTGGAGGCACTGCAGAGCTCTCTAGCAGCAGGGCCCGTTGTGCAGGTCACACATGGCTTTGCCCCCGGGACATCCCCGTCCCTTGGCCCCAGGGGTGTTGGTCACTGCTCACCGGGGAGAGAGGGGGAAGGGCAGGGCCCTAGGGGCTGTGTTACATGAATGACTCACTGTCTGCCCTCCTTGTCTTCCTTACAGCTGGGCCTACACCATCTGAGGGCTTGGCCAGCCCCACCCCAGCCCAGGGCACACCTGCAGCTGGAGGAGCTGTCATCACATCTGGGAGGACCTCCAGAGGGACTGCAATGCTGCCCTTTGGAGGATGTCCCAGAGTATAGAGTAGGGTGTGTGGGACGGCAGGAAGTGGCAGTCATGGGCCTGGGACCAACTCAGGTCCTGCTTTGACACCACCACTGGCATCTGGTGGGACATGATGGCTCAGCTGCCTGCAGCTGCTGCCCCCTTGCCCCTGCCTTTGCTGCCCCCACCCCCCCATTGCCACTCTCGCATTGCCCTCACCAGCCATCCCACAGGGCATCCTGGACCTGCTGCAGTGGCGGAAGGCCATGCCCACTCCCTCTGCTCCCCAGGCCCCACCATTATCCCGGGCCACCCAGTCATCACCTGCCCACTCAGACCCACCGCAGCCCCTCCGCCTCCATACCTTGCTCTGCTTCTGGCCCTAGCCCAGCCCTGTTGTGGGGCCCCAAACCCCTGGCAGGAGGAGAGCCTGAAGCTGACACTGCTCAGGGTCTTGCTCTCCCTTGGTTTCTTGGCCCCCCCACCCCCCAATGTTCTGAGTGCCCCCTGCACCCTATGTCCAGAGCCCCGCCTTCCAAGTTCTGATGCCCCCCAGCCCCTGCCCCAAGTCCCACCCACTCTAAATAGTTCACTGCACTGCTCTATTAGTAAACAGTTCCTCTTTCCAAGAGTCCCCCTTTGGAGGGACAACACCCCCACCCCCCTGCCAGTTCAGGGACTACAACCTGATAGTGCTTTACTTTCCCCACGCCAAACTGGCTTCCCACCGAGCGGTAGTTTTTGGAGGTGATGAGCTTCCAGAAGGTGACTGTAACCTGCTTCTCCACAGGGATGCCAGGCTGCTGCTGGGTGTCCTGTATCTGGAGGGCAGGGGCAAGCCAGGCACAGAGCTCTAGGAAGGTGTCCTTACACATGTGAAAGTTCTGGAGCCATTGCTGGTCATCCCACTGCCCCATGACCAGCCAGTCCCACCAGTCAGAACTGGTGTGGTGTCTCCAGATCTGCCTGAGCACCTGGGCGGGGGTGGGGGGGTAGGTGTAGATGTGACCATCTGTCAGCAATGGCAAGTTCCTTGATGGTGGTGTTGGGCTCACCCTTCATGAGGAAGAGGAGGATGGCCACGAGGAGGTGCAGTAGGTGGTGAAGCACCTCTGGGTGGGGTCAGTGCAAGTCCGGGGTGCTTCTCTGGCACTGTGGCTAGGTGGAAAGTGCTGTGTCTCTCTGCAAGCGTCAAAGCCCTGCTCTAGCAGCTGTGCTATCCCTCGTGCAGGTTGGCATACCGTGGCATGGGCAGGGAACAGGTGTCTGGGGGAGGGCCCTTTAAGGGTGCATCTCACCAGGGCTCCCAAAAGGAAATGCTGACCTGCAAGCCTCTCCACTGTGGTTCTGGGTGGCTGTTTTGTCACGAGAGTGGCCAGGCAGTCTGGCCGCTCTCTGTCCACAGAGTGAATTGAAAGTGCGATCTGCTGTGTGGTCTGGATGCAATCTGTGAATGGTAGTTTTGTCGCAAGATATCTTCCAACAAAAACTTCAGTTGACAAATCGCTCTAAGCTAGTCATAGCCCTAAGTTAGGAACTAGCTTTAGTCTTAACTACAGGGCATCTACAACCACTTTTAACAATATATGTTAAAGATTTTATACACACATTAAATTATTTTTATACACACAATATAAAGGCAAACGTACAAATCTGTCTTTTAGTCTGTCTGCCTGCCTGCCTCATTTTCATTGTGACACGTTTAGCGGAATGACTGAGGTGGTTCAACTGAGAAGAACAATCTAGCATTGTTTTAATGTCAGTTTCTTTTAGAAGCTCAAGAATCTTAACTCTCAGGGAGAGGCCGAGTATTTTTGATGGGGTAGTCAATTTAATTGCTTGATCCTGCCTCTGTTCAAATTAATAGTGCTTTTGGCATTAATTCATGGAGGAAAACTACAGAGCCCTTAAACTGGAAAGCTTATTTATTTTCTGTCATTGATATCTTCTAACTCAAGATGCAGCTGCTAATTCTGTTCTGTATCTGTTTATTAATTTTCTATGTTTAATATAAAATGTTCAGTATAGAGATATAATTAATAATCAGATAAATAATACAATTACAGCCACTAATAAGCACAAACGATTCATGTGAATAGCTTGTGAGAAAATTCTAATTCAGTTACTTTTAAAAATCATGATTCATGTTTTTTGAAAAAAATCAGCTCAGTCTGATAGCCGTGAAAGGTCAAATAAATTAGGTACTGCTCAGAGTCAGTGGACGCATATCAGGAAAATGCAAAGTGCTCTCTTTAGCCAAGAACAGATTTAACTGGGCTGCAATGGTGCAAGTCCCTCCCTTTTACTTTGTCACTGTGCTTGAATTCTGATTTGAAGTGATCAGTCAGGGCCATAGTAGTAGAGAAGTTTGCTTGCCCTTTTGTACAACATGGTCTTTTCTGTTGCATTGAAAAGCAGGCAACGATCAATTGGATGCCTCTCGTTTATTTCCCTTGTCACTTATTTTTATTTCATATATTTTTGTATTACTGTTACTACTATTATGGTCCCTTGTTGTCTCGAGAGATGGTGGTTAGCAGTGGTGGTGGGGATTTTTGGGCAGTGTTTGAGTCTGCAGCTTCTCTCATAGCTTATCCGTTCAATATTGGATTTGCACGGTTGATTGCAATAACCGCGTCAGTCTATTTCCGAATTCTTGAGTCTGAGAGTTTTTCCTTCTAACACAAAGTTCTTTTGCTTGGCTTGCACATACACTATCAAAGGATGATGTGCCCAGTCATAGTAGTTGTCGCCATGTATTTCGATCTGATAGTGTATTGGTTCCCAGGATTTTGGGCTTATGTTGAATTTTTTCATGGCGTTTTCCCTTGAATCTTAAAACATAAGAATGGCCATACTGGGTCAGACCAAAGGTCCATCCAGGCCAGCATCCCATCTGCCGACGGTGGCCAATCCCAGGTGCCCCAGAGAAGGAGAACAGAAGACAATGATCAAGTGATTTATCTCCTGCCATCCATCTCCTGCCCTTGTTCTGAAGGCTAGGGCACCATACTTTACCCCTGGCTAATAGCCATTTATGGACCTAACCTGCAAAAATTTATCAAGCTCTTTTTTAAACCCTAATAGAGTCCTGGCCTTCACAGCCTCCTTGGGCAAGGAGTCCCACAGGTTGACTGTGCGCTGTATGAAGAAAAATTTCCTTTTATTAGTTTTGAACCGACTACCCATCAATTTTATTTGGTGTCCCCTAGTTCTTGTATTATGGGAAAAGGTAAATAATTTTTCTATATTCACCTTCTCCACACCATTCATGATTTTATATACCTCTGTCATATCACCCCTCAATCGCCTCTTTTCCAAACTGAAAAGTCCCAGTCTCTCTAGCCTCTCCCCATATGGGACCCGTTCCAAGCCCCTAATCATCTTAGTCGCCCTTTTCTGAACCTTTTCTAATGCCAATATATCTTTTTTGAGGTGAGGAGACCACATCTGCACGCAGTACTCAAGATGTGGGCGTACCATACTTTTATATAGGGGAAGTATGATATCTTTTGTCTTATTATCGATCCCTTTTTTAATAATTCCTAACATCCTATTTGCCTTACTAACTGCCGCTGCACACTGCGTGGATGTCTTCAGAGAACTATCCACTATAACTCCAAGATCCCTTTCCTGATCTGTCGTAGCTAAATTTGACCCCATCATGTAGTACGTGTAATTTGGGTTATTTTTTCCAACATGCATTACCTTACACTTACCCACATTAAATTTCATTTGCCATTTTGCTGCCCAATCACTCCGTTTGCTGAGATCTTTTTGTAGTTCTTCACAATCTGTTTTGGTTTTGACTGTCCTGAACAACTTGGTGTCATCTGCAAACTTTGCCACCTCACTGCTTACCTCATTTTCTAGATCATTGATGAACAAGTTGAACAGGATTGGTCCCAGGACTGACCCCTGGGGAACACCACTAGTTACCCTCCTCCATTGTGAAAATTTACCATTTATTCCCACCCTTTGTTTTCTGTCTTTTAACCAATTCCCGATCCATGAAAGGATCTTTCCTTCTATCCCATGACCACCTAATTTACATAAAAGCCTTTGGTGTGGGACCGTGTCAAAGGCTTTCTGGAAATCTAGGTATATTATGTCCACTGGGTGCCCCTTGTCCGCATGTTTATTAACCCCTTCAAAGAATTCTAATAGATTAGTTAGACACGACTTCCCTCTGCAGAAACCATGCTGACTTTTGCCCAACAATTCGTGCTCTTCTACGTGCCTTGCAATTTTATTCTTTACTAGTGTTTCTACTAATTTGCCTGGTACTGATGTTAAACTTATCGGTCTATAATTGCCAGGGTCTCCTCTAGAGCCTTTTTTAAATATTGGCGTTATATTGGCCGTCTTCCAGTCATTTGGTACCAAAGTGGATTTAAAGGATAGGTTACAAACCACTGTTAATAACTCTGCAATTTCACATTTGAGTTCTTTCAGAACCCTTGGGTGAATGTTGTCTGGTCCTGGAGACTTGTTACTATTCAGCTTATCAATTAACTCCAAAACCTCCTCTAATGTCACTTCAATCTGAGTGAGTTCCTCAGATTTGTCACCTAAAAAGCCTGGCTCAGATTTAGGAACCTCTGTAACATCCTCAGCCGTGAAGACTGAAGCAAAGAAATCATTTAATCGCTCTGCAATGGCACTGTCTTCCTTGATCGCTCCTTTTATATCTTTATCGTCCAAGGGCCCCACTGCTTTTTTAGCAGGCTTCCTGCTTCTAATGTATTTAAAAAACATTTTACTATCGTTTTTTGAATTTTTGGCTAGCTGTTCCTCAAAATCTTTTTTGGCTTTTCTTATTACATTATGACACTTAATTTGGGAGTGTTTATGTTCCTTTCTATTTTCCTCACTAGGATTTGACTTCCACTTTTTAAAAGCTGCCCTTTTCTCTCTCACTGCCTTTTTAACATGGCTGTTTAGCCATGGTGGTTCTTTGTTAGGCCTCTTAGTGTGTTTTTTTATTTGGGGTATACATTTAAGTTGGGCCTCTAGTATGGTGTCTTTGAACAGTTTCCATGCAGCTTCCAGGGATTTTAGTTTAATTACTCTACCTTTTAGTTTCTGTTTAACTAGCTTCCTCATTTTAGTGTAATTCCCCTTTTTGAAATTAAATGCCAGAGTGTTTGACCGCTGCGGTGTTCTTCCCAACACAGGAATATTAAAAGTTATTATATTGTGGTCACTATTTCCAAGCAGTCCAGTAACAGTTACCTCTTGGACCAGATCCTGCGTTCCAGTCAAGACTAGATCGAGAATTGACTCTGCCCTTATGGGTTCCTGTACTAGCTGCTCCAAGAAGCAGTCATTTAAGGCATCAAGAAATTTAATCTCTCACTCCCGTCCTGAGGTGACATGCACCCAATCAATATGGGGATAATTGAAATCTCCTATTATTACTGTGTTTTTTATTTTGGTAGCCTCTCTAATCTCCCTTAACATTTCAGCATCACTATCACTGTCCTGGTTAGGTGGTCGGTAATATATTCCTAATGCCATATTCATATTAGAGGAATGAATTGTTATCCATAATGATTCTATGGAACATTTTGATTCCTTTAGGATTTTTGCTTCATTTGATTCTATATTATCCTTCACATATAGTACCACTCTGCCACCCGCACGACCTGTTCTGTCTTTCCGATATAATTTATATCCCGGTATGATAGTGTCCCACTGATTGTCCTCATTCCACCATGTTTCTGAGATGCCTATTATGTCAACTTCCTCCTTTGATATGAGGTACTCCAGTTCACCCATCTTATTAGACAGACTCCTAGCATTTGTGTAAAAGCACGTTAAAAAACTACCACTATTTATATGTCCGCCTTTCACAGACGCGTTGGATTTTTTTATATGCGATTGTTTCACATCTGATCTTGCCCATATATTATTTCCCACGTTCCCTATCTGACTAACTTCTCGGGAATCCCTATCTATGGAGCCTCGTGTAAGAGAAGTCTCCGTCCGATCCAGGTGCTCCCCCGCACCAATCGGCTTTCCCCCATCTCTTAGTTTAAAAACTGCTCTACGACCTTTTTCATGTTTAATGCCAGCAGTCTGGATCCACCTTGATTTAGGTGGAGCCCATCATTCCTGTATAGGCTCCCCCTACCCCAAAAGTGTCCCCAGTTCCTAATAAATCTAAACCCCTCTTCCTTATACCATCGTCTCATCCACGCATTGAGACTCTGAAGTTCTGCCTGTCTATCTGGCCCTGCGCGTGGAACTGGAAGCATTTCAGAGAATGCCACCATAGATGTTCTGGATTTCAGTCTCTTTCCTAGTAACCTAAATTTGGCCTCCAGAACATCTCTTCTACCCTTCCCTATGTCATTGGTACCAACATGTACCATGACGACCGGCTCCTCCCCAGCACTGCCCATAAGTCTGTCTAGATGCCTCGAGAGATCCGCAACCTTCGCACCAGGCAGGCAAGTCACCATACGGTTCTCCCGGTCATCACAAATCCAACTATCTATATTTCTAATGATCGAATCCCCCACTACTAAAACCTGCTTCTTCCTAACAGCTGGTGCTCCCTCCCCCGGAGAAGTATCCTCGGCACAAGAGGATACAATAGCACCCTCTGGAAGGAGGGTCCCAACTATGGGATGGTTTCCCTCTGCTCCCATTGACTGCTCTCCTTCCCTGAGCCTTTCATCCTCCGTAACAGCATCTTAGCTTTCGTCGTCGTCTTGTTCTCAACCACATGACAGTTCACCGAAGAAGATTTCTTTGGGAGGTTGTTCGTCACCCATTCTTTTCACATGACAAAGCCATCGTAGTCTTTTGCAGTTGAGGATCATTATGAGGCTGGGTATGCCAGCTCGACAGGACATCTACATTTGAAACTTTGTCTTGCCAGTTGATATTTGTAATTCTGTGGAGGCAGCGAAGATGGAAGCTGTTCAGTTTTTTCTCCTGGTTTGAGTAGGTGGTCCATGCATCAGAATCATATAGCAGGATACTCGATACACATGACTGGTAGATTAGTATCTTTGTTTTCACTGTCAGCTTAGGATTGTTCCATGCTCGTTTTGTAAGTCTGCCAAAAATAGTAGCTGCCTTCCTGATTTTGATGTTTAGTTCTTTGTCCATGGATAGGCTTGAGGTGACAGAAGATCCAAGATAACGGAATTGTTGAGCCACATCTTATGGGCTGCTATGCAGAATGGCATTGGGTCGCTGAGGTATACCTTGAATGAATACAACAGTTTTCTTCATGCTTATATCAAGGGACAACAACTTGCAAGAGCTGGGCAGAGAATCCACCAGTGACTGTAGCATGTCTTCATGATGAGCGACAATAGCTGCATCATCTGCAAACAGGAGTTCCCTAATGAGGAGTTTGTTGACCTTAGTTTTGGCCTTTAATCTTGCCAGGTTATAGAGAGAGCCATCTCATCTTGTGTGGAGAAATACATCGCTGCGTGAGTTTTGAAATGAGCAATTTTTGCACTATGGTACTTTAAAACAGTTAGATTCTTTTGTTTTCTGATGGGTTTGTTATGAGAGTGGAATAAATGAAAACACAATAATATACTTGTACGAACCTTATGTGAATTCCTGTTATATGATGAACTCAGTAGATGCCTGTGTTTGTTTTCCAGTTTTCAGACTGAACCCTCTTCTTCCATGTGAGCTGCCCCAGCTATGTTGACACATAGGGTCATCGTGTCATCATTTTCAAATCCATTAACCAGTTTATTCATAATCATACAGTATGTGAATTCCTGCATCCTATATTATTTGCAAGGACATCACTACAATATCTTAAAGAAGCTGACTAAGTAAACTCATGTTGAATTATGAAGTTTGCTGGACAAGAGAGTTCCAGATTAGAGAGGTTCAACCTGTACAAAGTTTACGTGTAGTTCTTTTTGTTGTTGTCGTTGTTGTTAGTTTCCTTCTTAATGCCCTATAACATCTGCATCAGATTGTTTGTTTGCCTGTCCACTGAATTCCAAAGTGCTGCGAGTTACTCTAACTTGTGCCAAAAATACCCCTGTGAGTAGCTTTCACTATAATTTACTTCACTACAGAACTTGATCCTGCAATTTTGATAAGAATTACATCTGCATAATGGGTCTGGATTATATTCAGAGAATGCAGGGAATTTGACACACCACTCCCTAGTTAACGGGAAATGTGGGTTTAGTTTCTGACACATCAGGTTGAAAATTCACATTCTGTGATACTTGACACATTCTTGTTGCTGTGCTATTCTAGCAAACAATTGTTAATGCACGCTCAGATACTGCAGAACTATGAATAAACTGGGAATAGTGATATCGTCTTATGTTCTAGTGACACATCATGTATTTAATTCCTTAGAGCTCTTTGGTTGGATGGGAGGGCCAGATCCAACTCCCACTGAAGTCAAAGACTCTCCCTGACTTCAGGAGTTCATGAGACCTTTTCACTCGTGTTGTTGGGCTTCTCTTTTGGGAGTCATCATGTCTCATCAAACCTTTTATTTTGTAACATTAAAAGGTCTATCGGTCAAAGTTAAAAGGCAAAGGGGCACTAGCCCCACCAAAAGAGAATAGAATGCATTCGTGAACATGCTTTTAAAATTACAAAAAGTGTGAACATGAAACAGTAATGTTCTCATGTGGGTCGTCACCAACAAGGGTCCAGCCTGGGACTTCTGGATCTTATCAGATGAGCCTCTGTTACTTGAACTAAAATACATCTGTATAAACCAAAGCTGCAGTGGGCTCATCACTTGCTATCTGGCCGACACACCACAAATGGGGGACCACATGCCACACTAAGCAGGCAAAGATTACAAAGAGATAAGAATAAAGGAGGATTATTTGCTTCAAAAATACATGTCTAGGTTCCAGGAGGGTGTAATTTTATTTATAATTTTGAAGACACATGTAGCTGGTAATATGGCTCAGGTACGGCTCCTCAAGAAAACTTGTAAGAAATGCTAAAAACAGAGATTAAAGTAGCATAAGAGTATTAATTTTAGCTCAGGTTTTATTCTCCAGGTCTTCAATTAAAGTCTGTTGATAGGAAAGAGAGGTAAATGCAAACTCTGGGCGATTCTCCTTCTTGATTTTTCTAGAAATTCTACATTTCCATTATCCGAAAACCAAATATGACTCACTGAAAACTGAATTTGATCAGCTCTTGTCTGTGGGTTACAAACATGGGCTCCAGAATGAGAAATACTGAAATCAGAGTTTTGCAGATTGGTTGACTTAAGGCAAACACAGTTGTGAGCAAAAATAGGGCAAACTCTTATACAACCTTTTCCTTATTTGGTGATGGTTGGTGGTGTGAGGGGTGGGGAGGAGGAGGAATTCATGTGTTTTATAATATAAGTTTGAGTGCTTACAAAATATAGTTCGGTAAATAGGATGGTGAAAGGTATCCTGGGTCCGACATAATTCTGTTGCTAGAAAAAGAAGCTTGCTGAGAATGTATTTCTCTTAAATGGCAAAGAACAGCTTGTTACCATGTAAAGGACACATAAAATGCCCATGTGGAGATAATAGGTAATTCCAGTTTGGCTAATACGGTTAACACTGTAGTTTACTGTCTGTCTGTCTGTGCAGGTACTTAGATGGTTCCTGTCATTTTAGCATCCTGAGCATTTGAAGATGGGAAAAAGAAAAATAATCCCTGCAGCTCATCCTTTCTTCCCAATTTGTAGGAAAAATAGGTTGACTAATTTATAGGGTTTTTTGTTTGTTTATGTATGTTTTTGTGTGAGTGGCTTTGATATGCATATGAGAAGAAATTTTTGAAGGAAAGCTAAGTCAAAGAAACAATTTTTGCATTTCATGTTGAAAAAAATCTTTCTCTTGTCGTAGACATGTGATCTCCATGGTCTAGGAGCAGTTTCTGTTACAATTCTGTCTCTTACCCATCTGGTTTAAAACCCGTGGTCTGCAGACAATATCTAAGGGGGTCCATGAATGATTGTCATTACCACAGAACAGCGGTTTTCAATCTGTGGTCTTCAGTCTCTAAGATTTCCAAAGGGATCTGCACCTCCATTTGAAAATTTTTAGGGGTCTGCAAATGAAAAAAAGTTGAAAAACTCTTGTCCTGCACCCACTGCCCTTTCTTTATTAGGTAAGAGTTGTTCATTGTTCTGGTGAAATGAAGTAGGTGCTCTGGGGTGTTGTAGTTGTAAGCCAACCCGGGTTCTCTTAGTATCTAAGGTCAGTGTAATAGAAGCAGTGCTTTTTTTGTGCCAGTACTTGCCGGTACTGAGTAGCGGTACCTCGGCAATCCCAGCCATAGGATTGGCTGGGGGCGGGGAGGTGGGCAGGGAGCTGCCTGAGTACTGTCTCCGCTATTTTTGTATGTAGACAGTGCCCTGTATTGCTATACAAATTGGTTGTAGTGTTTTGTACCTATTAGAAATTCATGGTTTGTTTAATAGCTTTGTGATAGGAAGATAAATGACAGACATAAGATTATAATTTTCATGGATTTGGCACCCTCTACCCCACTCAAAAGGAAATTGCTTTTGCCTGTTAAAGCCTGTTGAAGGGAAAGGCGGGGGTGGGGGGCTGGGAGGAAAGAAGCTGCTTGCCCCACCCACGTTTGGCAGTCTCCCCATACAGCATTGCAAAATATTTTAGGAAACCAATCTGCACAAGTGCAGTTGATAAAAAATCATGTCCTCAGAAGCACTTGTCTCCTCCTGTTACATAAAAGTGTCTGAAATAGTTACACTTTGAAAGACTACAAGCCTCTGCAGTCCATGTACTAAAAGAGTGCTTCTCTTACTGCTTTATAACAATGAAAAGATAGAAAAGATGGGAGACCAATGTGTCGCTGATTATTGGGTGGTTCAAAACTGGAAGCCCATTATTTTCTGTGCAACTTGTAGGTTTTCCAGGATGTCATTCGCATTTTAGAAAAATTTAATCCCCGAAATTAGTTATTAGTTAGGGTGACCATCCGTCCCATTTTGGGTGGGAGAGCCCCATATTTTGTGCACCAGCATCCTGATTTATTTTTAAAAAGGGGCTAATTGCCCCCTGTTTGGCTCCCTGCTGGCGTGCAGGCACAGCTGCTGGCTGGAGCACGCATACACACGTGTTCTCCAGCCACACCAGAGAGAGCCAGCAAGGGGCCCAGGAGCCAGCAGGGAGGCCTGCAAAATTGAGGGTAGGTTGGGTCCCAGGGGCTGGCTGCTGCAGGCATCTGGCTCCCCCGCGCCTTGGGGAGGCTGTGTGGAGTATCTCCAGCTGCTGCCATATTCCTGGCTCCCTGAGGCTAGGTGGAGCTGAGAGGAGACCTCCGCTCCCTACCATATCTCCCTGTCCTATATTTGGAATAGGGAGATATGGTCACCCTATTATAAGTAGAAAAACTGGATTTCCACTAAAACAAAAAAGCAGTCCAATAGTACCTTAAAGACTAACAAAATAATTTATTAGGTGGTGAGCTTTTGTGGGATAGATCCACTTCTTCAGACCATAGCCATACCAGAAGAGACAGATTTCCACTGGATTTCTTGTGAGTTTTGGATATACTGGACAGATTATATTGTCCTATGCAGAGTGTGGCTGCAGAGTTCATGGATGCTTCATTCTTCATTGGAAGACACATGACATCAAAACAATTATGCCATTAAAATCAGGGTTAGGGCTTCGTTGGGTTCTTCCTCTGACACCTCATTGTGCAAACTTGGCAGTGAGCTGAGAAAAAAGGGCAGAATATGTCTCATCATCCTGTCAGTATCCAGGTCAGAAAGGACCATTGCAGCAATTAAGCATGTGTTTCAGTGTATCTGTGCGAGTAGTCATGCTGAAGTTCTACTGAAGACTCTGCATGCACTTGAGGTTATAAATATGCCTAAGTGATTTACTGGACTGACATCCAGTGCTGTTTCACTGCAGGTCAAAGAAATAAGGAATTAATAATGTAACCCGTCACTCTCCTCATCTCAAAGTCAGCTCAGGACCCCTGAGGAGCTGGAATCTGCATAGACCAGGTTGTTTGCTACAGTAAATATGGATTTCCTCAAAAGGGAATTCTTTCAAAGGGAATAATATTAACCATCAAATTCTACTACTTCTTATAATATCTAGTTACATCGACCTGGAAAGAATGACCAGAAGTGCTGGAGACTTAGCTTTATTAACCATCATAAATCCTTTCCTTTTTGACTGTAATCAGTCCCGGTGGTTTTCTTAAATCTCTTGACATTGCAACGTCTCTTCATTGGAATACAATACACATTCTTCTGTAACTAGACAGATGATGGTGAGGGCCTCATCTGGACCAGAAGTAGTGGAAGCAGTGAAGGTGAAGTGCTGTCCCACCAGAAGTTCATTATCAATACTCGAAACAGAACCCTGGCCACATCTGTACTTTTGGGAATGTGGTTGGACTGGTGACAGCGGTCTTTTCATCCGTGGATTGGATCCTCATGGCCATAGCTGCTGCTGTGCTCCTTAAGACCTCTGGAAAAGCTTCCTAAGCTCCCCACAGAATTTTGGGTTCTGTGACATATGCCAGCTGGTGCCTATGAAAATAGTCATTCTCTGACAATTGCATGAGAAAGGAGAGGAGCCTCTTCTTCCATTAAGAATGAACCAGGCAGTTCCTGGCTCTTGGTGAGGATCTTCCCTAAGCCTCTGGAAGGTAACGGCAGAGGGATGGCTTTAGCAAAATTGCAGCGTGTAGTATAATTTTCACAGACGTGAGCCTGAGATGTGCTCTTAAGACTCCTAAAGACTGGTGAAGAGAATGTAGAGTACGCAGGAGAGGCCGGGTCACAACAGTGTCCTGAAGCTCAAAGGAATTCCCAGTCTAATCCTGGCATTTAGGAAATCAGTGACTAGCCATCTAGCCAGTGTTTGTATCCGCAGATAATACAACTGCTACATTAGATACTTGCAAACTAACTGGAACGAAGGGCAGAAATCCTGCTCAGAAAGCCTAATTTATGAACAGACGTAAACGTCATGTCCCTAAGGGTAACTAACTGCAGGAAATCACATACTCCAGGTAGACTGATTCAATCATCAGGAATTGCTGCAAAGAGAGAGGTCACTTGTACCATAAAATATTCTAAAATCCTGCTAATCATGAGCTATTCTAACAATAGTCCTTGTCTCTCCCTGGAGAGGACCAAAGAGAGGAAGTCCAGCAGCAGGCCAGGGCAATAGATGCCTGTTCTGTGGTATGATTGTCTAGATTTATTGGCTTTCCTTCCTTGCAAAATCACACATGAGAGTCTCTGGAAAATAGAACTGGGTTTCCCCAGCTGATTGTCTCTGTTTCCTTTTGTGCTTCCTGAGCAGTGAGGCTGACAGCCACCATGGATCCTGGGTCAAGGGATGTCTCTGTGTGTGTGTGGTGGTGGTGGGTGGCTGGAAGGGGTGGGGCTTTGGGCAGAAGGGGTGGGGCTGGGCAGATAGCCCTCAGCGCTTCCTGGACCCCTCAGAGCTGTGTTATGGAGAAGGCATCAAGAGAACCTGGCCCTGGTGTAAGAAAACTAAATACCCTGTTATTTATCCATACATTTTTAAAGAGAATCAATCACTCAGTATAATAAGAATGGAAATATGATCCCAGGTCAGCAGAATACTTAGATGCTTGCCTAATTTTAAGTTTTTAAAGCAAATAACTGACAACTTGACTGAATTGGAGCCTAAATTAGGAACAGACTGTGACTGACATTGGTTTCAGATTTTTGAGATGGCCTCAAATTGGCCCTGCATGCACAAATCCCAGAGGTGCGCAAATGATAAATGATATTCATGACCATTTTATATCCAAAAGTTTAGTAATTGTGTATCCAGTTTCTTGAACACAAAAATTGTTGTCAGTGTGATTTTCAGATCTGGGGCTGAAAACTAAACCCACTGTGTGTTTAGGTTAATCTAATTGGTTATATCCCTAGATGATGCATCATCATAGTGGATAATGGATTATTTATTTTACAGTAATATCAGAGCTTCTAGTCACTGTTGGAGTCCCAATAGGCCAAGTTTTATGTACACATGTAGAAAACCTGTCCCCACAATCTTACAATTCAATGTGGTGTGGTTGATAAACACACAGGCTGTGTGTCACAAAATAATTAGACTTGCAGTATCAGAAATGAGCATTTTAAACTCATGTTATAAATCAGCCACTAACGCAGCATGTTAATATATTTTTACAACACAGTCACTGAATCATATTCCGTTTCATATACAATGGTTCTTGTCTCAGGTGCTGCAAGCGTATAAACCCCTTTTGATTTTAAAAAGGGAAAATCTGAGTTTGGTGGACCCTGTAAATGTGCTGAGCATATGACACGTTGGATTTATATAGACAAACACAGATTTGCATGTGGCAAGATTGAAAAAACAAAGGCTGAGTAAAGACGAGATGAGAAGCGGAATGTCTAGTACCAGGGGAGTTAATGCTATGCAGTGATTTTTACCTCTGTCTTAAGCAGTGTAAGAACAGTATGCTTCCTGGCATACATCACCATCAGAACTGCAAAGATTTCAGTTCCATGGCAACACAAAGAGCCCAGTTATGTTCAAGGTGGAGGTATTGATATATTCAGAGTGAGGGGTTGGAAGTGAGTTGAAAAAAAATAAAACAGAATTATTTATATTAAAAATATAAAAGAACTGAGACAAACGCAAGCTCCTTCCAAGTTAGTGGCAGTCTTTGCATGGTTTGTTCTTTTATCATTTTTTTCAGATGCGAGGCAAAATGAGGACATTAAATTAAAAATGTTCTTGGGAAAAGAGAGCAATAGCAGTGAGATGTTGAGCCAAGAGAATGTACGTAATTCTTGAGATGGTGATGTATTCCCTGAAGATGAGGGCTTTGTCAGTCTGCGTAATCCTGGGAATTATTTTTCCCACAAGATCTGCTACTTCCTTGCTATTGTCCCCAGTGTTTTTATTATTTTCCCTCCTTTCTTTGCATACCCCTCTGGCTTTCCTCACCTCCTCCAACAGAGAAGCAGGAACTCCTACAAATGTGTCTGTTTCCTGACATCCCAGCAGCTGTAGGAGTACGAGGAAAAAGCAATCTGTATGTTGTCTCATGTTGCTGATGCGGGCCTGTTTTGCACAGAGGCACACTGGTACTAGTGCATTAGGGTTAGGCACCCTATGCTGCCATATTTCCATGGTAGGCAGGCAGATGGGGACCTCCAGATGTTAATTCTTTGCACGCCAGTGGTAGTCTGGCAAGGTAAAGTACCAGTTTAATTGGTTTACAGTTTTCAGTGGCGTTACATGGGTGTAACTCAGGGGAGATTAGAGGCTGGCAAGTGGAACTGAGTTAACTGCTCTGTTGATGATGTGTAAGCAGGGGTAGAATTCAGCTCACTTTATCTTTTCTGTGTTAGGTTTTCCGTGCTAGCAGGAGGGAAAAACAGTAAGATGCTTATTTTTTCGCTGAGATTGGAATGCCTGATTATGATAATACACAAAGGGTAAAACTTATCCTTGTTCAGCAGGCCAGCATGGAGTTTATACATCTTTCAGAGGACTTAGTGGGTCATAGGAATTGCAGTGGCCCTGTTTTGGCCTTCTGAAAAGGGGTGAATTTCACCTGCAGGGAATAGAACCAGTAAGAAGGTGCAATTTTTAATTAGTCCGTTTTTCAGCAGCACTTGGAGACCTAAACAGCTTGACTAATGCCATGTTTGATATACTCCCTCATATGTGATTGTTCTGATTCCTGGTTGCTTGCTACATAGCCAAAAATAAATAACAAACACAATATGCTAAAATCTTGGGTTTAAAATTAGTCTCATATTATGTGATACTTTCATCTTCAGTTTCCTTCTCCTGGAGGAACTGTAAAAACAGTGCTGAATGAATAGCAGGGTCATTCACACTGAACAATGTCGTATGTAAGGCTCCAAATTCCTTTCAGGTGCCCAGAGCTGGTACAACGCTCTGAATGTGGTGTCTGTTTTTGAAAATGATCTTCCCAGTGGGGGACCCCACTACTCATTCTGACAAGAGAGATGAGAAGAAAGCGACATCAAAGAGAGGAGAAATGAAGGAGAGAGAAGAAAGAACAGGGGGAGTGAGAAGTTGGGGAGCCAGGGCAGCAGGACAACCGAGGACTAACCGTGACTCTGGCGTTGGGAGAATAGAGAGAATACGAAACAGAAAGAAGATGCTACTCTGGTGGGGGGTAGGGTTTTTTTTTGTTTGTTTTGTTTTTTGAGGAGAAACAGGAGAATTAAAAAAAAT
The DNA here is from genome assembly GCF_033958435.1 of Carettochelys insculpta. Taxonomy (NCBI): domain Eukaryota; kingdom Metazoa; phylum Chordata; order Testudines; family Carettochelyidae; genus Carettochelys; species Carettochelys insculpta. The sequence goes on from NC_134139.1 coordinate 100,138,224, forward strand.
GGAGGAAGGGGGGAAAATACCAAAAATAACAGTGGAGAAATGAGAGAGAACCGGGGGGAGAGAGTAAGACTAGAGCTGTGTCTTCACTATGCAGAAGACAGACTCAGTCAGGTTTGATCTTCCAGGGTTCAGGATTGCAAGCCCAGTAGAGATGTGCGAAATCAAATTGTCTGGGTTTGACTGTTGACCCTTGTACTCCTCAATTTCGAGAGGAGTAAGGGAGATAGGTGGTAGAGTTTCTCCTGTTGACTTCCCTATGTGAGGATGGGCAGGTAAGTTGATTGTAGATAAAGTCAATTCTGTCTACGCAATTGCCGTAGCTAGAACTGCATATCAGTAATCAACTTTAATGTCTAGTATAGATCTAGCGTCAGAATAATCTAATAGAGAAAGGTATAGAAAACATGGAATAGAGATAATAAATACAGTTTTAAAATATGGCTACCAAGGTTGTGGTGTCCTCAATGCTGCTTTTGAGTGTTGATCTAAGTTCAGTTGTTCACGTGCTAGGATGAAATTCACACCGGTGCAGAAAACCAGTACAAAGTCTGGGGGCTACTTAAGCACCACTCAAGCCTTATTTTGAGAGCTGCTGTGGGACTTAATGTATATTGTCTGTAGGTGCTGTGCTGGTTCTCCCCTGCAAAGGAGTGAATATTATCTACAAATTCATAATTGGGTGATTAAATAAAGTGTCATCATTGGAAAGCAGGGCCTGCAGTGATAGGGTTAGAGGTATTATTTCTGTGGAAATCTTCTGACAAGTGTGGTAGTTTTGAGAGGGAAGCGGGTAGAGTAGAATTCTGTTGCTAATAAGATTTGAGTCAGATTGATGTTAATTGTTAATGTAGGACTTGTAGAGTAATTAGATTATCAGGTCAGACTGTTAAAAAAATTGCATATGCACTACTGTGTTCAAGTCCCTTCACAATGTCAAGCTCAGTAGTAATGCAAAAGGATAAGAAAATTGATTTTGCATTGAGACTCTCTGTAAACAGAATATTATTATTGACTCTGCTCTTTGACAGCAGAAGCAGTGTTATTGTTATGCAATCAGCTATTGATATTATGCTACACTGAGGGCTTCTCTCTGCATAGCTGTTCTTCCTTTTGTTCAAAGGAGACTATCCAAAAATACCAGACAAAAGTGGGATTTTAGACTTGGCTTGGAAAAGAGTTTGTGAATAAATTAAGTATCTTATAAGACATTTATTTTTTCCTGCTCCAAAGCAACTGTTTTCTTGCACAAATCCATTATTATCATTCTGTGTTACTTGGGCTTAGTTCATTAGGCTAATAGACCTCTCTCTGTCTCCCCCCAACAGTTTTATTTTTCTTTGTTGCCTAAATTTTTCACTGAGGGATGAAAATGTGGGAGAACTTTTGTTTCTTCATTGAAGAGATCAGGTCAAAAATTTGATGATCTAGATTCAAATATATTCAATTTCCATTGAATTCAATGGAAGTTAGGTGCCTAAATACCTCTGCGGATCTAAGCCTGAGGCGCTTTGCTCAATGGAATGCAGAGTGAACATGCATGGGAGTGAGTTAGAGAGCTGGAGGAATGCATGCTGGAGGTTTAGATTTATAGTTGGAGGAGCAGAACACTTAGGGGACATGTTAATCACAGCTGCAAGGTATGTATCGAGGAGGTGGCATATGGTCTTTAGTAGTGAGAATGCACAAGGAGGGTGGGAGGGTCTAGGGAAAAAGAATGAGGATATGTGCTCACTCACATTCGGTGATGGTATCTCCTGTGAGTTTTCCTGCTATTAGGCAAGCAGATGATAAAGAATCATAAAAGGGGATTATATCTATGAGTAAATGTAAACTCCTTGTCACCACTCTGCCGCAGTCTTGTTGTCTCTGGAGTAGCAGGAGGGAAGCCCCTTTGGATTACACTGCAGTCACACAGAACAGTGACTGATTTCTGTCACTAGTGACTGATTCTTTCTTGGATCACTGCTGAAGAACTGAAGTGAGAATCTCCATGTAGATTTGGCAAATTGTAACCCATTAGGGTTAATATGCTGGATCAGCTAAAATCAAAACCAGCTCAAGGGGCAAATAATTGAGGGTTGTGGTTTCATCTGAGTGTTCAGGAGAAATTAGTATATATTATTAGATTTGGAAAGAGATGGAATGGTATGTCTGGAAGCAGTAGCTGCATAGTAAATGACAAAGAACTGACTGTGTCAGTGAAGAAATCACTAGCTTCTGGTATTTTGGAATTTTAGTTTTGGCTTTGGAAGGGGATTTGTGATTGAATTATGTAGCAAATAATTTCTGGTTTTCATTTCAGAGTTCACTTAATGCTTTTAGAGCAAAGTCAGATGATACAATCAATGATGTATAAAAACTCAAATGTGTATATAGTCTCTCAATGGCAAATTTATACATGGTCTCCATATCCATTTAATTTTATTTTCAAACCTCAACAATTAGTTCCCCCGCTCCATCCTTTGGCTTCAATATTTTTAGCCCTTGTTAAAAAGTCTTGTAGGAGTGTTGACTGATATACATGCAGGTGCAGTTGATATATCAGCCTAATGCATTCTCAGTCTCTTGGAAAGTTAAAAAACAACATCCTTCATTAGGCAGCCACATTATCTCCCAGGCTTTGGTAGATGGCATGAGAACTGGGAGTTTATGTCTCTACTCAGACACACTTAATCCTTCTCCAGCTCTTTCTTCTTGTAGGGTCAGTACTACAATTAGGAGCTGTGTTTATTTTACTTACAGTTTTTATTATAGGCTTGCTGATGCTGTTCTTTCTCCAGTAATGTAATGGTCTGTATTGGTCACTTGCATGTCTAACTGTTAAGTTGCTTATAATCAGTGCTTTTTTTGTGCCCTTACTTGTCGGTATTGGGACTAGGGCAGTTGGGTACTGGCACCTCCTTTTTTACAGACAAGGCACTGCTTATCATGAGTTTTTCAAGAGGTTGCTTTAATACCGAGGGGCAATCAGTTCTGTGGGCTGCATGTCTTGTGACTCCCTGTCATTCTGGTCAGCTTTTACATCAGGGCACTTAGGCTTTTAAATGGAAGTATCAAGCAGCTTCTGGTATTGGAAGCTTGAAATGTGTGAGCTGCCTGCAGAGTAGCTATATGCTAAATTCCAGGCTGGGGGGGCCCAACTGAGCTTGGCATGTGTTGCCATGCAAGCATGAGTCTGTGTAGGAGCTGAGAGGGGATAGGTAGCTGCCAGTCCTAATTTTTAGATCCCTTGAATGGGTTATAGCACTCCAGCTTGCTGGACCTGAAATCCATAGGATTCTCTTTCCATGCTGGTGACCAGCACATGTGGTGGTGATGTTACAAGAAATTAAAGATGTATTCAGGTCTCTCCAAAAGGCTTGTGTCTTTTCTCCCTCTCATTTCCCCTGCCATCTCTTTCCATTTTTGAACTGTTCTGCAGGACCCCCTAGTTCTCTCCAGGCTCTCTACCTCGGCTGTTCTTTTCTCTGTTTCATCTGTTTTTGGAAATTGGAAGGATGCGTTTTGCGGGAGAAGTTACCTGTTGTAAAACTATGACTTGCCTTCTTTTCATCTGTCCTTGTCTTTCTTCTCATGATCTCTTTCTCACTTTGACTCTCCCCATGCAGGTCAGTGGCACAGTTGTAAGTCTTGGTGAATGCTCTTTGTATTCCATAAGTGACTACTTTGTGCAGAGAAGAATGCAGGTTCACAAGCTGTTCTCTTGCTTTCCTTCCTGCAGCTGCCATTAATAATTCCTTTGCTTTTGTGGCTAGGCCAGTTGGGTGAAAAATGCATAAACAACTGAGTAGAGTTGGGAAGGCAGTGAAATACTGACTGTTTTGCACTTTATGTATTTTTACATTAGAAATATTAGGTGCTAATTTGCTTTTTTTTTTGTCTTGCATCTTTGTCAATCTTTGGAAGACTTGGAAAGAGCAATTACAGCTGGAATCTGGAATCTGGTCTGCAGTTAGGCTGGGAGAGCAGCAACTCAGGTTTCAACCTCAGCTGAATGGGAAGGAAATGAGGAAACCTTTGACTATCAATGTATCATCAGTGTTGTAGCTCACGTCTCAGCTCCAGCTGTGATGTCATGGTCTGGGTCCTCCAAAGACTGCCAGAGTTTGCCTGACAAAAATTATGCATCTGGGAATCGCGGTGTGTTGGGTGTACCCATGAATGAGAGATGCAGTACCCACTATTGGCAGGAAAATGAGTGGGTAGCACAGGTAGAAAAAAATGGGTGATAACATTATTATTCAAAGAAGCACAAACTTGAGGAAAGGTTCTGTAGAATTTAATAGGCATGAAACCCAATAGGATTCAATTGGAATGTTGTAGGGTGTCTACTGAAATTTCTCTTAACCTGTAGAATTTAATAAAGAATAATCTCCTTTCCGTAGGTTGTTAGAACCGTCCTATGGAACACAATAATACTGTGTAATTTTTCCTTAAATTCTGGTGAATGGTTGGGGGAAAAACCATAGAAAAGTGTATAAGTTTCCATTGTATTTGGCAGGATTTTTTGAGGGAATGTTTAAATGGAAAACATAATAACTATTTTCACATAAGTACACTTTTTCCTCGCATGAAGATACTTATACAGAATAAAATGCCTAGGTCTAGTTTAAACTTTAACTTTCATAGCGGCAGCTGGGATTGTATTATTTGTGGTGCGTATGGTTTGAATGGATGCTCCACATTCAGTGTTGTGTATCGTGTAGTACAGTGTTGCTGGTAAGGATGACTGAGATTTTGGTCTGAAAGGGAAGACAGGCTCCCTGTACTTCCCCTTATGTTAACCTAAGTACCATAATGTGTTTGTCTTTCCAGATCGAATTAGAGATGAGCAATGCTTTTAGTATTCAGATTCCAGTATTTAAGATTATTCAAGTTTGCCCATACAAATTCACTATGAAAGTTCAAGCTAAAGGGAAGGTGGTTTTTAGAGTGGTTTGTCTGAGGTCTTTGTACTTCCCTGCAGAAGTAAAAAGGATCTGGTAGAGATTAAACGAGGCTGCATCTAGTTCTGCAGCCCCTTACTACTAAGTATAATTATACTTACTGGGCCTAGACCTGCTGCTCCTGACTAATTTATGAGACAGCCCTCTGATATTGTTCTAATGTCATAAATCTGATGTAAACAGCCACCACCACTTATCACCCCTTCCTGTATAACAGCTCAGTGTAGGGGACTTGTCTAGGATTGGTTGGAGACAGGAGGGGAAGGACAATCATGGCTAGCGTATTATATGGCTACTGCAGCCTGATATCATTATGTATAGACTTGACTTGACTTAAACCCTTGTACTCTGGGTGGAGCATAGGTCATCTACAAGTCTCTTCCACTTCACTCTGTCTCAGGACAAAACTTCTAACAGACTCCAGGAGTAGCCCAAGCTTGTTGTCCTTCAAGCTCAGTACATCATCTCCATATTGACTGAGGTCTTCCTCTTTGGTGTTTTCCTTGCAGGTTCCATTTGAGAGCTTGACGGACTCGCTCAGAAAATCATCATCCAGCAGTGTGGCCTACCCATCCCCACTTTCTTCTCTTGATTTGAACATCAATTGGTTCTTGTCCTGCTCTGTTTCAAAGCTCCTCATTTTGTGACAAAGTCCTGCCATTTGATGTGAAGGATGTACCTCAGGCATCTGTTTATGTCTGTAGCTTGTGATTTGAAGACTTGTTAGTACACCAGGCCTTGTATCTATACAAAAGCACACTCTTCACATTTGTGTTGAAGATCCACAGTTTTGTCTTCACAGATATTATCTGTGAACTCCATATGGGACAAAGTGTTTTGAATATGGCTGTTGCTTTCTCGATTCTATCATTGCTGTCCTTATCTGTTTCTCCATCTCTGCCTGTAATACTCCCCAAGTAGGTGAACTTCTTCCCATCTTCCAGGTCATCCCCTCCTCGTGTGACAATGTTGTTGTTGGACAGGTAAATCCTCATCGTCTTGGTCTTTCCCTTGTTAATGCTCAGTCCAATCATTGAGGCTGTTTTGTCTAGTGATCAGACCTGTTCTTCCATGCTTTCGTGTCAGTGTGAAAGGAGGGTGACATAGTCTGCAAATTCAACACCCTCTAGCTGTTTGAAAAGTATCCACTGAATGCCTTGTTGGTGGCCATCTGTTGTCCTGCTCATAATTTAGTCCACTGTGATCAAGAACAGAAGAGTTGACAATAGGCACCCTTGTCATACTCTTGCAAGTATGCTGAAGGAATCTGTCAAGACACCATTGTGAACAACTTGGCATGTCAAGGGTTTGTACGTTAAACGGATCAGGTTAATAATTTTGGATGAGATGCCACAGTGTTGCAATAGAACAATTACAATTCAGTGCAACCTAGAGCAGTCTTAGGGCTTTTCTACATTATGTGAGAAGTTGAGCAATTCCTTAAAACCAGCTTCCCGCCCTCTCTCCTTGCTGGGGATTTATTTCTGTAATTACTGATGGAATGAAGAAATGTAGAATTGGGTCATTGACTTTAGATGAGCTATTTTCACAAGAAGGGACATCTTAACATGGACAATGGTTTTCAGGATCAGACCCTTAATTATAGAATAATTTATAAGGCAACATTAGAAAACTGTCCCCTTGGGCAATGCTTAACATTCATTTTCCAATTAAATTGGCATACCTGATTTGCAAATGTTACAAATGTGCTGTGCAACAAAATTGATGCTCTTATGTCTTTGTAAGAAAATGCGCTGCAAAAAAAGGAAAAGTCCTGTGAGAGTGATGCTGAAGCACTGTGGTAATTATGGACCTTTTTTGTGTTTCTTATATCAACATCACAGTGTATCTAATGTTGTCTGACATCATAGCTAAATTTTTCAGTCTGCTCCATCCTCAGCAAACCATGTGTTACTCCCAAAATTGCATTTTAAAAAACCTTTTAAAATAATTTCATAATTTATGGTTTAGGTCTGCATGTTTTGTCTACTCAACATTTCTCTCTAAAGTTCTGCATTCAGTACAATTCCCAGCTGCAGATATATAACAGCGGTTTGTCTGTTTTCTTTTTGAAAATACATTGTATATCTTCTATGATGAAAATTGCGTACTTACTTTAACTTCCATCTTATACTGCTTCCTTTCTCTTATGTTCTCTTGTATGTCTGATATGCTCTGTATGACTGGTTATGTAAGAAAAAAGGTTGTTCTGTCAGCAGTACTGTCTGCAATGTAGAATCTAGAAATATTACTGTAGCATAGCCTTATTAAAATGAAAAATGGGCGTTTAGGGGGTAATTAATCATTTTTCTGCTCAAGAGTATGTATTTTCAAAACAATGTTGAAGCTTTACTGCTCCAAATATTCCTGCAATATTTGTTTAGATGAGAGAGCTTATATAGATGTGACTCTAGATCTCCTAGACTTTACTTTGCATTTCCTCCTGCTGATTTCATTCATGCCTACCACTGTCATCGGTAGCAATATATCTGCCATCCCCCAAGCCTTTCCAAATCCTTATCTTCCCCTTACTCCTTCTACCTTTAGACCCTGTGGATACCATCTCTTTTTCTGTGGAAGCATGTATTGCAATTAGGCCTATTTTGGGTGGGGTTTTAAAATGAGTCTTTAATCTAATTAAAAACAGACTTTAAAAATGTGAATGTTTTTCCTCAGGTGTTGAAAACTCTCACACACTAGCATTTTGCTAGTTCTAAGCAAAATGGTTTTCAATCTTTTCTTGCATTTGCAGATCCCTAAAAAAAATTTCAGGTGGAGGCATAGGCCTCTTTTGAAACTTTTGACTTAGTTTATAGATACCCAGGGGTAGATGGATTACAGATTCAAAACCACTGTTCTAGTGTATGATAACTGGAAACTAAAACCAGCTATAGACTGAAGTAAAACTGGTCAAATGTTTCACTTTCTAAACTGAGTGAAAGGTCAGAAATAAAAGATTTTAAATATTCTTCATGTGAATAGTCTGTGGTGTCTTTAGTAACACAAATGAAGATTTCTGGTTAGTATTCAGATTTTATCTTTATTGTGTCTCTTTTGAGTAATATAAGTTTTGTTGCCTCTGGAAGGTAAAAACAGGTTTTTCCTCTTTGCTCAGAATAAATGACAAATTATCAAGTGGTTGGCCAGGTAAAGGTGATTTTAATTGCCCAACAATGCAGTTATAAGGTATTGGCCAAACACAACAGCAGAATCTTTGCTAAATGACATGGCAGTATAACTGACCTTTCTGTATGTCAGGACAGAGAATATGTACATGTAGGAAATTTACTTTCTCAGTGCAGCTGAATGTTCCAGGATCAGCCCTGAGTTCCCCAATCAGCTGTATGAGCACGGTGTTAAAACTGTTGCCAAGGGACACGTGTAAGGCTGTGTGGAGAAGCGTTTTCTGCTGGGTTGCCAAAAAACAAACATTCAAAAATCATCAAAACAAAAAAGCAGTCAAGTAGCACTTTAAAGACTAACAAAATAATTTATTAGGTGAGCTTTCGTGGGACAGACCCACTTCTTCAGATCACAGCCAGACCAGAACAGACTCAGTATTTCTCTATGTATTAAATATTGAGTCTGTTCTGGTCTGGCTGTGGTGTGAAGAAGTGGGTCTGTCCCACGAAAGGTCACCTAATAAGTTATTTTGTTAGTCTTTAAAGTGCTATGTGACTGCTTTTTTGTTGTGATAGTGTATATGACTAGCCCGGCTCCCTCTCTCTTACTATTCAAAAATGATGTGTCAGGTCCTCAGATATTGTAGATGTTTGAAAAATCGTGGATTTTTAAAAATAAGTACTGGGGAATAGGTGTTGATGTTGCCTTCTGGGCTCCAGCCATCACTACCCTTGTCCGCAGCCATGTCCTGGCACATTACCGTACACCAGGGACAGAAACGTGGTAGTCAGAGAGTGGAATATGCCAGATGACTATGGGATTTCCCTGTGCTAGTGAAATCCTCAGCTGGCTAAACTGGCCAGTTTTTCACCTGTCTTGCTGTCAGACCAGAATGGGAGGCAAGATGTGTCTTATGGTCACTGCCTCAAAGCATTCACAATCCAAGTAAAGGGAACTGCAGAGGGATAAAACAAATACAGTGGTCCAGAGGAGGAACAGGTGAAGGCAAAGATACCAGAATAAGGTTATGTGGCTGTATAGAAAAATAATGTGCGTGCCTTGACTTTAGATGTTAAACCTTCAAGGAGGGACTTGAGTTAGAAGAGAATAGAGCCATGGTATGTGGAGCTAGAAAAAATGCTTCCTGCCTAAAGTACAAGGAAAGAGGCCCAATCATTCTCCCATCAAAGACGAGGCAAAACTTCCGTTAACATCTGGGGGAGCAGGATTGGGCTCTTACATTGTTTGGAGAGGTAGGCTAATCATCATCTACTATGTTCATTTCAGAAATGTGACAGAAATCATGTATAATTAACAGAGAGGGAGCTGTGCTAGTCTATATACCATCAAAACAAAAAAGCAGTGAAGTATCACTTTAAAGACTAACAAAATAATCTATTAGGTGAGCTTTTGTGGGACAGACCCACTTCTTCAGACCATAGCCATAGCAGAACAGACTCAATATTTAAGGCACAGAGAACCAAAAACAGTAATCAAGGTGGACAAATCAGAAAAAAAATTATCAAGGTGAGCAAATCAGAGAGTAGAGAGGCAGAGGGGTGGAGGAGAGTCAAGAATTAGATTAAGCCACGTATGCAAACGAGCCCCTATAATGACCCAGAAAATTCCCATCCCGGTTCAAACCATGTGTTAATGTGTTGAATTTGAATATAAAAGAGAGTTCAGCAGCCTCTCCTTCAAGAGTGTTGTGTAAGTTCCTCTTCAGTAAGACCCAGACTTTTAAGTCATTAACAGAATGGCCCACTCCATTAACTTGCTGGCTGACCGTTTTATGAATCAGGAGTGTTTTTATGTCTGTTTCGTGCCCATTAACTCTTTGTCTGAGAGAGTTTGAAGTCTGTCCAATATACAAAGCATCTGGGCATTGTTGGCACATGATGGCATATATGATGTTAGTTGAGGAACATGAGACTGTGCCCCTGATTCTGTGAATAACCTGGTTAGGTCCGGTGATGGTATCTCCAGAATACATATGTGGACAAAGCTGGCAGCAGGCTTTGTTGCAAGGAAAAGTCCCAGGACTGATGTTCCTGCGGTATGGATTGTGGTTGTGGGTGAGAATCCTCATAAGGTTGGGAGGTTGTCTGTAGGAGAGAACAGGCCTGTCACCTAGGGCCTTCTGGAGTGTGGCATCCTGATTAAGGGTAGGTTGTAGGTCTTCAACAATGCATTGCAGTGGTTTGAGTTGGGGGCTGTAGGTGATGACCAGTGTGTTCTGTTCTTGGCTTTTTTGGGCCTATCTTGGAGTAGCTGGTCTCTGGGTATTTGTCTGGCCTTGTCGATTTTGTTTATTTCTCATGGTGGGTAATTCAGGTTTATGAATATTTGGCAAAGATCTTGTAGTTTTTGATCTCTGTCGGTAGGATCAGAGCAAATGCGAATGTACCTAAGGGCTTGACTGTAAATAATGGATCTAGTTATATGTGCAGGATGGAAGCTAGAAGGGTGTAGGTAAGTATAGCTGTCAGTGGGTTTCTGGTACAGTGTGGTACCGATCAGGCCATCCTTGATTTGTACTGTAGTGTCCAGGAAATGTATTTCTTGCATGGATTAATCAAGGCATAAGTTGATGGTGGGGTGCACATTCTTGAAGTCTCTGTGGAATTCTTCTAGAGTCTCTATACCATGGGTTCACCAGGAGAACCACTGCTATGCATTATTGAAGACCTGTAGCCTATCCTTAATCAGGATGCCACACTCCAGAAGGCCCTAGGTGACAGGCCTGTTCTCTCCTACAGACAACCTCCCAACCTTATGAGGATTCTCACTCACAACCACAGTCTATACTGCAGGAACAACTGTCCTGGGACTTTTCCTTGCAACAAAGCCTGCTGCCAGCTTTGTCCACATATCTATTCTGGAGATACCATGACTGGACCTAACCAGGTTATTCACAGAATCACGGGCATATTCTCATGTTCCTCAACTAACATCATATATGCCATCATGTGCCAACAATGCCCAGATGCTTTGTATATTGGACAGACTTCAAACTCTCTTAGACAAAGAGTTAATGGGTACAAAACAGACATAAAAGCACTCCTGATCTGCAAACCAGTCAGCCAGTATTTTAATGGAGTGGGCCGTTCTGTTAATGACTTAAAAGTCTGGGTCTTACTGAAGAGGATTTTTCACAACACTCTTGAAAGAGAGGCTGCTGAATTCTCTTTTATATTCAAATTCAACACATTAACACATGGTTTGAACAGGGATGAGAATTTTCTGGGTCATTATAGGGGCTCATTTGCATATTTGGCTTAATCTAATTCTTGACTCCCCCTGCCACTTCTGCCCCTCTGCTCTCTGATTTGCTCACCTTGATAACTTTTTTCTGATTTGTCCACCTTGATTACTATTTTTGGTTCTCTGTGCCTTAAATATTGAGTCTGTTCTGGTATGGCTACAATCTGAAGAAGTGGGTCTGTCTCATGAGAATGTGCCCGTGATTCTGTGAAAGCTCACCTAATAAATTATTTTGTTAGTCTTTAAAGTGCAACTTGACTGCTTTTTTGTTTTGATAGAAATCATGTGTGTATATTTTATGTGCCTGTGAGTGACTTAAAGTTTCGTGACAAAGAGAGAGTTACAGTGCCAATTCTTATTAGTGAGGGACTGTGCATTTCATATGAAATATTGCAGGTCGTGATTTCCTCTTAAATTAACAAACTTTCTATAAAGGCCGTTTCACAGGTCTTCAGTGACGTGGAGCCCTACACATTTACACCTCTGCTGTTTTTCACCACACTTATTTATGTGTTGTGTGAGAGCTCCTACAACTGAGTGCACTACAGGATTGGATTGTTTTGTCTCCCACATTTTCTGTAATCCTACTGAGAGACTGAGCAGGCACCCAGGGAAAAAAAGGCAGGGGGCTAAATAGAAGAAGGCAGAAGGAGAGAATAGTAATAGAGAGGGAGCTATGTTAGTCTGTATTCTAACAAAAGAGAAAAGCAGCCTTGTAGCACTTCAAAGACTAACAAAATAATTTATTAGGTGATGAGCTTTCCTGGGGCAGATTCACTTCTTCCGATCTGGAGATAGTGCTGTACTGCAAAGGGAAGGAGAGAACAAAACAAGGCTTCTTCCAGCAACTTAGAGAGGATCATCAACTAGGGGGCACCGATGAACACTTGTACTTAGGGTTGTTAAACTAGGCCGAGCAAACTGCCAGCCTGTGTGCACAGGAGAAAAATGTGCATGCTTTGTGAAATTGTTGTGCTAAAAATAATCTACACTTTTATTTATAGCAGTGTTTTCATATTTGCAGAAAGTGAAGTGGAACTTAGTTGCCTGGGACAAAAATGGCCTTTGTTGTTGTTTTTCATGCTTGCCAAGGACAGGGGTATGGATCCCTTTGTGTATGGCTAGGTAAGATAAAGGGTAACATTTTCTAAAGTAGCTAAGTGCCATTTTCAAAAGAGGTGATTTAGGTATTAGGTACCTGACTAATGGAAAGTTAATATGATTAAGGACCCTAAGTGCACAATCATCCTTGAATATGAGACTTAGGAGCCTCAGTCATATTAGGGCTTTTGAAAATGTTATCCAAAGATTTTTAATTTGAGGAGAAATTGCAACAGAACTGCTAACACAGATGTTGTCAAGAATTTTGACGGGCTCATTGATATCCCAGTAAATACCATTGCAATTGAGAGCATGTGGAAATAGGATCAAGGGAGTAAGAAGTTGTCCATAATCGGAGCCATTCTTACCCAGGCACAGAATATGCAGGTGCATAAGGCACCAGAAGATTTGGGGCATTGCTTGGTCTTAGTCCTCAACCATCTACCTCTTCCTGTTCCTGTTTTGTGACATTGCTTCCTCTGGAGAGGATCTAGTTAACTTAAAATTGAGAAAGCCTGACAGAGCTATGAGTAGAACCTGTGAAAGAGCCATTCCAGTGGTACAGAAGCCAATTAAAAAAAGGCATTTGCTGAACCCTGTCAGTTTCTGAAGTTACTGTGTTAGTGGACAGGTCTATATTTTAAACTAAATTTTAGTCTAAAATTTGTGTTTGAACACATTTCATTAGTATGTTGCTGAGTATTAAAAAGTCACATCTCTAAAAACATCGCCATGTGCCTCCTCACCCCCCTCCCTGCCCCCAGCTGCCACTGGGCATAGGGGTAATAGTTTAATAGTACTATGTAGGGCCCAATAAAACCTAGGGGCAGCCCTGTTCATAATAACTATTTTATGTAGGACATCTCTATTTTGAGCTAGATATTAATGTAAAATATACAATTTATTTAATATAGTTTATATATTTTACATATATAACTTTCATATATAAAGATATTAATGTAAAATATCTGGTAACTTTTTAATATGAACAGTAATGTATCTTGATATGATTTTGGATTCTGAACTAAAAGTATAGTTCTTTTTTTAACAGATGACAAACAAGTGATGCAAGAAGGGCAGAACATAAAGCACAAAGTAGTATGTAAAGGTTATGGCCAAGATAGTTGTGAACTGGCCCATGGAACAGACAAAATAAATCAACTGTTTTTTTGGGCTGGGAGTGGGGGGTGTTAGTACTTTATTTCAGACAAACAATGCACACAGGTATGGGGGGGTGAGATGCTTAATTTGAATAAGATGGATTAATTTGAAATTGTTTACTTTATCCCCCCACTAATATGTTAGAAGAGTTGGTAAACTCAACTGAAAGATGCAAAGTAAAATATGAAGACTCTGTAGAATTTTTTAGCCAGCACTTTTCTTTCCGCTCAAGCCGTGTATATTGTAATGCTAAAGTTTACAAAACACCTTGTAATTGCAGTATCTTATTTAAGCTATCTATTTGTGGTTATGGCTGCTGAGGAAGCTTAAACTTCAACATTCCACAGCCATCTAATACTAGCAAATTGACTTCAGGTCTCTTGTAAGAATATCTAAATGTAGGCTGTTGAATAATCCCTTTGGGGGCCCTGTAACTATTTTTATGTCTGGATATGCGTCATCAGTGGGTATTTTCTCTGGTGACTAGCTTACATCAGTAGGTCTCCTAACATACATTCTATCAGCTAGTGAGTTATGATTGATGGGAGTCACGGACTGTGTTTAGCTTTTATCTGTGACCTCAAATAATGGACAGCAGGAATTTCCAGGCTGTTGAATTCTTTGAATGACTGAAGATACAGAATTGCAGTGCTGATAAATGGAGGTAGTAAGTACTGAGATATTTATTCAGGGAAGGAGGGAAGCTAAGGGGGGTGGGGGGTTTCCTCATCTGAGAAGTGGTAAATCCAGCTCTGTTGCTTTGCTGGTAGTGGAAAGGTATGCTTCCCATGCCCAAAGAAATTTGCTGTGCTGGAGAATTGTGGAACATGATGCACTGAATAACTCTTCATGGCTTTCTAGTGGTGCATGCCTGACTGTAGCAGCGAAATTTAAATGTGTTTAATTAGGTGATCTTTATGGCAGTTTGTCAGTCTGTTTTTCCCCCACAGGGGGCACATGCTGTTTGCAGCTGTACCAAGGGAAATGCGGTTGAATTTGAAGTAGATTTTTAGCTGCGAATAGGTGATGGATTTATCAGTCAATTTAATCTAGATGTTATCTGGAGTAAATCTAAAGGAGCAGTAGGTTAGGTGATTTTAAGGTTGTGTTGCACTTGCCACAGTGACCCACTGAGCTTGTGGTAGCAGTTCATTTCCTGATATTACATCCTTTCTTGTATGGGAAGGAGTATGATGAGCGTACATAATGGCTTTTCTCCCTTATTTCTTTTTGCTGTGCCTTTCCCTTCTCCTCTGTCTCTGACATGTGTAAATGAGGCTGCAGTATAGTTGTGAGATTGTGTCAGCAGTATTCAGTGAGAATTTAGCAGCTTGAGCCAGCTCAAGATAGGGAGGCACTTTCCCTTTCTTCTTTTCTCTCTCTTATGCTTACTGCTCTTGACACAGATGTGACCAGCAGATACAATATTCAGCTCCTCCTGTACATTGGCTCAGAGACCTGCCAAACCCTTTTGCTGGCAGTCAGACTTGCGGGGCATGGCAATGAGGTGCACAGAAACATAGGCTGGGTGCAATATAAAGAGCTTTGCGTCTAGTTCATTAAAATTATCTTTGTTTATCAAACTATAATAAAAGGGGCGGTAGATAGCGGGCTGTGAATTCCTTGCAGGGGATTTTTCCTGCTGCCATGTGGTGCACAGTTTATTTTTCAGCATTCTCATCTATGAGCTGCGTGATTTCTGTGGCGGATTTTAAGATTTTTTTAAAGCTTTCAGAGGAAAAATGTGACCCTGATATTTATTTCTCCTGCAAATCCTTTTACCTCTAACAGCACACCAAAGAATGGTCAGTGAAACGGGATTTCCTGTGCTAGTTAATTAACAACCCTACTAGTGATTGACTCATTAGTTTTGATAAAACTAGCTAGCCTCTGTAGAGATGAACATGCTGTTGCAACATTGATGCCGTCTGTCTATGGAGAAGCAAGCAATGTATATTGCAGCTGAACAAGCAATACAAATAGCCTCATGCAATGAGATGTCTACTGTGTCTAAATCTGCTTTTCTGCTTGTTGGGCATTGGTTAGGTTACGAGATACATTCAACAGAAATACCAGCAAGCAGACTTGCAGTTTTAAAAAAGGCTTACAATTCCAGGGAATATGAAGAAAAATTCTTGGTTTAGTAATATGGATAAGCGTTTACTACAGAAAGAGGTATAAAGAAATTACAGTGACTTTGGTGTGGTTTTTGTGACTCATGACAAGCTAGTTACGTAATTCAGAATCTGTTAAGTGTTAAATACAAGAAGTTTGGTGAATCTTGAGTCATTTGCAGTAGAATTCACTGTACTCTCCTGGGATGATGCACTTTGAAAATGTAAAGCCTGTGAATGTTTGTGAATGCTATTTTTTTGTGTTTATATACTGAAACTTTCCAGGATCCTTTACTGATCAGTTTCCCTTTTATACCTATGGGAAAGCCATACAATGAGTTGATGTTATCTTTTTTACCCTTCCCTGCAAGGGATTGTTGTAATGTTTTATGGTAATTTTTTTATAATATTTTTGCAACTCTGTGTCACAATCCAGAAGAATCATATAGGTCTTCAAAAATATTTTACTGGAGTTGGAGTTTTGCAGAAAATAAGTGTTACCAAATTGTTTATGGATTCCTGATTCTCATTACAAAGCTATGTGTGTAAGAATAAAGGTTGCAATCCATTTTGACATGTGCCAGTGTGTAGGTGTCACTCCCCATGTCTTGTGCCAGGATGTTGCTCTAGGAATGAGTACAAATTTAGGCCTTGATCCTTCATTGAACTTGTTGCAGATGGATCCTTGTACCCACTTGTGGACTTGGTGAGCATAAAGAGGTGCATTTGCAAACAGTTCATTGTAGGGTTAGGGCCTTGATGGTAAAACCATTGTCTCCTTGGGAGAGCCTCTTTGTGTTCAGTGTTGATCCTCAAAATCTTGCCTCCAAATTTTATCATTTTAGATAATGCCTCACTAAATATTTCATGTTAATATTTATATAATTGTGCTTACTCCTTACGGGGAAGACTGTGAACACTCTGGTAATAATCTAATGTGCTAAGGCAGAACTAATAAGTGCTTTAGGGCAGTGTTTCTCAGTGGCCAGGTCATGGACCAACACCAATCACTGAGATCTCAATGACACAGTTTAGAAGGCAGCAATCATAGAATCATAGAATACTAGGACTGGAAGGGACCGTGAGTGGTCATCGATTCCAGCCCCCTGCCCTCATGGCAGGACCAAGTACTGTCTAGACCATCCCTGATAGAAATCTAGCTAGCCAGTTCTCAAATATCTCCAGAGAAGGAGATTCTACAACCTCCCTAGGCAATTTATTCCAGTGTTTGACCACCCTGACAGTTGGCAACTTTTTCCTAATGTCCAACCTAAACCTCCCTTGCTGCAGTTTAATAATAATGCTATAGGCAAACGTTTAGGTGCTTTAATGTGTTTCTGACTCTCTTGGTGCACACAGCTCTAGTTGTATGTTGGGAAGGAAGACTCAAGATGACAAGTTAATAATATTAGTGATGAATTCTACCAATATTTTGGATAAACTTAAAAATTATAAGGGTAGTTAAGCTCTGGAATAGTTTTCTGAGTGAGACTTTGACATCTCTGTCCCTGGATGTTGTATGAGCAGGTTTAACAACTCCTCTCAGGGCTGATCTAGGGTTACTTGGTCCCGCCTCAGTACAGCGAGTGCACAGGACCTCTACAATTCCCTTCTACCCTTAGTTTTTCTGATTCTGTGCATCTAATAATTAAGTCCTTGGCAATCCAATTCTGTAACTCCTACCCACTCAAGTAGCCTTAAGAAAGTCAATGTGATCTCTTTCATCAGGAAGGGCAGTGCGAATAAGTAAGGGTTGCAGGATCAGGCCCCAAATGTCATATAGCATACTGAGATAGTGACATCAAATGAGCTTTCTGTGAGCCTGCTCATATGAGCTTTATTACATGTCAGCATATATAATAGGAGGGGGAAAATCTCCATTTTTTATTAACTGGATAGAAAACCACAGTACTCAATCATTCATTTTTCTAATTCTTTATATTTTTAATTATACTGCTTCACTGTACAGCTTTTGGTTGTTTTTCCTCTTTTTTTGCTAAACATAATAAGAACATAAAATGAAGATCAATAATATTTTTTCCCTTGCCACAAAATAATAGACAAAATGAAGTGTTTGAAAAGTGTATTGGATTATCATACCTATGTTTCCTTTATGGTTCTTGAAAGGTGTCTGGCAACATAATCAACGCATCTTGTGCCCTGTTTTGCAAGCTGGCCCATACTGGAAAATAGCACACATGTGAAGAATCAGTAACTTTAGCAAAGTTACCCAAAGATTCAATGATTTACCTGTTTGGGTCAGCATTCAGGGTTGGGGCTTTTATGGTCTCAAAATTACAGAAAGGGAAAGCTGGAAGGAACCTCGGGCTCGAGAGATCATCTAGCCAATCCCCCAGGTGCTGAGGAAAGATCAAGTAATCCTGTATCATCCCTGACATGTGTTTGTCTAACCTGTTTTTAAAAACATCCAATAACAGGCATTCCATCACCTCCTTAGACAACGTGTTCTAGTGCTTCACTGTGGGTTTTAATAATATTGTTAAGAACTAACACTATCATAAACATTTTTTGCATTCCTAGAAGTGGTTAAGTCACTGCTCAGGCTCATACTTCAGAATGTCCTTCAGATATGAGACTGATTCATGCCAACAACATACCTTGACTTGAATGAACATTTTCATTGATTAGTAGACAGTAATATCTCCTCCAAACAGTTGCTCTTCACTAACAGCTGTGGGTTAAAGAGGGCCTCAGGCAGAGTGGATCATGCGTTACTTCTCACATTCATTCTACAGTGTACAGCCCATGCTCAATGGTTCCTCCTTATCCCCAAGAAAGCTGAAGCATGGGATCATTGTGAGTCACAGGCAGTGGTGCAGACAGCTGCCACAGGCCCCAGAGCAAGGTGGGAGGGTGTGCTGGCTCCCCACCCCAGAAGGGATGGGGCCAAGGGCAGAATGGGTGGAACTGAACGCAGTCAGCCCTGGGCTACCCCACCATACTCCCTCAGAGCCATGCGCAGAGTGGTGGTGCAGTGCTCTGTGATATTTCAAATGTAGTTATTCTTCTGCACACACTCAGGACCTGAATCTCCTACCTTGTTCAGTAGCTTACCTCTACAATAGTTGAGTGTAACATGATCATATTATTGCCAGGGTCACCAGATGGCTCTGCTACACATAGTCTTACAAAGCCTCTTTTAAATAACTTGTGATCTTTTGAAGAGCTACTATATTGCCAGCTTTGTGTATGCACGTGATGCGGTTTCTCTGGGAGGGAGCTGTTGCAAACAAGTTTTGCCTTTGTCTTAATCTCACTAAAAATTCTAGTTACTTTCTGGGAATTAGTCCTTGGAATATAGGTTGGGATTTCTAGAAGAAGAGTTTGACTGTGTAGTTTGTGGCCATCTCTGTTCAGAGACTAATTTATTCAATATAAATAAATAAGCTTTGCTAAGAAAATACATTCATTTCACATCACATATTTGCTCCTCTGTTTGGAGACCAACTCGCCAAGGGCCTGACATCCGACACTATTCGGAAAGATAGTGATGCCATTTGGATTTGGCTGCATTTTATGCTTACTTTGCACAAGTATGAATGACTAAGCAAGAGGTAAGGCTGTGGAGAGTCAGGCAGTCAGGCTACACTAAGACAAAGTCATTCACTCTGATGGAAGTTCTTACTAGAAATAAGAAAGAGGAGGAGTTATGCTGTGTGCGGGGGTGTAAAATATTTAACACCTGCTTGGCTAACATTAGGAGAGAGTGACGGTGCATCAGCTTACACTGGTATAACAAAATGATGTAAAACAAGTAAGGAACCGTATTTCTGGAGTTGGTGCAGAGCGTTCCCTCTCTAGTAAATTTCCACCTTCTGGAGCTCAGTGTTATATCATTAATGCTACTCATGTAGCCACTGTATTGCTGATTTAAACACAGCCTTTCTATCAAATAGGAAAGCTGGCCTTTTTTTCCCTCTCTTGAGTCCTGATCAAGTGCTCAGTCCTGCTCCCACTGGAGATTTGCTATTGACTGCAACAAGCTCAGAGCCTGGCCCTATATCAGAGGATCAGTGTTCTACTTTTAATTGAGCTTTTTTTTCATAAGGTACCTTTTCCCAACTTCGATAGGTTTTAAATTAAATATAATTCTGTGTGAGTACTTCAAAGACTTAACACTGAAGAGGTTAGTGGTAATCTTCAGGGAGTGGAAGGAGATGTTATAAGGAGTGAAACTGAACAAAAGGAATTTTAAAAGTTGTGTATCAGAAAAAAAAAATCCCTACTGCTAAAATCTGCTGGACTGTGAACTAGTCTCCTGAAGCAAATTATGGAAGCGTTATCACTTGAGTGCTCCGGAAATCATCTGGACAAAGCAGTGGGAAGCGTGCTATAAGGAATACTCCTACATTGGCTGGCAGATGAGTAGGAAGTGCTTCCTCTCCCCCAGTTTCTATGTTCCTGTGCTCACTCTTTAAAAAAAGAACGCAGATATTTTTAACTTCAAGAGAAACTCATTTGTTTTTTCTCCCTCTGTAGGTTAGATGGGTTTTCTTATCATTTAAATATATTTTTCAATTTTTTGCATTTATGGTCAAGTCCAGCCATTGTTCTACTTGTGAATTTCCTGAAGCAGATAATGGAAATTTTACACAAAAATCAATAGCTGGATCTGGGTATTACCATATCTACTCCTCAGAGGCCTTAACTGATTGCCACACATCATAATATATGAAGAAGTGGATCTGTCCCATGAAAGCTCATCACGTAATAAATTTTATTAATCTTTAAAGTGCTACTTGACTGTTTTTTTGTTTTGAAAGAATAGAGACTAACACGGCTATCTCTCTGTCACTATTCATCATAATATATAATCATTAGAAGCTGTAATTTCTGTTGAAGCTATAGTCTAGGTTTTTCAGGAAATAATAGTCATTATTATACAATAATTTATACAATACTGTAATTTAAATACCCAAGCACCTCACGTTTGCTACTTTATTTTGTTCTGCTCTGACTGTAATATAAGCAAAAGTTTATAAAATGCATTAGCTTTCAATTGCAAGTTTACCCAAACCACAGTCTTGTAGGGAAGTGTTACTGAACTACACGGTTCAAATCCAAATAATGTATTAAGAGTAAAATGAAGAATGAGCCTGTTTTAAAATGTGCTAATACAGTTTGTTTTTGAACTAGGTGTTCCACTTGTATCACTTATAGCCAATATTCCCCTTGGACTTCTAACAATTTTCCTAACAATTTACTGAATCAGCTGCTTAAATGGCACCGAAAACTTGTTTCACAACTGCAGTATATTTGAGGAATCTCATTTTTTCCCTTTGTAAAAATGGACAGTAAGATGTATAAACAGAAGGAATGGGAAATCAGAGGTATGCTAAAAGAGTTCTGAATTCCTTCCAACTAGTTACTGGGCTAGGCATGAAATTCTAACATCTGTTTAGAAAATGTGGGCACGGCATTGTTTAAGTAAGGTTTGTATTACGGGTAAACTGCTTGCTTTGAGCTCATTCTGCCTGCCAAAAGATCGTAGATTTTAACCTTCCCCTTTGTGGGCTTTTACTGTAACGTGGCAGCACTACAGGGAGCCTAGCTTTTGCTAGTGGGTGGATGGGAATTCAACTGCCAAATGCCTATGAGAAACTTAAAAAAAAAGGCAGAAGGAAGTGCACTGCTCGGGTCAGCATCAACAGACAGAAAAGCGGAAGGCAGGGGAAGCACTGCTAGCCCTGGCTGTTCTCTCCAGTTTCTTTCTTGAGATTTACACAAACAGAATGTGACAAACTGAAATGAGATGCAGCTTGAAGTTCTGTTCTGAAGCACATCAAACAACCAGTTTTGTCCTGAAGTGTCAGAATTGTGCTCTTTTCTGTACTGGATTCCAGAGAGGAAATTGTTAACTAATTTTGGCTTTTAAGGTAGATCCCTTATTGTTTGTTTTAACAGTAATACTCAGTAGAAGCATAATCTGGGTTGTATTACATTCTTATGTCTGCGGTATGCAGAGATTTGCTTTTCTCTGAAGAAAGAAAGGTGATTCCATGTGAACAAGAGTGAGATAATTAAAGAGGTTGCCAATGAAAAAGTCCCTGTGTTTGGGGAGACTGCTGGTGCATTCAGCAAATGCCCGTTAGAGAAAAGCTGGGTTATCGTCACACAAATGCTTGTGGGATTGCACAGTTGGACAAAAATTTTAATTTACCTTCTCCTCACAGCTGTTCTAGGTCAAACAAAACTAAGTGTGAGGCAGTGGTGAAGGCAAACTGTAAAGCAATGGACATTCATTCGCATGTCCTCTGTATTGAATAGAAAACAGCAAATGTATCAAGCAAGGTGCAGTTTAAGTTAATTTGTACCATGTCTTTCCAAGGGATAAACTGGAAATGCCAGTTTAACCTAGCAAGGAAGCCAGCCCTTCCTGCTGATGCTTAAACGTTAGTTAACTGCTGCTTTCTGACTCTTGCAAATTGAAAACAAAAAAGCAGTAAAGTAGCGCTTTAAAGACTTTTGTTAGTCTTTAAAGTGCTACTTTACTGCTTTTTTGTTTTGATAGTATATAGACTAGCACGGCTCCCTCTCTGTTACTTGCAAATTGAAAGTAATGTATTTGTTTTGTCAGTTTGCCTTCTTTTATGATGAATTACTTACCCTCTGTATGCCTTTGTAAACTGGTTCATATATTTCTAATTCTTTCCTGGTGTTATACACATCTTCTATTTAAGGGAATACCTTGCTGTCAGTTTTCATGCAGAGCTCCCATCAATCTAAATAAATGGCAGCTCCTTGGTGACATGGTAGCAAGATAAGGCCCCTGGGGTTCGTGACTGGAGTTGTTTGCAGGTATCTGGTTTTTGGTTTGCCTCGGGGGGGATGATTTTTCCCAGCTTCATTTTTGTGCCTGTTTTGAGTGTACAGGGAGTTTATGTTTGTGGGATGGAAAACTGAGCATCAGTGTTTATATGGATGTGGGGGTTTTCATGCTTATGTGATTGATCTTATGAACAGTCTGTTAGCAGCTTTCAGTTATTTGAGTAAAATATTATTCTTCCTGTGATCAAAATGGCTTTTGTTATAGCTGTGGCCTTGAAGAGTCTTTGTGTGCCCCAAACTCCCATTCGCAGCACTGGAAGATTTAGGTCAGTGGTTCTCAACCAAGATACCAGTGCTCTCCCAGGAACACGAGAGCTATCTCAACTTTTCTGTGAATAAAGAAATTGGACTTATTTTATGTTCACCTAATTTTTTTATTTATCCTTTTTCTGCAAGCGTGAGTACGATGTCAAGTTTATTGTCTGTAGTCAATTTCTTCCGACCAACCAGTTATGATTAATTTGTTTAAACAAATGTGTTGCAATGGTAGGAAAAAAATTGCATGTCTGAAAATTGTAGGGACTGGGGGTACTTAATTTTTTTTTTTAAAAGAGGTACTTTATTTAAAAAAAATTGAGAAACCCTGATTTAGGTGTTTGTGCAATGCAGGACGATGGCCTCTACGGTAATAACACTGAGGGCTATGGGTTTGGATCCTCATGTGGTAAACGTAGAGGCTTGGCAACCTTTTAATTGCACAAAACCAAACATTGACGCCCTGTCTCTATACCAGGTACCCACTTCTGTTCCACCACCATTTACCATTCTGCCATCCCTCCTCCCACTGTTGTTCGCTGTCCCCTACCCTTACTCACTTTCACTGCGCTGGGGCAGGGAGTTGGGGTGTGGGAAAACGTGATGACTTTGGCTGGGGATGCAGGCTCTAGGATAGGGCCGGGGTGAAGGTTTTGTGGTGCAGCAGGGGCTCAGAGCTGAAGCTGGGCTTAATGGGTGCAGGTTGCTGGCTCTGAGAGGGAGTTAGGGTGTAGGAGGGGGTTCCAACATGGGACAGGGGGTAGGACTGTGGAAGGAGGGTCAGTGCATGGACTCCGGCTAGATGGCACTTATTTCAGGCAGATGATGCTCAGTGTTGCAGCAGAGCTAAGGCAGGCTCCCTGGCTCCACGCAGCTTCATGTTACTAACACCCCTAGGCATAGGGGCCAGGGAAATCTACGTGATGGCCATGCCCACAGGTGCTGTCCCTACAGCTCTCATTGGCTGTGGTTCCTAGCCAGTGGGAGCTGTGGAGTCAGCAGCACCTGGAGGTACCCTAGTTGCCTGTCTGACGGGCGCTGAAGGGATCTGCTGGCTGCTTCCAAGAGCTGCACAGAGTTAGGGCAGGCAGGAAATCTGCCTTAGCCCTGCTGGCTGGGCATTTAACAACCTGGTCAGTTGTGCTGGCTAGAGCCACCAGCATCCCTTTTCAGCTGGGCATTCTGGTCAAAAAAGAGATGCCTATCAACTATGAACATACAGGAGAATTCCTAGCTGATTATTCCTTTTACAGAATTAAAACTACCATGGCCCTGTACTGCCTCTTGACTGGTCTCACCTAGGAGTATCTACAGTGCAGTATCAAAAAGACTCACTGGGATGTATTATTTTCCGAAGCAAGGCAGACTGCAAGAGGTTAAAAGAAGAATGTTTATTAGAAAGGTTTTATGAAATCACCCTTCTTTTCAATTAGTTTATGCAGACAACTGTCTGGCTTGCTGCTTTGTCCTTAGTTAATCACTGCTGTTTATGGAAAAATCGCTGCTTTACAGAAGTGGATCCAAAGGTTTGTGCTATTGTTTCACTTGCTGGAGATCTTCACGTTATTACTGGGCACACAAGGACATGGTCTGAAATGGAGATTAATTACTAAGCCCATGGTGAATGATTAACTGTTTGACTAGTTCCCAAGTCCTGTACTCATTGGGCTAGAAATGATTTCCCAAAGTGCTGAAGATAACAGAGGTTATTCCTGGTTTCACAATGTCCTCATTGTTACTGACTTGTGTAGTGACGTCAGCTGATACCTAAGCAAGTCTGGTCCAGCTTCTCAAACAAACCACTTCCTGGGGTTTTCTCGGGTAGTGGCAGTGATTCAAAAGATACCGCAATGCCTCAGAGCACTGTTTGTTATACATTGCACTGAGACATTATGACGGGGACAATGAGGTTCTGAGGAAAGAACTTTGCTATGCTTCTATTAAAACACTCTGTTGTTTTGAATTAAAAATTAAATGCATACGGTTTGACAGGTTTGCATATTTAAGTCTCTTCTTGTACATAAACAGTAGTTATTGTGGCTTGTGTGTATTCATGGACATGCGCTTATGTGTATATTAGATAGGCACTTGACCCTAACAACCGGATAAAAAGACTACTGAATTTTGGATCTGTGTATAAACTTTGTGGCTATTTCCTATTTTTGTTGCCACAATGAAACAGGAACCATCCAAAATTATTAAGTAAGTCAAATACAGATAATAGTTCTTTGTAGCAGGTTTCTCCTGAGGATTTTGGAGTGCTTTAGAAAGATTTATTGATGAAGCTTCCAAACATCTCTGGGGGGATAGATAAATGTTATTACCCCCATTTTGCAGACTGAGGTCTAGGAATGCTAAGCAGGTCTCACAACAAGTATATGTGAGAATGCATGAGCTGCAAATGGAATCCATATTGCTTCACTCAAAGTACACACCCTATATGCAGATTCTAACAAAGATCAATACTTACAAATTAAGTCTTGGTTCCCCTCTCCTTCAGGGAAGCTGGTGGTGAATTTTCAGATTCTGATCATTTTCAGGATGGTTCATTGTAATTTCAGTGTTTATTTTACAGAACCAATTAATCTTCACAAAGTACTTCTTCTGCTTCCCCCCATCCGGTCCCCCAGAATCTTCCCTTTGTTACTGTATGATTTTTGGACTCATGTGTGGACAATTAATGGGAGTGGTCGAACATGCTCAGATAAAACATGAAACAACCTGAACTCTCAGCTGTCTCTTAATCTGGATCAAAACCAAGTTTTTGATAATGTTCAGAATTGTTTAGTTGTTGTTTTTTTCCATTTTATGCTCTTACAAACTAATGATTGAACCTCTCTAGTACAGCACTCTTGGGACCTGACGGATACTGGACAAGAGAATTTGCCGAACCACAGGAGGTCAATATTGTCCAGCAGCATTACCAACGCTTTCACTGCTTATTGTGCTCTTAGAAGACAATTAGTAGTAAATTACAGCTAAATAGTAGCACAGAACAGCGAGAGCCAGGACCAGTGGCTGTAAACAAACATTATGGGACCATGGGAAATGTGACCATACCCCAATAAATGGTCATCCAGCTAACTAAAATCATTTGCCAGACAAGGGAGTTCTGGATTAGAGTGGTTCAACCTGTAGATGCTTTCTGTGAGAACCAGAAGCACTGACAATCTGGTGAGAGAGCTTTTTCTTCGTGAGGTTTGCCAGTTGAGGTTTTAGACCCATGAGGTTTGTGTTATGAGTAACTGTAAGAACTAAAACAGTGTAAAAGTTGAGGTTCATCATTTGTAGTAGCAAAGAGGATAATTTTGTACCCTAACATTAATAAACTTGCCCTAAGCCAGAATAACCCACATGTAGGGAATGAAACAATGTTCAACTTGCCAGGCTTCCTTCTGATTCCAGCTTCTGAGACAGTAGACAAGATTTCACCTACTGTGGCAGGGGTCTCCCTAACTCTGGGGATCTCAGGGGATCTGCTGACTTCACTGCTGCCTGGCTCCAAGTTTCCTAGTTACTTGATAATGCAGCAGCCACTGGAAACTCCCTTTAAACTCTGTGGTTATTTACCCTGACTTCCCTTTTGGTTTTATGAAGGAAAACCCAGCCACCCCCCTGCTTCCTCACCCTCCCCTCCCAGTCCTTGGCGTTTGTTTTAGCAAGGACTGAGCAGGGATTTGGAACGTGGACTTTTTAGGATTCTCATTCCCTTTAAACCAATATTTGTTCTTAAGGCCTTTTTGAAAGGGTGACTGCCAGTAAATATTAGTGCCGTCTGTCTTATCAAGTCTGCAAGGAAGTTGACTCTAGCGGCATGTGGTTCCTGATCCCTCCGCCCCTGGTTCTCAACTTTTCACCCCTCCTTGTACATTTCCCATTTAGTAAAAAACAATCCTAAAGTTTAATTGCAACTTAACATAATTTTCATTCTTTGAAAAAAAAGAGTGGAAAAAGTTTATTTGCAAATTAGTAATTTGCCTCTAAAGGTTCACAGTTCAATAAAATGGGTGGCAGCATTTGTTAATCTGGACCTTTACATGATGATATAAAGTTATTTTAAACGTCTTCATTGTATTCTTTAACGATAGATTTATCCTAAACTCAAACCTTCTTGAGCCAGTAGACTAAAGCTGTGGAATTGTGTGTGCACTTACGGGCTCCGGTTACACTAGTGAGTTTTGCCAGCAAAACCTGGTTTTGCTGACAAAAGTGGTAGAACAGCCACACACAAAATGCATTTTGTTGACAGTTTGCCGACAAAACTCAACACTTTCACCGGCAGTGTTCTGCCTCTCAGCCATGAGGCATAACACTGCTGTCGAGTTGACATGAACGCTGCGTGGATGCTCTGTGGGGCCTTCCCTCAACAGACAGGCATCCAGAACAATGGGCGGCCCTGTGTGCTGTGCTTCGAGGTGCCATTTTGTCAAGAGAGCAGCTGGGCAGTCCAACCACTCTGTCGACAGAGCGGAGTCTCTTCTGATTGGCTTTTGTGTGTGGCCGCACTGTGTAAACAGAAAACTGAAGTGTAGCGTTAGCCACGTGTTGGAGACCATAACTGACTCTCAGTAATATTAAAGTGGTGACACACTTCACACTGACCAGCATTAAATTCTTCAGGGCCATTTTTTTGCCCCATTTAAAACCACTGAAAGTAGGAGTTGACTGTGAAGTTGCTGACAAAAATATTAGCTGTAATGCTATGAATTAATCACTGTAATTCACACTTATAATTCTGGAGATATTTAAGAACAGGTTGGATAGGTGTCTGTCAGGAATGGTCTAGACGTGAGGGCAGGGGGTTGGACACGCTGACCTCTCAAGGTCCCTTCCTGTCTTAGTGTTCTATGATTCTATGTCGGGCTGTGGCTGTGCTACCCCTCCCTTTCAGAAGGGGCGTGTTAGTGAGGCAGTTTAGAAGATGTTAATGAGGTGCTGGCATGAGTTTGCAATGCCTCATTAGCATAATGAGGAAATAGGCCAAATAGGAAGAAGGGGCTTTCGAAGTAAGGGGGTCCTTTTGCAAGGCCACCAGCTACATGGGCGGCATAAGTTCTGAAGACAGCACTTTCAAATCGCGTGTGGCTGCCATTATGCTAATGGAGTGCTGCATATTCATGTCAGTGCCTCATTAGCATCTTCCGAACTGCCTCATTAACATGCCCCTTCCGAAAGGGAGGGGTAGTGTGGCCACAGCCTCAGTGTTTCTTAAACTACGTTCCACGGACATTTTTTTGATATCATACGTTAATGGTTTTTTTCCGAATATGTTGCTGTTTTTCTTTTTTTCAAATAAAAATATTATTGTTTGGGGTTCCATGGTCTCAAAAAGTTTAAGAAATACTGATCTATGTCATTCAGATCCAGAATTCAGTTGTGTAGCATGCTCTTTCCAGCAGACGCCGTATTGCTGTTGTGTGTTTGTATAGCTCTACTGAATGTCTTTGAGTCTGATTTGCTCTTACTCCAAAGTTTTAAAGCAAGTGAAGTGGTGTGTTTACTATTATTTTATTCTAAATAAAGTGCTTATACAGTAGACCCTCGAGTTACGCAAGGGTTCCATTCTACACACCCTTGTGTAACCTAAATTTCACGTGAGTGGGGGCCCAGCTTTTTCCCTGGTGGAACACATGTTCTGCAGCTGGGGAAGCAGCAGAAGGACTTGATATCAGTCCTGGGGTGGGGATGGGGCAGCTGGGGAGGGTTAAGCCTGGTGGTGGGTTGGGGCTGTGGGAAGAGGGTGGGGGGATAAACCTGGGGTAAGCTGCGGGGGCACAAGGGGTGTAGCTGAGATGGAGCTGTGTGCAGGGGTGGTGAGCTGGAACCCTGCTTGGGTAGTGAGCTGGGCCACGAGGGATTTGAACTAGGGTGGGGAAAGGGAGAGTTGAACTGGAGCTGTGCGCGGGGGGGTTTGAACCGGGGTGGGAGGATGGAACTGGAGCTGCATGTAGGGGGAGTGAACCAGGGCGGGCGTGTTGAACTGGAGCTGCATGCAGTGGGGGATTTGAACCAGGGTGGGGAGGGGTTGAACTGGAGCTACGCATGGGGGGTTTAAACTGGGACAGGAGGATGGAACCAGGGCTGCACGTGAGGGGTCTGAACCAGGGCAAGGGGAGTGGTTTGAACTGGAGCTGCACAGGGGTTTAAACCAGGGTGGGACTTGAACCATGCATGAGGGATGGTGAGCCGGAGCCGGGCTTGGGTGGTGAGCCAGCAGGGTGGGTTGAACTGGGGCTGGGGAGGTTGAGCCAGAGTCACAGGGGTGGTGAGCTGGTGGTGGGGGTGGGCAGTGAGTGGAGTGGGGCGGGGTTTGAACCAGGCCTAGGGGGTGTGAGTTGAGCACAAGTGGAAGTCGCGCATTTCCAGGCTTTACTGTAGTAACCAGAGTCAGCCGTGTAAGAGCACAGTCGTGTACTCTGGGTTCGTGTACTTTGAGACCTTACTGTAATTTATAAAAGTCCAATTTTGTAATTTTTGTGTTATGTGATGCCGGCAGAGACATGGAAGACTCTTCTCTTCTGTTAGAATATTTACCGTCGGATTACCATAGGAATGAAAGAGAAATGTTAGCTGCCACTGCTAGTCTTTCAAAGTGTATGTTTTGTTAATATAGAATGTGTAGTGAGCAGTGAACCACAAGTTACCAAGGGAGCCAGCTGAGAGGAAGGAATTCGTCTGCTGCGCAGTGAAAGGAAGTATTTGTTGTGTTATTGCAGTACGTGGCCTTTTGCCATCTTTGATAAAGTATTTAAATGTTGTGCACCCAAAGTCTACTGCCCTCTTGACCCACCATCAATCATCAGCTGTACTGTGAGGCTGGATGAAACAGTAGCTCCATAGGAGATCTATTGTTTAAGCTTTGTGCAACTTTTCTGAAAACGGAAGCTGCAGACAAAGTTGTTTCTCGTAGTGTTGGATGATGCAGTGTATCACAATATGACCGCTAACAAATATGCCTTTTCTGGCTCCCATCTGTGCCACTGCAGGCTGGTAGACAAACTAGAAATTTGTGGGACTGCACTTCATTCTGATGAAATTCATTGTCTGTGAGTAAGGCAAGGATTTTTTTTTTTAATTTACGAAAAAAAAGGACAAACACCATAATGGTGCCCTATGGCCATATTTTTATATCTAGTTAACAAAACTCTCCATTGACAGTGCTTACAACTCTGAATACACCCATAATTGTTCTAGGTTACTTTACAGTGCTTCCCCTTCTACCCCCTCCTAAGTAGTTAGAGTGACATATTGGAGATTCCATCAAATCTCATAAGAGTTCCCTGGATGCACAGCAATATTTTATTCTCTTAAATTAATAGAAACAGCTCCAAAACAGAAAAACTTCCTTGAGTCCAGATCATGTATTGTTTACTTGAGAAATCTGCACTGGTGTCATATCAGGCAGTGGTCCCCAATATTTTCAGTAACATGGCACACTCCAGTGAGACAGTTCCATAGCATACTCACTTTTTTCGGCTGAATCGATTGCTTGTAAACGTCACATTTATTTACATTTACTCTGGTCATGGTCTTACTAGAGAGATTTGCAACATAGTAGTGCATGCAACAAGCTAAATAAGGATCAAATGCATCAGTGTTTCAAATCCACCGCAGAACACACCGTTTTCGACAGGTGGAGAAAAAAAAAGCTAGGTGAGTGAATAAGTGCCGTACTAAGGATGTAGAGCCCCGTGGGAAGGAGGAAAGGCAGCTTCAGAGAGTAGGTAATCCTTTGCAAAGAGCCACAGCAAGGGGAAATTGACGAAATTTCATGGCACGCTTGGGCAGTTCTCCAACACACTCATTGAAAACTGTGGATCTAAAGTGTGAATTTAACCCAATAATAGAACTAAACTGACACAAATCTGTGTGTAGCCAGTCTTATTTTCTTCTAAAGGGGCTTAATTTGTGGCTTATTTGAAATCAGTTGGGAAGAGATTTTAATTGAGTTGGAGTACAAATGTTGATACAGGGATTTACAGCAGTTTAACTGTGGTGGTGTCAGTTGTGCCCATGGAACATGCTGATCTAAAGAAAGGTTGAGATACCCAGTCCTAGAGAGATTTTTCACATTTCACCATAAGTAAGGCTAAAATCCAGAGTCCCAGGCACCATCCACAGCTCACTGCTAGAGCCCCGTGCAGGTACGAAATTGGTATCTACATCTGCAGAAATGATCTGCAGATCTCAGCATCCATGGATGTGGATATCCATGCATATAAAGTGGAGAGCCGCAGATATGAAGGGTTCTAGATAAAAAATTTGAATCCACTCCTGCAAAAAATGAGCCATGAACATCCACATCCACAGGTGCTGATATCCATGGATTTGCAGGGCTCTACTCATTGGGCCTGAGGAAGTGTGTGTGTGTGTGTGTGTGTGTGTGAGAGAGAGAGAGAGAGAGAGAGAGAGAGAGAGAGAGAGAGAGAGAGTGTGTGGGGGCAGAAGAGGAATGCCCAGCAGGAGAGTGATTACAGAGCTGCTCCATAGAAGCAGTGGCACTGACAACTGCCATGGGTCCTGGGGCACGGTGGAGGGGTGGGACCCAGCTCTGTGCCTGGGAAGGGATGAGGCTAAGAGTGGAAGGGGCAGGGCCAAAGGCAGTCAGCCCTCAACACTGCCAGGAATGCGGCTCTGGCCCCCCTCCCCACACCCTCGCAGCGGTGCACAGCCAGAGCAACACTGCCACAGCACTTCAAAGGAGCCCGCTGCTGCCTGAAACACCAGGCCTGGGCGCCACTGCCCCCTTTTCCCCGTCTCCCCACCCTCTCTGCAGGCCTGCATAGAAGCTACTCCAAATTAATGGCTGAAATAACTTACTTGATGTGAGGCACTTACCAGGATTCCCTGTGGGGGACGTCTATGCCGTGTAAGATGCTTCCAGACCCATCTCTTTTCTGTTCCTCTGGCCCATGTGTGCTGCTCTCCAGAAGGCTTGCATGGAGCAGCATACCATGCTTTTCCGAAATTGTCATGTACATGCATCTTATTGGTAATAACTGGCTTAGGAAAAAGCTACTAGGATCAATGTAAATTGCACCCTGATTTATGGCATCCGTCCGTGTATCTGAGACTCATTTCTGTTTGCAGGAGAGTGTATAGTAATTGGATGAAAACTGCACTAAAGGGAGCAAGCATGCCTGGCAGGACAAGCGTTGCTTTTAGACGGGAAAGCATGTGGTATCACATTTCTCTGGCCCCTGCAGCTGACTTGTGTTTTTTGTTTGTTTGTAGTAATCTTTTGTGTTTATGAAGTAACTGTACATTGCTGCGGGCTGATCTTTATTTTTATGTTCCTGATGAAGAAAAGTAAATATTTACTGCAAATGATATCCTTTGTAGTTTGATTGCTTTTGAGCAATATTAAAGTAAAAAAAAAAAAAAAAGTTCAGATTCTTAAATTTACTCCGGGTGTATACAAGTGTAATTCCATTAAATCTATGTATTTGAGGGAGTTTGTCTGTCTGTCTGTCTGTTCAAGAACAGTTAGGATCTCCCAGTTCAGTATACAGCTTCCTCTTCTCATAACGTAAAGCAAGACCAGGGAAATGGGATGTGCGTGGAGTGGGATTGATTCTCATAAACCAAACAGAAAAGAGACAGGATCATCAGGCAGGTGACAGGGCTGGCTGGGGCCATGTCCCCTCCCTTCCCCTCTGGGACTACTCCAGCCCTGAGCCTGCCACACTCCCTCCCGGGGTGCCCATTAGGAAAGGTGGGGAAAGGGCAAAGTTCCCCATACCCCCGATTCGTGTGGAAATGATCTTGGCGGCTCCCTTTCATCGGGGAGTGAGGGGAAAGATGAACCTGGACCTGTGACATACACCCTTCCCCTGGCTGTTACGGAAGAGCTGCAGCTACCATGGAAAGGCACTTCTCACTTGGCCGCAAGCTACAGTAGACCCCCGAGAGGTGCACACTGGAGTTGCGGGTATCTCATGTTAGTGTGATTAGAGGGGAGACCCCAGTGGAAACCACAGCCCCGGGGAGCTGCTGCCTGAACTGGGGGCAGGGAATCCCTCTGTTATGGGGGAATTGAGCTGATGCAGTGCTTTGCTCCGCCAGCTCAGCCGCAGCAGCTGCCGCCATGGGCGGGGGCAGCACAGGGGATCCCCCTGTCAAGGGGCTGGTGAGCTGGCAGAGCGCTGTGCTCCTCCATCGCACCAGCCCCTTGACAGGGGGATCACCTGCGCCCCACCCCCTCCGCGTCAGCAGCTCTTGGGGCTGAGCTTCTGCCAGCTCTCTTCCCCCTTGACTGGGGGGGCGGGACATCCTGTTTCACCCCTGCAACAGCAGCTGCTGGGGCTGAGCTGGTGGCCCCACCATCACTTGGCTTGCATGAAATTCGAATTAGACCTGGTTTCCCAGGAGCGTAATTCCTGCACAAGTCGAGGGTCTACTATACTGCAATGAGAGAGGGTTGTGGTAGTCCTCTCTCCCCAAGGCAGCTTGCATACTGAACCCCACATCCCCAGCCCCACCCAAGCGTCCCCTCCCCCCAGGGAGGGCAGTGGGGAAGATGGTGATTTGTATGGGGACATTGCTGACCTAAGTAAAGTTGGTTAAATCTTCTACAGATTGAACCTCGGTAATCTGGAATTGTCTTGTCTGGCAACATCCATAATTGCGCATGATTTTACTTAGCTGGGTGACCAGTTATCATGGGCTTGGCCAACTTTCCCACAGTCCCATAAAGTTTGTTTATAGTCACCAGTCCTGGCTGTCAGTGTTCTGTGCTGTTATTTAGCTGTAATGTACCCTTAACTATTTTCTAAGAGCCCGATAAGCAGTGGAAGTGTTGGTAATGCTGCTTTGACCTCCCGTGGTCCAGCTCCAGCAAATTCTCTCGTCAGGCACTGGTCAGGTTCTGAGGTTGCTGGATTAGAGGGGTTCAACCCGTAATTACCCATAATTTTCATTCATGTATGTGGGGGAAGTAAGCCCTAAATATTACGGTATTAAGTGAAAAGACTTGTATTATTACACCGAGTGATGCAGATAGTCTGCAATATTTTCACATGCAAGATTTTGACGTACTAAAATGGAATAATCTGGGTAGAGGATTGTTATACCTGTAGCCCACAGAATACTATTGACTTTATCTCTGGTTTAGTTTAAGAGATTTGTCTCTCTGCAATCATGTTTTCTGGGTATGGATGTAGCATAAAGGTGTACGAGAGGATATTTGCTGATTATTTATAAAGAAGGAAAAGGACATTCATTTTTATAAATAGATTTTAGGCTCAGTTAATGTACTGTTGCTAGAGTCACTTTAGGCTATTTCCTGGTAAATCTAATGTGATTCACATGTGCAAAAAGACTAATTCTAAGAGAGATTATAACCAGTATTCTTAGGAGGAATACAAAATTATGTACAAGTCTACTGTACATCCTGTGTTGCATATACCTCAATCATCACAGGTGTTCAGATACTAGATAGAAACATTAAGCTACTATCAGCTGTGCTTCATTTGACAGTATTTCTAGTTTTCCGTGTTCTGTACTAGTCTATTCTTGTTTATAAATCTTTAAAGTGTGCTCATTAAAAAAGTAATTAAATTGTCACTATAATGTATACTATGCCTGAAGTCTGTCGCCTAATTAAACTGAAAGAGAAGAGAGGTAGTAGCTTCATAAGCATTTATTAAGTACTACATTATTAATTATGCAGGGTTTCTGAACCAAGTAAAAGAGGAAGAAGGAATAGAAACACCAATTGAAAAAGGTTTTCCATTGCTGTCCTTTTCAATGCAATAATATGAGACACCTTCCCCCCGCAACACTCATTAGTAATACAACACTAGTGCTTTCTTTTTGTTAATTTTTAATGAAATTATTGTTTTTTAATGACTTACAGCACTTTCCTGTAATATTTTTGAAAATAAAAAACCATGGAACTTCTCAGGTGCCTCTAAAAATGGGAGTAGAACTAGAATATATACTTAAAAATATGGTGGTAGGTGGAATATACATTATGGGTGTGTCTACACTTGCATTCCTCTTTCAAAAGAGGTATGCAAATGAGGTAAATCGAAAATGCAAATAAGGCACACATTTGCATACCCAGCACCTCATTTGCATATTCTAATTTCAAAAGAGCTTCTTTGAAAGAAGAAAGCCAGTGTAGATGCTGCTCTTTCAAAAGTAAACCCCATCCTCGAAAGAATCGTTCTTCCCATTAAATAAAGGGAAGAAGGATTCTTCCAAAAATTGGTTTGCTTTCGAAAGAGCAGTGCCTTACACTGGCTTTCTTCTTTCGAAAGAAGCTCTTTTGAAACTAGAACATGCAAATGAGGTGCCGAATATGCAAATTTACACCTCATTTGCATTTTTATTTGCCTCATTTGCATACCTCTTCCAAAAGAGACATGCAAGTGTAGGCACACCCTGTGTGCTTGATTCTGATTTGTCAATTATCTAAGTGTAACTCCATTAGCTACAATGGAATGACATCTGTTTGGCACAGGGGAAAGTAAGATCAGAATCAGGTTTTTGATGAGGTGGGACATTACAAGTGTATGTATGATTTAGTTCACCATAGAGTGAGTTCAGAAAAATAGCAAGAGCCTAAAGTTAAATTTCGTGTTTGTTTAGCTTTGTAACAGATTTTAGCACACTGGAAGAAAAACCTTTTTATACACCCCTTATGGTGTATTCCACTTTAGTTTTGGGCACTTCTTTTCAGTCCTAGGTGGGGTTCATGTCTGGATCTTTGACGTAAATCGATCCTGAATAGCCATAATGATTTATTGTAGCATAGAGGGTCAAATCCCACAGCTATTCTGTTCATGGAACTGTGGTTGATTTAAAATGACCTGTCGGTTTTGAGAGTGAGCAGGAGCACAATACCGCAGGTGAAAGATTCATAAGCTTGCAGAACAAAAATAAATTTTAAATTGTGCATCTCAGTCCAGTGCTAAGTGCTCTTTGGAGGAAAGTCCTTCATTCTTTCCAACAAACAAATGCAGCAGAGCAAGTGTCTCCACAAACAGGCAGGAATTCTCTCTTGACCTGGACAGTTCTGAGGATAAGAGGTCACTTTTTCAAAACTAATATTAGACGATGGGCAGATGGCAAATGCCACAACTGCTGTGGTCAGTTTAAGTGTTTGGAAACCTGGCACACGGGCAGCAATCTAGTAATGACACCTAAAAGCGATGGGCCTTCGTTATTTGTGAGCTGTCAGCATTATCCAGTAGTCTTTACTCTGGCAAAACTTGGAATAAGGGATTGGACTATAAATGGAAGGACCTGTTCCTTTTTTGTCCTCGTTTTGACAGCCTGCACAAAGTTGGAAAACAAACCAACCCCACCACCTCAAAATTGGTCTGTGGATGATCAAGGAAATTATGATCGTTTTCATTTACACAAAATAAAATGAAACATGTTTGTCAGTCAGCAGTGCAGTGTTCTGTGTCACCTTTCATCTGTATTGAGTTGATTTGGGATGTGGAATAGTATGCATTAAGGCTCCAGTCTAGCAAAGGGGTTAAACACAAGCTTAGTTTTAGACCCATAAGCAGTCACATTGACTTAGGTGGTCCAGTCACCACCTGGAAGTTGAACCTGCTCTTAAGTATTTGCTGGCTTGCAAATACTTAAGTGCACTGACCATAAATAAGAGATTCCCTAATGATAGGGAATGGCCTTTCATCTTGTGTGGAACTGAGGATATTGTTCATAGATTGGTGGATTCTGAGATCACAAGAGATCTCCGTGATTTATCCTGACATTTTACCTAACACAGTTATTGACAGCTATGGGTTTCGGTGATTCTTGATAGCAGTGTTTCCTCATACTCTTGTTCAGTCACTGTCACAGTCACTTTTGGTTAGTACTGGGGCATCTTGACATATGGGAAATAACTTGCGGGTTTACTGGAAAAGGGGTGGGAGAGGAAGAATGAGTAAGGGTAAATGACGCAGTGCAAGTTGGGTTATACAATGTATGTAGTAGTCAATAAGCCCATTTTTCTGAGATTTTCACTGGAGGCTTAATGCTTGTTTGTGTCAGACTTTACTGCTTTCTCTGTAATAAATAAGTGGCTCATGCCATTTGGTTGTTAACCATGTTTGCAGCATTTTATGCTATCAGTGTGCAGAGGTACAGCTGTCCCACTTTCTAGCTGATTGCTAAGACAGATCCATGAAAATCAAGAAAAAAAAGGCCCACTCTTGCTTTCATGGATTCTGAAAACACACAGACCGCATATTAGAGCACAGCTATCTGTAGTAATTGTGAAATCCACCACTCAGACATCCGTCCTCAATTTTATCTTCAAAGGAGACAAATAATTATTTCCTTCCTCTACCGCTTCTTCCATTACCACTTAGTTTATATGTTTTTATTGGTTTAAGGCACCTATGGTGTGGTACAGATGCAACTTTCTAATGCTGCATCCTCTCATTTGGCAACATCCATATTCCAGCTTGATTTTAGTTAGCCAGATGACCACTTATCTTGGGTGTGGGCAAGTTTCCTGTGGTCCCATGAAGTTTGTTTACAGCCATCAGTCCTGGCTCTCAGTGTTCTGTGCTGTTAGTTAGCTCTAATTTACCTCTAAATGTCTAAGAGCCCAGTAAGCAGTGGAAGTGTTGGTAATGCTACTAGACAATATTGACCTCCTATAGTGCAGCGAATTCTCTCATTCGGCATCAGTCAAGTCCCAAGGGAGCCGGATTAGAGAGGTTCAACCTTTATAAGCACATAATTCATTGGAATTCCCAAACTTGGGGATTTTGGATCATGATCTTCATTTATACAAATTCTGTGCTATTTTTAAGCTTTTTTATATTTACATGCAAAATTAATGTAACTTTTTAACACACGCCTTTGGAACTATTAACTAATTCTCAACACCACTCCTAGTAAGAGAGGAATTATTACCATCCTTTCATAGGTGGAGGACTGGGGCACATAAATGTTAGGGCTGCGGTTTTCAAATGTGGGTGCCTACCCTTGACTGACTGACTTACTTAAACCCTTGTACTCTGAGTGGAGCATGGGTTATCTACCTGTCTCTTCCACTTCACTCTGTCTCAAGACAAAAATTGCATCTGACTCCAGGAATACCCTAGTTGTTGTCCTTCCATCACAGTAGATCTTCCCCACGTTGTCTGGTCTTCCTCTTTTGTGTTATCCTTGCAGGTTCCATGTGAGAGCTTGACAGACTACACTGGATGATGGTTTTCTGAGAGTGTGGCCTAGCCATCCCCTCTTTCTTCTCTTGATTTCAATGTCAATTGGTTCTTGTCTTGCTCTGTTTCAAAGGTCCTCATTTGTGACCAAGTCTTGCCATTTGATGTGAAGGGTGTACTTCAGGCATCTGTTTTGAATGTCTGTAGCATGTGATTTGAAGACTTTTCAGTACACTCGGTCTCACATCCCTACAAGAGAGTACTTCACATTTATGTCGAAGATTCGCAGTTTTCTCTTCACAGATATTATTTGTGAACTCCATATGGGTTGAAGAGTCTTAAACGCAGCTGTTTCTTCTCCTATTCTGTCATCGCTATCCTTATCTGTTCCTCCATCTCTGCCCATAGTACTCCTCAAGTAGGTAAATGCTCCACGTGTTCCAAGTCATCCCCTCTCAGCATGATGTTGTTGTTGGACTGATTGAGCCTCATTGTCTTGGTCTTTCCCTTGTCAATGTTTAGTCCAGTCATTGAGGCAGTTTTGTCTAGTGTTGAGACTTTTTCTTTCATGCATTCATGTTGGTGTGGCGACATCATCAGCAAAATCAATGTCCTCTATCTGTTTGAAAAGTGTCCATTGAATGCCCCATTGATGGACATCTGTTCTGCTCATAATCTAGTCCATTGTGAGCAAGAATAGGAAAGATGACAATAGGCACCTTTGTGACACTCCCGACAGCATGTAGAAGGATTCTGTCAAGACAGCATTGTGAATAACTTGGCATGTCAAGGCTTCATACATTGAATGAATCAGGTTAATAATTTTGAGTGTCTACACTGAGACACCTAAATTCCGATTTAGGCACAGAAATTAGTGGCCTGATTGTGAAAGCACATCACTTCAATAGCAGCTGTGGGTCTCACCCTCATAGAAAATAAGGCCTCTTCTGAATTAATGACAAAAATGGCAATATGATTTTTATACTTCATGCATCAGTAGGGATTTTAAAATTTTATTTCTGATGAGGGGTTCTTGGCTAGACTTACAGCTGTGAATGGTAGTATCATTATTTCTATAATCTGACTGGCTTTGGATAGTTTCCCTTCAATGGAATACATCAACATGGGAAGAAAGATGGTCCCATGGTTACAAGGCTCAATAGATCCAGACTTTGGCTCAAGCAAAGACTTTGTATCTGAGCTTGAGCAGATCGCTTACCTTCTGTGTGTTTTAGATTCCTATTTGTGGCATGGAGATCACATTTCTCAACCTCACATTAATATGAATGAGATTTTGGGTGTCATAAGAGTGTATCTTTGTATATAGATGTAAGTTTTCTGGAGTTACAGAATGTGCCCTACAAAACCACCAAATACCAATACCAGTTTAGCATATACAGTTTAAAAAGAACATCCCATGTGAGTGATATCCATTCTGAGTAGATAGAAATACTGCTAGGAAAAAAGGGCAGATTTAATGACTGATCTCATTGCATACACAGAAGGCTGACTTGTGTAATGCCCAGTCTCACATAACATGCAGGCCAGATTTACACCTTACATGCCTGTAGGCACACACCATCTTCTGTACCCCTTACCCCCGAACCTACAACTGCCCATTGTGTTTTGCATAGAAAATGAAACAAAAGGGAATATAAATGGTTTTAAAACAGTCAATGGAAATACAATAACAAAAATACATAAAATTAAAACAATCACATAATTAGCAGGTAGGTTCTACTTTCCTGCATGTGCGCATATTTCTTCCTTGAAATTTGTTCCAGGAATGCACTAATGAGATTCTCACCATCCATAAGTTTTAGAAGTCCTTCAATTGTTAGAAGGGTCCAGGTTTCTGAGCCTTGGGAGCATGTGGCTCAAAGGCTTTAGACCCAGCAGGGAGCACTCTGGCTCAGGGCTTCAGCCCTTTGGCTCTGCTCTTGGTGTGAGTCCTGTGGGGCCACTGGGTCTCGGGGTTGAAACCCTGCCACTCTGTTCTGTCTTCAGTCCCATGGGGTTGGTGGTGTTAGGACTTTACCTACCAAGGGAACACTGGTCTTAGCCTGAGAGCTCTTCCTGTTGCCCCAATTTGCCCCTCCTCCACTGAAATCTCAGTTTTCCTCCGTTGTGCCTTTGTAGGGTGGCCCTTCCTGTGTTCTTGCTCATTGTTTTTCTCTTTTTGATTTGCTGTTAAGCACAGGCCCCCTCTCTCATTGGGAAAACCCTGAGATATTGAAGGAGATCTTTGAAAGAAGTCAGTTTTCTACTGTAAATTTGCCACAGTCCCAGCTGGACTAGGTGCTGCTTACGGCACCTGAACAAGGTCCAGGGGCAAAGACTGCTTAAAAAACTATTTTTTTGATCTCCTAATCTAGGAGTGGCCAGGGGTTAGTATGGGCTCCAGTGTAATTTGGAACAGCCTCAGGATCCATGTTAAGAAAGTCCTCACCCAACCATTTAGGGTACCTTGAAGGCTTATTTGCACCATTCAAGCAACA
Source organism: Carettochelys insculpta (assembly GCF_033958435.1). Lineage (NCBI taxonomy): Eukaryota > Metazoa > Chordata > Testudines > Carettochelyidae > Carettochelys > Carettochelys insculpta. The sequence continues at coordinate 100,178,672 of NC_134139.1, forward strand.
CAAAGGGCTCTTCCCATTCAATGGCACATGAGTTTTGTTGTTTAGCTAAAGAGCTGGTGGGAGGAGAACTCGCACCTGGTCATGTTCCGCACATGCTCTCCCAGTGGGAGGATGGTTGACTGAGAGAGGGCTGGGCTCGCATACATTCTGTTACTAGCTTCATAATATCCTATCGGTGCTAACAGCTTGCCCCGTAAGAAATACTGCCCTTTAAAAAAAACACATCACTATATTAAGGTTTGACGACAGTGGAATGAAGGTGGGCGGTTACTGACAGATGGAGATGGAGATAGCATGCAGCGTTTTAGTGCCATTTATTTCATTCCAGCTTTAAAATGACATGTGCCAAAGAACAGCAGGACCGTACGTTGGATAGAACAATATTTGTAAGCCAGGAAAGCTCGGGCTATGCTTGTGTGTTATCGCTGAAGTAATGATTCTCATGCCAAGTGTTGCACATTAGACAATTATTATGCAGGGAGTTGTCTGAATGAACTTCCTGGTAATCCAGCCTTATGTGCCTTCACAGTGACGGTGTGGGAATCGAATCTGTCTGTCCCAACATTTCTAACCCTATCACTGCTGCAACTCTGAGACAGCAGCAGCTTTGACTGAAAAACATTGCAGAAGGCAAGTCAGTCAGCAGTGCCATATGCTTTTCAATCACATGCTTGCTACAGTGTGCAGTAGCGAATGGTTGAAATTCCCTTGCAAAAGGATACTGGAAACCTCTCTTATCAATACAGTCTCAGGAGCCCTCCATATCCCTATTAAACATAGCCCTTTACTTCAGACTATTCACCAGGTTGTTGTTAAATTTTTCTAAGATTAGCACTCTAGCTTTTGCAGTGATGATTGCGTCACACCCATCAGTGGTTATTTCCAGGTCCTCAATTTTCTTCTCAGCCTCCTGCCGTTTTAATCCCAAAACTTCAAACTTCCTGTCCATGGAAACCATAGTATCCTGGATTTCATCCAGGCTGCCAGAAATATCTGCTGCTGGCCTTGTAATGAAATTAGATAGGGACCAGAGCTCTAGACATTGCCGAACCAAAGGCAGGTAACCCCTTCTAGGGCTACAAGCTGCATGTAACTAGGCTGCCAAAGCATCTGCTGATCTTGATTTATTCAAGGGCATATTAAAGTCAGGTACGGAAATCACTTTCAGAGATGACAATGTTAAAAATCTTGAACAATATGGGTAATTGGGAACAACAGAGTAAACTATAAACAGCGTGCCTGGATGATGTTTCTGTTGTCCTTAAGGATCCTCAAGATGATCACTCTAAAATATGGTTTAAATTATAAGAGTTTTTCAGGGCCTCAGTGAATTTGGTTTATTTCCTTTATGTCTGTCTAATTCAGCGGGATTGTGGTTTGTTTCTTTTGTTTGTTTTGTAAAAGTATTCTGGTACACTTCCAGTCACACTGCAAACAGGAAGAGAAGCTTTCTCGCCCTGCTCTATCTGAAGAAGAGCTTCTCTGTGCAGAGGTGAGAGTTTGATCTATTCTGGCTGCTTCCACTGTCTCGTGACCCATGGAAGGGAGTCCAAAGTGTGGGTGTAGCAGGGGTGGGTGGGGGCAGAGCAGAGTGGGCGAGATGGGCTGTTGGGTTCCAGCTTTCTCTCTCCCAACTAGAGGGAGGGCCGGAGAACGAGTCAGTGCATGGAAGTGTAGAGCTAGAGCTTCGGTAGCCTTTCCTGTACAGTGCACTCTGCTAAGACATCATCTCACACGTGTTCCTGTAAAAGCACATTAGAGTGTAAAATTTGCAAGACTGTCAGAGGGCAATATCTTAACCTTTAAAGAAAGGCAAGTCTCCTTCCCTGGCCTGATACTACAGCTGAAATACAGACTATTTTTGGCATTGTTGTGTCAATCGGAGATGTGAGGAGTTGTCATCTGTGACCAACATAGTTGTGCCAGCAAAAACTCCTCATGTAGACATGGCTATAAAAGCAAAACCATACTTTTGGGGGCCTGGAGTAAACAATATTGGCCCCAGCCAAAGAATGGTGTATATTCTGTCCACACTACGAATGCTTTGCCGGTATCCTATAATGGAACCTTCCAAGTGGGAAGACCTGACCTCATATTGTAGTTTATTTTTGTAATTAGGGCTATCAAGTGATGTAAAAATTAATTGGGTGATTAATCACACTGTGAAACAATAATAGGATACCATTTATTTCAGAATAATTTTCAAATATATAAACTGCAACATGGAATGCAAAGTGTACAGTGCTCACTTTATATTTTATTACATATATTTGCAATGTAAAAAATAAAAGGAATAGTATTTTAAATTCACCTAACACAAGTACTGTAATGCAATCTCTTTATAATGAAAGTTAAACATGCAAATGTATAATGAAATACAAAAAACTGCATTAAAAATAAAATATAAAACTTCAAAGCGTACATGTCTATTCAGTTCTACTGCTTGTCCAGCCAATCACTCTGACAAGCGAGTTTGTGTACGTTTGCGAGAGATAATGGTGTCCACTTCTTGTTCATGTCATCCAAAAGTGAGAAAAGGCACTCACGTGACGCAGTGGTTGTAGCTGGCATAGCAAGATATATGTGAGCCAGATGTGCTGAAGATTCATATGTCCCTTTTTTGCTTTAACCGCCTTTTGTAGAGGACGTATGTGCATGCCTTCAAGGCATTGTGGACACGTTCATTTTCGTCATCTCAGCCAGATGCATCCAGTAAAAGGTTAATTTTTTGGTGGTTTGCATTCTGTGTTTTCCCACTTGGAGTGTTGCTCTTTTAAGACTTCTACAATCATGCCCCATACTTTGTCCCTCTCAGGTTGTGGCTGGGACTTCAGATTCTGAAACCGTGAGCCAAGTGCTGTAGCTGTCTCTTTGAAATCTCACATTGATACCTTCTTTGCATTTTGTAAATCTGCAGGGAAAGTGCTCTGAAAATGAATGTGCTGGGTCATGACCTGAGATTGCGCTAACATGAAATACACGACAGGATGTGGGTAAAACAGAACAGGAGACATACAGTTCTCCGCCAAGGAGCTCAGTCAAAAATTTAATTAACATATTATTTGTTTAACAGTTATCATCATCAGGGGAGCATGTTCTTTGGAATGGTGGCTGAAGCATGAAGGGGCATATGAATATTTAGCATATCTGGCATGTAAATGCCTTGCAGTGCTGAGTACAACAGTACCATGTAAATGTCTGTTTGCACTTTCTGGTGACATTATAAATAAGAAGTGGGCACCATTATCTCCTGTAAATGTCAACAAACATATTTGTCTTAGAGACTGGTGGAACAAGAACTAGTACTGAGTGGTCTTGTAGAGTCTAAAGTTTTACACAGTTTTTATTTTAGTGCAGTTATGTAACAAATTTCTGTATTTAAGCTTACTTTCATGATAAAGAAATTGCACTTCAGTACTTGTAGGAGGTAAATTGAAAAATATTGTTTCTTTTTACAGTGCAAATATTTGTGATAAAATAATACAAAGTGAGCATTGTACACTTTGTATTCTGTGTTGTAATTGAAATCAATATATTTAAAATGTAGAAAAACATCCACAATATGTAATACATTTCAATTGATGTTCTGTTGTTTAACAGTGTGGTTAAAACTGTGATTACCTGCATGAGTTAACTGCGATTAATTCACAGCCCTATTTGTAATGTATTCTTGTGTTTCTTTATTATCTCTCCAGAGTTCTGAACACCACCCAATGCTTAAAAAACACAGTTAGGAATATAAATAATCAATTTTTAAATTAGAAGTTTACTAGCTAATAGGCTGTCTTAAAAGATATGAAACCACTCTTTCAAGCCATATGACTAGCACCCACCAAAATCATCCTTTAACCTACTTTGCCTTCATCTACAAACTCACAATCACCCTGAAATACTTCAAGGTGAGATGGGCTTTGCAGATTGCCTGAAAGTTAATAACACTGGACTCAATTGCATGAAAGAAGGCAGTGAATTACACAGCCAGTGATCTTTTAGGGAGAATGACCTGACAAACACAGTAGCCAAGGAATAGTGTATGTGGCATCAAACATGTCAGGTATCTTTTAATATTTCATCTAGTGACACCTGCCAGTTCAATTTTATTGGAGTAATTTTTTTCACAACACTATCATTAAATTCACTATCAATTTTTAAAGAAGTGTTTGCCTCTTATTACATGATTGCATGGCTGCATTCCTCTTAGGCGGATTGGCATGTCTCTTTGATGGCAGGTTCACAGTTGGAATCATTAAATCAATCAGTCATTTTAGTGAGGTGTTGAGCACAATCAGATTTGAATTTTAAAAAGCCATAGCCACAGTTATAGCATCATAGAGGCCAACACCTGACATAATTTGCAAAGGTTGTTTGAAGAACTGCTGTATATTGTAGTAATGTAATTTTGTCAGTTTTACCTTTAGACTAATTCTCTTTTCGATCAGGTTTTCTCAGAAAGTGTTTTTTTAACATACAAAAGAAAAAAATGAAGACTGCAACACAATTGTGACAGCATAGGGATAATAGAGATTTTTCATCCACCCCATGTTTGAAATAATGCTAGGAACAACCATGCTAAAAATAGTTGTTCTTGTTTCAATTGTTTTAGTTACCGGTGTAGGAATCACTTTTCCCACCTGACAAACATGCGAGAAAAAACTCTGCTAACACTGTTTCTGTGACAATTTGTAAAACAGTTTTGTAACAGAGTAATGGCTCTCCAAGGCTACGGTTACACTCCAACGATCTGTCAACAGAAGTCACTGTCAGAAGAGATTTCCTATCAAAACTTCTGTCGACAGAGCGGCTGGACTGCCTGGCTGCTCTCTTGAGAAAACAGGCACTTAGAAGCAGAGCAGACAGGGCTGCCCATTGTTGTGGATGCCCTATCTGTCGAGAGAAGCCCCCAGAGCATCCACACAGCTTTTTTGTTGACGGAATCTGTTGACAGCAGCATTATGCCTCGTGGTTGAGAGGTAGAACGCTATCTGGGAAAGTGCTGACTTTTGTCAACAAACTATGGACAAAACACGTTTTGTGTGTGGACTTTCCACCAGTTCTGTCAACAAAACTCACTAGTGTAACCATAGCTCCAATAGAAAGTCCTGTGGCACCTTATAGACTAACAGATATTTTGGAGCATAAGCTTTCGTGGGCAAAGACCTGCTTCGTCAGATGCATGAGTTGGGTGGGTTTCAGACGAGGATTTAAAGAGGGAGTCTCAGTAAAGGGGAAGACCAAAGTTGACAAGGTCTAGTCACTCAGGGAGCATGCGGCCCATTATCAGCAGTTAATGTGGAGTTGTGAACATCTTGATCCTCCTCTGAACCCCCCCCCCTCGTGAATCTGATGAAGCAGGTCATTGCCCATGGAAAGCTTTATGCTCCAAAATATCTGTTAGTCTATAAGGTGCTGCAGGACTTCTTGTTGTTTTTGAAGATACAAACTAACTCAGCTACCTCTCTGATACATGGCCCCAGTGTCACTCTCTAGCCATATTAATAAGGAAAAGACTCAAGTTCAGAAACTGTTAACTTAGGAGGAAGTAGGGAGAGTGATTAAGTTTGAGTTTTTTGATTGAAACCTCACTAGCAACACCCAGACATGGCTACTGCTACTTTGAGGCCAGAGTCTAATGCTTTAAGAGTATTTTTATTTCTCTGGTAGCCCCTGTGACATCAGTGGGACTGTTTGAGCAGTAAGTAGTAAAGTGCATTAAAATCTGGCCCTTGGTTGTCATTAGTATCATTTCACTGATGGGTGTGGACAGGGAAGACCTTTCTAAGTATGAAGTTCTGAGTGTGTCATAAACCTGTTCATGATTTTTCTAGCATTTTTTTTAATATGATGTCTCATTTAAACATGGCTGTTACTGACTGTATTGCAGCTATGCAGTTGGACAGTACATTTCTGCTTTCCATCAGTTGTCTCGCTTATATTTTCTGTCTGCCTCCCATATTTCCAATTGTCTCTTCTCCGTCTCAGTTTATCCAATTTTCTGGGCTGGCTGGCCATTTCAGTATTATTGCTGTCCTAATGGCTTCAGAAAGAGCAGCGGAGCTTTTTGCTAAATATTCTTGTTGTTGTTTGTTTACAATGCTGTTGCCTTCGTGCTTTTGTGTGTTTGTGCTGTGTGCTCTCTGTTGTGTCACTGAGAGATCAGATGTTTGCGTAACATGCATTGTATTGTAATTGTTTAGTTTCTGTAAATGTGCATAGTGTATTGTATTATGTACAACTCGTGCCTTTTGAGGCAGTGATAGACTGTGGTCTCAGAAAGAGACTGGGTCCAATCTGTGCTTCCGCTTTGGATGCTTTGGCACCATAAAGCAGCCAGTACCTTCTCACAGGGGATGTGTTTGGGAGAAAGTGGCCATGGGGCAACCAGAGGCTTTTGTGGTTTTTGCCAGTTGCTGGCCTGGTCCTTGAGAAGTGCAAAAGTAGAGCCACTTAAAGTCATCTTTATACCCCACCCATTGTCTTTTGGTGGGCATAGCAGGGCTCAACTGGGTTTTTTAACCTGTCATATATGTTATTTTTGCTGTATCCATCTCTCTGTCCAGGCAAGGTTCTACCATGTTTCCCTCGCTGCACTGTGCCGGCTTCAGCCCCTCCCCAAGCCAGCCTGGGGCCTGGCTCAGACCCCCAATGGACCCCACTCCTGGACCATGCCAGCCCTCCCCCATCCAGCGTGGGGCCCAGCCCGGCCCCCTACCTTAGCCATCTCCTGCACCATGCCAGCCCCAGTCCCTTCCCTGGCCAGCACAGGGCCTGGCCTAGTACTCCCAGCAGAGCCCCCTCTGCACTGTGCCAGCTCCAGCCCTTCCCCCGGCCAGCACAGGGCCTGGCTCAGCCTCTAATGGAGCCTGTTCCTCAGCCAGTGCGGGGCCCTGCCCAGCTCCCTGGACACCATGCCAGCCCCTCCCCCACGCCATGCCAGCCCCACCTCTCCCCTGGCCAGCACGGGGCCCAACCCAGCCCCCAACAGAGCTCCTCCCCTGACGAGCACAGGGCCCGGCCCATACAGTTTGGTGTGTATTACAAGAAGTTTCTGTGTAGGATTTTCTTCCAGCCCAATTACCGCTTGCAAGTGGAGCTGTGACTGGGCCTCTAGCTGACCGTAAATTGTCACTGAACAGTTACAGGCCTGATACTGGCGATATTCTCTCCAGACATATAAGATTACTCCTGGGAAGTTGCATGTGCCTGGGAGTTCCGCGGGATTCAGTTCCCCTGCTCCAGTGACTTTTTAAATAATTTCTCCACGGTAGAACAGCTTCAGGAGAGACTGAGAGAATCCTCTGTCAGAATATCCCCTAGCACAATGGTTAGGGCACTTGCCTGAGAGGTGATAGAGCCTTTCTCTTGCCTTGGCTAGAGGGGAGACTTGGACTGGAGGTCTTTCACACCCTGATTGAGTACTCCTACCACTGGGCTAAAACTTATGAAAAGTGTGTTCCTCTTTAGTCCCTTGTGTTAACTTGGCTGTGAGGATCTGATCTGGCTTGGGCCCCACAGGGGAGTTAGGTGTGAGAATGCCTGTCTTTTGCTGGTACATGCATTTCTTTAAGGCTTAGGCATCTGGACATCTGATGTGTGCACACAGTACACGTGTTCGAAATAAGGGTCACAGGTGACTAGGGAATGTTTACTGCAAAAATATAGGTGCTGCCTGGTTTTAGGCACCTATTGGATTTGGCAACAGCTGGGATGGGGTTTTGTGAATCCCAGTCAGGCGTAATTCAGGGATTTAGTGGTGGGTAGGGATCTGAATCTTTCCGAGACCTCCCACCCTGCATGTGAATGTCTGTTCAACAAAGGGAGAGTCCCTGGATATTTGTTATTTCTGAAGGCCAGGTGAATTGGAGCAGACTATTAAGGTTTTGCTGGATTAACCCATTGAAGAATTTAAAGAAAAGTAATTTACATCTTTAGCGTAGAGTTTAGATCACTCTTAACTAGATGGCGTAGTTGGACTAGAAGCCCCAGTTCTGCCTTCCTCAGGCTAATTGCCTGTTGAAGATATTGACGCTCATATACAGCAAAGTGTCCGTGTTCAGAAACGCACTTACTCATCTTCCTAAGTTCTGTTGATTTTAGCCTTCAGCGGTACTGAAGCACATTCTAAAATGCAGCTCTGTCTACGCTCCGGTTTATGTCAGTATAACTGTGTCACTCAGGGATGTGAATAAGTGACATAAGTTACAGGGACCTGAGCACTGGTGTGGACAGCACTCATGTGGTATGAGAGCTTGACATAGGTGCCGCTGCTCTGTGGCTATGGAGTAATAGAGTCAGCAGAAGAACTCTCTCCCATCGGCTCACAGCAGCTACACTAAAGAGCTTACAGAGGTTTTCTCTAGCATAGCAGCCATAGACTGCCCAGCTGCAAAGGGATGGACACATGTTCAAGTGCTTTGGTGAACTGGAGCTTGAATGAGGAAAGCAGGATTGGACTTTAGTCAGGCATCCTTCAGTTAATCTCCTAGAATTTTCCTGTTGTCTTCAGTGGGAGCAGGGTTATGCCATATAGACTGGAAAGAGGGTAATCAGATTATTGATTATATACCGGCTATGGCAATTATATTTTGTTCTTCTTGTATTCTAAAAAGAGGCTTTGCTGTCTCAAAGCTGCCAAATTCAGGTCAAGTGTAAGTCTTGATCGGGCCAACATCACTTTATGGGAAAACCACAGGAAAGCATGTTTTTATTTAGCAAAAGGCATGTACTATCATTGGCATCTCTCACACATAACCATTGTTCCAGTAACCAGGTCTCTGAAATTCCAGCCTGGTTGTCATTCTTATTTCTTGACTGTCTTGGTTCCACTGAACTAAATTGGTCCCTGTACTGTCCAGAATATCTGAGCCATTAGAAAGCTTTGATTAGCAGCAATCAAAGGAAATGATAAATTTAGATAATGAAATAAGGAAGTCTAAAATAATTTTGGATGAACTGAGTAATTTGTTAGCCCTTGATTTTATTTAAAATCCCAAACATAAAATCAGACCTTATTTGAAGGTCTATTTAACCAATCTGATTTTTTTTCCCCCTTTAATATTGCTTCCAACTAATTTTCTTTTCTATGAATTGATAGGTGAAAAATTGCAAACAAAATGAGTCGGTTTGGCAAGAGTTGGAGTCAGTTGCTTGGCTAAAGTGTGCTTCAGGAGCTGAAAATATCTGTGTACATCATGCGTACAAATCAAATACTGTGCTTTGGCAACACCCAGAAGGCTAGAAACTGAGTTTGAAGTCGTTTCTTCTCCTGCATGCCATGAATGGGTGCGGGCCCACATTTGTAACAAAGTGCTGATCCCAATGACCACATAACAAGAGAATGGTGACATCAGTGTGGAGTGATTATGGCTCAGTAGGAGAGCCTTCAGTCTTTGCTGCTTTGCCCTTTGCATGTTCATTTACACCTGTGCAGTGTGAGTGTAGTCAGAATGGGAGAGTTTTGCTCACATCTTCTTGTAAACATAAATGGCAAATGAATTGGGAAGAGGCTGTGTATACCTCCCTGAAACGGAAACAAACTAATCTTACATTTAAGCATTTTACTGGAAATTGTATAACAAAGTTTCCATTCATATTTTTGTCCCCCCCAACCCATGTGCCCTGGTAAAAAGAATGTACTGCTTTTTGTTTCCGTCTGTCAGACTTGAAAGACATCATGTACACATTCATGCCATGTAGGTGATCTTTGCACCTAAAAACTTACGTTCAGATTCTGGTCTTAATTATGCTGGCATTAATCCGTAGTTACTCTGTTGGTAATTATGGAGGTGCTCTAGACTTAAACCACTCTAAGGTCTTAATTTTATTATATGTTGAAAAATAACTTAGGTTGTGCAGTTTTAGTTGTTCTGGTTGTTCTAGGGCATTGAACTTCTGCACCTCTGGCTGGTTGCCTCTGTCTCAGGGCTAGTTGCCACTGCCTTAGTTGTTTGTGAAGAGATTGAGCTACTGCCATTGCTCTGCTCTGATCTCAAAATCACAGGGAGCGCCTGCAGGGATCCAGCTCTTGTGAGATACATTTTGACAACACAAGTGATTGTCATGGGCTTGTAAGAAACCTTCTGTCTTGCAGTCTTCTGGATGACAGCCATGAGTGCCTTTGCCTTAGCCTCTTCACAATGCAAGTGTCCTTTCCGCCCTCCCCTTCCAACATTTGGGTCATTAGGTAAGAGGCCGTGCTTGCCAGTTATCTAGAGGAGGACACAGGAACAAAGGCATTACGCTGCAGAGGCTCCTCAGGGAACCACGCTGGACAGGCTTTACTTGCTCTGTATTGATCGTTTCCAGTACTGGTTTTCAAGCCATGGGGTGTGCCCCCGGACAAGTTTTATTAGAGGAGCACAAGGTGGGGCATGAGGCTATGTCTGGATGGGTGGCCAGGGCGGGGCAGGCTTGCAGTGCACAGAGAGCCCCCAGTGGTTGTGGGGAGAGGTGGTGAGCGCACAGCAGGGCCGACAGCCACCACAGGTCCTGGAGAAAGATGGAAGGGCGGCCTGGCCTCAAGCCCCAGGAAGGGGTGGGGCCTAGAGCAGTAGGGCTGGGGACTAGCGCAGTTAGCTTTTTGTGCTGGACCCTCCACCCCCAGCTGCACAGGGTGGTGCAGCCACAGCATTTCAAAGGGGCTGGGGGCAACTGCCCCCTTTGCTTCCCATGCTGTCGCCGGTCTGGGAGTAGAGGCCCCAGTCCCTATTTGTTCTGGCAGCAATTGGCTTTACACACTCTCCCCATTGTGCCCTGCCCAGGCCTGCCTAGTTGTGTACCTACATATTTAAAAACCCTCCACAGCCTGTGGGAGAGAGAGACTCTTTGCACAGGGTGAGAGACAGTGAGGGGACCCTGGTCAGCTCTGCGTTGCCATAAGCTCCTCCCAAGTTTGAGCAAGCTGGGGCCTGCCACCACCTCAGGTTTGACCTGCCTGCTCCCCTTCGTGAGCCATTTTCTGTTCCAGATGTGAGGAGGTCCTGGGGGACGGGGGTGGAGCTGTTATGTGACTCACATCAAGAGGGGAGGCACAGCGGAAAAAAAAAAAAGTTTGTGAACCTCTTTGTGATTTACCGAGTGGGCTTTATGTGGTGCCCTAAAATGGGCTCCTCATAACCTTGACATGTTCGCTCGCCTACCTGCTTTCACATGATCGCTCGCTGGCTGCAAAATGGCGGTATATTCTTGGCAGCTGTGAACTAGACAAATGGGTTGTGCAGCTTGTGTATAGACACACTCTCAGCTATCGCTTTGCTTCTGAGCCTCCTGCTGGGATAGTCAGGGCACAAATCCCAGCTGTCAACGTCTAAACTTCTATTCGCGCTGCAATTACAGGTCTATAGTTGGGGGATGTGCTTTTACAGTACTAATTTAGCCCTTCCCCTGAATAAAAACCCATGAAAGTGGTGTTCTGGTCAGCCAGAAGAGGGCAGAGTGTGCAACAGCTGATGGAAAGAAAGTGGTCAGGGAATTTACATTTGACACTTTACAAAAGAATCACTCACAAAGTTTCTGGTGCACTTTGCAGTAGAAATCGGATCCAAGATTCCAACCAAATTTGTAGAGAACCCGAAATGCAAATTTCCGTAGTAGCATTACAGTTGTAATGTAGACTGGGCTTTGGATTTTGTTTGCACTTTTGTGGTACTAGTATATACTTATTGTAGTTTCCTAAAGCCTCGAAGAAATAAATGACAAAATATTTGTTGTTTTTAGGAAACTTTAAATTCTGGTTAAAATATTTTGTAAGGTGGAAGATATAAAATTGACTGTCAAACCACAAATCAAATGCTGTGACTGAGTTTATAAGATATATGTAAAGTCCCAGTTCCTGTTCAGCCACCAGAAGGAGTCATTCACGTTTAATGACAGATGTAATTATGATGGGAGGAGCTTCTGATACATTTTGCTACCAAGTTGCAAGTTTATTGTTTATAAAATAGTTTGTGGAACTCTCAAGGGGCCATAGGGAGAAGTAACCCGACAGAATAGTCTTGCAGAAACAGACTGTAACAATTATTACCAGTGGACTTCTTCCTGTGTGTAAAAACTAACCCCTTGATTTATGAGCTGCGAAGTTCAAACTGTAAAACCAATTTTGAGCAATAAGCCATGCTTCACTTCCCCTACTGTATTTAACTTCTGCAGAGTTAAAAGGTATCTTAGTGTACGTGTTCACGAACAACTGCAGTAGGTTAGAAAACTGTTGCACAGGCTTGATCACATACTAGCAAATTATTAGATAATTGTTGTATTGCTGTGCCTGTCCAGTGGACGGTTCTTAGAGGACTGATAACGCCCCCGTTATTTAATCATGTTATCAAAGAAGCAGAGATTGAACACATTTTAAAATCTTCTTTTAGTCGTTCAAATGATTCAAACAAATTAAAAATTGATGTTTTTTTTAGTATGGTAACAATGCTTCTAAGTGCGTTAATAGGGCATTATAATTCTGTTCAACACATGCATTACGTGGGATTGTTACAGACCTTAGGGTTTGGCTATTTCCTCATAGCGTATATTATACTTTAACTTCAGTGTTGTTATAAGATGTGATTAAGGCTTTGTCTACACTAGGCAGATAAGCTGATTGCCGATGCACAGTTCTAGCTATGGCAGTTACATAACTAGAATCGACTTATCAGCAATCGACTTACCTGGCCACCCTCAGTGAAGGCAATAGCAAGGAGTGCAGGGGTTGACTGCCAACCCTGATAGGTTGATTTGGTGTGTCCCTACCAGGTCTGCGAAATCGAAACCTGTAAGATCGACCCTGAATGGGTTAATCTTCCAGGTAATGTAGGCATGGCCTAAGAAAATTCAAAAGGATTATATGGACTAAATCTTGCCATCCTTCACCAGCCAAAACTTCTATTCACTAGGATTTTTGTCTATGTAAGAAGCTCATAAAGAATCTTGCTCTGGATTAGGGGCTTGATCCATCTCTAACCATAGTCAATTGGAGGCTTTGACAGATCAGACCCTATATTTGCCTCTGAGTTATGCCAATCTAATTGTATTGAATCAATGAACTTACAGTGATATACATAACAGGCGAGTTTGGCTCCCATATGTAAAAAGGCAAATTTGAAATTCATGAAGATCAAATACAAAATTCCTCCCTGATTCCAGATTTAATACTCCCTTTGCAGCTGTTGAACTGGGACAGCAGTGTGTTGTTTGGCTTGTTTTTGCAGCGTGAATAACATGTCACACACTAGGCTTCATTCTTATTTACATTAAATTTCCTTTACTATTGTCAGAGTGATATACAGTGGTCTCAGTTAAAACACTGGACTTAATTCTCATTTACACTATGTGGATTAAATAAGCATATTTAGGACATGCTTGGAATTTTAATGAAAAACAACTCTCTGCAACTTCTGTGAGTGTCCATGAAATCAGTGAGTCCTGTTTCCACAGAATGCAGGAGTGAAGCTGGAATTTATCCTCACCTCACTATGGGAAACACAACCTCTGTGGAAGAGCACTGAAGTTTTGTTGCAGGATGGGGTGATCTGGAGCCATGTCATTTATTTGTTTGCTTGCGAGAACTTTTTCTGTTGTGTGTGTGTGTATGTATACTGTATAGGGTAAAATCCTAGTCCCATTAAAACCTGTGAGAGTTTTGCCACTGACTTCAGTGTTGCCAGGATTTCACCCATAAAGATTAAAATCTCATTGGGCCCCGACAGTTCAAAAGTTCAGAAGTAGCTCTTTGACTCTATATCCAAATTAATTTCCTAGAAAGTTATTTGACGCTATAAAGCGTAAGGGTCTGGAGCCAGAACATATGGTTTTTTATATGCTCAAATGCCTGCATAGACCACTGTTTACATTGCTGGTTAGTAACACATTATCATTTGCCTGTTTGTTTTTGTTGCTGATAGCAAACATTACAGAAAAAAACATAAGCATATGTCTTTTATTACTAACTGGTTCCAGGCCTATTTCATTCTTTGGATTTTGGCACTGTTTTTCTATTAAACCACATCTGCATACTTCTGACAGTGGAAATCCTGTCCTTAGCCCGGCCCATCATGTCTAGGTATTGCACCACACATGATGCAGCATGGAAAACTATGTCATCAAATCCGTTAAGATTTTTAAAGTCAGTGGGAGTTTTGCCATCAACTTTTGTGGAAGCAGGAACAGGTCCTAAGACAGGAAGGGCTGGAGTGCCTTTTGTGGCTTAAATATGTCCGACGCTTGAAGCAGCCTCTGGCCGACTCTCAGCAGGCAACACCACTGTATTGAACTCCAAGGTGGTAATCATCCTCTCAGTTGCGTATGGAAATTTGATGTAATCTCAGCCTCCTGGCAAGTTGCCACTGTGCCCTAAATAACCCCATTGTATGCACTAGGGCTCCTACTAAATAAGAAGAATTTAATGCTGCGACTGGAATTTTGTGAAGTATTCGACAGAAGCTGTGTGCTCAGGCACAGTCTCAAGCTCACTCTCGCACTGCTGTATTGGCTCTGTAGCACAAGCGGGTATAAACTCTAGAAAGCAGTAACACATCTTTTGATCACTTATTTCAGCAGATCTGCCTCTGAATACACACAGAGACCAGATCTGTAGGGTGAGAAAGGTGTCGTTTTTAAAGTCATTTTCAGGTTACTAATACACTTAAAGCATTACTTGAGATTTGTGAGTTAAAGTGTGAAATGGAAGTCACAACATACACGGGTCGTTCTCTTCTGAAGCTATCTCATATAAAGCAAAACTGTGAATATAAAAATAAATCTAATTTTAAAGCGCAGATCTGCAAGGCAAAGCACTAGACTGCAAAATAGGATTTTTAGAACTACAGTACAGTAGTCCCTTGGGATACGCAAGGGTTGCGTTCTACACAACCCTCGCATATCCCAAGTTTTGGGTAAGTTGGGAGGCTTGGGTGGTGGGTTGGGGCCATGGGAGTTTAAGCCTGGGGTGAGTTAGGGCTGCAGGGGGCAGGTGGGAGGGTGGAGCTGAGCTGGGGCATATGAGGATTGGAGCCGGGTCTGCAGAGGTTGGAGCAGGGTCCACAGGGGTGATGAGCAGGAGGCTGGAGCCCGAGCCTCGTGCAAGGGTGTAGTGCGCTGGGGGCTGGGAGCCCTGTGTTTGGGTTGGGGCTGAGCTGGGGCCGTGGGGGGGGGGGGGCATTTGATCCTGGGAGGGGCAAGGGGTTTTTAGCCCCCATAGCTGCCCACAGCAGCGGGCAGCTAGGGGAGCTAAAACCCTCCTCCCTACCTTCCCAGAGCAGTGTCACTGTCAGCTTGACAGCAGCGCCACTCTGGGAAAGGGGTTTTAGCCTAGTGCTGCTCTGGGAGGGCAGTGGGAAGGGGCTCTTAGCCTGCCTGGCTGCCTGCAGCTGCGGGAAGCTAGGCAGGCTGACAGTCAAGTGTCTTCAAGTTGTGTTAAACTCACGTTAAAGCGAGTTTCCCACAACCCAAAGGCTTGTTTTTAAAAAAACGCTTTTATTCTGATTTTGGGCACCACATTTTCAACACTAGGTACACCTCCCAAACTTGGCAGTTTAAAGTATAAATGGGCATGTGGTTCATGCTTTCTGAATGTTACTCGTGAGGGCGCTCTGGGCCACAAGTTAAAAACTCTGCAAGTTTTATTAATCCAGTAAGTAAATGCAGAGGCTTTAGCATGGCAGTGGGGAGCCCCGGTGACTGGCTACACAAAACTGGGAAATCACTCTGCTGCCTCCCCAGCCCCCACCTCTGGGACATGGACTCAGCAATGAGGCTACACCTGGGGGCCTGCACCCAAATCGCCATGGGACCCTGCCCATTTGTAGCAGGCACACCAGACATGTAGCAGGCAGGCTGAACCAGGCAGGATTCAAGTGTGGAGGGACTCAGTGTGTGTGTGAAGGGGAGGAATTCAGGTGTGATTGAGAGAATTCTGTGTGGGACAACCTGGGTGCAGGCAGCTCAGTGGGGAAGGTTTAGATGTGGGCGAATCGGGATGCACAGATGGTTGTTGTGTGGGTTTTAGGTGCAGGGGCTTGGGACTTTGCAGGGGTTTGGATGTGTGGGGGCTGTGTTGGGGAGTGGGGTGGGGCGCAGGGGAGAACTGGAGCTTGGTGGAATGGTAGTCTGTGTGCAGCTAGGTGGGGAGTCAGTGGCATAGGGGTCTGGATCTAGCATGATCCACATCCAGGTGCCAAATAACGTATCTGTGCTGCCAGGCAATGGTGTGTGTGGCTGCTCTTGCAGCTTCCCTCCCCCACCATGAGTAGAATGTGGGTGAACTGCCTGCTTGTATAGATTTGGCAAGTTCAATTTTGGTGCCTGTGTTTGAAAAGGAATCCATTTATGTACCTTTTGGGCCCAGCTATCAAATATCTTTAGCAGTGAAGAATTTTTCTACATGTATTGTTAACTCTGTAGAGATACAAACTGCTTGCACCATATTACTCACAGAAGGATCCCAGACAAGTAAAAAAGTAGCAGTGACCAGTGTGATGGTTGTATTTATTTATACAAGCAACACTGTGATGCCATTACATTGTCAAATTAAAGAGCAGACTTAAGTCTCTGTAGTTTTTAAAACTTATTGTTTCAACTTTTTTGTTTAAATAGGTGAAGACGATCATCAGCAGACATATTTACTGGAGTAGTGAACCAAATGGCCTTGATTGGAACCATTATTTACTCACACCTTTGACATCATCAACCAGGTAAGAGAAAAGTAACAGAGGATGCACTTTTGATGTAAGTGTGACAACAGGCCTAGTGGTACAATTTGGGCGAACATTTCAAAGTCTTATAAGCTGTATAGTTTATAAGCTTTACCACTGATCACTCACACCACTTACAAATTACACTGTCCTGTCTACATATTTCACGTACTTTTGTTATAAGTAACACAAACTGTTGCTAGAACTGAAATAGGTTAAAGAAAAAAATACTTGTATTCTGTTTTCTGAGTTAGTTGACTTAGTGCATTTGGCAGACATTTTGCATTTTGCTGGTATAATCAACTACTTTTCCCTAGTTACATGGTTTTTCACACCGTGTCAAGGGAGAGGTGTGTTTTTTTTTTGTTTTTTTTTTTTTTTTTTTTAAAGAGGATGATGTGACTGTGAAACTACACAAATTAGCAGGGAGACGCAAGCCCTGACAATAACCATCACTCAGTTTTTTTTAAATTGATCGCATTATAAACAGATGATGTCCCTTTGAGTCTTTGAGAACTTACAGTGCACGGTTTATGACATAGTCCTTGATAAAGGAACTCTTGTTGCTCAGGGCAGGTCTACACTGGATCCGAAAGTTGATCATAGATACACAGTTCCAACTATGACAATTGAGTAGCTATGATCAATGTATCTAAGATCAATTTATCAGGCCGTCTACACAGAGGGAGGTCAACAGGAGAAACTCTCAAGAATGAGAAGTACCGAGGTCCACTGTTGAGCCCTGATGGTTCAATTTAGCGCATCCCCATTAGGCTTGGTAAATCAAACCCTGAACAGGTTAATCTTCTGGTAAGTATAGACATACCCTCTATGTGCTGTATACCCTGAAGTTCTGGAGTTGCCCATAAGGGCAGGCAATCAATGGCTCAGAGCATTATGTACTTATTCAGCCTGGTTCAGTCAGCTGAGCTGGGTTTTCAGGATTCTTCTCCACAGTTATAAGGACTAGAAACATACTTGGGGCAGTGGGGGGGGGGGCGTGACTGTGATGTTCATTTAATAACATTACTTCAGGAGATGGGTCTTTTAAGAAAAATACCAAATACTGTGATGTAGAATTGCCAGAATTGTCAACTTTATATAAATAGCCCTGAACCTATGAGAAAATTATTTTTATTTTGTGCATTAATGGGAGTGTTTAAATAAGGATGGGCTACCTGAACATTTGCTCATTCTCTGAACTGTTTCCAAAACTTTTGGGCCCTGATCATGCTGGATTATGGAGAAGACTCTCAGCATGTGGATCTCTCTAGTTCCACACACATAACAAATCTTCTCCCTCTATTGCACAGTTCTCTTCCTTGCCTTCTCCTCAAGCCAGTAGCAGCCTTTTTTGTGCTGCCTGGAGGAGAGGGGTTTAGACTGAGCAGCCTGGTTGTGGGTGGGGGATGACACATCTCATCAAGAGGGTTTGTGGATTTACCTTTGAAAGAAGAACCCAAGCTGTGTTACCTGTTCTCTTGTCCCTGCTCAGCTTTCCAAAAGGCTGGAGAAGAATAGCAGCTGAAAAGCACTCATAATTAAAATGAAACCAGAATGAATGGAACTCTTTTCTGAAGAACAGAGTCTTGTCTAGGTTCTGAGTCACTGCAGTAGCACAGAGAACGGGCACCAACAGGGCAGAAGGTGAATGGCAAATAGAGCTAATGGTGATTTGAGGTGAGGGTTGCACATTAGCATGCAGGAGAGCTGTGGTGGTTCCTTGAAATGGGGTTGTAATATAAATCTTTCCAGAGACTTTATGGCACTTTTGTGAATTGGGGACCTTATTGCTGTAGCTCTCTTGTGTACTGAAAACTCTCTGCTAATGAGTTGGCTGATAAGGGCACGCTTTGCTTTTTTTTTTTTTTCTTTAAGTGATTGACTTTAGAGAGTAGCACTCTCAGTTAAAGATTTAAGGCTATGCTATTGGTAGTGGAGTAATATGTGTTGGTAGCCTGTGTGCTAATGATAGTAAAACAAACACTTAATAACCATAGGATAGTAAATATGGTGTGTGAGTTATATGAAGATTTCCATTAACACACTGAGCCCTTCCTTGCCCGCTATAAGGGCTAGATCTTGCAGTCTAACTTCAGTGCTGGCTCGGTGGGGCGGGGACAGGGGGAGGAGCCTTCATGTAGGAGGGAAGGCACGAGGAAAATGCTCAGGACGGGTGCATGCAATGCTACCAAGCCTGCAGCCTCAGCCCCATGGAGAGTATTGGCATGAGCCAACATTGAGTGAGTTGGACCTTGGGGCTTAAAGTGGCAGCAGCTGATGTTTTCCAGTCCTGTTGTGACTGTAGGAAGGGGATGTGCAGGGTTCCTCCTCTACCCCCCAGGAAAAAAAAATGGAATGAGTTAGTGGAGCAATGGATCTTGCTGTCTGCCTGAGTATCTAGGATAGGGGAACTCCTTCTCTGAAACATAAGGAGGTGGTGGGGTTATTGTGAGGTAAATGGGAGAGTTGTCTGGGGAGTGAGTCTTCCCATGGAATGAAGTTACTAACACCTGAACTCTTCTTTGGCACCACAGCTGACGCAAGTTGTCAGTATCAACAGGGAGGCCAGGTACTGAATGGGCATGAAAAGCAAACTACTCTCTCACGCTCTAGACTGGGCCTGAGGCAGACTGGCAGGGCAGCACGGGGAAACTTGTTCCGTCACATCCTGTGCTGCGCCTGTTCTGCAAGTAAACAGAGGACACCGTTCTCTCTGGCTGTCATTGCAGCAGGCTGCACAGGAGCTAAGTTAACTGAAAGATCTGAAAGAAAATGTATGTACCTTTCGTACGTTGTGAATGTATGCAAAGCTGTTTCCTCATGTTTGTGAGAAGTAATATTGGTATTTGTAATTGCTGCAAGGTACATGATTGTATTTGTACTGTAATTTTGCTTCATGGATTTATGATGTTTCATCCAATGGCAAAAATGTCCAGACTTAATTAATGAAACCTAATGAGTTAGCTTCATCTTTAACCATATAAAATGCTTTGTGTTTTCTACTTTCATTTCTTGGCAGTGGACAACTATATGATAGATGACAGTGCATTAACATTCTGTATGTTGGATGGATACATTCCCTGAAATTGTTTGGCACTCTGACCTAGTGCTTCCAAATTAGAACAGAGATAGATGAGGATATTTTGAAGGAGCAATTCAATACTGTATTATGAAATTTTATTGATGCTTTCGAAAACTAGGTTTTTGGGGCAGTGTTTCGTACACGTAGATTTAGAAAACACATCACTGGAAATACTGCCACATAAGCAAATGTGAAAAATTTTCTTCATTTGGGTTATGTTATTTTTGTAGCCTTCATTGTACTAATTAACTAGTTAGTTTTTCATATCCTAGAAGTTCTGGGAATATTCTGATAACTATTCATATGCCGAAGTCAATGGAAAACACCAGTAGAGCTACTCAGCATGGGAGAACGAACACCAATGTCTGGCTCTTTGATGACAGAGCTGTCTCTGAATCATGTTCGCAAATGCACACTTATTTGAAAAGAGAAATCCAACAAATGAACAAACAAAATATATGTTTTGAAAGACAATGTGAATTTTATGCAGTCTAGATAAAATGCTCTCTGTCTAGTGCTGGCTTATGTACTCTCATTTAGAGTTTTCATTTTGACAAAAGAACTAGTATTTTTAATTTTATTCCTGACAGTTTTAATGAAATTACAAAACAGAACCCTTACTACACATGGGTAGCTATTCATATATACAAGATAAATAGATATAGATGCGCGCACACACACACGCACACACACACACAGAGCTTCCAGGCATGTGTGGGATATACTATAATAGTTTAAAAATCCCCAGTGACATTTACATAGGAATGCTGTAACCATGTAACATGTCCTAATACAATAATGTGGCAAATATTATCAAGTGTTTCAACCAGGTTACAATTTTACAGAATTTTACAATTTTAAACTAAGAGTTTTGAATCCAATAATTTTTTGATGTGGTCCAGTAATCCTGTGTGTCATGGTGGGCTTCTTGAAAGTTTTGTGAACTTACCTTTAAAAATGGATCAAATCCAATACACTAGGAAATCCATGTGAAGTACTTCTTTCCCTGACCCACTGATAGTTTGCCATCTAGTTCAGAGACTGCAAATGTTTTGAACTGTCCAGGAATCTCAAATGCACGTTAGTAGCTATCTCCACATGGCTGTGCTCAGTTTTGTATTGAGGCTTTGTAGATTCTCAGCAGTTGCATACCTGGTGTTACGAGGACTGTGCCACTTATTCCTGCCAGAAATGTACGAGGTATTGTTTGACAGGTTGGGACACATGGTATAGTTTAAACAAAGAGGCAATATCAAAGGAGATTATAAAAAAGGAGGGGAAAGAAGAGGAAGGAAAAGCAGCATGGTTTCTAAGTAGATGCATCTGACAAAGTGAGTCTTTGCCCATAAAGCTTATGCTCCAATAAATCGGTTTGTCTATAAGGTCCTACAGGACTTCTCATTGTTTTTTCAGTAGATTTTGTGTGTGCACATGTGCATGCATGTGCAGTGAATTTCAACTGTTCACCTGGCAAACGTAATTTGACCTCAAGTTGTGAACTTCATTGAGTTGCATCCAAGAAAGCCACAGATGAGCAATGTGCAGGAAGCCATCTTTTCCTAGAAATGTGCAGCTCCAAACTGCACAAATTCTTCTGCCATTCATAAAGAGTGTATGCACTGCTAAACACAGACAGTTGTTTTCTGTTGAAGAGAGACCTGGGTATCTGCATCTTAAAAAAAGGCATACCAACATGGAATTAGGCTTTTAAAAAAAGAAATATATACGGTTATCTAATGATGCACCAGTGATAAGGACAGCTCATCATTTCTGGTGCAGCTGTTTCCTGACATTTCTGCAAAAAGTTGTGGAAAAATTAATGAAGGTTAGTTCAGTAATGGTTTCAAGCTTGTCTAGTGGAAAATATGACAGTGTTTCCATTGCCAATGAAGAACAAGTTAGGCTATTTTTTTCTATAGGGGAAGTGGTAGGCACTTTGTACTGCACCGGAAATAGTAAACGACATCAGCACAGCTGTGTGATAGTAACAGGTATGTGAAGAGTAAGGGGAAGAGTCCTTCTCCTTTTACTTACCTTGGTTTTATTTCAGTGGTGTTATCGTTGCTTTACATTGAAGAGGAGCACCCAGCCTTGTGACAAGTGGCTGCTGCTACTCTTAAGCATGCCCGGTTCTCCTCATGATGTTCAGCACCAAAAATGCGGGACCTTTTGTTTACGGTTATCAAAATATAATGGCTATGTCTGCATTACAACAATCTTTTGAAAGAAGGCCTTCCAGGAGATCTCTTCTGAAAAGAACTTCTTTCGAAAGGGCACATCTGCACTCAAGAAAGCAGAGTGAAAGATCAATCCGCTCTTTTGATAGAGCGAGTCCAGACAGCCCGCACTCTTCTGAAAGAACAGGCCAGGGATCAAAAAATCTCATGCTATCAGAACTGCTCTTTTAAAAAAAGGCCTATGGAGAGTTCACACTTGCTTTTTTTCCAAAAGAAGCTTTTGAAAGGAGGCACTCTTCCTGATCTGTGAGAGGAAGCCCACTTCTGGAAGAAAAGCCACGTCCTTTCAATTGTGGATCGAATTTTCCAAAAAACTTGCTAGCATAGACGTAGCCAATGTGTTTGAGTCAGTTTGATATGCATTCTGTCATGAGCCTATAACTATGTGCTATCAAGGTACTATTTGGAGAAATACTCCTCTCAGAAGACAGTTGTAAGAAAAGTCAGGTGTTCTGGGGCTGGGAAGACAATCAGACGCATGTGAAATGATAGTTGCACAAATTGCTAGGGTTCATGTGACACACACACCGTGTGGTTTGAGCAACTCCAGCTAGCTCCTTTTACATAGGAAGAATGGATTTCTCTAGCTGATCTCAGAATTTTATAATGCACCTAGTAGCATCTCAACATCTGCAGTTTTTATAACAGTTCCAATATGTCTTGTTTTGTACTTAAGATAGGAGACCCACTTCTCCAATGGTGCCACTCCTCTAGTGCAAAACAACAATAAACATGGTAGATGTTGCTGCAGTAAAAGAGTTCGGTGGGTGGCACAGAGCAATTGTTGCAGCTGAAAAATCACCCTGGGCCTTCCTTAATTTTGGCTATCCCCTGTGGCTGCTGCAGCCACTCAAGAGCTCATGGTAGCCTTGTCAACTCAAGCTGACCTCAGGCTGTTCAAATTTATGCCAGAGACCAGAGGCGTTTCCTTAAGGCCATAGCATTAGGCTGGAAAGTCAGGGAAAGGTGACTTAAAAGCTTCTCTCAATGCCTTCTTTAGGATTACACTGAGTGGTCCTTGAATGTAACAGAAGATTATGACCATAGGCTTGGACCATTTATATATTTAACTGATGTGCATTTACTGTATCCAAACAGACTTGCAACAGCTGTTTTGTCAGGCAGATGTTACATATATGACGACAGTATGTTCTAAACTAATCAAAATTGAATATTTTGGGTCAAATTCAGCCATGGTGTAAGTGGACTCCATCATTACAGGGAGTTGCGTTTGCTTACCCCAGGACTGAGTTCATTCTGCTCCCTCATGTTTGTTTACTTCAGAATATTAACCCTTCCCTCAGGTGCGTGTTGCTTACCATTAAAACTAAACATTTAAATGTACTATTTTGATTCCTCATTATCCATCCTAGTTGTATGACTTATTAGCAGCATGTCACAGAGCTGTTCTTGCTGAAGACTTCTTGACAGAAGGTTATCTGCCAGGCTTGACCACTGATTCAGCAGCCTGCTTTACCTTAAACAGGTATGGTTCACTTCTCTGTTTGTTCCTTTCCTTTTTCAGAAGTCAAAGCTTAGCTGGCAGATGAACACCCTGAAGTTTTGCTAGCTAGTCTGTTTATAATATAACTTCTTATTTTCTTTGTTCGTTAAGGAAGCTTCAGCAGGTTTGAGACAGCTCTGGATTTGGATTTCTAGACTTGAATCACATCTGGAAAAAGTTTTCTTGTGCTTTATCAGAATGAAGCGGTGTGCAGTTTACATTGGAGTGGGTTAAATAATTTCACTGAACAATTTAGTCATAGAAAAAATACAGGTTAGGACTAACCGAAACTGTCTGCATTTGGTAGATAGTTTTGCCTTTAAAAAAAAAAAGTTTCATTCTGACGTTTTGTAAGAGAAACCATTTACATTTGTATTTCTTTTGTTTCTAAATTTAGCTAGCTTTAACTAAAGTAATTAAAATAGCATAAAAATATCCCGCAGAAGTCATAGGAACTTTTTTAAAAAATTTTCTTTTCAGCAAGAAAAAAATAAAAATTGTTTAAATTGTTTTTTTGAACTGACCCAGACATTTTTGTTTGGATTTTTTCAGTTCAGCTACCCAACTGAAAATCAATTTTTCACACAGATTTATTTTGAAATAAATAAGGATTTGAAAATAGGAGACTAGCATAAGCATGGTTTAAGTAGGAATAATGGGACTAATACAAACCAACAAAGGGGGGTCTTTGCCCATGAAAGCTTACGCTCCAAAATATCTGTTAGCCTATAAGGTGCCACAGGACTTCTTGTTGTTCTCAAAGATACAGACTAACACGGCTACCTCTCTGATACAAACCAAAGGAAAATTGAGGCTGAATTCCCCAGTGGTAGGCCAAATAGCATCCCAGGTTACCCATGTGCATTAGGCCCCAAAGCAGTAGAAGTGGTATGCTAGGACTACATATGTCAACAAATCAGTAGAAACACTGGAGGAATATCTCACCCTCTAGTGCAATATGTATAGTTACTGTATGTATATGGAGTGTTTTATTGTGCTGGTATTTGCCAGTACTGAGTACCGGCACCTCTGCAGCCCCAGCCCCGGAATTGGCTGCGGGGCAGGGAGCTGGCTGAGTACTAACTAGCAGCTCCTTTTCTTTTTTTTTTTTAAAACAAAGAAAAGCACTCCGCATGTGTATTGTGACATGGAGCATTGCAGAAAGACAAGCTGAAGGCCTGTGATCTGGAAATGTGTTCATGTGTATCACTAATCTATGCAGCCCAAGGTCACTGTAGAAGCAGAGATATAGTCTGTGACGTACTTCATCTAATTTCTGCAATAGTCCAGCCGTGCAGATGCCTTTAAGGATATGTCTACCCTGTAGTGTAACACTGGGGTTAGTGGAACTTGAATCAGCTGATCCTGGGTTAGAGGACCCAGGACTTGGGCATCTACACTGAGTTTTTCCTAACTGGGCTCAAGTGTGGGGTTCTGGCATCCCCAGTGCAGCATGCCTACATGAGACAAACTATATGCCCAGATTCCGTGTTCCCTCCCAAAATATGGCCACCACTATGGTGGGAAAACTTGACTGTTCATCTGGATGTTATAGGAAGTTTGAACAGCCTGCTGCCGTGTCCTGCCAAGCTATGAATTAGGTCTGTGCTTGCCCAGATACCAGAGTGAGCAACTTGAAGGAACTGATATTTTGAGACAGAACTCACATTTCTGACTTCTGTGTCAGAAAATGGGCGGAGCTTATGTGAAATGCTGGTGGAAATTTTGGTGGCATTTTGTGACCCACTGAAATTACCTGACAAAGCTTATGATGGAGGAGAAAACAGAGGAGGGAGAGTACTCTGGCATGCCTGACCCACTCTGTCTGATGCTACTCATTACAGTCAATTTAGTCACCAATGACCAATTTATAGATCAGTGCTTCTGGCACAGGCACAGACCGGTGGGATCACATTGGTCATCCCAGGTCTGCTTGACAGCAGTGAACATAAGAACGGCCGTACTGGGTCAGACCAAAGGTCCATCTAGCCCAGTATTCTGTCTGCCAACAGTGACCAATGCCACGTGCCCCAGAGGGAGTAAACCAAACAGGTAATGAACCCTCTCCTCCCATCCATGTCCAGCTTCTGTCAAACAGAGGCTAGGGATGCCATTCCTTACCCATCCTGGCTAATAGCCATTCATGGACCTAACCTCCATGAATTTATCTAACTCTTTTTTTAAACCCTGTGTGACAGGCCCCTCGATCATCCCTAAAGGGCCCTGTGCTTCCGGGCAACTCCTTGTGGGCCTGAGAGACTCAGGGAGGCCCACTTCATTGCCGTGGGACTTCCCGAAGGCAAGGGTCTCCCTTCACTGAGCCGTTTTCATCAGAGGCCAGTCTGATTTTGCAGTGCAGCAGGTTCCTTCTGCACCAGCCTTGAATTGCTCCGGCCCTACCCCAGCTGGCCAGCTCAACCAGGGAGAGTGGTAGGGAGGAGTCCAGTTCCACCCACTCTCCTGGACTCCAGCCCAGGGACCCTAGGGAAGGAGGGAGCCAGTGGAGCTCTTTGCCTCTGTCCCCTGGCAGCTCCCTTTCCCTGGGCCTCTTCACCCACCACTACCCTCTGGGGTCTTTCCCCCAGTACTGTACTGTACTGGTCTGGTCTGGTCTGGTCTGGTCTGGTCTGGTCTGGTCTGGTCTGGTCTGGTCTGGTCTCCACACCTCCAGCGTCCTTCTCTCTGAGCGCCACACCCCTTCCTCTCCTGCTGCCTGGGGAAAGCCTTTTATAGAAAGCCTGAAGGCCTTCATTGGTCCCACATGCTTTAATTACGGCCTGATGCTGGCTGACTCTTGATGAGCCCCAGCTGCCTATCCAGCCTGCAGGACTATGCCCTCTGTGAACTTACAAGGGGAACTAAATGGGTTCCTCCAAGGCCCAAAATGTTCCCCCTCCCTCAGGCACATGTCAGCTGCAGTCTGTGATCTGCCACACCTGTTATGGTCCTAGCCTTCACTGCTTCCTCTGGCAAGGAGTTCCACATTTTGACTGTGCACTGTGTGAAGACGAATTTTCTTTTACTTGTTTTAAACCTGCTGCCCATCAATTTCACCTGATGTCCCCTAGTTCTTATATTATGGGAACAAGTAAATAGTTTTTCCTTGTTCACTTTCTCCACTCATGATTTTATATACCTTATCATATCACCTCTTAGTCTCCTCTTTTCTAAGATGAACAGTCCTAGTCTCTCTTTAACCTGTCTTCATATGGGACCTGTTCCAAACCCCAGTCATTTAGTTGCCCTTTTCTGAACCTTTTCTAATGCCAGTATATATTTCTTGAGCTGTTTGCTTTTTTGACTGCCGCTGCACAGTGCTTGGATGTTTTCAGAGAGCTATCCATGGCAATTCCATGATCTCTTTCCTGATTAGCTGTGTTTAAATTAGCTGCCCATCATATTGTATGCATCGTTAGGGTTATTTTACCAATGTTCATTACTTTACATTTATCCACATTAAATTTCATTTGCCATTTTGTTGCCCAATCACTCCGTTTTGAGAGATCCTTTTGTACACTGTATCTACTAAATCTGCTAGATTTAAGTACACTGTATCTATTCGATCTCCCTGGTCCACATCTGGGTTCAGAACTTTTGCATGAAGAGAGCAATGTTTCTGGAGCTGTACAAGCAGCATACTCCAACCTTCCATTGTGAAGAGACATACACCTGGGTGCCCTTACTGGTACAAAAGAGGGTTGCTGTACCCTTCTGGAAGCTGGCTACTGTAGACTGTCACCTGTCTGTTGGGAATCAGTTTGGTATTGGAAGGTCTACTGTGGGTAAAATTATGGCAGAATTTGCTAAGGCAGTCAGATGTTTGGTTTATCCCAGGGTGGCGGGCATAAAAGGTATTCCTGAAATGAAATAATTGTTGGCTTTGCAAATTCTCATGAGATTTTTAAACTGTGCAGGACCACTGATGAGACTCATGTGCCCATAATTTGCTTTCTTTAGGGCACTCTCAAGGTATGCCTACACTTAGGGGAAGATTGACATGCTGGCGGTCAATATTCTGCGGTCCAGTTTAGCATATCTAGACTGGACGTACTACATTGAACTGTTACGGTGCTGCCATCAACCCTGGTACTCCTGGCAGTCACAAGGACTAAGGGAAGAGTTTCTCCCATCGACCTTCCACTATGTGGATTGTGGCAAAAAAATTGATTTTTAGATAAGATAACTCCAGCTATGCAATTCTCCTAGCTGGATTGGTGCATCTAAAATTGATTTTTACCTTCTAGTGCAAACCTGGCTTCAGAAATTTGTGTGGCGACAGAAGGAGGGTTAGGGCTCAAACTTGAGTCTGAGACCAGGCTTACATTGCAGTGTGTACAGATGCTCAGTGATGGCTTGGAGCTGACATTCCTGCTCCAGCTCTGCTAGTTTTGAACTCATTTCCTGCTTTGGCACGGCTTACTGTTTTGGAATGGTCCTGTTGTAGTGTGAAATAGTTTACCTGGGGAAGAGATAGAAGAGCTTTTGAACACTGAAGCCTAGATGCTGCTAGCATATATGCATGTGCTTCAATCATATGACTTATTCCACTGCTGTCACTGTACTCCTACCAGTGAGATTTAACCACATGTGTAGTGATTAATAGGCTCTGGGCCTAAATCTTGTAACATATCCAGTGCAGGAATCTGAATATGTATGTATTCTGATGTGAACTACTTGCTGACTCTTCAGAGTGAGGGATGCGCATAGAACTGGTAGGGAATTTTCTGCCAAAACAATTTGTTGATGGAAAGTGCAGTTTTCTCAAAAATACCTTTTTCACCAACATTTTTCTTTCTGTTTTCTTTGTGAAAATCAGCGTAAAATACTTCATTTTCGGTCAGTTTTATCCATATCAAAAATTTTTAGTTTCTTGAACTGAACCAAAAAGGTCAGTGTTCAGTTCAGTTCAGTTTGCAGCCTCAGCCCACTTCAGCCTTTAACATGCCACCTGCCCCATGGACCCAACTCGCCGTCAGCCTTAATCTCTGCCCCCCTGGTGCTCCCTGGACCCAACCCACTGCCAGCCTTTATACCCCACCCACCCTTTGGACCCAACCTGCAGCAGCCTGAACCCCCCACCCATCCCATGGCCCCAGCCCACCACAGCCTGAACCCCCCCCCCCCGCCTGCTGTGCAGCCCCAACCCATGGCAACCTTATCATCCCACCGGCCCCACAGCCCCAATCTGCTGCAGGCCTAACACCCTGCCTGCCCCACAGACCCAACTGTCCGCAAGCCTTAACCCCCCTGCCTGCCCCGTGTACCCAACCCACCATGGCCTTAACACCCAGCCCACCCCACAGACCCAACTTGCCACCAGGTTTTAACCCTCCTTCCCACTCATGGCCCCAAACTACCTCCAGCCTTTAACCCTCCCCAACCCCCCCAAACCCAACGCACACTTACCTTTCAAAAGCAGCATCATCTGCTGCCACTCCTTCACTGAGTTTTGAGCACTTGGAATGAATCAGAGACTTTTATATGTATTTTAATGGGAATTTTGAGTTTTTGCCTACGAGCAGAAATTTGGGGACCAATTGTGCTCAAGTAGTGAGTGTACAGTATATGTTAAAAATAAAAATGGAATTGCATAGCGTTTGCCTGCTGTTAGAGCAGAGTCCATGTTTTTATTTTTATTTTTGTTTAAATTAAAAAGAAAAATCAACATTCCTGTGCTTTGATCTACATTGCTTATTTTTCCCCCCCTCCAAACTGTGTTTTCTAAATGCATATAGAAGCAATTGATGGATATTCAGTACGTATGGATCTGGTTATTTAACTTTTTTTTTTTAAATACGATGCAGCAGTTGCACTTAGAATATGCCCATGTAAGTTATATACACCCAAGCGAATGTTGGATGCAGTTACCCTGCTTACTTTTGTGACTTGTCCATAGCTGGAAATCTGACCTCAGCCTCAAAGATATTTTAAAAAAAAAAAAGACAAGGTGAAAAATAAAAAGCAATCTTTCCTGACATTCTACATAAAATTCAGGGGCTTGATTCAGTACAATAATGTAATTCCTGCATTTTTATTCAGCTTTTGCATTTAAAGGACTATGAGAAGTGGAAAATCATAGAAATCAATTTAGATACTTATTACAACACAACTTATGCTGGATTATATTTCACTGTAACACTGCACGAACTATATTAAGCAAATGGCTTCAGTCTTTCTAGGCATGAGGGAGACAGAATTAATGTGAAGTGGTGTGCTATGGGTATTTAAAGAAAGTGTGTGAATTCTCCATTTTTAAAAAATTATCTTAAGATTGAGTGCTGAGGCTGAACTGTTAAATTATTGTAGACTTGATATTTATTTTATCAAATGCAGGATAGATACATTATTCTGGTTATAAGATTCTTGGAGAAATTAATCCCAGTCAGATAGAAATTCACTGTAAGCAACTCTCCTGCTTTTATACTTGAAGTATTTTTGAAGATGCAGTAGCTCTTGGAAGGAGCAAAGTGCACAGTGCAATAACGTGACCTTATGTTGTGTTGACATTTTTAGATTTGGAACGTGACATGCCGAAGACTGGGAGTGGTGGGTGGATGTGGAGCTAGACTGGAGCCTGAATGGCTGTGTTTGTGTGGTGTGCTGAACTGAAACTGAATACTGCTCTCTATTTATCTAGCTAAAACCAAAAGTAAGTTTTGGAGTGACATGGAGTTATAGTGTAACACCTTGTGAGCTTCTAAGAATTTTCAGCAACCTGGACCAAAACAAAGGAGGCCACACTGAAATCTGTCAAACCCCAAACCACAGCTGCCCAAATTGCGTCAGAGACGTCTGATGCTGCAGCGAGGTCAGCTTCCCCCACACCTGTGAGTCAGGAAGACTCTATTAAAGGAAGCTTTTGTTGGATTCAGTCAGTTGGGAGATAGACAACCTGCAGATGCTGAGGACATTGTGGAAAACAAATTGGAGCCTTCAACCACACAAATGACAAACTTGGAGGAAAGAGTAAATATCACTGAAAACCAGAAGGATTCTGAGGAAAAAGTCATTTGTTTGCACAAGATAACTTACTATGGTTTTAAACAGTTCACCCATCCTCCCATTAAAATTACCTCAACCTTTCGGCTGGAAAGGAAGGCAGATCCAAACCTGAGAAAAGGAATATTGGGGTAATGGGAGTTCCAGCCTTACTGATTTTGCTGCTCGGACCTTCCCAGATCTCAAGACCGAGGAATACCCCCTCTGCATTTTCCTTACAATCTTCCACCAGTTCTGCACTCATGTCAGTTAGACTAGTTCCTGGCATTTCAACCAGTCCAGCTCAGCATGGCTTGACATAACATGGTGGTTAAGTGCCTGTGACAAATGCTGTGTTGTCTACCTTAGTGATACTAAAGCATTTTTCTTCACATTCCCTGCCTGCGCTATCTCCTCTGCAGCCCCACTACTGAAGCAATAATGGGAGTGCTAGTGCAATGAACTACATTTTAACCACTGTCTACACTTGCTCTGGTCTTTGTGCAACTAGTGATGCTCATTGATGCTCCCCTATTGCAGTGCTACATTGATGGAAAACCATTTGCTGCAAAGCGATCCACTCTTTCACACACAGTGGCAAAAGTCACAGTCCTTCGTACCAAGATATGATTAGTGGCCCTGCATGCATACATGCATTAACACATAGTTGACTTCCTGACTCCAAACTGATTTGCAATTGAGTGGTAGCAGTCTGGAGTAACCATCTTCCATATCTCAATAGCAATCACTGCTGGGAGGGAGGTCCTCATTTTGATGGTTTTGCACTGCAGGGCTGGAGCAAGCTCCACACACAGTTCCAGGAAGGTGGCCTTCCACAAGTGAGAGTTCTGCAGCCACTGCTCAGCATCTCAGAACTGCTTATCCCACCAGTCAGTGGTTGTTTCATAAGCCCTAAAGTGATGGTCCACCATGTGCAGCTGCTCTGTGAGTGCCAGTGTTGTTTCTTTTCATGGCATGCAGCAGGTCAGATTGGAAGCTCATGATATACTGCATAACTCTCCATGATGTGTTCATGTTGTGACCCGCTCTGCCTTCCCACAACTCCTAGCCATAAAGGTAGTGAGTAGGCAGTGTGTCAGTACGCTGCTCTCACTGTTGATGCTACAGCACCAAGAGTGGGCACACTCTGCCAACAGAAGGGTGAACATTCACAAGGGATGTGATACTTTGATTGTCTGCTTAACTTATGTCGACAAAACTTTGTAATGTGTCCAAAGCCGGCAGAGGGAAAAGCAGGGGTGAGGGGTTCCCTGCTGCTAGAGACTTTCACTGTCCCATGTACCTACGTACCACGGTGTGGACACATTGCTTAACACTGCCACATGTAGTTACTGCACATATCTTACAACAGGGGTCAGCAACCTTGCTGAAGTGGAGTGCTGAAATTTGACCTTTTGGCCTCTATGTATGGTCCAAGTGCTAATGATACTTTTTAAAGTCACTAATAGTCCTCCTTACAACACCTTCATTAATAAATAAAGGAAAGTGCTGAGCTTTACCATTTAGGTGGGGGTTGGTAGCATTAGCTGATCTTTTGTTAAACTACTGGCTGCATGGCTTTGAACAAGCTCCTGGCTGCATGGGGGGAGGAGGAGTGGAGCTGAGCTTCCATCTCATATGCTGATGAAAATCAACTTGCATGCCTCTCTTGGCATCCATGCCAGGAGTTTCTGACCCCTGCCCTACACACTGTTGCTATGTGTGTGCAGTGTAGCCGTAGCCTTAATGTGAAGAACTGTACTGCAAATAAATGTTGGCAAAGCAGTTTTCATTGCACTCCTGTTACTTTACTATACAGTTTTATATACTCAGAATATAAAAAGTCAAGCCCAGTCTTAAAATTAATTCTGTTGTGCACTCAAAACAATCATGGAGAAAGATAAATGGTTATCCTGAAATGTGATTCAGTATCCTTTGGAGAAAAAAAAAACTATGAAGGAAAAATCAGATTGCTATCTTCTTAGCCTTGAAGTTTTGCAGATCAGAAATAAGAGGCTGAATTTTGGATCAAACATCTGTAATATTCTTATGCTATAAAATAGTACCAGCTTGTGAAGATATGAACAGCAACTCCTCTAGCTTGTCCTAATGATCAGGGAACATTTTTTTGAAGTGAAAGTAGTGTGGTTACTTAGGATTCCTGGTGTAGGAACGGTATGTGGAAGTGATATGTCTTATACATTTGCATCCAAGTGCTTGGTGTTATTTTGTCCCAGGAGTTTACTGATCCAAAATCGTAAGATGAAAATTTCATTTAAATTTAGAGAGCAAGTGAATGTCGTTCTGTTCAGATGATGAGATGCAGACGCAAGCAAAGGTCTTATGCTGGGTAGCAGTTGGATCATAACTGAAACAGTTGCTTAATTCAGTATAGCAGAGGTGTAGGTGGCCTTTCTCAAGTGTTAAAATACATCTCAAGAATGATAATTTTGCAAGTATAGCTTCAGTCTAGCAAGGGGGTAGAAGCAATATCTTACATACCTACTGCAATTTCAGTTGTGGAATTTATGGGGTGGTGGTATGAAGAGCCCCAGTCCTGGGCCAGGACCCCCATTGTGCCAGGGGCTGTACAGACATATAACAAAACATATCTTATAATCTAGTAAGTGCTCTGAAATAGTTTAGATTGATCTTTTCTTGTAGAGAATTAAAAATCCAAATGATTAGAGTGCTGTGAGTTCAGGTAAGCGTTTGTCTTTTGTGTGTGTTTTGGTTGCCATGTTTGCAGTTCATTTTGCTGTCCTTTTTATTCACCATAAGACAGAGTTACATTGGACTTACTTACTGGTGCTGGTACAGCTCAGAGTGAAAAGAGGAAGCTAATATTAAATGCATCTTGGAGTGTAGCGTAAGATCAGCTGTGGAAAACAAACCTGGAAATGTTATTGATGAAAACTGTTAATATATTATTACTTCAATCATGCAGCTATCTCATATTTCCCATCTTTTAACTGAGGATCCTAGTTAAAATGATCTGTTTTACTATAGCTTCACTTTCGTCAAATCCCCTGCCCACCTTGTAATAAAATTATAATAGCCAGACCACCTTTTGGCCTCCTTTCTAGGGTTATGAGCGTTCCCAGTGTAACAGCAAGATCTGTAAAAATATTAGTAAATTAAATAAAAGGGAGACTGGTCCTGAGGGTAAGATAGGTGATCAACAGATGACAAAACAGAATATTAATTATACAAGACACTTAGCTGGCCCAGTGCTTTCACCAAACAACACAGATGTACGTCAGTGTATAGAACAAGTCATGCCTGTGGCGATGTAGTTCTCACAGACAAACAGGTCTGCTCTATATTTTAAAAAATTTGCTGTAGGAGCCAAGTTGCCTGCCTACAGTAGCTGCAATAAAATGTTAATCCTTATGTCTGTGGAGATGCTCTGTAGATTACACCTACTCCTTTTGCTTTGGAGATCCTGGATTAGATTCAGAGATGACGTAAATGGTGAAGTACATTGTATATTAGTAAGTGAGAGAGAAGTATAAATTGGAGAAAATGACACCATTCCAGGAAAGGGAATGTGAGACTGTAGCCAGGAAAGCCACCAACAGGAGACTATAAGACAAGAGCAGCCCCTCTCTATGTAATGTTATAACTTCTTACTGCCTCTTGCTTGTTTCTTTCACCCTCACTGTTCTGTCCCTTAATTGTGCAAGTTATGCCACTTATCCCCAGTTCCCCACACCTAACATGCATAACCATTTATATGTTATGTGGCCTCTAAATTTGACCTTTAGTTTTGTAGAAACAGGAGCTTCCAGATTACATACAACTCATGTTCCCAGTGGTCCAGTATCCTCTTTCTCACCCTGGCCAGTACCAGGTGCTTCAGAGAAAGATGTGGGAGACCCTGCAGTGAGCAGAGAGGGAATAACCTATCCCTGGAAGAAGTTTATTCCCAACACGCATTGAACAGAGACTTGGCTTTCCCCCGAAACACAAACAGAACTTATGTAGTCACAGGGATGTATCTGTGTTAGTCTGTATCTTCACAAAAAAAGCAGTCCTGTAGCACTTTAAAGACTAACAAAATGATTTATTAGGTGATGAGCTTTCATGGGACAGACCCACTTCTTCAGATCTGGAAAATCCTGATAAATGAAAACTGGATGAAGTGAATTTAACAGAAAGACAAAAAATTAAATAAAAACTGATGAATCAGCTACACAGGATGGAAGGAGCGGGGGAGGGGGAAGAAAAGCACTTACTGTAAGTATCTGTTAAGTTAAGTGGGCTGCCTGAGATCACTTCAAATATGAAAGGTGGGAAAATTGTCCTTGTAACACATAAGGTAATTGATATTTTTGTTGAGACCGAGGTGTAAAGTACCAAACTTGAGAATGAACTCCAATTCAGATGTCTTCATTTGTGATCTGGTATTAAAGTTTCTTTGTTTTAGAATGCAGACTTTCAAGTCTTGAATACTATGGCCTGATTGATTGAAATGCTCACTGATGGGGTTTTGCGTATTCAGAATCCTAATGTCTGCTTTGTGTCCATTTGTTCATTCTTTGATGAAGTGATTGTCCAGTTTCTCCAATACACATAGCAGAGGGGCATTGCTGGCACATGATGGCATATATAACATTGGTGGAGATACAGGAATATGAGTCCCTGAGCATGTAACTGTTGTGGTTTGGTCCAGTGATGGCTTCTCTGGTTGGAATATATGAATAGAGTTCGCAACAGGGAAAAGTTCCAGGATTAGTATGTCTGTGATGTGGCATTTGGTAGTTAGTGAGAATCTTCCTGAGGTTGAGCAGCTGTTTGTAGGAAAGAACAGGAAGGGCCTGTAAGAGTTCAGCTTCCTGTTCCAGTATCAGTTGCAGATTGTTGATAATGCACTGGAGGGGTTTGAGTTGGGGGGCTATAAGTGATGACAAGTGGTGTTCTGTTATATTATTATATATAGTACATTATATTTTCCAGATCTGAAGAAGTGGGTCTGTCCCACGAAAGCTCATCACCTAGTAAATTACTTTGTTAGTCTTTAAAATGCCACAGGACGGCTTTTTTGTTTTGAGAACTTACGTACTACTGTTCCGATACTATTTAACATTTTTATCGATGATCTGGAAGACACACCACCTGCAAAGCTTACAGATGACATGAAGAGGAAGGAGTGGTAAATAATAGCCTTTTAGAGTGTGGGAGAAGTGTGTACCTTCCTCCATTCCAGGTAAGGAAGATTTCAAGCCCAGCTGACACTTCAGTTTCAGGGCAATCGGCTACTCATGTTTTGGAGATTTACGTCTCCCCTTGTGCCATCAGTAGGACTCACTGGCAGCCATGGACACAAGCCTTACTGCTGTGTAATCAGAAAGGTTTTGCACCTGAGCAGAACTTCCCAATTTAATCTCTACAGAGCTGTGAGATGAGTCATAGAAATGGTTGCTTGGCACAGGGAATTCCTCCACTCCTGTCCCCCAAACACACACAGGGATTCCACAGGCACTTCACAGCTGTGGAGTCAGAATGGGCTGTGAACTGGGTCCTGGAGTTTGCAACCTTCTGGTGTTGTGCAACAGAATGTAGGGGGTGGGGTTTGTCCCATACTGAACTAGCTAAGAAAATGTTTTGCGTGGTGTTTAAAATCCTACATTCCTGCATATACACAGTGCAGTTAGATTTACATTTTGCCAATATGCAGCCATTTTAGGTTTTCACTGGAGTTTGTCCTCTGTTAAAAAAATATCCTTTTCAATAAGGACTGAAAAAATAAAGACCTAAAAGGGTGGAGAGGCAGAGGGCTGTCTGTGGAAGTGCCGAGTTTTTCAACAAAACTCTCTAGTGTAGGCATAGCCCATGATGAGGAATAACACCTTTGTCAACAGTTTCTGTCGACAAAAAAGCCATGTAGAAGCTCCAGAGGGCCCTCTGTCAACAGACAGGACATCCGGTTCACCAGGCAGCTCTGTTTGCTGAGCTTCCTGTTGGCCTCTCTGTCGAGAGCAGTTGGGCAGGCTGGCTGCTCTCTGTTGACCCAATGGATTGCTCTTTGGATCCGCTTTTGTATGTGGATGTGATCTGACGACAGAAGTTTTGCCAGAAGATCTCTTCCGACAACAACTTCTGTCGACGGATTGCTGTACTGTAGATGTAGCCTTTGAGCCAAATTGTGGCTTTGAGTATGTGGCTCCTGTTAACTTTACACATATATGTCTACAGCCAGAGCATGGTCCCAAGTATTCAAAGATGATTAGTAATTATTTTACATCCATATTTCCTCCTACATAATAACATTGCTGTTACTTTCAGATCAGAATTTCATTGGCTGTAAAATAACAGCATCATCTAATTTTTCTTGCATTATGTTTATCTGTTCTGGTAAAAAAATTACTATCTATTACCATTTACTGCTAAGGGTAAGGGTGAGAAGACAATACTAAGATGGTGTGCAAACAATGGTATTAGCAGAAGGAGTTAGTCACATGCATGAAGAATATACTCCTAAATTTCCCATTGGAGCTAATGTTAAACAAATAAATATATTACATTCAGTTGTTTCATATATTTTACAATAATGACAAAATATAAGGCCAGAGTAATTATTTATTTTCATTTTACTCGTATAGTCAATAATGATTTATATAGCAGACTGTTTTCCCATTTACTGTGAGTTCTGTATTTGTGATCAGCAATAATACATTTTTGTTTAAGCTCAGATCAGAAGTGATTGATGTTAGGTATTTGTATTTACACAAGAAGAATGCATAATAATGAAACAGAACTCCCATGCAGACATCAGCAAAGGGATTCATAAGATTAAGTAGGATCAGAATTGTAGAAAGATCACTTTCTTGCACAGCTCACTTGAAAAAGGTACCTGTTTATCCTTATGCACTTCAAACAATTGCAGAGATACTTAGGGGACCTCAAAGCTTGACTGGCTTATCTTTAAGTTAGTAGTAAGAAGGCATGAGCATCCTGAAGTGTCACAGTGCAGCCAAAGGACAGTGCCTTGACCATCTGAGTTGTAAAGCCATTGATAGTTTTCTAAGATGTAATATGTCAAATGTTCAAAGTTCCTGCCACCCACTTACTGTGTGGAAGACAGTGGGGCTGGAAATATCAGTGTGACTGATCTATAACCCCGGTACATACTGAGCAAAGTCAGCTGGTCTGTATCCAGTGTAGAAATCATTCATGACTCATACCAAGCCCTCATATTTCCGGGCATAAGACGACCACTTGGCTACAGATATGGTTTTGTTTTTTTTTTTTGGAGATCACTTGATAATGAGTTGGACGTCTTCATGTCTCCCTCCTAGTTGTGAGTATGTTGGTGGCTGATTGGTGGCCACAGATCTTATTGCAGAAGAGGCAGGTGTTGGTAGCTGTTCAATGGGTGGAGGACAGTTTTTAATGCTCTTTTTTCCTTCTCCATCTCTCCTCATCTGCACTGTGGTGGAACCTCTCAAACTGAGTTGCCCCCTCATGGATTACTGTTCTCCACTGGGGGCGATCTTGGGCAAGGTTCTCCCAAGTATTGACACTGATGCTACACTTTTTCATGTATGCCTTCAGCATGTCCTTATATCGCTGGCACCCAGCACTCCTCTGTCCTTTCTCCAATTCCAAAAACAGAATCTGTTTTGTGAGGGGCTGATCAGACATTAGAATCACATGACCAGTCCAACGAAATTGTTGCTGATTGATAATGGGTTCAATGCTGGTCATGTTTGACTTTTCCAGGACACTAGTGTTTGCATGCCTATCCTCCCAAGAGATATTTAGGATTCTCCTGAGGCACCATTGATGATATTGTTCAAGCGCCTTCAGATGACACTTGTGTGTTGTCTAGGTTTCACATGTCTATGGTAGCACTGGAACAACCACCACACAGTATACAAGGAGCTTTGTCTTGGGACAGGTGCAACAGTTTTCAAATACCCTTTGTCTTGGGTAGGCAAAAGCAGAGCTTGCACAGCTCAGACAATGCTGGGCTTCTGCATCAATGTCAACTTTAGTGGAAAGATGACTTCCAAGGTGTGGGAAGTGCTGCACCTCTTCCAGCAGTTCTCCATTGACTTCAATAGAAGGTGCATGAGATTGTCCCATTGGTGAAGGTTGGTGGAGCACTTTGGTCTTTTTGATGTTCAGTGTGAGGCTGAGATTCTCATATGCTTCAGCAAAAGCACTAAAGATGGTCTGAAGGGCTGTGGGAGAGCAACAACCATATTGTCATCTGCATACTGGAGCTCCATGATCAAGGTCATGGAAGTTTTGCCTTTAACCTTCAGTCTTCTGAGATTGAGAAGCTTCCCTTTCATCTATAGACAATCTTCACACCATCTGGAAGCTTGCCATCAATGAGGTGAAGGGTCGCAGCAGTAAAGATGCAGAACAGTGATGGGGCAATGATGCAGCCTTGCTTGACTCCCATTTTGCCCTCAAAGGGGTTGCTCTGGGATCCGTTGTTGCTCAATACTGTGGTAGTTACGTTGTCGTGAAGTAGTCTTAAGATCCTAATGAATTTTTTGGTGTGGCCAGTCTTTGAGAGGATGGTCCACAGGTGCTGTGATTGACTGAGTCAAATGGTTTGGTACGGTCAATGAAACTCATATATAAGGCTTGGTTTTGTTCACAACATTTTTCTTGCGTTGCCAGGCAGTGAAGATCATGTCTGCTGTTCCTTGGAATGGTCAGAAGCCAGACCAGGATTCTGGGAGAATTTCTTCTGAGACTGGCAGGAGCTGGTTTGCAGGGATTCGAGCTAAGATTTTCCCTGCTGTTACCAGGAGAGAGATGCCATCATAATTTCCACAGTCCGACTTGTTGTCCTGCTTGGAAAGATTGACTATCAGTGTGTCTCTGACATCTTGTGGCATCTGCTCCCTTTCCCAGATCTTGGGAATCAGGAGGTAGAGCTGTTTGTGGAGCTCTGTCCCACCTTCTTTGAAGACTTCGGCAGGGATTCCATCTAGCCTAGCTGCCTTGTTGCACTTCATCACTTTGATGGCAGCTTGGACCTCACTCAGGGTAGGAAGTGTTACAAGTGTCTCTTGCCAGTTGCTGAGGTATTTGGTTAAGGGATTCTAGGACCACTGTGTGATGCTGTGGAGCTATTTCAGGTTTCTCTGCCCTGCAGCTTGCTCAGCTTGTTGTGCGAGGTCTTCCATAATGTTGTTCTTGTCCCGTTTTACAACCTTTTTACTCCTTTGTTGGCTTCTGAATAGTCTCGGAGCTTCCACCTTGGCTGCTCTTGTTGTCTGCTGCTTTTCTGTCCTTTCATTCCCTTGCTTTTCTTGGATTCTTTTTGCTGTGATCCATTCTTTCTGACACCTTGTCCTCTTTCCCAGTGTTTTATCATAGGTTTCTGTCCAGGCTGTTTTGGTGTGTTCCCAAATTTATTCCATGGTAGCATCTTTCGGGATGAGTTTTGCCAGAAGTGCATATCTGTTGGACAGCTCCCCTTGGAAACCGGCTCTTGTCTTTTCATTCTTCAGCTGCTTCATGCTGAATCTCAATCCCAGCTTGGTCACTTTTGTGGTGTACCTCTTGAGATTGAACTTCAGTTTTACTGTGACCAATGGGGGTCTGAACCTACATCTGCTGCTCTTCTAGTGCGGTTGTCCTGCACTGATCTTCTGAAAAATCTGCTGATACAGATGTGATTGGTCTGGTTTTCTGACTGGTGGTCCAGTGAAACCCAAGTGACCTTATGGATCCTTTTGTGTGGAAAAACACTACAACCTATCACCAATCCATTGAAGCAACAAAAGTCACTGAAGCGCTCTCCATTTTCATTCATGGAGAGCCTAGGCCTTCTTTTCCCATGGTCTGTTTCTCTGTGTGTATTTATGCTTCCAATTTTCACATTGAAGTCGCCCATCAAAATCAACATATCCTTCTTTGCTTTCTGGTTCACCACACTTCATAGTTTCTCATAAAAGTCTGTTTTACATTGCTCAGCTGCTTCATTTGTTGGTATATAGTGTTGCACAATTAGTATCTTTCGCACTTTGGTGTAGAATCTGGCTGTGATGATGCATGATGATACTGCTGTCCACTCCATTAAAGAACTAAATGGTGAACAAGCTGCAGAACAGAGAAACTTCAAAGAGTTCTATCACATCACATGGAAACTGGGTCATGTTGTGCAGTGGATCAGCCAGTACAGGATAAGGAGGGGGTGTGTGCTAACAAACCGAAGAGAGCAGCTCAGTCGATGGAAGGAACATTCTGAAGAGCTACTGAACTGCCCTGCCCACATGGAACCTCCGGAGTTACCACCTGCAAATATACTGCTGCAAATTAACAACAGCAGACCTACAAAAGAAGAAATCAGAAAAGCCATTACCCATCTGAAAAGCAGAAAAGCCCTGGTCCAGACAACATCCCCACAGAAACAATCAAGCCAGGAAGTGAGACATAAGTCAACATGATGTATAATCTCTTTGGGAAAATTTGGGACACAATACTGGAAACATGGCTACCTTATCAAGCTTCCAAAGGAAGGCAACCTGAAGGAATGCAAGACCTGGAGGGACAGCACGTTACTGTGTATTACAGGAAAAGTGCTCAATAAGATTCTCTTGGAGAGAATGAAGACGGAAATTGATAGAATGCTCAGGGAAGAAGAGGACGGCTTCTGAAGCGCAAGATCCTGTACTGACCAAATAG
Organism: Carettochelys insculpta; assembly: GCF_033958435.1. Lineage (NCBI taxonomy): Eukaryota > Metazoa > Chordata > Testudines > Carettochelyidae > Carettochelys > Carettochelys insculpta. The sequence continues at coordinate 100,219,805 of NC_134139.1, forward strand.
CAACTCTCAGAGTAATCATAGAACAGTCAGTCAAGTTGAACTCCCCCTTGTACATAACCTTCATCGACTTAGAAAAAGCCTTTGACTGCATTGATAGAGACACTTTGTAGAAACTACTGCAACACCATGGCATCCCATCCAAAATTATTAACTTGATTCAGTCAGTGTATGAAACCTCAACATGACAAGTTGTTCACAATGGCGTCTTAACAGAATCCTTCAGCATGCTGTTGGGAGTGCGACAAGGGTGCCTATTTTCACCTTTCTTGTTCTTGATCACAGTGGACTGTGTTATGAACAGGACAACAAATGGCCATCAGCGAGACATTTAGTGACATTAATTTTGCTCATGGTGTCACCTTCCTGTCACACCAACATGAAAGCATGAAAGAAAAGATAACAACACTAGATAAAACTGCCTCAGTGACTGGACTGAGCATTAACAAGGGAAAGATCAAGACAGTCAGGATCAACCAGTCCAGCAATGCCACCATCACACTGGGAGGGGATGACCTGGAAGACGTGGATCAGGTCACCTACCTGGGGAGTATTATGAGCATAGATGGAGGAACAGTTATCAGCGCCAAGATAGGGAAAGCAACAGCTGCATCCAAGACTTATGGAGTTCACAAATAATATCTGCAAAGACGAAAGTGCAGATCTTCAACACAGATGTGAAGAGTGTGTTCTTGTGTGGATGCGAGACCTGGTGTACTGAAGAGTCTTCAAATGATAAGCTACAGACATTCATAAACAGATGCCTGAAGTACATCCTTTACATCAAATGGCAAGGCTTCATCACAAATGGGGAGTTTTAGAACAGAGCAGGACAAGAACTAATTGACATTGAAATCAAGAGAAGAAAGTGGGGATGGCTAGGCCACACTCTTAGCAAACCGTCATCCAGCATAGTCTATCATGCTCACACATGGAACCCACGAGGAAAACATGAAAAAGAAGACCTCAGACAATGTGGAGAAGGTCTACTGAGACTGAAGGACAAGAACTGGGATACTTCTGGAGCCATCTAGAAGTTTTGTCCCAAGACAGAGTGAAGTGGAGGAGACTTGTAGATGACCTGTGCTCCACATAGGGTACAAAGGTTAAGTAGTAGTAGTATTCTATGACCATGGTGGAGGGGCTGTTCAAGAACTCATTATATGAGTTCCCTCCAGGGATAAGCAATGACTTGGTTGTCTTTCAAGAGTTGGGTACCATCCTTTGCTCTCAAGGGATTGATTCTATGGTTTCTCAGTCCATAAACAGCTTTGGTAGCATTGAAGAAACGTCTTGTATCATTGATGTCTGTGAGATGCTGGAGTTCTTGTGCCTTCTCAGTCCACCACTGGTTTTTCAGAGCCCTTGTTTTATTCTGGACTTCTGCCTTGGCCTTGACATGTGCTTCTCTTTACAGCTGGTTGTACTCGTATCTAGCTTAAGTGAAGGCTAAAGAGTGACTTGATTACTGTCTATATATACTTATCTGGTGAACAAATATTGGATAATGAGCTCTTCAGTCTATCTGAGAAAAGTAGATAAAAGTTGGAGGTAGCCACATTCAGATGAGTAATAAGGTATAGTGTACCTTTTTAATGAGGAAACTCAGTGGAACAATTTACTAATAGTTGTGGTGGAGTCTCCATCACTGACCATTTTGAAACCAAGGCAGATTGTTTTTCTGAAATATTTGGGGGGAAATTCTGTGGCTGGTGTTATTCAGGCAGTCTGACAAGATGATCACAGTGGTCCCATATGGCCTTGGAATCTGTGAATGCTCTGGAGTGCTAATGCCATCTTTAGCCTTTCAGTTCCTCAGTATCCCCAAGTTTAAAACAGAAATAATATTTAAGTCTCTGAAAATTCATTGTTTTTTGTTTTAATAGAGCCCTGAATATTCCCAGTCCTTTTAAACATACCCAAGCATAGTTCTAACGATGCTGAGTCATTCCATTGGACTTGATTATTATTTACACTAAGCAGAGGCAGTGCTAGTACACTGAGGGCCTTAAACCAGATTATTTTGCCCCCCCAACATTAATTAAAAAGCAAATAGGCATTCTCTTGAGCTGCTTAGGTCCCTAAACAATTGCTTAGTTTGCTTATGCTTTGTGCTGGCTCTGATGCTAAAGCCACTTCACACCACTTTAGTATAAGGAGGCCTTAAAAGTGGAAGCAAATTATATTTATACCTACTGTAAGGCCGCTTACCATGCTACAGTAGTATTATGTAGCCATAGTGTACAGTAGAACTTCAAAGTTATGAATACAAAAGAAATTGAGTTTTTTCATAACTTTGAACAAAATATTTTGGTTCTTCCAAAAGCTTACAACTGACTGTTGACTTAGTATATCTTTGAAACTTTGCTATGCCAAAGAAAATGCTGCTCTTAACCACCTTAACTTAAACGAAACAAGAACAGAAACAGTTTGCTACACTTACTTTATCAATTTTTTTAAAAACTTTCCCTTTGTTTTGTGTTAATTTAGATTTAATATAGTATTGTACTTGTTTCCCTTTTTTTTCCCCTTTCCGGTCTCTGTGGCTGCTTGATCGCATACTTCTGATTCCAAATGACATATATGATTGACAGGTCAATTAGTAACTCTGCTGTTCTTAATTCTGAAGTTCTAGGTCTTGGCTACACTGAGCCCCAGTTCAGATAGTTTGATTCAAATAAGCAGTCTCGAAAATGCAATAAGGTGGCTCATTTTCATGTTCATATAACTAATGTGAATATTCATTTGACCAATTTCTGTACTTGCAGCAGACCTTGAACAGTGTAGATGTGGTTCTGCTGGCAAAAACCTCCTTTGTCAGCAGAACGACATCTATGTCGCTTGATTTCTGCTGTGAATATGCATATTAACCTCATGAATATTCATATTGACCACACAAATATACAAATAACCCCCCATTTTGCATTTTCGAGACTGCTCATTCGCATCAAACTGTTGGCACTAGGGCTCAGTGTAGACCCAGCTCTACTGTAAACGAGACTTGTGGCCATTGTGATTGCAGGATTGAGAACTTAAGTGCAATTGCCATTCATTGGCCTACTGCTTATGATTATGTCCTTCTCTAGCAACTAATCCTGGTCAGTGTTTGGCCTTCTACATTCTTACTTCTTTAGTTCAAGTGATAGAGGCTAGGTGCATAAGGTCCAGGTTTTGATTCCTCCCTACACACATGGTACCCGTTACTCTGTATCTTAACAAAACAAAAAGGCAGTCATGTAGCACTTTAAAGACTAACAATATTATTTATTAGGTGATGAGCTTTCGTGGGACGGACCCACTTCTTCAGATCTCAAAACAGTATGAAGGAGTGGATTTGTAAAGTGACCCTACTTAAATGTGCCTTTGTGTGGTTAGCAAAAGGGAAAAAATGTTTCAAATGCACAATTACGTTTTTCTCAATCTGTTCCATATTCTAATTGACTGTGTACTGGGAACTTTTTATAAAGAGCTGTTGCCTATATCCTGTGACTACATCTAGATTGCTGAGAACCGTCACCAAAAGATATACCAACTGCACCACGTATTTGTGTATTTCCTGCCAACAGTTCTGCTGGGAGAAGCTTTCCTGACATTTGGCCCACCCCCTTCTGCTGGGACATCCCTTCTTCTTTGTGGAACAAGGATGACCAGAATGTCAGTAGAAGGGCTCCCGGCACAGCAGTCTTCTGTTGGGAGAGCTCTGGGCTCCCAACAGAAGCTTGCAGTTTTGAAATAGCCTGTGAGATGTTAAGGGTATAAATCCCCTGTATGTTTTCTATGCTGTCTTGTCAGATATTAGTTCTTTGGTTAGCCTTTCAGCACTCTGAGTGAAAAGCGGCAGCTTTAAGAACTGTATTTTATTTACTGTGTCATTCAGTTCAGCTCATATTCTCAAGTTAAATTTAGAAAGAGGAAGCTGCTTTGCATAAAGGTAAGAGTTGTTTTTAAAAATGGAAGGGAATAGTGAGGGAGGCATCAAAAACCAGTGGGCACTGAGCCCATGGTTGATGATGATGGTGATGATGTTTTTTTAAAAAAAGTAAACTTGGTAGACTTGCCAGATAGACTCACAAGGTCATACACATTGGGTAGCTCCTGGCTATTTTTAGGCTTTGCATTTGGCTTATTTATTTATTTATATTTAGTGGCACCTTCAGTGTACATTCTGTTACATTTGAAATGCTTCCCCAGCTTGTATGAAACTCACAATTATAGGAGGAGCAGAGCTTGTCAGGTGTCATTACTTATTATGCATTACAAATGGCTTATTTTGAGGAGGAAGAACAAAGCTTAATAAAAAAGACAAGCATTCTCTTAATAATTTGCCCTTTGCAACAACAACAGACCCTTATCTGATCACCCACGCTCATCTGGCTGCTGACGCTGATCTTGCTTCATTTGCAAGAGCTATTTTTACACCTTTTGTGTCTTTTGAGGAACCAATTGGGCATGCTTGCTTGCTGTGATTCACCATCTCCAAGTGAACAGGGTGTCCTAAAATGTTGCAAATGGGGCGGGGGTGGAGGGTGTAGCTAAATAAGCAAGCTCATTTGTTCTTTTAGGTATTTGGAGTGCTAAAACAAAGCAGTAGAGTCCAATTAAAATAGCATGTGTGCTTTTGGTTGGCAGCACAGGGTCTCCCAGAGAACATTAACTGCTTGGTATTTGTGCAGAATTTTGAAGATGCAAAGCACTCTCTATCTATATATGTGCTGTTCCTACTTTCATTTGTAAAGCACTGTGAGGTCTATGGGTCAAAAGCATTACATAAGAAATGAGGGCCAGATCTTAAGCTGATGTAAAGCAGACTAGCTTGACTGAGTTCAATGGATGTAGCCGTAGCAACACACAGCTATAAACCGTGCATACCATAGACTCAGAAACCTGAAGCTTAGACATGTGGGACCAGGCATTTAGGTGCATTTCACATAGATTTCTGACAGTCCAGGAGGGTTTCAGAGGGACGGTGGGGGTCACGCTAGGTTGTAACAGAGAGCTGCTCATTTTCGTGTGCAGCTGAATTCTCTTTTTCCTTTAAAATATTAGGTTGGTTCATATTCTGTTTTTTGTCCAGTGTAGTTTAGAAATCCACTTAAACTTACCTGGTTTCATAGCTTAAAATACCTATTTATTTTTATGTAATGGCTAGAGTGTTTAACTCAAATGTGGAGTGCCAGTTGGAATAGCCATACATAACTGATTAACCGAAGACACAGGAAGGATAGTGGAAGAGACAGTGGCAGGGGTGGTACAGCCATATCAGAGGTACTGCTGGTGTGGGGTGCTGGCTCCTGGGAATGCTGCCTCCTTTTCTGCTCCTTTCACTGCTGTTGTTCACAAGAGAACAGGTTGCTGCCCGCAGTTCTGTGGATACTCATTTATTTCCATGGATAGGCACATCTGCAGATATAAATTTGTATTCACATAGGCAGGTGTCTGTAACTAAAATAGCGAGAAAAGCCATTTTTTTCAAATTCCATTATAAAATCCATACTTCAGGAGCTGCAATACACGTGAATGCAAGACAGTCCTTAATAAATAACGTCAACCCATGCTTTTTGTAACCCCTCTTTTAAGAACAGCGCACACAATGAATTGTACCAGTTAGAAAGTTTAAGTTACTTTCACCCCTGGACTGGAGAGCAAATAAGACCAAAGAAAATGCTGCACCTGGGGGACAGGCTCTTAAGCAGGAAGGAGCCATGTTCACATCAACCCTCCATGCTGAGGAGGATGAACTGGCCAGCAAGTTCCCTGCAGATGCCGCTCGACATCACTCCCACTCTCCCGGCCAGAGCTGAAGTGCCGGCCCCCTTTGGCATCCCAGGAACCGATGCTGCTGCTGCTACTTTGAGGCAGCCCAAGTTCCTGCGCTCCCAGTAGCAGTGGCGTGTGGACGCAGCAGCTGCTGTCTGCCAGAACCAGTGGCAGCAGCATGCCCCGTTTCCTCCCTGCCCCGTGCACCCTGGCGGAGTGGGACCCTGCCTGAGGCGAGCTCTGTGGGCAGGCCTGGCCTGGGGGAGTGCTTGTCACCTGCAACAGAGGCAGGCAGGCAGAGGGGCCAAATCCCCGTATATCCCCCTGCGCCCATGCAGCCTTCTCCAATCCTCACAGCCCCTGGATCTGCTGGGAGGGAGGGAGCAGAACAGAGCTGGCCAGTGTGGAAGATGCAGATGTGGTGGGGAGGTAGGACATTGAACTGCCCCCTCTAATTCCTCCTTCTGGGACCAGACTGCTCTCTCCCAGGGCCTGCATGGAGTCATGGCAGCTCCAGACGCTGACACTGCTGAATGCTCTGTGTCTCCCTGCCTGGCACCGCTGCAATAATAGAACTAAATTCAGTTAGTTTAATGGCCAGATCCCTCCCGCTGCCCTGCCACCTGCTCAACCAGCTGCATTTCGTTCCATTGTTGTAGCAGCAGCAGGGCAGGGAGCTGCAGAGGAGTCAATGGCGGCAGTGTCCGGAGCTGCAAATGACTCCTTAAAGGGCTGCATGCGGTTCCAGACCCATATGTTGCTCCCCATGCACATAGGCCTCAGTTCTGCTCTGCTGTGGAGTGGGGCAGCTAGGGGTTCCTGCCAGAAATTACTGGTGCCTGCTGAGAGGGTAGGTGGGCACAATTTAACAGTTTAGTTCTGCCAATAGCAGTACTGGCTCAGTGGCTTCTGCCTTTAGCTTCCAGGCGTTAGCACCACGTGGGGCAGCTGTGGAAAATAGCTGGGAGCTGCAGGGAGGGTCCTCTGCTTCAGGTCCTTGGACAGAGGCAGCAGCAAAAGCATCAGCTCTCCTTGCAATTCCCAGTGATTTGCTGCCGATCCTAGCGGTGCTGCAACTACCTGCTTTCCAGCGGCAGCAGTTGCCTTGCAGAGAGGGGTCCCAGCAGCACCATGTGATTGAGTGGGACCAGCAAGCCCTGGCAAAAGTCTGGGAGGGCACATGACCCCATGTGCCCCACTCCAATGTTGCCTCTGGTTTCTGCTCAGCAGGGAGGAGCTCTCCTGGCTCTTGAATTTCAGAAGATAGGTGTGTGCAGCTTCGAGGATCAGTAGGTTAGGCCACTGTCGACAGAAGGGGAAAAATGAGAAGTAAGTTAGGTATTTTCTCTTAGGTGTCTTGAGGGCTATGAGCTAAGCAGCAGTGGTGCAAGCTAATAATGGAGTGCTATCTAATTAGTATACCTGATGTGCCAAAACTACACTTGCTGCTCACCTGATGCAATAGAAACTAATCTCATCTGGCATAGTGAAAATTCTGTATTAAATCACCGGTTGAAATAAATATCTCTAGGAACTAGCATGACCACTGGAGGAGGAGGATGAATGGAAGTGGGAGCTAGATAGCTCAGTCTTGGTCCCACTGAAAATTCAGGGTTGACTGCAATGCAGAGATCAGTAAATAACTGTTCCCTCTCCGGGTCATATAGTTTAAGGCCGGAAAAAAGAGCTCCAGATCATCTAGCCTCACTTTCTATATATCAGAGACCACCAACACCACCCCCACCCCCACCCCCACATGGAACAAGCAACAATGTGTTAGACCAATGTGTTACAACCACAGGAGACTAAACAATTCTGTGTCATAGGCAGAGAACAGGAAGAATTGAGGTGCACCAGTATTCAGTATCTCCACAGTGCCAGGGAAATAATTAAATGAGAGAGCTCCACATCATCCCTTCAGCCCCATATCATCATCTTCAACAAGGAGAAGTGTAGAGTCCTGCACCTGGGGTGGAAGAATCCCAAGCATTGTTATAGGCTGGGGACCAACTGGCTCAGCAGCAGTATGATGGAAAGGGACCTAGGGGTTATGGTGGATGAAAGGCTGGATATGAGTAAACAGTGTGCCCTTGTAGCCAAGAAGGCTAACAGCATACTAGGGTGCATTAAGAGGAGCATTTCGAGCAGATCTAGGGAAGTAGTTATTCCTCTTTATTTGGCACTGGTGAGGCCACATCTGGAATATTGTGTCCAGTTTTGGGCCCCCCCAGTATAAAAGGGATGTGGATTTGCTGGAGCAGATTCAGTGGAGGGCAACAAAAATGATTTAAGGGGCTGGAGCACAAGACCTATGAGGATAGGCTGAGGGATTTGGGCTTGTGTAGTTTACAGAAGAGAAAACTTAGGGGTGATTTAATAGCAGCCTTCAACTTCCTGAAGGGGAGCTCTAAAGAGGATGGTGAGAAACTGTTCTCAGTGGTGTCAGATGGCAGAACAAGGAGCAATGATCTGAAGTTGAAGAGGGAAAGGTGTAGGTTAGATATTAGGAAAAACTACTTCGCCAGGAAGGTGGTGAAGCATTGGAATGCGTTGCCCAGAGAGGTGGTGGATTCTCCATCCCTCAAGGTTTTTAAGTCCCGGCTTGACAAGGTCCTGCCGGGATGACTTATTGGGGTTTGATCCTGCTTGAAGCAGGGGGCTGGACTAGATGACCTCCTGAGCTCCCTGCCAGTCCTATGATTTTGTTTGTGTGTGATCCCAGCAAGTAAAGCATGCCTCCCGCTGCCCAGGAAGATAAGGACCTTGAGGTTTCACATCAGTGTGACCTGGGGAAAATTCCTTCCCTACCCTGAAGACAGCACTTGGTTAGACCCCAAACATGTTAGCTAGAATTCATTTAGAGAATGACTATATGGTGTTTACATACTGACATTTTAGTTTTCCTTTTCCTTTTTTTGACCTTCAGAATTGCTGCTACAGTCAGGTGTTTATTCTGTCACTTGAAAAGTGTGAACTTTATCTCATATATATACACATACACACACACACATATATAAATATTTTTCTACATTTAGGCTTATTTAATTTTTTGCCAAATCTCATTTACTTTTGCCAACCCTTCATGTACATATAGTGAAGTACTCTCCACGAGCCCCTATTTTCCACAAGTTTAGGGGATTCAGTATTATTAGAATTTGTGGTGTTGTGAAAATTCCACCAGTGACTCACATCTATTTGCTGCAGTTGTTCCAACAGAACTTTTTAAAGTGCACGTGGCAGTTATTGATGTTTACCCATCAGTTTTCATGCTTTAACTTATTCACAAAGGAAATAAATAGCCATGTGAAAAGATTAATAGTTTACACAGTTTTCTTATTTAGTGCCATATCTGCATAATCCCAGGTTTTCTGCTGTGTATCTGTGTATACCAATAGAGTCAATAAGTCCTTTTTGGAACATTTTCAACTATGACAGTTAAGTGCAATATTACTTGACATACTCAAAAGCCTCCAGCAACTATTATGCAGTGGCCTGTAGGTTAGGCAATCACATGCAAAATGTTTACCCCTTCTTTTAAAAGCAATATGATCAGAAAGATGCACATCTCATAGAGCTTGAAGGCTGGAGGTCATCGAGTCCAGTCCCCTGCCCTCTTGGCAGGACCAAGCACCATTCCTTTTTTTTTTTTAATCTATTTGCCCCATGCCCCTAAGTGGCCCCCTCAAGGACTGAGCTCTCAAAGCCTGGGTTTAGCAGGCCAATGCTCAACTCACTGCGGTATTTCCTCACCTCCGCATCAATAAGCTGTGAAATGATTCTCAAGGTTGTATGTACAACAAGCCATTTGGCATCTCTCTGATAGCAATCATTTGTTCAAAAAGAACTGTGGTTAGTTTGGAACTTTTTACCAATAAAGGAAGTGTTTAAGATTAAATTGGCTCCTATATAGCTTTTTTTTTTAATTTTTTTTAATAGTCATCCTGTGGAAATAACTCTGTGTTCAGTTGGACTCTGGCAACGTGTAAGCTTTTTTTATACATATTTTCCATCCGGTAGTAATGTGTACATTATGTGTGATGCTGGGGCAGGAAATTGTGATGTAGTTTGAGTGAGCAATCCTTGTCATTATCATGAAAAGGTCAACGGTAAAGCAGTGCTGCTATAGTTTAGCTTCTTAAAATACCTCCAACTTAGGTTTAAAGATTTGGATTTTTTTAGAGAGAGTGGCTGATGTATTTTTAAAATTATATTTGTGATATTTAATTTTGCAAGAATTGTGTGTTTGCCTGCAGCTGGGCTGTGAGGATCTATAAACCAAGCCAGGATCCTAACAATAACCAAAAATCTACACCTCCCTGCAACACAGCAACTACAGACTTAGCACAATGTGCTGTTCATTTTTTCTTTGTGAACATGCTGGGGGTGGCGGATTTGTTTACTTCCAGGTCACAGCAGTTAACCTCAAACAGTTATTTGTTACAATGTTAAGTTAAATAAGCACCAAATTCTGCTCTTAGATGGTATAAATCTGGAGTTACCTCCTTGGCTTTAATGTTAATGGCTTCAGATTCACATTGATGTGATTTAGGGCAGAATTTGGCCCTCAATGTAAGCTGTCATTGAAGTAATTTAACACTTTCTCTGGAAGTTTTCACATAAATCTTCATGCTTGTGTCCACAGACCCTTGCAATCAATTCATAGACTTTTATTGGCTTGAATATGCTTTGGGACAGCCTGACAGAATGGATATAAACCTCTCTGCTCACTGGCAATATGCCTAATCCTTGATTTGGAGGAATCACATCCAGGACAGATGGAAAGTAGTTCCATCTCTAGGCCCAGTTGTTATTTGGCCCTTCTGTCTCTATACTGAAATGTCCAGGAAGGGTGCATCTTGCTGCAAGCTGAGATGGAGTTTTGGAAATGGACAGATGTCTACTGAGGACTAACCTGAGAACAACTTACTGCATAGACACATATACATGCTCAGGTAACTCTTTGTTTTAGTCAGCACTGACTGCAACATCCTAGAGGTAAAAGGCCTTCATTTCTTAGGACTGGTCCAGCACACACTGAAGTAAATAATAAATTTCTACTTGAATGAGATTTGGGCTGTTCCCTAATCTTCTGAGTCATTCAGCATCTTTCATGTAGTCATTTGTGATATAATTCCCTGAGCATAGGAAGGCTGTAATGAGCTGGGCAAAACCTAAATAGTAGAAATAAAGCATCCCTTTTGTAACTTGCAGCCTGGAAGATTCCAAGATGTTATGCAAAATATGAAACAAAGTTTAGTCACAACATCTAAATTGGTGAAATGTGCGTATTAGGAAGCTTGATGTTATGGCCATGATGCTTTTATAAATGCATATTCTGTCCTCAGAAGCCACAGATTACTGTGCACATAAATAATTGTGAATAAAATACTGGAACCAGCATTCTCTCTGTGGTTCTAGAGTGTTTAAGTGTGTCAGAATTGGTCCTTCAATCTGTGATCTGATCTTGTATTTTGATATACTAGTGTACCACCCAAACTCATGATTTTGTTGAGAATCCCAGCAAGCACAAGCGTGTGCCCACATTGATCAGACTAAGGGCAAGTCTATATTACAGGGGAAAGTTGAATTAAGATACCTAATTCCAGCTACTTTAATTATGTAGCTAGAGTTGACATACCTTAATTCGGGCTTCTGTGCCAACTCCACTAAGGGGGGTTGATGGGATCCTGCATTCCCATCAACTTCTCTTATTTCTAACGGGGTGTCAGGAGTATCATGATCACTCTCTAAGTTTGAGTTAACATGTCCTCACTAGGTGCACTAAATCAAACTTCAGAAGGTTGATCACAGCAGGCTCGACCTTCCCTGTAGTGAAGACATACCCTAAAAGACTGTGCTCTATGATTCTCACTCATCAGTTGTGATACTGATTTGTTTGTTTAATGACCAGCATACCATCAGATACATATTTTTGTTAACAGCCTCAGTTAATATCCCCAGTATGTTTGTTTTATACATACATGAAAATCCTAAAATACTGCAAAATGAGATTTTATGAAGCACTGTTAAGATTAGATCAGCTCATTTTAACATACAAATGTTTTCAGTGTTCTTACTAATTCACTGCATTTCAAAGCAACAATTCAGTGGAATGCATCTAGTTCACTGTGTAGAGCATAGCAAATGAATTCCGTAAAATAAGATAATACAGAAACATTTTTGGCCGTGGTGGAATTTAAACAAATGAAGAAATGTGGATAGTATTTTTAGGGTGGAAAAAGATGACTCCAGTACTCAAAAATCCTCAGTACAAGAGAACAGGGTTACTTCACTTAAACTGGGCTACTTTTGTTAAATTGTATGTGCAAAAGGATTCTATGGCATTCCTCCAGAAACACAAACATTCTTCTATTCTCAAATAATACCAAACCTTGCCAAGTGCAAATGAAGAGTACAAGTATTTGTATTCATAGCCAGAGACATTCAAATTCTCAGGTAGGATACAGGGGCACAGGGTAGGGGGGACAGAGAGAGCAGCTGCTCCTAGGCCTGTTGAGTAAAAGGGCCCAGAGCGTCTGATCCCTGCTGCTTCTGTCCTATTTCTAAATATGCGCTATTCCATGTCTTAATGCAACCTATTTTGAAATAGTTATTTAGACACAGGCACTATTCCTCCTGCAATGAGATTTACTGATTTTGAAATAACTCACCTGCTATTTCAAATTTATTTCAGAATAGAGTGTGTGGTATAGACAAGAGAAAAGTTATTTTGAAATAACGGATGTTATCTCAAAATAACTTGGCTCTGTGGCCATAGCCCAAGAGTGTAAGTGCCCTGAGTGTCTTCTGGCTCTTTAGGGCAAGCTTCTTGCTCAGAACCAATGGATGGGCAAGAGTATTTATCAGACACTGCTGTATACAATAGGAAGTTACCATATTTCTCTGTCCAATGTCAGTTATATTTTTCAAGACTTACTTCTAACTGCATTTGTTTCTTTCACAGGAATATTCAAGCTAGTCATGCATATTAGATGGCTAAAAGATGCAGGTAACTTTTTTTATTACGAAAAACAAAATTACACTTTTTCTATTCTATCCAACTTCCCCGCTTGAACTTCCCTGCTCTTTGCCAGTTTTGTTTTTTTTTTCCAATCCAAGTGCAGTCCACCAGCCATAGAAATATAATACATTCCATCACTACCTTCCCTTGATCTTCCATATGGTGTAGAATCCTGACTCCTTTTTTCCTTAGCCCTGTTTCATTCTGGAGATACACTATTCTGATAATATGACAGCAGAGATCTTTTATTTTTCTTAGTAACAGAGAGGTGGCTGTGTTAGTCTGTATTCCAACCAAACAGAACGCCAGAAATGTGGCGCTTTAAAGACTAACAAAATGATTTATTTGGTGATGAGCTTTCATGGGACAGACCCACTTCTTCAGATCACTGAAGTGGGTAAGTCCCATGAAAGCTCATCACCGAATAAATCATTTTGTTAGTCTTTAAAGTGCAACATTTTCTGCTGTTTTGTCTTTTTCTTCCAGTTCAAGCAGTTTGCTTAGATGCATAAATCATGCTCCTGAGCATTAGTTATATACAAACAGACCAGTGGGAGTCAATTGTATTTAAACATATCAAATTAGAAACCTGGCTAGATACCGTTCAGTTCTAAATTATTTTTACATATGACATGCTTAAGTTTCAAAAAGGTGTAGTTTTAAACTGCTGCTTCCATCAGTAATTCTTCTGTATTGATGTACTCTAAAATGCTACAGATAAAGCTGTGAAGTGATGGCTCCAGTGTTTTAGCTTCTATTTCAAACGTGTTTTTTTTAAAGTAACATGTATTTCATTATTTACTGGCATTTTATTGTGACAGAAGTTATACAATCTAGTGATGAAAGTGGGTTACTGAGAGTTAGAACATAAGAATGGCCATACGGGGTCAGAACAAAGGTCTATGTACCCAAGTACCCTGTCTTCCAACAGTGACCCTGTCATACTCTTTACCTTCACAATATCATCTGGCAAAAAAGTTCCACAGGTTGACTGTGTGCTGTGTGAAAAAATATTCTCGTTTTTGTTAGTGTTAAACCTGCTGACTAGTTTTTGTGCTATGAGGAGGAGTAAATAACACTTCCTGTTCTACTTTCTCCAGCATGATTTTAAACATCTCCATCATCCCTCTCCCACGTCTTTTTCAAGCGGAAAAGTCCCAGTCTTATTAGTTTTTCCTCAGATGGCAGCCGTTCCATATCCCTAACCATTTTTGTTGCCCTTTTCTGAACCTTCTCCAACTCCAATACATTTTTGTTTGAAAAGGAGTGACCACATCTGCACACAGTATTCAAGATGCATACTGTGGATTTATATTAAGGCAATGCAATATTTTCTGACTTATTATTTTCCCTATCTTAGTGATTCCCAACATTCTCTTTGCTTTTAGGACTCATCTCAGAAAGGACTTATTTTCAACACTGCCTAGGAATTCTGCAGGCCTCCATTTTTAGGGTGTCCAATTTCAGCCATCTTAAACAACCTGGTTGGAAAAAAAATAGCTATTCAAAGCATTCTGAAAATCAAGCCCCTTGTCATAAGGTGTCAGAAATTGAACATCATAATGAGGCCTGTGAAGTTGTTAGTCATGTCTGAAAACTTAACCCCTGGTTTCTAGTCCTAGTGGTTTCACTGACTTGTTCTGTGACCTTCAGTTGTCTCCTTAACCTGTTCATTCTCTGCTCACACATTCTCTGATCTCATCTTGTCCTTAGGGTTTTGTGAAGCTTAATCAAGGTTAGTTAAAGTCCTTAATAAGCTTGGGAAAAGGTACAATGCAAATGCAAATGACTACAGTATTATTACATTTTCATATTCATCACTCTTCCCTTAGAAAATTTTGAAGAGAATTAAATTGCTTATGTAGTGGTTACCCTATTTTATTAATCTGCGTGTTTTTATATTCTTCTCGAACAGGAAGCTGTATTGTTGTGGAAAGGATGAAAAGGACTTCGTTATAGTAGATTAACAAAAAAAATCTCTTGGTCTTTCTGCATCTCAACATTTACGATGGAAAATGCTCAAATGCCATATCAAGTCCTTGCAAATGCACGATAAACTGGGAAAATTCCTGCCATGAACAGAACTGTATGATAATTACACTAGCATACAGACTCAAATCTAATGCCTATAGACTACTGTGTAGAAAGTTCAAATGAGAAAGAGAAGTCTGTGAACTTGCAGGATTTCTGGAAAAATGGGAGCAACAAAACCTTAGAGAGCACAGCATTGGTCACACTCAATGTGTCTGCCCAGCTTTCAAGTGAACTAGCACTGAGGACCTTGTGTAAAAATGGACTCTGGGGACACAGCGATAGGGCAAAAAGCTACCTCAAGGTCTGGAGAAACTGCTAAAGTACCAACTAGATGGAGGCAAGACCCTTCAGCTGTCATTAAGATGAGCACTTTTGGCAATCAAGAAGTACAGAGGCAACCACAAGCAGATCACGAGCAAATCGGAAACACAGCATCAGCACAACTTTTTTTTTCTGCGAAACTCGGCTCATCCAGTGAAGCTGGGCAGCAAGTCACAGAGGAGCAATATCCGCAGCATCAGCCAAGTCCTTACTCTTGTCACCATTCGCTTTCTTTTCCCCAGCCTTCGTTGCCACAAGGATTCTTGCACAACATAAAGCCACATCAGAGCTTGGAAAGCCACACGTGGCAGTTTCCGGGCCACTTACAATCAGTTGCCTCAGAGGACTTATTTCCTTTTCACTTGCACAGCCATAGTGGTGGTTTCTCTAGAAAGAAGATTTCAAGTTTGAACCCTGCTTATAGCCAGTATTCTCAGAAATCAATAGAACAATCAGAAGATGGTCACAAGAAAGAGCACAAACCCAAAAAGCCTGGCAAATATATTTGTCCTTATTGTAGCAGGGCTTGTGCCAAACCTAGTGTACTTAAAAAACATATTAGATCCCACACTGGGGAACGGCCATACCCTTGTGTACCTTGTGGCTTTTCTTTTAAGACAAAGAGCAATTTATACAAGCACAGGAAATCACATGCCCATGCGATTAAAGCTGGATTGGTACCATTCACAGAGTCGGCTGTATCTAAATTGGACCTGGATGCCAGTTTTATAGATATGGAAGCAGAAATACATTCAGATGGTGAGCAGAGCACAGACACAGATGAGGAGACTTCATTGCTTGTAGAAAGTTCTGAGAAACTAAGCTCAGCCCCACAGATCCCACTGGACATCGCTAGCAGAAGCAGCTTTCACTCATCCTTAGATGAAACATTGGGAAGCCCAATGAAAGTGCCCATTTTGATTATTCCTAGAAGTGGGATTCAGTTACCCAGTGAGAGTTCACAGTACATTGGGTCAGACACGTTACAAAACCCATCCTTAAGTACTAAATCTGATGACTCTCATACAGTTAAACAGCGACTTGCACTAAGACTGTCAGAGAAAAAAGGGCAAGACTCTGAGCAGTCACTAAATCTTTTGAGCCCCCATAGCAAAGGAAGCACTGATTCCGGTTACTTTTCCCGTTCAGAAAGTGCAGATCAACAAGTAAGCCCTCCAAATACTAATGCAAAGTCTTACGAAGAAATAATCTTTGGGAAGTTCTATCGGATTAGTCAAAGGACAGCACTGACAGTAGCAACAGCCAATCAGGAACACAGTTTAATGGGTAGAAAGGGCAATGTGGAGCAGCCACTTCCTCTGGTGAACAGCAGGTTAGATATCAAGATGCTTGAAGAACATATTTCTCATCTAACTCCAAATAAAGAAGCACTCATTGATCCCAATAAACTGAGCACTAGTACATCTACCCAAGTCTTCAGTGGCAGCAGTAGAGAGTCCACACAATCCCAGATGACTTCATCATCCATCAAAAGCGAACTGAATCTTCACCCTGTAAGCCTGCAAGGTGACACACCTGTACTTTTAGAGCCTCCAGTGGATGCTTCTCCACTTATTAGAAGTAACTCCATGCCAACATCTTCTGCAACCAATTTAAGTGTCCCCTCTTCTTTGAGAGGAAGCCATTCCTTTGATGAGAGAATGACTGGTTCAGATGATGTATTTTATCCTGGAACTGTGGGAATATCCCATCAGAGGATGTTAAGAAGACAAGCTGCCTTTGAGATGCCCTCCATGCAGGAAGGGCACTCTGACCCAGACTACCAGGGAAGAACTGGAAAAAATATCCTCGTTGCTTCCAGCAGGTCAGCAGGTGGTGAAAAAGGGTCATCCTTGAAGGAGAAGAAATTGACAGCAGGGGAGAGAACCTTCTATGACTATGACACTTGTGGAAAGCAGTACAGAAAATGTGAAGAGTTTGAAACACAGAAGCAGAACTACAGAGATGTGCCATGTGCGGGGGGAATAAAACAAGGAGGGGAGTGCTTTGTTGATTCGTTTGGACAATCACAGCCAGTGCCGTCTGTATATGGAACCACATTTGAAAACAGAAAACGCAGAAAAGAGAAGAGTGTTGGGGATGAAGAGGATGTTCCTATGCTTTGCAGCAGTGGTACTGGCACCCCCGTGAGGATTCTGCCTTCAGAGTTTGATCACAAACCCCAAAATCAAGAAGGGCCAAAAAGTGGGTTTGCTTTTCAAGGCCATGATAGTGCTGCCCATTGTCACCCAGAGCGTTTTGAAATCTGTAGACCTTCCCTGCAGTCTGGAAGCCTCTCAGTTTCATTAGAAGAGCCACCGTTAACTGCAGAGCAAGAAAAGGCACCAGAGTCACTGAACAGAAAACCTCCTGGAAATGTCATCTCAGTCATTCAGCATACAAACTCATTGAGCAGGCCAAACTCATTTGACAGGTCTGAATCTTCAGAACATATTGCTTGCTTGCAGGATAAAACCTACTCCCTGCCCGAAACTTGTGAGAGTGAGATTTCTGAGTCCCCAATGAGTCCAGAGAGGGCTCAGCAAACAGAAAATGCGGACAATATGAATAAAACATCGCCACAGTCATATCATATGCAGCCCAGACTGGTTCGCCAGCATAACATACAAGTACCTGAGATCCGTGTTACAGAGGAACCAGATAAACCTGAGAAAGACAAAGAAGTTCAGACTAAAGAGCAAGAAAGACCTGCGGAAGAATTCCAGTGGCCACAAAGAAGTGAAACTCTCTCTCAACTTCCAGCAGAAAAATTACCACCCAAAAAGAAACGCTTACGGCTTGCTGACATGGAACACTCCTCTGGAGAGTCCAGCTTTGAATCCACTGGCACAAGCCTCTCTCGCAGCCCTAGCCAAGAAAGTAATTTGTCCCATAGTTCAAGTTTTTCAATGTCCTTTGAAAGGGAAGAAAATACAAAGTTCATCATGCCTTCCAAACAAGACGACTTTGTAAAACAGTCTGAGTTTTTAACTGTTCCAGCTGGTGCTTACTCGCTTTCCGTCCCCGGGCATCACCATCAGAAGGAAATGAGACGTTGTTCATCTGAACAGATGCCTTGTCCACATGCTGATGACGTCCCAGAGATCCGAAGTAAATCCTTTGATTATGGGAATCTGTCTCATGCTTCAGCAGCTGGGGCACCTTCTGCAGGACTGTCTCCATCACGAGAAAGGAAGAAATGCTTCCTGGTCCGTCAGGCTTCTTTTAGCGGGTTCCCAGAGATTCCCCAGACTGATCAAAGTATGGAACAGAGTATAAAGCAGGAACAGATGCAAGAACACATACATGCTGGTCTCCGGACTTCCCAAATTGCTTGGCATCATCCTCCCACCTCTGTGCTTCAGCCTGTTCAGGTAGATGGCTCTGGAAAGCAGGCTGTTGGCTCTGGTGCACAGCTTGCTGAGCCACGGACCCTCCTTGCAGAAAGTCAGGATGTTTTAAGGAATCCCTTGATTCAGCAAGCACCTTATATTTCAAGCAGGTATCCACCAGAGCAGCAGCACCTATTTGCACATCAAGAAAAAATTCCATTTCCCCCACTCCCCAATACCTTGTTTCAGTTCCCATATCCTGCGGTCTCCATGGTTCCCTTACCAGCACAGCAGCCTGTCTTGTGGCCACCATGTACAGAACCTTTGCAGCGACACTTGCAGCATCGTTTTGTACAGCAGTTACACAAAGCTTACATCAAGCAACCTTTCCAAACAGAAATTCACCCTAGTTATCACCTGGAGCATGCTCCAGAGCACGTTGGAAAGAAATCTGCTGAATATGTGCACGCTAAGGAGCAAACGTACCAGTGTTACTCAGGAACATCTGGGCAATATTTGAAAAACGCCATTGCTAATTACCTGCCAGACCCTAGCATTAAGTCAGCAGCTACCTCCTCTGAGCAGCACCTATATACGCGTTTTGACTCCCCGAATGACGGCTCTGTACAGTCTTTACCGGGAACAGTTGTTCCTGTCCGGATTCAGACCCATGTGCCATCTTATGGTAGTGTCATGTATACAAGCATTTCTCAGATCCTTGCCCAGAGCAACAGCCCTGCTATTGTCATTTGCAAAGTGGATGAGACCGTTTCTCAAAGAACATTATCAACAAATGCAGCTATGCAAGGACTAGGATTTAACATAGCCCAGATGTTAGGTCAGCATGGTGGGTTAGAAAAATACCCTTTGTGGAAGGTACCGCAGACTCTACCACTCGGCTTAGAATCCTCAATCCCATTGTGTCTGGCATCCAGTTCTGACACTGTCTCTAACTTGGGAGGAAGCAAACGAATGCTTTCACCCGCAAGCAGCTTGGAGCTCTTCATGGAGACCAAGCAGCAGAAAAGGGTCAAAGAAGAAAAAATGTATGGACAGATTGTTGAGGAGCTAAGTGCAGTAGAGTTGACTAATTCAGATATAAAAAAGGATTATCCCAGACCACAAAAGCCTCAGCTAGTTAGGCAGAGCTGTGCCACTGAGCCAAAGGAAATCATGCCGTCCATGTCATCCTCTTCTCCGTTGTCATCCTCTTCATCTCAAGACTGCTCATCGGCCACCATGCCATCTGCTGACCATTTCCTGAACCGGGAAAAGCTTTCCAGTTTTGATTCTGCATCCCCAGGGCACAAGTCCAGTGGCCCTTCTGAAGGAAGAGAGTCACCAGAAGAATTGGATGTAGATGAAACAGCATCAGATATGAGCATGAGCCCACAGCAGTCTTCATTGCCATTGGGAGAAAATCAAGCAGAAGACCAGCTGAAGCAGAAGAAACTGGCTCCTGGTTTGTTGGTCCAGATGGCATCCTATCCAAATGGGAAAGCAGGACGCACAACCATCCTCCTAACAGATGGAGCAGATTTTCAGCAGATCCTTCAGTTCCCTAGTCTACGCACTACAACTACCGTGAGCTGGTGTTTCCTAAACTATACGAAGCCCAATTACATTCAGCAAGCAACCCTCAAATCTTCTGTTTATGCTTCATGGTGCATTAGTTCGTGTAACCCAAACCCATCAGGGTTAAGTACAAAGACTACTCTAGCGCTTCTAAGGTCCAAGCAGAAAAACACCACAGAAATTTATTCTTTGGCTGCAATGCATAGACCTGGAGCTGGTAAACTGACCTCTTCAAGTGCATGGAAACAGTTCGCTCAGGTGAACATTTTGTTTTTTAAAAAAAACTTTTACTTTAGACATGACACTAAACAGAAAATTGATATAAATTATGCTGCACAAATCAATGTAAGGACAATGAAAAGTAGATATTTGAAAGTTGCAGCTCTCCGTAAGAAGTAAAAATGGTATCTATTACAGCTTTTTAATATTTTGAATAGAAAAATGCGTTATCTCAGAAAGGTTAAATAAAGGTTCAAAGCAAATGTGTACATAATAGGGGCTGTTAAGTATGCACCTCTGTGTCAGTTTCTAAAATATCCACATTCAAAACTCAAAAAGGACATCATAATCTGGGTGATCATTCTAGCACCATGGGTCTTGTTTCCTTTTCTCCCCGCATATGCCCCAACAGCTGATTCAGGGGATGATTTCAGTGATACTGGAAGATGATAGAAGAGCAGAACACTTGAGGGCCTTATTTCACATGGGTTACTTAGGTTTTTACTTCATCTTTTTTCTGGTAACAAACATTAACGGGTGTTGCCTGAATAAAGCCTGAATGGCAACTGAATAAAGACCTGCGCATTCAGTCCCAACTTTGTGATCAGCGTACCACAGCTATAACTGGTGTCAGAGGCTTTGAAGACTCACAGAGGTCTTCCTCAGGGACAAAGCACTAGAATACATATGCTAGAGAAAATACTGCAGTCACAGCCAGCGTTCCTTGTAAGATGAGCACTTGAGTGGCTGCCCAGCAGAGATTCAGGTGCTGCCCAGCCGATAGCAGAGTGCCCACAGCTATCCACAGAGGGCAGCGTGTGTTTCTGTTGGTGATGCTCATCTGTGCATGCCTCAGTGCACAAAACAAAATTTATTCTGCCCTGGAGGGAAGAAAAATTAGAGGGAGCCCTGCTCAGAGCAGATGAGTTTAGAAGACCTGGTAAGTCTTCCCCACCTTTGATTTCTATGATTGGCTTCATGGAATTGCATCCAAACTCAGAGCTGAATTCAACCCAGAATGTTTAACCTGCTTGAAGTGAAGAGTGTATTTAATGTGTGTTCCAGACTCTAATAACGCTCATTGGCTTTGTTCCACAGATGAAACATGAACCCTTCTTCTTGCTTGGCAGCAAACTTGAAAAGAAAGTGGTGGGGAACATTATAAAAGAGAGAGTAAAAGGAGAAAGTCATGGAGATAAAGACATTTCGTCCAAACAAACTGAGCCAGTGCGAATTAAAATCTTTGAAGGAGGGTAAGAAAATGCAGCTGGAAATATCAGACCTACCCTGTCAATTCAGATTAAACTGATTTGAACTTGAATGTTGATGAATTAATGAAATTAGCAGCCTTCTGGACTCATGCCATGCTTTGTGGCTCCCTGTATATCCTTTCTTCTGTTTATATGTCAGCCATGCATCAAAATAGTAGAAAACACAGTAGAAGCTGTGTACTTACTTCCAATTCTACTTTGCCATTAGCCAAGGATGCGGTAACAGTTTGTGTACTTGGAGATCTGTAAACCCAGAGTATGAAGGACACCACTTCAAGCCAAGCGGTACAGTTGTACCCCCTGCACCCCTGGTTTCAGTACCTATGCCATTTGTACAACTATATTTTCCATATTCATAGTAATCATTACTGAATTTTGTCAACTTCTGATGGACAATATTTTCATTTCTAGGCAATCTTCCTGCATTTATTAGACACCTGGAAAATAATCTGTTATTGTGTTCTAGCCTTAACAAGGAAGTTGTGCGCTCTTATTTTTATTCCTGGAGTATTTTAATTTTTTCCCCTATGTTGACTTTCAGATCCAAAATGTTTTGTTGGTTATAAAAATATGTGGCCTCAGTGTGCGGATATGAGAACAATACTTTTTAAAACAGAGCTTAGTCTCCTGCTGGCTGTAATAGCAAGTGCTGTAGCACAATTAATTGTAAACAAATAAATAGCAAAGAACCAAGAAAAAAGAGACCTTACAATCCACTGGTGTAACTTTTAGGCTGAAAAGCATGTTAATTGTTGAATGGATTGTCTCTTACAGTGTATTCTCAGTACATGCACGATAGTTTTATTTGTACAGTACTATGAAAATCTAAAGCAATAGTGTTTCTATGTTGGGAATGTTCATGTGACCAGCGGGGTGGTTCTTTTCTCACATGAGCTCTTCTTGCCCTGCTGGGTGGGGGAGGGGGTCTCAGAATAATTAGCCAGTCAGGACAGAGTTACCATGCATTCAGCAATCCTTTTGGCCTTCTATCTTGATTCAGCATTTTAGCATCTCTCATTAAGAGGCTTGTGGGTGTGTAGAGGCAGTCTCCATCACATAAACTTTGATATTTCTCTGTAACCTGTAGCCAAAAGGGGGCATAACCTACATCTCTCTTGGAAGACTGAGAATGCCACCTCTGAAATTGTTCCAGGGCTGGCCAACCCAGGAATCCCTGATCCTGGGGGTTCCCTGTGGAGAGGTGTCTTATGCTACTGACCAAAAATCAGTAAACTGACAACAAAAGAGACTTTTCAGTAACCCAAATTTAGAGGTGAGTCTAAGTTCACAAGACACATAAAGTACCCACTTACAAGTGTGTATCTCACACATGTGCCCCTACATATCATCTATGAGTTTGGATCACCCATCCCACATGATTCTAAATTGATAAAATGTGTTTGCTGAGTGGCCAGAAGAGCATCTAGTTCAGCAAGAAAAGCCGTGAACAGGGGGCTCTGAAAGACATTAGTTTCAGCATGCCACCATATACCATACTGAAGTCTTTTTTGCACCTTCATCAGGAAACTGGATGTCTTAATTACACCATGTTAGATTTCCTAATGCGCTGATAAGGTCTGAGAGAGTATGAGAATAAATGAGTCTAAGTGAGTGTAAGAGAATACAAGTTAAACCATCGTACAGTTCACTTAGAAATTTGTCCTGGTGTAGATCAGGCATCTTTAGCCAGTTATAGTATGGAAGGAAGAAGTCAGGAACCTTGCTATGTATTTCTGTAGCTGGGCTTTAGTAATCTAGACTGACAGGCTGTATTTCTCTCTTTCTGACATACGGGGTTTTCCCATTAGAGATCTCTGATCTGCACGGTGACAGCATGTAGAGGGTGGCGATTCTGTTGTGTTAATGAATCTTGCTTATAGATCCATTTGAGAAGGGTATCATTTTACATAAGAGTGGCATGGTTTGCAGAAGGGAAGAGTCATTCCTTTCACTAGCTTGTGGTGGTTCTTGATAACAGATCTAATATCCCCTTTGTGTCATCACCTAGCATTAGTTCATCCCTGTTTATAAGAGAGTCAGCATTTTGTCTGGTTTTTGTTTCATGCATTCCACAGAAAGTAGTATACAATAAGAGCAATTCTTTAGTTTAAGCTTAGTCTTTGTGCTTTGCCTATGCATATTTCCTCACAGTTGTCATTCTGAAGGTCAGGTAGCTTGATTCAAATCATGCTATTTGAATAGCAAAATCTCTTCCCATCACCCACAACTAAAGAACCCTACTACTACTGGAAGAGATAATCTGCTCGGAAATGTAACAGTTTTAAATTTCATTAGCTTTTATTCTTTGCCCTACTACACGTTTCAGTCAGTTATTTACAGTTTACACAGAAAGCAGGGCATGGAGGTATTGGTACAAAATCTTCCAGCTCTTCAGACACCATGCTGTTTAATGACATGTCCCAGATTGCAGCTAGAGTTCACAGCTTGTTTATTTTGTTCTTTTATACTGGTGACGGGATCACATTAGAAATCCAAAATAAAAATGGCAGTTTGGAGTGGACCTGCATGACTTTGTCATATGCTATTGAGCCTTTGAAATCTACTACAGTGAGTTCAAATGCAGCCCAGATCAATAAGGTCCACAGTTGTTGCGTGGTGACTGTGTGGTGATAAAGGTGAAAGGAGAACAGAAAGGGGAGCAAGAAGGGGGATACAGGATGGAATGTGATGGGCTTGGGATTGTAAGAAAGAAGGTGAAACCTAGGAGCTGAGGTTTCAATGGATTGGAGAGGGGTAGTGTAGCTGGCCAGGCAGGAGATGGGGACACAAAGAAGGCCTCAACAGGAGCCTTGGGTGTCTGAACAGAACAAAAAAGTTGTATCTTTACCTGTCTCCTGACATAACATTTCAAAGAGTTGAGCACAGCCTAGATATGTGGGTGTGAAGAAGGGACTAGTAAGAGACGATGCCCAGATTAGGGAGAGAGGCAGTGCTTTCCTTGGTGACTGGGAAAGGGAGGAAGAGGAGGAGGACTGGAACTGATGGGGAGAGATTAAAAACAGTAGCAGCAAAATGTGAATTTTAGATGATTAACTTCAGGTGCCCAAGTATGAAAATAATGTCCACATATTGGTGGATAATGGGACAGAGATGAGCAGGGAAGAATATTTTACACACTCACTGGCGATTAGTCTCAATGCCTTCACTCAGGGATGCTGCTTCACAAATGAATCAGGTGAAGTTTTTTCTTAGGCAAAAGAGCCATCAGAAGTGTACACAGCACTCAAATTCCACTTCAGCCCTCAGAGTAGCCCTTGCACATGTCCTTTGCACAGCTGGGAACTGGATCCTGGCAATTATCTATTTCAGTGTTAATTCTTCATCATGATGGTTAAGGAAATATGCATAGGTTTGCATGTCTTATTTATTGCCTGAGACAACGTAAGGAGGCAAAAGCACCAGGGAATACCTTTAATAATACCTGGTAAATTTCCAGTTTAATTTCAAGAAAGTAGGTATCTGAATGTGCTCCACACAGGGTAGCCACATAGACCCATATTTTGGGTGGTTACAAGAACATACTGGGTCAGACCAAAGGTCCACCTACCCCAGTATCCTGTTTTCCGACAGTGGCGAGTGCCAGATACCCCAGAGGGAGTGAACAGAGCAGGTAGTCCTCAAGTGAGCTGTCCCTTTTCCTTTTGTCTACTCTGAGCAGATCTAAGTTGCTGGTGTCGAGTTCTTAAACAATAACTAAGACATACAAACATATGCAAATCGCTTCATTTCATGAAAAGTAAATGCACTCTGAGTCCCCACCTGACAGTGCACCATTCATAGAACTCCCAGTGATTACAGAGGAAGCTTTGTGCAGGCGATCCCTGTAGGATTGGGCCCCAGAGGGATATTATGATACCGTTTGTTTATATGGCTGACTTGGAAACTATATAATTCAAATACATTTCCGTTTTCCAACAGGTATAAGTCAAATGAGGATTATGTGTATGTCAGAGGACGTGGGCGAGGAAAATACATTTGTGAAGAATGTGGAATTCGCTGCAAGAAGCCAAGCATGCTCAAAAAACATATCCGCACTCATACTGACGTACGGCCTTATGTGTGCAAGTTGTGTAATTTTGCCTTCAAAACTAAAGGTATTTGGCCTTTTCTGCTTGAAAAGTCCTCCCTTCCCCCATCAATTATGTAATTATCTAACATCCATCATTCCCATCAAAGAAGAAACCTTTATCAAAATAAGTTGGATTTATTTATGAATGTGGGATTCCATTAAATATGTTTTCCCTCCCATCTAAGTGATTCAAGGATTTATGTGAGACTGTGAGACTCCTTGCATAACTTAATTTTGAGAGCTGCGGGCTCCTTCCAAGCTGATCTGTCTGCAGAGGAAATGTAGTGGCATAAGATCTGACCTTGCAAATATTACTTTATGCTAAAGATGTTACATGGTGCAATTTTTAATTGTTGCGATCTAAAATACTCCACTGGGGACGCCTGTAACATAATGCAGGTGCAGAGCTTCTGCTGCAGAGGAAAGCATGCCTTCATGGTCTTGCATGGTGGCTCAGTTTCAAGTTTATAAATAATGTACAAATCCACAGACTCCCAGGTGGGCCACTCCATCCACAGTTGCATTAATTATGAATAGAGATCTGATAGCTTGCCTTCAGATGTATGTATCAGCACTGGGGGGGGTGGGGTGAGCTTCCGTTTATCACCCAGAGGCCGTGGATAATAACTTCCTTTGGAATTAGGATTTACTTTGAAACTACCTCTTTTTTTTTAAAAAAAAACAAAAAACAATTTCTTTAGCAGCATTTTTCCTGTGTCAAAAAGACATTTGAGTCACCTCCTCTGCATTTCTTAACCTTGTTTTG
This sequence comes from Carettochelys insculpta, assembly GCF_033958435.1. Classification (NCBI taxonomy): domain Eukaryota; kingdom Metazoa; phylum Chordata; order Testudines; family Carettochelyidae; genus Carettochelys; species Carettochelys insculpta. The sequence continues at coordinate 100,246,188 of NC_134139.1, forward strand.
ATACGGGTAAAGAAAAGGTACATGAGGTCAAATCCCGTTCTCTATGCACAGCCTGAGTAGCTGGGTCCCACACTGGGAAGATTCATAGTGTAAAAGGGGAGGAGTCCACGGCCAGGTCACAAAGTGATAGCAGTGCAGCTGCATAGGTGCAGCTGCAGACTTAGGTCTATAGTGGCTGTGGCTCTACAGCAGTGTTTCTTAAACTTTTTGAGACCACGGAACACCAAACACTAATATTTTTATGCAGAACACCTGTGAAAATTTTCTTAAAAAAATTGTCGTCAGCACAAAAGCAGCCAAACAGCAACATATACAGCAAAAACAAAATGAAATAGTGTAATCGGGTATGATAGCAATAAAGAAGTAACATTCTATCTGGTTTTAACGACAGAAAATATATACTACCCATGTATGGTATAAAAAGGTATCAGATGCTCCCGGTGCACCTGTGAGTTGTTCACGGAACACCAGTGTTCCACGGAACATAGTTTCAGAACGCTGCTCTAGAGCACCTCTCTTCCCGCCATAGGGAATAACTGGTGGTGATCCATATTAGCAGCTCCATCAACCCCATCCTTTCAGTATGATCTTAAACTTTCTCCCTCTCCACTCAAGATGCCCGAGTGTGTTGGAATTCAGGGAGTCCCAGTGGAGCACAAATTCATAGATTACAAGGCAGAAGGGCACTGTAATCATCTTGTCTGACCTCTGGTATAACAGAGGAGGTAGACCTATGGTACAAAGAAGCTGTGGAGTCCTGTATAGGGTCTGAACATCCACTTCTTTGCACTAGCTGTGGCATGGGCCCTTCATGCCTGCACAGTACGGTGACAGAAATGATACCAAGACTGGCTTTGATTTCACATGGCAGCCTTCAGGAACCATGAATCAGGATTCCTGAATATTTCACACTGAAATAAATCACGATTGGTGATTAGAGGACAGGAGCTAGAACCAGGTCTTCTAGATTCTGTTCCCTGCTCTGTAGGGGAATCACTACGTGGCTTTGGGGAAGTCATTTAATTTCATTGTGCATCTTTAAAAGAGATTACAGATGCATATTGAAATGCATTTTAACTCTGGAATCATGGTAGGAATCAGCCTTGAAGAGGGATTTGAAGGAGGCTGGGACTGTGGCTTTAAAAAGAGTTCAGAGAGGATGTTCTGTGCGTAAGAAGTAGCATGGTAGAAGAAATAAAATTTCATGTGGGAGAAACAAACCTGAAGGCAGCTGAGACTGGCATCTCTGGCAGGGAATAGGAAGGGGGGGTGAGATGATAATACACAAGATGAAGATGAGTAATAAAGAACTAGGTTGGAATGGCCTTCAGCACTTACAAGAAGAGTTTAATTGATATACATTATTGTTCATTGCCAATTGTCAGCTCTTGGAAATACCGCCACTATTTTGCTGAAGAAAGAAGTTGATATGAGCAGTTTGGGGGAAGATGTGAAATCCCACACTCATTAAATTACACTGGTTCTGGTGGAGATTGCATTTGAATGAGTCAATTCTGCTTGTTTTTTAACCTAAAAACCCTTCTATCAATTAGGTGGGAAATGGAAAAGAAAAACTGACTGGGAGAGATTTCTTTGCTGATGTCAACTAATTATCATCATCTCTGTACCTTCGATAGGAAATCTGACAAAACATATGAAGTCTAAAGCGCACATGAAAAAATGCCTGGAGCTAGGAGTATCAATGACATCTGTGGATGACACTGAAACTGAAGAAGCAGGTATGTCACAATGAGTTAATTTAGCTGTAGTAGCCTTTGTACTAGGCAGACAAGTCACTGCAGTTTGGCATAGTGGATGATGCCAGAGGATAAGTTAAGGATATTTGGGGTTGGTTTTATTTTTAATAAAAGGCTTTTCAGTGCATCTTGTTAACAAACAGGAAGCACAGAAATAAACTTGACACATTTGTTTGACGTGAATTCTAATGATTTAATACCACAGCAGCTGAGGCTGGAAAAAAATTCTTATTATTTAAATGTCTCCTGTGTCAGGTCCAGTTCTGGTCTGGTGAGTGTAAGTGTTCAGATGCAAGTGGCCACAGAGGATGAACTTTCACCCTTCTTCAAAGGCCTGGAGGATAGGCTTTGGCCTGGCCTTTTCCCCAGAGGTGAATTTCACTCAGGTTGATTATGGGGGAGTTTATGGTTATGAATATTAAGAACTGCAGTTTAGTTTCTGTTAAGGACCTGACCGAGGAACCCTTCTACACAGAAAGCATCCAGTAATGGCAAAGGTTATTCTAAGTATAGAATGGGTGGGACCCGAAATGTGTCTCTGGGAAGACTTGATTGACTTGACGTGATTTTTCCAGAAAACATTGAAGATGCGCACCAGGGAACAGAGAAGAGCAGCAGCATGGCAGGCGTGTCAGCAGAACACCAGTTTTCTGATGCTGAGGAATCTGAGGGGGATGATGGAGATGACAATGACGATGATGAAGATGATGATGATGATTTTGATGATACCCAGGGAGACTCAACACCAAAAACGAGATCGAGAAGCACCAGCCCCCAGCCCCCCAGATTCTCTTCTCTATCAGTGAATGCTGCAGCAGTGTCCTATGGGGCTTCTCCTGATATGGGACATTCCTCCCTGATCAGTTACTTGGTTACGTTGCCTAGTATTCAGGTTACGCAGCTTATAACACCAAGCGATTCATGTGAAGATTCACAGATGACAGAATATCAGAGGCTTTTCCAGAGCAAAAGTACTGATTCTGAGCCCGACAAGGACAGGTTAGATATACCTAGTTATATGGAGGAGGATTACATGCTTTCGTTAGAATCCACCTCATCTCCAAGGGACTTCTCGCCTTCCAGCCGACAGTCTTCACCGGGATATGATTCTTCGCCATATAGAGATAATTCACCAAAGAGGTATTTAATGCCCAAAGGAGATTTGTCACCCAGAAGGCATTTATCACCAAGGAGAGATATTTCACCCCTGAGGCACCTTTCCCCAAGAAAGGAAGCTGTCTTGAGGCGAGAGTTATCACCCAGACGGGATGTTTCACCAAGACGTCATTTGTCACCCAGGAGGCCAGTGTCACCTGGAAGAGATGCATCTGCCAGAAGAGAACTGTCTCCAAGGAGGGAGAAAAGATACATGACCTCAGTTAGAGCGGCATCACCCAGAAGGGGTCTCTACCACAATCCAGCGTTGTCTATGGGTCAATATTTGCAGTCTGAATCCGTTCCACTGGGACATGCAGTAAGTGTGAAAGAATATTTTAATGTTTACTGTCAAAGTCAGTGCTCTTATATATCTTGTACTGAGCGTTTAATATAACATTGTAAACTTGTGTGCTGGAATCACTCGCCTAAAACTTCTGTAGCAGGAGGAAAGAGGAGGCTTGGAGCCTTGTTAAAAATGTGGGGAAAGAATATTGGAAATTTAGAGTAGGTATGGCCAAGCCACTACTTTAAGTCAGCCACATGGGGTGGCTTGGAAGAGAACTTTATAGTCTTGGGGCCAGATCTCCAGTTGAAGTAAATCACTGTAGCGGCATCGACTTCATTTTCAGTGGAGTTAGGCTGATTTATACCATCTGAGCATCTGGCACCTGAATTAGACCTTGTACACTTAAAATGTACTTAATCAAGTTATACATAGTTGATCCTATCCCATGGTGATGAGGATGGCAGCCTTTCACCTTTGGGTTGCCAGATTTTACTCAGCCCAGACTAAGGCTGCTTCTACATATGTCATATCCTGTCAGAGGTGGCATGGTAATGAGGCAATTCGAAGCGGGCTAATGAGGTGCTAACGTGTATATTTTAGTGCCTCATTAGCATAATGGTGGCCATGTGAATTTCAAAGTTCAGACTTCGAATTGCAGATTGACAGTGAAGATGGGGGCAGCTTCGAAATAAGCACCCCACTTGGACATTCCCTTACTCCCACAGAACTAGATCAAAGTACGGGAATGTTGAAGTGGGATGCTTATTTCGAAGCTGTCCCTATCAACATTATCAATCTGCAATTCAAACTCTGCACTTCAAAATTTGTGCAGCTGCCATTATGTTAATAAGGCGCTGAACATGCATGTTAGTGCTTCATTAGCCTGCTTCGAATTTTCTCATTAACATGGTACCTCCAACGGGAGGTGCATTGTGTAGAAGCAGCCTAATACTGAGTGTGGCCCTTTATACTGCCATGTAACGTACAGAGGTACACCGCTGAAGCACAGGTGAAATAAATGGAAATATTGATATAAATGAGACTCCAGATGGAAGTGGGGGAAGCGTCCGTATGGACCATATTTCAAGATTAGGGTCTAAAAATTCTCATCTGATTGTAGTGTTCACATCACACAAACCACTACCAAAGTTGTCACTCACACCAGTGACACAAAGGCCTGAGAGAAAACTGAACTATTTTCAAACTTAGGCTATTTCTACACTAGGCAAAGTAAGTCAACCACCGATGTGCGGTTCTAGCTATGGCAATTGCATAGCTAAAACTGATGTATTTGTGCTTTACTAATTTGGCTGTCCATACTGGAGAAGGTTGACAGGAGAGTTTCTTCCGTGGACCTCTCTTACTTCTCACATATCATGAGGAGTACAGGGGTCAACTGTGTCCCCTAATAGTTCGATTTTGTGCAACTGTAGTGGACACGCGAAATCGAACCCCAGAAAGATCAACCCTGATTGGGGTGATCTTCTGGTGTAATGTAGACGTAGCCTCAGAGATGTTTAATCCCAATTATTCTGTAAACATATTGGCGGGACAGTGGGAATATAATTCGCACTGTCAGTCTTAATGCTGTACTTGCTCTGTGAATGAGCAGTGACTTGGCTTTCTAAAACTGTCAATTCAGCCATTTTCACAAGTCCTAACATTCACAGAGCTCTCCAGTGTTACAATAATATTAAGTAAGAATAAATGATCTATTTTACTCTAGGATTTAAGGAATCACTAAATTTTTGTTTAGGATCCTTCTTTTGGTCACATTGGCTATGTCTACAGTAGCCAAAACCTTTGAAATGGCCATGCAAATGGCCATTTCGAAGTTTACTAATGAAGCGCTGAAATACATAGTCAGCGCCTCATTAGCATGTGAGCAGCCGCGGCACTTCAAAATTGATGTGGCTCGCCGCCGCACGGCTCGTCCAGACGGGGCTCCTTTTTGAAAGGACCCCGCCTACTTCGAAGTCCGCTTATTCCTATGAGCAGATGGGAATAAGGGGACTTCAAAGTAGCCGGGGTCCTTTTGAAAAGGAGCTGCGCAGCAGCGAGCCACGTCAATTTCAAAGTGCCGCGGCCACCCGCATGCTAATGAGGTGCTGAATATGTATTTCAGCGCTTCATTAGTAAACTTCAAAATGGCCATTTGCATGGCCATTTTGAAGTTTTTGGCTAGTGTAAACACGGCCATTGTGTTCAGAGTGCCTTACTGGCTTGCTGCAATTTGGTTGGGAATACCGCCTTCACCCACACGTATTGGGTCAATATGGGTAGTCAGTGACAGAATTGCAGATCCCTTTGTAGGACCGTCTGACTGTGGTTTCTTCATCTTCCATCATTTATTTCGTTTGTTCACTACAATTATAATTTTTCTCTGTGAATTGATCCCTAGTGCAATTTAGTGCTCCTACAGATATGAATGTAGGAAAAGGGCACACAAGCCATTTTACTAGCAAATTAAGGAAGTAAAAAAAAAGGGGGGGGCTACATAGTTGTTCATTTAGCAGGCATAGCACATCTTGGCATTGAATGTATATTGTGTGAGACTATTAAATATCCTATTTGAGAGGACAGTCATAAGCTGTGTCTACACGTGCACGCTACTTCGAAGTAGCGGCACTAACTTCGAAATAGCGCCCGTCGCGGCTACACGCGTCTGGCGCTATTTCGAAGTTAACTTTGATGTTAGGCGGCGAGACGTCGAAGTCCCTAACCTCATGAGGGGATCGGAATAGCGCCCTACTTCGACGTTCAACGTCGAAGTAGGGACCGTGTAGATGATCCGCGTCCCGCAACGTCGAAATTGCCGGGTCCTCCATGGCGGCCATCAGCTGGGGGGTTGAGAGATGCTCTCTCTCCAGCCCCTGCGGGGCTCTATGGTCACCGTGGGCAGCAGCCCTTAGCCCAGGGCTTCTGGCTGCTGCTGCGGCAGCTGGGGATCCTTGCTGCAGGCACAGGGTCCGCAACCAGTTGTAGGCTCTGTGTATCTTGTGTTGTTTAGTGCAACTGTGTCTGGGAGGGGCCCTTTAAGGGAGCGGCTTGCTGTTGAGTCCGCCCTGTGACCCTGTCTGCAGCTGTGCCTGGCACCCTTATTTCGATGTGTGCTACTTTGGCGTGTAGACGTACCCTCGCTGCGCCTATTTCGATGTGGTGCCGCGCAACGTCGAAGTTGAACATTGACGTTGCCAGCCCTGGAGGACGTGTAGACGTTATTCATCGAAATAGCCTATTTCGATGTTGGCTTCACGTGTAGACGTAGGCATAGAGAGGTAGCCGTATTAGTCTGTATCTGAAGAAGTGGGTCTGTCCCAGGAAAGCTCATCACCTCATAAATTATTTTGTTAGTCTTTAAAGTGCTACAAGACTGCTTTTTGGCTCTATTTATGAGACAGTCCATTGTACATTGTAAGGAGATATAATAAGACGAGTGAAAGGCATAAGACAAACTTCCCCCTGGGCAGCATGACAGTTCTTGCCATTATTGTCACTCTGTGCAGTCTGTGCCTAATCCTGCAAGGTCCTTAACACATTTTGGCTGTGACTATGCTGCCTCTCCCTTTCAGAAGGGTCATGCAAATACGGCCGAAGTGAAATGCAAATACGATGCAGATTTAAATATCCTAATTTTTTCAGCAAGAAGGGTGCTTGCAGAAGCGGGGTTTCTTTCGAGTGAACCCCGTCTCCATGGCTGTTTTAGCTTTCAAAATCAGCTCTTCCAGAATCAAGATCCTGTGTGATTATGCAAATGAGGCATGAGATATTTAAATCTGTGCCTCATTTGCATTTCCAGTTGCATGCACTTTCCAAAAGGGAGGGGCAGGGTAGCCATAGCCTTTGAGAGGTGATTAGCGCGATCTGTTTGCTCTTTCAGAAAGTGCTCTGCACCTTGTCGGATTGGCTCATGAAAACGTCAACATTTCTGAGACGTCAGACCCCTTTCAATAACATACATATAATTCATGTTCCAATGAGTGGCAATAATTCGCTGTTATCTTTTGTTTCTTGCCTTCGTATTTTTGGACTAAAGCCTAGGTGGGAGATCTGTATGACAGGGCTAATTTTAAAATCTTAACCTAGTGGAGAAAGTCATGGCAAGAACCAATGGCTGATAGCTGCAGCCAGACAATTTCAGGTTAGAAATTCAAAAATTTTAAAGTAAGGTTCTTTACCCACTGAAACAAGTTACAAAGGATAGTGATGGATTTTCCATGTCTTGATACCTTCAGGTAAGGACCGGATGCTATTCCAGAAGATATGTGTTAGTCAAACACAATATACTGGGCTTAACAGGAGCAAGTAGGTGAAAAATAATGTCCTGAGATGTACAGGAGGTCAGATTAGATAATTTAATGGTCCCTTCTGACCTTAAACTCCATGAACCTAAAACACAATTCAGTCTATAGTTTTGTCTACTCTTATTACAATAACATGTGAGATGTAACTGAAAACTTAAGAAGGGAAAAAAATCAGACTATTTTTCACCTTTCAGGATTTGGAAATTAGAATTTAATTAATAATTTTGTCATCACTGATGTAAAAACTGGGGCGGGGGGAGAGAGGGGCAGGAATGGGAAGAAGGAGGCAGAGAATCTTGATCAATCCTGCCTAGCTGTGCTGGCTCCTCAGTCTAGTAGGAGTGCAAAATTGTTTAAGAAACCCTTCCCATATTTTTTGTGCAAAACCAGCCAAACTCTGAATACACAGTTAGCAGATGAGTTGAGTAAGAAGGGGTTAATGTTGTGTGCTTTGCATTGAAATTAAAACTCCCATGGCACTTTGTCTATGGGTAAGGATTTGCTCTACTTTCCTTGGCCAGAACTATTCCTCCCGCATTATTCTACTGGGCTTTGATTGGCTGCCACCCTCCATTTCAGATTGGCTGCATTTTGTTAGTTCTTTATATGTACCTTAAAGTGCTTGGGGATTAATAAGCACTAGACATCTATGAATTAATATTACTGATATAAGAAATTGAAAAGAACATGAGAGAGGCAATTTTTGGTAGGGGCTACAAAAAGACTGTTTTCGCTTCTGGCTGTACAATAGCAGTTAACTCACAAAACACTAAATCCAAAGTTGGTCTGACCCTGCTATAAAGTTGGCTCACAAGTAAATTTGCTCTCTCTCTTGTGCTGTAAAGGCACAACCCTGCATTACAAGGTATTTGGGCTGTGACGGGGTCCTTGGAGGTACGCTGCATTGTCAGTTCAGTTGACCAATAAAGAGTATCAGTGTTGGCCATGCAGGGGCCTCTTTCCCTCCCTTCCCCTTTTGAGAATTCCCCCCTAAGTTGTGTGGCTGCACAGCTTACAGTTAAGCCCCGTGTAGGGATTCAGACCTGCAGCAATTAGAGTTCTTTCTCCCCAGGTCTGAACCTGCTGGGGATGGCAGGGAGGGGTTCCTCCCTCTGGTTCAGCATGGAGCTACCAGGGAGGGCAGGGAACACCCATCCTTGCCAGCACCAGCCACCCTGGTGAGTTCAAGCCCTCATCCCTGGCTCCAGGCTCTTAAACAATGTAGCAGCTTGTATCGTAATAACAATTTCCATGGAGGTGGACAGACTGTTTGCTCCCCTTTGAAATTGTTGCTGGACACAAGAGGGAGAAGTTATTGTTTACAGATTCTTTGTCCATTAGGAGTTCTGTATTCCAAGGTTCATTCTAAGAGTCACTGTACTCTGCAGCTTCTTTCTGTGCTGCTGTTGCTGTGTTTCTGTTTTGGTCAAGTCATTGTCCAATGTGGTAGTTTGAGACCATAGACTGGGAAATGTTTAAGAGGGAAGGCAGATTGAGAAACCGTCTGGCAGACCAAAGAAGGAAAACAAATTCAAGCAGCTGTGCTGAGTGACTCTGAATTTGCAGAACCACAGCAGGCTGATTTTCTAAAGCTCATGCCTTCAAGAGCACTCAAATAGATGTCTTTCAGCCTGAAATTCCCTTTTATTCCTCAAACTTCGTATCTCATTTTGCAGCACAGCAAACTGCCTCTGAGCTTATTTAGGACAGGATTTTTAATGGGGTTTAAATGTCTTCTCCTTATAGAGGAGAAACCCTGACATAGATTATTCTGTGGCATCTTGGAGACTAACAAATTTATTAGCTCATGAGCTTTTGTGGGTAAAACCCACTTCTTCAGATGGGTTAAAAAAAAAGGAGGCAAATTTAATCCAGTATTTGTACAGCAGGGCAACGGGGGAGGGAAGAAAAAAAAGGTGGGGTTGGGGGTTAGCTGTCACTAACAGGACCAGTGAATAAAGCAAATTAAGCAGGGTATGTCCCACTCTTGTGAGTGTTAAAGGTGGGGAAATTGCCCTTGTAATGCATAAGAGAGTTAAGGTCTCTCTTCAGGTCAGGGTTAAACATGTCAAATTTGTAAATGAATTCAAATTCAGATGTGTCCCTCTGCATTCTTGTGGGAAAATTATTGTGTAGAAGAATGGCTTCTTTTAAATCCATTATTGAAAGTCCATGATGGTTAAAATGATCCCCCCATAGGTCTACATGTTTTCTGTTTTTTCACTCCATTTTTTTCATCTGAGGAAGTGGGTTTTACCCACCACTGCTCATGGCCTAATAAATATGTTAGTCTCCAAGGTACCTCAGGACTGTTTGTTATTTGTGAAGCTACAAACTAATACAGCTACACCCCTCTGAGACTATAGATTATTCTCTGAATGAGAAGCTGGACATGAGTCAACAGTGTGCCGTTGTAGCCCAGAAGGCTAATGGCATATTAGATTGCATCAAGAGGAGCATTGCCAGTAGATCCAGAGAAGTGATTATTCCTCTTTATTTGGCTTTAGTGAGGCCGCATCTGGAGTACTGTGTCCAGTTCTGAGCCCCCAGTTATAGGAAGGATGTGGATACGCTGGAGAGGGTCCAGCAGAGGGTGACCAAAATAATTAGGGGGCTGGAGCATATGACTTGTGAAGAAAGGTTGAGGGAATTAGGACTGTTTAGTCTGCAGAAGAGAAGACTGAGAGGGCACTTGATAACAGCCTTCAACTTACTGAAGGGAGGCTGCAAAGAGGCTGGAGAGAGGCTGTTCACAGTGGTCATGGATGGCAAAACACGGAACAATGGTCTCAAGTTGCGGTTGGGAAGGTCCTGGTTGAACGTTAGGAAAAACTTTTTCACTAAGAGGGTGGTGAAGAATTGGAATGGTCTACCCAGGGAAGTAGTGGAGTTTCCATCCCTGGAGGTGTTTAAGTCTCGCCTTGACAAAGCCCTGGCTGATCTGATCTGATGGGTTTGGTCCTGCCTAGGGCAGGGGGCTGGACTTGATGGCTTTTTTAGGTCTTTTCCAGCTCTATTGTTCTGTGATTCAAAGATTCTCCAAGTTTAACCAATCTCATGTCACCACCGCTTGCCCCAGCATTGATTTTATATTGAACATGACACAGCTGCTGTGTAATGTGAGATTCAGCTATCAGGGAGTACAGACACTGAATTTTTAATTGTCCCATAAACCAGTTCCTGAGTACAGGATCAAGGAGTTGGTTTATGCCTTGGGAGCTAGGATTTCCCAGTGAAGTGCTGATGCTTAATGCCTATTGAGGCACAATCTCTAAACTGGCTATACCAGCACTATGGTTAGCTGCACAGCTCTTGAGCAGTCAGTAAACTTCCCATCACTAACCCCTTCCACTTTAAAGCAGTGATTAGGATGTAGTCATTTGATTCCCATGAGAGTCTTTGGAAGCTGAGTGGACAAGACCCACATAACATTATAGACATATTTCCGTAGCCACCAATAAGCAAGATGTAATTAAATAAAAAGCAAATAGGATAATTTAAGAGACCAAAGAGGAATGTCTGAGTGGCTCAGGCTATGGTTCGTACAGACTGGAGGTGAGCTTTCAACTCTGGGTCACACTTTCAAGACAGGATCAGGTGGAGGAAGGCCAAAAGGCAGTATCGTATGACTGCAATACAGTGGTCTGTGGAAAATCCCTCCATCTTATTCCAAGTGGATAAGTGTCCGTGTCACAAAACCACCACTTAAAACTGGTACCCTTCACATTTATATTGGAAAAATGCCCAGAGGACCCAGACAGGATTGGGCCATCATTGTATTAAGTGTTGTGTGAAAACTTGCCTTCTCTGCATGGAGGCCAAGCTTTTAAACAGGTGTGGAAATAGACTATCCTTTCCACAAAGAGGTGTTATGAAGGCAGGCGTGTTGCTAGGACACTCTGGGGAAGCTGGCGCCAATGTTACCTTTATCATACCAGATTGTGAAACAGACGGTTTTATTCTTCCTGGCTTCAGTCCAGCAGTCCAGCACATTTTACCAGAACTAAAATATGCATGTGCAAGTAATATTTCTTATACTAAGAAGTGTGTTTCCCTGAGGTACGCAAATGATATCAAATGCAGATTACGGGCACCAGCACTCTAGTAATTTACAGACTTCACAAGAATAAGAGTGTTTAACCCTGGTAATGTCCCAGCCAAATTTCACCTGGGGCCATAGAGTCTATCTGCCTATAATTCCCTGTGCAGTTTCAGTTGGCTGCAGTGTTCATTGGCTGGCCTAAAATGTTGTATAGTGGTGTTGTGTGCCATAAAGCAGCTGCCACGTGTCGCCTCAGAGGGATACATCTGTCCATGCTGAATGCCATGAACCCTGCACACACCTTATTTAAGCAGATAGTAGAGTTTACAGAATGCTTGAGGGATCCATTTGGATTAAAGTTGCTAAGCAAGCAAAAGTTAATAGTTTCACATACACAGATTAAGAGAGAAATGAGTAGGATTGGAAGCTTCTGCGGGGTTTTTGCTGATTGTGTTGTTGTTCTTCTGTTTACAGAGAAAAGGGTTGACTCAGGGTCCTTACTTCAGCGTGTACGGAGAAAAAGGAATTTCGGACCATCATGGTTCTAGCCTGTTCCCTGAGAGTCCTAATGACTATGTCTTCAGTCACCTTCCGTTACACTCCCAGCAACAAATTCGAGCACCTATCCCCATGATGCCCATTGGAGGTATCCAAATGGTCCATTCAATACCTGTGGCCCTGTCAGATTTACATCCTCCATCCATCTTGCCCCTGCAGAGGGAGAGCTCTGAGGAAAAGCAAAGAATAACTTCAGAAACCGTTACAAAAGAATCCTATGCCATTTCTAAGCACCATAAGAAATGTACCTCTCCTCACATTTTGCACCCAGCTGTTCCATCCAATGTATCCTCCTCTCCATTGCTGAAACAAAGCACTTCCGAGGACAGTTCAATAGCTACAGAAAAGGAACAGGAGGAAAACATACAGACTTGTACGAAAGCCATAGCCTCTCTGCGAATCGCCACAGAAGAAGCCGTTCTGCATGGGGCGGAGCAGCCGCAGAGGGCTTCTGAGCCCCATCAGAAGCCCTCAGAAAGTGCACATTTTAGCATTAAACACTTTAGTGGATCTGAGCCAGGCCAGGCCTGTGCTTCAGCCACCCATCCTGACTTGCACAGTGGTGAAAAGGACAGTTTTGGTACATCACGGACTGCATTAGCTCATTCTACCTTTTACAATAAGAGCGGTGTGGATGTCAGACAGTTGGGCTTTCACAGCAGCAAAGAATCTCCATCAAGCACACAGGAGAGAAAAGATGCATCATCTGAGAAGAGCAAACTTCATTGATCTGAGATGCCTGGACTTTTACCCATACATTTATTCCCCAACCCCTTTTTTTCTAGAGGTAGAAGTATTCCACTTTACAGCATGCCTGTCCTAAGTTACAGTAGTTTGCTATTATATATACTTTTGTTATATCAAAAAAATTCGATAAAATGACAAGTCATCATGAGCCTGACCAAAATGAAATTTGAAATTCTTATTGGGTCTGGTACTTTTAAATTGTACAGATGTTTGTGCCTTTTCTTTACTTTGCTTATATTCTTATAAGCATTTTTTTAGCAGTAATTTGTACATATTTTAGAATTTGTGTATCTGCTTTGTAATAAATGTAATTTCTTTCCTTTTTTGGACACTTGGATTTAAATGATGTAAAACAAAACAGCATCAAAATATATGTGAGGTTGCACTAAAAGCATATTTTTATATGATTAAAATTGAAAAGCTTTTATGTACAGCTCTGATTCTGTAATACTAATATTTATTTACTTTGTTTCATAAATTGTACATTTTTTTCTTAATGTTGTGGATTGCTTTTCTATGTGAAGCATGGGATTTACTGTTGCGTAATTAGAACAAAAATGTATATTGTAAACAAGATATTTAAATTAGAGTATCTTATCTTATTCTGCACTTATGCATTAGTTTAAAAAAAAAGCAGATAAAGGATGTATCAGCCAGTTCTTAACTCTTGTAATTTTTTTGTCTCTTGTTTGCTGGATTGACTATAACTTAAGTGCTGATTGTGATTTTAAATTGATAGTACCGTGAAGCATTAAAGTAAAAACAATGTGCTATTGTGACTTTTTTCAAAGCTTTATAAAACAGTTATAAATATATTAAAAGTATTTGGTCTTATGTGAACATGTTGATCTATATATTCTCCTTAAAGAAATGGGAAAACATTCCACCCCATGTAAATATGTACAAGTGCATCACTGGTACAATTTTATGTAACTCATTTGGACACTAGGGGTTTGATGTGCTCTCACTGGAGTCTACGGGACTTGAGCCATTGATTTCAGGGACAGCAGGATCAGGCCATAGGTGAACACATACCTACGCCGGAGTGTCTTTAAAAACGAGGAGACAAAGCACATCTGACTCTATGGAACTTGGTTGTCCGCTGGCCCAATGTCTTGGCAAGCAGTGCTGTGCGCCGCTTGTAGGAGAGCCAAGCTTGGGAGTGACCTTGGGGGTCTCTGCACAAACTTACAGTGTGGAGCTCAGGCACATTGCAAAGGGGTCACAATTGGGGTCTAGGAAAGTGGGAATGGGGTGCAGTGAGAAAAGAAGATTGGGCACTTGCTCTGGAACACCTCCAGCTGGTCAATCCCTACAGTGATACTGGTGTCAGCTTTAGTGGGAGGCTACCTGTCCTCTCTCCTGACAGGAAGAAGAGCGACACAATAGTAGTTATCATCCCTCCTGAATAGAGTGCAGGTATCTACAGGGTTCAGGGGCAAGATAACATTCTTGCTCTTCAAGAGTACAGCATCCTTAGGACACCATCTGGATTGATATTCAGTCCATGTGCGGGACAGTCAGGAGGAACCCATGCTTCTGCATTTGGAGGTGTAGTGGTTACCACTGCCAGCAGCGCGCGCGCGCGGATACACACACACAAGAAAAATATGGGTTATCTTTTGTGCTCTTTGTTAGATTATAATTCTGTGAAACCAAGTTTGTATATTGAATTGCAATACAATTAAGGAGTGTTCTTTAAAAAGAAATAAAGATACATTTATGTGAATGAGATGTCTACTTTTCATGTGTTCTTTGAATTTTCCAAGTTTATCTCTGAAGTGTATTGAACACAATAGTAAACTAGCTATGCCATCTATTCCTAAATACATGGCTTAGTTGTCAGTAGGAGAGGTTTTGTGTGGGTGCAACAGCTGAAAACACAGATCACACTTTGTCCTCCTACCCACTACCATCAAAATACGGCTTATTTTCCAATAATGAGATGTTGGAGCAGGTCCTCAATTGCCACAGTTTGCACTAGCTGAAAATCTGCCCCATCATTTGCATTGCAGTGTGCTTACTGATATCTTGGGTTCTTATGGGAGACTTGCCAAGTTGCAGACATGCGAGAACTGGCTCATCTAAATCTGAAGAGAAGAGAAAAGAAACCGCCTATCTAGATGGAGCAAAGATTTATACAATATAATGCACTGATATAAGAAGGAGGAGTCTGTAAATAATTTTTAGACTTATATTTCATTACCCTGCTGCATTTTAGTGTATTAACTCACCTAAGAACAACAATTGTGTGCAAAATGGACAAATATTCCCACCTTTTTTCAGAATGGAGTCCAGGAGTGCTACAATGCTGAAAGGTCTATTAGTATGTCCACTATAAGACCCACTCTATTGCAGGGTCTGTGACTTGCTTGTTTTAATCAATTTGCAGCTGGAAAGCAATTTTTCTTTATAACTGCTGATTGAGTATCATTGAAATTCCATGGGTTTTTTTTTTGTTTTGTTTTGTTAAAGTGAAGCAATTCCAGAAATGGTGTCAGATACCACCTCTTTTAATATTGATGATATGTTTTAATTAATTAATATTTATGTAGTGCTTTGAAAAACAAGACATTTGACAAGTGCTAAGTATGTATTAGAATTATTATTTTTGTGTTTTGGAAAAAAATATTGAAAAACTAATCTGCTGCAGGCACTTGGGACAAAATTTTCAAGAGCATCACAGAGGACGGTAACTCCACTTTTCAAAAGTGACATGTGGAAGATTCTCAAAGTTGTTTAGCCATCTAAACATGCAGATAGGCACTTAGTAGTATGTTCCAAAGTGCCCAACCAGGTTAGGCTCCTAACTCTCATCGATTTCAGGAGGTTGGCTGGTAGAAATATGTGCTTAATAGGTGCACCGTTTCATGCCCCTTTCCTTACCCAGCCTTAGTCAGATGTGTCTGGTCACTGGTCCTAGCCCCTTTGTGTGATGGCATGGATGGAGGTCAGCAGTGTAGCTCTGAGGTATACATGCTCTTATGTAAAACTTCTACAGAAATTAATAGGATTGAAAAGAAGTGATTTAATACAGTGAGATTTAGATGGCCGCTATAGAAATTACTCTGAGAACACGTAAAAATAGGGAATGTTTTGTTTTCTATAAAGTTTTGAAACATCCTATAGAATCCTCAAGCAGGGATGTAATTACCCCTTGTATTGTATTAGAATGTTATTGATTTTTAGTGTAATCTGTAGAACTTTTTGCATAAGGATAAAGGGTGAAACAGACCCCCTGCCAAATTTCTTTCCTCACAGAGTAGGGTCATTATAGCAATATCAGCACTTATAATTTGTGACAGCAAAGAAAAGGGTAGTATGGGCCCCCACCTTACTACTTGTACAATCATAACCTTAGTATTACACACTCACTACTATCTGCTCTGTGCCATGTTAAATATCTGCATGCTGACACATTCCATATTAGAACACATTGACAAAGTTGGTCAGATTTGCAAAATGCCTTGGATGGACACAGACAATGAAACTTGTCCTCCTAAGCCATTCAGGTGCCCCTCAAAAGCCCAATTAATGTGTTCCAGAGGTGCTAAAGAAAGCCTTTCCAGTAATTGCAACCCATGCAGTGCAAATGCCTGCCCATTCTACCATGTTTGTAAGCCTCTCCAAAATGTTTATACTCATGGTTGTGACACCCCTCACAAAAAAACAGCGCAGCCAAGTCTAGGTGCATTTGCATCAGTTGAGTATAGTAGAGTGACAGTACTCAGATGTGCCCTCTGCTTCCTGAGTTGCATACTTGAATGTTGGTTTTGTGCACAGGCTGTCTGGAAGCCCTATTTAAGATGTAAGTGTTAAGCAGTTCAAATAGCCCTTATAGCACCCTTTTGGGCTTTGTGTGCACTGTGCCAGCCATATGAGCTCTAGCTTTGGTGTGACGGGAAGAATTAGGTATCTAGAGGAGCTTTTTATAATACTTCATCCACGTTGAACAGTAACAGAGAGTAAGCCGTGCTAGTCTATACACTATCAAAACAGACTTGACTGCTTTTTGTTTTGATACTTCATCCATGTACGAGACCTCCATGAGTTGTGGTGATCTGCTGTGTTTAAACAGGGCTTCTTTTATGTTAAGCAAGGAAGGTTCCTCTTTATGATTTCTTTCATTTTTGAGTGAGGAGAGAATTTTGAAAGTGTGTTTTGTAGCCAAAACAGGTTTTTGCAATGTCTTTAAACTTGCGTAAAGGGCTATCTGATAGTCACGTAATCAAAATCAAATACAGGGTAAAGATAATCTCAGCTTGGAATAGGCTTGCCAATTTTCATAGGATGTATTCTGGGAACTTTCATCACATGACATGATCTTTAATTGCTGGAGACTCTGGTAACCAAGTCTTGGAGCACAGCTGGTGCTGATGGACTAAATTCACACTTGTGAGAAGCCCAGCATGAGGCCTGTGTGCCCCATGAGGCCTCACAGAGGGCTTAGCTGGGATTTAAGGCCTTATGCTGCCTTTCACATCAGGGAGTAAGTTACCCCCAGACATTTAGAGTCATTTTCACAGATATTTTAAGGATTGTAAATTGCCTCCTATTGTACTGTACATTCCTGTGCATTACCAAAGTAAACCTATATAGAAATGCAGTGCCTGTTCAGGTGAGATCCTGAGCTGGTGTAACGCAGTGAAGGCCCATTGACTTCAGAAGAGCTTTGCTGATTGACACTAGCTGAGGAACCATGTGAAGGCATGTTTACACAGCAGTAGAGCTTTCCTGCAGCAACTTAGTTGTTCACACATTTGGTAGAAGGCTGGAGAGAGGACTGCTTAACAAAACCAGAGGTAGAAAAGTAAGCAAAAACAATAGTATCCCTGTTTCACCTATATCTGGGTATTCATCCTGATTCAAATGATGAGATGAGGAACTTAATCAGCAACAGAATTGATTAAAAACAAAATATGACCATATAAACCACCTTGTCACATCCCTCAAAGATGAGTGACAACCACTTATTGACATGAATATTCTGAGACAAGCTGGTAAGCGTTAATTTATCCAGAGGTATACACTCAAAATTGCTGGAGAAACACTGGATCAGCAGATTCCATAGTGCAAAATACAACCTCTTTTTCCTCCTCAAAGCCTGGCTAGAGGAAGGGGTAGTCATTTTGGGCCTGATTCAGCACCAACAAATCCAATGGGAGATTTAACATTCACTTCAGTGGCATGAGGAACAGGCTGTAAGTGCTCATTTTGGGGAGGGGCTGAGCATTCTTACTGCCCCTTACCGGAAAGGGAAGTGGCTGGGCTCAGTACTTTGCAGTCCTTTCCATTCCTTCTGCTCCTTGAGACTGAATGTCCTGTGTCTTTTCCTGCTGAGGTCAACAGGGCTTTTGCCAAGGCCTTCAGGGATGGTAAACATGGGCCTGGAACTTGCGAGTGTGCCGTTAGATCATAACTGTACAGCATCCTTGTGTGCATTTTCAAAGCACACAGGGAATGGGATTGACACTCTTTAAACATTGGCGCTTACAGACGTCAAGCCAAATGAATGCTTTAGGGCATGACCTGTGTGCTTGTCTTTAGTGCATATGTTCAAGTCTCCAAAGGGTTAGCAACAAGTAATGAATATTTCAAGAGCCACGTTTTCCAGAGAGCTGGACAGCTCTCATTTAAGCATCTGACTGAAGTGATTGGCGTTTCAAAAGTGCTGAGCACTTGTTCTCAGTATAGGGCAACCATATCTCCCTGTCCCAAACACGGGACTTGGAGATATGCAGGGGAGAGGCAGCTCCTCCCAGCTCCAACCAAGCCCTGGGGAGCCGGGAAGGAGGTGGCAGCCCCGGGCCATGCTGCCCCTGCTTCCCTGAGGCTGGGGGAAGTGACCTAGTGCTCTCCAGCCAGCAGCTGTGCCTGTGAAGCTGCTGGCAGAAGAGGACAGTGAGGGAGGGCCCAAATACAGGACAATTAGTCCCTTTTGAAAAATAAATAGGGACTCCTTTTTGGCATCCCAATACGAGACCGCCCTGCCAAATAAAGGACGGCTGGTCACCGTATTTCAATGGAAACAGCAGAGCACATTTGAGGTGCTGGCCCTTAAAAATTGCACTTCTCCATAACTGAGCTGGAAAACACTTAGGGCATCAGGTCCATTGGGTGTTTTTCATAATCGTTCTTCCCTGCTCCCCATCCATATTTATCACAAAAGCAAGCAAGCCTGCCTGTTTAGGGTTGAACAGGATTAATTTCATTGCCAGGAAAAATGAGAACGATAAAGTGGAGAGTAAAGAATTTGTGTGACACAGTTTTTCCTCTCAGTTATGTATTTATGGCATTTTCACAATTAAATGTGGGATTGCTGCAGAAAGACTGAGTTTGACCAGAGAGCTGTTTTTTGTGGATGGATTAAAGAGGAGGGAGCGCACTGTTAATGCTACAGTACTCATAAAGAAGAGGGGAAGTACGGACGCTGGAGGGAATATGCCTTCACTAGCAGAAGAGAGGCTAAATGTCCTAATAGCTTTTTTCCAGGTCTCTTTTCTATGGTGCTTCTGAGAGTAGGGAATGCTCAGACTGAGCAGCTCTCCCTTGAGGAGTATTGTATGATGAGCAATCTGATCACCTGCTGTACTATTTATTGTGGGGGCAAGAGCCTGCTGGGGAATAGAAGATTGGGTGACCACGGTTCTGTAGAGTTGCTCCCTCTCTCTGGGACTCCACAAAACTGCTTCTGCTGTTGCAATTGGAGCTCTGCAGATCTGGATCTCTGTCTGACAGGCTTTAGAGCAGGGGACCAGCCACTGTCTCGCCATTGCCCATGTTAATCCTGTGAATTTGCATGCACAGATCCAAGTGAGAGTTAATGCTTCTTAAAACAACATTAACTCTGGCTGGTGTTTCTCTTTGGCAGCTCGCGTGCAGTGGTTTGGAGACTCAATCAATTGTACAGAAGCTTCTGCAGGAACTGTGCTGCCAGCACAGAGCGTCAGAGTGGTGCAGAGATATCGTCTGTTGCTCCCAGGAGATACAGAATTGTCCATTCTACATCCCCATGCTCTCCTGATAAATTTGGAAATTCTTTAAAGTGAACCTTTGAGAGTTGTGTGGCATCTCCAGTGAGATTTCGCAGGACAGGCGATGATTGTTAATCCTTCTGATGCTTTTTTTTGACTAAGTAAAAAGTTTCATATAATCCCGAATACCACATGTTGTGCTACCACTTGCACCAGAAGGAATACATCACAAAGTAGCTGACAAGTTTGTTGTTCAGCTGCACAATACACAAGATTTTTATTCTAGTTTATTTTTATTTTTTAGCTTTTCTGTTTCCGGAATGTCAGCATTGATGGTGGTTTAATAATTTATATTCTGGGTGTTTTAATATAATTCCAAGTCCTGGTTTAAGATTCACGTTTCTTGATAAATGGCCTATTTCAGAAGACATTACATTTGTCAGCTACGTATCAGATGTGCTAACATAATCAATGCCACAATGGTTTAAATAGGTGATGCAAAATGTGACATCTAGGGTGCGTCTACACTAGCCAGCTACTTCGAAGTAGCCGGCACAATGTCAAAATAGCACCCGTCGCGTCTACATGTGCCATGTGCTATTTCGACGTTGAAATTGACGTTAGGCGGCAAGACATCGAAGTCGCTATTCCCATCTGAAGATGGGAATAGCGCCCTACTTCGACGTTCAACATCGAAGTAGGGTGTGTGTAGACGATTCGCGTCCCGCTACTTTGAAATAGCGGGGTCCTCCATGGCAGCCATCAGAGGAAGGGTTGAGATGCTCTGTCCAGGCCCTGCAGGGCTTCATGGTCCCCGCGCGCAGCAGCCTTTAAAGCACCACTGACCCAGATTTCAGGTGGCAGGGAGTGAGAGCGTGCAGGCAGCAGCACACGCACATGCTTGCCCTGCATGCTTTCCAGAGGCCTCAGTCTGCACTGCCACTACCCATGGCCTCAAGCCAGCCCCCTGCGCGCCCCCAGGGCTCCCCTCCTGAGGGGACCCAGGCACCCCCAGCAGCCAAGCGGGGGGGCCAAAAAGGGGTGGGGCCCCTACTGTTCAGAGGCCGAGCTCCAAGACCTGCTGGGGCTCTGGGGTGAAGAGGAGGTGCTCCATGTGATGGGGAGCAAGCGGCAGAATGCAGAAGCATTTGCCTGTCTGGCTGAGGGCCTGGCCACCCAGGGTCACCCTGCCCGCACTCTGGATCACGTCCGGAGTAAGGCGAAGGAGTTGCAGCAGGGGTACGCATGGGCCCGGGACTCGGCCAGATGGTCTGGGGCCACCCCCGCTGCTTGCCCCATTACAGGGAGCTCAGGGCCATCCTGGGACCCTGGGACACCTCCTCCGCGCCAGCCACCTTTGACACCATGGCCGACGAGCCCCAGCAGGCCTAAGAGCCGGAGTCCGGCCTGGAGGCCAGCCCCACAACCTGGGGCCCACCCGAGGAGCCCCCCCTTGGGACAGCAGAGGAGGGGTCCTCACTGACTTCCCCTCCAGGAGCACCAGCCGGGCGTCCACCCACCGGGGTTCCCCCAACCGTGGCAATGGACAGTCAGGTCCGTACCCCACAGAGCACACACCCATGGGCCACAGAGCGGGGGCACCAGACATGACCGGGAGCCTCACACAGCCCCAGCGGACCCCAACCCGCAAACGCCCAGCCACAGTATGGTCCCAGGACGGCGGCATGGCCATCAGCGCCCGTCAGCACCCGCACCCATGGACAACACTCAGCCTTAACCCCGGGGGGCGGGGGGACAATGCCATGGTGATAGCCAACAGGGACACCACACCCACCGATGGGGATGGAGACCCAGCACCCAAGAGGGGGCGGGGGGAATGGGCCACGGGCCAGGGCACTCTACTAACAGCCTTCCCCTCCCTCTCTTCAGCTGCAGCATCCAATGCCCCAGGCAGCCAGGCACCCTCTGTCATCCCCGACAGCCCGCCAGAGGTCAGCCACCGCCAGCACCCAGAGACACCCCCAAGGACAGTGGGACAGTCCTGCCACCACCGGACTCTGGGGATGGCCCCTGTGGAGCCCCAGCTCCTGGCAGCTCTCCGGCGGCAGATGGAGGTGGAAGAGGAGAGCCTCTGCTTTGACCAGGAGGAGTCCACCCAGCAGTGGGTGGCATGGGAGGACTTCATGGGGGTCTTTCGGGACATAGCCGGGTCAATCTGGGAGGCCATTGCCCGGCTCCCACCCCCCTGCTGTCCCCCACCCCACCCTCCCTGAAGCTCCACCCGAGGCCCCCCTGCCGCACCACCTGCCTCACTGCCTGCTGCCCCGCCTGCCGCCCCACCTGCCGTCCCACCCACCTCGCCACCTGCAAACTGGACAGAGCCCACTGGGGCTGAAGACCGGCCAGTGGAGACATCCTGGCTGTACTTGCCGGTCCTCCCAGCCCCCAGCTGGCCACGCCGGGGACCACGAACACGGGGGAAGGGTTGCAAGCCATACCCGCCGGGGGTCATGCCCCTCTACCCCCACCCCAGACTGATGGGCCAATGGCTGAGCTGTCCTCCAGGCCCCCATGTATATGGTTGTCCCCCATGTATATAGTTGTCCCCCTTTTCGTATATTGGTTGCAGTTTCTGTTATGAACAAAACAAGTTATCAGGTTTCAGGAAAAAAAAGGTTTTATTTTCCAAAAAGCTGGAGGCGTGTGCTTTTTGGGGGTGGGTGTTGGGGGCAGTGTGCGGGCTGTGTGTGTGTGGTGGGGGGTGTCTTCTGGGGAAGGGCAGGGATGTACTCAGGGGTCTCCCTGATCGAAGTGGGCCTGCAGGACCTTGCAGACCCATACCCCCTCATGGTGGGCTTGGCAGCTGGGTGCAGTGGCCGGCTGGGGGAAGCCTGTGCCGATGTCAACTGCCCACCCCTGGACAAAAGCCTCCCCCTTGCTCTCAACGATGTTGTGGAGTGTGCAGCACGCACCCACAACCTGGGGGATGTTTTGGAGGCTGACGTCCAGTTGGGCAAGGAGGCACCACCAACGGCCCTTCAGATGGCCATGTTCTCTCCACCACCTGGTGGGTGTGGTTCGGGGGGCACTGAACCACTCCTGGCTGGTGTTGAGGTGGCCAGTGTACAGGTGCATGAGCCAGGGCTGGAGGAGGTAGGCTGCGTCCACCATGAGGCAGAGGGGCATGGTGGTGTCCCCCAGAGGGATCTCCCTCTGGGGGATGTAGGTCCCCGCCTCCAGCTGGCGGCACAGGCCCGAGTTCCTAAAAACACGGGCATCATGTGTGCAGTTGGGCCAGCCCATGTACATGTCCTGGAAGCGGCTCCAACTGTCTACCATGGTCTGCTGGACCACAGAGTAGTAGCCCCTGTGGTTTATGTATCTTCCTCTGCTGTGGTCCGGGGCATGGATGGGGATGTGGGTCCCATCCAGGGCCCCAAAGCAGTTCAGGAACCCCATGGAGGCGAATCTGGTGATGGCTGCGTCCAGGTCCCCAAGTTGGACGACCCTCTGGAGCAACATGGCGTTAAGTGCACGGACCACCTGTGGGGAGGGAACACAGGCACCCATGAAGCTGTGCAGGGTGCCCCAGGGCCCTTCCCCCAGGCCCCCCCCTTCCGGGAACCTCCCCAGGTACCCCACCCGCCCAGTGCCTCCCTCCCCGGTGCCCCTCCCTCCCCAGCCCCACCCCCGGCCCCCCCACCCCCCCAGTGGGTGCGTGCCCAGGCCTCCTTACCTCCATGACAACAGCCCCAACTGTGGCCTTTCCCACTCCAAACTGGTGTCCCAAGGAGCGGTAGCTGTCTAGAGTGGCCAGCTTCCAGACGGCTATTGTGACCCTCCTCTCGGCGGGGAGGGTGCGCCGCATCCAGGTGTTGTGGTGCCTCTGTGCTGGGGTGAGCCACTGGCAGAGCTCCAGGAAGGTCTGCTGGTGCATGTGGACGTTCCGGAGCCACATATCGTTGTCCCACTCCCGCATGATGACCTGCTCCCACCACTCGGAGCTGCTGGGGTAGCTCCAGAGGTGGGGGAGCAGCTGGTGGGGGAGGAAGAGGGGAGCCCAGTGGTCAGGGGCATCCCCCTCTGCCTCCGGGCAGGGCTCCTCTGGCAGGAACCACTGGGCAGCCTCCTGGGCAGCACCTAGCTGTGCGCTTGCCCCCTGGATGACTACCTGGAGGGCCTCCAGCTGCTGCTGCTGGGTGTCCGTATCTACTGTGACTTCGTCTGCGAGAGAGTGGCTACTGCTCTGCAGACCTTGTGCTGTGCAGTCTGGGTGTGTCTGGGAGGGGCCCTTTAAAGGAGTGGCTTGCTATTGTCCCGGAAGGGCTAGTCCAGCCTGTGACCAAGTCCGTGGGCTTTCCTGGCCCCTTACTTCAAAAGAGGGCACTTGTGTGTGTGGACGCTCTGCATTTCCTTCCAGAGTGGCTTCTTTCAATGTTCCCCTTCGCTGCTTTGATGTTGAATGTTGACGGCACCAGCCCTGGAGGACCTGTAGAAGATACGCGTCGAAGTAGCCTATTTCGATGTTTTTACTTTGAAATAGGCTACTTCAGCATAGTGTGCTAGTGTAGACGTAGCCCTAGAGAGGAGAATTGGAAACCATGTGTTTTCCAAAATTTAAAATAAATTGCCTGCTACAGAATTTTGCAGTAAAATGAGGGAATTTTTTTTCAAATTATGCCTTTTTTATAGTGAGGCTGTTTTCTACACTACCCCTCCCTTTTGGAGCATCTCCTTGAACTGTGCACGTACCACAATCTGTGCATCACAAACACATTCTTCCGAACGAAGCCACAGCACAGAGTGTTGTGGAGACACCCACACTCGAAGCACTGGCATCAACTAGATGTGGTCATCACTAGGCGTAATAACCTCAAAAACATCCTTCTGACACGCAGCTATCATAGTGCTGACTGCGATACAGATCACTCGCTAGTTTGCTCCAAGCTCAAGCTGAGACCCAAGAAGCTGTACCGCTCTAAACCTGCTGGAAGGCCCCGCATTGATGCCAGAAAGACGGCAAACTTGGAGAAAACTGAAAAGTTCAGAGAGACCCTCCAGGAAAATCTGCGCAGTGGCCCTGGGGGTGCCGATGCGACGTCCAAATGGCAACATCTCAGGGACACAGTTTACAACACAGCCTTGTCGGTGTTTGGAAGAAGAGCTAGCAACACGAACGACTGGTTCGAAGCTAACTCTGATGAGATGATTCCAGTCATTGAAAAGAAGCGCGCAGCACTCCTGGAAACGCTCACCGAGCCAGAGTACCCAGGAAGCAGTTAGAGAGGCCAGAAGAACAGTACAGCAGACAGCCAGGCGCTGTGCTAACAACCACTGGCTCCAGCTATGCAGCAGCATCCAGACCTGTGCCGACTTTGGTAATCTCAGAGGAATGTACGAGGGTATGAGGAAGGCATTAGGACCCACCCAGAACAAGATGGCACCTCTGAAATCCAAATCTGGTGAAGTCATCGCTGACAAAGTCAAACAGATGGAGCACTGGGTTGAGCACTACTCCGAGCTGTACTCACGCAAGAACATTGTGGTTGACGCAGCCCTCGATGCTGTTGAGCTCCTACCAGTAATGGACGAACTGGATCAAGAACCGACTGTGGATGAACTGAAGACAGCCATCGACAGCATTGCAGCAGAAAGGCCCCTGGTCAGGATGGTATACCACCAGGGGTAATCAAGTGTGCCGCAGACACACTCCTGGAACCCCTACATGAGCTACTGTGCCTGTGCTGGAAAGAGGGTGAGGTTCCACAGGATATGCGCGATGCTAACATTGTAACTTGGTATAAGAACAAAGGAGACAGAAGCGACTGCAACAACTACCGTGGAATCTCCCTCCTAAGCGTCACTGGTAAACTGTTTGCTCGCGTCATCCTTGGCAGACTCCAGAAGATTGCTGAGAGGGTGTATCCCGAATCGCAGTGTGGATTCTGCGCAGAGAGGTCTACCGTTGACATGGTATTCTCTCTAAGGCAGCTGCAGGAGAAGTGCAGGGAGCAGAGAAAGCCACTCTACATAGCCTTCATCGACCTGACCAAGGCCTTTGACTTGGTCAGCAGGGATGGTCTGTTCAAACTGCTCCACAAGATAGGCTATCCTCCACGGTTACTCAAGATGATCCAGTCGTTCCACAAAGACATGAGAGGAACCATCCAATATGATGGTGCATTATCGGATGCTTTCAGAATCAGGAGCGGCATCAAATAAGGATGCGTGCTTGCTCCAACATTGTTCGGGATCTTCTTTGCACTCCTCCTGAAGCATGCCTTTGGATCTTCAACAGAGGGCATCTTGCTGCACACAAGATCTGATGGGAAACTGTTTAACCTTGCAAGGCTGAAAGCTAAGTCTAAGGTGCGGGAAGTCCTCATCAGAGACATGCTGTTCGCAGATGATGCTGCTGTAGTGTCTCACACAGAAGACCAGCTTCAAAAACTGCTGGATCAGTCCTCCAAAGCGTGCAAGGACTTTGGGCTTACCATCAGCCTAAAGAAGACAAACGTACTCAGTCAGGATGTTGCTGAATCCCCATCAATCAGCATTGACAACTATACGTTACCTCGGGTCCACCATTTCGTTTACCTCCGGTCCACCATCACTGACACCCTGTCATTGGACACTGAGCTAAATAGGAGGATCGGAAAAGCAGCCACAACTCTGTCCAGACTCAGCAAGAGAGTGTGGAATAACAACAAGCTGTACACTCACACCAAAATGCAAGTCTACAGAGCCTGCATCCTCAGCACCCTCCTTTATGGCAGTGAGACTTGGACCCTGTATGCCCGCCAGGAAAAGAGGCTGAACGTCTTCCACTTGCGCTGCCTCAGGCACATCTTTGGAATATCATGGAAAGACAGAGTGACCAACACTGCCGTCCTTGAGCAAGCTGGAATCCCAACCATGCACACCCTCCTCAGGCAGCGTCGACTCCGCTGGCTTGGCCATGTCCACAGGATGAATGATGGAAGGATTCCAAAAGACATCCTGTATGGTGAGCTAGCCTCTGGCAAAAGACCTCCCGGACGCCCCCAGTTGCGCTACAAAGATGTCTGCAAGAGAGACCTCAGAGAGGTAGACATCGAGCTGGACAACTGGGAAGAACTAGCAGATGACCGCAGCAGATGGAGGCAGGGGTTACACAAGGGCCTTCAGAAGGGCGAGATGAAGATCAGACAGCTAGCAGAGGAGAAGCGAGTGCACAAAAAGCACAATAAGGACTTGCCAGACACCCACCACATCTGCAAGAGATGCAGCAAGGACTGTCACTCTCATGTGGGTCTTCATAGTCACAATAGACACTGTAAATGAAGTCCTGAATTGAAACTTTAAAGGGCGCGATCCATAGTCTATGCAGACTGAAGGATGCCTACTACTACCACCTCCCTTTTGGAAGGGGTATTTAAATTACACGGATGGGAACTGGTTAATAAGTCACCAATATGAATATTCAGCACCTCATTAGCATAAAGGCATCCATTCATGCTTCAAAAGTGATTTGGGAATAAGGGAATTTCAAAGTCTGAAGTTTAGTTCAAAGTGCCCGTGTCTACACAGCCAGTATGTGTTTCGAAAGCAGCACTTTCCAAGCGGGACTTGCCACCGGTATGCTATTGAGGTGTTGAATATTCATATCAGCACCTCATTAACCAGTTCCCATTCATGCCATTTAAATAATCATTCCAAAAAGGAGGGGTAGATTAGCCATGGCCTGAGGGTAATAAACCTCTGGAGCAATGTACCAGGGATTATGATAACTTGTCCATAACTGACAATTTATAAAATAATATTGGCTGTTTTTTTAAAAGGTGTACTCTGAGAACCATTCTGGGGACAATTGTATGGCCTTTATTGTACAAATGGTCAGATGAGATGACAACAGTTATCCCTTCAGGTCTTGACAGCTTTGAATCTCTGAACTAATTTCATATTACAATGGAGTTTGAAGGTGCAAATGAGGCTGTAACAAAAAGTGTGTGTGCATGCTTTCAGCACCAAAATGACTTACCAGTTGCTAATTAAATCTTGGTGCAAACGGGGTTTCATTTTTATTTTTGAGGGGAAAAGTGGTTTTATTACATTTACTTGGCCGAGAGCCAGGGATACAGCTCAGTATGAATCAAGCAAAGTTAAAAGCCTTCTGCAGCAACATATGGCTTGTTTGGGAAATATGAGTCATAAATGGAACCAGATGCAAAAAAAAAAAAAATTATAAGAAGGTAGCAACTGTCCTAAGGCAGATGCCAATATTGTTATTTCTGATACTGTTTCCACCTCATTGTCAAAGATTTACATCTCTCCATTAGTGAATAGTTTTTTCCAGTACCAAATGTCTGTTTCAGAGCTCTTGGATGGCGCAGGTCCATCTTGCCTCTCTGTTCACAGGGTTCACTAAGTTCCCTCACACGCGATTTTTATTCTTCTGACTTATTCAAACATGATTTCCAGCCCAGCTTGTTCTTCAGCATGCTTCTTGCCATGGCCCTACATGCACTTGGACTGCCAAACCTCTCAGTCCCGCGTTCTTTGAACACACAGCCAGCCTCCTTTACTGCACGGTTGGCTGTTTGTTTATTCAAGGTCGGGTGCTAAGAGAGAGAGATAGGGCCCTATCCAGCTGTCTCCCAACCTGAGGTTGAACACTAGGACCTCTTTGTGACCAGAGCTCTCCTCACACCCACACAAAAGCTCTTCTGCACAGACACAAATCATGTGCTGGAAGCATGACAGGGACATGGGAGAGGGAGAGAGACCCATATGGAAAAGAAGCGCTTTGGTAGCCTGTAGCTGGAGCTAGGCTCTGAACAAAGGAGGAAGGAAGAGACTGGAAGAACAGGAAAGAAGAAACACTGAGGGCTGGGGATCCTGGGGGCATCACTGAGAGGAAGCAGATGGGCAGCCTTTCTGAATCAATACTAGAGCTGTCCGCTCTTGGAGGGGCAAAGGCCCTGGTACATGTTCTGTGAGTTCTAGGCCACCATATAGACAGAGGTACGCCTAAGGATGCCAGAGTTCCACATTCCCTTGCTGACAGTCTGAGGCCAGTATATTTTCAGGTTTTTGCTGCTGATCCCTGCCCCCCCATATAATTCCTCATTGGTGACCTTCTGCATCCATCCTATTCTCTGAATCTTTCTATAACAACTCCTTTCGAACGCCAATATTCTTCTTTTCAAATCTTTCGTTATCACCCATGTCTCACATCCGTACAACATGCTGCTGAATACACACGTTTTCAAGACGGCCAGCTTCCTTCTTAAGCTAACTGCTTTGCTTTTCCAGAGCTTATCCATCGCCTTCAAACTCGCTCTTGCTTTCACTATTCTAGTCACTATTTCCTTACAGTCTAGATCATATGTTACGTTGCTCCCCAGATATGTGAACTTCTCTACATTTTCTAGTTCAATGCCATCCACACGGATCTTTCTTCCTATTTCCTTATCTCCAGATTCCATTGTTTTTGTTTTATCGATGTTCATAATCAGTCCGTACCGCTTCCCTTCTTCGTTTAACACCTGTGCCATTTTCGCTAGCTTCTCCTCATCTTCCTCAATGATAACTATATCATCTGTGAACCTCAAGTTGTTAATTCTTTTCCCGTGCACAGATATCCCTTCTGCCTCTTCCTTGATCTTGTCCATTGCTCTCTCCAGATGTGCAATGAAGATACTTGGTGATATTGGATCTCCTTGTCTCGTACCTCTACTTGTTTTAAACCAACTTCCCAACTCCCTGCATGTTCTCACCGCTGCCTCTGCATTATCATTGATAACGTTCAACAACCGTACCAGTCTGCTATCCACTCCATATGACTCCAACACTGCCCAAGTCACTTTCTGATCTATACTGTCAAATGCCTTTTGGAAATCGACGAAGCAAGTGTATATGTTTTTGTTCTTTAGTCAAGCTTTCTCTGCTATCAGTCTTCATGCCAATATCTGCTGTATGGTACTTTTATCTTTTCTGAACCCTGCTTGCTCATTTGCTATATGTTCTTCTATCTGTGATCTTAATCTCTCACTCAGTACCATCATCAGCACCGTACCAAGATGACTCGTTAGGGCAATCATCTGTAGTTCTTGCACTTCAATGTACTTCTTTTCTTGGGTATTGTCACTAGCACAGATCTTGTCCATTCCTTAGGCACCTTCCCTTCTTTCCAAGCTATATTACATAGTTGGTGTATTTCCTGAATCATGCTTTCTCCGCCGTATTTGATCATCTCTCCTGTGATCTTATTATTTCCAGGGGTCTTGTTGTTCTTTGGTCGTTTCACTGCTTTTTCTACTTCCTCCTCCGAAATATTGGTCTCACTCTTGATGCTCGGGGGAGATATCTCTCTCAATTCTTCAATCAGTCTCTCTGAGACACTCGGGTCCAACTATGCTTTGTATAGATTGGTGCAATATCTCATCCATCACTGCACAATCTTCTCCCTGTTCATGAGCACTTCTTCATTCTCATCTTTGATCGCCATCTGCTTCTGTTGCCATTTCCTATTAATATTCCTAATTGTTTTATACACCTCCCTGGTCTTACATTTGCTGTACTACCTCTCGATATCTTCACATTGCTCCTCTAACCATTTCTCCTTATCCTTTCTGGCTTCTTTCCTTACCTCATTGCATGTCATCCTATATTGCTGTTCTGCCATCTCAGAAACATCTCCTCTGATCTTCAACACTCTTTTCTCTTGAACCAACTTCAGTGTCTTCTGGGTAATCCACTTTGGATTGATCTTTTCTTCTTCTGGAACAGTCTGCTCAATTGCCTCTTCTATAGCGATGGCTGTCCCTGTGACTCTCATATCTAGGTCTTTCTCTGTGGTAATATTCTTAATCTTCTCTTCGAGCACTGTTCTGTATGCATTCCGTGTTTCTCCCTCACATAGCCTAGCCATATCTTTTCTTTTCTTCAACTGTGTCTTACATTTTCTTTTGAGTTTTATCTTGATGCTTGCTATCACTAGACTGTGGTCTGAGTCTATATCTGCTCCTTGAAAAGTTTGGCACTGCTGTACTGATGTTATCTATCTTCTTCTTATCAAAATCATATCTATCATGCTCTTGGACTTCCTGTCATTCGATTGCCATGTCCACTTTCTACAGTCCTTTTGTTGGAATCTCATGTTGCAGATCACCATCTCATGCTCTGTAACAAACTCTAACAGTTCCTCACCTCGTTCGTTTACAGATTTTTTCCCCCTTTTAATTCCATCATGGGGGCGGGGAGCTATTCTGGGCAGGATTCTTCACAGAGTCTAAAAGAGAATGCTAAGCCTATTGCTTTTGGATTGAAACTTCTTTGGGAGTGTGGGTCTCCTCTTTTCTTCTTCAGGAGACATTTAGCCTGGTTTCTTCTCACTTTCTGTTTTTGTTTGTTTGAAGAGTGATTTCAAACTATGGGCCAGGGTAGTCCTCCCAACATTTGTGTTGTCATGCCCCTGCAATTTATTACTGCAGATTACACAAATTAACTTGTAGCCCTACCTGCTACATTTTCATTTCTTCTGTTTCACCCTTATTCATTGAGTCCTGGGCTTCTGAGACTCTGATGAGGAATAGGGAGCCTGGTGGTAAAAGGATCTTGGCTAGTAATAAAGGTACAAGTGCCATGCTGCATGCTGAGTAGGAATTGAAGTTATTAAAGAGCTACCATTCAGCGCCAGTGACTTCATGTGCCCACACAAGCACCCGTGAAACTAAATTAATTCCAGACCCATGGAGGGTCTGCAGGGAGGTTGCAAGGCAGTGGAGTTGAGGGGGCTGTGAATGGGAAGTCCAGAGTCCAGGGGAACGATTCGGCTTGCTTGTGTGAGTTAAATGTTTTGCTTTAAAATGGTCCCCTGTAATGGACCAGTATGTGTACCCTTACTTAGACTGCAATCCTCCTTGGGAATAATCACAAGCTTGTTAACATGAGTAAGGTTTGTCCTATCTAGCCTTAACTCTACCATCATCAGGGCTGGTGAGCCCACTTTCCTGGCTAATGCTTTGTTCTCTGTTCCCCAGCTAAAGAAAGGGTTGGAATGTCATTGAGGTAGTGTGTTCAGCTTCTAGAGGAGCTTCTCTGTTGTGCCAACTACCCCAGCCTCATGCATTGGGAAATGGAGGCTGAGCTCTGTAACATGCTCTGCTGCAATCCTCATGCTTCAGTAAAGGGCTGCAAGAGGTTTCATGTGCAGTGCAAGACCCCATCTCCAGTTGCTCTGGAAATTTCTCCACAGGAAAATTTCTTAAGCCTCAAGCCTGTAAAGACGTTAGCACCTGCTTAACTTTGTGCATTGTGAGTAGTCCTGCAGACAGACACATCTGCTTAAATCTTTGAAGGATCAGTTGTCATCTCCTTGGGGCAGGGACTTTGTTTGCCTCTGTGGGCTAGGTTTTGATTCAGGCTGTGCACCTCTCTAACCATAAAGCTCATGACAAAGGAACGGCATGGCCCTATTTTTCGTACAGTCCTTCGGCCAGTGAGATACCAGTCCTGACTGAGACCTCTGGGCACTATGGCAATAGTGTAATGATGATACTGCAAGAGACAAAATTCTCCTCAGTTCAGGCTCTCTTATAATCTAAAATCTTATTCCCTATTTGCTGAAAGAGTCACTAACTTTTAGAAAATTCCAGAGTGCATAAAGCTGAAACCTCACTCTAGCCTAAGTGAACATTGGCTGGTCCATGGGTCTGCATCACAGCCATGCAAAGCTGTCACTTTCCCAGACTTCTGCTGGCGTGACTTGGTGCAGCGCCATGCACTGCAGCATACCTCAGCACAGAATTTGGCTCTTGGTTTGTGTGGTTTTGACAGGTAGTTTTCCCTGAGTTTTGCTTTTGAGTATTTTGGCTCCCATTGGATATAGACATACAAACAGAATCCAAAGGAAGGGTTTGCTGTAACTCCAGCTGAGCCCAAACTGCTTCGCTACAGCTAGCTCTATTGTACTTGGAGTGACTGTGGGAAAGTCACTTAAACTCAGCGGTGCCTCAGTCACATCAGTAAAATTGGGGTTGTAGTTATTGTAAGCTGTAATTTGCTGGCTCACTGGGCTATTGTGAGGCTAAATTTACTGATGGCTGTAAAGCACTATGAGCTCCTTGGAAGGATGGTGCTGATAAAATGGCACAGTGTTGTTGTTTGTTTAGTGCATTGTATACTGAATAGTGGGCCACATTGTCCAGGCAGCACTTAGAAAGACGGATATGAGTACACCAGTCTGGAGACCTGTGAAAAATCTTGTGGCCTCAGGTTCTTGTTTATTTTTTAATAACCATGAGTTTTCCCCACACTCTGCAAGGTTGACAAAGCAGTCACAAGGTTAGTTAAAGTCAACGGAGGGAAACACACAATGCACTCTCTTGTTGTCTCAGTGCTATAATTTTGCATTCCTCATCCTTCATCATGAGCCTGATGGGCTGACAGTGAAAGACAAAATGAAAGCTTTGAGAAGTACGTTCCCCTCAGCGCCTGTATCTGATAGTTCACTGAGTGCCTGCAGGGAGGAACATCAGCCTATGAGACCTGAAGCAAACTGAATGGGGAGAGACTGTCTAGGAATGACTACAGCAGAAAGGGATCTAGGGGTTATAGTGGACCACAAGCTAAATATGAGTCAACAGTGTGATGCTGTTGCAAAAAAAGCCAACATAATTCTGGGATGCATTAACAGGTGTGTTGTGAACAAGACACGAGAAGTCATTCTTCCGCTCTACTCTGCGCTGGTTAGGCCTCAGCTGGAGTATTGTGTCCAGTTCTGGGCACCGCAGTTCAAGAAAGATGTGGAAAAATTGGAGAGGGTCCAGAAAAGAGTGACAAGAATGATTAAAGGTCTAGCGAATGTCACCTATGAAGAAAAGCTGAAAGAACTGGGCTTGTTCAGTTTGGAAGAGAGAAGATTGAGAGAGGACATGATAGCGGTTTTCAGGTATCTAAAAAGGTGTCATAAGGAGGGGGGAGAAAACGTGTTCTTCTTGGCCGCTAAGGATAGAACAAAAGGCAATGGGCTTAAACTGCAGCAAGGGAGGTTTAGGTTGGACATTAGGAAAAAGTTCCGAACTGTCAGGGTAGTCAAACAGTGGAATAAATTGCCAAGGGAGGTTGTGGAATCTCCATCGCTGGAGGTATTTATGAACAGGTTAGATAGATGTCTATCAGGGATGGTTTAGACAGTACTTGGTCCTGCTATTGGGGCAGACCGTTGGACTCGACGGCCTCTCGAGGTCCCTTCCAGTCCTAGTGTTCCATGATTCTATGAAGGCAGGTCTATGATAGACTTATCTGACTGTCCTCAGTAGGGGAGGGCGATGGGAGAAACTCTCCTGTCGAGCTCCCTTATTTCTTGCTCTAACCTCATTGTCATCATCTCCCCTCTCTGACAGAGAGCATTCATGGGACTAAACAATAGCATATTTCTGTAGAAGCAAGGCAAATTCCCATCTCAAATCAGTGCTATGCCTTTTCATGAGCCACTAGTGAGAGGGGTGATAAAGAGCCATCAGAATGGGGCTGACCAGTTCTGAAACACAGGTTAAACCTGAAATCCATATTTTCAAAAGAGACTTCTAATTTTGGACAGCTCACTTTTCAGATGCTCAAGAGGAAACAGGTGAAAAGGGCATGTGTCATGGCCCTAGTGGCGCTCCCCTCCCTGTGCATGCAGAAAGCTGCTGGATTTGGGCCTCACGTACTGAGCCCATATACTTTTAACTTACTGAGTCGGAATGGGTGTGACCTACATGCTAGTATCACACTATTTAGTAGTGTAAACATGGGCAGAAACCATGAGCAGGATGCATAGTTACTTGGTTTTTGTTCTGGGGACTCTGTCTGCTTGCCAGAGCCCAGCTAGGTGAATGCTGGATGGGCCAGAAACCTCAAGAGATTGGGTACAGTGGGCAACAGGCTTTCTGAACCTACCAGGGTGCTTTCCATTGTGGGCGAGCAGGCTGGAAAACACAGTCAGAGGGTGAGAGTGGATCCTCACAAAAGGAAGGGGCAGAGTTTATAAATAGGAGTGAGAGCCAGGCTGAAGAGCTCAGTGCTAAAGCAGAGTAAGGAACAGGCGTGCCTGCTGTAAGGTCTGCATTCCAGGGACACTGCCTCATTTGGTGGATTTAGACTTCAGGCTCGCTTAGCCCACTGGAAGAAGAAGTTGCTGAAGGCTGTGTGAGAACTGCAAACTTTGTTGTGAAGAGTCAAATGGAACATGTAAGAAACTGGGAGGACTAACACTAATTTCCCAATTTTAAGGAGGGACAGAGAGCATTGCTCTGTACATATTCCTTATTTCTGCCTTCCCTAGCCTTGCCATGTCTCTTCTTTTCTTAAACTGTGTCTTATACTTACTCCTGAGTTTCATCTTGATGTCTGTGGCCACTAGACTGTGGTCTGAGTCTATATCCGCTCCTTGGAAAGTTCGGGACTGCTGTACTGATGTTACCCATCTTCTTAGCTAGATCATATCTATCATGTTTTTGGACTTCCTATCATTTGATCGCCATGTCCACTTCCTACAGGCCTTTTGTTGGAATCTCATGTTGCAGATCACCATCTCGTGCTCTGTAGCGAACTAGTAGTTTCTCACCTCGTTCATTTCTTTTTACGTATCCAAATCTTCCCATGACTCTCTCCCAACCTTTGTTATCTGTTCCAACCCTCGTGTTCCAATCTCCTCCAATGATCAACACATCTCTCTTCAGTATCTCCTCCAACATCTTTGTCAAGCCTTTATAGAATACCTGCAAAAGGTTATACAATGGAAGTTTACAGCAATTCGGCCATATCTGCAGAATGAACGATGAATGAAAAATCAAGACCCTGGTATTTGGCATGATGGACAGTTAGAAAAGGAGAGGCAGACCCCACAGAGAATGGGTAGATGATGTAGTAGACAGGTTTGGAGCTAGTCTACAGAAACTAAGTCACTCTGCACTGGACAGGGAAAGATGGAAAGAAATAGTGAGAGAGACATCAGACACCAATGAGTGCTGAGCCTATGGTTGTCGATGATGATGATGATGATGATGAGAGACAGAGATGGGCCCTGGGTGGCTGTATGTGCACTGCATGCGGCAGTGTGTATGTGTGCACACATACTTCCATGCTGTTTTTGAACTTTGGAAGAAACAAGTTGTAGTAAGCTACAGTGGCCTCCCCGACTCAGAGGCAGAGGGGCAGTCCCAGAGGCCTTGGTGGATGGGCCCAGAACACCTAGAATCATAGAATCATAAAACAATAGAGCTGGAAGAGCCCTTAGAAAGCTATCAAGTCCAGCCCCTGCCCTAAGCAGGACCAAACCCATTGGATCAGCCCTGCCAGGGCTTTGTCGAGGGGAGACTTAAACACCTCCAGGGATGGAAACTCCACTACTTCCCTGGGTAGACCATTCCAATTCTTCACCACCCTCCTAGTGAAAACGTTTTTCCTAATGTTCAACCTGGACCTTTCCAGCTGCAACTTGAGGCCATTGTTCCGTGTTCTGCCATCCATGACCACTGTGAACAGCCTCTCTCCAGCCTCTTTGCAACCTCCCTTCAGTAAGTTGAAGGCTGTTATCAAGTGCCCCCTCAGTCTTCTCTTCTGCAGACTAAACAGTCCCAATTCCCTCAACCTTTCTTCATAAGTCATATGCTCCTGTGTCCCACCCCACAGCGAACTGAACATGGGACTAGAAGTGCCAGAGGCAGGGCCTGGGGCTCAGTCAAAGGCCATCCTCTGAACAGAGCAGAGGCTTCTGACTGGGCTCCTGCAAGCCAGATCTGAAGGGCCTGCTCTAGACATCCAAGCTGGCAAAAGCCCCCAGCCAGCCACCCTTACCAAACCAGGCTGCAGCCAAGCCTGCCTTTGGCCCTGTACCCAGCCCTTCCAGATCTACGGAGACCATCAGACCCCTGGTGAGCCCCACGCCCCCAGGAACAGCCTGAGCCGGTGAGCCTGCCCACTGCCAGTGACCCTGAGAGCCCAGACCTGCCTGCACCATGGGATTCCCCTGCCACCAGTCACCCTGAGGACCAGGATGGGCCAGAGCCGAGGACCCTACCTGCCGCCAGCAACCCTGAGCCCTATGACCTGCTGGAGCCTGACATCCTGCCTCCAGTCTGTTACCCAAATGACGTGGAGATACCCAAATGGATGGAGCTGCCTGTGACCACCTCTCCTGAAGACCCCGAGTGAAGACCTGCGCTGATGGAAACTGAGGTAGGAAGTGGCCTGCAGGACACTCCACCAGAACCCATGTTTGTGTACTGAGATCTGGATCCCCACCGGCCAGCTCCTTGTGGGGGCCCCTTGCTAGGGCCCCAGGCCAGGGTGCAGTGGAGTGGGTGGGCCTGCGCCCCCTACCCCTTCCCCGAGGGAAGCCACACCTCGACCCCCTTCTCAGTCTCATGGTACATGACCAGTGCACCGGCTACTTTGCCCTGCACTGGGGCCAACCTCTGGGACTGCTTGGTCTGCTAAGACACAAGCTGTGAGTGTTGCTGCCCTGCCCTGAACCAGGGCCTGGGCTCTCTACTGACTGTTAGGGTTTGCTGCCCAGTTAGAGGGGACTAGACTTTGGGAGACCACAGCCCACCCAAGGCCAGGCAGCCCATGTACTCCAGAGAGGTGTTGGGGCCCATAGCACCCCAGAGAGGGTACCCACCCCGGCTTACCTCCTCTACACAAGTACTAAGCCTTGAGGAATCCCCCATGAAAACTGCTGATAATACAAGTTGATTATAAGCCAACTGTTATGCCATGTAATCTTTATACACTCACTCATAGGGACATAGTATATTTTTTTCCTTTATAGATTTTGTTACTCTCACCCTCTCTAAGATTTAATGGTGTCTAATATATATATATATAGACTAAAACCTTAAAAAGACTAAAGTCTGGTTGAAATGCAGCAGAGGGGTAAGAAGAAGTACAGAACAGTGAGAGCAATGTTATATTTAATATTATCATAATATTATATTTCCTCAATGAGCTTGTGGAAGTATAAGAGTTACACTGTAAAAATCACACTATGATTCAATGTTGCTTCTGAGTTCAAGAAGGGGAAGTTATGTTGATGCAGTGTGTAGGAATGTAGGGTGAGTTTGGATGGAGCCAGGTGTGCCTGGGAAAGCAGGAACCAGAGCAGTAGGTGCTGGACGGTAATTAATTAATGCAACCAGAGAGTAATTGACAGGAGATTGCTGAAGGTGATATGCAGGGGCTATGTGGAGTGGGTGTGTGTGTCTGTTTTTCTTTTCTTAGTTTATTAGCTTGCCTTCTTTTGTCTGTATAAATTGAGAGACCTGAGCCCTGGGCAGGGGCTCACATTTTTCTGAATGTATTAGCAGAGCAGCTTTGCTAATAAACAGAGTGGTCTGAGAAATTGTGAGTCTTGAGTCTAACTTTGACAATTTGGAGGTTCCACTGAGATGGCAAACGACTTCACTGAGGCTGTGTGATCCCTGACTGCTTTGCAGGACGACTGTGGCAGCTGGTGCCTGGACATTTAGTCCGAGTGGTCCTCCGCGAGACAGAAAGGTGCACAACCGCAGAGCAGTCTACGCCATTGAACCTGTTGGTTCCCACTCTATTCTGGTAGGGGTCCTGGGATCTAACTTCTGGAATCTGGTCCCGATCAGGTAATTATTCTTTCTGGGTTTTGACTGGTCTGAGAACTGTCCTGTCTCTGTGTCTATCTGTCCTCCCTGTGGTGTGCTTGAGTCTGGGCTCCGTCTCCATCTGGGGACCAGCTGACCAAGGGGTTCCCATCCCCACTGTCCGGATAAGTGAAATCTGCACAATTGCAGCCACACTGCACCTTGGGTATAACCCCTGGTGTGAAAGCAAGGGCGATTGAGGCAGTAGCCTGTGGGCTCCTTTCTGTGTGTTGCACCGTGTACTGCTCTGACAAGCCCGAATTTCCTTCTTGTGTGAGTGGTGTGTGAAGTCCTCCTGTATGGGTAACCAGACGTCTAAGGTAGAACAGTTCCCTAAGGGGACGCCGGCTCATTTTATGTATTTTAGAAAGGGTCCAGACTTGTAGATTTCTGGAGAAATGGTCTAAACTGACCCTGGAGGACCCCAAATTGCAGTGGCCACTGGTAGATTTTTGGGACAAGGACTGAGTGAATGCCTTAAAAGACAAACTCATCCTCCCAAAAAACTAAATTGGCTAAAGCAGAGGTAGACTGCTTCATGCAGTGGTGGGAAGAGGAAAATCATAGATGGACTGAATTAAAGCTCACCTCTCTTAGAAATTCTAATGATAAATTAAAAGCCCAATTGGATGCAGTCTCTCCCACCACCAGTCCAAGCGCTCCCCTTTGTCCAGTTCTGTGTAATGATGCGGATCAAACCCAACCCCCACCATACTCCTGCCCTAGTAAAGGAAAGGGGAAAGAAAAGCCTTTGGTAACTACTGAGGATGAGAGTGATGATGAGGAAGATACCCTCATTGGCCTCGAAGCCCTGCAAAATGTTATGAAAAGACAACCCAAATCAGACCACAAAAATTCTCCTGATCCGCTACCTGGAAAAGAGAATCTCATGGGAGGTTGAAAAAGGATTCTGATAAAAATGTGGCACCTTTACGGGTCCTTAAGGTGGAAGGAAGTGAGCCTGTATGGAATTATAAACCCTGGACCCATACGGAACTTTTGTCTATAGTTAAAGGTTTTCCTAAGCCACAGGAAAATCCTATCAAATTTGCTGAGGAGTTTCTGTTAATCTGTGAAACCTATGAACCCTCTGAGACAGACCTCCTCCAACTGTGTAAACTGTTAGCCTCTATCGGTCAGTATGAAAAATGGTTGAGTGCCTCAGACTGGCCAGCTGAGGCACACCATTCAACCATGAAAATTACTGGCCCAGATACTGCATATAGAGACCAGTGTAGGGCTCTTTGAAGCCTCCTGCATGAAGCCATTCCTAAAGAGTGGTCCCCTAAAACAAATGCCATATGCTGCTGTAAACAAATGCCATATGCTGCTGTAAACAAGGGGAAGGAGAGAGCCCAGGAGACTATCAGACCTGGCTAACTGATACTTTCCTACAACATTCGGGAATACAACAGCCTGATGTAAATGGACAGGGGGCCCTGGCACATGCATTTGTTGACAGCCTTTCCCTGCTATAGGCAGTATGTTAAAAGGAATAAGTGTCGGCTGGGAGACTGAGACCATAGACAAATTGCGGGCAGTAGCAGAGCATTGCTACCGCACTTTAAAGAGAAAGGAGGAACAGTCCTCCCAAAGGTTAATGGCTCTACAAATGCAGCACTACTCAGGGCAGAGCAGGCAGAACCTGGGACAGGGATGCGGTCGCAGGGGGGGCCATGGGGCTGGACTTTTGTGGGTTTGTAATTACTGTAAGCAGCCTGGACACTGGTAGAAAGAGTGCCCAAGCCGACCTTGTGACCATGCTGGAATTCAGCTAAACTCTCTGCTGGCCCCACCAGCTAATCTGCAACCCTACCTTGCACCGCAACAATGACGGGATGCCGGGGAACCTTAGGAAATTTTAGCTCCCTTATTACCTCTATCCCCAACTGGGATATTAATGATCTTTCTCTCCCTTTCCTTGTTGATATTGGAGCTTCTCTTTCTACAGTCCGTACCACTGACCTACCTGCTGTTCCCTGATCTGGAAAAACTGTGTCTGCTGTGGGCATTATGTGAGTCCCTACCTCTTTTCCCCTTTCAAAACCTTTATTGGTTCAGGTTGGCCCCCTCTCTGAGGACCATGCACTCCTTCTCTCTGATTCCACTCCTCTAAATCTTCTGGGTCGGGATTTGCTATGTAAACTTGGCTGTACTATTTACTGTTCCCCAGATGGTGTCTACCTACAAATTCCTCAGTCTTCTCTGTGTGATTCTGCAGCCTCCCTGCTGTCTGAAACTTCCCTTTTCACACCGGTTCCTTGTTGCCCTTTAGTCCCATCCCTCGAACACCTCATTTCTCAGGCTTCGTCCTCTCTATGGCCATCACACCCATCTGAAGTGGGCTGATTAAATATTGACCTTGTTCGCATTACTGTGGACAATTCCAAACCTCTGCTTCGCCTGTCTCAGTACCCTTTAAATCCTGAAACAGAGGCTGGTATTGCTCCAGTTATAACTGCGCTGAAGGAACAAGGCATTATTGTTCCATGTTCCAGCCCCTGTAACACCCCTATCCTCCCAGTTCGAAAGGCTGATGGTAAATCATGGCGGTTTGCTCAGGATCTCCAAGCTATTAATCACATTGTCATACCCACTTTTCCAGTCGTCCCTAATCCAGCCACAATTCTGGTTTCTATTCCGCCAGATACAACCCATTTTACTGTTGTGGATTTGTGCTCTGCTTTCTTTTCTGTCCCGGTTCACCCTGAGTCCCAGTATCTTTTTGCCTTTTCTTACAAGGGATAACAATACACATGGATTATGCTTACCCAGTGGTATACAGAGAGCCTATCTTACTTTTCTCAAGCCGTAGCCAGGGATCTTGCTGACCTGGTTTTCCTGTCAGGGTCTACACTGATCCAATATGTAGATGATTTACTCCTCTGTTCCCCTTCATTGTCTGCCTCAGAAACTGATTCGTTGATGTTCCTTACTGCCTTAGCAAACAAGGGTCATAAGGCTTCCCGTTCTAAATTGCAGCTCTGCCAAACCTCTGTCATGTACCTTGGCTTTCTTCTTTCCCAGGGCTCCCGTACACTTTCTCCCACCTGGGTTCAAGCCATCCTTAGTCTTCCCTGGCCTCGCCCTCCACGCCAG
Source organism: Carettochelys insculpta (assembly GCF_033958435.1). Classification (NCBI taxonomy): domain Eukaryota; kingdom Metazoa; phylum Chordata; order Testudines; family Carettochelyidae; genus Carettochelys; species Carettochelys insculpta. The sequence goes on from NC_134139.1 coordinate 100,287,718, forward strand.
GTCGGAAAGCTTTTGGGCATGACAGGTTTTTGCAGGCAATGGATTCCCCAATATGCTTCTCTTGCTAAACCGCTCCAGGAGCTTACTTGGTTCTCTGTGCCTGACCCCATGCCGTGGTCCCCAGAAGCAAACGCTGCCTTTACTTCTCTTAAACAGAGCTTAGCTTCTGCCCCTGCCTTAGGATTACCTGACTATTGCAAGCTTTTCACCCTTTTCTGTCATGAACAATCTGCTTGTGCACTCGGGGTCCTTACCCAAGAGCATGGTGACAAAAATTGCCCAGTAGCTTATTTCTCTGCCACATTGAATCCTGTTGCCTAGGGTTTACCCCTCTGCCTGAGCACAGTAGCTGCTGCAGCAAGCCTTGGAACCCCAGTGGAAGGGTCCATACCAGGTACTGCTCATTACCCAGACAGCTGTAAAGCTATCCAGCATCACAGCTTGGATTCACGCTTCGCAGTGTAAGAAAGCACTGTCACCAGTGGAGCAAGCACCACCTCAGGACCCCGCAGAGCCAATTTTGGCTCCAGAGGAAGACGCAGAGGAACAGCCTGCAATACCTTACAACCTACACCCCCGTAAGGGTTGCCAGAAGCAGACGGTAAGCGGATATCAGGACCCAAAAAGAAACAGTAGTGAGCCTAGTGCCTGCTGTCTGGTGGACATAAAACTGTGACTGCCGTTCCCTCAAGACAGATTGTCAGAACCAGAAAGTGTCTTGCCTCCAACATATGTCCCTGGTGGAGCCTAATCCTCAGCTACTGGTGTCTTAAGGTCTGGGGAATCTGAAGTGACAATGACAATTCTTTTACTCAGCAGCAAGTGTGGATAGCTCAGGCTCTCAATATTTCTAATTGCTGGGTCTGCAGCCACATCCCAGCTCACTCATGAACTAGCTTCTCAATCATGGCAATTCCTCTTAATTCCTCAGACCTCACTGGAGGACCTCATCCACTTGAAAAGACATGGAAAAGAAATTACACTTGGCAATTGGTGAGAACAAATGTTTCTAAATGGACAAGTGTGGTGGAGGGAAAGGACCACTGGTGCTGGGTATGTAATGGGACAGGGCTGAATTTAGGGAGGAGCAGCTGTCTCCAATATATTGTGACCCGTGGTGTGTGGGACTATTCAAATAAGATTGGAGAATGGCGGACCGGATATGGGGATATGACTTTTTTCTCAGCCTGGGATCAAACAGGAAAATCAATCTCTTGCTTCCCCTACAGCCTCCCTGAGAAAAACAATACAATCTTTCAATGCCATGCAAATGTTACCGCTCCCCGCAAGGAGGATTATCCTGTGCCCCTCGGGAGATATTACTTCTCTTTTACAGACGTCTATATGTCAAATAGGTGCAGTCAACCTTTTCCGGCTTTAATAGGGCATCATTGGGTCTGTGGCACAAAAGTTTATACCACGTTTCCAGCTAATTGGTTGGGTATCTGTTATCCTGCTCAGCTTTTCCTGCAATTCTGTGTGCTACAATCCCTCCCACGAAATCGCCTCTGTAATTTAAGGCAAAAAAGAAGAGATTTGTCAGATGCCCAATGGCATGTGGATAACATAAGCCCTTTGACCTGGGAAGAAGCTATTGGTGGTTCCTTTGTCCCAGTTGGAGGAGAAATCCACCATGCAAAAAGGCTTTTAAGATTACAAGCGGTAGTTGAAATCGTGGCAAATGAAACCGGAGAAAGTTTAAAGGCTCTGGCCAAAGAAACAGGAGCGGTCCGACAGGTGGCCCTCCAAAACTGTCAGGCATTAGATATAATATTGGCAGCAAAAGGAGGGACCTGCGCTCTCACTGGAACAGAATGCTGTGTATATAAACCTGATAATACCAACGATGTAATAAATTGCACTAACCACTTGGAGCAAATTGCATACCTTCCCCACGAAGAGCCAAGTTCCTTGTGGAAATGGCTAAGTGGTTTGTTTAATTTCTCTAGCCTAGGAAACTGGTTATTTCAAGGAATTCTGACTATCTTATTTGGAATTTTAATGATTTTTGTACATTTCCAATTAATCTCTTGTTGTATCCAAAGCTGTGCTAGACACACCATCCAGCGGGTTACCCCTAACCAGAGTGCTAATCTGATGGTTTTAAATATCACTGATGAAAGGAATGAAAAGGAATGGTTAATGTATGTAACCCAGTAATTGTTGGTCATAGGGGTAGCTTGACCAAAAGGAGGGATTGTGGAAGTATAAGAGTTACATTGTAAAAATCACACTATGATACAATGTTGCTTCTGAGTTCAAGAAGGGGAAGTTATGTTGATGCTGTGTGTAGGAATTAGGGTGGGTTTGGATGAAGCCAGATGTGCCTGGGAAAGCAGGAACCAGAGCAGTAGGTGCTGGATGGTAATTAATTAAGGTAACCAGGGAGTAATTGACAGGAGATTGCTGAAGGTGATATGCAGGGCCTATGTAGAGTGGGTGTGTGTCCGTTTTTTTTTTTCCTTTGTTTATTAGCTTGCCTTCTTTTGTCTGTATAAATTGAGAGACCTGAGCCCTGGGCAGGGGCTCACATTTTTCTGAATGTATTAGCAGAGCAGCTTTGCTAATAAACAGAGTAGTCTGGCAAATTGTGAGTCTCGAGTCTAACTTTGACAGGCTCCAGCATTGTTGCTTCCCTTGGCCTTTCAGGCTCATTTCCTAAAGGCAGCCTTGTCATCTGTTACTTCACAAAAACAGGTCCAGCTGCCCTTGATGCTCAGGCCCAACGGGTACCCCTCATATACCAGCTGCTTAAGCATGCCCTTTAATTGAGCTCTCACTAGTGCATGATAGTGGAAGCAAGTGGACACGCAAGCTCCACAACATGCCCAATCCCAGTCATTGTTTGCGCAGAAAAGAAACATACAGCTTGAGACAAATAATTAACATTTGGGTTTAGTCAGACTCCTGTAAGGAATCTAAGATCTCCTGCTCCCCACAAAATGGCTTCTCTTCTGAATCATGCATTTTTATGCTTCTTCTCTGCTGAGACTTCCTTCTTGTTCAACTTGTTCTGCATTTAAAAAAGACCTCTCCAGTTTGAAAGAATAACCCTCTGTTTCCTTGTCCTTCACAAACTTTCTTTGACTCTCTGAGTTCCTCCTCTGATGTTTAAGACCAAGCATCAGCAACAAATCTTTTTGCCCGGTTTCTGGGTAAATTCCATTTCTTCCAAACCCAGCAGGCAGTCTCAGACCATTCTGAGGCTGATGGGTGTGCTAGCTACCCCTTACTCAGGATAACTGTAAGGAAAAACTAAATCTTATTGTGGTGTCAGATAGAAAGCCAATGAAAGCCACGGCCCTAAGGACTATGTTACATGTGAGGCTGAGCTATAGGGATGGATAGAGGATATTTCCAAAGGGGTTGAATGCACATTCAGGGGCTGTTTGTGTTGCAGAAGCAGATGGAAGAGGGAAAGTTAGGAGACAGCCTGAGAAGCAGTCAGAGTGTAGCCCAGGGTGGAGATGAGAGAAAGCTTCTTTGGGGTACAATGATGTCTGGAAAGAAGCTTAGACTTATAAGCAACTGTACTGCCTTCCTGTTGCACGTTCCACTCTTTGTAAATACATAGTTTAGCACCCAATAAATAGCTATGTGCCTCATTTTCTCCTCCCGATTGAAACAATCTGGGAGACCCTGAAAGCTGACTAACCTCGTGGGCTAAAGGGCAAAAATGGAGCAGTCGCCATTCATTGGACATAGATGGATGTGCCAGATTACACCTTTGCTCCGAGCTCCTCTCTTTGGGTGGGAACGCTTTCCCAGAGCTATATAAATGTCCTTTAGAAGTAATAAAAGCAGAGTTGTTTTTCCAGAGAATAGTGCAACCTAGTGATCAATTTACTTTGAGGCCCAATCCTGTTCCCACTGAATTCTATGGGAAAATTCTTCTTGACTTCCCTGGGAAGAGGATCAGGGCTTCTGTGTATCTCCTGCAGGTCTCCTCGGATTACAACATAACTTTCCCCCCTCTTCCTCATGCCTGTTGGGCACGTTTAATCTCAGCACATACCCTTTATCAACAAAACCAGAACACCCACTAAGGTTGCTTAATAGAATATGACTGGCTGTGAGAGAGACACATTATAAACAGTGTTCCCTGTAAATTGTGCATGTGTGTGGCACCTCAGGAGACAGTCAAATGATGCCCAGCAGTTTCTACAACTGGTGCACATTTGCATGTGCCTCGGTGCACATTAAATTTATTCTGCACATGGATGAAAAATCTGCAAATCGATGAGAAAGATTAGGGGCAACATCAATTGTCAAGGTGAGATTACTATAACACAGTAATTCTTTGAAGCAGTCTTAGTTATAGATCAGAATTTTCTTGGACTTTTCATAACGGCAGGATTTGACATTCAAAATTTTGACAAATCATCAACATTTATTCCTCTGTGCTTTTAGAAGGAGGAATCCATTGCACTGCCTTTAGGTAAGCTGCTGTTGTTTTCATCTGTGTATTGAATGTTTGACCTAATTACATGTGACTTCATTTGACACAGCAATATTTGTTATGATCTTTTTCATTTATTGTGCCTTCCTCTTCTTCAGTCAAGTCTGTTCTTATCATTTGGCTTAAAATAAATAGTTGCTCTTTCTATCATTCAGAGCACAAGGGTATATATTACTGCCTGCATAGCTCATAATGGAAGATAATAAACACAAGTTAACATATTGTTTTATTTACTTTTAACATTGCCATTTGTTATCATGAGTGTTTCTTGGCCTTAATTTTCTATTGTTCCAAAATGATGGCCACTGACAATTTACTTGGCTTGTGGTCAGATGATCAAATAATATAGGCTTTTGGAAATCAATGTGGATTGAAATAAACTCATATGTTGTTATGGTCAAAACAAATGATTTGTTTCCTGAGTTTTGCTCAAATTAACCATTGGAAATAATGTACTGGTATTCATATTAAGCAGAAGGCATGCTACATAGTATTCTTAAATAATATTTATCAGTTTAGATTATAGCTCACTTTTGCTTTGCTACTTGAATGGAAATCCTGATTAACTGTGCTGACGTCAAGTGGTGTTATTCTAGATTTAGCCTGATGTAAATGCTACGTCTACACGTGCCCCAAACTTCGAAATGGCCATGCAAATGGCCATTTCGAAGTTTACTAATGAAGCGCTGAAATGCATATTCAGCGCTTCATTAGCATGCGGGCGGCAGCGGCGCTTCGAAATTGACGAGCCTTGCCGCCGCGCGGCGCGTCCAGACGGGGCTCCTTTTCGAAAGGATGCCACCTTCTTCGAAGTCCCCTTATTCCCATGAGCTCATGGGAATAAGGGGACTTCGAAGTAGGCGGGGCCCTTTCGAAAAGGAGCCCCGTCTGGACGCGCCGCGCGGCGGCAAGGCTCGTCAATTTCGAAGCGCTGCTGCCGCCCGCATGCTAATGAAGCGCTGAATATGCATTTCAGCGCTTCATTAGTAAACTTCGAAATGGCCATTTGCATGGCCATTTCGAAGTTTGGGGCACGTGTAGACACAGCCAATGAGAGCAGAAATTGGCTCCACTTTCCTTTCCTATACAAGAATATAAAAACAGCCATGCTGGATCAGACCAAAGGTCCACCTATCCCAGTACTTTGTCTTCCAACAGTGGCCAATGCCAGGCGTCTCAGAGGAATGAACATAACAGGTAACTATCAAAGGATCTCTCCTCTGTCACTCATTTCCAGCTTCTGACAAAAAAGAGGCTTTGGATATCATTTAAGGATGACTTTACCATACAGTACATACATAAGGACTTTGCTGAATTGATACTTTGATCAGCTGAATAGCTTGGCACCAGGAAGATGTTTCAAATCCCTCAGGAATTTGTCTTTGAGACAAGAAGATTTGGTGTAGATATTCTGTGGGAACGATCTGCCCTGATTTATGTTTGGAAGCCTCAAAGAAATGTTAAAGTTGCATAATACCTTCTTAACACTGTTCAGATGGTCTGTGTAGGTACAATAAAAGTGGACTTTGGTAGGAGCTGAGATATTCTGTGCCTCTTCATGCTTCTTTGCATAAGACAATTATAGATATGGACCAGCTGGGCAGTTCATTTTTGTTTTTTTCAGTAACTGTGGTTCTCAGTCTATTTACCATTGTAGGCTGCATATGTTCGGGTGACCATATCTCCCCTGCCCAAATATGGGACAAGGGGAATGATGCCATCCCGGCCAAAACAGGACAGATGGTCACCCTGTCTGGGAGTCGGAAGGTGGCTGCCCTGTGGGGGCTGTCACCTCCCAGTGAAGTTCCCAGCTTCCACTAGCTGGGAGGCTACTGTGCTGCCACTCCAGCGCCTGGATCCCCCAGCCAGGGAAAGCTGGGGGCAGCCGTGCCGCAGTTGGGGAGCCAGGGGAAGCTGCGGAGCAGCTGTGCTGCTGCGGGGGTCCGGCTCCCTGCTCCCCCAAGCTGGGGAAAGCTGGGGGGCAGCTGTGCCATGGTGGGGAAACTGGGGGAATCTGGGGAACAGCCGTGCTGCTGCGCAGGTCCAGCTCCTGGCTCCCTCAGATGGGGGATGCTGGGGGAAGGGGCAGCCACGGCTGGGTCTGGCTCCTGGTTTCCCCCAGCCAGGGGAAGTGGGAGGGCAGCTATGCCACCACGGGGAAGCTGGGGGGCAGCCGTCCCTCACACAGTCCAGCTCCTAGCTCCCCCAGTCAGGGGAAGCAGTCAGCAGCTGCTTGAAAATAGAGGGCAATTAGCGCCTTTGACAAAATAAATTGGGACTCCATCCTGGCATGCCAACTATGGAACTGTCCAGCCAAACCCAGGACATATGGTCACCCTACATATGGCATTCTTCATGTGTTGCATGGGACACATCCACAAATCCACATAACATATGTACTATCTGTATGGCCCTGAGGATGTCACTGTCTACAGAAATTAAGCCACTCCACACTGGACAGGGAAAGACGGAAGGAAATAGCGAGGGAGGCATTGGACACCAACGGGCGCTGAGCCCAGGGTTGTTGATGGTGATGATGACAATGGCACATGGGCCACAACTGTGGGCTGATTGGGCCACAACTATCCTTCAGGTTGTCTGTTGACGGCCACTGCAGTAGCTTCTGTGTACATAAGATCTGTTTTTGTATTTTCCTATGTCTGCTGCTGGTGTTGCTTCATCTGTAGGCGTAAGGGCTTGATACAGTTATAGGCATTACTTCTTTTAAATACCATCACCACTGTAGTGTTGTCTTAGAGTTACAAGGAACCATACAGAGTGATAGATTTAGCCTCAGAGAGATACGTACTTGATACCATGCAAGTTTTGTATATTAAGAAGAGTGGGATCAGGGAGACAACCTATTGCTCTGAATAGTATATATAGGCAAAACAGGCATTTGGTACTAGTGGAAATGTAAATCACTCCCTAGAGATAAACTCCAATACGTATTGTGATGAGGATTTGGCTGTCGGCGCTGGCATGACACTCAGAGATAAAGGCCAATGGATATTGTGAGGCTCAAAAAGCTGTTTAATAAATAAGAACTTTAATACACCTTGGCAGGGATGGCTCAGAATTATCAGTGTAAACTCTAGCAAAAGACAACTCTTCAGTTAGCTCTTACTCTTGGTGATGGCATGACTAAGGTGACCATCGGTCCTGTTTTCACCAGGACAGTCCCATATTTTAGGCAGGCATCCTGCCTTTTTTTTTTTAACAAAAAGCTAATTGTCCTGTTTGTTCACTCCCCTGCTGAGCTGCCCTTCCCCAGGTCAACACAGCTGCAGGTAAAATCAATCAGATGTGGCTGGACAGTACATGAAGCATATATTGACAGGCCAGTACAGGCAGTAGCAGCAGGGAGCCAGGGGCCCTGCCATAGAGGGAAGGCAGGGTATGCTGGGGGGTAGGGAAGTGTGTTTTGTCCCCCCCTCTAAGATTTGAAGGGGGACCTGGTGCCCCAGCAGTGCTGGGCAGCTGCCTCTGCAGCTGGGGAGGCCACTGTAGGGAGGTAGCCCAATCCCCGCTGCAGGGCAGCCTCTTGTGTAGCTGCCCCGCCGCCTCCCCACACTGGGCAGATGCCTCCACAGCTAGGGAGCCCCCATAGCCAGTGAGCTCTCTTGCAGGGCAGGAGCACTGTTGTCAGCACCCCAAGGTATGGGGCACCCCCGGGGCTCTCCTGCAGGGCAGCAGCCCCATTCTCAGCACCCAGAGGCATGAGGCAGCCAGGCAGCGACCCTCTGTGCTGGGCAGCAGCCCCCATAGGGCAGCCACCGCTAGAGCCAGAGAACAGCCCTGCAGCATTCCCGGAGCCTGGTGGCATGGGGCAGTTCACGAAGCCCCGCTTCCCTTCTGCAGGGCATCCGCCCCTGCAGCCAGGGAGCTCCCCCTTGGGGCAGCACCCTTGTTCTGGTGCCCTGTGGCATGGGGCAGCCAAGGAGCCGCACTTGCTTGGTGCCACAGCTGTGGAGTCCCCTTCCCCAGGATGTCCTGTATTTGGCCTAGAGAAATACGGTCACCCTAGGCATGACCCTCTCTGACAAATCCAGCATGGAGCTGTTGGGCACAGAAAAGGATAACAGTTCTAGAGAGGGGGAGACTAGAGGGAGGGAACTAGGGGAGCAGAGGGCGTCAGAACAGAGTCCCTTCTGGATATACTCAGCACTACTTCTGTTTGCTGCTGTGCTGGCTTGATGCCTTCCATCCACAGAGTGGGTACAGCTGTTGTGGATGCAACTGAGGGGAGAGAAAAATACAGCCCAGACTGAAGTGATGGATGGAAAAACCTTCAGATGTACTCATTGTGCTGATTAATATCTGAATCACTGCCTCGGGGACATGAGAGTCACCTCAGTCAGACGAGGTAATACAGTTCCTTTCACCAGGCTGGGATACATGAGACACTGTCTAGATACATGGAATCTCCCTTATTTTTCACTGCTAGGAATTTTGGCCCACCTAAGGATAGCAGATATCACATCAGTGTGCTCTGAAGGTCAGATTGAAGAAGTGCCCTCAAGAGGGTCCACCTGAGGCAGCTGGAAATGGTGGGTCATGATGAAAAGAGCTGCAGCTCGGAGTCATTGCTATCATCAGCTGGCTGAGGTGTTTCTAGACTCTAAACCCTTGGGCTCGTGGTTTGTCACTTCATAAAGAGATTCCCAGTCTGATTCCAGGAGATTATCATTGTGTTTGCTCCCAGGCAGGGAGAGCGGAGAGCTGTAATGGCACAGCAAGGCCTCTCCGATGGCAGACCCAGACGTGGGTGGTGACATTAATGCAATGTGAAGCCTCTCGGAGAGCGAGAGAAATCAGGCTGTCTCTTTGTCCGACTTTCAAGACATTTATTGCACAGCAGACATGAAAAAATATGTTCCCACTACTTTATGCAGCACGTGCAAGTTTCCTTGCTTTGCGTGAATCTTGTACAGACATGCGATTCACAGAAAGCAGCAACCTCTGCTGTGCCTGGGTGTGAGAACAACTGCAGGAAAACGTATTTACGAAAGGTCGGGCCCTTGATGAACCTCATTCCTCCTCTACCCCCACCCTTTGGCCAACAAAGAGAAAATCCTGCAGCTCCAGTTTGGAAACAGCCTGTGCCCTGGGTTCCATCCCAACAGGCTCTGCAGGTTTCACCCCCACAGGCTCTGTAGGCTGTTCTGGATAACAAAACCTGCGCTGAGAGGATGTTCGACTGCCTCTGCCACACGCAGCAGGTTACTGTCTGTGAAACCAGACCCTCCGAAAATCAGCAGTGAGATGCCAATATGGAATTTTAGTTTCAAATGAAAAATAACCAGTTAACCTGCCACAAATAGATTAATAGTTCCTGTTCCACTGAGCAAGACGAGTTGCCAATTAAATCATTGGAGGGCCCACTTTGCACAGGCCAATTTGGTAGTGAAAGGGGAATGTGCCCCTTGCATTCTGAGGGACTTTTCCCTCTAGCATTTATAGCTCTTACTGTACCTTCTAATGGTTTAAATTTCACTTTGGGTGGGGGGAGGGCTGGAGTTTCAAGATGCTCCTCATTACTGCCTTTTACTTCTTAGTGCCAGACTATTTTTTATTTTTTGCAGAGAGTGATGTATTAATAGACCAAGAGGTGTTGTGGTGATAACGCAAACAAAAGAACTCACAGCCAGCATTATGTAGAGAAAGGAGTGAATATTATCACTGTGTGGATCTCATTCTAGCCAAATCAAGTTTCCTACCCAGCTTCAGTGACTTTGAAGTAGTGGGAGGGAAAATGGCACATAAGCTGGCATGAGAGCTGTATGTGAAGCTGACGCATAGGAAAGAGCCCTAGTCACAGTGCTACACTCCAGCTCTGGCTTCAGATTTTCCTGCAGTGTGGAGTGGGGTGGTTAGATTTTGAGTTCTTGTACAGCTAATTATAGAACTAAGGGCTAAAAGTAAAGTTCAGCTCCAGATACAAACTTTCCCAACGCATGCAGGCGTTCTTGCTGGGCTTCCCCTTCGAGCATATCTCGAGTTCCTTGCTCAGCTTCTTTAAACGGCAGTAGCCTTTTCTTTAACGTGAAACATTTGTCTAGTTCTTTACTTCCTTTCAAGATAACGGGTCTGAATACCCGCTCTGTAATAGGAGGCATTCTGCTCTATATATGTAGGAGACAGATGTAACAATAACTATCAAAGCAAGGTTCTGCTACGTTAGCAAATGAACTTCTGTTAAAGATAAGAACATGCTTTCATGTAAACGTTGTTTATGCATGACACGTCTCTTGAATAAAAGACAGATCATTTTATGAAGGTATAGGGCACACTTCTCAGAATATTTGAATTACTTTATCAGTTATCATAATTATGCAGTTGTTGTACAAATTTATGTCACATATCTGTAGTGGGTACCATTAACAAAACACAACTAATACAATATTTGCCACTAAAAATGAGAATCATCTCAATACGCTCTGTATTCTGAATATGCCAGTTTCCTCATCCTGTCTTCTTTCATATCATCCCTTAAGACCTACTTGTGTGGTGCCCAGAAGAAGAATTAGGGACCTCCCACACAAGCCAAACTGCCACACTCTCTCTGATTGCTGTCCTGCATATGACTTTAAAAGTACCACAGCTAGTAATAGTCATACCATCATAGGGCAAGAGGAAGAAGGTTTATGAGATCACAGGGACCTACATCATTTAATTCTTTACAGATAATGATCACCAGCTTGAAATGCATTCAAATGAACTGACAGTCAATGCAGAATACAGAGCATTGGTATAAAGTGCTCACATTGATCTGTGGGCAAGCTACATGCTGTCCAAGCTGAAGCTTTGAGGGCAGCCCTTGATGGAATTCATTAGAGTAATTTAGTCGAGAGGTGACAAAGCAAAGGTGTGTTTGTAAAGCCCAACCCATGAGAGGAAATAATTAAATTCCTCAATTGCCAAAAAAGCAAGAAAAGCCATTTCTGGTCCTTGCTGCTTACTTAGGAATCCCAAAGCTGTGATGAAAGCTGTAAGACCAGATCTTGCAAGGCATCTAAGCTCTTAGCTCCCACTGGAATCAGTTTAAGTCAAGAGCCTAAATATCTTTGATACTCAGTCCCTAACTCTGCAGTATAGCAGATTGCCTTGACATTAGAAGACATTCACCGTCAGTTGCTAGAGTGAGCACAGCTCCTTCCAACGCCTCAGAATACTTCCTACAGCTGACAAGACTCTTAGCTAGCCCAAGTCAAAGCAGGCTAATCTTATAAGAAGCCCCTAATTCAGGCAGGAACTGGGGCAGTAAGGGAAGGGCATGGGTTCAGGGGTGTTGGAAACGATGACGTGATGAGTCTCATGAGGATGCTCAGGGCGTTGCAGCTCTTTGTGCTGCCCTACGTGGGATGAACAAAAGGGGAAACGGTAAAATATATTCTGCTGCAGTCATGGGAGCATTGTGATGGGGCCCACACTGGTCCTGAGAAGGTAACTTAGGTCCAACCCACTGCCCAGGCTGTGTCTGGAGGAAGAAGCAAGAAGCAGGGACTGATGAATTAGACATGAGGTTCAGCTGGGCAGGGACAGGTGGGGTTAGGGCCAACATTGTATTTGTTAAAAATAACTGTTTCCCAAGTACCCCAACCTATCCCTCCTGCCAATATTATTAATTATTAATGGTAATAATCAAGAATAATTAATAAACAAGAAGTGCACACCTACATATTCAAGGGACATTTCTTGCTGGGTTTTGGACCTTTCAGCTACTTCAAATCTTGTAATACAGAGATGAAAATATAAGGGATGTCCCTTGTAATGAGGGACTGTTGGTAACATCAGGCAGGGCCTAGATATGCCAGGAAGCTGGCCCTAGAAGGGGGTGAAGAGAAATAGGCTGCTGTCACTCCTTGGGAGGAGAGAGGTGTCCTGGGAATATAAAAGGTGGTCCACAGTTGCTTCCTGGAAGAAGGGAGTTGATAAGATGGCAAGCTGGGGAGAGGGGCCAAGCCAAGAAGGCAAGAGAAGAATCAGGCACATGGCTGCAAGGAATAGCAGTGAAAGCCAGGGGTCTCCTGACATGGAACCCAGAATAGAGGGACCGTCTGGGTTCCCTCCCCTACCTCCAGGGGCTTAGCAAATACCAGGCAGCGAACAGTGGATTGCCTGGAATGAATTGGTCCTGGAAAGATTTTGTTACCTTTCTCCACCCCAGAAGAGGGAACATGTTGTGACCTGGTCAGAGGGCTGTGTCATAAAGAAAGGCTACAGTTCTTGGAGCAAGAAAGGCTGCGGGATAAGAGGATAGTGGGAGAGACACTGCCAGAGGTGGGTGGACAGGGCTAATCTCCGCAATGGCCAGCAGGAGGTGCCACTAGCACAGAGAGGACCCTATGACATGCTTGCTGCTCTACCACACTGCAGAAGTACTAGATACTTAGTTTTGCTACCATAACACAGCTAATATCCACCTCATGTTCCTCTTTGGCACTATCTGTACGTGGAGAATATTTTTCAATAGCTCTGGATATTCAAGTTTCTCCTGCAAGCTCCACAGTGGAGAGTTTCCTCTAAGGCTTCTGTGAGCTGCTCAAGATCCATAGCTTAGAGCCGGCTTCTCTCTGGGTCTGCTGCCTCTTACAATGTAGTCTGCTTTGGGTGTTTGTTTTCCCTCTGGGCTGCTCTGTTTTTTTTTTCCTTCTTCTACTTTTGCCATATGCAAAAGAGGGCAGAAGAAACAAGATCTTTTAACCCTCTCCCCTTCTCCCCACACCCCCACAAAGTGCTTTGGCAAGGAAGATGCCTTAAACTAGTTATTAAATGAATGATTTTAGTATCTGTTAGGAAGTTTTGTCTTTCAGGGTATTTTTATGGTTTTGAAGGATGTTGATTCTCTTTCTCAATGTTATTTGCTCCTGGCTTTTTGGCAGCATGCTAAAATCATAATATTTCTGACAGGAAGTCTGTAGAATAGTGGAATTTCATCCCTTTAGGTCACTCTTGTGAAATGAAATGTCTTGACAGTTTTGTAGTGTCAGTGAAAGTGGAGTCATCCAATAGGACACCAGGGAAGTACCCCTTTCTGAGTGGTTTTGTGTTACTTGGTAGTTTTGTTTATTTACATGCAGTACCCTTGGCAATCTCATGTGTAAGTGGTCCCAAGTGTTGACACATTCCATTTATCTGTGTCTCTGGAGTGCATCAGGAAAAAAACAGGCCTTCTTTACATTCTGAATATGACCATGAATATAATGCATTGTGGAGACTGTATTCTGCATATTGAACATCCAGTTAATGATAGCTGTAATTGGAGCTGGTTATATCTTGACAGCCAAATAAAAAGGAACTATATTGGATAACGTGGAAGTGCGGGGGCAGTACAAGTTTTATGGGCACACATGAGTGGCTGAGTTATGGGTGAATTATACAAGTCTAATTAAATAAGTAGCAATTTAAACTTTATAAAACTTTATATAAAACTCACACAGGTCTTTGTTTTATGACAAAAACAGCATATCCGGCTCTCATTTACGCCCACAATGATGTAACTGAGAGCAGGATGTGTCCCATATATTCAGTCTAATGGCATGGTTGTCTCATTTTTTGGCTGGATTCTTCCTTGCGGTGTTCTGCTTCTTCTTTGGACTATGTTAGTGATTATGGGAACAATAGGAGTGGAACTTACTGCAGTATTAATGGTTTGAATGATTGTATAGCAAAGGTATATTTGGTAAAATGGCCACAGATTATTTCTAGACATGTTCTAGATCAGGGGTGTCCAATCTTTTTTCTTCAGGGGCATGGCAATTTTTTATGTGTGCTGGGCGGCTGAATACAAAATAACCCCAAATCACCCCCTTGGGTTAAACCCCTTGGAGCCCAAACCACCACCTCCTGCAGCCTTAGCCCTGCCCCACATAGCCCCAACATGTCCCCTGCCCTCCCAAGCTTAATGCCCCTTACAGCCCCCAAACCACTCTGCTTCTGGCTCTGAGCCCCAGCCAGGGCTCTGTCGCCAGGGCTAACAGTGGTTTGGCACTCTGGCCCCCGGGGGCTCTGCCACTGGCCCCGCAGTCCAGCTGGGACTCTGCCCCCAGGGCCGGTGGTGGTTCTGTGTCCCAGCCGCTGGGGGGTCTGCAGCAGCTGGCCCCGTGGAAGCTGGTGTCACTGCAGCAGCCAGCACCTTGGGCTGGATAAAAAGGCTCTGGGGCCAGATTCTGGCCTTTGGGCTGCCTGGTGGGCACCCCTGTTCTAGATCCCACTTATGAATATGAATGGTCCTGAATTTTGGGGCTCCTTGTATCTGCATTCAGATCCGGATCCAGATGGTTATGTTGAAAGCCTAGGGCTGACTGACATTTGCCCTCCTCTCCCCACTGCTGTTGCAGCTCTTTTTAACTTCTGGTCCTCCACTGCTCACCTATCAAGTGCCAGCCTTAACCAGGCCATGGGTAAGGGGCAAAAAGGAACCAGTTCAAGGTGAAAAAAATGAAGAAGAAAACCGATCAGGATTAAAAATTGCAGGAGAACAAGTTGCCTTGTGGGATCAGAGGAGAGGAGCTGCCTCTGTTGGATCAGGGCAGGAAATATAGTAAATGGCCCGAAGAACTCTTTCTCCCCAACCTTCAGTTGCCCCAAACTTGTCTGACTTAGCCCCATGCCTATGATGTAATAGCTTGCTTCAGCCCCTACCTTCGATAGTCCACTGCTATCTAATCCTCATCTCTGGACTGTTAACATGCTCATCAACATGGTATCTGAGTCCAATTTGCCCGGTTACTGAGATCATGCTGTAAACAGATCACATGTACGGGGTGGGAGGGTGCTTACAGGGACAGGGCTCATCCTCTGCAAAGCTGCAGGAAGTTGGGAGGGCAGTGAAGTGATGGTCAGGGTTTAGAGAGACATATTGAACTGGAGGTAGGAAGGGCAAAACATAAAAATGAGGTAACTTCGAAGTTATGAGGGACAGAGAGGTCACAAAACAAGGAGTGGCTGGAGACCCATTGTGCTGAAAGCTCTTCCTGCTCAAATGTGCTAAATGATTTTGGGCCAGATGAGCCCTTTGTTCTTATTGTGTGATGAGCTCATGTCCTTCCATTATTATTTAAAAGTGTAAATAATTAAAGCCAGCAACTTGGAAAGCAATAGCAGAACACTTTCTGAGACAAATGAAATTACTAAATGGGACAAGAAATTGGAGCCGTTTAAGGAATTTAAAATATGATATCTCAAAAAAAAATAAAATAAAAGGTTTTTGAAAGGGAGAGTTCCTGCCCAATGCGTTGCAAAGTTTCGGAGCTCTCAGGGCTATCTATTCCTCGGCATATTTAAATGTGGATGAATTGGAAGCTAATGTGTGTGACTGGGCAAACAGAACCTGGCTACGTGGAACACATACTCAGAATATACCCCCCAGGCTGTGGAAAGTCAGCTGGTGAGAGGAAGGCATCAAGGCCATTTCGGAGCTCAGCACTCAGATGGAATTCTAAAGCAGCCGGGGCCTCGCCTAGGCAGCACTTCTGTCTTTTTTCCTGTTGAATATTCTGGGAACTGTTGTGACTTAAAATAAAAACCCTCCACAACAAGACAAGCAAGAGGGACAGTGAGGTGGAACAAGAGGCACCTTGCGCACCACAAGGGCACAGCACTGATGAAAAATTTTATCCTTTCTACGCCACCTAGTGTAGGAAGCAAAGTAATTCCCCTGTTCTTAATGCTGAGAATTAGACTCTGGAGTCAGTGGGATTTAAGGGCACGCAGGTGTCTCAGAACTAGGCCCTGTGTGCTCGAATGGGTTGGGTAGGCAGTATACTGGAATCTGAACTGCTTGAGCCATTCACTTCATAACTAACTCAAGCATCTCAGTGATTGGTGCCATTTATTGCCAGATATATTGGGTACTGTAATAGGTGGAGGTTTTTAGAGGGCTACTTTCTGTTTTCCTTTCCTGGAATCTGATCGAGGTAGTGCTAATTTTTCATTATTTTTGGTGAGGTCAATTTTCTTTTTTTTTCTTTTTAAAGAAAAGATTAAAGTTAAATTAAGTACGTAAACAGCACCTCAGTCACAGATCCTACTACAATGTGTGCCTTGGGCTGCTTTGTGTTAAGAGGTAGCTTGAAAGCCCTTATTTCAGAGAAGTAAAGCTGCTAAGACCTAGTGTGTACTTGTGACAGGAGGGGAAGAAAAAGGCTATCTTTGCAGCTGGTCTGGGGAAGCCTGGTGGGGGTGGGGGGTGGGCATATGCTCTTACTCTGTCAGCATTATCTGGACACAGGGCACACTTGGAACAGCCCCAACAAGTGGTATTTAGTGTCTAACTGCCAAATGTACATATACTTCAGTTAAGTGGTTAGGAATAACTTTCCCTATGGGCAGGTTTATTCCATTACTGCCTTTTTCAGGGCTTCTTCCATTTTACTTTTACTCTGTCTGTTGTTGGGTACTGGTGAAAATAAGAGAATAGATTAGCTGGATCATTGGTCTGGTTCAGTGTGGCAATTCCCATGTTACTGCTTGAAGTGGGAGAGGGAATGTTTTGACCTCAGTCAATAAAAACTGCTTCATGTGATGCTGTAGTGTTCCAAAAGTTACCAGTTTCAGCACAAGTAGGTATATATGCATATACAATTTGAACTTCTCTAATCTGGAGCTTTCTCATCCAGCAACATCTGTAATCTGGCATGATTTTAGTAAGCTGGACGACCACTCACTATGGGTGTGGCAAAGTTTCCTGTGATCCCGTAAAGTTTGTTTACAGCCACCAGTCCTGGCTCTCAGTGTTCTGTGCTGTTATTTAGCTGTAATTTATCCCTAATGTCTTCTAAGAGCCCAGTAAGCAGTGGAAGTGTTGATAATGCACTAGACAATATTGAACTCCCACGGTCCAGCAAATTCTCTGGTTCGGCACAGGTCAGGTCCCGAGGGTGCCAAACAAGAAAGGTTCAACCTGTATTTCTACGGTATTCGCAAGTGTTTAAGAACCCCCGTGTCTGATGGTTCCTGAACTTTGGCAGATACCTTGCACGAAAAGTGTGAACTATGCTTAGGGGTACCCTTGCAGTGCAAAGTTCCAGAAGTCATCACAGTGATGCAGACTATTAGTGATGGTGTATTGAAATATGCTATTCCAATAGCCAAATTCATACACACAACCTAAGTACTGTGGTACAAATCAATCTCAAGAGCAAGACTCATGTGGTAGTAGTAGCAAGCCTCTTCTGCTCCTACATCTTGAAGCATAAGCCAGTGACAACCATTTGCTGGCATTCCCTGTCCTGGGAGATCTTTTCCAGTTCTGACAAGGTATAGCCTGTCTTTTTAGTGTCTGTCTTCAGGGGTCTATGCCACATGTTTCTTGGATGCCCCCATGTGGGTAGGTTCTAATTCTTGTTGACTTTTTGACCTAGCCAACATTCCATCTCTGATTCCCCGCCTTTCACTTTGTTCCTACAGCATGCTTATTCACTCTAATAATCTTGTATTTAAAATGCCAAGCTGCTGCCAATAAATAGTGCTGCAAGCACGTCTGTCCAGAAAATTCCACATTTTATATTCTTGGCTAATTTAAAACAGTCAGATTCCCCCACTCTTACACTCTCCAACTCATAGATACCTATACACCCTTGCATACATGCTTCCATACTGCTACAAGTGTATCATATGGGACATGTCAAATTTAGATCGTGGACAGACAGACAAGGATATTTCAAGGAGCAAAACTGCATGAACAGTTTGGCATGTGTGAAGAAAAACTAAGAAAAATGATACATAGACTGTGGCATTAATAAAATCTATATGTCTTGGTGGTAGAGGTAAAACATACCATATCAGAAGAGGAAGCAGGATTCCACCATATGCTTTCCATTTACTCCATATAAAAAGGCAGTACTTCTACTCTTTCCAATGTGATATGATGTGTGTGTCTGGTGGTGTTATTGAAAAAGAAGTTAAAATGATTAAAGTATCTTTTTGTAGGGGAAAATGTAGTGAATGTTGATCATTTTGAGCAAGTAGCCAAATAGTTGGTTTTCTTTTTTCTTTTTCTTTTTTTTTTTCCTAGAGTTTGGAATCTCACATACCTATAGTTAACAGATCCACTGGAGATGATTGACTGTTAAATATTTCAACTTTTTTTCTAAACTAATTACTGAGCCCACAATGTTTGGTATCCGGGAAGCAATCTCAAGTTCCTGAAATGAAAACCACCTTCCAACGGCAAAGCTTTATATAAAGATGAGTCATTGGCTGGCACTTGGAAATTTTTTGGCACTCAATTTAAAAGTGAGAGGTTTTGAGGAGAACGCTTGTGTGTGTGAAAGTCAGAATGAAATGCCTGTCAACTTTCAAAGAAGAGCATAATAAAATCACAACATGTCCTGGGTGAATCACGGGGCACTTATATTTGGTGCTTTGTAATGAGTCACTTAAATCACCTCTAAGAGTTTCACAGCATGTGAATTCTCTGTGATTTTTCAAACCCGTGGAGTCCACTTCTGCCTGAAGTGAATAGGGCATAATTTAAACAGAAGCCAACTAAGAATACAAGAGTGTTTGCCAATTCTTCTGGTCACTTAGGAACTGCATTTTTAAAAATCTTGTTCTCCCTGAATTAGCACTACCTCTTTCCAAGAGGAAGATGGGATCAAAGGATAGCAGATCCAAGACTTGTTAGCATGCTCAGCCCAGCCAAGCAATCTGTTTGGCTGAGCACACAGCCCGTAAAACAGACAACGTATCAACTCCAAGCAAATACAAAACAGCTAAACAAACCAACAGTCTACACACACACACGAAACGAACTGCTCCACCTTCATTTGGAGAACTTAGCAAAACTCCCTCATTTGCTGATCCTGTTTGCTAGCTCTATTGCCGCTATATGGAAAGTAAGTTATCACTGCTGGAATTTTACTGCCATTCTTCCAATGGGAAATGGCTGAAGATAGAAATCCCCTCAAAACAACAGTTCTCTGGAGATCTATATGGGCTTGTTTAGTTTGGAAAAAAGAAGATTGAGGGGGAACATAATAGCATTTTTCAGGTATCTGAAAGGGTGTCCTAAGGAGGAGGGAGAAAACTTGTTCTTTTTGGCCTCTGAGGATGGAACAAGCAGCAATGGGCTTAAACTGGAGCAAGGGAGGTTTAGGTTGGACATTAGGAAAAAGTTTCTAACTGTCAGGGTGGTCAGACACTGGAATAAATTGCCAAGGGAGGCTGTGGAATCTCCATCTCTGGAGATATTTAAGAACAGGTTAGATAGATGTCTATCAGGGATGGTCTGGACAGGACTTGGTCGTGCCATGAGGGCAGGGGGCTGGACTCGATGACCTCTCAAGGTCCCTTCCAGTCCTAGCATTCTATGATTCTATGACTTGCAGCACTGGCCAGTGAAGATCAAGGATGTGCCTCCTCTCAAGTACGTGGCCCTTTGCCTGTGCAGCTTCAGCATCATTAGTTTACTTACATGAGCTGTACAATCAGGGAATA
This sequence comes from Carettochelys insculpta, assembly GCF_033958435.1. NCBI lineage: Eukaryota > Metazoa > Chordata > Testudines > Carettochelyidae > Carettochelys > Carettochelys insculpta. The sequence goes on from NC_134139.1 coordinate 100,307,621, forward strand.
CTTGGGATACTTCCTTGGGAACAGTTGAACTTCCCCCCACCCCTTTCAGCAGTGGTTCCAGAACAAGGAGCCGGGGTAACAGGTAAGCTAATGGTTAATGTAAGTGCTTCCACCCTTTCTTATACTAGAAGGATAGTCCAGATGGAAACCACAGAGCCCTTCCACTGGAAACAGTGGTAACAGCACAGCAAGTTGTGGATTTTTTCATTAATGTCATTGTGACAGGGTGCACTCACTCTGCACTGGATGAAGGAGAGTTAACCCAGCATTGTGGGCTGAAGAAGCCACACCCCCTCTGCCTTATTGGGCATGCATCACTTGCACTGGTATAAAAGAGGGCAGCTCAGTTCATTCAGGGCTGGCTCCTGGAAAGGGAGGATGAGCACTATGTGCTCCAGACAAGCCTCACAGGACTGGAGCTGGTGCAAGTCAGACTGAAGGCAGGATGCTGCCTGTGGCACCACAGAGTTCAGAAAAACCAGAGAAGGTCAGCCCAGTGACCTAGGAGGTAAGATGGATGCCAAGACCACAGCTACAGGGACAGTGGAGAGAAGTAGCCCAGGGGAAGGTGAGAGTGAATTGGTGAGAGAGCTGAAGCTGAAAGTCAGCGTGGTTTGGAGTTTTCCCTGCTGGCTCAATGTTCAAGCTACAGCCACTAATAGGGCTCTGGGCTGGGGTCTATTGGAGAGGGATGGCCTGGACTCCACCTGCCAGGGGATGTAACCCCATCCATTTCCTGACTTTAACCAGTAGCCCCCATAGCCCTGTCAGAACTGGTGGGGGCAGGAGGTGTTATTGACTCTGGCCACTGAGCTGCACTGCCTCACGGTGAAAGGTGAATGTACAAATATTGGAAGGGAGGAGCAAAGATGGGAGTTGCATGTATGTTCTTCTATTCCCTAAGGGAAACAGCTCCCACTGAAAGCTGCAGATCTACTTGTGGAAAGCTCCCTCACTGAGACAACCAAAGATTAATACAAAGAAGATGGCAGGAGTGGTGCGGGGAGGGGAGAAAAACAAAAACCCTACTTCCTTTGCATCTGTGAGCAAATGTTTGCATTCTAAATACATCTAGGCTTTCCCCAATTCACAGAAATTGTTTACAGGAAAAAAAATTCCAGACTTTCCAAATGGTTTCTTCAGCTGCCTGCATTCTGATCTCAATGCCCATCCCAGCACCAGGATGGGTCAGGGCAGTCATTGCTGAAAGTCAAGAAGTAAGCCTGAGAGGGTGGGAGTGGAATGGCACTGAGCTCAAGCTCAGACACATGGTATAGCTTCCCTGCCAGAATATGAGTCCTTGGAGTATAACTTGCTCCTGTATCAGTGGTAACAAGGCCTGTGCTATGAATGCCCCATTGAAGACTTTGTACTACTAGTTCACCAACAATAAATACCCACAGGTTTATATACATAAGGGTAATAGTGGTGCTATTTTACGATCCTATGCAATTTCCTTCAAGCAGACCTAGAGAAGTACATCTTGGCCCCAGATTCATTCTTGGTTTGAGTAAGAGTTTCTACGAGGGATAAATTTGGCCCGGCATGTTTACCTATTGGAAATAATCTAAATACTGAAGTTTCTCCAGAAGGCGGAAGGGGCTAGATTAATCTTGCGAGGGAGAAGGGTATTTGCTCATAAAGCAAAGTAGACTGCAGCAGACTGTCCCACTTAGCTACCCCAGAGAACTGTTGGGTATTCTGCATTCCCAGCCAATGAAGACTTACTTGGCATGGGCCTGATTCTTCTCTCCTTTACACTGGTCTAAATTGGGAGTAATGAAAACAAACCAACCCACTAGCTGTGAGCGGAGAATCAGGCAGTACAGTAAACCCTACAACCCCCATGTAACTCATTTTTTTGCAAGTTGGAGTGCAGGGGAGGACTTGCAGGAGTTGGTAAACTGACCAGCCCACTAGGGCTGGTCAGTTTCCTGGCTCCCAAAGTGATTCCTGGCTGCTTTGTCCTGCCTTGTCCCAGCTGTGTGATTTCAGACAGCAGCAATGCTGGAGAAGGGGCTCTTACAGCCACAGTCTCAGACCACATTTGACAACACAGAACAGGTCCTTGTAACCTCAGTGGACAGAAGGCACAAAATACCTCTGCATAGTTATATCATAAAAGGGCCAGGTAATTTGTTCTGAATGAAGAATACCAGATCTGTTATCACTACAATGTGTTGTGTGCTGGCAATGTGCTCAGTTATGTACAGTGTGTGTGTGTGGAGGTGGTCACAGACTTGATTGCTTGTGTAGACCAAGCTCATTGTACACACCAGAGGCTTCTTGTATCCCTGCATCTCAGTCCACAAACTCCTTTTGTACTATCCTCCCATCCTGTCTCATTAGGGACTGTCTATCTCTCCTGTGTACACCCCTTCCCCCATTGACCCCATCACCCAATCATCCCGCCACCTGAGGTTCCATATACCAGTACTCTTTCTCCTAACCCCACACCCTCTTGACAGAGTCTCTGTCCATCATTCCCACCTTAGCTCCATGTTCCTACATCTCATAGCAGGATCCCCAATTTCCTTCCCCCAGTCTGGGGTATGTATTTCACCCCAACACTTCCCTCCATAGCCATGTTCCCACTCTCCCTCCAAATCCAAGGAATGCGTGCACAGCCCCACTAGCCACATTACTTCCAGCATACTGCCCATCACTACCATTACTTATCTTGGCAATAAGTCATTCAGAGTGTGAGGATGCCAACATGTTAAAGTTGCTTATGAGGGGTAGCTGTGTTAGTCTGTAGCTTCACAAAAAACCCAGCAGTTCTGTAGCTGCTACGTGATTGTTTTTCGTTTTTTTTTCTCTTAGGCCTTGTCTATACTAGGGAAATAAGTCAATTTCAGAAATGTGATTTTTAGCTAAGGCATAGGTAGAATTGACATACCAGAATAGGCTAGTGAAAATCTAGCCTCCATAGTCACGTGTCGACTTCCTTTACTCCACACAATAGCGTGGAGTATCGGAGTCCATTTCCAACCCCAGAGAGATCGATATTGCTGCATCTTCACCTGAAGCACAAAATCAAACTCCAGACGATCAACTCTGACCAGGTCAATCTTCCACTTAGTATAGACAAGCCCTTAGGAGGATAATCAGAGTTCTGTTGGAAGGTTCTTTCAGATGCGGCATTAAAAAAGTATCACATTACAGACAGCCAGAGAAATGCCTTCAAGTTGAGTGGAGGTACCTACAAGCTTGGCTGACAAAACAAAATCAAACAAAGATCCTGTCCTGAAATACTTAAGCTCTAAATATCAGCCATAGAAGACAAGATGGATGTGGCAACCCCATGGACGGAGTCAGCTCAATACAAGTAGTTAGATAATTCATGTCTGTCCAAATTTGATGGCTCACTACTGACCCTTTGAAATAATGGGAAGGGGCAGAGTCCCTTGCTGCTTTCTGCTCTGACCCCTTTTGGTGCAGGGGATAAGAAAGGGCAGGAAAAAGCAGCAGGCTGGAGGGGATCTGATATACCTACCCTCCACTGGAAAAGGTCCCCAAAACACACCACAGTAATGACACAACTTAGGATTGGCTGCAGCAGCTTTAGGTGGCATGGGAGCTGCAGCTGGCTTTGTCACCAGCTCTCAGATGGTCTTCATCCCTCAGAGTCTGGTGCAGAGACAATTTGACTTTTCATCTCTATTGTAATTTGGGGACCAAGTGAGTTCAGTGAAGACTGTTTGGGAGCGACAGTTTTTGGAAAGGGTAAGTAGAAGTTGTCATATATTTCCAAGTGTTTCACAGTCTCATACCTGTTTCTTTATCCATCTAGCCATAACTGCCTCTATTCTGCTCTGTGAGCCTCCATGTTCTTCTTTCAAAGCCCACCAGCACTTTGCTATTGAATAACTCAGATGTCCCAGAGCTCATTCTTCTAACGGTGTATAAATTACAAATGAATGTCTCCATGGGATTCAGTCATTTTTAACATTAAAGAAATTCAATATTGCTCCTTTTTCATGGAAACAAAACACTATGTAGAAATCAATTGCTTACAGTCATGCATGAAAAACTTAGTGGAGTCCAAACCACAAGAAGAAGTTCTGTAGGATTTACTCACCAAGGGTGTTTTATAACTTCCCTACAGCATCTGTCTCCTTTGGACTGGTCAATCTGGAATTGCAGTAGTGGAAATCTTAAATTATTATAGGCAGGGCTGGTTGTGCCACCTATCATTAAAGTTGCTTGACTCTTCCCATTGTAAAATCCTGTTTTCAATTTCTTATAACTTTAGCAAACACAAAAAAAAAGTTTGGGATAAAATTGATTCTCGATGTCTGTCAAAATCTGAATTGTTCTGGAAATTTTCAGCCAAAATTGTTCAGTGATTTCCAAGAACCAGAGGACAGAAAAATGTCATTTTGCCCATGGAAAAAAGTTCTGGCAATCTTTTCTCTGAAGACTGCTCCCATTACTCTGCTTTTCAGCAAAGGCCTGGAATTTGGCAGGAGAGACAGTCATATCAGGGAGGTACCTTTTTCCATCGCTGTGAAAATCGATGCAAATTTGGCCAAGTTATAAACCTTTGAAACATCAGAGTTCACATGTGCTTGGCAGTGACTTTTTAATGTTAGTAATTAAAATATCTATGGATTCCATCCTCACTGAGCATGAATGATTCTCACTCAGCTTGCAATGCTGACAAGACTATATACGAACCACTGCCATATCGCAACCTTGTACATACACCAGTCCTCACAGCTGCAAGGGGAAGCCTGTAATGCTTTATTTTCTATTTTTTTTTCCAGCTGCTCTGGGCTGGGGAAGTGGAAATGAAGCGCAGACACCATCCTGCCTGTTTGCACTATGAGCCGTTTGCGCCTAGGTAGCATGACATCTATGCAGCATGGAGGGGGAAGCCACTTGACACGAAATGCAGCAGGGACCAGAGCAAGGCTAGCCACCTGTCCAGATTGTCCTAAGATTGTTCTCCCCACCTTTTTTAAAGGCATCTGTCCCACAAAATCAGTAAAGGTGTTCATTGTACACTGCCAAGTCTTTGATTTTATGGTCTCAGGATCATCCTGTGTGTGGTGTACCTCATGGATGGCAACCCTAGCAACAGTGGAAGATATAAAACGGGAAGGAACAGATTGGGTCAAGGAGTCTGAGACTGGGAGTGGTGCAAGGAAAGGGAAGAGAAACAATAGGACTGACTGAACAAGGAGACTGGTACTGGGAGCTGGAGGAAGAGTAGTCTGGGACTGGGACCTTGTGTTGTGGAGCCTGGGATTAGTCAGCAAGCCTGGGGGAAAACTGAGAGCTAGTTGTCTGAGGGAGGAACAGAAATGTGTCAAGGAGGTGAAGGTAGGGAAGGATGCAAGACTGGATGATCCTGAGGGAGTCTAGCACTGATGACTGAGGCTGGGAGAGGGGAGAGACAGATTAGATAAAGAATGGGGAGTGGGGACTGGGAATGGCTGGCCAGTGAGGCTGAGAATGAGTAGGGGTGGGGAGACTTGAAATGGAAGTAGATTTGGACTTCAGACAGTGAGCCTGGAGAGGGGTCTGAGGACTTGGGGCGGGGGGGGAGGGGCAAGGAAACTAGACAGGGGTGTCTTATGCTCCCTGCAGTGATAGTTCAGTGATGGTAGCTTGCTATCCTTGCCAATTATTTTATTAGCTCAAGTGGCAGAGGTCTGAGCAGTGGTTCAAACCCTACTTATGTACCAGGTGGGGTCAGTATGATTCCACATGAGTGAATTTCTAATTTTTCAGAGTATTTTTACACCATTCAAATTAAAAAGGCACACTAACTACATTCAACAAGAATTATTAAAGTTCAAAAGTCAAGCACTAAAACTGTAGGAAATAGCAGATTAAATCTGGCCTCTTGGCACGAATGCCTATGATAATATTTAATAACATGATCAAATTCTAGTTTTCTCACAGGACCCCTGCCTCATCCTCACTCAGTACACAGGATGGGTGGTACTCACTTAGACTATGTCTACATGGTGTGGTAAACCCGCTGGTAGACCCTTACCTGGAAGCTTCCAGAGCCTTCTAGAAGGATAGTATACTGGGTCTATTTGGAGACCAGGGAGTGGGCGGGCTGTGCCCGCCCATGACTAAAAGGCCCCTCTTAATAGAAGAGGGATCCCTTTAAAAAAAAAAAAAATGGCCCCAGCAGAGTGCGGGGGGACAACTGAAGGAAAAACAGGGATGGGAGTGGAGGTCAAAGGTTTAAAATGAGGGAACCAGAAGGGGACACCAAGCAGAGAACCCCGGACAGCGCCCACTGCCCCTCAAAGGTATCGAGAGAGCCAGTGGATGCCCAAAGGAACTCTGCCCGGATTCGTGAGCGGAGCGGAAATAGGCCCCACAGTTGCAGGCTTCCCCCCCCGCCAGCCTCCTCTCCCGAGTGTTATAAATGGCTACCTTGGCCATAGCCAGGAGGAGGCTGACGAGGAGGTCCCGCGACTTAGTGGGGCCACGGATGGGGTGTGCTAGAATGAGGAGGTGCGGGGCAAAGTGCAGCCAGAACCTCAGCAGGAGGTTCTGGAGGAGCCGGAAGAGGGGCTGCAACCTGATGCACTCAATGTAAATGTGTGCCAGGGTCTCCCTCGTGCCACAAAAGAAACAGGTATCCGGGAGGGGGGTGAACTGCGCCAGGTACACGCCCGTGCTCTCTGCCCCATGCAGGATTCTCCAGCTGATGTCCCCGGTGGGCCGCAGGACCAGGGAAGAATAAGGCTGGCCCACCGGGGCTCCCCACCCTCCAAAGATGGTAGAAGGTCCCGCCACTTGTGGTCTGGGCGGGACATGAGGGTGGGATAGTGAAGCATGAACGTGTACAGATGATGTCTGGGTGTGGTTCGAAAGGGGACTGGCTGCAAGGTGTGCAGCTGGCTGGGATGATGCAGGGCAGGGGGGTGGGAAGGCTCACAGAGCCGGGGGCCCACAGAGAGATCCAGAGGGCCAGAAGTGAGAGAGGGGCGGGGTGCACCCTCTCGCAAGACCCGGCGCAGGTAGACGTGAGCAGCGGGTGGCAAGGCGGCCTTCACCTCCTTGAGTACGCGCCGGGGAGAATGTAGGGTGGAGAGCCCCATGCGCCGGGTGAGTGCTGGGGCCTCCATCCAGTCTCCCCAGCCGTAGTCCAGGAGGTCTCTGACCCTGGTGATTCCACCAAGGACCAGCCTCCGGCACACTGGAGGGGAGTCCGCCGCCTGCACACAGAGGTACGGGTTGTGTAGCAGGGGCTCCGCGAGGTCTTCCCCCTGTGGCGGCCCCTAAAGACCAGGAGACTGAGAGCAGCCGCCATGTGCGGAGGAGGTGCTGGTGGAAGGCCGGCAGCTCCGAAAGGTCTCGCGGATGGCCTCTCAAAGGCAAATAAAGGAGCTGCCGGTCGTATTGGAGCCCTCAGAAGCGACAGAGGAAAGCGTGTGCCAGCGTGCTCCACGCTGGACTATCTGCACCATTGCTGTTAAGGAGTCCCTGCAGGGCCCGGAGGCGGAAGACATGGACCTGAGTGTGTAGGCAGGTCAGGCCCTGCCCTCCCTCCTCCGGGGGGAGATGAAGAACGCCTGCAGGGACCCAGTGCAGTCCTGGCCAAAAGAGCTCCAGAACTACCTTCTGGAGGGCGGCCAGGAAACCTGGGGATGGGACAAGGGTGTTGAGACGGTGCCAGAGCAAGGACAGGACTAGTCGGTTAAGCACCACTGCCGTCCCCTGTAGGGAGAGGCACTGGAGCAGTCCCACCCACCTCCGCAACCGCTCAGCCACCCTGCCCTCTAAACCCTGCCAGTTTTCTGGCGGAGAGGGATGCGTAGCAGATAGAAAGACGCCTAGATAGGATAGCGTACCCGTGCTCCACCGAATGGCCTGAAGCGTGGGTGGGAGGTGGCCCGCCTGCCACACAGCCCCAACCACCAGGCCAGAGCTCTTGACCCAGTTGATCTGGGCAGAGGAGGCTGCTGAGTAAACGGCTTGGCAGGCCTCCAACCGCACCAGGTCTCCCGGGTCCTGGACCACAAGGAGTACATCGTTGGCGTACGCTGATGGAACCAGCCGCAGCTCTAGCTCACAGAGCACCAACCCCGTCAACCTTCGTCGAAGGAGATGGAGGATGGGCTCGATGGCCCGAGCGTAGAGCTGGCCGGACAGCGGGCAGCCTTGACGTACCCCTCGCCCGAAGTGGTCAGGATCCAGTTGAGCTTGACCAAACACTCTGAGGCAGTGTACAGCACCCAGAGAAACCCGATGAAACAGGGTCCGAAACCGAAAGCCCGCAGAGTGCCCAGGAGAGACCCATGGTCCACCTTGTCGAACACCTTCTCCTGATCCAGGGACAGGAGGGTGAATGACAGACCATCCCTACATCCGAGATCCTGGACCAGATAGAGATTGTCAAAGATGGTGCGGCCCGGGACGGTTTAGGTCTGGTCGGGGGGGACCACGTCCTGCAGCACGGACCCCAAGCGATGGTAGATGGCTTTAGCGATAATCTTGTAGTCTGTGCTGAGGAGCGAGATGGGACGCCAGTTCCGAAGGTCACGGGGGTGCCCCTTTTTGGGCAGCAGGGTGAGGACGGCCCTCCTGTACAACAGGGGGAGGACCCCGCTTTGCAAGGACTCGGCCCAGACGCTGAGCAGGTCTGGACCGAGGACGTCCCAAAACACATGGTAGAACTCCACGGTCAGCCCGTCCATGCCCAGGGACTTGTTGGTGGGCATGAGACAGAGGGCTTCCGAGAGTTCAGCCAGAGTGAGAGGAAGCTCTAGCCAGTCCCGGTAGCCTGTGCTGACCGAAGGGAGTTGGTCCCAAAGCACTCTGCAGGCGTTGGTGTCGGTCGGATCCAGGGAGAAAAGGGTGGCGTAGAAGGTGCGAGCCCTCTCGCACATCTCCACCGGATCCATAAGAGGGGTGCCTTCCTCTGCAAGGAGGCAGAGGATATGTTTCTTGGCACCCCTCTTTTTCTCCAGGGCATAGAAGAAGTGGGAGCCGCAGTCCATCTCCCGAAGGAGCTGGATCCACGACCTCACAAAGGCCCCCTGTGCCCGAAGGGCGTTGAGGGCCCTGAGCTCGTCCCGCTTCTCCCGGTATGTGCCGCAGATGGATGGCTCTCTGGGGCTGACGGCCAGGTGCCTCTCCAGCTCAAGAACCTCCCACTCCAGCTGTCCTATCAACGCATTCCGCCACCGGCTGGCCCCCCGGGTATAGTCATGGCAGAAGATCCGCGTGCGCACCTTTCCCAGATCCCACCACCACTGCGCTGAGGTAAAGGCACGCTGTTGCCCGCACCAGGCCAGCCAGAACTCCTGGAAGGATGCCATGAAGCCCACATCCTCCAGCAGCTTGTTATTAAAATGCCAGTAGGCCGACCCCTGCTTTCCCGGCGAGAGGGAAGCCGTCACGGCCACTAAGTGGTGGTCCGAGAAGGGGGCTGTCTGCACGCTGGCGGAGTGGGCCCGTGAGAGATGGTGGCGAGAGATGTAGATGCAGTCCAACCGGGAGTGCATGGATTTGTGGCCCACCACCTGGACGTAGGTGAAGACGGTGTCCTCATCCGGGTGGTGGCTGCGCCAGACGTCCACCAGGGAATGATGATTGATAAGCTCCCTGAGGACGTCTGCAGTGGCTGGGCACTGCTCCGTCCCTGTACGGTCCCGTTCCTCGAGGGTGCAGTTGAAATCCCCGCCAAGGACCAAGCAGTTGTAAGGATCGATGGAGTCAAGGAAGGCCGCCACCTGCCGAAAGAAGGATGTTCTCTCCGGGCCGGATGTTGGGGCGTACATATGTTGATGAGGTGGAGGGGCAGCCCCTCCACCCGTACCCGGAGATACAGCAGGCGGCCTGGCACGACCTCAACACTCCCCAGCACCTCGGGCTGCAGGTCTGGGGAGAACAGGGTTGCCACCCCGGCCCAATGGGCCAAGAGGTGACTAAGGTGGACCCCGTCTCCCCACTCCAGCCGCCAGCTGGCTTCGGCGGCCGGAGTAGTGTGGGTCTCCTGGAGGAAGGTGACCGAGTACCGCCCCCCCCTCGGAGGAAGGAGAGCACCCGGCACCTGCGGAGACCCGACCCACAGCCCCTGCTGTTCAAGGTGGCAAAGATGATCGGTGGCATTTAGAGGGCTGGGGAGGATCCTCGCCGGAAGGAACACCAACGGTCCCCGTGGGGCTGCGCAGCATGCCATGGCCGACGCCACAGATGATTAGGGCATCACGGAAGCCGTGGGCCCATTGGTAGGCCATGGTGTCCCTCCTCCTGGTCCCCTTGCCCTCCTTCAGAAGGGCCCTTACGGACTCAAGGATGAGATGGAAGTCACCCCAGTGCTGGAGGGCGAGAGCTACTTTGTTCTTGGAGCTGCGAACGTCCTCCAAGAACTCGCGCATCTCGTCCGCCAGTGCTTGGGGTGCCGAGGCGTTGGGGTCCTGAGTGCCCCTCGGCCTCGTATCCTTTTGGGCTCCACGGCCGGCAGGGAAGGTCATGCAGTGGCTGGGGCTTGGTTTTGGGAGGACTAGGGGTGGCGGAGGGAGAGCAGCCCCAGAGGTGCTGGGAGAGGGCAAGACAAAGGGGGCCTCAGGAGCAGTTATGAGCAGATGAGGGTCAAGGGGAGGTGCAGGAAGAATGGGGATGGGGGCAAAGGTGATGAATGTACTGGGGGGAGGGTGAGTGTTGTGGAGAGAAGGGGAAGGCGGAGGGAGAGGGGGCGGGGGAGAGAGAGGAGGAGGAGGAGGAGGAGGAGGAGAGTCTGGAGGGGGTTGGGGCACAGTTTCTGGGATGGGACTTTGACTGGAAGAGGGGGTACAAGTGGGGGTATGAGTAAGAAGGGTGTGGGGAGGGGGGGATAAGGGCGAGGTGCCATTGCGTCTAACAGCAGGCACCAGTAAGGTGGAGGGGTCGGCATTGGGGTTTTCGATACCGGGGGGGCAGGGTACAAGGGGAACACAAATCTCTCTGGGATATCCGGGGGCAGGACAGCTACAGCTGGGAGGTGATCCTCAGCTGGGGGGAGGTCGCATCCTGTGACGTCGCAGAACAAGGGAGGATAATGGTTGGGGGATCGCTGGCAGGTGGGGAGAGAGAAGGTGAGGGGGGCGGCTGGGTATGGGTGGCTGGCGCATAGGCCTCTAGCAGCAGACCCCCTACGTCCAGAGCAGCCGGCGTAAGGCCTAGGGCCTCGACCTCCTGCGAGAGGAGGGCGAGGCTGAGGCTCATCTCCTCCAGGCACACCACGACAGTGGTCTGGGCAGCAGCCGGAGGGGTGTCGGAGGAGGGCACAGGCTCAGGACAAGCCCCCTCTGCCCCTTTGGGCTCGGGCTCCGGGACAGGAGGGGCGATATTCTCCATTGCCACCGCCGCAGCCTCAGTCACCCCCAGCAGATGGTCAGTAGCCAGGGGTTCAGCAGATGGATCAGGGCTGGCAGCTCTTCTTAATGCTTTGTGTGGCACATCCACCCCGTCCTCCGACAGGGTGGAGTGCCGGGCGCGTGCGCTTCTTTTCTTGTGCTTCCCCTTTACCAATACCTAGTCCTCCAGAGAGGTGGGCTCAGTGGTAGAGGAGGAAGGACCAGGGGACGGAGGCAACGAGGAGGGAGGGAAGGAAAAGGAGGACGGGACAGCGAGGGAGAGGGACAGTCCACCCTGGGGTGGGCCCTGTCCAGGTCCTGCCGCCGGCTCTGCCTCCCTCTCCTCCACAGACCTGGCTTGAATGCCCGCTCGGGCACCGGTGCCTGCTTCTTCTTGCCCCTCACCATGTGCCTGGGCATCCTCCGACACCTGAGCGGCAATGGTTCCGTCCGGGGCGGGAAGAGGAGGGGCGGTCCCAGGGCCTGTCGCGGTCGGGGTGTCGCCAGTCGTGTGGCTGGCACCCCCTGGGTCGGAGGAGGTCCCGGGCTCTTCTCTTTCGTGCCGGGCCAGGGGGCAATCCCTCCGGACATGCCCCACCACCTGACACACGAAGCACCGGGCCTCCCCCCAGGTTTAAAAGACCCGGTACTGGGCCCCTTGATGAGGCACCAGTATAGTCCCCTCCTGGGCCACCCCGCCCTGTGCTGCTGCTGGCGGCAGTTGGATTCGTGCCTGCCGGCGGAATGAGAGCAAGTGCCGAAGGGTGGAGTCTTTGCAGCCAAGAGGGAGGGGACTCAGGACCGACAAGAGTTGGCCCAGGGAGGTGAGGAAGGGCGGAACTGGGAAGGAAGGGAGGGACAGAAGAGAAAACCACCCGCACGCCCAGGTCCTCAAGCGGCTCCAGGGGCACATAGATGCCCCCGACCACCAAGCCCCTCTCCAACGCCTCTTGCGCGGTGGCCTCCGACGCCAGGAAGAAGACAATCTTCCCGAGCATTCGAGAGGCCACCACAGCTGCGGGCCCAACTACCCACGCCAACACCCGCCCGTAGGTCTCCACGTGGGGCGAGGCCGGCACCATGAGGCAGCAGACTCCATGCCTCCTGGTGAGGGTGGGGAAGGGGCCGCGACCCTCGGGGATGGTATTCCGAGCGGAGGCGGAAGGAGCAGGGTGCAAGGCAGCCGCCGCCACCTGGGTGCACGACCTGGGGGCCGGGGGATCTGAGCCCTCAGGATCAGTGGTGGGAGCAGGGGGGAGGGAAAGAGGGGCTGCAGCAGGTGCATTGGCAGCTGGGGTGGAGGGCCCAGCTACGGGAAGTTTGGCCTTCAGGGCAGGGCTCTTGCCCTTTTTGGTCCCCTGGCCCTTCCTGCCCTTTTGGGGGGGTGGATTAGGGGCGGGGTCACCGGAGGAGGATGCCGCGGTGGGGGCAGCAGGAGCCCCGGAGCCCATGCCCGCGCCCTCAACTGTCACAGAGTTCCCGGCAGCCCTGGTCAAGTCGGCCTCTGCTGCAGAGGTGGAAGGAGGGACAGTGGAGGGGGAGGGGCGGAGGGCGGCATCTATGGACAACCCCCCAGTGGGTGGGGAGGCCATTTTATAAGGTATAAGGATTTGTGAAAAAATGGGAGTGGGGCCTTTAACTAGTGGGGGGAGGGGAGAAGTGAAAAAGAGAAAATGAAAAAGAAAATGGCTGCCCCCCCCCCCCCCCCCACCAGCCAGGCTGAGGACCTGGACAGGCAGGGGTGGGGCAGGAGGGTAAAAAAAACAAAGGAAAGGGAACACAAAAAGGCCACAACTCCCAACACAAGATGATAAGGTGGCTCCTGCTTCTGCATTGAGATGTGGGGGGAATTCAAGATGTGTGTGTGGGGAGGGGCGTGCAAGGAAGGGGAAGGGGCTCAGGCACCTGACGAAGGGGAGATTCACGGGCACAAAGGGGAGGGAGAAGAGGGGGAAGAAAGGGGGTGGCAGAGCCAACCAGAAAGTGGGGGCAGGGGGTATAAAGGGAGGGATGTGCCCACGGGTGCCTGAGGGGTGGGCCCACAGCAGCTGCTGCAGAGCCTCACAGAAACAGAGGAAGGAGGAAGGGGCAGATGGTTAGGGTGGGGCCCAGATGGAGAGGGCCCCAGTGGCAGCTGGGTGTGGGGGGGGCAGCAAAGGAGGCAGTGGCTGCAGGGGTGGGGCAGGGACCACACCCTAACACCCCACCCCCAACTATGCAGCCACCCCTGTGGAGCCCTGGTGGAGAGGGACCCCACCTAAACTCATCCCCCCCAGCCACTCCACAGCAAGCTGTGGAGGGGAAAAACCAGCCACCGCCCAAGAAAGCCCCTTACCTCCTCCAAAGCAGCGAGGATGCAGCAGCCAGTAGATGGAGAGTGGGCCCAAAAGGAGGGCCAGAAAATTCCCCCCCAGAATATGGAAAAAAGGGGGGGAAGGGTACCCCCTTCCCTGCCAAGAGGCAGGGCAGCAAGAGTCCCCCCCCCACACCACCCACCCAGCAGCTCCAGAGGGAAACTAGCCAGGAAGGGTGGAGTGGGGGGAGGAAAGGAGCAACATGCCCAAGGCAGGGAAAGGGGAGCTGGCCCAAGAAAGGGGCCAAAAGACAGTCTCAGAGGGGGCTGAAGCAGCCAAAGGCTGCCTGTCCCCAAGTACTCACCTCCCAACTGCAGGGCTCCCCAGGTGGGATCCCCGCAGCCTGGAGGACAGAGCGTTTCCGTTCCCTGTCTAGGCCCAGACCTTCACTGGTCAGATAGGCCCTGTGCTCCCTATAAAAGGCTCCCCATCTGGTAGCAGGGGTAAGGTTTTGGGAGGTGCACCAGAGGAGCGGGAGCACGAGCACAGCGAAAAGGTACCACGGGGAAGTGGTGGGCGAAGTGGCCCAGGGTGAGGCTACTACTTTGGGGCAGGGGTAAAGGTCCTGCCTGTTGCCTCTTGTTCTCATAGGGACCCTGGGCCGGCATCCAGGGTAGAGGGTGGGTCTGGACTCCCCCCACCCTTCCCCCGAGGGATCACTTTACTGGAGTAGGCGCGGGCCGGCAAGGGGACTGGTATTATTCTCCCTGTACTGGTCCTGCCTATGATGAGGATGGCTCACTAAGCAGAGAGCCCTGCCTTTGGAAGGGCCTGGGCAAAAGGGGGGCCTCCGTGAGTCTCTGAGGCAACACAGATCCGCCAGGAAGCGCAGGGACCCACAGAGACTGACAAAGGACTTTGTCACAATGGTGGGAGTTATTTCAAGATACTGCAGTATCCTGAAATAGCAGTCTGTGTCTATGCAATGCACCCTTTGTCTCAAAACAGTTTTTGAGAACAGGCGTGCTATTCCAGCATGAGGAATACAGGGAGGCCTCAAAATAACAATTTATTTTGGCATGATACCGCTACATGCCAAAATAGCCTATTTTGAAATCTACTCGGAATAAGCTATGCAATTTACCTCTGACCTTCATTTGCTGGACTCCACTGCAACTGCTGAGAAGAGCATTAAATGTGTGGCAGTGCTGTAGTTTGTGTGATGTGTCTATTAGGAACTGTAGAGAAACTACCAATCTACAGAGACCACCAAATCATTTTCAAATTATAATGATCTTCAACTTCATTCATAGCTTGGAGTAGCCTTTTTCCAATTCCCTGCACCATCTAATCCTCCACACATTTATTTCTTTAATAAATTCCTCGTGTTGTCCTGGTCTCCTGACTTTCTGCTTTCTGATGCTGAAAAAACTGAATTCCCTTATGGGAAAAGTACATTTCCACATTTATATATTTTTGTATCCTTTGTAAGTAGTATTTTATGAAGCAGTTTGAAAATATAACCCACCCCCTCCCTGCCAAAACAATAACTAAAAACAAAACAAACCCCTATCAGATACGTTTTTAGTGGCTTTCCCGTGGGAAAGTGTCCTACAGAAGTGCTAAATGACATAGGCTACGTCTACATGTGCCCCAAACTTCGAAATGGCCATGCAAATGGCCATTTCGAAGTTTACTAATGAAGCGCTGAAATGCATATTCAGCGCTTCATTAGCATGCGGGCTGCCGCGGCGCTTTGAAATTGACGCGCCTTGCCGCCGCGCGTCGCGTCCAGATGGGGCTCTTTTTCGAAAGGATCCCACCTACTTCGAAATCCCCTAAGGGACTTCGAAGTAGGCGGGATCCTTTCGAAAAGGAGCCCCGTCTGGATGTGCCGCACGGCGGCGAGGCGCGTCAATTTTGAAGCGCCGCGGCAGCCCGCATGCTAATGAAGCGCTGAATATGCATTTCAGCGCTTCATTAGTAAACTTCGAAATGGCCATTTGCGTGGCCATTTCGAAGTTTGGGGCACGTGTAGACACGGCCCTAATGTTATATTCATATAAACATGATTGATGTAGTTCAAGGTAGCATATATTAAAGAAATATGTCTGAGTAAATGGCTGCCTAATGATTTGTACAAAACTGAATTTAGTAGGTGCCTTTCAAAGCCCCTGTATACTCTGCCTTTATCTTAACAACTAATAAAAATAAAACAATACTGGCTGTCTGGAAAATGAACATAACACCATTTGGCAAGTTCACAGTGATAAGGGGATGCATAAATAATATGTTAAGAGGTGTGAGGATTTCTCAAGGCTGAGATCCAAATTCTGGGTGCATCTGAGCTGCATCACTTACAGACCTGGGGCAGAGGAAAAGGGATGTTTTAGATATTACCAAAATGGGCAAATTAGAATGGTGCTGGACAGATGAAAAACTCCATAAATGTCTAATCCTCTGAGCTATCCATTCTCTTGTATTGCTGCATATTTAACAACGTTTAATTCCATGGACAAGTTGCAACAGTCCTAAAGCTGTTTTACTTTTCAAACTTTTCTAACAGTGAAAGTCTGAACTGATAGCTAAATGCAAACAGGCACAAACCTAGAGTCTGGCAAAATGATCTCATTGTTCATTCATGTACATGTGGAGAAAAAGGTGCCGTTCAGTTTCATGGTGGAGACACAGGGGTCACTCCTACCCTTCAGCAGCTGTGAAACTTGTCATTGATAGAGGACAAATTTGCCCTTAAGGCTGACAGTGAAATAGAGTAAATTTATGCATGTGCTTTTGTGTGGTTATTTGGGGCCAGATGGTGCATCCCTTCCTGAGATAGGACTCTTGCTAACTTTAATGGGTGTTCCTCATGAGACAGGAGTGCTGAATCAGGACCGTAACTTTAGAAATTGTAATGGACATGCAGAATAAGAAACCCAGGAAGATCAATTGAAACAAATAGTGCAAATGATTTTTAGAGACCTCTAGCTTTATTTCCAGCAAAAGATGGAACATGATATAGCAGAAAGCATGAACGTGTGATTGAAATTAACCAAAAGACAAGTAGTTATATCCATCATGAAACCATTTTTCTTGTTCCTAAAATTTCTTGTTTTATCCTAATTTATAAAACATATTCCACACTTGGTGCATTTCCCACTGCAAAGCACTGTACTGCTCATTGTTACTCAACTCGCAGGACCAACAACATTTTAACCATTAGCAACTAAACAGTATTGATATTGGGTCACCAAGACACCACACATGGGGAACAAAATCCATTCAGAAGTTAGTGTAACATTACCAACATAATGCTCCAGATTCTTGGCTCTTCTGGGAGAAGGCCTTTGTATTCTCTTAAAGCTTCTCAAATGAGGTTTCTCCTAGACATGACTGTAAAGCAAGCACAGAAGAGAGGGACACAGTGCTCTTCCTCATTCCAGACAGAGAGCCAGAAGGAACTGCGGTTGTTGGCAGCTTAAATAAGAACTTGGTTGCTCTATGATCTCCCAGAATCACCTTTGCATGTCTCTTCCTGGCATTCACTTCTAGCCCTGGAAGGCACAAAGGTATCAGGCTCCAATTCTGGGTTCCACCACATTCCCTTTATGCTGGCGCTGGGGATGTAAAGGTACCATAGCTGGTGAAACTGACACCCCTGAGGATGTCTCCAGTGTGTATATGGGGAGGTGGGCAGCGGGAGAGGAGCGGGTTTCCCAGACAGTGTGGAAATAGTTTTGTATCTCTCCCTTTGTAGTTTCTTATACAGAGACACACTAGGCAGAGAGAGAGGGACAGGCTGTCACTAGAATGCACGGTCCTTTGTCTCTTCTGGGATGCCACAGTGGTGTATTGAGAGGTGTAGCAGCAAAGCGTTAAGTTAAGACAGGTCCTGTGGCAGGTCTCTTTTACACCCAGTCCCTGGCTGGCTCTAACATGTGAAAGGTATAAAATCACTTTCTCCTTCTTTCCCCCTGTTTTTACACCAAGCTCAGCTTGGCCAATAGTGAGAAGTAGGACCATCAAACCTTAAATTCATGACATTTTTGCCTAAAAGGCTATTTAAAATTGTAGAGGTCTCCACAATTTGTTTATGCTTTCTACCTCAGCACTTTAGCGGAGCATAGCAACTAAGTCATCTACGCATGCTTGCAGGGTTACAAAACGATAACCCAAATGAAAAGTTCAAACTTTATCTAAAATATTTCCAAATAGTTGTTCTCTAATGTATGTCACAGAGAGAGAGAAAGAGTATGTGACAGTGTAGCAGTATGGGATAAAGGCTTCTTGGTAGTAGTTTGGAATACCCTGCTTAAAACATGTGGCTCTGCATCTTATGAGGCATATAGCTTCCTATTTTTATATTGATAAAAACATATCACATCACATCTCTCTCTGATATGTATGTGTATTGCAAGCTACATACATAGTTAACAGGTCTGGTAGAAAAATAATAACCCTGTACAGAAACACTTCAATTTGATTTCCATTTTTTGCTTTGACCTCAGTTAATTTTATTCTAATTGATAAAATGTAGTGGGCAAGACAGTTAGCCAAGTGCCTTATCTGGAAAAGTACTGCACTTAGGAGTCCCCCCAGGATAAGAATTGTGTTTATTTTTGCTATACTGGTATATTGTCTGTGTTTACACTAGAGGCTATATTTTGTTTACTATTAAAAATATATTGAAATTGGCTGTCAGTTCGCATCAGTTAACACTGTTACATGGTGATAGTCAAAACCCTACAGTCCAATATATTGAGTAGTGGGTATATTTTTAAGATGTCATCTTAACCATACACCCTTTTAACTGGAGAAGCCAAGATAACTATCAAATAGATTGTAGTATTGGACTGGCCCAGTAGCTTAGCTGTAGTTCTTGGTAGTACATGCAAGAGAGGCCATTCAATTGCTAGTCAATCCACACACTCTTCTAAACTATACTC
The DNA here is from genome assembly GCF_033958435.1 of Carettochelys insculpta. NCBI lineage: Eukaryota > Metazoa > Chordata > Testudines > Carettochelyidae > Carettochelys > Carettochelys insculpta. Next base: position 100,326,176 of record NC_134139.1, read on the forward strand.
CCAGTTGTCCCAAGGGACCATCCATTAGCCAGAAGTTGCTGGAGTACAACATCCAAAAGAACCCCAGGACACCTTCTGCACTGGAAGCTGCTGTGGCATGTCATGGAACTCTCCCTCCCGGCTCTGTGCCTGCTGGGAGATGACCCTATACTGCAGGAAGACCCAGCTGGGAGAATGTGCTTTCTATCACTTTCTCATTGGCAGAGTGGTGTGAAGGGACTAGAATGAGAACACAGACTGAAACCCCCTTTCTATAGGTGTACATGACTAGATCAGGTGCAACTCAGTGGTATGAGTTTTAAAACTGTAAGGTTGGGTTCACATGATATAAATACACATTTGACACATTTACTTTAGACACAGTTTACCTTAAAACTACACATTTTGCTTATTCCAGTGGTTCCCTACCAGCATCAATATGAAAAAACTCCACCATAAACCTAATGACAATAACTAGATAGCTCAGCTTGCAGCTACAGTGTCATATGGCATGGTGGAAATCTCCTAACTGCAGCACAGAAGACCAGCTGACCAGTGCAAGGGTTCTGACAGCAAAAAAGCTAATGTCTGAAGTTTCCTTGGTGCTGAACTCTCAAAAAAAGATTAAGTATAGCATCCTAGCTCAACAATAAAAGATTGGCAGGGAGTCCAATCCTGCAAGCTCTGCACATGGGGTACTCTCTTTCGTGCAGTGGGGTGCAAATCAAATAAGTGTCAATAGATAGTTGCTTTCAGAATTTACACCGTGAAGTTCTCATCCAAACTCTTATTTGGTGACATCCTGACCCTATTGAAGTTTATGGGAGTTTTGCTGTTGTCTATAGTGGAACTAGAATTTCAGCCTTTCTCTTTGATTTGCCTGGAATCTTTATAGTGACCACTGATAAAAAAAAAATTCTGTGTTCTGGATAGTTGGATATGAGAGAGTGTCAAATATGGGAAAGTCAGATGCTCTTTGTGTAACCTAATGAGTTCAGCATCTTTTTTCAATGAGAGTTTTTTTGCCAGTTGCATGTTTTAACCATTCACCGTAGAAAAGTTTAAATTCTCTGTGAGGAGTGGATGCTGCTTGAATATAAGTAGGTATGAAAAGATTAGGTAAAATCAGATTTGGAACTGGGTGTGCATGATGGTGAAAGGATGGGTGGATAAAACGCAGAGGAGATGCTATTAATAATGATTGGGACATAAAAGCTCCGAGACTGGATAACACTCGTAGTCTAACACAAAATAAGCAGTCCTGTGGCACCTGAAAGACTAACAAATTTATTAGGTTATGAGCTTTTGTGGGTAAGACAACTTTTTCAGTCCTGAAGGTCTTACCCACAAAAGATGGGTTAAAAAGATCTTTCCCACAAAAGCCCATGACCTAATAAATTTGTTAGTCTGTAAGGTGCTACAGGACTGCTTGTTAGGTGTGAAGCTACAGACCAACATGTCTACCCCCTGAGACTTTTAGTATAGTATCTTGTCTCTAACAGTAGTCAGTATCAGACGATTCCATTGCAAGAACCCTGTCATGGACAACAATGCAAGAACACGGGAAGTTTCTTCCTAACTCCAGAAATATATGGCATATGCCCTAAGGCATGAGACTATATACATTTTTTTTCTGATTTATGCTGAGTAGATGTGTAAGAAACAGGAAAAAAAGGTAGTTTCCATTCCCTTCAAAATACATAATTCCACAGTATTGCAACTTCCATTTTTTATTAATTTGTAAAGATGTGCAGGGGAAATGAGCTTTAGGGTTTTTTCCCCTTTGAATGGCTCCATGACACCCTGAAACCCGGTTATCTGAATATGTATCATTGTTGTCAATAAGAGATAAGGAATGGCTGTCCACAGGAAGTTAAAAGACTTCAGATGAGCTAGTACAGGATGAACTAGAAAATGCTTTCTCAGTGAGGATTTCTGAAATTCCGGAATGTCTGACAGATGTGGTTTCTTTCAGATCTAGAACACTGGGAGCTAGGGAATGTTTTTGAGCATAGGTTGGTTGCTGGTCTCATTCACTGCTGTCTACTAGTTTTAGTGAAATCTGTTGGAAGGATTCTTAGCTGAGCATGGGGATTGAAGTCTTAGGCCTTTAGTTACTGGTTACTTTTGTCTACTAGACAAACAACATCTCATCTGTGCTTACTGAGATATTGCTATTATATAGGCCATTTTAAAAAGGGTATTTGGGAAATCAGTTATGATCAATGGGAGTTAGAAACCTAGATACTTTTGCAAATCCCACAGGGCACCTGTCTGCATCTTCAGGCATTTAAATATCTTCATAGGTCTAACCCCATGTGTTTATTATACCAGAGAAGACGACAAGTTATGGAATTGTGCAGAAGATTTTACGTACAAAATATTTTCATGTTTTTATTTTTCATGTTTGTCTTCCTTTCAAATAACCTCAGCTGGGGACAGATTAGGCTGATTTCTCAGAGAAAAGAGAAGATGCATGCTGTGGGAAAGAGTTTTGTGCTGTGAGGCTTTTACTGAAGCTGACTCCCATTAACTTCAACTTGGATTATACCCTAGGTCAGGATTATTTGTAATTTTGTGCTGTTTATTTTACAAGAGTCATTTAAAATGACACAACTCTACATGCAAGATGATTCTGTAACTAGTAATTTTGACCATAGACCAGTGGTTCCCAACTTCTTCACTAGTGTGGACCCCCAATCACCCTCCAACCTGTTTGTGAACCCCCAATTACCTCTCCAAACCATTCACAGACCCCCACCATCAAAGCCAATTTTAACCGTTATGTCCACTTCATTAAAAGAAAAAGGAAACCACAACAGAGATTTTTTGACAGCAATTAATAACATTATTGGAAGACATGTACTTAAAAATAATTATTGATTGTAACTTTGCAATTTATTTAAAATCTATTTTCTATGATTGTTTTTTTTTATCTTTTATTTCTTTATTTTTTGCCATGGACCTCCTGCAATACCCTTGCTGACCCCCAGGGGTCCATGGACCTCACTGCCACAGAGGATTTGATTTAGCTGATCATTAGCCTTGACCTTGTTTGTCAGATTTTTCCAGGTACCATATATATGCTACATATATGTAAGATATTACTAGACATTTACAGGGTACATCTCATGTTAGTATTCTTTATATTAATAGAAATTGCTGCTATTTTAACTCTCCAAATAGGAATGGGGATCCAGGTCCTCATGACTTGATTTTTCCCTTTTCATGTGAAGGTTAGATCAGCCCCATCCAAAGCACTGTCCCTTCTGCCTTGGGCACTTACAGAAAACCCGCTGCAGGTTTGGGTGTTTGCCCAGTCATTCCCTGGCAGCTGCTGTAAATCCATCCCAAAGAACACAGTTGAGTTTGACTTGTAGCTCAATGAATCATCTCACTAGTCCTCCCTGTATTTCTGTTCCCAAATGTCTCATCAGAATGGAGTGGAACTGTTTACATGATGGGGTGGGCTTGAGAGGGGGAGAGGAAAGGGCCCAAGGGTGAAAAATCCCATTGCAGGCCTAACCCAAAATGGAAAGGCACGACTTGCCTTAGTTAGCTCTCTTAAGCTCATTTCTCTAAAGTCTACTTGATAGAGCTGTCAGCAGGATTTAGTCCTAAATGTTGCAAAAAAGCTCAGTTAAGATGGTCATTCATCGTGTGGCTTTTAACCATAAGTACCGCTTTTCTGATACAGAATTTATCTTCCTATGTCCCTCTGACCCTGGCTTGGTGAAACACAAATTGGCCAAGGCCAGGGTTTACTGTGCTGAACTTATCAAAGGAATTCAGAACTTACCACATGTACAGTAACTTTCTTATTCCTCATTCAGCATTTTATTTTAATATAATGTTGTAACAGGACAGGCTTTCCCTTTAAGGGGCTGAGAGGCTGATGACTGACCAGCCTTGCTACCATGCCATTCCTCTGCTAGATGTTGGACTTACCAAGGCAGGACGTGCACCAGGAAGGGGCTGGATGGGGAGCAGAGCAGCTGAGCTGGGTTGTGGCTGGAAATGAAATCAAGCCATGGGAGCATCATGACTGGCTCAGTTAGGCTTGTTTTGGGCTTAATTGGCTTGTGTATAGTTTTTTGGCATGCAACTTGTTGCTTGTTTTGCTTTGCTGCTTCTTTTTTTCTTTGCATGCCAGCAAGCGGGGGCTGGGGGAGGAAGGACAAGGGGACGTGAGGGTGAGGAGGGCAAGGGAAGAGTTCAGGGTGGGCCAGCCACAGTCGCAGAACCTGAACAGCAGGCTGAGGGGATCCACTCACATAGAGCGTGGGGCTCTTTTAGGGACTGACTTGCTTTGAGACAGGTTTAGCTTGATTTTTGGCTTATTGTGAAAGTCAGGGTGTTATTTGCAGTGTGTAAAAGCTGGTAACCCCTAGCTGCAATGCTGGGCTGGTATTCTGGAAGATGAGTTGGGAACTGAGAAGGCATGCAAGTGACTCAAGCCAGGAAGGGAGGGAAAGGTGATTTATCAGGGTTTAATTTTGTTTGTAGTTTTGAGCTCTGATGAGGGGACCAGAGAAGAGTTCTGGCAAGACTTTGCTACTGGCCTGGGGACCAGCTAAGAAAAGCCAGTGTGGGGCCTGACCTGTACCTGAATACTGAGGAAGGGGTTTAAATTTTTCAGTGACCTGGCTGGAGGGCTAGACCATGGAAGACCCAGCTGGAGGCAACCAGCAGGAGGAATAGACCAAGATCTGGCATCCCTGCCCACTAGCCACAAGTTGGTTACTTCTGTGCAAGTGGGGGTTGCTCTGTTGTGGGGCCCTGTAATGAATTTAAATCACATTATACTGAAACACCCCTATGTGAAAATGACAGTGTTACGTTTGTAAAGCCAAACACTCAAGTCAGGAAAATTAGTGGCTCCCTTGCGCCTATACATTGACAGTGAAGTTTTAACTCCTTACTTGTTTTTTTCCACCTTGCTTGCAGTGGTGAGTCAAGGTTGTGTACTGAAAGAGTCTGTTGTCTGTAAGACCCCTGCCTCATTTGTTGCAGAGGTTGGAAGGTGTGCATGAATGAGTCCAGGAATTACACAAGGAAAGAAGAGATTTTCATGGGTTAGGCTGTTGAAAGCCAACCTGCAGAACTGGACTCTATCCTGGCCTCTGTCAGAGTGCCCTTTGCAATGTTGGGTAAGTCACTTTAACCCGGGGTGAGCAATAAACAGTGTGGGACAGAGGCAATTCACCAGGGTTAGCCCTCAATGTCCCAGTCCATGTTCTTTCTGCAGCTCCCGTTGGCCAGGAATGGTGATCTGCAGCCAACAGGAGTTGCAAGTGAACATGCAGGTAGAGTGCTGGCAGCCTGCTGGGGGCTAACCCTGCAGGCTGTCTCCTGTTTATTGCCCATCCCTGCTTTAACCAGAGCTGAGGTTGTCACTGTTGCATGTTCCTTGTTTTCTGAGAGCCCAGCTCGAGCTCATGGGATCTGATTTTCAGAAGTGCTAAGCTGAGCTGACCTGAAGTTAGATGAACTGTGTTTGAATGTATAAAGTGCTTCAGAACATTAAGTCCTATGAAAAATCAGGCCTTGAATATCTCGGTTTATATACCTAAAATTACTGGATACCTTTGGCCTAAATCTTTCTGTACCTCAGTTTCCTGTTAATAAAATGAGGTGAATTAAAAAGGAATGTTGCGAAAAGAAATTATTTAATGTTTGTGAAATACTCAGATATTACTGTGATGTGCCCATGAGTAAATTAACATTTTTTTCTTCAGAGTAAGGTTTAAATTGTGAGCAGTAAATAAGGCCTGTGGCCACACAATGAAAACAAAATACTCAATATTTGCTCATTAAGTTAGCACTTCTGGGCAGCCATCCAATGGAAAAATAATATGATCATATAATAAAAGCCTCTATCATAGTGCATACATGCAAGAAGATTGAACTAAGGCAATTTTTATACAACTCTGATTGCCTTAGCTCCTTTTTTGCCACCAAGTCCAACTGAGAGATAATGTTCACCTGATTTGCCATTTCAATTCACTTTCAGAAGCACAGAGTCCCGCCTCCAGTCAGTGTGGCCTACAATCTTTGTTCCTAGATTATACATTTTATATTAAGTCATATGGGGGGGCGCAAAGAATTGCTGGGCCCTTGAACAATGTATTTGTGGGGCCTGGCTCTGTGCTCCTGCTAAGCGTGGGGCCTCTGTTAGAAGGGGTAGGGCAGAGGGCCAGAATCAGCACTCCTTATTGTGCACCATGTCCCCCTTCCCCCTGCCAGCCCTTCAGGGCCACCTGGAATGCACCTCCTGGTGCTCTGGCAGTGATTTAAAGGGCCCAGGGCAATACTCACCACCTCTGGAAAGTTAACTCACTTATGATTAGTATTCCTGCCTGATGTATGTACAATTAACTCACAAAACACTTTACAGCTGGGCTGGGAATAAGTGACTAAGATGTGTTCAAACCAAGCATGCAAAGTGGGGTGACAACAGGTTTTCTCCAGACAAAGGAAAGAGGACAACCCCTCAAACCAGGCATGGCTAAATTCAGGGGGCGAGGCGGGGGACAGCTTTGTATCAGAAGTTGTTGGAGGAGATTCTTTGCATTGTAAAAGTCACAAGTAGGGAGGAACCAGAATGATGTCCACACCAGAGAGTCTGGCATCTGACTCCTGAGTGGAAACAAGAGCTTTATGTGGAGATATCTTTTTAAGGTCTGCTGGACTATAAAGGGTGGGGAGGAACCCTGTCAGTGATCACTCACCTAACCAAACAAAGCAAGTGCCTCAAGCTCTGCATGTTGGAGTCCTGATAGAAGGTCTTTTCCCCTTACCCTGGCCTGGTGCAGGCATTACAGAGACAGTCCAGTAACCCTATGCTAGAGCATGGGGGCTGGGTATGAACAGTTTGGGGCTGAGAGAGCTTCAAGCATGTCCTGTGAAGACAGAATTTTTTGAGATGTTAGCTGTTAAGCTCTAGCTGGCAAATCTCAATCAAACAGATGAACTGCTGCATTTCAAGGATGACCTGGCCAAATGTGAGCAGATTTTCGCAGAAAAGCACACTCATTGGGCAAAGGCCACCATGTTGCCAAACTTCACATCCCTGCTCTCAATCATGTGAGCTCTAGAGTCTTCCAAAGAAATAGTCAACCGAAGTCGTCTACCGATGTATTTTTCTCTTAACTTCAGTGTTGGAAACAGCTGAACTATTTTGGCTGTTATTTTTACTGAGGAATTTAACATGGAAAATTCCAGTGCAAATGGTTCAAGTTTAGTAATGATATAAGCAACTGAAAGCATGGTCTTCTAGTGTGAATTATCGGGCAACCTTAATAATAGTCAGGGCTGGCCTTCCTGCTTATCACATAAATAGTAACTAACAGTGCTTTTTTGTACACAAAGAGGAGCTGGTACAGCTTCACCCCTCCATCCACTAGTTCCCGCAGCTGAGGCTGCTGGAGGGCCATCGGGGGGGTTGCAGCTCCTGACCCCAAGCTGCTGCAGGGTTGTTTGGGGGCTTCCACTTCTGGCCCTGCACTTCTGTGGGGCTGGTGGGGGCTCCAGCAGCACTGTGGCTGGGAGCCAGCTGGGGCGCTGAGCCCCACCAGTAGCCTCAGCTGTGGGAATCCTGGTGAAGAGGTGCCAGTATGCAGTACTGGCATGTACCACCATAAAAAATGCCCTCGTGAATCAAAGAATCATAGAATACTGGGACTGGAAGGGACCTCGAGAGGCCGTCGAGACCAACCCTGTGCCCCAATAGCAGGACCAAGTACTGTCTAAACCATCCCTGATAGACATCTATCTAACCTGTTCTTAAATATCTCCAGAGATGGAGATTCCACAACCTCCCTTGGCAATTTATTCCACTGTTTGGCCATCCTGACAGTTCGGATCTTTTTCCTAATGTCCAGCCTAAGCCTCCCTTGCTGCAGTTTAAGTCCATTGCCTCTTGTTCTATCCTCAGAGGCCAAAAAGAACAAGTTTTCTCCTTCCTCCTATCCAGTTACCCAATGACCAGTGCTGCTGGAGACAAGCCATTCTAATAGGAGAGTTTTGTGAGATCACAGTTGGCTCTGTTGCTAGCTAGCAAGTGTTAGCTAATATGTGAGAAGGAAATGGTGTTACAGTGACTGGCCAGGTCTGACTTTCAGATGTGTCCACATTCAGGCCTGGATCTTGACCATGGCACAGTATAGATAGCATAGCTGGTTGTGTTCTGATCTTCATGTTGGGAGGGTTTCCTTTCTGCACCAGTCTGCAGAACAGCTGCTATCACAGCCCAGATTCTTAAACTCCAAAAGCACCATTTTGATCATCTTAGCCATGGAACTTCCCCAAAGTAATTCCCAGAGAATATATCTGTTTTAATAATTTCAATCCTGATTTCAGCATCATCAGAGATCGAGAATCAACCACGATCTTTAGCAGGTTGTTCCAGTGGTTAATTACCCTCTCTGTTAAAAATGTACCAAATGTCTCAATGTGTCTAGTTTCAACTACCAGTCATTGGCCTGTGTTCTACTTTTCTCAGTTACACTGAAGTGCCCACTATCACATACTTATTCCACATGCACCTGTTTAATGTCATCCAGGAACCCCAAATGGTATAGGGCATCAGGGAGGCATGTGATTTTTACAAAGATACCTTGGACTACTATCTATATTGTAGTGAGCCGCAGGGAGGCGTGTGAGGTCTTAACTGGCAGTATATAGCCCACTGGTGATCATAATCTTTGCAAAATGTTTAAAAGATGTTATTTAAAAAACTATGCAGCTCTCCTGAAAACTGTGTTTTTATGGTACATGAGTTAAGACAGGTCACTGGATGGTGCCAAACAGGTCCTGGTCAGGCAAGGAATAGAAAACATGTATCTCCTTGACAGGTCATTATATACTGTGGGTCTTAAAATGTATGTCTATTTGCATACAAAGCCATCAGCTAATCAAGATCACAATCTTCAGAAAGGAACACACAACAGGAGGATGTCCTGTTCGTGACAAAGATCAAAGAATTAGTCTAGTCTAGCAGGAGAATGCAGGGAAACCATGTTATCCTTCACCTAGAAGCAGAAAGTATCTCTTTTTTCATGAATAAAGACAACACAGTCTTCCTCGCTCAGAAAAACTGGTGATCTAAGTTATAAGACATAATAGTAACTAATTAAGAATGTCGAGGTTCCAGAAGGTATGTTATGATTTTATATTACACACAGCCATTTGTTTCCAATATTAACTGGCTTCCTCTCAAATCTCTGTACTTGGTTAAATTAACTCTTGCTAGTTTTCACTAGGAACATATCTAAATGGAGCACTGATCCTAAGGTGACATTGTTAAACTGGTGTGTACTGCTTCTTTGGGATTACTGGTGTGTACTTCTCCTTTGTGAATTGTGTCTAGTGAACTAAGTGCTGCTGTCTCCACTGGGTTTGGGGAACACTCTGTCATTGAATCTGCCTATCATAAATGGCCTGCCTGGGAATATTTGTGTTGTGCATGGCTGCTGTGGTTGTGGAGCTGACCCTCATCAGGGACAGACAAGGCTACCTCATGGTGGTAGTATGATGCCTCAGAAAACTAGGGCATCCTGGGAAGTATCATGCTATAATCAAATCATCCTTAGCTTCTTAACTTTCTCTTAGTTAAATTAAACAGACCAAGCTGTCTGAATCTATCCCTCTAAGGCATGTTTTCTAATCCTTTAATTACTCTGGCTCTTCTCTGTACCTTCTTCAATTTATTCTTGAATTGTGGCCACCAGAAACGGACGTAATATTTCAGAAGTGGTTGCCAAATATGGGGAAAAATAATCTCGATCCCACTCAAGATTCCCTTATTTATGCATCCCAAGATCACATTAGCCCTTCTAGCCAAAGTGTTGCACTAGGAGATGAGGTTCAGCTGGTTGTCCACCATTGTCTTTCTGAATTCTTTGTTCCTAGATGTGTACATTTACAATTAGCTGTAGAAAAAGTGCTTTCTCTGCTTTCACCCAGCTGACCTAAGCACTTCAGATCATTCTGTGTCAGTGATCTGTCCTCTTCACTATTTACGATTTTGCTAATTTTTGTATGATATGCAAATCTTTTCAGTGACTTTGTCTTTTCTTCCAGGTCATGGATAGAAATGTTATGTAGCACAGCTGAGAAGTAATCCCTGGTGAGAAACACATGTTTGGTGTTAATTCACCATTTACAATTAATTTTGAGATAGATCAGTTAGCTTTTGATCCATTTAATGTGTGCTATGCTAATTTTATTTTCTTGTTGTTTTTTTAATTAAAATGTTATGCAGAACCCAACTCAAATAACCTACAGCAGTCTCCTACGCCAACACTGCAATCACTCAGATTTATAATCTCATTAAGAGGATATTAAATTAGTTTGACAAGATCTATTTTCCATAATCCCATGATTGGCATTAACTATATTACCCTCTTCTGTCTTTATTTATAGTCCCATTTCATACACTCCACCATATATGGAGTCTGATGTTAGACTGACAGGCCTATAATTAATTACCCTGACCATCCAACACACCTTCATTAAAGAGTGGCACATTAGATTGCTTTCATTTTTCTGGATTTCCCCACATAGTCACCATTTAATGGTCCAGCAAGTTCCTCAGCCAGCTCATTTAAAACTCTTGGAAGCAAGTTATCTAGACTTGCTGATTTCAAAGTTTAACTTTAATAACTGCTGTTAACATCTTCCCACATGCTATTGGAATTGAACATGTTTTCATCTTGCCTCATCCTTTCTCTTTGACAGTTCTACCATGCCTGTCTCTTATGTGCTATCTGTGATTTGCAACATGCAACCTTTGGGCAGATTTAATTTTTGTTCCCATGAATAACAAGTGCTTTTAAAGAGATTCTCTGGTTGAAGGCATAAGGTGTTTTCCCATATTCCCTTGGTTTCAGTGCCCTACACATGGTCTCCTTTAGATTGTATCAGGCTGGAAGTGAGATATGTAAACAGCAGTTGTGAAGCAGTGGCTGCTTATGCCAACTTAAACAGAACACGGTGTGATAATTCAATTTATATTCTTTGCCTCCCCTACAGAAACCTGATATTTATTCTAAGTGCCAAATCCCCGCTAGTGTAAAAAATCCAGTGGAGCTAGACCAATCCACACCAGCTGTAGATTTGGTTCCAGCTATTTATATCTAAATTCTTACGTATTTTAACAGACTCACCTTCACAAGAAGGAGAGGGTTTGGTTAAAGAGAATGAATGTCTGTTCTGTGCGGGACAGAATGCCAACACACAACATTTACAGTTACATTACTTTTTTCTAACCCCAGGGCTAATCTTGGCATCCTGGAACCTTAGGAGAACAGAATTAAAGATTGAATCCTGCAATGCAAGAACTTTTCTTGAAAGGTGTATTTATTGTGAATGAAAGATGCCAAACCGTCAAAGCTGGAAACAAACCATCCATTTATCTACAAAATGGGTGTATCATGGACAGTGCACAAGGGAACTTCCTCACATCACCCTACTAATATGCCTTAAACAAGAGGGACCACTTTTAGAACTCAGCAGGGAGTTAGTTAATATCTGTTTCTTTTGGCTGAGACCACTGGGACTACTAACAATAGGGACCAACAAGATGGGAACTGGTGTGATGTGTGCACCACTAGGAAATGGACTGGTTGTAGAGGTCTCTTTCAGAAGTCACTAAAGAGTTAAAACTTTTTGTTTTGTATAACTGTGAAACTGGATTGTATAAGAGCAAGTGACCTGAAGATGAAAATTGTATTTCGCTACCAATGCCATAAATTATGTGTCCCTTGTCTTAGGGTCAGCCTGGCTTTATGCTAGTGCTGAAAAGGTCAGCCTGACCACAACCCCTTTCATCTCTGCCAAGGGCACACTTTTAACCCCTCAGTGTCTTTTGATCTCAGCCTAGCCTTCGGAAGATTAAAGGTTAGTTTGATTAATCTATAAGTAGCTACATAAAGAACAAATATTTAATATGGGTTGAACCTCTCTAGCCTGGCTCCCTTGGGACCTAACCAGTGCATGTGATAGTATCTGCCAGGCATTGGGAGGTCAATATTGTGTAGCAGCATTACCAATACTTCCATTGCCCTCTTTGTGCCCCCCCTGCACACACACACATCCAGTCAGTGGCCCTGGCTGACATCATGCAGTTTAAATCATTTTTCTTCTTTATTGATTCCAAGACCAGGCCGGACCATTGTGATCGTCTACTCTGACCTCCTGTGTAAAGTAGGACATAGAACTTCTGCAGAATTTCTAGAGCAGATAGTTTTGTAAAACAGCCAATCTTGATTTACAAATCAGTCATGGAGACTCCACCACAACCCTTAGTAAGTTGTTCCAGTGGTAAAATACTCTGATAAATTATGCCTTACTTTTGGTCTGAATTCGTCTAGCTTCAACTTCTTCCTGCTATTGGCTCATGTTATATACCTTTTTCTGCTAGCCTGAAGAGACCAGTACATGTTGAACCTTGTGAGTCCAGTGCACGCTCCTCTGGCAAGATCCATGATCCGGCATGAGTTTAGATAGCCAGATGGGTGTGGCCGAGTTTCCTGTAGTCCGAAAAAATTTGTTTACAGACACCAGTCCTGGCTCTCAGTGTTCTGTGCTGCTATTTAGCTGTAATTTGTCTTCTAAATGTCTTCTAAACCTCCACATTAGCTGCTGGAAGTGGGCCACGTCCTCCCTGATTGAACTGACCTTGTCAACTCTGGCCTTCCTCTTGACTGGGACTCCCTCCTTTTCATGAGCCTGAATAATTAGACCTCTGGAATCTCCACTAGATTGCATCTGATGAAGCTCGTTGCCCATGAGAGCTTATGTTCCAAAATATTGGTTAGCCTATAAGGTGCCACAAGACTTCTCGTTGTTTTTGCAGATACAGGCTAACATGGCTACCCTTTAATATTTACTTCCCTAGTCAAGGCCAAGCTTCTATAGCCCCACATCAGCCTCCCTTACTCCATTTGGTACTGTGGAGTACAGAAGTCAATGGCCAAGCCCAGAGAGAGAGATTTTGCCACATCTTCACCAGACGTGCAAAATCAAGCTCCAGAAGATCCACCACCAGCAAATCTATCTTCCAGTAAGTATAGACTAGCCTTAAGTGGGAGAACTTGGTATTTGTTTTTATTGAACTTCATCGTATTTTCCTCAGACAATTTCTCCAGTCTGTCCAGATCATTTTGAATTCTGACCCTATCCTCTGAAGCACTTGCAACCCCTCCCAGCTCGATATCATCTGCAAACCTGATAAATGTACTCTGTCATTATCTAAATCATTGCTGAAGATGTTGAACAGAATTGGCCCCAAAACTGACCCCTGTGGAATCCCACTTGTTGTCCTCTTCCAGCATGGCTGTGAACCATTCAGAACTGCAGTCTCTGAAGGGTTATCCAACCAGTTGTGCACCCACTTGATAGTAGCCCCATCTAGGTTTCATTTTCCTAGTTTATTGATAAGGTCATGTGATACTTTATCAACTACTTTATTGAAACAAAAGCTGCCGGCAGTGGGGCTTGAACCCACAGTCCATTAATGCTTAAGTTTAACACCTTAATCACTGAGTCACCTTGGTACAGGTGGTCAGGAGCAGGATAATATCACATGCTCATTACAAACAATAATACAACTGTTTCCAAGTTTGTCACAGCATGAGTTTGGTGCTTATAGTCTGGTGTTTAGTAATTGTCTTTATGTCACAGACTGAAAACTTGCACAGTTTGGTGCAAAAGTCATTGAAGCCAATACAAATATTTCCATTGACTTCAGCAGGCTTTGGATCAAGTCCACAGATGTTAGCTATGACAGTTATGTTTCTACAGCTGATATGAGAACTTTTAAATTATTAAGATACTTTCCAAAAGCAAGGAAGATCTTGGAAAAATTAAAAATAAAACAGAAAAATTTATTGCTTTTTTAATATTCAGATTGTGCAGCAACAGGAAAGATGTGAGAAGGCTCTATATATTAGTATTCATGAATATTAGTAGATGAAGGTTTTACTTGAGGCAGCATTGGTTACAGGTCTGTCAGCTGATCTGTTCTGGTTGATGTTAGAACCTTTCTAACAAAGATGACTTCAGAATAAAAGTGCTATAGAACTGGTCAGTATAATTATTAGTAGTGAGCAAATCAGGTGTTGTCTTTGTCCTCAGGCAGTTCTCTTCTTGTGTACTTTTCTACAGCAAACTCAGTTAACATGAACAATACTGAGAAACTCCCAATTCTCACTCATTCTTGAATGTCTCAGTGAGGCTGTGATGAATGGGAGGGATAAAATACCCTTTTCTGGGAATTCCAGCCGTGCAATTAACTGAAGTCTTTTCACTGTGGTTGATTTTTGAGAGCTAACCTAATTGTCTTGCCTGTAAGAGTTAAAACCATAGACAGTGGGACCTAAAGGGTCCGCAGGAATGCTAGGGAAGCTGGAAGTGAGTTGGCAGGAAGACAGGTGAGCCAGTGTGGGTTTTTGAACTGGAATCAGTGACTTTCCTGTTCCTGTTGTTAATGTGTGACAAGAGGAGACCCTGGGAGACATGAATTAAGCCACGAACCCGGGCATGGAATATCCAGTGACAGCCATGCCCAGGAAGGTCTAAATGTTAGTACTACAGATACGTGAATAGAACAGGGAATATTTAGTCAGATGTGATAGTTTATTTTTGGTTTGTTGGACTTCTCTGTGCTTGAGCACATGTAACTACCACCTTACACTGTAACCAGAGCCAGGGTTAGGAATTCACTGTTTTAACCCTCTTTTTGATTGCTCTGTAACACCTATCAACTGACCAATGTTTCACTAAATGTTTTCTTTGTTCTGTTAATAAAAATCACCCATTTGAGACCATGATCTGATTCCTGTGCCTCAGAAGGTAGGAGGTTCTGTGTGTTCGTGTGCCTAAGAGAACTGACAAAGGACAGTGAAGTCACTGGTATGCAGCCTTGGCTGAGGGTCAGCTGCTTTTTAGCTCAGGCAGCAGTGCACATGGCTTTAGCCCCTAAGGTCACATGTTCATTCCCTCCTGCTGGTGACCTGATCTCTTTGGCCTAACAATAAGGAAATTACAGTTTTTCCAGCTCTCTCCAGCGGGAGGGATAAAAGAGCTTGAGCGTGCCTCACAGGACAGAATTACCAAATGCACCCACCTGGGTTCTCAAAGGGGTTTTTTTGCATTTGGGTCATGGCAGTGATACCAATCTAAGGCCAGAGAATCTGTGACCTGGGCAAGTTTTAACTAGAACATTTAGGCCGTGTCCACACTTCAAAAATAACTTTGAAGTTGCTTACTTCGAAGCTGACCTGGGTCTACACACACCCTACTTCGAAGTAGGGCACTACTCCATTCCCGGGAATGGAGGAAGGACTTTGCAGTTGGGCTCCCTACTTCAAAGTTAAGTTGGAAGTAAGTGGAAAAAGTGAGTAGACTCTCTGCTGGCTACTTCGATGTAGCACCTAACTTCAAAGTTAGTTCCTCGTGTAGATGCACCCTTAGTGTCAAGGTATTTTGGTCTCTCCCAGGCCCTCGCCTTCTGCACTTCAAGTGTCAGAGTGGAGAACAGCATCGACAGGAGCATAATAGTCTTGTTACACAAGCCTTTCATAAGAAGTTCACCTTCAGCAATATTGAGTATACAAGGTGCAGTGCAGTGCTTGTTGTCTTTTTTAAAATATTTCTTGAATTTAGAGGGAATGTGAGACTGATGAAATTGCTTGTCCTCTTGTTGGCATATAAAGATCTGAAGCAGGTGCTTTGTCCTATTTAACCAAGGGAGGTGTGGGCTGGGTGTGGTGGCATGGCACCAATATCAGAAAATAGAGGTCACAGTGTTAACATTAACAGCATATGCTCAAGATTTTCTATCACCGGGTTTCCATAAAGTGAAACAGCTTTTATGCATTATCCACTGGTAGATTCAACTTGACTGGAATTTTCATTTGTTACTGTCTGTTTCTTCTTTTTGGGTCCCATATTCCCTCTGGCTGGCTAGTCCTACACGTGGACATGGAAACTATTTTCTCTGGTCAATATTGTAGACAGATCACCTGCACTGTCAAACAGAATGATAGCACCGCAGACACTGTTATGAGTCCAGATATTGGGTAATGTTTCTGTGAGCTTTCTGTGCAAATTAACTTTCCATAAGAGTAAGCAAGTATCCTTAGCTTATTATCCCTTTAGTCCTCTCTGCTTTGGTCAGAATGGATTCTTTCCACATAGTATAATATAAAGCCTAGTCTCAAGGAAAGCCACACACATTTATTTTATGCCTGTCCAGAATGAGACTGGCGAAGTCAAGGAGGATACAGATCTAAGCAAATCCAGCAATCGTTTACTAGTATTGTGCTCTGCACCACCAACACTGACCACGGTACAGTTGGGTGGTACACAACGTGTTTTTTCACATGCCCGTAGACTTCAGTGGGAGCACTAGATACTTACCTGAGGGCAGAACTGAGACCAAATGCAATATTGCCAGAATTTAAGCACAGACAGCATGTTTCAGGTTCTCAGCTGAGATTTTAACTCCATATATTTATCTTGTAGTGAGTATAGTTATACAGAGAGAGAATATACTTTTCACTGAGGATGTATTATACGATTAATTTTTAAGAAACTGAACAGTCCTACCTAGAATGCGCGATGTCACCCACTGTGAAAGGTTTGCAGGGACTGGCACATCCAATCACTTTTTGCCAAGAATGCTTAATTTAATGGAAAACGTTTGTATAATTTGCTTCTTCCCCACTCTTTGCCAGAGGATGAAAGTTTCTCTTCTGCTGATTAATTTTCCCTTTATGAGCTGAAAACACCATCCCAGTAAGAAGCAGATGTTACAGGCATTTTGCACAGCCGATGTGGCATTTTGTGCTTCAGGAGGAATTGGCATTGGTGCAATAACTGGAATTTAGACATGTTTTCCTCTTGTAAAGCCTATAACTTTTCCACCGACCAGGGTGGGCAAACATTTTGGCCTGAGGCACACAGCTTGGTAAGGAAATTGTATGTCCCTCAAAATTTGGGGGGTTGGGGTATGGGAGGGAGTGAGGGCTCCAGCTGGGGGTGGAGGCTCTAGGGTGGGGCCAGTAATGAGGTATTCAGAGTGTGTGGGGGCCCCAGGGTAACATGGGGGCTGGGATGCATAAGGAGCTCCTGGAAGGAATAGCGTGTCCTCCATCTGACTCCTATATGGAAGCACAACCAGGCGGCTCTGGGTGCTGCCCATCCACAGGCACTACCCCAGCAGTTCCCATTGGCTGTAGTGGTCCAGCCGATGGGAACTGCAGACTTGGCCCCTTCTTCCAGTAGCCATGTGGAGACACAGCACCTGAGGAATGAGGCAAGCCCCCACTCCCGCCCTCTAGATGGAACGCTGGGCAGACCAGGAGAGCCCTTGGTCCCACTCCCCAGCAGGAGGTTGAGGGTTGGATGTGATCTGCAGTTTGTAGTTTGCCCACACTGTCATAGGAATAAAACTCTGCAACCTTTAAATTGTAAATGGACTGCCCTGAGGATTTTCTTAACTTCTACCTTGGAAAAGCATTGGAGATTTGATGGAAAGGAGAACCAAAGTAAAAATTGGAGATTGACACCAGTTCCATCAAAATAAATTCATCCCAGCTGTTAACTGAATGGACGTATGCTAGATGGATGCATTTCACCTAGAATATTATGTCCAGAATAGTTCACTCTTGTCCTGTTTCTTGTGCAGATGAGAACCTCCAGCCCCAAGAGTGATCTGCTGGGTATTCTTCTGAAACATTGCTAATCCTCATGTGACCACAGGCTGCAGGCCTGGATCTGTGCAGCACACCTGTGCTCCTCTGTCTGCAGTTTCTTGAATTTGGAGACAGAACTGAAACAGCTCAGGAAGCACGCTTTCCTATACAGTATGTGCCCTGTATGTGATTGGTTCATTAATTTTTCCTGGGACAGTGGCTGTGGCAATGCTCCAGGTATATTCCCTTTATTCCTTATTTAACATGCATTGACTTTGGCTTAATGATTTTTTTCTTTCTGAAAACCATAGACCTCTCTAGGCACTCATTTAGAGCTCTGCTCACTTATGCTATATTGCTTTACGTAGGTAAGTACTGTCAGCTTTATTTTGCAGCTACGTTAACTGAGGGATGGCATTGCTAAGTGACTTGCCCAAAAATCACACAGTAAGTAAGCTGAAGGTCTGGGAACAGAACACAGGCTTCCTGGTGGGCCAGCAGCTGTGGTAGGCCTAGCTTCAACTTCTTTGCGTTGATGCAGGCTTTACATATGTGTTTACTTTGACTCTGGTGTGACTCCATCTTTTTGGTTCTACTTACAGTATTGTGGCAGGGTACCCCTGGGTCTTGCCAGGGTCTCACCTCTCTACCTCTTGCTGGCGGGGGGAGGGGCATGGTTAGGCTGCACCCGCCTCTGCTAGTATGGGTCATCTGGTCAGCCCTTTGCCTGCTTTTTACCATCAGGGCTTCAGTCTCATAGGGGGAGGGGAGCCCAAGCACTCTCCCCTTTCTCTCTGCTGTCTGTTGTAATGCTGCTTTTCCTCCTGATCTGTCTTCCCTCCTCTTATCTCAACCTTCTCTTTCTTTCTCCCGGTCTGCTGACTGGGACGGCTTTTCAAAGGCTTGCCAGCACACCTGCATTTAAATCAGCTGGCCCTCATTGGTTAATTGCTGCCACTCCCTGTTGCCTCTACCTGGGAGCTTAAGGAACTCTTTCCCTTCTTCTGACCCAGGCTGTGTCCTGAGCTGCCTTTCATCCTTCAGCTGGGGTCTGCTGGCCTGACCCTGTTCCGTACAGCAAATATAATAACTTAAAGTTTGGGACAGTGCGTGCCTTGACATCGAAGTGGGGGAGAGGATGGTGGGGCAGGAAGGGATTGCTGGAGAATGAGGAAGGGGTGGATGAGGAGGACTGAAGGGGCAGAGAAGGAGAGGGGAAGCAGCAGATGGGGCAGAGAGCCTGAGCTCTGGCATCTGACCAATTGCAGTTGTATGAGAAAGGAGGGACTAAAAGTTGACCAAAAATAAGTCAACTAAAGGACAAATATGCATTGGCCAAGTGCCTGATTGTCATCAGTTCTGAGCAAGAAACACGTGGCTCAGGAACCAGAAGAGAAGGAGGTGAACATGTTACTTGTGTAGCTCGCTGTGTGCTTGGGCTAGCTAGAGGTTGCAAGTCTTTAATTTAAATCCAGCAGCCTCAGGCATCAGTGAATAAACTCTGCCTTTGGCTTTTGCTGGGTGGTGGGAGGGACATAACTAACCTGCTCTTATGGGTGATGTGTCAGGGCCAGAGAGAGAGACAAGGGGTCGTAGCTTCCGTGCTGATACGTTGTGGCTAATCTCTGCTGCTAGCTTGTTCTGGAAAACAAGAGTAGCTAGAGCAGAACTGCCACAGTGCCAGCTTCTCCCAGTTATGGCCATGTGCGTGCCTGTTAGGTGGATGCTTGTGGGCTGTACCTATGTTGGTTCTCCAACACTCAGGGAAGTCATCTCTGATTCCTGGGTGGCCAGCTGGACCACTTCTATGGCCCTACTTATACCACAAAAGTAGCAGAAAGGTGCTGTAGGATAGTGCATCTTTCTGTTCCCACAACAGAGCAAATGATGGTACCAGCAGGCAAGTCTCATCCAAGCTGATGCTCCTTGCCATGTGGAAGAGGAAGGCAAGTCTGTTAGGGTCACTTGATTCTGGGTCCAGAACAGTATGGTCCCTGGTTACTTTTGCACAGTCCCCCATGATCCATTCCCAGTCCCGAATGCAGCTTGGATGCCCGTGTGTCCTCAGTTATGACTGGGCCTTCTGTGAGCTGATTTCATGCAGCTTCTTCTGTGGGAGTTGGTGAGATTTGCTGCTGTATGTACACAAGTGACAGGATGATGGGGTGGCCTGTTTTGTGTATTAAGTCTCCTATTTTGTATTGTCTAAATATGTATTAGTGGCATGTAGAAAAAGAAAAGAAAAGCTTGTCTAATAGTCTTCAACATAAGCCTCTTTGTCACCTCCTTGATTTCTTTTCTTGTTGGAATACATAAGCACTCAGAACAGAGTCCTAAGGTGGCAGAGCTTGTGAGTTCAGAGCTGCATGTGTGTGTGTTGTGTAACAGGTGTATTCCTCATTGCCCTTGTATATATCCTTTGACTACATGTCATTGGACAACACAGAACGGCACAAGTATCTTAAATGATCTTATCCATAGTTAAACATTTCAGATCAGTCACTCGAGAAAGATCACTTGTTTTGTTACAGGCGGGTGGTGACTAATTGTCTTTTAGCCCACCTTTACCACATTAAAGGGATGTCAAAGAGCTGACAAGTAGAAAAGCCTCTTAGCAACTCTTCATTATGTACAGCTGATGTGGGAGGCACCTACCCCCGCTGCTGTTGGTTCGAGATAGGAAAAAAGGGCTTCCAAGTTCCATTTTCTTATCCCTGAAGCTTCATTACTTAGGCAATGGCAAAAATATGTTCCTCACATGGTGTAACTTATACATGCATAATCCTTCTCCCTCACACAGAAATTGATAACAATTTTCAAACTGAAAGCTTATATTTAAGCCTTTTTTTAGCATGATGCAGCTAAGATGAAAGTTTAAGGGGGATTGGTTCACAGGCTGTTATGACCTTTTTAATATTGCTCTATAAGTGCATATAGGACATCAGCAGGTTTAATGGGTTAACTGGGAATGCTTTTTGCATAAGCTCTGTTGCATAGCACAGAATGAACATCATAACTCTGTGCCACCCATCTACCCCAGCCCTAGAGTAAGGGATATGTCTGGAGCTGTTTGGAACCTTAGGCAGCTGGCATAGATTAGGGCAACTCCCAAGCTACTGTAAGTTAGACTGTGGGTCAGAAGGTCTCGGTGATGATCCTGGAATTGGGAAGCTACAGAAGATGCAGGAAAGTCAATTTTACTCCCACCCATATGGGATCTGAACCAAGTATAGCTTGGCTAGGAATAAGAATCAGGGTTTAAAGCTACAGCAGGTAGTTGACAGACGGGGCTAAAATGTAACTGAAGGGCTATCCTGTAACTGGTGCCCTTTGAGGTAGCAAATATGCCACTAAATGTTTGTTTCTTCCAATTATATTCCTAAATCTTTACACCAGATTGTGGCTGCCATCGTTTCCTTTGGCAATTTATTTTACTCATGTATTTCTCTCTGGGAAATGAAATTCCATGTATAGTAAGTTTTCTAAGTGTCTCCTTGTTCCTGAGGTAAACCATTTTGAAGGCTGAATCTTTGCTTCTCTGACCCCTGCAGCACTGTTGCCCTCAGACTGGCTAAGTCACCTAATTTGGCCATTGGGAATCTCCAGTTCTCAGCAACTGTCAGTCAGGAATGCTCAAAAGACCATCAATCTCTGGCTATAGAGCACGAAGGGGGATGCATTGGTATACTCAGGGCCAGGGGATGGGATCTCTATGGTTAGAGTTTTCAGTGTTAACCATAGAGATCCAGTCTGGAGGAGTTAAAGCATAAAGATAGAGGCTAGAGCAGGGGTGTCCAGTATATTCACCACTCACCATATGTGACAAATAGGACATTGCATTGTGGTGAATATGAGCGATGGCCAACCCAGGGCTCTTGAGATGCATGTGGCTCTTGGAGACTTTAAATGTGGCTCCTCCTGAGAGCCACACACAGGGAGTTCAACCTGCCCCCTCTGTGCATGCACACCACTGCTTGTGGGGAGAAGTGCATGGTAGTGGCAGCAGCTCTGGTGTGTCACCGGCATTGAAGTAGAATGGGGAACTGGGGGTGCCTGGCTACGGGGGAGGGCATTCAGTTAGAGCTGGGGGGCTCTAAGGGAGCCTGGCTCTGGAAGATGGGGAGGGCATTTATTTAGAGCGTGGGCGGAACCAGGGCTGGGAGTACCTGGATCTATAAAGTTTTGTATAAGCTAATGTGACGAATATGGAAAGATGACAACCACAAGTGTGGACATCTTTGAATTCCTATTGGACACTGCTGGGCTAGAGCTTTGGCCCTGCCCCCCATCCCACACATAGCCACAGGCTCAGAGTTATGGAATGACACTGAGCTATGCTCTTACCAAGTCCCCTTGGCTGCATGAGTGTGTGACCCACAAATAGGGAACAGCTGCCAGACTCAGAACCTCCCTTCCCTAACCCATGCCACAAGAGGCAGACAGAAGCAGGCATCTGGCCAGAAGGGCTAGCTACGCAACAGGACTTAGGGTAAACCCTTTCTCTCAGGATTCATAAATCCTATGAGAAAGAGTTCACCTGTATTAGGTGCCTAACTCCACGAGAAGAGTCCTGGCCATGAATCCCTATTGGAGAGAATTGACTTTCTCTGGCAGAACTGGGCACTTAGCTGAAAGGTGGGTGTCAGACTCCTCCCTTCTTCTCAGCATTTTCTATTTGCTAGCCCCTTACTTGGAAAGTTGGCTTCGGATAATCTCATTCTGAAACGTTTTGCCTAGGGAGCACCCATCTGGGATCTGAACCAAGTGTAGCTTGTCTAGGTATAAGAATCAGGAACTGAGAATTCCATTGGGCAGCAAGGCGCTTCAGAGCTGGCTGCTGAAATTTCTAAAGCCCCTTGAGGATTTAGTTCCAGGATACAAGCCAAAGCATCTCCAATTTGAAGTCAGAAAGCAGCCAGATCCTACTTCCCAATCTAGGACAAGCATCAGCTAGCACTAGGTCACCCACAACCCGTCCACTCAACTCAAGCGAAAAGAGATGGTACTGCAGACCTGCCAAAGTTCCCTGGACACCAGCCCAATCTGATGACAGAGCGTTATGGGCTTTCCTGTGTTCCAAACACTTTTCCATGCTGTGGGCATTTCTGGTTTAAAATCTGTTAATCAGGACATTTGTAGTCATTTATGTAAATAACATAAAACATATTAGTCATATAGTCAAGCTAGGGCACAAAAGTCATTTGCATAACGTTTGCAGAGCTCTGAACTGACAGCCTTAACAGGTACGTTACCCTTCTTTAACATGCCTTTGAATTCCATAGAATGTTAGGACACAACTGGTACCTTCAGCTGCAACCATGTGGTTGGATTAATGTCCTGTGTTCCTATATCAGGAACTTGAAAATAAAAACGGATTTTCATATACCTCAAAGTAAAATCTGAAAATAGAAGACATCTGTGGCATTGTACAGCATTCCTTTCATGGGTTAGTAGCCCAGTGAGTCCAATAGGAGTTTTGCCTGCGTAAGGACTGTAGGGAATACCCTTCGTACTTCTAATTTCTGTGGAGCACTAAGATGCTAGAGTCATTTTGGTTATCTTGTGCTGCCACTCTCCCTCTTATTTATGATACTATGCTTCAGTGACCAGTGTAGTGTTCCAAAGTGACTCTCTCTACCTCTCACTCCAGAGGCTTTCTGAACAGCATTGGAATAAATGTTGTGCCCTATTTGATGCTATCATGAAGACACAGGAGAGTCTGAGTTTCTTTGGACTGCTCTAGACTGTAGAATACTTGCTGTCACTGTCTCCGGTATGTTTTGTCTGTGGTGTATTTTGCAGCATCTCTGCTATCCTTGTTTCTATTCTAGTAGTACTCACAAAGATGTGAGTCCCACATTGCGCTAGGCACAGTGCAGGCACACGGAGGCCAGCCTTTCCCTAAACAGATTACACAATGTAAAGAGACAAGAGACAGGAGGGAAAACAGAAGCACAAAGTGACATGAATTGGCTGCAGTCTCACGGTAAGTTAGTGGAGGAGCCAGAAACAGACTCTGGGTTTGAGACCCAGTACAGTGCCTTGCCTTCTGGGTCATGCTGCCTGGCATGGATGGCACATCCCCTAGTGATCATGTGAATTTCCATACCTCTGTAAGGAATTGCAAAAGGTACTTAAACTGCCTTCTTTGACTCATTCAGTTCCATCCTCATAATTCACGTCTGTTCTCTCCTCTATGAGCAGTTAGAAAAAAAACTACTACTTTAATGGAACTGTTGGAATGTTAGTCTATAACACCTGACCCAAAGCTCACTGAGGTCAGGGGAATGCCTTCTATACCTTTGCCAGGGGTTTTGGAGCAGGCATCTACTAAATAATTGTGTGATCTTAGGGCAACTCTCAAGCCCTCTCCCTTCTTCCCCATATTTTTTGCCTGCTCATAACCTATCCCCATTATGTTGTATTACATTTTGATTGTAACTGTTTGTGGAAAAACCAAACTGTATTTATTTCTGTGCAATCCCTAGTGCTCAGTAATACATACAGATAAGTAATAAATAAAAATCTGTCTGTGTCATTGAAAATGGTAGCACCATCTTTTTGTCCTGATTGACTGACTTTGTCTCAGCAGCACAGTCCATTTTCTTAGAATGCTTTCTTTTTTCGGCCATAGATCACACAATCACACAATCTTAATCAACTGTAATCTTTTCATCATTCCATTCATTAACTTCATCCCTGGAGAACTATTTCCACACTTTCATATGTGTTCCTTTGGTCCTAAGCTGGCAATAAAGGACGAAGAATCTCATGCTGCTTTAGCTATTTCTAAACCAGTATTCAGAGGCTCTGGAAGGATCCAAATGTTGCCCTGATTGATTGAAAGGTCAGTAGTTGAGTTACAAGAATTAAGGGGGAGAAGAGAGGTGGAAAGGATACCCTTGTGGCTTTATTGTGTGAAGACAAAGCACTTGTATGGGCCAGAAATAATGCAGAGGAGGGGTTCCAGTGGTAAATTTTAATTCCTACAATAGCATATAAAATAGGGAAGTATATTCAGTTGACTGAGTTTAACTACGTGCACTGGTATTTTTTTATGTTTACAAGAATTCCTCCCAGTTGTCTAATGCTGGTCTCTCCCTCAGGAGCTGTGAACTTTGTGTAACTCTGCAAGCAGTATCCACTCACTATTTAATTTCCAAATTTCATGAAAGAAAATGTGTCAAATGTCAAAGTGATTTCAATTTGGCTGACTGCTGAGTGCTTTGAAATAGGTTATACTTTCTGTAGTGTATATTCTCTTCAAAATGGTTTAACAGGATGAAGCTATTCATTTTAGCTGACATAGCTTTCTAAGTAAATAAGGGAGATATTTTCCCCTCTAAAGTTATTCAACTGCTATTAAGTTAGACAAGGAAGACAAGGCCACTGTGGAGAAACCAAATGAATTCTTTGCATTGGTCCTCACTGCAGAAAATCTGAGGAAGATTCACACAGCTGGGCCATTTTTTTAGTTGACAAATGTGAGCATCTGTCTCTAAGGTGACAAGAGAGGATTTGGAACAAATTGCTAATTAAACAGTAGTAAGTCACCATGATCAGATGGTATTGACCCAAGAACTTTGAAAGAATTGCTAACTAATAGTGGTATGTAGAATGTTACTTCAAACACATTCGTTACCAGATGAATGACAGATAGCTGATGGTTACAAAGCAGTAGCGCTAATTTAAGTACCATTCAAATTGGTTCAAACTATAGAACAGAGTGATCAGACACAGATGAGCATGATATGCTGGGAAAGCATCAACATGACTCTTGTAGAGGGACATGATGCCCCACTGGGGCAGAGGGGGCAACAGATAAATGGACAAGAATGCTCTACAACAGGATCTCTCACCAAAAGCTCTTAAGCAAAGTAAGCTGTCATAGAATAAGCAGGAAGTTCCTCTCAGGGCTCAGTAACCAATTAACAGGAAGTAGAAGGCAGGAATAAATAGTCAGTTTTCTCAGTGGATAAAGATAAATAGTGGGGTTCACCAGGAATCTGTACTGGGATCAATGCTATTCAACATATTTATAAATGATCAAAAAAAAGGATAAATAATGATGTGGCAAAATTTTTAGATGGTACAAAGTTAGTCAATATAGTAGTGCTCAAAACTGACTGCAAAAAGTTACAGAAGGATCTCCAAAAATGGGCAACTGATCAACAAAGTGGCAGATGAAATACAATGCTGATCAGTGAAAAGCAATGTACCTTGGAAAACCAACCCCAATATGCACATCAAATGATGAGGTTTTAGTTATTTGAAAGATCTCAAGAAATGAGAAAACACCTCAAGAAAGAGATCCTGAGGTAATCATGGATAGTTCTCTGAAAACATGTATTCAGTATGCAGCAGCAGTCAAAAAAGCAATCAATGTCAGTAACCACTAAGAAAAGAATGGAAGATAAGAAAGAAAATGTCATAACGCCACAATAAAAATCCACTGAATGTCCACACCTTGAATGCTATATGTAGTTCTCCTTCTGTCATCTCCGAAAAAGATACATTACAATTAGAAAATGTCCAGAGAGGGCAACAAAAATGATCAGGGGCATGTAAAAGCTTTCATATGAGGAGACACTACAAAGATTGGGGCTGCTTATCTTAGGGTATGTCTACACTTATGAGAAGATCAGTGTGCTGGCAGTCGATCTTCCAGGGTTCGATTTAGCATGCTTAGTGTGGATGTGCTAAATTAACTGTCATGTTGCCGCTGTTGACCCCAATACTCTTGACAGTCATGAGGAATAAGGGAAGTCAATGGGAGGGTTTCTTTTGTCAACCTCTCACTGTGTGGATGGTGGCAAAAAATGGATTTTAGATACTTTGACTCCAGCTGCGCAATTCTCATAGCTGGACTTGCATATCTAAAATTGATTTTACTTTTTAGAGTAGACCTGAATAGAGAATATTAATGGGGGTTATGATAAAGTCTATAAAACCATGACTCATATGGAGAAACTGGATAAAGAAATGTTATTTACCCCTTCCCATGACACAAGAACCAGGGATGACACAAGGAAATAGCAGGTGATAGGTATGAAGTAATCAAAAGGACCTACTTCACACAATGCATAATCAACCTATGGAACGTCTTGTCAGGGGATGTGGTGAAAACCAACAGTATAACTAGGTTCAAAAAAGAATTAGATAAGTTCACGGAGGATAGGTCCATCAGTGGCTATTAGCTGTGACGGCCCTGGATGCAGCCCCACCCTAAATACCTGTGGGCCAAACACAAGCTGGATGGCAGGGAATAGGTCACTTGACAAATTGCCTTGTTTTGTTCATTCCCTCTGCAACACCTGGCACTGGCTACTGTCAGAGACAAGATTTTGGGCCAAATAGACCATTGGTCTGAGCCAGTGCAGCCACTCTTATGTTCTTATGATTAGCTGACATGAAACACACTGATAGGATATAATCTTCAAGTGCCCATTTTCCTCCCTTCTCTCTTCTTTGATGACCCTTATTACTGTGTTATCACAGTCATTAATGGATTTTTACCCTCAACATTCCTATGAGGTAAAGAAGGATGTTCCCCATTTTATAGCTGGGGAGGGGAGGCAGAGCATAGCTTAAGTGAGACCCCAATATCTGTATCTGTACATAAACTCTTTCAAAGTTCCTCGGGTTTTGGTTCGGCTCAGTGCAGAGATGAAGGAAAACCATGAAATTTAGCTCTAGAACCACACTCACCCAGAGCTGAGGAGTCTGTAGTTTTGGAGTTTCATCTTGGGTCCATATCTAGTTTCTTTATTCCGTGTTTTGACCCTTACATCTCCACTTTACTGACATGATCATATAAAAAAGATTGCAATCAAATTATAATTAGATTTCCCAGTCACACAAACACAAGCCAGACACTATTGCCTGGATGTACAGAGGGATGTGGGTATTGTGACATTGCATTCTGTCTTCTCTCTCCCCCTAGCTCCTGTTTTCTGTAACTGTAGGTAGCCTCTAAGAACACCTGGATCAGAGCCTGCAGCAAGGAGAGTGGGAAGAGCCTATCTTCTCCCAGTTCATGGAAATATGTGCGAGTACCCAAAAGTTAAGCAGCAGGGCACATGGCCAGAGGCTGAAACTTATGTGCCTGGGAAAGTTTTACCAAAACAAACTTAGTCCCAAAAGTGAGCTGCTGTATGGAAGTTTAATGGATCATAATGTGACAAAAAATGGACATCAGGTAGCTAATTATCTTTGTAGATCTGGGCCTATCCAACAAGGATTTACTTCACCGCCAGCATGATAAACTTTTCCATTTTTAGGGGGACCATCTTCTGTACTAATTTATTTTGGCTATAGTCACTGCTGAGCATGCTATGAAATGGATGCACATGGCTTCTAAATCACAATGACAGCATTAGATGCAAAAGGAATATTATGTCATCAGCCCAAGGAGTCCAATTTTCCCTTAACCATAGCTTAGCAGTGCTGAAGCACGTCCTAAGAGATCACATTTTATTATTATGGGCAGAAGGACAAAAATCTTAATGTCAAAATCTAACAAGCTTCTGGAGTTGAGGACTGTTCACTCTCAGGATGTTTTAATATGCCAGGAAAGTAGAACAGAAAAATCACTATGACAAAATGCTAAAACAGCCACTTTCTCACTGCAGCTAGGAAAGCATGTTGGATTCCAAATAGAAAATGGCTAGAGATCTGTCAAAGTAACAGCTATACCACCCACAAGACATACATCATAATCAACCCTGGAGGTTAGTATTATCTTAGAGAAGACTCCCAAACAAAACCAAGGAGAACCCTGAGTCTAAGGCAGCTCACAAGAAACAGAGTGTCTGTGTTTGTGAACCAGCAGAAGTAGAATATGCTCAACAGCCTCTGTCAATGTAAATCACTGTAGCATCAGCTACAGCCTCCAGTTGTTGGAGCTTTAGAAAGAGAATGACTCACTACAGAAGGAACTGTGAGGATAGGAATGTGACATAACCAAAAACTGCAGGGGTTCCGAATTAGTGATTCATGGTAGATAAGCAAATTTTAGGCAGAAAAATCATCTCATGCTAAAGGGGGATCAGGTCCTGTACCCTCATTTTCATTCTAGACATTTATGTTTTTGTATTATGTTAATTAAATGTGTTAGTGTGTAGCTGATGACTCTCGCAGCTGGGTTTTGGACACAGTTATTGGGAGACCTGCATCTTAGGCTCCTTTTTGTCTCTCTTCAGTGCACTCCTCAAGTGACAGGCCTAGCTTCCTGTTCCTCATTCTTGGTGGACCCATGTGGTCCAACCACTCATGGATTGGCTTTCTGAGCTGCAGCTCCCAGCATCCCAATCATGTTAATGCAACAAGCCTAGTTGGCTTTGACATCTTTAAGTTTCCTTCTGAAACTTGTGACAGCCTAAGTTTGCAGTGATACAGAAACAGTGTCTTCTGAACAAAGCATTATTTATTCTTGTATCCCAAGATACAAAGCATGCAGTGTGAGGGGTACAGACTAGCCATCTTGTACATCGACCGCCCTGTATCTTACCTATACGTCAGTCATTCTTTGTTTTTTTAAAATGAGGAAATTCTATAAGTAGCCATTGAGTCAGCAAATACTGACCTCTGTCACCTGCCCTAACCCAGGTTATATAAAATAAAGACTCTTCTCAGCTCTCCTGTATGTCTCGCCATTATTATTCAAGAAGTTCCAGGGCCACGGAACAACATGTGCCTTAAGTTCTGCCCTCCCGCTTGGCTGAAGCTGGTGTTTGTTTGAACTGGATATTCTGGTTTCCTTCAGAGCTGAAGGAGTCGGAGAGCTGAAAAAAAACCCATTGCTAACATAGGCAAGGAATTGCTGAACTATTCCTTGCCCAGTATCTAAATAAGGCCACTGACTAGAAACTACTCATAAAAAAGTATAAATGTTTATTCAAAATTGTTCCTTTTCAAAATTCAAGGAAATGCCACAAGCACAGTAACTGATTATTCAGATCCATCTCCTAGAGCATCCATTTCACCGAATCACGTACAAACATCCCCGTGAAACAAAAAAAATCTGGATTTATGCTGGCAGGACTCCTACTCATCGGCTGTAAAATCTGCATGTTTAAAGCCCTTGATATTTAAAATGGAAATTCCCAAAAGACTGATGTTCATTTGTCACATCACTAGAGCTAAACCTGAGCCCAGGTACCATTAAAAGTTGTGCAGCAAAGATCAGATATTCTTGACATCAGTAGGTGTATTTGCCTTTGTTTTGACCTCAGATACATCATAATTATGGCAGGCTGTGTCTACACATGCCCCAAACTTCGAAATGGCCATGCAAATGGCCATTTCGAAGTTTACTAATGAAGCGCTGAAATGCATATTCAGTGTTTCATTAGCATGCGGGCGGCAGCGGCGCTTCGAAATTGACGAGCCTTGCCTCCGCGCGGCGCGTCCAGACGGGGCTCCTTTTCGAAAGGACGCCACCTTCTTCGAAGTCCCCTTATTCCCATGAGCTCATGGGAATAAGGGGACTTCGAAATAGGCGGGGCCCTTTCGAAAAGGAGCCCCGTCTGGACGCGCCGCGCGGCGGCAAGGCGCGTCAATTTCAAAGCGCCGCTGCCGCCCGCATGCTAATGAAGCGCTGAATATGCATTTCAGCGCTTCATTAGTAAACTTCGAAATGGCCATTTGCATGGCCATTTCGAAGTTTGGGGCATGTGTAGATGTAGTGTCTGTGCAGACTGTGGAGCCACATTCATATCAATGGGAGATGACAATAATCAAATGAGTGTCTCCCCCATGATCTGATAACTTGCACTCTTACCTCTGGAAGGCTTCTATTGCCAAGCACTTGTAACTATTTCCAATAATATGAAGGAATAGCTAAATGTTTGCACTCATTTGCTGTCTCTTTAACACACATCGCTGAGATATTGTGAAAAGCAGTTGTGTAGGAATTTGACTTGAAAAGTGAGTTTGGTTATCATAAACTGAACTGTCAAAGCTTAGCCACTAACTGAGGGAAAAAGTTCGTGTGTTGGATATAATCTATGAGCAATCTAATTTACCACTGGTATGTGTTGGTACCTCATTGTTCAAATCACTTTTCAAGGCTTGAACTAGCTATAGCTTGGAAAGCTACATGGAAAAACATTACATTCGTGATTCAACATAATCAAGGCACAGCCTTTTCTTCTACTTATTGTGTCCTCTTTATACTTGGAAAGGTTGAAAACATTCTCTTTGGGAAAAGATTCTTGACAACTGCTAGGGCTTGGACCATTTAAACCATTCATTGTACTAACTATTTAGTTTCTCTCTTAACTCATTCGATGCTCATAGTGTAACGTGTACTGTTTGCCCTCAATAGTGCATAGTGAAATATCAGCACAGAGAACAGTGCCAAATGCGTCTGTTGCACAGAAATGGTAGCACTGTTGCCGTGCTAAATGGTTAATTAAATACTAGACCTCATTTGCTGCTCTTCTGATGCTCCCTTCTGCTGCTTGCAAGTCCTTTCTTGCTTTTAATCTGGTATCTATCACTGTTACTACTTTCTTTTACACTGTGGTGTGTAGGCTGAGGGAGGAAGGTGGGAGAAAGATATTGCTGGAAGAAGGGATAGTGACTGAGAGTAGACAAGAAAAAGCTTTCTTTGGTTCCCTGTTTCAGCAACCCCTGTCAGTATCTATATTCCCTTCAGCAGCCTCTTTGTTGTCTCATTCCTTTACTGCCTCAGTAACAAATGCTTTTTCTGTCCTTTCACCACTAAGTGTCCTTCCATTTTCCTTTTTTCACTTTTCAGATTGCCAAAATCCAAATCTTTCAGATCGTTCATCTTCTGGGACTGAAAAACAAGGATAGAAAAAAAAATGTTTTAAACCAGCTGACGGCTGATCGGAGTGGTTGCCAGCTGTTCGTTCACCCCAGCTGCCAGAATGTACAACCCTGCAGCCAGGGGAAAGAGGAGCAGTGCATGACATAGAGACCCTGCCCTTCTCTCACAGGCAGGGCATCTTATCAGCCAGAGTCAATAACAGGGTTCAGGGGAGGCAGTGGTGGTCTCGGTAGGAGGACTCAGACCCATCCTCTACACTGGGTCCCAACTCAGGGTCCTGTTGGTGGCAAGGCTCCCAATAAAACATGCCAAGCTGTTCCAGTAAGGCTACTATTCTCCACAAAACTCCCCTGAGTCACTTCCTACATGGCTCTCCACTTTTCTCTAGCTCTGGGGTCTCCATCTTTCCACTCATGGTGGCATTGCAGGCTGGTGTGTCTGCACTGGTCTCCTCCTGGCTGATGCCAGCACCCTGGTGTGTAGGCGGTTAGTCCTCAGGAACGAGTGTAGCACTCCTATCTCCATTGGCGGTCTGCTCAGACTGAGCTGCTCTGCAAACCTTTATGCCTGGCCTACCATTGGACCATGCCCAGCATAGTGAGAGGGTGGCGCCTCCTCAACTAAGTAAGCAGGATAAATACTCGCGCTACCAGTGCGAGGTTGTGACGCTCCATCACACCGTCAGAGAGCAGCATCAGAAATACAGGGTAGCTCATGGGAATCTCTGTCTTATGAAATGTCTAGTTCAATTTCTCTGTGTTTTAGCTTCTGGCTAATTAGTAAGTTATTACAGAAGCTGTTTTGTGACCACTTTGGTGGGTGGAATGACCACCAGCTTTGGAACTGTCTGCCGCAGTCTTTGCTATTTGCCCTAATTAAGTAAGCTCAGTGTGCCCACCGTAGCTGTGTCTACACGTGCACGCTACTTCGAAGTAGCGGCACTAACTTCGAAATAGCGCCCGTCACGGCTACACGTGCCGGGCGCTATTTCGAAGTTAACTTCGACGTTAGGCGGCGAGACGTCGAAGTCGCTAACCCCATAAGGGGATAGGAATAGCGCCCTACTTCGACGTTCAACGTCGAAGTAGGGACCGTGTAGTCGTTGCGCGTCCCGCAACTTCGAAATAGCAGGGTCCGCCATGGCGGCCATCAGCTGAGGGGTTGAGAGACTCTCTCTCTCCAGCCCCTGCGGGGCTGTATGGTCACTGTGGGCAGCAGCCCTTAGCCCAGGGCTTCTGGCTGCTGCTGCAGCAGCTGGGGATCCATGCTGCAGGCACAGGGTCTGCAACCAGTTGTCGGCTCTGTGTATCTTGTGTTGTTTAGTGCAACTGTGTCTGGGAGGGGCCCTTTAAGGGAGCGGCTTGCTGTTGAGTCCGCCCTGTGACCCTGTCTGCAGCTGTGCCTGGCACCCTTATTTCGATGTGTGCTACTTTGGCGTGTAGATGTTCCCTCGCAGCGCCTATTTCGATGTGGTGCCGCGCAACGTCGAAGTTGAACATCGACGTTGCCAGCCCTGGAGGACGTGTAGACGTTACTCATCGAAATAGCCTATTTCGATGTTGCTACATCAGGACAAGTGGGAGGGGGGTGCGGTGTGGTGCTCCATGGTGTAGGCGTTGGGGCAGGAGTGTGGTGGAGAAAGGGACGGGCAGTAGGGGGCCTGGGCAGAGTTCACCCCGCGGCCTGTTCATCAAAGTGGGCCCGCAGGGCCTCCCGGACCCGGGTCCCCTCGGGGTCCACCTGCCGACTGGGGGCAGCAGGTGGCTGGACGTCTGCCCTGCTGGCCTCCACAGCCCAGCCCTGGAAAAAGGTGTCCCCCTTGCTCTCTACCAAATTGTGCAGGGCGCAGCAGGCACCCACAATCTGCGGGATGTTGTTGGGGCCTGCATCCAGGCGGGTCAGGAGACATCTCCAGTGTCCCTTCAGGCAGCCAAATGAGCGCTCCACCACCTGGCGCGCATGGTTCAGGCGCTGGTTGAAGCGCTCCTGGCTAGCAGAAAGATGGCCCGTGTAGGGGTGCATGAGCCACGGCCGGGGGGGGTAGGCCGCATCTGCGATGACGCAGAAGGGCATGGTGGTGTCCCCCAGAGGGATCTCCCGCTGGGGGATGTAGGTCCCCGCCTCCAGCCGGCGGCACAGGCCCGAGTTCCGGAAAACCCGGGCATCGTGGGTGCTGCCAGGCCAGCCCACATAAATGTCCTGGAAACGTCCCCGGCTGTCCACCAAGGCCTGGAGGACCACAGAATGGTAGCCCTTGCGATTCAGGTATCGTCCTCCACTGTGATGCGGGGCGTGGATGGGGATGTGAGTTCCATCCAGAGCCCCGAAGCAGTTGGGGAAGCCCAGGGTGGCAAAGGCAGCGATGGTGGCATCTGCGTCCCCCAGCCTCACGAGCCTGTGCAGGAGCATGGCGTTGATGGCACGCACAACCTGCAGGGAAAGCACATGGGAGAGCACCAATGAGGGGTGAGCAGGGTGTGCGTGGCCCTGCCCTGCCCTCCCCTGCCCTGCCCTGCCCTCCTCTGCCCTCCTCTGCCCTGCCCTGCCCTCCCCCCGTGGGTTCATTTACCTCCATGAGGACAGCCCCGACGGTGGCCTTGCCGACACCAAACTGCTGGCCCACGGATCGGTAGCTGTCTGGAGTGGCCAGCTTCCAGACAGCGATGCCGACCCGTTTCTCCACAGGGAGGGCACGCCGCATGGCGGTGTCCTGGTGCCTGAGTGCGGGGGTGAGCCACTGGCACAGCTCCAGAAATGTCTGCCGGCTCATCCTGAAGTTCCTGAGCCAGCGGTCGTCGTCCCACTCCCCAAGCACCAGCCGCTCCCTCTAGTCGGTGCTGGTGGGGTAGCTCCACAGCCGCCGGCGTGTGAGGCGGGGGGCGGGGCGGGGTGCTGCAGGGGTAGGGGTTGAGCCCTGCTGCCCTGGGGGCATCTCCTCCTCTGGGGCAAGGAGGTACTCAGCTGCCTCCCACATGGCATGGGCCAGGGCAAGCCCTGCTCCTGCCGGGAGGGCTGGGTGCACCTCTAGCTGCTGCTGCTGCTGCTGGGGGTCCATAACTGCGGCGCCCGGGGTCTGTGTGCCTATGGCTCCTCAGACCACGTGCTGTGCAGGCTGAGTGTGTCTGGGAGGGGCCCTTTAAGGGAGCGGCTAGCTGTTGCCCCGGAAGCGCTAGTCCGCCCGGTGACCCTGTCTGCAGCTGTGCCTGGCATCCCTCTTTCGATGTGTGCTACTTGAGCATGTAGACGTTCCCTTGCTGCGCCTATTTCGATGTTGGGCTGTGCAACGTCGAAGTTGAACATCGACGTTGCCGGCCCTGGAGGACGTGTAGACGCTATTCATCGAAATAGCCTATTTCGATGTCGCTACTTCGAAATTAGCTACTTTGATGTAGCGTGCACGTGTAGACGTAGCCAAGGAGTGATACAATACCACAATCCTTATGTTTGTGGGTTAATGAGTAGCTCTGTTCTTAAAATAAAAAAGAAAAGATTTTTAAGTTATACCTCAAGAAATCAATATATTTTCTCAAATCCAGAGATATTTTCATCTGGTTAGAAAAATCTTCTTCCAAAAACATTTTTCATGTTGCAAATTCCCAAACCGCAGCTGAAACATAAAACTGAAAGGAAGTGCCATAAAGAAATAAAGCTTCATCCAAATCACAGAGTTGTCCTGCCATTATTGCTTCACGTTGGCAAACCATGCAGTCATTTTCCATTCATTTAGGGTTGAGTCAAGCAAGATCAGTTCTGGCTCTGTTTGTCTACCTCCTGTGATGTAATGCCATCTAATGAAACTGCAAAGTACAAAAACCAGCTTCTGCCTGAAAGACCATTCTGATGCTCTCCCCTCTCTTTAGACCTTTAGGTCTAATTGCAGGCACTCAAATGTGTGCTCCACAAAATGAGTGTTGTCTGTAGTCAGCAACATATGGCAACATTTTGGATAGAAACACAGACTAGGCCTATGTCTACACTTTAGCGATCCTTTGAGAGATAATCTTCCAGACCATCTCTTCTGAAAAGAACTTCTTTTGAAAGGGCACATCCACACACAAAAAAGCAGATTGAAAGATCAAGCAGATCTTTTGATAGAGAGCATCCGCACAGGCCCTGCTCTTTTGAAAGAATGGGCCAGGGATTGAAAAATTTGGTGTCGTGAGTGCCGCTTTTTTGAACCAAGGGCACCCTGGAGCATCTACACATGCTTTCTTTTGAAAGAACCTTTTGAAAGTTGGTGCTTTTCCTGAATACAGGAGCAGCAGAGGGCTTCCAGAAGAACAGCTGTGTTCTTCCGATTTCGTATAGAAAGGGTGTATTTTGTGTGAAGGCACTCCAGAAAGGAAAAGGGCTGGATTTTCTGAAAGATCTTGTTAGTGTAGACACAGCCTGCGAGAGTTCCTGTGTCTCATCTGCATCTTATCTAATCTATTCACTTAGTACATATAAAAACCTGTATTAAAAGATTGCTAAGGTTCCGCAGTCAAGCATTGAAAAGGTAGCAAATGTTTGAGTCCCTGTGACACCAAAAGTCAACCCCCTTGCATGTATGCATGGTGATACAATCTTTAATTACATGATCACATATTATTTTTTCCACTGGACTCCCCCATCACACCATGCCCCATGGGATAGTAGACACGGCAAATTTCTAGGAAAGTCCTGCACAGCCCCTCTTACTTTGAAATGAATTATTCTCACTCACTTTAAGGGAGCGATACTCAAGCAATCTGGTCAGTAAGTAGGAACTGTGAGGGCATGGTGCATGCTCAGTAAAATGAAGCCTTTAGCGTTAGTTTGGCCTTTAAATTCCCAGCTCAACATGTGTGAGCTAAGATATTTAGAGGCTCTGAACTTTGCCAAATGCTGGGTAGATTTTTGTTAAGGAGAGCAAAAATAAACATCCTCTTCCTTTAGATTTAAAATTTATGCTCCAAAGCCTTGAGCTGCTGGAGTTTCTCAGTGAAGTAGTTATACGGTATTTTTATTAATACGAGCAAAATGAAAGTACTTTCCCCTACCCTGTTCTGAGAAATGACCGAACTGTTGATGAAAATTGCCAGGCCTGTATATCTGACTTGTAAAATTTCAGCTCAACTGTTGAAAAATCTGGCAATGTTATAGGGAAATGGAAAGTACTGGACAAACTTAACCCATGACTTATGGGGGTCTCTGACTGCACTGCCTATAATATGGACCCAGCTCATAAAATCCAACTGCTGAAGTGAAGGTGGTGGGGAAACAGTAGGCTGTTGGTGGAAGGACAGGTGTTACAGTAGTAGATACTTGCTAACTCAGCAAGGCAGGTTGCACAGCATGGTGAAACAAAGCACGTTTAAAGGTATTTCTGGAGCAAATAAGTACATATATAGGTTTGCAAAAATTTGATTTTTATTTACGAATGTTGATTTCACTACAAACGTACAAACCGAAGAGAGTGTATCTAGAGAAAACAACAAACGTTACAGCTAACACAAGTAAGAAAAATGCTTCCTGAGAACTTGTTAGTGTGATTTAAGGATGTTTAATTTGTATGTCTTGACATCTGATGCTGACAATTTGTGTTTTAAGTTATAAAGCTTTAACTTTGTGAATCTCAGTGTGTACTATGATTAAATAATGATCGTGTGACTCCCCTCCATGTTTGGCAGCTGTGAAAAGTCGGATCGGTAAAGATAAAAAATGCTTCAACAGCGT
Source organism: Carettochelys insculpta (assembly GCF_033958435.1). Lineage (NCBI taxonomy): Eukaryota > Metazoa > Chordata > Testudines > Carettochelyidae > Carettochelys > Carettochelys insculpta. The sequence continues at coordinate 100,363,349 of NC_134139.1, forward strand.
AATTTTTCACAGTTATGAAAATTTAAATAAATCAAAAGAGAAAACATGCTTAAAAATAAACAGTGATATTATTTATCAAAATTATAAAAAAATCTAATTGCTCCAAGCCTGTACACATTCTAAGTGCTATACAGTCATTAAATAATAACTCCTCATAACACCTATTGCTGCAGTGAGTGCAGGGGAGGCCTGAGCCCTGCTGCCAACCTCAGGCCCCCTGGTAATCTCTCAATCTCTCCATGGGACCCCCCCCCATAAATCACAGGCACCAGGGTGGCTACCCTGAGCTGTCCTATGAATGGGACGCCTCTGTCTGCTTAAATCCTGTTGAATTGTTAACAGAACGAAAACATTATGCAGCACGCTGTCTTAAACTGTCAGTGGCTTACGTTCTCAGCATGTTGTGCCATTTAACTGTGCAGGTGGCCAGTCTAGCTGACTTACAAAAAGGACAATGCAAAATGCTCTGCAATGACCTTGTCTTAACTCCCAGTGCCTACAGTGTAAATCACCAGCATATAGTCCGTGTGCTGTGGTGTGGCAGAGATGCTCCTGTGTGTTTTGCATCTGCATATCAGGATTTACATTGTTTCATCAGGACTATTCCCACTCTCTTGTGCCTATGCTGTGATGTTCATTTTTTTTAACTCTGCCATAAGCCTCCTACACTCTCTCCTCAGTGAGAAATACCACACTGAGTGCTCACCAGAATCACTGAAGAGTAACGTTTTGAAAATCACTCAGGAAAGCAGGTTGATCTTTGATTATTTCCTCTCATGAGATATGAAGCATAAGGCAATGTGAACTCCATGCCTCTCTGGAACACTTTTCACTTTTATCTATGTAATGGGTAAGATTCTCTTCAGAGTTGTACCACCGCTAAATGAGGAGCATTTCCATTGAAGTCATTGGAGTTACACTGGTGTAAGTGAAGAAGGAATGAGGCCCTGTAAGAAGTCAATGAAGGCTTAAGAAATCAGTGGTGCAACACTAATTTACACCAGCTGTTGATACTGACTTCTGTAACATTACAAGCAGAGGACAGCTTCTCTGTGCCTTATTCAGCAGAGTCATTTAGAAGGATGATGGTATGGGGGCAGTGTGGGGACAGCTATGTTAGTCTGTATCCCTTATTTAGGAAGGGCCTTTGTGACGAGTTTTATCTTCCACTGAGCTCATTAAAGATGTGAAACATGGTTATCTTGAGTCACAGAAGCAGGGAGTTCCACTGTTATTTGGCCTTCAGTGAAACTATGTTGCACCCCAAAGTTACACCCTGAATTTGCTCAACTGAAAACACACGTTACCTCCACCCCCACCCACCAGGCGGCAAGGTCCAGTGCTGTGAATGGGCTTCCAGCACTGTTAGTTACTTCTCTGGTACAGCTGTGTAGACCGCTGAGAGAGTTCTTGCCCAGTGCTCCAGCCCTGGCCACACTGCTGTGTTAAAGTGCTGCTGTGGCTGTACTTTAATTTTATAAGTGTAGACAAAGCCTTAAATTCATAACTTAGCTAGGCACTAATAATCACAAACTCAGAAGAGCCCCTGGTTTTATATCTCAGTACAACTGTCTCTTTTTGTCCCGTGACAGCCAAGTTAGCAATTGCCCATTTCATCTTGAATGGCCGCTTGCACCATGAATTAACTCCTTATGCCTAACAATCTCTTCCACCTTACGTTGAACAGTGACACTGATTACTTTTCCCATATGTGAGCATTCTGTACGAAATGCTTAGTTCCAAAGCATGTCTGTTTCAGCAGCAGCAGTCAGGCACAAAAACATAGTGCCTCACTTAACTCGTCTTTCTCATTTCACGGAATCAAGACAGCAGAGACTGATTTTCTTTTCAGGGGCAAGTAGATGCAAAATGCTGTATTACTCAAAATTACAACAGTTTTGTCTGAAGTGTCAAGTCAGTAGTTTGCCCCTAAGCAACTTTCCACTATTTTATTTTAATGTTTGCAGGACTAATAAAGAGTATATGGGTAAGGCTAATGGCATACTAGGGTGCACTAGGAGGAGCATTTCAGGCAGATCTAGAGAAGTAGTTATTCCTCTTTATTCAGCACTGGTGAGGCCACATCTGGAATATTGTGTCCAGTTTTGGCCCCCCCCAGTATAAAAAGGATGTGGAATTGCTGGAGCAGGTTCAGCAAAGGGCAACAAAAATGATGACTGGTCTGGAGCACAAGACCTATGAAGGTAGGATGAGTGATTTGGGCTTGTTTAGTTTCCAGAAGAGAAGACTTAGAGGTGATTTAATAGCAGCCTTCAACTTCCTGAAAGGGAGCTCTAAAAAGGAGGGTGAGAAACTGTTCTCAGTGGTATCAGATGGCAGAACAAGGAGTAATGGTCTGAAGTTGAAGAGGGAGAGCTGTAGGTTAGATATTAGGAAAAACTACTTCACCAGGTGGGTGGTGAAGCATTGGAATGCATTGCCTGGAGTGGTGGTGGATTCTCCATCCCTTGAGGTTTTTAAGTCCCAGCTGGACAAGGTCCTGGCTGGGATGACTTAGTGGGGGTTGATCCTGCTTGAAGCAGGGGGCTAGACTAGATAACCTCCTGAGGTCCCTTCCAGCTCTGTGATTCTGTAAGGTCTGTTGGGCCAGATAAATCTTCACCTTGCTGTGTAAGTGAGGCCATGCTATATGCAGGGTGCACAAAAGATCCAAAAGTTGTTTTTTTTTGATATTCTGAATTTGATCCTTGTAGCCAAGCAATTGTTTTGAGTGAGAATAACTAAAACTTTTTTGAAGTACACAAAAGTCACTTTGCCTCACGTATAGGTTTTCCAAGCAGAGGGAGCTCAAGCCATTATTATTTGGCATCTGTCCTTCTGGCAGAGTGTGTTGCTCTTTTACATACTCATGGAACCATAAAACCAAAACAATCAAAACTGTTTAAAATGTAGTTTTGACTTCCAGGATTTGTTAGGCATTAAGATAGGAACCTGGAATTAATTACTTCGAAAATGACCATTTTAAACTATGCGTTCTCAGATTTCATTTTTGGATTTAGAATTATTGTTTGTTCTTTCAACTTTTGTTTATTAATGTTAGTTAGTAAAGTACTTATAAATCCTCACAGGAAAAGAACCATTCAGAAATACACTTTAAAGTCTTAAAAAAGTAGTTTTATTACCAATTACATAATTTAATAATTTATGTTTCCTGTAGTGTTTGTTCACAGTCCTGCTCATATTGACCTGTAAATAAAAAGAGAAAACTTAGTCCTGCTCACTATTTTGCTCTTTTAAGGACTGATCCAAAGCACACCGATGTCAGTGGAAAGACGCCCATTGATATCATTGGATTTGAGTCAGTCCCTGAAAGCTTTTACTTGGAAAAAACATGGACACTTAAATTCCTTCTCCTACACTTGGGGTTTTCCATTGTCAATACGGACCTCAGAATTTTCAGACTAACTGTAACTTTCATTGCCTTTCAGTGGGTCTGAAACTTGTCATCTCCTGGCTTCACTGCCCTCATCTGTAAATTGGAGGTGATCGTACTGGCCTCCTTGGTACACCATTTTGAGAGCTATTAACGAAAACCAGTGTCTAAGAGCTCAGTGACAGCATTTGATTATTATTATCTAATGATGACAACCCATATTATAGATCAATTTCAGGTCTGCAGAATTAAAACCATGACTTATAATCTTAGCCATAAAATGTCAATCTCCTTCCTCAGTTTAGTATGAAGAATCATTCAGCGCACACTTCAGATCTAGTGAATCAGCCCCCTTTTGATGTGTGACAACCCTGTCATAATTTTCCTGTCTTAAAGAAATGTTTTTGCCTTGTCCATGCAATGACACTTAAGTAAAATACAGCAGAACATGGACAGAAAATATAAAACAGAATTGGCTATCATGTACAATGTCCTCCATTGTCCATTTTTGGATTTTTTTCATATAGTACATAGGATTTTTACAGTTAAAAACATCCTATGCATGGAAGAATTACTAGTACCTTTTGAGAGTCAAAACGAATGGTGTTCTAGGGGTTCCTGTGACAATGACCACAACATTATGTATTCAAATGAAAATATGAAACGAACCAAATAACAATAATTTAAATTGCCCCAGGCTCTTGAAAGTTACCCTCAAAGGTTGAGCTCACAACCATGGGTTTAAAAAGTCAATGTTTTAACCACTGAGCTAATCCCTCCCCAAATAACGATGTCATTTGAGATCTCACAACTTGGCAAACTTAGACATGATTGCTTCACTGAAAAGTTAGCATCCTCAGCTTTCCAGTGGCGTGAAATAGTCACTTACTGTCTTGATGATTTGCTAGGTATTGGTTCCTAAGATGGTCACTGGATTTTTTGGTCAACCATTTTCTTTACATGGTCCAAGACTGAATATAGAAAGTCCCAGATCTTGGACCAATCCCCACAAATGTTATGAAAATGCATTTTAGGTATACTAATAACATTTAATTCTTGTTCAGCATTTCTCACAATTAGATCTCAGGGTACATCTACAGTTACCAAAAGGTCAATGTGGTGATGATTGGTCGTCTAGGGTTTGATTTAGTGCACCTAATGCACAAACATGTTGCTTGTTTAAAAAATTCAACTCTTCAAAAATTTTGAATTGGCTTTGAAACCCCATCATTAAAGCTGCACAATCCTTCAATTACGTTTTTCATGCTTTGGTTATATTTGCCTTGTGGCTTTCATCAGAGGCCTGGTCTGATTGCTCAGACTTCAGCTAGTGTCAGTACCTGCCGTATAACATGAAGTGGGTTGGACAGCCTCCCCTCCATTCCTTTGCTGACTCCTTCCTCCATGCCCAGTGTGTGGAATGTCACTCACATGGGCAGCACCAGACATCCTCAAATGTCCATGCTCAGTGGCTATATTGTCAGTCACAAGAGGTCTCAGGACCAGACAACGAATGAGTGTCCTTCCAGACAGGAACATAAGGTACTATCAAAACAAAAAGCAGTCAAGTAGCACTTTAAAGACTAGCAAAACAGTTTATTGGGTGAGCTTTCGTGGGACAGACCCACTTCTTCAGACCATAGCCAGACCAGAACAGACTCAATATTTAAGGCACAGAGAACCAAAAACAGTAAGCAAGGAGGACAAATCAGGAAAAGATAATCAAGGTGAGCAAATCAGAGAGTGGAGGGGTGGGGGGGGGAGGTCAAGAATTAGATTAAGCCAAGTATGCAGACGAGCCCCTATAGTGACTCAGAAAGTTCCCGTCCCAGTTTAAACCATGTGTTAATGTGCCAAATTTGAATATAAAAGCCATCTCGGCTGCTTCCCTTTGAAGAACGGTGTGAAAATTCTTTTTCAGTAACACACATACCTTTAGGTCATTAATAGAATGCCCCATTCCATTAAAATGTTGACTAACTGGTTTGTGGATCTGGAGCGTTTTGATGTCTGTTTTGTGCCCATTAACCCTTTGTCTAAGGGAGTTAGAAGTCTGTCCAATATACAAAGCACCTGGGCATTGTTGGCACATGATGGCATATATGATGTTAGCAGAGGAGCATGAGAAAGTGCCCGTGATTCTGTGAGTAACCTGGTTAGGTCCATTGATGGTATTTCCAGAGAAGATATGTGGACAAAGCTGGCAGCGGGCTTTGTTGCAGGGAAAGGTTCCAGGACTAGTATTCCTGGGGTATAGACTGTGGCTGTTAGTGAGGATCCTCATAAGGTTGGGAGGTTATCTGTAGGAGAGAACAGGCATGTCACCCAGGGCCTTTTGGAGTGTGGCATCCTGATTAAGGATATATTGTAGGTCTTTAATAATTCGTTGCAGTGGTCTGAGTTGGGGGCTGTAGGTGATGACCAGTGGTGTTCTGTTCTTGGCTTTTTTGGGCTGATCTTGGAGTAGCTGGTCTCTGGGTATTCGTCTGGCCCTGTCGATTTGTTTTTTTACTTCTCCTGGTGGGTAATTCAGGTTTATGAATATTTGGTAAAGATCTTGTAGTTTTTGGTCTCTATCAGTTGGATCAGAGCAAATGCGATTGTATCGAAGAGCTTGACTGTAAACAATGGATCTAGTCATGTGTGCAAGATGGAAGCTAGAAGGGTGTAGGTAAGTATAGCGATCAGTAGGTTTTTGGTACAGTGTGGTACTGATCAGGCCATCCTTGATTAGTACTGTAGTGTCCAGGAAATGCATCTCTTGCATGTTGTAATCGAGGCATAAGTTGATGGTGGGGTGTAGATTGTTAAAGTCTCTGTGGAATTCTTCTAGAGTCTCTGTACCATGGGTCCAAATCATAAAGATGTCATCAATGTATCTTAAGTAGAGGAGGGGTAATAGGGGACGAGAGCTGAGGAATCGTTGTTCCAGGTCAGTCATAAATATAGTAGCATATTGTGGGGCCATGTGGGTGCCCATAGCAGTTGCACTAATCTGGAGGTATAACTTGTCCCCAAATCGGAAATGATTGTGTGTGAGAACAAAGTTACAGAGGTCAGACACCAGACTGGCTGTGGTGGCATCAGGGATGGTATTCCTGATTGCTTGTAATCCGTCTTTATGTGGAATATTAGTGTACAGGGCCTCTACATCCATTGTGGCAAGGATGGCGTTATCAGGACTATCCAGTTACATGGACTCCCTCCTCAAACCATATGCCACCAACACTCCCAGCTATATCCGAGATACCACCGACTTCCTGAGGAAATTAAAAAACATCAGAAAAGTTCCTGATAATGCCATCCTTGCCACAATGGATGTAGAGGCCCTGTACACTAATATTCCACATAAAGACAGATTACAAGCAATCAGGAATACCATCCCTGATGCCACCACAGCCAGTCTGGTGTCTGACCTCTGTAACTTTGTTCTCACACACAATCATTTCCGATTTGGGGACAAGTTATACCTCCAGATTAGTGCAACTGCTATGGGCACCCACATGGCCCCACAATATGCTACTATATTTATGACTGACCTGGAACAACGATTCCTCAGCTCTCGTCCCCTATTACCCCTCCTCTACTTAAGATACATTGATGACATCTTTATGATTTGGACCCATGGTACAGAGACTCTAGAAGAATTCCACAGAGACTTTAACAATCTACACCCCACCATCAACTTATGCCTCGATTACAACATGCAAGAGATACATTTCCTGGACACTACAGTACTAATCAAGGATGGCCTGATCAGTACCACACTGTACCAAAAACCTACTGATCGCTATACTTACCTACACCCTTCTAGCTTCCATCTTGCACACATGACTAGATCCATTGTTTACAGTCAAGCTCTTCGATACAATCGCATTTGCTCTGATCCAACTGATAGAGACCAAAAACTACAAGATCTTTACCAAATATTCATAAACCTGAATTACCCACCAGGAGAAGTAAAAAAACAAATCGACAGGGCCAGACGAATACCCAGAGACCAGCTACTCCAAGATCAGCCCAAAAAAGCCAAGAACAGAACACCACTGGTCATCACCTACAGTCCCCAACTCAGACCACTGCAATGAATTATTAAAGACCTACAACCTATCCTTAATCAGGATGCCACACTCCAGAAGGCCCTGGGTAACATGCCTGTTCTCTCCTACAGACAACCTCCCAACCTTATGAAGATCCTCACTAACAGCCACAGTCTATACCCCAGGAATACTAGTCCTGGAACCTTTCCCTGCAACAAAGCCCACTGCCAGCTTTGTCCACATATCTCCTGAGGCAAAAGACTTTTACTGAAAACTTTACAGATGCTCAGAATTGTCAGATTAAAAGAGGGTTCCCTTTATACAGAAACTGAAACTAATGTTCACGTTAGCTCCTGAGATGCAAAAGAAAAGTTTTACAGGGACCTAATAAACAGCATTTGTTTTCACTAAATGAGATACTGTCACTACTGTCTTCTTGCCCTCTCTAAATTATGCTGAACTGATTCACTACTGTGTAAATCCAGTTTCATCCAGCGGAGTTACCAAGCTATAAAAAATGGAGTAATGCAGCAGTGAATAAGGACTCAGATATGTGCGTATATAAAATAGATGGGAATGATACCACCTATTAAGATTGCCTGACACTTACCACTTTAAGACCCTATTAATCTTCAAAATAGCCACAGGATTGTGTAGCTGTCAAGATTTTTGAGGTAGTTTGAGTGAGATACAATTTCACTAAATTTGTGTAAGATCCAGATTTTACACGTAACTTGTTCTACACTGCTTGGGGCTCCAGTTTTGGCTCTGATCCTATACTGCTGTCTTAGGATCACTTATGGATAATTTCCAACACCCACTTCCCTTTCGAGGAAGCAGTAATTAAAATAAAACAACTATTCAGGGACTAGGGTAGAATTTGCAGTGAAAATTTAAGTCATTTGATCACTTGGTTCCCAATATGTGTCTTCCCCCTTTATCATGAGTTTCTGTTAATTTGCAAAGCAGTCTAAAATCTATACATAAATGAGATGAGGATTTTGGTATGCCACAACAGGGGCAATGGTGCCAGTCTGGAATAATCTGTTTCAGGCATTTCTCCGATACTGTCTCCATATTAAGAAGAAAATTTTAGTATTCTAGTTGCTCTAAAACTGATGTGCAGAGTCAGATTACCTTGAACAATGACATTCCACAACTAAAACTGAGGTGAGGGGAACTCCTGTTGAGATGAATGGGCCATTTCACGCTTCCCCAAGTTAGTTTGTTAGGGTATGTCTTCACTATAGCTATGCCTAGATTACAGGGATTTGTTGACAGATTTTGTTGGGATATATCTTTTAACAAAACTTTTGCTCACTGATCAGAGCCAGACTGTCAAGTGGATCACAAGCGCGATCTGCTCTGTTGACAGAGAGTAACTAGATTGCCTGGCCAGTCTCTTGGCAAAATGCCAACTGGAAGCACAACAGACAGGGCTTCCCAGTGTCCCAGAAGCCCTGTCTGTCAACAGAGGGCCCCCTGAAAGGTCCAGACAGGTTTTCTATTGACAGAGGCGTTATCCTTCATGGAGAGCAGCTTATGGCTGTTGACAAAAGTGCTGCATTCTGTCGACTTACTGTCAACAGAATGCCTTGGGAATCTGGATGCTCCCTGGGTTTTGTCTACAAAACACCAGTTTTGTCAGCAAAACCCACTAGTTTAGACATAACTTATATCTTCCTAGTAGAGGGACACAAAATCAAACTATTAGGGGTCAACAGTTGACCCTTGTGCTCCTCAATATCGCGAGGAGTAAGGGAGGTTGATGGGAGAGATTTTTCGCAGTGACCTCTTTCTGTGAGGATTGCAATTGCCATAGCTAGAATTGCGTATCTACAATTGGCTTGAAGGTCTAGTGTAGACCTGTCCTTACGCTATTGATCTCTTTGGAGTATCCTCATTCATCTGTGCACATCCCACTAAGGTGAATGAGACATTCCACACATCAACAGTACTCCTGAGTGCACTGCCCCTTCCTTTACAGTAGCTTCCTGAAGTTGATGCAAAGCCTGCTGCCTCCAGCTGGTAGAGTTGCTCCTCACAGTCTGTCAGTTACCATCTTCCTTTCTTCCCATGACTGTTCCAGTTGTCCTAGGAAACAGGGGCATGGTGGGCCAGGTGGAGGACAGAGCAGCTAGTAGCTAAAGTAGTAAATCATTTCCCTCCCACTGGTGACCTCCAATCATGCCCCCTGCCCTGGCCCTTACTAATGCCTCGTCCTCCAGAAACAGGGGAAATTAACTGCCCCAAACCATGATTAATGCAGGTCTTGTTTGCACTACAACATCTTTGCCAGTGTAGACTCTTCCCTGCTTAGCATCCTCTTCAATTCTAGAAGTGTGTTTGAGTCCTGCTGGTACTGTCAGTCTTACACATCTTCCCTGGCTTATCAGGTTGGGTTTATATCTGCTGGTGAACCACACTACCACTCATTAGGCTGCCTCTATGGCAGGTGAACCCTCTGTGGTTCATTGTTTCCATGAGCATATCATTGATTTCACTGGGGTTGCTCCTGACTTACACTACTACAGCTCAGGAGAGAATCAGGCACTGACTCCGTGTATGTTCCAGGGCTTAAGCACCACAGAAGAAAATAGTGGGGCAGGTCCACACCCACCAGCCACAGCTATTCAGCTGAGCCAATGTTCAGCAGTTTGTCAGTAGGCAGAGGGTCGTGGGGGAGAGGCATGAGTTGGGGCAGGGACTTGGAGCACAGCAATGGTGGGGCCTGAAGGGAGGAAAATGGGCTTTCTCCAGGACTTGGGGAAGAGCACCCCCTGGGAAAAATTGAAGTCAGCCCTATGCAAGCCACACCTGCTCAGACGTCTTAGCATTTATGAGCTTCATGTTCCATCCCCTCACCACCTCGTATGTGCAAACTGCATGTGCCATCCTCACAGAACCCCTGAAGAGACCACAGACCAGGGCAACTGGGTGAAGTCAGGCCTTACCTGTAATGGTTGCAAGTCTCAGCTGCACCTGGCCGGAGTGGGCCACACTGGGCACTAGAACAAAGGGCGGGGAACTGGCCTTTCTTATGGTCTGAGTGACCTCTTTTGGCACGCAGGCAGTGGGGAGCACAAAGCCAGCTGATTTGAAGACACAGAGAGATGAACAGACTGAGAGAAATCTGAATATACTGAGACTGGCAGGAGAGAGAAACTGTGCCTGGGAACTGTGGGCTGGGTAGGACTGGGCTGAAGGAGAGACAGGATGGATGAAGAACCCAGAGATGTGACCTGGATTAGGCTGGGTAAGGAAACAGTGGTGGGGCAGGGCAAGAAAAGTAGGACTTGGTGTGGAGAAGGGTACAGGTTGGGCGGGGAGGTTGGGACATGGACAGGAATCCCAAAGTGGGAGATTCAGTCTTGGTCTGCACTAGGCAGGTAAGTCAATTGCAGATACGCAATTCTAGCTTACAACTTACTTGGCCATCCACACAGAGAGGCTGATGGGAGAAACTCTCCCATTGACCTCATTTACTCCTCTTGATAGCAACCCTGGATAGTTCTATTTTCTGCATCTCTACTAGATGCATGAAATCAAACCCTGGAAGTTTGACCGTGGATGAGTCAATCTTCCCTGTAGTATAGACAAGCCCTAAGACTTGGCTTAGAAACTTGAACAGTGAAGACTGGGACTAGATAACCTAGGAGACTGGGACTGGGACAAGGAACCCAGGATAGAGATGTATCACAAATGGGACAGTCTGGAGGAGACAGGGCAGAAAAGGTCTGGCTTGTGGGACAGGGAGAGATAGAAGGGTGTGTGTGACCCCTAACAACCCAAGATTCCTGAGTCTCACCATCTTCCTGCTGTCAGGAAATATCTGTGAAACCCACAGGCAAAATGTCTCATCCCCTTTTAGTCCTGATTCTCATTGTGTACAACACCTTCAATTACTCCATGAGCTCATGTGTCAGACCTCTGTGTGGTGGAGTTAAAGGTTCCAACACTACTGATGAAACCCTTCCCTCCCGCAGCCTGATGAAACCTCCTTCCAAGTTTGATGCGTGTTCCTAAAAGCAAAAGCATTATTAGACTCCTCTATTGCCTCACTGTTTCCTTCTCACCTCAAATTATTGCATCTATTTTCATATAAGAACCTACTTTGATTGTTTTAAATAGCCCTCCACCTTCTTTAAATGTATGTGGCAGATCTTTAAATCTTTGGTAAAACATTATGACAGAGCTACACATTTTATTTCTAGTAAAGGAAGATAAAAGTAAAAGGAAGAAAACCTTTTTCTCTTCTTAGGATGGTGACAGACTTTCAAACCACTTTTCAGTGGAGATATCCAACTCTTTCAAGAACATCCATCTACCTCATAATGATTATGAGGATCAATGTGACATAACCTTTTATTAGAAACTTTCCACTACCTGTAGAACCTCTCTAATCTAACACTCTATCATCCAGGAACATCCGTAATCTGGTATGATTTCATTTAGCGGGATAACCACTTACTATGGGTGTGGCCAAGTTTTCTGTGGTCCCATAAAATTTGCTTAAGCCATCAGACTGGGCTTTCACTGCTCCGTGCTGTCATTTAGCTGTATTTTACCCCTGAATAGCTTCTAAGAGCCCAGTGGGCAGTCGAAGTTTTGGTAATGCTGACGGTATTGACCTTCCATAGTCTGGCAAATTCTCTCATTTGGCACTGGTCAGGGTTTAAGGGTGCCAGGCTAGAAAGGTTCAACCTGTAATAACATTCTCTGTTATCCTTATATCAAACTTGGGAGATATCTGTAACATCTGTGACCCCCATCCAGCCCTCTTTGCCAGCTGGCATTGTCACACTGTTCCTTTAGTGTAATAATTTTATTAAAGCCAAGATTTGAAATACAAAATTCGGACAAGTTGAAAGCAAAGGCTGTGTTCATTTGGGGTCAAGCTCAAAGGCAATTATTACAGTTTAGTGTCTCCCACTGTACTAACCTTCTTGCATTTTGATGAACTGTTCATGAGCATTACTGAATTGCAGTTTGCTGTACACATGCCTGATTTTAGTAAGCCTCTTTGAGTAACTCTCCCTAGACACTTATCTCCAGCCAGACTTTTAAATATTCAAATAAATTTTTAATGACCTGACAGTTTTCTTCTGCAATGGTGTGAATTTTTCTTTATAAGCCAGGAGGACCTGGCAGGAGAGCCAATGGCTTGAATTATTATAGCCATGTTGTCAATAAGTGGTACACGGTGTTTTGATTGGCAAAGGCACTAAAACATATTAGCTGTGAATGATTTCTTTTCACTTGCGAGGAGTTTGCAGGACAATTTAAAATAAAGCTAGGAAGTGTAGTTTTGAGCAAGATAAGGAAAGGGAGAAAATATTGAAGAAATCTGAGTCTAAACCTCCAAAGTAGTTTGGAACTATGTAAACATAGCTTCTAACTGAACATAAGTTTCCAATCACCTTATCAATTAGATATTTGACAGAATGTGAATGTGAGTCTGAATGAGGACAAGGCTCTGAAACATTACTTCTTCATGCAAGTTTCCTTTCAAGAAGGAAAAGCATCTGTTTGCCAGTTCAGAACTGCTGAAAGTCTAGTAAGAATATTGACTTAGATGGAAACGTCTATTTCCTTCAGAGAGTTAGGGCATCAAAAGTTGTAAAACAAGATCCATTAGCTCATCTGTGCCTCTATAGCCAAAAGAGTGAATGTAATCCTTGAATGCATTATCAGGGGAAGCTCGAATAGAAGAGAGGTTTTTACCTCTGTATTTGGCACTCATGCATCTGCTGCTGGAATAACATGTCCTGTTCTGGTGTCAACAATTCAAGAGTGAGGTTGAGAAACTGGAGATGGTTAAGAAAAGTGTGACAAGAATAATTAAAGGACTAGGAAAAAATGCTGAGTGAGAAACTCAAATAACTCATTCTATTCAGCTAAGCAAAGAGAGCACTGATTACATGCTAAGTGTCTAAACGGGGAACAAATCTTTGATCTTGGCCTCTTCAGCCTAGCAAAAAGAGTTATAACAATCAAATGGCTGGAAGATGAAACTAGACTATTTCAGTCTGGTAATATGGCTTATCTTTTAACAGAGGGGTAATTAACCATCGAATAATTAATCAATGGATGTGGTGGATTCTCAGCCACACCACAGACCATAAAAATAAGGATTGGCTGTTTTTCTGAAATTTTGCAGAAGTTCTACTGCATGATCATGAAGGTCCTTCTGGGCTTGGAATTTGTGAATCTAATCCATTTGGCAGCCTTTCCATGATTATTCCCCATATGATATTTTCTAGCAATTTATATGACCTAGTTTTAAACCATGTCTAGAAAGAATGTTTGTCTGCCCTCACCCACCACTTTCTGGCAAATGATTGTCTTGGAAAGAAGAGCTCAAACCTTAAGGCTGTGTCTACACTTGCATTCCACTTTCGAAAGAGGTATGCAAATAAGGGAAACTGAACATAAAATTATGTGCATATTTGCATCTCTGGCACCTCAGTTGCATATTCTTATTTCGAAAGAGCTTCTCGTGAAAGAAAACCAGTATTGACACTGCTCTTTCGAAAGTAAACCCCAACTTCAAAAGAATCTTTCTTCCCTTCTTTTATGGGACGAAGGATTCTTTCAAAGATGGGGTTTTTCTTTTGAAAGAGCAGTGTCCACACTGTTTTTCTTCTTTCAAAAGAAGCTCTTTCAAAATAAGAATATACAAATGAGGTGCCCGATATGCACATCTGTACCTCATTTGAATGTTCAATTCATCTCATTTGCATATCTCTTTTGAAAGAGGAATGCAATTGTCGACACAGCCTAACCCTGGCCGTTTCTACACAGGCCACTTTTTTCTAAAGTGGCATGGTAATATGTGGCCCAAAATATGCTAATGAGGCATGGATGCAAATTCCCCATGCTTCATTAGCATAACGTCATGTGATTTGGAGTCTGGAAGGCTGCTCTTCCAGACTCCAAAACGCTGTTTAGAAGCACGGCCCTGAGGGGGGGTCTTCCAGAAGGAAGTCCTTCTTCCAGAGGCCCCTTCTTCCCAAAAATTTTCAAGAAGAAGGGGCCTCTGGAAGAAGGACTTTCTTCTGGAAGCTCCCCAGGGGCCATGCTTCAACACAGCATTTTGGAGTCCAGAAGAATGGTCTTCTGGACTCCAAATCACGTGATGTTATGCTAATGAGGCATGGGGAATTTGCATTCATGCCTCATTAGCATATTTCAGGCCACGTATTAAAGAAAGTGGCCTGTGTAGAACTGGCCCGTGTCTACATGTGCCCCTTCCTTTCGAAAGAGGCATGTTAATGAGGGGGTTTCAAAGATGTTAATGAGGCGCTACAATGAATATGCAGCTCCTGATTAGCATAATGGCGGCTGCGGCAATTCGAAAGTGCAGCTTTTTGAATTGCGTGCTGCCCATGGAGACGGGACCTTCCGAAAGGAACCCCCCGCCCAGTTTTCAAAAGCCCTTCTTCTGATCACCAGATAGGAAAAAGGGCTTTCGAAAACCTGGGGGGGGGGTCCTTTTGGAAGGTCCCATCTCCATGGGCGGTGAGAGATTCGAAAAGGTGCACTTTTGAATTTCCGCGGCTGCCATTATGCTGATTAGGCACTGCATATTCATTGCAGTGCCTCATTAGCATCTTTCAAACCCGCTCATTAACATGCCCCTTTTGAAAGGAAAGGGCACGTGTAGACCCAGCCTAACTGTATAAAAAAATTTCTTTTTGGTACACCTAGTTCTCTCATCAGAGTGTCCCAAAGCATGTGAATTTAAGTAAGAATGTTGTCAGAAGTATGTTCAAAAGAAATGAGTGCCATGTCTGATATGGGAATATTACCATACCCATTTGCTTACCTGTGTATTCTGCTTGCCTTAATGCTATATGGTATTTTGATTGGATTACCTATTTTTCTTTGTCCAAGAAATCTCTGGGGTTTCTGCAGAGCTGCTGTGCTATCTGTATCAGGCTGGCTGAGTGCTTAGGGTGTTGGTTTTACAATCCAATGGATGCATGTCTGTGTGGGTTCAAACCCCACTCTTGGTAGTCCCTGCCTAAGGAAGATTTAGGTTGGACATTTGGGAAAGTGGCTTAACTGTCAGGCTAGTGCTACACTCACCCCTAGTGCTGGTGTCTTCATGCAAATGAGCAGTCTTGAAAATGCAAAATGGCTGTTCACTTGCATATCCGAGCAGCTCATTTGCATATTCACCGCAGAAAACAGATGGTGAAGACAGGTTCTGCCAGCAAAAAACCCCTTTGTCATCAGCCCCTTATCCCTGTTTTTCTCCCCAGGACTGAGAGGCTGGCGACAGAAGGAGGAGAGAGAAAAAATATTCTCCTTGGCCTCTGATGATAGAACAAGATGCAATGGTCTGAAACTGCAACAAGGGAGGTTTAGGTTGAACATTAGGAAAATCTTCCCAACTCTCAATGGAATAATTTGCCCAAACAGGTTGTGGAATCTCCATTATTGAGTATTTTTAAGAGCAGTTTAGCCAAACACCTGTCAGGGATGGGCTAGATAGTACTTCGTCACCTCTCAAGGTTCATTCCAGTCCCATGATCCTGTAAGTCCTAGACACTGGAAAAAAGAATCACTTACAATAGACTATGTTTTCCAGTCCACTAAACCTAGCAGTAGAAAGCACTAAACCTAAGGCTGGATTAATTGACCACTTGAGGGTTCCTCTGAAAAGAGGGTATCCCAAGAGGTTACTAGCACTGGGGGCAGCCAGAGAAAGAAGGGCCAGGCTGTGGGGACGGGGTGCCGGGCAACTGCAAGAATGGCCCCAAAAGCAGCACACCCGCTTCTCCCCCCTCCCCCAGCTCAGGTTTGAAGAGGTGCTCTGGAATAGCTGTTGTTACTTGCAGTACATTCCATCAGCCTGCCAATGCCAAGGCTATATTGGTTTTCCTTTTGCAGTTGACCCAGCTCACCCCCTATGTAGTCACAACACCCTTATACCTGTCTGCTCCGCAGAGCTGCACATGGGTTCGGAATATGGTTCTTCATAAATTGCAAGTTCCAAAGCTGTGACTATTTTGTAATCCTCTTACAGCAAGGAGTGGAGCCCAGCCTGTTATTGAAACATAATCCTAGGGAAGAGAGGAATAATGCATCGGATAATTGTTTCTGTCTGGAAAACTTAAAAAAACCCAAAATTCTAATGGAAAGAATTCACTCTTATAAACCGTATCCTGTGTTTCCAGTTTATTGAGCTCGAAACATAAAGATTTGATATCTACTTCCTCTTTGTAACAGCCCACAGAGTCACAACTGGAATTTGGTTTATAATATAAAAACTAAAACAGATCCAAAGAACCAGCAAAAGAGGAGTAATAGTGGACTCTGGTGGGTTATAATATAATGGGATATTTTAAACCTGAGCAGAAATGGTTATGTCTCAAGCACATCTGAAATAAGACACTAAACATAAACATCAAACTAAAACAAATGCCTGCCGTTTGGATGGGCTATTACAGGTCAATTCATTTAGTTGAAAGAAGAATTAATTCTAGCATAGAAGATATCTTTATTTAACACTGTCCTACTGCGTTGGCAGCTAACACTGAGAAACTGTGGAACAGATGCATTCATATGCAATAATATATTATAAGAATTCAACTTACCACACTTGATATGCCAAGAAAATTAGTTTCACATTGCCAGATGGAGAGGGTATGTTATCACAGCATAAAGGACAGTTCCCTGTGCAGTTAGATATTGTCTTAGAAAGAACAAAAGAGCAGAATGTACCTCATACAGTTACATGAGGCGGATGCAAACTGCAACCTGCAGTTTGCAATGATTATCCTAGTATTGTAAGCATCAGCTACTTTTCATCATAGGGCTACATTTCTGTAGAAGTAAGGAGGCATGACTTCTGTATATAATAGTTAGAATTCTTGCCCTTGGCTAACTGTCCCTCAAACATAAAAAACACAAAACTGTTTCAAACTTTTACTTTTACGTCTGACATAAGTCAAATTTGGTTCTCTAGATCTTAGTAATGGCATAATAGGGTGCTGGTGGAAACAAGTGGTGAAAGAAAAGTGAACTAATCCAATACAGAGCTAAATTAAACCACATATGTAATGACATTTTAAATAGAGTTGGTTGGGAACTGGATATTTTTCATTTTGTGGGAAGTTCTGCATTTCAATATTCTTTTCCATTCAAAAATGGAATGAGATTTTTTTTTTAATTTCCAAGAAGTGAAATGCCAAAATTCCAGTTGCTCAAAATGTTTTCGGACCAAATGGTTTGTTCCAGTTTTTACTTTTTAAAACCAGCATATAATATAGAACTGAAACAAAAAAGAAAACCAGTGTTGTGTTCCAGAAAGGTTAAAATGTTCCATTCAATTTCATCCTTAGCCAAATGCTCTTTAAAGTCCTTTTAAAATGAACATTCATCAAAATGCATATGTTTCCACAAAACAATTAGCTTTCAACAAACCATTTTCTGATAGGAGGAAAGAACATTGTACTGGAAAATTTCTGACCAGCACTAATTTTAAATCTCATTTTTGTCCATTGTGAATTAAAAAAACATAAAAGGAAAACACAAATAACACAGGGGTGTTGTAGGTCAACATAAGTTGGCAGAGATGTGAGGGAGAACTTGCAGCCTTCTTGTATGGGTTAAGCTAGTGTTACCTGGCCTTTGTATTTTTATGAGCATTTAATATACCTAAATATATTTCAGCAACAGCAGTGAGTTCATATAATACTTTGGAGGCAAGTCCGCTATCAGTGTGCTAGTGCTCTGCACTGCATATTACAGTAAACTCTTTGATATCCAGCGACACTGGGACTGGGACGTTGCCGGAGAGTCAACTATTCTAGTCATTAGAGAGAAGCTGGGGGGAGGCACAGGCAGTGTGCAGTGGTCCCCTGCATAAGAAAATTCAGCTCCTCCCACCTCCCAGTGCCAGCTCCCATTCAGCTGCTGCCCCATTTACCTTTCGGTGGGGACAGAGGGAGCTGCCTGTGGGGCGGCAGATGCTGGCAGAAAGGTGCCAGCTGTGATGGTCAGCAGGAACTCAGGAGATGCGCTCTTTTCTAGTAGCTCCTCGAAGACTCTATGACTCTTGACAAGACGGGGTAGGTTTGACCCAGGGGTTTAGTGTAATACCTATCTCTTTGGTGTCCAATAGTAATTCGAGGACCATTATATATTCACCACAGCTCCCCTCGCCCACTCTAAATAAATGCCCTACCTTTGCCCCAGAGCCAGGCTTGTCCCCCCTCACCAATGCCAGCAACTCACCAGAGCAGCTGGAGCCACCGCCACAGCCCTGCCTCTGCTGCTAGGGGCCACCATGGCCACTTGGGGTCACCGGGACCAGTTGGAGCTGCCGGGGCTGCTTGGAGCCACTGCCACCAGAACTGAGGGAGCATCCAGAGCCACTGCTGCCAGGGCCACTGGAGCTGCTGCTGAGGCTACTGGGGCTGCCGGGGCTGCTGCCACTGAGGCAGCTGGAGCTGCTGGGGCCACTGGAACAGCCACTACAGCTGCAGCCGCCAGAGCTGCTGGCGCCACTGCTGAAGCCACTGAGGCTGGAGCCGTCACTGGAGCTGGCCTGCCGCCGCCATGTGCTTCTCCCACCAAGCAGTGGGGCACGTGCACAAAGCGGTATGCGGCTCTACGGGGAGCCTTATTTAAAGGCTTCAAGAGCTGCATGCAGCTCCAGAGCTGGAGCGACCAGACCGTGGTCTCTTGTTCACCCCATGTGGCGAATGGCAAACACATTAGACATCGCGGACCTATCTACTGAGCAAACTGTTCTCCCTTGTATGATAGAAACAAGCGCAATATGTGTATAGACATTTTTAGTGAAGGGACAAAATCTGTTGGATGTGGGCAACAGACACCATAAGCAGGCGTATCTGGTAGTCTAAATATCTTCTCCTCATACTCCATAAAGACACAAAAATTAAAACTGCTCATGTAACTATCAGAGTGTCGTATGTTGAGACAACTGTTCAAAGCATCAACTGTGTGCTTGCAGAGGAGCTCGCAGCCGCATTCCTTTTTTCCACACCTCTCAGGGATGACCTACGTAATACTTTAGCCCTACTGTGAGGATAGGGGCCTGCACTAGCTGATGTCCTGTGCGTGCGGCAGTCTCTGCCAGTCTGAGGATTCCATGCATAGAAGAATGACAAGCTCTTTCCAGAGAGCCTTACCTAGAGATCTGCTTTAAGTTTTTTTTTTTTAAATGAGAAAGAGCTAGTTGACAAACTATTTCATTTTGATGAAATTTTTATTTATTTATTTGTTTGTTTATTTCTTGGACGCAGCAAAAATGTTTTCGAGGAAAATGTTTGTGGTTTTCAAACAAACATCCAGGCATTTTTGAGGCTTTGACTTTGTCCAAAGTTTTATTGATGGGAAATTTCAAATTTGTATTATATTTCCCACAAAAAAATAACTGGCAGGTTTAAACCAGCTGCAGTCCATCTCTGCAGCACAGGCAAAGGCAGATTGAAAGTTAGGCCAGACACCTGGAACCTACAGATTTCCTGGGCATGTACTTACTCAGAGATTCTGAGGGGTTTTTTTGGAGCTTCATTGTCACGAGGAGATGAGCAGGGACTCCAAAATTTTGAACTGCTCCTCCTCTCTGCTGCATTTTTCTTGATGTAGTGGTACCCAGTCACAATTCCAACAAGGGGGTTTTGGGGGAAAGAGATAAACCAGAAGGGGTTACCCAGGTTCGATGGGGTGGATTTTTTTGCCTTTTCACTGATTTTTGTAATAATGTACTGTGAAGTTGTTTGCAAAACACAGATCGTGGCTAGTGATTTCTACACAGCAGTTTCTGCTAGTGAAGGTACCAGGCCTTCAGTCAGCTTTCGTACAATTTGTCAGTGTTCCGGGAATGCCTGAACAACCCAGAGGTAGGGAGGAGACTACAACATCCTATGCTGGCTTGTGCTAGGTCACACACAGCTCCTGAGGCCTCACACAAGTGCACACACAGGCTCACGTGCTTGACGCCATCTGTCACAGTGCCATGTGCTAATCATATGACTTACTCAGCAGAAATATCTGCCATTTTACAGATGTCAGTTGAATGACTTGCTGAGGCAGAAGCGCCTGTGAAAAAGTGACACATCACAGGTCATTAACCACAGCTCTGCTACCCCCAACTTCCCCCCCCAAGAGTAAGACCGTGCACCAGCTCAGTCCTCTCCAGCTCCTCTCCACATTATTCACCCTTACATCTGGTGAATAGGGCATGGCTCCCTGGCTGCCTGTGTTAAGTGACTGAACTGAGTGACTTGCTGATGGGCACAGAGAAAAGGTATTTTTGAGATAGGAGTAGAGCTCACTCTCTTTACTCCCAGATGTATACCTCAAACTCTATATTGTCTCCTCCCGCTACAAAATGATGTGTTAAAAGCTTACCCAGGAGTGTGAGTATTAAACTAGCTTGAAGGAAAAATGAAAACCAGGATAAGTGCCGTATCAGAAACTGAGCTCCCATAATGACGCTGTTGCAAGCAGCATCACTTTTCAGCCACTCAGCCAGAGGTCAGTAAGCAAAATATCAAGAAGAGCCATTTTTTCAAGTTCAGTACAAAATTAAATAACTCAAGAGCCACAATGCATGTGAATATGAGAGGGTCCTTAAGAAAGTCAAACCATACTTTTTTGTAACCCCTATTTTAAGTACACACACAGGGATTTGGAATGTGATACGCTTACTGCAGGGTGTGCACAAACTTTTTACGTATTCTATTTCCTCACACTTTATGTGTGTGTTTGTACCACTGTTTTCCTGACTTTCACTCCCTCTCTCTCTCTCTCAGATTCTAGATTCTGAACAATTTTGTTTTTATTTTTGAAATCACTGTGCAGCTGCTCTGATACTTTGAAGAAACATTCTTTTATATATTCACCATCCATAAACAGCTTTTCTTGCTTCACAATCTCTTGAATGGTCATAAAACTAGCTACAGGTATGTTGCTTGGTGATTTCACCCATTTCGTAAATGTTTTTCTTTGCTCTGTTTTGTGTAGCACCTCCTTCACGGCTTTTTTCTAGTGTCTCTAGCTGGATGCAGTTCAGAAAAAGTAGTATGTTTTTGAGAAAATGCCTCTTGAGATTGCATTTTTTGTTGTTGGCCAATTTCTCATTGCAAACGACAGATAGAGGGAGCCCAGCTGAACTCAATATAAATGCAAAGGATTGGATCCATTCAGTTTAAAATTCAGTTTTCATCTTTGATTTTCCTCTTTTTTGAAGCCACTCTAATCCCACTTTAATTATGCTAATGTTATTTCAGGTTTAATTTCAATTTTCTTTCTTAAAATATATGTTGCCTTTCACACCAGAAATGCTGCAAACTTCCTTTTCTTTTTCAAAATCAAGACTTTATTAGCAATACACTCAAACCACAGATACAGTATCAGATCCCACAATGCACTGCACGTATTAAAGGGGGAGTTATCCAACATCTCAAGATCACATATGGTTTGGTATTTAGATGTGAGTTGTTCGTTGTTGGGCTTTTTAGATGTTCAGCGTTTATTGAAAATAATCAGGAGGGTTTTTTTTTTCTTTGAAATTATAGTGTTGGGAGCCACAAAGAAGTCCTCAAAGAGCCACGTGTGACTCTGGAGCTCCAGGTTGCAGACCCCTGGCGCAGGCAAACTGCACAATCATTTCCCCACTCCTAAAATGTGCAGATCAGTTTCTCCTTCATGGTGAAGGAAGCACTTCTTACTCTATGATGAGGAGTTCACTGGCGTAGGAGGCTATTATGTCAGTAGTACTACAAAACTCAGCTCTACCTATATTTGTACCTATTTCTCACAAAATATCTTAGACCTTACTTATGAGGCTGCTAAATTTATAGCTTCCATATTCAAATTCTATGACTACTAAGGACAAGTGACATAATTTAAAGCTACAGTGGCCAGCTACATTTTTTTTTAGCTTTAAGCAGTAATTTTTTAACTTTAAATCAGATTTCTCAATCGACTGACAGTTTCTTAGGGTTAATAGATTCATCAGGATAAACAGAGGAAGCAGTTTCTGATTTCAATGCTTTCACAATGCAGGGTGTTGTGTCTGATTCCCTGTTGTACACAACTACTGTATCTGTAACTGGCCATCTGGGCCTTAATTTACCCTTAGCCAGGAATCAAATTAAATTTGTGCAAAAAACACGTTAGTGATACGCTTCAAAACCCGTTTCCACCCAGAGACAAAAATATGAGTTAGTGTTTGCATTTTTGCCTTCAAACTATGACAAATATTCCAGGTATCATATTTTCCTATCTTTTTCATGTATTTTAGTGGCATGTTGAAAAAAAATTGACAAAATTTAAGAGTGCTTGCTCAATTGATGTTGTTGCAATGTTTTTCCTCATTTTCTTTACATATAAAAATTATGCAGCTACGAAAGGTGCCCATGTCAGAAAGTACTTTATTTAATAGGTACAAAGAGGGGTGTTTTGGTAGCATCTGATTAAAAAGATAAGGGACAGATAAAACTTCATTGTCATAGATGATGCTGTGAGATAAGGCAGTACTTCAGTACATCCAAGTAAAGCTACTGACAGAGCCACAGAGGAACAGCCTTGGCTTGAAAAAATTTAAATACCTTGAAAAAGTGCCTCTAGGCCAAATTTTTCAGAGAAGAAAGATTGGATATGGACAGACCTCCTCCTCCCAGGCCTGATCTGCAAGGGGATCAAAGTCGATCCCAGATACACAATACTAGCCACGCCATTAGTATAGCTAGAATCAATATATCAGGATCAGCCTGGTATAAACTGGATGTCTCACTCTGACATCCCTTACTCCAGGTAGCAGCAATGAGTACCAGGGTCGACGGCCAAGTCAAGAGAGATTGCTTTTGCCGCATCTTCACAGCCACAGCAAAATCGAACTCCGGAGGATTGATTGTGGTGCATTGAACTCACAGTAATTATAGACATGCCCTCGGACTAATGCTATACTGTGGCTTTATAGGACATTAAATTATGCAAGTGAAAAGGCATTTCTATGCAGCTGGATGAATTCTAGATCAAGTGGAAATTATACCACATCATAGGCTCCCCAGTCACACTACACCTTCCCAAGACTCTGTGGTGGTCCCACTGGCGATTGTGCCCCTCACTCTGCATAGTAAAGCAGCAGTCAGGAGAAGCTTCTGACAACATCATTCACTCACGCTGGAGCCATATTCTGGATTTGTTTTCCAGACTGACTGATCTTTGTTCTAGATCTGCTTTAGCCCAGCCATATTCGCTGCTCCTATGCCTTCTTCTTGGTGCCATCTGACTAGAGGCTGCAGAATCAGATGGTGGAAAGCTAATTCCCCCTGCAAACAATATCCATATTCAAATGGGAATGAAAGATACTGTGACATTAAGAGCCAAGCATGGACTGAATTTTCCATCAGTGGCAGTGGGCCATGGGACAGTACAAATGAGCTGTGAATGGTGGTGAGTGTTCATGGAGTCTGATCTAAACCCTGTGGAGGTCAACAGGTGTCTTTCCAATGGCTTTAATGAGCTTTGATTCAGAGCTATAAATACTGCACCATAATCATGTGGTGGCAGAATTAAAGAACAATGGTTCCATTTTAAGTATCATCATCTTTCTAAGGCTGTGTGAAAGGGTTCAAAGTAGAAGAAAGATGACAGAACATGCTAGGAAAAAGGATCTTTGGCTTCCCTCTGCACTACACAGACATTGCCAACACGGGGGATGGGGCTCGCCAAATGTCATTGCCTTTGTGGTGGGGGGTTTAGTACTTTGGAGGTTGAATGGCCTGTTGACATGGTCCCTGAAAATCTTTCTTGGCAGTTGGGATACGGGGTCTGTGGCTCGAGGCCACTTGAACCATTTCCCATGGGTTGCAGGAGACCCTGCAATTCAGAGCTGCTGGGGGAGGCTCTCCCCCAGCGACAGCTAGTCCCCAGTGTGCTTGTTGTGTGTGGAGGGGTTGAGTGTGGGGGGCAGTTGAAGCAGTCCTCCTAGTGGCAGCAAGGTCCCAGAAATAAATTGGCTTGGGTCTTGAAACTTGATGTTAGGATTAGGTGTGCTAGGATGGAAGACCCCCTCTCGCACCTAGGAGATGAAATTATGCAAACTTGAATCTTAGCTGGGCAAGTTTATGCTTTATTTTTTGCACCTTGGAATGGAGTCATTGTAAACTATTCAAATACAGTCTGGTGTGAAACAACTCTACAATGCACTAGTATTGTTTGTATTGTGCTATTGCATCAGCTGCTCTTTCACAGCCCTCTTTTTTATTAGGAAATGGTTTCCATGCACCAGCCATGGAAAAACAGGCATCTTGTAAATATCCAAGTGTCAGTCAGGACATGCAGTTGCAGTACACACCAAAACATCAGGTTTATAAGAATAAACAACTGCAAATCCTTATGGTGAAGTGGTCAAACACTGTAATTTCTGTGTGTCAAGCCATTTTATGCACAGGTGAAAACTGTTAACACAGCAAGCCAGGGTAAGTGAATGTCATTTCAAAATCTGTCAAAGAGTGTTTTCCCTGGCTATAAATATAAAGAGATGATGAAAATCAAGCCTAAATTAGCTGTCTAAATATAGATGTAAGTGCATAACTTTAGGCAGCTGGGCAATTTTGACTTTTTTTGTGTGCAGGGCCTCAGCACATGCAATGGCTATTGGGGTTTTTGTTTTTGTGTACATGGAGGGAAAAACATGGCCACGTCTCATACAGATGGCTTGACATTTGTGTGCTCTCTTGTGTCTGCAGGGGAAAAATCTTCCTAGATTCTTTGGCTGGGGAGTGGTGGTCACTGTGGTGTGTGAGTGGCCACAAATGATGTTGCGTGAAAGAAATGCTCTGCAGGAGTTTCACACGTCTGGAGTTGCATGCCTGCCAACGCAGGCCACTATTTCAAAACATATTGCCCTGAGCACTAGCAGATTTAAGTTCTAGACTGCATGCTTTAACATCCTCTCTTTAAAGTGTCAGGCTTCAGAATTTTTTTTCTTTATCTTACCCCGCTATGCCCTGCTGTAGATTCTCTCTCGCTATTAGCTCAGCCCTGTTTCAGTGCAGTACTTAAACCTTTTTCACTCTTTCTTCAGTGCCAGCTGCAGTTCTTAAAACTTGCAAGCAAAGGGGCTAACACTTTGGGCTGGCAGATTCAGGGCAGGACCAGACTAGCACAGGTTAACAGTAGCAGCCTCTCTGTCAAACACTGCTGAAGCAGTCACACAGATATAGTATGTAGATACAAGCCTGACTGAACAGAGAATGGGTAAATGACACTTCTTCAATTTTTACATGAAGCCATGAAGATGCTGGCCAGAAGCCAGCTCTCCAGTGAATAGCTTATTCCAGTCCTACTAACAAAGGGAGCACTTCAGCGGACACATAAGTCTGGAGAGCTGGTGGCAGGGGAGGGAATTTAATGCCTAGCAGTCAGTTTAGGGACTATTCCTATAAAACCCAGGTCTCTAGTCAATGTCCACTGTGGCTATCCACAGCTATTGCTCATTTAAATTCAAAAGCCCACACTGAGGAGCTAGTCTCTCAAACACAGTAAACAAGGCATACAGAAACAGCCCGGGTTCGTCAGATGTATCTTATGGAGCAAACATTCCTTGCTGGTTTTTTCCCCTTGTATCAGTCACTGAAAATGGAGCTCACATAAGAGTTAGGGCAAAAAAAAAAAAAATCCCCCAAAAAACTAGGTAAAAATGTTACACTTTTAAGAGGCATTAAAACCACAGTAACAGCAACTAACTGCTCCGTTAAACAACCAAAACTGAAGTTTTACAGTGAAACTCACATTGACTGGGAGTTTGCCAGAGTACAAATCAATTAATCACCATTATGAACTGCCTCCTTTACCTTCATTAAGCATTTGCGTTACTTGTGGGAAACATGTACTCAAGATTTCCCTCCACTGTTTTCCTCCACAAGAAACAGAAGGCCATGCATGCATTAATTCTGTCATGTCTGCCATATAATGAGTGTGACTGCAGCATAGCTTATCAACATGATATGTGGCTGTCCCTCAGTGTCTCTAAAAATACATTATTCTCTAGGCAGATAGGTTGGTTGGACTTTCCAGCCAAATCAAAAGTCTTTTTGTTTCAGGGCAAATAAAATTCAGACCACACAAAGAAAAGAAAAAGCCCCCTCTAGGCATCCTGCCCACAAGGCACCTCAGCAGCTCAGCTCCTATCCAATAGCAGATTAGCTGGACTTTTCTGCTATTAACCTTACCTTTAAGCACAGGAAGCTCTCACATCTGCTTCCCCTACTAATAGGTTTTGCTCATTCTCAGTCTTCTAATCCTTAGATTACAATCCCTGCCAGTCTGGGAGGTGGAGTTTGTGCCTGACCCGCTCTTAAAGGCCTAGCTTAGTCTGGGACAAAGGGTATTTGACAAAATTAATCTGATCTAATCAATGATAAATCCACAGAAATGAGGTGTAGGTCTTCAGACCTCCCGCCTGGCTAAGTTCCATTTGCATTCTCTGTATGGTCAGTAGGTCTCACATGTGGCACAGGGACATGAGATGGTGGCAGCCATATAGGGCTGGCTTCTCCTCCTCCTTTGCAGGTGTTTGAATGCAGTGTAGCAGCTGAAAGTGTATTTGCTATATCCATGTAGACAATTACTTTAATTTCCAGAAGCCTAGGTTAAGTTTATGAATGGGAACAAAGATGCTATACACGGATTTAAAGCAACATCCTTGACAATTAAAAGATAAAATACAACAAAGTTGGAAGGAAACACGAGTTGAAACATTGTTTCCATTTCAATTGTTTGCAAAAAAAAAAAAAATGGAAAAATTCAGCATTCTTCTGTCAGAAAACAGTCCCTTTGAAAATTGTCTCCAAACAGAGGCCAGAACGGGTCATGGGAGGCTGGGTCACACAGACCAAAAGCATAATCAAGCAGCTGCAAGCCTGAGTTGTGAGCTGTCTCCACAATGAATGGAAAACAGTAGGAAACATTCATTTGGATTAGATGATCTGCCAGGGCCAGGCTGCGTTTCCTGTTTTGTCTAAGAAAAGGTAAGAATAATACTATGTGGCTCTGTCAACACAGGGCGATTGTCTTTGCTCCCTGGACAATGCATACAGTGAATTTCTGAATCGCAAGCTAGTTGTTCAGAAAAATCAAGTCAGCTGTGCAACTTGTACAGTACTGGAACAAACAGATGAACAAACTTAAAAAGCAAGATGATTCTTAGATGAAAGCCGAACAGCAGTTGCTGGTGGACGAGAGCTAATAGATGTTAAAGAGATTCTGAAATTCCCAGGATCTCCTTTTACTCCAAAAAAAGAGAAAATGCAATGGCACATGTAAGACAAAAAAGAACAAAAACAAAACCAAAAAACAAAAAACAAACAAACAAAAAACAGTGCTTTACTCCCCAACAAAGCTGGCAAAGCATGAACAGATAATTCTCTACACCAGTATGTGTAGGCACGAACCATTCATTTTATGCTGTGATGTAAGACTTTCGTCAAGCCTTTTGCAATCCTGGTTTGAATCCTCTTAGTAATATTTGCACCCAGGCTTATTATGGAAACATCTGGCTGAGGTTTTGTCTCTTTTTTAAACAGCTTTGCACACAGTGATGTGACACTGCCCTCTGCTGGAACCTTTTGTAATTAGATCCAGGCTAAGTTACACATAAAAAACAACCAGGAAACCCTTTGCAAATTTTGTGTTTTTCCATAATTATGATTTTTACAGTGTTTGGAAATGAACTGTTGTAAAGTATTACATTGTAGGGGCTGCTGACCAGCCCATCAGTGGCAGAAACACAGCACCTTTCTACTACTGAACATGTAAATAGTTGGCTAGCATTCTGCAATCAGCAGCCAAATTTTAGAGCCATTTTGGGAGAGGAAAGAAGCAGATTGTTACTGATGGGCCTTCTCCAGGTGGAGAACCAGATCTGTCAAAAAGAGTTCAAGCCATAGAATTCAGGTGGGAGCTGATTTAAGACCGTAGGCACATCTGGGGGAAAAAAGTCTGGACTGTATTTGTTACTATTACTTGCTTTTTCCTCTGAATCCTTGTTAATTTGCATTGCTCTTTGGCTCCGTTTC
The DNA here is from genome assembly GCF_033958435.1 of Carettochelys insculpta. NCBI lineage: Eukaryota > Metazoa > Chordata > Testudines > Carettochelyidae > Carettochelys > Carettochelys insculpta. Next base: position 100,391,854 of record NC_134139.1, read on the forward strand.
TAGCAAAGTTCACTTGTGTTCTGGTTACATAGCAACAGTTTAGCCATTGAGCCAAATTTGCAGCTAACTTAGGCTGCTGGAAAATGCTTTTATTATTAGGGTTACCATATATACCAGAGCTGTACAGTTCTAGTTTTGTATTTGGTGTACTGCCTTGTAGTGGCGCCGCTTATGTGTGTTGTCGAGAGTCCTGCTGGCCCCCAATGGTCCCAAGACACATGGCTAAGGGATAGGCCTTTAATAGGGCTGGCGGGAGCAGGGGAAAAGGCTGCCAGTACCTCGGCTACAGAGGCTTAAACAGTTAGGGTGCATCTACATGAGCAAGTACATTCGAAATTCAGATCGGAAGACCGAGTTCTTTTGAAAGAACCCCCGGAGCGTCTACGTTGACACGGCGCTCTTTCGAAATTAACTTAGAAAGAACTCCCCCGTTCTGTCGAAGTCGGTCCTACATTCCCAGGCTGGGAAAAACGCCCTCCTTCGAAAGATTATTTAGAAAAAGTGCAAGTGTAGACGTTCCGCGACTTGCTCTTTCGAAAGAGTGGGTCATCCATGGCCACTCACAGAACAAGCAGAGCTCTATGGCTCCAGGATCTGGCCGCCTTTCAGCATGCAGGTTCCCAGAAGCCCTCAGGCAGGAAGCTGAGAACGTGCAGGCAGCAGGGAGCCCGTACTTCTGCTCTGACCGCTCCCAGCCACCAGGCCCTGGGGGAAGCCGCGGCATCTCCGGCACCATGGCCAGCAGCTGGGACTCCTGCCCATCCCAGGGCCATCCAGGGACTGAGGGCAGTTCTCTCAGGAGGGGAGCCAGCCCTCCAAACTCTGGGCTCCCTCGTGGACAGATGCTGAGCTGCAGGGCCTCCTTGCCCTGTGGGAAGATGAGGAGGTCCTGCAGCAGACAGGAGTCCAGTGCTGGAACGCGGCGGCCTTCAAGCGCCTGGCCAAGGGCCTCACTGGCTGGGGTCAGTCCACCCGCACCCCAGACCAGGTGAGGTTGAAGGTTAAGGTGCTCCAGCAGGGCTACTGCTGGGCTGGGACACGGCCAGGAGGTCGGGGCAGCGCCCGCCAGCTGCCCCTATTTTAAAGAACTCAACCGCCTCCTTGGGCCCAAGGAAGTGTGACCCCCAGCCGTGTACCTGGACACTGCTGACCCCCGCTACTGAGCCGGAGGAGATGGGACCGAGGGGGATGACCGCCCCGGACCACTGGTCACCCTCAGGCGCCTCCCAGGATCCATACCAGCAGCGATGATGAGGGCTCAAGCGAGGGGGCCCTTGTCATCGACGTCCCGTCTAGTCCATCCAGCCTGGCCCCCTCCGACTGCGCCTCGCCTGAGTTCTTGGAGGGACCCATAGCTATGTACCATGCATATCTGTGGCTGCGGGGCCAGGGGAGGTGCTATGCAGTCCTGTGCGGGGTGGCTGCAGCCCACTCCGAGGGACATCAGACCCAGGATACAGGCAGGCCAGATGGCCCCACTACCCTGGCCCCAGAGGGCTGACGTGTGGCACCCAGCACCATGTGGGCCAGACAGCACCATGGGCCGCCAGGCTGCGCAGGGGGGCAGAGGGGAGCTAGTGCTCCTGCAACCCAGGGGGGAACCCTGGATTCAGTCCATGCAGAGGGCCCTGAATGGGGTGGGAGGGATGGGGGGGGTTCAAGGGGTCCCTCACTGGGACTAATGGCCAGTCCTTCTCCCCTTATGTCTTTACAGCTCCAGCAGCCAGCAGCTGGACCAGCCCTGCGATAAGCTCGACAACCAAGGATGAGGGGGAGTGGCCCAGGCCTCAGACTGGGACAGTGAGAGATCCTCCTGCCAGCGCCACCAGGCCGGGGAGGAGGAGGCAGGGGACATGACCCACATGGCTGCCCTCAGGGAGCTGATGGGTGTCGTGCGGGTGTGGTTTGCCATGAAGCGGCAGGCATGGGACCAGGTGGTGTCCATCCAGGCTGTGGTCGGCCACCTGGCCCCTGCCACCTCTCCACTGTGGGTCACTCCTGCCCCCCCCACTGCACCCCCACACCCCTGTCGCTCATGCATCCCCTCCCCGCCCTCCCAGCAGTCCCCCCCCCCAATCCCCCACCCCCGTGCCTCCCCCCCCAACCCCCCCCCCCCCAAGGTGGCTGACCCCGAGGCCCTGCTTCCTCCCCACCTCCACCCGGCCAGTCGCATCCGCCTGGCCCACACCTGTCTGTCCAGGGCTATCCAGCTGGAGGCCGAGCCCCCTCCCCCCACCTCCCCTGGTGCCGAGCCCGGCACAGGCACAGGGACTGCAGCCCACTACCTCCCTGTGTTGCTGGCCCCGGCCCAGCCCCAGGGGGGCCCCTGGACACAGGGTGGAAGGGGTGGGCGTGGGTGACGGGGATCCTGGCCGTCGAGCCCTGTGGAGGGTGAGGCCTCCCACCCCAGCTCCCTGTTCACCCTCCCCTCACACATGTGTGTAGTGCCCTTAGAAAATGAGGGGCACAGTTTTGTAAGAAAATAGTTTATTTTTATGGTTTACCCTGTGTCCCCTGTGCATGTGTGCTGGGGTGTGTGCAGGGTGGGTTTGGTTACCGTGGCTCCCACTCAAAGGCCTGGCGCAGGGCCTCCCTCACATGCACCCCATCCTGCTGGGCCTGGTGGCATGGGGTGGCAGGGGGCTGTTTGTACCCATGCCCCCATTTTGGCGGCCCACCCCTCCATGGGGTGTTTCGCCTCCAGCAGGCCCCAACCACCGCCAGGACGTTGGGAAGGCCCACCTCCAGCCTGGTGTAGAGGCATCTAAAATGCCCCTTCAGGCAGCCGAAGGCTTGCTCCACGGTGTTTCGGGCATGGTTCAGCTGCTCATTAAAAAGGTCCTGGCTCAGCTGGGTGTGCTTGGATATGGCCGCATCAGCCAGGGGAGCAGGCCATGTCCACCATGATGCAGGGCGGCAACTTGGTGTCCCCGATGGGGAGCTCCTGCCGGGGGATGAAGGTCCCCTCAGCCATATGACGTCCCAGCCCTCAGTTCCTGAAGACCTTTGTGTCATGTGTGCGGCCTGATCAGCCCACATAGATGTCCTGGAACTGGCCATTGGCCTTGACTAGGGCCTGCAGGACCACTGAGTGGTAGCCCTTGCGATTCACATAGGCCCTGTGGCTGTGCTCTGGGGTCCGGATGGCGATGTGGGTGCCATCCAGGGCCCGGAAGCAGTTGGGGAAGCCCAGCTCCTGGAATCTCCGGATGGCATTGTCCAAGTCCCTGACATGAACCAGCTGCCTCAGGAGCACCTTGTTGATCGCCCGGACGACCTGCAGGGCTTGGGGGCGGGGGCGGGGGGGGGCACTCATGAGCTTGGGGGTGGGGTGTGGCTTGCCCGCCCGTGCCCATCCCTATCTCTGCTCCTGTCCCCAGGGTGTCCGCCTGTGCCCATCCCCATCCCCGCCCCCATCCCTGGGGTGTCTGCCTGTCTCCTGATGCTGCCCCTCACCAGGCTGTCCCCCCCCATGCAGTCTAGGTGTGAGCTTGGCATGGCTTACCTCAATGAGGATGGCCCCGACGGTGGTTTTGCCCACCCCGAACTGGTGGCCAATGGATTGGTAACAGTCCGGGGTGTCCAGCTTCCATAAGGCAATGGCCACCCTTTTGTGCAATGAGGGTGTCAGCCTCAGGTGTGTGTCCCGGTGCTGGAGGACTGGGGGTGAGCCAGTGGCACAGCTCCAGGAATGTCCCCTTGGTCATCCTGAAGTTCTGTAGCCACCGGTCATCGCCCCAGTCCTCCAGCACCAGCCAGTCCCAGCAGCTGCTGCTTGTGGGGATGCTCCACAGGCAGTAGATGACCTGGGGGAGTGGCTGGGGACATTGCGCCCTGTGGATGCCGTCCAGGAGGATGGCTATTGAGGTGGCCACGTGGAGCTGCTGCAGCCAGGACTGAGGCCGATGTGCTGGCCATGGCTGCGATGTGGGGGCGGGGGGTTGCTGCTCGAGGGCCATGGGGGCCTGGGATGCCTCCTCAGATCTCAATCTCTCTCTCTGTCTGCCTGGGGACAGGGTTGCTGGCCCTCAGCATGTGCAGGCTGAGGTATGTGGGGGTGGGGGCCCTTTAAGGAGGCGGCGGCCCCAGCAGTGCTCGTCCACCATGCAACCCTGCCCATGGTGCTTCCTGCCCCTGATGTTTTGAAAGAGCACCCTGGCATGTGTGGACACTCTCTTTCGAAATTGCGCTAGAGGCCTTTCGAAAGACCGGCCCGAACCTTTGGTCCCGACTGGTGTGTGTGGATGCTCCCTTTCGAAAGGCCAGCTTTCGATGTTCTCTTTCAACGCAGAGCAGGCACAGCCTTCGAGTTCAAAGTGAGCACTTGTGGTTCTTGGTTGGGTCACTGTCACAGTCTGGTTCAGTCAGGGCTCGTCGGGGGTGCTGGGGATAACCTGTCCAGGCTAGGCTGTAGACAAGCTTTTGCAGGTTTCCAAGCAAGGTTCAATGGCTCTCTCTGGGCTTTGTACTGCCTCACTGCCCTGCACAGCCCTGTGATAGCCGGTGCTCACAGCTTTTCCCATGTCTGCCTCTGACTCCACATTCCTGTTGTGATGTGGCTCCCACTCCCGTACAGAGCCGAGCCACTTCCTGGCATGGAGTTTTTCCTTTCCCAGGCCAGGGGAGAAGGAAATGCAATGGGGAAGGCGGTGACAAGACTTGTATTCTCTTCCTTTGCTGACCCATCATATGGGCCTCTGCTCTGAAAAAGGGTGTGTCCTCGCTTCCAGTGTGAGTGCATGTGGAAGTCTTGGTAGCCGTGGGGCTCGGCACTTGCTTTGTGTCCTTAGCTCTGAGTCCACTCCTAGGTTCAGGGCAGGTTCTCTTGGTAGGTGACCCCCCTCCCCAGCAGTTACATCAGGTCAATGGGTTCAGGTCCCTCTTGTGAGTGTAACCTGCACACCGAACGTGGGTGGCTCACTGTCCCATGCAGTGGCACCTAGACTGCTTACACAGAGAGAAGATGACTCTCCTGTACAGCCTTAGCTAAGAGCCAGCTGGTTTTCAGCTCAGACTGTAGAGGCTCCTGCCCTAGATTCCAGTGCTGAGGCTGCCTGTGGGCAGTTATGTACAGATGTGCCTTACCTGGGCTTCCCTGATAAGCCTTTTGACCCGCTGGCACCCCAAGGTAGGCTCTCTGTCTACTGGGGCCCCAGGTTTCTCAAAACAGCTGAGGGCTCCTGGTAGGCACCACATGCTCCTTCTCTGAGCCCCCAGATTTGTGGAGGGGAAGGGGAAAGACTTCCTCTTGGGGTGAGGGGCAAACGGTGGCCTCGGGTAAGAGCAGCCGGATGCAGCACTGATCCTCCGGGCCCATAGGCTGTGGAGCTGCAAGGCCCTGAGGGAGACCTTCTCCCACAGCTCCCAATAATCCTCTCCAGGGCCTCCCCAGTGGGAGTCCTTGGGACCACAGCCCTACCCTGTCCCCATCATGACCCCTCCCATCACTCCTTCTCAACCCCTGCACAAGAAGGAGGGATGCACGAGCGGGACTTAAAGAACTATTTCACCTAAACAAATCAAAACCAGTGTAAAGCACAAATGGTATAATAAAGAACTAGTTACATCAACAGTAAGTGCAAAAGCAATGAACTATGTACAGTGTGGGGGCTTTGGATAGGGATGGGGTGTCAGACCTTGGAGGGAGACTTGGGACAGGTGTGGGGAGCCTTAGTCCAAGGAGGGGGTGGGGGGGCCATGAACCCAAGGGGATGTGGGACCCTGACTGGCATCAGCCTCCGGATCCCTTCCTGATGTGGGTTCGGGGTTCCCATCAGGGCTGGGTTGGGGCTGGGAGCAAGGGGAGGTAGAGAGGTGGTGGGGGCTGTGGTGGGTCTGCAGGGGAGGAGGGTGGGGTGAGCATGGCGCTCAGCCATTGCCAGAGGTCAGTGATGCCCTGAGGGGCTGGTGGGGGCAGGACAGTGGCGGGGTGGCACCTGCAAGCATCTGAGCCAACATGTCCCACCAAATGCCGGTGGCAGTGGTGAGCAGGACATGAGCTGGTCCCAGGCCTGCAACTGCCACTCCTGGTCGTCCCGCAAGTGTTGCCCCAGGAGGTCTGTGAGCTTCTGAAGGGCAGAATTGTGGGCTGTCTGGAGGTCCTTATGCATGTGGTGATGGCACCTCCGGCTGTGGGCCCACCATCTTGATGGGGTGGGGCTGGCTCGCCTTGGCAGTGGTTCATTGCTGCCTTGCTCTAGTGCTTGGGTGGGGCTGGCTCATCCTAGCAGTGATACAGGGGTGGCTCAGCCCTTTGTCTATGTGGGTCCATCTGTATGGAGGACAAGGAGGAGAGCTGGTGCGTCATTCATGCAACACCGTCCCTGAGGCCCTGCCCTCCACTGTGTTCAGCAACCAACATCCCCTGGGCCCACAGGATGGGAATGTGCCAGGGCAAAGCCATGTGTGGCCTGCAGAGTGGGCCGTATCACATGGGGACTGTGCTGTTCCCCCAGGACTGGGCAGACTACTGCCCCCCAGGCTACAGGCTAGTGGCTAAGGGTGAGGCTGTTCAGCCACAAGGGATCGTCACATGGGTGCTGGGTGAACTGGGAGCAGCCTGGCCCTTCCCAACACCCCTGTGGCTCACAGCGCTGTCCGCGGGAGCTGCTGCTCACCCATGGGCATGCCCACGAGCTGGGAGCTGCACTCCTCAGTGTGTCCGGGGTCAGGCCACTGCCCTTATGGCTAGCCTTCTTCCAACTGTGACAGGTACCGGCAGGGCCTCCTGGGGCCCAGGGCTTGTCCAGCCTCCCATGTGGCTGGCAGCAGGCTGGCACCCATGCCTGGGGCACTGCCTGCTGCGTCCAGGTGGCACACACTACCCAGCATGTGGTTCTGTATGCTGGACCCATAGTGTGAGGTCCTGCCTGAGCTGGCCAGGCAACACTTGCGGCACACCCCCATCTGCACCTGCCTCCCACACCCTGGGGTGGGTGATGCATGGGCTACTTACTGGATGGCCCCTTGCCCAGCTGCAATGACATGTTGGAGGTGGCCTGGCTGGCAGGTACCAACTCCAGGATGGGGGGAGGGGGAATACTGTGCTGTGTCAACGGAGGGGGGCGGGAGCAGAGGTGATGGGTTCCCCCCCACCCCCACCCCCGATTTGGTGCAGCCCCTGGAAATAGGGGCAGGTGGTGGGTCCAGAATGTACAGACTGGTTTTCTGTCAACAGCTTTTTGTAGACAGCAGCGTTCCACCTCATGGGGTGCGGGAGGAGACTGTCGGCGAAAGGGCGGTGGGCTGTTGATTTACTGTTGCCTGACTGCCTTGGGAATCTGGCTGCACCGCGGGTTTTGGTGCTTTAAAAAAAAAAAACACTAAAAAAGGAAAACCAAAACAACAACAACAACTACAACCCTCCCCCACCAATTTTGTCAATAAACCCACCAGTGTAGCCATGGCCTGAGCTATGTCAGTCCCTGTAAGAACTGGATGTGAGGTGGGGGGGAAATGCAAGTGGCTCAGGGGTGGAGGTTGTGGCATGTGTAGTGGCTCAGGGCAGGTTGGGGAGTGGGAGGGGCGGGAGTCATGACTGGGGTATGTGTGTGAGGAAGGACTCAGGACAGAGGGTTGGGGCAGGAGTCAGGGCAGGGGCTTTGGGCTCACAGCTGGGCGGGGATGGGTGTGGGGCTGTGATTAGCGTTCCCTGAGAGATTGGGGGGGGCGTCGCCCTGTGAGCCAGGAGAAAACCAGGTGCTGCCCAGCTGTTAGCCGTGCACCCACTGTTGTGTTTGTATGGTGGCGTACCTGCCTTGATGCACATAACAGAAGTTATCCTGCTCATGGATACTAAAAATAAAGGGTACGCTGGCTGTGCGATTGGGGGGGGGGGGGAGGCGGGTGTGGTGAGTGGGCCAGCTCAGCTTGGGTGGCGGTGGGGGTGGCTGCAGGCCTCAGGGTTGGGTGTGTTGTGGGTGGCAGGCAGGGAATTGAGGTATGTGACTGTGGGGGGACAAGGGGACTATTTAGGGCGGGCAGCAGGGTGCTGAATACCTCCCTCCCAACCAAGCTTCATAGCAGGAAGCTGCTTGTTACTCCCATTCATCATAGTCGGAGCGTGGGAGCGACGCACAGTACTCCCCACTTCCAGGCGGGGCAGTGAGGAATGGTCGCATGCAGTGTGCTTTCTTCTTGCTTCCCGGTGGGAAGGGGAACAACAAACAACCAGCAGTGCCCTGGTATGAGTTGTGGGAGAGAGAGCTCAGCCCCCCCCAACCCCTCCGCAAGGGTGTCCATCAGTGGAATTTCAGGCTGGAGGAGTCCCAGACTGGGAAGAGGTGTGCCTCCCCCTCCCCCAGCTCCTTTAACTTGCCTTGATGCCTGCTGCTTAGTGCCATAGCCTGCAGGGGAAGCCCATGAGCCTGGCTATGGAGCATGCCAGCCTGCCTCCTACAATAGCGTGTCACAGCCAGCTGGCTCCTTCTTATCTGTGGGGTGCCCCAGGCCTTCCCAGTTCACTTTCACCTCTGCTGCGAATGCCTCGAAGGAGGTATTGCAGCACTCCTTTTACAATGCAGTGGTCAAAATTGGACGCCAGTGGCTTATGCCTTAGGGCCAATAGCAAAAACTGAGCCTCAGGATACTCCCAGAGACAAGCCATCTGCCTGAGTTTGTGGCTGTAAAAGTTTCATGCTCCTGGAAAGCCAGTGTTGACTCCTTTACAGTCAGTTTCAGTAATTGGCATGGCCAAAAGGGGCCTGGCACGCACTCAAAGAATAAAGAGCTGCTTTTTTCAGCACCAGAAGTGTGATTTGCACCTGGAACACATATGGGACTGGCGAGGGAGGTGGGACATGTGGGGGTTGCAGGCCTGCTGTCAATCATCTCACATGTATCTTACTGCCCCTGTATAAATCTATGGTACGACCACATCTTGAATACTGTGTACAGATGTGGTCTCCTCACCTAAAAAAAGATAGCTTGGCACTGGAAAAGGTTCAGAAAAGGACAATTAAAATGATTAGGGGCTTGGAACAGGTCCCCTATGAGGAGAGGCTAAAAAGATTGGGACTTTTTGGTTTAGAAAAGAGGCTGATGGGGGGACATGATAGAGGTATATAAAATTATGACAAGTGTAGAGAGGGTGAATAAGGAGAAGTTATTTACTTGTGTCCATAACACAAGAACTAGAGGACACCACATTAAATTAATGGGTAGCAGGTTTAAAACTAATAAAAGGAAGTTCTTCACTCAGTGCATAGTTAACCTGTGGAACTCCTTGCCAGAGGAGACTGTGAAGGCTAGGACTATAACAGAATTTAAGAAAGAGCTAGATAAATTCATGAAGGTTAGGTCCATAAAAGGCTGTTAGCCAAGGGTAGGAATGATGTCCCTGGCCTCTGATTGTCAGAGGCTGGAGATTGATGGCAGGAGACAAACTGCTTGATCATTGTCTTCAGTCCACCCCCTCTGGAGCACCTGGCACTGGCCACTGTCGGCAGACAGGCTCCTGGGCTGGATGGACCTTTGATCTGACCCAGTACGGCCGTTCTTATGAAAGTTCAGTGGAGCAGAGTCCAGAGAGGTATTTGTACCTGTCAGGCTGATCAAACCCTGTCCTGTCTCAGATGACATGTGTACTGCACTTGCCTGAGCCATTGTGCAGCACGCAACCCTGAAGAAATTAGTTAGGGCTATTAGGGCACCATATTCCCAAGCTGCAATATCAATTTAAGAGGGTGGGAGCACTCAGTACTAGGTGGGCTTTCATTTAAAGGTGCCAGAGCGGTGATTCGGATGTGGTTAAAGAAAATTATAAAGATTACATGAAGGCTATTTAAGGACAGAAAAATGCTAGCTGGGCCCAAGACTTTTTATACACGCCTCAAAGAAACAGGGGCATTGAAGCTATTAAGGTTTATTGCATATGCCAATAAGGGAAAAAAACCACAGGTTGCACCTCCGGAACTGGCATGGTCAGGACCTGACCAGGACCTGACCAGACGTGAACAAGAGAATTTGCTGGACTGGGGAGGTTCCCTGCATGGGTCATGCCCCCCTCCGCCCCAACCGCACCACTGGGCTGCTCGCCTGGGCTGGCTGGACTTTAGCTCCAGCCTACAGTGCCCTGGGGATGGTGGAGCAGCTTTGGCTTACACTGCCTCTAGCCCCACCGGGCTGCTGGAAGGATGCCGGCTCTGGCTTGCCCTCCTACCTGGACTCTCTCACAAAGAATGATCCCTGGCCTTGCCAGATAAGGAATGTTGCTGGACCAGAGAGTGCAGGTTTTACAAGGTGCAACCTGTACAGGCCCCAGTTCTGAGCCAGCTTCCCTGCTCTGTTCCTTCCCCTCCCGCCACAGCCCCTGTCCTTGAAGCCCTGACAGCCCTGAACACAGGCTTCTCCCCTCCACCCCTGCAAGAGGCTGGCCTCCTAGGCTGTGTCTACACGTGCCCCATGCAAATGGCCATTTCGAAGTTTACTAATGAAGCGCTGAAATGCATATTCAGCGCTTCATTAGCATGCGGGCGGCAGCGGCACTTCGAAATTGACGAGCCTCCTTTTCGAAAGGAAGCCACCTTCTTCGAAGTCCCCTTATTCCCATGAGCGTCCTTTCGAAAAGGAGCCCCGTCTGGACGCGCCACGCGGCGGCAAGGAGCGTCAATTTCGAAGCGCGGCTGCCGCCCGCATGCTAATGAAGTGCTGAATATGCATTTCAGCGCTTCATTAGTAAACTTCGAAATGGCCATTTGCATGGCCATTTTGAAGTTTGGGGCACGTGTAGACACAGCCCTACAGAGCTGCTGCTGGGCCTTCCCCATCTCCTGCGATGGGAACTGGTCTTTGGGTTCCATAGGGTACCAGAACTGCTAGGAAAAGACCTGATCCTTGCACTTAAACAGAACGTTGCTTAAGTCAGTGCAGCTCCTTGTGGGTGTAGGTGGTCCACCTCTATAGAGCTTAAGGGCGAGGGAGTTTGCTGTATGCACATGTAGGCTACGTCTACACGTGCACGCTACATCGAAGTAGCTTATTTCGATGTAGCAACATTGAAATAAGCTATTTCGATGAATAACGTCTACATGTCCTCCAGGGCTGGCAACGTCGACGTTCAACTTCGACGCTGGGCAGCACCACATAGAAACAGGCGCAGCGAGGGAACGTCTACACACCAAAGTAGCACACATCGAAATAAGGGTGCCAGGAACAGCTGCAGACAGGGTCACAGGGCGGACTCAACAGCAAGCTGCTCCCTTAAAGGGCCCCTCCCAGACACAGTTGCACTAAACAACACAAGATCCACAGAGCCGACAACGGGTTGCAGACCCTTTGCATGCAGCATGGATCCCCAGCTGCCGCAGCAGCAGCCAGAAGCCCTGGGCTAAGGGCTGCTGCACACGGTGACCCTAGAGCCCTGCAGGAGCTGGAGAGAGAGCGTCTCTCAACCCCTCAGCTGATGGCCGCCATGGCGGACCCCACTATTTTGATGTTGCGGGATGCGGATCGGCTACACGTGCCCTACTTCGACGTTCAACTTCGAAGTAGGGCGCTATTCCCATCCCCTCATGGGGTTAGTGACTTCGACGTTTTGTAGCCTAACGTCGATTTCAACTTCGAAATAGCGCCCAACACGTGTAGCCATGATGGGCGCTATTTCGAAGTTGGCGCTGCTACTTCGAAGTAGGGTGCACGTGTAGATGCGGCCGTACCCACCTCTTCTTCTGTCCTTACTGATAATACATTTTCCTCTTCCGCTCTGCCTGCCTGTGTTGCTCTGCAGTTCTATGGGTAATGGAATGCCGAACGATGTAACACTCTTCAGCCACCAGGTAGCACCATGTGTAATGTACCTTTAGCTGGTAATCCCCAACTTTTCAGAGTCATCCCCCCACCCCCTTCTGGAATGGCACCACAACTCTTTGGGGTGGGATGTGGATAGCAGCAAGGGGGTCAAAACTAGGTGGACAGCTGGGTCTGGAGCTGGCCAATTCTGGGAGTGGGAGTAGAGCTGTAGCCATGCTCCAATGGGAGGAGCTAAGGCTGAGTGGGGCCAGAGCAGAACTGAGGTTGAAGTGGGTCTCGGCGGTGTTCTCTCCCCACCTGTGTGCAGTGTGAGCCCCACCATGCTGCCCCCCCAATGCTTCTCTCCCATGGCCCAGCTGGATGTGCCCCATAGTTTGGGGATCACTGTCTTAAGTGCCAAAAAACTATACCTGGCAGCGCATTAGAGGATCGTACAGTGAACGTATTTGGTGTTCCCTGGCAAAGAAGCTCTGCAGCCAGACCCCAGAAGCCTGACTTCCGAGCAGCAACTCTGCAAGCTATCAAATACAAGATGTAGATGACACAAAGAGGTCTCACTGAAACCTCCAAGTCTATGTTCTTGGTTTTAAAAAATATCCTGAATCTACAACTCACTTAGGTGTCAGTTGATTTATTTTTTATAAATTGCCATGGACTAGATTGTGCTGCTTTGCTTAGCAGACAGACTGTACAAAATGTTGGCAACGGTTTGCAACTGCAAAATGTGCTTTAGTTTGCTCTAGAGCAAGAAAAAGACACAAAGCAGCATTGCTCATACAGTTTTGCTTTATAAGAAAACAAATCCCGGTACTTACATTTCAGGATGAAAATAATGGTATGCTACTCAAAGTCCACGGGAATGTCAAAAGACTTAAAAAAAATTAAATAAAAGAACTCCTAGTTTTCAATATAAGGTAAGAGCATTTGCTCTGCTTCAGCTCACATATGGAGTCACAGATAAAATACATTTCAGTGACTTTCTGCGGCCTTTGCAGCTTAAGATTAGAAGTTTTGCAGGTAGCCCACAGTAACTACTTGACAGTTTTTATATCATCCTTTGACTCAGAGGTATGATAATTGGCTAATATATTTTGGCAGTGATTGGTCAAAATAGTATACATTATAGCTGTGTCAACACTAAAAAGTTCTGTCTACAGCAGTCCCTGTCAACAGAGTTTTGCCAACAGAACCCCTGTCAACAGAACATGTCCACACTGCACTTCTGTCAACAGTACGCTGTTGATAGATGGTTATTTTATTAGATTTTTTTGCCTCAAATTTTCAAGGGGTAACATTGTCAAGGCAAATGCAGAGTTCTGTTGAGACTCTGTTGACAGACTGATTTGTGTGTGTAGGCGTTCCCTGAGTTATGTCAACAGAAGGGGCCTTCTGTCAACAAAACTCTCTAGTGTAGACACAGTCTTTGTGTGTAGATGCACTCTGTCAACAGGGTGTCTTTTGACACAACTCTGTTGACAGACATTACTATCAACAGATGCTTCTAGTATCGATGTAGCCGATGAGGCCCAGTTTAAACCCTGCTATGATACTGACGTTACATTAAAGGGCCACATTCTGCCCCTAGAAACAAATGGAGATGAATAATTAACTTCCTTGGTGTAAATCAGAGTTTCAGATAATCTGTTTATACTCTTGTGAAAAACAGCATGTCAGCACATAGTAGGTGACAATAAAGGAATGGCCCAGCCTAACTCTTAAATCATTCATTGCATTTGGCACTGAATTAATCGCAACAAGAAAAACTGAATTCTGAAAAATACATTCCCTGCTGAGCTGGATTTTTTCCCAGAGTTTTGGCTGAGCAACCCCAGTGCATATACTTAATAAGCAACAGCTTATTTTCCAGCATTCCACCAAATAATGTTTTCCCACCAAAGTGTAAGAAAGAAAAAAGTCATTATTAAAATATTTTAATTCTTTGTAACACTAATAACATGAATATTTATTTGAAAAGTATTTTGCCACTTTAGCCCATCTTTAAATCAATTACATTAACTTGCACTGACTAATATTTCAAATTATGCTGCTCTTTTTTTCTCATATTGGTAAAGATACAAATAACTACAGTAAACTGTTTCAGAAGGTGTTTGGAAAAAGTATGAAAGATTTTTCTTTCTTTCTCCTCTATGATGAATCAGAAATTTAAAATAACAAGGACAGAGATTATGGAGTTAAAATATATGTTGACATATTTAACCTCACAAATAAATATATATATACAAGGGAGGTATTGTTATGTCAACAACAAAGTAAAGATTTTAAATTGCAAAAGTGAATGCATTCAAGAACATCTGACATAGACAGTTAAGGACTACTACATGGTAGTAAAAAGAGCAAATTCTTAATTTAGCAAAAATATAGGCAATTGTATATTAATCTATTGGCTAGATTACAGTTAGGGTTCAGCCAGGATACTTCTTTTACTCTTCATATTTTATTGAATTATTGTGCTTCATTAATTCCTCAATTTCCAGAGCTATTTTCCTTTTCTTCTCTTCACTACAGAACATCCTAGATAAGTAAAAATCTCACTGAAAGCTACTATCTGAAAACTATTACCTACTGCAGTCAGGTAGGTGGGATGATAACAAAGAAGTTCTGTAAATGGTCATACATACAATTTCCCTAAATTCTAACCCTTAATAAAACAATTGATCAAATTCATCCCCAGCATAGTTACATTTGAAGTAAATAGGGATGAATTTTGTTTGTGCAGTCATGTAAGGATTTTGCTCTCATGTAAAGAAAGTTTGATCAAGTTATTTGCATGAACTTGACTTCACAGCAGTGTGTCAGGATTGAGTGTGATCAAAATATATGTCTCTCCTTCAGTAATAAACATGTTCTTATTGCAACAAATTGTTCCATTTGTTTGGGCACAGAATAAAATCCTCTTTGTAAACCAGTGGACACAAAGAACTCATAAAGGTACAAATCCAAATACCATTACTGAACATCTAACTGATGTCTAATTGCTGTAACTGATTGAGACTCTGTAGCTGCATGACACCAGACCAGTGGTTTGTGGAAGTGTGATGAACAAAACTGATTGAAATTTTAGGTAAAATAATTTCTTGAAAAATGGCCATTTCATGAAATGTGTTTCTCATTTCTTTTGAAATTTTCATGGAAAGTTCCATTTTCTGTCCAGCTCTATTACTGACATGTTAAATGAAATATGCATTTACAGGAGTTCATAAGTTGGCATAGGTTTCTACATATGTTCAAGCATGGGTGCGCATTTTTAGAAATGGACATATGGGACATGTCTACACTGGCCAAAAACTTCAAAATGGCCATGCAAATGGCCATTTCGAAGTTTACTAATGAAGCGCTGAAATACATATTCAGCACCTCATTAGCAAGTGGGCAGCTGCGGCACTTCGAAATTGATGCGGCTCATCCAGACGGGGCTCCTTTTCGAAAGGATCCTGGCAACTTCAAAGTCCCCTTATTCCTATCTGCTTATAGGAATAAGCGGACTTTGAAGTAGCTGGGGTCCTTTCGAAAAGGAGCCCCATCTGGACGAGCCGCGCGGCGGCGAGCCGCGTCAGTTTCGAAGTGCCATGGCCACCCGCATGCTAGTGAGGCACTGAATATGTATTGCATGGCAATTTCGAAGTTTTTGGCTAGTGTAGACATAGCCATGGTGTCATGGCTTGGAAAAGTAAAGTATCGTATATCCTTCTCCGTCTTCTGCACACACTTAAAACAATGCATTTGTGTGCATAGTACAGAAATATAGGACTCAGTCAACATTGCTTGGCAATTGCTTCTCAAAAAATACAGATCTGTAGGTGTCCATGTAGCTGCTGAATGCTATTGTGTAACATATGGTGACCATTAGAGCCTTCATAAATTGTAACGTCATATGACAGAAGTTCTCTGTTCATGCAATATGGCCAAACTATAGAAAATGGATGTGCTAGAATATGGGCTTTCAAGGGATCTGTGATGTATTGTGCATGGTAAACATATAGCTCTACAATTTACAAAGTAGGGTGTCCTTTGTAGTATTTGCTATGAATGCCCTGTCATGCCAGTGACTCCCACATCACCTAATTAGCAGGAGCAATCAGCATGGGTCTCTACATACCAGTGTAGTAGTTACAATGGGAGGAGTTGCCTTTTATACATCAATGGGATGCTGAAGTCTTGACTTTGTGTAACACTCACAGATATGGATGTAAAATTTGTGGGAGGGTTCTCAGTGACTTGCGTACTCTTATGACAAGCAGTTCCTGGTGCACATGTATGTGATAAATGCCTTTCCAGGCACTTGGATACAAGGCGGCCCAGAGTCTATAGACTAGTTTCTGCAGGCAAGATTTGGAGCTGATTTTCTTTGTGTGGTTAGCTCTGGAGATTTACTTATTCATTTAGTCAAACTAACCCTTTGACAATGGAGTTAGGGCTTGTTTCACCTGTGAAAAACACAGTGAGCAATGGTGAGCTAAGCTGCAAGAGTTCAACAAGGACACTAAGGAAATCCCACATTCTTCATGAAGAGACCAACCAAGAAAGCTGCATCCAAGACTTGAATGTACTGCAGGATGCTTCCACTGTTTTCTCCAATAGACCCAAATCTTGTTTTCACTCAGATCGTACGTTATTGAGAAATGGGCTTAGGGAATTTCTTCAGTCTTGCAAATATGCATATAGGATCACACCTAAATCAGTGGTCCCGGTATCCTGTTGGCTGGCATGCAGCTGATGTTTAAAAATAGTCTTTATTTCATGGTGGAGCAACGTCAGTGTTAATAGAACATATGGAAAAATGACTGACTCAGTGAGGGAAGAAAACCCTTCTTTGTGAAGAAGCTGTTAATAGGATATTAGACTTTGGGGAAAATGACTAAATCTGGTAATATAATTCTCCCACTCAGTCTGCAAGTCCTCCATGGATTAGAATCTCCAGGCTGCGTGTTGTCTGTCTTTGGTTTGGAATTTCAGAAAGCCAGTCAGAACTTCGTGCTGTGGCTGAATGTGTCTGACATCATGATGTTTTTATAGAAGTTGTCTGAGTGAGTACTGCAGTACCCCTTGACCTTGTCAATAACCTGATGGACCGGAATGATTGGTGTCTGTTCTCCATCCACCTGGACAAATTTTGTTGGGGGCTTGTCTACAAAAATATTGTCTAGAAAGAAGAAAAGAAGAAACAAATTAGGGCTTTCAAAACAAGCTTTGTTATATAGCAGTTGTGGCATCTGCATGCAACCTCCCTCTGCATTACTGCTGATAATTGTTTTTCTATTATATTTCCTTGCTGGGTTTTTGATATAGCCACTCAATAACTTGGCATTACCTCTTGTGGGGTTTTTCTTCAGTTATGTGCTACAGACTTAATTCTACACATGCTAAGCTACATTTCTGGAATCCTAGCCTCTTGCTCAGTCCTTTCCTGAATGTAGTCCCCTTTCACCCCTTTTGCTTATGCTGTGACTGGATCCTACTTCACTACGGATACTGAAGATTCCAGCTACAGAACTCTCAAATTAAGAATATTCTCTGGGTATTACAATATTACAGGATAGGAGGTGATGCAAACATTGCTTCAGTAACAAATGATAAATAGCACCCTCCTGAATCAAATAACAAAATAGGTGAAAAGGCTAGTAAAAAACACTTAATAGTGTGTATCCTAAAAGTTTGAGTTATCAAAAAAAAAATCAAAGAAAACAATGTAAGATGTCTACAAATAAAAGAAACAGATTTTAAAATTGCCCTAGTTCTTGCAATTGCATCAGTTTGACTCCCTGGCAAGTGGAGAATACAAGGAAAGCTGAGGAGCTATATTTGTGGTTTGTGGCATCCAAAGGGGTTGGAAAACTCACATTTTCATACTTCACCTGCTCTAAACCCAAGCATGGAGAAGGAGAGAAACAGAATGAATTATCTCTTTATTTCCTCTCACTTTCAAAAATCTACCTTCTTTGTATCTGATGTCAGTAATGCCTTTGACATTGGTATGGCCATATACCCAATTTGGTTTGCATCAATGGTCAAAAAAAGTTTGTCCTCGATGTCCTGATATCTGCATTTCACACGGACACATCTGAGTACTCAACTATAAGTAGAAACTATTTTGCTTCTGCTGCGTGGACCAATACCATCTCAATAAGACTCAGAGAGGATCTTCAGTATCTCCAGAACTACCACCATTAGCTCTGTAGCCTTCACTCATGTAAACCCTCCCATGTGGTACTTTTCTTCAGACAGAAGACAAGCATCCATTTGTGTGGTTAACAGCCTTGCTGTTCTGAGTCTCACCAGCAGGGAGAGCTCATGTAGTGAGCAATCATTACCTCCCCTTTTTAGCCTGTATGAACGAGTTGCCTGGTCTCTTCTAACTCAGCTATGGAACCAGAACCTCTTTTAAGCCAAGTCTGATACAACCCAATATGAAGTTTGATAGCAACTTAAATGGCTCCATGAAACAATGCTCTCCACTGCTGACATGTCGGGCAACCAGCTTGCTACAGCTTATAGTAAAATCACCTTCAGATAATTCTTTGGTAAAAGGTAATTTTGTATTAAAAATCAGTGTATTTTACTATATTGGACTATGTCTCAAATAAATTATGATACAAGAGAAATATATTGCTTACCAATGAAAACAAAATTAATATACAGATTTCCAAAAAGATGTAAATGATGTACCAAGCTATAGTTCTCATAAAAAAATTACCACATGAAATGATGCTTGAATTGCATGTAAAAGAGAAATGGATTGCACAGAGGAAAATCAAAACAGCTGCATTATGAACAAAAGAACAGGCAATTTAAGAATTATATTTCTTTAAAGCAGGTGAAAATGGCTAATGAATTATAGCAAAGAAATTCTTGTAATACTGAAAATGGCTGGGTATTGTTCATTCTTCAATTTTCTTTACTCACTAGCCAATGATTTTACAGTTTGCAGTTACTCTATTTTATTTAGAAGGAATTTTAAATTAATTCTTATGCCTTCAGAAAGACAGTTTCAGTATCCCCAAAATGATTGCAGATATTCCTACAACATCATTAAATTAACTCATGTTTCCCAAAATATTTTTGTATTCCATATACCTATCCAAAGCTCTCTGGAATCAACGGGGTCTTTTGATTGAGTTCAACTGGCTTTGGATTGGACCGTATGGATGAAATCATGGCCTCACTGAAATCAATGTGAGTTTTATCACTGATAGCTGTATAATTAGTATTTCAGCATATGTGATCTTTCATTGCTTCATGTTTTTGGTCAGCCCCACAACACAACTGTGCCATGCATTTCTGAAAACTCATGAAAATGATTTCCTTTGATCATTCTACAAACTAAAATTCTTTACTTAAACAGTCATTCACAACAAAGTTTCTAGGTATATTTGAAAAACATAATCTGTCATTTAGATTTAATTTTGATGTATTTAGAGGTATTTAAAACCAATGGCTAGGAAACTGCATTTTATAATTGCCATAGGCCCAAACAAATTTACAGTTTCTTGGGCCCTAGCATAACCTTTTATGCATGTGTTCCTTCTAGAAATGTACCATGAGATATCTAATAATTCATCAAAACCCCACTTTTGACAGGTGCTTTTTTTGGACATTTACTTTCAAATATGATTTTTTGTTTTAGATGTTATTTTTTTTCTTTGTCAGGCATCACACCTTGAGCATCAATGCTGTGACGCAGTACATTTTCTAGAAGAGTAATCTTTCAGCGATGCCATGCTCCATGCAGCATAGACAACCAGAGGATGAAGCATACTTGCCATTTGAATTACAGACAATGAGCACCCATAACACAAGAAGATGAACAGTGAAGAATAAGCAGTATTTCAGATTAGCAATAGTCCTTTTTGTGTCGATTAGGACGTCATGCAAGTGATGCTCCCTCCACCCTGTTGAAATCATGCATTCAACAAAAACGGTGAACACTTTACCTGAAATGTTCCACCTCTGATGAAGAAATGCACTTAGAAGACATTATCTATACCATAAACATATGAATGTCTGGGTCAATTCCAGTGACCAACAACCATATCAACAGCAGCTACCAAGACATACATCTATTACACTGTATACTGAACTTGGTTATAAATTCTCCAATATACCAATCGGACTAAGTCCATCCCCATTCCAGGAAGCACTTAATCACTTGCTTAGCTTTAAACATATGCTTAAGTATTTTCCTGAGTGAGGATTTGTTTCTGAATTAGGCCTAGGGATTTGATTCACCACTATGGGTATGGAGGTACAATTGCAATATGAGGTGTACACAGTACAGTTGTGTCTTCAAGGAATTTCATTCAAAAGGGCATATGATAATAGCACTACCAAGAGTTTCAGTTAAAAGAGAGGTTGTTTTAAGTTCCAGCTTTTTCATTACTCAGTGGAGGCTGCTCAGGACATGGTCTGTGTCAACTCATGCCTTGGACCTTTGGCTACACCTTCTTCACAGCTAACCCTTTGTGGAAATAGTGGTAGTGGCAGGTTTGTGCTGCTCTTACTCCACTTTCAACAGAATTTTTCTATCATCAAGGTCTTGCAGCCCAGGTTCAAATGGCAAAGGACATAAAACTCTATGACTAGTATAGTTAATTCACAATTTTAAGTTTTGGGCATAAGAAACTAGCTTGAGTAATAAAAAAAATCATCCTATAGAAATGTTCCCTCACACGGACAACATTCTCAGTTAATCTTCCAACTTCTCATCTGATGTCCTCATCTCCCTGCATGCAGTGGCTGTGACTACTGTCAGTTGGGGGATGTACACATGTAGGAAGAGCAAAATTTTGAGTCTTGATCTGCAATGAGGTACCAAGAGGAGAATTTTGCCTATCGTTAAAAAATAGCTAGCACCCGGCCTAATCATTGTTCTGAAAACATAGATACCCAGTTTGTTTGAAGGTATATAACATTTGTTTGGTCTTTTAACATATTTTCTTTCTTCTTAAAAATTTAATATCTGACACTTTTTCTCTCTTGTTAATGCATTAGTCCATTTTCTTTTAAGACTGCAGCGCAGAAGCACTGACTAGTGAAAACTCAAGAGGAGGCATGCTCTAATTGCTAACATTCTAAGGCCCCAGAGTAGCAAAGCATTTAAGCATTTATTTAATTTTAAGTGTGTTCTTATCTTTAGGCACACGCTTGCTGTGATCCAACAAAAAAGAGAAGCGTTGATATAAAACTGCTGTGTTGGACTTCTCAGTTATCATCATAAATGGGAATTTTATGTCAACATTACCACACAGCGAGCTGAGAACATGCTGTGGACTGAACCACAGAGAGATGTACATGGCTCTGTAGCATTTAAAATTTAACACATTTTATCATATGGTCAGCAGGGAACTAGACACTATGACCAGCTACTATCTGCTGAGCAGGCACTGCAGTAGTGCCAGAATAGCAGTACACTTAGGGCTTGTCTACACCACCTTTGACGGAAGGATGGTAATTAGGGTGTTGGGAGTTTACTAATGAAGTGCTGCTGTGCATAGGCAGCACTTCATTAAGCAAATTCCTCCCCCACCGCCCCGCCAGCAACTTCGAAGTTTTAGACTTTGAAGTTTTAAACTTCGAAGTACCGGCATGCATCTAGTCACGGCTCACCCGCCGGTACTTCAAAGTGCCGGGGCAACTTCAAAGTCCTCTTACTCCCAGTTTTGCCCCAGTACTTCGAAGTACCAGTGGGTGAGCTGCGGCTAGACGTGTGCCGGTACTTTGAAGTTTGCCGGGGGGGTGGGGTGGGGGAATTGCTTAATGAAGTGCTGCCTATGCATGGCAGCACTTCATTAGTAAACTCCCAACACCCTAATTACCATCCTTCCTTTGAAGGAAGGTGGTAGTGTAGACAAGCCCTTACTGAAATAAACCAAACACTGGGACTAGGGTTACACTACAGAGATCTGTCAACAGAAGTCACTGTCAGAAGAGAGTTCCTGACACAACTTCTGTTGACAGAGTGTGGCCACATAACGTAAATCTGAAGAGTGCTCCACTCTGTTGATAGACTGGCCGGACTGTCCAACCATTCTCTTGACCAAACAGGCATCCAGAAGCACAGCAGACAGGGCTGCCCACTGCTCTGGATGCCCTGTCTGTTGAGAGAAGGCTGCCCAGAGCATCCACATAGTTTTTTGTTGACAGATCCTGTTGAAGGAGGTGCTCTTCCTCACCTGGGAGAGGTAGAAATTTGTCAGTGGAAGTGCCACCTTTTGTTAACAATCTGTTGACAAAACATTTTGTGTGTGGATGTTCTACCAGTTTTGTTGACAAAACCAGGGTTTTGTTGTCAAAACTTGCTAGTGTAGCCATAGCCTGTGAAAGTGGGTGTGGCAAGGAAACCCCTTTTATAGGGTAAAGACAGCTAGAAATTGACCAAGGTGGTGGGGTGCATGGTTGGTCAGTAATGAACAGTGTGAGCTAATGGGATTGCTAGTGACAATCACAGGTGCTAGGGATTTGGTTCCGAAGATCATGGCTATAAGAGGAGAAAAAGCAGGCAGAAAACATGCTGGGAGCATGACCATGAGAAGAAATGGAGCGACAGGGCTTATGGGAGCCAGTGTTTACTGGCCAGGCAGACTGGGGATTTCTGATCAAGATAATTTCTGTTTGTTTCCACTATGTTCAGGGAAAAGGGAATTTGTGTGCATTCTTTGTAAGAAAATAAGATTACACTAATAAAATATTAACTTCTGATTGAAATATCCTGCAAGGTCTGGAATACTGGTTAAAAAGCTCAGGCCAAAGAGGCAATACAGACATGAAAAACTGGATCCAACCAGCCAGTCCACATGAATGAGCCATGTGATAAGGAGAAGTTAAAATGGGAAAGCAGTTTCTGGAACTCAGCTACATCATTTGTTCAGATTGGGCAAAATTCTCCTCTCCAGGCTGGATAGTGAAACTTGACTTTCTGTTCTCCATATATGTGTAGAATTTCAACTGATGTCAGTCGGAGATCTATGCATGAAGAGAGACTGGAGTAGCATGAATGGGACCTGCCCTGTGAATCTGTGGAGTGCTTTTAGTTTTATAAAAATTCTGAAAGTTCTTTCTACGCAGTTCTCTTACAACAAGGACAGAATTTAAATGAGCAAATCTAAGAGAGTGTTTTTGAAGCAAACAAACAGATCCCCTTTTAACAGTCCAGGTTAAATATACATGAACATTGATTTCCATTAAATTTTAGACGAACATTTCTTGATAACATTTGTCTTATGCAGAAAGCCATCCATGGAGGTATTAGTTAACAAAAGGTCAATGAAAAATCACTTTGCTTTATAGGCTTCTCTGAAATATAATCCCAAGCAAATATGAGCACATGAGCTTTCAGGTAATTGTTGCTCTGTTGTTCAGCTGTCATTAAAATGTTCCTGGGATAAGCACATAATTATTTTGTGTGGCTGGAATATATACGGTTCTTTTCATTACACAGACGACAAATGAAAAGCTATATAGTAAATACTGTGTGCTCTTTCTAACAACAGTATATATTCTGTTAACACAGTACAATCAAATCTCCAAATAACCTTCATTTGTCTCTTTATCTGTAAATGCAGCACATGCAAACAGATGTCTGTTTGGCCCAGTGGCCAGCGAACTGGTCTTCGACTCTGAAAATATAAATTCTAATGCTGCCTCTACCTGCTGCTGCTACCTGAATGTGGGAAAGTTGCATTGCCTCGGACTATTTCTACACTACAGCATAAAGTTGATTTTTAAGGCACTTGATTTTACAATGTGACCTTTTTCACTGCAAATACCATAAGGTCAATTTTAAGGAGCGCTAAGGTTTACATTCTTGCAGACTATATAATGTGGTGTAATGCCAAGTTCAAATGTAAAAGGTCAGATTAATGCTAATATGGAAACAGTGTGGCTACATCTATCAGAGAGGGTTTTTTTTTCTGGTAAAACTGGGCTTTTGTTGGAAAAACCTGTTGGAATATCTACATGCAAAATGTCCTTTGTTGGCAGTTTGCTGACAAAACCCTACACATTCGCTGGCAGCACTATGCCTCTCCGTGTTCAGGTATAACACCTTTGTCAGTAGTTTCCTGTTGACAAAAAAAGCTGCGTAGATGCTCCGGGGCCCTTTTGTTGACAGGCAGGGCTTCCAGTTTACTGAGCAGCCCTGTTTGCTGAGCTTCTGGTCAGCTGTTCTGTTGAGAGAGGGCCTGGCCGCATTCTATTGATAGAGCAGATTGCTCTTTTGATCCACTTTTGTGTATGGACATGATCTGTTGACAGAAGTTTTGCTGGATGATCTCTTCCGAAAGTAACTTCTGTCGACAGATGCATCTAATGTAGGCTGCGTCTACACTATGAGATAAATTTGAATTTATTTATATCAATTTTCTAATTTTGGAATTTATAAGTTCGATTTTGACCATCCTCACTTCCACTGTGGTCCCCACAAAGTCGAGTCATTGCTGCCACACACATATTGGCTAATAGTAACAGAGAGGAAGCCGTGCTAGTCTATACACTATCACAACAAAAAGCAGTCAAGTAGCACTTTAAAGACTAGCAAAATAGTTTATTAGGTGAACTTTCGTGGGACAGACCCACTTCTTCAGACCATAGCCAGACCAGAACAGACTCAGTATGTAAGGCACAGAGAACCAAAAACAGTCAGCAAGGAGGACAAATCAGAAAAAGATAATCAAGGTGAGCAAATCAGAGAGTGGAGGGGTTAATAATTAAGGCTTAATCTAATACTTGGCTTAATCTAATTCTTGACCTCCCCCCGCACCCCTGCACTCTCTGATTTGCTCACCTAGATTATCTTTTTCTGATTTGTCCTCCTTGATTACTGTTGACATGGTTCAGGTACCTTCTGAAGCTCACTTGTTTGGTTTTCTTTCGCGTGGGATTCCCTGCTTTTCCTTCCTTCTGAAAAATGGCCATTGGCTTTTCAACTGCAGGGGAATGAGGGCAATGCAGTGTGGGAAGATGACATCACACACCCACAACCACTTGTGGGGCATTTTCCCCCCATAACGCACCAGCAAAACAAAAACAAAAAAACAAAAGCAAAAACAAAAAAAAAAAGTGCAGACTGCTACAGGGCTGAGTGATAGGTTCTCACAATGCACTGCTGCAACAGTCGAACTTTGGCGACTTAGTGGGGGCACACTAGTTGACTTTGTGGGGAGGTGTGAAAACTCAACTTTGACTTTATAAAATGCAGTTTTATAAAATCAACATTAACAAAATAGTCTCAGTTTCTGTAAAATGGGATACAATTCACTTTGGGTAGATGTGCTATATAAGGCTAAATATTATTTTTATTAAATATACTTTGTATATCATAATAAAAGTCACATGTGAGATATTTACCTTTGTTAGTGAATATTGCTTCATGACAGCCTTTACTAAATGAAAAAAACCCTCCATTTTAATAATACTCATTTTACATCAACTCAGTGATGTTCTTTATACGTGAAGATAACACAAGTAACACAAGTCTGTTGTGCCAAAGTGCACATTCACAATCTGAAGTACCCCACTAGAAAGATTCTTTGATGTACTGGAAATGACCTACCTGTATGGCTGTTTCTTTTGAAGTATGTATTAGAAGTGGATTTAGATTTGGATGTCAGATAGGTTGAGTTGGAACCAATGGAACTGGACGACAAAGATTTCCCAAGATTGTCTGAGCTTTTCTTTATAATATTAGTCGCTGTTTTGCTCCAGTCTGAAAACAAATAGGCATTTTTAAATTATTAATTTCTACCAGCACTAAACTCCTGCTTCTCTCAAGTATTTAATTTCCAAACATCAGAAGCACTTTTGACATACAACAAAGCGATTTTCTGTGGTCCTTGTCTGGCTGTACTTTTTGTTCTTTAGGAAGCAGGACTATTTCAACACGGTTATTTCATTATTAAGGATGACATTAAAGAACAGTGGTTGATACTTCCACAAGGTTAAAACTGATTGATGGCAAAGGCACCGTCTTTCTGAATTACAGGATATGCTCAATCCCTGCTCCTGTTCAGCCTCTCCTCCCCCAGACCTCAACCCCCCAAGCCACCACCCCTCCCCCACTCCCCTGAGAAGCTCTGCCCTTGGCTCCTTCTCTTCCCCTCCTACACCCTGTGCACCTACATGGGGCTGAACAACTGATCGCAGCATGTGGGATGCATGGGAGAGAGGCAGAGGATCTAATCAGTAGGACCCAGTTGTGGGAAGGGGGGGAGGTGCTGAAAGGAATAGGAGGAGCTGATCAGTGTGTGTGTCGGGGGGTGGAGCTTGTTCTGTGGGTGCTCCAGCCCTGAAGTGCCCACAGAGTTGGTGTCTCTGTTGGTGCGGTAATCAAACTGGCATTATCGAACATCTTATAAACTTAACATTTACTGTTTATTTGTATTCTGGTACTGCCCATAGACCCCAGTAAAGGATTGGGCGACCCATAGTGCCAGTTTTGGGACAGAAGGAATGAAGAAATTACTCCCTACCCGCTTTTTTAGATTAAAAACAACAATGCAATAAATGTGGTTCACAAGCATGGATAACAGTCTTCATAGTCTTCAGTCCTAGGCTCTGAATTCTGTAGGGCAAGATCTGTGGGGTAAGTCCATCAAGAGTGCAAGAACGGAGCAGGAAGAACCAATGACTTTTAGCTGGTTTTTGCACTCTTGCAGTTTGGGAGCTGGATGGCTCCTAATTTACATCTGCCTAGGTAAGGCCCAAAGGAGACATTCCAGCAGCAAGGGGGCCTAAATGTTTTGCATTCCAAGCCCTCTGTGCTGAGGGATCCAGGAGAAAGGAGATGGGAGAGCTGTTACTGTGGCTACTCCATGCAGGGATTTCCTACTAAAGAAGAATCACAAGGAGGCTGGGTCTGCTAATCTAACATTGCTGTGGACAGTACCTAACACACTGAAATAATAATAATAATAATAATAATTCAATTGAATAACTTTACATTAAGCATTTCTTACAGTCAAAACAGATAATCCCTCCCTTAGTCCCCACTTCACCTCTGCTCCTACAGTAGGGCAAAAAGTTAATTCATAATTAAATGTTGCTAAAGTATTGACATTGCAAATCTCACAAGATATATTTCACAATTAGTACAAGAGGGAGTAACGTGAACAGCTAATTTTCCAAAACATACTGTAGCACATACTTGCATGTAAGGTTAGTTTCAAGGCCTGTCTTTTTTGTTCTTACTATTTTAATTTGATCTTCTTAGAGAAAATTAATCCACATTGCAGTGGGGCCCAGGCAGTATGTAACACCTAAGTCCCTAACTACAGGTTAAACCTCTCTAATCTGGAACTCTCTTTGCTAGCAAAGTCCATAATTCAGCATGATTTTAGTTAGCCAGACCACTGCTTATCATGGGTGTGGCCAGGTGTCCTGTGGTCCCATAAAGTTTGTTTATAACCACCAGTCTTGGCTCTCAGTGTTCTGTGCTGTTATTTTGCTGTAATTTGCCCCTAAATGGCTACGTCTACACTAGCCCCAAACTTCGAAATGGCCACACAAATGGCCATTTTGAAGTTTACCAATGAAGCACTGAAATGCATATTCAGCGCTTCATTAGCATGCGGGCGGCCACGGCACTTCGAAATTGATGCGCCTCGCCGCCGTGCGGCTCGTCCCGACAGGGCTCCTTTTCGAAAGGATTCCGCCTACTTCAAAGTCCCCTTATTCCCATCAGCTCATGGGAATAAGGGGACTTCGAAATTGACGTGCCTCGCCGCCACGTGGCTCGTCCTGACGGGGCTCCTTTTCGAAAGGACCCTGCCTACTTCGAAGTGCCGTGGCCGCCCGCATGCTAAATGAAGCACTGAATATGCATTTCAGCGCTTCATTAGTAAACTTCGAAATGGCCATTGGCGTGGCCATTTCGAAGTTTGGGGCTAGTGTAGACACAGCCAATGCCTTCTAAGAGCCCAGTAAGTGGTGGATGTGTTGGTAATGTGCTAGACAATACTGACCTCCTGTTCATCTGGCAAATTCTCTTGTCTGGCACCAGTCAGGTCCTGAGGGTGCTAGATGAGAGAGGTTCAACCTGTACTTGGTTCATGTAAGCAGCAGGACTTTATCTTAACTCTTTTCACCACAATGAATTTTACTATTTTTTGTGCTGGCCATAACAACATGTAGATTTTTGATCAAATTGTGTTGTAACTTAAATATGTTTTAAAATCCTATTTGATTTACACCTTATTCTTCTAGTTGCTAATAGTGTCAAGCTCCTAAAAAAACAGCCATACGTAAAGAGCTGGTAATTATGCCACATAAAGTACTATCATTGAAGACCTTCAGTAGTTCAAACTTTTATTGTTATCCTCCCCAAAGTCCCTCTAAGAACAGTGTAAAAATCTGGAAACAATTTGGTTCCTCTTCAGTTGCCAATTCATGAGTTACAGTATACGTGTTGGAAACAGAATGCATGAAATATTCTGGAAGCCTAATCAGAATGAATATATCTTTCCGAGTTAGTGCTAGTTGGATTTCATGAATCAGGATTTCTTAATATGAAATGACAATATAAGATGCATCACAGCTCACAGGGAGAATTCCTCACCTGCTGGCATTAAAATAATTTGGACAAAATGGCATTACTCTATAAGTTGCCCATGGTAATGTAGTCACACCAAATGCCAGTTTACACTAGTCCAGGCTCTGACTCTTGGTTTGTGAGTAAGTATTGAATGGACAAAAGTGTAAGGATCCCAATTAATCTAAAGCAGTATTTCCCAAACAGTGTTCTGCAGAACACAGGTGTTCCATCCAATGTGAATAGGTGTTCCGTGAAAAAATTTCTATGCTAGTGATATTTTTCCTTTTAAAATATTAAATATAAAATTATGTGTATATAAGCTTCTACATATGGAGATGAGGTGGCTATTGCGAGGCAAAATGCTTGTAAAACTTACTGAACTTTGTAATGAACTACTGGTTTTCTTGGATTCCAAGTTTTGACTGTCTGACAAGTTCCCCATGGCTGCTGAGATTTGCCTACCTTTCAGATATTTTTACAAAATTAAATGAAGTGAATCTGTTGCTGCAAGGAAAGAATGTGATCACTTTTACTGCAATGGAGAAAACTTCATTGTTGTCAAGGAAACTGGAATTTTGGACCTCATCTTTTCTACTTTTAGTGACCTTCTGATTAAATCAACTTATGAACATTACGTGTGGCACTTTTTCAGTATAAAACCATCCTCTTCCCCTTCCTTTTTCTGTCCTTTTTCTGTATGTGTTCTGTCAATATATTCCAATCCCAAAAGTGTTCTGGGGCAAAATTAGTTTGGGAAAGGATGATCTAAAGATTTGAAGTGAGTTGCAGCAGACAGGATTTATGTTTAAGTAGGAAAAATAATATTTGACAGTATATTAAAATTTGGCATGTTCATGTGACTTCACAGGAGTGATGGTAATTTACACCAACTGAAGAATATGGCCAATATTATCAGCAACTTGGTAAGTGGCTTTTTTGCCGGCAGAAGGCCTAGAGCAATAGTTGTTTGCTATGGGGAGCAGCAGCAGTGAGTTCTCACAAGGTGACCTCACATTCCCTGCCACTGTGAGCTCCTATTTGCAAGAAGTCACATCAATTTCTGGGCGTGCTGATGCTTCTTGCACTCTAACACTGGTATACCTTTTCTGACTACTGCTGTTTCTGCGGCTGGTATATTGGAGGGAAAAGAGACTGAATACACACAGGACCCCAGGAGGGGTTGAAAGATATCTGCCTCAACAGTTTAGCATAGGACTCTTGTGATCTAACTCCATGATCTCCTCCACATCAGTATGCTGACCCTCAGGATCACTTGGCCTGGCACAAGCCCATCATACAAAGGTGAAAGTGACAGGGATTTGCCACTCTGAATCCTTATTTAAAGACTGAATCACTGTTGCTGTAAAACTAAAGGGACTTGGAAAGCCATGCTTACAGAATTACAAAATTTACCAGCTGGTTTTGCTGGAAAACTTAAAGTGAGGACTAAAGCTTCTGTTATGGAGTCTCCAGGCAATCGTTATTGCAGTCATAGGCTATTAATAATCATGTTCCTTACTCTTTCCACATCTGTGGCCTAATTTGTGTTAACTAGAAAAGACCCAAGCTGTACACCTGGCATTTCCCAGTATACGTCCATGTCTCAGAAATGGAACCATGAAATGGGCATACTTTTTTCTTTTACCTGAATTTTCTGCCAGTCGGAATCTGCCACAGCAGAGATGCCTCCTCCATTGTTTCTGCACATTTTCTTTCATAGCACAGTGGAATATAAATATAAATAAACCTGCAAGGAATGCAAACAAATTGATGCATCAGAATTTTATTTGCAGGAATTCTTAAGTAATATTGGACTTTCAATGAAAAATACTGTAAATACGCTGAAAGCCACTATGAACTGGTCCTGGACATCAATCTGCATTACTGTGGTGTGCAATAGGCTCAGAGGGGTAGCCGTGTTAGTCTGTAGCTTCACAAAAAACAAGCAGACCTGTAGCACCTTAAAGACTAGTAATTTTATTTATTAGGTAATGAGCTTTCATGGGTAAGACCCACTTCATCAGCTCTGCAGCAGGAATCTGCTCCAAATCTGAAGAAATGGGTCTTACTCATGAAAGCTCATTACCTGATAAGTAAAACTGTTAGTCTTTAAAGTGCTACAGGACTGCTTGTTTTTAGTGGTGAACCAGGTGCTTAAACCATCGAGTGCTTACCAATCCTCTAGATTTTACACAACCATAACTTTCATTGACTTGAATGAACATTTTGTGCTCATAAACATTCAAAATCAAGAGCCCCAAAGCCAAAATAAGGCAAATATTCTACTCAGCAGGAGATTTTTCCTGTTAAATCTCTAATGCTCCAGATCAACAGGGCCAACACTTTAAATACTGGAGACTGGAAGTTTCTGCGCCCAAAAAATACACACACACCCTCACACAAAGATCATTTGTATTTGCACAGTTACTGAAAATGAGTGTGAAAATGGGAAATACACAACTACGTAAGGGTCCAACTAAACATTTTTGCAGGCAGTTACCTGGTTTGTGCATACAATGGCTGTAAATGTGCCCAAAAATGCAGGTGCACACATTTACAAGCAGAAATTTTTTTGCATGCAGGTCTATAGCTTCCAATTTTTGGAGTGCAGTCATGTTTTGCCAGTGTTGCTAAGAAGCTTGCAACTTGGATTATGACTGTAATTACAACTGTAATAGTTCCACAGAGATATTCCGGTGCTAATTTTGAAAGCAGAAATTGGAATAACAACATAATCCTGGCCGTTTGCTGGGAGGCTTTAGTTGTGGAATCTTCCACCTCTCGCTGGCTTGGCATGTACTTGCTTCACTCTCATTAACTGAGACAGAGCCAAAGCTGAACCAAATGATTATATCTGAAAATGATTTAAGTGACGATTGTTGGGGACCTAAATGCTTAACTGGTTTTCTGTGGAGCTTCTCCTTTGTCCCCATCATGCTTAACTCTGTATGCTCATACCTACTGGGTTATAAGAAAGCAGAACAAGATAGTGTGGGGCGTGGAACACAGCCTTCTGAATTGTTTAAAAACAAAAACCTTTGCTAGCAAAGATCTCAGTACGTGGGCAGTGGTACACTTTGGCATGTACAGCTGAACATGTACCTGGATCTGTGCCCTAAAACACTGCCCGAACTGTGGTCAGTGAGAACTGAAACCTGCTTGCTTTTTTATGTTGGTGTGTAGTTGAATAATGAAAAATGTTGTTTGCAATTTATTTGATAGTTGATAAAAATTGTGAAAGCTAAAATTTAGGACGTACAAAAACAATTGAAATCCTAGCTATTGAGCTTGTGAAGGTCTTGCAAATGGAGTGGTGGCATTTCAACCTGTCTTGCTTTATGTAAAACTGTGACTTTTGGGTGCAGCATCTGAGCAATTCCAAAATGAAAGATCCAGAGACAAGGTGGGAGTGGGTATCTTGTAGTGGACAAATTTCTGCTGGTGAGAAAGACAGTTACCTCACCTACCTTATCTAATACCCGGGGAGTGACATAGATGCAATTACACTGCATTGAGAGAAGTTCCAGCCATCAGTGGGCATAATCCTGTTTTCCCTTTTCAGTTTTCTAATTTTCTGCAGTAAGTGTGTGCGTGTGTGTGCACAAGCATGTGCAGATGGGAAGAGGGAGACAGAAAACCTCTGAATTTGATTAGCGTCAGCCACAGTTGCAATCACCTTTGCAGTTCTCTGGTTAGTGACTGACTGACTTAAACCTTTGTATTCTGGGGCTGTCTCTACACTACAGGATAAATTTGAATTTAAGGCAGTTAGCTTGACGTTACCAGGTGACTGTCTTCACTGTAAATACCATTAGCCCGATGAAGGGAACACTAATCTTGAGATTAAAAAATCGCAGTTACCTGATGGGTATCACGTCAAGCTTGAATTCAGAAGTTTGATTAAAGGCCATACAGGAAGTGCCATTTCTTAAAATTGAATTTTTTAGCCTCCAGACGTGTCCCCTATCTATCCCACAAAGCTATGACTGCTACCCCTGGTTTGCAGTTCCCTGCTACTAGCAGGAGCTGGGAAACTGATCAGAGTGCCGCACTTCGTGTGTGTGTGTGTGCGTGTGCGTGCGCGCACCTGTGGGGATGGAGAGTAAACCGTCACATTTAATGAACTATCGGGAAGAATGGACAGCCCTATTAGCCCATTAAATGGAGGGTTTACTGTACTAGCAGGAGCCAGGAAACTGACCAGGGCTGTCAGGTTCCTGGGTCCCCCAAGCTGCCTAACCAAGAAACTGACAGTGCTGCTGCACCTGGCTCATGGCTCAGAATGCAGGGCTGAGGGAACTGTGGGATAGGTTCTCACAGTGCACGCTGCAACAGTCGATGCTTGGTGATTTCAGTGTGGAAGCAATGTGTCAAATTTATTGGGAGCCTGTGGGAAGTGAGGATATTCAAAACTGAACTTAGAAAAAATGGCATAATAAAATCGATTTTTATAAATTCAAATTTATCTCATAGTGTAGACGTAGCCTGGGTGGAGCATAGGTCATCCAAAAGTCTCTTTCACTTCACTCTGTCTCAAGGCAAAACTTCTAACTGACTCCAGGAGTATCCCAAGCTTGTTGTCCTTCAATCTCAGTAGATCTCCACGTTGTCTGAGGTCTTCTTCTTTGGGGTTTTCCTTGCGGGTTCCATCTGAGAGCCTGACGGACTATGCTGGATGATGGTTTTCTGAGAGTGTGGCCTAGCCATCCCCCCACTTTAAAATAAAAATAAAAACAGGTATCCCGGGAAATTCCATTTAAAAATCTAAAAGTTTCACTGAGTTTAAAATCCTTTAATTGCAGACGTTTCGTTACTGAACAGAGTAACATCATCAGTGCCTAGCAAGAGATCTTCAAACTGTTAATGAGGGCGTGTTCAGGTGCCATTGGTCTTAAATTGAAGACATGAGTAACCAATTAAGAACCAATCACTGATAAGATCTATGAGAAAGGACTATATAAACAACAGTTTGGAGATCTCTTACTAGGCACTGATGATGTTACTCCATTCAGTAACAAAATGTCTGCAATTAAAGGATTTTAAACTCAGCGAAACGTTTAGATTTTAAATATCCCCACTTTCTTCTCTTGATTTGAATGTGAAGTGGTCTTGTCCTGCACTGTTCCAAAGCTCCTCATTGGTGACAAAGGCTTGCCATTTGATGCGAAGGATGTACCTCAGGCATCTGTTTAGGAACGTCTGTAGCTTGTGATTTGGAGACTTTTTAGTCTGCCAGGTTTCACATAATTCCTGTTAATTCCTTTCAGTATAACAATATGCCATCTCATCTTTGCTTCTCCTCACAACAGTTGAGGTGAGGTAGAGAGAAACAGGACTGTGCACATAGCCCCTGGCATAGGGAGAGAGAATGGATAATCCTAATAGGGCGGAAGAATACAGGGCACAAAGAGCCCTGAGGCATGGAGAAGAACTGGAGACCTTGGTAACATGGAGAGGGGAAGGCTGTATACACAACACCCTAGCTGGAAGAGAATGGGGAAGTTGCAAGAAGTCCCTGTAGGGGAGTGGGATGTGAGAATGTTACACAGGGAACCTGGTGGATGAAATGGAGGGATAGAAGGAATTGCTAGTACTGTACGTGAATAAGATCCATGGAAAACAACAAGAAGTCCTGTGGCACCTTATAGACTAACAGATATTTAGGAGTCTAAGCTGTCGTGGGCAAAGATCCACTTTGTCAGGTGCATCTGATGAAGCGGGTGTTTGCCCATGAAAGCTTATGCTCCAAAATATCGGTTAGTCTATAAGGTGCCACAGGACTTCTTGTTGTTTTTGAAGATACAGACTAACACGACTACCTCTCTGATACTTAAGATCCATGAAGAGTACAACTCCCTAGTGCATAAAGACTGTTACTGCATCAGAGCCTAAACGCAAATATTACACTTGTCCATGATTTATCCTTTTCTATTACCTACAGTACTTGCTTCACTTTAAACACATGAGGAGTCTCAGTGAAATTTACAGGACTTTTTATATCCTGGAAGTTAAGCTTGGATTTAAGTGAATTGCTGAGTTGCAGCCTTAACGTACCCCTATGATGGTACACCAAAGCCTACTGAAGCTAATGAATTCCCCCAAAGCCCTGTGCAGAAAGTGATTTTCAGTGTATTTTAATAGTTGTTCTGTTCATCATAAAAATTTCCAACAAAGGGGTTTAAACAAGCTCCCTATAGATCCTATCTAATTCTGTGTACTACTCATTGATACATTACAGTAAATATTTCATTATACTTTAAATATTTCCTTGGAAGAAAAAAAAAACAAACCCTAGATTCAAACACCTTTTGGATATTCTGACTCACATTTTACCAATATTAGGCCCTTCCCAAAAAAGCTAAGTAAATCTTTTACAGTGGTAAATGTGTTTCATCTGCAGCAGATAGAATGAAATCCACACAGCACAAATAACAAATGCTTTTCCATGAAGGAAAGATACTTCTTCTGACCTTTGGAAAGATTTATTTTTATCTCAACATGTAAAATTTGTTTGTGGGATGTTCTGTTCTCTATTATGCTGGCTTATGGGTGCTCAAATATGCTTTAGTTTAAATTCTTTTAAACAGCAGATGGCATAATTCTATAATGCATGATGTACAACAATTTGATTACAGTTTGCAACATTTCCCACAACAGAAAGATAAATTATTTTGGAAAAATAAAATCCATCGATCGTCAGTAAAGGAAACAGCCCTGAACAGACTGCTGTAATCACTGATGTTTCTTTCAACTGTCAGCAGTAGCAAAAGCAGGGCTGGTCAGCAAAGAACTCTGCAAGCATTAATGAATTAAGTCTTACAGTGTTCATGTGACACAGGTCTTCTTGTTTTACAGACGGGAAGAGAAGCAAAAAGAGAATTAAGTGCACTGTGTTTACGCAGTGAAAAATTAATACCAGAGACAGATTCTAAGAAACTGGTTCTGAGTCCCTGGTCAAAGTGCTAGAACCACTTCCTCACAAAACAGCAGCAGTTCAATCTTTACCTTGGAATTCTTCTTACCTTGCAATGAATTGAATAATGCAAAGAGGTACATGAAAGGGAGATTTAAGGGGCCCCATGCAAAAAAGGCAAAACCCCATGTCATGCCCAACAGGAAGGTCAGGCTGACCACGCTACGAAGGTTCCTCAGGACCTCTTCCCGGAGGGTCCGATTGCTTCTCTTCCCATTCCGCCCGCAGATCTGCACCATCACCACCACGAACATGGCTATGTTCATAAGAAACATAATTCCGAAGTAACCAGCACAAGTCACATAAAAGACAACTTTATCCTTGATCCAGCAGCTGTTTTTAAGAAAAGAAAAAAAAAAAAGCCACAAGTCATTCTTACACACTAAAAGCTATGTTCCTTTTTAGTTATTTAAATCATGACATGAAAAAAAAAAAACTTATCTACATCTGTCTCCATTGCTGAACAGATAAGATTTCTCTTGTGGAAAAACCAAACCTGTGACCATTTTATTTCTATAAGCAGGGTGAAGCTCCAAGGCCTCTTTAAGTAACTGAGGAACACACTTGTATCTTGCCAGATACCTATGGGATATACTTAGTGTACACAAAATTCATATTGGCCATACAGGTGTAGCCTGCAGGGTCTACAGCCCAACCATGCAGGACTCTACTATAATTTAAATCGCTTCAGGATCAAGATAGAACATTGCTTATCCATGCAACAAACTAGCAGCACATACATAGAGGTCTCAGATGATACTGAAAACGGGGCCACCAGCATCAAAAACTCAGCTCTCCTACTACTTAAGCTTAAGATAGTAGCATGCTAGTCAATACTACCACTAACACTACCCACTAACAAACTGATCACTCTCACTGGCTGTAAATGGATGCCTATGAGAAATGGAATGTTAAAGATAAGTGACAAAGCCGCTTTCTTCAATGTAATTTTTTATCATGCAAGGCATTGACAATATTGTAAGAGATGGTAAGAAAAGAAGCTTCTCTGAGATTATTTGGAATGTGTACATAAAAATGTGGTAGACAGACATGCTAGGTAGCTTACATTGTGAGAAGACTAACATTTACAAAGGAAACGTGATTATTAAGCAGCCTCTTTCTCCCTGCCCAATCTTTTATTTCCATCAAAAAGTGAAAAAAATCAAGACAAAACCAAACCGAGTAATTTTTTGGGTGAAACAGTAAAGCTGTGAGCTATTAACTTTAGCAGTGTCTACACTTGCCTTCCTCTTTTGAAAGAGCCATGCAAATGAAGGAAATTGAAAATGGAAATGAGGCACTGATTTACATACCAGGCACCTCATTTGCATAATCTCATTTCAGAAGAGCTTCTTTTGAAAGAAAGAAAGTAGTGTACATGGGGCTTTATTGAAGATCAGGTTCATTTCGAAAGAGCCATGTACACTGCTTGCTTTCTTTCTTTAGAAAGAAACTCTTCCAAAAAGAGATTATGCAAATGAGGTGACAGACATGTAAATCTGTGCCTCATTTGCATTTTCAATTTTCTTCATTTGTATGCCTCTTTCAAAAGAGGAATGCAAGTGTAGACACAGCTTTTCAGCATCATAGGGATATCTTCTACATGGCTTTTGAGAATGCACAATTGCTTCTGATTTCTTATTGATTTTATAGGGCTTCAGAAGCAAACAAATTAGAAGGTAATGATCAGACCCTCTTCTTGTTCTTTATCTACAAACTTTAGGAGAATATTAACAAATGCTAGTTTGGCCTCTTCCACCTTCACAAAATGCATACAAAGAACAATAAAAGATATTTTTTTAAAAAAACAACTTACAAATCATCTCCTCCTTGCTCTTTAGCATTTCTGCCATATATATTTTTGCCATAGACATAACTTGCATTTGTATTTGTGCTTGCTAATACTATTGCTACGACTACTGCAGGTAAACCTGTAATACAAGAGAAACCTATTGTGGTTTTTGTTTTCAAAACATGAAGCATCAGAAACTTTCAGACACAGCTGCATTACTGATGAGCAAAAGAGCTAAAAATGTTTGCTTTAGTGCAGTCTCTTGAGGTAACCATATAACTCCAGATATGTCTGTCATACCACAGCATGGAAGAGAAGTATGAAATTAATGATTTCTCACAAATTATATAAAGGTCAAAGTGCCAAAGATCTCCAAGTGCTTTATAAGTCTTAATAAATATTATTACAAAAAAGGAAAAGTAAAGTAAAAGTGTTTAAAGTTTGGCTCCCAGATCCATACAGAGGCAAATAAATTAAAGCAGTCTCATTTTTCCAGAGATGCTGAGCACTGATGAGTGCTGTTGAAATCAGTAGGAGCTACAAGTGGACAATACCTTTAAAAAAAACGAGTCCTCTTTTATTTAGATGCATAACGTAAGTAGACTCGTGGGTTTGAAAGTGTTGCTGGGAGCACAGAAAGGTTAATTATCATATTATACTGATTTTTCAGAAGTGCTGAGCATCCAGGTGTCCAAATATGGATTTAGGTGCCCCATACTTGACAACATTGGCTTACATGATTTGTTTAAGCTCATACAAGAAGCAAACGGAGAACTGGAACCTGAACAACAACACACCGTCCCAGATTCCCAGCCCATCTATCCTTGTGTATGAAAAGAACTTTTGTATCGTTTATTGCTTCAGCTACAATGTACAGCTGCACAGTTGATACAGTTACAGGAATTTATACAGGTTGAACCTCTCTAGTCTGGCATTCTGTGGTCCAGCAACATCCGGCGCGATTTTAGTTAGCTGGATCTCCTTTTATCCAGGGGCGTGGCCAAGTTTCCCACGGTTCCATAAAGTTTGTGCACCACCACCAGTCCTGGCTCTTAGGGTTCTGTGCTGTTATTTAGCTCTAATTTACCCTTAAATGTCTTCTAAGAGCCCAGTAAGCAGTGGAAGTGCTG
The DNA here is from genome assembly GCF_033958435.1 of Carettochelys insculpta. Classification (NCBI taxonomy): domain Eukaryota; kingdom Metazoa; phylum Chordata; order Testudines; family Carettochelyidae; genus Carettochelys; species Carettochelys insculpta. The sequence goes on from NC_134139.1 coordinate 100,430,037, forward strand.
GTAATGCTGATAGATAACATTGACCTCCTGTGGTCTGGCAAATTCTCTGGTTCAGCACCAGTCAGGTTCAAGCTGTATTCTCTAGCTGCATAAACACAAGTTCTCTATATTTTCCCTGTGCAATATAAACATAGTGTTTGAGAAAAGTGCTGAACTGAAAGCTATACTGAAGCCCTCTGTCCACAGAGATACAACGCAAGAAGCCTTAGGCTACAGTTATACTAGTGAGTTTTGCCAACAAAACTCCGAGTTTCTCGACAAAACTGGTGGAATGTCCAGACACAAAATATGTTTTGTCTACAGTCTGTAAACAAATAAAAGCTTGGGTGGATGTTCTGGGGGGCCTTCTCTCAACAGACAAGGTATCCAGAACAATGGGCAGTCCTGTCTGCTCTGCTTCTGGGTGCCTGTTTTGCCAAGAAAGCAGCCGTGCAGTGCAGCTGCTCTGTCGATGGAGCGGAGTGCTCTTTCAATCTGCTTTTAGTGTGTGGTCGCAGTCTGTTGACAGAAGGTTTGTAAGGGAATCTCTTCTGACAGTGCTGTTGACAGAGCGCTGTAGTGTAAACTTATCCCTAGTGTAAGTCTCTTACACTGGGCTGATCCCTATGCTGGAGAAACTACCCCTCAGGATCAGTTTCACTGACCAAGTAATCCTTGTTCCCTCTGCTGAGATTACCAGCAAAGGTACCAGTCATGACAGTTATCATCATCCCATGGAACCTGCCAAATAGAAATTGGAATGCGATCACTACTCTGTTCATGAAGCCAATGGTTTTGTGTAGGTCTGTATTAATTTAAACACAACAGACATATTCAGGCAGCATGCCTGACAGAAGCCAACGGTCACTGCTATAGAAAAAAAATGAAGAAAAGCCTTCTTTCATTAATTGTAGTTATTTTTCAGTAATATATTTTACTTGTGGTTGAGGCACCAGACAGAAGCTCAGTAAATCTTGGTTTGATTTCTTTTGATATTTCATTTAACAGTTTAGTGAAGTTCACTAAAATGGACAAACAAAAAAGTGTAAGACATAAACAAAACTTGAAAAAAATCATTTCCATTTGGCTTAAACATTTTTTTTCCTCCTGAAATTTTTCTCTTCTGCATTTTTTTAGCTTTGCCATTGAATCAAAAAGTCAGTTATTAACTCAGCTCCAACATTTTTGAGTGCCTAGCACAGTGGGGTTATAACCTCATGTGGGGCCTCTTGGCACTACTGGAATACACAATAATACATAATAATTGAAAAAATATACACTATATATGAAATATATGTCCTCACACATACCCCAGCCAATAATGCAAAATTTCAGTATGTATCGCCGTATGTAGGTGTTGAAAACTTTTACTAGAGCAATGTACATATGGATTGCTTCCAGTCCCATCCACGTAAAGGAGGCCAGAAGGAAAAAGTGCAGAAGAGCAGCAATGGCTATGCAGAGGCCTTCTATGTTGAATGATGCAATCCAACTATCAAGCAGGAAGACCAGATTGAGAAAGAGCAAGGCTGTGCTCAAGTTCATTAAGATTTTGGAGGGGTAATCTCTTCGTAACTTCCTAAAGAGACAAAAACAGACGCGTATGTTAAGTAGCCAAAATTACTAAGATATTTCTAGCAGGTGTGCTTACCAATTTACAAAGGAAATGACAAGTATTAGAGGGGTAGTTATGTTAGTTGTTATACACGTTAGCCGTGATGCACCTGACAAAGCGGGTCTTTGGCCACAGAAGCTTATGCTCCAAAAAAATCTGTTAGTCTATAAGGTGTCAAAAGAAATGAGGAGCTACGGTCTCTTCTTGATGCTAAACGAAAGAAGCAATAATGCATAATGGCATGGACTTTAATGGGCTATTAATGAACTCCTCTGTTGCATTTTTAGGCAGAAAACCACAGCTAGTCATGATCAGCAGCAACAATTCATTCACATATTATTATCATTTTCGTATTTATTATTTTATTATGCATCTATTAATATGTATTATGTATTTATAATGTACTTATTATTAATTTATAAATAACATAATGTAACATATATATTAAACACCCCCACAAATTACATTTTCAAACATGTTTTGTGTTTCATTGAATAACATAGACAAATGTAAGTAAAAAGCTTTAAAAAAGTAGGAGTGACCAAAAGCTAGTTTCTTATTTGTTCTTAAAGTTCATTCCAGGTTTTTTAAATGGCACACACTCCAACACAGGGTCTCATTCTATGTGCTTTGTAAAATCCTAATGAATTTCAAAATCAAATATATTTTCCTTCTAATTACTGCATACTATGGTTTATTTACTGGAAACCTACCCAGCAGATTATGTATTCTTTTGGACCAAAGCGTTATACCACAGGAACTGTGCAGAATGCAGGAAAATGAGTCCTTTTTCAGTTATCCACATAGTTCCTCATTATATAATCACCCCCTTTATGAGCCACCCTGCCCAGTAACACCAGGATTCTTCTTGTGATTGCGTGGCTGGAAGCTGATATAACTTCACTTCACCTCTCTTTTCCATATTTCCCCGTACTGTGCCACTGCAGAGTCTCCTTATCCCCAAGCTACCCTGCCACTTCCGAAGGTTGTCTTCAGAATTGTTGTACAGAAGGCATATCTTCATCTCACTTCCCCTCTCTATTGAAAGTCTCCAGTCTGAAAGGGCAGGATTTTTCCTGCTATATTTAGGAACTATGAGGCCTAAATAGGGAATTTCAAAATAAGATAGAGCAACGTGTCTTTGGAAAAAAAAATCTAATGAAAGGACACATTATGCCCCATAAGAAGATTATTTGCGACCAAGATTCTGCTGTTTTGTCCAGCCTGAGCAACACAAAGTAGCCAGAGTAGGAAGAGAGAATCTGGGCTTGGACTTCTGCAAAAACATTCCTGATCTAACATGATAGCACAGTGATGTTCAGCCACTTTTCATGAGATACGTGGCTGCCATGCCCCATCAAACAAAAGTCCTGGCCTGTGGTTAGCTGATTTGAGTTATTTTGACAACACAAATACTTACTCAAAAGCAATATATGTCAGAAGAGTTGCAGCTGAAAATATGGCAGATATCCCACAGCCAATATAGGTGATAAAGGTGAGGACTTTGGTATTTCGTGGATCTATTTGTGCAGCAGTTCTCTGGAGGTCCTATATGAGGGAAGAGAAAGAGGCATACGTTGCAGCATTAGCATGACGTTTGTTCGTGAGAAGACAAGAACGAATTCTAGAGCCCTTTAGCAATAATCCCAATGCTAGAGGCTGAGTTTACTGAATAGTTGGTATAAGTTGCTACACCTCTGACTTCCTTCCCACATCCATTGAAAATATTGTGCCAAAATAGTGTTACAGCTGGGATCAGCAGAAAACATTGTACCATAAGAGATTACTTACTTGTAACTTGAGGTGCTTCAACACATGTGGCCCCGTCCATATTCTACTGAGAGTTATGCACGCACACCATGTGCTTGGAGTTGGACAATTTGAAAAGCAGTGCCTGTTGGGCCACACATATGCCCTGGGATGACTCATGCTTCTCTCCCAAGTGATAAATAGTGTGGTGGATTGACCTTGTTTCTAGTTCCTTCATCGCCGCAGATCCACAGCAGAGGGAAAGGAGGGCAGGATGTGAAATACAACTGGGAACCACACATCTCAGAGAACATCAGGTTACATGAAAGTAACCTCCTCTTCTTCTTTGAATGATGGTCCCTATTGTATTCCACTGAGGGAGATGAACAAGTAATACCTATGTGTATACCTCAGGCATAAGGGACTGGCGACAGAGGGGAGTTTAGCCAGCAGAGGCATGTCCACATGCCATGTTTACTGTCGACACCACCCTCAGCTGAAAGTGAAATCTTGCGCAGCTGTGATAATTAGCAGTGCAACTATGCTAATGAGCAGCCATTTGCAATTGCGAGACTGCTCATTAGCATGAAGCTGCTGTGAGAGCAGCTCCATGTAGACCCAGCCTAGGTGGAAGAAGGTATGAGAATGGGATGAAACAGTAGTATGAAGGTCCACCACATCAAAGGATGAATCCACCGAGTCTTACACCCAGTCATAATGCATAGCAAAGATACGTACACAACTCTACATATGTCAGCAAGCTACACATTCTGAAGGAAGTTCCAAGGTAAAAGCCTGAGCCCTTGTGAAGTGAGCTGAAACCCTGCAGGGAGAAGTATACAAGACAGCTGGTAGCAGAATTTGATACATGCCAAAATGCATTTGGAGATTCTCTGGGTGGAGATGACCTGTCCCTTTGCCAGCTATTACTGTGGGAATGGCAGCAACAAGAACAACTTCCATGGAAAGGAGGGCCATAGAACATAATACTAGAAGTCCAAAGGGAATCTTCATTAGCACAGAGAGAACAAGAGTCAAGTCCCTCTGAGGAGCTACCGACTGAATAGGTGAGAAGGTTCTGATGTTGCTTAGTGGGTTTGTGTAGGTAAAGAAACCTTCCACTGTAGGCTGGAATGCACTACTTGCAACCAGGTATACTTTCAAAGAATTCAGAGTATGACCTGATTATTTGGATGACAGAATGTAGTCCAGTATGAGGGCTATCCCATCTGATTCTGGTAAAACCCCTTTTGTTGACCCTATGATGATAAATGTCATCACTTGTCCTGAGAACAACATGTGGTTCAGTCCTTCCTAATGCTAGAAAGAATGTCCTATACAGCTGAAGAACACATTCATTTTAAGGTAGATCGCCAGGGGGACATGAAGACAAGAGGACATGTTGAGTGATGCACAAGTTCCAGAGACTTCTGCCTACACTTCTGCCTACAGTGCAGATGACCTTGTCCCTCTGTTTGTTGACGTAAAAACAGTGGCGGTGCTGTCTGATGTGATGTGACCATCATGGAAGCAGATGAAGAAAAGGAAAGACTCTCATGCTCTTCTCACAGCTCAGAGCTCCAGGATGTTTATGTGTATATTGGGTTCTCTGGGAGTCCATGTTTTGGTCATTGAAGTGAGCCTCCACAGCCCACCCAGAATGCTACAGAGATAATCATCTTCTCTGAGGAGACAGAAGGAAGGGAACCGTCATACATACTGGAGATCTTGGAAAGTAGGAGAGAGAACAGCACTTTGTCAGGAACCGTCAGCATGTAAGCCACGGAGTGGCAATTGGGTGGGACTCGAGTTGTGTCTGGAGGCAGCAAAGATGGAGTTGTGTGAAGGAAGTCATGTCAGCACATGAAGCTATATGGTTAAGGAGGGTCAGGTGTAACCCTTCTGCCAGAAGGAGTCAGCAGCAGCCAGGACCAGGTTCAACATCTAGGGGTTCCTTTTCATCCACCTCCCATAGAACTGGCTCAAAGCCCTACCCAGCAGCCTGGGAAATTCACACGCCTCTGGGTGCCTCAGAGAAGCAATGCTTTCCCACTTGCAAGCACAGAGTCTGAGTGCAGAAAAGAAACTTTTAATAAAGAGGGAGAAAAGTCATATGGCATAAGCTTGGGAAAATACCACACTCAGAACATAATCAACCCTCAAGTAACCGCCCCAGCTCAAATGGATTGAACAGTGTCTTTTGCCTCTCAAGGTCACCAGTCCAACAGTGTAAATAGCCAATCCACACATACAAACTGTCTCCATAGTCCACTTTAAATGCCTCACTTACAACTCCATCCAGTCTGTGCAGGCCCTGACACATCACCCTGATGCATTCCCTCATCGAACCTGAGGCAATGCCACCTTTCTGCTGGTCCGGCATTCTGCTTGACCCTGAAAGCTGCCCCACTGGCCAGCTGCTCCTGCCAGCTGCTCTCTGCTTCTCCTACCAGCCGTCCACTGGTCACTCCAAAAGAAACTTTGTGCTGGTCCAATGTTCCGCTTGCCCCTGCCAGCTGCCCCAATGGCCGCCCACCGGTCATGCCTGCTGGCTGCCCACTGCTTCTCCTACCGGCTGGCTGCTGGTTGCTCCAAAAGAAACTTTGTGCTGGTCCAGAGTTCTGCTTACCCCTGCCAGCTGCCCCACCAGCCACCCACCACTTCTCCTACCGGCTGCCCACCGGTTGTGCCTGCCGGCCATCTGCTGTTTCTCCTACCGGCCGGCCACCGGTTGCATCTGCCAGCTGCCTGCTGCTTCTCCTACCACCTTTCTGCTGGTTGCTCCAAAAGAAACTTTGTGCTGGTCCAGCATTCTGCTTGCCCCTGTCAGCTGCCCCACCAGCCACCCACTGATCATGCCTGCTGGCCAGCTGCCCAGTACTTCTCCTACCAGCCAGCTGCTGGTTGCTCCTGCCAGCCGCTCACAGCTTCTCCTACTGGCTAGCCTCCGGTCACCTGCTACTGTCTTGTGAGTTTTGTCTACAGCAAGCTTACTTGCCTGGAAAGTGTTCTTTGGTAATGAATAATATCATAACTTGGAAACATAACTTTGCCTACAGCAAAACCCTGTAATTCCAACTCTCTGTAGCTTCAGCTATCATTGATTCCCACTCTCAGAGATTTCAGCTCATGGTGGCATTCAGCATCTCAGTATCTACCAAGCTGGATTCTCATTGAATAACTATAGACCCATCTTTAGGTCTACCTTTGAACAGTTGGGGGGTGGGGGAGGGAGAACTAGTGAAACCTGATTTACAGCAGGCTTCTAGCCAGCTGATTCAACCACTATGCCTCCCCACTTTCTCATCTCACAATGCTTAGATGGAGGGAGCCCTCTGCAATCTGTATCTTACACAGCAGTGATTACTGCCCTATACCCCCACAACAACTTCAAGCACTGGTGAGATTTCACAGTTCTTACACTGTTTGACTTTACAAGAACATGCTGTTTTCAATAGACAAAACGTCATTGCTTCATCTGCTCCCATCAGGCTTTGTTTACAAGGCATTACATATGCACACCTCTACATTTTCATGCAAATGATCTCTGAAGGACACTTCCCCAAATCCTTCAGCAGTATTGAGCTCCTGCTGGCACATTCGTTACACAGGCAAATCCTGGCTGGTACATATGGATTGTTTATGTTGCAAGTTATGATATTATTCATTACCAATGAACAGTTTCCGGGCAAGTAAGCTTGTGTTGTGGCCAAACTAATGGTTGTCCCCATGAAGGCTTGTGATTACTTAGGTCTTAGCACTGATTTCTCTACATTGACACTGTCTCTGAGGGACAAAAGAAGGTTGAGTAATATTACCTAACCCAGTGGCAGAATCTCTTCAGTCAACATAAATAATGTCCATACTGAAGTGCTGTTGCTATGCATCTGAGCTGCTGTAGCATGTTAAGTGAAGACAAGCCCTTGATATTTATTCTCCAACTGTTCTGTGTGGCAATTAGAGCTGGACAGCCTCTCCAAGAGTCTTCACCAAAGCTTCTTCCATCATGGCAGACTATATCAGACACTATGGTGTCCTAATGGTTCTATATGTCAATGACTGAATCCCCAAGGTCCAGGCCAGAAACCCATGTGTCAGCCTCCATTATTGCTCAACCTTCTTTTGTCCCTCAGAGTCAGTGCCAATGTAGAGAAATCGATACTAAGACTCAAGTAAATCTGGTCGTCAAAGGGGCAACACTTGTAAGACAGTACATTTAAATCCAGAGAATATCCTGTGCAAGTAACTAAATATCTGTGTGGAAGTTCAAGCATGATTATTAAAACACAAAAACCATGTACATATATGTAAAAATCTTCACAATTTAGACTTCCTTCTCACTTGCCATAGAAAAAAATCAGAGCAGGAGAAAGAACTTATTGAAATTATCTTAAAGAAAGCTCAGTTTTTCCTATAAGCATGAAAAGACAGAATGCAATTAGTCTGCAAAAGGACAAAAAGCCTTATGACATTTTTCCTATTTAAATTCAAGCAAGATATAAAGAAAGCAAATACTTTATGAGGTGCAGTGAAGCCAAACTTTAAAATATATGGTTCCCCAGTACTGTAAATCATATGCAAGGAAAATATTTTCCTGTTTTCCCTCACTTTAACTCCTCGTATTTCAAATATTTTTAATTTTCTTTTTAAAATATCCTTGTTAAACTGGTTAAATCAAAACGCATGTACCCGCACAAGTAGCAAACATCCTTCCTGGAAGAATGTTTCTGGAGTCAAGGAATGTTAATGTTAGAGAGAAAGCTGCAGTGCAACGCAACACTGGGTAATGTTGCTAAGGATGTGGGAACCCAAGAAGATAGAGGATTTTGCAAAATCATCAGCATTTCCAATAAGACTGCATGAATTTCCTTCCTTTCCTTCCTTTTTCTATTTTTTCTTTTGAAACATTTAGATTCACTCCATCATGCCTGGCTATATACATTTCAGAGTGCAATACCACACCACGTAAAGGTAAACTATGTTTGCTATGTAGCCATTCCTGGAGGTTTCTGCAAAAGAGGGTGGAATAAAGAGTACTGGTCAAGGTGTCAGGGGGTGCCTGGTGCATGCTCTGTTGATCCTGGCTATACTTTCTTCTAACCAGAGCCATCCAGTTGGGAGGCTCTATTGCAGGCACCTGGAAGAGCAGACCTGTCACGTGCTTTGCACCACCACAATTTCCCTTTGGATGGAGTTTCTTCCAGTAGAGTTGGTGCACCTGGAACATACTGATTCGAGATTAAAATGCTACAGGGCTGAATGAAGACCATTTACAGAACACAGCAAATAAAGATTTTTTTTTTCCTAACTATATTGGTTAGTTAATATTTATAAACATTAACAATATAAATACAAATCTCTCATCTGCAACCTGTTGACTCACAGGTGCTCAAATCTCTCTCACTTTCGCTATGTCTACACTACAGCAATCTTTTGAAAGAAGTTCTTCTGGAAGATCTCTTCTGAAAACATTTCTTTTGAAACAGCAAGTTCCCACGCAAAAAAAAAGCGGATCGAAAGACTGATCTGCTCTTTTGATAGAGAACAGCCACACAGCCTCCACTCTTCTGGAAGAATGGGCCAGAGATCAAAAAATCTGACACCATGAGGACTGCTCATTCGAACAAAGAGCCCCCGTGGTGTCTACACGCTTTTTTTCTGAAAGAATCTTTTCAAAAATGCACTCTTCCTCATCTGGGAGAGGAAGAGCGCCACTGGAAAAATTGCTGTGTTCTTCTGATTTCAGATCAAAAAAGCACATTTTGTGTGTGGATGTACCGCAGGTTCTTTTGAAAAAGGGATTGCTTTTCCGAAAGAACTTGCTAGTGTAGACCCAGCCTTTGTGTCTATTTTTCTATATCAGAGTTTTACTTCTCTCTCTCATCCTTGATCTAATCCTACAGTATTCTCTTTTATTTTAACACTCTCAAAATCCTACATATTTCTCTTTTTCACTGGCTAGATTCCGAACCCATGCGATCTCTATGCAACATTGGCTTCCATCACACTCTGTAAATTCCCCTCTCTTCTGCAATCTTCTCCATCTGTCTGCAGACAGAGAGTCATTAATGCTCAGTTCCAGGTTCTCCTTTCTTTAAACCATCCTGAAACCCCCTACCACAGAGGTAGGGACCATTTTCTGGCTGTCTGTGACATACTGCTTTTCTCTTCCGCCCAATTTCCTTTGTATAAATCTGTCTTCTGGAGTCTTATCAAAAGGCATTTTGGACTTGCATGACTCTAAACACCATAGATAATTTTTTGCTGGCTTGTGCTCTTAAGGCGAATTAGAGAAGTGATTGTTACTTTGGACTACAGCTGACTAACTTGACATGGGGATCATCTTTTGTTGCAGATGAATAAACTGATACATAAAGTCAAATTATGCTTGTCATTTTAAATATTTTTGGAGTGCCCCTTTGATGATGTCAGAGGTCCAGCAGCAATGAGATGGCAGTTGGGTGGCACTGATCCTTCTTGGCAGTCACTCGATATCAAGTAGGATGTCTTCAGGTCACGCTCCTATTTGTGAGTCTTCTGATGGCTGATCAGCCCGATTCTGGAGCCACAGATCTGATCCCAGAAGGGGCAGGTGTTGGTAGCTGGTGGAAGTGAACGGGACAGTTTTTGATGCTCTTTTCTTCTTCTCTGCCTCTCCTTGTCTGTATTGTGGCAGCACAATGATCAAAGGGCATTCTTTTGCCTAGTATTTAATATATTATGGCTCTTGGGTCCCTAGTGTCTTCAGAATCTTATCAATAATATATTGCTTCAACAATCATTTTTTTCTGCATCAGCAATGACAGAGATCCAATATGGAATTTAGCTTACGTCCACTGGATAATGACCTTCTTTTGAACCAGAGTCTGATCACGATGACCGCGTCTACACTACAGCGATCTTTTGAAAGATGATCTTCTGCAAGATCTTTTCCGGAAGCTCTTCTTTCGAAGGAGCACATTTGCACACATCAAACCAGATTAAAAGCGCAATCTGCTCATTCGTAAAAGAGCATCCATATAGCCTCTGCTCTTTCGAAAGAAAGCGCCAGGGACTGAAAAACCCAGCATGGGGAGACCATATTTCCCTGTCCCAAATACGAGACAGGGACATATGGGAGGGGAGAAGCAGCTCCTCCAAGCCCTGGGGAGCTGGGAAGGAGGCGGCAGCTGCTGGCACTCCCCAGGAACCTAGGAAAGTGGCAGCCACCAGCACTCCCTGGGAACCTGGGAAAGCTGCAGGTGCAGGAGATCCCTGGGAGCCCAGGAAAGCTGCAGCTGCTGGCGATGCTCCAGAGCCCTGGGGAAGCCGCAGCTGCCCACGCTCCCTCTGCTTCCCCAAGGCTGTGGGTAGGGCCCAAATATGGGACAATTAGTCCCTTTTTAAAAAAAACACCAGGATGCCTTTTTGGGAACCCAAATACATGACCGTCCTGCCCAATATGGGATGGATGGTCACCCTAATTTACCATCATGAGGCCTGGTCTTTCAAGCAAAGGGTCCCCAGAGCATCTATATATGCTTTTTTCTGAAATAATGTTTCAGAAAAAGGCAGAGGAAAAGGGCCTCCAGAAGAAGCGCCATATTGCTGCAAAAGGAATTCAAAAGAGTGCATTTTGTGTGTGGACGATCCAATTGTTCTTTCGGAACAAGGCCTGATTTTCCAAAAGGACTTGCTAGCGTATATGTGGCCTACCACTGTAACTCGGAGTTATCTTATAGCTCACAATACGTTATTGCCTATTATTTGTGCTGTGATATCAACCTTGGGACCCAGCCAGGCACAAGACTCATTGTGTTACTTTATTTTCAGGATTAGTTCTGGGGCAATTTTTATTTAGAGAAGATTCCTGTGTACCAATGCAACTCTGCAGCCATACCTCCTACCCCAAATAAATCCATTATATTGTCATTTCAGATAATCAGCAAACAATGAAGATTCACTTACCATTAGTACCCCAAAGTGTGTGAGGTGATTGCATACGCAAACTGTCTCATTCTCATTTGATTCTGCTTGTGCAATGCAGCCTGTGGAGTTCCAGCCACCATTACCATCTACAAAATCAAGCAACATGCACACTTACAATTGCAAACAATATCCACAAAACCACTGCACAATTTCCTTGGCAGCCTCATAAGGTCCTTACATGAAATCTAGTATGCTTTCAAATGAAAAAACATCACTGAGTACATCAAATCCCATAATATGATATTCAAACTGGGTGCAACATTCTATCTGGGAATTTCTACTGCAGGCTGTCACTAGTGAGAAGTGTCTGCCAGTAAAGGAATAGTATTCTATTTTATCACACCAATTTCTAATTATTATTTTGTACTGATAAGGAGAAAAAGGGGCAAAAAACCCTACAAAACTGTGTGTTTGTATTCAACTAAAATGGATTCCGTGTATCCCGCAACACTACCTTCTCCAGTGTATGTTGATTTAAAAACAGACACATCTTTATTCTGCGCATAAAATAATTGCCAGTATTTTTAATCTTACCGTTTTTGTTCGTATCCCAGAAGACACAGGTAGGATTAGGCTCCTCCTAAATACATATACATAAATATAAAAATGAACATTTTTATCTATTAAAATACAAATTTGATTAAAATCTACAAACTTATCAGGAATTCCATTACTTAGATTTTCAAAACAAAAACTGGAGAGAAATATTATTGTTATCTGGACTGTGGTAGGGTCTATAAGCTCCAGTCAGGGATCAGGGCTCCACCATATTAAAAAGATGGCCATGCCCTAAATCTGGACATCAACCCGTAAAGATTTATACACATGCTTTACTTTACAGAATGCAAATAATCTCATTGAAGTCAAGCATGTGTGAAGCCTTTGTAAGGTGAGGGTGTAAGTAGAAATGCTTCTGCTTGTTTGCTCCTTCAGTGTCTCCCAAGGGATTCTCCAGGTAACTAGCATCCAGTGATGGCTAAAGCTGAAGGGAGTAACTTACTGAATCTTCTTAGAGGCCAATTAACTTGACCTGGAAGTGGATTTCATAATGGGCAGCTATTCCACTGACTGAAATATGAAATAATATTTCTCCTTTCCCTTCCCCAAGATCTCATTTAATGTGTTTGACATCAGTGTGATTTCATTGTCTTCAGTGGGGTTTCTCTTGGTTTTCACTAGCATGGCCAAAAGACAAATGAGACACATATTGGGGTTTTTGTAACTGATAAGTAAAACATGACAAAAGATTGAGTTTTCTGGGCTCCTGTTTCCCATCAATAATATAGGTCACATTTTGAAAGTCCTTTGCTTCCTTGCAGAAAACTAAGAAATCACAAAATTCTTTGAGGTACTGTTAATAAAATGGCCTGTGTCTGGTCCAACAGTTCATATCGACCTGAAGTTTCCTCAAACTATAAATGTTGACACAAATGATCAGTCCATCTGATTAAGTCTCAAGTATTCTCAGCATGGAAACTTCATCAGGACAGGTCAAGTTACCCACATTTTAGAAGATTACAAAAGGCTGGATTATGTGTATGTTTATTAACAAATGTAATTTTTAGCTCTCTACCGAAACACTTCCTCAAACCCAACAAAATCAAAGATTATTTTTCTACCACTGATTGTACCACTCTCATATATAATTTGAAATCTTCTATGGCTGGCTACACCAGTTTTTCCTTACCTGGACTAGGGTATGTTTAATTGTAATCTTGACAGCATCCTGAAGGTCTCGGATGGTAACATTTCCAATGCTACATGCCACTACAAAACTGGTTAAGCTGGCGTTAGTACCTACATCCTTGGAAGGATTACAAAAATGCAAAAAATACGATCAGAATACCAAATACACTAGCCAGAATATTTTCGCAGAGTGCCAGAATAAACAATCTGTCAGCACTTTTAGATTTAAGCTCACCCATTATAAGAACATCCTGTTTATAAGATCAAATTGCAGCTTTTCCTTTGCTATATCCGTTAGTATAATAAACACACACAAACACATAATTGAGGGCAGACTGTAAGGCAATGTCCATAAAATTTCTCTTTTAAATCACTTTGTTTGATGCCAACCACACTCATACCTCAAACAATGCTAACTGATAAGTTGTGATATAATTAGATCACTTCCCTAACCAAGAATGAACTGGGGCTTTATCATCATTTTGACAAAATGGCCTCTGGCAGAGTAGGTAGATCCTTTTCTTTTTTTGGCATTACATATAATATTAACATGATTATTCAGTTATTGCAGTATTATACACTACCTTACAGAAAGTGGCTAAGAACCATAAGCTGTGAAAAAGAAGGTCTAAGTGACTGAGCCTAGTAAGACAATATTTCCAATCCTGTTTATGTGGTGGTGATTTCAAAAGGGCTATGTCTACACTACCAAATAAAATCAGTTTATTAAATTCGCTTTTATAACTCTGCGTTCTATAAATTCGATTTTAAGTATCCTCACTTCCACAAACTTGAGTTAGTGATGCTACACTAGAATGGCCAAACATCAACTGTTGCAGCAGTACATTATGGGAACCTATCCCACAGTTCCCTGAGCCCTGCATTCTGTGTCCTACCCCCAGGCCCTGCTGCACTCTCAACGCTGGCAGCGCTCACCCTGCTGCCTGGTTCCTGGGTTCCCACAGCTCGGGGAAGCTGGGAAATTGACCAGTGCTGCTGCACCTGGCTTGGGGGAGTTGGGAGCCAAGTGCAGCAGGACCCAGGTGTTGCACTGGTCAGTTTCTCAGCTCCTGAGAGTTCCAGGGAGCCGGGAGCCAAGTACAGCAGCGTCATGAGCTTCCCAGCTCCCTGCCACTTGCAGGAGCCGGGAAACTAACCAGGGCTGCTCGTGTCTCTTCAAATTGGAACTCATATTCAAATTTGACACATTAACCTGTGGTATGAACACACACACCGATTACCTCATGCATTACGAGGACTGCTTCCCTTCCTTGATGCTCGTAATTATCTCAGGCAGGACACTTAACTTCCCCCACCCCTAGCCCTCCCTCCTTCAATTCTATATACTTGATTTGTCAGTTTTTATTGCAATTTTTTTTTTGGTCCTGTGTACTTACAAATGTCAGTCTGTGCTGGAAATGAGATTGATCTGAAGAAGTGGGTCTGTCCCACAAAAGCTCATCACCGAATAAATAATTTTGTTAGTCTTTAAAATTCTACATGACTGATGTTTTGTTTTCTCTGCGTGTACTTTATCTAGGTCAGGCCTGCTGGCCAGTGGGGGACAAAGAGGGCAGTTGTGCAGGGGCCCAGCATTTCAAAGGGGCCCAGACCTCTGAAGCGGCAGTGGCAACGGATGGAGTTCCAGGTCCCTTTGAAACTGTGGCTGAGCTGCTCTGATGGCCCATGTGGCTCTGGAGAAGGAGACCAGAGTTGTGGTCTGAGCAGTGCAAAGGGACTGTCCTAGGCCCCACCCATTGGCCCTGCCCCTTCTGGAGATGCAGAGCCAGGTTCCCCCTCCCAGCTTGCTTGTGGCCAATGATGGCTGTTGGACCTGGTGATCTAAAGAATCTAATTCCTTGTGGGCAGGAATATCTTTCAAAGACTTTTATTTTTAAAAAATATTTAACATAGATATTTAACAGTTTTTAAAAACTTTCTGGATGGCTTGTCAAGAATTCTCAGTGAGTATTCAGTATTCTCTATTTGAGCTCTGTAGGGGTGAAGAAGTCAGAGCTCATTATAGGAATGAAACTTTGGCAACTTGTGATTGGTCAAAAATTACTGTTTGTTTCCTGGTCTGATGAATACATAAATGCTTACATGTTCATATGGAAAACGTGTGTGTTTGGTCTTTTTGCACATCCTCACTTTCTCAGACCCAGCACACTTTGAAAAAGTAACTATTCCTGAAAAAAATTTCTTGGCAGTATTTGTGCAGCTCCAAGTTTTTATTGTCTTCCTATCAAATACGTCTTTCTTACTGACAAACCACTCAGGCATACATATGAGGAAATCAGACAGATCAATTAAATACTGATGTGGCGTCAGGGTTGTCATTTGTCTTTTGAGTGGGTATCATTAAATGTAAGTCACAATCATTATGGTTGAACTTTGCCCCTTAATATAAAATACGACTAATCACAATGTAGCTTGTAAAGACCAGGCTTAGTGTTATTTATTAAGATAAAATGCTTCATCATTATGTGGAGTTTGTGCCATTATGACAAAACCTTTTTGTTTTCTTGACTCTCTTGGGATCACTGTGGTTTTCAATAAAAAATATTTCTTGTGTGAATATTGTTCAAAACAACTGCAGATACTGCAGGGTGTAGTTCAGAAGGCAACTGAAGGTCATCTATATTTTGATAACCTAGATTATTTCAAGTATCTCAATATGGTGCCAATAAAAAAGATAATATACACACAACACAATACCACAGAGTCCTGCCAATGCAGAAGAGTCAAAGGTCAATTGAAATACTAATGGGAAAATGAATTCAAGCCAAAAAAACACTATTCATTATGAAAAAATGTTTTCTTCTGAATGGATACAGTATCTTCTGAATGTAGTGTGATTTTTTCAGTTGTGAAGATCTTCCTATCTCAGGGGTGGGAAATAATTTTTGATGGTGAGGGGGGCTTGCTAAGAATTTGTACAGAGGTTGAGGGTCACACTTTCCTATGATATTAATGGTGGAGGTGCGGAGTCTGGGATGAGGCTGGATGCAGAAGGGAGCTCAGGGTAAGGGACTGGGGTGCAGGAGGGGGTGTGGGGTCTGAGAGGGAGTTTAGGAGGAGGCGGCAGTTGTGAGCTAGGGCAGTGGTCTGTAATGCAGGGTCTGGGAAGGGGCATGTGTGCAGGAGAAGTGACAGAGGGTTTGTGTTATGTGGGGTATGGGTGGAGGAGGTGGGGTCTAAAGCTTTGGATCATGTTGGTTGGAGGGGGCAGAGGATTGAAGTGGGGGAGGAGATGGGGTGCCAGAGGCAAACTCTGGCTGGGAGACTTACCTGGGCGACTCTTGGCCAACAGCCCAGCTGACTTCACTGACAGGCTCTCTGCCTGCAAGGCTATGGCAAGGGCCAGGTATGTCTGCAAGCTTAACAGGGACAGGGAAGGGTGCTTCAAACAGGAAGCTCTCATTGGTGAGAAACCAGCCATTGGGACTGTGCTGGAGTGGGAGCAGTACTTGAAGCCTCTCTCTCCCTTCCCAAGGTTTGCAGCTATTGAAAGAAACAGGGCCCAGCAGCCGCTTTTTTTGAGCAGCATGTGGGGAGAGGAGAAAGTAGGCAGGGAGCCTGCCTGAGGCTATCTTCTGCATTCACAGGCTGGATCTGGTGGCTTGGTGGGCCAGGTCTGGTCCATGGGATGTATTTCGTCTGTCCCTGTCCTAACTTGTTGGTGAATGAGGACTTGGAAATGTATTACCATCAGATCAGATTTAATGAAGAAAAAAACCTCAGTAGTTATTGAGTAACCATTTCCTCTGAGAAAACCTGCATATAAAATATAAACACACTGAATGTAGATTAAGAATGCTTATCTGTGAGGTTGGCAGTAAAATTAACATGCTTTCTTATCAGTATTAACCCCTGTGCAAAGCACCAGCACAAGGTTGTAAGTGGGACTTAACTAGTATGTTAGCCTTCTGCTGTTCTTCACAAGCGTAATTTCACCCTGGGCGATCTTTTTTGTTTTTAAAAAAAAGAAAGAGAAGTTATGTTTGTAGGAATAATTTTAGGCTCAATTCTACACTGGTGTAAAAAAGCATGGCTTATCTGAACACAGTAGAGCTATGCCAGTGACCACCTAGGTATCTATTCCTTCTAGATTATTATAAGCAAAAGTTTGTGTGATACAGAAGGTAACCTTCCTTAGAATAGCATTAAGATCTCCGACATAATGTATAATCTAAATATTGGGATAATCTACTCTATCAATATACAATACATATTGCCAGTACCTACCTACTATTACCTTACATTTCTGTAACTCACAAGATATTGGTGAAATGCTGAAAACGTATTTATACTTGCCTGGAAAAGTCCATTTTTGTTGAAGAATGTAAACTGAGCCCTAGATACAGCTTCAAATTCATCTTGACTTAAATTCTTCAGTAAACTTGAGGGAAGAACAACAGAAGCCAGGGCATTTGTCTGATTTCTGTCAAAATCTATCTGTTATATAAAAAGAGGAAAAGGGTCAGACCAAAAACGAAATAGTCCAAGGACCACTGGATCTGGGCATGTTATCACCATTAGCATAAATATTGCTTGGAGTTAGCTGAGGACTGATACAGTCCAAAATCATGGTCTGGCCTGCTTTATATCTTCCTTGTGTGAGTGTGTGTGAGAGCCACATTATTTATTACTGTTAGCACCAGCTCTGAAGCGGGAGGCACTAGTACAAACACAGAGCAAAGAGAACCTTCCTGCCTCTCAAATAGCTTGAAGAATGTGCAAACATAATATTCAGCTGCTATATTGACACCTTGGGGCTCACAGCAGTGAGGATAACATACAGCACCCTTCATGCTGCTCTAACTTTTGTCCAAGTACACAACCTAGCAGTAGGGAAGCAAACTGACCATTTCAGGCTATTCCTTTCATGAGGAATGCTAGGTACTCCTTTGGCAGGTGATCCAACAGAATTGCTGGGCCCCTAGGCAAAGTCATGGGCATAGCTCCATGCTCCCAGAAGGGGCAGGGCCTCAGGTGGAAGCAGCCAGGCTGGGGCACCCAGTCCTTCGTGCCACCTAGACCACACTGCTCAGAGCTCTGGCAGCAATTTAAAGAGCCCAAGACTCCAGCTGCTGCTACTGCCAGAAGCATTAGTTCTTTTTGAATTCCCAGGCCGCAGTTATCCTTCCCTCCTCTATCGGTGGGCCTGCTCTTTGGCCACTGTTGCAGAGCTGGGCCATTGTTTCCAGGTCACATCGCTGCTTCAGTTTACACTGAATTGATGTTTTGAGAGGGTCTTCAGAAAATGTCCCACTTTCCAGAACCCGTGCAGCTGGAAGGGACTAGAGGCAATGGGGGCCCCAGAATGGGTAGGGTTCAGGCCTGTTTCCTACTGAAGCACACAAACTAATGCTGGCTATCCATATTAGCACCAGTGCACTGAAAGGGTATAAGATTTCCAGCATAAATAAAGCCTTAGAAGGTTTTCTTCACATCCATTGGGACTAGACATTTTTCAGTATAAAAAGAAGAAAGATTTGATCTGGAGCACAATTGTGTGTCAAGGGCTCAGTTCTGTGTTAAACTTCAGAAAATCAGAGAATAGACAGGGCTGTGGATATATTTAACTTGATTAATAAGATTACAGGCTATTCACTTTTAGCCATTTTAGGCTGATAAACAACATTGGGATAAAAGCGCAATAATGGATTTTTTTTTGTTAAGATTGTCTCATAGTGACTTTTGGATGTACATGTAATTTGCAGATAGGTTGATTTTTAGCTGACCATATTTAAATGTGTCATTTCCCCACGAGACCAACAAATGTTTCCACTCAGCAGCTTGCACATAACTCATATTCAAAACTGGTTTGTAGATGACATGTTTCCTTCTGTAATTCTGTTTATACTAACTTATGCATAGTAACAATAGTGCTAGATTAATGTTGTTTTTCATCATTTAGAAAAGATTTAATTCTCTCCCTTTTGAACTCTGTAATAGCTTATCAGTATGTCCAGTTTCCGTGTGAAACAATCTGGGGAAGAAAAGAAATATTTTTCATTACTTTTAGGGTCACCAACTAGAAATGGAACAAATAAAAAAGTCCCTGGAGTCAGAATAAGGACTGACTGCCCAGGAATGTGTCAAAGGCCATGTCTACACTAGCCAAAAGCTTCGAAATGGCCATGCAAATGGCCATTTCGAAGTTTACTAATGAAGCGCTGAAATACATATTCAGTGCCTCATTAGCATGCGGGTGGCTGTGGCACATCGAAATTGACACAGCTCACCACTGCGTGGCTCCTTTTCGAAAGGACCCCGGCTACTTCGAAGTCCCCTTATTCCTATAAGCATATAGGAGCACTCCTATGAGCACTTTGAAATTGACACGGCTCACTGCCGCGTGGCTCCTTTTTGAAAAGGAGCCCCGTCTGGATGAGCCGTGTCAATTTCGAAGTTCCGTGGCCACCCGCTCACTAATGAGGTGCTGAATATGTATTTCAGCGCTTCATCAGTAAACTTCAAAATGGCCATTTGCATGGCCATTTCGAAGTTTTTGGCTAGTGTAGACTAGACAAACAGTTAGATGCCAACTCTGACAACCAATCCATCCATCCATCCATCCATGTAATCAGCTCCTTCTTCTGGACAGTCAGAATGTCATATATCTGAGTCTTTTCTTTTCATGTAGCTACAGTGGCAGAGGCAAGAGACTTACAGCTTTCTGAACAAGACATAGAAATTAACAGAAAAGTAGACACGGGAACTTCAGGGCTAAAATACGGTAGGAAGCTCTATGACTATAAACATATATATTGCATTAATTTATGAATTCATGTTAATGGGCCACGGAGCCGAAAACAAGTAAAAACCACTATGGTTAGTAGTTGAGGCCCAAAGTCTAGAAGATTCTACCTTGATGAAGAAACTTTTGTAAAAAGAATTATGATGTAATTGGTTAAATCTCGATACTATTCCCTCAGAACACGGGGCTAAATTCATCTCATATGTTAACCTGTAAGAATAATTTGGCCAGGGCTAGTAGAAACTCTTAATTTAATAGAGGTGTCTTATTAGGTTCAGTGAAGTGGGTGGAAGAGGTTTCTCTAAAAGTAGAGATATATTAAAGGCACAATTTAACTGCTAACAGTCAAAGATTTGGAGAGAGCTGTAAAGACTCCTGGTCTAAAGTGTAATCTTTGCAAGATGCTGTGAAAAGATTTGCTTGATATCCACTTTAAGGGTGCGTCTACGCTAGCCGGCTACTTTGAAGTAGCTGGCACAAAGTCGAAATAGCACATGTTGCATCTACATGCGTCATGCGCTATTTCGACGTGGAAATCAACATTAGGTGGTGAGACGTCGAAATCGCTATTCCTATCCGAAGATGGGAATAGTGCCCTACTTTGACGTTCAGCGTCGAAGTAGGGTGTGTGTAGACGATCCGCATCCTGCTACATCGAAATAGCGGGGTCCTCCATAGGCGGCCATCAGCTGAGGGGTTGAGAGATGCTCTGTCCAGCCCCTGCAGGGCTCTATGGTCACTGTGTGCAGCAGCCCTTAGCCCAGGGCTTCTGGCTGCTGCTGCCGCTGCTGCAGCTGGGGGTCCATTGCTGTGTGCACGGGGTCTGCAACCAGTTGTCGGCTCTGTGAACCTCGTGCTGTGCAGGCTGAGTGTGTCTGGGAGGGGCCCTTTAAGGGATCAGCTTGCTTTTGCCCCAGAAGGGCTAGTCCAGCCTGTGACGCCATCCGCAGGCTTTGCTGTCCCCTTATTTCGATGGAGAGTGCTTGTGTGTGTGGACACTCCGCATTTCCTTCCGGGGTGGCTCCTTTTGACACTCCCCATTGCTACTTCGACATTGAATGTTGATGGCACCAGCCCTGGAGGATGTGTAGATGATACGCGTCAAAGTAGCCTATTTCGATTTTCTTACTTCGAAATAGCCTACTTCGACGTAGTGTGCTAGTGTAGATGTAGCCTAAGAGGAAAAAAGTAAAATGTAGAAGTTGTCTGCAATATAATTGGAAGTTTCTAAAGAATCCTTAAAGATCACATCAGTATTTGGTTCAAGTTCATGACTGTGAAGAGGAATCTGCCTCCACAGAGATGAGAAAATTTCTTGCCTGATATGCATGGAAATATAAACTGTGTCCACAACTGTAGAGGAAATTTTTGATGGAGAAGGAGCTACGAATGCTTAATAAGTGGTTGGAAATGTAGGAAAAAAAAAACAAACCAAACCTGAACTGAAAACCAACTCAATGTTCCACTCAATGTTCCAAAATGAACTTTATTAATAAACTATGGATTTTATTATTATTTAAAGAGACCTGTGATAAGTTATTCCAGGGCAAGAAAATGCTTACATTCCTGGTTAGAACTTTTCCTTTCTTCTCCCCATAAATGTAAGGTGAAAACTCTTTCTTTTATTTATAATACTTAGCAATCAAGCTTTATTTAAAACAGAACTTCATCCATTTCCACTAAATATCATTTGGAGAAAAATGGGGGAAATTTTGTGAATGAAAATGAGTCATACTCCATTAACGCAAATGTTGCTGTGCCTATTTACATTGATAGAGAATTTGATCCTTTGAATTTTAGGTCCAGAAGATAGTATGGATAATATTTAAAAATACTATAACACTTACAACATTGTTAGTAATGTGCATTATGCCATATATTTGCATGGTACTTTATAACAATTACAAGTTATTTATCAGGAATAATAAGTTCATTTACCTCGGGTCCACCATCACTGACACCCTGTCGTTGGACACTGAGCTAAATAGGAGGATTGGAAAAGCGGCCACAACTCTGTCCAGACTCAGCAAGAGTGTGTGGAATAACAAGAAGCTGTACACTCACACCAAAATGCAAGTCTACAGAGCCTGCATCCTCAGCACCCTCCTTTATGGCAGCGAGACTTGGACCCTGTATGCCCGCCAGGAAAAGAGGCTGAACGTTTTCCACTTGCGCTGCCTCAGGCGCATCCTTGGAATATCATGGAAGGACAGTGACCAACACCGCCGTCCTCGAGCAAGCTGAAATCCCAACCATGCACACCATCCTCAGGCAGCGTCGGCTCCGCTGGCTTGGCCACGTCCACAGGATGAATGATGGAAGGATTCCAAAAGACATCCTGTATGGTGAGCTAGCCTCTGGCAAAAGACCTCCCGGACGCCCCGACTTGCGCTACAAAGATGTCTGCAAGAGAGACCTCAGAGAGGTAGACATCGAGCTGGACAACTGGGAAGAACTAGCGGACGACCGCAGCAGATGGAGGCAGGGGTTACATAAGGGCCTTCAGAAGGGCGAGATGAGGATCAGACAGCTAGCAGAGGAGAAGCGAGCGCACAGAAAGCACAATAAGGACTTGCCAGACACCCACTACATCTGCAAGAGATGCAGCAAGGACTGTCACTCTCGTGTGGGTCTACATAGTCACAATAGACGCTGTAAATGAAGTCCTCAATTGAAACTTTAAAGGGCGCGATCCATAGTCTATGCAGACTGAAGGATGCCTACTACTAAGTTTACACCTGCTGAAAATGTAATTCCTCATATATTCTACAGCAATATTATTCCAATCCACTATATCATAATGATTTGCATGTAACTGTTATTACAAGTTTAGGTTTAAATTATGAAATTAACTTCTCAGGTCTGATTACTTGTTTATAATAGAAAGATTTTACTTTTTATTTTAAAAATAACCCTCATCTACGCAGAAACAACGTGTTTGTCACATGGTCCACTGCGACAATTCAGTTAGGCTGTATCTATGCTATAGAGATCTTTCAAAAGATGATCGTCCCGAAGATCATTCCACAAAATCTTCTTTTGAAAGGGTGTCTCCACACGCAAAACAGCGTAGTGAAAGATCGATCCGCTCTTTCGAGAGAGAGAGTATCCACATGGCCCCTGGTCATCGAAACAACAGGCAAGGGATCGAAAAATCTGGTGTCATAAGCACTGCTTTTTTTTTTTTTTTTTAAAAAAAAGGGGGCCTCTGGAGCGTCTACACATGCTTTTTTTTTGAAAGAATCTTTTGAAAGGAGGTACTCCTCGGCTGTGTCTACACTAGGCCAAAATTTCGAAAGGGCCATGCTAATGGCCAAATTAGAGAATACTAATGAGGTGCTGAAATGAATATTCAGCACCTCATTAGCATACTGTCAGCCACGGCACTTCAAAAGTGCTGCATTTCGATCACGTGCTACTCATCTACACAGGGCCCTTTTCGAAAGGGATCTGCAAACATCAAAATCCCCTTATTCCTATTGGCTGATTTTGACATTTGCGGGGTCCTTTCGAAAAGGGCCCCATGTAGATGAGCAGCATGCAATGGAAACACGGCACTTTTGAAGTGCCACAGCTGGCAGCATGCTAATGAGGTACTGAATATTCACTTCATCACCTCATTCATAATCTCTGATTTGGCCATTAGTATGGCTTTTTCGAAATTTTGGCCAAGTGTAGACACGGTCTTCCTGATCCAGGAGTGAAACAGGGCTTCTGGAAGAAGAGCTGCATTCTTTCGATCTTGGATCAAAAGATCACATTTTATTTGTGGATGCTCCATGTTCTCTTTCAAAAAGGGCCTGATTATGCAAAAGAACTTGCTAGTGTAGACATGGCTTTAGGGAGCTCAAGTTTAATTGCCTGCTCTGACACAGACTTCCTGTGCACTAGTAAAGTCATTTAGGGCCAGATTTTTACATGTATTTATGTGCCTAAAGAAGCAGACAGGTACTTGGTGGAACTTAACAGGAATGAGGTACATATGGGCTTTTTTAAATCCTATTTCTTACTGAGCTTCATTTTTAGGCACCTAAATACCAGTAAAATCAGGCTTCTTGTCTTTCTGTGTCTAGTCCCTATCTGAAACAAAATGAGGATAATTGCACTATATACCTCACAGGGATGTTGTGAAGAAAAATACATTTGAGGCCAAACACTCGAGACAAAAGTCAAAGAACTGGTGAACTCTATCTGAAGGAGTTCTGCTGGAGTCAATGGGAGATGCATGTGCATGTCAGAACTGTTGATTTTATAGACAGAGATACTAATATCATTAGTTGTTTTTCTATCAGTAAAGCAACACTTGATCCAAGAAACATCATCAGTTATTTGTAAGAGGTGACAATCATACTGGGCTAATAAATAACCTGACTTAGATAACACGTTGCTGAAGTCCAATTCAGGAGACAAGTAGTTCAGAAGATAAGTAGAGAGTATTTTAGCAACTAATTCATCCAAGTACAGGTTGAACCTCTCCAAATCATGGCTCTCTGTTCCAGCTGCATCTATGGTCCAGCAGGACCATGAATGTTCCCAGATCAGAGAGCCCCACTGGCCAGGAGTCCAATGGCAAGAGGGCCAGGATCTGATTGTTGGCAGCCCAGTGGCAGCAGGCCCAGCAGCTCAGCCAAGGTTGGGAATGAAGCCCAGAGGACAGCAGCCCAGCCAGGGCTCGAAGGGGAGCTGATTCAGCAGCTGAGACCAGAAGCAGAGCTGGGCTGTGGGGGGTCAGTGACGGGGGTGCGGGGACTGGAATTGAATTCCCCTGTCCAGCAAATTGCCTGGTTTAGAACTGGACAGGTCCCAAAGAGAGAGAAGTCCAACCTGTAGATGGAGCTAGTTTGGAATATGTCAATTAAACACTTGAATTTGTAACAGTTACCCATGGAAATACTAACTTGATCTATTTGGAAAAAATGGGGAAGAAAAGGTAATTGATGTTCCCAACTGTGTCCAGTGCTCCTGTATAGTGCCTAATAAGTAGTAATTCCTATCATCATACACATTTTGGGTTCCATTGTAAATGTTTGTTCTGTACCTGAAAATCTGAAGCATTGTTCTGGGGACTGACACTGAAGGAGGATCCACTAAAAGATGTTGAATTCACAGAAGAAACACCAAGTGCCAGGTTCCGAGTTGAGATGCTCATGGATGGTCCAGTGAACTGAATCTTTAGGGCTAGGGTATCAATAGTTTTTAAAGCTCTAAAAACAAAAATAAAATTATTTTGCATGGGGGTGTGTGTGTGTGTGTTTAAATAAAAATGATGAAACCAGTAATACAGTATCAGGAAAGAATATGACTCTTTCGAACTTTGCATCCATTTCTGACACTAATTTTTGTAAACTCAAAAGGATTTTGATAGACTGACCTCTTTTGTCCAGATCCTCAAATGATGTAAATCAATATAGCTCTCATGAAATCATTGCAATTATGCTGATTTGCATTAAGGAAGGATCTGTCTCTCAGACATTTTTGTATACAACAACAATATTCTGATAATATTTAAACTCATATTACAGTTTCATTTCTGACATGAAAACAGTTAACTTTCTGTCAAGTCCCATTAATCTGAGACTTGATATATCTCACTTGGACAAAATGTCTTTCCAGGAACTTAATCAAAAGTCTGAGACAGCTTGCTGTAGCTTGTGTAGTGATATATGGAAATTCTGAGGTTTTTATGATCCCATACACTAACAGGAGGTGGAATACTTTTTCAGCCTCCATCACCAAGTTCAGAAAAACTTACTCAGAAGATGATGCTGCCAATACACTGTCTGAACTCGTTAAAATATTGGAAAATATTGTCACAACGGTGGAACCCAAAGACTCATCAATTTCTTCATCATTCACTATTTTTTTAAGTTTCTGGACTACATCAGTGACTTTGTCTGCAGTCAGCTGCTGCCCTTCGCCAGTGAGATTCAGAAGCTGATTTGCTATATCAGCTGCATTTTCTGTGAAAACATAAAAGGGAGCAAAAGGAGAAAGGGATATATGGGAATGACACTTCCTGCTTGTTGATTTACAATGTATTCAGTGATAACTGAACAAACAAACAAAGAACACAGGGCTGGCTGAACTTTATACGATATCCCTCTCAGTTTCCTCTTTCTTTCCCTCAATTTCATCTGCATTTATCCTCATTTAAAGTCGGAAAAGATTAGAAGGAGGGAAAGGAAAAAGGAAAAAGTTAAGTGTATTTCCTTTTCCTCTTCCTGTCTGTCCCTTCCGGCCCTTATCTCTTTCACTTTGAGAAAACCAAATTCTCCTTCATCCTTGAGATCAAATAGTGAATTCCTTAATGCCCCTGTGCCAGAAGAGATTAAACTACTTCTTGGATCCAAAGAGCAAAATCCTGACCTTGTTGAAGTCAGCTGGAAGTTTCCTAATGAGTTCATTTCATCCAGAGTTTATAGATGATAACTGCAGGGATGAAAAGTGGGGCCTGACATAAAAAGTTTGCTCACCCCTCACCTAACCAGTCAGCTGAGTCTCCAGCAGAAAAAAATTGAGCATTTGCCATCTTGTTCAGAGCCCTTCAACTTTAGGGCTAACAAGCGACAAAGCGCTTAACATTGACTGCCAGTTTGTAGAGTGTGGTATCTTTTCATTATACAGAAAGTTTGATGCAACAGTTGTATTTGTTCTCATAAACTATGTTATGATTTCAGTATGCTTAAGAGCCTCTTTAAATATTTCTAACACTGGCTTTTACCTTGACTGGCTTATAAGGCTTTCTGCATGGGCAGGAGATATAAAAGACCAGCCTCCCCTGGTGTTGCCACTGCTGGTGAACCCTTGCTTGTAGGATTTGGTGGAAGAAGTTTTTGCTTTATTATGCCCCATGCAGGTTCTAGGGAGTTGAGGAGGCAATATGCGCTATTCAGCTTCCTGGGTTCATTAGTAAACTGCTGGCCTTCAGGGAGATTATTGAGGAACCCAGTAAAATGAGTAGCACATATCACCTCCTCAACCACCCCAGAACCTGTATAAGGCACAGCAAAAGCTTCTTCTGGATGAGATGCTTTTCCCCAGGGTGGTCTGGGGAGGGGAATGGGGCGTGATATGGCTGTAGCTGGCTTGGGGCTCCTCCAGATAGGCGTGGGAGGGTTTAGGGCTTTGTGTAGTCCAGGGCTCCTTCAGCTGGGGGTGTGAGGGAGAACTGAGCCACCAGATGAGGTGGGAGGGCAGGCACGGTCAGAAGGGAGGGAGCAAATGATTAGCTTTCCCAAGGTAGAGAAGGGGCTCCACTTGCTGCCTCTGGCTTTCTGCACACCAGTTAAGAGGCTCATTGTTTTACAACTTTTTCATGCAGTTTGTCATCACTGGCTTTGCTGATCCATCTGGTAAACCAAGCTCCTCCAATTTTACCAACTGTAGCAGTGAGAAGATTAACTACCTTTTGTAAAGTCAATAAATGGGAAACATTTGACCAACAGACATAGGAAACTGCCTCCAGGCTGTGGATACACTGTTTCTTCAGTGCTTTGGGATGACTAGATATACTTATCCCACTTGAACCTCAAGATGACATGTTGGTATACTCTTTGATTCTTGGTATGTTCTTCATCTTGGTTGAGGGTGATGGGAGAGTTCTGGGTGTGGGAGAGGAGTACATGTTACCTGGAGTGGGGGATGCTTCAAGGTTGAGGATGAATACCAATACTCTTACCTGTGCAATTTTTAAGGTCAGGTTGTCCCCAATATGATGTATAGTTGTGAAGGTTTAAAATACTGTGGAGGAAAAAATGACAGCATGTGAATTAATGCAAAGCTTGTCATATTATTCAGAATAACATAGCAAAATAAAGCTGATTGTTTCAAAATTAATTGGTAAATTTCACAGTGTCATGGTACATTAAAATTACAGTCCCTGCACTAACAAAAACACAGTGAAAATTAACAATATTGGGAATTTGTGGTTGATTGTCGTACATAATCAGTGATATCAACAATGGTGAAAAAAGGTATGCACTATGAACCAGATTCTCAGCTAATGTCAATGGGCACTACTACATCGTCTCTAAGGAAACTGTAAGGATTTACAGCAGTTGAGGATCTAGCCTTATATTTCAAGACTGACCAAAGCACCCGTGTGGTATTATAGCATTCCTAACATGCCCTGAACAAATGCTGCGAAGAGTAGACAAAATTTTCACATAAAATTTCCCCTTACATGGGTCGGATTTCACTTTAACTTATTCAGATTTTGACCCAGATCAATATGAACAGAGCAGAAGCTGCAAGAGGAGTGTGCATAATTCCAAGGAAGCTATAAAAATGTTCTGCCATCCTTGATCCTGTGCAAGGATAGTCAGGCAGCTGTCTAGGATGTGTTAATGGGTATGTAACCAATCTGAGAATGACCCACATGTTAAAGAAACATTGCTAAGTAATTATGTAAAAATCTGCAATTAAAACCTCATAGTAATAGATTATTCCCATCAATTACATTTTCAGACTATGGAAAACACTGTGACTATATCTACACTAGCCCAAAGACACAGCCTCTATGCCCTGCAATAAAAAGCATCATCATAATATATATACACAATGGGGACAAATTAAAGCAACCTTAAAATTTGCCATGTCCTAACTATTTAACGTGCTTTTAATATAGGTTTGGGAAATATAAATTGGAACATGACATTCTGACATGTTTTCCATCACTAAGTATTAGAGCTACATTCATCATTAAGAGTGCGGCAGTTAAGTTTTACTGATGCGCTAACTGGCACCTGGTTACCTCTCCACAGCCAAATCTATGATCCATACTGCACAATATTTGCAGGAGGCCATCCCACTCTTCTGTTGTGGAGGGATCTGCTTAGGATCCGGTGTCACAGAAACATTACTCTATGTAACATTTCCTGCATGTCTGGGCAAGGTTAAAGTATATAGGCTGTCTATCTGACACTTTTTTGGAGGGGTGACACGAAAACATCACTGAATTTCTGCTCCACTACCGTTTTCCATATAACTATGACCACCATTTCTACACCAGAGGGCAGAATGCTTACTCCTTTCGGCTGTACATTTGAGCACTTTAAACGCACAAATCTTTGGTATCTTTTTGTTGCTACAGTGTAGCCATTGGGTGGGCAGTTGCCTATTTATTGGAGTTCACTACATTGGCAAGAGTTACTGGAGACGGCTAGACAAGAAAAGCTTAGCACAAAACAGAAAGAAAAAAAGGTTTGGAATAGAAATATTTTATGCTGGCAAACAAAACTTTTGTGCAGACCTCAGTGAGTGAGCAACAGAGATAAGCAGTCTGGGGGCAGTAAGGGCCAGGAGCCTCAATGTGCAATAACTCAGTGGCACACATCAAAACAGTTTGACCTCTGCACTAGATCCTTTGCAACATGTGTTCAATCTGAAGCTATTTGAACCAGGCTAACAGGCTGAGGAAGTAAGTTAGTTCAACACGAGCTCTGGCTGTTTTCCTGTCTGGCACAAAACCTTGAAGCTGATCTCCATGTTGCCATGTTGTCTGCAGAAAGTAAAAGAGCTGGATCATCCTTCTCAGACCTTGTGCCAGATACAATGTAGGCAGACAAGCCTTTCTATGGCTTATTATAAGTACTCATTATTAGCCTTTGTTATTTCTCAGGGCTATCATATTAACTACAGTTATTATCAACCTGTTAGTTACTATACAAACATGCAGGAAAGGAGAGTTTGTGCCCTGAAGCATTTACAGTCTGAACAGAAAAGACGAACCAAAGAGCAGAGGAAAGGCAGGATTATTACTGCTGTTTAATAAGTGGGCAACTGAGGCATGGAGAGATTAACTGGTTTGCTGAAGCTCACACAGGAAGTCTATGGATAGGCCAAATACTGAAACTAAATCTTCTGAGTCCCAATCTAAACCTTAAAACCTCCAGCGTAAAACCTTAGGAACATCTTTCCTCTCAGAAACTACCAGCAACTATCAACCTGCCATTTTCAGCTGTGCTGGTCCTAGGAAATGAGAAAGAAAGATAGGTGAGATAATATCTTTTACTGGACCAACTTCTGTTAGTGGAAAGGACTAGTTCCTGAGCTTCACACAGCTTCCCTAGGACTGGGGAAGGTAACTAGTGTCCAAATTAACCGTAAAATGGATAGATTGCTAAGGGATTTGTACATGCTGTAGCGAACCCCTTAAAATCAAATGGGCAACTCACAAGCATGTAGTAGGGCAATGGATGGTTAGCAGCAGCAGAGCAAGTAAGCTACTACGCTCCAGTATGCCAAACCAGCAAAACATTTTTAGCTAGTATGGCATACAGGAATGACACATGAGGAGCTGGCTGCCTCACACCTCCTCTGTGGCGTGGCTGTATTGCATACAGCCCTGCCCCCTTCCCATCCACAGAGCTGCGTCTCTGAACAGCAGGACAGGGCTGGGGAAGAGTTGCTCGTGTCTTACACCTTTCCCTGCTGCGCCTGCCTGGCCAACCCCCCAGCTCTGTCATGCTGTACACAGACGGAGACGCAAATCCGTAGAAGGGCAGGGCTGGGGTTTCTACTGCTTTCCTCATTGCTGTTGCTGGGAGAGCCCGAACAAGCAAGACGCTGGCAATTCCTCTCTGTCTTGGTTGTGTAGAAGGACAAGGGGTGGTGCAGCTGCTGTGCCAGAACAGATCCTGGCATGGGGCTCCCAGCAGCCTTACATTGGGCTCCTGTCCTGAAATGTCAGTACAGCAGGAGGAGGACAGAGCACACACACAGCACAGCAGGAGGAGGACAGTGTATGTGTTCGTATGTGCGCGCGCACCCCCGCCCCACGCCCCACACACACTCTTCCTCCAGGTAAAGTGGGCTGGATCACAGGGAGGGGACAGTGAGAATGTGGGAATCTTGGGCTGGGGGGATGGAAGGAGTGAGGAGTCACATGGAGGGTCACGTGCCCCTTTAGCTGATGTCTTCTCCCCATATTGGTAGAAAATGGATTCTGCTGGAACCACTGGTTAGCAGACAGTAGATGAAAGTGAACATGTGTCAGTCTGCATGGCTATAAATCATCACTGTGTAGAACACATCAATGTGGACATATATTCTTTGGAAGAGCAGCTGAAGCATGAAGGGATATACAAATCTTTAATGCATCTGGCATCTGAATATCTTGCAATGCTAGCAATAGCAGTACAATACAAATGTCTGCTCTCACTTAGAGGTGTCATTGTAAACAAGAAGTGGCAGCACTATCTCTTGAGCAACTCGCTGAACAAGAAGTAGGACTGACTGGACTTCTTGGGTCTGAAGTTTTACATGGTATTATTTCTGAATGTGGATATATTTTATGCATTATTCTACATTTAAATGTTCAACTTTCATGATAGAGATTGCACTACAGTACTTGTATTAGATGAATTGAAAAATGACATTTTTTGCAGTGCAAATGTTCACTATGAAAAATAAAAATAAAGTGAGCATTGAACACTGTATATTCTCTGTTGTAATTGAAATCAACATATTTAATAATGCAGAAGAACATCCAAAATATTTGAAATAAATGATATCCTATTATTGTTAAGTGTGATTAATCACTTGAATAATTGCAATTAATTTTTAATTGCTTGATGACTCTAGTTATTAATAATCGAGGACATATCTCTACTCCAGTGACATGCATCTCTTTGTGCTACTTCTGCCACCATGTGTCACCATACAAAAATAACCTTACTTAAAATAACACTCATGGGCTAACTTGGACATAAATAAAGCTGCAAAATATTGTGAATACTTAACATGGATTTTTTTCCTTTGACAGCTCTAAGTTTCTGACAGGTCTCCATGGATACTTACCATGTTCTCGATGCAATGTGGACTGAGCTCCCATGGCAAAAAGTAAAGTTGGTCACAGTGGGCCTTGTATCTGGCCAGAAATAATTTGGAGGGTTTTCTTCAGCAGCACATTTTTCTACAAAATAACAGTGCATGTGCATGAGAAAAGATTTTAACTTTTATCAAGTATATTATAGCTTAATTTAGCAGTCTATCTTGCATCACATGTTATTAATCATTCTGTGATCTACACACAATCATCTTTTCCACAGTGGATACCTGCAACATGTTTGTGGTACCTAGGTGCTGTATGTTGTACACCATTGTCCCAGAGCTACCAGATCAGCCCTGCTGAAGTCTATGGAGCTTTGCTGAGTTAGCAGCTGAGAGACTACGTATCAGAATGGCAATTTGAAGCCTACACACCAGCTGCTGAAAACCCAGTGATGGCCCCATTTTTCTGGTCATAATTTTTATCTGATTTAGAAGATATCAGATTTCAGTACAACTGGGAACAGTATTGTGAGATTCTTTAGCATTCGCTAAAAAGATGCAGGAAAGGGACTTACCTTGGGGGTAAGCAAACAAAGCCTGAAGAATGGCAAAGCTAAAACCTCTACTTACCTACTGGATCAACATCCACTGTCTGGAGCCTCAGTCCATCCCCTATGCTTTCATTATTGCTTATGAGCTTCTCTCGGATGGTTTGCTCTTCTAAACTGATGTTGTTGGTAGAGTTGTAAACCAGAAGAGCCCAAACCACAAAACTGCAAGGAAAATTATCCCAGTGTTTGAATCAGAATGACAGATAACAAAGGAATTAGGGTTTTGACATTAAAATATCCCACTGTCTGAAATAAAGTTTATGATGAAGGTGCGTGCCTATATATTAATCTATAGATGTCAAGAGAGAGACCAAACAATGTTTGTCCATGTCTACCCCAATGTGGAAAATACTGTTCTTTAAAATTAGGTTTTTCTTACACACAGAACCCTCCAAATCTAGCACAGTTCAGCTATCCCACCAGCAGCTGCTATCACTGAGGCCATTCTAAAAGAGAGAAGATAAAAATATCAAAAGTAGCTAACGGCCAGATTTTGAAAGGTATTTAAGTATCAAAAGATGCAGTCAGCTGCCTGATTTTCTAAAGCACCTAGATACTTTTGAAAACCTCACCAGTGAACTTTAAGTACCTAAATACTTTTAAAAATCTGGCTCTGAGTGACTTAGAAATCTAAGTCCCTTTGAAAGGCAGTAAGACTTTGTCTCCTAAATTAGTTAGGGACTTGGAAAAATGTTATCAACAATTAGGAAAGTTTGGCAGCTTAGCTGAAGAGAAAGCCATAATCTTGGAGTAGTAATAACTGTTTTGGAAGGAAACCACTGATTCTTTCTTGAGCCAAAGGAACAGCCTGAAGTGCCGTGGTCCCTCTCTTGAGTGGGACTTAGAACAATACCCTCCCATTGCCCAGAGTCATGGTTATTCTGGATTCAAGATCTCTCTGCTGGCCATTCAGATGGAATGGTGGAAAAGAAAAGAGGGGTCTCAGCAGGACCATGTGTAAGATAGGAAAGCACAGGCAGTCAGCAGAAAAAGCCACTGCTCAAAAACGTCACCAAGATAAGTGAGGATCCCAGTGTACAGGGAAAAATGCTTAGAGGAGCAACAAGATGTACAAGGGCAGTGATAGGTTAGTACTAAGAAAAAACAACACTGAGCTTGGAGCCAGACTTAGTGATGGGCTCCTTTGAAGCTGAAAGGATGGTGGCCCGTGTGCACACAGGGAGGGAACAGACTAAACAAAGCTGCTTTCACCAGGAGTCCCTCGGTGGGAAAGGAGGGGAACTGTACAGACAGCACAATGAGTGGTTCTCTGAAATATCCCACACATATAAGTGCCATGATTTGGTTGTCAAGAATCTTCCAGAAAGCCACCTCTATGGTGACAGTTCACAGAAGGACCTCCTAATGCTGCCTGTGCTGGATGTTATAAAAGAACTGTCACTTATTGTACAGATATTGCTGTTGGCTGCTAAGAGTCAATTCTAGTTATGTCTGATATCTTTTCAAAAGACAGATGGCTCTGACAGATAATTTCGAAGTTTTTTTTGCCAATGAAGTGGCCTGAAAACTTTTGGGAAGTACGTCTAGGTACTGATGACCTCTGAGCCGTATGACATGTTTCTCCTGTGTATTCAAATTCAAGATCCTGAAGTAAATTTTCAAAACATCTTGCAATTTTAAAAAATCCCAGTGACTAGGAGAAATGAACAGACAGGCATATATTTTCTGCTTATAGAAACAAAAATATTTATTCTTACGGCTAGCACTAGGTAATACATACTCTTCTTCTTTTATATTGCTGAGCAAATTTTAAATCTGGCATCTAGTCATCCATTTACCTTGAATCTAGGTCTCCCCAATAGAGTAACTGCTGCAGAAAATTTCCAGGTGCCTCCAGACAAGCAGTGGGAAACCAGTGGCCCATGAGCCAAATCTGTCCCATGGGCCAAGTATTTCCCACAGATTCATTTTGTCTGGCCGTTCTACACACTGGAAGCCCTAGTTCTCCAAGTCTCTCTCCCTCCCCTTGTGAGCCTGCGGCTATGAGCATCAGTGAGCTGGCATATCTCTTCACACCCTAGGTGGAGGGGCAATCCCCTACCCCAATGCCAGCTCTGCTGCTCCCACTGTCCAAAACCAGTGGTCAATGGGACCTGCGATGGCGGTGCCTGTGGGCATTGGCAGCATGCTCTGTTCAGATGGCCTCTCCATCTAGGGTCTGGACATGACGGCCGCTTTCGGGCTCAGCATGGACAGGAAGCGTGCCTCAGCCCTGCTGCACAGCTGACCAGAAGCTGCCTGAGGTAAGCATCATCCGGCTGGAGCCCACACTTCAATCCCACCCTCCTTAAACCCACCCTTCCAAACCCAGGTCAGTACACTCTCCCAAACCCTCACTCCATCCCAGACCCCACACTCTCACCCCAAACCTGAGCCTCCTACTGCACTCAAAACCCCACCCAGAGCCTGCACTCTAACCCCGTCCCATCATACCCTTGTCATCATACCCAGAGCTCAGACCCTCAGCTAGAGCTCACACCCACTCCCGCATGCCAACACCCTGCCAGAACCCTGAGTTCCCCCCCTGCATGCCAAAATCTTTGGCTTCCACCTGGAACCCCCTCCTCCACCCCAAACCCCTCATCCTAAGCCCCACCCCACAGCCTCCACTCCCTGCCTGAGCCCTCATCTCTTCCTGAACCTCAACCCCCTACCCCAGCCTGGTGCCCTGTCCCATACCTGAACTCTGCATTTCTGGCTCCAATCTGGAGACATAGCAAAGCTCTGAGCCTCTGTACCACACCACTCATGGGGCAGCGTGTGGACCCCAACTGACTTCTCCTCTGGTAGAAAAAAGTTTCCTCTTTCCTGCTCTACGCAGATCATCCCTGCTGTGCTATAATACAAACCAAATTCATACTAACATTCAATAGAACATACATTCACAGCAACAACCTCAGTAGGGTTTGCACTAGCAGGCGATTGGTGCATAAATGGGGTGCTTTGTGAGGCACAAGGCCAACAGCGACTGAAGGGTGGCATTCATATGGCATTCATTGCAGAGGAAGAGTGAAAACTGCCTTCAAGGAAGTCATAATTTAACCCCTTGCTTTTGCTCCTGCCCAAGAGGCTCCGGCCACTAAACTATCTTTCCCAAAAAGATCTGGCTTTCATCATCTATTCCACCTACGTTTTCTTTAAAATATTAAAATATTAATAAATTGCTACCACTGCCAGCTTCAGCAAAAGGGATATTACACAAAAAGTGTCATTGCTATCCCACAGTTTATATCCAGTTCTACCAGCGAATCAGAAAGTGGCACTGTACATTCAGCAACCAAAGTCATGCTCTAATGAACAATGACAACACTACAGCAGTATTAATTATAAATCAGTTATAAATGGGTTAGTTATCCTGCTTGCAATGGGGGAAATTGATTATTCAGCACTAATAAAGAATATCTGTTTAAATATTCTATTTTTCTGGCTTTTGATAATTCTTACAGCATATGCTGTAAATATTGTGTAACATGGAACGTCTTTATATTTTAACATATATTGCAAATATTAGAAACGGTACAAAATGATTCATGTTAGCACTTTAACTCGATAATTGATACAATTCTAAGCTGATCATTTATCTTTATGTTCATCTCTGTAGCAGACCATTTTGATGTTGAAATAATAAACTTATTTTGAATTTATAGACTAGCAGGCCAATTTTTATGTAAATATCAATGAAGAAAAACTGCTTCAGTGGTGTAATTATGGGTGACCATGATCTTAACTGTCTAAACTAATGATGTATTAATGTATTGTCTTTTCCAAAATGCAATTGTAATCTTTCAGCTAGCAAGTCATTATTAACTTGTTTTCTTGTCAATGTAAAGTTATTATTCGGTATTACAGGCTTGGAATCTAAAGTTTATTTTTTAAATACACAGAGTAAAATCTTCAAAAGTTCCTAAATGACTTAGGATCCTAACGCCAGTTGAACCTCAGTGGGACTTAGGCTTGTTAAGTCACAAGGAACTTTCAAAATTTCACTTAAGTTTGTTATTTTGCCTCCTCTCTACACATCTACTTTGTTATGCAGTTTTTGAAGATGAGCAGAAAAGTTTTCAAGATGTTTGAAAATTAGTAGCAAGTTTAAAAATATACTGGCAAACATGCGGTAAGATCTGCAGTACAGATGAGTGCATGACTTGGAAGGAATAATTTGAACTACTTGTTGGTGAGTTCTAAATTAATGCAACTATTCAGGAAAAAGAGCCAGCCAAGATTGTGAACTACGCAATGAAAACATCTGGTCAAAGAGCCTGGTGGTCCAAACTGCAAGCAAAATGTTCAAATCTGTAAGGAATGGAATGAATACTGAAAATATAATAATGCCATCATATAAATCAATGGCAAGGTCCTTTACTGGAATAATTTATTTAGCTCTGATGACCCAAAGTACAAAAAGATATAGCAGAATAATGGGAGCTTGGAGATGACCAACTATAATTATCTGAGTCACGGAAAGACTTGTAAATGAGGCAACACTGTTAAGACTGGGAAGGCTTAGGTTACAGAACGGACATATAAGAATATACACGACAGATATATGCAAAGTGATCTGTGGGATAGAAAAGGTAAGTCAGGAGCTCCTAGTTACTATCTCATAATATAGCAGGTGGATAATTTAGAAGAGACATAAAATCTCATGTTTCAGGATATAAATTAACCAGAAACCAATACAGATTAGGAAGAAACTTCTATGGATATATTTTTCCATAATTTTTCATCTCAGAGGTTTTTATATCTTCCTCTGAAGCAGTTGGCACTAAACTTTTTTCAGTGACTGGCCTAGGTGGGCCACTGCTCTGATCCAATAAGGTAATTCCTGTGTGTCTTTGGGTCCTATCCCTCCAATAAGATTGACGTGGCAAGACAAAGAGTTGCACATAATGCATTTGCTTCCTAACATAACACTTGCTTTCCCTTGGTATTCTGTCATATATAGAAACTTATTAATATAATACAGTAAATCATGAAGCAGTATAAAACCTACAATCTACCACATAATAAAAGGGGAGTGCTGCAGTAAAGGGAGGGAGGGAGGAAGTATTAAAATTCAGGTTGCGTCAACAACGGCCAATGGCTGATGCCATCTTGTGTGAAATGAATTTGTTACATATTATCATTACACTTGTTTACATCACAAAATAACCCAGTACAACTAGGGCTCTGATATTTTCCGGCCCCACCCAATTTCCAGAGAAGTCAATGGAAGGGCTCAATGGTAGAGAATGGGAGCTGAACCAAGGGTCCTTATTGGCAGTTGTGTCAGAGAGGCCAAGGATCGAATGGGCGTGCAGACTGAAAAATCCATTAGTACACAGAGGTGTTCTCTACAGGTCATAGCTCAAATACACTAGTGGGGCTCTTTGGAGAAGCTTGTACCTTTTCCGTGGATACAAAAGGACTTCAATCTCCAGGCCTCAAAATTTAACATCTTTCACAAGCAAAATATTTACACACAAATAAAACATTTTTCAAAAGCAAATGTATGTGCACAGAGTTAGATTTTCACAAGTGCTCAGCATTCTGTTCCCATAGCATTCAGTGGTATAATCTCCCTTGACTTCAAAGGGAACAGAGTTGGGCCAATGCTTGTGATTTTGCAACAGGGTTTAGCAGGATTTAAAAAATATAAGTGGACATTACAATTGTGTTACTTTATACGAACTCTGGTATTTCTATTTCATAATATACTTGAAAACAATTAAGAAGACTGGGAGTGCCAGGAACTGTGCCAACTTTCTCCATAAATGTGCCAACTTAAATGACAAACGATAAATTATCAGAAACACTAAAAACAAAATACGGAGTCTTGCAGCAGCAAGCTCTTGGCTGGAGCTACAGCACTTTTGAAATATTAGTCTATTATATATTCTGTTATATAATCACATCACCCACAATTCATCAAAAGCCTGATTCTGTTTCTACTGCAATTAATAGGGAACTTCCCATTGACTTTCTTGCTCAGCACTGTCTTTTCATGACTATGGGAAGAGATTTCTATGGAGATTTAGCAACTTATCTTTCGAACATGTTAACAGTGAGCGATATTTTTTACTTGGGTGAGTTGTTAAACTGTAGTTTGAACAGCCACTTCCCCATGGTAAGATTAAGTACAGACTACAGGCCAAAATGATGGCAATCAAGTAGTGGAGGTTGGAGCAAGCACAATCATGTTTTTCTGGTAAGTGGGGTAAAGCTCATATGTGAAATCAAGATTTGTGAAACTGCTTGGGAATAAGCATAAGGAAAGCAGCGATGAGGGATAGCTCTGCGGAAACCATTTCTCTTACCCAAGTGACCCAACCTTGGTCATATGGCTACACCTAGGATCTGTAGGATCTTTCTGGGAAAAGCAGCAGCAACAGTAGCAGAAATGTGTGGCATTACTGTGGTGTCAAAAAGGGCAAGGAATCAATGAAAGAAACAAAGAGCATGCAAACTTTGTCATAAGAAAAAACACAGACTTACTTTGTTTTTAAAGATTTGTGCAAACTAGTGGGAATAAAAGAGCACCATGCTCACAAACCATCGTGCTTATACCCCATCTAAAGTGTCCTGTCAACACCAGCTTGTGCCTTCTGGGTAAGAGCCACTGCTACTAGGATGAAATAATTAAACACACGCACACAGATCACTGCAATATTGTGATTAAATTCTGTCTTTTAATTTAGTTAATGTTCTACCAATGGATGATACTGTTGCATAACTGCTATCTAGAGAACTTTACACTGTTCAAGGTGCTTATGGCAATACAGTATTCACTTTTGAACCCGGCATTGCATGAGACTCTGATCACCACCTATAATTAGTCATCATAATATCCATGTACTTTGGATTGCTTCAGCTAATAGAGCGCTCAGCAATACAAGAACAACAAGCCACATCCATATTTTACTTTATTTTAATCTTCTCCAGACTGTAATTGCTTAAAATATTTTTAACAATATCTATTTTGATAAGCTCCAAATTGACAGCTTCTCCACTCCCGTTTTCCCTCTGCATAATTCCGTCTCTATGGATTTTGCATCCATCAGTTCAAGAGGTCTATTGAAGAACTGCACTATTCTGAGGCTATTTTAGAAGTTATGGTTGAGATGTAGCAAATAAGGGTGGCAATAGATTAGGGTAAAACAGTGGGAAATGACTAGAATGGAACCAGTTTGGAAGTAATTCAAACTATTGAAAGAAATAGCTATGCATACTGTGAGGACAGAGAGAGAGAGAGCGGGAGGGAGGGAAAGAGAGAGAGAGAGAGAGAAAGAGAGAGAGATCCAGGACAGATACTAAGACAAAATAGAGAAGTCAGGCAATACTCACTTAAGAGTCATATGAAATATGAAGACCATAATTCTGAGCAAAATCAGAGAAAAGTAGATGAGAGATGACACTGAGCGAGTTAATAAGGCAAAGGGAAATAGGTTTACACCTGAAGAACATAAGGTCAAAGGCCATCCTGCTTATGGGCTATAACTGAAATTTTAAATTTGGAGCCAACTTCAATTCAGAGGAAACCTGAGGGGAAATGGAATTATAAATATTTGAAAGCAAGGGAAATTCATTAGACAGATCACATACTGTTCTGTTTGAAACAAAGATTATGTCTATACCAGGGAAATAAGTCAATTGCCAATATGCGATTCTAGCTATGGTGTTTGCGTAGCTGGAATTGACATATTGGAATTGACTTACTTCCTTAGTAAGTAAGTAAGAAAGAAACAAATCAAGCAAATAATCTCTACAGTCTTGCATTGACCTCCCTTACTCCACTTCATAGCGTGGCATACAGAGGTCGAATGCCAACCCCAGAGAGAGGAATTTTGGTGCCCCTTCACCAGATGCGCAAAATTGAATTCTTGAAGATTGACCGCCAGCACATCCATTTTCTGGTAAGTACAGAGAAGCCCGAAGAGATCATCATTATTGATGACTGATTATGTGATTATAAATAGAGTCATTAATAACTTATTTTCAAAATCTTTATGAACACACATTGTCAACAAGACTTATCCATACAAATGGGCTGGGTCTACACGTTCGCCTTCCTTTCGAAAGGGGCATGTTAATGAGCAGGTTCAAAATATGCTAATGAGGCACTGCAATGAATATGCAGCACCTCATTAGCATAATGGCAGCCGCGGCGATTCGAAAGTGCGGCTTTTCGAATCGCGTGCTACCCGTGGAGACAGGACCTTCCGAAAGGACCCCCCCCCCCTAGTTTTCGAAAGCCCTTCTTCCGATCACCAGATAGGAAGAAGGGCTTTCGAAAACTGGGGTGGGGGCCTTTCGGAAGGTCCCATCTCCATGGGCGGCGCGTGATTTGAAAAGCTGCACTTTCGAATCGCTGTGGTCACCATTATGCTAATGAGGTGCTGCATATTCATTGCAGTGCCTCATTAGTATATTTTGAACCTGCTCATGAACATGCCCCTTTCAAAAGGAAGGGGAATGTGTAGACGCAGCCATAAAGTTTAAGACCTTCTGCCAGCTCATCCTAGAAATAAGAAATAAATATTACTTCTATCTGGGATAAAGATTTACGAGCTTCATCAGCTAATTTTTCAGTGCTATAAATGATAGCCTAAATGTTGTACCATTTCTTTACGGCCATGTCCAAGAAAAACTTAAAGCTGAAAAAAATGAATAAGCATTTTAAAGTCCACAGTTTGGAGTAAACAGGAGGAGAAGGGTTTTTTTCTTAGTCTTTATCTGAGAGTCAGTTGTTTTATTCTTTGTCAATACTGCAAAAACCCATGAGCTGCAAGGATTTGAAACAGTAGTCTTTAGAGATGGGGGATAGTGGATATTTCTGAGAAGCAAGGTCCCCTGTTTTTGCAACAAGACTGTATATCATCATAAATGCTTATACACTTGTTGCCGGTGCTGGAAGAATACAGGCTTTCCAAGTGGATTCCACTCTATGGGCTTGTCTACACTTGCCCCCAACTTTGAAGGGGGAATGTTAATCAGGGTGACGGGAGATTACTAATGAAGTGCTGCATATTAACTGCAGCAATTCATTAGGCTAATCCTCCCCTGCAGCAACTTCGAAGTGTTAAACTTCAAAGTGCTGGCATGCGTGTAGCCACGAGCACTTAGAAGTGCCCACGCTACTTCGAAGTGCCTTTACTCCCCAAAATTTTGGGGAGTAAAGGCACTTTGAAGTAGCACGGGTACTTTGAAGTGCCCATGGCTACACGGCATGCTGGCACTTCGAAGTTGCTGCAGGGGAGAATTAGCCTAATGAAGTGCTGTATATTCACCACAGCACTTCATTAATAATCTCCCATCACTCTGATTAACATGCCCCCTCCAAAGTTGGGGGCAAGTGTAGACCCAGCCTATACAACAGTATATGATGGAAATACATGCCATTAACACAACAATATAAAAACAGTAGAAAGATACAACATGTGATTCTAGTTTCTAATTAAAGCATCCAGTGAGCTAAATTCTACCCTTAATTCCACCCAGGCAATCTCAATGACTTCAGTCAGGTTCTTCAGACATAATCAAGGGACTTATAGGTCTTTTATTATTTGTGTGACATGGGCTGACACTCATGTTATATGTAACCTGATTACTATTTAAAATAAATATTTCCCAGTGAAAGGTTAATGACATCTATTCTACTTGGGCCTGATCCATAGTCTATTGACTCCATTGCATGTATTTGGTCTTTGGATCAGACTTTCAATTCTGAAAAATTGTACAGGATGGAGTTAGACATAATCCTCATTATCTCCGAAATGTAATGTGAGGAGTGAAATGACAAGAAATGGGGTGCTCATGTACAGTTCACATAAATTCACAGTGATACATTAGGAGCATTCATAACAGCTAGATTTGTTTCATAGCAGCTAGGGTAACTCTTTACATTGTGAAAGTGGACACAGAGCAATAAAAACTCCACAGAGTCAAAGAAAAAAGAAAGAGACAAAAATCTTACTATCAGAACTGCATGTACCTATTTCTAAAAAGTGGTTTAGAGGGTAGTTTTACTCCCCAGCCAACTCTTTAGATATCACAAAGGACTCTGGAGTAAAGCTGAGAGTTATTTTTAAATTAACAGTTTAATTAAGTACTCTATTTCAGATCCCCTGGATTTTGCTTCCAATTCCTGAAGGCCAACTGCCTGGAAATGGTCTTTTGGTAAAATTATGTGGAGAGCTGAACAGGTATCTCTGTATGGTGTTCAGTACTGTGGGCCTGATCCAGCAAAGCACTCTAGGAACATGCTTAATTTTAGATATATGAATATCCTGTTGAACTAAAGCTCCCTGCTTACCATGAAGTACATGCCTAAGGCCGTGCCTACACTAGCCCCAAACTTCGAAATGGCCATGTATTCCCATCTGCTCACAGGAATAAGGGGACTTCAAAGTAGGCGGGGTCCTTTCGAAAAGGAGCCCCGTTGGGACAAGCCGCGCGGCGGCGAGCCACGCCAATTTCGAAGTGCCGCAGCCACCCGCATGCTAATGAGGTGCTGAATATGTATTTCAGCGCTTCATTAGTAAACTTCGAAATGGCCATTTACATGGCCATTTCAAAGTTTGGGGCTCGTGTAGACATAGCCTAAATGTTTAGGGTGGATTGGGCCCAGAAGGCTTAGCACTTTGTCAGAGGGGGCACTTACACAAATATCTGGCACTGTGAACAGAAAGAGGAATTTCTTCCTCTTTCCCTTCTTTTCTTAGGGACAAAGATCTAGAGAAAATGGAGACAAAAATCCTAGGGCAAAGAGTAGGAGGATGGGAGGCTGAAACCTGCTTGAGTCACCTGAAAGTGTAGTAGGGGAGAAGGGCTCCTGGTGGACTGGGCAGGCATTTCTCCAGTAAAGAGGTAGAGACACTGCAAGGAAAAGCATTTCATTCCCTCTGTTACACTTGATTTCTCCCCCTAGTGATGATAGTGTCCATCTCTCAAAGACTGTTGTCTTATAACTATATGTAAGGAAGAGTGCAGAAGAACTGAGAATACCAGAAACCACTTCCGCATAATGATCTTGGAATGGGTCAGCCATGGAATAAAAGGCTCTATCCTATCACAACAAAAATTCTCATGTACATCTTATGGATTAAGTGGTTACCTACATTACTAATATGCAATCCATACTCAGTCTCCCTTTACTGCACAGCAGCCAGAATGGGTTTGTCTACACTTTTTTTTTCTTGAAAACCCCCTTTTTCCAACCCCCACTTCCCCTCAGCAGTGTCCACCCAGCCAAGCAGGATAATTTGAGATAAAAGGGCTTTTCCTTCAAAAAAATTACTCCAACTCTCTGACTTTTCTGTCCCGCCCCGGCCCTTCCAAGGCTGAAGAGGAATATGTGTGAACAAAGCACAGCTATTACCAGCACATGTGAAGGTTCCTTTTGCAATGCTGTGGCTGTGAACTGTGGCTGTAAACGAGAATGTTCTGTTTCGCATTGCTGTGGCTGCGTGAATGAGATTTTTTAACATCACATATTTAGACATTAGAACATCAAAATAAGTCACGTCTGAAAAAAACTCTGAAATGTGGACATAGCCTAGGTTTTGGTCACCTGCTCTGAATTCAATCTGAAGACCAGCATTCTCCTCATTTGCCTCCCACAGTGTGGACTGATGTTTTCAAAGTGAACTCATAGAAGTTAGGCATCCAACTCTCAGTGGCAATGGGACACCTAACTTTCTTTGGCTATCTTTGCAAATCCCAACCCTAGTACCTAATCTGCCACCCACTGAAATCAGGAGGTGAGAAAATGTGGTGATTTAAATCAACCTGGCATTCAGTTTCAGCATGATTTTTGAAATCAGTTGAAAGACCCCTTTTGACTTCACTAGGCTTTGGATCAGCTCCTCAGAGATGAGGCAGAGCACAAATGCCTCTTTCCAGAGATAGTGCTTAGATACCAATAATGGGGCTTGTCTACACTACCACCCTCCTTCAAAGAAAGGATGGTAATTAGGGTGTTGGGAGTTTACTAATGAAGTGCTGTGCTGCATACGTAGCACTTCATTAAGCAATCCCCCCTCGCCCCCCGTGGCAATGTCGAAGTTTTAAACTTCGAAGTACTGGCTTGTGTCTAGCCGTGGCTCACCCGCTGGTACTTCGAAGTTCCAGGGAAACTTCAAAGTCCCTTTACTCCTCAAAGTTTTTTACTGAGGAGTAAAGAGACTTCAAAGTTTCCCCGGCACTTCGAAGTACCAGCAGGTGAGCCGTGGCTAGATGTGAGCCGGTACTTTGAAGTTTAAAACTTTGAATTTGCCGCAGGGGTGGGGAAAGAATTTGCTTAATGAAGTGCTGCGTATGCAGCGCAGCACTTCATTAGTAAACTCCCAACATGCTAATTACCATCCTTCCTTCGAAGGAGGGTGGTAGCGCAGACAAGCCCATGGTGTCTATGGAAAACTGTATGACAGACAGTGCTGGGACTTAAGAATTGATATTGCTTTCCATGCATGTTACACAGGTCTGCAACATTTTGTGAGAGGTAAAAATTAAGTTCTGATAAATGATCATCCAAGTTGTATCACGTTTATTGAACTACCTGATGTAAATCCAAAATAATTTAAATTACAACAAACATCATAGCAATATGAAGGTTGTATGCAGGTCCAGAGCAGCAAATG
Organism: Carettochelys insculpta; assembly: GCF_033958435.1. Taxonomy (NCBI): domain Eukaryota; kingdom Metazoa; phylum Chordata; order Testudines; family Carettochelyidae; genus Carettochelys; species Carettochelys insculpta. The sequence goes on from NC_134139.1 coordinate 100,474,821, forward strand.
GTCAAGAATTACATTTATTATCACTCTATCACTAAAAAATCCCCAAAAGTTACCTTTTTTCATCAGTGGTGCTTCTTTTCTCCCTTGCCAGTTCGTTTGTAGTGACTGGTTGAATACTTAAAAAGCAAGAAACACAAATATAAATTTGTGTGTTGTGACTCCCAATAAGAACATAAACCATGTATTTTCCCAATCATCAGCAACATTTACCTGATATTGACCACATACACAGTATAATTCCAGTTCTGGAAGGTGTGATTTAGCTGAAAAAATAATTACAAAGAGAATTATTACAGAGAACAATTACAAATATGGTGTGGTAACGTAAGGCTTCCCTGCATTATGTAGCAGAATCTTATAAACTTGCTTTTTACCACCAAATAAATTTTTATTTGGCAAAGTAAAGAGTCCAACATTTTCCCATTATGAGATGATGTCCTTCTGAGGTTTGTATATTTGTTGGTGTAGAGTGGAGGTTTCTGGGGGAAAGGTATCTTAATAAATGCCCTGTGCAACCAACAGACAACTTCAAGAAGTGCTGAGAGTCATTCCACCCACCTCCACTGGTTCTGTAAAATTTGTGCTTCATAAGATTTCTGGGAACTGAATAATATAAGAAATACGCTGTACATTTTTAGTGGAAGTCTACAATCTGCTGCTGAACCTATTTCAATCTTTTATTTTACAGTGCCCAATCCTGCCCCACCGAGGACAATGGGAGCCTGAGCACTGACCAGACTTCAGTGCTTGAAGAGGTGACTTACCAGTTTCTATTTCCTCTTTCCTCCCCACAAAAAGTTCTGAACACATGTAGGGGTTGAGACCTATAGAGTGGAGTGGACACAGAGGATGTGCAGGTCTTGTCTTTGGCTGGAGAGGGGAGCTGCCTAGTATTACTGTCCTCTGAGTGACATTGAGGGTTTTGTAAATTTGGGGAGGATTATCAAATTGCAGTCCACTGATGGAGGGAATAAATGGGGATCTGGGAGGCAGAGAGCAGAAGGGGCTGAAATGCACACAGGACCCTGGGGGGGCAGAGCTGGGTTGGGGACAGAGAGGGGAAGGATCTGAGCTGGGCACAGGAACACTGGGTGAGAGCTGGGCAGGAGATTGCTGGTGGGCAGAGAGGGGAAGGAGGTGAGCTGGGCACAGGACTGCTGGGGGTAGAGCTGTGCAGGGGTGACAGGAGTGGTAGAGAGTGGAAGGAGCGTGGTGGGGGCACCTCCACGTCTGTGGGGGATGGGGTTGTGATTGACCAGGGGATCCTTTGATTGAGGGGCAGGTTTCCCTAGGAGTGGGTGGCTTGTGGCTCTGTGTAAGGCAGGGAGATAGGGGTCCCATAAATTGTGCTGTCCTGGGGCCTGGAACTCAAGTCGGTGGACCTGTCAGATTGTAACCTGGGAGTGGGGAGAGTTCAGTGGACATAAAAGTTTGGTTTGTTTGTTTCCCCAGACTGTGGTCTGGAGGGAAATTGAGAGTGCACCTGTATTGGCGAGAAGGACTTTGTGGCCTGCCTAGAGGTGCTCAACTGTATTCTTTTAATGACTACTTTACAATGACCAAGAAAGTGGAACAAGGTATTTTCTGGCCATTCTCAATAATGAAAACCCAGCTATCCGTACTCAGGCTAGGTCTATAATAGGGAACTAAGTCGATTTCAGATAGGTAAATCTAGCCACAGCAATTGTGGAGCTAGAATCGATGTATTGGAAATCGACTTACTTGACGGTCCTAACTAAGGAAAGTTGATGGGAATGTTTCTCCCATCAACTTCCTTTTCTCCATGCTATGGTTTGACTGCCAACCCCAGGGAAATTGATTTTACCAGACATGCAAAATTGAACTCCAGAAGATCGAACCATCTGGGTCAATCTTCCCAGAATTACAGACATGCCCTCAGGGTCTTCAATACCACTGCAGCAAAGTAATTCATCAGCTCACCAAAGGTCTTGGCAGTAGGCTGATTTGCACACTGAGAATAGACCCTTTGTAACCACCTTGTGGGAGTAACATTGAAGATGGACTCCATATTCAGTCCGTTTTCAGGGTGAGACACCAGGTTGTTCAGATACAATGCAAACAGTAAGTCAGCTACTCCACTGATTCTCTCTTACCCCCAAATATTCAATTACATGAAACATCTGGCTGAGCCATCAGTGCTTTGTGTATCAGCCTTTTACCAGGCCTGCTGATGGGGGAGGTACAGAGGTGGACAAAGGAGGTAGCTGCCCTTGAGCCCGGTGTTTCAAAGGGGCCCAGAGTTGTAGCCACTGCTACTTTGGCAGTGATGGCAGCCAGACCTCTGTGCCCCTTTGAAATGCCATGGAACTGCTGCTGTGGCTGTGCATGGCTGTGAGGACGTGGGTAGGAGGCCAGCACCACGGTCTGGGAAGTGCTGAGGGCTGACTGCTCTTGTCCCAGACCCCGCTGGGGCACAGAGTTGGGATCCCTCCCATCTTGCTTTGGGGCCTGAGGCAGCTGTTGATCCCACTGCTTTTCACTGACTGCTTTAAGAGTGCTGTGGGAATATTCTCTAGAAAAGTCAGATGCAACAGTTCAATAAGAATAATTGTGCATAGCTGTCACTCTTCAGCAACAACATCCACCAAACATGATCATTAAGTCTACGTCAGTCATTTCATATACTTTACTTTAACAATGAATGTACAGATTCAGGGTCTCTTGCTATAGAAATATAAACACCGCAACTGTGTGTCAATAAATCTATCATCAGAAGGTTATTTTTCTTCTGGAATCATCATCATTATCTTTGTGGAAAGTTATTACCAAAATGCTCTAAAGCAGATTTCAATTACTGTATATATCAAAGCCTTCCCCAAACATACAGTAATTCCCTATTAAAACTCTTTAAATGTATGTGAAAAATGAAGAGGAGGCCTATTTAGGCATCCTATCAGCAAATGAACAAATAACAGCAACCACCACGAGCTATCAGAACATAAAAAAACATTCTCCCACATATATGAGCTGCTTGAAACAGCTCCCTAAAATGTGGTAAAGAAAGGTTAATATAGAAAATCAAATTCTAAAACATCTCACAAAAAAGAATGAGATTTTACTGTTGTTCCCTGTTGTTCTGCTTTTGTATATGTGTTGACCCCATTTTTATAACAGACTCATACATGCAATGCGTTTTCGCTTGAAAGCAGCTAATTACACATAAATAAATTTTATGGTTAAATGTCAACATTAGGCAAAAGATATTTTGGGAAATCCCATGTTTCTCCTGGATAGGGTGACCGGATTTTACAGGGAGAGTTCCAATATTTGCCGTTGTTTCTTATATAGGTACCTGTTTCCCCTTCCTGCTCCCCACTCTTTCCTGATTTTTCACACTTGCTATCTGGCCACCTTTCCATCTCCAGAAATACTGTATATGAAGTTCCTTTTATGTTAATAGTAGCTCTCTGATAGAGTTCTTTCTGGTGGTCTCTTGACTCCGATTTCCTGGTCCTTTCCTCAACACTTCGATGACATATTCCTGCAGCACATATGTACTTATGCACATCAAGCTGAATTTGGTGGCCTGACATTTCTGAATACAGCCTAGCATGGGGAGAGCATAAATAAAGTAGTTTCTGGGTTTCTGGGCATTATGACAATCACAGCAAGCATGCAGGGCTTTGTGAATTGCTAGTACAAACTCACAAAATCTCTGGTCCATGGATCACTGGTAGAGTTGGCCACATTTCTATTGATATGGGATACGACTTCAAAACACCTAAGTGACTTAGGAGCCTAAGCATGGCTTTCAATGTGATTTGGGCACTTAAGAGGCTAAGTGCTGTTGACTTTGAATGAGACTTAGATGTATAAGGGCCACATTTTTAAAGGCATTAAGTGCCTAAAGATTTAGATAGCCACCTATTAGGATACTGAAAAGTTCCAGGTGCATAACACTCATTGATTTCTGTCCCTAAACGCCCAGATCCTTCTGGTAACATTTGAAAATTTTACCCACAGTACATAAGAGTTTAAAGAAGGAGCATCTACCTACTGTTTTAACTACTGTGCGAACACATAACACAAAGACCCTGTTCCCAAGATCTCATAAACTAGGCCAGCTAGTTTCTTTGATGTTCCCTTTCTCCCTATCTCTTACTAATTTAATATAATTTAAGTTGCAGTTTCACACACGTACAACTCCCACAAATAGAAAGAAACTTAACTTACCCATTCAGCCACTGCACTCTGTATTTTTGACTCTGAGATGGGCTTGTTATTGAAGACAGTAATAGAAATCCTGTATAATTGCCCTCCTGTCCATTAAAAACAGTGTTACAAATATCAAATATTGAACATCATCCATAATACATTGACAAACTTTTTCTGTTTATAACTTCAAGAGCTTAATTTTGTAACAAAAGCTGACTTAATGGATAGGACCAGAACTCACTTTTCGGTATACCCAAAACTCCCATTGCTATTATAGTCATTTGAGTGCACACAGGAATGCAGGATTTGGCCTACTTTGCAGCAAAACTGAATATATATGTAAATGTGATTCTGTATATGCTTGAAATGAAAATGTAAGATCCTGAAAATACCACAGATATAAAATAATCCTAAATGTTGAGTTTTTAAACAGAACATAATCTAGTGCAATCTAGAAAATCTCCACAGATTTCACTGGAGTCTTTTAAGATTTACAGTGGCTTGAAAGGAAAATGTGACTCATCAGTTTAAAAGCAATTAAGGACAGAATTTGAATATGGTAGGGTTGGATGGCTCTTTCTTGGACACAATACTGCATGAAGAATCCTTGTTCTCAAATCCCAAAATGAGTTTTCACAGCTGGCAGTTAGAAAGATAAACTGTATTTTTACTGCAAAATGAACTTAATTAGAAAAACTTTGAGATACAATAAATCTACAGCCTCATCTTGCCATTTTTTAAATATTCACATTGAGAGTGAAACTTTAGAGCATGAGCAAGGTTATTTTCAACTGACAATAATTAATTTTAGATGAAGTCTCCCTACACTCATGAGCACAGTAAACAGATGTCCTTGTCTGTTACAAAATTTCACACATAAATAATAAATAAAATAAGGTCTTTTGTGACTCAAACACGTGACTTTTCACAAAATAAGATTTGTGATTTAAAGCACTACATAAATTTGCCCGCTTTCATGGGAAATGACTCTCCCTGTGTGAAATTCATCTGGATGTGGAGGGGTAGTAAGAACCTCCCAACACATGAAACTCCACATGTGGACTTTGTGGACCTCCATCATCTGAGTGCCCATACAGGTTACCTACTGACTATGAACAAGGAATCATCATTAACTCTTTACACCGTATTAGACAAGGATGTGATCTGGCCCACAGATCTCCTTTTATATAGATCCTATGACTTAAGTGCCACCAGAAGTGGTGCAGAGGGTTACTCTTACTATCCATTGGCTGGAGTAGCATCTGAGGAGAGGCCATGCTGTAATTATGGGTTCCTCATCATCATCAATAACCGTGGGCTCAGCGCCCATTGGTGTCTGATGCCTCTCTCACTCTTTCCTTCCAAATTATGGGTTGGAGTGGAAGAACTCAGAAAGTCACACTATTCTGAATCCTTCCAGAAGTCAAGTTTAAAAATAACAGTGGAAACTTCAGAATGCTGAAGAGTCTGATAAAACAGAAGACCATGATATTGTCTGTTAAAAAAAAAAGACTCATTTGTATAGCTTCTGAATGAGACCTGAGATTTTTGAAATTTCATAATAAATATTTTGCATTGCCTAAGCAACGAGGTTGCTTTTCTCTTCATTAGTGGTCACTCCTCCTGATACTAAGGTCAGTAGGAGAACTCCTTTTGAATTTAACAGTGAAGAATCAGTCCTTAAATGAAGCCTGATTGCTAAGTAATGTTTTAGCTAAACTCTCACAGCAAAAGGTCATAAACCCAGGACAATAATGTGTACTTTCCTTGTGAAAAAAATTAATAAATAGAGGTTAACATTTCATTATGCTTTCTTTACGGTGATCATTTCATTGAAGAAAGTGGAAAATTTAATTCTGAACCCAGAAAGAAAAAATATACTGTACTGTAAAGTGCATGGTATATGCTATATAGTTAATGCATTTTATATATATATATATATACACACACACACACGCGTGCGCGAGTGCGCACACACACAAAATACATGGTACATTATCTATACTGTATATAGACAATTATATAGATAATGTATTTTATATGTATATATACACACATATACATACATATATATATATACACACACACACATACATGTATGTTGTATGCACATGGTGTCATATTATATGTATAATTTCTTATATAGTCACTTAATATATATATATATAAGTGAAATGTACACTTACTGCACAAAATAAAACACAGTTCTAACACAGTTTCAATTAACTAGTGTTAAATAGTTTCACAGTCACCACCACATGATGACCCAAAGCATGTTCCAATAAGACTAGCAAAGAACTACTCTACATTTCTAATCACTCTAAGGAGACTATAGGATAGCTAGTGAAATCCAATAGTGCTTCCCCCTTAATATGGCTTCCCCCATTAAAAATGTTGTTTGGAGAAAATTATTTTATGGGAAAATAATTAATGAAGAGTGGGCTGAAGCAGTTTAATATAAACAAACAAACCAACCAAAATAAATAAATAAATATTTAAAAAAATTTAGAAGATAAGAACATTATCAGGACTGGCTTTTCCCTGTTTGCTGTGCACATTTTTCAAAATGTTCATTGTTAAATTTGAGCTAGACTCTTGATTGGACTTTTTACATTAATCAATGCCAGAAAAATCTAAATACTGTAATTGAAAAAGTCTAAAAATATTTTTAAATAAATATCATTATTAGAAAAATAAATGAATAAATTGATGGCAATCAATTTATTAGCTCAGCAGTCTCCTTAGAGCTCTATTGGTTAGAGAATGGGAAAACAGCTATTAGAAATCACATGTTAATGGCACATGCTAAGATTAATGTGGAACACGTTACAAATTCCCTCCTACTGTAATTGAATTGCTATTCTACAGTCTTATAGTATGGTACATGAAAGATGCATCTAATGATTAAACCCAGCTATTTCTACATCAAGTTCTACAAAATGCATATCTAGCAATGAGATAGTTTCTCTACATCTAGTTTAATGCCTTGACATACTGTTGTTGACCTCAGATCCACACAGACAGCTCAGTTCAGGGAAGAAGTTACATAAATAAAACAAAGTTAATTTGGGAGAGCTTGTAAGTGGATTCAATGGCTTGTAAGGAGTGGAGATTTGATTTGTTCCATCAGGTGCATTGGCCGAAGGATTTTCATATGCTGAAATAGAAGACTGGTGGTACATTACTTGAGAAGCCGATCTTTGGGAGTGCAAGACAGAAAGCTGTATAGTTGCAGCATGTCTTAAAATACTATCATTGACATGAGTATAATTCTCTGTGTATGGAGATGACAAAAATATTGCACTGTCCACTATCGAAAATGTTGTTGGTTCCAAAATAAAAGAGATATTTGTTACTTCTTCATAATTGGTGTGGGCTTCAAAAGATAGGGGCATTGTCTGTTGTTGCAAATCAGTGGAATGAATATTACTGGAATTCAAAGAGGACATTCCTTTGTTAATAAATTCTTCAGTCGGTCTGCTAGAATAGTGATATATCTCCCATTCCGATTCTCCTCTTGAAAGAGCTGACTCACTATTTGACATCAGTAAAGTAGTAATCCTGGTATTTACATTGTAGAGCATTTCCATTGCAAGAGAAGGTGTCAGACTGATTTCTGGGTCTTTAACAGATTTTTGTTGTATAGAGGTTACGTAGGTTTTAATTGCAAGCTTTGTTAGAAAATCTAAGTCCGCTACATTCCATAGCTGACCCAAGCTCGGTGAGATTTGGTCAAGATCATTTTGAAGGCTTTGTGATAATGAGGGTGTAGAAAAGTACAATGATGATGAGTAGCTGCTAGGATATGCACTGGCACTGATTTTTTGTTCTGAATGAAGAGTGTCTGTTTTTCCCAAAGACAATGTTATTGGGAGGAAATTAGAACTCAGTGAACTTTGTATTTCTGCAAAATCAATGTCTACCTCTGCCTGAATTTTACTTTCTCCATTATCAAAAGCACTTGTTGGATTACTCTCTATGACCATATAAATGCTTTGTGATTGTAATGGTCCATTAGCTTTTGTGTAGGTTACAGAACTTTCTGATGATCTGTTAGCTAAGCAGGCAATATAGTTATCCTCTGTACATGAAGACCGGACTGTTGAGGAAGTGAAGAAAACTGAAGCAAATGTCTGACTATGATGTTGGAAGGTCATGCTGATTTGATCAGCACTTGCAATTTGATCCCATGTCTGCATGTGTGAATTACCAACACTTTTAAATTCATCAGTGAAAGTTTCATGTAAATTATCAAAGGTACTCATCTGTAACTGCATAGAAAGCTGATATGAAGAAGACATCTCCGGTGAAGGGAAATGAGAATTTGAAGACACGTTTATGTAAGGAAAAGAGGTTATTTTTGACTCTGATATTTTCCTCCTTGTATTTTCTGACGTCCCCAGAACAACTGAACTAAAGCCTTCTGTATCCAAAGATGACATATAGCTTGAAAAATTCACTTCTTCTGTCCCATAACCTGACGTATTGATGATGGTAGTGTGCATAAGGATATTATCAGCTGCAGTACGGGAATTAATATATGGCTGTTCCTCTGTTGGGGAAGCAAGTAGTTTATTAAATGAAACCCACCACCAGTTTTCTGAAGGCTCCTCAGAAAACTCCAGAGACTTCCGTTTGAAATTATCGTACAAAGTCCAAAAACTTGCTGATAAAGAAGGAGCAATATTGCCAGACTGTGTTGGAAGGCCCAAATAATCTGGTTTCCAGGAGTTACTGATTCTGTTCATGTTTTCTGGCTCAGGCGTGGAAAAAACAGAAAATGTATGTAGGTTGTCATTAGGAATTGCACCTAAACTACTTTCTAATTTTTCATTTCCAGGGATCTCATTGGGATTTCTTTTCATATTTGTTGGGGGTTTTAAAGAATGAAGTATATAGTTGCTGGTAGAAATGCGTGTCTTAAAGAGTTCAAATTCATCTTCTGGAGAAGATGCTTCTTCATCAGGCTCTTTTGGCACTTTGGTCCAAGGCCTAACTAAAAATAAGTCATTTTTCAAATATGCATGACTCAAGGGTTCTTGATAAGCAGGTGAACTAGTAACAGCATGTTGAAATTCTGAGCTTCTCTTTCTTGTTGCTAACAAGTGTGGGGGCAACCTTAGCAATTCTGTGCTGTCTTCCAGTGTTAGAAGAGCTTCTGTTGGCTGGATATCCAGCATAGCTTCCTTATATATTTCTTTCGTATCTTGGAAGAGACTAGATGGGTTTGAAAGTTGAGTCTGTTTGGAGGTTATCTTCTTCAGGTTTACTGATTGATGTTCCTTAGAATATTTATATTTTGTAGTCTGCAATTCATCATTTTCTTCTGCAATATAAAAGCTACTACTAATGGAATCATCTTTCATATTTTTCATAGTGGTTACAGGGTAAATGTTTTCAAGTGAAAATTCCATTAAGTCCAGCCTACTTTTTTGAAACAATGACTCATACTGTGTAGACGCAGCAGAGAGGCTAGATAGAGAATGATGGTTTTCTTCTTGAATGTCAGAAATGACATGATGATATGATGCAGCATTGTTCCACCAGCCGAAAGTTTCCAAGACACTGATTTTACTTTCATATTTGAAAGCGGTTGTGTGACTATTAGAAGAAAAACTCCACAGAGGTTCTTTTGTGTGTTCATAAAAGGTGCTTTTGCTGTTCACTGTGAGGAACGCTGATTCAGAATTAGTGTATTCCAGTCTATCAGTCAAAATCCATGGTAGTTCTGCACTTAAAATTTCACTCTGCAGCAGAGGAAGTCCTGCATTCTTGGAATGATCTGCAACTGTGGAGGTTGCTGGAATTTGTGCTATATGACTCAGTAATCCACTGGAAGGATTTAAAACACTTCTGTGTGTCAGCTCATTCATTGTAGTATTATGCTCCACATAAGGATCCAAGGAACCAATTTCAGTCTCCCCAGAAGTAGGAGATGTGGCCTCAGAAGTAGGTAGTAAGTAGTAGTTGTGTGCGTTTTTTCTCTCTGGGTTTTGTTCCTTGGGTGATGCACTTTTAGTGGGTTGGAGAGGCCTTTGTCTCACTGGCCAAATAATTGGGGTTGAGATAATTCCAATATTTTTGACCCCTTTTATCATAGAATCTTGCTGCCCTTGTAGTAATGAGTGGGAGGAATCAGCTGAATTTCTCTTCATTCTGAAGATAACTGTAGCAGGAACTCTTAATTCCTGCAGGTCTGTATGTAGCAAGCCACATAGTTAATGATGAAAGAAACATTATTTATGCAAACTAAATGATTCAACTCATGCCAGAAATAACCAGTTAGGTCAGTGGAAGCTATTGGCTTACTTTAAATATGAATTTGGCCTCAACTTTTAGTCTTTCTGAATTATGATCAGAATGTTATAGACACGCACTGGCTTTAGAAATCCAATTTCCATTGGTTTTAGTGGAAATGGGGGGCATCCTGTTCCCCTAGATGGCTATGAAAATCCAAGTCTTACTCTGTGAGGTTACTTGTGTTAGGTTAATTGTTCAGTGTGAACATCTAGGGATTGGCTCCACAATAGAAACCCTTGATGTAAGTGACTCAACACCTTTCAGAGTCTGACTCTTTTTCTCTAGCAAAGAAGAAAAGTACATGTTGAACCTCTCTAGTTTGCAACTCTCTGGTCTGGCAACATTCATGGTCTGATATCAGTTATCCAGATGTCCACTTATCACGGTTGTGGTCAAGTTTCCTGAAAACCCATAAAATTTGTTTACAGCCAGTAGTCCTGGCTGTCAGTGTTCTGTCCTATGATTTAGCTCTAATTTACTCCTAAATGTCTTCTAAGAGCCCAGTAAATACTGGAAGTGTTGGTAATGATGCTAGACAATATAGATCTCCCATGGTATGGCATAGGTCAAGTCCGAGGGTGCCAGACTAAAGAGGTTCAACCTGTATAGGTACAAACTATTACATTCTAGGGTAATTTCTACAATAGTGTACACAGGCTACAATAAACCGTAGTGTACACATGCCACAATGAATTATTGTAAGTTTTGAACTGTCCGACAGAAATGAACACATCTGTTAGAAAAAAGACAATCATCGATTAAATTGTGTGGAATCTACTGAAAATGAAATAGCTGCAGAAGATAATTTTTGTGCAATGTCCTGTGACATTTGGCAGGAAATTAATGATAGCTATGTTATAATAGCTTTTTACAATTCAATACTATTATTATTTTTCATTAATTTGTATTTTGGTAGCTTCCCTGACATTTTACACTACCTCTTAAGGAAAGTCATCTCTCAGAATGTGACAAAATCTCCAAGGAAATCTCCACTTTCCTGTGAATAGCAGTGAGCTTATTCTAGATTCAGCTGTTACCATTAAAAGAAAGCTTCCCTAATTTTTCTGAATGAGAATGACACCCTATTCAATGTTGTGAATATTTTCCTAAATAAAACATGATCCAGCTCCCCTTCAAGTCAATGGAAAAATTCCTATTGACTCAGTGGAAGTGGTTTCGCTGCTTAAGACAAATTTCACTTGGCTTCTCAAACTTACCAATGGAGAATAGACAATACTGAACATACACTGGCCCAGATGAAAAAGCAGTTGTTATGTGGCATCTAAACAGCAGCTGTGTGAAAATGTCTCAAAGCTATGCCTATTTTTATCCTCTTTTAACAGTCTATTCTGACCATGTGTTTTTTGAAGATTAGCAAATGATTAATATCAATAGCAAGAGTTAAAAAATGTAGATATGGTTCTCTTTTAGGCTATGTCTAGATTGCCAAGAACTGTCAGTAAAAGATACGCAAATTGTGCAACTCATTTGTGTACCTTTTGCTGACAGTTCTGCCAGGAGAGGCTTTTCCAACACTTGGCCCTTCCACAAGGGGCCAAATGTCAGAAACCCCATCCCGTCAAGACATTTCTTCTTCCTCGTGGAATTAAGTGTACAGGGATGTTAACAGAATGTTCCTGACTGGCAGATCTCTTATACAAGAAATATGCAAGTATATTAAACTAGTACTGCACAAGTTTTACGTGGTTGACGTTAGTGGAGTAACTTCTGATTTGCACTAGTGTAATAAAAAAGCAGAATCTAGCCAAATAAAGGAAACTATACATTTCTAATATTTAAATAACTTTCCAACACAACACATTTGTTCCAGATACAGTACAAGGAAAAATGTAACACTGGATCTCTTACCATTTGGTTTATCGGTTCTATTAGTATCAGGCATGTTAGTGGTGACAGTGGGTGGTGGAGGAGTAGTAGCATTTACAGTAGTAGCTGGTAACAAAGATGAGAGAAAGGTGAATTTGCATGAAACATGAATGTTAATATGGTCAAGCACAATGGGAATAATGCATGAAAACATACATAGAGAGTGAAGGAAACCGTTTACTATACATGTTAATATGCACACACCAAACTTCTGTATAAAGTGATGATTGTGAATGAACTGACGTAGGTCCCAGTCCTGCCATCCGCATCCATGAAGACTTCTGTAAGGGTTGCAAGATCAGTTCTGTACTGTCTTCTTAAATTCTGAGTCATCTCATAAGATCTTCCATGGAGAGTGGTGCAAATACCAGAAAATAGATAACATATCTAAACATATCTAACATATCAGGTATCTAAAAGCGTGTCAGGTATCTAAAAGGGTGTCATAGGGAGGAGGGAGAAAACTTGTTCTTCTTGGCCTCTGAGGATAGAACAAGAGGCAACAGGCTTAAACTGCAGCAAGGAAGGTTTAGATTGGACATTAGGAAAAAGTTCCTAACTGTCAGGGCGGTCAAACAGTGGAATAAATTGCCAAGGGAGGTTGTGGAATCTCCATCGCTGGAGATATTTAAGAACAGGTTAGATAGATGTCTGTCAGGGATGGTTTAGACAGTACTTGGTTCTGCCATTGGGGCAGGAGGCTGGACTCGATGGCCTCTCCAGGTCCCTTCCAGTCCTAGTGTTCTATGATTCTATGATTGCTTCAATGACACATGAACTCAGAACACTAGATTATGAAAAAATACAGAAGTCTCTACACAGGGACTGAAAATATAGAAAAAAACTGAGAAACCAACACACCAATCTACGGATATAATGAGCGCCACTAAGATTTGTGTAATGAACAGAATTAAAGTTATATCTAAAATATTCTCAAGAAATGTATTTTTAAATCTTCATGTGGGATCCTGTGTAATTCCTACTGCTATCAGTAGGAGTCACTTTACACAGCACTTCCAAAATCTATCCTCTTAAGCTGCACCTACTCTGCAGCCCAGTGTTGAAGTATCTTATCTTTCAAAAGCAACCTTCTCTCTAATTTTCTTCACAAAGAAGGTGCCCCATCAAGATGGTTGTTTTGAAGGAGCCCCATCAAGATGGTTGTTTTGCATTTCGAAAACTGCACTTTTGATGATGCAAGTGGCTGTCATTATGCAAATGAGGCACTGAATATTCACATCAGTGCCTCTTTAGCATTTTTGATCCGCTGCATTTACATGCTCCTTCTGAAAATGAAAGAGTGAGATTTTAAAACAGGCATTATTCCTCCTGCCCTGAGGGTTACCAATTCCAAAATAATGCAGCTGCTATTTCGATTTTATTTTCAAACAGCGCGTGCATAGTCTAGACCAGGGGTCTGCAAATAAAATAGAGAGAAGAACCATTTTTCAAATTCAGTTACAAAATCAGTACTTCAAGCAATGCACGGGCATATGAGACCATCCTTAATAAATAACATCAAACCATACTTTTTGTAACCCCGTTTTAAGAACACCACACACAATAAGTTGTACCAGTTAGAAAATGTAAGTTACTGTCACCCCTTGTTTGGACAGCAGATGAGGACACTGCACCTGAGGATAGTCTCTTACACAGAAGGGAGCAATGGCTCTACTCCCCTTGGCCCCCATCCCCCGCCCCCATCCCCAGGCTTAAAACCTCTCAGCCCCAAACCCACCCTCCTCATCCCCAGGCTTAACCCCTCGCATCTGAGGCGCTCCTCCAGCTGTGCACACCTGCAACAACCTGCCACTGAATACAGATCTTACTTGCCCACCTGCTGCTCTCTCCCTGCAGGTGCTCTGGGTCGCTCTGCCCCCCTCCCCAACTTCTCAGGCCAGAAAGTGCCTGCAACTTTCCCAGCTGCTTCCCACCCAGCAGCACCAACAATGGAATCAGTGGGCCCTGGGGCTGGGTAGGGATCTGGGCTGGGTCCTGGAGAAGCTGAAATTGCATCATGGGATACAGCTCCAGGCTCCGGAGGCTGCCAATGGAAACAGGGGGAGGGGACATGGCTGCAGAATGAGGAAGAGCTGGGGGGCACCACACTGCCTGCGAGAAGGCAGTCGCCCCATGGGGAAGGAAGCTGTGCTTGGCTCCCAGGAGGCCTCCCATGACCTCTTCCTCCTCAGCAGGGCTGTGAGGCTCCAGTAGGGGCAGAGTCAGCCACCTCTCCCCCCAGCTCTTCTGCTCACTTCCCGCAACTGCAGGGCAGGTAGTTCTCTGCCCTGCTGCACTGAAATAATGGAACTAAATGTAATTGGTCTAACAACTGGATCCCTCCCGCTGCCCTGCTGGCCATTAAACCAATTAAATTTAGTTCCATTATTTCAGCAGCATCAGGGCAGAGAGCTTCACGCTTTGCAATTTTAGGAAGTGAGCAGGAGAGCTGAGGTGGAGGGGTGGCTGAATCTGCCCCTGAATCCGACTCCTTAAAGAGTTGCATGCAGCCCAGGAACCACAGGTTGCCGACCCCTGGTCTAGACGCTAGCAAATGTGTTTTGAAATAACAGCTGTTATTTTGTAATAACTCTGTAGTGTAGCCATAGGCGTAGGGACTAATAAAATTGCACTGTCAGTTGGCATAGTGAAGTGACACCAGAAAATTCCCTTTAGCAAATAATAGGTTTGTGGGTATACACAGAACTTCAGCAAAACAATTAACATAATTTTAAATAATACTTAGGAAAATAAATGTATTTTATTCAGTGATTCTCAGGGAACACAAACTTAAAGACTGATAGTTTTTTTTGCTGGAAAACTCTTTCTACAATATGAACACTTCATACATCATAAACTGTTAATCTGCCATGTTCTCTTCTGATACAATTCTGGCCCACAACCAAACCGCAGGGGTTACAAAGGTGTATTTTCAGCAAGTTTTTTTTTTTTTTAAATTTCATTCTGTGTTGTTTTTGTTACAAGCTTCTTTCATGATTTTTAGTGAGGGAGAATAAATCTGTCTGTTACTTTGTTACTTGTCTCCTTTTCATAGGAAGAGGCGGGCAGGGACAGAGAAGTGGGGGAGGGCAGAGCAGAAGAGGGGAGAGGTGGGACATGGGCAGAGCAGAGCAGGGAGGGGCGGGACAGGGCATGTGGAATCCCTGTACTAGCCACCTCTGAGGCTGATCCCACGTTAGGGAGGTGGGAGTTGAATGAGTAGAGGAGGCCCAGGGAGGACAATCTTAAGCATGTTGGGTTGCCAGTAGCCGAAAGGAGCTTTAGTTGTAGCTCAGTGGAGTGGTGGGGCCTGGACTTCCTTCCCTACAACCCCTTGGCAGTCAGAAGTTACAGACATGACTACTAACCATAGTCCCCAAGACAGGACTGTTACAGACAGTAATCAATAATAATTAGAAACAGGCTTACGTGGGTCAGAACAGGAGATGTTGCTAATGTTCATTAGGCTACTTTAGTTTATGATGCTCCCCATCAAACTTAGATAGTTTGTAATAAATAAGGGTTAACAGACATGAACCGTATTGAAAGCTTTCTCTTTGTGATTCCATTTGGGGCAAAGTTCCAGGTGCTTCATGGGAGGTGGATAGTATTTACAGTGAAAGAAACAGGGTATCTTAAAGACAAGTGGAAGTTAAACCAACTTTGACGGGAAAAACTGAAAGTGTCTTTGCACTTTAGAGGTCCAGGAAGCATAGGCAGCTTGATTTTCAGAAGAACTGAAGCCTGAAAATTATAGATGAAGATAGTGAGAGCTGCAGGTGCTCAACATAGCTGAAAATCAGGCCTAATTCATTACATCACATTGCGAGTAGAAGCAATGTTCTATGTTCAAATTGATGAACATCTTGCCAGAATAATCAGGGACTGGGAAAACTTCGAAGTACCGGCAGGTGCACCGCGGATAGATGAGTGCCAGTACTTCGAAATTTAAAACTTCGGAGTTGTTGGGGGACGGGGTCGGGGACAAAATTTGCTTAATGAAGTGCTGCCTATGCACGACAGCACTTTATCAGTAAACTCCCAACACCCTAATTACCACCCCTCCTTCAAAGGAAGGTGGTAGTGTAGACACAGCCTAAGAGTTTTATTATGTGAATAATAACTATTACACTTCATATTTGTATAACATTTTTCACCTGTGAATCTGAAACCATATCGACAAACAAATAATTAAGCCTCACAGCAGCCTGTTAAAACTATCTAAATAATGATCCGTTCCTGTGATTACATTACTTTACGCCTGATTTACAGATTTTCTACCAGAGTTAAAATTACAGCCTTTAACTGTGCAGGAGGAAAAAGAGACAGAAAAAAAATGAAATCAGTTCATCTCTGCAAGAGCATATGATTGTTAGGTTTTGACACAATGAAGACTTTATGGACTTGACTGTATTATCAAGAGTGTGATCACATTCTTTTTACATATTTTATGAATAATACAACCATGCAACTGTTGAAGCTAAGAACTTCTTTACATTTTTTTTTTTTTAAGAAGTTAGCCTTAAAAGTGAAAATAAAACGAAATTGTCATAAAAGAAAAGACTTGGTAAAACTGAAAAAATGCAATAAGTGTCTTTGGCTTCTTACCTTGACAAAGGCTTCCAAGGTTTGCACAGCTAGTTGGTTCAGTTGTAGGTGGGGGAATTAAGGATGAGCCTTTAGAATAACGACAGACAAATAATTTTAAAAATGTTCTGTATATGATATATAACATTGTCATGTCTCAAAATACATTAAGTCATGCGCTGGTGATTCCTTTTTCTGGTTTATCTCAGTCGGAAACCTGATATGCCATTTTGCTCAGAAGACTTGTGTTTGCCTTTTTCCCTAGGTTGCTGACAATGCCAAGAAAATCCAACTCCCTTGAAAGTTTGAGTCTTATCTAACATGCATCTCACATCCTCCTGTTTTCCAAGATTTTCATTAGATTTACATCTATGCTACACAGCATTGCTGCTAAAAGTTGGGCAGCATAAATGCAATTTGTTGGCACCTTTGCTGACAAAATACTTCCCGTCCCTATGAGCAGAGTTCATGTATTCAGCAGGCGAGCACCAACAACGAGCTGTTTACACTGCTACCTGCCATGGTAAAACTTGTTTTTTGGAGTGGGGGGTAGGGTTAAGCACCTGTGAACAACAAAAGGTTTGGCACTCATTTGGCAATACAGACATAGTCTTAGCTGCACAGCACCCTTGAAAATCACTGAGCAGTATGTGGCAAAATTCCACCCAATTGTTTAAAAATGTGGTGGTTAGTGTGGCTGCAGTGCCCATGCAGAGTTAACGGATAACATACCATCTTCAAGAGAGTTCTGAACTCAGCAGTAGCAATGTCACTAGTAGTCAGAAAAAAAATGGTGTAGGAAGATACCAAACAAGTAAGCTGTAATTCAATCCATTCCAGTGTGCAGGGTGTGGGCATGATTAGTGTTCTGGTATGCATGTACAACAAACAGATAAAGTTGTAAGTATTTGTGTTTCCTGAATTATTCATTTCAACAAGCACACATTCTGTTGGAGTGGAAATCCAGCTACATATCACAATGACCAACTGAGCAAGTATTCCTGTATCTGTATTCATGATATTTTGAACATCCTGCCTGAAAATGGAATTTAGAATCATGAACTGCCTAGATATTTTTCAGCATATTACTGCTATTCTGTCCCTACTGTGCAACTGGTGTGGTTATTGCTATGCTGACAATGAACTAAAGTGGACCCGCGGGCTCCCCACGCAGCAGCAGGGAGCCTAGAGGCCATGTAGCAGGGGTAAGATATTACTGCCTGGGGACCTGAGAGAATAGAGGCCAGTCTTAAAGGTATACTGAAGTATTTTTCCATGGAATACCTTGAACGTATGGCAACAAGTACTAGAGGGGTAGGCGTGTTAGTCTGTATCTGCAAAAACGAGAAGTCCTGTGGCACCTTACAGACTAACAGATATTTTGCAGCATAAGCTTCTGTGGGCAAAGACCCGCTTCAGCAGACTGCAACTCCCAGATAGTCTATAAGGAGCCACAGGACTTCTTTTTGGTTTTGAACCTATGGGACAGTGATACGAGCTACATATTTTATATAAGACATTAAATTCTAGTGTCTCTTTTGCAAACCACTTGAGGTCCTGTGTTCAGCATTTCTACGCCTACATTTGCTAATATTCATTGTAGGTAGTCCATCGTGTCCGACGATGACATCTTGAGCTTGCACAGGCTCATCAGTTGTGGACTCGCATGTGGCTGAGGAGTCCAAGCTTTGAACGGCATGGGTGTTCACAGTGGGGGGACAGAGCATTATCCTGGCTCCATTGGTGCAGCTGCTGCTGTTGCTTTCTTCCTCTCCCAAGCATCAATGAGGAGTATGCGTCGCTACTCTTCAAAGTTGTCATATGCGTGTCATACGAGAGCACACCAGCCTGTTTGGTCTTTTGCATGCTGCTCTAGCTGATCTGGTTTTAAATCAGCATGAGCAATGTTGGCCTTCACAGAGTCTTTATACCTCTTGCATGGCCCACCTAATATTAATAGGCTAATATAAAAACACCCTGAAAGCTGATTCCCTATTAACTGTGTCAGAGGTACCCACCTAAATGTCACCTTAACTTCCATATTGCAACAGACCTAATTTCTGTATTTTTAAAAGAGAAATATGCAAAATCACTGTGCTAAACATGCCCTTTTTGTCTTAATCAAGCCTGATTTTGGCCAGACTATGTCACCTCTTAGCACTTCTTAAAAGAAGATACCGTATAAGGATCTAAATGTCAACACACTTTTAACTGCTCCAATATTCTCATCAGTATCACCTAAGCATGTCAACCCTGTACATATCTTGCTTAAGTCACTTAAAAGTGATGTTCAGTTATGGGTGAACCATCTCATTTTTTGTATGGGTGTAGGAAAAGGACATGTACTATTGGTATCAAATGCAGCTGATGATTTCATAGTGAAATGAAATCTAGACCCTTCTGAATGATGAGGTAGCTAAAAACCCTGAACAAAATGTGCACCACTACATAGTCGTAAGAATATCAGTGTAAATCAAATTCTGAATGGAATACTAAGTCAGTAGAAGGCACCTTTCTCAAAAGAATATTTCCAAGATTTCCAAGACCAGCATCTGATGAAGTGAGTCTGTGCTCACAAAAGCTCGTGCTCAAAACTTTTCTGTTAGTCTATAAGGTGCCACAGGACCCTTCATTGCTGTTTCTCAAAAGAAGGCTTTCTGCAGCAATGCACTCCTCATATGTTCAATAAATCCATTAGCAAAAGCTTTGTCTGAAAAGTTCATTAACGGCTAATGAAAACACTAACTCTTTGCTGAGTTCAATAATGCAAGTGACTTTCACATGTAAATATGCTGCATTCACAACTAAGTGTTCAGACTGCTTTGTGACTTAGCTTCTTTCAGCTCTTCACCAAAGCATGAACCTGGCAGGATGGATATCTCCTTTCTGAACAAACCTTTGCTTTGCAATTAAATGAATCCTTATCAGTAAAATACATTCAGTAAAAGTAATCTCCCTAATGTTAGTACTTTGTCTGGGGCTGATAGACTGACTCATCAACTCTTATTTGAAAGGTTGGTCTGACAAAGAATTCTTTATTACTCAAAAAGATGACGAGAAGAGAAAAATCTTACAGCTGCATCCTTGGGGATTTCTAGAAGCTTTTGAGATGGCATTTCTGAAAGAACTTTCTCTGAGGAAATGTAGTTGGGTAAGCCAGTAGTAATGTAATCATTTAGCATGCCTGAGAAAAGACTGAAAAGAGTGTTGGAGTTTTTTCTTTTAGGCTTTGGAACAGGAGATATACAATTACCTAAGAGGAGTAATATATCCCTTGGAGTGCTTGGCCTTTTTGTACTCTTAGCAAACAGAGTGTGGTCTGATTGTGTAAGGATTTTACTCCTTTGCTCTTTTCACTGCACATAACACTACTACTAATTTCCCAAGTTATTTCTTAGCTAATAAAATTCTTTGGGGGGCAGAGCCTCTATCTTCATATTTATTTGCACACTGCCTATCACACTGGGATGCAGATCCAGATTCTGGCCCTTGGGCACTATCGTAACATTTAAATATCAAAAGAGGAGCTAGAGCAGCAGGGTCAAGTTTTCAGAAATTATGAAGTTGACGACCCTAGCCCACACTCGAGCTGGTTGGGAATGGGAATTACTTTTTCTAGGATATTTCATGACTTCAAAATTACTGATAATTTGATTTACACCCAATAACAATGCTTTGTTTCAATTCTTCTTCCAGAATGAAACTGAAATCAATACATACTGATTGAACTTTTCAATTACAATGTATCAATCAGCTCTCTCACCACCAACCATCAGCAAATGTTGCTTGCAAATCCACACCATGGATTTACTCATTCCTGCTTGCTTTGGATCTGCTATACGCACCTTAGAATTTTGCATATATTCTCTTGACTGATTTTATCCACACCTGTGGTTTTTGTAGTGGTCAATGGAGCACCACTGAACAGCATTTCTTAGTGGTCTACAAACCTAAATATTATTCAGAATTGTGCAGTTCAAGATTGAAAGGATGAAAAGAGCTGAGATCATGAGATATTTGTTTTCTGATGTGCAAAGGGAAGGTTACAAACACTAATTTTAATCTGAATTGCTTCCTCTCATCTTAGTCCATTTTTGCCTTCACTTTATTCTTCTTTTATTCTCTTCAGATTTCTGGGATGTTGTTTTTATTTTCTGTTTTGTTTTGTTTTTGTGCATAGGTGCTTTTTTTAGCACTCTTCACAGACACCACAATGAGTGTACAGTAAATGTACAAAGCACACACTGCTCCTTCCTACTGACCAAAGGGTCAGAGTACAGAATTGCAGGCTAATGGGCCAAATTATCAGTTCATTCAATTTTTTTCTCCAAACGCCCGAGTGACCGAATTGAAGCCTATTGGATCCTTTCCCACTCATGATCCTCCCTCATTTCCTGTGGGAATAATGCTAACAACCACCTAGCAGTTTAGAAAGAAGTTTGAAATGAAAATTATTTCAAGCAGTGAATCAGTATTTTGGGGGTCTCATTTTGGAAAGATCCCAGAGAAAAATCTATTGTATCCCTTCCAAAAGTTTTCATGTTTTCTAAGAATAAAAAACACAAGGACAATAACTTATTCAGGTGTGTTGTTATACCTGAGCTCTACAGTGATATTTTCAATGTTGCCTGAAGGAATAAAGAAGATGACATGGTGAGTGAAAAGTTCTGCCTCCTGCCTTGATAAAAATTTGGAGCACTTTCTTTCCTAGAGATCTAGAATAATTCTTGGAACACTAAAATCACAACAGCTATGAAACATCTTCACAACCTGTTATTGGTGCAATATCATTAAAGAGCCACAGCAATGAATAGACTTAAGACTCATGAACTGGGCCTGATTTATCTTAGCTTCAAAGTGGGAGAATCAAGGTGGCCAAATCACCTATCTAAAGTTCTCAGCCAAGCCTGCAATGAACAAAACTCTGACACAAAAAATAATACCTTTTGGCACTTGAGTAGTCTAATGGTGTCTCAATGGCTTAAAGAACATTCTTAAAAGCTTCCAGGATAAGGCCTTAGATTGTAACCTCTTCAGGTCAGGGACTCTGCTCTTAATTCGTTTTTGTACAGCACTATGACTGCCCATATCATTGTATAAAGAGTATCATTTCTACCTATTGTCACTTTTAAGCAAACATATTTTATCTTGCCCCATGTCTCCACAATCAAGAAGATTAACAATCTTGTCTTAAAATCACATTTAAACTAATGAATGCATGGAAAGGAAAGATCAGAGAACTTTTTTTTTTCTCACATTACTTTTGGTTATTTATTGCTTCTGTCCTGAAGAATATAAAACCTTCTTCCCCACCCAAAAAAAAAATTACAACTTTAGTTTAACCTCCTTAGTTGTCTTTTGAAGTCAGGCTGGATATGGGCTTTGATTAAACTAAAGGAACAGATGCACCCTGGGGCAAAGTTAATTTTTTGTGGAATGGAGTTGGCAAGGCTAGTACAAATGAGGTTGCCTTTTGGGAAGTGCTGTTGTCTGTAATTCTAAACACAGTTTCTTACGGTACAAGATACCTTCCGAACAATGCCAAAGGGTTGGGGTGCGGGTGAAATTAACAAAAATTATTTCTGCCAAACATACTCACCGCAGCTTAAGTTGTTTTCTGCTTTCAGTGCTGAAGTTGGGATACTCCAGAAGTCATTTTCCCAGTCTACAATGTTTCCTTTCATGTCACAGCTGAGGTTGGCCAGCTTTTGGGAACTCATGGTAAAATTCCAAAGACGAAAGTTGTATATGTCCCCATTTAAAGAGCTTACTTCTTTGTTGTCAGAGCCCAACACCAATTTTCCATTGCCAGGGATAAACTGACCCAAGGCTTCCAAGCAGAAAACAATGAGATAGGTGCTCTTGCCATTTACACCTATACTGCCAGAAAAGCCATCCCATACTAGACACAGTTGTTCAAAAGTTTCTGTGAAAAAGTTTCCATCAGAATTGGTGATGAGCGCACGGTCTATTAAGCACTCTTTGCCTGAGATTGATAGGAAGTGGCCTTTTGTGGTCTTTCCAAAACTGAGGAGTTCTGTTGACAAAGAATCACTATAGGAAAAAGCCTTCCACTCACTGTTATTATCACTGTCTTGGGTTGCTTCAAAGCAGAGTGTGAACTGCCTAAGCTCTGGCACTTGGACGGTTTTCGCCACAGACACAGGGTCAACCTCTGGAGTTTGGGGGATGATGACTTTCTGATTCCTCAGGGACACAGCAACTAGCACACACACAAAAATCCATACACAAATACATTACAAAGGGAGAGACAAATTGCTTTGAAGACAAAGATCCAAGTAATATTCACTAAACCAAACATTTAGAAGAATTGCTTTTATCATTGAACTGATACAGCATTGCACATTACAGTGAATTTAGTTTAGCAATACATTCACCCAAAAATGGGTGAAGATCATTATAGTACTACATTATGTATAACTAATAACTCCTGAAGTTGAATGAAGTATATTAAATTTATTAACTGTCAAGGTTGCAAAAACTCAGAGTGTACAAGAAGTTATTTTTGCAGTTATTTTTCATTCATCTGGCAACTTGAAAGGATGTGTTAGGCAATACACTACAACAGTAATTGGAAAACATTTAATTAGTTTTTATGATTTTATTGACTTGTTTTTCATGAGTGCATTACATAATTGAAGCCCATGTCACATCTTTGTAATACTCTAGCAGAGACTGCCTCAGCCACATTCCTTTGCAAACCAAAGGCTTTTATTACAGAATTCAACTAATGATTTTGTTGGGCATGAGGATTCAGTTCTATTTTTCTCAAAAGTGGTCTGGTTGGATGCTGAAAGCTAGTGTACACAAAAGAGTTATACTCTAGCCATTCACTATTCCTAAAAATATTCTGAATGGATTTGCACAAATGTTTAGGAAAGGTGGGTGAGATAAACTTCTGTTGGTGACAGAGAGAAGCTTTCATGCCACACAGAGCTCTTCTTCAGCTCATTGCTAATAGGAAAGACCAATCGTTTTACACATATGTGCATGAATAAATACAAGCATGTATATGTCTTTGAGGGCGAACAAGATAACGAACAGAAATGATGAATGCTATTTGTTGTTCCTTATTTCCTTGACTGAAAAGTAGCAGGCATCCATTCTGGTAGCAAAAGCCATATTTGTTCCAGAATCAAAATGTCAACATGGGGAGATAATGTGGCTATGCTACTATAGTTTTAACAATCATTTTTCCCTTGTAGATATGTCCATATGTTACCATTCACACAAAATTATCAAGAAGTAGTATCACCCCGTGGGGATGGCCTCTTGGATCAGTCACAGGGAAGTTGACTTCTAATTCTCTGTCTCCTACTCTCCTGCTGTACAAATAACCACTTACCTCTGTTTCCTCTCTCACACTTTCCATATTTAAACAGTAAGCTCCTTGAGGCAGGAATATATATATTTTAATATATATATATAGAACCTACTACAGCAAGGCTCTGATCTTGGTTGGGGGCATCGAGGTGCTACCATAATAAGAATAAGCCTAAGAACAAGTTAGTGTGTGTGCTCTTTCCTCTTCGTTCATTGTTTTCAAGACCAAAAATTCATAACTCTAAATTGTGCCAGCAGATATGTCGGAGTAACTTCTGTTGATATGATCAGGACAGGAGTACAAACACATAATGGCAGAATTTGGTCAAGCCTAGTTTGTTCGTCAACAAAGAATGGCTTATATTCTTTTGTTTGCAAGAGTAGCTTATGACAAAATTGAGAATAGCTTGGGCTCTGAAGGTTATTGTGATATCATCCTGCACTCTGAGCTGTGGTCAGGCACACCACAACAGATGAGTCCTGCCTTATTCCATGCCCCTGCCGCATGAACAAAATCCAGGCCAGCTTTGGGTATGAAACCATTCTCCCCATAGGGTCGCCTTTATTTAAACAAAGTCACACACACAACACTCTTCAGTTTTACCAGTCCGTCTGTCTCATCTTAACTTCAGTATTTATCCTCATCCAGGCATTTCATCTGGTTGCTATTGCCTCCTGGTATAACCTGGGTAACACTTTTACATGATGTTGCGATCAATGGAGGTCTTTCCAACAGATAGGGCCCCACCAGCTGTCTGCTGATTGGGGCTGTCCCCCTATGAGCCTCCCTTCTTTTGAAGCATTGCTTTCAGGGTCCTTAGGGAGCTCTCCAATTCCAGTAGATCCCTTTAGGCACACTACTCTATAACTTCCCTTATGCTTAACCAAGGTGTCCAGCCCCTTGCGCTGTTTCTATTTTGGCCCAGTATGCCCAGTTCAAGAAAACAGCTTCTGTTTTCTAAGTTCTCTATCTTAGGAATACAGCTTTTTTGTTGGTTCAGGCTCACGAGGATCTCTTTTTCTCTAGCACTTCCTTTTTCTCTCAGAAGTCTCTAAAGTTCTTGGCCTTTTATGATACCCGTGTGCTCCCATGCCTATGTGCTTCCATGCCTAATTAACAGTCTCCAAGTTACTCCATGAATAAAGTGTGAACCTGAATTAATTCATTCCCCCATGCCATTGTACTGCATCTAGCCCAGCGGGGTCTTGGTCCATGATAGAAGCACTTAGGCAGAACCTCAGAACTAATTAATAATGTCCAGCCTTCAAATGTAAATGTATTCTGATTGCAAGGGGCCTCCTGAGAGCAACAGAGCTGAGGCTACGTCAACTTTACAGCCCACACTGAGATTGATCCAGCAACAGTTGATGGAGTGGGTCTAGTGAAGACTGTCACATCGACTGCAGATCATTCTCCCATTGATCCTGTTACTCTAGCCCCAATAAGAAGAGTAAGGAAAGTCAATGGGAGATTTCTCCCATTGACTGTCTGCCCTGCAGTGCAGACCCTCTGGTAACTTGAACTACGGTACATCAACTCCAGTTACGTTATTCACATAGCTGGAGCTGCATAGCTTAAGTAGACTTTCTGTGGTAGTGTAGGTGTAGTCAGAGAAAATTCCTGGGGGGAAAAAAAAAATCTTCACTTCGTTTATGCTAGCTAGGCTGGCAGGAGGGAGAGTGGGATCATAGTGCTACTCAGGCCCCATGTGTGCTGTTTGTTCTCTCTTGGGAGAAGCATATGCAGCAGAGAGTGTTGCATTGGTAGGGCTTCCATTTTGTTTTGGGTTTTTTTTATTGCTGGGCATTTACACTAGAGAAGGCAAGGTCAAAGACAGTGGTGAGACATGTGATGGTCCTTAGTTTCAAGAGAAGTTAATTCCATAGTCTCTGACATGCTACGAAGGACGTTCTGTCTCCCTCATAGAAGAGGTTGATTCTTGTTGGAAACTTCTTGTGTGCCAGAGGACCACAGTTGTTTCTGGCTGTGTTAACTTTTCTTTGCTTTCCACAATGCTCAGAGTCAAACTGTGGCTCCCTGCCCCTCGGTGTACTAATCTGTGGCCGATATACCCTTTTTTTACCCATGTCCAGGAGAGAGGCACAAATGAACCAAAAATCTTCACAAGCACTGCAAGTGGTTTTTCAGTATATTGGAGCAAGGCATCTGTTAGGACGAACCAAGCTCTGTACCTTCATTTACACAGGCTCACATAAGTTGTTAAAAAATATGGATAAATGTCTGCTTAGGGTTACATTATGATCCCAAATATATCTAACGACAGAACTGGATCTCCAGATTCCCTCCTCAGAGATTCACCTTACCACATAAAGCAAGTCTGCTTGATATAGGACATGATAGATAAATAAGGGAAAAAAATATTTGTGATTACATACCTCGGGTATAGCTGGCATTGAAGCCCCTCTTTTGGATACTAAAGTCACTTACAAAAGACACATTCATTTCATGTCCAGTGGAGTTAAAAGATAATCCTTTGGCAGTGACGCCACAAAATTTAACTGGATTCTCTCCAGTAAGTAGAGTTACTGAATCGTAAATGCAGTTTGGAGCTTCTTCAATGTCAAACTCAATAAATGTTATCTGAATGATGAATCCAGGAGGAGCTAGGAGGGTCCACTTGCATGCTTGGCCATTGGGGTAATCACTGGGGAAGCAGGGAGAGGTGAAGATTCCCGTAGGGTCAGACAATGATATCTTGCAGTCAGAGCATCCAAGAACTGTGTTTCCAAAAAAAAAAAAAGACAGGAAAGGTATAAAGATATTGTCATGTGAAAAAAAACTGATAAAACAATTAAGATTTAAGCAAAAGGAGATGACAGGAAGAAAGGAAGGTGTTCCTTTTTAGGACACTAACATTGGAGGTAAATAGTCACTAAAAAGTTGCACATACTTAAGAAATACATAATACAGTGCTTAATGCACAGTGAGCTCCAGGCAGTAACTTTTATATTCACCTGATATACTAATTCAGACAATATAAAATCAACCTTTTCTTGCTCTCAAACACACACACACCCTTTAACTGACAAAGAGTAGAAACATTCTACAGCAGGTATTTGTTAATTGCTTGGCTCAAGCTGAATGTATCAGTACCTTTCTAACGAATACCTCCACAGTTCTCTCCCCTTCCTGAAGAACAGTAAGAGTTCATTGCTGGCTTATTTTAACAGCAGGTTATTGCAGTGTTCCCATGTTGACTAGCTTAAAAGTGATGGGGTGTGGCGGGGGGGGAAGGTTGGCTAGGGCAGGTGTGCCCAACCTTTTTTGCATTGGGGGCCACATGGCAATTTTTACATGCTCTGGGGGCCGAAAACAAAACAGCATATTCATTTAAAACAGAAACAATGCAGTGTAAATTGATATTTTATTACTCTAAAGTCATTCAACATCCTCAGCAGATATAATATTGTATCTTCTTTGCTATGATAACTGTTTAAATTCCCCCTTTTTTCTGTATCTGTTGATGTTTGAGGTGTTTGGTGTTCCACTGTCTCAAAAAAAAATAAACAAACACTGTCCTAGAACATCATTTTTAGCTCGTATCATTCACAGGTTTGGTGCTATACAAATAGAAACCCAGCCCCTGCCCAGCTACAGTCTGTCCAGCTAACATTGCTCCTTTACTCACCCCCAAATAGCACTATTATGTATTACTTGCACTGCAGGCACAACAAAGGACCATACAACAGGTGGTCCATACTAAAGGAACAGCTTCCAAAGCTGGCAACATTCAGTGTCTTGACCAGCTGCTACGCCCAACTGTCCTCCCTGGGATCCCTCTACAGCCCACGGGTGGCAGAGGTGCTGGGTGTGTGGCAGGCAACACAACTGACGATGTGGAAAGAAACTTCTGCCCTGGCCCTGAGTATGACGTCGGTGGGGCAGACTCATTACACCCCTTTTCTTGCCTGCAAACTGCACAGCGCTCTGGGCAAGAGGCCTGTGAAGGGAGAAAGGGGCTGCGCCGGGCTGCTACATGGTTGGCTCCCCAAGGCGGGAGACACCCCCTGGCAGGCTGGGAACACCATGGAGTGAGAGGACAGGGCAGTTCCCATGGTCTGAGGGGGCAGCGTCCGTGCAAACCCAGCCAAGCTGCGCCGCCTGTGTGCGCCCCAGGGGGGTTGGGAGGATGAGCACCTCCCTGAGCTGCCCCCGCCCCCCAGGAGCAATGGACCCCCTCCTGCCATGACAGCTCTCCACCCACTCGCCCCCATGCACAACCTCCTCACTTGGCTGCAGTGTCAACTGGAGTGCGCGCTGGCTGGGGCTGGTGAACTGCAGCTGCCCCATGCAGCTCCTGCTCGTTCACCAGCCGCAGTTCCATGCTGCATGACAGAGACTGGAGCTGCTGCAGACCAGCATTGATCCCAGTGCTGCTGTTGCTGCTTCCCCAGCTCTTTCTGGCCTGGTCAAGGGAGCGTCTCCTCCCCACATGCCTTTGCAAAGCCAGCTGCCACAGAAACGAGGCTCCTGCGGAGAGGTGTCTCCATGGGCCAGATGAAAAGGGTCTGTGGTCTGCATTTTGGCCTGTGGGCCACATGTTGGACACCCCTGGGCTACGGTCTAAAAGGGCGTTTAGTCTCCCTTATGCCCTGCACAGGCACGTGGATCAAAAGATGATCTCTGTCTTAATGATTCTTGTAAACACCTTGATACTCTCAGACAAAGGGATGTGTGTGAAAGGAGTGTCCTCCTGCCATTCAAATATACAGGACAGTTTGATTCTCTCTTGCCAAAATAACACTGAGCAATTTAGGGAAAAACTTAAAGTTCCAGATCCTGCCATCTGGATTCAAGCTAAGTTCTTTGCTCGGCAAACAGCCCACCTGATTTCACTGGGCCTTGCTCCTACAGTAAAATACTACGCAGGGTGGAAGAATTTGAATCTTTGTTATGACATAAGCTGAGTTAAGCAATCAAAAATTAAGAACTGAAACATGAAAGGAGTCAAAACTTGTTGCATCTGATGCAACATCAAAAGTAACCAGTGTATTAAATTAATTGTTCCAAAGCAAAAAGAAGGTGCTATTCTTTCGGTCCCACTTGCTAGCCTCTGCTGGATTTAAAGACACTCACCTTCAATACAATAACAAGTACAAGTTACTTAACTTTGTCACTATGCTCAAAACTTTTCTGTTAGTCTATAAGGTGCCACAGGACCCTTCATTGCTGTTACAGATCCAGACTAACACGGCTACCCCTCTGATACTTAACTTTGTCAGCAGCAACTTTCTTGAATTTTTGTAACTCATTAAAATAAAAGCAGAAAGGCAATTAATTAACCCACTCCTCTATGGAGAGAAGAGTCCTCTGCTAATAATACCCCAACATTAGCAGACATTGCTACTAAACTGCTCCTATGATGCTTGGTTAAAACCACATTAAAATTAGTGGAAAGACTCCCAAAGTATAGGTAAAATACAGGATTCACAAAAAAAGAGATATTATAGTAGTAGAAAAATATGCTCTCTCTAAAATACAATCCAGAGGTACTACAGGAAGTACAAAACTAGCAGATAGAGACATTTTTTTAAAATGCCTAAAATGATAGTATTATTAATTATATGATAGTGATTCCTAGGAGCCTGAGCCATAAGTAAAACCCCATTGTACTAGCCAAACACAACAGAGTAAGATGGTGCCTACTTCAAAATAAGTATTCAGGATAGTCTTACGTAAACAATATCTGGATACTTTACAGTAACTAAGTCCACTGATTAACATTTGTCAATTAACAAATGGAAGAAGTGCTTGCTGTATGCACCATGACTGTTGTAAACAAAATAAAGGTGGCTTTTTAATGTATCGAATTTCTCAGTGTTTCCAGTTCAAGTCTTCTTTAGGAGCATAAATTGATGATGGGTTTATGGCAGGTTTCCCAGATTTTGTTAGCGGTATGTTCACAGGGGTCATCACGGGTGAGCTGTCCTATAGGCACCGAGAATTAGGTAAGCAAAGTTTGATCTGGTGCCATGCTAGTATTGTACTAACTATTCTGTACACAGTGTTTTTCATGAGGCAGCATTTATACATGTATTCAGACATACATAAATGCATGTAAGAATGTATACATGTATTCAGTGCCTTGTGTCTAAGGACAGGGAATGGGGGATGAAAAGAAAAACTGTCCAGGAGAATTGAAAATCTTAATTACAGAAAAAGTGGGGAAGTTAATTTTGGTTACTTAAGTTCAACAAGACCTTAGGGTTAACTTCAGTGCCCCTTCATACACAGGAAAAAGAGACCAAAGACTAAAGCCAGACTAGTAAGGAGAATTGGCCAGTGAACCCAACACCATGCTCCACAAATGGGCTACTGAAGGGTTTGCTTCCTTGAACAATCAAAGAAATCAAAGAAGCACTGAATAGAAGGCTACCTGAAGTTCCCACTGGTATGGGGACCATGGGTCTGCGTAATATGCAGCACTCTTACGAAAGTTCCTTGCCATCTGAGACACATTCTTCAGAACTATCAGGATCATTGAGAGATGGCTCATGGCTATTCAGTCGCCCACTGAAGCTTCTTTCAGTGGGATGTCAATTTTTACCAATAGCAAGTTAAATTTCAGAGCGGCACTGACTGGTAGCAGGTAATTGCAGGTCAGATTTTACTGTGCTCGTATGTGTAGTACTTTGCTGTTTCCCTCTTTCTCAGCAGTTTCCTCAAACCACACCCCATTCCTTGATCAAAACAAAAAGCAGTCAAGTAGCACTTTAAAGACTAGCAAAATAGTTTATTAGTTGAGCTTTCGTGGGACAGACACACTTCAGAAGTGGGTCTGTCCCACGAAAGCTCAACTAATAAACTATTTTGCTAGTCTTTAAAGTGCTACTTGACTGCTTTTTGTTTTGATAGTGTATAGACTAGCACGGCTTACTCTCTGTTCCCATTCCTTGAGTTGATGTGGGACCATTTCTGTATTATTCATTGGTAGGGCAGTGTAGCAAGCAGCAGGTTTGCTCTGGTAGGAGAACATGGAGCTAGAATTTATAACTGGTTTCTACATTTTTTGTACATGCGACTCATTGAAGCACATGGCCCTAAGAGAAGAGGTAATTAATTAAAAGAGCTTCCAGAACAAAGGCTTCCAGAACAAAGGCTGTGGATGACAGTTGTTGAAAACAACTACAGAAATTTTATTTGTTTGAATTTCAGAATTTCTTAAAGATTTGTTGCAAACATTGGAGGGGGTTGTCTCTGGGTGCATGGGAGTGATACGGCAGAGCAATGGGAAGGCTGCTTTAAACACCAAAATGTTAATGCCGTATTCATGATCAGAGGCAAAAATCCATTCTGCACAACAAAACAGGTTAACAATGGCTCATGAATCTCATGATAGCATGACTCCTTGTTTGCTATATCACCACTGCTGATTTATAACAGCTGAGGCAGCTATAGTATGCCTATAGTCTGATAATGGTGCTGTGACAATGTGGTCACTGGCTTCTATGTTTCCATATATCTTCCAGGCAATTTGTGTTTATTTGCATAGTAAAAAATGTTTCTTTCTAATTGTTAGTGCAGAAAACTCAGTCTGGGATCTGAAGGCCAAATGTGTGCACTGTTGAGGTTATGAAGAATTGGCTGTGGGAATTTGGTTAACAGATCTGCTGATTGTACATCAGCCAGAATAGAATCCAGCTCACTCCACTGGCCCGTCAGTGTCAGGCACTTTAGCATGATTTCTAAGCAACATTTACAAAAAGTCTGAGTCCATAATAAAGATGCTGTTATTCCTCTGTGTTTTCTCATTGAATTTGCGAGCGAGAATTAACAGTCTGACTTTGATTGTCAATTGTTTCACTGAAATTAAGTTTTCCCCAGAGCTGCATTGATGCTAAACAGAATAAAACAGTAAAGGCTTATTTCTGATAGAAAAATAAGGAGATACAGCACTAAAAGCACATCAGATTCAGATCTGTTGAGCAGAACAGCTTACTTCTTTCTTTTTCAAAGTAGGAAGTCTCCTTTTTTACACAATCACTTTTCTGTCTATAATTGCACTTTAAGAGACATATATCTTGTTTTCATTCAGGTATCCCGAGTAGCCAGCAAAATGGAAAGAAAGCAAATAAAACACCATGCATAAACAATATTGGTTTTAAATGGAACTTTCCGCAGTGCATCACAGCAGACATTTAGTCTTTCGTAAACATCTCTTGTTTTACATGGTCATAAACAACATTGCTGTAGTAGTCTCAGGCTGTCGAGCCAGATCTGAGAATTGTGTAATCCCATTGTTCCAGAGCAGTGTTGGATTTTGGATATTTTGTACTTGCAGGAATGAATGCAGCAAACGATTTGCAAGCAAGTGAAAATATTTATTGATTCAATGAGAACAATAAACAAATTCATGATTGCCCTGGTCAGCAACTCCAAGGGTACAAAGTTCAGAACTTGTTGTCACTTATCTTGTTGTCTCCTTGGACTGGTTGATATGAAAAAGAGAAGTTACTCACCTGTAGTAACTGTGGTTCTTTGAGATGTGTCCCCGAGGGTGCTCCACAACAGGTGTCGGGCTCGCCCGGCGCCGCAGATTGGAAATCTTCCAGCAGTTTCTCCTGGATCGCACATGCGCCGGCGCGCGCCGCTCCCCTGCGTGCCCCCGGCCACGTGCGCAATCCGGTCCCCACCAGTTCCTTGACCAACCGCCTCGGATGCTCCTGAAAAACACTAGACAGAGACCCGAAGTGGGGAGGATGGGCGGATGGTGGAGCACCCACGGGGACACATCTCGAAGAACCATCATTACTACAGGTGAGTAACTTCTCTTTCTTCTTTGAGTGGTCCCCGTGGGTGCTCCACAATAGGTGACTACCCAGCAGTAACCCAAGTAAGGAGGTGGGTAATCGGTTTATGTGCAGCTTGCCCCCGAGAGGACTGCTGTTGACAGACGGGTATCCTCTTCCAATACCCGATGCAGGGCATAATGCTTGGCGAAGGTGTCGTAGGATGACCAGGTCGCCGCTCTACAGGTGTCTTTTAACGCGATGCCCTTGAAGAAGGTTGTTGACGCCGCCACCGCCTTGGAGTCTTTCGAAGCAAAGGAGTCTTTCGAAGCTCGTAACACATTTTTATACAGGACACAATGTGCTTTGAGAGTCTCTGTGAAGAGAGACCTTCTCCTTTTGACCTGGGAGCGAGAGAGACTAGAAGCCTGTCCGTTTTCCGAAAGGACTTAGGTCTGTCTATGAAGAAGGCCAACGCCCTCCTCACATCCAGGAGATGCAGGCGTGCCTCCTTGCCGGAGCTGTGAGGCTTCGGGTAAAACGTGGGTAAAACTATTGGCTCATCAAGATGGAACTCTGAAGAGACTTTTGGAACAAAGGCTGGGTGCAGCCTTAAGGTTACTGCCTCCTTTGAGAATACTGTGCAAGACGGCATTGCCATCGCTGCTGTGAGGTCACTCACCCTGCGGGCTGATGTAATTACAAGGAGGAAGGATGTTTTTATCGCAAGGAGGCATACAGGAACTGTGGCTAATGGTTCAAAAGGTGGACCCGATAGCATGCTGAGCACCAAGTCCAAATTCCACGATGGTGGAAGCGGATTCCGAGCGGGGTACAGGTTTACCAGCCCCTTCAACAACCTGGTAATGATAGGATGGGCGAAGACCGTGGGCCCTTCCTCTGTATGCCGAAAGGCTGATATAGCGGTGAGGTGGACCTTTAGCGAGGATAGAGAAAACCCGCCTCTCTCGAGGTCCAATGAGTATTCTAGTATTACAGGTATAGGAACGTCAAGGGGAGCTAACTGCTTGGCGGAACACCAGGCTGTGAATCGAGTCCATTTCTGCTTGTAAGTCCTCCTGGTGGAGGTCCTTCGGCTACATTCCAGGACTTGTACTCCCTTCGTACACATGCTCTCTAAGTTGTTGAGCCATGGATTAGCCATGCTTGTAGGTGCAGACCCTGAGGGTGCGGGTGCACTATGGACCCCTGAGCCTGCGTGAGTAAGTCCGGCGCCACCGTTAGAGGGAGCGGTGGGCGGTCCGACATGCGCAGAAGCAAGGGAAACCATCGCTGCCAATCCCAAGTCGGGACTGAGTATCATGCGAGCTCTCTCCCTTCTAGCTTTCTGCAAGACCTTGTGGATAAGCGCTGTGGGGGGAAACGCGTAAAGTAGGGGGTCCCTCCATGAAAACATGAATGCATCCCCCAGGGACCCCCGCCCTACTCCTGCCCTGCAGCAGTACTGGTGACACTTCTTGTTGTACTGGGTGGCAAACAGATCGATCTGGGGAAACCCCCATGTAAATGCGCCGTAGCAGATCGGAGCGGATCTGCCATTCGTGTGAGTGTGAAGTGCCTGCTCAGCTGATCTGCTTTCATGGTGTGAGTGCCCACCAAGTATGAGGCTTTCAACGTTATGTTGCTGGCGGTGCACCAGTTCCACAATCGGACTGCTTCTGCACATAGGGCACGAGATCGTGCTCCTCCTTGTCGATTGATGTAAAACATAGTGGAGGTATTGTCGGTATTGATCCCGACTACTTTGCCACGTAGGTAATCTCGAAAATGTTTGCAGGCATTGAAAACTGCTCTGAACTCCAGTATGTTTATATGCAGTGTCTGTTCTGCAGGGGACCATAGCCCTTGCGTCACCTTGTCGCTGATGTGTGCTCCCCATCCTATGTGGGAGGCGTTGGTAGTAAGAAAAATAGAAATTTGTGGTTGGTGAAAAAGGGCACCCCCAGTAGCAGATTCTTGGGGTTTTCCCACCATGCCAGGGATCTGTGCACCTCTGTTGTGGGCGACACCACCCTGTGGACAGTGTGGGATGCCGATTTGTAAACGCTCGCCAGCCAATGCTGCAGGCTTCGCATGTGCAACCTGGCATTTTGTATCACAAACGTCGCTGCCGCCATGTGGCCCAGGAACTGTAAGCACGTTAAGACCGGCACCGTGGGGCTGTATGTGATGACTTGCACCAGCGAACTGATGGTGCAGAAGCGGTGTTGGTTACATACACACTAGCTGTGATAGAGTGTATGCGTGCCCCTATGAACTCTATATCTTGTATGGGTTCGGTCTTTGACTTTGTGTGGTTGATGACTAGGCCCAGCGAAGAAAACGTGTCCGTCGTGATGCGTATCATGCATGAGACCTCTGCCTTCGAGGTCCCTTTTAGCAGGCAGTCGTCCAGACATGGGAAAAATAAACACCCCCTGTCTGTGCAGGTAGGCTGACACCACTGCCAGGGTTTTGGTAAAGACTCCGGGGGCCGAGGAGAGGCTGAACGGAAGAACCCTGTACTGGAAGCGTTCCTTGCTGACCGTGAAGCGGAGGAAGCGTCTGTGTGCCAGGAGGATTGTTCTATGAAAGTAAGCATCTTGTAAGTCGAGGGCTGCAACCCAGTCTCCACCGTCCAGTGCTGTGAGTATCAAGGCAACTGTGATCATCCGAAAAACGTTGCTTGCGCAAAAAACGGTTGAGGCCCCGAAGATCTGAGATGGGCCTCCAGCCTCCTGTTTTCTTCACTTTTAGGAAGTAGCATGAATAAAAACCTTCCCCTGGAATTCTTCCGGCACTCTTTCCGCTGCCCCTATGAACGTAAGGTGATCCACATTCTGCTTGAGCCTCACCTCGTGGCAGTGTCCCTGAGGTGAGGCCTGGTGGGAGGCTTTGTCAGTGGAAGCGACTGGAAGGGGATCGTGTAACCCGTGGCTATGATCTCCAGCACCCATTTGTCTGTTGTGATCTTTTGCCATTGGGAGTGGAACGGTCTGAAGCGATGATGGAACATGAGATGAGAGTGGCATTGAGCGATGGTATTGACAGTGCAGTCCCCGACATACCCATCAAACTTGTTGCCTTTGGGCCTGCCCTGAGGGCGTACGGCTTTGTTGAGAATGTCGCCTAGGAGTTCTGTACTGTTGCTGCTGTTGATGGTGCCCCTGGCCGTAGCCCCGTTGATATTGAGGACGCTGTGGTTGTAAGTGTAGCGTCTTTGCTGAGGATAAAATTTTTTCCTCCTGTATGGGGAAGTACAAATGCCCAAGGTTCTAAGTGTAGCTCTCAAGTCCTTACTAGAGTGAGGGACCGAGTCGGTTGAGTCTGCAAACAGCTTTTGTGTATCAAAGGGAAGGTCCACGACCTTCGCCTGTAGGTCCCTAGGGATACCAGACATCTGGAGCCAGGATTCTCTTTGCATGACCACTGCTGTAGCCGTTGAACATGCCGCCGTGTCTGCCACGTCCAGGGCAATCTGGACTCCCGTCCGCGATGCTGCGTAGCCCTCTTGAACAATCGCCTTTAACACTGGCTTCTTGTCTTCCAGAAGTGAATCCATGAGAGGAGTAAGTCTGGAATAATTATCAAAATTATGTTTAGCTAGGTGTGCCGCATAATTTGCCATTCTCAATAGCAGGGTAGAAGAGGCATATACCTTCCTGCCAAACAGCTCTAGCTTCTTAGCATCTTTGTCCAATCTCCCTGATTTGTACTGAGAAGCCTTCAACCTCTGCTGGGACGATTCGACCACCAAGGAATTTGGTTGTGGGTGACTAAAGAGGAACTCCATGCTCTTTGCCGGGACGAAGTACTTCTTATCCGCTCTCTTGTTCGTAGGCGGGATAGAGGCCAGAGTCTGCCATATGGTCGTGGCTGACTCCGTAATGGCTTCGTCCAGCAGAATAGCAGTTTTGGATGAAGCCAGGGGTCTCAAATTTTTCAGGAGTTTGTGATGTTTCTCCTGCACCTCTGCCATTTGAATGTCTTGCGTGAAAGCTACCCTTTTAAATAGCTCCTGAAATTGTTTAAGGTCATCCGGGGGGGAGACATCCCCGGGGGCCATGGCCTCATCTGGAAAGGATGAGGAGGAACCACTGGGGTAAACCTCCCTTGAGCCCTCAGGCTCCTGCGGTCGATGATACACTTGCTCCCTGGAGGACTGTGAAGGAAAGTCTCGGGGTTCTAAAACTAAGTCCCCTTGAGACAACTGTGTTTCTGTCCCTGATAGAGAGTGTCCACGGGTGTATGAAGCGGCTGGGGGGGGGGGGGGGCGGAACCTGCCCCTGGATGTAGGCCTGCAGTGTCTGCATCCAGCATGATGAGGACAACCATAGCAGCATGGGCAAGGGTCCGGGGATGTAGACCTGGACCACCCATGGAGTGTGTACCCCTGATGTCTGGGAGAGCGAGACCTCCGTGACGACACAGATAGAGGTGAAACTGGCTTGTGAGAGTGCTCCAGGGGACCCACTCCCAGAATGGTGAAGGTGGCCCAAGCCATGGTGACATTGGTTGGAGGAACGGAGAAGGAGGTTCTGGATAAGCCGGTGGAGACACAGGCCTTCGGTGCGGCATGTGTATCACAGCGGGAGGGCTTGGTGCTAACAGCAGCGCAGCCCTGTCCGGAGATGGGCTGCGGTGCCGGGTTTTTGATTTCGCCTTGCCCCTCCCCTGCGGGGCCGGCACCGCCCCCTCCCGTGCCGAGGATCTCAGCCCCGCTGTCGGTGCCGCACTCGGCACAATCAGCTGTGGTACCGCGCGGGCAGCTTCCTCTGGCGCCTGCAGGCTCCGTGCCTGGTGCCCCTGCACCGTTGGTGCCGCGGGGGCTGGTGCCGCCGGGTCCAGCGCTTGCCTCGCTGATGCTCTGGGCGCCGCGCGTGCCGGATATTGTGTAACCGGAGGCTCAGCCTCTGCCACGTGCGCTGCCGCCTGCCTGAGTATGCGGCTGGGGGCTGTATGCGCCGCTCATCCTGCTCGCTGAAAATGCCGGCAAGGATCGAGCCAGGGAGAGTTTCCTCCATTTCTGAACCGAGGGGGTCAGAGAAGCTGCCCTCCTCTTCTGCAACCCAGAGGGCCCTTCTGGGTGAGGCTTCTCCGGCAAGTCCGGCTGGACAGCCTTATCAACAAGAGCATTTTAAGCCTCATCTCTCTGTCCCTCCTGGCCCTGGCTGTGAGCTTAGCACAGTGAGTGATTCCCCCAGGCAGTGGATGCATTCGCTATGCCCAACGGAGCCTGGCATAGCTTCGCGGCATGACTCACACTTTTAAAACCTGAAGAGGCCATTGCGGTGAGTCCTTTACTGTTAATAGGGTACTTAGCACTTAATACGTGCCTTTCCACCCCAAATAGCGATCACCGGCCTGCGGGGCAGCGGGTGGCCTAAATGGCCTTCACGTCTGCTCTTCTCTTCTCCGCTCCTCTCTTTTTTTTTCTTTTTTCTTTTGCTGATATTCTCTTTATCTTTGTTTTCTCTCTCTCTCTTTTTTTTTTTTAGTAACCAAAACAACAAATTACACGTAGAAAACCACTATTTAATCTGACTCTGGCCTTAGCCTGAGCAGATTCCGTCTGCAGCCGATGGCGGTTGAGAAGGAACTGGCAGGGACTGGATCGTGCACGTGGCCAGGGGTGCGCAGGGGAGTGGCGCGCGCCGGTGCATGCGCGATCCAGGAGAAACTGCTGGAAGATTTCTGATCTGCGGCGCCGGGCGAGCCCGACGCCTATTGTGGAGTACCCACGGGGACCACTCGAAGAAAAACTGAAATTACTGAGAATGAAAACCAAAATATATGTGTAAAACACATTAAGATAGCTAAGTCAAGCAATCATGAAGTGGATCTGTGCCACAAAAGTCATCACCGAATAAATCATTTTGTTATTCTTTAAAGTGTTACATTTCTGCTGTTTTGTCCTCTTAGAGTACAGACTAACACGGCTACCTCTCTGTTACTACTCAATGGAAGAGTTTTGGTTGCCTGTGCAACCTTCATGTTGACCTTTTTTGTGTGCATGCTTTACGATACTAATTTTCCCACAGGATCCCAGCCTTGTTCACTGAGTGGACAGACAGTCAATTCTTTCTTTAATACCAGGAATGTAGTGTGTGGCCCCAGGCCTTATCTACCTCACAACATGCAAACACTTCTCTGAATATTCATTTATTAAATTTCTGCTGGACCTTTCTATGGTGATCTCATCACAGTACTATCTGGGCACTTCACATACTTCAATGAAGTTATTTTTTCAACACCTATGTGTGGTGAGGATGTGTCGTTAGCTGCATTTTACACAGGGGGAATTGAGGTACTGAGCAATTCTTAGATTTCTAGATTCCAGGGACAGAAGAGACCACTGTAATCATGCTGTTTGACTTTTGTATTACACAGGCCATACACCTTCCCCAGAATAATTCATAGAGCACATCTTTTAGGAAAAAACACTCGATCTTGATTTTGTGATTGTCAGGAAGAAGGGTGCTTTCAAAAGGGGGTTTCCTTGACAAGGAACCCCGTTCACATGGCGGCTTTGGCTTCTGGAAATGGCTCTTCCAGAAGCCAGATCACACAGGAATATGCAAATATTGCACAAAATATTTAAATCTGTGCCTCATTTGCATTTCTGATTGGCCACATTTGCATGCCCCTTCCAAAAGGGAGGGGCCACGTAGATGCAGCTTATCTGTTTTCCATCGATTGGAATTGATAATATTATCCATCTTTATGAGCTGAGTCCCCATGTCAGCTGCTCCATTCCATTGCCCAGGATCAGGGTCAGACTGACAGACCTATTTCACCTGGATTAAGTCACCTACTTACCCTTTTTAAATATTGACACAACATGAGCTTTCTTGCAGTGATCTGGAACTTCCCCAATGTTTCCAGACTTAATGAAAATCAACAGTAATGGCCCTGAGAGCTCTTTATTTCAGCTCTTTTAAAACTGTTGTATGCAGGTTATCAGGACTTGCTGACTTAACATGTCTAACATTCTCCTTTATTTCCTGTAAATAAATACATGTTTTAAAAATATAAGGTAAACTGCTGTCCTATGAACATTTTTTAAAATATAAATTGTGTAGTTATGGAATGGGATTTTTAAAGTGAATAGTAAATCTCCCACTGAGTTTAGCTTTTTTATGGTGCATTGTTGTAGCTGTGTTGGTCCCAGGATATTACAAAGTGGAAGAAGTAATATCTTTTATTGACTAACTTCTGTTGGTGAGACAATCTCTCAAGCTTACCCTGAGCTGTGAAGAACTTAGTCAAAAACTTGTTGCTCTTTCTCACCAACAGAAGCTGGCCCAATAAAAAATAGTCTGCCAACCACCTTGACTCAGTGACTTTAATGACAGCAGAATTAGGCCAATGCTGAGTGCTTTTGACAATCCCGCCACAGTACTTAACACCTTTAGCAATCTATGCCTAAGCATTTCACATGCATCAATGAACTGAAACTTTGCAGATAACTAAGTATTATCATCTTGACTTGAGCAACAGAGGTCAGATAACACTGGTTGCCCATATATACAGGTGCACCACACTGCACTTTCAAAAACCTAGTGAAAGATTATGGAACTATTTACGGCTGCATTTATCTTGTTGAACATAACAAAAAGGAAAATAATTTTCCTTTTTTACAAACTAATTGTTCCGCACATTAATGGTTTCAGTGGAAGCTACAAAACAGCAGATTTACAAGGTACTCTCAAGCCAATAGGTTGGATGTATTTATAACTCCAAACAGGCATCTGAATGAGAGAAGTGATGGACATACTTGCAGAAAAGCAGGAGAAACACCAAACCACCATGATGCATGTGGTTTGGAAGGTCTACAGGAAAAACAACTCCCTACTTTTTCAATATGGAACACAAACACTGAACAGACAACAGTTACAGTGTGCCAGAAGTCTGGACAGTGGAAAACCTTACCCATGTTTACCCACGTTCTTCTCTTCCAGAAACCATTTCAGAAGTGAAGGGAGTGAGAGGAAGAGTGGAGGCAATGGGCTGTCACATTCAATCCTGTTCTGGACAGGACTAAGAACAGTGGCTGCTTAGTGTCAGCTGTACAACTTGCTCTAAGCTATGAATTAATAAACATTTCACAGGGGAATTCTTGAGGCTTGAGGGCACTTTATTTGAAAACATATATTCAGCCCATCTATCCCAGTATTTCTGAGAGATTTATGAAGCTGCAGCTGAGTACGTGCAGCAGGTGTTTTTTTTACAAATTTGTAGAACCTCTTTGACCTCCTCTGAAAAATTCCTAACATCTTACACCACACTGGCACTGCCTAGGCTCACTACATATAATTTACATATTTACTTTTTGTGAGATTATTTCTGCACTACTGATAATCATGTTTAACCTCCCAAATTTGCTTACCCTAATCCTAATTTCTGGATGCAGTGATGTTGTAGCTATACTGTTTCCCAGGATACCAGAAATCCCAGGTGGGTGAGGTATAAGTTGACCATCCATCCCATATTAGGCAGGATGGTCCCATATCTGGGACACCAAAAAGGCATTCCTACTTATTTTTTAAATAGGACTAATTGTCCCGTATTTGAGCCCTCCCCTGCTTACCTTTTCTGCCAGCAGCTGCTCAGGTGCACCTGCTGACAGGAGTCTCTTCCCCACACCTCAGGGAAGTGGGGGAGTGTGGGCAGCTGTCGCACCTCTGTCACTTTCCCGGGGCTTGGGGTGTGCCGGTGGCTGCTGCTTCCCCATGGCACACCAACAGCTGCTGCTTCCTTGGGCTCCCAGGGAGGGCCACCAGCTGCCTCCTCCTTCCCAGCTCCCTGGGGCTTGGTGGAGCTGCCCCTCCTGCCCCATATCTCCCTGTTCCGTATTTGGGACAGGGAGATATGGTTGCCCTAGTGTGATAATACCTTATGTTGGACTGTGTTGGTGACAGAGACACTTTTGATCTTACACAGAGCTCTTTATCAGGTCTCGGAAATTTACTCAGAGATTTATATTGAAAACTGGTATGTTTTCTGCATAATACTATATACACAGGGATGACCTATGGGAGGTGCACTGGCAGTCATATGCACCCTCCAACATCTGCCCCCTACCCCTGCACTCACCATTAGTGCCACACTGCTTCTGATGAGTGTGGGGGTGGGTCTCTTGCAGCAGGGTAGCTTTCGAGCTGTACCACTCCAGGGAGGGCCAAGCTTGCTGCCACGCTCACCTGAAATGGTACGGCACTTCCAGAGCAAGAGGTGGGTGGGTGCAGAGTTGGCAGGGGGAGATGGTAAGGCATGGGCAGAGCCTGGGCAGGAGGAGGTGTGGCATGGGTGGAGCAGAAATGGGAAGGGGCCAGGCTGGTGGGGGGATCAGCAGTGAAGAAAGAGCAGGGAGGGAGTGCAGCAGGAGAGGGAAGGAGGCAGGGCAGAGGCATGAGGCTGGTGCCCCTCCAGGAACCCATCAGCAGTTGTCACTGTGTACACAACACAGCTGTAATTCAGGAAATAACTAGAGTGTGTGCTTAACTGTTAGTGTGTGCATACATCTTATTGACTTCCTGGGGCTAAAGTTAACCAAGTGCTTTTCTGACCAGGCATGCTTTCTTGAATCACAGCCTGTATTTGAAGTCCTACTCTCATGTGTTCTCCCTTAACATTTTGCTTCCATGAAGACTGACAAACACAGAGTGGGAGCCAGTGGGGATTAACACCACTGCCCTGCCATATACCGCTAAACGTATGTAATCTCAAATGTTCAAAACTCTCAGAAGAGGCTATGCACAGGACTGGATGGCAGAGGGAAGGATGCCAAGTAAGCTCATCTCTTCCATTTCTGATCATTTTCCCATTTTCTCTGACCATCCAGTAAGTCAGTAACAGCAAGGTAATTAAATGTGTGTATAAACACACACACACACACACACACACACACACATATACCTTGCACACATTACTATATCTATACACACACACCATATATGTGAAGTTGATAACCATGTGATTAGACACTGTGTAATAAAATAATGTTCAAAGGTTTGGGTTATGCCCGTGCAGCTCCTCCTGTTCACTGTTGCAGCGAGAAGTTATTGTCATTTCTTACACAACTGGGGAAGACTAGACCTGAGGCTCCTTGGTGTGCTCTGCGTTGTGTATTAGTGTGTGTATGTACCTCAGACCAGACCCACTCAGACAAACCCACCAGGAACAGGCTTTATTCTGTAAAAAACACAGAATAGGATAACAGTTCATCAGCCCCTCTTCTCTGCCTGCAGCCTGAGTGCTGCTTACAGCTCACTCTCTGCTGAGACGCTGCTAGGGGCAGAGGGTACACTCTACAGCACAACTCCCCTTACAAACATGTTCTAACTCCTACAGTAACTAAGCCCCACAACAGCCAAGTCCATGTCCTCCCTCTGTGTCCCTTAAACTCTCCACTGGGTGCCCCAAAAGCCCTTTTTGGCCCTACCTGTAACAAACAAACAAACCACAACACAGGATCACAGTTCAGCCCCTCTTCCCTGCCTGCAGCCTGCATGCTGCTTCAGCTCAATCTCTGACCAGACCCTGCTGGGTCAGAGGGTACGTTCCTGGCAGGAACTAGGAAGCCCACCCAGCATGCCACAGTTTGGAGTCCACAACTTGTAGTTTCCAGGGCTGCTGCTGAAATGCACTGCTTCTTGGGCTACCCCTGCCCTACTTTCTTCACAGAACTCAGTTCCCCTCCTTCCTGCCTTTTCCTCCTCAAAGGGCAAATACGAACATTCTCAGTCTACTAAGCAACTTCCAAAAGCTACTGGTTTTTTTTTTAAAAATCAGCTGCCTCCCATCCATCCATCTGAATTTTCTTTGTAAATTACTTCCCCTCAAAGCCCAGGAGAGGTGAGATACAGTTCTGATCAAATGACGTGACAAAATGGGAGTTTTCTCTTGTATTTTTGTGAATCCTCTGTGTGCCTCCGTACACATTTTCCCTTATTAAAAGGTTTAAGTCTGCTCCTAGAACAGAGCAGGAGGCATGAAGAATTCATGTCACCTCGCTGTCTGAGACACTGAATGGGTTAATTACAGAATTACCTGACATTGACCCAAATCAAGAC
This sequence comes from Carettochelys insculpta, assembly GCF_033958435.1. Classification (NCBI taxonomy): domain Eukaryota; kingdom Metazoa; phylum Chordata; order Testudines; family Carettochelyidae; genus Carettochelys; species Carettochelys insculpta. Next base: position 100,518,941 of record NC_134139.1, read on the forward strand.
AGTGAAGAAAGACAGAGGTGCCTCAATGATTGAACAATCAATACCTAGCAAGAGAAAACACTGGCATGTGGGACTTGTGACCTGAAGTGGAGGGCAAAGATTTGGAAAAGTGACTAGAGGAGGGTTGTTCTTGGGAGAGACTCTGAAGACAAAGGGGAGAGGGAAGGAGCCAGGAGGGGAGACCATCACAGGTGGCTGATGGTACTGGTTTGGCCAGGATAGACTGTAGACTAAGTTCTGCCTCTCGTTTTTAACTAAAAGACTTTTAGATTCTGTGTTCCAGATGGACAAAAAATGGCTACCTTGTTTTGAAAAGACTTCCTGTGTCATTGTCAAGACCCCCTGAGAGCACTGTTCTTTGAAAAGTTACAGACAGTACAAGTCTTCGGCAGAAAACCACAAACAGACTTTAAACTGCAGCATTTTCAAGCACAGAAAGGTATTATAAGTCTTTTTTATATTTACTCTCAGAGCCCTGAACAGCTGGCCTCATGAATAATAAAGCTCCTTGCTTTGCAGGCTGATGAATGCAAAACATTGTCCTAAAAATTTTTTAAAAGTTCTCTAAAGCAGTGATGGGCAACTTACACTAGTGAGTGGGTCCCTCTTTCACATCAATGAGCTGCAAGATTGTCATAACCAAAATGGTCTCTTGGGATAGGGTATTTTTGTTAACTGTGCTTGTGTACCTAGCATTTGCAGGGTGTGCCACTGAACTGTAGCAGAAATTTGATTGGATGCAGAGGAAGCGCTCAGCCTCACAGTCAATGTAGTATACAATCAATGTACCCCTCATTTTGCATGCCCTTGTTTTACGTGTGCCGCTTTAGTAACACCAGCAGGAAAAACACAACACACACAGAAGCCAGCAGAATCCAGCAACCTTGCATGTGGGCAACAGAAAACAAAATGTCTCGTGGGCTGCACATAAAATCCTGATGGGTTTCTGTAACATGTGGCAAACACAGAACTTGGCCTGGCCATTAGGAAATGTTTTTGTTTGTTTGTTTGTTTGTTTTTTAAATTAACTTGCAAAGAAAAACTGTATTAAAAGCCTAAACTTCAGTTCAGACTCATATTCTAGATAAAGCCCATAGCATCATCTGCATAGCAGTACTGCTTGAACACAGCAAGAATTTAAAGCCTCCATATTCTTGACTAGAAATAGCACATAAGCCTGATGGAGCCTTTTATAATTAAATGAAAGACAAGACTGTGCTCTCACACGAATTATTCAACAATTGGGTTTTGGCCACTGGAGCCAAGAGACAAAGGAAGTACTATGTACTGGTCAGTCATGTCCGCTTGCCTCACGTCTTCATTGGCTGATGCAGTATATCATGCTGTAAGCCCTTTACATAGCTGAAACAGTTGGTTCACACAACAGTGAAGCTATAGAGAACACCTCCTGACAGTCCAGCATTTATAGTCTTATACGTGCAAGTGAGATTGTAGTCAGCAATGGGACATATTATTCAATATCTATCCTGGTAGTGTTGACTTTAACTGCTTACGTCACCGGGAGAACAAATTTTCCCAGTAAAGTTTCTACTACAGTAAAAGATAGCTCAGGAACTTCTCTGCAACCTAGAAAGCAAGCACAGAACGACATCCAGTGAAATTAAAAGGTGGGAAAATAAAAACTGACAAAAGGAAATACTATCTCACACAATGTGTAATTAGGCTGTGGAACAATTTGTCACAGGAAGTTGTTGTAGCTAATAACTTAGCAAGACTGAAAGGGGAAAAGGGGCATTATTGTGAATACCAAGAACATCCAGAGATACCTCTGGACATATCATAACTAAGGGAAATAATTTTTGTGAGGATAATAAAAGTCATGCATTCAGGATTTAAGCCCATCTGTTCTATTAGAGAAGAGGAGAGTCCCCATGTGAGTGGCCTCCTGCAGGTTTCCTTCATCTTTTTCTGGAATATCTGGTTTGGTTACATCATACTGGACTAGCTTGTTGATCTTTAAGGTGCCACAGGACTCCTTGTTCTTTCAGCTGGACCTTGGAATTGATGCAATAGGGTAATGCCTATACGCTGATGTTAGTCATGCAATCATTACAAATACGACAATGGGAAGTAGTTCCTCATTTATTCTGCTTTCCATAATCAACAAAATTGTATGCTAAAGCACAATTGCAAAATCACCGCTAAAAGTGACAACATATTATAATAAGCAGAAAGAAGAAGGCTTACATTTTCAAATTCAAAACTCAGTTTAAGAGTACTTTGGACATGAGAATTGTCAATTATTGGCTAAGCAAATTTAAATGGAAGTCACTGACAGCAAAGAAGGGGACTATCCTTCTCTCATTAACATCTATGGCAGACAACTGTAGCACAGCAGAGGCAGGTAGAGGCAGGGTTGGGGTTGGTGCCTGGGGCAGAGGAGGGTTGTCCTGTGTTCTGTACCCCCCCACTGACAGTGCTGTGGAAGTGAAACCGGACTGAGTTCCTCAGCTAGAGTACACCAGCATAAAGCCATTTGACTGACACTTGCTGAGGATGAGTCATCCCATAATGTAAAGATTTACATATGATTACTGAGTGCATTCACATAAGATTCCACCATCTCCTGATTGTGCAGGGTTTCCAGCTTTGGCTGGAAGAATTTCTGGAGATTTCATCACATGACTGTCTTTAATTGAAAATTAATCGTCAATACCTGGAAACACCACGGCAATCGTGGTGAGCAGACAGTGGGTGTCTCGAAGAACTAGTACTACTCATTTCTGATTGATCTAAGGAATTGAAGGAATAAACTATAATAGAAGAAAATCTGTTCAAAGATAGGGTGGGGGCCCTGCACCACCTGTTTCCCTTTGGTTCTTTGGCTTTGCGCCAATGAAAATGGAAGTGGAAACAAACACAGCCTCTAGGTAAATTTGCAATGACCTGTTTGCACAGAGTTCACTTGTTAGACAAAGTTAAGGATTTCCCCCAAAGGGAGAGGGCAATGTGAAAATCCTGTGTTACACCCATTGTACATTCAGAATATTTTCATTGGCATCTCCACAATAATCTTAGGTAAATAATGGAACTGGCTAGCTAGCTTTGGCTTAGGTTACATTTTTCACAAAGTAACAAAAATTTGGGACGTGGAAGGATTTTTAGAACACAATGTTTTGCTACCTAGAAGTGCTATACACAGGCCAATTCACATGAGCAGATGGAAATATAAGCGAGTAAATGAGTTTAGGGACAAAGGTAGGTGGGAGAAGAGAAGTTTTAGATATCTCACATAATAGCAGTTTCAAGACAAGATTCACAGAGCATTACCTAGAGGTCCAGAAATGGTTGTCTAGTCGCATGGGGCTGGCTGACCTTGTTTTCAGCTGCTATACAACACTAAGGCTGCATCTACACTATGAGATAAAATCAAATTTCTTAATATCGATTTTGTAAATCTGGAATTTATAAATTCAATTTTGACCATCCTCACATCCCCATGTGCTCCTCACAGTTGACTTATTGTTGCCACATTCAACTGGCAAATATTGGCTGTTGCAGTGGTGCATTGTGGGAACCTATCCCACAGTTCCCTCATCCCTGTAGCATTCTGGGTATGCTCGCTGGTCTTTGACATCATCTTCCCACATTGCATTGTCCTCATTCCCCTCCCGTGGTAAGCAAACATCCATTTTTCCTGTCAGAAGGAAGGAAAGGAGGGCATCCACAGAGATGGTAAAAAAACTAACAGAAATCTTTCTTCCGTAACTGAATTCTCAACAGGTCATCCACTGACTGTCTCCCTTCCCGTGACTGCATCTGATCCCTGAAAAGAATGCAGGGAACCTGAAAAGCTTGAAGAAAGAGGTGATAGGAAAGTTTTTGAAAAAAGAGTGTTGCTGAGGGGAGGGTCTTGGGCTTTCCAGTGCAATATAAGGCTCTTGTGCAGGCTGTGTTCGAACCTGGTCATCCACTGGCTGTCCCCCCTCCTGTGATTGCATCCAATCCTGGAAAATAACACAGGGATAGATGGTATTCGCAAAGTTAGAAGGAAGAGGATAGAAAAGTTTATGAAAAAAGATCTTTGCCTTCCCTCTTCACTACACAGACATTGTCAACACAAGGGATGACAGTGAAATCTCATACACAGAACTTATAACAGAAACAGGAATCTCAACTGACCCTCCACCCTGTGTTTTTGGGGCATCAAAACATGAAGAAGGATATAAAATCTCTTTCCTAACATTTCCTAACAGATATATTGAAGCAGCAGGTGTCTGCAATGGACAGCAAGCCCCTGAAAATATTTTTGGCAGTGGGGGAACTGTGGTCTGCGTCTGCAGAGCTGGTTGAAATGTTGAAGTAATTGAAGTAGTCTCCCCGAATATCTAAACCACTGGGGGAGACTTCCCTTGCCCCCAGTGGCAGGAAGCCCCTGAGTATCTTAGCTGCCGGGGGGGTACTTCCCCATGGTGGTAGCAAAGCCCCACTGGTCTTTTGCTAAGGGCATTGGGGGGTTTCAGTGGGGATGACCTGTGTAAGTAATTTAACAGTATTTCCTTCATCTGTCTTGTATAATTAGACTAATATATTCAGGACAGGAGCATTCTCTCACTATGCATATACACAGCTCCTAGTACAATGGGGGTCAGATCTCTCATGAGATTCTGGGTGCTACTAGAACATAAACAACAAATAAAAAATCTACCGTGGTCATGATGTGATACATAACTATAGTAATACCCAGTGCTTAATATCATTAGGTCCCAAATTGCTTTACAAAGCAGGCCAGTATTGTTACACCTGCTTTACAGATGAGGAAACTGAGGCACAGAGAGGTGAAATGACATGCCTAAGGTCACCCAGCAGACCAGTGGCAGAGCCAACAATAGCACTCGAGTGTCCTAAACCACAGTCCAATCCTGGATCCACTTTACATTCTGTGAGAGCAGGATTTCCTTTGTACTACAAAGTGGACACAGACATCACTGACTGTTACGAAGGACACAGACTAATTCCTCTAGTTTGGGCCAGATTCTTGGCCCAAAACCTGTTCCCTCCACAGTGCTCCTGGGGTGCAAAGATGTCTTAAAGCTACCTCAAATATGCTGTTAAGGATTCCCCCAATGCTGGGGGAGACTCAGCTGGAGGCGAGTGGGATTAACTAGCTTTACAGCATCTATTTCCCCTCTTGTGGCAACAGAGACCTGAGGAAGCAGGCTGTAATGCACAGCACTCTGGCTGATCTTGAGAGTCTTTCAGCTGCTGCAATTTAGAACAGTAATTAGGCTAATCTGAGTTATACTGAATTTTTTTTTCAGCACTCTCAGATCAAAAGAATGGAAAAATGGTTTTAAAGAAACCCATCTTCTCCACACATACCTGCCCACTCCTCCCTGTGCTGTTTTAAAGTGAAGATCTACCCCTCCTTCATTATTTTATATGTATATAAACACTGTTCAAGCCAATGCAATGACATAGGTGTAAATGAGGCAGAAACTGGCCCTCTGTTTATACTGTTTATAGCACAACAGCATTATTATAAACTAATATCTGCTAAGGACAACAAAAGTCTTACAAAGGTGTTTTAATGCTTCCCCTGGCATGACCAGTACTGGTCTCTACTGATCAGTCTTGAAAATGGCTTTCAACATAATTATAAATAACTTTAGTAATAGACACCAACAACTGCTTTTCAACAGTGGATTCCAATCAGAACTAAAGTGAAACTAAACTGTTGACTCTTTCACTTTGGTAGTGCAATCAATATTAGCAATCTTTGGGTTGCTTTGCCTTCATTGTTTCTTCTCATTCCAGCAAAATGCACAGATTGTGCATACAGGATTAAATATGCAAGCGTATCCTTAACTAAGCATATTACTGGCTTAAACCTGGAAAAACTGATCTTTTATTGTTTCATCTCTGTGTGATCCTTTTACTTTTTCTGGTTTGGGTCATATGATTTATTTTTCTTACTTCACTCCTATCATGAAGTAGTTCTGCTCTGAGAACTCATGCCTACTGAAGTCAATAGTAATTATAAATGCTGAGGAATTACAAAATCGATATGCAGACTGAACCTCTCTCATCTGGCACCCTCAGGACCTAACCAGTGCCAGATGAAAGAATTTGCCAGATGACAAGTGGTCAGTATGTCCTAGCACGTTACTAACACTTCTACTGCTCACTGTGCTCTTAGAAGACATTTGGGGTAAATTACAGCTAAATAACAGCACAGAACACTGAGAGCCAAGAGTTGTGGCTGTAAACAAACTTTATGGGACCACTGGAAACTTGGCCACACACATGATAAATGTTTGTCCAGCTAACTAAAATCGTGCTGGTTGATGGATGTTGCCGGATGAGAGAGTTCTGGATTAGAAAGCTTCAACGTGTATTAAAAGTTTTTATTTCCAAGTCCCTGTTGACTATCCTTCCAACTAAACACACAATATTGCTTTTCTTTCTTTCTCTTTCTTTCTTTCTTTCTTTTTCTTTCAGCATTTCCTCAGATTTTCTTTGTTTCCCCCTTCTCCCTCTAGTATGGATAGTAGGGATTTTGGTTTCCAACGAGCATTACTTTGCATTTATCAACACTGAATTTCATCTGCCCTTTTGATGGTTTTGTGAGATCCCTTTACAACTATCTGTAGTCACCTTTGGGTTTAACTATCTTGAGACATTGTGAATCCTCTGCAAACTCTGCCATTTCAGTGTTTACCTTTTCTGCCAGATCACTTATGAATATGTTGAACAGCAATGGTGCCAGTACAAATAGTTGGGGTGCCCCAATATAAGCCCTTCTCCACTATGAAAACTGACCATTTATATCTTCCCTTTGTTTCCTGTCTTTTAACCAGTTATGTATCCATGAGAAGACCTTCCCTCTTGCTTAACAGCCTTTGGTGAGAGACCATGTCAAAGGCTTCCTAAGAGTCCAAGTAAACCATCCTTGTTCACATGCTGCTGACACCCTGAAAAAATCATAATAGATTGGAGAGGCATAGTTTTCCCAACATACTATATTCATGGACGTGTCTGATATTTCTGTTCTTCTCTATAGTTTCAACCATTTTGCTGGTTACTGTAGTTATGCTTACCAGCCAGCAATTGCCAGGCTTGCCTCTGGACCTTTTTAAAACATCAAGTTTATAATAGCTATCCTCTGATCATCTCATACGTATGCCTGGGGGGATACTTCATATCTGAGTTTCTTCAGAATTCTTGGGTGAACATCATCTGATCTGACCCTGGTGACTGCTAAATTTTTCAGCAAAAGAATTTTTTATTTTCTATTTCCAAAACTTCTAAAAAACAAATTACGTAGTCTCAGGATTATAAAGAGGAGTGCACTTAAGTGCGACAAAACATGCTGCTTCTAAATCTGAGGTGGGGAACCTCCAGTGCACCATCCAGAGGTGGTTCATCAGGCTTAGCTGCTGATGAACCACCAGATGTTTTGTTTAGTGGAGCATCTGCAGGCATAGAGCCCCAGGGTCTGACGTTCACTCCCCGGCCAATGGGTGCTGCAGTAAGTGGTGTTGGCCTGTGGCACGTCCCACAGCTCCCATTGGTTAGGAACAGCCAGCAGTGGCCACTGCGGGATGTGAGTGGCTGTACCTGCAGATGCTCAGGTAAACAAATCATCTGGCCGCCCACTAGCAGCTAGCCCCTAATGAACCACATTTGGCTTGAAGGATGGAGGTTCCCCACCTGTATTTTAAATGGTCTTACTTAATTTCTGACATGATCTTGCACTCTCTGATATTTGGAAACCACATTGTAAAACTCTAGTGTCCCATTAGAAAGTTCAGAGATTTACAGTTGCCTTGTTTTGCAATCTCTGAAATGAAACCAAGCAAATTAGTCAAAGGAAATCTCTTTCATGAGCCATTATTTAAAAGAAATGCAGACAGGAAGAAAGCATTTTGTTAACTCTAGAGACTGATTTTAAAGAAGTTTTAAAAGACTTAGGAAGTATAATGACAGGTGCACCATGTTCCTTGAAATGAGATAGGAAGTGAGTAAAAGGCAAATATTTATGGCACCATGTTTTTCTGAAACTAAACCAACAAACTGTCCTTTAACAATGCCTGTACACTGACATTTACATCAAGTACTATGCTATAGTTTTACTCTAAACACACTGTTCTGGATCACACTGCATTAGCCTTCCACTTAAAGAAAGCTGGTCTCTAGCTGGCTTCCATATTTCTCTTGCCTGAGGTTATGGAGTTACCAATTAACATTATATTTAAGAAATATTTACACAGAAAATTAAATTTTGTGCTGGGTTGTTTTTCATTTGACAGTGCTTTGAACTTGAACTAAGTCCACATGTGTATCCATCTCAAAAATTTAATTTCATCATTTTGTAACTTTGAAGCAAACGGGTCCAGGAAAAGCCAACCACAGAGAACACACAATCATAGTAGTGCTCTCCCTGAAAGGGCTTCCAACACCATTAATTACACTTAAAATGTTCCATAGGAAAGTTATTTTCAAAACAACAATTATGAAAACTAAGCTTTGATGTTTAGAGTTGGAATCCATTTGCTGTCTCAAAAAAAGTAGCTTTCTACTAACACCTGAAATATAAACCCATGATGATATCAGGTTATTCACCTATTATCTCCAGTCAACCCATCAGTACAGAAGCCTGGATAGAAACCGACTCTGAGAATCATACCCCAAACTAGGCTGAAGATTCCCTACTGTGGAAATGTTCAGAAATTAAGGAACAAGATCCTGCAGGGTGCAAGGTCTCCGGAGAGGTGCCAAGTGCCCTCTGCTTCCACCGGCATCCTGTCATGTATATCCTGCATGTGATATACTTAACAGAAGAACAAGCTAGTCCAAATTTAACACTTCAGGCCTCATCCTTTGAAGTGCTGAATGCCCCTAGTTTTCACTCCCTTCAAATTACTCACATTTTGACTATGTTTCAATCAAAATTGCCTTGCTCCTGCAAATTTTCAGGAGTTTTTGAATGGTTTGGCTACAAACAATGACCTTGGATTAAACAACAACAGAAACACAAAGAATTAAATAACTAGGTTTAGAGAGTGTGAGAGGGTTTCCCAGACACAGAGGAGTACATGTTCTCTCTGCACGTATACTGCACCCACAATCAGCCCGATGTAGTGTGGGTAGTAAAGGAGTGATGCACTTTTAGTTTTAGCTGCAACATTTTGAGAGGTAAAGGTGAGAAAGGTGCCCTAGTATATGGTGAAAGAATGATTAACAAAGAATAGAAAGGCAATATGGAGCTAAAACGGAAAAGACTCTGTATATCTTTACAGAGCTGTAATAGCTCCTTCTTGTTGCTGATACTTACAATATAACCTGAACTAAATGAAACCATATATGAAACTTTTCTTTGCTTTTGAAAGTCTAATCTCTGCAATCATTTCCTTGTATTGAAAGTTTGCTTTTGAGGCCAACAAAGCATATCAGTTAAGTAAATGAAAGCAGAGTGAGGAGACTGGCTTGAACAGTTTCTCAGCCCTTCACTCACATCCCTATCATATTGTTGAACAGAAATATAGTGTGAACTTTTCCAACTATTATTCAGCCTAGACATAGTTCAGATATTTTATCAGTAGTCCAGATAGGCTTTAGAAATGAATTCAGTACCATAAATTTTAAGTACTGAAGAGAAGTATGTACGTTAAGAAAAAAGGCATATACTATTATTTGCTTTATGGTTTAGTTTGGGATTATATATTTACTGGAGATCTTCTCTTTTTATTCTTATTTCTTTAGGTGGTTTACAAGAAACATCCAATACAGCTCCTGAATTACACTATCATAAATACAACAGCTACATGATCTCTGCTGATTTTCATCAACTCCGAAACAAGAGAGACATTTTCATTTGTTTCAGACAGAAATATGTGTTTATACAACTTAACCGCCATTTCTTACATACCTACTGAGAGATTTGCTGTGCTGTATCTACTTCTCCTAGTGTTAAAAAACAATTGAAAATACAAAACACATTGGCCTCTGCTAAGATATGGGTTGTGTGCCTGCCTTCAATGAAATATTTGTTCTTGGTTACTTTGTTTACTCAGTCTCTGTTTTTGAGACTGAAGACTGCATTAAACTCAATCATGACAAAACAATCTATTTTCCAAACAAAGTAGTCCAGTATGCATTTTTCAGTATAACACTGTTCTCTGTTAAAGACATATTTACAATTCCACTGCTTATTCTCCCAAATATAGCTGCAAAGGGCACAAAATAGTCTCAATATAGTACCAGAGGTGCTGGAACCAAGACTATGGGGGTGTGAGGGGGATGGCTGCAGCACCCCCTGAAATGAAGTGGTTTTGATTATATACAAGGTTTACAATTTGGTTCAGTGGCTGTCAGCACCCTCAGTACAAGTTGGATCTTCCTGGTACAGCACACCTGGGACCAGATCAGTCCTAAGTGGAGTCTGACAGACCAGGAGAGCTCAGTTTCTTTGATCTGACTCAGTATGGCCATCCTTAAAAAGCATTAGACACCAAGAACAGAAAAAAGAAAGAAAATGTAACAGTTTTTCAGGTATGAAATGGTATAAATTTAATTTAGATGGGACTTTAAAACAATCAACGTAGATGGTGGTAAACCTTTGAGTTGGGGGAGCTCTCCAAATCCAGATTATTTTATGATCAGATCAAACAATTTATTCGTTTAACCAAATAAAGGTGCTGCAGCATTGTTGTTGCTTCCTGTTTATTCCCTTGTCTCTCTCAAAGACCCAATATAATCTCAGGATCCTGGGGAATTTCGAGTAAGAGCAGAGGTTATTTTACCTCCATATCTGGCAATGTTACATCTACAGCTAGAACCCTGTTTCCAGCTCTGATACCCAAAATTTCAGAAGGATGTTGATAAATTGGAGAGGGTGCAGAGAAAAGCCAAGAAAATTATTAAAGGATTAGAAAACATGACTTAGAGTGACAGACTCTGGATACTAAGAACTTCATCCTCTAGGGAACCATTCTCTCCCACTATAATCACACACAGTAGGGGCTCTGTCCCAACTATCCAGATCTGCAGAATAGCTGTCACTTGAGGCTTTTATCTCATAGGCTTTTAGCCTACTAAGATTATCCCAGGTTCCCCAGTTCCCCTGATGTCAAACCTATTTCAGTGTTGTATACCTGGCCCTAGATGTGAAACACCACAGTACAGGATCAAAACCAAAAAGCAGTCCAGTAGCACTTTAAAGACTAACAAAATAATTATTAGGTGATGAGCTTTCGTGGGACAGACCCACTTCTTCAGATCATAGCCATACTAGAACAGACTCAATATTTAAGGCACAAAGAACCAAAAATAGTAATCGAGGTTGACAAATCAGAAAAATATTATCAAGGTGAGCAAATCAGAGAGCAGAGGGGCAGAAGCATTGCGGCAGGGAGGGGAGTCAAGAATCTGATTAAGCCAAGTATGCAAAAGAGCCCCTATAATGACCTAGAAGATTCACATCCCGGTTCAAACCACGTGTTAATGTGTTGAGTTTGAATATACAAGAGAGTTCAGCAGCCTCTCTTTCCAATCTGTTGTGAAAATTCCTATTCAGTAAGACGCAGACCTTCAGGTCATTAACCAAATGGCCCACTCCATTAAAATGCTGACTGACCAGTTTGTGGATCAGGAGTGTTTTTGTCTTTTCTGTGCCCATTAATTCTTTGTCTAAGAGAGTTTGAAGTCTGTCCAATATGCAAAGCATCTGGGCATTGTTGGCATAAATTATGTTAGCTGAGGAACATGAGAATCTGCCTGTGATTCTGTGAATAACCTGGTTAGGTCCAGTCATGGTATCTCCAGAATAGATATGTGGACAAAGTTGACAACAGGCTTTGTTGCAAGGAAAAGTTTCAGGACTGGTGTTCCTACAGTATAGACTGTGGCTGTTGGTGAGAATCCTCATAAGGTTGGGAGGTTGTCTGTAGGAGAGAACAGGCCTGTCACCTAGGGCCTTCTGGAGTGTGGTATCCTGATTAAGGACAGGCTGTAAGTCTCTAATAATGCGTCGCAGTAGTTTGAATTGGGGCCTGTAGGTAATGATCAGTGGTGTTCTGTTCTTGGCTCTTTTGGGCCTAGCTTGGGGTAGCTGGTCTCTGGGTATTCATCTGGCCCTGTCGATTTGTTTTTTTATTTCTCCTGGGCTATGTCTACGCTAGCCCCAAACTTTGAAATGGCCATGTAAATGTAAATGTAAATGGCCATTTCGAAGTTTACTAATGAAGTGCTGAAATACGTATTCAGCGCCTCATTAGCATGCAGGCGGCTGTGGCACTTCGAAATTGACACGGCTCGCCGCTGCGCGGCTCATTCCAACAGGGCTCCTTTTCGAAAGGACTCCGCCTACTTTGAAGTCCCCTTATTCCTGTCAGCAGATGGGAATAAGGGGACTTCGAAGTAGGCGGGGTCCTTTCAAAAAGGAGCCCCGTCGGAACGAGCTGCGCGGCGGCGAGCTGCGTCAATTTCAAAGTGCCGTGGCCGCCCGCATGCTAATGAGGAGCTGAATATGTATTTCAGCGCTTCATTAGTAAACTTCGAAATGGCCATTTACATGGCCATTTCGAAGTTTGGGGCTAGTGTAGACCCGGCCCTGGTGGGTAATTCAGGTTTATGAATATTTGGTAAAGATCTTGTAGTTTTTGGTCTCTGTCAGTAGGATCAGAGCAAGTGTGATTGTACCTAAGGGCTTGACTGTAAACAATGGATCTAGTTATGTGTGCAGGATGGAAGCTAGAAGCATGTAGGTAAGTATAGCAATCAGTGGGTTTCTGGTAGAGTGTGGTACCAATCAGGCCATCCTTGATTTGCTCTGTAATGTCCAGGAAATGTATCTTTCACGTGGAATAGTCGGGCATAAGTTTTTCAGTGGAAGTTACTAGGAAGCTTGGACAAATATACAAGTATACTTTCTGTATAGCTCTGACGCCATACCAAAGCTGGCTAATTTCATTTTAGAATTCCAAACAGTAAGAGCAATATTTCCAAAAAACAATGTGATTTTGGATGCTCACTCAGAATACGAGCTCTTGAAATGAGGCCCCAAAACTCAGGCAGCTAAAATCATAAGGCACTTTTTAGAACTGTGACTTAGATACAGTAAGGTCGCAGAGTATGTGAATCCACAGTATGTGACCCCGCTCTTTCGCAGCTGGCCCCGATTCACACTTTATCCAGTAAACCCTGGAGCTAAGCTGAGGTGTAGGGTGGGGAGGACATCTTCCTATCAAAGGGAAACAGAGCTGACAGCAGCCAGCTCTTCCCCTGAGTGCCGCCAGTGGGTGGCAGAGGGGGGATCCAGACACTGCCGTGCACCCTGGCTCCAGCTGCGGCCATAAGCCCTGACTCCAGCTACCGCCAGGTGCCCCAGCTCCAGCCTCCACTGCAGCCCCCAGCTCCAGCCTCTGCCACGCACCCCGACTCCAGCTACCACCACACACCCCAGCTCCAGCCTCCACCACAGGCTCCAACTACCGCCGCATGCCCCAGCTCCAGCTACCACCACACACCCCGGCTCCAGCTTCTGCTGCAGACCCCGGGTCCAGGCACCACCACGTGCCCCAGCCCCAGCCCCAGCCGACCGCGTTCCAAACCCCACAAACCCAGTTCAACTCTATCCCCCACCCCTCCTGCAGCCCTTCCTGGAGAGTGCCATATGATGCTCCCTCCTCCTCAGACAGCCCTAAGAGCTGCGTGGAGTGCCACAGCAGTGATTTAAAGGGTGGAGGGCTCTGGGCACCACTGCTGCTGTAGCACCTTTTAATCACCAGGCCCTGGAACAATTACCCCCTTTGCCCACACCCACCCTGTCCGCAGGCGTACCACCACCAAGCAAGAGCTGTTGCTCCCTAACTTCAGGATTTTGCTCGAATGAGTTTCCAGCAGCAACTTTCAGCTGCCTCTACTGATTTAAATGCTGAGTATTATGACAAACCTACTGGATTCATCACAGTGCACCAAATAGCAACATCAGATAGAAATACATTTCATTTAAGAATGGGCAGATGATTTTATCCTTCTGTTTAAAACATGATGGCATGTGCAGGCTAGATATTAAAGGTATTCTATCTGGGCTGGCTTGGCTAGGGAGACCCTTCACAAGTTGTAATTGAGTGGCACAGCTGACCACAGCCTGCCTTGTAAGTGGGCTAAGCCAACAAAACCACATTATACAACTTTTACACTAGCTCTGGATACCAGTCTAGAGCCAGTTCAAGATCCAGTTTCCATTTTTAAAGCTGAAAAGGGAGCTGTTTCAAAGACACACAACTTTTCTCTCTGTCTCTGACTTTGTCCCCTTACTTTCAGTGCAGACATATTAGCTGACAGAATCAAGATTTGAACATGTAGGCACCCGTCCAAATTTATGGTCCATTTTAATCAGTTTCATGGCCAGAGCATTTTTAATTGTTTAATATTGCATTTTCAGAAGTTTACATCTATATTTTCATTATTTTGAAACCCAATTTATAATGGGTGCATGGGGGTGGAAGAATCACAATGCTACTGTAGGAGGTCATGGTATTGCCACCCTCACTTCTATGCTTAATTCAGAGTGGAAAGCAGAAGCCACAGAGCTGGAGAGGTTCCTGGAAGAGGAAATCAGTCTGATTTCCCCTGTCCAGCTGGGGCTCTGAAGGTAGCACAGCTATGGAACTTCCCACAGTCAGGAGAGGTGTCTGGAGGTAAACCCTGCTGACCCCCAGTCCCGCACAAAAAATAATCTGTCTGTAAAGGAGGCCATAAAGGAGAAGTCATCGTCCTGTACCTCCCCTGCCCAAACAGGACTAGATGTTACGGGCCCCTGGCTGGGGTCTTCACAGCAGTATAAGGGAAATCAGACCCACTTCCCTGAACTTCCTCTGGCTGCAGGAAACTCTCTGGCTCAGTTCTGGAGGCAGAGTCACCAAAGAGCTTCCTGATGCCAGTGGAGATAGCTGCAGATGAGTTTGTAAATGCCAATTTCAGTGTACGCACACAAACCAACAAAAATACTTACAGCTATAATAATCAGAATCTATTGAAGAGCAAAGTAAAAAAGTGCTGTTTGAGAACTTACTAGGAACTCTGAAGCAGAGGCAGAACCTGATTCTCCAGGACATCCGTCAACTGTATGAACCATGAGAACTGCCAATGTCTTCTTGCAATTCCCTGCAACATGCATAGGCTTGGAAGGAACTAAATTTTTCTCAGTAAGTGTTTGTAAATGCCAATTTCAGTGTACACACACAAACCAACAAAAATACTTACAGCTATAATAATCAGAATCTATTGAAGAGCAAAGTAAAAAAGTATTGTTTGAGACCTTATTAGAATTTAATTTAGGCTATTTATTTTGTATATTTTGATGTGTGATCTTGACAATTTGTGTTTTAATGAATACAAAGTTTTAACTTTGTGAATCTCAATATATATTGTCATTAAAAATGTTCCCCCATAATTTCCTGCAACTGCAAACATTTCAATTGATTTTTAAAACGCTTTATTTCCCCAATTCTGAGCAACTGTGAACATTTACATAGCTAAAAATTGTAAAAAAAAAAAAAAAAAATCAAATTCCGCCAAACATATTCATATACCACGCATTTTCCATCTTTTGTGCCAAATGAGGCAGGGATCCTATGGGCTACAGCTACAATAGTGAGTTTTGTTGACAAAACCCTGGTTTTTTACTTGTTACTAATAGGACCAACAACTTTGACGCTGAGTGTCTACACACACCCTACTTCGAGGTAAAACTTTGAAGTACGCCACTACTCCATTCCCGGGACTGGAGTAAGGAGTTTGAAGTTGGGCTCCTTTGAAGGAAGCGCAAAGGTGTGTAGACTCTTTGCTGGCTATTTCAAAGTAGTGCCAAACTTTGAAGTTAGTTCCTAGTGCAGACGCACCCAGGGAGAGAGAAAGAGAGAATTTGTGGGTGTTTTTCCTGACTGAAAATAATGTTAAGGAGTTACAGGTAGAGAAGAAACAATTAACAAGGCATAAAGATGCAAAAACAACATTGCTGAATATGGGCAAAGAATTATCTTCAACCATATAACAACAAAAAGATAAAATTATAGGTGAATGGCAGAATCAGAAAAAATACAATATTATAACTTGTCTAAAATGCAGCATAAAGAACAATAAGTTAGCTAGTCTAAGTTCATGATCTGCATGTTTCATGAGAATGGAGATAAAGAATGGTAGTCACAATTAAGATATTGATTATTCATACCCGCTTTCATACGAATAAGCTTTTCAATGACCATAATAAGCCACACTTCACAGTAAAAAACAAAAAAGCAGTCCAGTAGCACTTTAAAGACTAACAAAATAATCTATTGGTGAGCTTTTGTGGGACAGAACCACTTCTCCAGACCATAAGTGAGTCTGTCCCATGAAAGCTCACCACCTAATAAATTATTTTGTTAGTCTTTAAAGTGCTACTGGACTCTTTTTTGTTTTGATAGAATATAGACTAACATGGCTATCTCTCTGTTACTATTCAACATGCTTGACAGTACACTTATCTCTTGCTATGCCAGCACAATTGGTTCCCAACTTTCTGCTCGTAGGCAAGAACTCATAAGAGGGACACTAAATTACCATTAAATACACGTTAAAGTCTCTGATTGGTTCCTAGTGCTCCTAATTGGGGGAAGCAGTGGCAGCATGCAGTGCTGCTTTTGAAAAGTAAGTGAACCTTGGGTGGTGGTGGGGAGTTGGAAAAGGTTAAAGGCTGGGGCTAGTTTGGGGCCATGTGCAGGAGGGAGGGTTAAAACCTGGTGGTGGCTCCAGTGCAGGAGGCGGTTCCTGGGGCTGCAGCAGCGGTACCTGTGGGGGGGTTCAGTGGGCTAGGGGGTTCGGGACTGGGCCTGGGTGGGTGTTGGGAGTGGGCAGGGGGTACACAGGAAGTTGCAGGTTGGGGGTGTTGGGAGTGGGATGGCCAGGGCTGTGGGTCTCTGTGCCCCCCAGCCAGGGACCCCACAGCTGGCTCTGCTCCAGCTGCAGGGCTGTGAACCTCCCCATGCCCCAGCCAGGGACCCTGAAGCTGGAGCAGAGCCAGCCATGGGGCCATGGGTCTCCCTGTGCCCGAGCCAGGGACCTCACGGCTGGCTCATACAAGTGGATGAAGTTCGCTCCTTTAGTGAACAAAGGTAGGTATGTATGTCCCTCGTTTTAGTGAGTACTCGTAAGTAAAGTACTCATTAAGTGAGAGATGAGTGTACCAATGTGTTGATAGAGAGACTGTGTCATTGGACTGCAATTACAAATCAGTCAGCAGTTGTGAGAAAGCAAAATAGATCAACTCGCCCAGCTCAAATACAACACATACATAAAATGGCCATTTAGGGTCAACCCAATCGTCCATCTAGTCCAGTATCTTGTCTCTGACAGTGGCTAGAGCCAAAGGCTTTAGCGAGAATGACTAGAACAGGGAGTAATTTTGAGTAATCTACGTTATGCTGTCATCTTTGGACCTGCCAGTTGGAGGTTTAGGGACACGTGGAGCCTGAGGTTGTCTCTCCGGCTATCTTGGCTAGTAGTCACTGATGGACTGACCTTTCATGAACTTATTTCAGGGGTCAGCAGCCAAAATAGCAAGAAGAGCCATTTTTTTCCAATTTGGTAAATAGCTCAATAATTAAAGAGCTGCAATGCATGTGAATACAAGATGGTCCTTAATAAATAATATCAAGCCAGCCTTTTTGTAAACCCTATTTTAAGAACAGTGCACACACAATGATTGTAATGTGATACATGTTTACCCCAGGTATTCACAAACTTTTTACATATTCTATTTCCTCAAACTTTACGTGTTTGTTTGTAGCACCACCTTCCTCACTTTCGCTCCTGAACCTTCTCTCTCTCTCTGGAGGATGCTAGGTGGAGTTATCCAAAGTTTCAAGACCACGTATTGTCTGCTATTTATTTGCTATGAGTTGTTCATTTTTGGGCTTTTACACATTCACCATTTATCGAAAATAATCAGGAGGGTGTTTTTGTTGTTTATTTTTTTAAAATTTGCAATTATAGCATCAGGAAGAACAAAGAAGTCCTTAAAGAGTCATATGAGGCTCCGGAGTCCCAGGTTGCAGACCCATGAACTATCTAATTCTTTTTTTTGAATTCAGATATACTTATGGCCTGAACGATACCCTGTGGCAACAAGTTTCACTGGGTGACTGTGTATTGTGTGAAGAAGCACTGTTCTTAACAAGCTGCCTATAAATTTTATTGGATTTTTTGTTATATGAAGGTATAAATAACTTTAGTTATGATTTTATGGACTTGCATCATATTCCCCATTAGTTGTCCCTTTTCTAAGATAAACGGTCCCAGTCCTTTTCTTCTCTTCTTGTATGGAAACTGTGCCATATCCCTAATAGTTTTTTCTCTTCTCTGCACTTTTTCAATTCTTTTATATCTTTATCTGTAGAGTAATATGCTTCCATAAAAACATTTATAGTTGGGTTGTACAAAATGTTTGACTCACAGGTTTTCTTTATTGAAGTCTAAGCTGCATGCAAAAGCCTGCATTTTGTTAGATGTTTCTTCCTACTGAGGTTGTTTATAGAATGTTTGCATTAGCCAGATATTAATTATTAATCATGTTTATTAAGGAAGTATGTAGGGGATCAACCAAGTATGTGGGACCCTGTTGCACTAAGAACTATACAAAAAGAGGAATAGAGGGTCCCGCCTTATATGGCATGGCTGTAATAGCAGCTAATAGTGTCTTTTAGGTTTTGAATTCAAGTGTTTGAGATTGGCCATATGATGTCATTTGGTATGTATCTATTCATTTACAAGGTTCAACCTCTCACCTACAAATTTATCATTAATTAACTTCATTAAAAATATAATATCAATATAATGAACTAGACTAAAAACAGGAACTGTGTTTTACATGAAGAAATTAAATATCATAATCTGTACAGGGCAAACTGTCAAAGAAGAATGGACAATTTCAGCTGTCATTTACTTCAATGTCTATGAACTGTTGCAAATTAATTTATTTTCCCTTTATCTCCTAGAGGATAGGTTAAAATATTATCCAAAATAAAAATACAGCCTAATATCTTTTAACTTTATTGGTCTGATTCTGATTTCCACCAATTTTTACTTTTAAAATGTGATAGGTTTATCTTCCCTCCTGGAGGCAGAATTCATTAAACTAAAAGTGAAATTTTTAACTGGGGCACTAAGCT
The DNA here is from genome assembly GCF_033958435.1 of Carettochelys insculpta. Taxonomy (NCBI): domain Eukaryota; kingdom Metazoa; phylum Chordata; order Testudines; family Carettochelyidae; genus Carettochelys; species Carettochelys insculpta. The sequence continues at coordinate 100,538,116 of NC_134139.1, forward strand.
CAAATCCAACAACAGTATAAATTGCCAAAAGATTAGATTTTTTTATTTGCTTTGGTTCAATGCCTTGCTCCCTGCTGATGCAAGATGTTTGTGCAGTACTTTATGTGTCTCAAGTGAACAAAAGCAGTAGCTGATTATTTAAGATAAGGAACATCGCACACCAGTGATTAGAATCTGGCCCTGACTGTATAGTTCTACAATCAGAAGCCAACACTGCACAGAACTACAACACATCTTTCATCACAATGTGACCAAAACTAATTCACTCACAGTGGTGAAAAAGCTTTCCTCTGTGAATTAGGATTAAAAACAACTGGATTATAAATGGATGAATAGGTAGAAACATGGATGGATGCTCAGATTCAACTGATTGCTTCATTAGTGCGGCCAATTACTGACCAATGAGCAGTAAGGTTCCTTGAATCTTACTTAAAAGAGGATTATTGGAATCAGAACACAGATAGCTAGCACAATGCCAGAGCTAATTAGATAACAATATGTATTATATACATACAAAAACATTTTTAAATTCTTAGTACTGGTGGATTTTCAGAAGGGCTGAGCTAAATAAAGAAATAAAAAAAAATCATAAACTTTACAGGGCAAACTGTCAAAGAAGAATGAATAGTTCCAGCTGTCATTTATTTTAACTTCTAGCAACTGCTGCTAAATTATTATCCAAAATAAAAATATGGCCTAATATCTTTTAGCTTCGTTTGACTGATTCTGATTTCCATCAGTTTTTGCTTTTAAATTGTGACAGGTCTACTTCTTCTCATGGTGATAGGATTCCTTAACTAAAAGTGAAAATTTTAGATGGGGCACTAGCCCCAAGGCAGTCACAGGAAGCTCAGGCACTCCGCACTACTGAAAAATCAGGGTAATATTGTACTAGTATTTATAGGAAAGCCTGCATTAAGTCTGAGCGAAGGTAGATAAAAGCATTTAATATCAATGCCTCCTGTGAGATTTGTGCATTAGGGTCCTTAGTGGGGGGCAGGGGCGGTCAAGTCGTTCCTTAAGCATCTGTTTATTGTCCTCATATGACATGATAATTATAGAGGTAGAAAGCGGAATATAAAATCCCCTTCCATGGTAAGCTCTAGACAAGATCATATGAGATCATAGTGAGCTATTTACAAAACCACAAGCTAAAACATGTAATCACTGCCAAATGTGCACAGCAATTCTCCTTTCTTCCTCTAAGTCTTTTCCCATACTGAATACTGAATGGCAATACCGTAGTGGCATACAAAGGATGGGGGTGGGAGAGCACAGGTTTGGTTTCTTCTAATATAACAACTTTGCTAGGCAGAGATGTAAACTAGATAAATTTTTGAACTGAATCTTTGGGAGTGAAATTTCGAAAAGCATTCATTGGTCTAACTCCTCCTTTTAAAGTCAGGAGTGAAGCTCCCATTCACTTCAATGGGAGCAGAGTTAAGCTGAATGACAACCAATTTTGAAACTCACGTTTGATCTCTAAGGGGCATATTCTTTCGGTCATACCCTAAGAGCAGGTCTATACTTATAACAGTACAGCTTCATTACCCTAGAGCTTCACTGAAGATGCTACTACGCATCCACTAGAATAGTTAAGTCACCTCTGCCAGAAAGGCCGTAGTTATGCTGAAGGGAGAAGCCCTTCTATCTACATCAGGGGTTAGGTTGGTATAACTGTGCTCAAGGGTATGGATTTTTCACACCTTCAGATGATGTAGTTAAACCTCTGTAATTTTATAGTGTAGAACTGGCCTCAGCCTGTGAGGTGCCAACCATCTTCAACTCCCATTGAACTTGGTGGTGTTGGGCACCTATCAAGATCAAGACCTCAGAACTTTTTCTAAAAATATAACATTCCTTAAATTAATTTTTCTGGATATCCACCATTCAGAGAATAGACCCAATCCAAGATCAATAATTTTAATACTGTGCCATAATTATCTATTATTTGTAGTGTTGTTGTAGCTCTGTTGGTCCCACAACATTACAGAGAAAAGGTAGGTGAAGTGATATCTTTCCTCAGTATCTGCTAGTGAAAGACACAAGTGTTTGAGCTACACAGATCTGGGAGACAAGCATCGGAGGGGTAGCCGTGTTAGTCTGGATCTGTAACAGCAACGAAGGGTCCTGTGGCACCTTATAGACTAACAGAAAAGTTTTGAGCATGAGCTTTCGTGAGCACAGACTCACTTCATCAGATGCTGGTCTTGGAAATCTGCAGGGCCAGGTATAAATAAGCCAGAGCAAAGGTGGGGATAACAAGGTTAGCTCAGTCAGCAAGGGTGAGGCTTACTACCAGCAGTTGATCTAGAGGTGTGAACACAAGGGAGGGGAAGCTGCTTCTGTATTTAGCCAGCCATTTGCAGTCTTTCTTTAAGCCAGAGCTGAGGGCATGGAATTTGCAGATGAATTGTAGCTCAGAAATTTCTCTTTGGAGTCTGGTCCTGAAATTTCTTTGCTGTAGGATAGCTACTTTTAAGTCTGCTACTGTGTGGCCTGGGAGATTGAAGTGCTCTCCTACAGGATTTTGTATATTGCCATTTCTGATATCTGATTTGTGTGCGTTTATTCTTTTACGTAGAGACTGTCCAGTTTGTCCGAAGTATATAGCAGAGGGGCATTGCTGGCACATGATGGCATAAATTATATTGGTAGATGTGCAGCTGAATGAACCCACGATGGTGTGGCTGATCTGGTTAGGTCCTGTAATGGTGTTGCCGGTGTAGATATGTGGGCAGAGCTGGCAACGAGGTTTGTTGCATGGATGGGTCCCTGAGTTAGAGTGACTGTGGTCTGGTGTATAGTTGCTGGTTAGGATTTGCTTCAGGTTGGCAGGTTGTCTGTGGGCAACGACTGGTCTGCCTCCCAAGGCCTGTGAAAGTGGGGGATCATTGTCCAGGATGGGTTGTAAATCCCTGATGATGCGCTGTAGAGGTTTTAGCTGAGGACTGTAGGTGATGGCTAGTGGTGTTCTGTTGGTTTCTCTCTTGGGCTTGTCCCGTAGTAAGAGGCTTCGTGGCACACGTCTGGCTCTACTGATCTGTTTTTCCACTTCCTCAGGTGGGTATTGCAGTTTCAAGAATGCTTGGTAGAGATCCTGTAGGTGTTTGTCTCTGTCAGAGGGGTTGGAGCAAATGCGGTTATATCTTAGTGCTTAGCTGTAGACAATGGATCGCGTGGTGTGTCTGGGATGGAAGCTGGAGGCATGAAGGTAGGCGTAGTGGTCAGTAGGTTTACAGTACAGGGTGGTATTGGTCTGGGAGATCTGGGAGAAGTACTCAGAGTCACAGCTAAATACAAGATGGAACAGATTGCATAGCATAAGTAGTTAACACATATCCTAAGGTATTCAGTAGTGACAGAGAGATAGCCATGTTAGTCTGTATTCTATCAACACAAAAAACAGTCAAGTAGCACTTTAAAGACTAACAAAATAATTTATTAGGTGATGAGCTTTTGTGGGACAAACCCACTTCTTCAGATCATAGCCACACCAGAACAGACTCAATATATAAAGCACTGAGGTCCAAAAGTTATCAAGGTTGAAAAGTCAGAAAAATTGTTATCAAGAGTTAATGATCGTTAACGAAAGTGCTCCGAACTCTCATTTATATTCAAATTCAACACATTAACACATGGTTTGAACCGGGACAGCAATTACCTGGCCCATGATAAGGATTATTTTCCTTACATTGTTTTATCTAACTCTTGACTTCCCCACCCCACACCCCCTCTGCCACCCCTCTGCTCTTCTGATTTGCCTACCTTGATAACATTATATATTTACAGGGCTGAGGCGGACAGCCACCACTCACCCTGATGCAAGGTGGGAGGGGTAGCTCTGGCTCCAAACCCCTGGAAGTGGCAAGACCAAGGGCAGAAGGGGTGGGGCCAAGGGCAAGTCAGCCCTTAGCACTACTCAGATCATGGTGCTGGGCCCCCCTCCCTCCCTCCCATCTGTGCAGAGTGGCAAAGCAGTGTTGCCATGGCAGTTCTAAGGGGTCTGGATCTCTGCCCCTGCTGCTGCCTAAGTAGCAGCAAGCAGCGACTAGAGGTCCAGGCCCCTTTGAAACACTGGACCCTGAGCAACTGCCCCTTTTGCCTTCCTCCCACCCACATCAGCAGGCTTGATTTATACACACACAAGTACATTATCTCTGTATCAGGGCCTATGCAGAGATACTTCCTTGAGTCTGTCATTTTCTAATACAGTAAACTCTTGTTTAACTGTTAGTTGATTAACTGGCACACTCAAATAACCGACAAGACTCACAGCCAGGCAGACCTGGTCAGCGGAGGCAGGGTCGTGGAGAAGCAGTGTCAGGGAAGAGGTGTTAAAAAGGCAGTGAGAGAGAAAAGGGCAGCTTTTAAAAAGTGGAAGTCAAATCCTAGTGAGGAAAATAGAAAGGAACATAAACACTCCCAAATTAAGTGTCATAATGTAGTAAGAAAAGCCAAAAAAGATTTTGAGGAACAGCTAGCCAAAATTTCAAAAAATTATAGTAAAATGTTTTTTAAATACATTAGAAGCAGGAAGCCTGCTAAAAAAGCAGTGGGGCCCTTGGACGATAAAGATATAAAAGGAGCGATCAAGGAAGACAGTGCTATTGCGGAGCGATTAAATGATTTCTTTGCTTCAGTCTTCACGGCTGAGGATGCTACAGAGGTTCCTAAATCTGAGCCAGCCTTTTTAGGTGACAAATCTGAGGAACTCTCCCAGATTGAAGTGACATTAGAGGAGGTTTTGGAGTTAATTGATAAGCTGAATAGTAACAAGTCTCCAGGACCAAACGGTATTCACCCAAGGGTTCTGAAAGAACTCAAATGTGAAATTGCGGAGTTATTAACAGGGGTTTGTAACCTATCCTTTAAATCTGCTTCGGTACCCAATGAATGGAAGACGGCCAATATAACGTCAATATTTAAAAAAGGCTCCAGAGGAGACCCTGGCAATTATAGACCGATAAGTCTAACATCAGTACCAGGCAAATTAGTAGAAACAATAGTAAAGAATAAAATTGCAAGGCACGTAGAAGAGCACGAATTGTTGGGCAAAAGTCAGCATGGTTTCTGCAGAGGGAAGTCGTGTCTAACTAATCTATTAGAATTCTTTGAAGGGGTTAATAAACATGAGGACAAGGGGCACCCAGTGGACATAATATACCTAGATTTCCAGAAAGCCTTTGACACGGTCCCACACCAAAGGCTTTTACGTAAATTAGGCGGTCCTGGGATGGGAGGAAAGATCCTTTCATGGATCGGGAATTGGTTAAAAGACAGAAAACAAAGGGTTGGAATAAATGGTAAATTTTCACAATGGAGGGGGGTAACTAGTAGTGTTCCCCAGGGGTCAGTCCTGGGACCGATCCTGTTCAACTTGTTCATCAATGATCTAGAAAATGAGGTAAGCAGTGAGGTGGCAAAGTTTGCAGATGACACCAAGTTGTTCAGGACAGTCAAAACCAAAAGGGATTGTGAAGAACTACAAAAAGATCTCAGCAAACTGAGTGATTGGGCAGCAAAATGGCAAATGAAATTTAATGTGGGTAAGTGTAAGGTAATGCACATTGGAAAAAATAACCCAAATTACACGTACAACATGATGGGGTCAAATTTAGCTACGACAGATCGGGAAAGGGATCTTGGAGTTATAGTGGATAGTTCTCTGAAGACATCCACGCAGTGTGCAGCGGCAGTTAGTAAAGCAAATAGGATGTTAGGAATTATTAAAAAAGGGATAGATAATAAGACAAAAGATATCATACTTCCCCTAGATAAAACTATGGTACGCCCACATCTTGAGTACTGTGTGCAGATGTGGTCTCCTCACCTCAAAAAAGATATATTGGCATTAGAAAAGGTTCAGAAAAGGGTGACTAAGATGATTAGGGGTTTGGAACGGGTCCCATATGGGGAGAGGCTAGAGAGACTGGGACTTTTCAGTCTGGAAAAGAGGCGATTGAGGGGCGATATGATAGAGGTATATAAAATCATGAATGGTGTGGAGAAAGTGAATATAGAAAAATTATTTACCTTTTCCCATAATACAAGAACTAGGGGACACCAAATGAAATTGATGGGTAGTAGGTTCAAAACTAATACAAGGAAATTTTTCTTCACACAGCGCACAGTCAACCTGTGGAACTCCTTGCTGGAGGAGGCTGTGAAGGCCAGGACTCTATTAGGGTTTAAAAAAAGAGCTCGATAAATTTTTGCAGGTTAGGTCCATAAATGGCTATTAGCCAGGGGTAAAGTATGGTGCCCTAGCCTTCAGTACAAGGGCAGGAGATGGATGGCAGGAGATAAATCACTTGATCATTGTCTTCTGTTCTCCTTCTCTGGGGCACCTGGCATTGGCCACTGTTGGCAGACGGGATACTGGGCTGGATGGACCTTTAGTCTGACCCAGTATGGCCATTCTTATGTTCTAATCTCCCAGTTCCATGGACACTGGATATCAAAGAATTTACTGTAGCGATCTTAACTAAATATGGTCTGTGACACAAGTACAGAGACAAACAATAGAAGAATTTACCATTCTTATTGATGATGCTTCTGCTTTATCCAGAAAACAATTATTAGTTCTTAACTGTAATACCTGGAGTAGGGAAGGAATTCATTGGATTGTAATTTGCTTTTGTGGGTTATTCAGTAATTGATAAAATGGAATATAAACTTTCCAAACTGTAGATAGTTTTATGGCCAGGTCTATCCTATGTGTGTTTTACAGTAATTTAATTGGCCAGTCCCTCCTACTCCCCACCTCCCCTGCTCTATGTGGGCACACTCTCTTCAGGCAGGCCGATAAATACAAGACCACATGGATGCACCAGAGATCAAAACAGTGGCACCTGATTGACTATGTCATCAGTTGCAGGCGGGACATTCAAGATATTAAGATCACCAGGGCCATGTGGGGAGTTGAGTGCTGGACTGATCATTGATTCATCAGATCAGTCCTTATGCTGCACATCACACCACTGCACCTCAAAAAGCTCAAGGTTGTCAGACCCTCCTTCAACATCGGGCAGCTGCAACATACTGGTCATCGTGAGAAATTCGCAGCCCGCCTTGACGAAGTGCTGATGTCCCATGGACCTCTGACTGGAGACCCAACAGTGGGACCAGTTCAAAACCCTGGTGATGGAGTCAGCCAAGTCAACACTAGGACTGAAAAAGAGAGTTCAGCAAGACTGGTTTGATGAAAATGACGAAGACATCATGAAGATCTTAGAGGAAAAACAGAACGCATTTCTGCTATGGCAAAATGATCAGTCCTCAATCTCTAAATGTGATCGTTTCAAACACCTTCACAGCCAGTCTCAAACGGCATTTCTCAAAATGTAAGATGAGTGGTGGGTGAGTAAAGCTCATGAAGTCCAATACTACGCTGACACCAAGAACTCCAAGATGTTCTTCAGTACTACCAAAGCAATATATGGACCTTCAAAGCCAAGTACTACACCTCTCTTATCTGCAGATGGCATGACCCTTCTGAGTGAGAAGAACAGCACCAACAATAGGTGGAGCGAGCACTTCAGCAACCTTCTCAACAGACCCTCCATTGTCGACCCTGTGACCCTAGACCAGATCCTACAGAAACCCACAATAGACAGTCTTGACCTGTCCCCCGACAATGGATGAGGTCAAAAAGGCATTCAGCCAGACCAGCTCTGGCAAAGCCCCTGGGCTGGACGGTATCCCTGCTGAAATTTTCAAAGTGGCAGGACCAGTGTCACTTGAAGCCTTTCACAACATCTTGATCAGCATCTGGGAAGAAGACATGCCTAAAGACTTTAACGATGCCACAATCATCTTGCTCTTCAAGAACAAGGGCAACAAAGCTGACTGTGGAAATTACTGGGGCACCTCCCTTCTCTGTACTGCTGGGAAGATCTTGGCTCAAGTCATCCTCAATGACTTTCTACCATGAGGGCAGGGGGCCGGACTCGATGGCCTCTCGAGGTCCCTTCCAGTCCTACTATTCTATGATTCTATGATTCAACTGTCTGATCACCAGCATCTCAGAGGAGAACCTACCAGAGGCACAGTGTGGTTTTCGCCCAGGCTTCAGCACCACTGACGTGATCTTTGCCGTTTGTCAGGTTCAGGAAAAATGCACAGAGCAGAACTTGGATTTGTACGCTGTCTTTTATAGACCTGACCAAGGCACTTGACACCGTCAACAGAGAAACCCTGTGGATTACCCTGTCAAAACTTGGCTGCCTGAGAAGATTTGTTAACCTCATATGCCTGTTCCACGATGACATGACTGGCTTTGTTCTTTCAAATGTCGAGTCCTCAGATCCCTTTGAGATATCCAGTGGTGTGAAGCAAGGGTGCGTGCTGGCCCCAGTGTTATTCAACCTCTTTTTCACGTGCGTCCTCAGCCATGCAGTTAGGGACCTGGACCCTGGAGTCTACATAAAATACAGACTTGATGGGTCACTTTTCAACCTTCGTCATCTGAATGCGAAAACCAAGACGCTTGAGAGGCTCATCCTTGAAGCCCTTTTTGCTGACGACTGGGCACTTATGGCACACAAGGAATCTGATCTCCAGCTCATCGTCAACAAGGTTGCTGATGCCACTCACCTCTTTGGTTTGACCATCAGCCTAGGAAAGGCCGAGGTACTGATTTAACCTGCTCCAGGATCTGCTGCTCTCCCTGCTTCAATCTTTATTGAAGGAACAGAGTTAAAAACAGTGGAGGAGTTCAAGTACCTTGGCAGTGTGATAGCCAATGGTGGCTCCCTTGACAAAGAAGTCAATGCCAGAATCTGCCAGGCCAGCTGGGCACTAGGACATCTGAGTGCGCAAGTGTTGAATCAGCACAATATCTGACAGTCCACAAACTGAAAGCGTACAAGGGTATAGTCCTGACCAGTCTCCTGTATGGCTGTGAAAGCTGGACCTTGTACAGAAAACATATAAAACTGCTGGAGCGCTTCCACACACGCAGCCTGAGGTCAATACTGCACATTCGATGGCTGGACAGTTACGAACCTGGAAGTCCTGGACAGAGCAGGAACCACGAGCATCGAAGCCATGATTCTGAAAGCCCAGCTTTGCTGGACAGAGCACGTCACATGAATGGAGGAGTCAAGAATCCCTAAGCAACTTCTCTATGGTGAACTCTACAAGGGCAAAAGAAATCAAGGCAGGCCACGCAAGAGGTATAAAGACGGCATGAAGGCCAACAGTGCTCATGCTAGTTTAAAACCAGATCAGCTAGAGCAGCATGCAAAAGACTGAACAGGCTGGCATGCTCTCATACGACATGCGTATAGCAACTTTGAAAAGCAGCGACATGTACGCCTCACTGATGCTCGTGAGAGGAAGATAGCAACAGCAGCAGCCTCTCCAACAGAGCCAGGACAACTCCCTTGCCCCCACTGTGAACGCCCATGCCGTTCAAAGCTTGGACTCCTCAGCCACATGCAAGTCCAGAACTGATGAGCCTGTGGAAGCTCAAGATGTCATCGTCAGACACGACGGACTACCTAGAAAAAAAAAAATTGGCCAGTCCCTCCTCCTACTCCCCACCTCTCCTGCCCTATGTGGAAAAATTTCTGTGTAGCACCTGGGGTGCTACTTTACTGCCTTTTCAGTAGGCACAGGCAGGTTAAGGAGGAAATGGCAGGGATGCCTTTAAGCACTGGTGATTCCTGGATACTGGAACAGCCTCATGAAGGTCAGAGGCAGCTGGGTGTAAGGTTGAGATACACTGTGCAGGCTGCTCTCCAACTTATGGCTGTCTCTAGGCAGCTCTAGGCTCTGGGTACTTAAAACCACTTTTGCTCTCATTTGCTTTTCCACTTCCTGAGGTGTGCTGAGCATAGCTGGCTGCAACCCAGGATTGAGGCCCTACATCTGCACAACGAATTTAGAAAAATTAATTACTAATACAATGGGCAAACACCTCATCTAATCAACATAGACAAAAATTAAGCCGGTGCATATAGTGCATAGTAACAAATGTATCCTTTAAGAAACAAATATCATATCATGCCAGGTTTCAACAGTTCAAAAAAGAAGGAAGTATAGACTTTTATAGAAAAGGAAATGAAACCTTACACAACTCGATTAGTTTGTATTACCCAATTTTGCTAGCTTATGCACAGAAAAATATTGCGATTGCAGCATCTCAAGTTCCTCCAATTACTCATGACACACACAAAATTAAGAATCAAGAATTTCTAATTCTATTTTAACCAATTCTGTGTTCAGCTAATGCTATCACTTTCTTCCTTTTATTTTTAAATGTATATGATAGTGTTGATTTCTTAAATAACAATATTTTATAAAGTAAAAACACCCAAACAGATAAATCAGTTTTTTTAGATCAACTGCTCAGTGCTAGGGAACACATTAATACATACAACTTTATTACTGTGTGGGAAATATCTCTTCTTTGAAGGCATTTTTGTGATTGCAGCATTTACATGATGTAGTTATGGTACGGTTCCAGGGTGCTATTCAGCTTTTGTCATGTCTAGTATGAAGTAAGTGAATATAAGCACTGACAGAGGGACTTGAACCTGGGATTGTTGGAGCTTAATACATGAGCCTCTACTGCTTGAGCTAAAAGCCATTATTCCGCTCTGTGAGTGGGCTACGTGCCACTATATGGGAAAGTGAACCACACCCAGTTGGTGCATGGGTTACACAAATATACTGGAGAATTGAAAAAAATAAACACCAAAGAAAATTTGCAGAAGATTTCACATTCCAATACAGTTAATAACTTGCTTCCTGCAAATTTTAGAAAATTTCTAGACAGAAAATCAGAAACACACTGAGGTTGTCTGTACTATCTCTTATAATGGTATAACTTATGTCACTCAAAGATATGAATAAGTCACCTCTCCTGAATGACGTAAGTTACACCAATGTAAGTGCCAGTGTGGACTGCACTGAGTCAGTGAGAGAACTTCTCCCACTGACCTGGCTGCTGTTGCTCATTGGGGAGGGATTAATTACGTTGACAGGAGAGCACTCCACTGCAGCCATAACCTCACTCCCTCATTTCACCCCCTACCTAAAAAAATAAGTAAGCACTCAGAACTGTGTTTTTTGCCACAAATGCCTCTGCGATAACTTCAGCCATGAAGTCTTTTCCTCTACCTCATAGCAGAGTTCTGATAAAAGATGACCTCAGCTTGATAGAATGAATTTGTCACTGCACCATTAATTACGAGAACAGTGAGCAGCCAAAGCATGTATCTGAACAAAACAAACTCTGTTCAACATGGAGAGTTGCAGCATCCTGCCTGACACCCATCCTGAACTGTATTCATAATGGAAAAAAGCTGGAACTTGGAAAATATTATGATCATATTGCACCCTGTAAATAATCAGGCCAGTGGTATCCAGCTCCTTCTACATTTCTGTTTTGCTTGTTATATAAGGGCCCAATCCTGCACATATTTAACACTGGGGGTAGCATTTACTTGCATGCGTTGGTTTTCTGAAGTCAAAAGAATTACACTGCATGCCCAGAATAAGCACTTTCAGGATTGAAACCTAAATTTTGATGGCACCCTAAGAAAATCATGCAAAATGATATACAACAATATGAAGTACATTTTAACTGTACAAGTTTTTTAGGAATATGCTCATTAGTAAAAATAAAATAAATGTAGAGGTATCCATGAAATTGTAAAATTTACATTTTAACTATAAAATATTATTCCAGTAACACTGGAATATTACTCAAGCAACTGAGTTACCACTAAAAAGGACTCTATTGCCAAAACGCTTCTTTTTTTTTTTTTTTTTAAATTAAGCCCTACAATTTTGAATGCTATGCTGTCAACAATCCAACATATAATTGAGAAGCTACTGGTGCTATCAAGAACTAACATAACGAGAAACTTACTGAATAGAAAGTGATAACAGAAAAAACCACAGAGGGGAAAATCTTTAGAACGATTAGCAACAAGTAAAAGAAAATTGTTTCCTAATAATTGAATAGTAACAGAGAGGTAGCTATATTAGTCTGTACTCCAACAAAACAAAGCGGCAGAAATGTAGCACTTTAAAGACTAACAAAATGATTTATTTGGTGATGAGCTTTCGTGGGGCAGACCCAAAAGTGGGTCTATCCCATGAAAGCTCATCACCAAATAAATCAGTTTGTTTTTCCTAATAACTGAGTAAACAATTATGAATGTGCCTCTCAAACAGCAAAGACCCAAATATGAGAGACACTAGGGCAAAATTTAAAATGAAAGACAGGAAAAATACTACAAGAAGGGGCAAATTCTGTTTAATTTTTTTGCTATAAATGTTCTTTTCTATTCCTAAAACTATCAGAAATTCATAAATAGAATTATTTTTTGAGAGGGAGAGTAGTTTGGTTAGTGGGATACTCAGTTTCTGTCCTTAAGTTTCTTCAGACACTGACTACAAATTGGGGTGCATAGTTTAGCAGATGCAAGTATTTTCTTCATAAAGTGCTTAATAATACAAAAGAACAAAGACACAATGGAAGACTCCCACTGTGAGAATGGAGATTTCCACTCTGTAATGGCAGAGTGCAAGGTGTATCTCAGCAAGGCACACCAGTCTTGACCAAAGTTTAAATAACCTAGGTTGCTTACCAGTACATGGGTTCTAAACAAACAAGTGTCAGAACACACTCCCAGTAGCAGTGCTACCATAAGTACCGGAACACCGTTCTGTTGCCACAAAGAAAGTGCTGGAAATTCACATTGTAGCATTTCAGCATGACTATATCTTTTTATGGGCTTGATCTGATTTTGGGTGCTCAAGACACTTTTGAACCACAGAATGCCTAGATTTTGACTTACTCTTGGTTACACATTTTACTAGGTTGTCACTTCTAGTTACCATTTTTGTTCCTTTGGGAAACTTGGATACTAATAGCAAGAACCTGCCAGGTCTAACTGTTTAAGGTTGGGGGTAGAGTCATCCAGCCACTCTCCTACTCACCATTAATGCTTCTTTTGCAACCGATCTTGGGGCAATGGGGTGGTTCAAAGGCAGTGATGAGAGGTTAGGGCTATTGGTCACCGTGTCATGTTAAAGGAATAGTTTTCCCCTTGTCATTTATTTTTGTGCTGCATAGCTATTTCTAGTTAACTGCATGGAAAATGTTTTACAGCCTGTGCCTAGCCAACTTTTTCTTTCAGATGTGAGGAATGGAAGAAATACTGACTGAGCATCAGCCAAAGGAATAGCAAGTGTGACTTTTTATTTATTCAGGTGTATTTATGTAAAATCTTAAACTCTGAATGAATAATTTGATGTATTTTCTATTTCAGCCATGACTAAAATTCTTTCACTCAGTGTGTTTCAATTTTTGTAAAATAAATGTCCTTCATTTTTAGTCCATGTACTTTGTATAAAGGAAAATCTATGTTATCTGAGCTAGCTCAATATGGTAGCTGTGATTAATGCTGACATTATAAATCCAGCAATTAACAGTTACCAGACAGTGATCTCTGAGGTTGTGATGCAGTGAGCATATACATGGTAAAGCTGAATTCAAGTACCTAAAAAGGTGTTACAAGGAAGAGGGAGAAAAATTATTCTCTTTAGCTTCTGATGATATGAAATTTTTCTTAATGTCTAACCTTGCTGCAGTTTAAGCCCATTGCTTCTTGTCCTAACTGTCAGGGTGGCTAAGTACTGGAATAAATTGCCTAGGGTGGTTGTAGATTGGATATATTTAAGAAGTTGGATAAATATCTAACACGGATGATATAGACCATGCTTGGTCCTGCCTTGAGGGCAGGGGACTGGATTTGATGACCTCTTGAAATCCCTTTCAGTTCTAGTGTTCTATAATTCTATGGATATCTTTAATATCACCTGAGCAACCCCATTATGTAATCAGGTTGAACATCCTATGGAACTGCGTGTGTGAGTAATGTAAGGCGTGAGTGTGTGCAAGAATGGGACCCTACCTTAACTGACAAATTACTCAATCCTAAGTGATACCAAAGTTAATAAAATGGTACTAGGCACCTGAAAATCAGCAGTTTTACTTCTGCATCCATTACTCATTTCCTTTTAAGAATACAGATTTGGTAAACTTGCTAGTTTCATGTACACATCACTTCTTAAGTGAGGGACTATCCTATTCCCAACTAAAATCTCTGCTTTGTAGTCCAGTATTTCTGCCATCGATAATTCATAAGAGAATAAAGTAGAAGTCTAAAAGATCCTCTGAGGATAGGACAAGGAGCAACCGACTTAAACAACAGCAAGGGAGGTTTAGGTTGGAGATTAGGAAAAGATTTAACTGTCAGGGTGGATAAAAACTGGAATAAACTACCTAGGGAGGTTGTGCAACCTCCATCACTAGAGATATTTAAGAGTAGGTTAGATAGACACCTATCGGGGATCGTCTAGATGGTGCTTGGTCCTGCCGTGAGGGCAGGGGACTAGACATGATGACCTCTCGAGGTCCCTTCCAGTTCTCGCATTCTATGATTCTATGATTGATGAGAGACATACTGAAATTAAAGCCATTCATCTCACGAAGGAACAAATGAGAGCTACAGCAACTTATGATCCTTTTTACAACATAACTTTTATGAGAGGCAATGTGACCTACTGGAGCAGACTGTGAATCAGGAAAATTGAATTCTGTTCTTGGCTCTGCTCCTGGGAGCAAGCACTATGTCATATATAAAGTGCAGTTTCCACAAATCACATCTGATGGTATAAGCAGATAATCTTTATTCAAGGCATACTCTTCAACAGGTGCTTTAAAAATATTACTGCCCTTCTGACCAATGCTTTCATCCCTTGGTTTATTCATAAAAGGTTCCCTTTTTTGTAACTAATGTGGAACAAAACATCAAGAGACTGCATAAGCCATGTCTTGTCACCTCCTCCTCAGCTTAGAATTCTCAGTGGTGTTTGACTGCATTCTACTCTCTGGCCAGGGAGAGGAAGGGAATCCCACTAACCATAAGGTAATATTTCATGGTTGATAAAATGAGTTCAAAACACTTCAGAGGAGATAATAATCAGGTCTATCAACACACATTGTCAAAAACTAAAATAAATGAAGATAAGAGGCTACTTCCTGCACAATCATTCCAGCTGTGACCTATTTTCACATTAATTAGTTGGTTAAGGCAGGGTGTAGAAAAGAGACAACTCAGAGTTTTCAACAAAAGATATAAATGGTCTCAATGTGTATGCCGAAAGAACAAAAATCTGGCCACTAAACAAATACAGATTAAAGAGCTTATTTTAATAGTGTTACATTAAAATGGAGGGGAATTACAGGGAAAGGGAATGAATGAGTGTTTCAGGACTGCTAGAGAGAATCTAGATATATCTAACTTCTCAGCTTCCACATACGCATGCACATCTATTCTGTTTTTATATTGTGTGTGTTTAAGGAATTTGAGAAATTAGATACCCTATACCCCTTCTCCTGACAGCAAGAAAGGAGACATTGTTTAACCAAAAGTTCTTTAGGGTTTGTAAATTTCTAAGTATTCAGTGTGTCAGTTCCACTTACACCCAGCATCCACCCACTAGGTACACACTTATCCCCATCCCAGTGACAACAGTAGAGAATTTTATAAAGTATTAGTAATAAAGTTATCAAATCATTCCCATCTCTCAGCTGTACATGTAGAATTACACTTACTGATTTGCATAGAATCGTGGCACTTCAATCTTTACTGCATAGATGGCAGGAGGGAGAAAGATAAGCAACTCTGCTTTTCGTTATTTCATCGCTCACTTAGAGATAAAATCTTTGGCCCTTGTTCAGGGTAGGCTGGGTCAGAACAGTTTCAAATACATACTTCCTGAGCTGTGTAGGCAAGAAAGGCATGTTAAAGATAAAGCTGAACCAATTTTCACAGTAGGGGCACTGTACTAACTTTCTCTGTTAACACACCATTACCCTTATCTAGCGTGCTTTTCGCCTTGTTCCCTCTCCTCCAAACTGGCTCTCACCAGTCTCCTTTTCATTGGGGAGTGGGGGTGGGATGGAAACCTTCAACTCCAGACCTGCTTCACACCCTTATATATGTGAGTACTCTAACCCCACCTGTAGCTACACTCACCCACTTCCACAGACCCCCCAGACTTGACCTCTGTATTCCTTACATGGGGATAGTGTCACATCCCAAACTAGTAGCAAATGACCCTTCTGATCCTCTGACCTAATTCCCAGTTTGTGTATATCCGGACCCTCTGCTGTGGGGTGACCATATGTCAAATATGGGACACGGCAGAGGGGGTGGGGTGGCTCCCAGCTGTGGCTGTCAAGCAAGTGCAGCTCCCTGTCTGCCCCAAGCCACGGGGCACCAGAACGCGGTTGCTGACCCACAGGGGAGCTCCCCAGTTTCAGAGGTAGTTGCCTTGTGGAAGTGGGGCAGGGTTTGCTGTTGCCCCCATACCACTGGGCTCCAGGAATGCTGCAGGGATGCTTCCTAGCTCCAGCGATGGCTGCTCTGTGGAGGCTCCCACCCTATGGGGAAGAGGGGCACTGCCTGATTGTGGCGGGTGGCTGCGACTCCTGGGCGCCCCACACATCCAGGCACCAGGGCATGGGGCTGCTGCCTCGCAGGAGACCTCCCTGTCTGCCCCACATCTTCAGGTGCCAGCAATGGGGCTGCCACTCCTCCAGGAAGAGCTCCCAAGCTGGGGAAGGTGGCTGCCCCACACTTCCGAGCACGGGCAACGATGCTGACAGCCCACAAGACAGCTCCCTACCTGTGCAGGTGGCTGCCCTGTAAAGAGAGGAGCAGCTACAAGGGAGACTGTTCTGAGGTGGGGATTGGGCTACCTCCTAGCAGTGGTCTCCCCAGATGCAGGGGCAGCTGCCCCACTGAGGGGCTGCCCAGCACTTCTGGGGAACAGGTTCCCCCCTTAAAATCTTAGAGGTAGGGACAAACCACACTTCCCTACCCCCGCAGCATACCCTGACTTCCCTCTGGCAGGGCCCCGGCTCCCTCTCCTGCTGCTGCCTGTACTGGCCAGTCAGCACATGCTCCACGTGCTGTCCAGCCGGGTCTGATTAATTTTACCTGCAGTTGCAGTTGCACTGACTTGGGGAAGGGCAGCTCAGCAGGAGAGTGAATATATGGGACAATTAGCTTTTTGTTAAAAAAAAAAAAAAATGGGATGTCTGCCTAAAATACAGGACTGTCCTGGTGAAAACGGGACCGGTGGTCATCCTACTCCACTGCCTTCTACTCAAATTATGGGGAAGTGAAGACCTTCTGGAACTCCTCTTTCTTTTACCCACTTCCCTTGAAGAACACCAACAAATAAATATTTTAAAAGAGTCAGTAGGTAGAAGAGCATGGTTCCTTGTACTCCAACATCCAGTTAACAGCACTACCTGTGACATCACATGACCCACTGATATTTTTCTCCCTACAGCTAGTTCTAGGGGCCTAAGTGTAAACCCACAGAAGTCAGTGGAGCAATGTCAACTCGCATTAATGGGCTTCAGATCAGCTCCTTCTCCAGGTTAGGTACTGCCTGTGACATCAGCTGCAATCATAATCATTCAATGATAGCAGTACCAAGGGACACAGTATGGAACTACTGTTACTAGAGTTGCTGTCTATGGATATTTATTTTTGAATATCTTTTCCCCCTTTTTACATAACATGAAAATTAATTAAGTCTTAGTTAAGGCTGTAGAGTCATACCACATACTTGATGGCACAAAAATTTTTGAGAGAATGTTGCAAGTCCCTCAAAAGGCACAAACAATAGAAAAGCAGGAAATTCAATGAAGAGATTATAGTTAAAAACAAACTGGAGAGAAAGTGTACAGTTAGAAATGTACATTTAAGATTACTTAAACAACCTTGATTCAACTCCTATATTATAATCCATAGAGCAACCAAAATCAGGAAACAATTCAGACTGTCAAGTGATGGAAAAAATTAATCACAATGGCTGCACCTACACTTGCCTCACCCCTCACTTCCGGAAGAGGGATAGTAATGAGAGAAGTGGAAGATGCTAATGAGGTGCAGTTTTAAATACCTGATGTCTCATTAGCATAGCCCTGTGAGATTTTGCTTCTGGAAGATCCCTTTTCGGAAGCAAAGCTGTGTGTAGATGGGGCTCCTTTGGAAAGACACAGGGGTCTTCCACAAGGAAGATTTCCTTCAGAAGGACTCTTGTGTCCTTCTGAAGGAGCCCCATCTACACGGCAGCTTTGCTTCCAGAAGGGGATCTTCCAGAAGCAAGAGCTCACAGGCATAAAATGGAGACGTGACTTTCCCCAGCCATCCTGCAGTCTAATGGCAGAGCTAAGTCTTCTGAATCCAGTCAGAAACAGGTCAGCCGGAGCTCTGTCTATGAGGCTATACTCATTACATAACTCTTCTACACACAAGATACAACAGGTGAATTGGGTGGAACAGAACAAAGTACAGGCTATTGGAGATAACAGTCTATATGCATTTCTGCACTTTACAAGAAGAGGAAAATATAACTACTTAACTCTGAATGAGGTGGTTTTTTATTTGGTTTGTATAAAAACAAACTGATTTGGAAGATCGCTATATCTTAACCAGTGAATGGCCCAATTACCCACATTACAGAAGAAATATTGACTATTTGTACATCTCAGGCTGTCAGCCTTACACTGGAAAAAGATATGCTTATTTCTCACCCTGCTGGTAAATACAGATCCTCAGCTAGTGTAAACTGCAATTGCTTTATTAAAAGTCAATGATCTCTGAGTGTTAGTCTTTACGGTGCTACAAGACTGCCTTTCTTTCTTTTTTTTTTCCTTTTTGTGAATCTAAAGACTAACACAGCTACCCCCTGAGACATTCTATATCAAGATTGCAAGGTTTTGCAAAAGACATGCTGTAATTCAAATAGGAATTAGTTCAGAGAAGTTCTTGTGGCCTTTGTCAGACAAAATGTCAAGATGATCACGTCACATATAATCTCTAGTGCATTAAAAGAGCTAGTGTCCTCTGGCCTTAAAATCTATGAATGTCTAGAAGTCTTTCCACTGACTTCAGTGTGCTTCTGAGCAGGTCTATATTAGGGCAATTCACTCAGCTATTGCACCTGCCTCTCAGTATTTTGACACTGAATTAATCAGTTAATGAAAAAGAGCTGTGCACCTCAAATAGTTGCTGACATCACAGAACACTGAAAAAGCATTCCATTTAGAGACAAGTCTGCTACTATTATAGGTTTTCTGATGTGTTTATTCCTCCCTTGAGTTCATTTTCTGAAAACATGCCTGACCCTGCATCCTTATGCAAGCAAGCCTCCATTACTTTTGCATTTGTGGCCCACAAATGCATGGCTCATGTTTTTTGGCCTGGACCATAAGCCCTGTAGTTTTTCTATGAGAAAGATTATCATCTTTCTACATATCTAGCCTATGGTATGTGAAGTAGAAAAATCCAATAGCTTTCTGAGATTACTAATGAATATTTTATGGGTATTTATTCTGTTGCAGGGATTCTTAAACTTAATTGAACTGTAACCCCTTTCTGACAACACTGTTTCTACATGATCCTGGGGGGACCTGGTGGATCCTGACCCCTGCCACCATGAGCAAGGGAGTGGGGGGCACAGCCCAAGCCCACCACCCAGATGCAGGCAGAGCTCAGGTTTAGCTTCAGCCCTGGTTTCCAGCAAGCCTAAAGCTGGTCTTGGTGACCTCATTAAAATGAGGCTGCAACTCACTTTGGGGTCCCAAACCATATCTGAGAATCACTGCTCTGTTGAGTTAACTTAAGTAGCACTGAAGCTGACATTAACATTCTGGATGTCAGGCATGTTCGAAGTCAGACTGACAGACATCTTTAGTAAAAGAAAGAACATGTCAAAGATGATGTTTGATGCATTAAACAGGCTGGTGCCATCTGCTTAGTATTCCTCACACAGTAAACTTCTATTTAAAAGTACAAAAGAAATGCGGGGAAGTCAATACATTGCAGATCTAGTTTATAGCCTAACAAAGAAACCTACCCCTGCAGACCGCAAAGGCAGCATGAACAACCAAAGCCCAAGGGGCTGAAGACAGATCCAGTGAAATGACATCACTCCCATTTTCATTTCAAAAGAGTGTTAACAACAAAGGGTGCTTGTGACGTACTTCACTGCTGAACAGCAAACATATCTGTCTCTTGAAATTGGATATTCCTGGGCTATCCTATCCCTCTCCTATCCGAGGCATTAATTGAAAAATAATGTGCAATAGAAAACTCCTTCTCATAGCAATAAAGGGATCAAAACAATTTGAATCCAGCCAGGTCAGTTTAGCCAAAAGACCTAGGACAAACAAAACAAAACAAAACAAAAACAGAAAAACTGGCACGTACCAGATCAGTGGATTTCAAAATAAAATGATGGGTAAAGTAATACCTTTTACTGGACGAACTTCTGATGGCGACCTAGCATTTTGCACAAGCTTGAAAGCTTGTCTCTTTCACCAACAGAAATTGATGCTTCAAACAATATTATCTCACCCACCTTGTCTCTTGAATTACCAAGTGCATTTTGGCTTCCTTGTACCACTCTACTGTCATTAAGCAGCCTTAAAGGTGGTGCAGCCAGCCCCTGGCACATTTGGCCCAGCAAATGAGGGATCCTTAAGTGGTACAGAGTAGTTGTAGTGGCTCTACACCCTTTCAGTGGCCAGTTTATGGGGACCGGATGAGGCATCCTTGTGCCCCAACTTTCCCAACTGCCAAGCACAAGGCCCACTAGTAGCTGATGAAAATTAGAGTCACCTCCCAGTTTTGTTTTGTTTTGTTTTTTTAAGCACTAGAGATCAGACTGGCAGCTGGACAGCTCAAGATCACAGGAATTCAAATAGGACTTTTGCA
Organism: Carettochelys insculpta; assembly: GCF_033958435.1. NCBI lineage: Eukaryota > Metazoa > Chordata > Testudines > Carettochelyidae > Carettochelys > Carettochelys insculpta. The sequence goes on from NC_134139.1 coordinate 100,558,944, forward strand.
CACTGCATTTGTGCTGAGCACTAGAGAGCTACAGCAGAAAATCCGACCATAAATGTAGACTTGTGTCTACAATATTGTATCTAGGTTTTAAAAAGTACGCCACTTAAATTGTTGCGCAGTTGGAACTATGAATGCATAGCTTAGCCACTTTAACAAATGCATAATCAAAGCTCTCTACATTTTTGTTTTAAAAAATCCAGAACATCTCTATACACTCCACACTGTTTTTCATAGTTAATATGATCTTTCCAATGCAAAGTCAGTAACTGGAAAATTGCTGATTTGATACGGAATTAGCAAACCATACAATCTGCTCCAAGGTGGTGGGTTTTTTTAAGTGCTCCAGAACTATCTAGAAAACTTCAGAGGCTTTTCCAACAAAGCCGCTGAAACTCCTTAAACACTTTCTGCACCACACAGGAACAGGCATTTAGTAAATCAAATCTCCAGGTCTTCAGCATGCCAACAGTAATCTCAAGATATTACAAAATGTTCCAGCTTCTACAGAGTGACAAAAGTAGAGTTTTAAATTAAATGGTCTTTATGTATATTCATAAATGTTTATAATTAGTCTAGGTTCAGACAGATTTTTAAAGCAATTTTTCCATCATTCAGATTAAATGTGCACAAAATATTTCGAGGTTAATCATCATCATCATCGCCATCTTTTATTTACAGTTTTTAAGATCAATTTATTTGTGATATGAAGCGTCACTACATTACACACACACGCTCACCCCAAAATATGGAAACATATTTAAGGATCACACCTTATTCTTGCAATAGAGGAGGCAGAAATGAATCAGAAATTCAACCGAGTTGCAAGAATTTACAAAGAAAAAAAAAATCAGAGGATCAATCACGTAACGTATACAATGAGCTAAAGAAAAAGTAATGGCAGGGATGAATGAGTCAAATACTTTTCAGAAACAGCTATACTGAACCTTTACAATGGCATAACATACCAATCAAGCTATCAAATTACTGTGGATCAATGTAATCAAAATATGAAATTGTGAAAATAAAAGAAATATATAATATAGCCATACATCAGAACACCACTTACTGATCAAAACTGGGCGTACGAGCTTCCTATTTTAAAGATGCGATAATGTGCTCACTTACCCGAATCCTGCACATATATGATGTAGATAGTAAATAAATACAGAAGATTCTGCAGCTTCTGTTTCCAGTGATAGCACCTCATAGCACTTGCAGGTGACATCCTGTGAAGCAAAAAAGCAGCAACTTAGGAAACTTTCAAAAAAACCAAAACTTGCTTTTTTGGTGATAGTTGAGATAAAGTTATTATCACACCAGTAACTGAAAAATATGGAGTTTCTTAAAATCTTGGTTAAAAGAGTGCAGTCTCTGGTCTTTTATGGAGGGTAAGAGACAAGTTGTTCACACCTCTAATCTATAACAGAAGGATAAAATGTAATATGGATTATGGTTGAGTACATTTGAATATTTATCTATCTTCCCATAACAGTTCTTTCCTACCCTTTTCAGTCATAAGGTTTTTAGAGCTATAACATCCTTTTTTTACATATTGTACAGTAGTTAGGAACCTTAACTTAAAAGACAGCATTTTTTATCTGTCCATGTTCAGAGGTCCAATCCTATTCTCAATAAAACAAATTACATTCTTGATATTTTATAAAATAAATACAAAAAATAATTCAGCTAATTCTATTTGCATTCCTTTGCCTCTAGAGAATACGTGACAATTTTTAAACCAAATAAAAAATGTTCCTACCTAAAATTATGGTGTACAGAAAATGGACAAACAAGAAATAAGGCTTATAATGAAACTTAGTCCCAACATTTAACAAGGAGATGCAATCATGGATCCATAATTAATTGTAACCTATTATATTGCTTTTTTGTTTATTCTGCATCTCAGGAACAAGTGACAGCAAAGAAGAAATAGTGAAACACAGTCCACACTATACTACCAGCCCCAGCCCCATTCTATTTGGTACTGAATGTCTATCACTGGTTTTTTTCCAGTAAGAAATTGTTCAGTTACGTTGAGGGGAAAAGGGGAGGAAACAGGATGGTTTGACAAAAAACACAGAACTAACAGTAATGAAAAAAATGCCATCACAAACATCTGTCAGGGTAATGAAACATTCAGTAAGTTGACCCAAAAGACATTTTGGATGAATTTTAATGTAATTTGTTAGGCTATGAATGTGAGGAAGGCGAGTGAGAGGGAACAAAACAGGCAGTGAAACCACATACCATAAAAGCCCAGCTTTGTTAAACACAAAAATCTTTCTTTTTATTTTCCCATTCCACATATATTGCTTTAAACCTGCTAGTGAAAGCTGGAGGTAAATTTAAAATCTTGTCCACTCAATGGCCTTTCTAGCTTTTGAAAGAAAAATATGTAAGCACCAACAAGCCTAGATAAGTACAACATCCTAAAATAATCAACTGTAATGAAACAATTAATGTTCCAAGTTTAAAAGTAATACCTCTCCAAATCAGTCCCCTGAATGATATGTCACAGATACAGGTAAATTCCATTTCATGAGATCAACTGCTGCAATAGGATTGAAGGAAAACCTAACGTGTTCTCTCACATAAGTATCTGACTATGAAAAGGTCCAGTTTTTTATTGCAAGTTTTGTTAAATTATTAACTTGGATCAGATTTATTTTTCTGGGATATGGTAAAATTACACTTAACAAGTTTTAAAGACAAGCACAGAACATTCAGGGCTCTGGAATACAAGAATCTCTTTGATGAATCCAGACACAGAATAAGCAGATTACTAGACAATAGAAATATTGTCCTCAAACTCAGTGGCCCATAAATCCTTTTTTAGCATCTCAGGCAAGAGAATGCCAAGACTTTGAAAGCTGTACAGTATGCAAAAACAATTTTTCATTCATATACAGATATTCTAAATATTCTCCCAGAAAGCTGCTGTTGATCAGAAGATAGCAAAATAAATCATACATGCAGAGGTGTGATTAAAATCTCAACATTTGTTAATTGAGTTGGTGACTGTAACATGGTATCTTCTATTTCAAATACAGGAAGACAATGTGATTTCTACAAGAACGAAGTGTTGAATTTTAAGGGCAGGACTGACAGAGTAAACTTCTAGTGTGACGCACAGGACTTTCACTAATACCCGTAGAACTCACACAGTTATCAGGCTGAATTTCTAGGCAGAGGTAGCATTATCAGTCTGCCAAATAATCAGAGCAATTCTGCTGGACTTGAAACTAAAAAACCTGCTTTTGCCTCTATCATATCCATATATCTTGACAGTGTTGTCTTCCCAATTAACACTTGAGATCTCTGTGAGCTAATGGCTAATCTGCACTCACATGAAGATTGACTGCCGTTAGATCAATCTTCCAGAATTCAATTTTGCCGCATCTGTTAAGACTTGCCAAAATCAACCTCTCTGGGCTCGGCCATCAACCCCTGTACTCCACCCTATCACGTGGGGAAAGGGATGTTGACACAGACTTCTGAACCCCGCACTACACTATGCAAGAAAGTTGATTCTGATACATCAATTCTAGCTACGCTAATGGCATAGCTAGAATTGCATATCTGAAATCCATTTTCCTCTCTAGTGTAGATCTACCCTAAGTTACGGAGTGCAGTTTGCTCAAGACATGCAGCAAAAGAGTTTCTAGTGTTCTGTGCTGTGTTAAATCCACTGGACTACATTGGCTCTGGTGATTACCTATTTCCAAAAAGTCTAGTGTTCTTCTGCTTCCACCAGAACTAATCAAACTACAGTGATTCTAGAAGACTTAATTATTAATAAATAGTAATAAATGCTTCTGAGGGTAGCTGTACTGTTGAAGTGCCTAGAAACCAGAACCCCATCGTACTAGCCATGGATGGCACATGATCCCCCAGCCCCCATTTGGAGAGGCTAGCCCCTTCACTTTTGCTGGAGACCCCACCCACACAGCATCTAGAGACATGGACTATTGCTCAAGGCATCAAGGGTCATCAAATGCCATACCATTATGTGACTCCATGTTGAGCAACAGAAGATAGAATGATCTTTCAAATGGGCAGATCAGCAGAGCACACACTCTTGATGATCGTCTACCTCAGGAACCTAAACTGGCTTCTTTGCTGTTCAAAATCTGCATTGATGATTTACCTGAAATAATTTTGCATAAGTTCATTTACACTAACAACATCACACTTGCGGTAACGGGCATCAGTGACATACTTTCCTCTGTTCTTATGCTACTGGTGGAATATTTCCAGTGATGGATGCTCTGCCCCAGTGCTTCCAAAACCTTAGTAATAGGCTTTGACCTAAACAGCAAAGCTCTCAAGGAACAACAGGAGGGAAGTCAGCAGACCAGAAATAAACCTTGGATGGAAGCTTGACTTTTAAAGTCCATCTAGAAAAGATAAGCATCATCATCACTTTCATCATCATCAACCATGGGCTCAGCACCCATTAGCGTCTGCTGCTTCTCCCAGTATTTCTTTCCATCTATCCCTGTCCATTGCAGAGTGGCTTAGTTTCTGTAGAATAGTTCCGCACCAATCTACTATATCATCTACCCATTCTCTGTGGGGTCTGACTCTCCTATTCAAACCATCCATTTTGCCAAATACCAGGGTCTTGATTTTTTGTTCATCTTTCATTTTTTGTTTTCTGCAAATATGCCTGAATAGCTGTAACTTGCATTGTATAACCTTCTACAGTAGGTTCTCTTTCGGCTGTATCTTCCTATATAACTCCTCATTGGGGACCTTCTGCATCCATCCTATTCTCAGGATCTGTCTATCACAACTCCTGTTGAACATCAATACCCTTCTCTTCGAATCTTTCATTATCACCCACATCTCAAATCTATACAACATGCTGCTGAATACAGACATTTCAAGACACTCATCTTCCTTCCTAAGCTAATTGCTTTGCTTTACCAGATCTTATCCATCACCTTCAAACTGGCTCTTGCTGTCTCTATTTTCATCACCATTTCCTTCTTACAATGTAGATCATATGTTATGTTGCTCCCCAGATATGTAACCTTCTTTATGTTCTCTAATTCAATCCCATCTACACTGATTTTCCTTCCTATTTCCTTATCTCCAAATACCATTGTTTTTGTTTTATCAATATTCATAATCAGTCTGTACCACTTCCCTTCCTCGTTTAGCACCAGCACTGTTTTCACTAGCTTCTCCTTATCTTCCTCAATAACTATATCATCTGTGAACCTCAAGTTGTTAATTCTTATCCATCCACAGATTTCCCTTTTACCACTTACTTGATCTTGTCCATTGTTCTCTCTAGATGTGTGGTGAAGATAGTCAGCGATATTGGATCTCCTTGCCTCGTACCTCTTCTCATTCTAAACCAACTTTCCACCTCTCCACACTTTCTCACCACTGGCTCTGCATTGTTACCAATAGCCTTCAACAACCATATCAGTCTGCTGTCCACTCCATAAGACTCCAGCACCACTCACGTCACTTTCTGATCTAAACTGTTACATGCCTTCTGAAAATCGATGAAGCAAGTGTAGATGTTCTTTCATCAAGCATTCTCTGCTATCAATCTTAGTGACAATATCTGCCGCATGCTACTTCTATCTTTCCTGAACTCTGCTTGTTTGTCTGCTAGATGTTATTGACTCTGCAATCTTAGTCTCTCCATCAGTATCATCATCAGCACCTTGCCTAGATGACTCATTAGGGCAATTGTTCTGTAGTTCGTGTACTCCAATGTTCTTCTGTTCTCATGTATTGTCACTAGCATGGATATTGTCCGTTCCTCAGGTGCCTTCCCTTCTTTCCAGGCTATGTTACATAGTTGGTGAATTTCTTGAATCGTACTTTCTCCGCCATATTTAATCATCTCTCCCGTGATCTTCTCATTTCCAGGGCTCTTGTTATTTAGTCGTTTCACTGCTCTTTCTATTTCCTCCTTTGAAATATCGGTCTACTCTCGATGCTCAGCAGAGATATCCCTTTCAGTTCTTTGATCGGTCTCTCTGTGACACTTGGGTCCAACCGTGCTTTGTAGAGATTGGTGAAACATCTTGTTCATTGCTGCACAATATTCTCCTTGTTCATGAGCACCTCTTTGTTCTCATCTTTGATTGCCATCTGCTTCAGTTGCTACTTCCTATTAATGTTCCTAATCATTTTATATGCATCCCTGGCCTTACATTTGCCGTAATACCTCTCTATATCTTCGCACTGCTCCACTAACCATTTCGCCTTATGCAAAAAAGGTAAAAGCAAGGACCAGTCTCGTCCAAAAGGGCACAGGCTCAGACACCAATGCACACACACTTCAAACAATGATAGCAATGGCATATTTGACTCCTGAATGTTGTACTCCAGTCTGAGCAGATATGTCGTATACCATGGTCAAGTAGCTTAATGCTGCTCTGAGAAACCTAACTGGAACATTACAATCAACAATGTGTTCAATGACTGACTACTCTGAAACATATACCCTCCTCCAAAATCAGAGAGACTCTCATAATTCTCCTAAGTACAGTCAACCCATGGCCCACCTGAACTTTCCAACTCATGTGGACCACCAGAACCTTTCAAATAGTATATGTCTGAAATCTAATAAGAATTTTGGTGACTGGACTACAGATTCTAAAACATCTTCATTCAATCCTGAAACACACTGGAAAGGATTCTGTGATAATTTAATGTCTCAAACAAATCCCTTATTGAAGTGCCCCCCGCCCCCCAAAAGAACTACCAGACTTCTACCTACACTGGAAAGAATGGCCCCATACTGAACCATTTTAGAATACTGCATGATGAATACTGCCATCTCTTGCATCTTTGGGAAATGAGTGACAACTTAATGTAGCTGTGGACACAAGTAAACACTGCAGACCACACTGTAGATCAGTGTCTGCTTTGATTGTTTATCGGTGTCTCCTTAGACCTACCTCACATCACTGCCAAAGCACACTGGCTCATTGATTTGGACTTGTTTATCTGAATGTTGCTAACCACCTCTCATGACAAATAAAAGAAGCAGCAGTACTGGTTCAGTACAGAAGAAACTGCTATTTCAGATACTTTCACAGTATGATTTCTCCAATTACCAGGTTATTCTGACATGGAGTTAGGGAACTAAAAGGATAGAAAATAGTCATTAACAGCTATAGAAATTCTTGAAAGGTTCTAAATACTAATGCAGACATTATATAGTTATTTTAATACAAATTCTATTGATTATTAATAGTTATTAAAATATAAAATTGAACCTAACTAGCAAATGAATAACTCAAGTAAATTAGTGAATAATTAGGGAAAATAGTGTCTTCCAGGTTCGAGACATCTCAGAGAGCTAGAAGGGCTGCATTTTGTTCTTTAATATTCATAAGGCCCTACCATATTCATTGTCCATTTTAGACAATGGAATTTTTTTAGGCATTTTTGACACATTTTAGACAGTCATGGGATTTTTAAATTGTAAAGTCAGCTATTTAAATCTGAAATTTCCAAGTGAAATAATTTTGGCGACACAAAAAGGAGCAGCGGAAATGCAGAAGTAAGTGTAGCACAGGCTGGTATTGCTGCTACCCCTTTAAAATACTCCTGTGATTTCCCTGCAACTCCCTTTTAGCTTAGGACCCCCAATTTGAAAACCACTGTTATCCCACATGAAAGCTGCTTACATAGAACAGGGTAAAAGCGCATTAAGATCAGATTTCAAGAGGAGAAGAGACCAGAGTTCACCATCCATGATGCCTTTTTTCATGGCTAATAATCCGGGAGGGACATATTCATAACTAATGGAGAGACGGAAATATTGGGATAACAATGTACTGAAGCCTTCCAAGGGGTTAAGTAAATACAGGTTGCACCTCCCTGGTCCAGAACCTCAGTACCTGACCAATTGGGAGCTAGGGAATTTGCCAGAGCAGAGGAGGCAATGCTGCTCTGCAGACAGCAGCAGCAGCAGGGTGGCATTGACCAAACAGGGGCTGGTAGGGGGAAGCTCAGGGGAAGAGGCAGGGTAGCTGTGGAGTCCTGTGTAGCCCTGTGGAAGCGCACCAAGCACCAGAGCTGTCCCTACAGTGGCATGGGGCCCAGGGCAACCCTCCCCTCTGCCCCAGGCATGGGACAATGCCCCACAACCCAGGTTTCATCCACACCTCTTCCCTTCCCTCCACCCCCATTGTAATCCAAATCCAACCCTTGCTCCACCCTCAGCCTGACTCTTTCTGCCCCTGCTCTGGCCCTTACCAAACCTACCACACACCGTCCTGAACGTCCCCTTCCCTGATCCACGTGACCCAGGCGATTACTGAGAGGGCCCTGGCACAGGGTGACAGAAGGGGTCAGCACCTGCCTGCACTCACTGTAGCAGTGGGAGCCACAGCAAGGCAGCAGCCTGCTCCGCTCTGCTGCCTGTCTCCCAGTCTGCTGCACTCTGCTTCACCATGGTGGCAGGAAGCAGAGCGCCCCCATCCCAGACTGCTCTCCTCTGTACATCTGAGCCCTGCACTGCTCAGGGGAATGGAGCTGGCTGGGACCGGGTTGCTCCACTTGCAGGCTGCATAAGGCTGGGAGATAGGCAGTGGAGCAGAGCAGGCTGCTGTGTTTCTCCACTTCCTGCTGCTGCAGTTGAGTGCAAGGGGACATGACCCCTGCTAGGCCCTCCAGATAATACCCCAGGCTGACCTGGGCCCCACAAGTCCCATTCATAGGACTACTGAGGCAGCTGCCACAAGGCCCCCCCAAAACATGGGGCCTAGGGCAACTTCCCCAAACCAACCTAAGGACAGGATGGCTCTGCCCACAGTTGAAGGGCTGTATTCCTGGGCCCCAGATGTGGGGCTCTGCAGCCACCCTGACTTGGCCCCTCAGCCTCCTGTCCATCCTTTCTCTTTCCATGCCCTCTCAGAGCCTGAACACTGCAAAAGAGCTATTTGTGGTACTCCAGAAACATTGCAAGGGTGAGGGAGGAGTTACTGAGCATGGGGCCTCCAGCTTTTCCCTGTGACTGCTCCAAGTCCAGGAGCACCCAAGGGGATGCTGGACCACAGATGTTTCTGGACAAAGGAAATCCAAACACAGAGTTCCAACTTGCATTGTAAACTGTAACAAGAATGACAACTCTGTTTCAGAGGAGTAAAGCTGCAGATTATTTCTGCCTCTAACAACAGAGTCACTTCAACTATGAATATAGCTCAAGCTGATGTCTCTCTCATTCTTTAAAATTTAGTCAAAATTTGGAAGAGTGAACCCAAGTCTCCCTTTCTCTAGTTATAGTCATACAGCCCCAGAGAAATCCATAAAGTTAAACAAAATGTGGCCCAAAATACTGGAGTTGGCAACTATCACTAATCCCATTAGGGTTGGATGTAATCCCACTATAGTTACCTTTTTATATTTGTTTTAGTAACTATGAGCTACGCCACTGTAGATATATATCCTTTTCAGAATAATAAATACAGTCTACAACAGCTAAGCATTACCAAATTTTCTGTGCAATGACAGCTGTAGATACTTCTGTGACACAGACAGTTGAACACACTAGCTACCAACTCCATGCAACCCATAGCTACTGTACTTCTATTTCCTGTGACACAGGAGACAATGGATGTATTCACAATTCATTCTGGAAGAGCAAAATTGTAATGTAATTTATCTAAACCATAAATGGATGGTAACTTTGCATGGCTCGAGATCAATTTAGTGCTAGTCTTGCTAAATCTAAAATGCCTCACCATATATACAATATCCAGCTAAAACTACCTCACTGGGTATACAATGTCCAGCTAAAGCATTACCAGCATATTTCCGGAAGCACACATCTTTGGAGGAAAATACTACTCATAAATAATCCAACAACCTTTGGGTCGTGCACCAATAACCCATCTACAGAACACAATGGACATATCTGCATGCACCATGAACCATGTTCAAAACCTGGGCAGAGTTCTCCAGAGTGGGAAGTTGAATTCTGCCCTAAGCAGATTGTCAGGATTTTGTTTGATCTTTGGCATGGCAGAAACTATTAAGAAAGAATGCTGCTGACAGTTTAAAATTTAAAAAGATACCATCAATTTCCAAACATCTCATTCAAGTTATGAAACAAAACTATTTTATGATGTAATCACTATGCAGTTATAATGCAACAAATGACAAACAACTAGTTCAAGTTTTAATGCCTGCACACTAACAAAAGAACGCATTGCAATCTTTAATACTGCCCTTTTAATTGTAAATAGCTAACTTCACACAATGCCACTTAAAATTGTTATTTTGTATAGTTCTACTTACTCTCCCCATATTCAACTCTTTTTAAAGCCAGCCAAAAACTGTGAGGTGAAAATACAATCCTCCTCCTCCTATAAGGCATTCATTTAAAGCATATCATTAATATCTCATATGTTCCTGGTCCTCAGCTTTCCCTCCAAAATTAATTTTCTAGAGTTACAAGTTTCTAACATGCCACACATTACCAACGCCAGTAGCACTATATTAATGCAACCTTTGTTCTTTAGGCATAAATTCTTCTGGCATTACTTTACCTTGTGTTGTAAAAGACATGTACTCTTTCTTCCTTCATCATTGCTTTAATTCCGTCCTAACCACAGGCTCTGTAGCATCAGGTGCGACTGTACTAGAGAAGCACAGATTCCAACAGCTCCTTTGTATATGTCAGCAAAAGAAAAGAACCTATTTGGGAAGCTAGCCAAGATTCACAACCATTCGAAAGAGCTAATGCCTGGACCGGATGAGTTATCAAAGTCTGCTGTCTACCAACCCTCTGTGGAGATTCCTCTTCTCTCCCTCCCGCAGGCTGCAGGAATCCAGCAATCCAGTGCCAGAAGACGACTGTGGGGAACAGCCAGGAGTGGGACTTCAATTTTTATCCCGCCTGACCCCTCCTCCTCCCTTCTGTTCCTTCCTATTTTTGGCCCAGTACCTTGCTGGCTAGAGAGAGTCCCTCAGGCCGACCTGCTTCTTAGATCTGAACTCCACTTTCTCAGAGCTGAACTTTTGGCTCCGCGTAACGCTCAGGCACCGACAGTAACACTGCCCCACACGCCCAGCACATGACCAATGGCTTTGTCGCTCGGGTGTTGTCCCCGGGATCCCCGGCTAGCCTCGAAAGCGAAGAGCAGCGTCTGTCTTCAAGCAGGGTGTACGTAAATCGGGCTCCTGCGGACCTTCTGGAGCATGCTCTGGGCAGGTCCCGCCATTGGCCAGGGCAGGGCCGGCTGGCACGTGTGAACACACTTTGCCCATTCTCCCTGCCCTGCCTTCCCGCAGGGAATAAACCTTGGGGCTCATCACGGGCTAAGCGGCGACAGGCAGGCGGGCAGACACTGAGGCAAGACGGCCGGACAGAAAGGAGAGAACGAAAGACTGCCGGACGGACAGACAGAGAGGCGGGTGGTCTGACCAGAACCTCTCCCCAGTCCCAGGCGGAAGGCGCAGCCCAAGGACACGCCGGTGCCCCCAGCAGCCGCAGCCGCAGCCAGCCCCCTCCCCCGCATCGAGCTTTGCTGCAAAGGTTACAGCTGCTCCTCGCCCTGCAGGGCGGGGACGCGCCGGGAGCCGACACTTACGTGCGGATATTACGGGGCTGCAGTCCTCCCGCGCGCGCCAGCAGCCACCTTCCCCTGGTGCTGCTGCTGCTGCTGCGTCCGCCGCCCCCGCGCTCGCCCGGCACTCGTGCTTCCCAACGCGTTGAGCAGCCTCTGCCCACCTGGGACGCGCCCCGGGCCGCTCAGCCCGGCTCCCTCCCGCCTGGCCCCGGCGGCACGCAGCTGCGGCGGGCCGGGCCGGGCCGGGCCGAGCCAAGCAGCCGCCGCGGAGTGGAGCGGGAGGCGGTGGAAGGTGGGCTCCCTGGGCTGGGCTGGGCTGGCGGCGTCCGGCTTCCGGCGGGCGCAGGGTTCAGGTGGCTGCGCGGCGGGACAGTGCGGCCCGCCGGCGGGGGCTCCCCGCGGGGGCCGGGCTGGAGGCGCGGCGCCGCCCGGGAGCTCGGGAAGCGCGGGCCCCGCGGCACCAGCAGGCGGCAGAGCACGGACAGCGAGGGGCGCCCTCCCCTCCTCTCCCCGACCCGCTGCCAGCCCCGGACACTACACCGCGTCCGCGCTCCGCTCCCCCACAGCGCCCAGGCACCCGCCTACCGCCAGGCGCTGCCCCAAAGTGCACACTGCAGTGACGCCCCCAGACGCCCGTGCCCAGACACTCCTGTACCACCATGTGCAGCCCCAGAGGGCACACGCCAGACACCCATCCTGCCCATCACATGCTGCCCTGGACACACCTGCAGCCTGCCCACTGCAGGCTGTCTACCACATTTGAGTTCCAAGCAGTTCCAGGCTCAGAGGAAAATGCCTCTAGCTCATCAACAAAGGGGCTAATTGAGCATGCCATTGCTCCTCTGCCAATTGACTGGATTCCACTCTAAGTTTGGAATTGTTAAACCATTTTCATAAGGGTTGGATAAATCCATTTGTTTCATCTATTTTTAGAAGTGAACTTTTTTTCTTGCACTGCAATCTTCAGATGCTGCTATTTCCACACAGAATCTCTTGCTTCCACTTTCTGTCCAGATGTAAAAGATTTGAAATACTGGAAGAAAGACTGACCTCATGGTATTTCGATTCGGTTCCAGTAATGGAAGCTCTGGAAACTTCATGAGGAAAGTTTTTTTTTTTTTAGTCCTAAGTTTTCAGTCCAGTTTTGCAGAAGTTAGGAAAGTGTGGATAAGCTTTAAATGAGCATCCAAAATGTTTGGATGTTTATCTTAACCACAACCTAAAGCTGAACCTTTTAAAGTTTTCTAATTTTTTTACATGAATGTAATAACAAAGTCAAAGAAAAAGGATCACAGAAACAAAATAAATAATTACAGACTAGTCACATTCAATTAGTATTTAGTCATGTCATACAAATGAACGACTTCTTTTCTGCTATAAAATGGAAATTAAATGCCAAACGTAACAGCAAACTTTGAAAATATCGAAGTGCATAAAATCCTGTGATTCCTCATCTGTGGCTACACTACAAACTTACTTCAAAGTTAAGTTTGAAGTCAAGGGCTACTGTGAAGTAGCCTGCAGAGCATCTGTACGCACTTTTCCTTACTTTGAAGTTAACTACGGAGTAAGGGAAGCAAACTTCAAAGTCGCTGTTTCATTCACAGGAATGAAGTAGTGCCTTACTTCGAAGCAGCTTGTGTAGATGGTCTGCACTCACTACTTTGAAGTAAGAGATCTGCCCAGGAGGTGGCCCCTGTGGAGGACGGAGACAGTCTGGCCAGCCCAGGCAGGGTTCTATGGTCCCTGCCAGCCTCCTTAAAGGAAGCAGCTCCCTGGCAACCCCAGGCAGGAATCTGACACTGTGCCACAAGCAGGGGCAGCACAATCTCCCACTTGGACTGCTCCTGCTCGATGCACCAGCCAGCCTCCGCACCCCCTGGCCACCACGGCAGCACGTCAGGACCCCCCTGCCCACTCCTAGGGGCCCAGATGAGGAGTGCAAGGGCTCACAGTACCCAGGCAGGAGCTGTGCCAGGAGCAGACCCTCCTGGTCCAAGGTGGAGCTGAAGGACCTCCTGGCTCTGTTGGGGGAGGAGGAGGTCCTCTGGTAAACCGGCACCCGCCAGTGCAACCTGAGGCCTTCAACTGGCTGGCCAGTGGTCTCGCTGCCCAAGGCCACCCCAACCGCACTGGCCACAGCGTCAGGATAAAAGTAAAGGAGCTGAGGCATGCTGAAGCCCATGGTGCTGCCAGCTGGTCGGGGGCACAACCTGTGCACTGCATCCACTTTTGAGAGCTGCACAGACTCCTGAGGCTGAGGGAGGAGGCCACCCCGGAGCATGTCATTGACACCGCTGGTCCCTTCCCTGTGGACAGCGAGGATGAGGCAGGCCCCACCAGCACCACCAGCCCCCGACATGGGGACAGGGCCACCCAGACCAAGGACGATGATGAAGTCTCCAGTGACAGTACCCTTGTCGTCACCCTCCCCTCTGGGACATCCAGCAAAGCCTCATCATGCTGAGCCTTGCCCAGGCCCCGGGAGGTCACAGCTGGTATGTATGGGGCTGGCGTGATGTCACAAGGGCTGGGGATGGGGCCTCCCCAGAACAGCCCCGCAGCCCACACGTCTGGGGATGGGGGATGGGGAGGGAATATGGCATGACCCTCGTCAGATGGGAACCTCTGGGCATCTGGGACCCCAAGGGGCTCATGGACCATCAGGTGGCAGGGGAGCAGGGTGGGGGACAACGGAGTGGGGGGCCCCGCCTCCCCAGGGTTGGGAACCAGCACTCATGGGCCATCTCTTTTCCCCTTCTGTCTCCACAGGTCCATCACCAGGCAGCCGCCACAGCCCATCGGAGCGGGCCGCAGCCACAGTGGGCCAGGTGGCCACCCCATCACCTCAGCCTGCAGTCCACTTCAGCCACAGCCAGGCCTCCCAGAGATGACACTGGAGGGATGAGGAGGCAGCCACCAACTGGGAAGTTGTGTGGGAGATGACTGGGGTGCTGCAGGACTGGCTGGCGATGGAGAACTTGTATGTGTGGCTGGCCAGCGGCATGGACACCGTGACCTAGTCCTTAGCCAACCACCTCTCCCAACCTCCCGCACTCTCACCAGGCCCACCCTCAGCCGTCCCCCCCCAACAGCCACCCATCGTATGGCAGACCTGGCACCAGCCACCCGCCTCAAGCTGGCTCAGTGGCTGCTGACTGAGGCAGGTGCACCTGGCCCAGCCCCAGTGGCCCATCCTGCACACCTTGCAGAAGCCGAGCCCATGGCATCCCCACTTCAGCCCTACCTCCCCATGGTCCCAGCCTCATCACAGCCCCGCAGGGGGACCTGGACCTGGGTTGGTAGGGGCAGCTGTGGCCAGTGTGGCTCCTGGCCCCACACGCCTCTGGGCAACTGACCCTTCTTCCATCCCAGCCCCGCTCCCAGTTCAGTTCCCCCACCTAGGCCTCCGCCTTCCCTCTGTCGACTGTTGCCCCTGTGCACTGCATAGAGGTTAACACATTCCATTGTGTTTTTTCAAATACATTTATTCCCCACAGTAAAGTTCATTCTTCCCACCCTAACCCTGTGTCCCTGTTGCTTGATGGGAGAGTGGTGAGGGGGGAGCATGAGAGCGGAATGTGGCTGGGAGGGTCAGGGCAGGCCCTGCTCAAAGGCCTGGCACAAGGCCTCCCAGACCCTGACCTCATCCCTCTGGGCCTCGCGGCACAGAGCAGCAAGTGGCTGTTCATAGCCTGGCCCTGGCTCCACAGCCTAGCCCTAGATAAAGGGCTCCTGGTGGCCCTCCACAAGGTTGTGGAGGACACAGCAGGTTGCGATGACTGAGGGGACATTTGGAAGGCTGACATCCAGCCTGGTGAGGAGGCTGTGAAATCTCCCCTTCAGCCTCCCAAATGCCCACTCTCCTCTGCACTTGGCATGGTTGAGGTGACCATTAAAGGTCTTCTGGGCTGGCGTGGTGCACCCAGTATGGGACTGCATGAGCCACGGATGCAGCAGGTATGCAGCATTGGCCATGATATCCCTGAGTGGGAGCTCCCACGGGAGGACATATGTGCCCTTCCGCATCCAGTGTCCCAGCCATGAATTCTGGAACACCTGAGCACCATGGGCCCTGACCAGCCACCCCACATGCACATCCAGGAAATTGCCCCTCACATCCACCAGGGCCTGGAATACCACCAAGTGGTACCCGTTCTAGTTAATGTAGGCACCCCCACTGTGGTCCAGAGCCCGGATTGCCACATGCATCCCATCCAGGGCTCTGAAACAACTGGGGAAGCCCAGGTCTGCAAACCCAGTGAGGGCAGCATACAAGTCCTCCAGGATCATAATGCATCACAGGAGCATGGTGTTGATGGCTCGGATGACCTGTGGGGGTGGAGTAAGACACGTCCATGAACACCTGACTGGGAGGTCCCCTTGTCCCCTGCCTCCCTGCCGGGGGTACCCTTCCCCTTTCCCAGTTGCCTCCTCCCCAGCGTGGGTCCATGGTGGGGGCTGGACATACCTCGATCAGCACCACTCCAATGGTGGCCTTGCTGACTTCAAATTGGTGGCTGACAGACTGGCGGCTGTTAGGGTGGTCAGCTGCCATAGTGCAATGGCCATCCTCTTCTGCACTGGTAACGCTGGCTGTACTCGGGTGTCCTGGTGCTGGAGGACTGGGGCAAGCCAGTGGCAGAGGTCCTTGAATATCTGGTGGGTCATTCGAAAGTTCCTCAGCCACCGCTCATCGTCTCAGTCCTCCAGCACCAGCTGTTCACACCACTCAGTGCTGGTGGCAAAGGCCCACTAAAACTGGATCAGGGCCATGGCCAGGGCCTGGTGGCTGGGTCCCAAAAAGGGGATCTGACCATGCTGCTGGAGTGGCAGGGTGACCATCATGGCCAGCAGCCTTGCCAGGGTGGAGAGGGCATTGTCCTTGGGGAGGGTGTAAGCGGGCATGGTCTCCAGCTTTTCTCCCCAGCATGTGCTCTGCTGCAGTCTGCAGCCTGGCAGCCTTGAGCACGTGCAGGGTGGGGGTATTGGGAAGAGCGCTTTACGGGGTCACTGCCTGTAAGCCCGGAAGGGCTTGTCAGCCAGGCGACCCCCTGCCTGCATCATTTCCTGGCCCCTTACTTCAAAGTAGGAGCTACTTATGTGTAGACGTTTTATTTCAAAGTAGTGGGGAGCCTACTTCGAAGTACGGGGAGGTGCTTTTTGTGTGTAGATGCTCTACTTCCAAGTTGTTTACTTCGAAGTCATACTTTGATGTCAGCAACTTCTAAGTTATTCTGTAGTGTAGACACAGCCCTAGCGTTGTAATTTGAAGGAAAGGGAGGTGGACAATATTGCACTATATACAGCTAAAGTAAATTCCTCTCAATTTTAGTGGACAGTGAAAACTGAAAGACTGTATACAAAAAGTATCAGCGTCTCAGCGTCAAACTGGGGCTACATGTTAAGTGTAGTCCTGCAGGGCTCAGGCCTCCATCAGTACTACTCAATACTTTCAATAACAACCCGGAAGATGGAGCAGACAGTATGCTTACAAAATCTGCAGGTGACACCAACTTGGGAGGGGTTGCAAACACTTTGGAGAGAGACTCAATTAGATGAAATAGAATAAAGACAAGTGCCAAGTGGGGAACGGAATCTTTTCAGATGATAGATTCCTGGTATCGTCCTTGTGAGCAGCAACAACTGCAGTTTGCATGTGATTAACAATGTTTATAGTCATTAACTGGGCTCCTGCTACTGAATGGCTAATTAGGACTGATTTTAATCATTGACAAGCAACCAAGTCCAGGGGTCTGCAATCACAATAGTGAAAAAAGCCATTTTTTCAAATTTGGTTATAAAATCAATACTTCAAGACAGTCCTTAATAAATAACTTCAAACTGTACTTTCT
Organism: Carettochelys insculpta; assembly: GCF_033958435.1. Classification (NCBI taxonomy): domain Eukaryota; kingdom Metazoa; phylum Chordata; order Testudines; family Carettochelyidae; genus Carettochelys; species Carettochelys insculpta. Next base: position 100,576,351 of record NC_134139.1, read on the forward strand.
GTAACCCCTATTTTAAGAACAGTGCACACACAGCAATGAAGGGTCCTGTGGCACCTTATAGGCTAACAGAAAGTTTTGAGCATGAGCTTTCGTGAGCACAGACTCACTTCATCAGATGCTGGTCTTGGAAATCTGCAGGGCCAGGTATAAATAAGCCAGAGCTAGGGTGGGGATAACAAGGTTAGCTCAGTCAGCAAGGGTGAGGCTTACTACCAGCAGTTGATCTGGAGGTGTGAACACAAGGGAGGGGAAGCTGCTTTTGTAGTTAGCCAGCCATTCGCAGTCTTTCTTTAAGCCTTAGCTGAGGGCGTCGAATTTGCAGATGAATTGTAGTTCAGAAATTTCTCTTTGGAGTCTGGTCCTGAAATTTCTTTGCTGTAGGATAGCTACTTTTAAGTCTGCTACTGTGTGGCCTGGGAGATTGAAGTGCTCTCCTACGGGTTTTTGTATATTGCCATTTCTGATATCTGATTTGTGTGCGTTTATTCTTTTACGTAGAGACTGTCCAGTTTGTCCGATGTATATAGCAGAGGGGCATTGCTGGCACATGATGGCATAAATTATATTGGTAGATGTGCAGCTGAATGAACCCACGATGGTGTGGCTGATTTGGTTAGGTCCTGTAACGGTGTTGCTGGTGTAGATACGTTGGCAGAGCTGGCAACAAGGTTTGTTGCATGGATGGGTCCCTGAGTTAGAGTGACTGTGGTCTGGTGTATAGTTGCTGGTTAGGATTTGCTTCAGGTTGGCAAGTTGTCTGTGGGCAAGGACTGGTCTGCCTCCCAAGGCCTGTGAAAGTGGGGGATCATTGTCCAGGATGGGTTGTAAATCCCTGATGATGCGCTGTAGAGGTTTTAGCTGAGGACTGTAGGCGATGGCTAGTGGTGTTCTGTTGGTTTCTCTCTTGGGCTTGTCCTGTAGTAAGAGGCTTCGTGGCACATCTGGCTCTGTTGATCTGTTTTTTCACTTCCCCAGGTGGGTATTGCAGTTTCAAAAATGCTTGGTAGAGATTCTGTAGGTGTTTGTCTCTGTCAGAGGGGTTGGAGCAAATGCGGTTATATCTTAGTGCTTGGCTGTAGACAATGGATTGTGTGGTGTGTCTGGGATGGAAGCTGGAGGCATGAAGGTAGGCATCACGGTCAGTAGGTTTACGGTACAGGGTGGTATTGATGTGGCCATCGTGTATTAGCACCGTGGTGTCCAGGAAGTGGATCTCCTGTGTGGACTGTTCCAGGCTGAGGTTGACGTTGAGGTGAAAGTTGTTGAAGTCCCGGTGGAATTCCTCCAGAGACTCCTTCCCATGGGTCCAGATGATGAAGATGTCATCAGTGTAGCGTAAGTAGAGACGGGGTGTTAGTGGACGAGAGCTAAGGAAGCACCGTTCCAGGTCAGCCATGAAAATATTGGCATATTGAGGGGCCATGTGGGTACCCATAGCTGTGCCACTGATTTGAAGGTATATATTGTCGCCAAATCTGAAATAGTTGTGTGTGAGGATAAAGTTACAGCGCTCAGCCATCAGATGTGCTGTAGCATCATCAGGGATACTGTTCTAGACAGCATTTATTCCATCTTTGTGTGGGTTGTTGGTATAGAGAGCCTCTACATCCATGGTGGCTAGGATAGTGTTTTCTGGTAGGTCATCAATGTATTGCAGTTTTACAGTGATTTGTACCAGTTAGAAAGTTTAAGTTACTTTCACCCCGAGTTGGAGAGCAGTGAAGACAAGGAAAACACTGCGCATGGGGACAGGCTTTTAAGAAGGAGGGAACAATGTTTGCATCAACCCTCCATGCTCCCCCCCGCCATTCCAAGGTTCTACTCCCTTGGCTCCCAAACCCCGCCCCCCCATCCCCAGGCTTCACCTACCTTAGACCCAAACCAACCCCTGGAACTAACCCATCTTTGGCACTGGCTTTGTTTATTGTCAACAAGTTAGGTGTGGCAGTGTGGCTGACAATGGGTGGGGTGGCAGAGCTCCCCAGAGAGTGAGGGCCTCTGACCCCAGGTCCTGCCGTGGCCTGCAGGGTGGGGGGGGCTTCCATCAGGGGGCAGGGTTGCAGAGTGCGTGGGTGGGGGTGGAGCCGGCTCCCAAGGGCTGTGCAGAGAGCACAGGTCAGGGGAAAACCCATGGAGCAGCCTGAAAATAACCCCTTGCCCGAGTTACAGCTGGGAAGGGGCATAACACGGTTGGCTCCAGCCCTCCCAGTGCAGTTGAGAGGGAACAGGAGTGTCTGGATGGTGGGGAGCCTACACGTGGTGGTCATGTGTGCCCAGAGGTAGGAACAGTCCCTGCCCTGCTGCCACTGAGATTGCGCAACTGGATTTGATTGGTTTAACAGCTGGATCTCTCCCACCACACTGCCGGCCATTGAACCAATTACATTTGCTTCTACTCTTTCAGTGGCAGCGGAGCTGGGAGCCGTAAGAGGACTCAGCGGTGGCAGAGTCTGGAGCTGCAAATGACTCCTTAAAGAGCTGCATGTGGAGCTGCAGGTTGCTGACCCCTGACCTAGTCCCTCAAACCTACAGATATTATATAATACACATACAAATTAAAGAAGATAATTTCCACATTTTTCACATGTATATACCAGGGGATTGCACAGGCAACCTTAATACTGGCATTTCCTAATCTCTGAACACTAAAATTTAAATCTTAACAATTTTAACATGTTTTTTTTTAAATATAGTTTCTAACACAGAAAAGCTAGAATCATGTGGAATCATAGTAAACCCCAGGTTGGGTCATCATTATGGTCTGGATCTTTACTGCACAGACCCCTACCATCTGAACTAATGGAGTAATTAGTAGCAGCAGTAGTCTATTATCCTCTGTGTGGATGAGGACTGAGAGCATTTTACAGCTATTTGCTTGCCAGTGAAGGAAGGGTGAGACTCAGAACTCCTAGGCTCACTTACAAGTCTGGAGAAGACCATTCTCTAGTGGTCACAGATACTTCACCCCAGCCCCTTCAAGGCTGCCCCAATTCTGTTCTATTTAGCCCCCCCACCCCTACACTTATTCCCACCACCACCCTCCTTGTCTCAGTCTGCCCCCTGTTACCTGCCATGCCTTGTCACCTGACCTCTACACTAATCCTTTCCTATCTCATTTTCATTCCTTCTTTTCCTATCCCACTCCTAGGATCCTGCTCCCGCCACTCTCCTTTTACCTGCTCCCCACAATTTAAGAGCCTATTTCCCTCACCCTCTGCCCCTATCCACTCCTCTCCCTCTCCCATACTCTGGCTCATGCCCCCTACCTCCTCTGTGCCAAAGCACTCCCCTTCCTCTTCTAGGTTCCCATAGATTCATATAACCCTCCTCCTTCTGCTTCTTCCTCACCCTTTAGTTCCTGCCAGTTCCTTTTCCATCCCGCTCACCTTCCCTCTCTGCGCTCCAGTTAGTCAGCTCAAATGTTGCCACCTCCAAACATTAAAACTCCATGTATCTAGCCCCTAAAATTCATGACACTGGCTTAAAAATCAGGGCTATTTTTTAAAACTATTTCTAATTCCGGAGCAGAGCAATAATAGGATTCCTGGAGCTGTAGCTCAAAGTAAAACACTGTAAACCATGAGGTTCACAATAAAAACCACAAGATTTAGCAAGATTACCTTTCACCTGTTCCAGGATGCCACAAGGGATGCATTAAGAGCATGGGGACAGAGGCTTCCTGCTTTGAGTTCCAGTGCCTGACACTCTGGTAGACCTTAGCAGCCAAGGAGAACAAATTCAGGGAAAGTCTGGCTCACCCCTAGAATCCTTGGCTGAAATTTGACTGGAACAGATGTAGTCTTTGGAAAATATAGCTGTGAAATTCCAACAGGTGTGTACTGAGCATCTGCAAACTGAAGCTTTTTTAGAGGCAAATTTGGAAAGATTTTCAGAGGGACAGCAAAAGACATGTACATTCCTGATACCAGATTTTCTCACCAAATTTTAAGACTATCTCCAGTAAAGTATCTGTAGCATTTATTAAACATTGGCCAAAAAAAGGAACCAAACCAAACAAACCAAACCAAAAAAACAAACAAACAAACAAAAAAACATATTTTCCTGACTTTTGTTCTCAGAAATGGCCGAATCATTTCTGATGAAATTTTAAAGTAAAAATCAGCCCTATGCAGATACAGAACATGGAAAATTTCATCCGACATTATTAAAACCTGGCAAAATTATTAGCAAATGAAAACAGTGCCATATTATGGGAAGTATCTGACAATCTTAACTATTGATAGTGCTACCTGAATTATATACAACATGTGTGTCCCTGAAAAATATGAAAGATCTAAAATTAGAGGCATTACAAAAAATAAGATTTTATAAAATAGCCACATACTGAATTCTCAATAGGCAAGGAACATGTTTCTTCAGTTTATAAAGATTCAGCTATTTTTAACATTTCTATATATAAGTTAGAAACACAGATATATAGAAAATCCATATTAGCAAGGACTAAAAGAATCAAGAAAAGCCTGAGAAATATATAAATTAACATATAATGATATATATTATATATATAATAAGTAATATATAAATAAACACAAGATAAGGAGAAAATAAGGGGCAAAAAATACCAGTTTAAACAAGTTTTACTAGTGTGTCTTTTAGGATTTTATGTTCCTATTTTGATAAAAGATTCTTGATAGAATGAACTTTTTTGAGTGATAAAGACACTGTTAATGAATCATAGAACTAATAAATGTTTAGTATACTAAAAATAAAATCATTTTCTGAGTTTTTGCTGAGCTCTATAGCTTTTTTGACCATTTGCTTTCATGAGATTGCAAACTCCTTGGAAGGGCTGTGTTTCCTATGCACTTTTAGAGCACTTAACAAAAGGGAGATCTGATAGTGGCTAGAGCCATTGTGTAATATCACAATACAAATAATCCTCTGCAAACAGAAAGTATGAGACATCTTGGTTCTTGCTCTTCATTTGCATCAGCTTGGTAACATCATATTCTTGCACAACTCTAAAAGCTTTGTTCTTTGATCCTTCTTACCTTCAGACAATAGCAACTAGTACATCTGCATTTTTCAGTACTACCCATCTGAACCAAACTTTGTTTGAACTACCCAAATCTAGCCCCCCCGCCCACAAATTTAGCTTACTAATTCCTTACATGCTTGCACAACCACAAAATCCTTTCTATGCACATGCACACAAAAACATGCAAATAAATGGTGCCAGAACACAACAGACCACACTACCAGTCCTGCACCCAATAACTATACACCATACACATCAGAGTTGCATCTTTTCTGCACGTGCCAAAATTTTGTTCTTTTCTCTTGCAAACATGCCTTCTTTCCCCCTGTTCACAAATATATATATCCCAAAATACACAGACACATATCATGAGGGTAGGGCTGATAGCTCTCTTTCTTATCCTCCTCTCAGCGTGGGTCTACACTACAAAATTATTTTAGGTTGTACTGACCTAACCTCTGGTGTAGACAGCACTATATCAGTGGGAGAGCTTCAGCTTCAGAGCTTCATCATCTTCTCACAGAGGTGGATTAACTGAAGCCAATGGGAGATTCCTGTCCTGTCCATTGAGAATTTTCATTTAAATGCTATAGTGGTGCAGCTGTATCATTGAAGCTGTGAAATGCAGCATTTTAAGTGTGTCAGAGGTGGGTGAGGCTGGGGAAGGAAATACCAACACTACAGCTGGCTCTTCTTCCATTCATTCTCAGGATATCTAGTCCTACATCACTGAATTAGTCCGTGTACACATGCACACTCTCTGATTATTTGTGTGGGTTGTGTAGGTTGCCAGTGTCGGCTTGGGAATATTTAGCAGGGTTAGGAGTACAATAAAATTATAGACCAGGCGTGTCCAACCCGCGGCCCGCAGGCCGCATGCGGTCCTGGACAGCTAGTAATGCGGCCCCACAAGATCGTAAACTTTTAACATTATTATGTGATTTATATACATTAACTATATTATATATTTTATATGCAGCCCAAGACAATTCCTCTTCACTCAATGCGGCCCAGGCAAGCCAAAAGGTTGGACAACCATGTTATAGACAGACAGCTGATGGGAAAGGAATTCAAAAAGATAAATCATTCATCACACTTTTCAATTAAATAAAACAAAACCAAAGGCAACTTTTGTTAAGGTACTGTCTACTAGATTATGAGTATCATTTTTGCAGTTGTGTGGATGAAGAGAGAAATTAATGATAGGTTTGCATGACATAAATGCAGAACTGGAGTAGGAAACCAAAAATCAGAGAATTTTGCACTGAAGCTTTTCACAGATTTAAGTCAGAATTAGAATGAGAGGCACTGTTTTACAAATCGTAAATGTTCAGTTCATTTTCCCCAGGAATTGAATTAGGAGGTGAGCTTTGCATATATGAGGGGAGAAGGAAGGGGTTGGAAAATGACTAAATTGGAAACATTGCATGATGTAACCACAGGTGGTGGGGGAGGGGCAGAGGTGGGTGGAATAGGGAAATCCCATCATGGATGTTTCAGTTTAAATTAATTCAGTCTCTTTATTCATAAACATTGGTATGACACTCATTACTGAATTACGCAAACACCCTATCAGGTTGGCATATGAACGCGCATGGTTCATGAATTTTCCATTTATTGTCAGAAAATGAAGAACATGTTTGCACAGATGAGCTTACATTCTACTGTACTAGCCAACCACAGCCCAAGCTACATTTTATTTTCTATTCGAAAGTGGCATCATATAACCTAAGTTTTAGTCGTATACAGGAAGTTACCTATTACCAAACAGGTTGTGTAACAAAAAGTTTGTTTGTGGGTCAATCGTTTGGAACTTGGAACACATTTTCCCATAGAAACAATGCTATAAAATGGTAACTAGGTTCCTAGACTAGCCCACAAAATCCTATTTAATCCATAATTCAGCTGAAATAGTATATATGAAAAAATTTAGAAATAGTTTTTTGTTTAACTTTCTTTGCTGGTGCTGGAGGAAAGGCAGGTTTAATTAGTTAAGGATGAGGAGGTAAGTGGAGATTCTGAAGGGGACTCTGGGCATCCCCCAGCTTCCAGCCCTCACCACCCTCCCCGCCTGTGGGTGAGGCCAGGGCCAAATTAAGGTCTTTATAGTTCTTTGGCACTCTCATAATTATAGGCCCTTAAATTAGATTATATATAAATATATAAGGGAAAAATACTCTAGTGCCTATATGTTTAATATTACCCACTTTAATTTTTAGTCTTGAATGAGGAGCACTGCCTGAGCAATTCATGGTATTTCATCCAAAAATAACAGCCATTGGCCGTGTCTACACTAGCCCCAAACTTCGAAATGGCCATGCAAATGGCCTTATCGAAGTTTACTAATGAAGCACTGAAAAACATATTCAGAGCCTCATTAGCATGCGGGCGGCCGCGGCACTTCGAAATTGACGCGGCTGGCCGCCGTGCAGCTCATCCCGACGGGGCTCCTTTTCGAAAGGACCCCACCTACTTCAAAGTCCCCTTATTCCCATGAGCAGATAGGAATAAGGGGACTTCGAAGTAGGCGGGGTCCTTTTGAAAAGGAGCCCCATGGGGATGAGCCGCGCGGCAGCGAGCCGTGTCAATTTCGAAGCGTCGCGGCCGCCCGCATGCTAATGAGGTGCTGAATATGTATTTCTGCACTTCATTAGTAAACTTCGAAATGGCCATTTGCATGGCCATTTCAAAGTTTGGGGCTAGTGTAGACATAGCCATTTTGAGGCTATTACAATTATTCTTAGGAAGCACCTTATAGTTAAATCAGCTTATAAGGGGAAGCAAGGCGCTGTTGCAACTATGACTGGAAAACCCACAGAAAAAACATGGGTCAGTTTCAGAGAGCTTTGATATATGCGTCATTTGGAATGACATACTAGGAAAAGACTAATCTCATCAAGAAAAATCTGCAGGAGGCTGGTATTGAGTTATACACTGTCACAAATTTATATCATGGTCTTTTAGCACACTTTCATGATACCTGCAATAAATTTCACGTGTTTGAGGCAATTGAAAAGATCTCACACTCCCTGACTACAATGAAACTATGCAGCGCAAATAACTGAGAAAACATTTTTTGGTGACGTTCATATGGATAATACTGTCCTGGATTTGAATGCCAGTGACAAGTTTCACACATGGTGCTTCTATCCTACCACAGATAAAGATTTTGTTGAGATGGTCAGACGACAATCAGCATATGCTACCTTGAATGAAAGGTTCAGTTTTCTTGTCGATAGGTCAATGTCCAGTGATGAAGTCACCTGTCAAGCAAAGGCAAATTTGACATTCCTGTTATTGTTCATAAAGAATCAATAATGGGTAAAATTATTATTTAAAAAAAATCTTTTTATAAGCTGATTCTTTTTAACCCAATTATACATTTTCCCTGAGTAACTAGAGATCAGCCAGACCAGATTAAAAATCTGAGGTATTCAGCTGTTATGTTTTGATGTCATCTATAATGACAGGGGACAGTGTACAAAATTTCAGCTAGTTTCAGGAACCAGAGCCAGCGTGGAAGCTGAAGTCAGAGTCTGGAGATGAGCCAGGGGTTAAAGCCAGAGTTGGAGTCAGGCTGGAGAAACAGGGAGCTGGAGAAAGAGGCAGGAAGGCAAGAACTGGGAAAGAGTGGGGCTTGCAGCCACTATGTGCCTGGGGGCAGTGTACGGGGGGAGGGTCTGTTCCATGCTCAAGAAGGGGTAGAGCCTCTGGCAAAAGGGGCAGGGCCAAGGGAAGTCAGCACAGAGTGCTGCCCAAAGTATATCGCTTCCCCTGGCCCCAGCCTTCAGAAGCTGTGCAGAGCAGTGCAGTGACCCTCTTGTGGTGTTTAAAGAGGTCCAGAGCTACCAGACTCCTCTGCTGCTACTCTGCTACCTTGCCTGTCCCCCTTTCAGAGGGTCTTCTGGGAACAGAGGAGAATCTGAGGTAAGGAGGGCAGAAACCAGAAACAGTAAGACAGGACTCAGGAGTCAGGTTAGTCAAAGTTCAAAGTTCGTGCCTGCCGGCCAGGGATCCACCTAGTTGCTCAGACAGGCTGCTTCTACGCATGCCACCTCCCATCAGAGGTGCCATAGTAATGAGGCAATTCAAAGCGGGCTAATGAGATGCTAACTTGCATATTCAGCACCTCATCAGCATAATGGCGGCCACACAAGTTTTGAAGCACAGACTTTGACTTGCAGATTGACAGTGAAGGTGGGGGCAGCTTCGAAATAAGCGTCCCACTTCGACATCACCTTACTCCGATCTAGTTCTGTGTGAGTAAGGGAATGTCAAAGTGGGGTGCTTATTTCAAAGCTGCCCCCATCTTCACCGTCAATCTGCAATTCAAAGTCTGAACTTTGAAATTTGTGCAGTTGCCATTATGCTAATAAGGTGCTGAATATGCATGTTAAGGCCTCATTAGCCTGTTTCAAATTGCCTCATTACCATGCCACCTCTGACAGGAGGTGGTGTATGTAGGAGCAGCCACAATATCCTGTCCCTTTTTCTGACTTAAGTAGTACATACAAGCTTATCAAGAGCTTCATAGGCCAAACCCTTGGTGAGGTAGAGCTCAGCAAGCCCTTTTCTCTACTAGACCTGGTGGGCTGCCAATGGCAACCAGAGACTGCACTGCCTGTGGGCCTGGATTAGAGACCTGGGTTTGGGTGTCCAACATTCCAGTGCTTAACAGTGGTTGGATGTGAGGTTTTCATTTGCCCCTCTCTAGCAGAAACCAGCTGTAACTTCATTCTATTATTTGAAATTAGTTTCATTAGAAATTAATCCTGAAAGTGAAGAGAATTGAAATAAATACGTGCCTAATAAATTCCTTATGACACTCAGATGAAATTAATTTATTGTCCTTTTGACAACCCACAAAGATTAATTTAAAATTTGCAGCCATTGCTTTGAAGTTTTACCATTTTCATTATGATGTCGAAATGTTTTTGTGGTTGTTCTTTGTCTAATTTTATTCCGAACACATTTTATTTTTTGCATAGGCAAAAGGAAATTTCTGTTGTGGAAATGTTCATGCTTCTTATTAGCTTGACAATATTAACACTGTCAATAGTTTATTAAACTGGAGATATTTGGAAGACTAGATAGTTAGTAGGTTAAATGAGGCCCCAAAGTAATGATATAATTTACTAGCTTTTCTGTGTATTATGTGGATGGGAATTTGAATCCAGTTCCCATTGGATTGGTTTCACCATCATAAATGCCACCAACCCAGTTGGTGTGGCTCTTGAAATTCTCAACAGACAGACATAAAACAGAATAAAGATGGAGGGTGACATACACTCTTACCCTAAAGATATTATTCCCTGTAGGTCATGAATGAGACATACGTGCAGGAGAGTTGGAGAAGGTGACATTGTTCCTGGTTGGCTCTTCTGTGAAAAGGAGGACAACAATCCACAATACTTAATTCTACCAAAGTTTAAAAAAATAAAAGATCCTGGTATCTCTAATACCACTTAGGGTATGTCTGCACTGCAATAAAAGATCCACTGCATGGCTGCAGCAGGCCCAGCTCAGTTGACTCAGGCTTGAGAGACCATAAAACTGCAGTGTAGAAACATTCATATTGAAGCCTCAGCTCTGATCGCCTGTGAGGGGGGGTGGGTCTCAGAGTCTAGGCTTCAACCTGAGACCAAAGACCTACACAGCAGTTTTACAGCCTCACAGCACAAGTCAGATGACCCAGGCATCGAGGCTTGGTGCCTCCTGAAATCAACCACTTAAAATGTCTGCCGTCTGGTTGGTTACTTTGTACCCCGTTTAGCTAATGTGAGATGCCAATTTAGACCACTATTTTCCTGAGGGGGCAAAATGACCTCTTTCCTCAACCAATTACCAGCACCTTACACCTTCTTGGACTGTGATGCAGAAGAAGGTTGTACAGGGTCAATGCAGCACAAAATCACTACCCCTAGTCCTCCTTTTGTTCCCCATACTTGCAGTCACCAGTCTACTCCCCTTCCCTTCCCAAACGTGCATTGGCTGAGCTGGCATGGAAAGTTCAACACAGCAGGCAAGGGGGTGGGAGAAGGTATAAGGTAATGGAAGAAAGACTGAGACTTTGTGTGTGCTGAGAAAGACAAAGGGAGAACATTTCAGAAGACTGATGGTTCAAGAGACAACTGGTGGAAGTGAAGAAGAGTAGGGAGTTGAAGAAGCCCTGGAAGGAGGAGGACGCTGGATATAGTAAGGTGAGGTGAAGAGGATAGACATGAAGCATCAGACAAAGAATCAGGAGCAAACAATAAGCAAAGACTGAGAGGGAAAGAGAAATGGAAAGAATGTAACAGAAGGAAGAAAAGTCAGAATAAGTGGTGGAAAGGGAAAGGAGAGAGGGATCATGCCAAAAGAAGGAACAGAAAATGAGATGTAGATTTGTAATAAAATTCTGCAAGAAGGAGAAAAGAAAGAATTAATAAAACAAATAAGAAAGATAGACTGAAGGGAAGCAGACACTGAAAAAGAAGGCGGAAAAGACAGACCAAGATGGAATATAGGCAAAACAAAGTTTGATTTTGAATTAATTTTAGTTGACTAGAAGATACTTTTCATGTAATGTTTCTATATACTTTACATATATCTGTAGAGTGAGTATATACAAATGCCATTTCCAGATAAAAAGTGGGAAGGTTTGACAAAGCATACCAGTTCGGCTGAGGATAAACAACCCTACAGGAACACTAAAGCCCAGCCAACCCCCAGCCATTAAAAAGTCAAGACATTCAGCATCGAGGATGATCTATGTTCTTCATTCTTTATTTTTCATGAAACAAAATGCATCCATCCATTAAGCAATGGGGGGGAAAATGGAGCTGAAAATAGAAAATCTCTCCCAACTTTTTTTTTGCATTTGCTTTAATTTATTTAGAATGGCCTGCTCTGTATACAACTAGAATGGCACCAGCGCTGCTTGATTTAATGGACGGCTTTAATTTTGACATTCAGCAGAACACTTGTAACATCATGGCCCAGATCTTGAGTGGTATGAACTTTCACAATTCTTACTGAATTCAGTGTGATTTGGGGTTGGTCAGCTCCTCTCAGGATTTGGTCCTTTCATTTTATATCAAAACCAGTTCCAGTTTATCTGAAAAAAATCTCTCTACATGGAAGCCAATGTCTCTCTTATATAATGAATAAATTACCTTGTATTGTGAGCATGGGATTTAGAGAAGACAAAAAGGATCATTAAGATATTTCCAGTTATGTTCAGTGATGAAAAACTCTTTTGAAGTTGTACATTTGTTGTTCCTAATTTTTTCAGTCTCAATAGGCAGAAAAAATCTTCTCTCTGCTGTCGCCCACACATCTGTTAACATTTACATTTATTGAAATACAAACTAAGAGAGAATAATAGTAACTTCATTACATCATTAACTCAGCTGTACTGAAGAAGTGTAGGACAGCTTATTCATTTACGGCCCACCTTCCCACACTAAGTAGTACTTTACATCATGAATAGTTCCACTGAAGTAATAGGCGAAATATGTGTTTGGAATTGATCTGATTAGCTATGCATATCTTCTCCCTTTGACTTCAATGAGCTTTATATCAGGCCCAGAGTAAGGCCCATAAGATAGCCCTGGGCCAAAAAGAGCCAGATGAACAAGTTGTAGTGAGAATCTGAAAATGCTTTGCTATCATCTATTAAGGAGCAGGAGATCTTTTCTAGCTTATGTCTACAATCTAGTTACTTCGACATGATATTCCCAACACAGAAAATAAAGGCTTGTGGGATCTTAAGTTAGATATAAACAAGGTTAAATCTTAAATAAGGTTCCTGAAAATAGTGCTGTCATATGTTTCCTGATCACTTCAAAATAAACACTATGGTGAAATAGAATTTAAAACTATCATGAACAGTTTTAGGATTCAGAATCAATTCTATTCTAAAGGATGTTCCATTGTCATTGTAGACAGAGGTAAGTTGTGTCATTCATTTCCCAATGTTCGTGAACATTTACCAATTCTTTACTTATAAGCAGCATAAAAACAAACTTTCAGATAGCCTCTGCTGGAGAACAGATCACCAAAATTATCCAATTGTATCAAATATTGAGATCTCTATTACCGGTCCTCACTTTTTCTGAATTATCTTTCCACTGGTGACGAAATGTGATATGCCACTTATAACAAAAAAAATATAGATTCATACATGTTTATAACTTAGAGGCACTGGTTAATAGTGCTTCAGTTCTAAGGAACAATTAAATTTGTATTTTTATAATGTCTTGCTTGAGCATCCATTATTTTCCCTGTTTTTAAAATAACATTATTTGAGTATTTTATGTACAATGACAAACGCTTTCTGAACCAAAATAGAATGGAAGTAGAATTATTACAAAACAGAGAACTTTAAATAATCACATTTATATGCTAAGAGAGAAGTGGACATCTTGCTTCTAATTTTATGACTCTTGGTGGGCATTTTTAAGACTATCATGTGGTATAGCACAAATATTAATTTTGAACTTGTTTTCTTTTGATGAATATGGACAAATACAAAATTATTGGTCATAAAACCAAAATTAAAGTGGATTTACAGTCAAGACTGACACATCAAAACAAGCCAGTAGTAGTTTGACTATTGTCTCACATGGACATTCTTAATTTCCATGGTATTTTTAAAACTAATATTTATTTCTGCCATTAGCTCATCAAAATGGAGTCATATGGGGTGTAAGCAGGGACTGAGTGCATGCTTCCCTGACAGTAATGTTGGATGTATCTATGTAACTGCAGTTTTCTCCTGTTCTACTTACATATTCAGCTGATAGAATAGTGTGAAAGTGATCAGACCAACTGGCGCTGGGTACAAATCACCTTAAAACTGATTGCAGGGTTAGTGAAATATATTTATCAATGTTGTATTTATTGTGGGAATACAGAGAAGCTGGGCTGTGCTTAACCTGTCCCAAATGAGTAGTCCACCCTCAGTTGAAACAATCTCTTTAAACCAGGAGCTTGAACGTCAGAGCCCTCTGAAAGGAAGAGGTGTGGGAACAGATGTCCTGGTCAGGTGGCTGCATACCCTGCCCAATAGTTCCCGCAAGGATGATTTCAGCCATTCCCTTCCTCTGTTCAAAGAAAGAGCTTCACTGGGAGCCTCTTCGCTCAGTCACAACTAAACTCAACTGTGGTAGGCCTGTGTCTCCTAAGAGCTAAAAGCCACCAAGAGCTGAAATCACTTGAGCGAGTAGTGGTTCTGCCTAACATGCAAAGAGCTAACAAATACTTAGGGCAGGGCTATACTACAAAGAAAAATCAATTTCAGATACACAATGCCAGCTACATTAATTGCATATCTGGAGTTGATGGAAATCAATTTATTGAGTCATCCCCACACTAGCTGGAGCTGATGTAATGGAAATCAATCTATTGAGTCATCCCCACAGAGTGAGGTCAATGGATGAAGTCTCACATCAACTTCCCTTATTCCTCACAATCGTGAGGAGTACCAGGGTTGACAGTGGAACCCTGGTGGCTTGATTTTGTGCAACCTCTCTAGGGGTGCATCTACACTAGCCAGCTACTTCGAAGTAGCTGGCACAATGTCAAAATAGCACGCCTTGCGTCTACATGCACCATGTGCTATTTCGACATTGAAATCGATGTTAGGTGGCGAGACATCAAAATAGCTATTCCTATCCGAAGATGGGAATAGCGCCCTACTTCGACATTCAACATCAAAGTAGGGCATGTGTAGACGATCCACATCCCACTACATCGAAATAGCGGGGTCCTCCATGGCGGCCATCAGCTGAGGGGTTGAGAGACGCTCTGTCCAGCCCGTGCGGGGCTGTATGGTTGCTGCATGCAGCAGCCTTTAGCCAAGGGTGTCTGGTGGCTGCTGCTGCTGCTGCTGCAGCTGGGGGTCCATGCTGTGTGCACGGGGTCTGCAACCAATTGTTGGCTCTGTGGACCTCATGCTGTGCAGGCCTGGTGTATTTGGGAGGGGCCCTTTAAAGGAGCAGCTTGCTGTTGCCCCAGAAGGGCTAGTCCAGCCTGTGACCCCGTCCAAAGGCTTTGCTGGCCCCTTATTTCAATGGAGAGTGCTTGTGTGTGTGGACGCTCTGCATTTCCTTCCGGGGCGGCTCCTTTCAATGTTCCCCTTTGCTACTTTGACATTGAATGTCGATGGCACCAGCCCTGGAGGACGTGTTGATGATATGCATCGAAGTAGCCTATTTCAATGTTTTTACTTCAAAATAGGCTACTCAACGTAGTGTGCTAGTGTAGACATAGCCTAGGTGTGCTAAATTGAACCCTGGAAGATAGATGACAACCACATTAATTTTCCCATAAGTATAGATGTACCCTTAGACAGTGATGTGCAGGAGGGCACAATAGAGAAGCAGGTAGCATCAGGAAACTTGACAGCCAGTTGCTGAACCAGTGGCTGGTGAGGCTGAAAGATGCCACAATCTGCCAATAGCGTCATGGCAGAGAAGCATGATGAGCAGTCAGGAGGGCAGCTGATGGAGAGGCATGATGAGACTGGTGAGCAGGTGGCCAGCAGGGAAGCAGCAGAGGGGCATAATGAATGGTCAGCAGGGTCGCTGGCAGAGGGAGTTGGTGAGTGAGTGCCCAAATGGTGGAGTGAGTAAGGTGTCTCTCTACTCTCCCTCCACCCTGGCCAGAGAGTAAACTTTGCCCATGCCCCTCTGAACGCTGGATCTGCAATAATCAAGGACAGCAACTAACAGGGAGGTGCAGAGACACCCTGAGGAAAAAACAATATTGACCAACCTACCTGTGGATGTGTCGTTTACTCATGGTTTATGTTTCAAAACCCTGTCTGAGGTATTTTCCCAAATTAATGCCAAATTACTTCCCTCCTTTTACTAAAAGTGTCTCTTACACTCAGACTCTGTGAGTGGGGAAGCATTGTTACTCAGAGGTGCCCGGGTGGGGAGGGGCAGAGGGACGATATGATAATTTCCCAGGTTAGTGGGTGGGATCTTGAGCTGGTCCCTATGTTGCAGGGCTGGCTAGTTTAGGGATTGCAGAAGGGGCACCATCTACTTGGCTCTGCCTCACTTCCTCCCCACCCATGCTCCCACCCCTCCTGGCCTTGTTCTGACCATGAGTCCAGGGGCCAATTCACCCCTATCCTGGAATAGTGCAGCTCAAGAGCAGCATGAGCTAGGGAGGTCATGCTGCTCTCAGGCTGCACCACTCAAGAGGAGGGGCTGGACTGCTCATGCACTCACTGGGAGTGGCACAGTGCTGATGATGAGGGCAGGGCAGGTGGTGACACTGGAGGGGTGCATGTGACTCTTGTGCGCTCCCACATGTTGCCTCTGCAGTGTTGTATGGATGGAAAGGAACCACTAGCAACCCTGGTTCCTACTGTCACTACCTGGCCAAATGGTTACAGGGGCAAGCTCAATCAGAAAGCAGAGCAGGGGAAGCAGGTGTGCAGAAATTTTGACGATGCCCAGAATGCCCAGAGCCTGCACCTCTCCCGAACTCAAACTCCCTCCCTTTCACCTGCCTAAGACCCTGGGCGGGAATTTGGGTGGAGGAGGGGTTCAGAGTCTGGGAGGGATTTTGGTGTTGGGTGCAGGCGCAGGACTAGGGCAGGAAGGGGTGCATGGCTGTTGGGGGGCAGTTGGATGTAGGAGGTGTCCTGGGAGGCAGGCTCTGGCATGGAGTTAGAGTGTTAAGTGAAGACTCTGGTTTGGGCATGGGGGAGCAAGATGGGTGAGGGGTGCAGGCTCTGGGAGGGAGTTTGGGGGCTGGAGAGGGTGTGGGAGTTTGGGCAGGGAAAGGGCTTTAGTGGGGAGGATGTAGGATCTGGGTGGGAGTGGGGTGTGTGAGAGGTGGGGCGGTTGGGGGTGCAGCACTTATGTAGGTCACCCCCTCTGGCAGCGGCTCCTGGGAGGGCAGGGGTCTCTACATGCTATCGCACGTCTCTTGCCTCCATGACCTCTCCCCTCCCCGGTCTGTCCCCTAGCCCCACCTGTTGTCTCCAGGCAATTTAAGATCGTCTGGGTGCCCCTGCTGCCACCACTGATATTGTAGGGCTTCCTGTCCTCCCACGGAGGTGAGGGGTGTCCCCATGAGCTGTTCCACAGAACTTGCTGCTTATGAAGCAGAGTGCCTCCTTCGAGCCAGGATAATTGTGTTTGACATGTTTTGAACTGCAAAACGCAGCACGTCTGACTTGGTGTCAGTGGTGCAAATATCTGCAACTTAATCACTGTGGTCTGAACAGTTCCATATATGTAGCCCCTGAGGCTTATCTGATTTACAAATGGGGAGTAACAATTCATTTAGTTTCACAAACATTGTGTGTTTATAAAACAAAGTTCCCCACTAACTTTGGATCATTCAAAGGCACCCTGGAAAGAGCGCAACAAGAAAACTCTGCAGGGAAATAATGCAGTACAATTTTTAAGATTATTTTGCTCATGGAATGACAAGAGAGGCCTGACGGAGGCATATGAAACTTAAAATACAAAACAGAGCATAGTGGGTACCTTGTCTCTTGGGCTGATATGACCTTCGTTAATTGGCCAAGCATTGTTATTGTGGGAAAAGTGCAAGCAACATTTCTCATGTTTTATGTTTGTGTCCTACTCTTGTTAGGCAATGGGAACAGATTTAGTAGCAATTGGTACTCTTGTAGAATGCTGGGACTTCTGTATTGAGTTTCTGTGTACATGTATTTAGTTTTTTCTTTTAAAATAGCCCTAGAGGGCTGAGATTTTATTTTCCACTGACGGAAAGAACTGGAAAAAGGCCATGACTTTTCTACTTGCTTTGCATAAGGAACAACGGGTCAGGGTGGGTGGTCAGCACAAAAGACTCCTCACCATGGAAACGACAGTATGTGTAAAACATCTTTGCTGAAAATGTCATGTTGCATGCTCTAGGACATATATAAAATCCTGACTATCAGCAAAAGCTTACCCTTTTGTCTAAGCTGGAATAAAAAGAGATGGAGAACTTGTAGACATATAACTCTTGAAAAAAACCAAAACCAGACAATTGTGCAGTTGGGAGGCAACATAGTGGTACACTCAGCTTACACAGGGGTGTTAAAGAACAACTCAAGTAATGAACTATTTTAATAAAGTCACCAAGAATCTTGTATGTTTTTTGTGTCTTTTCACATATGAATGTCATATTATAGTCTAATTTTCTAGATCTCATTACACTTGTTTAGATTCCTTAATTGCTGATTTATTACATCAGATCTTGTACAGTGCAATGAAGCAAATCTGCAAGGCATTGGCTTTCAACCATTTCAGACACTGGTACCCCTTTTGGGAATCTGATTTGTCTTGCTGATCTCCAAGTTTCATTTCACTTAAAAACTACTTGCTTACAAAGTCAGACATTAAAATACAAAAGTGTCACAGCACTGGAATATTTCTTTCTCACTTTACGTAGCCTGTTGTAAAACTAGGCAAATATCTAGATGAACTGATATACCCATATACCTGATATACCCATACAACTTCGAAGTGTTAAACTTTGAAGTGTTGGCTCGCATGTAGCTGCGGCTCACTGCCGGTACTTCAAAGTGCCCAGGGTACTTCGAAATCCCTTTACTCCACTTAGAAGTACCCTGGGCACTTCAAAGTGCTGGCTTGCATCCAGCTGCAGCTCGCCGCTGGTACTTCGAAGTTGCCGCAGGGGGGAATTTGCTTAATGAAGTGCTACATATGCAGCGCAGCACTTCATTAATAAACTCCCAACACCTTACTTACCATCCTCTCTTCAAAGTAGGGAGCTAGTGTAGACAAGCCCTCAGAGTTAAAACAGGGAAGAAGAGCCTGCAAGGGCAGCAAAAGAGTTTCAAAGACATTTTGAAAGTACACTTTACAAAGGGAGGCATCAACCCAATAAATTGGTAGGACTTGGTGTGGAACAGAACACAGCAGTACCACATCTCACACCAAGCTATAGCTCACTTGGAGGAAAAAAGATGTGCTCATGAGACAGAGAAGTGACAAAGGAGGGGAAAAAAAGGCACAATCATTGAGCCAATAATTATGTTTCCTCCGAGATTGCACAAGTCATTTTTTCGGAAAATCTGCAGGGCATGAATTGGACTCTTCAGCTACTTAAAAACCTACCAGTGAAGCTCCCTTTGCAGACTGCATCCTCACATTGAGGGACAGCCAAAAAAGACTTAAGGTGAAGTCCCCTTAGATATTCATGGTTACCACAGTAAACAGAAACTGCTGCCACTCTCATGGTGCCTTCAACTTTTCCCACGGCTTCTTCCTCCAGGTAGCCCTGTTTGAGAGAATGCGTCCCATTATAGCGACATTCCAGCCCCTCCCGTATTTAAGATTGCCTCACAACGTAAGTTGATCTTTCTGAGTCCTCGAAAATTGACAGATACTCAAGGTTTCTTTGAAAAGTGGTGTGCCTTAATAGGGTGCAGGGTAGGATTAGTGATCCATGTTTGGATTAATTTGAGTCAGGATTCAGGACATGTAAGTGCTGAAAAAATAGTCATTCAATACGTTTTTCTATGTGAGCATGTGTTGTCTAGAGCTAGAGATCAAACTATTGATATGCTCAGGGCCAGAGTGCTCTCAATCTGTTAATTTTTACACAAGGATAGTGGATGGCATCCACTAAATGATTAGGGAACTCAAGTTGAGAGCAAGACAGTATTTAAGAATACTGTGGATGTCTATATATCTATAGATATATAGACACACACTCTCACATGGTGTGTGTGCACCAGTACAGAAAAATGGTTAAATTATACCCACTCCTTGTTGTCGATAAGGTTTAAAACTCCACTTTGGCAAATCTCTAGAATCTGAATGTTTTTCGGGATTGTTTAAAATTTGGTGGACCTCAGTGGAACAGGTCTGGGTTATGTCTGGTGTGCCAACGTGGTTTGGTGGGACTCAGGTTGCATATGACTATATGTGCATGAAGGTGGTAGCGGGCTCCATATGCTAATTTCAGGGCAGGATATGTGCCACTGCCACATTGACTCCTAAGTCCTACCAACAACATATCTTTCCACATTCAAAAGAACACTAGGAAATTCAGAGTAAAAAAAAAAAAGTTAATTCAGGCTTAAGGTGGCTTAGTGGGACCTTATTCCCTTGCAGAACACTGAGTTAAGCAAGACGCAAACTTCTGAAAGCCGTTCAGTCCAGAGTAAGGTTGCTAATGCACCCTAACTCTCCCTTTTCCAGCAGTGCCCCAACATGCCCCATTAACACCCACAGCTTTACCCTGCCAACACACCAATTGCTGCATTTCATTTTACAACCCATTCTTGAACACCTACAGGATTCCAACTAAGACTATTAGGGGAAAGAAACAAGCAAGTGAAAAATGCCTTCCCTCTGCTCTCCTGGAACAGGCATTAACCAAAGGGAATTATCTGCATATGATCCAGGTGCAGGGTGTTTAGGATAGAGAGAGTAGTTGGGCCTGCTTGACAAAGGTGTGTTTGGGAGATGAAGCCATCTATGGATTACATTGAAGTGTGTGACTCAGCTGTGATTATGACAAGATCTATGTTTGCCTTCGCCAATGTGTGTGAGCAAAGGCCAGAGCTGCTTGTGTGCTTTCCAGGGCCAGCATGTGTCACTGCAATGCAAAATTGTGCATGTTATATCTTTAGGAGGACACAGGGGGGTTATTACAAAGAGTATTGTCAACAGCAAGCTGGGATGTGCAAGCATCTAAGCATGTTTAATTTGCATGTATTCCAGGTAAAGCGAGTGTTGTTTTCAGGCATAGCAGTGCTGAATGTGGAGACAATACTTACACTGCTTGAGGAGTAAAAAGACTTCTAAGTTGCCCCGGCACTTCGAAGTACCAGTGGGTGAGCCGCGGCTAGATGCGAGCCAGTACTTCGAAGTTTAAAACTTTGAAGTTGCCGCGGGGCTCATTTCATTTCATTAGCAGGGCATAGGGCTTTTACTGCAAAGACTATTGCCAGCAGTGAGGTGGTGTAAGAGAGAATTATAAGCCTTCAACAGTAGTGAAGTGGAAGAGCGTCAGGAGTTGTAAAAGGCTAGGAAGTGTACACATGAGATATTCTTTTGGGGAGTGGGCCAAGTATGTGAGTCTACACCAAGATCAGGAGCCTCCTGAATTTTAGTGGTGTGAGTCCTGCTATGTCTGTTTATTTAGTCTGGAGAAGAGAAGATGCAGAGGGGACTGGATAGCCACTTTCAAATAGTAAAAGGTTGTTATAAGGAGGAAGGAGAAACAATTATTCTTCGTAACCCTTGAGGATAGGACAAGAAGCAACGAGCTTAAATTGCAGCCAGTGGGTTTCAGGTTGGATATTAGGAAAAACTTCCTAGTTGTCAGGGTAGTTAAGTGTAACTGCTGACAGGCAGAACCAAACCTGGGACTTTAGTGCATGAGCATCTACTGCTTGAGCCAAAGCCAATTACCTCACAGCTAATGTTAGAGAGGACACAGTTTCCCTCTCTGTGATTGCCACTACTTGGGAGAAGGAATGACACCCAGAAGGTGTGTGAGTTACATAAACACTGGAATAAATTACAGAGGGAGGTTGTGGAATCAACAGCACTGGAGACTTTTAAAAGCAGGTTAGACGCACCCCTGTCAGGGATGGTCTAGATCAGGGACAAGCAAAATGCAGACCACCGGCTGAATCTGGCCCACCAATTCACTGCATCCAGCCCACTGCCACCAATCCATGGCCCAGTCGGAGTCTCAGTCAGGAGCCTTACCTTCCACTCCATCCTATGCCATTCAAAGCAGTCAGCTGCAGGGACTGCAGCTGCAGGCCCCTTGTGGGAGGGAGACAGTTCGCACGTTGTCTTGTTCTCGGTACAATTCTACATCTCCCAGTGGCCAATGGGAGCTGCCTGGGCTGTGCTTGCAGTGCAAGCAATGTGCAACATCTGTCCCCCACCCCAGGACTTGTGGTGCACAAACCACATAGCCTCTGCAGATGGCTGCTTTGAGCAGCATGCTGGGAGTGCAGAAGGCAGGGAGCCTACCTGAGGGTTGTGCTGGGCTGCTGGCCAGAAGCAACCCAGACAAGTACCTCCCATTCAAAGCCTGCTCCTGGCACCCATGCCCTTCCTTAGGGATTGGACTTGATGACCTTTAGAGGTTCTTTCCAGTTTTATAATTCTGTATGCATGTTGAGCCATTGCTCAAAGAGGCTACAGGGAAGGCAGCAACTTTTTTTTTTTTTTCTTATGTACTTTTATCCCTTCTTTCTGCGGGTGACAGTGAATGAGTTGTAAACAGAGGTGAAAAGCATGTATTTTTCAGCAGTTCTGGAGCTGACAAAGTAAAGGTAATGAGGTGTATTAGGGTATTTCTGAAAGAGGGCAAAATTAGGTTGCATTGGCAGCCATCTACATTTCCTGTTTTTTCAGGAGTTTAAACCTTGCTCAACTCAACCTTCCTCTGGTCTGATGTGCCACCAAGAGAGCTTAATTCTGCTTGAATGTATTTTTTTTTTTTTTGGCCACTGAATATTTTACAGATGAGTGTAGTTCTTCCCCGCCCTTACTAGGGAACAGCCAGATTCTAACGCAGGCAGGCTTAGACATGAACTGTGGCTATCAAAGCACAATAGGAGGGAGAGACAAACTGAGTGGTTATTTTGTGAGCTGCACAGATGCTAGACACTTAGAGTTTCACCAAGAGACTGAGCTTTGTAAAACCTTTTCTGTTATAACTTATACATTGCTCATTTTAAATGGCAATTCAGTTAAAGTGCATTTTTGAACAATATTTTTCATACTAGACAGCAGGTAGGATTACGGTTAAAATGTAGGTTGGTAGTATTCAACACCATTTCAATCTTAAATCTCATATGTTTTGTTACTGTATAAAAGACAAAAGAAGTAAAGAGAACAATGGCAAGTCAGTAGCAATAATTGCATTAGTAATTGTTGCCATTTTGCGTTATGCTGTCAAGGGCGTTCCAATGTATCTGCTACTTTCAACTTAATCTAATCAGTCATGTGCAAAACAAGAGCACACGGTTCCATGACTGTATATTCCATCAAGCGATGGGTAAAAGTGATAATGTGCAAAACAGTTAGTGCAAAGTTGCTCAGTGACATTGCTGAGCTAAGCCTACTGAAAATTTAACCCCACAGGCAAAGGTCACAAAAGTCTCTTTAGGCCAAACCTGTTTTCATCAGTGACTAGTGGGCTTAAATGCCCAGCACTTTCTGCAAGTCAGTCACCTATGATATATCTCAAATAGGACAAAACTCAAGGCTTCCACAGCCACTCGGCCCTTTCTGAGAACTTAAGCTTAATATTTTATCCTGGCCCTTTTCAGAAGCTGCCTGTAACACAGCACAGCAACTATAGAAAAGTTTTTTTTCCTCTGGCTATGTAACCGCTTTCCCTGGTTTCCTTTTTCCTCTATGTTGATTTCAACAATGGGTCCCTCCCCTTTTTTCTACTGTTCCTTACAGAGGCTCTTTGTGTTTTCACTAATTTTTTACCACTCTGCCTCCTCTTGTTAACGAAACGGTTCACAGCCATACTGCCCCAGCTTGTAGAGGCAGGTCATCCCGGATGGCAAGGCTTCTTACATTATCTCTAACCCAGGAAGAAAGAAAGGCAGCGTCTTTTGTTTCCCAAGAGACAGCTTAAATTTGATCCAACAAGCAAATGCAAATTTTGTTTCTCAAGTCTAGAAGCTCAAGCCCATCACAGTTTTAGGTGAAATATACTGCATTCATCCAGATCTAATAAGAACAGAGGGGTTTGAGCTGCTATGTTCAGACCCAAATCTGGACCCAAACATCAGAGTTTTGGCATGTTTGGGCTTTTCTTTCATGCTTAATCCATCCCTCAAAAATATTTTTTGGTTGAATTCCTGCTTCATATGTTACAAATACTAGCAAGTCCTTGACTCAGACTCTTCTGATCCATTTTAGTTCAATGTGTAAACCATTTGCTTAACACAGTTCTGGGCATCTCACTTTGAGGTTAGTTAATAATTAACAGAATATGAATTCCTAATGGTAGTCAGCACAGCCATGGCGTAATTGTGAGTAAGGCGTGATGAGACAAAAAGGAATGCAACCTCTTCAGCAGTTCACCACCTGAATGGCAACACTCCCTAAGTAAACCTATTCTACTACTACAATGAACCATAAAAAATAGCTGATTGGGTTACAATCATCTTCCCATTATTGCTTCTAGAGGATTACTCAGAAAGCAGGAGGAAGAAAGTGAACTCCTGGCAACACAAGTTAGCTCAGATACACAGAGCGAAAAATGAAAATGTGCCTTATAATCCTGTAAATTCTAGAAATTGCTAACGTTCTTTCAGCTCATGATGACTGTTAGGAAGTTTTTCACCAATAAGCCACATACATCTTTTGGATCTCTGCAGAAATGCTCAACTGGTCTCCCAGAATATTTTGGTTGCCTTTCTGGTGAGCAGCTATGAGGGATTGTAGTGATTCTTTTTTTTTGAGGAGATCAGTTGTCTTTTTTTTTTTCTGTCCAGCTGTTTGGAGATTGAGGAGTTTCTCACATTTCATTTTAAAACTCCCTGTAAGTCTGTGTCTTTGTAACAGAAAAGTAACATGGATGATTAACGCAGTGGGCATCAGGCAAAATATTGTGCCTATCTGCAGTAAGGAAATTTTAATGTAGAGGGAGATGCACATTAAAAAGGAGCACGTGTCAGCCTCAAGTGTTAAACAAATCACAAGTCAGCCCCCTCCCTACCCAATCATAGGAATAGCTTAAGAATCATGAGAGTTTCTTTAATAGTAAATTTTAGGTTCTTCTTATTCCTGTTGGAATTGGAATACATAGGGGCTCATATATTCAAAGTCTTCTCTACAACTACAAGGGTTAGTGACATGTTTTTTTTCTAAAATTGAGCTTCTCAGCTAATAGCCTGATTTCAGCTACTGGGGCCATAAGAAAACACAAAATTTAATCGGACTTGCGCTAAAACCATAAGAGCTGGCAACACTACTTTGTGGCTATGGAGAGGCATACAGGAAAAAGAATAAAGCAACGTGAACAATAAACACTGGAACTTACAGACAGAGTCATCTAAAGTTGTACTTGTTTTTAGTTTGCTCTTTGCTATACACTATTTCTCTTTTTCCAGGCGGCACTCAGTGCAGGAGTGGAGTCAATTTGTTAAATATTTGCTCTCCAGTGTTTTTCCAAAAGCCAGGGTATTACTCATTACTGGTCATTAATGAGGAGTATGTAGCCAGGAGACAGGGAGGTTCTGGCAGTGCGTGATCTTTCCCAGCCCATTAAAGGAAGGCTTTTGGCTACTGGATAGTAGACATTTTGGAAGCCAAATTATAATACAGATTATTGTTATTTCCTAACTTAAGCAACAAGTGCTTAAAACAGAAAATGTAATTTCTTGATAGATTTTTTTTTTACATCATATATCATTTATATAGCATCTGATAGTTCTTTGTCCATCTTCCTTGGCTTCGGGCCCATGACAGGTGTGGGCAAAAGGGCCAATTGTCTGAGAACATGCGTGATTTAAAAGGGCCCAGGGGGTCCTCAGCCAGTACTTGTAGCACAGCCCAGCTAAGGCAGGATCTCCCCATCCCCACTCTGCACCACACCTGGAAGCAGCTAGCACATCCCTGGGGTCTGGGGCTGGATGTTGGGGAATCTCCACAGGCTGCCACCTCCCCTAGGTGCTGCTGCCAGACAGGTGTGCAGCAGCTCATTGGGCACCAGCCAGTGCAGGTGAAGCCTTGCCCATGCAGGCATGGTTTGTGTGCATGTGGGGGTCCCATTGACTGTTCTGTCCTGGGGCCCAGAATTGCTGTTGATGGGGCTGGTTGGCTTTTACATTTCAGTGTGTTTATCATCTGCATTCCTGGCTCATAACTTTTGATCCTTTTCATAAAACACAGGCATAGAATATTACCCGGTTATTCCCATGTCAAGCCTAGCCTCCTGTGGTTGAATTGGGTAAAATTTGCAAAAGCACCTAAGTGACATAGAAGTTTTTGGCTTAGTCTGTATATAGTTTTTGTACGGCTATAATTATGTCAGTTAAAGGTCTGCAACTTGTATCACTACAGTTATGCCAGTACAATACCTAGATTGATGCAGCTTTGCCAGTATCCATGTGGTTACACCGGTACAGCATCCCCCTCTTGGTAAGTCATACTGGCATAACTATATGCATGCTAGAGTGGATCATACTACTTTATCTACACTGATACAGTTAAAGCACTAAAACATTTGTGTGTAGACAAGACTTAAGTCACATTTCAAAAGTGACAGAGAGATAGCCGTGTTAGTCTGTATCCTATCAAAACAAAAACGCAGCCAAGCAGCACTTTAAAGACTAACAGAATAATTTATTATGTGATGAGCTTTCGTGGGACAGACCCACTTCTTCAGATCATAGCCACACCAGAACAGACTCAATATATAAAGCACAGACGTCCAAAAATTGTTAGCAAGGCTGGCAAATCAGAAGAGCAGAGGGAACAGCAGGGCATGTGTGTGGGGTGGGGAAATCAGGAGGTAGATAAAACAAAGTATGTAAAAGAGTCCTTATAATGGGCCAGGTAATTGCTGTCCCAGTTCAAATCACATGTAAATGTGTTGAATTTGAATATAAATGAGAGTTCTGAGCACTCTCTCTGTAAGCTGTTGTTAAAGTTCCTTTTCAGTAAAGCACAGAATTTCAGGTCATTAACAGAATGACCCACGGGCACATTCTCCTGTTCCTCAACTAACATCATATATGCCATCATGTGCCAACAATGCCCATACACCATGTACATAGGACAGACTGTAAACACTCTTTGACAAAGAATGAATGGACACAAAATAGACTTCAAAAAACTCCTAACTCACAAACCTCACAGTCAGCACTTAAATGGAGTGGGCCATTCTGTTAATGACCTGAAAGTCTGTGTTTTACTGAAAAGGAACTTTAGCAGTCATTTACAGAAAGAGTGCTCAGAGCTCTCATTTATACTCAAATTCAACACATTAACACATGGTTTGAACTGGGACAGTGATTAGCTGGCCCATTATAAGGTACATACTTTGTTTTATGTACCTCTTGATTTCCCCATCACACACCCTCATCCTGCTGCCCCTCTGCTCTCCTGATTTGCTAACCTTGATAACAATTTTTCTGATTTGTCAACTTGCTAACAATTTTTGGACCTCTGTGCTTTATATATTGAGTCTGTTCCGGTAAGGTTATAATCTGAAGAAGTGGGACTGTCCCACGAAAGCTCATCACCTAATACATTATTTTGTTAGTCTTTAAAGTGCTACTTGACTGCTTTTTTGTTTTCATTTCAAAAACAAATCCAAGACAAGACTATGAGAGTTCCATGGGATAGTCTCCTCTGAAATATTTTGTACATGTGACTTTGTTTCCCAACTTTAGGGACTGACAATTTTGGTTGTGGGAATGTGTTGGAGAATCAGTTTTGTGAGGATATAGATGTGACAGGAACCAAGAAGCACAGAGCACAGCGATCTCTCATTAATGCAGCTTGAGGCTTACCACCTGAGCCTCTCTTTTGCTGGTACGCCGTTTAATACTTGGAATTTCCATTGGAAAGGCTTGTTTTATGACAGGTAGTTGTACTGCACACCATTTTACAATAATAGTCTTAGAATTCATTTGATTATTGTAGCCTCTTGCCAGCGTGCAAGAGAGATGCAGTTTTTCACACTGTCAGGCATGCTTGGTTTTTCTTTATTTTAATGGACTCCTATTGCCTGGCCTCCACTGGAAAAATCTTTTATGAGGGAACTTGTAGCTCTTTAAATATTTTTTTTCATGGGAAGACAGGATTACTATGACTTTCAGTTGATTTTTATGTTTACTTTGTTCTCATGAAAGGTTTCCTTCATAGAGGCACTGCTTGCCTGTGGGCCCTAAGCAGAAATATTTTTGCTCTCTCCCCAACAATAACGCAAACTGAAAAGGGGAAACCCTTGAGCTGCTCAGGGCTCTCTGCAATTGTATATTCTGCTTATGCCTGGCATCAGCTTGCTTGATTTGTTTAGAGACAATTCTCCCTGAACCCCCAGGAACCTGTTCATTAATTTTACTACCTAAAAATCAGAAAATTAAGGTAAAATAGATGTAAGTCATTTGTATTTAGCTTTGGCTGGATAACCCAGACAAGGACTTCAGGGATGATTCAAGGGGTAAAAAAGGACAATGAGACTTGGATTCTTTTATTTGCTTTTGAAATGGAACTTAAGTCATGTCTACCCACAAATGTTGTAGTGCTTTAACTTTACCAGGTTAGGTAAAGTGGTATGATCCACTCTAGCATCCAGTATCGCTTACTGTCAGGGCTGCTTCCCAACTCTGACACGCAAAGTACAGAAAGTGGGATCCTGCAAAACCCTTTAAAAAATACCTTGCCTTTAAAGGCTCTTCTTAAAAAGCTCCCCAAGGCCATAGATTCCCTGACCTTGGGCGGGGAGGAGGTAATCACTGCTACCACCTGAATGAGAAAAACAACCCTTTAACTCAAGAAGACACACTTGGGATGTCTCCCTCTGGGATACACCAAGCTCTTAACCTTCTTTCAGGAGAGAGCTTAGACACAAAGAACTGTAATCTGAAAACAGGCTAAGGCATGAGTATACACAGACTCTCCACTAGGACACAGGGATCCAATCATCTGCTTTAAAAAAGTAATTATACAATTATTAATTAGTAATTATTATACAAAAAAGAGAAAATAAATCATACTGGTTGCAGAGAATTACTTCCCTGGGATTCACCTTAGGAGTAAAGATTGCACAGGAAGAAATCAAATCATTAACCAAAGCCATTGAAAAAACATAGTCCACACCAAATCCAAAATAACTGTAACCTGATCGCATCTAACTATACATGCCCCTTCTACTTACATATCTATGGCTGAGTTTGAGACGGTCAGGATATTTACTGAATTCATTCCAACTGCCTGGAAGCAAACATTTCTCTCTGTCCCCTCTGCATCAGTTACACAGACAAACATCCCTCAGACTGCAATGGTTCTCAGTTCAAAAAAGGTTCTCTTCCTCCTATTGGTTTAGATGACCATCCCCCGCTGAGAGTTGGCTCTGTAAGCGTTAAGTTTTTCATTGCATTCTTCATACTACTTACAAAAAGAGGTATGAACTGTACCGGTATAACCATATAGATACTGGCATAACTGCCTTAATCTAGGTCTTGTCCTGGCATAACTATAGTGATAAAAGTATCACACCTTTAACTACCATAGTCATAGCAGTACAAAAACTGCATACAGACCAGGCCCAAAGCTTCTATGTCACTTAGGTGTTTTTTGCAAATTTTATCCAATTCCACTTCAGGAGACAAGGCTTGATACGAGAATAACTGGGTAATCTTCTACGGCCTGTATTATGCAAAGGATCAGATAAAGTGATCATACCAGTCCCTCCTCTCTTTACCATTTATGCATCTTTATATGTACAGAATATTTCAAAAGAGAAAACTTCACTATTACCCATCATTAACAGTAATGTAATGTTATGATTACTTGCATTGGAAGTAAAATCCATTAAAGGACAGGTATCGAATCACAATAGGGTCAGCTGTTAGTTTTTCAAAGAGTGAAGTTTGGTAAATGTTATAAAATGACTTTTTCTGGATATTTTAAAATTGTTAAACTCTCACCTGACTGGTATTTTTAGTCATTTGTAATGATTCCTTTTACAGAACAGTACTAGAGAATCAACTGTTTGTGGTTAGCAGATTTCCAAATATTCTTTGAAACTAGTGGCATTTTGTTGCTGTCCCATGAGGAAGAATTTGCTCATTAGCTTGGTACTGCATATTCTACTTCTAAGATTGGGAATTTTTTTATTGTCATATCCAAGATTTATTCTGAGAGACATTGAAAAAAATATTTTAATACTATTACCTGGGTCTTATCTAGCTTTCTTTTCAACTGAGAGATCTTAAAGGGCTTCACCAAGGAGGTCAGTATCCTTTTCTCCATTTTATAGATGGGAAAACTGGGCACAAAGATGGATTTGTCCAAGAAAACACAGGTTTCTGGAGTATCAATCCCGTGTCCTATGCACTAGATGACATTGAGCTGGGACTAAATGAGAAAAAAAAACTGCATGTAATTAAGATGAAAATATGCCTTTCCCCCAGCCTTCTGAAAAGTAGGTAGATAGAAGAGGTCATAGATAGCATGGACAATGGCTTCTTCTTGACATAGGACAGTTGTAGACTGACCTCACAATAATCAAGCACCCTTCAAAATAAACAAGCTGGTTATTCACAAATACCTGTCCGAACATGGCAAGTAGAAAGATGTTTGAGAATCATTCTATCCAGGCCGGAAAACTACTCATAGTGCAGTGGACTCTTTTTACGGCTTTGTTTAACTTGGCAGTGCCACATTACTAGACCCAGCTGAAACGTGGAATTTCCTTTCTGCTGGAAATTCTGACATTTTGAAATTGCCTTTTGGTTGGATGGGACCCAGAAGGAGAAACAAAAATGTTATTTTGTTTTGGCTTTATTACTTTGTGTTTTATCATAATTATTTATTATAATACCATTGAAATGATAAAGTGGAAATAAAGCACTTCAACCTTTCCAAAACCAAGTGCTTCATCAAACTTTAGAATCATAGAACTGTAAGGAACCTTAAGAGGACATCAAGTCTAGTCCCCTTGCATTCATGGCAGGACCAAGCACCATCTGCACCATCCCTGACAATTGTTTGTTTGTCGGCTCTTAAAAATCACCATTGATAGACAACAAGAAGTTCTTCTTGTTTAAGAAGTCCCGTGGGACCTTATAGACTAGCAGATATTTTGGAGCATAAGCTTTTGTGGGCAAAGACCTGCTTCATCAGTTGCATCTGATGAATCAGGTCTTTGCCCACGAAAGCTTATGCTCCAAAATATCTGTTAGTCTATAAGGTGCCATAGGACTTACTGTTTTTGAAGATACAAACTAACTCGGCTACCTCTCTGATATTTGTCACCATTGATAGAGATTCTACAACCTCCTTAGGCAATTTATTCCAGTGCTCAATCACTGTGACTGTTAGGAAAAATTTTGAACAGTTCTATCCAATACATAAGGAACGTGATTTACGTATTCTTAGTCACATTTGTGTAGCTCCTTTTATAACAAGTGGCTCCATGGATTAAAACAGAACTAATGCAAGTTCTACTTGATGCAAGCCTGGGAGAATCTGGTCTTTAGTAACTAGAACTAGGAATTTTAAAGGAACCTAAGGATGTGTTTATATAACCCACAGCACTAAGCCTCTTAACCTAGGCCAACAGATATGGACTTGTGGGTCTCCTGCTACTTTTTGAAGAACAGCTATACAGCCCATGCTTTCAAATTGCTCTTTGGGCTGGAACTCAGGCTTTGAACCCCATTTTTAGAGTTCTAGACCTGCAGGCCCCAATCTTATGAGCTGGGCTGGGAGGCTCATCGAGAGGCTGTTTTCATGTACCCTGAAGAAATTTAGAACCCAAATCACATTGGCCGCGTCTACACTACAGAGTTTTGTTGACAAAACTGGGCTTTTGTCGACAAAACTCAAAGAACCTCTACACTCAAAAGGCATTTTGTCAGGAGTTTTGACAAAACAGAGCACTTTCCCCAACAGCATTATCCCTCTCTGCATTGAGGAATAATGCTTCTGTTGATAGAGCACTGTCGAGAAAAGTGCTGTGTAGAAGCTCTGGGTCCTCTATCGACAGAGAGAGGTCCTCCACCACACTGGCCAGCTGGAGCTGGGAGGTACCCGCTGCCCCAGAAACAGGGCTCTAGGATCTGCGCCTATGGTGGCACTTAAAGGCACAGAGAGCCTAGGGAACCCTATTCCAAGAAGTAGACAGCGTGGAAACTGCCCATCCTCCATGTTGTCCACAGCCACAGCCAGCACCCAAGGGCAGCAGCTAGAGTGATGGCCCAGGTGCCCAAAGACCCACCCAGATCCTCCAGGAACTCCACTGAGGGGGCCACAGGACCAATCCCAGGACAAAAGAAAGCAGGCACCCTCATAGTCTAGAGAGGACAGACAGACCTGCTCCTCTGTGGGGAGATAAGGCTCTGCTGCTGGACACTGCAGCCGGGTGGCACACTGCACCAGGCTATGCCCACATCACCGAAGCCCTGGTGGAGCATGGCCACGCTGCCCGCACAAGTGCAGGCAAAGGTGGCAGAACTTCTCCAGGAGTATATGAAGACTTGGGACATGAGGCAGCCGCAATGACGTGCCCCTTTTATGAGGAGCTCCACCATCTTCTTGGCGGGGGGTGATGATGGCACCCTAGACACAGGTGAGGTGGGCCCCTCAGCCAAGAGGGAGCAGCAGCTGGACCCAGAGTCCCAGCAGGTGCCCGCTGCCCAGGGGACTCCGAGTACTTGAGCAAGGGGGTGCTGGTAATTGCCCTGGAGTCAGCCCCTCCAGCAGGGGAATCCCCAGGGCGTCCCCAGGCCTGTTTGGGGGATCAGGTGAGTACCACATGGGACCAGACCCTGGGCATGGGGAGTGGGCGGTTGGGCATGAGGTGATGCCATGGGTGGGCGTGGGTCAGCTGAGGAGCTGTACCCTCACCAGTGGACAGCGCTCTGGACCACGCATGTGTGTCGGGTGGAAGGGCTGCCATGTGCTCTGCTCACTCGCCACCTAAGCTGGGACCCCTCAGCAGTTGTACACCCTCTGGGCCACTGGCCCATTGGGTGGGAGTGTCAGGGAGGGTTGGCATGTTCCCATACAGTAGGGCATGTGTGCAGGGCACATGTCCTGGGGGCAGGGGTTGCCACTCACAGTGGGAGATGGGGGCCATGTGGCAGGAGTGTCTCACCGTGTTCCGTTTTCTCCTTACAGTCGTATCATCAGAGGGACATGACAGCCCATCTGACAGCTCTCCAGGCTCGGCAAGACCTGTGGACCAGCGCCAGCCAGCCCTGGAGCATCCTCCGAGGGGCCGCCCATGCCACCAGCCTGAAGGCACCCACGTGGCTGCAGAGCCCACTGGAGGGGGGAGTGGGTAAGAGCACTGTGGGCATACACAGTTCCCATGCCATGGCAGAATGACTTGCTGGAGCAGCAGGTGCACTGGGAGGAGGCCTGGCAGGCATACAAGCCAGAGAGAGATGTAGGGGGTTGGGAATAGAAGGCATATTGCTGGGCCAAACGCACGGGCCACCTGGCTGCATTGACCAATGGCCAAGAGGCCCAGGCAGCCCAGACACCCGTGGCCAGTCTCTCCACTCCTTTTTCTGCCACCACTGTCCCTGCTTCTCCCATCCCTCCTCCACCCCCACCATCCCTGCTACTCCCAGCCCCCCGCCTCCACTGTCCTGCCTTCCCTCCCCCAGGCAGTCCTTGATGTCCACCATCAACCCCAGCACCCCGTGCCTGCCCCCATCCCACCAGCCTCCCCTTGACTGTCACCCTGTTCCACCAGGCCCCTCCAGCCCTCCAAGCCCCCCTGAACTCCCTGTTGACCCAGAGCCTGCCAATTCCCACCCACCTCCATACCTCCCCATACTCCAGGCCCCTTCTCAGCCCTGATTGATCCCCAAACCCAGGGCAGGAGGGGATCGTGCCCACACCATGGGTCCCAGCTGATGGCTTATGCCCTTCCCTTTGAGGGCTAATGCCCTTCCTGTCCCCTCCTGTATGTATGTAGTTACCCTTTTTAAAAGTTTCCACAAAGTTTGTGTTCCAGGTGTTTATTTTCTCTTATGTGTGGGTGAGAGGTTCTCTGCACTAAACCTTATTTCTATAACACCTCCATGTCCCTTGTCATTGGTGGAGGGAGAGAGTGGGAGTGGGTAGGTGAGGCCATGTTGGGGAGGGGGTGGGTTTTGGGGTCTGGGAGCCCAGAAGGGGGTTACATGGGGAGGGTCATTGTTGTTACGGACCAAGTTCTCCCAGAGGTTGTCCCATATCCACACTCCCTTGTGGTAGGCCTGGTGGTTAAGTGCTCACCCCCGCTCATCATATATGGGTGGTGGTGGCGGCAGCCAGACAGTCCTGCAGGACGTCCTCATTTTCACTTTCCACTATGTTGTGGAGAGCACAGCAAGTGTCCACAACCTGTGGAATGTTCTACTTCTCCATGTCCAGCCACGTGAGGAGGTGTCAAAAGTGTGCCTTCAAGTGTCTGAAGGTTTACTGCACTGGCAACCGGGCCCTGTTGAAGTGGGCATTGAATAATTCCTGAGAGGGGTACTGGTGCCCAGTGTAAGGGTGCATGAGCCAGGGCAGGAGGGGGGATGCTGCATTCTCAACAATGCAGCGTGGTATGCTGATGCTCCAACAGACATCTTCTGTTGGGTTACATAGGTCCCCTCCTTCAACTCCGGAAGAGGCTCAAGTTCCTAAACACCCTCACATTCTGGGCCCGTCCCAACCAGCCGACATATACATTGGTGAGATGTTCTCGGTGGTCCACCAGGGGCTGCATGACAATGGAATGGCACCCCTTCCAGTTCATGAACTGGGTCACATGCTGGTCTGGGACAGGGATAGGGATGTGTGTCCCATCAAGCGCACTGACGCAGTTCAGGGAGCCCAAGGTTGCGAAGCCAGCCATGGCTGCATCCACATCCCTGAGCCAGACAACCCTTCTCAGCAGGATGTCATTGATGGCCCTGACAACCTGCAAGAGGAAGAGACTGAACACACACGAGGGCCTGAGGGGGCAGAGCTCATGGGTTCTGGAAGGCCTCCATCCCCCTGCAGTCCCCCCAACCTCCTGGAGCTCTACTGCCTCCCCAGGCTGTCTCCTGCAGCAGGTATATAGCTAGGGTGGGACAGTACCATCCCCCATGGTTGGAGCTCCCCTCTCGGGCCGCCACCCTTTTCTCCCACCAACCCCCCAAGGATCCCCTTTCAGTGAGCCACCCCCATCCCCCCATGTGAGGCACGCGAACTGAGGGTGCCTTACCTGGACGACCACAGCCCCAACAGTGGACCTACTCACCCTGAACTGATTCCTGACTGAGCGGTGACAGTCTGGGGTGGAAAACTTCTGAAGGGCCATGGCCACATGTACTTTGACAGGGATGGTGGGCCACATGCTTGTGTTCTCCTGGTGTAGGGTGGAGATGAACTAGGCGCAGAGCTCAAGGAATATGGCTTTGCACATCTGGCAGTTCTGGACCCAGTGCCATTTGTCCCACTCTCCCATGATGACCTGGTCCTCCCAGCTGGTGCTGGTTGGGTACCACCATACCTGCTTGACGACTGGGAGGGGAGGCTCCACTAATGCTCTGGGATCAGGGACCCAATGGCAGTGTGGTGCACAGGATGCCTGAACAGTAGGATGACTGCTGCTGCCAGCATCAGCATCAGCCACTGCAGTTCCTCTGGTGTCCAGGGAATGTCTGGAGCCTGGTCTGGCTCCAAGGCTGTGAGCTCAGAGAGAGGGACTGCCTCTGGCCACATGCTGCACAGACTCTGGGCTGCAGGGAGCTGCTGTTGGGGAGGGGCTCTTTAAGGACACACGGGGCCAGCAGCCTTGGAAGGGCTTGAGGGCCATGAGAACCCCATCTGCAGGCTTCCAGGTCCTGATCCGTCGACAGCATGCCCTGGCTGCGTGGACGTCCTCTGTCGACAGAGCGTATCGCTTTTCCATGCTACTTTTGTGTGTAGATGGCATCTGTCGACAGAGGTTTTGTTAGGACATTCCTACCAGCACTAACTTCTGCCAACAGATGCTTCTAATGTAGATGTAGCCATTCAGTTAAAGTAGGAGTTGCATGCCTAACTTCCTGAGCCTCTTCGGAAAATCCAGTCTCAGTAAACATTACACTACTTTGTGCACAGGTTGCTTCTTCAATGGCATAAAATAGCACCAACCTCCCATCTGTTACTGTTTGACTTTCAAATAGTCCCTGCCAGCCTTATTCTTTGATCCCATTTCGATCACGCATGGCTATGCTCCATTTGGGTTTATAGAGTGGTTGGAGAACACTGCAATATTTTTATTTTCAGTTTGGCTCCTTCAGACTTGAAGTGCCTCAAACCTCACATTTCCTTTAGTTTCCACTGTACACTATAAATGGTGCGCTTCAGCACACAAATGCCAAGGAGAATCATTAGGCCAAATTCACTCCTGGCACAAGAAGATATCATTCCCCAGATATCGACAAAGTTGTCCCATTTATACCAGCTTTGAGTATGGCCCATTAATCATAAAGACGTTTATGACTAGCCCAGTGGATGAGCTTTGTGTGGAAAAGATTGCTCATGCCATGTCAGGCAGCCACCTAGCTAAATCCATCCTTGTTTGCTCTCTCAGAACTCAGTCAGAAAAGCTTTCTTGGGAATTTTCTGCCAAATCAATTAGAAGGGAGAGCAAATCACTTCCGCAAGTTTTGCTTGCACGTATCTCTGCTGAATAGAAAAAAACAATAATTCATTATAGCTCCTCGAAGGCTGAAGACATTTATATCAGAAATTACTCCAGGAAAGGAGGAAAAAGTGTTATTTACTGATGGGCCAGAGTGCTTGTATGATGAGGCCCATTTCAGTGCTGGCAGAAGCTGGCTTTAAAGCAGGAGAGGATCATGCCAGTGTAAAGGGTTGTTTCATTCTCCCTCCCTGCTGCCAACATGACAGAGAAAACAGGTACCATGGGAATCAGAGCACCATGGCTGGAATCAGCTGCAGCCTGATGAGTCTTGGATACATTTTCCAGCCTTTTGTATTTGTTTCCAGCCAGCAGGCTACTTCAGCATGAAGTAGAACTGAGCCTAAACAGAAGGTATGGGGAGTACAGCTGTGAGCCTTATATACACTGTGCATCATGGCCGTAGCTTAGCAGGTGGTTGGAACTCTGAATGTCTTCCCATTTGGGGGCAATGAAGACCTGAGTGGGCTCCCCTTTTGGATCTCATCAGTTGAACTTAAACGGATTACAGTTTAGCAACACTGATTCTGTTCTCACCCAAGGGTATATTTCCTGCAGTCAAAGCCTGCCTAGCTCCCACGTTGCCTGAGGGCAACAATCAAAACTAGCTTGTTATTGCTAGGCCATTGCCCTCGAGGTACATGTCTGTTTTTAAATTCACATGACAGATGTCTTACTAACCATTTTGCTGCAGCAGTACCACTGCAGCAGAAAGTAGCAAAGAGAGAGGGGGGTGTTTTGTATGCACAGGTGTGTGCATCAGAGCTTCCAGGATCAGGGCCTGAACTGTTATGTAGATTCTATTAAACATCTGCAAGGTTGTGGGTCTGTGAAAGTATGACAACAGAAGCACTGCTGGAGAAATTGCAATGAGGAGGGACATTGGAATGCATCATTTGATTTTGCTCAAAGATACAGGCTTGTTGACAACTGTCAATGTCACCAGAAATCATTGGGGTGAAAAATATTAAGCTCCTCCCTCTGAATTAGTGAATATAAAGACATAAATGTTTGTAACTATATTAGTTCTTAGGAGCCAAAATCTCCCGTCCCCCCACCTCCATCACTCTTGTGATGAAAAGCTGGGCTTCACGGGACCTACAGTGAAAATGGAATTTTGGACTCATTTTGAAAGCTTTAGAGAAGTATGGATGTTTGTAAATCAAACAGTGGAACATTTTCCAGGGCTGTAGTTTAAACTGAAATTGGAGTACATTTGAATTGGATATTAGGAATATACCAAAAAACTTTTAAATGTCAAGTGTAGAATGTTAATGTTAAGTAAAGAATTCTATGTGTAAGAATGTTTTAGAATGCATTGGAGATTACGGTATAGGATGTGATTGGTTATTTTACCTGAATTTTATCTGGTGTGAATTTTTTTCATTTAGCCTTTTGACAAATATGGGAAAGGGAAGTAATAGTACAGGAAAATGAGAAATACAAGCTTAATATACAATTTGATTGTGTCTTAAAAATGTAGTGAAAGTCTGATTTCTATAAGATGAAGGTGACATTAACAGCAATACTTGAGAGGAATTATGACAGAAGTATTCAATCACAAATTATAGATGTAAGCAGTCTTCCATCTCTTACTTGATGGGAAAAGGAGTTTCCATGGTTGTACAACAGTAAAGCAATCTACAAATAATGCAAAATGCTTCTGTAGCTGAAAATGTAGCCATAAATGAAATGCAGTTTTTAATACTCAAAATCATTAACAGCTGTGGAAAACTGCATATTACCTTCAGCTGTATTCCTTTTTATAGAACAATTCATTCTTTGCCTTTTAACAAAGGATCCCTTTGCTGGGCACAGGGGCTTCAGGAAGCAAAACTGAATGAAGAATAAAAAGAAAAGATTAATTCCTATTTTCCTGACAATTACAATATCTACCTATTTTATAGAAACCAGATAACTTCACTAGTTACTTTCCCTTGTGGAAATTGGAACCTTGAAATGGATAATTTAACTCTTTTAGAACTATTCAATTACACACACTGGTTTAAGATGAAAGCTATTCTAACTTTAATCACCTCACCCCAGCCCCCACATTTTTCTTGCCTCAGACCTCAGTCTGCAGAATGTGTATACAGAGGGCAGGTGCTGAATGACAAATGTTCCTGACAAATTATGAGATATCGTCAGAATTTGCAATCTCTAAAGCTTTTTATTTCTTGTAAATGACCTCACTATCAACACTACACCCACTGTTCACTTTGTTTGTGCAATGCTACTTTGTTTTTTATGACAACAGTAAATAACATAGTGGATGACAAGTCTAAACCTCAGGTTTATAAAATCTGAGATTAGCAACTTGTCCTGGTAGGGTTTATCTGATCTGTCTTAGGTAGATAAATTGAATTACATATATGGGTTATTTGTGTGACCCCTTAAATAGATACTGAGGCCTTGTGTTAGTTTTGAAAAGTGGGTTTAACTTGGATGTCCTTGGACAGATTTTGCACTCACATTGGTCAGTGTTCTTCAGTGTGCTGTTCCCTATTTGATCTAACTTCCACAGCACTGGTGTTTTTGAATAAAGTGCTTCAGTAACAAAAATACTATCTATGCAAAATCTCTCTCTTTACATATGTAACCCACAGAGGCACTGAGACCACCAAGAGAGAATGAAGTCTTTGCTCAACTGCCTTGGCTGAGAACCAGGGGGCTTTTAGCTCATGTAGTAGAGCATAGGGCTTTAGCCCCTAAGGTTGCCAGTTCATTCCCTCATGCTGAGGACGTAGGAGCCCTCACTTACATACATACATCTATTAAAAAAGTTTCCACCTGGGCAACAGAATGTTATCACCATGTCAGTCTGTTACCTGGGGTTGGAGACAATGAGAGGAGACGGAGAATGGCTAGGGCTGGGGGGTAGGTGCTGGAAAGGTAGGGGCTGGCTGCAACCCCAGCCCCGGGAAAGCTAGTGCTGGCCGTCTGGCTCCCTGACCCACAGGAAGGCTGGGGCTGTCCAGGGCAGACTGTGCAGCTCCTCCAGCCACACCTGTGAAGAGGGGTTGACAAGCACAGTGAGCAGAGTGTGCAAGCCCCGTTAGTTGTTATTTAAATGTCTTTAAATATTTTTAAAGTGTGGCCAATTTTTCCTCAAACAAAAATGGCAGCAGAATATTCAGGAAGTGGTGTGTATGATAGAAGGCAGCTTTGATCATTATTAGTAATAATATATTATGGCACTTCCCCAAAAAAACCCAGCCAAACTGGCACTTTATTGTCCAGACATAGCTGAAAACAGTCCTTGTCCCAGAGAGCTTGCTTACTTTATGCTGAAGAACAGACATCTGTAGACATTACATTAAACATTTTGTATATTTCAAACAATGTGTCAACACTTTGTACCCTACCGATAACATAACGCCCCAACATTAAAAAAGAGAAGTTCAATCTAGATACTAAACCCCCACCATGATAAGTAATTAGAACCATTATTACCATGGTCGATATTCTGTGCAGAAAGGCCAAGAGTTCAATGGTTGTGAAGAGTAAACCTGACCACTCCATGAATTCCTTCTGTTCCAGGTCGGAGGCCACTGGTGCACAAACATGGCAATTCCTGAACTGCTGCTACCTGTCCATATCTTTTCTCATGGCCAACGTTTCCTGTAAACTGTGCAGTTGTGCAGCGGCTCAGGAGAGATTCACACACTGCTCAGCTGGGTAGCAGAGTGCCCACAGCTGGGTTTGTTTCCATTGGTGGTGCCCATTTGCATTTATGCAGGTGCACTTAAAAGTTATTTTACACATGGGTGGAAGAGACTAGAGGGAACGTTGCTTATAGCACAGGAATTTAGTCTCCAGACTGGCAATTTGGCCTCTGCTAGCTCCTCCAGTGCTAAATTCATTTGGAAAAAAATAATACATGCATACTTGAATTGAGCAGTGAATCCATGGTACTGTGAGTGAAAGAGAATCATTTGACTGATAAACATTTTACAAAGTCATAGCTCCTGTCTAGCGAATTTCTGGTTTTTCAATAAGGTCTGAGAGTTTATTGAGCTAGGATGAAAAAGAAAATAGAGACATAATGTGGATCCAAGCAGAGTCAAAATTATATTATCTAGAACAGTCATGACCTAAATAAAGTAACTGTAGGGTGAAATATTAAAACACAAAACCCTTTTGAAAAGTGTCATTGTTATCCAACTAACAGTGAGACTGTGACTTTGAATACAGCCTTCTGCTAGGAATGGTGTATAAGCTGCATGACCTCAGAAAGATCCCTTTGCGGCATGAGAGACACTGAGTAATCTGTTGTTGGTCTATACCAGCAGCAAATTCCAGCTCTCCTCACTCCAGGTCCACTGGCCAAATAAGAAAGGGTGAAGCCAAGGCTTTGTTCAATGCCTATCTGCATTGGGAAGGGGAAATTGTCATGCAATGACTGCTTAGTCTGTGCAGGAGCATAAAGGGGTTTCTTAATCCCTTTCTTGGGCATGTAATCAGAATCATAATGAAAACATTTCCCAATACTGTAAAGAATCAAAATATTATATGTCTGAATTCCAAAAGGAGAGGTTTTCCGTGGAGCCATCTGTGAGACTAAATCTCGTTTTCTCCCAAAGCAATATATTCTGATAGTCAGCACTGCTCTCAGATTGCATCTAGTAAAGCAACATCCAAGACCAAAGTAATATACAATAGCAGGGTCTCAACATATGCGAGGGTTCCGTGTTGGGAACCCTTGTGAATGTTGAATTTCATGAATATGGCAACCCCCAACTGCTGGTGCTCCCTGCCTGGGATGTCCCAGGGAAGCAGCAGCTGCCAGTGCTCCTGCCCAGAGCCCCAGAGAAAGCGGTGGCTGCTAGTGCTCTTTGCTCCAGAGCCCTGGGGAAGCAGCTGCTCCGGCTGCTCGTGAATAATTGAATTTGCGAACCATAAGTTCACGAATATTGAGACTGTACTGTACATAA
The DNA here is from genome assembly GCF_033958435.1 of Carettochelys insculpta. Taxonomy (NCBI): domain Eukaryota; kingdom Metazoa; phylum Chordata; order Testudines; family Carettochelyidae; genus Carettochelys; species Carettochelys insculpta. The sequence goes on from NC_134139.1 coordinate 100,617,658, forward strand.
AAAAATGTTTCTTATTGGTGTTTCCACTTTCAGGGAAATGAAATTTCCTGTTGCAAAACAGGAATAACAGAATGTGGCAAAAGAAGTGTATAGAGCAAAAAACCCACTTGTCACTTAGGTACACATCATACTTGGAAAACTGGCCAATGCCACAATGTCTTGGATAGTAGTTGTATTATGTGAAACTGAACTATTTCATTTTGTGGAGGTATGTGCAGAAGAATACATTTAGGAACAAAGAATGTAGGACAGGGGAAACTCTACTGAGGGAAGCAGGGACTGAAAAATATATGTGAATTACAACTACTAATTAGTTGAACCTGACTAGTCAGAGCCACACTGGCCAAAAGGACTAATGTAATCCTTGGACGTATAAAGACTAGGATCTTGAATAAAAGTAGAGAGGTTACTTTGACTCTTCATTTGGCACTGCTGTGAGTATTTCTGGTGCACGCAATTCAAAAGGATGTTGGCAATTGGAGACGTCTCAAAGAAGAGCCATGAGACTGATTAAAGAATTAGAAAACATGTCTTAGAGAGGCAGACTCAGAGAATTCAGTCTAACAAAGAGAAGTTTAAGGGGTAACCTGAATACGGTCTGTAAATATATACATGAGGAACAAATGTTTGATAATGGGGCCTCTCATTTCAACAGAGAAAGGTAGAACAAGCTCCAATGGTTGCAAGCTTAAGCAGGACATTTCCAAATGGAAATAAACCATATATTTTCAACTGTGACAATAGTTAACCATTGCAACCATGTAAAAAAAGTTTTGGTGGAGTCTCCGTCACTAGCAGTATTTACATCTAAGACTTGTTTAAAAAAGGAGAGATTTGTTTTAGGAATTCTTCTGGGGAAGTTTTAAGGTTTGTGCTATACACAAGGTCAGAATAGATGAGCAATTAAGAACTATGGCCCATTCTGGCCCTGGAATCTATGACAAACTTTTCCTGCCTCAATTCACTTGATTGGATCCCTGGAGTGTTCTTAGTCAAACAAACACAAAATATGAAAAGTAAACTTAGCCAAAATATACTCTCTATCTGAAACCACAAATCAGCCCAGACTTTTTCTCAAAGCTCAGTTTAGGTTCCTTGGGTTGCCAGTCTTGGCAAATCTTGTCCAAATTTCAGATATAAAGATTCTGTTAAAGAAAACAACAATGGAAATATTAAGAAATTAATCTTGATATTACAATGGAAAGAACATTGAGGTATGAAGGATAAAGAAAACAGCATTTGCCAACGTGGTACACTATAGGAAGACATGGAAAAAATTAAAATCAAATATTAATGCAGAAACAAATTCATCCCTGGTGTAAGTCCAACCCATGGAGTTAGGCCAGGCAAGCAAGTTGTCTGCAATATTGTTCAAGAACAATAAATCAATGCTTAACCTCTATGGAAAGGGAGTTTCTTCCATCTTCTTCCAAGACACTTGGTTGATGTGGGGAGCATTGCTGATGGGATACAGACAGAACTGAACCCTGCTGCCCTCAGCCAGGATAAGAAGGGGCTGCACTAAAGGGTGTTTGACTGTAGATGTCGGAGTAATAAGTACAGAGGGAAGACGGGGGAGAAAGACTGCGTTCCGGAACAAAACTTCAATAGCAAAAGTCTAAATCATACTAAGTACAGCATGGGTTACACAGGAAGCCATAGTCTTCCAGGTGAGGTTGCTTCAGCCTGAAACTGTAAAAGCTCAACTCGTTAGTAAATCGATAGCAATAATTAGATGAATTAACATGAAATATAATTAAGAGACACAAAAGACTCTCCCCTATATTACATACTCACGGAGAGCATACCTTGCAGTGTATATGTGCATGTAGAGAATTTCACACATATGCAGACATGCACTGCAAGCGATGGTGCTATCCAGGTAATAAATGGCATTCACTAGCCAGTTTTGACCTCTTCACCTTTCCTCAGACCAATAGTCAGTCTCCCCCAATACTATTTCTAATTTTCCAGCCTCTGAGAATCTTTAGGCACCATAACACCTTAGGAAAAAAAATCAACCTGACATCAAATTAATTCCTTCCTTTCTTCCCCTCAATTCCATGATTCCAAAGCCCAGACAGACACTATTCAGTTCTGCCACAAGGGATGATATGTGATCTGATAGCTTGCAGTGCACAATAGCTAGAAACTGGTAGATCAATGGTGAGAAGAGAGTCCAAGGTTTTCATCGAGCTCCATAGCACTGGCTTCCAATCCTGCCATGCCCATGATACTGAGACTGGTGTCGGCTCACAATTCTCAGTGGCATTGTTCTGATTACCTGCATTCTCAGGGTAAAAACAGCGTATCATTTCAGGTGTGGAAAGCAGCCTTTTCAAGGCTAGAAACTTTTCTTTTTCTTTTTTTTTTTTTGTTAATAAAAGCTTAAATGAAGCAGCAAATGGCATAGATTTTTCTGGTATGGTCTTATCACAATTTACCTTCACCATCAGAGTACTGATTACTTGAATTAACTCAAAACAAATGCAAAAAGTAACGCATCTGCAGTATGAGAACATGTCTGTGTCTCCCTACCCAATTCATAAATAGTTTTATATGCAGTCCCTAATCTTTTGTACTCTGGGGATTTGCCCTGGTAACAGTCACTGGTGGCTCAAAGAAGTTTGACACATTTGTGATATGCACTGGCCTATAGAACTTCACAGGCAAAAGTTTGTACCAGTGCCACCTGCAAGTAGCTGGTTCCAGTGGCTGAAAACTTCAGTGCAGCCTGACCTGAGTCTTAAGAATATTCTCCTCTTCAATTCTTATTTAATTCAACCATTTCAAGTTCATCTTCAGAGGCATCACTTTCTCTTCTATTGCAAGGTGAAGCTGGAAGTTAACTCTTGAAATCCCTGCTCCTTCCAAGGCATTCTTGGTGGTCTTTCCCATTATCCCCCCTCTTAGTGCCCCCATGTCCACCCTCAAAAAACGCCTCTCTATATTGACCTGCTCTGTAACAATCCCAGAAGTTAAAGGGAGTTAGGCCATGTCTACATTACCCAGAAGATCAACCTGCTCAGGGTAGGAATGCCCAAAATCAACCTACTGGGGTTGGCAGTCAACCCCCGTACTCTCCTGTTGACCTTCCTCAGTGAGGACGGCCAGTTTAGTTGATTGCAGATAAGTCACTGATTGAAGACAAGCTAAGCAATTGTATAGCTAGAAGTGTGTATCTACAATTGACTTGCCTGCCTAGCATAGACCAAGCCTCAGATGCATAGAACTGGAGGCAGAACGTGAGCCATAACAGTCAACATGCACATGAAGAACGCAGCATTTCAAGAGCAAGATCTTGACTAGCTCCTCACTTGATCTAGCCAATCAGATATCAATAATAAAAACTATTTGGTTTTGTTTAATATATCTGCCATTACTACTGATACGAGAGGAGGGGCTTAGGTTTCTCCAAAACAGGTTTAGTAAGTTGCTTATCAACAGTGACTCAGCTACAGGGATGAATTTGCTGGCTGCATGCAGCAGTCAATAACTGCGTGTTGTCATAGAAGGATAACCAGGAAAGAAAAAGCATACTGTGCCTAGCACATGAAAGTTTGCAGCGCAAGGTCTTACCTTCTCCCAACCTTCATTGCCATCACTAGAGTCTTACTTTATTCCAATAGTTCAACTCCATGTTCTTGCATTTTTATTTAATTGTTTAAGATTTTCTGGTCCTAACCTCTTCTTACCTGAAACAAAAAGCCCGACAAATGAAACTGCTGAAAGTCTGATGTAAAAACACACAAGCCGATAAGATGGAAGCCAGCATTCATGTATTAGTTTCTATACCAGAAGAATTCTCATCTTCCTCTCTTGTTGGGTGACAAATACACTGTGGGCAAATCTGAAGTAGGAGGAAAAAAATACCTATCTGAAAGCTGGATTTTCACTTTTATAGCACCCATACAGAGATAGCCATACAATTTAGATTAAATGAGTTCTTGAAGTGTATGTGCATTGTTTATGCATGCCATTATGCAAATTACTACCAGCCACTGAGTGGAATGTAGTGTAATTAAACAAAGTTCAGTACCAGACAAAAAGTCATTCACATACTGTACTAATTCTTTTGAAGCCACTGAGTAAATGTTTGTCATTTGTTTCAGGCAGCCAGCTATAAAGTAACACACAAAACACTCTCCACCCCTCAACTCCAAGTTAGATCAGCATTCTCAAGACTCATTTTTTCTATCTCCACTGTAAAATGAGATGTAAAAATCAGCAGATGAAATGGCTGGGTCTTCCACGGTTTCATTTCTCTACCTTTGATATTCACAGGAATGGCAGACATCCATCTTAACTTAATTTACTAGTCCCAGAGGTCCTCTTAATGATAGGTGACTCCCACCCTCCTCCTCCTCCCTTTTTTCTTATATTTTTCCCTCTTTCTCCCCCTCACTTCTTCTCTCTACTTCCTGATTTATTATTTCCCTGACTGCTTACTTCTACTCCAGAAATCAGAAGAAGTGGGTCTTTCCCATGCAAGTTCATTACTCAATAAATAAATAGTTAGTCTTTAAGGTGCTACCAGACTGATTGTTTTCTTCCATGGTTGTACAAGTTGTTCTGCATATGAATGTATCTGTGGTATTCTCTCTTATTCTGGCTATGCTTGGAAAGACAAATTAATCCCTGGTGTTAATCCATTGGGTTCAATGGAGTTACATCACACATGGATTTAGCTCAGGCAGCTTTTCCCTTGCTACATTTTATTGTTTTGAAGTTTCAAACATACAGAACATCTGTTTTCTATCATGTCTAGCAAGAGACAAACATATCCATTACACTGAAAAATACCAATTCTGTTGACACATAAAAATTATAGTGCATCTTCATTTTCTTAAAATGTTCACATAGCAGAAAAAAAAGTGGAACATCAAATAATGTATACAATAGAGAGCATAAAATAAAACAAAACAAGGAGTGAAGGAAGTTCATTATTTGGTAGTGAAGAAATTACAAAGACAGGTGAGAGAAAACATGTATTTTGATTACACAGAGAGGAAATGGAGATCTATTCTCAGTACACTTCCTGGACAGAATAGCAATCAAGATATAGGTTATGAAATATGAAACTGGCTGCTCTTACATCTGTGACTCAACTTTAGAATCTGGATCTAGTTTCTTTTTTCCATCCATCTTCCTTCAGAAATTCCTGTGCAGAGCATACATTCCAAAATTAAGTCTGTTATTGTACATTCCCCAGAGTTTGGCTGGAAAGGAGGATAGCTGTGGAGATCCACTTAATCAATAAAGGCTTTTTAATGGCTGTATATTCAGTATATATTCTTTGGCTGAGCTGCAGGACTTCTACTAACAAAAATTTATAGCACTGTCCTTTATTTTTTTCTCTCTGCTCTTTTAATGAAATCTTATCCTGGGAGTCAGCAAGAATGAAATAACTACCATTGGCAGCAGAATTAACATAGTCTGCGTTTACACTAGCAAGTTTTTTCGAAAGATTTTTTTGAAAGAAGGGGCTTCTTTTGAAAGAGCCCATGGAGCATCTACACACAAAAGTGTTCTTTCTGAAGTAAATTGGAAGTATGTGGTGCTCCTTTTGAAAGTAAGGGAAAACGTGTGTAGACTCTGTTCAGGCTACTTCGAAGTAGCGCCTAACTTCGAAGTTAATGTCGAAGTTAGTTTCTTGTGTAGACGCACTCATAGTGTACTAAACATAGCAATTTGGCTGCTGTGGCCAGGGTGGTGGCTTGGGCTAACCACCTATGTTTCGAAGCAGTGGATCAGGTGGGATTTGACTCATGCAGTTAGCCCACACCCTATATCTGCACTGTGGACACACCGTCAGTGTGGGGAACCATTCAATCCTCTCTGTTGATTATGTGCAATCAAAACTCAAATAATTAACTTTGTTTTTTCTAAAGGAATTATTCCAAGGAAGTTCTATGGCCCGTGTTTTGCGTCAGACTAGATGACCAGAATGGTGCCTTCTGAGCTTGAAATCCATTACCTTTGCAGATAGAAAGCACAGGAAGCCACTATGTTTCCAAGGTGTTGCACATTTTTTTAAATTACTTTGCTAGTTAACAGTTACAACTGCTAACTAATTTCTTAAAACATTTTTCAATGTGTTTCTGGGGTGAGTTTTAATTTTGAGAAGACATTTTCTCAGTCATAATTTACATCAGTTGACTGTCAGAATGGTGCTTTCCAATGTGCATATTTTATACAGATGGTACATTTTATGTGATTTACACCCGTCTACATTTTTTGTGCTGAGATCAAAGTATCTTCATGTCCTGGAAGAATGAGCCTGAATTTGAACCTCAAAATGTTCCCTAAGCTTCCCACATGCTGGAGGAAAGCTGGGGAGCCCTGGCCAGGTCACTTTTAAGCAGTGGACTCTCATTAAATGAGCACAGCTGCCAGTTGGGAGCACTGCTCCAGCTGTGTGGTTGCAACACACTAAAATTTGAGCCAGTCACTTTCAGTGAGTGGTGCATGGGGGTGCAGCACCATTCAAATTTGTGGTTACTTGACACACCTGGAGTCTGTTCTTGTACAGTAGACTTCCCTGTGCTCTGCTGTAAACTCCACTCCTGGAAGCACCAAGACATATATGTGGTGGTAAGAGAGAGAAGCCCTGGGTGAAGGAGATAGGACGGGGCTGTGGGAGAAGGAGGAAAGGACAAACGAGGACAAGAATGGTGTTACTGCTGAGGGAGATTATTTGAATTTCTCATCCATGAAAAAATCTTCACCACTGCTGCTGTTCCTTAGTCTGGGAATGATCTTCTCTCCTCTTTCCTTCCATCTCTCCCAGATCCCTTCCTTAAGTCCACACACTCGTAGATACCGATAAAATTGTCGCATAAATAAAGCTTCCATAGGACCCTCTCACATTCTATTCATCACATTTTCTTGCAGAACTGCAAATTCTTCATGGTGTGGACATCATCGTTCTGTATTCTGTAACAGAAGATGTACTCAGCATTCCTCAGCTCTTTAACTGAAGTAATTTTTTGAAAATAAATGAAAAGTGTACATGCTGTTTTCAATGATAATATTTTTAAAAAATGAAGACAAATAAAGGCTGGAGTGAGCGTTCAAAGGTGAGTACCGGCGGGGTGGTGGTGGCTTGGGGCAGAGTTACTGGGTAAATAATAATTGCATGCCTATTTGCTTAATCAATCATTTTTCTTTATTAAAGTTTGATTTTCTCAAAGTATTGCCTAGTGGTTCTTTACTAAATATTTTATGTAAGCAACATAGTGGCTCAGGCCAAAAACTGAATTGAGTCTTACTTGAACTTTAACAACTTAATATTAACTAGGAACATTTCAATATAAAGGTTAAATGTGACCCTATAAAATTTTACCTACACTGGTCAACCTTGAACCTTCCGATCATTTGGAATGATTGCAATAAACTCTAAGCGGGTGATATCCAGAACTGGTAAAGTCTTTCAAAATGGTGGCACTTTTTAAGGGTTCCCACTATATCATGCAAAGGATTTCTTGCTTTGTGGGGTGAATTCCACAGGACCCTTGTGTTTCTGAATGAATACGATTGCAAAACACTTATAGGGCAGGTCAAAGTTTAAAACTTAGAATGCTGAAGGTATTAAGAAAGCCATCATGATAGAAATGCCTATGCATAAATTGATACAAATCAAAACCTTTCAAAAATGCATCACTCTCAAAGATGTTAATAATAAAAGTGAACCGAGGCTGAACAAGGCACTACTTCTATTTTCTGCACTCTAAAACCCTTAGGCTGTGGGTTGTTTGAACAGGCTAAGCAGGGTAAAGCTTCCCAGTAAGTGGAGTCACTAGATTTAGTTGCAGGCAAATGTGTATGACTCAGCAACTCTCATGGCTGAATCAGTATTAAATTAATTCCCAGCACAGAGTGGGAATTGTGGGTGGAGGTATCGCCTTTCAGATAGAACGCAAAATGTGCTTATTAAAAGCTTCCAGGCTACTCAGGATCAAGGCACCAGCTTCAATGACTGTGCCAAATTCCAATTAGCTTAATTACACTCTACATATCTCAATCCTCCCTGCAGCAATTGGATACAGCAACTTCCCTGCTCCTATGCTGTTGTATCACATTAAACTAAACTTTTGAAATAGCTGCCATATTAAGCTAATTGCAGAAATAGATTTATTTCAGAGGAATAGTCATAAATTGCAAAGCAATTAACTGGGGCCAGGGGTCGGGGGGGGAACAAGTGGTGACTTTAGCAGCACAGGGAGTTGCCTCCTCCGCCCCACTTGCCAAGCAGGTGGAAGGAGTGGCAGCCTGCTCTGCCCTGCCTTTTTTTTTTTTTGTAGTGGCAGGGAGGGATAACTAAGTGGTTAATGCATTGACCTCCTAAACCCAGGGTTGTGAGTTCAAGGGGGGGGGGTCATTTAGAGATGGGGGCAAATAGATTTACAAAAAAAAGTTGGTTAAGGACAGTGCTAGGTCCTGCTGTGAGTGCAGGGGATTGGACTCAATGACCTCTCAAGGTCCCTTTCACTTCTGAAAGATAGGTGTATCATCTACTTGGATTAAAAACACTAAATAGAAAATTATTCAAAGAGCAACATGCTTATTACAAACATTTATTTTTAAATATTTTTCTTTCAGTTGAACTTAGTTGGGCTAAATTCTGCATTCAGTTACACGAATGCAAAACCAACTCTAAGGAAGTCAATGTAAATGGTGCACACAATTGGGTTGTGTATGGATGAAACATTCTACATATAAAGCTAGCAGCAACTGAAATAGCCTTTGTAGCCGTTTCAGAGGGTAGCTGTGTTAGTCTGCTTCAGCAAAAACAATGGAGTCCGATGGTGCCTTACAGACTAACACATGTATTTGGGCATAAGCTTTCGTGGTCTGAAGCCCACTTAGTAAAATGCATGAAACTGAACTTCTGTTTACCAGGTATATAGACAGTAGAGTTACCATATAAAAAAGACGACACCCCAAGAGGGAGTGTATCTGAATCGGCATCTACCAACTCACATTGTGTAATCAATCAAAACAAAAAAGCAGTCCAGTAGCACTTTAAAGACTAACAAAATAATTTATTAGGTGATGAGCTTTCATGGGACAGACCCACTTCTTCAGACCATAGCCATACCAGAACAGATTGAATATTTAAGGCACAGAGAATCAAAAATAGTAATCAAGGTGGACAAATCAGAAAACAAAATTATCAAGGTGAGCAAATCAGAGAGTAGAAGGGCGGAGGGAAGTCAAGAATTAGATTAAGCCAAGTATGCAAACAAGCCCCTATAATGACTCAGAAAACTCCCATCACAATTCAAACCACGTGTTAATGTGTCAAATTTGAATATAAGAGAGAGTTCAGCAGACGCCCTTTCCAATCTGTTGTGAAAATTCCTCTTCAGTAAGATGCAAACTTTTAAGTCATTAACAGAATGGCCCAACCGTTAAAATGCTGGCTGACCGGTTGGTGGATCAGGAGTGTTTTTATGTCTGTTTTATGCCCATTAACTCTTTGTCTAAGAGAGTTTGAAGTCTGTCCAATATGGTAACCCTAGACATGCAAAGATGAGAATGTTACCTTACTATGTGAAAGACCAGTGCTAACAAGGTCAATTTAATCCCTCCCAACAGTTGATGAGAAGGTGAGAACAACAAAAGGGAAACAATTATTACTACTTTTTTTTTTTTAAAATAAGCTGGCCATTCCCAATTCAGACCCACACTGATAGCATCAAGTTTGCATATGAATTCCAGTGCTTCAATTTCATTTTGCTATTTTAGAACTTTTCTTTTATTGAAGTAGGTCAACTTTCTGGTCTGTTACTGAATGTCCACAGAGGCTGAAGTGCTCTCCCCGTTTTTTTAGTATTACCATTTTTGATGTTTGATGGTATCCATTTATTCTTTTGAGTAGAGAAGTCTGGTTTGATGAGGGGAATTGCTAACACATGATGGAATAGATCCCATTAGTAGTGTAGCTGCTAATCTAGCAGCTGTGCCATCAACAACAGATAATTAAAATAAGTGCTTGAAAGGGGAAGAAGTTTTCTGTAGCAGAAAATGGCCTGATATGCTTAACAATATAAAAAAGATCATATTTTGGAATTCAGTGTTGGCTGACTTTTGAATTTACACATAATAGAATACTAGAGAATTTCCTGGGGGTTGGGGGGAAATCCAAAAAGTTTAAGAGAAAATACTACTGAGATGCTCACAAACAGCTTTAGGAACCTTCAATTAATTTTAAATTTCCCTCTCATTCACATGTACTGCAACTGCTGCCCCTGTGGAACTGTCTGGAGCTGCTCCATTCATGATGCTTCCTGGAGACTTCCTATAACCTGTAGCCAGTCCATCTCCTTCTTCCATAACTGATAAATTCAGTTTATGGTTTGCTCCATTTATTTCCTTCTAATCCATTACCCTGGTTCACTAAATTCTTCCAAAACAATATTTTTAATTATAAAAGCCCCAATTAGCACTGCACTTAAAAATATGAGAACAAAGCTTAATATTTACTTAATTCATGAGTAAGATGCCACAAAACTTAGCTTCTTCTCTGAGGTATGCTGGGGATTTATTCTTTAATATTTATGAATAGCCGTGTGATCCTGCAATGGAAAGGGCTATATAAATTTGTATACTTTTACAGACATTTATAGGCCTCAATAGGTTTCTCCAGATTGATAAAACAATACTACATTTTTTATATATTTTGCTCAAAATCCAGCTTTTCTAGTGACAAGAAAGCCCCTTCATATTATATATAATATGTCAAAGAATTTACCAGGGGTATATCTACACTTTCCCTCAACTTTGAGGGGGCACAGTAATCAGAGTGACGGGAGATTACTGATGAAGTGCTGCAATGAATACGCAGCACTTCATTAGGCAAATTCTTCCCCACAGCAACTTCCAAGTGTCAAACTTCAAAGTGCTGGCATGCCATGTAAAGGGACTCGAGGAGTAAAGGCACTTCGAAGTAGCACAGGCACTTCAAAGTGCCCATGGCTACGTGGCATGCTGGCACTTCAAAGTCACCGCAGGGAGAATTTGCTTAATGAAGTGCTGCACCTTCATGGCAGAACTTCATTAATTATCTCCCATCACCCTGATTATCATGCCCCCTTTGACGTTGGGGGCAAGGGTAGGCATAGCCCAGGAGTTTAGCCTGATTGTGAGAAAGGCCGATCAGCCAACTGAAGCAATTCTGACCTGCTTAAAATATTGTAAAGAACTATGAGCTCATTGCCAAGTGCTACAAAACTTTATTGTCAGAAATATTTCAGAATTGTTTGTTCTAAACATTCAGTAACATTCTTTACACAGACAATTATTGTCTAAGCTGGAATTCTATCCCATAGTGGGAAAATATAAGTGAACTTGTTTTCTGTATTACTTTTTACTCACCTAAAATGCTTAAGAATACATAACAAATGATCACAATACCTTTTTGAACTGCTGTTGAACAGTGCTTGTAGTCTTGGAAGGATGTGCTTTGTGGACCATATTTTACATGCCATTAGGGTGTTTTTATGTATTTTAAAACACATATATTACCATTACTGGAAAATATTAGTTTGGGCATGAACAAGTGTGCACATCTGATTTGCCACTTTGTAAAGAAAGAAGTCTATCATGTTTTCTGTCAATGTGCAGAAAGAAAAGCAAATATGGCAGGCAACCAGCTTGGTTTAACAGAGAAATCTTCAGAAAGCTTACACACAAAGAGGAAGCTTACAAGAAGTGGAAACTTGGACACATAACTAGGGAGGAGTAGAAGAATATTGCTCGAACATGTAGGGTTGTAATTAGGAGGGCCAAATCAAGATTGCAGTTCCAGCTCACAAAAGATGTGAAGGACAACAAGAACAGTCAACATGGATTCTTCAAGGTCAAGTAATGTCTGACCAATCTGACTGACTTCTATGATGATATAACTGGCTCTGTGGACATCGGGGAAGCGGTGGATGTTATGTACCTTGACTTTAGAAAAGCTTTTGATATGGTTTTACATAGTATTCTTGCCAGAAAGTTAAAGAAGTAGGGCCTGGATGAACAGATTATAAAATGGCTAGAAAGTTGGTTAGATCATCAGGCTCAAAAAATAGGGATCAACAACTCAGTGTCTAGTTGGCAGCCGGTATCAAGTGGAGTAACCCGGGGTTGATCCTGGGACCAGTTTTGTTCAACATTTTATTTCATGACCTGACTTGCCAATGGGTTAGTACACAACTCAGCAAGTTCACAGATGACGCTGAATTTAAAGGGAGGAAGAGGGCAGGGAGGGAGATAATCTGGAGGGTAGGGCTAGGGTCTAGCGTTATTTAGACAAATTGTAGGATTGGGCAAAAAAATCTGATGAGGTTCAACAAGGATAAGTGCAAAGTCCTACACTTAGGACAGATGAATACTATGCACTGCTACAGGCTAGGGACCAACTGGCGAGGCAGCAGTTGTGCGGAAAAGGACCTCAGGACTACAGTAAATAGGAAGCTGAGTACGAGTTAACATTGTGCTCTTGCTGTCAGAAAACCTAACAGCATCCTGGGCTGCATGTATAGAAGCACTGCCAGAAGACTGCGGAAGTGATTATTTTCCTCTATTCAGCACTAAAATAAGGCCACATCTGGAGTACTGCACCCAGTTTTAGACCTCCCACTACAAAAAAGGATGTGGATAAATTGGAAGAGTCCAGCAGAGTGTAACAAAAGTGATTAACAGGCTGGGGCACATGTCCTATGAATCGAGGGATGACGGAACTTATGTCTTCAGAACAGAAGAATGGGAGCCTGGCAGATTTCTGCCAGCCTGCCTGAAAAGAGGTTCCAAAGAGGATGAAGTTTGGAGCAGTAGATTGGACTAGATGACCTCCTGAGAGCTCTTCCAACCCTCATCTTCTATGACTAAGGCTACATCTACAGTACAAGATAATTCAAATTTATTAATACCAATTTTGTAATGCTGGATTTTATAAATGTAAATTTGACTATCTTCACCTCCCCACATGCACCTCACAAAGTTGACTTAACTGCTGCCACACTCAATAGGCAAACATTGATTGTTGCAGCAGTGCACTGTGGGAACCTATCCCAGTTACCTCATCTCTGTAGCATTCTGGGTATTTTTGCTGGTGCAGCATAGGAAAAAATGCCCTGCAAGTGGTTGTTGGCATTTGACATCATCTCCCCACATTGCATTGCCCTCATTCCCCTCCCGTGGTAAGCAAAGTCCATTTTTCCAGGTAGAAGGAAGGAAAAACTAGTGCCTCAACAAAGATCACCAAATTAACAGAAATCTTTCTTCTATAACTGACTTGCTTTTAAAAACTGTAGCTGAGGGAGGGTTTTTGTCTTCCCAGTCCATTATACAGCTTCTGTGCACAGTCTGTCTTCTCAGCCAGCTCTCCACTGACTGTCCTCCCTCCCTCCCTTCATTACATCTGATCCCTGAAGATAATACAGGGACAATGCACAGCATGAAGAGTAGATAGCAAAGCTTTTGAAAAATGCTTTGGTGGGGGAGTTTTTTGGGTTCCCAGTTCATTATGCAGCTTCTGTGCAGTCTGTATTCTCAACCGGCCCTCCACCCACTTTTCCCTGCGTCAAGGGGTCCAAAGTTAGAAGACAGACGATACAAAAGTCTAACAAAAAAGATGTTCGGCTTCCCTCTTCACTACACAAACAGTACCAGCATGGGGGGTGGGGCTTGCCACATTTCATTGCTATTGTTGGGGAGTTTGGTATTTGGTTGAATGGCCAGTTGACATGGTCCCCAAAAATCTTTTGGTGGTTGGGGTCCATGGCTCGAGGGCCATTTGAACTGTTCCTCCCAGGCAGCAGCCAGGCCCTGCAATTCATAGCCACCGAGGGAGACTTCCCCCAGTGACAGCTATCCTCTGGTGTCCTTGTTTTGTGGGTGTGGGGGGGCGGGGACAGTTGAAGCAGTCCCCCATGGCAGCAGCAAGACCCCGAAATTCTTAGCAACTGGGGGAAGTTCCCCCCGGCAGCAGGAAGACCCTGAAAATCTCAGCCGCAGTGGGAGCAAGGCCCTAAAAATATTTTTGGTGGGGGGCCAGTTGAAGCAGTACCCCCGGTGGTTGCAAGGCCCTGAAAATCTTAGCTGCCACGGGAGACTTCCCCTGGGCAGCTGCTAGCCATGAAAATCATTCCCAACCTTGGAGTCCTCACCACATACAAGACAGGACATGTTGCTGCCTGGCAGCATGGTCAGCACCAAATGGCAGGCATGTCCTTTTACTGGGTTGGGCGTTACCCACATGATGTGGTTGAGTGCAGGAAAGACCCCAACTGTGTGGCACCTGTGGGGGAGGGAGGGAGTCTGCACAAATGTAAACTGCTGAGAAGTAGTTTCTCGGCCACTCATACAAGCATGACCCTCACAACAGCCTTGCTGCCCTGTGGTGCAGTGGCTGGTGCCAGTCGGAGCAGAAAAAAATACCAAGTGCTCAACTGGTAGCGAAAGAAACCCAAACTCCATGTTGGGGCTATTTGTAATGGGTAGATGCACTCACAGCACTAATAGCAAAGAAAAACAGACTTTTCTCAGCCTCTCATACCAACATGACCTGACAGGCACTGGCTTCCTTGTCCTGAATTGAAATTTGTGGTCTTCCTGTTACCTAATTCCTGCACACCTGAGCTACGTCTACATGTGGAGCCTACATCGAAGTAGCTTATTTCGATGTAGTGACATCGAAATAGGCTATTTCGATGAATAACGTCTACACGTCCTCCAGGGCTGGCAACGTCGACGTTCAACATCGACGTTGCGCAGAACCACATCGAAATAGGTGCTGCGAGGGAACGTCTACATGCCAAAGTAGCACACATCGAAATAAGGGTGCCAAGCACAGCTGCAGACAGAGTCACAGGGCGGACTCAACAGCAAGCCGCTCCCTTAAAGGGCCCCTCCCAGATACAGTTGCACTAAACAACACACGATCCACAGAGCCGACAACTGGTTGCAGACCCTGTGCATGCAGCATGAATCCCCCGCTGCAGCAGCAGCAGCCAGAAGCTCTGGGCTAAGGGCTGCTGCACACGGTGACCATAGCGCCCCGCAGGGGCTGGAGAGAAAGCGTCTCTCAACCCCTCAGCTGATGGCCGCCATGGCGGACCCCGCTATTTCGATGCTGCAGGACGTGGATCGTCTACACGTGCCCTACTTTGATGTTCAACTTCGAAGTAGGGCGCTATTCCCATCTCCTCATGGGGTTAGTGGCTTCCATGTCTCGCCGCCTAACGGCGATGTTAACATCGAAATAGCGCCCAACACGTGTAGCCGTGACGGGCGCTATTTCGAAGTTAGTGCCGCTACTTCGAAGTAGCGTGCTCGTGTAGACACGGCTCTGGAGAGCAGCACAGATGGAAGCAGTCAGAGCAGAGCACTGTGGGGCATTGTGGGATACATACGGGACACCTCTGCAGGTTAATTAATTTCATTTTAAGACGTGATGCTTCCACATTGGCCTTTATTCGAACTTTTAAATTCAAACTTGATGCTACACTCAGCTGGTTTCAATGATGTTATATTGATATTAGTGCTCCCTAAATTGAGCTAATGGTATTTACAATTAATTATGGGATAATGTCGAGCTAACTGCCTTCAATTTGAATGTATCTCATAGTGTGGACACAACCTAAGTTTCACTGGTATTCAGAGCTGTATTATACAAATCAACAGACTATAATATACTCATTTAAGGTTGTCTTAGTAATTTAAGAATCTTTTATTCATTTGTTTTTATACAGCATGGATGCAGCTTTAACAATCAATAGACCCACAATTCCCAGGACAATGCTTATAAAGAATTCAGAGTTTAAATTCCACAATATTGTAACCAATTCTAAAATCTCCAAGGTCTCCACAAAAAGCAAGCAGGTGAGGGAGTATACCAGCTCTTTCACACTAATACTACAGATGAACCTGACCTGTAAAGTCTGGATCTAAAGAGAGTCTATGAAGGTGTCAAAGTCCAGGCATTTGGTTGAGGGGACATTTGGTTGGTGAAAGAAATGGGACAGCTGCAAAAACAAATCTAAATGCAAACATCCTTAAAATTCACAGCGGTAGGATGTATGCTTTGGATTAATCTCTGCTTAACATTAGTATCTTTTTTTAACCATCCTTAATATAAAATTAATATTGTCCATGCAAAATGAGTAAGAAACTTTTACCAAAACCAATTAGCAGCTCATTCACACACACATGCACATGTGTGTGTGGCATCTAAATATTTCTACCCAAAGCTTCAAGAGACGGATGTTCCTATGCAATAATCTACCAATTCAATCTCAGTACTCTTTTCAAACCTCCTATACCTTCAACTTGGTCTCTGATAATACCCTAACACTATTTGAATTAAGAACCTTTTTTTTTTTTTTTAAAGTACTTTCTGAATACACATTCAGGTCATTTCATGACCTATCTAAATTTCAGCAGAAAAACCCAAATCTTTATTTCCAGTACTAAAGCCATTTTTAATTTTTAAATTGTATTAACAGTGATAAATTCAGACCCAACGGAAGTAGAGCACGTGACTTTGTTTTTTCCCATAATAGCAGAGATTCCATGCTTTTCCTTAAATATTCTAAATATTGTAGCATTAACCGTAACTACTTAACAGTGTTCGGAGTACATTGCCAACATCTTGATCACATCACTGCACCCATATGTTTCCAGTTCCACTGTGTGGAAAATAAAAACTGTCTGAGGTTGCTGATTAGTGCTATATCAGGGATCGGTCACTGAGACACAGATTTCATTGTCATGGTCAATGGAACTGAGAGCTTTCATTTAAATGTGTTCCCCGATAGGCTGAAGGTAAAGCAATGGACTGTTAGTTCCTTAGGCAACAGAAAATCTGTTTGACAAAGATGTCATTCTCTGCCTGTAGTCAGTAACTTCAAGGCCTTCTGTAGATTCTGCACAGCAGTGCTCACATCTTCATACTGCAAAGCACTGCCAGCATATTTGCAATATTTCTGAGCTCTGGCAAAGTCCTCTGGGGTCAAACGGATTTCCCCTGCAAAAACAGGATAATTTAAAAGTAAAAATAAGAGAATATTCAGTGTTTCATCTGTGATCAAGTATAATATTTAAAATGTTTGAAGCAACCTGTTTATATCAACAATGAGCACAGAGGAAGTGCTAGTCCTATTCCATTATTTTAAAGTTCACTTTATGTACAACTTCATTTTCCTTAGTGTCATCCTCACACCATATGTGGACCTACAAAACACATGTATGAGATCCAGTGCTTTTTATCAGTAAATCATTACCTCTGAGAAAGATCTGCCCTTTATTTGACGTAGCTCAGAAGAGCTTTCAAACTCTAATATGTTAACTGTAATCGTGTTACAACCTTCATGAAACAAGGGCAGTGCTTTTTGTGTTTATTGTGTAATTGCTTTACTCTGAGCACTCAGGGCTGAAGCCATTCTCTCACTATCTGTGTAATACTTCCCGACACAGAAACATTGACTATTGAGATAGTTGCACACATACTACATTTCTACTTTCACCCCTAGAGGAACAGGCTATCAACACATCTACAATTTTTTCAATTTCATGTAATTAGAGGAAACTAGACTGCTCTTAATTCGCCTATTTTTGTAATTCTGACAAACCAGCCAAAAGTTGTTTTGTAACAAACCCAAACATTGAGCTGCACAGACTTTGCAAACACACACACACACACTCGTGCATTTCATAGAAATGTTGGAGGCACAATCCCTGATTCAGCAGAACACTTGAGCATGTCAATAGCTCAGTACTGTGCTTAAATGCACTGCGATGAGGACTTAACCAAATAAATGGAAGTTATAGCCCATGTAACCCTAATAATTTAGGACCAGATTCTGAAACCTGTATACAGACTTAGTGTATTTCACCTTGTAAAAAATCCTGCTGCGACTCAGGTGAAAAATGGTGGCCCTTAAAGACCTAGTCTGGCATATTTGACAGAAAACTTGTTTATAAACCATTTGTTTATACTCGAGGTTATAACATGAATTTAATTAGGTTGGGTCTCCCATAACCCCCAATAGTCACAGATCATAATATTTTACTATTTAAAATGAATATTTATTTAGCATTCATTTTTTATATAATGAGGGTATTAGTAACAGAAAATCTGTTTAAACTTAGACATTATATACTTAATTCTTTGAGAGTCTAAATTGGATATAAACATATTTTTATTACTTTTATCCTGTACAGTTCTGTTCAGCAAGATCTCTTTTTCCGAAACTCATGAACTGTGTAATGGATATTATGTGGACATTTACTTTATAATCTCAGTTCTTCATTCATCAAGAAATGTTTCTAGTACCCATTACATTTCCTCAAATGTTTTCCCCACTTTCTGGCAGCTGACTTTGGGCACATAAAATATGGAAAGATGGGAAATATTAAAAACTAAATGCCTTTGCTAATTTTTTTAATAGGAACTAGGTATTATTAGTTATTACTCCATTTCTCCAGGAAAATACATTTTATGGATGCTATATTCTGTTTAAAGAAATGTACTGTAAATATTTTTGTGTTAATTGTTAATCCACACACAATTTTTAAAGGACACTGCTTGTTTTAATATTTTTACTTCAGTTTAAACTTTATTTGAATCTGATTCATATGTCCTGGAAGAATAATTACCAATGATTGGTCAGATGATTAACTTAAATAATTATTTATCTATATAACTGTAGATGGACTAAATATATATCAGCCAATCCAAGCAAATTAGAAATGAGATTCTTTTGGGAAGTTAGCATATGCAAAATAAACAAATGCAGACGATAATGACTACCGTTGTACAATGCATAAACATTTATTTTTATTAACATTCACGAGCAAAAGCATGTTAGTGAAACAAGCAACATTCCAAAATAAATATGTGACCAGGAAAGAAGCTCTTGAAGTTTAATTTTATCCAAAATGAAAACATGCTCCACACCTGCCCTTACTGTCATCTTAACAATATAAAGCCTGTGATAGAATACCTGTTGACTATTCTGGCAGCAGCACCTGTCAAACCGGTAAGATTACTATATGATGACAGTGTATTTTATGGCTTACTGGAGAATCATGTGAGCCAGTTTACATCTTTTAAAAAAATGTGCTCATACAAACGTTAGGTATACATGTGTCCATATTTCCTTGCTTACGTGACTTTTCACTGAGTCAAACCTGTTGAGCTCAATACCACCACGTCTGAAAATTAAAGAACAAGTTCCCCTAGACACTTTTATGCTTCATAAAGTCAAAGGAAACTAGAAAATCATTCTTTGGAAATAGACACGGAATCATTTCAGTATTCAACAAATTTACTGGAACGAAGCCTAAATTAACCAATCTAATCTTATTTTTGCAGCACCAGCTCTATTAATATTTTGTTGGCAGGAAGCCTTATTTTTTAAGGTGCCTTGTTCAGATACCATATCAACATTTTAGGAACAGTCTCTAGCAATTTTAATTTATATACCAAAGTTTACCCAGTAAGGGCCTCATCCGATTAGATGCCAAGCAGCTTCAGCTCCTATTTAAAAACAAGCAGTCTTGTAGCACCTTAAAGTCTCACAATTTTATTTATCAGGTAATGAACTTTTATGGGTAAGATCCACTTCTTCAGATTTTGTAGTTAAAATGAGATTATAGGAAATATATGTAGCAGGGAGCGGGGAAGAAAGAAACATGACCGCTTGTTTTTTTGGTGAAGCTACAGATAATCTCAGAGGGGTAGCCGTGTTAACTCACCAGCTGCTATTAAAGTCAGCATCTCACAATGCAAAAGAGTATAGAAAATAGCCAACTGTAATTTTCATGAGATACTTTAATAATTTACTTGAAATGCTGTGGAGAACTACAATATTTATAGTTATTTCAAAGCTGCCATTTAGCTAGCCTGGTCATTAGTAGCTAATTAATTTCAACATATATAATTTAAAGGGAAGAAAAATATTGAGACATGGGAAAAGTTATGACATTCCACTCCTGAAACAAACCAGTCTCTGTGTTAATCCAAAAATAATATTAGTATGTAGCTATATTCATTACTGAAATGTGATAGTCATTTGCAATCCAAAGCTAACTTTCACGAGCTAGCTTCTTTCTTTCAGCTTAGCAATTAGGAACATGATGCAGAAATTACAGGCCATTCTGAGGAGCAGTAAAAAAATCACGGTGAGAAAGAAAAGCAGTTTAAAAAGAAATTCGATATTTTACACAATATCCAATTTACCATTTAATTTCAATGGCTACTGTAATTTTAATGAAAACTGCACAGTGTGAATAGGAAGGCCTTAGATGAAGCCTACAGAAAATCAAAACAGTAATAGTAATTAAAACTATTAGTATATTTGTACCATGAAACTGTCAACTAGCTTGAGGATGCTTGACTACAGGAGACAGAACTTTCAGACTGCAAACCTTAGCTATGTCTACACTAGCACTTATGTCAGTAAAACTTATGTTGCTCTGAGTGTGAAAAAGCCACACCAAGAAACATAAGCTACAATGATTTAAATGGTGGTGTGGATGATGCTATCTTTGGCAAGAAAACTTCTCCCACCAGCTGCAGCTCCTTGTTGGGGCTGGTGTAATTAAACTGATGAAAGTGCTCTGGTCTGTCAGCTTAAAGCAACTGCATAAGACTGTTCATAGTGGTGCAGCTGCATTGGTTCAGCTGTGCTGCTGTAAGATTTCCACTGTTGCCATTACTGAAAACGTTGAAACTCACTTCCTCCAAACTACAGGGAGGAGCCAGACAAAACACTCTGGCTAGGTGGCACAGAAGCAACCAAAGCAACTCCACTCTGTGCTGACTAGCTGTTTGTAGCAACCCTCTCCCTCTGCCTTACAGTCCTTTCACCTCAGTCTCACTCCCCACCTAACCCTCCTAATTTTCCTTCCCTTTTTGTTTCTATTTAGCTTATCCCCACTAAAACAGACCTAGCCCTTCTCACCCCACCCCAGAAAGCTGAACTAACGTGATATCTGCATTTGCTGCCATCATAGTATTCATTAAGATCTGCTTGTGTGACAGATCACTTTGTCAGAGCATGAATTTCAACAGGAAGCCAAGGGAAGCAGAGGCAAAATGAAGGCTAAGCTAACTCTTGTTCCTTGAAGGCTGGAATGCAGTTCCCTATGGACTGTGTGTGTAGCATGTGCTCTTCTTAGGCAATTCTGGAGAGTAAGCTAGGGCAGGAGCCTCAGTCTATGCGCTCATGGTGCTGGAATGTCTGACCACAGATTCTGAAGATACCTGGTAACACTGAAAGCTCATCAGCTGTAACAACATAAGCTTAACAAGCTACCTGTGAAAGTCATAATCACTCAACAGATTTCCTGGTCTACATACAGGGCATGCTGCTACTGAAGAAAATAGAGCCAGAAGGCCCAGAGCACTGTTGCAGATCCCATCCATGTGGTAGGGTTACTCCTTATTCCATGGGAGGATGAATACCATATTGAGATGATTTGAAAAGGGGGCATGAGAATACCCAAATGAGGATGGATCGATTTGATCTGCAATGCCTACTATTAACTTAGCATTAAACATTTCTTTAACAGATGTTTTCTATCATTCTGAACAGCATCACATGTATGGGATTTCACAGAGACTCAAATTCCTGTTTTACGTTCATCCTAATTCAGCATTTGACCTCAGGTTCTCAGAGATAATAGGGGACAGACAGACATGTTTTAACCAGAGTGCCATGTTTATGTATTCAACAATAGGAGCAACTGTCACTAGAAAGACTACATTATATGTTACTCAGAATTAAGAGGTATGCCTTTTATGCTCTGTGAAAACATGGAAGATGAATTTATTAAGTAACTCCTACTCATCTGCAATATTTGGCGACATTTCCTATGACTGAAATTTGTTTTTAAAACACATCAAAATGGCATTGTTTATGTCATATCCTCGTGCAATAATGTGCTCACATTAGTCTGAAATACGAAATTCCAGCAAATGAATTTTAATTCGTAACACTTAGGCTTGGCACAATTTGATTTTTAAAGTAGTTTTGATGCATAAGATCAAAAATGCTTATTTTAAAGACTTTTTTACTTTTGCCAATTTAAGTTTTCCCTCATCTGGGAAATTAATGTGGGAATCAAATAATACATTTTAATGTTAGTAGACACCAATATCCTATTAAAGCTTTAATATGGTTAAAACAAAAATTGTCAACATTACAACAAAATACACAAAGTATTCTTAAAGCAAATCTAATAAGTTCCCAAACAGCATTTTTTAAAACTTTGCTTACCTGTAAATTTTTATTACTGATGAAAGTATTTGTCAGTTTGTATACTGATATTTCTGACATTTACTGACAAAAACCAAAGTCTAATTATACTCAAAGAGCAGACTCAGAGAGTATTCTTTTAATATGCCATAAAAATGTATTTCATTTAATAATGTACCATACAATCTCTAATTAGGTCTTTCCGTTTACTGAGTTATAATATCAAAAATCCATTTTCCCCACATTTAACATAATTATGCTAGCCACACAGAAACACTAGTTAACTTTTACACAGCAATACAATATTATACCTTATTTCTGAAGATGGAAGAAAACTGGCAGAAAAGTTAATGGACTCATTCAGTGGACTGTTAGTGCTAGGATTAGAATTAAGGAGGATTCTGGCTTCTAGTCAGACCATTCCTTTTTCAGACTATAGTTTCTTGCTAAGGTTAATTCATATATATGAAAGAACAATTAGCTTATGAACAGAGAAATACTAACACCACCACCAGACAACAGCAATATATATAAACATATTGTGCATTTGAAGCAAACTTTAACTAAGTGATCAGTAATTACAGATAGGTATTCTGCAGCATATCCACTATAGAAATGTATTTTAATATTACTATTCTAGGAAGGAGGTGAATAACAACTTGAATTGATTTGTAGGGGCCCTCTTAGATAGGTGGAATATTCAGTGATTAGCCAGCATGGAATTTATCACCAGTCATTCATATCACCAGAATCTTTATGTTAACTGAACTTGATGGTTCTAAAATCTCATCTGAAGCAGAGTCTCTACCACAATAATAGCTCATTTGTTCAACACCTTTGCCGATGATACCAAGCTGGGAAGGGTTCAAGTGCTTTGGAGGATACGATTATAATTCAAAATGATGTGGACAAACTGGAGATTTGCTCTGAGGTAAAGAGGATGAAATTTAATATGGACAAATGCAAAATATTCCACTTAGGAGGGAACAATCAGTTTCACGCATGGAAAATGATTGTCTAGGAGAGAGTACTGCAGAGAGGGATTTAGGCATCATAGTGGACCACAAGCTAAACGAGTCTGCAGCGTGACACTGTTGGGGGGAAAAAAAGCAAACATTCTGAGATCCATTAACAGAAGTGTTGTAAGGAACACACTAGAAGTAATTCTGCTCACTTTGGACTGATTAGGCCTCAATTGGAGTATTGTGTCTAGATCCGGGCACTGCATTTCAGGAAAAAGATGAACAATTTGGAGAAGGTTCAGAAAAAAGCAATAAAAATGATTAAAGGAAAACATGACTTATGAGGGAAGATTAAAAGAACTGGGTTTGTTTACACTGGAAAAGAGAAGACTGAAAGGGGGCATGATAACTTTCCAGAACCTAAAAGACTACTAGAAGGAGGAGGGAGAAAAAATATTCCTATCTTCTGATGACAGGACAAGTAGCAATGGGTTCTAATTGCAGCCAGGAAAGTTTAGGTTTGGGTGGTTAAGCACTGGAATAAATTGCCTATAGAGGTTTTGGAATCTCCATCACTGGGGATATTTAAGAGCAAGTTAGAAAAACACTTGTCAGGGATGGCATAGATGGTGCTTGTTCTTGTCATGAACGCAGGGACTGGATTTCATGACCTCTTGAGGTCCCATCCAGTTTTATGTTTTTATGATATTTCCTATCTAATCACCAACTCTACTTTCTGCAGCACCTGTGCTTATCAGAAAACATTATTCTACATACAGATCATACTATGGTTAGCTAGGGGTTAAATGAGGTTATAGCCAAGGTTTATATTTCAGTCTATTAATAACAGTTTTAAAACTGTTTTCATATCAATAGCACTCATGATGTGCTAGGTGATACATACAAATAAAGAAAGAAAGTCCCTGCCCCAAAAAGCAATACTCTTTATTAGTAAATATTGAAAATTTATTGCTTTTTCTTCTTTTTTGTGCAAAGCAAGTCATAAAGCCACTGCCTTACCTGCAGATGGAGCATTGTAAAGAGAAGAATCTACAGCTGGGATATTCTGTGGAGTGGGCTGAATGGGATCACTTGTTACACCTGCAAATCAGGGAAATAACAGTGTTACTTTTAATTATAGACTCTAAAAACAAGCTAACGGGAAATTTAATTACATTACTTACCGTGCTAACAATCCAAAATGAGGCCTTTCTTGTAAATAACTGAGACAAAGAAAATGTAGGAAAATTCCAGAAACACTTATAATGCAATTTTAAAACTAATTAGAGACTATGAATGTTTAAATATTTCTATATAGCACTCTGCATGAAGACATTAACGAACTGCTATTTCAGTACAATATTTCATACAAGTAATATCCACAGGTAAGGAAAAGTTGGTGTAAAAAAAAAAAGGTCCAATGAGAACAGATGTCACCAGATTCAGAGTTTTAGAGAACATTAGTACAAGGAATTAGGAAAAGGCAAGAGAGAAGAGAAATATTTATTTATTCTTGGAGACAGTTAAGAATTTCATGACAAGAAGAAGAGTTAAATATTGAGACATGATGAGAATCAGAGAAAGTTGTTCCACACAATGGTGACACCATGAAAGGGATTTTTTTTTAAAATCTGGGATTGTGCTCCTTTGAAAATACACTTTTCACTCCAGAATTTTGTCCTCTCAGTAAGAGACAGAACTTCTCTACCACAAACATTTCTCAGCCCCCTGAGATATAGTTCTCAGTGAATCCAACTTGCTCCCCACACATGCAGATAACCTCTTATTACTCTATAATAAGTTGTGAGACGTAGTAAGCAAGCCTTATGCTTATGATGTAGTAGAGGGGGTCCTTGTTACAAGTCACTTCACTTTCAGTTGTTTAGCATATACGTCATTAAGTAATTGAGGAAAACAGATCCATTTTAAGTTCCACTACTCCGCACTTACGTCGTTTAGGGCTGAAGGACCAAAAGCCAGGGACACAGTGGAGCTTTGGAGCGATGGGGCGGCAGGTGCTATAGTACAGGGGCCCCGGAAGGAGCTGCAGGGAGCCGGCTTATCTTTTTCTATCTGATTTATTTGTTTCTATTTCTATTTACACTATTGCTTTTTGTGGGTTATGGTTACATTATATGTACTACATGTGTGGGGACTGTATGTGTGGGGAATGTATCTCAAGCTAATTACATTATTCCTTATGGATATTAATTCTCCTTTATAAGTTGTTTCACTGTAAGTTCACCATTTAGGAATGTAACCTGGGCTTATAGCGAGGACCCCCTGTATTGGTTATGGGTGACATAAGTGCCCTAGTTGGTAATGACAATGTTGGATATGAACATTCCATAAACATGGAACTAAGGGGCAAATAGAAAATGGTGAAAGATTCACAGAGATGTACAGCATGTATAACTTGTGCTATTCATGGGGCACTCTTCTATGATCTCAGGAAACACAAACTAACATGGAAGTCAAATGATGGAATTGCTAAGAAACAAATGGATTGTGTTGCCCGAACAGATGGCAGACAAGATTACTGTAGAATACAAGATTTTTTTTTTTTTTAAATCCTGAGAAAGGAAGCATCAACTTCCGCATCACTGGGACAGTCAGGGGGGAAAAAAAAAGATGAAAAGACAAGCTTCCAAAAAAGTGAGATAGTATTTGATGTGAAGAAAGTGTCTGACCTGGGAATTAGGAAGCAGTTTAAAATCCACCTTTCCAATTAATCTGAACAACTGCAGGTAATGAATGAGGCTATGGAGGAACAACGGACTAGTTGTAAAGATGATTACTAGTAAGATGCAACTTCACTTGAACTAAGAGGATCAACAGGGAAACCAAACAAGGAAAGACAAATTTTAAAAAAGAGGCAAGCACAGGGTGTCCCAACCAGAAGAACAATTCATGCTTCAAAGACCTGCTGTAGAAACAGATAAAGAGATAAAGAAGTTACATCAGAAAAGTAAGAGAATGGCTTAACAAAAAAAAGGAGGAGAAGACAAAGAAGACTTTGTGAGAGATGATGCTAAGAAACTGGGTCAAATGTGTAAGCAATTGTCATCATGGCTCCAGAGCTACAGTAATATAAAATATGAAAGACAGCGAACAATGAAAGTAGAACAAAAGGAACGAAAGGAAAAACATTTTAATGAACTACCCAACCAACAAGAGACAGTTTTTATTAATGGAGGTGAAGAAGGTGAAGGAGACGCTACTCACCCTGTGTGGTAACTGGAGTTCTTTGAGATGCTGTCCCTGTGGGTGTGCCACCTTTAGGTGCATCAGCGCCACTGTGCCCACTGGCCAAACATTTGTGTGTAGCAGTGACGTTCGCATTCCCTTCCCCCTCACCCAGCAGGGGCTGCCCACATGCACAGGGCACAGTCATGAGACACCTGTGGTACTTACTGCACGTGTGCAGGCAGCTGGTTCCTCAGTTCTTCTCTGATTTGGAAGCCAAAGAAGGAATCTGAAGTAGAGGGGAGGAGGGTAAGTGATGGAGCATGAGCTTGTTCTGTGGTGCCGGGACGGTGGCTGTATGAAAGAGCCACACCATCTTGTTTGAGGAGGGGTCAGCTCTCTCTTTTTGTCACCTTTTCAGCAAAACACTTGAGGCTGCCCCCTTAAAAGCAGGGAGGGCAGGAGTGCAGTGCTTGTAGCTGGTCAATCTTACCACCAAGGAGACAGACCTCAAGGAAGTGTGAGACTGCTTCTTCGCTCCAGGGGACTTCCCCCTTGTCTTCAGGGCTTGTCACAGTCAAAGCCCCATCAACAATCTCAGCCCCCTGTGGGCTATGCCTGAGTAGGGAGTCATTGTGGTGCGTAGGTGTGAGAGCCTGCTTCATCTTCCAGATATGGAGCTGCTGTTGCCTCGCTCTCCTGAACTGTTTTGTCAATTTCCTACAGTGGGGGCAGCCTTCTGTATTGTGGTGCTGACCCAGACATAGGATGCAGAGAGGGGCCCTCAGAAACTGAAATAGACAGGTCACAAGTGGAGCACTTTTAAAAACCTGGAGAGCTGGGCATGGGTGAAACTGATGAGACTGGCTGCACTATGAAGGGGAGCTGCTGAAGATGGCTGGAGCCACTTAGGAGAGGCCACACTCATGGCTCTCCCTTGTTGTCTTCTTGTCTTGTTGTATTTAGTTATTTAAAGATAACTTGTTCTGATTTTTTTTTCAGGTGACTGAGGGAGGGACTGCTCTTGCGATCAAAGCTGGCAATGATCGGAGAAGAACTGAGGAATTGGCTGCCCGCACATGCACAGTAAGTGCCACATGTGTCTTGTACCTCTGCCCTGAGCATGTGGGCAGCCAAGGAGGTGGGGGTCAGGACACTGCTACACACAAATCTTTGGCCAGTGGGCACAGTGGTGCTGACACACCTAAAGGTGGAGCACCCACTGGGACCCTCAAAGAGCAACTAAACATTTCACTGGTAGAAAATTGACAAGTAAAAGCAGAGAAAGAAATTAAACAGATAAAAAATGACAAAAGACCTGATTAAGGTAAGACTACTGCTGAAATGCTTAACGCTAGTGAGGATGAGACAGTAATTGTTCTAATATAATTTTAGCAAAAGAATAACGTTACTTCATTGTCCAGAAAAATGGTCTGCAGTATGCTTCCGAACAGAATCCAAATAGTCACAGATAAAACATTTGTGTGACATGCAGGCAGACTTTAGACCAAAAAGATATTGTGTAGATTACTTCTTTAGCCTGACATAATTAATTGAGTAAGGGTTTGCTTACCAAAGAAAATTAGTGGTGGAAGCAAGACCTAGGAAGGCAAGAGGAGCTTTTTAATAAATACATGGAAAAATAAAGAGCTTCACAGAAGAATTAAGATAATGTTATACCATGTCATTGTGTTACTCACATAGTTATATGCTTCCGAAACTAATCAAACGCTAAACAGGGCCCAACAGGGAACTTTGCTTTTTCTATCAGAATACTTGTAGGGAATACTTCATGTGCACCGATGGGATAAAGTAATCAACCACTGACTTGTTACAGACGATGTAGACAATGAGAAAGGAAGTTAAGTCATTTGGGCATCTGGCAGGCACTTGACTGGATACTGCTTAGTCTAAGATGGAAAAAAGAGGACTAGATGACATAAGGAAACTATTGAGAAAGATGTCACTATTATGGAAACAGATTACAACTGAGCAAGAAACGTGGCACTAGACAGAGAGGTAAACATTAGGTTGCCTTGTGTCACAACGTACGAGACCATCTAATATAATCATCCTATTAAAATTAGTTATAGGCATCAAAGCACAGGTTGGTCTTTAAAGAATAATATGAATGAGGAAAGGGTAGTGGCCTATCTATAAAGAGAAGTTCTGGTTGACAACCTCCGGTATATACAGTATCTGTTTAGGATATATTAGAAAAATTCCATCCCATTTAAATGAAACACACTTTCATTTAAAAATGACAATTCAGTGTACTGAGATGTGTCACTAAATCTTTTATAGATTTTGCAAAACTTTTGCACCAAAAAAATAGACCTTGGAAATATTTAAGGGTTCA
The DNA here is from genome assembly GCF_033958435.1 of Carettochelys insculpta. Lineage (NCBI taxonomy): Eukaryota > Metazoa > Chordata > Testudines > Carettochelyidae > Carettochelys > Carettochelys insculpta. The sequence continues at coordinate 100,646,418 of NC_134139.1, forward strand.
AAGCTCTGGCAGGAGCCAGGCTGCAGAGCTAGAGTTATAGGGACTGGCAGGCTCATCACACCATGGAAGGGAGCCTACCAACAAACAGACCCGTAACTTGTGTGCAGGATCTTGGAGCTGGCAGGCTCTCCACTCTGCAGCAGCAGTCCTGGGTACTACAGCTGGAGACAGGACTCTTGGTGCTGCTAGGTTGTGTGGCAGGGAGTCTTCCAACCCCAGAGGCCTTATAAGCTCCCCTCTCCGCAGAAGGTACCCTGCTGGCCAGTAGAGCCCCATCTGCCGCAGGGAGCGCAGCAAACCTGAAAATCCTGTCTCCAGCAGGGCCTCCCAGGGCTGGCAGGCTCCTTGCCTATGGGGCAGCTAAGGGAAGTTGACACTCTTGCCAGTTTGAAAGCTGTTATTCAGTGAATAGAGCAGTAAGCATAACATTATTGGAAGAGCAGAAGGGCTGAGGGACTCCACAGGATACAGTCACAAAATGTAGGAAAAAATGTATCTGAAGGGAGGGATTTGAAGATGAGAGCTAGTAAATAAACCAGGGCATCAGCGGAGGTATTCATATAGAATTGCAAAGCTCCAAAGAAACATTAGAATATTCTAATGTTTATTCTATGGTAACTAGTCTCAGAGAAGTAGCTGTGTTAGTCTGCAAATAAATATCTTTTTGACATCTTGTGGCAATGTGCTGCCACAGTTTAATTATGCATAATGTTAACAGTATTTCCTTTAATCAGTTATACATGTATTGCTTTTTAATTCTATCAAAGGTCGTCTTAATCTTGCATCATAAGAAATCGCAAGTGGGAGTGCCCAGTTCACCTTCTGTACCATATTCATTAGTTGGTATGTACCTTTATCATGTCCCAATTTCTTTCTCCTCTAAACTAAATATCTTTTCAGTCTTAAATTTATTGTCACATGGAAGTCTTCCTATGTTTCTAATGATTTCTGTTGTATACTTCTGACCCCCTCCTATTTCTTCTATATCAGGTCACGAAAATTAAGCTTGGTATTTCAGCTTAGGATGTACAGTGATTTAAATCATTCTAATATATGAGCCATATATTTCCTAGACTTTTCTTTACACTTAGCCTTTTAGTCAGATTTTTGACTGCCACTTGCCCATAGCATGCATACTTTTCATCAACTTCTCCACAGATATTGGTTAATAGTAGGAAAAGTAAATTCTTGACATATCCCCTGCAGTCAAAGACCAGAAAGATTTTGCCAAGTTTTCAACAGTGAAAAAGTGCCAGAACTTTCAGATAGAGACCAATCACAGAAAATTTCAGCCCAACAAGTGAAAAGCTCCAGAAAGACTGCAATGTCCAAAACACATGGGGATTATAGTGGTAATTTATGAAGAACTCACTATAAAAGTTGCTTCTATTTTAACACATATATAACACTGCAGCCTTTTTATACTTTACATATAACCAGAAAGGAGATTACTGTAAAGTCTTTCATATCTGGCATTCTATTATCCAGAACTCTCAAATAACCAGCATTTTAATCGTAAGTAAATTTTAGTTACATTTTCCGTAAGTACAGTACAGTGAGAGTAAATACATATAAATACAGTAGATACAGTTTGGCTGCATCTACACTACAGAGTTCATATGGGGCGTACACATGACAAATGTGTTCTGTCAAGAAACTGTCAACAGTACGCAGCAGTTTTCTTGGGAGAGTTCAACCGCTCCTATATGAGGCACAATGCTGCTGTTTACAGATTCTGTCCACAAAAAAGTAGTGTAGACACTTCAGGGGGCCCTCTGTCGACAGAGGGGGCTTCTGGTTTACTGGGCAGCCCTGTCTGCAGAGCTTCTGGTTCGTTGTTCTGTCGACAGAGGGCTGGCCACTCTGGCCGCTCTGTCGACAGAGGGCTGGCCACTCTGGCCGCTCTGTCGACAGAGGGCATCAACAGGGAGCCTCTATTAGGTGTGGACGCATTCTGCCAACAGAGGTTCTGTCAGGAAGTATGCCATGACAGTAACTTCTGTCAACACACCTCTATAGTGTAGACCCAACCTATGAGTTTACAGTGTGCAATACTACTATTGTTGGTATATAAAGTACTCTGCATACATTTTTATTTCTTAATATTTAATATTGTTTTTTCTCTAGTGCTATGCACTGCTAGCTCTCTATTATCCAGAATATTTGAATATCCAGAAACCTCATGATCCCATGGCTGCAGGATAGGAAAGAATTTACTAGAATGACAAATTACCTCTCAGTAAAATTAATCGGAGTTCTTGGATGTAAATGCAACATACCTGTGCTATGAGGTACTTCAGCTGGCGTGTTGGCTGGAGCATGTGCACCAGGTGGGATATGTATGCCAGTGTAATTACTAGTTGGCATGTTTGGTTCATATCTAGAAGTTGATGGCTGAGATACTTGGGTAGGTAGACCGGATGAGCTAGCTTTTTCACTTTGAGCTTCTGTTAAAATACAGAAAAGGACCATGAATTCATATTTTGTGTAAGCATATAAAATGTATTTTATTCCTGCAACAATAAGTTGCCTGGACTGCTCTATCTGGATAATATTTTATGAAGTTATGAAATGAATGGGATATATTCTGGAAGCTCACAAGGTACCAGAACTGAGAGGAGCCTCAAGAGATCATAAAGTCCAGTCCCCAGCCGTCATGGCAAGACCAAGCACAAAATGCAACGTCTCTCTCTGCTACCAGGGAAGGAGCTCTGCAGCACTGCTCCCTACTCCAGCCTGGGGACGAAGTCTTCACGCTCAAAAGGCCTTTCTGGCTCAGGTTCTTCAGCTGCGTCATTGTAGTTCAGTTTGGCTCTCTGAAGTGCCTCACTGTCCACGATACTTCCTCCAGTGGCTCAGGAGGGTTTTTTTTGTTTTTGTTTTTTTGTTTTTGAGGGGGATGGAGAACAGCAGCATGACGGCAGTAGGAGAACCCAGACCGATACTTTATTTTGTCCCACTTCAATCAGAGCATGTTCATGGTGCACAGAATCTTCAAGGACTTTAGGTGCAAAGGTCTACCAACTCTCTAAGCACATGTGATTTTCCCCCCCATGACTTGTAACTTAGCCAAATCTGGGTAGTTTTTTAGGTGGCGGGCAAAAGGCACATATCTAACACACGGGCCATCCCACACTGCCAAATTTCAACCCAATCCAAAAGATGGGGGCACTGAAGCTTTCTGAAGAAAAAAAAAAAAACACCAGATATTTTTAAAACATCAGCAAAACAACAACAACAACAAAATGCCCCTAACTTTATTCTCAGAAATAGCGGAGTATTTTGGATGAAATTATCCAGAACAATTTAACATGAGAAAGACATCTAGCGTAGAAAATTCCAAGCCATGTACTTAAAGTTTCAGGAAGTTTTCCTCTATGGATGTAGCTTAATATAAATTAGCATATATACCAACTTAATTACTTCAGTGCACACATTGCAAACTGGTTTCTACTGATGTAAGTGCCCTCTTATTCCAGCATAACAACTCTACCTCCACAAGATGTGTAGGGCTCACATCAGTGGAGTTAGGGCAACACAGCACCTGTGCAGACACTGAGTTACCCACATCAGTTGTTGACTATCTTACTTGTCAAGTTCATGAGCCCAAGCTGGAGCCATGAAACTGATAGGAAACAGCACACAGCTTAGGCTGTCATGCGGGGATAGATGGGTGCTCCCACCAGAGCCCACCTTCCTCCCATTGGACAGTGGTCTCACCCAGTTGCTTCCAGGACTTTCCACTCTGAACCCTGTACTCTCCAAACTGTTGTCCAAGCTACCTGCTTCCACCTGGGCTGCCTGCTGTGCTCCCAGCCCCTTCCCACCTGGGCTGCGTCTACACGTGCACGCTACTTCGAAGTAGCGGCAGTAACTTCGAAATAGCGCCCGTCACGTCTACACGTGTTGGGCGCTATTTCGAAGTTGAAATCGACGTTAGGCGGCGAGACGTCGAAGTCGCTAACCCCATGAGCGGATGGGAATAGCGCCCTACTTCGACGTTCAACATCGAAGTAGGGACGTGTAGACGATCCGCGTCCCGCAACATCGAAATAGCGGGGTCCTCCATGGCGGCCATCAGCTGGGGGGTTGAGAGATACTCTCTCTCCAGCCCTTGCGGGGCTCTGTGGTCACCGTGGGCAGCAGCCCTTAGCCCAGGGCTTCTGGCTGCTGCTGCTGCAGCTGGGGGTCCGTGCTGCATATACAGGGTCTGCAACTAGTTGTTGGCTCTGTGTATCTTGCACTGTTTAATGAAAGTGTGTCTGGGAGGGGCCCTTTAAGGGAGCGACTTGCTGTTGAGTCCGCCCTGTGACCCTGTCTGCAGCTGTGCCTGGCTCCCTTATTTCGATGTGTGCTACTTTGCCGTGTAGACGTTCCCTCGCTGTGCCTATTTCGATGTTGGGCTGAGCAACGTCGAAGTTGAACATCGACGTTGCCAGCCCTGGAGGACGTGTAGACGTTATTCATCGAAATAGCCTATTTCGATGTCGCAACATCGAAATAAGCTATTTCGAAGTTGGGTGCACGTGTAGACGTAGCCCTGGACTGCTGCATGCTGCCCAGGGTCCCCACTCAGAGCCAGGCTTTTCCTATCTGGCTCCCAACTTCGGGCTTCTACATCAAGGAACCACCATTACTACTACCACTCGAAGCCTTGAAGCCACTGATGCTCTAAGCACAGCACGCCCTGTCAGGATCCCAGGTAGCTGCCCTGCTCCTGAAGGACAGCTGAGAGCCTGAGAGACTGCCAGGTTTCAGGCTGTGAGCTGAGTGGGCTTGGCTATCAGTTCCCCACACTTCCTCTTTTAAGTCATTGGAAGAGCTCCTGGAGAGGATGTGCAACAACAGTAGAAGGACAGCACGACATGAATCGCTGCAGTAATGGTGGGATGAATTGCTGCAGGATGGTGGACATGAATTGTTGCAATAATTAACTGTGGTGAATGTATATTAACTTACCATAGGTCAACCTAAGTGGGAAGTTTAGACACACCCAAATTACAAGTAACTGAAAGTAGGGTCTTAACAGGAAAAATTGGGCAGAGATGTACATAGCACCATTGAAAGGGGATATTCATTTATTTGGGAATGTGCAAATATTCCATATGTAGATGAAAAATTAAGCAGTTTCATGCATATTCACTGCTAAAAATTTGCCTCCATACACACACTGCCTACCTACAGTAAGTGGAGTAATTCCAGCTGTCTGCTCAGCCTCTGCCCAATACGCATATGCTCTATAAAAAAGTAGCTTTGCTTAAATTAACTTTCTATTAGATGCACAAGCTCAATCAAGTTAATCACCAGAACATGAAAAAATACTCTTTCTGCAATCTCATATATTTAAATTTTACCTGTACAACATGAAGGAAGCAAAATATTACAGCATAGTTGATTCTGTGACGATTGACAGAACTGGATGGTGAATTTCTTGCATACATGAGTATTATGGACCTCCTGAGATCTCTAGATAGACGTATGTGTAGTGCTGGCAAGGAGCCAGTTGTTGTGGTAGGTATAGGCAGTAATAGGACAGGGAAAGGTAGGAGAGAGGCCCCGGAGGCAAAATTGAGGCAATGAATTATGGTCCAGAATTTCCATGGTAGTATTCTTTCAAATGTTTCCAGTTTCATGAACAGAGCCAGACAGATAGAACTGAAGAATCTCACTGTATGGACAAGACAATGGTGCTGAGGTGTTGGGGGAACTTTTGAGGAAAACAGAAGCCTATATAGGAAGTATACTGCCTAAACCAAAACAGAACTATACTGCTGAAATATAAAAGTGGTAGAGGAGTTTTTAAACTAAGCAGATGGGGCAGGATGGGGTGGGGAAGGAAGCCAACAGGTGTGGCACAGCACAGTTTTACAAGAGTTTGTATACAAATGCTAGAAGTCCAAATACAGTGATGGGTGAACCTTATTGCCTGGTACTAAATGAAGATATTGATATAATAAGCACAACAGAAGATTGAGAAAACAAAGAAAATAAATGGGATACACTGGTGGGTGAGTGGCACCATATGTGAAAGAAAGACTCACATATAGCAAAAATATCAAATGAATTAAACTGAACCAGTTTAATCTCTATAAACAGAAATTCGATGTTACATAATAAGGGTATAGCATTAGGAACGTACTGCCAACCCTCCTGATGGTGACTATGAAATGCTAAGGAAGATCAGAAGGGTTATCAAAAAAAAATCCTCAGTAATAATGGGGGATTTCGATTAACTCCATATTGTTTTGGTATGTCACCTATATGGAATGCAGTGATAAAATTTCTAGACACAATTAGTGACTGCTTTTTGGAGCAGTTTGTCCTGGCACCCACAAGCAGAAAGACAATTCTGGATTTACTCCTAAGTGGAGCACAGAATCTGGTCCAAGAGGTGAATATAGCCGAACAATTCAATCATAGCAATCACAATAGAATTAAAAATAACATCGGGGGATGGGGGGGTGGGGAAGAAAGGAGGAAATACAAAAGAAGTCTGCCATAGAACAATTAACTTCAAAAGGGACAACTACACAAAGGCCGTGTCTACACTGAAACAAAACTTTGAAATGACTATGCAAATGGCCATTTTGAAGATTAGTAATGAGACGCTGACATGCACATTCAGAGCTTCATTAGCATGCAGCCAGCTGCGGCTCTTCGAAATTGCTGCGTTTCACTGCCACACGGCTCGTCCAGACAGGGGTCCTTTTCGAAAGGACCCTGCCAACTTCAAAATCCCCTTATTCCTATCAGCAGATGGGGGATTTTGAAGTTGGCGGGGTCCTTTCGAAAAGGACCTGTCTGGATGAGCCATGTGGCAATTTCATAGAGCCGCTGCTTGTGGCATGCTCATGAGGCACTGAATATGTATTTCAGAGCCTCATTAGTAATCTTTGAAATGGCTCTTTGCATGGCCATTTTGAAGTTTTGTTTCAGTGTAGACATAGCAAAAATGAGGAAGCTAGTTAAATGGAAATTAAAAGAAATAGTCACAAGAATACTGACAAATTTTAATATGCTTATACATAAACGCTAGAAGTCTAAATAAGGAGATGGGTGAACTAGAGTGCCTTGTATTAAAGGAGAGTATCGATATAATGGGCATCAAAGAACCTTGGTGGTATGAGGACAATCAATGGGACACAGTCATACCAGGGTACAAAATATATCAGATGGACAGAACAGGTCATGTTGGAGGAGGACTGGCAATATACATGAAAGAAAATGTAGAATCAAATGAAGTAAAAATCTTAAATGACCCAAAATATTCCACAGTATCTCTATGGATAGTAATTCTGTGTTCTAATAATCAGAATATGGCAGTAGGGATATACTACTGACCACCTGATCAGGATAGCGATAGTGCCTATGAAATGCTAAGGGAGAATAGTGAGGCCACCGAAATAAACTCAGTAATAATAGTGGATTTCAACTATCCCCATATTGACAGGATACACGTCACCTCAGGATGGGATGCACAGATAAAATGTCTGATACCTTAAATGATAGCTTCTTGAAGCAGCTGGTTCTGGGACCCACAAGGGGAGTGGAAATTCTTGATTTAGTTGTAAGTGGTGCACAGGATCTGGTCCAAGAGTGAAATATAACCAGAATGCTTGGAAATAGAGACTGTAATGCACTAAATTAGCATCCCTGTGGTGAAGAAAACACCTCAGCAGCCCAATATAGATGCATTTAATTTCAGGAAGGGGAAATACACAAAATGAGGATGTTAGTTAAATAGAAATTTAGAAGTACAGTACCAAAAGCACAGACATGCAAGCTGCATGGAAGCTTCTCATAGACACCATAATTAATACAGGCCAAACTTAAATATGTACCCCAATAAAAAAAATAAAAAAACCAGTACAAAAAAGTGCCACCATGGCTTGACAACCAGGTTAAAGAAGCACTGAGAGATACAAAGGCATCATTAAAAAAGTGGAAGCTAAATCCCAGTGAGGAAAATAGAAAGGAGCATAGTTAAGTTAAATGTAAAACATAATAAGAAAAGCCAAAACAGAGTCTGAAGAAGCTAGCCAAAAACTCAAAAAGTAATAGCAATTTTTTTAAAGTACTTCAGAAGCAGAAAGTCTGCTAAACAACCAGTGGTTCCAGTGGACAATAGAGATGCCAAGGGAGTACTCAAAAACAAAAAAAGCCATTGTAGAAAAACTAAATTAATTCTTTGCTTTGGTCTTCATGCCTGAGGAAGTTAGGGTGATTCCCCAACCTGAGCCATTCTTTTTAGGTGACAAATCTGAGGAACTGTCCCAGATTAAGGTGTCATTAGAGGAAGTTTAGGAACAAACTGATAAACATAATAGTAACAAGTCCCCGGGACCAGACAGCATTCATCCAAGAGTTCTAAAAAAACTCATATGTGAAATTGCAGAACTGTTGACTGTAGTTTGTAACTTAGCTTTGAAATCAGCTTTTGTATCTAACGACTGGAAGGTACCTTATATCTACGTCTATACGTGTATGCTACATCGAAATACTTTATTTCGATGTAGCGAAATCGAAATAAGCTATGTCGATGAATAGCGTCTACATGTCCTCCAGGGCTGGTGCCGTCAACGTTCAACTTCGACGTTGGGCAGCACCACATCGAAGTAGGCGCTGCAGGGGAGCATCAACACACCAAAGCAGCCCACATCGAAATAAGGGTGCCAGGAACAGCTGCAGACAGGGTCACAGGGCGGACTAGCTCTTCCCAGGCAACAGCTAGCTGCTCCCTTAAAGGGCCCCTCCCAGACACACTTGCACTAAACAGCACAAGAGCCACAGAGCTGACAACTGGTTGCAGACCCTGTGCATGCAGTATGGATCCCCAGCTGCAGCAGCAGCAGCCAGAAGCCCTGGGCTAAGGGCTGCTGCACACGGTGACCTTAGAGCCCCGCAGGGGCTGGGGAGAGCATCTCTCAACCCCTCAGCTGATGGCCGCCATGGCGGACCCCACTCTTTCGATGTTGTGGGACTTGGATTGTCTACACGTGCCCTACTTCGACGTTCAACGTCGAAGTAGGGCGCTATTCCCATCTCCTGATGGGGATAGCGACTTTGACGTCTCGCCGCCTTACATCAATTTCAACTTCGAAATAGCGCTCGCCACGTGTAGACGTGGCAGGCGCTATTTCGAAGTTGGCGCGGCTACTTCGAAGTAGCTGGCACGTGTAGACGTGGCTTATATTACACCAATTTTTGAAAAGGACTCTAGAGGTGATCTCGGCAATTAAAGACCAGTAAGTATAACATCAGTACCGGGCAAAGTAGTTGAAGCTATAGTAAAGAAGAAAATTGTAGGGGAAAAGTCAACATGGATTCTGTAAAGTGAAATCATGCCTTACTCATCTTGGAAGGGGTCAATAAGCATGTGGACAAGCAGGATCCAGTGGATCTAGTGTACTTAGATTTCCAGATAGCCTTTGACAAAATCGCTCACCAAAGGCTCTTAAGTAAAGTAAGTTGTCATGAGATAAGAGGGAAGGTCCTCTCATGGACTGATAACTGGTTAAAAGACAGGAAACAAAGGGCAGGAATAAAGGATAAGTATTCATAGTGGAGAGTGATAACGTACTGGGACCAATCCTAATCAACTTCTTTAAAAGTGATCTGGAGAAATGGGTAAAGAGTGATGTGGCAAAATTTGCAGATAATACTAAACTGCTCAAGACAGGTAAGAACAAAGCAGACTATGAAAAGCTTCAAAAAGATCTCACAAAAAGTGATTGGGCTACAAAATGTTGATAAATGTAAAATAATGCACACTGGAAAAAATAATCCCAACTACACATACAAAATGATGGGGACTAATTTAGATATAAACAATCAAGAAAGAGATCTTGTAGCGATTGGGGATAGTTCTCTGAAAACATCCACTCAATGTGCAGCAGCAGTCCAAAAAACAAACAGAAAGGAATAATTAAAAAAGCGATAGGGAATAAGACATTCAGTAAGGGATTTGAAAGTAGACATTCTTCTACAAAAGGATTTTACCACAGGATTACAGGGGGAGACACCGGAAATGCAATTCATTTGCAAATATGACACATTTAATCAGAGATCTCAATTACCTTATACATTAAAAGGGGAAAAAAGCAGTAAAGCAGCGCTTAAAGACTAACAAAATAATTTTAGGTGAGCTTTTGTGGGACAGACCCACTTCTTCAGACCATAGCCATACCAGAACAGACTCAATATTTAAGGCATAGAGAACCAAAAACAGTAATCAAGGCTGACAAATCAGAAAAAATTATCAAGGTGAGCAAACCAGAGAGCAGAAGAGCAGGGGAGGAGTCAAGAATTAGATTAAGCCAAGTATGCAAAAGAGCCCCTATAGTGTCCCAAAAAATTTGCATCCCGGTTCAAACCACACATTAACACGTCTCCTTTTCCCAATTCATCATGTAATAATTTCAGTTTCCAATTTCATTTTCTTTAGCACCCTTTCACTCCAATACACCACCCACTACGATTCAAAAAAAAATTTAATACCCATATTTTCTTGTAAGGGCTAATCTACACTACAATGGAAGATTGACCTGCCCAGAGGGTTGATTTTCTGTGCAAAATTGAGCTGTTGCGGGTCAAACTCAACCCCTATGCTCCTTGTGAGAGGTGAGAAGTAAGGAAGTTTGAAGGGAGAAAGACTCCCATCAACCTTCCCCTGTTAAGATAGGCAAGTTAGCTGAGTGCAGACACGTTGATTTTAGCTACACAATTGGCATAGCTAAAAATCTATCTGTGGTCGACTTCAATGTCTAGAGTCACGGAAAAAAGGAACTCAAAGAATCTTTCATCCTGGAGAGTTAAAGTTCACTGCTTCTACAAATTCCACCTTATTCTTACAAGGACTGCAAAGTCTCCTTGGAACACACCAATATCAATGTCAGGAGCTCATACATTTTACAGGTCTTTATACTCAGTTCATTTAGGATTTTTTTTTAAATGTATAAATATGCAGCTTATAACTGAGTTTTTTTGGACTGGTATAAAAGTTTAGTACATGACCTAAGGGTACTCCTGAATGACCTTCATATTTGTACTCTATGATTCGCATTTTAACCACATTAATAAATCAAGTGTCTCATTTTAAGTTTCCATGGTCTTGTGGCTACTGACAAAAGCCTCCATTAAGTTCAAGAACAGAATTACATAGAGAACGCCTATGCTACTGTATAAACATCTCCAAGACTTACAGTATGGTTTTCAAGAATCACAGGGAGCACAACACTTACGGAAAACATGGTAATCTGTCAAGCTATAGATGGCTAATTTCATTCCATTTAAACGTATTTTTTCATTTGCAAAAGGAGGAAGAAAGTGAGCAAGCCAAAAGGAATGGGAAAAGTCCGGCAGTATGTTTAAACAATGCTGCTTTTCTTTCTAGGATGAACAAAGCAAGAATTATGACAAATTCTTTTTCTACAATTTTCCACTGAAAATCTATTTGCACAAGATCTTTGGCTCCACAATGCTCAAAATGTTATGGCATGTGTGCCACATTTGGTACAATGTTAATAGTCTCCTAAAAAGAAGTATTTTATCATTTTTATTGCCCATATATAAAAGCACAATGTTGAGGCTCACTATGAATAGCAATGCTTTCAATTTTATATCACCACCGAAGATGGCAACCCCACTAGTTTACTTTTATTTATAATCCTGGCTATGGGAGTTGGAATTTTCATTTTTCCCTAAAGTTCTGGTAGTGATATGGAGTGAAAAGTAGTAGTTTTAGCACAGTAGTAAGAACAAAAAATGACTGCATTATAATCATCCCTCTGACAGTGTGTGTGGCATTGGGCAAATCACTTATTTTTTTCTTTGCTTGTTTCTTCATCCATAAAATGAGAAGGTATAATTACTATTTACATTCCTCACTTTAAGGAGCAGCTAATATTTATACAACGTTTTGACGATCGGAAGTGATATGTACGTTTTAGTATTAGCAGTACTACACTTTGCTTAGACTTCACATAACTGTACAAGAATCAAACAAGTTCTGTGGGTGATCACTACAGCTATGAATCTGATAAAGACAAATGCTTTAATTTATAGACATATGTTATTAATATATTATGAATGTGCAAATATAAAGAGAAGTTACTCACCTGTAGTAACGACAGTTCTTCGAGATGTGTCCCTGTGGGTGCTCCACAATAGGTGTCGGGCTCGCCCGGCGCCGCAGATCAGAATTCTTCCAGCAGTTTCTCCTGGATCGCGCGTACCGGCGCACGCCACTCCCCGCGCGCCCCCGGCCACATGCGCGATCTGGTCCCCGCCAGTTCCTTGACCAACCGCCTCGAATGCTCCTGAAAAACACCAGACAGAGATCCGAAGCGGGGAGGATGGGCGGGTGGTGGAGCACCCCAGGGACACATCTCGAAGAACCATCGTTACTATGGTGAGTAACTTCTCTTTCTTCTTCGAGTCGTCCCCGTGGGTGCTCCACAATAGGTGACCACCCAGCAGTAACCCAAGTAAGGAGGGGGGTAATCGGTTCATGTGCAGCTTGCCCCCGAAAGGACTGCTGTCGACAGACGGGTATCCTCTTCGAATACCCGATGCAGGGCATAATGCTTGGCGAAGGTGTTGTAGGATGACCAGGTTGCCGCTCTACAGATGTCTTTTAACGCGATGCCCTTGAAGAAGGCTGTTGACGGTGCCACCGCCCTGGTGGAGTGAGCCCTAGGCAGGGCCAGCAAAGGAGTCTTTCGAAGCTCGTAGCACATTTTTATACAGGACACAATGTGCTTTGAGATTCTCTGTGAAGAGAGACCTTCTCCTTTTGACCTGGGAGCAAGAGAGACTAGAAGCCTGTCCGTTTTCCGGAAGGACTTAGTTCTGTCTATGTAGCAGGCCAATGCCATCCTCACATCCAGGAGATGCAGGCGTGCCTCCTTGCCGGAGCTGTGAGGCTTCGGGTAAAACGAGAGCAAAACTATTGGTTCGTTAAGATGGAACTCCGAAGAAACTTTTGGAACAAAGGCTGGGTGCAACCTTAAGGTTACCGCCTCCTTTGAGAATACTGTGCAGGGCGGCGTTGCCATCACTGCTGCGAGCTCGCTCACCCTGCAGGCTGACGTAATCGCAAGGAGGAAGGTTGTTTTCATTGTAAGGAGACGGAGGGGAACTGTGGCTAATGGTTTGAAAGGTGGACCCGATAGCGTGCTGAGCACCAAGTCCAGACTCCACGATGGTGGAAGCGGTTTCCGAGGGGGTACAGGTTTACCAGCCCCTTCAAGAACCTTGTGACGATAGGATGGGCGAATACAGTGGGCCCTTCCTCTGTATGCCGAAAGGCTGATATAGCAGCGAGGTGGACCTTTAGCGAGGAGAGGGAAAGCCCGCCCCTCTTGAGGTCCAATAAGTATTCTAGTATTACAGGTATAGGCACGTCAAGGAGAGCTAACTGCTTGGCGGAACACCAGGCTGTAAATCGAGTCCATTTCTGCTTGTAAGTCCTCCTGGTGGAGGTCCTTCGGCTACATTCCAGGACTTGTTGTACTCCCTCTGTACACATGCTCTCTAAGGAGCTGAGCCATGGATTAACCATGCTTGCAGACGCAGAGCCTGAGGGTGCAGGTGCACTATGGACCCCTCAGCCTGCGTAAGTAAGTCCGGCGCCACCGGTAGAGGAAGCGGTGGGCGGTTTGACATGCGCAGAAGCAAGGGAAACCATTGCTGCTGATCCCAAGTTGGGACTATGAGTATCATGCGAACTCTGTCCCTTCTGGCTTTCTGCAGAACCTTGTGGACAAGCCCTGTGGGGGGAAACGCGTAAAGTAGAGGGCCCCTCCATGAAATCATGAATGTGTCCCCCAGGGACCCCCGTCCCACTCCTGACCTGGAGCAGTATTGGGGATACTTCTTGTTGTACTGGGTGGCAAACAGATCGATCTGGGGAAACCCCCATGTACGAAAAATGCACCATAGCAGATCGGAGCGGATCTGCCATTTGTGCGTGAGTGCGAAGCGCCTGCTCAGCTGATCTGCTTTCGCGTTGTGAGCGCCCGGCAAGTACGAGGCTTTCAACGTTATGTTGTTGGAGATGCACCAGTTCTACAATCGGACTGCTTCTGCACATAGAGCACGGGATCGTGCTCCTCCTTGTCAATTGATGTAAATCATAGTGGAGGTATTGTCGGTACTGATCCCGACTACTTTGCCGTGCAGGTAATCTCGAAAATGTTTGCAGGCACTGAATACTGCTCTGAGCTCCAGTATGTTTATGTGCAGTGTCTGTTCCGCAGGGGACCATAGCCCTTGCGTCACCTTGTCGCCGATGTGCACTCCCCATCCTATGCGGGAGGCGTCGGTAGTAAGAAAAATAGAAATTTGTGGTTGGTGAAAGGGCACCCCCACTAGCAGATTCTTGGGATTTTCCCACCATGCCAGGGATCTGCGCACCTCTGTCATGGGCGACACCACCCTGTGGACAGTATGGGATGCCAGTTTGTAAACGCTCGCCAGCCAATGCTGCAGGCTTCGCATGTGTAACCTGGCATTCTGTACCACAAACGTCGCTGCTGCCATGTGGCCCAACAGCTGTAGGCACGTTAAGACCGGCACCGTGGGGCTGTATGTGATGACCTGCACCAATGCACTGATGGCGCGGAAGCAGGCATCGGGCAGGTATACTCTTGCTGTGAAAGAGTTTATGCGTGCCCCTATGAACTCTATATCTTGTGTGGGTTAGGTCTTTGACTTTGCGAGGTTGATAACTAGGCCCAGCGAAGAAAACGTGTCCGCTGTGACGCGTATCATGCGTAAGACCTCTGCCTTCGAGGCCCCCTTCAGCAGGCAGTCGTCCAGATATGGGAAAATAAACAACCCGTCTGTGCAGGTAGGCTGACACCATTGCCAGGGTGTTGGTAAAGACTCTGGGAGCCAAAGAAAGGCCGAACGGAAGAACCCTGTACTGGAAGTGCTCCTTGCTGACCATAAAACGGAGGAAGCGTCTGTGTGCCGGGTGGATTGTTATATGAAAGTAAGCATCTTGTAAGTCAAGGGCTGCAAACCAGTCTCCATCGTCCAGTGCCGTGAGTATAGAGGCAACTGTGATCATCCGAAAACGTTGCTTACGCAAGTAACGGTTGAGGCCCTGAAGATCTAAGATGGGCCTCCAGCCTCCTGTTTTCTTCTCTGTTAGGAAGTAGCGTGAATAAAAAACCCTTCCCCTGGAATTTTTCCGGCACTCTTTCCACCGCCCCTATGAACATAAGGTGATCCACCTCCTGCTTGAGCCTCACCTCGTGGGCAGCGTCTCTGAGGTGAGGCCCGGCAGGAGGCTTCATCGGTGGGAGTGACTGGAAGGGGATCGTGTAACCCATGGCTATGATCTCCAGCACCCATTTGTCTGTGGTGATCTTTTGCCATTGGGAGTGGAATGGTCTGAGGCGATGATGGAACATGAGATGAGAGTGGCATTGAGCGATGGTATTGATAGTGCAGCCCCCGACATACCCGTCAAACTTGTTGCTTTGGGCCTGCCCCAAAGGCGTATGGCGTTGTTGAGAACGTCGCCTGGGAGTTCTGTACTGCTGCTGCTGTTGATGGTGCCCCTGGTCGTAGCCTCGTTGATATTGAGCATGCTGTGGTTGATAAGCGTAGTGTCTTTGCTGAGGGTAAAATTTTTTCTTCCTGTATGGGGGAGCATAAATGCCCAAGGTTCTAAATGTGGCTCTCGAGTCCTTACTGGAATGGAGGACCGAGTCGGTGGAGTCTGCAAACTGCTTTTGTGTATCAAAGGGAAGATCCACGATCTTCGCCTGCAGGTCTCTGGGGATACCAGACGTCTGGAGCCAGGATCCTCTACGCATGACCACTGCTGTAGCTGCTGAATGTGCCGCCGTGTCCGCCACGTCCAGGGCAATCTGTACTCCCGTCCGTGATGCTAAGTAGCCCTCTTGAACAATCGCCTTTAACACTGGCTTCTTGTCTTCCGGGAGTGAATCCATGAGGGGAGTAAGCCTGGAGTAATTATCAAAGTTGTGGTTTACTAGGTGTGCCGCGTAATTTGCCACTCTCAATAGCAGGGTAGAGGAGGAATATACCTTCCTACCAAACAGCTCTAGCTTCTTAGCATCTTTGTCCGATTCCCCCGATTTGTACTGAGAGGCCTTCGACCTCTGCTGGGACGATTTGACCACCAAAGAATTCGGTTGTGGGTGACTAAAAAGGAACTCCATGCTCTTTGCCGGGACAAAATACTTCTTATCCGTTCTCTTGTTCGTAGGCGGGATAGAGGCCGGAGTCTGCCATATGGTCGTGGCTGACTCCATAATGGCTTCGTCCAGCGGAATAGCAATTTTGGATGAAGCCGGGGGTCTCAAATTTTTCAGGAGTTTGTGATGTTCCTCCTGCACCTCTGCCGTTTGAATATCTTTCATGAAAGCCACTCTTTTGAATAGTTCTTGAAATTGTTTAAGGTCATCTGAGGGGGAGACATCCCTGGGGACCATGGTCCCATCTGGGGAGGATGAGGAGGAACCAGGGGGGTAAACCTCCCTCAAACTCTCAGGCTCCTGTGGTCGACGATACACTTGCTCCCTGGAGGATTGTGAAGGAAAGTCCCGGGGCTCTAAAACTAACTCCCCTTGAGACAACTGTGTTTCCGTCCCAGATCGAGAGTGTACACAGGGGTATTGAGCAGCAGGGAGGGACCTGCCCCTGGATGTAGGCCTGCGGTGTCTGTGTTCAGCATGATGAGGACGACCATAGCAGCATGGGCAAGGGCCTGGGGATGGAGACCTGGACCACGCATGGAGAGTGTACCCCCGATGTCTGGGAGAGCGAGACCTCCGCAACAACACAGATAGAGGCGAAACTGGCTTGTGATAGTACTCCAGGGGATCCATTCCCAGAAATGGTGAAGGTGGCCCAAGCCATGGTGACATTGGTCAGAGGAACGGAGAGGGAGGTTCTGGATAAGCCGGTGGAGTCACAGGCCTTCGGTGTGGCGTGTGTATCATGGGGGGAGGGCTTGGTGCTAAAGGCAGCGCAGCCCTGTCCGGAGATGGGCTGAGGTGCCGGGTCTTTGCTTTAGCCTTGCCCCTCCCCTGCAGGGCCGGCACCGTCCCCTCCCGTGCTGGGGATCTCGGCCCCGCTGTCGGTACCGCGGTCGGCACACTCATCTGCGGTGCCGGGCGGGTAGTTTCCTCCGGCGCCTGCAGGCTCCGTGCCTGGTGTCCCTGTGCTGTTGGTGCCGCGGGGGCCGGTGCCGCCAATTCCAGCGCTTGCCTCGCTAGCGCTCTCGGCGCCCTGCGTGCCGGCTGTTGTGTAATCGGAGGCTCAGCCTCTGCCACGTGCGCTGCCGCGCCGCCGGTTCCCTGAGCTCGTGGCTGGGGGCTCTGCGCGCTGCTCGTTCTGCTCGCTGAACTCGCCGGCAAGGATTGAGCCAGGGAGAGTTTCCTCCTTTTCTGCACCGAGGGGGTCAGAGAGGCTGCCTTCCTCTTATGCAACCCAGAGGGCCCTTCTGGGTGAGGCTTCTCCGGTAACTCCAGCTGGAGAGCCTTATCAAACAAGAGCATTTTAAGTCTCATCTCTCGGTCTTTCCTGGCCCTGGCTGTGAGCTTAGCACAGTGAGAACACTTCTGGGTACCGTGTGGTTCCTCCAAGCAGTGGATGCATTCACTATGCCCATTGGAGGCCGGCATAGCTTCGCGGCATGACTCACACTTTTTAAAACCTGAGGAGGCCATCGCGGTGAGTCCTTTACTGTTAATAGGGTACTTAGCACGTAATCAGTGCCTTTTTGCCCCAAATAGCGATCACCGGCCTGCGGGGCAGTGGGTAGCCTAAGTGGCCTTCTCGTCCGCTCCTCTCTCCTTCGCTCCTCTCTCTCTCTCTTTTTTTTTTTTGCTGATATTCTCTTTGTCCTTGTTTTCTTTTCCTTTTTTTTTTTTAAGTGACAAAAAACAACAAATTACACGAAAAACAGCTCTCTTATCTGACTCTGGCCTTAGCCTGAGCGGATTCTGTCTGCAGCTGATGGCGGTTGAGAAGGAACTGGTGGGGACCGGATTGCGCACGTGGCCGGGGGCGCGCAGGGAGAGGTGCGTGCCGGCACATGCGCAATCCAGGAGAAACTGGATTGTGGAGCACCCACGGGGACCACTCGAAGAAGAATCACTTATTTCACAACAGTTGTTTAAGTGCATGTCAAACTGAAGTAAGTTGAATTGATCTAAGTCAGTTTACCCAGGAACACCACTTCAGCACTGCAAGTTGGATCTGCCAGGCCCTGCTGCTGTGCCTGGGCTGCCAGAAGCCAACCCCGTAGATGCCAACTCCACTGGGTTCCTGGCTTGGCAGAGCTGCTGGCCTCCTTGCCACTGGGCTCCTGGCCTGGCAGAACTCCCAGCCACCAGCCCTCTGACCACTAGGCTCCCAACCACGGGGCTCTCTGGTTCAGGAACAGGTCTGTTGCCAGACCAGAGTGTCCCACTTTTGGGAGGTATGAATGTGCAACCTGAAGGAGTCTGCATTGGTACAACTACAGGAGCATAGCTGCACCAGTGGCTCCAAAGCTCAGTTTTAGACAAGGCTTAATGCTACAGAGCTATATAAGAATCCAGTTTCAGTTTGACACATTATTCTTCATTATTTTATTTGGTGCACTGTAGCTACTGGGTGCTGTGCACCAGCTCAGAAGTGGCTGCATCTCAGTGGTGAGTGCAGTGATTCCAGTGTTTGTAAAGCACTTTGGGTCCTTTTGGCAGGAAAACATATACTGCTGCAAAAATATTTATAATACTTAAGACAAACAAACGATCTGGAAAATGCACCAAAATATGATTAAACATCATTTCACATAAATACTTACAAATTTCACTTATATGCATTCTAAGGAGTATATTTCTTTGGTATGGTAGAAAACGTATAACTTGCAACTACAGCCCTTGTTCCTGTTCATGTCTAATTTAAAAGCGTAAAGGTTAATAAGTAGATGGCATAGGAAAGTAAAACTAAATTAAAATCACTTTGGAGGGTAGTTTAAAAATAACTAATACAAACTGAGATATATTGTTCGTATATAAGAAAAATGAGAAGAGTAAAATATAGATAAACAGAGAAAAGACATACAGTAGAACCCCAAGAGACACGCATTTGACTTGCGTGTATCTCGGGTTAACGTAACTTTGAGTGGTGGGGAGATGGCACTTCGCTCTGGGCTGCCATGTGCTAGCTCCCTGCCACTGAGAGCTGGTCAGTTTCCCAGCTCCTGTCGAGGCAGCAGCCAAGAATCTGACTCTTGGCTGCTGCCCCTGACAGAAGCAGGGAAACTACTTCTGTCAGGGGCAGCAGCCAAGAGTCTGGCTACTGCCCTTAACAGGAGCAGGGAAACCTAATTCTAGGCTGCCCCTGATAGGAGCAGTTTCCTGGTCCCTGGGACTGGTGGGGAGCTGGGAACAAGGAGGCAGCCTGGCTCCCAGCTCCCCTCTGCTGGTGGGAGCCAGGAAATTGAACAGTGATGTACTGATCAGTTTCCTGGCTCCTTTCAGCGGAGGGGAGTCAGCAGCCAGGCTGCCACCTGGTTCCTGGCTCCCCACCACTCTGGGCGTCAGAAAACTGACCAGCGCTGGCCGGTCTCCCAGCTCCTTCACTTGTGCGAAATTTGAGTTATGTGAGGTTGCTTAGAAATGCCATCTTCGTGTAACTTGGGGTCTATTGTATTAGCAGTAATAATTTTTTTTTTAAACTAGGAAGGCTGCAGACACCATAAACAGTGCCAAATAAGGTGTAAACTGCTATGGATTATTTAAAAAACGGATAGCCAGGGGTATCAGTCTTAAAAAAAAAAATGTGATAGGATATCTGCTGATTCCTATATGTATCACTCACCCAATTTTCCACATACCACTCTGGTACATCTGTATCTCTTCCAGAAATACAAATTCTCCTGTTTCAGGGCATAAGCCAATCTGTTACTCAAGAAACCTTGGGAGAAATGTTCCCTGGCAGTAGATTATTCTATGAGCACTATTACACCATTTCTTGCATCTTCTTCTGAAGCATCAAGAACTGCCCACGATAGGAAACTCTACTAAACAAACCACAGAACTCATCCAGTATGGCAATTCTTATGTTCTCATGTTGAACATCCAATAGTCTCTGATCTCTTCTCAGATTGGAAGTTGTGCTCATCTTCTCTTTTCCCTGATTAGATGGGAAGGGGATCATGGTTCAGAAAGGCTGAGAACCAAAATGATAAAAGTGTATGTCCATCTCCTAATGTTTAACAGATTTAAATTGAAGCACAGAGGTTTGGAGATAATATTTTTAGAAATACTTTTTATAAAAAAAACTATACTGTCAATCGCTGAGCCAAATACAGAGCCCCAAGCTTAATATTTATCCTGTATGAACAGATTCAGAACTTTACATTGCTACTTGATTACCTTCCCGGTGCAGATCTGTGAAGTGCATATGTGGTAAAATGTATTATATTTACCAGGCTTTTTGATTCTGAAAACCTGTATTAATATCTAGCTTGACCCATCTTTGAAATGAGTTTCATTACCCTTATTTAGTTTCTAGCTGACACTTATGCAAGATCATAACAGCCTATATATAAGCAAGATTATTTTTAGTGTTACTTGTTAATAGAAAAGTGCAACAAAAATCATAAAGATGTCAGGCACAGAAAAGAAAAAAAAATACTATGAAACATAGAAAATTACTACTAAATAGTTATCCAATCAGGAAAGTGATGATGATAAAAATATATAACAATATTTACTTTAATTCACTAGTCCATCTAACCTATTAATATGACTTAATATTAATATGACTTTTTGAAATAGCAAATGTATATACCATCATCTTCCTCTTCCATTCCAATAGGTCCAGGTTGAGGAGTCTCTCCATTCTTTAGACAGTTATGAATATATGCAGCCTTCCATCTGGCATACTTTCTGTGCTGAACATTCTAGTGGAAATAAAAAAAAATCAAAATGTACTCAAAAAGGTAATTTTTTTGTGTTCATAGATTAAGAAAATACATTGCTCTTCAGCCGACTTATTTCAAGCAGGATTAGATTCTCCAAATACCTAATACCACCATAAACGATTAGTTGTGTAACTAAATCAGGGAACTAATAAAGACAAGCACTTAAAAGGGATCTTAGCAAGAGATGAAAATGCCAGAAGTCTTCAATTAACACAATATTCCAAGATAAGGGATAAAACAGACACCCATGTCAATCCCTGTGCTGGACGTTAGACAATAAAAATTGGTGGATGTTTTTAAATGGTCCACACAACAAAGAAAGTAAATTTTATACTTTGATAACTTCAGAAGACCATTTGACTAAAATTTCACATCACTACTTAATTCAAATAACTAATCTCTAGCTAATAATGGAATTTTTTAAGACAGAAAATTCCACATAGACCTTTAAAATCATATCCCATAAAAGATGATATAGTTTCATCTAAAAGTTCTGATGACATCAAAATTTATTGAGGTTTACTTTAGCATCTTATAATGGAGCTAAAATAACAGTTGGAACAGCCGCTTTATAATATATAGTTGATTATCATTTATAAACTGAGTATAACGTATGACAATATCATCTTTTAGTGAATTGTGTGTTACAAGGTCAATAGCAAAATATCTTCCATCACCAGAGGATAAATGAGTATCATGGTGTTTACCAAGTATTAATATCTTCAAAAACAGTTTAAAATAACTCTCCGGAAGAGCGTCTCTAGCTAGCCATCTAATATGCCTATGCCATTGCAAGTATTTCCTTTGCTCTTACTATTTAATCTCTTCTTATTGTCCTTAATCCTTCTAAACAGATTCTTCTCCCTCTTTGGCTTCCTTCATCAGTTTTCTGTACTATAAATGAGATGTTATATATTGATTGCTATTTATTTCCCCCATTTTCCATTTTTTATATACTGCCACTTTATTTCTAACTGCTACCTTCACTTTGCCACCGAACCATGATTAAAGGCTTCTTTTGGAGTTATCCATATGAAGTATCTTCAAAATTAACAGTAGAAGCCATATAAACCAAACAGATCGCTAGACAGAAATAATGAGAAATGGTCATAATTTAGCTGGGCCCTAACATTTGATTTAGGGGAAAAAAAACCCAAAACATTCATCTTGTCAGTTGGTCAGTTTCCTGGCTCCGAGTGGCGGGGATCCGGGAACCAGGGGCAGCCTGCTTTCAGTCTCTGTGCAGCTTGCGGGACCCAGGAAACTAACCAGGTTGTGGCTGGTCAGTTTCCCGGTCCTGCCAGAACAGGGGAGCTAGGAACCAGGCTGCCGTTTGGTTCCAAGCTCCCTGCCGCTTGAAGGAACTGGGAAGCTGACCAGCTCATGGATAGTCAGTCTCCTGGGTCCCACCAGTACAGGGGAGCCAGGACCAGGCTGCTGTGTGGTTCCTGGCTCCCCACTGCTTGTGGGAACTGGGAAGCTGACCAGCTCATGGTTGGTCAGTTTCCTGGGTCCTGCCAGCGCAGGGGAGCCAGGAACCAAGGAACCAGGCTGCGACTTGGTTCTTGGCTCCCCGCTGCTTGTGGGACCTGGGAAACTGACCAGCTCATGGTTGGTCAGGTTTCCGGTTCTTGCAAGCAGCAGGGAGCCAGGAACCAGGATAAGAGCCTTCTCCTTCCCTTCCCTCAGCCACACAGTTTGGGGATGGAGGGAGAAGGCTCCAGCCACAGGGCTGCGGGTCTCCGCCCCTGCCCCACCAGCTGGGGGCCCTGTGGCTGGCTCTGCCAGCTGGGCACTGCCCAGCCAGCATCCAGCATGGGGCTGCGGGGCCTCCCTCCCCACAGTACTCACCCCACCCCACATAAATGTGAGACATGCACACGCTCAATGTGTGTACCTGAGGGGATTACTGTATCTCTATTCAATTTCTTCTTTCCAGTGCTGAGTGCACACACATAGAATCTAGGCTAAGAGCCCCCTGAGCCGCCCCCCACCCCCAATGTCTGGCTGCATAGGAGACTGATTATGTGAGCACTTAGTACCTGAAATACTTGTTTAAGTCAGTCATGTTGGCTGCAAGCTAAGGAGGTATAGTTTACATTGGCTCAAGAGCTCCAAAGACTGTCAGTCCTCCACATGAGTCTTCAGAAAGTTTCCCTCTGATCTTTCTTATGCCTACATTATTTAGTATTCTATGTGTAGTGTTGCAGCTGTGCTGGACCCAGTGTATTACAGAAACAAGATAAGTGAGGTCTCTCTCTTAATGAACCAACTGCTGTCAGTGAGAGAAACAAACTTGAATTTACACAAAGCTCTTCTTGAGGCAACAAGCTTCTAACAACGACGACTTTCTACTTGATACAACCCGTTGGAGTCTGAAGACAGTTTAGACTTTACATCTTGGGATGTGATATAAAAGGATGTAACTATTGATTTCCTTCTGCTAGCTGGGAGGAATAATATCCTAAGTGCAGGATTGCAGATAATTAAAAATTGCAATTTGAATAGTGTTGATTGGTTCTGATTAGATGCAGGTCAGATGGTAATGTAGGACTTAGAATCAAGCTTCTTGTGTGAAAGCATCTTTATCTACTAAGCTCTTTAAGGGACCCATTCAGCTTTCATTTCAGTCAATGGTCCTTCTTCCAAAGGATTATGGCCTAAGCAAAGCTAAATCCCTTCTCCTAACTAGCACAGCTGGGCTAAAATCAGGAGGCGGGGGGAACAATTGACCACAACGAACTAACTTTAAGAAAGATCACAGCAAGCAGTAATTTTACTTTGAACCGTCTAATCAGAGTATGCTATGGTATTTCCTATCTGATACTTTTGACAATTTTCATTTGGATAGTTCTATCCCACCCCCACATTCTTAACTTTTGCCATTAGATTTCTCCCACAAGTGCTACTAAGATCACATATCCTTCTGCTGCTGGGGCACCAAGTGCTATTACATTTCAGCATCTTATTTTGATCTTGTTGGTATTCTAAATTGTCTTTGACTAGATTTGAAATCTGTCTGCAGTGGGCTGCCTTTTTAACTTAGGTTGAAAATTTTGGGAAGTTTCTATTAAACTTTTCCATCAGGATTCTAATTTAGTTGCAGAAGTCCCTTCAGTTTTATTTTCTAGTACAGAAATAGAACATGAATCATCAGTTAGGCTTAATCTGCTCCTGTAGGTCCCAATCTAAATGTCCTGCTGCAAAAGTAAGCAAGAGCAGGTACTGTTTCATTGGCAGGCAGTGTTGCCTCTATATCACCCTTATCACCTCCATACTGGTACACATAATAGTTCATCTTGTACACTGAAAATATGTAAGGGGGTTGCAACAGATTTGGAGTGTGGAAAGGGGCTCACAGCTGGGGCTGAGGGTTGGTGAAGGCACACTCTGGCTGCAGGTGCAGGCACTGGAGTGGGGTTGGGGATGAGGGTTTTGGGATGAGGGGAGAGAAGATTACCACCCAGCCCTCTCTCAACGCAGCAGTTTGGGAGCCAGATGAGAGGTACCTCTCCATAATTGCAGAAGCTCCAGTAGGACTACACTGAGCCAGGCTGAGGAAGGGGTGCCATTTCATAACCACCACTCCATGACCACCGCAGGTCTGAGCTAAGTTCCTCTCGCTGGTCCACAATAAGTCCAGGACAGCTCCAGGCTGGGGCTGGTGGTAGGAGGAACTTCTTCCCAACATTGTGGATCTGTGGTAGGGGAGAGGCATTTCTTCCTGCTACAACCCTGTGCCTCTGCATGGGGCTCAATAGGCCATGAGGCTTAGATGGTACTTAGCTGGCAGACACCCTTACTTTAAAAGTAGTCCTGGTGGCTGTTCTCATTTTTAGCAGCTATATTAACTCTCCACGTTCAGTTAGTTCTGAAGCCCTTACTGAATAAGAATCTGCTGTTAAAGGCTGCTGTAGCCAAGTTAAGGTTAGTTACTTTCAATTTTTTAGTCTAGAATTCACTTTCCAGAAGCTAGTCCTGGTGGTGGTCAACACGTTTAAAAAGTGACAATTCGATACGTTAGCGGTAGATTTGTGATAAACTTTGGTCCTTGCTAACATCAAACTTTTTCTTAAGAATATTATTTGTTGGACCAAAATGTACATTGTAACTTAAAATGTATATAGTGCAACCTAAATTAGTAGTAGTGAGAAATGCTTTTCTTTAAATGGGAGAGGAGGAAGAGGACTTGGGCTTTCCTATTTTTCCCTCCCCAGTTCCCATGGCAACCCTCCCAGCTGCTACAATATTTCATCCCCATATAAATACACATTATGTTTCTTACCAACTGACAAACACTTGTATAGGTGTAAATTTTTTGTGCATAAAGAAGCTGTATATTATACCTATGCCACAAATGCTGGATGTAAGTCCTTCTAGAACCTGTGGTCAAAAGAATGAAGCTGTAGATGGTGATTAAACCCATCTACATTGGCATTCACAATTAAAAGCTAATATTCTCATAGCCTAATGGTACAACAAAGATTTAAATAGACTAAAACCCTGTCTTTGTATCATGGCTGGAAAGAACCAATCGATGCTTGTGTAACTTACCTCTTCAGTGAGTTCCCCAAACACGGACAAAACATCTATCAGGAGACTTGCAGTATAGAAGGACTTTATCATGTTTCTACAAGAAACAAACATCACCCTAACTTTAGTTTCTTATGCTGAATATCATTAGAATCCTGTGTTTAAGGTAAGCAATTCTGGGCCTAAACGTCTCGAAAAATAGTCAGTCAATTCACATCTTAGCTTTTACAACTTTTCACTGAAGTCAGGAGCACATTCATTTTTTTCCAAGGAATTTAATCTGGATTGTCCTACATAAGTATTGTTTTAATTAGATAGTTTAAAAGAATAATACAGACAAGGTGAATAAGGAACTATTTCACATTAACACAGCAATACTAAGAATTTTGCTTATTACTGATGGTCTTATAAAACTTAAAAATTATATGATGTAACTTCTCTACTCAAAATTTTTTACCTTTGCTACTAACACCACATTATTGAAAGGAAAAGAATTTTAAAATTTCATTTACTTACCGACTGTTTGAGTTTTGATGTTTCTTTCAGATTGAGCAATGAAAAATAATTACATCAGTTTCATTTTTGTCAATCACCAACCTTAATTTTTTCATAACATTACATTATGACACATCACAGTGAAATGTTTATTTGTAAAAAAAAAAAAAAACAACAACTGCCACTGAAATTTAAAATAAATGAATATTAATACTTCACAATATTTGGATTTAGGAACAATTTTAATGGTTAATATCTCTAACTCAATGGCAAAAAATGATTTTTCAAATTGTTTTCATCTGTTTTCTGTAGATGTCAATTCGGAAGACATTCTAATATATTTTCATAAAAATAATTAGCCATTTTTATAATTATCTATAAATACCCTAAATGTACCTGTATTACTCTGAAATTAGTGATGTGTCATATAGATATGTCAGTAGTACAGCAATAGAAATAGTTTACCATGTTTGATGATGACCATTCAATAATGGCCTCAGGGAGTGTCCTCTTAGGTGAGCATAAGACTGTTTTCAAAATGAGGTGTGTAATTTGGCAATAAAATAAGGCATTATATATTGAAAACTCTTTCAGCTAGCTGGTCATTTAAAAATGGTACCTACATGGGTAGTGACAAATGAGTTTTAAAAAGTTGCTGATGTGCAGGTAATTAACAATCCACTGTTTTTCCATAAAATAGAAAAGGACCACAGTTTCCATATCTGAGTTTCTGGATTCTAGATTCATTACTTGTTAAAGAAGGCAAATGATATGTTCAGCCATTTACTTTCATTCTTCACTTACTTGTGAAATCGCCCAGCTCTATCTTCATTGTCTGCATACAGAAACATTTTCAAAGCATAATTCTCCACATGGGCACAGCCAACTATTTCCTGAGTAATAGCTTCATTATCACCCAGATGCTTTTTCATCTGAAGCAAGTTAAAAATAGGTATCTGGTTACTGACTAGCTCCCAGCAATTGAATAGTAAGGACATAGGATCAATTTACTAATTCAAAACAATACAGATGCAATTAAATGCACATGATTAGCAACTTTACTTCAGTTTCTTATGACAGAACAGGGTCTTTCGGGGAGAAAATATTATGAACTAATAGTTCTGAACTATGTGTATTAAGATAGAAACAAACACTCTTCACAACGGTCCTTAGAAATACCAAAAGAAACATGCACATATATGGTACCGTGAAGGAATATCCAAAGTACATAATTTTACCCCAAATGAAAGACCATATGCTCTGAACTCTGATTAAGGAATGAACACTATCCAATTCATTTTTGTGTCTTACAAAACATTTTTGTGTGCACATTATAGTATTTAATAAAAAAAAACAAAAACAGATTTAATGAAAAGGGAGTCCTAGCTCTAACCTGACTGTTATAATGACCTAAAGATTTACTGGAATGCTCAGTTTAAACAGTGGAGTGCAATTCAAAGACCCATTTTCAAAGATGTTACAGAGTACAAGGAGCCTCAGGTTTCCTAATAAAATCTGTAAAGTAAATAGCGCTGGTACAGTTACAACAGGTGGATGCAGGGCTCTTGAATAGACTTACTGTTTGCATTTAAAAGAAATCTCAGTTTATCCTTACAGAACAAAAAATAGGAATACTACACATAACACAAATATACAACTTCTATATTGCCAAAAACTGTAAAGCTAATTTTGCATGGCAGTCTGTTTTTCTAAAGTGTGCACATGAACAAAGTTAAATTTCACAGGCCAGACAACTAGATTAGGAACATTTACAGTGATGAAAGTACACAAAGAGCCCCAAAACAAATGATATTTGAGAAAGCTTTATTTCCTTCCCAGGGAATTATTATTTGTAAGTAATTCTGCCAGACTTATATTTGACCCTAAAAGATGCAAGATTGTAGAGACTGTTTTTATTTACTGAAGACAAACTCTTCACTTCACACATATTTCCTTAGCCAATATTTTATATGTAATAGGGCAGTTTTAATAGAGGTACTCCAACATAAAGGAACAGATATTCCAAGACTCAAGTGGCACACAGATGCCTCTCACTGCAAGTTTGTGGGAATCTCTTCGAATCTTTCATTATTAGCCATTTTCCACATCCGTACAACATGCTGCTGAATACACAAGTTTTCAAGATGATGTTCCTAAGCTAATTATTTTGCTTTCCAGATATTATCCACCGCCTTCAAACTCGCTCTTGCTTTCACTGTTCTAGTTGCTATTTCCTTCTTAGTCTAGATAATGTTATGTTGCTCCGCAGATACGTGAACTTCTCTACATCCTCTATTTCAACCGCGTCAACACTGATCTTCCTTCCTATTTCCTTATCTCCAAACACCGATGTTTGTGTTTTATCAATGGTCATAATCAGTCTAATTCAATATCATAAAATCAACTAATGAAAAGGCATATGCACACAAAGTATGTAAAATATTTTTATAATACAGTGACAAATTCTCAGTGCTAAAATAATAACTAATCGATGATAAAATAATTATTTTTCACAACAAATTTTGTTCCTGGTAACTTCCAGACAGCTTAATTTTTTTTCAGTGCTGTTCTTTTCACAGCTAATACATCTGCATTTGATTAAGCATAATAACTGTGTGCACTTCACCATCAATGACAATGTCTAATCTATCACATCCACTGAAGCTCAAAAAGAGCAGAGAAATATTTAAGCCAAGACCAGAAAGACATTTCTGAGCCTCTGCTGTCTAGTGCAAAACAACTGTGCCTATTAACAAATGATGAACACATCCTTCAAAGAAGCTGAAATGCCAAATTATCTAAAAATACTAGTCTATGTAAGCTTTTAAAAAAAAACAAAACAAAACAAAAACAAAAACAAAAACCTTTCAGCTATAACTCTGTCTCCAGACTCCCATCCCTAGTCAAAAGAGAGAAAAGGGCAACAATTAACTGACAAAACACAAACAAAAGCCCATCTCCCAACATGCTTGATTTTCCCCAAATGAACTTCAGATGGCTACCCCATGGAGACAATCACAGCAGCAACTAACACACTACTTTTCTTATGGTAAAAGGTAGAGACCACATCTCATTGTTCAAATTATTTGACCTTTCCCAACTATGAACCAAAAGGTGCTATTTGACTACCTAGCTAACACAGCTGAAGTAGATGGTGCTATTGATCCAAACATTCATTACCAAGAGGACTCAGAGTGGTGATGGGAAACTGGTCCTCTCCAAGACACCGACATTATTCCATTTTCTTTTCTTTTCAGCATCTACATAAGACCATTTGAAGCTACAGCATGATACAACAGGCTCCAAAACCTACATGTCAACCATACTTTCCTGCGTATAACATTTTTCCAAAGACAAAAGCCATTTAAGACTGTCATAATGTTAACATGACAAGAGCTACTGAATAGTTAAGTAGCTCATACTCAACCTAGACAACACTAAGGGTATGTCTACACAGAAAAGTTATTTCAAAATAACTTTGCTAGCGTCTATACAACAAAGCCATTATTTCAAAATAATTCTGAAAGATCAGCTAGCTTATTTTGAAAGAGGTAAACTTCACTGCATGAGGAATAGAGAGTATTTCAAAATAGCTATTTCTAAAGAGGGCCTGTGCAGACAGAGAATAGAGCCTATTTCAAAGTAAAGAGAAGTTAATCACCGTAGTAATGGTGGTTCTTCGAGATGTGTCCCCATGGGTGCTCCACAATAGTTCCACAATAGGTGTCGGGCTCGCCTGGCGCTGCAGATCGGAATTCTTCCAGCAGTTTCTCCTGGATCGCGCATGTGCCGGCGCGCGCCGTTCCCTTGTGTGTCCCCGGCCACATGTGCGATCCGGTCCCCGCCAGTTCCTTGACCAACCACCTCGGATGCTCCTGAAAAACACTAAACAGAGATCCGAAGCGGGGAGGATGGGCGGGTGGTGGAGCACCCACGGGGACACATCTCGAAGAACCACCGTTACTACGGTGGGTAACTTCTCTTTCTTTTACGAGTGTCCCTGTGGGTGCTCCACAATAGGTGACTACACAGCAGTAACTCAAGTAAGGAGGTCGGTAATAGGTTTATGTGCAGCTTGCCCCCAAAAGGACTACTGTCGACAGACGGGTGTCCTCTTGGTATACCCGATGCAGTGCATAATGTTTGGCGAAGATGTCATAGGATGACCAGGTCGCCGCTCTACAGATGTCCTTTAACGCGATGCCCTTGAAGAAGGCTGTTGACGTTGCCACCGCCCTGGTGGAGTGAGCCCTAGGCAGGGCCAGCAAAGGAGTCTTTCAAAGGTAGTAGCACATTTTTATACAGGACACAATGTGCTTTGAGATTCTCTGTGAAGAGAGACCTTCTCCTTTTGTCCTGGGAGCAAGAGAGACTAGAAGTCTGTCCGTTTTGTGGAAGGACTTAGTTCTGTCTATGTAGAAGGCCAACACCCTCCTCACGTCCAGGAGATGTAAGCATGCCTCCTTGCTGGAGCTGTGAGGCTTCGGGTAAAACGAGGGTAAAACTATTGGTTCATTAAGGTGGAACGCTGAAGAAACTTTCGGAACAAAGGCTGGGTGCCTTAAGGTTACCGCCTCCTTTGAGAATACTGTGCAGGGCGGCGTTGCCATAACTGCTGCAAGCTCACTCACCCTGCGAGCTGACGTAATTGCAAGGAGGAAGGTTGTTCTTATCGTAAGGAGACGTAGGGGAACTGTGGCTAAGGGTTCAAATGGTGGGCCCGTTAGCGTGCTGAGCACCAGGTCCAAGTTCCACGATGGTGGAAGCGGTTTCCGACGGGGGGTACAGGTTTACCAGCCCCTTCAGGAACCTGGTAACAATAGGATGGGCAAATACCGTGAGCCCCTCCTCTGCATGCCGAAAAGCAGATATAGCGGCGAGGTGGACTTTTAGCGAGGATAGGGAAAGCCCACCCCTCTTGAGGTCCAATAAGTATTCTAGTATCACAGGTATAGGAACATCAAGGGGAGCTAACTGCTTGGCAGAACACCAGGCAGTGAATCGAGTCCATTTCTGCTTGTAGGTCTTCCTGGTGGAGGTCCTTCGGCTACTTTCCAGGACTTGTTGTACTCCCTCCGTACATGTGCTTTCTAGGGAGCTGAGCCATGGATTAGCCATGCTTGTAGGCGCAGACCTTGAGGGTGTGGGTGCACTATGGACCCCTGGGCCTGCGTGAGTAGGTCCGGCGCCACCGGAAGGGGGAGCGGTGGGCGGTCCGACATGCGCAGAAGCAAGGGGAACCATTGCTGTCGATCCCACGTTGGGACGACTAGAATCATGCGGGCTCTCTCCCTTCTGGCTTTCTGCAAGACCTTGTGGATGAGCACTGTGGGGGGAAATGCGTAAAGTAGGGGGCCCTTCAATGAAATCGCGAATGCGTCCCCCAGGGACCCCTGCCCCAATCCTGCCCTGGAGCAGTACTGGGGGCACTTTTTGCTGTGCTGAGTGGCAAACAGGTTGATCTGGGGAAACCCCCATGTGTGAAAGATCGGTCGTAGCAGATCAGAGCGGATCTGCCATTTGTGTGTGAGTGCGAAGCGCCTGCTCAGCTGGTCTGCTTTCACGTTGTGAGCGCCTGGCAAATACGAGGCTTTCAATGTTATATTGTTGGCGATGCACCAGTTCCACAGCCCGACTGCTTCCACACATAGGGCATGGGATCGGGCTCCCCCTTGTCGATTTATATAAAACATAGTGGAGGTATTGTCTGTATTGATCCCGACTACTTTGCCCTGTATGTGGTCTCGAAAATGTTTGCAGGCGTTGAACACTGCTCTGAGCTCCAGTATAGGGTGTCTGTGTCCAGCATGATAAGAATGACCATGGCAGCATGGGCACGGGTCCGGGGATGGAGACCTGGACCACTCTCGGGGTGAGTACCCCCGATGTCTGGGAGAGCGAGATCTCTGTGACGATACAGATAACGGTGAAGCTGGTTTGTGATTGTACTCCAAGGGATCCGATCCCAGAAAGGGCAAAGGTGGCCCAAGCCATGGTGACGTAGATTGGAGGAACAGAGGAGGCGGCTCTGGATAGGCCAGTGGAGACCCAGATCTTCTGGGTGGCGTGTGCAGCATAAGGGGAGGGCTTGTTGATAGCAGCATTGCAGCCCTGTCCGGAAAAGGGCTGCGGTGCCGGGTTTTTGCTCTTGCCTTTCCCCTCCCCTGCGGGGGATCTCGGCCCCGCTGTCGGTGCCGCGCGGATAATGTCCTCCGGTGCCTGCAGGCTCCGTGCCTGTTGGCCCCTCACCGCTGGCGCCGCAGGGGTCGGTGCCGCCGCTTGCCTGGCCGCCGCTCTAGGTGCCGCGCGTGCCAGCTGTTTGGTAATCGGAGGCTCAGCCTCTGTCACGTGCGCTGCTGAGCTGCCGCTTGTTTGAGTATGCGGCTGGGGGCTGTGTGCTCCGCCCGTCCCGCTCACTGAGACCGCCGGCAGGGATCGGGCTGGAGAGAGCTTCCTCCGTTTCTGCACCGAGAGTGTGAGGGAAGCCGCCTTCCTTTTGTGGAGCCCAGAGGGCCCTTCTGGTTGAGGCCTCTCTGGCAAGTCGGGCTGGAGAGCCTTATCGAACAGGAGCATTTTCAGCCGCATTTCTCTGTCTTTCCTGGCCCTGGCTGAGAGCTTAGCACAGTGGGAACACTTCTGGGTAACGTGTGATTCCCCCAGGCACCGAATGCATGCGCTATGCCCATCGGAGGCCGGCATAGCTTCGCGGCAGGACTCACACTTTTTAAAGCCTGAAGAGGACATTGTGGTGAGTCTTTTTGTTGTTAATAGGGCACTTAGCACTTAATTCGTGCCTGTTTACCCGTCGCGGACACCGGCCTGCAGCGGCGGGAGGCCTACTGGCCTTCACGTCCACGCGTCTTCTCCGCTCCTCTCTCTCTTTTTATTATATATTTTTATTTTTATTTTTTTTTACTCTCTTGCTTTCTCTCTCTCTCTTTTTTTTTTTTAGAAAGAAAAAACCAACAATTTACATGTAAAACTCTAGCTAATCTGACTCTGGCCGTAGCCTGAGCGGATTCCGCCTGCAGCCGATGGCTGTTGAGAAGGAGCTGGCGGGGACCGGATCGTGCACGTGGCTGGGGATGTGCAAGTGAGCGGCGCGCGCCAGCGCATGTGTGATCCAGGAGAAACTGCTGGAAGAATTCTGATCTGCAGTGCTGGGCGAGCCCGACACCTATTGTGGAACTATTGTGAAGCACACACGGGGACACTCGTAGAAGAAGCAATAGTGGTCCAATGACTCTTTCGAAAAAGGCTCTATTGTGTGTAGACACTGTATTTTGACATAGCTAAGCATGATTTCAAGATACATTTTGTGGGTACCAGAGTTATTTCAAAATAAGGCTATCCCGGAATCTTTCTTACAGAATAGTTTATTTCAGAATAACACTGCTGTGTAGACATACCCTAAGACACTGCTGGTGTGATGTTATTGAATTAAAATAGCACTATAAAAACCATTGTTACTGCCACTGTTACACAATTGCAATAAATCTTATATCAAGTATGACTCATGTCCAGGAAGAGTTAAGCATCCTGCAAGCTAAATGACCCAGAGTCGACCTGTAGACACATGTAAGAGAAGTCTGTAAATGGTAATTGGGGATATTCAGTGCTGGATAGGCTAGACTTTGAAATGTAAACCCTTCTTGTCAGAAGTCATACTAATTGTGTGTGTTTACTTACAGATGATAACCATGTAAACCCCTAGCCCCCTGTTTAATTTGTTCCAGCGCACGTTAAGTCGTGAACCCACTTCTGCACTCCAAACCCCTTGGCCCCAATTTGGAGCTCCCACCTGCATCCTGAACTCCTGATTTCTTGCCCACTACCAGACCCTAGGGAAAGCCTAGGAAAACATCCCCACCTTAAAAAAAAAAAGGCTGTGTGTAACCCACAATAGATTTTTTTCCTGTGGTTTAGTGCACCCCTACAAAAAATGTTCCCCACTCTGATGTAACCAAACAATTCCTGACCGATACCAGGACACGTTGACATACGTTATTATTTTTATCAATGTGTATTCAAATTTATATACCAATTAATAAAGTTTTTATATTCTACATACTTATTTCCTTACACATACTGAAATTTCCATTGGTTTGGATTATATTACACAAGTGTGGGCAGTGATGATTGCAGGGATGAAAGGTGGGGCCCGATGTAAAAAGTTTGCTCATGCCTGGCCAAAGGGATAAACTGCCTGCTCTTAATTTGTGTAACTGATTACTGGTGGTGTTAAGTAAACAGAAGATTTTACATGAAAAGCTTATTGTTTTCCCAGGAATGTATGGTCAAGTAGAAGCTAGAATACTGTATAACAGACCACTGGGTCCTAAGACTTGTCAGCTCAGATCTGTGTAAGGTTTCATGCAAGGTAAGTCTAAGCCAAGGGCGTGCAAAGTGGAGGATGGACCCCCTTGGGGAAGGGGGAGTGTGAAATTTCGTAAGTGGGGGCACAGCATGGTTAGTTGCTGGGTCTCAGGCTCACCTATCTAATTAAATACGTTGAAATATGGGATGGTTACTCACCCTGTACAGTAAGTGGAATTCTCTGAGATGATCCTTGTGGGTGCTCCAACTTTACGTGTACTAGCGCTGCTGCACCTACTGGTAGGAGATTTGTTGGTAGCAATGCCCTGGCTGGCTGTGCATCTGCTGAGCACATGTGGCCAGCTGTCTCCTCAGTTCTTCTCTGATCTGGAAGCCAAAAAAGGAATCTGAAGCAGAGGGGAGGAGGGTGTGTGGTGGAGCAGCCATGGGGCAACATCTCAAAGAACTCCAGTTACTGCAGAGGGTGAGTAACCTCCCCTTCTTCTTCAAGGTTCCCCATGGGTGCTCAACCATTAGATGACTACAAAGGAATGTCAATGCTTGGAGGGTGGTGTAAAATTGGCTGATAGTACAAATCAGCTGAATGCAGTGTGCGTGTTAGCAAAGGTTTGTACAGCATAAAGCTTTGTGAACATGTGAACAGATGCCCATGTCAAGGCTCTGCAAATGTCTTCAGTGGACACACCCTGAAAAAGGCTGTGAAGGCAGCCATTGCCTGTGTGGAATGGGCACGAATGCCTGCCAGGGGTTCTTCGTTAAACTTGTTGTAAGTGAGACTTATACAGCCCGAGATCCACTTGGATGGCCTTTGCTTGGAGATAGGCATGCCACGAGATCTTTTGGCCAAGCAGACAAAGAGGTAGGTTATCTTATGGAACGGCTGCATTCTCTGCAAGACCTGGTGGATGTCAAGTGTATGCATGACTCTATCCTTATCATCAGTACGAGGTTTAGTGATTGTGATGGTTGGGGAATTCTTTGGAAGGGAATGCCTTTGCATACATTGTGTGGCTGCGGCCACCAATTGAGGGAGTCTCTTACTGTGGCTTGGATGCTCAGTGTTTTGTTCAGCAGATGGACATGAGGCCTGAACACTGATCTGAACCAGGCCTGCACTGGTCTTATCTGGAGACATGAATGAGGTATGATGGAGTTCACTGCTGCCATGTGGCCAAGGAGACACAGACATGTAGTGAGAGTAGAAGCCTCCTACCCTGTGCTCAGTGGATACCTCTTCTATGGCTCCCAGCTGTAGAAGATGTTGCACTTCTTTCAAGAGCACAGACTTTAAGAGGGGTAGTGGCTGGGGTTCGGAGATGAATGGGATAATACATCTGGTGTGTATAACCTCTAAAATCCACTTGCCAGTGGTAACGGCTTGCCATGCAGGGTGCAATGCTGCTAGCCTTGAACTGAGGATGGTGTGCGGCTCAGACTGGGGCCTGACAATTGTGGGGGCTGTCCGACTCTAGATCAAAACTTCAAAATGACTGGTGGGCTGAAGCGTGCTAGGTCAGAGAAGTTTCCGTGGTGTGTCTTCTCCTTGGCTGCTTCTAACATCATTTGCTATCGTACTGTCTGTTATTGAAAGGTGTTGGTTTGTACTTATAAGTGAACTGTTTGTTTTGTTTCACAGTAACTATCTGAGAACAACAAGAACTCTTGTAGCACCTTGTAGACTAACATATTTTGGAGCATAAGCTTTCATGGGCAAAGACCTGTATGCTCCAAAATATCTGTTAGTCTATAAGGTGTCACAAGACTTCTTGTTGTTCTCGAAGCTACAGACTAACACGGCTACCTCTCTGATACTAGTAACTATTTGGATTCCCAGGGTATGCAAACTGACTTTTGAGACCGTGAGGGAGTGGAGCATTGTGTTCAAGCACAGGGAAAGAGGTTTCTACTCTCGCTAGAGGTCTGTCTCCCTGGCCACTTTATCCACCAAGTGTCAGGACATCTAAAAAGGGAGGTCCTCATTCGTGGTTTGGACATCTCTGGAAAAGCTGGACAGCTGCTGCCAAGACACCTGCCTCACGGCCACTGCTGATGCCAGGGATCTAGCTGCATTGTTTGCTGTGTCCAGGGCCGACTGAAGTGCTGTTCTTGAAATAAAACCACCTTCTGCTATGAGAAGATCTTGTTTTTCGTGTGGTATCATTTCAGTGGAAGCATGAAGTTGGTCAAAAACATGGTGGGCATATTTTGCAAGTAGTGTCACGCAGTGAGTGGAATTGCAGGCTAGTTGATGAGCAGAATTTCTTCCACCTGGCATCAAGCCATTTCCATTCTTTATCTCTGCGGCGAATCTCAAACTTTAATGTCTACCCCTTTGGTTTTTGGCTTCCACTAAAAGTTAGCTTGAGCATGGGTGGGAGAATAGGCCACATAATATTTTCAGTCTAGCCTCTTTGATGTAGGTGAAATTAAAGCTGGGATGTTCCAAAGCAGCCTGGCTGGGTCTAGGCAGGCTTCATTAATGAGCACTGCTACCCTATTTTGTGTGGAGGAATGTAGAATGTTTGTCAATTTGTGTTATGTATCCAGAGGAGCATAGAGTGGTATCTCCAGCTTGTCTGAGACCTCCTAAAAAGACCTTGGAATCACCTGGGGACATCACCCACGAGGGAGGTGGGTGATGGAATGATAAGAGCCCATGGAGGGGGACGAGGAAGAGAACTGTGGTGGTATTGGAGATTGTGACTGTTTATCTCCCCTTGTATACTCACGGAAGCAGTCGGCTTCTGAAATCTCAGACCTCTTCATCAATTGTATGCTGGGAGGTTAAGGTCTATTCGGCAGCAGATGCTGAGAACGGCCGGGTAAGTGGCTGCTGACAGAAGACTGTCCATGGATCCCAGTAAGCCCAAATGGGTGGCATGGCCAGTGGCACTCACTGTTGTTGCCACTGCTGTAGCTGTAGGGGTTTGGTGTAAAGGATTTGTTTGCTGTTCTCTGAAGTAAAACACCTTTGTCCGAGTCAGAAAATCTGGCTGAAGTGGAGGCTGGGGTTGCTGAACGTGTCAATTTAGAGTTAGGCAGGGGGCCATCAGTGCCAAATAGAGGGGTGCCTGGTACTGGCAGCACAGAAAAAGCTGAAGTGGCATTTAGCCCTTTGGTGCGCTTCCCCGGTGCTGGCTTGTCAGTGGACAGGGGAGCATTAACAGTGCCAGCATGCTGCGTACATAAGCTGCTATGCGTTGTTTCCGGAGCAGCAGCTGTAGCAAAAAGCCTTCACTGCTGTATCAGTCAAGGAGGGGCGCACCCTCTCCTTATTCTCCCTGACAGCATGGTTTTTAGATGGAGCGCTGTTGGCTGTGTCCTTTAAAGTGGAAAGGGTGGCAGTATGGTGCTTTGAACTGGTTGCCTTGATTGTTGGGGAAACCGACCTGGATGAGGTATGCAACCTCTTCTTACCAAGAAATCACTGACTGGTAGGCACAGTGGCTCTGATGCCCTGAAGGTGGAGCACCCACAAGGATGCTGGTAGAAGTTACTGTTTTATGTATCAAAACAAAAAGCAGTCAAGTAGCACTTTAAAGCATTTATTAGGTGAATTTTGCTAGTCTTTAAAGTGCTACTTGACTGCTTTTTGTTTTGATAGTATATAGACTAACACGGCTCCCTCTTTGTTACTGTTTTAACATTTATATACTGATTAATACAGTTTTAACTTTCCACATACTTATTTTCTTACACATGCTGAGAGTTTAATTTTTAAAATTTTTTTTATTTTTATTAAATGAACATAACCAAAATTTCCATTGGTTTGGATTACATTAGACAGGTGGGGCGGGTGTTCCTAATTGCAGGGATGAAAAGTGGGGCCTGATGTAAAAAGTTTGCTCACCCTTGTTCTAAGCCATAACGAGATTCCAGTCCTAAGCTGGATCACCCTGAATATGAATACAGACATTGGACTATATCCTATGGCCTAGATATGAAAGAATTCTTTGCAGCTACAAAGAACAACAT
This sequence comes from Carettochelys insculpta, assembly GCF_033958435.1. NCBI lineage: Eukaryota > Metazoa > Chordata > Testudines > Carettochelyidae > Carettochelys > Carettochelys insculpta. Next base: position 100,684,717 of record NC_134139.1, read on the forward strand.
CTCTTCTATGAACTGGATCACAGAACTGTACCCATTTCTATATATACACTGACATTTTAACCAATACTCTCTTTTTTAAAATAATTTTTAGTATAGTTAATAAGAATTGGCTATAAGCATGTATTGGGGTTATACTTGAAATATTTATTAACCTGGAAGGTAATGTGTATGAGATTCTTCATGATTGGTAGAACTTTATTATATGATGAATAAGATCGTCAGTGATCATCATTATAATTGAGTTAGATGTCTGGGAGGAAGAGTAAGGCTGGGTTGCTTTAAGGGAACTTTGTTCTTGGCTTCTGGGTAATCAGTAAGGTATTACAGAAAATGTTTTGTGCTGGCTTGGCAAATTTAAGAATTATAATAACCATCAGTTTTGGGAGAGCACTCCTCCAGACAAAGCTGAGTTTATACTATGACTTGCCACAGCAAAACTTTTGTCTTTCAAGGGACTTGTTTTTAAGCACCCGTGAAGCTTTGTTACTCAATTGCCAATGTACACAAGCCTCAGATGAGGGTCTGACTATACTCATCTATGCATGAATCATTTCAAGCCTGGATTATTACAATTCACTCTATTCTAGGATAGAACATTAACACAGTGCAGATACTCCATCTTGGGCTGCCTCTTTGCTCAGTGTGACAGATCCCATCAACACTTCACTTCTGTGTTCCCTCTATGGCATACTAGTCCATTTTCATTTCCTGTTCAAAGCTTCAGCATGAGAGATCAGACTAACTAAGATGACGACCATTTTGAGGACACACCACAAGATCCTTCATAACTGGCATGATAATGATAAATTATTTTCCAAGCACAGCCTTCCTTGGAGAGAAAAACAGACAACTCCATGAAAAGCAAAAGGAATTTTACATTAGAATTCAGTAGGTAGCATTCAGTTTCTATAATTTCACTAAGGTATTCAGCCATACATTTCCTTTTTTAAAGTACTCCTCTTCACTTTAAAATGCTTTTTTCTTTTACATAGTACTGATCCTTGCTTCTCACAGGTTCCGATGATTATTTACATAATAAACAAGTAAGATTAAGATTGACACATTATGAATTTTTGACCGACCGAGTTGAGAAATTATGATAGATTTTAACATTTAGCATGAACGTTGGTTTTGTTAGTTACTTTGACCAGTATGGGAAGAGATTTACTTCTCCCAGCAAGACATTTAGGGTAAGAGTACTTCTACACTTACGAGAAGACTGGAGCGCTGGCGGTCTATCTTCTCAGGTTCAATTTAGTGTGTCTAGTGGGGCATGCTAAATCAAACTGTCATGGAACTGCCATTGACCCACGGTACTCCTGGCAGTTGCAAGGAATAAGGGAAGTCAATGGGAGAGTTTCTTCTGTTGACCGCCAATTGCATGGACAGTGGTAAAAAAAAATAAATTTCTGGTAACTTAACTCCAGCTATGTAATTCCCATAACTGATATAAATATTGATATTTCCTCCTAGTGCAGACCAGGCCTAAGATTTTTCAAAGCACTCAGCATTGGATTAACCACATCAACGTTAATGGTAACATTCTTATTGATTTCAATGGGAGAAAAGATAGGTCATCAATGAGGATGTTTGAAAATCCTGTCCTTAGCACATCTAATTTCTCAGTAGATTTTAAATAAAGTAACATCGCATACATACATTCATGGAGATACACATATCTCCTACAACTAGAAGAGACCTCGAGAGGTCACCAGTGTAGTTCACATGGAATTTTACAGTAAACATTTTGTTGTATTAGATTTCACTTAGGCTTGCATAAATATATGTAGACCCTTCGCCCCTTTTAATCCTGCTGGCTAATTTAAAAACCAGTACATTAAAACAATTAAATAGTATGCTCACACATAAAGATTTGTTTAATTAATTAATGAAAATTTAAAGGAATTCCAATTGTTTAAAGATGACTTTAAAAAAAAAACACAAGGTAGTACCTCTAATAGTATAGGAAAAAAAAATCAAAACCAAAACCTACTTACAGCTTCCAAGTGATCCATCAGCTTGGATAAAAATTTACGGCACTCTGGAGTTTTACTGTCGAGCTTCATCCCAGTCTGCATAGCATAGAGGCGGCCTTTAAAGGAGAGAAAATATTAAATTATATGAACTCAAGGCACGTATATCAGGGTTCTCTCTATTTTTTTCCATTCTTGGTGGAATAAATTTTATTATGAGCACTAAGGCATATGGAAATGTGCAACACCAGTGGAAACATAAAGCTGCTAGCTGTGGGCACTCTGCTAATCAGCTAGGTAGTATCTGACTCTCTCCTGGTTGGCCAGCCAAGAACTCAGTTTACAGAAAACACTGGTGTATCTGTCTCTATATGGATGTCACCACAGTAAAAGATATTCTGAAGAACAATTTAATCAAATCATAATTCTAATTTCATTGAGTGTTCAAATACATTAATTACTGAAGACTTAGGGCAAACTGGATCCCACAAATATGGATTGAACCTCCCAAAACCGGCATTGTCTGGTCCAGCAACAGTCATGGGCCAGCAGAACCATGGATGTTACTGGACTCAAGACCCCATGCTAGTAGGGGGAGCCTAGTCACCTGGGGCTGGGTAGCCCAGCAGGTCTTGTACCCCTAGCTGGAGGTGATCAGTGGCTGGGGCCAAGCTGTCAGCCCAGCTGGTGCCAGAGATGGTGCATGCCACCAACCCAGGAGCTGGAGCTAGCATACATGGGGCTGGGGAAGCACCCAGCATCCCAGTCAAGGCTGGAGCTGGCCTCTGCGGGGCTGAGGCTGCACTGATGGTGCCTGTGGGGCTGGAGCCACAGCAGGGGCTGAGGTCCTGGCACAAGGTAAGGGGGCCTTGCACTGGAGGCAGGGGAAGGGCAAAATCAGTGCTGGCTGCAGGGAGTGGGGCAGCAGACTGGGTGGTCAGAATAGGGAACCTCCCTTCATCAGGTAAATTCCTTCACTCAGGACCAGTCAGGTCCAAAGGGTGCTGGATGTATTTATGCACGTGCTTTACCCTTTTTTGCATCAAGTAATCACTTGATTTCTACCAGTAAGTTTTCTGCAGGATTGAGGTCTACACTATTTCTGTAATGAAGCATTTGTAAATGAACCCCAGTCTTATTTCACCTCTCTTAGTTATAAGCATTTATTTGAATTACAGTGAAAATTAGGAATTACAGACTCACTGCCCTCATTAAGAATAGCATATGTCAGGAGCTGACTATAAACTAGTTAGTTTAAATTTCTGTTCTAATAAAAGTGGGGTTTTAAAATCCTAATTTAACAAGATTAAATTTAAAGTTTAACGAGTGTAACCAGCCTCTCTAATTTTAATATTTTTGGAAGGTAAGCATAAGACTTTTCCATCCTCATAATGAAGAATCCCCATCCAGAGAAAGTCCGGACTACAGTCAAGTGAACTACAGGGAGATCTTAAAGTTATGTCTTCACTACAGCCAAGATCTATGTTCTGAATGGATCCAGCAGCAGACTGACCCACTGGCAGTCTATTTAGTGGGTCGAGTTAAGACTGGCCGAATTGGGTGGTCTGTGGTCGAACCCTCTACTTTACCCCGGAAAAGAGGAGTAAAGGAATTCAACTTGAGTTTCTCCAGTCAACCCTCTACAGTGTTGACTTGACGGTAAAGCAACCTAAGATATGTTGACTTCAACTACATTATTCACATAGCTGCAGCTGCATAGCTTAAGCTGATTTACCATGATAGTGTGGATGTAGCCTAAGACACAGAAGAGAACTAAAAGACACAACAAGAAACTTTAAGTCCCAAATATGCCATTCTTTCTAACACCTCCCATCTGTCCAAATACTTCTCTCCTGATGTTTTAACTCACCTAGTTTCCTGCATGTCAAACTTTTTCCACCAGAGCTATCTATTTTCCTTCCCCAATACCCATTACAACTCTTTCACTTTCTTGAATTGGTGTCTTGTGTCTTTTCAGTTTGTCTAATGTTTTAAACTACAACAGCTAATCATGTTGTACTATGTTTTAAGGAGACTGTAAATTTATGGTACTATATAAATGGTTATTAATTCTAGTATAAAAAAGCAGGGAATTATTTTGCCACTATGAGGGGCTAGGGTGGGGAACCATTTTTAGGCTGGGGACCACTGATCTATAAACAAATGAGTTGGGGTGAGAAGCAAAAAAAAAACAAACAAAAAACCCACCACCCACCCTACTCACTGATGCAGTCCCCAACTATGGGGTCTGGACAGAAGGGAGGGTGCAGGATTGGCTGGGTGATCTTGGCCAAAGTGGGGTGAAGGAACGGGCTGTGGGTGGGAGATCTGGGTTGGAGAGGGATGTAGGAGAGCAGTGGGGGTCTGGCAGGAGAGGGTGAGGGGTTTGTGCATGGGACCAGGGATGGAGGATTCAGGGTGGGGGTGGGGGGTCTGGAAGGGAGGGGGCAGGAGCAGGGTGCAGGAAGGAGATGCGATAAGGTGCAGCTTACTTTTGCAGCACATCCAGATGCACATGGCTCTGTGCTCCCTCCCCCTGCTCCCAAGCACTGCCCTCTGCTGCTCTGATTGGCCAGAATTCCAGCCAAACAGAGCAGTGGTAGGAAGCCTCCAGAAAGGCTGCTGAAGCCACTGCTACTGCCCACTCCCTTCACCCAGCTGGAGAAACAGCAGCAACCAGCAATGGAGCCTGGAGCCACTTCCTGCCCCACAGCACCCTGAACGCTGTCCACTGTCTGCATCTGGACCACGGCTTGCCTGATTCAGCCCATGAGGCCTGGGGTTCCATACTTTCCACCTTGCCGCAGTCCAGATGCCAGGGAGGAGAGTCCCTGGCCTTGGGGTCTGGATCCAGACCAGCCAGTCTGGACCTGAACCATGGGCCAGGGGTTCCTCATCCCTGATTTAAAGGATAAAGCAGTCACAATTCTCCCTCAGTTCCTTTTCAGTCTGAAGGACACAGGACTGCAGAATGCCAAAAACAGATCTACAGTAAACTTTTTCATATCTGGCAGCCCCGGGACCAGGAGGTTGCCAGATATTAAATATTCTGGATAAGGTATATCTAACAATGCATAAACTAAAGAAAACAAGATTAGATATTAAGAAACAAACAAAAATATATGCAGAGTACTTACTATACCAACAACAGTAGTATTGTACACTGTATACTTTTACTGTATTTACGATGTTCATTTGTATTTACTTCACTATACTGTACTTATGGAAAATGTAACAAATTTACTTCTGGTTAAAATGCTGGTAATTTCAGAGATCTGGATGACAGAATGCTGGATAGAAAAGAGTTTATTGTAGTAGGTGGTTTGTGGGATACTCAGACTTCAACATCTTGAAGAAACATGTTTACTTTGTAGCAAATAATTGTTCATCCTTCAAATATGCATAAGTTAAGAGACCACTGTAGGTATTCTATTGGAATGGAGGGAATGACAAATAATAACTGTACCAATCAAATCAAGTCTTCAGTATTCCCCTCCCAAATCTGGCATGTTATATAGAAACATAATGTTTGGCAAATGTAAGCAGCTCATTCCCAGTAGGTTTCTTGCAGAGATCAGATAATATCACATTGATGAAGGCGGCCAAGGATGATGTTTGAGCTCTGATTGAGTGAAAGGGTATAGGTTCCTTTAGGCTGATTGATTTAAGTTGAACTTATAAACCAACTCTGGAATTAATTTTTCCTGGGGACTCAGAACCTCTTTTGTCTGTATGGAATGAGGTGTACAGGGGTTCTAACGTAAGTATCTGAAACTCACTATTCTGGCTGATGTGCTTGGCCACCAAAAAGATTATTCTGAGAACAGGATGAAGGATAGTACACACCAAAGCAGACTCTAAAGGAGAGTCCACTAGCCTGTGAAAGATGATGCTAAGGTCTTCTTCTGCAGTAAATTCTCTGACTGGTGGGTAAGCCTGAATTAGGTGCTTGAGAATTTAGATGCTATAAAATGGAAAGAGAGCGAGCAAGCGAGTGAGAGAGAATAACTGAATCGCAAATAATATGCTGATATTGCTACCAAAAGGACTCTAATTGAGCCAAATAGAAGCCCAGAATGTTATACTGAGGGTTTACTGTACAGGTAAATCAGAAACGAAAAAAGAGCTACACACATCCTCCAATGATTCTGAAGTAGACAGGAATCACCTTTGCCACCAGAGATTAGGCTTAAGCAGTGAGTCTCACAATTTGTTAAATCCTTATAGAGTTTAGGAAATGTAATTCACATGAGCCAAATACTTGATTATTTCAAAACCAAATTTCTTGAAACCAAATGAAGTATGCGCTCCTTACACAGGATCATGCACTGGCAAATGTTAAAACTTCAAAATGTTAAAATAAATTTGAGTTATTTAACCACAAAAAAGAAAAGCACTTCTTAGCACATGAAAAATAAAATACTTTTGCCTTCTGACTCCTCCTTGTACGCATTTGGATAATTTGAAAAATAGCTTAACAGATGTATAACCAACAATGCAATAACAATAAAACAAACAGAAGTTCTAATTTTGAGATTAAATAGGACCGTCAGTCAGAAGATGTATTTTAAGTAAAAGCTCTGAGGACCTGAAAAATAAGGGTTTGGAAACCAAAACAAACTCAGTTGTTTGAAAGCAGATGGAATTCATCATATGCATACCCTAGCCCTCTCCCCACAAAGGCCAAGAAAAAAAAACCCACCAAGCATTAAGATACAGTTAATAAAAATTATTCATTCATACTCTTAAATTTATCTTCCAGGGTGCTGCAATTATTCATTACAAATCTGCAATGGCCAGCACCAGAGGCGCTTTCAAGAAACACTGCATTAGGCAGATGCAGAATAACCTATCTTCCACAGGAGATACCTCCTCATTTCTAACAGGAAAGAGTTTGGCACAGAATCAGTAAGCATTAGGTTAAATATCTCTTCCAAAATATGTTAAATATAGAACACATTATAAAACATCTAAAATTGAATTATTAATTTTTTCATTTTCAATTTTTCATTCAACATTAGTGATGGCCTAATTAAGTTTTATGCAAAAATTTTTTTTTGTTTTTCACTTCTGATTTTGTTGCCTTTCATTTTATTTGACTGTCCTCTCTCTCAAGATGGAGAAAACAGAAATGTCCAGCAAACGTCGCTATTCCCTTAAACATTTGATACATTTTTGATGCCTCCTTTCTATGGTAAACAAACCTGATCTTTTCAATTTCCTTTCACATGAAAGTGCCCTAATCATTTTTGTGACCCTTCCCTAAATCCCCCCGCAGAACTGCCCCCACTTTTTTTTTTTTTTGATTCCATATTGCTCCTCTACTGAAACCGTTAGCTGGCATCTAATAGAAGACAATATTTACTCGGTTATAAGCAAAGCTAAGTAAACTGGGAGTTCTCAATATTCAGGAGCAACTCTGAAGTGAGAAACTAAATCCCTACCTCTTCCTACCAGTTTGCTGATAGAAGATGAATTGTTTACATTCTCTTAAATCCAGAAATTTTAGTTTCCAAGATATTACAAAAACAATAAAACATACAGCTATGATATATCTGTTAAGGTCACACAAATTCTCTTTTGTCGGACAATGCCTGATTCCCAATAGCCTCACAGGGAGGCTAAGTTGCTTAATACCACACACAGCCCAGAATGAGATCTTCTTTATGATCTGTAATAGGTTGTTTTAAAAGGTGTCGTCTTTTAAAACAACGAGAGCATTTTACACAAGTGCTTATGACTCAAGATGTTATTTCACATCAAGAGAATTATGAAGCTCATTTTCCAAATACTTCTCTTCCTCTGAAATTAAAGTAATGTATTTAGTGCTTGTCCCTAAAGGCAAACAATAATACTCCATAACTGAACAGCTAGGCTTATAATAAAAGGCAGCCACGTGATAATATTAGCCTTCTCATGAAAAATATCCTCAGTAGAAAGCCAAGCAGCTGTAACTTCTGAAATAAAAGCCTAGTTAAAGTCACATATTCTAGTTGCAAGAATGCAAAAGTTTCTAAAATCATATCTGAACCTATCAGAAGAGTTTAGGTTCTCTTTGTTAGGAAAAAAAGACCTATAAATCTTCACCTCTACTTGTGACAGAGATATGGGGACATATGAAGATGAACGAAAGAATGCTGATTATTAATTTTGATCTCACTTCCGTTTCGAGCAATTAGTTTATTATATAAATACACAAATATATTACCTCTTCCCCCATTGTACTTAAAATTAGCAAAATATTTAGCATTTCAAATTCTGTCTACTCAAACAAAACTAAACAAACATGCAACGAATGGTGTTATGGAGAGGTAAAGAAACGATTTTTTTTGAAGTAAGCCACTACCACCATTATTTACCAATGCCAGCTGGAGTACTTGCTAGAAATATATTATTAAAAAGGCTTTAAATCTTTTCATACACAAAAACAAATATGTTTTAATAATCATTAACAGTTTTTCTGTTTCCTGGGTTTTTTTTTATTTAAATTTATTATCAAAGTCATAAAGATTTGGCAAGTAATTATTCACAGAAAAATGTTTTTTCCAAGCAATGGAACATTTATGTTTCAGTTTGTTGCCCTTAATTTTTGCTCAGTAAATACGAAGTGTGAGTGTGCTGGAAGCAATTATACAATGAGTTTGACACAAACTATTCTGCTTTTATTTCTGTCATGCAATGCTTGTTGATTCCTCTTTTACTAACGCACAGCACAATTTCACCATGGGCTTGTCTACACTAGCCCCTTTCTTTGAAGGGGGCATGGTAATCAGCCCAAGTGGGGAATACCAATGTGGTGCTGTGATGCATATGCAGCACCTCATTAGGCTAATTTTCGCCACATGAACTTTGAAGTTGATCATTTCGAAGCGCTGGCAAGCCATGTAGCGCAGGCACTTCGAAGTACCCACACAACTTTGAAGTGTCCTTATTCCCCAAACTTTTTGGGATTAAGAGCACTTCGAAGTTGTGTGGGTACTTCAAAGTGCCCACAGCTACACAGCTTGCCAGCGTATCAAAGTTGCTAACTTCAAAGTTGCTGCGGGGAGAATCATCCTCATGAGGTGCTGCATGTGCATCACAGCACATCATTGTTATTCCCTGCTCGGGTGACTACTATGCCCCCTTTAAAGAAAGGGGGTAGTGTAGACACAGCCAAAATGTAGTAATGGCTTGAGCCTGAGGAACCCAGGAACTGTACTACTGGGTGCAAAAGACTGGCAAAGACATCACAGACATTGGGACATGGCCTCCGACTCCAGGAGACCCCATCATGCATCTCATCCACTGGGTTCACCTGGACAATCTTCTTTTCCTATTTCATAACTTATCCCTACCCACCTCTAGTTGGCTCAGTTCTCAAATTATGAATAGTTGTGAGTCTGCTCCCTCTGGAAGCTTACTCTCCAGCTCTTTGAAGAAACCTACACGGCCCAGTAACTACAAACTCTTGCTTTGGATCGGTATAGGCCAGGGGATCTGCAACCCAAACAGTGAGAAGAGACTTGTTTTTTCAAATTCGGTTACAAAAATCAATCCTTCAAGAGCAGCAATGCATGTGAATATGAGACAGTCCTTAATAAATAACGTAAATGTTTTAAACTCATTTTAGGATGAAGTCTGTCCCCACGATGTCAGAATAAGATATTTTGCCTAGAGGATCTAGGCCCCATCTACTGTACATGCTTTTAAAGACATTTGTAGAATTAGGGCGCTAAACATAATTGTGTCTAAACCCACACTTACTATTCATGTAATAAGTGGTAGCAAACAGTGTTTCCCAAACAGTACAAGATTCATTTAGCTAACAGAACTTATATTTTTGGAGCTAGTTTAACATTAAGAGCCGTTCGGTGGCAAGCTTATGGCTGCATAACCATACACACAGTTCTCCTATCTAAGCCTTTTTGATAGCAAGGACAGGCTTGCTGCCTTCTGAAATTGTGTCAGGGAGATTTCAGTGATTAATACTAGTTCACTGACTGGTCATTGAAATACAGTGTCCTATAAAACAAGAAAACTGAGAGTGCATTGCCATATGTACTGACAGTGATGCTCTGCGTGCCTATCCTGTAGGTACTCCAAGGTCTCCGCTCCACACCCTTCCCTGGCTAAATAGCAGCAGCATTCCCAGCGGGCAATCATTGCTTTGTTGAACCAGCACACTATATGCCCAGAGTGGGAGGTTCCAGCACTCACTGTGCTTCTCAATGCCCAGAGAGCTTGGGGCTAAAACAGAGCAACAGAGACACTGCTAGCCTGGCTCACACGGAGGCATGAGGGATCAGCACACAGCCACTGCACACAGAGCAGCACAGCCAAAGGTATGGGTATTTAGGGGGGAGACCAGCTTCGGGGTCAGGAATAGAAACTGGGGGCAGGCAGTGGGGAGAACACCCAAATGGCTCCTTATCTGTCTGGAGCAGGCTCACTGCACCCTGCTGCACCACACTCCACTTGAGCAATGACAGCACAGCAACAGGGCCAGATCCCCACACTGCCCCTTCCCCTCTCAACCTGCTCAGACCAATGTTAGCGAGCCCCACCTCCTGCTGACTCCTGACTTGGCCAGAAGGGAGAGGGGGAGGAAGGAGAGTAGAGTGCTGGCCAGTCTGGAGATAGCTGCTATTGTTTCAGCAGCGGCATTGCAGGGTCATTACAGTGCCTGGAGCTGCAGAGGAGTCAGCATCGGGAGCCACAAATGACTCCTTAAAGAGCGACAGGTTGCCAACTCCTGTTCTAGGCACCGCAAGTAAATGGTTTTGCCCTGTATCCTTACATGTGTACAAAGAACGAGATACAAACTGAAATCTGTTAATTTCTCATCTTTGTCTCTCTGGTCTTCAAATAAATAAAATACTGCAGTGCAAAAAGCATGCAGGTTACACAAACACAAGTCTTTGTTGATTGTTTTCTTCCACCCAAGGGGTGACGGAAGAATTGGAGAAGAATAGTTCCAGTCTGTCCAATACAGGAGAAGGAACAAAGTGTGGAAAAAGAAAAGAACATTATTAGTGTTCAAGCATGATCCAAAGGAACAGTATTCTTCATAGTGCATCCTCTAGTGCTGATTTCAACACCTGGGAACTGGCGAAAAAATGCTGCCTTTGCCGCAGGTCATGAAAGACCATACTTGGGAATATTTTTAAAAAAAATCCCTGTATCATTGGGTAAAACAGGAACACATTCCAAATGTAAACAGTGCAACACAGATGCAAGTCCTAGCTGACAGACTGAAACATCATCATGAAAAAAGATCCAGAGAAATAAATGACCTAAAGATGATGGTGTGGACATGGTTAATGGTGTGGTGTGGTATTTATGGTTAAATAAACTTTTTTGTATTATTCTTATGGACTGCCTACCATGTCCTAGTATGCTATTAAATGTTAACTTGTCATAGATTATTGTAGTAAAATTGTATTTTGGGTGGATTAACAACAAATTTCAAAATGTTTGCATGTAAATATAATTTGCATATTCACTTGTTGCAGGCATATTTATCAAATATATTAGTACTGTTACTGCTGGACTAAGGAAATTATTTTTTATCGCTTGATATAATCAAATGTCCTAGGTGAAGATTTCCTGTTTAAAAATAAATTTTTATGTATTTTACTTTTAAAATAATTTATGTACTTGATTGGTATGTTGTTAAAGATAAAATTTTAAATATATTTAGATAATCCATGTATTATCATCTTCCCTATAAAACCAGGTTTAGAATAAACTATATAACTTAAGGTGCACTAGGAGGAATCTTGCATTTACAATTGCATTCTTTACGCACTGAACTAAATAACGTTCAGTGAGTTTTTTTTTTTTTTATTTCAGGGTCCACTTTAAACACAAGAGGTTATGAACATCCACCATCTGCAATGTCTACCACCAGCAGTGCAGCAACTAAACACACACCAGACAGTAAATTACCTGGATCCAACAACAAAAGAACTGTTTTCATCATTCAATAAAACCATGGATGAGTTGTAACCATGATCAGCAAATTCCAGCACGACTGTATAGATGAAAAGATTGCTTGGTTCATTTAGCAACGAATTCCCCCCTTTCATCTTGTTCAGAACAAACATTTCATTGACATGGTTCAGTCATTATGACCAAGCTACACTCCGCCCAGCAGAGCAGACACTGCTGGAAGTTTGCTGGATACAGTGTATGAGAAAGAAATTGAACAGCATTGATGGGAAATTTATTAATCTGAATCTTGATGGGTGAAGCAATGTACACAATGATCCTTTGGGACTTGTCTGACAACAGAAGACATTCTATCTTACATAAGTTTTATCTTACAGAAACAACTAATTCATCAGGAAATTAACATACAGCAGAATACTACAAAGTAGCAGCAGTAAAAAAATATAAAAAAATTGAAGTATCAAGTGTGTAGCTTTGTCAGGGACTATGCTGCAAATGTAGCAGGATGAGAAGAAATCTAGAAAATAAGGAAGAGAATCCGAAATGTACAACACATTGGTGCCGAGCTCAACTGGTGCATATTTTAGCCAAAGACTTAAGCAAAAGTCCAAGAATAAAGGAAAATACTGTTGAATCTGAAAACTATTTCTGAAATGTCTACTTTATTTCAGCTTCAATGGAGAACACTAGGGTCCAAACCATTTCTCCCCCAAGATGTACAATGAATTCATTGGCCGAATGTTTTGCGATATTATTATGAACTGGCCTATTCTGATGACACTTCATGAATAAAATCAAGATAAGATAGATGGAACTATCATAGACAAAGCAGTCAACATTGAACTAAAGACAAAATATGAAGACAAGCTGAATATACTGAAACCTATTCCCACAGCCTTGAACATTGCTGCTGCACTGCTGCTACTGTGGAGATTTGGAAAGAACACTGAAGAAAGAAGTACTCAGAGTCAAACTGGAGGCAATAAGGTAGCAGATGGGTAAAGTACTTATTCCACCGCATTTTCTTGCAAATAAACAAACTACCAGAGTAGATGCAGGCACATCATCTTTGGCAGTCAGGCATCTACTCTGGTAGTTTATTTGCAAGAAATGCAGTGGAATAAGTGCTTTATCCATCTGCTACTAATGTCCAAGGCTATGGGAATGGACATCATTCAAGTCATATCAACCATACTAAGTTTCACAGTTGCAAGCGAGTCAAACAACATATGTTTCCCGATAACATTTTAAAAAAAGTCTCACCATTGAACTGGTGGAAGTCACTAACCAAGCATATCATGACGAAGTGTTAAACTGGTTTCTGAAAGCTGTAATCTCTTTTGTAGGCACAGAAAACAAATTCTCTTCATGTGAACTAATTCATTCAGAATTGAGAAATCACTTGGGAGTTGAAAAGACAGGCAAATGTCTCCCTCTTTTTCAGTCTATGCATAAAACCAAGGAGAAATATTTACTAATTTTAAAATTCTGCAAAATAGCTTAAGTAACTTAGGAGAATGTCTCACTTTCAAGAGACTTAGGCAAGTAGGAACTTAAACTGCAGTCACTTTCATTTAGGCCCATTAGAAAATTTTCCCATACTCACCTGAAATAAACAATTTTATTCACTGACGACAGTTAATACCTTTACTTCTTTATTAAATCATTTAGTTGTAAATATGAAACATTTTCCAGTAAGACCCCACTCAACTCTGACTTTTCCACATCCAACCACCCATGACAACAAAACGCATTTGTCACCCTTTAATACCTTATATTATTCACATTAGGCTACTGGTGCATACATATGTAAATATGCAGATAGAACATAAGGGTGTTACATATTCAGATCTTACTGCATGTATCATGTTAGTTTATCAAACTTCATTTTAAAGTAAAATATTAATTTATGTTCAAAATAAAGGTTTCAACATTTATTTCAACATTTATGGCAGGAGTGAGGAACCATTTTTTGGATCACTGACCCACAGAAAAATCAGATATGGGGCACACAAAAGTGAGAAGCAAAAAACAAGCAAACAAATAAAACCTGTTATTGATGTGGTCTGTTACTGAAACACCTCACTTCCTTTGTGCTGCAGCCCCAAGGTTCAGAGCTTTCTCCTACAGGCCATATTAACTCTTCTGGGGGGTCTCAGGCAGCGTTCCCTCTTTTTTTTTTTTCCATCCACGCATGGAATAAGTTGTGTTCCATGCACCAAGGCATACAGTACAAGCTGGGGGTGCTGTGGGCACTCTTATAATCATCTGGCAACACCTCAATCTCTTTTGGGTGGTTGGCCAGGAGCTCAGCTTTTGGGAACACTGCTCCTAGGGCTAGTAGATTTTGTGGGCCCCCCCAGGCTCTAGTGCGAGGGCAAAAATGAGAGGGTTCAGTATGCAGTAGGTGGGGCAGGAGGTGGGGTGTAGGAGCAGGCTGGGGGTAGGGATCTAGGTAAGAGAAGAGGGTGCAAGAGTGGGTTCGGGGTGGGAACCTGTGTGGGAGGGAGGGAGGGTGCAGGACCAAGCTGAGGGTGGGGATGTCTGGCTGGGAGGGGGTCCAGGAGGGGGATGGGGGTGCAGGGTCTGGGTGACAAGGGTTGTGAAGGGGATGGGGCTATGGGGTCTGTGCATGGACAATGGGGCACTTCCCCAGCTCCATTTTCCTTGCCACTCCCAGGCATCAATTCCCACTGCTCCCATTGGTCATGATTCCAGACAATGGAGCAGCAGGGAAAGCCTCCCATGAGCAGTTTCCTATGCTGTTGTTCCACCCAGCCAGGGGAGGAGGGGTTTTGGCAGCATGTAGAGCTGCTTCTTCCCCTTATGAGATGTATCCAGCTTGTGAGGTGTGAGGCTCCTCACCTCTGCAGCAGTAAGTTAGCACTAGCACTCCAACCTCACAGGGAGGCATAATTGGGGGTAGGGGGTGAGCCCCATATCCATGTCCCACCTGCAAGGAGGTCATGTATTACTAGAGGTCCAAGGATTGCTGTTTGAGAATCACTGCAATCAGAGAAGTTTGTGTCTCCAAAACATTTAAGATTGTTTTAAGAAAAATAAATTGTAGATGCTGTCTTGTGCATTTAATTCAATTACAGTTACCATTCTAATCCATCTTGACACAAATTATCAGCAAAAAGTTAATTGTTTATTATAAGTAAGCAATACTGTTCACTCTTAATATATTAAAATATACAGTTAAGAAGAATCTGAAAATGTTAAGCTGTATAGTTACTTTAATGTATACAGTTAGAATATAGTTTCTTGGATAGCAAAAAGATGTACCAAATCTAGAGCAAAGGTTTTATTTCATTGTAAGTGAACATGAGAATGCAATCTCATTCAGAAAATAACTAAACTACAAGTGGAAAAGTTGATCAGATCCCAGAGGAGCCACCGTGCTCAGGACACTGTGCAGGTGACTTGGATCCTGGAAGAGCCACCATGCTATGCCCTGAATGCAGGGAGGAGCCAGGAAGATCAGTGCACAACCATATGGTAAACCCTCGCATTTAAAGGAGTTTTGGGAATAACAGACCCCCCCACCCCATTAGTCCACTAAATTGAGAGCTTACTGTATTTACATTTACTATGGACACAGTCTTACTAGAGAGGCTTGCAACACAGTAGTGCTTACAACAAGCTAAATAAGAATCAAATGCATTAAAGTTTCAAATCCATCACAGAATACACTGTCTTAGTGAGTACGGTGACATTTTCAAAATCTGCTCAATATCATGCTAAGGCTGTTGAGTAAATGAGAAAGCACTGAAAGCAGGATCCCCTCTCTGTCAGCCTGTTGGCACCAGAACGCAGCATTTAAACCATGTCGCGGCTCCAAAAGGGTCATGCTCTCCCTCCCCTTTGCCACAGCAGTGGGAGCAGGCTCCTGACAGCTCATTTGGGCTGGGAAGCCACATTTCAACTGCCTCCCCATAGGAAGAGGCTCCTGTGGGATCAGCATTTCCCCTCTTAATGGCCCTGTAAACAACCACAGCAAGGGGAAACTGAAAAAGTTTCATGGTATCCTTGGACAGTTCTCATGGCACACTGATTGAAAACCCCTGGCATAGAGAATATGCTAATAAAGTCTGTGGATGATTCCAAGGTGGGAGAGGTTGCAAGTGCTTTGAAGGATAGGATTGTAATTCAAAATCATCTACAAAAACTGGGAAAATGGTCTGAGTTAAATAGTATGAAACTGAATAAGAACAAATGCGAAGTACTCCACATAAGAAAGAACAAACAGTTTCACACACACAAGAGGAAGTAACTGTCCAGGACGGAGTACTGCAGAAAGAGATTCGGGGTCATAGTAGACCACAAGCTAAATATGAGTGTTGCAAAAAAAGTAAACATCATTCTGGGAGGTATTAACAGGAATGTTGCAAACAAGACACAAGGAGTAATACTTCCACTCCACTCTTTGCTGATTAGGCGTCAACTACAGTATTGTGTTGAGTTCCGGGCACCACATTTCAGGAAACGTGGAGAAACTGGAAAAGATCCAGAGAAAAGCAACAAAAGCGATTAAAGATCTAGAAAACATGACCTATGAGGTAAGCTAGAAAGACATGGGTTAGTTTAGACTGGAAAAGACAAGACTGAAAGGATGTGATAACAGCTTCCATGTACCTAAAAGCTGTTACAAGGAAGGAGAAAAAAAAATTCTCCCTAACTTCTGATGACAAGGCAAGAAGCAATGGGCTTACATTTCAGTATGGGAGGGTCAGGTTGGACAGCAAGAAAAACTTGCTAAGTGTCAGGGGGCATAAGCACGGAAATAAATTGTGCAGGGAGGTTGCAGCATCTCCATCACTGGTGATTTTTAGAAGCAGGTTAGACAAACATCTGTGAGGGATGATCTACTGCAGTGGTGTCCAATAGGAATTCAAACATCACCACACTTGTGCTTGTCATTTTCCCATATTTGCCACAAATCCTCCTATGAATAAATGCCCTCCCCAACCCCTGAGCAGGCACTCTGAGTCCCCCCCACCCAACTTCTAACTGAATGCCCTCCCCCAGAGCCAGGCACCCCCAGCCCCCAACCTCCATTCTAATTAAATGCCAGTGACTCACTAGAGCCACCAGGGCCACTGCTACCACACACTTCTCCCACCAATCCGCGTGCATGGAGTGGGTGGACAGCACTCACCACATGCAGCTCTCTGGAGAAGGCACATTTAAAGGTTCTATGAGCCAAATGCAGTTAAGAGCCGGATTCGCCACAACATGGTGTCCTATTTGCCACATGTGGTGAGTGGTGAACATATTGGACATGCCTGATCTATTGGTCCTGCTGTGACTTTAGGGGACTGGAATTTATGAACTCTTGAGGTCCCTTCCAGTTCTAGTATTCTATGTATGTGAACTCAAGCTTTTGCAAATGCATCAATATAAAAAGAATGGTCACCCATAGAAAGAAACAATGCTTATTTCACTATGGAAGTAACATTCATGCTGTTCTTTTTCAGTAGGGCCAAGTCCAGCTGACTCGTATTAACAAAACAAAGCAGCAGAAATGTAGCACTTAAAATACTAAAAAACGATTTATTCGGTGATGAGCTTTCGTGGGATAGACACTTCTGCTGCTTTGTTTTGTTGGAGTACAAACTAACGTGGCCACCTCTCTGTCACTTGCATTAAGTAATTCAGAACATGCTACCCATTTTGCAGGATGTACTTACAGATCTATAAAAGACTTTGGAGAGCCATGTGCTTCTCCCTTCATTACCTAACACTGGTATGCACACAGGGGGTTGGGGAGACGACCTCAGTAAGATTTTGACTGAAAAAGTGTTTTAATCATATTTTTGAGTCAAACAATAAGACCACCACAAAGATGATTAAACTTGAAATTCTGTGTATTTTTCCTTAAATATAAATAGAAGAAAATCTTTTTCCCTTTTGGAAAAACAAATAGCCAGATTACATTTTTAAAAGTAAAAAAAGAGCCCATCAAAGAGAAATAAATCTATTTTCAGTTAATGTTTAATAGAATTCCAAATCCTGGAATTGAGGGGGATTGTTACAGCACCATATTTCAAACTTACCACAATACAATATGTGCGCTGTGTGGTCTCATTTTTCAAAACACCATGTAAGTGATACATACTGTACTATTAATACTACATACTTGGTATTGTTTCAAAAACATGTGTGCAAAACAATTTACATGGGCACCTTCTTGAAAATTATAATCCGTTTCAAAACATGCTGTCCTCTAAAGAATAGCAGCTTGTTAAATCAAATGAATTAACTGGAAAAATCAGTTATGTTTGCAATTATAAACATGTTAAAAATCTTAAGTTCAGATGATAATGTAAATAGGCATACAAGTCATCATTATATATTATTTTTGCTATGTTTGGCCATCTGTCTGTCTGGGCAAGGTTCTACCATGTTCTCCCCCACCAGATTCTGAAAAATTCTGTGATACTCTACAAAACACCACAGGATTCCACCAAATTCTTCAGTGTTGTAGAACATCCTGTGTGTCAAACCAGGGATGATGATCATGCTGTTACGGAATTTAGCACCATATGATGGTCTTTGCAATGGCACCCCTCTCTTGGTGAACTGGATGGTGACTGGACAGCTCAGGGAGGCAACTATGGCAGGAACAAACAGTACTGGTCTCATTCCATGCATCATACTCAACCTACAGACAATACATTTCCACTTGGGTGGCAAAGATATCAGCTCCCAGTCCAGCCCACATTTGCCACAACCATCAACAAAGCTCAAGGGCAGACACTACAAAGAGTCGGTGTCTACCTACAGGAAGCTGTCTCCATGTGTGGACAACTGAATGTTGCTGCCTCCCATGCTGCAACCCAGACAACGTCCACTTTGCGCTGCCTCACAGCGTAGACAACAAGACTCAGAACATTGTCTATCATTAAATTTTGTGAGCACTGTTTTCTAACTACTCCAAGCATCGGTTTCTTGTATCATTATGATAAATAAACTTTCAATGTGTATTACAACAAGTTTCTGTCTCCAACCTTCTTCGAGCCCAACTTCCACTTGCAAGCAGAGCTGCAATGGATCCTCTAGTCTCCATTAAGAGCCCTAGCAAAATTCATGCCTCTAAGCTACGATCTTAACAGACCAAATTCAGAGCCTCCTACTTAAAGTTTGAATAAAACTAAAAGTCTGATCTAGGTAGAATAAATACTGTGCACCAATATGCCTATCAATATACTAAGACTGATTAAAATTTTATTACTGTCTAAAAACAGGATTTTTTAAAAAATAAGTTAATTTAAAATTGCGGACTTTCACTAGAGAACACTCCTGGTTATCATGATGAATGACCTGTTACTTTACTCTGAAGAGACAGAAATAGGACAGATCTCGGCCCTCAAAGGAAAGAAATCAGGGGATTGCCCCAAAAAGTATTTTAATGATGCTGGCTATGAACAGGAGTAAACACAAGGAAACCTTAAAATATTATGAGCAAGAAAACAATAAGCAATTATTTGACCTGTAGACCTGCAAACACCACCTAAAAATATCAGTTTTTAATCTTTATATGGTTGATATTTAACAGTCAGATTATTGCACTTCACAAAACAACTAAAACACATTATCTCCCAGAAAGAGTGTCAATCCATTCATTTCCTAAATTCTTACTTCCGCTTCAACAATCACATATTCTAAACATCCTGAATACTTTAAACAGAGCTAATAGATAGTAAATCACTGGCTTTTCAAGTTAAAAAGCTTCATACTATTGTAAAAAATCTGCTTTTCTGGAATGCTACTGAGAAAATCCAATTTGTCCAAAGGGACAGGCACAGGCCAAGACTGCTGGTACTCCACTTCTGAACCGGCCAAAAACAGAACTTCTGTTTCACCATGCTGGTTAACAAGAAGTCAGAAAAAGGAGTGATTGGAGAATAGCAATGAGGTGCCGCTCTGCATATGCACAACCTCATTAGCATAATTCTCGCCACACGTACTTCAAAGTTGCTAACTTGGATGCAGCAGCAAGAAGTGTAGCTGCACTACTTCGTAGTTCCCTTACTCCCTTTGGGCTGCATATGCAGCGTGGCACCTCATTGCTATTCTCTGATTGGGCTTGTTTACATGCCCCCTTCAAAGGAGGGAGCTAGCGTAGATGAGCCCTTGGTGATACACAGCAACTGGAGTTATCAGAGGGAACTCTTTTTCTGACTTCTTATTAGCAAGCATGGTGAGACAGAAGTTCTCTTTTTGGCTGGTTTAGAAGTGGAGTACCAGCAGTTTTGGCCTGTGCCTGTCCCTTTGGACAAACTGGATTCTCTCAGTAGCCTTAAAGGGGGAGGGATAGCTCAGTGGTTTGAACGTTGGGCTGCTTAATCCACGGTTGTGAGCTCAGTCCTTGAGGGAACCATTTAGGGATCTGGGGTAAAATAGATTTAAATTAAAAATAAATAAAGGGATGGTGCTTGGTCCTGCCTAGAGGACTGGACTAGATGACCTCCCAAGGTCCCTTCCAGCTCTAAGAGATGTTTATTTACATTCCACAAAAGCACATTTGAGGAACTGCTTATAGGGATGAACTGTTATTGAAATCAGGCTCATCAAATAAAAGATTCTTCCAATCCCAAAGGACCAGCTACATACCCACGTCAATACACAACTTAGATCTCGCCCCAAATCACACTACTGCCAATGCTTTAATATCCAAACTCTAAAGGTTCATTTACAAAAAGGAAAGACAGGATAAGAACTGAAACTGGTTAAAGGAATCAAATACGTACAATTACAAAATTCTTGGTTCAGGTCTGTAGCAGCAATGAATTAAACTGATAGCTTAAGTCAAATCCCTGGTTACTTTCCAATCAGTGGAAGGACCTTGGTCTCTTCAGAGAATGCTCCCACTGGTATAAATCAGTAGTCCAAAGACTGAAGCAAGAAAGAGAAAAGATGGAGATTTCTCCAGGTCTTTTTATAGCTTCTGTCACGTAGAAGGAATCTCATTGCTCTTACTGTGAAAAAGTACAGTAACATGATAGTGTCACAGTTGTAGCCTCCGCCTGCACATAACTCAGCTCTCTGCAGGTAGAAGCTGCTTCCCATGTCCTAGTTTGAACGTTCCCAAGAAGGCTCATCAGACATGGATTGTGAGTCAAGCACTCCTTGATGGACTATTCAACTTCACCAGTTCCTTGTGCTGGCTAAAGACTTTATGGGCATTACTCCAGGAGAAAACACTTGAAATCAGGTATAAAACCAATACTCATAACTTCAAGTGCAAAAATAATACATGAATACAAACAGCATTATCATAACCAGCAAATGAGAACTTTTTCATAAACCCCCAAATGCAACATTTTATACAAGATTTATTGCAACTATATAACAGTGGTTGCAATGATGATCTATAACCATGGTATTCAATACGCAGCAATGGAGTGTTATGAAAGGGGGTTCAGGAGAGCCACACATATGGGGCACCCCTCTGCACATGTGGTCCACCACATGGTGGAAATAGCGCATGGTGGCAGCGGCGGAGGCAGCTCCTCCGGCCCCAGCGGGGGGAGGGCTGGGAATAAGTTTTCCTGACTTGGGGTATGTGTGCGCACTGTGTCTGACTTGGGGAGGGTGGTGCCTGGTTGGGGCTGTCATATGGCGATCAGTTAAATTTCTTTTGGACACCTCTGATCTAGGAGGTCATATTTTAATAAGATAACATCATAATAATCTAACAGATTCTGAACTTAGCCTCATAATAAAATACATTATTCATAAAAAGGTTATGTTTGTCAGGCAAAAACATTTTTAAAAGTCTTCTTTATATCATTACTATCTGTTTGTTTAGTACACATTGAACTGCTCTAGTTCGGAAGTGTCTCATACCTAAATGTCTTCTAAAAAAACAGTAAACAGTTGAAGTGTTGACAACAATGCTAGCCAACAATGACCTCCCATGGTCTGGCAAATTTTCTTGCTTGGCACCAGTCAGGTCGCAAGGGTGCCAGATTAGAAAGTTTTAACCTGTACGTAACATGTGATACATATATACTATTAAGGAAACACCACAAAACTTAAGAAAATTGTTTACAAAGATAGATTTTCTATTTGCTCAGTTTCTCTTCATGACATAACCAAGGGAAATGAAAATCCACGTGTTTTTAAAATATTAGCTGAAAGACTAAACGAGGACGTTGCCCAGGTTTTGTGGGAGGAGGATTGAAAACATAATGCCAGCATTACCATAATATCTATTTGCTTCACAACTTTAAATGTGTTTATTGTCACATCTCTCCTCTGAGGCAAGGGAATACTGTAACCCCACTTTTCTGATGCTGAACTGAGGCACAAAAAGGCTATGGGATTTGTTTGAGGTTACAGAAAAAACGTTGTGGTAGAGCAGGGACTTGATCCCAAATCTTCAACTACTGCACTAACACCAGACCATCCTTCTTCTATTTACTAGTGGCTCTGTCTACATGGGCACAAATCTTCGAAATAGCCATTTTCAGGGCCACTTGATAACTCTGTTTTGTAACTGTCTATGCTGTATTTGTTCAACTGATGAGTCTCCAAGACTGTAATTTATTATGAGCACCTAAGTCACATGAAAAACAAGAACAATGGTATTCTGTATGCAATGTAAATATTATAATTCTAATTTGTGGTGGTGTCAAGACAATTTACCACATGCCTGATTAAATCCAACTTCGTAGCAATCACAATATTGCTGTTTATTAATGTGAGAGCATTACTATGGTCCAATGTATTAATGTGAAAAGATGTTAAACTTGGTATTAGATATTAGTAGGAGTTTAATAAAGAGGCATGAGATATTTGTTATATACTTGAGAAATTGCTTTAAAAGTAGTAGACAAGCTAAATTAACCTCAGTCATATGTTACCACAGCTAAGATACACACACACACAAACTTTTGAGCAACTACAATCTGTGAAAGCTACAGAAGAGGGTGTGTTATTTTGACCCTAAAGCAATCTACATTGCGACATCTGAGCCACATGCATTACCTAATATTTATCATCCCAACACCTACTGGCCTCTAGTGGGAAGGAAAAGTATGTCATTCTATAGCAATCCCAGTAGTTGAGCTACTGTAGAAGCAGCACTGTTAACTTTAAAAACAAAGTCATGCAGCTCTCCTCAAGCCAAGAAAAAGCTCTGCAATGTGGAAAAAAGGGTGGCTGTGGAAAAAAAAACCTTTTTTATTTGAAGACTAGGGTGACAGGAAGGGAGGCAGAAGAGAGAAAGTAGTATACGCTTTCTAATTAAACCTTGCATATTAATGACCAAAATTAAATTTATTTAAATCAATGTTAACTTCAAAAAGTGTTCATGAATTCCACAGTAGGTCTTCGGATTTATAACAGGCCTATTTTAGAAGTATATATTGCACTAGCATGATACAACAATCCATATTACTATAAAACATCCATCAAAGACTAATCCTGTAGAATTCTTTTGAGCTGTCAGTGTGTTGGGAAGGGGAAGAGAGGGGAAGTGTGAAATCACCGCATTTTTAATCGTTGTTTATTTTGTAATTTCATTACTTAAAAATGAAATTTGTGTTTTACAATTTGAAATATGTTTGGTAAAGGTATGTGAACATTTTATGACTTAAAAACACATTCAACACATTTTTTTTAAAAATAACTTTTACTGTGATTTTAAGCCTTCACCTTATATTTGTATCCTTTTTATCCAAAGGAAACAGGGATATATGAGATAGGGCCAAAGAGTTTACTGGAGATCCAGAGATTTAGATTGCTTTTTGCTGGGGTTACCTCTCATTTTACCTATAGGACTGCTGTTCTTCAATCACTTTTAATTAGAACACTAAGTGCTAGTCTATACAGGAAACTCAATGCAGAGTCATTTAGGGTGCAAAGTGCAAAGGCATTTCTAAAAGTACATATATACTTACCAGAAGATCAACTCAATTGCAGTCGATCCTCCAGGGTTTAATTTAGCACATCTAATGGGGATACACCAAATCAAACAACTGTGGCTCTACCATCAACCCCGGTACTCTTCCCTGTCATGAGGAGTAAGGAAGGTCGATGGGAGAAATTCTCCCACCAACCTCCCACTGTGGGAATGGCCAGAAAAAAAATCTATCTATGATACAGCAAACCCTTGAATTATGTGGGGAATGTGTTCCAGTAACCACCGCGTAACTCAAGTTTTCACACAAATCAAGGGGAGATGGGCCTGGTTCCTGGATCCCCTGGGCTTGAAGAAGCCAGGAACTAACCACTCCACCAAGGTTGGCCAGTTTCTTGGCTCCCAGAGTGGCAAGGAGTGGCCTGGTTCCAGTCTCCCTGATGCTTGAGGGACTGGGAAACTGATCAGTTCACGACTGGTCAGTTTCCCATATCCTGCCAGTGCTGGGGAGCCAGGAAACCAGGATGTGGCTTGATTCCCAGTTCCCCGCCCCTTGCAGGAACTGGGAAGCTGACCAGCCACAAGCTGGTCAGTTTCCCAGGTCCCGGAAGCCCAGGGAGAAAGGAACCAGGCTGCTGTTTGGTTCCCATCTCCCCGCTGCTTGCAGGACCCAGGAAACTGACCAGGTCATGGCTGGTCAGTTTCCTGAGTCCCACAAGCAGCAGACTCACCTGGGGCTGCCGCTGGGGGCTTGGGCTCAGATTCCAGGTGTTTCCCAGCCATGGGGTGGGGGGTTCCCCTGCCCCCTGGCCGGAGGCCCCACGGCTACCTCTGCTGGCCAGGCATTGGCCATCCAGCTTCAGGGCTACAGGGTCTCCCCACCCCCTCTTGCATAAATGCAAAATACGCATATTTTGAATGCGCATATCTTGAGGTTGATTCCAGCTACGCAACTGTGGTAACTAGAACTGCATATCTTAAACTGACTTTTGAGTAGTCCCGACCTAAGAGTATCTGCATGGGGAAATCAGCAAGAAAGCACTAGTGTGCTTTAAATTCACATTGATGCTTACTCTGCATGCCCGTGTCGACAAGCTGCTAGAAACAAATTGTGGCGATGCCAATATTAACCTGAGATTCTCTTCAGGGAATTTTGCTCAAAATGACAAGTTTCAGGAAGATACCAATGTGGATTACAGTTAGAGCTGGGCAGCTCACTGCTTTTTTCACTTTGCTGGCCATTAAAAAAAGTACCGCCCAAATCTAACTTGAAAAATTCCAAACAGATTGAAATTCATTTCCAGTTACGTAAAATATTTTATTTAAATAAAATGTTTTGGTGTTGCTATTTTTAAAAGATGATATTTACAAAGTAACCAAAGGAAAATGATTTGGTGTAAGGAACATTCAGAGGTTAAAATGGAGGCTTGATTCAGAAAACAAGTTTTAATTTCTGATTCGTATCTATTCTATATTTCCATTTCTGTCTATCTTATAGTATTTTGCATTATTCTATAAACAACATTATCCACTTTATTTCATTGTTCTAATCATTCCCATCAAAGTACTCGGCAATTATTGTCTTTTCTCATAATTGTTTGCTCCTAAACACACATCTACTTGTTCTTCTGCTATAATAATAATGATAAAAGCATGAGAAAACAGTTTCTCCCCTCCAATCTCCTTAAAGGAATAAGTATCCACAAAATAAAACAGAGGACGGAAAATACTTGAGATGAAGGAAACCCATCTTAAAGAAATGGAAATTCAGGGCAACTTATAATTTATTCCACATATTCATAACATGGGTCACAGAACTACATAAAATAGACGTCTTGTTCCTTAAATAGTCCAGAAAACAGAAAAAGATTAAAATTCATTCCTTAATGTGTAACTTCAAATATAGGATGTTTATAGAATACTTTTAAAAATCCCATAAAAAACTGTTTTCTCCCCCATCAGGGTTAATGTTACAGAAAACATTATTCAACCACTGAACATGTGAATCACTTTGAACACAGAAGTCTTAGTACCCACCAGCCTGTGAAGAAACATTGCTGCAGACATATAATAAATATATGTTGTCTTTCAGCATAATACATTAAAACTTTTGAATTCTAATAAATCCTACTTAAATGTATAAACTACATAGTTGACAAGGATTTATTTCAATGGAAAAAATGCAAAGGAAGTAGTATCTTTATATGGTATTAGATAAGGAAAAGTAAGAAAGTTATAGAGTGTTTCAAATAAGATTAAATGATTTCTCAAAATCTATCAGGTTAAAGTAGCAAGTTATTTCTATAAATATAACCAAGTGAAATGGACAAAATATTTATTGCTGTCTATAATTAGTTCTGCACCAAAACAGTATCCAAGATTTTAAAATTTTCCACTTATGCTAACACTTCAGTGAGTAACTTCAGACTTTAGCTAATGCTAATGTTGAAAAATATAGCTATGTTTCCATTATGCAAAATATTACATCAAATACAGGCGAAGGGGAGAGAATCTATGCTGTATAAAACAGACAAAAATAGTTTGGAAATGCTGCACAGCATGAACAATACACTCATCCCTCCTTCTCTCTACGAGCAAAACCGGTTCCCACCTTTCTACTCATAGGGGAAAACTTAACAGGGACACTAAATTCCCATTAAAATACACGTAAAAGTCTCTGACTGGTGAAGGAGTGGCAGCATGTGGTGCTGCTTTTGAAAGGTAAGAGAACCTTGGGTTTGGGGAGGGAGTTTAAAGGTTGGGAGCAGTTTGGGGCCATGAGTGGGAGGGAGGGTTAAAACTTGGTGGTAGGTAGGGTCCGTGAGGCGGTTAAGGCTGCTAAAGGTTGGGTGTGCGGCTGGGGGGGTGGTAGTGGTCAGGTTGCGATGGGTTAGGTCTGCGGGGGGGGGGGGGGGGGGGCAGGGGGTGGTGTCAGGCTGCTGCTGGCCAGTCTGCAAGCTGCGGAGGGGGAAGGTCAGGCTGCTGGGACAGGTCTGCAGGGCCGGTGGGTGGTTAAGGCTGCTGGGGCCGTGGGACCGGACTGTGGGGCCTGTAGGGGGTTAAGGCTGCTGGGGCTGTGGGGGGTCAGGCTGCCAGGGCCTGTTTGTGGGGCTGGGGGAGGTTAAGGCTGCCATGGGGCTGGTCTGTGGGCCAGCGGTGGGTCAGGCTGCTGCAGACTGGGGCGACGAGGCCGGTTAAGGCTGCTGGGGCCGGTCTGTGGGGCTTGCAGGGGGTCAGGCTGCCATGGATTGGGGCCGCAGGGTGGGCGAGGGGGCATCAGAGTACAGCAGGTTGGAGGCGTGGGGTAAAGCTTGTAATAACAGGGGCAGTCTACTCATTGAGTGAGCTAAGGGAGGTATATGTGTTCCTCGCTTAAGTGAGTACTCGTAAGTAAAGTACTTGTTTAATGAGGGGTGAGTGTATAAGTCTATATACTACGTAGACCTCAGCCTCAATAAAACCAAGGCCAAATAACGCTTCCTTGTTTTTCGTCTCTTACAATAAAAAATGAGATTGGATCTACTGCATTTTAAAACTGCATATTACAAAGCTGCATTGTCCAGAATAGTTAATTATTCTGAATACCCAATTATGTGATTATACAGTAATGTTGCCTTTGGAAACTCAGAAGTGCTGCAAACACTTATTTACTATTTGGCCACTTACAACATACAGAGCTACAAATTAATTCTGTTTACAACTGAAAAGATCACTTCTGCCAACATTTCACTATTCTCCAAAGTGGAATAACTCCATTTAACTGCTGAAAAATGTGGGTCAGGAGCTTTTCACTCTGCTTCATTCAGCCTGTCAATCAAAACATGGTCAGCAAGCACCCTGGTAGAAGTAGGCAACTTGAAATCTTATATGTATTTCTTCAACTGCATTTGAGCAAAATCACTAAAGCACATGCTGTGCAAGGGCTTTTTTGACTGTTTCTACTCCAAACATTAATTTGAAGACAGTGGGAGAGGGACAAAAGAGATGTACCAAAAAAAAATCTTGGGATCTAATTCTTTGCACGCCTGTTTTATGCCACTTTAAGTGCCCTGATTCAACATTGGTATTTCAGATTTATATCACTGTGGTACAGGTGGAACCTGTCTAATTCAGAACTCTCTCGTCCAGCAACATCCATAATCCAGCATGATTTTAGTTAGCCAGACAGCCAATTACCATGGGTGTGACCGCATGTCACAGTCAGGTCCTGAGGCTGCTGTTCAACCTGTACATATACCCCTGCTTCTTAGAAGTTGCTAGGACACACTGATTATATCACTTATACAGGCTGAACCTCTCTAGTCTGGTACCCTCAGGACTTAACCAGTGCCAGATGAATTTGCTGGGCCACACAATATCATATTGTCTAGCAGCATTACCAATACTTTCACTGCTTACTGGGTTCTAAGAAGATCACTGGGGTAAATCACAGCTAAACAGCAGCACAGAATACTGATAGCCAGGACTCGTGGGTATAAGCAAACTATATGGGACCACAGGAAACTCGGCCACACCCAGGATAAGCGGGTGTCTGATTTATCATGGGTGGGCTAATTTATCATGCTGGATTATGGATGTTGCTGGACGAGAGAGTGACAGACTAGAGAGGTTCAACCTGTTTTATTTTGTAGTTATACTGCATCTGCTAGCTATGGAAATACCATTTATGTATGTACAATGGAGTGTTGAAAGGGTTCAGGGACAATAGTATTGCTTTTGGTACACTTGCACAGCCCTCAATACCTTTATAGTGGCAGTAAGTAACAAGAACATCATTTAGTTATTAAATATACTCTTGAAGCTTTACAGGCTAAATTGAAGAGAGCAAACAGTGAAAGGCTGAAAAAAAATCTGTGTTGACATTTCCACCTCCAAACCTCTACAACAAAAGTAAACACTTACAGAAACAAGTAATTAATCTCTCAAACATTATTTTACAAGTTTAGCTTTGAGCCAGACTTCCATTGGTATTACTTCAAGACAAATTTTTCTTTAGGTAATAAACAGGACAGAGATTTATTATCAGAGTCTGCCTCCTTGTGTTTAGAAAAGGACATCCCTTAAACAAGTCACGCAACTCTATTAAACAATCTAACCTCCACCCATATTACTTAATCTAGGAAGGATTTCACCTTGTTCGCCATTAATCATCTGTGCCCTTCTCGACAGTGGAGCTGTGTAACTCTTCTTGCACTCATTACTAGTTACTAAATCTGATCATCAATTGGGTGTGGAAATCTTCTGATATGATTAACACAAAGTATTTAACATAGCAAACAAAAGGAAATGATCAAAAATTACATTTCAATACACAGGTTAAAGTAAAAGTAGTTTAAATCAATGTGTAATCTTTAAAATAATTATCTAACAATAAACACTTCTAAACACATAACTCTCTCTTCAAAATGCTCTGTTTGCCATTATAGTGAAACAAATATATTACATTTGGTGCTACTTCACCAATAAACTTTGCTTCTTGATTTTTAGTTACTGCTTTGATTTCTTTATAAAATGAAAGCCAGCGAAGTCTCTAACACAGAGGGGGACACATCTGTCGGGCCGTTCAGTCTAGCCTCTGAGGTCCCCCTGCGGAGTGGGGTTGGAATAGCATTGATGGGAGGTGCCAGCCCAAATCTCAAGCAGCGCGTTGAGGAGAGATGGCTAGCCCCCAGCCTTTTGCCCCCCTTCCATCTTTGTCCCTGTGCCCATGGAGCCTGCATGGCCCAACTGCAGCTCTGGCCAGGCAATGTTATCAGAGGCTGGGGAGCAGAGGGATTGGATAGGAGGTGGGGGTCTAGTGAAGCTGAGGGACTGGAGAGAGAGCAGGGGCTGTAATATACTTGGCTGTTTGAAGAGGCACCGGCTCCCCAAGCTTTCACTACCCACCCACCATACAATTTCTGTACCTGTGTGGTCCCTGGGCCAAATGTTTGCCCACCCCTGCTCTAGGGCTACATAAATCTCAACTGTAGAACACCAAGAATTAAACACATTGTTCTTATTTTTTTATCAGTTATACCTACAGGACACATTTTTTCTTTAGTCCATAAAATAGTAATGTTTTCGATTGGTATATGGGGCTTTTGATGATATGCTGATTTAAATACAATTAAAGGCAAAGCTATATGTCAGTTAGAGTCAAGAACTTCCATACATTGCCAGGTATAACCCAGAATTGCCAGAATGACTGTCAGATTGGTATTCTTGCATTATTTTCAAAATATATAATGAAAATGTGGATGGGATGGGATGTGTTGCATAATAGTATCCACATGACCATCAAACATTTTATGTAGGGAGAATTCCATGGTTAGGACATCAAGAAATAATTGAAAATCTAGAAGATATGAATAACTAGCATTTAGTGGCAGAAAATATGACCACAAATTCAAGTACAAAGCTCTGTTCACCAAGCAGATTTAATACCCATTGCTGAAATGGTGGGAGCGGGGTGCGTGTGGGGGAAGCATGCAGGTAGTTACATATAGCAGTAATATAATAGAGTGGTCACTGCTGACAATGCTACTGCAGAACAATGTGTAGAAATGCCTTAAGCCATGGTACTGCCAACACCCATGAACATGCTTAATTTTACTACCTTAAAGTCACAAGAAGTCTTCAGGAGTATTCATCATAGTAAAATTACACACACACCTATCTCAATCTTGCAAATCCTTGTTGCTGCATGGAATCCCACTGATAAGGGGTTCAAAGGGTCTCTCCAGCACACCAACACACCTGAAGTTGCAAGACTGGGGCCTTACTATATAATAGGAACAGCTGTATTGCTAGAGTATGTCTATTTATCTGAAACACTACTTAAAGTTTCACAATTATTTAAGTAATATCTGATTCTTTTGTGGTGTGATGTTTAAAATAATTCAGAACCTAAACAGCATTTGGCTTTGAAAACAAGATGTCATCACTTTTTTATTTTAAAATGTAATGCAGTGAGAAGTGTTACATCACAGGAATATATTTTTCAACTATGTTCAATAACACAGTAAGCAAACAAGTGGATAAATGGGAAAGTCAAGGACCTATACTAATTTAAAGCATAAGCAGAAACGTACCATAAATGATATAAAATTAATTGGCACTTTATATCCTCTCCCTTAAGTATTTATTTACTGAAGTTCAAATATCCTCAAAATACACTCAACTATCACAACATACCATATTAAGGTGTGATTAAAAGTTTGGTTTTTTTTCCAACACATACGTGAGGACTTAAATCTGAAAACAAATACGAAATTCAAGAAAACATGAGAAATTAGCATTGTGTAGTTATTGAACATTTCTTCATTTAGTGTTGTTAGAAAAAAATTGCACTTATTTGCACTTACATGAAAATCTATTATATGTATTAAGTAATTAGATATTTTGTTATATCTGGTAACAAAGAAAGCACTTTAGGAGGTAGCTAGTGCTTCCTGTCACACAAGATGCCTTTGTGTTGTGTTTTACGAGAACCATCCAGCAATTACTATTAAAAAACCCAGTTTTCCTTTTATTTTACAAATGCCTTATTCAAATTGTTAATAATCTAGTATCAGCATATTATTAATGTGTAGGATATTAAGACTAGAATCATTTTTGTGCCTCTGAGGTGCCTATGTTTTTCAAAACATTGTGAGCCTGGATTTTCAGTTCAACTCTGTATGTAAAAAAGTATTAAATTGGTTTTAAAGCTCCTTTTTCCATTTACTCCTTTCTGAAAATGTACTTTTGCAAGTTAGCCTCCAAGACTTTATCACCTCAAAATTATCTCAAAGGGGAAGAATAAATCAATCAAGGGCCAGAACAAGGCACGCTCTACAGTGCCTACACCTAAAATTTAGGTTGACCTAGCTATGTTGCTCAACTATGTCTCTAAATCACATACACACACAAAACATGAAAGGGGCATGTAAACAAGCATGAGCGGAGAATAACATATACAGTGCCTCATCAGCCTAATTCTTGCCACGCGAACTTCAAAGTTGCAAACTTCGAAGAGTCAGCAAGCCATGTAGCTGCGGGCACTTCAAAGTACCAGGGCAACTTTGAAGTGCCCTTGGGAGTAAGGACACTTCGAAGTTGCATGGGTACTTTGAAGTGCCCACAGCTACACAGCTTGCCAGTGCTTTAAAGTTTGCAATTTGAAGTTCCCGTGGTGAGAATTAGGCTGATGAGGTGCTGCATATGCAGCGCAGCACCTCATTGCTGTTCTCCACATGGGCTTGTTTACTTGCCCCCTTTGAAGGAGGAGGCTTTTGTAGACAAGCTCATAGTTAGGCCAGCCTAAGCCCCAATACAGACACTACTAAATCAATGGAAAAATTCTGGTCATCCTGCTACTGTCTTTTAAAGGGGTAAATTAACTACAGCTATGGAAAACACCCTTCCATCATTGTAGCAACAGTCTGCACTACAGCAGCACAAGATGCATTGCTGTAGCTATGCTGCTGCAGTGTAGACAAGCCCTTTAAGAAAAAATAATCCTCACCATGCTGTAAATACCTGAGGGCCATTCTACACTGCAGCACTTCATCAGCACATCTACACCAATGTGGTTGTACTGCTGTTGTGCATCTGGTGAGGACACTATGCTGGAAGAAGAGCACTCTCATCTGTATACTCCTCAGTGAGAAACATAAGTCATTTCAACTCTTTTTTTAAATCAGATTATCTTCCACCAACACAGCAGTGTTGTGCATCATACAAAATTTGCATAGATGAAATTGGAGAGATGCAAATTAGATCAACTTGAACTATAGTGCACACCTGTCTTAAGAAAGAAAATATTTCACACAAAAACAAATGAAGATTTTTAGCATCTAGAAGCATACAGTCTCAAAAGATGGGAAACTGAACTGCTGAAGGCCAGACAAATCAGCAGCAGGGCTGGGAACAAAACCAACATCTGCTGAATCCTAGTTTGTTTCTTTATTTTATGAATCAACTTTCACATACCTCTATGTCAGAAAAAGTCATCTGAAAGCCTCCAACACTCATTTTATTAAATCTCTTTAAAAAATTATTCTAAGGTCACCATATCTGAAGTTTCAAAAAAGAAACCCTCTCTCTCAGGTATGTCACCTGTATCAGTTTCTTGGACAACATGAGTTGGTAATGCACAACGTATACAAAAGCACCTTCATACGAAGTGAATCGGTAGAGACTGATACAGACACACTCCCTCTCGGGCTATCGTCCTTTTTAATAGTTCAAATATGCTAACCCTGATTATTTCAACGTGCAAGGTGCCCCAGGTATTACATTTAGGTGACCGTAGTGCCCCCGGGCAAAGTTCTGCCGCAAACAACAGAGGGTTTGGGCGGAACTCAGAACAGACGTTGCACTTGTTAAACTTAATAGCAAGTTTTGGAGAGATGTCGGGGGCGAATGTGAGCCAGGCACAAAACGGTGCATCACGAGACAGCTCTGACACTATTACAGGCCACTCCCCCGCCCATAGGTAAGTGGTCAGTGTCTGCGGGAGCGGCCGGCCCGGACTGCAGCTGTGTGGAGGGAGGAGGGCGCAGAAGCCGCGACCGGCCGTAGTGACAAGTACCACTGGCGGCGGGACTGATGGGGAACGCTCGGTGGGGTGGAGGGGAGGGGCTCACGTGGCAGTTGCCGCTTCACTCACAGTAATAGGCCACCACCGGTTCGCGCTTGTCCAGCTCCTGCGCGGTCCGCAGGTGATGCTGGAGACTCTTGAACTGCGCAGGCAGCGGAGGAAGGGCCGCCGCCGCCATGACACCCAACAACGGACCCGCGGCGGCTGTACTAATAGCAACAACTACCCTGCCCGACCCTCACGGCGCACTTCCGCTTCCGGTGTACTGACGGCAGCCGGCCGACCGAGGCGCGCGTGCTGACAAGAGGGGCGGGGGGTAAACGGCGCGGTGGTTCGCGTCCGCAGCAGCGACCCCTAGTGAGCGACCGAGGGAAAGGCAGCGGCGGGGCAGGCCCTGTGGCTACGAAGGGGCGCCTGGGAGAGCCGAGTTCGGGTCCGAGACGTGAACGTTTCTTGGGTTAGAAGTTGGCGTGGCTCGGAGCGCTGCCTGTTGCTCTTGGCTCAGCCCTAGGGGGCAGCTGGCTGAGCAGTCTCTGTAGGTCCTCAGCCCTAGGAGCGGGTAAAAATGGGGCTGCCTTCTCCCCTGGGTTAATTCCCCATTAGATGTGGGACTAGGACTGCTTAGTCCAGGGGTGAGTAAACTTCTTATGTCAGGCAGTTTTCGTCCTTGCAGTTGGCAGCCGCTCCCCCCTACACCTGTGTAATGCAATCCAATGCCGGTTATGTGCATATGCAAAAACAAACAAGCAAAAAGCCTTTCAGGATGTGCAGGGAAAGAAGTATGTGCAGGTTGAACCCCTCTCATCCAGTACCCTCGGAACCTGACCGGTGCTGGGCTAGAGAATTCGCCTGACAACAGGCGGTCAACATTGTGCAGTACGTTACCAACACTTTCACTGCTTACTGGGCTCTTAGCAGATGATTAGGGATAAAATACAGTTAAATAACAGCACAGGAGACTGAGAGCCAGGACTGGAGGCTGTAACTAAACTTTATGGGAGCACAGGAAACTTGGCCACACCCATGATAAGTGGTCGTCTGGCTAACTAAAATCATGCTGGATTATGGAGTTTGCTGGAGGAGAGAGCTCCAGATTAGAGGGGTTCAACCTGTAAAATGTAAAAATTTTATTGGTCAGTATATAAATGTGAATATGCATACATAAAAATAGTAACATATGTCAACATTTTTAATGAGATGGATGAACCTGAGACCCAGCAGCTGATCATGCTGCTCCCCCTTTAGGAAATTTCACACTCCCTGAAGAGAGCACACACCCATCTTTGGGCACAGCTCTAATAATAACTTTTGAAGTGCTGTGGCGGGCAGCATGCTAATGAGGTGCTGAATATTCATTTCAGTGCCTCATTAGTATTCTTCGATGTGGCCGTTAGCATGGCCGTCTCAAAGTTTTTCCTAAGTGCAGACATAGCCTAGGTGTGGCTGTTCCTTGGCAAAGCATAGCAGACTGACCAGCCAGGGACAGCGTGCATTCCTAGTGGATCTGCAAGACACACTTCTTAGGAAGATTTACTTTCAAGCTTTCTTATCTCCTATGCACCCTCTCTTATTTGAGTATGATCAGAGAGAACAGGGCAAAGGAAAACTTGGCTGTAAAACTCCATAAGAAATAGAATTTGTAATCCATTTTACAGTACAGTAGTCACTTTTTCGGGAAGGCCTCTGAACTCTACTGCTCACTTCAGTCATCTCTATTTCAAAAGTAAATATATTTTTTCATTTATTTTTACATGGGTAAAATGTAACAAAATATGTGTTTCAGTGTCTTGAGCTTGAACATAGAGAGGTGGCAGGGACGGCATATGGTAGAGTGGAAGGGGACTGGATGGGTTACAAAGGTGTACAGTAAACTATTTCATACCCAGCATTCTATCACCCAGAACTCTCAAGTAACCAGTATTTTAACCAGAAGTAAATTTTAGTTATGTTTTCTATAAATACAGTGTAGTGAAAGTAAATACTAATAGAGTGTAAGTTTACAGTGTACAATATTACTGTTGTTGGTAAATAAAGTACTCTGCACACATTTTTGTTTGTGTATTAATATCTAATCTTGTTTTTCTTTAGTCTTACACATTATAGGTATACCTCTCTATTGTTCAAAATATTTGAATATCCAGCAACTTGTCAGAGTAGAGTGGGACACTGTGTTTTTATGTTGGAGGTTGGATGGACCCCAGCAAGCATGTATTTGAAATATGCACAGTTACATACTATCACCACCTCATTGTAGCTGCTGGGTGTATTAAACACACATCCCCTTTGCCTGTTCTCCATGCCTCACTCTGCTGTCCTACATTCAGGATAAATGAAGGAACTGTTAAATGTCCATTTGTTCAGTAATAATTGAACAATGGAAGTCATTGCTCAAAACCTAGACTGAATGCGGAAGCAAGGGCTGGGGATTAATTTTGTGTGCTCTGTGTGGCCGCGTCTACACGTGCTGGGTACTTCAAAGTAGTGGCGCCAACTTCGAAATAGCGCCCGTCACGGCTACACGTGGCAGGTGCTATTTCGAAGTTGACATCAACGTAAGGCGGCGAGATGTCGAAGTCGCTATCCCCATCAGGAGATGGGAATAGCACCCTACTTCGATGTTCAACGTCGAAGTAGGGAACGTGTAGTCGTTGCGTGTCTCGCAACATCGAAATAGCGGGGTCCGCCATGGCGGCCATCAGCTGAGGGGTTGAGAGATGCTCTTTCCAGCCCCTGAGCTCGATGGTTGCCGCATGCAGCGGCCCCTTAAAGCTCCCCGCCCCCTGCCTTCCTGTGCAGGAAGCTGAGAGAGTGTGTAGGCGGCAGCCCAGCCACGCGGCCAGCCTGCATGTCTCTGAGCAGCCACATCAACCCCCCAGCGCTGTGATGGCCGCCCGCCAGCCCCCTAAGCGCCCCCAGGGCACCCCCACCAAGGGGAGCCAGGGCTCCCAGACCGGCAGCCAGGCAGGGAAGCGGCAGCGGGGCCCCTCCTGGACGGAGGCTGAGCTTCGGGACCTGCTGGGGCTCTGGAGCGAGGAGGAGGTGCTCCAGGTAATGGGGAGCAAGAGGCAAAACGCGGATGCATTCGCTCGGCTGGCCGAGGGCCTGGCCACCCTGGGTCACCCTGCCCGCACTCCGGATCATGTCCGCAGTAAAGTGAAGGAGCTGCGGCAGGGTTACGCCTGGGCACGGGATACGGCTGGCCGATCTGGGGCCACTCCCATCACTTGCCCCTTTCACAGGGAGTTCAGGGCCATCCTGGGCCCCCGGCACACCTCCTCCCCTCCGGCCACTCTTGATACCTCGGCCGAGGAGCCCCAGCAGGCCCCGGAGGTGGAGTCCACCCCGGAGGTAAGCCCCGCACCCCGGAGGCCCCCCCAGGAGCCCACCCCTGGGACGCCGGAGGAGGAGGAGGAGGAGGGGGAGTCCTCCTCCAGCGACGGGGGGCTCCAAATAATCCTGCCATCAGGGAGCTCCAGCAGGGCGTCCACCCACCAGGTGTCCCCCGACCATGGGAGCGGACCATCAGGTATGTACCCCCCCAGTGTGCACCCACGGGGTTGAGGGGAGGGGGTAACAGACATGACCAGGGCCGTCCACGTGCCCCGATGACCATGGCCCCAAGGACAGCAGTGGCATGTCCCTCACAGGAGTGCATCAGCCCCTGCCCCCGCAGCAGGACAGTGCCATGCCCCATCCCTGGGGATGGGGGGAGCCGAACCTAGGGGTCCCCCGGGGGGAGGGGGTGGGACACCCTTCATCATCAGCAGCAGCATCTCCCGGGGACGGGGATGGGGAACCTGCAGCAGAGGGGTGGGGCCAGAAGGGCCACGGCTCGGGGCCCACACTAACAGCTGTCTCCACTCTTCTTCCCCCCCCGTGTTCCACAGCTGCACCATCGGAAGGACCGGAGAGCGCAGCCGAGGTGTCAGTGGTCCCGGAGAGCACACCAGGGCCATCACTCCAGGCCAGCCCCTTGGCGGAACACTGACCAGGCCCACGGCGGGGACGACGGCGGAGCCAGCCCCACTCCTGGACGGCGACGGACCCCCAGCTGCTGGCGATCCACCGTCGGCAGCTGGAGGTCACCGAGCAGTGCCTGCGGGTGGAGGAGCAGCACCTCCAACTCCAGGAGCGGGCGCTGGCCTGGCGCCAGGAGGCATGGGGGGCCTTTATGCGCACGTTCGAGTGTGTCGCGGACTACCTGGCCCCCCATGCCACGCCGGCCGCCGCTGCGCCCGCCCTGCCTGCTCCACCCGCCGCTCCACCCGCTGCTCCACCTACTGCTCCATCTGCCGTCACACCACCACCCGCCACTGAGGGCCCTTCCGCCGAGGGGAACCTGGGGCCAGCTGACACCCGCCGGCCTTATCTCCCGGTCCACCCGGCCCCCAGCCAGCCTCGGCCAGGGCTGAGGCCGAGGCATGGGTCGCGGCCGCCCACCCCCAGCACTGGACATTAGGGGGTGTGGGGCCCAGGACGTGCCCCCCCCTTTGTATATATCTCCTTCAGTTTTATCTTCTTTTGTAAATAGTTTCTATTAGATCCCTGTTGTTATGATGTTGTTATGCTGATACCTGCCCCCCCATGTACACAGTTCTCCCCTTCCTTGTCTTCCCCTTTTTTCTTTCATCTTATCTAACTTATAACATATATATATATATATATATATATATATATATATGTATGTATATATATGTAATATTTATTTGGCCTGTATATTGTTAGTTAGGATAATAGTAATGAGAGTTCAACATATATCTGGTTTGATGAACAAATGTCTGCTTTTATTTACAAGAAAAGTGGCGGGGGGTGTGCTCTTGGGTGCTCTGTGGTGTGGGCGTAGGGGCCGGGAGTGTTGTGGAGGATGGGGGGTGCAGTGGGGGGCCTGCCAGCATTCACCCCGCGGCCTCATCGAAATGGGCTCGCAGGGCCTCCCAGACCCGGGTACCTTCAGGGTCCACCTGGCGACTGGGGGCAGCGGGTGGCTGCACATCGGCCCTGCCAGTCTTCACAGCCCAGCCCTGAAAGAAGGCCTCCCCCTTGCTCTCGAGGAGGTTGTGGATGGCACTGCACGCACCCACAATCTGGGGGATGTTGGTAGGGCCCGCATCAAGGTGGGTGAGGAGACACCTCCAGCACCCTTTGAGGCGCCCAAATGTGCGCTCCACCACCTGGCGCGCGTGGTTCAGGTGCATGTTGAAGCGCTCCTGGCTGGCTGACAGATGGCCCATGAAAGGGTGCATGAGCCAGGGCCGGAGGGGGTATGCCGCATCTGCGATCACGCAGAGGGGCATAGTGGTGTCCCCCACAGGGATCTCCCGCTGGGGGATGTAGGTCCCCGCCTCCAGCAGGCGGCACAGGCCCGAGTTCCGGAATACCTGGGCGTCATGGGTGCTGCCAGGCCAGCCCACATAAATGTCCAGGAAACGGCCCCGGCTGTCCACCAAGGCCTGGAGGACCACAGAATGGTAGCCCTTCCTGTTTAGGTAGCGTCCTCCACTGTGCTCCGGGGCGCGGATGGGGATGTGGGTCCCATCCAGAGCCCCGAAGCAACTGGGGAAGCCCAGGGTGGCATAGCCCGTGATGGTGGCATCTGGGTCCCCAAGCCTCACGAGCCTGTGGAGGAGCAGGGTGTTGATGGTGCGGACGACCTGCAGGGGAAGCACATGGGAGAGCACCAATGAGGGGTGTGCAGGGTGTGTGTGGCCCTTCCCTGCCAGGGCTGCCTCCCCCTCCCCCTGTGCATCCTCTTACCTCCATGAGGACAGCCCCGACGGTGGCCTTGCCGACGCCAAACTGCTGGCCCACGGATCGGTAGCTGTCTGGAGTGGCCAGCTTCCAGACAGCGATGCCAACCCGTTTCTCCACAGTGAGGGCACGCCGCATGAAGGTGTCCTGGTGCCTCAGTGTGGGGGTGAGCCACTGGCATAGCTCCAGAAATGTCTGCTGGCTCATCCGAAAGTTCTGGAGCCAGTGGTCGTCGTCCCACTCTCTGAGCACCAGCCACTCCCACCAGTCGGTGCTCGTGGGGTAGCTCCACAGCCGGCGGCGTATGAGGCGGGGGGGGGGCGGGTTGCTGCAGGGTTAGGGGTTGCATCTTCCTCTCCTGCGGGCAGCTCCTCCTCTGTGGCAAGGATGTGCTCAGCTGCTTCCTGCATGGCATGGAGCAGGGCGAGCATTGCTCCTACAGGGGCGGCTGTGTGGAACTCTGGCTGCTGCTGCTGCTGCTGCTGCTGCTGCTGCTGCTGCTGGGGGTCCATGACTGCGTCGCTCGAGGTGTGTGTGCCTATGGCTCTGCAGACTGCGTGCTGTGCAGGCTGAGTGTGTCTGGGAGGGGCCCTTTAAAGGAGCGGCTAGCTGTTGCCCCGGAAGCGCTAGTCCGCCCTGTGACCCTGTCTGCAGCTGTTCCT
This sequence comes from Carettochelys insculpta, assembly GCF_033958435.1. Taxonomy (NCBI): domain Eukaryota; kingdom Metazoa; phylum Chordata; order Testudines; family Carettochelyidae; genus Carettochelys; species Carettochelys insculpta. The sequence continues at coordinate 100,724,470 of NC_134139.1, forward strand.
GGCGCCCTTATTTCTATGTGTGCTACTTTGGCGTGTAGACGTTCCTTCGCAGTGCCTATTTTGATGTGGTGCTGCCCAACATCGACGTTGAACGTTGACGGCACCAGCCCTGGAGGACGTGTAGACGTTATTCATCGAAATAGCCTATTTCGATGTAGCGTTCACGTGTAGACGTAGCCTGTGTGTCAGAAACACCTAGAGACCTAGAAAGGCACAGCAAGAGAAGAATTTGTAGCATGATCATGAGAGAAAGCCAAGAGGGCTTTTTGGGCTGCATTTGTCTGGAAAGAGGCGTGGAATGGTGAACAAGGAAACTTCCACTTGCATGATTCCTACTGTGTTCCAGAAGCACAGCTTTGTGTATCTGCTTTGGAGATAAGCAAGACTTCATCAACAAAATACATGACTCCAAGCATCATCAGTTTCTCCTTCTAGTGGAAACAACCTGCAAGACCCTGAAAATTGACTAATGAGTAAGGCTTGAAAGAAGTAAAAAGGGGTCAAAGACCTAGTGCAGAAAATGGAGGTCTGGAATAAAGCTGTAGATGGGTATGAAGGACAGGTAAGGGCATGTATATAAAGGAAATATAAAAGGTATCAGAGAAGGGAAGGTCTACTGGTTTGGCTACAGCTGTAATTACTCTCTTTCTCTCTCTATCTCTGTGCAAAGAACTGCAGAAGGATAACTGCACTTGTTAAACCTCATAACATCTGTTAGAATAGGCCAGCCTCTTGCAATCCTGCACACTAATTCCACATACACTTTTCCCGCTCATTTTAGAAAACAAGGAAATTCCCTTATCTGCCTTCCCCCATGCCCACCAAATTCCCAAATTTTGTTAATTTGAAATTAAGTTTTTTCAGTAAACATTTATACAGTCTGAATAGAAACTGGAGTGGGTTTTTCAAGAGCACATATCCAAAATTGCCATCAAGCTCATAACCGTAACTCTAACCTCAGCAAGAGCCTCTACTATTCTGTTTCTATCTGAAGTATTTTGAGGCCAGAACAAAGGTTGTACTGGTGAATAGGATTTTGGGGTAATAGGATGTGTATGTTGCAGGTGGTTTACATTAGAATAGAAAACAATTGTGGTAGAGATTGTCCAGAGTTCAGTTTGACATAGTAATTAGGTTGCACATGAGCTGTGTTTGGTGTGGATGTTAATGTTATCTTCACTAATGATTTCCTTAATGGTTTGCAGTTATCTTGATAGGAAGTGCAGTTCAGCGCCATATTTCAGGTTTATTTCACTGCAGTGCCAACAAATCTCACTTTTGTTCTCAGTGTTGCTTTGTTAGCTCCTGAGAACATTTCCTAATTCCAGAAGAAGGCGGGCAAAGGAGGTCTTATAGGCTACGTCTACACGTGCAGCCAACATCGAAATAGTCTATTTCGATGAATAACGTCTACACGTCCTCCAGGGCCGGCAACGTCGATGTTCAACTTCGACGTTGCTCAGCCCAACATCGAAATAGGCGCAGCGAGGGAACGTCTACACGTCAAAGTAGCACACATCGAAATAGGGATGCCAGGCACAGCTGCAGACAGGGTCACAGGGCGGACTCAACAGCAAGCCGCTCCCTTAAAGGGCCCCTCCCAGACACAGTTGCACTAAACAACACAAGATACATAGAGCTGACAACTGGTTGCAGACCCTGTGCCTGCAGCATAGATCCCCAGCTGCCGCAGAAGCAGCCAGAAGCCCTGGGCTAAGGTCTGCTGCCCACGGTGACCATAGAGCCCCGCAGGGGCTGGAGAGAGAGCATCTCTCAACGCCCCCAGCTGATGGCCGCCATGGAGGACCCAGCAATTTTGATGTTGCGGGACGCGGATCGTCTACACGGTCTCTACTTCGACGTTGAACGTCGAAGTAGGGCGCTATTCCTATCTCCTCATGAGGTTAGCGACTTCGACGTCTCGCCGCCTAACGTCGAAGTTAACTTCGAAATAGCGCCCGACGTGTGTAGACGCAACGGGCGCTATTTCGAAGTTGGTGCCGCTACTTCGAAGTAGCGTGCACGTGTAGACGCAGCTATAAGTACATAAATGAGAGCACTTAGCAATGTAAGGTTCACTTGGAAGGGGTTGCCCACAGACTGCATCCCATTAAAAGACTCAAGCCTAGCCAAGACTATCCAAAATCCGATCTCCTATGAAGCTTGTCTTCCTTCAGTAGAACGCCTGCAGATGGAAAGCAGTGTGTACACCATGTATGGTTCCTCTGGATGAATGCTCCCATGGCTGCAGCAGCCTTTTGCAGTTTACACCTTTCCTATCCCAGTGCAAATGAATCTGGCGTACAGCATGACTTTCATAGGGACTGGATTTTTGATCGAAGTTCATATTTTTCATTTTTGTGCTGTAATACATTTCATACATGGAAATGTATTTACATTTTGATGCATGGGAAGAGAGCACTCCAGATAACCATTTGCACTTTCCATTTACACTGAGGAGATGCTTGTTGCCTCTGATACAATATTAATCATAATTATGTTTAACACTGAGGTCACATACATCTCCTTCACAGAAAAGTGAGCCTATGTAAAACCGTTTGAAAGTGGTTTGAGAATGCATTATGGGCCCCAAACTACGATTTAGATCAATGAGAGGTTTTATAGATTATGAAGTGCAGGTTTGCATCCTATAAAAGGAGGATTATTAACACTGAGGGCACTATATACAACTTAATTATCCAGTTGAACAAAGTATACAAAATATTTAGAATGAGAGCTGGCAGAAAATCTTATTTTCTCCATCAAAGTGTCTCCACTACACTCCCTCGCCCCCTTCCAGGGGACGCAGCAATCCTGTCATAGGGCACTGATCACTGTAGCCAGTTGCAACCTCTGTCTAGCTCCTCACCTCAGGGGTAAGCCACGGTCCATTATGGCCACTCCCTTGTGTGTCAAGGTGTGGTACAAGGCAGCAGGGGAGAGACTCAGGGCCACACATTTCTCTGAGTCCTGGCCCAGGGATGCTCTGGTGGCAGTCTTGTCCTACCATCCTCCTCTCTCCCTTTACTGTATCAGTCCTTGGGCTGCTTCCCCTGTGACCCCTTGCACCTGTTGGGGCCAGCAGCCTGGCAGCTATCAGGCTGGAGCCTCTCCCTAGTTCCTCTTAGGCTGTCCAGCACTGCTCTGTCTCAGGTGCTTGCTCGTAGTGGTCCTGCACATCAGCCTTCAGAGTGATGAAGACTCTGAAGAGGACATGGACATATATGAATGTGAAACACTGGAGAAGAGGAACAGGGAGATGCTGGCTCACTCAATGCTTTGTACACAGTGGATTTGTTCAAATGCTTTGTACACAATTGTTCTGGTGCCATGAAACAAGCTGAGACTGGTGGGACCGAATTGTTCTGCAGGTATGGGATGATCAGCTGCGGCTACAAAACATGCTCAAGGGTAAAGCCACTTTCATGGAAATTTGTGACTTGTTTTCCTCCACCTTGAAGCATAGCAATACCAAAATGAAACCTGCTCTGACAGTTCAGAAGTGAGTGGCAATAGTTCTGTGGAAGCTTGCAGTAAGAGCTTCCAGTCAGTGGACCATCAATTTGGAATCAACCAATCTACATTGGAGGATGCTGTAAACTAGCAGCCCAGGAAATCAACGCACTTTTAGTACAAAAGATAGTGACACTGGTAAATATGCAGGACATAGTGGATAGTTTTGCCATGATGGGGTATTCTAACAGCAGTGGTGTGACAGATGGTATGCACATTCCTATCTTGGCACCAAATCACAGAGTACATAAGCCACTTGGCACTTGCCACAGAGTACATAAACCACAAGGGACACTTCTCCATGGCGTTGCAGGTGTTGGTGGATCACAAGGGCCATTTCACCAACATCAGTGTGGGATGATGGGGAAGGTGCATGACACCACATCTTTAGGACCTCTGGTCTGTTCCAAAAGCAGCAGAATGGAACCTTCTTCCCAAAGCAAAAAATCACCATTGGACATGCGGAGATGCCAGTAGACATCTTGGGAGATCCTGCCTACCCCTTGTGCCCTTGGCTTATGAACCAATATACAGGCAGCCTGCATCGCAATAAGGAGCAGTTCAACTACAGGCTGAGCAAGTGCCGAATGGTAGAGGAATGTGCATTTGTCCATTTAAAAGCCAGGTTCTGAAGCCTCCCGTCTCAGTTATACCTCAATGAAAGCAACATTCCCCTCATGGTACGTGCTCCATAACTTACGTGCACCTGTGGAACTCCTTACCAGCGGACGCTGTGAAGGCCAGGACTCTAACAGAGTTTAAAAAAGAGCTCGATAAATATTTGGAGGTTAGGTCCATAGATGGCTATTAGCAAGGGGTAAGGTATGGTGTCTAGCCTTTTGTCGAAGGCGGGAGATGGATGGCAGGAGACAAATCGCTTGATCATTGTCTTCAGTTCACCTCCTCTGGGAGACCAGGCATTGGCTACTGTCGGCAGACAGGATACTGGGCTAGCTGGACCTTTGGTCTGACCCAGTATGGCCGTTCTTATGTTATCTTATGTTATCTTACATGCAAATAAGGGGGAAAATTGCACTCCAGGCTGTAGTGCCAAGACAGATCACCTGGCCACTAATTATGAGCAGCCAGCCACCAGAACAATAAGCAGAGCACAGGGAGAAGCACTGCCAAACAGGAAGGCTTTGACAAACAGCTTTATGAGTGACTAGATAACGACATTTCCCTTAAGAAGTTGCCTCCTGAATGATATGTGCTGGCCTGTAAACCCTGTAACAACCCCCTCCCTCCCATGCAACACAAGCAATAAAGACACTGCTTTTGAGAGCTTAATCATTTTTATTTATGGGACAAAATGTAGCACACAGGAAGAGGTCTTGGCTGGGGCTTTGGAGGTGAGAAGGCAAAATCAAGTGGTGTTTTGCCATTATAGGTGAGGGAGTGTCAGGCTTCTGCTCTGAGATGTGTCCCTGGTAGTGGAATGCAAGGCTGCCCTTGATTCCTCCCCCACTCCCCACATTCTGCGGTGCTGATGGAGGCGGGGTAGGGAATATGGTAAGGAGGGCACGTGGTCCATCATGGGCTGCAGTGGGGCTTTGTGCTTCTCTACCAGGCACTACAGGAGCTCTGTTTGCTGAAGCATCAGCTTCAACCTCTCCTCCTGGGCTTAGACTTCGTGCTCTCTGAGTGCACTCCTGTCCTCCTGATTCACCCTCCCCTCTGTCAGTGTGGTTCTCCTCCATGCATTGAATTGTGCCCTGTCTGGTGGGTGGCTTACATGTGCTTCAGGAACATTTCTTTCTGTGTTCATTTTCTCCTTCGGGTCTGTGCCAGTCTAAGCGCTGGAGGGAAGCGGGGAGAGGTGGTCAAAGAGTCCACTGTTGATGGCACTGCAACAAAAGATAAGTGAAGGACAAACATTAGGGAGCTACATTTACTGTAGATGGGCTATGTTTTACCACACACATGGGAGAGCCTCTGTGATAAACAATAGAGATGTGTTATGTACAAGGACAAATTTTGGCTCTTAAGTGTCCTCTGTGCAGTAGATACTATGCAGAGATCTTAAGGGACCTGCTTGACTTGGTTTACTTCCAGTTATGGTAAGGCATAGACTGTGGCATGCTTTCAAGGCTTTGAGTCCAAAAGCCTTGATTTTGCAGCTGTGCCCACTGCATACAAAGGGAGGACATGGTGGCTTTGGGGGCGGTGTTAGTCACTGTCACTACATGCTTCCCCTCCCCTCTTTGCTGTGGCATTGAGAGTTTCCCTTGCCCCAGCAGTCCCAGGCAGGGAAGGGGGTTGTAGCAGGCATGGTGATGTGGCTTGTGCTATCAGTGCTGTGTGGCTCTCACAGTTGCTGCATATTGGCCCTCCCCACTTTGCTGGGACTGTGAAAGTTTCCCTTTCTCCAGGAAGGTCCAGGCAAAGTGGAGCAACTTATGCTATCATAGCTTAATGCTCTTTCCCATGCTTCCTTTAGGTTGCAATGTGAGATACTAGCCTGCTTAGAGTAACACACATTGATAAGGAACAAATGCTGACTGAATGTGGGAAGAAGTCTGGTCAATATGATGCATGCACTGCTTTGTGGTGCAATGATGCCAGGTTACTAACTGCTGGCTTGGCATGGAAAGGTGTCCTATCATGGAGGTCAGAATAAGGCAGGCTTCCTTAGTAACCTCATGAAAGCACTGGGCTCAGAGCTTTATTGAGATGTGCAAGTAACATGTTGTTCTGGGGCCACAGGCTGTGTAGATACAGTGACCATCACAAATCACACCCAATTGCCTTAACTCACTTGTAGCATGATTAAAAATGAGAACTCACCAGAGGTGACCTCCCCGCCACCAGGGTCTGGCTGCAAAACATTGTGGGAAGAGAGGACGAGGTCCAAAATTTAAAAAAGTTCCTGGCTGTTGGTGAGATCGGAGTCTGCATTCGCCTGGTGAACATTGTTCTCCTCCTCCCTTTTCTCATCCACCATGTCTTTGCTGCTGTTGCCTGAGGTTGCCTGAGTAATCTCTTGGAAGGTATCCATTGACTGTTTGGGGACTGTGGTTGGGTCCCCACATATATCTGCACTGCATTCTGCCTTTGGAAGCAGATTGCAAATGAGCGAGATTGAAAATGCAAATAAAGTACAGATTTACATATCTTGTGCCTCATTTGTATATTACTGCACAATTGTACTTCCAGAAGAGGTATTTTTGGAAGCAAAAATAGCCGTGTAGACAGGGTTCCTTCAAAAACAAATCCCTTTTTTGAAAGAACCCTTCTTCCTATTTTGTTTCAGGAAAACGGGTTGTTTTTGAAGGCACTCCAGCTACATAGCCGTATTTGCTTCTGAAAAAGCCTCTTCTGAAACCGTGATCATGCAAGAATATGCAAATGAGGCATGAGATATGTAAATCCACATTTCATTTGCACTTGCGGTCTTGCTCATTTGCCTTACACTTCTGAAAGAGGAATAGCTGCAGCCTCTGTGTGTGAGACTCAGACTTTGTGACACAAATTGAGTGTGTGCTGCAGTGTATATGTGACAGTGACTGTGTGTGTGGCACAGACTGGGTATGTGTGACAGTGACACAGAATGAGTGTGCTGGCTGCTGCTCAGTAAGCTTCTGAAAGAAGCCACCTTCTGTCTCTTTAAGGGAAATTTGTCCTGCTCTGTTGCCTTTCCATTCCTCTTCTATGCGCTCCTGAATGTCACACGCTTCAGTCTGGAGCAGCTCCGCTGTGTGTCTCCCTCTTCCTGATCCCTGCTCTGCAGAGATGGGGTACAGGAGCAGGGGAACACCCTGACTTCAGCACTATCCTCTCCCTCCAGCCCAATCCCCTCTGCACAACTAGCAGGAGAATCCCAGGAGCAGCTTGGCTGTGGAAAGAACAAGGTAGTGGGAGAGGCGGTTGAACACATGCTGCTAGTTGTAAGGATGTATGCTCTGCTAATCAGCTGGGTGGGCCAGAGTGAAAGGCTTGGCAGGCCGAATCCAGCCCCTGACATGATTTTGGCCACCCTGGTCTACGGAGTATTTAAGTACCTTCTTTGCTTGAAGCTGAGTGCTTTTCTTTGCCTCAGTTTCACCATGGTCAAAGGGGGATACTCATACTGACCAGCTCTCCTTTGGAAAGAATTTGAGACATTGATGAAAAGTGTTATATAAAATCTAGGAATTATTATTATTTGTAATTAACATGTCATGGATTTTGACAGAAATATGAAACAGTCGAGAAAAACACTGACACAATTGTAATGAGCGATTTATATCTTGTGTATAGAGATGAACTGGGTTGTCAGTACAGTCACACACATTTGGTATTTTTATTCATAAAAAGATTTATTGTACCTGGGATGACAAATTAAATTTGAAAATAATATATTCTGTGTATATATGTTAAAAACATCTGTGTGGATATTTAATATACACAAAAAATAAGTGTTTATATACCAACCAAAGTACATATTATAGTAGGCAAGCAAAATACGAAGACAGTCCCCTCCCTCCACCCTTACAATGTTTCAAAATATCAAACAAATAATAAGTTAAATATGTTTGACCAAATGTATCATGTTCATTTATAATATTAAGACAAGGAATACATCATTTGTTTCCATGAGAAGAGTCAAAAGATTTACCTATGATATAAAAAAACAGAGTTTAGGATCTCATTATTATCCAGTTTATAACAATTATAGAACTAAGTAACCTGTACACAGTTTGGATTGATATGAGCCAACAGCAATCAAATCCTATATACCTTACTTACCTGAAGTTAATGGGACTGCCTGTATGGGTCACAATTACAAGATTTGCAGAACAGGACTGTTGGGACAACTAACATGGATAAAGTGAACAGGATTTGGCCTCATCTTTCTGTAAAAATTGTATTATGATTCTCCACAGTTTTCAAAGATAAATTCATTTTGAAAGGTCCTTAAACCTGTATGTTTTACAGCAACTTTTTGTCTGCTACTGTTTGTTAACTTTTAGTTTAACTCAATTATTTTATTTTCGTGTCAAAACTCTGATGGAAATCAGCGCATGATGGGGTCCAAAAGCAGCAGTATCATCTTGACAGCTCTTTTGATTTTCTTATTTGAAAGTTAACTCCCAGGGCCTGTTTTTTGCCTCACTATGTAATGAATGTTAGATGTTACATATCTTACGCAAGTTTGGGATCTGTACACTTTTACTTCATAAGTAATTATGAGCCAAAATATAAGCTCTGATACAGTACGAAGAAAAGGAAGAGGGATTAAGTTATATTTTACCTATAAAGATGAGCAGGCTGGAGATTCAAGGAATCACAAGCTAGAATTTGTTTTAAAAAGGGAATTGGAAGCAGATAAAATAGTATGAGAAGAATAGATGTGTTAGTCTGTATCTGTAAAACCAACAAGGAGTCTTGTGGCACCTTATAGACTAACAGATATTTTGGAGCATAAGTTTTCATGGGCAAAGAGCCACTTTGTCAGATGCAATGTACGTTAAAAAATTAAAATAAGGTTGGCTGTTGCAAACTAGGTTTAGACATTGGTTCATAATAAAAGCACGGCACACAGGGGAGTCTTGGTTAAGGCCAGGCATTTGGTTGTTCAGGAATCAAATTGCAACAGGGAACTTTCTGGGAATATTTTAGAGTACTTTCTTGTATCATGTCAGGTATGAAAGCATTAAAGCTCACTTTGTGAGCATTAAAATTCATTGAACCAAGGTTAATTATGAGAGCATTTAAGTAATTTGGAATGGCTGTACCCTGCAGATTAATAATCACTCAGTTTACAAATACACTTGTTCCAAATGCATGTGTGCAGTTAAGTAGGAAGTTCCAACAAGGAAAAAGTTAAAAAACAAAAAAGAAAAAACTTCATTCTCCCTCCGCCCCAGCCACCAAACTGTTTTAAATGGCACTGAAAAAGCATCCACTCACATGTGTGATCTCACTGGCTTCAGTCTATACATGTAAATAAGGATTATACACATGAGTAAGTGTCTTTGGATCTGGCCTGTAGTTATGTATTTGACAACAGTAATATTCAAAAATCTCACGGAACAAAATTACAGAGGTGAACAAGAAGTGGCCTTAGTTTCAGATTTGAGATCAGAAGCGACTGGTGTGGGAATTCCAGGGCGTGCACCAGCCAACTGATCCTGCCCTCCACCCCTGTTCTGCCCATGCCTCACCCGCTCCTCACCCCTGTCCCACCTCTTCACATGGTTGCTTCCGGTGGGCGTGGGGGCAATTCCCCCACCTCGAGTGGCATGGCCTAGGAATAGCATTTTTGTATGGAGGGGCAGGACTGCCCCCATACTCACTGGAAGCAGCACAGTGCTCTCAATGAACGTGGGTGTGGTGGGGAGAGTTGGTGGTACCTGTGGTTGCCCCTGCACTCCACACATCACCTATGCTTGAGATCTCCATACATAAAAAAGCCACCATACACCCCAGTGAGAACAAATGACCCATTAGTAGGAGTGGTTCAATATGGCAACAGGGTCACTGATTATTTAAAAAACCCAGCCTCCTACATAAGATCTCAAAAATCTCAGCAACACACAAAACCACAGTAATCACAGTGAAAGTGTACATAGCAATGAGGAAAATTGTCTTTTCAAAATGTTCCGGCACCATGCATCTGGTAATATTAAACTTTTTGTCAAGAGCTCCTGCATCACACCTGTAGAGTTGGTTCACTTGGAAGCCAAAGAGCTGACTCTGAAGCCAAAAAGCCACGACTTCAAGGACAATCCTTAACAGAACAGAGAGAATATAAAAAACAGTATAGGTGGGCTTTTGGAGGATATCTTCCTGATTGATGTTTCTACATGCAGCATAAAGGTGAAACATTGCTCCAGGTACCAAAACCGTCACTAGCTGTAATGCCCAGAATACCTAAAGTGTAGCAGAAACTTTGGTTCAGATCACATAAAACTGCATTGTGCCAACCAAAAGAGGCACACTTCCAAATTTCTTGAGAGAGGATTTTATGTGTATGCTATTCACTAAAACAATCAAAAGTTAACATAAGAACAATCATCATTACATATTATTCCAGTTTTACAGCTCATTTACATGTAAACATTCTTTCAACTGAAGAACGGTATGAATACAGTAGATTGCTGTCAGTAAGTCCTGGTCCTCTATTACCCTTATTCACATGAGCAGTCCTTATTTGTCTAGGTATAGATGCTTACATGGCCCTTAGCACCAAAGTATGGGGCCCACAGTATTTTGTGAGTAAGTTAAATGTTATCTCTGTTTTCTTTTACAGGTGGGGACAATAAGGTGGATTAGGGGACTTGCTAAAGGTCACTAAAAGTCTGTAGCTGAACCAGGAGTCAAACAGAGGTCTTCAAAGTGTCAAACCAATGCCCTTATTTATTAGACCAACCTTCCTGTTTATTATACAGTCAGTGGAATGATCTAGGTGAATAAGGATGACTTGCATGAGTAAAGGGTTTCCAAATCCAGCCTTTATTGTCTACAAATATTTCCAGGTTAGGGACATTAATTATAATACATCTGTGTGCTGAGCCAGCAACCTTCGTTCACATGACTGAAATCAGTCTGACTATTTGCAAGGGTAAGGATGGATCATGTGAATAAACATAGATCAGCCCCGTACTTTGTCCCAAATGGAAATTTATTACCAAGGGCTGTCTTGCACTGATGTCTAAACCACTGTTACTCAACCTTTTGATACCAGAGATCAGCTTGCTGCTTCCCTAAACTGTGTCAAGGAGATCTCAGGGAACCAGGCTGGTTGTTGAGAAACACTGGTTTAAACTGCCACCACATTCTGTTTCATCAGCACTCCTTAAGGGAAATGGGCAAATGAATTTGCTTTCTGAATCTTTGATGTGTTTTCTAAGTAATTGGTTGTCTCAATTAAAAGAAAATTTACCTGAGGAGTTATGGGCCTGAACTGGTTGTAACAGAAGAGATTAACTTCCCTCTTGTCTGGGTCACAGCTGAAGTGCAAGGCCTCATTTCCATAAACTGCAAAGCCCAAAACGCCAAGGAAAAACATTCGAACTGAGCCAAAGAAGAGGGTATGGAACTGACCAATCACTGTTGGAGGCCTGAGCTGTAACAGTTGCAGGATTTTGCAGCAAGAAAGACAAAGGCAAAGACGAACAGTTATTCTTCCTGTTTCAGGTTACATAGAATATTTATTTCAGGTTCAAAAACACCCTTCTCACTCTTTTTTCTTCCTTTTAAAATAACTATTATATGGAGGGTGTTGTTTACATTAAACCAAATTGTGCTTTGAAATATAATCAAAGTTCCTATAATTGTTAGGAATTTATTGTACTTTCTGTTTCTAGTACATTCTTATTTATATTGTGCCTGTCAATTACTCTGCTTAACAGCTACACTTTTCTGATTTCAGTAATGGTTTTACATATCAGCTACATACGCAGCTAAAACTCAGTATTCTGCAAATACTGACATGCAAGGCAGACTGAAAGGGAATTTTTCAATGAAGAGACAATCAATTATTATCCCATTATGCTAAGATCATTTCACGTTTTGCTATGGGAATTAATCAGTTCGACTTCTTAAAAGTGGCCTTGCTAGGAACTAAGCTAGGAGATGTTACCTCTTTGCATCATTACTTTGAGTCATAGTGCTACATATTTATTTTCTGTTTAGAGGGCATGGAGCATGTAGTTTTAAAAGTCCTGTCTTTGCAGAGAATACTTCTCCGTTCCTCCATATTTGCCTTGCAAAACTTTCATCTCCACCCAGGGGTATTTGTCACCATAAAGAAAGCATATTCGTTATTTCCCCAGTACCTCTCCTTTCATTATTCACTTCATACTCACACATCCTTCATAGAAGTTCTTGATGTAATTTAAAGACATATCTTGGAAGGTGTTATTCTAGTACAATTGTGGAGTAATTCCTGACCTTCATTGCCAATTTGCTGTCACCAGACTCAGTCGGATGCTATTGCTCTCTCATGACCCTTGCTGCACAAAACACTTGTCGCTGCACATTTCACTTTTTATCTCTGGGGCCCCAATCAACCTTACTCTTTCAGGACTGGGGAAAAAAAAGAGCCCGGACAAAAGCGGGGTACACGTGGCCAGCCGCCTAATCCCAAACCAACGCAGTCAGCAGCAGAAACATCCACCACCACGCCACAGCCACACACAATAGCAAGGGGGGCGTGCGAGTGGCAGCGAACCCCCAGCACCGCTGTGCTACTGGAGACCTGAAGTCAAGAAAAGCATCCCTGCGGTTTCAGTCCAGGGGAACGGGGCTCCCCACGCCTTCGCCTCAGTCTCCCCAATGGAAGCAGCGAAAGCCTGCGGCTGGCGAGGCGTCCTTGCACATCTCTGCTCTCCCTGCACCTTGCTGCTTTCACGGCCGGTTCCCCTGCTCCTCCTGAGGGCAAGATCGCCCCCATCGGCTACCACCAGCCTCCTCCTTGCACCCCCATTCCCCACAGCTCATCTTTAGTCTTCCCCTCTCGTTAGCCCCCTGCAGCCTGCCGCGGCCGGAGATGCCCAGCTGGGGCAGGAGAGATCTGCCTGAGATGAAGTCTCCGGGAGCTGTCAAGAGATAAAGGAGACCCCCCACCCAAGGGGGCTTCCCCCTCCTTCTCCAGCAGGAGCAGCTGTCCCATCGCCTTCCCCGCACACCCGAGCCTCCGCGGAGGCCGAGGCGATGGGACTGGGTGGTTGGTACCCACCAGCCGCAGCCCCGGCGCCGCGTTGTTGGGGAGCCCCATTCTCTCGGCGTTCGAGTCTGCGGTACGGTCCTGCTTCTCCGCTGCAGCCAGCTGGATGCGGCCCGGGAGCATCCCCGGGGCGAGCCGCTGTCCTGCCCTCAGTGCCTCGCCCCCACGCTCGCCGAGGCAGGGAGAGGGAGACCTCTGTTGTCAGCGCCCGCAGCCCGCCGCGTCGCTCCTCCCTGCCTCGCTCCCACCTGAGTCCTCTGGGGCTATTGCGCCCCCCAGCGCAAATCCCTCTCCTAGGGGGAACGCTGCGTCTCCCCGGACGCTCTGGATTTCTGCCTCCAGTCCCCAGGGCTGCGCTAGAGACCGCGCCGCAGCAAAGGTCTTGCAACCGGGCAAGTCCTTGTCCAACCGGATGCAGCCTCTGCCTCTTGCCGGGCCGGCCCTTTATGAAACAGCTGGGATCCAATAACTGAGCAAACGGGTGTTTGCCCACGAAAGTTGATGCTTCAAAATATGTTAGTCTATAAGGTGCCGCAGGACTTCTTGTTCTCGCAGATACAGACTAACAGGGCTACCTCTCTGATACTTGCTAGCCCTTTGCTAGTGCCACGTGGACCAGGGCTGAACAAAGTTTTTATGTAGGGGGTGACTTTTCGTCCTTGCTGTCAGCAGAGCCCTCCCCCGCGTGTAATCCAAACCGATGGGGATTTTTGTTATGTTCACATGAGAAACAAACCCCTTTTCTGCAGGGGTAAGAAAATAAGCCGGTAGAACGTAAATACTTCATTAATGGGTGTATAAACGTGCATACACATCCGTAAAAAGGGTAGCATAGTTCAACATTTTTAATGGGATTGGATGAGCCTGAGACCCAGCAGCCCATTGTGCTGAGCCCCCTTGCACAGCAGGCTCTGCTCACCAAGCCCCAACTTTGTGCACCCTGATGTAAATGTGGTGACATTGTTGCTGTTTCACTGGTCTGCTTAGCACTTTCAGATACCTGTAAAATGTGCAGCTCCTTTTTGTGATTCAAGATAAGAGCAACCATACTGGGTCAGACCAAAAATCCATCTAGCCCAGCATCCTGTCTTTTGACAGTGACCCATGTCAAGTATCCCAGGGGAATGAACAGAACTGTCCCATCATCCATTTTCACCTTTGGACAGAGGCTAGGGACATCATTCCTACCCATCCTGGCTAACAGGTATTGATGGAACCATCCCCACAAATTCATCTCTATCTTTTTTGAACCCTCTTAAAGTCCCAGTCTTCACAATATCCTCTGGCAAGGAGTTCCACAGGTTGACTGTTCATTTCCAGAAGAATGTTTGTTTTAAATCTGCAACCTATTAATTTCATTGGGTGAACCTGTAGTTATTTGTTTACTTTCTCCACACCAGGTATGATTTTATAGATCTCTATCATATTTCTCCTTAGTGTCCTCTTTTCTAAACTGAAAAACATCAGTCTTTTTAATCTCTTCTCATATGGCAGCTGTTCCAACCCCCTAATCATTTTTGGTGCCCTTTTCTGAACTTTTTCCTATGCCAAAATATCTTTTATGAGATGAGGTGACCACATCTGTACATAGTATTCAAGATGTGGGTGTATCATGGACTTAAATAGAGGCAATATGATATTCTCTGTCTTGTTTGCTATCCCTTTTTAAATGATTCCTAACATTCTATTTGCTTTTATTGACTGCTGCCACACATTGAGTGGATATTTTCAGAAAACTATTCACGAGATCAGGTCATAATTTTCTTGTCAGGCAGGAAATTGAATGAAGTCCTGTGCTGAACAGAAATTATGTTTGGATGGTATTCAGATAATACTAGGAGGTTGCAGAGAAGAGTTTTAATATAAAAAAGAAACATTACACTGCTTTGACTATTTTCATATATTAAATATATTTCTGCATTACTTCAAGTCACATTGAGCAGGTGTGATGGCTTAGTAATTTGATTTAAACTACAACATTTATAGCTTAATAGTTATTTTAATTAGGCTAGTGAAGTATAGCAGGAACTAGTAAACAAAACCGTAATCAAAATGATAGATGTCAAAAAATTCAGCTCAAAGTTCAATTACACGCAAACTATGAGCCCTTGAATAATTAGCATTATTTATTATTTGCATAACGCTTATAGTGTTCTACATAGTTGAAAACACATCAGAAGGACGTGGACCTGACAGTTCACAGATATAAGTGTAAGCTATAAAGCCTGATCAGACATTTTTACATAGCCTAATAAGTGAAGTTTGAAGAGCAGGAAATTAGGGAGTTGGCATTTTAGAGATGAAAAGAGAAATCAGAAGCTGGAGGAAGGAAGGAGATAATTAGCACAATGAAAGTTGGAAGAAGGTGATCACAGACTTCTAGTTTTTAACTAGAAATTGTGTCACTTAAATGACCATGGGATGTTTATTGTCTTCCATTTTCGACATCCAGAACAATGAACACTTGTGTGCTGAGCTGTTGTAAACCTGTTATCATGCATATGTTACTCACTCTGGATTGGTGCAAATGATGCAAAGTGCAGGGGAGGGGAGAACCAAGCCTCCTGTTTTTCTTCATATCTCTCAGTCCCTTTACTTTCTCCTCCCTCTCTGGCAAATCCTTTAGTTTATCCTTCTTCAGCTTTTTCCTTTTAGGTCCACCTCCTTCCATGAAATATATTCATCTGCTCACTAAGAGTTAGTGACTGGATCATGTATTATTTGATTGACCTTGATTTACACTTTAGTTTTGGTAAACATGGAAAGAGCTCTGGGGAAGATTTTTTGTTGTCTCAGTTCCCAAACAAATGCAAGCATGACAGGCCTTAGAGTTTCCTTTTACAAAACACCATTTTCATGTCCCAGTTTGGTCTAAGATGGGAGTGAGCTAACATTTTACAACAGGCCCCACTTTTCATCCCTTCAATTAGCAGTCACCTCCTCCCCAACCTGTCCAATGTCATCCAAACTGACATTCCCTTGGCATCAGCAGTGGTGGAGGCCCTGTGTTTTCAGAGGGCAGTAAAACAATGCGGAAGCCCTGGGGTTACGGATGGGAGGGAGTAGAAGACATGTGGGAAGGTGTGGAAGCTGCAGGTGGGGAGGAGGCCAATCATATTGAGCCCCACTTAAGAAATTTCATGCCCACCCAAAGGGATGCTCCCTCTGCTTTGTACACCCCAGCTTAAGGCATTTCCTTTTATGAAAACACCATGTCTAATGTCTACTAGAGAAATTAAAATTGAAAAAAAATATGTTTAAGGCTCCTCAAAGGCCATCAGGACAAGTCCTAGAGACTTGGATGTTGTCCTTGCTTTTATTCTCAGAAGACTAGTTTCACCACAAATAACACATTTTTTCCATTGTGGGTTATTAACGCCAATGCCATGGGATGGTATTAGCTATATTTATACAGGAGCTCAGGGAGTGATTCCTAGCTGGCATAGAAATACTAGTGCCAGCTCTCACCCTGATAGCTCTATAGTAGTGTAGCTGTGGTAGCCAAGATAAGTTATATCCAGTACATCCCAAGTGATCCAGCAAGCCCTTGCCCCAACTCCCAGTGTCATGGGCTACACCACAATGTTTAGCATGATAACTCAGAGCAAGCCAGAGTATGCCTGCAGGAGCAGGGAATCCCACCCTTAGCTCAAGAGGTGGAAGTAGCAAGTCATATTATTCTGGGTATAATGTGATTCCCTAGCTGTTACAATGATGCATGCAGAAACATACCACAGGAGCAGATAAGTGCAGGACTCTGGTGCCGCAGTGAGCAAGAAGAACCAGTGAGGAGATGGGGCAGGGTTGGGAGCCATAGGCCTGCAGGTTGTGGGCTGCTGCAGCCCACTGAGGTGAAAGAGGGCCGCTCATGTGGCTCACACACTATTTTTGGTTGTCCATCTCTGAGGTACTCAGGCTTAGGTGTGTTACTGAACTGGAGCCCTACATTCAAATCCTAGCATAGGACTTAAGTGAAAATGAATGTGGTGGTATCACAGTAGGTCCCATTTTTGCAGAGCGGTTTAAGCCTGTTCATCATACATTCAAGAAAGACCTGAAGAACTGGCAGTGAAGCTGGAGTTGCCTTAGCAGACACTATCCACAATATCTGACTTGATGTCTGGCTCAAACCAGGGCCATTATTTCCTCATTTTCCCTCTCTCTACAGATAAAATTCTTTTTTTATCTCCCAGGTGACAGAATAATGTTGTAATGCAAATTTGTCTGTCTGCCACCCAGGGGGTGGAGTGGGGAGAGGGGCCAGGGCAGGAGCAGGGGAGGCCACAGGAAGGCTGGGGCTGGCTACATAGCTCTCTGACAGCTGAAGAAGGCCAAGGCTGGCTGTGTGGTTCCTTGACCCCCAGGAAGACAGGGGGGTTGGTGAGTGTAGCGAGCAGGGGGTGCAGCCCCCTAATTCATTTTTAATTAATGACTACATTAATCCAGAAAAGAGAAAAATTGAAATTCTGCATAATGCAAAGAACTGCTCATGGATTACTAAGCACATTAGCCTCTAAACCACAGGTTTTCAGAAACCACTAAGAAATTGGAAGTTCTTATTAAGCACCTAATCCAATACCCATTGTAATGAATGGACTTCTTCCATTAACTTCAGATCAGGTCTATCTGACAACCTCGCAAAATCAGCTCTTGACTTTGTTCCAATTCAAGGTCATAAGTTTTGCTTTTTCTCTGTATGTTTGCATCTCTGAATACACTCTGCTTTAGTATTAGCGACACTAGGTATCTAGTTTCTCTATCAGAAATTCCACTTAAAGATTTAAGAGTAATGAGCGCTATGCACATTCATAGAATCATAGAACAATAGAGCTGGAAGAGACCTAAAAAAGCCATCGAGTCCAGCCCCCTGCCCTAAGCAGGACCAAACCCATCAGATCAGCCCAGCCAGGGCTTTCTCGAGGCGAGACTTGAACACCTCCAGGGATAGAGACTCCACTACTTTCCTGGGGAGACCATTCCAGTGCTTCACCACCCTCCTACTGAAAAAGTTTTTCCTAATGTTCAATCTGGACCTTCCCAACCACAGCTTGAGACCTTTGTTCCATGTTTTGCCATCCGTGACCACTGTGAGCAGCCTCTATCCTGCCTCTTTGCAACCTCCCTTCAGTAAGTAGAAGGCTGTGATCAAGTCCCCCCTCAGTCTTCTCTTCTGCAGACTAAACAGTCCCAGTTCCCTCAACCTTTCTTCATAAGTCATATGCTTCAGCCCCCTAATTATTTTGGTTACCCTCCGCTGGACCCTCTCCAGTGTATCCACATCCTTCCTATAATTGGGAGCCCAGAACTGGACACAGTACTCCAGATGCGACCTCAGCAAAGCCAAATAAAGGGGAACAATCGCTTCTCTGGATCTACTGGCAATGCTCCTCTTGATGGAACCTAATATGCCATTAGCCTTCTTGGCTACAATGCCACACTGTTGACTCATGTCCAGCTTCTCGTCCACTACAACTCCCAGGTCCTTTTCTGCAGAACTACTACTGAGCCAGTTGGACCCCAGCCTGTAACAATGCTTGGGATTCTTCTGGCCCAAGTGCAGGACTCTGCACTTGTCCTTATTGAACCTCATCAGATTTCTTGCAGCCTAGTCTTCCAATTTGTCTAAGTCACTCTGGACCCTATCCCTGCCCTCCAGCGTATCTACCTCCCCCTAGCTTAGGTGGGATGGGTCCAACTTTGGATGTTTCAGTGCTTCACTCCAAGAGCAGCAGTGCTAAAAATCTCTCTTTAGAGCTCTCCAATGCTGTCAACAAACAACACAAACATTGCTTAAATTGCCCTTAAAACTTCCCCTTTTTTCCCTAACTCCGGGGGAACGGAGCTCAGGCCACTGCAGACCTGCTTTTTTGACTGAGGCTCTGGTGAGGACAGGGCAACTCCTCTGCTGATGAAATCAACAGCAACCTCCCAAAAGAACTGATACAAGCCAGCAGGAAGCACCTTGACCACCAAAAGATCCCTTTCTTGCTATCAGGAGTGTGATTTGAACACACACTTCTCCAGCAAACTGTAGCCTAAGCACAGTATCTTAGGCCACTCAGCCATCCCAACCAAAGCAGCAGTAAGGCCTGTAAAGGGGAGTCAAAGAAAAGAGTGCAGCAGCAGGGTTTAAAAAAGGACACTAGTGGTCTCTCCCTCATAGGGTAGAAAGAGAGGGCTGGGGCAGGGGATGCAAACCCACCACACTGGGGGAGACAGTGGTCTGACTACAGCACCTCAGACTGCTCAGACACTGGGCTAGCTCATGGCAGTGTGCTTTAGCTAGCTGTCAGTGGAGAAGCATGGTCATGGGACCATGTTTTAGAGCGGTCACATTGCCTTATGGCGAATATGGGATACTGGCCTCCAAGGATGGGGGCTGCTGTTCCATGTCAGGGCTCCTCACTGATGGGAAAGCTGCCCCACAGTTAGGCACCTGAGATGGAGGCTCCGCAGTCACCTGATGAGGGGGAGTGGAGATGGGGTGCCACAACCTCCCAGCAAGAGGGCACCAGGGAATGAAGAGGCCACCACTTGGCAGAGCTCTTTCAAAATAAGAATATGCAAATGAGGTGTCAGATATGCAAATCTACACTTCTGTTGCATTTTGATTGACCTAATTTGCATTCCTCTTTCAAAAGAGACACGCAAATGAGGTAAATAAAATGCAAATGAGACATACATTTGCATATTTGGCATCTTATTTGCATGTTCTTATTTCGAAAGAGCTTCTTTTGAAACAAGAAAGCCAGTGTCCACGCTGCTTTTTCCAAAGTAAACCCCATCTTCGAAAGAATCCTCCCCATTAAATAAAGGGAAGAAGGATTCTTTCGAAGATGATAACATTTGAACTAGGGAAAGCAGGAGTCCTCTGAGCAGATACTCCTGCCCTGGTGACTTTGGGCTCGATGATGAGAAATCTTGGGTATCACAGATGTAAACAACGTAAAGCCGCGCAGCTAAAGCTTTCTAAGGTTCTTATATTAACCGATTTCCATCACGTTTGACCATTAATTCAGGCTTCCCGGGTACAGAGACATGCACATTTTCTAAAACCAGCCAAGGATTGTGTATTTATTTTGCAGTTTCCCGTCATTAATATTTCCCCTGAGGTCTTTACCTGCTCTCTCCAGAGCTCTGGAACAAAGACCCGAACGTTGCTGCAGAAGCCTGGTCCAACTTCGAGTCAAACACATCACACGTACATTGCAAGGGCGGGCTTGCTGGTTGTGTTCCTGGGTGGATGGGGAGAGGGTGGGTGAGGGACTGAGCAGAAGATACCACAGCTCCATAGGTGGCTCCTGCAGCACCGGGAAGGGGCACCGTCCGCTTACGCCGCCCCAAAATGAATTGCTAAATGCGGTGCACATGCCCCCTCCCTGCCCCTCTGAGTACCCGCTGATATGCCCGAGTACCTGCTGCAGGAATACCCAGTAAAACAGCGAGGAGCTGAATTTATTCTCTGTTTTGACTGGCGCTCAGTAGGTGGCGCTTGAGACACGTATGGAGACAGCCTATTAGCGGGCTTTTTTGCCTTAATGAATGGGCCGGGATTTGCCTGCCCACCTCTTTGGGCAGCGGTGCAGCACAGTAACATCAAACCACTCAGCTGGACCGA
The DNA here is from genome assembly GCF_033958435.1 of Carettochelys insculpta. Taxonomy (NCBI): domain Eukaryota; kingdom Metazoa; phylum Chordata; order Testudines; family Carettochelyidae; genus Carettochelys; species Carettochelys insculpta. Next base: position 100,745,253 of record NC_134139.1, read on the forward strand.
GATTTAAAAACCCCAATATGCACAGCTGTGCATGGAAAGTGATTTCAGGCTGCCATCTCCTCCCTTCCTTCCTCTCCCCCTTCCGTCTTCTCTTTCTTTCTTTGTCTGTCTGTCTGTCCGACCGCAGTTACTAACTTGCTGCCATTCAATCTCCCTCTCCTCTCCTTTGCTCTCGTTGCTCTGAAGCTAACATACCATTTGTCTTTGGGTACCCCTAAGATGTAATTTGAAATACACAACTGAGAGAGAAGAGAGCGATTAACTCCTTTATTTCGGCAGTAACGTTAGGTAATTTGAACATCAAGATCCGAGTTCCTTGATTGCTTCCCCCGCAGGGAGACCAGATTCTTGCTAGTTGTGGTCGATGTGTTTATCCGTTGAAAGGCACTGGAGGCAGAAGCTATTATCCTGTTTCCAGTGCAAAGCTATCTCACACGTCAGCCCATATTCATTTATGTGCCGAGTTTTGGAAAAGTGATGCAGGTAGAACTTAAAGGACTTGAAGCAGGACTTTTGGAGTGGGATTTGCAGAGGCACTCGTGTGATTCAAAAGCACCTGTGAGATTGAGGAGCAATGACCCGTGCTTTTAAATCACATTAGCGCTTTTGACAATTCGCCCTTCACTTCGAAGAACATGTTACAATGCAGGATAAGAATTCTTTAATATCTCAAGGTAAGAATCGCAGTTTCCCGTGGACTCGCTCTATCTGAGCTAGCTAGAGTCAGGAATCAACACCCAAACCACGACTGCAGGATAAAATACCAAGCAAAAGCTGTTTCCAACGTGTCTCTTAGGATGATCAGCAGGCATTTCAGATTTGAATGGCTCAAGACGACTGAGATTTTCCAGTTTCCCCTTTCCCTGCTACGATGAGGGGATTACTAACCAAGACCAACTCTTCTCTCATTGTCATACGTGATTACCCATATAAATTGGTTGTGAAATGCGTAAAGTCTCCCAAATCGAGCGTCTTTATTGTTCACAAGAAAAATGCATTCTCAAAAAAGCCACTAGGGACCTCATTTCGGTTTTGGGGGCTAGGATTAGCATTTACTAATGCATTCTATCTTTCTCAATCAGTGGACCCTTTGCAACAGAAGGAAGAGTGAACAGTAGTTTAAAGTGTTCAAAGCAATTTAATACCAGGATTCTGAATAATGACCTTTTAGGGTGTTAAAATATATTAATTTAAGTGTATTCCATCAGTATTAAGGCACAATTTAGAGAACTACTCAAAGCAAAAATATATGTTCAAGGCTACCTCAAAGGAACTTCAATTTGAATTACTTAAGTGTGATTATAAATACAATCAGTAAACAAGTTGATGTCTATCAGATTATCTAGCCAACACTGGTAAACTTCTTTCTGAATAGTAGTGCAATTTTTTTCTGTAGGATTTACTCAGGTCTGTAATACAGCAGTCTGCAGTCCACGAAGAGGTAACCTACAGCACTGTAATACATTACAGATTCCAGGAGATTAGAAAATTTTGTGTAAAGTAACAAAACAACTAAACAACTAAAACAATCCAGTTCTTGCAGAACTTTTCATCAGTAAACATCAAAGCATTTTACAAGGGGACAGGTGTCATTTCCCCATTCATAAAGATGGGGAAGCTGAGACACATAGAGGTGAAATGATATGCCTAAGGTCACCCAACAGGCCAATCAACAACAAAGACAGGAATACAACCCCGGAATTAGTCTGTTGATGGTGTTAATTTTGCCCAGAGATAGTGTACTAAAGACACGCATTGCTATTTTTGTATCTATAAAGATTACTAAAGATAAACCAGTTTGCTTTATAATTCCAGTTCCTTCGCTGGATAACGCACAATTGACAGCATACGTTTCATTTCATACAAGAGATAGACTTTGTTACCATATTAGTTTCCTATTGTCACTTCTCCAATTTCTTCTTGGGTTTATTACCTTCGTTCTTTTTATATCCCATAATCTTTTAAGGCTCTAAGCCAAATATACGCTGACTTCTGCGTTAATAACATGAACAGTGCAAGCTTGTTCAATGTCTTTTTGTAGTTCAGAGTAAATAAAGCGAGAGGACAATTCGCAGACGGTACTCAGGGTAACGAGCGCTATTTCGCTGCCATAACCCGGCTCTTTACATTGGAAACATAAGAGCCGGAGCAGTTTCTCCATTGCACGATGTTTATATAGGTGTATAGCCTCAAACTCTCGGAGCCTGCTGAAAATGTACAGTAACAATGGGGAAACCAAAGGTGCGTTCTTTTAGGGCAAAACCAGCCAAACGCGAGTCCATTACCTCCCTGTAGTCTAGCAATTTTTGGGCGACTCACAAGGTTGCAACAAAGATGTTAAGTATCGAGTTTAATGAACGAGCGAGGAACTCTGGCGATATCACATATCTTGGTTTGTCACCTGCATGTTAGGGCACGGATAAATTGCAGCCTTTCCCGGGTCATTAACCCAAGCGGGATTTTTGGCTGCGTGCCACAAATCAAATACTCAAGGCGAAACGTTCACAGCCTGTTGGCCACACGCACTTTGCACTGGACAACACAAACGTAAGTGGGCAAGAGGCTGTGAATATAGGTCCACCCGCCCCCCGGCATTTGAAGATAGCTGGTGTTCAGGGTAACGGGAAAGGGACGAGAAGAGGTCTGTTTCCTAAGGAGGGTCTTTTCAGCACTGCGTGCTGGACAGCTCCCCCGCCGCGATGCGTGGGCGCTAGACCGGGGCGCGTAGACCCCTGGGCCAATGGCAGAAGTCTCCCTTCCTGCGGGGTTGGTTGTTCGCTCCGCTTTAGCTCCTGCCTGACCTGAGAGCAACTCGGAGCAGGGCAGGCGTAGAGAGGGAGCTCCCGAGAGCTCCTTCCAGCAGCGTCAGAGCAAAACCTTCCCTCAAGCGGAGCACAACCGCTCCTCCCATCCACCAGGGACCAAACTTCGCTCGTTGAAATCAAAGGGCCGGGCGGCCCCTCCCAGCAAAGGAGGAGCTGGGCGGCTGTATAAGTGGAAGGACTGAGGCGAGGGACAAGCCAGCCTGCCTGCAGCCCATCCACTGGGCTTCGGCACAGCCCAAGAAGAGCCCGGCGGCCATCGGAGACGGTGGAAGGAGCTGGCGGGGGACCGCAGACCCCCGCGAGGCTGTTCTCGCTTCTCTTGCCAGCGCAGTGAAGTCCTGGCCATGAAGTTATGCCAGTCCCGCCACTGAACCCGTCGGAGCAGCTGCGAGAAAGGACTTCAGGACAGAAGAGTCCTGGAGATCATTGTTTGGGCAAGGAGGACGCTGCGTTCTGGATCTCCTCTGGTTCCCTCCTCTCCCCAGCGTTCCAGGCGCTCTTCGGACCCCGGCGAAGCACCCTTGGCTGGAGAAAAGGTCCATCTCTTTTAGCGCATCAGGGTTTGCCCGCAGACAGCTCCTCCTTGGCGCTTTTGGTGGGAGAACACTTGGAAGGAAGGACCAACACGATTTCCTTCCCTGACTCCCGAGACCGATCCTGTTGCTCTTTCTCCTTGCTGTTGGTGTCTCCGGGGCTCTGCGGAGCTGGGAACATGGCTGGGGAGCTCTCTCTCAACCTCACCATGCAACTCCCAGGAGGAAATGTCAGCTATGCTTTGGTGCCAGAGGTGATGGAGACTGATCTCCCGCCTCCTGCCCGGGGTACCTTGGTGTTTATCATCCGCTGTGTGATCCCTTCGCTTTACCTGCTCATCATCACCGTGGGCTTGCTAGGCAACATCACCCTGGTGAAGATCTTCATCTCCAACAGCGCTATGAGAAGCGTGCCCAATATCTTCATCTCCAGCCTGGCCGCCGGAGACCTCTTGCTGCTGGTGACCTGCATGCCGGTGGATGCCTCCCGCTACCTCTTCGAGGAATGGATGTTCGGGAAGGTGGGCTGCAAACTCATCCCTGCCATCCAACTCACCTCGGTGGGCGTGTCCGTCTTCACTCTCACCGCCCTGAGTGCAGACAGGTAAGATGGCAATATGCCTAGAGCTCGTTATTCTTTGCAGGTGTGTGTGTGTGAGAGAGAGAGAGAGTGAATGAGAGAGAGAGAGATGGAGGGAGAGAGAGAGATTGTAGAATTATTCGGGTACCACAGGAATGCTGGTGCACCAAAATGTTCTGTTTTGACATGCCACCCAATTACATGCCTTCACTTTGTTGTCCCAAACAGCGACACCTATTTCATCTCCACTGCAAACATACAGAAAAACAGCAAACATTATCTTCTCTTCTCCCACAACAACCAACACATAAGCAGGAATGGGCTTATTTCTGCATATCTTTCTGCTAAATGATTTAAAGAGAACCAGGCAAGGAATCCAAGACTATCAGATCAGCTTCTGAACATTTTCAAACATTTGTAGAGGAATAGCAAGTAAAGAAAAATACTACACTTTCTCTTTCCACCATCCCTTATGTCCTAGTGTGACAACCTTTACTCACAATGGTAGTGATTATTCATTTCAGTTGCCCTATAAATGCCACTAGGTCTGCTCTTCGGAGAAGTGCTTGCTTGGTTGTAGCCTCAGGCTCTAAAAGACAGGTGTATTGCAAAATGATTGACTGCTTTCTTTAAATTATCATAATCTTTTTTTCCTTTCTTATTTTGAACAATTTTCTTAAGCTACAAATGGAAGTGCTTGAACGTCTTTAGGCAAGGTTCTCACCAACTTCTGTGGGAGTTTTATCTAGGGCAGTGGTACCCAAACTTTTTGGCATCATGGCCCTCCTCACATCCCCCCACCTCTTTTTTACTGTGGTCCAGCCACCCCAGCTGCCTGTCTGAGCCCCTCCCATCCCTCAAAGCCAGGCACCACCCACCCCTCATTTAACTCCACCCTCCTCCTGCCCCTGCAACCCACACTTGCTCACCTTTGCAGGAGTCAGCTAGCTTCATATGAGCCTTTGCTGGCTGCCTGCTTTTTATATGGGCTGTGTTAGGTTGCCCTTGTGGAATGGTGGGGCTGAGAGCTGGAAGAAAGGCCCAGCTTTTTCTTCTGGTGTGGGGAATGACTGCAGGGAGGGGACTGGGTTGCCTTGTGTCCCCCCTGGAAGTTCTTCACACCCCCTGGGGGGGCATGCCTGCAGTTTGGGAAACCATGATCTAGGGCACGAGCATATACGACTGGCTTGAAATGCATAGCAGTGACAAACGTCTATGCTTGAAAATGCATCTTTTTTGCTGTTTTCTTGTTTTTTTGTTGTGTTTTGTTTTGTTTTGTTTAAAGTTTTTCATTCAGGGTATAATAAAAAAATAAATTTCAATTTATAGCCAGTCTGCAAGCATTGAATTGCATCCCAAAGCCCCTCAAAGTCAGATTAATTTCAGTGGGTTTTGAATCAGGCCTATATTATCAATGCAACTCTTTAATCCAGTCAGTTTGGGAAACAGGTTGTACTGGATTTTGGAATTTTCCAGACCATGCATGGTCATGTATACTTTTTGTTTTGAAGGTGAAAATAAAAACATTTTGCAAAGTACTGGTTTTTTTATTTCACATGTAACACAGACAGCAATATACGTGGGCCTGGGAAGGAGGTAGAGTGCATGAGTGTGTTGGGAGTGGGATGCAGGATCTGGGAGGGCAGAAGGGAAGGTGCATGAGGGGGATGGAGGTGTAGTGTGTGGGTGTGAGGGGGATGAGAGTGGGGTGCTTATCTGGCACCCCCCAACTATCCCAGACACCAGCACTATAGGAGCAGTGTGGGAAAAGCCTCTGGACAAGTGGTTTGTTGCAGCTTCACTCTCCCGGATGGGGTAGGGGGAAGGGAAGCAGCAGCATACAGATCCCCTTCCTCTTCCTCCTGCTAGGGTCCACACTATGGCTGTTCCTGGATGAGGGACACCTGGATTAGGGATGTTCAAGTGTATTATTTTTGTTTAAAGCATTCAGTGCATATTAATGTTTTATAACTTTGACTGTGACTTCTGACCAATCTTTAAAGGAGTACATCTGTAGCATTCTGATTTCATAGTTCAGGAATTTATCAAAGTGGACATGCAAAATATACTTTCATTTAAAAAAGGGCTGTTGGGATATGGAAAGAATTTACTTGCAAATCAGAGAACCAGTGAACTATAATGGAGGTGGTATAATAATACAAGTTTTGTTTATTTTACTTTTGAGGTACAACTTCTGTGTCATCATGAATTCTGTATTACACATATAGTTTGTATCCTTATTATACTAGTGGACATATGAAAGTAATACTGATGCTGAAATCAGGCTGACTATAATTATTTTATTGTTGACATCTTACAAAAATGCAATACATGTACTGTTTTGACTGCATAAAACAATTTTATTAGATGTTCTTCCTTTAACATTTTAGAGGTTTGTAATGTATTGTGCCTGGTAGAAATGCGAGTGATTTTTCTTGATAAAACCAAGCATGTTGTCGGACAGCTGTGTTTCTTTTTTTCTTCTGTAGATTATCTTTTCCTGGTAATGGTAAATAATTGCCAATTAAATCACTTGGCAAATAATGGTCAATCTCAATCCATCAGTCTTTACTCAGGGAAATTTCCAATGACTTCAGACAACTGAGTCATTATTACTTTTGGACAGAGTTGAACTTTCATTAAAGTCAGTGAGAGTCTTGACTTAATGGGACCTGAAGGGTACTTTTTCAGCCCTGTCCTACACTTCTGTAGACCTTAAGATCCTGTTGAACTAAATTGAAGGTATCTCCAAAGAAGGTCCAGGGCCACACTGTACATGATTTATGGGGTGTACATTAAACACACTCTTTTAAAGTACAGGCTGGGAGGCTGATACAGCCCTATAGGAGGCTGAAGACTGGCCTGGACCACTTGTTCTACAGCTAAATCTAATTGAAGAGGAGCTACAAGCTGGGATGGAGGCCCCAATCTATCCAGATATGGAGGACCCCCATTTGCTGCGCAGTGAGGAGTGTCCTGAGGGGGAGTTTGGGAGTGACCTAGGGATAGCTGAGTCAATGTGTTGTGGTTTGGATCCCTGCTGACCTCAATGGCAGCCCACTTTGTCACTGGTGGGGCCCTGGGACAGGGTGCAGTGGAGTGGGAGGGCCTGCATGCCCCCTCCCTCACCCCATCAGCCCTAATCCATGAGTGGCATTCTCCCTTCTCACTATTGTAGGCACATGCCTGTGCTTGTTGGTCCTCTGCCTTGCTAGGAGGCCTGACCCTTCTGCTGCTGCAGCCTGAACCAGGGCCATTTTAATTGCTGCCATGCCCTGAGCCAGGGCCTCAGCCTATACTGTGAACTGTTAGTTGCCCCACCCTGAGTGAGGGCCTGGGTTCCTCTGACTGTGTGCTTGGCCTGAAGCCTGGGCTATGGTTGCCTGCCCTAAGTGAGGGCCTGGGCCCATTTGACTGTCTGTTTGGCCTGATCACAGGCCTGAACCTTGAGACTAGTATGGCTGTTGAGACTGAGTCCCCATAGATAACTGAGGTCTGGTGGAGTGGGCCCTCACTAACCCAGGCTACAAGGTCTTGGTATATCTTGAAGACAAGTGAAACAAGGAGGATTCTAATGAGACAAAGATTATGGATTGGATTTTCAGGAAGTGTAAATGGAGCTGATTTATACCAGCCAAGGATTCAGCCCTGCATCTTTAGCTTCCTTTAACAATGCCATAGGCTACTGTTTATGCTTCATACTTTTGGCATTGTAACATTTTTCTAATAAAGTGATCAAATATAATTCTACTGTTTTTTAAGTTTATTTTTCTTTTTAAAATAATGGTAAAAGTACAGTGGGTCAAATGCAGACCTTGTGTAACTCAATTGAAATCAATGGAAATATACCAGGTATAAATCAGGTCTTATCACTGTATATGTAGCATGACTTATTCTTCTTGTTTAAAAGCATGGCAGAAATAAAGCACTAATTAGATGGCTATTAGGATAACTGAGTAATGGTCATGGTTGAAATTCAGGCTCTGCTAAAGTTAATAATAGTTTTGTCATTGCCTAGCTAGTGTTTCACCTGGTATATTTTAATATCAAAGCCCCAATATCATTTTGGCCCCAGTCCAGAAGTATTTAAGTACATGCTTATAGTTAAGGCCCTGACTGAAAGCTTTGCTCTATCAGTACCTTACAACTTTATTGAGATGTGAATAGCTCAGCTATTCAGTACAATTTAAGGTGCAGTCCTGTAACACCTTAAAGACTAAGGGTGTGTCTACACTTGCATTCCTCTTTCGAAAGAGGCACGCAAATGAGGTAAACCGAAAATGCAAATGAGACATAAATTTGCATATTTGGCACCTCATTTGCATATTCTAATTTTGAAAGAGTTTCTTTCGAAAGAAGAAAGCCAGTGTAGATGCTGCTCTTTTGAGAGTAAACCCATCTTTGAAAGAATCCTTCTTTCCTTTAGCTAATGTAGCCTATGGCATTGTGTAGCTGCGGCGAGCCTGCACTGGCTCTCTTCTTTTGAAAGAAGCTCTTTCGAAATTAGAATATGCAAATGAGGTGCCAAATACACAAATTTATACCTCGTTTGCATTTTCAATTTACCTCATTTGCATACCTCTTTCAAAAGAGGAACGCAAGTGTAGATGCACCCTAAGGGTGTGTCTACTCGGGCACAAATTTTCGAAATGGCCATGCTAATTGGAATAGGGGCATTTCAAAAGGTGTGGGGTCCTTTCAAAAAGGACCTGCTTGTAGCCATGCCAAGCCGTGTGCTTTCGAAAGCGGCGCTTTTGAAGCACCGTGGCTGGAAGTGTCCTAATGCTAATGAGGTGCTGAATATTCATTTCAATTCAATTCAATATTCAGAGGGATAGCACTGTTAGTATGTATCTGCAAAAACATGAAGGAGCCTGGCGGCACCTTAAAGACTAAGGCTACACTTGGTCTGCAGTTGTATCTTGAAATAATTTACATAATTTCAAAGTTGGTGTCATCCAAAGGGTAGCAAAGTTTAAAATAAGAGCCTATTTCAAAGGTTCCATTACCCTTCTCACAATGAGGGGTGGTGGAATCAGAATACTGCGCTTGAACTAGCTGCTATTTTGAGCTTGGGGAAAAGCCTCAGAGTTATCATTTTGGAATACCTCTTTATCCCAAAATAGCAACTGCAGTCGAAACATAGCCCAACAGGTTTATTCGAGCAAAAGCTTTCATGGGTAAAAGAACCCACTTAGTCAGATGCATGGATCTGATAAAGAGATTTTTACACACAAGAGCTTAAGCCCAAATAAATCTGTAAGCCATGAAGGTGCCACAAGACTTATTGTTTTTTAAAAAATAGGAGCTTAGTGCTGGTCTGACTGTATAATAGAAAACAAAATATTTGAGTTTAGTTTATACCTCTAGTTTTTACATTATCAGATACCCAGTGAAAAGAATAAGAAAAACTCTTTCATTTGACATATCAGGCCTTTACCAGAGTGTGGTAGGAACCAAAAGAGCCTGTAGCAGCTACTGGGTTTGTATCTTTAAATATTCATATTCATAAGATCATTTTACAAAACACAAACAACATAAAATAGTATTTTCATGAGCAATATCATACTAGAGTGTCAGCATTTGCAGGCCTGCAACATTATAAGTAGCATTGTCTTATGGACTGTATCCCATGTTATGGTACTTAAAACATTATTTTTTCACAAATGGGGGACTAATGGTCAAGGATTTATCTTGACTAGAAATCTGTGTTTCTAAGTATCAATCTTCAAAACAAGTCTGTCTCTTTTTAAGAAAATGTGGACCAGAGGCAAAAAGTAATTATTTTCTACAATTTTTTGTGCTAACCCTCTTTAGCACAGTGAGTGGGGTGTGGAGAGGTCTGAAAAAAATTTAAATAATCCAACAGGTGTAGTTAATCACACAGGCTGTGTGTGCGCACACGCACTAGAGAGTTTTGTCCACAGAAGTGCAGTGTAGACACCTCTGTCGATGGAGAGGCTTTCCTGTTGTCAGGCAGCCCTTTGCAGAGCTGCCATTCTGCTTTCTGGCACCAGAGGGCAGCGCAGTCTGGCAGTTCTCTATCAACAAAGCAAGGCGTGTGTAGATGCAATCTGTTGACAGAAGTTCTGTCTAGATTTCCTCTCAACAGGAACTTCTGGCAACAGATGCTTCTGGTGTAGACATAGCCATATTGAATATTTATATAATCCCTAACATGAGTGACCTTGTAGCAAGGTGCAATGTAAATGATTTTCTCTTAATAAAAGACAAAACTTTAAGCAATGTTAAAAATGGTACCTGGAAACATCCCACATGATAATGGGTCTCTATGGTAATAATGTTTTTCAGTTATCTGTGAATAAGACCAAAGATTAGTACAACAGATGAACTATTACAAAACCCAATTGGTGGTATATAATCCATATATTTGTAGGAGCCAATGGCCACATCAATGGGCTGCCTCTGTCAATGGAGAAACCTCGGTGGTACCTCTGTTGACAGATAGCATCTACACACAAAGGCTAAGTCTACACTTGCATTCCTCTTTCAAAAGAGGAATGCAAGTGAGGGATGTCAGAAATGCAAATGAAGTGCTGATTTACATGTCTCATGCTTCGTTTGCATAATCTCTTTCTGAAAGAGATTCTTTCAAAAGAAAGAAAGCAGTGTAGATGTGGCTCTTTTGGAAAATAAACCCTGTCTTAGAAAGAACCCTTATTACTAAAAAGAATTAGGAAGACGGGTTCTTTTGAAACCGGGTTATTTTCAGAAGAGCCATGTCTACACTGCTTTTTCTCTTTCAAAAGGAGATTCTGCAAATGGAGTGTGAGATATGTAAATCAGCACTCATCTGCATTTCCAATTTCCTTCAAGTGTAAGTATAGGGCAAATGTAGACATAGTCTTTAGGCAGATCGAAGTACAAGTTGCTTTGGCAACAGAAAGCAGCCAGACTGCCCTGCCCTCTCTCGACAGAATGGCTGACCAGAAGCTCTGCAAACAGGGCGGACCAGTGATCGGGATCAGAAGCCCTCTCTGTCAACAGAAGTGTCTACATGGGCACTCTGTTGACAAAACAAAGAGAGACTGGACTTTTGAAAATAATGCCTAGTGTTGATGCAGGTATAACGTGCAACATTTGCAACTTACGTACAAATAATGCAATTCAGATGAGATATAACTTTTGTTTGCTGGTTTTACTCTTTCGCTCTCAACCAATTTTGTTTAACATGTCTCAAGACCATTCACTGAATGAACTTCTCTAGCATGCTGAGAAACTCTTCTTAGCCAATATCCATTTCCTTTAGGTTAGGAACATGGTATCAAGATAAGTACGCTGCCTCTAACAGTGCTCCAGAGTAATATGAAAAAAGAAATATCGTCCATATAGCCCTTTGGACAATGGAATCTGGGGTGGAAACACTTCCTACTGACCACTCTGATGGTGAGAATTATTTATAGAATAAAGAAGTGTGAAGTGTCTTTGCTCTTTCGTATATGTATATGCTAGAAGAATTACTTGGTGTTGCTCAGGTCTTTCAAGGCAGGGGGCAGGGGATGGGGGAGGGGTTCAGGAGTGAGGGTTGGGGGATGAGAAGGAACTTGGGGTAGGGAGCTAGAGTACAGGAGCTCAGGCAGGGGTTCGGGGGGTGGGGGGCTCAGAACAGGAGGTGGGGATGCAGGAGCCAGGGCAGGGGCTTGGGAGGTTTAGGGGTGCTCAGCGGCTTTGCTGCTTGGCTCCTGGCTGCTTCCTAGGTCCAGCCCAGGTTGCGGGGGACATGCTGCCCAGCTAGCACCTGCTCTGTGGTACTCCAGAGCTGTCAGGGCAGTGGGAACCTCTCCTCTGGGCCACTCTCCTCAGGGTGATGAGGGCCTTGCCGCTTGGGTGGCAGCTGCTCTGTTCCACTCTGGGATTGTTAGGGCAGCAGGGATCACCCTTGCTTCCTGCCTCTCAGTAGTCATTATGGAAGGTAACTTTCCCTGCTACCAGAGCCCTCCCTTTCTGTTTGATGAGAAACAATCACATTCCATGCACAACTCTTTGTCCTGGCACAACCAAACCCTTACCTGGCTTTAAGGTATAAGGAAGATGTACACTAAATTTGGTGGTCCTAGATCTTACGGTTTAGGAGGAGTTGAACAGACTCACAGATGGACAAATGGACAAACAGATACACACACACACACACACATATATATATATATATATATATGCTTGAGTGATATCTATGCATCAATCTTATCCAAAAGTATACTTTAGGTTGTGGAATCTCATCAGGCAGAGAATATTTGTTATGTGTATTTTGTTTTAGAAATATCTGTTTTATTTCAGGCTGTGTAGTTTAGTGGGGGAGGGGGTTAATTTTTCCAATATAATTTTTCATTTTGCCACCTCATTTCCTGTTTTATGTGTGTTGTTCATTTTGTATTATCCATTGTTTCCCCCACATTCATCGTCTGCCTTTTGTTTTAATTTTCTCTAGTTGGTAAAGACATTGAGTTCTTTAACTTTATTTTTCCTTTCTCTCCATACCTTCTTTATTTTTGTTAAATGCACTTTTGTGTCCTTGATCCATTTATTAGGTACAGTAAAAAATATTCAAAATTCTAAGTGGATTCTGTGTTGCTACAATGCAACGCTTCTGCAGAAAATGCAAATGAAATGGAACCAGATATGCTGAAATGGAGGTAGAAGATGAAGCAACTGGTATGGAACAGCTGCAGGTCATTTCAGGCAACAGGTTCCTTTCAGGAAGGATTTTAAAATGTAAGGCCAGATCTTCCACTTCAGTAAATGGACACAAATCTGACGTCAACAGAGCTGTGCTCGTTTATGCTGCCTGAGTATTATCCATGACATTTTTGAAACTCATGTAGACATTTTATCCTATAGCTCCTAATTATTTTGACCATCACTGGCACAGGCTAGTCCTGAATTTAGAAGGGGAAAAGGGGAAATGGTTTTAGACATTAATACTTTTATAAGGGTAAACTGTAATTGAACAGATTTTGCACCATAGAATTCTGCCGCCAGCCATTTGTGCTTCTGTGCAGCTAGTATCTTTTATTGATCTTTGCTGGTAGTCATGATGTTAGGAGATAAAAATCAGTTTTCCTTATTCAGGCACGTGTGGAGCAAGAGGTGTGTGCCTCTTGACCCACTGCCTAAGGACGTGGGGTAGGAATGACCATACTATATATTATATCAAGGTGGAGGCACACACACACACACATACACACACACACACGATAAAATGACATTCATATAAGTGATATATTAGTGGGAACACTATTATAAACAGACTAGGCTTTCTGAAACCAACCTGCTCTGATGTACCGGGAAGTTCTGGAAATGAATAGTTCACCAAAGACTTAGTTTTCAGTGAGCTTTGGATCAGGCCCATAGTGAGGACAAGGGGAGAAAAATAAAACCCCCAAAGCTTCACTCCCTTCAAATGCCATACCCACTCATAACTACAGGAACCAAGACTTGTAGGTAGCGAACGTATCCATATGCACAAAAACGAGCTGTGGATAGCTACATCCATATCCAGGGATGTGGACACCTGGGAATATAAGCCAATAAGTATTATAGCCTGATCTAGTCTAGTAATAGACTAGATAGGGATTTAAAATGTGTGCCATGTATTGCAGACGCAGGCCTTTAGTTTTTGCTATTTTTAGTCATAGCTAGCCAGATTTCATATTGAACAAAATCTGTTATGGAACACTTAAGATGTGTAAAAGGCGGCCACACATGAATCTTTGGATGCTTTTATATGCTTGAATATCATAGCAATAGAGAATATTAACTAAATTGAATATCTCTGAAAATATTCCATTCATTCATTGGCCATCACCCTCCTTAGGAACAGTCTTGAGCAAATAAATTAAGCTGTCTTTTATCAGTCAGTGAAAGGCTATGTAATACCAGGTAAATGAATTTAGGCTAATGGCAGTAAAAGACTATGACTCTTCATGAAACTGCGAGTTGGCTTCTTGCTACAAAGCTTTCGTTAGCCATGTAAGATGTAAGTAAGTTTATTTTAAATAAGAGGTGGAGGCAGATGCAAGAGAAGAAGAAAAGGCAGAGAAATATTCCCATCTTTCAGTGAAACTCTAGATATACAGGGAAGGAGGTGAGGGGGTAGAATTGTACTCCTCACCTGCAAGGGGACTCTATTTTCAAAATCAAAAACTGGGAAAATTTTACGGGGACGCCTTTTTAGGGTAGAGAAGTTGTCATACTAGAGACAAGAATACAGTATCTTTTTAAAAAGTATTGTGCTAGGCGATTGCTGCTGCCAGTTTCTGGCTCAACAGGCCCAATTTCAGATTTAAAGACAGATTTTGTTTCCACAGTAACTTATCACGAAACACCATACACTTGTCACTGACATTTATTTTGAGAATATGAAGTTTTATTCATGTTTCCACTCACCTATTCAATTTCTCCTCATTCCAAAGCCAGGTTTATTTGGCAAAGGGATAGGTCTTGAACAAACATTTTGTATTTTTTAAAACAAACAGCAACAAATAATTCTATAAAAAGGGGTCATTTTCTGATGTCATGATAAAACTTCCCAGAACACTAGACTATCATCTGAAAAAGCAGGACATAACATCATTTCTCAAATTCTGCTAATCTTAATCAGATAAATAGTCTCATTGAGGCAATGCTGCTACTGATGTAAGGAAAGCAGAATTTGCTTCAGAGCATTTATTTTTTTGGGCCTCACAGTCTGAAATTTCTCTGTATGATCTACTACTGGACACATACTTTTTGTAAAAAAAAGTGCTGAATTACACCACCTTAATTCTGCTCTTAGACTCCTTACAATCATTTATATTGTCAAGATAAGACAGTGTTTCTTAAACTTTTTGGACGTTTCTACACAAGGCACTTTTTCTGGAAGAAGATCTTCCGGAAGAGTGCATCTACACATCAAACAGGACCTTGAAAGAGCCACCCCTTCTTCCAGAAGAGTGCATCTATACATGCAATGGCACTCTTCCGGAAAAACAGGGCAGGAAACAGCACAGATGGGGTCGCACAGCCAGGGAGCCCTTCCGGGGCCACCAGCCACATGGCCCCTTAAATGGCCCCACCCAAACAGCCCCTCCCTGCAAATGCTGCCAAGGCCAGCCATGTCTGTGCACAGCAAGCCAGACCCAGGTCCCTGTCCAGCGTCCGCCGACCAGCAGGCATGGACCCCCATTAGCTGCAGGACAGCAGGCTTGCCCTCACCCGCACTCTAGCCATCCTCCTGGCCACCCTTCTCAGCCTTCTGTGGAGACAGAGGCCCAGGCCCATGGGTCCTGACCCCTGACCACCCCCCTCCAACTGGTCTGGCATGTCTGCACCCACACCACCATCACGGATTGGTGGGACAGGGTCGTCATGGGGGAGTGGGACAATGACCGCTGGCTGCAGAACCTGCAGATGAAGAAAGAGACCTTCCTCATGCTACGACACCAGGACACCTGGATGAGGCCAGCCCTCTCTCCGGAGAAGTGCATGGCCATAGCCATATGGAAATTGGCCACCCCGGAAAGCTACCGATCCATTGAGCAGCAGTTTGGGGTGGGCACATCCACCATTGGGGGCCGTTGTCCTCCAGGTAAGCCCTGCCTCAGATCCTGCCCCACTGGCAGGAGGGAGGGAGCCGGTGGGCTCGGGGCATCCCAGGCACCGATTGGGAGGGAGCAGGGCTGGGGAGGCAGGAAGACCTAGCCCAGAAGGGATACCACATGGCTGTTGCTGCAGAGGTCCTTTAGCGAGGGGGGGGGGCGGGAGGGAGGGAGGGAGTGGAAGGGGAGGGGGCAGGGACCCCTCTGCTTATGCCCATGAGTGCGCCCATTCCCCTGCAGGTCGTGAGGGCCATCAACCACATGCTGGTGCGGTAGCTCAGGAGCATCGGGGACCTGGACGTAGTCATTGAGAGCTTTGCCGTGCTCGGGTTCCCCCAGTGCTTCGGTGCGATCAACAGGACGCATATCCCCATCAGGGCCCTGGACCACAGTGGCGGCCAATACGTTATCTGCAAGGGGTACCACTCTATCATGCTCCAGGCAGTGGTGGACGCCCATGGGAAGCTCATGGACATTTATGTCGACTGACTGGGCAGGGCACATGATGTGCGGATCCTGCGGAATTCCACCCTGTTCCACAGGATGGAGGCAGGACATTTGTGCCCTGGTGGGAGCATGCCGTCAGGGATGTCATGATGCCTCTTTGCCTTGTGGGCGACCTGGCCTACCCACTCCAGCCCTGGTTGATGCACCCATACACAGACCACTTCACACCCTCCCAGGAGCTGTTTAACGCCTGGCTCACATGGGCCCCGGTATCCTGTCAAGTGCATTTTCAGCCATCTGAAGGTGCGGTTCAGGTATCTCCTCACGTGCCTTGATGTGGGGGTGAAGAATGTCCTGCAGGTTGTGGCTGCCTGCTGCATGCTCCACAGCCTCATCGAGGCATGGGAGGGGACCCTGCCCCAGGGCTGGATGGCGGAGCTGGCCCCCGCTACCAGCATCCCGCTGTGGCCCCCAACCAGCGGCTCAACTGTGATGGGCTCCGGATCTGGGAGGTGCTTTGGCAGGCATTCAGCTGAGGGGACTACTAACCCCCAGACCCCTCCCCACAGGCCCCCCCCACACCCATGCAAACCCCCCCCACGCCCCCCACCCTCCCCCACACTAATCAGGGACACAGGGGGTGCTGAATGCTAACATATATTTAACCCTCAAACATTAACAACCGTGAGCAATGTAAATAGTAAATGGTGAATAATAAAACAACCAAAACCTGATAGGGAGTGAACTATATACATGGGGGTAAGGGGACAGGAGCGCCTAAACCTGGACAGGGAATGGGGCAGGAATACTGGGAGGCCCTAATCAAGGGACAGGGTGGAAGGCCATGAGCCCTAGTGCCCACGGGCGCCCCTCCCACCCCAGGTGCACGGTCCCCTATGGGATGGGACCGGAAGCACTGGCAAGTAGGGCCGGTCAGCATCTGGCCCAGCCTCAGCAGAGGGGCCGGACGGGGGTAGGTTGTGGCTTGGGCGACCCTCCATGGGGCCCACCGTGGCCACAAGCCATACTGCGAGGTCCCTCAGAGCAGCACTGGGCAGGCCCAGCTGCAGTAGAACGGCCAGGGCCTCAGGGTCATGGGCTGGGGGCACGAGAACAGCTGAGGGGCCAGCGGGGGGGCCAGCATGGGGGAATGCAGAGGGAGACAGCTGGGCGGCAGCAGAGAGGGGCTCAGGGGGGCAGTAGCGGGGGCCTGTGGGGGCACTGGGGGTGACTGCAGGGGGGACAGCTGGGGGGCCTCTAGGAGAACTGTGTGGCGGGCAGCTGGGGGGGGCTGGGAACTGGCCTGCTAGGGCACTGCACACAGTGTGGAGCATCCCCACCACCTCCCCCCATGTGTCCCGCCTCCATTGCAGCTCAGCCTCGTTGAGGGCCAGCCATCTTTTGGCAAGGGCGTTCTGCTGGCGGAGGGATGCCGTGTAGGCCACGACCTCCTCCTCATGGCAGCTGCATCAGGTCTGGCGCACCCATGGCTGCCGTGCAGCAGGGGCTGGTGCGGGCCCAGCTGGAGGTCTGCTGGGTCCTCCAGCCTGGATGGGGCTGGCAGGCCCTGGGCTCCTCATACGGCTGCCCCAGCCCTCAGATGGTACCACTGTTAAGAGAGAGAGGGGGGGGAAGCCAGTGCCACATCTGGGACCTGGGTGGCATGGCCTCAGTCTCCCCAGCTGGTTACCCACTCCACAGACCCATGGGGTGGGCGTGTGTTGGGGAGGCCACCGTGCAGGCTTGAGTGCACTCGCTGAGGTGGCCACTGGGGCATGATGCCTGAGCTGGGGCATGATCCACGGTGGCCCACCCTGGCAATGGGTTTGTGGGTTGGGAGGCTGGGGGGGGGCACAGCCATGGGGGATTCTGAATGCAGCTCTGCTGCCTGGGGGGGACCTCAGCACACTCAGGGGGTGCTCCATGCGAAAGGGAGATGGGTGCTGCTCGCAGGCATGGGTGTGCCCTGGGCCCTGACCGGCACGGGCTTTAGGGCTTCTGGGCCTGGGGCTGGGGCCCAGGTGTCCCCCTCCTCCCACTGTGCTTTTCCACTGTGTACACTTACCCGAGGTGGCCTCATATATATTAGATGATGCCTGACTGAAGGGGGCCTGGCTGCTGGAAGTGGAGGGCACCATGATGACGAGAGACCCATCTGTGGACTCCCCATCAGATGATACGTCCACAGTGTCAGGTCCCTTGTCCTCCTCCTCCAGTGAGGCAGGGGGCTTGGTTGCGGCTGTCTCTATGGTGACATGGGGTGGGGAGGTGTTGTCCACAGCCAGGAGGTCCTGCAGCTCCTGGTAGAAGGCGCAGCTGGCAGGGGTACAGCTGGATCTGCAGGCGCTATCCTGGGCCAGCATGTACCCCTGCCGCAGCTCCTTCACCTTGCACCTGACCTGCTCCGGTGTCCGGGAGGGGTGGCCACAGTCAGCCAGGCCCTGGGCGAGATGGGCAAATGCTGCGGAGTTCCTCTGGTGCCCGCAGGTGTCCCGGAGGACCTCCTCATTGAGCCAGAGCCCCAGGAGGTCCTGGAGCTCTGGCTCAGCCCAGGAGGGGCCCTCTGTTTTGGAGCCCGGTCGGGGTCCTGGCTGCCCTCATCCGGGTTCCTGGGGCTCCCCTGGGCAGTGCGGGGTGGTGGTCAGCTAGCCATCCCTGCGGGTTGGGACTTGCTGAGCACTGTGGGGCCTCAGAGAAGTGTGGCTGGCAGCCCTGCACATGCTGCCTGTCTCACACTCTCAGCTTCCTGCCATTTGGTCTCCAGGTCCTTGCAGCTTTAAAGGGCTGAAAGGACCTGGGGATCATAGAGGCCAGTGGGGTGTCTAGAGTGGCCCCGCTCTCCAGCAGTCTACCACCATGGAGGACTGCTTCTTTCGGAAGAAGCAGTCCAGGAACATCTACACTTGCCTTCTTCCAGAAGAATCTTCCTGAAGGTCCTCCTCCTGATTGTGAAGTAGAATACAGAACCCGGAAGAGGGGGCACCTTCTTCTGGAAGAAATCCGAAAGAGCACCTTGCATGTGTAGACACTCCTCTGATCTTCCAGAAGAAGTCACCGTTCTTCTGGAAGATCTTGCCTGTGTAGAAACCGCCTTTAAGACCAGGGAATACTTTTGAAAATTTTCTTTAAAAAAATTGTCAGACAAAAAACAAGCCAAAACAAAACCCCAGCAACATGTAAAGCGACAGCAGAATGAGGTAATTATTTGATCAGGTACTGTGGCAATGAAGTAGTAAAATTGTATCTGGTTTTAATAACAGAAAATATGTATTGTCAGTATATGATACCAAAAGTGTCAGATGCTCATGGCACGTCTGTGAGTTGTTTACAGAACACTAGTGTTCTGAGGAAACACTGAGCTAAATAATGTCATCTTGTATTTCAGACCCATCAAACTCAAAGTAAAATGTCAACAGACAGTTAATCACAGCAGATGACATTTTGGGGGATTTCCTGTGGGCTAAACACTGACACTGTTATCTCAAAATTGAAGCTGTGTCTAAGTCAATTGATCCAAAGAACTTCCCCAACAGCCTTAAGCATACTCCAATAAAAATCACAGTAACATGAGAACAGTTTGCAATAATCGGTGATCCCAGAGGTCAACACCTTTTCTTTCTGAGTTGAGAGTTGGCACTATTAACATTTCTTAACTTCTCAGATAAACACCATCAGTTTCAGTTATCAAAAGTGGGAGGAAGGCCATGTAATCACATATCTTTCATATCATCTATGTTTTTACAAACACTTTCAAATTGGAAAAAAAAAACAATTCAGAACTGGGAGAATCCAGTTGTCTCTTAACTGCAGGTCAGCATTAGTGCTTTCCTCTACAGAAAGACATTAGTTCATGCCACCTCAGTCTGGGCCGGGTATTCACATGGTATAAAGCAGCGTAGCTCTAATGATTTGAATGAAGTTATGGAATAAGAGGTGAGGGGTGATGTGATATCTTTTGAGCTTGTCTTTCTCCAGTAGAAGTTGATCCAATAAAAGCTATCACCTTATCTCTAAAATCCTGGAACCAACATGGCTACTGTACCATTGCAAACAGATGAAGTTATGTTGATTTATACTAGCTGAGCAAGTGGCAAGCTAGCACTGTGGTTATGTAAAGAGCTGAGAGTCAATATATCCCATTTACACAGGATATTGCTCTTAATTATTTGGCTTTACTACAGGAATTTACGTATGTGGCCATGTGGTCAACAGCACTGTTAATAAAAGTAAAGGAAATCCCTGTAGTTCAATATTTCAGTACAATACTAATTATAGTCCTTTAAAAGGAGTTTGAAGTTTTTTTTTTTTTCGGTAAAGTACATATGGTTTTCATTATACTTGTCAAACAGTGGATGGAGCTTGTCTCCAGAACATAACCCTGAACTGGAGTTTCTGACCTGAAGATCACTCTCCTTTGACTACTTTGTTAGCCCTCATTTCAATTGATTGCCCTGCAGATTCCATGGTATTCTTTTAAGGCCCTAGTTCTTCACAGTAAAATGCCCTCTCACTTCAAAGGTGCAGGATCAGGGCCTGAGCAAATGAGTCCCCTCAGAGTTAAAAGTACTGAGAAAATCTGGCATCATGTTTTCGACAAGGCTGCTTGTTAGTGCTGCAGGTCCATGAAGCAAATCTCGCTGGTGGCAAACAGGCAGGGAAAGAAACATCCCAAATTTGCAGAAAAGCCAAAAGGTCTATTTCTGTTTTTATCATCGTGGGTGTTGAAACCTGCTTTTCCTGAAAGCTTACATGTTGGCTGAAGGTGGCAGCTTCGATGGCACTGTAAGAAAATCTAGTCAAGCTGTGAAGCTATGCTGACAAGGCACTTAGACATGGTTCATTTCAGGTGCAGAGTGTGTGGCAGCAAGCGGACTCTGCTGTGCAGAGCAGCACAGGAGTGGGCAGGAAGTCTTATGCCTGTAGTGACAGTATGGCTGTAAGGGCTACAGACTTTTAGGTTTGGCACCTTTTATAGCCTTCTTCCAAAACTCATGAATGTGCTCTTGGCTGTCATGCAAATTATTCTGCCCTAGGTGTTCTGATACTCAGTCCATGTCTGAGTCTTTGGCCAGAATTACAGTCACAAGTCATTGCAAAGAACGTCCTATCAGCCTAACTCTCTGTTCTCAGCTGGGTATATCCATGCCAGCATTACTTCATTTCCTCGATTTGTCTGTCAGGGAACTGATCATCTCAACGTTTTCATTTCATTTCTTTTTGTATTGCTGGTAAAGTCCCTGTTCCATATGTTGGGATGATTTGCATTAGTTCTATACACTCTACTTTTTAACTTTGTTGGTATCTTTTTTCATCACAGAAAACTGGGGCCACCTTCCACTGTTTCTATTAAATAGCTTTGTTGTTGTGTCAGACGTAATTCAGGAAGGTACTATTGTCAACCACCATCCATCCTAGGTGTTTAAATGCTTTTACTTTAAGCAATTTGCTCATAATATACTTTTTGGTAGGTCCTCCTCCACCAGTTGCCATTTCAGGCTTACCAAAGTTCACTCTAACCTGTGTTCCCACGGTTTAAAGTTGGTTTGGGGATCACAGTCTTTTGCATATATTACAAAGTTATCAGCAAACAGCACATTCCAAGGATATTCTCACTTATCACATGAAAGACAAAACAAACAAACAACCCCTGCAGAACAAAAACAAAACAAAACCCCAAAGGTCTCAACACTTAGTTGTAATCAAGTTTGGTTTTGACCATGGCAGTATCGCTATCATACATAACTAGATAAGAGAGGCATATCCTTCTAGCACAGCTTTTTGTCACAAAATCCGCCAAACTAATTCTGAGGGTACACGATCATACATCATCTCCAAGTCCATACAGACCACACTTTGTTGCTATCTCTTTTCCCTGAACTTCTCCATGAAGATTCATAGAGCAAATATGGCATAAATCCATGCTGACCCTCCCGTATTTTAATCATTTCATGGAGCCACTTTTTAATAATCTCCCATACTTTCAAAGCACTCAGAAAGGACTAAACATTAGTCTGAATTCTGCATTTGGATTCATAGGAGCCCTATACACACATCTAAACACTGAATTTAGTTCATTGCTTTTTAAAAAAATGTCACCACCAGACTCAATGAGAATGAAGTAATTATTGGGGGAGAAAAATGAAAATAGTCAGAAGGAAGTGAAACATTTTTAGCTTTCACATCTGCTTCAGAGACTTTGATAATATGTGAACTTTTATATGTCTTCCCATGAATGTGTACACTGTAGGAAAGAAGGAATGGCAATACTGAAAAGGCACAAGCACAGGGAGCTCAGCAAGTCCCAGGTCCTCAAGGGTATTTAGGTGCCTAAATATTTCAGAGGAACTAGGATCCAGTAAAAGTATTTATAATCAGAATGTTCAAGTTCCAGAGGAAAAACATTTATTATAAAAATATTTCTTATGCTGGGGCACCCTTGTAATGGTAGTAAAGTTAGAGAAAGTGGGTGGGGAAGACAGAATTTGAGGGAAAGCATCTAATTAAACCTTAAGACTCATTTATAATAATTTTATGACCTAAGTGACAACGTACAAATTAAGTATATTTATTTATAGAAATCTCATAGCTCGTCCATTTCACATTGTGCTATTACCTACCTTGGTATCAATTTTGTACAAATTGAGAAACTGCATAGTTACTTCTGAAATTTTTCATTAACGTCAGAATGCATCAGTTATATTTGATTTTATCTGCAGTTTGTTACTTACCATTTCCTATTCCATGTCCCTTCATAGGCATACACTTTGAGCTAGATTCTGCAACATGCTGAATGCTTTCTGGCAGGTGCTAAGTTCCACTCCTACTAATTTCAGTTGGAGGGCAGGGTGCTCTGTACTTCACAGCATTGGGCCCTAGGACAGGGAACTAAGAATAATGTGTCCCTTTGAAATTGCCTGGGAAATTTATGCAGAGAGACACCCTGATGAAATTTGCTGGCCCGATGTCTCTTATTCTGTAGAACAGAAGCTAAGGGTTCTTCTGTTACCCAAATGACCGATTGCTTACAGTTTATGTCTCATCTTAAAGAGAGCACCTCTAACAGCACATTACCATCTAAGACAAATTCAGTGATGGCTCAAGTGAAAGTGTGCCATCTACTGGACTCATGAACATCAATTTTTGGCAGTACCTACTTTCCTAGCAGGTTTCTCATCCAAGTATTGATTATACCTAACACTACTTAACTGATGAGAGCTGACAAAAACACAGTTCCAGGTGGTGTGGCTGTATCCATTATAATTTGATATCCTGTCGCAAATGAGAAAATCAAAATTCTTAATACAACACATGGTTTTCATATAAAAATGCAATAATTTAAAACCAATGGGAGCTCAATCTAATCATCAGATAAATCATGGGTTGTCTTTGTATAATGAAACCAAGGAAAACAAAACTAAGAAGCAGATTGTTGACTAATAAGGTCACAGTTTGTGTTTGCAAGTCTTCATGTTCTGCACAGAATTTTATTGTCTTTGTCAAAATAGCATGAACGATTTCCATTGAAACTGATACCCAGACCCTCAAAGGTATTCCACAAAAGTTAGAGGCCTCAAAATCTGAGTCAGTCTGGGACTCAGGCTTAACGAAAATCCTTTAGGCTATCATGACAGACAGAAAAATTCTGTACAGAACACAATGGTTTCCAAACTCAAATTATGACCTAATTGGAAATCCATGGGACTTCAAGGCCTTTGTGGATCTGGGCCTATGTGGCCAGAGTCAGTTGCACAACACATTTTGAAAGAAATGTTGAACAAACATCATCATAACAAGCTTGCTGTGCCCCAGGCCCAAGTTTAATTTGTTGCACAAAGACCTGATACAAAGCCTGCAGAAGGCAGTGGAAATCTTTATTTTGATTTATCGAGCTTTGGTTAGAGCCCAAAGTGTTCATTGTTTTCAGCTACTTTCTCTGGCTACATGTCATTTTTAAGTACAAGTGCAATAGACATCATATGTAATTCTTGTACCTGTGTTTGAAATGTAGGCCAGCTTGTACTTTCAAGCACAGCCCTGAGCAATGGTAGGGATGACTAGATAGGCTTCACTACCTCCCAGGTAGCTTCAGGAAACTGTGTGCCTCAGAAGCTTTCTTCAGCGGAACAGTTCATCCAGTGCACCTCTCTTGCATCAGATTAGGAATCTGCTACAGTTCTATTTAGACTATAAACTCTTCAGGGCAGACTCTGTGTTTGTCAGGTGGTTGCTACAATGAGATTTTACTCTGATTGGCCCATAAGAATTATCTAATACACATGATTCATCAGATAATATGCAACATAAGCTGCTCCTCCCTTGGTTTCCAGCCAGCTCTGATGGTTGGCACACATGGGAGTGGAGCCAGCCCTCAATGTCTTTCACAGTGCAAGGGTACATTGCCTTGCCCATCAGTGCCTGGGCCTGCAGGCTAGGGAGATCTAATGTATTCATAAGGCGCTTGGGGTCAACAAGGCCCACACTTCAGAACTGCTGGGCCCCTGGGCAAGGTGGAGGTGGACAGCTCTGTGCTGACAAAAGGGGTGGGGCCTTGGGCGGAAGGGGTGGGACTGGGGGCAGCCAGTCCTCAGTGCTGCCCAGACCTCATTGCACTGCTCCTCCAGACAGTAGCAGCAGCAGTGATGGCTGAGAGCCTTGGGTCCTTTCGAATCGCCAGGCCCCGTGTCAGTTGTACCTTTATCACCTCCTGTTGGCAGGCTGGTGCGGGGGTTAAGGTGGTGATGATGGTCAGGGCTTCATGCTCCTCTTCTCTGCGTGACTGTATTAGGTGCTGCCACAATCCAGTCCTGGGTAGCTACTTAACTATATATTGACTTCCGCTTAGAGCTGGGTGGGAGCTCTCCATCCTGTGAGAATTCTTGAAGATTTCAGAAATTATTTTCCTCCCATATTGGGAAAAATGCAACATTTCAAAAACTAAAAATCTGAAAAAATAAAGAGTTTTATCAATCATACCATATTATTTCAATAATTTCAGTATTTTTATTTTGCTTTTGAAGACTTTTCCTCCTGTTTTCTATAATTAGTATGAGTTTTATAAACCAGAAAACTAGAATTTTTTGATGTTGATAATGTAGAAATGAAACATTGCAACAACTTCAAAACATTTATTGCAGAAATGTTTGAACGGAGACGTTTATTCAAACCAATCCTTTTCAGACAAAACTTTTGGTTTTGATGAATCAGTTGTATATAAAAAAAGTCCTGACCAGCTTTGCTTCTCTTGATTTTTATTTTATCTGACAGTGGAGTGGTGTACCTCTTCTAAGTGCTAGACCTTTGTATCTTGTGCTGATCATTAATTTATCAATCCTGGCAACAGCAATATACAGTAATAAATAACGCATAGTTAAATATTGTATATAAAAATGTTACACGTCGCATCAGAAAAATCATGTGCTACGTTACTTTAATCAGATGTATGTGTTTCTTTTATCCATCAGACATAGAATAACATTTATTATGATTAATGAATTCTTTTGCCCATTTCCAGGTACAAAGCAATTGTAAATCCCATGGACATCCAAACATCCAATGCAGTTCTGTGGACCTGTATTAAAGCTTTTGCCATCTGGATCATCTCCATGGTGTTAGCAGTCCCTGAAGCTGTCTTCTCAGAAGTGGCCCACATCAATGGCACAGATAATGTCAGTTTCAGGGCATGCATACCCTACCCGCAGACAGATGACATGCATCCGAAGATCCACTCGGTGCTGATATTCTTAGTATATTTCCTCATCCCTCTCACCATCATTAGTGTCTACTACTATCATATTGCTAGGACATTAATGAAAAGTGCACACAATATCCCAGGTGAATATAGTGAGCATTCGAAAAGACAGGTAAGTTATTTGCAGTGCCTTTGTGTGACAGAAGATTTGTTTGTTGTACTCTTTTTAAAATAAAAACACAAATGATGTAACATATGCAGTAGAGGCTTAGGTTTATATTAGCATTCTAATCAGCATGGACCAAGATCTAGCCTTATCTCAAAAATCTTTCTGTTTTAAATCTTATTTTGCAGCAGATCTAAGACTAATTTGGAAGAAGTACTTTTACTTTGCTACATATGAAATGCAAAGACAAAATGAGAGGAAGTGTTTATTTATTTTCTGTCTTAGCCTTGTAGTAAGAAAAAAAATGGTTCAGCTTATGACCTTAATAACTATTCATACTGATGCATGTGACATTGGTGACTTGAGTAACTGCATGTGTTCTTGGTTTAGCAACCACTTTTATATTTCCTAAGAAACAGCATTTACTGGGGCAACCAGGTGTAGCTTTCTAATCTCTGTACACACATCTGATCCTGAAGAAATCCAGTGCATTATAGAGCAATCTGAAACACAGTAAAGGGGACAAATTCATTGCAATTGTGTTTTTTTTTTTTTAAAAAAAAAACCAGTCCTAAAATTTGCCAGATTCAAAGTTGCTTTTGAAGAAAGTGGTTTGCATCCACAAACAGAAGGTGACTCTTAGTGGTCCTGGTCTGGTCTGGATGTGACTGAAATATCACAATAGTTCTTTTTAAGAAAACAAAAAAGCAGTCCAGTAGGACTTGGAAGACTAACAAAATAATTTCTTAGGTGATGAGCTTTTGTGGGACAGACCCACTTCTTCAGATCATAGCCATACCAGAACAGACTCAATATTTAAGGTACAGAGAACTAAAAATAGTAACCAAGGTTGATAAATCAGCAAAATATTATCAAGGTGAGCAAATCAGAGAGTGGAGGGGTCGGGAGGGGGGGGTCAAGGATTAGATTAAGCCAAGTATGCAAAAGAGCCCCTATAATGACCTAAAAAACTCCCATCCTGGTCCAAGTCTAATTCTTGACTCCCCCCCGCCCACCTTCTGCCCCTCTACTCTCTGATTTGCTCACCTTTATAATATTTTGCTGATCTGTCAACCTTGATTACTATTTTTGGTTCTCTGTACCTTAAATATTGAGTCTGTTATGGTGTGGCTATTGTGACAAAGTCCCTTGTCAGCCACTGTGTTCCCTGCACTTCCTGGTGGTTCTCTGTTGCCTCAGAGACTCACGGAGGCCCCTTATCTGCCCAGGCCTTTCCAAAGGCAGGAGTCTGCACTTAGCGAGCCATCCTCATCATAGGCAAGTCCAGATGGGGAGAATAAAGCCAGTACCTTGCAGGCCTGTGCCTACTCCAGTGGAGTAATGCCTCTGGGGAAGGGTAGGGGGAGTACAGACCCGCCCTCTACCCTGGACTCCAGCCCAGGGTCCCTATGAGGACAAGAGGCAACTGGCAGGGCCTTCACCCCTGCCCCAAAGTAAAAACCTCACTCTGGGCCACTTCACCCACTGCTTCCCCATGGTACCTTCTCGCTCACTCACTCTGCTCTCGCTCTGCTCTTGCTCAGCTCCTCCAGTGTGCCTTCCAAAACCTTCCCCCCTGCTACCAGATGGAGAGCCTTTTATAGGGAGTGCAGGGCCCAGCTGACCAATGAGGGCTTGGACCTAGTCAGGGAACAAAAAAGCAGTGGCCCACCATCCAGTATACCGTCCTTCTAGAAGGTTCCTGAAGCTTCCAGGTAGGGGTCTGCCACACTATGATCTGAAGAAGTGGTCTCTCCCATGAAAGCTCATCACCTGATAAATTATTTTGTTAGTATTTAACGTGCTATTGGACTGCTTTTTTGTTTTCATAGTATATAGACTAGCACAGCTTTCTCTCTGTTTCTTTTCATGAAACATTGTGATTGTATCTGATCTTCTGAGCCTTATACCATTCAAAATAATGCAAATATTAAGAGAATAGGTTGAGAATTTTATCTGTGACTGGAAAAGAAGTACTGACATGCATAAAAAAGGTAGGATTTCTTGTCTCGAAGAAAACATGAGATGTTGAAAATCTTTCAAGAAGACCCATAATTGTAAGATTTTCCCATTTCTAGAACAAAGTGGCTTGGATAAGCAGCCAAATTTTGGGCATTTCTTTGACTAGAACTGTTGAATCTACAAAGGCGCTCTGACATTTAAATTTAGTAGTACCATCCTTCTTGGCATTCTTTATATCACAGTATGCTACAAATCTTTGACTTGGACCATTTTACCAGCCAACTGAAATTAATGTGACATATCAACAGGCCATAGCAGCAGCCTATCCATCAATGGGAAAAACACAGCAGTTTTACTGTTCAACAAAGTAAATCTTTCTAAATGAAAGTGCCTCAAAATCACAGAAACACATTACACATATGCTTAGATTGCTTAGTAAAAGATCAACGTCACTGAAAAGAATTAGTCCGTATTTGATGTTCACATTTAGGACTCTTTCCTTTTCACCCCCTGAGGAAAGATGAATACATTTTTAGAAGTGAAACAGTTTAGCAGAACAATGAAAACAATTCCTGCTGTCCTGTTTACTCAATGTTTTATTTTTATTTTTGCCAGCACTGCATGGACCATTTTCTTATTTTGTGAAATGTAAAGAGCCATTTGTCTGACGTCACAGAATGGGAAGCAGAGCTAATTCACATCACATTTCTGAAACTGCCAGAGATTCTTTAAAAACAAAATACATTTTTCCTTTACTTACTTCTTGAGTTTTTCTCTTAGACTAAAAAGTGGAGAATAGCCTGGCCTATTTAGCTATCACTTGACAAATGGTGAAGAATTCAGATTACTGAGGATGACCAGAGTTTCTCCAAGAAGAATTACAGACATGGAACATTCACATCTCATATTTCCCACTATCTTTGCAATTTCTGGCTCTGAACAGTGAGAGCAGGAAGGGTATAAAATCGTACTTGATCAGAATGTTAGCATTTCTAGCCATTTTCAGACTCACTGTGGACAAGCGCAAATGATTGCAAAAGGTGAAAATCAATGGAGAATCAGACCCAGGAGGAGCAGGAAGAGAGCCGTAGGCTTAGAGTGTATATTCTTCAGCGTACAAATTTTGCAGTGGTAGAAATCAGCACACTCTCTAAGGCTGTGTCAAACCTACTAGTTCTGGTTTGCATGGGCATTGGTGAACTATGCTTTTTGGGTTTCCAACCCTCCAATGCCCCAAGTTCATTTGAGCTTTTCCAGCAAAAAGAACAATGGAGCCAGGCAACATGAATCATCTGTATATGCCCTCTTCCATGCAGCAGGCTCTGGCTCTTCCTATGGTGGAGGGACATAGTGGTTTTCTACCTCCACTGTCTTCAGGGGCTGACCTTCAGTTCTGTTCCCTTCTTCCTGGTTTTTTCTTTTTCGGTAAGGTCCAATGTGCAGGCCATATTTCCCCATGTCTACAGTCAGTAAGTATCTTCAGAGCAACAGGTGGCCTGCAACTCCCATTATTCTACACTAATACAACTGGGAGCTGCTTTGGCTGCCTTATCAGACCTTTTACCTCAGCCTTCATCTGAGATACCACTGAGTGCTAAGAGTACCTGTTTTAGGATTTTCCTATGAGAACGGTATAAGCTGTGGCATCTCAGCCCCAGAAGGAAATAATGAGGCTTAAGTGCCATTGCATAGCTAAAACTTGATGCATCAGACTAATAATGTCTCTAAATTTGAAATACTTTTTAAAATTTGCCAAGTGTTGAGAAGCATTCCTAAGGATTTTGTTTCACCAACTCACTGTAGTGGCTGAAAGCCAAAGTGTAATTGGAATATGAGGTCCATCACTGTGTTCTTATCTATGTAACAAATTCATATATAAAGGCTAGTCTGTCTACTGTTGATGCAGGCAGCCAATGATTGATTAAAGAAAGTGAACTATAATTGAGAAATGGAAGTAAATGAGATAGCAAAAGTAATTTAGCCCTTAAGAGAGTTATTTTACTGATCTTCTCTGAATTCATTGTTAGAGTTAATGTAATGTGAAATGTTACATGCTTTAATTAAGTCTGTTATGTGGATTAGTTTAATTCTGTGTTGTTAATTTAGGTTCTGTTGATTTATCATCTTAGATGGAAACTCGAAAGCGTCTGGCAAAAATTGTTCTGGTCTTCATCGGCTTTTTTGCTGTCTGCTGGTTCCCTAATCATGTATTGTACATGTACCGATCCTTTAATTACAGTGAAATTGACCCATCACTAGGACATATGATCATTACTTTAGTGGCCCGAGTGCTAAGCTTCTGCAACTCCTGCGTCAACCCATTTGCACTGTATTTTCTGAGTGAGAGCTTTAGGAGGCATTTCAACAGCCAGCTTTGCTGCAGGACGAAATCTCATCAAGAGAGAACCACCAGTTATCTGCTCAGCTCCTCTGCCATACGAATGACTTCTCTGAAAAGCAATGCCAAGAACACTGTGACCACGCTGACTCTACTGAATGGGCACACTTTGAAACAGGAAATGTCATTATGATATCGTCAGTGCAGCATTTGACCTGGGAATAAATATGAGCTTTCACTTCATAACCATCTCATTAGTTTAAAGTACTTTTGTGAATCCTTGAAACAGGAGTGATCTGAGTTCCTCAGTTTGGGACCATTGCACATCTAACTTCTAATCATGTTCAGACAAAAATGTGTGATATTACTGAGTAAGAAGAGAAGAACAAGTATTTCTAAGACTTTTTGCTAAGGGGCACAAATCTATACATTTAACATGCCGGAGAACAAAGGTATGATGTGAACAGTGGTGGAGATGATCTGATGTTATTTAAGAACAGTATCGATTCACCTTTGCAGTTGCGTAACACAGGATTCCATTTAGAGTTTTGAAAATGACATTTCCTGTGAAAATTAGTTTGCTAAAGTTGGGGTTGGGGAGGGGGAAGAAAACATTTTGTGAAACTCAAAACTTTCTTAGAAGCCAAAATAAAAATCTCTGGTTTTGTGAAGCCTGTAACCCTACATTATAATAAAACACCTGCTCTGGCCTATGTTGGCTGATTCATTCTCACAAGGCATGGACTGTGGGGCTGTACATTCTTGAGATGATGATAGGGCTCAGGCTGGATCTCTCCTCAGTAGATCCCAAAACTTGGGCTCCAGCCTAAGCCTGAAAACACATGGAATTTTGCAGCCCTGCAACCTAAACCCCACAACTGAGCCATCTGATGTGGGGCAGCCACCCAAGTGTGTAATTGCAGCATAGAAATACCCAGTGGATTCTACTATGTCTATTCCTCATTCTACTTCACTTCTAATTTACTACTACCAAGTGCCCTTGTTGATTTAAAACTACTATCAATGATAATGGGAATGTTGACCAGGCAGTATGGTGAGACTAAAGGTAATATTTTCAAAGACTGCCAAGAGAGGTAGGAGCCAAATATCATTGTGAAAAAGTGTCCGAGATACATAGAAGCCTAACTCTCACACTGAAAGTCAGTGGGTCCTAAGTGTCTTGTGCAGTCATGAAGACTTTACCCTAAATGCCTCAAGCCGGGATCCTCAAGCTTTCACATCTTCTGAGTTTGTCTTGTGAGCCACCCTCTTCCTGCTCATCATTGCTGTTTTGCAATCACGTAGATCACGCACTCTCCCATCTGTGACGGAATACCATACCAATGGCAACCACAGCAATGGCTTACATGGAAAAGTCATATTTGGGAAGTGCTTCATACACACACACACCTGGTTTAGTACAATTACCGGCGGACAACGAACAACCCTATGTGACCAGCCAGCACTCACTGGACCAGCCACAAAGCCTCTGTGAACCACAATCTAAAAGATTATGCTATGGTATGGAGACTTTCAATACTAGTGCTTTCAAATAGAATGTTTCAGAGTATATAGCTAGCTACAGAACTGGGACCAAGGATGATGACTTGATTGTACCTTGCAAAAAATACATGGTAAGGTCTGCTCTTATGCTGGTACCACCTTCATTCTACTACCCCCATGCAAAGAGGGTACCAGGCAGGTGTAAGTGACGATCTAGTCAGAAGAGAGGGGCTGAAGCTGGTGGGAGGAGACATGGCCATGGCAGACCTGCACCCAGATCAGTGCAGCAAGGACACAAATTAGCTCAACCATTAGGGATTCTCTAGCCTGGGCCAGGGACATACCAGCTGCTGGTATCGGAACAGTGGAGACACAAGTCCCCTTTTCTTTACCGTTATGCTGTTGCTTGCCCCTTTAGAGGGATAAATGTGGCTCTGAGCCCCTAATGGAGCTGCACAGACTTCAATCTGCATATGCAGATATTTGTAGAAATAAGCCTTCTTGCACAAAATGCATCAGTAATATAATGGCACCTAGATCAAGTCTGCAGCTTTAGGGTTGCTCATAATTTCAGAGGAACAAATGTCTCTGTGTTACAACTCTTCTCAGCTCATGCTACTCATGGTCATGCTATTACTAAGTACTAGCTGCTTACAGATATTTAGAATCAGCTAAAGCATTTGACTAGTTCTCTCCCCCAGTCTCTGAACATCAAGCCAGAAAAATAGTTCCCTCCACTTTTAAAATAATTTGGAAACATTTTAATATAACCTGGCTATTGGTCATATATTTCTAATCTCTGTTAAATATCTTAGAATGAAATATAATGCAAATATATAATTATATTAAGCTATTTATCTAAAGTCACCAGAAACCAACTCTTAAGTATGCGCTAATGAATATAACAAACTGGTGTTAATTGTAACCAAGGTCTACACAGCAATGAACAAAGAAAAAAAATGTTCCTGTTTTAACTGTGCATCTTTTGCACTGTACACTTGATACTTGGCATGCTCCTACAACAAGAAGATAATTACCTTCCTGGGAACTGAAGAAACAAACTTCTGATCAGATATGCAAAGTGACATGTAACAGCATTTTGCTTTTATTTGCGATATTGTATTAATTGACATGGTGATTTAGACCCTGACCCTAAAAACTTCAGTGTATGTGTAAATAATCATGTGAGTAGTACAATTGTTTTCCATGCTTCATACTCTGCTGGATAAGGGCCTATATATTAGGGTGTATACTTATCCCTATGAAGGAATGGGAAACAAATTGCATGGGACCTGTGTGAGAAAGAGAGAGAGAAAGAGAGAGAGAATACACCCAGGAACAATAAAAATGAAAAATAACAATGAAAAGAACAATAATCATTAGAGACAGTACTAGGAATTCTTTATTCTATCTCCTTCTACCTATTACACTTTAGGTTTTCTTTCTCCCAATTGCGGCTCATTCCAATTGCCTCTCCTGTGTTTTGTTAATGTTCCCTCTTCTGAGTCCTCTTTTTATCTTCCATGTCCACCATCCCTGCGTGACCACCCATCCTCTTGTACAACTTTATGCTAATGACTCCCAAATGTCCAACATTACCTCTGACTTCTTCCATTAGTCTGCTATCTCTGCCTGCCCTTACTGCCTCACCTCGCCACGTGAAAAGATGAACACTTCATTTTAACTCCCAGGTGACATTTTATATTGCCAGTGCCATCAGAGTCCTTGGTCGTCTCTGAGCTTTACTAGTGAACCTATTAATTTTGCTGTTTCTCCTCCAAATTAGACAGCTTTTCTGTACAGCACAGCATCTCACAGGCTTTTGTAGTGTTTCACACTTATTAAACCATAGCAGCACTTTTCTGATGCGGGGATGATGTAAGGACAGTGTTCTACTGCAAAGGAACAGCCTACTTTATAATGACACTTACACTTAACTTGTATTCTTTTCCATGTAATTGCTTTAAATTCTTGTGTGTGGCATGGGTAGCATGAGCCTTGCTTTCTGGCAAAATACCAAGCTGCAACCTTACCATTTCAATCATGTGGAGAAGGCATGCTGGCACTGCACACAGCTTCTCACAGACAGCAAAAGAGCAGATCTTCAGATCATATTTCTTAGACTTTGTGCTCACACCTGGACTTGAGTAAATCAGCAGGTTTTCATTCGCTATGCTTCCAAAGTAGCCATAGACAGTATTTGGTTCTTCTGGAGCTTTGCTAGGTTTTTTTGCAATGGCAAGATGTCCCCCACAAAAGTATTCTGATTGTTTCTATTCCTGTGCTTAATAAGTATTGTAAACATGAAATACTGTATGTGTAATGCTATTTCCATATGGCTTGGTGTTGTAATAATTAAAATGACCATTACAGAATGCTGTGTATGGAGTATGCTCTTTTAAACCACACAGGAAAAGAAAAAGGAACTAAACATGAAAGACCCCTTCTGCTCTGAATTAAATTGGCATCAGATAATACTTGAGGTCAATGCTGAAACACTTATTAAGGAATATTTATTCAATCATTCTATTTCTATAGTGAAAATTATTCTTTCTTGTTTCAGAAGGATTGTTTTTTCTTGCTCACTAGAGACCTGAGATGGTTACTTTGCACAGTATTGTTCTGAATACTTGAGAAAAGCACTGCTATTTCACTGCTCCTGAGAAATGGCAGAGCAGAATTCATTGCATATTCTTTTAGGGAGAACTCTCTGTCACAATGGAGCCTGTGCACCCATACTGAATCCTGAAATGTTGACACTTCTGAGCTCTCCACCAATACATCAGACAGTGTATTCTCTTCAATCTTATATTTTATGGGAATATTTGCTATATAATGAATACCAATGTTGCCATAATGCAGAGAGATATCAACCCTTGTGAAGTCCCACTCAACCCAAATTATCTTTTTCCTTGACTCTACTGACATGGACTTTTTTAGAAATTGTAAGCACAAGAAGGAGGCCAGAATATTCTTTCCATGGTTCAGAAAAATAGTGTATATTATAAACTGACATTTTAAAAATATGACTTTTGACTTTGGGTCATTTTGGTTTCAGAGGCACAACTTGAGGCAACCTGGAATGTTTGATTTTCAGAAAATGGTGAGCACCTGTCCTTGGAAAATTAGCCTCTTTATAAACATCTGAAACTGGGCACTCAGAAATACAGGCACACAAAATTACTTATTCACTTTTGGAAAATCTTTGCCTGAATGTTACCTGTTTTTTGGGCAAGATTAGGGGGGGTTCTATAGAAACTTCTCATTTCCTCCTTCCCATTCAGATACTCTGCATCGAGACTCTGTGCTTCTGTCTGAGGATGTATCCACATTGCGAAATAAAGTTGTATTTATTAAAGTTGAATTTATACCTCTAGATTTTATAAAGATAAAGTTGAGTGTCCACAGCTACTCAAAGTTGATGCAGTGTGTCCCCACCACATTGACTAAGTTTGACTATTGCAACACTGCATTGTAGGCACCTATCCCCCACTTCCTGAATCCCTGTTGCATTTTGGGTGTTTTTGGCAGTGTGTTATGGGGAAAAAGTGTGCTGCATGTGGTTGTGGGTATGTGATGTCCTCATCCCAGAGTGCATTTTCTTCCTTCGCCCCTCTTGTTGAAAACAAATGTCCATTTTTCCGACGTCTCCCCCGAATCAGGATGCTTTGCTGATTGACACCATCAGAGCTGGCTTTTTATATGCCAGGCTGCCCAGGACACAGTAGACTGGCAAAATTGAGGAAGTAGAAGAGGATAGTAAAGTTGCAGAAAGTGAAACTCTTGCGAGTGTTCTTTGGCTCAGGTGAAAGAACTCATGAAGAAGCTGTATTGTAGCCAAAAGGATTAGTAAAGGTGCTCAGGCTACAATAATGTATGAGCATTTCAGGAACCCTGCACATCAGGGAGCTGTCAGTCCCACATATTATGCCCTTTGCACTTCAGCTGACTCTGCCATGCTAACAGGTACCTCAGTTTTCCCCTGGTGAAAGAACTCCAGAAAAACCTGTACAGTAGTTAAAAGCATCGGTAAATGTGCTCAGGCTACAATAATCTACATGCATTTCAGGAACCCTGTAAATGTATTTGCTTTCAGTGAGCCTAGCAGAAGTAGACATGTGGCAAAGTTAAGGAAGTAGTAGGTGGTAGAAAAGTTCAGGAAAGTTGAACCCTTGAGAGTGTTGTTAGTTCCATCCACATATTAGGGCATCTGTGCTCCAGATGACTGTACCATGTTAACTGATGCCTCAGTTTTTCCCTGGTGAAAGAACACCTTTCATGGGGCTGGACAACATGTCATGGAGCTGTTTCTCCATGGGAAATGGCAGCAAACTGGAGACTGTTCAGCTCCCCTGAGCCACACAGTTTGGGAAGGGAGAGTGCTGTAGCAGTGCGCCTAGGTAGGGGCAGGGGAGCCCACATATATGCTGCTGGTGCCAGACCCCCAAAGCTCAGATAGATGCTGCTGGGGCCAACCTCCCAAAGCTCAGCTGATGTACTAGTTAACACATAGCTCTCTGTCCTCTGGAGACAGAGGGACCAGTCCATATAGATGCTGCTGGGGCCAGCTGAGGCAACTGTTAACATGCCGCAGTTAACTGAACTTAGACACAGCCCCACCGGGGGAGCTTTCCACCATCGTGTGTTGCCTTTCATGGGCCAGCCAGCCCCTGAAAATTTTTGCTGTGGTGGGGAAACTTCCCCTCTGCCATAGGCCAGGACATGCTGCTGACTGGAAAGCACATCCACACAGTATCACTGGCACGTGGCGTGTTGGGGTGGGGGCTAGACTCCCGACTGCATGGCACCTGTGAGAGAGGAGGACTGCCCAGTAGAAATCTGAACCATAGGAAAGAAGATTCTTGGCCTCTCCTACAAGCACAACTCCCACAGCCCAGTAGTCATGTGGTGTAGTGGGGCGGGGGCTGGCCTGCCAGCAAAACTGAGACCCTGGCTCTCCTGATGATTCCATGTTTGGGCTGCCTAAAGTGGCAATATACTATCGACACACTGATCATAAAAAATGATTTCAAATTGCCTAGGGTCCTGTTTCCTACTTCCTGTACACCTGGAGAGCATCGGTGGTGGAGTGATGACCAGAAAGTACACCTCGAGGGGCATTGTGGGATAGTTTAAAGGCTAGTAAAATCAATTTTAATAACATTATAGTCTCCACCTGTATAGTTTCACTTTGCAAACTTGACCTCTCAAGTTACTGTGAGGGGAAGTCAGCAGTACAAAAGTCAACATTAGGGCCCCTAAAAATCACCCTGTTGAGTGCTGGGGTGTAAAGGCATAGCTTATAAAGTCAAACGTAGCCATAAATTTGACTTAAACTGCTAGTGTGGACCAGGCCCAAGAAAGACAGAATATGGCTCTTCAACGGTGCAAGACAGAGCCAGGCAGAAGAGGATAGCTCAGGGGTACAGCTGCGTAAATGACTCTTCTCTTAATTGAATTTATGTTACTGGAACAAACTCACAGCACTTGGCAATATGTTTTGCAATGTCTAGAACCTTTTAGCAAATATTACCTTGACCCAGGTGCGTATGAAACAGGAGGAAAACTCCTACTTATACACAACACACAGTCCTGAACTACAAATTCACACTAGTGTGGCTCTTTTGGATAATGCTGATTGCTAATTTGTGTCCTGAACCTCTGAGGTCTGACTATCACTGACCCAATGCATTGTGCATAGGGCTGTGAGTGCCCTTACGTGGCAGTGCCAGTGGTGTTAAAGGAGTTTGATCCAACCAAGTATAGTGAATAGTCAATCTCTTCTCTTACTTTCTCTTCCCTCAAAGGGAATGAATATGATACGCTGCTGCTTGCCACTATATAAAACTGAAGCAATCAGAAGAAACAGAATAAAGAATTTGCAAGGGGTTATTAAATTTAGGATTGTCTCTTCCACTGGATACACCTAGGCATCATTGTTACAAATAGTAAATTTATTAGATTGGACAGCTCTGGATTTAGTACTAAAAGGTGGCACAATTTAGTTAGCAAGTGCTGTAACATGGTTTTTGTGCAGGCTCTGGTATAACCCAGAGTATCATCCATAGCAGTATGTAATTAACTTAACAGCTTTATGGTGACTTTAAAAATGGAGATTTTCATCTAAAAGGATACTCCGTTTGCTGGTTCACTTGTTAAATAGTCAAAGCCATTTGTCAATCATGCAGACGGTTAAGTCTTAATACTAATGCCACTCTCTGATTTTGCATCTGAATTGATATGCAGTTTATTTTGGGGTTCTGCTGTCATCACTTCACTAGAGCATATTATTGTGCACAGAATGCGTACCACCATTTGTTTTAAAGCAGCAAGATGACAATAAATTAACTGTGTTGCTCATTGAATTCTGCAGCATTAGAAATGTGGTCAAGTTAGTAATAACTCATGGATATCAAGATGTCTTGTGTAGTTTTGCTACTTGATTATGCTGTTTAACAACTTTTGTCGCAATCAATTTTAATTACCATTAGAGATAGGCAAGAAAGATAAGGTAAGACCCAATTTAAGCCCTTGCCCAAACCCAAGTAAAAATTGAACTGACAATGTCCTTGAGGATCCAAGTGCTTTTATCTTTTGGTTTTATTGTCTTTCAGGGACCTCCCACTGCCATTGCGTGCCCAAATATCCAGTAACAACCTTGAGTCCTTCCACACAAGAGTGTCCCTCCCCAAAGATGTGTTATTCCTGAGTTTGAAGGCCTACAGATTATAATCACAATAAAGAGTTTTTATGTGAAATGACCAGAGAAAATGGAAGGTCAGTTCAGAACACAAAACCTAAGGCCCTAGCTCTTCTTTTATAAAAATCTCTGAGAACCAGATTAGGTTCCCCATTTTCCATGCCCAAAACTCACCACTTTTGCTCTCTATAAAGTACCTTTATAAGGATCCCAACTTTAACTTTGAACACCTGATTGGGCTTTCTGAGTCCACTAGCAACTCTGCCAGATCACTCTTCAGCTGCTAATGGATCAGATCTAGAATTAACTCTGCTGTGCTGTTAACTCTTTCTGCTGTGCTATCAAAATGAAAAAGCAGTCATGCAGCACTTTAAGACTAACACAATAATTTATTAGC
This sequence comes from Carettochelys insculpta, assembly GCF_033958435.1. Taxonomy (NCBI): domain Eukaryota; kingdom Metazoa; phylum Chordata; order Testudines; family Carettochelyidae; genus Carettochelys; species Carettochelys insculpta. The sequence goes on from NC_134139.1 coordinate 100,783,986, forward strand.
TGATGAGCTTTCATGGGACAGACCTGCTTCTTCAGATCTATAGCCTAACCAGAACAGACTCAATATATAAAGCACAGAGGTCCAAAAATTGTTATCAAAGTTGACAAATCAGAAAAATAGTTATCAATGTTCTGGTCAGGCTATAGATCTGCAAAAATGGGTCTGTCCCATGGAAGTTCATCACCTAATAAATTATTTTGTTAGTCTTTAAAGTACTGCATGACTGCTTTTTTGTTTTGATAGAATACAGACGAACACGGCTATCTCTCTGTTACTATTTCTGGTGTGCTGTTCCAGTAGTTCCATGACTGCAAGGTTGTTTGCACAGAACTTCCAGCAGTATCACAAGAATTGGTGAGCTCATCATAAAGCATAAAACAAAAGAGGTTCTTTTAAGACCAAGAAGCTTGGCTGCATCATAAACCCTGATTTTCCAAAACACTTATGCTCTTGCTGAATTGTAAGCCATGTGAATAATCTCATCCCTAGTCAACACAGCTTTTAACCATGTGCTTAATTTTATGTTCATGAGGCGTCACACAGTATTTGCATTCCCTAGAGGGAAGGGGAGAAGGGGGCTGAGATGCAACATTGCCAACCTCAAGCATTCAGAAGTTACAAGTCAGGCCCCCAAATCATGAGACATTAGAAACAATAATTGTGGGTCACTTTTATTTGCCTCGAGAGCTTTTAGGGTATACTCAGATCATATTTTCAAACTTTTCTCCACAACCATGTGAAGGAGTAGCAGGATACTAGAAACCCATCTACTTCCCTGAGCAGTGTCTCTATTGCTTGAGCCTGCACGTGGAGGAAAGTCATTACTGGGTTGCTACTCCTCCACCCTCATCCCACAAGGTAGGCAAGCAAGGGCTGGAGCTGGGCAGAGCCACATTTCTTCACCCTCTCCCCACACACCCCTCCCCATATTTGCCCACGGTCTGGAAAGGATGCAGGTGGGAAAGTATCAGAGGGAGACTCAGAAAGTCACAGTCTGATTACTGCCCCTCACTCTAGCTGGATTGTAGGATAACAAGCCAGGCCTGTGTAATTATGTTGCTTTAGGTGGCAATATTATGTTATCATACAGGCATTCAGCACAAAGGATAGGTTCTTTAAAAACACTATAATAAATTAAGACCTGCATAAGAGCTAATCAGTGCAGAACAAAACACCCCCCAGAGGCTGTGTCTACATGGCCAACTTACCTCAAAATGACAGCAGTTATTCTGAAATAACTTTGGCAGCATCTAAATGACGCACAAGCCTTTTTTAAATAAATTCAAAATAATGAATGGGTGTGTTATTTTGATTCCAGCAAATCTCATTCCCTGAGGAACAGTATCTATTTTGAAATAGGCCACAATGGGCTCCAATGACACTATTTTGAAATAATCCTATAGACCCGGAAATGCTATTTCAAAATGATTGGGTGCTATTTTGAAATGCATTTTGTGTCTGGTTGTGTTATTTCAAAATAAGACATATCCAAAGGCTGCGTCTACACTGGAAGGGGAATGCAAATGCAGCAGACTGGAAATGCAAATGAGGTAGAGTGTAGACGGGTTCTTTTCAAAGGAAACCCTGCTTTTGAAAGCACCCTTCTTCCTCATATTTTTCAGGAAGAAGGGTTCTTTCAAAAATGGTTTGTTTTCAAATGAACCCCGTCTACACTGCTTTTTTTTCCCCCTGAAAACTGCACTTCTGGAACAGAGAGTGGCCACCAATATGCAAATGAGATGTGTGATATGCAAACCAGCACCTAATTTGCATTCATGATCGGCTGCATTTGCATTCCGTTTCTGAGAGCGGAATATAGTGTAGATGCAGCCAAAGTGACCTGCCAAGTAATTTCCAAATCTAATGCTGTCAGCTCACCATGCTTTGCTGATCTGAGAGGATAGTTATAATCTGGTTTCTACATTTCCACAACCTCTTCAGCAGAATGCAATGAGTCTACTGTTGAACACACAACTGTGATTCTAAAGCAGCTTCTCTGACATGATTCCACAGCCACAGGCTACTGTGCTGCTGATAACAGCTAATGTATTAACAGCAGAAAATGCCAGCACTGGAAAAGGTTATTATTACATTCTTTATTGTGCACCGAGCTGTCCTGGATGATTTCTCTGTTTGTTTTCATTAGCTCAACGGAAGAAGATAGATACATTCACCATAAATTACCCGTAGGCATTTTCCTCCATTTTCAGTAAAGAAACAGGGTGCCAGATTCTGCATTACTTCACTCTGTGAAGGAATGGAGTGAAGAAACAACAGTGTCTTTATGCCATCTTTGTGCCATCTAATATTTTGGGGCAGTCCAGAGATCAGGTCAACTCCTGTTACAACTTAACATTTCCTCGTAGGCTATGTCTACACAAGAAGGTTCTCCAGCAAAACCAGCCTCTTGTCAGAAAAATCTGTGGACTGTCTACACACAAAATGTGCTTAGTCAACAGACTGTTGACAAAACTTGGCACATCTGCTAGCTGCATTGTGCCTCTCTTGTGTTCAGGCATAATGCCCCTGTCGACAGTTTTCTGTCAACAAAAATGCTGCGTAGGTGCTCGGAAGTCCCTTTTCTTGACAGACAGGGCTTCCAGTTCCCTGGGCAGACCTGTTTGCTGCGTTTCTGGTCAGCTGTTCTGTTGAGAGACTGGTGGGGCAGTCTGACTGCTCTCTGTTCACTGAGTGGAATGCTCTTTCCATCCATTTTGGTGTGTGGACATGGTCTGTTGACAGATGTTTTGCCAGAAGACCTCTTCCGACAGTAACATCTGTAGATGGATTGCTGTATTGTAGACGTAGCCACAGAGTCATAGATTTTGAGGCCAGAAAACTATGATTATCTATTTCAAGGCTTGAATAGTGATCTTAACTGGCTTATGCATTACAAGGACAATTTCCCCACCTTTGATAGTCACAGGAATGAAGCACATCCAATTTAATTTGCTTCATTAACTGGTCCTAATGACAGGTAACTTCCTCATATAGAAATTCTAATACATTTGTTAGTCTTCAAAGTATCACAGGACTGCTTGTTACAGGCCATGGAACAATTCCTGGACATAGGCCTCATCTTTTAGAAAAAAATAAACCCACTCTTATTTAAAATGTTCTCAGTGATAGAGAAACCAACACCACACAGTACATTGTTCAATAGTTAATTACTCAGACATTTTTCAACTGACCACAGAGTTTAAAAAATTCAAATTTCAATGACATTTTCAGGACTAAAAAAGTATGAAAAAACTGATTTTTTCTAACCTGATTTTCGACAAGTTCTAATTAAAGAATGCATCACTCCAGATCTGTACTGATTTATGGGGCAGATCTACAAAGCCTGTTTTCATTAAGAGCATCCATTAGCAATGTCTGCCGTGTTGTGTGGATCACAGCATGTGTGATATGAGAACTTCCGCTAAGATACACCATCTCTTCAGAGGACAGTGCTTAGAGTTGCAATTGGAGAAAACAAGAAAAAAAGGAAAGTACATTTTTAAGTCTTATTTCTTGCATATGTAACTCCAAAAAGTCAGAGCAAGAGGTGAGGGGTTTTGTTAGAACAAATTATGTTGGCAAAATATAGGTTTACTATAATAAAACATATCATCTTGACATCTGACCACTAATATAAAACTCACTTGATTAGATACACCACTCTACACACCCTCTTTTAAAATATACAAACACAGAACAACTTTCTCCATATCACAATAGTACACAGCTAACAAAAGAATGCAATGTAAAATTGATTCAGAAGAAATTCTTCTCTCTTAAAGATAAACATTACCCTAAGAACAGCCTGTTCAATGCTAAAGAATAAATAATGACAGCTACTTTTAACCTCATCATTAACTGCATGCAGTATTGAGTAATTGTGTAGGAGAAATATCTCTTGAGACCTATAGCCCATTCCTGTCCCTACAGCACTGGGGTATCTAAACTTTTTACCAGCAAGATCCCGTTTGAATGAAGTGTTTCCTGGTGGTACCTCAGACATCACTGAGGACACCATCCTGAAGAGTAAAATGGGTGTCCTCTGCAGGACACACAGAGTACATCGTGTTGCTCTATAAAATGGAGTCTGAAACACAGTATGACCTCATATGGAAAATAGCGTCCTCCATGCTTCATGACCTTGCATACAAGATCATGCTGTGAAGAGCAAAATAACATCCTCCGCATCCTATGGATTACCATAACTTCATCTTCTGATGGTGTGACCCCATTTGGGGTTCTGACCCACAATTTGGGAGCTGCCATTATTGGGTCTGATTCATTTGCACCCAGGTGTAGGGTGCAAATCTCTGAGGCAGGCCATGGTTTGTGCTAAAGACCCCCTATTCAAATCCTAAAGTCTGGAGTAGGCCTATAATCCTATAATGCAGAAATCCAGTTAGCATGAGTGGAAAGCTACCCCACTGGGCCCTCCTCATCTCACTCACAGGACCCAGGGAAGATCATCCCAGCTTGGAGTTTGAAGGGAGGGATAGTTGCCTCAGCAACTGCATTCCGAGGAGAAGCCCTGCATATGAAAACTGAGACATGGTGGCCTCTCCTCCACTATCCCAGGTTGGTACTCAAAACAGATATGTTATTGGTCTATAATCTACTTTTGTGTTTCGTAAGAAAGCCTATTTGTCAAAGCTGAAACTATTCATGAAACATCAGTTTGACAAATCTCTCAACCAAAAAAGAAATGTTGGGAGGAAAATGCTCTATTTTCTCAAATCATAATGATTTTTCATTTCAAAATTTTTGTATATTTAGCTGAAAAAAATCAGAACATTTGTAGCAGAAACGAAATATTTCAGAATCACCCCAAATGAAACAATTTGATTTGTCTTACTTTTTTTTTTTAGTTGGTTGATTTGTGAAACATTTTGAAACAGATGTTTTGTCCTAATTCGGGATGAGTCCTTTTATCTCAAAGGCACGTGGCAAGATGGGGAAACACTTTCTGGGCAGACATTTGTGTAATTATCTAATATTCGGTGGAGCTAGATCTGAGTTACAACCTACTTTATATTACATGGCAACACTAACCTTGTTCTTGGTGAGTACAGGATGAGGAGCTAAAGCTGTATTTGGTCATACACAGATTTATTTACAGTTATTTCAGTGTCATACTAGAGTAACTACACTGAAGTCAAGTATCGGAGGGGTAGCCCTGTTAGTCTGGATCTGTAACAGCAACGAAGGGTCCTGTGGCACCTTATAGACTAACAGAAAAGTTTTGAGCATGAGCTTTCGTGAGCACGGACTCACTTCATCAGATGCAGCATCTGATGAAGTGAGTCTGTGCTCACGAAAGCTCATGCTCAAAACTTTTCTGTTAGTCTATAAGGTGCCACAGGACCCTTCGTTGCTGTTACACTGAAGTCATGAAGTAAGCAGAGCTTGGGTTCACACTGCTGTAACTGGCCTGTATGCTGTTTTTTTCTTGAGAACTATACAGACTGCACACAAAAAAGAAGCTACTGTGTCTGACAGATTCCCTTCTGTACGCAATGTAGCTTATTAACATGAGCTTTGAAGCATTGAAATTTAACAGTAAATTATGCAGGTTTATTCTTGGCTATACATAGCCACAATGAATGCTGAATAGAACAAAGATTCTTCAATGACTACTGTATTTAAAATTCTTCTCATGTAAGCATACAATAAAATGGGGTATATTCTTTTCATTAACAACCATAATTCTTGTAGATATTAATAGTAGCTGCTTGCACATACAGAGAGGTCTATAAGGTTGATCCTCTATGTGTCTGTTCAGTGGATAATAAAGCAGACCAGATGGTATTGAGTATTCATTTCACTACCTCAGCAGCTATGCCAATTTCTGTATAATTAACATCTAATTAAATTTCGCTTTCAGAAAATGGATGTTCAGAATACTATACTTTAGGTGCTTTATTTTTTTGGTCTGAGTTACTGTTTTGGCAAATATTTACTGTCATAAATCTGTTTAAGACCCGTTGATTCATATCACTTGGTTTCTAGTATTCCCATTGTTTGTTGCAGCTACAACAAATAGTACCTGAACATGGAATCAAGGTGCCTAAGGCTCATTTACACCCTGACCTAGTGAATTACTACTTCTGGCATCAATGAATGGAGAATTCTCATTTTGTATCACTGGGCACACACTTTGTAGAGGTGCTACAGTGACAGCTATCAGCACATGAATCAGGGACCTCCCATGCTAAAACTATGAACTTCTAAAGCTGGTACCGAAGAGCCAAGTCTCAGTAGCTGGGGGATATAACAACCCATCTTCGCTGCGGTTTGAAACAGAAAGGGGGACTTATAAGATACATTCTCTTGTGGACTATGAATACTATGCAACACTAAGCCAAAGAGAATCAGGCAACCAATGTGGTACATAGTTTCCCATTATCTTTATCTAAAATGATGTAATCTGGCTGAGGTCACCATTGCAAGAAATGGTAGGAAACTGACATGCATAAGAGTGTTTCAAGCATGGCTTACACTAGGAGATAAAGTCAAATTTAAGCCTCTATGGTCAATTTCAAAAACTTTCCATCTACACCTCAGTGCTCAATAAGTCAATTCTAAGTGGCTGTAATGCTCACTTCTGTACTGCTGACTTCCCAATGAAGTTAATCAAAATCGAATTTGCAATGTCAAGCTAAAACAGTATAGATTAACCAGGGTTAAAGTCAATTTTATTAGCCCCATAAACTGTCCCACAATGCACTTTGAGGTGTCCTTTCAGGTCGTTGCTCCAGGTGAGCAGGAAGTAGGAAATGGGAAGCCTAGTATTTTGAATTCATTTCTTTATGATCAGAATGGCAACTGCATATAGCTACTTTACAGAGCTCCAGCATGGAGCCAGCAGGAGAGCCAGGGACTCATTTCACCTTGTGGGTGAGCCCCTGCTCCAACACAGCATGTGGACACTTGGCTGTGAGGACCAGAGAGTGGTGCATGAAACAGCAGGGCATCATGAAGGCTTCTTCCCTGCACAAGATATATCAGGAGAGGCTGATATTTTTTTTTCACTGTTTCACATTTGTATGTGGAGGCCCTGCTCTACCACAGGTACCTTGCAGTCGGGGGTCTAGCCCATACCTCACCATATGGTACTCCCTTGCTGTAGCCAGACAAAGTCTCCCCCTTACAAGCCAGCTTGCTCGCTGCCCCCGCCCCCACTGAGGAGCACACAGGGCACGGAAACGGCTGCTGAGAGCACAGTCTTTGATGCCCTCATTGAGGCCCAGATGTGCTAGCTCATCGTGACCCTGAGAAGCAGAAGGTACAGATAGAAGGCTAACAGGCCAAACTGTCAATAAGAGAAGCGGGGGGGGACCCTCAGGAAATCACCCCAGCTGGCATTGATGAATTTGATGACCACACAACCATACCAGAAGGGGAAATCTCCGCCCCTGCAAAAAGAATGTCCTGTACTCTCAAATTGCTTATCTCCTGTCTTACAAGTGCAAATTAAGTAAGAAATGCCCTTGTAACAAACTGGTGTCACAAAGACAGACCAGTATGATCTGGCACCATAGATAAGAAAGAGAATACGTAACCCAAAAAGGGGTATAAAAGATGGGTCCAGCAGAACTCTAACTTTGAGTGCATTCCACCAAATACCTGCTGGTCGGGTCAGGTGATTGCCTCCAAAGGTCTGCAACTGGGGATGCCCAACCTCGTATTCGTCTTTCCGCGGAATTGAGTGACCGATCCGGCTTGGCTACGCTGGTATCGAGAGACGCAGAGCGGGTAAGATATACCCATGCTAGGTCTCTGATTTTTTTTGTGCACAGCTAAAGAATTAGAGCTCTGTAACTAGACGTCGTTGTATCAAGATATCATTGTGTTAGATGGTAACAGATATCTTTGTATTGGATTGTAACGTAACTTGTTAACACCTGTACTTTGCTAGCATATAAGAAGTAAACAATAGCCTTTTGTAACCACACGCTTATAACTGTAGCTTAATAAACTTGTAACTAGTTAAGCTCTGAGCCTGACTGCTGTTAACCCTTTTGTCACTCCAACACAGCCGGCACAACAAAAAGAACTTTAACCGTTTGGTTACTACAGCCTGGCCGTAGGTGAGAGTGCTAGCAGCTCCCTGCTCTAACAGTAAAAAAACTGGGTTGTTTAGGACCCAGGGGAGTACCTCACCGCACATTACCCGGCCAGCGGCTAACACTTGCCCACAGTGCCATGCTGTGGTCCAGCCCCCACCTCGCCACACCACGTGGCAGTTGGGCAGTGAGGGTCATGCTTGTATGAGGGGCCTGAGAAACTTCTTTTCTGAGGGTCATATTTATATGGGGGAACCCCTCCTCCCCCACAGGTGCCATGCAGTCAGGGCGTCTATCCCCTGCCCAACCACACAGTGTGGCTAGCCCCCTACTCAATAAAAATACATACCTACTGCACTGTGCGGACCATGCTTCTAGACACAGCATGTCACGGTCAGAACAGGGAGAGGCTCATAGATTATTATAGCATGAGCACTTTTACCAATCCTTTTGGCTGCTGTACACTTTTCTCTAGGTGTTCTTTCCCCAAGGGCTCACTGATTTTCAGTGAGGGAAGAGACTGACCACTAGAAAGTGAGGCACTCTGTCATTCCTTCTCTTCTTCTTCTGAGTAATACTAACCACTGGACACCAATGCCCTCTGGGATTCCCCACTTCTCCTAATTTCCTTCTGAAAATTGTCCATTTGGCTGCAAAGGGAGGAGAATGAGGGCAATGCAGTCTGGGAAGATGAAAGTGGGTGCTATATGGCACATTTGGTTTAAAGGTCCGTGATTCAGACGACTCAAACAATATGTCATTGGGGAAAGAGACTTCTGAATAGTGGCCATTTGTTTTGAGGGCAGTGCAGTGTAGGATGATGACATCACACTCTCACAACCACTTGTGGGGAATTTTTCCCATAATGCAACAGCAAAAAAGCCAAGAATGGAATGGGGCTCATGGAACTGTGGTATAAGTTCCTATAAGACACTGCTGCAACAGTCAAACTTTGGCAATTAGTGGGGACACACTAAGCTGACTTTGTGGGCAGGTGTGGACACTCAACTTTGACTTTATAAAATCTGGCATAGCAAAGTCAACTTTAATAAATTTGACTCTATTTTATACTGTAGACATATCCTCAGTTTGAATGAAATATATATTGGGAAAAGAAGATGAAACTCTATAAGCCTAACTACCATGTATACATTTATTCTAGCTCAGTAGTGCTCACCTCCTTTTCAAACAAAATAACAAGTAATCAGTAGGTTCAACAGGTGACCATGCATTGCAGTGTTCAGTTTAGAAAGTTGTTAGCAGAGCTATGGTTGCCAGATTTCAGGCTCAGTCAGTTGTTGACTCAACTGCACGAGCTGTCAACAGGGATGTGTTCATTAATGCCCACTGTGCTGGAAGATCTAGTGACAGTTTTCTTTTTCTCTGCCAGTGTATCAGCTTCATATTCTCCTGTTAACAAACAAAGAAAGAATGAACCAGATTCTTTGCTGGTGTGTAGCAGAAAAGCTACTGAAGTCAGCATTGATTTAAACCCTCTGTCCTTACATTCTGCCAGCTCCCTTTTCCAGAACTACATTCCACAACATACATAATGAACTGGCATACATTTATACATTCTTTTTTCCAAGAGGGTTAGGATACAGTTACAGACTTAGCAGGATCCTCTTTTACTTATTATATGTTTTGTGATAGATGCTGCAGCCAGGGTCAGGGCCCCATTGTGCTAGGTGCTGTACAAACAGGAAGACCTTGTTCCTGACCCGAAGAGTTTGCATGATAATTTGGTGCAGGATTCATTCAGTGACCTTCCCTGTAGATTCACTTCAGAAACATGGTTGTTACTCTCTACTGGCTAATTGTTATGCTAAACATGTCACATAATGTCAATATGGAGAAGATGCAAGCTTCTTGAAAGGGGAAATTGGAGCTCTATAGTTTAGTGGAGCAGAAGGAACTTCTCTTCCTGGGTAAAATGGATATGCTGAACTTGTGTGATGCTGCCAGGACATACACAGAATGTGAATTATTGTAAGTAGCAATGACTGGTTGAGTTCCACAATCTGTCTCTCAAGAAATGAAAAGGCTGTATATACATAAGCTACAACAAAAAGACATCTGAGTGGATGTAATAAGATCTTTGTAACCTGTGCCTTTCTTTCTTTCTTTCTTTCTTTCTTTCTTTCTTTCTTTCTTTCTTTCTACAGGCAAAGGCAAGCATGTCAGAGTGGAATTTGTCAATATTAGTTTGAGCCAAGGCTGAAACAGGAGCAAGTGAAAAGTTGGATGAAAGTTCTGCCATTGCCGGATTGGTGTATTATGCACAACTTTTCATCCTGTGGTGCAAATGTTAACAAGCAGTCATTGGAATCAACTGTCCATGTGATACAGAGTACAGGACATCAGTTTTTCAGGTGGCCTTACCTAACCTCTCCCTCACTTCCCTGATCGATAAGTTAAAAAAGATAGCTCTTAATCACTGGATACAGATTCAAGATTCTTGCTTCCTCTAAGTAAATCCATTTGGTTAATTAAGTGAATCCCAACTGAAGTCTGCAATGCATACTGAAATATTTAAAGCCCAAAAGATATTGATATTTGCAGTGCTGCTGTAGCTGTGCTGGTTACAAGCTATTAGAGAGACAAAGTGGGGGAGGTAATATTTGAGCGCTTTTAGTGAGAGAGACAAGCCTTTGAGACTACTCAGTGCTCCCAGACCCAAAGAGCTCTGTGTAACTCAAAAGCTTGTCATTGAGTGCAAACAGAGAAAGAAAGGCTTGTTAATTCATGTGGGTATAAGAACCAACAATGGTCTCAAATGTGCCTTATATGTTTCATGTTCATAACATTACTCTGAAAGGTTGGTATCAATATATTATCAAACAAACAGATCACCAACCAGCAATCCCAAACCTAATGGGCAGTATTCCAGAAACAGATGAGAGAAAAAGGGGTACTTTCAAACAGTGATTTTATTGCAGAAGAAAAGTGTAGAACAGAACAGAACAGAACAATGCATCCTGAAGTCTCAAGGTCTAATATACACAACAGAGCAAGGCAGGACTGTAGCTTCTTGCTATACTGGTCAGTAGCTCAGTGTTTCTGAGCCAAGACAATGTTATACTTATTTAAATATTACAATGTGACCGCCACCTTATAAATGTGTCTCATCAATAAGTAACTCACACATGGCAGACTGGTTAGTTAAGGTTTCTATTATACTTTGATGATTTAGGATCAGATTCTCCACTAACTAGCTGAAAATTTTCCGATGTAATGCTTTTCTATCAGAAAAATGTTGGTTCAAGAGCGGAAGCCTTTCATGAGTATGTGCTGATTCTGTTAAAATATTCTATGTAAGCCAGGACAAGACCTCTTTGTCTGATTTTCTGACAGCCTGGGCTCCTCCATTTGCCCAGCCCCTGGGCTGGTGCCTCTCGGGGGCCATCTAATCACCAAGCTTCCATATCCCCGGGGAGATAGACAGCTCTAGGAGACAGCAACCCAGGGGGCTGGGTAGCCAGAAGCAAGCGTTTCCATTCAGTATTTTGATTTGTTGACTTGACTCACGATTGATTAATATATAGTGATTGTTAAAAATCTAAGCTTTTCAAGGGAAGGGAATTTGATTTGATGGCCAGCTGTAGCCATAACCAACACAATGATGGTCCACATGCCTACTTTCTGCAAGACTGGGTCTCCGTGCAGAAGAGACATTTACCCTTAAAATGTTGGTCAGGGCATAATTGTTACTTAAATGTTAAATACGTACCGGCAACAGCCCAGTAATAGTTGCTTCCTGTTTCTTAAACTAAGACAATTATAAAAACCTATTATTCTGACAGTTTAGAGAGCTTCAATTATCTAATTACAACTAGGTGATATTCAAAAAACATGTTTCCAGAACAGTAATTATGAAAGTTCAGTCTCCAGTGACAAAGTATCATTTTTTATACCATAAATACAAACAACACATGTAGGCTGTAAACATCATTTAGATATTAGTAGTACCAGCTGCAAGACAAGCAGGCATGCAAACAGGGATATCAAAAGGGTTCAGCTGGAACACTGCCTGAGATTCAGCCAGAGCTCATCCACCCTGATGTGGGTCTCATGAGCAATTTTACAAATCAGACATTTTTCTAATGAAACTGTTTTATCAGAAATTTTCCATCCAGTGCAAGCATAGAGCATTGGCAGTGGGAGCTTCTCGATGTTTCTGAACCCTAATTTGGAGGAACCACATGTAATATTTAAGAGATTTTGCCCCATAAACTCCTTGTTAGCATCCCCTGTGCTGCAGATGCTCATAGGACCTAGAATCAAACCACAAGTCTGTTTCACCAAGAACCAGGATGTGGTACTAATGCATTTTTGAGTTATCTTCCTTAAGAAAAAAAATGTGTTCTCACTACATTTTAGCTTTCACATGATAGCTAAGTCCCAGAAAAACCCTAGTGAAGACAAGGTGGTTAGTATTTTTCATAGAGCAGCAAGGCAAGGTAAAAAAACTATAGAGAAGCCTTGATAAAAGGGTTAGGCAAACTCATTTTTTGTGTTGTAATAAGAAATCAAATACTTCTGATTAGAGAATATGCAATTATATCAAAGAACAAATGCTTCGTGGTTTTAAATTAAATATGTTTCTTTTAGATCTAAAAAAGTAGGGATGCTTTGATGGATTTGCACAATGCATTGGCTTTTCAACAGAACACTGGTTTGTAATCAAATTAAGGGCATTTGATTTGTCTGACTGGGAATAAAATAAGCCCTAATCAAACACACATTCAATACAATGCTGATTGTGTTCTATTCCTTTTTATCTCCTGCATATTAATACAACACTGTTAGCTTGGCTGTGGCTTCTTGAGCCAGCCCAGTGTTTTAGCTGTATGTTAGCATGTATGTGATGTGGGGGGCTTTGGGTTCATCAGACCCATTTAAAAGGATCTGTTGGACAGAGAAGATAAATTGTTGGCCGGAGCCAGGAAGCAAGGACAGTGAGCTTGGGTAGGTGTAGGTGTTCTAGTACCTTGGGGTTCCAGCCATGGGAGTCAGGGCCTCATCCTGAAGGATTAGCACTCCCTGAAGATGAGGGGTCCACCCATCACCCCTGCCCCTCACTTGTGCCCTGATATTTTTATTCTTGTCATCCAGTCACTCTAGGAATGGGGGTAGGGCGTGGGGCTGAATGGTGTTTGACCACCCATAGAGAAAGCTGGTACCTGTAGGCTTTGGGGATCTGCAAAAAAACTTACATCCAAATGGAGGTCTTTAGGTTGCTAAAGTTCGAGAACCACTAGTTTAGGGGGACCCAACAAAGCTAATCATGATTTACCCAACAGCATTCACATACAAGGCTCCCAAAGAGCAATGCAAATTGATTTCCTAAGGAGTAACTTTTACCCATCACTGAACTGCAGTCAGGAGTGGAACTGGCAATTTGAATTATTTATACCCTCTGTCCCAGATCTCCAGTGCATATCCACCTGTGATGGAGTGTATCAGGCACAGTGAGAACCTCTGCTGGAGACCTCTAGGTCCTACCACACCCAGCTCCAGAAAAGAGCAGGAGATCTCAGCAGCATGGGAACTGACATCTCCTCCTTACTCCTGTTCTTGCCCACCTCTCAGCTGAGGCTGGGAGCAAAACCTGGGAATGTGGAGCCAGCAGCTGGGACCTCAGGCCTGAGGTCAGCAGCAGAGTCCCCAGTGCACAGGAGCAGCAACAGAGCCCTAGGCATGCATGGCTTCAGCTGGGACCCAGAGCACAGAGCTGGCAGCAGAGCCCCTGTGGTTTGAGGTGGCATCTGGGTTTCTGGATGTGTCACCAGCAGCAAAGTCCATGGCGCTTGGGGAGGTAGCTGGTACTCTGGGTGCTAGGCCAGGAGCTCAGGATACTGTTTCATGCCCTGCACTCTTAGTACCTGCACCTATGTTAGGTCTGGGTCCTCCAGCCTGCCTAGACAGGATAAGGGGAAGAGGCCAGTCAGAAAGTGGCTACAGCCAATCAGAGCAGGCCCATTTAAGAGGCTGTACTGGACAGAGAATATCAGTTGTTGGCTGGAGCCCAGGAAGCAAGGAGGGTGCCCTTGGGTAGGTGTAGGAGTCCTAGTACCTGCACATAGCTGTTTCTGCCTAGAGCCAGAGGAACAAGGAAGGTGTTTCTTGCTGATGACTGGGACTTAAACAAGACATCAGCCCCCCAGATAAGGATGATGCTGAAAGTGCTGGGGCTAAGAAGAGAAGTGGTTCTGGGAAATGCAGCAACAAGTAGCTAAGGGGAAGCAGCCAGCATCTGTTAGTTATAGTGTCCCTGGGCTGGGACCAGGAGTACTGAGTGGGCCCAGATTTCTCCCTCCCTCTGGCACAGAGTTCTAAGCTCACAGAAGGGGGCAGAAGACCCCAAAGAGGACCAATGCTTAATTGAACTGCATTTTCCCTAGAAGGGGATTGAATTAAACCAATGACTTAGCTGGGGTCAGGAAGGCTTGATGGACCTGGGCATCCTGCTGCACAAAAGAGCAGGTACCATGGACATCTAGGAGAAGCTAAGGCACAGTATGAAAAGAAGCTAGCTGGGAGGAGCCAAAGCTAATCAGGATACTGTGATGGGTTCTTGTGGACTGACTGTTAACTGAGTCTGGAGGCAGAGGCATGGGCTGAGACTTGACAGGAAGCACCATGAGGGTCTCTATTGGACTTATCCCCTGAAAGGGGGTTGTTTTATTTGCACACCTGCAGACTGTGTGTGACCTAGCCAGGGGGCCATGTCACTGAAAACCTGCTTGAGAAGTTTATCAACAGGGGTCACAGCAAGCAGATCAAATCTGAAAGTGCAGGTGCTGACACACCCAACAATCAGGACCTGCAGCTGACGAAATAGGTTTTTGCCCACGAAAGCTTATGCTCATTCATTTCTGTTAGTCTATAAGGGGCCACAGGACCCCTCGTTGCTTTTGCAGATCCAGACTAACACAGCTACCCCTCTGATACCCAACAATCAGAGGAGTTCATGTGAGACAAGTGGCCCTGGCACACCACCATTACACAGGGTGTGCTCCTAACTAGAAACAGCTTGGCAATAAAAGGAATATCTTTGAAACACTTCATTGCATTTATTTTAGTCCCACAGTAGCTGGTGTTCCACGCACATCTGGCACAGGTTGAACCTGTTTAGTCCAGACTTCTCTGGTCTGGCAACATATGTGGTCCATCACAATGTTAGTTAGTGAGATGGCCAGTTGTCATGGTTGTGGCCAAGTTTCTTGTAGTCCCATAAAGTTTGTTTGCAACCACCAGTGCTGGCTGTCAGTGTTCTGTGCTCTTTTTAAGCTTTAATGTACCCCTAAATGTCTTCTAAGAACCCAGCAAGCAGCGGAAGTGTTGGTAATGTGCTAGACAATATTGACCTCCTGTAGTTCTGCAAATTCTCTGGTTCTACACAGATCAGGTCCAAAGGGGGCCAGACAAAAGAGGTTCAACTTATATGCTCTTGCTCTTACTGTTGAAAATACTATCCATAGAAGAAATTACAAAAAAACAGCAAGGGTAGTGAAAGAGTTGCTTACATGGAAAAGGAACGATTCCCCCCTGCACTTGAAATGTCCTCAATGAATCATAGCTTAGTGCCTTTCATTGGGGTTTATGACATGTCCCATCTCACATTTCGGCTACAGCTTCTTAAAAATATTCTGGAAGGCTGAAAAAATGAATAGCTCCTCTGAAATACTGTACTTAGAACAGTTTATCAAGGGATGCAGGATTCCTCCCTTAAATCTTGGACATTCTTGTTCAACCACAATACAGCAAAAGCCATGTTATCTGGAACTCAGCTAACCAGCACATTCTATTAACTGGCACTTGGGGCAGCTGCCCCAGGCCTTGCTGCCTTGCCAGGACCAGTTGCTGCAGAGCTGCCCCACCATGGCTGGGCCCTGTTGAGTGGGGCCAAGCCATCTGCCATGGGGCTGGCTTCCCAGCCTGAGTCAGCAGCTGCTGTGCAGCCTACCTGGCTGGGGCCAGTGGAGCAGGGCAGGCCCTCCCAGCCATGGCTGGCTACTGTGTGGCAGCTACCCTTGCTGGGGCTGGCTGATCGGAACCAGCTTTCCCATTGGGGCTGGCTGCCGTGGGGTGGCTCCCCCCTGAGCTAACTGGGGAAGGCTGTGCTGTCAGAGTTGACAGTTATCTTCTTTTCAGCTAAAGCATCAATTTCCTTTTCTTTTACGGGCTCTTACAGAAGTCTGATTACTTTTGCTTATGCCATTCCTGTAACTGGAGAAAAGGGATGTACTACTAAAGTAGGAAAAAGAAGTCCTGTGGCACCTTATAGACTAACAGATTTATCAGAACATAAGCTTTCGTGGCCAAAGATGCATGTCATGCATTCGACAAAGTGGGTCTTTGCCCACAAAAGTTTATTTTCTGATAAATCTTTTAGTCGGTAAAGTGCCACAGGACTTCCCATTGCTTTTGCTGATGCAGACTAACACAGCTATATCTGTGATACTACTAACTTAGGAAACTGTGTACAGTGTCTAAGCCCAACTTAGACTGCAGGTGTTTATGCTTCATCAAATTCATAGTGACATTGATCACTGGAGTTCTGCTCCAATCACAATTAACCATTGGATCCTAACATGTCTGCATAAGTAATTTCTATTTGTAGTTGCCCATTTTGCTGAGCTTCTGAAAAAAGCAAGCCTCCTCTTTCATCAGGCTCCGGTGGATGTGTGCTTTTATTCATCCTTGTGATGTGTTCCACTGATGAACATGTACCCTTTCATCTGATCTCAGGTGGACATAAAGGATTGGATAACTGCTTTCAGCTGAGACACAGACCTATTTGCACTGTGTTCTAAAGCTGTGGCGCTTACAGAGGGCTCTGCTTTTAACTTTAGCAGTGGAAGCTATTGAATGACTGATAACTTTTTTGTCGATGGTGTAGCTATGTGGTAAACAGAATGGGAAAAGAACTATGTTCCACTCAACCAGTGAAGGTTAGAATTAAGCATCTTCACAAACTAGGAAGCTGACTATGTATATAACAATTCAATTTTTTTTAAAGACAGTGGCTATGGTTACACTGACCTGAACCACCATTAGCAGTATGTCTGCTCAAAAATGCAAATAGCTGCTCATTTGCATATCTGCTGATCCGTAGACACTGCTGCCAGCACAAAAAAGCAGTGTAAATGTGGTTTGGCCGGCAAACCCCGCCCTTTGTCAGCAGCCTTTTATGCCTGATTTTTTCCAGGCATAGGAGGCTGACGACAAAGCAGTTTTTCACTGGCAGAACCACATTTACACAGCTTTTTTTGTGCCAGCAACAGTGTCTGCTGGTGAGAAATATGCAAATAAGTGGCTATTTGCATTTCTGAAACTCTCTATTTGCATACTGCCGCTGGCAGGTGGGGTCAATGTAAGCGTAGCCAGGGTGTTTTCCAGGAAATCTGTCCCCTCTTTCGTTCTGTTCTTCCATCAGTCCTTTTCTTAGTTTTTCAGTTTTCTCTATAGTTAACTTTCATGTTCTCTGTCTAAATACCTCTGTTGGCCCCTTTCCCGTCCATATCCTTCTCTTTTTTCCATCCTCTGTCATCTGCCAGATACTCCTTTGCCCCGCCTATAAATACATTCCCATTCCCAAGACTGGAGTGTCAGGAGAGGAATAGGAGCTGTCAATACACATTCATTACTGTTGGGCTCTCTTCTATAGAGTGGGGGATGAATTGGCTGGGCAGATTGTTCCTTTCCACCTTGAGTCCCTTTGAGGGAGGCAGGGTCTTTCTTTCCTTCTCTACCATGATGAGGAGACAGATCTGTGTAACAGAGTTAAACAGGAGAACATGGAAACCTGGGTGATGGGTGAGAAATGGGAGGCAGCATGGGCAACAATGTCAGAGTAAAAAGAGGGTCAGGGCAAAACAGGGAGGAAAGATCAAATCAATATCTTAGATGCCTGTATACAAATGCAAGAAGTATGGGTAATAAGCAGGAAGAACTGGAAGTGCTAATAAATAAATATAACTATGACATAGTTGGTATCACAGAAACTTGGTGGGATAATACACATGATTGGAATGTTGGTATTGAAGGGTACAGCCTGCTTAGGAAGGACAGACAGGGAAGAAAGGGGGAAGGTGTTGCCTTATATATCGAAAATGTACACACTTGGACTGAGGTGGAGATGGACGTAGGAGATGGACGTGTTGAGAGCCTCTGGGTTAGACTAAGAGGGGGTAAAAAACAAGGGTGATGTCATGATAGGCATCTACTACAGGCCGCTTAGCCAGGTGGAAGAGGTGGATGAGACTTTTTTTAAACAACTAACAAAGTCAAGCAGGGCCCCAGATTTGGTGGTGATGGGGGACTTCAACTATCCAGATATATGTTGGGAAACTAATACAGCAGGGCACAGACTATCCAGTAAGTTCTTGGATTGTATTGGAGACAATTTTTTATTCCAAAAGGTTGAAAAAGCTACCGGGGGGAAGCTGTTTTAGATTTGATTTTAACGAATAGGGAGGAATTGGTAGAGAACTTGAAGGTGGAAGGCAGGTTGGGTGAAAGCGATCACGAAATCATAGAGTTCACAATCCTAAGGAAGGGTAGAACAGAAAACAGCAAAATAGAGATAGTGGATTTCAGGAGGGCAGATTTTGGTAAACTCAGAGAGCTGGTACATAAGGTCCCATGGGAAGCAAAGCTGAGGGGAAAAACAGCTGAGGAGAGTTGGCAGTTTTTCAAAGGCACATTATTAAGGGCCCAAAAGCAAGCTATCCCGCTGTGTAGGAAAGATAGAAAATATGGAAAAAGACCACCTTGGCTTAACCAGGAGATCTTGCATGATCTCAAAATAAAAAAGGAATTGTATAAAAAATGGAAACAAGGAAAAATTATAAAGGATGAATATAGGCAAACCACACAAGAATGCAGGAGAAAGATTAGAAAGGCTAAGGCACAAAATGAGCTCAAACTAGCTACAGCTATAAAGGGAAACAAGAAGGCTTTTTATAAATATATTAGAAACAAGAGGAAGACCAGGGACAGGGTAGGGCCATTGCTCAGTGAGGAGGGAGAAACAGTAACAGGGAACTTGGAAATGGCAGAGATGCTCAATGACTTCTTTGTTTCGGTCTTCAAAGTCTGATGAAAGAATGCCCAACATAGTGAATGCTAGTGGGAAAGGGGTAGGGTTAGAAGTTGAAATAAAAAAACAACAAGTTAAAAATCACTTAGGAAAATTAGATGTCTGCAAGTGACCAGGGCCTGATGAAATGCACCCTAGAATACTCAAGGAGCTGATAGAGGAGTTATCTGAGACTTTAGCTATCATCTTTGGAAAATCATGGGAGACAGGAGAGATTCCAGAAGACTGGAAAAGGGCAAATATAGTGCCCATCTATAAAAAGGGAAATAAGAATAACCCAGGAAACTACAGGCCAGTCAGCTTAACTTGAGTGCCAGGAAAGATAATGGAGCAGGTAATTAAAGAAATCATCTGCAAGCACTTGAAAGGTGGTAAGGTAATAGGAAACAGCCAGCATGGGTTTGTAAAGAATAAATCTTGTCAAACTAATCTGATAGCTTTCTTTGATAGGATAATGAGCCTTGTGGATAGCGGAGAAGCGGTAGATGTGGCCTACCTAGACTTTAGTAAAGCATTTGGTACGGTCTCTCATGATATTCTTATCAAAAAACTAGGCATATACAATTTAGATGAGGCTACTGTAAGGTGGGTGCATAACTGGCTGGATAACCGTACCCAGAGAGCAGTTCTTAATGGTTCTCAATCCTGCTGGAAAAGTATAAAAAGTGGGGTTCCACAAGGGTCTGTGTTAGGACCGGTTCTGTTCAATGTCTTCATCAATGATTTAGATATTGGCATAGAAAGTATGCTTATTAAGTTTGCAGATGATACCAAGTTGGGAGGTGTTGCGAATACTTTGGAGGATAGGGTCATAATTCAAAATGATCAGGATAAATTGGAGAAATGGTCTGAGGTAAACAGGATGAAGTTTAATAAGGACAAATGCAAAGTGCTCCACTTAGGAAAGAACAATCAGTTTCACACATACAGAATGGGGAGAGACTGTCTAGGAATGACTACAGCAGAAAGGGATCTAGAGATTATAGTGGACCACAAGCTAAATATGAGTCAACAGTGTGATGCTGTTGCAAAAAAAGCAATCATGATTCTGGAATGCATTAACAGGTGTGTTGTGAACAAGACACAAGAAGTCATTCTTCTGCCCTACTCTGCACTGGTTAGGCCTCAGCTGGAGTATTGTGTCTAGTTCTGGGCACCGCAGTTCAAAAAAGATGTGGAGAAACTAGAGAGGGTCCGGAGAAGGGCAACAAGAATTATTAAAGGTCTAGAGAATGTGACTTATGAAAAAAGGTTGAAAGAATTGGGCTTGGTTAGTTTGGAAAAGAGAAGAATGAGGGGAGACATGATAGCGGTCTTCAGGTATCTGAAAGGGAGTCATAAGGAGGAAGGAGAAAACTTGTTCTTCTTGGCCTCTGAGGATAGAACAAGAGGCAATGGCCTTAAACTGCAGTAAGGGAGGTTTAGGTTGGACATTAGGAAAAAGCTCCTAACTGTCAGAGCGGTCAAACAGTGGAATAAATTGCCAAGGGACGTTGTGGAATCTCCATCGCTGGAGATATTTAAGAACAGGTTAGATAGATGTCTGTCAGAGATGGTCTAGATAGTAGTTGGTCCTGCCATTGGGGCAGGGGGCTGGACTCGATGGCCTCTGAGGTACCTTCCAGTCCTAGTGTTCTATGATTCTATGATTCTTTACTTTCCTGTTAGGTGCTGCTGCTTCAGATAGTTGTAGAACATCATGGTGTTCTGGAAACTCTGCACCCAGAGATCAGCTTTTCCCAAGGCTAGCACTTCAGTTTCTCTTGGATTCTCATGGATTTTCCAGTCCTTGCTGCATGAACCACTGCTGAAGGAAAAGGAAGTATAACACTACAGAAGCTGTGTCCCAGCAGGCCCTGGAATCAGGGAGCTATTCTCCCCACCTCTCTTGAACATAACTCCCATCAGGCCTCTCTGCATATATTGTACACTTCATGTATGCAAGTGGTTAAATTGCAATTGTTAGAACCTGGATTTTAACTCAGACATGCTGCTGAGTGCCTCAATCACCAGGCAACAACTCAAGGTGAACATTATAATAGAATAGTTTAAATGCACTGCAAAATTTCACTCTGAAAGGTAGAGAGACCTCACTGATGGGAATTCTTGGGCCAACATAATAATTCTTTCTCTGAAGAGAATTTATTACAGACTAGCCTGATAGATGCTAGAATCCATGAACATTAATTTTCACAGTGTAAACCTGATTTAACACTACTGTGTGAACGTAGCTCTTTCCTTTAGTGTGCAAGAGAATTCTAATGCTGTGCCTTTGTGAAATCGATGGAAAAACTTCTGCTACTTCAGTGCCGTTTGTCAAGTGCCATATGACTAATAGTCCTGCAGTTGCTCATGGGATATCAATGTGTTTTTTTGGGAACAGCGAATGTGTCTTTCCAATGTAGACATTAAACAGAGTTGAAGGATGCAAGCTGACCTAAGGGTAAATCTGTGGTGTGAGACTGCATTTATTTCCTTATGGCATGATCCATGTTTTATACATGATTTCCAGAACTTGAGAGTTATGTCAAATAATAATGTTATGTGGGTCACCTCAAGGTAAACATGAACAATGGTGTTCTGTAATCTGCCCTGGGTGTGACAGAAATGCAGTGAATGACTTTCTTATATCTGTTATAGCCTACTGAGGTAGCTGCCATCAAACTGACCAATACTATTTCATCTTTTTTTGCACTGACTTATTGGTCAGTCTGTATCCATCTCTTGCCTTAGCCTGTGAGCTCTTTGGGGCTGGGAATGCCTTCTTGTTCAGTGTTTGTACAGGACCGAGACTAGTGAGGTCCTGGTCCATGACTGAGGATCTTAGGTGCTATGGTAATTTTAAAAGTAGTAACATTCCCCTGAAAACAAACCCAGAATCATATATTTACTACACCCAAATAGTCAGGGAATAATTGACTAGGTACCCAATGTGAATTGTCAACTGTGCAGACCTGACGCTTGGCCCAGTTGACAGAAAGGGAGGGGAAATGGATTATTAGCCCATTTTGTATCTACTCCACTCTGTGGGCTACTACTGCACAAAAATGGCCCCTTGCTGTAACTTAAAACAGCTTAAGGGCTGCTCTAATTGATGCTAATGACAGTGGTTTCATACGGACCACTGTGCCATCAGAATAGGGTGTCCTAATTTCCTACTGCTGGTCATCTGACCACCTGAGGTGGGAAGAGAAATGAATGGCATAGAGGCCTCAGTGCATACAGCCATCTACACCTCTCCCCATCTCACTTGGGGCCTGCAGTGAACACAGCTCACCTGAACCTGAGGACTCTAAGTCTATAATAGATATGTGGTTATCTAACAACTATATATTTTATTTATCTCCACTTATTTTCATCAGGGCCTCAAAAGAGTTTCCCTTTGTACCCACAACACTGGTCCTCCTATGTTGGTACAATTCATGACATGTGGACATATAAGTGAATACATTCAAATACTAGGGAGTTGGACACCACGATGACATCAAATTGAACTAGGAGTTTAAAAAATCGAATTTCACATTTTTAACTGAGATATGCGATCATGTAACAAGGTAACATGGATAGTCTAAATGGTGGTGTTTTACAGAACTGAGGAAAAAAAGGAATATACTCTGACACTTGACAAAGATGTTTCAGTATATGTACCTGGGCACTTTGCTTTTCACAAATGTTTGCAAAATAAAATATTTTGTGTTCAAATCTGCAACATTCTGTAGGTTTCCCATGACACGTTACCTTTACAGAGAACACAATTTAAATGTAGAAGCTAAAATCATACAATGATTTTGATTTACATTGCAGCTCTTCTACCATCCTAGTTGGTTCCCTTATTTTAAAACTCTGTTCTTAGGTATGTCTACAGGTCAGTAAAAACTCAAGGCTGGCATGTGCTGGCTGACATGAGCTCTGGGTTCAACTGCAATGTAGATATTTGGGCTCAGGCTGGAGCCTGGGCTTTGAGACCCTGAAAAAGGGGAAATGTTCCCATACTCTGGCTCCAGCACAAGTCAGAAAGTCCAGGGTTCTATTAAAGATCCCTGTAGATCAAGCTGCCTAGTCCAAGTCACCTGCTATGGGTGTCTATTTGCAGTATAGATATTCCCGATTTTTTTTTAAATGTGTTCATGCTATGTTAGCTCAGAGTGCCAGGCTTTAAGTTAACTTTCCTAGCTTGTGCTAGTTTGTGCTAAAAATCATTATATAACTTTAATAGCGTTTGCTTGCTAAATTTTATCTGTTTCAAGAACAGCTTTGTGGTCTTTTTTCATTGTTTTCTCCTGATGAAAAGCCATAATATTCTGTGACATTAAGACAATACACTTGGCATGAGATTGAAATATCACAGTGCATTATCTCCTGTTGAGAAGAAACAAGAGGGTGATTTCTTTTCCAAAATTCTTTTCACTGCTTTTTGCTCAACACAACAAAGCAAACCATCATTACATAACAAAACATCCAAATCTTAGAGGTAGAGATAGATGTAATTAACAGACTGAAATGGAATAAACAGTATACACGCTGCAAAATCCCAAGATTTACATGCTGCAGCTGCAAGATTTGGACAGGGATATTTGGATTTGCTGTTCTGGTTTGGGTCTTTCTCTATTTACATGATGAAAGCTAGACATGAAGATCATGTCTACACAAGAGGGTTTTTCCAGCAAATCTGGGCTTTTGTCACAAAAACCCGTGGAGCATATACAAGCAAAATGCGCTTTGTTTGCAGTTTGATGGCAGATTCTGGCACATCTGCCAGCAGCCCTATACCTCTCCCTGTTCAGGTATAACACCTTTCTCTACAGTGTTCTGTCAGGAAAACAGCCGTGTAGATGCTCTGGGGGCCTTTGTCGACAGACAGGGATTCCAGTTCACTGGGCTGCCCTGTTTGAAGAGCTCCTGGTCAGCCATTCTGTTGAGAGATGGATCGGTAGTCTGGCTGCTCTCTGTTGGCAGAGCATCTTGCTCTTTTGATCTGCTTTTATGTGTAAATGCAATCTGTAAGCAGATATGTTGCTGGGAAATCCCTTCTGACAGTCGCTTCTGTCGACAGATACTTCTTGTGTAGGTGTAGCCTAAGAGAATATATGATCTGCTTCTAGTCTTCCAGTAACTGGCATGGGATATGAGTTAGCAGCTCTCACTAATGTTGATGGCAACTAAATGATGGTGGAAGGATATTTTCAAATAATTTATTATGGTTCCATGTAACAACAAAAGCCCTGGAGCTGTGTGGACTTGTCTATGGCTCTGCCCAGAACAAAGAACAGGATGTTGGTCTGCCCTTGGAGCAGATCAGAAAGCATCATGTGAGTCTGTAATCGGATCACACACCTCTTCAACCTTCTATTGCTCAGCCAGGTAGTTCCTGCAAATTGATGGCTAAATTTGGTGAATCGTCCATGACTTGGACCTCTGCAGTAGTAAAGGAATCTTACTTTCCAGCATAGTAAAGAGCCTATTAAAGGAACAGCGCGGTTGTCCTCACTGAAGTCTTCAGGCTTCCATATAACTGTTATCCACTTCTCGGGGTTTATGCTACTGCAGCTGGTAGAGGAATCAAAACCTACCCCTTACTCTGGATCACCTTTCAGGGACTCTGTAAGTGGCTGCTAGACACTACTCTATTAATTTCTGGCTTCTTCTACCTTTTGCTTCTTCCTATCCAAGGTCTTCTAGCTTCACCAAGGTTAAGGTTCTTAGGTCCTTTCCCTCCTTGCAAACCCAATTTAAGCAAATGCACCCAGAAAAAAATTCTTGTTATCCCTCAAGCCCCTTTGGCCAGACAGATGCAACCTGCTCCTCCCCACTCCTATAGTCCTAGCCAAGAACCAACTTGCTAATCTGCGATTTCTTGTTAGACTCTGATTGGCTGGCAGCTTCCATAAAACCTTTCTAGGTTGCCTGGAGGCTCCATCTTCACTACTCCTTTCCTGTCACTTTGCAGTATCTGGGGGTGGGGTATAGCAGGATTGATTGGCCTTCTATTGGCAACTGCAAAGGTCCAGAATAATACACTATGTTTTGATTCCCAGCCGGGAACAAAGAAATCCTAGAAATTGTTTAAGCCCTGGAAGTTCATGTTCAACTGGTTATCCACCAAACTTCCCACATTCTAATGTACCAAGTATCCTGGAAAGCAGTAACTCTGAAAAGGATTTAAGGGATCAGAGTGGATGAACAAATCACCATGAGCTTCCTGCGTGAAGCTGTGGCAAAAAGGGCTTATCCTATCCTTGGATGCGCCAACAAAAGAGTAGTGAAATAGAAAGTGAATTTCTCTCTGCATACTTCTATGAGACTGACATTGGAATACTGTATCTAGTTCTGGCACCTACATTTTAAAAGATATAGAAGAAGTAAAGATAGTTCAAAGGAACCACAAACATGAGTTGAGGGCTGGAGAAAATGCCTCACAGTGAAAGATTTAAGAGCACAATCAGAAAGAAGATTATGGGATAATTTGATTAAGAACAGAGAACCCTGAGTACTAAAATGCTCTGTATTATAGCAGAGAAAGGCAGAACAAGAAGCAATGACTGGGTTAGTGTGAGATAAAATCAAATTAGAAATAAGGAACATAATTTGAACAGTGAGTGTGGAACAAACTACCAAGGGAAGTGGTAGATTCTCCAACCTTTTATATCTTCACATCAATACTGGATACATTTCTGGAAGGCGTACTTCAGTCAAACACAAGATATTAGACTAAATACAGGGGCACATGGGATGAAATTCTAAGGCTTATATTTTTCAGGAGGTCAGACTAGATGATCTCAAGACCCTTTGGTTTCAGACTCTGAATATATTAATCTACCTATGGCAGGTCTATAATTGGCACAAACTAGATTGCTTGTTGTGCTGGTGAACACTGCACATTGTATCTAGGGGCAGGGAAGTTAAACAGGAACTAGGCTGCAGATCCTTGAATGTATGTAGGCACCTAACTTTTGAGAGGCCCAAGGTTTGCCTTACAGGGAAGATGATTTCATACATGAATGAATACAGTAAACACTGCAAATCTCCAAAATAATTTGTCAGGGGCACGTAACACAAATTCCATAGAGTTTTCACACCCTAAGAAGATAGTGTTTCTTTGTGGAAAAATATGGGTTAGAACTAGAATTCTATGCCTTTTAATATGCAGTGCCCAAATATTTCTTTATCTCTGGACTCTCAAAAGTGGCTGTCAGCTCTAACATTGCATTATTCCTTAATCTCACTTGGCAGTTTGCAGCATTGCCCAGCTTTTCTTTCATGGTAGTTGTTTTTCCTGCTAATATTTAATCTGATATTTTTCTTCTGGCACATCTTGAGTTTATCATTACTTATCTTTTCCTCTTGCAATCATGAGAATAATTGGTTTCTGTCTCCTCTAACACATTTACACACTTCTGTCATTTGTGCTACCCTCTTCTTTTCTCCAGGGGGTTCTGGTGACATACAGCACTCCCCCAGACAAGGCACAGAGTTGGAGTTACTGCCCCCTCTACACAGTAACACAGACACAGAACCTGTTCAGCTTTAGGAGGGCTCCTCTATAAGAAAACCAATCCTGAAATGGGACCAAAACCACAGACAAACCTGTCTTACCCTGTGTAAGTTTTACATAGAGAAAGCTCATAAGGATGTCTGCCCCCTTTATCCATGCAAGAGAGATGTGCACAGAGGTTATGCCACTCCTCCCTTCTTGCCCCCAGGAAACTATTATGTACACTGAGCTTAGTAATAAACATAAGTGTTTTTCTTAAGTATAAAATGGGATTTAAATGGTTGCAAGTGAAACAGACAGACCAAAGTAAGTTACTAAATGAAAATGAATAAAAATGCTTAGCTAGTGCAAATCCACTAACAAACTGGTTACATGTAAATTCCTACTCTAGACAGTTGTTGCCAATCTCTTTCACAAGCTAGGCAGCATCCTAGCTTGGGCCTGATCATTCCCCCTTTTCAGTCTTAGGTGGTTTCAGCAGTGATCTTAGGTGGTAAGAGGATATCCTGGTGTCCAGCAACTCCCCTATTGCTTGGTTCCCCCTCTTAGATTCTTTTTGCCAAAGACAGTTTTTTTTTTTTGTGCCCAGTTCAAACTTTTCTCACCATGAGTGGAAAAATTACCAGATCCAAAACTGGTTTCACCATCAGGTAGCCTGGCCCCTTGTTTTTCCAGGGCCAACCATAATTTGGGCTTACAGGACAAATCAGGCAATTCACAGGTCATTGACTTGATCACCAAGCTATTCAGGTTCTGGGGCATCAGTAATGACCCTCATTAGCACATATAAGCCGTATCTACACGTGCACGCTACTTCGAAGTAGCGGCACTAACTTCGAAATAGCGCCCGTCACGGCTACACGCGCCGGGCGCTATTTCGAAGTTAACTTCGACGTTAGGCAGCGAGACGTTGAAGTCGCTAACCCCATGAGGGGATAGGAATAGCGCCCTACTTCGACGTTGAACGTCGAAGTAGGGACCGTGTAGTCGTTGCGCGTCCCGCAACTTCGAAATAGCGGGGTCCGCCATGGCGACCATCAGCTGAGGGGTTGAGAGACGCTCTCTTTCCAGCCCCTGCGGGGCTCTATGGTCACCGTGGGCAGCAGCCCTTAGCCCAGGGCTTCTGGCTGCTGCTGCGGCAGCTGGGGATCCATGCTGCAGGCACAGGGTCTGCAACCAGTTGTCAGCTCTGTGTACCTTGTGTTGTTAGTGCAACTGTGTCTGGGAGGGGCCCTTTAAGGGAGTGGCTTGCTGTTGAGTCCGCCCTGTGACCCTGTCTGCAGCTGTGCCTGGCACCCTTATTTCGATGCGTGCTACTTTGGCATGTAGACGTTCCCTCGCAGCGCCTATTTCGATGTGGTGCCGCGCAACGTCGAAGTTGAACATCGACGTTGTCAGCCCTGGAGGACGTGTAGACGTTATTCATCGAAATAGCCTATTTTGATGTTGCTACATCGAAATAAGCTATTTCGATGTAGGCTTCACGTGTAGACGTAGCCATAGAAATATAAGCAGACCCACACTTCATATTTCTAACATCATATACAAGAAAGATAAATACACAAAAATAGGATATGCAGGTTCAGCAGATTGTAACTGTAAAATTTATATCTTGCATTTTTTGCATAAAGCATCTTTAAGTTATGCATATTCATATTAATAAGCCAATTTTCATAAAGCATGGAGGTTGCCCAGGATAACTGGTCATAACTGGGATTTTTCACAATCCTGACCAACCTAATTTTAAAGGGTAGACCAGGCTTCTGAGTCTACACTTGAACTGCTATAGCAATATAGCTACATAACTTTAGTGCTTTTCTGTAGATATTCCTTACAGTCATGGCTAGGGTTCTCCTATTGCTCCAGTTAATCCACATCCCTGAGTGTCAAGGCCAGGATGTGGATAGCCTGACCTGGTGGTCGAAGTAGTAGCCAGGCTGAGTTAGGTACCAGGAGGTCAGAGAGTGAACTGAGACTCAGGCATCAGGAGGCAAGTATGGTCAGTTTACCAAGATCCTTGGGCCAGGTGCTAGGTTACAGCAAGCAACCAAATAGCAATGTTGAAGACAATCCAGGGTCAGAAGCTGGAGTTTAGGATCTATTGCAAACAAGGTTTAAACTGGAGCAGAGAGGCAGTTAGGCAGTCTGCTTGGTTGCTCAGATAGCTCCCCTGGTGTTTCTTGGTTTAAGTACTGGTATTGGGCTGTGAGGGGCTGCCATTCAGGTTCTGCCTGGTGGTATTGTCTGCCAAACCCAATCTCAGTGTCTTTCTGGGGGAGCCCAAGTGTCAGACTCATGTAGTAATGGAAAGGTGTTGGGGCCCAGAACCTCTGTGGTTCCAGCCCTGCTGAGAGGTAGCAGCTAAGCTGACCTCCAAGAAGACATCGAATCTCAGTACTGTGCTGCCCCTGTTTTGCTTCTGTGTGACATGACAATAAACTCAGTGACTTGGGTAATCTGGCATCTGACCAGTAGGTAGCAACCCCAGCTCATATTACTCTCACTGCAGAGTTTCTTGGGATAGGCTGTCATATCTAGACTTACTTGCCAAGCAATATCTTTAGAAATGTTCTTGCCATACCTGGCTAGACATTGGCATTCCTTTCTTCATCTCTTCTCTGAAAAGGAATGAGGTGTTTGGTTTCTTTCCTTTTGTGTTTTACTAAAGTTATCAGATGTCTGTGCTATATCCTAGTGGCTGCCTCATTTTGAATTCTATCACATAATATTATAGGTGTATGTTGGTTTTCTCTGTGGAGACATATTTCTCAGTTCCTTCATGCAAAGCTAAAATTAATCAATACAATTTGCAAAACTAATACTGATTTCTCTGGTTATTGAATTCTTAATGTCACTAGGCATAATGAACTTTGTGCCTAACTGCTTCACTACCTGTCATTTAAAATATCTCCCAAAGAATAACATTTTCCCTCCAAGGATTTGTAAGGAGGGTAGGAAGCAAGACCCTCTTAAATTGATGTGCCTACAGTTCTGTGATCATATCTTCATGTCACAACACAGGGATACTGATCTGCTGAGGAGTAAGATACTTAAAGACAAACAAGGAATTTTCATTATCCATAGAGAGCAAGAAAGTTTCTTCTCTTAAGCAGGCAAAGAAGCATCCAGTGGAATAACAGGTTACCAAGCATTAATGGCAGTTTGTTTTGTAAACAGAGAGGCTGTAGATCATGTTAATGATAAGTACACCAAATTGGATGGGCTTGGTGAACTGCATTTCCAAGCCTAAGTGTGAGGCATCCTCAATGCACACTGTATTCTGACTAATATCAGAGTCATATAATTACTACAGATCAGGAGGTGTCCAGAACTGGAAGGACACAAGGTTATGAACTTGTGAGTCAAACAGAAAACTGCATCAGGAAGAAAGAATTAGGCAATCTCCTTTCATTTGCTGTTTTTATTAACCCTTGGCAACCACTTATTGGCTACGTCTACACGTGCAGCCAACATCGAAATAGTCTATTTCGATGAATAACGTCTACACGTCCTCCAGGGCCAGCAACGTCGATGTTGAACTTCGACGTTGCTCAGCCCAACATCGAAAGAGGCGCAGCGAGGGAACGTCTACACGTCAAAGTAGCACACATCGAAATAGGGATGCCAGGCACAGCTGCAGACAGGGTCACAGGGCGGACTCAACAGCAAGCCGCTCCCTTAAAGGGCCCCTCCCAGACACAGTTGCACTAAACAACACAAGATCCACAGAGCCGACAACTGGTTGCAGACCCTGTGCCTGCAGCATAGATCCCCAGCTGCTGCAGAAGCAGCCAGAAGCCCTGGGCTAAGGGCTGCTGCCCACGGTGACCATAGAGCCCCGCAGGGGCTGGAGAGAGAGCATCTCTCAACCCCCCAGCTGATGGCCGCCATGGAGGACCCAGCAATTTCGAGGTTGCGGGACGCGGATCGTCTACACGGTCCCTACTTCGACGTTGAACGTCGAAGTAGGGCGCTATTCCTATCTCCTCATGAGGTTAGCGACTTCGACGTCTCACCGCCTAACGTCGAAGTTAACTTTGAAATAGCGCCCTACGCGTGTAGACGCGACGGGCGCTATTTCGAAGTTGGTGCCGCTACTTCGAAGTAGCGTGCACGTGTAGACGCAGCTATTGAGTCCAGCCACACTATTGACATAGCTGGTGTTGGGTATCTTTGATTGACTTTCAGTGGCAGTGTAGACATAGCCTTAATTTGTAAGCTACTTTGAGGAAAGATTATCTCACACGAAATATATGGAAGTGCCTAGCACAAAGGGGCCCTGATCTTAGCTGGGGCCTCCTGATGCTACTCTAAATAATTAATAAGAAGACACAACAGAAAGGAAAACAGTGATTTAGGATGGGACCACTAGAATTATATCAATTTGTACACAGATAGGCTATGTCTACACGAGACACTTTTTCTGTCAAAACTGGGCTTTTCTTGGGAAAAACCACAGAGCATCTACACACAAAGTATGCTTTGTCCACAGTTTGTTGACAAAACCCAGCACATCCATCTGCAGTGTTATACCTCTCCCCCTTTAGGTATAATGCCTCTCTGGACAGTGTTCTCTCAACAAAACAGCCCTGGAGAGGCTCCAGGGCCCTTTTGTCAACAGACAGGGCTTCCAATTCACCAGGCAGCCCTGTTTACTGAACATCCGATCTGCTGTTCTGTCAAGAGAGGGCTAGGCAGTCTGGTTGCTCTCTGTTGACAGAGTAGATAGCTCTTGCGATTTGATTTTATGTGTTGACACAATCTGTCAACAGAAGTTTTGCTGGGAAATCCCTTCTGACAGTGACTTCTGTCAACAGAGGCTTCTTGTGTAGATGTAGCCATAAGGTTGGAGTCAGTCTCCTGAGATGAACTGATATGTCTTGTTCACTTTGCTACCTAGACCAATACTCTTTATATGATGTTCTTTATCAGGACACTTTCCAAACTGCATCAAGTTACAAACCACCTTGTAAGACAGTTATGCATTTTACCACTGTAAATTGATACTGGCTGATATTTGGCATACAACCGAGGAATGAAGTCTACATGATATATTTTAACGGATCATCTATTTTTTATAATATAGGACTTTTAAAAGAACATATTCCCTTTCTCCTTTATCATTTATTTTAATCGAACTGTACAGATGAAATATTGAGCTCTACAGAAAGCTCATTATTCAGATTTCAACTACTGTAATTTTAACCTCTTTCTAAAGGCTAAAAATTGCTTGTACATGCTTTTAATATGAGACCCTTTTGATCTTAATGTTCTCCCTCACGTCCTTTTTGGTCTTGCTGGCCTTGACAAAATTTGCATGTCAGATTAGTCCTCAGCCGTGGGTAGCAATTACAATAGGCCAGGAGAGATTCTGCCTTTCTGGTGGGGTGGCAACTTCAGGACTCCCTTTTATGGGATTCCATGGTAAAGTTTTTACTTCATTATCCCCCATGCAGGTTTTGGGGTGGCTGATGAGGCAGCATGTACTACTCAGCTTCCTGGGTTCCTCAGTGATCTCCCTGGACTTACTGAGGAACTCAGGGAGCTGAATAGCACATACCACCTCTCAGCCACATTAAGACCTGCATGGAGCATATGAAAACATCTTTGAAGAGATGGGAGAAATCCACAGGCTTCTGCCTTGGGAGAGGACGTAGGCAGTAGGGCTGGATCCAGGGGCTAACCTCCACTTGCTGCCCATGTCTCCATCTGCATATCAGCCAGTCAGTGACCAGGGGTGCCATTTCAGATTTTGGTAGGGAGACAGCTTTAACTGATTCCAGGGGCTACTTATGCACCAGAAATGCCTGGTGTGTGTGTTTTGCAGCCAATAACTTAGAAATTAGCCATCAGGAACACAGTATCTAATTCCTATAGAAAAGAAAATTAAATAACTAGATCTTCTCAGTTCTCATACTGACATGTAGGTAGGCTTACATTTTTAATGTATACTCTTGTTTTGTTAGTAACTCTTGAATACAGCAATTACAAGTACCACATTTGTTGCTGGACCAGAGAGCCCCTGGACTGGAGAGCCCCTGCAGCAGAGGTTGCCAGCTGCTTAGAATGGAACTGGTCTGGTACATTCTGGGTGGGGTGGGGGGGTGAATGGGAGGGAAGGGCTGCCAGTGGACCAGCACCAGGGAGCTCAGCCAGGGTCAGGGAGCAGAGACTCTGGCGGGCAGGCTGGGAGTGCAGCCCTGCTGGCAGCTCCATTGCAGGAAGCCTAGCTAGTGTGCTGGGAGCAGTTCCTGACCAGCAGCCTGTGGGCAGGGAGCCTGGCCAGCAGGCAGAGAACCCCACTTGGGGCTGGGAGCAGGGAATCCCAGCTGGTAGCCCTGTGGCAGGGCACAGGGCTGGCAGCCATGAGGGGAGACCAGCCCACAGGCTGGTGACCCCCCCAGAAGAGCCCAGATGCCTGACTTCCCCTGGTCTGGCAAACAGCCTTGAGAAGTCCCAAGGGTACTAGACTCTGTGGGGGTGGGTCCAACAAATACTATTACTGTTGTATAAATGGCTACACTGAATGGTCATCAACACCCTGACTGATCATCCTAATTTACAATGGATAATAACTTCTTTCTTTTCCAGTGATTTTCTTACCTATATATCTGCCTTTGTATTTCCACTCCAGTCCATTTGATGCTGTTGGCTTTACCTCTGAAAACTTATGCCTTAATAAATCCATATTATCCTCTAAGGTTCTACAGGACTCCTCATTGATTTTGAAAATACAGACTAATATGGCTATCCCTCTGGGGCTATGTCTACATTCGCCTGGAAGATCAAGCCACTCAGGATTGACCTTCTGGGATTCAGTCTTCTGTGTCTGGTAGGGAAGCAGAAGATTAGCTAAATTTGACCTTTCAGGGGTTGCAGTGGATCCCTGTACTCCTCGTGAGACAGGAGGAGTATGGGAGGTCTATAGGAGAAACTTTCCCATCAACCTTGTTCATTAAGGGCAGCCAAGTAAGCTGAGCACAGATACATTGATCCTAGCTATGCAGTTGCCATATCGAGAAGTGAGTATCTGCAGCTGATTTACTTTGCTTAGTGTAGACATAGCCTGAGACTGATTCTCCTGATTAATTGTCTCCTAGTGTTCTCTTAATGTACCTTGCTTCCTCTCTAGAGGTATCTTATCCCTGCAATTGTTTTGTTTCTTGATTAGTGACCCTCCAACAGATTTTTTTATTGAACTATGGGTAGTCAAACAGAAAACATTAAGTTGGTAAACTCTGGTACCTATGATATTCATAATAATAGTAGAGTACTCCCTCATTCTCCATGCATAGCTATGCTAGTTAACTTATATGTGTTGTTTCTAAACAACTGCCACACAGTGCTAAAATTAAAATACAATCAGGCTATTACAATGTTAATGCTAGAGTGCAAGTTTCCCAATTCAATATTTTTATACCTAAATTTTTCTGTCTTAACCATTAGATAAGGTATAGGCAAGGGGCAAATAATGATAATTTTCTGATCATTTGTCCTCTTTTGGTTCTTTCAGGATTTGAAATTATGTTTTCAGGCAAACTATTGGCTCCAAGCCATTGAGGCTCAATTTGCCTACTAAATTGTAAATGAGGTGGAATCTTCATACAAAAGTACTAGTAACCAATTCTTATTAAAACTTAAGAATACAGTACTCCCCAAGTTGACCACAGATGATGAAATATAGTAACAAGTTAGTCCGTTAGCTTTCCTTTTTTCCATCAGTTGTGTAGATGGGTAAGAGCACTTCAACCATAAATCTGCCTATTCTTACTTGCTTGGAATAATAGCCAATATTCTAGATTTTTCAGAACAAGTATTTCTCTCCTCTCATTGGTCAGAACCACTTTGATCTTACCTTCCTATAGTACAGACTTCATATTACAGTTTTGCAATTTAATTTTGTTTACTGCAAGCAAATGAGTAGTTTTTCTGATGGCCAAATGAAGGTATTAGCTTCTAATTAATACCCACTTTGTAGAGATGAGTGAGTAGATTTTGTGCCTGTGGAAGTATATATCTCCTTGACAATTTATCTTATGTAGTTGCACATATCCTCAAGTTCACCTTACCACACAGACAAGGTTAAATTATCATTAATTGATCCATGATGTCTTAAGATGGAAAAACTACATTCAATGGATGTCCAAAATAATTTTCCGCTATTTGTCACTTGATAACAAGCCTGGCTACCTTGCATTTAAACTGTCTGTCATTGAAAGTATTCTGTGTTATTATCAAGTAAAAAAAATATAGCATTAAACCAAATGGTGAGATTCACATCATGGTTTGGCTGCTCTGTGCTGCTCTAGCACTGCAAAGCACCTGTAAACCTGGTTTCACTAGCCAATTAAACTCAGTTTAAAACATTTGTGCAACAGTATCAAGGCACAAGGCAGCTAGAACTTGCTAGAGAACCTGGTTCTAAAAACATGGCTGAATGTTATGGATGAGTGAATGCCAAAATCTGAGGAATTCAGTTCAGACAAACTTGCAGAAGTATGGTTGCTTATTCAAGTCACACAAATCTGCAGAATAAGCAAAACTGAATGGCCAACTCAAGAACTCAAAAGCAAGCTCTCTTCCAAGATTTCCAGCATTCCAATTTCTACTGAGACTAAAAATACAGCAAGAAAAGCATTCTTTCCTCAGCTATTTTAGGATTTCTGTTTCTGGTCTTAAAAATAACAGAGGTGAATATTACTTAACTTTTTTGAATTTCAGCATGGGTGATGGTAATCATTGCACAGCCGAAACTAAAGGCAAGCCTGAGATGCAATATTTTAATTCAGATTTCAACATCTTTTCTTCACCTCACATCCAATGGTTTTAAATGTATGGTTTAACTCAGTGGCTCTCAACCTTTCTAGACTACTGTATCCCTTTCAGTATCTGATTTGGCTTGTGTATTCCCTTGTTTTACATCACTTAAAAACTACTTGCTTGCATGGTCAGACATAAAAAGACAAAAGTGTCACAGCATACTATTACTACAAAATTGCTTATTTTCTCATTTCTACCATAATTATATTAGAACACATAAATTAGAATATAAATATTGTACATACATTTCAGTGTGTAGCATATAGAGCAGTATAAACAAGTCATTGTATGTGTGAACTTTTAGTTTGTACTGACTTCACGTGTGCTTTTTATGTAGCTAGTTGTAAAACCAAGTAACTATTTAAATGAGTCTATGTATCCCTAAAATACCTCTGTGTTCCCTCAGAGCCATGTGTATCCTGGGTTGAGAACCACTGGTTTAATTAAAATCATAACATAGATGGGCAGAATTGAAAAATTCGGATTTAAAACTGGTTTCTGATTATGAGATTTTGCTTTCCTAAATTTGAGGATGAATGTATCAAGAACTAGTATGAGTCCCTCTCAAACACCTATATATCTAATAATAGTAATTAATTTCCCTTTGAAGGCTGATCCAAAGTGCACTGAATTTAATGTAAAATTTTCCATTGGCTTCAGTGAGCTCTGAAACAAGTCCCTGAGGTCCCATGGATTTTAAGTATGAGTCATTCCCAGTATATTTTATTTCAAAGCACTTTAAGGGAAAAACAGTCGCGCTTTGAATAGGAAAATAAACAAACATACTGGACATACATAAAATACCATTCATGCATTCCACCCACGAAATGGCTCTTAGAATGACATAGATGAGGAGTTTATCTAGTGAACCTAATGATGAGAAGGCCAAAAGGGAGGTTTAATTTGGAGGCCAAATAACGGTAATCTCTGCACATTACCATATTTTGGTTTGCATTATATGTGTCCTATTTTCATTGTATAATTATGCTAAAGAGAATGATTAGCTAATGAGTCACCACGACACCCAAGAGTGTGTTATGATGTCTTGTGTTCCTTTGCGTCTTACCATTGCTGGTGTCTCAATGCCTAAAGGCATTGAGCTAATTAAACAATGTTGAAATCTAGAAACATTAGACGTTTACTTCAGTAAAATGCTTATGTCATTAATGATTTCATACATACAGTCTACATTATTCATCTTGTCACTTCTTCTATGGCTGGTATGGAGTAGCAGCAATAATGTCACTCCAAGCTGATTTAACTGAATGGCTGCCTCAGGAGTAGCAGAATTTATTGCATTATTGCCTCCTTAATAATTATAAATTGGACAACATTGGTGATATGTTCAATAGTCTGTCACGGGATGACATGCTCATGTACTGAGGAGATCTTGATTTTCCATTTGTGCATTAGATGTTCATATCCATTGTGGTCAGTTTGGACTCAGTTCAGGGTTGACCAATATGGCCATTGAAGGTTGAACCCAGGAGCCTTGTAAGTAGGATTTGGCACAAGGGGGCGTATTGTTCAGTCTTGTTTACTCCTTTGTGTTTTGCAAGCCTCCTTCTTACTGTAACCGCATTGTATAAGGCTAAGCAAATGTTCCCAGAAAAGGTTGGTGAACTTATGATGTTGGAGTGGGTCTATGTGTGTTGCCAAGGTCCTGGTGGCTAGGAAGATGTCAGTTTTCCTGGATTCAGTAACTTTGCGGAGTGTTACAGCAGTTCATCAAAACAAGACAAAAACACATAGCCACACTGATGGAAACAATTGACTATATTCAGCTGTCTGTAAACAAGTCATGTATGGCTGCAGCTGCTCCATCCTGGAGCTCAATATGGAGTATATTCAGCTACTGACTATACAAGAGCTAGTCCAGATTTTCACACAATTGATGCCAATGCACTCCATGTTGTACCTAATAGTTCCTCAATTATGTTGGCTTTCTTTTTATTTGTTGCAGCTGCCTTCTGAAGGTGATCATGGTAAGTGAGGGCGTAGTCAAGTTTCATTCCAAGGTATGTTGGAGTGTAATTGTGTCACATTTTTACAACAAAAAGCTACTTTCCCTGTGTTTTTGGCACTCCTATTATCAAGATGAAATGTGCCCACTACTGTTTTTTCCAAGGTTTAATTTGAGCTTCCATTTTTGGAAGCACTGCTACAGAATTAGGAAGGTCTCACTTAGTGCTTTTTCAATGTCACAGAGGGTTAGTGCTTGGATTGTCATGGTAAGATTTTCTGCATTTCCACATTTTCTTAATTTAGTTGGAGCCATATCACTGACACTATGTAACAGAATGTACCAATGTATTCACACCCTACAAACTAGTGTAATAATTGTGGTACAAAATATGCCTTTCCAAGTGTAATTTGAAAACTAATAATTTATGGCAAATAATGGTGAAATGTATATAGCACCCTTATATGTAAAGTTATGAATTCGCCCTTAATGATGTTGGTGGAATGTTTCACGCCCATGTAGCCCCAGTTAAGCAGAACTGGCCAAGGAGGTCTTAAACAAATGAATGTGTGTGTATTGCAGTTTACATAAATGATAAACAAGGGATCACAGAAAAGAAGG
Organism: Carettochelys insculpta; assembly: GCF_033958435.1. Lineage (NCBI taxonomy): Eukaryota > Metazoa > Chordata > Testudines > Carettochelyidae > Carettochelys > Carettochelys insculpta. Next base: position 100,822,052 of record NC_134139.1, read on the forward strand.
AAAATCTGCATTTCAGCAAACAGAGACAAGAAATATCACAGAAACTCTTTCACTGCATGTGATCCCTTTTTACTGTTTGAATAAATTTTGTTTTAATGAATAACTTTTGTAAAAATGCACCTCAGAGGAAGACTGGGCTATAAAAGAAAGGGGGGGGGGACACCAGGGTTCCTCTCTCTCTCTCTTATCTCTCTCTGTTTTTTATCTGAGACTAGGGTGACCACATTGCTCTGTTGCAAATATCGGACACCAGCCTCTGTGAATGGGGGACTGCTGGCCCATGTCAGGGCTCCTCTGCGACAGGGGCTGCTGCCCCATGATAAGGCACCAGGGAATGGGGGCTCTATAGCCTCCCAATAAGGGGCAGTGGAGAATGGGGGCCACATAACCTCCAGACCGGGTACAGAGGGAAGGCAGCAGGAAACGCTGCAGCCACCCTGTGGCACAGCTCACTAGCGGGGGGCTGCTGCAGTGGGGTGCTGGGGAATGGGGCAGCTGCCCAGCAGAGGAGCGGTCTGTCATTGTTGCCCTGGGAACAGGAGCCCTACAAAAGATGAGACAATTTGCCATTTTCTTTAAAAAAGTTGGGAATACTGGGAAACAACTTCAGTGAGGGACTGCCCTGCAAAAACTGGGCTGGGAGCTCACCCTATCTAAGATGATTTTAAAAAAAACCCACCACCTACAAAAAACCCAAACAGTTTATGGATTTTTGGGACAGAGCCAGACATGAAACTTGGTCAGAAATGTCACTATGAGCCTCTGGTAAGAGCTGTAAACAAAGACTAGATTGTTAAGTTTAGAAAGCATTTTAATATTTTCTTGTAACCACTTCTGACTTTACTGCCTCATTACTTGTATTCACTTAAAGCCTCTCTATTTGTTGTCAAATAAAGTTGTTTTGTTCGTCAATCAAAGCTAATACTGCAAATTCAAAGTACCGTGAATTGTCTGGGTAACTCCCTTCAAGGTAGTAGACAGGTGTATGTTGATCCCCTTAGAGGGGCAATGGATTTAATATGCCTGGATTATCTAGGAGAGGGATAGATAGTGCAAATACCTGTTTTTGAGAGTAGGAATCTATTATGGGCATATACTGGGATCACCCTGCAAGCAGTGGCCAAGACAGATTATGGCTATTGTCTGCTAACAGGTTGCTGGGGTGAAAGCTGCTGACTCAGGAGAGTGGCCCCACCCAGACACTCTAGGGCTGTGGCCACACTAGAGAGTGATTTCGAAATGGCTTATCCCTATCCGTTATTTCAAAATGAGCCATTTTGAAATAAGTGGCATGGAAGCGACTACACACGAAACGCGGGTTGACATTGCAATCTGCAACATCGAAATGACTCCTACTCGTTTTGAAATAGAGCGGCTACAAAGCCACAGCTTCATTTTGAAATAACAGGGCAGGAAACGGTGAGGGCAGGGTCAAATGGCTGAGAAGCCCTTCCTGGAGCACGGGCGAGCCAACCCCTCAAAGGGCTCCTCCCAAACACATCCCCCGTGCACACGCTGAGGACCCTGGCTGCTTGCAGCACGCGACCTCCAGCACAGCACTCGGCAGAGCCTTGATTAGCCACCACACCACTGCCTGCCATGGACCTGCAGCACTTCACTGATGGGGACACCTTGGACATCGTAGCCAGCCTGATGGCCATCCTGACAGCATGCCATATGGGGCTACGTGCTGCCCGACACGTGGCCAACTTTTTCAGGCTCCCCACATGGTGCATCCGGAGCACCCCCTGTTCCAGCCCGCCGTCTCCTCTGGTGGTACCCCACCAGCGGGGAATGGTGGGATGACATCATCCTAGGAGAGTGGCACGACGACCAGTGGGTCCACAACTTCTGGATGACTCGGGCCACCTTCATGGAGTTGTGACATAGGCTGGCACCAGCACTTCGCCACCAGGACGCCCACATGCAGCCCGTGCTCCCCCTGGAGAAACCAGTGGCCATTGCTCTGTGGAAGCTGGTCACCCCGGACAGCAACCACTCGGTTGGCCACCAATTCAGGGTGGGGAAGGCCACTGTCGGGGTCGTCCTCCTTGAGATAAGGCACCCGGGGCCACACACCCATGGTGGGTTCCTGGGTAGCGGGGTCCCAGGGAGCAGGGCCCCCATATGCTACCACACACTCATGAGCGCCTGTGCCCTCTACTCTACAGGTTGTCACCACCATCAACAGGACCCTCCTGAGCCGCCTGAGCTGCCTTGGGGACATGGATGCTACTATGGCTGGCTTCCAACAGCTGGGATTCCCCAACTGCATTAGACAGCACCCACATCGCCATCCGGGCCCTACCACACAGACAGGGATGGTACATCAACCACAAGGGCTACCACTCCGTCGTCCTCCAGGCCCTCATGGATGTCCGAGGATATTTCACCGATGTCTGTGTGGGCTGGCTGGGCAGGGCCCATGATGCCCACTTCTTGCAGAACTTGTGGCTTGGCCACAGGATGGCAGAGGGCACCTACATCCCCCCCATGATAGCTGCCGGTGGGGGATGTGACAATGCCCCCATGCATTGTTGCAGATGCTGTCTACCCACTCCAGCCCTGGCTAATGCTCCTCTACACGAGACACACCAATGAGAGCCAGGACCACTCCAAAGCCCGCCTCAACTATGCAAGGGACACCGTGGAGCAGGCATTCGGTCGCCTGAAGGAGCTATGTGCCTGATGCGCCTGGAGGTAGGCCTGCCCAGTGTGCCTGCGGTCGTGGGCACCTGCTGTGCACTGCACAACCCCATGGAGAGAAAGCAGGAGCTCTTTGTGGCACACTGGGCGGCTAAGGCCGTGCCACACTATGAGCAGCCAGGTGCGGTCCTATGTCACCAGGTGAACCGGGAGAGGGTGTGTGTGCGGGAGGCCCTCCAGGAGACCTTTGCCTGGGGTCCCCCACGACCTGGCCCTGCTCGCTTCACGCAACCCCCCCCTTTCCCCACCCAGTTCACACCCTTGTCCCACAAGCACTGCCCTTGCCATCCCCACCCTAGGCAGGACACATAAGCTGCGTCTACACGTGCACGCTACTTCGAAGTAGCGGCACCAACTTCGAAATAGCGCCCGTCGCGTCTACACGCGTCAGGCGCTATTTCGAAGTTAACTTCGAAGTTAGGCGGCGAGACGTCGAAGTCGCTAACCTCATGAGGAGATAGGAATAGCGCCCTACTTCGACGTTCAACGTCGAAGTAGGGACCGTGTAGACGATCCGTGTCCCACAACGTCGAAATTGCTGGGTCCTCCATGGCGGCCATCAGCTGGGGGGTTGAGAGATGCTCTCTCTCCAGCCCCTGCGGGGCTCTATGGTCACCGTGGGCAGCAGCCCTTAGCCCAGGGCTTCTGGCTGCTTCTGCAGCAGCTGGGGATCTATGCTGCAGGCACAGGGTCTGCAACCAGTTGTCAGCTCTGTGTATCTTGTTTTGTTTAGTGCAACTGTGTCTGGGAGGGGCCCTTTAAGGGAGCGGCTTGCTGTTGAGTCCGCCCTGTGACCCTGTCTGCAGCTGTGCCTGGCATCCCTATTTCGATGTGTGCTACTTTGACGTGTAGACGTTCCCTCGCTGCGCCTATTTCGATGTTGGGCTGAGCAACGTCGAAGTTGAACATCGACGTTGCCAGCCCTGGAGGACGTGTAGACATTATTCATCGAAATAGCCTATTTCGATGTCGCTACATCGAAATAAGCTATTTCGATGTAGCGTGCACGTGTAGACGTAGCCATACACTGTTAAATAAATTCAGCGGCTAAGTTTGGAACAGAAAGAATGTGTGGCTATTTACGGGGTGGGGGAACTATTGACATGGGGGGCGGGGGTGAACTATATACATGAGGGATGGGGTGAACTATATACATGGGGAGGTGAGGGGCCTCAATCCTCCGTCAGAGTGGCTGGTCAGGAGCCATGGCGGGGCCTGGATGGGGCAGGTGGAACGGGGAGGTAGGGCTGGATTGGGGTATCTAGGGGCTCGGACTCATGGGGAGGAGGGTGTGAGCCATGGATGGGCAGGGCTCCAGCGTGCCAGCTCCTGCTGCCCAGCCAGGGTCATGTTGGCTGGGAGCAGAGCTGCAGAGGCTGAGGGGAGCAGAAGGGGCGCAAGGGGGGGTTGAGGAAGAGGGAGAGGCTGGGGTGGAGCGGGGTGGTGGGGAGGAGAAAGGTACCGGGGAGGAAGGGGGGGCTGGGGCAGAGGGGGGTGTTGTGGGAAAGGCCATCCATGGGGTGGGTGGCTGGACCAGGCGGTTGGCGGCAGCCTGGGTCAGGGTATTGAGATACCCGGCCACCTGGTTCCAGGCTGCCCGCTCCATGGAGAGCCATTTCCACAGCAAGTGGTTCTGCTCCTGCCATGCAGCTGTGTGGGCTGCTGCCAGATCATTTGCCCAGCTGCGGCGGCAGCTCCTCCCATCACAGCGGCCGGCTGGGGGAGGTGTTGCCCCTTCGCCCTCCTCTGCTGCTGTAGGGCTCCTGGGCAAGTCCAGGGATCTGGGGTGGCTGGCCAAGGCTGTGAAGACATAAGAGGAGAGGGTGGTGCCCCGTCATTCATGAGTCTGGGTACCATGGGCCAGTGGCCTTGTCCCCATCACCATCCCACCCTGATTGTGGTGAGGGGCTCTGGGGTGGCCTGTCTTCTGTCGGGTCCATCAACGTGGGGCCATTAGTGTGGTTGCCTCAGCCCTCCCAGGCTTCTGACCCTCATGGGAGCCCATGGCCCCATGCGGGCCCCACCCAGGAGTGATGACGGCCATCACCGGGTCCCTGGCCCATGGCTGTGTGCCAAGGCCTATACCAGCTGCATAAAGGGACCGCTCCCTCCTCTGCATGACCAGAGCATCTCACGACCGGTCCTACCTGAGGGTTCCTCAGGTGGTTCAGGGGAGGCCCGGGTTGAAGTAGCCCGGCTAGGGCCCTCGGAGGGCTCGGCCATGCACAGAAGTCCCTTGCTCCTGCTGTCGCTGTCCCCAGTGCCAGCAGGTACTTCGGGGCCTGCGGGGGGGGGGGCATCAAGGGTCCTGGCTGGGGCTCCTTGCCCTGCCCCTCTGGCTCCGCCACGTCCAGGGTCTCCCCGAGTGGTGCAGCCTCCCAGGGTCCCAGAAGCTGGTGGAGCTCCCTGAAGTAGGGGCAGGTGGCTGGCGCTACCCTGATTGCCTGGCTGAGTCCCTTGCTCAGGCATAGCCCTGCTGCAGCTCCTTCACTTTAGAGTGGATCTGGTCAGGGGTCAGGCGCGGGTGGCCCCTTGCAGTGAGGTTGCTGGCGAGGCGGGAGAAGGCGTCTGCATTTCTCTTTCACCCTTCCATCTTGAGCAGGATCTCCTCGTCCCCCAAGACAGCCAGCAGGTCCCAGACTTCAGCTTCCAGCCAAAGGTTCCCTTCCTCTTTGGGGGCTGCCCAGAGCCCTGGGAGCTCCGCTGCCCATACCCCTTGGCTCCACAAGGATCCTGGGGGTCTTGGCTGCTAGCCATCTCTCTGGCAATGGTGGGGTGTCACTTTCTGAGGGTGCTTGGGAGTGTTGTCTGGCCATCTCATGCTCCTACAGCTGCCAACACTCTCTCAGCTTCCTGCACGGGGTTTCTGTGTCCCTGTAGCTATAAGCACCTGCAGCTGACAGCCATACAGCTCTGGCTGCTGGTGGGAGGGGAAGGCTCTGTGGAGGACTCTTCATTTCAAAATGGCAGCCAGGGAGGGGCTACACACATTTAATTTTGAAATTAACATCGAAAGGTGGCATTAGTCCCAACACGGGAGTGGAATAACCATTTCAAAACGAATGCCTTTTAATTTCAAAATTGATTTTGAAATGAGCAATTGCTGTGTAGCTGCTCTCCTGCTCATTTCGAAAATTATTTCAAAATGAGCTGCTGGTGTGGCCACAGCCTAGGTGAGGCCTGCCTGTTGTTTGCTTGTTCGTGAAGAGCCCAGGTGGGAAGCATTGTGAGGCACCCAAAGTTGCAGGGCAAGAGAGATATAGCTCCTCACAGGTCTGGATTGCACCTGGAATGTCATATCCCATCATAATGTGAGAGACTTGTAGAAGAGTTCTATGAAGCTCGAAAGCTTGTCTCTTTCAACAACAGAACTTCATCCTGTAAAAGATATTACCTCACCCATCCACACAAAGTTTCATGGCAGTGTTGTATGTTCCCCTGCTTTAATGAGGTTAATGTCTGTTACTCTACCTGATAAAAGGAAGACAAACCACAGGCACCCAGTGACAGAAGGTGGAAACTAAGCCTCGAAAGCTGAAAGATACCTTGGGACTGATCACTTGGGCCTGCTCTGGACCTTTTTTCTTTTTGTGGCCATATACATGCATGAGGTACAATAAGATTTGGGGATATTCTGCTTAAGTTTGTTCAGATTCAACAACAAACAAAACACCTGAAGGGCAGATAAGTAACACAAAGAAGAACTCAGCAAAGGAAAGAGGGAGCAAAACTTATTTGAATAATATACTGTGCTATGTAGGAATCAAGATGGGAGGCAATAAAATGCCCTCTTAACCTTCAATTTATAAGATAAATGGAGGATATTAATGAAGCGATGACAGGAAATGTTCTTTCACAAGAATAAAAGAACAGTAATTTCAGCTAAAGACAGAATTGTGAGAACAGAAAGAGCTGAGAATCTGAAGGCAATGATAGCCTGTATCTTCCCGTTTGCTGATGAGCCATTAAAAATGAAAAATCAGAAGCAGTAGAAGCAGACCAGTGAGTCAGTAGATAAGTAGAACAAGAAGTTAAAGCATATTTCTGGGAACAAAACAGTGTGACTGAAATTGTAACCTATTTCTCCTAGGATTAGTATTAAGTATGTGTGTTCTTCTGTGGAACTATGAGAAATTATGCTAGCTAAGGATCTATGACTGGGAAAAGATGAAAATAAATAATAACCAGTTGTAGATCAAAATATCTTGCATCTTTCTATGAATCTCTTGAGTTTCCCAAAAGGGACTCCTTTTAGTTTCCTTTACTAGAGCTGAATGAATGACTCGTAACAAATCTGTAAAATCTGTAGCTGTGTCTACATGTAAGTGCCCTTTTGGAAGGGCAAAAATCGAAGTTCGGCTTTCGAAAAAGCAGCCATCGAAGGACAGCCCCTGCCGCCATTTTTCAGATCGGTGTTCCGATCTCCTCTTTTGAAGTGCCGTCGAGGTCTTTTGAAAGAGAGCGTCCACATGGCTCCAAGATCTCTTTGGAAAGAAGGGAGGCAGGAAAAGCCGTGGATGGGGTCCCATGGCCGACAAGCCCCTCCGGGGCCGCAGCCAGCCACCTCCTTTAAAGGGCCCCTCCCTCGGCCCTCTCCTCCGTACGAGCCGAGTGCTGCCTAGCCTATCCCAGCCCGGCAGAGACCACTCGTGCCCACCATGGAGGCCCAGCGACAGCTCCTGCAGGAGGATGCCCTCATCATGGACGCCCTGCTGGCAGTGCTGTGCACCCTCGCCGCAGCTGCACCCGAGCTCATCGGGTGGCTGCAAGGTTCCCCCAGGGCCACGGGGCTCCCCCCACCGGGGCACCGCTGGGCGCCCCCCCAGGTGCCTCGATGCCTCTGGACCCACCCCAGCAGCACCGACTGGTGGGAGCACATGGTGCTGGGGAAGTGGGGCGAGAAAAGGTGGCTGCAGAACTTCCGCATATCGAGGCTACCGCGGACTCCTATCGCTCTGTGGGACAGCAGTTTGGGGTGGGCAAGGCCACCATCGGGGCTGTACTTATGGGGGTAAGGTGGGGCCAGGTGGGCAGGGAGGCTGGGGTAAGGTGAACCCTCCCCTTGAAGGGGCCGGATGGGGTAAGGGCTGGATGGGAGGGGGCAGGGGCTGCATGGTCCAGGGGCCGGATGGGAGTGGGGGCAGAATGGGCCCAAGGCAGGTGGCAACGGCCACCACACCCGCACTAGAGCACTTGTCCTCCTTTTACCTCTGCAAGTCGTCAGGACCATCAACGCGATACTGCTCCATAGGGTCATCTGCCTGGGGGTTGTGGACAACACCGTTGCCGGTTTCCAGGACCTGGGCTTCCCAAACTGCATTGACGCTTTGGACGGCACACATATCCCCATCCGCGCCCCGCCACACAGCATTGGCCAGTACGTGAACAGGAAGGGCTACCATTCGGTGGTGCTGCAGGCCCTGGTGGACGCGAGGGGCTGGATCACTGACCTCTACGTGGGTTGCGCCGGCTGCACCCACGATGCCCGGGTCTTCCAGAACTCCGGCCTCTGCCGCTGCTTGGGGGCCGGCATCTTCGTCCCCCAGAGGGACATCCCCATGGCGGGGGACGTCACCATGCTGCTCTGCATGGTGGCAGATGCAGCATACCCCCCTGCAGCCGTGGCTCATGAGGCTCTACATGGGACATCTCGACCCCACCTGGGAGGTGTTCAATGAGTGCCTCAACCACACCCACAATGTGGTGGAGCAGGCCTTCAGGTGTCTAAAGGGGCGGTGGAGATGTCTCCTCACACGGCTGGAGGTCGAGGTCCCCAACGTGCCCCAGGTGGTGGGTGCCTGTTGCGTCCTCCACAACATTGTGGAGGGAAAGGGGGATGCCTATGTCCGTGGGGGGGCGCCCTCCAGCTGGTGCTGTCTATGAGCAGCTGGGCACCACCCCCATCTGCCAGGCCCACTGGGATGGCGACCGCATTCAAGAGGTCCTCAGACAGGCCTTTGCTGATGGCCATCTCTGACCCACACGCACACCCACATCCCACGCACATCTGTCACCCACCATCCCTGCCACCCCCACCCCCACCAGCACTGCACCCACACATCCACCAGCCACCAGCCACCAGCCACTGAGGAGCACAGCACGGAGTGGTGAATAATAAAGAAACATTTATATAACTTGGGTGTTCGTAAATCATATGTACAGGGGGAAGCCTAACTTGGGGGGGGTGGGGGGAACCTAACTTGGAGGGTAGCGAGGTGCTCTTTCTGGGGCATGGGTGGTGGGCCATGAACCCTGTTGGCCCCTGGAGCCTCTGCCTCCCTGGGTGTGGGGGTCCCCAGCTGGGGGCGGGGGGGAGGGTGCCAGTAGGACCAGCAAATATTGCAGGCGGGTGGGCCTGGTGGCAGTGGAGGGGGCAGGGCCAGCAGGGGGAGACACCAGCGGGGCCAAGAGGTGGGCCATAGTTGCCATGTGCTCCCACACAGCATGGCCAATGCCCTCAAGTGTGTCCAGAAGTCTATCCCAGGCTGCCCTCCGCCACTCCATGTCAGCACGGGCGAGCTGGAGGTGCTCCTCGGCCACCTCAGCCTGGCGCTGGGTGGCTGGGTCTTCCTCGGACCGCCGGGGGGACCCTCCAGCCATGGCCCTGACAGCGCGCTGCCTGGGGTGGAGTCTGGACACCTCCAACAGCTGCGGGTGGGCTCTCCAGGACGAGGGAAGCCACGGGGCTCTCCTGACCCATGGATGATGTGGCTGTGTGGAGAGGAGGAGAGCATGTCAGTAGTGTGTCCTGGACAGAGGGGACCCGGCTGTGGCCTACTCGCCTGAGCCCACCCCATGGGGCCTCTGCCCCCGCCCCCTCCAAGGGACACTGACCCCTCCAGGGAGCACTGACCAGCCCCCACCGGGACCGGGCCTCCCAGCCTGGGTGTGATTCCAGGGGTCTCTCCCGCAGGTGGCCCTTCCCTGCCTGCGGTGTGTGGGCCCCGAGCGCCGTCTGGCACTGACTGGCTGCCACCCTTGTGTGGCTTACGGTGCTGTCCACTGGGGGCGGGTGCTGGGCCTTGCTGGTGTGGCACCGTGGGGTGCCGCATTCAATGTGGGGGCTGGCCTGTGTGTGGTCCGGAACCACCGGTTCCGAGTGCGGGCACCTAGCCATTGTGTTGCCCCTGCCCCTGTGGAGTAGGTGTGCTCCCCTCCCTGGACATACCTGTTGGTCCCTCAGCAATGTCCAGAGATGTCCGGCCCCCGGTCGCCCAGCTGGAGGAGTGGGAGGGGATCACTATGGTCAGCTCCCCCTCCTCACTTGACCAGTCCATGGTCCCCTCGCCCTCCTGGGTCCCTGATCCAGGCTTCTCCTCCTCTTCCTCCAGCTGCAGCTCCTCTCCAGAGGTGTCCAGGAAAGCCATGGGGGGGTGAACTCTCCCGGGGCCCCAGGATGCTCCGTAGCTCCCTGTAGAAGGGGCACATGGCTGGTCCTGCCCCGGAGCATCCAGCCTGGTCCCTGGCCTGGGCATATCCCTGGTGGAATACTTTTACTTTGGAGCATACCTGCTCCGCAGTACGTTCCGGGTGGCCCCTGGTGTGCAGGCCCATTGCGAGGCGGCCAAAGGCTGCGGCATTGCGCCACTTTACGCCCGTGTGGCCGAGGAGGTCCCGCAGCTCCTGCTCCATCTAGAAGGGAGGCCTTTTTCTTCCTTCCCCTGGGAGCCCTGGGAGCCTTGCGGGGGCTCGGGGGGGGCGTGGGGCTTGCGGGGGGTGGGGGGGGGCTAGCTGCTGGCCATGTGGCTGCTGGAGCGTCAAGCTGGAGTGTGTGTGCAGGCTGCTCCTAGCACGCTCTCAGCTTCCTGCCATGGGTTTCCTGCGTGCGTGCAGCTTTAAGGCAGCTGAACACAGGGACCATAGAGCCCCACTGGTGCCGGCTGGAGCGGCCCCGCGCTCCAGCTGATCGGCGCCATGGTGGACCTGTATTTCAAAAGAGCAGACTGTGGAGCATCTACACGTGTACCCTTTCGATTTATTATTTTGAAAGGGAGCAGATCTTTCCGACACGGGATCGGGGTTCGGATTTTGAAGTGTGCGCCCCGTTCTTTCGATTTCCTTTGGAAAGACGGGTTTACACATGTGGACGCTCCTCCCGCTCTTTCGAAAAAGGGACATTTATTTCAAAGTTTTTTGCACGTGTAGACACAGCCAGCTTGTGTGGACAGGGATGAAATGGTTGTAGGAATCTCAAATATACTTATTCAAAATAATTCACAAATTCAGCTACATAATTACTGATCTGCAGGATATTCACAGCACCTTTTTGGGAATAGCCATGTAGTGTTGCTTCTGTTCCATGATTGGATAATTTTTGTGTGTAACCAACACAACAGAAAAAAGCAAAGAAATTATCTGAATATGGGCCATTCAAAAGGAGTGTCTGAATTAAACAATGAGTGAATTGGTCTGCGAACTTCAGACAAGTGTAACAACTAATTTTTGTCACGCTCGTATTTAGTGGAAAATGTTTTAAGATTATCACCTTTCAAAAGATAGTTTTTAAGGTCTGAAAAGTCCTCCAAACACATTCTAGGGTAGCATAACCATATCCTAAAAAATAATGACTACTAGTGTTACACTGTCAATAGGCTAAAGCAAACCTGTGTTGTTGTGTGTTCTTGCAACGTTTTGTGTTCCCCACATGAGAAACACACTTGCAGAACTTTTATTTGGAGGATGAGAGTCTGGACATAGTGAAAATTAGCAGATACTACAGCAAAAAGAGACTCTTAAGGAAAGACATAACAATGAGTTTCTGTCCAGCCCTATGATCCTGTGATTCAAAGTTTTTATCTTTCCATTTATCAAAAGAGACAAAGACAACATGATGAATGAATCTGAAGACCTCTCAGTCTCATGAGTACAAAATTACTGACATTCAGCATAAGAGGCAGGATTCGAAGTGAAATGGCACCCTTTAGAGCCAATATGCTTGATGGACAAGCTACTAGGACAGGAACAGGAAAATTTCTGTCCCTGGGTGTGACATTTTGTGACCAGTCAGACTTCTTACATTTAATTAGATGGTTTTATCTCAAAAGCACTGTAACGGCTCTTAACGAATATAATTGTGGGAGACGTTTTGGGTTTATTCTAGTGCTTCGCTAACAACAGTCTTTGGAATTGGTAGATATTGAGCCCAAGTCCTGTGTAAATCAGGCTCAGGTAGTTACATGCTCTTATATGTTCCAGGGTGCACAGAGACACACATGCTCAACCCCCAGACAGCTGCTTTGAATGGCGTGTAGGGGTGCAAAAGGCAAGGAGCCTGTTTGAGTATTCCACTGTGCTGCTGGCTGGAGGCTACCTAAGATAAGTGCCTGCCAGCCTGCATCTGGCACCCCATCCCTCCACCCCGCAACACTCTTCAACTCCCTCCTGCACCCCTGCGTTATGCCACACTCCAAATGCTCTGCATCCTGGCTTCTGCACCCATACCCTGGCCCAGACCCTGCACCTAATCCCCTGTCCCAGATCACAGCCCCCTCCCAGACCATTCACCCCATCCTCTACCTCTCCTGCAGGCCAGAATTCTCTCCTGCACCCATAACGCCTTCTGGACCCTGCACACCCTCCTGGACCCCGATCCTCTGTCCTAGGTTGTAGCTCCCTCCTTCAACCAAGCTCCCTCCCAGACTCCTGACTGACTGCTCCGCTCACCGATGTGAACTTGGTCCTACATTCCAACTACATAGGCACACATCTCTCCCTTTTCCAAGCTCTGGAAAGTTCTGACAGCTGAGCACATCACTTCACTCTGCTTTGAACAGCAAATTGTTAAGGTGGAAATACTGCACTCCCCAAGCAATAGGAACACAGTGGCAGGCAGATGAGACCAAGCTGTGAGGGGTTGCAAGTGCTTTGGAGGATAGGGTCAGAATTCCAAATGATCTGGACAAACTGGAGAAATGGTGCCATGAACATAGGATGAAGTTCAATAAGGACAAAGGAAAAGTACTCCACTTAGTTTCAATCAGTTTCACACGTACAAAATGGGAAGTGACTCCCCAGGAAGGAGTACTCTAGAAAGGGATCTAGGGGTCATAACTGACCACAAGTGGAGTATGAGTCAATAGTGTGATACTCTGGCAAAAAAAAAATCAAAAATGTTTCTGGGATGCACTAACAGGAGTGTTGAGAGCTAGACGCAAGAAGTCATTCTTCTGCTCTACCCTGTGCTGATTAGGCCTCAGTAGGAGTACTGAGTCCAGTTCTGGGCACCACATTTTAGGAAAGATAGGGAGAAAATGGAGAGGGTCCAGAAAAGATCAATTAAAATGATTAAGTATCAGAGAGGTAGCTGAGTTAATCTGCATCTTCAAAAGCAACAAGAACTCCTGTGACACTGTATAGCGTAACAGATATTTTGGATCATAAGCTTTCATGGGCAAAGGCCCACTTTATCAGATAAACTGATTAAGATGCAAATGATTAAAGAGAAGGCTGAGTAGGGACATGAGAGAAGCTTTCAAGCACCTAAAAGGATGTTACAAGCAGGAGGGGGGAAAAATTTTGCTCCTTGGCCTCTGAGGATAGAAGTAAGAGCAATGGTGTTAAACTGTAGCACAGGAGGTTTAGGTTGGACATTTGGAAAAATTTCCTGTCAGGGTGATTAATTACTGGAATAAATTGCTGAGGGTGGTTGTAGAATCTCCAGCATTGTTGATATTTAAGAACAGGTTGGATAAATATCTAACAGAGATGATCTAAATCGGGGTGGCCAACATATGGACCCTGGGCCAGAATATGGCCCTCAGAGACTTTTCATCTGGCCTGCAGAGGCAGCAGTGATGCCATTTTGAAGCCAGCTGGGCAGCTCCAAGCCATATGTGTCTCCTGCCGTTGCCACTGCTGACTCCACCTCTGGCTCCCTACCCTGCCACTCTGAAAGAGTACAAGTCAATTTAACTAGTTTAATGGCCAGCAGGAGGGATCCTGCTATTATTATTCCAGTGTGACAGGGCAGGGAGTAGGAGGGCTGGGGGGAGCCGTGCAGCTGTAGTGAGGAGGAGACAGTGGCCTGGTGAAGGAGCAGTGAGGGGTGGGGGAAAAACAGCATGCAAAGCTCCTGTATAAAGTAGGTTAATTTTGGGTTTGGGGCTGTGAAGGGTTTAAGCCTGAGGTGGGGGGAAGGCTTGTGGCTGAGAGGGTTCCACCTGGGCATGGGGCGGGTATGTTGCTGTTTTTTTCAGCCCCCTCCAGAATATGTAAAAAATTGCCATGTGGCCCCTGATGAAAAAAAACATTGGCCACCCCTGATCTAGATGGCACTTGGTCCTGCCATGAGGGCAGGGGACTGGACTTGATGACCTCTTTGGGTCCCTTCCAGTTCTAGAGTTTGATTCTATGAGATGATCTTCTGATCTTATTTTTCTGGCATTAATATTTTCGAAGCCTTAGTGAAACATAACCCTGCAGAAAGATATTCCTACACTGTATGTTTCACTGTTATCAGCTGTTTGATTTATTATCCTAGGGTTTAATATTGCTATAAACTTGCAAATGACATCATAGCGATCATATAACAATACTCATTTTACAGAAAGACTTTTAAAGCAGCCTATTCTTAATAACATGGCAAGTTGTTATTGTGATGTATCTGGGCTTAACGTTGTTACCTATTAACAGTCTCTTAAATTTACAACTGAGAGCAAAGAAATTGATTTATTAAATGTAGATCAGCTGTTGAGCTCTTCAAAATACGGTTTCTTTCTGAATGCAGCATGTTAAGTTCGTGCTGGATGCATTTTGGTAAGGAAGAATGGCTCTCTAGAAACATGCATTCTTTTTCTTTTTATATCTTTTTAACTTAATTGCTTCGATGCAGAACCCCAACACATTCTGGCCACACAGGAAGCTATTAATTGCTCCTGTTTTCATTTTTCAAATAATCATTTTGTGCTTGCCTTGGTCTGTTTCGTCCTTTACTTTTGCTTTTAGCTACTTTTCCTTCTACAGAAAAAGCCTGTATATATGACAGACATCTGCCTCTTTCGCTGATTAATTCTGCCCTCATTATCTTTCAGAATGTCCTTCCATTGACAGGGTCTGGGGCTGCCTTTTGCAAACTCTGTTTACACTCCTTTCTCCTAATGACTATCTTTTGGATGATGTTTTTTTCTTTTGTCTTATTTTGTCTTCTTGTACAGCGGTCAGGTTGCTAAGGGACACCACTCCCTAAAAAACAAACCATTTATGTGAATGCATTAATTCTTACAAATATAGATATCTTCAGTGGTACCAAGGCTTCCCACTCCAGAATCCTATCCGCTACCTCTTCTCTCACAAAGAAATCAAAATCCTGGCTCTTTTCCCTGGAACAAACAGGAACTTTATCTCTATTTGCTCACCACCGCTAATGTTGGCAGGGGAGAAAAGATTCTGAGCATGTTGCAGACTCTTTGCTCACCTCTGAGTTGTTCACTTTCTCAGATTTGTCATGGAAGTCAAAGGGAGTTGAGCATGCCGAGCACCTTGCAGGATTGTCCCACAAACTCCACTTTCCATCATTCAAAAAGTAACATTATAGGTTCCTTGCTGCTAGATGTGTAAAAATTACGCCTGCATTCACCCAAAAGGAGACTAGGAAAGATGTATTATTAGAGGCCAAGAAGAGAGAGAAATTACCAGCAAAATTTCTTCAGGCTGAGAGTTATTGTTTAAGCATATTTGGTATGTGTGGCCGTGTCCACGCAAATGGCCATTTCGAAGTTTACTAATGAAGCGCTGAAATGCATATTCAGAGCTTCATTAGCACGCAGGTGGCCGCAGCACTTCAAAATTGACGCACCTCGCCGCCGCACGTCACGTCCCGACGGGGCTCCTTTTTAAAAGGACCCCACCTACTTCAAAGTCCCCTTATTCCCATCAGACACGGCCACACATGCCAAATATGCTTTAACAATAACTCTCAGCCTGAAGAAATTTTGTTGGTAATTTCTCTCTCTTCTTGGCCTCTAATAATACATCTTTCATAGTCTCCTTTTGGGTGAATGCAGGTGTAATTTTGTTTTTCAGAAGAAAGCTATTTCTTAAGACATGATGGGGATAAGGAACTAAACATTCACTTGGCTTTGTTAACTGAATTATTTCAGTTCCAAAGATAATAATCAGTTAGACAGGAAATGAAGGGATGATCACCATTATCCATCTGTATAACTGCCAGTAGGGCATCATTTATTTCACCTTACAGCTTCTTCATTAAATAGCACTTTAAGGCTATGTCTACACGTGCCCCAAACTTCGAAATGGCCACGCAAATGGCCATTTCAAAGTTTACTAATGAAGTGCTGAAATGCATATTCAGCACTTCGTTAGAATGCGGGCTGCCGCGGAACTTGGAAATTGACGCGGCTTGCCGCCGCGCGTCTCGTCCAGACGGGGCTCCTTTTCGAAAGGACTCCGGCTACTTTGAAGTCCCCTTATTCCTATGAGCTCATGGGAATAAGGGGACTTTGAAGTAGCCGGAGTCCTTTCGAAAAGGAGCCCCGTCTGGACGAGACGCGCGGCGGCAAGCCGCGTCAATTTCCAAGTTCCGCGGCAGCCCGTATTCTAATGAAGTGCTGAATATGCATTTCAGCGCTTCATTAGTAAACTTTGAAATGGCCATTTGCGTGGCCATTTCGAAGTTTGGGGCACGTGTAGACACGGCCTAAAACATACAGGCTACTTCTACATTAGCCCCAAACTTCGAAATGGCCACGCAAATGGCCATTTCGAAATTTACTAATGAGCTGATGGGAATAAGGGGACTTCGAAGTAGGCGGGGTCCTTTCAAAAAGGAGCCCCGTCGGGACAAGCCGCGCGGCGGCGAGGCGCATCAATTTCGAAGTGCCGCGGCCGCCCTCATGCTAATGAAGCGCTGAATATGCATTTCAGTGCTTCATAAGTAAACTTCAAAATGGCCATTTGCGTGGCCATTTCGAAGTTTGGGGCTAGTGTAGACATAGCCTGTATGTTTTAAAGTGCTATTTAATGAAGAAGCTCTAAGGTGAAATAAATGATGCCCTACTGGCAGTTATACAGATGGATAATGGTGATCATCCCTTCATTTCCTGTCTAACTGATTATTATCTTTGGACCTGAAATAATTCAGTTAACAAAGCCAAGTGCATGTTTAGTTCTTTATCCCTCACCATGTCTTAAGAAATAGCTTTCTTCTGAAAAACAAAAAACAAGTCAAGTAGCACTTTAAAGACTAACAAAATAATTTATTAGGTGATGAGCTCTTGTGGGACAGACCCACCTCTTCAGATCTGTCCCATGAAAGCTCATCGCCTAAACATTTATTTTGTTAGTCTTTAAAGTGCTGCTTGACTGCTTTTTAGTTAACAGACTAACATGGCTATCTCTCTGTCACTTTCTTCACCATGTATGGGAAGTCAGAGTTGAAATACAAAACCACTGAATTTAAAGGGATGGAAGGCAAAAATCAGCATGCTCCTGGGCTTCTTTACATCAGTTCAGAACCATCAGACATATAAGCTGTGTCTACATTGGAGAGTTCTGTCGACAGAACTCAAGGAGCATCTGTACCCATAGGCCGGGTCTACATTATAGAGTTTTGTTGACATAAGAACAGTCATAATGGGTCAGACCCAAGGTCCATCCAGCCCAGTAGCCTGTCTGCCAACAGTGGCCATTGCTGGGTGCCCCAGAGGGGTTGGACCAAAGACAATGATCAAGTGGTTTGTCTCTTGTCATCCAGCTCCAGCCTCTGACAATCAGAGGCCAGGGACACCATTCCTACCCTTGGCTAATAGATTTTTATGGACCTAACCTCCAAGAATTTATCTAGCTCTAGGTAACTCATGTAATATCTTATGCCAGCCCAGGATCACTTCTCCTCTCTGACATGGTCCCCCATTACAGCAGGCATGGGAGATAGTGCTGGTTGGCAGAGCTGGTGCTGGGCATGGCTTCAACACCTTTGCAGACTTTGCACCTTTGGAGATTTCCCCTGTATCTGCATCTGGGGCAATCTCCTGCCACTTTAAGCTCACTTTGAGCTGCATGAGAGGTGCAAAGTGAATTTGGCACACTGCAAAGATCTGGCCCAGAGACATGGATACATTCAAGGGTCCAGTACTCTGGGAGCACTGAGGATTCCACAGATCTTCAGCTGTAACAGTTCCTCAGGCTTCAAACTGGCCAATGAGAGATGAATAAATTAGGTTCCTCTTGGGCAAACGTAATCTGAGGGAAGGATTTCACCTTTCAGAGTATGGAAAGGGAAATATTCCTCTGGCAAGTGGCTCACATATCTTAACAGAAGCTATTTAAAGCTGCTCAGAGGTTAGGAATTCCAGGATTAGTGCCTGGGCGCTAGATGAATGTGTGCACAGCAAACAGGATACAGTCATACCCCGAGATACAACCATTCGAGTTATGAGAATTCGACTTTATGAGAAGTTTCATTTAATACCACTACTTCAGCTTATGAGGCATTTCTTTGCATTTATGAGGACCAATTTGGAGGCTGGCGGCTCTGGTAGGCGAGCACCGAGGGGATGGAGTCATCTGCATTGGTCTTGACAAAGAGGCCATGCAGTGGGGCAGCGGAGCCCTGCGAGAGGGCGGCAGTCTGGTGCTGGGAGATAGACTCGCCCGAGTCCCGGCAGTAGATCATGCCACTCTGCGAGACATGGATGCTGAGAGTGCAGCCCATCCCAGCCCTGCTGCTGCCGCTCAGCCCCCGGGCAGCTAGGGGGCCGCCAATGCCTGCCCTGCGAAACTGTGCCTCGGGTGCCACTCGCCGTCTGTGGCGCTCTGTCCCATTTAGTGCCTGGCTCACCTGCCGCTGCTGCCTCGGCTGCCACCGGTGGGGCCTCTCTGCCACACAGCCCCACACAAGAGAGGCATCGTCCCTCACCAGCCGGGGGCCCCCTGTGCCTGCCTAGCTCCTCAAGTGGCCAGACCCTGGCAGCGCTCCCTCCCCACTTAACCTAAGCTGCGCTCAGGCCAGGCTGCCTCCCTGTGCCTTGCTCTGCCCTGCCCACCCCCTTGCACTGGATTTAATGGGATTTGGTGCTGTTTTAACATAAATGGGTGTACATTTTGGGGTTCTGGAACGCATACAATTTTTTCCCATTGAAATTAATGGTAATTACTTTTTCAACTTACGAGAATTTGCCCTAAGAAGGGTTTTTCAGGAACGAATTACCCTCGTAAGGTGGGGGAAGACTGTATTCAGATTAATTTAAATATAACTTGTCGTAAGATATCCTCACCATATTTAGGGTCTTATTGATGGGTGTGGTGGGAGATCTTTGTGCTAACCCCCGCAGTATTTTTCCATGGTAGGGCATTCTTGAGGGGGCACTGAGCCACTGTTGGGTCTCCTATACCAGCCCATGGATGCTAGCACATCTTAAGAAAATGTCATTCCAGCACATCCATTTTAAATGTATCTAACGGTCACCAAGATTTTTTTTCCAGACTAATTATTTTAGTGTGATGACTGAGAATGGCTGGTATTCTGCCTAAAGTGAAATTGAAAACTTTAGAATCTCTCTTCTGATTGTAAGTGCTTATACTGTAGGGTTAGATTGCTGATAACTATCCTACTTTCTGATTAGCGCAGTCACTGATTTCACAATTCATTTCCATAGCGGCTATTATATATTCCAACACTGCTGTCTTATTGACGTCAGTGTTCCTCCTGCTTGTGCTCTATGACTAATAAGGTTTCTGTTTGCTAAGCTTATTATAAAGTCAAATGACAATGTCTGATGATCATCTTAATTTTCTCAATATGGTATTTGTAGAAGCCACTGTCAATAAATAATAGGGAGAAATCATCAGGAATATAAGGTTAAAGGTAATAATTAAAAATTAGACAAGTATTAACATTACAGGGGGAGCTAGTAGAGGCCCCTACATTTAGATTACTCAACACTTTTCACTATAAAGGATTCTTCCAATCTTTTCCTTAAGAAGCTCTCATGGCTCTTTTTTTTTTTTTCTTTTTCTTTTTTTCCCCAGCACAGCTGAAGAAACATCCCTCAGGCTATAGAAGTCCTTTTCTTTGTCCTATGAAGCATTTGTTGAGATATAAAACTATTAAAACTCACCATTTCCCCCTCTCACTTATATTTTTCAGGACAGTTATAACAGCCTCCCAGTCATAGCGAGTGACAGAACTCAGGAGTGGGGAGGTGCAGTGTCCCTATGCCCCGCCCAAAATTTTAATTGCTAAATGGGGTGCCCCCATGTGCCCCATTCTCTCTGTGGATGAACCCCTGCCCCCCACAACCGCTCCCCCAGGCACTAGATGCCCCTGCTGCCAGGGAGCAAACTCAATGCACCAGCATCCTGAGAGGGCAGGTTCATGCTGCTGGCAAAGTAGCAGCCAGCAGTAGATGGTGTCATTATACTGGAAACATCAAGGAGCTGAAAACTGTGGGGAAGGGGGAGCCACACGGGATCTCTCTCTCCCAGGACTGCACTTGACACCAAATCAGGGTAGGGAATGTTTTTGATCAATGCCTCACCCCAATTCCACCCCTTGGAGTGGCAGAGAAAAATAAAACCCAAGCAACATAGTGATGTGGTGCCCAGGGTAACCTCCTTTACTCTTCCAACACCTCCCAAGATGGGTCTGAGAAAGAGAGGGTGAACCAGGCTCCCCCCAGGCAATTTTCTGAACTTGCACCTGACTTTAGCAGTATAGCTCCTCCTCCGGTGTCACAGCATTTTACTGCCATAAGCTAGTATAGTCATATGGTTCAAGCAGTAGTGTTAAGTGATGCAGGTCTACAGGTTCAGACCTCACTGACTGATGATGATGATGCATAATGTTACTGGTTATTATAGTTGCACATAATATAATTTTGTTTCTTTTTCAATAAAAAAACCCTAGGAAACTGCATATAAAACATTAAAGCTGCGTCTACATGTGCACGCTACTTCGAAGTAGCGGCACTAACTTCGAAATAGCGCCCGTCGCGTCTACACGCGTCGGGCGCTATTTCGAAGTTAACTTCGACGTTAGGTGGCGAGACGTCGAAGTCGCTAACCTCATGAGGAGTTAGGAATAGCGCCCTACTTCGACGTTCAACATCGAAGTAGGGACCGTGTAGACGATCCGCGTCCCGCAACCTCGAAATTGCTGGGTCCTCCATGGCGGCCATCAGCTGGGGGGTTGAGAGATGCTCTCTCTCCAGCCCCTGCGGGGCTCTATGGTCACCGTGGGCAGCAGCCCTTAGCCCAGGGCTTCTGGCTGCTTCTGCGGCAGCTGGGGATCTATGCTGCAGGCACAGGGTCTGCAACCAGTTGTCAGCTCTGTGTATCTTGTGTTGTTTAGTGCAACTGTGTCTGGGAGGGGCCCTTTAAGGGAGTGGCTTGCTGTTGAGTCCGCCCTGTGACCCTGTCTGCAGCTGTGCCTGGCATCCCTATTTCGATGTGTGCTACTTTGACGTGTAGACGTTCCCTCGCTGCACCTATTTCGATGTTGGGCTGAGCAACGTTGAAGTTGAACATCGACGTTGCCAGCCCTGGAGGACGTGTAGACGTTATTCATCGAAATAGCCTATTTCGATGTCGCAACATCGAAATAAGCTATTTCGATGTTGGCTGCACGTGTAGACGTAGCCTTAAAGGATGTTATTTAGATTGCAAAAATCAAGCACTTGAACATCAGGAAATAGCATGTACAGTTTCTCATCCAACTTTAATTCATATTCATAATTCATATTTCACTTTACTGTATGTGTGTTATTACAACATCTTTAAGACCTTAATCACTTATTTTTCTCATTGACCACCCGCCCACCCCCACCTTATTCAGAGCATAGACTGGAAGCAGAAGTGGAAGAACTAAGATTGTACTGAAATGAAACTGCTGACTTTAAAGAGCTTCTATACTGCTTTTAAATAAAGGAGTCCGGATCTTCAACAATATGG
This sequence comes from Carettochelys insculpta, assembly GCF_033958435.1. Taxonomy (NCBI): domain Eukaryota; kingdom Metazoa; phylum Chordata; order Testudines; family Carettochelyidae; genus Carettochelys; species Carettochelys insculpta. Next base: position 100,843,664 of record NC_134139.1, read on the forward strand.
GCTGCTGAGAGCACATCATACTGTTTGTTCCTCATTGATTATAGAGTCAGTTTCAAGATTTCCTTCTTCACCTTCCAACTTCTGCATGAGATTAGCCTAGACTACCTAAGGGACTGCCTCATTCTCTGGGGTCATGAGCTCCCATGACAGCTGTGCTCCCCTGGAACCAAAGAACTGAGTTAAATTGTGTACACTGGAGATCACCACTGTGTGAAGAGCTCTGAAATTCTACCAATCTCATTGTCTTCAGATCAAAATGTCTTTTAGTGGCATTGTTTGCAAAAAATAAAAGGTATTTGGTAAACAAAATAAAGCGTTGTGTTTTTTAGATCTACTGTAACTCAAGAACAACTAGGATCCTGCTGGCACCTTACAGATAAATAGATTTATTAGGGCACAAGTTTTTATGAGATACAACCCACATGAATGTTTATGACCCCTGTTCCCTCCAATTTTTGCCATCCATGGGAGGAATACATTTTGTTATGTGCACCAAGATGTTCACCACCAACAGAAACACATGCTGCGCACAGTGGGTGCTTTGCTAATAAACTGGGTGGCATGTGAATCTTACCTGGGCAGCTGCCCAAGTATTCAGTTTGTAGGGAAACAGACCAACATGGCTGCCCCCTGAAACTTATAACTCATATTTTCAAACTCTGCTTCTCTGCGATTGCTATGAAAATAAGGCTCAGAAACTGTTAATTTTCTACCTGCTGTGCTATAATTATCACCTCCTCTAATTGCTTCAAAATGATAATCTGAAGTGTAGCATCCAGATTATAGTGATTGTGTCACTCACCAGTTCATTGCTTGCTGCTTTTGGCAGATCTGGGAGTCAATGGACATTGATGCATACAGACTGTAAAGTGGCAGCACACCCTACATATACAATTTCTCCAAAAGTGAATGTGATTCACATCCACTTGGACTTGGGGAGAAGGGGAGTTTTCTACATTTCTTATATGGTGGTTGTACACTCACTGAAAGCAGAGAAAATTGGCCTTTTCCCTCCATTGTCCACACTAAAATCCAACACAAATGACTTACTTCCATCAGTTTCTAATCCAGTATTATTCAGTATAAAATTAACGGGACAGAAGTCAAATGACAATAAAGAAGCTGTCTCCTTTAGCTAGGCAGCTGATGCAGAAGAGTAAACCATGTTAACTGGTTGTCATGCCCCTTCCACATTAGAATATGGACTAGTGAAATAAAATGGCCCTAATTTTCATTTTTTTCTTATACTCTAAGGCCAGTGGTATGAAGACACCTTAGTACAAGTAAGGATATTGATTTACCAAACCAGTATAAAGTGCTGTTGATTTACTTCTCAGGTCTCATTCTTCTGAGCTGCTGAGCTTCACTGACATAATTTCACGTAAAAGGTGCCCTGTGCTATTTGGCATCAGCCTCCTTCACGAATGCTCCTCTCTCTTTATGTGTAATTGGACATATGCATGTACATCAGCTGTGGACGTAACAAAGGACTTAGTACAAGAGAAAGCACTCTAATAATCTACAGCTGTTGGGATTGATTTCACTGGGGCCTGGCGCTTCAAAAGGAAGCCACTAAGCAGTGTCTTAAGAAAAGCCCTGGCCATCTACTTCTTTCCAATGGCCCACTCAATTGCTTGTGAAGATTCTCTGCCTTCCACACACAGGCTGTTTCTACACATTTTTGGGAAAATTTTTGGGAAGAAGGGGCCTCTGGAAGGACGACTTTCTTCCGGAAGAGCCCCTGGGGGCCATGCTTCGATGTGGCATTTTGGAGTCTGGAAGAGCATCTTCTGGAATCCAGATCATGTGACCTTATGCTAATGAGGCTTGGGCAATTTGCATCCATGCCTCATAAGCATATTTCGGGCTGTTTATTAGCATGCCACTTTCGGAGAAGTGTCTGTTTCCCAATATCCTGCCTAGCCCCTATGTTTGCTACCAGGGAAACCCATGAATGCACATCACGTGACTCTGATCAGCCTTGTGGTACACTGTTCTCCTTGTGGGGGTCTTTAATTCTTACCGCTACAAGTATTTACCAAAGTTGTTTGGCTCCTCATGGTTTTAATGAGATCTACTGTCTTTGAAACTGAGGATCTCTTATTATTTTTGCACCTTTCAACACACTGACACTACATGTAATTAGGGCCAGCTGGAAAAAAAAGAGTTTCCCACTGGAAAAAAAATAAGAGACTTCAAAAATTATTTTTGTTCTGCATCAGAGCAAAAATGAGACCTTCAATAATTTTTTCATGAAAGAACATGAGGGAGAAAAAGTCACCCAGCATAACCTTATATTTAGGGAACTCACTTGAGATGTGGGAGGGGCTTCAACCTAAAGCTTCCATGAATCGTGTGAGGGCCCTAGTCACCCAGGGCATTGGCTATGCTGGGTTGTTCCCTCTCTGAAAATTTAATCCTGGCCCAGAGAAGTTTTCCTGAGAAAATTTAATACAGGTGTTGGCAACCTCCAGCACACATGCCTGATTTACTCTGGCATGAGGTGGGAGCTCTCAACTCTGCCCCTCCTCCCCCATGCAGACAGCATAGGAGAGGGATGGATCCCCCATATCATCATGGGGCCAGAGCCAGAGCTTGAGACCCTGCAACAAGGCCCCTGCTGGAGCACAGGAGCAGGATCCAAGCACTTGCAGTGAATCCTCCACCAGTAATGGGGAGTTCATGGGAGAGGGGTGGCGAGGCCCAGGCCCAGGGTTTGGAAGGTGCAGAAGTCAGGGCACAGGGTGTAGGGTATGGGGGGCCATGCCACTCAGCCTTCCGAGGACTGGGGCTGGCAAGGGATCACTCTGCTCACCTGTTCCAGCGCTGAAGCTGGCTGAGGACCACTGCTGCCCAGCTGTGTGAAAACGAGGATTCGAGCCTGGATGTGCTGTGACCACTCAGCACAGGGGGTCAGCAACATCCAGAGCCCCACCCCTATCCGGCCAATCTATTATAGGTGCAGAGCATCAGGACACGCTGGCCTTCTTTTGCCTTTGGGGAAGAGGGAGACTTGTGTGTATAAAATCCATTAAATCCATTCGTAGTTACCAGGGCTACTTGTGCAAACAGCTGTTAAGGTGCTAGCCACTTGCTAAAAGAGCTACACAATTTACTTTTTGAATTATGGCAGATATGTATGTGAACACTGGTACAACTTTTACTCTGACTTTAATATATAAATCTGGTCTCCACTTTGAAAATTCAAACATTTGCTTATGGCAAAGCAGAAAAAAACAGGTATGCATTCTGTAGTAATGGCAAGGCTACATGCTAAACAGTAAAGTGCTGCTTCTCAGTCTATTTATTAAGGTAGATCTTGTAAATAGGACTATTAGTGACTTTAAAAAGTATCACCTGCACTTGGACCGTAGAGATCAAAAAGTCATATTTCAGCACCCTGCCTCAGAAAGGTGTTGACCCCTGGCTTAATCCAAGCTGACCTGTTTTATCAAAAAGTTTCACATTCAACAAACTTTTGGTTTTTGACAAAAGTGTTTTGTTGAAAAATTCCTGAGCAACCTTTACAAGTAATGAGTGATCATTATAAATGTTTCTTTCAACTCATCATTTTTCTCTCATGAGATCATTTAATGAGACATCTTATTTTGTGAGTGCAGTAAAGAAAGCACTCATAAAACTTGTGTCATTAATTAGTTAACATATTCAGATTAACAGAATATATTAAACATAATTTTTCTGTTAAAAATGCTCCTGGGCAAACCTTGATCTGTTCCAAGTTGTCAGGCTTTCTTGGCAGAGGACTTGATACAAGTAATGGGCTACTGCCTGTAGGCTTCGTCTGCATTATTTTTAATTCTATCACATCTGCTGTGTCAAATTGGAAAGTTACGTGAAAAACTGAATCTCTGCAGCTAGGCTACAGAACCATAACTTGTTTAGCTCCACAGCAGGATACTTCATAGGAAGTGACGGGTTTGCAGACCTTGGTTCCAGTCTGAACTTGGACTTTTTTCTATAATTCACAGCTGTATAATTGTGTTCCATCAGCGTACAAATGAAATCCTTTGTAAAAGAGGGACTGATCTTTGACTATGGTACCATGGAATTGAAGCCTTGTCAAGTTAATCTACAGATAGTTGTAAAAATGAAAGTAAAATCCAATGTAAAAGCATTATTTTGTGCTTCCCACCTACAGCAGTGAAGTATGGACAAATTACGGTCAGGGAGTTAATGGCTCGGGGGTAGTTTTTAAGAGCTAGAATTTGATCACTACTCACCAGTGCAAAGAAGTGTAATTTCTGAAGCAGCTGGACCACGAGGCTTCCCACGAGGGCATGTTGAGAATACACAGGAACTGCTCTGACTTTCTGGCCATACCTCCACTCTTACTAACATCCCATATTACAGCCATTTCCAGATCACCCACCTCAGGCTGCAGTTCTAGTGCAGTGGCTGGTGCTGGTCTGGATCAAATCCATGGAGCCTGATTTGCAGATCTAAACCATATACCAGGGGAGGGCAAACCACGGCTTGTGAGATGGATGCAGCTCTTTTACAGTCAAATGCAGCTGGCAAAGCCCCCATGTTCCTGCCAATTCTCTGCCTGCTGGACTGGGGTTGAGGGAACTCATGGCTTCTGCCCCGAGGTGGGATGATGGGGCTAAGGGCTTCTGTGTAGTGAGGAGGAGGGTCTCAGAGCTTCAGCATCTGTGGGGTGTGCCTGCCAGGACTTAGGATTTCAGCAGGTGTGGGGCTGCAGCTCTGAGAGCTTTGGCAGGAGCACATGGAAGGGCTGAACCCTGCCTGGTGCACCCCAGCTCTTGAACTTCTGAAGATTGTTGCATGTAAGTTTGGCCATCTCTGCTATATGCATGATATTCAGCCCGCAGTATCTGAGCACTAATTGTTAATTTAAAACAAACATATGCCTGACAGAATCTGTCACTTTTATCTGCATTGAGTGACATTTGAATGTGCAGTGTTCCTGCTACTATTATGTGTCTAGTACCACTGCTGATCTGAATGTGGCCAATTTTGTTACGCAGCAAATGTTGCTATGATATAATGGATGCTCTGTGATTTGAGCATGGTATCCTGGTGGTCTGGCTCCAGTTTGTGGTTGGTGTATCTTCACATTAGGAAAACCACCCTCCAACTTGGTAATCTTGTTGGCAGTCTCAATCACCTTTCTAATGACTGAAAGGGCCTGGACACTTACATAATAATGACATGGGTAAAAACAGGTTCCTTCTGTGGCGGGGGAGAGACACATAAATAGACAAGTGTGGGAGAGGATTCTTTGGCTAACCAGGTGAGCACAGTCTCCAAGACTTTAAGTCCTGCATCTTTCACAAACACTCAATTCCACTGAAGTTTCATTTCTACAACTTACTAACAGGAATAGGGGGCTACCCTGGAATTTTGGGCTACATGCACTATGAAGGACATTGTTACTTTAGAACACCTATTTATCTCCCTAAATGGGTAACCCAGACCTTTTCTCCTGAGACACCAAAATAAGCAACCTGTGTGTGCCTATGCCTCATCGTAAGAACAAGTGGGTTGGGGCAAGGTGTCCATAAGTTTCTGCTCCCCAAAGTACAAATCAGTGCAGCTGACTTGGTGTAGGGTGCTGCCATTATATGTCATAGCAAATTACTTCTGGAAGCAAGGGAGGAACAGAAAGGGAATTGTGTCTGGGAGAAGCGTCTTGGAGTACAGGAGTTGAAAAAAAAAGCATTCCAGCTTTATGAAATAACTGGATTATTCATTCATTCATTCATTTTTCTAATTATTTTATTATTGAGCTTTCTGAAGTTCATCTCTGGAATATTTCTGTTAGGAAAACCTTTCACATTCCAAAGGGCCATAACATGCTGTCCACAAAAGCCATAAGCCACTTACTCCTTCTGACCTGAAGATTTAAGAGCATCTGGGATATCATTCCAACTCTTTGCTCTTTCTCCCCGCACCACCCCCAACATAATTATGTATTTCTGTACCTTTTGCCAACCACTAGTCCACTGAAGATACTTTCCCAGAACAATTAGCCTTAATAAGAAAGCTGTCTATGTTACAGTGGCAGGAGGTATCACTCTCATGATCTACTGTTTAGTGGTTTTCTGTAATTCATCACATATTAGTTAGTGAAGTAACCTAAATAAATACAACATATTATTGTATCTTTTAGGAAAAAAAAAGAAACTTATTAAATATGGAATGTCAAGGCCACCATCTTTACTGAGACCAACCATAGTGTACTCATCTCAGCTGAGAAGGATCAACCTCCTCTCAGTGTAACTGAAGGATATCTAACTATATATTACAGGTCTTAATTAAAAATGACTGTAAATTGATTGAATATAGCTCCCAGTTCTGAACTTTATGAATTATTATTATAGACGGAGCAGGTCACCACACCTATACCTGAAGCTGTCCAACATTTTCTATTATTACACACTGTTATCAATTGCTTAAAACTTTGCTAAGATGTCAATCCTGTAGACTTAATGAAGTAGGCCTCCTGTGGAGAAAACAGTATGTAATCATATAATTAAAGGCTTTATCATAATTCACAAGGGGCCTAAATTGACATTAAACAAACTTACAATTCTTTCAACGTACTTTTAAAATGTAATTATTTATAGGAGATTATTTTTTTCAACACAATTTAGCAACTGTGAGCCAAATCAGTGACAGCTGAAGATGCTCAGCTCCTCACTGCTGATGATCCTTTTTCTGCTTTCTTTTCCTTTTCTTCACAGATACAGTTTCATGCTCTTCATTTTCCTCCACTTGTGCCTTTCACAGCTCTATCCTTTTGCAAAGGGCACCCTTGTCTATCTCTAGCTCTGGCTCACTACTTACACTGCCTGGATTCCTGTCTTTATTTTAGCTTACAAACCCCTTGTGGGTAGGGCCCATGTTTTTATCCTATGTACAGTGGAGCCCCAGTTCGTGACTGAGTGCTACCGTAGTACAAACAAAAATTAGCACCTTTGAAAAAGTGAGTTCTACACATAGAGGTGCCTAAATGGCCTTGGAAAGTATGACATTTTTGGCCTCTGAGATGTGTCTGAGAACACACCCAAAGACAATGTCTTGATTTTTATTTCAGCTGTTCGCACTTATGTGGCAGTGCAAAACAGGTGAAAAAAACTACTGTACAGAAGCAGCCAAGGATCACCCTGATGTAAGCAGCTTTATGCAAGTGTACACCCCTTATATCGCATATGGGGCATTTTGAAGGCAGAGGTGGAGCACATGCTTTGTAGGTTCAATTCATAAGGCTTCCAATAATCCAGGCCCAATCAGTACATACTAATCAAAATTATTAGTCACCGACTTACACAGCATAATACAAAATGGAAAGTCACATTTTGCCCAGCTGCCCTGCAGAAGTATGCCAGAGATTGATTCACTCACTTAGGCTATGTCTAGACTATAAAAAGAACTCCAAAGTTGAGTGTCTACACACACTGTACTTCGGGAATGGAGTAAGGACTTTGAAGTTGGGCTCCCTACTTCTAAGTTAACTTTGAAGTAAGGGAAAAAATGTGTAGACTCGCTGGTGGCTACTTTGATGTAGTGCTTAACTTCAAAGGTAACTTCAAAGTTAGTTCCTAGTGTAGACACACTCTTAGGGCTTGTCTATACTACCATCTTCCTTCAAAGGAAGGATGGTAATTAGAGTGCTGGGAGTTTACTAACGAAGTGCTGCCGTGCATAGGCAGAACTTCGTTAAGCAAATTCCCCTCCGGGGTAACTTCGAAGTTTTAAAATTTTGAGGAGTAAGGGGAATTCAAAGTTGCCCCAGCACTTTGAAGTACCGGTGGGTAAGCTGTGGCTAGATGCATGCCAGTACTTCGAAGTTTAAAACTTTAAAGTTGCCGCAGGGTGGAATTTGCTTAATGAAGTGCTGCCTGTGCACGGCAGCACTTCATTAGTAAACTCCCAACACCTTAATTACCACCCTTACTTCGAAGGAAGGTGGCAGAGCTGACAAGCTCTTAGAGAAGCACTCCTCCTGTTTTATTATGTTTAGGATAAAGAAATTTTCTCTCTCATAACTTAGCTGCTTAGGAGTTCCTTTCAAGACATCTCAGCTAACAATCAATATTCTAGAGACACCTTGTAACCAACCAGGCTCGGGTTCCCCAGAAACGAGGCTGCACCCAGAAGGCGAGTGCTATATTTGGTTTATCGAAAGCACGTGACACCTGCGATGGGAGCCCTGGAGATGCCGTAGTCACCAGTGGGGGAAAACCTGACACATCGGAGCTTCGCTCAGGGAGAGGCTCTGTAACAGGCCTCCTAACACTAGCTGATAAAGCTTAACTTATTAACATAAGATTGCCTAAAATTGCCTATGCATTCCTATCACTATCTCTTGTGGCCTACTGCCAGCGTAGACTTGAAGTTTTGGCAAGTGTGCTTTGCTTGCACTTGTTGCCATGGCAGGGTTAGTTGTTTTGCAGCTTTTCACCTTGCATAGATTGGTCTGTTTGGAATGCTCCTGAGGATTCACAGAGGGGTCGGACTGCACTCTCGACCATTACAATGCCTTCTCGCACCCTACACACCTTCAGCCAAGTCATTATTATAGAAATGCTATGACAATAAGCCCTACTAAACAAGCTAAAACCATCACCCGGTAGTTCATTATTTCCTCAATCACAGAAAACATCTTCAATAACAAGTATTCCCTACCAGTCCCAAATATTCCTTTCCTGGACGTCTAATCACTTTTAGTGCCGGTCAGTGGGGTCAAAGCAAGAGATCACACAGATGCTACATCATTTGGTCACACATTAAAATTCAACCTGATTTCAGAGTGTCTAGAATTATAGATAGAGAACACTTTGATTTAAGTGCAAGGGTATTCTGGCAGTTTAGTTCATTAGGAAAGAATTCTGCAAGTTTGGTATCTGCTAACAAACTATGTTCATCAATCCTCAGATGGGTCTCATGCCCAAAGCTGGCGGTTTACAGCAGCTGGCTCTAAATGATCCTCAAAACCACTTAGGGTATCATCAGTTCCAGGAAAATGGGTGAAGTTTGTGGTTTATGGAAGTTCTAAATCTGAAATTCCATACCTTCACTTCTAGTCATCCTCTTGAACCACTAGGATAACTGCCCCTACAGAACAATTTAGACTAGAGTATTATAAAGAAGACTATATCATTTCATTTTCATTGTGTAGATTATTTCATTTTCTATTCCATTGCATACAACAAAAGAAATTTAACTACATTTTTGGAGGTTAGTGATGTCATAATAAATAAAAGCAAATAATTCTATTAGGACACCAAAATAATATTTTAATAAACAAAGCTGTAGTGTATACTCATGTGTTTGTTATTTTGTTTGTTACAAATACTAAAAATGATTTCCTGACAGACATCTAATTTAAGACATCAATTAGTTTTAGTAATTTCAAACTAATTGTATTATTTTGCTGTTAAGACTAGCTTGTGGTATTTTAATATCATTTAAATTAATATTAGCTTTAATTATTATTTTGCCTTCGACAACAACTGCAAATGAATAGGTTGGACACCTTGCACCTTAGCTCAGAGAAAGAATTCTTTTTTGTCAGTGTGATGATGGAGCTCCATTTCAGGTTAAAAACATGTTGCTACTTCATTATGTCCATAGAACTCTGATTCAGACTGAGAAACAATCTCTGTGCCTGAAGGAAAATATGACACCTGTTCAGATATTATGGCATCATCTTAACAAATGTGATTATGTTCAAAAAGTTTGTTGATGTCAGTGGGGGAGTGAGGAATTCTAAAAGGTAACTTGAAGGTAACTTTGCAACGAATATGCCATGAATGTAGTTTGAAATTTACCAGGAAGTACAGCAAGTGCAATGCTGTGGGGAATTTATCTGTACAACTTAACAATTGTCATAATAACTTCATAATGTCTACTAGAATTCATATCAGGGAATATCTATGTAATCCACCATTTGCTGTCTAGGATGTAAGTATGTCTCTCAGAAACCAAATACAATGGGAAGTTAAGGTTAACAATTGTCCTCGAGACTGAGAAATTTGTATTCTAAGGAGGTTGGCTGAAGCTGGGAAAAGCTACTTCCTCCAGCTTGTCTGCACTGAGTTAGTGAAGTAGAGAGTGGAGAAACACCAACAACAGAACAAAGGAACCAGGGTCTGGTAGAAGGACAGAAACTCAAGAGACTGAGTTTCTGTCCCTAAGGAACATGGAGCCACGGACAAGAGAAAAGAGGGGGTGGGCATACTTTGGTAGAAAAGGGTCCTGTTTAACAGTAGACCAAATGAAATCAGAGAAAGCTAGCTTAGTTGAAAAGACTGCTTAGATTTGGAAAAGTAATCACTGACACTCCAGCAGTGTCTGCTCAAGTTGAAAGAACTCTCCTGACTAGTGAGAGCTGAGGTGTGGAAAGGTGTACAGATATGCTTACTAAATCACACAGACCTGTGTATTCTCATGCTATTAATTAAAAAGGGCAATGGTGTTTTCAAATTCTGTGTACTATCTGTGTCCAGTGGCTTTCACTAGTGTGTGCTCCTGAAGTAGAACACTCTTAGCTAGAAGTTACACATCTGCCGGGGTATTCTGAGAAATACATAAGAGCAGCTGGGGAGGTTTAAATGAGGTGAAGCTAATTTCAGTGCTTAGGAAACTGTATCAAGGGAATCTCATTGCTTAATCTGCAAAAGAAGAGGTACCAGAGTTCTAGCAGTAAGGATGATATCCTCATACTCTGAGCTTGCACATACTGTATGTACTGAGGTCATACCTTGTGTGTCACTGGCAGAAGACTGTTCAACATGGAAGAAAGACAAGTAAAGGGTAATATGATAGAGCTCTATACAATCATGATAGGTGTGAAAAAAGTGAATATGGAAGTATTGTTTATCCACTCACATAACACAAGAATCTGCAGTCACTTGATAGAATTAACATGGAACAGTGTTGAAAACAAAGAGAAGGAAGTATTTCTTTACACAAACACTGTCAACTTGCAGAACGCATTTCCTGGGGACATTCTGAATGCCAAAATGGATTAAAAAAGAATTAGATAATTTCATGGAGAATAGATACATCAATGGCTAACAGATAGTAGGAAAGAGATGCAATCCCATGCTCTGGATGTCTCTTAGCCTCCTACTGCCAGAAGGAGGTCAGAGGATGGGTTACTCAATAATTGCCCTGTTCTGTTCATTTGCTCTGACTCATCCGGCAGTGGCCACCATCAGAAGACAGGATAGTAGGGTAGATTAACCATTGGTATGAACCAGTATAGTTATTCTTATGTTCTAAATCCCAACGTAGGAACAGAGCAAATATAAGAGAAAAATGGATTTTTAAAACAATAGAAAGACTACGCCCACTTCTATTTTATCTGAAGCTAACTATCCCCAGGGATACTCAGGCTACCAGTTACCTTGGATGCTTAGCAAGGCTTATCTTCTTCAGAACCTCAGTCAAGACTCTGTTACAGTTTGTTCTCCAGTTTCCTGATAATTTTATGCTCCCGTTAGACACAGTCTTTAATTCTCCATTGTCCTTTTGATTTGTTGGCTTCAGCACAGACAAAACAAGTCTTGGCTGAAATATTGTTTATAGGGTATGAAAATGACAAGGTGGATGAGCAATTGGATCAATTTCTGTTGGTGAATGAGACAAGCTTTGTCTGAGCACTGGATAGTTCAAAAGTTTTTCTTTCTAAGCAAAACAAGTTTTGTAATATTGGCTGAAGCCTGAAAGTAACATCTACCCAACCAACAGCTCAGCATTATCTTAGTGATACCTGATGTGTTCACCAGGAGGTTGCTCATCTGAAGTCATTATGTTGCCTTCCTGTTTGTTTTCTAATACCCTTGCTGTTAAACCTATGCATATAGTAAACTTCTGTTATAGCCATAAGAAACTATCTCATGTGGCAGACTACAACCTGCAAGTTGCAAGAGCCTAACAGAAGGCATGCACATGAACAACTGGGTCAATGCCTTCCTATTCCTTTATTAGGCTTGCAGCTGGGTTTGTTATGGACCAGCTGCAGTACTAGGGCAATCAGGCACCTGCTGCTGCTGGGGTAAGCCTGCTGGCTCACGATAAAAGGCTTTCCTTCCAGGCAGGAAGGGGAAGTTGTGGAGAGGTGTGCAAGGAGGGAAAGGCTGGAGCAGAGCAGAGCAGGTACTAGAGGGAAGTGGTGGGTGGAGTGGCTCGGTGAGAGGTTGCTACACTAGAGCAGAGGTAAGAACCCCACTAACTGCCACTCTCTCTTATGGATCCCGTGCTGGAGTCTAGGGTAGTGGGTGGGACTGGACTCTCCCCACCCTTCCCCTTCAGAGTTGCCTCACAGGGTAAACAGGGGCAGCCTGAACCCCGTAATGGGGGTATGCTTCATCTTCACTGGGGACTTGCCTGTGATGAGAATGGCTCGATAAGTGGAGACCCTTGCCTTTGGAAGGATCAAGGCAGTGAAGAGGTCACTGCAAGTCTCTGAGGCACACATGAAACCACCAAGAAGCACAGAAACTCCTAGGGGCCTGATAGGGATCCTGTCACACTCAATAATGAGATCAGGCAAAATATCTATAATTACAAATAAGCCCAGTGTCCTTTTCAGTGGAACAAGTTTCTATTGTTCTAGGCACTACAATAATGAGTAAACTGAAGAGAACCTCTGATCCAGACAGCTCATAGTCTAAGATTCTAGGTAGTCTAGGATGACATCTACACTAGGCAAAGTAAGTTGACCACAGATACACAATTCTAGCTATGGCAATTGCATAGTTAGAATCAACTTATTTACGCTTGGGTAACTTGGCTGTCTGTGCTGGGGAAGGCCAACAGGAGACTTTGTCTCGTCGACCTCCCTTACTCCTGATGTCTCGTGAGGAGTGCAGGAGTATATACTAGATGTGCAAAATTGAACCCAGAAAGATTCACCTTGAGTGGGTCACTCTTCCAGGGTAGTGTAGACACAGCCTTAGGTTGTTTTCTGGGAGAGAGGGGAAAAGGCTATGTGTAAACACCACTGAATTTTATCAGGAAAAGCAGAGAGTTGCAGGAATCACTCCCTTGAAGACACAAAAGTATGTTGCATAATTTTCCAGTTGTGGAGGAAATGCCACTTTTTCATGATTGACACAGCAGTTCTGATACAGTTGGGCACGAAAATGTAAATTTAATACCTAGCAAATAACTCAAGCCAACAAGTTGTTCAGGACAGTCAAAAGCAAAAGGGATTGTGAAGAACTACAAAAAGATCTCAGCAAACTGAGTGATTGGGCAGCAAAATGGCAAATGAAATTTAATGTGGGTAAGTGTAAGGTAATGCATGTTGGAAAAAATAACCCAAATTACACGTACTACATGATGGGGTCAAATTTAGCTACAACAGATCAGGAAAGGGATCTTGGAGTTATAGTGGATAGTTCTCTGAAGACATCCACGCAGTGTGCAGCGGCAGTTAGTAAGGCAAATAGGATGTTAGGAATTATTAAAAAAGGGATCGATAATAAGACAAAAGATATCATACTTCCCCTATATAAAACTATGGTACGCCCACATCTCGAGTACTGCGTGCAGATGTGGTCTCCTCACCTCAAAAAAGATATATTGGCATTAGAAAAGGTTCAGAAAAGGGCGACTAAGATGATTAGGGGCTTGGAAAGGGTCCCATATGGGGAGAGGCTAGAGAGACTGGGACTTTTCAGTTTGGAAAAAAGGCGATTGAGGGGCGATATGATAGAGGTATATAAAATCATGAATGGTGTGGAGAAAGTGAATATAGAAAAATTATTTACCTTTTCCCATAATACAAGAAGTAGGGGACACCAAATGAAATTGATGGGTAGTAGGTTCAAAACTAATAAAAGGAAATTTTTCTTCACACAGCGCACAGTCAACCTGTGGAACTCCTTGCCCGAGGAGGCTGTGAAGGCCAGGACTCTATTAGGGTTTAAAAAAGAGCTTGATAAATTTTTGCAGGTCAGGTCCATAAATGGCTATTAGCCAGGGATAAAGTATGGTGCCCTAGCCTTCATAACAAGGGCAGGAGATGGATGGCAGGAGATAAATCACTTGTCTTCTGTTCTTCTCTGGGGCACCTGGCATTGGCCACCGTCGGCAGATGGGATGCTGGGCTTGATGGACCTTTGGTCTGACCCAGTATGGCCATTCTTATGTTCTTATGTTCTTATGTTCTTATGCTTCTTCACTATGTGTTTTTTGAATTTTTCACCTAGCCATTTCACAGTAATGTGACTCACATTATGAACTAATCATTTCTTTGTTCTTTACTTCTACCCATGAGAAAGTGAACCAGAGAAATTATTTCAATACTGAAGAGAAAAAGTGGAAAACATACTGGATTAAAAATACATAATGCACTCATTATACTTTCACACCAGATGCTGATTATTTTTAGTTAAGCAGTTTGAAGTACAGAAAATTAGGAGCAAAGAACACCAAGGTTAAAATAGAGCAGAATAAAAAAATGTTTTTATGAAAAGAGGAAGAATGTTACTGTCTACCACCATAATTTTTAAGAGGCATAAAGAGTATCAAAAAGTGCCTATTGGATGCTTACTTGCTGTCCTTTGAGTGAACAATGGGAAAAAATTAGTTTCCCTTTTCTCTCTTCGTCTTTCTTATTTCATATATGCAAATGGCACACATATCTGGGAAGATGGACTTCTTTTTCATTAATACATTAATTAAAAAAAGTTAATCTACTAGAATTTGTATCGTTAAATGAACAAAAAGTTAATACATAATCATATGCTTTAGACTTATAAATATGTTGTAGACTTCTTTAAGGTCAACATAAGCAAATCCACATAAAAATAGAGCCAAATCTGATTAATTTAATATGGATCTTGTTTTTGTTTACCGGTAACATCTAAACTAGATTTATATTTATTGATGATCTTTTTGTTCATTTAACAATATAACTTTGAGTAGCTTAACACATACTTTAAATGAAAAATAATGAAATTTATAGATAATGAGCCCATTGACTTTAATGAAAGTTTTGCAGAAGATTGGCAAGAAAGCTTTGGCTCACAGAGGCCGTGTCTACACTAGCCAAAAACTTTGAAATGGCCATGCAAATGGCCATTTTGAAGTTTACTAATGAAGCTCTGAAATACATATTCAGTGCCTCATTAGCATGCGGGGGGCCATGGCACTTCGAAATTGACGCAGCTTGCCACCACGTGGCTCGGCCAGATGAGGCTCCTTTTCGAAAGGACCCTGACTACATCGAAGCCCCCTTATTCCTATGAGCAGATAGGAATAAGGGAACTTCGAAGTAGCTGGGGTCCTTCCGAAAAGGAGCCCTGTCTGGACGAGCTGCGCGGCAGCGAGCTGTGTCAATTTTGAAGTGCCGCGGCTGCCCGCATGCTAATGAGGCGCTGAATATGTATTTCAGCGCTTCATTAGTAAACTTCGAAATGGTCATTTGCATGGCCATTTCGAAGTTTGTGGCTGGTGTAGACGTAGCCCAGAATGTTTGAAGAATCTACATAGATACAAGTATTTATGCAAAGTGTACAAATTCCCAATCGATGTTCCTTATATTTAGGACTTGACTGAGCCAGGTAATGAAGTATGTGCAATAGTTCCTGTCAACATGGAATACACATGTCACAGAATTATTTACAACAGTAAGTTATATCATGTAAACCAAGCAGAAGGCAAGACCATATAATAGAATGGAACATAGCTAATTAGTGTTTGTTGACACAAATACATAGGTTGTAGCAAGATGAGGTATAAATCTATCCTGCACTAGTCTGCTGTGCATGAAGTATCTATGTGGGACCTGCTATTGCATGGTTCCCTAGTGCCCTTTTAATCTACTCCCATTTCAGAGTGGAGCATGGCCACAGGCAGGGGAACAATGCTGCTGTTGTGAGGGTGAAACCAGTGTATCAAAATTTTAAGCAGGATCTGTCACAATTTCAGGTGACTGCACTTGCATTTCCAACCTCCATGGTCAGTCAGGTCTGGGCTCTCCAGACATCACCAGTCTTTGGTAGGGAACCTCTTCTCATTCCTTTCAAACCAGAATGGGTGAGGGATGACTGACAATGATATCTCTGGTAAGTCAGAGCACCTAAAGTTCGGCACCTACACTTTGCTTTCTCTGTGAGAGCTCTGAACTGTGCATTACCAGCAGATACAAGTTACCGCACAGCTCTTTCTAAGCATGCACATTTACTCTTAAGGTGCAAGCATTACAGAGAAAACACAGAAAGTCAACAAACCAATATAATACACACATTAAACATATGAGGATCACCAGTCAGTTTTATGGGGCCCTAGTAAGCTGAAGTCTTTCCGACCCTTGCTCAAGAGCTGGGGACTCCTTCAGACACGAAGTTCAATCCCACTGGATCAGAAAGAAGGCCCTGAGGTTTAAACCCAACATTTTATGCTAAAGCCCTGGTATGTCTTTGGTTCTGCGGAAAGCCCATTCAGAGTCAGCATATGCAAGCCTCACCAGGGAATGGTACATTTCTGGAGTTGTCTACAAGATAAGTGAGTTATTGTAACCCTCCCATTTGGAGTTTTGTCAGTCCACAGTGTGGCAAACTTAATACAATACCAAAGATATTGCATCAGATTGCAAGATCAACACAGGGACTCTTACAAAAAGTTCCCTCCTAATCTGTGAAATGTCGTTTAGTAGGGATGTAGTGTTGCTTCAGAGAAAAGAAGTTTTTCCTCACTTCCTGTAAAGCATTTTCTGACAAACCTAATTTAAAGAGGGAGGCAATACCAGCTGATGAACTGCACTTTGCTGGAATATTTACACTTTGTTCTCGGAGAATATGCATTGTGCGATTTGTCTCATCTGAAATGTGTGCACCTGGGGGTATCCTCTCCCAGGTAACTGACCATTAAAAATATACCCTGCTACCTGGCACAACCTCATGGATTTGCAACGTAAAATTTAGCTCTTCAGAAGCATTTTGATGTGCACCAGGAGTGACGTCTGTGATAGGAATGATCAAGCAGCTTCCAAAGATAGTGTCACCCACTCAAAACCAGGAAGCCCTTGTTAGTCTTACTTCAGTTTGGTGGCAGAACTTAAACAGGGTATTCACAGGTGTAGTATCCAGCACATCGCTGGCTCCATTGTTTTTTTAACTTGGTTATAACAGATGCAAGTCTTTTCCCGACCTGTAATTCACTTCTGGAGTAGAATGGTCTTTAATACTCTGCCCCAGGACCATGATAAACAGAAGTGCTATTAGTTTGCTCAACTATTGCTTCTGTAGTGCACCTGTCTACCACTACATACAGGCACTGGCAATAGAGTTTTACAGGGCTCAGGAGAGCTGCACAACTTTCCTTGTGTAATATAGGAAGACAAGGAAGAAAAGATAAGATGCAGGAGAGGCATAAGGAGACTCTGAATACAGATTATTTTCCTTCTTTATTTGGATCAAGTCATTCTTTGGTGAAGACATTCACTGGGGCCTATTACCTTCAGTTTTTCCAAAATCAACATCACTGTGATTCAGTGCTGTGATGACTATAAAATAAACATCCAAAAGTATTCACAGGAGGGCCGGTGATCATTTGTTGAGCACAAAAAGGACCTGCTTTAGCAGCCAGACTGCTGTTATTTGGGTTAAAGTGGCTGCACGCTTCACAGGGTCAGTTACCATTTCCAGACCTGCTTTCAGACCTCACGAAACTCACTAAAGTGGAGATGGAGGGTAGCAGATGTTATGATATTAAAGTGGGTTTTCAAAACATCATGTGGGTGATAGTACTCAGCTTCCACTGAAATATAATGGAATTTGGCATCTAACTCTGTTGGGCCCCTTTTGTAACTCCCAGCATTACCATAATTACCTTATGCAGGCTTAATAAAAATGTCATAACACAAGGCAAAAAAAAAATCTTTCAAATTTATACTGTATGCAAATTACTCTATTATCTAATCTACTGTGTTCCAAAGTGGATCTCTGCCAAGTAGGAGTGAATTAAAATAATCAATATTAGTTACTGACATGATATAATTTATCATTTGCATATTTTAATGATACAACACATTAAATATCCCTGAAGCTTAATCTCCATGGAAGACAGCTGATGTAAAATAATGTACTTTGACAGATATGGCAAGATACTGTATCAGTGTAATCTAGTGTACTTTATGAAACAGACAGCCAATCTCTCATCAAGTGGGAGGAGAGATTAGTCACAAAAATTAAGCAAAGCTATCAAGGCAGCCAGAGATGTTGCTGGATTTCACAGCATCACATATCCATAGATATTAGAGTGGAGAAAGACTAATTCCTACTCCCTTGCAGTACAAATAGATTTTTTTCCCAATGTCTGATCTAGCCTAATTAGTCTAAGAGCACAGTTCTTCATTTATTAATCACTTGAGTATTTTCTAAACAAGATAGATATTAATATTACTTGTCCATTCTAGAGCATTTCTAACAATGAAGCAACCATAATGGACCTTGCTAAATACTTCCATATTCAAATCCCTGCAGTAATATGCACACAGATGTATAGATCTGTAAGAAAATTGCTTTCCTCTTTATAGTATGCTTTGCCATACCTACTCTTAATAGTCCATTGTGTCATACTGTAGACAAAGAGTCATACAGTAGATTTGTTAGATTTTTATAGATTCTTATTACAAGTAGTAGAAAAATCTATTTTACAAGTGAACAAACATTCTTTTTGTTATATGTGTGTTAATTTAGAAGTAGCATTAACTCAAGAGTGAAACAAGTGGGTGAAGGGCTATTAACATGATCGTGGCTATGGAGGGCCTATCTTACAGTAGAAATTAAATCATCTTTTCAAGTTCTCCTCCTTAATCATGTGTTACTGGTGTGATGCTATGTTTGTATATTTTAATGGAAGTGTGAGTCTGAAAATGAATGTGCTTTGTGCAAAAATCAGGCAACTGTCCTACCATTCAAGACCCTGTATTCCTTTGAATGTTCTATTTGTGTGCATGTATCATTCTCATAAATGCAATTAGAAATATGAAGTGTAAACCTGTTTTATTAATTCTAGGTCTTGCAGTGAGAACCATTAGTGTTACTTCAGGAAATTAATGGCTCTGTGCTCAAAACAATGATCTGTTAATGGCTTGTTTTTTTCTGTAAACCCAAACTGTGGTTGGTCCTACAAAGACCATGCCACATGGTGCTGAATCCCATCTTAAATTTGGTAACCAACACACCAAATTCCATTTCGAATTTGGTATGTTTCCATTGGGGTGGGGAGAATGGAATAAAGACTTACCACCCTGGGGAAATTCTATTTAAGACACAGGAAGCAATTAATCATCATTTTCAGATGGCTTTTGAAACCACTTCTTCACCCCAGGACTTGAAAACAAAAAGCTCTAACAAGGGAAGAAGCTGTTAGACCCAGGACAAAGAAAACTTAACCTCTGACTGGAAGGATGTTACCTGAAATAAGGACTCAGGTGAGAAATATACTTGTAACAATCTCTCTTAGGCTATGTCTACACTTGCCCTGACCTTCAAAGGGGACATGGTAATCAGGCTGATGGGAGATTAGTAATAAAGTGCTGCGATGAATATTCAGCATTTCATTAGGCTAATTCTCCCCCGTGGCAACTTTGAAGTGTCAAGCTTCAAAGTGCCGGCAAGCGTGTAGCTGCAGGCACTTCCAAGTGCCTTTATCCAAAACATTTTGGAGAGTAAAGACACTTCAAAGAAGCGTGGGCACTTTGAAGTGCCTGTGGCTACATGGCATGCTGGCACTTCAAAGTTTGACACTTAGAAGTTGCTGCGAAGGATAATTAGCCTAATGAAGCGCTGCATATGCATCACAGCACTTTATTAGTAATCTTCTATCAGCCGGATGACCATGCCCCCTTTGAAGAAGGGAGAAGTGTAGACATAGCCTAAGTGTATTAGGCTTATCTTAGTTGTTAGTTGTTTACTTTGACCTGTCACCACTTGCAATCACTTAAATTCTATTTTCATACTTAATAAAAACCATTTTTTATAATCAAACCCAGTGTAAATAATTGTTAGTGGGGAGTGAGCAGGTAAGACTCAACATCTGTGCGTATCTCTTTCATTGATTAACAAGCAAACTTGATGACCTTTCCTGTGTAAAACTTTTATACAAAGACGATTTTGGTATCTTTTGAGGGTTGTGTTCCAGAATGCTGTTAAGTTCCTGTAGCTGAGCCCTCCTACAGCTGTTATCAGCATCTATGTTACTTTGCTGGAGTATGGGGAGAGTCATATTCCAATTCTGTACCTTTGCTGGGGGAGACCAGAACTTCTGAGCCAGAGGGACAGGATGCTGGGTGCCCCAGAGGGCAGGTAGGTAGGCACAGTGGTATGATCAGCACAACAGTGACAGTCTCAAAGAAACCTCAGTGATCCTACCTTTCACAACTAGGGTTCTGGGGAGCCAGCTGAGGTACTCGATCAGTTAGAGTGAACTGCAAAGAATAGGGCAGCCACTCCTCAAAGCTAGTGGTTCTTCTAATATTTAGATTTACCAAGTCAGCAATAGCCTTTATTATACCTTTCTGGTTGCCCAGAAGCCATCAATACAGTTTCCTTAAAGCAACACAGCCTTAAATTTCCACCCAGACACACAAGTCATATGTCACTGTACCAGTTCCAGAAAATCAGGTACATTACCTCCCATGTCAATGAGTATTTTACATCTTAGCCCAAATACTTGCAAACAGATAATTCTTATTAACTAAACTAAAATTTACCATAAAAGAAAAGAGCAAGCACTGGTAAAAAATCAATATGCATACAGACATGGGCACTGTTCAAGATCTGATTCACAGCAGAGATGGTGAACTTTGTAGTTGCAAAGAGGTCTTTTAGAATTTCGTCCATATGTCCAACATCACATTCAGGGTGTACCAGTTTAGGACCAGGATCTCAGTCCTTAAGGTTTAGGATTCCCCTGCATGAAACCTTAAGAAGACCCAAGATGACAGGACCACGACTCAGTGGTTGTCTTTTACTGTTTCCTGGCAGCCTCCTGACCTGGGTTAATAATAGGCTTTTGATTTAAATTTCTATTCCCAAAATATCAAGGTAATTAATATAAGGTAATTTATTCACTAAACAGTTTATCCCAAAATGTAAATAGACACAAACAATGCCCTTTTGATTTCTGCTTCAATAGTTATGACAACGGACAACAAGTACTGTCTATATATGAGTAGCATTTGTAAGTGAATATGTATTATTAGTACTACCTCTAACCTATGGTAACACAGGCTTCCATTTCAAAGTTCTAGTTGAATTAGCATTGAATGGTCTTGATTACCTTTTATGCTTTTCTAACATGTCTCTAAAAGGTTTTCTCTGATAGGTCATTTGGCCTCGTATCTGCTTTACCTTTTTCTGGCCATGTGTAACACTTGGTACAAAATTTGTTACTATTATATAACAGTGATTTTTTTTGGTCATATTATAATCAGATCCATCACACCCTGGCAGTAGAAATTTACAGTTTTAACTTAAGGATAAGATTCTAATCTCGTCATATGACTATAGGAACTGGTGCCTAAAATCCCTACTTTCGCTTCGGCCCTGAATTATAGGTCCTTCTGTACGATGCTATGATGACTGTCATCTTCATCACCATCATCCCTCATTATTACATCATGGGGTTTTTTTCCTTTTTTAAGCAAATATCCTGCACAACGTACAAGATATTTGGCATACAAAGGAAGAAGGATATGATTTAAAAGTTTACTGTGACTCACTGACAAATCCTTACCATGAACATACTCCAAATTTGGGTAGCTAGGAGGTTTTTTTAAGGCCTCTGCAAAATTCCTGCATTTTGGGGATCACAAGCACTGATTTTCTTTTTGACTTTCTTTGACTTTCCTTAAAATTCTGTCAGAGCCTAGGATCTCTGTCCTGCACTCTTAAAATATCCGGCACTCTTACAATATACTTGGAATACTCCTATTCATGCCCTTCAGACTTGCTTCAAATGCTCCAGTGATCTGTGTGATTGTCTTTGTTCTTGTTTTCCATAATGAGGCTCTCCGTCTCTCTCCTGGTATCCTTCTACAAGTCCTGAGTGTTAATTTTCATTTGTTAATGGCTTTGCTCTTTCACCGCTGTCTGTATTGATTTCAGTGTAAATCTTTTGAGTGTCTCTGCGGTGATTTGCAGTCTCCTTTCTTTAACATTTCCTTGGGCGGAAAAGATCCCTTAGCCATTGCTTGCAATAGTGACCAGATGTTTTACTATTTTCTTCCTCTGCCTGGCTCTTCAATATTTTGAGGTTACGTCTTTCCTTGTCAGTCACTTCCTCCACTGATAGGAGACCTTTTCCCTTCAGTCACATAATTGGACACACATCCTGTCCACATCCAGATGTTCTTGTCTGGAAGTCAGATTTTTTTTTTTGGTCCCCTTGATCACTCCTGCAGAGTAATATACTAGTGGTATCATCCAATTATTGATGGCTCAGATAAAATTATTCAAGTTGAGCTTTATTTTTCCAGTACATCGCTCATTTACCTGCAAGATTCTTACCTCACTTACTCTTTGATTTTTTTTTTGTAACGTAGTGACTCTGACAGCTCCCTGACATTAGCAGGAGACATGCTGGGAGAGATCGTCAGTTGTACCTTCATTAACTTTGTATTCCATCTGATTGTACCAATTTCGCCATCCTTACAGATGTCAATGCATGTTTCACGGAGCCAATAGATAGATTTACATGTTAATCTCTATCTTGTTTCAGATCACCCATGTATAACAAATGGTTAACTGATCATACCATCAAAGAGCAACCACTATAACTTATCTCAGGAGAAGCGTGAAGCATGTTCTGTCTTGAAGCATCCATGTCAGTGGCAGCCTCACCACAGTGAACAGGACTAATGAAAAATTCCTCTGTTGATTTGGATTTCATCAATGAAAGACCCTTCCAAACAGGACCACATGTTTCAGTTAAATGGCAATTGCTGAAGGAAGGAAATTATTTTTCCATGAACCCTGTGCTTTTTCAGAGTGGGATGTGTTCATATGATTTCTGGGAGTCTAGCCACATCACCTCTTGATTTTTTTTTATTTTGCCTCTTCTGTGGTCCTGCAGTTCAACCTGAGGTGGGCTTCTGTCCAGTCTGTGTTTACCCTGAAGTCTCTTTGCACAGGACGATGCACTACACTATGAGCTTGAACTAGTTGGATCTACTTTTTGTTATGAATAGTGTAATGGAGGCTTCTTGAAAAACTTAGCTGGACTATCTGTTCCCTGTTGTTGGGGAGCAGTTAGGGAGAACTTGTGGGTGGCCAATTGAACTGTTTGCATCTGAATTTTGACAATTACTCTCATCCCCAGAAATCTGGAACAGCTACAAAATATTGTAAATGCTCTGAAAATGAACACACGCTTTGCACACTCTTGTGCTTTTACATACCAGAACTGACTACCTCAGTTATATCATGACAGCTTATTTTTGACTTTTTGAGAGCGAGAACAGGGATGCTGTCAAATTCAGTCCATTATTATACTCCCTTCCTCTACAACATACCCTGCCCCCATTGTGATGGCTTTTTATTAAGGTGTGCCATGTGGTATCCAGATCTATGGGTGGGTGGAGGGATGATTCTGAATCATTGACACAGGCAAAATCTCTGTGTCACTTTCTTATTTGTTCTGAAGTCAATAATTTGCTTTTGTTTTCCTGAGTAAAGAGCTTTTCTTTCTTTCTTTCGAGAAATCTCCCTTTTGATGCATAGAGAAAAATAAATAACACCAAATCATAACCTCTTTGGGGTTTAGAGAACATGGGTTCCTTAAATTCCTCATCCTGAGAAAGAGGAAGTGCTGATTATTTCATGGGAGGGCAGGAGAGAGCAACAGGCCCTGTATTTCTGCAGGTAAAGGAAGCTGTCCATCATGAGAACTAGCTTGGTGCTCAGGAGGGACAGAATAGCTGAGCAGGAATCCTAGGAAAAGGCCTAGCAGGAGAACCATGTTAAGGACAAACCTGAGCTGACCCAGTTTCCCTGTTACTGAGTTGCATGGGACTGTGAGAACTTGGACCTATGACTTTGCATTGGGATGAAAGGAGGAAGGCTATCTCTCTGTAGCTGTGTCTACACGTGCACGCTACTTCGAAGTAGCGGCACTAACTTCGAAATAGCACCCGTCGCGGCTACACGCATCGGGCGCTATTTCGAAGTTAACTTCGACGTTAGGCGGCGAGACGTCGAAGTCGCTAACCTTATGAGGGGATCGGAATAGCGCCCTACTTCAACGTTCAACGTCGAAGTAGGGACCGTGTAGACGATCCGCATCCCGCAACATCGAAATTGTGGGGTCCTCCATAGCAGCCATCAGCTGGGGGGTTGAGAGACGCTGTCTCTCCAGCCTGTGCGGGGCTCTATGGTCACCATGTGCAGCAGCCCTTAGCCCAGGGCTTCTGGCTGCTGCTGCTGCAGCGGGGGATTCATGCTGCAGGCACAGGGTCTGCAACTCGTTGTTGGCTCTGTGTATCTTGTGCTGTTTAGTGCAAGTGTTTCTGGGAGGGGCCCTTTAAGGGAGCGGCTGGCTGTTGAGTCCGCCCTGTGACCCTGTCTGCAGCTGTGCCTGGCACCCTTATTTCGATGTGTGCTACTGTGGCGTGTAGACGTTCCCTCGCTGCGCCTATTTCGATGTGGTGCTGCGCAACGTCGATGTTGAACGTTGACGTTGCCAGCCCTGGAGGACGTGTAGACGTTATTCATCGAAACAGCCTATTTCGATGTCGCCACATCGAAATAGGCTACTTTGATGTAGGCTTCACGTGTAGACGTAGCCTGTGTGGGTTTACAGAGAGCAGCAGAAGAGGCCACCAGAGGACTGTGAGAAAAGTTTATTGATACCAACAATGACCAGGAGCACCCAGATTTAAGGCTGAGGATTCCTGATCTCAGAATGTAGACACAGTGCTCCATGACTGCCCTTTCATATTGTAGTGCAACTGGACCAATGGTGCTTATACTGGATGAAGCCCTGTTTTACTGATCTCCATATTCTCCACCCATTGTTTTTCCATTCAACCCTCTGTAAATAAATATTTCCCTTTCCTATACTGATTGTACTATTTGAGTGTGTGGTTACTCTGGGGGGCTAGCAACAGGCTCCCCGGTCAAGGATGTTTTCCTGCTGTATGCTTTTTTTGGCTGAAGCCAGCTGCAGAGTACATAACATCTTCTAACTAGAGTGACCTCTTGGCCAAGGACAAGAGGAAGAACTTGATTTCCCAGCTCTTAATCATCTTGGAATTCAGCCCTGTTCAGTATACAGGGAAGAAGAAAGACATGCCTACTCTATAATCAAGAGCCCATTGCTGGCTGTCACAGCCGATTTGGGCTCACCTATCTTTGGCTGCAGGGGAGCTTGACTGCAGCATAGAGTTCCTGGCTTGGGGTGTGAAAGTCCAAAAGTTTAGGCTGCAGAACAAGCCCAGAAGTCTACACTGTAATGAAAAAGTCCTACAGCCCAACCTCTGTAAGCTCCAATCAGCTGGCATGGGCCAGCTGCAGGTGTCTAATTACAGTGTAGCCCTCCCCTTAGAGGACCTGTGTGCTGTTCCTTTGAGTGACCTTAGAGAAGTCAAGTCACCTCTATGCCTTGTTTTACCCCCTCCCCCTACTTTATCTTATTTCTTTATGCTTTAAGCTCTTTCAGGAGGGACTGTTTGCATAGCATGTAACATAAAAGGGTCAACACCTGGACTGGTGTGTCTGAATTCTACTGTAAGGCAGGTAATGAGACCTATGGCCCACATAAGGTACTAGAGGGAGGGTGGTAGGGAAGCTGACGTTGCATAAGAACTGAAGAAACCTAGCTATGTTTCAAAAGAAGATTGTCAAACCTACCGCCAACTTCAGGATTTGGAGCCACCAAACTTTTGAGCTATATTTTACCTCACAGAATTCATGTTTCAGCCAGAATTATGTTTTCTGAACAAATAATCTGCAGACTGAGTTATATTTCAGGTGTTTGTTTTCTTCCATTCAGTTATCATGGTGATAAGCAAATCTATTAAGCAACAATCCCCCCAGTAGAAATCTGTAGAACTGACATTTACACTATGGGTACATCTACACTACAGAATTTTGTACACAAAACTGGGGTTTTGTAGACAAAACTCATGGAGCATCTAAACACAAAATGCATTTTGTTGACAGAAACTGTCAATAAAAAGCTGTGTAGATGCTCTGGGGGGGTCCCTTTTTGACAGAGAGGATCAAAAGGTCGATCCGCTTTATGTGTAGAGACGATCTGTCAACAGACGTTTTCTCGAAACATCTCTTCTGACAGTAACTTCTGTAGACAGATGCTTTGAGTGTAGAAAGCCCATATCACTAGCTTGATTACTGAGTGACTGACAGACCTCCTTCCACTAACTGTTTAAAAACTAAATTGTAAAAATAGAGCATAAAGCATGAGCAGCATTCTTGACATTTGCTTTTTGAGATTGCTAAACCCTCAGGGGAAAGGCAACATTTTATAATAAATATATGAGAACAGGGTTATCAGTCTTCCACCTCTGTCTCAAGAGGACTAGAGAAACAGGGAAACAGAAGGGAAGAAAAAAGTGGTGGGCAGAAACTTGGACCAAGAAATAACCAAGGACAGAATCACCACCTCTTCACTGAAAGTAAAAACCCAACTAATATTTTAATAATATACTAAAGAATGAGAGAGTGTAACTCTTACTCCTGTTGGATTTCTTCAATTGCATTTGGAGCCATAGTAGAATTACAGAATTCCAACAAGACTAGGATACATACAAATGGCATTTTCTTAATCAACAACTGTGGCCTCAACTAAGCAGTCATGGTATTATCTAACTGTTATGACTAAATCAGGCTATGTCTACACAGGGGAGCTATTCTGAAACAACTCACATTATTTTGAAATAACTTCAACACTGTCCAAATGATATGCATGCTATTTCGAAATAACTTTGAAATAGCAGACATGTTATTTCAAAATCAGTACACCTCAAAGTTTTAGGACTAATGCTTATTTTGAAAAAGATATTTCAAAATATCCATTTCAAACTATCTGATTTTGACATAAGGCTTTCGTGTAGACGTAGCTTCAATGTCCTTTATTCCTTTCTTTATCTCTAGACCATTAGCACTGAAGAGTCTTTTCATCTATGGAAACATTAGTCATTCTGGACTCTTCATCCCACAAGCACCTAAAAGCAACAACAGAACTTCTCAGTGACTAAAATGAAATGTGTGCTTAAGTTTTTGCATGACTGGTATCCTGGTCATCTATCAAAATATTCTTAATTAAGCTATGAGAGTAGCCCCAAATTCTGCAATCAATTGAAGGCAAAGAGATCTCATAGGGCATGACGTAACTAAGAAAAATCTTGGCCTACGGAAGGTGTCTAGTGATGTTTGCATTGAACCTGAAATGTAGCTTGCTTTTCAGATCTCAGGATGAGTTTGCATGTTTTGGCAAGTGGAAAAAATCTAGGATCATAGGAATTACCATTCTATAACCAGACCTGATGGTCATCTAGTTCAGTTTAAATGCGGGGGGAGACAAATGACCTATAGACCAAAAAGTGTGCAGTGAAGTTCTGTGTAGTACAAGTATATACTGAAGATGGCCTCCTATCCCTTTTGAAGTTTACAGGCTAGAATCCGTACACCCAACAAGTGCGTCATCCTGGGGTTTGGCAGTACCCTTTACCATGTTGTTGAGCTCCCCAACTCTCTTGTGAAAAGGTGAACAGCTGCATTACTCAGCAGAGTACATTATCTTTTGCTCTGATGAGAACTATGTGTTATTTAGCCTGGTATTGGTGACCTTCTGATGGGATTTAAAAAAACAAAAAAGATGCTTTCATTTTTTTTTACACTAAGCATTATTTAAAATCTGCTGAATATCCCGAGTCAGTAAAAGGATATATGTAGCTGCAGAAACTGTGAATATAAAATGATTTAATGAGAAATCAGTTTACTACTGCAAATCTACAGCCTCAGTCATGGACTAGGATCCCTTTGTGCTAGGCTGTGTATGAACACAAAACAAAAAGATGACCCAGAGTGTTTTACAATCTGTGTATGAGACAAGAAACAGGAATGGATGCACAGACTGACAGGTGGGAGTGCACAAGTTACGTTTTAAGACCCATGTTAAGAGAAGCTCCACTGAAGTCAATGTCAATTCACACCAGCTTCGGACCTTGAACATGGTGCTTAGAACTGTTTGCTCTATGAACCCATTGGTTTATTTCTAATCAGGATGCACATCTGGTTATTAGAGTTAAGTTTATATTTTAATGTATATTTAAATGACTGATTCTCGTGTGTCTTTCTGTGTTGGACACTTTTACTTTCTTTCTTGCTAGAACATCAGAACACTATCTTGCATAAATTGAGACTCCCACTCTATTTTTCTTATTTCGAGGTTGAACAATAGTAACTGCAAAGATGCAGCTGATCTTCACATAAATAAATACTACAGACTGCAAACTGCAGGTCTGAACTCAGACATTTTTATTGTCTTTTGGATTCAGCAAGTAAGGAAGTTAATAACATAATTTCAGATGGCATCTCAGACTTATGAAATATTTCATTCCCACTGAGCTTTATGCATCTGAAATAAATACCACCTGAAGCAATAGGAGTCTTTCAGTTGAGGTCAGTGGACTTTGGATGAAGCCTTATGTGCTCACTGAAACAGTCTACTTACTAAAAAGAAAATAATGTGGAAATCAAATAGATGTGTGCCATGAGCAGTCTCAGGAATTGAATATGTATAATTATTTATAAACATGTTTGTTAAATTTGACTTGCTGTTTAATCAACTGATTGGTGTAGCTTTTCTGCTGTTAAGGGCTTCTCTTTATGCAGTTAGGAAATAATTGTGCTCATGGGCATAGCTGCCCCAGACCTGTTTCCTAAACACTTTACATAAATATTCAGTTAGTGGACCTGACAAGAGAAAACTGAAATATAGGGTGTGATAGGCCAGATGCTTTTAACCTTTCCAGACTACTGTATCTCTTCAGGAATCTCATTTGTTCTGTATACCCCATAGTTTCACCTCACATTAAAATTACCTGTTTACAAAAATCAGACGTAAAATACTGAAGGGTTACAGCACTCTATTATTGAAAAATCCACTACTTTCTCATATAAAATAAAAAGGGAATACAAATATTGTACTGGCAGGATAGCATACAGCATAAAGAGTAGTATAAACAAATCATGACATGATATTTTAGTTTACACTGACATCGCTAGTGCTTGTTATGCAGCTTGCTGGAAATTTAGGCAAATACCCAGATGAACTGATGTACCCCTTAAATACCTCATGTGGCAAGGGCCCATCTTAGCCAGGCCACTGCTTCATCAGTCTCTCACCCCTTTCCCCCAGCAGCTGGGGTTTTGCAAAGTGTCTCTGTGGTAGGGAGCCCAGCCACTCCCCCTGGTGTTTCAGAGCTGCAATTGGTCTGACTCACTCAGGCTCCTGCTCTTTCACTCTACTCACTCTCTCTCTCTCTCCTACATGTCTCCTCCCATCCACCCACTCTCTCTCCCACCTTTCAACTGTGAAGGGATTTTAAAGGCCTACATCAAACCAGCAGTGAAGTCAGCTGGCCCCAATTGGCCTGAGCTAGATCCCTCCCAGCAGCTTGTAATTGGCCTGCTGCTCTCGGCTTGTATTTAGCAAGTCTTTTTCCCTTTTGGGCTGCCAGTCTCCCACTCTGCCAGAATCTGCCACACTCAGTATAGCTATGTCTACACTACAGTGATCTGTCAATGGAAGTTACAGTTGGAAGATATCTTGACAAAACTTCTGTTGACAGATCGCAGCCAGACTGCCAAGTGGATCACTCTCTCGATAGAACTGCCATCCAGAGCACTGCAGACGGGATCACATGGCTGACAAGTCCTTCTGGGAGCCTCATTGAGGGCAGGCCCTTAAAGGCACTTCCCCCACCCCGATGACCATTCCCAGCCCAAGCCCAGGCTTGTCTACCTTGTTCAGTGGATCACAGGCCTGGTTGTACCCCTGGTGCAGCTCCTTCACCTTTGCCTGCACCTGCTCCATGGTGTGGGCAGGGTGGCTCCATGCTGCCAGGTCAGTGGCTAGCACAGGTGGAGGCACTCCTCCACTTTGCCGAGGTGTACAGGAGGGTATGTTCCTTGGCCTACATGGCCAGAAGGTCTTGTATCTCAAGCACAGTCCAGGAGGGGCCCTGTATTTTGTGCCCCGGGATGGGTCCCGGGACTCCTCTGGCTGGTTCTCAGAGGGTCCCAGGAGGTCATGAGTTGGCTGGCTGTTGGCCATCTGTGCAGGCTGCATCATTAGGAATGGCTGTGAGGGTAAGGGGGAGAGAAGATAGCGCCTCTGCTGCTGCCACACTCTCAGCTTCCTGCAACAGAGTTTCCAGGGCTCCCTGCACCTTTAAGAATGGCTGGAGGCAGGGTTCACAGATGGTATTGCTGTGGACCGGGTTTCCCCTGGGGCAGCTGGCTGGTGCCCTGGAGGACTTTTCTGTGGACAGAAGGCCCCCTGGAATGTCCACACTGGCTTTCTGTCAACAGACATCTGTTGAGAGAGGCTCTCTGCCTCATGGGGGAACGGCAGAATGCTGTCGACAGAAGTACCACATTCTGGCGCTTTACTGTCGACAGAACACCTTTATAATGTGAATGCTTTGTGAGTTTTGTCAACAACACGCCACCAGTTTTGTCAACAAAACTCTCTAGTGTAGGCATAGCCTATATGCCTAGGGTTTCCTGTAGCCCTGCTTGAGAACCACTGTGCTAAGCCACTCCATAAAGCTGGCTTGTTTGTTTTCTCTGTCTGGAAGGGACATAGATATTTTTAAAATCTATAAGTAAAACCAATGCGCCACGTACATATGATCTTTCTAGTACTAAATGGAGCAATAAAATAATTTAATTATCCTAATATTACTTAGGGCTCCTTGGCTCCTGCTCTTTTTGTCTCCCTAGAGTTCTGCCTCCATGAAAGGTCTAAATGCCTGAACGATTTCTTCAGGCACTGCTCGTTCTTTTAAACATTAGATCATTTAATTAGGAAAAAGAAGCCACAGCATGTGATTTTGGCCAAATACACATACTGAATATAGAATATTTGAAAGATCATTCACTAGCAACAGTCATAATTTTTTCCTTCAATGAATTCAACATACACACATTATGAATCATAATGTCATATTCCCTCACAAACAGAAACAGCCAAAGCCATCAGATAAATTATTTAGTGCACTGTTCAACCAAACACCTTCCTCCCATTGTGCACAATGAGCCCATAACCACTAAGAGATCTATGCTTAACTTTAATAACAAGCTGCTCCCTTGACTTCAAGTTATGTATTTGTGTGAACATTTATCAAACTGGGATCATAGAGACTGTCAAATGGATATTTTGAAAAATTGATGAAAAAAGTTTTTTTTATTATTATTTTTGACACCCAAAATGTGCTTGGAAAGTTGTGACTCCCATGGGGGTGATGTTATACTAATACAAGTTTTGGTCTTTGCATTGGTAGATTTCTTTCTTTTACAATGCACTTTAAAGCTTGGCAAAACAACAATAAATGCCAATTAAAAAAAGACAGGTGGCTTTGTATCCTTTGTGTGCAAAAGTGCATTAAAACATATTTAGTAAGTGATGTTTGTTACTGGAAATGCATACAATTTATTTGTTCTTAAATGCCATATTTAACACATTGCTCTGGAATTCAATAAATAATAAGCCTCTATGAAGCTGTACCATATTGGCAGCTAACATTTCTGGTTTGCTTTCCATTCTTTAAGGAATGATGACAAGATGAATATTTTCCATTAATTATAGAGTCTTTGGGTATTTTGTTCTCTGTCAAACAAGAGAAGTAAGCAGACTAGCTGAACCACTGTGTTTCTGCAGTCGTTTATGAACTGTACAAATAAACTTTTTAGGAAAACTTGTTGATGTGAGAATGAAATGATGCTGCCTATTTAGCAAAATATATTATGCTAAAATTTAATTAGAGTTTTGAATTATTTATTGTAACTATTTCATACATGCCTTTGATTCTACAGTCAGGCTACATAGCTTAAGGAAGCTAGATTTAATCGTGAATAGCAATCCAGTGGGAGTACTAATAATCAGTGTATTACATTGAAAACTGCTCTCAATGTTCTTGTTGTACTTGGATTTATGCACTCTGTCACCATTATTGTGAGTAGAGAATTCAGATTCAGTAAGATTTGCTACCTACTTTTGTGCAGTTGCAAGGCAATGGAAAATTGAACCCAGACATGGTGAATGGCATTTTCACTTTTTAGAAAATAAATTATGGGACAGACCAGGCTTAGAAATATTCACACATAAAAAGGTGAGTTGTCTAGAAAAAATATGAACAAGAAATCATGGTTGTAACAGACACTGGTTTGCCAGCCTTAGTAGTTTTGGTTACCAGGCAATTACTGTACTGTATAGCATGACTGAAATACATCCACTTCTTGAGTAAACGAAGGTTTACATGGTACTTTATGGACAAGAGTGACAAGAACACTGCAAGGAGTTTTCAATTTAATATATCTATTATTAGTACTCCCACTGTATTTCTATCCATGATTAAATCTAACTTCCTTAAGTCAAAGTACAACATAACTTTATGCATCCATTAGGCAATACCCCGTAAGTACTGCCCCCAGTGCTGAGATTAATTCTGCAAGTTTTATAGACCAAAGTTAAACAATGCATATCCATCAGAACAGTAATTGATATAGCCAGGGAGAGGGAAAATTAAAGGAATAAATCTGCTAATATGCTTTAGAATTTTGTTAGTGATTTCAGATGGACTGTGTTCAGATCAAAGTTGTGTTAATTCTCCACAAGTATTTTAGTAAACAAATTACATGGCAGGAAGCTTTGGAGAAATTGTCAAACTTCAAGGGACTTTTGGGGAATGTGATCATGAATATTCTCCCTGGAGAGCTGAATCTCTGAGTTGTGGTATTTGAGCCAGGGAACAGAGCTAGATCATGTGACCCAATGCATCTGTGAAAGAGCGTACGATTCCTTACAAGAGATCAATTGGAGCCTATAGCCAGAACATCCTGGAGCATAGTGAGGATGGCCCTGACCTGCTTTAAGCTGGGCTATTTCACAGCAAGACGAAGTTGAGCAGTTGAGAGAAGAGAAGTATCTTTGCAGGCTGCAGCAGGTGCTAATCTCTCTCAGACTTCAGGAGGCTACCCTGATCAAAATTTTGGCTTGAGGTTTTTAAGTTCGTGAGCTTTGAACCAGGTTCTGGAGGTGAGAACTTCATGAAGTTTTTATTGTAATTGCTCCTGTCCTGAACAGGACAGGCGAACAAATACAATGCAACTTGGCATATGATTGGCTATTTCATCACAAAACAAAGGCTGCATCTACACTACAACATAAATTCACATTTATTTATATTGATTTTCTAATTTTGGAATTTATAAGTTTGATTTTGACCATCGTCACTTTACACCTTTCTCTCCACGAGTTGAATCATTGCTGTCACACACACATTGACTAACATCGACTATTGCAGTAGTGTATCGTGGGAAGCTATCACACAGTTCCCTCATCCCCACAGCATTCTGGGAATGCTCGCTGGTCTTGATGTCATCTTCCCCCATTGCATTTTTTTCATTCCCCTCCTGATCCCTGAAACTATGTTGATCCCTGGAAATAACGCAGAAGACAGTCAAAATTAGAAGAAAGAATTTGTGGTTTCCCTGCACATTACATTGCTAACAGGGATGCAGCGATTGTATTCTCAACTGGCCATCCATCCCATCTCTCATCGTTGCCAAAATGTGATCCCTGAAAATAATGCAGAGGGAAGAATGTAGGAAGAAAGAAATAATGTTTGGTTTCTCCATAAGTTATTGTTAATGGAAAGGGTTTTTGGCTTTCCAGTCACTATAAGGCTTCCGTGCAATGACTGTGTTCTCAACTGGCCATCCACTGAGTATTCCATCTCCTACCATTGCCGAAATGTGATCCCTGAAAATAATGGAGGGGCCCGGAATATTTCTTGTTACATTGGAAGAATATAGGAAGAAAGAATTTTTGGTTTCCCCCCGCACTATATTGCCAATACGGGTGCAGCGACTGTATTCTCAATTAGCCATCCATACCACCTCCCATCATCACAGAAAAAAGAATTGTTGGTTTTCCCCTGGTGGCAGCAAGCCCAGGTATGGACCAAGGGCAGGGGGTGTTGCTGGATGACCAGTTGAAGTATTCTCCCCTGTTGGCAGCAAGCACCTTAGCCACTGGGGGGACACTTTTCCCTGGTGGCAGCAGCAAGTCCAAGTATGGGCCCGGGGGTGTCGCTGGATGACCAGTTGAGCTGTTCCTTCTCCACAGCAGCAGCAAATCCCTCACTATCTTAACCACTGGGGGAGACTTCCCCATGGCTCAGCAAAGCCCTCCTTTTCCCATGCAACTGGCAGCATTACCAGCACTGAATGGCAGGCACATCTTTTACTGGGTTGGGTTGGGGGCTACCCACATGATGTGGCTGAGTGCGGGAAACACCCAGACCATGTGACACCTGTAGGGGAGGGAAGGGAGGTTGCACAAAAATGTAAACCATTGAGAAGTTTCTTGGCGTGTTATTCAAGCACAACCCACTGCACAGCCTTGTTGACACGTGGTATGGTGGGGCAGGGGCTGGAGCCAGGCAGCGCAGAAAAAAAACAGCTAGTGTACAGACAGAGTTGCGAATTTCCTGAAGGGCTGTTTGCATGGGTAGATGCACACACCCAACTAACAGCATAGAAAGAAAGAAGCCATTTCTCAGGCTGTCATAAATTAACATGAGCCCACAGCTAAAGACTCGCTACTCCTGCTTGGAAAATCAGGCTCTTGCTGTTATTGGAGAGCAGCAGCCAGAGTGGAGCACTGAGAAGGGCATTGTGGGTTACATACAGGACACCTCTGGGGGCTAATAAATTCGCTTTTAAGACATGGCTCTTCCACACTGGCTTTTAATTGAACTTCTGAATTTGAGCTTGATGTTATAGCCATCAGGTAACTGCAATTTTGTTATCTTGAGACTAGTGCACCCAAAATCGAGCTAATTGTCTTTACAGTGAAGATAGTCACATGGCAAAATTGAGCTAACTGAATTAAATTCAAATTTATATCACAGTGTAGTCACAGCCAAAGAGATCTTTCTGATATTAAGGTGACTTGTGCAATGTGAGGCACAGACTCCTCATCTGACCACTACATGGTACGCAACATTGTCTCCTTGAACCTTTGTCCACCAAAATATCATCATTCTCTTCTATGCTGAAAAAAGCTGGATATAGGCAAACTTGAAATACTTGTGGCATAAACGCTATTTCAACTCAGTCTTGATGCTGCCTTAGTCATCAGCAATGAATGTCCAGAGTGGCCATCTGCTACTGAGGAAGGAAACAACCTACAGAACTGCTATCAAAATCCTCCGTTTCCAAAAATGCATGCACAAGGGGTCTGCTTTGAAGTGTGGCAGTGCTGGCTCTGAACTCCTGGAAGGAGCAGGGCTTCAGGTGGAAGAGGCAGGGCTGGGGCAGCCGGCCTGCCCAGACTGCGCCATGCTACACCCCCACCTGCTAGCCCTCAAAGCCACCCAGAGCATGCTTTCTGGGGTGCCAATGTTGATTTAAAGAGCCCGAGTAGCAGTTATGGCTGTTAGTCCTTGGCCCTTTTGAATCTCTGGGCTCTGGTGCAACTGTCCCTTCCTCCTCCTCGCCACACGTTGACAGGCTTGCCCTAGGTCTGTGAGTCTCAGAGCCTGGATCAACAGAAGCTCTCATGCTATGGGGTTAAACACAATAGTGCAGAACTTCCTGCTTCATCTAGAGCCTGGGGTTCTACACCCTGGTGTCCGGACAAAGTGTCTCTCAGAGCCCTGTAGTATCAGCCAGAGTTGGCCTGAGCTCAGTGACTCACTCAGGAAGGGTTTGCTTGTTTTTGTTTTTTTCTTGTCATGGGGAGGATGGGAGGACAGAGGCAGTGTAAAACTTTATGGCACTACAGGTGCTAAGCTCTGTAGCTTTTTGCACCTAAAGAGGTCCACTAAACTCTCCACCAGCTTCTTCCCCTGGCCATGCTCAGGGCTGCCAGGTCTTTCAGACACCTTCCCTCCTCCACCATCATAGACCCACTTTTGACTGTTCTCCCCATTGCCATGGAATCTTATGTTCTAGTGAACAATTAGCTTGGCTGCTTCATTTTAGCACAAGTAACTTTCTACATCCTCCTTTTTCCCATCTGTAAAATGGTTGCTTCCTGTAAAGTGCTGCTTAAATGCTAAGTTTTAGTGTAGTGCATCTGACATTCCATTATTGAGTATGATGAGGTGGGGAAATTTCTGAGTGTTTTGTATGAACACTGTGCATGCCTCAGTTTCTCCCATCTGTTGCTTGATTAACCAGGATAAGGGTGTTTTGGTTTGTGCAGAGAACCCTAGAGGTTTAGGCATGACTACAGTCTAGCTTCTTGGGCCCAGATAATAGGTGGGCATTTTGTAACCTAGCAAGTGTTGACTGGGCAACCACCTTCTCCAAGAAGCCAGCCGGCTGAGACAGGATGGAGAATGAAGAGCTGAAGTGGAGGACAATTAACATGGCTGAGACCAGGAAAGACAAAGGGTAGAGGAGGGTCAGATAGCTATGGAAAAGAATTGGCTGTTGGAAACCCACAATTGGGCCAGGACTAAGTCTGACCAAGACAGACTTTATTGTAACTTCCTGCTCCCTGTGCTAAAAAAGGACTTTACTGTACAGTGTTCCAGACAGTTTGTACACCCTTCTTTTTGTACAATGCTGGCTGAGAGTCAGCTGGGGTGTCTGGTTTTCCTTTGGAGTATGTGCAAGGATCCCCCAGGTGCTCTAGTCAAGGGGTCTAACTGCAGGAAGAACAGTACTCCTGGTTCACTATGAAATCTCAGCTCTTGGTCCCATAAGGTGTACCCTACTGTCAGTGGAGACGGTTCCACCAGACATTGATTCAAAGATGTTTGAGAGCACTGAACCGGTGCACCAATGACACTGACATCCTAGTAAACCTGTAAACCCCCAGCACCTGATCTGAATTCAGTCTTGTTACGAATTTACCCCAGTATGTTTATATTGGTTCTGTAATCATATTGATTAAACCGTAAGGGGGAAAATCATTAATCCAGCTCTATTGAAAGTCAAACAGCTGGGATTCCGTAATTAAATTTTCCTGCTCTGTGCCAAGTAGAATGAAGACACAACTTCATTAATCAGATTCCCACACGGTCTCCTTTTACTAATGGGAAACTTCAAATTCTAGAATCTATTAGGTTTTACGTAGACTCAAACACACTTCTGAAGCAAATATCCATCCTTTTGACAGCTCTAACTAAATGTAGGTGAACTAATTTAGAACTCTGTTTTAAGCTGAAAAAATAGTTTTGTATGGAAGTGGAGTCATGATGCAATAAAGGCCTGACAACAATCGGCATTCCTCCCAATTTATTTTATACGTGATGTAGGATTAACATGGTCAAACAACAAAGCCCACATCTGGTAGCATAACCAGAACTCCAGACATGCTTTCAGACTAGCCACTAGTGGTGCATGAAGAGTACAGGTACATGCATCCCTCCTGCACTCCCATGGTGGCCAAATGAATGGGATTGGGAGTGGCAGAACAAGAAAAAAAAAGGAAGGGGTCTCTCTTTTTAAACAAGGAAAAGATGAGGTGGGAGAGGGTGTGATCCTCAGTGGGAGAGAAGCAGTAGCAGCCTTTTAGGGCATGAAGCAGTGGGCTTCAATTGAAGCAAGGCAGGTTTAGGTTGCACTTTAGAAAAAACTTTGTCAGTATATTAAAGCATGAAGAATACTAATGAGGAGCTGATAGGAATAAGGGGATTTAGATGTTGGTGGGGCCCTTTCGAAAAGGACCCCCGTGTAGACGAGCCGTGGGTGAGCGAAATGCAGCACTTTTGAAGTGCCATGGCCTGTGGCATGTTAATGAGACACTGAATATTCACGTCAGTGCCTCATTAGTATTCTTTGATTTGGCCATTAGCATGGCCATTTCGAAGTTTTTCCTAAGTGTAGACAAGACCTTACAGTCTTCAGGGAATGCACCTCAGCAAGTGTTTACAGCTACCTCAGGCATCTTTCTCAGAAGAGTCGGCAACTGGAATAGAGCACCTTGGAATCCTCAGGTGACC
The DNA here is from genome assembly GCF_033958435.1 of Carettochelys insculpta. Taxonomy (NCBI): domain Eukaryota; kingdom Metazoa; phylum Chordata; order Testudines; family Carettochelyidae; genus Carettochelys; species Carettochelys insculpta. The sequence continues at coordinate 100,881,882 of NC_134139.1, forward strand.
ATAGAGAAACAGACAAACCATTTTATGCATTAGGTAATGAGCTCTCATGGGTAATGCCCACTTCATCAGATCTGGAGCACAAATAAGACTCCTGGGTTTGAAAGGTCGTTACCTAATAAATAAAATTGTTAGTCTTTAGGACTCTCAAGAGAGTGAAATTCTATGTTGGGTATCTCAGAGACAGCAAACAACTTTCAGCCCAGGCCAGCAGAGCCCATGGTGGCTTTATGCCCTCCCAGGTTTGCTCCAGGGACCAGAGAGGCCTCAGAATATTGTGAATGGCCCTACGGCCAGTCTGAGTTAACTGAGCCTCTGTATGGACTCAGGGCTGCAGCAATGCTTGGCAGCCAGTGCTTGTGCTCTGTGATTCTATGATCTCACAGCGCTGCATATTGTATGGCCCCATCCCTGTATGCCAGTCACAGCACTTCACTTCCTGTCTTCCTCCTGCACCTATGTCAGGTCTTGAGGGGTCTTTAGAAGGCAGCTTTTCTGCTGATCTACCCCACTTCCTACACCATCGTAATCCTCCACCAACAGCACCAAATCATGGTGAACCCCTTAGGCTACATATAAAGGCAGGAACCATATGCAGGGGTCAGAAAGGGGGAGAAAGAGGGTAATGAGACTCCAACCATAATGTTTTAATAGATGCATAAATACAACTCGCTGTTTTTTCTCAGTTCAGATTTTATAACTTGCTTCCTCCAAATGCACACTGTTTGTGAGTGCAACTCTCAGACTGCTCAGCTGCATTGGAGCAGAAATCAAGGATTACTTGATTACAAGAGCCTGTGGCTTTTGCAGATGTTGCGTGATGCTGTGCATATAAATAGCCAGATGCATTAATAGAATTTGCTCGAATAAAAAAGGCAGTTTTGAATAGATACTCTAGGAAATATTGACAGCCTGGCTGGAGTCCTAGGCATAACTAACTGTAGGAACCAAAGCTTGTAAATCAGAGCAGGGCTGGATTTTGGCAAGATATCACTGCACCAGCTGTCAGCAAATTCCATTCTTGACTTGAAAGGATGGTATAGAAGCATGCAGATCATTCAAGTAACCACATAAACAAATCCCCAAGAAGTGATACATGAACACACTGATCCTTGTAAGGTTGTGACGACATGTTAATAAATAAATCTATTTTGTTTGAACTAGCAGGGACAAGAGTAAGGATGGAAACAAACATCTGGGGTGTAATAGGAACGTTTTGGTATCGGTGCATAAAAGGAAAAGTAACGAGGGGAATTTTTTTATCAGTCACAGGAACAGGACCCTGGTCTCCTTCCTGAGCCTTTACCTTGTTGTGGGCAAACATGACAGTGGACCTATAACCATTGACCCAGGGTCAGTACCCGGCCAAGTGCCTTTGCCTCCAAACTGAGCCTGTGGTCTTCCTCATTAATAACACTGAGGTCTCCTAATTTAATGTGCTGTGCTGCCAGGAAGAGCAGGTGATACGACAGCTCCAGGAACAGAACGCTGACAGCAGTACCAAGGCTGCAACACCACCATCAATGCTCTACAACAACTACAACAAATACTTTAAAACACTGACAAAGCCTGCCAATCAAAATTTCAAAACCGGTTGTTGTGTCCAGTATGATCCTTTCCCACTAGAGACCTAATATTGCAGTGCTACAGCAAGCGTAAAACCAACTCTCTTTGAACTCATCTAAGCTACAGCTACTTGAGAAGCCTCTGTCGACACAAGTCACTGTCAGAAGGGATTTCCCAGCAAAACTTCTCTCAACAGATCACATCTACATATAAAACCAGATTGAAAGAGCAATACACTCTGTCAACAGAGAGCAGGCAGACTGGCCGGCCCTGTCTCGACAGAACGGCTGACCAGAAGCCCTGCAAACAGGGCTGCCCTGGGAATCGTAAGTCCTGTCTGTTGACAAAAGAGTCCCAGGGCATCTACATGGCTGTCTTGTTGACAGAACGCTTTTGAGATAGGCATTTTGCCTGAAGGGGGAGAGGTATAACACTGTTGGCAGACGTGCTGGGTTTTCTCCACAAACGATTGACAAAGTGCATTTTGCGTGGAGACGCTCTGTGGTGTTTCCCGACAAAACCCCAGTTTTACCAGGAAAAGCCACTCATGTAGACATACCCCTAAAGTTCTGCATGAATGTGAAGCCCTTACGTGCACAGGCGAACACACTCCTGAGTACCTTACTGAATCAGCACCATAGACTGTAGAACTGATCTTCAGCATAGTAACAGCACAAATGCCAAAACCTCCGCTAATTATTTATGACTTTACCTCAGATATATTTGTACACCTTAAAATATTTGAACAAAGTTTTTTTTATTTTGTAAATTCAGAATAAATCAAAACACTTCTCAAATAGAAATCTAGACATAATAAACAGCACCACAACCACTACCCACAACAAAACCAGTGGGGTTACAAGTACGATCAAAGAAGTGTTAGCACAGAGAAACAGGAGCAAAGGTTACCAAGAGATCACCTTTAGGTAGGCACTTATTATTCATATTTCATTGCATACTCCATATTGTAGGGCACAGCATCGTTCAGAAAAAGAGACTATCCAGCAGAAGCTCACCCTAAATGACTGTTTCCCATGAAAAAAATCTACATGAGGAAAATGAGGGAAAAAATTCCATGACATTCTCTTTGTGGTATTTGACCCATTTATGCAGAAGGTTGGCTTATGTACATATGGATTTTTTCAATTATTGCTTATTCTATACACTCTAAATATTATATATATAAAATAACTATATGTGGAGGCTTTGAGAATTTTTGAAAACAATGACAATTTTTGTCATTAAACTTTCACCTTTTCCCAAAAACGATATTTTTTTTTCAAAATTTTACAATTTAGGGAATGAACAATGAAAACAGAATGATATTAGCTTTTAGGGTTATTTTTTGTGTACATTCATGTTTCCTTCATTTACCTTTTTTTTCTATTTTGCCACTGATAAAGTGAATAAAGAAAATTGGGCGAGATAAAGGGAAATGGGAAAGAACCAAAATGGTAAGCTTAAACATTTGTGCTTAAAACATGTTGTAAAACTTTTCAAAATCAGTTCTTTTAAAAAACATTGTCAACCGGTTCTATTTTGCCTTATAGTCCAGAATAGAATAGAAAATTTTAAAATGACTATATCCACATATTTCAATACATCTTGAAATATAAACCTCCTTATTTTAGCTCAGAGAAGACACTGTTTATGTTTCTGGTGTTATTAAGAAATCACTGGCCATGGTTCCATTGCTATAGGTGTGACGTTGGGAATAAACCTGTATAATTTATAAATTTGCTACATTGGCCTTGCTTTGATGTCATAGCTTTGCCTCAGAGAAATAGGTTTTAGAGGCAGTTCTCCAGCCTGAGATGCAACATCTACAATTATTCTGAGTGGGCTAGCACAAGTTCTACTCACACTAGACTTTGGACCCAGAAGAGAGACTCAGTCCCATATGCAATGTAACCATAATCACAAAGGTTAAGGGAAAATGCAGCTCTTGGAACTCCAGTTTGGCTAACTCTTTTGAAGAGAGGTGGGAAGGCAGGAGCAATGGAAAACAAGCTACCCGAAATAAGAATAAAAGAAGTCAGTGGAGTTAAATAGCGAGCCCACCAAGAAGAGGAAGTTTAAGGCAACAGACAGGCAGGTTGCAGAAAGGGGATAATGGACTTCAGGAGGGATAGGTCATCCAGAATGCAGAAGCTTCCTGGGGTCCTGTGTGCTTTACTGAACCCCAGAGACTTGGAATCTAGTTCATAAAATGCTTTGGGGTGGTAAGGAAATTGAGGCAGGAACACATATTTAGTGCTTGTTTTGTATGAGCTGTAGTCTCCTGTGCTGTATATGGAGAAATACAAAGGAGCACAAAAGTGTTAGGCTGTGCAAAGGGGTGCATATGTTGCCTGCTTTGCAGGTCATGTGTGCTCTGGAGAGCTCTGCTCAAAAACATCATACCTTTTAGCTGGTCTTCTGGAAAAGGAAGTGAACTTAAATTACTGGGGTATCTTGAGAGTCAGTGTGAGTCCTAAGGCTCAGACAGGTGTACTGAAGAGCCCTATTTCTGAGAAGGCTGAGAGTCAGTGCTCAGGAAAAATGCCAGAAAAGCCAAGTTACTGTTATCACAACCTGCTGAGACTTCACAAGTTTAGCACTCCTCATTCCCAGAAGATCCAGAGCACAGAAGGTTGGATTCCCTCTCAGCAGCAGCCCTAATGTGTGGCTAGTAGGGAGAGTTTGTTAAATTCTGTGACAAAGGCTAAGCTGCATTCTATATTTCAAGATATGCAAATGATTAGCTGTGCTCTAAGCAGTGATGAGCAAGCCACAAAACATTGATTGCTTTGGCTTTGATTTGCACCCAAAAAAGCTGAAGATAAATCAAATGTTTTGAATTTCTCTCTACAATGAAGTGATCCTAGGGAAATCTGAGAAGGGTTATGCAAGTTTTCCTAACTCTTGTTCACTCTCATTTAAGTTACACAGTGGGAGATTCAGTTTCCACTACAAAGTTCTGTATAGATCAGCCTCAGCATGTGCCTCAAGGGAGAGAGGGATGTTAAAATTAATGCAAAAAGGTGAGAATCACACATCTACAATTTTTCTCTACTCCCTGTCAGTTAGGAAGGATTGTGTTATGAGCCCTGGCCTGAAGCGAGGTCCTGTGTGTACTGAGTAATTATGCTGGCTGGAAATTGTTCTGGTCTTACAAATGCTTTTTTTTAATTGATAATCTATTTGATAGCTGCCTGTACATTTGTTCCTAATTAACAAATGGATAGTCAAGGCTGAGAACCCCAAAGGGTACTCAGGTGCCTGTAGCAGGGTGGTTTGCTGTGAGCTTGAGAGGTAGGTGTTAGCTCAGCCCTGATTACAAGATTAACCTGCACCCACACTCAGGTGCTTGCAAAATTAAAAGCTGCAGGAAAGGGTCTTGCTGAGACTATCAGTCAGCTTGGGGAAAGCTGAGAAGACTGTGTAGAATGAGGGTTAGAAGGGAAAGAAGCAGTAAAGAAAGGAATATATCTGGTTCCTACAGGCCCTCTGGTTAAATAAAGCCTGTGAGTGGGAGTTAAAGAAAAGAAGACAAGATGAGAAACTCTGGCTTTGTTTAGATTCTTGAGTTTTGTTTTGTGACAGACTCTGTTGCCAACCTGAGGAGAACTAATGAAGAGTAAATTAAGGCTTGAGTTCGGAAAGTCATTGGAGGCACTGTTTGTTAAAGAGGCCCAGATGAAAGGGAAATAGAGAGGGTGTGGCTCTGGTGGCAAATCTAATTGGAAGGGGTTGATTGGGAAGTGGTTAGCTGCCGTGGAGCTCTGTTACTGAAGACCTAGGTTTAGATATCAGAGTGATTCACAGAAGCCCTGTGCAGCTGCCACCTAATTCTCTAGGTGCCTAAAAAGATTGTTAGGTGTCTAAGTTTCTGCCTCTGGGCATCTGTGTTGCTGCTTCCCTAGTCTAGACAATATAACACCTATCTTCTGCCTGACCCCTGGAATGCTTCGCAACTTGTTTGGGGGAAGGAGATGCTAGGTAGAGAAGTACTTATCTAATGACTGGGGCCTATGAAGTCTGTTGTAAATCTGGGAGGAAAATGAAAAGATATGACTGATAGATTTTAGAAGTTAGTGGTATTGCCAATCTTCAAAATCAGGTATAAAAACCAACCAACCAACCGAACATGAAATGCTCTTAAAAATCCAGTTGAGGTCTTTTAATTTGCCTTTTGGTTTTGAGCCTTTTTGGTACACTGGCTGCATATTTTCAGGTTCTCCTTCCCATCCATGAGGTCCAGAAACTCATTCTTGTTATGGTTTTAAGAAATGGTGATACTCTCATGCATTCTGTTGAGACCAGCAGCTGAGGTTTAAGAAAAATACCTAATATCAGAAAACTTCTCCTATCTCCTCCTTTCATCCTTTTTGTGGCCAAAGCAGAGCTTTGGTATAATGTTCTATCCTCTTCTTTTTAGCCTTACAACCTATGTGAGCGTAGCATGCATTCAGGAGAACTGTTGTAAGGAGTGATGGCCTATGGAGAAACTCCAAGAGGCTGAGAATGATATTCTGATAAACATTCTGGCATAAACCATGGTGAATAATTCCAGTCAAATATACCAAGTAACCTGACTGATGGTTTCCCTTACTGTATTAAATCAAAGAATTCAATTAATTCTCTTTTCATCATTTACTTTGCCTTATTTACAAATGACAGTCTTTTGGTTCTGTTTGTACAGCACCAAGTACCATGGAGTGTGTCTCTTAAACAAAAAGCAGTCGAGTAGCAAAATAGTTTATTTTGGTCAGCTTTCGTGGGACAGACCCACTTCTACAGACCATAGCCAGACCATGGTCTGAAAAAGTGGGTCTGTCCCACGAAAGCTTACCTAATAAACTATTTTGCTTGTGTTTAAAGTGCTACTTGACTGCTTTTTGTTTTGATAGTGTATAGACTAGCACGGCTTCTTCTCTGTCTCTTAAACACTGTGATGATAAATATGATCAAGCTGAGTGAATATTCGCAAAAGGCTGGAAATCTTGGTCAAGCAGGCTATCTTGCCAGATTTCTAGTACTTCTTGATTGTCACTAGATACAAATAGGGTTTTGTTTTATATGATAGACTCCTGCATTTTTCAAAAAAGCAATTAAGGGGAAGTACTTTGAAAAAAAGACTGAATATTTTTCAAACTTTAAGCATGTTATAGGTTCAGTTTGGGAGCACTTTCTCAGTTTTTGGATTGCTTTTCTAACTTTTAGCTTTAATATGATGCGTGAATATATCTTATTTTCTATAACCTGAAGGATATTTAAATGAATAGCAAGAATATCCAGTATTATAAATGCAAATACATAAATTAACCCAACAGTCTGGGCCGGGGTATGAAACCTAATGCTCCAGGGCATGAGAAAACGCTGAACTATTAAATGTCAAGAGAAAAAATTAGGGAAAAGGTTATTGCCTAACACAGTGCTTCCCAAACTATGGGTCATGACACAAATGGAGTCTTGGCATCTGTGGATGAGGGGAGGAGGTCACAATCTTGGATGTGTGGAGGATGCTATTTTAGAATCTTCTGGGCAACATAACCTCATGCACATTGGCACATTTTGAACCATACTATATGGAGGAAACCATGGAGAATGCTGCCTGGAGGAACATCCAGGCTGAGTGAGATAGCAAGAATTAATATCAGAATGAGGTCACACAGTCAAAAAGTTTGGGAACCACTTCTATAACTGCTTATTTATTGCCCCTGCCTCTAAGTCCTTGCTTAATGGCCACTATCAAACAGGATACTGGACCACTGGAACCTCCTAATATGTTTGGTGTTTTGCTGGTTCATGCTCCTAGTTGTAGAACAGTGAAATAATTAAATTGCCCTTTTATTCTATAGCAGGTATAAGACAGCTGTTGCAGCTGACTGAATTTTAATGAATTTGGAATGAAAGTACCTGATCGGAAATAGGTGTAACCATACGAACTGCAAAGTGATGAATAGCGTCACAAATTTCTAATGTCAAAAGATACAAAGAAAAGTCAGTTGAGTGAAACACTTGATGAAAATATAACACATCCTGAGTACATGAAAAGACTATTGGTAGACTCCTTCCCCCGTGCCCTGCCTGCAACAGACATATTGCAGCACTATGCCTCACAATATGCTTAGTTTATGCTGCTAGCATATTAATGGAGGCATATGGTGCTTGTTGATTTGCATTTTGGTAACAAATTGGTCATTCTTAAATGACCTCTGTCAGTCATTGGTATAATCCCACTGATTTAATTCACTGTCCAACACTATGATTAGTGCAATGATAAGGGTGACTGGTCAGGCCTTGTACTGCTGACTACATCTAGATTTAAACCTCCAATAATTGAGTTCTGTTTAAACCTGCACTTTTTCTGCAGCAAAACCACTCATCAGTGTGTTCTCAGATGACCAAGGGCACCTCATGATAAAGAATGAAGCCTGAAGTAATAGCTCTGAGAGATAGGAATCCTTTTATTTTTATGGGGATTTTTATATTGTGCTCTTCACCATAGCATGAACTTCACTGAAATTTTTCATCCCTGTCCTCTCAGCCTCAAAGCCTGTGGTGTTGTACCATGTACTGAGCATGCCTGGTGTCAGCTCACCACCACAGTGTCAGCACTTTATGTCTTGAATATGCACAAGCCATGTGTTTTCTCAGTACAGATACAATATATCAGGCTTATTTATGTCTAACGGGTTGAGCAACGTTATCCCTGCAGAGGATTGATTTGTTCCAGTTGTGATTCTCATGCTGGATTTTCTATAGTATCATTGTCATTATAGCAGCTCATTCCACACAGAGCAGCCCAGCCACACAACACCGTTTTCAGACACTCTGTGGTCGACAGTACTATTCTAGTGAGACTTCAGCCGCAGGATATATAGAACTGAGGGTATGCTTAGGGAAAAGGGACTGAACTATAGACAGTAGTCTATAAAAATGCTTTATTTCAGGGCAACACAGAGATTTTTTTTTATTTTACTATTTTGCAATTTTTAAAAGTTCATTATATTAATACTTTATAATATATGTCCAAGCTTTGGATACAGCCAATGTGGGTTTGGGGGAGGCCCCAGTACAATAAAACCATAGAAACTTTGCAAGCTTTCAGTCAGGTGCTCTGAAACTGAGAGGTTGATAAACACAGGGTCATGTTTTCTCTTCTTCCATTAATGTAACAAGTAGTTGAAATAAGTGTAAAATCTGACCAAGATAAAGTCCTTTCATTTGAAATGTCACAAAAATATAAGCATAGCTGTATGACTTCAGTACCCTTATGTCTTTCTGTGGCATGATTGCCTGTATTTGAAATTAATTGAAGATGTGAAATAAAATAAGTTGACAATCAAATGCGCTGAGCATTTTCTGCTGTTACAGGGTAATTCACAGTAGATCTCATGGGAAGCAAAATGTCAGATACAATCAAATGATCAATACAACACAAAGCCTTAATACTACAGTTGCTTAGAATTTTTTGACAGACTATGTTTTTGTCAATTTCTACTGTTTTATCCAAGCCACAACATCTGTAGAAACATGTCAATTTCAGAAAAGTTTTCAATTGCAAGATTTCTGAGGTGTAGGGGTCTTTGGTTACTTTTGGCCAGAGAGAAACCTGAATCTAAAATGTGACCTTTTTTTTATCTCAAAATAGGTGTTTTGACACAGTTCCACTGAACAAAAAGATTCAAAAGACTTTGCTTCCATTCCAATGTGAAACAAAACCTTGAAACCTTAGAACTGTCATGAGATGGAACTGTTGTCCTCGAGCAAGAAGTAATTAATGCATTTCTCATGTCTCTTTCCATTTCTTGAAGCGCTGAGTGAAAAGAATTCAAACCTGTGTCTCAATCTTCCCTTTTAGCTCACTAATGAAATGCAACATCCTTGCATATGAGCTAAATCAAATGTGAACTCTGGTATTAATCAGTTGAGAATGGAACTGAAACCTAAGCAAGCAGTAGTTAGAGATTTTGTCATTCAAAAGTATGACACATTCTATTAGAATACTCAATTTTACTTTTAATTGAAACCCATTTAGTTGGTTATATTATGTACAGTGCACTGTTTAATGGCTAACAGCAAATACAGAATAAAAATGAATGATTAGTTCGCTAGGATCATTAGTCAGAGATGCAACTTATAATTTCTAGTTCTGATTTTATAACAGGTATTATGTAAATCAAAGTACCCAATCCATCTACTGCACCTGTAAGAGTTAAAATCACTGTAACTCAGATAGATTGAAAAGTTTTGCAGTCCCCTCTCAAAGATCAATCAACTTTTGCTTACTTGGTGTGCTTTGGGGGTGGGGCAGAGGGTGCACAGCTGACTTTGGTTATTGCTGGAAAGCTTTTTTAAAAAAGCAATTACAGTCTACTCTGAAAATGGTCACCCTTGGGGTCAGCCTTATTTTATCTGCAGAGGATGGCCCTCTACCAAAAAGCTGGTATCTCTGTGGCTACGATGAAATACCGAAAAGCCAATTAAATGTAAATTAACAATAAACATACAAAATTAGCATACACAATTAACATACAAAGACCTGTAGGAGAACACCTCAGTCTCCCTGGACACTCAGTAACAGATTTAAAAGTAGCCATCCCACAACAAAAGAACTTCAAAAACAGACTACAAAGAGAAACTGCGGAGCTGCAATTGCTTTGCAAATTTGACACAATCAGCCAAGGATTGAACAGACACTGGGAGTGGCCGGCCAATTACAAAAGCAGTTTCTCCACTCTTGATGTTCACACCTCCACACTAACTACTGATAATGGGCCACATCATCCCTGGTTGAACTGTCCTGATTTCTTCTCTCTTGACCTTCACAACTCCACAGCAACTGCTGATAATGGGCCACATCCTTTGTGATTGAACAGACCTTGTCAACTCTGGCCTTCCCATTGGCCTGACACTGCCCTCTTTTCATAAGCCAATATATTTAAGCTCCTTCTGGAACCCCCCATTCATGCATCTGCTGAAGCGGGTCTTTACCCATGAAAGTTTATGCTCCAAAATATCAGTTATTCTATAAGGTGCCTCAGGACTTCTTGTAGTTTTCTGTAGTGTTTTTTTTAATTGGCTTGTGCAGTGAGTTGTGAATGGAGAGGCAACCTCAGTCCTGTTACACTGGTCATAGGTGCTTCTGTGGCTGGCACAATCATCTGCAGGCAGAATAACATCAGCAGTGTTTCCCAGGGGAAGCGCAACACTTGACCATGGCAGACCTGAGAGATGACGACTCCCATCATCTATTCATTCATTCATGCATCCATCCAGGCACAGAGACACGCTGACTCAAAGGTGGATGCTCATTAGATCTATATCTGAATGGTGAGAAAGGAAGCAAACGGTATTGTTATTTGCAATACAAGAGTGCTTGGAGGCTGAGATTACAGCCCAGATAATGCTAGTGATTTTTATAGACATGTAATACTGTAATAGCCAGCTTTTTGCCCCACAGAACTTGTGAATATGAAAACAAGACACAAGAAGTGCAACAGAAAAAATATTGTTACTATTTTACAAATGGGGAACTGTGACATAGAGATATTTGCCCAGAGACACTCAGGGGGGCTGTGGCAGGGCTAAGAATAAAATGAAAATCAGTTGGTCTTTTAAGAGCAAGACCATTTTTTTTTAATCAATTCCTGTTCTGTAACGTAGGTGTTGTAATGGGTGTGCGGAGGGAGAGACAGAATGCTATCTAGTCCACAACAGAACCTGCCAGTTCTCTAGGGCTTCTTTCAAATTCTCATGTTCCAAGGGACCTGTTATGCACCTTTTCTTGACCCAGGATTTTTCAGCTACACCTGATCCAAAGTACACACAGCATGTTTGAAACTGGGCGGCTCATTCTTGAACTGGACTAAAATTTGAAGGACTTCTTAGTACTTGGAGGTGATGTGGTGATGCTATGGGTGCCCAAGGACTCTTGTAAATTCCATAGTTACTGATGATCTTTAGTCCTTACCTCTGATTTAATTTTTTTTGAATTCACATTGAGGTTTTGTTGTTGTTGTAAACTTGGTGTGTGTCTCATGCATAAACAAAACTTGTATTGATTGAATCAACACTGAGTAGTAAGTGCGTTGGTGTGATGTTGCTAATGAAACATATGGTGGCTCTGTTAAAACTCCTACCCATTCCTCCATCTAATATATTTTAACCAGTTTCTACAGAGAAATAACATAGGGTACAGGATAGTACAGAGAATCCATGGCAATTTCCTTCAAGCAGAGACCCAAGTGAATAGGTGTTATCATTGTCAACAAAACCTATTAGTTCTGAAAGCCAAGTTTCAGTGACAAGTAAACAAAAAAACACCAATAATCTTGTTTTTTACCCCCCAAAAGGAGTTCTGCTAGCACTGAGATTTATTTTTCCCCTGCTTAAAATTTCTCCATCTCTTGTGCTTTCTACTTTAATAACTTATTCAGTTTTGTATTTCTTTTCAAGACATTCCACATATATTGTGAATTCTTCAGTCAACATAGGAAGCCATTCAGATATCCTTGTAAAGATGTATATATTTCTTAACATGGGCTTGTTTGCTCTTCCTTGGTTATGGTATCTGATCCCTCTTCCTACCTGGGTCTGGTAAGGGCTTTCCCCTCACCCTCTCCTGGTTCTTGTCACACAGATCTAAAGCAGAACACCAGAAATCTGAAGTGCAGACAGCACATTGTTTATTTGGGTTAATCAAGCCAGCATATGAATAGTATACTGCAAAACCTTTGCTATGTCCCATCTCCTCTTTCTTAGCAGGCATAATTATACTTGTAGTGCACGACTTTGGTCCTACCTTTTACAATTTACACTTATATTTTGTTCTGGAGTGTCTTGGGCTTGGAGGCTTCATTACCACTTCTTTTGTATCCCATGGGAGGAGCAAAGAGTGAGGTTGTGCCTCAGTTAAAGACAAGCATTTCTTTGGCTTTCAGTTTTTCTTATACTTCCCTCCCCACCTCCAGGCCTCTCCCAGCTGGTTGCTTCACCTTACCTTCAGAGAGGAGTTGATACAGGACAGTCCTTCCAGCATATCAGATATTTTTTAACAAGCCTTTGGAATTTCCCATCAAACAGAACATCCAGTTCCCATTCAGCTGTATTAATACATAGTCCTCTAGGTTAGTAGTGGAATGAGGATGCTACATGACATTTTCTTTGTGACGTGAGCAGTGCTTGCATCCTGCTGAAAGGCTTCAGAATGCACTTTTTCTGTGAGTCAGAATGATGACTTATGGCACTTCTGTTCCAGAACTTCTCAAGGCAACACTCATCCACTTAAGCAGAAGTACTCAGAAAATGGCACACGGGCCTTCTCAAAATTAAGCAAGAACAATTTTTACATTTTTCATTTCCACATCCTTAAGGAGATTACATTTTATTTCTTCCTCCATATACCCATTTTGCAAACCAACATTTCCTAGAGGCAACGAATTAGACATTTTGGTGGCCTTTAAAGTGCCAGGAAACAAAGGACTCTCTTGAGAAAAGGATAATGATGATTTAATTAAATGTAACCATCCAAACTTTCTCATAAGTCACTAACTGAGAAAGTCTCACAAAATAGCCTAAAAGGGGGCTTTGAAATTAAGAAAATACTTATTCTCTATGAATCTCCTCTTGGTTGCAAACCAGTTTAGATGAAAAATAACAACACATCACATTCGTTCCTCAGAGATTGTAGTGTACCTCGTTTTCTTCACCTTTTACTTCTATTCCTTTTTTCTTTTCTATCTGACTCCTGGCTGGGAACCTCTCTCTTTGATGTCTGTTCTTTAAAGTAGCAACAAAATGAAGAAGCTGTTTTCTCTCCTCCTACATGTACCTCAGAGAATCCTGGAAACATATAGTTTCTTTTATTAACAACATGGCCTTCCTTTTGGGCTTGCTCTTCTGGTGATACAAAGGATACTTTGGAGTCAGATTCTATGATAGAAGCAGCTGTCTGATCCTGATGTTTAATTATGCTTAGCAGGCTACTATAATTTCCTTCTAATTTTGCAGTGATGCCTTCAAATCATGATTCTCTGGCATTTACTACTGAGAACAATGCAATTCTGTGCTGTTAACTTGTCCTCCCACCTCTTTCTCTCTCCTCCTTTGTCTGTTTATCCATCTAATATAGATTTTCTAAATCCATGATTATGAGTTTGCTGTGGCAAGGATTTTTCTGTGTGTCATTTGTTTATACAGCAAGTAGCACAACAGGACCTTAATCCCTCTTTGGATTCCTTAGGCACTAGTGTACTAATAATGCAGTGTAACAGACCACTTTATTATAGTCAGAACTCTCTTCTAAATACATTTTCTTAATGGCTATAATCCTTCCAGTATTTCCTACCTATCTGTCCAGTGGACCATCATGACATACTGCTGTTGCACATGGTTTCTGCACTATAACTCTCAATTTTTCCAACACTTCAAAATCATGAACTGGTGGCATGAGCGTGAGAACTGATCCCCTGAATGCTCACTGACTCTTTTCTCTTCCTTGACCTTTGGGCTTTTCCCTGATGTTCACATACTGCCACCCTTTGTGAAGAACCTTAAGTAGAAATTGGTCTGTCTATGCTCCCTCCTTACTGACCAAGACTATGAGTTGTGGGAAATCGGCTTCAGAAGCTGTCTTTTGTGGTTAGTCAGTGTGGTGCTAACTGCGTGAATCTACCCATATGACACCACGTTTTAAAAATAAAATTTATTGAAAATATAGGGAAAATGGCAGTGATGCAAAAGAAACCAGTTCTACCTAGCTTGGTTACAGAGAAAAGAAATGAAACTCTTAAATCTCTAGGGCTGCGGCCACACTTGGCCAAAACTTTGAAATGGCCATGCTAATAGCTAAATCAAAGAATACTAATGAGACGCTGAATTGAATACTCAGCACCACACTAGCATTCGCACACTTCCAGCTGCGGCACTTCGAAAGCGCCGCTTTCAAATGTGCATGGTTTGGTGCGGCTACACAGGGGTCCTTTTCAAAAGGACCCCACACATTTCGAAATCCCCTTATTCCTCTCAGCTGAGGGGAATGGGGATTTCGAAATGTGCGGGGTCCTTTCAAAAAGGAGCCCCATGTATCCGCACCCGTTCAAAAGTGGCGCTTTCGAAGCGCCATGGCTGGATGCGTACGAACGCTAATGAGGCGCTATTCAGCGCCTCATTAGTATTCTTCGATTTGGCCATTAGCACAGCCATTTTGAAGTTTTGGCCAAGTGCGGTCACAGCCTAGGAGTCCTGATCTGCCCTGATAAAAATCTTTCTCTCTGGCTGGGTGTACACGAGCATGTTCTTTTGGAAAATCCTGCCCTTTTTCAAAAGAACAGGCAGAACATCCACACACAAAATGCACACTTTTGAGCTGAAATCAAACAAACACCGCTCTTCTTCCAGAAGTCCTCTTCTGCTCTTGGATCAGGAAGAGTGCCTTCTTTCAAAAAGTACATGTAGATGCTCTGCACTGGATTTTTGAATCCCTGTCCTGTTCTTTCAAAAGAGCAGAAGCTGTGTGGCCGTTCTCTATCCAAAGAGCAGATCAATCTTTTAACCCTCTTTTTTTGGGTGGACACACTTTTTCGAAAGAAAACAAAGCAGCAGAAATGTAGCACTTTAAAGACTAACAAAATTAATCCGATTCTTTTGAAAGAAGTTTTTCTGAAGAGATCTGCTGGAAGAACTTCTTTCAAAAGATCAAGGTAATGTAGGCATAGCCTCTGTGTCCTGCACTTAACCTTTTACCTATGTGAAATTGTTCTCTTCATAAGAACTGTAGTTATAGTGCCCTTGTTACCTCAGGGTGTTTCCCCAGTTTTCCTGTTTCCAAATACAAATTTTCAAAAGACTCCTTGTTCTCCCCTTCCTTAGACAATCCTCACCAAGCAAGACGATTGGCTTTTGATTTTCATGCACCCAGTCAAGGTGATTTTTATTTTCCTGCTCTTTATCCTTGTGTCTAGGTGTTAGACGGATTGCACCCTCAAAATGCATATATATCCAGTTTCCATATTTGCTCATCAGAGATGTAGCATGAATTTGTCTGCTTTGAAATCTCTTAAGTTTTCCTGGATATAAAATATAAACTATTAACAGACACCAGTGCCTCTGTCACACCTCTGTAGGGCTGAAATCCTAGAGATTCCATTTGTTCTGTTTCAGGCTTCTTTTCAGAAGAATTCGCTCCCTCCACTAACCCCAGAATAGAGTCATTTTCTGGTCGGAAAAGGATTATTTTACTTTGCAGTTGGTTCTTTCTTGTCATTGTGCACTAAACTCTGAATCAGCATTCTGGGTAGCTTTATTAGTACTACACTCATTTTGATTCTCACATGTCAGTGTCACATTACTTACTACTTCATTTGAAAAAAGCCCATTCATTTTAAATGTGCTTTGGTGAAGCAATCTCCAATTCAACAGGTAACTAATATTTTGTACTTTAGAAAAATTGTTGTGCCATGTAATCAAATTCCATTATTGATGCAAATTAATCTGATTCTCACTAATGGCTGTGGGTAATTTTCTTCTCAGTTCTTAGTTCTCTCTTTATTACCATTGGGGAAGTATTCCTCTTTAACATGAGGCCATTGATGCTTGTGCTTCCTGCTATTGGCTACTGTTCCGTGCAAAGCTGCTGTGTGCAGCTGGGAATGGTTTTAGCAGATAGCTGTAATGAATCATTGTGACAAGTTTCACAGATGACAATCTAATTCATGCAATTAAATTTTGATGGCAAAAATCATAGGAGTCTTACAATGCATCTGCACACAGAAGCATATTGTCAGAACTGATCTAACAATTTGGGCCAATATTGACAGGGACAAAAAGTAATTTTTTAAAATCTGTGTCCCTTGTGTACCCTCTCTTTCAACACACTTGTCTTGGAGTCTGCTTCACAGCCTCAGTGATATTACCTGGTTTAGGGTTTGCTTCTATTTTTCCCCTCTCAGTTGATAGAATGAATGGTTTCCAAATCTGGGATCTGTTTAATATTTTGTTGTTGTTGTTGTCAAATCACGATATTGAGGGCAATGATTATCAATGCCCAAATCAAATCTGTTACCCATGACCACACTGAGTGGCACCTAGGCCATGGATACACCCCTGCACAGTAATCCTGCTCTTGACTGGTCAGTGGTCTCAGTGTCCAAGATCACAGCAGCGAGAACTATCTGCTGAGATGGGGGAGGGCGCACAAATTTCTTTCCTCTTTAGAGAGGCAAAGTCTCCATACCACTCCCCCTTGTCCATACCTCCACTCTCTGCCTTGGAGAAGGGATTCTGATCTTCTGCCCATCCACCCAAGCAGATGGCTCCCAGCAGTCATAGGCTAAGGCAGTGAATTCGCTAGAAGAAGTCCTGAATGAAATGTAAAGATACCACAATTCCTGTACATACTTCGTACAATCTTTCGTTTCCTGGGAAACTTCCTGCAGGGCAGAAACAAAGAAGTGCATTCTTGGGCAGTCACAGGCTGCAGCTACACAGAACAGTAGGAAGTTTTGTTCCTTAATTTCTGTATATTGTTCCTTTTCATAATAAAAAGATTATGTTGGCCATGGTTTACTCCTCAGTAAGATACTATGTGTATCAGGAGTGGGAGGCTCAGTTTGCTGGAAGAGTCAGTGAGAGATAATGTTGCAATAGTGGATACAGAGACTGTACAATTGAAAAGTGATGCCTCCCCAAGCCCTGAGAATGATGGGACATGCTGAATGGCTTTGTCTACACTGCAAAAATAACTTTGAAGTTGCTTACTTCGAAGTACAGCTTTGAAGTAACAGACTTCCAAGTTGAGCATCTACACACACCCTACTTTGAAGCTCAGCTTCAAAGTAGGGCACCACTCCATTCCCAGGACTTGAGTAAGGACTTCAAAGTTGGGTTCCCTTGCTTCAAAGTTAAGTTTGAAATAAGGGAAAATGTGTGTAGACTCTCTGCAGGCTACTTCAAAATAGTGCCTAACTTTGAAGTTAGTTCCTAGTGTAGATGCACCTATAAGTTTGAAAAGAGATTCCAGCAGCTGTATATGAAAACCACAGGGGTAAATAAATTGGAAGTTGCATGAAGCAATCTCTCTGCTCTTCACAGGGGCAGGCACAAAAGTCCTGGATTTACATAGTGCATTCCATATTGATGGTGATGGGGGGAGAGAGGCAAGTTCACACAGATAATGAAAATGCTGGAGGATCCTTGTAGCCCTAGCAAAAAATGTTAAGTCTGAGAGAGAGAGAGAGAATACAGATTGCAGGGGAAGCACTGGAGGACAGTGTCAGACTATTAAAACTATAGTCAGTCCTCTGACTATGAAATATTAAAAGAGTCTTCATTAAATACCAGTTTGCCCAGGGGTGTAACAACAAAAACTGTCTGTGAATGGTTACTCAGAGATATCACTCAGATACTCGAAAGAGCAAGATGAGTGAAAATCCACACCCCTGAGTGATGCAGTTGTACACCTTGTGTAGACAGAGCTATGTCAATGGAAAGTCTTCTGCCATGGACAAACCTACCACCTCACAGGGAGGTTGGGTACCTGCACTGACAGAAGTTCTTCACTAAGTGCTACAGAGATGCAAACGCATGCTACGACTCCCTTTCAGAAAATGTTTGACTCTTGACGTATTTCCTTGTATTATGAACCAGATGCTAGAGGGTCCAATGGGAATGGACATGTGCACAATAATTGAAGATTGCATTACCACTGAACATCAGGACCTAATCTGCCTCTCATAATGTCCAATACTTTCCAATCATCTTTAATTTAATAGGCACAAATGCTAATTTAAAACAAAGGAAATGACATACTTGGGAGATGCTGTGTCTATACTCATTTGGAGTGTTGATGGCTGATACACAATGTTAGGTATGCCAGTTGTGTACCTAAAATCGACTTTAAACTTTGACTTCCGTGCCTGTCTTCGTGGCAGGAGCTTGGTGGGAGAACTCCTCCCATTGACCTTCCTTAATCCTTGCAGCTCACGAGGAGTTCCAGAGTCAGCTTTGACCCAAGAATGCACTGATGTGTACATGTGTGAAACAGTGCCCCAGAAGATCGAACCTGAGTGGTTGATCTTCTGTAGTCAGTGTAGATATAGCCAGAGAAACTGACCTCCAAGGGAGTCTTGTATAATGAATCAAAGATTCAAGCAATACTGCTAAATAAGTTGAGATCTGAAGATAAAAGGGTAATTTAAAGACTTTTGAAATTTGAATTATGTAAATAAATACACACCTAAAATACAGCTCACACAGCTTACCTAAGGTATCTCCTTTACAAGGTCAATGAATGGACATAGTCATTGGAACGTGAAAGACAGTTCAATGATTTAAAACACGTCCTGACATTAGCACCAGTGCTGCAGTATTTTGATTAAATTAAAGACGTCATATTCTCCATGGGTGCCGTAGAAGAGGTCTGAGAGCAATAATATAACAGTCTCATAGAACAGATTAATTGCCAGACCTGCATGCATCTAGACAGCTGCAGAGAATCATAGAACTGGAAGGAACCTCAAAAGGTCACCGAGGCCCATTTGCAGGAATTTTTGTGAGAGGTGTGCTTTTTTCATAAATGTGGACTGCATTTTTTAACTATAGATGAGTTCAAAATGGCTGTGCAATAAGTATGTGTAAGAGAGCTGAATAACAATTTGAATGGGAATTGTGACTGTTAAAATGATTTTGTTATCCCATACTAAAATTTTATGCAGTAATAAAGGTTTCATCGAAATTACCTTCTGGGATATTTCTGTAATATGAGAAGTGAAAAGCAACATTCCCTTGTCCCCCTCTCTTCCCTGCTCCAGGACCAGCTGTCTAGGCAGGGAGCTGGCCAAGGAAATACAGCTCCCAGGGTGTTATGGATTTCCCCATCATGCCCTGCAGGCTCTTCCTGTACAGCACAGCAAGGAGAAAGAGAGAGAAACTGGACATGGGGGTGTGGTGTGGATCCCCTGCACTCATGGCAGGACCAAGCACCCTTTAGGACCTGCTTGATAGGTGTTTGTTTAACCTGCCCTTAAAATTTTCCAGTGATGGAGATTTCACAACCTTTGTAGGCCGTTGTATTCCAGTACTTAACCATCGTAAGAGTTAGGAAGCTTTCCCTAGTGTCCAATCTAACTTTCCTTGCTGCAGTTTAACCCCATTGCTTCTTGTTTTATCATGAGAGGTTAAGGAGAATATTTTTTTCTCCCTCCTCCTTGTAACAACCTTTTAGTTACTTGAAAGCTGCTATCACATACTTTTTCTGTTTTCTCTTTTCCAGACTAAACAAATACATTTCTTTCAATTTTCCCTCTGAGGTCATGTTTTCTATACATTTAATATTTTTTATTGCTGTTGTCTGGACCTTCTCCAGTTTGCATTATCGTTCCTGAAATGTGGCCTTCAGAGTTGGACACAATACTCCAGATGAGGTCTACTCATCATTGTAGAGCAGAAGGGTTACTTGTGGTGTCCTGCACTCCAGCTAATACATACCAGAATGGTGTTTGCTTTTTATTTTTGCAACTGTGTTACACTATTGACTCATGTTTAGTTTGTGATCCACTATGACCATGAGATCACTTGCCAAAGTACTCTTTCCTAGGCTGTCATTTCTCATTTTGTATGTGTGCAACTGATTGATTCTTCCTTCCTAAGTGGACTACTTTGCACTTGTCCTTACTGAATTTCATCCTATTTACCTCAGACCATTTCTCCAGTTTGTCCAGATCATTTTTAATTACAACCCTATTCTTCAAAGCACTTGCAACCCCTCTCAGGTTGAAATCAACCACAAACTTTATAAATGTACTCTCTATGCTATTATCTAACCATTAATGATGATATTGAATAGAACTGAATGCGAATGAATCCCTGCAGTACTTCACTTTTTGTGTTCTTCCACCGTGACTGTGAAATACTCTCTGGAAATGTTATCCAATCAGTTACTACCCACATTATAGTAGCTCCATTTAGGTTCAGAGAGGTAGCTGCATTAGTCTGTATCGTCACAAACCAACTCAAAAAAACCCAGTCCTGTAGCACCTTAGAGAATGGCAATATTATTTATTAGGTAATGAGTTTCTGTGAGGCAGACCCACTTCTTCAGATGTGGAGAATAATAACTGATAATTGAGAGAAAAATAATTAAAAAGATAGAAGAAATGAAAGAAAAAAGCTTCCCAACACACTCTCAGGAATGCCATATGTGTTCCAGCTGACAATATGCAGCCTAATGATCTGGGTCAAGCAATAAACATACATGACAGCTTGATAAAAGTGTTAAATAACATAACTCCAAGCATATGGGATGTATTAGAGATAGAAACAGCTCAAGAGGAAATGCTTCAAATAGTGATGGACGTAAAAAAGTAAAGCTGGGGGGCGGAATCAAAACTTTCAGTGATCTCATGAGTGCTCCTACGGGAAACACAGAATTTGTTCTCATAGCGATGAGGGAAAAAAAAACACACAGGGAAATGACCAGATCAGAAAAGTACAGCAAGAGAAGTTTTATTCTGGCCACAGAAGTATAGTGACATCAAAGAAATGATACATGGGTGTGGCAAAAGTCAGAAGCACAAAAACTCACGGCAGAAAGGATCAATGATATTGCATGAAATGCTTGCAAATCTGTGGGAGAAATTTGAAACTGACATCTTCATTCTGGGAAGACATGATCATCTGGTTATAATGGACTACTTTTCTAAATGGTGTCTTTGAAAAACTGATAACCTCCAGAAAATTAGTAGTCAGGTATAATAATCAGATCAAAGTTCAAGATTAAGGAATTCCTGCACCCTGTTAAAATGAATGACTTTCCCCGTACAACAGCTATTCCTAGATATGCTCAGATCACTGAACCAGCTGAATACAGAATATATCCAGTGAAGAACTTGCTCAGAAAGGAAATGGAAGCAGGAGAAGATCCATAATTGTCACTGCTGAACATAGAGCTATATCACTGCAATATGGAAAGTCATCTGCTAAGCTCATGAGATATGAAAGAAAACATTGCTGCTGTTTTGTTTTATTAGAAAACAGACAAACACAGCTACCTCTCAATAATGAAAGAGTCTAAGATAGGGAGAAAAAGACTGAGAAAATACAGTTAGACACAATGTTAGTAATTTGAGTAAGCCCTGAAGGAAATGCAGAGATGCCAAGCTTCCTGTACACTCTTCATGTAATCTTTGGTCTCTGGACAGTTCCTGCTGGATCAGAAACAAATGAGCTCAGGACAGGGCAGTCACTGGTTATAACTATGCAGAATGGTAACAAGTTTTGTTGTTTAATTTTTGTGCATTATTTCTATGCATATTGAAGGATTTATACTGTCATCAGTCTGCCCGTAAAAGCCCCACAAGCAGAGTTCTCTGCTAGGTTGATGTCTTCAGGAATCCCCCATAGCAGTGAGTTGCATAGGTAAAAAGTGATAGAACCACACAGAGCTCCTCAGACTTCTCAGAAGTATTGTTTTGAGCTACCTTCGGGCAGAGTTGCTTCATTGGTTACAGCTGGGTCATGTTTAAGATTTTTCTTAAAAGATGAGAATTTGGTATTTGCCTACAATGTCTATATCTAAAGCTGGCTCTGCTTTCTGGTCAGTTCCTTCAGCACTTCTGTTGGTTCACATACTTTTAGTGGAACAAACTAGCAGTCCAGTAGAACTTTAAAGACTAACAAAATAATTTTTTAGGTGATGAGCTTTTATGGGACAGACCCACTTCTTCAGATCTATAGCATTTCCAGTCCAGACTCAATTATATAGTACTGAGGTCCAAAAACATTGCAATAAAAACTGACAAATCAAATACATGGAACTGAAAGAGAGGGGTAAGCGGTAGGGGATGTTAAGTGTCTTGTGTGAGATAATTGTGCACATAAATGAAAGGGAAACAGTCCTTGTAATGCCTGAGATAATTGCTATCCCTGTTCATACCAAGTGTTAATGTGTCAAATTTGAGTATGAACCACAGTTCACAAATCTCCCTATGTAATCTGCCTTTAAAGTCTCCTTGTAGCAGGACACATATTCTCAGGACCTCTGTATTGTATAACTGAGTCTGGACTGGAAATGCTATAGGTCGGAATAAGTGGGTCTGTCTTATGAAAGCTCATCCCCTAATAAATTATTTTGCTAGTCTTCAAAGTGCTACGTGGCTGCTGTTTTGTTTTGTTAGAATACAGATTAACATGGCCACCTGTCTGTTATACTTTTAGTGGGTATATTTGCGTGGATGATTATGCTGATGAGACAGATTAGGAACAAATTGTTGGTGGATAATATGGAAATGAAAGGTTTTCAATAGGCCCTTGAGCACACATGCTGAATGAGTGCTGAGTGGTTTTGCCCTGCACTGTGTTTTTAGCAAAAGCCTACTAATTACTTCCTCGTAGGAAGGAGATATATGCAAATTGCATGAAAGGTTTGTTTGTTTTCTTAACCATCCTTACTAGGTAACAAGACTTTAAAAGAAATTCCCTCAGGGCTGAGTGAAAAATGGGAGATCTAGAAATAAGCACCTGTTAATTTATCTTATTTGAAATTCTTAACATGTACTGCAATGAAATTAGGAGGCGCTGTCTGAGGAAACCAAAAAAGACAATTCTTCTCACAGTGGGCTTTTAAAGTGCCCTTTACTTGGAATATGGTTTCTTTTTGCCTTTGGTTTCTTTATGCTTGTGTAAAAAAATGCATCTTCGTGATGAGCACTTTAATGAATACATTCAGGAGAGTGAGAAGGACGAAAGGGAAGTGTTTGGATGGCTGTTGTCAAGCTGTTTTACAGACCCTAGCTACCTCAGTTTTGTTGACAAAACTCATGGAGTGTCCATAGTAAAAAAGTGTTCTGTTGACAGCAAATCAACAGAACATGGAACTTTTGTCGACAGTCTTCTGCCTCCCCTCACGAGGCAGAACACTTTTCTTGACAGAATCTGTTGACAAAAACACTGTGTGGACTCTCCGGGGGCCCTCTGTCAACAAATAGGGCTTCCAGAACACTAGGCAGCCCTATCTGCTGTGCTTCCGGGTGGCTGTTCTATCGAGAGAATAGTTGGGCCATCGCCACTCTGTCAACAAAATGGATCGACAGAGTGATCTGCTTTCATGTGTGGCCGTGATCTGTAGACAGAAGTTTTGTTGGAAGATATCTTCCGATAGAAACTTCTGTTGACAGAGTGCTGTAGTGTAGGTTTAGCCCCGAGACCCAGTCTCAGCAAAGAAACAGAACTGCACTGTTTGGGATTTCTTACTTAGACAATATCTTCACCACCTGTTTCAGTGCTAAAATGTTAGTCATTTGGGGGTGTGAAAAAGCTCACGCCTCTGAGTGATAGAAGTTTTAGCACTGAAAAGCACCAGTATTGACAGAGCTGTACCGCTGGGTGACGCACTCCTGGCTGTAAAGCTACCACCCCTTATTCAGACTGTTTCTCTCCCCTGGTAATAAAGAGTGACCACACTGCCCAATGATAGAACTGTGATGCAGGGAGCATTGACATATTAACCTAACAAGTGTGAACTCTTCAATCACTATAGCTGTCTTCATGAGGAGTAACAGCCAGACCTCATGAGTTCTCTAATCTATCTTGCCATCCAGATAAGCTTACCTTTATGGTGAATGTTTTCTTATTTCAACCATCAAAACAGTCAGGTAACTTCCGGTCTTAATGGATCAGTCCCTTAACCCAAGTGAATTGTACCTTATATGTCACACCAAAGACAATAATTCTAGCAAATCCTATACTAAACCACCTAAAGATTTATAAAGAAGGGAAAGAAAATAAGACAATTATTTACAAGATTAAAGCAGGTAATCTTTATATGAACATAAATGAATTTAAATCTGAAGTTTCAAAAAAGTATTGGAAAAGTCTATAATAAGCAAGCTCTATAAGTATCTTTGGGCGAACCCTGGCCAAACATTCAAGGTTTTCTTGCTTATGCTTAGTTATCCTTGCTCCTCAGAGTCCAAGCATCATAAAAGATAATTTCTTCTTGTTGGGTTTTTTTTATGTCATACCTCCTTCTGTTTCAAGGTGCAAGTTTAGGTGCTAGAACGAATTCAGTTACATTTCTCTTCTTCATTGAGTAGTAGACTGAGTAAACAAACTCGTTTGTCTTCTGCTGTGTACTGAACAGTAATGGTAATTCGGCTTGCTTGAGAAATGGCATTGAAAAATGGAGGAGATAAATAAACAATAAATGGGGATTTCATATAATATATAGGCAGATGGCTGAAAATCAAGTGCAATTTTTGCATAAGAAAAAGAGACACACGGTGCAACTTCAGGCTGTAAAGAGAGATTATGTAACTTGGGCAAAACCTCTTTTTGTCCAGGAAGAATTCATTAACTAAAAAGAGCAATTTTTATTCTTGTAAGAGTATGGTCCTATGGACTGTTGGAAGTGATTTATGCAAGTTGATAATCCTGGCTACAGGCACCAGCACTCTGCAGTGAGGACTCAGTTCTAAATATTTTTCAGTGTGTAAGAGATGGTAATTTATGTCTTGGGAGGAGCCCAGAAAATCACCTGGATTGTTAATGAAGTTATTGAATGATATTTTCCTGTGGTGTGCATTGAAATATGAAAAAGACTCTCCCTGTCAGAAGGAACACAGAAAGACAGAGCCATGTCAGGAAGAGAAGATACATAAACGTGGGCAATTAATTGCATATTGGAGTTTACATGTGGACATGCGAGACCATTTAAAATCAATAAGAGGAAAGGAAGCAAAGGAAGTGAATCCTACAAGTATATCCAGATGACTTCAGCTGTACGAAACTTTGGGAAGAATCACATAGGCTACATCTACACTAGAGGGTTTTTTCAATATAACAGGAGTTTTGTCAACAAAACCCACAAACATCTACACTAAAAATGCATTCTGTCAACATATTGTTGACAGAACTTGGCATTTTTGTCAATAGCCTTCTGCCTCTCTTCCATGAGTCAGAAAGCCTTTCTTGACAGAATCTGTCTACATAAAAAGCCATGTGGATGCTCCCGGAGGCCCTCTGCTGACAGACAGGGCTGCTGGGTCACTGGGCAACCCTGTCTGCTGTGCTTCTGGTCTGCTGGTCTGTTGGAGAGGGCCAGGCAGTCTGGCCACTCTCTGTCAACAGGGTGGATTGCTTTTTCAATTAGCTTTTGTGTGTGGGGACACACTTTCAACAGAAGTTTTGTTAGAAGGTATCATCTGACAGCGCCTTCTGCCAACAGATTGCTGTAATGTTGTAGACATAGCCATTGGGTAAAAATAGACCACATTTAGTACCACTCTATTACAGTTGCAAGCAGCTGTTTTTCATAAGATAGCAAGGTATGGACAGATCTAGTCAATTTCCCTGTCAAACCTTAGTCTGTAACTATTGTAACCCAATAAACCAGCAGTCAAGTAGCACTTCAAAGACTAACAAAATAGTTTATTAGGTGATGAGCTTTCATAGGACAGATTCACTTCTTCAGGACAATAGCATTTCCAGTACAGACTGACAGTTATATAGCACAAAGGTACAAAAATGAAATAAAAGGTGACAAATCAGATACATGGAACTGAAGGGTGGGGTTAGGGGGAGAAATATTAAGTGTCTTGCCTGAGATAAATTATGAATACCAGAGGAAGGGAAGGAGTCCTTGTAAAGAATGAGATAATTGCTATCTCTATTGAGACCAAGTGTTAATGTATCAAATTTGAGCATGAACTCCAGTTCACACATGTCCCCCTGTAATCTACTGTTAAAGTCACTTTGTTGTAGGAGGCGTATTCTCAGGTCTTTATCAGACTGGCCCACTCCATTGAAATTGACAGGCTTATGTGTATTGAGATTCCTAATGTCTGCTCTGCCCATTCATTCTTTGATAACGTGTTTGCCCAGTTTGTCCAATGTATGTAGTAGGGGGCATCACTGACACATAATGGCATATATAACATTGGTTGAGGTTCAGGACAATGAGCCCCTGATCTTGTAATTAACATAGTTAGGTCCAGTGATGATATCTCCAGGATAAATATGTAGACAAAGTTGGCAATGGGGTTTGTTGCAAGAAAAGGTTCCAGGATTAGTATTACTATGGTTGCTAGTGAGAATTTCCATTAGGTTTAGGAGGTTGTCTATAGCAGAGAACAGGCCTCTCACCTAGGGTGTTCCATAGTGTAGCATCATGTTCTAGTGTAGGTTTCTAATGATGTGCTGCAGTGGTTTGAGCCAAGAGCTATAAGCAACAAGTGGTGTTATGTTATTGACCTTCTTAGGCCCAGCTTGAAGTATCTTGTTTCTGGGTATTCTTCTGACACTGTAAATTCATTTTTTTTCTCTTCTCCCAGTGGGCCATTAAGTTTTATGAATGCTTGGTAGAGATCTTAAAGTTTTCAGTCTCTGTCAGTAGAATTGGAGCAGATGCAATTTTATCTAAGGGCTTGACTATAAATGATGGATCATGTGGTGTAGCCAGACAAAGTCTCCCCCTTACAAGCCAGCTTGCTCGCTGCCCCACCCCCACTGAGGAGCACACAGGGCACGGAAACAGCTGCTGACAGCACAGTCTTTGATGCCCTCATTGAGGCCCAGATGTGCTAGCTTATCGTGACCCTGAGAAGCAGAAAGTACAGATAGAAGGCTAACAGGCCAAACTGTCAACAAGAGAGAGGGGGACCCTCAAGAAATCACCCCAGCTGGCATTGATGAATTTGATGACCACACAGCCATCCCAGAAGGGGAAATCCCCCGCCCACACAAAAAGAATGTCCTGTACTCTCAAATTGCTTATCTCCTGTCTTACAAGTGCAAATTAAGTAAGAATTGCCCTTGTAACAAACTGGCGTCACAAAAGACAGACCAGTATGATCTGGCACCATAGATAAGAAAGAGAATACGTAACCTAAAAGGGGTATAAAAGGTGGGCCCAGCAGAACTCTAACTTTGAGTGCATTCCACCAAATACCTGCTAGTCGGGTCAGGTGATTGCCTCCAAAGGTCTGCAACTGGGGACGCCCGACCTCGTATTCGTCTTTCCGTGGAATTGAGTGACCGATCCAGCTTGGCTACGCTGGTATCGAGAGACGCAGAGAGGGTAAGATATACCCATGCTAGGTCTCCGATTTCTTTTGTGCGCAGCTAAAGAATTAGAGCTCTGTAACTAGACGTTGTTGTATCAAGATATCATTGCGTTAGATGGTAACAGATATCTTTGTATTGGATTGTAACGTAACTTGTTAACACCTGTACTTTGCTAGCATATAAGAAGTAAACAATAGCCTTTGTAACCGCATGCTTATAACTGTAGCTTAATAAACTTGTAACTAGTTAAGCTCCAAGCCTGACTGCTGTTAACCCTTTTGTCACTCCAACACAGCCAGCACAACAAAAAGAACTTTAACCGTTTGGTTACTACAGCCTGGCCGTAGGAGTGCAAGCAGCTCCCTGCTCTAACAGTAAAAAAAAACTGGGTTGTTTAGGACCCAGGGGAGTACCTCACTGCACATTAACCGGCCACCGGCTAACATGTGGTGTGTGGTGGTTGGAAGTTGGAGGCATGTAGGTAAGTGTTGGAGTCGGTGGGTTTCCAGTAGAGAGTGGCTGGATTTGGCCATCAGTAGTTTGTACTGTGGTATCCAGAAAATGTTTCTGTCATGTGGAATGGTCAAGTCATAAGTTGATGGTGGGCTGCAGGTTGTTAATATATCTGTGAAATTCTTCCAGAGTCTCTTTACCATGGGTCCAATACAGACTAACACAGCTACGTCTCTGATACTATTGTAACCCGGGATGTTCATAATTTCACTGATGGGTCATTCAGCTGCAACAATTGGTGTATATGAACTACATGTTCAGTGCATTCACTGCATTTTGCATTCTCCCGCACCC
Source organism: Carettochelys insculpta (assembly GCF_033958435.1). Lineage (NCBI taxonomy): Eukaryota > Metazoa > Chordata > Testudines > Carettochelyidae > Carettochelys > Carettochelys insculpta. Next base: position 100,910,298 of record NC_134139.1, read on the forward strand.
CCCGAGGTATTTGCAATATATACTGACCATTTTTTTGGTGGAGAAAGCCTACAGCTTCAAAAGGTAGAAATAGCTGTAACATGGCCACACAATGCACACATTAAAATCAGCTATTGTAGAAATTTCACCAATTGTTAGGATATATTAATATTGTATCAGAGAGACTGATATTTGTCAATAAATGATATTAAACATGGAGAAAGCTGATAGTAAAACTGAGTTACGACACTCCTTGAGCTAACGATTTAAAAAATGACAAAGAGATGAATGGATGTCGTCTGGCTGTAGAAGATCCATCTGTTGATCCAGGAAGTTTCACATTAGTGAAATGATTAGTTAGTATTATTGTGAGCATCTGGTTTAAAGGGCTACTCTGGGATAAGACAGGACACAGAGGTAGATGGGGACTGTGTAGTATGATGATGGTCTCTGAAAATCAGCTTAGCACCAAAAGACATGGAAATTGAAAAAACTCTCTGAAACAGCAGGGAAAGGCAGTGTCAAGTTGCTGCTGAGTGGTCAAGAAAAAATCTTTGCTTTTCAGAGAAGGAAGATTTTTTCTTTTCTCTGTCCTGTCATAAAACTGGAAATGCCTTATCCAAATTTTAGGCAGTGAGAATTTCAGTCTAAATCTGTTATGTATACCCCATGTTTTGTTTCACTGACACTTTCTGTTCACAATAAATCTACTCGCAAACATAATTTTACCCCCAGAAATGTGTATCTCTTGTACTGCCAACAGTCTTCTGGATAGTCCAAATAAATTAAGCCCACTAGTCCTTTCAGAGAACAATATACAGTAGCCTGTTATCCTGAGTAGAATTACCCAGACACTTTTGGTTAAACATACTATCCGATGAAGAGCTGGAGGTGAGTGTGGGTGGCTGTGGGCAGTATAGCTGAAGTTTACAGTGAGCAGGATCTATGGGGGGACTTCCAGGTTAAGTGGGGAGGCTGGTGGAAGGTTCTGGGGTGTCTATGGGAAGGAGGGGCATTCTGGTGTCTGTATGTGCACAGGACTCCAAAATGCTTTAGTCTGTGCTTGTTTACTACCTATTGCAAAGGCTGCTGGCTGGTTGGTTGTGTACGCATAGTGTCATCTAACCTTACATGGCTTTAAGAGATCAATAACCCACTTAATTAGGCTATAGCAAGTGGGGAAGGGGACAGCTTGGTTTTGTTTTTTAAATGTCTGAACAGCAGCTGGGGAGAGGTTTTTGTCCAAACCCCATGCTGCTCTCAATGCAGTATTATCTGAGGTGAACTCCAGTCTTGGATTGAGTGTCTCATATGACAAAGCTTATGAGACTCCTCCAAAAGCTAAATCTGTGGGCTTTTGCATTTCCAGAGCTCCTTCTCCAACCCCCATGTAGAGAACCCAGGGGATCTGACACCTAGATAAGCCCTTAAATCAGGGGTTGGCAATAAGTGTCCCACAGGCTGTGTGCAGCTCTGCCAGTTTTTTTTTTAAACCTGAGTGGCCACAGATACAACCACTTGCTGCTCCTGTTTGCCAAGGTTCACTATTCCAGTCCAATGGGAGTTGCAGGAAGTAATGTGGGCTGGGTCACAGTTTCCTGCAGCTCCCATTGGCTGGAAACAGTGAATATCAGCCAATGGGAACTATGGGTGTCCATACTTGTGGACACTTAAGCAAATAAAGCATATGGTGGCCCACCAGGGGCTAACCCTGGCAAACTGTATCCAACATGTGGCATGACGGTACAATTCTTTTGTACAGATGGTCGTAGCCTCCCCTGGTTCCGGGGGAATTTGTGGCTTTATGAGCTGAACTCATGATATGTAAACACATTCATCCCGATTATCAGGAGGTTTCAAAACATTTTATAGGAAAGGTCAGTTTCATTAGCCTCATTTTACAGATGTGAAAACTGAGGCATGACAGCTGGCATGTGACTTACACAAAGTTACCGCATAGGCTGAGCCAGGAACAGATCTCCTGTGTGCCAGGTCAGTACTTGATCCACTTGGCAACATTGCTTCCCCACTCATTGTGCTGCAGGTGAATAATTATCTTCTTGCTCCATATAATAGTTTAGGAGGAAACTGGCTTGAATTCTTAATGCTCTGATACAGTTTCCAAGGGGTTAATGGACCTCAGACTATTTTTTTAGCTTGAATCTAAGAGAAAAATTTCACTTTGTCATATACAAAAAAATCAGGGCTCCGTCTTATGTCACTACTCACCTGAGCAAAGTCATCATGATCAGTCCGCAAAGCTTCTAACTGCTTAACATTATGTAACGTATTACGATGACTACAACAGCAGCAGCAAAAGATGCGGATTTTAAAGCAAATTCTTTTCTACATCAATCTTGAGTATCTCTGGTTAAGATTGGGAAGGCATATTTTGTTTGGTTGGAAAAGTAGAGCATTGTTTCCCCGTAGCCTCTGAAATTACAATGTATAGGTTTAACCGCTCTAGTCTGGCTTCCTTGGGATACAACTGGTGCTGAAACGAGAGAATTTGCAAGACCCCAGGAAGTCAATATTATCTAGCAGCATTTCCAAAACTTCCACTGCTTACTGGGCTCTTAGGAGACACTTGGGGGTAAATTACAGCTAAATAACAGCACAGAACACTGAAAGCTAGGATTGGTGGCTGTAGACAAACTTTTTTGGACCACAAAAAACTTGCTCACACCCACGGTAAGTGGACATCTGGCTAACTAAAATCATGCTGGACCATGGATTTTGCCAAACGAGAGCGTGCCAGACCAGAGATGTTTAACATGTGTAATAAATTCCAAGCAGATACAACAGTCTGAATTGACATTCTAGAAAATGGCCCAGGTCATTGCTGAGACAGATCTGGAATTAAGAAGGGATTCAAAAGACCTAAAATGTTTTTAGCTGGTGAACTATAAACTACTGTAGAGACATTCTGTCTCATTGTTTTCTGAATAACACACTTTCCCTTCAGTTTCAGGGAAACTTAATTCTTTGATTCCATATGAGCTTCCCCCAGACCAATTTAATAAAAATGTCACAAAGTCCTGTTACAAACAAATCTCTGAGAATTTGTCTTCATCTTCTATTCCTCCTGGAGTTACTGTTTTCAATTTGTATACAATCTCCTGAAAGCAAACACAAACTCCTGTACTCTCTCTGTGGGGCTCACCTGCTGCTGACGTTATTAAGCTCCAATTGCACAGTAAGATTCTGTTTCAACATAAAGTTCCAGATATTCCACATTGATTCTTTGATATAATGGCAAATTTGTCACCTCTTGCCAGAGATCCTGTTTTATTAGCAAGGGGTAAAAGTGCCTTTACTGTCCCAGTGGAACTGTCAGAGCATATGACTCAGCCGCCATACTACTCCCGTCTCCTTCCTTGTATCACCCACAGGCTAGATCTACACAAGAGGATTTTTCTGGAAAAATACAGCCTTCTGTTGGAAAAACTCAACGTAGTGTCTACATGCAGAATATACTTTGTCGACAGACTTTTTACAAAACCCAGCACATCCACCGGCAGCGTTGTGCCTCTCTGCATTCAGGTATAACACCACCTTTGTTGACAGTTTTCCATTGACAAAAAAACTGGGGAGACACTCTGGGGGCCCTTTTGTTGACAGGTGGGGCTTCCAGTTCCCCAGACAGCCCTGTTTGCTAATCAGATTGCTCTTCCAATCCACTTGTGTGCGTGGCCACGATCTGTTGACAGAGGTTTTGCTGGAAGATATCTTTGAGCAGTCACTTCTGTCGACAGGCCACTGTGGTGTAGATGTAGCCACAATATGCACCTGCTGTAGCCTTTTGCAATATACCTTAGAGGTAGAGGATAACTCACCCATGCCCTTTGACTAAGCTGGAGCTAATTGCTAATTGGAAAGCACAGTTCTCCCATATATGCCTGGCTAGAGGGAGTATTGCAATAACTGGGATTGTGATGGGGGATGATGTGGAAATGTTTGAACACAAAAATTGTGTGCCAGTGGACACAATGAAAAACAATGCCATGTTGCTGCTGGCTGGTGCTGGTGACAGACTTTTAGCTAGCCCTAGGCAATATCAGGGGGCCTCAGGTGGAAGAGGGGGGACACCAAGGGCTAGTGTCCCCCAGCCAGTCCTCTGGGCCACCCAGACTACATTGTGCAGGGATCCAGTGGTGATTTAAAGGGCCCATGGCTCCAGCTGCTGCTGCCATGGTCATGGTGGTGCTGGCCCAGAGCCTCAGGCCCTTTTCAATAGATCAGCTCAGGGGTGACTGCCCCCTTTACCCTCTCCCCTCCTCACGTGTGGCTCTGTGGCTAGCATTCACAGATCAAGCTCCCCTGAGTGGAATACCATTTTTGTGTCCTAAGAAATTAGCCCTGACTGGTGGGATTCCATCATAATATGGGTTTGGGTTATTGAACAGAGTTTTGGGATGTGCAAAACCACATTCTCGGTGCTATGTCCCAACATTATCCCAGCCTCCTGCTCTGGGATGCTTGAATAAGAGCAGTACTGATAGTGGAGAAGCAAGTCGGGATTGTACCCTGGAAACTTGCAACTCCAGATTAGTATTGGTCAGCGGGAATCATGTTGGAGTTGGACAAGCCATGGTGGGGCTCTTGTCATCCAAGCGTGTAAAGTACTTAAACATCTTCAACTCCATGGATAGACTTGCAATTCCCAAACTATGGTAGAACTACAGACAGTACATCCATCCTAATTCTATCCCAACTTGTCACAGAGTACACCAACAGGCAGGCTTACTTTTCTATGGCTTCCTGGGGACACTTGTGTAACAGAAATGTAGGTTGCTCAGGGAAAGTACATGTAATTCTAGCATCTTGCCAGAATATAGGACTGGACAGACAGGTGCAAGCAGGGGCTTTCTTTCCTGACCAGCAGATTATGTTTGCCATTATTGAAGTACCAACAGTGATCCTGGAAGACTCACCTGCCTTTTACTGCCTCGGCTCAGGAAGTCCTACACTGGGCACCAAAGAAATACTCAGCTACTAGCTGAGGTCGTGCAGGATGACCGTTACATGTGCATGTAATAGGTTGAAGGGACACTGGCATTGTCTACTTACAGTAATATCTTTCTCTCTGACACCAAATTTAATGGTTCAAGCTGCATATTTTGGACTGCATGATATCTACAAGAGAAAGGGGAAGAGCTGCCCACAAGAGTGGACAGTTGAGGCTGACTGGCTGTCTGCTGAGTTTGAACATCCAGACATAACAGTTATCAGAAGAGTGAACTGTAGAGCTATGGAGGTTAGGAGGGCTTTAAAGGATTATTTTAATGGTCAGCAACAGCTGAGTTGCTGTCATGAAATAGTGTCTCTCCAGTGTATTTCAGACAATATAGTGCTATGTATTTTTCAGCACTTGATGTGAACTGATAAATATACTCTGTCTTTGAACACAAATTATCCCTATTTTTCAGGAACACATACATTCAAGGTTTAAAAAATAAAAGACTTTAACAGTTTACAATCCCCAATGGAAAAGAAAGCAAATGTAAACACTTAGAACAGCAAGCTGTTGTTGAAGTTACAGACCAACTACAGACGTGCACCCCTTTGAGACAGTGAACACTTACGTATTTACATGGAAGCTTCATGTAGTCTGTTGTGGAGCACATAAAACCACAGGTCATTAGGTGCAAGGCTAGGTTTATAGGCAGCTATGATTCTCCTTTGATGTTCCCTGGTGTGGAGTGGTAGCAATAAAGATGTACACATAGGTGCCAAGTGCTGTACAGGGAGCAGTAAGCATGAAGTTCTCTAAGCACTGCAAGAACTGATGAGTATGGGAATTTGTATCTGTAGGTCAAGCAGGTTCTGCAATATTTGTGTTGGTGGTCTGACAAATACATTATGTCTTGGGGCTTTTCCCACTTTGCCTTCCAGTTTTTTAACTGCTTCAGCAACCGCTTTCTCCATTCTCTTTGTCTGTGGTCATGCTCTGGAGAACCCGCCACACCGTTTGTTCCAAGGCAATTGTTGGTTCGGTCTCACGTGTCATAACTTTCCGAGTCCTTTTCCTTTTTCTAATCTGGGTCAGGTATTCAGTCAGTGGGGTGAAGGAGGGACTTCTCATGGCCACCATGCTGGATGCTGCTGATAAAAAAAAAATCTTTACTAAACTGTTAGATTTACAGTCACAAAGGAAAGGGAAAGAGAACTCTTCAAACTCCCCTATATCACTCCCATAAAAACCTTTACAAAATGCATATGGCCACTTGAGCTTCGCAGTGCCCTGCAACAGCACTCATCTGCGGCTCAGACCATGGTGGGTACTGCTTGGTGGGGTATTGTTGATACTCCGCTGCATGTAGTTCTATAATTTGGCACCCCTCTCTAGGTATGGGCATTATGAAATGGGAGAAAATAACAGCAGTATGTTCACAGACAGTGACTTTGGCTGATATCTCAATCCTGAGAGTGACAAAGGCACACAGAATTCTTCTGCTACAGGTCCCATGAACCCACCCAGACCTTTATGGGCCAAGTCTCTTTAACACAATGGTGACAACTGAACTTATCACAGAGTGGCATGGGAATATGTCTTATCTCAAAGAAAGAACAGACATGCTATATGTAGAAGTTCTCAGGAGCGGACTGCAGCAGATCACTGTCAAATTTCATCAAGATCTCTCAAGAGAATGAATGAGACATCCCCATTCCAATACAGAGTACTCTTCATGGCTCTCCCTGCCCAGCCTAACAAGCCAAAGGAATGAAAATTGAATGCCTATGTGACAGGTTATATCATAGGGGTCCCCTGGGCCTGTCACTTGCTGTGCTGATCATGCCACTGAACTCACCTAACTGCTCTCTGGGACACCACACTGCCTGCAGGGTCAGGAGTTCTGATCTCCACTAGACAATGCACAGAGTTGGAGTAACAGCCCCCTGGCAGATCAATACAGCCACTGAACCAGTTCAGCTCTGGGACGACTCAGCTATAAATCCATCAACAGCACACAGGAACAAACCCTTCAAAAATGAGCAAAACCCCACATGAATCTATTATATTCTGTGTCAAGGCAGTTCCCCACTCTGATACTCTGAGAGCAGAAGGTGGGGGCCCACAAGATACTTTTAAAATACTCCCCAAGGTCACAGACTCCCCAAAAAATCCCCAAGGTCACAGATTCCCCTGGCTTTGGATTGGCATTGTTGGCATCATTGAGATGCAAAACACCCTCAAATTCTTTTAACCTTTGCTCTGGGGAGAGCTTGAAACTGTACTTTCTCTTAGTAATTTGGCTTTACAGTCTTAGGCATGTACACACAGAACCTCCTGCCGTTTAAGACACAGAAATCAGATCATGGTCTTCAAAAGGTGATTTTTATTAATTACAAAAAAGAGATCACACTTGGTGAAACATTATTTGGTCGCTAGGTGTTGCAGAACAACAACAACAAAAGGATTAAAACATGGAGAGTTGCTTTCTTGGGTTTCAGTTCGGAGACTTAGGCTATGTCTAGACTACAGGGATTTGTTGGCAGAAGATTTTGCTGGAAGACATCTTCCAACAAAACTTCTGTTGACAGATTGTGTCCAGACCAGAAGACAAACCAAAAGAATGATCTACTTTGTCGACAGAGTGTGACCAGCCTGCCCAGCCACTCCGTCAGCAAAACAGCCAACCGGAAGCACAGCAGACAGGGTTGCCTGGTGTCCCAGAACCCCTTTCTGATGACAGAAGGCACCCCAGAATGTCCAGACCAGCTTTTTGTTGACAGATCACTGTTGACAGAGGAGCTTTCTTCCTTGTGGAGAGTGGGGTACAGCTGTTAACAAAAGTGCTGCATTCTGTCAACTTGCTGTTGACAGAACGCCTCAGGAATCTGGATACTCTACAGGTTTTGTCTTAGATCTTTTTTGGCCATCCCTTGCCTTGTCTGGCACAGGTGCTTGGCTTTCACATGGCACTGATATGCATCCCTCTCATGCTCCTTTGCCTCTTTGCTGCCTACTTCTAGATGTTGGTGCTTCCCTAACTGGTCTTCAGCTGTTCTTGCACAGCCTCTTCTCCCCACAGTCCAAGGGGATGCAGTACTTCTCGCTTACTCTGGGCAGAAGTGCATTTATAGTAGCTCTCTGTGTTCATTTAGAATGATGGTCACTGCCACTTCCCAAGAATCCCAGACGTTCCCTATCCCCAGTCTCCCAGACAATCTGATTTTCAAGGAACTTAGTGTTAGAGTTTATTACATGCGGGTCCCTTTCTTTCTGAATCCAAATTTTTCTAATGTCCTGAAATACAAACAAATGTTTTGGCCTGTGGTCACAGGGATTCAAAACTTTATGGAGGGCCAGATAGGAAAGGCTTGGGAAGTCTGTGCCTCTCCAAACAGCCTTCTAGCCAATCCCGTTCCCTGTCTAACCTCCTGGTTCCCTCCCCTATCTACCCTCCTGCTCCCTGTCCCCTGACTGCCCTCTTATCCAGCTTCTCTTGCTCTGCCCTCCCTGACCATCACCCTGGGACCCCCATCTCCTTTCCAACCCCCGATCCCTGCTCTCTACTGCTCTGCAGAATCCCTCGGCCCAGTCCAACTCTCCCTGCTGTCTATGGCCTGAGTACCCCTGGGACACCTTCCCCCTTTCCAAACGCTCTGATTTCTGCCCTGACCTCCACCTGGAACCCTTAACTCCATATCTAACTCTCTCAGCTTCCCATCCCCTGACACGTCCCCTTTGGGATCCTTACCCCTTATCCATTCCTCCCCAGGTATGAGCTCAGGGGCCAGAGAGAAGGGTCCCATATGCTGGATGTGATCTGTAAGCCGCAGTTTGCCTCATTCTGATGAAGACATTAATTATGTCTATGGGAGGGATTCTCTCATTTGTGTAGGTAATCCACCTCCCCAGAGGTGGAAGCTAGGTTGATAGAATAATTCTGCCATTGGCCTAGCTCTGTCTACCCTGTGGTTCTGATTGGCTTATCTATGCAACTCAGGATGTGGATTTTTCAGACCTCTGAATCATGAAGTTAAGCCAACTTAAACTCTAAAGGCCACCTCCATTTCCTTACATTTGAAATATTAGCTGACATTTCATAGTTAGTTGGTCCTAAAGAATGAAATAGTGAAGTGTTTTGGAATATATTTCATATGCCCTGGTCTACTGCTATTTGGAAAAACAAACTATAAAACATTCTTTTAAAAGACAGATGTTAACTTTTTAAGTTCAAAATGCTTTACATAAATATTCATTTTACAATTTCCCTTATTTACTTTACTTGATTTGTTTGTTTAGAGTCTTTGCAAGGGAAAATTCCGTTCTTGACAGTCTCCTTGATAACATTTTCCCCAGACTAGGACATGAAAAAGTCAGTATTATGCTTAAGTCAAATGTTAGTTTTAGGGTTGTTGTTGAAATCCTATATCCTTTAAAGACAAAGCAAAGATGAATGTACATTAAAAAGCAGAGACAAAGAAAAATGGCAAAAGACAGGAAAACTCAAAAGTTGGATCCTCTTTTTCACTTGCTCCCAGTCTATAATTTTAACTTAATTACAGTACTTTGCAACAACTGGCACATTTTATATTTTAATACAGGTTATTTTAACAAAAATAAGTAAACAGGATTCTTTTTGTCTATTCACATATTAATTGCATAACATTTTTATAAATCTAAAACAGTATTAATGGTCATTTAAATCACCTTAGGCTAGATTCAGCCCTGGTCTTGTTCGTTTGGTCTCAGAGTTGCACCCAGAGGAAATTAACTCTCTTGAGGGGTGAAAAATGCAGGGTGATAAAAACTATCCTTTAATTCCAAAGGCTTATATAATTAACACATTTTCAATTTATTAACTGAGGCTGCAGAGCAGACTTATTGTTTTCGCCATAAGTAGTCTCAGTGCCACTAGATGGGACAGTGGATGACAACCCAAAAGTGTGTGGGTTACACATATTCACTTTAGCTATTGAACATAACAGATGAAAACTGGACAAAATTACCTTCTGCAGGATTTAATTTTTAAATTCATTGAATGCTGAGTATTTCCTTTTTATTAATGGGACATTGGTTTCTAGTTCAAGTCAGTGGCACGTGCTCTCCCTCCATTTCAACTCACCCCTGAAGAGATGGTAGTAGCTCATGTCAGAATTGTGCAGCAATAATACATCACTTTTAATTGGTTTCTTGCATAAGGGAATGATAGATAACTCATCATGGTGGAGTTATTTCTCCAGTTCAGTATCTCAATAGCTATTAGCCAGGGTGGACAGGGATGATGTCCCTACCATCTGAGAATGGGTGACAGGGATGGACCCCTTGATAGTCAACTGCTTTGTTCATAAACCCTGGGGTACCTGGCATTGGCCAGACAGGATACTGGGCTAGATAGACCTTTGGTCTGAACTCATATGGCTGTTCTTATATCTCATTTTAGGAAGTCTCTCAGTTACAGCAATAAGGGGCATCTGTCCTCTGGGTCCTGATTCAAAACCTACTGGGGGTCAATGGAATAGCTCCCATTGACTTTGTTGGGCATTGGATCAGGTTCCTGTTTCAGGATTGGCCAGAAGGCCATACGGGGGTTGTATACACCATGAAGGCTGCAGAATCCAGCTCAAACTGCTTCTGCAACCACAAATAAGTGGTTGGAGATAGATACTGGAGAGTCCTGCAAGGGAAAATGACTGTGTGGAGAGAGACAGAAAGAGAGGTAGATGACTAATACCCCAATCCTGTAGAGACTTACAGAGGTGGTTAAAGTAAAGGTTGAATTACATCAGTGGAACTATAGTCATGCTTAGCTTTAAGTTCATGCATAAGTCTTTCCAGAATCAGAGCCTAGATAGATAAGAGGGTAAAAGAGAGACATGTCTTGCGCTGATGAAAACCATGGATAAGCTTCAAGTGTACCAGTTTGGTTAATCTGAATTAACCAGTTTTTACCCAAAATAATAGAAATATTTCCTTATGTACAGTTTTGGTCAAAATTTTAATGATAGGAGGTCTTTTTTTTAAAGGGAAAAAGAGGTGTTTTATGATTGATTGTTACATAAGCAATCTGTGCTATTTGGCCATTTTTCATCTGATGTGCCAGTAGAAAATTATAATGAGTTTTCCTATATAATGGATGGTCTGTCCTGTCTTGTTAACATAGCCAAGGGGGTTCTTAGGAAGGCAATACAATGTATTACCCTTTTAGAAAATATATTTATTATAGCTACAGAATAGTGCTTTATTATCCTAACACTGAAGCTCTTAAAACTTTTAAAAGCTTTTCAAACTGAACATCAATTTCTCCCACTGTTGAAACATTTAATCCTATATCATGCTTCTGGCACATCCTTTTTCTGACACAACACATAAAACGTGGTCTGTAAGAATCTCTCCATTGACTTCAATGAGTTTTGGATTAGCTTGGTGTGCAGCCTACTGGTAGAAGTCATTTCCTTGCTGATGGGTTCACTTAGCCATTGAAGTGTGTACTGCAAACTGAGAAAGCTCAGGGCGAAGAGCTAGTGTCAAATTCCAAAGAAGTTCCTTTTGATCCCTGGTGCTTTGACAGTGGAGTGGTAAGAAATCATGCAAGACTGAGTAAGAATCTTTTGGTTTTTCTGCTCATGCTGGCTCTATTCACACCCTAGTTTATTTTTGTGTATATGTCCTTACTTCTGTCAGAAATCAGACTTATCAGAGCATCACATTTGTATACATTTTGACTGACAGATCTACAGAGCTTATTACTTATGAATTTGAGCTGATTTTTAACAGCCCCTAGCAAAACTTTTGCATTATTATTTGTTGGCTCTTTTCTACTGTAAGTCCAGATCTTGCCAGCCCCATGAAGCATCACTATCACTTGCTTCCTCTGATTTCTGTCCTATAGCATACTGGTAGCTCAGAGCATCCCTTCCTGAAGAAAAACACAGAGGAGTGTAATGAGGTCAGCCATGATCCAACTGTTCGCATGGCCAGAGGTCAAACTGCAGCACCCTACCTCTGATTCCCCAGCTTCAGGGGCTTTTTTTTTGCCTTCCCACCCCCACCTGGACAAAGATAATTAGAAACATTCTCCTCCTGATATTTAGTTGGTTTAGTCCTTACAAAATTTGTCCCTCTAGGCTTCAAGTCCAGTTCAGTGACTCCCTCTCTCTTCCTCAGTCCTCCTTTCCCAGAGCTTGGTCCATTCAATCACTACTACTGGGTTTTACATGGCTGGTTCTCAGCCTTCTGGTTCTGACTTATAAACTTGCCTGGTGTTGAAGTCTTCAACCTGCCTTAGTAAGCTATTTCCAGTCCTCTTTGCCAAGGCAGCTTCTGTGGCCCTTTGGAATTATCTGCAAGATCTTTTTATTACTTTCTGCAATCTCTGGCACAACTTTCTGAACTTTCCCTTCTGTGCACTTTCCTGCTGACTTACATATGAAAATAAGAATAGCCAGAATGAGTCAGACCAGAGGTCCATTTAGCTCAGTTTTAGTCTTCCCACAGTGGCAAGTGCTATGTGCCCCAGATGGAAAGAACACAATAGGGCAAGCATCCAGGCTTTCATCCCATCATTCATTACCAGATTTTGACAAACAGAGTTTAGAGAGACAATTCTTGGCCAACATAGCTAATAGCCATTGATGAACCTACCTAGACTCCATGAACTTATCTAGTTCCTTTTTTTACACACTGTTATATTCTTGGCCTTCACAGGATCCTCTGGGAAGGAGTTCCACAGGTTGACTGTGTAATGTATGGAAATAACAAACAAACAAACCTTTCTGTTTGTTTTAAATATTCTGCCTATTCTATCTCTAATTCTTGTGTTTTGAGAAGGAGTAAATAACACTTCCTTATTTACTTTCTCCCTACCAGTCATGATTTTATAGACCTCTATCATATACCTCCTTAGTTGTTTCTTTTTCAAATGGAGAAGTCCCAGTTTTACTAATCTCTCCTCATATGGAATATGGCAGCCATTCCACACCCCTAATCACTTATGTTGCCCTTTTCTGAAACTTTTCTATTTTTAATGAATCTTTTATGAGATGGGGTAACCACATCTACATGCACTATGCAAGATATGAGCATACCATGAATTTATATAAAGGCAATATATTTTTTCTGTCCTGTTCTGTATCCTTTTCTTAATTATTCCCAACACCCTGTTTGCTTTTTTGACTGCTTACTGCACAATGAATCTCTGTCTACACTTACATTCCTCTATCAAAAGAGACATGCAAATAAAGGAAATAAAAAATGCACATAAGGCACTGATTTACATATCTGGTGCCTCATTTGCATAATCTCTTTTTGAAAGAGCTTCTTTTGAAAGAAAGAAAGCAGTGTAGATGAAGCTCTTTTGAAAGTAAACCCCATCTTCAAAAGAACCCTTCTTCCTGCAATGAAATAGGAAGAAGGGTTCTTTTGTAGACAGGGTTTATTTTTGAAAGAGTCCCATCTATACTGCTTTCTTTCTTTTGATAGAAGTTCTTTCGAAAAGAGATTACACAAATGAGACTCCAGATAGATAAATCAGTGTTTCATTTGCATTTTTGATTTCCTTCATTTGCACGCCTCTTTCAAAAGAGGAATGCAAGTGTAGACACAGCTTCAGTGAATGTTTTCAGAGACCTGTCCTCAAAGACTCCACTATCTCTTGAGTAGTAACAGCTAATTTAGACTCCATCACTTTATATGTACAGCTTGGATTATGTTTTCCAATGTGCATTACTTTGTATTTACCAACATTGAATGTATCTGCCATTTTGTTGCCCAGTCAACAAGTTTTGTAAGGTCCTTCTGTAGATCTTCACAGTCTGATTTGGACTTAACTTTCTTGAGTAGTTTTGTGTCTTCTGGAAATTTTTGTCTCCTCATTGTTTAACTCTCTTTCTGGATCATTTCTGAATATAGTGAATAGGACTGGTCCCAGTACAGACCCTTAAGGGACCCTTGTATTTCCTTCTTTCCATTCTGAAAATAGACCATGTATTCCTATCCTTTGTTTCTAATCTTTTAACCATTTATCAGTCTGTAAGAGGACCTTCCATCCTATTCCATGACAGCTTTCTTTGCTGAAGAGCATTTCGTGAAGTACCTTGTCCAAAGCTTTTTGAAAATTTAAGTACACTATATTCACTGGATCCCTCTTGTTCACATGTTTGTTGATCCTCTTGAAGAATTCTAGTAAGTTGGTGAGGCATGATTTCCCTTTACAAAAGCCACATTGACTTTTTCCCAACAAATTATGTTCATCTATGTGTCCAACAGCTCTGTTCTTTACTATAGTCTCAATCAGTTTGCCTGGTACTGGAGCTGAGTCACCTATGAAGCTTTTTTGTTAACAGAATCTGTTGACAGCAGTGTTCTGCCTCAAAGCTTTGAGGCAGAATGCTGCTGGCAGAAGTGCTGTGTTTTGTCCAGATACTGTCAGGAAAAAGCATTTTGTGTGTGCACACTCCACGGGTTTTGTTGACAAAGCCAGGATTTTGCCAGCAAAACTTGATAGTGTAACCATAGCCACAAAGTTTTAGAAAAGGCTTCTCTTTTGTTTGCTGAGTTACAGCTGGAGATTTACAATGGAAGCACTCAATATAAATTTATGTCATGGACTGCTGACATTATAAATAAGATCAATATAGGCAGCATCCTAAAAACATTTTCACCAGCTGTAAACACTAAACACATTATTACCAACTTAATATCTGTTTTAACACTTTCAACACACGTGAACCAGACTGTTTCCAGTTATACATTCGTCAGCCTACGGGCCTTGGGGCCTTGTATAAATTGGCACCTGATCTGCCACTGTCACACATACCATCCAATAACCCCAAAATTTGTTCTGGCAGAACTCTGAGAAAGTGAGAAGAAAACATAGTATGATTCAGGAGAATATAAGATGTTTTCAAAGGAGAAATGTTCACTGGATGAACAAAGTCTGAGGCAAAGGAAATTTCATTACCATTTCTCAATTTATATATAGTGGAAGAAAAGAGGATTAGAGTCAATAAATAAGACTATTTAAAAGAAAGATTATATTTTTCAGCAATAGTTTCAATTGGAATCAATGTACATAATGAATATTGAGCTTCCATTTGCATGTCAGAAAACATCATGGTGCCTAATTGTAATTTAGAATGTAATGATTTTTCCATACATCTTCTTAGTCTACAAAATAATATTTGCTTTTCAAATAGAGTATGGATTATATTTGAAAGACTCTTAATTACAAGGTGTACTTGAGAAACACACACTAGTCAAATGTATAATAGAACTCTAAACAGCGAGGAAAGAAGTTATAATAGGCACTGATTTTTATCTTCTGCTGTTTAAAGCATTATGGGCACTAATCTGCATGCTAATGAATGGAACATCTCTTTGCATTCATGAATATTAACTACAAATTGTCATATTTTATACAGATACAAAGGGCTTATCTTCACATACAGTGCTCGAGTGGAACAGCTGCACAGGTGCAGCATGCTGCTCTAGCATTTTCATGAGGACACTACTAGGCCAGTTGGAGAGCTTTTTCTGTTCTGTTTTCTGTTTTCACTTCCCCAAGAGGTGGTAGGTACCTATTCCTACTGGAATATGCAACTCTAGGTCTGGACTTTAATTCCAGAAACCTGTGGAAGGGCCATTGAAATTTGATTTGCTATTTTGGCAGTGTCTCAAAATCTCCAGCTATTTTTTACATCCTCAAGTCCATGGACAGCTCCATTTGAAATGTATGGGAGAGTGGAAGTCAAGAAGAAGAAACGTAACTTTCTTTTCTTTTGCGGCTGTGAAGACATACATATCTAGGATAAATCATTAGTGATTTTTGGGAAACTGAAGTCAGAAATAATTAAAACTTGAAATTGTCACATGTAGTATAATTAGGGGATAGTCTCAGGGGGTAGCCAGGTTAGTCTGCAGTTTCACAAAAAAAATTTAAAAAAAGCAGCTCTCTGGCACCTTAAGGGCAAACAAATTTATTTATTAGGCAATAAGCTTTTGTGGGTCAGACCCACTTCCTCAAATTTTCAGATAGGGTTATTCATTCTATAGGCTGTGGGCACTATATTGCTGTATCTCCTCCACTAATTAAGTGATTCCAGTACGATAATTTGTAACAGAGCATTTAGCTATTAGAGGGTGACATAGCCATTCATGGTTTAGCAGGTGTAACATTCCATTCTTTTTTTGTCTCTCTCTCTCTCTCTCTCTCTCTCTTCTGGTAAGTTTATTTTTAAGGATGAATTAGACCTTTAGGATGAGATTATCCCCCTGACAATATCATCTGATTTCCTTATTGATTGTTTACAAAACTCTAATCCGATTGAAGCATATTATTTTCCTTTTTCTATGTTTGCTTCAATTAATCTGACTGTGCAAGCTTCTGCCATTACTCTCAAACTGGTTGTTTGCTAATACTCCTATATTGTCTTTTGGAATTCTTGAACTTATTGGCTGTGTCTACCCTAGCCCCAAACTTCGAAATGGCCACGCAAATGGCCATTTCGAAGTTTACTAATGAAGCGCTGAAATGCATATTCAGCGCTTCATTAGCATGCGGGCGGCCGCGGCACTTCGAAATTGATGCACCTCGCCGCCGCACGGCTCGTCCCGACGGGGCTCCTTTTCGAAAGGACCCCGCCTACTTCGAAGTCCCCTTATTCCCATGGGACTTCGAAGTAGGCGGGGTCCTTTCAAAAAGGAGCCCCGTCGGGACGAGCCACACGGCGGCGAGGTGCGTCAATTTCGAAGTGCCGCGGCCGCCCGCATGCTAATGAAGCGCTGAATATGCATTTCAGCGCTGCATTAGTAAACTTCGAAATGGCCATTTGCGTGGCCATTTTGAAGTTTAGGGCTAGTGTAGACATAGCCATTCAGTATAGCCATACATACAGACGGTATTTGTGATTCCTCAGTAATCATTAACTTTTGTATGCTTTGGGCCCTGTATCTGTTTTCCTTTGGTCACAATGCAGAAAGCCAATGTACCGATAAAGACATTTTCTTCAATCATTGCATTAGTTTTTCCAGATTTAGGTAGTCTCTGTCTCGAATGCATGAAGTTTGTTTTTGTGTTCATTATGCAGTTTCTTTTGTGGTTTCTGTCCAACTACTGCTTTCGTTTGCTTTTTATATTTCAGTTTATGTATCAAATATAGCAATAATTTTAGATGACTAAAATAAACATCAAAGTAAATTACTTTTTTATTTCAGCAAATATATTAGATCGTTATGTTCAATTATAGCAGCTCATGCATAAATGCTCTTATACCTACTCATCTTCAAGAAATTATGTAGGTTTTGCTAAGATACACTATTACAGTTGTCCCTAGTTCTATAATACAGGAATTATAGTGAGGTTTAAAGTTGTATGAAAACATGTCCTATGAATACAAGTTTAAAAAATTACAAGCTAAGAACTATTTTTAAAATTATTCAAGTGAGGCCATCTAGTTCTCTTCAGATCATGAGATCTAGTTATTACCAATACCGGACAGTTTTTCAGTAGAGGTTTTAGTAGTGGTATTTTCGCCAGATGCTTTTTTATGCTATGCTGCACACCTCTACCCCCGAACTTCAGTTGTACATGGTATTGGTCTTCAATTCTGGTAACAAACAGCTGTGTTTTGCTCCTTGAGCACTGTTCAAAAGCCTTAGAGAAGACTGCTTTTCAGTGAAGTCAATCTGTATCTAAATTGAAAAGAAGTTTGGATTTGGATGGGATGAAAGGTCCTATATAAATCTCAGACATTTTCAGTTTGGATGAATAACTGAATAGATTTACTTCAGGTGACTATTTTGACAGAAAGCACTTGTGTTATTTATTGTAAATATTTGGATAACAGACACATTTTTGTGGGTTGGGTGAAGGTCATGCAATCTACTGAAGGCAGTCATTATCTTATAGTAGCCACTTGTAAGTAATGATTCAAGGCTTACATAATTATATTTGCCTTTGAAAGACAAAAGATGTATGTTAACATTCTGAATTATATAGAAAGCCATTTAGAAATGTAGGCGCAACTGATATTCCTCTTTACTCCTTGATGTGCAATAGCCCAGTAAACAAAAGTAGAGACTTCTGAGTTGTGAAAAAAGTCCTAAATTTACAGAGGAGTCTAAATTTTATTTGAGTAAATGCACTTATTAAAATTACAAGAATGTTTGGGGAACTATTTTCTGAAACCAAATTATTATGTATTAAATCTAAAGCTGACTATTGTGCTATTTCCTCAGAACTGGGATGATGAACTCCATAAAGATGAGAAAAGATTTACTGTATGTGGAGTATTGTGTTGTGGGTTACTATAGTTGCTTAACACCATGGCGTATCTCATCAAATCTAAGTCATTTTATCTGAGAATTTTAAGGAGATTCGAGTCTTCCGGCACCCAGTCTTGACTGAACTTGGGCCAGTGTATAGTGTCAGGCAAGAACCAAGTTGTATCATATGATTTCTACCCATAATTAGGCAAATTACATTTGATTTATCTGAGTTTTATTTTAAATTTCTAGGGACTGTTTGCATTAATTGTTTGGCTAATACTGCACAGACCAAAGAGTATCTTAAAAATACCTTTAATAAATAATGTTGCTACAAAACAATCTTTCACTATCTTAACCATTTTGTTGCATTTACCTACCTCTTGTGGAGTGTCTTTTTGCCTCTTTTCTTATAAAGCCATGTAAAAATAATGGTGCTCCATACAGACCTACCTCAAATGGCCAGAAGAGCTGTTGAGGAGAAAGGAGTGAATTTTAATGCTGTATCAGTATGATAGTATGATATTTAGGTTATATTTTCTTTCTTCATCTCCACTTTATGATCTTAAGTACACAGAATGTAAGCACATGCAATCCTCTTATGATGGCCCCGGCTATGGACAGGTATTTCCAAATCAGACTATCAGGGAGCTTGAAAGTCTTGGGCTGTGTCTACATTACCACTTTCCTTAGAAGTAAGGATGGTAATGAGGCTGTTTGGAGTTTACTAATGAAGTGCTGCCGTGTATAGGCAGCACTTCATTAAGCAAATTCCCCCCGCACCGGCAACTTCAAAGTTTTAAAGTTCCCCCCTACCTGCTGTTCAGAATAAGGGAATTTCGAAGTTGCCAGGGTCCTTTCGAAAAGGACCCCATCTGGATGAGCAGCGCGGTGGCGAGCCGCATCAATTTCGAAGTGCTGCAGCTGCCAGCATTCTAATGAGGTGCTGAATATGTATTTCAGCACTTCATTAGTAAACTTTGAAATGGTTATTTGCATGGCCATTTTGAAGTTTTGGGCTAGTGTAGACATGGCCAAAATTTTGTAAGGGGACTTTGAAGATGCCCCGGCACTTCGAAGTACCGGCGGGTGAGCTGTGGCTAGACGCGTACTGGTACTTCAAAGTTTAAAACTTTGGAGTTGCCTCGGGGGAGTTTGCTTAATGAAGTGCTGACTATGCATGGCAGCACTTCATTAGTAAACTCTGAACAGCCTCATTACCAACCTTCCTTCGAAGGAAGGTGGTAATGTATATGCAGCCCTGGCGAACTAGTATTTGGAATGCTTCACTTCCAGCTCTTTGCTTCCCTGGCCAAGGAGCCTCAGTGTCTAAAACCAGGTTGGTGGGGGTACCTGGGCCCTCCTGCTACACTTGATCTCAGCCTAGGGTCCTGTGTGAGTAAACCCTTGGACAGGGGAATCTTCCAGCAAGGAAAATATATTCATTTCCTTGGGCTACTACCTACCTCTGTCCCTTCAGTTTGTGGTGTGTTCCCTGTAGTCCAGGCTGTTGTGGTGCGTTGCTTCTAGTATCACCCTGACATGCGCACTGGGTGACATTCTACTGTGGTCCGAACTTCCTCCACGTTTGGTGGCCATCAGTTTGGCAGGGCAAGTCAGTACTGTAGTCATGTCTAAGGCCAGGTGCCCCTAAAGTCTCTTCCATAATTACGTTTAGTCAGGAAGATGTTACATGTTTCCTGGTGGCTGCCTTGGCTGAAAGGCTAGTGATCCTCCCCTCAGACAGGGAGATGGCAAGTTCCTTCCCCTTTGCCAGTCAGCTCCAAACTGAGCCAGATTCTTTCCTTCTTTTCCCTCTCCTGGTCTTGCACTGTCTTTCAGTACAGCAGGCTCTCTTTAACCCTTTCTGTGCCTATGGATGGTTTCTCCACTTCATCACACAGGCACAGAACTCAACCCTGGTGTTATAAGCAGTGAATAAAAATAGATGTATAGTTTGTTCTATGTCTTGTAGTGAGTATGGGTTATAAATTCGTGTTGCTGATTAAATGGTCTTGTTAAAGTATTCCATTATGTTTGTTTGTTGATATTATGACAAGATAAATTATAACCTTTCATTAAAAGCCCCACCACCACATCCATATTGCCACAAGCAGAATCATCAATGACTCAGTTTGTATTAGTGTCTCTTGTGATTTGTGGTTCTTTGCTCTTCCTTTGCCACATTGTCTTCTTAGAACTCATTAGCAAATGATTAACTTGGCAGTATTCCTGACAGTAAAATCTAATAAGCTTTATAGCGTTCTCTGCTTAACTGAACGTCTGTGGACTCAGCTGCCTTAGACCTCACCTGTCATTCCTATGTCTTATTAAGATGGCTGAGCTCAGCTTTGATGCTTTCAATATTCAGTTCTAGGAAAATCTTTCTATGACTGGTGTTAGGCAGCTCTCAGGAGCGGGTAATCAGCTCTGTAAAACTCTTCCCCATGAGGTTGAGCACAGCTCATGTTAGGCAGCTTTCAGGACACACAATTCAGCCTTCTGTTCATACCCCTCATGAGCTAGCAACAGGAGGATTAGAATACGCCAGGCACCAAAACAAAAATTGGAATAGTTCAGAAGAGAAGAATCAAGGTAGGAGTCCATAGACTGGGCAAAAAATGAGGGTAGAGCATATATACCATCAGCAACCTCAGCATCATCACAAGAACAGACAGAAGGGAAAAAATTGAAATGTTTTACTCCCTTGCTTTGTGGAAAGAGAGCATGAGCCTCGCATTGTACCACCTTTCACAGAATCAGACAGGATGACACATGTGAAGGAGATATGTCAAAAGAAGAGGACGTGAGATGAGATTGTGTGTTTTTTCTTTTACTCCCAAGGGCAATCATTAGACCAATGGCAGGAGGCAAAAAAGAAGAAGGCAGGAAGCAGGAGTTTAGCAGCTCATCGGAGAAGCAACAATATGTCATTGTCTGATATTGGTTTGAGGGTAAGCTTCAGGAATGGCAATGGGAGAACAGAGAGAGAGGAGAGACCACTCAGAGTACATTTATTCCAGATGCCTTACAATTTATTTCAAAGTGAGTATAAGGCTTTCCTTACTGAGTCTTGGGAGGGACATAAAGTGGCTGTTAGAGAGCCACAAGTTCCATGATATGGGCAATTGGTAGGGAACAGAGAGGAGCTCTGACTGGTGCTTTAAGAGCAAGAACTAAAAAATAATTAAGAATTTGAATACTGAGAGGGAGAACAATCCTTGCAATTAATAGCTGATATATATTTTCAGCCTCAAATGGAGAGGTGATAGCATATTCTCTGGTATGCTGAACACCTAAGCTGAGAGAACTCTTGTCTGAGGAAAGGATTCAGATGTAGATACATTCGAACAGCACTTGTAGTTCTCTGTGCCTTAAATATTGAGTCTGTTCTGGTAGGGCTATGGTCTGAAGAAGTGGGTCTGTCCCACGAAAGCTCATCACCGAATAAATTATTTTGCTAGTCTTTAAAGTGCTGCCTGACTGATTTTTTGTTTTGATAGTACATAGACTAGCCCAGCTCCCTCTCTGGTACTATTTAACAGGACTAGTGTGTGACTTCTGAGTTCAGATAACAAGAGAGAGCCTGCTGAACAAAGCTGGAATGCTCATTAGAAATCAATGGAACTTAGTCTCCTAGATCACTAAGGCCGTGTCTACACGTGTGCTTTTTCCAGAAGCAGCATGCTAATGAACAGCCCAGAAGTTGCTAATGAGGTGTGGATGTAAATTTCTGGCACCTCATTAGCATATGGTCACATGATTCGGAGCCTGGATCAAGCTCTTCCAGACTCCAGAATAGCTGTGTAGAAGCGCGGCCCCAGGGATATCCCAGAAGGAAATCCTCCTTTTGGAAGCCCCATCTTCCTGAAAATTTTCTGTGTCATCTTGGGCAAGTCATTTAGCCTTTCTGTGCCTCAGTTCTCCATCTGTAAAGTGGGGATAATAGTACTTCCTTACGTCAGAGGCGTGCAGTGAACTGAAAGTCTACAAACCTGCTTGCCACATAAAAATGTGGATTTTCCATTTTTACAGAGAATCTTCAGTTTTCACATTTTGTGAAAAAATAGAAGCACGTACAGTAGAACCCCATGCCACCAGCATCCGTGCAGGAATATGGGAAACTCATGCTGCAGCTTGAGGTGGTGGGGCTCCTGATATCATATGGTAGCGTTGTTGTGGGGAAAATGTATATTTTACTTTTTCTTTAAGCTGAGAATAATTGGGATCTTTATATTGAAAACTAAGGATTGCTGGCCATGAAAATAATTGTGAAGTGCTCTGATTCTGTGTTAATAGAGGGCCAAATGAGTAGACAGACTTGAATTTTGAGGAATAAAAGGACTTCCAAGTAGCGCGGGCACTTCGAAGTAGCTGCGGCTGACCTGCGGCTTCACGCAAGCCTGCAGTTGGAAGTTTCACACTTCGAAGTTGTGCAGGGGAGATTTTGACAAATGAAGTGCTGCACATGCACCACAACACTTTATTAGTTATCTCCCAACACCCTAATTACCATGCTCTCTTCGAAGGTCAGGGCTAATCTAGACACAGCCATGGAGTGGTATATTTTATCTGACTCCTGATCCTGAATCATGAACGCAACCACAGTACTATTATGGAAATACATGAGAACTAGAAAGTTAAAATGACTAGAAGCCTGAAGATGAACTAGGGTTCACCAACAAAGTAAGCAGCTTACTGGCAAAAAATAAATTGGATTTTTAACATCTTTTCCATGTCAGTGTAAAATGGTACTGTTTCAAAACCCCTTGCCTATCCACAAGGCTGCTCTCAGCCCTCAGAGCCCTTGAGCTGTCAGGGAACTTTTATTTGAGTGGCATTTTACAAATGTATGCCAGAGCAGAACTGCCTGGTCCACTGCCAACAAAATAAAATCTTTACCCTAGCAGGCAAGTGAAGATTAAAGGCTGTTTTCCCTTGCTGCAGCCCTCATTACAAACAAATTTGGTTGGGCCCTGTGAATCTCCAGGTTATGTGAAAAGTAAAATTGGCATGCCCTTTTATTACCCAATCAATTACATTTCATTTCCAGAGATGAAACTAACTTAAGAAATAGTCAAGAGAACTGCTGAAGTGACAACTGGTATTTACCTTGGGTAAATCATTCTGAGGAAGGAGGAACCTTTTGGTGACAGCTGTGTATGAAGACCAAAGGGCAGAGGCTCTGTATGTCTGGCTGAAGCTGGCAGCAACTAAGGTACTCTGCAATTATATTCTTCTTGTAGTGCCTTAATAAAGCAGGAGCATGGCCTGCCTCCACCAAGGTAGTTTTTTGTTAATATGCTTTCCCCTCTCCCTCCTTTCACACACCTCTGTTTACATAATTGTCACTTTTGACTAGGTCATGTTGACCCTGCAAGAGAGAGCCCCAGGACAGAAAGGCCAGTTGTGTGGCTCAGAGTTCAAGGCAATTGATGCTGGACTTCTGTTCAGACATGAATGAAATGTTTTATACTGAGAGCACCTTGTCTGGAGGGTGGAAATGATAGGTAACACTGGTAGGGGCAGAATCTGAGAGTCCTGGGAGACAGCCAAGAGTATACCCCACCATGCCATGTACTCTGTTTCCTTGCCTTATGACTGGTGGAGATTCAGTGCTTTCAGTCTTGACTGTCTTTTTGTTGTATGATGGTACATGACAACTATTACTTGATAGGTGGAGAAACAGAGGCAAAACCAGATTAAATAACACACCCACAGACACCCTGGTCTGTAAAGCTGAGTTGAAATTAAGGTCTCTGGACTCTATATCTCCTTTTTGACCACTGATTCACCTCACTATCATTTCTGTTGCTAGGATTACAGTGATGAAATAGAACAATTAGAATTTCTTAGAGCAGCAGATTCAATAAGTGTGTAAGGGACTATAAAAATCTCTGAAGGGATCACTAGAGGCCTCAAAGCTCCTAATATTTGCCTAGTATATCAATGAGCTGGAAAGTGCTATATTCCATTATATGGACTTCATAAATTTGGAAGATTTGACCGAGTGGTGACCAGATACATAGGAGTTCAAAAGAACATACTCAAAATAAGAACCTCATCCAGTAAAGAACAGCTTCCACAGTCACTGGGCAATAAATGTTTGAAGGAACCCCAGGACTATGCATCCAAAGATGTTACCTCCTGCTCCAATCAGGAAGTAATCTCTTTGTGATGCAGAATGCCAGTCAGTTCAGCAGGGTAAAAGAATAAAGTTTCAGTTACTATAGCTAGTGATTAAGCTGTGAAATAAAGGTATTCAGTCTCTGACTGCAGGTTTGATTGCAGCCCAGAATGGTAGTAGGGAGACTACCTGCATTTCACAGAAACAAAGGACAATGTAAGAAAAGCAGAACATAAATTGTAGTTTAAAGAACCAGCATCCACAATGGTAACAATCATACACTGGTAATCACAGAGATACATTTCCAGAATTATGGCTTGGAAGTATTCCCTTCCTCTGATTAGATATCATTTTGTATCTGATTTGCCTATGGTTTTCAAAAGCATTCACTGATGGCTTCTCTTCTCACTGAACGCAATGAGAAAACTCTTAGGCTATGTTTCGACATCAGCATTATTTTGAAATAAGCCAATCCAAAATCGCTTATTTCAAAATAACACTGCTATACGCAAGAATGCATTTTGAAATAGCATGTCAGGAAAACATAGGCTGCATCTACACTATTAAGTTCTTTTGGAAAATCAGTTCCTTCTTCAAAAGAACACGTGGAACATCCACACACAAAATGTACTTGTTCTATCTGAAATTGAAAGAACGACGGTCTTCTTCCCAAAGTTGTCTTCCCTTTCCGGATTAGAAAGAGCGCCTCCTTTCAAAAGCTTCTTTTGAAAATAATCACGTGTGGACACTCCCAGGACTGCCCTCCCCGCCCCGCCCTTTTTTTTTTGAAAGAGCAGTCCACATGGCACCAGATTTTTCGATCTGTGGCATGTTCTTTCAAAAGAGCAGGAGGCTGTGTGGATGTTCTCTGTTGAAAGAGCAGATCGATCTGCTTTTGTGTGTGTGGACAGACTGTTTCAAAATTAGTTTTTCAAGAACTTCTTCAAAAGATTGCTGTAGCGTAGACGTAGCGATAGTGCCTATTTTGAAATAGTGCTACTGGACACCATTATGGCTTATTTCAAAATAACACTATTCTGTGTCTTAGAAGTGTATATTTCAAAATAGGCATTATTTCTCCTGCAGTGATGCTTATGAAATTTGAAATATCATCCCTGCTATTTTGAATTTATTTTGAAATAGCGTGTGCGTAGGGTAGATGCTTGCAAAGTTATTTAGAAATAACAGCTGTTATCTCAAACTTTGCTGTGGCCATGGCCTCACTGACTTCAAAGAAAGGAGACTGGATCAATACCGTGTGGTCTTGAAAAATCTCTTTCCCAGAGGTTACAGGACACAGAACATGAAAATGCAGGCTGGAATCATTCCAACATTAAAAGGAGATTTTATCTGAGAATTCCGGTAAAAAACAAATGCTAGTTCAGCCTTAGTATACAAAGCAAAGATATGATATTCAGACTCAGGCTTCTGAACCTCAAGGGACTCTTTAATGCATTTCCTCTGGTTCTTTACAGTACATTGTATTAAAACACTGTGATTTAATTATTAATCAATCTAAGTTATTGACCAATCAGGATGTTTTTGTTGCATTATAAACCAATTGTAGTTGATAAAATAATAATACTTTCAGTCATTGTGCTGTGAGAATTATATAAAATATTAATATTTAATAATTAAGTTATTAACCATTCAGGATGTTTTGGCTACATTATTAACCACTTTTAGTTGCTAAAATAGTAATACTTTGTTAGTCATTTTCCTGGGAGGACTATATAAAACATTTGCCCTGTCATATTCTTTAAATATGTGTGTATAGTACTATAACAAATTAAACAATTAATATGCAGTATGTGGCTTGTTAGGGTAATGCGGATCACTAATTTCGCTCCTAAACCTTTGAGATCTGACTAACACTATTCCAGCGGATCAGTATCCATATAAAAATGAGTCACTAACTGTTCCTACTTTTAGCAAAAAAAAATGGTCATGGATGACTGAATTGTAAGTCGGGGTTGGTTTTTATATTCTCAACAAAATTATTTGGCTCTGCCTGAACTGAGATTTTCTTCCCTTATGGGAGCAGGAAAGGCCAATCACGGGGTGTCAGTGCAATATATTCTCATCAACTATATGTTAGTTGGCTTGATTAATGCTCAAGGTTCTAAGCCTTGCATTACACAGGTGAGTCAAAGATGATCTCATATTGGCCTAGTAGCTATTAAATTTTACTGTATGGCTGCTTTTGTGATCATAATAAATGTGTCTAACTTCACCAAAATAATCATATTTTGTCTTAATTTGTTTATAGGAAAGAATTTTGCATGATATTGGCACCTGTCTGTGGAACAAAGAACCTTAAACATGAGTTACATCTAATAACACTCAGCCTACGTGGCAGCTGAGTGTTATTATCTTTGTTTTTCACAGCAGGAAACTGAGGCACAGAGCTGGAGTGGCTTCTTCCCTAAAATTACTGCAATAAGTTAGTGGCTGATTCAGGTAAAGAGTCCAGAAGGTCTGCCTCTTTCTGCTCTCTGCTCACGCCTGAGCACCATACACCAGTAAGATGTCACTTGTGATATGGGTAAAAAGGCAGGGAGCAAATGAGGGCAAAGTGTTTGTTTCTTTGTGTACTCCAGGCAACCTCTGCTCCTATGTTGGCTGGCTATCTAGTGAAGCTGTGTGAAACACCCTCAGTGCACTGGACCACAAGATGGCAGATGATAAAACAGGGTGAATGAATCACTCAGACATGGTGTCAGAGTGAATCCTGCGTTCTCATCCCCAGATTGTTTCCCAACATGGAAGGGTGATCAGTGTAGAAAGAGCAGAGTGAGAAGCTTCTCTCCAGGGCAGGCCAACAGGACCAAGGACACATCAGGCAGCCAGGCTCCAGTTGGGAGCCATATTGGTGAAATTCAACATTATCAACGTGGAAACCTTGTGAATGTTGAGACCCGACTGTATTCCACTCTGGTGAGAAATCAGTATGAGAAAGAAAGTTCATACAGGCATGAACTTAGGATGTGTTGGGCCGTGTCTACACTACAAGATAAATTTGAATTTAAGGAAGTTAGCTCGATATTACTACATGATTGTCTTCACTGTAAATACCATTAGCTCAATTTAGGGAACACTAATATCAAGATTATATTATCACCCTTACCTGACGTATAGCATCAAGCTCAAATTCAAAATTCGATTAAAGGCCAGTGTGGAAGCACCACATCTTAAAATCAAATTGATTAGCCTCCAGAGGTGTCCCATATGTAACCCATAATGCCCTTCAGAGCTCCACTCTAGCCTCTGATCTCCAGGTGTGCTGGAACTAGGTGACAGGAACACCATGAACTTCAAAGCAGGAGCAGTAAGACCATGGCTATGGGATCACCTGATAAACTTCTTTCTTTGCTTGCTATTAGTGCTGTGAGTGCCTCTACCCATTATAAATAGCCCCTACAGAGAGGTCATGTTTCTGTCTCTACACTTGTTATTTTTGCGCTGCTTGGTGACAGTCATTGCCCCACTACACCACATGGCAACAAGGCAGTTGTGGGGGTTGTGCTTGCATAAGACACTGAGAAATTTCTTCTCAGCAGTTTACATTTGTGTTCGAACCCGTGCTCCCTCCCCACAGGTACCACACAGTCAGGGTCATTCCTGCACTCAGACACATCACGGGGGTAGCCCTCAACCCAATAAAAGGACATGCCTGCCATTTCATGCTGATCATGCTGCCAGATAGCCCCATGTCCTAGCTTGTGTGTGTTTAGGGCTCCAAGGTGTAGTGGTCAATTGCAGAAGAATGTTGTACGTGAAAGCTTAGGGTTGATGTGGCACACATTCCCCACCCCACGTCTACTGAGCCAGGAGCAAGTCTCAGGGAAAAACTACCAAACGAGATAAACAGTGGCTTTGTAGCAGAACAATTTGTAGATAGAAATAAGAGGAAGGGAACAAATGTGCAACAATCTTGTATGATGGGATGTGGTAAACATGTAGGCAGGGTTAAAGAACAAGAAGTAACAGAACCAATAACAGATCATTAACTGACAGCTAAGGAAACATCATAAATGGTAACGAGTGACTGAATGGAACTGTATATAACCAACTCAGAAAACAGTGCAATTTGGACCTTACTGATGGGCCATGGCGCTGGTGCCTCAGAAGCCTAGAGAACTCTCACTCATCCGCAGCTGACCGGGGTCCCCAGCTTGCCAAAGGGACATGAGATGCCACTTTCTTATCATGCTTTTGTTTTTTGGTTAAGAGTTTATTGCTAAAGCTAGTCAGGGCAATAAAATGCTTGTGGTTAACAGATATCTTGTCAGCGTGTTTTGTACTCAGAGGCCATTTCTGCACATGCCTCTTTCTCTGAAAGTGGCATGCTAATAAACAGCCCAAAATAAGTCATGGATGTAAATTCCTCTTGCCTCATTAGCATAAGGTCACATGATTTGGAGTTCAGAAGATGCTCTTCCGGACTCCAAAACAGTGTGTAGAAGTGTGGCCCCCGGGGGGGTCTTCCGGAAGGAAGTTCTCCTTCTGGAGACCCCTTCTTCCTGAAAATTTTGGGGAAGGAGGCTTCTCCGGCAGGGGGACTTCCTCCAGAAGAACCCCCGGGGGCCGCGCTTCTACATGCTGTTTTGGAGTCCAGAAGAGCGTCTTCTGGACTCCAAATCACGTGACCTTATGTAATGAGGCGCAGGCAATTTATATCTGGGCCTCATTACCATATTTTGGACTGTTTATTAGCATGTAGAAATGGCCAGAGAGCCCATTGTCGAACTTGAGAACTTTTGACTGCAACACAAGGGCAGGAAATAATTTTGGGCACTTGCAGATGCTGAGGTGAAGTCTCCCCCAGTGACTAAGATATTTGGGGGCTTGCAGAAGCTTGGGAGAAGTGTCCATTGGCAGCTAAGATGTTTGGGATCTTGCAGATGCCAGGGGGAAGTCTCCCCTGGTGGCTAAGGTAGTCGGGGGGACCACTTCAACTGGCCCCTACTCAACTCCCCCCCATGCCCCTAGCAAGGGACCAGTGGTGCTTGCAGACACCAGGGGAAGTGTCCACCAGTGGCTAAAATAGTCGAGGGCTTTTTGCTGCCAGAGGGAAGTCTCCCCTGACGGCTAAGGTAATCGGGGGCACTACTTCAACTACTTCAACTTTGAAACTGGCTCTGCTGCCGCAGAACACAGCGCCCCCCCCCTCCAAATATTTTTGGGAGCTTGCAGTCCATTGCAGACACCTGCTGGTTTGATATTTCTGTTATAAAGTCTTTTAGCTAACATCTCCAACCTGTCTTCATGCTTTGACCCCACAAAAACACAGGGGGGGAGGTCCAGCTGAGATTCCTGTTTCTGTTGTAAGTTCAGTATATGATATGTCACTGACAACACCCCTGTTGGAAATGTCTGTGTAGTGAAGAGAGAAGTCAAACATTTTTTTCCCCTAGACTTTTCTATCCTCTTTCTACTAACTTTGAGAATACAGTCAGGGTCCCTGTATTATTTTCATGGATCAGATGGAATCACAAGAAGGAGGACATACAGTGGACGTCCATTTGAGAACACAGCCTGTGCACGGAAGCCTTATAGTGCACTGGAAAGTCGAAGACCCTCCCCTCAGCAGCTTTTTTCTTTCCTCCAAAAACTTTCCCATCTTCACTTTCTTCAAGCTTTTCAGGGATATGTCACTCCCTTCACCCTTGTTGGCAATGTCTGTGCAATGAAGAGGGAAGTCAAAATTTTTTCCCTAGACTTTTCTATCCTCTTCTAACATTGAGAATACAGTAAGGGTGCCTGTATTATTTTCAGGGATCAGATGTAATCATTGGAGGCAGGAAACTCAGTGGATGGCCAGTTGAGAATTGAGCTACAGAAGAAAGACATTTCTGTAAAATTTTGCCATCTCTGTGGATGCCCTACTTTTCCTTCCTTCCAATGTGAAAAGTGGAAATTTGCTTACCACAAAAAGAGAAAGAGGAAAATGCCATGTGGAAAGATGATCTCAAAGACCAGCTAGCATACCCAAAATGCTATGGGAATGAGGGAACTGTGGGATAGATTCCCACAATGCACTACCGCAACAGTCGATATTTGCCAATTGAGTGTGGCAGCAATAAGTTGACTTTGTGAGGAGCACACAGGGATGTGAGGATGGTTTAATTCAAACTTAGAAATTGCAGAATTACAAAATCAATATTAATAAATTTGAATTTATCTCACAGTATATTGGCAGCCTTAGACAACAGATGAGATATTTTTCATGGTTTTGGCTGATATTGCTGCAGTATAGAGCATTAGACTGGTATCATAGAATCATAGGGCTGGAAGGGACCTCAGGAGGTCATCTTGTTCATCCCCCTGCTTCAAGCAGGATCAACCCCAACGAAGTCATCCCAGCCAGGACCTTGTCAAGCCAGGATTTAAAAACCTGTAGGAATGGAGATTCTACCACCTCTCTAGGCAGTGTATTCCAGTGCCTCATCAATGGGTCTCTCTACCATGAACCACTTCATGTGTTTCATATTTGTCCATATTAGTTCACGTTTCCATTTTCTTGACAGGTTAGTGGTAGGAATAATCATCTATAATATCTTATCAATGTTCCAAAACTAGTAGGAGGAATACAACAGCATTTTCTGCTTGTACATCCCCTTTCACAGAAGGATCACAGAATGCTTTACTAACTCTAATTAATTAATTAATCTGCACAGCTCTCCTATGATGTAATGGCAGGCAAATTCCATTTAACTTCCTTTTTGAAATGGGGCAAATGAAGAGAGCTTAAATGATTCCCCAAGTCACCCATGGAGAAAGCAGCAAAACTGGGACGAGACCCCAGATCTCCTGTGCCTTTGTCATTTACTTTAGCCGTGGAAAATGATGCCTCTCACTGGCCAACACTGAAAGGTGCGGCATATTCTGAATTCCCAGTACAATCAGTAAACTGCAGACAGTTCAGCAGCACTTTGCAGGATTAGGCCCCAGTTGTGTAACGACCTTATATTTCTGTGACTGTATTAAGTCAGAAAAGAGTTTGGTACACTTACATGACACATACCATATAGAATAAAGTTTACCATAAATTGATGGTTTAAGCTCTCACCTCTTGTTTTGCTAATCCGAAGGGTTATTTTATTTTATTTCTTTTAACAATTCACTACAGCTGGTTGTCTTTATGCATGTAACAGATGGACATGAATTAAAGAACCCTACAATTCCCTCTGGCTTGCCATATATTAATGGGTTCTGAAACCTGAAACAAGGACATTTAGTTCGATATTCATGGGTTGTTGTACACTGCACTTACAGTGTACTGATGTCTTGCCTGTCGTCAGCAATCAGAAGGTGTGACAAGCAATACTGGAATCGACAAACTAATTTAAAATAGAAATGACCGGTGAACAAAACTGAATCCAGAAAACAGTCTCCCTCTCTCTCTGAAGATATTCTGTTACTCCGTCACTTCATCTTGGACCTGAAACTTGCTTATATACAGTAAAATCTTCCATATCCAACATTCTATTATCCAGAACTCTCAAATAACCAGGGTTTTAACCATAAGTAAATTTTAGTTAAATTTTCCGTAAGTGCAGTGTAGTGAAAGTTAACAAATAAATTCTGCGTATACTTTTGTTTGCTTCTTGATAACTAATCTTGTTTTTCTTCAGTGTTATTCATTGCTAGGTACACCTCTGTATTATGCAGAATATTTTAATATCCGGCAACTTCCCGGTCCCGGAGCTGCTGGATATGAAAGAGTTTACTGTAGTGTGCTACCCTTGGGGTGCCCAATAAGTTACTCTCTCCTGCCGCCAAGTATTGTAAAATAAGTTTTGACTGGTCCTAAAGAATTGTACGCAATTGAAATACCTTCAACGACACCTGAAATTGAGTATATCTAATTGATGTCTTTTTTTCTGATCATTCAGGTCTTAAAACATGTAAGCACATGCTTACCTTCAAATCTGTGCACAATAATAATAATAAAATACCATTGATTGAATTGGACTATGCATAAGTGTAAATAATTTAAGTATATGCTTAAATGATTTACTGTCTTGGAGCCACCATGCTCAGCACCTAGTGGAATTAAATCCTAAACAAATAACTTGCTGTGACAATGTGCTTAAGGAAACATTACCATTTCCATCCCACTAGCTCTCAGGAAGTGTTTTTGGAAAAGTAGGACTTAGTCTATTTTTTTAATGAAGCAAATCGAAAAGATATGTTTTGCAATATTAAGCAGTATATCTCTGATCCTGTAAAGGTTTAAGAGCATAAACAGCTTTAAAATGTGAGCAGCCTCACTGAAGCCAGCAGAATGAGTTAAATCTGTGAAGTTATGCAGGTGGATAAGTATTTGCAGGGACAGAGCCCACTGTATTAGTCAAATGACAGCTCTTCTTGTAATGTCTCATGACTGCTTTTGAATGAATTAAAATAGAATGATGAAAGAATAATTATACTTACATTATGGTGGATGCAGGTGGGATGTAGTCTGTCAGGCTTTTTGGCCAACTGCCTTATATGATGCTTCTGAGGAGAATATAAGAACAGACTGCTGTGATTCCTCCACAATATAAGATTGTAGTATCTTCTCAATAAAATATTCTGGGAATTATATTTATTTGAAGTTGTTTCCTACAAGTTACAAGGGAGGCTGTTATATAGGTATCAATTGACCATTATTACATATATTTGCATCCCTTAAACTTATTGTTTTCCTAAACAAAATTAATAACTAATATATAATAACTATGTATTACATTTTTGAATTCATGCTGTCTGCATAATGATTTATTATGATTATGATTATTATTATCATTATTATTATAATCATTATAATGATTATTATGATTATATCCATGCATACTTACATTGCATTCGGTAGTACCTGAGCATGTGTCTCACCTGTTCTGTGTTATTTTCACCTGTGTATCAAATTGTAACAATTTTTCCAACAGAAAATCTTCAGTTTATATTGTAAATTGGTCCTGATGTGAGGGGGATCAAATGTTCTGCTTCCTTGCACCTGCATTGCATCAGTCAACCTATTTTATAACCCATCACACAACCTCATGAAATGTATTTTGGCAAAAGGCACAATTGTATTTTTCCATTAGCGCACCATAACAACTTCAAAAGTCTACCAGAGAATTCAGTGTAGAATGCACACATATATTTAGCCATTAGTAGAGGGAGCTACAGCGAGTAATGCAATTTCTATTAAAATAACATAGGCACAACTAGAAAAATGGCAAACTAAAGCACACTACCGTAGCATCTGAGAACAAGTGGAACAGTAGCACTCCTACAGCACAGATTCACCGAAATAAACAAATGTCTTTTGATATTTATGAAACATACAGATTTATTTCCGTAATGCAAGATGCATACAAACTTGAGCATAGCCTGTTCCATTATCATTACACTTTGTGGCCATGGCTACAGTAGTCCCCTCCTTTCAGAAGGGGCATGGTAATGAGCCTCTTCAGCAGATGTCAATAAGGTGCTTCCATTAGCATAATAGTGGCCACATACGTTTCAAAAGTGCCACTTTAGAAATGCACGCCGCCCTTGTAGACAGAGGCCTTTCAAAAGGTTCCCTTGATCGCAAAACCCCTTCTTCTCATTTGGTTTTGGGAAGAAGGGGCTTTCAAAGTCTGGAGGTCCTTTTGAAAGGCCCATGTCTACAGGGGCGGTTTGCATTTCAAAAGCGGCACTTCCGACCCGCATGTGGCCGCCATTACGCTAAGGGAAGCACCTCATTGGCATCTGCTGAAGAGGCTCATTACCATGCCCCTTCTGAAAGGAGGGGACTAGCGTAGCCACAGTCTGTATGTTTAGATGTCTTCTGAATGCTTTTTGCCCTTTTCACCTTGTGTGGCTCTCTTACTGTATTTTAGTAGTGACTGCATGGCAGTTGCAATTCCTGTCTGCATTGCAAATTGCTACCTCACTGTTTCAGTGGTCTGGTGCTACGGCTACTATAATCAATATGAATGAATCAACAGAAGCTTTGCTAAGATTTGTCATATAGAAAAATTCGCTTGAAACAGCAATTTCTTTTCTTCTCATGGACTGTTTATGTTGTCTTTTGCATCACTGAAGTGTGTAAAGGAGTTTAATTGAATCACAAAATATCATCAATTACAGTAATGTACTTAGAACTGCTTCTTGGTTGTTTTATTTCATGAGCATAGCACCGCCTGTGTTGTACTGTACTTTGTGCAAATAGGAGATAAACTCCAGTTTAATTAATGCAGCCAACAAGCACCAGTAGTGAATGTTATGCTTGAAGATTGTTAATGGCTGCCATCAACCACAGATCTGATTAACACCAATGGATGTATTTCAGTCAGGCTAAAATGACTGACCAAAAGCCTTGAGTACTGGTAGCTGAAACAATCAAAGTCTGCACCCAAGGACAATATGGCAATGGCTGAGCAGAAGCTAAGTCATGTGAACTCAGGGGTTTACCTGGGGACTGACTGCACCAGGGCATTTATTGGTTGTATGGGTGTGTGTGTCAAAGTCAAAAGGCACCAGAAAGCCTAGAGAAGGTTAACAGAAAGCCGGAACTGTTGTAAGTCTAGTCCAGAGAGGAACTATAGACAGTGTTCTTTGGGGCACAGGACTAGCTGGAAGGAGACCTCGAAACTGAGAGACAGAGAACTGCCTCCTGTTTGTTCTGATTGTCCGTACAGAAACAGGGTCTGTGTCTGCACTCTTTGTCAATGAACAGGATCACACCAAAGAAATGCAGTTGATGTCACTTATTAGCAATGTTTCAGTGCTCAGCAAAAAAAAAAAAAATTACTAGTAAACAGAAGACCTAAGCCTGAAACAGCATATTAAGTGGCCTAGAGGCTTGGCCCACTACCCACGCCATTGGTAACTGGGGACCCCCAGATGTAGTCCTAGTGCTGTAGGCTGGGAGTGGTGGTTCAGAAGCAAGGTTGCAAGACAGCAAAATGCAGAGGGTGGTGCTGGGAGCCAATGGGGCTGCATAATACTTCTCTCTGGGTTGGCTCTGCACTGGCACCCCAGTCCAGGCATGGCACACCCCAGCAGCCTTCCCTGGCTGAACCCTTGCAAACCTGGCTGTAGCTGTAGGGGAGCTGGGAGACCCAGTTTGTCAAAAAGTTGTCATTAAGCCACGTGATAGTCTAATCCAATTAACATTAAAGTCGATGATATGCAATTGGCTCTGAGAAAAGCACTGCTAAGAACCTAAACTTGTATTGTCCAAAAAGATTACTAAAATCTGGCACTCGCTGTACCCAACTATCATCAATTTCTCCCCATAACAGAGACAGGTTAGGTCCATAAATGGCTATTAGCCAGGGATAAAGTATGGTGCCCTAGCCTTCATAACAAGGGCAGGAGATGGATGGCAGGAGATAAATCACTTGATCATTGTCTTCTGTTCTCCTTCTCTGGGGCACCTGGCATTGGCCACCGTCGGCAGATGGGATGCTGGGCTTGATGGACCTTTGGTCTGACCCAGTATGGCCATTCTTATGTTCTTATGTTCTTATACTAAGAGTATATTTTGACTGAAGCGCCTGTGAAGGATATATGAAGAGTTACCTGTTTTCCCACAATGGATCATATGATGCCTCAGTCCCAGGGTCTTTTCTTTGGATGGATCTATTTCTATATTAAGCAGAAGTGAGTTCCTCTAACTTGCAGAAGTAATAAGCTGGAATCTCTGCTGTGTCCATTTTGGTTGAAACTGATTCCCCAGTCAAAATATTTGAAGAGAACAAGAGAGGATTCTCTGAAGAACATGGTCACAATAATTTTTAATCTTTCTGGAAATCTGCAGCTGCAAACAAAGCAAGAGAGATTATAAATAAGGTATTTAAAAGCTGCACACCATAAGTAGGTTCAGATCTGTGTGTGTTGACACCATGGGAAAAAGCATATGCATTATTTTTAAAGATTCCTTGTCCCCTGCCTCCCTGTCTCCAGTCCTCTCCCACACACAAAGAACACAGACCACCAGCCATGTCCTGTAAACCTGGCCCTCAGAGAATAAAGGGTCTTATGCCTGGCTGCCTTTATTCTCCAGCGGAGGCCCACACCCAGCCACGGTCACCACAGAAAGGTGTTTTGCCGTAGATGGCTGCATACCCCACCTGTTCCCAAAAGTGTATTGTTAAGAGCGTTAGCTCACAAGATAAATATTCCAGATATTTTCTCCATCATTTCATGCTGCTTTCATCCACAGTCCACCAGATTATCAGATCTTGCCTCCTTATTTTTTTGTAAAGTGTGACATTTTCTTCAGGGCACTGGAGAACTTAACTATGACATAGGTCAGTTGGTCCTTAAAACTCTTGGAGTGAACTTCTGGCTTTGTTGAAATCAGTTTGAATAAAATTAAGAATTGGCTTACATCTTCACCCACCTTTTGGGAAATCTTAAATATCCTTTTTTCCTGCAGCAGTCAATGATATCCCAGTAAGGAGGGCTAGATTTTGGTCTTTGTCTTCTTTGACTGAGCATGGCTGACAAAACTCAACTGTTCAGCCAGCAGCATTATACCTCTTCCGGATCAGGTCTAATGCCTCTGTCGACAGTGTTTTGTTGACAGAGCTCCCATGTGGACACTTCTGTTGACAGACAGGGCTTCCAGTTCTCTGTGTAGGCCTGTTTGCAGAGCTTCTGGTCAGCCATTCTGTTGAGAGAAGGCAGGGCAGTCTGGCTGCTCTCTGTTGACAGAGCAGATCGCTCTTTCAATCTGCTTTTGTGTGTAAATGCTGTCTGTCAACACGAGTTTTGCCAGGGTTTCTCTGTCAACAGTGACCTTTTTTGACAGAAGCTGCCTGTGCAGATGCAGCTGCTGAGCCTTGCTTCTGCCTACTGTGCTCTATACACTTCAGTTGGCCAGGGAGAAAAAAAAAAGACACCACTTCAAGAAAACTTCTTTTGGTAGCAGGAAATATAACCATTGTTAGATCAAGGCAATTTGGGTCCCTGGGCGCCCAGTAACATGGAGACTCCTGAGGTATTGTCCCAATCCTGTGGTACATCTGCCATTTGGAGAAGAAGTAATGGGAAATTTCCTTCCCTTTGTGAATACCAGAGAGAGGGCATGGACAGTTGCAATGAAGCTTTCTAAATATCCCCATCTTTATGCTGGAGTTCAGGTAAAGAGTCTGTCTCTTCTCTTTTCTTTCCAAACACACAGTTCTTGGCTGAGATAGTGTTTGTGGGGACTCTAGAGCAATGGACCTTGGAATCAATACCCCATTGAGCTGTAGCTGCCTATTCCATAACCCAGTCCTGCCTGCCTCAAAGAGGACAGCCTCTAGAGCACAGTATCTCTCTCCATAGGCTACTTCTCATGTAGTACTGTTTACATACTGCACCTTGCCCAAACCTCTGCTTAAAGCCAGGTATTCCTTATGGCATCTCACACCCAACTGGAGGTGACAAATCATAGTTCTCCTGACACAACATGGTCTGATGAGATCTGAAGCCCAGTTTTCAAGATGAGTGGTAGTTCTATTCGTCTAGTATTTGACCTCAGGTTTGGATTTGGGACGAATGAACAAACAAACCTTCTGAGATAAGTCCATATACGACAAACCATATGTTGTCATCATTGCAACTATTTTTTTTAAATGAGAGTGAAAATGGTGAGAGCGGTTTAATGAGGGAGAATAAAATTAATGAGCAAGTAATTTATTTAATTTCCCAGAGAGGTAAGATGAATAATGTATTAAAATTGGTAATTTTGTAAAGTGTCAGAACTATGTCAGACTGAAGAAAAGGAAACAAATACAGACAAAGTGCAGTGGGAAAGATCTCCTAAAAATTAGGATTATAAAACATGTTTTATAATTTATAATTGTGTTTCAATGGCTAGTGGAATCTTCAGCCCATTACTTGCAACTCATTCATACTCCAGAGAAACATACTAGGTACTTCACAATATGGTCAAGTGTTCCAGTAGTTCTTTCTGTTACTGTATCTTCTAGTTATGCTAGTGTCTACTGTAATTTAAGATAAAATGACAAATTTCTAGTGTTTCATTTCACATAACAATCCACAAAAACTAACAGCGAGCTATGGAGATAACTCAAGTGTGATGGCATATCTTCATAACCTTGGAAAAATTACAAGGAGTGGTACTACTGCAATTTTAGTATTATGCAAATGATTAGTTTCATAATCCATTTATTTCCAAGTGCAAGAGAATATAGTTTGTGCTGCATTTCAACATTCTGTATTTAAGTTATGTGTGCACACTAAATGTGAAAGATAAAGAACTTTAAATGGTATGTTTAGTACATGTGTAGAATAAAAGGGAGAAAGGGTCAAGCTATGATAGATGGCACTTTCTGAACAAGCCAAGCACTTCATATATATTCGATAGTTCATGTATTGTTTCAAACTGGAAATCTGAAAAAAGATTGTAACTAACCATTTGAATGTTCATTTTAAATAGCAAATAAAAGTTCCTCTTCTACCCCACACCTTCACACTGCTCTCAGAGGGAACTAATTAAACGTGAAGCGAGAGGAAATTTGAACACAGAACATAAATCAAGACTAAGAAAACTGATACTAAACTAGCTAAATTACTGTGTCAACTACATATGCATCCCCATGATTAAAAATTAACATTTTCCATTTGTCTTATATAAGAATATTACCTCAATGTAATTTCAGAGTTACCTTGATAACTTTCAAACTTTTGTATCAAGACACTCAAATTCCCCCTCTGTGGATTATTTGAATTATGCTTATTGCTAGCACTGAAATATTCATGTGGCAAGCCTTTGTCTGAAAAAGTACTTGTATTGCCCTCCCTTGGCAGAAATCTGAATCAGGTGTAAGCAAACGTATTACTTCGGGCCCCTCTTTTCACCCCTGCAATTAGCAGCCCCTCCCACCCCCAACCTGTCTAATGTAATTCAAACCAAAGGAAATCTTGGTAGTGTTCATATTAAAAACAAACACACACACACAAAACCCTTTTGGCACATGTAAGAAAATAAGTCTGTAGAATGTAAAATTTTTATTAATCAGTTTATGGATATGAATACACATACTTAAAACAAGAACATATTTCAACATTTTTAACTAGATGGGTGAGCCTGAGACGTAGCAGCTGATTGTTCTGTGTCTCTTACAAAATTTGATGCCACCCTGAGGAAGCCCACCTCTCTACTTTTGCACCCCAATCTAAATCACCACAGCTATAGAGACAGGCTGGTACAGGAAAAGGAAGTGATATTAATCATGGGTTGTGGCTGGAAGTGAGCAAAAGGTTGTAAATGCATTAGGGCAAAGTGGATGGTTCAAGAATCAAAATCTATCTGGTTAGGTTCAAAGACACAATGGTCTTCAGCTGACTGTGTGTTTTATATTTAGTAAGACAGTTGGCCTGCACAATCATATTATGACAGATAGCAAATACTGTATCCATAAGGCAGAAAATCGGTGTAGTTAATGACCTATGTTGAGACCACCTGAGATCCTTTAGAAAGCTTTCGAATAGATGCGTATGCTTCTGCTTTCCTGACTTTGTCTGAATTGCCTTCTTTAAAAAAAAATCAGTGAGCGTAAAAATAAGAGTGATGTAGTATGGATTCCAGGTGTTAGCTTCATGTACTTAATGACATGTGCAGTCCCGACACTTAACAAAATATGAATTAAACCTCTGCCATAAATATTTCTTCCTCCCCCAACTTCTGCTGATCCATGCTCTTTAGGGGAAAACATAATTTGAATAGGGTTATCGTAAAGAAATACTTGTAGGGTATGAATGCTAAAGTGAGAGGAGCATCAAATAAGAGTAATGGGATGTAGACAGACCAAGAAAAAATGTAGGTTGATTATCTGGAGGTCTTTGTGAATAATGACATTTATTAGTCTTTTGGAAAGCCTTGTAAGAGAAAGATCCCATCCCTATGCATTCACACCTGAGCCGGACAAAGCACAGGAAGGGGAGAAACTGCTCAATAGCTGTGATACAGCCAGAGTTTAAAGGGAAGTTTAAGTGAAGGTGGATAGGCATGACAGTGTGCCTCATCCAGTTCCTACAGGGACAGACTGGATGTAACAATTCAGATATGACTTTGTCAAGAGTTCATTCAACATAAGGGTAGGAAAACCCATACGCTAATCATGTGGGTTAGCAGTGAAGAGCTACCGTTTGAGCCATAGTGTATACAATCTCTAATGAAAACAAAAAGCAGTCAAGTAGCACTTTAAAGACTAGCAAAATAGTTTATTAGGTGAGCTTTCGTGGGACAGACCCAGTGGGTCTGTCCCACGAAAGCTCACCTAATAAACTATTTTGCTAGTCTTTAAAGTGCTACTTGACTGCTTTTTGTTTTGATAGTGTATAGACTAGCACGGCTTACTCTCTGCTACAATCTCTAAAGGTGTCAGTAGGGGGTACTCTATATATCTCTTGGCATGGGAAGGCCACTTTATATTCATTTCACTAGCCTCAGAGGTTAGTTAGTTTGCATCTGCAAAAACAAAGAGGAGTTGCGTGTCACCTTAGAGACTAAGATTTTTATTTGGGCATTAATAAGTTAGTCAGGGTGTATCTACACTAGGAACTAACATTGAAGTAGCCAGCAGAGGGTCTACAAACATTTTTCCCTTATTTCAAAGTTGACTTTGAAATAGGGAGCCCAACTTGGAAGTCCTTACTCCATTCCTGGGAATGGGGTAGTGGCCTACTTCAAAGTTTAACTTTGAAGTAGGGTGCGTGTAGACGTTCTACTTCAAAGTTGCTTACTTTGAAGTTGTACTTCGAAGTAAGAAACTTCAAAGTTATTTTTGTAGTGTAGACACAGCCTTGGTCTCTAGGTCCACGTGACTCCTTGTTAACAATTTCATGAGGGCATTTTAATTTTCTCTTTCTAATGGTGACTGTAGAGCAGCAGCATATGAAGTGTTAGGGCATTTTATTGGGAAAGGGCTAAATTCTACATGCAAACACACCCTGACAATACCACTGACATTAGCATCCAAAGGAAAATATAGTATGGCCGTGTCTACACGTGCCCCAAACTTCGAAATGGCCATGCAAATGGCCATTTCGAAGTTTACTAATGAAGCGCTGAAATGCATATTCAGCGCTTCATTAGCATGCGGGTGGCAGCGGCACTTCGAAATTGACGTGGATTGCCGCCGTGTGTCGCGTCGCGTCCAGACGGGGCTCCTTTTCGAAAGGACGCCTCCTACTTCGAAGTCCCCTTATTCCCATCAGCTCATGGGAATAAAGGGACTTCGAAGTAGGCGGGGTCCTTTCGAAAAGGAGCCCCGTCTGGACACGACGCGTGGCGGCAATCCACGTTAATTTCGAAGTGCCGCTGCCGCCTGCATGCTAATGAAGCGCTGAATATGCATTTCAGCGCTTCATTAGTAAACTTCGAAATGGCCATTTGCGTGGCCATTTCGAAGTTTGGGGCACGTGTAGACACGGCCTATGTTTCTTTATTCAGGTAGAGACCTAGAAAATATGTAATAGGGATATATGCTGCCCCCTAAACTCATCCCACATTTTCATGGGCTCAGATGAAATGACTGTGGATCTGGATGTCATCCCTGGATTTAAATTTCATTGTGTTGAACACAAAGTAGGCAGAAATATGAATGATTAAAATGCCAGAGAAAGGGCAAACATGGGTAAATTAGATGCTCAGAAATGACATTTGTCAAAGAAAAAACCTGAGAAGTCACTGAAGGTTTCCTAGGTAAAGAAACATTACAACAAGATTGTGGTTCTTGTAACAGGTGCAGGGATGTGTACACCCATGAAAACATGATCCTTCAGTACAGCTGGTCAGGCAGTAGTAAATAGTTTCAGGAAATATTATGAAGAAACTGGACAAGTATAAGGGGGATGTGAAAATTTTTCATGCAAATTTTTTCACCACAACAAAACTATTTTGATGTCTATTTGTCAATGAAAACATGCCCATACTACACAAACAGAAAACCAAACCAGAATTGCAAAAACATTTGCTTAAAAAAAAAGGCCATTTTTAAAACTTCCTGGCCATATCTACACTACAGGGGGCTGCGTTTCTACATGTTGTTTTGGAATCTGGAAGAACGTCTTCCGGACTCCAAATCATGTGACCTTATGCTAATGAGGCATGGGGAATTTGCATCCACGCTTCATTAGCATATTTTGGGCTGTTTTAAAGTGGCATGTGTAGAAACGGACTTAGAGCACCCCCTTTAGAAAGCTTCTTAAGAAAGAAAATGTGTGTAGACACTCCACAGGGCCCTTCTTTCAAAAGAACAGTCCTTATTCTTGATCCTGGTCCATTTTTTCGAAAGAGTGGAGGCTGTACGAATGCTCTATTTTGAAATAACAGATCACTGTTTCAGTATGTGGATGCATGCTTTCGAAAGAAGTTCTTTCAGAAGAGATCTTCAGGAAGACCTTCTTTCCAAAGATCTCTGTAGCGTACACATAGCCATAATCAGGCAAATCCACATGGAAAATAGGTTCCCTATAGGTATGTCTACACAGTAAAGTTACTCTGGTATAGCTTATTCCAGAGTTATTATTCCAAAATAAGATATTCCAGAATAATTCATCCATACTACAGGGAAGCCCCAGAATAAGCAAAACTTATTCCAAAAACGGTGTGTCTATACATAAGAGCCTATTTTGGACTAGAGTCCTGGAAGCAATCTGAAATACTATTTCTACACTGCAGAATCATTTCAGAATAAGCTATTATGGAATAGTTTATTTCAAAATAGCCCCTCTTCTCTGTCTACACAGCCCCCTCTTCCAAACTATCTGTTTTGAAATCAGCACTATTCCTCATAAAATGAGGTTTACTGATTTTGAAATAAACTGTCCACTATTTTGAAACTGCGGTTGCGTTGGATAGATGCTAGCAAAGTTATTTTAGAATAGCAGACATTATTCTGAAATAACTTTGCTGCATAGACAATATCCTATGGAAGGTGTGAGCAATCTTTTTACCTCAAGCCCCACTTTTTGTCCCTGGAATTAGCAGTGCCGCCACTCCAATGCATCTAATGTAGTTCAAACCAGCAGAAATTTTGCTTATATTCATATAAAAAACCCTTTCAGCACATGTAAGAAAGTAAGTATGTGGAATGTAAGAAACTTTCTTAGTCGGTATATAAACGTGAATACATACGCATAAAAACAGTAACATACTTCAACATTTTTAATGCAATGTATGAGCCTGAGACCCAGCAGCCCCCTTATGCAATTTCATGCCTGCCTGAGGCCCTCCCCCTGACTTTGTGCATCCCTGACCTATGGGACCAGTCATTTTCCTGTTATGTACATGTCTACCATGTCACACTTTAATGTCATTTGTCATTGTGAAAAAGCAGAGGAGTGTCAACCTATTAGTTGTGATACCACTGCCTCTCACTCGGATCATGATAAATGGTCAGTGTAACAAGTGTATTATCTTTGCTTTCAGCAACATTGTCTCTAGCTGTTTCTAAAATGATAAACACATCCTTTTGCTGCTGTGAAGGGTTATATTTTGATATATTAAAAAATGGGATGAAAATTACAGGTTTATTGTGTAAAGAAAATTCTTGTTGAACGTGCATCTGTAAAGAGAGAAATGGTCAATCTCTGCTGTTTAAGACATGAGCCATGTTGTGGGGAAAAGGATAATTTTGGAAATGAAACCCTCTCACTTTCAAAGAGTGCATTGTATATGGGCAAAATTTCGTATCACCTTGTCATTAACTCTCTGTGTGACTAGCCTTTGGCCCTAGTGGCACTGTGGAGAGGTTGAAAGCATGTGTAATGGAAGATTTGTGTTTAGTTTTCCCCTTCTTGAGCACCCACTCTGGGCTCAGTCATCTCAATCCGAACTGTGAGCTGAAACTCAGATACTCCCTATGATTCCTTCCTGCTCACAAATCCATATCAGAAATAAAGCCTATGAGGGAAATTTATAAAAAGTTGAGGAGCTTACTATCTATTTTCAAAAATAAGTTAGGCACCTGGTGGAATTTTTAGAAGTGCCTTGGTACCTAACTCCTATTGATTTCCAAAGGGAGCTAGGTGCCTTAGTGATTTTCAAAACTTCATTAGGATCCTGCATCTTTAGACCCCTAATACATTCAAATACCTTGTCTTTAGAAGTCTCAGATTCACTGAAAAACCAG
This sequence comes from Carettochelys insculpta, assembly GCF_033958435.1. Lineage (NCBI taxonomy): Eukaryota > Metazoa > Chordata > Testudines > Carettochelyidae > Carettochelys > Carettochelys insculpta. The sequence goes on from NC_134139.1 coordinate 100,954,750, forward strand.
TACAAATTAGCAGCCCTTCTCCACTTGGACAAAGGAAAATGTAGGCTGAATAGGAAAGACCTCCTACACTGTAGCCAAAGCATTAAAGGGAAATAGCAGAAACATCCGTGCTCTACTGATTTAAGTAAAACTGGATAGAACAAACAATTAGAATTTGTGGAAAATAAACTTTTTTGACCAGGAGGAGTTCTCAAGACCTCATAGGTTTAGGCATCTGCAATTTCTGTGATTTAATGCATTTTTGTCTGATTTTAGATAATATGAAAGCAAGATAATTTCTCCATCTGTCTTCTACATGCTTCCAATACTGCCTTTCCCCTGGACTCTACGATAGGAACTCATGGGCTCTGATATATGTTCTTCACCTTCCCTTTGTTTTCAGGTGTCACTGCCTTCCCACACAGGGTTAAGGCATAGGGGCAACTAATGTCTACCTTCTATTATGGGCTCCTAGCCCTGGGAGCCCTAAGGAACTCTGCACCAGAATTTCATCCTGCCCTGCTTTTTCTTGGGGCCTCTTTCTGTGCCCTTCCTGACTACCCTCCCTTTCTTTAGGGAGTGCCCATTTCACAGGTCTTCTCTCACTGGCATTTTCCTTTGCTATTCCAGGTTTACTGTTTCCTGAAGTTCCTTCCTCTGTTCATCTTATTCCTCCTTGTGTGGGCCTAGTTTAGTGTCATGATTTCAGCACTCATTTCCTTCACCTGGCGAACAGGATAAACAGGGTGTAGGTGCATCTGGGCACCAACTCTTACAGGGGCAGTTTATCCTGTGACAGCCTTGTAGGAGAAAATCAGTTCAGTTTTCTCTTAATGTATTAAATCACACCTGCAACTGATCCTTTAAATATTTAAGAACATATGTTTGATAAACTAATACAGAATGCAAAGACTGCAGAAGAAAAGTGACATTACACATGTCCTTACTGAGTGTTAGCTAGGTCATGGTTTTACATAGTGTTCGTGTCACCCAAGTTCTTTACTATCTCTTCTCAGTTCTGCACCTTAGCTGGGATGAAATATTGCCCTACTGAAAGGCATGGGAGTGTTGCCATTGACTGCTGTGGGGCCCAAGATTTTATCTGTGGTGTACTTCTGCAGCACTCACTAAAGAGAGGAAATATTATGATGTACAATATGGTAGGCCTGAGACTATTTACCTCATCTGTTTCCAGTTCCCTGAGCCACTAAATCCAAAAAAGCAACAATTACGATGTTCCAAGAGAGAATGAAACCAAGGGCCTATTAAGAGCAAATTTTAAAAGAAAATTATTCAACACCTTAATGAAAAATAGCATGTCCCATAAATGAAGCTGTTGTAGCAATGGCATAAAGCATGCTGTTTGAGACATTGTGACAAATGGATTTATTCACACATTAGTAGGCTTTATTGGCATGTGCCCGAGCAGGTCAGCCCTGGCAATGCAACCGTCTAATTAAAGTGCAACATTTCAAATGAGCCCTGTGGGTAAAGTCTGAACAATGCTCTAATTTATTGCAAATGTGTTAAAATAATAGATGACATGGTGCTCAGAAATGGAAGATCTCTGGGAGGAAAGAGTCATTATCTGCAAACATATAACAAAATAACTGAGTAAGGTCACTTAAAGAATGCTGAATGGAGTATTAAAGTCAGAAAAAGAATGATCACGGTTTAATTTATAACACCAGGCAAATCTATTAGTCACCTAATCTCCTTGCTCTGCCCCCAGCAAAATAGCTGCATAAAGCTGGGGTCATGATGGAAAAGTGCACTCTGAATTGGGGTGAGGGTGGGGAGGAAGGACAAAGGGTAAGTAAGGATAACTACAGAGGCTTAGTGGCTGGGACTCCAGCCTGTGAAGGGGTATCTTGACATTTTTTTGGTGGATGATATGCCCAGGTGAGCCACAGCCCCCAGCTGAAGTGCTGGTGCTCAATCCCCAGTCTCACCTCAGCTGCTGTTGCAAGTGCTTTGGTACCCCTTTCCTGGGCTGGGTGTCTGACAGGATCTGTGGTGGCTGGAAGGCCGGGAGAAGAGAATTGTTCCTGCCTGTGCCCAGGATGCTGGTCCAATCCCATATCACTAATCATGGCCACTCAACTCTTCTTCCATTTCCCATTCTTGCTTTGACCTCTATGTGCACAAATGCAAGTACAGAAAGATAGCTGGGTGCTCCTCTGGCCTCTGCAATATACTGTAGGGGTGGAAAAAATACTTCAACAATTCCTTTCCAGCAATTTCCAGCAATTCCTTTACAGAGATGCTAGTCCCCATGCCCCACCCTCAGTGCTGGCCCCTGGCATAAAGTTCACCTGCTGTTCACCATGAAGGATCAGATTTTAGCTGTTTAGAGACAACGACATGAAGCAGGATAAGGCTAGACGCGATCTTGAGATGAAATATTCCAGGAAGTGTGACACTGGGCGCCACGTAGCGACAGAGGACAAGCACTTAGCACAGGAGTTAGGGGAGAGGCTCTGGGGTGTGGGAGGGTGCAGCATTCGGGTCTGGCGGGTGAGAGCGACTCATGGCCAGAGAGTGGTTATGTGGAGAAATGCAGGAGTCAGGGCAGCAGGGTGGCATGTATGGGAGTGCAGAATTCAGGGTTGGGGTGAGGAGGGCCTCGGGGTGGGGTGGGGTGTGGTGTGTGTAGGGACTTGTGGGGAGGACAAAGGGAGGGGGGCTGAAGCATATGTGCTAGAACTAGGGATGTGGCAGGTGCTGCAGTGCCCCCTGGCTTTACAGGGGTTCCACTGTGTACAGGATTTGCAGTGTGGCTCTCAGCGCCCCATTATACAAATTGTTCCAGCACCCCTGGGCTGAAACCCCGCCCCCAGATTCATAGCAGGAAGCTGCTTGTTCTTCCCATCCCTGTCAGGAAGCAAGAGGAATGCAGCCAAAATACATACTTGCCCCTCTCTCCTCGATAGCGATAGGAAGGGGAACAGCAAGCAATGGCTGGGCAAGAATCTTTGTGGGTGGGGGACTTCAGGACCCCCCTTGCCCTCCCTAAATGGCCCACTTCTGTGATCAGCAATAACAATGTTACACACAAGTTTCTACACCTCCATTTATTCTACATTAAATAGCAGAAAGCTTAGATGAAAAATCCATGGAAATAAAGAGTGAACTCTGAAAAGCTGCCTAAAATAAAACTTTATAATGTCATGAATCTTGAACTGGTGGTGCCTACTGGAATCGTGGTTGCATCTCTAACTGCAGTGTAAACATACTCTGACATCCAGCACAGTAAAGTAATTTGTAAAGAAAAAAATTTAAGGTGCATCTTCTCATCAAGACTGCTGGCATTCACAGCTGGAAGCCCCTATAGCATTTTGAACAAGCTGCACTGCAGTGCCTGTGTGAAAGCCATTCTCTTATGTTGGCTGACAACCTAATCATAATGTGCTGCTAGTAAAAAACATTGGCTGTCTTTTCAGAGCCTTTGGAAGCAAATTAACTACATGACTGTGTATTTGGTTTCTTATCTGCATCTGCTAAGCTCATGAGTTGTAGGATTATTCACTTGGTTGTATTTGGACCATGACTAATTTTTGCTTCACAAGTATTACCAGTATGAAAATACCTTTATCCTGGAGAAGAAAAATATTTCATTTATAAGGAAAAAAGTAAAAAGTTTATTAAAAATTACCATTGCTGGCCATAAAAATATGCAAATCTTCACATGGTGTCTAAAACAAAACCAAAGTAAAATGTTTAACTGGACTTTTTTGAATCTTTCTTTTTCTTTGCTTCCACAAGGATGGGACATGCTCAATGCCAGAGGATTGATTGTTTGGGCAGCTTTTCCTTCCAGGGTGAGAAGAGATGCCAAAAATCTCTCAAGAGATCATTTCTGCACAACATTAGCAGAGCAGTGTAGGAACCCAAGTTCCCATTTTGCAGAAAATTCTGACATTCAAAAATTTGCTTAAACTTCCTATGGAATGAAATTTAACAATCATTTTGGAGTCATTAAAATCTCTCATTTCAATATAGTTGAAAGGGTTTAATTTTTGACACATTCTATATTATAAATTATAATTCTCTTAAGGACTTTACTTTTGTTTTGTGATTGTTTTAAATGTCCTGAGAATTTCTCTGTTTAGAATAAAAATAACAGGTGAAAAATGGTGAAAACCAAATGAAGAGTAGCAAGCTGAGGGGAAGGAACGGGGTGACCAATACATCTGAGGTAGCCAGTTGAGGCACTCTGCTTTTTACAGGCCCATCAGCACAGCAATCCAGTGGCCTCATCTGCCAAAACTTGAATCCCTGCTCATTTCACACACTTAAGCCGCGTCTACACCAGCTGGCTATTTCGAAGTAGCCAAGCCAACTTTGAAATAGCACCCGCCGTGTCTACACACAGCAAGCGCTATTTTGAAGTTGAAATCGACGTAAGGTGGCGAGACGTCGAAGTCGCTATCCTCATGAGGAGATGGGAATAGCGCCCTACTTCGACATTGAACGTCGAAGTAGGGTACGTGTAGACGATCCACGTCCCACCACATCGAAATAGCGGGGTCCTCCATGGCGGCCATCAGCTGAGGGGTTGAGAGACGCTCTCTCCAGCCCCTGAGCTCTATGGTCGCCACATGCAGCAGCCCCTTAAAGCTCCCCGCCCCCTTATTTTCTGTGCAGGAAGCTGAGAGCTCGTGCAGGCAGCAGCACAGCCAAGTGCCCAGCCTGCACATCCCTCCGCAGCCTCATTCCAGGACCCTGCACCCCATGGCAGCCAGCCAGCCCCCCAATCACCCACAGGGCAACCCCCCCCCAAGGGGACCCAGGGCTCCCAGCCTGCCAGGCAGAGGAGGAAGAGGCAGAGGGGCTCCTCCTGGTTGGAGGCCGAGATCCGGGACCCACTGGGGCTCTGGGGAGAGGAGGAGGTGATCCAGGTAATGGGGAGCAAGAGGCAGAACGCAGATGCGTTCGCTCGGCTGGCTGAGGGACTGGCTGCCTGGGGTCACCCTGTCTGCACTCCTGACCACGTCAGGAGTAAGGTAAAGGAGCTGCGGCAGGGTTATGCCCGGGCCCAGGACACGGCCAGCCGATCTGGGGCTGCCCCCGCCGCTTGCCCCTTTTACAGGGAGCTCAGGGAAATCCTGGCCCCGGGTACACCTCCTCCCCGCCCAGCCATCCTTGACACATTGGCCGATGAGCCCCAGCAGGTGCCGGAGATGGAGTCCACCCCGGAGGCCAGCCCTGCACCCCAGGGCCCCCCCCAGGAGCCACCCCTGGGACACCGAAGGAGCAGGAGGAGAGGGCCTCCAGCGACAGGGGGCTCCAGATCACCCTCCCCTCCCGCAGCTCCAGCAGGGCGTCCGCCCGATGGCTGTCCCCCGACCGTGGGAGCGGAGCGTCAGGTATGTACCCCCTGGTGTACACCCCCGGGGTTAAGGGGTGGGGACAAGAGACATGACCAGGGCCCTCCACACACCCAGATGACCATGGCCCCAAGGACAGCAGTGGCATGTCCCTCAGAAGAGTCCATCAGCCCCTGCCCCCCCAGCAGGACAGCACCATGCCCCATCCCTGGGGATGGGGGGAGCGGAACCTAGGGTCCCCCGGGGTGGGGGGTTGGACACCCATCATCATCATCTCCGGGGGATGGGGATGGGGAACCAGCAGCAGTGAGGTGGGGGGACAAGGGCCATAGGTCAGGGCCCAGACTAATGGCTGTCTCCACTCTTCTTCCCCCGCTCTGTTCTGCAGCTACACCATCGGGGGGCCCGGAGAGCACCGGTGCGGTGTCTGTCTTCCTGGAGAGCCCACCAGGGCCATCCCACCAGGCCAGCCCCTCGGCGGAGCACGGACCAGCCCCAGGACAAGACCGACAGCGGCGGGGCCATCTGCAGGTGTCCACGGACCCCCAGCTGCTCGCCACCCTCTGGCGTCAGCTGGAGGTGTCCGAGCGGCACCTGCAGGTGGAGGAGTGGCGGCTCCACCTCCAGGAGCGAGCACTGGCCTGGTGCCAGGAGGCTTGGGGGGCCTTCATGCGCACGTTCCAGGACATTGCGCGGCACTTGGCCCCCCCGCCGCTCCGCCCGCCGCTCCACCTGCCGCTCTGCCTGCCGTCCCTCCACCATTGGCCGTCCTGGGTCCTGCCACTGAGGGGGACCATGGGCCTCCGGACACTGCCCGGCCATATCTGCCGGTTCTCCTGGCCCCCACTCAGCCTTGACCAGGCCTCCGGCTGAGACGTGGGTTGCACCCCCGAACACCAGGCGCAGGACAATAGGGGTGCATGGCTGAGGACGTTGCCCCCCAAGGCCCCCTCCTTTGGACTCATTCCCCCCATGTTTGTGTAAATAGTTTTTGTTCTACCCCTGTTTTGTAACTGCCCCCCCATGTACATAGTTCCCCCCTTATTCTTCTGTTTTCATATTAATAATACAAGGATTGCAGGGTTGTTTTTTTTTTAAATTCCATTTTTTTATTGTACAGAAGTGTGTGTGGGGGTGTGTGCTCTCGGAGTCTCTGTGGTGTGGTCATGGGGGCAGGGAGTGTTGTGGAGGATGGGGGGGGGTGCAGTGGGTGGCTCACTCACAGCTGGCCCTGCCAGCTTTCACCCCGCAGCCTGGTCAAAATGGGCCCACAGGGTCTCCCGGACCCGGATCCCCTCAGGGTCGACCTGGCGACTGGCGGCAGTGGGTGGCTGGACATCGGCCCTGCCAGCCTCCACAGCCCAGCCCTGGAAGAAGGTTTGTCCCTTGCTCTCCACCCGGTTGTGGAGTGCGCTGCATGCACCCACAACCTGGGGGATGTTGGTGGGGCCTGCATCCAGGCAGGTGAGGAGACACCTCCAGCGCCCTTTGAGGTGGCCGAAAGTGCGCTCAACCACCTGTCGTGCATGGTTCAAGTGCGTGTTGAACCGCTCCTGGCTGGCTGTGACATGGCCCGTGTAAGGGTGCATGAGCCAGGGCCGGAGGGGGTATGCCGTGTCTGTGACGATGCAGAGGGGCATGGCGGTGTCCCCCATAGGGATCTCCTGTTGGGGGTGTAGGTCCCCGCCTCCAGCCGGAGGCACAGGACCGAATTCTGAACACCCGGGCGTCGTGGGTGCTGCCAGGCCAGCCAACATAAATGTCCAAGAGGCAGCCCTGGCTGTCCACCAAGGCCTGGAGGACCACGGAATGGTATCCCTTCCTATTCAGGAAGCGTCCTTCGCTGCGCTCCGGGGCATGGATGGGGATATGGGTCCCATCCAGAGCCCCAAAGCAGTTTGGGAAGCCCAGGCTGGCAAACCCCACAATGGCAGCATCCGGGTCCCCAAGCCGCATGAGCTTGTGGAGGAGCAGGACATTGACTGCGCGGATGACCTGCAGGGGAAGGACATGAGAGAGCACCAGTAAGGGGTGTGCAGGGTGTGTCTGGCCCTCCTTCCCCCCAGAGGTTCTCCCCCCCAGGACTCCCCCCCGGGCTCTCCCCCCTCTCCCTGGGTCCTCTTACCTCCATGAGGACAGCTCTGACGTTAGCCTTGCCCACGCTGAACTGCTGCCCTACGGATCGATAGCTGTCTGGAGTGGCCAGCTTCCAGACAGTGATGCCGATCCATTTCTCTACGGTGAGGGCACATCGCATGGGGGTGTCCTGGTGCCGTAAGGCAGGGGTGAGCCACTGGCAGAGCTCCAGGAATGTCTGCCGGCTCATCCTGAAGTTCCAGAGCCAGCAGTCATTGTCCCACTTGCTGAGCACCAGCTGCTCCCACCAGTCCATGCTTGTGGGGTATCTACACAGCCGGTGGCGTGTGCGGTGGAGGGGGGGCCTGGGAGGGCAGCAAGGTCTGGGGCTGCTTCCTCATCCCCCGAGGACAGCTCATCTTCCTGAAATAAAAGATGGTCAGCTGCCTCCTGCATGGCACTGAGCAGGGCAACCACTGCTCTTCCAGGGGTGGGTGTGTGGGCCTCTGGCTGCTACTGCTGCTGCTGCTGGGGGTCCATGATGCTTCCATGGGGTGTGTGTGCCTGTGGCTCTGCAGACCTCATGCTGTGCAGGCTGAGTGTGTCTGGGAGGGGCCCTTTAAGGGAGCGGCTTGCTGTTGCCCCAGAAGTGCTAGTCCGCCCTGTGAACCTATCTGCAGCTGTTCCTGGCACCCTTATTTCGATTTGGGCCCCTTTGGTGTGTAGACAGTCCCCTGAAGCGCCTACTTCGATATAGTGCTGTCCAACATCGACGTTGAACGTCGATGGCACCAGCCCTGGAGGATGTGTAGACGCTATTCATCGAAATAGCTTATTTCGATTTTGCTACATCAAAATAAGCTATTTTGATGTAGCATACCAGTGTAGACGTAGCTTTAATGTACAGTAGCAACCACTAATTGGAAGTTACCTTCAAGCTTGTGAGCATGTTGTACCATAGAATCACAGAATGCTAGGACTGGAAGGGACCTGAAGAGATCATTGAGTCCAGCCCCCTGCCCTCATGGCAGGACCAATTACTCTCTAGACGATCTCTGATAGACATTTATCTAACCTGTTCTTAAATATCTCCAGAGATGGAGATTCCACAACATCCCTAGGCAATTTATTCCAGTGTTTGACCACCCTGACACTGAGGAACTTTTTCCTAATGTCCAACCTAAACCTCTCTTGCTGCAGTTTAAGCCCATTGCTTCTTGTTCTATCCTCAGAGGCCAAGAAGAACAAGTTTTCTCCCTCCTCCTTGTGACACCCTTTTAGATACCTGAAAACCGCTATCATGCCCCCCCCACCCCAATCTTCTCTTTCCAAACTAAACAAGCCCAATTCCTTCAGCCTTCCTTCTTGTTCTCTACACCTTTGATCATTCTTGTTGCTCTTTTCTGGACCCTGTCCAATTTCTCCACATCTTTCTTGAAATGCGGTGCCCAGAACTGGACACAATACTCCAGCTGAGGCCTAACTAGTGTAGAGTAGAGAGGAAGAATGACTTCTTATGTCTTGTTCACAACACACCAGTTAATGCATCCCAGAATCATGTTTCCTTTTTTGTAACAGCATCACACTGTTGACCCCTGTTTAGCTTGTGGTCCACTATAACTCCTAGATAGATCCCTTTCTACCATACTCCTTCTTAGACAGTCCCTTCCCATTCTGTATGTGTGAAACTGATAGTTCCTTCCTAAGTGGAGCATTTTGCATTTGTCTTTATTAAACTTAATCTTGTTTATCTCAGACCTTTTCCCCAATTTGTCCAGAGTATTTTGAATTTTGACCATATCCTCCCAATCAGTTGCAACCCCTCGTAGCTTGGTATCATCTACAAACTTAATAAGCGTACTTTCTATGCCAATATCTAAATTGTTGATGAAGATATTGAACAGAACCAGTCCCAAAACAGACTCCCATAGAGCCCCACTTGTTATACCTTTCCAGCAGGATTAAGAACCATTAATAACTACTCTCTGAGTACGGTTATCCAGCCAGTTTTGCACCCACCTTATAGTAGCCCCATCTAAGTTGTATTTGCCTAGTTTATTGATAAGAATATCATGTGAGACTATAACAAATGCCTTCCTAAAGTCTAGGTATACCACATCCACCTCTTCTCCCTTATCCACAAGGCTCAGTATCCTATCAAAAGAAGCTATCAGATTGGTTTGACATGATTTGTTCTTTACAAATCCATGCTGGTTGTTCCCTATCACCTTACCACCTTCCAACTGTTTGCAGATGTTTTGCTCAATTACTTGCTCCGTTATCTTTGCTGCAACAGAAGTTAAACTGACTGGTCTGTAGTTTCCTGCATTGTTGTTATTCCCCTTTTTATAGATGGGCACTATATTTGCCTTTTTCCAGTCTTCTGGAATCTCTCCTGTCTACCATGATTTTCCAAAGATGATACCTAAAGACTCGGATACCTCCTGTATCAGCTCCTTGAGTATTCTAGGATGCATTTCATCAGGCCCTGGAGACTTGCAGACATCCAACTTTTCTAAGTGATTTTTAACTTATTCTTTTTTTACTTTATCTTCTTCACCTACCTCTTTCCCACTCACATTCACTTTGTTAGGCATTCCTTCTTCAGACTTCTCAGTGAAGCCCGAAACAAAGAAGTCATTAAGCATCTCTGCCATTTCCAAGTTTCCTGCTACTGTTTCTCCCTCCGCACTAAGCAATGGGCCTACCCTATCCTTGCTCTTCCTCTTGCTTCTAATGTATTTATAAAAAATCTTCTTGTTTCCCTTTATGCCTGTAGCTAGTTTGAGCTAATTTTCTGCTTTCTACATCCAGCTGCATCTCTGTGAGGGGAACCTAGCCACCTTTTGTCTTTTGAGAATGGAGAGCTGTGTCCGAAGAGTTTTCTCATTTTATAACATTCCTGTAAAACAAATCAAGACAGTAAAACCCCCAAACAGGTTTTTTTTTTAAAGCCTGTGATATTTTAGAGGGAAAATGTCAAACAAAGTCAAATTGTCTTACATATAATAAAAATAAAATACACTTGAAATGAAAACTGCAGCCTTGTTGTTCCAAAATGCTTCAACTTTTTTCCTAAATTAAATTGTCAAAATTGACATGCTAACACAGAACGCTTCAATTTTGGTAAATTGGCATTTGGACTGCAAAAATCATTCCCTTGTTCTCATTACTAACCTCACTCTGCAAACTCAGTATGTTCAGATGGTCTCAAAATTAGTTATGCTCTAATTCCCTATTTATTATGGATTGTCATTTGTATTAGCCTTCTGTACTTTCATCAGACTTAAAAATACAATGAAAGTAAAAAAAGTCTCTGCTTTCAGTTGTATCACAAGCTCATAAACCTACTCTGTGCATTTTTATAGATGTAATTGAAAAAAAAAATTTGCAGAGAGCAAACCTTTGCTAAAGCAGCAAATTCTTGTTTTCTGTTCAGCACCTGCAAAATGTTGTCAGTTAGGTAATTACTTTCAAAGGAGATAGTGCCATAGTTATAATACTTTTTTAGGTTCCTAGAATGCTTCATTTTGTCATTTCTAGTGATGCCAAGACATTGCATTAAAGTCAAAGACATAATAAAAGTGTGTAATCATTCAGTGCAATGTACATTTATGATAAAATCTCATCTTGTATTAATGATAGTCCATCTGCAACAGTATAAAGTGCAAAAAAGAGGTTTCAAAATAGGTCACTGTTTCCCAAATCAAGCGTAAATTCAACACCACAATAAGCAAAAAAGTACCAACCAACACTGTAGCCACAAATTCACTTCCATCCAACTTCTTCTTCAATCTTGCTCATGGTAAGAAAGAGAAACTATTTTTCTTCAATAAACAGTTTGATTTTCCCATGTGATGTTGAACTGAAAGTTAGCAAAAAAGTTTGCTTTGATAACGTTTAGCAAATAGGATTTCGAAATAATTGATTTAAGGCTTGTCTTTACTGTCGCTCTGCAGACTATGGGATGGAGGCGTAGGGAGCAGGGTGAACTGAGGAGAGCAGGAAATTGTTGTTCTCTGACTGCTGTCTGTGGATGTTACTCAAGCAAATTAAATGATACCTAGTTCAGATTAACATAGTCCTGTTTCAAAGAGACTTATGTTAATATTTGATGCACTCTGCAATTTCTGGAATTCATACCTCATAGCTTCTATGGGTGTATAGAGTAGAAACTTCCAAGAGTATAGGCCTGATTATCCTCTTGCATGTGTTGCTTTAAGAAACTCCTTTGAAATCAAAGCTACTGTACTGTAACTCTCCTATGAATATGTCAGTCTGTTTCCCCCAAAACTCATGAAAAAACACCCATTGACTTCATTGAGTTAGGGTCAAGCCTTGGTAGAGGAAAGGATCCAGCCCTGTACATGAAACATCCGGAGGAAGATGAGGCCGTCAGACATCAAAAGTAAAACTAAATTGAGAAGTGCCCAAGGGGACATATTTTTTAAAGGCATCGAGATGCTTAACTCCTCCTGAAGGCAACTTCCCTGTGGTGTTTTATGCTCAGAAACAGTTTCTAGTTTCAGAGGGAATAAGGTGTCTAGGTGTCTTTAAAAATCTGACAAGTCTCTTGCAGTGAAACTTGGGCATTTTTTAAAGCTTTACTCCTAAATTGCACCAAAAATCGATTGGAGGTAGCATCCAAGAGCAATCTTCCCCTTTGAAGCAAAATCTCCCTCCACCCTGCCCCACACATATGCTCTTAAAGAAAAAAAATAAAAAGCGCGATCACTGCAGCTGGGAATGGAACAATTTCTGGGATATCAAGAAAGGAATGGGAGTCTTCAGGGAGGCAAGGGGTGGTTTAAACAAACGAAGACCAGGTCTACACTAATGGGGAAAATTATATCAACGTAGCTGGAGGTGACATACATTAATCTGCGCTTCCGCATGGTCTGCACAGCAGAAGGTTGATGGAGTGATTTTCTTTTCTCTATTTCGATGAATAACGTCTACACGTCCTCCAGGGCTGGCAACGTCGATGTTCAACTTCGACGTTGCACGGCACCACATCGAAATAGGTGCTGCGAGGGTAAGTCTACACGACAAAGTAGCACACATCGAAATAAGGGTGCCAGGCACAGCTGCAGACAGGGTCACAGGGCGGACTCAACAGCAAGCCGCTCCCTTAAAGGGCCCCTCCCAGACACAGTTGCACTAAACAACACAAGATACACAGAGCCGACAACTGGTTGCAGACCCTGTGCCTGCAGCATGGATCCCCAGCTGCCGCAGCAGCAGCCAGAAGCCCTGGGTTAAGGGCTGCTGCCCACGGTGACCATAGAGCCCCGCAGGGGCTGGAGAGAGAGCATCTCTCAACCCCTCAGCTGATGGCCACCATGGAGGACCCGGCAATTTCGACGTTGCGGGACGCGGATCGTCTACACGGTCCCTACTTTGACGCTGAATGTCGAAGTAGGGTGCTATTCCGATCCCCTCATGAGGTTAGCGACTTCGACGTCTCGCCGCCTAACGTCGAAGTTAACTTCGAAATAGCACCCGACGCGTGTAGCCGCGACGGGCGCTATTTCGAAGTTAGTGCCGCTACTTCGAAGTAGCGTGCACGTGTAGACACAGCTTCAGTGTGATAAAAACTTTGTCTAGATTTCCAGTGAGGCTACTTTTAACCTTTATGATATTATTGTCTGGAATATAAAAGGTAAAAAAACTCACTTTAATTAGGACAGCTTAAAACATACTCTTGTTCAAGGACCCATTAGACATGAAACAAGAAATATCTCTCCTTGTGGGCAGCAAGTATGCATAGCTGTTTATTTTTGAGAGACTTTTAAAAAATAGGAATACCAACATATTTAGTTCTAATGAAGTGATGGCACAAGGCTACTAGCCAAGGCTATTCTGAGGCTAGACAGCAATTACTGTGCAGTAGAACAAGTGTGCTTTTCAGCTGAGACTAAAATGATCTGGCACAAACAAAATTCATATTCATTGAAATGTTCAGTTGTGACTTTTGTTTTGTTCTTTTGCAGCTTAATAACCTCTCATATTTTAGCTCCATGTTTTTTAGTCATCACTGTTTGACTGGAGTACCATACTCAGGAAGACTTAATGCCTGAAGAAGTAAACCACATGTCATTAGTCTTATTTGGTGAGTTTCAACAACAGGTTTACCTAATTTATAGAATATCTCAAGAGCATCTTCTGGCCTTATAATCTAGTCTAATCTCCTGCCTAACATGGAAATGGAACTTGGCTTTTCATTTCTAACACCTGTATTTCCAAAATGTTGGTTTAGATTTAACTATAGAACCCTTGGAAATATAACATTCTTGTTAATTTAGTATAATCCCTCAAATCCAAATTCTTTGCTGTTTTCAACAGTCACAGAACTGTGGAGGTTTTAATATACTGAGGGTGATATGCCAGAAACTCCACAAAGTCTTACTGGGACTTTGCCATTGTAATTAATTTTACATGGAAGGTGCTCATATACTACAATAGGCAGCCTCATAAAATCCTAAAACATACAATTATTTTTCCACATTAAGGTTAATTGTGCCATGTGTTTTTAGGTCATGTCAAGGGCACTTAGGGCATTGTGGATATGTTCGATTTTCATCATATAAGTGGAAGGCACCATCTAGGTTTATACCTATTCTTTATACTGAAGTTTATTACTTGGAACACATGTACTTACTTCGATTTTTCATGTGTAATAGAGAATCTGGTTCACTAATTTCAGTAGAGTTATTCTGAATTTACTCCGGGTAAATAAGGGCTGCAAAAGGCCTGTGTGGGTTAGGTCAAACCCACTGAAATCAATGGGAGTCTTTCTACTGATTTAATCTTTAAACTTTTAGAGAGTCTGCAAAGAAAAGTGAAACTAAACTGTACATTTTAGAATGAAAAATAAACATAGTTTTATGTCATGCTCTATTTCAAAAAGGATGTCACAAAACTAATGATAACAGATTTCATGAAGGTGAGATAAATAAAATCCAGTACAATGCCTGGTTTGAAAATTCTCTCAAAAAGATCTCTTTTCAGTAGACTACAAACAACAATGCATATACAGAGAAGGTAATAAATAAATGTCTATCTCTGGCTTCTTTTGCCTAGTTATTTCCACTGGTCTGCTGCTACAGTACAGCAATAACCACCTTTCTCAAAAGGGAAGAATATTATCTCTCTTCCTCTCATTGGAGCCAAGCTGAGTTGTCAAAACTCTTCATGTTCCTAGCTCAAACAGAGTTTAAATTTAACAGAGTTTAGTTTAAATTCCAATTGTGAGAAAGTCAGTGCTTGAAGGAAGGTGAGTAGAATCGATACTGGTCATAGAATGGTGTGGGAGGGTACCCTGTGTCTTGCCAGTGTCCCAAGTCTCTTCCTTCTTGCTGGAGAGGTTAGTCTGCACTCTCCGCTGTTGGTCTAAGCCAGCTGCTCAGTCCTCCGTGCCCCACTTCCTCCACCCCATTGCTACAGTCAGAGCTTCAGCTTCACTGAGGAGAGGAAAGCCCAAGCACTCTCCCATTCAGCTACTGCTTTTCGCAACTGCTGTCTTTTGTAAACAGTGCCTGCTTTCATTATCTGTCTTCCCTCAAGCTCCCCCTATTCCCTGCCTTGCCCACCTCCTCGCTCCCTCTTTTCCTTCTCCTGTTACTGGGGGAGCTTTTTAAAAGCCCTGCCAGCATTCCAGCCATGAGATCAGCTGACCCTCATTGCAGTCCCCCCTGTTGTTTTCACCTGAGTGCTTAACTAGCTCTTTCTCTTGTTCCCCTAACCAGGGTTGTGTCCTGAGCTGCCTTTCCCCCTTCATAGTGAGGTCTGCTGGCCTGACCCTGCTACAATGGTTAAAGCCCTTTTTGCAATGAACTAAAAGAGCTTACCTCAGTTTAATGATGGACACCTAAGTGTATTAAGGGCAGCTTGTGACTTTTAAAAACCTCCTTCAGTGACAGAGAAAAATGGAGTAAGGATGAGAAAGAGGTGGTAGAAGGGTTGCATAGGCCCAGGGAAAAAGCTCCTTATATGTAGAGAGATGTTTTCTTTATTTCTGTGGAAAAGCCTTGGTTCATAGCATAGCTAGGCTCAGCATTTGTTAGGGTGGCTAGCAATGGGTAGCTGGCATAAGAAGAGACAATACTGAAGTGGGTGTTCAGAAATGTATTTTTTATTTAAGTAGCTGTTGGGCCATGCCAATAGCTTATCCTGTAGGGATACTGCAATGGGAGAGAAAGAAATGCCGAAGCCTGCTGTGACCAAAAAAAGTTGCATTGTCGCACTATATAAGTGGAGATGACATGAACACGTTTTAGGTATCCTTTTGGGCTAGTTCAAATCTGTTCATTATTAAATGGGTGTAAATCAAGAGTAAATCCATTAAAGTCCACGATACTCTAGATTTACAGTGATGCACTTGGGAAAGTCTGTCCCCCTAAATTCAAGTTAGCCCAGAAGCAGCAATATACTGCACAACTTACTTATTTTGTAATGTGACAAGATAATTGCAGAAGTGAAAACTATATTGCATTTAACAGAAACATACAGCATGACTAATCAGTGCACTGGAAGGTAATGTAACTTCAGGGTAATTTTAACTGATCCTGTAAGGTGTTCCTCCTCTGAACTTACCTCCTGATCCTGTAAATAACTCCTTGGGTGTCAACTCTGTCACATCATAGTTCCATTGGAATGGTAGAGAATTTTCTTTCTCTACTGTAGTCACAAGTGGCTACATCTACACTAGCAGCATCTGTTTACAGAAGTTACTGTCCAAAGAGATGTTCTGACAAAACTTCTGTCAACAGATTGCATCTGCTTGTAAAAGCAGAGCGATCTTTTGATCTGTTCTGTTGACAAAAGGGCTGCTTGGAGTGTCTACACAGCTTTTTTGCCAACAGTTTCTGTTGTCAAGATGCATTATGTGTGTAGATACTCAGTGAGTTTTGTCAACAAAACCCCAGTTTTATTTACAAAACTATCTTGTGTAGACATAGCTACAGTGTTTGTTCCCCTGCACTCTTCCGAATTTAGGTAAATAAGAATTCATAAAACAGAAAGTGGCAAAGAGAAAGGGAGACTATGACCCAGGATACCAAGTCTTCCAGAAACAACAAGAAGTCCTGTGGCACCTTACAGACTAACAGATATTTTGGAGCATAAGCTTTCGTGAGCAAAGACCCGCTTTGTCAGATGCATGAGTGGGGGGGGGCGGTCCAGAGGGAGTTTAAAGAGGGAGTTTAGGGAAGGGGAGCTTAAAGAGACTCCCTCTTTAAACCTTCCTCTGGAACCCCCCCCACTCATGCATCTGATGAAGCAGGTCTTTGCTCATGAGAGCTTATACTCAAAATATCTGTTAGCCTACAAGGTGCCACAGAACTTTCTGCTGTTTTTGAAGATACAGACTAACTTGGCTACAACTTCTCATACAAGTTCTCCAGCCAAATCTTTAAATTGTCTGTAATTAAATTAAATTAAATGAACCATCGTGGGTCCATTCAGCTGCACATCTACTGATATAATTTATGCCATCATGTGCCAGCAATGCCCCTCTACTATATACATTGGACAAACAGGACAGTCTCTACGTAAAAGAATAAATGCACACAAATCAGATATCAGAAATGGCAATATACAAAATCCTGTAGGAGAGCACTTCAATCTCCCAGGCCACACAGTAGCCGACTTAAAAGTAGCTATCCTACAGCAAAGAAATTTCAGGACCAGACTCCAAAGAGAAATTTCTGAGCTACAATTCATCTGCAAATTCGACGCCCTCAGCTCTGGCTTAAACAAAGACTGCGAATGGCTGGCTTAATACAGAAGCAGCTTCCCCTCCCTTGGTGTTCACACCTCCAGATCAACTGCTGGTAGTAAGCCTCACCCTTGCTGACTCAGCTAACCTTGTTATCCCCACCCTTGCTCTGGCTTATTTATACCAGGCCCTGCAGATTTCCAAGACCAGCATCTGAAGAAGTGAGTCTGTGCTCACAAAAGCTCATGCTCCAAACTTTTCTGTTGGTCTATAAGGTGCCACAGGACCCTTCATTGTTGTTACAGATCCAGACTAACACGGCTACCCCTCCGATACTTGACAGAAGAAGGAGTGTGAGCCAGGAAGCACCAGAGGGAGGAGGAGGAGGAGGACAGGGAAAGAAAAGATTAAGATAAGATGTTTGAGTTACCTAAATGAAGATGGAAAGGGCATAATTTTGGGCATGAAAGGAAATTCATATGGGTTGGGAATGAAAAATAATGTAACCTGGAATTTGACGAGTTAGTTTATTTTCATTTTAGTCATAAGTGAAATACAGAATTAGAACTATGCCTGAGTGCAGCAGGACCAATAGCCACTACAGGCCTGGGGGCAAGGCATGGGGTCCCAGCTCCATGCTCCTGGAACGGGCAGAGACTCAGGCAGATGAGGTGGAGCCAAGAGCTGTAAGCCCTTAAAGCCACCTTCAGCACAGCCTGGCAGTCTCCCCTCTCCACCAGCCATGTGGAGCAATGCTCTCACAGGGTTTCACATAGGCCTGGAGCTCCCCACTGCTATCTCTGCTATTGTGGTAGTGGTGGTACCTGGGAGCTTGAGGTCTCTTTGAAACACTGGGCCCCTATGCAGTTGTCCCCTTGGCCCCCACTTACCCCCTCCTCCCATTTGTAGGCATTGCACCTACATGAGAACCAGAAGATGAGATCCTGGAAGTACGAGCTTTAGTACACTATTTACCTGTTAGTCTATAAGGTGCCACAGGACTTCTTGTTTTTGAAGATTCAGACTAACACGGCTACCTCTCTGATACATGATAGACAGTGACTGGATGTATCAACAGAGAGAATTACATCGGTCCTTATAAACAGTTTCATTACTTTTGTTCTTATCCCTTTGAAAAATGTAGTTTTGGTAAAGAGAAATGAGAAAAACCCCACAAGACAAGCGTCTGCTGTTTTTGTGAGCTTTTATTGGTTGACCCTTTCTTCTTCGTTCCAGATGTCTTGGTGTACGCTGGTTTTTTTTCCAATACGTGTTAATTTAAATTTTCTTGCCATCATGTTATTGTGATAACAGACATGCTCTGGCAAGTTCTCATTGTGTGAAATGCCCAGTTATCTATTTTGAAGCCAGAAGAGACCATCATGGTAATTAAATGTGACCTCCACATCACTGGCCACAGAACCCTGTGCACTCACTCCTGTAATATACCCATAACCTCAATCAAAGGAAGCTGTGCACAAAAAGGCCTTCCAAGAGCCAGCACAGTGGGTCCATGGGCCAGTTTATAATTTCCTGTACATCACTGTAAATAGTGGTTCCTTTGCCTACCATAAACATGCACAAGTTTTACCACCTGGTTTCTCATGCAAGTTCTAGCATTTCCAGCTTCAACATTTTCTTTCCACAAATATTCAGCTGTAATCCCTTACCAGTCTCCATTTCAGTGAACATTTCTGCCAGTAAAGTTATCGGGCCTGATTCTTGTTTTACTTACACTGTTTTTACTCCAGCCTAATTCCACAGACTTGCCTTAGGTTTGCACCCATGCATAACAGGAGAATCCATAACACCACTAGAGTCAATGCAGTTACTTCCAGTTTAAAAATGATAAGAACACACATAAGAATGGTCATACTGGGTCAGACAAAAGGTCCACCTAGCCCAGTATGGAGTCTTTCAACAGTGGCCAAAGCCAGATATGATCGAAATCAGAATCTGAATATTTTTCTTAAATAACGTTAACTTTAATTTCATTGTTCATTCTTTCCTCTCCCTATCTCTGTTTATAACTTCACTTCAGGTTGAACCCCTCTAATCTGGAACTCTCTCATCCTGCAAACTCTGTTATCTGGCATGATTTTAGTTAGCCAGATGACCACTTATCATGGGCATGGCCAAGTTTTCTGTGGTCCCATAAAGTTTGCTTACAGCCAGCCGTCCTGGCTTTCAGTGTTCTGTGCTGTTATTTAGCTGTAATTTACCCCTAAATGTCTTCTAAGAGCTCAGTAAGCAGTAGAAGTGTTGGTAATGTGCTAGTAAATATTGACCTCCCGTCATCCGGGAAATTCTCTCATCTGACACTGGTCATGTCCCAAGGGCGCTGGACGAGAGTTTCAACCTGTAGTCACAAATGGAGTTCAGATGAATTTTCTGTTGTGCATTTGTATAGTAACTGCAAAATACTCTATTCAGATTTCCAATGACTATTCAAATGTATTTGTGAGGAGTGTTTTCCACATCCTTTGTATGTTCTGTATCTACAACCATGCTGGTGACTCTGCCTGCTGCTTCTTTCACTCACACTGAAATCAAGAGCAACTATTGAATTAATTCCCTGGTGCTATAATGTCATTCTAGGAAAGACCTAACTGTCACCCCAGTACAGCTATTGGTTCCAACAGCACAGGCTTCTACCATAATACGCAGGCAGGGGTATCTTTTTACATACCTCTCAGATTATTCTTGTGCATAGCAAGCATATTGTTAACTTAATATGTCCTCATAAAGCATTCATGACTCCTTTATGTAACCGGGTGTTGGACATTAAAAAACAGCTGTGCATCTTTTTCTATGGTATCTCTTTCATGAGTCAAAAATGGCAAAAAAGATCATTCTAGAAGCCAAACCTTGTGGGTTGGTGCCCAGATTCACAAAAATGTGTAGACTTCCATTTTAATGTAATCAAGGATTAACAGGAAAGCTGAACAAGTGTTATTACCTTCAGGTCACCTTTCCCAGCTATGCAGCACTTGGTGTAGCACAAAACATGTTTGGAATGGAGATCTATCAACTATGTGAAATTACTACTTCTCTGTTGCTATTGATACAGCACACAGTTAGGATTTGATTTGGTTCATGGTTAACATTAATTAGATTAAATCCATTATGCATTCTGTTTCATATTTGTGTGCATTTCCACAGAGTTTTCACTGCAGTTCTGCATTAATTAAACTTTAATTAGGGGTACTTAGATACATAGCTGTCAACCTGCCACTCCCATATATATAATAGTGTCTTGTAGAATGTGTAAAAAACCGAGAGATATAATGAAAAACATTAAGAGTCAAATGCAGAGTAAGCATTTCTGTTGCCAGGAATTTATCATGAGAGCATCAATGATATTAATACCAGTTTAAAATGCAAGAAAAATACATTCATGACCTACCTTGTACTGATGTAGTTGACGTGTCTCTAATTGAAATATTGTTCTATAAAGGACCTGACACTATAGTTATTAATTATGCATAGCTCATGGTGAAATCAATATGAATTTTGGCTTTGCAAAACCTGTCAGGACAGGCCAGAATTGTGACATTTTTATTAGTAAAAATAGCATTTTGAGATCTCATTGTGAAAAGCTCTGTTCTGTTAAGCGGGCCCCATCAAAAGTTTGTATCAGAAATTGTTTTGTTTTTTTTTCCACTATGGCCATTTCTACATATGCCAGTTGTTCTGTAAGGGGCATGCTAATGCACAGCCTGGAAAATGCTAATGTGGTGTGGATGTAAATTTCCAGCATCTCATTAGCATACCATCACATGATTGGGAGTCCGGAAGAGCTTCTTCTGGGCTGTTCATTAGCATGCTGCTTTCAGAACAGTTGGCATGTGCAGAAACATCCTATATGTGTTACCATTTTAGAAACAAGAATTATTATTTTCCAGTATTATAGCTACATCAACTAAGGATCGTACTTATGGTATCAGCTGTAACATAATATCACATTATGTTTGGTTATAACATGGTAGACAAGGTCATGAATTTGTTTAATGAAAGGTACTATAGGAATGAAGAGAAACTTGAAGGGGGTGACAATTATATTTTTCAGAAAGACATATTTCTTATGGGAGTACTCATGCATATTTGCCATACTTTCTCATTATGATTGCTGTGTGGGTTCAAAATGATACATTTTGAATTATGTCTTTAAAATTGCCATTTCATTTCACAGTAATAAGAACAAAATCACTGATCGCTGCCTGAATTATAAACTTTCAAACACGAGCACATTTTAATGTTCTTGCCCTCTTTTATGATTGATGTGTTTAAGAAAAATAACTTCTTTTCATTTTAGTTTCTGATTGTAAATCTGTAGTGCTTAGATGGGGGAGAGGAAAAAAGGATGCTGTATTCTTCACTCTGTAGTTGCCTGGATCAGAATAATAACTACTGAAAATACTGCAGAAAAATATGCTGCACCACATTCTAATTTAAGACTCTCAGATGTCATTCACTACCATTTTTATTCCAGTTGTGTCTCATTTTTTGTCAATTGGGAAAATTTTACTACAATATTATCATAATTATTCATAAACTCACAGTATAACCCACTGGAAAAGTCATCTTTCTGGTGTTGCAGCTGACAAAGTGGGTCTTTGCCCACGAAAGCAAAACATCTGTTAGTCTATAAGGTGCCACAGGACTTCTTATTGTTTTTGAAGGTACAGACTGAGATGGCTAACTCAAAAATTTTTGGGAAGAAGGGACAGGACTGCCTTCCAAAAGACACCCCCCAGCGGGCCACGATTCTGCACGTTGTTTTGGAGTCCAGAAGAGCATCTTCCGGACTCTCAATCATGTGACCTTGTGCTAATGAGGTGTGGGGAATTTGCATTCGCACCTCATAAGAATATTTTGGGCCATTTATTAGCATGCCACTTTCGGAGAAAGTGGAATGTGTAGAAATGGCGAAAGAGATTATTTATTCTGGCTGCATCTATACTACATGGATGTTTCAAAAGTTGATCTTTTGGAAGGTCTTTTGCAGAAGATCATCATTTGAAAGAGCACATCACATACAAACAAGCAGATTGAAAGATCAATCGTCTCTTTCAATAGAGAGCATCCACACAACCCCTGCTCTTTTGAAAGAATGGGTAAGTGTAAATGCAATTTGTGTAGATCAAATAATTTTTTTTTATAAATTATTGTATAGATGGCTTTTTACTTCATTTGAGATCCATAATCTTTTTGCTTCTAGTTAGGTACTCTGAGAGGTTGTGAGGAACAGGGAATGTTCTTACACATTTGATGTCTGGGTCCAGGAATTAGACACCCGGGTTATGTCTAACCTACAGCAATCTGTCCACAGAAGTTACTGTTGGAAGAGATCTGCTGGCAAAACTTCTGTCAATAGATCATGTGCACAGACGAAATCGTATCAAAAGAGCAATCTGCTCTGTCAACACAGAGCTGCCAGACTGTCTGGCTGCTCTCTTGACAGAATGGTCAACCAGAAGCTCAGCAAACAGGTAAACAGGGCTTCCCTGTGAACTGGAAGCCCTCTCTGTCAACAGGGTTCCCTATAGCATTTACATGGTGGTGGTTTGTTTTTTTTTGACAAAAACTGTCGACAAAGGTGTTATTCCTCATTACAGAGAGGCAGAACGCTGTTGGCAGAGCTGCCGAGTTTTGTTGACAGACTGTCAACAAAACGCATTTTGTGTGTAAACGCTCTAGAAGTTTTGTGAACAAAACTCTGTAATGTAGACATAGCCTTGGTGCGTGTCATCTCAGAGGAAGAGTTGCGATCAAGCCAGAATCTTTAGGTAGCTTCTTTGAATATTAACCTATCTTTGAACAAGCAGTATACAATGAAGTAAGTTAAGGTTTTATCGTAACTTTGCCTTTACAAAATGAAACATTTTTGGTAAGCTTGTACTGGGGTAAGTTTTATCTGGAAGGAAATAGTGAGAGAGGCATCAGACTCCAACAAGTGCTGAGCCCACGGTCAATAATGATGATGACGATGATAAGTTTTATCAACTTCAGATGGGCCAACTGGACTGTTTGTAAACACTACACTCAGCAAGTTTACTCATTCTTAGTATGAGCAAAATATCTTGACATTTTGTAGTTGCAACCCCTACATATTTGTATAGATTAGAAAAAATTGGACTCTTAAATGTTCTTAAATAATATTATGTGAAAAACAGGGATAGTGTCAGTAAAATTGGGCCTATCTTTACCAAATCAGCCCTAGAAACACAGGTGTTCTTATAAAGCATTTATTTTTCACACTTTTGACTACACTGTCTGTAGCTGAGTGTCACAGGACCAATACGTTATTTAGCAAAAGCCTTCACTTCAGAGTTAGCACAGTGTTGCCTAGGACTGATAGAATATCCCCACTATGAATTGCTACCTCTGTCAGATCCCTGTGGCTAGTCTATGCACTGGGGTGGCTTTTGGTGAGATACTGCTTGGTTCCATGAATGCAGTACACTGTGGTGTTCTATGAATTCATTTGCAGAGTGCCTTCTCTTTCTCACTTAGCAGGGAGCAGCTGGCTGTGGCAGTGATGGGAGAAAAATACTTCATGTAAATAACTCCAAGTGGAGTTACTCACTATTAATGAAGA
This sequence comes from Carettochelys insculpta, assembly GCF_033958435.1. NCBI lineage: Eukaryota > Metazoa > Chordata > Testudines > Carettochelyidae > Carettochelys > Carettochelys insculpta. The sequence goes on from NC_134139.1 coordinate 100,978,454, forward strand.
CCATTTTGAAGGGAAAAGCAAACTCCATTTGCCAGCAAGAACTTTTAATGAGACTAGCAATAGAAAAATCAGTCTGAAAAAACCACAAGTGAATGCCTGAACACCCAGCAGAATACACTGCCCTCCCCACACATTTCTGCCAACTGGGAGCATGGGAGGATGATTTCTTGGGCAGCATTTGTTATAATGCTGCAAATGCACATCAGTCCTGAGACAAATAAATGTGGAGTTAAAACAGTATAGGTGAAGGAAGGAGGTGGGTGAAATGTAGTCCACATTGAATTGTGGGATAGCACTGGGCTTAACTCGACTGTGTTCTTACTATAAACGTGGCAGCTTGTCAGCCAGGCTGAAGAAAAACTGAAATGCAAATTGAAGTCTATATCCTCACATAGGTGTGCCTGCCCAAGCTTAAAGCTTTTTTTATTTTGTTTTTGTTTTTGTTGATCTGAAAGTAAATTAGGAGCCATACCTGGGCTAACTGCAAAGAAAGCATAACCTCAGACTCAGTCTCTAAGCACGTGGTTCTCCTGTTCTAAATAAGCTGAGAAAAGAGACTTCCCTGTCCCTAAAGTAACAAGTATCTAAAAGGTTTCAGTTACAGGCCCCTGCGAAGATGATAAATTATAATTGAAGAGCTGCTGTATGAAGACAGCTGAAGATGGGGCTAAATCTCGCTCTCCCTTAAAACTTCCATTTGTTCCATGTTCGGAACTTCCATTGCCTTCTGTAGCACCAGGACTTCACCTTGGGTCCGTCATCTGAATGGCAATATGTGTACAACTGAATGTGACTTGAAACTGCTGGTTCATTCTTATTCAAGTATTCAATTATCAAAAGAACAACATGTGAGGAAAAACAAATTTAAGATGATTGTCATCTCCGCTCATTGCTAATGCATAAGAGTGTCAGAGGACTACGTCAGCGCCATTATCATGGGCACTTTATGTAGCGTTTGGGAGAAGTCAGGTTAGGCGTAGTGCAAAAAGGATGTGATTACACACAATTAACAAATTTGTAGTGGCTGAATGACTAGATGCTTTGCTAATTTCAATCATAGTTCAAACTGAATGCAAAATTCCAAGATAAAAAATAATAACATATATCACGTTAATCAACAGCCACAGCTTGTGGAAAGGAGATGGAAATTTTGAAGAAACACAGACACCAGAAAGCTTCCATATTTTCTTTCCTTGGGGAAACATGTGGAAGATTCAACTGGTATGATAGACAAAATCTGGTAATATCAAATACATACACCGGTCATAGTCCCTCAGAAATGGGGAATAATTGGAAATCTTTACAGGCTTCCATTCCAGAAGCTAGAAAATGTCACTTCAGGTTGCACTTCTCTTGTCTGGCATGGTTGGGACCTGACAGGTCCTGAACAAGAGAATTTGCAAACCAATGGAGATCCAGGGCTTCAGCCCCTAGACAGCCCTGCACTACTGGGGTTGCTGCGCCCCAGCCGGGGCTCCCAGGGGCTGCCGCTAGTCTCCAGTCTCTGCTTACTGGCTGTTGCAGGGCTGCCAGGGGGCTCCAACCAGCCTTGTGCTGCTGCAGGGCAGCCAGGTGACTGTGGCGGTGTCCCCAGGGCCAGCAGGGCAGGTGGGGACAGGACGTTTGCTCTCAGCCCCACTCTGCCACAGAACAGGGGGAAGCTCTGTTTCCTGGTCCCCATGCTGCCATGGCACAGTGGGGGACCTCTGGCTCTGGCCCTCATGCTGCTGTGGGGCAGGTGGGCTCTGGTTCCTGGGCCTGCTACTGCAGGGCAGGTGGGGGCTCTAGGTCTGACCCCTATGCTGACGCAGGGTGGGGAGGAGCTCCAAATCCCAGGCCCACTGCTGAGGGGCAGGCTCCAGCTCTGGCCTCCACGCTGCCACAGGATGTGTAGTGGGGGCAAGGGGGTTCCACTCCCAGACCCACTGCCAAGTGGCAGGCAGGGCTCCTGTACAGCCCCAGCCCAGTACTCTCTCACCCTGGAACACCCTGGATGTTGTCGGATGACAGAGTACCTCATCTGAGATGTGCAGCCTAATTAGTAGCCATAATGGGTTTCGTGTGAAGATCTTGAGTGGGTAGCTATTGACTGCTGTACGGCTGGATATTGTCTTTGTATTTAGTTATTTTTTCTTGTTGGATGTGTCTACACATGCAAGTACCTTCGAAAGTGAGGTTGAAAGATGGCTGTCTTTTGGAACAACCCACGGAGTGTCTACACGCACCCAGCAAACAGTCGAAAGTACCTTTGAAAGAACAGGGCCGTTCCTTCGAAGTTGGTCCTCCATTCCCACGGTGGGAAGAGCATCCCTTTCAAAAGATTATTTCAAAAGAGAGTAAGTGTAGATGCTCCACGGCCCGCTGTTTCGAAAGAAGGCGTCCTCCATGGTGCCGATCAGCTGGCAGGCAGTGGCGCCGCTCACAGCACAAGCAGGGCACTATGGCTCCAGCGTCCGGCCGTGTTTAAAGACGTAGGCACCGACAAAGCCTCAGGCAGTAAGCTGAGAGCATGCAGGCAGCAGGGAGCCCACGCTGCTGCACAGCCTGCAGCCAGACGTAATGCTCCAGGCTCAACAGCTCCCTCCCTGGCACCTTGGCCAGCACCTAGGACCCCCACCCATACCAGGGGACCCCAAGGACACTGGGGAGTCCTCCCAGGAGGGAGCCAGGCACCAAAGTGCCGGGCCCCATTGTGGACTGAGGGAGAGCCGCAGGACCTCCTCGACCTCTGGGAAGACGAGGAGGTCCTGCATCAGATGGGGGTCCAACGCTGGAACATGGCAGCATTCGAGCACCTTGCCAAGGGCCTCACTGGCCGTCGTCACTCCACCCTCATCCTGGACCAGGTGAGGTCCAAGGTGAAGGAGCTCTGCCAGGGCTACTGCAGGGCCTGGGACACGGCCAGGTGGCCAGGGGCAGCACCCACTAAATGCCACTACTTTAAAGAACTGGACTGCCTTCTTGGGCCCAAGAAGGTGGGACCCCGACTGTGATCTTTGACATGGCAGACCCCGGAACTGAGCTAGAGCCCAAGGTGGGGACTGAGGGGGAGGACTCACCAGGACCATCAGCCAACACCAGGCACCCACAGAGGCTCCAGGCCATAAGTGATGATGAGGGTTCAAGCGAGGGGGCCTTCGCCATTGACATTCTATCTGGCCCATCCAGCCTGGCCCCTTCCAGCCGTTCCTCACCTGAGTTCCTGGAGGGACCAAGAGGTATTTGCTGCATGTGCCAGTCACCACAGGGCTGAGGGAGGGGGCACACGGTCCTGTCCAGGGTGGCCACAGCCCACCCACATGGCTGTCAACCCCAGGGCACAGGCAGGCCAGATGGCCCCACTTCCCCAGGCTCAGAGGGCTGACTTGTGGCATTCAGAACCATGTGACCAGCACAGCACCACAGGCTGCCTTGTCCATGGAGGGACTGGGGTGCTGAGGAGAGCTAGCGCTCCTGGTACCCAGATGGGGAACCTCAGGATGCAGTCCCTGCAGGGCCTCCAGGATGGAGTGGGCAGGGGAGGGGAGGGGTGGTTCACGGAGGCCTTCACTGTGGACTAATGGCTGTTCCTCTCCCCATTCTGTCTCCACAGCTCCAGCAGCCAGACCATCCTCATGGCTGTCCTAGGGAGCCTGATGACAGAAGGTGAGGGAGAGTGGCCTGGACCCCGAGCAGGGACAGCATGGGGTCACCAATGGGTCATCCACTGGTACCACCAAGGCGGGGAGAAGGAGCCAGGGGACGCAGGACACGTGACAGCCCTGGGAGACCTGATGGGTGTGCTGTGGGAGTGGCTTGCCATGGAGCGGCAGGCCAGCGACCAGGTGATGACCAAACCTGGATGCCCTGACCCACGCTGTAGTTGGCTACCTGGCCCTGGCCTCTGACCCATCAAGTGCCACTCCAGTACCCACCCCCCTGCCCCCACTCTACCATCTCTCATGCCCCTTTCACCCACTCATCCCCTCACTTCCCCCCTGCTCCTTTCCCACCTGCCCCGATTTCCCACCCCACTAACCTCCCCACAGCTTCACCCCTGCACGAGCCTGACCTTGAGGCCTGCTTCCGCCCTGCTTCCACCCACATCCCCCCTGCTAGCCACATGCGCCTGGCCCACACATTACTGGTCAGGGCCAGCCAGATGGAGGCCTCACCCCCCATTTTCCCAGCCATGCCCCTACTTCCCTGTGCTGCTGGCCCTGGCCTGGCCCCGATGGGGCCCCTAGACATGGGGAGGAAGGGGTGGATGCAGGCAATGAGTGGGTAAGCTGCATCTGCCACGATGCAGGGCAGCATCATGGTGTCCCCAACAGGGAACTCCCACTGGGGGGAAGAAGGTCCCCTTGGCTATGTGGCATCTGAGCCCTAAGTTCCGGAACACCCTGGCATTGTGGGCGCAGCCAGACCAGCCCACGCAGGTGTCCTGGAAGTTACCATTGGCATTGACAAACACTTGCAGGACCACGGAATGGTAGCCCTTGTGGTTTATATAGGTCCTGCTGCTGTGCTCCAGGGCCTGGATGGTGATGTGTGTGCCATCCAGGGCCCTGAAGCAGTTCAGGAAACCCAACTCCTTGAAGCCCCAGATGGCATCATCCAGATCCCTGAGGTGGACCAGCTGCCTCAGGAGAACCTTGTTGATGTCCTGAATGACCTGCAGGGCACGTGGGGGGCAAGCTCATGAGTGTGGGGTGGGGTGTGATGTGTCCACCCATCCCCATCCCCACCCTTTGCCCCCTATGTGCCCACCCATCCCTGTCCCCGCCTCTGTCCCCAGTGGGGGCTGCCCCCCAGTCTCTGATGGTGCCCTTTGCCAGGGTACCCCCTGCCTTGCCCATGAGTCTAGGTGTGATCCAGTCATGGTTTATCTCCTTGAGGATGGCCCAAACTGTGTCCTTCCCCACCCTGAACTGGTGGCCAACAGATCGGTGACTATCCAGGGTGGCCAGCTTCCACAGTTTGATGGCCACCCTTTTCTGGAGTGGGAGCACTGGCCTCAGGCAGGTGTCACAGTGCTGGAGGGCTGTGGCAAGCCAATGGCACAGCTCCAGCAATGTCCCCTTGGTGATACTGAAGTTCTGTAGCCACTGGTTGTTGGCCCAGTCCTCCAGTCCCAGCTGGTCCCACCAGTAGCTGTTTGTGTGGAAGCCCCAGAAGTGGTGGATGACCCAGGGGACCAGGTGGGGATGTCATGCCCTGAGGACGGCCTCCGTGAGGATGGCTATTAGGTTGGCCACCTAGAGCCGCTGGTGCAGAGCAGCCAGAACCTCAGCCAGTGGGCCTCTATGGGGGGGCACTGCTCGGGGACCTTGGGGTGCCTGAGATGCCTCTTCTTTTCCCTCTCCCTAAGTGCCTGCGGGCAGGTAGCTGGCAGGCTGGGGAGTGGGGTGGGGAGGCCCTTTAAAGGGACAGTAGGTGGTGGCCCCGGAAGGGCTTATCCACTATGTTACCCTGCCTGTGACAATTTGTGCCCCTGTTCTTTCGAAAGAGTGCCCTGAGGTGTGTAGATGTTCTCTTTTTAAAGTGCACCCGGGGCCTTTTGAAAGGGCAGGTTAAACCTTTGGTCCTCGTTTGCATGTGTGGACACGTCATTTCGAAAGGCTGTCTTTCCACATTCAATGTTGAAAGCTGTTCTTTCGAAACTGAACTGAAGTGTAGACACACCCATTCAGGTACTAAACATTTCCTTGCACATTAGGTTCCATACAAGGCTCTCTTTCAGAACATTTTAAAAGTCACTGAACAAGGGAGACAAGCCTTATGTACAGGTATTCCAGTGATTATGGTTTGGGAAAAAAACATGAGTGCTAGTCAGAAACAGATCTAGTGGCTCTCATTCTTTCCCTTTGAATCTTTCTTGCAATTGATAAAACTATCACCAGTATCCTCTTGAAATAAACAAAACCAAAGCTCTACTTATATAGAGCAAATGCAATCGCAACAGCTAAACCTGCCTTCCTATCTATTTGTGTGAGCTTTTTAAAAATTGTTAGTTAATATTTTTACCCTCTTGAGATAAAATAGGGATGAAGTTAAATTTCTTCTGCACCTCCTGTGTTTAGGCCTCTTTACAATACATTTCAGAGGTCATCATTTCCATTAAATACTTTAAAAATCAGAAAGACTGCATGACAATTTTTGTGTAAATTGTGTGCTTGAGAGACACCTTAGTCTATTGAGTTTTCTCTTTTGAAAACTACATTCTAATTTTAATGGTGTAGTTTTGCTCAAGATTAAATGTTCAGATTATATCAAACTCTTCTTTTTAGGTCTACTCTCATAAATTTTCTTTCTTTTAATATTTGTCCCTTTATGTTTTAAGAAGACATCTATTTGTTAGGCCAGCCTCTATCTCTTGATCATGCAGTAATCATGTTCTATATCTGACCCCATTATTATGTCAACAATTTATGATATGATAAATATCAAATTATGTATAACACCAGTCTGGTAGCTTCTGTGAAATGAATGGCTGATCTTAAGCCATGTCCTGGTGCACAGATGTCTGTGTCACAAAAAGTCACCACAAATAGCATTAATCGGTAGATCTGCATGAGATTTTTGTTACAAAGGGTGTCAGTGAGCCACACTGCTGCAGCAACCCCAGAACATTTTGTGAATGCCTCTAAGTTTCACTGATGATGTTTTTGTTCTAAAAAACCTGAAAAAAATAAAACATTTCATTATGACACTTTCAAAACAACATTTTGCTTTTGAAATTTCCTTCAATTTTAATTTTTAAAAACCAAACAAAATTACAACATGAATTAAGTGTTTGTCTATCTGAACTTTATTTTTTGTTCTTTTTTGTTCTTTATTCCTCCCCACAACCTCCAGCAAAACCAATGCTATTTTCAGCAGAGAAATCCAAGCATAAAATCATATGCAATGAGCAACTGAATAACTCTTTCACAATGAGATCAGGTGTGAGGAAGAGCAATAGGGCATAGAGAGGCAGTTTTATTCTTTAGGTACTTCTAAGAAGCCCCTGCAAGGACATGAGTATGTTCCCTGGGTAGCGGCTTTAAAGTTAAGGATGCAGTCCTCTGCCAGGTCAGCTACAGGTCTGGAAATGAGTGGTGCTGATGTGTGTAGAAAGGTCTCTTGAAATATTCCAGTACTGAAAATTCCAGTGATCCAGTGGAATTTTCAGGGATCAGCTATTTAATTATTCTGGAGGTGGGAGCAGTCAGGGAATAAAAGGTAATACTTACATGAGTTCAAAATGCTTTCTTCACAGCAAGCTGTATTCTATGCTCCCCACCACCCTTCACCAACCCTCCTCAACTATGAGTGGTACACACTTAGACTAAAACACAGTCTCCTGCATAGTTTTGGCATTGTAAAATATTATTTCCCAGTAACCGGGTAACGAGAACCATTTAATAACAAAGGTTTTGTAAGACTCTGCATGGCCAAACATGGTTCGTTTCTTAGAAAACTTGCCGGGAATATACAAATAAGTCTCTGATTTATGTGTGTGTAAGGTGCAATGTTACATCCCTGGTGCAAGATAAGCTAATAAGCCTCTGAACTGTAGACTGCTACATGGAGATAGGGAGGAAAAGACAATTATTTATGAGCTGCAACATGAGACAGTCTTATCTTGGTGATGTTGGTGTTCATCTCTTTCCACTGACAGTTTTTCTCTTATTCAAATTCACTGATTTGTTAAACAACGAGTGACCCAGTGATTTCATTGTCATATACAAAAGTGGATTTGGCATTTTGTTTGATCCGAGCTTTGGGAGTTTTCCTTGTGGGTCAGATTACACACAATATTGTTGATATTTTTAGAACTCTCCCCCACCTTTTTTTTTTCTTGATCTGGGCCTTTGTAATACTTTGGCAAGCAGCTTAATTAGTTTTAAGGGACTGGGAAATTTATGAATGGGGTTATATGACTGGCTGAGGCTGCATTCAGTGATGCAGGAGATCCCTTTCCTTATGCCCTATATTTCTGACTTTTCATTTAGATCAGAATATTAGGAAAAACAGACACAGACATTTTTGCAAATATTGATCTTAATTCTAGTCAATAATTGCACAAGGAAAATAAGAAAGCAGACAAAATTAAATGTTAACTTCAGGTTATAGTTAAAGACCTCCATGTCTTTTACTGTTCATTCAATTCAATTATGTGATTCACCAGTGCATCAAAGAAGCAAAACAAAAATATCAATACGATCATCAATTTCAATGATTCTGCAATTTCAATGAATATTTACTGCTGGTCTGAGAAGAAGCTACGAGAATGGTGCTAAGAAGATGCTAATTAATCTTGTTTCTGAAGTAAATATGAATGAGCTAGTATGTATAGTAATATTAAGACAGAATGTATCTGTAAATACACATTTTAAAAATCTGTAGATCAAAGAACCTAGGAACATCAGGTTTTTATTTATAACTAACTGATTACATTTACAATAATATCTGGGAGTGAATTATATTCAGAAATGTCATGAACAATCACATCTTTCATTTCACCTATAGTGCATTTACTCTTGTCAAAGGAAAGCGTACCAGTGTTTTCTAGATGACTAGAAAAGCTTTCATTGAATCTCCAGGTTACACCACACACTGTAAGAGGGAGTTACCTGATGGTGTTGTAGTAAATAGTTTTAAAAACCAGTTCTGTTTAACTGAATATGTAGACATTTCTGTTAATTACTTGGGGATCAGTTCTGCAACAGTAGCTAGGACACTGTAACCACAAGTCATTTAAGGAGGTATTACTGACATACAATATTAAATAATCCTTAATAATAGCAGAACATGCTCCAGGAAGGACCCTAACTTCCTGAACAGCCTATCATACATATATGACTGCAGTTCCTAGAAAACTGTGCATCCTGTTACCTCTGTACTGTGCACTCTCCCAGCTGTGAGAGTTGGAGCAGCAGAAGTGAAGGGCATGGCCCTGCTTTCTTCCATCCTCTTCTGTATCAACAGCTGGACATTGGGAAGTTTGGAAGGAATGATTAGAAGTCCTAGGGGCTTTAGTCTACTGAGGAATTGATGTGGTACTGTCAGTTGACATATGCCACTGAAACAGCATCCAGATATATGACTTCTAGTCATTATAGCAATGGGTACCACATTCCTATGAATATTTCTTTTGGTGAATTTAGCACTTTTCTTGATAGGATTTCTTTGCAAAGAGGCTCAGATTTTTTCCTCTGCACAATTGTTAATTTTGTTGCGTACAAAAAAATATCAGCCCTGAGTTGCTCCATGCTTTGAGCATTCCTGGAAGCAATCAATATCTGTAAATCAGTATAAATGATCTGTGACAACAAGGGTTTAAAAAAAAAGAGCTAGATAAATTCATGGAAGACAGATCCATCAATAGCTATTATCCAGCATAGGCAGGGATGGTGTCTCTAACCTCTGTTTGCCAGAAGCTGAGAACAGCTCACTTGATGACTACCTGTTCTGTTCATTCCTTTTGGGAACCTGGCATTGGCCAGTCTGAAGGCAAGCTACTGGGGTAGATGGACCTTTGGCCTGACCCACTACAGCTATTCTTATGAATGGTCACATACAGGAAGTCACAAGATTCTTTTTTTGCAGTCTCACTTTGGCTAGGGAGCTGTACTACTGTTGGCTGAGCTTACTGCACACACCCTGCAGCTGCAGCAAACCTCTTCTACTTCTACACACCTGGGGGCTGCATAAATCCTTCCTTTCTGTCCTATAAGCTCCCTGAGTGCCCCCACCCAGGCTTCTGTTTCAGGGATTCTGTATTGCCCCCCATCATTCAATTTCAAGGGTTCTGCCTGCTCCGCATTGTCCTCTTCTCCATTTCTGAAGTCCCCATCTCTCCTGTGCTAGCTGTTCTGTGTGATTCCCCCATTATTAACTTTCCTCCATGCCAACAGCCCCGCAGTTCCCTCCAGATCTTGTTCCTCAATACCCTTCCTGATACTAGTCCTGTATGTCCCATCCCTACCATCTGTCTCCATCCAGGGTCTTTATGTAGCTCAAACTCTAGGGTTTCTCATCCTTCCCATAGTAGGAGCTACCTAGGCAGCCCATTCTCTCTGTATTCCCCTCCATCCATTCCAGAGTACCTCATTTTCCCTGCGCCCCTCCATGGAATGAAAGTTGAGGTTACACAATTTGCCTCCATAGCAGGTGCCCTCATTCTACTCCAGGACAGAGGTTCTCTGTGTAAATGTATTACCCTCAGAGATTGGGTAGGCTCAGTCCAGAGGCCCCTTGCTGGATTAATCAGTGTCTTCCAATACCTGTCCCAGGTAAGAAGCAGGAGAAGAATCCCCTCAAAAGCCTAGACTCTGGGGTGGAGGAAGCAGCCAATCAGAGACACTACAGGAAACAGCCATTTGGGCTCAGAAGGGCCACATAAAAGGGAATGCAAAGGCATAAGCATTAAGGTCCCTGTGGGAGCTGGAGGAGTGTAGCTGGAACTCTTGGCTGGTTAATGGGAATTGCAGCACCCGGGACAGCTCTCTACTCGTAGGGACTAGGGCAGAGAAGACATGCTTCTGTGTGGCTGCTAGATCTGAATTTAGATGAGCCCAGAGATAAAGGTGAGGTTGGGAGTATGGGAAATGGCCCAGGAATCTGAAAGTCATTTAAATAAAGAGACATGACGGCAGGTGGCTTTTATTCTCTGGATCCCTGGACGGTGAACTGCACTAAGGGGATAGGCCTAGCACTGGGATAACCGCACCCCTCCACACATACACACACGTGTTCCTGGGGAAGTGTCCTACAGCTGGACAGCAGTAATTCACAGGAGGGGAAATAGACTTTTAAGAGGCCAAGCTGGGACCAGAATAGACCAAGAGGGCAAAACAATTATCTCCAGGGAGAAAGAAGGTATGGTATGGGACCGTTTCAAATGTTTGGAGACCTCTTACTAAAAGGAGATGCTCATGAGAGCAGAGACTGTTACCCCTCAATTTCCCCATGTAGGGGATCTGTAGCTCTACCCCCTTTCCCCTCACCCCTTATACCAAGGTTCCTCATTCTTCTCCCTCATGCCAGGGGCTGTGTATCTCCCCGCATTTTCCCCTGACTGCTTAGCTGTTGCTCCTGCTCCAAAATACCTTCTCTTCTGTTTGGGAGATAATTCATGCAGGCTGTCTGTAAATTAAACTCTCCATCAGGATGGCAGAGAAGCAATGGGGGTGCTATTATGCTGGAAGGGGTTAATGGGTTTTTGATTTTTAGACTATTGTAAAGCTGTTTGTGGTTTTTAATAAAGAGACACAAATAGTTCTGTGTTCCTCATTTTGTTATTAATTTTACCCACAACTCAACAGGACTCTTTACCTTCATGCCTAGAACATTCCCTGAAATTTTGAAGTGAATTGGCTGGAATGTTCAAAAGTTACCACATAAAATAGAAACAGATAAAACACACCATGGAGGTGAATGTAAGGCAGACCTTGTGACTCATACCTACAATCAGAACAGTCATAATTATTCACCTATGTCATGAGTCTTTCTGTAAGGTATTCTATCAATACCTTTATATACTGTAAATCAGACTGGACTTTGAAATCATTATCATTTTTTTGTTTAACAAAAACCATCGAGCTTTAATAACACAAAAATAGAATTCAGGAGGGAATGGCCATTAGGAAAGTGAAACATTCTGATTTCAGAAAAAGACACTAAACTTTTGGGAACTTTTAAAGTCACAAAAAAAAAAAAACAAAAAAAAATCACAGAAAATGAGTCCCTTTTGGACCTTGTGAAATAGAGGGAACTTTAAAATGTCTAAATGTCTTGTGCCATCAGTTTCTCAGTTTTGACAAGCCTTCCATTTTTAACTCCAGTGATCTCACCAGTATGCTCAAGAGCTTCAGTATTTTATGTTAATATTCAAAATAAATTCACCTGCCATGAATACTCTTAAGAAATAATATTCAATCAAACGTGTTCCAGGAAAGTAAATCAAAAGGCTTCCCAGTACTGCAGAAGTAAATTCAAGTTTTTATTTTAAAGAGTAATGATTTTGATGATGTTCTTCCAAATCTATAATTATGACAGATTTTGCCACCTGAATATTCTCTGATTCTGGAGACTGCCTTGAGATACAAAGCAGTTGATATGGTAGCCCAGAAAGTAGAATGTTTGTTTCCAGAAGATGAGGATGAGAGCTGGTTGAAATAATGTCAGTTCATCCAACCTGAAATTTTCATGGCGATATATTCTACATTATTATGTATTATTTGTGACATATATATAGTCATTGAACTTTCATTGAATTTCAGGTAGGATGCCAATGGTACCAGTTCACTTGGCAGGCTGTTGGGGACCTTGGACTTCTGGATTTCTGGACCCTAGAAACCATGAAGTCACTGGTACTCAGGCAATCAGTGTTGTCAGACTGTGCTGGAGCCACAGCATCTGGAAGCTGTGGGTTCCCCAACCTCAGGGCAGTACAGAAGGTTGCTCCGTGAGCTTGGAAACTCTCAGTTTTCGCAGGACTTTCAGGGTCCCTGCTATGGAGGTGGGAACCTGGAAATCCTGGAAGCCCCACCTCTAACTAGAATGCTGCTCTTGGCTCTGCAGCAGGCAGTCTGGGAAACATTGAGAACCCTGGCCTGAGCAGGAGTTGTTAGGGTTTCCTGACTCTATGGTGTGGAGCCTGGAAGTCCTGGAACTGGTTTCGTGGGTGTATGACACCAGGGCAGCCGGGCCATGAAGGCTACCTGGGGGCCTGGGACTGAAGGGCTTTCAGACTGCTGAGTCAGCTAGTTTAGCGAGGGAATTTGAGAACCCTTGAATCCCCAGCCTGAGAGCAGGTCACATGTCAGGAACACTGAAAGTTTGGAAGGCTGCTGCCCAAAATTGAAACAATCCTTGTGAGCTTCACTGCTTCTGACCAAGAACAGAAGCTGTAAAACCATCAGTTTCCTGGCTCTTATTCAGTAGTAACTAGCAGTGAAAGTGAAAAGAATCCCATCAGTTCCAGGCAGCAGATGGTGGGGTTATGTGAAATATATTTTGTTGTGGAAACACGTGTTCAAAAATCAAAAATTAAAATAAAAATCCAAAACTTCCAGTTCATGAGGAAACATTGCAATTCTTCACAAACTGGAGTTTCTGAATTTTGGCCAATGCTAATGTGGATTTAAATGAAGCTAAATGCAATATTTCTATGAAGCAGAAATGCCAACAAAAATCAATTACTTCACTGGCACTGTACACTTAGTATTCTGCATTAAACTGATCATTCTCATGCTAGTATTCTATTGTCAATAGCTAAGCGGCATGTGCATTTATTTTGTTTTTTTAAATTGCTGCTCTTCTGAGGACTGAAAAGGGAAATGAAATGATATTTGAAATCACTGTCTGGGAAAGTACTTTGAAGGACCTTTTTGAAATGCAGAGGATATGACATATTACCCATTATCAAACATATCCATGAATGAATTTAAAACTTCCACACTGGGCATCATACTGATACAGAAAGTATGGGACATTATTTGATCTTACCATTCTGTAAGCCCCACTTCAGGAAGACACTGAAGGACAGTCCTATTTAGGAAACCATTTAAGCACATACTTTTAAGCACCTGTATCAATGTTTTCCTGAAAAGAGCTGCTTCTCTGTGTCAGAGCCAACACATTGTGTTGGCACCTCAGTGTATATACGTTATTGCATGAAAGTCAAGAGTACTCAGATGGACTTTCATTGGTTATCCAGTTTGATTGCATGACATTTGCTTAGCTCTGGATCCATAAATAAGAATGACTTTTTTGGCATAGTTTAGTTTTAGTTCAGGGTAGTAACCTTATGTGTCAATTTTTGGATTATATTTTTCCTTGCCAGTTAACCGCCTCCTACACTACTCATCCATTAACTTCTGCCAATGGCACGGTTTGTCCCATGCTACTGTTTCTTCTAATTGGCTAACTGGAGATAGAAGATAGATGAACTGAACTGCTTCAAGTCCTCTAACAACTGTAACATGAACATGATGTAATGGATGGGGGAAGTCCTGAATGGTACGCAAGAGATCATTTCTAATTAGTATAGCCACTTTGTCTAGACCACCTGTAGCTGTTTCTTTGACTCGCTGTTTGTGATTGTAGCTGTTCGTGTCCCATGATATTAACGCGGCAAGGCAGGTAATATCTCTTCTCCTGGTGTACAAGGCAAGTTTTAGAAGACCTGAAAAAGAGCTCTGTGTAATTTGAAAGCTTATCTCATTCACAAACAGAAGCTGATCCAATATAATATATCACATCACCCATCGTGTTTATTTGGAGGCAGGCCTCAAACTTTCAGGTGAAACTCTGTGGAACAGGAATCCTCTTTTTGTTCTTTGTTGACAAGGTGCCTAGTACAATTGGATCCAAGTCCATGGCTGGAGCTCCTAAGAGGAAACACAATACAAAACATAAACAAGAAAATTAAGATTCTTAGACAATAATGGCCACTGAGAAATCATGTCATTTTGTTTTGCAGGAAGTTTTTATAACATAGGTGTCACTCTATTTGTTTATATTCACTGTCAAATTTGAGTACCAGAGAAAGTTGCCATATTGAAACTTTGTCCAATCAGAGACATTTCCTGTCACTGACAACACAAGTTTTGTTAAAATGATCCCCACACATTCCCCAGCTCTGACCTAGAGGCACCACTACAAAGAGACATGATAGCATGGTCTCCATGCACGTACAGATGCCATCACTGTAGAAAATGACTAACACCACTACATTTAAAATTCCAGTACAAGAGGCTTATTTAAGGACCATAAAATATGGGTTGCTTTCTTTTATCAGAATGAATGAAATGCCCAGCCTAGCATAATAGCATATCAGTACAGACAGGGCTTCCAAACTGTACTGCACTTTTGTTGAAGGTCAAGAATGGATGCTACAAATAGCTGAAAGGTGCAAACACCCCAAAGGGTTAAGAATTATTTATGGTAATTGGGGTATAAATAAAAGTAATAGAATAAAAATAAGCAACATGGCTGAATGCTCAGGAAAACTTCAGCCCTTAAGTCTATTAATTGTATTACTTCAGCACTTCAGGGACCTAATAATATTAGGATCCTATTTTGTTGGTCGTTGTACAAATTATTATAATGATAGCGTCCCTGCCCCAAAGGGTACATTCTGAACAAATAAGAGAGAGAGATGATGGGAGATAAAACAGATGTATCTTGTCTAAAGTTGCTTAGCAGAGATGTAGTACAGCTAGAATGGAATCCAGATCTCCTGAGTCTCTCTCCATGCACTACCTGCAGTTAGTTCTCCAAGGAGGGTGGTGAAAACTCCATTTCTTAGCATTGGCAAATGAACAATAAGGGACAGTCCTCCATAGGAAAGGAGGAAAGACTAGTTAATATATTGTGTATTTTATGTCTCTAAAGGTTCTGATTTTGCAACCATGGGATACAAAGAACTTGGACTGATTTCAGTCAGAATTTTTGACTCAAAGGCTCATATATAAAAACATGTTCAGAGTGTCTGAAATATGGATGGAAACAAAACTTGACTGTAAGAGCCTGGGGAGTGTAGAGGAGGTTGTAAGGCTTTCTTTAATCAGATAGATATTCTAATTTTTTCCTGGACTAGCAATGGTTGGAGTGTGCCAGAATTCCTTCTAAGGGCCTCTGAAGTGTACACTGAAGCAGTAACAGATCATTTCTTAGAGGAGCTCATTTCAGAAAATTTATCATCTGTACAGCCCATTGCAAAAAATTCCTCTTCCTTTACATCTTCAGTAATGATAGACTAGATAAATGGATATTTTTGCTGTGGGTTTTGTAAGATTTGTCTTATAAAACCAGTATTTTCCATTTGAATATAAATTGTATTATACATGTTCCATACAGCATTCGGTACGTAAGTTTTTTTTTTATTGTGTATAGCTTGAATGCATTAGTGAATGCAAATTTTTTACCTATAATGGCTATGTTTAGCTTAGAGTGATTTATCTACAGAAGTTATTGTCAGAAGATTTCTTTGACAAAACTTCTGTTGACAAATCACTGCCAGATGGCCAAGCGGATTGTAAGAGCAATCCACTCTGTCAACAGAGTGTCCAGACTGCCCAGATGCTCTACTGGCAAAATAGCCAACCAGAAGCACAGCAGACAGGATTTCCTGGTGTCGCGGAAGCCCTTTCTGTCAACAGAAGTTCCCCCAGAATGTCCAGACCAGCTTTTTGTTGAGAGATCTCTTCCTCGTGGCAAGTGACATACAGCTGTCAGCAAAAATGCTGCATTCTGTCAACTTACTGTTGGCAGAACACTCTTAGGAATCTGGATGCTCCGTGGGTTTTGCTGACATCTGTTTTGCTGTCCAAACCCTCTCATATAGACACAGTTCACAACTCTGGAGACCAAAGTTGGCGAGTTCAATGTTGTCTTTCCATGACAGATGACACAGCCCAGCTTGCCTCAGCACCAGCTTCCTGACTCAATGATAGGGCTATTTAACTGTGGGGGGGCAGGTGAGTTCCTCAATGGCTCATGAAAATAGGCTCTGTATTTTATTTTTTCTTGTCTACCTGGCCAATTCATATGTAACCCATACTAGTAGTGATGAAAGCTCTCTTTGTCTGAGCATTTAGAAGCATGTAGCATGTTGGTGTTCTCAGCCAGGTTCCAAGTTTCAAATGTCCATCTCACAGGTGCCTTCATTTCACCTTCATTAAGAATTCCAGGAAGAAGGGATGTGAGTACAGAATAACTCTGCACTTTTCAGCTTCTCTTGTTTTCCATAGAAAGGAAGAGTGTTACTGGCAGGCATCTATTTGTCACTCTCCCCCAAACACACACAAGTTGAACCACCAGTGTCCCAGTGGAGATGTTCTATTTGAAGGGTAAGATAGATTGTGCTTGAGGAAATACTCAGAGAGAATAAGTGAAGATACTATATAATTCGGAAAGCACATCTTGACCAGGGACAGCCCCAGTGACTTTGATTAAGAAAGTAAATAACAAGAATAAGAATAAGAAATGCAACTTAAGCTTTAAGCATTACCTCCAAGAAATCATGTTTCCCTCACTCTGTTGGGCAGCCTATGAGAGATAAAAATTCTTCTCTTAGGAAAATGAAATGAGAGGAAACAAAGAAAAAAAAAGATGCTTCTCACCGAAAATCAAGATTTCTCAGTTTTTCTTAATTAGTGTACACTAAGCTCATATCCAGCATTTCATCATCCTCAAATAACCAGCTTTTTAACCATAAGTACATTTTAGTTATGTTTTCCATAAGTACAGTATAGTCAAAGTAAATACAAATATATACAGCAAATACAATATGTTTACAGCATGCAATACTGCTATTGTTGGTAAATTAAGTATTCTGCATACATTTTTGTTTGTTTCTTATTATCTAATTTTGTTTTTCTTTAGTGTTATGCACTGCTAGGTATATCTCTCTATTATCCAGAATATTTAAATATCTGGCAACCTCCCAGTCCCGGGGCTGCAGGATATGGAAGAGTTTAATGTACATATTGTCTTTGATCCCTACTAGCCAGTGACAAAGGATGATGGATCTGAAGGATCAATGGATTCTCTTTAAAAAGATTAAATTGGTAATTCCTTTGGAAAACAAATGTGCAGAAAATTAAAGTTATTAATGAAAGTTTATTTACAAAAGCAGATTATCAATGATTGGGTTCAATGAGCCTTGGAATATGACATGAGTTGGGAGCAAGGATTTGAATAGTCTTTGGACTGAAAGAAAGATATATAGAAAAGAGCTATTTAAGGTCTATATTGCTCTGGGGAAACGGAGATGAAAGGAAGTTATTTTACAGAAAGTGCATTTGATGAGTCACTGTCAAGAAGAAAAGAAATAGGTTGTTTTGTTTTTAATGTCATCTATAAAATCCTAGGTCATTTGTTAAACTTGCTGCACATTGATTTTAATTCACAGTGACTGAACAAGCTGCCTTAACTATTTTACAGTAGTATACACCCAATCTAAGCATACTTCAAGACAGTGCAAGCATGTATTTTCTCTTTTCCACAATTTGTTCCAAGTGTCAATGACGTCCTGTCTGTGCAGCCCACTGGCAGTAGCTAATAAATCTCCACAAGCATCAAAGCACATGAAAAAAAGGAAAATGATAAGCAAGCTGGCAAAAACTCATTCATATGTTCCCTACTCTCAGATTCTGCAAATTCTTCATACTCTGGTTTAGTTAATGAATCGGATTAGATGGCTAGAACCATCACATTTTTAGTGCTATCCATTCTCTGTGGGGTATTAGAAAAGAATACCTCCTGGTGAATAAGATCATGGAAGTCCTCCTGCCAGTTTGTACAAAGCAACTGTGCTGCTGAGTAACACAATCACCCAGTTCCTTCCTCCTCCACTAAAACACACAACTCCTGATCTTGAAAAGGTTAGAGTAGAACCAATATGGGAAAACTCCGTCTGCAATGTCACTGTAGCTGTGTTTGTCCTAGGATTTGAGTAAGACAAAGCGAGTGATATATTTTTTTATGAGACCAACTTCTACTGGTGGAACGTACAAACTTTCAAACTATCCAGAGTTCTACTTTATGTCTGAGGAAAGAAATGAGAATGCCTGAGTAATACAAGATGGGACAGCTAGTTAAGCCTAAAGGGTTACATATTTACGGAGATCACTTGAGGGAGAATGAGAAATAAGGATTAGATCGCTATGCAGAGGTGGTTTGTGATGTGACATTAAGGGTTAGCATGAAAGGTATGTATAACGCTGTTGCAAAGAGCTATGAAAGCAGTGTCCTTGTGAAGCCCATGCTTTTTAGTGTGTAACAGAGCTGTGAATTCATTTTTCCCAGACTTGCCTTTTGAAGTTGTTGTGGGGGGTTTCTTTGAGGATGTGTATAGAAAGATCAGATATGGACTGCTGAATTTGTGAAAGATATTCACCCATGGCTGATACGGTGTCTTTTGTCCTATTGTTTTTTATGGATGCTTATTTGATTGAACATAACAATTGCTTGGTTTTACCACCTCCACCCCCACCCTCACACATAGTTGTTACTGAGGCATTTGCTGCCCTGAATGAGATTTTGGCACACCTGTACTGGGTAGTTCTTATAGTACACACTCATAACTAGTGTGTTCCCTTGTGTCAACAGAGAGCATTGCAAAGGGAGACCCACCAATGTATTGGTTCTACTATGGTTTGCTGCCTCTCAGGGTCTCTATGCTGATCAGATTTCAGGCCAGACACCTCCAGAGTCAATAGAAAACAAGCAAAACTGTGACTCAAAATAGCCACTGGGTGTTAAAATCCATAAGATCAACACTAGCTCTTTATGGAGGTGCAAGGCCAGTGTCATCAAAGTTAATCCTGTGATTAGGTCAGGCTCCTTGGGTTAGAGCAGAGCTATCCAGCTTTTCCTGTCCTGGCTACATCAACACTTGCACCAGTGGGATCATCCACTCCTCTGTATCTGGCTTTGTGGACTCTGATTGGCTGCCACCTACTCTTGGCCTTTCTATGTGCCCGAGGATTGCTGGCCAATGGCTGTGCCCATAGCTGGCCATTAGAGGCCTCTCTCAGCATCTTCTAGAGCTCTTCCCTTCCAGCTGGTCATCTTCCTCAGGTGGGGTGCCAAGATGGTGATGACTCTACCAGAGGGCTGCAAATGCATGGTGCACCCATCACAATTGTACTTTCAGAGCACTTGGGTATCACATCAGCCAATTATCAAACTCTTAAGCCTTTCCTTAGGTTTCCAAAATCCTCCCACTGCATCAGCAGCCCTTCTAAGTTATCTGGCTAACTCAGATTTAGTAACAGACCAAAAGCATCACTTGATTTTCCTAAATATGCTTTCCATGCCTACTGAGACTTACTGAGCCATCTGTGTATGCATACACATTTGCAACTTACAATAAATTATCGTCCTATAGGAAAACCAAACAGCCATTAAACATTCTTGTTTGGAAGAGAAGCAACATTTGATTCAAGCAGAAAGAATTTCAGTACAGCTCTAAAAAACCACTTCATAATAGGACACGCATAATAGTAAGCTTTATACTAGTGGCTTTATTCTCCATATATTATTTATTTGTACTTGAGTCATTTCTAGACACCCAACTAAACACATTCTTCACCGTATATGTAAGTGTATAAAATATCCATTATACCAGGCCTTCAGAAAAGCAATAAAGACTGACTGTAAGAAATGAATAGTCCAACATCCTTTATGCTTGTGAATAGCATCCTACTTAAATTAGATGTCTTATTGCTCACAGGAAAAATATACACCCACAGAAAACACCTGACCAAAGTAGGGCCTTGAGTACACTAGCATTTTTCTTTAAAATGTTTGCAGTTGCACACAGAGGGCCCAACGGACTTGCCAGACTCCTAGCCAGGTGGGACAGGATCTGCTTCTACCTAAGGAGCATAGAATGGGTGAGCCTGCTGGCAGCCAGCCCTCAGACCTGCCTGGAGTACAGCACTCCAGTAGCGATTTAAAGAGCCTGGGGTTCCAGCTACCACCCTTCCTGGAGTATGACGGTAGAAGCCAAGAGTCACCAGACCCGGTGCTACTGCTTCCTTTGTCCCCATCCTCCCTCCATCAGCAGGCCTGGTTGAACAATCACTAGTGCTAACAATGGATGCACGAATGAGAGACTCCACACTGTGCTTCTAGCACTACATTGACTAAACCTGTCCTGAAGAGGGTTAGCAAACCCAGTGGTTCATCTGTTCTAGCTCTTGTATCATTGTTTCCAACTGTGGAGCTACGTGTGTGGGAAACTGTGAGAAAAAAAAACTTGTTGATAGTGCCAAAGGATTTTAAATTGTGAAATGTAACAGAGCATACTTCGAAATGTGCCACTGTCACTCTGTAGAAGGCAGAAGTCTGCATGCAATTCTGTATAACGGGAAGCAACATGACTTGAGATGTGGTTGACCACACTTAACATTCTCAGAGACTGCTCAAAGACCTGTCAGATATTTTACATATACCTAATTAAATATACTTCTGAAAAGTGACCTCTTAAAACATTGCCAGTATAAGCAATGCTCTTGTGAGTGATGTCACAACTGCAAATAAAATCTATGTGAAAAAGTTAGACTGGGATTTTCACAGAAACCTAAGAGAATTGGGCACCCATATCTCATTGGCTTTCAATAAGCTGCATTCATACCTCCTTTATTCTTGTTTGAAAATCCTACCATCAATTTCTACAGAAATTCAATACTGAGTTTCACAATAGTTATTTATTCAATTCATTGCTACTTGAATAACCTAGAAGTGGCTCCTGGGACTGGATTGTTTAAATGACAGTTGGTAGAATTTTAGGTCTCAATGGTTATGTCTACATTTGCCCCCTTCTTCAAATACTAATAAAGTGCTGCAATGAATATACAGCACTTCATTAGGCTAATTCTCCCCACGGCAACTTCAAAGTGCTGGCATGCCTTGTAGCTGTGGGCACTTGGAAGTACCCATGCAACTTCAAAGTGCCCAAAATTTTGAGGAGGAAGGGCATTTCGAAGTTGCCTGGGTGCACACAGTATAGACACAGCCATTGTGTGGCAGCTAAGATGCAAAGGTAAGAAGTAATATTAATTTAAACCTTTATTATAGCTTGTTCTCAGAGTGGATAATTAATTACCCAGCTTTGCTGCCTATATATTTCTTATGGTGCTGTAACCTGAATGATTTTAAAATTATTATCTGTGACTGTTACAAAGAATAAGAAATGAAACTCAGTGATTTGTCATTAGTCAGCTATGACTGTTTCTGCATTTTATCATGGGTGAACAAAGTTTCTGATACCAAATTAGAAGATTCTCACCAAGCTGCTACCCTCCTGGTGTACTGTAATAGAAGGATAAATATGTTTAATGCTGTTGATTCAGAGCTCTCCAAGCCTACATCTACACTAGTGAGTTTTGCAGACAAAACTTGGTTTTGTTGACAAAACTTGCCGTGCATCTACACACAAAATGCATTTTGTCAACAGAAACTGTCAACCGAAAAGCATGTAGATGCTCTGGGGGGCCCTTTTGTTGACAGAGTGGAATAAAAGATTGATCCATGTTTATGTGTAGATGTGATCTTTGACAGAAGTTTGTCGGAACATCTCTTCCGACAGTAGCTTCTGTATACAAATGCTTCTCATGTAGACATAGCCCAAAAGACTGACAAAAAGAAGAGTATTATTCTCACCTCAGAAACAGAGAAACTAGTGACTATGACAATTAAGGCCCATGTTTGTAAAATTACCTGTGAATGATTCATAAGCACAATTTCCAGAATTGCTGCTGAGCACATGCTTGAATGCACCAACCTGATGTGGCCAATTTTAATCATAAGCACCAAAATTTAAAGATCAGTTTTGAAAATTTGATCCTAAGGTTTTTGACCACCATTACACAGCAAAAGCCAGGAACAGTGCTCTGGGTTCCTGACTCTCAGTCCAGTGTCATGCCCACTAAGCATGGGATGAATTTATCAAGTGGTTGATTTTTCTTTTTAAAAAAAACCAAGCATGAACTGGATTAATGCTGTTATGTTCACTTGCATCAGACTTAAAATCCACCTCTTCTGTCTCAACTGAACCAGGGGTCAGCAACCAAAATAGCAAGAAGAGCCATTTTTTCCAATTTGGTATAAACTTAATAATTCAAGAGCCACATTGCATGTGAATATGAGAAGGTCCTTAATAAAAAAACATCAAACCATACTTTTTGCAACCCCTATTTTAAGAACACCACACACAATGATTTGTAATGTGATAAATGTTTACTTCAGGACATCTACAAACTTGTTACATATTCTATTTCATCACACTTTATGTGTGTGTTTGTACCACTGTCTTCCTGACCTTTACTCCCGAACCTTCTCTCTGTCTGGAGGACAGTAGGGGGAGTTATACAAGGTTTCAAGATCATGTATTGGTTGTTATTTGGAGATTAGTTATTCATTTTTGTGCTTTTAGGTCTTCACTGTTTATTGAAAATAATGAGGAAATTTTTCTTTGCAATTATAGTGTCAGGAGCCACAGAGAAGGCCTTAAAGAGCCTCATGCAGCTCCAGACAGTCAGGTTGCAGACCTCTGAACTAAGCCTTTGACCAGTTCATTGCTTTAGTGCTTAATGTCTACTGATAATGGGCCACATCCTCCCTGACTAAACTGACCTTGTTAGGTGTGGCTCTCCTTTTGTCTGGGACTCCCTTTTTTTCATGAACCTATATATTTAGACCCTTCTCTGGAGCCCACACTCATCATCTGATGAAACGGGTCTTTGCCCACAAAAGCTTATGCTCTAAAATATCTGTTAGTCTATAAGGTGCCACAGGACTTGTTGTTTTTGAAGATACAGACTAACTTGCCTATCCTGCTGATACAGAGAACTCAGAATTTTATAGTCGTTTAAATGAAGATACTGATGGTAGAAAATTATATGGAGCCTAAGTAATTTCAAAAATAATTCAAATAGTGGTTTAAATAGCTAAATAGGCAACTTAAACACTTGTTTAATCATCTATTGACTTTTTGGCCTTAAGTAAATGTATTCAGCAACATATTTGCTAATACACTCCTGAGCATTACTTATTTGCTGTCACTCCTCTAATTTAGCTCCCTGGGAAGTGTTCCAGTAAAGCAGCAATCCCACTAAAGCATATCCAATTAAATATAGCACAATGGTAGACATTCTATTATCCTGAGACTCCATCCACAATCATGTTTGTTCACTGCTGGCTCTACTAGAACTGAATAACGCTAGCAAGTAACTGTTTCATTATAGAGTCTGCTTGAGAGCAGGGTGGAATTATTTAGATCACCAAAAACACACACATTGATTTAAATCAGCTTTGCTACTGATACTTCTTTACATGTTTCTTCAAATAATGGCAGAAATCTGATCACAAAAACATGTTAGCTTACTGCTCAGTACAGCATTTTAGCACATCTAAGAGGGTATATTTTGTGTATTTTTTAAGATAATTTGACTTTTATTAATTTAGGAACTGGTATATGATACTCATTACCCACGTCAGGCTACAGTTCCAGCAAACATTTTGCTGACAAAACCCTCTGTCTAGACATAGCCTATGATGTTTCATTCTTGCAGCTAAGCACTGCAGCATCTTCTGGCACCGCTTAGACTTTATGTTTTCCTTTTTCACTGAGGGAGTGAATTTCCTTAAAATATCACTAAGTATGGTCTCTTTTGCATCCAGAAGCAATGACAGTTTACCTATGGCTAAAGTGTAGAGATATATAGGAAGCTGTGTGTGTGCTGAATAATGCCTTTCTCCTTTTTGTTATCCAGTCCAATCAATTGATCCTTTCTGTGCTGTCTCCATCCTCTCCTATATATTGTCTCTCTGTCTTTGGTGATGTCTTAATTGATTTTGCTGTGCTTGGCCCGAGTCTACCATCACATAAGCACAGAACAAAAGCAGTCTTATTGCGTTTGTGTCTTTCTTTGCACATATTAGTCTGCTGAGAAACAAAAATTAAAGATCCATAATATTCAAGAAGCAAGAGCTGGTATTTGGTAGCATATTTGTGGTAAGGTTTAAAATTCAGCATTTTATAGATGATTTAAAAATCAAAATCCGATTTCAAATAGAAGAATTAGATGTTTAATGTTTTTAAAAATATTAATTTTTATACACTGCTCGAGAGTCTAATGGTGTAGGATGCAACGTACTATAACAACTTGTTGTGGAAAAATATAAAATAGAACTTGACAACAGAATAATGTCACATTCTTTAATTCAGCTGCATAAATAACCATGTTTGGAGAGAAGTAAAAGTATTGAAAAGAGAGTAACGTAATTATTTTAATAAAACATTTCATAGGTTTTGATAATAATTAGTTTCATTTTGAAAAGAAATATGACAATATTCATTCAATATGAATCACATTCAAATATTTATAATGGCATTCATGCCAGATCACTCAGTCCACTATAGCTGAAAGTGAAGGAAATGCCAAAGGGCAGTGGTTCATCAGAAAAAAAAAAATCTTGTGAATGACTATCAATATGGGCTATAGACAATAATATTCACTAATCCAACTTTATGTGCTCACTGCTTTGTAATATATCCATGTGAGAGTCCTGAAAATTCCTTTTCATAATTTTGAAAATTATTTTAACAGCAATCAATATCCTCCAGTGATAGAAGTAGGTCTAAAAAAATCCCTGCATCACATAGCTAGGATTTTGCTTATCTCACACTAATTTTCATTATTTA
Organism: Carettochelys insculpta; assembly: GCF_033958435.1. NCBI lineage: Eukaryota > Metazoa > Chordata > Testudines > Carettochelyidae > Carettochelys > Carettochelys insculpta. The sequence continues at coordinate 101,003,643 of NC_134139.1, forward strand.
AATCAATTGTGCAATGGGTAATGTACTTGTCCTACAGAAGCAGCAAAATGTGTGACTACTGCTCTCCCCATAAAAATGCCTCTTCAGAGGACTGGTTCTTGTTCCAAAGTTGGTTGACTTACAAGAATCATGCCTGAAATGACAGAACTTTGTAAAAAATACACATACCCTCAGTAAAAATCAATCTCCACCTTCTGTAAATGCTGCTGAATTTTAAATTAACATCTTCTTGCCTTGAATTTGTCACTGAAAAAATGTATTTTTCTGATCATGAGACAATTATATTGCAAGGCCTGGGAGACGGAGATAATGATAAAAATACAAAGTTTAAATGATCAGTGATTCTAAGATAAGAAAATCAACCATTTTAAAAATCCCAAACACATAGAAACCAACTCACTGTTTAAAATACATACTCCAATCTCTAGGGAAATAACTTCTGAAAAGAAGCTTGCTCTGATAAAAGAAATTGGTTTCAAATTACAATATAACAATGACTGTCAGAGATTGCTTTGCAGAGATCATTTGGAAGCCAGGAAGTTTACATATTGTACAGTTTTTATCCTTTTTTTCACAATGCAATGGTACACAAGATGAAAACAAAGTGATAAGCTGCACATTATTGCTATAAATCAGCTTTCACCTAAGGCAAATTTAAGACTGAATCTCCTGTTTGTGTGCTCCAATGTGCCACTTAGGAGTGGTGATAAGTCTTCTGTCTGGAACTTACTGTAGTTTCTTTCCTATTGTGCCTATTGAAGGAATAATTTTAAAAAGATGAAAAAAATCTCATGGGCAATAAATATCAATGTGCCACATGTCAACATTTTAACTCCTCCCTGGTTTTAACAAGTTCTGCTCAACAATCAAAGGTATAGAATAGAACAGTATGGCCCCTCCGAACTAGGCTTAAAGCTTTGTGCAGAGAGATCATTTAAACTCTGAGCCCGTGCTCACAAAGTGACCCTTTGCTTTTAGTTGGCATCAGCAATACATGGGGCTAAAAATGGAGAAACAGCAAGTTTAGATAGGCTCAAACTACATCCAGCATCATTTTATAAACCGTTGTCGAACCTTGCACCATTAATCTTGCAGCTATAAAGCATTAGTGTGGAGAAGATCCAACCATAGTTAATATGTCTTCAAAGTGCTGTATTTGGGCAATTAGGCATGCAAGTCTCATTTTTAGATGTTCTTGTGAATGATAAAATTCACAACTACCAGTCTCTCTCAACCCTATAGGTGCCGAAAAGTTTAGGAATATATGCTGTTGCAGCAAAAGCTCCCGAGGTGCCTAACTCTGTGCTCCTGGGCATGCACGCTGCTGTCTCATCCTAGGTGTCCATGGCTATGGTTACACTACAGTGCTCTGTCTACAGAAGTCACCGTCAGAAGAGAGTTCCTGACAAAACATCTGTCAACACAGTGCGGCCATACACAAAAGCCATTTGGGAGGGCAACCCTCACTCTTGACAGAGTGGTCAGACTACCCGGCTGCTCTCTCGACAAAACAGGCACCCGGAAGCACAGCAGACAGGGCTGCCCGTTGTTGTGGATGTCCTGTCTGTCGAGAGAAAGCCCCCCAAGAGCATCCACACAGCTTTTTTGACAACAGTATCTGTCAACAGCAGCGATATGCCTGATGGCTCAGAGGCAGAATGCTGCTGGTGAAATGCTGAGTTTTGTCCACAGTCAATAAAAACACATTTTGTGCGTGGACATTCCACCAGTTTTATTGATAAAACTGAGGATTTTGTCCGCAAAATTTGTTAATGTAACCATAGCTCATGAGTCTACTTTCTATTTAAATCACTGAGTGGACCTGGTTTGAAAGGTGTGCTCAGCAACTGCTTCTCTTCAGACAAAACAGCCAGATGTGAACCTCTCTCTTAATCATCACCCTGCCATTAGATAACCCACTTGGGATATGGGAGACCCCAAGGTCTCCCCAGCTGTCAGTCCCAAGACCCCAGCTGTCTGCTAATGAGAAGAGTTTTGAAAAAGGATCTGACACTTCTCAAGCAGGTTTCCTAATCACTAGGCCAGAACATATTCTCTTGGGAGTTTGGGAGGGGAATGAGGGCAATGCAATGTGGGAGGATGACATTACATACCCACAACCTATTGCTGGCATTGTTTTTCCCACCCTGCACCAGCAAAAATACTCAGAATGCTACAGGTCTGAGAGATATGTAGGATAAGTTCCCATAATGCACTGATGCAACGGTCTATGTTTGCCGATTAAGTGTGGCACCAATAAGTTGAATTTGGTGGGACCCTGTGGGAAGGTGAGGTTACTCAAATTTGAATTTATAAAACCAGCATTATAAAATCGATTATAATAAATCTGAATTTATCTCTTACTGTAGACATGACCCCAGGGTCTCCTTGGGAAACTGTTTCACTGTGAATAATAAATATTTATAATTGTAAATATTAATTTGGCAGTGAAGAAATGAGACTAAATATATAGATTGGTGGCAAGGGCACTCACTTGGGAAGTGACAGACCCATGGTAAACTCTCCCCGCTCCGTTGATTCTTTAAAGCTATTCCACTTTAGATAAATAGTTAATAGACAAGAATGAGGGAGCATAAGCAGCCTAATGTTTACAGCACTCACAAGTGAGGTGGCCAGTCACTGTTCAAATTTCTTCTCTTCCTGAAGTAGAAGGGGGAACTTGAACTGGGGATCTCCCACACCCCAGATGAGCGTAATAACAAGGAGGCTGGAAAAGATGACGGCGTGCTTCCTCCTTCTTCTCCCTCCCCTCTTGTAAAAACACCTTAGATGACTAACTCAAAGACATGGTTCACAGCTGAGAATCACAAGAGGAGATAGGGCACTGAAATTCGACTGCAAATCACTACTTATCTCTGTGAGAGGGATGGGGTTTAGAACACAGCCCTGTCATTAGTATCACCCCATCTATTCTGGATTTTGTGAACTGCAGTCGAAAGAGCCCAGAGACACTACTGAGGAGCCCAGGAAGCTGAATAGCACATACTGCCTCCTCAGCTGCCCTGGAACGCACATGGGGCATAATAATGAAAACTTTACATGAACCCCAAAAATGTGGAGTCCCACAACGTCAGCTGTCTATGTATGGCGCAATCTTCTCTACTGTCAAATAAGAGGAAGAACAGGACAGGCCATCACAGGACAAAAGTGTGGTCAATAGGAGTACTAGAGACAAAAACATCTACAATATCAAGCTCTAGTGTGCATTCAGTCCCCATCATGGGTAATGAAAGTCCAATTAAACAACAAAACAAAAGACCCAAACCACCCACGCCTTCCCATTTTATGGCTATTTTTTCAGCTCACAGTTAGGGCTCAGCTCTAGCCCCATTTTGACTTATAAACAGCATCTATCTTGTTGTCTAGTTGCACATATAAAAATTTATATATAAATAACAATAAGCACAAGAGAAGCTTTTTCACACATCCAGTCCTCCAGCATAGACTTTCCATCCTTTCAAAAACCCTCAACTCCATTAACCTTTTCAAAATAGAATAATAACCTTTACAGCATGCACTGAATACCAACAGATTCTAGATCTCTCCAAAGAAGTGGAAGATAAGGTGTTAGCTGAGATCAAGGGATCTTCAACTGTTGCAATATCAGGAAACAGATGATATAAGGCAGATGGATTACTTTTAAGTCTTTCTGATACCATTGTAGAAAGTTGGCCCTCAGATTGCTACCTCTGAGAGTCCCTCTCACAGTCTAGGATTTATTGACATTTCCTACTCTTCACCCGTACTTCTACACAGTCTTTCGTACTCCTGTGAACTGACCACTTCCTCCAGGGCTTTTACTTGGATGATCTCTTCTGCTTGAAAGGTTTCTCAGTGCATCTCTTCCCCATGGGACTCCATCATCTTCTCTCAAGAACCCATCTGCTTTTCACAGGGCCTATCTCAGGACCTCTTCTGGTAATATAATCTGTTCTCTGTAGGTTGTGTCCATCAGGAGCCACTCCCTGTTCCCTTGCTTTCCTCTCCTGTGTCTCTTTCCTTTACTGAGTTCTTGTTCCTTTGTGTATCTTTCTGCCTCTTTCACAGCTGGGATCACTAGTTACAATTAAGTCTCCAGATCAGAATTAGTTGTGTGTTAGCTGATACATTATGACAATGGCAAGCCCAGTTATCCTTAAAGGGCCAGCCAAGATGGTTTTCAGGAAGTTGGGAGATCAGGATGGAATTTTCAAGAGCACCTGAGTGACTTAGAAGCACGAGTCCCATTGAAAGTCAATGGACAATCTATTGGAAGCTAGCTTCCTCAGAGTAGGTACCATTCTGTAGACAGCAATGGTATGTGAGGGACATTTGGTGCCAACGGCTGACCCTTGTCCTCCGTTTAACCCATCTCAATCTGAGCCAGACAAAGTATATGATTTCTCTAATTTTATCCATTGAATCAAATGGCCTCATCATGGGTTATCTGCGGGAGTATGGTTCACAGACGGCAGCGCAAAGCTGGTAAAAGGGAAATGGAAGGGAAAAGCTGCAGCGGTCCCAGCACATGCATCAGCTGCACCCCTGACTGCAGACATAGCGGGATCAGCCCAACTAGCTGAACTGGCTGCTATTGTACTAGCCTGTAAAGCAGGAGCCAATACTGTATACACCAATTCCTATGCAGTATGGGCAGGGGCTACTCAGTGGATAACTAACTGGAAAAATAACAACTGGGAAATTGGAGGAAAGCCTGTATGGGGATTAGAATACTGGAAATGGATATACCATCATGAAACCCAAAATGCCTTAAGCATAGGCCATGTGTCAGCCCATCAAAAGAATAACACTCCAGCTGCACAGCTAAATAACCTGGCAGATGCAGCAGCCCAAATCTCTGCTGCCCAAGTAGATTGGGAACGTTTGTATCTATGGCTACATGATACTTTGGGGCACTCTGGAAGCGAGGAGTTAACGCAGCAAGCACATATCAGGGGGTGGCCCATCACCCACCGACAGGCTAAAGACCTGGTGCAAGCCTGTGCTATTTGTGCAGAAACCCGAAAACATGTCGCAGAAGAGCAGTGATTTGCCAGACTCAAAGATGGGAAAACACTATGGGCAACCTGGCAGGTCGATTACATTGGCCCACTCCCTACTACCAGACAACGGTGGAAATATATTTTAACTGGAGTGGAGGTTGTTTCAGGAATAGGGTTTGCATACCCCACCCAGGGGGCAACAGGACTTTCCACCATCACGGGGCTGAATCGTGTAATTGCGATAGTCCCTACACCCCAAGAGTTCCAGTCTGACAACAGCTCACACTTTAAAAACAAAGTAGTGCAAGAGTGGGCTACTAAGCATGGAATTCAGTGGACTTACCACCTCCCTTACTGACCCCAGTCCAATGGCATAGTCGAGTGCTGGAATGGGCTGTTAAAGAGCCACTTTAAGCCCATGGATGGCACTTGGGGAGACAGGCTGGATGAGGTGGTGCAGCGACTAAACAACCAGCAAACCCCTACGGGCAGTCCAATCAGCAGAGGATTCTTCCCTTCAGAGAAAAATTCCTCAACCTCGGCTGCACCGCTCAAGGACTCCAAATCTAATCCTGGAGATACTGTTGTAATTAAACACCCTAGCCTGGGAACACAGACTCATGTACCGAATTCATGCAAAGGTGGGGGTGTGGACTGCTTTAGACTCTAAAAGGGAACCAATCACGGTTACCGAGGCTTGGATCACATCCAAGACCGGCTGACCTTGTGTTTTCTCTCCAGAAAAGAAGGAACCACCTGGAATACACACCTCCCTGGGAGAAAGCAAGGCAACGACCACCTGTAACATCAGTACACACCAAAGAACTTTAATGTACATAATATATGCAAGCTGCTATATGCCATATTAATACTAATAGACTCTTAGTAATTGCTATAGGCCTAGTTGTGTTGTAGCTACCTTCAACCCAGATGACAGCATGACACCTCAACTCCTCATCATCATCCTGACTACTTCGATGACCTCTGCCACACCTAAGCATCCCCTCAGGAATGCCATCCAGTCCATCGTCTCCACCGCTGGTGCCACGGATTGCTGGATGTGTACCCTGCTAAACTCCTCTACCAGATTGGGAATTGAGTTTGTCCCTCTGAACCTGAATGACTGGTGGGACAAAAGTGACGTCTTCCGGTGGGGACCAGTCTGTTTTGATGACAGCGACATCCACTCCTACCTTCGCCGCAGGCCCTGGGGTTCATGCTGCTATAGGGTGAACTCCTACTTGGATAAGGAATCTGGAAGTTCTGGTTCTGGTTTTGTTATTGTACCCTGTAACGGGATGAGGCTTGCTGGGATTTGAGTCCCTGACAACCTTGTCATCCCGGGTGCTGGGAGGGTGGAACTGAGTGTCTTGCTTGTAATTCCTCGGAGTGGAAGCCATCGCGTGCGAGGAAGCTCCAAGGTTAAGCTGGGCCCTTCTGTCCCGTCCTCCCAGCCAAGCTGGTGTGGGTAGATGTAACTGGTTTGAACTTTCTGGATTAGACCATAATTCCCATCTGCCTTCCTGTCTAATTGTTCTCTGTCTGAGTGTCAGCAAGGGATGGGTGGGTCTCAAAGTATGCAGTCCTGGCCCAACAAGGAAGAGTTTGTGCTGTAAGTAACCAATCTTGCTGCTTTTAGGTAAACACTCAGAACAGATTGAACAGGATGTATCTGCCATCAAAGATGCAGTTAAAATCTTACATGCTGTAACTAAGAATGGAAAGATCTCATGATTAAAATGGCTAGTTCAACAATTAGAATTTTCTCTTACTCCATTCCTGCATTTTATTGTAACCACTATTTTGATTGTTCTTATCATGGTAGTTGTGTTTTGCATAACACTGTGCATCATTAGGAGACTAATTGACGTGGCTATCTCCTCCACGATACATGGAGCTGACAAGTGATCCTAGCCAATTCCGCAATTCCCCACATACTGATTGGATCATTGGGTACTTTTAGATTTCCTCCAAGGAGGGCAAGAGGTGCTGGCATTACCACCACCTTGCATTCTGGGATGTAGTGTGGTGCATCGGGGGTGGAATGTAGCCAGACGAAGTCTCCCCCTTACAAGCCAGCTTGCTCGCTGCCCCCCCCCACTGAGAAGCACACAGGGCATGGAAATGGCTGCTGACGACACAGTCTTTGATGCCCCTCATTGAGGCCCAGATGTGCTAGCTCATCGTGACCCTGAGAAACAGAAAGTACAGATAAAAGGCTAACAGGCCAAACTGTCAATAAGAGAGGGGGGGACCCTCAGGAAATCACCCCAGCCGGCATTGATGAATTTGATGACCACACAGCCACCCCAGAAGAGGAAATCTCCGCCCACACAAAAAGAATGTCCTGTACTCCTAAATTGCTTATGTCCTGTCTTACAAGTGCAAATTAAGTAAGAATTGCCCTTGTAACAAACTGGCGTCACAAAAGACAGACCAGTACGATCTGGCACCATAGATAAGAAAGAGAATACGTAACCAAAGGGGGTATAAAAGGTGGGCCCAGCAGAACTCTAACTTTGAGTGCATTCCACCAATTACCTGCTGGTTGGGTCAGGTGATTGCCTCCCGAGGTCCACAGCTGGGGACGCCCAACCTTGTATTCGTCTTTCTGACGAATTGAGTGACCGATCCAGCTTGGCTACGCTGGTATCGAGAGACACAGAGAGGGTAAGATATACCCATGCTAGGTCTCCTTTCTTTTTGTGCACAGTTAAAGAATTAGAGCTCTGTAACTAGATGTCATTGTATCAAGATATCATTGTGTTAGATGGTAACAGATGTCTTTGTATTGGATTGTAACGTAACTTGTTAACACCTGTACTTTGCTAGCATATAAGAAATAGACAATAGCCTTTTGTAACCGCACGCTTATAACTGTAGCTTAAATAAACTTGTAACTAGTTAAGATCTAAGCCTGACTGCTGTTAACCCTTTTATCACTGCAACACAGCCGGCGCAATAAAAAGCACTTTAACTGTTTGGTTACACAGCCTGGCCATAGGTGAGAGTGCTAGGAGCTCCCTGCTCTAACAGTAAAAAACTGGATTGTTTAGGACCCAGGGGAATACCTCACCGCACATTACCCGGCCACCGGCTAACAAACTATTAGACTTTAAATGCAAAGACTTCTGAAACATAGGTTTCTCATTGGCAGGTCTGTCATACCAAAGGTGTCCACCCAGCCTGCTCTGAAGCTTACGCCTTCTGGTGACATCCCTGAGCTCATAAATGCCCTCTGTCTGGTGTATCTTTCCTGGACAACCTCGATCAGATTCTAAGTCTCTCAGATGGGACCCATCTTAACTGAATTTTCCTTTCTGCCATGCCTGCCCTAACATAATATTTGATATATTACCCTCAACACACTCTTTTACTAGCCCATTTCAGTTTAAAAGTCTTTCTCTTGAAGTTTGTCTTTGTTTTCTCTTCAGTATCTCTCAGCATTTTGTTGAACACTGACTACTTTCATTTATTATCATTTTATTATATGCCTTGTGGAGGAGCTTAGAGACATGATTATCCACCTGCCATGGATAATAACACCGTTGTGTAAGAGAATCTACAAGCACACAACAACACACAACATCCACCCCAACCAATGGCACTGATCTTGCAAAGATTCAGCATTTTTATTAGATTTAATACAGCAAATAGCCTTAGTGTCTGGAACTCCTTGCCAGAGGATCTTGTGAAGACCATTACTTTAACGGAGTTCAAATAAAGAACTAGATACATTCATGGAGGATAGGATCAGCAATACTCATTAGCCTGACTGGGTAGAAATGCATCCCTAATCTCTGATTGTCAGCATCTGGAAATGCGTAACAGAGGAGGGATCACTGGAAGATTACCTATTCTGTTCACTCCTCCTTTTGCATCTAGCATTGGCCACTGTCAGAAGACAAGATACTGGACTAGATGTACCTTTGCTGTAACCCAGTATGGTTGTTCTTATGTTCTTAAAAGTAACTATTTTGCAGTTCATAAAGTTAAAGCACATGCAGAATTGCAGTATAAATATAAAATGACCCAAGCTTAAATCAAACATTGGATGTTTCTGTAAAAAATATGCTTTGTGTTATATAGGATATAAAACTACGTGATCACAGTGGTGCCTTTTGTCCTTGGATTCTATGATGGAGAATAGGTAGATACAAGAAATAGCTAACAAGAGCACATGGAAGTAGTGAAACAATAATAGTCACCATGAAAAACAGTGGTGACAAAACACCGGCTCCTAATCATATGCAAGTTTTTTTTGCAATCATCATAGCAGAAGAGAGCTTTAAAGGGGGACTTAAAGGAGGACAATGGGATGACCTTGCAAATGTTTATGTGATGCTGTTATCACATATATTTAAAAAATCCCTCCCAAATGTACATTGCAGAGCAGATTAATCAACCATCCAACAAAAAGCTAAGGGAGATTCAAACGCACTCAGCTTTAACTTACCTTTAGTCTTATTGAAGTCAATGGGAGCTTTTGTACTCATATCAGCCAGAGGACAGTTAGACCAATTCTCAATGCTTTTGAAAATCCCATGCTTATTGGAATTTTAATTAGAAATAAATTACTGACAGATTCTTCAAAGTGCATCACACATTTTATTAACATTACTTTTCACAACAGACTTAGCAATACCTTCGAAAGGGTGCTTCTGGGGTGGTCCAAAGTTCCCTTTCATAAATTAATTATTTCAAAACAGTGCATTCTTGCTACTAAAAGGTATTGCTGGTTGCCAGAAATCTACAACCAAATCCAACTTCCAAAGAAATCAAGGGAAGGTTCCTACTAAAACAATCATTTAGAAATTTTCAGGCCTCCCCATAACGGAGATATGACATACAATTAAGGAAAACTCTGACACTTTTAAATTGCATCTAATGCTACCGAATCAGCTAACAAATCACAATCCCTTTTACCTACTCATTTTTACCATCTAATTTCTAGTCCAAAGTTTTTTTATGAAGGAAATTTGAGCGGTAGAAGCATTTCTCTTTATAATGGAAAGACTATTGCTTTGTTAACTATGGAGACACTACCAGCTCTGCATTGAATTTAACTTAAAACATACTATATTTTCTTGTCCCTCTCTCAATATCCTCTAAATGTTTCACCAGAAATAGTTATGCTAACTCACATGATTTTCCTTTTGTTTTGTTTTGTTTTCTTATTATGGCTATTTATTATGAGACAGATATTTTCCAATAGTAAACAAAGTTGAGCATATTGTCACATTATTTCAATCTTAAGACACTTACTTTTCTGAATTACAAAAAACAGGCTCATAGTTGAACAATCAAACAACGTAAGCCATTATTTCCCTCCTGGAAAGGTTTCTATTAGTTTATTAAAGGATTTTCTCAGCTGAAAATAAATTGACTTTGAGCTGGATTGGCAAAGTAGCCAAAAAATTGATTCTTATTTTGCATAGTGACAAAGATTGAAGCAGATGTATTGACATTTGATCCATTCCATTCCTAGCTGATAACTACTTTTTATAAGTATGTATTGCTTGCCAACTCTGAGTTCCCTGCCTTACTAAAACAGGGCAAAATCTGGCTCAGTTTGCTCAAACGAGAAGTCCCATTGCTGTATTTCCACACAAGGACTACTGCACCACTTAAGTCCTAAATAAGGTCTATTTTGTATTTGTTTAAGCACACTGAAATTTTTCTGATGAAGCATTTTTCTTGGCAAAGGTCCTTTCACTGAAACTAAATTCTCATGGGACCATACTCATTTTGACCATGGGATTTTGTATGGGAAAAATGTTGAAATTTTTGTATTTATTGTATTGTTTTATTTTCAAAACTAGCAACTCTGTGAACATGTCAGTGACTGCTAAGTCAAGAACAAAGTTTGGCCTTTAATATAGTAAGAATTATAACGATGATAAATTGACTTGTGTATCCTCCTCTATCATCCATTCTTGATCTCAGAGGGAGATTTTTCCTGCTCTGCCAGCATCTGATTTACAGCCACTTATTGCAAAAAATGTGGCTGACAGGTTTAAATGACAGTTTATAAGCATTTCTGAAGCACTTAAATAGCTGTGAACTATGGAGCCAGAGCAGAAGAGATATTCCATAGCGTGGAAGAGTTGGTATTTTTTATGTGGAGTTGAGAGGAGGCGTTTCCTCAGACTTTGCTTCTTCGGACTAAGCCAATCAAGTTATCATCACAAAGCTCATTTTTCAGCTGCTGTGCACCGATAACTCATGGCTTATACAGAACAATGTGGAGAAAGGGACTCTTGGATGGAAATTACAGGTGATCGGATTTGGTTTTTGTTGCCAAAACAGTGTTCCATCGGAAAATCGTAAGATGACAAAATCTTTGTGTGTGTGTGTAAAATAATAATTTTAATTAAATTTTGTTTAGAACGATACTTGGGAATTAAATATCAAAATGCCCCATATCAGCATTTTCAGAATGAAAAGTTTATTTTTAGTTTTGAAAATGCCTTGACTTTATTTTAAAAAAAGGTTGAAATTGCAATGAAATGCTGTGACTGATCCAAAACTAATGGCTTTTTTAATTTTGCAATAAATTTCAAATGTTTATATTTAGGGTGGAAAAATCAAATATTGAGATTTTTGTTGATAAAAAATGGATTTTTCTAAGCATGACAAATAGAAATCCTTTCTCATTCCCTTCCTGGAACAAAGTGATGGATCCAGTATTGGGAATCTAGATGGAATCATCATAGAAATTCTTTCTTGCTCTTAAGAGATTTACTTAATATGTTAAGGTGTAGTTTGGTGGAGGCATTCCTCCCAGAAACTGCAAGCCTTAGACAGACACAATTTGCCAACCCCCAGCAGTGTTGTTTCTATTTTTTTCCATTCATGGGTAGAATAAATTTTGTTATGTGCACCAAGTCATGTGTGGATGTGCACCACAATAGAAACATGTGCTGCCTTCCATGGGAGGCTGTGGCTCTCTACTAAATCTGCTCGGCAGCACTTGACTGTCCGCTGGGTGGCCACCCAAGCACTCAGCTTATAGGGAATACTACCCCCACTCATGACCCCACTGGCCTGGCTGGATCTGCACTCCCAAAACCAAAGACAAGCTAGTACGATTCATACTCCATCTCGATCCTCAAAGATCAATATCATGAAGGTTATGAACTGGCCCTAGAAATGAAGGTAGCACAAAAGGACCGCCTCAATAGACAAAATTTATTAGTGCTAACAGATTTAAATATAAATTTAGTGGGTGTAACTCAGTTAAAATAAAATCTTTTAATATGGAATAAAGTTCTTGAGATGAGATGGAAGGAAAGTCAAGTGGAAAAATAACTCTGCTGCAGTTGTCACAGAGTGGTTGTTTTATAGGCAAATTGAATTAAATCTGTGCAGATGATGGTTAGATCTAAAATGAAGCCAATAAGTGGAACTGAAAATAAGCCTCTGAGTCCCTAGAGTCAGGAAACTGGTATTTTGCAGTTCACTGACAATTCAAATTATGGGCAAGTAATTTGGCATATCTCTAAATTTAATCTTCATTTACTTTCTGTCATATCTTTTCAGCTGAAATGTGCAATAGTCTCACTGCAACCAGGAAATGAGAGTGATGTCCAAGAGCAGGCAGCTTTTGCAAGTATGTCAGTCACAGCATTATTTTTATAAATCAAGATAACAAGAGTAGAGAAAAAAAATGTGAAGCGACAGTATATGTTCAAATGAAAAGCATCTAGTCCACAAATGTTTATATCTCTCAATATCATATTTTCCAGGGGTGCCCGTGAAATGATTTCCTTCACAATGGCCCCATAGATAAAATCAGGATTTGATTCTGCAGACAAGTTATACAAATGAAACTGCGTTAAGGCCATATGTAGTATCTAGGAGTTCTCAGTCCTGGCACAAAATTTATTTTTATGTAATTGCAGGTGTTAAAATATAATACAAATTAAGAAATTATGAGAAGAACATTAGAATGTAAGTCTCTTCAGTGATCATTCTGTGGGCTGCATCACTACATAATTCAGAAGCAGGCTTGGCTTGCTCACTTTGTTGTGAAAGTAAAGACCAAAAAAAATTAGATAAGCACCTGAAGTTTTGGATTTCGGATTTTAAAAGCAGTCCAGGGGTTTAATCCACACTCCTTATCTTTACTTTAACAGAGGGTATGTGCTTAAGTCCTCTGCATGGGTCTGAAAATCTCACTTGAGATACTTAGTCAACTCTTACCAAATAATCTAAAATTCCAAAAACTGACCAAAAATCTTGAATGTTCAAGTCCAGGGATTTAAATTTACTGTACTCTGTACAGGAGACGCTTTCATATCTGTCATTCAATCATCCAGGACTCTGAAATAACCAGCATTTTAACCAGAAGTAAATTTTAGTTATATTTTCCATAAGTACAATATAGTGAAAGTAAATACAAATAAATGCAGCACATGTGGTATAAATTTATAGTATACAATACTAGTGTTATTGGTAAATAAAGTACTCTGCAAACATTTTTGTTTGTTTCTTAATATCTAATCTTGAGTTTCTTCTTAAGTGTTATGCATTGCTAGCTATAGCTCTCTATTATCCAGACTATTTGAATGTCCAGCAACCTCTTAGTCCCAATGTCTGCCAGATATGTAAGAATTTACTGTAGTATGCAAGTGTAACCAGATCATCTGGGTTGGTCAAAAAATTAAAATTTACAATTTCAACAAAAATGGGTGACGGTTTTATGAAATTCAGATCATATTTTTTCACCCAGCTCTAGGGAGTGTTTCCCTTGTACCTTTAAATGTGAAGGTCTCCCATCTGGCTGTCTAACAGTAATTTATATGAGGACCTTGTGCAAAGGAGTCAGAGAAGAAAAGATTTACAGAATGAGCCATACATTTTGGTCTCATGGTGATGTCATATTTTCTCTTGACTTCCTTTTTTCTCAGTCTGAAATAAAAGCTGTCTACACTGAATGTATATGTTTTTTTACTTATGGAAAGCACAAGTATCCTGCTTAAATACATTTCCTTCTGCAAACAGGGATACATAATACTTTTACAAACACTACTCTACACTATCAAACAAAAAAGCAGTCCAGTAGCACTTTAAAGACTCACAAAATAATTTATCAGGTGATGAGCTTTCGTGGGACAGACCCACTTCTTCAGACCCTAGCCATACCAGAACAGACTCAATATTTAAGGCACAGAGAACCAAAAATAGTAATCAAGGTTGACAAATCAGAAAAATATTATCAAGGTGAGCAAATCAGAGAGCAGAGGAGCAGAAGGGGAGGGGGAGTCAAGAATTAGATAAAGCCAAGTATGCAAATGAGCCCCTATAATGACCCAGAAAATTCCCATCCAGGTTCAAACCATGTGTTAATGTGTCAAATTTGAATACAAAAGAGAGTTCAGCAGCCTCTCTTTCCAAACTAATGTGAAAATTCCTCTTCAGTAAAATGCAGACTTTCAGGTCATTAACAGAATGGTCCACTCCATTGAAGTGTTGACTGGCAGGTTTGTGAATCAGGAGTGTTTTTATGTCTGCTTTATACCCCTTAATTCTTTGTCTAAGAGAGTTTGAATTCTGTCCAATATACAAAGCTTCTGGGCATTGTTGGCACCTGATGGCATATATGATGTTAGCTGAGGAACATGAGAATGTGCCCTTGATTCTGTGAATAAACTGGTTAGGTCCAGTGATGGTGTCTCCTGAATAGATATGTGGACAAAGTTGGCAATGGGCCTTGTTGCAAGGAAAAGTTTCAGGACTGGTAAATTTGAGGAGTAAAGGGACTTTGAAGTTGCCCTGGCACTTTGATGCATAGGTGGGTGAGCCGCAGCTAGACGCCAGCCGGTACTTCGAAGTTTTAAACTTCAAAGTTCCCAAGTGGGGGAATTTGCTTAATGAAGTGCTGCATATGCAACACAGCACTTCATTAATAAACTCCCTACACCCTATTTATCAGCCTCCCTTCGAAGGAGGGTGGTAGTGTAGACACAGCCTATGAGATATGAATGTATAATCTTTATATGTAACCTGGCCTCATGAGCAGTCCATTACATTTGAGCCTAAACATAATCCACTGGGCTCTTCACCCTCTGATTGAAAGATATATTGCACAGGTGGGGCTATGGTTCAGGCTCTGGTGGCCTTGCCATTTCAGGGAGCTTCTGTCATCAGAAGTTAGATAGAAAGATATGGTTAATATATTTAAATATATATTATACATATCTTTTATTATTATATTAAATATAACATATTTAAATTTGTTTAATATACTTGAAAATCGATAGTGGTGGGCTCAAAGGTGAGCTGTATCATCAGTGTTGAAATAACCTTCCATAGAGAAGTCTCATAAGATGGACTTCAAAAAAATCAATGCCAATTTCTTATGTTTTTAAGGCCAGGACTGCCATGATGTCTTCAGCCTTACAGATGATGGTCCCTGTGACAGGGATCTCCTGCAGGCCCCATCTGCAGAAAAATCTGGCAGAGCACTCTGGGAAGGAGTTTCCAAAGAACTTACTTTGGATGACCAAAGGTGTTCTGATGCTGTCTGAGGGCACCTCCATCAAGATGTAGTGAAGTCCCACAGCTTTATATTGGTCTTTCAGACACTGCAAATGGAACACTTGTTTCTAACTGTAGGCCTTGCTGGAGCCTTAGGAATAACTAAAAGTACAAAGCAATGGCTGTGAACCACAGTAGGTTTAGTCTTGGCAAAATAATAACACTTCATGATCTCACAAAAAGTAAGCACATTCCTGACTGGAGAGAATGGTACAGAAACACCCAGAGTTCTTAAGTAACAATGTAAACACATTGCTAGGAGGTGCTACAGGAGCTCTCCAACCTGTCATAAGATAAAGATGGGATGCAGGATAATGGATAAGGATGTTTTCTTCAAACTATGAGGTACCAGATAAGGGCATTAACTAGCCATGTTTGGAATATATTACATGACTTGTTTGCATCAGTGTGGAACGGGAGAAGCCAGAGAAGGGTAAGATTGCATTTGCCAAGGGGACAACATCCAGGTGTGCTGATTGAGTGGGTGTCTTTTCATGTGCGTACATGTGTTCATGTACATGTAGCTCCCCTGGGATGCTAATAACATGCTTCGTCAACAATAAACCTGGCTGTGCAGATTCACCATTGAACTCAGCTTGGCCTTTCAATACCGTCGAAGTCTGTTGCACTAACATGCTGCAGTATCTGCTAGTACAGCTGATGTCAGAGCTCCAAGAACAGTAACAGCACTGCAACAAGTCTCCTCAGCACTTAACAACACTAAGGTGGCTCTCTCCTAAGCACTTCCGACAGCATGTATGAGGGTCAGTGACAGAAATGGCTTTTGATAGTTGAGAATATTTTGAAACCTGGGACTTCGGCATAAGCCTCCAGTCCTGGGAGAGGCCCTATGAGAAAAAAATTATTCAATGCGTGATCTTCTCCAGCATGCAAATCCTGGTCTACAGTACTCCAGCCTAGCCAGTTATTTCTCATTGGCTGTGTCTAGACGAGCCCCAAACTTTGAAGGGGGCATGGTAATTATGGTGTTGGAAGATTACTAATGAAGTGCTGCAATGCATATGCAGTACTTCATTAGTTAAAATCCCCACAGCAACTTCGAAGTCTGAAACTTCGAAGTACCGGCTTGCATGTAGCTGCGGGTCAGCTGTGGGTACTTCGAAGTGCCTGCATTACTCCAAAGTCCCTTAAGTCCTCAAAACTTCAAAGTTACCGTGGGGGGAGATTTTGACTAATGAAGTGCTGCATATGCATCACAGCATTTCATTAGTAATCTCCCAACACCCTAATTACCATGTCCCCTTCGAAGTTCAGGGCTAGTCTAGATACAGACATTTTGTAGGTATATATTTGATTTTTCTTTCCTAAGTGGAGTATTTACCTCTCATCTTTACTGAATTTCATATTGATTTCAGACCAAAGCTCTAATTTGTGAATATCAATTTGAATTCTGTTCAGGCCTCTAAATTGTTGTAGTTCTTCCCAGCTTGGTATCATCTGCAAATTTTAAACATTAATTCTCCACTCCATTGTCCAAAATTATTAATGAAAATATTGATTAATACCAGACTCTGGACAGAACCTTCATGATTCCCCCTGACAAATTAGTCTTTGAGCATCACCTTTCAATCATTTTGCACCCATCTTTTAGTAATTTCACCTAATCCATAATTCTCTAGTTGCTCAAGAGAATGTCATGGGGGCTATGTCAAAAACCTTATTAAAATCAAAATATATTGTGTCCACTGTCTGAGTAATGCTGCCAAAGAAGGAAATTAGATTGGTTAGGCATGATTTGTTATTGAAAAATCCATCGTGGTTATACTTACAACACTTTTGTTCTCTAGGTTTCAAGAAATTGATTGCTTAGTAATTTGTTGCAATATATTTCTGGATATTGAAGTTAGGCTGACAGGTCTATAATTCCCCACGCCCTTCTTTTCCTCCTTAAATAAGTTTCAGTTTCACTGCATTCATGTCCTTTTTTGTATTTGTTCAAACAAGCAAATATTAAATACCCATGTTCAAATTTGTAATGATGAATATTTGACTTGATAAAGATGCTAAAGTCATCCTTATTCAGTAAAGGAACAGAATCACATTCAACCCTGGGTGAACCTTGCCATGCGTCAAATCCGAACAGGTCAGCTTTCAAATCTTGAATACTCCTAACAAACTGATCACAACCTACAGACCAACAATGTGTTAACAGAAATTAATTACTGAATCATTTCAAATGCTAAATAAGTTGGAGAAAATTCACAGTCAGTTTGCAACAATTCAAGACCAGAAAGAGAAGAAAAGTTTGCTGAATATGTTATTTGTCACATTTTATTCAGCCAGCTATAGTAGGGAGTTTACGTGTTCCTTATGACTGTTTTGGAATAATAGTGTAGTTCAAAGTCAACCTGTAATCTTAAATGTCTTCCACATTAGTCTCTGAGAACAAATAGTTTCATGACATTAAATTAAGTCAGGAATGATAGGATAATCTATTTTATGGCCACAGAAGATATGGAGGTTGTATGTAAATATCAATGCCTTTGATATCAGGTGTCATAGAAAAGCCTAACACAGATAATGTATACCGTTCCTAAACCGCAGAATAAAAATACTTGATTACATTAAAACAAA
Source organism: Carettochelys insculpta (assembly GCF_033958435.1). NCBI lineage: Eukaryota > Metazoa > Chordata > Testudines > Carettochelyidae > Carettochelys > Carettochelys insculpta. Next base: position 101,021,783 of record NC_134139.1, read on the forward strand.
GGACCTAATGCAGTCTTCAAACCTACTTCCCTCTTTCGGATGCTTAGTTGCCCTAATGAATGCACCCATTACTAATTCCTGGCACAAAGATATGAGTGCAATTAAATTCAGAAACAAATTATGCCATTTACTATTCTTTTAAATTACATAGCACAATTAAGTGTGCTTGGTGCTTGACAAAAATATCCAAGAAATGCCCACAAATCAGGTAGTTGGATACTTTGGTGCTATCATTTACACCCAAATTAACTATACCTCCAAGAAAATACAGGTGGTCTGTATCTAGACTACCCCCTCCAACTTTGTTAGGAGGCATGGTAATTAAGGTGTTGGGAGATTACTAATGAAGTTGCTGTGGTGCATATGCAGCACTTCGCTAGTAAAAATCTCCCCCACGGCAACTTGGAAGTTTGCAACTTTGAAGTACTGGCTTGCGTGCAGCCACGGGTCAGCCGTGGTACTTCGAAGTGCCCATGCTACTTCAAAGTCCCTTTACTCCTCAACATTTTAGAAATTTGGCTTTCAATTCTAGGAGACTGTTCCACAGCTGACCTGTGAATCTTTGAAATTTTTGCACTCTTGCCAAGAGGAAACTCAACAATTTTGTTTTCTTTCTTGCAACCCTTTGAAAATTTCCATTTTCTAGAGAGAAAATGTAGATGCTAACTGCATTTAGATCTCTCTTTCCTGCTTTAACCTTGATTGCTTTTAAGAAGATGAAACGTGCTGGTGAACTATTTGTTCTCTAACAGCTCTTCGCATCCATCAGAAAGCAGCATTCCCAGCCAGCCTTCTGTAAGCAACTGTAATTCTGTGTGGAGCCGCCATCTGCTGGAGTCTAGTACTTCCAATTACTATAGTTGGACTTGTAGCAGATCATCTCTGAAAAGAAAAGAGAAAAAAAGAAATTATTGTATCATTCTGCAGGAATGAAATGCAGCACTCTTGATAGATGCTATTTATATACAGCACACTGTGCATGTCATTTTTAGGCTGTTTTTTTCTTTATTCTTCAGTGCTACAGGCTTAGGGGTGAGGCAGGTTTAGCCATAACTACACTTGAAAATCTTTTTGTTTTTCCGAAGTGCAAAAATAAACAACATCCTATATTTGCTTATTCTGTCAAGTATGATTATTACCTTCATACATAAGGACAAGCAATTGGTTCAAACAGCTTTGGCAGTTTCTGTATTGAGGTAAATGACAATAACACTGCACTCAGATGAGATCTGATGAAATCCAAATTCTTGAACTCCAGAATAGACTTTCCTCAATAATGATGCCTTCTGACAGCCTTCAGAGCAGAGTCCTTTTTGTTCTAGTGATTATTTTTCCTCGCTTTCCCCTGTTTATCATAGTTGCCATTTAATAAGAGCAAGAACAAATTCCCAAATACTACAGTTCTTTAGAACATTTGGAAGGCACTGGCTTACACATATCAAACATTAAAGTGGAAGCAGATGAATTTTGAACTGTATTAGCATTGTGGATGTAAGGTTATATCTGCCACATAAAGATCCTATTATGATTTTTTCTGTTTATATGAATGCATAAATTAACTCCCAGCTGTAACTTCACCATCACTTATCTATCCAGTCTTCCTCAGGTATCTTGTGTAGGGTATTTCTCTACCAAAGGAACATTTCTTTAGGGAACCAGCATGTGGGAAGGACGGTGGGTATCATTTGCAGTGGACAACGCACCTGTGAGATATAATCAATTGAATGTTTTTTAAACTTTGGCTGGAATGTCAATTTTCCAAAGTAGTTTGCTGTGGCAAGTCCAAATTTGTTTCTATTTTGGATCATCTGCAAAAATTTGGAAACCATTGAGTATATTTTAATATGAAAATTTAAATGTATTTTTATTTAACATATATCCCAAGGTTTTTTAGTAATGGAGCACACTTGTTAAAGATCTGTAAATAAATTATAGCTTGTTTCAGGAAGTCAGCCAAAGGGATAATAAAGTCTTATATTTCATGCCATAAAGTGATAATAGTGAGAGTGTACGTAGAAAGAATTTGTCCTTTGTGCAGCAAAGCATAATCAGGCACATCCTGATTTGCTGTTTTATATTTTGTCTTTCCTCTAAAATAGTTGGCTGATACCAGAGGCAGAACACCTGCCAAACTCCGTAACTGTCCCGTTTTATTGATACCTACCGCTTAAAAGTTTCTCAACATCTTTCCCTGCTGCTCACCCTTTTTCTTTAGAAGTCTCATCTAAATACCGTGACAGTCTCATCTAAATGGACAGTCTCACAGCTGCACTTGTTATAGCTTCAGACAAAATTCTGCTTCTGCTGTGAAAACTGGTGTTTCAGTTCACTGCCTCTTGTTCTTCATGTCCACAGTTGAAATAGACCCAGTAATGAAAGTGCCTTACAAGCTAATAGCAGTTCAATCCCCAATTACAGAGGTAACACCTACACTACAGCGATCTTCTGAAAGGATAGTAACAGAGAGGGAGCCGTGCTAGTCTATATACTATCAAAACAAAAAAGCAATCCAGTAGCACTTTAAAAACTAGCAAAATAATTTATTAGGTGATGAGCTTTCGTGGGACAGACCCACTTCTTCAGATCACAGCTGTCTGTTCTGGTACGGCTGTGATCTGAAGAAGTGGGTCTGTCCCAAGAAAGCTCATCACCTAATAAATTATTTTGATAGGCCATTTCTACACATGCCACTTTCTCTGAAAGTGGGATGCTAATAAATGGCCCAAAATATTCTAATGAGGCATGGATGGAAATTTCCTGTACCTTATTAGCATAGGGTCACATAATTTGGAGTCTGGAAGACTATCTTCCAGACTCCAAAATGGCCTGTAGATGCATGGCCCCTGGGAAGGTCTTCTGGAAGGAAGTCCTCCTTCTGGAGGCCCCTTCCCAAAAATTTTTGGGAAAAGGGGCCTCCAGAAGGAGGACTTCCTTCCAAAAGACCCCCCAGGGGCCATGCTTCTATAGGTCATTTTGGAGTCCGGAAGAGCATCTTTTGGACTCCAGATCATGTGACCCTATGCTAACGAATCATGGGGAATTTGCATCCATGCCTCATTAGCATATTTCGGGCTGCCTATTAGCATGCCACTTTCAGAGAAAGTGGCATGTGTAGAAACGGCCTTAGTCTTTAAAGTACTTTTAAAAGAAGTTCTTCTGGAAGATCTTTTCTGAAAAAACTTCTTTCAAAACAGCGCATCCACACACAAAAAAGCAGATCCAAAAAACTGATCTGCTCTATCAATAGAGAGCATCCATACAGCCCCTGCTCTTTTGAAAAATGGATCAAGGATCGAAAAATACAGCGCCATGAGGAGCGCTCTTTTGAAGAAAGGGTCCCCAGGGCACTTACACATGCTTTTTAAAAAAAGAATCTTTCAGAAACTGGTGATCTTCCTCATCTGGGAGAGGAAGAGGGCTGTTGGAAAAAGTGCTATATTGTTTCAATTTCAGATCAAACGAGTGCATTTTGTGTGTAGACACTCCGTTTTTTTTTCGAAAAAGGCCTGGCTTTTCCAAAAAATCTTGCTAGTGTATATGAAGCCAGAATAAGCAAAGAAAACCAAAGCTACTACTATGCACATGAAATTAACCCACAGTTCTAAGCTCACCACAGTTTACCCAGTCTTCCTGAGTATCTTGTGTGGATTACTCTGTCATCCTATGAAGACTCCGACAGATATGAAACAAGAGAAGAAGGGAAAGAAACAGCAAAAACTGTCAATGGTTTCATCAATATTTCAGTGTCACTGTAGTTTTAACTCCATTGAATATAGTCTTTCTTAAGTCTCAGACACTCACATCTCTCAATATTTCTCTAATTTAAAATGCCTTGTGATTATTTCATCTCAAAAGAGACAGTTGGGATTCAGCATGTTTTTTATTGATGATAAAATGTTGATGGTTTCAACCAAGTTGAACATAACAAGAAGACTGCCAAGGAAAATATTGTCACTAAAAATGCTGTTTAAATCTAGCAATGGTGGAATGCTGGCCCTTTAAAGAAAATTGATTATTTTCAAAGATGAACAAACAAGCTACAAAATAAGAGAGGAAAAAATGAAAACATATGGGCCCTGCTCCTATTTCCATTGATAGCTGTAGCAAAATTCTCATTGCCTTAATTGCAACAGGATAGGGTTCACAATGATGATACCATTAAGATTCTGACTGTCAGAATGTACAGCTCTGCTCTTTTCAAAATTTTGCCCACCTTCCTTTTCTCCCCCATACATTTTAGGCCACCATTTTGGGAATATCTGTATAAAATGAAAGCTTTTTGAGTCTGAAATAAGAACTGTTAAACTACATATGGATGTACAATTCATTCCCCACCCGAACCCCAAAACTTCAGTCTAATTATATGAGGTTCTGGGGCCATTGGATCCATGATTCCATCCATGGCTCGCCCCCATCCCCCACCATAATATCTTTCCATGCTGGCCTATGGGGTTATGTCTACACAGCAGCATTATTTCAAAATAGAGCGTCTACACACAAAGGCTGTGTCTACACTTGCATTCCTCCTTTGAAGGAGGCATGCAAATGAGGGGAACTAAAATGCAAAGGAGATGCAGATTTACAAATCTGGTACCTCCTTTGCATATTCTTCTTTCAAAAGAAGAAAAGCAGTGTAGACGTGGATCTATGATCAGATGGGAATAAGGGGACTTCGAAGTAGCTGGGGTCCTTTTGAAAAGGAGCCCTGTCTGGACGAGCCATGCAGCAGCAAGCCACATCAATTTCGAAGTGCAGAGGCCGCCCGCATGCTAATGAGGCGCTGAATATGTATTTCAGCACTTCATTAATAAACTTTGAAATGGACATTTGCATGGCCATTTCAAAGTTTTTGGCTAGTGTAGACACGGCCTAAGGCTTCAAAATTTGCTGTAGCATACAGCATTCTAATGCAGTCCAGCAAATAATTACACATAGGCAGAGCGGTCAAAATACATTATTATTGAAAAACTTTGAGGAAAAAAAATTGAGGGAATTGTCATTTTCCAAACCCAAAAACTTTTCTGTTTTTTTTTCTTTTGGAAAAAAATGGATTTTCTTTGACCAAAATAGAAATGTGTGAAACAATGTCTGTGTTGTTAATAAAGCTGTTTTTCATTTAACCAGATTAAAAAAAAGATTTATACCAGCTCTACATGTAATGGATATTTTAAAATGTTCTTTAAAGGGGAGGGAGATACATACCTTGTAGAATTCTTTTCTCAGAGAACTGATAGCTGGATGTCTGGAGTTCACTTGTTCTCTTGTAAACCTGGACTTTTCTTCTCATTGTCTTCTGTCACCTTTTTGCTTGAAAAGAGGAAAGCAAAAGATGAAAGAGGGTTGCCATGAGCAGAGGAATGAAATCCCAGCTCCACTGAAGTCAATAATAAAGTTCTCATCAACATTTGTGTGGGAAGAATTATACCTTGTGTTTTCATGACACATGGGGTGGGTCTACACTTACATTCCTCTTTTGAAAGAGGTACGCAAATGAGGTAAATCAGAATGCAAATGAGACATAATTTGCATATTTTACACCTCATTTGCATATTCTAATTTCAGAAGAGTTTCTTTTGATAGAAGAAAGCCAGAGTAGATGCTGCTCTTTTGAAAGTAAAACCCATCTTCAAAAGAACCCTTCTTCCCATTAAATTAAGGGAAGAATGATTCTTTCAAAGATGGGTTTACTTTTGAAAGAGCAGCGTCTACACTGGCTTTCTTCTTTCGAAAGAAACTCTTTTGAAATTAGAATATGCAAATGAGGTTCTGGATATGCAAATTTATATCTAGTTTGCATTTTTGATTTACCTCATTTGCATACCTCTTTCAAAAGAGGAATGCAAGTGTAGACGCACCCATGGAGAAAACATGGCAAAGGCTGGTCTTGTGCTTTAAATACTGTATGGCTACGTCTACACGTGAAGCCTACATCGAAGTAGCCTATTTCGATGTGGTGACATCGAAATAGGCTATTTCGATGAATAACGTCTACACGTCCTCCAGGGCTGGCAACGTCGATGTTCAACATCGACGTTGCGCAGCACCACATCGAAATAGGCGCAGCGAGGGAACGTCTACACGCCACAGTAGCACACATCGAAATAAGGGTGCCAGACACAGCTGCAGACAGGGTCACAGGGCGGACTCAACAGCCAGCCGCTCCCTTAAAGGGCCCCTCCCAGACACACTTGCACTAAACAGCACAAGATACACAGAGCCGACAACGAGTTGCAGACCCTGTGCATGCAGCATGAATCCCCCGCTGCAGCAGCAGCAGCCAGAAGCCCTGGGCTAAGGGCTGCTGCACACGGTGAACATAGAGCCCCACACGGGCTGGAGAGACAGCGTCTCTCAACCCCCCAGCTGATGGCTGCCATGGAGGACCCCACAATTTCGACGTTGCGGGACGCGGATCGTCTACACGGCCCCTACTTCGACGTTGAACGTCGAAGTAGGGCGCTATTCCGATCCCCTCATGAGGTTAGCGACTTCGACGTCTCGCCGCCTAACGTCGAAGTTAACTTCGAAATAGCGCCCGACACGTGTAGCCGCGACGGGCGCTATTTCGATGTTAGTGCCGCTACTTCGAAGTCGCGTGCACGTGTAGACACAGCTTATGTGACTCAAACGATTCTTTGCCTCTTTGTTTCCTGATAGGCAGAAGAATAGCGTAGTCCATGAGCATAGTTTTCTTTCACAAAACCAGGAAGAAGTGATGTCTGAAGTTCATGTAGATTAAGGCTGAACCGCTCTAATCCGGAACTGTCTTGTCTTGCAACACCTGTAATCTGTCATGATTTTAGTTAGCCAGATTTATCACTTGTCATGGATGTAGCCAAGTTTCCCCTGGTCCCATAAAGTTTGTTTGTTTACAGCCACCAATCCTGGCTGTCAGTGTTCTGTGCTGTTATTTAGCTGTAATTTACCCCTAAATGTCTTCTCAGAGCCCAATAAGCAGTGGAAGTGTTAGTAATGTACTACACAACATTGACCGCCCTGGTCAGGCAAATTCTCTCTTCTGGCACCAGTCAGGTCCTGAGGGTGCCAGACAAGACAGGTTCAACCTGTACAAATATTAATATACCTCTAAGCCCACAAAATTCTAGGGCCCAAACTGGTTTCTTGTTATTGATAGTTGTCAAAGTGTCATTGTAAATACCCATATCCTGCTCAATAGACAGTCAAACAAAATATTAATCTTATTGGAATGGCTTAAATCTTATTCCATTGCTCTCCTGCACATGTGAACATCGCAGCAACAGTTACTTCACAAGTTGTAATGGCAATTAAAATAAAAAAGGCCACGAGCTGCCACGTGTTGTCAAGGGTCCTGGAATAAAACAGGTCCCACTGGCATGATTAATGCTGGTTGTAATTATTATTTCAATTTGTATTTCATCTCAGATGTTGACTATTCAGCTCAAGTCAAGTGAACGTATGCTCTCGGGACTGCCTGTTCAAATACGGCTAACAGATGTTCTTAAGGAGTGCTTTATTCTAGAGGAACTAACATGTAAGAAAGTTGACTTTTAGTGGCCAGAAATTAAAAATCATTTTAATGAAGAATGTGAAAATAAGTGCAAAAACAATCAATTAAATAGCAGGACTCCTGCCAGGTACCATTCACAAGCAGGGAGCTGGCACGTATTTCAGAACAGCATGTTCACAATTAAGTAAGATTGTTGATTTAAAATTCTTTGGAGCAATTTATGCTTGTAAAAGTGTTGTGTATATTTGCAATGGGATGGAAAGAAGGCCAGGTCCCAATTCATGCTGTTGGTGCCTCCTCATCAAATAGATAAAATGGTCTAAACTGGCATTCTAAGAGCTCCTTTCAACAAGCAAGTGAATTTTACCAGGGCACCCTTTAACTCCATCCATCCCTAGCCACTGAGGGTACTTCTCTGCTTACCTGAAGATCGACAGTGACCAGTCCATCTAGCCCATTGTCCTGCCTCCTGATAGTGGCCAATTTCAGCTGCCCCACAAAGAGTGAACAGAACAGGTAGTCATTCAGTGATCCCTCTCCTGTCATCCATTTCTAGCCTCTGACAAACACAGACTACAGACACCATTCCTAACCATGCTGGTTAATAGTCATTGATTGAACTATGAATGTATCTAGTTCTTTTCTGAGCCCTGTTAGAGTCCTTGTCTTCACAACATCCTGTGGCAAGGAGTTCCACAGGTCTACTGTCCTCTACGTGAAGGAAAACTTCATTTTGTTAGTTTCAAACCTGCTACCCATTAATTTCATTTTGTGACGCACTAGCTCTTATGCTATGGAAACAAGTAAACAACTTTTCCTTATTCACTTTTTCCACACCTGTCATAATTTTATAGCCCTTTATCATATCATCCCCATCCTTAGTTTCCTTTTTTCTGAGCCAAAACATTTCAGTTTTTTAAATCTCGCTTCATATGAAATAAGGCCTGACGGGAATGGTCTGACAAGTGGTTTTGACTCATTCTTCATTGTTGTGAACACTTCTCTTCTGAAACAAGACAGATGTTTCTCCAGAAGCCAGATACTGAACTTTGACAATGCCTAACAATTATCTTAAATAGTACTGAAAAAATTATAGGAAAACTAGGCATGCAGAGGTTGCCTGGAGAAGGCACTGCACTAGGAACTGGGAGACTTGGCCCTATAATATATGTCTGCAGCAGGTTACATCACAACTTTTTGTTTACAGGTCAACCATTGTAAGTCCTCTAAAACTGACAGGGATCATTCTTCCTGGATCATGAAATGACAGAAGTTGGAGGAAGAGCAGGATAACACCATGGCATGCAGATTCCTGACAAGCTGATTTCATTGGAGAGGGATTGCCTGTGTTGGCATCATGTTTTAACCACATTGGAGAATTTAATCTGTTACTTAAGCAGCTATAATCTACTGGACAATTTGGTGATTCACTTGGGTCAAAATCATATGTACACCTGTAATGGAATCTGTTCACTCCATACTGAGCAAAGGCAGAAGGGGCAGAGGAGCACTTCCTGCATACGGGCAAACGGCCTGGACACAACCCCATATAGCTCCTACAACTGCCAATCATAGAGGCAGGCACCAACAATTTCAACCAATGGGGTAGCAAGTCCTATCATAAAAGAAGAGGGCTCACAGAGGGAAGGGAGGCAGAAAAACCTAGGACAGTGAAGGCTGCCTCCATAAACTCAACTTAAAGGAAATAAGGAAAACCACTATACCTATTTGGAGACCAGTGGCCAAGGATTGTGTAGCTGAGGGGCTAACCAAAGAAAGTCACTCAGAAGACAGTAGAGACCACCTGAAAAAGACCACACTGAGTATCACTGATAGGTACTCATATGGTGTAAGTGAGCAGATTTGGACTGCAACAAAAATTTGTGTCCATGAGCTGGAGTTTTCTTTGTAGTTGAGTCTGAACAAACATAAAAACATAAGAACAGCCCTACTGGTCCATCAAGCCACAGTAGCCAATACCAGATGCCCCAGAGGGAATGAACAGAAAAGGTAATCATCAAGTGATCAATTGCCTGTCACCTATTTCCAGCCTCTGGCAAACAAAGTCTAGGAACACCCAACATGCCCATCCAGGATAACAGCCATTGATGGACCTATACTCCATGAATTCATCTAGTTCTTTTTCAAACTCTGCTATAGCCTTGGGCTTCACAATATCCTCTGGTAAGGAGTGCCACAGGTTAACTGTGCATTGTGTGAAAAAATATTTCCTATTGTTTGTTTTAAACCTGATGCCTATTAATGTGATTTTGTGACCCCTAGTTCTTGTGTTGTGAGAAGGAGTAAACAACATTTCCTTATTTACTTTCTCCACACCAGTCATGATTTTATATATCTCTATCATATCCTGAATTAATTATTGTTTTTCCAAGGTAAAAAGTCCCAGTCTTATTAATCTCTCTTCATATGGCAGAAGTTCCATACCCTTAATAATTTTTGTTGCCCTTTTCTGAACCTTTTCCAATTGCAATATATCTGTTTTGAGATGGGCCAACCATATCTGCACACAGTATTCCAGATGTGGCCATAGCATGGATTTATATAGAAGTAATATGACATTTTCTGTCTTATTATGCATTCCTTTCTTAATGATTCCCAACATGTTGTTAGCTTTTTTGACTGCCACTGCACATTGAGTGGATGTTTTCAGAGAACTATCCACAATGACTCCAAGATCTCTTTCTTGAGTCTCAAACAGCTAAGTCAGACCCCATCATTTTATATATAAAGTGGGGATTATATTTTCCAATATGCATTACTTTGCATTTACGATCATTAAATTTCTTCTGCCATTGTGTTGCCCAATCTCCCAATTTTTAAGATCTTTTTGTATGAATGGGACAAAGGTCTGGTTTATAAACTGTGGTTGTGTCTACACTACAAGATAAAATTGACATTTACTAAATTTAACCTCATTATTATAAATTCAAATTTAAGTATCTACCAACCTTCTGGAAAATCGAGCCACCATTTCTCTATGTCAAGTTTCTGTGTCTCCATTTCCTTATCCAAGTTCGACTGCATGAGTAATGCACTGAGGGTACCTATCCCACAGTGCCTTAGCCCCAGTTGCTTGTGGCTGTTTCATGTCAGAAGCCCAGAATGCAAAGCAGTGTCCCAGAATTCACAGCACCCAGTAATTGTGCAAAAATGAATGGGAGATCACACCATTTTCCTCTGGCATTTTCTATGGCACAGTGCTAGCACAAGTATGGATCCCCAGTTGTTTCAATCACACACCATTGTGGCAGCTTCCTGGACTGTTCTCCAATTTTGCTTTCTATTACAAAGTGCAATGATGGTTCAGGATGATGCTGATGCTGATGATGCTGATGGTTTTGAAGAGCAAATCTTCCATCTACTGTCCAAGAACTCACAAATGCTGGATGTCTTGCTGACAGTGGAGTGGCGGTTTTGGACTCGTGAGACTAGCATGTACTGGTGGGACCACATCATTTTGGAGTCCTGGGATGCAGAAAGTAGGTATAGAACTTTCACATGTGCAAGTCCACTTTTATGGAACTTTTTGATGTGCTGTCCCGTACACTGAGGCACAACAACAAGAAGGAGTCCAGCTTTATTGGTTCAGAAGTGAGAAGTAATCACCCTGTGGAAGTTTACAATGCCTGCCAGTTACCAATCAGTGGAAAATTAATTCAGGGTGAGCAGTTCTGCGGTGGGGTCCGTGGTGATGCAGGTGGCCCATGCAATCTGTTGGCATCTCTTTACAGGCCACAGTGAATGGCTTTGCTGCCATGGGGTTTCCTAACTGCATGGGGCAATCAATGGCATGCACATCCCCAACATGGCCCAGACCACCTGACCTCTGAGTATATTAATCAAAAGGGATACTTCTCCATGGTTTTGCAGGTATTGGTAGATCACAAATGTCATTACACTGACATCAATGGGTGGGAAGATCAGGGAGGGTTCACGATGCATGCATCTTCAGAAATTCTGGGCTACGCAGAAAGCTCATGGATAGGACTTATTTCCAAGACTGGAAAATCCAGATTGGTTATTTGGAGATGCCTATTGTAGTATAGGGTGACCCTGCTTACCCTCTGCTCACTTGCTTATAAGCCCTACAGAGGAGCCCTGGACTGGAGCAAGGAAAACTTCAATCAGAGACTCAGCAGGTGCAGAATGGTGGTGGAATGTGCCTTTGGCCATTTAAAAGCAGAGTTCAGGTGCCTCTTGACCCATGTGGACCTTTCTGTCCCCACCATTATTACAGCATGTTATTTTGCACAACATTTGTGAATCCAGGCAGGAGAATTTCCAATTGATCTAGAATTCAGAGGCTGAGGCCATCAGCAGGGCTTTCTCACAGCAGCCATTGACCAATAACCATGCAAAGGCAGCAGCAACAGGGGGCACTTTAAAACATAGCATCATGAGTGATCTGTCACACACATGATAGAGATGTATTTCTCTGTTGTAATACCAATGAAGCCCAACTCCTCAAACTGATTTCTGTTCCCCACCAAATATGAACAAATAAATCAGACCATGTCTTACTGAAGAATGCTTTTAGTTGGTGGTAGGGAGCTAAGATGCAGGAAGTAGAATGCATGTCAAGGGAGGGTTATTTTCCTAAAAAAGGGCATGTGTGCTTTCAGCCTTCCACCCACCAACCCCCTGCCTGGTTCCGTGTGCCACCAGTCCTCTGTGGACCTTGGCTTAGCAGTGGACACCTGTGCTATCAGACTTTTCCCCCTGCCCTGTTTCCCACAATGGTTGGAGGCCCCTCCCACTTATGCATGCCAAACAAATCACACCAAGCTCAAAAGAATTAGTTTATTTTGAGAGGAGGAGAGGTATAAGTGGCAGGGAAAAGAAGTCTTGTCAAGGGAGGTGTAATAATATTTCATAGTGGCCCATGGGGCTAAAGCAGCAGTCTGCCTTGTACTTGCAATGCCTGGTGGTGGCAGGGAGTGCTGCATTGCTATGCTGGGAGTCCTTATGCAGCTGCAGCTTGGAGTGTGGGACCTCTGTTTAGTCTTCACTGCCATTATACGCTTTCCTGCTTGCTCTTGCTTTTTTTTTTTTCTGCAACTCAGCTGTAGTATCACGGCATTGAACTGTGTCCCATGTTATCTTACTGGCTTCTGCCTCAGACTGCTCCATGTACTGCAGGATCTGATCCTGCTTGCATCTTTTTCACTTACTTGCCCTATCTCCCACACTGGGGATGGCAACTGTAAAGTAAATGAAGGTCAAATTTAAGATATAATTCAGACAAAGTGCTTCACCATGGAATGAATGCATCTCTGTCTCTCTTATCAGGGAAATGTCTTTCTGCAAGGCCACTTAAGGCTTATTAAGTATGGGATTTGAAGCGTGCATTGCACAACCCATCATTTACCATAATTTATCCAGAACATTTTGCTGTGGACATGGTAAGCTATTGTCCAATTTCTGGGGAAGGGGAAGGGCTGAAAAGCAGGATAAGCTGTCCGGTGTCCTGTGGCAGGGAAAATACGTTTTTCAGCCATTTCTGGAGCAATCCTCTGGAATAAGAAAGGTCTGCTCTGCCTGGCACCTGCATGGCAAAGCGTATGTGGGGGAAGGGTTTGATTCCAGCTGCATGGATGGCTGGGTGTGGGGGATCCCTGTAAAATAAAATTAAATACTGGTGGGAGGGAGGGTTTTGTGCCATCTGCCAGGCTGGGGGAGAAAAAGTTTGTCAGTGGTCACTGGAGCAGACCTCATCAGGGAAAAAAAGGCTATTTAAAGGAGGGTAAACCTGCCTGTGCTGCACATGCCAGTTTGCGGTAGCAGGATCTGCAGAGCCTGGCAGCCGCATCGTGAGGGGGAAGGGTTTGATTCTAGCTGTTTGTGGAATTCCAGGCTGGGTGTGTAGGGATCCCAGTAAAATGAAAAGAAATGTCAGGGGGGAAGGGACATGTGAGGGGCGAAGGCCTGGAGACCCTGCAACTCGCATGGGAGAGAGAAGGAGCACCTGCCAGCCATGCAGTGCTGCAATGAACTCCAGGAAAAAGTAAAAGGGCAGGAAGTAGGGGAAAATATCTGATCCAAATTCCCATGCTTCTTTAGGTTGCCAATGAAGACATCACTCTTCTCAGACTAACAGATATTGACAAAGAATTGTTGATCATCCTGTGTGACCCCAAGCCTGGAAAATATGCCATATTGCTGTGTACTGCCATGACATCAGATCACTATCTGGTTGCCTAGCATGGCAAGGTGTGCTACCATGGAAGATGCAATAAGTCAGGCCTGCACAAAAACCTTGTGCAAAACTTTGTGCCTTGATGAGGCCTCTGAGGAGATCTCCGATAAGGAGAAGTGCTCCATCCCCAGAAATATTCCCTTTCTGTTCTGAGGGGCACAGATCCATAGAAAACATGTACCCATAACCATACTCATACATATTCCTATACCCACCCACAACCTGTTTCTAGCATTCAGAGAAAAAATACTCAACAGAACAGCTTGGTCCCAGGGGCTCCGGGACTGGTGTAGAGGGGGATCAGTTCCAGATCTAGAGAGAAGAGCTCCTTGCTGTCAGGAATAACTTCCTTGTGCCCCTGATTGTTGCCTCCATCCTCCTGTCCATTGGCCCCTTCTTTCTGGGCCCCCAGCTCCTCTTGGATCACCCCTGACTCCAGACCAGGGCTTTCACAAGTATTGTAATTAAGACCAGTCTCTGTGGTGGGGTCGGCCCCAATAAGCATGTGCAGCTGTTCATAACAGCAGCTTGTCTGTGGAGATGACCCTGACTGCTAGTTGGCTTCCTGGACTTTGTGACGGGCCTATCAGAGTTCTTTACCTCCATGCGGCATTGTGTAGAGTCCCATGAGTAAGCTCTGGTGGTCATCTCACATGCTATGTTATAGAGATCTGCATTTCTCTTGGCCACCCGAAGTCTCTTGCCACTGATTCATCTTCCTAAACTGCAAGAAGATCTAGAATCTCCTGATGGGCCCACACTGGAGCTTTCTTGTGAGTCTGAGAACTAGGAGGCAGATCGCTACCTTGAGTGCCCACGATTGCAGGAGATGGCAAACAATGTGTTTGCTACCGATAAGGTGAGATGTGATGGCAATAGATAAAAGATTTTTTTCACTGTGAGCACTCTATATTTGCATTCCTGAATGCTGCTAAATTCAAATTCAAATTTAATCAAAAATTCATGGGCTTCCTGTGACTTTCTTCTTGTGCACCTGAATGGAAAGCAGTGGAGAAGGAAGCAGCCATACTTGGTGGGTAACTGCATAGCTTTGTGGGATACATATGGGTCACTTCTGGAGGCTAACAAATTCAATTTAAAGTCATGGTTCTTCCAGACTGGCCTTCATTTGAGATTTTAAATCTGAACTTGATGCTATACCCACCCAGTTCCGACAATATTTTATCGATATTAGTGCTCCTTAAATCGAGCTAATGTTTTTTACAGTGAAGACAGTCACTTGGTACAATCAAGCTAAATGCCTTAAATTGGAATTTATCTCATAGTGTAGATACAGCCTGTATGGCTCTAAAAGGATTTACAGGAAGCCATAATGTAGAGGCCTCCATAATGACAGGCTCTTCCCATGGCTCCCTAATAATTCATTATCACCCAGAAGTGCTTCAGCTGACAGTTGCCCCACAAAACACACATATCGAGACAGATTCCTCTGCAGGGGATCCGTACTTGTGAAATAGAAACAATATAGGACTCAAGCAGGGCCTCATAATTTGCTGGAGAGGGAATCAACCAAGAGTCAAATAATAACATGTATATTCTCTGAACCTACTGAAGCTTTACATTGTTGTCCTTCAGCAAAAACAACAAAAATTGGAAAAAAAAATAATTAAATAAGATCTAAAGTTTTATGATGCAACTACACAAACAGTGGATGCTGGTGATGATGGATGATGGCAATAAGGATATGGATAGAAAATTCTTACTACTAAGTATTTTCCCAAGGCAAGCATTTAGAAAAAATCAGTGGGATCTGAGCATTTATACAATGGCTGGGCAGACACTGAACTTTTTCTTCACTAGGACAGGACTTTGTGATTTCAACAAAGATGTATTTTTGGTGGAAAAACTTTCCAAGCTGGAAAAAAGTGACCGTTTCTAATTTGTACTGATTCAGCAGTTACACAGAGAAAATATCCACTGACCAAAATATGTTTCCCCATTAAAAATCAGTAAACAAATTTTATTTCAAGTTAAAATATTTAGTATTTTGTAAACTAAAAATCAAAACTAAATGGAATAAAATTTAAGTCAAAATAACATCAGTATTTCCACCTCCTTCTGCAATAGTGATTCAGAATGAAAATATTCACTTCAAAATTTCCAGTGAGAACCCCAACATATCATCCAAAATATTTAGAGAAAATTTTTTTTCGCAATTTCTTGTGGAGAAATATTTCAACTTCTTTGGACGAACTCCAGTACAGATGCCTCCAGGATCCATGAATTGTCTGACCACTGGTTCTGGAACAACGCTGAGATGCAAGAGTTGTCCACCAATCAACATCAATGTAAACATTAACACACACATGTAGCAACACACCAGGGCTGTGTCTACACTTGCATTCCTCTTTCAAAATAAGTATGCAAATGAGGGAAATCAAAAATGCAAATGAGTTGCAGTTTTGAATATCTGGCACCTCATTTGCATATTCTTAGTTTGAAATAGCTTATTTCAAAAGAAGAAAACCAATGTAGACACCACTCTTTTGAAAGTAAGCCCCATCTTTGAAAGAATCCTTCTCCCCTTTTTTTATGGGAAGGATTCTTTTGAAGATGGCATTTAGTTTTGAAAGATCAGTGTCTACACTGGTTTTCTTCTTTCAAAAGAAGCTCTTTCAAAATAAGAATAGGCAAATGAGGTGCCAGATATGCAAATCTGCACCTCATTTGAATTTTTTATTTCCCTCATTTGCATGCCCTTTTTGAAAGAGGAATACAAGCGTAGAGACAGCACAGGTTACCAGGACCACATTCCAAGATTCAGGAGTAGTGAATTGAATTGATTGTATCTTCAGAATAAGAAGGAAAAGAGTTTGGATTCTTGCTTGTATTGAGGGGCAGACATATTGGCTGTCTGCTATGTGTGGGAGATTCAATTAACTATTAGCAAATGTCTTATGCCCATTGCATGAAGGCAGCCAAAATTTAACTGCCTACTAGATCTTGTTAAAGGCTTGTTCTGAAGTCAATCGAGTATCAACCAGGTCTTAGCTGAGTTAAAGCAATTAAGAATTCATGGCTGAATACTTCAAATGAAGCTTAATTCATCTCTAACTCATTAAAATATTGTAAAGAGTGAAGATTAGTTCATAGACTGTGAAAATCATTAACTGTATTAAACTAAGCCTCAATACATTCCTGGATTCACTCTGAGATGATAACTAAATTTAAATAGGCATTATACTAATCTTGATTACTAAATTGTCTGACAATACTACTGGCAATGTGTAAGCATTTTGGCAAATATCTCAAAAGAGAAGCAGAAGTAGATTCTGAAATAGTATTAAAAAGGGAAATGCATATTAAAACACACTAGTAACATATTAATGTTTAAGTTTGCAAGCAAATTTTAACCAAATTTTACACACAAGGGGCTCAATTAAATAACTCATGGGAGTTTTGCAGGTCAATTCCTGAAGTATAACAGTGTAATTGGAAAGTGCCAGGAACACCACTGGCTCAGAAAATTTTCAAATAAAACAAATCCTTTTCAGTTAAAATACTTGCAAAGAGTTGATGTAATTTAATGTAACCCTTTTGTGAATATTTTCAAATCCCTCACTGAAAAGTTACAAATTTAAAGGTGAACATTTTATATAGTTTGTTTGGATACATCTTTACTCATCCATGAAACATATGAGCCAAGGAGATTGCATAGTTAAAATACATTAGCAAAATACTACTCATAAAAAACCGAGGTGATCGGTGAAGAGAATTTCAATTCTTTGGGAATTGCAATGTTTGCAAATTTTCATACATAGGCAAAATACTATTAATAAAAAATGAGGAAGTTGGTGAACAAAATTTTCATTCTTTGGGAAACTTCTATATTTCCAAGCTTCATTTCATCACTAGTTGGAACAAAAATTAATTAACTGTGAAACTAAAATACCAAAATATTTCCTTTCAGAAACATCAAAATTACCTCACTGAAATGTGTTAAATTATAACATGAATAAATCAAAACATCCTTATGCAAAAAACTGTTCATGTCAAGTTGAGATAACCAGTTAGTATAAGTAAGCTGCCAGAAGATTTCAGTGCTCACTGTGAAACCAACATTTTATTTTTCAGAAGTTCTTCAGTTGGCTCATTTGAACAATACATATCATGTAAAAGGACAGAGGACCACATTCTTATACCTAACTTACTTCAGAGAAACTCAGCTGAAGCTGATCAGTTATACCAAAGAAACAGTTACATTGGTGAGAGTTAGAATCAGACCCTCCATGTCCTGTTGAAGTGCAAAAGTGTGAGTAAGAGTGGCTAGTTTGTATTTCCAACATTATGTGGATTTCTTATTTCAAATTTAGGATTATTTGCTACCTGGAATGTATAGTTATTGGTAACGCCAATCATTTAAAATTGTGAATTATGACCCAAAAACATGTGAGTGGATTATGAATCACCAGACTTTTCTTTGGTTGTTGGGTTTTGTTTGCTTGTTTGTTTGTTTGTTTTCATTTTTAAAAATGATACAATTTGGATTCTTTTTATTTGCCTCCAGGTTTTCAAGCTTATATCGTACTCTCATTTCAAAGTTTTTAATGCGGTCATGAGGGCTAGAAACCCTTTTTTTTGTTTGCATGAGAATTTCAATTTCATTTAAATTTCCTGATTTCAATAGACAGAGCTTCAACAAAAACAAAACACAAATCAAACAACTTCTGTCCCACATACCATAAGACTTGCAGTAAAATCGTCAGAGTTAGCAACACTTTTATCTTGATCAGTGCCTTTTTTGTAAAAAAAGAGATGTCAGTACTCAGCCGGCTCTATGGCTGGGACTGCCAAGATGCTGGTGCTCAGTACTGGCAAGTATGAGCCCCCAAAAAGCACTGAACTGGATAAATCTTTCCTTCTTAATAATGGCATCTAAGTAATTGGTATTCTACCTTTTCTAAGAACTTGTCTTCATCAATAAGAAATAAATATTAATAATAGTTTAATTAGAAATAAAGTGGGTATTGGAAGGCTCATGCTGTGTGAAATATAGCATCTGACCGATTTCTAGCAAAACCTTATTTTTAGCATTCTTCTTCTGCCATTCCATAGTTACAAGAAAACTTCAGCCAAACCTTCATGCTTAGAAGAGAGGAAAACAGTCAAATGTCAACAAGATTTAGTAACAGAGATGTAGCCTCTTAGTCTGTATTCTAACAAAACAAACAAGCATAGTCTTTGATCTACCATGTTTTCATCTGAGTAGTATTTGTGTTACAGAAATTAAATTGTGTATATTTTCATTTGAATGCGATAAGATCCAAGATTCCTATGTGTAATCATTAAAATTGAATACAGCATACTCATTTTCCAATGCTAAAAGATCCTTTTTCCTCTCCTAGTGAGCCATCTTGTGGTTAATACTCATAATGCACTCTTGAGGAGATCTTTTCTATCTAACATGATGGATAAAAGTCAGCACCATGCTGATCAGGCTGTGGAAACAGCTATTACCCACCGAGCAATTTTGCATCTATCTGCAGCCATATGAATATCGGATAAAATTATAACTTTGATCAGGCTGATACAGCAGAGTTACTGTTTCACAGTTCTGGAAGAGAGCCCTAAGCACACAAAATGTTAGTTATTTAAGACTACCATCCCCAAGGAACCAGAGCATGCATGCGCACGCAGCACTTTGGGCACTATGGCTACGTCTACACGTGCAGCCAACATCGAAATAGTCTATTTCGATGTTGCGACATCGAAATAGTCTATTTCGATGAATAACGTCTACACGTCCTCCAGGGCCGGCAACGTCGATGTTCAACTTCGACGTTGCTCAGCCCAACATCGAAATAGGCGCAGCGAGGGAACGTCTACACGTCAAAGTAGCACACATCGAAATAGGGATGCCAGGCACAGCTGCAGACAGGGTCACAGGGGGGACTCAACAGCCAGCCGCTCCCTTAAAGGGCCCCTCCCAGACACAGTTGCACTAAACAACACAAGATACACAGAGCTGACAACTGGTTGCAGACCCTGTGCCTGCAGCATAGATCCCCAGCTGCCGCAGCAGCAGCCAGAAGCCCTGGGCTAAGGGCTGCTGCCCACGGTGACCATAGAGCCCCGCAGGGGCTGGAGAGAGAGCATCTCTCAACCCCCCAGCTGATGGCCGCCATGGAGGACCCAGAAATTTCGACGTTGCGGGACACGGATCGTCTACACGGTCCCTACTTCGACGTTGAACGTCAAAGTAGGGCGCTATTCCTATCTCCTCATGAGGTTAGCGACTTCGACGTCTCGCCGCCTAACGTCGAAGTTGGTGCCGCTACTTCGAAGTAGCGTGCACGTGTAGGCGCAGCTTATGACTTTAGTACACTGTACTGTAGAAACATGTGAAGTTTGTGTCGTGGCAATTTACGGTGTTGAAAAGCCAATTATTCCATTGTTGCCATCCAGATGCTCATAACATTTGCAGTTTTGCTTTAAGACTGCCTGTAATCAATGTGATGCTTCAGGGCTTCAGCTGGTTGCATTCAGGAGGCTGAAGGATTTTCCACCCCATAAGTGGCCGTGTGCATTCTAGGTAGTGCCTTGCGTCTGCTGAAGCACCAGATAGGCTACCGCTACAGTTGGACGCTGGACACAGGGTGCAGGGGTGGTGCAGAGAGTTTTCCTTCTTATATGTGTGGTTAGTATGTCGTGTTCACAAACTGATTATCAGAGGTGGGGCAGAACAGGAATTTTCTCCCCCATCAGATTGGGACAGATCTGGTGGGTTTTCACTTTCTTCTGCAGCATCATCTGGACATTTCAACTTTAATCTTCTGGATCATCTGGACATTTCACCTAAAAGAACATTTCGTGGGCTTTTGGAGATTGGTGATATTGCAGTGTCGCCTGTTGTCTACTTGCGGCACACAATTTAGTCTCATGAGAACTGAAATGCTTTGATATACCTATAGTAACTGGACTCAATATAGGGGGATCTGGGAGAAATGTAATGACTTGTGGAAGAAAGGAACTCAGGCTATATGATCTGGACTTAAACACTATGGAACTATGGTATAGATAGATATATGAATAACATGACTGGACCATAAATTCTAAATCACAAAAAAGTTTAGTGCTCCCAGATGCTAGCTGAATGGGAGAGCTAGATTCTGTCCTACACTTGCATCTCTTAACACATTTTCTATTTTATTAGACAATTATGTAAATAGAATGAAGGAAAGCTGTTCAGTAATTTCCTTCAACACTAAACACTAAACAACGAAAATATCACATCTAACTGCAGGTAGAAGTAGTTTGGGTAGACAGAATAGGATTATCAAAATTTAAATTTGTCAAGATCATCTTGTTTAAGAAACCCCATTACATCTGTAAAATGAATCAAGAGACAATTATCGTCTAGTTTGCATATTTGCCATAAAAGGAGTTTTGCTCTACATTTTTAGAGCACTGCATCTTCAGCACCACAGTGCTGCTAACATTATGCTGAGGTATAGGGTCAATACTAATTTAGAGGGAATCCTGCCACCTTCTTTAGCAGCAATGCATTTCTTCTGACATATCTTCTGAGGACTGCTTGTAGGTGTATCAAATAGAGATTAACCAGGCCCAGCTCTGGGTATGTTGGAGCTGCTTTGGAAGTATAACTTCCTGCACTCAAAATACACTGTATAGCTGAAGAAGTGGGGGGTGAAGGGGAAAGGAGGGCTAACCACCCCAACCGCATACCAGTTCAAGACATGAGGTATGTACTCAGGACAGCTGGCCTGTGCCCCTCCCAACGCCTCTGTGGCTACACTTTATTTTTAGTGAGCTGTCTCAGAGCCACTGCGGTTCTATCAATCTGAACTCCAATTTATACTTTCCAGCTCCAGTGCAGAACTACCATTTGTTTAGCTGTCATAGTTGAAGAGTAATAACAGGCAGGTATTCTTTAAAGTATTATGGTCCTAGGCTATACACACACGATTTGCATCACCAAGATGTACACTGAACACTGGCTGTAATTCCTAAATGACGCATATAGTGCAGGAGGGCTGTTATTTTGAGGATGGAATGCCACTGGAAAGGGACAGCTGTACCTACACAAAGAATACAAGAATGCTACTTTCCTGGTCTCAAACTCTCAACAACCCAGATCCCAAGATACAATGTTTTTGGATACTTGCCGCCCAATTTCCAGACAAAACAGGTTTGGATACCCTGCAGAGATTTTTGCTGAGGACTCTTAAGCCAACAGAAGTCTTTCCACTTACTTGAAGGGGCTTTGCATCATCACAATTTTAAATACAAAGTGTTTCTTCTGATCATTTGGGCTTCCATATGCATTTTGTAGACTCAGGCAGCATGTTCTGTGGTTGTTTTAATGTTTCTGAAATCACAATATTCCTTTTTTAATATTTGGAAGCTGTCAGACAAGGTCATGTCAAAAAGTCATTGAACACTCACAGACCCAAAGCTGGAAACCAGTCTGGCATATCTATATTAATAGATTTTAACTTGATAGGTATATGATTAGAATTAATAAAGTGCTTGTAGGATGCTATGTGTTGATCTCACTGATAACCTTTGTAGCCCATAGTGCAATGTTATATTGAGTGTTTGGATTGTAAACATCTCTAATTATGTAGCTCATCAAAAGAGAAACAAAGGAGTAATTATCCTAAAGAGCTTGTCTTGTGTGCAAGATGAGCTACTGAAGGCAAAGGAGGTTATGGTGTTGCATTCCCAATACTGTCCAGCAAGGAAAGATGTATACATTAACTCGGGGTGAGCAAACTTTTTACATCAGGCCTCACTTTTTATCTCTGCAATTAGCAGCCCCACCCTCCCCACCTGTCTTGTGTAATCCAGACTGATGGAAACCAAGCTCTGTTATTCCTAATTTTACAGCTGAGGAACTAATGCATGGGCAAGTGACTTGCACAAGATCACGGTAGAATGGGATCTTGAATCCAAGTCTCTTCAGGCCTTGGGTAGTGCCCTTCTCACCAATTTTCTAGTTAGATAAATATTACACGGGTGTTTATGTTAAGGAAAGAGTCTACTACTCAGCAGCCATGTATTTCATTTGTATTTCCTTTGTAGTCTGTTTTATTTGTTTATTATGCATTTTTAAAGGGGGAAAACCACAGTAGCCAAATGTTTCAAATGCTGACAATGCCTTGTTTATAGGTGTGGACACTTTCTTTAGTAAAATACAGGAGCCAAAATCTCTGCTGTTCCCTCCCACTTTTAAACCAAGAGACAATTTGTCATGGATTTCTAGTGGACATTCAGTTACATCATCCCTAAATTTTACAATTATATTAGGATTACGTTCAAATTATGCCCACCCAATTTTAGATGAAAATATCATGGGTGTAGTCCAGTTTCCAACCATACTAATTTTAATAAGGCAGAACTTGTTTTTCCTGTTTGTGTGGTTGAAGAAAGGTGAAGCAAAAATAGTAGAGAAATTCCAATACCCAAAGTCTTCAAAGAATACTATGTCCATCTCTCTCTTCTTCAGAGGTTACCACAGGAGTGGGCCGTGGATGGAACTGCAGGAATTAAACAGAGGACAGAGAAATAATGAGTGTGCTACATTACTCTTCTGGCGCCTCTTGACCACTATGTACTGTCACGTCTCAGGGGTGTGTGCTACATGGATTTCATATTGTTACTCTGGACCAACCAGCAACTGCTTCCTTCTCCTCTAATCTCTCACATTCACCTTTAAAAACATGAATCTAGTGAGTGTCTATTTCACTTCTCTTTCCATTAATCCTCTACACGTCATTAACATAGGGTACGTCTTCATTTTGGTGAGTAACCCCTGGCTTAATCTTACCTGGATGTTAGCAGGGACATTGCAAAACCATACCTGATTTACTGGGTCCACAACGATTTGTGTGTTGCTAGGACTTCTTGGGGCATATCACATGGTATTTAGTACTGCTGTAAGATAGCCTACTCTACGATTCTTTCTCAGTGAACTGTAGGAGAACTTGTCTATACTTTTCAACAGATGAGGGAGAAGGAATTGTGGGAAAGCATTGGAGGAGCTATATTATTGCTCTTTGATTGTTTTAGCTGTGAAATTTCAGCTACCATAGTTCAGTTATTTTGAAGAATTAGAGCATGAAAAAATCCATATTGTCCATATTAATAAACTGACTGTAAGATTATCATCATTTTAAAGAAGATTTCACACTTCCTTGCTTTGGAGTGAGACTGGACATTTGAGAAGGGGTGACACCTGGTGTCAGGAATGTGCCACTGAAAATTCTCAGTTCATGAGGGAGGGGAGGGGCAGTAGAGGTCATGGGGGAAGACCTATCATGCTGTACCCCCCTTATGAAATTTTGTGCTCTTCCAGAGGGGGTGTGCCTCCCACTTTGTATTGGCCCATATTAACTCATCTCAGCTGTTTGGACTCTGAAGTGGAGGGGATTCAAATGTTGATGATGGAGTGTTGGAACAATTTTTATAGTGGGAATTCTGACAGCTGATGTGCCAAACTAAAAACCCTGTATTTAATGGAAACCACTTCAAGTGAAGGGGTGTTGGCACATCCCCCTCATCTCGAGTTCCAGAACCCATGCCTGATGATGAAAAACTTAATCTCTTGCGTGATGTCTGGGCCCTTAGAAGCAAAGATTTGTAAATATAAGCAAAGAGAATCCCGTTCTGCTTCACACGGGCTAGTCCACAAATACAGTTGGAAGTGAGATTACTGAAACTGCCACCATCTGAATCACAAAGTGAAAATTGTTGGCATATACATGCTTGGTTTTGCCTGTAGATTATCTCATTTCTTTTCCCTAGGTAACTGTCAGGGCTGATCCCCACTCTGAGTGCAGGAAGTGGAAGCCCACCAAAACCTTGAAAATACCTTGTCTTTCTAGGCTCCACTTAAAAGAAGTCCCCAAGGCTGCTGCCCCACCAAGCGAGAAAGCTTCCACTTAAAACCCAGGAAGACAAACTTGGATACTTCCCTGTGCGGTAACTCTAAGCTTCCCCCTCCCTTAGGAGGGACTTGTAAACAAAGAGAAGAAATAAAGCTGCAATCTGATAGTTGACCTTCCAGTCCAAGCATGAAAATTTACAGACTTTTTCTTAGGACATGAACCAAATTATTATCCTAAAAAAAAGTAATTTATTAAAAAAAACAAAAGATAAAATATACCAGAAGGGTGATACACCATACTGTCATCAAAGCAACTAAAATCATCAAGTTTAGATTGCAGAGACTTACTTCACTGGGATTCAGTTTAGAAGTTACAGTATACAGGGGAAAAATACATCAACCTGCCTAGGAAATATCCCACCAAATCCAAAATAAAAATAATCTGATCACATTTCCTTCTACTTACATGTCTATGTGCTGATTATGATGTGGCTAGGGTATTTCCTTAAATTAAACCCGCTGATGATCAATCCTCTTGATCTCTCCCTGCTCCTGCCATAGACCAAGGCTCCTCAGCAGGCAAATATTTCCATTCAAATGATCCCTCTTTTCTCTAATTGGCTCCGTTGGCTGCATCACACAGAAAACTCCTTCTTTCTAGCTGGATCTGCACTACAGAGTTCAGTCAACAGAAGAGTCCTTCTATCAACAAGACCAGGGAGTGTCCACAATACAAGAGCATTCTGTGAGAATCTGTCACCAGAACACATCGGTTTTCCCACCAGACTTCTGTCTTGACCGTACAAGGCATAGTGCTTCTGTCAACAGATTCTGTTGACAAAAAAAAAATAGTTTAGATGCTCTGGGGTACACCTGCGAGGGGAGTATCCCGTCGAGAGAGAGAGCTACTGGTTGAACGGTCTGCCATGTTCACAGAGCTTTCAGTTGTCTAATCTCTCGACAGCCTGGGCAGTCTGGCTGCTCTATGTCAACAGAGGGTGTTGTTGGAGGAACCGCTATTGGCTGTGGACCTGTTCTCTAGACAGAGGCTCTGTTGGGAAATATTTGTCAACAGTGACTTTTATCAACAGGACTCTGCATTGTAGACACAGCTGCTGGGTTTAACACTTTACAGGCATTCATTCATGACGAAAACTAACTAAAGTTGTAATTATTGCAAGCATTATCTTTGGTGGGAGGTCTAAAGCACAAACTGACCTGGGCTAAGTAACTGGTCTCTTCGACTGGGAGCAACTTGAATATTTTGTGATATTTGGTATAAATGACCATTTATATCACATAGCTCAGCTTACATGAGTGGCAAGATAGACTGGAGTGTCCAAGGAGAATAGGCTTCCATTTAAGACTATTGTAATACTTTCAGAATTGCATTTTTAATTTTTAAAAAAAATTTTATTGAGGCGGTTAAATCTAATTATAGAACATAACAACCATGGGGTGTCTGTTGTGCTTTTTGACCATCTACCCTGAGATCGGAACTCTTGGTTGTGAGCTGCTGTACACAGCCTGACAAATATTTTTGTGTTTGCTTCTGTTGTTACAAAATGTTTAGTAAAGAAAACATAAAAATATGCTTAGTGGTTTTAACAAAAGAAGTGATTTTGATGTGCGTTTTTATACAAATGGTGTACCCTACATGTTAAAGGAGAGTAATTTGTTTGTTGCTGCTTGACTAACACGCAAATAGCCTGGCATTGCATATACTAGTCTTTATTATGCAACATAAAATAATACATAAAACAACTGGGGCGAAATGCTCTAGACAATATTAAAGGAAACTTTCGAGAAAATCAACAAGCCCTTTAGGATAAATCTACAATACTCCAGGGCTGCGTCTACACTACATTAAATGAGGGAAATTGAAAATGCAAATGAAGTGCTGATTTACAAATCTTGCCCTTCATTTGCTTAATCTCTTTCGGTTTCATTTTTGGAAGAGATTTTTTTGAAAAAAAGTGAAAGCAATGCAGATGGGGTTCTTTCAAAAAAAACCCCTTCATTTTCAAAAGAACCTTCTTATTTTGTTTCAGGAAGAAGGGTTGTTTCGAAAATGTTTTTTTTATTTCCCTCATTTTCATTCCTCTTTCAAAAAGGAATGTAGTATAGACACAGCCCATATGGTGCTGATAAGAGGCAGAAGATGTTTCTTGAGGCTGCTTATTAGACAACAGTAAAATGGCTGGACAGCAGCATAACAAATTTCCTTAAACTTAGCTAATAAAATAGATTAACCAAAATCCTCACTTCGTCAAAATTTACTGGTAAGTTTACTAATATTTTATTACAAATGTAAAACTAATTAGGTATAACAAAATGACTTCAGGAAAAACATAAAAATTTTAGAAGATTAAGATCAATATTGTAACATAAAACTAATGTCAATGAAAGAGTGACATTGTCTCTGTCAGTAACTTGGCAGAAGATGTTTTTATTTAATTATTACCTTATATCAATGATTAATATTCTTAGCTTCATAATGGATACAGTTATTTTTGTTGTTTCTAAAAGTAGGGTATTAAGGTGTTAAGAAGGAGCAGTCACACGTTCATTGCATAGTTTAGAGCTGCCAGGAGGGGACACAGTTGTGTCATTTTGAAAATCAGATTTGTAGAAGCTTGGCTGTAAGATGATGAGATACCAAGTGTGAAAAATCAGAACAGAAGGTGGGAGGGCATTAGACATCTATATAAGAAAAAGTCCTAAATATCAGGACAGCCCCTATAAAATTGGGACATCTGGTCATCCTAGTTGTCTGAGTTATGTTGATTGATTGACTGATTAATTGATTGATTGCGTGCTTACATTTTCAGTTTAATTTTTCTCAATCCTCTGGACTAACCATTAAGAACTGCTTACACGTGTGACCGCTTCCTCATACAGAGTGCAGAGAGTCAATTCTAAATAGTTATGGGGTTTCTCATTCAAATAAAGAATCTACCAAACCTGCATCAAAATCCCCAACAAGGTCATCTTTTACTTTACTTAAAAATAATAATAAACCCCAATACTTTCAAGTAGCCACCTCAACTCCACCCATTTCCCAAATGGTTTTGTCATTTTCATACATCTCTGCACTTCGTCTACCATTAGAAACACCAGCCCCAAATACCACACAATAGACTGTTTACCCTGTATTTCAGTGGCCCAGCCAGAAAGAAGAAAAGATAAAGATTTGCAGTAAACATTTATTGACCCCCTGAAGCGTGAATGATGGGCAGAACTGTTGGATGCTTCTCTGAACCGAACCTTTTCATGTAACCACCCAATACTACTGCTAAACAGTTTCATCAAAAGCGCTGCCCCACTAGGATTTTACAGCCTGTGAGTGCATCATGATGAACCTATGTGCTGCTGTAAGTACTTCTTGTTCATGATTATCCGGTGAAATGACCCATTTTGATTTCTTAAAGATCATAAACTGTGCAATTTATCTGAAGTTTGGTTAGATGGGATCTTATGTAAATGTCACATCTGGGAAATAATGGGCCAGGATATGGATGTTATGTAACAAGACTCTTAGTATTGTGAGTTTAACAAAAATCACAATCTGCTCCGTAAATGGCTGTAGTTCCTTGCAAAATGTTTACAAGTAGTTGCAGGTGATTTCCACTTGTTTTCTCAGTTTACAGTTGGACTCTTGCACTCACCTAAAGATTCAGTTGTGTCAATAAAACAAACAGAAAGCCAAGTATTGCAGTTCAATGCTACTATAGGCTTTGCAAGTCTACTCATAAGGGACATGAGAGGTTTAATCTGTTTTGAAAAACACAAGGATTCTTAAATTTACACTATAAAAACTGTATTCAAGTATTTTGAGTTTGCAAAATTGGGCTAGGAATCTTATGAGAATATGCTTTCTCACAATACTTTCAGCCCACCTTGATTTTCTGGACAGGTCACAATTAACATGAAAATGTTCTCATCCACTGATAGTAGGACAACGAGTAATTTGCTTAATCTGAAGCAAGGGAGATTTAGGTAAAATAATAGGATTTTTTTTTCTAACTACCAAGATAGTTAAGAACTGGAGTAGACTTACAAAGAGGTTGTGGAATCCCCATTACTGGAGGCTTTTAAGAACAGGTTAGACAAACTCTTGCCAGGGATTGTCTGGATATACTTAGTGCTGCCTCAGAACAGGGAGCTGAATTAAATGACCTCTTGAGGTCACTTCCAGCCAAACACGTCTGTGATTCTGTAGTTTGGCTGTTGGCTGAAACAGGAAGTAAACAAGTCACTGATCTCCAGGTAGCTCCCAGCATGGCCAAGATATCTGGAGTATATAGCACACCACCTCCCTGCAGACACCCCTTGTCCTCTGTTTCCACACCCTCACTTTCCTTCTCCCTTTTCTACATCTTCATTTGCCCCTTTCACTCAGTATCATGCTGCAACACCCTACTTCCAACCAAGGCTGTCCTTAGGGAGGCAGAAGGCCCAGGGCAACTCCCCCAGTGTATGCCCCACTGCCACCCAACTTCTGCTTCACCCCTGACTTGCCCCGGCTCCGTGCTTTGCCTCTTCCTTCTCTTCCTTTAACCCCTTGCTGATGCCTCCTTTCCTGAGCAACGTTAGAGAGCTGGTTACCCGGGTGCCCGGCAAGGGGTGGCAACAGGGGGTCAGCCCTCTTTCCCCCACACCTGTACTCATCACAGCAGTCAGAACTGGAATGGGCAGACAGCCTGTTCTGCTTTGCTCTGCCATCCTTTCCCAGCCCACTGTGCTTCATGTCAGCGCAGTGGTGGGAAGCAGTGTCCCCTGCGGCCAAAGTGCTCTTCTTCCTGCTGCCATGGTGCAGAGAACTGGGAGATGGTTTGCAGGGTGGAGTGGGGTAGAGCACAGAAGGCTGCTGGGTCACTCTGGCTCTTATCACCGGAATAAGTCAGGGAGTGGCAGGGGAGACCCCTGCTGCTGCTCCACGCCAGGTGTCTTCCTCACGGTAATCATCTAGGCTACCCTGGGATCAATCCATGGGATCATTGAGGCAGCTGCCACAGGGCCCCAGATCACGAGGCCTGGGGCATCCACTTGAACCATTGCATGGACAGGATGGTTCTGCTTCCCACTATGACCAGCATGCAATTGATCATCTTATATAACCTCTTTGGGATACCACCTGGTCATGATTTGTCAATGAACATAAGTTCTTATAAGTGCTTATTGTTTGAAACTGAAATAATTCAGAAAACTGGGTTTCTTCTGACTTGAAAAAGAAAGAGTTGAAGCCTCCCATGTTGACATTTTTTTAATGAGATGTTTTGGGATTTGATTCAAAATGACTTTTTCTTCAGAAAGTTTAGTAGATTTACACTAAAAAAGGTTTGAAAAGGTCAATATGAAAATGTAGCATTTCAACTGACCTGAACCAAAAAATGTTTTAATTTGTCAGTGTGTGAAAAATATTGCAATTTAAACTTTCATCCCAATTCACAAAGAGATTTTGTTTTGAAATCTCAGAAATTCTTATGAGATAGAAAAACTGTTTTTCACCTAACCCTGCTACAACTTTTTTTTTCCCATCCATATGGCACCTTCCTATGAAAGCCACCATAAGCAAAATCCAGAATGGATTTAATAACAGGGAATGATTGAATTGGTTGCTCCCAAATCAAATAGTGTTAAGATTCAACATCTTAGTTTAGTCTCCTGTAATGAAATGTAAAACCTTCCCTACCATACTGATCATAGGCAGAAGGGAGAGAGGGGATAGTCTTCCCTGTTTACAGGCAGCTGGCCTAATCATACTTCAGAAAGCTTCCTGAACTGGATAGACAAAATCACAGGGCATGGAGAAAGACAAATAATGAAAAAATAATAATACACACCCAGGGAAAAAAGACTGGTGAGAAATGTATTTTAGAAGGCATGGGGTACATGAAAAAAACTGAATGAGGTCCTAACAGAGATGCTGGGAATAAGGGGACTTCGAAGTAGGCGGGGTCCTTTCAAAAAGGAGCCCCGTCGGGACGAGATGCACGGCGGCGAGGTGCGTCAATTTCGAAGCGCAGCTGCCGCCCGCATGCTAATGAAGCGCTGAATATGCATTTCAGTGCTTCATTAGTAAACTTCGAAATGGCCATTTGCGTGGCCATTTCGAAGTTTGGGGCTAGTGTAGACACGGCCCTAGAGTCACTTTTCCACCTTAGCTTCACAAATATTATGTAGAGTATAGCAGGCTGCTATGACTATGGCAATATTTTCTTCTCTGAGGTCTAACTTGCCATAAACAAGTGAGGCATTAATCTGCTAAATGCACATTCAACAGTCATTTTTCATCTTCTCAACCTATTGTTGAAGTTCTCTGTGCTACTGTCCAGGCTTCCAGCATAAGGCTTCATGAGTCATTTGGGTATGCTGGGTCTCCCAGGATCACTGTGGGCATTTCAACATCCCACATTGGAACAATCTGGTCCGAAAAATGAGCCCCTGCTTGAGGCTTTCTGAACGGATCAGTGTTCCCTGGTGATGTGCATCGTCCCTGACAACCCCCTGTTGATCCACATTTTCCTGCAATACCACTGAGAAGATGGTCTGGGGCCAAAATTGGGACATGTATGCCATCAGTTGCCTACTAGTTGATGTTTGTTTCCCAAGTCCAGTAGTGATGGTTACCATGTACAGCTTCTCCATCTAGATTTCCAGTCTGGAATTGTTTATTTCCATGGCATAGCAGAGCAGGCAAGTTTTCATAAAATACTGCACGATCCACAGTGGTGTTCTTATAACATTTATCACAAGATCAGACAGCAGTGCTGGATCCATGATTTCAGGCAGGGATGGCAGGTACACAGTTTACAGGAGTAGTTGAAAATCAGATGAATCAGTCAGAAGACCTGGAATGATGGAGTAGAAAAAAAATGTATCATGGGATGACAAATGAACAACTATGATGCACTGTGATCCATTCCTACAACTCCTAGTGGCAGGTTTCACTGTGGGATAACTACTTATGGTTCACTTCTCTCTGTGGATGCTAGAACACCAGCTCTAGAAACACTCAGTAATACAGGCAGCATTGTTGGTACATGCATAAGCGATGTTTTTATATGGTTTATGATCCTCAAAGCAACTCGCATTGACTTATTTCTGGAAAGCACTTTGTTCAGTAAAACTTTTGTTGGTCAAGGGTGTGAAAAAACACATACCTAACTGACATAAATTTCACCAACAAAAGCTCTGGTGTGAATATAGTTATGATAGCAGGAGAGCATTTCCTAACAACATAGCTAACACCTCTCATTGTGGATTATTTAATTGTGCCAATGGGAGAAATCTCTCAGAAGGTATGTTTCATTCTCACTTAAAAAATTGGACATTAAAAACTGATGTTATTATTACAAAGTCATCACCCTCATCACTGAATTTTGGAAATGAGCTCAGGCTTGGGTTATTAAATCACAAAGGAAAGTTTAATTTTAAAAAAATCAACTCAATTGCATTACAATGAAGACAGGAGAAACTACAAATGTTAAGTTTGATTATAAATCTGGTGAAAACTTAAAACTGATTAATATTAATAAAACTGAAGGCTGATGGATTGCTACAAAGCATCATTATTATAATATTACTTGCAGTTTTGGAGTCCATATAAGTCCTTTAATACTGCTAATTTTTCCCTATATTGTAATATTCACAGCAGAAATAAAGTGATATCTGTCATTCATGAGAAATGAGTCTAGTTCAGAAAATGACATTGTTAGTCATGTCAACTTTTAATAGAAAAAGGGAAATAAGAATTCAGAGGTTTGGGGGGATCTGCAGTAGAAGGAATGACTCAGATATTTAAGTACAGGAGGTTTCTATCTGCTCAGAATCTTAATGACAGTGGGTTAGGATAATGGGGCTCATGGCAGATATGTAGCTAAAAACAAATACAGTCCACATTCTATGGAAAAATAAATAGCCAGACCATAGCTTGGTTGAATAAACTATTTAATCTTCATTCCACCCTCAGGTATTGATAGAGGATGATTTTTCAAGCTTATTTAAAAAATTAAGATGGGGCATGGAAAAGATGCACTATCCAGGTTAACACTGCAATGTGTAAGTTTTAATGGACAAATCACAGATTCTGTAGTTCATGCATGACCTCAAGCTATCTTTGTTAAACAATGAACACACACACATACTACATTAGAATAACACAATTTAAACCCAATTTCTTGAGCTTTCTCACAGTCAAGGTGATTCTGTACCCAAGGTGTTTGCTCTGCAATCTTTTCAATGATATTATTTTAATAAGGCCAACAAATGTCATCAGAGTTTGACCGATTTCACTGGAATCCAATGGTATTGGTTTCTTTTTCATTTACTAATATATGGAGAAGCAGAAATCTTCCTAAAATCATTTTAACTGGGCTGCATATTTAAATTTGGGCCAGTTCCACCTTTCTCTCTAGGGCTGTGTCTACACTAGCCCCAAACTTCGACATGGCCACGCAAATGGCCCTTTTGAAGTTTACTAATGAAGCACTGAAATGCATACTCAGCACTTCATTGTATGCGGGCGGCCGCGGCACTTCGAAATTGACGTGCCTCGCCGCCGCACGGCTCGTCCCGACGGGGCTCCTTTTCGAAAGGACCCCGCCTACTTCGAAGTCCCCTTATTCCCATGAGCTGATGGGAATAAGGGGACTTTGAAGTAGGTGGGGTCCTTTCGAAAAGGAGCCCCGTCGGGACAAGCTGCGCGGCGGCGAGGCACGTCAATTTCAAAGTACCGTGGCCGCCCGCATGCTAACGAAGCGCTGAATATGCATTTCAGTGCTTCATTAGTAAACTTCAAAATGGCCATTTGCGTGGCCATTTCGAAGTTTGGGGCTAGTGTAGACACGGCCTAGGGCAGCAAGCCTCCCGAAGTAGAATACATTTTATTTCTACTCACAGCAGGTGGGAGAAGCAGGCTTTGAAGATTCAACCTTAAGGGAACTCCACAACTCTCTACCTATCACAGAATAGTGCTCTGTGGTGGCTTAATGTAGGCGGGAATGAGGGTTGGCCTCCAGGAGTAGCTGGAGCAGAGAGATTCCCAGTGTTTCCAAACACAGGTATACTCTGGGTGCTTCGCGCCACTCTGTCAACATAATGGCTATGTCTACACTTGCCCTCTTCTTCAAAGTGGGCACGGTAATCAGGCTGATGAGAGATTGCTAATGAAGTGCTGTGATGCATATGCAGTACTTCATTAGGCTAATTCTCTCCACGACAACTTCAAAGTGGGGGGGAGTAAAGGCTTGACACTTTGAAGTTGCCAGGGGGGAAAATTAACCTAATGAAGTGCTGCACATACATCCCGGCACTTCAGTAATAATCTTCCATCAGCCTGATTACCATGCTCATTTCAACAAAAGGGGCAAGTGTAAGCGTAGCCAATGCCCTATAACAGGGGTCTGCAACCCCTGGCACACATGCCAAGAGTGGCACACAAGCCTATTTTGTTCAGTACACGAGGCAGAAGCTCAGCCCCGCTCCCCCGATCACCCACTCTCATGCAGCCAGGAGCTGCTTAAAGCTGTGCTGCCTGGGGCTTAACAAAAGACCAGCTAATACTACCAGCCACCACATACATGGTAACGCTCTACATCTTTATTTATTTATTAATGAAGCTGTTGTAAGTAGGATGGTTAGGGCTTGTCTACACTTGACACCAGCTTCAAAGGGGTCATGTTAATCATGGCGAAGGGAGATTAGTAATGAAGTGCTGAGGTGTATAAGCAGCACTTCACTAGGCTAATTCTCCCCCATGGCAACTTCAAAGCGTCAGACTTTGAAGTGCCAGCATGTGTGTAGCTGTGGGCAAAGTGCCCACGCTACTTCAAAGTGCCTTTACTCCTTAAAATTTTGAGGAGTAGCTGGAGGTCAAGGGGTGATGCCTTAAGCATTGTGTTGCATTCCTAAACATCTTGGCTAATAGCCATTGATAGATCTATCCTGTGCGTACTTATCTAATACTTTTTTGACCTTAGTTGTACTTCTGATGTTCCCAACACCCCCTTACAATGAGTTTCACATGATGACTGTGTAGTGCATGAGGAAATACTTTCTTTTGTTTTAAGCCTGCTGGTAATCTCTGTCCTCAGGTGATCCCCAGTTCCTGTGTTATATGAAGGGGTAAATAATACTTCCCTATTCACTTTTTCCCCACTATTCATGATTGTTTAGACCTCAATCAGAAGCCTTCTTAGTAATTTATCTTCTAAACCAAACAGTCCAGGTCATTTTAATCTAACCTCAGATGGAAGCTGTTCCACACCATTGAACATTTTGTTGCACTTCTCTGTACCTTTTTTCAATCCTAATACATCATTTTTTTAAAGTGGGGCAATTCAAACTGTACACAATATTCAAGGTGTAGATGTACTATGGATATACACAGTGGCAGTGTGACATTTTCTGTCTTATTATCTGTGCCTCTCCAAATGGCTTCTAACATAGCCAGCTTTTTTTTTTGATTGTCACTGCACACAGAGTGGATGTTTCCAGAGAACTACCTACAATAATTCCAAGACTTTTCTCATTTGATAACAGCCAGTTTAGACCCATAATTTTGTACATGTAGTTGGTATTATTTTTTCGGTGTGTATTGCTTTTCACTGTTTAATTTATTTGTTATTTTGTCACCCAGTCACCCAGTTTGGTGAGATGCCTTTGTAACTTTCCTGTCAGCTTTGGACTTAATGATCTTGAATAATTTTGTGTCATCTGCAAACTGACACCTCACTGTTCATCTCCTTTTCCAAATTGTGTCTGTATATCATGAACAGTACAAGTCTCAGTTTAGATCAGCAGGGATCCTACTATTTACGTTTTTTCCATTATGAAAACTGATCATTTATTCCTACACTTGTTTCCCATCTCTACCCCACATTCTGGCCCATGAAAGGACCTTTCTGCTTATTCCATGCAGCTTGTTTGCTTATTAGCCTTTGGGGACACGCTTTACCAAAGCAGTTCTGAAGACCCAAATACACAGTTTGGCTGTATTACCTTTATCCACACACCCTACCTTTCAAAAAGCTATGTGAACTCTTTCTCTACATACTGTTTTCATCTGTGTCTGAAAATTTTATTTTTGACTAAAGTTTTAATCAATTTACCTTATATTTAATTTAGGCTTACTGTGCTCTGACTGCCAGAGTCACTTCTGGAGTCCTTTAAAAATGGATGTTATGTTACCTCTGACGCTGAAGGAGCAGCAGAAACAGAATACCGTGCTTGAAACAGGGCCGCTATTTAGAGCACAGTGTTTAGCTATGGGGTTGCTATTTTGGGATACATTTGTAGCCATAGCCTATGTTCCATACCACAGTTAGTAATTCTACAACTTTTGCATCCATACCATCTCGTCCTGGTGATTTGTTACTGCTTAATTTATCAGTTTGCTACAAGATGTCCTCTAGTGACACCTCAGTCTCAGACAATTCTCCAGGCTTGTCACAGGTTTAGGGATCAACCCCATGTACTCCACAATGAAGACCAGTGCAAAGAACTCAGTCAGATTTTCCAGAACATCCCTACAGCACCTCGATAATAAAACTGACTCCAGGGACTCCTAGCAGGCTTGCTCACAGAAGCCGTGTCTCCATGTGCACGCTACTTCGAAGTAGCGGCACTAACTTCGAAATAGCGCCCGTCACGGCTACACGCGTCGGTCGCTATTTCGAAGTTAACTTCGACGTTAGGCGGCGAGACGTCGAAGTCGCTATCCTCATCAGGAGATGGGGATAGCGCCCTACTTCGACGTTCAACGTCGAAGTAGGGACCATGTAGTCATTGCACGTCCCGCAACTTCGAAATTGCGGGGTCCTCCATGGCAGCCATCAGCTGAGGGGTTGAGAGACGCTCTCTCCAGCCCCTCAGCTCAATGGTGGCCTCATGGAGCGTCCCCTTAAAGGTCCCCTCCCCCTCCCTTCCTGTGCAGGAAGCTGAGGGAACGTGCAGGCAGCAGCCCAGACACGCGGCCAGCCTGCACGTCCCTCAGCAGCCACAGGAGGCACAGGACCATCAATGGCCGCCCGGAAGCCACCCCAGCGCCCCCAGGGGACCCCCCCAAGGGGAGCCAGGGCAGCCAGCCCAGCCAGGCAGGCAGCCAGGCTGGCAAGCGGCAGCAGGGCCCCTCCTGGACGGAGGCCGAGCTGCGGGACCTGCTGGGGCTCTGGAGCGAGGAGGAGGTGCTCCAGGTAATGGGGAGCAAGAGGCGGAACGCGGATGTGTTCGCTCGGCTGGCCGACGGCCTGACTGCCCGGGGTCACCCTGCCCGCACTCCTGATCACGTCAGGAGTAAGGTGAAGGAGCTGCGGCAGGGTTATGCCTGGGCCCGGGATGCAGCCGGCCGATCTGGGGCCGCCCCCGTCGCTTGCCCCTTTTACAGGGAGCTCAGGGACATCCTGGGCCCCCGGCACACCTCCTCCCCTCTGGCCACCCTTGATACTTCGGCCAATGAGCCCCAGCAGGCCCTTCAGCTGGAGTCTGCCCCGGAGGTAAGCCCCGCACCCTGGGGGCCCCCCCCAGAGCCCACTCCCGGGCCATCGCGGCAGGAGGAGGAGGAGGAGGAGGAGGGGGGCTCCTCCTCCACAGAATCCGGGCTGCAGATCCTCCTTCTGCCATCCCAGAGCAGCAGCCGGGCCTCCGCCCCCCGGGGATCTCCGGACCGTGGGAGTGGACTGACAGGTATGTACCCCGCTCTGGTGTACACCCCTGGGCTTGAGGGGCGGGGGTAATAGATATGTGTCCAGGGCCCCCGACATGCTCACATGGCCATGGCCCCAAGGGCTACGTCTACACGTGCCCCAAACTTCGAAATGGCCATGCAAATGTCCATTTCGAAGTTTACTAATGAAGCGCTGAAATGCATATTCAGCGCTTCATTAGTATGCGGGCGGCAGCCGCGCTTCGAAATTGACGCTCCTTGCCGCCGCGCGGCGCGTCCAGACGGGGCTCCTTTTCGAAAGGATGCTGCCTACTTCGAAGTCCCTTTATTCCCATGAGCTCATGGGACGCGCCGCGACGCGGCAAGGAGCGTCAATTCCCTATTCCCATAAGAGCCCCGTCTGGACGCGCCACGCGGCGGCAAGGAGCGTCAATTTCGAAGCGCGGCTGCCGCCCGCATGCTAATGAAGCGCTGAATATGCATTTCAGCGCTTCATTAGTAAACTTCGAAATGGCCATTTGCATGGCCATTTCGAAGTTTGGGGCACGTGTAGACACAGCCTCGGACAGCAGGGCCATGTCCCTCACAGCAGTGCATCAGCCTCTGCCCCCCGCCCACCCCGCACGACAGTGCCATGCCCCATCCCCGGGGCAGGGGGGAGCGGAACCTCGAGGTGCCCCCGGGAGGAGGGGGTGGGACACCCCACAGCAGCAGCAGCAGCAACAGCAGCAGCAGCAGCATGTGATGGAGTGGGGGGAGTGCAAAAGGGAGACTCAGGCTAGATATGAGCAACAAGAGCCGAATAGATCCCAGGGGCAAAGGATGATCGTGGGGCTACAGCTGGCAGGTGACACCTCTGCCCTGAACAAAGAGGAGGGAGACGCCGAGTTGGCTTTGAAATGGGGGGGGGAGGGCGGGGGCCGCAGGTAGAGGCTAGGGGAAGGGAGAGCTGGAAGGCAGCCAGCCTGAGGAGGGGGAAAGCTGCATCCCAGAGGGGCACCCCTTGGGGTCTTCTCCCCAGGACGGGTTGGAAGGACTGTCTCTTCTGACAGCTGGTGCTGTCACTCCTGGGAGAAACTGGGCACCTGTGGCCTAAGAAACCTTTCCTGTCAGACCCTGCGGAGTGAAGTGAGAGTCGCTCCCACCAGGGGATGGGGTGCAGTGCAGGGGGTCCCCTGAACCCCATCCATCACAGCAGCATCTCCCAGGGATGGGGTTGGGGAACCTGCAGCACAGGGCTGGGGGGACAAAGGCCACGGCTTGGGGCCCACACTAACGCCTGTCTCCATTCTTCTTCCCCCCATCCTCTCCTGTGTCCTGCAACTGCACCATCGGAAGGGCCGGAAGAGAGCGCCGGCGAGGCATCAGTGGTCCTGGAGACCCCTCCGGGGCCATCACTCCAGGCAAGCCCCTTGGCTGAGGACCGACCGGCCCCATGGCGGGCTAAATGGCGGACCCTGTGCCACCACCAGCCGATGGCGACGGACCCCCAGCTGCTGGCCATCCACCATCGGCAGCTGGAGGTGGTGCAGCAGTGCCTGTGGGTGGAGCAACGCCACGTCGAACTGCAGGACCGGGCGCTGGCCTGGCGCCAAGAGGCATGGGGGGCCTACATGGACACTTTCAACCGCCTGGTGGACTACCTGGTCCCCCATGCCGCGCCGGCCGCCGCAGCGCCCGCCCTGCCTGCTCCACCCGCCGCACCACCAGCTGCTCCGCACGTCGCCGTCCCATCCGCCGTCGCCCCGCCACCCACCACCGAGGGCTGGAGCGCCGAGGGACCCCTGGAGCCAGCTGAGACTCACTGGGCACATCTTCCGGTCTGCCCCGCCCCCAGCCAGCACCGGACAGGGCTGTGGCTGCGGCGGGGCTCTTGGCTGCCCACGCCCAGTGCCGGACTTTAGGGGCGAGGGGCCCGGGACGTGGCCCCCCCTTTGTATATAGTTGTGACTTATTAATTTGTGCCCCCCATTTTCCCCGTCCCCCCCATGTAAATAGTTCTCCCCTTTATCATCCCTGGTTTTCTTTTTATTAGTGAACAAACTTTTTTATTACTATTGTTTTATTTGTACACATTACTTTTGTTCCACACATGTTGTATATAGTTTGTTCTTGTTTTATTTATAGTTACAAAAAAAAAAGTTCTAAAAGAAAAAGCAGTTTAAGTTCAGCCACAAGTGCGTGCTGTCATTTGTCCAGGAAAAGTGTGTGGGGCGGGTGTGGCTGGGTGCTCCATGGTGTGGGCGTTGGGGCAGGGAGTGTTGTGGAGGAAGGGGTGGGCAGTGGGGGGCCTGGTAGAGTTCACCCCGCGGCCTCATCATCGAAGTGGGCCTGCAGGGCCTCCCGGACCCGGGTCCCTTCGGGGTCCACCTGCCGACTGGGGGCAGCGGGTGGCTGCACGTCAGCCCTGCCGGCCTCCACAGCCCAGCCCTGGAAAAAGGCCCTTGCTCTCCACCAAATTGTGCAGGGCGCAGCAGGCACCCACAATCAGGGGGATGTTGTTGGGGCCTGCATCCAGGCGGGTCAGGAGACATCTCCAGCGTCCTTTCAGGCGGCCAAATGAGCGCTCCACCACCTGGCGCGCGTGGTTCAGGCGCTGGTTGAAGCGCTTCTGGCTAGCGGAGAGATGGCCCGTGTACAGGTGCATGAGCCAGGGCCGGAGGGGGTATGCTGCATCTGCGATGACGCAGAGGGGCATGGTGGTGTCCCCCACAGGTATCTCCCACTGGGGGATGTAGGTCCCCGCCTCCAGCCGGCGGCACAGGCCTGAGTTCCGGAAAACCCGGGCGTCGTGGGTGCTGCCAGGCCAGCCCAAATAAATGTCCTGGAAATGGCCCCGGCTGTCCACCAAGGCCTGGAGGACCACAGAATGGTAGCCCTTGCGATTGATGTAGCGTCCTCCACTGTGATGCGGGGCGCGGATGGGGATGTGAGTCCCATCCAGAGCCCTGAAGCAATTGGGGAAGCCCAGGGTGGCAAAGGCCGCGATGGTGGCATCTGGGTCCCCCAGCCTCATGAGCCTGTGCAGGAGCACGGCGTTGATGGCACGCACAACCTGCAGGGAAAGCACATGGGAGAGCACCAATGAGGGGTGAGCAGGGTGTGCGTGGCCCTGCCCTGCTCTCCCCTCCCCTCCCCTGCCCTGCCCTGCCCTCCTCTGCCCTGCCCTGCCCTCCCCCGCCCTCCCTTCCCCTGCCCTCCTCTGCCCGGGCCCCCCTCCCCTGCCCTGCCCTCCCCCCGTGGGTTCTTTTACCTCCATGAGGAGAGCCCCGACGATGGCCTTGCCAACGCCAAACTGCTGGCCCACAGATCGGTAGCTGTCTGGAGTGGCCAGCTTCCAGACAGCGATGCCGACCCGTTTCTCCACAGGGAGGGCACGCCGCATGGCGGTGTCCTGGTGCCTGAGTGTGGGGGTGAGCCACTGGCACAGCTCCATAAATGTCTGCTGGCTCATCCTGAAGTTCCTGAGCCAGCGGTTGTCGTCCCACTCCTCAAGCACCAGCCGCTCCCACCAGTTGGTGCTGGTGGGGTAGCTCCACAGCCGCCGGCGTGTGAGGTGGGGGGGGCGGCGGGGTGCTCCAGGGTTGGGGGTTGAGCCCTGCTGCCCTGGCGGCAGCTCCTCCTCCGGTGTAGCAAGGAGGTGCTCAGCTGCCTCCCGCATGGCATGGATCAGGGTGAGCCCTGCTCCTGCCGGGAGGGCTGGGTGGACCTCTGGCTGCTGCTGCTGCTGCTGCTGCTGGGGGTCCACGCCTGCGTCGCCCGGGGTCTGTGTGCCTATGGCTCCTCAGACCGTGTGCTGTGCAGGCAGTGTGTGTGGGAGGGGCCCTTTAAGGGAGCGTCTAGCTGTTGCCCCGGAAGCGCTAGTCCGCCCTGTGATGCTGTCTGCAGCTGTGCCTGGCATCCCTATTTCGATGTGTGCTACTTTGGCATGTAGACGTTCCCTCGCAGCGCCTATTTCGATGTGGTGCTGCGCAAAGTCGAAGTTGAACATCAACGTTGTCAGCCCTGGAGGACGTGTAGACGTTATTCATCGAAACAGCCTATTTCGATGTAGGCTTCACGTGTAGACGTAGCCAGAATGCGCAGAGCATCATTTGCAAGGGGAGAAGCTGAGACTAGCCACCCTCTACCAGACTTTCAGCACCACTTGGAGCATGCAACCAGTGACTCCGGCAGTGATATAAAGGTCACAGGGCTCCAGCTGCTGGCTGCTGCTTCTGCTGCAGTAACAGCAGCCATGATCCCCTGGCCAATTCAAGTTGCCAGGCCCTGGGGCAGTTGCCCTCTTTGACCCCATCTCAATCTCTTCACTTCTAAGTGAACCCAGGCTTGTATAAGTCTGGTGGAACATTCCAAACACAAATTCTGATCCATTCCAGGGAGGCAGAGTGAAGAAAGCACAGTTCATGTGAAACCATAGAAAGGCACTGGAGGACTGTCAGCATTCAAATTCAATTAGCCGGTATTTTCACTGTAAATCAGGCAAGTTGCTAGCCCAGACTCAGATAAAACAAAACTCAGGGCTATCGTCTAAAGCTGCGTCTACACGTGCACGCTACTTCGAAGTAGCGGCACCAACTTCGAAATAGCGCCCGTCGCGTCTACACGCGTCGGGTGCTATTTCGAAGTTAACTTCGACGTTAGGCGGCGAGATGTCGAAGTCGCTAACCTCATGAGGAGATAGGAATAGCGCCCTACTTCGATGTTCAACGTCGAAGTAGGGACCGTGTAGACGATCCGCATCCCGCAACGTCGAAATTGCCGGGTCCTCCATGGCGGCCATCAGCTGGGGGGTTGAGAGATGCTCTCTCTCCAGCCCCTGCGGGGCTCTATGGTCACCGTGGGCAGCAGCCCTTAGCCCAGGGCTTCTGGCTGCTGCTGCGGCAGCTGGGGATCTACGCTGCAGGCACAGGGTCTGCAACCAGTTGTCGGCTCTGTGTATCTTGTGTTGTTTAGTGCAACTGTGTCTGGGAGGGTCCCTTTAAGGGAGCGGCTTGCTGTTGAGTCCGCCCTGTGACCCTGTCTGCAGCTGTGCCTGGCATCCCTATTTTGATGTGTGCTACTTTGACGTGTAGACGTTCCCTCGCTGCGCCTATTTCGATATTGGGCTGAGCAACATCGAAGTTGAACATCGATGTTGCTGGCCCTGGAGGACGTGTAGACGTTATTCATCGAAATAGACTATTTCGATGTCGCAACATCGAAATAAGCTATTTCGATGTTGGCTGCACGTGTAGACGTAGCCTAAGACACGCATGCTGTCCAAAGCTTAAAGCACTATGTAAGAGGTTGTTTATGTGGAAAGGAGAGGTTTAAGGGCAACACTCAGGTTAGCGAAAATGTACCCAATAAGTAACAATGGGAGTTCTGATACCTTTCACCAAAGTTGTAACTAATGACATAACAACATCAGGTTCTATTTGGAGTTCAGAGGGTGATGATTCTGCTCTTCCAAACCTATAAATTCAGCCTTCATAAAAACCTTCAGGTGAACTCTGGCAGGATACCTAGGATTCGGCCTCCCTCACCTTTAGGTAATGTGGAAAGAAAAGACAAGTACTACAATGGAATATACAACATAAGAACATAAGAACGGACATACTGGGTCAGACCCAAAGGTCCATCCAGCCCAACAGCCTGTCTGCCAACAGTGGCCAGTGCCAGGTGCCCCAGAGGTGGCGGACCAAACATAATGATCAAGTGATTTGTCTCCTGCCATCCATCTCCAGCCTCTGACAATCAGAGGCCAGGGACATCATTCCTACCCTCGGCTAACAGCCTTTTATAGACCTAACCTCCATGAATTTATCTAGCTCATTCTTAAATTCTGTTATAGTCCTAGCCTTCACAGTCTTTTCTGGCAAGGAGTTCCGCAGGTTAACTATGCGCTGAGTGAAGAAGAACTTTCTTTTATTAGTTTTAAACTTGCTACCCATTAATTTCATTGCCCTGTGTCTACACGTACCCCTTGCTTTCAAAAGGGGTATGTTAATGAGCGGGTTTGAAAGATGCTAATGAGGCGCTGCAATGAATATGCATCACCTCATTAGCATAATGGCAGCTGTGACGATTCGAAAGTGTGGCTTTTCGAATCGTGCACCACGTGTGGAGAAAGGGCCTTCCAAAAGGACCCCCTCCCCAGTTTTCGAAAGCCCTTCTTCCTATCACCAGACACAGGGCAAATGAAATTAATCACCAGGTAAAAAGGAGGGTTTTTGAAAACTTGGGCGGGGGGATCCTTTTGGAAGGTCCCATCTCCATGGGCAGCACGCGATTCGAAAAGCCACACTTTCAAATCGCCACATCTGCCATTCTGCTAATAAGGCACTGAATATTCATTGCAGCGCCTCATTGGCATCTTTCAAACCCACTCATTAACATGCCCCTTTTGAAGGGAAGGGGCACGTGTGGACACAGCCTTGAGCTGTGTCTACACGTGCACGCTACTTCGAAGTAGCGGCACTAACTTCGAAATAGCGCCCGTCGCGGCTACACGCGT
Organism: Carettochelys insculpta; assembly: GCF_033958435.1. NCBI lineage: Eukaryota > Metazoa > Chordata > Testudines > Carettochelyidae > Carettochelys > Carettochelys insculpta. Next base: position 101,065,525 of record NC_134139.1, read on the forward strand.
CGGGCGCTATTTCGAAGTTAACTTCGACGTTAGGCAGCGAGACGTCGAAGTCGCTAACCTCATGAGGGGATCGGAATAGCGCCCTACTTTGACGTTCAACGTCGAAGTAGGGACCGTGTAGACGATCCGCGTCCCGCAACGTCGAAATTGCTGGGTCCTCCATGGCGGCCATCAGCTGGGGGGTTGAGAGACGCTCTCTCTCCAGCCCGTGCGGGGCTCTATGGTCACCGTGGGCAGCAGCCCTTAGCCCAGGGCTTCTGGCTGCTGCTGCGGCAGCTGGGGATCCATGCTTCAGGCACAGGGTCTGCAACCAGTTGTCAGCTCTGTGTATCTTGTGTTGTTTAGTGCAAGTGTGTCTGGGAGGGGCCCTTTAAGGGAGCGGCTTGCTGTTGAGTCCGCCCTGTGACCCTGTCTGCAGCTGTGCCTGGCACCCTTATTTCGATGTGTGCTACTTTGGCGTGTAGACGTACCCTCGCAGCACCTATTTCGATGTGGTGCCGCGCAACGTCGAAGTTGAACGTCGACGTTGCCAGCCCTGGAGGACGTGTAGACGTTATTCATCGAAATAGCCTATTTCGATGTTGCTACATCGAAATAAGCTATTTCGATGTTGGCTTCACGTGTAGACGTAGCCTTGGTGTCCTCTACTTCTTTCATTATGGGCACAAACAAATAACTTCTCCTTGTTCACCCTCTCCACATCTGTCATAATTTTATATATCTCTATCATGTCACCCCTCAGTCTCCTCTGTTCTAAACTGAAAAGTCCCAATCTTTTTGGCCTCTCCTCATATGGGACCTGTTCCAAGCCCCTAATCATTCTAGTTGCCCTTTTCTGAACCTTTTTCAGTGCCAGGATAACTTTTTTTAGGTGAGGAGACCACATCGGTACACAGTATTCAAGATGTGGACATGCCATAGATTACTATAGGGGCAGTAAGATACTCCTTGTCTTATTTTCTATCCATTTTTAAATAATACTTAACATCCTATTTGCCTTTTTACCAGCCTCTGCACACTGCATGGATGTTTTCAAGGAAGTATCCACGATAACTCCAAGATCTCTTTCCTGATTAGTTACAGCTAAATTAGCCCCCATCATATTGTAAGTATAGTTGGGGTTATTTTTTCCAATGTGCATTACCTTACACTTATCCACATTAAATTTCATTTGCCATTTTGTTGCCCAATCACTCAGTTTGATGAGATCTTGTTTAAGTTCTTCACAGTCTGCCTTTGTCTTGACTATCTTGAACAGTTTAGTGTCATCTGCAAACTTTGCCACCTCATTGCTTACCCCCTTCTCCAGGTCATTTATGAATAAATTGAACAGGATGGGTCCTAGGACTGACCCTTGGGGGACACCACTAGTTACCCCTCTCCATTTGGAAAATTTACCATTTATGCCTAACCTCTATTTCCTGTCCCTTAACCAGTTCTCAGTCCATGAAAGGACCTTCCCTCTTATCTGATGACAGCTTAATTTACGGAAGAGCCTTTGAAGAGGTACCTTGTAAAAGGCTTTTTAGAAATCTAAATATGCTACATCCACTGGATCTCCTCTGTCTGCATGTTTGTTAACCCCTTCAAAGAACACTAACAGGTTAGTAAGACGTGATTTCTCTCTGCAGAAACCATGTTGACTTTTGCCCATCAAACTATGTTCTTCTACGTGCCTGACAATTTTATTCTTTACTATTGTTTCAACTAATTTGCCCAGAACTGACGTTAAACTGTAATTGCCAGGGTCACCTCTAGAGCCCTTTTTAAATATTGGTGTCACATTAACTATCTTCCAGTCATTAGGTAAGGAAGCTGATCCAAAGGACTAGTGTTAATAGTTCTGCAATTTCCCATTTGAGTTCTTTCAGAACCCTTGGATTAATGCCATCTGGTCCCAGTGATTTGTTAACATTGAGTTTATCTATTTGTTCCAAAACTTCCTCTAATGACACTTCAATCTGGGACAGTTCCTCAGTTTCATTTCCCACAAAAAACGGTGCAAGTTTGGGAATCTCCCCAACATCCTCAGCCTTGAAGTTCTGTTAAAGTAATGATAGTGCCAGAGTAGGAGAGAAAAAAAAAGGTGATGCACTCATCTGAATTTTGTTCAAAGGAAAACTCTTATTATTTAAAGTTATTGGGTTTTGGCATTTTACTTATTCAATTATATAAATGAGATGACAGTAAAGTAGCCATGATAGTTAGGTTGAATTGGATCTAAACTGGATACACCGAGATACTATTGTACTTGAAACTGTGGGTGTAATATCTACCTGTACATCTGAGCTGGAGATATTTTGAAGTTTACATAAAAATAAAAAATCAGGTTCTCCCAAATCTTAGATGTGACCAGAGTTCCCATTTAGGTATATCTAGTTTTAATAAACTGGACAGATATGGAGGGGGCTTTGATGATAGTGTCAGCCTGTCTTTCTGGAATCCTTAGGACATTCACCAAACATGGGTTTAGATTGCCAAGGGGCACCTCAGGCCAAGCCCCTGGGGTTGTGGACTCCTGAGCAATTTTTGACTTTGGATCTGGGTTTCTGAGTCAGCACTGGGAATGTTGTCCCAGGTGTGGGGTCCTGGATCCTGGTATGATTGGGGTTTCAGTAGCCAGGAAGTCCACAGTCAAGGTAACCACCACACACAAAGCTGTCGGGTGGTGCAGAGTACCCAGGTACTATCACAGGACGATAAATGAACTGCTTTAAGGCAAGCTGCTTGACAATCTCACTTCTTGAGTAGAGCTCCAAGAGCAACCAGTGCCAGAAGAAATCTTTTGATCTCCTGGACTATGATTTGGAGTCTGGACCATGGTGGGTAGGCTGGCATCCAGAACTGCAGGCAGAAGGTCTCTGTCAACTGGTATAATGTCAAAGGCATCCAGGATGGCTGACATCACGTCCTCATAGTCTCATGCCTCATCAATCTAGAGCCCTGGTCAGCAGTTTGAGTGTCCCAGGTAAGTGTCCCAGTGCTCTGGGGGGTCACCATGCAACTGCTGTGACCCTCATCAACTTCAATAGGAATGCTTCAGGGTTCTCCTTGGATTCTATTTTGGAGACTTTGATGGGCAATTAGGGTAACAGGGATTCACCACATTCAAAGAAGAATTCATTCAAAGATGGGTAACAAAGTTTCAAGTTATTGGAGGCACTGTTGCTTCTGCTCCCGGTACTAGCGACCGAAATCCCAGAGGAGTTGCTGCTCTTGTGCCCCTGACTGCTGCACCAGTTGCTGTTGCTAGTGTTGCTGGTTCTCAGGTAGATATTTTATGAGTTTGTTGAGCTCCATTTTTTCCAGGGAACTTGTCGGTGGGCTGCTGAGGGACCCCTTACTGCAGGGGTTAGGCTAGTGCTTGTGTTCTTCACCAAGTGCAGTGGCTCAGCAGTGGGGTTTCTTTCTCTCTCGTGAGAGGCCAATCTACCTTACTGTGTCTCAGGGCAGCACTTGTCATAGGGAGTTAGCAGTGTGGCAAGAGTCTACAGCTTGAGCCTGTGCTCAGGGGATGAGCAACAAACACAGTTAAGTAGCCCAGACCCTTACTCAATGAGTCTGTAGCTGGTCCTGGATTCTGGGCTGAGCAGAAAAGCCACTTTGATTGCCCAAGCCCACCAGGAGACAGGACAACAAAGGCCTAAGGCTCAGGCCTGTGTTCAGAGTTGAGCAGGAAAAGGTTCAGGCATCCTGGCTTTGGTGGGTAGCCAACAAGTTCTGACTCCTTGACCTCAAGAGATGAGGATTGGCACCAGGGTTGGGGTGGCAGGAGGGGCACAGGCCCACTCACTCAATTGTGCCCCTGCCAGGGCCCTAACCATAGCAGTGGGAGCTGCCACTAGGTGAGCAGAGAGCCTGACAGCACAGCTGTACCTACCTGGGCTCAGATGATCCTGCAGCAAAACTAGGGTTGGCTCTGCTCTTACAGAGGTTTGTCCAGACTGTCTGGTAGAAAGCATGGATAGTGTTGTCAGATCCTCCGCCGCAGGGTCTGCATATAGCTCCAGAAGGTTTGACCAGTCCTCAGCTTCCCAGGGACTTGCAGTGGTCTCCAAGCATAGCATGCAGGATGACTCTCACTCCTCCAGTAGCTGGCATCCAACTGAGCTTCCAAACCTGCCTTTATATTTCTCGTCCTGCCCAGTGACTTCTGGTAGGAGGGGTGAGCACAGCTTGGCTGTGCCATCAGGAATAAGTGATGGGATCCTCCCTCTCTGGCTTCATGGGAGTTCAATCCACCTCAAGACATGCATCATATGTTAAATGTAATAATATTTATATTTCCTTAGCAGACAAAAAAACTGATGGGAAGAAAATTATAAAACAGTCACTCAATGAAAGTATTCCTTCAATAAATTTCATTATACAAGTCTTTAGTTCAGTTTTATATGGTTCAGTTTTCTGAAGTGGAATGTAATCTATCTCTTTCAGTGTTTTCAAACAAAAGAAGATGAAGTTCATATGATTATAAGAACTGGCCTATCTAGTCCAGCATGCTATCTTTAACATAAGCCAGTGTTAGAAACTTCAGGGCAAAGCATTAACAGGCATATAATGCATCTAATTGTTTAATGTTATACCACAAAAACAAACTTCTTGTTGACCTGAAACTCTGATCAACTTATTTTCTCAGACATCAGGACTGATGTACTGTAGCTCAACTGCTTGCTTGCACTGTAGGTTCTGCTGAATGTTCCCTTGAAGAGAAGCCCATTTAACCCTTTTACAATTCAGAAGATCATATTTCAATCTCTCTTAGACTGGTATAATTCCAGAGTAACTCCACGGAAACTGATGGAGTTACTCTGTCTTTAAGTTACTGTAAATGAAATCAAATCAGGCTCAGTGATTTTATATTTCCTTTGAAGCTGACCTTGCAAAAACACCCTCACCCCAAAATGAAAGCAAAATGATGGATAACCAGGTAGTGTCAATGAGCAATGGCTTTTATATTTTATGCATATAGCATCTTTCGTCTAAAGTGCTGGCTAAGAGCAACTGAGGGACACAACGACAGAACAAAGCTGGTGATTGGCAGTTCCTAACAAAAAACAACTATTGGAGGAAACAAAGAGCTATCAAATGGTGCTTAAAACAGGTAGGGTGTGTCTACACTAGCCCCTTGTTTTGAAATTAATTTTGAAAGAGGCTGCGGAGTGTCTACACACCCAACAGCCTCTTTTGAAAATGTTTTCGGTGAGAAGGGGCACATATTTCAAAACTGCTCTTCCCATCTGAGATCAGGAAGAGCAGCCCCTTTAGAAGCCAAATGTCAAAATAGGGCATGTGTAAATGATCCAGGCCCCCAATTTTTAAATTTCAGGTCTGCCATGATGAAGGCTCCAGGGAGCGCGGAGACACACTAGCAAGCCCCGGCAGGGCTCTGTGGTCCCTGGGCCAGCCCCTTAAAGCTGCACGGCCCCGGAAACCCCAAGCAAGAAGCTGAGAGCATGCCCAGGGACTGAGGAGCAGGAGCTGTGCTTGGCAAACACTCCAGCAGCCCAGACAGATGTGACACACAGCCCATGAGTTGGATGACGAGCCCCTCACACTCCAGGGACTCCCAGGATGCCCCCACCTCCCAGCTCAGGGGGTCACCAGAGGACAGCCAGGGTCAGAAAAGGAGGGGCCCCTCCTGGACGGAGGCTCAGGTAAAAGACCTCCTTGGCCTCTGGGAGGAGGAGGAGGTGCTTCTCCATAGTACTGGGCAGCCCTGCCATGCAGCTGCCTTCAAGTGGCTGTCACTGGGGCTGCAGAAGCGGGGACACCCCCAGCACATGGCCAATCAGGTCTGAGCCAAGGTGAAGAAGGTGAGGCAGGCCTATAGCTGGGCCAGGGATGCCTGCAGGCTATTGGGGACAGGGGCTGGCCCGAGGTGCCTGCAGTACTGGGCATTGGAACAGCTTCTTGGCCCAAAGGACATTCCTGAGCCATTGGCAGTGGTCGACACAGGCGGGCCCGACATCAACCGGGAGACGGACCCGCATGACCAGCAGGGACCCTCGAGCCAGACCACACCAGGGGAACCAGGGAGTGACTTGGAGGAGGTTGGGGGCGCTCGTGATCGCCTTCAGCTCTGGTACCTCCAGCAAGCCCCCTCAAGGCCAGTGTCCCTGGACCTCTTAGAATTGTAGAATCATAGAGCTGGAAGAGACCTAAAAAGCCATCGAGTCCAGCCCCCTGCTCTAAGCAGGACCAAACCCATCAGATCAGCCCAGCCAGGGCTTTGTCGAGGCGAGACTTAAACACCTCCAGGGATGGAGACTCCACTACTTCCCTGGGTAGACCATTCCAATGCTTCACCACCCTCCTAGTGAAAAAGTTGTTCCTAATGTTCAACCTGGACCTTTCCAACCACAACTTGAGACCATTGTTCCATGTTCTGCCATCCATGACCACTGTGAACATCCTCTCTCCAGACTCTTTGCAGCCTCGCTTCGGTAAGTTGAAGGCTGTTATCAAGTCCCCCCTCAGTCTTCTCTTCTGCAGACTAAACAGTCCCAATTCCCTCATCCTTTCTTCATAAGTCATATGCTCCAGCCCCCTAATTATTTTGGTCACCCTCCACTGGACCTTCTCCAGTGTATCCACATCCTTCCTATAACTGGGGGCCCAGAACTGGACACAGTACTCCAGATGCGGCCTCACCAAAGCCGAATAAAGAGGAATAATCACTTCTCTGGATCTACTGGCAACACTCCTCTTGATGCAACCTAATATGCCATTAGCTTTCTTGGCTACAACAGCACACTGTTGACTCATGTCCAGCTTCTTGTCCACTACAACTCCCAGGTCTTTTTCTGCAAAACTACTATTGAGCCAGTTGGACCCCAGCCTGTAACAATGCTTGAATTCTTCCGGCCCAAGTGCAGGACGCTGCACTTGCCCTTATTGAACCTCATCAGATTTCTTGCAGCCCAGTCTTCCAATTTGTCAGAGTCAGTCTGGACCTTATCCCTACCCTCCAGCGTATCTACCTCTCCCCCTAGCTTAGTGCCATCCGCAAACTTGCTGAGGGTGCAATCCAACCCCTCATCCAGGTCTTGCCCTACCTCATTGTATATAGTTCTCCCTCATTCTCCCCCATATTTAGCTCCCAGTTAGGAAGAACCCCACACCATATTTTCCAGAGCTGTTTATTTACATGGATATAGTTGGCTCCCAGTTATTAAACCCTTTTTTTGTGCACCCCAGTGTGTAGGGGGGGCCATAGTACATGGTGGGTGTGAGCTGGAGTGTCAGGAGGAGGTCAGCGTGGCTCCCACTCGAAGGCCTCCCGGAGGGCTTCCCAGACACTAACCCCTTCACAGTGTGCTTGGATGCACGGGGGCACGGGAAGCTGCTCATAGCCGGGGCCGCAGCTTGTAGCGCTCGTGCTTGCCCTCCACTACATTGTGCAGAGCACAACAGGCCACGACCACCCTGGGGACGTGGGGCAGGCTGACGTCCAGCTGTGCATTCAGGCATTGGAAACGCCCCTTGAAGTGTCCGAAGGCTCGCTGTACAGTGTTGTGGGAGTGGTTCAGGTGGTTGTTAAAAGTGTCCTGGCTGGTGGTGGTGTGCCCAGTGTGGGGGTGCATCAGCTATGGCTGCAAAGGGTATGCTCCCTCGGCCACTGTACAAGGTGACATCGTTGTATCCTCCACACGGAGCTCCCAAGTAGGGATGTAAATACCCTCCTCCATGTGCCGCCCCAGCCAGGAGTTGCGTAGTACCTGGGTGTCGTGGGCTCACCTGGACCAGCCCACGCAAATGTTACAGAACCAGCCCTGGGCATTAACGAGCGCTTGGAACACCACCAAGTGGTACCCCTTATGGTTTATGTAGTGGCCCGAGCTATGGTCCGGGGTGCAGATAGCTATGTAGGTGCCATTGAGTGTGCCGAAGCAGTTTGGGAAACCAAGAGCTGCAAGTCCCACCATGGCATCATCCAAGTCACCAAGGTGGACAGCCCTCCGCAGGGTGATGTGATTGATGGCCTGGACCACCTGTAGAAGAGGGACACTGACATGTGGGGCCTGCACATGAGGGTGCTCTCCATCCCCACACTTCCCCTGCAAGCCCCCCACCTGCAAGCCCCTGCCCCCTCTCCTTCCCCTGCAGACCCCCTGTCCCGGGGGCCCTCTCCCCCCACCTTCCCGGGGTGGGTGTGGGGCCCTGGTCTGATTTACCTCCAGGAGGATGGCTCCAACGGAGGCCTTGCCCACCCCAAATTGGTGCCCCACTGAACGGTGGCTGTCCAGTGTGGTGAGCTTCCAGAGGGCGATGCCCACACACTTCTTGACTGGGAGCATGGGCTGCATGTGGCTGTCCACATGCTGCAGGGCAAGTGTGAGCCATTGACACAGCTGCATTAATGTCTGCTTTGTCATTCTAAAGTTCTTGAGCTACCTTTCATCATCCCACTGGCCCAGTAACAGCCTCTTCCACCAGTTGCCACTGCTGGGGTGGTTCCCGAGGCGCCGTGAGAGGGCTGGGGAATGGGTAGCAGTGGTTGCCCAGTTGCCAGGGCCTGTAAGACCCCTGTGGGCAGGGGGGAAGGTGGGCCTCTGGGCATCCACCATGCCCAGGATGGCAATCACCACCTGGGTCTCGGTGTGGGTGGAGGCATCAGCCTTGGGCAGCTGCTGTTGCTCCATTCTCCTCCTGTTCTCAGAGCACGGTCCATGCAGTGCTGTGTACTGCTCTGCGGTGCTCTGTGTGTGCAGGGTGAGCGTGTTTGGGAGGGGCCCTTTAAGATGGCTGCTGGATGTGGGACCCGGGAGGGCTTGTCAGCCATGTGACCCCATGCATGGTGTTTCCTAGGTGATTATTTCGAAAGAGCCCGGGTTCCTGTGTGGACGCTCCCTTTCGAAGCATGTGGGGGAGGTTCTTTCAAAATAGCGGATCGGTACAGCAACCCGTTTTGTGTGTGTAGCCGCGCTATTTTGAAATCCCTTATTTTGATTTTGTTTTTCGATGTTCCCTTGTAGTGTAGACACAGCTGCAGCTTTGGAAAAGGTAATATGATGGAATTTAAAATAAAGGGGGAGATTTCACTTGGAAAGCCTGACATTATGGCATGGAATCAGGAAGTCATTCATTTGGGAAAGACATCATCGCTCCTACTCCACATAGACCATAATACAGAAGTTTCATTAGCACATTTATCCTGTACCACTTCAACTGACAAAAAGCAAATCAGATACTGCCAAATAAAAATAATTGTCTTGGCAGGAAAGAAGTTTGTAAACTGCATATTTGCATTTTATATGGTGTGCTTTAGTGAGCATTAGCTACTGGCCATGCAAGTAAACAGTGCATTTCTTAGGATACACAAGCAAGAGAACCTGCCATTCTCCATTACTGTACCTGAAAGTTATCTGCTGTCACTATCAGGGAGAAACTGTCAGTCAATTCTATTGCAAGGATGAAAGAGTAGATAGTACAGTTTAATTTTATTATGGAAATTGATTTGCATCTTTTATATTTCTTGATTGAAATCTTTCCAGGTAATGGCATTGAAGAATACTCATAAAACTGCCATGACTGTGGTAATAACTATTATTATGATCAAATTTAATAAAAAAACCCTGCCTGCAAGATGGGGGATATGAATAATTCATGCACAGCGTTGCTTAAAATGTGATAGCGAGGAAAAGACTTGTAGGAAAATTCTTAATGGATCCAGACAGGGATGATAATTGGTTTTTGCAACTAAATGAGTACTTCATGTACAAAACAACACTGACAAGGCAGAGGAGAAATCTGCAAATTGGAAAGAGAATTTCGTTTATTTACTTACAGCAGATATAAATGAAATAAATGGTTTTCTTTAAAGGAATTGACAGAAAATGCATATCCTGGTAATAATTAGTTTTATGTGTGGCTACAAAACAATAGGAGACACAATATCATCTTTTCAATATGTGATAACATATGTACTGAGTGTCCGTATGTCCCCCATGTATGCTATTAATCAAATAATGGGTACACATTCCAGATCTATTCAAATATTATTTCCTACATAAAAACAAGAGCAGGATACCTGCATATGAATTTAGTTTGATTTTGCTTAAATACACAGTGCTGATGAGCTTGTATTTTATTTGTCTGTAGCCCACTGTCTGGCAGAGAAGACATGAGATTGCATAGCAAGGTACTGCATCTGAAGGAATATTGTAGTCTTAAAAGTTTAATTCTGCAGTGAATGCTTGATCTGGGATCTAAATTCTGTCAACAACAAAAAAGAAAAAAATTAAAACTGATGTCTCTGATCATGCTCCAGTGAATGGTTTCGCTGAGCTTGTGAGCAGACGTTTGCTTCTGGACTACTGCTGCTGCAATCTTTCATGTGTGAATTACTGTGTTTGTGTTACCGAAGCAGGAGAAACCTGGAAAAAGTAATTCACCAAAGTGCTACACAGCAGCAATGGCCAACATCATCTATCATGGGTGGATTCAGTTAGGCACCTATAGCTGATTAGCTTGTTTTTTGAAAGAGCTTAAGACCCACAGCTTCCAATGACACCAGTATGGTATAAATATAGATTCAGGTACCAAGTCCAATGGTCAGAGAATGAGTTGCTTGCTTCAAACCCTGATCAAAGGACTTTATTAGTATAATGGAGACAGGATATTACTTAAACTCTGTCTTAGTATATCCAGGCTTCTTTCAGCACCTCTTCTGCCTGCCTTCTTATTACATAATTAAAGAAACAAATCTATCTCCTTCTTTGGTAATTTGGGATGAACCGAAGAATAAAATTGTTAGACATATAGATGCATATAATCTGTTGGGGAAAAGTCAACATGGTTTCTGTAAAGCAAAATCATGCTTTACTAATCTATTAGAGTTCTATGAGGGGGTCAATAAGGATGCGGACAAGTGGGATCCAGTGGATATAGCGTACTTAGATTTTCTGAAAGCCTGTGACAAGGTCCCTCATCAAAGGCTTTTATGTAACATAAGTTGTCATGGGATGGGCGGGAAGGTCCTCTCATGGATTGATAACTGGTTAACAGACAAGGGAAAAAACTAATGTAGTAGTCAGAAGTCAGGGTCACCAATGTAATTGTTCAGAATTCACTGGTGTGGTGTCTTGACAGGTCTCCTGCTCCACTGATGATGATAATCTTTTGACTGCATGCCTAGCTCCCACTTTTTGTCACATTAGCCCAGTGCAGATGGCTTCTCTGGTAAATAGTCTGTTGGAAGAATTTTTTCATCAACCTTCTATGGCCCAACGCAGAACTTAGGTCATCTTAACTATTTGGATTTTTCACACCTCTGAGTGGCATAGTTATGACGATCTAATTTTCTGTTATAGATCAGACCTTGGGCATTTAGCATAAAAATTTCAAATAGCCTAAGTGCCACTGACTTTTAAAATCATAAACGAGCTTTTTTTTGCTATCATTTTCTGACCTGCCATCTTTTTGCCAAGGACTGGGTGTGTTTCAACACAGCTTGGCTAAGTCTATACCACAGAGGTCTTTTGAGAGAAGCTCTTCCAGAAGATCTCTTCCAAAAGAGCTTCTTTTGAAAGAGTGCGTCCACACACAAAAAAGCGGATCAAAAGAGGGAGCTGGTCTTTCAAAAGAGAGTATCCACACAGCGTCCACTCTTTTGAAAGAATGGGCCAGGGATTGAAAATGAAGACTGTTCTTTTGAAAGAAGGGCCCTGCAGGGTGTCTACATGTTTTCTTTTGAAAGAAGCTTTTGAAAGGGGGCGCTCTTCCTAAAATGGGAAAGGAAGAGTGATTTTGAAAGTAGCACCACATCCTTTCGATTTGCTCTTGAAAGAATGCTTTTCATGTGAAGATGCTCAATGGCCTTTTTCAAAAGAGCCCCCTTCTTTCAAAAAATCTTTTGAAAGAGCTTGCTAGTGTAGATACAGCCCTTATGAATAATAAGCAAGGAAAGAACCTGCACTCCTTCAGGACATTAGAGTGGTGCTGATCTGCTCTCCTTCCTGGTGTTTCTAACAACCCCACTGGCGCCATGAAAGCTGAGGGAGAAAGAGCATTACAGCTTGTCCTCATTGCCCACTTCCTGTTGGGAACTGCTCCAACGTGCACTTATTGCATCCACCCACCCAGGAACACAAGAGAAGGTGGTACCAACTCAACCACAAAACTGTGTGTCATGTCACCAGTAGCAAATAGAGAGTTTATCGATGAAGTCATTTGTTTAGTCACCAATAAGAGGAAGTTAATCCGGAAATAAACTCTAATATGTATGTAGTACCCAGAGGCACTGAGACCTCATAGTAGGGTGAGTAAAGTCTTTGCTCTACAGCCTTGTCTAACAAGCAGCTAGTCTTCAGCTCATGCAGTAGAAAACAGTGCTTTAGCCCTTATGATCACAGGTTTAATGCCTGGTGCTGGTAACCTGGATCTGTCAGAATTACATGTGTGGTAGAATAAGAGGGAGAAGAGGTTAAGAAAGTTTGAAGCTACCATTGTACCCTCCTGGTTCTGGGCTGGGCTGGTGACTGATCCTGTCTGTGCAGTCATTTCAACAGTTCTGAATCTCCAGTCTGCATGCTGTTGCCCCAGCTTCTCTGCATCAAGGCCTGTAAAAGGGAATTCAGAGGCACAGGCTGTGCTATCTTCCTGAGTTCCCACACTGGGGCAATTCTTCACTAGCCAAATTCAAGGCTTTTAGAAACCCTTTGTATTGGTCCTGGCCTTTTGCCCAGCATAAAGGAGCCAGAGCAGGATTTAGAACCTCTTCCTTGGTATTTACATAGTATGCATTATTATAAATGTACTTACAAAACTATCAATGCTCACGATGTGCATCTTCTGTTAAACAGATTTGCATACTCACTTGAACTACTTTATTATACAGTTCATCTGAGCCAAATTCAGATACACTATTAGCAGGTCTGACAACTTTAATCATCATAAACCCTCTGACAAGAAGGCATGTTCCCTCCCATTTTCTTTGATTGGTAAATCTAAAAAGATATTTCTGAAATGTTTCTAAGTAACATCCTGTGTTCAAAAAACAAATTTATTCAGGATATGGATGGATGGAATTCTAAATTCTCTATGTCAAAACAAGTGTCTGAATAATACCAAATATCACACATTAGCCACGTCTACACATGCTGGCTACTTCGAAGTAGCCGTGCCAACTTCGAAATAGCGCCTGCCATGGCTACACGTGGCGGGTGCTATTTCGAAGTTGACATCGACATAAGGTGGCGAGACGTCGAAGTCGCTATCCCCATCAGGAGAGGGGAATAGCACCCTACTTTGACGTTGAACATCAAAGTAGGGAACGTGTAGCCGTTGCGCATCCCGCCACATCGAAATAGCGGGGTCCGCCATGGTGGCCATCAGCTGAGGGGTTGAGAGACGCTCTCTCCAGCCCCTGAGCTCGATGGTCGCTGCGTGCAGTGGCCCCTTAAAGGTACCCACCCTTGCTTTCCTGTGCAGGAAGCTGAGAGAGCGTGCAGGCGGCAGCCCAGCCACGTGGCCAACCTGCACGCCCCTCTGCAGCCACACCCCCCCCCCACCACTGCAGTGGCCACCTGCCAGCCCCGAAGCGCCCCCAGGGCACCTCCCACAAGGGGAGACAGGGCTCCCAGCCCGGCAGGCAGGCTGGGAAGCGGCAGTGGGGCCCCTCCTGGACGGAGGCCGAGCTTCGGGACCTGCTGGGGCTCTGGAGTGAGGAGAAGGTGCTCCAGGTAATGGGGAGCAAGAGGCGGAACGCGGATGCATTCGCTTGGCTGGCCGAGGGCCTGGCCGCCTCGGGTCACCCTGCCCACACTCCTGACCATGTCAGGAGTAAGGTGAAGGAGCTGCGGCAGGGTTATGCCTGGGCCCAGGATGCGGCCGGCCAATCTGGGGCCGCCCCCATCACTTGCCCCTTTTACAGGGAGCTCAGGGCCGTCCTGGGCCCCCGGCACACCTCCTCCCCTCCGGCCACTCTTGATACCTCGGCTGATGAGCCCGAGCAGGCCCCGGAGGTGGAGTCCACCCCGGAGGTAAGCCCCGCACCCCAGGGGCCCGCCCAGGAGCCCACCCCTGGGATGCTGGAGGAGGAGGAGGGGGAGCTCCTCCTCCAGCGACGGGGGGCTCCAAATAATCCTGCCGTCCCGGAGCTCCAGCAGGGTGTCTGCCCACCGGGTGTCTCCTGACCGTGGGAGCGGACCGTCAGGTATGTACCCCCCTGGTGCACACCCCCGGGGTTGAGGGGCGGGGGTAACAGACATGACCAGGGCCCTCTACATGCCCAGAAGACCATGGCCCCAAGGACAGCAGTGGCATGTCCCTCACAGGAGTGCATCAGCCCCTGTCCCCCCAGCACGACAGTGCCATGCCCCATCCCTGGGGATGGGGGGAGCGGAACCTAGGGTCCCCCCGGGGGGAGGGGGTGGGACACCCATCAGCAGCAGCAGCATCTCCTGGGGACAGGGATGGGGAACCAGCAGCAGAGGGGTGGGGGGACAAGGGCCATAGCTCGGGGCCCACACTAATGGCTGTCTCCACTCTTCTTCCCCCTCTGTGTTCCGCAGCTGCACTATCGGAAGGATCAGAGAGCGCCGGCGAGGTCTCAGTGGTCCCGGAGAGCCCACTGGGGCCATTGGTCCAGGCCAGCCCCTTGGCAGAGCACTGACCGGCCCCAGGGCGGGGACAATAGCAGAGCCAGCACTCCAGGATGGCGACGGACCCCCAGCTGCTGGCGATCCTCCGTCGGCAGCTGGAGGTCTCCGAGCAGTGCCTGCAGGTGGAGGAGCGGCACCTCCAACTCCAGGAGTGGGCGCTGGCCTGGCGCCAGGAGGCATGGGGGGCCTTTATGCGCACGTTTGAGTGTGTCGCGGACTACCTGGCCCCCCATGCCACGCCGGCCACCACTCTGCCCGCCCTGCCTGCTCCACCGACCGCTTCACCCACTGCTCCACCCGCTGTCGCACCGCCATCCGCCACCGAGGGACCTTCCGCTGAGGGAGACCTGGGGCCAGCTGACACCCGCCAGCCATATCTACTGGTCCGCCCGGCCCCCAGGCAGCCCCGGCCAGGGCTGAGGCCGAGGCATGGGTTGCGGCCACCCACCCCCAGCGCTGGACATTAGGGGATGTGGGGCCCAGGACGTGGCCCCCCCACTTTGTATATATCCCCTTCACTTATCTTTTGTAAATAGTTTGTATTAGACCCCTGTTATGTTGTTATGATGATACCTGCCCCCCCATGTAAATAGTTCTCCCCTTCCTTGCCTTCCCCTTTTTTCCTGTCATCTTATCTTATTATAATACATATATATATAATATTTATTTTGCCTGTAAATAGTTATGATAATAATAATAAGAGTTCAACATATATTCTGGTTTGACGAACAAATGTCTGTTTTTATTACAAGAAAAGTGCGGGGGGTGTGCTCTTGGGTGCTCTGTGGTGTGGGTGTAGGGGCAGGGAGTGTTGTGGAGGATGGGGGGTGCAGTGGGGGGCCTGCCAGCGTTCACCCCGCAGTCTTGTCGAACTGGGCCTGCAGGGCCTCCTGGACCCAGGTCCCTTCGGGGTCAACCTGGTGACTGGGGGCAGCGGGTGGCTGCACATCGGCCCTGCCAGCCTCCACAGCCCAGCCCTGAAAGAAGGCCTCCCCCTTGCTCTCGACGACATTGTGGAGGGTGCTGCACGCGCCCACAATCTGGGGGATGTTGGTGGGGCCCACATCGAGGCGGGTGAGGAGACACCTCCAGTGCCCTTTGAGGAGCCCAAATGTGTGCTCCACCACCTGGTGCGCATGGTTCAGGCGCATGTTGAAGCGCTCCTGGCTGGCTGACAGGTGGCCCATGTAAGGGTTCATGAGCCAGGGCCGGAGGGGGTATGCCGCATCTGCGATGATGCAGAGGGGCATGGTGGTGTCCCCCACAGGGATCTCCCGCTGAGGGATGTAGGTCCCTGCCTCCAGCCGGCGGCACAGGCCCGAATTCCGGAATACCCAGGCGTCATGGGTGCTGCCAGGCCAGCCCACATATATGTCCAGGAAGTGGCCCCAGCTGTCCACCAAGGCCTGGAGGACCACTGAGTGGTAGCCCTTCCTGTTTAAGTAGCATCCTCCACTGTGCTCCGGGGCATGGATGGGGATGTGGGTCCCATCCAGAGCCCCGAAGCAACTGGGGAAGCCCAGGGTGGCAAACCCCGCGATGGCGGCATCCGGGTCCCCAAGCCTCATGAGCCTGTGGAGGAGCAGGGCATTGATGGCGCAGACGACCTGCAGGGGAAGCACATGGGAGAGCACCAATGAGGGGTGTGCAGCCCTCTCCTGCCAGGGCTCCCCTCCTCTCCCCTCCCCTCCCCTGCCAGGGCTGCCTCCCCTTCCCCCCGTGGGTCCTCTTACCTCCATGAGGACAGCCCCAATGGTGGCCTTGCCGACGCCAAACTGCTGGACCACAGATCGGTAGCTGTCTGGAGTGGCTAGCTTCCAGATAGCAATGCCGACCCGTTTCTCCACACTGAGGGCACGCTGCATGGCGGTGTCCTGGTGCCTCAGTGCAGGGGTGAGCCACTGGCATAGCTCCAGAAATGTCTACCGGCTCATGTGAAAGTTGTGGAGCCACCGGTCGTTGTCCCACTCTCCGACCACCAGCTGCTCCCACTAGTTGGTGCTCGTGGGGTAGCTCCACAGCCGGCAGCGTGTGCGGCTGTGGGGCGGCGGGGAGGCTGCAGGGTTTGGGGTTGCTTCCTCCTCCCCTGCGGGCAGCTCCTCCTCTGTGGCTAGGATGTGATCAGCTGCCTCCTGCATGACATCGAGCAGGGCGAGCACTGCTCCTACAGGGGCAGCTGGGTGGACCTATGGCTGCTGCTGCTGCTGCTGCTGCTGCTGCTGCTGGGGGTCCATGACTGTGTCGCCCGAGGTGTGCGTGCCTATGGCTCTGCAGACCACTTGCTGCGCAGGCTGAGTGTGTCTGGGAGGGGCCCTTTAAGGGAGCGGCTAGCTGTTGCCCCGGAAGCGCTAGTCCGCCCTGTGACCCTGTCTGCAGCTGTTCCTGGCACCCTTATTTCGATGTGTGCTACTTTGCCGTGTAGACGTTCCCCTGCAGCGCCTACTTCGATGTGGTGCTGCCCAACTTCGACATTGAACGTCGACGGCACCAGCCCTGGAGGGCGTGTAGACGTTATTCATCGAAATAGCTTATTTCGATGTAGCGTTCACATGTAGACGTAGCCATTCTGTCATTTGACTAAAAAATAAGTGGACAATTTTCATAAATTGAGTGGTTATGTATAGAAAGCCTTCTGAATGTACTGAACTGTTTGGATAGGCTACTGAAGAGGAAAGTCCTGAAACAGCATATCTGAGTCCAATAATTTTGTCTCATCTGTAGCTGAGAGCTTAGTTTCTACCAAAGACATTATTCTAACTTAACTATTCTTTTGTGAAAATATTTTCAGAAGAATAAAAGTTTGAGTTCTGAATATAAAATCATAATGCTCCCTTTTGGCCTTGAAGACTTAGAATCTATACAGAAAAAATAATTCTGCCTTTGTTTGGAATCTTTCAGTAAAATCCCTTCCCCTTTTACTACTGATTTAGAGAAAACTTATGGATAGTCAAACAGCCATTTTAAAGACTATAAGAGAATCTTATCTGCTCTACTTTGGCTAGTGTTGTTTCTAGAACAGCTACTGCTGCATGTTAGAGTTTTAGGGATACACCGATACACCAGAGTTTATTAGAACAAGTGCCATGTATAATGCAGTCATTATTTTCCAAAGCACAATAGTAGAATTAATTGTGTCATAGCTGTATTCCTAACCAAAAAGCCATCTAGAAATTCAAATAAAACAATTGGCTCATTTGGCAATTAAGTATATCAAATATTATTACATTAATGTATCACAAAACATCTAACCAACTAACTAAACAACAAACAAACTCATGGCACAAATCGCAGACAAGCCATATCTGCACCTGGAATAAATCTAATTAAACACCCCTGATTCACACAAGCCACGGATCTCGTCCATCATATGTGAAATTTACATCAGGACTCTTTTCGAATTATAAAACTGTATCAGCTAATGAACAAGATCTATTCTCTGTTCTTCACCAGAATGAGTTTTATGCAAAATTTATAGTGTGCTTTAAATGTGTGGGTTTTTCTTAAATGTTGCTTGTCCTGAGCAAGAAGAATTTCACTTGTTTGATATTGAACTTTTCATCACAACACGATGAAGGAAAGTAGTAGCTTCATGGATAAGATTAGTTGCAGTCTAATCTTATCTATGCACTAGAACAATGGATCTGATCCTGCTCTGTGGAAGCCTTGGGAAGTTTTGCTACTGGCTTAAAGGTGAGTAGGAGAAGCTGAATGAAAGTTGCTGGCTGTGAAGAATTGTTGAAGATGTGGCCTGTAGTCTTTAGTCACAGGTGATACAGATCAAAAATTGTATGAACATTGATGGATTTTAGTGACTTTGCCTAGAAAATGACAACACATTAAGTTACTACAGATCAGCCATGCACCGCTGACATAGCATATAAAAGCTTGCACACTACAATTTACTTTGCAGGCTTTATAGCTACTCTGTGAGAGATTGGTTAAGAATTGAGGTAAGTTGACATTCTAGTTTCCATACTGATGCTGTATCTGTTGTAATTTATTAATACAATTACTGTCACCACCCTGTAGGCAACCATGTGGCAGGGGAAGGCCCTGGGCAGCTTGCATGCACCAATCAGCTGCTAAGGTGGAGTTGGGAGATGAATAGCAGGGGTCAGAGTTAAGCCAGGTCAGAATGCCAGAAAGTCAGAATTAGGCAGCAGGTTATAGACAGTGATCGGATAGCAAAGTCAAGGACAAAAGAAGCCAGCATTTCTGGTCTACAACAAGCAGAATCTTGAGCGAAAGTGCATAAACCATCTACGTTGTTGCTCAGGCAAGTTCTAAGACTGGCTTCCTGGTTTAAATACCACCTTGAGACAATCAATAGGTGTTGGGAGGCTGCCACTCCAGACCTGCTGGCTACTGCTACCTGTCAAGTCTAGCTTCACAGGATTCTCTAATACCAAGCTAACCTAAACTTCCAGTAGTGATGCAGACATGTTTGTGAGCTAGTATCGTGCCTGTGTTTGGTGCATTCAGCTTCTTAGGCATAGTAAACGTTAACTTCCATCACATCCTCTTTTTACAGCATTAATCTAAACAATTTCCACTGAAGATATAGCATATGTTGTGTGTCAATACACTGCATGTTTGACCTGAAATTGTCAGATATTAGACTGGGATATAGAAGTGAAAAAAGTTACGTTCCATTTGGGGGAAAATGCCCTGGGCGCTTCGTCTGACAAATTAAATATGAATCTCCTGAAAGGCAAAGGACTAGTTTTATTGTCAAGTCAAAATTGCATCTGCCTCTGGTCCCAGCCGCCAGTAGAGGAGTACAGGCTAGGTTTGGGTGGCAAGGATATAGAAAAGAAATGGAAGCACTGCTTTGAAATGCAGATGCCTTTGGCTTAATGTGTTAATCATTTAAGCCTAAAATACAGGTTAAACTGACAACAAGTTTCTTTATTGTCAGTTTCCATGACAACACGTTTATTAGCAGATTATACTGTCTCATATAGGATGGTTGCCAAGATTGTGACCTATTTGTTAGTTCTAATAATTTTTGTTTAAGGAGCCTGGCAATGCTACTTGTAACGTAACTGATAAGATATTGCCTTAGTTTGAGCGAGTCTTTAAAGTTGAAAGGAAACGTGTATGTCAAAATAATGAAAATAATAAAAATGCTTATAACTGCTTGGAGAGAAAAAATGCAGTGTAATTCACAAAACGGGGTATGGGTAAAGTGGGAAGGAGCTGAACACCTAAAAGGTAAGTAGTGGGATATTGACTCTTTCAGCCCTAGTTCAATGGACAAGTCCAGCCCTGGTCAGTAACGCTATGTCTAGATGGTGGACTTTATTGTGGGACTGTAGCCAGACAGCCAGCCCCCTCTCAGACCAGCGTTGCTGGGAACACAAGGGAGCCAAAACAACAGGGCACTTAACATAAATTCCAGCACAGCCTTTGAAGCTGTGAGAAGCACAGGTGTGCTGCTGCAATGTGCCTCTGGGAACATATACAACGATTAGGCTCACAGCAGACAGAGAAGCTGTGACAGACATGGCTCTTAGCCCCTACTAAATAACGTGATGCACACACACCTACATCCTAGGTGGGAAAATATTTACCCTAATAAAAGAATGTCCAGTAGTCGAAACTTATTGTTTCTCTCCCTTGCAAGTGTAAACTACTCTTGCGGGAGCTGGCGTCGCCCAGACAGACCAACACCAATTTGGCATAAGAAAGGAGAAAGAGAATAAAGGATTACAGAGGTATAAGTATGGGACCTACAGCACCATGATTTTTGAGTGCTTTTCACTATCTATCTGCTGGTCAGATAAGTGACAGCCTCCCAAGGCTTCTGCAGCTAAGAGGGTCCCTGAGCCTTGTCCCTTATTCGTCTTTCCGCGGAATTGAGTGACCGATCCTGGCTTGGCACCGCTGGAATCGAGAGATGCAAGGAGGGTAAGAAGCACCCACACCTGATCTCCTATCTTTAGTGTACACATATTTTGAAATAGAGCTCTATACTTTGTTGTCTTTCTTTGGGATTGTGGCTTCAGCTTTGTAACTTGTTTGTGTGTGTAACATCTATACATTTAAATAAGTAGGCACTAGCAATTTTGTAACCACATGATTAGAATCTAGTTTAATACATTTTGGTAACCATTTGTGCATAAGCCTGACTTGTTTCTCTGGTTTACTGTAAAGCAGCCAACACAATTAAAGAACCTCAGCCGTTTTGGCTATAAAGCCTGGCCATTAGGTGAGAGTACTAAGAGCCTAGCATTGAGTTGTGCCGCCTCCACGGGGCAAACTCTTGGGGCGCCTGTCAGTCAATCCTGACTGCCCACTGCGAAGGAGCTCTGAGCTCTAGCAGTTAAAGTCACGGGTGTGGAAAGGCTCTTAGTGCTGCCATTGGGGCACCTGTCAGTCAGTGTTGACTGCCCACTGCGAAGGGGCTCTGAGCTCTAGCAGCTAAAGTCACGGATGGTATAAAACGGGCATAGCTGGCACCTCACCAAACATCCTTGGCCATCGGCTAACAGGGACACAGTTGTATCCTGAAATAGCTGCTCGCATCTATACAAAATGCCCGTTATCTCAAAACAGTTTTTGACATAACAGGTATGTTATTCCAGCACCCCTGTACAACTTATTGCATGAGGAGTAGAGGGATGACTTGAAATAGCAGTTTAGTTTGGCATGTAGCACCATTTAGACAGCGACACATGCTGAAATAGCCTATTTTGAAATCTACTTGGAAAAAGCTGCACAATTTGCATAGCACAAATTGTGTAGCTTCTTTCAAGCTTACTGCCCTGTGCAGACATAGCATAAGTGTCAGTTTTAGGTGATGGCTATTTTGGTGGCTTTTGTGAAGTGTGTCTTCAGTTCAGTTCCTAGTGCACAATTATTGGTACTGTAAAAAGTTACCAGTAAAATAGTTCTCATTGATGCCCTAATTATGACCAAAGAAACTGAGGACTGAGTGATAAACCAGTCCCACTGATGGAAGAGAGGGCACAGGAGGTAGTTGCCCCAGGGCCCAGAGTTTTGAAGGGCTCCGGAGCTCTGGCCATCACGACTGCTGCATTGAAGGTCCCCTCTGAAGTGCCAAGGCAGTGCTGCTGAGCCCCTCTGCCAGCTCTGAGGGCAGGATGGGGCCCAGTGCCACAGTCTGAGTGATGCTAAGGGCTGACCACCATAGGCCATGTGCTTTCTGGCCTTGGTCCCACCCTTTCTGGAGCACAGATCCAGCACACATCCCCTCTTGCCTTGGGGCCCATCAGCTCTGCTATGAACAACCTTCCAGTGCTGGGGCAGTTCGGGCAAGGCTGAGTAGAGACCCACCAAGAGGTTGTGGAGGGCAATGCTGTTGTCCATGGTACTTTTCTATGCAGAATGAAAGACACTTCTTAGTCTCACGTGCTGTGAATTCAACACTTTTCACAAGCACAGAATTAATTCACTTAGAAATAGTGAAAAGTCCCACAGGACAATAGCAGCTGATACTAATCGTTTTTCACTGAAGTTTTCTTTCACTGCCACTGTCCCAGACCTCAACTCAAATGCTCTCCAGGTAGTGTCACAAAAAATGGTTGGACAGTGAAGTGAGGAATCTTCACTGTAACCTTCAAATACCATATCAGATTGCAAAACACCTCACAAAATACATTGCATGTTTCTGATGATGTCCTGGAGGGCATGACAGGTAATACCAATGTGGGGATAACACAATGAGATGGTGTATAATGTGGTGTCTTCATCCTGTGATGTTGCAGGCTCAATTGCCTGAAGTTTATTACAGTTCCAAGCAACCCTGTCTCAATGTATTCAGTCAGCTTTGTTTTGTTCTGAAATAATTTCTTAGTGTTTCTGCAGTGTAACAGATAATCATTTTAACAATTATTTAATACTTCTGAGACCACAGCACACACCAGCCTCACTGGGTTCAGGTCCCTTTTGTTCTACATACTGCACAACCAGACCAAGACTACTTTCTCATTTTATTCAGGCAACAATCAGGTGGTAGCAATTTTTTTGTCAACACTGAAAACTGAAGTCTTTTAGTTATACAGACACAGCATATAAATCAATGACAATGAGAGTTTCCTTGTATTTTCTGCTTCATGTCGGTTCATTCCTTACTCCCTTTGATCCAGCTGCCAACCTAAAAGGCAATTGTTGCCAATCATTGTCATGGGGAGCTTATATGGTGTAGACACAAGTCCACTGGGGACTGAACTGAGACTACTTGCACATTTCAGAGAAGCCACAAAACAGCTGTCAGACAGATCAATAATCGGATTAGGCAAAACTGTTCAGATAAAATGAGAGAAATAAAATCTTTCCCTTTCGCCAGTTCATATTGCCCAAGTGCAATGCAGTGACTATCAAGAAATGAAATAGTCCATATAACCAGCAATGCAACATGATATAAGCTCTATAATCAATCAGAATCCCATTTCATTTACTTCATTTACAGTTTGGGGGATCCCAACATTCTTTTATTTTATAGTCACTTATTTGGGTATGGTTATAAAATAACCCTCTTGTTTAAAGTTTTGATCTCTTTTCTGTAAACATATTGGCCATGGCTATACTAGCCTCTGCCTTTTGAAAGGGGTATGCTAATGAGCCACTTTGTCAGATGCTAATGAGGTACCACCATAAATATACTGTGCCTCGTTAGCATAATGGTGGCCACACATGTTCAAGAAGTTCCACTTTCAAAACGCACGCTGCTCATATAGACAGGGGCCTTTCAAAAGGACCCTCTGGATTTCGAAAGCCCCTTCTTCCCAAATCAAATGGGAAGAAGGGGCTTTCGAAGTCTGGGGGTCCTTTTGAAAGGCCCCTGTCTACACAAGCAGCATGCATTTCGAAAGCAGCACTTTTGAAATGCACGTGGCTGCCAATATACTTATTAGCATCTGCCAAAGTGGCTCATTATCATACCCCTTTTGAAAGGCGGGGCTAGTGTAACCATGGCCATTGTGATCTGCATTGTGTTGTAGTTGCATACCATTTCTAGACTGAAAACCTTGAAAATCTATTTCCTCTTGCTCCTTTTCTCTCTCACTTATTTACCTGTTTTCTTCTTGACACGCACTGTTCTAAGTAGCTTTCATCAGTCAGTAAATTAACTCTGATGGATAAAAATATATATTTTGTGCGTGAGCAATTATCAGCCACCTTTGTCATGGGAAGCCAATAACTGTTGGATTCCTGAAAGCAGTTCAGATAAGTAGGGTTTTCAATCTCAGTATATTCCTGCTTTCAGTCTCCTTGTCAAAACAAAATGAAATATTTTCTTACCGAGTAATCAGTAGAAACCTCATCTAGAGTCTAGACTCCATTTATTAAAGTTATGTCTCTTGTAAAAATTCATTCACCCAATTCAGAAAAGTTCGTATCAGCATCTACAAAGAAGGGGTAGAAAGGCAATAAGGGAGAAAAGGAGTTGTTTACCTATGTAATAGTCACACAGGTACTTTATTTCCTGAGCAGCTGTGAACATGACAAGTAATGTAGAATTGTCTCTAGAGAGGGTGAGCTTGTCCGAGCCTAGAAACGAGTTTATGGCTTTCTGGAGGTAACAGAAGTTGTGCCAGCTACTCGTAGCGACTCAGCTCAGAGCCGCTGAAATTGTGGCGCTAAGTATTAGAAAAATATTAGGGGAATTTGAGGGGGTGCCCTAGGGTCTCAGCCCCCTTTCATGTGGTGTGGCCCTTTCTGACACTGAAAATTCAGATATATATAGACATAGACACAAATGTACAGAGGCCTAAGAGATTCTGATAGGAAGCCATCCTGGAAATATGTGGTAGCTGGGAGAACTCTCATCATTGTTTCTTTAAGAGCCCAGGGCCAGAAAACTTGATGAGAGCACGGGGCAAGGCTTCTCTTTCATTCGACAAGTTGGATGTGAGCTGAGAGACGGGAACAAAAACAAACTCTGCCTCCTCCGCCAGATCAATGCAGGCACTCACAGGAGGAAGCTACCTACTGAACCCTCGGAGGACTAACAGTGCGAAAAGGTCCATCTGAGCAGGAAGCTGGGTACGTCTCTAACACTGGCTACATTCCAACCCAGCTCCAAGGAAGACGGCTAGGAACTTGTAGCTTCAGGAGTGAGATAATGAGAACCTGAATCACCTAGCTCCAGGAGGGGGGCTATGGCATCTATTTCAGGAAAGACACAGGCCACCTCTACATGGGCAGCCTCTGTCAACAGACATCACTGTCGACAGGGAAATCTTGACAGAATGTCTGCTGACAACAGAGACCTGCCAGACTACACTGCACTCTGGTGACAGAACAGGAGAATGGCAGCTCTGCAAAAAGGCTGCCTGGCAACAGGAAGCCCTCTCTATCGACAAAACTGTCTATCTGGGCACTCTGTTGACAAAACACTGTTTGGGAGCAGGGATAACGCTGCCAGCAGAACAGCTGACTTCTGTCGACAAACTCTTGACAGAGCAATTTAGCTGTGTAAATGCTCTGGAGTTTTGTTAACAGAAGCCCTGTTCTTTCAACACAATTTGCCCATGTAGACACAGCCACAGAGAATGAGAGGTGACCCAGAGTGTGGGCTACAGAGAAACATAAAAATCAGAAGAATCTTTTTTTTTTACTGGTGACTTTCATTTAGCTTCTTGTCACGAAAAAGAATTGAACTCAGAATGACCCAGTGGAGGGTGACCATAAGATTTCTAGTGATTGTTCATCTTACCTTCATGTATTTGACTCCAAGACGCCATCCCCAGCAATGGATAGTGGTGTGTCAATACTTATTGTGTGTGTGTGTAAATTTTTCTTGTTGCAGTAATGTGAAAAAAAGTAAAAGCTGTGGGGAGCATTTCCTTTACTACTCATTCTTCTACTTCCTTCATCTCAGAATCTTTTTAGAGCAGCATGTAGTGGAGTTATGGGGTGGTTCAGGAAGATGTGTAAGGAACTCTACACTTCTACTCTCCCTTGCCCTAAATCAGGTTTCATGCTATTAATCTGGACTGGAATTGTGTGCCCGTGTTGTATGTGTCATGTACTGGGTTGTTGTAGTGATAGATTTGATTGTCATTAGAGTAACTGCATTAGATTATTTGGGGCTTAGCCCCGATGGTTTTGGTTGGTTCTAGCTTGTATGTGAGATGGAACAAATGGGAAAGCAGTGATCTGTTTTTAAAAAATTTCTTTCTAAACTCAGGGACTCCAAAATAATATAACAGTATAGTAAATTTGGAGTTCAGTCACAAGACACAAAAGATCTGGTCATCTTGTTCCCACATATATCATTTGGGGATGGGGATGGGGAACTACAGCCTCTCGTAACAGAATGCTGCTTGCTCTTCTTCCTGTTCCCCTCTCTATAAGGGAGAGAGAGAGAGAGAGAGAGAGAGAGAGAGAGAGAGAGAGAGTACGCAGCTTGTCTCACTTATTTTTTTGCCCCTTCCCCTCACCACCTAGGACTGAGAGGAATGCATATTTTCCTCTCAATCTCTGATAGCGATGGGAGTGGAAAAAGAGAATGTTATGTCCCAGTGCAAGGGGCTTCAGCTCCCCCCACCCCAACTCTGCAAATGGTGCCCTTGGTTATTGCAAAGATGACTCCTTTACCGGGCCTTGCCCAAAGTTACCTATCCCCAGCCAGTGCCTTCTCAACTTACTACAAAAAAGTAAAGTAAACTCCCCTCTTGTGAGGGCTGAAAAGCCCTGAGAAATGTGGCATTTATTAAAAGGAGCTTGTTTTCTAGGTCATCACTTTGACTTTTCAATGTCTTATTGTCATCAGTGTTGTCAGTTAGAATATGTCATGGCTATTGATTGCTGTACTCAGGTTTTCAGCCTTCCTCTCAGCTCTTTACGGCTTAAACCTGTAAACTTCAGTCAGATCATGTTAATGGTTTGTGTCACAAATTGTGACACAAAAGTTACACTGTTTTGTCTATCCAAGTAAAATTGATTTTGGGATGGGAATGGGAGTGTGTCTAGTACTTTTCCATCAAGAAAAGTAAGAGTGAAACAGAGATTTTACTCAACTAAAATTATGCACATCCTATTAGCATAGGGAGTTTTCACTTCTCCCAAAATCAAGTGGTAAAAGTCAGTGAATAATTGGAAACCAATGGGGCATTAAGAAGGAGACTGGATGAATTTTATCCCTTTATTTTACTCTGTAAAGTGTATAAACACAGTTTACCATATTTTACAACTTATTTATTATCCTGAATTATTTGTCAAATAACTCTAGGGTGGACTTATGACTCTGGCCCATTTGCTTTTTGGTAGGGCCCTACCAAACTCATTGTCTATTTTCATCAATTTCATGGTCACAGGATTTAAAATATGATAAATGTCATGATTTTAGTGATCTCAGTGTTATAACTCTGGGGGTTCTGAGCCAAAAAGGAAATAGCGGGGAGGGTCACAAGATTAGTGTAGGGGGCACTGTGATATTGCAAACCTTACTTCTGCTCCACTGCTGCTGCTGGTGATGCCCTCAGAAATGAGAAGCCAGAGGGTGGTAGCTCTAGCCAGGAGTCCAGCCCTGGAGCTAGTAGTACACAAGCAAGAATGGCATAGCATGGTGTTTTCATCCTTACTTCTGCACTGCTGCTAAGGGTTAGGGGGTGGCACTACATTCAGAATTAGGCACCTGGCCAGTAGCCACCACTTTCTGGATGCCCAACTCTGAAGATACCACAGAAGTAAGGGTAGCAATACCATATCCACCTGCAATAAACCTGTAACCTTTTGGGTTGGCACCCCCGATTTGCGAAATGTTGGTCTTTCTCATGAAATCCATAAGCTATAGTATAGAAGTACATGAAAGTCTAGATTTGCTAGAGAACAGCTACACTTGGCAAAACATCCATTATGAGAGGTTTGCTTTCTCTTATCTCCAAATTACAACAATTTCATCCTACACACAGTTCACAGATAGAGACTGATTTTTTTTTTCAAAAAAATGACAACCACAAATAGGCTGCCAGTCTCTCTCTCTCTTAGTTTCAATAGTTAAAGGCATTGAAGGCACTCAGCACTACAGATAGATGACATTATTTATCCAAAGACTTTTGTCAGCAAACAAAAAATAAAAATGCAGGTTTGGAAACCCTCCAAAGCCAGTTCATAAACTGGTGTTCATTCCATCAAATTATGAGTGCAGAATTCTTGTGGGCTCAACATTTTTAAATGAACCACTACTTTTAATGTACAATAAAGTGACTTTTTTAAGTGTAGCAGTTACCTTCATTTTTCTGATTAAAAACATTTAAATATTAAATTCCAGGTCAGAAGAAAATGATGTTCAACCCTCAATAAATTTTTAAACATTTCAACATGCTGAAAATTTAGAAAAAATTGTTTGCAGGGGGCAGTCAACCTGGAAAGTCAAAAAAATCGATTACACTCATCCCTCACTATATGAGCACAATTGATTCCTAACTTTTTGCTTGTAGGCAAAAACTCATAAGAGGGACATTAAATTCCTATTAAAATACTTGTAAAAGACTCTGATTGGTTCCAAGTGCTGGGAGTGACAGCAGGTGGCACTGCTTTTCAAAAGTAAGTGAACTTGGGGTTGGGAGGGGCTTAAAGGCTGCGGGTAGTTTGCAGCCATGAGTGGGAGGCAGGGTGGATTAAAACCTGTAGACAGCTCAGGTGGAGGAAGTGGCAGCTTGCTCCTCCTGGCTGCACCAGAGGTACTGGGGTGGGGCAGGGGGCGTGCAGGATGGCCGGGGGATTTGGAATGAAACAGGATGGGGTGGGTGTTGGGAGCAGGCTGGGGGTGGGGATTGTGTGGGGAGCTGTGGGCTGGGGAAAAGTTGGGACTGGGCGGGAGGAAAGGGTGGCTGCAGATTTCCTCAGCCAGTGACCCCACAGCCAGCTCAGCTCCATCCGTGGGTCTGCGAATTTCCCTGTGACCCAGCCAGGGAACCCACGGCTGGAGCAGAACAAGCCACAGGGCTGCCACTCTCGCCACTCCCCCCCGCACCAGGGACCCAGTGGCTGATGAAGAGCCAGCTGCAAGGCTGCTGGTCTCGCAGCCCCTGCCAGTGGATGGCTTGTATTAGCAGGGGAAGTTCACTCATCTAGTGAACATTGGTATGTATGTGTCTCCCTTGTTTTAATGAATACTCGTGAGTAAAGTACTCCTTAAACGAGGGATGAGTGTATTCACACAGCTCCATGTAGTGTGTCTAGGAAGTACTCATCCTCTTCCACAATCGATCCCATAGCCTTTCCAAGGCTCATGCATATTACCTTGCATAAATGCAACAAGGCTTAATTAATTAATGTTTCTTAAGGCTATGTCTACACGGCAAATCTATTTCAAGATACTTCGCTGTCCTGAAATAGCTTCTCGGTGTCTTCGGAACACATACATTATTTCAGAATATTTTTCCGAAATAAAGGGTGCACTATTTTTGCATCCCTGTACTTCTTGTTTCAGGAGGTGTACGAGATGCCTGAAAATGGTGTATTAATTCAACATTTTGGTGTCTGATAGCTATCTGACATCGTTTTCTACATTCCCAGAAGTCATGTTTATTTGATGGCACTGATGCAGTAGCATAGAAGAGTGTAGATAGTCACAGTGTTAAAAGGTGTAGTGTTAAGTAAAGTGATTTCATTTCTGAAACATTTGCTTTATTTGAAATAGCTTGATTAACCAGATATTTGATTAACTGGCAACCCCCATTTTCCATGCATGCTGCATAACGTGTCTTATACTGCTTATTGACAGCTTGGGAAACTTATCCATGGCTATGTCTACAGTATGAGATAATATCAATTTTAAGTTATTTAGCCCAATTTTACCAACTGCATGTCCTCACTGTAAATTCCATTAGCTCAATTTATGGTGCACTAAAATCAACATAATATCGATATTATATTGTAGTAACCTGATGGATGTAGCATTCAGTTTGAATTTAAAATTCTGAATGAAGGGTAGCGAGGAAGTGCCATGTCTTTAAATCAAATTCTTTAGTCTCCAGAGATGTCCCATATGTGTCCTGTGATGTCCTACAGTTCTTCGCTCTGGCCTCTTCCATCTCCACTGCTCTCATGTATGGAGGAATTAGGCAACAGGAAGACCATTTCAATTCGGCACCTAGAAGCCCATGGCTGCAGGGTCATGAAAGGCTGAAAAAATCTTCCTTCTTTTGATTTGTTGCTTTTAGCATGGCTGTGGGGTCTGTGGTTTTGTGTTTACCTTTGCTAGTTGCCTTTTTTTTTCTGCGCTGCTTGGCGCCAGCCACTGCCCACCCACACCATGTGGCAGCTTGTGGGGGTCGTGCTTGTAAGATAGGATGAGAAACTTCTTTTCAGCTATTTACATGTTGTCCTGCCTCCCACATCTCTTCCTTTCCCTCCCCGAGAGACACCAGGCATTCTGGATCTTTCCCTCACCTGCATTGTGTGACATCTGGTCTGTGGGTGGTGGTTGTGCTAGGAAGAGAAATTTCTTTTCAGCTGCTTACCTTCTTTTCTAACCCCCACATCCTCTCCCTTCCCTCCCCACAGAGGCACCACACAGTCTGGAACTTTCCAGCCCCCAGCTGCATCATGTACCCTGAACCAAAAAAACGACATGATGCGCAAGGTACCAGGCAGCTTGTGCAGGGTGAGGGTCCTGTAGCCAGCCAGGGGAAGTTTCCCTGGTCAGTCACGATTTTCAGGCAACAGAAGAAAATACTTTGTCACTAGAGTGGCTGTCCTCTCACAGGAAATTCTTGTATGGGTTTTATCCAAAGGCCAAGGGACTGGCTATAGTCAGAAGTCTTTTAGTCACCCAGGTGAAGTCGCCCTCAGCAGCCATGATTTTTGGGGGTTGGCAGCTGCCTAGGGAAAGTCTCCAGCGGCTGATATAGACAGGGTTCAGGGTCAGTGGAGCATCAAGCACTCAGAGGCAGGGGTTGAGCCCAGACTTGCCCTCCAATGGATCATCGTTAAAGGATTTAAACAGTACTCATTCCAATGTGGCAGCCATTTCTAAGGCTCCCTCTCCATAATTAACGGCTGGTTCGCTGTTATCCATCGGCACAGAAAGTGCCTTTAAAATTTGATCAGGCAGACATTCAGTGTTATGCCTGTGGGCGCTTAGATGTACATTTCCAGATTATGGATTGGATGCAAGGGTAGAAATTATTGCTCAGAGGATCTTCTTTTCTGTGTGCCTCCCAGTCTCACTGAAGATCACTGAGGAGCTAGCAAAATGGAAAGGTCACTTGTAAGGAAAGAAAGAAGGGTGAATGAGCTGGTTCTCAGGAGAAGATAACAACTTGAAAAATACTCCAGGGGTCTGGGGTCCACTGAATGGTTGCACTCTTGTAAATTTTAGTATAATTTCCCTGTCTTGCCATTCTTGCTCTTCTAAGAAGAAACTAACCTAAGACTCACCAAACCATGCACATGGCTGTCTATCAACTGTGACCAGGTCACCCCCAAATATGCACCTTACTTTCCCAAGTGAGCGATATCATATGTTGACAATTTTAAGGTGGGTAAATCAAATTTCACAGATTATAAGAGCCAGATAAGGTCATAGTTGGGATGCTGTTTTGGGTTTTGGAAGACCTGAGTACAGCTTCTTGCTTTGCAACAAACTTCTTGTCTGATCTTTCCAAATCTTGGTGCCTCCCTTATCTCTTAAATAGGAATAACAGTATTTCCTTGCTTCTTAGAGATTGTTTTATAGATGCTCGTGAGATGTTGTCATCATGTGGGACAGATAAGTGCCTTCAATGAAGGGTCAGTTAAACCTTTAAAAAAAAACCAAAACCAACAAAGTTTCCCAAAGGAAGGTGGAAGTCTATGGAATTGGGTGGCGCTTTTTTTTATAAACCTGTTTGTGCATTTAATCAATTGCCTATGGGTGGCCAAACTCAACTATTATTAGGTTATGAGATTGGAGGAGATCACTTTTCTTCTCACTTTCTATAAACTGGAGAATGTTCAAGAAGACCTAGTTCCTCAACTCGAATGGGAGCTGCTGACTGTCTAATGAATACAGGCCATGTCAACAAATTGAGCCACTTTCACTAAAACAAATGAGGTAGCTGAGATCCTTTGATAATATCCATAATATTTACATCCTGCAGATGTCTGATTTCAGTCTATTAAGCAGCTATTTCCCAGAGCAAAATAATTGTTTATGCAATCCACTTTGATTTGTTTCACAGCATTTTGTTTAATCCTCCCTGACTTTTCATCCTTGGCAAAAGCTTTATGGGAACATAAACTGTAATTTTGCAGTAAAGAAAATCACCATGTATTATGGTCTATAACTGCTTTATCACTCGCATCTCAACACATATAGCCAACATTCAAACAGCTACGCATGGCCAATAAAGACCAGCATCGTGCATTAACAGCATATTGATGCATGGCCTTTGTGAAAAATAACTATACTCCCCTAAGAAAAAAGATTCCAGAAAACCATCAAAAATTTCCACAAACTGTAACAATATGCTACTGAAATTATAATCTTCCTAATTTTAGAAATCATTATTGAATTATTTTGCATTTGTGTACTGAATACCTGTATTAGGTATGAGACTTAATTAAAAATGAAAAATATAAATAAAAAGGAACTAAATAATAATCAGGTTATATATCACAAACAGCATGGATTTGTCAAGAAAAAATCAAGCCATACCAACATTTTTTTTTGACAGGACTGCTTGGCTAGCAGAAGGGGGCAGTACTTGTAATATGTATTGGTTTCAGTAAGGCTTTTTTCCACCATACCACATAACATTCTCATTAAGTCTCGTTAGGCAAATTAAGTCTAAAGGAAATTACCATATAACTGCTTAAAAGATTGTGCTCAAAAAGTTATCAATAATTTATTGTCAAAGTGGGATATGTGTCACATGTGGTCCCAAAGAGGTGTGTATTATTCAATATTTTCATTAACCACCAGAATATCAGAGCGGACAGTATGTCAATGACTTCAAGTCAGAAGGGGTTGCTAGCACTTTTGAGGACAATATAAGAATGCAAATTGTAGAATTGTATGAAAATCAATAAGACGAAATTCGGGAAAGACAAATGTGAAATGCTGTAATCAAGAATTAAAAAATCAATATATAAGTTCAAAATAAGGACTGACTTGCTAGATGGTAGTATTGCTGAAAAAGATCTGGGGTTGTGCTGGTTCACAATTGAATGAATCAACAATGCAATGCAGTTATGAGAAAGGATAATAGCACTTTAAGGTGTATTAGCAGGAGCATAGTACTTTAGATACAGGAAGTAATTATCATGCTCTGCTTGACAATGGTGAGGTCTCAGCTGGAATTCTGTGTCCAGTTGTGAGTGGTGCACTTTAGAAAAGAGGTGGACAAACTGAAGAGAGTCCAGAGTAACATCAAAAGTCAAAAATGTTTAAAATATATGACCAATGAGAAAAGGCTTTGAAAAGCGGCATGTTTAGGCTATGAAATAATGATTCAGGGCTACATGATAACAGCTTTAGCTAAGATTGTGGTTATTATAAAAAGACCATGGTCAGTTTAAAGATGTGTCACCTTTCTATATGAAATGTTACTGTAGGCTTTTTACTGAACATGTTATGTTCCTGGGTGCCACCCACAAGACAGATTCACATCCAGACTAGTCAGCAATGTGCTGATGGGCCATTAATGGGAGCCAACTCTACCAGTGGGCACCTCCCAAATATGCCTTAAAATGCCTGTAGACAGTTGAGGCCCAGTGACTCAGCAGGGCATGTAGAACATGTGATCTCTGACTCTGGCTATGGTTACACTAAAGGGATCTGTCGATAGAAATCACTGTTGGAAGAGATTTCCCAACAAAACTTCTGTCGACAGAGTGTGGCCACCCACACAAAAGCCAATCAAAAGAGCGCTCAGCTGTGTCAATAGAACAGCCGGATTGCTCAACCAGTCCGTCTACAAAACAGGCACCCAGAAGCACAGCAGACATTGCTGCTCATTGGTGTGGATGCCCTCTCTGTCGAGAGAAGGCCCCCCCAGAGCATCCACACAATTTTTTTGTTGACAGAATCTGTTGACAGCAGTGTTATGCATCACGGCTGAGAGGGAGAACACTGTGGCAAAAGAGCTGAGCTTTGTCGACAAAGAAAATGCATTTTGTGTGTGGCCATTCCACTGGTCTTGTCAGCAAAATTGTGGTTTTGATGGGAAAACTTGCTATTGTAACCATTGCCTTTCTGCTTGAGACCACCACTTTTCATGGACATTGACTGGGAAGCATAAACTGGAGACTGTGGCAACATCTCCTTGTCTGTTTCCTATTCCATAGCTCTAGATTGTCATTTCTAATAATGGACAGAGGATTCCAACATTTTGGATGTACCAGAGATGCTTATTTCAAACTGGCAGATATAACATCATTGCTATTATCCTCGAAAATGAACTTTGTATGTGATTCACTTTAGCTATTTAATAAATCTCATTTTGTCTTTTTTGTTAATAAATATTTAATTGCTTTACTGAAGATTTACTTCAGCCTGGTACTTATAAAATCCTGAATTACACATTGATCTGAATTGAGTTATTTGGAATTGGAAGAACCTCATATATGTGATTACTGGTTTTAGTTATTATTTACCACAGAATGGTTTGTCTGAGTGGTACAAGAGGGACTAGGTGGTCTGTGTGTGGCTTCAAAAAAACTAGTATAGTATATTGGAAGCACCCATTTGTTACTGTTTTGGTGAAATCTTGTGATAGAGTATACTACCCCTGTGGGGAACATGCCCAGTTTTCTGGCAGCCTGTGGTGTGCCACATTGTGTCCCATGGCAAGTAGCATGACAAATGTAATTCATTCCTTATTGTTTATGTCTAGATCAGTGATGGAAACCAAGAATAGGAACTGGGCTGCATGACTGGCCCTCCTTTATCTCAGTGAGCTGAAGCAGCCTGCGGCTCACCGGGACTCCACTTTCAGCCCACAGACCCCCTGTCTATCCCACTCCCATGCTTCTCACACCCATGAGTCCCACTATTCCTACTTCTTTCCCACCCAGGATTTTGGAGCACTACCAATTTGCTGATTCACATTCCATCAATGCGTCTCCCACTCCCTCCCAGAGCTTGAACAGCTGATTTGTGGCATTCCAGTTCTGGGAGGGAAGGGCAGGATTGGGGACAATGTAGATCTGCAGATTTGTGGTGCTTGGAAAATGCTGTCAGGGAGTGGGACAAGTAAGAAGTGTGGGGTCCTAGACTCCTGTTTGTGAGAGGTGTGTGTAGGAGGGGGCAGACAAGGGAGTCTGTTGACTACAAGTGGAACCCCAGTGGGCCGCATGCAACCTGGGGGTGGAAGGTTGCCCACCACTGGTCTATGTGCAGTTAGTTTGAACAACATTGTACCATCTGTCCTGCCCACCCACCTCAAAACACATATTTGAGCAAATGTACATTTTTCAACAGAAGCAAATGAGTTAAACACATCTTATGCTTTTTATTCTGGCAGACTTGGAGAGCTTTTGTGACTGAGTGAGAGACTGCTGCCAGGTGGATGCAAATTCATGGCACAGTAAAGAATTAATTTGCTTAGGTATGATATCTCAACTCTCTCTTTTTCCATTATGGTAAGTGAATATTCATCACCTAACTAGTGCAGTTAATTAGCAGATTACTCATTTTCTGGACAAATAATGAACACCCTCTTCATAACAAAGAAGAAGAATGGGAAGAGGACAAGGAGGGAGAGCCAGAGGGAGAGAAGAAAACATACTTTGTGTCAGGCTATTATTAAAATTAGCTATTAGAAAGTCACTAAAAATATATGGCTTTAACAGTAATAACACTACATCCAGTGGCAGTGTTGCTCAGGCTACAATTCAGAATAAGGAGATTCCCTAATGTTCTTTTGTGAAGCCTTGGCTTCAGTGAAGTGAGTGGCAAAATTTCCATCTACTTCAGTGGGAAGAAATTGCAATGGTGGTTGGTATTTCACAGTGTGCCAAGACTACTGTAGCTTCATGGCAAGCCTTAGGAACTTGTCAGTATCTGCAGTTTCATGGCTCCTTTAATCAGAAAGATCTTAGAGACAAATTCTCTGCTGATGTCAGCTTGTACAGGTCTGTTAAAGTTAATGGGGCTGACCAATTTACACCACTAGAGAATATGGCCCTTAATCCTAACATTTGCTTAGTATGCCTTTTGGTTTTCTCTGTTGGAGGCTTAGACAAAGTTCGCTAACTTTGCAGTCTAGCACAGCATCCCGATTATTTGTTTAACGCATAATTGGCCAAAATCATCCCTGATACATTTCTGCTGCAGTCAATGGCCTTATGCCAGGAATTAAGTGAGCCCATGTACAGTTTCTCATTCAAAAGCAGTGGAAGACAGAAAGGAAATAATTTATCTCCTGTAGATCTATAGATATTACACTGTGTCCTGTTGCCATAAGTACATCCCATTTATGAGAAGTGGCTCATCATTATTCCATGGTCTGTCACAGTGTCTTGAATGGTTCTGAAATTAGTGAATTTCTCTTATGTAGACTTTTTATCATGACTAACAATTATGGGGTGTTTTTTTATCTGTCTCATGAAAGCAAAATGAAAGGCTGCCAACTCACAAATTTTCTGTCATTCAAAACAGCCACTGTCTCCTATTATTGTCAAAGGAGCTCAAGCTGACCATCTCTTCCCTACAGTCTAGCTGCATGCACAAGTGAGATTTCCATTTGTCCCTGTTTGCAGTAAGACTGAGCTGTGTCCACAGACAAAAAAAAAAAAAAAGAAAAGAAAAAAAGAAAAACAGAAAAAAAAATGGTGCCGCTCTGATTCAGGGAACTGGACAGGACCCAGGGACTGTGAAAGGTGAATGAGAAGCAGAAAGGAGGAGCAGTGCAGTGGAAGAAAAGTGGGTGGAATGAAGGGTAAGGATGAGGAGAAGAGTGTTGTTCTGCCTTGTGCAAAGAAAGCAGCCGGAACAGTGTTGCTTCTTGCAAAAGCCTAAACCAATGCAATCATGTTTTTTACTATGATGTTATCACTTATATGAATGATTGACATATTATTTAATATCTATATCTGCAATTCATTGACTAAAATTTAATATAAATTCTATACATGAACATGATTCACGTACGTTAATGAGGTCAATAGTTATCAAACTATTATCATGCACCCCTTATTTTATCAAAGAAAGTAGCTAGGAGGGGAGTGTGTCAAGTTTGTAAAGAAAGTGGATAGCTGTTCCCCTGTCTTGTGGTTGAGAGAGTAAGTACAGTCCCCATCTGATCGGGCAGTGTGGTGTGCACTTTGGGGTGTATTAAAGGTTGACTTTTCAACCTGAAAGTCTCTCTCACACACATTGGCACAAGAGAAGAAGTTTCAAGAAAGTCTAGCAAAATATGATTTGAGGGCTTTAAAATCTTGCGATTTTGAAAGTCTGACATGATTTTTGATCACTTGAATTTGGAAAGACTGCAACTTATACACACACGACTGTTGACTTACTTGACTTAAACCCTTGTACTCTGGGTGGAGCATAGGTCATCTACAAGTATCCTCCACTTCACTGTATCAGAACAAAACTTCTAGCAGACCCCAGGAGTACCCCAGTTGTTGTCCTTCAATCTCAGTAGATCTTCACCATGTTGCCTGAGGATTTCCTGCTTTGCACTTTCCTTGCAGGTTCAATCTGAGAGCTTGATGGACTATGCTGGATGATGGTTTTCTGAGAGCGTGGCCTAGCCATCCCCACTTTGGCTATGTCTACACTAACACAAGTCTTCGAAATGGCCATTTTAAAGATTACTAATGAAGCACTGAAATGCATATTCAGCGTCTCATTAGCATGCCACCAACCGCAGCTCTTCGAAATTGCCACATTTTGCTCCCATGCGACTCATCCAGATGGGGGACCTTTTTGAAAGGACCCCAGGATCTTTGAAATCCCCTTATTCCTATCAGCAGATTACTATCTGTGGATAGAAATAAGGGGAGTTCAAAGATGGCAGGGTCCTTTTGAAAAGGATCCCTGTCAGGACAAGCCTCGCGGCAGCGAAGCACAGGAATTTCGAAGAGCCATGGCCAGTGGCATGCTAATGAGGCACTGAATATGCATATCAGTGCCTCATTAGTAATCTTCAAAATGGCTATTTGCATGGCCATTTTGAAGATTTGTGCAAGTGTAGACACAGCCTTTCTTCTCTTGACTTGAATGTCAAGTGGTTCCTGTCCTGCTGTGTTTCAAAGCTCCTCATTTGTGGCATAGTTTTGCCTTTTGATGTGAAGGGTGTACCTCAGGCACCTATTTATGAATGATTTCGCTGACAATGTCACCCTCCTTTCACACTGTGCCAAAGGAAAAAAAATTCTTATAGTTGTCTGGTTAAATTTGGGAGAAAAAAGAGAAAGGAATTGAGAAAATGTATCTTTTTTATCTGTATAAGGGCATTGTTTTACAATTGGAAACTATTGTTCATCCTAACAAAGGCCCCATTTTCACTCATGCTAGAACAATGAGTTACTGGTGAAATGATGATACATATAATGGAAATAATGGCAATGTGTGTACTGGCCCAAAACCTGTAATGTGTTTTCATAATGTAATGAATACATTTAATTTCCAAACAGCTTGCACACTGAAAACTGGTAGTTTTGTACAGCTCCTCATCCTGGTACTTTGTTTATATAAAAAAGTGAGGCTATATGACATTTCTGTGGATGTTTGTGGACTCTTACTACCAGTATAACAGGGCTCTGACAACTATACTGATGTCTTTGCTGCTAGCAATCAGATCTGTTCAGTCGTTTCTATGCACTGTTATGGCAGGTGACAGTAACTGTGCCTTTTAGTGACTGTTTCTGCGTATCTCTTCTATTGCCAATGGCTCAGTTAGTTCAGCCTATCATCATGAAACTTGTTCACAAGTGACGGTTTTCTTGTGTCCCTAAGACTAAATTAGTGAAACTCCTCATTCCAGGCAATCCTGGGAGCTGAAAAAGCAAAGATACTTTAAATATAAGATTCAGTAAACTAAAAACTCCAAACCTATGACACTACATTGAGCTGATTTTTTTTCCTGCTTCCCCTGTGTATTTTTTCTGTAAATTCATTGAGAGGAGCAATAGTAGACCATTATTCTGCTTTCAGCTATAGTTAAATATAGAGTAGTATAAACATGTAAGTGAAGGCCCATTTTGAAGTGGAAGGAGAACTCAGAGCAGACATGCACAGAGAGAGAGAGAGAGAGAAAGAGATTCTTCTGCCCTCCATTCCTCGCCATCTCTTCAGTCATCAGTCTGCAGGCAAGGAGCTGGTTATCTCAAGAAGGTCAGGATGCCTGTAGATTGCCCCCTTGACTGGTTCTGTTTCTGCATGATATCAATTGATGCAGTGAGCATGTGTTTTTGATTGCAGCTGCACATCACTCAAGGTGTTTTAAATGTTTCAGTGTCACTCAGGCCATGTCTACACTTAGTAAAAACTTCTAAATGGCCATGCTAATGGTCAGATCAAAGAATACTAATGAAGTGCTGAAATGCATATTCAGTGCCTCATTAGCTGTGGCACTCTGAAATTGCTATGAGCTCATAGGAATGAGGGGATTTTGAAGTTGGTGGGGTCCTTTCAAAAAGGACCCTGGTGTAGATAAGCCACGCGGCAGTGAAAAGAAGGAATTTTGAAGTGCTGCAGCCGCCAGCGTGCTAATGAGGTTCTGAATATGCATTTCAGTGCCTAATTAGTGTTCTTCGATCTGGCCGTTAGTATTTCGAATTTTTTACTAAGTGTAGACGTAGACTCAATGTTTTCAGAGAACTGTCCACAATGACTTCAAAATAACCTGCTTGAATGGTAACAGTTAATTTATACCCATCATTTGATATGTATAGGCTGTATCCACTATATTTCTCATGTCTATATGAATCCTTACCCCCCTCGAAGAATTTAGTAGATTGGTAAGGCATGATTTCCCTTTACAAAAATCATGTTGACTCTTCCTCACAAAGTATGTTCATGTGTCTGACAGTTTTATTCCTTATAATTTCAACCAGTTTGCCCAGTACTGAAGTTAGGAATACCTGCCAGCAATTGCAGATATCATCTGTGGAGCCCATTTTAAAAACTGGAATAACATTTGCTCTGCCAGTCACCTGGTGCAGAAGCTGATTTAAATGATAGGTTACAAACTAAAGTTAGTAATTCTGCAGTTTCACATTTTAGTTCTTTCCAAACACTTTGATGAATACCATCTGAATCTAGTGACTTATTACTGTTTAATTTATCAGTTTATTCCAAAATTCCTCTAATGACACTTCAAACTTGGAAATTCCTCAGATTTGTCACCTAAAAGGAATGTCTCAGGTTTGGGAATCTTCCTCACATCCTTGGCCATGAAGATTGATGCAAAGAATTCATTTTGTATCTCCAGCATTTCTTCTTATTAAACATAGAGTTTTCATTCAAAGTCCAGTTTTGTTTGTGAATCTTTATATAAAACATTTAATAATACATTTTCTTTTGACTTAATGGTGGTGTCTCAGTAAAAAGATATTTTGTTGGTTTTAACGGCACCATGATAGTCCTACCATTGGAAATGTAATGATTTCCAGGGATTACCTTACTTTACATGATAAAGGAAAGTGGGATATTCTACTGATTGTGTTCTTTCTTGTTTCTTTTGCTAAACTTTTAACACAATATAAACATCACTACAATTATCAGTTCTTATATCTGCAACAACATCTTAAAACAAATTGCCACAATTAGATGTTTCCCAGTTGTATGTATTTGATTTTCACATCTAACTGACTTTAATATTAGTTCTATTTAATTTACTGCATTTAATTTTTTCATGTTAATTAAATTATTGTTAATAAAATACTTTGTGTAGATTCAATTTAATAATAGGTATTTTAAAGTTAGGGAATAATTGCATTACCTTAGAACAAAATGTTGCTTTACTTCTCATTATTTTTTGTTTAATAAATTTGGGCATAGGTATATTTTTCTTTTATCCAATTATAGTTTTGCATATTGGGATAAAACATCAATTGAACTGTTTAACTGCACATATTTCCCCTCCATATTTGTATATTAACTGTAGTAACATTCTTCATTTCCCATATACCTGGTAAGTGTTTGATGGCTTTTTGAGGTACTCACCTATACTGGACAGTCGAGAAGCATCATTTCTTGTGTTTCTGTCTCTTTACTATGATCTATACTGCAGATGGGTTGCATGCTCCATATGGCAACACATCAACAAATACGTGTAGCATACACCTTTGTATAGCAGTCCAGAGAGGCACTCGTAACCATCCATGTGAGTGTTTTACCAGTGTCTGAGGTACACAGTTCTTAAAAACTGAATCTCTGAGGACTTCCATGGAGTAAATATGTGCTATTGTCTCATACACCTCCTTCTTCTCAATTATTGCCAGGGAAACTCA
This sequence comes from Carettochelys insculpta, assembly GCF_033958435.1. Classification (NCBI taxonomy): domain Eukaryota; kingdom Metazoa; phylum Chordata; order Testudines; family Carettochelyidae; genus Carettochelys; species Carettochelys insculpta. Next base: position 101,106,495 of record NC_134139.1, read on the forward strand.
TAAATAAATGTGCAATTCTTCTGTAGCATACCTGTAATCAAAATGGGATGTTGTTTCCACAACTGTATTTTAGAAGATATCAATCTCAGTGACTACTTTTGTTTCATTCCTATATCTATGGAACAAATATTGATTGGCAAGGAGGCTGGATGTTTTTCCCATTTTGATATCTTTAAAAGCTTTTCAAATGTTTCTGAATCTGTGTGTACCCATTGCATTTCATGTTACTCATAGCTGTCACATATTTCCAGCTTCATCATTATTTTGATTAATTAACCAGTGATCCATTTCCTGGGTTTCCTTTAGTGCCTGGCCAATAACATGGATTGAAGTGAGATGTGTGATACATTGATAATCAAAGATAAGGTGGGAGAGTTAGTATTTCTGATAGTTCCACAATATAAGCAAAATGCTTAATAGTCGAAATCAGAAACCACATATTTCTCACATTAAATTTAGTTTTGTTCTGCAGCAGCTAATACCTGACATGCATAAGCAAGTGATCTGCGTGTTGAATTCCTGTGCTGAATCAAGGCAGCTGACTGTGCTACCTTTGTCACAGCTAGTTCCAACACAAATGGTTGTAGCAGGTAAACCAGCAGTTACTGGAAGCTGGCCCTCTCCCCATTCCCCTGACCCTCCTTTCCCCTTCTGCCAAACTTCTCCTAGGCAATGTCTACAGTAGAAGCATCTGTTGACAGAAGTTACTGTCGGAAGAGATCTTCTGGCAAAACTTCTGTCAACACATCACGTCCGCACAAAAGCAGATTGGAAGAGCAGCCAGACTTCCTGGCTACACTCTTGACAGAACAGCCAACCAGAGCCTGTAAATGCTCTGTGGTTTTTTTCAACAAAAGCCTGTTTTTGTTAGAAAAAGCCCTTTTGTGTAGACATAGCCCTAGTGTTCCCTGTAAGTTGAGTGCTTGTGCAGCCACTCAAGAGAGATTCAGATACCACCCAACTGATTAGCAGAGCTCCCACAGCTAGGTTTTGTGTTTCTGCTGGTGGTGCACATTTGCACATGCCTTTGTGCACATACAAAAATGTATTCCACACATAGATGGAAAATATCTGCACATGAATGGGAATGATTAGAGGGAATGTGGGCCCTATCCCTCTCAATTTCTTCTGTCTCCTTCTGGTTCCCAGAACTCTCCACCACCACTGCTGGACCCTGTTCTCCAGGCCAATTCCAGCACCCCCCACCGAGCACAGAGTGGTCACTGCCCAGACCCTGAGCACAGTGTGTGTGGCATGGACACTTCACTCCAACACACACTCCAGTCACTGCTGCAATGCCCTGACCCCAGCCAGAGAGCCTCAGGTAGGCAGCATCGCCATCGTACCCCCAACCCTAGCCAGAGCCTCAGGTGGGCAGCCCCATTGCAACTCCCCTGGCCAGAGCACTGATGAAGGCAACAGCCCTAGTCTCCCCAGACTCCAGTTGCAGGCTGTCTGGCCCCAGTCCTGTCCTGAAGGGACATGAAAGATCAAGAACTCATGGCATTCCTGGGAACACAGCAAGGCTGTTTGGTAAGATTCAGCTTTCCACTGCCTTTGATACCTGCCATCCCTGGTGAATAGATAGGATGAACCAACATCAGAGCTGAGGCTAATGCCTGTTTCAATTTAGTTTCTGCTTCAGTCAGTTTTCAGCTGTGGGTTCAACTTTCAGATGATACCTTTTAAAGTAAAACATAAAAGGAGAAGGTATTTTTGCATATTCACATATAAATGCCTGAGATAATCTGTTTATGCCAGTTTTAATTCATAACTTCATAGGCATTTTAAAATATTATCATAACAAAACAATTTAGCAAAATATTAACATCATTATGCATTCTTTTTAAACGTTTTTAACTGGTTAATGTAGATTTTCAGATTTTTATGTCCTTGAATTGGCAAGGTATGCTGCAAGTATATACAATTCAATTATATGTGATCTGAAGGATCAAAAATTTTCTCCTTGGGATAGGTCCGTACATTTTGAACACTTACAAACAAAAGTATACACACTATAGAAAGCAAAATATAACATGATATATAGATACATTTATTGCAACCTAAAAATAAATTTAACAAATGCCTTTTTAGTTTCACTTGGAAAAATATGATTCTGAGCAAAATTAAGTTTTGTTTCAAGAACAATAAAGTCCAAAATAAAAAAATAAAATAAAGTTTCCGTGACACAAAGGCTACGTCTACACGTGCAGCCAACATCGAAATAGCTTATTTCGATGTTGCGACATCAAAATAGTCTATTTCGATGAATAACGTCTACACGTCCTCCAGGGCCGGCAACATCGATGTTCAACTTCGACGTTGCTCAGCCCAACATCGAAATAGGCGCAGCAAGGGAACGTCTACACGTCAAAGTAGCACACATCGAAATAGGGATGCCAGGCACAGCTGCAGACAGGGTCACAGGGCGGACTCAACAGCCAGCCGCTCCCTTAAAGGGCCCCTCCCACACACAGTTGCACTAAACAACACAAGATACACAGAGCTGACAACTGGTTGCAGACCCTGTGCCTGCAGCATAGATCCCCAGCTGCCGCAGAAGCAGCCAGAAGCCCTGGGCTAAGGGCTGCTGCCCACGGTGACCATAGAGCCCCGCAGGAGCTGGAGAGAGAGCATCTCTCAACCCCCCAGCTGATGGCCGCCATGGAGGACCCAGCAATTTCGACGTTGCGGGACGCGGATCGTCTACATGTTCCCTTCTTCGACGTTGAACGTCGAAGTAGGGCGCTATTCCTATCTCCTCATGAGGTTAGCGACTTCGACGTCTCGCCGCCTAACGTCGAAGTTAACTTCGAAATAGCGCCCGACGCGTGTAGACGCGACAGGCGCTATTTCGAAGTTGGTGCCGCTACTTCGAAGTAGCGTGCACGTGTAGACGCAGCTAAAATGTACAACATATAAGCCGTGTCTACATGTGCATGCTATTTCGAAGTAGCAGCGCCAACTTCGAAATAGCGCCCGTCACAGCTACACGTGTTGGGCGCTATTTCGAAGTTGAAATCGACGTTAGGCGGCGAGACGTCGAAGTCGCTAACCCCATGAGGGGATGGGAATAGTGCCCTACTTCGACGTTCAACGTCGAAGAAGGGAACATGTAGACCATCTGCGTCCCACAATATTGAAATAGCGGGGTCCGCCATGGCAGCCATCAGCTGAGGGGTTGAGAGATGCTCTCTCTCCAGCCCCTGCGGGGCTCTATGGTGACCATGTGCAGCAGCCCTTAGCCCAGGGCTTCTGGCTGCTGCTGCTGCAGCTGGGGATCCATGCTGCATGCGCAGGGTCTGCAACCAGTTGTCGGCTCTGTGGATCTTGTGTTGTTTAGTGCAACTGTGTCTGGAAGGGGCCCTTTAATGGAGCGGCTTGCTGTTGAGTCCTCCCTGTGACCCTGTCTGCACCCGTTCCTGGCACCCTTATTTCGATGTGTGCTACTTTGGCGTGTAGACGTTCCCTCGCAGCGCCTATTTCAATGTGGTGCTGCCCAACGTCGAAGTTGAACGTCGACGTTGCCAGCCCTGGAGGACGTGTAGACGTTATTCATCAAAATAGCTTATTTTGATGTCGCTACAATCGAAATAATCTATTTCGATGTAGCGTGCACATGTAGACGTAGCCATAGAAACAGAGAATAAAGATAGGCAGGGAGAACTACAGTGTTCCAAAGGAAAAGCAAATATGCAGCAACTTAATATATCAGGCTGAGTGAGAAGTATAGAAATGGTTACTAGGATTAGTTAGAGAGGGGGCAAAACATACCAATTGACAATTCTGAAGTCTGATTCCTAACAGCTGAGGGAGAATCTGTTTGTGTTAATAACTGTAGTTTATCTAAAATTCATTCAGAACTCTTTTTTTCCTTCAATGACAAATGAAACAAAAATCTATTAAACAAATAAACTACAAATCTACACATATTTAATATGTAACGTAAAGATTTTGAGATTTATATTTTTGCCTTTTCCTTTTTTTTAACTTTTCTATGTATCATGATCAAATGTCTACTTGCCATAAGATTTTTTATACTGATCTCTGTTAGCTTTTAATGTACTTCTCCATCACCACTACATCTTTAAAAACACCAAAGAATTAAACTAACTGTTAAGGAAAATAGATTTTAGTAGACTATTTTAAAGTCCCTTCATTTTACACATACCTTCTTCTTTAAACCGGGGTTTGGAATTCCTGGAGTTCTTTCTTTATAATTTGTACATATTTCCCTTGTTTCTAGCACAAAAAATGTAAACATTTTCATGGCTATGGGAAGTGATTGGCATCCAGCACATCTATTGTCTTTCCATGACTTAACATAAACCTTTGAATAAACAATGTGAACAGTCTATAATCATTGACATTATTGATATCTGTGGCCTTCATTTTAGCAAAAAGGTTTACAAGAGGAAAGGGGGTGAATGCAAAAACAGGTTTAACATTTTCCTCTTCAAAAGATCTGGATGGAGCATATCAGAAATAGTGCCACTGTCTTTACATCTCCTTACATTCTCTATGGCTTATTTTGAGATCTATGCACAGGGTCTCCCCATAAATGCATATTCTATGCTGCTTTTAGTTTCTCATTATTATAGCTCAGTGATTGATTTTTACCACGAGCAAATACTCTGGCTGCCACTTGGCTGCTGGCCACCAACTTTCTATTTTGTACTTAACTGTTGAAGGGTTCTTTAACACTTCTAATTTATCCAGCAGACACATATACTTCCCAGATCCGAAGAAGAGCTTGACGCAAGCTGAACTCTGTAGTTTCTCTCACTAACAAAAGTTGGTCCAATAAAAGATGCAACCTAGCCCACCTTTTGTGTCTGATATACATCATTGCAAGAGAAGGAGGCTGGGCTAGTGGATTTACAGGCTTCAAAGGACATATTGACTTAACCAAATGAGCATTCTTATTTGTGACCCTGTCACATTAAAGCTAAGGTGCCACAGAGTGTAAATGAGCTCCACGTTGAGTGCTGACAATCTCACAGGAGAATGTCTCAAGGGGCTAAGTCTACAGCAGACAACTCACAGAGTCTAGAAGCTATTAGGTAACTGGCCTTCATTTAAACCTCTTCCCTGCATAGATTTTTAATTCAATCAGATTAGCTTTTGTCATCTTGCTATGAAAGCCTTAAGCATATGAAGAGACTTCTGTACAAGGGGACATAATTTTGAACTGGCAGTTCATTTTATGTCTTTAGCTAAAACAGCTATTAAAAAGAACCAATCCTCACTTCTAAACGATTTTGTCAAACACAAAATACAATCAAAGTAAAGGCATTCACCACACCACACCCCAAAATAACGAGCACAGAGAAAGTCAAGCCAAACAGCACTCCCCTCCCACACAGGAGCAGCAACCCTCTATCTCCAGAAACTTTGATCAATAGATTTATTGTTCTTTGTGCCCTGGAGTCAACAAATTTAAGCTATTTCAGACCAACAGGATAAAGATAGAAAAAGGTTCCAGGCTTAAATACTATCCTGGAGAATGCTGTGCTTGAAGAGCCTCCGGTTTACTTGCAGCAGTGTCAGTATGCCAGAGGGAAATTGACAATCTCTAAAGAAGGAATGCTGCCTTATAGGTCAAGACCAAGAGCTATGATTCCATTTGTAAACCAGTAGGCAGACAGCGAAGAGCACAAAACAGCTGATTCATGTGTTCTCTGAACAAGACATATTACTAAAGAATGGGCTACTATGTTCTGTACCAGCTTCCCTTTATGTGTTAAGTGAAGAGATAACCCCTTGACGACCACATTGTAGCAGTCAAACCTTGAGGTCACATGGGCATAGATCAGAGTATCAAGGTCCATATTCAAAGGAAAATTTTGCATTCACCAAGCCAGACAAAGATAGAAAAAAGCCTTCTTTAATACTGCTATGATATGATTGGTCAACAGAACTGGGGATCAACAATTCCCAAAGACCGAAAATTACCCAGCCTTATCCAGATTATGTTCCACACAGCTACATCCATGTCTCAATTGCACCCAAACACTGGACCAGGCATTCAGCAACCTTGGCTAGTTTTGGTTAGAAACCATGTATTGAAAGCACTGAAGCCCACATATCCTCAGTAACCTTGCTGGCATTTTAAACAAGACAGAAGAACAGCTGGAAGTCCACATGTTGTCTGACTTTTGGATGCCAAACAATTACCCAACACCACCATTTTGTAGTGTTTAGCAAGGAAGGAGCAGAACCTCTCAAGAGCTGTCCTTTCCAGGTACACTATAGTCCAGAGACGGTTAAAAATACTGGAAACAGTTCTGCAGCACATGCTAGCTGGCATTAGTGGAGTGGGGAAGGGTTTGGTAAAAATTCAAATGCCTGTATTTTTTGTCTGAAAACTGAAATATTTTACCTTGATACTGATTTTTGAGTTTTCAGTGAATTATTTTGTTTCTCAGCTTTGTAATTAAAATTCTGTTTAGACAAACCCTGAAATACCAGTAAAATCAAACAAAGAAAACATTTTTTAAAAATATTTGAACCAGGCCTACTGAGCATTACCCTGTGAACAACAGTATCAGAGGCAGCCAATAGGGAATGCTGTTGATATGACCATCTCATTCTGCACCAATGTTTCTACAGTAGTTTCTGTTAAGGTCCCAAGCCTTCACCCATACTGACAATTGCAAACTAGGCCACAGATACCTAATGCACTCTGACTGGTCATAACTAAAGCTGGCTGGAAAAAAAATCCTCTGAATTTGGAAATTTTGCTTTGAAAAAGGACACTTTTCTGTAAACACTTTCATGAAAAAGGCATATTATTTTTCACCCAGTTCCAGTCACGATCTTTTCTGTAATCTTAACCAGAAATGGAATATGAGACATCATCAGGTTCTAATTTTAAATGTTGTGTCCATTTCTTGAGGAAAGGCTACATAATAGTTTTGTTCAGAGAAGACAAGAACTTGGCTTCCTCATGATAACCATTGACAATCTCCATGAAAAGTTGACCCAGTTATCTCTCACTGGCCAGAACCAAGCACCAGAAGAAATGGCACTGAAGAACAGGATATGGGATGATGAGAAACCACAACTCTTGTGTCCTAAATTCAACCAGAAATCTTGCAGCATTTTACTCCCTCACAAGCCCCTCTGCAACAGAGGCAGACATCAGAGCTGCTTAATTTTATTTAAAAGCAATCATTAACTTCCTCACAATGACAGGGACAAATCAAGTACTGTGGGCTAATCAATTCGAAAGTGAAGACAGCCCAGATTCAGGCAGTAAACAGACTGGTTAAAGAAAATCACTGATCAGAACATTGCAGTATCTTGATGCAGACTTCTCTTAGCTTTTTCTTTCTCAAGGTTGAGAGATTCAGCCTATGTCCTTAGAGTACACTACTGTATGTTGTATAACAGAGCTGCATTGTTTCATTCAAAAGAATCACTCTGTCCAATGTACAATAGCATGATGAGTATAATGTGTTTGAAATATAACTGGCTAAACAATCTTAGGCTACGTCTACACGTGCACGCTACATCTAAATAGCTTATTTCGAAGTAGCGACATCGAAATAGTCTATTTCGATGAATAACGTCTACACGTCCTCCAGGGCTGGCAACGTCGACGTTCAACTTCGACGTTGGGCAGCACCACATCGAAATAGGCGCTGCGAGGGAACGTCTACACGCCAAAGTAGCACACATCGAAATAAGGGTGCCAGGAACAGCTGCAGACAGGGTCACAGGGCGGACTCAACAGCCAGCCGCTCCATTAAAGGGCCCCTCCCACACACAGTTGCACTAAACAACACAAGATCCACAGAGCCGACAACTGGTTGCAGACCCTGTGCATGCAGCATGGATCCCCAGCTGCAGCAGCAGCAGCCAGAAGCCCTGGGCTAAGGGCTGCTGCACACGATGACCATAGAGCCCCGCAGGGGCTGAAGAGAGAGCGTCTCTCAACCCCTCAGCTGATGGGTGCCATGGCGGACCCTGTTATTTCGATGTTGCGGGACGCAGATCGTCTACACGTGCCCTACTTCGACGTTCAACTTCGAAGCAGGGCGCTATTCCCATCCCCTCATGGGGTTAGCGACTTCGACATCTCGCCATCTAACATCGATTTCAACTTCGAAATAGCGCCCAACACGTGTAGCCGTGATGGGCGCTGTTTCGAAGTTGGCACCGCTACCTTGAAGTAGCGTGCATGTGTAGACGTGGCCTTAGAGTGGAAGCAAAACAAAATCTTTATTAAGATTGAAGGGGTATGACAGGCCCAGAACCAGAAAAGGAATAAATATTTGAAAAAAAAAATAATAGGGTTAGGAATGTGATAAATAGCCAGTTGGGAAGTAATTAGAACCTGAAATCAGTCCATGTTTTCAAGCTTGGATTTCTACCAATATGATTTGGAAATACTTCAAATCAACAGATAAATATCTAAACAACAAAATGATCATAACAATAAGAATAAGAATAACAATAAATATATAATCTCAGGGGTATCCATGTTAGTCTGTAGCATCACAAATAACAAGCAGTCCTGTAGCACCTTAAAGACTAACACATGTATGAGGTCATGAGCTTTCATGGGTAAGACCTACTTCTATTCCAATAACCTGAAAAAGTGGGTTATACCCACAAAAGTTCATGATCTCATGCATTTATTAGTCTGTAAGGTGCTATAAGACTTCTTGTTATTTATAAATACGTAAGCTTACTTCAAAGAGTTGCTGTATCATGGTTTCAGCCCTTGTAAGTAGGGTCCGATTCTCTTTTTCTTTGTCTCCCTTTTGATATTGTCACAGTATGACCTGACGTTGTCTGCTTGACAACTCACATTCCAGAATTTTTTACCTGCTCCACTCCTACCTAACGGCAATCAGCTTCCATACATGGTATCATCTGTATACTAATTGCATAATGGAGGCCATAGTGATTCGAAAGTGCCGCTTTCGAATTGCGCACTGCCCAGGGAGACGGGGGCCTTCGAAAAGGACCCCCCGGACTTTGAAAGCCCCTTCTTCCTGTCTAGTGTTGGGAAGAAGGAGCTTTTGAAGACTAGAGGGGTCCTTTTGAAAGATCCCCCCCGTCTCCACAAGTGGTGCACAATTTGAAAATGACACTTTCAAATCGCTGCAGCTGCCATTATGCTAATGAAGTGCTGCATATTCATGGAATCACCTCATTAGCATCTTCTGACCTCACTCATTACCATGCCCCTTCTGAAAGGAAGGGGCTAGTGGAGACATAGCTCCAGATTATTGTCGATGTGTATCAAAAAAGTGCCATTATTGAAGTGCTTATTTCAGATTCGGTTTTTAAAATGTTCCATTTTTCTTCTGCAATTATAAACACTTGAAAAATATTGAGACTTACAGTCGTGATTTGAACCAAATGAGTAAATAGCGCTGAAAGCTACCTTGTTATGTGAAGGTAGGAAATTCAAAACCTGTAGGAGGTTCATTTCTTTTCAAAATGCTTCTGATTTCTATAGTAGCTGGTTAAATACATTTTCAACATATAATTATATATATCACTGAAAACTCTGAAATAACATTTTCTTGTCCAAGGAACAAAAGAAAATATACAATATTAAGTATATTTTTGGGGAAACGTTCTTTGTTTCTCTGTAAATGTTGCTATGATCACAAGAAAACATTATGCTTCAATTTCATAATCCTTTATAATAAATCTAGTAATTCATTCTCCATATATCCCCGTTAAATTCAAAGGAGATGGATAAGTGCATTCTAGAAGAGTTAAATTCTGCACATTTATTTGGGAGTGGTATTCATTTGAATGCTATAAAAAAAGCAAGGGGCCAGGAAACATGAACATTTTTGACAGGCAACCCTTTTGTCTTTTGCGTCCGCTAGCTCTGCTGGACTCCTGGCTCCATCAATTTTGCCAACTCTTGTGATTATGGGTAGGAAAGAGGGATACAGCACCATGCTTGTGAATTCAGGTTGTATTGCGTGAATAGGAGAGGAAGGCCCCACAGAGGATGGATAGATGATACAGTAAATTGGTGCAGAGCTAGTTTACAGAAACTAAGCCACTCCACAATGGACAAGGAAAGATGGAAAGGAATAGTGGGAGATATATTTGACACCAATGGTTGATGAGCCCATGGTTGTTGATGATGGGGAGAAGTTAAGCTGAAAACATTTGCATAATTTTCCAAACAAAGTCAAAACAATTCATTCTGACTGTTACAGAAAGAAATTTTTTGACCTTTCATTTTGGAATAATATTTCAATTAAAAAGTTAGCTATATTTAAATTAAAAAGGCAAAAAGCATCCAGAAATTAAACACAATGCAAAAAAAAAAAGAATCAGAACTAAAAGCATCTCAACAACTAAATGAATCAAATGTCTGAAAAACTTGATTCATTTTGGTGATTATTTGTTTTGGTTTAGGGTGTTTTTTTATCCAAAATAATAGTTTGTTTTTTTTTAAGTTTAGTGAGAGAAATAGTATGCATCCACCAGCCTGTCCACTACTTGGAAGAGCTGTACTTGTGTAAGCTTTACAATGGCTGTGAGAGAGTAGAATAGGATAACCTCTGTCATGTACAAGCGAACAGTATTGTAATGCACTCTATTTGGAGATGTAATAATATTCTTATTCATAGGATTGCTGGAAAGAGAAATGAAATTCATTTCCTGCTCACAGTCACATGATCTGAGTCACTTTACTGGGGTCAATACCCGAGACATACAACATGAGTTGATGTGTCTCTAGTGGTTATTCTGATGAGGACACTCAGAAGCCCCAGGGAATCTAGAATGTGACCACATGTATTTTAAATGAGTTTGGTCAGTTATTTTCTTAGGTGTGAGGTGCAAAGTTCAACGCTTATACACAAATATCTCTCAGCTGGAGTTTCAGCTTTTTTGTTTTAAATAAAGCTAAACTCAAGCCAATGAACCTGTGAAGAAACTTTGCAAAATGAAAAACATGTATAACTGGAACTGCTTGACTTTGCAGAGAGCTTAAATAAATTATTCCTGAGGAGCCTGTTGATTTCACAGGGTCCTAAGAGATGTCAATATCATTTTAAATGTCATCACTCTAAACTGTATAAGCTCCTCAAGACATGCAAGAAGGGAAGGAAGCATTAAGAAGTCCTACACTAGCATTTCCCAATGAGTGAAAGGGAAGGAGGTGTGAAGGATTAACTGGCAGGGTGCAGAAATATGGATTAAGTAGGCCTTAAAATGTGTTTCAGAGTTTCAACAAATCATAATGAATTTCAATTCCCTGATGGGGGCACTGTTTCCAAAAATTTGGGAAACACCGAATATACCAGCAAGAAGTTGGAATAATCTGTTTTAGGGGTACTGTAGAGACATCTACACCCAGCTATAATACAAATGCATTTTAACATTGCTTATGCATCAAAATGCGCCCAGTTTGGTAGAAATTTGGCACCATGACAGAATTTGGCCTATCAACTGCAGGAGCAAAAGAATATGACAGGGAACTACCCAGGCTACTGAATCAAGTAATGATTACTATATTCTTGGGGAAAATTTTTCAAGGCAGACCTTGGCAGTTAGGAGTTTAACTCTTACTGACTTACGATGAGAATTATGTGGTTGGTTGTTCTTGACAAGTGACCATTCTAAACCTACTCTATTCCAGTTGCTTTGGCTTTATATTTGTATATGATTAAACTATTCATTTTGTATCTTGTGTTTTCCCTCACATATGTGATGTTTTGCATCATAGTACAGTGCTATGCGATCAGTTTGTATTTTGCATGTCGCATCTGCTAGCAAGAGACATTTGAGAAAAACAGCACATTTTTTTTTGTAAAGTTTAATTGCTAGTGTGATTTGAATGCCAGCAAGGCAACGTCTGAATGAGTTTTTTTGTTTTAGTATTACCAGCTGTATGTTGCCAGTATAGACATAGTTTAATTGCAAAACCTCTTTTAAGTAAATCATTATCAATGGCTGTCATTGCAATGTGATAACACATTAAAATAGATGTAACGTTCAACACTATTTAGACAAAATTTGGTGTTTTTAAAGCATGTATTTTTTAGTCTTTAGATCACATAATTATATATATTTACTAGTAAGACCTTTCAAATCACAATATAAGCCAAATTATTCAGAAGTACTGAGAACTAGTTGGGGAAACAGGAACAAAGAATCACAAACATTTTTGTTTCTATTTTTATCCATCAGAAATCTTCTATAGCTATTTGATTATTGTTAATTTCAACAGGATCTATCTTTGATCAATGGCTGGAACACAGTTGCTGTCTCATCTTGCTGTGCCTGGTATGTGTGGAAATCATGAGATCTCACTGTAGATACAATAAAGAGATAGGTGGCATGGTATGTTTAATAACCACATGAGATAGTCACACATTAAAAACCAATAGTCTGTAATGAGCAAGTGTGATAGCCAACCTGTAAGCTAACAGGCTAGGGATTGAAACAATGATTTTCAGACCTGAACACAGAGCTTGAGCTAAACAGTCAAGCCCCTGAAGCTGGTGACTATAAGGTCTCATATCCTCTGTGCATTTTCATGGGAACACGGCAACAGACACTCCCAAAGAGGTTACAGAAGCATGAATAAAAAAAGTGTTTTAGGGGGCAGTCTTTATTTTAATGTTTTGCACAAAAGGAAGTTACAAAGTTCCTCTTTGAAGCATGGAAAACTAGAACCTAATTAGGTGAACAGACACTATACTGTGCCAAAATGTTTTTTTTTCTCCCAGTTCTGATATACATACACCTGCTATCCTGTACAGTACGAGCAAACCAAATGGCTAGAGAAACATTGATACACGGCAGCATCCATCTGGAGCTTTGAGAAGCACAGAGAAGTGGATTCCAGTAAGTCAATTCACTGGGTGCCCACATGACTTATGTTTAATTCATATCAGATGTCTCAGCGATACTGGTGTACTACTCCTTAAATTATCAGCAAATTTCATCTGTTACAAGAGATTTGCCACTCAACATTTTTTCCCACATATATAAGACAAAATTAAATAAATCTAGTCACTGGAAAGGATCATTTCCTATCTAACCCCACTCCCCCAGCTGTATTTTAACATAATGTTTTAGAACTTTGATGTGCTGCTAATATTTCAACATGGGACTCCTAGGAACACTTGAGCTTTAGTCTCAAGAAACCCTGTGCACCAGGGATGTTTGTGCCATCAAGAAAAGAGTGGTAGACTAATAAATCAATTCCTCTGTTTTCCCAGGTAACCAAACTCACTTATAACGGCAGTCAAGAAAGGAGTCCTCCCACTGTGACAGATGTTGCAACCATATGCAGTTCCTTTGAAGGAATTTAGTGACATATTGGATTAGTTATGAATTTTCACACACATACAGATCCTCCAAGAATGATGTGTAACTCCATGAGGGAAGGTTACCACAGCTTCTCTAGGAATGAAAAACAGTGGGAGGAGGATTAAGGCTAGTCTCTGAAGCTGCAAGCACCATCCCTGGGGTCTCGTGCATATATGGTTCCGACTGGGTTTTTAGAGACCAATAGAGCAAGAAAGGGCTTTGGGTATGAAAATAATGAGTTTAAACTGACTCTAAGCCTTCTTTAATTCAGCATATCATCAGGATCCAAAAAGAGGGGCAATATTTGAGGAAAGGTTTGAAAGACTTTGGCCTACTAAGACCACCTATGACTCATAGGTTATCATGATCATCATCATCACCACAAAAAAGCAGTCAAGTAGCACTTTAAAGACTAACAAAATAATTTATTAGGTGATGAGCTTTCGTGGAACAGACCCACTTCTTCAGACCATAGCCATACCAGAACAGACTCAATATGTAAAGCACAGAGGTCTAAAAATTGTAATTAAGGTTGAGAAATCAGAAAAATTGTTATGAAAGTTGGCAAATTCGAAGAGAAGAAGGGTGGCAGGAGGAGGGTGTGAGGTGGGGAAGTTAAGAGTTAGATAAAACAAAGTATGTAAAAGAGTTCTTATCATGGGCCAAGTAATTGCTGTCCTGGTTCAAACCATGTGTTAATGTGTCGAATTTGAATATAAATGACACTCTCTCTGTAAACGACTGTTAAAGTTCCTTTCCAGTAAAACACAGACTTTCAGGTCATTAACAGAAAGGCCCACTCCATTAAAGTGCTAGCTGACAGCTATGATCTGAAGAAGTGGGTCTGTCCCATGAAAGTTCATCACCTAATACATTATTTTGTCAGTCTTTAAATTGCTACATGGCTGCTGTTTTGTTTTGATAGAATACAGACTAACATGGCTACTTCTCTGTCACTAATCATCATCATCATCATCATCATCTTCACTGTTTCCATTAAGCTTCTGGTGCTTAGGACAATAACGAAGCTTCTCCACTTCTGTCTGTTTCTCGTAAGTTTCCTAATGCTTTCCCAGCTGTGTCTCAGGTTTCTCAGCTTGGCTTCCACAGCAATTTGCCTTGGTGTTTTCTGGCAACCTTGTTTTCATGCTGGGAATGATGGGTGACCTTTCATAAATAGCATGTGTAGATAAGTGTTTGGGCAGGGTGGCATGTGACCATAATTCCTTTTACTTTGAGAGGCTGAGGCTGTCAGATGCTCAGGGAGTAGAGGGTGTGGTGTGCTCTAACAAGTAGGTGTCCAGCCACAGACAGTCTGGCCAGCTACTGGCTGAGGGACTGGCAAGAGTAATATGAATGGTGTGTTGTGATTGGTGCTTTCTTGGTGAGGGCTGAGGGGCCCATGAATATTGGTGGTAGGAATGTTTATTATTTTCTCTGTAATGCTTTTATATGAAGAATACATGTGTTCTGTTCCATAAAGAGATCACACTCTCCTCTTTGTGTGAAAGGAATGTAAGGGAAGAAACTGCCTTCCCTTCCATTGTGATAGACAGTACCAGGACTTGAACTGGGAACTTCTTGAGCTGAAATCATGACTATTTACAAATTCAGACCCATCTTCTCTAGCTGGAGGAATGATGGCAGGATAAGGTACAGAGAGGATGTGTAATACATGTTGACATGTAGGTTAAACTATTGCTTTGAAGAAATTGTTTCTATCATAATTTTCTGTCAAGATCGTTTGTCCTAGGAGTGTCATTGTGTCTACTGCTTTGGGGTCCTCCTAGAGGCTCATCAGATGATGAATACACAAATAGCTACACTTGCAAAAAATTAAGCCTTTTAGCCCTGAGCCTGGCTGCAGTCATCTATGGATTCTGGAGCTCTGTGTGTGGTTATTGCCATACAACATATTGTATGTGAGAGGATAAAATTTCTGATGATTCAGAGGGCAAAATAGTTCAGAATGCACCAGGCCACCTTCATAACACAAGCCATCAGAAGCATTCCACCCACGTGTTTTGCTGTCCATATGATTTCCTGCTGATACCAAGTCAAGCCTGAAAGTCCTCCATGGAAACAACACCTAAAGGACTGCTCCTCTGCCTTTAAGACAAGCCAAGCCTTGATAGCCAGGTTTCACTAAAACAATGAAATCATCAACAAAAGGAATAAGAATACTGGGTGCTGGAGAAAGAGCTAGCAGGCAGATCACAATTGTGACACTCACACCTCCTTTGCAAATTGCATAAACTAATTCAAAATACTGTATTCCAAACTTGGTGCCGTTGTAACAGCAGCAAAGTTTGGAATAAGGGGCTATTTTGAACATTCCGTTACCTCTCATATGACAAGGAGTAGTGGAACTGGAATATTTCCAGAGTTGAAAAAAACCTTGGAGTTGCTATTTTAAGATAACTTTGTACTTTGAAACAGCACCTGCAGTGTAAATGTAACCTCCCAGAATTTTCCAGATGACAATTCCCACAAGCAAATAACCACTCTCTCACAACCAAATGGAACACGCACACTTAAATTTTCCATAATAATTGCACATTGCAAAGTGACAAACAAAAGCTCACCTCCACCTGGGGAATCAATTACTACTACTATTTATTGCTTCTAGTAATACCCATAATGTTCTTGGTGCTTCATAGATGAGTTAAATAGTATTTTGGTCAAATACGTCTAAGTGGAGAGAGTGAAAACAAAGATCCAATGTATTCCTTTTCAAACCTAAGATTCACCCATTTTTTAAGTCTATAAAGCATTTTGATAATACAGCAATAAACACAACATCAAAATTATATTATCTGTGTGACTATAAACACCCACACAAACACCCACACTATGTTGAATGAATATTATTCAGGTTGAAAAGTCAAACACTCAAAAATTCAAAGCTGCCCTGCCAGAATTTATGAACATTGTAGGATGACATGGATATTGGGATGTTTACTCTGTGAATATTCATTTAGTTTAATAAGTGGCTGCAGGGTAAAACAAACAGGAAGGGAAAAGAATAGCTCACAACAAACCGCTCCTCATCAAACCCTCCTTATGTCTTCCAAGTAGCACTGCTAAATCTACTAACTTGGATGATTTTTCTTCTGGCTCCAGCCAAACTACAGCACTTGCCTTGATTAGAAACCTGGAAAACCGGAAGAACATGAGACCATTTGTAGTTTAAAAAGAGAGAGCCCAACAATTTGAAGGCCTAGGAATGAGACACAAGATATCATGCTACGAGCACTTGAAGAGGTGAGATTTTTCTAGGTGTCAATCGGGAACTGGCAAGCCTTTAGATAAGACAGACGTGCATGAAGACTGTTGCTTTAAAAATGTTTTTCCCTCTCCATGATTCATCCCTACTGCTAAAATAAACAATATTTGTGTTTTGAAAAGGCTAGCTGACCCCTTTTGACAGATTCCGAAAGAGAAAAGCAATTAGTGCTTGCAATCCATTGGATCTGCTGGATAACAACAGTTGAGACAAAAGGTACTGTTGGAAAATTGTATGATTCCACCCGAGGATGGGTAGAATAAATGAAGCTTAAGATCTGCAAGGTTACCCTTCAGAGATATGGGGGAGGGGACAGCAGTGCAGGTAATCCACATTTGTGACAGCCAGAATTAAGTTTGCACATGCGTGTGGAACTTAACTCAACCCCCTTTGTGATTACATACTATTTTGCTCTATAGGATCCTTGCCACATTCACTGCAGAGACTGGACAGTGACCAGTATTGATCAGTGTAATGGAATTTAACTTGCCTGCATGGTGCTGCCTGCTGGTCACACTGGGAATTAACACTTATCCTCAGCAAAGTGCCCCTTCTGGCTGGTGTGTGACTTGTCACTGCTTTGTGCTGTCTTCATGCTCTTCTCTGGATCTGCATTGCTCCCTGACTCTTGGTGTCCTCTGGCGGTGCCCACTCTTTGGTCTTTTGCCCTCTTCTGGGGGCATTAGCAGTCTTCAGTCGCATCTGCAACTCTGGCCAACTGCAGCCAAAGTCTCGACCCTCTCCCTCAGTGGCAAGTTGCAGTCTGTATCAGCCACAGCCCTTAGTCAAAAGTTATGATGCAAGGGAAAAAGGGGGACCCAGACCCACCTATTACTCTGGGCCTCAGCCCAGGGACCCTCTGGTGGCACTCTTGTCCTGTCCACCTTCTCTCCCCTCTATTGCATCACACTCCCTGAACCACTTCCCCTATGCCTTTTGCCCCCTCCTGACCCTTATAGCTAGGCCAGCAGTCTGACAGGTGTCAGTCTGGAATCTCTCTCCCACTCTGCTGCATCTTCTCAGCGCTGCTCTGTCTAGGTGTTTCTCCCCTGCTGGGAACCCATCCTGCACCCTCTCTGGTCAGGACACAACTGAGTGCTCTGCTGAGCAGCTTCTTCTCTACAGGGCAGCCTCAGGCATTTGCCTTCTCATCAGTTCCTTATAAGCTTCTCACAGATTGGCTGGTGGTCCCTCCAGCCTACTTTAACTCCTTTCCTGCCAGAGGGGGGTAGCCAGCCGCCACCAACAGTTATTGAATATTTTGTTTTGTCTTCGATGTTCAACATATGGCCCCATTCCATACTTATTGCACACTATTCACACCCTGCTCTGAAGACAAAAATATTAATTTTTGTGTAGTCTTTTCTGTGGTGCTCTTCACTAGATAATCCAAGTTCTTCACAAATATTAATTACAACAGCTCTGTGAGGTGAATGGGCACTACTTCCCTTTTTTATGTGAAGAATACTGAGGCACAGAGTATAAGATCAAAAGTATCCATTGATTTTGGATACCTAATTTGAATTGCCTCACACCTGATTTTTCTTCACATCGCATTATGTTGCATTTCATTTGATCAAAACACTGACCTCAGTTACAGCTGAGCCTTCTTAACATTTCTGCAAATTCAGACCTCAGGGACTCTAGTTTTGTCTCCACATCTCAGCTCCCCCTCAGATTTGTCTTATCTCTCACCACTGGTTCTCATCCACAGGCTCGTAGCCCACTAAGTCCCTGTCCCTCCCACAACTTCTCATCCAGTCTCAGTCTCCCTATCAATGAGTGGCTCCCAATGCCACACCACCACCTCATTTTTTCCCTGACTCCCAGTTTCAATGTTCTTGCCCAGCCAGTCCCAGATTTCCTCTCCAAATTCATCCCACATCTTTCATCTGCATTCTCTGCCAATCTCTACTTCCAGTCTCCCCATACACAATTCCTAGGTTTTCCCCACTTTACTTCTCAGCCAAGTTAGATGACTTAAAGTCATCCATCCTGAGGAGAGGGGGACAAATATAACATATTTCTTCATAATTTTGCACTTGGAAACAACTGACTGTTTAGGTCAAGTTTATTTTCTAAAACGCAGATGGGCTATGGAAAATTTAATCTTGAGCAGTTAGGCTACATCCACACTACAGAGATCTTTAAAAAGAAGCCTTTCTGGAAGATCTCTTCTGAAAGAACTTCTTTTAAAAGAGTGCATCCACACACAAAAAGGTAGATCTAAAGTGTGGTCTGTTCTTTCGAAAGAGAGCATCCATACAACCCCGCTCTTTCACAAGAAGGGCCCTGAGGAGCATCTACACATGCTTTCTTTCAAAAGAAGCTTTTAAAAGAAGACATTCTTCCTGAAATGGTAGTGGAAGAGTGCATTCGAAAGGAGCACTGCATTCTTTCAATTTACTTTCAAAAGAACACTTTTTGTGTGTAGACACTCATCAGGATCGTTCAAAAGAGCCCCACCCCGTCTTTCCAAAAATCTTTCAAAATATCTTGCTAGTGAGGGTGCTAGTGTAGCTGCATCTACATGGCTCCTCCCTTTTTTTTTGTTTCGGGAAGAAGGGATCTTTTGAAAATGGGTTTTTTCGTTTTTTTGGAAGGAAACCCATCTACACTGCTCTTCTTTTGTCTGAAAAAATCACTTCCAGAAACATGATCACATGAGCATGCAAATGAGGTGTGAGATTTGTAAATATGCAGTTAATTTGCATTTTTCATAGGCAGCATTTGCATGCCCCTTCCAAAAGAGAGGGGCTGTGCATATGCAGCTTTACAGATCAGCAAAGGTTTAAACAATTGAAACCAGGGTATTATAATGGCAAGTTTTGGGTAACCTTAATAATAGGTGGTACACCCAGCCCCACCTATGATATAATGAAGAAGTCATTGGCTCAGATTATAACTTCATAATTCATGGCTTGGTTTCTTTCTTTAAATGCTGAGGATGGGATTTTCAGAAGTCGTCAGCACTGGTCTAACCTCTGTTCCCCTTCACTTCACTCTAAGCAGACTTGGGTCAATGTTGAGAGCTTTTGAAAATCCAACCCAATTTAGTTTCTAATTTTGCAAAGGTAATACTTCAAAAAGTCACCTGACTTTTCCATACAATTTTTCAAGTAAAAATATGGCATATATGGATTAGAAAACATTAGAAAAATCTTCAGGAACATTGCTTCCTTTTCCCAAACTTTTTCTTGGCTTGCTTCATCTAAACAGCCATTGTCCCCAGAAATTACAGACTTGTTTTTTTTTTCATATGCACACACATAAGATTGCTGACAAAGGCCACATTTAAAACTTTAATTTTTAGCACACAAAGCCTACGTTTACACTAGAGTTTTGCTGACAAAACTAGGGTTTTGTCAATAAAACTGACAGAGTACCCACATACATAATGCATAAAACTCAGTACTTTCATCAGTGGCCCTTTACCTCTTTCCCATTGAGGCAGAACATCTTTCTCAACAGAATCAGTCAACAAAAAAGCTGTGTGGATGCTCTAGGGGACCTTATGTTGACAGACAGGGCTTCTGGGTCACTGGTTAGCCCTGTCTACTGTACTCCCACTCGCCCATTCTGTCGAGAGAGGGCCAGGCTGTCTGGCCACTCTCTGTCAATGGAGCAGGTTTCTTTTTCAATCTGCTTTTGTGTGTGGCTCCACATTGTTGACAGAAGTTTTGTTGGAAGACCTCTTCTGTAGACATAGCCAAAAAGTATCTACAATTCAGAATAACCTAGATGACTTTCACCACGACTAACTAATGTAACTTTCACTTTCTGTCACACTCTTTTATCTTCCAGTGCTGCCAACTTGCTGTGTCAGCTATGTTAATAAAAAATAAATGTACACAGGGTACCTGGCTGAGTAATAAAAGGTATGTGGCTAGGTTCTGAGGGAAAGCTAATGTCTTGTAGCTGTGGAGGATGGAAGGACAACAAGAAAAGATGGCAATGCACAGAACTTCAGAGAGATAGGGACATGTAGTCCAGTACATGAAGAAGATTGAGTATAAGATATGGAAGATTGGGGCCTATGAACACAAGGTCTCTGCAGCAGTAAAAAAAAATCTTTTTGTCTCTCCTCAGCTTAAGTCTGCAATGCAGAGGAAGCCAAATGTCTCTGTACATAGGCAAATCAAATCAAGAGCTACCTGACAGCAGCCCAGGAGACTCCTCATGCTCTAATACTTTGGATCAATACAACTGGCCCTCTACAAAACCCCTCTCTTTCCTCCATCCCTGGTCAGCTCATGCCTCTTCTACAGCCCACCTCCCTCCAGCCCTCTGTCGAGAGTTGAGTGTGAGGCAGGAGATCATGGGAAAACAGTGGGAACCAACCTCGTGGGGAGTTAGAGAAGAGGAAAGAAGCTCCACTCCATCTTGACCAATTAGACTGAATCCACTTTGAGGTCTTAGCTGTGCTTGACATGTAACAATACCGTGAGATTTCAAAAATTTGAAACCCTTTCAAAATTTTTGACAAAACGAAACAAAAAATGCCAAACAAAACAATGCAAACCAAAAACCACACCATAGAAGGAAGATCACCTGGATGAGCCAAAATCATGATCACTAGATCATGTTCCAGAGCAATGGGACATCTCACCAGGGCCTGATTTAGAACAGGCAGTTGAATGTTCACATGTTTGTATGAAAATAGATATCAACACTTGCTTAAGTCTATAGCAATCTCTCTATCCTGAACACCTATAGAAAGCATAACAATGGTGAGGCTTAAACAAACCTTTAGAGGAAGATATAATTTAGGATTAATTGAAATGTTCAAATATTAGGGCTTAATATTCATATTTGCCTTTAACAGCATATGCCTTTTTCTATTGAAAGAAGCAATGCCAATGATCTATATGTAATTTAGACGTTTCATTCAAATTAAGAGAAGACCTTCAGTGAACTTGTGAAAAGAAGACTGACACAGTTTTGACTTGAGTATAAAAATTTATCCTGAGAAAAAAAAATCTAATTTTCATGCAGACAAATTAGGCTCTGGTCATTCATGTTTATGTGTTTATAACCATGGAGAGAAAAATTATTTGTAAGCCCCTTATCAAAAATGGTCTCAAGGAGAAGTGAACTAATAGGTACAGGTTTATGCATGACTTCATAGGAACTAGATTTTAATCATTACAATTAAAAAAATTAAAAATAATTGAATCAGGTAGAAATGTTGACAGTACAAATTATTTTTGTATTTCACATCTGGTATTGTCCCAGAATTCTGCAGGGGCCAAATATCCTTGACTCCATTCAGAGGCCCATCTGGAATATATATATTATTTCTTGCATTCTGTCATAATCACCATATTAGTGAGTTATTTTTGCAATATTTTATACTGCTTTAACTTTTTTTTTTAAATCTCACATCACTGTATTAAAAGGATTTACCAGCCCCTAGGCCAGACCAAGAAAATAGAACTAATATTCACATGAAAAGTAAAGTTTTTACCAGACATTTATTTTGAGTCTGTGAATAAACATAAATGTGCAAGATACCTATAGCCCTAGTATCCACAGAGACATGCTAGGGAACAGAGTTTACACTTATGTGCTAGACATATATAAATGTAAAGCTCACAAAGGAATCCTACTGGAAGTTGCTGGGGAATGAGAGTCACTAGGTGGCAGAAGCACTCCTTCTGCTGTTTCTTATACCCCTTGTGGTGTGGGCTGTAATTAGGTCAGTGTATACTAAAGTAGGACTGAGAGATAAATAAAGTAGGTTTTCTTTTCTAGAACACACTGCATTTTAAATTCACTTCTTTTCAGGTTGTGTTACAAAGGTGGATTCAATTGTTAAAGGCAAAGAGAGAGTCCTCCTGCCAAAGGGGTTGGGGGGACTAAACTCACTGAGAGAGAGAAAGAAAGAGAGAAAAGAAAGCAGGTGATTCTTCTGTTCTATGATGTTGATATTCTGTTCAGAAGTATGTTGAGGAGGGGGATGCTGTGTTTTATATCCGAACTCTAAACTGGCAAAATGTGCAGTTTTTCCCAGATTTTGTACTAGACACATTTTCCCGTTCAGCGATTATTTCAAATTTTGCCATGAACAAAGGGCAGTTTTCATCACCAAAGCACAAGTGACTTTCCCTTTTTGGGATGAGGGTGTACACCTTGCTATGGCGGTGGTATTGAAGGTCAAAGCCTTGTGCCTCTCTCTGCCTCAGTCTAAGGCTATTTCTAGATTGCCAAGAACTGTTGGTAAAAGATATGCAAATAGCACAACACATTTGCTTATCTTTTGCCAACAGTTCTGTTGGGAGAGGCTTTTCTGACATTTGGCCCATTCACAGGGGTCCAAAAGCTGGGAAAAAACCTTCAGTCAAGACATCCTTTCTTTCTGGTGGAATGAGGTATACAGGGATGCCAAGAGAATGCTCCTGACTGGCAGATCTCTGCCGACAGATCTGCAGAAGTTTTGTCAACAGAAGCCTGCAATCTAGATATAGCCTAAGAGAGAACCATGCTACCTCTAGAGCTCATCGTCAGCTTGGCAGGGTAAGTAAGTTACAAGCTGTCAAAAGAACTAGCAAAATATGTTTAATAAGAATCAACCAAAAACTGTTTTTTTTCTATTAAATTCCATAGAATCTCAGTGAAAACTTTTCTTTGGCTTCAGTGAAAACAGGGTTTTGCCCTCCATGTAACATTTGACATCCTATGAAAAATGATAAAGAAGGGATTGCACCAAATGGGGGAATGATTTCTCACCCAGTAATCACCCCTCCCCACAATCTGGCCTATTTACACTACAAGATGATCTGGTATTTTGTCTTCAAAATACATTAGGTATTTATAATATGAACCTTAGAGGGGGACTGAATATCTGCAAGCCATCTCCAGTGAAGGAAATGAGCACGAACCAGAGGCAGACAATAACACCAACATCACCTTTACTTTCTAACATATGCAACTTATTCTTTATAGGTGTAACAGGGTGGAAAGGTGGACTTGTGATTGAGAAACAGAACAGATTAGGTGTCAGAAACATGGTTTCTAATCCTGGCTTAATGTGCATCCTTGCGTGTCATGTCACTGTAGCTGTCGTACCATGGTTCCACCTGTGTAACAGGGAAATGGTAACTACTTACCTGTGTCACAAGGATATATTTATTAATGACTGTTACGTATGTGGAGATCCTCAGAGGGAAGGTGCTCTATAGACACTCATATGGACTACAAGGAGGATGATATAAAAGATTTCTGAATAGCAGTCGATGTGGTGCCAGACAACATTTTGATTAAAAACTCATATGATATAAAATCAATATGGCACATATTAAATGGATTAAACACTGCCTAACTGATAGAATCTAAATGATGAATCATCACTCAATGAGTGCTTTTCCATTGGGATTTCACAGGGACCAGTTCTTGATCCTTTGCTATTTAACATTTATTATCCATAACCTGAAAGAAAACATAAAATCTTACATAGATGAAGTTCTCAGATGATACAAAAATTGGAAGTGGGATAAATAGAGAAAAGGACAGACCTTTGATTGGGAACAATCTGGGTCACTTGGCAAACTGGGAGGGAGCAAACAGTAGGCATTTTAAAATGGCCAAATGTGAATGCGTATACTTTGGAACAAAGAAAGTAGGCTGGACTTATAGCATCGGGGACTATGCTCTAGGGAACTGTGACTCCAAAAAATGATTGGGCGGTTGCGGTGAATACTCACCTGAACATGAGCTTCTAATGTGATGCTGTGCCCAAAAGAACTAAAGCGATTCTGAGGGGTATAAACAGGGGAAACTTAAGGCTGTAGCCCTTTGCAAGTATAATACAGACACTGAATTCAGCTCAGCTCTGGGAAGGCTCAGCCCAAGAGACTTCCCTCAGCATGCAAAGGAATAGTCTCAGCGGAACCTGAACCCCAGATAAATGCATCTTACTCTGTATAAAGTTATATATAAGGTAAGCTCACGTGGCCCTCTTTCTTGGGGTAAAGAGTGATATGCACAGACTCCTTGCCCCTCCACCCTCTGCCAAGGTAACCATTATTTACACTGGGATAATTAATAAAATTATTTCGTTAAGTATAAAAAGTAGGATTAAGTGGTAGCAGCCAGAACAAGAAAATGAGAGAGCAGACTGAAACAGGGCCTTTTTTTTCTTTTTTTTTTTTTTGTGCTGATACTGAGTACTGGGCACCTCAGCAGCCCCAGCCACAGGACTGGAGGGGGAGCCATTGGAGTGGAGGGGGAGGGGAAGCCGACTGAGTATCAGCTCCTCTTTTTTTCACAAAAAAGGCGCTAGACAGAACAATGTAGAACACTAAACAAAATAAAGCAGAACACACAAGTTAAGCTTAAAAAGGTAAGAAATGGGTTAGATGTAATATCTCCTGCTGAGCCCTTTCCACTTGCTCAGTTTCAGTTAGTTTCTGTAGACACTGTGGGTGGTAAGCAGGGTTGCCCAGATGTCTGGCAGCCACTCCTACCGTTTGTCTTCTCACCTATATATAGGTTTTGGAAAAGGTGGGAATCCTTTGTGTTCAGTTTAAACTTCCTCACAGCTCTTCATCGAAAAGTACATGGTTTAAGATGGATTCCAGTATCAAATGTTATGGTCACATGTTTTGCAAGGACCAATCACAACCTCCCCCCTGTGGAGAGGGAGATATTGTTCTGAGTACTAGGCTATTAAGTTCTTTGAGTACTACATTAGTAACATAGGTTTATATTTGATTTTATTTTAACTTCATTTACAGGAATGAAACACTGAAGGCAACTAGGATATGCCCACTCAGCAGATTACAAGCTTTCCAATGATATATCACATGAAGTGTCTTGCATAAAGAATATTCCAGTTTGTCATATTCATAAGTATATTTTTCTAAAGCCTCTGGAAGGCCCCATGACAGGATTTTTCCCCTGAAAGATGTTCTTGAAGCTATTTTTGGAAAGTTCTATGGCCTGTGTCATACAGGGCATCAGACTAGATGGTCACCATGGTCTCTTCAGCCGTTGGACTTGATGGGTCTACGACTTTATAAATATGCCGAGTGGTAATGTTAGCTCATCTCTGCCCTCTCTTCCTCTTTGCCACTGGTCAATAAACAGGTATAAATGCTAAATATCTATTTGAATATTCGAAAAAAAAGAAAAGAAAAACAGGTATGTCACAGACAAAATAAGTCTTCAAATAATATATTGGCTTTCTGAAATATTTTACTGAACTGTCTTCAACTAATGAGTGGCTAGTCATTAACCTTCCAAGGCATTTTACATTTGTTAATAACTCTGTGTTACCCAAATATTTATTCAGATCTACTGGGAAGGGAATTCCACCTGCATTCACAGGTTTTCCATTTGCAGCAACAGCTGATGTGACTGCAGACACTGTGTGCAATCTGATGTTCTTATGTTTGCTCATGAAATCATGAACAATCAAGTTAAAGCTAAGTGCAAACATGGCTCATGACTAAATTCTTCCACCCTAAATATCATTTACCATAGTGGCCTTGTTAACAAAAGCAATACGTTCATGCACAGAAAGGGAAAGCCCAGTTTAACAATACAGCTTTATTGGCAGTCACGGTGTGCAAATTGGAGAGAATCCAAACCAAGGCCCGGCAGTTCCATCACTTGACGACACACACTGGTTAGAGAATGAGATACTGGATAGTGTATTATATGAGGATGACTGAAAAGAGATCCAAAGTCTATTTCAGCAAGAGGAAAATGTACCAAAATATTCCCACAGTGTTTTCACTGGTCCAGGTAGTACAAGAGAAACCATTTCCACCTTGCTGAATAGACCTTGTCAGCTCTGGCCATCCCTCTTACTGGGACCCCTCTCTTTAAATACCCCTCTGAAACCACCCACCCACTCATGCATCTGATGAAGTGGGTCTTTGCCCATGAAAGCTTATGCTCCAAAATATCTGTTAGTCTATAAGGTGCTACAAGACATCTTGTTGCTCTCGAAGCTACAGACTAACACGGCTACCTCTCTGAAACTATATTAAAAATGTCTCCTGTAAGCAGACCTGTGTTTACCATCACCTTAGTTAAACCTGCAGAAAGCAAACGTGAACGAGTTAGTGACAAAAATGGATTTGGCTGGAAGAATCTAATCTACACTTGCTTTCCTATCAGAGCTAACACTGGACCAACAGAACTGGTTGGAATTTGCTTGTAGATTTCCCCTTTAAACAAGTCTATATATACAGTAAGGAGGATCCGTTTACTGGTCCATAACTCAGTTCTCAGTTCGATCTTTTCCACACTACTGGTACTAAAAGGCTGTGGCCACACTTGGCCAAAACTTCGAAATGGCCATGCAAATGGCCATTTCGAAGATTACTAATGAAGCGCTGAATTGAATATTCAGCGCTCCATTAGCATTAGGACACTTCCGGCTGCGGCACTTCACGGCTATTCTCAGTGGAGGGGAATAAGGGGATTTCGAAAGGTGTGGGGTCCTTTCGAAGAGGACCCCTGTGTAGCTGTGCCGAGCAGCGCACTTTCAAAAGCGGTGCTTTCAAAACACTGCAGCTGGAAGCATCCTAATGCTAATGAGGTGCTGAATATTCAATTCAGCGCCTCATTAGTAATCTCCGAAATGGCCATTTGCATAGCCATTTTGAAGTTTTGGCCAAGTGTGGCCACAGCCAAAGTGTAAGGAGGGCTTTTTGGTAATTATTCTTGGAAGTTGTTCATCGAAAAACAGAGGTGGTTGCTTCTTTTCCAGTTTGGAACCTTAGCCCATGAATTCACAAAACAGACTCTAAAAGGGAGAAGTGCTTCAAGTTCAGTGAAAAATGTTTCTTCAAGAAAAAATTTTCAGATTGAAAAACATAATATTCTCTCTTTCTTCTTCATTCTCAGACACTGACAGATAAAACATTTGTAGCCAACCAGGCTCGGGTTCCCCAGATACGAGGCTGCACCCAGAAGGCCAGTGCTATATTTGGTTTATTGAAAGCGCGTGACACCCGTGACGGGAGCCCCGGAGACGCCACAGTCACCAGTGGGGGAAAACCCGACGCGTCGGAGCTTCGCTCGGGGAGAGGCTCTGTAACAGGCCTAACGCTAGCTGATAAGCTGAGCTCATTAACATAAGATTGCCTAAAATTGCCTATGCGTTCCTTATCACTATCTCTAGTGGCCTACTGCCAGCGTAGCCTTGGAGTTTTGGCAGGCGCAGCTTGTTTCGCAGGTGATGTGAGTTGTTTTGCAGCTTTCACCTTGCACAGACCAGTTCTGGTATCTCTTGCTTGTTGGCAGCATGCTTCTGTATATGGTTCCTCTAAGAGTTCACAGAGGGGTCGGACTGCTCTCATGAGACCGTTACAAAGTCTTCTCGCACCCTACAACATTCTACCAGAAATAAATGTTATTTTGATTTTTAAGAAAAGCGATATATTTGATTTATATTTCTAATTTCACCTTAAGATCTCAAAGCATTTTATAAAGATAGGGTACAATAATCTCCCTTTTAGAGGTGGGATAAAGAATGTACAGAGAGGTTAAATGTCAAACCCAAGGGTTACAATTACACTAGCAAGTTTTGCCAACAAAACTGGTGGAATGTCCACACACAAAATGGATTTTGTTCACAGTATTTTGGCAAAAGTTGTCTCTTCCACTAATAAACTTCTGTCTCTTCCAGATGAGGAAAAACACCTTTTGTTGACAGGCTCTGTTGACAAAAAAGCTATGTGGATGGTCTGGGAGGGCCTTCTGTTAACAGACAGGAGCTGCGTCTACACGTGCACGCTACTTCGAAGTAGCGGCACTAACTTCGAAATAGCGCCCGTCGCGGCTACACGCGTCGGGCGCTATTTCGAAGTTAACTTCGACATTAGGCGGCGAGACGTCGAAGTCGCTAACCTCATGAGGGGATCGGAATAGCGCCCTACATCGATGTTCAACGTCGAAGTAGGGACCGTGTAGACGATCCGCGTCCCGCAACGTCGAAATTGTGGGGTCCTCCATGGCGGCCATCAGCTGGGGGGTTGAGAGATGCTCTCTCTCCAGGCCCTGTGGGGCTCCATGGTCACCATGGGCAGCAGCCCTTAGCCCAGGGCTCCTGGCTGCTGCTGCTGCAGCTGGGGATCCATGCTGCAGGCACAGGGTCTGCAACCAGTTGTTGGCTCTGTGGATCTTGTGTTGTTTAGTGCAACTGTGTGTGGGAGGGGCCCTTTAAGGGAGCGGCTTGCTGTTGAGTCCGCCCTGTGACCCTGTCTGCAGCTGTTCCTGGCACCCTTATTTCGATGTGTGCTACTTTGGCGTGTAGACGTACCCTCGCAGCGCCTATTTCGATGTCGTGCTGAGCAACGTCGAAGTTGAACATCGACGTTGCCGGCCCTGGAGGACGTGTAGATGTTATTCATCGAAATAGACTATTTCGATGTCGCAACATCGAAATAAGCTATTTCGATGTTGGCTGCACGTGTAGACGTAGCCAGGGTGTCCAGGACAATGGGCAGCCCTGTCTGCTGTGCTTCCAGTCACCTGTTTTGTTGAGAGAGTAGCTGGGCAGTCTGCCCGCTCTGTCGACAGAGCAGAACGCTCTTCTGATTGGCTTTTGTGTTTGGTCACATACTGTTGACAGACATTTTGCTGGGAAATCTCTTCTGACAATGATGACTGTTGACAGATCGCTTTAGTGTAACCGTAGCCAAGGACACACAGGAAGCCAGTAACAAAGAGAGAAAGTACTAAATGTAACTTAATCAAGTCTTGATTATATTTCAGAAAATATTTTTTGCTGTTTTAGGGGAAAGAAACTGCATATTCTCCTTCCATTGATGTGTTTCTCCCGAAGAATCAACTGAGGACACACAAAGCTCCATATCCATTACTGAAGAATTTTTTCAGTTTAGTACAAATACATTTTCTATGATACCTTCTCAATATCATGTCAAAATAAGCTTGTTGGTTTCTATTCTTTGAGAATTGGACCTTTCTGACACGCCTAGTTACATGATTTAAAATTGAATTGTATTAAGTGATTAAACAGGTGAATATTGGGACATTATTTCACAGCTTTAGCACACAAGTCTGGGATTGCTTGTTCAGCACAGATATCAAAGTATAGTGAACTGATTACTGCAGTTTTTGTAAAAGAAATTAACTGGCATATAGTGATAATAAAATAACAGAGGGTTCTGAAGATCAAGAATCACATCTCTAAGCTGTGTCTACACGTGCACGCTACTTCGAAGTAGCGGCACTAACTTCGAAATAGCGCCCGTCGTGGCTACACGCGTCGGGCGCTATTTCGAAGTTAACTTTGACGTTAGGCAGCGAGACGTCGAAGTCGCTAACCCCATGAGGAGATAGGAATAGCGCCCTACTTCGACGTTCAACGTCGAAGTAGGGACAGTGTAGACGATCCGCGTCCCGCAACGTCGAAATTGCCGGGTCCTCCATGGCGGCCATCAGCTGGGGGGTTGAGAGACGCTCTCTCCAGCCCCTCAGCTCACAGGTGGCCGCGTGGAGCGGCCCCTTAAAGGTCCCCTCCCCCTCCCTGACTCTGCAGGAAGCTGAGGCAACGTGCAGGCTGGAGCCTGCACACGCAGCGAGCCTGCACAACCCTCAGCCCCCCACACAGCTGCAATGGCGAGCCAGCAGCCCCCCCAGCGCCCCCAGGAGACCCCCCCCCAAGGGGAGCCAGGGCAGCCAGCCGAGCCAGAGGACCAGCCAGTCTGGAAAGCGGCAGCGGGGCCCCTCCTGGATGGAGGCCGAGCTACAGGACCTGCTGGGGCTCTGGAGCGAGGAGGAGGTGCTCCAGGTAATGGGGAGCAAGAGGCGGAACGCGGATGTGTTCGCTCGGCTGGCCGAGGGCCTGGCTGCCCGGGGTCACCCTGCCCGCACTCCGGATCATGTGAGGAGTAAGGTGAAGGAGCTGCGGCAGGGTTATGCCCGGGCCTGGGATGTGGCCAGCCGATCTGGGGCCGCCCCCGTCACTTGCCCCTTTTACAGGGAGCTCAGGGACATCCTGGGTGCCCGGCACACCTCCTCCCCTCCGGCCACCCTTGACACCTCGGCTGACGAGCCCCAGCAGGCCCTGCAGCCGGAGTCCACCCCGGAGGCAAGCCCCGCACCCCG
The DNA here is from genome assembly GCF_033958435.1 of Carettochelys insculpta. Classification (NCBI taxonomy): domain Eukaryota; kingdom Metazoa; phylum Chordata; order Testudines; family Carettochelyidae; genus Carettochelys; species Carettochelys insculpta. The sequence goes on from NC_134139.1 coordinate 101,137,174, forward strand.
GGGGCCCCCCCCCGGAGGCCATCCCCAGGACATCGCGGCAGGAGGAGGAGGAGGGGGGCTCCTCCTCCGCAGAATCCAGCCTGCAGATCCTCCTCCTGCCATCCCGGAGCAGCAGCAGGGCCTCCGACCCCCGGGGATCTCCGGACCGTGGGAGCGGACGCACAGGTAGGTACCCCTCTCTGGTGGACACCCCTGGGCTTGAGGGGCGGGGGTAACAGAGATGTGTCCAGGGCCCCCCACACGCTCACATGGCCATGGCCCCAAGGACACCAGGGCCATGGCCCTCACAGCACTGCAGCCATCAGCCCCTTCCCCCCCCCACGCTGCATGACAGTGCCATGCCCCATCCCCGGGCCAGGGGGCAGCGGAACCTCGAGGGGCCCCGGGCGGAGGGGGTGGGACACCCCGCAGCAGCAGCATGTGATGGAGTGGGGGGAGTGCCAAAGGGAGACTCAGGCTACATATGAGCCACAAGAGCCGAAGAGCTCCCAGGGCCAAAGGAGGATCCTGGCGCTACAGCTGGCAGGTGACACCTCTGCCCTGAGCAAACAGGAGGGAGGAGCCGAGCTGGCTTGGAATTGGGGGGCGAGGGCGGGGGCCACAGGTAGAGGCTAGGGGAAGGGAGAGCTGGTAGGCAGCCAGCCAGAGGAGGGGGAAAGCTGCATCCCAGAGGGGCCCCCCTTGGGGTCTTCTCCCCACGACGGGTTGGAAGGACTGTCTCTTCCGACAGCTGGTGCTGTCATTCCTGCCAGAAACTGGCCATCTGTGGCCTAAGAAAGCTCTCCTGCTCTCAGACCCTGCGGGGTGAAGTGAGAGTCGCTCCCACCAGGGGAGGGGGTGCAGGGCAGGGGGACCCCTGAACCCCATCCATCACAGCAGCATCTCCCAGGGACGGGGATGGGGAACCTGCAGCACAGGGCGGGGGGGACAGAGGCCACGGCTCGGGGCCCACACTAACGCCTGTCTCCATTCTTCTTTCCCCCCTCCTCTCCTGTGTCCTGCACCTGCACCTGCACCATCCGAAGGACCGGAAGAGAGCGCCGGCAAGGCCTCAGTTGTCCCGGAGAGCCCTCCAGGACCATCGCTCCAGGGCAGCCCCTCGGCTGAGGAACGACCGGCCCCGCGGAGGGCAAGACGGCGGACCCCGCGCCTACTACCGGCGACGGTGACGGACCCCCAGCTGCTGGCCATCCTCCGCCAGCAGCTGGAGGTCTCGGAGCAGCACCTCCAGCTGCAGGAGCGGGCGCTGGCCTGGCGCCAGGAGGCATGGGGGGCCTATATGCAGACATTTAACCGGCTGGATGAGTACCTGGCCCCCCATGCCGCGCCGGCCGAGCCATCGCCCGCCGTGCCCGCTCCTGCAGCCCCACCACCAGCTGCTCTGGCCGTCGCCGGGCCGTCCGCCGTCGCCCCACCACCCACCCGCGAGGGCCAGAGCGCCGAGGGACCCCTGGAGCCACCTGAGACTCGCCAGCACCGATACCTTCCGGTCCAGCCCGCTCCCACCCAGCCGCGGACCAGACTGCAGGCACGGCGGGGCTCCCGGCCGGGCACGCCCAGTGCTGGGCTCTAGGGGCGAGGGGCCCGGGACGTGGCCCCCCCCTTGTTGTATATAGTTGGACTGGTTTTTTTTGGTGCCCCCGTTTGCCCCGTCCCCCCATGTAAATAGTTCTCCCCGTTCTCCTCCCTGGTTTTCTTTTTTGTTGATGGCGCACACTTGTTTGCTTTGTTGTTGTATTGTTTTATTTGTGCACATCTTGCTTTTGTTGAACATTTGTCCCTACTTTTTGGTTTGTGTTTCACATATTTATTTATTCACATACAAAAAACAAAAGTTTCTGAAAGACCAAAAAAAAGTTTACGTTCAGCCACAAGTTTGTGCTGTCATTTGTCCAGGACAAGTGGGGGGGGGGCGGTGGGGTGCTCCATGGTGTGGGCGTTGGGGCAGGAGTGTAGGGGAGGAAGGGGCGGGCAGTAGGGGGCCTGGGCAGAGTTCACCCCGTGGCTTGTTGGTCGAAGTGGGCCCGCAGGGCCTCTCGGACCCGGGTCCCCTCGGGGTCCACCTGCCGACTGGGGGCAGCGGGTGGCTGCACGTGCGCCCTGCCGGCCTCCGCGGCCCAGCCCTGCAGAAAGGTCTCCCCCTTGCTCTCCACGAGGTTGTGCAGGGCGCAGAAGGCACCCACAATCTGGGGGATGTTGTTGGGGCCCGCATCCAGGCGGGTCAGGAGACATCGCCAGCGTCCCTTGAGGCGGCCAAATGAGCGCTCCACCACCTGGCGCGCAAGGTTCAGGCGCTCGTTGAAGCGCTCCTGGCTAGCGGAGAGATGGCCCGTGTAGGGGTGCATGAGCCACGGCCGGAGGGGGTATGCCGCATCTGCGATGACGCAGAAGGGCATGGTGGTGTCCCCCAGAGGGATCTCCCGCTGGGGGATGTAGGTCCCCGCCTCCAGCCGGCGGCACAGGCCTGAGTTCCGAAAAACCCGGGCGTCGTGGGTGCTGCCAGGCCAGCCCACGTAAATGTCCTGGAAACGTCCCTGGCTGTCCACCAAGGCCTGGAGGACGACAGAATGGTAGCCCTTCCGATTGAGGTATCGTCCTCCACTGTGATGCGGGGCACAGATGGGGATGTGAGTCCCATCCAGAGCCCCGAAGCAGTTGGGGAAGCCCAGGGTGGCAAAGGCGGCGACAGTGGCATGTGGGTCCCCCAGCCTCACGAGCCTGTGCAGGAGCATGGCGTTGATGGCACGCACGACCTGCAGAGAAAGCACATGGGACAGCCCCAATGAGGGGTGAGCAGGGTGTGCATGGCCCTGCCCTGCCCTGGCCCCCCTGCCCTGGCCTGCCCTGCCCTGCCCTGCCCTGGCCTGCCCTGGCCCCCCTGCCCTGGCCCCCCTGCCCTGGCCTGCTCTGCCCTGCCCTGGCCTGCCCTGGCCTGCCCTGCCCTGCCCTGGCCCCCCTGCTCTGCCCTGGCCCGCCTGCCCTGGCCTGGCCCCCCTGCCCTGGCCTGGCCTCCCCCTGTGGGTTCTCTTACCTCCATGAAGACAGCCCCGACGGTGGCCTTTCCGACACCAAACTGCTGGCCCACGGATCGGTAGCTGTCCGGAGTGGCCAGCTTCCAGACAGCGATGCCGACCCGTTTCTCCACAGGGAGGGCATGCCGCATGGCAGTGTCCCAGTGCCTGAGTGCGGGGGTGAGCCACTGGCACAGCTCCAGGAATGTCTGCCGGCTCATCCTGAAGTTCCTGAGCCAGTGGTCGTCGTCCCACTCCCCAAGCACCAGCCGCTCCCACCAGTTGGTGCTGGTGGGGTAGCTCCACAGCCGCCGGCGTGTGAGGCGGGGGGTGGAGCGGGGTGCTGCAGGGGTAGGGGTTGAGCCCTGCTGCCCTGGGGGCATCTCCTCCCCTGGGGCAAGAAGGTACTCAGCTGCCTCCCACATGGCGTGGGCCAGGGCAAGCCCTGCTCCTGCCGGGAGGGCTGGGTGGACCTCTAGCTGCTGCTGCTGCTGCTGCTGCTGCTGCTGCTGGGGGTCCATGACTGCGGCGCTCGGGGTCTGTGTGCCTATATGGCTCCTCAGACCGCGTGCTGTGCAGGCTGAGTGTATGTGGGAGGGGCCCTTTAAGGGAGCGGCTAGCTGTTGCCCCGGAAGCGCTAGTCCGCCCGTTGACCCTGTCTGCAGCTGTGCCTGGCATCCCTATTTCGATGTGTGCTACTTTGACGTGTAGACATTCCCTCGCTGCGCCTATTTCGATGTTGGGCTCAGCAACGTTGAAGTTGAACATCGACGTTGCCGGCCCTGGAGGACGTGCAGACGTTATTCATCGAAATAGCCGAAATAAGCTATTTCGATGTAGGCTTCACGTGTAGACGTAGCCCTATTGTGCAGGAGCTGTGCGGGGAAGATTTCACAGTACCTGCTGCGCTACATGTTACTCTATTTCGCAAGATCAGTCTCTGTCTACCTCTGTTTGATGAACACCACTTTTTTTTTATTTTAAACCAAGAAATGCAAGCCATTTTATGTGGTTGTATGATGCACAGTATGATTGGCATAATAAAAGCAGAATATAATCAAAATACTCCCTTGAAAAGCAAGGAATTGAGTTTTCCTGGCTATTTTATTTTATTTTATTTTATTTTATTTTATTTTATTGGTGGAAAAGGAAAAAAGTTTCAAGTCAGCTTCAGTATCTCATTGTGAGTCTTCCACAAAATCAATTTGGTTTAAAATGCACAATATAATTGGCATGACAAAAGCAAGGACACAAGAATGATGTGCTGTTTCTACAAATATCAGTACTTATTGCTTATTGTTTTGATTAAATTAACAAATTAGTCCACAGTGTAAATCATTTGAACATCCACTAGCGCAAATTCAAATGATATCTCTCAAGCTCCCTACGGATACTCAGATGGTCAGAGTTTAGGTTAAACTATTAAAAATGGAATCAGCTAAAAAGTATTTCTGCTCTGAACTTCGTTAATCCATCAGAGAAAGGTACTAGAGATCCAGAAAGCCGGCAATTTATAACACAACCCGGTAGCTATTACAGTTTACTTCTCCGCCTTCGTCTCATTCTTCTGGCTCTAGTCCCATCTAGGGGTCAGCTATTTGAGTTCTACTTCTCCATTGCAGTCTGGCTTGATGCAGCTCCTCCGAAATTCAAAGCTGACCAGACCCTGTGGTAGGACTTCTACCCATCAAGTATTGGGTCTTCCAAATCTTATCCTCCACTTCTCAATGTAATATCCTGGTTCCTGAGTATTCTTATGGTCTCCTTTTCACATGTCCAAACCATCTAACCCTGGATTCACTTGATTTTTCTATGTTTAGTACAACCTTCACACTTGTCCTAACTCTGTCATTCTGAACCCAGTTCATCCTTGTAACTCCAAGTGTTCATCTTAACATTTTCATTTCCACCATATTCAAGATCTGCTCTTATTTCTTCTTAAACTCCTAGCCTTTGCAGCCATGTGAATATGCAGGCCTAAATTAAGGTCTTGTTAGCCTTAATTTTCAATTTCACAGGCACTCTTCTACATAGATGATGAAACTAGAGATTCTGTAGCACCCCCTGACTTGAAGTGGTTTTCATCACCTACAAGGTTTAAGTTTGGTTCAACATCTCTCACTGCTCCCTCTATAAAAATTGATTCAGCACCTCCCTTCTCTTATGGCAGATCACTCCATTCACTGCTCTCCATTTAGTCCATGTCTTTACTGTTCAGCTTATAAATTCATGCTTAAATTCTATCATCCTAGGTACTTGAACTTCTATGCCTTTGGTAGTGGCTGTCCTACAGACATACAGTGTTCTTGCTTTCTTGTCTGATGCCATTTGAGTTAAAGCAGGGGTGTGCGCAGTGGGAGAGCAGGCCCCCTCAGGGCCATGAAATTTCATGAGCGGGGGATACAGCACGATAGTTTGTTGGGTCTCAGACGTATACATCTTGTTAAAAATGTTGAACTCTCTTACTGTTTTTATGTACATGCATTGACATTTACATACCAGTTAATAAAGGTTTTACATTCTACATACTTATTTTCTTACACATGCCGAAAAAGTTTTGTTTTTCATATGAAGCTAAACGAGATTTCCATCTGTTTGGATTCCATTAGACAGGCTAGGGGCCCCTGCTAATTTCAAGGATGGAAAGTGGGGCCTGATGTAAAAAAGTTGGCTTTCCCCTGAGTTAAAGCGTGAATGTAGGAATTAAAAGATAAGGAAAAACTTTTAGTCATGGGAAAATTAGTTATGGATAGAAATTCACACGTCCAAAAGTAGGTTTACATATACTTTACAAACTTGAGGCTAAAAAAGAGAAAGCAGGTATTAAAAATGAAGTGTATTAGTATATACATGAAAAGTGGAATTGGTTATGTCATATATATATAGTTTAGCTGTTATGACAGCTACATAGTCTGGTACTTCAGAAGTTGTACTAATTCCCAATTTGGGCATACAAAATATAATCCCTACTTTTCCTGTTGTTCATTTTTTTCTGTTTTAGAGTCAACTATATATATATATATATATATATATATATATATATATCTTAGGTGCCCTAACAACCTTGGTCAAGGGACATATGATGATGATGATGATATATATACAGGAAAAGTAGGGATTGTGTCTTGTATACATCTTCTGATGAAAAACTGTTGAGCTGAAAATTCCCCAATCTACTGTAGAGATTAGTGCAACCAAACAAAAATATCTATAGTCATTCTAGCAATTCATAGCTTTATAAGCCCTTTAAAAAAGATGTACTCAAGTAGCTTGATTTTCCCTCTCATACTGGAATAACTTCACTGAAGTTGTTATTTTTTCTGTTTTAGAGTCAACTATATATTTATAGGGTTGACTCTAAAACAGAAAAAATAACAACAGGAAAAGTAGGGATTGTATCTTGTATACCCAAATTGGGAATTAGTACAACTTCTGAAATATCAGACTATGTAGCCATCTTGACAACCCAAACTAGTAACAATAACAGTAGCGTTAAGCTGAGTCTGGGATGAATACCCACCACTAGCATCATTTTTTAGGAATAATTCTCAAGTTTTATGGCAATAAAAAGTGTGTCTCAGTATGTAGAAGTAATTTAATCAATGAAATTATATTTATAATAACGGAGGTAGTACAGATAGTGATACACATTGCATTAGCTGAGGTTTCGGCCTTTATCAGGATCATATGGAATGAAATTGACAAAGCAGCTGAAGATGTACAATATGTAAGGTTTGATGTGGGTAGTCATGAGTAAACAAGTATTCAAAAGCCTAGTACAGAATTTTTTAAATAAAGAAATGGGGTATTATTAGAATGGTGCTGTTGCATTACCTGAAAGACACAGGTAAGAGTGACAATATAAACCACTGAACACTGAGGAATTATAAGTATCAACGAGGTAACCGAGTTAGTCTGTATCTTCAAAAACAACAAGGAGTCCTGTGGCATCTTACAGACTAACAGACCCATGAAAGCTTATGCTCCAAAATATCTGTTAGTCTATAAGGTGCCACAGGACTTCAGGCTGTTTTTGAGGAATTATTGTTGATGGCAGCTATAATTTAGCCAAATAAGAAACAGAGAGAGAAAAAGAAAAGAAAGAATGACGTTTCAGGGAGACATTCTGCAGTTATTCTCTAGGATCAGAGTGGAGAGACCAGGAGGTTCAAGATGGAGACACAAGGGGAATGGTTGACCTTGGAATTGCCTCCTGAAGAGCACAGTCAAGCAAAAATTGATAGGAAAAAATGAGCAAAAACAGGCTGCAATATTAAACTGCTGAGTTGGCATTCTTATGCAAATTTCACACCATCAGAATGGGAATGAACAGGAACTGGGAATGGCTTTCTCATTGCAGTAAGTAATTTTCCACTTTCAGTATTCTCACCTTCTTATCCACAGCTGTCCTGACTTAATTAGTTCTCATGTAACACTCCCATCTCTGTATCCCTACTATCTGTTTCTTTTTCTTCCACTTCATGCATCTGATGAAAGAATTGCAACTCACAAAAGCTTACAGCATAATAACATTTTTAGTCTTAAGGTGCCACTGTACTCATTATTTTCGGGGGGAGAAGCTCACCCAAAATGATAATGCCAACTCTGCTTATAGTCCACCTAGTCATTTGTGCAAAGCTATATATGGGAAAGATAATTCAATGTCTGTAATTCTTAGTGGGAAATGCATTTGTAGCTTCCCACTTATTTGGCTGAAATCATGCCCTATATTATATTGCTTTGGGCTTGTTCAGCATATAGTGTGTATCCTTGATATACCACAGGCTGATCTAACTAGACACAATGTGACCCACACATCAAATTGCACTAAAAAAGATTTGTTTCCTTAATGGATAAAAACAGGAAATTTCTCTGACAAGAGCATTTGCAGCTGCCCTTTCATATTAAAGATAACTATGCTTGCTAATAAGTACTTGACACTGAATCCACATTGCATTAATGTTTGTCCATTCAGAGGAATGCCAACATGATGTTTTGAAGGCATTGCTGGCTTCTGCAACATACTGGGCTAGCTCCAGCTTCATTGCAGCATCTCAGCAGCTTTCAGAATATGAAGTGTAGTAGTAAGATCCTGCCTTTCATATTCTTAACAACAATAAATTCAGATTTCAAGCCAAAAGTAATTTAAGGTGACCAAAACTAATTTTGCACATAATGAAACTGCAACCTCATGGGCAAACTGGCTGTGGCATTTTAGATTAAGGGCAAGAACAGTCTGCACCTGTAATGAACAGTGCTAGCGAGGTCCTGGCAATAGACAGCAAAGAACTGATTCATGCTGTCTACAACTATTGCCATTGCCAATATAAGCACCCAGAGAGGTAGTATCACCTCCACTGAATAGTCAGTGTGATCAAATTAATATCCTCTGGGGAAGATGTGAGGCACAAGGATTCTTCCTCACCAATCTTCTTGGCACTCCTAAGTACAGATAACAGGAAACTACTCTGTTGAAGCTGAGAGACAAGTGAATATTCTTGACATGGCTTCATGGTATTAGAACTACTTTTACATTTACTCAGTCACACACAAAACCTTCTGTGTCTGCAAGAGGGCAGTGGATAAAAACAGGAGGCCAACCTCTCAACGAGGCATCTGTAGAACTACATCCATTTTTGTTGGACAGGGCCAATAGTTCAAGTAGTGCTCATAATTCACAGAGGCTTAATGAGAAATGGCAGGGAGAAAATTGTGATTGCAGTACCTTCGTCTACTGTTCCAGCTCCCAGATGTCTGCTGTTAGTAAAACACACAGTTGAAGGTACACAAAGTACAATTCACATTTTTCTCTAGGCAAGTGCCCTGTCCAGCTCTCCTCTGAGTCAGCCTAGTTTTTCTGTCTGGACATTGTATTCCAGTGATATTATTCAGAACTCTTTAAACAAGTACCTGTTTATAAATCAATAAATGGCACCAAGAACAGACTGTGTTGAGAACAGCTCATTTTCTCCTTTGAATACAAGAAGCTGAAGATTGTTCTGGTTTGACCCCCTGGGTTAAAAAGCAGAGGAAATTGTTTGAGGGGTTCCAAAATACCTGAGTCTGAGAAAGTAGTTGCTTTTGGATAGTTAAAAGGTCCCACCAGAGAAACCTTGATTTTAGAACATAATAAAGTTATGTATCTGAGGGGTCTTTGCCAACAAAGTCTTATGTTCCAATAAATCTGTTAGCCTATAATGTGCCACAGGACGTCTTGTTTTTTAAAAAAGGTGTGGGTGACTATAATTTTCTTCCTTCATTTTGTATGAATTAAATGTTCATAAAATACACTAATATCACTGCATAGATGCAATCTACCAGCTCACTGACACCCAAATGCAACTCATTCCACCTATTTTTGTAATTTATACAGTACCTTTTAGATAATACTTGGTCATGCCATTAGTGTAGGGGACTGGACTAGACAGTATCACAAGGTTCCTTCCAGTCACAACAGTCTATGTGCCAAACCTCAAAGCCAATAAACTTGGCAAAAGTTAATTGACGGATTGCGAACGTTAAGCAAAATCTGCATGCCAGAAACTCGAAAAACACAGTAAGAATGAGCGAGACAGTGGCCTAGATTAAGAAAACATGTATCAGCTATGCTTATTTGCCTGTTATACTAATAAACTTATTCAGACTATTCCAGAAACTAGTGGATGTTTGCTGTATTTGTATTTTGAAAGTTGCTATTGCAACCAATGCCGCTAAATTTTGTAGCTGGGGATATGCTGCCTCAGATGTGCTCCCTCTGCAGGCAGCCAAGAGGCGCAGGCAGCAACAATAAAAGTCTTCACAAGCTTTTTGATACTATTAAACAGAAATAAAAGTAACTGCTTAGAGAGGAAAGCAGGAAGAAGAAACAGAGTGACCTTCCTTGCCTCCCACCCCCAGCACTACTTAGTTTTCTTCTATCCATCCTTATTTGTTCTTACCCAAGCGGCACAAGAACAGATGGTGAACTGGGCCCCAAAGCATATATGCAGTGTAAGGGTTACAATAACTGAATGATGGGGTTATTCACTTAATGCCTGAGCACATCTTTGATTCTTTTCAGTTAAAATATGTGGCTATTTTTAACAAACTAATTTTTGTAGCTGAGTCAGCAGTGATAAGTCTTTAGTATGACTGAATGATAGCCTTGTAGTCACATTTAAGGAAGGGGATTCTATAAAGAGGAGAGATCCTGGAAGAAAGCAGAGGCACAGAAAGGGGAGAAGAAAATGCAGGGGAGTGTTGAAGTTGGTTTATAGAATGGAGGGGCTAGGGGGAAAAGTGGCAGGAGATGGGTCACAGGTGTAGGCCAGAGTTCAGTGATGAAGGCCCTCTCTCATCCCTTTATTAATGAGGTATATGCCACCAGATCCTTCCAAGCTTTATATTAAATATTCTATCTAGTGGAGGAGGGGAACAACCCCCTTCCTATATCTTTCCATAAAAACATATGAAAGCACCTTCTGTCCAGAATATTCTCTCACTTCCACAGTAGCAGGAGGGACATGTTAGATACTTCCAAGTAAATCAGCTAAGCTCAGTTTTAACTGTAGGCCATTGAAAATGTAACATATATTCTAGTTTTTTTAATGTGTGTAAAGACTGGAGAAGTTCTGCTAAAATGTGGCCTTGCTTTTCACATGTTCACGCTTCTCGTGGACTTTGTCTGGCATGAGAACTACTGTAGAACATAAGCTAGTTTTCTGAGCCTGAGATACATATATAAACACCAATCCTAGTATCTAGGCGCCAGTTTTGACAAAATTTAGTTGAAAAAGAAATGTATTATAGGTTTCATTACAAAATGACTGGTTATGTGTCAGCTACTACAACAGAGAACAGCACACGCATCAGTGACTCTGTACAGTGTGTGTGCTACAGCAATCTGACATGCATGACTGAATGTTACAGAGATTACAATCACTGTAGAAGACATTATCTGCCATACTCCTATTCTGTAGACGACAAACACACATAGAAGACCCCTGCAGAGATGGCAGTCGTCATAGGAGGCTGAAGTGTAATACAAAGAGTATACCACAACATGAAGGTTATAATTCCAGAAAATGATAACTTTTTTTCCATTAGAGCTGCGTGAAATTTTTCACCCAAAACATTTTTTTCCATTGGAAATGTGCATATTCACTGCAACTGACACGTGTCATGACTGCATGTTGATTTTAGCAAAAATTTTCAGTCAAAGCTGAACGCTTCCATTTTTCCAACAAAATTCACAATGGGATTTAAAAAGGCAAAAATGAAGAGGAGATCATCCCCTTTCCCCCCCATACTCACCACTCCAGTGGTTAGGGCACTCAGCTGACAGAGGTATAACCTCAGTTGAAGTCTTTGTTTTGGAGCAGGGATTCAAAGCCAGCTCCACTCCAGGTGGGGTGTTACCCCAAATAGCCAGGTATTTAGGGCATTCTTGATCTCTCCTGTTGATGCAGTTCTATTTGATATAAACAACTTGAGTGGTCAGTGATCCAGAGTGAGTGAAAGGTTTAGGTACTATGATGGATAGTAGAAGACCCAAGTCCCAGCTCTAATGATTGTACTAAGTGGCTTAACCCTTTTTATCCTCAAGAGAAAAGACTGACAATAATTCACTCCAAAAAAAAAAACTATAATGTGGGGGCTTCAGCATTGATTTTGGAAAGCTGAGTTCAAGTCCTTGTCCAGTGGAAATTTGAATGTATCTCTCCCACCCCAACTGCATGCACTAACCACTGAGCTACTGTGTAGGGGAGACCAGGCATTCTCTCCACTTCAGTTTAGTGAATCTAATCCTTTATTTACTTGCCTTTTATTTTTAAAAAAGAGAAAAATGCACCAAATGGAATTTCCCAACACTTTTGATTTGCCACAATTGCTAACAATTGTTCGTTTTAAACTGACTTGATTTTAGGAAGATATTTGGCATTGTCTCAAGTGACATGTCTATTCTGAGTCTGAAATTAGTTCATATTTTTATTAATAACTTGGATAATGGAGTAGAGAGTATGCTTAAAAAGTTTTCAGATCACACTAATATGAGAGGGGTAGTAAGTACTTTGGAACACAGCCTTTGAATTCAAAATGATCATGACAAATTGGATAATTCATCTGAAATCAAAAAGATAAAATTATATGAAAATGTGTGAAGTATTTTGCATATAGATAGAATCAAAAGCACAGCTACAAAATGGAGAACAACAGGCTAGCAACTAGCACTGCAGAAAAGAGTCTGCAAATTATAGATGATCACAAACTGAATGAGTCAACGATGTGATGCAATTGCAAAACCACTGTATCTTCACAGAATGTATTAAGAGGAGCGATTTATGGAAGATGGGGAGATAATTGTCCTACTCTACTCAACTGGTAAATTTTCATCTGGAATATTGTGTCTAGGGACCACACAGGAGGATAGATGTGGGTAAACTGGAGCATGTTCAGAGGACTACAATGAAAATAATAAAGGTTTTAGAAAACTTTAACTATAAAGAAAAGTCCGTGGTTAGTCTTGAAAAGAGAATATTGTGGGGGTGGAATCTGATAATAATCTTCAAACGGACTGTTACGAAAAGGGTGGTAATCAATTGTCCCTCATGTCCACAGATAGTGGGACAAGAAGCAATTGACTTAATCCATTGCAAGAGATATTAGGAAAAACTTTCTCACTACAAATGTAGTTAAAATGCGATGGTGTGATGTTGTCCCAGCTTAATCCAGAGCCCCCATATCTCAATGGAACACTGAGAAATACCTACCTGGAGCCACTCTGACTCATCTGTGCATTACTTCTTTTAATATAGGCATGAGAACTATAAGAAAGTGTTTAGTGTTTCGAATTGAATGAATGCTTGTGAGTCGCTTCATGCACTAATTAATCTCATTTTACTTATAACTTCCGTATCCCTTATTGTAAGGTAATATTTGCACAGTTGTATGATAAGACTCTGTCATTGTGTAAATCATCAGCCAGGAGAGAGACAGTAATTAGTGTGAAGTGCTAATCTCCAACAGAAGGTGTTACATCCTGCTCAACAGGAAAGGTTCATCAACACCAGATGGGCAGTTTGGAGATGACAAAGGGAACAAATGACATTGTCCTCCCACCTGTGAAGAGGAGTCATGCAAGCGGATTCCTCTGGTCAGCTGAATTTGCAGCTCACAGCACAAGGGAGTTTGGGGGTGGGGAATAAAATCCCCTAATGAGAAAGAACTCTGTCTCTATTCTGGTTGGATTCTGTGGGACAAGATTTTCTAGGCATAAGGAAGAGGTTCCTAGCTGCTTAACCTGGGTTAGCCTTAAAGGAGATATTTTTTTTTGTTTTTTATTTTTAACAGACGCTTCTATTCCTTTTGAAACTTAAGATTGTAATTCATTAGTGAATCTATGCTTACCTGTTTTAACCTTGTAAATAACTTTCTTCCCCTTTCTGCAAGTAAATCTGTATATATTTTATTATAGGATTGGCTACAAGTGTCCTTGGTGTGGAACCTGAGGTGTAATTGACCTGCGGTAAGTCTCTATTTGGACTGGGAGAAACCTGAATGTTTCTGTGATTCTTAGTGTAAGGAAGCATCTCTGGTAAATGCTAGGTTATTTTATGGCAAGATATGCTGCAGTACCCACAGGAGACTCCTATGGCTGTTACAGTTCCTGAGGAGTTTGTACTTCAGAATTACTTAATGAAATCAAAAGATAGACCACATACCTTCTTTGGAGTTTGTGCCCTGCCTCCTGTTAGTGCATCCTGAGATTAGCAGTCAACTTCATGCTCTTGAGTCATTGCAGGCAGCTTGACAGGAGATTTTTAGGAACAGGTTGCACAAACACCTGTCAGGGATGGTCTAAGATAGGAATGGCCATACAGGGTCAAACCAATGATGCATTTATACCAATATTCTGTCTTCTGACAATGGCCAATGCCAGATGCTTCAAAGGGAAAGACCAGGACAGGGTAATTGCCAGGTGATCCAAGGTTCACATAATCCTGCATCAATCCCGGGACTTGACTTGATTTTTTGAAGTCCCTCCCAGTCTTATGATCTGCAAAGCTCTTCTTTCTACATAAATAGAAAAGTATCTGAGAAAAATATTGCCATTAAAGATTCCTATTGATTCTATAATCATTATTTATCGTACTAATTGGTAGAGAAGGCTCATGTAGGATAGTCATGTCTGTAGAACATTGTAAGCTGTGTAGTAGACTCATACACAGATTAAAATCTCAGTAGGAAACTAATTTGTTATATAGGTTGTATTTTACTGTAGGGAATATAACCCACAGGTTTGATACTGCAAGCCAAGTAGTTGCTAAAGTGAGCAGTTCTACTGGTATTAAATCTGGCTCTTCTATTGTAATGTACAGCACTAACTGGCATTGACTGCACACAGGTCAGTGAATTATATACGTCCACCCAAATTTGCAGAACAGCTAACCTCCAACTCATGGGAGAAAACTCCTTTGTAAGAATTTCTTTGCACTTTCATGGGGCAAGAAAGATGGTATGTCCAAGTATTTTGGTACACAGTTTACAGGAGGCAGCGGAAATGGTATGCTGATGACGTGACACATTCATCCTTTATTAAGGAAAATGGTATAAACATTTTTATTTTCTGTTCTAGGTCTTTTGAGTGAACTTCTGGCCCCACTGAAATTAATAGCAAAATCTCCACTGACTACAATAGGCCCAGGGTGTCATCTTGTAACATGTTGGATGTATGCAGCTAGCAAGGAAATCTACTGAATATAATATAATATTATATAATATAATATAATATAATATAATGACAGGAGAGGACAAATACTAGAATCTTACCATGAACAGCTGACTGATCAGACTTTGTATAAAAATTCCCGTCTGTCTGTGGAGAGCAGAAGACATGAGCAAGTCTCTACCAACTTTCAGAAGAATGTTCTAACCACAGTGCTTTAGAATACTCTGAAATGGGCCTCCCTCATTCTCACCTATTGAAGCTGTTCTAATTTAATTACATAGCTGAATATTAACACTCAGCTAAAAAGGTAATAGACCTATATTTAAAACAAAAAAAAATATGTGATTGCAGATACACATCTCCTACAACTGGAAAGGACCTTGGGAGGTCAGCTAGTCCAGTCCCCTGCCTTCTTGGCAGTACCAAGCACTCTTCCTGATATGTATGTGCTCCAATCCCTAAATGGCCTCTTCAAAGATTGAGCTCACAACCCTGAGTTTAGCAGGCCAATGCTGAAACCACTGAGCTACCCCTCCCTCGACAATTGCCTATGGCTATACCTCCTTCTCAAATGAACTCCCAGGGACTTGATCTGGGTGCTTTATACTGTACAGGAAAGCACCCGAACCACTGGACAAAAGGCAGCTTGTAGCAATAATGCTGTTATTTGCAGTTAGATGTCCTCTGAGCATATCTACTGGCTCAGGCCTTGTGCATGTGTTAGGCAGAGTCACTGCACCTGTTTCCTTGGTTTGTAAATCTCTAGCAAAGGTAAATCAGGGCTGAAGGGAGGCAAGCAGGTGCCTGTCTCTGAGAGAGACAGGGCTCTTATCTGCATTGATCAATAGATCAATCAATAAGCTTTTGTCACAGTTTTTGACAATATTATTGACTATAAGTTAAGGAAGTATGGACTGGATAAATGTGGATAGAAAGCAGGCTAGGTTGTCAGGCCCAATGGATAGGAGTCAATGGCTCAATGTCTGGTCGGCAGTCAGTTTCAAGTGAAGCTCCTGTGATCAGTTCTAGGGCTGGTATTTTTCAACATCTTTGTTAATGACAGTGATGGATTGCATCCTCAGCAAATTTGTGGATGACACTAAGATAGGGATAGAGGTAGATAAGTTGGAGGGTAAGGATAGGGTCCAGAGCGACCTAGGTAAACTGGAGTATTGGGCCAAAAGTAATCTGATGAGGTTCAAGAAGTACAGGTGCAGAGTCCTGCACTTGGGATGGAAGAATCCCAAGCATTGTTACAGGCTGGGGACTGACTGGTTAAGTAGAAGTACAGAAGAAAAGGACCCGGGGATTACAGTGAAAGAGAAGCTCGATATGAGTCAACAGTGTGCCCTTGTAGACAAGAAGGCTAATGGCATATTGGGGTGAATTAGGAGGAGCATTTCCAGCAGATCTAGAGAAGTTATTAATCCCCTCTATTTGGCACTGGTGAGGCCACATCTCAAGTATTGCATCCAGTTCTGGGTCCCCCAATATAGAAAGGATGTGGATGCATTGGACTGGGTCCAGCAGAGGGCAATGAAAATGATTAGGGGATCAGAGCATATGACCTACAAGTGGCTGAGGGTTCTGGGCTTATTTAGTTGCAGCTAAGAAGAACTGGGAGTGATTTGATAGCAGCCTTCAAATTCCTGAAGTGGGGCTCTAATGAGGATGGGGAGAGGCTGTTCTTAGTAGTGACTGATGGCAGAACAAGGAGAAATGGTCTAAAGTTTCAGAAGGGGAGGTGTAGTTTGGATATTAGGAAAAACTATTTCACCAGAGCTGTGTCTACACATGCACGCTACTTCGAAGTAGCGGCACTAACATCGAAATAGCGCCCGTCGCGGCTACACGCGTCGGGCGCTATTTCGAAGTTATCTTCGACGTTAGGCGGCGAGACGTCGAAGTCGCTAACCTCATGAGGGGATTGGAATAGCGCCCTACTTCGACGTTCAACGTCGAAGTAGGGACCGTGTAGACGATCCGCGTCCCGCAACGTCGAAATTGTGGGGTCCTCCATGGCAGCCATCAGCTGGGGAGTTGAGAGACGCTGTCTCTCCAGCCTGTGCGGGGCTCTATGGTCACCGTGGGCAGCAGCCCTTAGCCCAGGGCTTCTGGCTGCTGCTGCTGCAGCGGGGGATTCATGCTGCATGCACAGGGTCTGCAACTCGTTGTCGGCTCTGTGTATCTTGTGCTGTTTAGTGCAAGTGTGTCTGGGAGGGGCCCTTTAAGGGAGCGGCTGGCTGTTGAGTCCGCCCTGTGACCTTGTCTGCAGCTGTGCCTGGCACCCTTATTTTGTTGTGTGCTACTGTGGCGTGTAGATGTTCCCTCGCTGCGCCTATTTCGATGTGGTGCTGCGCAACGTCGATGTTGAACATCGACGTTGCCAGCCCTGGAGGACGTGTAGACGTTATTCATCGAAATAACCTATTTCGATGTCGCCACATCGAAATAGGCTACTTCGATGTAGGCTTCACGTGTAGACGTAGCCCAGGAGAGTGGTGAAGTGCTGGATTGTGTTGCCTATAAAGGTGATGGAATCTCCATTCCTACAGGTTTTTAAGTCCTGTCTTGATAAGGTTCTGGCTGGGATGACTTAGTTAGGGTTGACCCTGCTTTAGGCAGGGGTTTGGACTCAATAATGTCCTGAGGTTTCTTCCAGCCCTGTGATTCTGTGATTCTAATAAAGGTTAGCTTGGGATGCTCCATGCCTAGCACCCTAGGTTGTGTGGAAGACACCAGTCTCTCCCTATTTCTTATATAGTGAGCATAAATGTGTAACTCTGGCTCTATAGTTCAAAGTGTTGTTCCTTTGATTTTTGTAGATTTTGTAGAATTTTGTAGAATCGTCAGGAATCCTAACAATTCTTCAGGACTCATAGGCTGCATCTACACAGACAGTTTGTGTTGACAAAACTGGGCTTTTGTTGACAACATTTGCTGAGCAGCTACACATAAGAACATAAGAACATAAGAATGGCCATACTGGGTCAGACCACAGGTCCATCCAGCCCAGCATCCCATCTGCCGACGGTGGCCAATGCCAGGTGCCCCAGAGAAGGAGAACAGAAGACAATGATCAAGTGATTTATCTCCTGCCATCCATCTCCTGCCCTTGTTCTGAAGGCTAGGGCACCATACTTTATCCCTGGCTAACAGCCATTTATGGACCTAACCTGCAAAAATTTATCAAGCTCTTTTTTAAACCCTAATAGAGTCCTGGCCTTCACAGCCTCCTCAGGCAAGGAGTTCCACAGGTTGACTGTGCGCTGTGTGAAGAAAAATTTCCTTTTATTAGTTTTGAACCTACTACCCATCAATTTCATTTGGTGTCCCCTAGTTCTTGTATTATGGGAAAAGGTAAATAATTTTTCTATATTCACTTTCTCCACACCATTCATGATTTTATATACCTCTATCATATCGCCCCTCAATCGCCTCTTTTCCAAACTGAAAAGTCCCAGTCTCTCTAGCCTCTCCCCATATGGGACCCTTTCCAAGCCCCTAATCATCTTAGTCGCCCTTTTCTGAACCTTTTCTAATGCCAATATATCTTTTTTGAGGTGAGGAGACCACATCTGCACGCAGTACTCAAGATGTGGGCGTACCGTAGTTTTATATAGGGGAAGTATGATATCTTTTGTCTTCTTATCGATCCCTTTTTTAATAATTCCTAACATCCTATTTGCCTTACTAACTGCCGCTGCACACTGCGTGGATGTCTTCAGAGAACTATCCACTATAACTCCAAGATCCCTTTCCTGATCTGTCGTAGCTAAATTTGACCCCATCATGTAGTACGTGTAATTTGGGTTATTTTTTCCTACATGCATTACCTTACACTTACCCACATTAAATTTCATTTGCCATTTTGCTGCCCAATCACTCAGTTTACTGAGATCTTTTTGTAGTTCTTCACAATCTGTTTTGGTTTTGACTGTCCTGAACAACTTGATGTCATCTGCAAACTTTGCCACCTCACTGCTTACCTCATTTTCTAGATCATTGATGAACAAGTTGAACAGGATCGGTCCCAGGACTGACCCCTGGGGAACACCACTAGTTACCCTCCTCCATTGTGAAGATTTACCATTTATTCCCACCCTATGTTTTCTGTATTTTAACCAATTCCCGATCCATGAAAGGATCTTTCCTCCTATCCCATGACCACCTAATTTACATAAAAGCCTTTGGTGTGGGACCGTGTCAAAGGCTTTCTGGAAATCTAGGTATATTAAATCTAGGTATATTATGTCCACAGTTAAAGTGCTCTTTCGAGAGTTTGTGAACAAAATACATCTGTTCAGCTGGCGGTGTTATACCTCTTCCTGATGAGGTATAGCACTTCTGCCTGCGGAGAGGGCTTCCGGTTCCCTAGGCAGCCCTGTCTGCAGAGCTTACAGTCGACCATTCTGTCAAGAGTGAACAGGGCTGTCTGGCTGTTCTCTGTCAACAAAGCAGATTGCTCTTTCAAGTCACTTTTATATGTAGACTCTGTCTGTCAACAGAGGTTTTTGCTGGGCTTTCTCTGTTGTTAGTGACCTCTATCGATAGAAGCTGCATGTGTAAATGTAGCCATACATTCTTCTGAAATGACACTTGTCAATCTGCAGTTGGAAGTGTCTCTTGTGCAATGCACTAAATCCATCTTACAGATTTTTATTGATTTGGAGGTAACAAGATCTGAGAATCTCCTTAAGGCTAGGTTGCTGCTTGTGTTGGAGACTACTTACATGTTTCTGGTAGATATGTCTAGTGGAGATGTCAGTTCCATTCACCTCCTCCTTTGCAGCAAATAGCTTCTCCAGAGGAGTGGGAGGCTTAGATTTCTTTTAGTTTGCTTTCAATGTTCAGTGAAGTCAGGTGGTAAAAAGGAATCAAAGAGCAGTTCAACTACCACCAGCAAGTTCCGTTGCGCAGGATCTTCCTTTGCTTGGCAAAGAGAATGACCAGCTTTGACCTCAAGTTAGCAACAAGCAAAATATAGCAACAAGTCGCTCGACAGAGGACATTCTCTTTAAAGTGAAAATGCAATAAATATGCTTTCTGAAAGCTACATGGGGTGCATTTAAGCAACAGTGACTTTTCAGTTGGAAATTGTGTGAAGACATGATCAGATAGCTTCTCCCTACTATGTACCAGGCTGCATTGAGAATCTGCCTTCCCCCCACAGCGTTCTGATAGTTCTGTGTCTAACACTTCTCACATCTTGCTTAGACTAATCCCTAATGCAAGATGGTTTACTTGAGACAACTCAGGTGTGGATAGGAGAAATTATTATTTGAAATTTGTGCAGCCAGAAATCTAACCCTTTTAAAATCTTATTTTCCAAACTCCGAACCCTTTAAAAATTCACACATCGAAAGGCAAGATAAACTCAATGATAGTTTTGAGACCTTCAAAATTGTCTTTTAAAATGCCGAATTTTTCTATTTTAAACCAAACAGTTTGTAGCCAGTTTAAATTTCTTGAGCTTGAAACTTATCAAAACATTGTGTTATACAAAGTTCCTAATTAATTTCATTATGTTGTTCAGTAATACTGCCAGTAAAATAAAGTGTAAGGTCTGCTCTTGCAACATGCCTGGAAAATTCAGAGAGATGTAATGTATTGACTGTCTCCAGTTTGCACATGCTCATGACCTATTGCTATTGTCTGAAACTTCACAAATGCATTGTCATGAACACTGTTTTCATGGCTGGAATTCCAGGCAGTTATACGCAAATCACTCACTGTGGCATTTAAACTTTAATACAAAGTTAATGATCATCTATAAATAAATATGTTGTGGTGCCTAAGAAACCATTAGCATTTGTGCATGGCAACCATGCAGGTATTTAATATCCTGTGAAAGCTATCTTAAAGAATTAATTTTAACAGCACAATCATTGATGAAATAAAAGAAAAAATACTTTGCTAATGCATTCTTTTCTTTATTTGCCATTTAAATACTGTACAATTTCAACATTTTTAGAATTTTAAAGTTTTATTATGTGTGGTTTGTAAGCCAAATATTTTTTTATTTTTAATTCAAAGAATTACAATGATATACTTAAAACCTGAGAAATAATATAATGGTTAACTACAGTTGTAAAAGAAATAAATGAACTGGAAAAGAGATGGAGAAAAATATCTGTCCAAATAGCTAGGAAAGAAGAGACAGTGCAAGACATTTTATCTGAAGTATACTTTGTTCTTCAGTGTCAAATATAATCAATCATTTGTCAAAATCTGTGATAATACGTTCAAAAATGCAAACTTAATAGGGAAAAACTTAGGGATGGACCTGAATAGTATTTTAAATAATATAATTCAGGCAATGTCCTTCAACTGGAAGGACAGTCAGTAACAAATACTAAAAACTCATCATGGCTTACACAAAAATATATGAATTTTTAACTTATAATTGTTTGAAGGACTTGTTATTCTTCATTTTCTTTCTTAAAATTAAACTCACTAATTTTGTGGCAGTGTAAGGTTCTCATTCTTCAAGGAGAATTTACACACATGCTTAGCTTTAGGTATTCAAAGCAACCCCACTGACTTCAACATGACTATGCACAGTGGATGAAATTAATACGTACATACGCTTATTAAGGCAGGAGGGATAGTTCAATGGTTTGATCATTGGCCTCTTAAACCCAGGATTTTGAGCTCAATCCTTGAGGAGACCATTTAGGGGATTGGGGCAAATAGACTGTGGTGGGGGAGATGATGCTTCGCCCTGCCAAGAAGACAGGGGACTGGACTATCAGAGATGATGTTTCGCCCTGCCAAGAAGACAGGGGACTGGACTCAATGACATCCCATGGTACTTTCCAGCCCACACACACACACACACACATATTTGAGAGCTAAATTGGTATGAATACAACTCCTTGCAACACTCTATTGAAAGTTCTAGTCCTTTGGAACTACTGACTTATCCAAGGTTTTATTCTCTTGATATGCCAACTGACTGATCTAAATATTAGAAATCATATAACTAATTGGTCCTTTATGTTTTGATCCTACAAAGGCTCATACATATTTAACTTTATGAGCATGAATAGGTCCACTGATTTCAGTGGGATTTCTCATGGTAGTAAATCACTTACTTAACTGTTTGCAAGATTAGGGCCTTATTTAAATGGAGTTAAATGCCCCACTCTTAGTCTCACGTCTCTTTCTGCCCAATCTACTGCACCAGGAATCTCCTCCCTGCTCCAGTCTGCTGTGCTTTCCATCCAAATTCCTTCAAATCACTCCTTAAAACACACACCTTTCAAAAGAGCCTGTAATGATACTTCAACACAATTTTAACCTTGTTCTCTTGAGGCTTGTCTACACTTTAAATGTTTTAGCGTTACAGATGCGCCACCATACAGCATCAGTGCTACTAGCTATGGTAACAGAAGAGGTTCTCCCCTCAGCATAGGCAATCCACCTAACTAAAGCTATGTCTACACTATGACATAAAGTCAAATTTATTAAAGCTGACTTTGTAACACTGGCTTTTGTAAAGTTAAAATTGAACGTCCATACCTGCCCACGAAGTCAGCTTAGTGTGTCCCTACTAAATAGGCAAAGTTTGACAGTTTCAGCAATGTATTGTGGGAACCTATCCCACAGTTTCCTCAGTCCTATGGCATTCTTTTTTTGTTGTTGTTGGTTTTTGCTGGTGCATTATGGGAAAAAATGCCCCTCAAGTGGCAGTGGGTCTGACATGTCATCTCCCCATACTGTGTTGCCCACATTCCCTTCCATTTGAAAACAAATGGACATTTTTCAGAAGTCTCTTTCTGTGATGAAAGAAATTGCGTAAGTCATTTGCATTATGGACCTTCTTACCAAATGTGTTCTGAGAGCCACCCAGCTGACTGAATAGTTTCAACAGGTTGTTCAACTAGTTTTCTTTGCTTCATATTTGTAAGGGCCAGCCCTCACCCCAAGCTGCCATTCAGTGTTTACGTTTCTAAGCCGTCACTGCTGGGACTGTGCTTTACTCTGTCCATTTTTAAAGAACAGTGACTTTAAAAAAACAACCTTACCATGTGTGTTCTGAGAGAACCCAGCTGAGTGTATCATATCAACAGGTTGTTCAACTAGTTTTCCCTAGGTGAAAAAAGACCAAAGCTGAAGCCCATGAAGTCCTAGTGGAACAAACTGGCTCAACACATACAAGTGAGGAACACTCTAGGGAGGCCACTGCACCGACATCTCCAACATGAGGCAAGGAAACCATTAGACCATTAGAAGCATTTGCTCCAGACTCATTATGAATCCTCAAGACTAAACAGAAGAGAAGGAAATTATTCCACAGGGTGTTGGTGTATAGTGGTTGCTGGAAGAAGCCATTACCCCATCAGAAGTAGTAGTAGCTCAAAGAGAGAAGGAAAAGCTAAGGAAGGAGTAGAAGATAGAAAAGCTGAGGAAAGAATGAAGTTCTAGTAAAGAGAGGGAGCTCACAAGCTCCATTCCTTCATAGGAAATCTTTCCCCAAGCCACACTATTTGGGAAGGGAAAGTCCTGGTGCCTTGGGTGTGTGGTGCCTTGAGGGGGGGAATTCGCTTAAAGAAGTGCTTCCTATGCACGGCAGCACTTCATTAGTAAACTCCCAACACCCTAATTACCATCCTTCCTTCAAAGAAAGGTGGTAGTGTAGACAAGCCCCAGTCAAATTAAAATGCCTATATGATATTGTCCACAAGACTATTTGAAGTAGTCTGCAGCTGTGAGCTTGTTTTATATAATAAACTTCACTGCAGCCCTGTTCACTTCATGCTGATTCTTTGTTCTATTATGGTTGTTAAATGAGTCACATACCTTAATATAGTTTAAATATTTTAAGCTTTGTACTCTATTATTTTTAAGGCAATTGCTGAAATAAAAATGAATGTCTCCCAGCATTGTGCATTCCTATCAGGTTTTTATCATCAGGATGATCACTTAATTAGCATGTTTGTTTCCAGTGGGGTGTATCAATTAAGAGGATACTTCTGTACTAATGTACATTCCTATTAATGTGCTTTCTAAATTTAAATTAAGACCACATTTTAGCTAGTGTAAGTTTCAACACTAAAGGAAGATCTTTCCATAGGATACTGAGTGGTTTTACCATCTGTTCTTTCAATGTGCCAGTATTCTTAAATTACTAGAAACTAGAGATCAGCTTTCATAAAGCTGTCATACTGACAAACTTTATTTTACAGTTTACACAAACATACACAAGCTAAGATTTTAATCAAATGTTAGATGACATGACTAATTACTTCTTCCAAAGAGGCACTGTCCCAAGTAATTTTTCTTTTTTTATAAATCACATTGTACTTGGCAATTATAATGCCAACATTTTTATCAAAATTTTTGGCTTCCTTTCTCTATTACAATGGAGAAATCCACCAAGTTTCATCACTTTTTAAAAAATTAAAAGATTTTTTTCCTTATTGTGTGCCTGATGTAAAATTAACTGAACACAAAGGAAAGTTTCCCTTTAATTTTAATGGGCTTTGGATCAAGCTTTAAAATTTTTACTCATTCTTGTGCTCTTAGCATTAACATGGAAAATTGGTTTGATATATCATTTCTCACAACTAAACTATATGTTAGTTTTGCAACTCATGTTTCTTAACTCTTTTTTGAGAGTTTAACAAAAATGCAGCAGATAAGCTATTTTTAGTAACTTAACCTGCGCATTTTAATAAAAAGTATATCAACTGGAGTGATGAAGTGCCTGTGGCCTCATGCATGCTGGCACTTGCAATTTTGCTGCTTCAAAGTTGCTGCGGGGGAAATTTAGCCTAATGAAGTGCTGCGTATTCACCACAGCACTTCATTAGTAATTTCCCATGGCCCTGATTACCATGACTTCTTCAAAGTTGGGGGCAAATGTAGACACAGCCTATAACATTTTAAATGAAAAAGACACACAAGAATGGAATATTTTACTTCCTATGTTTCTCCTATGCTGTCAATGCTCCTGCTTTTATTGCCCAGGCAGCATGCAGGAGAATGGAAGAGCAGCTTAGGAGCCTGACTGGAATGCACAGGAGCGAGAATCTTGGCTTCTGGGAATGACAGAGGAGGGGGATATTGTGCCAAGGAGCTAAAGGGAGTTGGAGGATTGGAACAACTGGATGAGGGGGCATGAAGTCAAGATGGGGAGACTGATAAGAAGAGTCATGGGGATGGGACAGTGGATGTAAAGAGAAGGCCAGGGAGGACTGGGATGAGGATAAACTGGAAAGGCCACAACTGAAGATATCAGGCTTGCGGGGGTGCCCTGAGCAGGATCAGTGACCACTAGAGAGTGCTCCCCTCAGCAAGGAGAGCCCTATGTGTTTCAATACCAGGGTGGAAAATGTTTTCTGTGTCCCTAAGTGGCTGAATAACGCCCCAGCCCTGATTTGGTAATACACATAGAGATACTGATTTGACACCCAGGATGTCACTCTGATCACCCACCCTTCAAAACCTGGGATGGGGCCAGAATTCCTTGCACTTTTCCTCTGTTACCAGACAATAGATGTGAAACTCATTAGCAAAATGCATGCCTCAACTCTCTCCAGTGACTGGCCTGCAACTTGCAACCGCTCTCAGTTATTCTCTTAGCTGTCAGAGGTCTGTGCAGGGGAGCTAAAGGTTACAGCTCTGCTAATGAACAATATGGAAGCCCATATGGCATCACATGATGGAATTTGTTTAGAAAACATTATTTTTTTTAAAAAAAAGCAAACCCTAGCAAACTATAGCAAGGCCACAGAAAACTACATTAAAAGACCCATAATAAGGCTACAATGTCAAGTACTCAGATGTTAAATATTGCCAAAATTAAGTTTGCCTGTCCAACTTTAATTTGGTACCTTTGGGCATATGCATTATGATACAGGATTCAAATATGTGAATAACAACTGTGCTTCCCCTCTTTTACCCCACTTCATTAAGTTTGCTCTTTCCAAGATAATCTTTTCAAGATAAAAATATTTTACTTAAATATTGCCTACAATTGTTGTTCTCATTTCAGTTTGGTCATAATTACCACTTTGGAGCTACATACATTATGTGCCTAAGCCCAGATCATTGAGTTTGACTTTCTGCACTAGACACCTAGAACAGCGTCCATTACAAATTTCCACATACAGGATGAATCTCCCTAATCTGGCACTCTTGGCACCTGACCACTGCTGGAAGAGTGAATTTACCAGACCACGGGAGGTCAATATCATCGAGCACACTACCAACACTTCAACTGCTTACTGGGCTCTGAGAAGACATTTAGGGGTAAATTACAGTTAATAACAGTACAGAACACTGAGTCAGGACTCATGGCTGAAAATAAAACCATGGGTACAAACACACCAACAGATTATGGATGTTTCAATATGAGAGAGTTCCGGATTAGAGTGGTTCAATTTGTACTCTGCTTAATGGATATTCATGACTCTGATTGACCAGATTCTATTCATCATCCCTCACAGAATTCTGACTCCTCCCAGAGACAAAACAGTTCTTAAATGCAGTTCTGAAAATCTAACCAGAGCCTACCCTAAGAATGAAATGTACTAACCTAGAATTTTTTTTGTAAGAAGGAAAAGGAAAGAAGAAAAAATAGTTGTATCTGTGCTGACAAGTGATTTAAAATTTTTGAATTATAGAAGCCCTGAAAAGCAGGTTGTACAATACAAACATCATAGACATACAGAACCTCTAACTATATCAGTGTTATTGGGCACTGTGGTAATAACAGCAACACTAATGAAATGAGACCTGTTGTACAGCTAAGTAGCTGCACTAGAATTTTCAGTGTTCAGATGTAATTAGAAAACAGCTGTGAAGGAAAATCAATTTTAACTGGCAGTCAATAGCTGATTTTCCACAATCAGAATAAGGAATGCAATATGATAGGTTTGAAATGAGTTTGTAATTGTTTCTCTTTTGTTTATTGTTTGACAATTCTCCATTTTATTTGTGCAAGCTGTCATTTATTTGCTTCAGGACTATTTATCTCAGTTCTTAGCCTCTTCCAGTGATATTTAATCCTTGATTTGCTGTAGAAACTAGCCCAGTCTTGCTGTGAAGTTTTTCAAGGTGGTGATTTGTGATTCATGAAAGAAGTGTTGGACAAGCACTTATAAATTACACTGTGCTGCTTTCATAACTGACTTTCTAAATGAAAAAAGTTGAATCCCAGCAGTAAACCTGCACACCTATTAATATTAATAAGAGTTAAACCCATCAGAGGAATAGTCTCCAAATGCATTGTCCTAATCCTCAAAATGTCTTTGAAGCAAATCTGCATGCGACCAGTACATTCATTTTCCTCTTGTTGACATTAGCATGTAGAGGTGGAAAGTAGGTGGAAGGGATGGGAGATGTGTGTCTCTCATATTGTATGAGTAACAGATAGTAGGAAGAACCTCTGCAATCCGAATCTAGAAAACAAAATTGCAATGCTTTTAAATTTTCAAATAAAGGAAAGAGTTTTTAGCTATTGTTTATATTACAGTAGCTTTGTTAAGGCTGTCTTAATGTCATATATCAACAGAAATTGAAATATCAGAAATTGTAAGAGTGCTACACTATTTGAGCATGTAAAATATTTCTGATACTATATTGTTCCATAAAATCACCCACTCACATATTTATTTTAATCTGTCCAGCAAATTTAATTTCCATCATAACATTTGAATACCGCTTTACATAAGATTAGATATAGGCAACCAAATATACAAGTTTGCTACAGTGATATCTGTGACCTTTTCATCTCTTTACATAAATACTAATTTTTGTTTGCAGAATTGAGAGCAATACAGAGATGCATATACCTCTAACTATGTGTTAGAGTGAGTTCTGTACTCTGTTGGTAGGTGTTTGTACACTGCCAAACAATGAGGGTCTGTTCCATCACTGGTGCTATTACAGCAGGAATTGCTTATTAATTAATATTATATATGTTCAGATAACAATTTTACAGGTCTTTGGGAAATATTTTTGCAAAAAGTCAGTGCCATGTTCATTGTGCCCTCTCCAACCACTTCATTGGCTGGTTTCCCCAAAGTAGTGCACTATGGGTTTAATATCACATTGTGATGTGTGGGGTAGTTCACACATCTTAGGCTGCCTCTACACTCAGCACACGTGGACTTAGACATGGTAGCCTTTGTTAAGGAAGTATGCTAAATATGGTACAGTAAACTCTTTCATGTCTGGCATTCTCTCATCCAGACCTCTCAAATAACAGGCATTTTAACCTTAAGTAAATTTTAGTTACATTTTCTATAAGCACAGTACAGTGAAAATAAATGCAAGCAAATACTGTGTAAGTTTACAGTGTACAATATTATTGTTGTTGGAAAATAAAGTACACTGATCCCTCGCTATACGAGCACAATTGGTCCCCACTTTCTGCTCATTGGCAAAAATTTGTAAGTGGGGCACTAAATTATCATTAAAATACAGGTAAAAGTCTCCAATTGGTTCCTAGTGCTCCTAACTCAGCGAAGGAGTGGCAGCAGGTGGTGCTGCTTTTGAAAGGTAAGTGAACCCTGGTGTTTGGGGATTGGGGAGGATTAAACACTGGGGGCAGTTTGGGAGAATGGGTGGGAGGGAGGGTTAAAACCTGGAGGCGGTTTGGGTCCGTGGGGTGGGTGGGGGGTTCAAGCTGCTGCAGGTTGCATGTGCAGGCTGGTGGGGGGTGGGGTCAGGCTGCTGCAGGTTGGGGCTGTGGGGCTGCTGGGGGCCGTGAGACTACTGAAGGTTGGAACTGTGGGGAGAGGGTAAGTCTCCTATTGGGTGGGGAGTTCACTTGTCTAGTGAACTAAGGTAAGTTTATGTGTCCCTCATTTAAGTGAGTACTCATAAGTAAAGTGCTTGTTTAACAAGGGGTGAATGTATTCTTCATACATTTTTGTTTGTTTCTTAATATCTCATCTTGTTTTTCTCTAGTGTTATGGATTGCTAGGTATACCTCTCTATTATCCAGAATATTTGAATATCCAGCAACCTCCTCGTCCTTGGGCTGTCAGATATGGAAGACTTTACTGTAGTGTAGAGATGGTACCACTTGCAGCAGTAAGACGTCTCATGGGCTTTTTGCCCTGAGTGCAAACTTCCTTGAACCCCATGGGTTTCTACTTCAGACAGCTAGTCCATGCTGCTGCTCACCATTGCTTCTGTTACCATGGCAACATCACTATTTTTAATGTGCTAGTTCGATGACAGCTAGTGTGAGCTTGTCTGCACTAGGTAGAAGTCAAATTTCCAGCCCCAGCGGCAGATGAAACCTTAGAGCTATCATTTCAGGCTGTAGCCTCAGGTAGTCATCCTTGCATCATTAACCCTTGAGTCATATTTTCCAACTTTACTTCATATGGACTGGAAAGTCTGTGATTTTTAAATGAAAGTCAGCCACAGGCCTATAGCTTTTGAGTCTTTATCCAACTTTTTTTGGTTAGTTTGCTGGATGTGAGATTGTGAAAAACCAGAAACTTCACATTTAACATCAAGGCTACGTCTATACTGCATTCCTCTTTCAAAAGAAGAATGCAAATACAGGAAACCAAAATGCAAATAAAGCACTGATTTTCAAATCTCGTGCTCCATTTGAATAATTTCATCCAATGTAGATGGGGTTCTTTTTTGAAAGAACCCTGTGAAACTCTTTTTTTTTTTTTTTTCAGGAATAAGGTTTCTTCCAAAATAGGTTTTTTTGTTTTTTTTCAAATGAACGCTGTCCAAATTGCTTTTTTTCAAGAAAATTTCTTCTCAAACAGTGATCTGATGAGACAATGCAAATGTAGTGTAGCTGTAGCCCTAATGTATAAGAGCAGAAAAGCCTTGTCACAGTCATATTGAGGAGAAAATAGAATATGAAGCTCCCATACTCTTGTAGGGGATAAGCAAAGTACATTCACATCCATCCAGTGGTCAGTCAGAAAGTGTTTGATTTAAAGTTCAATTATTTTCTTCTGAGGATGAAAACAGCTGACATAGACATAAAAGTCTTAACCATAGTGACAATTAATTAGAGCAGGTACATTCCTCTAGAATTATTGGACAGTAAAGACTAAGTACACTTTAGAGTCTAAATAAAAAACAGAATGTTTTGAGTATATTTTTGAAGATAAACTCTCACACACGTGTTTCTGTCAAAAAGGCCACGAGGTGTTGCCAAGGAACAATGGAATGATACAAACATAAATAAATCTATGAAAAGGTCTGTTCATTTATTCAGGATATTAGAAATAATGCAGGGAGCACTGACAAGCATTGACAATGGAATTACTTTTAAAGAAATATTCTAGCAAGATGGTACTCCAATTTAAAACAGTTTTACATCAGTGAGAATTCATTGATTTCACTGGTACTTCTCCTGATCTACACCACTGTACTTGAGATAAGAATTAGGTCCTCTAGGACAAAATGGCTTCAGGACAGAATGTCATTAATTTCCAAGTGGCTGTTTCAGATTCTGATTAAGCTGCTGGAGATCAAATGTCACATCATACAGTAGGTCAATGAATCTTGTGATTTTTAGTCCTGTTCCCTGGGGACAAGAGTCCTCAAAAGCACAACCACACACAAGCGCCACCATGACTGGAACAGTTGGTGACAACAATGAGAAATCCTGTGGTGCCTTATAGACTGACAGATTTTTTTTGGAACATAAACTTTTGTGGGCAAAGACCCATTTCGTCACATGCTCCAAAAAATCTGTTGCTCAAAAGAAAAAAAAAAAGAGACCTTACCTTCCAAAAAAACTGTTAGTCTATAGGGGGCCACAGGACTTCTCATTGTTCTTGTGGATACAGACTAACATGACTACCCCTCTGATGCTTGTCACTGGTTGGGAACAGTCTCTCCAAAAATAGCAAGTAGAAGGGGTAAGGGCTTACAAACAAACAAACAGATACAGAATAGACAGGCAAAAAGCAGTCAAGTAGCACTTTAAAGACTAGCAAAATGGTTTATTAGGTGAGCTTTCGTGGGATGGACCCACTTCTTCAGACCATAGCCAGACCAGAACAGACTCAATATTTAAGGCACAGAGAACCAAAAACAGTAAGCAAGGAGGACAAATCAGAAAAAGATAATCAAGGTGAGCAAATCGGAGAGTGGAGGGGTGGGGGGGAAGGTCAAGAATTAGATTGAGCCAAGTATGCAGGCAAGCCCCTATAGTGACTCCCTCCACTCTCTGATTTGCTCACCTTGATTATCTTTTTCTGATTTGTCCTCCCTGCTTCCTGTTTTTAGTTATCTGTGCCTTAAATATTGAGTCTGTTCTGGTCTGGCTATGGTCTGAAGAAGTGGGTCTGTCCCACGAAAGCTCACCTAATAAACTATTTTGCTAGTCTTTAAAGTGCTACTTGACTGCTTTTTGTTTTGATAGTGTATAGACTAGCATGGCTTCCTCTCTATTACTATTCAGAATAGACAGGTGTGATTCTTATGAGCTAAAAGGAACAGGTAGATGATATGTGGTTCATGAGCAAGTACATTGTCAATCACATTGCAGGGAACCTTCAGAGCATGGGCTGATATGAAGAAGGACAAGACAAAATCATGTGGAAAATAATAACTGCATTGCCAAATGAATGTATAGTGTACACGAGCAATGGTGCTTGCCTCCAGAAGAAGAGAGAGATGCACTCAGGTGAAAATTGGTAAGTTGTGTGTTCAGTTAATGAATTCTAGAGGTGATTATGAGCTCTAGATATCTTTCCCAAACAGCAAACTCCATTTTGAACATACAGCATTTGCCTTCTCTGCAGTCAGTTTGTTTCTATGTTGGTTTGAGGTTTCAAAGTTGGTAATGAAAGTGTAACAAAACAGGGTCATTGCAAGGACCGCTGAAGTGCAACTGCTCCAGACAATGGCAAGGTTCCCTATCAGGAGAACTGGGAATTTAACAAGGACAGGCCCCTTTGGCAATCTAGTCATCTGGCAGGTTTTCCTGCTCACATGGGAAAGATGGCAAGGATGTCTCCTGAGAAATGAGAGAGGAGTGAGCTGATATTTTTCAGGATTCTTGAAATTTTGTCTGTATAGCTATATCTATGCTAGAGAGTTTGTCAACAAACTCACAGAGCATCCACACTAATAATGAGTTCTGTTGACATCCTGTCAAGAGAACTTAGCACTTTTGTCAACAGCCTTGTGCCCTCTACACCCTGAGGCAGAAGGCATTTCTGGACAGATTCTGTTGACTAAAAAGCTATGTGGACATTCCGGGGGGGCCCTCTTTCGACAGACAGGGTTTTCAGGTCACGGTGCAGCCCTGTCTGCCATGCTTCCAGTTGGCCGTTCTGTTGAGCCACTCTCTGTCAACAGTGCGGATCAACAGAGTGATCTGCTTTCATGTGTGGCTGTGATCTATCAATAGAAGTTTTGTTGGAAGCTCTCTTATGACAGTAACTTCTATTGACAGATTGCTGTAGTATGGACATAGCCTAACTGAAAAGGAGAAAGTAGAGCTACAGAAACCACTGAGAAAGTAACAGCATGCATGAGTCAAGGGACATCATGCCTGCCTGTCTTCCTGGCAAGAGAGGGAAGCCAAGGACTCCCAAACAATGGGGAACAGTGAGGAAACTGAGGTAGGATGATGTGTTCAGGGTTATTTTTCTGTGTGTTCTATATTCTTTATGTGCTTTACATAATTAAGAACAATTATATGAGGCTCTAACAAAATGTGACTGTGCATTGAATGCTTTACCGCTACGGATTGTTCCCTGAATAAGTTAGACTGTAAGTCAGAAGCTTCACATAATTAGGATAGAAGTCTGGGAGAGGATGAATCTAAGTACAGTGGAGTCTGAAGGATTACCATTATGCCCAGCTGGACAGGACAGCTGGACAGGAGGTTCCATCTCTCAGAATGCAGTGGTTGATTACAGTTGAGTATGCACCCACCGGCAACTGGGGCTAACTTTGTTCAGACTTTGGAGGCTTAAAACACCTGAGATCCAGGGACAGAGAGGGTTGGGTTCTTCCCACTGTAGCTGGCTAGCAAGTGGGTGCTCAACTGGATCTGTGACATAGGAGTACAAGAAATTGAAAACGCACACAGCATAAAAGTTGCAAAAGATGTGGGCAAGAAAGATTTTGAAAGGGTTGGCAGCAGGAGGTGGAGTAAGTTACAAGTGAGAGGTAAGTCAAATAGATGTGAAATGGGATGAAAAAGGTCTAAGAGGGATAAAATATGGGTCTTGGGGGCACAAGGTAAACAGTTATCAGAAGAGAGAAAGGGCTCCAGAGACAAAGCAATACAGGAGGACTAAGCCCTCTGGACGGGTCTTAAAAGGAGATAAAACTACAATGGTGAGGCATAAGGCTAAGGGATCTAATCCTAAGATTTTTCTTCATGTTTATTTTCCACACCACAGATTTCTGCTTACTAGTTTAGGTAGACAGATGTGTTATTGCTTGCAGTGTAATTACTATTTGTGGGGAGAAACAACAGTGGTTTTCAAGGAATTCTAAAAATCTTTATATTTGATTAAATCAATAAGCAAAAAGAAATCTAGGACAGAAATGGAACCCCAAATTTACTAGAGTTCTTCCATTCCTAGCTTGCACCTCTGTTTGCTGTGTATTTTTGACCTCTGTGCCTTTTGCAGGTGATGCTATTAAGATTCCAGAATACACAGGAGGGCATTATGATTCTCTGCAGGCACTGAATCTCTGTCCATTGATCTATGTGTCATTTCACAAGGCACTCATGCACAGTGATGTTACACACCAGCAGCAGATCACAGAAACCTAAAAATATTCAAATTTAATTAAAAAAGGAAAATGCTATAAACCTTTTATTAAGGGTCAGCAATGTTTCTATAGCCTAAATAAGTGTTTACTGTATTCAGAATATTGATTTAAAAATGAGCGTATTCCATCCAAGGCTGAGCAGATGGCCATCAGTTTATACAGAGAATTTAAAAAGGTGGTGGTAGGGGGGAAGAAAACATGGCATCTGACTAAACACTGAAAAATGGTGTAGATAGAAGAAGGGGGGAGAGCAGACACTTGAGAAATTTTTCAAGCATGATTCTTTGTCTTCTTGAACTCTGATTTAAAGGTTGCCTAGCAACAGTGGCAGTAACAGCTGGGACACCCTTGATCTTGTTGTGTAAACTATTAAAAATAGGTGATGGAAAGTGGCACCATGGAAACAATGACAGTTCTGAAGCAGGTGTCTGTAATGCTTCTTTTCAGCTTAATGTCAGAGGTGTAAATTACAATATGCCTTCCTCACTTTCATCTGGAATGTTAGGAAGGAGAGATCTTTATTTCTTTCAGATTAAATACAATTGAAGATAACATGATCCCATTTTGTTCAATTGACTTCTGATTTATTGTTTTATATTGAAGAACTTAATTTCAAGACTCTTTGATCATTTTGCTCTGGTGTGTTATTGCAACATTGCTGTAGAAAAGAGTCTAATTGACATTTTCATTATAAAATGAAGTTTTATGTTTATGGGCTCAAATTTTGGTTTGAGGTGCGCAGTCCATCCTAAACCTTCCCCAAATTCTAACTAGATAGATAACATAAAATTGCTTCCCCTTGCAATAACCATATATTGGGCTAACTGAGCACAGAAACTGAAGGCTGGGGTGCTCCTACCAAACAAACTTAAAGACCAAGGGCCAAAATTTTCTAAATGCTTAGTGATTTGGGGTGTCATATATATGGGGATGAAAATAGGGACAATTAAATGGTCAAATATTTCTCTTAGAAATTGCCCTTTAAGCATGTCAAATTAGCTTCCTAAAATGGAGGCATCTAACTTTATTAGTCTCTTTTGAAAATATTGGTCAAGGACTTTTATTTGATTAGGATATTTTGACTACCGAGTTCAAATGGAACCACCTAAAATTATTATTTGGTTTGCATTTTAATTACATTTTTAACATTTTAAATAAAATAAAAATATTCCAGTCAGTGTTATAAAATGCTTCCAGAATTACAATAAATTTAGGAAAGAAGCATGCATATTTCTGCAATTTTGTTTTGGAGATTAAAACATACGGCAGTTAATATGAGTCATGGGTAATCTTTAGGTTCATGGTTTCCTCAGCATCAAAATGTTCCATGCCTCATGGGAAAAAAAATTGCGTTAAACTCAGACCTGACAGATTTCAAAGAAAAGTGGATTTACAGAACTTACAAAAATTTGGCCTTTGAAACTGCCGAATGTTCTAGAAAAAATGTTGCATAAACTTACTCAAAAGTAACCATTATAGAGTCAAATTTTCAAAAGAATCTCAGTCTAACTGAAAATGAATTACAGAGACTTCTAATGCTTTCAGGCATTTTGAAGAATCAACCATTCAGAATACTTAGATTTGCCTACAGTACCTGAACTTAGTATGAAAAGCAGATACTTGGGAGAAGAGTGTAAAGAATTTAATAAGCAATGAAACAAAACTCAGGCTATACTACTTGCTAGTATTCCCACATACTGTTTACTCAGACAATTCTGTTTCAGTATTATAATTAATCTCAGGAATACAGATAAACTATTTAGTATTACAGATCAAGTTGAAATCTACATCCTCTTTTGAGTACTTATTCCTATCACCATCAGTAGGGTGTCACTAAGGCAGCCACCCAGATCAACCTTTCTTTGAACAAATTTTGAAAGATAAATGTTTTAGAACAGTGTGGGAACTTGTTGACCTTCCATAATTGTCGGATAGTACGATGCACCATGTTTCCACTCCTAACTTAAATTTTCAGTTTAGTCTCGCAGAAATACAATTCCAGCAAAAAGGGAACAGTGTAATGAACAAAGCTAACTTAGTCATATATTTTATGAGAAAAATATATTTGATCATTCTTGTCCAGCACTATATAGAAATAGGCAGCTCTGGATATTTAATTTCAATGAAACTTGAATAATGACAGGTGAAATGGGTTTTCAGTATTCCATGCATAAATTATTCCATGCCTGCCTAGCAACTACTTCGTATCTAATTCACACAGGAAACAACTAAAACAGAAATTTCATTTTGATATTCGGGTAATGGGCTTTATTTCAAGTAGCAATAGAGGTATAGATGGGGATGAGTAGAAATCAAGCCAACTTTGAGTTATGGACTCTTCAACCAGAGCCAAATTGCAACTCTCTAATTCAGTGAAGTATAGGTTGCATCAAAAATAGCCTTGTTGAAATCAGTGTGGTTCCTCATTGAGGTGCCATTACAAGCAAGAACTTTTATATCTTGACCAAGTCAAAGAGTTGGGGAGGAAATGGTTTTCCCTATCCCTCAAACACTTTTGAAATATTAGAAATGTTTCCTGTTCTACTTTGGGACAACACCAAGACCCTTTGAAGCTTTTGACAAAAATTAACTTGAGAAAAACAATGAGGAGCCCTGTAGCAACTTAGAGACTAATGGGTTTAAATAGAACATGAGCGTTTGCAGGTAAAACCCACTTCATCAGCTGGAATAAAGAGGGAATAAATGTATGTTTAGTGAATGTTCATTCTTACCTCCACATCAGCTGCATTGAATGACCACACACACCCTGACTGATTTCCCTAACTTACGATGTGTAGTAAATTTTTTCAGTCATTTTTTTTACATATATACCTGCCTTTCAACTTCCTCTTCATTCCATCCGATGAAGTGGGTTTTAATCATGAAAGTTCATGCTGTAATAAATCTGTTAGTTTCTAAGCTACTACAGGATTCCTCATTGTTTTCACAGGTACAGACGAACATGACTACCCCTCCAAGACTTGAGAATGAGTGTGCGTGTCACCTGGGATATGAGAAACTTTGTTCAAGTCCCTGCTGGGCTTGGTTTGGATCAGGGACTTGATCCCAATGTCCCACCTCTAAGGTGAGTGCTCTACCAGATCTCCCGGATATTGGCTATTCTGGAGGTCTCTCTAAGAATTTGACCAAAAATTCCATATTGGACCTCAAAAGCCTTCCCTAACG
Organism: Carettochelys insculpta; assembly: GCF_033958435.1. Lineage (NCBI taxonomy): Eukaryota > Metazoa > Chordata > Testudines > Carettochelyidae > Carettochelys > Carettochelys insculpta. Next base: position 101,173,819 of record NC_134139.1, read on the forward strand.
AAGCCTTTATGCAACCTGGTACAACCCTGCAAAAAATATTTGGTTCAATAAACTGTCTTCCCCCCCACCCCCTCCCCCCCCAAAAAAAAAACATTTTGTCAAAAAAATCCTGGACTGCTCTATCAAATACTTCAAGAATTTACAGCAAATTTAGGAAAGAGATGTGCACATTTCTGTAATTTTATTCTGAAACAAAGGTCAACAACCAAAATAGCAATAAGAGCCATTTTTTCCAATTCTGTAAAAGAAAAACCCTCAGTAATTCAAGAGCCACAATGCATGTGGATATGAGACAGTCCTTAATAAATAGCATCAAACCATGCTTTTTGTAACCCCTACTTTAAGAACAGTGCACGCACAATGATTTGTAATGCAATACAGTAGACTCCCAAGTTACACGAGGGTTCCATCCACACATCTTTGCATAACCCAGATTTCACAGAAGTGAGGGTCCGGCTTTTTCCCTGGTGGAACACATGTTCTGTAGCTGGGGAAGCAGCAGAAAGGTAAGTCCTGGGGTTGGGGGGGGGGGCAGCTGGGGAGGGTACACCTGGTGTTGGGTTGGGGCCATGGGAGGCTAAGCCTGGGATGGGTTAGGGCTATGGGGGGACAAGGGGTGGCATGAAGCCAGAGCTGCGTGCAGGGGTAGTGAGCTGGAGCCCTGCTCAGGTAGTGAGCCGAGCCACAGGGGGGTTTGAACTGGAGCACAGGAGAGTTGAACCATAGCCACTTATGAGGGGTAGTGAGCTGGAGCCAGATCCGGATCTGGATCCGGATCCAGGTGCAGGGGTGGGGAGGTGAGCCAGAGCTGCATGTGGTGGTGAGCTGGCGGGGGGGTGGGTGGTGAACTGGGACCAGGAAGGTTGAGTCGGAGTCATGCCTGAGGGGTGGTGAATTAGAGCCAGAGGTGCGGGTTGGGGATGAACAGGAGCTATGTACGGATGGTGAGCAGAGCTGGGGGCGACTGAGCTGGGGCCATACAATGATGGGGGGCTTGAGCCAGGACTGGGGAGTGGGGAGTGAGTTAAGTGCTACTGGATATCGTGCATTTCCAGGGTTTATTGTAGGAATCGTGGTCAGAAGCATAAAAGCAGGGTCGCATACTCTGCGTGCGTGTATGCTGAGACCCTACTGCATGTGCTTACAGTAGGACATTCATAAATTTTTACATATTATATTTCCGTATACTTTACATGTTTGTTTGTACTACTGTCTTCCTGACTTTTACTCCTGAACCTTCTCTGTCTCTGGAGGATGCTAGGGGGAGATATCCAACATTTTGAGATCACATATTATTTGCTATTTAGATACGAATTGTTAATTTTTGGGCTTTTCGATATTCACCATTTATCAAAAATGATCAGGAGGGCTTGTTTCGTTTTGTTTTTCATTTTGCGTTGGGAGCCACAAAAAAGTCCTTTGAGACTCTCGTTGCCCTGGAGCTGTAGGTTGCAGAGCCCTAGTCTGGCACTGTATCAATATATCAATATAACTGTGGATATGAATCAGGTCTAGTCTTTAAGTTCTTGTTTCCTTGGCATTAGAACAATCTATGCCTTAGGTTTTAGAACAGGAAGGACTTACAGGTAGCCCAGTTCTTGTTGCCCCCAGCCTTGCACCGTGCTTTCCTACCATGCCACTGTGGAAGTCTCTGGCTTTCTCTGAACAAAAATTCATAGAACATTACAGTCAAATGAACTTCATCTCTGAAGATTACTATTGGTTGGCAGGAAGTGGTGGAACACTAGAACATCAAAAAAGTGTCAGAAGACCCCACAAATATATTTCATCTGCACATCCTAAGTATGCATGACATCTGTCTTCTCTGGCTATAGTATTCCAACTAGTACAGAATGCTGCAGCACACCTCTTCAGCAACACAAACTAGCATGGCCATCTTAGACCTATGCTGTGTTCTGTACACTGGCTCCCTATGGGATGCTGATTCAAGTTCAGAAGTTTGATTCATATGTTTAAGGTGTTTCATGGCCCAGTCCTGGATTATCTAAAAGACCGTCTAACCCTCTGGACTAAAGACCACGGTTGTACCCTGGTGCAATCAAAATCTATTCAGTAAGGGTAAAGTTCATCTGTGCAGGAGAGAGAAGCTTCTTGGGCACTGGTCCAAGACTGTAAAATGAACACCCATGGGAATTTAGTACCATCGCAGCTCTTCTTAGCAGCAAGCGCAAGGTGCATTTATTTCAGCTTCCCTGCCCTAGCATAAATATGTGTGTGCGTGTAAATACATAAAGCCCTGGTAAACCAAGGCACTCCACTGCATCTACTTTTCCCAAGGAGAAGATGGGAGAGCACCATATGAGAGATGTTAGTCAGAATACTTAATATGCTCCTGGAAGGTACTCAGCTCTGATAAGCATGACATAAGAAACTCGTCACTGGATACCCGAACTCCGTGGGAGCTCCCTGGCAGCTGCATCTATGGATTAGCGTCACACTGGTCCTATGTCTCTTTTCTTACCCAGTGCTGTCTCTCTCTCTTTCTCTAGGTCTCAGTATACTCCTTTTAGACTCAGCCCTCAGCAGAGGTCACTGTGCACTCCTCTCCTTCTGAAGTATCAAAGTCCTATTAGACAACTATCCCAGGGGGTCTTCGGCTCCATTACCCAGTATATGCTACTTCTCCAGCAGCTGGTTGAGGAATCCAGGCCTGCCCCCATTACTCCCCTTTGCACTTAAGAGACCCTACATCCAGCAGCTATGGTCTTCTTGCACCCACACCCCATTGCTGTTTCCCTAGGCTCCTTTCTAATTCTCTGCTTTTCTGGCCTCGTATCAGTTCTGGGTTTATCAGCCCAATAGCCTCCTTCTAGAGAGAACCTGCTGACTGCTACCCCTGCAGCTCTTTTCTGCTCTCAGCTTTCTGGCTACACCAGCCCCGCCTATACCTTCTTAGCTAAGTCCCAACTTCCATCAGCATTTCAGTCCCTCACTCTCCCTCTGTTCAAGCCTGATCAGGTTGATTAAGCTGTACTGCCTTGTGTGGGTGAGCATCCCATCACAAACATACATAGAATTGAAGGAGAGAGCAGGAAGCCAGACAGGAGATGTCCCCCCAGTCCTGGGCTGGCCAGGGAATTGAAAAAGATGCCATTTGCTCTAACTTGCACTGGGAGGAATAAACCCTGGAGGATTTTTGTGCCAAATACAGGGACTGTAAATTCTTTAGAACAAGGGCATTTTGTTGTGTGTTAGTTTATTGCCTGGCACAATGGTGCCAGGATCTATAACAGAGGATGCACAGGGAAATGAATAAATGTATCAGCAGGATGCACCACACTCTGGCTCTGGCAGCATCTTTCCTCTTGGAACATGCCCATCCTGTCTTCAGCCACTCTTATACTTTTCCTGCACTGACTGGAAAAGGTATAGGAGAGAATGCTTCACATGACTCTTCACCAGCCCTTCTAGAGATTGTTTCAGATCTATTTTCATTTGGGGCCTCAAAGGGAAGTTACCAAAGGCCTAGGACCCAACCCTTTGTCTTATTCTGTATGTTTATTTCCCTCCATTACTACAAAAAGGTAACGTTCCCTTCCTTCATTTCCCAGCCCCAACTCTCTCTTTCCCAGTTTAACTGCATTTGCTTTAGTCAGCACTTTCAGGGTATGTGTGTGATGCTTTTTCAATATGTGCTAGCAAATAAACATATGGAGTAACCCAACAAGCCCATGTTCTTGCTGATTTCACTGCCTGCTGGGCAATATAATGAATCACTGAATAAACAATTTGCCTGCAATATATGAGTTGTAGGCTTAAAAATGTTGCAATATAAGTTTTGAAAACTGGACTAGTCATATTTCCCAATTATTATAAGATATGTACATAAAATATCCCAATTTAATAACATTCAGAGAGTCTCCTTGCTGTTTCTTGACAGCTGTCTTCTCACCAGGGCTGGGACTTGCAATCAACTGAATGTGAAAGATACTTTTTAAAATGTTCCTTCTGAAGAACGTTTGATTGTGTGTTGGCTTCGTGTGTGTTTGAGTGGCAGGGGGAGAAACTCTTGCCTGAATTGACAGATGTGTTGTCAGTGTTTTGAGAGTTGTTTCCCCCTCCTTCCCCACATGAGAAGCCTAACCTACCTTTATATTAAGCCTGTGTGCAGAATCACAGTTCTAACTCAGCAATTACATGACAATTTGTCTAAACCAAAATTCATTTAATCTGAGTTTTTGCTAGTTCTAGTGATCAGCACACAGAAAAAAGATGAAAAGAACAATTTATATTGACAAAGAAATGCAATGCAAATGAGATCTGAATTCAAGAAAATGTCATTGGATAATGTGTCTGAGATTTTATTACAAACCTCCAGACTACTTTGATAATGGGGATTGTCTTGCAAAGGGGTCACTAGGGCTACTGCTAGTTACGGAAACCCTGAGTGTATGCTGTAAATGAATTGTCCTACCAGGTTGTGACTAGCACCTGCCTCCGAAGCCAGCAAGAGATCTTGGAGTCTCCAGCAAGATGGAACTGGCTTCCAGTGACTGCTGCCATCTGCAGGAATTGCAAGTTGGCTCTCTGGCTTGTTCTCTAGGCGTACAGATATATCTTCCAGTGATTTTGAGCATTGTATAACCAAAATACCTTTGTGGCACCAGCCCTCTCAATGACAGAACTCTGTCCCAGCCTCCACTGACCTCTATCTTCCTTTGGTGCCATTTTTTTCAATTGCTATTATTTGTTGTGTACTCCAGCATCAGCAATGAAAAGGGATGGATTCCAAACTTCTCTCCTATTCCCTTTTAAGTTTCGTGAAGACATTGTGCATGGCAGTACAGTTAACCCATGAAGTTACTGGCAAGAAATTGAATAGGGTAGACTATCACTTTTGAGCTAGCATCATCACACAGATGAGATTGCATCATCACACAGACGTAGGATGACGAGCAGTAGCAACACAATTTTTGCATTTGCAAAGCCGCCTTCTTGGAGCTGTGTGCTGAGCTGGCCGACAAACTGCAGCTCAAGGATACCAAAATGAGAGCTGCCCTGTCCTGGCAGAGAAATATATGGCAATTGCTCTTGGGAAATCGAGACTCCAGACCATTACCGGTCAGTTGCAAATCAATTTGGAGTGGTGCAATAGACTGTTGGGGCTGTATTAATGCAAGCACACAGGATAATAAATTATATCACAATACAAAGGACCATGACTCTGGGAAATGTGCGTGAAATTGTGGATAGCTTTGCAGAGGTGGGTTTCCCTGACTGTGGCGGGGTGATAGATGGCATGTGTATTCTGATTTTAGTGCCAGACCACCTTGCAACATAGAAAGGGGTACTTCTCCATGGTGAGGCAGATGCTTGTGGTGAATGACCATGGACCTTTCACGGACATCAGTGCAGGGTGGTCTGCAAAGGTACAAGACACATGCATTTACAGGAATACTGGCCTGTTCAGAAATCTGCAAGTGGGGACTTTCTTTCCAAACCACAAGCTTACAGTGGGGGATGTTGAAATGCCCATGTAATCTGGGGTGACCCATTTTACCCCTTGAAGCCCAGGTTCATGAAAGCTTACCCTTACATTCCTAGCACATGCTTGATTCTCTTTTCTGTCCCACCTTTTGGCTTCCCAGCACTCCTTTTGTTCCATTTTGTCTGTGGAAGAGCCCTGCAATGCCTCCGGGAACATGTCTTCTTTTCTGTGTCTTGTCCTTTTTCATATCTTCCAGAGATGATTGGCAAGGGTGTGTGTGTGTGTGTGTGAGTGTGTGTGTGTGTGTGTGCAGGAGGGTGGGGGGGGCGGAGGAGGTGTACCTTAGGGACACATCTGCAAAAGCACAAGCCGACAAGGCACAGAAAAGGGATTGTTAAATTCAAACACTGCACTGAAACACAATCGCTTTCTCACTGAATCTTGCCATGCATACATCTTTACAAGTGCCCAAAGAACTGTGAATCTTGCTGTGGGGGGAGGTGGGTGTGACTATTGCGCACAAAAGAAAATACAGTCATTTCATAGCTTGCAGTGCATTTTTGCAGGGAGCTCATTCTAAAATTATCCCTCACTTTTCCACAGTTGGCAATCATTCTAGCAGACAGTTCACTGCTGAGGCTGAGCAGGGAAACTAAGATACAACTACTGCTTGCTTCTGGCTTCCTCCCTGCTTTATATTCATTTCATCTCTGTGCCACTTTGATTGCAGAATGATGTGGGACCATGTCCCACAGTAAGGGAAGGAACAAAGCTACACTGCCCTGGAACCTACAGCAAAGGATTAAGAAATTCCTCTAGGAACTTTCCTGGAGATCTTTCTGGAGAATTTCCTTGAGATCTCAGTGTCCATCAACCCCCTGTTCAGCCATACTGATTAGCTACTAAGCATAGTATTCAGCTAACAGAAACACGGTCAGACTCCCTCTTTTCTGACCTCTACAACCAATTCTGCATGACACAAGCCACAGACACTTACCTGAGTCTTTTCACCTGCTCTCTGTACTGCAGCTGCTGAGACTGCCTGTGCACTTCTGGAATGGAGAACACTTCCTGGCTGCTGCTCCACTGGGTGACCATATGGGGAGCTCCACGTCCTTGTCTAACTCTTCCCCACATCATCAACGATTTCATCATTTGGGATAAGTCCTATTTCTGGTTCCCTGTGTATCTCTGAGGTATACACAAGCCTCTTGATGGTGTCCAGTTTCTTATAAAACAGCAGGTCTTAGGTGAAGCTTTGGAGCAATGATTGGCCTTTCTCACCATTAGATACTTGGAGGACTGAAGACCACCTGGTCTAGCTCCTTAAAGAATAGGTTTTCGGAGGGATCCTCCCGGAGCATCTGCAGGAATTTTTTGCTTTCTAGTACCAGAGAATCAGGTGCTTTGTGTGTTCCTGGGACAAGAGTGGAGCAAACGACTGCCTGTGCCAACCTCTCCAGAACTTCTCATTGCAGGTGTAAATTGCTGGTGTTGCAGCAGAAGTTATGGAGGGCAATGAACCATGCCTGCACATTGATGAGCATCTACATGTGCTTGGTGGAGCAGGGAGCTGTTCTGAGAGCATGTTGTGTGTTCATGTATACTGTGAAAAGGATGTGGAGAACTGTCTTGAAATGGGCCATGCAGGTTACTACTACCAGTGAGAATGGTGGAACAGGAAACCTTCACAGATTTGGTTAAGGGTCAGACACGAAAGGATCAGCACAGTGTGGGTGTGGGACTGGAGGACTATTGAACTCATTACATGGTATATGGCCCTTGCCCTGATCCACATTACAATCTGGCATTGACATGAGGCCATACAGTAGCCCAAGTCACATTCGTATCCACTCTCATCAGGTAAACTAGCATTCCTGTCCCATACTTACCTTGAAATCTGTGCCTCTGGTGTTCAGATGTAGACAGTAGGGGTCTCAGGCAAAAACAGACACATGGATCCACGTCCAGTTGCTAATGCAGACATATCCATTGCACAATTTCTGGCCATTTCATTTTATTGAATAGCTTATTTTTAATTATTGTTTTTCTTTTGTTGGTGGGAGTAATTTTAAATAAAAATAAAAGTTTCACTGTCTCTTCCAGCACTGAGGTCATATAATGCTGAATTTGTGTGACACCACATTAATTTCCATAGAAAGGGATTATGATGCTGTAGGCATGGGATTACAACTTCACTAAAGGATCAAAGCAAAAAAAAAAAAAAAAGAACAGAAAGAAAGACAGAAAGAAAGAAAAACTGGGATTTGAAGAATAGCCTGCTCTCTCCAAGCAAGCAAATATCTAACTAATAGCCAAAGGAAAATAGAAAGTGATTGGCCGAATGAGTTCTTATGGCTTAACCTGAACTCATGATCCTTAGGGATATTGGATATTTCTTGCCAGCAGATAAATTTTGAGTTTGTTTTCTTTTGCTCTGTACAGCAGCAGTGCTAGTCATGCAAACTGCAACACTGTATAAAATCTAAAACAATATCCTGGGGCTAGTGTCATACAATTTTGCATCTTGTATTCATCTGCACTACAGAGCCGCTATGATTTCCATTCCCATTGCTAAGCTCTAGCTCTACACTTTCTAGTTGATTTTTCCATTGATATTAGAGAATTATGAATAATTAGCAGTGAATAATTTATTCCATGAACTCGGCTTCTTTTTCCTGTTTGGAAAATGTCCATAAGCAGCACTCAGCTATCACTGGGGTGGCAGCCATGGATACAATGATCAAGAGCTGGGGAGATATAGAGTCTGAGCAAAACTCGTGGAAGTCTTTGTTGACTTCAATAGGGTTTTGATGAGGCCCTTCAAGTTTCCATGGTATGTATAGGAAATATCTTTCAAAATAGTAAATACTTTGTATTTTAAGCATGTTATGTGCAACTGTTTGGTACGTATGTGAGCAATACCCTGAAGACAGGTAGGATTAGCTGGAGTCCCCACTTAGCAAAATGTGGCACAGAAAACCCTTTAAAAGCTCCCCAAATAAAGGTTCAAATTGAAGTTTGCCAGTCACCTCATAAACCATGAATAAAAGTAAATAGGTTGTACCTGTATATGAATCACAGAACTACAGGATATATATTTGGGGATATGTAAATTGAATATTCTGCTGGGGAGCAAGGAAATGGAGATTTTTTTTTCATTGAAATTAATTATATTCACTTTAGGCTCTAGAGCTTGGAGAAAAAAAAAACGTTAAAAAGATAGTTTGCTTGCCAGGCATATTTCTCTGAGATCACAGCTCTAAAATTAATCCACAAGGACAGAGAGCCAGCAGATTAAGGAGCTAAACACAGTTTTCATTCCTTACTGCATTTTGTTTTTACACTGTGAAGTTTTTTGAAGGAATATGTTGAAACAACACATCTTGTTAAGCCAAAGCATTGGCCACAAAATAAATATCTCCTGCACTTGGATCAGCTGTGTAGTGGCATATGAGCATACACATGATCACACAACAGAAGCTAGCCTCTCACAGAAGCTGCCAAGGGATTTATCGTTCTTTGCTATATCAGAAAAATGAACAGTAAGACCAGATTTGCATTAAGGTGTGGTAGGCAGCCCGGCAATTCATAAAAATAATGTGTCCAAAGTAAATACTTACAGGCAGTGCTTTTTTTTTGCAGGTATGTGATGGTACTTAGCATTAGCACCTCAGCAGCTCCTGCCATGGGGATCACCAGCCCGGCAGCTTGGAGCCAACAGCTAAAGGAACACCAGTGAGCAGAGGAGGTGGTGGGGAGCTGGCTGAGTAGACACTCCTTTTTATTTTTTATTTTTTTACACAAAAGCTCTGCTTATAGGCATGATTCACTGCTGGGGTAAACTGGCAAAGCTTCATTAGACAAGCATCCTATCGATGAGGAGCTGATCCACAATAAAACCCTTCTAGGACACAATGTTTCTCTCTCTAAAGATTCCTATACTCTGCATTTAGAGGCAGCTGTTGTAAAACAAAACCAAAACCAAGCTCATAAAAATATTTTTACATAAATTGAATCCCTTTCCTGTTGTCTTACCCCTTTGTGCTGTTTTTCTCTGTGTTCACATCAAGCACAAACCCCGTACTCTTTAAGTAAATATTACAGAATGTTAGTGGAAAGAAAAATCATAATCATGAATATTTACCCTAAAAATCCAAATTCTACAAGTTGTTATCCAACCCGGCAACAGATATGTACTATCTACTCCACAAATTTATTTAAAACCATGTTGTTTATAGAAAATTCAATGATCTGTTAACAAGCAAGATACTGATCAAGCATTATTTAGTGAATAAATTCTGAATAAAGAATAAAGATAGGCAAATCTACTTACAGATTATTTGTGGACATGGAAAAAGTCAAAATGTGTCAAGTTATGTTAGAAACTAGATTCCCAGTTCTACTATACAAAGGTTAATTATTTCAGTTATTTTTCTGCTATTGTGATCATGCTGTTTGTTGTATAGCTACAGGTGTTTGTGTCTTTGAAGTTGTCTTAGTTGGAACCAGTTAAAATACATTGTGATGACGGCATTGTAGACATAACAGATAATCTAGACTTATAGTTTTGTAGATTTTTGTTATACTATTATAGACTCTGTTAAGACTTTCTGCTAGGTAACATATACATTCTTTATTACTCTGTTACTCTGTTATGACACTCATTCTTTGTTTTTGCCATGCTGCAATTATGTAAATATGTGCCTGTGTGTGTGAATGAGAGAAAGAATGGACATGAAAGGACCTTCAATACCTAGGTTGTGTTGAGACTAGCTCCCAGCTTCGAAGGAAGCATGGTAAGTAGGGTGTCGGGAGATTACTAATGAAGTGCTGCGGTGCATATGCAGCACTTCATTAAGGTAATTCTTCCCTGTGGCAACTTCAAAGTGGCAAACTTCGAAGTGCTGGTTCATGCATAGCTGCGGAGTAAAGGGAGAAGTAAAGGGACTTTGAAGTAGCCCAGGCACTTAACAGTACCAGAGGATTAGCCGTGGCTACACACGAGCTGGCATTTCGAAGTTTGGCACTTTGAAGTTGCCACAGGGGAGAATTAACTTAATTAAGTGCTGCATAGTAAAGCATTTGATACAGTCTTGCATGATATTTGTATCAATAAACTAAGCAAATACAACTTAGATGAGGCTACTATAAGATGGGTGCAAAACTGGCTGGGTAATGTACTCAGACAGTAGTTGTTAATGGTTCTCAACGCTGCTGGAAAAGTATAACAAGTGGAGTTCCACAGGGGTCTGTGTTAGGACTGGTTCTGTTCAATATCTTCATCAACGATTTAGATATTGGCATACAAAGTATTCTTATTATGTTTGCAGATGATATCAAGCTAGGAGGGGTTGCAACTGCTTTGGAGGATAGGGTCAAAATTCAAAATAATCTGGACAAATTGGAGAAATGGGCTGAGGTAAACAGGATGAAGTTTAATAAGGACAAATGCAAAGTGCTCCACTTGGGAAGGAACAATCAGTGTCACACATACAGAATGGGAAGAGACTGTCTAGGAACGACTACAGCAGAAAAGGATCTAGGGGTTATAGTGGACCACAAGCTAAATAAGAGTCAACAGTGTGATGCTGTTGCAAAAAAAGCAAACATGATTCTGGGATGCATTAACAGGTGTGCTGTAAACAAGGGACAAGAAGTCATTCTTCCACTCTACTCTGCACTGATTAGGCCTCAGCTGGAGTATTGTGTCCAGTTCTGGGCACCGCAGTTCAAGAAAGATGTGGAAAAATTAGAGAGGGTCCAGAAAAGAGCAACAAGAACTAAAGAACATGACCTATGAAGAAAGGCTGAAAGAATTGGGCTTGTTTAGTTTGGAAAAGAGAAGACTGAGGGAGGACATGATAGCAGTGTTCAAGTATCTAAAAGGGCACCGTAAGGCGGAGGGAGAAAACTTGTTCTTGGCCTCTGAGGATAGAACAAGAGGCAAAGGACTTAAACTGCAGCAGGAGAGGTTTAGGTTGGACATTAGGAAAAAGTTCCTAACTGTCAGGGTGGTCAAACAGTAGAATAAATTACCAGGGGAGGTTGTGGAATCTCCATCACTGGAGATATTTAAGAACAGGTTAGATAGATGTCTATCAGGGATGGTTTAGACAGTCCTGCCATGAGGGCAGGGGGCTGGACTCAATGGCCTCTCAAGGTCCCTTCCAGTCCTAGTATTCTATGATTCTGTGATATGCACCGCAGCACTTCATTAGTAATCTCCTGACACATTACTTACCATGCTCCCTTTGAAGTTGGGAGCTAGTGTAGACACAACCCTAGAGTATCAGAGATGGAAACCAGGACTTGGGGCAAACCAAAACAAGGCAGATTGACTACTTCAAAGTTGGAGGCAGACACCTCTTTTGGACAAAGAATGGATAAAAACTTTCCCAGCAGACCTACATCTTCAAGCCATCAGCATGCAAGGAAATATTCATATGAGGTTGCACCCAGAAGGACTGGTAAAAATGCTGGGAACTGTTGAACTGTTTGAAATGTTGGGTGCTGTTTAAAATGATGAGTGATTGAGTAAGGCCTGATAAAGTGAAACACATGGATTTGTATGAGGGAAAAAGCCCATAAAGAATGGGGTGTCTTGTCTTTGTCTTTAGGTTCCCTCCTGCTACAACATGAAGCACCAGTCCTGGCAGAAAGAACTTGACTCAACCCCCCCATTCCTGATCTATCTGGCCAGTAGATCAAGGTGGGCAACAGCCTGGCAACTATAATATCAGCAGGGTGTGTGAGTGTGTGTGTGCGCGCACGCCTGAAAGCATATGATGCTTTGCCTATTTTGTTTAAAAAATGTGGCATGGTGCCTTATCTCCCTAAAAGAATCCTGTGTGCTTCTTTTTAATCATAACAGCATCTCTTGTGCCTTGCCAATAAAGAGATAAAGATAGACCTTGTAGGGACAGGCTTAAGAAAGCCCTTGGAAGAGAACAGTTATCTAACTAATACAATCTTTGGTCATACCAGAGAAGGAAAGATTTTCTAGATAATGTTGAAAATAATAAGAGAGAAAAAGGAAACACTGGATCCAGCTATGGATGAAATATAAGGTAGAAAAAAAGCCAGAGAAAAATGACAACTTACAGACCTAGAACTTATTAGATTATGGTAGTGAGCGCAGACCAGTTATACTGGTACAAACATTCAGTGTAGACTCTTCAAAATGGAGCCTTCACCTAAGCGACTTAGTTGTGCTCCATTGTTCAAGGCACACTCCTCTGTCCCTAGGCCTTATGCAGCTCTTTGTTATTAGTTAATATTTAATAGTCCATAACTTATCTCATATTTATAGGCTAAAATCAGGCAATGATACAGTTTAATTTAGACCTTCTGAATTTGAAAGAAATCCCAGCTCAGGAGAGAGATTTCTAGTTCTAAGCATATTAGGTAATTCCCCTCCCTGCTTTAAAAAAATGCAGTAAAAGATAAGGAGAGGAATGAAGAAGCATTTCTTTCTCACTCTCTCTTTCTCTCCTGAAAAGGGGTACCAAAAACTACTTCCACTGCAATACTAAATACGCCTTCCAGGAAACGAGGCAGTTAGAGTGAGATTGTGGGGCACTTGGGACAATGCCCCAATGCCCACTGACTGCAGTGGGGCCAGAATCTCTCCCTTAAAGTATAAATTTCTCACTTGTTATGTACAGGTTCAGATTGCCTTTATTATTGCTTCAGTCAATCAAACCCAGAGGTATCAGAAGTCCAGAAGGGCAAAAATAGCAAAATAGTCATGCAATATTTATTTCTGAGAAATATCCCAGGTTTATTTACAGAGTATTCAAGACTATTTCATTTACCTTCCTCCTCTAAGCTTAATATTAGTGATATTTATTCACAAGAACTCCATGGAAGCAAAACAAAAAAAAATGTTAACTAATATCCAGGTAAAGGCGCCCGAGACCAGTTTCACCAAGATACAGTTAAGAGGTAGTTAGTGCCTAACCCCAATATTTAAGTGCAAAATCAGCTGTTCAACCAACTGCTGCCTAGCCTTGCAGACACCTTATGTCACTCAGGGCCAAGTTTCCACCATCAGGCATGCACAAAATTGCATAAATCATAGTGCTGCCTCACAACTAGTGATGCTTCAATTCTTTCAGCACCCAGCAGGATTCTCTTATTTTGCCTGAGGGACCTGATGAGGTATGCATGCCCTGAAAACATCTAACACAGACAGGACAGTTTGGGATGATCAGGTCAGGAATTTGGGGGCCTGGCCAAGTGGTTCAGATATTCATGTGGGATGTGCGAGACCCAGATTCAAAGGTTTGGTCTGGAGTAGAGACATGAACCCAGGTAGCCTACAACCTAAATAAATGTCCTGATCACCAGACTATAGGGTACTTACTTGGAAGATCTGGGTTTAAGTACCTTCTCCAAATCCAGCAAAGCAGGGATTTGATAGTCCCCCCCCACCCATTACAGAATTATAGCTCTGGAAGGAATGTTGCAACATCATCTAGTTCAGTCTGTTGTCCTGAGGAAGAATCAGGTGTACCTAATCTATTCCTCACAGCTGTGTGGTTTGGCTAAACTGCTGTTGTTGTCTAACCTCTTAAAGGCTTCAGTGATGGTGATTCCACAACTTTCCTTTGTAACTTATTCCAGTATTTAACAATCACGTACAGGTAGAAAGATTTTCCTAGAGTTTGCGCACATGCTGCATAATGTACACAAGTGGGGAAAGAATTATGATGTGCACACTCATAGTACAGTGACCCAGATAAACCCTGTTAACGTCCACTAAAATTTCACTATGGTGTGTTAAGTTAATGGCAGCAAAGTCTACATGGACTAAACAGCATTCAACACATTGGAGCACACTGAAATTCACACCATACTGATGCATGTAATCACTTCTTGTAGACAAGCCCCAATATCTAACTAAAATTTCATTTAGTGCAGATTTACGCTCATTGCTTCTTGTCCTACCTTTGGTGGCCATGGAAAGGTGTTGTTCAATGTCCTCTATAAACGGCCTTTAACATATTTGAAGGCTGCACTTATGTTTATTGAAATTTGTCTTGTTGAACTCAGATGAATTCTCCAATTGGTGAAAGCAGCTTTGAACTTCAACCCTGTTCTCCAAAGGACTTGTAACTCCTATCTGCTTTTATTCATTTGAAAATATTATAATCGTGCTGTCCACTCCATTGGCCAAAGTCATTATTGAATAGTACCATCCCCAGGACAGACCCCTCTGGAACCTTACTAGATACATCAGCCCCATTTGACAGCAAACTGTTGATAAAGGCTGACTTTCAACCAGTTTGCACCCACTTTACAATCTCATAAAGGCCACATTTTCTTACGTCAGTGTTTCTTAAAGTGTGTTTTGTAGAACACTTGTATTTCATGAACAACTCGCAGGTGTTCTGCAAGCACCTGATGCTTTTTCATATCATACACTGACAACATATATCTTCTGTTATTAAAACCAAATACAATGTTACTTCTTTGTTACCTGATTAAATGACTTCATTTTATTTTTATTGATTGTTGATTCATTCTCTTTTTTGGGGGGCAGGGTCCTAACAATATTTTTAAAGAAAATTTTCATGAGTGTTCCTCATAAAAATGTTATTGTTTGGTGCTCCATGGTCTCAAAAAGCTTAAGATGCACTGCCTTACTTTACTTATGAGAATGCAATGGGATGTCAAAACAGTACTTAAAATCAAGACATATCATGTATATCAGGCCAGTAACCCTGTCAAAGAGGAAATTAGGTTGGTATGGTAAGATATGTTCTTGATGAATCCATGTTTTTTACTGCTTATCCCCTGTTATCCTACAGGTACTTACACATTGCTTAATAATTTGTTTTTAGAAAGTTTCCATGTAGTGAAGTTAGGCTGACTTTTGTTCTCCTATTTAAAGAAAGGTACTATATTTGCTGTTTTCCAGACCATATCTGCTCTTCAGTGAGTCCTGGAATACAATTTCTTATGGTTATAAGATTGCTTCAGCTGGTTCCTTAAATATCCTAACATGAATTTCATGGGGCCCTGCCAACTTGAACATATTTAACTTAAGATCATAGAATGCCAGAACTAGAAGGGACCTTCAGACCTTAACTACATATCTTTTAATCAGATCTTTCCTTATTCTAGTGTGTGATTTTTCTCCCTTGTTAATATTAATTGTGTGAATCCTTTGGTCACCATTAAACTGTAAGGATGATTGAAGCACAATAGGCATTAGACACCTCAGCCTACTCGATGTTGTCAGTCATTAGCCCTCCTTCGCTGTGAAGTCTTGCGTCTACAGTTTTCTTCATCCTTCTCTTGCTACTAATGTCTTTGTTGAAGAAGTTCTCATTGGCTCTCATATCGCTTGCTAGGTACCCCTATAGGCTTCTTCTCTTCTTTCGTATTTAGCCTTAGCAATTTGTCTGGTTCAACTATTTGTAGGATTCCTTTTTGATCAATCTGGTTATTAACAAGCTCTGATGCAGCTACATTGGGTTCTTTTCTTCCTCCTTCACCTTTGTTCAGGACACTTTGCTGTTGTGCTTTTAACAATGAGAAACTGCCAAGCACTCTGTATTCTTTTTTCCCTTAGCTATTCTTCTCATGTGACCCAGCTTACTGTGAATTCAGGCAGGTTAGTGCTCTCACCACTTGATTATAATGCAGTAGTTCCCTCTCATTTTTTGGGGGGAGGGTAGAACAAAGAAAGGAGTAGTCTGGCTTGGCGCCTAACTGCAAGAGAGAGTTCACAGCTGAGAATATTGGGTGGAGGGAGGTGTTTCCCCTCAGGCTGTCAGTCAGGCACCTAAGGTCCAGATCAATGAACGTTAGGGTCCTAAGTACCTTTGGCAATCTGAGCTACAAGCTTCACCCCTTTCCTGTGAATTTCACTCCTGACTATCTTTGGTGGCACTGCCTTCAGGTTGCAGGTTTATGTAATCTTTTCTTGGGTGCCTAAGTCTCCCCATGCAGTGTATGGGGAGCTTGGTTATCAAACTTGGGACCATGAATTCCAGTGGGTAACAGAGTGCTCATGGCAGGGCTCAACTCCTGTCTATCTAGCCTTATGGACTGTAAGCTACCAAACAGGCCAAATAATTAAGAGTAAATAGTCAGAGTCAGCGTCAACACAGGTAGTCAGAGAAAAGTGTTGGTATGAAAACTATTCAGACAATATTTCATAAATGAAGTCTCCTTTTCTTTGTGTGCAACCTAAGTGATCAGACTTATTTCTAGTGGTCAAAGCCTTTGGGGAAAATGTACTACCGCTAACAATTGGAATGCATCCAGTAGCAAACATATAAAATTATTTCTTTCCCTAGTACTGCAAGTCTTCATAGCCAAAGTGTGGAAATAGTAGCCAAATGATGCTAGCTTCATTGGTTTCAGTCCTGACAATGAGAACGCTTCTTCTCAGTCTTGAGAAGTGCATTGTCAGAGAATACATCCTAAATGCGGTTGATAAATCAAGGAAGGTATTCACATAGTCCAGCTAGACCCTTGGGAGTATTTTAGTGTCTACAGTAAAAAAAGAGCTTATGATTATTTCATAAATTCATGGGAACTAAGTATCTCACTAAATTACCAGCACTCTCATGTCACAATATCTTTTCTTCAAACCTTGTATTCACGTAAAGGGTCCTCACAAACACAAAATATGGCTATTTTTGGACTTAAAATGTCTCTTGCAGTTCAGCTGATTTTTGTATAACCAGCTCATTTAATCTTCTTTACAACTTCTGGATCTCATGCAATGTTTCTTAATAACTGTAATAAAGTGGCTCCATACAGGAAAGTGACAAATTGCATTCTGCCAGCAAACAAAAGGCAACTTTTGCCTGCTACCTTGACTGTACTCTCTGCAGTGAAGAACTGATAATTTTCCTACCATGTGCTTTATAGTCTGCTGACAAATTTGGCTTTTCATGTCAGACCACAGTGAAGCATCCATTAATATGGCATACAGCCCATGCTCAAAATGCTATAGCAAGAAAATGGATGTGGGGCAAAGACGAAAGAAAATTCATCAAGTGCTGCATTGTAGATAGAGGCTAGCTGGGTGAGTTAAAATAAGATGGAAACTTGGTTTTGTAGTGATAAATCCTGTCTTAACTAACTTGCGTAGTGCTCATATGCTAACATCTAAAATGTTAGATAGTTTCTCTCTTAAAAATGTTTGTTCATAGCTATTATTTCTATCGTTATCTCACCTTCCCTCATTCTGTGGTTCTAGAGCTTTGTGTGTGTGTTTGTTTTAAAATAAAAGGTATCTGATAGTATTTAGTTCTAAGGTGGTGCAGGTTCTCTGAGGGGATGTGTACACAGCAGTGTTATTCCAAAGTGAGCTATTCCGTAAGAGATTTTCCAGAAGACCTTATTTCGAGATAATGCTGCTACACACAAAATGCATTTCAAAATAGTGCTCAGCTATTTCGAAATACAGTGTCTACACACAATACAGCCTATTTCAAAATAAAGCAATTGGACACACTGGATTATTTTGAAATAAGCTATATTACCTGTCTACACAGCCCCTATTTTAAAATAGGCATTATTCCTCATATGAGCTGCGTCTACACGTGCACGCTACTTCGAAGTAGCGGCACCAACTTCGAAATAGCGCCCGTCGCGTCTACACGCGTCGGGCGCTATTTCGAAGTTAACTTCGACGTTAGGCAGCGAGACGTCGAAGTCGCTAACCTCATGAGGAGATAGGAATAGCGCCCTACTTCGATGTTAAACGTCGAAGTAGGGACCGTGTAGACGATCCGCGTCCCGCAACGTCGAAATTGCCGGGTCCTCCATGGCGGCCATCAGCTGGGGGGTTGAGAGATGCTCTCTCTCCAGCCCCTGCGGGGCTCTATGGTCACCGTGGGCAGCAGCCCTTAGCCCAGGGCTTCTGGCTGCTTCTGCGACAGCTGGGGATCTATGCTGCAGGCACAGGGTCTGCAACCAGTTGTCAGCTCTGTGTATCTTGTGTTGTTTAGTGCAACTGTGTCTGGGAGGGGCCCTTTAAGGGAGCAGCTTGCTGTTGAGTCCGCCCTGTGACCCTGTCTGCAGCTGTGCCTGGCATCCCTATTTCGATGTGTGCTACTTTGACGTGTAGACGTTCCCTCGCTGCGCCTATTTCGATGTTGGGCTAAGCAACGTCGAAGTTGAACATCGACGTTGCCGGCCCTGGAGGACGTGTAGACGTTATTCATCGAAATAGACTATTTTGATTTCGCAACATCGAAATAAGCTATTTCGATGTTGGCTGCACGTGTAGACGTAGCCATGGTGAGGTTTATCTATTTCAAAATAAAACAACAGCAATTTCAAAATTATTTCAAAATAGCAAAGTAATTTAAAATAACAGAACAACTTTGCTGTGGAGACATACCAGCTGTGTCTACATGTGTACAAAATATCGAAGTAAGTGTCCCTTTTTCAAAAGAGCGGGAGGAGCATCCACACGTGTAAAACCATCTTTCAAAAGAAAATCAAAAGAATGGGGAGCAGGCATCAAAATCGGAACCCCGATCCCCAATCAGGAAGATTGGCCCCTTTTGAAATACTAAATCAAAAGAGTACATGTGTAGACACTCCACAGTCCGTTTTTTCAAAATACAGGTCTGCCATGGCGCCAGTCAGCTGGAGCGCGAGGCCGCTCCAGCTGGCAGCAGAGGGGCTCTATGGTCCCTGCATTCAGCTGCCTTAAAGCTGAAAGCATGCAGGAAACCCATGGCAAGACGCTGGGGTGGCTGGCTGCAGCCCCGAAAGGGCTTGTCGGCCATGGGACCCCGTCCATGGCGTTTCTGCCTCCCTTCTTTCAAAAGGGGTCTTGGAGCTGTGTGGATGCTCTCTTTCGAAAGACCTGTGGCAGGATCAAAATGCTGATCCAATAAAGGTGGCGGGTGCTTCCTTTTGATGGCCACTATTTTGACTGCCGAACTTCAATTTTCACCTTTCGAAAAGGTGCTCACATGTAGACCCAGCTACCCTGCATAACTGATTACTGTAAATAATTTGGCTGGTTTGGTTACAGAAGCTTCACCAGATAAGGGATATTGGAAGGAGGAGGAAGAGGTCTCACTCACCTGGGTTTTCTACCAAGTTTTATATAGGCAACTTATGTGTTATGCATGCTTCAAAAGCTTAGCATAGCTTTGGTTTAGTTAATCCCTTAAATATATGAATGTTGCTCTGCATTCTTTCACATCTCCCCTTGTTAAACTTGTGTTCCCCTTACTATTTACTGCTCTGCCCCCTACCACACCCAAATGACCCTTAAACTAACAATAAAATACCAACAGAGTAATTGGGAATTGTGCGTGGCTGCCATTAGCTAGTGAGGGGCTGCATATTCATTGAAGTGCCTCTTTAGCATCTTCCCAACTCACTTATTACCATGCACGTTCTTAAAGGAGGGGGTGAGTGTAGACGCGGCCATTGTGTGTCTAAACAGGATGCAAGGAAGAGAGAAGAATACTGGATATCTTTACCATGGAATCCTGAAGCCGAAAAAAGCACCATTGACCACAGCATTTTTAGAGTTAATCAGCATCAGGGAAAAAATGTTTAAATATTTAAATAGAAATATCAAAAAGATGACATGTGTATGAGTGCATACAGATATCAGCAGTATGTTAGAGCCATTCACTGTCTTCTTTAAAGCACTTTCAATTTGCTTTCTGCATTATTCTTAGTATGTGCAGATAATTCTTAGTCTTCCTGTGCCAAACCTGTCAACCCACAGTACTTTCTTTTCAGAAGAGACTGTCAAGATTGTTCTGCCTTTCAATAATTAGTTTGTGACATAACAATTTAGTCATAGCGAAGGGAACTATCTTGATAAAAATTATTTCAGCAAGGCTCTAGATTTCCCTGTGTAAGGTCAATGTGTCCACCAATAAAGAGCTATTATTTCTACTAAAGAATTCTGCCATTGATAGATTACCTAAAGAGTTTGGCAGCAAGATACACTTTACTCGGTATATCTAGTTTCTTTTTTACAGAGCCCAAAGCATGAAAGCAATGGGACCACTTTCCACATTGGGGGATTGGAGTAGCAGCCCATTTAAGTCAGGTCCCAAAAAGAAGGACTAAAACTTTCAGGTTCTGTCAGTGGAAAATATATTTGTCACCAACTGTTCTGTTCGGAAAAGTTTCAAGTGAAAGTGGACCGAAGGATCCTTACACTGGGGCTGAAGAAATAAGGAGTGTTTGAGGGTTTAATATATACAGTGAATAAACTATACAGACCACCTAAAACAGTGATCTGAACTTGTCCGGGGATTTCAAGACCCTTTACAGAGGAAGTCAGACTGCATCAAGGCTCAGCCCTTAGTCTTCTTCTGGTTTATTATATTGACTATGTCAGCAGGAAGATACCTATGGGGGAAAAGGTGAGGCACTGGGATTTGCAGAAGACATTAATAAAGTTGTCCTCAGAGGAATACCTAGTGGCAGACAATAACCAGAGGTATGAACACCTAAGCAGACATGAATTAAAAATGAACATGACTAAACTTATCAAAACAAAAAGCAGTCAAGTAGCACTTTAAAGACTAGCAAAATTAGTTTGTTAGGTGAGCTTTTGTGGGACACACCCACTTCTTCAGACCATAGCCAAACCAGAACAGACTCAATATTTAAGGCACAGAGAACCAAAAACAATAAGCAAGGAGGGCAAATCAGAAAAAGATAATCAAGGTGAGCAAATCAGAGAGTGGAGGGATGGGTGGGGAAGGTCAAGAATTAGATTGAGCCAAGTATGCAGACGAGCCCCTAAAGTGACTCAGAAAGTTCCCATCACGATTTAAACCATGTGTTAATGTGCCGAATTTGAATACAAAAGCCAGCTCGGCTGTTTCCCTTTCCAGAATGGTGCAATAATTCTTCTTCAGTAACACACAAACCTTTAGGTCATTGACAGAATGCCCCATTCCATTAAAATGTTGACTAACTGGTTTGTCGATCTGGAGTGTTTTGATGTCTGTTTTGTGCCCATTGACCCTTTGTCTAAGGGAGTTAGAAGTCTGTCCAATATACAAAGCATCTGGGCATTGTTGGCACATGATGGCATATATGATGTTGGTAGAGGAGCATGAGAAAGTGCCCGTGATTCTGGGAGTAACCTGGTTAGGTCCAGTGATGGTATTTCCAGAGAAGATATGTGGACAAAGCTGGCAGCGGGCTTTGTTGCAGGGAAAGGTTCCAGGACTGGTGTTCGTGGGGTATAGACTGTGGCTGTTAGTCAGGATCCTCATGAGGTTGGGAGGTTGTCTGTAGGAGTGAACAGGCATGTCACCCAGGGCCTTCTGGAGTGTAACATCCTGATTAAGGATAGGTTGTAGGTCTTTAATAATTCGTTGCAGTGGTCTGAGTTGGGGGCTGTAAGTGATGACCAGTGGTGTTCTGTTCTCGGCTTTTTTGGGCTGATCTTGGAGTAGCTGGCCTCTGGGTATTCGTCTGGCCCTGGCATTCGACAGTTAGTCAACATTTTAATGGAATGGGGCATTCTGTCAATGACCTAAAGGTATGTGTGTCACTGAAGAAGAATTATCGCACCTTTCTGGAAAGGGAAGCGGCCGAGCTGGCTTTTATATTCAAATTCGGCACATTAACACATGGTTTAAATCATGATGGGAACTTTCTGAGTCACTATAGTGGCTCATCTGCATACTTGGTCAATATAATTCTTGACCTTCCCCACCCATCCCTCCACTCTCTGATTTGCTCACCTTGATTATCTTTTTCTGATTTGTCCTCCTTGCTTACTGTTTTTGTTTCTCTGTACCTTAAATATTGAGTCTGTTCTGGTCTGGCTATGGTCTGAAGAAGTGGGTCTGTCCCACGAAAGCTCACCTAATAAACTATTTTGCTAGTCTTTAAAGTGCAACTTGACTGCTTTTTGTTTTGATAGTGTATAGACTAGCACGGCTTCCTCTCTATGACTAAACCTGAGATTGGTAGAGATGCCTCATGGAAACTGGTCCTACTGACAAAAGGAGTGTAACTAAAGGAAAAAGATCAGTTCAACTACCTTGGCAAATGGGTTGCAGAAGATAGTGAGCTCGAATGTGAGATACAATCCAGACTGGGGATGTGCTAAAAAAGTGTGAAACAACTAAATAGTTGTCTATGCAAAGTACATGGCACTGAAACTGAAAGACCAGGTATAAAAAACAATGGTGACTCCTCCAATGCTGTCTACTCTGTGGCAGAAGCCTGGTGGCAATGAGACAAATTCAATGCCTACAGGAGTCTGATAGGAGAAGTCTGTGCTATAAAAAAGAGTTACATAAAGAAAGCTTTCAAAATCAGAGAATCCTAGAAGATTAGGTTTGGAAGAGACCTCAGGAAGTCATCTAGTCCAATACTCTGGTCAAAGCGGGGCCAATCCCAACTATGAAATCATTGAGATGCATGTAGATGTCTGATGAGGCTGACAAAATCTAGGAAGCACTTATTTAGATATGTACAGAGGGGAAAATAGTTTAATCAAAGCTGGAAGTGTTCAGAGGAAATGGCTAACTCAAAGGAAAGTGAATAAAAATAATTTCAGAACTGCTCAGGTTCCATTTCAAGATTTTTGAAATAAAGAATAAAAAAAAATCAAAGGAAGAACTTCACGCAACACACTGTCAATCTATAGATGTTGTTGCCAAGGGATGTTGTAAAAGTCAAATGTATAGCTAGGTTCCAAAAACTATTAAGTCCGTTCTTGAAGGATAAATTCACCAATGGCAATTAGTCAAGATGATCAGGGCCAAATCCTTGTGGTCTGAGTGTCATAAGCTTCTAGCTGCCAGAAGTGTGAAAGAGATGAACCCAGGCCTACCAACAAGGAAGGGAAAAAGTGGGCAACTGTCCCATCACCTCCTGATGAGTCACATAATAGTTTCCTGGTTCTGTTCATTCCCTCTGAAATATCTGGCATTGGCCACTTTTAGAAGACAAGGCTAGGTCAACCATTGGTTTGACACAGTATTGTCAGTTCTTATGTTCTTGATGAATTTGTGCGTGAGAGCTTGTCTCTTCATTAACATTTGGCATTTATGTTTTCACCCTGATTCGGGACATCAAAAGTTTTCAAAAATCTTAAAAAAACATTTCCTATGCAGCCATATTAACAAACATGTTCAATACATCTGATTTCCGATTTGATGCACTCTCACATGCACAAAGATAATAAAATTGAAAATGTAATTTCTGCATTTTCTTCTTCTCTATAAAAATTCAAAACTTCAAAAACTTCCTACGTACTACACAGTCTATCCAGGTCCAAACCTTATCAACTTTACTTCTTACAGTCAATGTAGACCTGTTTTTCACATGCAGTTTTGGGGAAAATATTTCATTTGTATGAAATGCTATCTTTCCATCATTTCATCATTTCCATCAAAGCTGTGTGACAAATTTTCATTGCCACACTGAATATAAGCCCATTTCAGCTTGTATTCCATGATCACACCACTTAGCATGAGCTAGGTTTACAAGTTTGGAAGAGGTGATACTTTGGAATACAGCCAAACATAACTTACTCATTTAATATGTGTGGCAACAGTAACAGGGAGAATTGTTATGGCCCCATATTCTTCCTCCACAAAAGAAAAAGAGGATAGAAGCTTGGTTTCAGATTCCCTTAGGCAGCTGAGCTGTGTCTGGCACACCCACAGAGAAGGGTGGTATATGTGTCTTTACGCCACTTTTGTGGTTCAGTGGCCACCAATCTACCAGAAAAAGTGAGGCACCTTGAAGCCTCTTCTTAAATTGACTAGTTATGTCTACACAAGAAGCTTCTGTCAACAGAAGTCACTGTTGGAAGGGATTTCCTGGCAAAACTTCTGTCAACAGTTTTTATCTACACATAAAAGTAGATTGAAAGAACACTCTGCTCTGTCGATGGAGAGCAGGCAGACCGCCCAGCCCTCTCTCGTCAGAATGTCTGATTGGAAGCCCTGCAACAGAGCTGCCCAGTAAACTGGAAGCTTGGTCTGTTGACAAAAGGCCCTGGAATGTCTGTGTGGCTGCTTTGTTGACAGAACTCTGTCAGGTGATGGGTTATAACTGAATGGGGGAGGTATAATGCGGCCTGTGGATATGCTAGGTTTTGTCAACGGACTGCCAACAAAGCACACTTTGCATGTAGCTGCTCCCCAGATTTTCTTGACAAATGCCCTGTTTTGCTGGGAAAAGCCTCTTGTGTAGATGTAGCCATCAAGCAAAGAGGGTGATATGTTGGCCAGGAATCATATTATGGAACAGGATAAACTTGGGTCATTCATGGAATTACAGGAAAATAGAGCCACAAATGGAATGTAACAAACAAACACATGTAATTCTGGCATTTCATTAACTCCAGAATTGTTTTAAATGTATTCTTTCAATAATACTACTATTTTCGTTAAATAAAACACTTGGGCTCTGTCTAAACTAGCCCCCAACTTTGAGGGGAGCATAGTAATTAGGGTGTTGGGAGATTACTAATGAAGTGCTGCAGTGCATGTTCAGAACTTCATTAGGCTAAATCTCCCCGAAGCAACTTTGAAGCGTGAAACTTTGAAATGTTGGCTTGCGTGCAGCTGCAGGTCAGTCAAGGTACTTCAAAGTGCCCGTGTTACTTCAAAGTCCCTTTTGAGGAGTAAAGGGACTTCGAAGGAGCGCGGACACTTTGAAGTACCCATGGCTGACCTGAGGCTACACGCAAGCCAGCACTTCAAAGTTTCACACTTCGAAGTTGCCGCGGGGAAATTTAGCCTAATGAAGTTCTGCATATGCACCACAGCACTTCATTAGTATTCTCCCAACACCCTAATTAACACGTCCCTTTCCAAGTTGGGGGCTACTCTAGATGCATCCTCTCTGTTAGGCAGCAGTTGGCAGGAATAGCAACCAACATCAAAGCAAGTTTTTGAAGGAAAATTAAAAACTCTACGTCCCCCAAAAAATTACATGACAAACACAAAACATTCCCCTGCCAGCATGCATGCTGCACTGTTAAATCGAACATCCAGAATGTCTTCCACTTACTTACAGAAAAGAGAGGAATAATTCTTTAGAGTAACATATAAAGGGAACATAGTAATTCTTTATATTACTGGTCTTATTTGGGAAATAGCTGATTAATTTAAGGCTTACTACCACTTATCTAGGCAAGTTAAATAAAAATAGGTTCCAATTTGTTCATAGAATTGTAGGACTCGAAGGCACCCGGAGAGGTCTTCTAGTCCAGTCCCCTACACCCAGGGCAGGACTAAGTATTATCTGAGCCATAACTGACAGAAGTTTGTCTAACTTGCATTTAAAAATCTCCAATGATGGAGATTCCACAACCTTCTGAGTCAATATATTCCAGTGCTTAACCACCCTGACAGGGAGTTTTTGCCTAGCGCCCAACTTAAAACTTCCCTTGCTGCAATATAAGCCCATTGCTTCTTGTCCTATCATCAGAGGATGAGGAACATATTTTTTCTCCCTCCTAGGAACAACCTTTAATATATTTGAAAAGTGTTATCATGTCCTCTTTCAGTCTTGTCTTCTCCAGACTAACCAGATTCTATGATAACACTACTTTACATGAGCTTAGCTGACAGGTTTGCAGGAGGTGATTTCTTTTGTATACACTCAAACATAACTTACTCATTTAACATATGTGACAATGGTAATACAGAGAATCTTTATGGTCCCATAACTTCACTTTTCCCTCATAGGTCATGTTTTCTAGACCTTTAGTAATTTTTGTTGCACTTTCTTCAACTTGTCCATCTAGGAGACCAAATTCTGTTGACCTTACTCCTGAATTCCACATGTAGGTGGTAGGTCTATTGAGATCTCCAGGAATGTTGCTTGCACATGGACAGTTTGATAGGTCCTTCATTTTTATTCATCCTTCAATTTGCTGCATGATTCTGTTTGGGTGTGAGAAACCTTAATCCCCACTGACCTCACTGGAAGTCAAAGGTGCTTGCATAATTAAGTTCCTGAAAGTCTGCCTAAAGATTGGTGAGGGTAATTAACATTTGTGTTCATAAGTAGAGTACAATGTACATGAGCTAAGTATGTTGTACTTGCTTAACTCTAGGGGAGTCAGTTAAACAGCTTACTCTCATTTATTTAACAGTAGATATGAAAAAGAATCTACACCATGGTTTGTTGTAATATCTATGTGTGCCTATCTGAACAGGTACAACATATGTATTAATTCCCCTTGCTGTGTATGGCAACTTTTTATGTTTTCAATATGAATTCCAGTGCCTATATTAAAGTATATTAAATGTGATAGTTAAAGAAACTTGTTTTTTTTTAAATTGCGCAAGCAAAAGTGAAGAAAAGAATCATATAAAGTTACAAGCATCTTACCTACAAGCTGTAAGAAAATGATCCTAAATAATGAGCACCTTATATAGTATACATCTCAACATTTTAACTGTAATAGCATTGTATGAAACAGGACTGATTATACTTTGTCATCCACCCACAGTGTCAGCAAAGTATAGTAGGTTCAAAGGAAGTAATGTATTTAAGTACCTTGCTGTTACATAAACTATTTAGGCATATCTCATCCCACCTTAATATTATAGAGAAATAAATATTCAAACTATTGACACTAGAATCTTTTTATGAAGTTTGAACTAAAACTCATAAAGTACTCACACAATGGTTCAAAACTGGAAAAGTGACAAATATCTAATCAGGAATTGATTTGTACAGGACTTTATATCAAATTACTAGGATAAGAGATCTATCAATCTCTGAGATTCACCCATGTCCTAGTCATGTTGATTTCTGGTGTGTTGACCTTCAACCACCTAGTCTTGCCCTTTTAAGCGTAAAACCTTCCATTTCGAATCAGTATATATTTTGGGAGCTTCTCAGCGAGTGCTAGGAACATCATGAAAGTTGAGTGTATACTCTGGAAAGCAGAAATCTTGTCAAGGAAAGCTATTTATGGCTACTGAAATTAGCCATCAGAAAGCCTGTAAGCATGTTGAAACCAGATATCCACCCTCAAACCAGGAAGGCAGAGTTTGATCTATCTGCAAACATCAAGAGACATACAAAAAACCTGAGGAATTTCAAGAGGCTAGTGGTATGTAAAATCAAGCTTACCCCAGGGGAAATGATTACAGTTGATAAAAAAGAATTTCTACTAGAGCTGAGCCTGAGCAAAAACTATATTTTTCAACTTCCATGAAATTTACATAAAGGAGAGGGTGATTCAGAATTCAGATTGCACAGCCTTCCATCATTGTATGGCTTGAAACCAAATCCATGGGTCCAAACCTTCACAGACTTGGGGATATAATAGATCTTGGTCTCAGTTTTGAGACTGAAGCCTGGAGGAAATTGTAGGTGCAAATAAAGGCCACAAAAAAGTTTGAGCCTCAGACCATTTCAAAACATTACCTCTTAGTAGTTTACTGCACCCAGTAAAAGGTAATGGCAAAGCTATCACTGAATTCAGTGGTGCAGGTTCAGGTCCTGAGAAACATGTGGATAGACTCAGAATGGACTTTCTCCAGTCTTCACATTAGCTAAATTTGTATGTTGCTGTAAGGTATCACAATACTTTTAAAAAGCCCTGGTATTTAAAACAGCCACAAAACAAATGGCCTCTGACATTTTTTTCTGTTCAGAGGCAAAGGCTCAGGTAGGAGGCTAGCACAATGCAGCCTATTAGAGATTTCGAGGAGTTATCATAGTAGAGAAGACACCAGCACCAAGGGAACAGGTAGTTCATGCTCTACTAGAGAGTTTTTTTGTGACCTTGATCTCAGTTTCAATTCCCTTAAATCCACAGCTGCACAATGGGGGTTGTATTACTTCCCTACTTTGCTAAGGTGTTGTAAGGATACATTTTTGAAAGATTGCGAGTCACTCAACTACTGTAGTGTGAAGAGAAGCATGTGAGCGAGTGGAGCCTAGTGCGTAGGATCCCCGGAGGGATTCAGAATACCTTGGTTTCTCTTTTTGTGTCTGTCACTGGCCTGATGGGTAACCTTGAACTGATCACTTAAATATTCTGTACCTCAGTTTCTTGATTTATAAAAATGGAGCTAAATTTATCGTGAAGAACTTTGAGATCCACTTTTGAATAGCACTATATAAGCACTGAGTAGTATTATTATAATTACCTTGGTTAGACTGATTTTTTTTCATAGAAAGCTCTTCCTAATTTTGATGTAAAAAATCAAGAAAACTGAGCCATATAAATGGAAAATTTCAACTGCTACTAGTTCTATGGTTGTTTCAGCAGAAATGAATCGGAGTATGTCCTATAATGTCAGAATGTGAAACGGTTCTATGTGAATTGAGTTTAAATAAAAAGGTGGAATGAAAGTTCAGTGGGAAAGAATGGTTTTGGTATTGAACTTGATTTACAGACCCCTAGTTTGGAGATGCAATATATATATTTTCTAAGTTTGGGCCAGTGCTTCAGACACACTCTCTCCATTCAAAATTAGATTTTCTTATGTGAAATGAGGTGGGCAACATATCTTGATTTAATTTTATAATGTTGGGCAGCACCACAGCAAGGCATAGTGCATGTCAATTGAATTACTGCATGATGGGAGATATGACAGTCTTCAGTTGGATATTGTGGTATTATAGCCAGGACGCCAGACACAACTGAGTGAAATTAATTATTTACGGTACTTCTATATTTCTGACTTGACTTTGCTCTAAGTGAAGTTGCTCATTTCTCATCTGTTCTGGATGGGACAAATTGCTTGTGCTTCCCAATCTTCAGCTTTCCATCTAACACAAGTTTGTAACCACAAATCCTTCCATTCCTTGAACAGAAGAATCCTATAGTTTGCTATTTAAACTGTAAACATCTCTAATGTGGTTGTGATAGACATAAACAGGCTAGGATTCTTACAGTTCAAAGAAGTGGGCGGTTGACAGACTGTAATTTTGTATGTCCCTACTGAAACAACATACATTCTGTTCTGTAATTGAAACTGAGAAATACAAATGTTTTATTGCTGTTTCCCAGCATATAACTATTAGCCTTTTAAGACCCAGGATAATGAATATTTTCAATATTCCATGGTATACTGTATACTACACAGTGTTACTCTCAAATCCTGTCTATTTCAGCTGTAACAGGATGAGGCAACTAAAAAGCTAAGTGAGAAAACAAAATATCAGAAAGAATTGCAAGAGGGCTATCAAATGAACACATGTATTTGCTGTCATGGCTAAGGTGAGACAATGATAAAGCTACTTGGCTTGTTATTATGTATATACTGCCAGAGCTGAGTATGTCACTTTATGGGCACATAAAGAGACAAGTTCTTAAAAATATAAAAGAAAGTGACCAAGTTACTGAAGAACCTCAGCTGAGCTTTTAGTCCTGAGATGTTCACAGTCTAAGGACCTTTTCCTGAAAATATGCACATATATGTAGAATTGGGCAGGAAAAGTTTTTCCTTTATTGGAAAAATATTTGAGATTAAAAAAAAATCACATCTCAAATAAGGATGAAAGAGTATTTCAAAAAGTTTGCAAATCAATAAACAGATTTTATCTATTGTTTGGGTTAATCCAAATATTTTATTTTGATAATATAGAAATGTTTTATTTAAATTTGACCAATTCAAAACAAAATAATATAATAAATTTTGAAACAAAAGTGTTCAGAACTAAAAGATGACACATGATTATTAAAAATGTCAAAATGGGGCATTTGGACAATTTTGAAACTACTTTGACATATTTTTTCAAGTTAAGAAATTACTTGAACCTGATTTTTTTCCTATCAACAGTTTCCTTTTTGATTTATCAGAACTTTTCATGGGAAAATGAGTCAATGAAAAGATCCTGAGAAGTTCAAAGCATGTCCCTAATATTATTCATTTCAGCTGTATGCTTACTCATTTGAATAATATTGTCAGTGGGAATACTCATAATTTAAGAGTTTGGGGTGGGACAAATACCCCTTGGGGAACAATTTTTTGCAGACACTATGAAGTGAAAAACATCCAGCACAGAAACTACTTTTACCTATTACTGATTGCCTAGAGTTAGGATTATAATTCCATGTCTAAAAAGCCTAAACAAGTAGCTTTATTTTCAGAAATGCTGCATAGCACCTTTTGGAGTCAGTGAGAGTTAGCAGAAATGTGAATTTATTGATTTTTGGAAAAAAAAGACATTTCAACAAATTTCCCATTTTTTAACCACCTCTTTTGCTCAGCAGTCTTAAAACATGTACTGAGCTTATTTCTATTAGCATTAGGGCTTAACTTTGAGCACTTTTACAAGGCATCCTGATTATTTTATGCATGTGTATACAAATGAAAGAAATGGAGTATTACTAATGAAACACGTTGCAAAAAATGAGTTTTAAGGAGAGAATTTGAGTGAGCTGTCTTCTCTTAAGAGTTGATAAATCAGTGCACTATAGATCCTCATAATTAGAAGTTGCATGATATTACAGCTATATCTACGCTAGAAGCATCTGTCTACAGAAGTTACAGTTGGAAAAGATGTTCCAACAAACTTTCTGTCAACGTATCATGTCTACACATAAAAGTGGATCGATCTTTTGATCTGGTCTGTCCACAAAAGGGCTCCTGGTGTGTCTACACAGCTTTTTTTGTCGACAACTTCTGTCTACAAAACACATTTTGTCTCCAAAACTCGCTAGTGTAGATGTAGCCTGTGAATTTGTTCTTTTGAAAGTTTGACAGGAAATCAGAAAAGGAAATAATAGAATAATAAAGCCAATAATAAGATATTGCTTTCTTGTCAAATCTTTGCACTTTTTTATCAAAAGTAAAATCTGAAACATTGAAATAGTTCCCTTTGTATAAATCTAGGTTTCATAAAATCAGAGGGAGAAGGGAGAAAATGGGTAATTTTAACACTATAACAAATCTTCAAAACTGCCTAAGACTATATTTATTTCAAAGTCTGGGTACTCAGGAATATATTTTATGTTTATTCAAACAATGAAAACAAGCATTTAAGCTAAAAAAGTGCACATAGCTGAAACAGACTTGCTGTATATACCAGGAAAACTAGGCTACTGGGGAGTGGGATTTCTATAAGTAATATTTGAAATCTCTTAGAATGGAGGCAAGACAGATTAATTTTATTGTTCTGAAAAATCAGCTTCCAGATTACCCGAATCCTAGATTTAGCTTCAGGCCACTAGGCTGGCCCTAGAAAGAAGTGGAAGGAGAAGGTACTAAGAAGGATTGTTTTTTTCTGTGTGTAATGAGGAAGTATAAGCTGTTCCTATTACATTAACTCTGGAAAATGTAATTTGGACTTCATGGCTACGTTTACACCACAGAGATCTTGTAAAAGAAGCTGTTCTGGAAGGTCTCTTCCGAAAGAGTGCCTCCACACACAAAAAAGTGGATCGAAAGTGTGATCCGCTCTTTCAAAAGACAGCATCCACACAGCTCCTGCTCTTTCAAAAGAATGGGCCAGGGATCGAAAAATCAGGTGCCATGCGGCCTGTGGAGCACCTATGTACATTTTCTTTCGAGAGGAGGTGCTCTCTGAAACAGGAAAGGAAGAGCGATTTCTAAAGGAGCACCACAGTCCTTTGATTTACTTTTGAAAGAATGCTTTTTGTGTGTAGAGGCTCCATGAGCTCTTTTGAAAGAGCCCCCTTCTGAAAACCGTTTTGAAAGAACTTCCTAGTGAGAAAAAGCAGCCCATGAGAAACAGCTTTAGAAGCAGCTTTCCACTTTGCAAGTGCTTTTCACTGTTGATGCAACTGATGGCATGTAAGACACCACTATACTTGAGAGATTGAGAATTTGATTTGTTCCCTGGCTTTGCTGAATATTTCCTGTTGGATTCTGGCTATACGCTGCTCTTCTGTGTGTAGAAGTTAGCAACCCTCCCAAAACTTAAGGGCGCAGAGTGAGGCAGACCTGAAGCATGGTCATCTTCCTTCTGAGCTTAGTCCAGTTGTATGCTGTTCCATAGAACCAGGTTTTGCTGATGATGAATGAAAAGTGCTTTCCATGACCTCATCATGAATGAATTTCTAGGCTAACATAATGCAATTCTGTGATTTGTGGAACGTTTGTTCATTGGAGTTTGCCTTATTAAGGAAATAATAAATCACTATAGGGGCTCGTCTGCATACTTGGCTTAATCTAATTCTTGACCTTCCCCCCCACCCCTCCACTCTCAGATTTGCTCACCTTGATCATTTTTTTCTGATTTGTCCTCCTTGATTACTGTTTTTGGTTCTCTGTACCTTAAATATTGAGTCTGTTCTGGTCTGGCTATGACCTGAAGAAGTGGGCCTGTCCCATGAAAGCTCACCTAATAAATTATTTTGCTAGTCTTTAAAGTGCTACTTGACTGCCTTTTGTTTTGATAGTGTATAGACTAGCACAGCTCCCTATCTGTCCTTATTAAGGAAGTGGAGCTAAGAGGCTGTATAGTAGCATAATGTCCTGAACTACATAGCTCTTAGGAGACCTATGGTTTCAAAGATTAGATGTGATGTCATTTCAACAAGGAAACACAAGCTGAATGCCCCCCACCCAGGGTTCTCCTTAGGATTTATGGGGCCCTATCCAGTCCCTATGCCCAATGGCTGCTAGGTGGGGGGTAATTTTTTAGAAATGTGATTTTATAATCTTAAGTAACACTAAAGACAGCCTTGATCACAAAAGCCGGGAAACAGAAATGCAAAAGCTTTTCCATTTGGATTAGCTGCAGCTTCTTGATTTCAGTTTGGCACCCTTGGAACTTGTACCCGAGAGTCCGTCACACTCTTTTGGAAGCATATACGCGTTACGAGATGAGGACCTTGGGAAAACCAGATGTGTCTGGCAAAGTGGGTTTTACCCATGAACGCTTATGCCCAGATAAATCTGTTACCCTTTAAAGTACTGCAGGACTCCTCATTGCTTTTGCAAATACAGACTTACATTGGTTCCCTTCTGGGATCTTAATTTCAGAAATGGAAAGTAGCTGGCAAATGCCTGTTAAATAGCTTCATTACCACTTGAATGGCTCTTTCACAGGTTCTGCTAATAGATCTGAAGCATTTTCTCTTTTAAGTTAACTAGATCCTTTCTGCAAAATGCAGAGCCACAGAACAGGAACAGGAAGAAACAGGTACCCTACACAGCTGTATACTTTGCATATGGGTAAGGATGATTCTGCTCCCACCAAGACAGGGATTGGCAACCAAAATAGTAAGATCTTTTTTTATTTTTCTGAATTTGGTAGAAAACTCAATAATTCAATAGCTGCAATGCATGGGAATACAAGATGGTCTTTAATAAATAAAATCAGACCATAATTTTTGTAATCTTTGTCTTAAGAACTGCACGTACACAAAGGATTATAATGTGCTACTTGTTTACTGCAGGAGGTTCACAAATTTTTTACATATTCTTTTTCTTCACACTTAACCTGTGTGTTTGTACCACTGTCTTTCTGACTTTTAGTCCCAAAACTTCTCGCTCTCTGAGGATGCTAGGGGGGAGAATTTTCCAGCATTTTGAGATCACATAGGCTATATTTACACTACAACAATCTGTTGCCAGAAATTTCTGTTGGAAGAGATCTTCCAGAAAAGCTCTGTCGACAGATCACATCCATACACAAAAGCAGATTGAAAGAGTAATCTGCTGTGTAGACAGAGAGTGGTCAAACTGCCCAGACGCTCTCACAACAGAACAGCCAGCTAGAAGCTCAGCAAACAGGGCTGCCCGGTGAACCAGAAGCCCTGTCAGCTTTTTTGTCAACAGAAACTATGGACAAAGGCATTCTTCCTCATCGTGGAGTGGTAGACTGTTGTCAGCGGAACTGCCAATTTTTATCAACAGACTGTCCACAAAATCCATTTTGTATGTAGATGCTCCATGGGTTTTGTCAACAAAACCCCAGTTTTGCCCACAAAACCGCCTCATATAGACATAGCCATACTGTTTGCTATTTAGAATTTTTCATTTGGGGGCTTTTAGACATTCACTATTCATTGAAAATAAAGAGGAGGGTGTTTTTTCTTACTTTGCAATTATAGCATTGGAAACCACACAGAAGTTGTTAACGAGCTACATATGGTTCCAGAGCCTCAGATTGCAGACCCTGCATCAGGAGAGAATTCTGCCAGATAGCCCTTATGGAATTTTCAGTCTGGGTAAAATAAATATGGAAGGAATAAATTGAGCTAGAAACTTTCTCTCCCTATGTGCCCATCTGCAAAATAGGCACAGCATTTATCTATGCTATTTCAGTGGTGTGTTATGATCAATGTTCCTTGTACTCTGAGCTGGGAGGGTTGTCCAGGAGAGATTCAGATGCCATCCAGCTGATTAACAGAGCACCCACAGCTGTCCACAGCCAGAAGCATGTGTTACTATTGATGGTAGACATTTGCATATTACTTGGTGCACAAAACAAAATTTATTCCACCCATGAATAGAAAAGAATAACAGGAACTCTGGTTGTGAGGCTAACCTGTAGGTTTCTAATGCACACTAAGATACCTAGATGGAATATGTATCGGAGGGTTAGCCATGTTAGTCTGGATCTGTAACAGCAATGAAGGGTACTGTGGCACCTTATAGACTAACAGTTAGTCTATAAGGTGCCACAGGACCCTTCGTTGCTGTTATAGATGGAATATGGCATACCAGGGACTGATCTAATGCTCATTGAAACCAACCGGCATCTTTCCAGGCATCTTTTTCATGTCATTGGATGCTGGATAGGCCCTGAGTACAAAGTATTGATGCACTTTTTTTTTTTTTTGCATTTCAGTTACTTGTGTATTTACTTCTTTTTCACAAAAGGTCCTCCATTTAGAAAGAGAATATGGCAATACAGAAGATGACAAAATCTATGAACAATAACAACTTCTGTATAAGAAATGGATATTTTAATTATTCACTGTGTTAAATAATGTCCCATTAATGTCTAACATTTATTTTGAATGGTGGAATCAAATTACTGTATAACAAAAGAGCTTAGCAGTGCTACAGCTTGCCACACAGAGGATTTATTAAGACAGTTTCCATCAATTATTAGCACATTTCTGATCTGTTTTGCATGGAAGTATAATGAGAGAGAAATATATCAGAATGGGAAACAGCTTCATTTTGTCAGAATTGTGTACAAACACTTCATGATGCATAGAGGACAATGCAAACAAGGTAGAAGAAAGAAAGAGGTAATGCATTTAGCCAACCAAATAACTTGATGAACAAGAGAATTCAGCTGAAAATGAAGAGGGATGACTGAATAACTCAGTTATGTATGACCCTGTCAAAGATGATCATAGTGAACCCCTGAAATAAATGTCAATATGATCCAAAATATTCCTATGGGGGGATACAAGAGATGAGACAAGTGACAATCTAGTACCTGTCTTTGTCTGACAGAACTGAGGTTTCTTTAGCAATAGCTAGAGATAATATCACCCAAGACACAGAAGACATTTTCAGAGAACCATGTAAAAGTGAATTTAGACAGACAGGCTAGTATAATCACTTCTTTTAAAGCTTTAAAAATGGACAATAACAAAAAAGAGGCAAAGCTATTCTCTACTTATGTGAAAGAGAGAAGGGCAAAGTGATAAAGAAGATTATGAGAGATAGTGACTACAGAAGATTATACCCTGCTTTGAAACAAACTTGTAAAAAGACAAGAGTTGCATACAGCAGAGATCCAAGCACAGAGAAAAAAGAACTGAAATAAACTCATTATACGTTTTATAGTCATAGTTATGGTCAAGACAGTTAAGACAATATAGACCTACCTCCTCTGTAGGGTCTACATGTCAAGTCATAAAACTATTGTGACATTACAACTGAGCATTACTGACTACGTGACAGTTTACTGGTATGGACACTATTTAAAAATATTCCCAAAATAAAATATTTATGCAATAAGGTATCATGGTAGGCCTAAAAGACACACAAGGAAAAAGTCTTAATTTTACCATATCTAAAGCTCAGATTCCCTGTCATATAATAATGCTTATCATGGCAATGACAAGCATTGGAATTTTACTTTATGAAAAGTCAAAACTGTTCTAGGTTGTACAAACACCACATTGGAAAGGATGGTGTTAAAGACCTGCTCTGGCCCTATGGGGCCCCCTCACAACTATACATGGACTGAAGGAGGAGCTTAAAAGGGGAACAGAGTAGAGTAGCTCTGTCGGAGGCAGGCAATGGAAGAGAAGGGATTTGTGCTCCTGAATTTGTTGGTGTCTGTTAACAGGCCCCTGGCTCTAGTGATTTGGTCAAGCCCATGAAGGACAGACTTGACGCTCGCTGTAGGTTTGTGAATGAGTTCAGTTATATGGTGTCTTCAATATATTGGGTTGGAAAGAAAAGGGGGCTGATAGGAAATGACCCTGGAAGGTAGCAGTATGGCTCAGAACTTGTCTGCCTAACATAAGGCCCTGGATTGGAACTTGGTGAAGAGGGTAGTTGTGTGTTACCCTACCAGTCCTTTTAGGTAACAAAGGAAAAAGTTTTCTCCTGGTGTTAGGAATCTAGTTAAAAGGGTCTAGATCATGAGACATTAATCTCAGGGGAAGCTTAGAGCCCCTTGCATAACCCTGAAGGCTACCCTCTGGACTTTTTAATACCCCTACACAGACAAATAAAATATGCTACCTGGCTAGAAGGCTGAGTTATGAAAGTAGCAGGCCACTGCAAGGGTGGACTGGCTGTCAGGAGGAAGCGCCCAGAAAGGAGGTGCCCCTGGCCTGACTATGATGTGGCTTTAGTGGTGAAGTAAATTCCTTCACAAAGCCCCTGTAATATCTCAAGCTGGTCACCCAAAAAAATCAGTATTATTTAGATATATCAGAAAGTTTCATCACTGCCAAATATAAGTGTTATGAGAAAGCTTATGAATTATAAAACTATCTCAGAGCCAGACAACTGACTAACAATCTTAAAGGTAACTGAAGTCAATTGTTCTTACCTGATGCCATCCAAGTAATTTCAGCTGGATGAAACCTCAAGAATATTGATTGTTGCTAAACATATGATGAGATGATCCATATGGCCTGAGTTTTTGCTCAGACAATTCCTCTCTGCTGATGTTTTCTGGTATCAGTGCAATTAAAAGTGAGCTATAATATTTAATGACAGGTGGTGCTGTATTGTGTTATGCTGCATATACCACCTGCTGCATAAATGTCTCCTATTTTAAATATTATGCTGAAATTTACATTTAAGGACTGTTGGGATGTGTATGTATATTGGGCGGGCGGCAGGCAGGATGGGAATGGAATTTCAGCATCTTGGTTTTGGGTTTAGTTTGGTTTTTTGCCTCGAATCGGGCTGATGGCCAGGACAAGCTTTATTCTTACTATTAGGCTTGGGAAAAGTGGTTTTGGATAAAACAAGAACTGAACCAAACCTTATTTGAGATTTAAAAATATTTGGATAATTTTTAGCTCACTGTTTCTGAAGATTCTGTATTTCCATGTTCTGAGCAGGATGGAAAGCTGCAATTATGCAGACTATGAAGATTAATGTTTAAGATGACATATTCTGTTCAAAATATTCTAATGGATAATGAGTAAATGACAACAATGTATTGTTGCTGTGCTAGTAAACCAGATGTATTATGACCACAAGGTTCCCAAAACTTCACACATCCATTGAGCTAATTCAAACCTAAGTTTTCATGAGGTTTGAGAGCTTTACTAATGAATACCATAGAATTACATTTTCCTTTCTTAGCTTTATAGTGACCCTTAATGAACTTCATGAGTAACAATACCTGAGTGGTGCTTTTCATTGGTGTATTCAAGCATGCTATCCCTGTGATGTGTTATCAATGCAAACCTGGTTCCCATGGTAACTCAGCTGCCACAAAAATGGTGTAACTGTCTCTAATAATGCATGGACTTGAAAAACATTACAGGCTGATGAGCTTTAGTTCTGCCACTTAACTTCATTTTATCTTGGTCTAGGCTAATCCCTCCCTTACTAAATAAAGAGCCATTGGACGTGACTGCAATAACTAAATGCAGGTTCTCAAACTACAGGTTGAACATCTCTAATATGGAACTCCCTCATCTAGCATGATTTGAGTTAGCTGGATGACCACCTATCATGGGTGTGGTCAAGTTTCCTGTGGTCTCATAAAGTTTGTTTAAAGCCACCAGACTTGGTTCTCAGTGTTCCGTGCTGTTACTTAGCTGCATTTTTCCCCTACATGTCTTTTAAGAGCCCAGTGAGCATTGAAAGTGTTGGCAATGTGCTAGACAATATTGACCTCCCGTGATCCGGAAAAATTCTCTCATTCAGTATGTCAGGTCCTGAGAGTGCTGGAGGAGAGAGGTTCAAGCTGTATTAGTTAAATTATTCTATATGATATCTGACATTCTCTCTTGAACGTCTGTCTTCAGTACATGACACTCCTTGTTTCTATGTTTCCAAACAGTGTAGGAAAAATTAGATAAAGCTTGTGCAGATCCCTGAGGGATCACAACTCAGCCAAGTCAAAAAGCAGCATTCATGGGAATTCTCAAAAGCAGTTCACCTCAGGAAGGCCTCCCACCTCACTCCCCTTCGGAAATTTCTGTTTTTAGTCAACCATTTTAAGAGCTAGCACTATTTAAAAGATAAATCATAAGAATATTCTTAATAGAGAACATGTACTTCTTACACTTGAAACTCAGAATTCTTTTCAAATTTCCAAAACAGTTCATTTGTTGACACACGTGAGGCCTGGACATTTTAGTCCAGCAGAGGAAGCTTTGTTATGAGAACTGTAAAGAATGTAGAATGGAAATGATTGAGCAACTTGAATAGCATACAGGCTATAATTATTTTATTAGTATCCTGTATGTAGCTCAAATGCATTCATTGTACATAAATACTTGCAGGCAACTAGCATGCATGAGAGGAGTATAATCAGTTTGCTATATACCACCTGATATTTGGAGTCACTGCTTTGGGAAGTCAAGATAATAACTGTGTATAGACAGCAGAATCAGTAATTCCTTTTGGAGCATATTGAGCAATTGATAATTTGCCACAGGTGCTATGTAGTAAAACGTAGAGATATTAAGTAGCTTGGCAAAGAACGGGTATCTCTAACATAGCAGACTCACACTGCTTCACAAAGACTCAGTTTATGTCCAGATGTCTTACTTAAAGAAAAAAAATGCTTTAAATGCAATATGATTGAACTTTTAGCATCATAGCAAGGGCATGTTAAACTGGGAAACACAGTTTGCAGAAATCCACGCTTACCAAAAGGCTTTAGAAAGAGTTTCTCTTTTGTCTGCTTTCTTTTGCACAGATAAAAAGT
This sequence comes from Carettochelys insculpta, assembly GCF_033958435.1. NCBI lineage: Eukaryota > Metazoa > Chordata > Testudines > Carettochelyidae > Carettochelys > Carettochelys insculpta. The sequence goes on from NC_134139.1 coordinate 101,213,525, forward strand.
TGCCAGTCAACAGAATTTTAAACATCTTTTTAAGGGGTAAAGATTTTTTGAAAACTTGATTTTTTTTACATTGCAACAGGTATAAGGTGTCTTGAGTCACTATAGCACAGTTTCCTGAAGTATCATGATGACATAGAATGAGAACTTCATTTGATTCAATAAGTATATACCCCAAGGGAAACTACTGCTGAAAAGAGGGAATCTCATACTGGAAGACAGTGCTAATCTTAATCTTTCTTTAGCTAAAAAGAGAATACTATATTAAATTTAAACCTGTAGGGAAAACAGATACTAAAAAAGTCACTTTGTAGAAAGGTTAGAAGCAGCTACAAGAACTTGCTCAGAAAACTGTGCAAGAAAATCCTCATTGATGATAAAAAGTGTGCATTTGACAACTCAGGGATTTTTATAAAATGTAAGGCAGTTCTCAGGAAGAAGACTGTCCCTAACTGCAAAGGAATGTTCTCATTCTGAAAATGATAAACTGTGTTGTCAATTCTCATGACTTATTACTAGTCTGGCAACATTTTTTTTCTGCTAAAAGCTTTCAGATTCCATGGCTATGGTTACACTAGCAAGTTTTGCTGGCAAAACCGTGGCTTTATCAACAAAACTCGTAGGCTGGGTCTATGCAAGCCCCTTCCTTTCAGAAGGGTCTTGTTAATGAGCGGGTTTGAAAGATGCTAATGAGGAACTGTCATGAAGATGCAGTGCCTCATTAGCATAATGGCTGCCTTGGTGATTCAAAAGTGCAGCTTTTCGAATCGTGTGCTGCCCGTGGAGACGGGACCTTCTGAAAGGACCCCCCAGTTTTTGAAAGCCCCTTCTTCCTAACACCAGATAGGAAGAAGGGGCTTTTGAAAACTGGGGTGTCTTTTCGGCAGGTCATGTCTCCACAGGCAGCACACAATTTGAAAAGCTGCTCTTTTGAATCGCCGCGGCTGCTATTATGCTAATTAGACGCTGCATATTCATGGTAGTGCCTCATTAGCATATTTCGAACCCACTCATTAATATGCCCTTTCCGAAAGGAAGGGGCTCGTGTAGACATAGATGTGGAGTGTGCACACACAAAATGGGATTTGTCGACGGTATCTTGACAAAACACAGCACTTTTGCTGGCAACATTCGGCCTCAAACCTTTGAGGCATAAAGCTGCTGCTGACAGATTCTGTTGACAAAAAAAAACTGTGTGGACACTCTGAGGGGCCCTCTCTTGACAGAAAGGACATTCACAACAATGGGCAGCCTGTCTGTTGCATTTCCAGGTGTCTGTGTTGTTGAGAGAGCAGCTGGGCCCTCTGGCCACTCTGTCGACAGAGAGAAGCACTCTCCTAATTTGCTTTTGTGTGTGGCATCCCTCTGTCGACAGAAGTTTTGTCAGGAAATCTCATCTGACAGTGACTCCTGTTGACAGAGCACTGTAGTGTAACTGTAGCCCGAGAGAATCTCAGTTTTCATTTTTAGAAAAGCACATTTCAAACTCAGGGTTGCAGCTCAAAGCTGGAAGACATGAAAAGCGTACTCTAAAACAGGGCTTTTTGTCTTGTGGAATGCACCAGAATGCAATTCCGGCACCTTTTCACGAAGCTTTGAGCTTCACATGCAGGGGTCGGCAACCTGCACTTCCGAGTGCTGCTGCAGCTGACTCCACTTGCAGCTCTGGAGGCTGCTGCCGTTTAAACAATTTGCATCATTAAAACTGAATTTAGTGTTTTTTATTTAAGCAGCAGCACCCTCTGGAGCCACTAAACAGTCAGCTGTGGCAGGGAACCCCAGAGGAGGAATTCGTCATGGCAGGGAGCTGCCTGTGAGCTCCACGTGGGAGGAAGTCTAAGCCTGCAGGAGAGCTGGGGGGGCGGGGGAGCAGCAGCTGAACATGCCCCCGCTGGAGCTGTGCTGAGAAGGAGAAGGTAGGAGGGAGCAGCGGGGGAGGCGGTGGTTGTGAAGGAGAAGAGCAGAAACTTGGCTCACCCCACCTCTCAGCTGCGGGCACCCCATGACCATGCAAGGAGATGGCGGGAAGAAAGCAGCCAGCTCACCCCATGGCCAGTGCCGCTTCCTCTGTTCCCAGCCTGGGGAGGCTTCATCCTCCTCCAGCTGCTGCCCTGCTCCTGCCCACCCGGCTGGTGCTGCCCAGCTGCTGCAGACCTCTCTCAGAGCTGCACTCAGCAGCAGCAGAAAGCGGGAGAGCGGGCTGCTCCACCCCTGCTGTGGTGGGGAGCCACAGCCAAAGGGGGAAAAGAGGCGGGCGCTTTTCCATCAGCTGTTTGCCACCACCAGCTTGTAAGTGTCCACCTGCAGCACCTGGCAGCAGTGCTGCCAGTGCCAGACTGTGCCATGTGCCTGCACTGTGAGAAGATGGGGTGGGCACCAGCTCTGGGCTGCCTTCTCATACCTCAGCAGCTGTGGAGGTGGGCAGAGCACAGAGCTGTCCTCTGAGGCACGTAAATCCTGGGGATGTGGGGACAGGTTTGGCGTTAAGCCTGGGGGTGGGAAGGGGTGGTTTGGGATTGGAAGAGGTAAAGCCTAGGGGCAGGAGGGGGGCGGTTTGGGACTGTGAGGGGTTAAGCATGGAGCTGCGGAGGGCAGTTTGGGGCTGCAAGGGACTAAGCCTGGAGGTAGGGGGCACTTTGGGATTGAGTTCTGGGATCTTTTTTTCTGGAAAATAAGCACTGCCCTAAAGGCTCAGAAGACAAAACAAGAACAGATTTTTTTTCAAAAATATATGAATTGGGGGTACCTGACATGAGTTTTTCAGTGTTTAGAGTTTGCAGTATTAAGAATTTCCATCTGGGATACATTCATATGTTCTCAGAGGTGAAAAATAATCATTTGCCCTTTTCAGTACTGATTTGCTATTGGAGATGGTGTAATTTCACCCTGGATAAGAATTTATCATAAAGAGAACTGATAACTCACTCTCATTGTATATCCCCAAATGTAGTGTATGTCTTCAGTGGCTCACTGACCACTAGCTTCCAAACAATGGGAGACAGAGAGCAAAAGATCAGCCGCTGAGGTCAACAAAATCCAAGTACACATTGAGACCCAGAAGAAGGAAGTATCTTGGAACATTTTGAGGTGGGGATGGGAACAGTAAATGCAAATTATAGGTTGTCTTTGGTATTGTCTCAGATTAACCACAACCTAATTTCAGATTACGAAACAGCACAGAAATTATCTCAATGGCATGGATGGACAAGTTGCTTTTGGCTGTGGAAAACAAACAAACCTGCCTGTTGATGTGCTGACCTTTCTGAAGCCTTTGGCATGGCTGATTGTCCATTGCTGATACTCTGGTAATACTCAGCTGTACACTTCTAACAATACATCCTTTGTCATCACTTAAATGCCCTACCTCCAAGAAGGAATCACCATATGTGAAAAGAGCTATTATATCAATTGTAATGCAGCAAGGACTTCTGTGATGCTTGTAAGAAGACGAAAATACTTGGAGGAACTTGGCAATATGCTCTCAGCATGGATCAAGAGCATCCAACCTCAGCTTTTGGTGAAGTGCTGGTGCTTTGCTAGATGTCTCACTATTCCTGCTCTTAAAATAAATTGTAAATTTACAGCGCTCACATAAAATAAATAATATAAAAACCTCTTATCAGTCATTCCAATCCCTGTACAAATGAGTTTTCTATACAATTTTTAACTTGTATACAGTCTAATAAGTGCTAAGCTTTTTCTATAGCATTATGGATTGCAGTTGGATTGCAACTTTATACCAGTCTTTCACTCCTTCAGAGAGCTTTTAAGGGAAAAGTTTCAGGAGCATACGGTTGTTTCCAAGATCAGAGGACCTAGAACCAAATACCTGTGATCTTTCAATGAAAATAGCTTCTCATTTTGACTCTAACAATGTGAGACAGTTTAAGTGGCTGAACATTTAGGAATGAGTCATTCTATTAGTATTAAAATCATCCAGTCCCATTCGATAAATGGATTAAAGGAATCTCTCATCCTTTCCCCAATAAATGAAGTGAGGTTTTGTTCACATAATTTTCTCATTACTTCAAATTAAGGCCATTTAACAATGCAAGCTTGAGCGGGTTTTAATCTTAACAGGTGGGATTTTCAGTCATTGTCCCATAAGGAACTTCATTTAAGAGAATCCTCTAGTCATCTACCCCTTCAAACTAACCTAAGAAAATGGGGGTGGAGGTGAAGGCAGGAAGAAAGATCATGTTTCATGCAGGGTGTGCATGAGAATGCACAGAGGACAGTTTTGGAGTGTTTTAAAGTGGTTCATGGGAGACAAGAGAAAAATATACTTCATCCTCAGACAAGTAATCCCTTCCCTGTTAGCCTCCAAGCTTGACTCTGTATGGGTTATGGTTAGCACCAGGTGGAAGAAATGTCACTAGGTGTTCTAGGGAAGGAAGGCAGGAAGGAAGGTGTCAACAGCTGATAGATTCCTAAACGGAGGACCTTGAGGCTTAAATACATTCAGCCAGTCTACTGTCAGTTCCACCTGTTCAATTGGTTGGAAGCACTTTCAAGTGTTCAGACTTCAGGAAGTTTCAAAATGTGGGCGAAGATAGTGTGTATTTATAAAATTGACATGGACACTGCTATGCACTTTGAAAAGAGTAGACCTAGGTGAAAAACTGGAATTCCTATCACACATCTACCTACAATGTCACATTACTTCATGGGAGTTGTAATTTCCATTGATGATGCTCTCAGTCTCTCCCAGAGGAGAGGCTCTCTGGCTGGACTATATCTCCCATAATGCAATTGTTGCCATGTGAATCTTATTATGCAAAACTTTACCTTTGAGTCAAACCTACCAGAAAATAAATATTTTATTTCAAATTTACTGGTGGAACACTGGAAAATTGAAACATTTTGGCAAAATCCAAGTTTTGACATGGAAAATTTCAATGTTGCAGAAGCTTCCATCTCCAGGCAGATCTTTGACAGAAAATAAAGACATTGCCAATTTCTAAGAACAGAGGGCAACTTAAACATTCAAGAGAAAGCTGGACTCTATTATAGCCAGGGAAGTGGGAAATGATTTTTATCAGGGCTGTCCAGTGTTTTTTTTTTTCATTTCCCATCACATCAAATACAAACTTCAGGTTCTTATATTATTGGCCCTTCAGAAGCTAAATCTCTTATCTCTTCATATCAGGCTTTGTCCCATTCATGCTTATGAGAATGACACCCACCTCCATTCAGTTGTTTACTTCCCTCATAAGCATTTTTGTGACTTCTTTGGTGTTTCCCCATATGTGTAGATGACCCTCAAATCAACTTTCCTCCTTTGATCTCTTCATATAATCTTCTTCAGCAGTGACCTCCTTGGAAACTATATGCAGCATAATACTATTTCATTAACATTTCATTTCATCTTGTTGCTTTTCAAGCAGATCGGATAAAAAATGAACTTGAGTTCCTTTTATTGTCTGCCCACTCCCTATTTTTCAGGACAGAATATCTCAATATAACCAATGAGAAATACATCAGAAAGAACACTAAACCAGAAGCAATATCAATCTCTCTCTCTCAAATCACAGAACATCAGTTTTAAAAAAAGCTATATCTAGGAGCTTGCAAGTCTCTTGTTTTCTTCTCATTGGGAAGAGACTTATGGGCTGCTGCCATGCTAATATTTTTCAAAATAAATGGCTTACCTGTTGACCTATTAAAGTATCTGTCAGGCTTGGTCCCTCTCCTTTGAACAGTGGAAGAGGAATTAGGGTCACCTTTTCTCACTCCTAGGAAGTCACGAATCAAGTTACTGCAGGCAGTTAATATTGACAATATTAATTAGTTTCAGCAGCCACTGCAAAATATATGGTTCTTGTGGACTTTTGGCCAAAACTGAGAAGACTGATAAGAGTTCTGGTACAGCCGCCTAACTAGCGAGCTTTGACTCCACACAGCTTTCTGGACACGCTCCTCTGCCATCAAATGCAGGTGAGAGAATATATCTCCTTTAACCCTCTCTGGATAATAGCAGGGGATGCCAAAACTGGAGACCTTTGGTAGGGCATAAGAGTGAAGGTTCAACTCGAGGGAACCAGAATATCATTATTGACTGTCACACTGAAAATTACATTTCATTTCACTTTTCTGGGGACAGTTTTCCATCTGACAAAATCCACCATAATTGACATTTTGAGGTCAGTCCGTTTGCACAGCCAGCACTGAAACCCACGCTGCTACATTGTCACTGCCATTTTAAACAGTGTTAGTTAGATTTAGCTAGCAAAGATACATCCGCATGAGCGCCAATCACACCTTTGATTGCAACACATTAAAAAAATGCTTGAATGAAAGTCGTAATATGTCTCTTCCTTCCTTTTCAATCTCAGTTACCTTCCATGGAACTAGGCTGCTAATCTAATTTCACCTTTTCTTGCATTTATGATCATTTCCATTTTTTATGTACACATGACACTCATGTGATAATGGTGGTGATCATCCGTCACCTTCTGGCTCTACTAGTAATGTGTTCTTCTGAAGTTTGTCCTTAAAAACCACCCAAAAGATTCAGCTGATCCAGAATGCAGCTGCCTACCTCATAAGTGAACAGACACAATTGTTTTCTCTAGTTCAAGGAAGCTCAAACTTCAGCAACCAAAAGATTATCAATTTTGATAAACAATTTTTTGTAGACCCCCCAAAATGGCTTCTTATTTTCCCTGTGGGGTGCTCAAGTGCTTCTAAGCCTCAGGCCCTGTCCCCTACTCCATCTCTTTCCCCAAGGCTCTACCTCAGCCCACCTCTTTCCTTCCTTTCCCCCAGGTGCACTGAGTCCCTGATCCTTCCCAGCAGCCTTGGTGCTTCCTGCATGCTACTCAACAACTGTTCTGCAGCGTGCAGGAAGCACTGGAAAGGAGGGGGAAGCAATGATCAGTGAAGCCAGAGGTCCCAGATGATATATGTACACCTCCTGGAGTACTCTTGTGGATCCCAATTTGACAACCTGCTGCTCTAGCCTACAGGTTCAATTCCATTGTGATGTACCACTGCAGCTGAACACCTCAATCTTCTTTGTGTTTACCTTCACAATAGCCCTCTGCGATAGGGAATTGCTGTTATCTCTGTTGTAGAGATGGGGAACTGAGACACAGAAAGAATAAATGACTTTCCCAAGTTTACATAAGGAGCCTGTACTAGAGCAAAGAATTAAATCTTGATCTCTTCTATTTCAGGCTAGCTCCCTAATCACTATATATTCCATCTTTCCTCTGCAGGGTGATCTGCAATTTCTTGAATGCCATGGAGTATACTTGGTTAAAAAATCCCAACAACTTTATTTTGCTTTGAGTCCACCTATGCAGGGCATAGCACAGGTTCAGGGAGTCTGAGTCCCAGCACTTGTGGGTGGCTTATTTATTGGACCTGGCTCAATTTTTTTCTAAATTCAAGGCAATTACCTGACCAGGCAGAAGGTGAGGGATGACTGAAAGAACTGGGTTTGTTTAGCTTGGAAATGAGAAGACTGAGAGGGAACTTGACAGCAACTTTCAGTCCCTAAAAGAATATTACAAGGAGGAGAGAGAAAAACTATTCTCCTCAGCCTCTGATGATAGAGCAAGAAGCAATAGGCTTAAATAATAGCAAGAGAGGTTTAGGTTGGTCATTAGGAAAAACTTCCTGTCAGGGTGCTTAAATACTGGAATAAATTGCCTGCAGGGGTTCTGGAATCTCCATCACTGGTGATATTTAAGAGCAGGTTGGATAAGCATCTGCCAGGGATGATCTAGATGGCACTTGGTCCTGCCTCACGGCAGGGGATTGGACTTGATAACATCTTCACGTCCCTTCCGGTTCTAGTGTTCTATGATTCTATGATCTAATCCAATAAGTTGCTCCTTGTTACATTAGTACATAGATAAGAGAGCTAAATTGGGACTTTGGTCTCACCATGTCTCAGCTTTGACCAAATTCTTTCCTGGCCTGTCCCCATGAGCAATTTACTGATTGCAGTTCAAAACCCAAAATTAATATTACAGTATCTGCATGTATTGTATTTGTACTCACCGTCCATTGAAACACAAATTTCATATAACACTGTGTGTGGCTTCTTTGTACATTGGCATATGGAGGGCATTGTGACAGCAGGAGATAACTGGTAGTATTGCCTCAAGTTTAATTACCTGGCTCACAACACTGTCCAGTTTTTATCCCCCATTACCATCTCTGGTTTTCTTTTCTGGTGGAGGTGATTCAGTTTTTGGGACAGGTTACCAATTGAGTTCAACCCACATTCCAGGTGTGGGGGAAGAGGTACCTGAGGTAATAGAGTCCAGCAAAATATACACAAGCTTAATGTCCCCCCACAAAGCAATGTGTCTTCAGCCCAAATTCTCTGTACAGTGTGTGCCTTTGCAATGTCTCTACCCCTCTTCACTTCAATGGGGAAGAGGCTTGTGACGCCTTCATGGAAAGGGTATTGGGAGGGAAGCCCAGGCTCTTCCCACCAGGCAGCAGCCCAGACCCCTGGAAGAGGCAGCAATATCAAACACTTAGATCTGTTTCCAAACAGTCTCCCTAGCCCAGGGGTGAGCAAACTTTTAAGGTCGGGTCCTATTTTTTGTCCTGGAAATTAGTAGGCCTCCCAATATATCTAATGTAACCCAAATCAATGGAAATTTTGGTTTTGTTCATATGAAGGAAAAGAAAACCTTTTGACACATCTAAGAAAATAAAAAGCAGTCAAGTAGCACTTTAAAGGCTAGCAAAATAGTTTATTAGGTGAGCTTTCGTGGGACAGACCCACTTCTTCAGACCACAGCCAGACCAGAACACACTCAAGTGCTACTTGACTGCTTTTTGTTTTGATAGTGTATAGACTAGCACGGCTCCCTCTCTGTTACTAAGAAAATAAGCGTGTAGAATGTAGAAACTGTCTTAATCAGTATATAAATGTAAGTACACATACATAAAAACAGTAACAATTCCACCATGTTTAATGAGCTGGATGAGCCTGAGACCCAGCAGCCAATCATGCACACTTCCCATCCAAGGCACAGTCCCAAAGCATCATACATAATCCACAGACAGTGACCTGAAGAGATCCCCATGGCTCAGTAAAGTCCAGCCCCTTTTCTACAAGGGCTGCTGCTTGCAGACCTCTTCCCTGAAGCTAGGATTCCAGCAGGCCCCTTACTGAGCATCTCCCAATATAGACCCATCCTCTCACCCTCTCTGTCCCTTTCCAAACTGTCTGGTGCTCTTTTAACCTCCTCCAGCTGAAGCAGGTTCTGCAGGTACAGCAAGACATAGCACTTGGGCCCTGAACTTCTCCTTAACCCTTTGTGTTAATACTGTGGGGTTTATAAACTCCATCACAGGCAAGAGTGACCCTCAAGTCTATATAAAGGGAACAGGGAATAGAGTTATTGCTGAAAGGTGGATGCACATACTGGTATTATTAGGCAGCTACTCAAAATGTAATCAGCTATTAATTTAATGTTTGCAAGGTATTCTTGCTCACCCTCTTTCTCTCTCTCTCTCTGAGTTAATATTTTTAGTATTTCTTCTTTCTGTCCATCTATAGAAAGAGACAAAAGAATAAGTTGCAATAGGGAAGGGGAAAAGGCACCAAAACAACATCAGAGAAACCAGCTCTCTCCCTCAAGAGCCCAGACAGTCACTGTGGTGCTTCCTGACAGAGTCAAGCAGCAGGAGCCAGCTAATGAGGCAAGTCATCCGTTATCATTGCAGTGCTTAGCCTGATTTAGTTATCTGAATCAAAATGACAGATTCAGGAGGAAGGCTCCTGGGAACTTGACTGAAAATGTTATGGTGATGTAACCACGCACTGATCAGTCTAATGGACTGCCTCCTGGTTTCCATGCCAACAGTGAAAGGAAACAAAAACCAGGGGTTAAGGGGCATGCTTTAGGAAAACTGATATTGGGCAAGATATTTTTTTTATAAACAGCTTTAGTTAAACATTGAAACAAGCTTCATGCCCTGAACATCTCAGGGCTCTTCAGCATATAGAAGGTTTTATAATGGAATTTCAGCTTGTCAGGAACAATTTTCCTCTTTCCCTTTAGGATTACTTATATCTTTAGCTTCTGAGCTACAGCCTGTCACTGGTTGCTTATTAACTTTATTTCAATGTGAAAAGGAAGAAACTGTTTAACTGATTCAGTACCACTTACCAGTTCAAAAAGCCAAGAATATTTTTACTCTTACAATCAGTTCAACATAGTGCACATGATGTTAAAATACTTAATTGAAAAGAAAATTGTACGTACTGGGATCAAATGTAAGCAACTGATAAGTAGTTTTGTCTGGGGATCCATGGCAGGGCTAGGCTGTTTTAGTGTGAAAACAAAACAAAACAAAACAAAACAAAACAAAATACAAGCAAACCTGTAGACAGGATTTTTTGCTGAATGATACTTACATGGTAGATTTATATAAGGAAAGCTTAACAACAAAACGAAACACCACCTAAAGATAACAACTTGCTGTACAAATTTTGCTCATTGTTTGATGTAAGATCAAGGAAATGGACTATGAGTTGATTTTCATATACACATGCCTCTAATGGCTAGCTGTACTTTCTTCAAATCACAAAGGACAAATACTTCAGTATTGACAGTGAATATCTATTCAAATATGGTTGATACCCTATATTAAGGGGCTTTGGATGGGCAAATCTTTCATCTAAACCACTTTCACTGGATTGACATATATTAGTTTTTTTAGCAAATGTAGTCTAATACATATGTAACTCTGACAGACCCAGGTTGCTTGCACTAGGGATTGGACCTGTGATCATACAGGCTAAAGCACTGTGCTCTACCACCTGAGCTAGAGGCCAGCTAGATTAGAGTCAAGGCTGTAGAACAGCAGTCTAGACCCTACTGTGAGGGCTCAGTGCCTCTGGGTAATACACATATATGTAGGGTTACCATATTTGAACTTTCAAAAAAAGACACCTTTGAGGCGGATTGCATCTGTATCAGAATCTAGCAACTCACATTGTATGAATGTGTTATTGTACCTATAGTACATTAATACAATGTGAGTCGGTAGACAGGGGTACAGAAAGAGTTCCACAAACAGGGCGTACTCATTTTTCAAAAGTGCAAATATTGTAACCCTATATATAAGTACATGGGTATTTTTGCCCTTTCAGCACCCTATGCTGTATCTGCATCTTCCAGTGACAGAACAAGAGCTCTGCAATTAAGTGAAAATCCTTACATTCAATATGCACTCAGGAAGACACTTCTGCACATTTTGCACTCTTCTTGAAGCCCTGAGACACACCAAAGTTGATTCCTATGCCTCCATTCTTTAAAAAGGCCAGTTTCACAAAGCTGAAACCAACAAAACCAAATCAACTGAAAATGAGAATAATATATTGAAATTGCTTAAGACTTAATGAGATGCCCAAAATGTCACAGTTAATGAATTGTTTTGGTGTTTTAATGCCCTATTTCAGTGGGGAAATGAAGGTAGCTGTGAAAATAATTCATGGAAGAAAGAGGAACTTGATTTTTATTCATTACTAGGAAATGCAGAAAATAGATAAGGCAAGCAAAAGGACACAAGATGAAATATATGGCCAGCACAGTTAAGAGCAATAAGAGGGTTTTTTTTATTTTTCTTTTTTAAATGACACTAGGAGCAAGGAACATAAGAATGGTCATACTGGGTCAGACCAAAGGTTCATCTAGCTCAGTATCCTGTCTTTCAACAGTGGCCAGTGCCAGATGCTCCAGCCAATGAACAGAGCTGGCAATCATCAAGTGATCCTTCTCCTGTCATCCATTTCCAGCCTCTGAGAAAGGTATTAGAGACACCATTCTTACCCATCCCAGCTAATAGCCACTGATGTAACTTACTTCCATGAATTTATCTAGTCCTTTTTTCAACACTATTACAGTCCTGGTCTTCATAGTATCCTCTGGCAAGGCGTTCCTCAAGCCTACCAAATGCTGAGTGAAGAAAAAATCCCTTTTGTTTGTTTTAAACCTGCTGCACATTAATTTCACTTGGTGACCCCTAGTTATGCTATGGGATCAATTAAATAACTTTTCCTTACTCACTTTTTCTGACAATGATATTGATCGCTTACAAGATGGAAGTGGTAAAATTATCAATAGTAATGCAGGAAAGCAGACATGTTCAATAAATATTTTGATTGTAGGTTTGGGAAAAACACATAGGCTACATCTGCACTATCCCCAAACTTCGAAATGGCCACGCAAATGGCCATTTTGAAGTTTACTAATGAAGCGCTGAAATGCATATTCAGTGCTTCATTAGCATGTGGTCGGCCGCGGCACTTCAAAATTGATGCGGCTCGCCGCCGCACGGCTCGTCCCAACAGGGCTCCTTTTCCAAAGGACCCTGCCTACTTCGAAGTCCCCTTAGTCCCATCTGCTCATGGGAATAAGGGGACTTTGAAGTAGGCGGGGTCCTTTCAAAAAGGAGCCCCGTCAGGAGGAGCCGTGCAGCGGCGAGCCACGTCAATTTCGAAGCGGCACGGCTGCCCGCATGCTAATGAAGTGCTGAATATGCATTTCAGCGCTTCATTAGTAAACTTCGAAATGGCCATTTGCATGGCCATTTTGAAGTTTGGGGCTAGTGTATACATGGCCATAGTCAGATAAAGTGTACCTGATGATATTTTGCATTGATGACATTTTAGTGCATTGGGTCAGTTCCAGAAGACTGTAAGAATACAAATGCACTGTCAATATTTTGAAAGGGTAAACAGGATGACCTGGTTAACTATAGGCCTGTCAGTTGAACATTGATCCTGAGCAAGAAAATGGATTGGCTTATATAGGATGCGATTAATAAAAAATTAAAGAAGGAGAACATAATTAATGCCAATCAATATTGATTTATGGAAAATAAATTCTGTTGAGCTCACTTGTAATCTCACCAAAAAGATATAAAGCTATTTTTTATCAACGTTGATTACATATTGGTGGAATATACTTAGACTTCTGTGTTTGATTTGTTACTGAATAACATTTTAATTAAACATCTAGTATGATATAAAATTAACATGGCACATGTTAGCTGTGTTAAAATCAAACTAACTGATAAGTCTTTAAGGCTATGTCTAGATTACAGCAAGTTGTCGACAGAAGTTTTTGTCAAAAGATATCTCCCAATAAAACTTCTGTTGACAGATCGCGGCCAAACTACCACACAGATCACAAAAAGCAATCCACTCTGTTGGCAGAGAGTGGCTGGATTGTCCATCCATTCTATCAGTGAAACTAGACGCACAGCAGACAGGGCTGCCCAGTGTCCTGGAAGCCTTGTCTGTCAACAGAGTGTCCTCTGGATTCAGGCCAGCTTTCTGTTAATTTCTGTCAACAGAACCATTATGCCTCATGGGAAGCAGGATCACAGAATTATAGAATCCTAGGGCTGTAAGGGACTTCAGGACGTCATTGAGTCCAGCCCCCTAGCCCAAAGCAGGTTCAGCCCTGAGTAAATCATTCCAGCCTGGACTTTGTCAAGCTAAGAGTTAAAAACCTCTATGGATAGAGATTCCACCACCACTCTAGGTTGCATTCTGGTGCTTCACCACTCTCCCAGTGAAATAGTTTTTCTTAATATCAAACCTATACTTTCCTGAGACCATTGTTCCTTGTTCTGCCACCCATCACTACTAAGGATACAGATGTCAACAAAAGTGCTGTGTTCTGCCAATTTACTGTTGACAGAACACCTTGGGAATCTGGATGTTCCACAGGTTTTGTCAACAAGATGTCAATTTTGTCAACAAAACCCACTAGTGTAGACATAGCCACATAAATGTAACTCTAAACAGGGAATCATCACCAGATGGATTACTAGTATAGACCTGGGGGTCAGTACTTGGCCCTGTGTTATTTAACATTTTTTTAAATGATCTGAAAGAAAAAATAAAATTTTCAGGTGATATAAAAATTTTAGTAGTGAATACAGAACAGAGCAGAAAGTTCTTGGACTGCATGGATAACAATTTTTTGTTTCAAAAGGTGGAAGAAAGCTACTAGGGGGAAGCAGTTCTAGATCTGATTTTAACAAATAGTGAGGAACTAGCTGAGAATTTGAAAGTGGAAAGTACTTTGGGAGAAAGTGACCATGAAATCATAGAATTCATGATTCTAAGAAATAGCAAAAGGGAAAAGAGAAAAATAGAGACAATGGGTTCCAGTAGAGCAAATTCTGGTAAACTCATAGAGCTGGTAGGTAAGGTTCCCTGGGAAGCAAGACTGAGACAAAAAACAACCGAAGAGAGTTAGCAGTTTTTCAAAGGGACATTATTAAGGGCCCAGGAGCAAGCTGTACCACTGTGTAGGTAAGACAGAAAGTATGCTAAAAGACTGCCTTGGCTTAGACAGGAGATCTTGCAGGATCTCGTAATTAAGGAGTAATATAAAAAGTGGAAATTAGGAGAAATTACAAAAGGTGATTTTCAAGTAACTTAAAGAGGGTTACAAGGAGGAGGGAGAAAAATTGTTCTTCTGGACAAGGAGCAATGGGCTTAAATTGCAGCAAGGGAGGTTTAGCTTAGATATTAGGAAAAGCTTCCGAACTGTCAGGGTGGTTAAACACTGGAATAAATTACCAAGGGAGGCTGTGGAATCTTCATTACTGGAGATTTTTAAGAGCAGGCTAGATAGATACCTATCAGGGCTGGTCTAGACAGTGCTTGGTTCTGCTGGTAGGGCAGAGAACTGCACTTGATGACCTCTCAAGGTCCCTTTCATTTCTAGTGTTGTATGATTCTATGATTCTATCTCTATTTCTGCACAAAACTCAAACACATCTAAAAACTGAAATGACTACTTTAAGGTATTTTTTCATATATATCTGGGACACATATGCAGACCCCTCTGTATAAAGGAGCCTCTGACTGTTACTGGGAAGAGCCTGTGTGATGCAAACTGGCTCTAGAGACTACAACTCCCATGAGGCTTTGGGGAAGAAAAGGGTCTTTTTGGCTAGGCTGGGAAAAGAAGATTGTGGTCTCCCTGTTGCTGGAGAGTTAAGGCTGATTGAACAGACTACTTCAGGGCACATGCAACATTTTCTTCCAGTCAGGAACTCCTTAGGGGAACCTCAACCTGCTACTGAGAGACCCACAGGGAAGGAACTTTATCTATGTCCATTAAAGTGCTGCAGACGCCACCTCCAGTGTCAGAGGGGCTGGTCAGCTTGTCACCTTGCCTGGTCTGAAACACAGAACCCTCATCAAGCTGTCTGTGGCTCGGTGAAACAACAGTTGCATGCCAATACAAGCAAATAACTGGAACTTTAATTACTAAGGAGTGTACGTTGTGGGGTGGGACAACTGATGGCAGTGCACATGCTAGCTATATGTTTCATTTATTTCTGTGTATGTTGGTAATTGATTGTATTCATGTTTAGTCTGTAACCCTGTTTCCTTAAGTTGTTAAGTAAAGGTGTGTGTTAATTCTAATTTGGTCTGTTAGATATATACTATTTAAACTTACTGTTTGGAAGTTATACCCTGATTATAATTGGAATAAGTTTCCTGTAGGTTTCCAAAGGCACACAATTAAGTGTGTATAGAGGCCAGTCAGGTGGAGGCACACCATTTTACAGCATGTTGGAAATCAGGGTTGGAAAGGGGATTCCAAACTATCAAACATCACCTCTGGGACACTCGAGATCTCTTTTAAAATTAATCCCATCAGGTGCACTGGCACACAATTGAGTGCTACCTGCTCCTGAGTAACCCAGGGAAGAAAGAAAAGGGGTGAGACATACATATCAGTAGGTAGAATATCTATTCATTTTTAACAGTTTTTAAGTTAGAACCTACACAAAGTTAGAAAATCAGGTACACTGCCTTTACTTCCAGGAGCCCCTACACCAACCCCACTTCTGGAAGTCTCATTCCTCCCAGCCTTCAGCAGCACTGCATTCCTTCTGCCACATTCCCTACACTTGTTTCTATGGAATACAGCAATAAAATATCATTAATAGCTGCAAAGGCCAAATTAAAAAGTGCGACATCGCTATGTTTCCACTGCCCAGCCATGTGAACCAGCAGTGGGCATAAAAGTGCTGAGCTGTATCTCCCCTGTGTGGATGCTGTAGGTGCAAACTGAAAGGTTTCTAGTACATATTAATGCATTTCTGTTTGCAGAGGGCTACCTTAACGGCTAACTTAACATGAAATGAGAACCTTTCAGCTTAAGCCTGTAGCATCCACAGGAAGGAATTACAGCGCAGCACTTTTGTTCCTATTTCTTGTCCTAATTGCAGGAGAGCACAGACAAGCTTTTTGTCACCCATTGAGTATACGGTGAGTAAGGGAGGCTCAGTGAATGAGAACTAAGGAAATGTAAAGAAACCTAGTGTAACCTTACCTTCTGAAGAACTGAAAGCAGATGCAACAGGGTAAAAGTTTCAAGTGTGATCAACTTCGTCGTAGGCATTCTTATGTTCTTCTATTTGTTACTTTTCCTGTTATATTCCTGTTTCAGCACTATTCCCACTCACAATCCCTTAGTTTCTTAACTGAAGACTCTAATCTCAGTTGTACCAGAATTTACACTTTAAAATCAGCTTTGATTTTGACCTGAATTATTCCTATTTCCATGCGGGAGGGCATACTGCCGAGATCTCTTTATTGTATTTTAGTTAGGTAAATATAATACCTGTGCTATGTCTCCTGTGTTTTATGCCATAGAAACAGAATTGAAATGAGCAGAGTTAGTGAGCTGTCAATTGTGAGAAATTCTGCTCCAAACCAATCCCTGGAGGAAGATAAAAACATAGCACACATCATATCGTTAATCAATATTCTCTTTTATGTATCTTGGAAGTACGTAGCCATCTATACTCATCTCTTCAGTGTGAAAAAAATCATTGCACTGTCTATATTCCTTCCATTTCTAAAGGTATTCAGCTTGTGTATTACACTGCTATCTTAGTGTGCCTTATTTATCTCTCTTGCTGACTCATCAGTTTATTCAACATTCTAACCACTTCTAATTTAAAGAAAGTTTTACCTATATTGCTTAGTTCAAGCTAGTCAAATTCAATACAGAAAGTCTTCTTTCTTATTAAACACTGTAGTAGATAAAAAAAAAATGCTGAAAGTCACTCTGTTCTTTTTCCTTCAGGGATTTTCCAAATAATATAGAATTGTTATAAATATTTATGTGAAAAGTACACTAGACTGATGACAGCTGAAAAGTATGAGCATTCCTTCTTGTCCCTCAGTGGTGAAAACTGCAAACACAATGTATTGGGTGTTTTGTGTATTCTTCTGGATTCTCTTCAGGAATTCAGAGGCTAAAAAATTCCTCTCTGAAGGCCTTTCAGTATAAACATATTTTCTCCTCTGTATTAAGACTGCAGTTTGGCACAGGTGAAGTTAAAGTACATCTGGTGCAATTACATCTAAAATAGATTTTCAAAATCCTCGTAGCATAGAAGAGGAAGAGGCAGAATTGAGGCTCAGACTGGAGGCAGAAAGGTGAAAGATTTGTTGATATTGAGAAATGAAGGAAAGGATGGATGCTTTAAGGTTGGGGTAGAAAAGGGAATGAGAAATCCTCACAGTATTGGGATCAGACCTCATGGTTTTGGGGGTGGGGGTGGGGTTCTAAACAAAGTTTCAAAATGTTCCAGGTTCCATCATCTCTACAACTACAATCCAGAGTGAGCTATCAGCTCTTCTCTCTCAGAGCCTTTCCCCATCTACTACACAGCTTTTATCTTTCATCTGAGTCTAGGATTTGACAGTTCGTACTAGTAAAAGCTGCCTACTATAAATCTGTTGGTTTTCACCATAGTGGTAAAACGTTTCAGCATTTTACTTTTCTGGCCAGCAGGGCCAAAAGTCACGATAGGCCCTGTGGCAAGGTGTGTAGGTAGGGTGGCGGGGGCTGGCTCCACAGGCCTGGAAGGGGCAGGGTCTTGGACAGAAGGGATAGAACTGGGGCAAGACTACTCTTCTGGCCCATATCCTTTCCAGCTGTCAAGATACCATCACTTCCATGGTAGAAGTATTTGGCCTTGGTCTTAGACTGGTAGAAGGGAAGGTTGTTTTCACTGAGAAAGGGATTGCCAGAAAGGAATTTAAGTGCACAGATATGAAATGCAGGGCACATCTTAAGGTAGCAGAGAAGTTGAAGATTGAAGCTGATGTGTTGGTTTGCCTGCAAATAGGGCATGGTCTTAAGTATGGGTTGTCTAATTTACATAAAGGTCTCCCTTTTGTGAGGTCTTAGCCATACCTTTTGTCCTACAGCAAATGTAGGGCCCTCCTGTTTCTGATGGCCAGAACTATATTATTATGTCATCTTGGCTGCATATAAATATTATGTCAATTTGATGAACCAGTCAGAGGCTGTAGGAGCTGTGGGTTCACTGTGTGCTGAAATATTGGTAGAAATCCTCATTTTGTAAAACGCTGGCTCGTCTTGTTTGAGCCATGGTCTGCACTGTTATACAGAAATTCTGGGTAGGTAATCAGTGAAACCTAGTCATTTTGATGGTATTTGTGAATCATGGCAGGTGCTGTTCCAATATTTGATTCAGTCTGTCTCATTGTCTGTTGATTTATATATGATAGGCAGTCAGTACATTGAGATGCACTTCTAGGAGGTGGAAACCTGGTTTCTAAATCAGAGGCACAAATTGGAAACCCTGGTCTGAAGAGAGATGATCTGGGATGTGCCCTGGAGATGGAATCTGTTTGAAGAGGAGGTGGGTGGTATACTTATTTGTGGGGAAAACTGCATAGGAAGGAAAGTAGGCCATTTTTGTTAGTATGGTGTGACATTCTTCAGATTCTGGTCATTCAGTAAGTCCATTGTAATGAAAACCTTAGGCTAGTATGTAGTTTCTGCGGCTGTGTCTACACGACAGTATTCTGTCAACAGAAGTCACCGTTAACAGATATTTCTCTACAAAACCTGTATTGACGGAATGTGTCCACACCTAATAGAGGCTCCTCCTGTTGATGCCCTCTGTCGACAGAGAGCAGCCAGACTGCCCAGCCCTCTGTTGACAACAACCAACTGGAAGCTCTGTAAACAGGGTTGCCTGGTGAACTGGAAGCCTTCTCTGTCGTCAGAGGGCACCTGGAGCATCTACAATATTTTTTGTTGACAGAATTAGTTAACAGAGGAACTATGCCTTGTATGGTCACAACAGAAGTTTGCTGGGAAAAGTGCTGCAGTCTGTTGACATTCTCAACAAAACACATTTGTAATGTC
This sequence comes from Carettochelys insculpta, assembly GCF_033958435.1. Classification (NCBI taxonomy): domain Eukaryota; kingdom Metazoa; phylum Chordata; order Testudines; family Carettochelyidae; genus Carettochelys; species Carettochelys insculpta. Next base: position 101,232,730 of record NC_134139.1, read on the forward strand.
GATTCTCCCTGGTTTTGTGGACAAAAGGCTACTTCTGTTGACAAAACTCTGTAGTGTAGGCCCAAACTGTAGGTATTACTATTTCAAGGGATTTAGTTCACAGAACTTTGGTTTGCTTCAGTTGCCTCATGACATATGGGACAATGAACATTGGACTTTATTGTTTTCCATTAGAATAACTGGTATGTTATGGGACCAGCCTTTATCTGGCCAAAGTTTCTAGCCCAAAGGACATCATGGCAAATGTGTAGAACCTCCAAATACTGGAGTCCCTCAGGGACTTACATGTGCCTGTGAACGAGGAAGAATCCACCTTTTTGTGTGAAGTTACTCTAGAGTTTGGGTCTGGAAGTTGAGAGTGTCTGAGTGAAGGGATCATTTGGTAGGTCAGAACATATGGCTATGAGCAAATCTGCTAGTGATGCTCCCATGAGAAAATGATGGGTTTTCAGATGCAGGAACAATCTTCTTAAGGTCCTATAGGCTTGCTTGACTATTACTCTTCTTGAGACAGAGGTTCTAACTCACCATTGCAGGAGCCAAGGTGGTAGGTGATAGTAAAAATTAAATCTATCAGAAAGAAACCAGAATAGCTTTTTATGGGTTAGGCTTTCACAGAGTGCACATATTCAATATTTTGTTATCAGTGACCACCTGAACTGAGTGTCTGCTTCCTTCTAGCTAATGACTCCTCGTGTCAGAAACCACTTTGATGGCAAGTAGCTCCTTGTCTAAAATTTCATAACAATACTCATCAGGAATGATTTTGCAGGAATAGCATGCACAGGGTCTTGTTTGTGGCTGTGCTTCTGGGACACAATCACTCCAGTGGTGACATTGGAAGCATTGTATTCCAGGAAAAATGGCTGACTTGAGACAATATGAATGAGAATGGATGTGGAGTGATCACAGCCTTTGAATGATCAAAGGCTTCTTGGGCTGCTGATGTCCAAGTAAATTTGCTGGGTTTTCAGGGCAGAGAGGATATGTGGATCAAGATTCAAAAGTAGTCCCATGTAAGGCATCTATAGAAATCTGCAAATTCTGCGAAGCACTGAATGTGGTTCTGCCAGTGAACTCCCACCCCTTTGTCAGCAGCCTCTTATGCCTGGAAAAAAATCAGGCATAAAAGGCTGCCAACAAATGGTGGGGGTCTCACTGGCAGAACCATGTTTATACAGCTTTCTTTGTGCCAGCAGCAGCATCTGCCAGGGAGCAAATATGCAAATGAGCATTAATTTGCATTTTTGAGACCACCTATTTGCATATTGCCGCTGGCAGTTCACTTCAGTGCAACTTTATCCTCTGAGATGACTGTGATGTCAGCTCCTAAATCTGCTTTCAAGTCAGCAGTCTTGCCATAAAGTTCACTTTCACTCTCTAGGCTAGTTCTATGTCATCATAGGTAATAGATGGCAGAAACAGTGGCTGTTGATTGTCTGTATTATGAATCAACTCCCTGATTGCTTTGGTGTGGCAACCAGCTGCAAAAGTCTATATTTCATTTATTTATTACACTGTGTGCCTTTGGCTGGACATGCATCATATCTTGGAATGTGGCTTTTCCACACCTTGTGCAGATAGGCCGGAATTGTCTCTTTTAGTTGGGAAGTTCTAAGGCAAAAGATGGATTTTTTACGATAATGACTTTTCACGTTCAAATGTCTGCTTATTCCAGTTTCTAAGCTTGTTTCAGTGTTTCAAGTTCATCAAGTTGCTGTAGGTTTTGCTGTCTCAACAGCCAGGATGTTTAAATCTGTCTTGTAAGGTTTTCAAAAGGTTTTTATCTATTAACCCGACAACCAGCTAGTTTCTGATATTTTCAGTTTTGCGCTCCCAAAATCACAGTTTTCAGTCTATGTATGCAGAACTCTTATAAAATATTTAACATCTTTCCTTGGTTCTTCAATTCTCAGATGGCAGCATGCTTTTTAATAACCCACATTTCTCTGAGGTATAAAGTGTGTGTCAGACATAGCCAGAATCCTTGCATAGTCATCTCTGTGGCTGTCTTCAGTAAAGGCAAAGATTTATAGGTATGTTCTGCTTGTGTCCCCATAGCATAAATTTAAGAAGATACTTGTATACCTCCATTTTTGGGTGGAGTTTGAGTGCAGTCCAAAATCTTGGAAAATACTGCTTCTAGTCTGGCCATTGTGAAACTTTGTCCAAGCTGAAATCCTTTGGGACATTTAAAGATTGCATGCTGATGAGATACTAAAATATATTGCTTCTTTGTTCCTTCTGTCTGCAGTCTTTGTTGCAGTTTTCCTTCCATTCCTGTTCTTACTTTATTTCTGACTTCATGCCCTGCACACTCATGGGCCAAGTCTGCATGGCCCAGGTCATCAGCTCTGCTGCCAGCAGAGCTATGCTAAGCAGGTTTCTGGAAATTGCAAATGGCTTCCCATTTGTATACTCACGCAGCTAATTAACATAGCCACGCAAGATTTTGCTCTCAGCAGAGGAGTCTGCTGGCAGGAAAGATGCCGGGTAGATGTGCCTCTGCTGGCTAAAACCCACTCTGTTGCCAGTCCCTTATGCTGGCAGACCCTTCTGCCAATAGTGAAATCTCGTGCGGCTATGCTAATTATCTGTGTGAGTATCCAAATGGAAAGCCATTTGCAATTTCCAGAAGCCTGCTTAGCATAGCCCTGCTAGCAGCGGAGCTGATGAACTGGGCCATGTAGACATGGCCAGGGACTGGTTACAGAACTTGCTTATGCACATGTGTGTTCATCATAAGCTCCTTCAGTGCTCTGCCAGGTGTTGCTGATCTTCACCAAAATATGAACAGTCCAGTAGCATCTTAAGGACTAACAATTTTATTTATTAGGTAATGAGCTTTCATGTGTAAGACTCACTTCATCAGATTTACCCAGGAAAGCTCATTACCTAATAAATAAAATTGTTAGTCTTTAAGGTACTACAGGACTGCTTGTTTTTGTGAAGCTACAGACTAACACGGCTGCCCCTCTGAAACGATTATGCATTGAAATACAATATTTTCCCATAGCAACATCTAGTGGCTGAACCATATACAATATTTTATCATTCCTTTACAATAACCTTTTGGGAAGGCCAAGTCTAGAAGGTGACCGAAGCAATCTTGACCAACTGTAAGGTGTGATGGCCAAGGTGCCTAGAGGCAATCTAGAGTGGTGGTCAAGTGTTCGCAGGTGGTCAGGTAGCAAGTTGATAAATTACTCTCATAGGTAGTCCAAGGCAATTGATAGAGTTTTCATGGGGGGCCAATAGCCACAAAATCAAAACAAAGAGCAAGGTCAGTAGGCTGTGGGGAAGAAGTTGGGTGAAGCGGCAAGGCAGCATTGCAATAAAGGTAGGCAGAGCAGTAAGGCAAGGTGGTCTAGGCAGCCACCTGCAGACAGTGATTTGTTGCTCAGAAAGCTTCCTCTTGCTTGTGTCTTTAAGCAGTACAGATTTTGGGGACTGGGATGTGGCTGCAGTGGGTCTGTATATAGGCCTTTAGAATTAAGGCTGTTTGTCATGGGCTAAGTTTCAGTGTATCACTGTCGACCAGCACCTAAGTTTGTTACCTAAGAAGCTGGTGGGCCTGGGTTACATATCAGGGTACTGACATGACCTTGACCCTCAGAGTCTAGTCTTCATTCACAAGAGTGATAATTAGAAGAAAACGTTGTTTCATTTATAAACTGAGTAGTGTAATCTGAAATCACTGAGATATGAAAAACATAGAATCTTATGCTACAATTTTTGTCTATACAACCATGCTTTCCTTCTCCTTACTCTCCACCATTTTCCATTGTCAGTGAAAACAAGAGAAACCATGGAAATTGATAATATATCAATTTTATATGTATATTGTGCACCATTTTGATTTTAGAAAACAAGCCGTTTAAATCAAATCTACTAATTGTGTGTAATTTTATAGGATAATTTGCTGTTTCACATATTCTAGGAAGGGTCAGGGTTCAAGGAACATACAGGAATAGAAACTCTTCTTTGAAAATTAAAAAAAAAATGATCGTACACATCTGGGACAGCACATAAAATTGTTGTCCATTAACACTAATGCTCAGAATATGATCTCATTCTGTCAGTGCTTTACAAACAAATCAGGCTGAAAACCAATCCTGTATAGGATCAATAAATGGTCTTTCCTCCTGTCTCATTATCTCTGTTTAATGTAGTAACATGTGCAAATCAAAATCCAATAATTCTTTGGTTACGGCCACAGACTTCCTAAATGGTGATTTTTAATACTGAAGACCGGAGTCAAGGTTTTGAAAGTGACCACACATAGATAAAGCCCATATTCTGTCCTGAGGTTTTGGGAATGTGGTCCAGCCACTTCAGTAGGAAATACTTAATACAAGTTTTCCCTCAAAGCGTTGCTTTACCCACAAGTGCTAATACGCCAATAACTCTTGATTTTCTTCCTCTCAGTGACACATATTACAGGCAGTGACAACTAACATGAACCACTACAAAAATAACAACTCTTGCTATATAAATCAATAAGGTGTGCATAATCCAAATAATTGGAAGAAATCTCCTGTCTTTCCACTGTAGAGTAAGAAAGATCAGGTAAGAAGCCCGCACAAAAAGCAGAAAGCAGTTGTAGCGTAGGGATACATTTTTATTCAATAAGGTGCTTTGTTGGAGTGATAGGATATGAATGCAGTCAGAGGCTATTATTGTGTGGATGAACATTTAAAGGAAGGTTTGTAGTTGGTAAAAGGTAACTTTTTCAAAACAATTAACCAATAGAGCAGGGACCTGAGATACAGGCAGTGCCTATGACGTGAGAGACATAAGAAAAGACCAATATGGGGGGCGGGGGAATGTTTCTCCGATGTGAGTAGCATGGATACATCCAAGAAACTGGACAAGTATAATTCTGCTGGTAACTAGATAAAAAGAAAGAAGTATGATGCAAGATAGTGACACCAAGGGCTCTTTCTCTTTTATAGACTGACGGTTGAACAAGCCAAGAGCAGAGCTACTTAGAAACTAGAATTTCCGTAGTGAAGGAAATCCTGACATTTATAAATCTGTTTTTGTGCCAAGTCCTTTTTTAAAAAAGCCAGTATTTCAAAATTTTGTATTAAAGCAGTTTGATTCAGAACTATTAAACATTTTGTTTTGATACTGTCAAAACCTTAATAAAATATAAATGATTAATTATTATGTATTACATAATACATAACATATTACATTTAATATATATTACATTGATATAGAATCAAATGAAGTAAAAATCCTAAAGGAATCAAAATGTTCCATAGAATCATTATGGATAACAATTCATTCCACTAATATGAATATGGCATTAGGAATATATTACCGACCACCTAACCAGGACAGTGATAGTGATGCTGAAATGATAAGGGAGATTAGAGAGGCTATCAAAATAAAAAACACAGTAATAATAGGAGATTTCAATTATCCCCATATTGATTGGGTGCATGTCACCTCAGGACGGGATTCAGAGATTAAATTTCTTGATGCCTTAAATGACTGCTTCTTGGAGCAGCTAGTACAGGAACCCACAAGGGGAGAGTTGATTCTCGATCTAGTCTTGACTGGAACGCAGGATCTGGTCCAAGAGGTAACTGTTACTGGACCGCTTGGAAATAGTGACCACAATATAATAACTTTTAATATTCCTGTGTTGGGAAGAACACCGCAGCGATCAAACACTCTGGCATTTAATTTCAAAAAGGGGAATTACACTAAAATGAGGAAGCTAGTTAAACAGAAACTAAAAGGTAGAGTAATTAAACTAAAATCCCTGGAAGCTGCATGGAAACTGTTTAAAGACACCATACTAGAGGCCCAACTTAAATGTATACCCCAAATAAAAAAACAGTAAGAGACCTAACAAGGAACCACCATGGCTAAACAGCCATGTTAAAAAGGCAGTGAGAGAGAAAAGGGCAGCTTTTAAAAAGTGGAAGTCAAATCCTAGTGAGGAAAATAGAAAGGAACATAAACACTCCCAAATTAAGTGTCATAATGTAGTAAGAAAAGCCAAAAAAGATTTTGAGGAACAGCTAGCCAAAAATTCAAAAAACGATAGTAAAATGTTTTTTAAATACATTAGAAGCAGGAAACCCGCTAAAAAAGCAGTGGGGCCCTTGGACGATAAAGATATAAAAGGAGCGATCAAGGAAGACAGTGCCATTGCGGAGCGATTAAATGATTTCTTTGCTTCAGTCTTCACAGCTGAGGATGTTACAGAGGTTCCTAAATCTGAGCCAGCCTTTTTAGGTGACAAATCTGAGGAACTCACTCAGATTGAAGTGACATTAGAGGAGGTTTTGGAATTAATTGATAAGCTGAATAGTAACAAGTCTCCAGGACCAGACGGCATTCACCCAAGGGTTCTGAAAGAACTCAAATGTGAAATTGCGGAGTTATTAACAGTGGTTTGTAACCTATCCTTTAAATCCACTTTGGTACCAAATGACTGGAAGACGGCCAATATAACACCAATATTTAAAAAAGGCTCTAGAGGAGATCCTGGCAATTATAGACCGATAAGTTTAACATCAGTACCAGGCAAATTAGTAGAAACACTAGTAAAGAGTAAAACTGCAAGGCACATAGAAGAGCACGAATTGTTGGGCAAAAGTCAGCATGGTTTCTGCAGAGGGAAGTCGTGTCTAACTAATCTATTAGAATTCTTTGAAGGGGTTAATAAACATGCGGACAAGGGGCACCCAGTGGACATAATATACCTAGATTTCCAGAAAGCCTTTGACACGGTCCCACATCAAAGGCTTTTATGTAAATTAGGTGGTCATGGGATAGGAGGAAAGGTCCTTTCATGGATCGGGAATTGGTTAAAAGACAGAAAACAAAGGGTGGGAATAAATGGTAAATTTTCACAATGGAGGAGGGTAACTAGTGGTGTTCCCCAGGGGTCAGTCCTGGGACCGATCCTGTTCAACTTGTTCATCAATGATCTAGAAAATGAGGTAAGCAGTGAGGTGGCAAAGTTTGCAGATGACACCAAGTTGTTCAGGACAGTCAAAACCAAAACAGATTGTGAAGAACTACAAAAAGATCTCAGCAAACTGAGTGATTGGGCAGCAAAATGGCAAATGAAATTTAATGTGGGTAAGTGTAAGGTAATGCATGTAGGAAAAAATAACCCAAATTACACGTACTACATGATGGGGTCAAATTTAGCTACGACAGATCAGGAAAGGGATCTTGGAGTTATAGTGGATAGTTCTCTGAAGACATCCACGCAGTGTGCAGCGGCAGTTAGTAAGGCAAATAGGATGTTAGGAATTATTAAAAAAGGGATCGATAAGAAGACAAAAGATATCATACTTCCCCTATATAAAACTATGGTACGCCCACATCTTGAGTACTGCGTGCAGATGTGGTCTCCTCACCTCAAAAAAGATATATTGGCATTAGAAAAGGTTCAGAAAAGGGCGACTAAGATGATTAGGGGCTTGGAAAGGGTCCCATATGGGGAGAGGCTAGAGAGACTGGGACTTTTCAGTTTGGAAAAGAGGCGATTGAGGGGCAATATGATAGAGGTATATAAAATCATGAATGGTGTGGAGAAAGTGAATATAGAAAAATTATTTACCTTTTCCCATAATACAAGAACTAGGGGACACCAAATGAAATTGATGGGTAGTAGGTTCAAAACTAATAAAAGGAAATTTTTCTTCACACAACGCACAGTCAACCTGTGGAACTCCTTGCCCGAAGAGGCTGTGAAGGCCAGGACTCTATTAGGGTTTAAAAAAGAGCTTGATAAATTTTTGCAGGTTAGGTCCATAAATGGCTATTAGCCAGGGATAAAGTATGGTGCCCTAGCCTTCATAACAAGGGCAGGAGATGGATGGCAGGAGATAAATCACTTGATCATTGTCTTCTGTTCTCCTTCTCTGGGGCACCTGGCATTGGCCACCGTCGGCAGATGGGATGCTGGGCTCGATGGACCTTTGGTCTGACCCAGTATGGCCATTCTTATGTTCTTATGTTAATAAACAAGTAAAGCAAAATTAATCTAACCAATAGAGGCTTAAAATGCATTTTTGCTCTCTTCCTTTGAAAATTTTATCAAAATTGACATGTTCTTGCAAACTATATAATTTCGGATGAAATTGCATGTACAGGTGGCAAACTGCTCCACTGTATTTTTTCTGTCTGCTGTATTCAGAAGGGAGGGAAAAAAGTCCTTTATAATAAAGGAGCTGGTTGCAACTCCATAATTAAGTTCTGTTTTATACTATTTGTTGTGTAGGAAGAATACAACATATCTCCAGCCCTTACTCTTTGGCTCCATCTACACTAGAGTGATCTGTCAAGAGAAGTTACTGTTGGAAGATATCTTTCAACAAAACTTCTGTTGACAGATTGCGGCCGCACGTGAAAGCAGATCACTCTGTCAATATGCTGTGTTGAAAGAGAGAGGCTGGACGGCCCCCTGACAGAGGGCCTCCCTGAGTGTCCACACGGCTTTTTTTGTCAACAGATTCTGTCCAGAAAGGTGATCTGTCTTGTGGGAGAGAGGCAGAAGTCTGTTGACATAACTGCCGAACTTCTGTTGATTCACTGTTGACAGAGTGCATTTTTAGTGTGGACGCGCTGCGAGTTTTGTCAATAAAACTCCTCTGGCTTGGGGTAGCTGAGAACAGCTATTATAAGGCTTCTGGTGATTCCTATAGCCTGGGCGGGAAGATGCTCAATCACTCCATGAATATGGTGCATGTGTCAGCAGTGGGAAATGTGACAGAATGGACCATGTACAGCGAAGATTCCAATGTCAGAAAATTTAGCTGCTAATCTTTAAAAACTAGTCAACGCGTGCAAACTTGGCCAAATATTGGTAATTTTCAGAGGGATGGCAAAAGGCATCAATGTATCTCTGTCTTCCCATCTTTTATGTGCCATTTGTTTTTATGTGCCCTGGTCCTGCAATTAACTCCACGTGGACAGGGATTTTGACTGTGTGTGGGCAAGCACAATGAATTCTGATCCTGTTGCAGCCTCTGAGTGTTTCTGTATAAAAAATATTAAATGAGAGTAATACTGCCAGCAACCTACCCATCTTTCAATATTTGAATCACCTGAAAGACCACAAGCATCTTACTGTTAGTTTCAATCTTACCAACTTTTTGAGACATGAGAATTTAAAAAAGAGAATTAAGAACACTGTTGTGTATTTGCAATCTCTTCTTTTCCACTAATTTAATGTTAGTTTAATAAATTCAGTTTTTACCAGCTGTCTTACAGGCCAATTGATATTTTTTTCTTTTTAAATATACATAATTTGTTTACAAATATATAACAGACTAAACAGCTCAGACACCATCTGGCTGCATTGTTTCTCTTGACAATATGTGCACAATTTCCTCACCATTTTGCTGAAAATCGGCCCTGCTGCCCAAATTATGCCAGTAAATATCATGCAATGTCCTACTAGGCCTGGCTGATGACTCTCATTGCTACCATTGAGAAAAAGGAGGGAACCATGTGCTAAGGATGGAAATTTAACTGTATCTGCCCAGATATTCAGATGGCAGGAGTCTGTGTAGTTCCATGGAATTCTGGGCAGCAAGGCTCATTTATACTAGCTGAGGATCTGGCTGGTGAATGGTGAAAAGGATTACACAGTGCATGTTCTGTGCTTCTCAAGAAAACAGTTATGGTATCATTGAAATTGCAATGTGGTAAACTTCATCACAATAAACCTCACATCTCAGGAACCTGACAAAGTATAAATTAATAGAGAAAGACAAGCAAGAAAAAATAGCTGTGCTGGCTTAGTCTAGTGTTTTAAAGGCAGAGGACCCAGACAAACATCCTGGTGAAAGTTTTGCCATAATCCTCATCTGTCTGCCCATCTCTCCAGCCATTCCTGGTGAATTGAACAGCATATAATAGAGACTAGTGAAACCAATCTTATGTGGCACAGTGACATTTGCCAAAGATCTACAAATGCCAATTTTTCACTCTGTCCTTCACAGCAATCAAGAGAAATTTTTGTTTGGCTAAAAATGTTCAGGAGATTCCTCCTTCCAGTCTGTATATTGTGTTTTTCTTAAAGCTCTTCTTTTTGGAGATGACTATTGAAAAGTCTGTCTCTTAAACCTGATTTGACTGGTAGGGCTCTGTCAAAGTAACTCACATTATATGGTGAATCTACTTGTATTAAGGTTTAATTAAAGAAACACAATTTTTCAGACACTTTATAAACCAGGAATGCTGTATTGGAACTGGTGTATCTTTTTCCAATGTACTACAAATATTAACATTCAAAGCAACTAATTCAGCCAGTTACTTCAATGGAGGTTGCACAGGTGTAGCTAAGAACAGAATTTGGGCTCAAATATATGGCTGAATAACTTTACAAAGAGTCAAATGATTGAGTCTGCCATCTGAGCTGGACATTTTATGAGAATAAATTACCCTGTGAGATGGTAATCCCTGCTTTCATATGAGCTTAAAATACCTTGAACAAAATTTATCACGTACTTCCACTTTTGAACTCAGCCACAACGTGGGCAGGGTGGGGGTGGGAGCTCTGCATTCAGCACTTCAGTTGTTCCAAAATCCTTTATTCTCCACTGTGAACATATCCTAAATGCATCAGCACAGAAGAAATACATCTCTGGTTTCTCTTACAAGGACTCTTTTATCCTGTGTAGAAGTCTAGTGTGTTATATCTATACTTAGACATGGTGAATTTCCAATGTCCTCAAAAGAAGAGTAATGGTTAAAGAGCAAAAGCAATGCCAATGACTAACTTTTTTCTTTCAGGATCTCTGAACTGCTGAATGAAACATGGATTAAAAAACAAAGCAGCCTGCTAGTAAGTGGTGTTTTTAGCTTTCTGGATTATGCACTATGGCAAGTTAAAACATCAGTAGGCCTTCAAAATCACATAAGTGCTTGTCATCAAACCAAGGGTTAACTGCTTTACAAAAACTTGCACACAATGTATAAGCTCCAGTTCTTTGACAAATATGATTATTTTAGTGCTTTTTTAAAGAAGACATACAGTACTGAGCGAGGCAGGGCAGGCATGCCCTATGAAAGTGTCTCAACTCCTATCTGAACGATTCACTTCAAAGACTGAGAGAATTTCCCTCTCCATTCGCTCTCTCCTCCTTACTACTAGGAAGTCTGACAATTAGAGTAGTGATTTTCTGATATTGGACATTAAACACCTAGGAAAGTGGGATAATTCAGCCATTTTATATTAAGAACCAAAATGTACGACCTTCTCTGCTCCCCATACTTTCTTAGAACAGGATTCTGTTTATTTTAAATGAAGATTAATTCTGTTTCTGAACCAGTCATAATAACAATCTGTTCTACCATCTTCTCATGCTCAAATTAAGTTTTACATAAGGCCTTGTCCTCTAATATTAAAAATCTGATGCAGTGGGTCTTACCCACAAAAGCTCATTACCTAATCAATAAAATGGTTAGTTTTTAAGGTCCTAGATGACTGTTTGTTTTTTTGTATAAGACAGTGTTTTAATGATATAAGTTTCTACAAATACATAAAAGGAATTGCACTTCAGGGCTTAATATTATCAGACAACACCCAGGATTCCTTTGTCATGTTCGGTCCTGTACAACTTGTAACTATAATGCTTTTTTCCCCGTCCTTTCTTCACTCACCGTCATGGTGCTTGAAATATGTACAGATGCTTCGCAGAATCTAGCAACCTCTTTTGGATAAAAAAACCCCCTTCATTTTAGTACAGTACATTAGCTACTGCAAACCTGGGAAGAATGAGCAGCTGGGTGAACACCAGCATTTGAAGATTAGAACTATGTTCACTCAACATGCCCAACTGTCTCATCACTGTACTGAGTCACTGAGCTGTGTGTGTCTGCAGCTGATGAAGTTTTTCAATCTGTTTTCAGATTAACCTGGTCTCCTTGTGGTGCAGTACCTACAGTACCCTGCCTGGAAAAGGCGATTAACTAATTTTCAATTTGTTTGTAGACAGACCCCCCATTTATAAAACAAACAAGCAAATCACTTCAAACAGAGAGAACACTCAAAGCTAAGTGGTATATTTCTTCAGCTGATACTCAGTGACCTTTCAAGATGAAAGGATAATAGTCTACACAGAGAAGGAAGAAAAAAGCTCTGTGTGCTGTTTGCAAGGTTTAGAGGTCATTTGGCTACAGAGAGAAAAAGATACAATGGAGGCTGCAGAGAACAGTGGAGAGGCAAACATGGCTGTTAGGCTAGATTTTTTTCTTTTAAGCCTAACCATTCAGCACTGACGTTTATCATTTAACAAGCCCCTCTGTTCCCCAAACTAAGGATGTGTTCTGTTTATTGTGCAACTGTGGCTCTACTTATGTGTCAGCTGTCTTTCTGCACCCTTCTTTAGTGTGCAAGTAATCGGTCAGTCCCAAAAGCCAAATGGCATGCCTATCCCATTCAGCATTCTGGTGATCATATGACAGGGTTAAGAGAACATGATGGAGGTCTCATAAAACAAAGTCAGATATTATTCCCAGTGAAATCTTATGGCTCCACGCACCTCTTTTTGCAAGTACAATTAGAGCCTTTGTTTTGTGCTGAATCCTGGCAGTCAGCTTACTTCTTCTACTGAGAAAACTCAAAGTAATTTCCCACACTTTTACCAAGGCATCCTTGGATATATAGATTGCACTGTCTCCAGAGCACAAAACAATGTTTAGACAAAAATAGAAAAAGAAATCTATCTCCATTTTACTAACATTAAAAAGTTATATTGCTAATTTTTGGCACTTAGCAAAATTAATTTACAGTGGCAAGACCTGCTGCTTGATTACACAAAAACTGTTTCCAAGAAAGATTTTCCTCCACAACATGCTCGTTTGTTTACATTTTTCCTTGCTGTTCACCAAGGCTGTGTCTACACGTGCACGCTACTTCGAAGTAGCGGCACTAACTTCGAAATAGCACCCGTCGCGGCTACACGCGTCGGGCGCTATTTCGAAGTTAACTTCGACGTTAGGCGGCGAGACGTCGAAGTCGCTAACCTCATGAGGGGATCGGAATAGCACCCTACTTCGACGTTCAACGTCGAAGTAGGGACCGTGTAGACAATCCGCGTCCCGCAACGTCGAAATTGTGGGGTCCTCCATGGCAGCCATCAGCTGGGGGGTTGAGAGACGCTGTCTCTCCAGCCCGTGCGGGGCTCTATGGTCACCGTGGGCAGCAGCCTTTAGCCCAGGGCTTCTGGCTGCTGCTGCTGCAGCGGGGGATTCATGCTGCATGCACAGGGTCTGCAACTCGTTGTCGGCTCTGTGGATCTTGTGCTGTTTAGTGCAAGTGTGTCTGGGAGGGGCCCTTTAAGGGAGCGGCTGGCTGTTGAGTCCGCCCTGTGACCCTGTCTGCAGCTGTGCCTGGCACCCTTATTTCGATGTGTGCTACTGTGGCGTGTAGATGTTCCCTCGCAGCGCCTATTTCGATGTGGTGCTGCGCAACGTCGATGTTGAACATCGACGTTGCCAGCCCTGGAGGACGTGTAGACGTTATTCATCGAAATAGCCTATTTCGATGTCGCCACATCGAAATAGGCTACTTCGATGTAGGCTTCACGTGTAGACGTAGCCCAAAAGAACAGAAAAGAAAATAAAGAAATTAATTGTTTCCAACAGTAGTATATGAAATACCTGGGTCCTTCCCTACTCCCCTGTTCTTAGGCTGGGAGAGAAACCTTGTAACTGTTAAGAGAGATGGATGTTTTAATATAAGTCCTATACATGTAAATACTAAACTGATCAATTTAATTATTTAAAAGAAAGAGCTCAGCATTCCAAAGTCTCCTTGAACATCAACATCAGAAACTATCCTTTTCCCCTGAGTGATCTTCTCTGCATGTTTTTTTTAAAAAAAAAGAAAAAAAAAAAGGAAAGTTGATGAAACTCGGTGTTATGTGTGGTACTGGAGTTAAGTATGTTCAGGAGATACCCCACTTTCCATATAGTTAAGACTAGCTTTATTTCCATCAGAAATTTTACATGTTACGGAGTATTTCTGAAAAGTCTGATGTAAATTCGATAATACTTTAGGAAATTAGATATATATAAAAAATCAATCAAACTGAGATATTAACTGATGGAAATCTTTCCTGTCATTTTATTTCTTTCCTCGTTTTGGTTTGCCATGCATGAAATAACTCAGGGGATTTTCAGAAGATGGCTAAGGGAGTTAGCTATGGAATTTCAATAGCAGCAGAATGCCTAACTTCAGTGCTCTCCATCCCAACCTTGACCTAGGTACTTCAAGTTTGTTTTACTCTATGGTGCCTTTGATAGAGCTAGCAGTAGTAGACATCCTTCATGCTCAAGAAACGATGCCTGAGAGATAAAGGATTTCTCAGCTGGCTTTATGGCAGCTGTGACTGTGGATAAAGAGATCCACTTGAGGGAGACAGCTTCTGCTGGACTGACACACTTAAAGGTGATGTTTTGTCCTTTTGGGTTCTGCCTTTTGTGAGCAGTCTTCTTGTCTGCTAAGCTGTGCTTCTTTCTCATATAACTCTGGAGATCTTTGTTGCTCTTCTGTTTCCTAAGGCTGCAGTAATGAGTGAGATCTTCATTGTCCACATCCATGTCCATTTCCTTGAAGTCTTGCTTGCATATGTCCTTGAACATGGGGCTATTTGGGGCATCCATTGGGTGTTCTTCCTGATGGCAATTCACCATAGAGAATGCCCTTTGGGATGCATTAAATTGGCTCATATGCCCAGTGAAAGCATGTCTGTTTGAGGAGTGTTTTCATGTGTATACCAGGCTATTTGAGCACATCAGTGTTGGTGACTCTGTCCCTCAGGGAAATTCCAAAGATTCAATGAAAGCAACATAAATGAAAGCTGCTGAGCCTGTTTTCCTGATAAGAGTATAAGGTACATGTTTTGCTACCATGCAAAATTGTATTGATAAAACATGCACAATAGACACAGATCTTTGTGTGATAGTGCTAACCGAGACATCAATATTCCAAATAAAATTAGCTTCTATATTTGGCATCTTTATGGGATCCAGATATTAGATAAAAATAATGTATAAAAATGAATACTATAATTTTATTAATATATGTTACCACAGTTTGCACTGGAAACATGGAATTGCACAATAGCCTATATTATTTCTGTGAAAGTCGTATTGCACATTTTGTCTTTTGTGACAGGGTAGGGCTGGAGGGGGTGAGTACAAGAGGGAAAACTAGGGCTGGCAAACAGGCAGAGTGTGAGCAGCTGTGGAGGAAGCTGCCCTGGTTCAATTGGGGCCAGCTGGTCCCACTTAAGCCTGATTTTAAATGAGTGTGTGGGGCCTGGGTTCCCCCCCGACCACCATCTCCACCCCCCGGTCTCTAGAAAGACAATGATATTCTGTCCGTGGGGCCAGTGGACTAAACAGAGGCCTGGAGCCCAGGAGCGAGGCTAGTCTTGCTGCACCATCTATTTATTGGAAATACTGATGGAAAAGTGAAGTAATTAACAAGAATGGTATAGCATAAAATAATTTGTCTCTAATGCCAAATGTTTATATAGTTGCTAATAGCAATAAATGGGATTTTAATATAATTGTTAATTAAACAGAATTATACATTAGTCAACATTATCTAAAGTTACTGTTTAAGCAGTGGTTAGTTCTCAAAGAGGAAGAACAATCTTTGTTGGCATGAAGGCCTACACCTGTTTCTAATGCTAATAAGATCAATGATGTCACAGGGCAGGAAACATTAAACTAATGTAGTTGTGTAAGATTATTGGCATCTGGGCAACTTCTACCAAATGATAAACTAAGATGTATGCAAAAGCCACTGAAATTTGGCAGCTGAGAACACCATGCCACAAGTCTGTTGCAATGTTGTGAGAAACACAAAGATAAATCAAGGATATACCATATGTTCATCCTCACCAGGATGTCATTACAGGGTGCAAACCTTCTATTTTCTTTTGCATTCTGACATATTAATACAATGAAATTTGCACTATGAACAAAATATAATGTGCAATGCTCTTTAAACATTTCTTCATTATCCCTGAGGTTTCTAGTTTCTTTTTTGTTTAACCTTTAGTTAAAGACCATTGCTACTAGGTAGTCATTTTTGATGGTCTCTTGGGGAAGAGCTTACAAAAGATTTCCCTACGTTTTCCACAAAAGAGAGGATCATTTATGTTTCAGATTGATACCAGTTGCCATATTCAATAATAAATAAATAATAATGCAGTGAGAAAATGAGTGAATGAGTAGCTTTAACTGTAACTTAATAAGAAAACAAACAGTTCAAAGCAAACAGTTTGTGAACTGGTCCCTTCAGCAGGTTGAAATTATTCGCAGTAAATAAGGCTCAGTTTGAATAATTCACTAACTCACATTCACAGAGGTTATGAACCAACTCCACTGAAACAGAGTTCTAATAGCACCTTTTAAAAAACTAAAATGTGTGCAACAGCCCTAGAACCAGTGGTATCCATGCTTCTGAAAATAAATGCCTCATAATCCCAGGGTTACCGGAATGCACATGGTTTAGTCCTGGGTTGGAGAACCCAGGACTTTTTCTATGCTGATTCCTAACCCTATGTTTTTCGAACCAGGATCAGACCTGGGGCACACTGCAGCACACAGACTCAAGTCAAACCAGCCCTACCCCAGATTGCATAGTACCCTCAAAATATGGCTGCTCTAGCCCTTTGAGTGTGGTGCACTGTGGGAAAATTGGACTGTCCATCCCGCACATTATAAGAAATTTGAACATCCTGCCTATCGGTCAGTTTGGTCTGTGCACTTCTAGGTACAGGAGCCAACAACACATCAGAGACATGTTCTGAAGAATTTCTCTTGCTTGCCCTTTCACCTTTTTGTCAGGGAACAGACAGGGCTTCTTTGAGATAAATCTGAATTTAAGCCACTTAGCTCAATATTACTATATGACTGTCTTCACTGTAAATAAAACAAAGCAGCAGAAATATTGCACTGTAAAGACTAACAGGATAATTTATTCAGAGATGAGCTTTTGTGGGACAGACCCACTTCTTCAGATCAATTTGATCTGCAGTAATATTGAGCTAAGTGGCTTAAATTCAGATTTATCTCAGAGAAGCCCTGCCTGTTCCCTGACAAAAAGGTGAAAGGGGAAGCAAGAGAATTTGATCTGAAGAAGTAGGTCTGTCCCACAAAAGCGCATCACCAAATAAATCATTCTGTTAGTCTTTACAGTGCTACATTTCTGCTGCTTTGTTTTGTTGGCATACAGACTAACATGGCTACATCTCTCTTACTCTTCACTGTAAACACTTCACTGCAAATACCATGAGCTTGAGTTAGGGAGCACTAATATCGCTATTACAATATTGTCTGTACCTTCTGGGTATAGCATCAAACTTATAGCATCATGGCTGTGTCTACACGTGCCCCAAACTTTGAAATGGCCATGCAAATGGCCATTTCGAAGTTTACTAATGAAGCGCTGAAATGCATATTCAGCGCTTCATTAGCATGAGGGCGGCAGCGGCGCTTCGAAGTTGACGAGCCTTGCCGCCGTGCGGCGCGTCCAGACGGGGCTCCTTTTCGAAAGGACGCCACCTTCTTCGAAGTCCCCTTATTCCCATGAGCTCACGGGACTAAGGGGACTTCGAAGTAGGCGGCATCCTTTCGAAAAGGAGCCCCGTCTGGACGCGCCGCGCGGCGGCAAGGCTCGTCAATTTCAAAGCACCGCTGCCACCCGCATGCTAATGAAGCTCTGAATATGCATTTCAGCGCTTCATTAGTAAACTTCGAAATGGCCATTTGCATGGCCATTTCGAAGTTTGGGGCACGTGTAGACACAGCCCATAAGTCCAATTAAAGGCTGGTGTGGAAGCGCCACATCTTAAAATCAAATTTATTAGCCTTCAGAAGTGGCCCATATGTAATCCACAATGCCCCTCACTGCTCCACTCTGGTTGCTGATCTCCAGGTGCACAGGAATTAGGTAACAGGAAGACCATGAATTTCAAATCAAGACCAGGCAACCTGTGGCTGTGGGCTCATGTTTGTATGAGAGCCTGAGAAATGTCTGTCTTTCTTTGCTATTAGCTCTGGGAGCTCATTTACCCATTGCAAATAGCCCCTGTAGGGGGTTTGTGGTTCTGTCTCTACGCTTCTTATTTTTTTCTGCTCAGCCTGGTGCCAGCCACTGCCATGTGGCAACAAGGCTATTGTGGGGGTTGTGCTTGCATAAGAAGCCAATAAACTTCTTCTCAGAAGTTTACATTAGTTCATGATCCCCACTCACTCCCCAACAGGTGCCAGACAGTTGGGGTCTTTCCTGCACTCAGTCTCATCACTTGGGTAGATCCCAACCCAATAAAAGGATGTGCCTGCCATTCAGCGGTGACCATGCTGCCAGGTAGCACCGTGTCCTGGCTTGTGTGCAGTTAGCGTTCCAAGGGTGGGAAAGATCCTCAGGGACTTGCTGCCACTTGGGGGAAGTATCCCGCGGTGGCTAAGATACTTGGGGGCTTGATGTCATGCGGGTGGGAAAGTCTCCCCCAGCAGCTAAAATAGCCAGGGGAACTAATTTAACTGGCCCCCCCACTGAAATGGCCCCATGCCCTTAGCAAGGGTCCCATGGGGCTTGCAGCTGGGGAGTCTCCTCTGGCAGCTAAGATATGCAGGGGCTTGCTGCTGCCAGGGAAAAGTCTCCCCGGCAGCTAACGTATTCAGGTGGACTACTTCAACATTTCAACCAGCTCTGCAGCCACAGACCACAGCCCTTCCCCCCAGCCCACTGCCAAAAATATTTTTGGGAGCTTGCTCCTTTGCAGACAGCTGCTGCTTTGATATTTCTGTAATAAAATCTTTTTCCCAACATTTCCTGTCTTCATGCTTTGACCCCCAAAAAACACAGGGTGGAGGGCCAGTTGAGATTCCTGTTTCTGGTATAAGTTCAGTGTATGAGATTTCACTGCCATCCCCCCAGCTTGGCAATGTCTGTGTAGTGAAGAGGGAAGACAAAGATCTTTTTTTCCTAGACTTTTCTATCCTCTTTCTTCTAACTTGGAGAATACAATATGTCCCTGTGTTATTTTCAGGGATCGGATGCAATCACAGAAGGGGAGACAGCCAATGGATGGCCAGGTTCAAACAGCCTGTGTACAAGAGCCTTTTATTGCACTGGAAAGCCCAAGACCCTCACCTCAGCAACTCTCTTTTTTCAAAAAACTTTCCTATCACTTCCTTCTTCAAGCTTTTCAGGGTCCCTGCATTGTTTTCAGGGATTGGATGTGATAATGGGAGGGGGGACACTCAGTGGATGGCCAGTTGAAAATTCAGTTACAGAAGAAAGAGATTTCTGTTAACTTTTTTGCCATCTCTGTGGATGCCCTCTTTCTTCCTTCCAATGATAAAAATGGACATTTGCTTATCTTGGGAAGGGAATGAGCGCAATGCAATGTGGGAAGATGATGTCAAAGACTAGTGAGCATGCCTAGAATGCTACGGGGATGAGGGGACTGTGAGATAGGTTCCCATAATGCACTGTTGCAACAGTTGATGTTTGCCAATTGAGTGTGGCAGCAATACGTTGATTTTGTGAGGAGCATGTGGGGAGGTGAGGATAGTAAAACTTGACTTTATAAATTGCAGAGTTACAGAACTGATATTAATAACTTTGATTTTATCTCATAGTGTAGATGCAGCCCTCTGGAGAACATTTCATGTATGGTTTCTGAACACAGCAAATACAAATGATGGAGGGCATAAGTGAGGAGGAGGAGGAGGGAAAGGAGGATAAAAGCATTTCAGACTTGAACTGGCTGATGTAGCTCCTGACACTTGATGCAGCTGCTAATGCCCCAACATAGACTGAACTTTCTGGAGCAGGGCCTCAAGTATAGACTCGTGAGATCACGTCACCATACAGACCTGAGATGACCATCACAGGGCCCAGTAGTTTAGCATGAAGAACTCTACATTCTGGAAATTTGTGAGCTGCTCACCCTGACCCTCAAGCACAATATACACTTGAGGGCAGCCTTGCTGCTTCACAAGTGGGCCACTACAACTGTCTTGAAGCTGGTTATACCAGACTGCTTCAGGCCGTTTGTCAAGTAGTTTGGTGTAAGAAAGTGGGGTGGCAAAAGCTCTGGTGGAGACCTCTAAGGAAATTAAGTGTGTGTGGTTTACCTGAAAGTTACAGGCATAAAATATATTTGTGAAGCAATGGCAGACTTTGACAGAATGAGGTTTCCGAACTGCACCACGGCTATTGAAGGTACTCTTGAGCCCACAGTTTATCCTCTAGGGAGAACACGAGTTTATAAACTACAACAGGGGCTACTCCATTGTTGTGCAGGCTCTTTGTGGACCACAGAGGCTGATTTATGAATGACAATGGCTACGTCTACATGTGAAGCCTACATCGAAGTAGCTTATTTCGATGTAGCAACATCGAAATAGGCTATTTCGATGAATAACGTCTACACATCCTCCAGGGCTGGCAACGTCGATGTTCAACTTCGACGTTGCGCAGCACCACATCGAAATAGGCGCTGCGAGGGAACGTCTACACCCCAAAGTAGCACACATCGAAATAAGGGTGCCAGGAACAGCTGCAGACAGGGTCACAGGGCGGACTCAACAGCAAGCCGCTCCCTTAAAGGGCCCCTCCCAGACACAGTTGCACTAAACAACACAAGATCCACAGAGCCGACAACTGGTTGCAGACCCTGTGCATGCAGCATGGATCCCCAGCTGCAGCAGCAGCAGCCAGAAGCCCTGGGCTAAGGGCTGCTGCCCACGGTGACCATAGAGCCCCGCAGGGGCTGGAGAGAGAGCGTCTCTCAACCCCTCAGCTGATGGCCGCCATGGAGGACCCCGCTATTTCGAAGTTGTGGGACGCGCAATGAATACACGGTCCCTACTTCGATGTTGAACGTCGAAGTAGGGCACTATCCCCATCTCCTGATGAGGATAGCGACTTCGACGTCTCACCGCCTAACGTCGAAGTTAACTTCGAAATAGCACCCGACGCGTGTAGCCGTGACGGGCGCTATTTCGAAGTTAGTGCTGCTACTTCGAAGTAGCGTGCACGTGTAGACACGGCTAATATGAGTAGCACTGGAAAAGTTCATAATACCATAGTTTATTGATAACTGGGAATCTATGGTCATGGACAGGCCACTATTCCCACCAAATGACATTGTCATAAATAGAGTTGCCCTTATTCTGGGGGACTTCATGAGCCCCTTTTGTCTTGGCATATGAAACCATACACTGATTTCAGAGGTCTTGACAAACTGTGGTTTAATTACCATTTAATTACTCAGCAGTTGCAGAATGCTTGTTGAATTTGCTTTTGGCAGATTGAAAGCCTGCTGGAGATATCTACAGACCTGTTTGGATTCCAGTGCCACCAATGCTATCTTCATTACTGTGGCTTGCTGTGCACATCACAATTTTGTGAAAACGTAGGTAAGCCAATTCTCCCTGAATGAACAAACAATAGTGAAGGGTTGCCGAATCAGTATATTCTTCCTAAAGTTCAATAAATATGACTGGATGCAGCCAGGCAATAGAAATCAGGTATGCTTTGTACTCCCATATTATGGACTTGCATGGCACAATGGAAATGCAGGAATAGTACCTGTGTGAAGTTTTTTGGGGCTGGATGGGGCTTGTTGATTATGGGGTTGGGGATCTCAGTTCTTGAGGAGACATGGGGGTGAATTGCTATGAATGTACTTACCAATGACATAACCACTTATCAAATAGGGGAAAGAGGTAGGGGTTGGTTCAAAATATGGATTGGCATAAGAACTACTGGAAGTATGGATTGATGAACCTGTGTTGCCTACTAATTCCCAGTTGTTCCTCACCATCTGCTGCTTACCTTTAATTTTTTTGTTAAACAAATATTGTATGATGAAATGAAGTGGTATCAATAAACTTTCTTGATAACATAAAAAGCTTTATTTATACACATGCATTTAAAAAATGCATTAGCCTACTGCCAGGCAGGCCAGCTGCTGTTACCATACCTAAACACCAGTAACAACAAAGTCTTAATGAAAAAGAAGACAAAACACAAACACAACAAGTTTATGAACAAATTCAAAGAGTAAAAACATGTACAAGAATGAATGTCCCTACTGTTCCAGGCCCCTTGTGCCCCGATGTCTTTTCCCCACTTGCTGTGCACTTTGTGAAAAAAAACAGGGTGGAGCTATCCACAGGGGACAGCATCAATATGGAGGGAAGAATGGGGCACCCTTGCCCTGCCCAGCCACTCATGACATCCAGTTGTACATATCACCCAGCTGCAGAATTTTTCAAGCTGCTTCTCGACTGCAGCACAGAGGACTCAGGTGACTATGTGGGTGATGCAGTATGAACCAGAATTCTTGAGGACATCAGCGACCTCCGCTGCCTAATAGCGCTTTCTGCCAAGTTTCATCCTCTCTTTACCACTGGTTCTGTTCCAGGAAATGTGAAGCAAGTGCTTGCTACCACACTGAACCCTATCCTCAAGCTGTGCAGCCAGACCTACCTTTTTCTCCTGCCTCTTGCTATGCCTGTCCTCTTGCCTTAAAACATTCTCTACTTGGCATTAGATTTGCTACTTGGGCCTGGACAGAACTTTGACCATGGTTCATAACAGAAATACTTTTTGGAACCATCCATGAAAGTCTGTTGGGCCAGGCTTCCCCTGCTACGTGGGCAAGCTGTACCACAAGTAGACGTCAAGAGGCCTGGAACAGGACAAGACACAGAAAGTTATGATTGCCAATAGTTCACTGCAGCAGCACAGAAACAATCCTTGTAGAATGTCAAAGATACAATGTTACTTTTTCCAACTACAACTTCAGTATATTGTGAGAAAGATGCTTCTGACTGCATAAGATCTTTAGCCACAGCCTGGTTAATGGCAGGACAAGAAGTGCAGAGACAGTGATAAGTTAAAAAGTCGAAACTTTCTATATTGGTTGGTTGGTTGGTTTATAAAAATTGCAGAACTTGAGTTTAGGGAGCAAGGAGGGCAAAGGTGGCAGTGGCAGTGGTGTAAGCCTTTTATATCATTTCACCTCTTCTACATAATGGAAGATATAACAGTGCTTGTGTTGCCTGAATGTCAAAGGGGGATGTAATTTAAAGCTACCAGTGGGAAACCCTGCAGTGTGTGCATCCAAAGTGTTCAAAAACACAGTGACTGAACAGTATGTTGGTGAGTGGAGGGAGCTAGTCAGCTACCAAGATGGAAAATATGCCCTTCTTCAAAAAGTGGGATCTTGTTTCAGTAAAAGTTTGAAGCTATCTGCTCACAGGATTGGGACATAATTCTGATGGAATCAACAGGATGATGCATTATCTTCCATATGACTGGGAAAACAAATAATTTTTGTAGATAGAGTTGTCAGTCTGAGGAAGCATGATCCTTCCTGTACTTACTTATTGAGAGGGTAGAGTCAGAACTGAGGAGAAAGACTCAGAATTGCTTTTAACGATAGAAAGCTATACACTTGGCATGGTGCAAAACAGAAGTGCATTCTCCTAGATGCAGAGTTATTTCTATCACAAACTGACCTTGCAGTTCCCCCTTTCATCACTCATTCAGAACGGAGCAGCAGCAAGATTGCAAACTGGTTTGAGCAACTGTGCTCATATTACACCCCTCTTACTTTATTTACCTTGCCTTCCTATAATAGAATCATAGGACTGGAAGAGACCTCAAGCGGATTTCTAGTCCAGTCCCCTACTCTCAAGGCAGGTCGAGTCTTAGCTAGACTGTTCCTGAGAGGTGTTGATTTTTGTTGATTGAGTGTTGAATAGTGTTGATTGAGTTTAAGCTGGAATTACTGGTGGCTGAATGTCTTAATGATGTGTGCTACATTCAAGACTTCCTCTTCTAGCCTTGCCCCTGTGATTATCAATGTGTTTCCACACCAGATTTCTTCTAGGGATCTCACTATTTGCTTCAGATAGGCAAGCAATCGTGTCTTTTTTCTGATCAAATTTGCTCCCTTGAGCCATCCATCAACCTTCCTCTACAAAAAATGCCTTAAAGTTCTCTTTTATAAACATATGTTTTTAAGGATGCACTGTGTTAGCATAATATATAGTATCTTTCACTCATATTTGGTTGCCCCTTGGCTTTTAATGGTCTCCCTCTGACTATTTAACACATTTATTCCTTTTGAATTTTAAGAAATTTTTTATATTTTAGTGTCATTTTTATATTTCAGTATGGTTTCCGATATGATATAGAGTTCAAAGCCATTTGGTAGGAGACGGATCACTCTAAAAATTAGCTGCTCTTGTTATATAGACTGCTAGGTGAACAGAACACAAAAGTAGTTTTGAACTTTGTTGTAACTAAAACCCAATATTTCCCCTTGTGCTGCTATTCACAACCATCATTCTATTTGAAACATTTGGTTGAGATAGTTTTTATTCACTAGGATACTTGTGGAACACACATATATATCATCTATGACAGCATTGTCAAAATAGTCACAACAAAATGCTCTCATGACCATTTAAAAGCTTGTAATCATTCACACCACTGAAGTGAACCATTATTAATGTTTACAAACAAAACAAGCAACACTTCATAGTTATAAAGGTTGTGTAATCCAGTCAGGAAATAGAAGCAAACCCATGTGATTTAGGTGACTGAGAAATCACATTGCATAAATTATGAAGCATAAATACATATTACAACCTTTGGTAAGCAAACCACCAGTTAATTTTTTACACACAAACAATTTGACCAATGAATAGAAAGAAAGCATGCTTGTAAACTAGATACCTCTTCACAACTTCATAATCTTCATAATTTGTAAACAGAAAAAAGAGTCTAGGGCCATGTCTACACGGCCTCGATACTGCTGGCAACCCCTCTGCTGAGAGCAAAATTTTGTGCAGCTATGCTAATTAGCCATGCAAGTTTGCAAATGGACCTCCATTTGTGCTACCAGCAGCAGCGCTGTGCTAAAGGGCCAGGTAGGCATGGCCTAGATGTATTGGATACATTATTTGCAATAAATAACATGCCTGGCTCTCATCTTATATGATGCCTGGAAGCTAGCTGGCTTTTTCCATTTCAGAAATGGAAAAAATACTGTGCTAGAGGGCAATATGACATGACAAAAATATCTCTAACAACGGACTGCCCCTGGAGGGCCACGGAGACCCCCAAGAGACTAGGCTTTATCTGTAAGCTAGAGGCAGTGAGCTTTGCCTGCCATTTACTGAACAGTCTTGGGTCAGTGCTATTTTCTGGAGATAGAGAATGGATGTTTAACTCCAGAGCACGGAGACCACTGACAAGGGAGAGTGAAGTCTGCTCTCCATTTTTAGCTCAAAGTCAAGGGGCTTTTAGCTCATGTGGTAGAGAGACATGTCTGTAGCAAAGGGAAGGCAGGGAGGATCATTTTTAGGTCAGGAGCCACTGATTTGTAAACAACTCAGAAGGAAAAAAAGGGTCCCCAACCGTAAAAAGACCAGGCTACGGGGTCTGGACAGTAGGGGAGGTGCAGGAGCAAGCTGGGGATGAGAATCTGGCCAGGCGTGGGGTGCAGGAATGGGCTGATTCACACCCATGGTTTAGCCCCTAAGGTTTCTGGTTAAATCCGCCTTGTTCACAAGCTGGGTGCATTGGTCTTACAGACATACTGCCAGGGCTATTCTGCCTAATGTCAGAAGTTTATCCAGAAATAGAAATACTGCCACTATTGAGGAGAGAAAAAAAATCAGAAGATTAGGTCTCTAAATACATGTTATATAGACATCTAGCTCTTTTATCCCTGAGGCTATTTTATTTTGGAAAAAAATCGTTGGCAAATGGTTCAGATTCTGTACTTTCGCTCGTTTCATTGCATATTACCTACTTTTTATAATGTGCTAAATAAATCCAAGCAATATTGCACTAGTTTAAAGTATTTGGGGGAGTTTTATGTAACTGCAATAAAGTTCAAAAGCAGCCAAATTGACGACAAAATATGCCATGACCATGTTTTGACATTTGGAATGGGAATATAATAAAACTTTCTAGTATATATGTTTATCACTGATTATTGTTGGGTAGGAAAAGAACTATTTACTTGAGACTGCTTATTCTTTGAAAAAAACATTCAGAGATTCTTAGAAGCTCATTTTGGTGAAACAATTTGGATTGTATAGCATACATGATACTTAGCATTTATTGACATTTTGAATTTAAGACAATTATGTGTTTAGGGACTCTTTAGTTGTCCTCAAAACATACTGGATTTTCTTCATATTTATTTCATGTATGACGATGTTTTAGGGACCCATTTTCCCTTCATATATATATATGCAACTTCCATTATTTCCCATGAGAGGTATTTGGAGCTACTGGGAGGATCACTCCAGTTTAATAGCAATGAATATATATTTTAAATTCCCCATAATTCTTTGGAGTTTATGTCTAGTAGAATCAAATGGGTGAAAAATCTGATTTAAATTAACTTCAGTGGGAATCTTCTTCTTCAGCTAGGAACAAGGAACTAGATAATGCTTTTGGAAATACCATTGGCCTTACAAGAATCAAGAACTATTCTGTTTCTTGTATCAGTTCCCATATTGAGAACAGCAGACTTTCCAAGGGCCTGTTACAGTCTGTGAGGCTCATTTATTTTACTTGTTATTACACTTCCAAGCTGCCAGCTCATTTCTCAAATAAGAAGACTTAATAGATGTCAGTGTGAGGGAATTTAAAATGCATTGTAAAATCTACAGCTCTCACTTGCAGGTTGAAGAATGGTCCCTAAAGCCAACATGACAGAAAAACAACCGTTGAGGAAGAAAGCAAAATTTGACAGAGAGCAAATCTCAGTCTCTTCATAATAGGGAGGCCCACAGAGAATTCAGGCATGACTACATGGTACATATCTATTAGGTATATTCCTTTCTCACTTGTATGAATCATTTGAATGAATTGCTCAATTCACACGCTGTCAATGTTTTAGTCTTAATTACACACTAAAAATAATTGTCCTACTCCTCTTGATTTGCTTAAATACTGTACGTATTATATTTTTTGCTTGGGGGGCATTATTATTCTGCATAAGATATGAGGGCATTGTTTTTAAAATAGGAAGGTCCTTGTACACACGACTTGTATTTAATTTTGGAATGGGAGAGAAAGGAACTTGATTAATTTACTCTTAAGTAATTAAATGAATACAATGTTTGCGTTCCAAACAACTGAAGGAAATGTGAAAATGTTCACTCCCTCAAGACAAGGAGAATTTTTTTCATCTGACTGGCTTTCAGAATGACAGATGCTGCCTTCTAAAGTCCATGTCAGTGCTAGTTCTGATACAAATAATGCATGAGGAAAGAGAAGATGGAGCCATCAGTTCTGACTGAATTCAGATAAAGGCAGGTTATTCTGTACAGTAGGATGCAAACTTAATTTAAATGCACAGTTCCAACATGCTATAAAGACTAATGACTTTAATGGATTATTAAATTATTTTAATGGGTTATTTGCAGACAGTGGGTACGTCTATACTTTTCTGAAAGAGCTCTCCTGAAAAAACTTCTTTTTATGTCCACACCCAAAAAGTAGATCAAAAGAGTGATCTGCTCTGTTGAAAGAGAGCATCCACACAGCCCCTGCTGTTTTGAAAGAATGGGCCAGGATCAAAAATGAAGACTGTTCTTTTGAAAGAAGGGCCCTGTGGAGTGTCTACACACGTTTTCCTCCAAAAGAAGCTTTTGAAATTTGGCGCTGTTCCTGAAATGGGAAAGGAAGAGTAATTCCAAATGGAGCGCCACATTCTTTCAGTGTACTTTCAAAAGAATGCTTTTTTTTTCAAAAGAAGGGGGCTCCATGGACTCTTTCAAAAGAGTCCCTTTCTTTCAAAAAATCTTCCAAAAGAACTTGCTTGTGTAGACACAGCCAGTATGTATGTGATTAAATAGTGTGTGTCATAATGCATAAGCCTTTATTTACCAGATTATTTTTGATTTTTGAAGTATTTGAATACTTATGTAGTTGAGGAAAATAAAATAGACTTTCCGCCCAGGCTAAAATATTGGTATTTAGAAAAATTCATCCTGAATTAAGATGAAAAGACAAAATTTCTAATTCTTTTTGTAAAGGCAAAACTGTGAAAACATTGTTTCAGGCCAATTTAAATGTTTCATATTGATAAATCCAAACAAAAATTATTTCAAAACAAAAAAAAAATGAAATTTTCAATTCTGAAAGTGTCAGAAGAGGATATTAACATATTCAAAATATCTAGTTTCAATTTTTTTTTTCTAAAATGATATGATTTCATGGACAATTATTTCTTTCTACATATTTTTTTTCTTATGGTAAAACCTTCTACATGTGGCACCTCTCTAGTCCGGCACTCTCTCATCCAGCACCATCTGGGTGGGAAGAAGGGGCCTCCGGAAGAAGGACTTCCTTCCAGAAGCGCACCCCCCCCCAGGGCCACGCTTCTACATGGCGTTTTGGAGTCTGGAAGAATGGTCTTCTGGACTCCAAATCATGTGACATTATGCTAATGAGGTGCAGGGAATTTGCATCTGCCCCTTATTAGCATATTTTGCTCCGTGTATTAGCATGTCAAAGGCTGATTTCTACACATGCCATTTTCTATACATGTAGAACCAGCCAGAGAGAAATACAGACCTTCCTCCAAGGGCTTTTATGAAAACCTGTTCTTGCAATTATCATGGGTAAAACATGGAAGAAAGGTTTTAAGATCATGGAAGCTTTTTCCCACAGAACTTTGCTCTAAGCAAGGCATTTTGAGGCATTTGCTGTGCTCTCAAAATTTCTGCTCTTGCTTCTTCCAAATGTTTATTCTGCATTTTTGGTCATCTATCTTGCACTTGTTCCCTTCAAATCAGGTAATTAATATTACTTTATTCCCTGACTGATATACAGGCATGTCTGCATATAGATCTTCAATACAAGACAGACAACTGAGAATATTTGAAACAGATTATAGTGAAGATACAGTCACTATTTTCATAATTCTTAACACACATTCCCAGTGGCACAGCTACATACTGCATACCATGGACCACATTCTGCCATCATTTATGAGCACACAAACTCAACTATATTAGATGCGAGTCATTCATGAGAATTTGTCACTGTTCATGGATGTAATGCTAAACAAATGTATGTACAGTAAACTATAGCTGCTGCAATCTGTCAAACAGACAACATTCAGAACAATTTCCATGTACAAAATCTGTATATAAAGAAAATACATTAGTCAATAGACCTTTCTACAAAGTGTACTGTTATTGTATGGTTGAATGTTGTCTGTGTCCTTGGTGATTTATGCAGTTACTTTTCAGAATGGAAATTAGAAATATAAAAGAGTTTTCTAGGCATATGATTACAATATACTCTGAAGACCTTAGTTCCTTTTATACTGTACATTTTCAAAAGCACAGTGCATCAAACACCCAATTCAGCTTTGTGAAATGTACTGTGATGTCACCCACTAACTATGGCATCAAGAATCCCAGTTCTCAGAATGGTGACCAATATCATATTTCAGCATGGAGCACAGTTTGCAGCCATCTAGGCATTGTTCAATATTTATTCCTACTAATTTTGGAGTGCTAGACCTTGTTCCTTGCGCACCTCTAACTTCTATAGTTTTCACTTCAGTTTTTCCCTTTTTTTAAACTAAGCAAAAGATACCTGTGAGAAGTTTGTAGGCAAGTTGAGGAAAGAAGAAGGTCTACATCTACATTACAGAGATCTTTGGAAAGAAGCAATTCTGGAAGATCTCTTCCAAAAGAACTTCTTTCAAAACAATGCATTCACACACAAAAAAGTGGATCGAAAGAGTGATCTGCTCTTTCAAAGCAGGGCATCCACACAACCCCCCACTCTTTCAAAAGAATGGGCCAGGGGTTGAAAATAGAAACTGTTCTTTCAAAAGAAGGTCCCTGTGGAGCATCTACATGTTTTCTTTCGAAAGGGGGTGCTCTTCCTGAGGCGGGAGAGAAAGAGTGAGTTCTAAAGGCGCACCACGTTCTTTCAATGTACTTTTGAAAGAATGTTTTTGAGTGTCGACGCTCCATGGGCTCTTTCAAAAGGGCCCCCTTCTTTCAAAACATCATTTGAAGGAACTTGCTAGCTTAGACACAGCCAAAGGGAACTCCAGAGGAAAGATTATTATAAAGTGGGTTAATACACAGTCAAAGTCAAGGGAACACATCATTTTCATTTACACTAAGGCATTTTAGACCACCACGATAGTGTGTAGAGGCTTTAAAATGGGTAAACAATACATTTTCAGAGCATAGACAGTTACTTTACTGGAAATAACAGTCAAAATCAGAACATTTTACAATTATTTTTAAATAGAGTAAAACATTTTGTATCATCCCATGGATGCACTTGCCAATGTTTACTCTCCTTAATTATATTTTTAAAGAGGGATTTAAACATGGGTATGTAACAATCCAAAATGCCTTAATGGTCAATCAGAAAATTAGTGTGGTCAAACAGGAATAAGACAGAAATAAACTTAAAATGTTCAAAAAAATAACCTTTATAACCAAACAGCACATTAGTGCATTATCATACGTCATTTCTGAATAGATTGGTGCAATACATTGTTGGTTGTTAAGAGGGGTGAAAATATTGCTGTTAATAGATCCAAATTTGGATATTTTACTTTTCCAGGAAATGCCAGAAACATTCTAAGACAGCCTGCTTCTGAGAAGTATCAGAGTTTTCCAATCCAGCATTCCAAACTCAGTAGGCTCTGTAATTGTAGCTTAAATAAACATATAAAATCCATTTGCTGATACAAATGTCTAAGATTTTTTTAAAGTTTTTCCAACAATAAACTCTGCACTCAGTGGTGAAAAGAAAAAACTATGAGAAATACCCATACAAATTGAAAGTAGTATTTGCAAGCAATATACCTACAAAAAGGCCAAGATTTCTAGCAGATTGAATTAATAAGGCAATTGCAACAGAGTCAATTTACCCTTTCAGCCATATCAAGAATGCTGCCAAGTCTCTTAATCAGACCTATAAAAAGCTTATGGAGAACATCAGACAATCATAATGATCTTCTTCATTACCTTTGAAAAGCTGATCTAAGTAAGATAGATATTCAAATAGATAGATCAAATGCTATCTCTGTTTTCCAAATTTGTAATGGTATTGTTTTTGGGGGGCATAAATAGACATCTGTGTTATATATTACAAATATGAATTGGATTTTTAAGTATAGCATAAATGATGATTTCAAGTTCTACATTAAAATATAGCTCTTCACTGAAATATATACAAATAGTGTGAAGTTTACTCAGCAGATTTGTTTCATGCACATTCCAAATAATCAGACGTGATCACTTTGGAGACAAATCGTTTTATTATTTTTAACCTTTAGATGCACTTCAGTACCAGTGCACCCGAGAGAGCAAACATGATGGCATCTGTTCTATTCTTTCTTGGACATCAATCAACCCAAGATTTCCAAAGAAATTGGTTTTCTTTAAAGATCCCTCAGTACTTTCCAAAACTCAGATCCTATTGAGATGTCATATAAGGCAGCCAAGTAATCAGACACCAAAATCACTGGTTGCTTTGAAAATCTTGGCTTTGCTTATTATATTCCAAATGGTTCCATCCATACAAAGATGTCAACTTTTCTGTCATTCGAGGCAATGAGATTGCAAAAGTGACACGAAAAGCATAATTTGAAAATAGTTCTCCCAGAAGATGGTAGGCTAGCATGGATTCAAGCCGGTGTGTGGAAAGAGGGACTGGAAAAAGAATTAATTTAGTAATAAGTAGCTTCTCAAACTGGTTCCAGCCTCAGAAGACAGGGAGAGGAAGTTTGGCCAGGTGTGTCCTCCCATCAGGTCATATTCTTAGTGGATGGGGATTGAATTGGCCTGAGAGTGCCCAATTATTACAGGAATTTAAGGTCCAAAGTTCTATTTGCATTATGAAGATCTTAGCCACCACAAAATATAACATGCCAGAAAAGGATACCTACAGCTTAGGCTTTTGTAGGGCCATTGTGCTATGCTATTCATGTATCCAATACAAGGCAGTTATTTGTCCCCTCATTAAGACTGCTGCATACATCCATACATTCAGGAAGTGAAGGGACATTATTTATTATTTTGCTGATGACATTAGGCATTACAGCACAAGATCTATTCAGCAACTTTCCAAACATTGCAGCAGCATTTAGATTCTATGTGTATTGACACTACAAATGCCTTACATAGATTAGATATGTTATCCAAATGGTTAAATCAATTTCCAATGAATGGTATGGTGAGTTTCCCTTGATTATTGTGATCTGCATTTAAAATAAGGACTGTAAAGCAGACGTTATTTCTCAACATTTTAACATTTAATTTCATTTTACTGTTATTCCCTGTTTTAAACCTTGATTTCTGACACTAATGAATGCATATGGTGCTTTTTGAGAGTATCCTTTCCTGACTAAAGCAGAGAGTTAAAATATGCTCCTGTTGGAGCAGAACAAATATAAATTAAAACATTAGAAAACAAAGAGCTCTTTTCATTTCACGTCTCAAAAGCATAATACTTTATTAAAAGCTTCATTTACTTTAATAAAAGGCATTTTGTGAAATGTAGGGCTTCAAATGTCAAAAGCAGAAGGATCTGGAAAAAAAGGTCAGTACTGGAATACTGTACACAGTGGTTACACACAAATCACTGAGATTTGGGGTGCTGATTGTTAAAGCATAAATAAATATAGACAAATACTCAATAGTCTACTGAGGCTCTGAGAGCAAGATTTCAAAGGGACCTCAAATTTGTTGTGAAAACTATTATACCTGCAATTTTTTCCATGCAGGTCTGGCATCAACAAAAATTGTACAAGACAAACTGAAAAGATAAATATATGGCCGCATTTTCAAACGTAGCAGCCAGTTACTCCTCCTCACATTTAAGGCAGGTTATTTTTTAAAAAATGGCTGAGTAACTAGGAGCCAAAGTCCTATTAAAAGTCAGGGGTTTCAAGAGCTTCTGTATTAGAAGTTGGCCAAACTCAAAACCCACAACAAACATCACAGCTGAACTTCAGAGACCTGCAGAGAAACAGCACAATCTGTGCACACTGAAATACTATTTGAACATGGTTCTGAGGGCTTAAGACAGTGAAGGGCAACCTAGGCTACTGAATGGGCTGCATGGCAATGTTTTCACTACAGCAATCTTTTGAAAGAGACCTTCCAAAAGTTCTTCTTTCTGAAGAGCACGCCCACACACAAAAAAACAGGTTGAAAGATTGATCCACTGTTTCAACAGAGGGCATCCACACAGCCCCTGCTCTTTTGAAAGAACAGGGCAGGGACTGAAAAATCCAGTGCCGTGAAGACTGCTCTTTTGAAAGAAAAGGGCTCACGGAGCATCTATACATGCTTTTATTTTTTAAGATGCTTTCAAAAGAAGGTGATGCTCCTGATCTGGAGCAGAAGAGGGCTTCCAGAAGAAGAGCCACCTTCTCTCATTTTCAGATCGCAATAACACACTTTGTGTGTGGATCCTCTGTGTGTTCTTTTGAAAAAGGGCCAGATTTTCCAAAAGAACTTACTAGTGTGCAAGCGCCCCATGAGTGTCCCTCCTTCATCTCAGTGGGCTGCAAGGTTGTCATTACTAAGATGGTCCCCGGGATAGGGTAGTTTTGTTAACTGTGATTGTGTACCTAGAATTTGTGAGATGTGCCAGTTGAACCATAGATTGGATGCAGAGGGAGTGCACGGCTCTCACAGTCTATATGTGCAATCCAGACACACCTCATTTCATATACCCTTGCTTTACCCATGTGTCCCTTTAGTAATACTGGCAGGGAAAAAACTATGCAGGCAAAATCCAGCAGAATCTGGCAGCCCTGCACAGCAGTAAACACAATGTCTCATAGGTCACACTTAGAACCCTAATGGCCTGTCTGCGGCCCTCAGGCCACAGGTTACCCACCAATAGCTTAAGAGGTGCCTCTTAATAAAAAGATGGACAAAATGGACAAGTGTTATGCTGGTCCTCTGCACAGCTCTGGGTTGCCCTTCATGTTGATGAATTGCTTAACTAAAAGTGATTATATAAACCTAAATTGAAAAATTTTGCTACACTTAATACATTTTCTGAATAAACTGAACAAACCCCCACAAATGTTATGGAAGCCTTTTGTGAATAGAACCTTCCATTTTCAAAGCAAAACACTTTTCTGTTTACAAATCACCCCTCACCCCCTGCCCAGATTTATTGCCACAAAAATACATGCACACTTTTGCATAATTTAGCATCTTCATTTGCTTCTGTGAATTATTTAAAATACAAATTCAGATTCTTCTTTTGGCATCACCTCCAAGTAAATTGTACATGCCATGTAAACATTCACCCTAGAGTGCTAAGCAGGGTTTTCTTTCGTCAATGAAAAACATATCACCATATTAAGTGCCAAAAGTCTTTCAAAGATAATCATCCTTCTCATAGCATAGCTTTGAATTAATTCAGATATAATGATACAACACCTTACAGATGTAAAATAGCCCATTTGTCAACTTATCTTATATTTTCCTCCTTTAATATTGAATCCTGTGAGACCAAAATCCCTTAAGGTTTGAGCAGCACAATTTTTTCCAACAAACCTCCCCTCCCTACTTTCTGGACTGTCACTACTGAGTGTACTTCTTTTTGTACACTGGCTCTATCCTCAGGAGTACTTGTGCAGTACATTTTCAAATTAGGGCAAAAGGAAATCAGGACAGCTTATTTTTAAACTATGTGTGATGTTTCAGAGTCAGAGTCACATTCCTACAGGCTCTTTGTTCTTAATTAGATACAGAACACTTCTGTTTGCTTGTGTAATAAAAGTTTCAGCTCCCAGCAGGACTCTGAAGCTGCTGAGAAAGTAGTCATTTTATTTGTAACATGGCAGCCACGCAGTAGTGTGAATCCTGTATCATTGGTTACCAATGAAGGTGCACTAATTGACTACCCATCATAAAACTCAAACATAATCACCCACATCCACCGCTAACTCTTTCTCTTCTAACATGCACACTCAAATATGCAACCATAACTGATCTCAGGGGTGTGTGTGTGTGTGTATATATATATATATATATACACACACACACACACACTTATACATATGCTACTAATATTCATTTTTTAATTTGAAAATTCTATTATTATCATGGAAAGCAATCTGAGTTAAGAGTGAATGCTCTGTGTATGACTGTGACTTTGCAACTTGCGTCTGACAGCTTGGTTGGGGTAGTGTTTTCTCCTGGATGTTAAAAGAATATGTTGTAGAAGTCATACATTTAAAAACGTGTTATACTAGCATGATGTTTAAGTGATAAAAGCTGTGAAATGGGATTAGTTTCCATTTTATTATTGCCCGAAGTAGGGATTGCTGTTATTTTTAGCGATTAAATGGAAGGGAAATATACTTGTATAATCTTAACGCCAAGCTGTGTGTAAACATCCTGGTTTTGTTTTTGGTTTTTTTTTTAAATAAGAGTAATTTTGAAGGTCATAGTGTTGAGCGTCAAGACAGATGTAGGTAAAAGATACAAAAACATGACATTACATTTTGCATTTACACATACAAGCAGACCATTTATATCACCTTGTCCCTATACCTGCTAGTCTAATATTGTTCCATACAGTACATTTTTAGTTTTCTTTCCAGTCTAATTTTAAAAGTCTCAAACAATAGAACTGCCAGCACTTTCCTTGAGAAACTATTCCATTTTTAACTTATCCTAAATTTATTTTTCCTCTTTCCCTGATTTCCTCCTGTTCCTCTGTTGCATCACAAATAATTTCATATCCTTGGAATTAGGAAATATTTTATAATCAAAGACCATGCATTAACTTATTGTAATTTAGAGAACCAATTACTGTTAACAAACCAAATAAGTGTATAGTAGTATCTTTTACAGTCACACCTTCTTGGGTCTCATAAGTCAAAACAGATTAAGTACTTGCAAAGCTGTTTTCTGAGTAAAAAAAGTGGCAGAATTCAAGCCTCCAACTGCCCCCCTCCTGCTTCCAGTGGCTTAACCACCCCGCCACAGGGCCCAAGCCACCATCTGCCCAGCAGGGCCCAGGCTGCCCCCAGGTGGTTTAACTGCTTCCTGGCAAGGCCCAAACCACCCCATGGTGACTTAACCACCCCTGGCAGGGCCCATGCCACCTCCGAGCCACCCCCTTGCAACTTAACCACTCCCTGGTGGCTTAACTGCCCCTATGCAAGCCACCCTTGGGCACCTTAACCATCCCAGCAGGGCCCAAGCCACCCTTCAGCAGCTCAGCCACCCCCTGCAGCCCCAAACTGCCATCCCCCAACTTGACCTCCCCACAAATCCAGGACTCAGTCACTTTCTTGCACAGCTACATGATTCCCTCTCCATCATGTGCAGGGTGGCAGTCGTAGCTTCCAGCGAATTGCTGCGCTGAAAGAATAGGACTCAGTTCAGTTGGTTTAACAGCCAGATTGCTCCTGCCAGCCATTAAATTGAGTCCTCTTTCAACGTGACAGACAGGGACCTGGAAGAGACCAGCAGTGGTGGGATCCACAAATGGCTCCTTAGAGCAGCGGCATTGAAGAGCAGATCAATGATCGTCACGCTTGTGGTTGTGATCCTTGCACGTTTGCCACAGTCCCCCCCCAATGCTAAATAAATGCCCTCTCTCTCCCTCAAAGCCACACTTCCTCATCCTAACCCCACAACTGAATGCCCTCCTCATTCCCCAGAGTCAGGAATCCCCAGCCCCACCCAACTCAATGCCTTCCCCATTCCCAAGAGCCAGGTACCTCCAACATGCCCCACAAGGGAATGCCAGCAACTTTCCTCCATGCCACCACAGAGGCCATGCCAACTACAGCCACATCAGGATGCCGGGGCCATGCTGGGCTGCATGTGCTGGGGCACATGGAGCTTCATATCTATCGGTGGAGCCACAAGTGCCATGGTGGGACTAAAGGAGCTGTATGGCTCCCAGAAGGAGCTGTGCATGTGCAGAGCAGGGGCAGTGCTGGGAAAAATAGATGCCAGAACACCATTCTATGGCATTCCAGAACAAAAGAAGCCCTAAAGTGCTTCAATGGGAGACCTCTACAGAAAAAAATGCAGGCAACAGTGATGGTTGTTCTTTCCACTGGTCATTACTGAATCATTACCCAAGCACTGACGGAAAGTGACATGGGAAGGAGACACTCTTTTTCTGGAAGGCTGTCTCTATGCTGAGCCTTAGTGTCTACAGTTTGATGCAAACAAGCAGTCTCAAAAATGCAAAATGATGGCTCGTTTGCATATTTGCACTTGCATATTCTTGAGGTTAGTTTGCATGTTCATGGCAGGCAATCAAGCAGTGTACAGTTGGTTCTGCAGGCGAAAAAACCCTTTGTTGGCAGCCCCTTATGCCTGTTGAAAATCAGGGTTAAGGGACTGCTGACAAAGGGGGTTTCTGCTGGCAGAACCAAGTGCACATAGCTTGAATTTTGTTGTTGATATGCAAATTAGCATTTTGAGGCTATTTATTTGTATCAAACTGTCAGCACTAGTGCTCCGTGCAGACAAGCCAAAGAGTTTTGCAAAAATGAGGTGCTGAATGCTTGTCTTTAATTGCTCTATTGCACTGTTCACAAGAGAAAGCCTGTTAGTCCTCGTGTTCTGGTGTTTGCATAATTCCTCCTACAGTTTAAATTTATCTCAGTTGTGATGTTAAGGAAGTTACTTCTTTCATTGTATTATCATTATTATTATCATTATCATTCTTAAATATATGAGTAAAAATATTTAACTTTCTTCCAAAAGCTCAGTATATCGTGCTGTTGACACACCCACACAGTCACCCACCCATTCAGACACACTGCTTGTAAGCTAACTAACATGGCTATGGTTACACTACAGCCATCTGTCGACAGACATTAATGTTGGAAGAGATCTTCCAGCAAAAACTCTACCAACAACTTGCGGCCATACACAAAAGCGGATTGAAAGATCAATCCACTCTGTCGACAGAAAGTGGCCAGAGCCCTGGCCACTTTCTTGATAGAATGGGGTCCCAGAAGCTCAGCTAATAGGGCTGCCTGATGAACCAGAAATCCTGTCTGTTGATAGGGGGCTCCCCAGGGTGTCCATGCACTTTTTTTGTCAATGGCACTGTAGAAAAAAGCATTATGCCTCGTGGGAGAGAGGCAGAATGCCGTCAATAAGTGTGCTGGGTTTTTTGACATACTGTCACCAAAACTCATTTTGTGTGTGGACAGTCCACTAGTTTTGTCAACAAAACCGGAGTTTTGTCCACAAAACTCTCTAGTGTAACCACATGTTTTATGCTAAGGGAGGTAGCATCTCTTTTCCTATGAAGCCACTGCTCTGGAAATTGTTCTGCCTTTGGAAATGGCAGTCACTGGAATAATAACCAACTTACCATAGGTCATGTTGGATTGTCCCTCAATGACAATTTAAAAATTGATATTTGAGGGTTTTTTCCAAAAAAATGTGCCCTAGGAATTATTTGGGGGAAGGTCTAGCCTATATAACACGTGAAGTCACAGCAGATGATCATGCACATCTTTTCTGACTTTGTAATACATAGACTCAAGAGCACATCTTTGCAGAAAATTCAAAAGTTCTGCTTATCTTTTGACAATGGCCAAATTCTATGTGCTCTGCGCTACACAGCAGTGTTACTCCAAAATAAGATATTCTGACATGACTATTTTGAAATACCTTGTTTTGAAATAACACAAATATACACAACATGAATTTTCAAATAGCACCCAGCTATTTTGAAACAGCATTTCCAGGTCCATAGTGCTATTTCAAAATAGTGTCACTGGAGCCCATTATGTCTTACTTCGAAACAGCGCTATTCTATGTCTTAATAGTGTCTATTTGAAATAGCCATTTTGAAATAGACATTGTTCCTTGTGGAATGAGGTTTAACAGAATAAAAATAATGCACCTGCTATTTCTATTTTATTTCGAAATAGCATGTGCATCATTTAGAAACTGCCAAATTTATTTCAAAATAACTGACATTTCGAAATAACTTTGCCGCGTAGACACAGCCAATCAAAACAGTTAAACTACTCTTGTCCATAGTGACAAATAATTGGAAGCAAAATATGCTTGGAACCTTCTGTTTGTAATTTGTCTGACATTTTAGGAATTAAATGTATCCCTAACGCATCCTCAAAATGGTTTTGTGCTAGCCAAGCGATTGTGATTCTTAAAAAAAGAAAGGTTATCTGCACTGAGCTGAGACTGTTTGCTTCATCTCATGTAGGAATTGGCCTTTACAACACGTGAAAAAAGTTGTTGAGCTGCACCATAAAAACAGTGTTCAGTTTGATTGCTAAAATGTCTAACAGGGAGACAAAGCCCTTATTATGTGAAAAATGCAACATGTGGAGTTGCCTAGAGAGCAACATAATGACTAGGGGAATGAATCTGGGCAAAATGTAAACTTACTCAATATGACTGTGAAGCTGAAAATTCATGAACATAATCAGTTCAAGTTTATTGCTACCATATGGCTTACTTGTGATGCATTGCTACAATACATAAGTAAATAATTCATAAAACAAATCAGACAAATTAAACCATGGAACTCCTAAAAATGCTTAGCTCAAAACTAGCCTGTCATTGGCAGATCAATGGTTAAGAATATTAAATTTCCAAACTAGCTTAGAATTTGCACACAGTAATTCTGGCAGTTCATCATCTATAATATGTTTAGTGTATATCTTCCTTGGCTAGAAATTTAGTTGTCTTCCAGCATGCTCATCTCCATTTTTTTCTCCAAATAGTAACTGCTTTCTGGACAATCTTGAGCATCTTAGCAAAAATCTATTCTCAATTTTATTTTAAGCTAAGATTTTCAAAGAAGTCTAAGAGAATTAAGTGCTCATTGGAATTTTACTAGGTCCCTAGAAAATTCTCACCATTAATGACCCACAGTCTCTGTTTCCAGGTGGTTTTGTCCCCTGTCCCTCGACCTTAATATTACCAACTGAATACACAAATATCTGTTTGCTGTTTAGTGTACTAGGGTTAAAAGTAGAACACAGAGTGAGAAACATGAATGACCCACATGAGAATGAGGGAAGACAAGTGGAACCTAAGTAGCCTGACCCAACACTTCAAGCACACAGGTTCCCCAAACTTATACTGAGTGTGGATTTTCTGTTGGGGGATGTCCAGCCAGAAAGGTGTGAACTAGGATAGTCACTTTATTTGGCATCATCACCCTACTATTGTCCTACAGAATTTCTTACTGAACTATTTCTTGTCACAAAGTTAGGTCCCATTTTATGCCTTCTAATTGCCTTGAATGACATAGAAAGACACAGGTGTGCAACGGTCTTCATATCATTACAAGCAACGAGGGTATAGGAAGAGAGGCTGTAAAGCAGGATACCCCCTTCGCATAGATGCCACAACATCCATCACTTTTCAGTTGCTGATAACTTTGTGAAATGGTGATAACTCAGGATGAAATCTTCTATCCTGGTCTTTGCCTCATGCTGATTTTTTTTTATTTTAATTAATTTTATTCCAAAGTTTCAACAACAACTAGTCCAATTGCTTCTGAGACAGATTATGGGTAAATGCATTTTTGTGAATGTAAAACAATTCTTAGACATTCATTTGCAAAAAAAAAAAAAAAATCTAGTTCCTCCAAGCTTTGCAGCAGTGATTTTAAATTCAGCAGATGAGTTGCCGTGGAGTAATAGAGGCACTTTTTGCTGTCCCTGGGAATATCTATTCTGACTTCAGAGTTATAGCATTCCAGGCCAGAAGATCTGACCTCCTGGGCACCAGCAGCTACACATGAGACCCAAGAACGAAAATAAGAATAAAGTAAATGAAACCCACAGGAGTTTAGACTATTATTGGGCACAGGCAGAGAATAGGAAGGAAGGAAGTGCACCTATACTCAGGGAAATTTCAAGGGCAGAGAACAGATTAAATGAAAAATAATGGATAATCCTGGCAAGTGGCCTGCACCTACACGATGAAGAGGAAGGTGAGAAACTGTCATTGGAATATTTGACTGACCATTTTACTTTTAAAATCAGCTATTATTAAATTATGAAATGAGAAGCAAGAGAAAAATCCTGTACTAAGAGAATGTTAAGGTTGTAAGTCAAATCCTGGACAGTTAGGAAAACTTAACACTTAGGCAGCTGGTGTGCTGAGACCATTGCTTGTCCAGCGGACCAAAAGAGTCTCTCTGTTTTCTTGTTCTGCCTCTTCTTCTATATTCACCTGTTGTTACTTATAGATGGTGAGCTCTTTGTTATGCATGTGTACAGCACCTACAACAGTGGGGTCACAGCCTGTGAATGGGGCTCATAAGTGTGACAATAATACATATAAATTAATAAGACTATGGTAGAAATAATGCCGTCTATGCAAGCTTAACTCACCTCCAGGTGTGTGTATGTAGTAGAATGTAATCTTTTAATTACGAGACCACATAACACTTTTTTATCATGGGACTTCTGCTTCATTCATTGCATACGAGGGACAGCATTCAAATGGTTATTATTCACATTTATTGTATGCTATAGCTGGCTGTAAAATGGAATTTCCAAGCCATAGGTCAGCTTAGGGACACATTAATTCAGTTAAGGGCTACCTAAGATCTTTTAAAACATCTCCATGGCTAGGTCTACATTTGCCCTCACCTTTGAAGGGGGCATGTTAACTAGGGCAATGGAAGATTACTAATGAAGTGCTGTGGTGAATATGCAGCACTTCATTAAGCTAATTCTCCCTTGCAGCAACTTCAAAGTTTCAAACTTCGAAGTGCCAGCATGCATGTAGCTATGAAGGCCTTTCTTCAGACGAGCTTAGAAAATGTGGCAGAAGTATTACAGAAGAGGGAAGACAAATGCTGTCATGGTGTGTGTATGGGCAGTGGGAGCAGGGGCTGCCACAGGGCGAAGAGAAGGGGGCTGCTTTACCTGAGTCCCACTATTTCCAGAGGTATATATTATTAAATAGATAATATACAAATATAATACTCATATTACTATTACAACAAAATATTTAGCAGTCTAAACAAAGTAATGAAATCTGAATAAAAAAAGAAAGTCACAATGCAATTTGAAACAGCAATGAAGGGTCCTGTGGCACCTTATAGACTAACAGAAAAGTTTTGAGCGTGAGCTTTTGTGAGCACAGACTCACTTCATCAGATGCTGGTTATGGAAATCAATCAATCAGATTTCCATGACCAGCATCTGATGAAGTGAGTCTGTGCTCACAAAAGCTCATGCTCAAAACTTTTCTGTTAGTCTATTAGGTGCCACAGGACCCTTCTTTGCTGTTACAGATCCAGACTAACACGGCTACCCCCCAAGACAGTGCAATTTGAGTCTTTTCCAGCAAAATAAAAAAAGTTGTTATGAATTAAATGTTCCTGAAAAATATTGTGATTTTGACAAAACTGCCTTTTCTGTCAGAAAACTGTGGCATTGGTTTTTTTTTCCCACCAGCTCTACTATACCACACCCAAACTTTGAGCTTAATGCAGAATTGTTAATTTCTTCACATTTTCATGTGGCATCTCAAATTTAACTGTCATGTGTGTTTATGCATTTACCATTCAACTAATTTCAAATGCTCATTCATTACTGTGAGCACCTAAAAAACATGGGTGCGTCTACACTAGCTGGCTACTTCAAAGTAGCTGGCACAATGTTGAAATAGCACATGTCACATCTAGGCATGCCATGCGCTATTTTGACACTGAAATTGATGTTAGGCATTGATACTTCAAAATCGCTATTCCTCTTTGAAGATGGGAATAGCGCCCTACTTTGACGTTCAACGTTGAAGTAGGGCATGTGCAGATGATCTATGTCCCACTACTTCGAAATAGCGGGTCCTCCGTGGCGGCAATCAGCTGAGGGGTTGAGACGCTCTGTTCAGCCCCTGCATGACTATATGGTCTCCTCGTGCAGCAGCCCTTAAAGCACCACGGAGCCAGATTTCCTGTGACAGGAAGCTGAGAGCGTGCAGGCAGCAGCACATGCCTGTGCTAGCCCTGCACACCCTCTACAGACCCCGACTTGACTACCCAGTACCATGGCATCGAGCCAGCCCCCAGAGTGCCACCAGGGCTCCCCTCCTGAGGGGACCCAGGCACCCCAGCAGCCAAATGGGGAGCAAAAAAGAGGCGGGGCCCCTCCTCATCGGAGGCTAAGCTCTGAGAACTGCTGGGTCTCTGGGGCAAGAAGGAGGTGCTCCACGTGATGGGGAGCAAGTGGCAGAACATGGAGGCATTCGTCCAACTGGCCGAGGGCCAGGCCACCTAGGGTCACCCTGCCCGCACTCTGGATTACATCCAGAGCAAGGTAAAGGAGTTACGCCCCGGCCTGCGACTCAGCCAGCCGGTCTGGGGCCGCCCCCGCTGCTTGCCCCTATTACAGTGAGCTCAGGGCTATCCTGGGCCCCTGGGACACCTCCTCCTCCACGGTCATCCTTGACACCACGACCAACGAGACCCAGCAGGCCTCGGAGCTTGAGTCCAGCCCAGAGGCCAGGCCTGCACCCCAAGGCCTGCCTGAGGAGCACCCCTCAGGATGGCGTAGAAGGGGTACAGCAACGAGGAGGGGGGGCTTCTCATAGACTTCCCCTCCTGGAGCACCAGCCAGGCGTCCACCCACCGGGGTTCCCCCGACCATGGCAACGGATGGTCAGGTATGTACACCACAGGGCACACACCCCCAGGCCACAGGGCAGGAGCACCAGACATGACCAGGACATAGCTGGGTCAATCCGGGAGGCTGTTGCCCAGCTCCCACCCCCCGCTGCCCCCCATGCCATCCTCCCCGCTGCTCCACTCGATGCCCTCCTGCCACCCCACTTGCCTTGCCACCTACCGCCCCATCTGCTGTGCCACCTGCCGTGCCGCCTGCCAGCTCCCCAGGACCGGAGCCCACTGGGGCCGAAGACCGGCAGGTGGAAGCATCCCAGCCATACCTGCTGATCCTCCCGACCCCCAGCTGGCCGTGCCGGGGACCACAGACAAGGAGGGGGGTCGTGACCTGTGCCTGCCAGGGGTCACGCAACTCTACACCCACACCAGACTGATGGGCCGATGGCTGAGCCATCCTCTGGGCCCCCATTTGTATATAGTTTCTCTCCCTTGTGTATAGTTGTTCCACTTGTATATAGTTGTCCTCCTTTGTATATTGGTTGCAGTTTTGGTTGTGCAAGTAACACAGTTACCAGTTTTCAATAATTCACAGTTTTATTTTCCAAACAACCTGAGAAGTGTGCTTGTTGGTGGGATGGTGTGTGGGTGGTGGGGGCAGTGTGAGGGCAGTGAGGATGGTGTGTGTGGGGGGCCCTCCAGGGAAGGCCAGGGAGGTGCTCAGGGGTCTCCATGATCAAAATGGGCCTGCAGGGCCTTGAGGACCTGTGCATCCTCACAGTGGGCCTGGTGACTTGGTTCGGCGGCCGGCTGGGGGAAGACTGTGCCAGAGTTGACTGCCCACCTCTGGACGAAGGCCTCCCCCTTGCTCTTGACAATGTTGTGGAGTGTGCAGCACATGTCCACAATGTGGGGGATGTTCTGGAGGCTGACATCCAGGCAGGCAAGGAGGCACTGCCAGCGGCCC
This sequence comes from Carettochelys insculpta, assembly GCF_033958435.1. Taxonomy (NCBI): domain Eukaryota; kingdom Metazoa; phylum Chordata; order Testudines; family Carettochelyidae; genus Carettochelys; species Carettochelys insculpta. Next base: position 101,277,366 of record NC_134139.1, read on the forward strand.
TTCAGGCTGCTGAAGGTCCTCTCCACTACCTGGCGGGCATGGTTCAGGCAGGCGTTGAACCGCTCCTGGCTGGCATTGAGATGGCTGGTGTACAGGTGCATGAGCCAGGACTGGAGGGTGTAGGCTGCATCTGCCACAAGGCAAAGGGGCACTGTGGTATCCCCCAGAGGGATCTCCGTCTGGGGGATGTAGGTCCCTGCCTCCAGCCAGCGGCACAGGCCTGAGTTCTGGAAGATGACAGTGTCATGTGTGTAGCTGGGCCAGCCCATGTAGACATCCTGGAAGCGTCCCCAGCTGTCCACTATGGCCTGCAGGACCACAGAGTGGTAGATCCTGCAGTTGATGTATCTTCCCCCGCTGTGGTCCGGGGCACGGGTGGGGATGTGTGTCCCATCTGGGGCCCCAAAGCAGTTCAGAAACACCATGGCAGCAAATCCGGCCCCTCCTTCCTCAGCCCCACACCCAGGACCCCTCCCCGGATCCACCCCCCCAGTGGATGCATGTCCAGGCCTCCTTACCTCCATGATGACAGCCCCGACCGTGGCCTTTCCCACTCCAAACTGGTGTCCCACGGAGTGGTAGCTATCTGGAGGGGCCAGTTTCCAGACAGCTATTGTGACCCTCCTCTCGACGGGGAGGGTGCACCGCATCTGTGTGTCCTGGTGCCTCAGTGCAGGGGTGAGCCACTGTCAGAGCTCCAGGAAAGTCTGCCAGCGCATGTGGATGTTCCGCAGCCACATGTCATCATCCCATTCCCACATGACCAGCTGCTCCCATCACTAGGAGCTGGTGGGGAAGCTCCAGATGCAGTGGAGCACCCAGCAGGAGAGGAAGAGGGGATCCCAGTGGTCAGAAGCATCCCCGTCTGCCCCCTGGGAGGGCTTCTCTGCTAGGAGCTGCTGGGCAGCCTCCTGTGCAGCACCTAGCAGGGCTCTTGCTCCCTGGGTGACTACCTGGTAGGCTTCCAGCTGCTGTTGCTGCTGCTGCTGGGAGCCCATAGCTGCTGCGCATCTATGCTCTGCAGACCTCGTGCTGTGCAAGCCTGGTGTATCTGGGAAGGGCCCTTTCAAGGAGCGGCTTGTTGTTGCCCTGGAAGGGCTAGTCCAGTCTGTGACCCCGTCCGTGGGCTTTCCTGGACCCTTATTTCGACGGGGAGCACTTGTGTGTGTGGATGCTCCGAATTTCCTTCTGGGGCGGCTCCTTTGGATGTTTCCCATTGCCACTTCAACAGCGAACGTTGACGGCACCAGCCCTGGAGGATGTGTAGATGATACGCGTCGAAGTAGCCTATTTCGATGTTCTTACTTGGAAATAGGCTACTTCGATGTAGTGTGCTAGTGTAGATGTAGCCTATAATGTATAAAAAACTGCTTCTCTTGAATCTGATTTTTTGCACCATAATAAGGAGATGTGCTAGATTTCCTAGGAAAAGCTCCTTTTACTTTGTGTAAAAATATGGTGAAAAACAGGAGAACCATGAAATCTTGGGATAAAAATCAACAACGTGAATCACTGTCTTATGGCACAGTTTAAAAGTTTTAGCAGCTGGTAAATTTTAACACAGTTCAGGGGTGCAATGATGACAAGTTAGTGCTTGGTTTTCATAGCCAGTCAATGGAAACAGGATTCCAATATAAAGCACAGATTATTATGTTTGTCATAACAAACAATTAAGTAGATCTGAACATTTATTATTTGAATTAATGTAAGTATATGTGTCAATGGTACGCCATTGGTGACAGCACTGATGAAAAGTCGTGTTGTTTGTGCTGATTCAGATTTGAAATAAGCAGTGCCGTTTTTTATTTAAAAAAAAGAAGAAGAAGAGCTGGTACACAGCTCGCTCCCCATCCTTTACCCCAGCCAGTCCTGCTGGGGTGCTAAGGTACTCAGTACCAGAACCAAAAAAAAGCACTGGAAATAAAGCATTTTTGTTAAAGACAAGTTATTGGGCTCAATAAATGGGTGGCCTGTGTTATATGCGAAATCAGACTAAATTATCTATATTTCTCCTTCTTGCATTAACATTTATGTATTTAGGGGGAAAAAACTGTGGGAACAGAATGTTGTATTGTCTGCCTTGTTTTTAAAATTGATATAAAATCAGAAGAAATTTTTAATGTAAAGGTGTATCATTTACTTAATTATTGAACAACATTGTCAAGACCATTGTTAATTCTGTATTAAAATATGATAGCAACCTCTTCCATTGCATATTCATGAAATTGGTGCTACATATGTTAATTTCCAGCAAAATATGTTTCACCAGCATGAGTAGGCTCAATGGAGAAATTTAATTTAATACAGTTTTCTTTCACACTTTATTGTCATTGAGGAGGTGTCAAGTTTCCAGGGTTTCAGAATAAATGTAAAAAATTCAAAGCCAGCAGATTGTCTTTAAATATTTTCTCATAGTGAGTATTATGAGAGCTGGATTTTTTTCAAATAAACAAATATATCGAACTTTGCTGCTTTCCATAGCTGTTCAAACCTTCAGCCATACATTCGTTGAAGTTTGAGTGCAAACGGGTTATTATTATAGGTCAGATCTACACTTAAATAGTATTTTTGGCATAAATATGTCATAGTTTATGATTAAAAGCCTGAATGTAGATGTAATAGAGGTGTCTGTATACCAAGAAAGCTGACTTCACTTCAGTGAACCAGAACAAGCTATACTGCTATAAGCACACTCATACCAGTAATAAGGCCTGTCAAATTGCAGCCACACTTGAGTTTTCTGTCACTGTGGCTGTGTCTACACTAGCCCAAAACTTTGAAATGGCCATGCAAATGTCCATTTCGAAGTTAACTAATGAAGCGCTGAAATACATATTCAGTGCCTCATTAGAACGCCGGGAGCTGCGGCACTTTGAAATTGCCATGGACGGGGCTCCTTTTCGAAAGGACCCTGCCAACTTCAAAAACCTTATTCCTAACAGCAGATAGGAATAAGGGGATTTTGAAGTTGCTGGGGTCCTTTCGAAAATGAGCCCCGTCTGGATGAGCCGCTTGGTAGTGAGCCGTGTCAATTTCAAAGTGCTGCGGCTGCTGGCATTCTAACGAGGTGCTGAATATGTATTTCAGCGTTTCATTAGTAAACTGCAAAATGGCCATTTGCATGGCCATTTTGAAGTTTTGGGCTAGTGTAGTCATAGCCTGTAACTATACTGGCATAGATGAAATGGCAAAAGTGAACAGAAGACCAAGCCTTAGTCCATTGAGTGGGAGCACACTGATCAAGGCTGGTGGTGAGTATGAGGTATTTTGCCCACACAGCCTGACACATTGATAAATGATAATCAAAGCTAAAATTTAGTCAAGGGCATTTTTAGTAAAAGTCATGAAAGGCAATAACCAAAAATTCATGACTTGACCATGATTTTTTAACTATATACATACTCCTGACTAAAACTTAGCAGCTCCTGGGGCTCTGCAGCTTCCCAGGACACCACTGCTCTGTTAACCTCAGGGATCACTGGAGCAGCTGGCCCCAGAGCTGCTCCAGCAGCAGCCTGTGCAGCTGGCTTGGAGCACCAGAGCAGGTGTCTGTGGCCCCAGAACCATCTGTTCTTGTGGCATTGGGGTCAGCTGCACTGGCTACTGCCGTGGAAAAGGCCAATGGAGGTTGTGTAAAGTCACAGAATCCATGAATTGCAGCAACATCCATAATAGAATCACAGCCCTAGTGATAATGGGAACCAAACTCATGCCCATATCCAATCATTGTCACAGAAGCACCTGTCAGGTTAAAAAATTAGCACTAGTCTCCAAGACCAGGTGAGATGTGACAGAAGGATGGGGAAGAAAACAACCCTTTGTTTAAAAAGAAATTTAAAAAGCAGTATTGCAAACTAATAAACCGCAACAGATTTATTTAATAGTAGGGTATACATTAAATTATCTTTCTGAATGGGAAACTTAATTTATGACTTGCTTTGCATCCTCCTAATATATCCCTTTGAGTTCTATTCCTTCAGCATTCTAAGATAATTAGAAAATAATAAATTAATGATTTGACATATGTTTGGACAACAGCCATTAGAAGCACAGAGGATCAAGGGAATGACTGACGTCCATTACAATATCAGGAATGGATCAACACTGTAAGTGTCCATAATGCCCCTGGAGGAAATAACTGGGGAAAAGATATCACAAAATCAGAACTAGAGTATCCAAAATACCTCTTTTAGGTGAGAAACATGGGCATCTCGTTGATATCTCAGATTAGTCTGTTAAACTTAGCTGTAGAGTATACAATCCAATTAATGACCAAATGGACTGAAATAAAATCTGCTATCTAAATTATAGGGCTATAGAGGGAGGGAACTTGTCAGTTTTATAGATTTACAAGCAATGTAGCTATCAATGGTGTTGCTATAAGTTTCATAAATCTGGCTCTCTCTGCTTCTTTTTTTCGGAGTAATCTTGTCTTCCAGCTGGCGTTTATTAAAAAAAATAAGCAGCTGTTTTCTCTCTCAGCTGTGTGTTTTACTACTGACAGCCTGTATGTCCACTGTCTGTCGTCCTTCTTTAAACAGACAACTTTATGTCACACAGTGTAAATGGCTTGGCATGTATTAGGAGATTAGGAGGAGAAATCTGCCAGTCAGCGCCAATATGGAGTGTGTTGTTGTTTTTGCTTGGTGTCATAACAAGATGCTTAGGGACAGAGGTGTCGCCTGAAGGTATTATCCTGACGTTTCCTGAATGTTTAACACTTTCAGTATAGGACATCTCCCACTGTCACGACCAGGACATGGTCGGTCACACCTAGTGATCAGGACAGAAGTTGGAAGCCAGGAGACAAACCAGGCCAGAATACCAAGAGATCCATATTCAAGACGGTAACAAATGGCAGCCCAAAAGCCAGATGCCAAGATCTGAGCTTCAAGTTCAGGTCACTGTTACAGGTGAGTGTTGGGCAGAACCATACTGGTGCCTTAGAAACCTGTGGGTAGGGGTTTGAAACATACAACCCCCTTGTGCACTGTGCTTCCTTTTGGAACTCTCACAATCTGACAGTAATTAATCCCTTTCTTTCATTATAGGAGTTAAGGTTAATTTCCCATTCTAGTCATTTTTCTCACAAACCTTTGTTTTTTCACTCACCACTATTTAAATTTGAAGCTGATTTTATGCTGACTCCTCTAATGAGCTTATTTTGATGATCTGACTATATGCAGATCCACAAGTTTCCAAATCAGACATAAACAAGAATAAAGGATGGAGAATTTGAAAGTAGAAAGCAAATCTAAGGCTATGTCTAGATTAGAATGACTTGTTGAGACAAATTCTTGTCAGAAGATATCTTTCAACAAACCTTCTGTTGACAGATCTTGGCCAGACCACGGAGTGGATTGCTCTTGTGTTCTGCTCTGTTGACACAGAGCAGCCAGACTGTCCAGCTACTTTCTTGACAAAATGGCCCCCTGGAACCACAAGAGACAGGGTTGCAGGTCTGCGTTTCCTTCCAGGAGCCCTGGTGAGATGTGCCCTTAAAAGGGCCACCCAGACACTCATTCCCTGCCCATACTGAGGAATACCTACCTCCATGAGGGACAGTACAGCTGCTAGAGCAGGGCTTTGATGCTTTCTGGGAGACACAGCTCTTTCCAGAAAGCCATGGTGCCAGATCACCTCCCAGGCTAGCACTGGCCCCACACAGAGCTGCTTCAGAAGCTGTTGCACCTCCTGATAGCTGTCATCCTGTTCCTCACAGAGGGTGAATCCAACCAGCTGATCATGGGGCAGTGGAGTAACCAGCAGTGACTCCAGAACTTCCACATGCAGAAGGCCATATTCCTGGAGCTCTGTGACTGGCTCACCCCTGCCCTCCGGAGACAGGACATCTGGCTGTGGTCCACCATCCCCATGGACAAGTAGGTCGCAGTCACCCTGTGGAACCTCACCAACCCTGACAGCTACTGCTTGGTGAGAAACCAGTTTGATGTAGGTAATTCCACCATCGGAGCTCTCCTCATGGGCACAAGGCTCTCTTGGGCTGTAGTCCCTGCACGAGGGACCCTTAGGAAGAGGCGTCAGGGTTGGGGTGGGGGGAAGCCCCATCCTTGCAGGACTGTGCTATCCCATCCTCAAACAGCCCTGCTGCCAGCCATCCTCCCTGCTGGCCTGGCTGCACTGGGGGGGCTTCTGGACAGCTTGGGAGGGGGACAGGGACCTCCCACCCACGGTCCCAGGGACTCTCTGTCTCAATCCCTGATGTGTGTGTGGTTCCCTTCCTCTCCAGGTCATGATGGCCATAAGTACCATCCTGCTGTGCAGGTATGGGGGGGTCATCTGTAGGGGAGAAGTGGACCCAGTCATGGCTGGATTTGTTACCTGGGGTTCCCAAATTGCATCAAGGCTGTCGATGGGACCCACATCCCAATTCACACCTTGGAGCATAGTGCAGCCAAGTATGTAAACCAGAAGGGATACTTCTCGATGGTGCTGCAGGTCCTGGTCAACCACTGTGGACAGTTCACAGACATTTACTTTGGGTGGGTGGTCCAGGCACATGAAGCTTATGTGTTCCATAACTCTGGCCTGTGCTGGAGGATGGACGCAGGCACTTTCGTCCCCACTCTGACCTGGTGTTTGGGGATGTTTAGATGCTACTGTGCATCATGGGGGATGCAGCCTATCCCCTCATGGCCTTGTTCATACACCCTTACACCGGTCTACTGGATCCCAGCCAGGAACTTTTCAATGCCCACCTCAGCCAGGCCAGGATGCAGGTCGAGTGTGCTTTCAGACACCTCAAGGTACCTGCTGACCTGCCTGGATGTGGAGGAGCACAATGTCCCCCAAGTTGTGGCCACATGTTGTCCCCAGCACAACATAGTTGAAGGGAAGGGGGAAGCTTTCCTCGCAGGGTGGAGGGCAGCCTCTGGCCATGAGTATGAGCAGCTGAGTGTCGCTCTAATCCACCAAGCCCTTTGGGGTGGGGTGTAGGTCCAGGATCTCCTATAACCCCCCAGTGGGGGACTTAGGCCCACAGCCATACCACGTCTCCACGATAACCTCTCCCTTCGCTGCCAGGCTGGTTAGAAGGGTGGGTGAGGCAGGTGTCCAAGGCCCAGGCCACAGTGTCCAGGCTGCTAGCCAGCCATACCCACACCTCCTGCTCCATTGCCAGCCAGTCTCAGAGCATGCCAGTCATTTCCCGTACAACCACCCAGTTGGCAGCCACCTCCTTATCCCTCCGGTGCCATCTCCATGTGGCTCAGCTGCAGCCATGGGAAGATGCGGGCTGGGGCAATAGGGCAGCCTTCCAGCCCTCTAAGGATGCAGCCTGCTCCAATGGGCTGTGGTGGCTGCCCAGTGATGAACCTGTCGAAACAGAAAGGGACAGGGGGTAGCCCATGAGTGCTGCATCCCAACCCTTAGTGGGATGGGGTCCCCACTCTGCAAGCCTCCACCCCACTTCCCTGCCACCTGATGGCCCTTGAGCCTCGTAAAAATAGAAGCACAGAAAAATCAAAGGTAATTTTTTAGCATTTTGTCATAAATTTTACGAACAAATATGAGTTCAAGTGTTTAATTCACAAAAAAAGTCAATATTGCAATATCAGCATTATATATCTATTATATCAACATCTTTCATTATATCTGTATTTAATTGTTAATTTACTTTTATGGAAAACGTTTATATTAAAGAGATTAAAAAAATAATTTCCAAATTTCAAAATCGACCTCAATTTAAGTGCAGATTTTTCTTCACTGTCTCTGTGAGCACAAATGTCAGAAAATTACTTACCGGGGGGAGTCTGTGAGAGAAAATGCTATCATTTGTGTGCAAAAGTAAATGATAATACAAAATTTCGTCCATGCAAATGGAGACTACATTAGGAAATGTAGACCAATAAGAGAATTACAATGTTAACACTGACCACAATACTGATGAGTTGTATAAAGTGTTGGCACTGATGATTGTAGTATAGGGACCCAGCTGATTATAAGAATAAGAAAATAATGACATCTTATGCTAGAATACATGAAGGCAAAAAACAGCTTTCATCTTACTAAGAAATTTAATATCACTTTAAGTATCATGCACAAATCACATTGTTTTGCTACACTTTTCAGACTTGAGTAGGAATGCTTATAGGAATGTGAAGTGAATCAAGCTTTGGAGAGGTTGTGAATGTAGGTATGTGACAGCCAGAGTACTAAATGTAATGAGTGACTGAAGTATGTGGCTTTTAATACTTTATCTGAGAGTATATAGATATACTAGACAGCATATGAAAACATAATTTCTCATTTTTCCCTTTTGCTTTATAAGTTAAATAAACAAATTGGCTGCATCTACACTTGCAAGCTTTTTCAGCAAATCAGGCCCTTTTTCAAAAGAGTGTCTCCATACAAAATGCGTTCTTCCCATCCGAAATGAAAAGAACATGGCCCTTCTTCCAGAATCATTCTGCTCCCAGATCAAGGAGAGCACCTCCTTTCGAAAGCTTCTTTCAAGAAAAAGCACGTGTAGATGCACTGTGGGCCCTTTGTTTGAAAGGGTAGTTCTCATGGCACTGGATTTTTCAGTCCCTGGCCCATTCTTTTGAAGGAGCAGAGGCTTTGTAGACGCTCTCTATCAAAAGAGCAAATTGATCTTTTGATCCACTTTTTTTGTGTGTGGATGAGCCCTTTCAAAAGAAGATCTTTTGGAAGAGGAAGGATTTATTCCCTCCCCATCTCCTTATGTTCAGTAATGTATCAGGTAAAAACTGAAAAGCTAGAGCACCTATAATACCATATGAATAGCATCTCCATTTCCCAGCACTGGGAAAACATCCTGGGGAACAATAACTGTGATACTTCTGTGATTATTTGAGTAAGCATGTCAAAATTCACTTTCTGCAAGGATTAGCACTAAGGAAAAGTTCTGAATTAAGGCTGAAGGAAAGCATGCACCAAGGGCTTGCTCCCATGGAAAGTTGCATAGGAAACAGGTGGGTTCAAAACTGAGGTACAGTAGATGGGTCCAAAAGTCTGTGTGGCTCGTCTTGAAATGACAGGAGACCAGCTTATCGCAATTTAACTTAAACTCCTTTTACTTGAACTGACTTGTATTAAAAGTGAGTAAAACTGAACTATGGGTATCTGCACAGGATTTTACACTTGCTTGATTAAATCAATTTAAAACCTGATTTGAGGTAAAAGGGTGAAATTTGTTTGTGACGTCTATGGGGCAGGGATCAGCTTGTTTTGTCATCTAGTTGTTCATATATGCCATTGTGTGCCAACAATGTCCACACACCACGTCTGTAGGAAAGACTGCAAACACTCTGCAACAAAGAATGAATGGACATAGAACAGACACAAAAAACTCCATATATACAAACCTGTCTGACAGCGGTTTAATGGAGTGGGCCATTCTGTTAAAGATCAGAAAGTCTGTGTTCTAGTGAAAAGGGACTTTAACAACCGTCTACAGAGGGAATGCTCAGAACTAACATTCATATTCAAATTTGACACATGAACATGTGGTTTGAACAGGGACAGCTATTACCTGACCCATTATAAGGATTCTTTTACATACTTTGATGTTTTCAGACAATCACAGAATCATAGAATACTAGGAATGGAAGGGACCTCGAGAGGCCATCAAGTCTGGCCACCTGCCCACATGGTAGGACCAAGTACTGTCTAGACCATCCCTGACAGACATTTATCTAACCTGCTCTTAAATATCTCCAGTGATGGAGATTCCACCACCTCCCTAGGCAACTTATTCCAGTGTTTGACCACCCTAACACTTAGGAACTGTTTCCTAATGTCCAACCTAAACCTCCCTTGCTGCAGTTTAAGCCCATTGCTTCTTGCTCTATTCTCAGAGGCTAAGAAGAACAACTTTTCTCCCTCCTCCTTATGGCACCCTTTTAGATACCTGAAAACCACTATCATGTCCTCTCTCAATCTTCTCTTTTCCAAACTAAGCAAGCCCAATTCTTTCAGCCTTCCTTCATAGGTCATGTTCTCTGGCCTTTTGATCATTCTTGTTGCTCTTTTCTGGACCCTTTCCAATTTCTCCACATCTTTCTTGAACTTCAGCGCCCAGAACTGGACACAATACTCCAACTGAGGCCTAACCAGCGCAGAGTAGAGCGGTAGAATGACTTCTCATGTCTTGCTCACAACACACCTGTTAATGCATCCCAGAATCATGTTTGCTTTTTTTGCAGCAGCATCACACTGTTGACTCATACTTAGCTTGTGGTCCACTATAACCCCTAGATCCCTTTCTGCCATACTCCTTCCTAGACAGTCGTTTCCCATTCTGTATGTGTGAAACTGATTGTTCCTTCCTAAGTGGAGAACCTTTCATTTGTCTTTATTAAACTTCATCTTGTTTACCTCAGACCATTTCTCCAATTTGTCCAGATCATTTTGAATGTTGACCCTATCCTCCAAAGCAGTTGCAACCCCTCCTAGCTTGGTATCATCTGCAAACTTAATAAGCATGCTTTCTATGCCAATATCCAAATCATTGATGAAGATATTGAACAGAACCGGTCCCAAAACAGATCCCTGTGGAACCCACTTGTTATACCTTTTCAGCAGCATTGAGAACCATCAGTAAGTACTCTCTGAGTACAGTTATCCAGCCAGTTTTCCGCCCACTTTATAGTAGCCCCATCTAAGTTGTATTTGCCTAGTTTATTGATAAGAATATCATGTGAGAACATATCAAATACCTTACTAAAGTCAAGGTATACCACATCCACTGCTTTTCCCTTATCCACAAGGCTCATTATCCTATCAAAGAAAACTATGAGATTGGTTTGACATGATTTGTTCTTTACAAATACATGCTGGCTGTTCCTTATCCCTTCCAACTGTTTTCAGATGATTTCCTTAATTACTTGCTCCGTTATCTTTCTTGGTACAGAAAGTTAAACTGACTGGTCTGTAGTTTTCTGTGTTGTTCTTATTTCCCCTTGTATACATGGGCACTATAGTTGTCTTTTTTCAGTCTTCTGGAATCTCTCCTGTCTCCCATGATTTTCTGAAGATGATTGCTAAAGGCTCAGATACCTTCTCTATCAGCTCCTTGACTATTAAGTTTTATCTAACACTTAACTTCCCCACCCCACACATCCCCCCACCACCACCATCCCTCTGCTGTTCTGATTTGCCAACCTTGACAATAACTTTTCCAATTGTCAACCTTGATCACAATCTTTGGACCTCCGTGCTTTATATATTGAGTCTGTTCTGGTAAGGCTATGATCTGAAGGAGTGGGTCTGTCCCAGGAAAGCTCGTCACCTAACAAATTATTTTGTTAGTCTTTAAAGGGCTACATGACTGCTTTTGGGTTTTGGTAGAAGACAGACTAACACAGCTATCTCTGTCACTAATTAGAGACTGGCTTTTGATGAGCCAGTCATTCAGAAATGAATTGTTTTTCACTGGGCTCAGGAAGTCCTTAATGATTTTTTTTTCCTATTAAAAATGCTTATCCTGTCTGAAGGAGAAGTTTTTCAATCACTGTTTATGTTAGTTCTTTGTTCATAGCAGAGGTGGCCAATACACCAACACAGCATATAGAATTTGTAACTTTACATACATATTTTTAGTCCAACACCCTCAATACCTACCCAGTGCCAAACCAGAGAATTTGCTGTACCTTGGATGTTCAATATTGTCTATTAGCATTACCAACACTTCCACAGCTTACAGGGCTCTTAGAAGACATTTAGGAGTAAACTGGAGCTAAACAAAAGCACAGAAATTGAGAGCCTATAAGCAGACTTTAAACTTGGCCACACAAGATAACTGGACATCCGGCTTCTGAAAATCATGCTGGACTACAGATGTTGCTGGATGAGAAAGGGCTGGATTAGAAAGCTTAAACCAGTTCTTTCTGTCTCTGGAAGCTGAGCTGACTCTTTGGAGATTTTTTGAAATTGTACATACTTATGTTTTAAGCTACGATTCCAGCCAGGAAATCTTACACTATTCCAATCAATCTTGTTACTTTAAATACTTGGCTCTCCAATTAATATCTCTTCTTTTTTACTATGGAGTATAAAAATGTTACTCATCCACAAAATATACCACAACCTATATATTTACAAAGTAAAAGAGAACTTTGAAAGAATGCTTATTCAAATATATTACTACATAAGAAAATTCCATTTTTAAAAATGTCAGAGGCAGTTTCATTTCTATTTCTTATAAACTGTCAACACTCACAGCTATATTATTGCTTTCCCTCAACACAGATTCATTCTTTAGCATTTCTGCTTCCTGTCATCAACATTCTAGGATGGAAGCCTCTGGCTGGTAGCTTCACACTTGCACACATACACACTGGTACATAGAAATTGATATATTGCCTTAAGTGTCTGAATCGTTATTACAAAGCCAATGTGTGAGGGTTTCTTAAGTGTCACTTCCCTCAAGCAAGTAAGGCGGAAAACGTTTCATGATGCTGAAAAGTAATTAAATTTGAAAGGAAAAAGAAATTCTATTTATTTAACACAAGATTGGAGCTGGCTGAATATAGCATGAAAACTTCACTTTTAAAAATATAAGGCAGGTATGATGGCTTGGACAAAGCAAAAGTAAATAAAAGGTAGTGGATGCATGTTATGTAAACAATGTTAAGTATGACAGAAAACTTGACAGAAGTATAGCAGAAAAATATGCATTGCAGCACCTCATTATCTTCCTCTGACCTGCTGCTTAGCATGCCCCCTTTGAAGAAGGGGGCTAGTGTAGATGCACCCAAACTAAGAATTTTGTATGAAGATCTTGATCTAAATCCTTGATACACCTTGACTTTAGCAAAGCTTTTCATACAGTCTCCCACAGTAGTCTTATGAGCAAGTAAATAAGTATGGACTGCATGAATGGACTATAAGGTGGATAAACCTGGCTAGATCATCATGCTCAAAGGGCAGCGATCAATGGTTCAGTGTCCAGGTGGAAGCTGGTATCAAGTCGAGTGTCCCAGGGGTTAGTCCTGTAGCCAGTTTTGTTCAACATCTTTGTTAATGTAAGAAAGATCTGAAGGAATGCTCCCCTGACAGCTATCTGTAAGTGGGGGAGAGATCCTGGGTGTGTCTAAGTAAATATACCTTGCTCTGCAAAAACAACAAGAAGTTCTGTGGCACCTTATAGACTAACAGATAGCACTTTGCTCTTGCTTAACTTAGATTTGCTAGCTATTCAGCAAACAGAATGGTATTTTTAAGTTATTTCAATTACTGAGTAAGCTGAAATTGAGGGTCTGAGGACTGTTTTGAGACTTTGTTCCCTCGATAATCCTTGATGCTGTTTGATCAGCCTCAGTCACCCTTGTGATCATGGTTCCCTTGTGTGATTAATAAAGTTGTGAAGCATCTGTGCCCACAAGCAATTCATCAAGAGCATTTATATGGAGATATCCAAGGCTGAGGAAGCCTTTCTGCTACAGATAACTGCTTTCAAATATGGAGGAGGAGTAGATGGCTCTGTCATACAGAGGACACGGGTAGCTGGTTAATTCTGGCAGTAGACTGTGCTTCACTTCTGTTCCCAACCCACCCACCATGGTGATGGAGAACTGTTACGCTGCACAGGTAACAAGAAATGAGGAATCAACATTGATGGTGGAGGAGGAGAAGCCAGATTTGCAGCCACCACTCCCAGGAAGAAAGGTAGGGTAGTGGTGGTTGGGGACACTCTTCTGCAGGGAAAGAAGGTACCTGGTCTGTTAGCCTGTGATGTTTGCTGTCTGTGGCCTTCTGACTATTACCCCCATGCTACTCATTCATGTGAACACTAAGGATACTGTGAGGTAAGACCCTGAGCAAATCAGAAGTCACTACAGAGCTCTGGGAGTACAGGTGAAGGAATTTGGCATGCAGATGGAGGTCTTTTTGATTCATCTGGTTAAGGGTACAGGCCCAGGCACAAACAGATGCATGCTGAAGTTGAATGCCTAGTTGCAAAGATAGTGCTGCTAGAAGGGCTTCAGCTTCCCTGACCACAGTTCCAGAAAGGACTACTAAGCAGAGATGGAGTCTCCCTATCATGGAAGAGGAAGAGTATATTTGGATACAGACTGCCTATCCTGGGGAGGAGGGCTTTGAACTAGGTCTGAAGACAGAATGCAACCAAAAACCAAAGGTAAGTCAAAAACATGGAGACCCAGGAGAAGGGTCCGAATTTTGGGGTAGTAGGACATAGGCTGCAATAGCAGGGATGAATAAGACACAATCCGGGTTGGGGAAATTAAATCAGTATCTTAGTTGTCTGTATAGTTATTTGAGAAGTATAGGGCATGAGCAAGCAAAACACAAAATTCTGACAAATAAATACAATTAGGACATAGCTGGCATCAGACAGACCTGACGAGATTATACACGATTGCAATATTGGTATAGAAGGGTGATATTATAGTAGGGGTCAACAACTGCCCACCTAATCAGGAAGAAGAAATGGTTGAGTCCTTTAAAAAAATGAATTAAGTTATCCAAAGCTCAGAACTTGGTGGTGATGGGGGACTTCAGCTATCCAGACTTCTGTTGGGAGAATACCAAAGCAGGACACAGAGTATCCAACACATTCTTGCAAAGTACTGGATGCTTTTTTTTTTTTTTTGGAGAAGGTGAAGAATGCTTACATAAGAATAACATAAGAACAGCCATACTGGGTCAGACCATAGGTCCTTCCTGTCTTTTGACAGTGGCCAATGCCAGGTCCCCCACTGGGAATGAACAGAACAGGTAATTATCAAGTGATCAATTCCTTGTTGCCCATTTCCAGCCTCTGTCAAACAGAAAATAGGAACAGCCTCCATGCCCATCCTTACTAATAGCCATTGAATTTATCTAGTTCTTTTTTAAACTCTACTATAGTCTTGGCTTCACAACATCCTCAGACAAGGAGTTCCACCAGTTAACTATTCATTGTGTGAAAAATATTTCCTATTGTTTGTTTTAAACTTGCTGCCTATTAATTTCATTTGGTGACCCCTAGTTCTTGGGCTGTGGGAAGGAGTAAATAACGTTTCCTTATTTACTTTCTCCACACCAATCATGATTTTATATACTTCTGTCATACCCCTGCTTAATTATCTTTTTTCTAAGCTAGAAGGTCCTGGTCTTATTTATCTCTCCTCATATGGCAGATGTGCGATACCCTTAATCATTTTGTTGCCCTTTTATGAATCTTTTCCAATTCCAATATATTTTTCTGAGATGGGGGACCCACATTTACACACAATATTCCAGATTTGGATGTACCATGGACTTATATAAAGGTAATATGACATTGTGGCTATGTCTACACTACAAAAATAACTTCAAAGTTAGGCACTACATCGAAGTAGCCAGCAGACAGTTTACACACATTTTCACTTACTTCGAAGTTAACTTCAAAGTAGGGAACCCAACTTGGAAGTCCTTATTCCATTCCAGGGAATGGAGTCATGCTGTACTTTGAAGTTGCTACATCGAAGTTATTTTTGTAGTGTAGACACAGCCCATCTGTCTTATTATCTATTCCTTTCTTGATGATTCCCAACATTTTGTTAGCTTTTTTTACTGCCACTGCATAATGAGTGGATGTTTTCAGAGAAATGTGGCTCTAGATTTGATTTTGACAAATAGGGAGGAATTGGTTAAGAATTTGGAAGTGAAAGGCAGCTTGCATAAAAGTGATCCTGAAATGATAGAGTTCTAGATTCTAAGGAATATTAGAAGGGAGAGTAGGAAAATAAAGATAATACATTTTAATAGGCAGAGAGTAGGTAAGTAAGATGGGAAGCAAGTCTCAAAGGAAAAACAGTTGAAGATAGTTGGAAGTTTTTCAAAGAGAGATTACAAGGGCACAAGAGTAAACTATTCTACTGTAGGAAAGATAGGAAGTTTGGCTAGAGAATACCCTATCTTAACCAGGAGATCTTGAATGATTTAAAAATCAAAAAGCAGTCCTACAAAGAATGGAAATTAGATCAAATTTCAAAGGATGACTATAAGCAAATGACTCAAGTATGTAATGGTAACATGAGATCAAAGTATCTAGAGATATCAAAGATGAAGCAAACATTCTACACATTCTTTGGAAGCAAGAGGAAGACAAAGGACAGGGTAGGGATGTTACTCAATGAAAAGGGCAAAACAGTAACAAAGTGGACATGGCAGAGATGCTTAATGACTTCTATGTTTCAGTGTTCACCAGGAATATTTCTGGTTACTGTATGCCTAATATAATGAACGCCAATGAAAATGGAGAAGAATCAGAAGCCTAAACAGGAAAAAGACAAGTTAAAATTACTTAAATTAGATGTCTTTAAGTCACCAGGGCATGTTGAAATGCATTCTAGGCTACTCAAGGAGCTGACTGAGAAGATGTCTCAAACATTAGCTCTCATCTTTGAAAAGTAGCAGAGAAATAGCCGTGTTAGTCTGTATTCTAACAAAACAAAACAGCAGTCATGTAGCACTTTAAAGACTAACAAAATGATTTACTAGGTGATGAGCTTTCATGGGACAGACCCATTTCTTCAGATCTCTAGCATTTCCAGACCAGACTCAGTTATACAGCACAGCGCTCCATAAAATTGCAATAAAAACTGACACATCAAATACATAGAACTGAAGTGGTGGGGAGAGGGACGGGGGATGTTAAGTGGAGGTGTTAAGGTAGGGAATTTAACATCCTCCACCCCTCACTCCCCTCCTTCGGTTCTATTTATTTCATCTGTCCTTTTTTTTATTGCAAATTTTTTGGACCTCTGCACTGTGTAACTGAGTCTGGGCTGGAAATTCTATAGATCTGAAGAAGTGGGTCTGTCCCATGAAAGCTCATCACCTAGTAAATCATTTTGTTAGGCTTTAAAGTGCTACATGACTGCTGTCTTGTTTTATTACCTTTGAAAAGTCATGTATGATAGGAGAGATTCACACGCCTGGAAAAAGGCAAATGTACTGCCTACCTATAAAAACAGAAATAAGGACAACCCAAGAATTACAGATCAGTCATGTTAACTTCTGTATCAGGAAAGATAATGAAGCAAATAATTAAAGTTAATATGAGGAAAATAATAGTCAGCATGGATTTGTCAAGAACAAATCATGTCAAATCAATGAGGGTAACAAGACTTCTGGCTAGAGGGAAAGTGATAGATGTGGTATATCGAGACTTTAATAGCTTTTGAAACAGTCTCATATGACCGTCTTATTAACAAGAGAGGGAAATCCAACCTAGATGGAGTTGCTATAAGGTGAGTGACACTTGATTGGATAACCATTCCCAGAGAGTAGTTATTAATGGTTATCAATGGTTCACTGTCACGGTGGAAGGGCATAAAGAGTGAGGTTCTGTAGGAGTCAGTTCGAGATGCAGTTCTGTTCAATATTTTCATCAATAATTTTGATTATGTCATAGAAAGTACACTTATAAAGTTTGAGGACGACACCAAGTGTGGACGGGTTGCAAATGCTTTGGAGGACAGGATTATAATTCAAAATTATCTGGACAAACTGGAAAAAATGGTCTGAAGTAAACAGGATAAAATTCAATAAAGACAAGTGCGGAGTACTCCACCTAGTGAGGAACACTCGGTTGCACACATACAAAAGGGAAAAGACAGCCCGGGAAGAAGTAATGTGGAAAGGTAATTAGGGGTTTTAGTGGCTACAAGCTAAATAACAGTCAATAGTGTAATACAGCTGAGAAAAAAAAAGCAAGTGTTGTGGGATGCATTATGTGTTACTTGGGGTTTTGTAAGTAAGAAGCATGTTCATTTCTGGGTGGTACATTTCAGGAAAGATGTGGACAAACTGGAAAAAGCTCAGAGAAGAGCAACAAAAATGATTAAAGATCTAGAAAATATGACCTATGAGGTAATGTAGCAAGAACTGGGTTTGTTTTGTATAGGAATGAGTAGACTGAGATGGGAAATGAGAACATTTTTCAAGTGCCTAAATGATTGTTGCAAGGAGGAAGGAGGAAAAAAATATACTACTTAATCTCTAATCTAGGACAAGAAGCAACAGGGTTAAACTGCAGCAAAGGAGGCTTAAGGTTAAACGTTAGGAAAAATGTCCCAACATTCTGGATGGTGAAGCACTGGAATAAATTGCCTAGGAAGGTTGTGGAATCTCTATCACCGGAGAATTTTAAGAGCAGTTTAGGCAAACTCCTGTCAAGGATAGTTTAGATCAGCAGTGTCCAAAAACAAGACATCAGATTGCCACATATCCCCCCACCACCACCACCTCCCAGCCAGACACCCTACCCCCACCGTCACCACCATTGCCAGGCACCCTGCCTTCCTGCCCCCAGTGACTCACAGGAGCCACCGCTCAAACCTGACAACTGTGCCGTCGAAGCTGGCCAGCCCCAAGCTGCGCAGACCTGAGAGCCACATAGCATGGCACCGAAGAAGCAGTTTTGCCACCATGTGGCACCCGAGATCCCAAGCCACCACTGCTGTGTAGCATCTGAGGAGCTGCCGTGTGAGCCCCTGAGCCCCCATGCTGCTGCACCACTAACTAAGCCGCTGCACCAGCTACTAGCTGCATTCGTCATAATATGCTTCCAGGTTTGCCACTTGGGTTTTAATCTTCAGTTTTAGTATTCTAGCAAAATTGGGTTAGATTATTGGTTCCCTAAGTCTGCCACACCAGGGTAATGATACCTGCAGTGGCCAATGTCCGATATATCATAAAGACAACACAAATAAAAAATAAATCCCAGTAATGTTGTTAGCCAAATGAGCAATTCTATAAGATTGGGTATGGATATTCTGTCTTCATTTCTTAGTGATAATCTTACACTATGAGTCATCCTTCTCCAATACAATATAATAAAATATGGTTCTGGAGAGTATGATAGAAATCATGATTGATTCTGAGTGCATCATTTTCAGACAGTTTTAACAGATAATGCTTATAGCAGGAGGCTGAGGGAATATTTCATAACTCGAGTGACTTTTCTTTCAAGGAAGCAATGTTTTTACAGTTATTGTCTGAAACAGCTGTGATTTTTAAAATAATCTTTAATTTACAAAAAGCCTAAGTCAGAACTGGAGGAATATTGAATGCATAACATTTTCTACAAGTTTTCAGCTGAAAATTTTAACAAATTCTTTTCAGCCAGGCTTTCTATGAATGTTCATTTTATTGGGTTTTACTAGTACAATGCTTACAGAAAATTACTTTCAAGATTACTTGTGTAATTACTCAAAAAATTTTAAATTTTGCTTTCTGAGTATATATGTAGCAGCAACTTAATCAAACTAATGCACATCAAATCAGGGAAAAGAAATTCCAATTTGCCTTATATAGCCAATTACAACTAAGCAACTAAAATTTCAAATATCTAACAGAAAGCCAGGGATGTTTTAATGGTTTAAAATGTCTGCATAGTTTAGAAAAACAAATACATTTAGGCAAATCAAAATATGTTGACGGACATTTCACAAATAGAAAAAGAATGAAATGTGTTTCATAGCTTTGTATTATACATTTATTAAGCTCTGCCAGGGACCATCATGAGGCAATACTTGTTTCGAATGATGTGTCTAAAAATCTCAGTTTAAAAAGACTGAGAGCAGAAACATTTCTCATTTCCTAAAGTTGAAGAAATTTATGTGAATTATTGTTTGGTGTCATTTTTTCCTAATAGATAGATCATATGTTTGTCAATCAGAACTGAGAATATGGCTGTTTAATTTAAAATTCAATACAATATAAAGTGCCACTAGATTATAGAAGAACTCAGAAGTAGTGCAAACAATGGCATAGAATATACCAAACATGAAATCATAATTTAGTTACTATATATTACTACTTTCCACCCTTTTTTCCAAACTGCCAGTACCCATTTCTGCTTCAATTCATTCCTTATTTTAACTTTCTTTCTTGCATTCTTGCTTTTTTTCCCAAGAAAAGGAAACTCCTGTTACATTTGTGGATACATCTATATTAGCAAGTTCTTTTTGAAGCAGCTGGGGGCTCTTTCAAAAAATCCCATGGAGTGTCTACACACAAAATGCGTTCTTTGGATATTAAATTGGAAGAACGCAGAACTTTTTGTGGTAGCTCTCTTCCGCTCCCAGATTAGGAAAAGCGCCTTTTTCTGAAAGATTCCTTCAGAATAAAATGTGTGTAGAAGCCCCTGAAGCCCTTTTTTTGCAAAAGCAGTCCTCCATGGCACCGGATTTTTTTGATCTGCTTTTTTGTATGTGGTCACGAGCTTTCAAAATAAGTTTTTTTCAGAAGAGATCTTCTGAAAGAACTTTTTTTTGAAGGACTGCAGTAGTGTAGCCCTAGCCACAATGAGGATTGAATGAACCTGATGTTCATAAATATTAGGTAGGCTTATCTGTCTATCACCTAAAATTATACTGTGAACCACATCTACGTTTAAACAGTTGGCACACACACTGACTGACACATCTTGCTCTAAATGAATTTAAATTGTTGTAAAACTACATAGTGTGTTCTCATACACTTAAACCTAATTCTACGCTTATTCCTTTTTGAAACTATAATGTCACATTAAGTTAAAATCACTTTCCACTCTGAGTAAATGCTTTGTAACCCACAATGCAGGTTAAAATGTTGTTTCCCGGTATTCATTTCCATTTATCTGTGCTACTAGTCTGCCCAAATGATTTTATTTCCACTATTTCTCCTTTCATCTAATTTCATTAAGGTTTAATGATTTTCAAGGTTTTTTTTTCCCTAGTCAGTGAGGCCAGTGGTCTCCCCCTCCCCCTTAGGAGGTAGTGAGCTGTATTATAGGCTCAATCCATGCTTTAATATATCAAAATGTCAGGGTGTTTTTTTGTGCTGGTACAGGATGGAATACCCTACCGGCATCTTGGCTGCCCCAGTTGTGTGTCAGAGGACCCTGTCAGTCCCGCAGCTGGGAGCTGGCTGAGGTGTGGAGCCCTGCCAGTGGTCCCAGCCACAGGAACCCCAACAGGTGACAGGGGGACCCCACCAGATCCGGAGCAGGGAACTGGTTGGGGTGTTGAACCCCACCAGCAGATCCAGCACCAGTGACTCAGCTGGGGCTGGAAACCTGTCAGATCCAGCCCTGGGGCTGGGAGCTGGCTGTGACCTGGAGCCCTGCCAGCAGCTCCAGCCTTGGGGAACCCAGCTGGGGCCGGGAAACCCCACCAGCCTTGAGGTTGGGAGCTGACCAGGACGTGGAGCCCCACTGGCAGAGCCACCTCTGGGGATCCAGCCAGGGTACTAGGGGACTGGGATGCAGATGTCCCCAGCAGCCCTGGGGCTGGGATCCAGCCAGGGCATAGAGCCCAATGGCAGCCCCATTTGTGGGAGCCCTGCTGGGGACATGGAGTGAGGAGCTGCTTGCATACCAAGTCATCTTTTTTTTCTTTCTTTTTTTTTCCCCCAAATAAGCACTACAAATTGCAATGTGCTAATGACACAGAAGTCTCTAACACGTAGGGGCTTATGGTAAATAATCAGATTGATATGAGCTCCCCATATGATGCTGTGACCAAAAGAGTTAATGCATGAGCAGGGAGATGTTCTGTAGGATCAGAGGTTATATTGTAACTTGGTGGTTGGAACTGGCATGACCCCTGTTAAAGGACTGTGCATAGTTCTGCTATCCACCGTTCAAGAAGGATGGTGAAAAGTTAGTGAGTGTTCAGAGAAGAGCCACAAGAAGGATTGGAAACCATGACTTAGAGTGAGAAACTGACAGACCTTGATCTACTTACCTTAACAAAAACAAAGTTAGGGAGTGAATGATCAGTCTTCAAGTATCTACCTAGGGAATGAACATTTGATGAAAGGCTCTTCTACCTAGAAGCTAGAAGTATAATAAGATTAAAGAGCTGAAAGGTGAAACTATCAGATTGAGACTGGAAATACACTTGAACTTCTTTAATCCAGCAATCCTTGGGTAGCAGGGTTTGCTGGATTAAAGCTTTTGCCAGGTCAGAGAGGGTGGGAGGGGATGTGGAAGGGGCACTTACCCGGCATCCCCTCCAGGGGGCACACAGCGCTCCATATCCTGTGCTGCTCCAATGCACCTTCCTCCACCACTGTGAGTGGTAGAGAAAAGCCTCCAGCAGAGCCCATCACTTCACTGTCATTCCTCCAGCTAGAGGGGTGAGGGAGTGGCAGCACATGGGGCCATTTCCTCCTGTGTACCATGGGTGTTCCCAGATGAGGGAGAACAGAGGTTGCTGTAAATTGTTAATAGTCATGGTAATTATCCACTGGAATTGTTTACTAAGGATTGTGATAGACTTTCCCTCACTGGCAAATTAAAAAGGAAGTTTGCATATTTTCCAAAAGATGTGCGCTAAGAATGATTTTGGGAAACTCTCTATGCCTGTGTTACCCATTAATCAGATGAGAAAACCACTGTGGTACTTCTCAGCCTCTAGAATCTATCAGCCAAATTATGTTTAAAAGTGTATAGAGGAGAATGGGGAGCGGAGGCGGAGGGGGATTCCAAATGATCTTATGGCCCACTGCACATTATTTATATAAATGCTTCCTGAAAGATTCATTGAATATGTTGTTCTAAGTGCAAATGTATTTTAGACTATTTTCAGACTTCTGTTTACATATAACACTGGCAACTTCCTTTCTTTCCACCTATGATTTAAGCTCCTGTAATTTTTCCTTTATCTCATGAGATCCTTCTACTCTGATTAATAACTCCTCAGGTACCACAGTGAATCCTTCCTTCCTCAGTCCTAATTTAAAATATTTATTTTGTTTTCTGCCGTGCACAGTAAGTTAACTTGGAAACTCCCCTGCCACTTTGTGACCACGTTCAAGAAGACAGTCTGTTAGTAAATAATAAACTATTTTTGCCAAATGAAAGTGCAGTCCCAGGACTACATGCAGGAAAAAGGGGATGGGAACAAAGACAAGAAGCAAAACTGAGAAACAAGATGGATGAGGTCATTTTGGGCTAATCCGAATGATCAAAACACTGCAGTTGATCTTCCAGAGTTTGATTTTGCTGCATGTGTTGAGATGTTGCAAAAATCGACCTCTCTGGGCTCAGCCATAAACCCCTGTACTCCATGCTATTGTGTAGAGTAAGGGACATCGGTGTGAGTCTGAACAGCTCCGATCTACACTAGGGCAGAAAGTTGATTCTGATGCATTGATTCTAGCTACGCTAATGGAGTAGTTAGAATTGCATATCCAAGATCAACTTTATTGCCTAGTGTAGATCTATCCTTATTGTACCAACATCTGTTGGTGAAACAGAGAAACTTTTGAGCTTAAACAGAGCTCTTCTTTAGATCTGCAGGAAACAAAACTGTAATTTGGGATTTACCTTTGAATAACAGTCGCTAATGACCTATTCCAAACACATTAAAAGCCTGGGGGAATCGCCTGTCTGAATGGTTTAGTTGTTGTTAGTTAACACTTTTCACTTGTTATAATTACAATGGTATTCAAAACATTAGTTTTGTGACTGTTAACAAGGGATACCACTCCCTCCCCCTCAGGTGGAATAATAGCTTTTATTGGACGAACTTATGTTGGTGAGAGACACAAGCCTTTTAGCCACACAGAGCTCTTCTTTACCTCACCCATCATGTCTCCCTAATATGCTGGGACCAACAAAGCTACACCTACCCTGCTAATAGTGGAGTTAAATAAGACCTCAAGTCCCACTATTATGTAGTGCCTAACAGAGGCAATGGGTAGGGTGTGCACAGGGTCTCACATGCACCCCGCCCCCATCTTGCATCCCTCCCAACTCTCACCATCAACACTGAACCACTTCTGGTGTGTCTGGGTCAGTCCCATTCCTCCCCCATAATGGCACAGCCCAAAAGCAGCATGAGCTTCCCAGCCAGGAGAAGGTGGGGCCAGACCACATGGCCGGTGCCTCCCCTTCCCCCACATGGAATCTGTACACTAATTGTCTTTCAAGCAAAGCAAAAGATATGTATTTAACCAAAGTGAGGTATCAGTTTCATAACCTACTTTTCTATTGCATTGAACTTCACTATTGGTACAACAAGCTTGTCAGTTTTATTATGTATATATGTTAACGAGCAACGCTTCATAAGTTCTAAAGGTTGGTTTGGGTTAAACTACCCAGGGTAGGATGCCTTTTCCAAATCTACCCACTGTGTACAATACTACAACTACCTATCAGAGCTCATTTAGACTGTATGTGCAGTATGCTTAACCAATGGTTTCAAAGTCAAAAAGCATCAGTATGAAGACAGCTGTGGGCAGGAGTTTTTGTGGTGGGCTGCTTAGTTTGTAAACGGGGACTGCAATTTCTTTAAATATAAAGGAGTTCAAAATAGTTATGGAATGAGTGTGCATAAGAGAAGGTAATGAAAAAATTGAGTGGAAAAAGTAATTGGTAAAATTGTTTTGTTGTAACATACTAAACATTTATACGGTAGTAAAGGTTTTGCAGAAAATACCTTTTGGGATCTTGCTGTAACATTGTAAGGGAAAAATAATGTTTTATCACCCTCCACCCTTTCTTGTTGCTGGCAGCCCAGGACATGCTGGTAAATTTAGTCTCTTCTCTGATCCAGGGCCAGCTGTCTAGGCAGGGAGCTGGCCAAGGAATGACAGCTCACAGGGTGCCTTAGGTTCCCTCATCATGCTCTGCAGGAAGGCAGGGAGAGAAACCAGATACCCGTGTCTGTGGTTGCACCATTACACACACACACCACATACAGGCCTGTAAAGAGGCAGTAGCGATATGGCGAGCAAGAACAAGTATAAGCTACACAAAATTAAGTGCTGTGGTCCTCCAAGCCAATATTCAACAAGCAATTAAAATTTGAAAAAAAAACCAAAAAACAAAAAGCTATTTTCAACCGGAAAAACATGGGCTCATATACCACTACTTTTTTGCCTGACAATGAATTTGAAAAGCATCTGCTTACTACAATCATGGCAGTTGAACGAAATAAACCCTTTTTATGTGTAAAGGTGGATTATTAACATTCCTCCATGCAAAGTACAGAAGAAAAATAGACTTCTCCAGGTTCAGTCATTCATTGATTAAAACCATTTGTGTTTTTATGTTCTTTTCATTGCTGTCCCTTGAATACCTCAATTACTCTTGCTTGCCCTTGTGAACAAGTGGTATGAATTTTAATCAGCTAAAATGTAATTAGAGCTTTAAATAAGTACTGCTGTTAAATCTCCCTTTATTAAGGGAACAACTCATACCTACACTGTGTGAAACTCCTGCCTTTGCAGAGCTGGGATACTGTGGACTGAAGCAAACATTTTTATTCTTATTTCAACCTCTGCTGACTTTCCTTTGCATTCCTTTCCCCTACATATGCCTGTGCCTCAGTTCTGAGAATAATTAGCAACACCCACTGGTGATAGGAGGGTTGCAGCGACCTAACAGTGATATCTTGCCAACGCCAGCTGTGCTTCAGTATTTATTTATTAAGATCACAATATTTACACAGGATGAACTTGCTGAGATGGCATAAGGCTGAATACAGTTGCAGCAGCTGAGTTTCAGCTTGATTTTTAAGAGAAAATAAAACCCATGCTGGGTAACACTTCTCTCTCAGAAGGCAAAAAGCAAGGCTCTCATTCCACCTTCAAATTACGTTTTATTTTTTTCTGCCTATTATGTTTATAAATGTTGTAAGTGGGGTTGGGGGAGCTCTTGCAGACGTGCATTGCGGAGCCTGTGTGATGAAATTAGCTTGTCCAGTAGATTCAATGAGTGAGGCTAGAGATGTCAGAATGCAGGAGAGTGACAAGGCAATGGGCTAAAGAGGCAGACTTCCCATTCACAGTATCTGATAACTGTGCTAAAGTGAAAGCTCATTTTCAGTTCATATTCAACACTGTTCCAGATCTGAAGAAGTGGGTCTGCCCAACAAAAACTCATCAGCTAATATATTATTTTGTTAGTCTTTAAAGTGCTGCATGACTGCTTTTTTGTTTTGTGAAGGTGAAAGCTGTAAATCAGTAATCTAGAAGCGGGTTTGCAAATCCTAGTACACTTGGATTATTTGCAACAATAACATTAAACAACATGTTTCCTGATAGACAAAGTAGGTGAGGCAATATTCTTTATTGGTGAAACAATTATGAATTTCTACTCGTGAGACCAACAAGCTTTTCAGCTCATACAGAGTTCTTCTTCATGTCCGGGAAAAGTAAACAGTGTCACAGCTAAATGCTGGGAAGGACACAGTGTTTAGCACAAGTATTTGGCACATATTTCAAGGGACCATTCAAAGTTAAGTGGGTTATAGATAACCATATATCCACTGTCTCTATTCAGTCCATGAATTTTAGTCCCTAGTGAAGTTCTGAATGTAGGCTCACAGGCCCATCTTTTGAAGATGTTTTACAGGTTTCTGCTGAGGTTGACCACTGAGAATTCAGATATAGAGTGATTGGTACGAATTCTTTAGCCACAGGCAATGTGGTGTTTTAGTCTTTCAGGCCATGTCTGTACTACCCCTCCCGTTTGGAAGGGCCAAGTAAACGCAGTGGCTCAAAAATGTTAATGAGGCACTGATGTGAATATTCAGCACCTCATTTGCATAGTGGCAGCCACTTGCCGTGTTGAAAGTGCTGCTTTCAAAATGCTAACTAGCCATGTAGATGGGGTTCCTTCAAAAGGATGCTCTGCTTTTGAAAGCACCCTTCTTCCTGAAAAAATTAGGAAGAAGGGTGCTTTCGAAAGCGGGACTTCGTTTTGAAGGAACCCCATCTACATAGCTAGTTTGCATCTTTGACGGGGCAAGTGGCTCTCAATATGCAAATGAGGCACTGAATATTCATATCAGCACTTTATTAGCATTTTCGAACCGCTGCATTTACATGCTCCTTCCAAAAGGGAGGGGCATTGTAGACGAGGCCTCATTGTTTTTTCTGTGTGAGGCGATGAACTTCTGTGGGACAGACCTCCAGATCTGAAGAAGTGGGTCTGTCCCACGAAAACTCGCCACCTAATAAATAATACTGTTATTCTTTAAAGTGCTCCAGGACTGCTGTTCTTGTTTTGTGGAGATACAGACTAACACGACTACCTTGCTTAGACTTTTCTGTGTGAGTTGTTTTGATAGCATTGCAATTGTCTTGTTTCATCCACACAGTTGTTAGTGGGACATTTAGGCTACATCTACATTAGCCCAAAACTTCGAAATGGCCATGCAAATGGCCATTTCAAAGTTTATTAATGAAGCGCTGAAATACATATTCAGTGCCTCATTAGAGTGCCGGCAACCATGGCACTTTGAAATTGACACAGCTCGCCACCACGCAGCTTGTCCAGACAGGGGTCCTTTTTGAAAGGACCCTGGCTACTTCAAAATCCCCTTATTCCTATCCACGGGCACTGTGCGATTCGAAAAGCCACACTTTCGAATTTCCATGGCCACCATTATGCTAATGAGGTGCTGCATATTCATTGCAGCGCTCATTAGCATCTTTCAAACCCACTCATTAACATGCCCCTTTCTCAAGGAAGGGGCTCGTGTAGACCCAGCCTTCATTTTGTGATAGGCACGTTTAGGAACCAGGCTCTTCAAAGGTCTATGTAAATAGAGGAACCTTTGTATTCATACCCTACTACACACTATTGCAGTGCTCTTTGTAAAAAATATGCTTTGTTATGCATCATTTGAAAATTATTAACTTCCTGATCAATAATATCATAGTGAAATAGCAAAGTAATATCATTATATATAAAATTATTAATCCCTCTCCCCCAGTATGATTTATTAGCACATGTGCAAAACCACACATCCCTGCCTAAGCAGAAGTTATTAATGGGGCTACACCAAATTTTCAGCCATGAAAAATAAGTCACAGACTGTGAAATCTGGTGTCCCCTGTGTAATATGTCTGTCGCAGTGGAGTTGCGGTATTGCCATCTTTATTTCTATGCTGCTTTTAGAGCTGGGTGGCTGGAGAGCAGTAGCTGCTAGCTAGGCACTTAGCTCTATAGATAAGGCTACTGGTGTGGGGAAGCAGGGGCAGGGCTAAATGTGCCCAAGACAGGGACTCCTACCGTGTGTCAGGCACCAGTTGCTAGTCCCAGCCAAGCTGGGGAGGGATGGGACTTCCTCTTCCCCTGCAGATTCACCTCTTGGAACATCCCTCAACTACAAGAAGTTCCATGGCTAGTTGCTGGGAGCCCAGCTCTGTAGACATAGCGACTGCCAAGAGGACAGATGTGAGGGTGGTTTATTATGATATTGCCACTCTTACTTGGACAACACTGCTGCCAACCACCTTCTGGCTGCCCAGCTCTGAAGACAGCGTCACTGCCAACAGCAGAGCAGAAGTAAGCATTGTATAATATGGTATGGACATTTTTAACTTTCTCTCTTATACATGAATTCACTTAAAATCTCATCTTATTTTGTTAATAAACTTGTTTTAGTCCTTTACTATAAATCAGTCTAGTTCTGGGTTTAAATTGAACCGTTTGGTTACTCCAGTTAAAGTAGCAAACTGTTGAATAATGGCTCCTTGCAGGGGCAACAGATCCTAATTTCGGAACTGTCCAAAACAGAGCTAGACATGGCAGAACTGATGTTTTTGGGGAAAAAATGAGACTGGGACCATGCTGAGGTCACCCTGAAAACAGCAACCAGGTGCTGGTGGAAGACAATATGTGACTGGTGTATTGCTGACAGGTCACGGGAGTCAGAGCTGCCTGACCAGCCAGAGTGTGGTCTGCATGCTGGTAGACTGCTTGAGAGTAGTGCAGGATGGGGGACTAAAAAGAAAAGTATGATCAGGGGTCAAAGGTTGTGGGGGAGGCGCTGACACAACCCCTCACTGATCTGGATTGCATTCCAGAATGTGCCCATGTTTGCCAGGGGTCCTGATCATCCCAGCCGTGGAGGTACATCTCCAGGTTCTGCAGCCATTTTTCTAGCAAAGGATGAAATGACAATCACTAGGTTCTCAAATGAACTTGTGGAGAAAAATGATAAAAGACCAGAGCACCATATTGTCTGTGGGGGAACACTTTTCACAGAGTGATCACTCTACATCTGACCTTTCAATCCTCTCCTCAAAGGAAACCTGCATAACACCTTCAAGAGCTGAGCCTGGGAACTTAAATTAATAACTTTGCTAGACACTAAAAATCATGGACTGAATAGAGACACTGAATTTATGGCTCGTTACAGCACTCTACAACACACTTAACCCCCAACCCCCTCTTTTATTTTTCCTCCCAATATGACTGGAGAGGTGTTAATGGGCCACTTCACCTTGAATGGTCCCTTGAAATGTGTTAATTTATGCTAAACAATCTGTTCCACTTCGTACTGAGCTGTGACACTGACTCTGTATTTCCCAGACCTGAAAGATCCCTCTATACATTCAAAAGGCTTGTCTCTCTCACCAACAGAAAGGGGTGCTGTTGTCATCCTGAATAAATCAGACTATGAACAGGAGGCAGCCAGACAACTCTCCAACACCACATTTTACAGACCTCTCTCTGCTGATCCCACTTTGGAATTCCAAAGGAAATTACAACAACTACTGAAGGAACTCCCTGCTGCTACTCGGGACCTCATTCACTCAGACACACCATCTGAGCCGCAGCCTGGATTATTCTGTTTACTTCCCAAAATCCACAAACCTGGAAACCCTGGACGCCCTATCATTTCAGGTATTGGCACCCTTACCACCGGATTATCCAGTTACGTGGACTCCCTCCTCAAACCCTATGCAACCAACGCTCCCAGCTATATCCGAGATACCACCGACTTCCTGAGGAAATTACAAAACATTGGAAAAGTTCCTGATAATGCCATCCTTGCCACAATGGATGTAGAGACTCTGTACACTAATATTCCACATAAAGACGGATTACAAGCAATCAGGAACACCATCCCTGATGCCACCACAGCCAATCTGGTGTCTGACCTCTGTTACTTTGTTCTCATACACAATCATTTCCGTTTTGGGGACAATTTATACCTCCAGATTAGTGGAACCGCTATGGGCACCCGCATGGCCACAATACGCTAATATATTTATGGCTGACCTGGAACAACGATTCCTCAGCTCTCGTCCCCTATTACCACTCTTCTACTTAAGATACATCGATGACATCTTTATGATTTGGACCTATGGTACAGAGGCTCTAGAAGAATTCCACAGAGACTTTAACAATCTACACCCCACCATCAACTTATGCCTCGATTACAACGCGCAAGAGATACATTTCCTGGACACTACAGTACTAATCAAGGATGGCCTGATCAGTACCACACTGTACCGCAAACCTACTGATCGCTATACTTATCTACACCCTTCTAGTTTCCATCCTGCACATGTGACTAGATCCATTGTTTACAGTCAAGCTCTTAGGTATAATCGCATTTGCTCTGATCCAACTGACAGAGACCAAAAACTACAAGAACTTTACCAAATATTCATAAACCTGAATTACCCACCAGGAGAAGTAAAAAAACAAATCGACAGGGCCAGATGCATACCCAGAAACCAGCTACTCCAAGATCAGCCCAAAAAAGCCAAGAACAGAACACCACTGGTCATCACTTACAGCCCCCAACTCAGACCACTGCAACGAATTATTAAAGACCTACAACCTATTCTTAATCAGGATGCTACACTCCAGAAGGCCCTGGGTGACATGCCTGTTCTCTCCTACAGACAACCTCCCAACCTCATGAGGATCCTTACTAACAGCTACAGTCTATACCCCAGGAACACCAGTCCTGGAACCTTTCCCTGCAACAAAGCCTGCTGCCAGCTTTGTCCACATATCTTCTCTGGAAATACCATCACTGGACCTAACCAGGTTACTCACAGAATCACAGGCACTTTCTCATGCTCCTCTACTAACATCATATATGCCATCATGTGTCAACAATGCCCAGATGCTTTGTATATTGGACAGACTTCTAACTCCCTTAGACAAAGGGTCAACGGGCACAAAACAGACATCAGAACACTTCAGATCCACAAACCAGTTAGTCAACATTTTAATGGAATGGGCCATTCTGTCAATGACCTCAAGGTATGTGTGTTACTGAAAAGACATTGTCGCTCCTCTGTTGAAAGAGAATCGGACGAATTGACATTTATATTCAAATTCGGAACATTAACACATGGTTTGAATCGCGATGGGAACTTCCTTGGTCACTATAGGGGCTTGTCTGCATACTTAACTCAATCTAATTCTTGATCTTCCCCCCCACCCTTCCACTCTCTCTGATTTGCTCACCTTGATTATCTTTTTCTGATTTGTCCTCCTTGCTTACTGTTTTTGGTTCTCTGTGTCTTAAATATTGAGTCTGTTCTGGTCTGGCTATGGTCTGAAGAAGTGGGTCTGTCCCACGAAAGCTCACCTAATAAACTATTTTGCTAGTCTTTAAAGTGCTACTTGACTGCTTTTTGTTTTCACCAACAGAAGTTAGTGAAACATAAGATATTACCTCACCTGCCTTCTCTCTGTAATATCCTGGCTAGAGACCAACACGTCTACAACAATGCTACATATAATAACAACCTGATGAGCATGTATTCAGCAAGTCATTTTTTTTCTAAAACATCTGAAAAGACTGAATAGATGATACCTCCCTCAGCAAGAGTTCTATGTAGGATGAAAGGAGTAGGTCTGTAACTTGAGGATTAAATTCTACCTATAAGGCACCACAGTAAGTAAGGTATATTT
Organism: Carettochelys insculpta; assembly: GCF_033958435.1. Taxonomy (NCBI): domain Eukaryota; kingdom Metazoa; phylum Chordata; order Testudines; family Carettochelyidae; genus Carettochelys; species Carettochelys insculpta. Next base: position 101,309,008 of record NC_134139.1, read on the forward strand.
CACATGTACACTGCTTAGGTGGCATTGTACTCCTAGCATGGTGAACAGTCTCAGAGATAAAAGAAGTGTTAGTCTACAGATGCAAACACAATGTGGGGTCCTTTAGCACCTTAGACACTAATGGATTTATTAGGGCGAAGCTCTGCTGGGTATAACCCACTTCATCAGATGAACTGGAGTAAAAATAGAAAAGTCAGGAGTACATGTAAGAAAATTACTGCAAAAGAAAGAAGTCACTATCCATTGTAAATTAAGGTGATCAGTCAGGTTAATTGTAGCCATTCAGGGTAGCACAAACTTCCACATGGCTGGACTTTACAAATCAAGACAAGCCATTTATTATGGACACTTTACTTCCTTCCAGAAGAAAACATCTCCTCATGAAGGAGTTAGTACTCAGGGGCAACACTTACACGCCTAGATTCCTATTTCAGATATCCCCTAAGAAGGTCCTAGAGTCAAGGCACAGTCTTGCCCTAAACATTCCATAGGCAACATAGAAATCTTCCTACGCGAAAAATGAGTCCAACACCCTTTGCCTTTAAACTTTCAAACACACAGAGAACATATAAACATGATGGCATGAAACTTCCTGTGTTTTTTCTTTAATTAAAAATATACGCCCTTCATAGGAGATGCACTGGTTTTGTTATTATTACTTTTGCAAGGAATGCATACCTCAGACAAGAAAGCCCAGGTATTAGTTAAAAAAAATGATTGTTTTGTGAAAACTTGTCAAGTTTGTCTATTTTTTATGAAAAATGTTATGCTGGCAAAAATTGTGCAAACTTTGAAAAAAGTTCCTGAAATGGTTATTGTAAATTTTCACCCACCAGTCACCCCACAACAATCAACTACTTAAGAACAAGAGAACATTACTGGATCCGACTGAATGGGTGTTCCTCATACCATTATGTACTAGTCCATGGATGACTGAGAAAACAGTTCATGAAAATTATTTTTAGGAAAAAGAATGCAGTGAATAGTACCTTCAGAACACACTGCAGGTTTCAGGGACCAGTCCCACTAACACTTGAGTTAAAATTTTGAAACAGTGTAAGATGATCTCTTTGTGCATTAATGTAGAAAAAGGACATATTGAATGGAAAATAGTAATTATATGCTTATATTACAAAAGAATAAAAGGCTTGTCTATGGGACGATTTAGTGCCTGGCAAGCTGCAATGTGAATCTATAGCCCATCCACCCACTGTGCAGGAAGTGGCTGTATAGCCCTGTTACAGCACTCTGCAGTCCTTGTAGTGCACTTATCTTCTGCTTTTTGAAACAACAGAATTGCAAACAGAGCTTCAGAACTTCTTGTGCTAGGTACCTGAGTCCAGACAACCACTGAGTGCAGACAACCATTGAGTGCCACTTAGTGCCTGCCTGGCTGGTACACTGTGGAAACACACTCTAGCTTGCTGTACATTCATGGATATCTACATTATAACCAAAAACAAATGGCTGTCCCGTGCCAGCTGACTCAGGCTCACAAGGCTCAGTCTGCAAGGCTGTTCCACTGCAGTGAAGGTTTCTGGCTCAAGCTGCACCCTGAGCTCTGGGACCCTTGTTGCTCACAAAGTGCTAGAGCTCCAGTCTCAGCCTGGATGTCTACACTGCATTTAAATAGCTCCACAATCAGGCTGAGTCAGCTGTGAGTATGTAATTGCAGCATAGCCACACCCTAAATCACCTTTGAGACTTGCCCTAAGACAATGTACATAAAGCAGCATAACTGAATGTGTGTAGTCTCAGTGAGGTAGCCATGTTAGTCCGTAACTTCACAAACAACAAGCAGTCCTGTAGCTCCTTAAAGACTAACAAATTTATAAGGCCGTGAGCTTTCGTGGGTAAGCCCCACTTATTCAGATTTTGTACTGTCGATCTTAATTTTGCAGTTTGCTGACTTCCAAGTGTTTAGCCATATAACCTTAATGTTCTATTGGTACGTTTTTCATGCACAGTTGAAATGAGATCAGCACTGCATGTCATCAAGAGTGCAAGGCTGCTTTCTAACCTCTAGTTAACAATGGTTCATCATCAAGTGAATACCTCAAACACATATTTAAAGTTACTTAGGATATGCTCTTTTTCCAAAGTGGACAGCTTCTCTGACTTCAATCAGCATTAAGTGATTAGTACGCTTGAAGATGAATGTGAAGAACATTCTTTAGTGTGATTCACCTGTTCTATGCTGTGCTAAAGAATGATGTTGGTGCTTATGAGCTTTGTTAAACACTGAGAAGAGAGAAACATTACCACAGATTTAGTTCCCATGAGATTTCTTTTAGTTAGCAACCTTATAAATGTCAATTTAATGACTACTTCACAACCGATATTGTGTACATACTGTCTCTGACTCTGCATTAAGCATTGAGTTTGTGATTGAATTGAAGCTATGTTCAGTGTAGTGGTCAATTGCGGAAGGACTTTGCATTTTCAGGAAGAAGGGGCTTCTGGAAGGAGGAAAGCTTAGGGGTGAAAAGGCATGCACCATTGCCCCCCGCCCCCATTTCTAACAAGCCAGGAGCAAGCCTCAGGGAAAAACTATCAAACAAGATAAGTGATGGCATTGTGGCACTGTAGCAGAACACTTTTTAGAGGGAGGGCACAAACATGCACCTATCTTGTATGATGAGATGCGGCAAACATGTAAGCAGGGTTAAAGAACAAGAAGTAACAGAACTAATAACAGATCAGTAACTGACAGCTAGGAAAATACCATAAATGGTAATGATTGACCTAATGGAACTGTATAATGAGGCAGAAAAAATGTATATAACCAACACAGAAACCAATGCAACACCAACGGGCCATGGCGCCGGTGCCACAGGAGACTAGAGAACTCCCACTCATCAGCAGCTGACTGGGGTCCTCAGCTTGCTGAAGGGACGTAAAATGCCACTTTCCTATCACGCTTTTGATTTTTAGTTAACGGTTTTTTGCTAAAGTGGGTCAGAGCAATAAACTACTTGTGGTTAACAGATATCTTGTCGGCGTGTTTGGTACTCAGAGAACTCAGTGTCCAACCTAAGATAACTTTTGACTGCATCATGAGGAGATTCAGAGTTAAGCATCCACACAAAATGGGAAATAGCTGGTTGGTCAGGTATGCAAGACCTGCTCTACAGCATCTTTCACAGCCAGATTCTTGATCACAAAATCTGCCCCCCGTTGCTAACAACTAAAAGCAGTCATATTTAGTCTTTGCTTCCTTGTATATGTGAAATGAGTTGGTTTTAGATAATTTCTTTATGGTCAACTGTCAACATCACAACAAATCTCTCCAGCAAATATCATTAAAGTAGTAATTTGTTAGCAGCCTTAATGAAAAAGCCAAATATTTGTCTGGAACACAACATTTTCTTTCCCCCACTGCTGATGAGAGTTCAGATACAGAGGTGGGGACAGTATAGCCGTGTCTACACGTGCACGCTACTTCGAAGTAGCGGCAGTAACTTCGAAATAGCGCCTGTCACGGCTACACATGTTGGGCGCTATTTCGATGTTAACATTGAAGTTAGGCGGCGAGATGTTGAAGCCACGAACCCCATGAGGGGATGGGAATAGCGCCCTACTTCTACGTTCAACGTCGAAGTAGGGAACATGTAGTCGTTGCTTGTCCCACAACTTTGAAATTGTGGAGTCCTCCATGGTGGCCATCAGCTGAGGGGTTGAGAGACGCTCTCTCCAGCCCCTCAGCTCAATGGTGACCACATGGAGCGGCCCCTTAAAGGTCCCCACCCACTCCCTTCCTGTGCAGGAAGCTGAGAGAGCGTGCAGGCAGCAGCAGTAACACGCGGCTAGCCTGCACGCTCTTCTGCAGACACCCACACCCCCAACCGACCTGATGGCTGCCCAGCAGCCCCTCCAGCGCCCTCAGGGAACCCCTCCCAAAGGGGAGCCAGGGTTCCCAGGGCAGGAGCCAGGCCGGGAAGTGGCAGCGGGGCCCCTCCTGGACGGAGGCTGAGCTTTGGGACCTGCTGGGGTTCTGGAGTGAGGAGGAGGTGCTCCAGGTAATGGGGGGCAAGAGGCGGAATGCAGATGAGTTCGCTCGGCTGGCCGAGGGCCTGGCTGCCCGGGGTCACCCTGCCCGCACTCCGGACCATGTCCGGAGAAAAGTGAAGGAGCTGCGGCAGGATTACTCCCGGGCCCGGGATGCGGCCAGTCGATCTGGGGCCGCCCCCGTCACTTGCCCCTTTTACAGGGAGCTCAGGGACATCCTGGGCCCCCAGCACACCTCCTCCCCTCCGGCCATGCTTGACACCTCGGCTGAGGAGCCTCAGCAGGCCCCGGAGGCGGAGTCTGCCCTGGAGGTAAGCCCCGCACCCTGGGGGCCCCCCCAGGACCCCACCCCCGGGGCACCGGAGCAGGAGGAGGAGGAGGAGGGGAACTCCTCCTCCACCGACACCAGCCTCCAGATCCTCCTGCCATCCTGGAGCAGCAGGCAGGCATCCGCCCCCCGGGTGTCCCCCGACCATGGGAGTGGACCCTCAGGTATGTACCCCCCCTGGTGCACACCCCCGGGGTTGAGGGGCGGGGGTAATAGATATGGCCAGGGCCCTCCACATGCCCAGATGACCATGGCCCCAAGGACAGCAGTGGCATGTCCCTCAAAGGAGTGCATCAGCCCCTGCCCCCCCCCCAGCACGACAGTGCCATGCTCCATCCCTGGGGCAGGGGGGAGCGGAACCTCCAGGGTCCCCCAGGGGGAGGGGGTGGGACACCCAGCAGCAGCAGCAGCAGCGTGTGATGGAGTGGGGGGAGTGCAAATGCGAGACTCAGGCTAGATATGAGCAACAAGCTGAATAGCTCCCAGTGGCTAAGGATGATCCTGGGGCTACAAGTGGCAGGTTACACCTCTGCCCTGAACAAAGAGGAGGGAGGAGCCAAGCTGGGTTTGAATCGGGGGCCACAGTTAGAGGCTAGGGGAAGGGAGAGCTAGAAGGCTGCCTGCCTGAGGAGGGGGAAAGCTACACCCCAGAGGGGCACCCCTCGGGGTCTTCTCCCCAGGACGGGTTGGAAGGACTGTCTCTGACTGCTCTGACTGTCTCTGACCAAGGCCTGGAGGATGACAGAATGGTAGCCCTTCCGGTTCATGTAACGTCCTCCTCTGTGCTCCGGGGCGTGGATGGGGATGTGAGTCCCATCCAGAGCTCCGAAGCAATTGGGGAAGCCCAGGGTGGCACAGCCTGCGATGGTGGCATCTGGGTCCCCAAGCCTCACGAGCCTGTGGAGGAGCATGGCGTTGATGGCACGGACGACCTGCAAGGGAAGCACATGGGAGAGCACCAATGAGGGGTGAGCAGGGTGTGTGTGGCCCTCCCCTGCCAGGGACCCCTCCCCTGCCAGGGCTGCCTCCCCCCCCCCCCCCCCGTGGGTCCTCTTACCTCCATGAGGACAGCCCCGACGGTGGCCTTGCCGACGCCAAACTGCTGCCCCACAGATCAGTAGCTGTCTGGAGTGGCCAGCTTCCAGACAGCAATGCCGACGCGTTTCTCCAGAGGGAGGGCACTCCGCATGGCAGTGTCCTGGTGCCTGAGTGCGGGAGTGAGCCACTGGCATAGCTCCAGAAATATCTGCCGGCTCATGCGAAAGTTCCTGAGCTAGCGGTCGTCATCCCACTCTCCGAGCACCAGCCGCTCCCACCAGTCGGTGCTGGTGGGGTAGCTCCACAGCCGCCGGCGTATGAGGCAGCGGGGGGGTCGGGGTGCTGCAGGGTTGGGGGTTGCGTCCTCCTCCCCTGCGGGCAGCTCCTCCTCTGTGGCAAGGAGGTGCTTAGCTGCCTCCTGCATGGCATGGAGCAGGGTGAGCACTGCTCCTGCAGGGGTGGCTGGGTGGACCTCTGGCTGCTGCTGCTGCTTCTGCTGCTGGGGGTCCACCATGACTGCGTCGCCCGAGGTGTGCATGCCTATGGCTCTGCAGACCGCGTGTTGTGCAGGCTGAGTGTGTCTGGGAGGGGCCCTTTAAGGGAGCGGCTAGCTGTTGCCCTGGAAGCGCTAGTCCACCTTGTGACCCTGTCTGCAGCTGTGTCTGGCACCCTTCTTTCGATGTGTGCTACTTTGGCATGTAGACGTTCCCTCGCAGCGCCTATTTCGATGTGGTGGTGTGCAACGTCGATGTTGAACGTCAACGTTGCCAGCCCTGGAGGACGTGTAGACGTTATTCATCGAAATAGCCTATTTCGATGTCACTACATAGAAATAAGCTACTTCGATGTAGGGTTCACGTGTAGACGTAGCTTATGAAAGCTGGAATATTCTTTTATTCAGGGACATATTGTGTTATAGTTGGTGTTGAGGACCCCACACATTTTGTTGGGGGATCTTTATTAATTAACTGTATTCTATTTTATCTCAGTGACGTAGAACATGATATATCTGTTCTTTGCATTAAACGTTTTGAAGAGACAAGGTTGGTGAGGTTGTTGGGCTAACTCTTCTATGTGAGAGAAACGACTTTAAATATACACAGAGGTCATCTTTGGGACTTGGAAATGCACTCACAGTGTCACAGCTAAATACAAGGTAGAAGTGGCCTGTTAACACAGAAAAGAAGAGTGAGAGGGAAAGGCAAAGAAGGCAAAGTTGTTAGCAGGTTACAGGTTGTTGAAATAACTCATATTCAGGCCATGATTTTCAATGTCTAGCAAAGTTATAAATTTAGGCTCCTCGATTGATCTTTAGAGGGCATTGTCTAAGTTTTCTTTGACATTGAGGATTGAAAGGTTATATACAGAGTGATCACTTTGTGAAAACTCTTCATCTACATGTGATATGATGTTTTTCTCTTATCATTGCTTTGAGTTCATATGAGAGTGCATAGGCATGGGAAGTAGGGAGTGAGGTGTGGCTCACATCTCCACTGCTAGTCCCAAGCCAAGTTCCCAATTGACAGCCCATTCCCAGCAGCTCTGCTGCCAGCCCCGGGGTCCCAGCCACCAGGCTCAGGGCTCCACTGTTACCCCAGCTGTGTCCCTAACCTTGGGTGAGGAAGGGAGCAGATGGAATCTCAGGGAGAGGGCTCATGCAGCTCAGCACCCCCACCCTAAATGTTGTTCCAGTGCTACCGCGAGAGTATAACGATTGTCCTGTTTCACCCATGTTGTTCTTGGATCACGTAGTGCTCTGGGTGAAGCACACCATGGCCATGTCTACACTCAAAAAAAACTTTGAAATGGCCATGCTAATGGCCAAATCGAACAATAGTAATGAGGCACTGAAATGAATATTCAGCACCTCATTAGCATGCCATTGGCCGTGGCACTTTGAAAGTGCTGATAGGAATAAGGGGATTTCAATGTTGGCAGGGTCCTTTCAAAAAGGACCCCCTTGTAGACGAGCCAGTGAATACGCAGCACTTCATTAGGCTAGTTTTCCACCATGGCAACTTTAAAGCATCAAACTTTGAAGTGCTGGCATGTGTGTAGTCAAACTTGGAAGTCCTTTTACTCCTCAAAATTTTTCACCACAGCACTTCATTAGTAATCTCCCCTGGCTGTGATTACCATGCCTGCTTTGAAGTTGGGTGTGAGTGTAGACACAGTTAATGTTACTTAAATGTAGCTCAGTTTCAAGAAAAAACCCTTGTATGATATTACATTAATTGAGAAAGCATGTAATCATGTGCTTAATAACCATTACAACAGTTCAATATTTTCCTTAAATGTAAAAGGTACTCCTATCGCCGGGTAGACGCTGAGAGTGGAAAGTCTCCTCCCAAAATGTAGAAGTTTCAGAGTGTTGTGAACAACCGAAAAGCAGAATGGAAGCCATCATAAAACCATAACTCCGCAGTGTTTGGGGTCACTTCTGTAGCTAGTATCAGCGAGGTAGCCAAATTAGTCTCTATCTTCAAAAACAACAAGAAGTCCTGTGGCACCTTATAGACTAACAGATATTTTGGAGCATAAACTTTCGTGGGCAAAGACCTGCTTCATCAGATGTCTCATACATCTGACAGAGCGGTTCTTTGCCCACGAAAGCTTATGTGCCAAAATGTCTATCAGTCTATAAAGTGCCACAGGGCTTCTGTAGCTGTGTTCCTATCACAGTGCTAGAATACTATCTGATAGAGGCTTAAAAAATAGGAAACTGTAAACAATAAGGCTACACATCAAGAAGTTCTAAGACATTTTGGTAAAGATAGTGTAAAATTAGTGATTTAAAGTCTGAAGAATGCTGACGTGTTTGACAAGTCTTAATCTATGTTATCCAACAAACATACGTATTTTCAGGTTGTCATAACATTAGTAGTATAAACTGTGTTTTATTAAAAATCACACAAAATGTTTCTCTGCTCATGTGAATGTTTGTTTTTGCAAGATTATCCTTTGTGGATGGTGATCATCTAAATCTTAAAAAGAATTCCATAGAAGCAAAAAGACCTCTATAGAAGATGCCCAGAATTTTTTTTTTAAATTATTCGATCTCTGCTTTTGAATTTTATAGGTTTGTTAAAATTCTACAGAGCCGCTAATCAATCATTGCATGAATTCTACAGGAGCTTTTCTAAGGAGAGAAATACTTGGAAAAACTATGGAATTTTCTAACACTGGCTGTACTGCATATTTTATTTCCAATTACAGCTGTGATTCCTGGCTCTGTGGAGCTATGGCACCACAGCAGAGTTATTTTGAGATAACAGCCATTATTTAGAAATAATGTTGCAACCATCTACACTACAAACACACTAGTTCAAAATAAATTCAAAATAGCTGGTCCATTATTTCAAATTTCTTAAACCTCATTGCAGAAAGAATAATACCGATTTCAAAAGAGCTATTTTGAAATAGGTGCTGTTAAGACACGGAATAGTGCTATTTTGAAATAATCCATAATGGCGTCCAATGGCACTACACTCATCCCTCATTCTTCACTTATGAGCACTCACTTAAACAAGGGACACATTTACTTACCTTAGTTCACTCTATGAGTGAACTCCCCCCTGCTAATACGAGGCTAGTCCCCTCCCCTTGGCTCCAACCTGCCCTAGTCTGACCTCCTCCCCCCACCAGCCCTGCTGCCCACCTGCAGCAGCCTGACCCCCCCACCTCCACCAGCCCACAGCAGCCTGACCCCCGCCACCTCCCACCAGCCCTGTGGCAGCCTGATCCCCTCCTGGCCCCGCAGTGCCTACCCTCAGCAGCCTGACCCCTGTCCCCTGCCAGCCCCACAGCAGCCTGACCCCCACCCTCTGTCAGCCCTGCAGCAGCCTGAACCCCGCATCTCTGCTGCCCGTGGAACAGCCTGACCTCCGCCCTCCACTGGCCCTGCAGTCGTCTGACTACCTTCCTCTGCCAGCCTGGTGGCAGCCTGACCACCCTCCCCTGCCAGCCCCGCAGCAGCCTGACTACCTGCCCCCCCAGCAGCCTGACCTCCATCCTCTGCCAGCCCTGTGGCAGCCTGACCCCCTCCACAGTCACCAGCCCTGCAGACTGGCCCCACAGCAGTCTGACCCCTGTGCCGGCCCCATGGCCCCAACCCACAGCAGTCTTAAACCTCCCCCCCACTGGCCCTGCAGCCTGGCCCCACAGCAGCCTGACCTCTGCATCCCCTCCCCGCCAGCCTGGTAGACTTAATTCGCCACAACCTGGCACCTCCCCGTCCCCACACTAGACCACACACCCAACCTTCAGCAGCCTGAACCCCCCACCCACCCCAAGGACCCAACCAACCACCAGGTTTTAACCATCCCAGCCACTCATGGCCCTAAACTGCCCTCAGCCTTTAAACTCTCTCCCCACCTAAACCGAAGGTTCACTTACGTTCCAAAAGCAGCGCCACCTGCTGCCACTCTTCTGTGAGCTCTAGGAACCAATCAGAGACTTTTACATGTATTCTACTGAGAATTGAGTGCCCTCTTATGAGTTTTCACCTACAAGCACAAAGTTGGGAACCAACTGTGCTCAGAGGGCAAGGGATGAGTATTTTTCAAAATGGGCACTGTTGTCCAGACATGCTATTTTGAAATAGCTGGGTGCTGTTTCAAAATGTCTCAGCTACACTTACACTAGCATTCCCTTTTCGAAAGAGGCATGCAAATGAAGGAAATTGAAAATGCAAAAGAGGCACTGATTTACATATCTGGCACCTCATTTGCATATTCTCCTTTTGAATGAAGAAAAGCAGCATAGACTCAGCTCTTTTGAAAGTAATCCCCATCTTGAAAAGACTCCTTCTTTCTAAAAAAAAATAGGAAGAAGAGTTCTTTCAAAGATGGGGATTACTTTTGAAAGAGCCGCATCTACACAGCTTTTTTTCTTTCAAAAGAAGAATGTGCAAATGAGGTGCCAGATATGTAAATTTGTGCCTCATTTGCATTTTCTATTTCCTTCACTTGCATGTTTCTTTCAAAAGAGGCATGCTAGTGTAGACATATCTTTCTTGGCTGTGTCTTCACGTGCCGGTTCTTCTGGAAGCAGCATGGTAATGAGTGATCCGGAAGATGCTAATGAGGCATGGACGTAAATTAACCATGCCTCATTAGCATAAGGGAATGTGCTTCAGAGTCTGGAAGAAGCTCTTCTGGACTCCAAAATACACATGCTGATGCATGGCCCACGAGCCTCTTCCAGAAGGAAACCCTCCTTCCGGAAGCCCCTTCAAAATTTTGAGGAAGAAAGAGCTTCCGGAAAGAGGGCTTCTTTCTGGAAGATCCCCACAAGCTGCAGGTCTGCACTTGTATTTTGGAGTCCAGAATAGCTTCTTCAGGACTCCAAACCACATGCCCATATTCTTATGAGGTACAGGACATTTACGTCCAGGCCTCATTAGCATTGTCTGGTCGGCTTATTACTACGCCTTTCTGAAAGAAGTGGCATGTGAAGACACAGCCCTTGTGAATAGCTGTGTTATTTTTAAATAAGCTATTTTGGAATAGCTATTCTGGAATGAATTATTTTGAAATAACGCTGATAAGTAGATGTAGCCTGGATTCCCTATGTTTTCTCTTTTATTAAGTCTTATATTATGGTTCCAGTGTCACAACCCTGCATAGACGTATAGTGACATCGTTTCTAGATCTGTGTTTTTGTTTGATTTTGTTTGATTTTGTTTTGTTTTAACTTACTGTCAGGTAGTGGAGAAGAACAATGTGTTATATTTATTATGATAAGATTAAGTCCACTATATTTCAAAGTCACAAAGCAGCTCTCACCGCATCTTAACATATAGGATTGCAAATGAATGACAGTTAACTGTAAGAGAAAGGAGAGCTGTATGCAATGGGGTTTCCATTTCAATGAACTCTGTGAATAGAGATTGACTTGAAAATCAGAAGGGACAGTTTTAGCACTAAATGATATGGAATGTGCTTTCTTTTATCTTTTTTCTCCCAAAGTCTGATGGACAGCTCTTATTTCAGAAAAGAAGGAAGAGAATCATTCTCATGCTTAACCATTGACTACAAAGAATTATTACTCTGAAAAGAGTTATCAATTTAAAAAAATCAAGGTTGGAGGTAGGCTCATGCGGAGAAGCAAAATGCAGGAAAAAAACTATTGTGTTTCTGAGTAACTGATCAATTATTTCACATGAGTAACCATGTTAGTCTGTAACTTCACAAATAACAAGCAGTCCTCTAGTACCTTAAAGACTAACAAATGTATTAGGTTATGCGTTTTTGTGGTTAAGACCCACTTCTTTGGCAGTCAAGTGGGAAGCCAAACTTCAAGCTTCATGAACATAATGGCTACTCCCATTGACTCAATGATCATTAAACCACAGTGCTTATTTATTACTTTTGCTGTCGACATTACATTAGCAGTCTCGAAGGCTGTGGCCACACTACCCTTCCTTTTCGGAAGGGGCATGTTAATGATGCAGTTCAGAAGATGCTAATGAGGCACTGACATGAATATGCAGGGCTTCATGAGCATGAAGACGTCTGTTCACAATTCGAAAGTGCCGCTTTCAAAACACGTTTGATCCCTTGAGGGGAAAACTTGCACTTTAAATCTAAGGAAAATGCTTTTGATGTAACATTTCGCAACACTATTAGTCCATCCTGAAGAAGTTCTGTGGCACTTTATAGACGAGCAGATATTTTGGAACATAAGCTTTGGTGGGCAAAGACTGTCTTTGTCAGATGCAGGGTCTTTGCCCACAAAAGGTTACATCAAAATCATTTTCGTTAGATTTAAAATGCAAGTTTTCCCCTCAAGGGGTCAAAAGTGTTTGTAAAAACTAAGCACTGACAGCGTCCTCACATGTAAATGTGATAATATAACATATGCATATAATATGAATGAAAGAGCTCCGATCTTACTTATTTAATTGGCTCACCATAACTTCAGTTTAGAATGAAAATTAAATATTGGAATAGTTTTATATTTGAAATACATAAAAGCATTATAAAAATGTTTCACTTCCATTATAATGGGTTTAAGTCTGCACCTTGCACTTTAATTTACTAAATTCTGACACTTTCTACTATTTAAAAATTATTAGCCTCCTTACATGACGTAAATGATCTACAAAGCTGTATAAATTAGGTGTCTCATAATGCATTCAAATGGGCAACACACTAGTAAAGACAAGAATAAGTGCTAGAGCTCAAAAAAGGCTACTAACAGCCACCATTTAAAAGATAAATATTTTATTTAGTAATGTGTTTTTTAGTATTTTCTGAATACAGTGCACTGTCCTTGTATGAAAACTCTTTTTCTATTAAAAAGATGTGTATACATAGAATTAAAGCATGACTGGATATTAGTCCTGACATTTCATTCTTTGCTTTCTTAGGTATCCCAAAAGCATAATCCTGAATAGATTAAAGATACGAAGACAGAATAGGATTGGAAACTGAAAGATTCAGTTTAGAAATCAATCCTTTTCAACCTGAGAAAGTGAGCAAATATGCAAGTATTATTTAGAGATGTTTAAATTATTTATGAGAAATTATACATGGATCATGTGCAGTGAGAGGGACATATGGAATTATATGTAGATGAATGGATAGATGTAATCAAAATAAAGCTGCAAATCTATTAGTTTTAAATAGCCAATGAAAATTAAATGAGATTTATATTAGCTGTGTGTTAGCCAGCAGTCACACTCCATTACTGCCTTCCAATATGGGACCCTCACAATTGTGGTCCTAACAAACCACTAAAAGGGATGCAATATGGTTTCACAGCTGAGACAATAAGGTACTTGATTTTCCAGCCAAATTCACTCCCTCCCTCTGCCACTGCACCACCCCTGCATACAAGGGCTCCGTCTGAACAAGAGGGTTTTTCTGACAAAACTGGGCTGTCATCAGGAAAACCTGTGGAGCATCTATACACAAAATGCTGTTTGTTAAAAGACTGTCGACAAAACCCGGTATATCTGCCAGCAGCATTGTGCCTTTCTATGTGCAGGTATAATACCTCTGTTGACAAAAAAGCTGTGTGGATGCTCCGGGGGGTCCTCTGTTGACAGACAGGGATTCCAGGTCACTGAGCAGCCTTGTTTGCTGAGCTTCCAGTTGGCCATTCTCTTAAGAGAGCAGACTGTGTGTGGACATGATCTCTTGACAGAAGTTTTGCTGGTAGATCTCTTCCGACAGTCACTTCTGCTTGCTGTAGTGTAAGGATAGACAATGAGATTAGAGGAACAGACAAAGAAGGGTGTCTCAAGATGAGCAGACTGTTGGAGATCTCTCCGCACCTCCTGTTTAACATTCCATAATTCCAGAACACTGTTGGGCTGCTGACTTGGTTTTGCAATCTTCATCATCTGCACTGGATTCCCTGAAAAATTAAAATATAAACATTTAATATAAAATTTATGAAAGCAGGCATCCTGTTTGGTGGCAGGAATCTAGAGGAAAATCATTCACATGGTTTAATTTTACATTATTGTAGAAATCTCTTTCTAGACCCGAAAAGGAGGTTGGCAAAAGACCTTAGTATTCGAGGAAATTTGACATCAAACCAAAGCAGCCAAACACAGGAGCTACGGCTAAACTACATTCCCCTTTTGGAGGAGGAATGCAAATGAGGGAGATCAAAAATGCAAAAGAAGAGCTGAATTACAAATCTCATGCTTCATTTGCATAATCTCATGTGATCACATTTTTGGAAGAAACATTTCCAAAAGCAAAAACAGCTATTTAAATGGGTTTTTCTGGTTTCAAAAGGACCCTTCTTCACAAATTATTTCTGGAATAAGGATTCTTTTGAAAACTTTTTCTTTTTCCAAAGGAACCCCGTCTACATGGCTGTTTTTTGCTTTTGGAAAAGTCTCTTCTGAAGATGCAATCACATGAGATTATGCAAATGAAGACCAAGATTTGTAAATCAGCTCTTCATTTGCATTTTCAATCTCTCTCATTTACATTCTTCCTTCACAGGGGAATGTAGTGTAGACGCAAGCAGGGTGGCTAACAACAAACTTAGCCTGGTAGACCTCTTTTGGAAGGAGGGACTACAGGACCATATAAAGGAGCCATCAGATCTCACGTTCTCCCAGTAAAATAAATAAATCAAAAGATAGCGAGTGAGCTCGTACCTACAAATTCCACCCTCCTGACCATGGCATACTCAAGAAGGGAGTAGAAAGGGGAAAATTTCTGTCTTTAAATTTCACCAGCTGTGGACAGGAAATGTTGATGGGTTGGAGAAGCTGCTTGGCTTCATCCTCAATAGTCCAATCCCATTTCCATCCTGGCTAGCAATTCAGACAAGACCATTTTCATTTACAGCATTCTGTTTTAAAGGGTGCATATCAATTGAAACAGGACACAATATCATTAAAAGTAATATGTATGGGGAATAAACAGGAAGAACTAGAAATACTAGTGAATAAACATGACTTTGACATAATGGGTGGGAAAAAACACATGACTACAGCACTGGTGTGGTAAGGTACCTCTTATTCAGGAAAGACAGGAGGGGGAAAAAGCAGGAGGTATTATCTTGCATATCAAAGACGTATAGACTTAGACTGAGTTTAAAATGGAAAAAGGAGTCAGACTTACTGAAAATCTATGGGTCAGAATAAAAGGAGTGAAAAACAGTGGTGGTAGCATAGACCATTTAACCTGGAAAAAGAGTTGGGTGAAGTTTTTACTAAAATAACTACCAAAATTATCCACAGCACAGTATTTGGTGGTTACAGGGAACTTCAACTGCCCAGACATCTGCATATCTAACACGACTATCCCTCTGGCTATGTCTACACTAGAGGGTTTTGTCATCCTAGAATACTTAAGAAGCTGATAGAGGAGGTTTCTGGGCCTTTAGCTATCATCTTTGAAACATCCTGGAAGTCGGGTAAGATTCCAGAAGACTGGAAAAGGGCAAATATAGTGCCCATCTATAAAAAGGGGAAAAAAAACAATGCAGGAAACTACAGACCAGTCAGTTTAACTTCTGTGCTGGGAAATATAATGGAGCAAATAAATAAGAAATTCATCTGGAAGAAAATAAGGTGATAGGTAATAGCCATCAAGGATTTGTAAAGAGCAAATCATTCCAGACCAATCTGATAGCTTTTTTTTTGACAGGATAACAAGTCTTGTGGATAAGACAGAAGTGGTGGTTATGGTACACCTAGACTTTAGTAAGGAATTTGACACAGTCTTGCATGATCTTGCATAATCAATAAACTAAGCAAATACTATTTAGATGGGGTCTCTATCAGGTGAATGCATAACTGGCTGGATAATCATTCTCAGAAAGTAGTTATTAATGATTCACAGTCATGCTGGAAGGGTATAACATGTGGGGTTCTGCAGGGATCTATTGGGACTCTTTCTATTCACTATCTTCATCAATGGTTTAGGTATTAGCATAGTGAGTATCCTTATTAAGTTTGCAGATGATGCTGAGCTTGGAGGGGTTGCAACTACTTTGGAGGATAGGGCATAATTCAAAATGATCTGGACTAACCGGAGGAATGGTCTAAGGTAAACAGGATAAAGTTTAATAAGGACATATGCAAAGTACTTCACTTATGAAGAAACAATCAACTTCATATATATAGAATAGGAAGCAACTGTCTAGGAAGGAGTACTGCAGAAAGAGACTTAGGGGTCATAATGGACCACAAGCTAAATTTGTTTCACCAGTGTGATTCTGTTGCAAAAAATGCAACCATAATTCTGGGATGGATTAACATGAGCGTGGAGAGCAAGGCACGAGAAGTCATTCTTCTGCTCTGCTCAGCACTCATAAGGCCTCAGTTGGAGTATTATGTTCAGTCCTGGGTACCACATTTCAAGAAAGATGTGGAGAAATTGGAGAACATCCAGGGAAGAGCAACAAGAATGATTAAAGGTCTAGAGAACATGAGCGATGAGGGAAGAATGAAAGAACTGGGCTTGTTGTTTGAAAAAGAGAAGATTTAGAGGGGAAATGAGAGCAGTTTTCAAGTACCTCAAAGAGGGTTACAAGGGAGAGGAAGAAAAATTGTTCTCCTTGGCCTCTGAGGACATGACAAGGAGCATTGGGCTTAAACTGAAGAAGGGAAAGTTTAAATTAGACATTGGGGAAAACTTCCTAACTATCAGTGTGGTTAAACACTGGAATAAGTTATCCAGGGAGGTTGTGGAATCTTCATTGCTGGAGATATTTAAGGGCAAGTTAGATAGACACCTATCAGGGATGGTCTACAAGGTATTTGCTCCTGCCCAGAGGGAAGGGAACTGGACTTGATGATGCCTTGAGGTCCCTTCCAGTTCTAGTGTTCTATGATTCTAACAAAACTGGCTTTTTCTGACAAAACCCACAGAGTATGCACATTCCTAATGCTTTCTGTCAACAGTAAATTGACAGATTGTAGCATTTTTGTTGACAGTCTTATCTTGCTTCCCATGAGGCATGACACCTCTGTCAGCAGATGTCTGTTGACAAAAAGCTGGTCTGGATGTGACTCAGGGGCCTCTATTGACAGACTGGGCTTATGGGACATCAGGCAGACCTGTTTGCTGTATTTCCGGTTGGCTATTTTCTTAAGAGAATGACTGGGAAGTCCAGCCACTCTCCCTCAACAGAGCAGATCACTCTTGCAATCTACTTGGCAATTTGGCTGCGATCTGTTGACAGAAGTTTACTTGGAAGATATCTTCTGACAGTAACTTCCATTGACAGATTGCTCTAGTGTAGACATAGCATCTGAAGTGAAAGTTACTAAGATAAAATAAACAGATCATGCCAGGTGACACTAATACAGTAAGCAAAGTTGTTACAAGTTCTTATTGCAGAACAGAGTTGATTTTTTTTTCTGACCTGCACCCAGCACCTTACCTTGACCCTTTCACTACAATTCTTTGTTTCCAGGTTTCTTCATGTGTATCCTTCCAGGGAGGTGAGGCAATTTCAAAAGCCAGCTGAAGACAAAAGACTGCTTTCCATTCTTTAAATAGACTTTTCCCAGGACATGAACCACTTGTTTAGCACTCCCCACCCCATGGCAAAATAGGAGACTCAAAATGGATTCCAGTATCAGGTTGCCTGGACATGTGTCTTTGCAGGACAAACCACTGTTTGGGATTAAAGGAAAAAACTCAGTCATTCATACGTTGTTGACTGGCTTTCATTAGAATACATGAACTAATAAAACAGGCCCTTTTAAAATACTTTTAAATACATCTAACTACACATACAAGAAAGATACATATACAATATTAGACTATACACATTCAGGCTATGTCTACACTTGCCCCATACTTCAAAGGGAGCATGGTAATCAGGCTGATAGGAGTTTACTAATGAAGTGCTGCAATGCATATGCAGCATTTTATTAGGCTAATTCTCCCCCATGGCTAGTTCAAAGCTTCAAACTTCGAAGTGCTGGCATGCTGGGTAGCGGCGTGCACTTCGAAGTGCCTTTACTCCCCATCTCTCTGCTACTAGTTGAAATTCAAAGACACTTATCTCAAACATGAAAACATGCAATAAAGAAACATGGGTTACATATCTGAGGGGATATTTTCAAGATATTTATCCATCCAGACCACAGACTTTAGGGAGAAAATTACTTTCAGAGGTAATTTCAACTTGAGAAAGAAGCTGTGTATGGTTTTCAAAAAGTTGAATTTCTAATGTAATTTTTAATCAGATTTCTGCAGTTCTGGGGAGCTGGCCAGCTTATACAAAGACAGTATATTGGAGACACTTTGGTGCCCAAATATCTTTGATAGTCTGGCCCTAACTCCCAGATAGTAAATACTTCTGAGGATCTGGGTCTTACACCATACAATATACTCAGTTTGCATTTACCTCCTTTGATGTGGAACACAGTACTGTTATTACCTGTGGACAATATATAATTGAAGCCCATGCATTGCAAAAGTAAGTGGAAAAAAGTAAATTAAGATTTTGGAACCCTTTCTAGCATTAGTTACTCTTATTTAACTTCCATGAACTTTTTCGGGAGCTAGATAGCTCTGTGGTTAGAACATTGACTTTATAAATCAAGGGTCGTGAGTTTAGCCTTTGAAGGGGCTGTTCAAGGTTCTGGGGCAGTCTAAATTTAAAAAAAAAATCAGCAGGGAGGGTGATAGGTCCTGCTATGAGGGCAGGGAACTGGACTTGATGACTTCTCAAGATCCCTACCAGTTCTATGATGTGTGTATACATAACCTATCTAGGCCAGCACCCTCAGTACTGACCCAGAAAATTTCCTGAACCATGAGAAATCAATATTGCCTTGCAGCATTACCAACTCTTCCACTGCTTACTGGGCCCTTAGAAGACATTTAGGAGCAAATTAGAACTAAATAGCAGCACAGAACACTGAGAGCCAGCACTGGTGGTTATAAACAAACTTCATGGAAAGCTTGAGCACACCCATGGTAAGGAGACATCTGACTAACTAAAACCATGCAGTATGTAGAAGGTTGCCAGACCAGAGAGTGCCAAACTGGAGAGGTTCAACCTGTATATGGGTAAAATATGCCATTGTTGTGAAAAGGCAAGACAATTTGTTATAGGCTCTTTTTTTTTTTTAATTTTAAGTTGCTACCTCCATCCCCAAATATAAGCATCATATTTCTTCAAAAGTTATAGATTGCCTGTTTCTGGGGAGCCAGACCCCAAGCTTGTGATATCTGTATATTGCCACAGATGCATCAAACACAATTCTGAAATGCAAAAATAAATTAACAAAACTTAACAAGCCCATCGACTTTCTTTTGCACCACTTTCAAAGACACGCATTAAATGTAAACGGAAATAATGCTTTGTGGAGTAAGTCTCTGACCTTGAAGGCCAGGGGAGTTTCCCACTTTTATAAAAGGGGGATCTGATCCTGTGTTTGATCACTCAGAGCTGTCAGCAAAATTATTTACAAAATAATTAAATGTGCTTTCCTTAATAATTGCTCGCCCAAACATTGTAAATGCTGGAAGAAAGCATGGAAGTCTAATAAGCATCCAGTTCTAGGTTTCAAATTTTAGTTAGCTCATTCAGCCTTCTCTGGCTCAATTTTTGATCTTCCTCTAATCTCACTACTCTCATTCAGAAAAAGCCAAAAAATAAAGTATATATAAAAAACGGTTTCAGCTGATAATATTCAAGATTTCTTATATGCCTAGAACAAAGAGTATTACAGAACTGGGGACTATTTAAAGGTCAGTTTTATAGTATCAAATAATGTTAGAACTAAGCAAATAAACAAAATGTTCTTGGATAAAATGATTCAGAACACTTTAAAACATGCCTTGTTAAACAAATAATACCAGTTTTCAACAGATCATTATTTAAACTGGTAATGACCTTCATCAAAAAGTGGGTGAGTTAATTGCCTAACTTCTATTCTGTCACAAAGAAAAATTATAGGCCATACCTACACTCATCTCCTAGAGCATACCATTTATTGTGTTAAATTCTACTTTTGTTCACAGATGTATGGCAATTCTTTAGGCAACAGGGGTCTTCAAGCTTTAATGGGAGTGCTATCCAATTTAATATGCTCTGGTACAACAAACTTAGGCCTTGATTCTGGGAACATTAGCATACGTGCTTAAGTTTAACCAGCACAAATAGTTCCATTTGCATCACTGGGACTGCTCAGGGCACAGAAAGTTAAGCACATAAATTAACCTTTGCAAAATTGAAGGCTTAAACTCTGTGTAAATTAAATGGGACAGACAGACAGTACTTCACAAAGACATTTATTTGTCCTTTATTTGAACAATGAGTGCTAAAACTGAGGAGATACAGCTATGGAGAATTACTGAAGCATTTCCTCAATTTTTGACTAGTGCAAACAACAATAAATCCAGTTGCAAAATTATGTGCAATAAGGGATCCAGCACTGCTTCCAAATGATTTGGTAAAATGTGGATTCTCATCAAATTCCAGATTCAAACTTCAATCTCTACTTAAGTAAGTAAGTAAATAAATAAATAAATAAATGGATGTTCAAGGAAACCATTTGAAAGGCAAGTCATGTAAATTACCAAAACAAATCACACCTGAAAAGCAAATGCAACAAATTTTCACTTGATGATCTGCTTGGATCTGTCCCAACTTAGATACTTCAACCTTCAAACTTAGATACTTCAAGAAACTTCATTTGTTTCCGACCAAATCCTTGTGGACAAATATCCATACATATACATATACATATACATATACATATAGAATGGGAAACAACTGTCTAGGAAGGAATATTGCAGAAAGGGACTTAGGGGTCACAGTGGACAACAAGCTAAATATGAGTCAACAGTGTGATGCTGTTCCAAAAAAGCAAATATGATTCTGGGATGTATTAACAGGAGCAGTGTGAGCAAGACATGAGAAGTCATTCTTCCACTCTACTCAGAGCTCATTAGGCCTCAATTGGAGTATTGTGTCTAGTTCTGGGCACCACATTTCAAGAAAGATGTGGAGAAATTGGAGAAGTTCCAGAAAAGAGCAACAAGAATGATTAATGATCTAGAGAACATGAGCTATGAGGGAAGAATGAAAGAACTGGGCTTGTTTAGTTTAGAAAAGAGAAGATTTAGAGGGGACATGATAGTGGTTTTCAAGTACCTCAAAGAGAGTTACAAGGAAGAGGAAGAAAAATTGTTCTCCTTGCCCTCTGAGGATAAGACAAGGAGCAATGGGCTTAAACTGCAGGAAGGGAGGTTTAGATTAGACATTAGGAAAAATTTCCTAACTGTCAGGGTGATTAAACACCAGAATAAATTATCTAGGGAAGTTGTGTAATTTCCATCGCTGGAGATGTATAAGAGCAGGTTAGATAGACACCTATTGGGGATGATCTAGATGGTGTTTGGTCCTGCCAAGATGGTGGGGAACTGGACTCTATGACCTCTTGAGGTCCCTCCCAGGTCTAGTGTTCTGTGATTCTATGATCCACATCACAAAGCCATTCCTACACTTTACATTAATAGTTTTGTTAGCATTCAGAAGGTAATCTGAGCAGTAAATGACCATAGATAGTGAAGTGGATATTATCGTTAGCTGACAGGTAGTCTCTTTGGCTCTTGATACATAAGGCTCATAGGCATCAGAATGGTCAGCTAGGTAAATTTGTGTTTGCAGCATTGGATGAGTACAAAAAAGGTCAATGCAATTTGAGCTTCCAGGAAAAGGCACGAAGCAAAGAATCAACACCTCTCTTTAAATAGTGGTGGTTAAAGTAGAAGCTGGATAATGATGGCATCACTGCTTCAAGTATCTATAAGACAATGGACTATACCAGGCTAGCCAATGGGGGAAGGGGCAAAAAGAGCAGTTACCTCCAAACCCCTTTGCATTGCTGCAGCACTGTGGTCTGAGCAGCACTGAGGGCCAAATGCCCTTTCCACCCACTGCTTCACCCCTTCCAGGGTGAAGAGCCAGGCTCCCTTCCCACCTTGTCCCAGATCCTGCAGCATCTCCTGGTGCCACTGGATTATACTTAGATATCCACCCCAAAGACACCACCAAACTCTTCCATTTTAACCTCAGCCATAATTTCACATTCAATGAGCCTCTGCCCAAACCATCAAAACAGCCCGGGTGCTAGGATGATTTCCCAGTATGCCAGCCTCTTCCTGGTCCACTTCAACAGAGGATTTCTATGCAAATGAACCATGAAACAAATGTTACATCTGTGCTATTTCAATGACGTGTTTGTCTTCTGGACAGATGACCTACACTAAATCATAGATTTCCACCAAAAAATTCAACAATCACTACCCATCAAATTCTCCATAAGATATGCACATACT
Organism: Carettochelys insculpta; assembly: GCF_033958435.1. Classification (NCBI taxonomy): domain Eukaryota; kingdom Metazoa; phylum Chordata; order Testudines; family Carettochelyidae; genus Carettochelys; species Carettochelys insculpta. The sequence continues at coordinate 101,331,166 of NC_134139.1, forward strand.
AATATCAACTTCTTAAGCTCTATGATCAGGTTTTAAACACTGGAAACCTATCAGCCAGCGTTTCCCAAAGAGTGGTCCATAGTCAAATCCTGGTCCTTGGAAAAAAAATACCGATCCTTAGAAAATATGTAAATTATCAGTATATACTATTACTATTGTGAATAAATAATAAACAGTGAAAATTTATTCATTTTTCATTTTTTTCATATGCATTTATATTTTTGGGCCACAAAAGAAGGTACTGAAAAAAAATCCCAGCTATATAAAGTTTGGGAAACCTTGCTATTGCAACTCTATACAAAAACCCTCATATCAACATGCTTACTTTCGCAAGTCCATAACCAGTATACATGCACTAAGAAAGGTATCCGAACACCTAGATGTAGACATCACAGAATATATTCTGAAGAGAAAGTTTAAGATACATTCCCTGACACTCTTTCAGCCACCTTCACCAGACAAGGATGTTCCTCCAGAGAAGTCAACAGCATCATGGAACGGGCCACAGAAATACCCCAAAAGAACCCTCTTTAACGTAGTGAAAGAATCCTTCCTACCACACTCCCCTAGTTGACACCTACCATTCCACAGTAGAATATCAAATGCATATTGTCAAAGTTTGACTCAGACTCACAATTTATCAGACCACTCTGTTTTATTAGCAAAGCCGCTCTGCTAATACATTTAGAAGTGAGCCCCCCGAGTGGGGCTTGTGTCTCTTAATTTATACAGTTTTTTTGGAGAACAAGTTACAGAGAAGTTACAGACAAAAGAAGAAAAAGATTTTAGTCCCCACCCTTCGAGATCCCTGAGACCAGTCACGTATCTTTAATTACCTGCCACCCTTAACAATCTCCTTTAACAGCTTCCAGTTAACTTAACTAATTGCCCTTCACACCTTCCATTCTGATGCCTGCTTCTTAGACGTGCTGGCTCCATCTTAATTGCTTCTCCATTCAAAAGCTAACTGTCCCTACGTGTGCTCCCTCAGATACTTTGTAACATGTTTTGGCATGCCCTCTCATATACAATGTATCCAGCATGTCCCCTTATACAACGTTATACTTATACAATGTTATACTTCCACAATCCCCCCTTTTTGGTCAAGGCTACGCCCATGACCAATGACTTACTGGATTCCATATATCAATCGTTCTTTTTCATTACTTTCACTGGTGACATTTAACAACATTAGATTAGCACTCTGGTTAGGGGTAACCTGATGGATGGTGTGTCTTGTGCAGTTTTGGATACAACAAGAAATCAATTGAAAACACACAAAGATTATTAGAATTCCAAATAGGATAGTCAGGATTCCTTGAAACAACCAGTTTCCCAGACTACAGAAATTGAATAAGTTACTTATCCATTTCCACAAGGAACTTGGTTCTTCGTGGGGAAGGTATGCAATTTGCTCCAGATGGCTAGCACGATTTATTACCTCATTAGTATTATCAGGTATGTATACACAGCATTCTGTTCCAATTAGAGCACAGGTCTCTCCTTTGGCTGCCAGTATTATATCTAATGCCCGACGGTTTTGGAGGGCCACTTGTCGGACCGCTCCTGCTTCTTTGGCTAGAGCTTTTAAGCTCTCTCCTCTTTCATTGGCCATGATCTCAACCACCGCTTGTAACCTTAAAAGCCTTTTTGCATGGTGGATTACCCCCCCTACTGGGACTAAAGAAATGCCAACAGCTTCTTCCCAAGTTAGGGGGCTTATGTTATCCACATACCATTTAGCATCTGGCAAGTCCCTCCTTTTTCGCCTGAAATTACGGAGGCGATTTGTGGGAGGGATTGAAGCACCCGGAATTGTGGGAAAAGCTGAGCAGGATAACAGATACCTGACCAATTTGCTGGTAACACAGTGTAAGCATTTTCCCCACAAACCCAATGATGTCCCATTAAAGCTGGGAAGGGTTGACTGCAACCCTTTGACATGTAAGAATTTACGAAGGAGGAATAGTATCCCCCAAAGGGCACAGGATGATTTTCACTGGGAGAAGAGGTAGCATTTACATGACATTTGTAGATGGTGCTGTTTTTCTCAGGGAGGCTGTAGGGGGAGCAAGAGATTGAATCTTTGGTTTGATCCCAGGTTGAGAGGAAGTTTATCTTTCCATACCCGGTTTGCCATTCTCCAACCTTGTTTGAATAGTCCCATACACCATGGGACACGATGTATTGGAGACAGCTGCTCCTCCCTAGATTCAGCCCTGTCCCATTACACACCCAGCACCAGTGGCCCTTTCCTTTCACCACACTTATAAGTTTAGGAACATATGTTTTTCCCAGCCCCCAAGTGTAATTTTCCTTCCATGTCCTTTTAAGTGGATAGGGTTCTCCAGCAAGCTCTGAGGAATTCAAAGGGATTGCCATGGTGGGGATACTAGCTTGTGAGTGAGCTGGGATGTGGCTGCAGACCCAGCAATTAGAAATATTCAGGATCTGGGCTATCTGCACCTGTTGTTGGATGAAAGAATTGTCACTGTCACTCTGGATTCCCCAGACCCTCAGGACACAGTAGCTGAGGATTAAGCTTCTCAAAGGACACATGTTGGAAGGAGGACCCTTTCTGGTTCCGACAACCCCTTTCGAGGGAACCGCAGTCACGGTTTTACGTCCACCAGGCAGCAGGCACTAGGCTCACTACTGCTTCTTGTTTGTTGGGTCCTGCTGTCTGCTTACCCTCTGCTTCTGGCAACCCTTACAAGAGCGCAGATTGTAAGGTATTGCAGGCTGTTCCTCTTTGTCTTCTGGGGTTGAAGCTGGTTCTGCGTGGTCTTGCAGAGGTGCGTGGTCCCCTGGAGGTGGCGCTGGCTTACACTGTGAGGTGTGGATCCATGCAGCGATGCCGGATAATTTCACTGCTGTCTGGGTGGTGAGCAGTACCTGGTATGGACCCTTCCACCGGGGTTCCAAGGCGTGCTTCCGAAGGTGGTGCCACAGGTAGACCCAATCACCAGGCTCAAGAGTGTGACAGGCAGCAGAGGTGGGTTCCGTCAGCCAGGCTGCTCGCACCTGCGAATGGAAGGAGCTCACAGCTTGCACTAACCCTTTGCAGTACTGGAGGAGCGTGCTGTGAGTTAGGTTTAGGTCTGGGGCTGGGGTAATAGTAGCCATTGTTCGCATAGGGCGTCCCATGATGATTTCAAATGGACTCAATTTGTGTCTCTGGGATGGGGATGACTGAATTTCCATAAGGGCCAGTGGTAAAGCAGCTGGCCAGTTTAACCCTGTGGAACTACAGATTTTTGCCAGCTTATTTTTAAGCACACCATTTCGCCTTTCAACTGCCCCTGCACTCTGTGGATGGTAAGGGCAGTGCAACAGGTGGGTGACATGTAATACCTGGTTTAGATGTTGAACAATTTTTCCAGTAAAATGTGTTCCTCGGTCACTAGACAAAGTGGCAGGAATTCCCTTGGTAGGGATAATGTGGTTTAACAGACATTTTGCAACAGACAATGAATCAGCTTTGCGACAGGGAAAGGCTTCAATCCAACCCGAAAACAGACATATTATAACTAAAATGAATTCATATTTCTGACACTTTGGCATTTGTACAAAATCAAGTTGCCAGTGTAGGAAAGGTGCTTGAGGCAAACCCTGGAACCCTTGTGTTACTTTTACAGATTTGCCTACATTGTGGCTTTGACAAGTAACACAAGCGGCACAGTGGCGGGTTGCAAAGGAGCTGAAATGGGGAGCCCACCACCCCGCCTTACTCATAGCAGAGACCATCCCCTCCTTGCCGACATGCGAAACACCATGTAGCAGGGCGGCTAGAGATGGGTAGAGCAAGACGGGGGGCTACAAAGGTACCGGTGGGCGATCGTCAAAGGGAATCAGAATGCAAAGAGCAACCCAAAGCACTCCAGGAGTCTTTCTCTGTTTCTGGGGCAGAATCCTGGAGCTGAGCGAGATGAGACAGGGATGGTGGCGTTACAGAGACAGAGAGGGGACCAAGAAACGCTTCTGGTGAAGGTTTTATAGTGGCGGCATGTTTTGCAGCAGCATCAGCAAGTGCATTACCTTTTGCCACCTCGGTGTCTGCCGCTGAGTGGCCAGTACACTTAACAATTGCCAAGGCAGACGGTAGTAAAACTGCATACAGGAGGGCGGCAATGTAGGGGCCATTCTTGATAGGGGTACCAGTAGAGGTAAGAAAACCTCGAGCCTGCCAGAGGGTGCCAAAGTCATGCACAACCCCAAAGGCATACCGAGAATCAGTAAAAATAGTGGCAGAGAGCCCCTCGGCTAGAAAGCAGGCACGGGTTAGAGCAATCAGTTCAGCCACCTGGGCAGAGGTCACAGAGGGTAAGGGCGCAGCTTCTATGGTCTCAGAGAGAGAGACCACAGCGTACCCTGCAAGAAGGTGGCCTTGGTCATTTCTATAGCAGGACCCATCAGTGAATAATACCAAGTCAGAGTTAGGGAGAGGTACATCTGAAAGGTCGGGGTGCGGGACAGTGATAGCGGAGACAGTTGCATGGCAGTCATGGGGTTCACCATCACTAGGTAAATGAAGGAGGGTAGCAGGGTTTAACCGGGAGCAGCGCTTAATAGTGATATGTGAGGCTGAAAGCAGCAAAAGTTCATACCTAGTGAGGCGAGCAGAGGAGAGGTGAGCAGTGTTGCGTTGCAGAAGGAGAGTTTCCACAGAATGGGGAACCATGAGAGTGAGAGGAGAGCAGAGGACAAGGGACTCAGACATCTCGACCAGGCGCGCTGCAGCAGCTACAGCGCGTAGGCAAGGGGGTAAACCCTGGGCTACAGGGTCCAAGGTTGCAGAAAAATAAGCCACCGGGCGATTTCTGTCACCGTGCTCCTGAGTAAGAACCCCGAGGGCACAAGCAGATTGTTCGTGACAGAAAAGGGTAAAAGGCTTGTCATAGTTAGGTAATCCTAAGGCAGGGGCAGAGGCTAAGTTCTGCTTCAGGGAGATGAAAGCAGCATTTGCTTCAAGTGGCCATGGCATGGGGTTAGGTACAGAGGATCGAGTGAGTTCTTGGAGTGGTTTAGCCAGAGAAGCATATTGGGGAATCCATTGCCTACAGAACCCTGTCATGCCTAAGAATTTTCTGACCTGGCGTGGAGAGCAAGGCTGGGGAAAGCTAAGGATGGCTTGTACCTGGGCTGGAGAGAGTGTACGGGAGCCCTGGGAGAGAAGGAAGCCTAGGTATGTGACAGAGGTTTGGCAGAGCTGCAATTTTGTGCGAGAAGCCTTATGACCCTTGTTCGCTAAAGCTGTGAGAAGTGTTAGTGAATCAGTTTCTGAGGCAGACAGAGAGGGGAGCACAGGAGTAAGTCGTCCACATATTGGATCAGTGTGGATCCTGATGGGAAAACCAGATCAGCGAGATCCCTGGCTAGGGCTTGAGAAAAATAGGATGGACTCTCTGTATACCCCTGGGGAAGGGTAGTCCATGTATATTGCTGACCCTTGTAGGAGAAGGCAAAGAGATACTGGGATTCAGAGTGAACTGGGACAGAGAAGAAAGCGGAGCACAAATCTACAACAGTAAAGTGGGTTGCATTTGGAGGAATAGACGCTAGTATTGTAGCGGGGTTAGGAACCACTGGAAAAGAAGGTATGACAATACGGTTAATAGCTCGAAGGTCTTGAACAAATCGCCACGATTTGCCATCAGCCTTTTAAACTGGGAGGATAGGGGTGTTACAGGGGCTGGAACAAGGGACAATAATTCCTTGTTCTTTTAATGCAGATATAACTGGAGCAATCCCAGCCTCTGCCTCAGGATTCAAAGGATACTGAGACAGGCGAGGCAGAGGTTTGGAATTGTCTACAGTAATCCGAACTGGGTCAGTATTTAATCGGCCCACTTCAGATGGGTGAGATGGCCATAGGGAGGAAGGAACCTGAGAGATTAGGTGCTCTAGGGACGGAGTTAAGGGACAGCAAGGGACCGGAGTGGAGAGGGAAGTTTCAGACAGCAGGGAGGCTACAGAATCACATAAGGAAGACTGAGGGATTTGCAGATAGACACCATCTGGGGAGCAGTAAATAGAACAGCCAAGTTTGCATAGCAAGTCCCGTCCCAGAAGGTTTGCAGGGGTGGAATCAGAGGAGGAATGCATGCTCCTCAGAGAGGGGACCGACCTGAACAGACAAAGGTTTTGAGAGGGGAAAAGAGGTAGGGATCCCTGTAATGCCAACAGCAGACACAGATTTTCCAGATCGGGGAACCGCAGGCAAGTCAGTGGTGTGGATTGTAGAAAGAGAAGCTCCAGTATCAACAAGGAAAGGGAGCGAGAGATCATTTACAGTCAGGACACATTCTCCAGTAGGGGACAGAGGTAATAAGGGAGCTAAAACTTTGTGAGGTTCCCCAGCATCCCGTCATTGTTGGGGTGAAAAATAGGGTTGGGGATCAGCTGGAGGAACCAGCGGGGGGTTCACTTGATTTCCCATACAATTATTAGGTCGTCTTGGACACTCTTTTTTCCAGTGTCCAGGCTGTTTACAGTAGTTACAAACCCCAGTTAATCCAGCCCCCCACCCCCTTCTGCAACCCCGTCCCTGTCCCCGGTGTGGTCTGCTTAGTCCTGAATAATGCTGTATCTGCAGAGCCATTAACTTTTGGGAGGACTGTTCCTCCTTTCCTTTTAAAGTGCGGTGGCAATGCTCTGCTACTGCCAGCAATTTGTCCATGGTTTCAGTCTTCCATCCCACACTTATTCGTTTTAACATGCTGCCTGTGGCAGGGAGAAGACCATCAACAAATGCATGTGCCAAGGCCCCCTGCCCATTTACATCGGGCTCTTGTATTCCTGAATGTTGTAGGAAAATATCAGTTAGCCGGGACCTATAGTCGCCTGGGCTTTCTCCTTGCCCGTGCTTACAGCAACGTATTGCTGTCCAGTTTGTTTTAGGAGACCACACTTTGGGAATGGCTTGATGCAGTCGCTTCCAAAGAGCCATACACCGGTCTCTGTATGCCGAATCTGGGCCAGTACTTTTTATGGTTGACTGGCGTGCCTCAGCTGGCCAGTCTGCGGCAGCCAACCATTTTTCATAATAACTGGCAGGAGCTAACAATTTACACAGTTGGAGGAGATCTGTCTCAGAGGGTTCATAGGTTTCACAGATTAACAGAAACTCCTCAGCAAATTTGACAGAGTTTTCCTGTGGTTTGGGAAAACCTTTAACTATAGATAAAAGTTCCGTATGAATCCAGGGCTTATAATCCCATATGGACTCACTTTCTCCCATCTTAAGGACTCGTAAGGGTGCCACAACAGTTTGATCAGAGTCTCTCATTAACCTCCCATCAGGTTCTCTTTTCCAAGAAGAGATGTCAAGAGAATCTTTGCAGTCTGCTTTGGATTTCTTCTTCATAATATTTTGCAGAGCTGCGAGGCCAATGAGGGTATCTTCTTCACTTTCATTATCTGTAGTCACTGAAGATTTTTCTTTTTCTGATTTCTTATTTGCGCAGGAGTATGGTGGGGGTCGGGTTTGATCCGGATCATTGCACAGGACTGGGCAAAGGGGAGCACTCGGACTAGTGGTGGGAGAGACTGCATCCAATTGAACTGTTAGTATTTTGATAGAATTTTTAAGAGAGGTGAGTTTTGACTCAGTCCATCTACGATTTGCCTCTTCCCACCACTGCATGAAGCAGTCTATTTCTCCTCTCTCCAATTTGGTTTTTGGGAGGACGAGTTTGCTTTTTAAAGCGTCCACTCGATCCTTGTCCCAAGAACCTAACAGTGGCCACTGTAATTTGGGGTTCTCTAGAGCTAATTTGGACCATTTTTCAAGAAACCTACAAGAGTCCGGACCCCTCCTAAAATACATAAAATAAGCTGGAGTTCCCATAGGGAACTGTTCTACCTTAGACTTCTGATTACCCATCCAGGAGGACTTCACACAGCACTCACACAAGAAGGAAATTCGGGCTCAGCAGAGCGGTACCCGGTGCAACACACAGAAAGGAGCCCACAGGCTACTGCCTCAACTGCCCTTGCTTTCACACCAGGGGTTATACCCAAGGCGTGGTGTGGCTGCAGCTGTGCAGATTCCACTTATTCAGACCGTGGGGACGGGGACCCCTTGGTCAGCCAGTCTCCGGACAGAGATGGCTCCCAGATTCACACACACACCACAGGGAAGACGGATAGACACAAAGACAAGACAGTCCTCAAACCGGTTAAAGCACAAAAATAATAATTACCTGAGACGTCTGATTCCAGAAGCTGGATCCAAAGACCCCTACCCGAACAGAGTGGGAACCAACAAGTTCAATGGCGTAGACTGCGCTGCTGCTGTGTACCTTTCTGTCTTGTGGAGGATCGCTTGGACTAAGCGTCCAGGCGCCGGCTGCCACGATCGTCCTGCAAGGCAGTCAGGGATCACACAGACTCAGTGAAGCCGCTTGCCATCTCGGTAGAACCTCCAAATTGTCAAAGTTTGACTCAGACTCACAATTTATCAGACCACTCTGTTTTATTAGCAAAGCTGCTCTGCTAATACATTTAGAAGTGAGCCCCCCGAGTGGGGCTTGTGTCTCTTAATTTATACAGTTTTTTTGGAGAACAAGTTACAGAGAAGTTACAGACAAAAGAAGAAAAAGATTTTAGTCCCCACCCTTCGAGATCCCTGAGACCAGTCACGTATCTTCAATTACCTGCCACCCTTAACAATCTCCTTTAACAGCTTCCAGTTAACTTAACTAATTGCCCTTCACACCTTCCATTCTGATGCCTGCTTCTTAGACGTGCTGGCTCCATCTTAATTGCTTCTCCATTCAAAAGCTAACTGTCCCTACGTGTGCTCCCTCAGATACTTTGTAACATGTTTTGGCATGCCCTCTCATATACAATGTATCCAGCATGTCCCCTTATACAACGTTATACTTATACAATGTTATACTTCCACAGTATCCATAAACTGTTACAATCTAAACTCAATGAGGACCATATCCTGCAATAAACCATCTCATTTGATTTTCACCATCACCCTCACCAAGTTCATCCTCAGAAGCAAGCTCACCATAGACCTCAACACAACACAAAATGGCACCAGGCCCTACCAGAACAACGGATGCAAAATATGAAAAACTCCCAGAGAGGGCACACAATTCTGGATCCGTGAATCCAATGTATGCAAATGGTGTACCTCATCCCATGCACTAATACTCCCATTACAGCTACGTGGGTGAAACAAAAAAAAAAATATTACTGTCTTGACTGACCGCACATAAAAAAAGTGATGAAAGACAATATCATCCCATTGACTGCAGGTGAACATTTTTCACAAAATGATTGCTTCATATTTCCCCAGTCATTGTCCTCAAAGGAAACCTGCATGACACCTACAAAATGACTTAGGAGAATAAATTCATCATTTTGCTAGACACGACAAATCATGGACTTAATAAAGGCACTGGATTCATGATTTATTTTACAACAATCTGTAACCATCTAATTTTTCTTTGTCCTACTGCTGCAGAGTTGTTAGCTTCTTTTCAAATACTCTCTTGTAACATGTTAAATCGGTATGCTAAACAATCTGCCCCGTGCTGTATTTAGCTGTGCCACTCAGATGTGAAGCAGAGCTCAAAATGTGTCTCTTTCTCTGATAGAAATTGGTCCAATAAAAAAGATTTTACTTTATTCGTGTCACCTTTCGTGGGTATTCTGGGAAACACAGGGCATAACAGTAATGTTGCTCAGGGGAGAACAAATAAACAGAATAGTAAAGTAGATTGAATAAATTATGAGAAAAATAAAGGTCCACTGCTACAACCACATGACTTTATTTAACTTTTTTGTGGGCATTAGTCTCAGGGAATTCAAAGGAGCTAATCCTATGCGTTTATGTGTTTATCACATCAAGTCCTACAAGGGCTAGGCCTGTTTGTCTTGGCTAAAAATGACACAAGAGTGTCACCATGATAACAATCTACAAATATTTGAAGCATGTAACATCAAGGAGAAAGAAGAAGTATTTTGTGTGATGTGGGGCAGTGGGCTAATGGAATGAAAACTAAACAAGAGAAATTGTAGTTGAGATGCCAGTAAAAGCTTCCTCAAAGTGAAAGCTATTACATTGTGCAATAGTCTTCCTTGGAAGTGATTAAACTCTAATTACTTTTAAGCTTAGACTGGACACACACACAAAAAAAAACGTGTCCTGAACAATTCTGTATTGGTGGAGAGCTGCACTAGATGGCAACTGCTATAAGGTATCTGTCATTATAGAAGCGGCTTCAACTGCTGCTTGTCCCACTGTTAAGTGCCACCAGGAGTATAAAGTCATCCCACAGAAGAAAACTCTTATTTCAGCAGCCCACCAGCCAGTGCTTCTGTCTCCAGATATTCTGCCCTGTACATTCTGCAGCAGCTGGAAATTTTATTGGATGCTTCTATGAACAGATGTTCTTCTTCAGCTCATTTCCGGCAGGTATCCCCCTGCACCATCTTGAGCTTGTAGCTGCACATTTTGGGGTACCATAATTTCACCCACAGCAGAGAGAAGGAAAAAAGAATAGACAAAAGCACAAAGATGTAGTTAAATATGCCAGGAAATATTTTATTTCTGCATCACCTGCTTCACCCCCCAGTAGAAGCATATTAGATTTGTGCACCAAAATATTGTTAGCCTTCACTAAAGGATTAATTATCTGAGTCTACCACACATAGATTAATTTAAATATTAGATACCTTCTATGATGCTGTTTGCTACAACTGTTTAGAAACAGACAAAAGATAATGAGCTGTTGAAACTAATACATTGCACCTGCATTTAATTAGAGTCTGATCCTGAAATGTGTTCCACACGTAACGTCCATTTATTTCAATTGGAATTATGCAAATAGAGGACTGCTTTTCACTTACATGAATGATATCTGCCAGACTTCTTCCCAGAGTATTACTAGCCTTATAGATCACGTAGTTCTTTGAGATCCTTGTATGAAAGGTAAATCGTATAAAATACGGATGGCTGTCAGGAAAACTCCCATGAATTATAATAGATTAATCAATTAGAATGAATTCAGATTATTTAATTGTAGTTTTACATTTTAAACATTGGGAACTTTTGTCAATGGCTCCACACAATGGACTACATTTAAAGCACCATTTAAAGTGTAAGTCAGGTATGCTCATTAAAACCACTGTCTATTGATTAACTGTCATAATGACTGCATTTCTTTAGATGTATTCTTTAAAACAAACACACACAAATCCTCTCAAAATTCCAATGTCAGTTACTTTTCCGTTCACACTCAGCCAATGCTCCCTTCACACTCAATCAATCAAAACCGTTCCTGTCATACATAGAATTTCTGATAAGCAAGACACGTAAATTTCATGAAGGACAACCGAAAAGCAAATCTGTTTGATTTGCCTCAGCTGCCACAAACCTAAAGATAATTCTGACCAGAATCCTATAGAAGACTGTGCAAAACTATTCGGAAGGGGGTCCAGTGTGAACCTTTAAGAAAGGTGGACAGCTACTGCAGAGATAGAAGTACTAGCTCTGAAAATGTAAATTCTTAAATTTACCATAACATAGCATATTTCTGGCTCATTATAAAACATGAATTTTGACTTCACTGTTTAGCAATTCAAAGATAAAGAGAGCTGCAGAAAGGGCAGGGCTGCAACTGCAAGATTATGAGAGTAGAAACAGGGCAATGACAATCTTCCTACAAACTATTTGTAAACCATGTGAAATTTGGACTCTAGTGGATAAACTTATTAAGAACTCTTGAGCACCCAGAATATGGGACATTCATGCATTCAGGAATATTTAAGAAATTTTGACACGAAGATTCTCTTTTATTAAAATGAAGGCAGAAATTAGTACCCATATGGGAAATACAATAGGTATTGCTTGTAATATGCAGAGGTAACCATGGATTAGTGAGTACTAAGGAGCTGTTTAATATGAAAATTGTGTTTTCTTGAAATGGACAGAGAAGTGAAGTATACACCCAACTCCACACCCAGCCCCTGGTGAAAACCAGAGCTGTTATAGCTGTCAACATCAACAACTTGAGTATGGAATTAAATGGCTGGACTTTAATATACTATTACTGAGTGGTCAGCAGGCCTGAGGTATTACTATCCCAGACTTTCTGTGGCAGCAATGGCTATGTCCAATACTGAGAAATCCATTCACAATACTTGGGATTCCACCTCTCGTTATGGAGCTGGGATCAGAGAAAAGCACATGTAGTTTCAACAAGAGGTAAATGCTTTATCAGTGCCAGATTAAGGAAATCTGGGGTTCGGCACCCATGCCCTCCCCAAGCTCTGTGCCATTGCCACTGCAAAGTTTGCAGACCACTGATCTCTTCCTTCAGGCAGTCGGGGCTCCTTTCTGGAGAACTAAGACTTCGGTATTCAGTCATGGAAGCAGGGGGGAGTGACATCAGAGAGGGGAGCAAGTGTGCATGGGCAAATGGCACCAAAGTTTTCTCTATTTTTTTCCATCCACATGTAGGATGATTGTTTTATGTGCACCAAGGCATGTACAGATGTGCACCACCAATAGAAACACATGCTGCCAGCTGTTGGGGCAGGCACTACGGGCTCTGTGCAAATCATCTGGGTGGCACCTGACTCTCCTGGGGAGTTGCCCAAATGTTCAGATTATAGGGAACCTTGAGGTGCACACACAGTAGCAACTGTGGATAGAAATACATCTTTTTATAGAAACTTTGTATCACCATGTATCTTCGTATTATCCTGTATCTTTTGATAGGAGCTTTGTACTACTTTGTACCTTGGTGTTACACTTTATATTGGTTATTTTCGTATGGTATCTAAGACTCCATTTTGAGGTATATATTCTGCTATATTAGCCTGTAAACCTTGTGTTGTCTCTCTGTAAGGATGAGTGTGTGTGAAGTGTAAATGTGGATGATTATTGACAAGAAGTCCTGTGTTACCTTATAGACTAACAAATATTTTGGAGCATAAGCTTTCATGGGCAAAGACCCACTTCGTCAGATGCATGAGTGGAGGGGAGAGGTTTCAGAGGAGGATTTAAAGAGAGGGGTCTCAGTCAAGGGGAGGACCAGAGCTAACAAGGTCTATTCAGTCTGGGTGGACCTGGCCCATTATTGGCAGTAAATGTGGAGATGCGAGCGTCAAGAGAGGAGAAATCAAGTGAGTTCAGTCAGGAGGGATGTGGCGCATTGTCGGTTGCTAATGTGGAGGCATGAACATCAAGAACTGAGAAACTGCTTTTGTAATGGGCCAACCACTCCCAGTCTCTGTTCAATCCTTGGTTGATGGAGTCAAATTTGCAAATGAATTGCAGCTCTGAAATCTTTCTTTGCATTTTATCTTTAAAATTGTTTTGTTGTAGGACTGCAGATTACAGTAACTTTTGGAGACTATAAGCAACCACAAGACAAGGGGTGTGTGTGTGTGAACTGAGTATATTATATGCATATGATATAATGGTGCCGTATTCTTAGTAAGCACAGCATTCTTTCCTTATCCCTCTGAAGAGATCACAGGTGCTTCTTATAAGCATAACAACACACACACACACACACACACACACACACACACACACACACTCATACTGTCCCTCCTACTCCGCCTTCTGAGCTGATGTCATTGGAGTCTTCTGCCCATAGCAGTGGGTTTCAAAATCAATGACTCATTCTGATGATTGGAAAATGTCATGACTCTCAGAGCTATTGTTACAAGCTGTCTGTAAACTCAGACAAATAGTACTGTATTAGTTACAGAGAGGAAGCTGTGCTAGTCTATACACTATCAAAACAAAAAGCAGTCAAGTAGCACTTTAAAGACTAGCAAAATAGTTTATTAGGTGAGCTTTCGTGGGACAGACCCACTTCTTCAGACCATAGCCAGACCAGAACAGACTCAATATTTAAGGCACAGAGAACGAAAAACAGTAAGCAAGGAGGACAAATCAGAAAAAGATAATCAAGGTGAGCAAATCAGAGAGTGGAGGGGTAGGGGGGAAGGTCAAGAATTAGATTGAGCCAAGTATGCAGACGAGCCCCTATAGTCACTCAAAAAGATCCCATCACGATTTAAACCATGTGTTAATGTGCCGAATTTGAATATAAAAGCCAGCTATAAAAGCCAGCTGGCTTTTATATTCAAATTTGGCACATTAACACATGGTTTAAATCAAAAAGCAGTCAAGTAGCATTTTAAAGACTAGCAAAATAGTTTATTAGGTGAGCTTTCGTGGGACAGACCCACTTCTTCAGGCTGAGTGACTATAGGGGCTCGTCTGCATACTTGGCTCAATCTAATTCTTGACCTTCACCCCCACCCCTCCACTCTCTGATTTGCTCACCTTGATTATCTTTTTCTGATTTGTCCTCCCTGCTTACTGTTTTTGGTTCTCTGTGCCTTAAATATTGAGTCTGTTCTGGTCTGGGTATGGTCTGAAGAAGTGGGTCTATCCCACGAAAGCTCACCTAATAAACTATTTTGCTAGTCTTCAAAGCGCTACTTGACTGCTTTTTGTATTAGTTACTTTTGGCTACGGCCATTTAAAAAAAAAGCTCAGATTCTGGGACCCCAGTGATACATTTGCAGTGCCTGTGACTTTATTTGACCTTGTACCTTTTAGGACTGAAACAGAATTGACATAAATCATTCACACCAGGTAAAAGAAGATCAACAGAACTAGCTCTTTACATGTTTTATTGCCAACCACAAACAATATAAAATTTTGACTCAGCTCCTCCCCTAAATCATGCGATTTCCTTCCTTTGGCCAGCCACATTCCTTCCCACCCTGCCAGCTGAAGGGTGAAGCATCAGTGGGGCCAACAGCCACATTGGGCCTCTGGGAAAGGCAAGGGAGGGGGTCTTACTCCATGCCCCTGAAAGTGGCAGGGCCTCGAACAGAGGGGGTGAAGCTCTGGCAGCCAGCCCAAAGTGTTGTCCAGACCGTGGCACACACCCCAGCTGGTGCCTGCAGCACCACAGGGCATTGCAGCAGCAATTTAAAGGGCTCAGGATGGTTGTTGGGAGCTCTGGACCCTTTTGTATCACCAGGCTCTTGGGCAATTGCCTCTTTTGTGCCCCGCCCCCTCATCATTGGGCCTGTGCAGTGTGGTCATTTCAGAGGCAGTAGACCAGGGGTCAGAGGTGGAGTGGTGAAATTTGACCTTCTGACCTCTGTGTATGGGCAAAGGGCCAGTGATACTTTTCAAAGTCACTAATAGTCCTACTTACAACAGCTTCATTAATAAATAAACTACGATGCAGAGTTTTACCATTTAGGTGGTATTTGGTAGCATTAGTTGGTCTTTTGTTAATCCACGGGCAGCATGGTTTTGAGCAAGCTCCTAGCTGCATGCGGGAGGAGGGGCAGGGTGAAGCTTCTGTCTTGCAAGCCCATGAAAATTGGCTTGCATGCCGCTCTTGGCACACATGCCAGGAGTTGCTGACCTCTGTACTAGAACCGTGAAAATTAAGGGATCCTTAATAGCTTGTTGAAAATCTCTTTAAAAACTATGGAGGCATGTATGTGATTTTGAATATTGGATCAAAAGTATTTGCCATGCATATTTCAATGCCTAGCAAAGTGTATAACCCCTGTTGAGTAGGAAGGTCATTAGATGACCTCTGATCACAGAGCAGACATCCGTCCTTACTCATGGTAACAGAAAGTAGTGAGTAAAGGTTTTCAAATAGGGAAAGAAGTTGTGTCAACTTTCAGCTTTTCACAATGCACAACCTTGCGCCAAACCTCAAATATATCAGATAACACATGGTTTCCATAGTAACTCAAGTACTTCAAATAAGGTGGAAAAGCAGACCGAGATATAATCCTTCCCCTTCAGCTAGCAGAAAAAGTAATAATATAAATGTGCACCATGAACAAAACACTTGATAGTATGATGTAGTGTAAGGTTGTACTGGTACTTTTTTGAGAAGGCCTGCATAAAATATGAGTATTATTATGACATCATCTCAGATTCATAGTGATAAAAACTTAAAAGCATCTCCCACACCATTACATATTCCCTAGGTATGTATCTATATTACACTATCAACCAGGAAAAAGGAAAACTAAGGGCTAAACTTTATGTGCAAAGCACTGAAGACATGCCTGCTTTGCTTGTTGCAGTTTGATACTTTTCTGACATTCAAAATCCTTGGCAATCTTCCTAAGGTCTACAGCCTCATTGCTTAGGAACTGAAACATTTTGGTGTATAATGTTCATATTGCTCAGTCCCAAAAAGGAGACAGACATTACTGGAGTGGACCCAAATTAGTGTTTTATTATGGTATTAACCAAACATAAGAAAACCCAGCCAGTTTAGCCCATCCTAGAGTAGCTGTATATTTTTTAGTCTGGGCAAAACTCCTATTTTCCACTCTGGTCTAACATGTAAAAATGTTCCATTATCTCTGCAAGTTTTCAGAGAATATGTTAAATAAAGCACATCATTTCAGACCTGAATATATTCCAAGTGGTTCACAGACCAAATCTGGCATGGCAACCCTAAACAATGAAAATGAATAAACTCATCTGGGGACGGTGGAAGAGAAAAAAATTTATAAACATTGAAGTGTATTGGGAATTAAGTAGTCCCAGATATATGTCATGACTGCTTTACAAGGCTATGTTTCTAATTATCTTTTGAGTGCTGTTGAGTGGTCACCTTTTGTATGTGTATGCATGTATGTTTCACTTCCTTCAAAACAGTAGTGACAATTTAAACATTGTATATAGCAAAAACAGAATCATCATTTTGTTGGACAGTCATGGTTGCATCAGTAAACTACCCATACAGTTCAACTTTTGAAAACATAAATATTAGAAGCTAAGGAAAATCTCTGCAGGATCCCTTGCCACTTTCACATTGCTTGCAATGTTGTCCCTATCACACACCATTAAAGAATTCATGCTTGTCACCAACAGATACCAAATATCAGTATGGACCACAACTTCATGAAATGTGAGTTCTAATATGAAAAGGTGATAGTGACCTTATATTTTCTCATATCAACATATCATCACATCGGAGTGTCACATATGTATTGAATTATTCTGTCCTAACTTTCCTGAGAGTGCTGCTAATGTTCTTCAGTACAGAGTGTATCTCATGAAGTTCAGTTGCATATATAAATTTTCAGGGTCTGTTGGAGAGAAAAGTGAATGCTTTACAGGGTGTACTATTGTCAGCATTCTAGAAGAAGTGTAAGTGGCAAGAAGTGCAGGAAAGTTTCTCCGTAATTTCCTATGGTCATACTTTTCAGGCTTTTCATGGAAGATGAGGGAGGGGATAGGGTGGCATGTACTGACACAACCTAATTGGCCAGACAAATGAAGAGCTTGTTTATCTTAAATTTCCAGGGGCTGTTCTTTTTCAAACAGAAATGGTATACTTTGGTGGGATTTGAATCAAATTTCCCTATCACAAGTAGCTGGATTCCTCACAAGTATCTTTCTGAACAAGACCTAAGGAGGTAGGAACTTTTTATCCACATATGTATGCTGTTTTTAGGTAGAAGTGGATGAACCTGAAAAACACTTTTCCTTGGTGTATGACAATATTTCTGCTACTCTTCTGAAAGTTAACAGATCTCTGAGGGGTGGAGGAATGAAGCAAAACCCTGAATAAGTGGTCAATAAATTGCTAAAATAACACTTTTACACATTTCCAGAGACTGTTGGAAATGGAAATGTGAAGTATTTTCACTATCTCAATCAAGAAATGTGATCTAGGAAAAACAGTTTGTCTATATGCATACTAGAGAGTTTGTCAACAAAACCAGGGTTTTGTCAACAAAACTTGCTGAGCGTCTTCACTCAAAATGCGTTGTGTTGACAGTCTGTCGACAAAACTCAGCACTTCCACCGACAGCATTCTGCTTCTCCACAATGAGGAATGGCACCTTTGTTGACAGTTTCTGTTGACAAAAAAGCTGTATAGACACTCCAGGGGATCCTCTGTCAACAAAGAGGGATTCCAGGTCACTAGGAAGCCCCGCTTGCTTACCTTCCAGTTGGCTATTCTCTTCAGAGAGTGGCAGGGCAGTCTGTCCGCTCTCTGTTGACTGAGTGGATTCCTCTTTCAATCTGCTTTTGTGTGTGGAAGTGATCTGTCGACAGAAATTTTGCCGGAAGATCTCTTCTGACACTAACTTCTATTAACAGATCACTGTAGTGTAGACATAGCTTTGGGGAAAAATTACTTTTAATACTGGAACAACTTTTCCTGTAAAAGCTGGAGATTATTGGCTTTCCAAGTATAGTAATGACCATGGGTCCCTGGGAGGCAAGGAGAAATTTTTGAAAGAAAGAAAATATAGCTGAGGTTTTAGTGCGGCAACATGCAGCCCCCCTCTGCCTAGCTGTTCAGGGGAATGAGCAGCAATAGCAACTTTGTCTCTACTGGTTATTTCACTACCTCTTCTGACCTGGTTAACAAAGTGGTACATAAGCAGATGGGATCCAGCTGTATTGAAGAAAACTGAGTACTTACCAGAGGTTCCCTCCTCTGCAGCGAGCTTGCTAGTGAGGGGCTGCTGGCAGTGACTAGACTGCTCTGGAGAGTCAAAAAGAGCTCCTGGCTTTTCAGGCCACCCAGGCTCCCAATCTTGTGTCCCCTATCCTCCATCTTCACTTCCTTATCTAGTGCCTAGTCATCAGTGTTCATAAAGGTAGCCTGTGAATCCAGGCTCTCTGCCTTCCAAAGTATCCACAGGGCTCTTGGTGGTGGAGATGGAGTTGCCACTGAGGATGGCATGCAGCTCCTTAAAGTAGCAGCATAACTGTGTAACAGCACATAGGTGGACTTGAATCTGGGATCTGATTTCAGGATCCTCTGTGGTTTGAGCTAAGAGCCAGCTGCCTGTCAGCTAAGGCTATGGAGGAAACTCATTCCTTCTCTCTGAAAATGATCTAGGTGCCACTATGCAGGATGGTGAACCACACGCAATAGGAGAGTGGGTTACATCTGCATCTTTACACAAGAGCAACTTTTCTCTCCCTTGCTTTCTGGTAATCCTGCCTCAGTTCCTTTATGTTTACATGGCACTGACCCCCTCATAGCCTTTCTCTTCCATGCCCTGAGAGACCTGACCATAGATATCACAGATCCTGGAGCACAGCTGTAACTTCACAGCCTCCTCTCTCCACTGACCCAGGAGATCCAACACCACAGGTATACTACAGTCAGGAGTGTTTTTGCTGTATGGAGCTGGCATGGTCATCTGTGTACTAGCTACATTAGATAAAATTGGAGATACACAACTCCTAGAGCTGGAAGGGACCTCAGGAGGTCTAGTTCAGTCTCCTGCCCCCTTGGCAAGACCAAGCACAATCCCTGGCATTTATGTGCCCCAGTCCCTGAATGGCCTCTTTAAGGACTGAGCTCACTATGCTGGGTTTAGCAGGCCAATGCTCAAACTACTGAGCTATCCCTCCCCCTTTAGTTCTCAATGTCATGCAAAAGGATAGAGCAAATTCAAAGCTCCCCAGGGAGGGAAGCATACTTGTGTACCTGATCAGACAGGCCATAGTAGCTATTGTGGACCATCTTCTGGAGGCCGTTTAGGTCAACCCAAACAATGAAGGTCTATACTGACACAGTGTCTCTCTGAGTACATTGCCCTAAGTGCTCTCATTGAGGTGGTTTTATTAGGTTGGCATAGCAGGCAAGCTACAGCAGAAGGACACACATTGCAGTGTGTACACCTCCCTAGTTACATTGACGTAAATTTGCAGTGTAGAAAACCCCCAAAATCTAACTATCTTCCACATGGTAAACCTATTAGGGTTAGCTTCTTATAATATTTTTAATAACACTCCCCCCGCATTTTACAGCAATTTTACCTAATTAACTAGGTCACTTGCAAAATGCACAATATTATTGGTGTTCATAGACGAATACATAGCCGCTCCAGGAATGTCACATGTACTATACAACTTCAAGTGTTCTTCAATTCATGTTGACATATGGAACCACTGGAGAAGCTGGGGGGAGAGGCAGAAACACCATACCAATTTCCTTGCATCCATAGAATAAGTGCTAGGATTTCCTGCTGATCTTTGGAATCTGCACAATCAAAGGATCAAACACCTTCAAAGCCCTGTGCAGCTGGACTACTCTCCTCCCATAAGCAGAGACGACTTCTGCTTTTTTGTGTCTACAACCCTTGTATAATTTGTGATAGAGAATAGGTCAGACTTCTCTATGTCCAAAATGCATTTAACATTAAGAGCATTTCCTTTTCCTTCTACAACAAAAGTCTTCTTATTATATTGCTGTGTAAAAGCCTTACTGTGAAAGTTTGGAAAAGTCACACTTTGTTGAAGAAAATGAAACACAAAGATTATTTGTGTTTTAGAAAAAAAAGCAAACACGTTATACATGCAATATGTACACTTCCTAAAATGGAACTCATTGAATCAGCCATTGTTCTAGCTACACTCAGATCTTTTACACACCTCATTCTCCTGTGCCTGAAAGAACTGTCGTTTGAAAACCTGAATGAACAAGGTCATTGCTTTCAACTACTCAGCTTTTCTTAGAGACATCCTGAAGGTGTCAGACCCTTACAGTTCGTGGCCTGAGAATGGAAGAGGAATTGTTCCCAATAGAAGAAAGAGGAGGCCTCTGAAAATATGTTTCTTGCCTCTGTAATAGTACTGTGTATGAAGCAATGCAACATAAAACCCAACACTGTGGTTGCATCTTATAAAAATATATATTATTTCAAGCTCCACAGGGTTCGTCTTCAGGTCTGGGAAAGGTGCTCAGAGTGTCAAAGCTAAAAATACAAGTTGGAACAGATTGTTAAGCATAAGGAGTTAACAAAATGTTCCGAGAAACTATTCAAAGCGCAATTAACACCTCTTCTGTCATAGGGGAAAGGAGAGTTAGTAGATTGCAGATTGTCGTAATGAGACATAAAACTAGTGCATCTATTCAGCTTATGATTGTGGAGTTGAGCAGAAATATTAATTTCAGCTCCCAGGCATGTGTTTTGAATGTGTTGTACAGGTTTCCTTTGTGGATGAGGATTGAGAGTTCAGATATGAGAGATCGTCTGCTGAAAAGTTTTTGATCACAGGTGATATAGCATTTTTGTCCTTATTACTTTTCTGTGTGATTTCGTACAAGAATGCAGTCATGGTCTAGTTACATCCACATAATTGTAGGGTAATTTGGTGCACAGGGTGTAGTGCACCATGCTCTGATAGGCATATGTAGGATCCACAGAACTTGAAAGGTGTGAATTGAAGAGTCTTGATCATCTCAGTAGTGGGGTGATGGCAGCAAGTTGCGCAACTGTTTTTCTGGAAGGGTCTGGTGTCATTTTGAGTTGGTTTACCCTAGTTTAAAACACTTAAAACCACACTCATCAAACAAGAACAGTTAATCCAAAAAGTAGATCATATTCTGGAATGGGCCACCCTAATTCTGCAAGAGAACTTGCTTCAATAAAGAAAAATGAACCAAAAACAGGGTAGAATAACAAAATAATATGCTCTACCTGATGTGGACTATATTCTGAAAGAACATTTTCCTGAACCCCCTCATCTGACCTTCAAACAACATACTAAACTTGCTAAGCTTAACAGACAAAGCAAGGGCTCCATAGAATAGACCATACGAACTCAAAGTGCCAAGGGTCCTCTGATTACCATTCCTAGATGTGAAGAAGAGATCCGTGAAACTTGAAAGCTTGTCTCTTTCTTCCAGAAAAATTGGTCCAATAAAAGATATTATCATGCTTACTTTGTCTCTCTTCTGTCCTGGGGCCCACACAGCTACAGCGACACTGGACACAAATGAAAAAGTGTGTGTGCGTGTATGTGTGTGTGTACGCGTGCGGGCACATGTGTGTGTGTGTGTACTCCAGTCATTATATTTATGAGTCAAAGAGAACCCTTTACCAGTATCCAAACAACATGGTGATGAGTATGATATAAATGAATTATGAACATACAGTCCAAGTGGATTTGATTAGGTAAACACTGTAATATATGCATTTTTAGTAGATCAGTGTCCGAAATTGTCAAATGTAACTCGTGATTGGGTGGAGGCAGGGGGGAGTTTGTTCTTTAGGTATCCAGTTTAAGACTGGAATGAAGCTCAACTTTCAGAAAGTGTGGAGCACTCATTCTCTAGAAATCAGACCCCTCAACTGTCTCAGATTAGGTACCCAAAATATGCACTAACTTTTGAAATCTTGCCCACTCTTTTTTTTGTTCTTCCTCACTTGTTCACAAACAGCCTTCTTGTCTCTGATTCCAGAACATAAATAGCATGTAAAGTAGGTTACAAAAGGAATACATCTGTTTTGAATTAAACTATTTAATGGAGAGGCAAAGAAATGAAGTTATCTGCCACATCACATATTAATTTGTGCTATGTTGTTATACTATGCTAATGTGCACAAGTGTAAGCATTATATATTTCTGAAGTATACTAAGGATATATATGTTAAAGCTAGCTGATTTTGTCATGTGGGGAAAGGCATGGTGAAGTGGTTTGAGCACAGAACTGGGAATTAGAAACATCTGAGTCCTTCTGAGTCAAAACAGTATGGGCCTGCCTTGTACTATTGAAATCAAGGAGAATTTTGCAATTGCCTCCAAAGGAATCAGATGCACAGCCTTTGGGCAAAAACAAATTCAGATCCAACCACTCAGTTGTAGGAGGTGCAGTTACAGAGCATGCAGAATTCTAACTGAAATTGATATGGTTTAGCCCCAGGGACAGCCACGTAATGGATACCCAAATTGAGACAACCAAAATTGAAGGTTTTCCTGAAAGATTTTACTCTAATTCTCCGCTTCATATTGCATTTAAACATGGGGAAAATGATTGACCTGCCAATCCCACAGGATGGCTTGAAGATTAATGTTTGTAAAACTTTCTGGATATTAAAACACATGATATAAGTTATAAGCATTGTTATTAAAATAAAAACCATTGACTTGTTGTGAGCACTCTGTAATCTTTACAAGTTGTAGTGAATCTTGTGTAGCCAGCTACCATTAAGGGCAGAAGCATTTAATCTGAATACCTCTGCTATGTATTATGCAGGTTCTCTACTAATATATGTGTAACCCATGCACCCATGTGCAGTTCACTGTCCCATGTAGTGGCACTTAGACCATGTAACATCCAAGTAGGACAGGAAACAGGATCAAGGTTCACAAGTGAAGAGACAGCACCCAATAGCAAGTCTAGTTGAAAAACCTTTATTTGAGGCAATCAGCACTCAGCACCCCAAAGTAAATTTCCCAACTCTATATGGTAAGAAGCATTGATCTTATGTCTCTTCAGCAGTCAGGGACCCTGGAATGATGACAGATGGCCCCAAGGAAGTCACATGGCACTGATGCCTGGTCCAATGGAGAAGTCCGATTTGCTGCCCAGAGGTGTGCTTTTTATAGGTTTCTTAACTTGCTGAGTCATGATTATATAACTGTTCATTCAGTTAGTACCCTGGATTTCCCCTTATCTGTTCATGTGTTGCTTAAGTTACATATCAGGCATTGTTTACGTGCACAGGGCAACTAGGCTGCTCTCCCTGGGTCACAACATCATATGGGGACTCCACCTCCACCCCAGAGCTGCTCGTACAATATTTTTCTGCTTTGGTCCCTTACAGGCCACTTACAAAGAGAAAGACTCCATCTCCTCTAAAGCCTTGCCTCCTGCACTAAGCTTCAGAGATCTCAGGTTTGAGTCTGCCTGTGTCTGGTTCCCTATTCCATTAGGGGGAATCAGAAAAGAAGGATCAATTATCAAAATAAAAAACACAGTAATAATAGGAGATTTCAATTATCCCCATTATCCCCATATTGATTGGGTGCATGTCACCTCAGGACGGGATTCAGAGATTAAATTTCTTGATGCCTTAAATGACTGCTTCTTGGAGCAGCTAGTACAGGAACCCACAAGGGGAGAGTCGATTCTCGATCTAGTCTTGACTGGAACGCAGGATCTGGTCCAAGAGGTAACTGTTACTGGACCGCTTGGAAATAGTGACCACAATATAATAACTTTTAATATTCCTGTGTTGGGAAGAACACCGCAGCGGTCAAACACTCTGGCATTTAATTTCAAAAAGGGGAATTACACTAAAATGAGGAAGCTAGTTAAACAGAAACTAAAAGGTAGAGTAATTAAACTAAAATCCCTGGAAGCTGCATGGAAACTGTTTAAAGACACCATACTAGAGGCCCAACTTAAATGTATACCCCA
Source organism: Carettochelys insculpta (assembly GCF_033958435.1). NCBI lineage: Eukaryota > Metazoa > Chordata > Testudines > Carettochelyidae > Carettochelys > Carettochelys insculpta. The sequence goes on from NC_134139.1 coordinate 101,355,387, forward strand.
AATAAAAAAACACAGTAAGAGACCTAACAAAGAACCACCATGGCTAAACAGCCATGTTAAAAAGGCAGTGAGAGAGAAAAGGGCAGCTTTTAAAAAGTGGAAGTCAAATCCTAGTGAGGAAAATAGAAAGGAACATAAACACTCCCAAATTAACTGTCATAGGCTACGTCTACACGTGCACCCAACTTAGAAATAGCTTATTTCGATGTTGCGACATCGAAATAGGCTATTTCGATGAATAACGTCTACACGTCCTCCAGGGCTGGCAACGTCGATGTTCAACTTCGACGTTGCTCAGCCCAACATCGAAATAGGCACAGCGAGGGAACGTCTACACGGCAAAGTAGCACACATCGAAATAAGGGAGCCAGGCACAGCTGCAGACAGGGTCACGGGGCGGACTCAACAGCAAGTCGCTCCCTTAAAGGGCCCCTCCCAGACACACTTTCATTAAACAGTGCAAGATACACAGAGCCAACAACTAGTTGCAGACCCTGTATATGCAGCACGGACCCCCAGCTGCCGCAGCAGCAGCCAGAAGCCCTGGGCTAAGGGCTGCTGCCCACGGTGACCACAGAGCCCCGCAAGGGCTGGAGAGAGAGTATCTCTCAACCCCCCAGCTGATGGCCGCCATGGAGGACCCCGCTATTTCGATGTTGCGGGACGCGGATCGTCTACACGTCCCTACTTCGATGTTGAACGTCGAAGTAGGGCGCTATTCCCATCCGCTCATGGGGTTAGCGACTTCGACGTCTCGCCGCCTAACGTCGATTTCAACTTCGAAATAGCGCCCAACACGTGTAGACGTGACGGGCGCTATTTCGAAGTTACTGCCGCTACTTCGAAGTAGCGTGCACGTGTAGACGCAGCCATAATGTAGTAAGAAAAGCCAAAAAAGAGTTTGAGGAACAGCTAGCCAAAAATTCAAAAAACAATAGTAAAATGTTTTTTAAATACATTAGAAGCAGGAAGCCTGCTAAAAAAGCAGTGGGGCCCTTGGATGATAAAGATATAAAAGGAGCGATCAAGGAAGACAGTGCCATTGCGGAGCGATTAAATGATTTCTTTGCTTCAGTCTTCACGGCTGAAGATGTTACAGAGGTTCCTAAATCTGAGCCAGCCTTTTTAGGCGACAAATCTGAGGAACTCACTCAGATTGAAGTGACATTAGAGGAGGTTTTGGAATTAATTGATAAGCTGAATAGTAACAAGTCTCCAGGACCAGATGGCATTCACCCAAGGGTTCTGAAAGAACTCAAATGTGAAATTGCGGAGTTATTAACAGTGGTTTGTAACCTATCCTTTAAATCCACTTTGGTACCAAATGACTGGAAGACGGCCAATATAACACCAATATTTAAAAAAGGCTCTAGAGGAGATCCTGGCAATTATAGACCGATAAGTTTAACATCAGTACCAGGTAAATTAGTAGAAACACTAGTAAAGAGTAAAATTGCAAGGCACATAGAAGAGCACGAATTGTTGGGCAAAAGTCAGCATGGTTTCTGCAGAGGGAAGTCGTGTCTGTCTAATCTATTAGAATTCTTTGAAGGGGTTAATAAACATGCGGACAAGGGGCACCCAGTGGACATAATATACCTAGATTTCCAGAAAGCCTTTGACACGGTCCCACACCAAAGGCTTTTATGTAAATTAGGTGGTCATGGGATAGGAGGAAAGGTCCTTTCATGGATCGGGAATTGGTTAAAAGACAGAAAACAAAGGGTTGGAATAAATGGTAAATTTTCACAATGGAGGGGGGTAACTAGTGGTGTTCCCCAGGGCTCAGTCCTGGAACCGATCCTGTTCAACTTGTTCATCAATGATCTAGAAAATGAGGTAAGCAGTGAGGTGGCAAAGTTTGCAGATGACACCAAGTTGTTCAGGACAGTCAAAAGCAAAAGGGATTGTGAAGAACTACAAAAAGATCTCAGCAAACTGAGTGATTGGGCAGCAAAATGGCAAATGAAATTTAATGTGGGTAAGTGTAAGGTAATGCATGTTGGAAAAAATAACCCAAATTACACGTACTACATGATGGGGTCAAATTTAGCTACGACAGATCAGGAAAGGGATCTTGGAGTTATAGTGGATAGTTCTCTGAAGACATCCATGCAGTGTGCAGCGGCAGTTAGTAAGGCAAATAGGATGTTAGGAATTATTAAAAAAGGGATCGATAATAAGACAAAAGATATCATACTTCCCCTATATAAAACTATGGTACGCCCACATCTTGAGTACTGCGTGCAGATGTGGTCTCCTCACCTCAAAAAAGATATATTGGCATTAGAAAAGGTTCAGAAAAGGGCGACTAAGATGATTAGGGGCTTGGAAAGGGTCCCATATGGGGAGAGGCTAGAGAGACTGGGACTTTTCAGTTTGGAAAAAAGGCGATTGAGGGGCGATATGATAGAGGTATATAAAATCATGAATGGTGTGGAGAAAGTGAATATAGAAAAATTATTTACCTTTTCCCATAATACAAGAACTAGGGGACACCAAATGAAATTGATGGGTAGTAGGTTCAAAACTAATAAAAGGAAATTTTTCTTCACACAGCGCACAGTCAACCTGTGGAACTCCTTGCCCGAGGAGGCTGTGAAGGCCAGGACTCTATTAGGGTTTAAAAAAGAGCTTGATAAATTTTTGCAGGTCAGGTCCATAAATGGCTATTAGCCAGGGATAAAGTATGGTGCCCTAGCCTTCATAACAAGGGCAGGAGATGGATGGCAGGAGATAAATCACTTGTCTTCTGTTCTTCTCTGGGGCACCTGGCATTGGCCACCGTCGGCAGATGGGATGCTGGGCTCGATGGACCTTTGGTCTGACCCAGTATGGCCATTCTTATGTTCTTACGTTCTTATGTTCTTATTGTGTCTGCCACACTAAGTCCATGGCATTTTGACCAGGAGCCATTCTTAAATATTGGGAAATTCATCTAGCGCAAATTTGTTTTGTTTTGTTTTTAACAAACAAATAAACAAAAGCAGCTAAGCAACCAAACAAAGCAGCCAAGCAACAAATCTTTCAAGTTCCCATTTTTCATCCTTCTTATCGTTCTAAACTAGCCCAAATCTTTGAAATTGCCGTGGCTTGCTGCCACACAGCTCATCAAAGCTACGTCTACACGTGAAGCCTACATCAAAGTAGCTTATTTCGATGTAGCGACATCGAAATAGGCTATTTCGATGAATAACGTCTACACGTCCTCCAGGGCTGGCAACGTCGACGTTCAACATCGACGTTGGGCAGCACCACATCGAAATGGGCGCTGCGAGCGAACGTCTACACACCACAGTAGCACACATCGAAATGAGGTTGCCAGGCACAGCTGCAGACAGGGTCACAGGGTGGACTCAACAGCAAGCCGCTCCCTTAAAGGGCCCCTCCCAGACACAGTTGCACTAAACAACACAAGATCCACAGAGCCGACAACTGGTTGCAGACCCTGTGCCTGCAGCATGGATCCCCAGCTGCAGCAGCAGCAGCCAGAAGCTCCGGGCTAAGGGCTGCTGCACACGGTGACCATAGAGCCCCGCAGGGGCTGGAGAGAGAGTGTCTCTCAACCCCTCAGCTGATGGCCGCCATGGAGGACCCCGCTATTTCGATGTTGCGGGACGCGCAACGACTACACGGTCCCTACTTCGACGTTCAACGTCGAAGTAGGGCGCTATTCCCATCCCCTCATGGGGTTAGCAGCTTTGACGTCTCGCCGCCTAACGTCGATGTTAACATCGAAATAGCGCCCAACACGTGTAGCCGTGACGGGTGCTATTTCAAAGTTAGTGCCGCTACTTCGAAGTAGCGTGCACGTGTAGACACGGCTCAAGACTGGGCTCCTTTTTGAAAGGACCTCACCAACTTCAAAATCCCCTTATTCCTATCAGCAGCTAGGAATAAGGGGATTTCAAAGTTCCCGGGGTCCTTTCAAAAAGGACGCCCCTCTGGATGAGCCATGCTACAGCAAAAAGTGGCAATTTTGAAGTCCCATGGCCAGCAGCATGCTAATGAGGCACTGAATATGTATTTCAGTGCCTCATTAGTAATCTTCAAAATGGCCATTTGCATGGCCATTTCAAAGATCTGGGCTAGTGTAGACACAGCTGGTAAGTAATTGAAAAACAAATTCTGATTAGAGAACTGGACTTGACCAAAATTCTGGATCCATATGAACTCCAAATCTCATGCTACTAAATCTGAACCTCCACCTGAAGTCCATTTCGTTACAAAGGGGCAAACCAAAATGTCATCTCTGAATATCTCAGAATGTTGTGATGTTTAAATTCTAGGTCCTGATTTTATAAATTGGGTTAATCTCTACTACTTTTAAAAATTGTTGGTTGTTATGAAAGGCAAACAATTGAGAAAATGCAAAGCAGCAAAGTTTATCTTAATGTCAATGTATTGACCCTGAAAAGAAAACTACTGTCTCAGCAAGAAAGATTCCCCCACAACATCCTGCAGGCTTTGTAAACAGTAGTTACTGAGGGGACAGCATCTGGACAGATGCCAGAATATGATACATGAAAGATAAGGTTACCTTAAAGCTCCTTTTTTGCCTGAATAAAGTATATTCTGATCTGAAATAGTGAGAAGTAGAAGCATAGCTGAATGATGATGACTTGAGGACTTAGCAGTTACCTGCTGCTGTTTTGGACAGCAACAGTGTCTTTGTGTATTTGTGCAGCACCTAGCAAAATGTGACACCAGTACAAGGTGAAGCCACTGAATGCTGCCAGCATCCAAATAATCAGTACTGGCGAATGCTGAGGAATGGAGGTTTTTAAAACTTGTTCATGAGCAGTTAACTAAATTTGCTTTGGCCATTCTCACAGCCCTACTTTTCACTTTATCAGTACTGGCACAAACATTCATGGACAGTAAGGCTGTGTCTACACGGGCACATATCTACGAAATAGCCATATTTCAAAGATTACTAATGAGGCGCTGAATTGAATATTCCGTGCCTCATTAGCATTAGGACGCTTCTGGCCGCGGCGCTTCAAAAGCGCCACTTTCAAAAGTGCGCGGCTCGGCGTGGCTACACGGGGGTCCTTTTTGAAAGGACTCGCACCTTTCGAAATACCCTTATTCCAATCAGTGAGCGGGCTAGGGGGATTTTGAAAGGTGAGGGGTCCTTTCGAAAAGGAGCCCGTGTAGCCGCACCGAGCAGCGCACTTTCAAAAGCGGCACTTTTGAAGCGCCACAGCCAGAAGTGTCCTAATGCTAACAAGGCACTGAATATTCAATTCAGCACCTCCTTAGTAATCTTTGAAATACAGCGATTTCAAAGATTTGTACTCGTGTAGACACAGCTTAAATGTTAAAATCACCTTCATGAGCATTAAAAAACCTGAATTTCAGGGGCCGAATTCTCTTGGGCTGTGTCTACATGTGCATTCCTCTTTTGAAATATATATGCAAATCAGAGACATAAAAATGCAAATGAGGTGCAGATTTGTGTATCCGACACCTCATTTGCATATTCTTTTTTCGAAAGAGCTTCTTTTGAAAGAAGAAAACCAGGGTAGACACTGATCTTTTGAAAGTAAACCCCATCTTCAAAACAGCAGTTTCTACACTGGTTTTCTCCTTTTGAAAGAAGCTCTTTTGAAATAAGAAAAAGCAAATTAGGTGCCAGATATGCAAATCTGCACCTCATTTGCATTTTTGATTCCCCTCGTTTGCATACCTCTTTTGAAAGAGGAATGCAAGTGTAGACACAGCCTTGTGGTTCAAGTATATGTGCTTTGGTGGAGGTACACTAGTACAGAATTTGAAATATACACATTGACTTACACTATTTATTGCATTCAGTCAGGGACCAGAAACAGCATTGTGTGCCTTACCTCGGCTATCACAACCAACTATCACAATTTGAATTCTGAATATCAAATACCCACACGTTTTTTGAGTTAATAAAATATACAGTTCCTTGCAAAAATACTGTGAGTGACAAATGCATTCAAGGAACTCTTTATTTGCTTCATGGGGAAGCTAAATTTGTCAGGTATATTATTCATTGTGCATTGTTTGCTGATATCTGGGGTTTGGGAGGGAAGGGCTAGCAACACAAGAAAGAAGATAATTGACAACAGCAATCCAGAGTAGTTTCCTAACAAAACAAGCAAATATTACTACAAAGTAAACGAAGAAAACAAAGACAAGTCGCTACCACTGTGAAGTTGAAAGCAAAGTATAGTGCCAAATATTGTGCACCTCAGAAAGCAAAGGTAGTTTCAACAATCAAAATGCAACTGATACTGTAATTCAGTTGTTTTGGTGACTTTATTTAGCTGTGATTTAAAGCCCCATAGGGCATCACTGCTTGACATGCAAATGAATTTTGAGATATGCTATTCAAAGGCTGTGTCTACACTTCAAAAATAACTTTGAAGTTGCTTACTTCGAAGTACAACTTCAAAGTAAGCAACTTCGAAGTTGAGCATCTACACACCCCCTACTTTGAAGTTAAACTTCCAAGTTGAGCATGACTCCATTCCCAGGAACACAGTAAGGACCTCAAAGTTTGGCTCCCTACTTTGAAGTTAACTTCGATGTGATGGAAAATGTGTGTAGACTCTGCTGGCTACTTGGATGTAGTTCCTAACTTCAAAGTTAGTTCCTAGTGTAGACGCAGAGGGTTTGTCTACACTACCATCTTTCTTCGAAGGAAGGATGGTAATTAGGGTGTTGGAAGTTTACTAATGAAGTGCTGCCATGCATAGGCAGCACTTCATTAAGCAAACTCCCCCCATTCCCCGTGGCAACTTCGAAGTTTTAAACTTCAAAGTACAGGCACGCGTCTAGCCGTGGCTCACTCGCCGGTACTTCGAAGTGCCAGGGCAACTTCGAAGTTCCCTTACTCCTCAAAATTTGAAGGACAGGCAGGTAAGAGTGGCTCTACATGTGCTGGTACTTCGAAGTTTAAAATTTGCAAGGGCAAATTTGCTTAATGATGTGCTGCCTATGCACGGCAGCACTTTATTAGTAAACTCCCAACACCCTAATTACCACCCTTCCTTGGAAGGAAGGTGGTAGGGTAGACAAGCCCAGAGTGTAAGAGAGAGACAGCTGTAGAACAGATACCTTGTCACTTCTCTTGTGTTACAGTGGGAGATGCCTTGTGGTGAATTCCCAAGAGGCTTAGTGTGTGTGCCCAAAGCTTGATTCAGGATGTTCAGCATTTTCCATTTCAGTCTTGTAGACCTTATCTGGATGAACCATTCAGCCTACCCTGCTGATATTGCTATGTCAGTGATGCACATCTGAAATTACCTTTATAATGATTTGGGGTTCAGATATGGCACTCTTGCTGTTCAATATCCTATACTTGCTTCTAGCAGATGTTCTCAATAGTTTCATATGAGACTACTGCTAGTTACTGCTGTCAGCAAGATAAAATAGTCTGCTTGGCTTGCAATTCCAGTGGCCTGAAAGAGAACCCCTCCAATTTGCAAAGTTGTGTGTAAAGGTTTTCTTTAGCATGTGGGACAGTAAGTTCACAAGGGAAGACCTTTTGCCCTATCAAAGAACACTTTTCACTGCCATGAGCTATCACGTACTGCTGATCTGTCAAACTGTCTTCTTTTCTCTACTCATATGTACCTATTTTAGCATCTGCATTTGCCACTTTTTTCCATGTCTCTGAACTTCCTGGAGGAATGCTGGTTTTCCGAGAGTTAGGAGTCTGTCTGTTTAAAAAAAAAAAAAAGGAGTTCAGTGGCAACTTAAATACCAACAAATGTATTAGGGCAAGGGATGAGTAAAGGGCATGGTGTTGACTCACCTGTTAGACTTTCTACTACTTCATTCTCTTGGCTGTTCACCAGATCAGCACCTACAGTGCTTAATGTGGTCTGAAATAAGAATGAGTGAGTGTGTGTGTGGGGAAGGGGGAGCAGGGTGTTTCCATAATCTGGGAGTAGCAGATGTGGTAGACCAGCACTTAAAGTAAGGTAACCCATTTGATTTTTTTTTAAATATTTTTTGCTGGGGCTGAGACTTCTGATAACCCCCTCTCTTCATCTCACACTTTGATCACTGGTGTCTACTTTACCTTTTGAAACTCACCCTCCATTGAGAAAAAAAGACTGTCCTGTCCTTGGCTTGGAGACTAAAAGTGGTGTACTCCTGGCTTTAGAATGTCCTCCTCACAGATGTCCCTTTGTGAGATTACCTGCGTTCTTTTCATTAGTGAAACTACATTCACTGTTAAATAGGTCCATTCAAATTTGGAAAGAAAAAATATTTCTGCATCTTATTTATATTTTACCACTCCATTTTCTGGGTTCTTGGGCAATTGTATCTTAATAGCCACAGCCATCAGTCTCAGAGGAACTGTTTGACAGAGCAATTCCATTGTCACCTCTCACCTATAATTTTCTGAACTGAGGCTAAAAGCTTACATCTGTCACTCATCTCATCTGTCATTACTGATTGGTCCCCAAGGAGGTCAGGGGCTCTATAACCTGCTGTTAGGGCTATAAAGTCTGACACTTCAGACCCCATTGACCTTGTCTGTGTAGGTAAAGTGCATGTGCTCATCAGTACACTCTGTATTGGCTTTCATATGTGGTGATCACCACAAAAACAAGATGTCACACTGCAGCAGAGGGCACTCCTAAGGAGAAGCAGAATCCTACTTTCACCTTTCTTCAAGGCACTGGCTTAAGGATTCTTCTGCCTCTTGGAATGTACATGCCTTCAAAAAGGAAGTGGGAAAGACAGGGTTTGGCCATTGTGGAGTTACCTCTCCATAAATGTAGATTATTTTTGCACCCCAGAAAAGAAAAGCTTAAAGTTTCAAGTTTTGATTTATATATTAACTACAGCAACATTTTATTTTTCCCATAATTCTTTAACTGAATACCTCCTGGAGTACGCTTTAGCAGGAGATGACTTTTCTTTTGTATAGCAAATGAATCTACATTTATTTCTTCCTTTTTTTTTCCCTATTACTAGGGATATTGATACAAAAACTGCACATTTGCTTGTAAGAGTTCATCTGCTCTGTTGCTTTTTCCCCACCTGAAGTCATTAAATTCTATTTGTATCATGAGCCCAATGGTTGCTATGGAAATGACTGTTGTCATAAATAGGATATTAGGACTTCAGGTGTGGAATAAGAATCAGATGAATGCTTAAGCAACTCACAAATGAGCCTAAAAAGGAACTTGATTTGGCTTTCTCCATCCTCACTCTAAAACCTTTTTTTTAAAATTATTCTATATGTCTCAGATTTAAAGGCAGCTATTTAATAAAATGTGAATTGGATTTAAATTGCACTTCGCACTGCAATATATGATTGTACATCTCATATTTCACGAGTTATTCACTTTATTTAGAGGGTTTGGTTTGGTTTTGTTTTTTAAAGCAGGAAATCCCTAAATCCCTAAAGCAAGACAATTCTTGCAATACTTTCAGGCAAAAAAATAGTAACATGAGGGAAACATTGGTCATTAGTATTTTTACTTGAACCAAACCTTAATTATCATTTTTAAGACTTTATTTTTTTCATAAATAACAAGCAGTCCTGTAGCATTTTAAAAACTTATACATTTATTAGGTCATGAGCTTTCATAGGTAAGATCCACTTTTTCAGATGATTGTAGTGGACGCTTAGGCTGCATCTACACTAGCAAGTTCTTTCGGAAGAGCCGATGGAGCATCTACACACAAAAAGCATTCTTTTGAAAGTAAATCGAAAGAATGTGGTGCTCCTTTCAAAATCACTCTTCCTTTCCCATTTCAGGAAGAGCATCCCCTTTTGAAAGCTTTAGAAAGAAAACGTGTAGCCACTCCACAGGGCCCTTCTTTTGAGAACAGTCTTAATTTTCAGTCCCTGGCCTGTTTTTTCAAAAGAGTGGGGCCTGTGTGGATTATCTCTTTCGAAAGAGCAGATCACTTTTTTGATCTGCTTTTTTGTGTGTGTGTGCACTCTTTTGAAAGAATCTCTTCTGGAAGAGCTTCTTTCAAAAGACCTCTGTATTGTAGATGTAGCCTTACAGTATTATTCTGTTCAAAGATCTCCATGAGGCATAATGATTGTAACTAAGGTGAATTAGTAGTGTGCCCCAATGCTTTTTGATTGATTATGTTTGTGCTAAAATGAAATGGCTGATTATTCATACCTTATTCTCATCTGAGTGAGCAAAAGGTCTGAATAATCTTTTAGTGAGTAAAAGAACATTTAATGAGTTAAAAGAACCATTGTGCAAGAAAGAATGGTATCACATCCCTGACATTAAATAAGGAGAGGCAATAATTTATAATTGAACTACAAGCAATATTTGATAATTAAACTACAAAACCTGAAGATTTTTTTAGCAATTGCTGAATGAATGGTTTGCAATGATCTATCTAGCATAAAAAAAAACCACTTCAGCCATTCTCAGAGAGTTGCTTATGCTGAAAAGCTGATAACTGAGATGATCATGGTTTGGTGGAAAGTTTCCCAATGATTCAACAGCGCATTCATTTATTGAATTTGAACAGCAGGGGCTGTGTGGACGCTCTCTTTTGAAAGACCAGATCACTCTTTTGGTCTGCTTTTTTTGTGTGGATGCACTCTTTCAGAAGAGATCTTCCAGAAAAGCTTCTTCCAAAGAGCTCTGTAGTGTATATGTAGTCCTAGAATCTAGGGTTTATATAGCAGGAAGATGGGGGTGGGAACAAAGTAAGGGTCAGGGGAAGGGTTACCTACCTGTCACTAGCAGGATGAGTACATGAAGCAAAATAAGTTAAGTAAGATGTGCCCAATTCCTGAGAACATCAAAGGTGGGGAAATTGCCCTTGTAATGCATAAGATAGTTGAGATCTCTGTTAATGCATAATTTAAATGTGGCAAATTTACTCATGAATTCCAATTAAAATGTCTTCCTCTGTAATCTTGTCATAAATCCTTTTGTAGAACCATGACTTACTTTCAAATCCATTATTGAATGGCCAGGGACGTTAAAATGCTTTCCTATAGGTTTATGTGTATTTCACTTCCTGAAGTCTGAGTTATATCCTTTCATCCTTTGGTGCAGACTGTCCAGTTTGTCCAATGTCTATGGCAGAGGGGCATTCCTGGCATATCATGGCATATATCACATCAGTGGATATGCAAGTGTATGAGCCCTGATTGTATGGCTGATATGTTTAGATCCTATGATGGTGTTGCTTGTGGATATGTGGACAGAGCTGTCAATGGTTTAGTTGCAAGAAGAAATTCCTAGGTTGGTATTTCTGCAGTATGGTGTATGGCTGCTGGTGAGTATTTTGTTGAGGATGGGTGGCTACCTGTAAGAGAGGACTGCCCTGTCACCTAAGACCTGTGAGAGTGAGGGATCGCGTTGCAGTATGGGTTGCAGACTGTCAATGATGCACTGATGGGTTTAAGATGGAGGCCCATGAAGAATTCTACAGAGATTTCAACAATTTCCACCCCACCATCAGTCTCAGTGTGAACTATTCCACACAAGAGATCAATTTCCTGGACACTACAGTGCAAATCAGTGAAGGTCATATTAATACAGCTCTAACTATTCTTAACTGCATGCCTCCAGCTTCCCTCCAAGACACATCACGAGATCCATTTTCTACAGCCAAGCCCTAAGATACAGCCATATCTTCTGCAATCCCAACAACAGAGACCAAAACCAACAAGATCTTTATAAAGCATTCTTAAAATTAATTACCCACAAAGGCTCATGACTTAATAAATTGTACAGGAGTTCTTATTTGTGATTTATCTGTGTTATTTGTTACCTGTGAAGCAATAGATTAAGACGGCTACCCCTCTGAGACTTTTTTAATGTAACTGATTTATTTTCTATCTTGCATTTTACTGTCTTGCATGCCCTTTTCTTTATGTATATGTGTGGCACACTTTAGCAGACTCAGGGAGTTGGTAGGTAAGATCCCACGGAGAACAAATCTAATGTGTAAAACAGAGAGAGTTGGCAGTATTTCAAAGAGACATTATTAAGGTCACAAGAGAAAACTGTTCCATGGCATAGGAAAAATAAGAAGTGATGCTAGAGACCATGCTGGCTTAACTTGAAGATCTTCAATGGTTTACAGTTAAAAAGGAGTCCTACAAGAAGTGGATACCATGTCAAACTACAAAGGATAAATATAAACAAATAACACAAGTATGTAGGGGCAAAATTAGACATGGTAAGGAAAAAAATAACTCAATCTGGATAGAGACATAAAGGGTAACAAAAAACATTCTACAGGTTCATTAGAAGCAAGGGGATCATCAGTGACAGAGTAGGCATTTTTCTCAAGTGTGAGGAGGACATAGAAAATTTGGAAATGAGAGAAGTGCAAAATTCTATTTTATTTCAATTTTCACTAAAAATGGTAGCAGTATATGGATATCTAACATAGTGAATGGTAGTGAAAATGAGGTAGGGCTAGAGAATAAAATTGGGAAAGAACATGTTAAAAATTTCTTAGGCAAGTAGATGTCTACAGGTCATCAGAGTCTAATGAAATACATCTAGAATACTCAAGGAGCTGACTGAGCTATTACTGATTATCTTTTAAAACTCATGGAAAATTAGACAGAGTCAAGGACAAATATAATGCCAGACACCAATGGGTGCTGAGCCCACTGTTATTGATGATGATGATGATGATGCCAAAGAAAGGGAAATAGAGAAAACGTGGGGAATTATAGACCAATCGGCTTAACATCTGTACCCAGAAAAATATTAGTGCAATAATTAAGCCATTTGCCAACACCTAGAAGATAGTATGGAGATAGATAAAAGCATGGATTTGTGGATAGACTAGCATTATGAACAGTGGAATAAGAGTGTGGAATAAGAGTGTGCAGCTGCACACTGAGTAAGTTACTACTCAACAAGACTGAGTATTAAGCAGTGGTGGGGAGAGGTCAGTTACATAGACTAAGCTGAATCACTTGGGGAAAAGTCTTCATGTGACCATATATTTGAACACTGCCAACTACATGGTCATATATTTAGTAAGAAAGGCTAGAACGCAAAATTACAAGGTGGACAACCATATCCTGGAATGCAGTGGCATTGGAAAGGACTTCTAGATCATAGCAGATAATTTCTTAACCATCAGCTACCAATGCTGTGCTCTAAATCAGAAGTTATAAAGTGATCTTTGAATGCATAAGCAGAAGAATATGAAGTAGGAGTAGAGAAATGGTATTACCCCTGTACATGATATTAATGAGACCGTTACTAGAATACTCTTCCCAGTTCTGGTGTCCCTACTTCAAAAATGGAAAGGGTACAGAAAACCACTATGAAAATGTTGCAAGGTGTTTAAAACAGGCATAAAATACAAGACTCAATCTATTAAATGAAGCCAAGAGAAGATGAAGATGGGACAATCATTGTCTACAAGAATCTATGGGAAAGTAATTTCTGATACAAGGTGTCTCTTTAGAAACAAACAAAAAAAACCCACTGCATCTACTGACAGGAATGTGAAGACAGACAAATTAAATAAAGGCATAACTGTAAATTTTCAACATCCAGGTTAATTAACCCCTAGCATAACTTAGGGTATAGAGCTGTTGGATTCTCTATCACTTGAAGTCTTAATCCTCACTGGATAACTACCTGAAACATATGCTACCATTCATAGGTTTAAGTCAGAAGTTGGGTGATGTTCTCTGGACTATGCTAAGTAAGACATCAGATTAGATCATCATAGATCATCATAATGTCCCTCAGGCCTTAAAAATCAATGAAATATATATATATATATAAAATACTCATATACACCTCTACCTGCCAATGCTCTACTCCGTACTTCTACTCTCTTTTTCTTGCAGTGCATAGGATCACTTATGTCCACCAATAAGAACTGTAGCAAAATAGATATTTAAGTATGTAAGCAATTCCATAGTATATTGCAAATATGAGAAAACACAGTTCTAACTATCTCTTAATCTCATTTTGTGTAAACAGAGGAACATGCAATACAACCTACTGTTCTGAAGTACAACTGTAAATTTACCTCAAATGAAGGTTTATAGAATCATAGAAGAGTAGGACTGGAAGGGACCTCGAGAGGCCATCGAGTCCAGCCCCCTGCCTTCATGGCAGGACCAAGCATTTTCTAGACCATCCCTGAAAGCCATCTATCTAACCACTTCTTAAATAGCTCCAGTGATGGAGATTCTACCACCTCCCTTGGCAATTTGTTCCAGTGTTTGATCACCCTGACAGTTAGGAACTTTTTCCTAATGTCCAAACTGAACCTCCCCTGCTGCAATTTCAGTCCATTGCCTCTTGTTCTATCCTCAGAGGCAAGGAAGAACAAGTTCTCTCCCTCTGCCTTATGACACCCTTTTAAATAACTGAAAACTGCTATCATGTCACTCCTCAATCTTCTCTTTTCCAAACTAAACAAGCCCAATTCTTTCAGCCTTTCTTCATATGTCATGTTCTCTAGACCTTTGGTCATTCTTGTTGCTCTCCTCTGGACCCTCTCCAATTTCTCCACATCCTTCCTGAACTGCGGTGCCCAGAACTGGACACAATACTCCAGCTGAGGCCTAACCAGTGCAGAGTAGAGCGGGAGAATGACTTCTCGTGTCTTGTTCACAACACACCTGTTAATGCATCCTAGAATCATGTTTGCCTTTTTCGCAACAGCATCACACTGTTGACTCATATTTAGCTTGTGGTCCTCTATAACCCCCAGATCCCTTTCTGCTGTACTCATTCCTAGGCAGTCCTTTCCCATTCTGTATGTGTGACACTGATTATTTCTTCCTAAGTGGAGCACTTTGCATTTGTCCTTATTAAACTTCATCCTGTTTACCTCAGCCCATTTCTCCAGTTTATCCAGATCCTTTTGAATTATGACCCTATCCTCCAAAGAAGTTGTAACCCCTCCCAGCTTGGTATCATCTGCAAACTTAATAAGTGTACTTTCTATGTCAATATCTAAATCGTTAATGAAGATATTGAACAGAACTGGTCCTAAAACAGACCCCTGAGGAACCCCACTAGTTACACTTTTCCAGACGGATTGAAAACCATTAATAACTACTCTCTGGGTACGGTTATCCAGCCAGTTGTTCACCCACCTTATAGTAGCCCCATCTAAGTTGCATTTGCATAGTTTATTGATAAATATATTATGTGAGACCGTGTCAAATGCTTTACTGAAGTCTAGGTATACCACATCCACCGCTTCTCCCTTATCCACAAGACGTATATACCTAGTGTCTATTGTAAGTCACCATGAAACAGAGTTTTGTTGTGTTCCATGAGGTTTTAACGTTAAAAAAATTGCAAATTAACCCCTAAAGCTTAACAACTTGAATTCCTCACTTCCCTCTTCATTGAGGACATGGGCATTTTTCGGGGCAGTGAGACCTACAGCTGAATTTTCATATTCTTGTAATGTCACATTCTCAGACATTCAAAGAATACCAAAGTACTCCAAAAGTAGACTTAGTACAGGACCTAACAGTAAAAGGAATATCTTATGGTTAAACATAGTAGAAAAGATGTTTAGGGTCTTTATTGCTTGTAGGTGCTGTCCCCTTTCTCCACCCCAAAATTTGCGTTAAATACATACATTTATATGTTTTCACATTTATCAAAAGACATTATAGCTAAAAAAATGTTCACTTACCATGCATACAAGATTGAAAAAAGGGCAAAGCAATATTTAGGTATATCAAAACAGCAAGAAAAGACCAATGGCAATGAAGCTCAGAGCCCAAGTCAAAGGATGGCCTTAAAAACAGCACTGTAGACTCTTGGCTTGTGCTGGAATCTAAGGTCAGAAATGCAGAGAAGTTCTGGACCCTGGCTTTCAGTCTGAGCAACTCCCCTGCTGTTTTTAGCCCTGAAAAACAGAGGGTATGTCTTCATTAGGTGGAAGATCAACCCAGTCCGGGTTGATCTTCCAGAGTCTGATTACACATGCCTAGTGGGATGCACAAAATCAAACTATCTGGAGTCAACAGTTGAACCCTGTACTCCAAACTCTCATGAAAAGTAAGGGAGGTCAATGGGAGAGTTTGTCTGTGAGGATGGGCAGGTAAGTCAATTGTAGGTAAGTCAAATCTAGCTACACAATTGCCGTAGCTGGAATTGCATATCTACAGTCAACTTTAATGTCCAGTGTAAACCTGGCCTGAGTCAATTGATCTGGGCTCTGAGAAATGCTGCAACTTTTTCCCCCCTAAGTATCCTAGAGAAACAGCCCATCAAAGAATACTAACATCTTGAAATGATACTGTGCACAATACTCTAATCAGCATAGAGGGATGCAGTAGATGACCCCCTGAGGTCTCTTCCAGCTCTGCTTTTCTAGGATGCTATATTAACTGTGTAAAATATGTCATATCTATGACAAATCCACAAGGCTTTGCCATTTCAGCCTGAGATCAATCAGTGTCTCTTTATATTCAATTTTGCCAGCAGTTCAACAGGCTGCAGTTGTATTCCTTCACATGTGATTGCAAGAATGAAGCATTTACTTGACTAGAGACAAAGTTTTATTATCACAGATGAAAAGATGACATATTACATATCAGCACATTCAGCAATCAGGGTCTTTTGAAAGCCTTTCTAATCTACTGAATTTCAGTGGGAAAATGTGAAACTTTATGGATTGCCATTTGCAGTTTCACTCAAGTGATATCTGTGGTGAATATATGATGGCAGATAATTCAAGTATGAGGCCACTTGCAGCCAGCTTAACTTGCGAAGCTTCACACTCAGCCTTAAACAGTTGCCACATACAGATATGCATGCAGAGGACTGCAGAGGTTTGTCGAGTTCAATGACGCAGGATGTCATTTGCAGATAGAGTTTGACTGGTGGGCTGCGTCTACACTAGCTCCCTTCTTTTTTCTGAATAGGGAGTAAGGGAAATTTGAAGTTGGGCGCGTATTTCGAAGCACCCATGTCTAGACTGCTTCTCAGCACTGTGCAGTTAGCAGCTTGGAAATTCGTGCGGCCGCCATTATGCTAATGAGGCACTGCATATGCTTGGCAGGTCCTCATTGATATTCCCCAGTCCATGTTATTTCCATGCCCCCTTTGAAGAAGGCAGCTAGACTAGACATGGCCATGGAGTAATATTCATGGGCTGCTACGTAGTCACTCCCCAGCAGGAGGGATGGATTTTCCAATGTGAAACAAAACCATAGTCACATAAGGTAGCTGATGCCACAACTATGTAGCAGTGATGTTCTGCGGCAAGCAGCCAAGACAATATTCTCATGCAGATTTAAACCTGTCAGAGTGCAGTAAACCTGAAATTGGTACAAAAAGAACAAATGTGGGCCTCTTTTGGCACAACCAGCCTGTCCCATTCCATTATTCAAAAAATTAACTCTGTGCTTTGATCACTTTTTTAGGGAAGAAAAACTGGTTAACAATATGCTGTACCTCAAATGCCTGATATGACTTCATTTGATAGCATGAGAGTACAGTGCACACCATTCACTAGGCTATTGTGTTATATGCATAAAAGCTTTTATGAAAGTACATTTGCAAACCATAGATTCTCTGCTCATACAGAAGGGAAGTTTTAACAACTGCATATAGCAGGAATACACTATTACTAGAAGATAGTTTGATAACAGTGTAATGAAAATGCTTGGCTGAAGGGGATGTCAAGAAAAGACTAGATTCATTTTCCACTACGGTTTTGATAAATTGGAGATGCTTTTCCTGCAGGGAAGAAGGGGCAGGTGAAAGTGGGAGTGGATTGTATTCAGAGATCGCCTCCATTAAGTTACCTGAAATATATACAGTGAATATCTCACTATACCCTTTCCTCCTTATTAGGATTAAATTCTGAAATCTTTGTTCTTTATATCAGCAAGAGTTTTATCTGAACAAAAGTAATCTGAGAGGAACAAGTCCCTTTCTGGATTTAGCTATGCAACCGATTCTTCTACACAGTATTTTCAAAACCAGCACTATTGGCTATGGCTCATTAGACAAGCATTCACAATAGCCTTCTGTAACATCTACAAAAATAAAATGCTCTGATCTTGCACCTAGTAGCAGATTTTAAGGCTGCCAACAAGATCATGCATGCTGGTGGTAATTTACCATTACTTTCCCCATTCAGTTTGTATTGCAAAGCACTGGAGGTCATGGGGGTAGCTTCTTTTAACTTAAATTGTCAGAAGAATCAAGAGTTACCTCTGCTTACAGAATTCATGTGAATTTCTCCCTCTTTCCAGTTTCAAAATAGAATGGCCCTATGTTTGTTGTTCAATTAACTGTATCCATTCACTTACTCAACATATGTATTAGCTTCCAGAACTCCTGTACTGAATCTATCTATTTATTAAAATACAGCATTGGCTTATTGATCTACAATATTCACTTTACCCATACAGTATCTGCTAACTAACACACTTTATTTATTTATTAAACTGCAAACATTCTTCACTCATGAGCTATAGACATTTGTCTAAGTTATCCTATATATTTTCTGCTACCAAAACAGCTGCTCAGTAAACTCAGTTTATCCGACAATCTGGGGATAGCCTGACCTTTTCCTCTTCAGAATACTTAATTTCTGGCTGATTTCTTTAACCAAAACAAACCAAACCAAAACAAACAAAACAAAACAAAACAAAAATAGCTAAAAAGCCAGGTATTTTGTCTTTGTTTCCAATTTTCCCTTGTAGACACAAAGCAGAAAACTTACACCTCCAGGAAGGTTGTTCTTCTTTAAGCAGATTGCCATGGGTTAAGCACACAGTAAGAAACACGCCAAGGGTAGGTCTACGCTAAAGGACTAGGTTAAATTAAGTGTAGTTGATCTTATACCAGCTAAACTTACACAATCAAAGGTGATTTTCCTTACTGGTGACAAAAGGTCAAAGAAGTGCATCCACTGTAGTGTGGCTGCCTTTTAGATGAAGAATGGTGCACTGTGGGTAGCCATCTCATAGTTCCTGCTGCTTCTTTGCATCCTGGGTTACGACCCTAATGCCTAATGGGACCAAAATGTTGGAGTGGGTGGTTCTGGGTATATGTTGTCACCCTTGCATAATGCACTCATTTCTTCCCTCCCTCCCTTCCTGAAAGCAAAAGCAAACAAGCTTTTGGTGCACTCTTTCCCCTTGTTCTTTGAACAGATGCCATAACACCGCAAGCACGGTAAGTTAACTGTAGGTAAGTCAATTCTAGCTACACAATTGCCATACCTGGAATTACATATCTACAACTGCGTGGATCTTACTCAGCTGCAAGCTGCTCTGGCAAATATTGTGAACACCTTATGCATTATGCTATGTTTTCTACAGAGCATAGCCAGGACCCACTAGGTCGAGGATGAATGTGAAGAGACCAAAAACACAGACATGCAGGAGCCCATTCAGTGTAGTGAATATAATTGGCATATGTTGGCAGTAATCAATCCTACTGATTCTGTGGAACACCAATTCTGGTCCCACATAGACTGGTGGAACTACGTAGTTATGCAGGTATGGGATAATGAAAAGTGACAGTAAAATGTTTGTATATGTAAGGTCACTTTGATGGAACTTTATGAATTTCTTTCCTCTGCTGTACAACACAGCAATACCAGAATGAGACCTTCTCTGGCAGTTGAGAAATGAGTGGCAATAGCCATATGGAAGCTTGCCACCCCACGTGGCTACTGTTCAGAGGGAAATCAGTTTGGAGTGGGTAAATTTGCAGTGGAGGTGGCTATGATCCAAATAGCCTGGGCAACCAATGTCCTTCTGCTGTTCTACTTCTCCTTGGTTTTGCAGGCACTGGTGGATCACAAGGGCCATTTTTTTTACATCAACCTCGGATGGTCAGAAAATGTTCACGATACTCACATCTTTAGGAATTCTGGTCTCTTCAGAGAGCTGCAAGATAGGATGTTCTACCCAGACCATAAAATTACTATTGGGCATGTTGAAATGCCAATAGCTATCCTTGCAGAGGCCAGCCTACTCCTTGCTGCTGTGGCTCATGAAGCCATACACAGACAGCCTGGAGGGTAGTAAGAAACATTTCTACTATAGGCTGAGCAAGTGCAGAATGGTGGTAGAATGTGCATTTGGCCATCTCAAAACATGCTTCTGGAGTCCATTGACTAGTTTAGATGCCAACAAAAACAATATTCCCATTGTGGTGGCTACTGTGTACTCTATAATATCTGTGAAAGTAAAGGGGAATGATTTATCACGGGGTTGGGTGGGGTCACAACAGATTGCCGAGGTACTAATTATGAGCAGCCAGACAGCGGTGCAATAAGGAGAGCGTATCAAGGGGTACTGCAAATCAGAGAGGCTTTGCAAGTCAATTTCATGAATGACCAGACAATAAGGTGACATTTACATATGTTGCTTTTAACAAGTTGGCTCCAGGAGTAGGGGTACAGGCCTGTTGTTGTCCCACTTCCTAAATGCAGATGGCACAAGTAATAAAGACCCTGTTACTCTACTATTATGCATTTTTTATTTAGGAAATGACTGTACTCCAGATGCTTTTCCTGCATCTCTACCTGGCACCTCAGCAGCTCTATTTTCTCCCCCATGAACCTCAACATGTCATCCTGTGCTTTCCACTCATGCTCCCTACATACTCTTCTCTCCTCTTGTTCAGTGCATATGATCTGTGACATTGTTCTCTTCCATGCACTCAACTGAGCACTCTCAGTGCATACATGTTGCATTTGCTCATCCCTCCCTTTCTTTACATACATACAAGGTTTATTTCACCTTCTAATCCCAGGCAGCTGAAGTGGTGGAGTGAATCTTGGGGAGTGGGTAACACAGCATCTGCCAGAGCTATATTGGGGAGAAAGAATAAGGATAGTCTTTAGAGAAGATATGTGGTAGAACTCAGAATGTTAACTCTTGGACAATGAAAGAAGTAGTGTTCTTGTGTAGGGGGCTGGACTTGAGCTAGGTATATCTCCATTTTATTTTTTAATCTAGGAGGAGTTGCAAGAAATGGTCTCAGGTAAATAGGATGAAATTCAATAAAGGAAGGGAAATGACAGTCAGTTATCCACATACACAATAGGAAATTATTGCTTATGAAGGAGATTTGCAGCAAGGTGTCTAGGGGTCGTAGTGGACCACAAGATAAATATCAGCCTACAGAATAACACTATTTCAAAAAAAACCTAAACATAATTCTGGGATGTATTGGCAAGAGTGTTGTAAGCAAAACATAGGAAAACTCATCCCACATGGTTCCCAACTTTCTGTTCGTAAGTGAAAACTTGCAAAAGGGACATTAAATTCCTATTAAAATGCACGTAAAAGTCTGATTGCTTCCTAGGGCTCGTAACTCGGGGAAGGAGTGGCAGCAGGTGGCACTGCTTTTGAAAGGTGAGTGAATCTTGGGTGGGGAGGGTTAAAGGCTGGAGGTAGTTTGGGCCGTGAGCGGGAGGGAGGATTAAAATCTGGTGGCGGGTTGGGTCCGTGGGGTGAGGCGTGTTCAGGCTGCAGCACTTTGGGTCAGCAGGGCTGGTGGGGTGGGGGTCAGGCTGCGGGGCTGGCAGGGGGTCTGGCTGCAGCAGATTGGGGCTGAAGGGCTTCAGACTACAGGGATTGGAGCTGCAGGGAGAGGGTTACGCTTGTATTAGAGGGGGGAGTTCACTCATCAAGTGAACTAAGGGAGGTATATGTGTCCCTCATTTAAGTGAGTACTCATAAATAAAGTACTCATTTAAAGAGGGATGAGTGTAGCTCTTACACTCTACTCCATGCTGATTAGGTCTCATCTGAAGTATTGTATCCAGCCTTGGGTACCACATTTTAGGAAAGATGTGGACATATTGGAAAATGTCCAGAGAAGAGCAACAAAATGTTTCAAGATCTAGGAAACACGACCTATAAGGGAAGATTGAAGGAAATGGCTTTGCTGAGTCCTGAAAAGAGAAAAGTGAGAGAGGGGATGTGATGACAGTTTTCAAGTACCTAAAAGGCTGTTACAAGGAGGTGGAAGAAAAATTATTATCCTTAGCATCTGATGATTGGACAAGAAGCAACATGCCTAAATTGCAGCAAGGCAGTTTAAGGTTTGACATTAGGAAAAACTTCCTGTCAGCATGGTTAAGCACTGGAATAAATTGCCTAGGGAGGTTTTGGAATTTTCATCATTGGAGATTTTTAAGAGCAGGTTAGACAAACTCCTCTCGGGGTCCTGCCGCAAGTGCAGGGGACTGGACTTGACGGCCTGTCAATGCTCATTTTATTTTTTTGATTCTTTGATTTTATTTCTCCTGCTCTCTGCCCTTCCCACAGATACTCCACATCTGGACTGTGCTCCCCCACCACCTCAACAGTAAATAATTAGCTATTCACTGGACCAAAGTTAAAGTGGGGTTATTGAGTTAAGTTCTAACAGGAGCCTTAAACCATTATTTTGTAGAAATATTATGGTAATGGCAAATTGTAAGATCTAAAATGTAATCTTTTGAGCAGTGTTTCAGTTCTTCATGGTGATTTAATTGTAAATAAGTTGATTCAGAAAGAGTAAGTTCAAAATCAGTCTTTTTGGCAGTTTTCCCTCTGGTGTCACACTTTTCTATTTATCACTTCTGCAAGAGATCTTAGGACATGCTGTGACTTGTCCTGTGGCCACATTTTTGCTCCTTATGAGCTGATTATTAGAGTAGAGAATCATGCATCATTAGAGTTTGTCTTTTACAATGTTTCATAACTTTTAAATCCACAACAGACAATATATACACCAAGTCAAACCCATTCAATTTCAACGTGACATGTCTGCCAGAATATAAATGTTGTCACTGAGTTGTGAATTGCAATACACACACAAATAGCACGTGTGTTTGTCCTGAGGGCCAGTTCTCTAAGCTGAGAAAGAGAAGATGAAATGTGACAGCTGTCAATCACATCACAACATACTCATGGAAAGTATTTAACTACTACGGTGATAAGGATTATGTCAGAAGTTCTCTGGAATAGAGAAGAGACCAGGTATTCAACCCTTACTACATAATGGTTGTTCAAGTTTCCACTAAGGTGTGGTCTAAACTAGGGTCAAAGTCGATCCCAGATAAGCAATTCTAGCCACGTCATTAGCATAGCTAGAATAGACATATCAGGATCAATCCTGTTCCCTGGTGTAGATGAGGGATCTTTGGGCTTTCACAGATTTCCCTTACTACATGCATTAGTGTGGAGTACCAGGGTCAATGGCCAAGCCCAGAAAGATCAATTTTGCTGTGTCTTCACACACATGACAAAATTGATACTCAGTAGACCAATCACAGAGCGTCAACATCACCGTAAGTATAGCCATACCATGTGTCTATGAATCACAAGTTAAAAGACTACTAGGGAACACCCTACTAATAGGGAAGACTGCTGAACACACCTCAGTAATATTAAAAATAAGTTACCAAAGAGTGATACAAGGTCAGTGCAGACTCAGAACCAGAGCCGGTCAGAACATTTCTATTAAATGACATTTTGCTTAAATAAGTTGTTTTGTTCAAATCAAAACATATCATGGGCACCCATCAACATTGACCGAATTTTCATCAGAAAGGTTTTGGGACAGTGGAGGAGGATCTTGTACCCTGTAACCTCATAGATAGGGACTAGCCTGGGATGTGGAAAACCAGATAAAAGTCCTTTCTGAAACAGATTCGAGATAAAAACTCTGCTTTGAATAAATCAGATCAGGGACTTTAAGAAAGTTCTTCCACATCCTAGCCTAATGGGGAAACACAAACTTCCCAAGTCTAAAAGCTTGTTTTGGCCACAAAATAGATATGTGAAAATTCCATTTATGTTAAAACAGGGGAACATGTTTCATTTGTTCCAATGCATAACTAAGACATTTTGAAATCTTGAAATCTCCCAGGTAGTGCCTCTGGTCAGCTCTCCTCAGATCCTAGTTCTCAAATATAACACACCTCATTGCTGGCCAATATGACACACTGGCCGTGTCTACACTAGCCCCAAACTTCGAACTGGCCATGCAAATTCTCATGAGCTGATGGGAATAAGGGGACTTCGAAGTAGGCAGGGTCTTTTCGAAAAGGAGCCCCGTCATGACGAGCCGCGCGGCGGAGAGGTGCATCAATTTCGAAGTGCCGCGGCTGCCCGCATGCTGATGAAGTGCTGAATATGTATTTCAGAGCTTCATTAGTAAGCTTCGAAATGGCCATTTGCGTGGCCATTTCAAAGTTTGGGGCTAGTGTAGACGTAGCCACTGCCTTTCAATTTTATTTATTCTGTCTCTAACCATCATAAACCATGCTTCTTTGCTAGAAGAGGGGATAGAAATTGTAAAATGACCATATAGAGTCAGACCAATGATTCCAGTATCTTGTCCTATGACAGTCACCAAAGGCAGCAATAAGGAAGATCAATCATCAAGGGATCCATTCCCTGTGCCCATCCAAGCTTTTGTAAGTGAGAACCTTAAAGACATCCAGAGCATGGAGTTACAACCCCTGACTGGCTTGGGTGATAATCATGGAGCTGTTTTCCTTAAAATAATCTAATTCTGTTTTGAACCCGTTTACAGTTTTCGCCTTTTCAGCATTCCCTGGCAAGAAGCTCCACATGTTGATTATACATTAAGTGAAGAATGTACACTACACATTATTCTGTTTTTGTTCATTTTAAACATGCTTCCTACTAATTTTATTGAGTGACCCCTGGTTCTTCTGTTATGTGGAGCGATAAAGAACACTTTCCTATTTACTTATTGCACTCTAGTCATGATTTTGTAGAACTCTATCAAATCTCCCCTTATTCATCTCTTTTCTTTGCTGAACAGTCCCAGTATTTTAATTTCTCCTCATATGGAAGCTTTTTCATACCGCTAATAATTTTTGTTTCCCTTTCTGTATCTTTTTTCTCTCTCTTTTCACAGTGTTTTGTTTATTTGTCATGATAGGTGCATCTACTCTAGTCAGCTACTTCGAAGTAGCTGACACAATGTCAAAATAGTATGCATCACGTCTACACGTGCCGTGAGCTATTTTGATGTTGACATCGACATTAGGTGGCGAGACGTTGAAATCGCTATTCCTATCTGAAGATGGGAATAGCGCCCTACTTCAATGTTCAACGTCGAAGTAGGGCGTGAGTAGATGATCCATGTCCCACTATGTCGAAATAGCGAGGTCCTCGATGGCTGCCATCAGCTAAGGGGTTGAGAGACGTTCTGTCCAGCCCCTGCAGGGCTCTATGGTCACTGCGTGCAGCAGCCCTTAGCCCAGGGCTTCTGGCTGCTGCTGCTGCTGCTGCAGCTGGGGGTCCATGCTGCATGCACGGGGTCTGCAACCGGTTGTCGGCTCTGTGGATCTCGTGCTGTGCAGGCCGAGTGTGTCTGGGAGGGGCCCTTTAAGGGAGCGCTTGGGGCTTTGCTGGCCCCTTATTTTGATGGGGTGCACTTGTGTGTGTGGATGCTTCACATTTCCTTCCAGGGCAGCTCCTTTTGATGTTCTCCATTGCTACTTCGACATTGAACATTGATGGCACCAGCCCTGGAGGATGTGTAGACAATACGCGTTGAAGTAGCCTATTTTGATGTTCTTACATCAAAATAGGCTACTTCAGTGTAGTGTGCTAGTGTAGATGTAGCCGATGGGGTGAGCAGAACTGCATAAAGTGTTCAAGTTGTAGGCAAAGGGATTAATGATCACTGATATTCTAGTGCTGCCTACTAGCAGTTTGACTCACAGGGAAGTGTGTGTCATGTTCTCCTGTGTTGCTATCAGAAGTGCAGAGCCCTAGCCTGCAGCTCCAGTGGTGGGGACCCATCTGGGGTTGGGGGGACCCCACAGCCCCGTGGCTGTGAGCCAGCTGGGGCATGGAGCCCTGGCTGACAACCTCAGCCATGGGATCCCTGGCTGGGGCCAAAAAAAAAGGTGTCAGAACTCAGTTCCACTGTGTTCTGGCAGAAAAATAGCCCTGATTATAGGTGAGTTGTTGCATTCAGTTGCTTTATGAGCATCTGAGACTTAATGAATTGCCATACAGGAGAGGGACATAAATTAGTGTGAAGAGTTGCTCTCCTGCAGAGACTGTTGTGTCACTCCCAAAAGAGGAGCACATTGGTACCAGATGGGTTGTGGATGAATTTTACTCTGCTCATTAAGGACTCATCCACTAAAGACTCTTATTGTTGTGTTCTTCTCCCCTTAGAGAAGATTCCTGCAAATGGGTTTCTCCCATCAGCTGTGTTCACAGTTCAGAGCATGTAGCAGGATGGGGATTGAAAACCCAAGACAAAAAGGACTTGGTATCTCAGACTTAGGCTCAGGGGTGGGGATTGAAGGTGAGGTATTTCTAGTTGTAAGTAAGAAATTCCTAGCTGCTTAACCTGGATTAGCCCGAAGGATGAAATAGAGCATACTAACTGTAGAACTCTACTGTACCCGTTGAAACCTAAAATTGACTCATTTGTGTGTCTGTTTGCTACATTTGACCTTCTGAACACATTAATTTCATTCTCCTATTTAATAAACTGTCATATAATTTATGATAGGATTGCCTGTAAGCATTGCTGTTTGTGTGAGACCAAAAGCACAATTCACCTTGTATAAATGACTTTTCCTTTCAGATCAGGAGGACCTTGAATAGTGAGAAAACTGAAGAAATGGGTCTGTCCCACGAAAGTTCATCACCTAAAAATTATTTTGTTAGTCTTCAAAGTACTACATGACTATTGGTTTGTTTTAGCAGAATGAGGATAACCAATGGGACACAATACTACCAGGATTCTGTCCTTCCAATATATTTTATACTCTGGTAGTATTGTGTCCCATTGACTGAAGCATAAAATCTCTATGGATAGTAATTCTATGCTTTAATAGTAAGATATAGCAGTAGGGATATATTATTGCCCTCTTGTCCACGGTGGTGGTATTGACTGTGAAATTCTAAGGGAGATTAGAGAGAGACTATAAAATAAAAACCCTGAATAATAATGGGGGATACCAACTATCTCCATATTAACTGGGTACATGTGACCTCAAGACAGGATACAGAGATAAAGTTTCTTGACACTAAAACGTCTGCTTCTTGAAGCATCTAGTTCTAGAACCCACAAAAGGAGAGGCACTTCTTGATTTTGTCCTAAGTGGAGTAAAGGAACTTGTCCAGGAGATGAATATATCTGGCCAGCCTGGAACTAGTGAACTGATTAAATATAACATCCCTGTGGTAAAACACCACAGCAGCCCAACATGGTAGCATTTAATTTCAGAAAGGTGAACTATGTAAAACTGTGAGGCTAGTTACACAGAAATTAAATTGTATAGTGTTAAAAGTGAAATCCCTGCAAGCTGCATAGAAACTTTTTAAAGACACCATAATGGAGGCTCACCTTAAATATGTGTCCACGAATTATTTTAAAAAAAGTCAAAGAACCAAAACATTGCCACTGTGGCTTAACATTCAAGTAAAAGAAGCAGTGAGAAGTAAAAAGCTATTATTTAAAAACTGTAAATTCAATCCTAGTGGGGAAAAGAGAAAGGAACATAATCTTTGTCAAATACAGTGTAAACATATAATTAGAAAGGCCAAAAAAAAAAAAAAGCCAATTTGAAGAACAGCTAGCCAAAAGCTAATCTTTTAAGTACATACAAAGCAGGAAGTCTGCTAAACAAACTTTTTCCCAGAGCCTTAATCAGGTCAGGGGAGGTGGGGAGGAGTTTGGTTGCAGAGGGGGCTTCTTTTTTTGGGTGTTTTGGGCACCAATAAAATCTATGCAAACCTGTTGCCCCTGCTCTGACTGACATAAGTCTCATAAACAGAAGCACCAGTGTGGACCATTGGCAGTGGTTTAATTAGGCTCATGGGAGAGCTCTTTCCTGCCGACACAGAGCTGCTACACAAGAGATCTTACAGGAACAGCTGCATCAGTCGAGTCTCTATTGTAGATACAGCCTCTGTGTGAAAGCTGGTAAAGTACCTCAGGAAGGCGCACTTGAATTTCACCAACATCTTCCACTAAATATAGAACTTATAACCAGTTAGGAGCTCTGATTTTAGCAGTCAGCACTAAGGTTGGTACTCATGCTCTTGAGTCACTGTTGAGTGTTACACTTGCTCCTGTGGCCAGCCTACAAAGGTCTTAGCAAATTTCAGGTATTAAAGGTCTATCCTACAGTGCTGACTGTCCAGAGGTTCTAACCCTCTAGCTGTTATGTGCAGTGGGGTGATATGTTTGAATGTGATTTACATAATAAACAGGTCTTTAAAAATATATTTGGCACTTGAAATCTAATCTGCAAATTATGGTGTGAATCATCAAAATACATGTTTTATATTCCTGTCATTTGTCACGCAACTTGCTTGTGTAGCCCATTGGTCTGTGTATATGTACTGTGCATCCCCCTCTGTGTTTAATCCACAGAGGATGAAAGTCTATGACAGCTCTCAGCTTGAGACTTGAAGTCTAATGGTAAACTTTAACAGTGACCTCAGCAGTGTTAAGGCAGAAAAATGTCCCATATGCACAGAACGTGTAACAATAGCCTCATGAGCTGAACTGTTGATATAATTGACATTGAAGCATATGAGGTCACAATTCAGCTTTTTGCATAAGAGTGCATTGTTAATGAAGCTGGGGTACATATTGATACTCGGTGTTTGCTGCAGATGGAGGTGAAAGCGTTGAGGAGGAAGAGTGTGTAATCCACTGCAATGTAAGGAAGGTGAAAAGGAATGCACAAGTCTTTCTCCTTATTTTCCACCATTTTAAGGCTTTTGGTGGGGAAGTTTGTTGTTCAAAAACCACAAACACTGTACTACCAATACTAATATTAGTTCTAATAATACTACCAATACTTGTTTGCTAATATAATTGAAGGGGAACCATCAACTTAAAGGTCACACTTCTTTTTCTTACCATATTCGTAAGTAAAATCTAACAACCAAGAAAGAGAAGAAAGCAATGTTTTGACATTCCTTTCATCAGTTTCTTTATTTTGTACATGTGACAACACTTTGGGGCTACGTCTACACGTGCCCCAAACTTCGAAATGGCCATTTGCATGGCCATTTCGAAGTTTGGGGCACGTGTAGACACGGCCTTGTAGAGTTAACTTCACTGTCCCCTTATATAATCAAAGTTTGTACATTTCACCTTTTTATTTCCAGGAGTATTTCCTGTAACACAGGAGCCAGAAATGTTTTTAAAGAGAAAAAAATCATGATTGTAACATCACAAAAATTTAACTAGGGACATAGGCACAAGAATAATACCTCGAATTATTTTTAACCCATTTACTGAAATTAATGAGATTGTACACTTTTGATGTCCCTTTTGTATAAAGAGATACTGTCAGGTCAAATCTGGCAATAAAGTAGGGTTTCAATATTTGCAAACTTATGGTTCACGGATTCAATTATTCATGAGTGTCTGGAGCTGACGCTTCCCCGGGGCTACAGGGCAAGGAGCACCGGCAGCTGCTGCTTCTCCCCAGGGGTCCAGGCAGGAGCGCTGACTGCTGCCACTTCCCTGGGGCCCCAGCAGGAGTGCTGGCAGCCTCCATTTCCCCTGGGACTCTGGGGAATGGAGCACTGGCAGACGCCACTTCCCCCAAAGCTCCGAGCAGGAGTGCTGGCAGCCAGGGTGCTGCCATATTCGTGAAATTCAACATTTCCGAGGTTCCCAACACAGAACCTTCATGACTGTTGAGAGCCCATTGCATTAAGGTTTTGAATGCTAAATACTCTTTGACAAAATCTAACATCACTAGAAATATTTCTATGGTCAAAAATCCAGTAGAAATGCATAAAAAATTCTGTAGTACCGTATTTGTAGTTCAAACATAGCTATAATATGTGAGGATTCTGGATGCAGAAGTAACCTGATATATAGATCAGGAGTGGCCCAACTGTGGTTTGCAAGTCACATGCAGGTCTTTCACAGTTAGGCTATGTTTCCACTGGAGGGCAAAACCCAGGGAGCATCCAGATGCCCAAGGCATTCTGCCTACAGGCAATCAACAAAATGTAGCACTTTTGTCAACAGTCTTATCCCGCCCCCCCACCCCCCATGGTTAAAACACCTCTGTTGACAAACAGCTGTTGAAAGAAAGCTGGTCTGGATGTTCCAGGATGGGCCTTCTGTCAACAGGCAGGGCTTCCGGGACAAAGGGCAGTCTGTCTGCTGTGCTTCCGGGTGGCTGTTTTGCCAATAGAGTGGCCAAGCAGTCTTGACCCTCTCTGTCGACAGAGCAGATTGCTCTTGAGATCTGCTTGGCAATTTGGTCATGATCTGTGGGCAGAAGTTGTGTCAGAAGGTAGCTTCTGACAAAAACTTCTGTTGACAATTCTAGTAATCTTAACATAGCCCTTAAGTGCAGCTTGCGGTGCCCCCTCCTCCCCTCCCCATTCCCCTGTTCACCACCTTCCAGAGTGTGGGGTGGCAAGCTCAGGGCTTCTGTTGATGGGGCTCTGGGATTCTGCCCAGTGTGGAGGGAATTGACTGCAGGGGTCAGCAGCCTTTCCAGGTGGAGTGCTGAAATTTGACCTTTTGACCTCTATGTATGACCCAAATGTTGGTGATATTTTTTAAAGTCACTAATAGCCCTATTTACAACAGCTTCATGAATAAATAAAGATGCAGAACTTTGCCATTTAGTCAGTGGTCTTTTGCTAATCCACAGGTGGCATGGCTTTGAGCAAGCTCCCAGCTGTATGGGAAAGCAGGGGGAGGGCTGAGCTCCTGCCTTGCATGCCGATGAAAATTGGCTCACGCGCCACTCTTGGCATATGTGCTGGGGAGTTGCTGATCCCCGGTCTGGGGGCATCAGCCCTACAGGAAGCATGTGCTCGGACCTGAGATTTCAGACACATTCTTCCTGAAACCTCAAGCACCAGCAGGAGCCTTCTGTGGGGTTGAAGCCGGAAGTGCCATCATCCCTTTGCAGGGCACAAGACTCAAGCAGGTGTGCTCAGCTCTCAGACTTCTGAAATTATCATATGTGGCTCAAGGGATCAGTGAGTTTGGCCATCCCTGAAAGAGATTGTACAAAGAATAAAACTGGCTTGTCCATTTTTATTTTCATAATAGATTGAAATACAAAGAGTACAACTAAGTATAAATGACATGCATGGCATTAGATTTTACAGATTCACTGAGATGTAGTAACTTAGAACTTACTCACATTCAACTTCCCTTCTACGCCCATTTATCTGTTTTTGTGTGCCATGTGGCCCTTGAGACCCAAGAAAACAGCACTCCATGTGCTCTCCTAAGATCAGGCTCGGAATGTAATTATAGCTGAATGTTATTACAGCTGGCCCTTACTTGAACTAAGGAAGGTAGAAGGGGCTGCCTGCCTGCAACATTCTGTTCCTCCACACACCTGCTATCTATCCTCCAGGGTACTGGTAACAACAAAGTTAAAGACGTTTATATTCTTTTGCATGAAAGAAGATCATGTCTCTTTACACAAGAAAAGGGTACATTCAGTCACAGGAATGGCCATAGTGGATCAGACCAGAGGTCCATTTAAGCCCCTAGCAAAGACAACCTACAAATCTTGATGGTGGGTAGCCACTATTTAAAGGTGGAAAGATATGTGACCACCTTGCACATCACTTTCCACATCTGTCCCAACCTGGCATCACTTTGCCTGCACTCCCATCACTGCTCCTTCCCCTTTTACTTTTTCCCATTACCTCCCTGTTGCATGTGTGATGCAAGCTGGAGTTGGTTCTGGACACCTACTGCTTGAGCAGGTAACTGTGGCTACAGGTGAGGAAGGGATGGGACCCAGAGGGCTTGCCTGCTCCCCTTCTGGCACAACTGTGATGCCAGCCCTGTCTCCTTTCTTTGCTCCAGGCACCTCCTTGTGGGGTTCACCTGGAGTGGTGTCATGCCTTTCCTGGGCATATCCCACTCAGCCATGCTCAGCCCATCTTCTACCCACACAGAAATCTGAAGAGGATGGCTACCCAACTCCATGCTTCACCTCCGTAGCTCTGTATCCTTCCTTTCTACAATGGCCAGTACCAGGGGCTTCAGAGGGAATGAATAGAACCGGGTAATTATTTTATGATTCATCACTGTTTTCCAGCCTGAGCTTCTAGCAGTGAGCAGTTTGAGCACACCAGAGCATGCAGTTGCATCCCTTACCATCTTAGCTAATAGTCATTGATGGACTTATCCTTCATGAAATCACCCAGTTCATTTTGATCCCAGTTATACTGTTGGCCTTCGCAACCTCCCCTGGCAACAAACTCCACAGGGAGATGGTGCATTGTATGAAGAAATATTTCCTTATGTTCATTTTGAACTTCCTGCCTATTAATTTAATTGTGTGACACCTGATTCTTGGGTTTTGTGAAGGGGTAAATTACCCTTCCCTATTCATTTTTTCCACACCAGTCCTGATTTTATAGACCTCTATAATATTTCTATACTGCTTAGTCATCTCTTTTTCCAGGTTGAACAGTCCCAGTCTTTTTAATTTCTATACATATGGATACTATTCCATACTCCCAATAATTTTTGTTGCCCTTCTCTGTACATTTTCCAGTTCTAATATATCTTGTTTTTTTAACTGGAGCAATGAGACTGGTACACCATACTTGAAACATGGACATACCAAGGATTTATATAGTGCTAACATGATATGTCCTATCTTATCTATCCCCTTTCTAATGGTTTCTAACATTGCTAGCTTTTTTGAATCACGTTGCACCTCAAGTGGATGTTTTCAGAAAACATGATGATAACATGATCTTTGAGTGGTAGTAGACAATTTAGTCCCCATCATTTTGTATGTGTAATTGGGATTATGTTTTTCAATTGCTTTGCATTTATCAGCACTGAATTTTATCATACAATTTCATTGGTCAGTCACTCAATTTTGTGACAGCCCTTTGTAGCTTTGTACAGTCAGCTTTGGAATGATCTATCTAGAGTAATTTTGTATCATCTACAAATTCTATAACTTTATTGCTCACTGTCTTTTCCACTTCACTTATGAATATGTTGAGCAGCATAAGTGCCACTATTTGGTTTGCTCCCTTGTGAGCACTGACCCTTCATTACTGTCCTTTGTTTCCTATCATTTAAGCAGTTACCAATTCATGAGGACCCTTCTCCTTCCCCAGATTCCTTACTTTGATGAAGAGTGTTCAGTGTGGGATCTTGTCAAATGCCTTCTGAAAATCTAAGTACATTAAATCAAGCATGTCACCCTTCTTCATATGCTTATTGACACCCTTAAAGAAATCTAATAGATTGTTGAGGTATGATTTCTCTTTCTGAAAGCAATGTTAACTCTTCCCCAATATATCATGTTCTTCTACATTTCTGATAGTTCTGTTCAGTCAATTTGTCTGGTACTGAAGTGTAACTTGCCAGCCAGCAACTGACGGAATAGTCTTTGGAGTCATAAAAAGAAAACTGGTATTATATTAGCTACATTCTTCATGTGGTACAAAGACTGATTTTAGAAACAAATTGTATATCAAAGCCAGTAGTTATGTAATTTCTTCACAAACTCCTGGGTTAATACAGTCTAATCCTGGTGATTTATTGCCATTTATTGTGTCAATTTATTCCAAAGCCTCCTCTAATAAAATATCAATCTGAGACATTTCCTTAGATTTGTCACCTAAAAAGAACAACTCACTTGCAGGAATCTTTCTTACATTGTCTGCAGTAACAACAAGTACAAAAGATTAGTTCAGCGTCTTTAAAAACAACAAGCAGCCCAGTGGTAAATTGGCCGTTTGTTGGTTTTTTTAAAAAAAACACCTCTGCTACCTCTCTGTTGTTTTTAAAGTTAAAGACTAACATGGCTATCCCTCTGAGTCTTTGAGCTTCTTTGCAACTGTTTGTATTCTTTGAGTGCTCCTTTAACACCTTGATCATCTGATTATCCAGTGGCCCTACTGATTGTCTGGCAGGCTTCCATCTTCGTGCATGCTTTAAAATGTTGTTATTTTTTGCATCTATGCTAGTCCGTCTTTCAATTTTTTTGGACTGCCTAATACACACACTTAACTTCCCAGAAAAAAAAGCAGCAGAAATGTAGCACTTCAAAGACTAACAAAATGATTTATTCGGTGATGGGCTTTCGTGGGACAGACCTGATGAAGTGGGTCTGCCACATGAAAGCTCATCACTGAATAAATCATTTTGTTCTTCTTTAAAGTGCTACATTTCTTCTGCTTTCTTTTGTTGGAGTAAAGACTAACACGGCTACCTCTTTGTTACTATTTAACTTCCCAGAGTTTATTCTTCTATTTTCTCAGTAGGATATGACTTACAGTTTTAAAGGATGCTTTTTTATATCCCTAATTGTTGGTTTAATCTGCTGTTTAGCCATGGTTGTAAATATTTGTTTCTCTTACTGTTCTCTCTCTTCCTCCCCAACACTTATACATACTGAAGAGGTTCAAATCCTAAAATGGAACTTTTATAAAGGCAACAAAAAAGCTAGTTTTTAGGCATTTAAAGTTCTTAAAAAAGGTTTGTTTGAAAATCACAATTATAAGAACATGTGATATCTATAAAAAGGCCCATAGCGAAAAGTGTTGGTCATTCATACTGGCTACTACTACATCAGAGTATTTTCTGACAAAACTGGGCTTTTGTCAGAAAAACTGGTGGAGATACTATGTACAAAGTCAACAAGAAGTCCTGTGGCACCTTATAGACTAACAGATATTTTGGAGTATAAGCTTTCGTGGGCAAAGACCCACTTCATCAGATGCATGGGAGGGGGTTCAGAGGAGGATTTAAAGAGGGGGGTCTCAGAAAAGGGGAGGGCCAGAGCTGACAAGTCCTATTCAGTCAGGGTGGATATGGCCCATATCCATTATCGGCAGTTAATGTGGAGTTGTGAACGTCAAGAGAGGAGAAATCAAGTCAGTTCAGTCAGGGGGATGTGGTCCACTGTCAGTTGCTAATGTGGAAGTGTGAACACCAAGAGTGGAGAAACTCCTTTTGTAACACACAAAATGTGCTTTGTCAACAGCCTCTTGACAGAACCCAGCACATCCATAGGCAGCATTGTGCCTTTCTGCATTCAGGTATAATGCCTTTGTTGACAGCTTTTGGGCTGACAAAAAAAGCTGTGTATGTGTTCTGGAGGCCCTCTGTTGACAGACAAGGCTTTCAGTTCACTGGGCAACCCTGTTTGCTGAGCTTCTGGTTGGGCTGTTCTGTCAAGAGAGGGGACAGACAGTCTGGCCACTCTCTATTAGCAGAACGGATTTGATTTGCTTTGGTGTGTAGACATGATTTGTCAACAGAAGTTTTGCCAGAAAATCTCTTTCAATGGTAACTTCTGTTGCCAAATCTCTGTAATGTAGATGTAGCTATTGCATTTAAAGAAGACATAGTTAGAGAAACTCATATGAACTATATACATAGCAAAATTACTCACATGCATAAGTGAGCTCTAAAACTGGATTAACGTTATTTCCTCCTTTCAGTAGAGAGCTCCTACATATTACTTTCTGAACCCAAAAGAAGAGAATGACTAGTAACTGCATTTCATTAAAACTTTAACTGAATAGCAAGCATTTTTTAAATATATTTGTTTTTATAAACAAGATCCAACAGTTCCAAAAATTGATTTTGAGTGTCCTAGTTTTTGGATGGCATTTTTCTTATTGATAGGACACTAATGGCCTATGATTTCAATTCTTTGATTTCTATGGATTCTAGTAAATTTTCTGTCTTTTTTTTTATTTCTTTTTTTTTTTTTTTTTTTGCTAAAACCGTTCCAGGAACGTTGTATCTGTTTCAGAGCCAAAATAGAAAGTGTGAATTGCAGACTCAATATCCCTTCACTCACTTCACAAACCAGCAAAAATGTAGCACTTTAAAGACTAACAAAGGCTACGTCTACATGTGAACACTACATCGAAATAGCTTATTTCGATGTAGCGACATCGAAATAAAGTATTTCGATGAATAACATCTACACGTCCTCCAGGGCTGGTGCCGTCGACGTTCAACGTTGATGTTGGGCAGCACCACATCGAAGTAGGCGCTGCAGGGGAACGTCTACACGCCAAAGTAGCACACATTGAAATAAGGGTGCCAGGAGCAGCTGCAGACAGGGTCACAGGGAGGACTAGCACTTCCAGGGCAACAGCTAGCCGGTCCCTTAAAGGGCCCTCCCAGACACACGCACCCTGCACAGCACGCGGTCTGCAGAGCCATAGGCACACACACCTCGGGCTATGCAGTCATGGACCCCCAGCAGCAGCAGCAGCAGCAGCAGCCAGAGGTCCACCCAGCCACCCCTGCAGGAGCAGTACTCGCCCTGCTCCATGCCATGCAGGAGGCAGCTGATCACATCCTAGCCACAGAGGAGGAGCTGCCCGCAGGGGAGGAGGAAGCAACCCCAAACCCTGCAGCACCCTCCCCACCCCGCCGCCACACACGCCACCGGCTGTGGAGCTACCCCACGAGCACCGACTGGTGGGAGCGGCTGGTGCTCGGAGAGTGGGACGACAACAGCTGGCTCCAGAACTTTCACATGAGCCGGCAGACATTTCTGGAGCTATGCCAGTAGCTCACCCCCACACTGAGGCACCAGAACACCTTCATGCGGCATGCCCTCAGCGAGGAGAAACGGGTCGGCATCGCTGTCTGGAAGCTGGCCACTCCAGACAGCTACCGATCCATGGGCCAGCAGTTTGGCGTTGGCAAGGCCACCGTGTGGGCTGTCCTCATGGAGGTAAGAGGACCCACGGGGGGAGGGGGAGGCAGCCCTGGCAGGGGAGGGGAGCCCTGGCAGGGGAGGGCCACACACTCCCTGCACACCCCTTATTGGTGCTCCCCCATGTGCTTCCCCTGCAGGTCATCCGCGCCATCAACGCCCTGCTCCTCCACAGGCTCGTGAGGCTTGGGGACCCGGATGCCGCCATCGCGGGCTTTGCCACCCTGGGCTTCCCCGGTTGCTTCGGGGCTCTGGATGGGACCCACATCCCCATCCATGCCCCGAAGCACAGTGGAAGATGCTACTTAAACAGGAAGGGCTACCACTCAGTGGTCCTCCAGGCCTTGGTGGACAGCCGGGGCCGCTTCCTGGACATATATGTGGGCTGGCCTGGCAGCACCCATGGTGCCCAGGTATTCGGGAATTCAGGCCTGTGCCGCCGGCTGGAGGCGGGGAACTTCATCCCCCAGCGGGATATCCCTGTGGGGGATACCACCATGCCCCTCTGCATCATCGCAGACGCGGCATACCCCCTCCGGCCCTGGCTCATGAACCCTTACATGGGCCACCTGTCAGCCAGCCAGGAGCACTTCAACATGCGCCTGAACCATGCGCACCAGGTGGTGGAGTGCACATTTGGGTGCCTCAAAGGGTGCTGGAGGTGTCTTCTCACCTGCCTTGATGTGGGCCCCACCAGCATCCCCCAGATTGTGGGCACATGCAGTGCCCTCCACAACCTTGTCGAGAGCAAGGGGGAGGCATTCTTTCAGGGCTGGGCTGTGGAGGCTGGCAGGGCTGATGTGCAGCCACCCGCTGCCCCCAGTCTCCAGGTGGACCCCGAAGGGACCCGGATCCGGGAGGCCCTGCGGGCCCACTTCGATGAGGCCGCAGGGTGAACATTGGCAGGCCCCCCACTGTACCCCCCACATCCTCCACAACACTCCCTGGCCCTACGCCCACACCACAGAGCACCCAAGAACACCCCCCCCACTTTTCTTGCAAATAAAAATAGACATTTGTTCGTCAAACCAGAATATATGTTGAGCTCTTATTATTATTATCATAACTAACTATTTACAGGCAAAATAAATTTGATATATATATGTATTATAAATAAGGTAAGATGAAAGAAAAAAGGGGAAGACAAGGAAGGGGAGAACTATTTACATGGGGGGGCAGGTATCAGCATAACAACATAACAACAGGGGTCTAATACAAACTATTTACAAAAGATGATAACTGAAGGGGACATATACAAAGGGGGAGGGGGGGTCACGTCCTGGGCCCCACACCCCCTAATGTCCAGCGCTGGCGATGGGCGGCCATGACCTGCGCCTCGGCCTCAGCACTGGCCGGGGCTGGCTGGGGTCTGGGAAGACCGGTAGATATGGCCAGCAGGTGTCAGCTGGCTCTAGGTCCCCCTCGGCGGAACGGCCCTCCGTGGCGGATGGCGGTGTGACAGCGGATGGAGCAGCGGCTGGAGCAGCGGGTGGAGCGGCGGGTGGAGCAGGCAGGGCAGGCAGAGCGGCAGCCGGTGCGGCATGGGGGGCCACGTAGTCCTCAATATGCTCGAAGGTGCGCATAAAGGACCCCCATGCCTCCTGGTGCCAGGCCAGCGCCTGCTCCTGTAGTTGGAGGTGCTGCTCTTCTACCCGCAGGTGCTGCTCGGAGACCTCCAGCTGCTGACGGAGGATCGCCAGCAGCTGGGGGTCCATCACCGTCTGTGGGTGGTGCTGACTCTGCCTTCATCCCCACCCTGGGGCCGCTCGGTACTCCGCCAAGGGGCTGGCCTGGACTGATGGTCCCGGTGGGCTCTCCGGGTCCACTGACACCTTGCCGGTGCTCTCCGGTCCTTCCGATGGTGCAGCTGCAGAACACAGAGGGGGAAGAAGAGCAGACACAGCCATTAGTGTGGGCCCCAAGCCGTGGCCCTTGTCCTCCAACCCCTCTGCTGCAGGTTCCCCATCCCCGTCCCCGGGAGATGCTGCTGCTGATGATGAGTGTCCCACCCTCTCCCGCCGGGGTACCCTAGGTTCCGCTCCCCACATCCCCAGGGATGGGGCATGGCACTGTCGTGCTGGGGGGGCAGGGGTTGATGCACTCCTGTGTGGGACATGCCACTGCTGTCTTTGGGGCCATGGTCTTCTGGGCATGTGGAGGGCCCTGGTCATGTCTGTTACCCCCACCCCTCAACCCCGGGGGGTGTGCACCGGGGGGGGGGTACATACCTGATGGTCTGCTCCCACAGTCAGGGGACATCCAGTGGGCGGACGCCCTGATGGAGCTCCCTGATGGCAGGATTATTGGGAGCCCCCTGTTGCTGGAGGAGGACTCCCCCTCCTCCTCCTCCTCCGGTGCCCCAGGGGTGGGCTTCTCGGGGGGCCCCTGGGGTGCGGGGCTTACCTCCGGGGTGGACTCTGCCTCCAGGGCCTGCTGGGGCTTGTCAGCCGAGGTATCAAGAGTGGCTGGAGGGGAGGAGGTGTGCCGGGGGCCCAGGATGGCCCTGAGCTCCCTGTAAAAGGGACAAGTGATGGGGGGGGCCCCAGATTGGCCAGCCGCATCCCAGACCCGGGCGTAACCCTGCCGCAGCTCCTCCACCTTACTCCTGATGTGGTCAGGAGTGCGGGCAGGGTGACCCCAGGCAGCCAGGCCCTCAGTCAGCCGAATGAACGCATCCGCGTTCCGCCTCTTGCTCCCCATTACCTGGAGCACCTCCTCCTCACTCCAGAGCCAGCAGGTCCCGAAGCTCGGCCTCCGTCCAGGAGGGGCCCCGCTGCCACTTCCCAGCCTGGCTGCCGGGCTGGGAGCCCTGGCTCCCCTTGGGGGGGGTGCCCTGGGGGCGCTTGGGGGGCTGGCGGGTGGCCATTGCAGCGGTGGAGGGTGTGTGTGGCTGCAGTGGGGCGTGCAGGCTGGCCACATGTCTGGGCTTCTGTCTGCATGCTCTCTCAGCTTCCTGCACAGGCAGGCAGGGGGTGGGGACCTTTAAGGGGCCGCTGCACGTGGCGACCATCGAGCTCAGGGGCTGGAGAGAGCGTCTCTCAACACCTCAGCTGATGGCCGCCATGGCAGACCCCGCTATTTTGATATTGAGGGACGCGCAACGGCTACACGTTCCCTACTTCGACGTTCAACGTAGAAGTAGGGCGCTATTCCCATCTCCACGTGTAGCTGTGACGGGTGCTATTTTGAAGTTGGCGCGGCTACTTCGAAGTAGCCAGCATGTGTAGGCACGGCTAAAATGATTTATTTGGTGATGCTCTTTCGTGGGACAGACCCACTTCTTCAAATCAATTTCATTTCCAATACAGACTGACTTATATGAGTACAGAAGATCAAAAAGAAAAGAATTGCAATAAAAACTGTCAAATCAACAAGGATAGAAGTAAAAGAGTGAGAGGTGGGTGGATGTTAATTGTCCTGTCTGAGATAATTATGAGCAACAAAGAAAGGGAAGCAGTCTCTGTAATCAAAACAAAAAAGCAGTCAAGTAGCACTTTAAAGACGAACAAAATAATTTATTAGGTGAGCTTTCATGGGACAGACCCACTTCTTCAGACTACAGCTATACCAGAACAGACTCAATATTTAAAGCACAGAGAACCAAAAATAGTTATCAAGGTTGACAAATCAGAAAAATAGATTATCAGGGTGAGCAAATCAGACAGTAGAGGGGTGGGGAGAAGGAGTCAAGAATTAGATTAAGCCAAGTTTGCAAAAGAGCCCCTTTAGTGACCCAGAAAATTTGCATCCCAGTTCAAGCCACGTGTTAATGTGTCTAATTTGAATATAAATGAGAGTTCAGCAGCCTCTCTTTCCAAAGTAATATGAAAATTCTTCTTCAGTAACACGCAAAGTCTTAAATCATTAACAGAATGGCCCACTCCATTAAATCGTCGACTGACCGGTTTGTGGATCAGGAGCATTTTTATGTCTGTTTTGTGCCCTTTAACTCTTTGTCTAAGAGAGTTTGAAGTCTGTCCAATATACAGAGCATCTGGGCATTATTGGCACATGATGGCATATATGATGTTAGTTGAGGAACATGAGAATGTGCCCGTGATTCTGTGACTAACCTGGTTAGGTCCAGTGATGGTATCCCCAGAATACATATCTGGACAAAGCTGGCAGCAAGCTTTGTTGCAAGGAAAAGTCCCAAGACTGGTGTTACCGCAGTGTAGACTGTGGCTGTTGGTGAGAATCCTCATAAGGTTGGGAGGTTTTCTGTTGAAGATAACAGGCCTGTCACCTAGGGCCTTCTGGAGCATGGCATCCTGATTAAGGATAGGTTGTAGGTCTTTAATAGTGCATTGCAGTGGTTTGAGCTGGGAGCTGTACGTAATGACCAGTGGTGTTCTGTTCTTGGCTTTTTTGTGCCTATCTTGGAGTACTTGGTCTCTGGGTATTTGTCTGGCCCTGTCAATTTGTTTTTTTATTTCTCCTGGTGGGTAATTCAGGTTTATGAATATTTGGTAAAGATCTTGTAGTTCTTGGTCTCTGTCAGTTGGATCAGAGCAAATGCGATTTAACTAAGGGCTTGACTGTAAACAATGGATCTAGTTATGTGTGCACGATGGAAGCTAGAAGTGTGTAGGTAAATATAGCGATCAGTGGGTTTCTGGTAGAGTGTGGTACCGATCAGGCCATCCTTGATTTGTACTGTAGTGTCCAGGAAATGTATCTCTCGCGTGGAGTAATTGAGGCATAAGTTGATGGTGGGGTGCAGATTGTTAAAGTCTCTGCGGAATTCTTCTAGAGTCTCTATACTATGGGTCCAAATCATAAAGATGTCATCAATGTATCTTAAGAAGAGAAGGAGTAATAGGGGATGAGACCTGAGAAATCGTTGTTCCAGGTAAGCCATAAATATATTAGCATATTGTGGGGCCATGTGGGTGCCCATAGCAGTTCCACTAATCTGGAGGTATAAATTGTCCCCAAATCAGAAATAATTGTGGGTGAGA
Organism: Carettochelys insculpta; assembly: GCF_033958435.1. Taxonomy (NCBI): domain Eukaryota; kingdom Metazoa; phylum Chordata; order Testudines; family Carettochelyidae; genus Carettochelys; species Carettochelys insculpta. The sequence goes on from NC_134139.1 coordinate 101,396,981, forward strand.
ACAAAGTTACAGAGGTCAGACACCAGATTTGCTGTGGTGATATCAGGGATGGTATTCCTGATCGCTTGTAACCCCTCTTCTTGTGGAATATTATTGCCAACAATGTCCAGATGCTTTGTATATTGGATGGACTTCAAACTCTCTTAGACAAAGAGTTAATGGGCACAAAGCAGACATAAAAACACTCCTGATCCACAAACCGGTCAGCCGACATTTTGATGGAGTGGGCCATTCTGTTAATGACGTAAGAGTTTGCGTGTTACTGAAGAGGAATTTTCACACTACTTTGGAAAGAGAGGCTGCCAAACTCTCTTTTATATTCAAATTAGACACATTACCATGTGGTTTGAACTGGGATGCAAATCTTCTGGGTCATTATAGGGGCTCTTTTGCAAATTTGGCTTAATCTAATTCTTGACTCCCACCCCCCGCCCCTCTACTCTCTGATTTCCTCACCTTGATAATTTTTTTTTTCTGATTTGTCAACCTTGACTATTATGTTTGGTTCTCTATGCCTTAAATATTGAGTCTGTTCTGGTATGGCTATGATCTGAAGAAGTGGGTCTGTCCCACGAAAGCTCACCTAATAAATAATTTTGTTAGTTTTTAAAGTGCTACTTGACTGCTTTTTTGTTTTGATAGTATACAGACTAGCACGGCCTTCTCTCTGTTACTAGTCTTCGTAGTGTGTGAGGTAGCTGATGTCTCTGTTCATACCACATGCTAGTGTGTTGAATTTGAATATGTACTCTAACTCAGAAGCCTCACACTCTAATCTGTTGTTAAATTCTCTGTGATTCACCATCTTGTTAGTTTGGGCATGTGCAAACTTCCATGAGCTACCATTTGTTTGCACAACTGATAGATTATACCTATGTTAATCCTATCTGCAAGTGTAAATGAAGTGCTAATGCATTTTGAGTGTCTTTGTTACCTTATTTGCATGTTCAAGTAATTAATGGCTCAGAATGGTCTGCTTTTCTTCTCTCAAATGGTGCAGTGAGAATAAAAATCATTTACCAAAGTTTTGGCATGACTTTGTAAAGAATTTAGTTATTTTGTCTTTGAAACTGCCTTGCCAAGTTTCTGAAATGAACCTTGCCCACTTGGTGCAAGGCATGCTCCTAAATGAATGTAGTTATGGGACACTAATGGGACCTGTAAGATCATCATGATGAAAAAAGAACACATATCCTTTCTAGGGTGTTGTTGAAATTTTTTTCTAAAAGCCAAAGCGAATAGACACTGTTTTCTGAACCGTGAACTTTGCAACAGATTCACAGTTTGAGCTAGTGTAGGTTTGTTAATTTTGAACTGATTTACATGAAGCTTAAAAGTCATACTAACTATTCAGTACAATGCATTATTTTCCTTTGAAATAGATAAAAATGAAATGAGCCTTTGCTCAGGGTCTATTCTTTAATATGGTGTATTTTCTCCACAGATAGATAGGTAGATAGATAGATCTATCTGTTTATATTTTTTCCTCCTGAGTGACAGAATGAAGTTATCATGACAATCTGTTGCCTGAGGGGTGGAAGCAGGGAGAGGAGGTAGGGAGAGTGGTTAGGGCAGGGAAGGTCCCAAGTAAGCCACGGCTAGCTGTGCAGCTCCTTGACCCCTCAGGAAAGCTAGGACTGGTTGGGTGGCTCCCTGACATGTCTGGGAAGATTGGGGCTAGTCATGCAGCTGCACAATAAATTTTCACATATATAGAATGTTATGAATTGGTCAGACAATAAACATTTAATGACAGATGTTGAGATTCAAAAAGTTAGAGAATTATACAGTAAGTGTAAAGGCACAAACTGTCAATATGTCACGTTAAAATATTCTAAATGCAGATACTTAAAATCAAACTCTAATATGGAGGTTGTCTAATACCAAGGTTGTGGACCGCATGAAGTTCTCCACACTCACCGCCTGGCGAGCCACCAGATGCTTTGTTTAGCTTCGTATTCACAGGTATAGCCACCTGCAGCTGCCACTGGCTGCAATTCACTGTTCCTAGCCTCTGGGAGATGTGAGAAGTTGTAGCCTGGCCTCTGTTGCTTCCTGCACCTCTCATTGTCCAGGAATGGCAAACTGCAGCCAATGGGAGCTACCAGCAGCCATGCTTGAGGATTCTGGATAAATAAAGCATGTGGCAACCCTCCAGGGTCTAGCCCTGATGACCTGCATTCAGCTCACGGGCTGCTCACTATCCACCACGACTCTAATAGCATATCAAACAGCAGTTTTTGTACGTCCTCTATCTATAATTTCTGATTACTTTCAATGGGATGTTTTTGTCATCTTGTGTGCACAGTGACATTGCTGTTTACTGACAAAATCTATTTCTTCCAAATCTATCCTCTTTTATAGCCTCCTCATTCCTTCTGGAAGATTGGGAATCTAGTTCTGAGGTAGGCCCACATAATAATATCTCAGTATCCCATCGCTACAGACAATAATTCTGTCTCTGTTCACAGGAAGGTTTTGGCAGCTCCTTAAGTGGAGGTTTTTGGAAGGAGTCTGGATGAGCTAGACACAACAATTCCTGCATCTTGGTAGGACTCGATGATCCTTGTGGTCCCCACTAACCCTATGATTCTATGGCCATGGCCACACAAGCTATGGTAATGTGGCACTTCGGAATATGCTAATGAGGAGCCACCATGAATATGCAGTGCCTCATTAGCATAATGGCAGCTGCAGGAGCTTTGAAACTGTTGGTTTCAAAACGCACACCGCCTGTGTACTCAGGGGCAGTTTGAAATGACCCACCTGCTTTTGAAAGCCCCTTCTTCCCAAAACCAGATGGGAAGAAGGGGCTTTTGAAATCAGGCAGCTGTTTCGAAAGGCCCCCGGCTACATGGAGGCATGCGTTTTGAAGCCTGAAGTTTTGAAGCACTTGCGGCCACTATTACACTGATGAGGTGCCATGTGTTTATGGCAGTGCCTCATTAGCATATTCCAAAATGCCACCGTAACATAGCCCTTCTGAAAGGAGGGGCTAATGTGGCCAGGGACTATGAGTCTATAATCCCATTCAGCAACTAACTAAACGTATGAGGATGCCATGACTCCCTACTGTTGCAGAGACTCTGAGTAAGCAACGGCTTGAAGCTTTCATTTAGTAAAGCACATTGATGTGTGCTTAAAATTAATCATGTGCTCAAACATCATGCTCTTCTGTTGGAGTTTAAACACATATTAAGTACTTTGCTGAATTGGGGGCTACAGCCACAGCTTCCTCAGCATTTCTGCAGAAGCGGAAGGTGCAGCACCCTCATTCATTCTGTCAGCACTCCATTCCTGATAGAACCCTGTGAGAGAGGCAGCTGGCAGCGGTGATGGTTGGAGGGAGTTGAATAATTCCATATCTTTGAGCCAGGTGCCTCATGATGATTTAGAGGGGAAGAATGGGAGTACAAACAAAGCTACTTGAGTCATAATGTATTTATTATATAAAACACTCACTTGAAGGATTACAGCAGTTGGGGAAGGGCAGCAGGCAAGATGACCAACTGCAAATATTGATAAAAAAATGTCCAGAAGACAAGTTTCTGAGCTAACTGAATTTATGACAGCAGGAGGCTGTAGTGGAGGAGGTGGAAGGATCCCTAACTCACTTGGCTATATGTGGCGCTGGCTACTTTAGGAAAGGGAATCAGGTGTTCTGGGGCTTATTAGCATTTGAATTCAATTGTCCTTCATAAATCAAAAATCAGGGAAGGGAAATACAGACAATGTTGGGTCAGGAAAACATGAGTAATTATGTTTCCAGACAGATTACATTTTAAAGTTGTCCAGAAAGTCATCTATTCCACCATGCAACATTCTTCAGATTAACCTGTGGATTTTAACATCTAATTGCATGCAGAAATTGTCTTGTATCTGTCCAGCAGAGCGTATAAGGCAAGGCTTTCAACTCTGGACATTTTAACAGTTGCCATTCTTATGGACATCATCAGCTTCTTTTACTAGCCAATCTTGGTTCATTAGAATTTGAACAAGGCCAAAAATGATCTCTTCATTTTATACATCAATATTGTATTTTTCTTATATTGTATATCAAGAAAATGCCTTTGAGAAAAGCCTGAGATGAAAAAAAAAAACTCAAAGGGTCAAATAAATAATGCCCTACTCAGCTGGTAGAAGAGACCTAGGGAAGAGTTAGAGAGCATGAACTCCTGAGACACGTGTTTTTGCTATTTGAGTTATATTTTGCCTATTTAGAGTTTCTTTGTGTAAGGACTGTTTCTTTTCATGTGTTTGCACAGCTCCTAGCACAGCCCTGATTGGGGCAACTGAATATCAAAATCAAGATACAGGTTCCTCCAGTGGCTCTTAAGTTGCAGATCCCAGAGCTGAACAGTAGTGGAATGGTGTGGGAGGAAGAAGAGCAGTGGTGCAAAACACCTACAATCTTACCTCTGCTGGGTGGCCAGGAGCTGGGCACTCCAGCCCAGGTAGCAGCCAAGGCCAAAGCATGAATATTTCCTAAGCAACTTCTCCTGATTAGGTTCCTGTGGAGCATTTGCCCTCGTTTGAAGTCACCTTTCCCTGGCATTCCCAGAGAAAGATGAGTCTCCTGTCATGCAAGTGACCCTTGCTGCCAGTGCTGTGAGGAGGAGCTGAGCCCTTGCCATGTAATATTATATGCACTTGGGGAGATCAGTAAAGGAGAAGTTATTATAAAGAAAGAGGCAAAGGGGTGGCCTAAGCATAGCATAAGATATGGGTGAAAGGAGAATACCAAGGAAAAGAAAAAAGAGGGATGGGCAGGAGATTAAAAAGTGGTAGAGAACAGCTCAGACAACAAGTGCAGAGGAAAAGTGTACTGAATACTGAAATAGAGGAATGGCAAAAAGAAAAATCAAGACAGAAATTGTGTCCTAAGTAGAGAGATACAGTGGGTGAAATCCTGACACAACCAAAGACAGTGGCTAAAGTGCCATTGACTTGAGCAGGGCAGGATTTCACCCAGTAACTTTTATCAGTTAAGTGTGAGGACCACCACATCCAGGAACATAAGGTAGGTCCCAAGAAAGAAGTAGTTGGGGAGATATCTGCTATTCTTTAGGAAAAGAATGGTGTACAAACCATTACTTTTGAAATGTAGGGTGCGTTTTTCCTTTTTTTTTTTTTATAGTTGGGTACTGTTCTATTTTGACATATTTATTCAACAGAACCTGGACAAAGGGGGTTGTGCTCTGCTAGCTGATCATCTGTATAGAAATGATTAGGTTATCTCCTCTCTTCCTTTTAAATTCTATTTCTTTTGCCATCTATTTGAATTATAAAAAGTAAAGCCTAATATGTTATGTTTCATTTTCTATTTGCAGGTTTCAGCTCTGGGACTGGCACTCCAAATCTAAAAGCATTGATTTTCTATTTTCTTTTTCATAAGCCAAAGAATTGGGTGTTTCTAAAGCACATGAAGCAAATAAGTCTTTTTATTATTATTATTCATAACTACAATTCCACTCTGTTTTTATTCCTACAATAGCTTTTATGGAAAGCTATGCATCTGAGTCAGCACCTCAAAGCAAAACTCATTTCCAATTCATGACATCTTTTTTTCCTCCAATTATTTAGCTTCATTTCCTCCTCCTTTCAATTTTTTCCCCTTTGATTCCCATTCACTCTGCTGAAATTGCTACACAGGACTATTCTCCAGTTGTGAGAAATATATCACATACTTGAATAGGCTTTAGTTTGACTGGGTTTGCTTTTCTATGTTGTTAAACTGGAGCAGCAATATGGGTTTGACGTACAGAGTCAATGCAGGGGAGGAAGAATTGCACGAAAACTTTGGAAAGCATGCATATTTGTGCCTTTGCTGATGGCTGCTGTGGTCGAATCTTTCAAGGGCAATTTTTCACTCTCTTCATACTGTTGTGCTGACGGTCTGTGAGTTTCCTACATTTATCTCTCAGTTTTTTCTTCACTCTTAGATTGTCCTTAGGTCTTGATTGTTATTCTTCCAGATCCTCTACTCCTCTGTATCATTTCACCTTGGCTACTGAATCACCAGCCATCATAGCCAGCTCTTGCATTACTGTCAGTAATTCCACAGTAGAATGGAACAATCCAATAAGAGATTTTGTGTGCCGTCTCTTAAAAAGCCACAACAAGGGAGTCACGTGTCTTGAATGACAAGGCTCTGAACAGTGGAATATCTGGAATTTCTAACAAAAGGCCTAAGGTAGCAATGAAAAATTATCCCATGCAAATATATTTCTAATGACTACCAGGCAAACTTCTTCTGCAATGTCATTGGGTGGCAAAGTCATATATCTAAATATAAGCATGCCAGCTCTTATCTTTTTTTAGGTGACCAATGCGTCATAGCTGTCACTGTACACTTTGGGCCTGAGGGATATAAGTCGTTTATGCACAAAATCCCGAGAACAAGAGCCCTTGTTAAAAGACTGCAGGATGTGGCCATTTGTGTGAGCTTCTGATAAAGAATTGGCACTGTCTCATAGTGACCACAGTGCACCAGGAATTTAGATTTACAGGAAAGTGCTAATCAAACTGGCTCCCAGCCTGAGTGTGGCGATGCTTCAGACCCTAAAATAGCAGTGCTGCTGTCTGAGGAGCTGCAGCTGCATATTCACTGATGCCACTAGCCCTTCGGAGAATAAAGAAAGTGAGGAACAAAGCACATCGTTTCCACACATAGGAGGGTTAGAAAAATCAGGCTCGGTCCTGCTGGTTGGTTTGTTGTACTAGACTCTGCAGTAACTGTATTTTTAGAAGACTAATAGGTAAAACAGAAATGAACTGCATAGTGGCATGTCTGCTAATAAAAAGCATGTGCTCAGTGCATTGAAGAGCTTATTCAAAAATAGTTCATCCATAGAAAAGTATGCCCCCCTGTAGTATTACCAAGGTCAGTGAGAGCTAGGGTGAGCTGAGTTAATGGTGGCTGTGGAAATGAAGGATTCAGGGAGCTGTTTAACCTAATGGACTGAATGTTTTACAAATTTTATTTTTTAACTCCAAATTTGAGCAAGTGAAATTATGGCAACCTGAATGACTGGGCCACTTTCTTTTCTCAAATACAGACCATCCATCCAGGTATTCATGAAGTTCTCATCATAATAATACCTAAGCACCTTAACCTAAGGCCAAGTCCTCAGACAGTACAAACTGGCATGTTTTGGGGCAGATCCTGAAATGGTGAAGTCAGGGCTGCACCATTTTACATCAAATGAAGAAGTGGCCCAGAGAGTTCAAAACTAAAACTGTCTTAGAATGAAGTCTGTGCAGCAAAACACAGGGAAAGAACATGTGAGTAAAACTTTTAGAAACATATAAGAGTAGCAGCTAGACTCAGAAGCATGGACACTAGTTTTAACAGGGCACTAGTTTTCAGGCAGCAAGAGCAAGAATCAGGCCATGAAACATGCTGGGAGCAAGAAAATAGGAAAGCTAATTTTGTTTATAAACAGACATTTCAATAATTAATCAATATATCTCACTGCATAGGTAGCTAGGCACTAGTTCAGAGTGATTCTGAAATGTTCATTATTTGTCTTTGCTCAAAAGGTGATGTCATTTTTCAACATTTGAGAAAATTCCTGTTAGCCAAAACCTCTAAAGATTTTGTAGTGGACTTACAGAGCAGAAAATGTTATGGAGACTGAGAGGAGACATTAAGCATGAGTATGTTTTTCCATAATCAGAGAGTGATCATGTACGTTTTCTCAATTACTGACTTTAGGCTAAGGAAAACATCATAAGAAAGAACAAATATCCCTTGGGGAAAAACAATGTTTTTTTTCTGTAACAGGCTTCATTGAACTCTGCCTCACAAAATGGTAAGTACCTCTTCAGAAAACAACAGAACAAAAGACGTAAGAGCTCCCAACTGCCATGTCTGCACCATACATGGCCTTGTGTTCAAAGGTGCTGCACTGGGAGTCAGAGAATCTAAGTTCTGCATCCACAACAAGCTCATGCTTCCTGAAACCATCTTGGGCAAGCCCCTTAACTCCCTCCCTGTGCCTCATGCATAAATTGGGGAAAATACCATCTGTTCTTCCTGAGTATCATGCAGCTTTGTTCAATTTAAAACACTCGTTTCTGGAGATGGAAAGTGCTACAGTTAGTAATTACTGTTGTGCAAAAAAATTACAGTGTTAAGCACCTCTGATTCCGTTTGTCATTTTTTATCATTTCGGTAACTTTACAGTTCGTATTAGGTAGGCAAGCACCTTCTTTGTTATGTCAGTGAATAGGCAGTAAGTCTTACCAAAGCCAGGGAGTATGTCTGTTCCTTTCCTCCCTTCTTCTGGTTTTCTTTTTGTCTCCTTTTCTACCCCTCCTCCCTTTGAAAAGCAAAGGAAATAGAAATCCTTTCTATGCTGAAAAGCAGACTTGATAGCCAGCAGGATGGTTGTGTGGTGGTGTGGTATCAAAATGGTGGTGTGGTATCTGAGGGTCATAAGTTTACAAATAAAAATTGCTATTTTTAACTGTTAATCCTGCAAACCGATCCTAGTTCTGGGAGTCTAGCTGGGACAATACATCACAGATATTCAAGGTTTCCAGCAAGGACCTTCACTGACATCTTCACATATAACAACTGTACAACCTCCTTGCTCCACCTGATTTGCGTTAGTGTAACCAACTGAAATTTAGTCAGCAGGTCGGTTGGCTCTACCAGGCTAAGAAGAAGAAGAATACTTAAAAAAAGTCTTACTTTCATCACTAGTGCCAGTAATGCCCCAAAGGAGTGGATCTGATTCAGAAGGTGCTGCCAGGTCACTTTTCAAAGAAAAATTGCTGTTTAAATGTAACAGCATTAAGGTGAATAGACAAAGGCACCAGAATGACTTGAATGGGTCTTAGGAAAGGATTGAAAAAAATCCTTGTAAGGGTTTGACAATCCAGCTGAGAAGAGCAGTGCATTTCAATAATTGCCTAAGTTCCTTTATTTGGTGACTAGAACTCCTTATTAATAACTAATAGCTGCCCTTGGGAAAGGAGTCCCTTAGACAATAATTTTAAAACACAATTATAAATAAATTCCCTAAGAACAGTTTTGGCAGCTTTACAATTAGTTTGGGTGTGACTATTCCCCCCATCCTGCCCAATCTCCAGAGTTTTAATAGATAGAAGCAGAAAAACTACTTCAGTAATACATAAGGCACTGATTTTCAAAAGGATCATTTATAAAGTCAGAGGAATTCATGTCATCTTTGCACATCTCTACACAGTGTACTGTAAATTGGCTGCAGAGATAGATTCCATATTTTTGTTGCCGTATTTAAAATAAAAGGTCCTTTTCCCATGGGATAAAGTGGTTTCCTACATCCGGATATGTTTATTTTTAAAAGCTTTTAGCACTTGTATGGCTACGAGACAAGTTTAGATTCCTACAGCACATCCTAAGTGCAAAGCATGATTTGGCACCGAAGCTTGATTCTATTTGTTTAGTATTTGCTCTTTCATCAGTATTACTTTGTAGAAAATGCTCACCCTCTATTTGGCCAACCACAGCACATTTTAATGTCAAATATAAAATGGTGTGTGTTGTTTGCAATTGCCGCAAGTTGTTTTCCCCCAGATCCTATTTAGTCTATGAACATTCTTGAATTGTATTTGTCAATAAATAAATGCACACATGTAAAGTATTTCATACTGGGGGGCTGACAGTTCTGTGGGATCCTGGGCATGGGGTGGGCAGGCCTGAATCCATGACTCCAGAAGTGATGGGGCCTAGGGTGGAAGAGGCAGGCCAGAGCAGCCAGCCCTCAGTGCCACCCACACTGTGGCTCTGGGGCCCTCCCCATCTCTCAGAGCTGCGTGAAGCATGCAGAGCAATGATTCAATAGTGATTTAAAGGGCCTGGGGCTCCAGCCACTGTCACTGCCACAGTAGCAGCAGTGGTGTTTGGGAGCCCAGGCCCCTATGAATCACCAGGCCTGGGGCAATTGCCCACCACCCCATCGGCAAACCTTTTTCACGCACACTTCTTTCTAGTGGTGGTTGATGTCTCACAGTAAGATAAATGGCTCCCATTTCATTTGGACCTGTAGGCAAGTCCCACTAGGTGCAGGGTGGCCTAGTGGCTACGTCCCCACAGTGCCTAGCAGCCCAAGGTATAGCACTTCAGCCCTCTTACTAGAGGTTGTAGGTTAAGTTTGGGATATGGCCCCCAAGCATCTAATTTTCTCCTTCTTAGTTGGGGAGGGTTTCCTCAAGATTCTCCCCTCTTCCCCCCGGTGGGAGATTTGGAGGCTGCGTCCTCTGGCAGCTGACCAAGGGTCAGCCCTGGGTCAGGCCCTGTGAATGTCAAAACCAGCTCCTGCCTCTCAGCTGGTCAGCCCTCAGCTGGGCTAGCTTATCTCCTTTTATCCATTCTCCAGGCCTGACAATGGCTGCAGGTGAAACAGGGTGGGGCTAATTGGGCAAACAGGGTCTGTTTAGCCCTAGCACTGCCAGGCCTTCCTCTCACTCCCTAACGGGACCCAAATACTAATTTTCTGTACAATAGATTAAAGTCCTGGTTTCCTTTATTCAAAAAGAATCAAAGAAGGTTCTGAAGAGAAATATTTTATTGATAGATTAATTTCAGATATGGATGGCAAAAGGTAAGGAGATATGGCTGCATGAATTGGTTTGATAAAATTAGGTAGAAAAACATTTTTACCTTTCCCATTCATTATTTTGTTACTAATTGCTGCAAAAGCTTGGCCAACTTACGTAGGCCAAAGTTCACAGCTTAAGGCAAAATCCTGTGCTGACCTCACAAGGTGAGCCTGAGACACAAGGGAAACATGTCTGGTAGATTAGGAGACAGGATCATGGGCGCTTGCAAGTGGGCGCAATTTGGGAGCATTAATATAACTTTAGCAGAGGCTCCATAACCATAGAGATCCACAAGTCTATTTTCCACAGCAGAGGGAAGCACAGCAGCCGTGTGATCTACTGCAGTCCTAAGGTAGTAGCCATAGAATGACTCTGTAAAAGGGGTCCCACTCAATGCAGGTTGTGCTGCTTTATGGCTATGTCTGGGCTTTCACCCCTCTGGCTGTGGCTCCTCTCCGTTTTTGTGACTTAGGGTTCAGTCCTTGACACTCCCACAAAGTCCCTCCAAACAAATTGTCAAGATACTGCCTCAGATGGTCTTCTAGTCCACATCCCTAGTTTATGTACTACATGTCCCACGGCTTGTAAGGGAACCTGGGCCCACACATGACTCTATGACTACCGACATAAAGCTGCTCAGTCTCAGATGCTGTTGCTGTTACCCTGGGTTCCTTCCTTTCCTGCACCTTTTTTGTATCTCTGGCTTTTCACCAGATATTCCTCTGTCCCCTATGGCTACATCACCCTTCTTAGCCTCTGGCAGGACCCTAGGATTTACTCTGCCACTGGATCTCCTCCTTGTTCCTGAACAGCTTCTTTTTCGTCTAGGAAACCTCCACCCTGCAGCCTCTTTCTGATATCACTTCGTGGTTTATAATCATAAACCAGCTGTTCCCCTAGTAGGCTTTTAGTCGCCATTAGGCCTTATCAAGCCCTGCTTCCCCTCCAAATGCAGAATATAGGGTTAATTGGCCCCTCCTCATCTACATTAACATGCTCAGGGTATGTTTGGTGGGCAGAGTTCAGTGTGACAGGACCCCTTCTTCCTTGGTCCCTATTGTTCTTCCAGCATACAGTCCATATAATGGGAGTAGGATTAGGCTAATGGATATCAAGGGAGTTTTGCACCTGTATATTAGCATTAGAATAAAAGAAATATAAATGCTGAAGTGGTGTACACCAAAATTCTGTTGCACTATGAATTAGAATCACCAGAGATAAAGTACAGAGCTTCTGTGACATGCATACCTCACACACCAAGAAGAAGAGGGCAACATGACTCTTTGACCTGCCATGAAGCCCAAGAATTCATACTAACAGATTAATTCCAGGCATAAAGTTAGAAAGGTGCTGGCCTTGATTAATTTTCCAGGTGTTCACAATGTTTTGTACTAATTCATATGTCGTCAGCATGTCAGATGTTAAGCAATAGCCTTGGAGTAGAGAGTGAGAGACATGAACATTATGCTTCGTTTCAGTGATATTACAACTTGCATTGTATGGAAACAATTCCTATTATTGGCAAAACCAGTGAAAATGCTAGTTTATTATTGGAGTTGGAAAAGATGAAAAATATGACACATTCAGCAGATGTTTTTGTGGTTTTTCCACCATGTACAAGACAATTTCTTGTCAGACAAAAAATAAGTCTGCTTTAGCTTAAAAAAGTTCCACTTCCATATTTAAGTGAAGAAGAAACAAGCTGGGAAATCTCTCTTTTTTTCCTCTTCACTTAAACATTTGTTTTTACTTTTCTCACTTCCATCCGTTTCAAACAGAGCCTAGATCTCAAAATGAAAGTGAGCTCTCGTTTGTTATGTTTTATGAAAAAGAAGCTCTCAACCAAATCGAACAAACATGTAACTTACACATAAAAATCATTAGGTCTGTTGGTTCATTGGGTAGTTTGTTTGTTTGCTAGTGTGCTTGCTTCCTTGTTTGTTTGTTTGTTTAAAAAAACCTCAGTTTTGAATTTGTAATGAAACTTAGTACCAGAAAAATATTATGGACTGTTGTAAGGAATAAAGTTAATCGAACAGTCATGTATCTGTGCGAAAACTGATGAATATTCATTTGGATATTTTCTACTTTTTTTTTCTTTTGGCCACTGTCTTCTCCTTTTGTTTTGCTTTCGATGAATATTCAGTGGAAAATATGGTAGGACTATTAACCATCCTGAAGGTTTTACATGCATGGGAAGTGAATGCAGGATTTATAACCAGATTATTCAAACCAGTTAGGCTGATTCAATTACTTTACACATGAACGTTTAATTTCTTAGCAAACAGTTTCAGAGATTCTGAGGCTAGAAGCATTATGATCATCTTGTCAGACCTCCTGTATGACACAGACCAAAGAACTTCCCTGAATTCATTTTGTCTGAAACAGAGTGTATCTTTCAGAAAAGTATTGAATCTTGATTTTAAAGTTTCTGGTGATGAAGAATCTATCACAGACCTTCATAACTTTTTCTAATAGCTAGTTAATGTCACAGTTAATTATTTATGCCTTATTTCTAGTTTAAGTACACTTGCTGAGCCACTCAACTTTCCCTTTCCTTGTATTCTCACAGGTTCCCTTAGGGCTTGTCTACCCTGAAAAGTTAAATTGACATAGCTACATTTCTCAGGTGTGTGGAAAATCCACACCTCTGATAGACTACAGGTATTTCTACACAGGGATAAAAATCCAGAGCTGAACAATGTCTATGTAGACGTTTCCGTTTGGGGTGGAGCCCAAACTCTGGGTCCCTGCAACGCTGGAGGGTCTCAGAAACTTTGCTCCCAACCTAACCTGAGTGAATGTTAGCCCCAGAACCTGAATCAGCTGACCTAGTCATGCTACTGGTCTTTTATGGTTGTGTATATACACTCATAGTTAAATCAGCCTAGTCCCTAGCCTAGACATCACTAGGCTGATTGGAATTTTTCCATTGAACAAGCTACTGCTTTTCAGGGAGATAGATTCTGTACAGCGGTGGGAGAAACCCTCCTGTCATTCTAGTTAAGTGTCTACATGGAAGCACTACAGCACTTCAGCTGTAGTATTTTAAATGTAGATGTAGCCTTTGTCACTGAGATATGGGAACATTTACTAAAGGGAGTTCAGTCATGTCTTTGCCATGGGTTCTGAGAAAGCTGCAATGCATTATGGTGCTGTGGTCAGACCAGACCTGAAGGCAGATGGAAGATCACCAGGCAGACCTCTAGCATATCACACTTCCTCCAGAGCGTGAAAGAAACTTGTCTTATTGACATGTTGGGATAATAGAGTGAAGGAAGCACAGCTTCATTTCAGCCATTTTTTTCTCCTTACCATGTACCTATCAATGATGAGGATGGAACAGAACAGCTCTACACAGCTTGATTTACACCCTACACTGCAGCCCAGGGTACAGATGCCTCAACACAAACTGCTTTATGTATTCTGCTGCAAGCCAGGCTTCAGTTTGGCCTGACGGTGAAAATAACTGAAAGAAACACCAACTCCTGCTTTTGCTTTTTGTTACAGGGGTATGTTAATTCAGAAGCAGAGTCATATCAATTACTTACTTTACTTGCACTTTATCTTATCATTAAATCTGAGTGGTGGGCTTTAATGCACAAAGTTTGCTCCCAATCTAAGCTTCCACAGTGGTTAAAAGAGTTCAGATCCAAGGCTCTGATGCAGGCTAATCTGCACAATTCAAGCATTGGAAGTTTGCATGCAGACTGTGCAATTTCTGTCTGCCAAGGTTTTCTGACAGGATTTTTAACAAATTACAATATTTTCCTACACTGGCATGAATATCAGATTTTATTCCCATTGTTATATGTATGCATCACACCTATCAATTTCAACAGCGCTTATCCAAGAATATGGAGGGGAGATTAAGCTCACTTGCAAATAACTTGGTTTTGCAAAAGCAAGGTGAGTGCAGATGTTATGGATGCAAGTTATGACAACAAATGGTAATTCTCATGGAAAGCAAAAATATTTAAACTGCTAACCCTGCAGCCCTACAGTGGAGTGAAAGGAATGTTTTTGCTTTCAATAACTCAGAAACTATTGAAAACATTTGTGACAAAAGTCACTTAGGTGACAAAGGTCATTGCTCTTGAAAAGGTCACCACTGAAAAATATAAAATTCTTCTGAAGGTCCATTCTTCAGATCTCAGCTTAAAAGAAAAAAAAAAAAAGAAACAGAACTCTCATAATCACAGTGTGTTGTATCTAAACTCCATGTAACACTTGACATATATAGTAGGAGCCACTCAAACAGCAACTGGCTAACTGAGGAACCAAGAGTAGATGTTCTTATAAATAATTTCAATGAAATGCATGAAATATTTTATACATGGCTAAGGATTAGTTAATAGTAAACATATGTACATAGGTTATTACATGCGTAAACTATACTTACACATTGAAATGAGCAAAAACTCATTTGTGCATGAAAGGTGAGGCTGTGCACATAATCATTTGCAGGTACATTATTTGTAGATTTAGTTTAAGGACCCATACTTGGCCAAGTTTCTCTTCATAATTAGAATAAATGCAGTATTTTTAAACATTTGCCATTTCAGAGCCTTTATCAAGATGAAGAGGAGAAAAAAAATCAATCCCTTTAACATTTATGAGCTATTAATATTCAACTCTTGCTTGAATTGGCACTGAATTTGTCTTGTATTACTCGGAAAATTGTCTTCTTCATAATCTTTTTGTTCTGGGCCTGAAAGCAATCTGGACAGCCCTGAAGCCCCAGTAAGGGTTTATGGGAAAATTAATCGATCATTCACTGGAATTTACTATTACTGGAACTTAATAGTTCAGACCAATTCTCTCTCAGCTGTTAGTAAATTACTATGGCATTGTGGCACTTCTGTCTTGGCATCTCCTCAGTAATTATTTATGTGTCTTCTCAATTAGCTACTACAGGGCTTTATTAATGTAATTCCCCACCCAAATATTGTTTCTCTGTTCCCTTTCCTGTTCCATCTGCGTTTCCACAGATTGGCTACGTCTACACGTGCACCCAACTTCGAAATAGCTTATTTCGATGTTGCGACATCGAAATAGACTATTTCGATGAATAACGTCTACACGTCCTCCAGGGCTGGCAACGTCGATGTTCAACTTCGACGTTGCTCAGCCCAACATCGAAATAGGCACAGCGAGGGAACGTCTACACGCCAAAGTAGCACACATCGAAATAAGGGAGCCAGGCACAGCTGCAGACAGGGTCACGGGGCGGACTCAACAGCAAGTCGCTCCCTTAAAGGGCCCCTCCCAGACACACTTTCATTAAACAGTGCAAGATACACAGAGCCAACAACTAGTTGCAGACCCTGTATATGCAGCACGGACCCCCAGCTGCAGCAGCAGCAGCCAGAAGCCCTGGGCTAAGGGCTGCTGCCCACGGTGACCACAGAGCCCCGCAAGGGCTGGAGAGAGAGTATCTCTCAACCCCTCAGCTGATGGCCGCCATGGAGGACCCCGCTATTTCGATGTTGCGGGACGCGGATCGTCTACACGTCCCTACTTCGATGTTGAACGTCGAAGTAGGGCGCTATTCCCATCCCCTCATGGGGTTAGCGACTTCGACGTCTCGCCGCCTAACGTCGATTTCAACTTCGAAATAGCGCCCAACACGTGTAGACGTGACGGGCGCTATTTCGAAGTTACTGCCGCTACTTCGAAGTAGCGTGCACGTGTAGACGCAGCTATTATGTTTTGCTGTAACTATATGTTTGTTCACTGTACTGTAATGTCCCTTTAATGCTCCCTCGCTGTTTGTGTCTGTCCTGAGCCCTCTGGTGGTATTACAACCATAATATACTATTTCACTTGCAAGCACTGCTGTGGCAAGCATACATGTGCACAATACCTGCTTTTGCTAATTCTAAAGCTTCTAGAAACTGACATTAAAATAAACAATGAAAATGACAAACATCAATAAAATGAATCTTAGAATCATATGTGCCATGTATGGAGCACTGCATCAGGAACTGGGAGACCTTGGTTTTCTTCCTGTCTCTGCCGCTGTACTGCTGTGTGATCTCAGGTGAGTCATTTCAGCTATTTCTGCTCAGGGTCATTCTTCTGGGGTTCGATTTTGTGTGTCTTGTAGGGATGTACTAAACTGACTTCTCAGAGTTGCAGTCAACCCTTGTACTCCATGTAGGGGTGGCCTACTGGAGAAACTCTCTCTCCTAGTAGGGGCGGCCAAGTTAGCCAAGTGTAGATATGTTGGTTCTGCTTTCAGAATTACCACAGCTAGACGTGCATATCTGTGGTCTACTGACTTTACATAGTATAGACATAGGCTGCATCTACACTATGAGCTAAAATCGGTTTTATTAAAATCAACTCTAATAACAAAGTATTTTCTTCTGTTGCCCCAAAATCATGACTGACCAGGGAGACTTCCCCAGGCCGGTTACAGGACCTTCACCACATGCAAGCTGCCTGGCACCTTGCGTAGCATATCCTTTTATGGGTTTGGTGTCAATCCACTTGATGCAGCTGGGTGCTGGAAAGTTCCAGAATGCGTGACGCCTCCAGGAGGAGGGAAGGGAGGAGGCCAGGACAAAATGGAAGCAGCTGAAAAGAAGTGTCTTGTCCAAGCATGACCCGCACCCACAGACTAGCTGCCACGTCATGTGGGTGAGGGAAAGTTCCAGAATGCATGGTGGTGCCTCTCAGGGAGGGACAGGAGGGGATGTGGGGAGTAGGACAACATGTAAACAGTGGAAAAGAAAAAAGCAGTAAAGTAGCAGTATGGCTTTCTCCCTGTTACTAGTGGAAAAGAAGTTTCTCATCCTATCATACAAGCATGACTCCCACCCACCGCCTAGCTGCCACATGGTGCCAGGGGAGTAGGGAGACAGCAGCTGATACCAGGCAGCACATAAAGAAAAAGCAGCTAGCAGAGTTATACAGAGAACCACAGACCCCACAGCCACACTAACAGCAAACAAAAAGAAAGATTTTTTTGGACTCTCATGACCCTACAGCCATAGGCTTCCAGGTGCTGAATTGACACAGTCTTCCTGTTGCCTAATTCCTCTGCACCTGAGAGCAGTGGAGATGGAAGAGGCCAGAGCAGAGAACTGTGGGGCACATAGAGGAAATCTCTGGAGGCTAATAAATTCTATTTAAAGACATGGTGTTTCCTTACTACCCTTCATTTGGAATTTTAAATTGAAACTGAACGCTACACCCGTCAGGTTACTACGATATTATGATATTGTTATTGTGTTGATTTTAGTGCACCATAAATCGAGCTAATGGAATTTATAGTGAAGACAGGCACTTGGTAAAATCAAGCTAAATGACTTAAATTTGATATTGTCTTGTAGTCTAGACATAGCCATAGACGAACTCAAATAGGTGGAAATCTGGTCTATGATGCCATTCCAGCTATATCATCAGAGCATCTGAAACAGAGGTGAATTTATTGTTACCAAATTTGCTAAATTAAAGAAGGCTTGAGGTGCTAAAAGGTGTCAAAAAGTAGGTTCGCGTATTGGCTGTGTCTACACTACAAAGATCTTTCAAAAGAAGCTTTTCTGGAAGAGTTTCTTTCGAAAGAGTGCATCCACACACGGAGAAGCAGATCAAGAGTGATTTGCTCTTTCGAAAGAGAGCATCCACACAGGTCCCAGTCTTTGAAAAGAACAGGTCAGGGATCGAAAATGAAAATGGTTCTTTCGAAGGACGGGCCCTACACGTTTTCTTTTGAAAGAAGCTTTTGAATGGGGGCGTTCTTCCTGAAATGGGAAAGGAAGAGTGACTTTGAAAGGAGCACCACATTCTTTTGATTTACTTTCGAAAGAACAATTTTTGTGTGTAGATGCTCCATGGGCTTTTTCGAAAGTGACCCCTTCTTTTGAAAAATCTTTGGAAAGAACTTGCTAGTGTAGATGTAGCCATTGTGAGTGGAATGTTGCCTAAAGCACGTTTGTAAGGAAAACTGAACTTATTTTTAATCCTGTAAATTTTCATACAAGCAGCAAAGTTGTATTGCTGTCTCTAATGAAGCTCGTGTTAGCAGCAGATGTTAAAAAATGCAGACAAATTGTTGAAGGAGACAATGACATGCTGAATCAAAGTATTTAGAGGGAGACATCAATGATGTTGGGTTTTTTTCTGTTCAGTCCTGACTATTGAGGATAACATTTGCTACACTGAATAGCCCCAGTAACTTCTGTCACTTGTACCTGATGTCTTCTTCAAGGACTCAGCAGGCTGGGGGGGCATTATGCAGTGTAGCAGAGAAGGAAGATGCTCACACATCCCCTGTGGTGAGTGCGGGCAGGGAGGGGAAGGGTGGAGAGGGAGGTGACTCCTGCCCAGCTGCCAGTTCCTGTTTCTGCTGCCATGCTCCATGTAATCCCTGGCCCAGCTGGCTGGAGAGGCGGTAAGGGATCAGGCTGGGGACTAAGTGAGGGAGGGTCCTACAGAATAGGAAGAGCCCTGCCTCCAGAGATTACCAAGTCCGCATGCCTGCACTCACGTCAGCACCAAACACAGTCTAGACCAGTGGTTCCCAAACTTTTCAGCATCATGCCCCTCTTTTGATTTCTGAGAAATCCTCGTGCCCCCCCACCTCTTTTTTACCATCATCCATCCCTGCTTTTAACAAAGAAATTCAAGTTGCTAATTAAAATAAACATAAAACTTGATATAAAAATTATTTAAAATTAAAAATAAGCACAAATAGTTCTTAGTCCCTTGCAGGTGCCTGGTGTAACCCCATCTGGACAGCTGCCTGAGCCCTATGACAGACTACAGATCTGCCCACACCAGCCGCCTGCCCACCTGAGCCCTGCACTTCCAGAACCATCCATCCAAGCTGACCAAGCCCCTTGCTCCTAGGGCCAGATGCTGGGGCCAGCCATCCACTTGCCAGATGCCCCAGATGCCTGCCCGAGCAGTGGGCCAGCTGCCTGAGTCAGCGACCTGAGCCCCATGCTGCCGGGGCCAGCCACCAGCCCAAGCTGCCCAAACTCTGTGCTGCCTGGGCTCGCCGCCAGCCTGCCCGCTTCAGCCGCCACCCAAGCCCTGCGCTGAGCTGCTGGGGGCCAGCCAGCTCAAGACACCTGAGCCCCTGCACTTCCAGCTGGCCCGAGCCTCCATGAGCTACCCACCTGAGCCCCTCCCCTCCCTTGAGCCAGGCACCCCTAGTCCCCCATCTAACCCCATCCCTTCTCCTCCCCCTCACCAGTCCCCCCCAACCACTATCTAACCCCTTCCCCTGAGCCAGGCACCTCCAGCCCCCCATATAACCCCATTGTCCTCCTCTCCCGCCCCCAACCCACACTCACTCACCTTTGCAGGAGGCAGCTTGCTAGATGTTGGCCTTCGCCGGCTGTCTGCTTTTTATAGCAGCCGCACCAGGTTGCCGTGAAATGGCAGGGGCTGAGAGCTAGAAGCAAGGGCTGGCTCTTTCTTTGGGTGGGGGGCATGATGGGGGGGCTGGGTCATCTCATGCCCCCCCCGGAATTTCTTCACATACCCCCAAGGGGATGTGCCCCAAGTTTGGGAATCCATGATCTAGACCATCCCTGACAAGAATTTGTCTAACCTTCTCTTAAAAATCTCCAGTGATAGAGCTTCCACAGCCTCCCTAGACAATTTATTCCAGTGCTTAACCACCCTAATGTCCAACTTAAACCTCCTGTTCTGCAATTTAAACCTTGTTTCTTGTCCTATCATCAGAGGTTAAGGAGAATAATTTTTTGTCCTTTGTGTAACATTTTAGATATTTGAAAACAGTTATCATGTTCTATTTCAGTCTTCTCTTTTCCAGACTAAACAAACCCATTTCTTGCAATCTTCCCTCATAAATCATGTTTTCTAGAACTTTAATAATTCTGTTGCTGTTCCCTGGAACTTCACCAATTTATCTGCATCTTTCCTGAAATGTGGCACCTAGAATAGGACACATTTCTCCAGTTGAGCCCTAATCAGTATGAAGTAGTATGGAAGAGTTACCTCTTGTACTTTGCTTACAACACTCCAGCTAATGAATTCCAAAATTATGTTTGCTTTTTTTTTTTTCCTGCAACAGTGTTACACTGTGGACTCACATTTAGTTTGTGGTCCACTATAACCGTTTATCCTTTTTCGCAGCACTCCTTGCTAGGCATTGATTTCCCATTTTGTGTATGTGTGAAACTGACTGTTCCATACTGGAGTACTTTGCACGTGTCTTGGTTGAATTTCATCCTATTTACCCCAGACCTTGTCTCCAGTTTGTCTAGATCATTTTGAATTATAACCCTATCCCTCAAAGCACTTATAACTACTCCCAGTTTGGCATCACCCACAAACTTTATAAGTGTCCTATCTATGCCATTACATAAATCACTGATGATGATACTGAACAGAACCAGTCCCAGAACTGATACCTGCAGAATCCCACTTTTTATGCCCTTCCAGCCTTTCTGTGAAACATTGATAACTAGTCTCTGGGAACAGGTATCCAATCAGTTATGTACACACCTGAAGTAGCTCAATCTAGACTGTATTTTGCTAGTTTGTTAATGAGAAGGTAATGTGAGGCTGTATCAAAAGCTTTACTAACGTGTAGATATACCACACTTACCACTTTCCCCTTTATGGCACTTTTTCCTTTATGGCAGCGAGACTTGGACCCTGTATGCCTGCCAGGAAAAGAGGCTGAACGTCTTCCACTTGCGCTGCCTCAGGCGCATCCTTGGAATATCATGGAAGGACAGAGTTACCAACACAGCTGTCCTCGAGCAAGCTGGAATCCCAACCGTGCACACCCTCCTCAGGCAGCGTCGGCTACGCTGGCTTGGCCACGTCCACAGGATGAATGATGGAAGGATTCCAACAGACATCCTGTATGGTGAGCTAGCCTCTGGCAAAAGACCCCCCAGACGCCCCCAGTTGCGTTACATAGATGTCTACAAGAGAGACCTCAGAGAGGTAGACATCGAGCTGGACAACTGGGAAGAACTAGCAGAGGACTGCGGCAGATGGAGGCAGGGGTTACACAAGGGCCTTCAGAAGGGCGAGTTGAAGATTAGACAGCTAGCAGAGGAGGAGCGAGCACACAGAAAGCACAATAAGAACTTGCCAGACACCCACTACATCTGCAAGAGATGCAGCAAGGACTGTCACTCTCGTGTGGGTCTTTATAGTCACAATAGATGCTGTAAATGAAGTCTTCAATTGAAACTTTAAAGGGCGCGATCTATAGTCTGTGCAGACTGAAGGATGCCTACTAGACCACTTTCCCCCTGTCCACAGGGCTCGTTACCTGTAAAAGAAAGCTATCAAGTTGAGGTGGCAATATTTGTTCTTAACAAATTCTTACTGACAGTTACCTATCACCTTATTATCTTCCAAATGTTTGCAGATGGATTCCTTAATTATTTGCTCTTGACACAGAAGTTAATTTGATTGTTCTGTAATTCTCTGTGTTGCCTTTATTTCTCTTTTTATATTGAACACTGTATTTGCCCTTTTCCAGTCTTCTGAAATCTCTCCTGTCTTCCATGACTTTTCAAAGATGATAGCTAATGGCTCAGATACCTCCTCAGTCAGCCCCTGGAGTATTCTAGGATGCATTTTACCAGGCCCTGGTGATCTGAATAAATCTAGCTTGTCTAAGTCATTTTTTACTCATTCTTTGCCTATTTTAGCATGTGAACCTACCCCATTTTCATTGCCATTCAGTATGTCACGCTTCTCACTGCCACCAGCCTTATTTGTGAAAACCAAAACAAAGAAGTCTTTAAACTCCTTTGCCATATCCACATTATCTGTTATTGTTTATCCCTCTTCATTGAGTAACAGGCCTACCCTGTCCTTTCCTTCCTCTTGCTTCTAATGCACTTGTAGAATGAATGTACACCTGAAGTACACTGATCTAAGGAGTAAGGTTCTCAGGCTGAAATGAGACCCACCCTATGAAATTTACTGCACTGTATAGTGAGACAAACCCTTTTGCTTTTAAGTTAACTTAGATTGGTAAATTGGGCCTTAACTTGCACGATACCCTTCTTTTGAAATCTATTCTGATGTTTTTGCATCATCACTGGCAACAAATTTCTCTACAGGTTGAACATTGTTAGTCTGGCATTCTCTCATCCAGCAAGAGCCATAACCCTCTGGTATGATTTTAGTTATTTGGATGACCACTTATCATGGGTCTGGCCAAGTTTCCCACAGTGTCATAAATTTTGTTTGCAGCCACCAGTCCTGGCTTTCAGGCCATGGCTACACTAGCACCCCCCTTTCAGAAGAGGGATGCTAATGAGCCACTTCGGCAGATGCTAATGAGGCGCTACCATGCATATGTAGTGCATCATTAGCATAATGGTGGCCATGCGTGTTTTGAAAGTGCCACTTTCGAAACACGCACTGCTGGTGTAGACGGTGGCCTTTCAAAAGGACCCTTGGATTTCAAAAGCCCCTTCTTCCCATTTGGTTTTGAAAGGCCCCCGTCTACACCGGCGGCACGCATTTCGAAAGTGGCACTTTCGAAACACATGTGGTCATCGTTATGCTAATGAGACGCTGCATATGCACAGCAGCACCTCATTAGCATCAACTGACGTGGCTCATTAGCATCCCCCTTTTGAAAGGGGGGTGCTAGTGTAGCCATGGCCCCAATGTTCTGTGCTATTATTTAGCTCTAATTTACCTCATATGTCTTCTAAGTGCCCAATCAGCAGTGGAAGTGTTGGCAATGCTCCTAGACAATTATCAGACAGGTAGCCATGTTAGTCTGTATCTTTGAGAACAACAAGAAGTCCTGTGGCACCTTACAGACTAACAGATATTTTGGAGCATAAGCTTTTGTGGGCCCACGAAAGCTTATGCTCCAAAATATCTGTTAGTCTGTAAGGTGCCACAGGACTTCTTGTTGTTCTCTTAGACAATATAAACCTCCCTTGGTCTTGCAAATATTCTCCTTCAGCGCTGGTCAGTTCCTGAGGGTGCTGGACAAGAGAGGTTTAACCTGTAATTAATAACTTATGTAATTGCTTCATTTTAGCTGGTGTGTTTGGAGTGTGTGAGATCCTTCATTTGTGAGAACCAAGCGGGTATACTATCATTCCCCTTGGATGAAATGACTGACCATCTATGAGCTTGTATTGTTTAATAAGACACTGAACAATATGTGAGGTATATTTCTGAGGACCGAAGCTGTGACTAGAGATTTTCTTGTGTTGCCCTGTACAGACTTCAGGAGAGGTTGACATAGCGCATTCACATATTCATGGGAGTTATTTTACATGCTCTGGGCTGTGTATGAATTGGCCAGAAGTGGCCATTTGTATAGTAGAACAGTGTAAAAGGCATTCCAGACTATAGACTTGAGGGGACACAGCTATTCAACTCTCCAGATTGTAGCCTGGGTAATGTCACAGAGTGTACTTGCAGCATTCAGCCATGAGTTTGGTATTAAGTATTTCCATGATCAGGCAATTAAAAATAAGTTTGATTGCAGATAGAATTTAAATACTTAATAAAGTTTGTATAAAAAAGGAAAAATAAGGTGCCAATTCCTCTCCAGTTGCAGGATGGCACCTCTATTTTGTGCTGATAGAGCAGCACACTTCCAGGGAGAAAGCCTCCCAGGAGGCTGAGGTGCTGACACTCAAATTCACAGTGTTTACGCTTGTAAAATTGAGTCATTGTGCCTCAAATATTTCTCATTAGCAGCAGCACTTTTGTGTCTGTTTGGCTTGTTGCAGCAATTCATCTTTAATGTTTTATTCAAGTCTTTCTCCTTTCCCACCTCTCTTTTCATGTTTATACACAGTTGGTTTTTGCTAGATTTTCAAATTGTTAATAAACATGCAGCACATGTTCTGCACCAAAAAAGGCTTTAACGACTATGTTTGCTGGAATGGAGAGAAGCATGTAAACTTGAAAGACAACCATAATGAGCCTTCAAACCATGCGTCAGGGCATTGGTTCCCATGGGAAGCACCTTGTGCAAAGTCTCCAGATGGGTCATCTCACAAATCTTCTCCTCTGCTGCTGTGTTGGAATCGTGAAGTTTTGCCATGTCTCTGTGGAATGGGCTATGGAGTCCAGTCTCAAACCTGGCAGGTTCTCAGGGATCTATAGGAACCCAGAGGCATCTGCACAGATGCTTTTATCATCTCTGGCTCCTGTTGGTCCCTCCCCGAGATTGTATTTTCTTTCATATTCAGGGTTGGCAGAGCAAATTATATATCTGTTGACATCCCTCTTGCCCACTCTGGCCCCCAGACTACAGAGCACCCTGCATGGCATGCTGCAGTGGGGGCACCTGGTTCACTAAGCTGCTTATAACTTACCATAAATGTGTATGGAGAATCTTCCCTTCCACTTTCCTTTCTTCAGCTTTCCCTGCTACTCCCACAGTCAGTCAAGGCTAATACGTCTTTTAATTATGGACCGTGGGATCTGCAGATGCTAAGAAAGGGGCGCACAGTTCCACAGTGAGACCTGCTGCTGTAGTTTGGGTAGAGATCTATGTGCAAAGGTCTCCAGGCATGGATCTGAAAGGGACAATCTGGACCCAGGTTGTCATCAAGCATGCAGAACAACACGCTTTAGTTGTTCGGTTCAGGACACCTAGGAGAGAAATCCCACTGTTAATTTGACATGGAATAGGCCCACATAGGGAGAATAAGGACTAACAACCCCACTGAGGTATGCTTATTGCTTCCCTCTTGATATAGTTAGTGAATGATGGATAGTAAGAGTGAATTTTTACTTCCTTATATGAGTGGACTACAAGGATCACAATTTATCCTTAAGCAAAAATTGTGCATCTAGCGCAATAGATCTTTAAAAGTGACAGGTGGGCCAAAAAAACCAACACCATAACTATGGGACACAATGCTGGGAGATCATTAATTCCTAGCGGCTGTCAAGGTTCTGCAGTTATTCTATGTTATTTTCATTCTCCAGGAAGTAATCTTGTGTCCTGAATTTAATTCCAAAATCATATTTTAAAAATGTATTCGGAATTACCCATTAACAATACTTTTCAAAAGTTTCTAAAATATTCAAAATCTATACAACACTTCACAAAAAATATGAAGATTGTGTTAAACTCCTACCCTCTTGGCACGGCACACTACTATCACAAACAAATGATTGTAAGATCGAACTTTTTATCTGTGGTAGTAATAGACCTGCAAGGAAACAATGAACAATTATTTGGGGGAGCTTGTTGCTTAGTAGAGTGTTTATTTTTTGTTTTCTAAAAGTCAATCAACAGATGAAAGATTCTTCTGATTTTTTTAAGTTTTCAGGAAAATGTTTTATTACAATTCCAGTTTTTCAAAACATTTGGACCTGTTCTGGTGTTTTTCTGGTCTGTTTCCTTTTAAAAATAGACATATGAAATCATATCATTTTTCTTTGTAAAAAGACGCCAACATTTCAAAATAAATGTTGAAAAGACCACTCAGTATACAAATAGGTGAAAAACATAATGGTCGTCAGTGAGAAATATATATGGTCACCAGGAAATTTGGAGTACGATCAAATTTTATTCTGAGGATCAGTTTTTATTTTAATCTTTGCATATGAATCTCTCCTTTTCCTCTGCCTGTTTTTAAATGCATTTATTTCCTACTAAATTCCAAAACTCATCAAGAGACTCTTTTCTCAACAATAGAGTTAAAATACTGTGTACTTTGAATGACAAGATTTGAAATCCTTAAGTGCTACAAATACTGCTTACTGTAGAAGTTTAAACAAAATGCCCAAGGCAAATCAACATTCCCTTCCTTTATTCTGTCATGTTAAGGCCTTTTTTGATCCCACTAAGTTTAATTCTGCTGTAGCTGAGTCAGTAGTGAAAAATGTCAGACTGTACTTGGCTAAGAAGCTGCCTCATATGTTATTACCTGTATACATCTTATTTTAAACACTAAGCCATATTTACAAACAATTTGCTCTTATGTTGAAACACAGTTTTAAAACTGGATGCCTAAAGACGATCTCAGGAGACATTTTCAAGGGTATCTCTATCTACTTGGAAACATCCACACTAGATTCAACAGCAGGTAAGTTCTACTTCACTATGCTATGTCAGTACATGAATTATTGATAGTATTTATTACTAAACAGTAGCAGATTCCACAAATATCTTTTAGTATAAATTAGATCATTTAAAACTTTCATGAAACACAAATATTTGAACAGTGACTTTGGAGAAAAATGTGGCTGGATTATTTCCAACATCCTTGCATATATTTTTGTTGCTGCTGCTGCTGCTGTGGTTCTTTTTTCTCCCTCACCCAAAATGCGGGGAAGGATACAAGATTAAGACCATCTAGGGGTGGGCTGCCAAGGGAATTTTCTCTCCCCATCCAGCAGAAAGATTTAGCCTCTTTCAGATCCTCTTTACAAGTTTGAGCCTCTACTAGCAGCAGCTAATAGCACCCCTGTATGTTGGCGTAACTTCATTGAAACCAGCAAAGCTACACAGTTTTGAGCCAGATAAGGATATCTCCTCAGATGTGAAATTTAGTGGCTTCTCACCAACAATTTCTAGTCAGAGTTCTCTCCTTCCTCTCTGTGTGTGTGTGTGTGTGTGTGTGCGCGCGCGCGCGCGCATGCACTCCCAGGCCCACTGATGGAGGGCAAAACAGCAACTGCCCCAGGCCCCAGTGACTCAAAGGGGGCCAGGGATCTTTGATACCAGCAGCATCCAGAGCCCTGGGCCTTTAAAGGCACCTCTGGAGTGCCATGTTACATGCTCCTGGCAGCTCTGAGGGCTGAGGCTGGGGCCGGGGTGTCCACCACTCTCTGGGTAATGTGGAGGATTGGCTGGTCCAGGCCCGCCCCTTCTGCCTGAGGATCTGCCTTTTCTGGGAGCACAGAACTGGGCCCTCCTTCTTGCACCTGGCCCTAGGGCTGCAAAGGCTGTCAGCTCCCCCATACACACCATCCATCCAGGTCTAGAATCTTGTGAGATTTCAGAAGCAGACAAGGTAAGACAGAGAGCTTACATAAGTCTTTGATATGTTGAAACAAAAATGTGGCATTGCCCCAGTGCAATAATTTTCAGAGGTGTTTTTGTTTCTGTTTCTTGGCTGAAAAACACCACAGATCTGTATGCATGGTGGTTAACATGCCGCAGTCTGTCAATGCATCCATTAGTACTTTTTTGCCTCTAGGTAAAGTGGATATATGAAGGGAAAATGACTAAATTAGGGGCTCATTTCCTGGCAGCCACATGATGGGAGATTGCTTCATCCTGGAAACAAGCTTTTGCACTGTAAACTCAGAAAGGTTTGGGGAAATTCAGCCAATTTTCCTGTGAAGTGGCAATTTTTCCCCTAATGGGTGTTGAAACCACAACCATTATCAATAGTTAACTCACTGAAGTAACGTCAGTTAGTCCCTGTTGTTTCTATATAGCTTCTACTACACGGCTCAAATGGAAAAGAAGGATTGGCGTCTATAGACCACATGTGCTCCTCCAGAACTTATGTCCTAATTGAAGGTCTGCCTCACAAATCAAGTGCAGAATTAAACATGTTTTATCAAAATACAATATGAGAAAAGAAATGATAAGACATAGTTCAGGATGAGCAGCAATTCAATATGCGTCTTTTTTTTAATAAAGGCAATGTAACAGCACTAGGTAGCTATGGCAAGCTGACAAAATGCCAATAACATAAACTAAATGTATGAGTACTCTCGTCCACTTTAGGCTGATCCTTTTTTCAGAGCCAAGACAAGTGTAAGCCAGCCCTTAATGTTTTCTTGTGGTTTTGCCCCTTTGAAGTGTTTCTAGACTCAGTGATCTTTGATGATCTTTTTTGGTCTTCCTTAATCTTTAAACTCTGGGAAAAAATGATGTCTTTGCATATCTGGCAATATGTTGTATAATGAAGAAAATAAAATTCGAGCCATCATATCATGTGCTACTTCTTTGGTATTCTACACAATCTCTGATTTTTCTACACTCCTGATTATTTTAGGGATACCTAAAATGGGGAGTTTTCAAAGTGAAGTGATGAATGGTTTGTGGCTTGTGATTTTTCTTCCTCTCCTCCCAAAACATAAACAGCAACAGATGCTTATTGAATCCAGGTTGTCCTGGAACAAATATCTTCCAGACGTTACAATTAAAATTACCTTTAAATTTTTTGTAAGTTATTAGTGTTCTATACAGACTCTTATACTTCAACCCAGTTGAGATCATGAATCTGTCTGCAAGCCAGGCTGGCTAGGCTTCAGGTTCAGCTGAAGGAGCTTGCTCCTGATTAGCGTTCACAGTTTTGGTTGTACATATTCCTGGAGATTTCATCGCATGACATGATCTTTAATTAAAGTTTAATCTTTAATTCCTGGAGACACCAGACAATCATGGAGGGTTGGCAACCCTCCTTAGATACAATGGTATCTCAGAGCTTTCCTATAGTGCAGGGGTGGGAAACTTTTTTTCTATTGGGGGCCACTGACCGATCGAAAAAATGAGTTGCAGCCCACACACAGCCTGTGGAGGGGTGTGGAGGCTTGGTGCTTCCCCTAGGTTCTGGATTGGGGCCAGAAATGAGGGGTTCAGGGAGCAGAAGGGGACTGTGGACTGGGGCCAAGGGGTATGGAGTGTGAGTGCAGGTGTCGGGAGGGGTGGACTGTGGCAGGGGCTTCTGACCTGGGGCACAGGTTTGAGGTGCAGCCAAGGGATATGAAGTCTGTGAGGGAGTTTGGCTGTGAGAATGGGCTTAGGGTTGGAGCCATGAGTTGGGGTGTAAGAGACAGTTCTGACAGGTTTTCAGGGTAGGAGTGCAGGATCGGGGAGGAGGTTGGAGTGCAGGAGGGGTTGAGGTACAGGCTTTGGCAAGGTGCTGCTTACCACTGGTGATGCAATAGGGTTACAGCAAATTCTTCCCCTACCCCGTCAGCCCTGGCCCTCTTCTATTTCCAGAATCTGCCACAATGTGGCCAGGCAGCTCTGTGCACTGCCTGCACCCATAGGCCTCTCCCCTGAAGCTCCCATTGGCTGTGTTTCCTTGACAACAGAAACTGCAGGGACACATGTATAGACTTGGAACTTTACTTATCATCCATTCCGGCACCTAGGGGCTGCAGGGACACCTGTCCTGGAGCTTCCCCCTTCCCCCCCTCACAGGGGCAGCTGGCACTCACAGTTCCAGTCTCACAAAGAGGTGCTGAGCCTCAGGGCTTCTGAACTGTGACACAGAGACTTGCTGTAGGCCAGATGAAGTTAAGTAGGGTGTTGGATCTTGTCCATGGGCTGGAGGTTCCCTGCCCCTGCTATAGTGAGTTAAGCAATACGGCTACATGTCTCTTGTGTTTTGTTTGGTTCAGTGCTATTTCATTCTACAAAGAAAGACTATTAATGGAATGATATCAGATTGGAGGGAGGTTTAAAGGGGTTTTCACACACATCTGTTCTCAGTCCAGTGATATTTAACATCTTTATTAACAGCCTGGATGCAGGAATGTAAAATATACTCATCAAATATGCAGCTGACACAATGCTAGGAGGGATGGCAATACCTTGGAGCATAATGCTAAAATTCAGAGGGATCTTAATAAATTGGAATATAGACAACAAAATTCAATTCAACAAAGATAAATATAAATACTAGAGTTCGGGAAGAAAACCCAAATGAAGAAAGGATGAGAAGCGGTTTGGTGGCAGCGCAGCTGAGAAAGATCTGTGAGTTGTGGTGGATCACAGCCTGAGCATGAGCCTATAATGAGATGTCAATGCAAACAGAATTTTAGGTTGCATTCAGAGAGGCATAGCATGCAAATCACAGGAGGTGACAGTACCTCTGTTCTCAGTCATGGTTAGGCCTGAGATAGAGTACTGCATCCAGTTTCAAACACCAATATGTAGCAAGGAAGTAGAGAAACTAGAAAGGGTTCAGAAGCAAAGATGATCAAAAGGGATGGAATACAAGCCATATGAGCAAAGGCTGAAGGAACTGGGTATGTTTAGTTTGGAAAAGAGGACGTAAAGGGGGGCATGCTAGCAGTCTTCAAATACTTAAAAGACTGCCATGAAAAAGGCAGCAAAAAGTTTTGTTATTTTCTCACAGGGAGCAGGACAAGAGCCAATGGGTTCAAACAACAACATAGCAGATTTAGAGTAAGGCTAGGTCTATACTAGGAAAATACGACAATTTCAGATGTGCAGTTCTAGCATTTCTTCCATTGACATCCGTCACTCCACCCAATAGTGTGGAATAAAGGGGGCAACTGCCAACCCCAGTGAGATCAATTTTGTGCATCTTTACCAGTGTAACTCCCTACAAGATTAAGGCAAATATTCCCATGAATCCAACAAAAACTGAATCAGGCTTACAAAGAGAAAAAAATTACTATTTAAATTATTAAAAAATACTATTTAATCACAAAAACGTTTGAGCCAGTTTACGTAATATTTCAGGTATACATTTACAGACAACAGTTGAAAACTTTCCCTGTTATGCGAACACAGTATCAAATCCTGCTTTCGTTTTCAGTGAAGTCACTGACAAAATTCCCATCAATGTTGGTGTGACCAGGATTTGTCCATAATTTCTAATGATTAATTCTTTCAAATTATTCTCTTTTCCCATCTTGCTATTGTCAGTTGCACCTAGGCCTTCTCTTTGAATATTATCAGTTTCTCTCAAAACACAAATTAAATAACTAGAGGAATATCAGCCTCCTCTAAGTGGAAAAATGACCTGCAGAACTCATTTTCCTATTCCTTCCTTTTACAAGTTCAGTGTTTGAGATTCATTCATTGCTCATTTTGACTCATTTGCAGTATAATGTATACTATAAAAAGTATAAACATTAGGTTCCAGTCACAGCTCATTTTTGATGAGCTGATTTTGACAAAATGCTTGTTTTTGTATATTTCCAGGCAGTCCCTTTCTACTAACCCCTGAAACAAGCACTTCCACTGTTTCCTTCTGTGGCCAATAAGAAAATATTTTATGGACAAAACTGAAGTCAGAAGTTTTACAGTAATTCACAGAATGCTGTCCTAAGGCAGGTACATAGACATTCTTTGGGTGGAGTATTGTGCATGTATTCAGCAACACATCAATACAGGGGAAAATAAACTCTGCTTATTTCCAAAAATTGAAAAATGGAAGCCAGGAGGCAAAATTCACCCAGGGGATTACAGAAAAACTAAAAGTAGGCTGATTATATATTTGAAGGTCTAAAAGAGATTGATTTACTGCCAGTCTGCTTCTTATTCACCCAGCATGTTGTATGTCACCTCAAGACATTTTTTCTTAAGGAATAGTTCTTTGGTTTTATTTCTTACCACATTTCTATGTGGCTTTCCTTGTTCTTCTTCTCCAACTGCCTCATTACACTCCTTATTTTTTTCTCCCACTGCAGCCTTCAGACCTTTCATCTTTTGTTGCTATACCTGGAAGAGCCTCCCTATTACAAGCCCCTCTTTTCTTTCTAATTCTATCTTTACATAAAACCCCACTCTTGTGAAAATCCCAGCAATGCTTCCCCATGCCAGTAAATATGTTGGCATTAGGTTTCTGTGCCTATCTTTTAAGAAATAATACTATCTGCCTATTGAAATTATCCCATTGATTTGTGTTGGTATAGACAGAAAGGTCCCATTTCAGCCAGGAAATTAAATGTATGTTTAATCCCATGGAAGTGCATCATGGAGTAAGGGCCACATATAATTGTCTTCTACGAAGGCAGACCTCACTATCAGCACTTGATAAACAACAATAATGCTGTAATATTTTATACATCAGAAAAGTAGACACCAACAAGCTTAAATTAAATCAGTCTGCCAATCTGTACTTGGGAGGTAACTGCTCAGAGCCTTCCTCCTAGAGGGATTTAATTTCTTAGTTTCAACATGCCTAAGGCACTGTTTCCCTTGCCAACAAGACACAAACTCTCACTGACAGAGAAATCATCAGTACATTTAACAACAGTGATGTACAGTATTGAATATAGCTGTCATATCCCCAAAATACCATGATGGCTCACCAGAAAGTTTTTGTTGTTGACAAAAAAAAAAACCCTTCAAAAGCATTCAGATTTGTTAAAAGTTTTCTACAAATGGCAAATCACTGTCATTTTAATTGTGCTTTTGCTATTTTAAAGAGCTTCTTTTTTAAGTTTAAAACTGGAAAAAGGGTGTCTTCATCACAGAGACTGTGCCTGGGGAGACCCAAAAGGCAGCAGAACTGAGATTTTTTAGCCCTATTTTTATACCAGTTATAGATAAACTAGTAAAGTATGATGCTCGGAAGGTAGCTGATTTTCACAGAAAGGAATGACATTTGGGAAAACAATATTTCGTATCTCTCCAGAAATATTTTTGCAGATTTCTGTAGTTGGCTACATTAAGAGAAAAAAAGAGTCTTTTTAATGATACTTCTTTCTTTGAAACATACGCTGCAAGCTTGAACAAGCCTTAGGAATTTAACGGCAGATCTGTTTTAGCTGTATGAAAAATGACAAAGTCAAGCATAAGCAAATATCACTATCTAGCTACGTTAAATATTTATTAGAAAGCTGCATTCTGTATGGTACAAAATACGCTCCCTAAAAGTATTTACATTAATCTTTTCTAATCAAAGTCTGTTTAGGAAAGGACAATGGATTTTGTGATTGAGGGACTGGACTGAGATGTGAGAGATTTATCTTCAAATCCTAGCACTGCCACAGACATTCTGCATGGCCTTCAGCTAGTCATTTAGTGGGCCTCAGGCCCCCATCCATGAGAAAAAAAAATGAGTATTTTTGTGCTTCCATCATTTTCCTCACATTTCTATTTTGATTGAAGTTTTTGAGACCAAACACTGTTTCTTATTATGTGCCTGTGTGGCATCTAGAACAATTGGACTGGATGTTTCCTGGGGCATTTAGGATCCACTGTAATAATATTAGGTTTCATACTGGCAATCAAAAACTTAATTCTCTTCCATTGCCATGGTTAATCATTATATGTTAGTCTTCGATGACACACCTCATTTTCACACACTATTACAGCCTACTCCACTAAAATTAACAAATAATCTGTTCGTCCAGATAAATCTGAATTACCAAACCAAAATTTACCTCTCATCCAATAAATTCTAACACATGATGAATTCAGCTCATTCACTTATGCCAAGAAGACTCATGTCTGAAAACTTTTCCAAAGAACTTTAAAATGAGCCTCAACTAAGGCTAGATTTAGTGCTCACTATCATGAACAGAAAGATATTTGCTGACTTCAACAGTCTTTCAGTCAGATCTTTATAATTACTTATGCACAAAGGTGACACTGTTTACATTTAAACACGAACCTCAAGGTAACATTTTCAAAAGTACAAGTCCCAATTTCATATTTCTGAAAAAACAGGGGATTGGTACCTAATTCGCATGGGCGTTTCTTAGTGTGCAGTCTGGTTTGTAAACAGCTATAGGTACACAAAGAAAAGCCATATTTTTGAAAGTCTGTTAAGTTTGTTTCAGTTTATCCATAGCACCCTTAGGCTGTGTCTAGACTAGCTCCCAACTTTGTAGGGGGCATGGTAATTAGGGTGTTGGGAGATTACTAATGAAATGCTCCGGTGCATATGCAGCACTTCATTAGGTTAAATCTTCCCCGTGGCAACTTCGAAGTGTGAAACTTTGAAGTGCCGGCTTGTGTGTAGCCATGGGTCAGCCGCAGGTACTTAGAAGTGCGCGCACTACATTAAAGTCCCTTTACTCCTCAGGAACTTTGATGTAGCACAGGCACTTCAAAGTACCTGCGGCTGACCCACGGCTACACGCAAGCCAGCACTTTGAAGTTTCACACTTCGAAGTTGCCACGGGAGAGATTAAGCCAAATGAAGTGCTGCATATGCACCGGAGCACTTCATTAGTGATCTCCCAACACCCGAATTACCATGCCCTCTTTGAAGATGGGGGCTAGTCTAGACACAGCTTTAGTGTAAATGGGTAATGATTTGATATTCCCTTTGGGTGAAAATGCCCTGTCTGTTCCCTTGCCCCTCCCCTGTTTTTTGGCGTGTCTTGTTCTGATTAAATATCCTCAGATCAACATCACAGAGAACAAGATTACATATGTAGCATGTCTGTTGTTTGCAAGCTAACTTGCCAGAAGCCGAACTGCAAAGTAATAGAACAGTGCATTGCTTTGCTTCTTATTTGTACATTTAGTACCATATAAACCAACAAGAGAAGTCTGAAGTGCAGGATCCAGTGGGATGATTTCCAAAAGCCCACAGACACAGATGAGTGCATGTTCAGGTGCATAAGCAGATGCAGGTCCACATTCCCACCTCACTTTTTAAATATGTCATACAGCAGAATGACATGTCGTTAAAACAGACCAGGTCTCAGTTTGCTCAGTAGCATCCCTAATTAATAGCATGTTTGTAACAGGAAACAAAAAACTCAGAGTACATCCAATTTGTTTGTTGTATAACAGTTATAAGCCGTGTCTACACGTGCACGCTACTTCGAAGAAGCGGCACTAACTTCGAAATAGCGCCCGTCACGGCTACACGCGTCGGGCGCTATTTCGAAGTTAACTTCGACGTTAGGTGGCGAGATGTCGAAGTCGCTATCCTCATCAGGAGATGGGGATAGCGCCCTACTTTGACGTTCAATATCGAAGTAGGGACCGTGTAGTCATTGCGCGTCCCGCAACTTCGAAATTGCGGGGTCCTCCATGGCGGCCATCAGCTGAGGGGTTCAGAGACGCTCTCTCCAGCCCCTCAGCTCAATGGTGGCCGCGTGGAGCGGCCCCTTAAAGGTCCCGTCCCCCTCCCTTCCTGTGCAGGAAGCTGAGGGAACATGCAGGCAGCAGCCCAGACACGCGGCCAGCCTGCACGTCCCTCAGCAGCCACAGGAGGCACAGGACCATCAATGGCCACCTGGCAGCGCCCCCAGGGGACCCCCCCCAAGGGGAGCCAGGGCAGCCAGCCCAGCCAGGCGGGCAGCCAGGCTGGCAAGCTGCAGCAGGGCCCCTCCTGGACGGAGGCCGAGCTGCGGGACCTGCTGGGGCTCTGGAGCGAGGAGGAGGTGCTCCAGGTAATGGGGAGCAAGAGGCGGTACATGGATGCGTTCGCTCGGCTGGCCGACGGCCTGGCTGCCCGGGGTCACCCTGCCCGCACTCCTGATCACGTCAGGAGTAAGGTGAAGGAGCTGCGGCAGGGTTACGCCCGGGCCCGGGATGCAGCCGGCCGATCTGGGGCCGCCCCCGTCACTTGCCCCTTTTACAGGGAGCTCAGGGACATCCTGGGCCCCCGGCACACCTCCTCCCCTCCGGCCACCCTTGATACCTCGGCCGACGAGCCCCAGCAGGCCCTTCAGCCGGAGTCCGCCCCGGAGGTAAGCCCCGCACCCCAGGGGCCCCCCGCCGGAGCCCACCCCCGGGCCATCGTGGCAGGAGGAGGAGGAGGAGGAGGAGGGGGGCTCCTCCTCCGCAGAATCCAGGCTGCAGATCCTCCTCCTGCGATCCCGGAGCAGCAGCCGGGCCTCCGCCCCCCGGGGATCTCCGGACTGTGGGAGTGGACCGACAGGTATGTACCCCCCTCTGGTGTACACCCCTGGGCTTGAGGGGCGGGGGTAATAGATATGTGTCCAGGGCCCCCGACATGCTCACATGGCCATGGCCCCAAGGACAGCAGGGCCATGTCCCTCACAGCAGTGCATCAGCCCCTACCCCCCACCACCCCGCACGACAGTGCCATGCCCCATCCCTGGGAGGGGCCCCCGGGAGGAGGGGTGGGACACCCCGCAACAGCAGCAGCAGCAGCAGCAGCATGTGATGGAGTGTGGGGAGTGCCAAAGGGAGACTCAGGCTAGATATGAGCAACAAGAGCCGAATAGCTCCCGGGGCAAAGGATGATCGTGGGGCTACAGCTGGCATGTGACACCTCTGCCCTGAACAAAGAGGAGGGAGGAGCCGAGCTGCCTTTGAAATGGCGGGGAGGAGGGTGGGGGCCGCAGGTAGAGGCTAGGGGAAGGGAGAGCTGGAAGGCAGCCAGCCTGAGGAGGGGGAAAGCTGAATCCCAGAGGGGCACCCCTTGGGGTCTTCTCCCCAGGACGGGTTGGAAGGACTGTCTCTTCCGACAGCTGGTGCTGTCACTCCTGGGAGAAACTGGGCATCTGTGGCCTAAGAAACCTCTCCTGTCAGACCCTGCGGAGTGAAGTGAGAGTCGCTCCCACCAGGGGACGGGGTGCAGGGCAGGGGGACCCCTGAACCCCATCCATCACAGCAGCATCTCCCGGGGAGGGGGATGGGGAACCTGCAGCACAGGGCTGGGGGGACAAAGGCCACGGCTCGGGGCCCACACTAACGCCTGTCTCCATTCTTCTTCCCCCCCTCCTCTCCTGTGTCCCGCAGCTTCACCATCGGAAGGGCTGGAAGAGAGCGCCTGCGAGGCATCAGTGGTCCTGGATACCCCTCCGGGGCCATCGCTCCAGGCAAGCCCCTCGTCTGAGGACCGACCGGCCCCACGGCGGGCTAGACGGCGGACCCTGCGCCACCACCAGCCAATGGCGACGGACCCCCAGCTG
Organism: Carettochelys insculpta; assembly: GCF_033958435.1. Lineage (NCBI taxonomy): Eukaryota > Metazoa > Chordata > Testudines > Carettochelyidae > Carettochelys > Carettochelys insculpta. The sequence continues at coordinate 101,434,088 of NC_134139.1, forward strand.
CTGGCCATCCACCGTCGGCAGCTGGAGGTGGCGGAGCAGCGCCTGCGGGTGGAGCAACGCTGCGTCGAACTGCAGGAGCGGGCGCTGGCCTGGCCACAAGAGGCATGGGGGGCCTACATGTACACTTTCAACCGCCTGGTGGACTACCTGGCCCCCCATGCCGCGCCGGCCGCCGCAGCGCCCGCCCTGACTGCTCCACCCGCTGCGCCACCCGCTGCTCCGCTCGTCGCCATCCCGTCTGCTGTCGCCCCACCACCCACCACCGAGGGCCGGAGCACCGAGGGACCCCTGGAGCCAGCTGAGACTCACCGGGCATATCTTCCGGTCCGCCCCGCCCCCAGCCAGCCCCGGACAGGGCTGCGGCCGTGGTGGGGCTCCCGGACGCCCACGCCCAGTGCCGGACTTTAGGGGTGAGGGGCCCAGGATGTGGCCCCCCCCTTGTATATAGTTGTGACTTATTAATTTGTGCCCCCCGTTTGCCCCGTCCCCCCCATGTAAATAGTTCTCCCCTGCATCATCCCTGGTTTTCTTTTTATTAGTGAACAAACTTTTTTATTACTATTGTTTTATTTGTACACATTACTTTTGTTCCACACATGTTGTATATAGTTTGTTCTTGTTTTATTTATAGTTAAAAAAAAAGTTCTAAAAGAAAAAGCAGTTTAAGTTCAGCCACAAGTGCGTGCTGTCATTTGTCCAGGAAAAGTGTGGGGGGGGTGCGGTTGGGTGCTCCATGGTGTGGGCATTGGGGCAGGGAGTGTTGTGGAGGAAGGGGTGGGCAGTGGGGGGCCTGGCAGAGTTCACCCCGCAGCCTCATCATCGAAATGGGCCCGCAGGGACTCCCGGACCCGTGTCCCTTCGGGGTCCACCTGGCGACTGGGGGCAGCGGGTGGCTGCACGTCGGCCCTGCCGGCCTCCACAGCCCAGCCCTGGAAAAAGGCCTCCCCCTTGCTCTCCACCAAATTGTGCAGGGCGCAGCAGGCACCCACAATCAGGGGGATGTTGTTGGGGCCCGCATCCAGGTGGGTCAGGAGACATCAGCATCCTTTCAGGCGGCCAAATGAGCACTCCACCACCTGGCGCGCATGGTTCAGGCGCTGGTTGAAGCGCTCCTGGCTGGCAGAGAGATGGCCCGTGTATGGGTGCATGAGCCAGGGCCGGAGGGGTATGCCGCATCTGCGATGATGCAGAGGGGCATGGTGGTGTCCTCCACAGGGATCTCCCGCTGGGGAATGTAGGTCCCCGCCTCCAGCCAGCTGCACAGGCCCGAGTTCCAGAAAACCCGGGCGTCGTGGGTGCTGCCAGGCCAGCCCACATAAATGTCCTGGAAACGTCCCCGGCTGTCCACCAAGGCCTGGAGGACCACAGAATGGTAGCCCTTGCGATTGATGTAGCGTCCTCCACTGTGATGCGGGGCACGGATGGGGATGTGAGTCCCATCCAGAGCCCCGAAGCAACTGGGGAAGCCCAGGGTGGCAAAGGCCGCGATGGTGGCATCTGGGTCCCCCAGCCTCACGAGCCTGTGCAGGAGCATGGCGTTGATGGCACGCACAACCTGCAGGGAAAGCACATGGGAGAGCACCAATGAGGGGTGAGCAGGGTGTGTGTGGCCCTGCCTTGCCCTCCCCTCCCCTCCCCTCCCCTGCCCTCCTCTGCCCTGCCCTGCCCTCCCCCAACCTCCCCTCCCCTGCCCTCCACTTCCCTCCCCTGCCCTCCTCTGCCCGGGCCCCCATCCCCTGCCCTGCCCTCCCCCCGTGGGTTCTCTTACCTCCATGAGGACAGCCCCGACGGTGGCCTTGCCAACACCAAACTGCTGTCCTATGGATCGGTAGCTGTCTGGAGTGGCCAGCTTCCAGACAGCAATGCCGACCCGTTTCTCCACAGGGAGGGCACACCTCATGGCAGTGTCCTGGTGCCTGAGTGCGAGAGTGAGCCACTGGCACAGCTCCATAAATGTCTGCCAGCTCATCCTGAAGTTCCTGAGCCAGCGGTCGTCGTCCCACTCCTCAAGCACCAGCCGCTCCCACCAGTCAGTGCTGGTGGGGTAGCTCCACAGCCACCGGCGTGTGAGGCGGGAGCGGGGGCGGGGTGCTGCAGGGTTGGGGGTTGAGCCCTGCTGCCCTGGGGGCAGCTCCTCCTCCAGTGTAGCAAGGAGGTGCTCAGCTGCCTCCCGCATGGCATGGATCAGGGCGAGCCCTGCTCCTGCCGGGAGGGCTGGGTGGACCTCTGGCTGCTGCTGCTGCTGCTGCTGGGGGTCCATGCCTTCGTCACCTGGGGTCTGTGTGCCTATGGCTCCTCAGACCGCGTGCTGTGCAGTCTGAGTGTGTCTGGGAGGGGCCCTTTAAGGGAGCGGCTAGCTGTTGCCCCGGAAGCGCTAGTCCACCTTGTGACCCTGTCTGCAGCTGTGCCTGGCATCCCTATTTCGATGTGTGCTACTTTGGCGTGTAGATGTTCCCTCGCAGTGCCTATTTCGATGTGGTGCTGCGCAACGTCGAAGTTGAACATCGACGTTGCCAGCCCTGGAGGACGTGTAGACTTTATTCATCGAAAAAGCCTATTTCGATGATGCTTCATCAAAATAAGCTATTTCGATGTAGGCTTCACGTGTAGACGTAGACATATAGAAATTTGGCAGTATATAGGAATAACAGGAGAAAAAGCTTTACTTTTTGACAGCGAACGTTCAGGAACAGCAGATGGGTGGTACCTCTATTTCCATCTCTTTGTCTCCAAAACCACTGAATTGGGCTTCCTGAGAAATGCAGGCTTATCAAATGAATCTCAGAGCCTAGCTTCTCTTTCAGAGCCAAGCTATTAAGGCCAACAGTTTCAGACTTGAATGTCTAAATTAGAGATGTGAATCCATATTTAGGCAACTAAATAAAAGAGACCCAGTTTGCAGAGGGACTTAACCCATGACTCTCACTAGCTGTGTCTACACGTGCACGCTACTTCGAAGTAGCGGCACTAACTTCGAAATAGCGCCCGTCGCGGCTACACGCATCGGGCGCTATTTCGAAGTTAACTTCGACGTTAGGCGGCGAGACGTCGAAGTCGCTAACCTCATGAGGGGATCGGAATAGTGCCCTACTTCGACGTTCAACGTCGAAGTAGGGACCGTGTAGACGATCTGCGTCCCGCAACGTCGAAATTGCCTGGTCCTCCATGGCGGCCATCAGCTGGGGGGTTGAGAGATGCTCTCTCTCCAGCCCCTGCAGGGCTCTATGGTCACCGTGGGCAGCAGCCCTTAGCCCAGGGCTTCTGGCTGCTGCTGCGGCAGCTGGGGATCCATGCTGCAGGCACAGGGTCTGCAACCAGTTGTCGGCTCTGTGGATCTTGTGTTGTTTAGTGCAACTGTGTCTGGGAGGGGCCCTTTAAGGGAGCGTCTTGCTGTTGAGTCCGCCCTGTGACCCTGTCTGCAGCTGTGCCTGGCACCCTTATTTCGATGTGTGCTACTTTGGCGTGTAGACGTACCCTTGCAGCGCCTATTTCGATGTGGTGCCGCGCAACGTCGAAGTTGAACATCGACGTTGCCAGCCCTGGAGGACGTGTAGACGTTATTCATCAAAATAGCCTATTTCGATGTTGCTACATCGAAATAAACTATTTCGATGTTGGCTTCACGTGTAGACGTAGCCACTGAGTTACAAAAAATGCAAGGTGTTCAAATCAAGTATTTTATTCTGAGCACATTGGTATTATTAATACATCACGCAGGTAGGATTTTATCCTTTACACCTTCATGAAAAATTGGTAGGTAAGTGTATTGTAGTTCATCCAAGCACAGTCATACCTCTTCAGTCCAGTTATCATCCTGAACACATCTTTTCAGGTTTATAAGCTGTTATCTGTAGTGTGAAAAAAATATTGTTCTTTCTACTAACTTGGATAAGATGAAAAGGACACTACACTTGGAATTTGCCTTCCACACTAGCAGAATAAATGTCTGTCAGAGGAGTGTATGCCTCCAAGAATTTCACTACAAGATGGGATGGGTCCACAGCATTAGCCCATGATCCAGGTTGCAGTCATCAATCCTCACGAAAATTGGAATAAAGAGGCTTCACACCCTAAATTTTAAGTACCTGTGTTAAAATGAAATAACTCGTTAAGTCATGCCTGACAGCAAGCAATACATATCTTTCCCTAGGACCACAAAGGAACTCCCCTGTGCTGCATTCCTATCCCTGTTGATAACATTGTAGTCTGGAAGCTCAGCTACATGCATTTTTCTCCTCTCTCCAGTTTCTCAGAATGAAAGAAACTCTGGTTTTGATTTTTCTGCAGCAAGCTAAACAATTCTTTGTGCTATTCAGTTCACTTTGAAGTCTTCCGCACTCTGTATGTCTCTGTGTGATAGGAACTTTGGCTGGTGACACTGATAGGATAATCACAGACCCAGAAGCTTTGGTTAGCAGCCTTACCCTGAAAAGGAACTAGTAAATCACAATAAGGTATTACTTAACATGGGTAAGGATATCAGAATATGGCTCTTAGTGAATAAAGTAAAAGCGGCAGAAATTCTAACTAGGCAAATCACAGGAAATACTATACAGTAGATATCCAATTGGCTAAATCCAATCAAATATAATAAGCAATTATTAATGGGGTCAGTGTCATGTTGAGGTGAGAGTCAAGTGCGATCCTGCCTGGGGTCCATTTTAGATCTATTATCATTCAGTATTTTCATTATCTGCTTTGTAGGAGAGAAAGGAGCACACTGTAATTCAATTCACAGCTGATACGAAGTTGGGAGAGAGTGTAAATTCTTTGGAAGATACATACAGATCCAGCTTAATAGCTTCAATAATTAGAATGAAAGAAATAAAACTATAGCCAATCAGGACATAAGTGAAGGGGTTCATGTAGGTTGGAGTAATCATGTGCACAAATACAGGAAAACATGGGAACCACTGGGCAGGGAGCAGTGCGACTGAAGGCCTGGGGGTTATGGTAGATGATGAACTGTATAGGAGTTAGATACACAAAGCTTTCAGACACACACTCACAAAATGTTACAATTTATTTGATTGTATTGAGCATTGTACATCTAAAAGAAGAGTTCATTATTCTGTTCTACTTAGTACTTATTAAGCATCAGTTGATGTCCCCCATTGAGTTTGAGGCACCACATCTGAAAAATGAGAGGTGAATTGGAAAGAGTTCAGCAAAAAAACAAAAACAAAAACAAAAACAAAAAAATGAACAAAGAACACCCCAAAATGATTAAGTATTTAGAAAACAAGGTCTGTGGGAAATGATCTGGGGAAAAAAGGGCTAAGGGGAGACATGATAACTGACTAAATATGCTATGGGATGCTATGAAAAGGACAGGGACCAATTATTCTTGCTCTGTCCTTGTTGACTGAGAAATAATAGGCTTACAGGGAGGCTGTGGCAGGGAAAATTTATGTTAAATAATAGAAAACACTTTATAAGTATAGGAACTGTTAGGCTTAATGGAATAAGCTGCCAAGGGAGGTTGTGAGATCACCTTCATTGGATAGATTCAAGGTTAAAAAAATATCATCAATCAGAGAGGTTAAGGGATAATTAAATCAATCTTGCCACAGTTGTGAGGGGTTTGACTAGATGACAGAAGTCCCTTCCAGCCCAAGTGTTTTTTCTTTCTCCATATATATCACACACAGAGACACTTCTATATGAGAAGAATACATGATGGATGATCCCTCTGTTATGACACATATGCACTATCCCATCTCTTCTCGTAAGGGAAGACACAGTATATGTCATAACAAAGATCAGTCTTCTATTATACATGCTGGATTTTCTCCACTCATTGTTCTGCAGGGCTGAAATTGTTTTACTTGACAGTTGCAGAAAGCTGAAAGTGCATATAATGTGAGAGAGCAGAAAATAGTGAATACTCTGCAGTTTATTTCCTCAGTTGAATAACTAGCCATGTATCTACACCAAAATCCTTAATCCAGTCAACCATAAACTTTGGAAATGTAGATAAGATGTTTGCAGAATGAGCACATGTCCAGAAATTGTGCTTAAATTATATCAAATTACATATAAATTATTATTAAGTTAAATTATAGAGCAAATGTCTCCTTTGTTCCCCTACACTCTTTGCAGGGGAACACAAATTAGTGTTATTTCTTGCCTTCTGTAACAGCTGCCATTAACTCTCAATGAGCAATTAATTGTGGATGATGATTAGGATGCTCGTTTAGCTGAAGGTTCACACGTGCTTGGTATCACCATCATTACCTGCAATATTTAATAGCATTTCTTATAGCACTCATGTTCAAAGAGGATTTAACTTCTGGAGCAATGATATAGTGCTACAGACTCCAGGTGTGGAACGTGGTAGACAAGACATATAAAGATATGTGGAGGAATTGCCTTAACACACAGATTTGTGAAAGTTCAATATCTAGGCAAAGCACCTTGATTATTGGTTTCCCTACAATGATTAATGTGTCTGCAACTTTCCTTGGTGTGCACACAGCTGTCAAGAAAGGTTGATCGTTATTTCCAGTTGGTTGCCACCAGCCTTTCCATTGCATCTTCACTGCTTTCTCCTTGCTCAGGCTCTGGGCAACCATTCAATGAAAAGTATCCTGCTTACGGGAAATTATCTTGGGAAGAAAAAAGACAAAAATTACACAAATAGGGCAATTTGGTAACTTTTAGTAACTCATGCATAATGCTAGATGAATACTGCAGAATATAATAATTAAAACACACAGTAATCACAGGCCATGAATAACAAAGAGTGAATCAGTGAAGATCCTTTTATTCTTTTGGTGAGTGAGTGGACTGGGGGGAAAAAAACTAGCTAGACTTAAGGAGCTCTGGTGAACTTTAAAGACTTTACCTATTCTCTTTTGCAAATATGATTATTTTAATTCCATTTGGCACTCAGACTGAAAAATAGTTGGATTAGTAAATGAGGGAAAGGAAAAAAAGGGGGTTAACTTGTTTGATTAGCTGCTTAACTGATTTTCCATTAAATGTCCATATGGTATTTTCACACTAAAACACTGTGCCTGTGTATAGCTGTGATGGCTCTGGACTGATCTTTTTTTGGATCATTTAATCATGTCTGTACTCAAGCTCTGACCATGAAAAGTTCAAAGACCAGGTGTGTATTTCCTCCTTCTACAAAGGACAGTATGACAAATGTTACTTTCTAAATGTATGCACAGAGATGTGTATAGCTGTAATGAATACCCAGTTAGACTTACTCATTTCAGAAAACTAAAGCTCACTCTGACCAGGTTTTGAGCATCCTCCACTTTGGTATCCAGTGAATACTGAAAACACCATCACTTTTAAGTATCACAAACCTATGACTACTGGTTAGAAAAACCCTAAAGAGGAGCTAGTGAATTAGATCTAATACGAGATATCTGATTAAGGGGGAAATGGACTCAGTTTTGTAAGTCCTTTCATAGACAGTAATTGGTTAAAAACAGGACAAAAAGGACAGGAATAAAATGATCTGTTTTCATGAGGAAAAGACGTAAATAGTGGAATACCCCTGTGATCTGTATTGTTACTTGTTTCTGTTCAAGATTTCCATACATGATCTGGAAAAGGCAGTAACAGTGGGGTGGCAACGTTTGCAGGTTATTGTAAATTAGGCAAACATCAGAACTGAAAATGAGGAGTTATAAAGGGACCTCACAAAACTGGGTGACTGGTCAAGAAACTGGCAGATGAAATTCAGTGTTGATACATTCAAGGTAATTTGCACTGGAACTCAGCCTTCTTGCTTTTGGCAGTCACTCTATAACAAGTAAAACAAAAAAGCAGTCCAGTAGCACTTTAACAAAATAATTTATTAGGTGATGAGCTGTCATGGGACAGACCCACTTCCTCAGACCATAGCCATACCAGAACAGACTCAATATTTAAGGCACAGAGAACCAAAAATAGTAATCAAGGATGACAAATCAGAAAAATTATTATCAAGGTGAGCAAATCAGAGAGGAGGAGGCAGAAGGGGGAGGGAAGTCAATAATTAGATAAAGCAAAGTATGTAAAAGAGGCCTTATAATGAGCTAGAAAACCTGAATTTGGAATAAACTTTAAATTGCAATTTAACAGCCGAGCCCTGCAAATGTAAAGGGCGTCTATTATGAAAAAATCTCTTTGCCCATTGCATCGCACTGCATCAGTAGCATTGCACCGCATCAGTAGCAATTATCGGTAGCCCTGTACTGCAATCATGAGGACTCAGGGTAGTGATCTGACTAGCACTTTTCAGGCTCACAAGAGAGCCCCATCTTGGACCCACCAGGAGATTCTTAATCTCATTACCATTTGGGGAGACCATTCAATGGCGAAGAGACTTCAGGGGGCCAAAAGAAACGCGACAATCTATGATCAGATGGTGCATGAGATGGCAACCCAAGGTTACTCCCGGGACTCTATGCAGTGCTGAGTGAAGGTTAAAGAACTCTGTCAGGCCTATCAAAAAGTCCGGGAAGCCAACCAGTGGTCAAGGGTAGCTCCCCTTGCACTACTATCAACAGCTACACATGCTTGTAGGGAATGACCCCACCATGGAGCCCAGACTGGATTACAACACTTGTGGAGGCCCTGGTGTGGAGTTCAGGGTGAGCCCAGAGAAATAGGGTGGCCTGGAGGCAGAAGGCAATGGTGAGGATGAAGGGAACCATGAGCATGGGACAGAGGAAGTTGTTCCAGACAGCCTGAAGTGCTTCACCATCAGCCTGAAGCTGGTCTCCTCCATGGCAGGCCATGGCGTTCCCCTCCACACTGGGACCCTCCATGGCAGTCACCTCCATGCTGGGCATCTCCATGCCAGTCCCAGAACCCCCAGAGCAAGCAGTTTGGGTGCATATTTATTCTGCATGCTAGAAGTGGGTTGGGGTGGGTATAGGCATAGTGTTTTGCATAGGCACAGGTTTGCTAGCTGTGCTTCCATGCCCCTCAGAAGAGAGTGTTAATTTTTCTTAGGATAGAGCACTTCTCCTTTTTAGAGGTCTCCTTGAAGGCCTCATCCAGGCACTCTTGTATTTTTTTCACGAGGTCCTTAGGTAGGCCTGAGTTGTTGCAGCTTTCAAGGTAGCACACCTTGCCATGCCAGGCAACTAGATAGCAATCTGGTGTCATGGCATCGCACAGCATTTTAGCAAATTCTCCAGGCTTTTGGTCACTTCTGTCTCCATATCTGTTCGTTTTAGGAGGAGGATGTCTTCTCTGGCAACCTGCAGAAACACAGGAATTCGCATCTGGATTTTTTTTGTTGTTTCTTTTTTTTAACATGCTTCCTGCCCTTTTATATTTGCCTGCAGCAGCCAGTGGGTGCTCCATTCCCCAGCCCACAACACAGTTTGTAGGCTCTGCGGTGGTTCCCTCTCCCATGTCCCTTTCCAGCCAGCATTTCTTTCCATTTGTCATGACTCCCCTGCACCACACTGCTACCAGGCTCTGCTGTGCTTTTTCCGTTCCATGTCCCTTTTCCCTGGCATTTCTTTCCGCCCCCCGCCTTTTCTTTGCATTTTCCAGGACTCCCTGGTGCCATGCAGCTGCTGAGTTCTGCTGGGCATTTCCCCTCCCATGACCCTTTCCAAGCACCATTTCCTTTCAGTTTTCAGGAATCCCCCACGCCCCACAGGGGATTCCTCTGCTGTGCTTTTCCCCTCCTATGTCCCTTTACATCCAGCCTTTCTTTGGATTTTTTTTTCTTTATATTATTTTTATTGTACATCAAACCCCCACGTGTCCATCCATTTTTCACTGCCACAGGACACCCAGCCAGGACACTTGGCAGCTACCCTTGCTTTGCAGACCTTCCCATTCCCACAAAAAGAGGACAATTGCTTATAACTTACCATGTCCACAAAATAATGTGCTGGATAAGTGATGGCAAGTGAGGTATTGTGAAATGCATGTTTACTGTCCCATCCTTAATAACCTACGTGTCCTTCAAAAGTATACTTTCAGTGATAGAACACACAGCCCATTCATTGCACTTCAAAGCACATTATGTGCATTGTATCTTAATTTTGACCTTCATTTTCCAGACCCAGTGCCCAGCGTTGCAGAGAAAACCAGAAGAAGCAAGAAATGCAAACAAGATCTGATCCTGCAGCACATGGAAAACACTGAGACAGAGCACAAGAACCTGACAAAGGACACTGCTTAGTGGCATCACAGTTCAGCTGCGTGGTGTCAGAGTCAAGTAAACTTTAATGAGAGAATGCTTGACCTCCAGCAGCAGCAATTATCAAAGATGAATGAGGCTGTGGCAAAGGAGACTGAGTTCATGGCAAAGCAGACTGAGGTCATGGTGAAGCTCGTAACAGCCATTACTGAGCATATGGAGGTCCTGTTCTCCCTGCTTCAGCTGCAGAGGGACTTTGAACCCAGCAGGGCAGCAGCTGATACCTGCTGGCCAGAGTCCCCTGAGGAGAGGTTGCCCATCCACCAATGTCATGGTCCCCATGCATGCAAGGAGGGAGGGCAAGGCTACCCTGCTGCTCCAACCCCAAGGGCCACTGCAGAAGGCTCTGCAAGCACCCTGGAGAAGGCTTCTTTTCCCGTCCACTTAAAGTTCTTCTCCTCCCAAAATATAAATCATTCCTTTGAGCTCAGTGTCATTTCTTTTCCTGCAGGAGTGTGTGGGGGAGAACACAAATCAAAACAGGTGGGTGGGGGGAGGGGGGGTGCCGATGAAGGCACAGCTGGCCAGTGCTACTCCCTGGTCTGCAGCAGATGTGGAGCTGACGGAGCTGAGCAGGTTGGAGGGGGGCACTGAAGGCACAGCTGCCTGCCACATGCATTCTATTTACTGCAACTTAACTCCCTCCCACCAAGTAAAAGCAGTTATTCATTATGGCACAGTATAATTTATTGGCATTACGGCAGACAAATGTATACGTAGCATGTGCATTACAGATCAGCCATAAAGCTATTTTTTAAAGTGTCCCCTATTGCTGCTTCCTCAGCCTGGCTACTGTTGGATGACAGTGTAGATGGCTGCAAGTGAGCCCTGCCTAATGCCTCCACTTCAGAATTCCAGATCGATGGGAAGGTGTCCCAACTTGATTCACATATGTTGTGCAAAATAGCGCACACTGTGATAATGGTGGGGACATTAGCTTCAGAAACATCCAAACAGATCAATAAACATCTGAAGCTCGCTTTTAAACAGCCAAAGGCACATTCCACGATCATTCTGCACCTGTTCAGTCTGAGATTAAAGTTTTCCTTGCTGAGGTCCAGGGCTTCTATGTAGGGTTTCATCAGGAAGGGAAGCAGAGGGTGAGCAGGTTCGCCCAGTATAACATTAGATATCTCCATGTTGCCAATCTTGATTTTCTGATCAGGGAAAAAAAAGTCCCATCCAGGAGCTTTTGGTCAGTCCCAAATTCTGGAATATATGCACATCATGAAACCTCCATGACCAGCCAACACTGATGTCAGTAAAATGACCTTTGTGCTCTACAAACCCCAGCATGACCATGGAGATGTACCCCTTTTGATTAATATGCTCCGAGGCCAGATGGTATGGGGCTATGATGGGGATATATGTGCCATCTATTGCCGCACCACAGTTAGGAAAGCCCTGGGCAGCAAAGCCATCCACTATGGCCTGTACATCTCCCAGAGTCACAGTCTTCCTGAGGCAATGCTGGCAGATTGCATGGGCCACCTCCATCACCATAGACCCCACTGTAGATCTGCCCACCCTGAACTGATTTGCCACTGACCAGTAACAGTCGGGGGTTGCAAACTTCCCCAGTGTAATTACCACTCGCTTCTGAACCATTAAAGCCTGCCTTGTTTTGGTGGTGGTGTGCTTCAGGGCGGGTGCCAGCACATCACACAGTTCCATAAAGGTGGACTTGCACATGTGAAAGTTCTGCACCCACTGCTGATCGTCCCAGGACAACAAAACGATGTGGCCCCACAAGTGTGTGCTGGTCTCTCAAGCCCAAAATCTTCACTCCACTCTCAGCAATGCAGCCAAGGCAGCCAGCAGCTCTGAGGTCTTTGACAGCAGTTGGGAGATTTACTCTTCCAAACCATCCTCAGCAGCAGCAGCAGCAACATCAGCAGCACCCAGTAGATTAGCCATGCATCATTGAGCTTTGGAACTGAAGGACAAATTGCATGACAGCCGCGGTGGTTGCTGAAATGATCTATGCTATGAGTTGGAGCGTTCGTGGATCCATGCTTGCACTGGAATGCTGCAGCAGGAAATGGTACGATCTCCAGTTCTTTTTTCGCAAGGTTAATGATGCAGTGAATTCTGGGACAGTGCATGGAATTCTTGGATTCCAACATGAAACACCCAGAAGCAACCAGAGCTAAGACAATCTGGGATAGGTACCCACAATGCAGTGCTCACACTGTCGAACTTGCACGGGGCAAAGGGATGTTGAGATTCAACACAGAAAAAAAGTGGGTCAAATTTCAAGGGCCATTTCTACACAGACCACTTTGTTCAAAAGTGGCATGGTAATACACGGCCCAAAATATGCTCATGAGGTGCGGATGCAAATTTCCCATGCTTCACTCGCATATGGTCAAGTGATTTGGAGTCTGGAAGACCATTCTTTCAGATTTCACAACGCCATATAGAAGTGCAGCCCGGGGGAGCTTCCGGAAGGAAGTCTTTCTTCTGGAGGCCCCTTCTTCCTGAAAATTTTTGGTAAGAATGGGCCTCCGGAAGGACTTCCTTCCGGAAGACCCCCCCCGGGGAGCCGCGCTTCTAAACACCATTTTGGAGTCCGGAAGACTGTTCTTTCAGACTCCAAATCACATGTCTGTATGCTAATGAGGCAGGAATTTGCATCCCTGCCTCATTAGCATATTTTGGGCTGTGTATTCGAAGAAAGTGGCACGGTAATACATGGCCCAAAATATGGTGGTCTGTGTAGAAACGGCCAAGGAGTTTTGTGGACACTTTATTTGAAATCATAATATTGAGGTTAAACATTCAAATTTATTAAATATCAAATTTACCTCGTAGAGTAGATGCAGCATCTGTCTCAAGCTGATGAAAGCAGAGCTTGCACAGCTTAGACATTGCTGGATTCCTGGATCAATGTCAATTTTAGTGAAAAGTTGACTTCCAAGATATGGGAAGTGCTCCACATTTTCCAGCAGTTCCCCATTGACTTTAATAGAAGGTGAATGAGATTGTCCCATCAGTGAAGGTTGGTGGAGCATCTTTTTGATGTTCAGTGTGAGGCCAAGATTCTGGTATGCTTAGTGAACGCACTTGAGATGGTCTGAAGGACTGAGAGGAAGTGCAACACCCATATTGTCATTGGCGTGATGGACCTTCATGAATGAGGTCGTAGAGGTCTAGCTTCTAGCCTTCAGCCTCCTGAGATTGAAAAACTTCCCATTTATTCTACAGACAATCTTCACACCACCTGAAATCGGGCCATCAATGAGGTGCAGGGTCATGGAAACGAAGGTGCAGAACAGTGATGGGGCAATGATGCAGCTCGGCTTGACTGCTGTTTTGACCTCAAAGGGGTCATTTTGGAATCCATTGTTGCTCAATACCGTGGCAGTCATGTAGTTGTGAAGCAGCCTTAAAATGCTAATGAATTTTTGGGGCAGCCGATCTTTGAGAGCATGGTCCACAGGTCACTAAAACTGACTGAGTCAAATGCTTTGGTCAGGTTGCTTAAACTCATATATAAGGCTTGGTTGTGTTCACGACATTTTTCTTGAAGTTGTTGGGCAGTGAAGATCATGTTCACTGTTCCTCAGAATGGTCAGAAGCCTCTCTGCGATTCTGGGAGAATTCCTTTGAAGGGTGCCAGGAGCCAGTTTGTAAGGATTCAAGCTAAGATTTTCCTTGCTGTTTCCAGGAGGGAGATGCCATTATATTTTCCACAGTCTGACTTGTCGCTTATCTCGAAAAGACTGATGATCAGGGTGTCTTCAAAATCTTGTGGCATCTGCTCCCTATCCTAGACCTTGAGAATAAGAGGTGGAGCTGGTTGTGGAGCTCTGGCCCACCTTCTTTGAAGACTTTGGTGGGGATTCCATCTAGTCTGGTTGCCTTGTTGCACTTCATCACTTTGATGGCAGCCTGGACCTCACTCAGGGTAGGAAGTGTTGCAAGATTGTCTCTAGGTGGTTGCTGTGGGATTTGGTCAAGGGATTGTAAGACCATGGTAGAGGGGCAGTTCAAGAGCTCATTATAGTGCTCCCTCCAGTGAGACACAATGGCTCCATTGTCTTTCAAGAATTGGGTACCATCCTTTGATCTCAGGGGACTGATTTCATGGTTTCTCAGTTCATAAACACCTTTGGTAGCATTGAGAAAACCTCTTGTTCATGTCTGTGAAATGCTGGAGTTCTCATGCCTCCTCTGTCCACAACTGGTTTTTCAGAGTCCTTCTTTTATGCTGCACTTCTGCCTTGGCCTTGGCATGTGCTTCTCTCTTTGTCATGAAACTGATGTCACTTTGCCAGTCCCTAAAGGCTCTCCTTTTTGTCTCAAAATCAACTGTTCAATTACCACATCATTCTCATCAAACCAGTCTTGATGCTTCCTGGTCTGGTAGCCAACGGTTTCCCCATGAGCTCCAATGATGGCATGTTTCATTTGACACCAGTGTTCTTCCACAACTTCAGGGTGTACTGTTGGCAGCTTCCTTTGGAGTGCTATCTGGAAGTTATTTCATCTGATGGAGTACTCCAAGCCTTGCACATGGATTTTTCGTTGGATCTGTTTCCTCTGACTTTTCCGTTTGGTAACAATCCTATTCACCATTGTGGGCTTTTAAGACCGTTCTTTGTCTGGACCCTCCCCCTTGATCTTGCCACCATGGGTGACTCTGCTGGGAGCACGAGACTCCCTGCAGCATTGCTCTCAGGTTCATTGCAACACACAAACCCACTCACCACAATGAGATGCAGATCCAGAGGGTAGGGTTGGAGCACATAATCCCAACTATCTTTCCAAATTATGGGGTCTAAATCAGCTCTTACAACTGAAGACAGATTTCAAATCATCAGGCCTAGTTCTCTAAAAACATCTGCTCAGCCATCAAAAAAGCTAACAGAATGTTAAGAGTGATTAGAATATGGATAGAAAATTAGACAGAAAATTCCATAATACCACTAAATAATTCCATGGCACACTCACACATTGAATACTGCTTGCAGTTCTCATCACCCCAGCTCAAATATATATATAGCTATAGATATAGGAATTGGAAAAGATTAAGAGAAGAGTAATAGAAATGATTAGGGGTATGAAAGTGCTTCCATATGAGGGGAAATTTCAAAGATTGGGACTGTTCAGTTTAGAAAATAGATGACTGGTGGGGATATGACATAAGTTTATAAAATCATGAATAGTGTAGCAAAAGGGACTATATTCACAGAATCATAAAATCCTGGGGTTAGAAGTGGTGACAAGGATCATTAGTCTAACCCTTCACATAACACAAGAACCAGGGGTCACCCAATGGAATTAATAGCCTGCAAGTTAAAGCAAACATAAAGAAATACTTCTTCACATAATACACAGCCAACCTGTGAAACTGATTGCCAGGGGATTTGTGAAGAACACAAGTATAACCGTTAAAAAAATATCTAATTTCCAGGAGGATAGGTCCACCAAAATCAAGAAGGTCAGAGATTCAACCCCATGCTCTGGGTAACTCTAACCCTCTGGACTTGGGGCTAGATAACAGCAGATGAATCACTCAGGCTGCGTCTACACTTACACTCCTCTTTCTAAAAAGGTATGCAAATGAGGGAAATTGAAAATGTAAATGAGGTGCAGATTTGCATATCTGGCACCTCATTTGTATATTCTTATTTCAAAAGAGCGTCTTTTGAAAGAAGAAAACCAGTGTAGACACTGCTCTTTCTAACGTAAACCCCATCTTCGAAAGAATCCTTCTTCCCTTTTTTATGGGAAGGATTCCTTCCAAGATGGGGTTTACTTTCGAAAGAGCAATGTCTAGAATGGTTTTCTTCTTTTGAAAAAAGCTCTTTTGAAATAAGAATATGCAAATGAGGTGCCAGATATGCAAATCTGCACCTCATTTGCATTTTTGCTTTCCCTCATTTGCATACCTCTTTAGAAAGAGGAATGCAAGTGTAGACACAGCCTCAGTGAATTGCCTTATCCTGTTCATTCTTCCCGAGCACCTGGCATTGTCTGCTGTTGGAAGACAGGATACTGGGCTAGATAGACCATTGGTCAGACTCAGTATGGCCCTTCTTGTATTCTTATGTAAATTCTTCCATTCCAGAAGTAAATCATTTTGGAACTACTCCTGTTCAACGTGTAAATAACCTTTCTGCCAGAAGGTGTTGGCAGTAACAAGGGCTGGGTTAAAAGTCTATGAGTCCTCAGAAATAAATCTGGGAAAACTAAACAACCTCTAGAGTGCCTCACAGTCCACTCACAATCACTGAGTCTTGTATAAGAAAAGTCTGAAAGATGGAAGTCCCTTTATCATGTCATTCCCCTTTCTCTTGACTGCAACCCACTCGCAAGTTGTTGTCTAAAGTCAGTGAAGTCTGAGAATTCAGAGGTGGCCACCCATAGCTTCATGTCCCACCCTGGAAGGAGAAGGGAGTCAAACAGTGGCTCTGCTGATCTTGCTTACTATTTTCAGAGTTAGGATGACCACCTGTCCCCTTTTAACAAAAAAAAAGCTAATTGTCCAATGTATTCATTCCCCCTGATGATGAGCTGCCTTTTCCCCATCAGTGCAGCTGCAACCGCAGGTAAAATCAATCGGACCTGGGCAGACAGCACTTACATCACCTACTGACCAGCCAGTAGAGGCAGCAGCAGGAGGGAGCCAGGGGCCCTGCCATAGAGGGAAGTCAGGCTATGCTGCAGGGTAGGGCAGTGTGGTTTGTCCCCACCTCTAAGATTTTAAGGGGGGCCTGGTGTCCCAGCAATGCTGAGCAACTCCTCCATGGGGCAGCTGCCCGTGCAGCCTGGAAGACCACTGCAGGGTGGCAGCCCAATCCCTGCTGCAGGACAGCCTCCTGTGTAGCCACCCCACCCACCACTGGGCAGCCACCTCTGCAGCTAGGGAGCTGCACACCCAGGGATCTCTCCTGTGGGGCATCAGTACTGTTGCCAGCACCCCAAGACATGGGGCAGCCACAGAGTTCTCCTTCAGGGTTGCAGCCCCATTGCCAGTGTCCTGTGGAGTGGGGCAGCCACCTTCTGCAGCCATGGAGGCCTCTCCCCAGCAGGGCAGTAGCCCCATTGCCAGCACTCCAATGTATAGGGCAGCCAGGGAGCTCCCCTGTGAGGTGGCATCCCCATTCCCAGTGCCTGGAGGCATAGGGCATCTGGGAGCTGCAGCCATGCCCTCCCCCTGCACAGGTCAGCCACCGCTGGAGCCAGGAAGCATCCCGGAAGCATTCCCAGAGCCCAGCACTGTGGGGCAGCTGAAAACCCCTCCTACCTCCATAGAGCACTGTCTTTGCAACTGGGGAGCTCCCCCATGGGGTGACAGCCCTGTTCTGGCACCCCATGATATGGCGCAGCCAGGAAGCTGCACTTGTTTGGCAGCTACAGCCAGGGAGCTGCCCCCCCGCATCCCTATATCCTCTATTTGGCATTGGGAAGTATGGTCACCCTAATCAGAGTTGCTTCTCCCATTGCTCACAGCCACTTCCACGTGTATTTGTGTTTTAAGGCTACGCAGCCTAGTTCTTAGCAATGTTACCAGGTAGTGGGGAATCTCACTGCTGCTGTATAGTCTGTGTCATCTTTCAGTACAACACTTCCCACATAAGTCTAAGGTTTATCCTCCAATCAGTGAGTTTAGCTCTTGAGATCACTGAACAGAAACACCGACTCCAATTTGAGTATGCTAAGCTAGTTTTTAAGCACTATTATAAGCACTAACAGTCAAAGAGTTCCTGGAACCCTTCACATAAAGTCCAAAGCACCAGATAAAAACACCCACCCCATCGTTTCTGACTGTCACTGGAATTGGCAAGGTTAAAGTCAGGATGACCCCCTTACTTAGAGCATGGGAGGTAGAGTTTGGCAGTCTTTTTGTCATACCGCAAGGATAATACCATTTCATTACCTCTGCATCTAACACTAAAGTGAATTTTGAGCTAAAATAGCCAGAATTGGACAGGTCTGTCTGACCATCAGGGACGCTAAATAGGTGTACCTACGCAAACGTCAGCTGTTCATAAGGTCTTCTCTCCAGCTCATCAATAGATGGCAATGGAGAGAGCCTTCAGGTATCTTACGCCTAACATTTACTTAGGTTACGTCTTACAGTGGGAGCTATTTGGGGATACTACAGTATCCTGAAATAGCTGCCCTGTGTCTATGCAATGCTCCCATCATTTCAAAATATTTTTTGATATAATGGGGGTGTGCTATTTTGACATCCCTGTATACCTCATTGCAGGTTTAGGCTGTTGTGTAAACATAGCCCTAGAGGCTTCTTTTGGGACAATAGCCTTGCTGAGGCAGTCACTGGTGACAATAACATATGGCAAGATACAATGCCAAAAACATTACAAGTTAAGTATTATGCTGAGCTGAAAAGTGAGCTAAATTAACTTTTTGGGTTACTAGTTTTAACTGAACATAAATTGTCTCTCTTTTTCATCATATATTTTAAGCTTTCCTTTCTGGCATCTGTGCTGGAGTTTGCTATTGTACTGAGCTTTACTAACTCCATCTCTCCCTGGATAACGAGAACAGCCCCTCCTATAGTCCTTCCTGCTGGAAAAATTTCCCTCCATCCCATCCCTGCCACCAGCCACCTTCTTGGTAACTCACCTCCAACAATGAAGGCAGACACAGCTCCCTTAAGACTTGTCATCAGTGCTGCTCTGTCAGCTGAATGACAGGGCCTTTTGTCTAGTGGTGCAGTGAAATTTCCTTTTCCTTTCCCTTCCTGGGTATTAAGCATGTCACCTCTCTGGTATATGAAGGCACCTCAGCAGTTCAGATAGGCTACGTCTACACGTGCACGCTACATCGAAATAGCTAATTTCGAAGTAGCGACATCGAAATAGCCTATTTCGATGAATAACGTCTACACGTCCTCCAGGGCTGGCAACGTCGATGTTCAACTTCGACGTTGCTCAGCCCAACATCGAAATAGGCGCAGCAAGGGAACGTCTACACGCCAGAGTAGCACACATCGAAATAAGGGAGCCAGGCACAGCTGCAGACAGGGTCACGGGGCGGACTCAACAGCAAGTCGCTCCCTTAAAGGGCCCCTCCCAGACACACTTTCATTAAACAGTGCAAGATACACAGAGCCAACAACTAGTTGCAGACCCTGTATATGCAGCACGGACCCCCAGCTGCAGCAGCAGCAGCCAGAAGCCCTGGGCTAAGGGCTGCTGCCCACGGTGACCACAGAGCCCCGCAAGGGCTGGAGAGAGAGTATCTCTCAACCCCCCAGCTGATGGCCGCCATGGAGGACCCCGCTATTTCGATGTTGCGGGACGCGGATCGTCTACATGTCCCTACTTCGATGTTGAACGTCGAAGTAGGGCGCTATTCCCATCCCCTCATGGGGTTAGCGACTTCGACGTCTCGCCGCCTAACGTCGATTTCAACTTCGAAATAGCGCCCAACACGTGTAGCTGCGACGGGCACTATTTCGAAGTTACTGCCGCTACTTCGAAGTAGCGTGCACGTGTAGACGCAGCCATAGAGTCCCAAATCCATTTCCAGACTTGCTTTTATTATGTGGTATGAGACAGCCTGCTACCAAGGCCTGTGGCAGTTGCTACCCCTTTTGCCAACTAATTGCTCTGTTAAACTCTACTGTATGCTGTGTAAGAGTGCAGAAATGTCAAAAAACACAGCTATCACATGGAAATTTTTAGCCCTTAATAAAATCTCTCCCCTTTCAAAATTTCCCTCTCAAAAGCCCCCTTCACTTTAATTAAAGCCATGTATACCTTCAAACCTACCTACATTTTAATATGCATTCTAAACATAAAGAAGGCCTCAGTATGGCACTAAATGTAGTATGCACATTTGAAATGCACTGTAAAGAACTGTTTCATAACAAATGGATCACTGATACGACTGAAAGCAAAAATGGAGTGCACGAAGTACAGCATGTTATTTAAATTAGACTGTAAACATTTCACTTTTATCATGTCAGTCCCACTCAAGATGTTTCTCCTCTGCCTTTTGTAGGGGAGTGCCTTATACTATCACAGCAGTAGCCTGTTCTCTCTCAGTGGTCTTACCACCCAAGGGCATCAGGAAGCCAAAAGAGGAATTCTGAGGTAGGTAATTATTAATGGGAGAACTGACGTAGAAAGTATAACAGCTTTCCCAAGGTCATGACAGAAGCTTGTGCCAGAGCTTGGAATGGAATAAACTTCAGCATTCATTCCCCTGGTTCTAAAAATGGCACATCCAATGATCAGCATGTGAGTTCTGCAAATTATGCAACAGTGATCTTCAGGGAGGAAATGAGATTCCCCTCGCAGATTACAGAGGTGAGTTTTGCCACATCATATTTAATGCTGCACTATTTCTGATCACTAGAAGGCAATTACATGTCTGGTCAAAGCATAATGAATTTTCCCAGTATTCTTTTGCTCCTGTACCCTTTAACAGAAAGCAATGAATGTATTAGCTACAAATAAAGAACTAACTGAATTGCTTTATGAAGAGGGTTTAAATGATTTCAGCATTTTACATTTTTAAGAAAAATAGAGTCGATGATATATAAAACAAATGCACATTCTTATTTATTACATTAGGCCTGCATTATCAAGGGCACTTATGCCCTTCAGTCAAACATTGGGAATTATGCTATGACCCAAGTAATTACATTACTTCTAACGGGATTAGTTTGAGAGAGAGAGAGAGAGAGAGAGAGAGAGAGAGAGAGTTTGTATGTAGCAAGAGTCAAGGAGAAATTGAACATTTGTGAGAATAATCATTAAGTTTTCAGTTACATTAGCTGGGTCACATATTACCAAGTACATCAGATCTCATGCATCAAGACATAAGATAATTCAAGAAGACAGTTTTCATCCATGAATGGTGTTGTACAGTTGGTCAGGTACATTATTTGGAGGGAGGAAGGATACATGCATTTAGTCTTGAGGCACAGAACAGAGGTCAGGAGTCCCAGGTTCTATTTCTTTCTCTGTCACAGGCTTTCTACATTATCTTGACCATGTTACTTACACCAAATGTAGGCTAAAGAGCAGGAGCTGCAACAATAGTACAGGCAGCCCTTTCCTTAGCTTCCCCTCAATCTTACCAGTCATGTATTGGAGAACAATATTTTTGTTTTAATTTTCCATCCTTTGTGTTGTCTCTGTGCCCAATGATCCCCTTGAGGAATATAGTGGCCATGTCTACACTAGCAAGCTCTTTCAAAAGATTTTTTGAAAGGAAGGGCTCTTTTGAAAGAGCCCATGGAGCATCCACACACAAAAAGTGTTCTTTCAAAAGTAAATCAAAAGAAAGCAGTGCTCCTTTCAAAAACACTTTTCCACTCCCATTTCAGGAAAAGCGCCCCCTTTTGAAAGATTCTTTCAAAAGAAAGTGTTTGTAGACGCTCCGCGGGGCCCGTCTTTCAAAAGAGCAGTCCTTATGGCTCCAGATATTTCAGCCCCTGGCCCATTCTTTCAAAAGAGTGGGGACTGTGTGGACGCTATAGAAAGAACGGATCAATTTTTTGATCTGCTTTTTTTGTGTGCGGACACTCATTCAAAAGGTGTTTTTTTTCAGAAGAGATCTTCTAGAAGAACTTATTTCAAAAGACTTCTGTAGTGTAGATGTAGCCAGTGTGATGTAGCATGTGTTAAGGGAAGTATTCCATTCGCTCTCACTGAATCTTCACAAAGCTGTACTATACAGAAAACACAGGCAAGAAAGGATGGGTCAGTTGATGCTTACCTCTTCTCTTCATTCCATGTGAAACACCTCACCTTGGCCACTGTCAGAAGACAGGATTCTGGGCTAGGTGGACATTGGATCCCATATGGACATTCTTATGGTCTTATCTATAGGAAAATGTAGGAATCTTCCCTAAGGAGAGATCCAAGTCTAAATAAATTACCTATTTAAGGTACTTGAAATGCCCCAAATAATCCTGTGAGATAGAGAAGTGACACTATTGCTGTTTTACAGGAGGGAAATGGAGGCAGCCTAACCACTGAGCATTCTCTCATTCATAAGGCTCTACACAAAATCTCCAGGGGGAATTCATTTCTCCTCTAGACTTTGGCCACAGACAAACTGATTTCAGTGACTAACAAGATCAGACAATCTATCTTTCACATCTGTATTATCCCAAGATATCATGTACTTTAATGCTTACTGTAGCGGAGTGCATGTTCCAAGGCATTCTGGCTATGTCTACACTAGCATTCCTCTTTCAAAAGAGGCATGCAAATGAGGGAAATAAAAATGCAAATGAGGCACATATTTACATATCTGGCACCTCATTCGTGTATTCTCCTTTCAAAATATCTTCTGTTGAAAGAAGAAAGCAGCGTAGACACGGCTCTTTCTAAAGTAATCCCCATTGTCAAAAAAAACCCTTCTTCCTATTTTTTATGTAGGAAGAAGAGTTCTTTCGAAGATGGGGTTTACTTTCAAAAGATCCATGTCTACACTGCTTTTCTTCTTTCAAAAGAAGCTCTTTCAACAGAAGAATATGCAAATGAGGTACCAGATATGTAAATCTGCATCTCATTTGCATTTAGATTTCCCTCATTTGCATGCCTCTTTCAAAAGAGGAATGCTAGTGTAGACACAGCCTCTAAGTGGCTGATTAATTTCCAGTTCACTCCAACAGGTATCACCTCATTAAAGTGTTCATTAGTTTGTCTTATTTATTATCCTCCACAGATGGGCCAGAATGTACAAAGTTAATTTTCATGATTTTCTTTACTTCACATGTGCCCTAGGCAGGCAGTGGTGGGGAGGTGCATGTGTGGAAATAAAGGTATTTTAATTGTTTCTTAAGCAATGTGGGTTCAATTCATGCGGAGAAAAGGTTTAAAAAAATTAAGCCTCAATTTGATAAATATGTCAGCAGGTTTGAAAAGCTCACAAAAGCCCAACTTCTGCTGCATTTTCTCATCTCTGCTTGAAATCCTAAGAACAGAGTTCCTGCAGGGGATACACATTACTGAAAAGGAAAGAATGTAAAGCAAACGGAGTTGGGTTTTTTAGCATTTTTCAGAGTGCGTTTGTTTACTGGGCTGCCTTTTCTCTGCCATTTAGCTTCAACTCCATTAAAATATTGATAAGATGGGATGCCAGTAGTGAGCAGTTTGCCCTGATTTTGTGTGTGTGTGTGTGTGTGAGTGAGTGTGTGTGTGAGAGAGAGAGAGAGAGAGAGAGAGAGAGAGAGAGAGAGAGAGACTGGATTGACATGGATTTCTTTGAGAAGAGCATATCAATTGGGAGGAGTGGGGTAGGGGTGGGAGTGTGGAGTAGGACTGGTTCTGAAAATAAGCCAAACATAATGTCATCTGTATTTTAGTCTGCTCCACTGTTTTGCTAATTATGTAATGTAACTGGAAAATAAGCACATCAAATAGTGTTTGTGTTTATGTTGCTATGGCCAGTAATCTCCCAACTTCAGGATGCAAGCTTTTTTCCTCTTGTCTATTAAAGTCTCAATTAATTCTTTCATTATTGTACAGCTCCATTTCATATTTGATTGACTGCTCACATCATGTCAGTGATTTCATATCCTGGGCATAATGGGGATATTTTCCATGAGAAAAATACCCAGGTGATTGCATTTCTTTTCTTTGTTTCTTACCATCTAAATACAGATGAGAACAACTGATTCAGAAAGGTTCTTTTAACAACAAATGTAGCACCATTATAATACTTGAAGTGCACCCTCTATCCCTCTATCCCTCTATCCACTGGCAATGGACAAAATAGGCTAGCCCATTATCAGCAGTATTCCTCAAGAAAGGAGAAAAAACAAGTCAGATTAGTCAGGGGAGATGTGACCCATTGTCAGATTCTAATGTAGAGGTGTGAACTTCCAGCACAGAGAAACTGCTTTTGTGAGGGGCCAGCCACTCCCAGTCTCTGTTTAATCCTTGGTTGATGGAGTTAAATTTGCAAATTAATTGCAGCTCAGAGATTTCTCTCTCCATTTATTTTTCAAATTTTTTTGTTGTAGGATGGCTACTTTTAAATTGTTACTGGGTGTCCAGGGAGATTGAAGTGTTCTCCAACAGGTCTGTGTATGTTGCCATTCCTGATGTCCGATTTATATAAATCAGGACTTCTTGTTATTCTAGTTTACATAATCCCCCAGAACTAGATGCACAGAAGTTCATGGTGCCTAACATTTAGGTGCTTAGAAAAATCACTGTAGCTGACAAAGCCTGTTTGGTGCCTAGGTTCCCTATATAATGAAAGGAAAGAGAGAACCTCTTTGGAATGAGATCTGCAAAAGCCAGGATAACAATATCCATCTAAGTTAGTCAGTGGTTGATGCTGGCTAGAGTGGTATATTCTAAGGGATGTAGTTGGGGGTGTGAAAATTCTGGATGGTGGTACAGACTCTGGGGTGGGACTGGAGAAGAGGACCTGGGGTGCAGGAGAGCCATCAAGGCTGAGGTGAAGGGTTGGGAAGCAGGCTTTGGGTGGCAGTTAATTCAATTTACGCCCAGAAGAAGCTGGCATGTCCCTCCTGTCCAGCTCCTATGTGGAGGCATGCCAAGGCAGTTGTGCAAACTGCTCTGTGTGCTGGTGCCACCCTCATAGCTCCCATTGGCCACAGTTCCCAGCCACTGGGAGCTAGAGAGCAGATACTTGGGTTGGGGAAGTCTTGCAGCACCATGGCAGGCAGGGAACCTGCCTTAGCCCACTGCGCCACCGACCAAATTTTTAATGGTCAGTAGCTCTGACTGAAGCCAGGGTCCTTTTTCATCTGGGCATTTTGATCAAAAGCTGAACACCTGACAATCCAGCCTGGGGCTCAGGTGGGAGGTAAGTGTCCAGACACCAAGGTTGAAGTAGCAGCATGGAGGCCCAAAAGCAGAGCCTTAGGTAGCCAAGAAAAGCTGCAAAAATGTAGGTACCAAGTGATTTGCAGGCAGGATTTTTGTGCATGATAGTGATCCCAAAATTGGGACTTAACATCCAAATGCTTCTGTAAATCCAAGCCCTCTTCCACACCCACATTATGCCATAAGGGGGCTCCTATCTGTTAAGGCAATATTTGGTCAATGGACTGTATGGTTTTGAGAGGGAACATATAACTCAGACATGTTTTGAGACATTATAAGTATCAGGAAGTTTGCTTTAAATTGAAGCCAGAGGATCCATGACAGCAGCCAGAGATCACGTTGGCATTTTAGGATGCCCTGGCCTACTCTTTCAATGAAAATACACCATCAGCTGTGAGTAGGTTGTCTATTACACGTTTAGCTGATACCTCCTGTTGAATGGAACGAAAAGCAGATACCTTCAAGGGTGCCACTAAGTTTTTTGTCTCCACAGACAAAGGAGAACATTTAAACTGGTGTAGGGACACATCTGAAGCCTGTACATCTCTCCAACCCCATTGTTTTCATCACCTCTGGAAAGCCTCATCTTTTTAAATACTGGTATAATTCATTTATCTGTGTATTTAGAGTCTTCATAATGGCAGATTAATAGTTCTGTGAAATCAGATAGAGTTACATTGGTAACAATAATGAAGTAAGCATTAAAATTAACTGAAAGAACAAAAGTTCCAATTAGACAGGTAAGAGCATATATTTCCTATTCTCAGAAGTCTTTACTCAGCCCAAGATATTTTTGCCTGAATGTGGACTAAAGGATCAAGTCTCATGAATGTAAGTAGCTGACTGGACAACACTTAGTACTTACATAGCAGTTTTTGTAGAGGAGCTCAAGGCCCTTTACAAATGTTAGTAAATCAGACATCACGCAAGTATTATAGCACCCATTTTACAGATAGGTAAACTGAGGTGAAACGTGATTATATAAGTTTCCTAAAGGACCTTCTTTTTCCTATCTTACTGTATTGTCATTTCCTTTTTTCCTTTTCCTATGTCTTTACTTCATTTGTTGATTTTAGTTCAGCCAAAACCAGAATTAGCATGTATTTCTTGTATACATTTTAAAGTATACTGTACACGATTATATGATTCTTATACACAATATCAGTGAACAAATCATACGTAGACTAAGCAAACGTCCTCTAACCCCTCCCCTCTGAATGGGGAATGCAAACATTGAAGAGGTTTTTTTTTCTCTTCCCCACCCCCACCCTTGAACTTCTCTCCATAAGCTGTATAACATTTTTATTAACATTAACATTTGATGTTCCCTAACTACATTTCATATGTCCATTTTGATCTGTCTTTGCCAACACTACATTTGTTTCACTTAAATCCCAAACCTACGAGCTAAAGTTAGATTTACAGACATTTAGATTTCTAAGGTCAAAATCCTGAGATAAAGGTTGATTAGTATTTTCTCTGAACGTAATGGAAGGCCTTAATGGGCCATATGGCATTCCTGGCTCTAATGTGCTTGTCTTTAGTTTATATTGGCTAAGGCCATTTTAAACTACAGGAATAAAAACTAAACAAAGTACAATATTTTCAAGCCCCAAGCGAGCATTTTCAAACACTGACGAACAGAAATTCTCAACTTTAGAGACCCTTTTTTTTTCTAATTATTGAACATACGGTGTATGATAACGAGCAATGTATCACAACTTGCATGAGCGCAGATATAAACTATTTTTGGTAGAAGATTTTGCAATTTTTTCACTTTAAAATTAAAATCATTTATTATTTTATCACAGTAAGTTAAATCTTTGCTGTTTTCCTTTGCTATTAATAAAATCCTTTAAAACCCACTTTCCTGTTATTAAAATGTCCACTATTTACAAACGTACAGAATGATTACTGCGTACAATGACTCATAAATGGTAAAATCATTTTGCGGCACTGTTATAAATTATTTCTTATTAAAACAATACCTGGCAAGCAAACAATTCATTTGCATATCAGATGAGTAGGAAATAATATCTGATAGTTTACACCCTAGCACCAAAAGGAGATGAAGTGGGAGTCTGAGTACTCTCTCTTAGAAGGAAATCTGAGCAATAAAAAAGGTTTTGATACAGCTATCACATCAAATTCAAGTTCAGTATTTCTAGTTGCACTTCCTATTGCTGACTTAACCGTGCTTTGATTTGCCACTCTGCTAATGGACCCTTCGGAATCAATTTTGAATGTACCGGGGTCAACATGCATTCAGGCTTCACACAAGTGGCTATGGCCAAACACAGACACTATCACACATTGCTCATGACTTGCCTCTCGCGGATTTGATGATGATCTGAGGAAACTGGGAAAGAACGAATGCAGGAAAACTTGAGATGCAAGTCTCTGAGCAGAACAGGAGGAAGGAATAGCTCAGTGGCTTGAGCAGTAAACCTGAGCTTGATACTGAAGGAAGCCATTTAGGGATCTGGAGTGAATAGATTTACAAAAAAATACAAAAACAAACAAAAAAAAAACCTGATGGTGCTTGGTGGACTGGACTCAATAGCCGTGTCTACACGTGCACGCTACTTCGAAGTAGCGGCACTAACTTCGAAATAGCGCCCTTCACAGCTACACGTGTTGGGCGCTATTTCGATGTCAACATCGATGTTAGGCGGCGAGACGTCGAAGCCGCTAACCCCATGAGGGGATGGAAATAGCGCCCTATGTCAACGTTCAACGTCGAAGTAGGGACAGTGTAGTCGTTGCTCATCCCGCAACTTCGAAATAGTGGGGTCCGCCATGGCGGCCATCAGCTGAGGGGTTGAGAGACGCTCTCTCTCCAGCCCCTGCGGGGCTCTATGGTCACTGTGTGCAGCAGCCCTTAGCCCAGGGCTTCTGGCTGCTGCTGTGGCAGCTGGGGATCCATGCTGCATGCACAGGGTCTGCAATCAGTTGTCGGCTCTGTGGATCTTGTGTTGTTTAGTGCAACTGTGTCTGGGAGGGGCCCTTTAAGGAAGCGGCTTGCTGTTGAGTCCACCCTGTGACCCTGTCTGCAGCTGTGCCTGGCACCCTTATTTCGATGTGTGCTACTTTGGCGTGTAGACGTTCCCTCGCAGCGCCTATTTCGATGTGGTGCTGCGCAACGTCGATGTTGAACATCGATGTTGCCGGCCCTGGAGGACGTGTAGACGTTATTCATCGAAATAGCCTATTTCGATGTCGCCACTTCGAAATAGGCTACTTCGATGTAGGCTTCACGTGTAGACGTAGCCAATGATTTCCTAAGCTCCCTGCCAGCGCTATGAGATGTGTATAGAGGTGGCTGGTCTGAGACTCCCTGTTCCGCACCCATGCAGAACAATATGCTGACTTGCAAGCACCACACAGAGTAAGAAGATATTTCAGTGACACTGGTGCCTTGCCTCTTAAGACACTGCCATTTAAACCCTCTAGTCAGTGGGCCACTTTAATTGCTGACTTCTTTAAGAATCTGAAATCAGATCTTGGTAGTCTCAAGCCTAATTTCAAATGAATGAGCTTTCACAGAAACCCTCAATCTTGCAGTGTGCCCCTTTGGAACATATCAGTGGCCCCCTCTGGGGAAAAAAAGGTGAAATATTACCACCGTTATGCTGCCAAAGTCAGATAAAGAACCTGCCCAGTTCTCTCACTCTGCTCACTAACAAGAAGAAAAATATTAGAGTTGAAAGAAAACCTCATGAGGTCATCTAGTCCAACCCCTGCTCAAAGGAGTACTAACACCAGCTAAATCATCCCAGATCCAGGGCTTGATGAACCTGGCCTTAGAAACCTCTAACGGTGGAGATTCTGCTACCTCTTTAGGGGCTTGTCAACACTACCACCCTCCTTCGAAGGAAGGATGGTAAGTAGGTGTTGGGAGTTTACTAATCAAGTGCTGCCGTGCATAGGCAGCACTTCATTAAGCAAATTCCCCACCGCAGCAACTTCAAAGTTTTAAACTTCGATGTACTGGACTCCCAACACCCTACTTACCATCCTTCATTCAAAGGAGGATGGTAGTGTAGACACAGCCTAGGTGACTCTTTCCAGTGCTTCTCCACCTCCTACTGGACTAGTTTTTCCTAATATACAGTCTATATCTTACCTGCTGCAATTTGAGATCCTCTCTGGAACCTTCTTCAGGTAGCTAGAGGCCACTATGAATCTCCCCCTCACTCTTGTCTTCTGAAAACTAAATAAGCCCAGTTCCCTCAGTGTCTCCTTGTAAGTCATGTACCCCAGGCCTCCATTCATTTTTGTTTCCCTCTGCTGAACTCTCTTCATATTCTTTTTGCAAAGAGGGACCCAAAACTGAATGCAATACTCCAGATGTGCCCTTACCATTGCCAAATAGAGGGGATTAATCACTTCCTTCGATTTGCTGACCGTGCTCCAACTAACACAGCCCAATATGCCATTATCCAGCTTGTCTACAGTAGTCCACGAGTCCTCTTCGGACGAACTGCCACTTAGTCAGTTGTTTCCCAGCCTGTAGTAGTGCTTGGGATTCTTCCATCCTCAGAGTCACTCTGCACTTATCCTTGTTGAACATCATCACATTTCTTTTGTCTAAGTCACTCTGGACCTTATCACTACACTTCAGCATACCTACATCTTTCCTGCTGCTTAGTGTAATCTGAAAACTCCTGAGAGTGCAACCCATCCTTTTGTGCAGATCACTGATGAAGATGTTAAACAAAACCAGACCCCAGACCAACCCCTGGGGCACTCCTCTTGATGCCTGCTACCAACTAGACTTCAAGCCAGTTTGCTACCCATTGAGCTGATGACCTAGCCAGCTTTCTATCCACCTTATAGTTTATTCATCCAGGACACAGTTCTTTAACTTGCTAACAAGAATACTACAAGAGACTGAATCATAAATTTTACAAAATTCAAGGTGACCATGATAAACACATGAGAATGAACTGGCTTAGGGCTTCCTTACAAAGTCAGGTAATATACTCTAGAGGGTGCCATTTCTAAAGTTCACTAACATATTGTTCATTATTTGGTCTAAAGAGTCTTTCCTGGCACACACTAAAGGTTCCTTTGTATGCTATAATGTAGTACTACTCTAAGCAGCTCTACATTAAAGCACACTAGCAAGATAAACTTTGACCACCTAATGAGAAATATGTCAATGAGCTTTGGAATTCTCGGCTTTTTACTGTGCATTATGCCGCTGTGTAGAAAACCCCTTAGGGTAACAGTCATGAAACCTATCACGTTAAATGATGATTTCACCAAGAGTACCACTCTTCTACCTCAACAGTTTCCTTCAGGAGATGGGGAAAAGACAGATACTATAATTAGATGCTTAGAATCTCTCCTTCAGGAGACAACTCTGTTAAGATACATATTTTAGAAGCAGGAGAATGAATTTTGAACAATGTAGAATCTATACTGTTATAAAAGGCACGTTGTCTGTCCATCTGTCTGTCTGTCCCAGAAAGTGCAAGAAACAGCAATTCTGCAGAGTGACCACTGGGGGCAGCTGCAGCAAGAAAACAGTTGACGTGGAGAAGGAGCTCCTGACCTTCCCTGACTATGGATGGCTAAGTGCCTCCCAGCACCCCACATGGGGAGCTCTGCTGCTTCCCTACACCCCTGCCAACTGCTATGGCCATGATACCCTGCCCTGCTCCCACCATTAAGCTGGGGCTGGGGCTGGGGCAAGCAGATCAGCCCCAGCTCCCATCATCCCTGCTTCTCTGGTCAGGACTGAAGGAAAGAGCCCTAGCCCCAGCTTCTCCCCTCCCCCACAGAGGACCACAGCCAGGTCCCCCAAGCTGCAGCATCCCTGCCCCATTCCCTGAACACCACAGCCTGGTTCTGGGCCCATGTTCCCCCATGAGGTGGTGCTGGAGCCAGACCCACTGCCACAGCCCATCCCTGGCCTCCCCGCTCCCCCCAGGTGGTGCAGCTGGGGCTCCCATAGGCCCCACAGACCTGGGGATTGGGCCAGAGAAGCATCCCCTGTGGCCCAGTCCTGACCTCACCAGCCTTCCCTTCAGACATATGGCCAGGGATGATCACCTTGGAGCTGGGGCTGGGGCTGGGGCAGGGCAGGCCCTCCCGAAGGCCAGGCCCAGAGTCACAGCCCTGCCTCAGATTTATTGCCCCTCCCCTCCCAGAGCTCTCATGACCCCCTTGCATCTCCTCTACCACAGCTGAGGCCCAGCTGGGAGCCATGGCTTGATGCCCCCCCCACACCCAGGGCAGGAATTGTGGCTAGGACCCATGGCCCAAACTGTCCCCCTGGTACAAGATGAGGGGCTGGGAGCCACAGACCAGCCTTGGCTCCCATGTCCCACTGCCCTGCCCTGGAGATGAGGCCAGGATGGGGTCACCCCTACCCTATAAATGGGCCCAGCTCCATGGACCAGCCCTGGCCCTCATGCTTCCCCCAGACCCTGCTCCTCAGAGCTAGGGCTGGGCTGGGAACTGCGGCCCAAACCAACTTCCCCTCACTCCACATAGAGGTGGGGGTGGGGCAGGAGGTGCGACTTGATCTGCCTTCCCAATACAGGCCAAGATGCTGGAAGCCATGACCCAGTCCCTCTGGTGGACAGGCAGCAGGGCCAGGAGTCATGGCCCACACCGCCCCACTCCAAGAACAAGCAGGGGGACCTGGAAGCCACAGCCTCACTTGAGCACCCCTCCCCTGGGGAGAGGCAGGGGGACTGGGAGCCACAGCCTGTTGCTCCCCACCACCTCACAGGGACCAGCAGGGCAGGTGGGGGGACAGAAGCCATGGCTCAGCCTGACTCACCCCCCAGGTCAGGTGGGGACAGGCAGGGGAGGCCAGGAGCTGTGGCCCCACCCTCCCTCCCTGAAGCCATTGTAGGTGTCCCCGGCAAGCACTCCATACCTCCAAGACCCATGCTCTGAGCCCCATCATATACCCAACCCTGCACCCTGCCCCTCCTCCCTACATTTAATCCTGCACCCTCTGCCCTTTGACATTAGCCCCATCCAATTCTTCTAGCTTCTACCCTCACTCCTGCATCCCACTGCTTGGCCACCCCCCCCCCCCATCTAACCCCCTGCCCTGAGCCCCTTTATAACCAACCTCCTGCACCCCCACTCCTTGCCCTGAGCCCCCCCCATCTACTGCCCTGACTCCTCCACCCCCACTCCTTTCCCTGAGCCCTGCTATTTAAATAAGTCACAAGACCACTATTTAAATAAATGTGCACATTTTCCTTTTAATTTTCAGTTTTGTAACATAACTTCAGCAAAATAAAAATTCCCATTTAAAAAAAATTTATTAAGCCAGTAACTTACTATTTTTTCTACCTAGCATAGCTAAGATAATGTAATTTCTCTCTCACCAACAGCACTTAGTCAAGTAAAAGATATTACCTCAACCTCCTTGTGTCTGTAATGTAAGCACAAGACTCTATTGTAAGGTCTTCATCCACATAAGCTTGTTGCTGTGCAGTTCACTGTGATTGTTGGGAACGGTCATGGGAGGGAAAAATAGAAAAAGAAGAGCTTAAAGATTCACAATACCACCGATATTCTATTTTCAAAAGATACATTTTAGTTATTTTTTTGCCATTTGGTAAATGTCTTGTTCCCTTGCTTCCTTACCACTTGTTTCCTGGCCAGAATGGAATTGGTTAACTATATTCAGAATGACTTAAATTCAGATGTGAGCGTGTATAATAATCATGCTGGAAAAAAGTGATAATTAAAAGTCTGAAGTACAAAAGGGTAATGCACTGTCCTCTTCCCCAGTAGGGAAGTTCATTAGCAGTGGAATCATGTCATTTGCCCATCTGTTCATAATTGCATTCACCACAGGAATTAAGTGAAGGAAGTGACATCATATACTCCTTGTAAACATGAGCCTGTAAATCACATGTGTGTTCCTACCTGCATGGATGCTTGCTGGAACACTAATTGAACCTTTTCTCCAGCTCAGCAAAGACAGATGACCCCATCCAATTTACACGATTGACTAATCAGGTCCCTCTGAATGAATGCTCTGAGGGAAGAAGTGGGGGTGGCGGACGATGACACAGCCTCTGTATACTAGCAAGGCCATATTGAGGGGGTAATTATCCTTCCACTGGTTGGAGATATAGCTCTTATTTGTATGTCCTAAATATCGGGTGTTTAGCAGCTGCTGTAATATCAATGGGCGATTGAAATAGGCCCTCATTAGATTAGCACTGAGCTTATTGCTTGTGCCAGTCTCATTATTATTGGTGACTAAACTGGCAGATTGTCAGGATGCCTCATGGCGAGATGGGCTTTTGCAGCTCTTTGTTTCTAGTTATTATAAACAATGAAGTGAAAGCAATCCCCTGGGCATAGTCATGTCTCAGATGTTTTTGTGAGAAGCAATCAGCTTGCAGAAGCAGCAATGGTAAACAACTCCTTATTTTAAGGAGCGATATTAATTAAAGCATGAAGCATGGTGCTGAAAGAGAACTTGTTAATTATTTAATGTCACCTGCACTGATCAAGCCCACCACTTGGAAATTGTTTCATTTTGTCTCAAATGAATTCTGCCTGTCATCTGAACCAATAAGAAAATGTGTGTTCCTAAGCAAGCACTTGTGAGTCATCATATCTGAATGTACAAAATGCATATTTTGTTACTTCTAAAGAATGACCCATCACCTTACGTAGTATTTATAAACTAAACTGAGGTCATTGCATTCAGAAGAGGATTTAAAGGGAACATCAAGTTGGCTTCCACAGCAAAGATTCATGGTTCTTGAAATACCCAGTTCATCTACTGGTATCACTATCTACCACGGGAATATGTGGAAACTCAACTGTTATATGAAACAATGGAAACCAAGGGCTTGACATCCGCTCACACACACACAGACACTGAGAAGGGAGGAGAGAGAGAGAGGTCTTAACTTCCAGGAAGATTTCATATTCAAAAATTACCCTAATTTCAGTGATGACAGAATTTCACCTTTGGCTCATGGTATGAAACCATTTCTTCTCCAAGCTGAATATAGGAAGTACAAAGATAAACAAAAATAACAAACACTGGGGCTATGTCTACTCTACAGAGATCTTTCAAAAGAAACTCTTCCAGAAGATCTCTTCTAAAAGAGCTTCTTTCAGAAGAGTGCATCCACACACAGAAAAATCAGATCAAAAAGAGTGATTTGCTCTTTCGAAAGAGAGCATCCACATAGCCCCCACCCTCTTGAGTCATTCACCCCTCATTGATAACCTTTTTTATGTCTCTTCCTAGAATAATTCACCAAATACAAACCAATCTTGATTGAATGGGAGTTTTGGGACATAAGAGAACTCTATGAGGTCTACAGGACTGGGGTCCAGCCTTGCTGACATTACATGCTTATGCCACAAAACAGAATACTTAGTTTGAAGGCCACTGAGCCTAGTGACCGAAATACATCTACTATATCACCTAATTTTGTCCAGTGCACTAAACAATAGACTGCAACAAATGGCTATTTCCCTTTCTCCCTCCCCCGTCCCCAAAAGAGATCATCAGTTCAGATTTGTAATTGACAGGCAAAGGGCACAAAATCTGAAAAGATGTTGACACAATTATAAAGAATCAAAAGTAAACAAACCCATGAGGGGTGTGAGGCAGCGTGGTGGGAACAGGATAATATAGACATCAATAGCAGCAGTAAAGAGAAAAGGAATTTAGGGAGAAAATGTTGGGGGTGGAGGAGGAAGAGAACATTGATTCACCAAGGGCTGATTTGAAAAACATGATCACTGTTTCTTTGCCTTACATGTGCTAGGCAGGAGAACCTGGAAGCCCTGAGGACACTGTTGAAACAAAAAGGCTTGTATTATTAATGAATGGCAATTCTGATAAACTATAAGATCAATCACAGGGTGAAAGGAATATAAAGCTTACCACAAAGGTTAATTAATTATTTGATGGGTATAGATAAGACAACAGGAGATCCATAGCCCAAGTCAATCTAAACTAAAAGTTGACAGGGCATATCGGGAAGGAGGTTAGCCCCAGGGACAGGTTTATATTCAGGACAAGCAATCAACACATTTAGCTCTGGCAGTCAGTCACGGTTAGCACTGAAGTAAACATGATTAACATGATTCATCGAGGAATTAAAAAGTAACATTTCAATTCATGGAAGTGTAAATGTTTTATTTGCTCCATTAAAAATATATTTATGATTTGTGAGAAAAAAATGCTGCTGTAAGTTACAACTCTATTATCACCTTGCAACACACTAAATTGATTACACAATTATATTTCTAGTTTTTCCTCCTCTGTCATAACTACACTCAAAGGTATCTTAACAGTTTGTAAAGCAACAAGAAGAGGTGTACCTAATCACCAGTAGACAACATTTTTGAATGGGGTTATTTTTACCTTTGAAGATGGTGAATACATATACTAGTAACAGCTTTTCTTTACCATGATTCAGTGCCTTTTTTGTAAAAAAGGAGGAAATGGTACTTAGCTGGTTCCCTTCCACCCTATGCCCAGCTAATTCCATGGCTGGGACTGCCAACATGATACCAGCAAGTACCAACACAAAAAAAAAAAAAAAAAAGCACTGCCGTGATTAAAGATGTGGCGAATCATTATAGTATGGCCTGCAAGATTAAAGCACACACCTACAGGTTTATGCATATTAAAATTCCTGACGTCTGATTTAGATCATTCATTCTTTGGTGTAGGGACTGTCCAGTTTGCCCAGTGAATATGGCACATGATGGCACATGACATATATCACATTAGTGGAGTGCAGATGTATGAGCCCCTGATGGTAT
The DNA here is from genome assembly GCF_033958435.1 of Carettochelys insculpta. NCBI lineage: Eukaryota > Metazoa > Chordata > Testudines > Carettochelyidae > Carettochelys > Carettochelys insculpta. The sequence goes on from NC_134139.1 coordinate 101,469,842, forward strand.
GGCTGACATGGGCTACGTCTACACGTGCAGCCAACATCGAAATAGTCTATTTCGATGAATAACGTCTACACGTCCTCCAGGGCCAGCAACGTCGATGTTCAACTTCGACGTTGCTCAGCCCAACATCGAAATAGGCGCAGCGAGGGAACGTCTACACCTCAAAGTAGCACACATCGAAATAGGGATGCCAGGCACAGCTGCAGACAGGGTCACAGGGCAGACTCAACAGCAAGCCGCTCCCTTAAAGGGCCCCTCCCAGACACAGTTGCACTAAACAACACAAGATACACAGAGCCGACAACTGGTTGCAGACCCTGTGCCTGCAGCATAGATCCCCAGCTGCCGCAGAAGCAGCCAGAAGCCCTGGGCTAAGGGCTGCTGCCCACGGTGACCATAGAGCCCCGCAGGGGCTGGAGAGAGAGCATCTCTCAACCCCCCAGCTGATGGCCGCCATGGAGGACCCAGCAATTTCGACGTTGCGGGACGCGGATCGTCTACACGGTCCCTACTTCGACATTGAACGTCGAAGTAGGGTGCTATTCCTATCTCCTCACAAGGTTAGCGACTTCGACGTCTCGCCGCCTAACGTCGAAGTTAACTTCGAAATAGCGCCCGACGCGTGTAGCCGCGACGGGCGCTATTTCGAAGTTGGTGCCACTACTTCGAAGTAGCGTGCACGTGTAGACGCAGCTATGGTTAGGTCCAGTGATCATGTCTCTAGTATAGATATGGGATAGAAGACGTACTATAATGGACCTTAGGGTAACTGTATTATTACAAAAAGATTTTTAACACCAGATTACAAAGGGAGACATTTGAATTTGAATTCATTTGGAAGTTTGATGCATTTAACCTGAAATTGAACAAGAATCTCTATTACCTTATGCATTAAAAGGACAAGTTCCTCACTTTTCATATTTGCAGAAATGGCACACATCCCACTTAACTTAATTTACTCTTCCCAGAGGTCCACTTAATGATAAGTGAGTCCACTCTCGCCCTGCTTTTTTCTCTTTCTTTCTTTTTTCTTCACACCTCCCCCCGCCACTAACCCAGCTATATATTTCTCTGATTTCTCAGTTCTGCTCCAGAAATCTGATAAAGTTGGTCTTGCATACAAAAGCTCATTGCCTAATAAATAAATATGTTAGTCTTTAAGAGCTACAGGACTGCCTGCTTTGTTTTGTCCACAAGGTGAAGAATGCTACAGGGGGAAAGGCTGTTCTAGATTTGATTTTGATAAATAGGAAAGAAGGCTATGTTTACACTGTGCCCTTAACTCAAAAGAAGACATGCAATTTGCACTACATAAATTGTATATCCTATTTTCAGTTAATTTCAAAATTGGCTATTTCAGCTTTTGGCACTGTCTACACTGCACCAAATGTCGAAATGCTGCACTATTTCGAGGCATCCCTTATTCCTCATGCAGCGAGGTGTAAAGGGATGCCAAAATAACATGCCTGCTATTTTGAAAAATGTTTCAAAATACCAGCACGTTTCATAGATGCAGGATAGTTATTTTGGGATATATCAGTATCCTGAAATAGCTCTGCAGTGTAAACATAACCAAACTGGTTGTGAATTTGAAAGTGGAAGGCACCTTGGGTGAAAGTGCTAATAAAATGACAGATTTCATGATTCTATGAAATGGTAGGAGGGAGAACAGCAAAATAAAATAACGGATTTCAAGAAGGCAGATTTTAGCGAACTCAGACAATTGGTAGGTAAGATCCCATCGGAAGCAAGTCTAAGAAGAAACACAGTTCAAATCAGTTGGCAGACATTAAGAACACAAGAGCAATCTATTTCACTTCATAGGGAGGATAGGCAGTACAGCAAAAGGCCACATTGGTTTAAACAGGAGATCTTAAATAATCTAAAAATAAAAAGAGTCCTATAAAACATGGAAACTAGATCAAATGACAAAGGATGAGAATAAACAAATAACAAGTAGATGGGATAAAACTGGAAAGGTAAAGGCAGAAAATAAGATCAAGCTAGCTACAAACATAAAGAGTAACAAGAAAATATTCCACAAACACATTAGGAGCAAGAGAAAGACCCTTGGATATGTTAGGAATATTACTCAACAAAGAGGGAGAAACAATAACAGATGCTATTGAAAAGATAGAGGTGCTTAGTGACTTCTTTGTTTCAGTTTTCATCAAAAAGGGTGGTAGTTACTGGGTACCTAACATAATGAATGTCAGTGAAAATGGGTTAGGCTAAAATAGGGAAAAGTACAAGTCAAAAATTACTTTGAGAAGTTAGATGCCTTCAAGTCATAGGGCTTTGATGAAGTGCATCCTAGAATACTTGAAGAGATGACTAAGGAAAGATATGAGCCATTAGCTACCATCTTTCAGAAGTCATGGAAGATGACAGAGATCCCAGAAGACTAGAAAAAGGCACTGTGAAAAGGGAAATAAGGGTAACCCATGGAATTACAAACCAGTCAGCCTACTTTCTGTATGAAGGAATATAATTAAGCAAATAATTAAGGAATCAATTTGCAAACATGTGGAAGATAATAAGGTCAGTATGGATTTGCAAAGAACAAAACCTGTTAAACCAGCCTGATAGCTTTTTGGACAGTGTAACAAGCCTCGTGAATAGCAGAGAAGCAGTACATGTCATATATCTAGAGCTGAGTAGGGCTTTTTATATAGTCTTTCATGACCTTCTTGTTAACAAGCTAGGAAAATGGAGCTACTATTGTGTGGGTTCATAACTGGTTGGATAATCATTCTAAGAGCCCAATGGTTTGCAGTTATGCTGGAAGGATATAATGAGTGGAGCTCCACAGGAATCAGCTCTGTGACTGGTTCTGTTCAATATCTTCATCAATGATTTAGATAACGACATGGAGAGTCTGTGAATAAAAACAAGCTGGAAGGGAGTTGCAAGTCCACTAGAGGACAGGATCATAATGTAATATGATCTGGACAAATTGGAGAATTGGTCTGAGGTAAATAGGAGGAAATTCAAAAAGGGCAAATGCAAAGTATTCCGCACAAGGAGGCACAATCAGTTGCACACATACAAAATGGGAAATGATTCTCTAGGAAGGAGTAATGCAGAAAAGGATCTAGGAGTCATAGTGGATCACAAGCTAAATATGAGTAAACTGTGTGCCACTGCTGCAAAAAGCAAACATCATTCTGGAATGCATATTGTAAGTAAAATATGAGAAGTAATTCTTCTGTTCTACTTCTCATTGGGTAGGCCTCAGCTGGAGGATTGTTTCCAGTTTGGGGTTCCTCATTTCAGGAAAGATGTGGACAAATTGGAGAAGGTACAGAGAGAGCAACAAAAATGATTAAAGATCTAGAAAACATGACATATAGCAGTAAGAGATTCCCATGATGTAACACAGTGGCTCAGCAAGAGTCAGCAACAGTCATGTTTCATCAGGGACATCCCTTGCAGGGCTGGGACAACCCCTGTTCCTGCTTCATACCTTCCTCAAGCCCCATCACTGCTGCATCACCACCCTGGCTCTTTCTCCTTTCCTCAAGCACTGCAGACCAGATCACAGAGGGCCAGGCATGGTGGCAGTAGGGGGTCTCCTTTCTCCCCCACCAAGTGGGTACTGAGAGTGGGAGGGCCTGGCAGCCTCCTCCTCTCTGCCCTGCCCCACCTCGCCACCCTCCCAGCCCATTGTACCTGTTTCTCTGTGGTAGCAGAAAGCAGAGCACGTGGGGGCTGGAGATTTCTGCTTCCTGCCACCACAGAGAAGTTGAGTGCAATGGACCAAGAAAGGGCAGCACACTGGGGTGGAGTGGAACAGGCTGCCAGACCACTCTTGCTCCCACCATCAGTGTGATGAGTGTGGTAGGGACAACCCCTGCTGCCACCAGATGCCAGGCCCCATAATCCTCTGGGTCCCTCCCATCCACAGAATGGGTTGTGGCATCTGCTGTGGGACCTCCAAAAGTGTGGGGTCTGGGATGGCTGCCCCAGTTTTTCCTATGGGCAGGAGGGCTCTGCCTTCCATTGAATATGAAGTCTGGTTAGGAAGGCCAGCCCACAGAGCAGAATGGAGGCAACAGACATCTGAGCTACTGCTCCCTAGCAGCACCTTCTGGAATTTCTCAATCAAATAGTTTGTTTTTAAACGGGAAAAGATTGGAGTTTGGCCAAAAATGATCTGCTTTTGATATTTTGCCAAGGTGGGGGCGACTCTCTGCAAGTGACATCCACCTGAATTAGCAGCCAGCCCACGACAATATTTCTTAGCTGTATGTACTGCTCCCACTTCTCAAAAGTGACACCAGTAGGACAACTCTCTGCTCAGGGGGTTCCTGCTGACACCTTCGCAACTTAGGGCCGGTCTGCACTATAAGCTTTGGTCGACATATTCAATTTTGGGATGAATTGGCACTGAGTGAATGCAATTGTTATTTATTACTCACACACCCTTAAAGTATAACTTAATAGAAAAGCAACATGCTGAAGTATTATATACACAGGAAAAAAACTGGCTTATAAATGGCACATCACTGTGCCAGATATAATAGAATGAACAACACCTTTACAGATGCTGGAGCTGGTTCACAGGCCTATAGGAAATAATATGAAACATTACCATTTGCTGCTCTATTTCCTATACTGTCATGTGCTATCCAATGCTTTAATTTGTTTCCTTCATTGTTACTCAGAGGGACTTTTTTTTTTCAAAGGGATGGTAATTATAGGCTGCACTTAAAACCACTAATAAAAGCCAAAGGAAATAAATGACTAGGGTTTCACCCTAGAGATAACAAGAGTTAGCTTTCTGATGTATTTTTGTGGTGAGAATATGCTGACAGATGAACGGGAATAAGAAAATATGTTCAGCGTTGAGATTATACTGTGATAGCCGTTTTGGAAAATAATACCCACTACTGAGGGAGACTGGCAGTTGAAAGCAGAATGTAGGGACATTTTGTTGATGGTATTTTGCATTTTGGATGCTTGATTACCAAACAGAGGGCCCACAGTCTACGTGTGCTCGCTCAGGATACATCTCCCTCACAGCAGGGATTGCTGCTCTGAGGCTAACTCTATACCAAGGAAATAAGTCAATTTCAAATACGCAGTTCTAGTGAGAGCATTTGCTTAGCTAGAACTGACTTATGAGAGTCGACTTATTTCCCTAGTGAAGACCTAGCCTCTATAATCTTTCAGTGATCTCCCCTATTGCGTAGAGTACAGGGGTCGACTGCTGACCCCGGAGGGATTGATTTCACCATGTCTTTGCCAGATACGCAAAATCAAACTCCAGAAGATCAGTCATGACGGGGTTGATCTTCCTCTTAATATAAACCAGCCCTGAGGTTGAACTAATATAAGTCGATTTAACATATCTAGGAAGATTCATCAAAGCAACTGCAGATCGCTTTGCAATTATGTCCATACTCTACCCTCAACAAAAGGAGTAAAGTAAGCCAACGGGAGAGTTCCCATGGTAAACTGACCTAAGATACATCGACTCCATTGACTCTGGTATTCACATTGCTGGCGTTGGGTACTGTAGGCCAACTTTCTGCAGTAATATAAACGTAATCTCAGTTTGCCTCTTGTGCTCCCTTAGAGCCTCTTTGCCTGATCCTCAGGATCTCATGATCCACTATGTGGTTAGTTAGCTTTAGGCTTTTGGAGCTACATTGCGACTAGCTCTGATGCAGCAGTGGAAGATTCCTTACAGTACTGAGTTGTACACATCACACAAGTGCCACTCATCTGCAAAGTAACTACTCCTTTCTTGCATCCTCTGTAATACAGTTTTCTCAAAGGGCTGGGGAGGGAGAAAAACAATAGCTGCACCAACAGAGAAGTCTGCAGAGCAGGTTTCCTGATCCTAAAGAGTGATACAATCCCTTACCCAGAGCATTTGTGAGCTGGAAACAGAACACTGCTTGGGGTGGGGAAGCTGTGCCTCGCCCCATACTCAATATTAGGCTTAACTCGCCAAAGCAAGTGCTGCCTCTGACCATGCCTTTTGTATCATTTAGCACTAGTTTCCCCTCCTCCTGAGAGGTAGCTAAATTTAGGGCCCTGCAAAGAAGAAGAGAAGAAATCAGTGACAAAGTCTGAGTACATTTGAAGTGTCAGTTGCTTTATTTGTGCATATACATCATCCTGAAATAGAGCTGCAGGCAATCTAGTCTTTCAGGAATTTCAGCCAAATGCCAGTGCCCCATTGCCAGAGGGCAAAAATTCCCTTCATCCATAAAATTAAAAAAATCAAAAAATTGCCTAGCATCTCTTCTACTTCACATACCATGTGCTGCACAATATTATCAGTGGAGTCTGTGCTTATGAATCTTAGCTGGTCATTTATTAAGAAAACTATTTGTAGAGATTCTGCAGCTGTAATTAGCATTGCAGGTGGACCTCCTAATTTCTCAATACTTCTCTCCTGAGCCTTACACTTCTTTCTCAAAGTTCCATGCTGATTGCTACACCCTTCAAATCTAAGGCTATGTCTATGCTAGGGAAAGTAAGTCAGTTGCAGATATGCAGTTCTAGCTATGTCAGTCACATAGCTAGAATCAATGTATCTGCATTCAACTTACCTGGCTGTCCTCACTGAAGAAGGTCATCAGGAGATTTTCTCCTATTGATCTCCCTTACTCCAAGCAAGATGCGAGGAGTACAGGGGGTGACTGCTGACACTTGATAGGTCAATTTTTGTGTCCCTACCAGATGTGTGTAATGGACCCCTGGAAGATTGATCCTGAGTTGGTTGATCTTTTGGGATAGTGTAGACATAGTCTAAAGTTGTCCTTATGCTGAAAACCACTTGCTGATGTGTCCACAGTAGGATGCTTCACTATCTTTGAGGAGGTGAAGGGGGCAGAATTTCAGTATGAAATCACAATGAAACCTGCACCAAGGGCCTTTTCTAAGAGAGAAACCCCAAAATTTCCAGTGCTGTATGCTTGTTTGTTTGTTTGTTTGTTTCAGTTAAAGAAGTCCTTTATCACTAACATTTGTTGTTGGTCCTTTAAGGATTGTTTAAACCAAGCTTCACTAAAATCAAATTTGAGGACATAACAGTGATAAACACAATGGTGATATGAGTTGTTTACTGTGTTCATGATACATTGCAGATGTTTTCATGACGACCACATTAGTAATAGTTAACAGTAGCATTGTTGTTGGAAAACATCAGTTCTGTAAATATACTAACACTTTTTTTGTTTTTACTGTGTAAGGAGAATAAATAATTTATATCACCACTGTAAATACAAATGTATTAGTGTTTTGGTTTTCCTTCTACCAAGACTATAAGCAGTGGCTCATATCTCTGCCTGAGAGCAATGAAAAAAAGAAGGAAACAGAAAGCTATGCCTGCTCACATTAGTGCTCCATCTGAATCTAGATGATTATTAAAATACCTTTTATTGTCTGTAATGTTATAAGAAAAATATAGTAAATTGCTACAAGACAGTCTGGACTCTGAGTCAGAGATTTATATAACATTACCAAATGTGTTTGCTTTTGAATAATTAGATATTGTCAATCAGAACCAAAATGCAAAATGTTATTCACAGACATGCTTTCAGGACATAAGCTTATCATCAGGTGGAGTTAGGAAGAAATTTCTCCCTATGGTATATTACTGCACAATTAGGTACATTATACAGAGTTTATTACTTCCTCTGAGGCTTCTGGCATTGGCTACTGTTTGAGACAGGACCCACTGGTCTTTTCTGCTATAGCACTTTCAATGTGTCTAGGCTTACAGCATGAGTTATGGGTACACAAAATATAGCCATCCTAATAGAGCAACCATATTTTCTTTCAGTAAGGTTTACTGACAGCGTAATTCATAGAGATTCGCATGTGCGTTCTGACTTCAATCTTGGTATGATTTGCAAGAACCTAATAATATTAATTGGCTCCCTGTTTCTGCTTCTAATCTTGTCACCACCGAAACGTAGACATAGGTAGTTGATCTCTTACTTTGAGTTTTTGCCATACTTCAGGGTAAAATTTAAAAAAATGGGGAGTAGGCATTTGGATGCTCAAAAGTGTTTTAAATAACCAACCCAGGATACTTCTGAATTGGAGATGGGTCTAAACTAGAGTTCCACAGCCAACCAGACAGCAGAGTCTTGAAGCCTAAACCCCTCTTTCTATAAAAAGCCAAAGACAAACATCCTAAAACTTGGCATTGGTTATATTCAGAGCAGGTTTCCCAATCCCCTGGGAAATGTCAAGATTTAGGAGAGAACCAAACCACCGTATAGACAAGAAGTTCAAATTTGGAATTCAGGTCTGGGTTCTCAGTTTGGCCCATTTCTTTTTGAGATCTGTGAATAATGCTGTTTAGATTAGTATGTGTCTCCTAAAACATACCATGTGTAATCAATGCCTAGTTCTCACATTATCCTCCTGCTTTTCAGCAAGGCTGGTGGACCATTCCCTGATGTTCAACAACTGTGAAAATTTTGTTCCTGGAGTAATAAACCTGTGCGCAATCAGATAACTGAAATTTGGGGAAAACCTTTGCAACATGGCTGGAATGAATACTTTGGCACTTGTTTACATTTAATTAGAAGTTTAATATTTGGAGGGGAGGTTTTGGGGGTGGTTTGTTTTTAATTGAAATGAACTTCAACACATTGAAGCTGTGTCTACACTAGCCCCTTCCTTTCTGAAGAGGCATAGTAATGAGCGAGGTCAGAAGATGCTAATTAGGCACTTCCATGAATATGGAGCACCTCATTAGCATAATGGCAGCCATGGTGATTCAAAAGTGACGCTTTCGAATCGGTAGACCAAATAGGAAGAAGTGGGTTTCAAAGACTGAGGGACCTTTCAAAAGGCCCCCATCTACATGGGCGGTGTGCGATTCGAAAGCAGCACCTTTGAAGTGCCACAGCTGCCTTTATGCTAATGAGGTGCTGCATATTCATGGCAGCACCTCATTAGCATTTTCCAACCTTGATCATTACTATGTGCCTTCCAAAAGGAAGGGGCTTGTGTAAACACAGCTTGAGTGTTGACTGAGAAGCCATTATTTCCTTAATTTGAAAACTTCAGGAATGATATTCAAAGTTCTGCATCTTGGAAATCTATTTATCTCTCCCTTGCAGCTAGGATGTATAGTATTACCAAAGCTATCATTAAAACCCCACTGCCTCAGGTGGTTGCAAAAAAAAAAAAGACAAAACAAAACAAAAAAAAACAGTGCCATCTTCTATTTGGAATAAGAGAATAAAGTGGGAGCACATGTTGAATTTTAATGGCACTTATTCTGCTTTTCCCCTATCCCATCTGGACAATGCATAGCTCTTACAGAGTGAAGAGATGGAGACAGTTGCAAAAAAAATTCAGAAGGAAAATAGAGTAACCATCAATCAAGTAATATCTGCAGTCATCTCCTTAGGGTAAAACTGGTGTGGTTCTGTTATATCTCATTGCAATAAGGGCTGGCATAAAAAGGGGCTACAAAGAGCCTATAAGACATGAGACAGTAAGAGAGCGATTTAATCAGACTGACTGACAAAGCTAATATATATTCTCTATGAAAGAGGAGTCTCCAGGGTCATGGTTTCAATGTTGAACAAGAACTCCAGAAAGTTTCGAGAGCTGGATTGAGTCAGAATTGATTTTTTCTCTGTTTACTACATTCCCCAGGTGAAAAGTTAATGAACCAAGGCTACAGCATAAAAAAGAATAGGATGCTTAGAGGGCTGTGATAAAAATATCATCCAGGTAGATCAGGGGCTGAACTTTCACAGTTCAGAGCAGGCACCTTACTAACCTTAGGAATGAGGAAGGAGCAATGCATTTACCACGTGCTCTATGTTTAAACACTGTACTGGAAAATATTTTGTATTCTATGCAATGTAAACAACTGCTGATACCCTTGTATCTGTGGACATATTGGTATTTAACTACATGACTGATCAATGAAATTTTGCATTTAGTATTAGAATTAAAATTCCTAATGGGTTCAGAAAAGTATTAGGCCCATTCATGAAAGTTAGGACCACCAGTATGGATTAGCCAGAATGGTCAGGGATACAACCCCATGCTCAGGATGCCTATAAACATCCCAGTGCCAGAATCTGAGACTGGACAACAGGGAATGGATCACATAAAATGACATTGTTCTATTCATTCCCCTGAAGAATCTGGCAACCACCTCTATCAGAAGATGGGGCAATGGACTGGATGGACCACCATTAATAAGAGCCAGTGTGGCCTTTCTTCCTGTTCTTATGTAGTAAGAGCAGCTCAGAAGTCTGAAACTAATGTTATGAACTGGAGGAGCAAGAGCAATTCAGTAACTCATGTCTTTCACTAGCCCTGTGAAATATGCTTCACTGGAATCAAGTTCATTCATACTTCCTCACTATCCTAGACACTGCTTCTTGCCACTTCCACAGAGCCCACCCTCCTAATGATAATTAAATATCCATCTCCCTAGATAATCACAGCAAGGAGGGGAAAGGTATACACATTGACTGAACTAGAGCTAGATTCCTGCAGGGCTGGGAGGGACACACTGATCTCTTTCTCTTCCTTATCATGGATGTGGCCAAGTTTTCCATGGTCTCATGAAGTTTCTTTCAGCCACCAGTCCTGTCTCTCAATGTTCTGTGATGTTATTTAGCTCTAATTTACCCCTAAATTTCTTCTAAATGCCCACTAAGCAGTAGAAGTGTTGGTAATGCTGCCAGACAATATTATACTCCCATTGTCCTGAAAATTCTCTTGTTCAGCACTGGTCAGATCCTGAGGGTGCTGGACTAGAGAGGTTCAACCTGTAGTGTTAATTTGCAACCTTCCAGAAAAAGCTTCCTGTTTTTTTTCCTAATTTCTCTGTGTATTGCTTGAACACAACAGTAACCAATTTCCATCAGACTTTCCAGAAAACATTTTATCCTAATATAGGACCACACAAATGAACTTTCTACCCTCTTGATTAGTTCTAGGGATGATTAAATGGTTGCTGGTGGAAAATGGCAAAATCAAATTTAGAAAATGAATTTGTTTCAACCATAACTTGTGGATAGACGAGTCTGTTTCCATAACACACGCACACCATAGCCGTGTCTACACGTACACGCTACTTCGAAGTAACGGCACTAACTTCGAAATAGCGCCCATCACGGCTACACGTGTTGGACACTATTTCGATGTTAACATCAACGTTAGGCGGTGAGACGTCGAAGCCGCTAACCCCATGAGGGGATGGGAATAGCGCCCTGCTTCGAAGTTGAACATCAAAGTAGGGCACGTGTAGACGATCCGCGTCCCGCAACATCGAAATAGTGGGGTCCACCATGGTGGCCATCAGCTGAGGGGTTGAGAGACGCTCTCTCTCCAGCCCCTGCGGGGCTCTATGGTCACCATGTGCAGCAGCCCTTAGCCCAGGGCTTCTGGCTGCTGCTGCTGCAGCTGGGGATCCATGCTGCATGCACACAGTCTGCAACCAGTTGTCAGCTCTGTGGATCTTGTGTTGTTTAGTGCAACTGTGTCTGGGAGGGGCCCTTTAAAGCCGTGTCTACACGTGTGCGCTACTTCGAAGTAGCGGCACTAACTTCGAAATAGTGCCCGTCACGGCTACACGGGGCGAGCGCTATTTCGAAGTTGAAATCGACATTAGGCGGCGAGACGTCAAAGCCGCTAACCCCATGAGGGGATGGGAATAGCGCCCTACTTCGACGTTCAACGTCGAAGTAGGGACAGTGTAGACGATCCGTGTGCCGCAACATCAAAATAGTGGGGTCCGCCATGGCGGCCATCAGCTGAGGGGTTGAGAGACGCTCTCTCTCCAGCCCCTGCGGGGCTCTGTGGACACCGTGTGCAGCAGCCCTTAGCCCAGGGCTTCTGGCTGCTGCTGTGGCAGCTGGGGATCCATGCTGCATGCACAGGGTCTGCAACCAGTTGTCGGCTCTGTGGATCTTGTGTTGTATAGTGCAACTGTGTCTGGGAGGGGCCCTTTAAGGGAGCGGCTTGCTGTTGAGTCCACCCTGTGACCCTGTCTGCAGCTGTGCCTGGCACCCTTATTTCGACGTGTGCTACTTTGGCGTGTAGACGTTCCCTCGCAGCGCCTATTTCGATGTGGTGCTGCCCAACGTCAAAGTTGAACGTCGACGTTGCCAGCCCTGGAGGATGTGTAGACGTTATTCATCGAAATAGCCTATTTCGATGTCGCTACATCGAAATAAGCTACTTCGATGTAGGCTTCACGTGTAGACGTAGCTCATATGGGATATATATTAATGTTCTAAAAATACAAATACAGGGTAAACCTCTCTAGCCCAGCACATTCTCATCCATTAACATCCTTAATCAGGCATGACTTTAGTTAGCTGGATATCCACGTGTCACGGGTGTGGCCAAGTTTCCTGTGGTCCCTTAAAGTCTGTTTCCAGCCACCAGCCCTGGCTCTCAGTGTTCTGTGCTGTGCTGTTATTTATCTGAAACTTACCTCTAAATGTCTTCTTAGAGTCCAATAAGCAGTGAAAGTGTTGGGAACGTGTTAGACAATATTGACCTCCCGTGGTCTGGCAAATTCTCTCATTCAGCACTGGTCAGGTCCTGAGGATGCCAGATTAGACAGATTCAACTTTTAACCAATTTTAAATAATTTTAAAGTCTTTATTGTGACAGGTAGCTTTATGATGTCATGCTGATGTAATTACAGAGCCATAATTGCACAGTTATGACTCACTGGGAACGAATGGGTGCACTCCTTTTCTTAATGCGATTTTCTACGATAACATTGTTATTTGAAAAGGCAGGAATCCTTTAATCATCACAAATTGAATATCTGCAAGAACTCATTTTACTGACTGTTAAACATGCTTCTGTTTAGAAGTGCTAAGGTTTTTCAATGGAGGATTTGTTCTGCAGTGAGTTTCTTTAAGACATTTTGTAACCAACTGGTGTGGTTGGTCAATGAAAGGTATACAAAATGCAGATTTGCTGTACCCTCAAAAGCCAGGGACCTGATCCAGAGCTCTTTAAAATCTTTAGTTATGACTGTCAGGCCCTGTATGAAGAAATAATGCAAATGACTTTCAGATACTCTTGTTTTCATAGTCAAATTACAAATTCTCCAAGACAAGTGTTTAAAAAAACAAACAAATCTTGACACAATTGGCATCTTTGTAACCAAAATGCAATTTTCACATAAGCAACACTAACAAAACTTTTTAAAAACAAAAGTTTGTTGCTGGATTGTGGGAATATGCTTTAATGAATACTGAAATTTCATCTGCTCTCACAGCATAATCATGGGAGGCACAGCATGGTGTCATTTTAGTCAGAGAATAATTTTCCACCTGCTGGAAAGAGGCAAGTTATTGGCAGATACTTCACTGATCTGAAAAATCATCTATAAATGTGTAGATGGCTACATTCACTAAGCTGTAGAAGGCTGAGTCATCCCCAATGTACTGGAAAATTTTACTAGGCATAAACACTCCGATGCCTGTAACTTAAATATTTCTGTTATCACTATCTCAAAGATTATTGAGATTACCATCCAGCAATGAATTTCCACATTACATTTTTTTTTGAAAATAGATTATTCTTTTTTGGAAAGACAGCAAGAACACACAAAAAATGCATTTAGGTTGTCTTTTTCTCTTTACGCATCTATTAAGTGAAGAGTTAATAGGAATAATCTTATCACACTGATTTGTCAGTGCCAACTAATTATTTCACATTGTTTTCTTTTTGGTTTAGTTTGCTGAGGGAACAAGATGACAGAAACATAGAAATAGAGCATTTTTAAAGCCATAAAAACTGGCTACTACTTTGCAGCTCCATAAATATCTATAAAGACTTCAAATGATGCTAGCCATTAAATAACCATATCCATCAATTCTGAACGAAAGGCAAGCGGTGTAGGCTGGTAATACATTTAATAAATATGTGAGTTTGTATATCAACAAAAATCAAATTATATGAATCTGTAATAAGTGGAGGCTTTGTTTTTGGCCAGTTAACAAGCTCTAGTTATTCTTTTAAATAGCAACAAGCAACAACTGAAGACATTTTCTAAATAGCAGCAAAGAAATGCAAGACTCATAACAAAAGCACCCAACAGGATAGATTGTTTTCACCACAAAAAAGTGCCTAATTGAAAAGGAAATTTGCTTGTGTGGTAATAGATATACTAACTGATGCATCCATTATTTACTCAGGACACACCATTTAAACTGAGTAAACAAGAGAAACATAGATCCAAACTCATTCAGTTTCATTAACTACTAATATAGACGTCTAGTAAATAGAAAAAACAATGTTTTCAGCTGGGTTATCTTCTTTCATTTTAGGGTTCAAAATGTCTGTTGATCTCAATGACAGCTCTTTTGGCTCTTGTTTTCATTTCCATTTCAGCTATTGTTTGACATTTTAAAAATAAATACAACTTTAATTTGTTGTTTGCTAAGTAATGGAAATGCCAAATAAAGTCACTGACAGGTGCTGCTCTTTTATACCACTTTCATGCAAGCCCCAGGAGGCTTGAGTGTGGTATCTAGCCTCAGATTATAGGGAACTTTTGAAAATGTTGCCTCTTATTCAGAAGATGATTCAATAATGAGAGTGTAACCCAACCTGAGCCAAAGCACCAACTATAAGAACCAGAGTAAGTCCTCCTACATACTGGGCCATGGCTTACATGACTAACTTGAGGTACTCTGCACACTATGGCTATGTCTACACTAGCCAAAAACTTCGCAATGGCCATGCAAATGGCCATTTCGAAGTTTACTAATGAAGCGCTGAAATACATATTCAGCGCCTCATTAGCATGCGGGTGGCCGCGGCACTTCGAAATTGACGTGGCTCGCCGCCGCACGGCTCGTCCAGACAGGGCTCCTTTTTGAAAGGACCCCACCTACTTCAAAGTCCCTTTATTCCCATCTGCTCATAGGAATAAGGGGACTTTGAAGTAGGCGGGGTCCTTTTGAAAAGGAGCCCCATCTGGACGAGCTGTGTGGTGGCGAGCCGTGTCAATTTCGAAGTGCCATGGCCGCCCGCATGCTAATGAGGCGCTGAATATGTATTTCAGCACTTCATTAGTAAACTTCAAAATGGCCATTTTCATGGCCATTTTGAAGTTTTGGGCTAGTGTAGACACGGCCTATGTGATCCTAAGTCACCACAGAAGAGTCAAAATTTACATGGGCATAGAAGTAGCCCCAGCTATAAAGCCGCATACCACCAGCCTGAGTAAAAGCTCATCCAGCTTAGACTGATATTTTAAGAACACAGGAATGACCATCCTGGGTCAGATTAATGGTTCATCTAGCTCGTATACTGTCTTCTGGTGTGGCTGGGGCCAGATGTTTCAGACTGCTGCATCCGCTATCATCCACTTTCTTGCAGTCAGAGGTTGTGTTTCTTACAATCTTGACTGATACCTACTTATCTGCCATGAATTTACCTGATTTTTTAAATCCAATGATAACTCAGTTCTTCACACCTTTCCCTAGCAACAAATTCCATACACTGAATGTGCATAATGTGAGGAAGTACCTCCTTTTGTTTGTTTTTAACCTGCTGCCGAGTAAATGCAGCAAAAATTCCAAGTTAATTATATCCAAGGACTTATACATTATGCAAATATATTAAAATGCATTGTTCTTTGAACTAGGCCACCCTGCTGCAGCTAAGCTATTGCACAAATCACCTAAATCTCATGCTCAGCTAAATATATAACCAACAGAAGCCCAACTGCATAGTAATCTATTTGAGTCTTAACGAAGCAAAGAAAATCAGGGTTTTGCCCACATGGATGTCAGTGGGACCTAGAACAACATCAATTAGCCAGTAATCTCTTCCAGTGTCATCTCCTCATTCCCATCCAAGGTCACCTTTCCTACAGATTGCCAGATCCCCAACCATTAACTGTGGAGTTCTCCTTTTTCGGTTTCTCATAAAAAGGTAGTCTTTCAATGAGTTGAGTGTGCAAATGACGGCCATCAAACCAGGCTGTAAAATATATTGTATAGCACTTTCCATTACCTCTTCACAGGCTAAATTAAGACAAAGCGGGAGGGGGGCAGTTTTTGCTAATGATTCTGGCTCCAATTAACAGTCCAAGGTCAAATTAACTAAAAGGACAAAGAGTGGCAAAGGTAAGTTATGATACTCCTGTGTGGAGGTAACATTTTGCTTCTTATAACAATGCCACCAAGAGGCTCCAAACAAGATCAGACCTCCTTTGTGCAAGGCACAGGAAACACATAGCTTTATGATATATTCCTTGACTTGAGAAGCCGACAAACTAAACAGAAGACAATTTAAAGATGAAGGGCAGGAGAAGAAACAGAAGCTAATAAATTTGTAAAGGTGACGTTACAGATCAATGTCTAGCCAGGAAAATTCTCAGCTTCTTGAACACTGGGTCATTGTGCCATCCACTAGCCCACACTGCCACTCATTCAAGCAGCTGCCTGTAGCTGGCTTTACTGAAAAGAACAAAATTCTGGTGGGTTAAAAACAGAGAACCTAATGAAATGGCTTGATGGTGCCCTGGGCCATGAGACATTCTTTGGCAGTTCCACTTACCATTTGTTTCCCATGTTGAATAATGCAGAGGTCCGATGGTCCTCCTCTGCTTTGGCCATCCCCTACAGATGCTGTTTCTGGATGGCAGGGCTAGGTGGCCCAGCCCCATTAAAACAATTTCTGCTCCCCCGATATAGCTCAGTTTTGAAATCTGATGTAGTTCTCACCCATTGCACTCATGTCCAAATTTGAAAACTGTTAGATAATGAACTGAATTGCTACAAAACCTGCACATCGGCATATCGCTTACAAATTTATCTTTAAGCTATGCTTAATAAAGCCCTGCCCCTTCAGTGACATCAGAATCCACATGCTCCATGCTAGCCTTGCAGATCCAAGGATGGTTCCTCTCACCTTGCTGCTCAGACAGTGAGTGATATTGCAAATGTCCATTGAAACATCTGAAACAAAACCTTCCAAACTGAAAATAGCTACGGGCATGGAAATAAATTACTGGCATGAAAAATATTATGCTACTCTGTGCTTCTTTCTATATTTTGCAAATGCTAAGATTTCAGTGACAAATACGTTAAGTGTTTATCTTGTCTTTTACTCACTCTACAGTCACCAAAATAAAAACAGATGAGCAGCTGGCTATTAACCTGGCCCTGCAGAAAATGGTTTCAGGGCAAACAGCATAAGCAAGCTCAACCACTAGCACCTTCTTCATCTTAATGAACTGGGAATTATCCTCCCATTCAACGTCATTGCATTAACCTCATTGTCGTGACCATCAAAGACAAGCTGTGACCATTCACTGCTAACATTAAATGTAGGAAATTCATTCTCTTTTACTCAAGGAAATTAAATCTGCAAGATATATGAAAATTTAAAAGGTTAGCCCATTCACTTCATAGTAACTACAAATTGTCCCATATAGTCTGCAAAACAATACTAACATGCCCATGCTTATGTTTTCTATATGGTGTAATAGTCACCACTGATGGCAGTGTTCTTTTTATTAGCTTTGCAGTCTTTGAGGAAAAATTCTATGGCTAATTTTGCAATGGCATTTCTTTGTGGGGCAAATGTAGCAAGCAACAAAAGAGGTAGCTCTCAGCCTTAATGTAACTAAACATAGTGTTGTTCCCTAAAAGTCAGGTGTGCTTGTGTTTGTTTGTTTTCGATGAAATCCTTGAGAAAGACCATTGCCTGAACATTATCTATGACCACCTCCATTCAAGAACTGGTGCACTATCAGGAGCCTGGGTGACAAGTAAAAGGAATTGTATTTGCTCATTTATGAGCATAAATTCAATCTAGTTGTCTTTACTGAAATCTAGTGGGATTATTTACATAAATGGAATGTTAAAATCAATGGTTATGACCTTCTTAGGAAGGTTTGAGTGGGAAAAGGGGAAGGGAATGACACGCTATGTAAAAAATATTGTAGTATCTGCTTCAGAGTCACTGATAACAGAGAGGAAAGTGATCTTGAATGCTTATGGATCCACATCCTGTAGCTCTCCAAATCACATTATGGAACAATATGACTGGTTTCTTACTCACCTACCTTTGAAGTGCAGGGAAAAAAGGCTGTGTGATCATGTCATACTTCATTACAAGTCACATATGCTGGAGGTTTCATGCTGCCAGTATTAAAACATCCTTGGAATTTCTCAGTTTTATAGATGACAATTACTGAATCGAAGTCCCAATACGGGGGAATTCCATATTCTATGCTAGGCCCACTCTTGACAGACACAGAGGAACTGATCACAAAAAATAAAAATTGATGGTAGCATAGTACAAGAGCTCATGATTTGATGACATTGATAATGTACTAACAGAATATAGGCCAGATCAGTAAGATATACCCTGGGTGTGAAAGAATCAGTTTTAAAGAGCTAAAAATAATTATAAGCCAAATTAGCTGGCAGGAAAAATTTAACCAGAAATTATGAATAATTTTGTATTGGTTAAGAACATTTTACTAGACACCCCAAAACTACAATTCCACATTTAAGGAAGAAGGCCATATTGGTTAAAAAAACAAAAAATTGGTTTGGTGAGGAACAAAAGACATTATATGTACATAATAGAAGAAATATATGGCCAGTGGAGTTAAGGACAATAAGAAGATATTTAAAGTATATTAGGAATAAAAAGCATCCAATAGCACTGATCTATTACTAGCTGTAAATAGGAAAATTATCAATAATTTTGGAGAAAAAATATAAGTGTTTAATGAATATTTCTCTTCTGAATTTGGAAAAAACAGTTAATGTAATCATATTATAATATTCATTCCATGCCACAGCAGCTACTAGAAGTATCCTTTTTTATTAATCAGTAGGTATAGATAACTCACAACCAAGAGCTTTCAAAGAGTTGGATGAGGAGCCCACTGTAGCATAAGATTTTGAACAAGAGGGAAGTTTCAGAAAACTGAAGGAAACTGATGCACTGCTAAATTTTTTAAAAGGTAGTAATGGGCATAATCATAGGTTTGTCAGTCTGATATCAATCCCCAGTAAGATAATGGCATGGTTCTATGGGTTTTGATTAATAAATAGTTAAGGGAAAGTAATATAATTAACATCAACAAACAAAGACATTAATGTAAAATATTTATGTAAAAGAGATTATTTCCTACTAACCTGATATCTTTTTGATGAGGTTACAGGTTCAGTTGATGCAGGAAATGGTACTGATGTAATATACTTTTGTAAGGCATTTGATTTGGTACAACACCATTTTGTTTAAAAAATATTGTGCACATTAAATGGATTAAAATCTGACTAACTGGCAAGTCTCAAAATGTGATTTTAAATGGGGATTTATCATTGAACCAGTGTGTTTCTAGTGGGGTCATTCTGGGAATAAATTTTGGCACTAAGTTATATAACATTTTTATCAGTGACTTGGAAGAAAACAAAACCTTTACTAATAATATCTGCAGATGACACAAAATAGGGGGAGTGGCAAATATTTAAGAGGATAGGTCAGTGGTATAGAGCAACCTAGTTTGCTTGGTAAGCTAGGTGCCAGCAAACAATGAAAGTTTAACATTACTGGATGTTCATATACATCGAGGAACAAACTATGTTAGCCCTAATTACAGGCTAGCGGTGTCTATTCTGGGAAGTAGTGGTTCTGAAAAAAAATTGTGAGCTGTGGTGGGTAATCAGCTGCACAGAAGTTCCTGGTATAATACTTTGGCTGGGTTCATAAACAGAAGAATCTCAGGTATGAGTACAGAAGTCATACTTCTGTGGCCAGTTCTGACATCCACAGTTCGAGGTGCTGAGAAACTGGGGGGGATTCAGAGAAGAGCCACAAACATGATTAAGTGATTAGAAAACATGCCATATAGTTGTATACCCAAGGAGTTCAGTCCATTTAGCTTAACAAACAGATTATAAGATGACTTGGCTGTGGTATCTAAGTACCTACATGGGAAACTAATATTTGATAATAGGATCTTCAGTCAAAAGAGAAAGATATAACATGGCCCAGTGGGTTGAAAATGAAGTTAGACATATTCAGAATGGTTAAAAAGGAGTCTTTTTTACAGTGAACATAATTAACCAATGAAACAATTTACCTATGGTTATGGTAGATTCTCCATTCCTGGCAAATTTTAAATTAAGATTGGTTGTGTTTGTAAAATATAAGTTGAAGATGTGATATTGGGGATACTCTACAGCCTGTGTTATCCAGGAGATCAGAACTAGGTGATCAAAATGAAATATTCTGGCTTTGGAATCTATTAATGTAGTGTAATTGAATAAACAAGTATATATGTTTCAATTTTCATGTAGCTTACCACAATTTAAAGCAATGTTATTTCATTTTTCTCAATTGTTTCTGTGTAATTTAGAAATGTTATGAGTGTCAACACACATTACAGTTCTAATCATTTTGAAGAATTTGTTATTTTCTTCTCATCCAAATCTAGACAGATATTTTATCCACTGACTGAACACAAGCTTTTTGCACATAACAGGGCTATATTTTGCTTTGTTAGTCCTGAGTAATCTTACTGGAATAGCATTTCTAAATATGACAAAAGTTGGCCCACGATATACTGGATTCACATTAACTAAACTGTGGGCTTGTCTACACTACCACCTTCCTTCGAAGGAAGCATGGTAATGAGGGTTTTGGGAGTTTACTAATGAAGTGCTGCCGTGCATAGGCAGCACTTCATTAAGCCAATCCCCGCCCCGCCCCCCCCCCCCCCACGGGCAACTCCAAAGTTTTAAACTTCGAAGTACCGGCATATGTCTAGCCGCGGCTCACCCGCCAGTATTTCGAAGTGCCGGGGCAACTTCAAAGTCCCCTTGAGGAGTAAGGGGACTTCAAAGTTGCCCGGGCACTTCGAAGTACTGGTGGCTGCACCATGTCTAGACTCGCTCTGGTACTTTGAAGTTTAAAACTTAGGAATTGCTGCAGGGGGGCAGGGAATTTGCTTAATGAAGTGCTGCCTATGCATGGCAGCACTTCATTAGTAAACTCCCAACACCCTAATTACCACCCTTCCTTCGAAGGAAGGTTGTAGCATAGACACAGACTGATATTTTGTTGGTCTAAATATGCTCAGGCGTTTCAAAAACTGCCCATAAAATTGTTCCATTAAAAACTGTGTGCTTTTTAAACCTTATTTCATAACCTGACCCCTAAATGTACCACCACAAATTCAAATGTAAAAAAAAAAATGTACACACTTGCCTGAAAGTATCATTTTGAACATAAATTGAGCAATTCAGGATTAAACACTTAATCTGAACATGCAAATATTTTGTTGAAGCTTTTTTTTAATGCATACAATATTCAAAAGGTAAATTCAGAGTGATTGAACAGTTCCAAAGTCAGTGGAGGACATCATCTCCAAATCAAAGGATGCAAGACCAGAAGCCGGCCCCTCATCTACATTATTAGTCTCAAACATTTCCTTTTTCATTCCTCCTCCACATCCTTCTGTAGCTTCTGAAACAGAGATTGGGAGGAGGTATTTCTTGCATGTTATGTCAGCCATAATATTCCAGACTTCACAAATCCTACAAATGTTGATCGCTCCTATATCTTCTATTGTGCAGTCAGTAAAAAATGTCAAGTTTTTTAGGCAGATGCATACTCTGCTCACATTGCCTGAAAGTAACGGTTCAAAACAATATTACATGTGTGTCTGTCAGTTGGAGGATTGCATTAGGGTCGTGTCTGGTAATCAGAAGGCTCAGTATTACTGGTTATATTACCCTATAGGAAATAGTAAGGATGCTTTATTTCTCTATGCTACATTTTTGGCCATTAGTTATAGGAAAGGAGGAATGATCCAATGTGGATAAGAATAAAAATAAGGGTTTTGTATTCATCATCTGTATTTTATCTCCAAAGTTAATAGTTTCATCAATTTTATTACTGTACTGAAATGAAGTTTCTTTAATTAAAGAGTTAGAATCTTATTACTTGATTTTTTATTGTTATTGAAGTAGATAGTTAGGAGCCCCCTCAATAATGGATAGAATCTTGAAAATTAAAGAAAACAACAACATTGAATAAACATGTTTCCCATATAAAATATGTCACAGGAATTTGAATACTCATCAGATGTCTCGTGGGAAGTATTTGAGTTGCATTCAGGTAAATACCCAAAGGCTGTGTCTAGACTAGCCCCCAACTTCGAAGGGGGCATGGTAATTAGGGTGTCGGGAGTTTACTAATGAAGTGCTGCAGTGCATATGAAGCACTTCATTAGTCAAAATCTCCCCCACAGCAACTTTGAAGTGTGAAACTTCGAAGTGCTGGCTTGCGTGTAGCCGCAGGTCAGCCATGGGTACTTCGAAGTGTCCACACTACATCAAAGTCACTTTACCCCTCAAAATTTTCACACTTTGAAGTTGCCACTGGGGCGATTTTGACTAATGAAGTGCTTCTTATGCACCGCCGCACTTCATTAGTAAACTCCCGATGCCCTAATTACCATGCCCCCTTCAAAGTTCAGAACTAGTCTAGACACAGGCAAAATGTTTAGAAGTTTATTCACACCCCTATACTGGCAAAGTCGGTCTGGAAACTATTGAGTACAATTCTACAATTTCACATCTGATTCCCATGTGAAATATGAGGCAAAGAAGCTCACAAAATGAATATGGAAGATAAAAAGAAAAGAGGGCTGCTCAGCCATCAGTGCTCAAAAGGGCCAATAAACCAGCCTGAAGTCTTGGAGAAGATGATCAGCCTTAGTCACAACAAATATCTCCACTCTGTCTCTTCATGTTCAGAAGATAGCACCCCCACTATTTCTATGTAGCAGCCTCTGCTCCTCCAAGCTGCCACGGTCAGAACATATATAAAATTAATGACTAATTTAATTTACATATACAGAGTTTGTCTTTTTAAAGAACCGCATAAGCATTCCTAATTAGTCATCATAGCACCAACAGGAAAGGAAGGCAAATGCATACCAATGACTCTCTTTTTTCAGATGAGGAAACAGGGAGCTTAAGCACCTTACCCAGAACCTACATACAAAAGGTGGGAGGGGAGGAGAAACTGTGTGAGAGGTCCAGAACTGAGCCACCAAATCACTAGGCCCACTGTGTCCAATACATTGGCCACCCACCACATGTGGTGCACAGGACACAGCAGTGTGGCAAATAAGACTCTGGAGACACATGCAGCTCTTGGAGCCTTTAAATGTGGCTCCTCAGAGCCACACATATGGCGTGCCATCCACCCACTCCTCCCCCTCTGCAAGCACACTCCACTACTTCGTGGGACAAGCACATGGTGGCAGTGGTGGCAACAGCAGCCCCTGTGACTCTTGCCCCAGCACAGCTCCTGAGGCTGTTGTGGTGTGGAGCCATGCAGCTCCTGCAGCCTGGCATAGCCCTGGCCCAGAGATGCACAGGTCCTGCAACCCCACCTTGGCTCTGGAGGCCCTGGCCTGGAGTCGCGCAGCTCCTGCAGCCCCAAAGGCCTGGCTTCAGTGGTGGTTCCAGCGGTGACAGCAGCTCCAGTGAGTTGCTGACAGATTCATTTAGAGTGGTGGTGGGGTGGGCTGTGGATGTCTGGCTCTGGGAGACTGGGAGGGCATTTAGTTAGAGCAGGTGGAGGGCTGGGGTTGCCTGGGTCTGAGTGAGGAGGAGGTGGTTGGGGATGCCCAGCTCTGGGGGAGGGCAGTTATTTAGAGTGAGGGGTGGGCTGTGGTGAATACGCAAGGACCACAGCCACGAGTGTGGTGATCCTTGAATTGCAATTGGACTCCGCTACACTAGGCTGATTGTTTGGAGTTTATGTCTTAAGACCTTAATCTAAAATAGTTTTCCTACTATGGTATTACCTATGCACAGTGTTTTACCTTTATATCATACATATTTACAAATTTCCCTTGCATCAGGATTTCTCTTTTAAAAGTTTAAGGAGGATTTCCAAGAGTGAGAAATACCTTCCATAAACAGAACAAGATGAGTCCTTCACTATTTTCCAAGCATATAAAACTTGAAAGTGACACACAGCTCTTTACCATAGTTACTCGCTAAAAAGCAGAAGAACATGTAACACACACCAAAGTGACATCACAAAGTGAAACCTAGAATGGAGTGGAGGAAATGACTTCACACTCAAACTAAAGGCATTGACTGTGCCTGGCACAGGATGGATCAGAGTGGTTTGCTCCAAGTATAATGCTGAGAACTTGTCTAGACAAACACTGAATTTGCAAGCAACCTGTAATGTAAATCCATCCTACTTTAAGTGAACTAAGTGTTCTTGTGAAACGTGCTGCTCCACACTAAAAGCTCCCTCATGCACTTCAATCTACTGCTGTTTAAAGAGGGTAAATCAAAGCATATTTCAGCTTGTGTGTGTGGGAGAAGAGTCAACATTAGCGCAGGGCAAGCTATTGTGTGTAGATTTACACCACAGCTTGCACAAACTAGAGTATTCATGTTGGCAAGCACTTAATTACTCAGCATTGGTCCTACAACTGACTCGCAGGTCAGATACCACTGTACACTAGGTGCCTCACTTCTATCAATTGACCCTCATGTGAAGCCAACAATAGAGCTATGTTAATGATCATTCATTCTATAAGGGGTTCAATGTCCATTGTAGCTAATGGAATTCTTTCCATTGACTTAAATGGGTCACAAACCAGGGTCTACATATGGCAGATAAGGCACATGAACTATTTAGAACATATTTCTAAATTAAAAGGCTCCAGTCATTGCATGAAGGTGTTAAACACAGCAATACACATATTTAAAAAATCATTTACCTTTAGTATAAAAAAGTAAGCAAAAGACAGGAAAATTACAGAAGCTTGCATCCTTGCCAATTGAATTAGTCTTATAAAAATCTACTTATTTTTCACAGCAATAAAACTCTTCATACTAGTTTTGTGATTATGTGTAGTATATGTCACCTTGAAAAGGTCCACTTGTTTTCATTGATAGTGAGGTTCATTTGCAATGAAACTCAAATGTTAATTAAAGATAGTCAGTGCAACATAAACAATTTACAGACTCTCCTACAGATGTTCTTACTGAATTATTACAATAAAATCCATTTTGTTTGTATATATAAGCTATATCTCTTAATATTATAATTCATATTGCAAAGATATTAAATATCAATCATTGTTTATGATTTCCACACAGAAAGCATCCCATGCCACTTTCATAGAAATAAACACTGATGACTATGGATGTTCAAGTATAGGAATTACTATCAGCTAATTATTAAAGTTTCAGTAGAAATCATTTTTCTTCATGTCATAGAGGTCCACTAAGATGAAACTGAATTAACAAAATCTCAACAAAACTAGTAATTTCAAAAGGCTTTATTAATCAGTCTTCTTCCTAGAGTACAGTTAACAAATGTGTTTGTTCTTTTCTTCCATTTTAATTTTAAAAGGTTTAACCAAAAATAGGAGAACTAGAATAATGCACACCATATGCTACCATTTGCTCCAGATCTGTTTGTGCAACTTCAAACCCATTCGTTATGGGCCTAAGTAAGGTCTTCAAGGTAGGACTTCATTTGCAAAGCACCTAGAATTTGTCTGATGCCATAGATATTATGCATATATATTCTAAGAGATATATTGTATACACTTCGAATATTTATCCTGGCTATTTCTATAACACAGGATTTCAAAATTTCCACTGCTTTTAATCATGAATAACGCCATCTACATTGAAAGAGATGGACTGAGGTAACATTGATATAAGTCAGAAGAACCAAGGTTATTATAGTTACCATTGACTCCGTTCTTCACATCTGTAATTCAAAAGAATCCCTTTAAAGTTATTTTTAAGTAGGACTGGATTTTAAATCACATCCCTGAAGGTGCAGACATGTCCCTAATCATCAGTCCACCCACTGGGCTAGGTCCTTGGCTCAGATTAAATTCCTTCTGCTGCTCCAGTGGCAAGGCAGAGTTAAAATAAGGCAAGATTTTCACCTCCACTGCCTTTTCTGGACTGGAGACTCTGCAAGTCACACACTCACCCACACCCACAAAAAAACCAATGTGAGGGTCTGGCACGCATCCCACCTCAGCCTGCAGGAAGATAGAAAGATGATTTTCTGAAACTGTTACTCAATGAATGCCCAGGTATAAAACAAGACCTCTCTCATCTATGGGAGTTAATAGAATGCATCTCTCTGATGAATCCTCAGGTACTCTTGACCAACATTTTACCTGACAACTGAAATGGCCTTCCCTGTAATAGTACCTGTGGGGATGATGGTCTATTCCATCCAGTAAGCCACTTTGTGTACTTGGTCACTATGACATCACTGGATTTTTAAATTAAGTATGAAAGCAGTTTCTGATTATTGTATTAGGTTGAACCAAATCTTGTGCCAGATGGGACAAGTGAGGTGTCTAATGAAAGCTAGTAATGCAAGTAATGCACTGAATCAGGTTGTACTACTTGGCTGTTTCTACATATGCCACTTTCTTCAAAAGTGGCATGCAAATAAATGCCCCAAAATATGCTAATGAGGCATGGATGCAAATTTCCCATGCCTCATTAACATAAGGTCACATGATTTGGAGGTGGGCCTCCAGAAGAAAGACTTCCTTCCGGGAGATCGGCCCTCCTCTCCCTGGAGGTCACACTTCTAAACAGTGTTTTGGAGTCTGGAAGACCGTCTTCTGGACTCCAAATCACATGACCTTATGCTAATGAGGCATGGGGAATTTGCATCTGCAGCTTATTAGTATATTTCAGGCCATTTATTAGCATGCCACTTTTGAAGAAAGTGGCATATGTAGAAACGGCCCTTGTGTATCTGGGCCATGCTTGTTTGTGATATTACAAATATTGTCTCTATAGCTCTATTGGAAATGTTTTAGAGCTAAGGTTCACAATGGGAGGTGTGGTCTTCTCCCAGCCAGGATGATGGATTAAACAACAAAGATGCAGATGTTAAATACACATCTCAGGAATCTGGGACTTGTCATCTGGGATGCAGCCAATGGTTGAGTGCCATGACAACAACCTGTGCAGGTGACCCTGCATTGCCTATGCACGAAGAAAGGAGTTTTTCCCTCCACTTGGCAAGCTATAAGATGGCCCTGATAGTGATCATCTTGGTTCTCCATCCTCATGAACTAAACCTATCTGGACTGGGGCCCATCCCTCATGGGGTTTATTTTCAAAGATTTTCAAGAAATCAGCATATAACACTGTTGGCCTCCATCAATAACTTTAACTGACGTATGTAATATACCAATTTAATTTTATTTCTCTCTCACCCCTATTCTTTCTTTCTCTATTAATAAGCCTTTAGATTTTAAAGGATTGGCACAGTGTGCGGTTTTGGGTAAGATCTAGGCATATTTTGACCTGGGAATGTGACTGGTCCTTTTAAGGGCTGGAAGAATCTGTGTGGATTTGGTGAAATGGGCTTTCATAGCTTCTTACCTGAGTTAAAGGGGGTTGCTGGCTGAGCATTAGGAGCAGCTGGAGAATCTGTGGGTTTGCTTGTGTAGCTTCTGAGTTGGGCTGGCAGAGGTATTATTGTGGCTGGCTTTTGCCTTACTGAGAAGGAAACCTCAGCCTGGGCTGTAAATGGCCCAGTCTGAAGCAATTTGCCCAGGATTGGCTCCCTCAGCTGTGCCCAGAACCCCTCGTAATATTACAGTCTCACATTTTCCTTTTACCATAGGATACACTGAAGTGTACCATGGAAGGAATAGGGGGACAAAAATGTGGAGAAGGGATATGGAAGTGTTAACAGTGGAGCAAAGACATCTAGAGAGGATGTACATGTAGTAAAGTGAGGGGGCTAAGACATGATGCCAGAATGATGAACAGGGTGCAGGGGAAGAAGGATATTGGACCTTAGGAAGAGAACCATGACTGAAGCTGTAAGAATGAAAGAAGTAAGAAAGTAAAGGCTTGGAGCACTCACTCATAGTGTGAAGTTCCTCCAGTTGAGCTAGGTTTTAGGTGAACTGCATATATGCCGCAGAAATATACGTTGAGCTTTATACATAGTAAGCTGTTTGGGGCAGAAAATGAGACTTCCTCTGGGTGTTCCCATATCATGCATACTGTCGGCACTACTACTACAATAAAATATATAAGAATTTCAAACAGAAAGAACTACAAAAACTCAAATGCAAACAGCTCAAACATGCTTTGCAGACACAGAGATGAAGAAAGAAACATCCTCCAGTACATTTTAGCCAGCACTATGTGCATATGTATTTTTCTAGTGGGAAGAAGGCAATGGATATTCATGTAGTATATGTACTAATGAGCTAACTAGGAATTAATATAATATATTTTTAGGCTTTAATGCTTCACAGTTACATTCACTACCTATGAAAACTGAGTGTTAATTAGAGCTGGGTGACTTGGGAAAACTCAGTTGGTAAAACAGCTTCCTTTGAAAGAAAAAATACATATTTTCCAAGTTGACTCAGTCTATAAGACAGGTTTACCAAATAATTCAAATTAAAGACTATTTTGCAGGGGTGTGCAACACTTATTGACAAGCCAATAGGTGAAATAATGAATCATTTGGATGGATTTAAAAAAATCCAAACATTTTATTTAGTCATTACTTAAAAAACTGAAAAATATAATCATTAACACTACAGAGATTATCTTTACTGATTGTAAGGTACAAAATTCACATTTCCACATAATGAATCACCCTTCATATCACACTCCCTGTCAGTATCCAGCAAAGGCCAGGGAACCTAATGTTCCAATCAGCAGACCAAATTCAGCAACGAGTCTTTGGCACATACAATCTGACTGTGATTCCAGCGTGTTTCAGTCCTTTGACTTTCAAGCTAGTGGACTGATGCCTTGAATTGTTTAGCTTAACATTAAGGGTCTATCAGGAACCAAGAGCCTTACCTACTCATCATGGTATTGACAGAATCTCTTTTCAATAAATACATTATGCTATCAATGTAGCAGGACACTACGGTATAGATGGCTTTGACCTCATCCTACACTACTGAGATGTTAAGTACAGTTGTGCAACATATGTTCCAATATAATACATTTTATTCATAATAGTCTCCATGCATCACTCCTGCTAATTCCACAAGCTGCAAAGAATCAAGAGTGTCTGGATACTCTGCAGCATCCTGAACACAATCTTAGAAGGACTACAGTAACATTTTCAAAAGTGCCTAAGTCCCATTTTCAAAAATAACAAATACTTCCGAGTGGAAGTTTCAATGCAAAAAAACATCGATGGGACTTCTTCCAAATTACTTTAGACGTTGGCTTGATAGTTATTTCTAGTCTTTTTTCATGTTCATCCCACATTACCTGTTTTCTTACTTTTGCTGGTGTTTTTAAAATCTGATATATGGTACCATATAAATGTACTGCTTTAAGTCTCTCCTTCTCTCCACTCCATCCTCTTTCTGCTACCGTCATCTCATCAGCCTCCAGACAACATGCTCAGAATGAAAAATAACTGTTACTTTTGGTTTTGTCTCACGGGGGAAAATAGAATCCTGCTGTGATGCTGCATCTCTACATTATGTCTTTTATGTATACCCCATGTGATGTATTATCAGTGAGCAATCATATCATATACTCACAGCATCCACAATCACAATGGGATGATGCATCACAACATCTCCCTAGAAGACTGCAATAAATCAGATGTCTTTTTAGTCATCCTGAAACCAATAGGGTTGCAAAACTTGATGCAGGCCTTCAAAATTAGAACTGTACCACGTATGACATCAAGATCATAAAAACCATAATATTTCACATAGCGAAACAGGTTTCCCTTCCTGGAGCAGTGTGAGTTTTCCAGAAGCTTGGGGAGTTTTTAAAAGTTATTTATTGGTCTCTTTATTTGTTTAGTGCTCACTAGTTGTCATAAGCCTGAGCATAAAATAGAAAACCTTTTGAGCAAACAACAGTTGGGCTGGAAGCTTTGACAGCCATTTTTGCTATAGCTTGAAATGCTAGCTAGCAGTTTTGGTTTCCTCCAAAATGAATGTAAGCCTGTATCAGTGAGGTTGTCCATCACTCCCCTCTATTGTTGAATGAATCATTGTCAGTTGTTGATTGGGCCACAAGACCAGCCTGACTGAGGCATTATAAAGAACCATATGTAATGCTGAATACAGGAAGGCCAGTTTGGTGGTTAAGCCAGTGACTGAAACGCAGTTCTGGTTTATGCTGAGAATTTACATCAGCATAACTACGTCTCTCAAGCTGTGTCTACACGTGCACGCTACTTCGAAGTAGCGGCACCAACTTCAAAATAGTGCCCATCGCGTCTACACGCGTCGGGCGCTATTTCGAAGTTAACTTCGGCGTTAGGCAGCGAGACGTCGAAGTCGCTAACCTCATGAGGAGATAGGAATAGCGCCCTACTTCGACGTTCAATGTCGAAGTAGGGACCGTGTAGACGATCTGCGTCCCGCAACGTCGAAATTGCTGGGTCCTCCATGGCGGCCATCAGCTGGGGGGTTGAGAGATGCTCTCTCTCCAGCCCCTGCGGGGCTCTATGGTCACCGTGGGCAGCAGCCCTTAGCCCAGGGCTTCTGGCTGCTTCTGCGGCAGCTGGGGATCTATGCTGCAGGCACAGGGTCTGCAACCAGTTGTCAGCTCTGTGTATCTTGTGTTGTTTAGTGCAACTGTGTGTGGGAGGGGCCCGTTAAGGGAGCGGCTGGCTGTTGAGTCCGCCCTGTGACCCTGTCTGCAGCTGTGCCTGGCATCCCTATTTCGATGTGTGCTACTTTGACGTGTAGACGTTCCCTTGCTGCGCCTATTTCGATGTTGGGCTGAGCAACGTCGAAGTTGAACATCGATGTTGCCGGCCCTGGAGGACGTGTAGACGTTATTCATCGAAATAGACTATTTCGATGTTGGCTGCATGTGTAGACGTAGCCTCAGAGATGGGAAAAAAATCCACCCCTCAGAGATATAACAGTGCTGATCTAAGCCCTGGCATAGACAGAATTGTTCCATTCATCTAACTATTGTCTTTCAGGGAGGTGGATTATCTGTGCTGATAATACAATCCCTCCTGTCAACAGTGGTTTTTGCTACCATGGTGTAGCTGTAGCATTGTAGCCATGTCACTGAAGTGGTTTGTGTGTAGGCAAAACCTGAGGAGACATGGAAATAAGTTTGTCATCTGCTTCACACATTCCTATATATATTGTTGAAGCATAATGTAGAGGCCAGAACTGTGCCACGAGAGGCTGGAGGAGCATTCCCCAGTTCCAGGATAACACAGAACTACCTTGAACTGTCTCCCCACACAGATTGTACAGGAGGCATGCCATGGAAAAAGAACATGGAAGGGGGACGCTCTGTTCCTGAGTGGAAGGGGGACATTCAGCTGCACATGGAGTCTATTCAGATTCTGCACTACTCTGGAGTGTAGAGCAGTCTTCATGCATCAATCAAAAGACTGTTTTAAATTAGAAAATCCCATGATCTGTCTTATTTACACTAGGGCAATTTCAAACCCAAGGTCATCTTAGAATCTCAAGGGTCCAAAAAAACCCTAAAGAGTCTTTACCCCACACTGCCCCATGCTGTGATATCTGTGCTGTGCTTGACAAACACAATTTCCACTCCAGTCCAGTTATGAGCTGTTCCACAGACATCCTGAATAAACTTGGGCAAGTCACTCAGGTTATCTATGCCTCAGTCGTGTCTATGTAAAACGGAGGCACAAGTCGAACCTCTCAGCTATGTCTACACTACAAAGATCTTTTGAAAGAAGCTGTTCCGGAAGATCTCTTCCGAAAGAACTTCTTTCAGAAGAGTGCACCCACACACAAAAAAGTGGATCAAAAGAGTGATGTGCTCTTTTGAAAGAGAGTCCACACAGCCCCTGCTGTTTCGAAAGAATGGGTGAGGGACAGAAAATGAAGACTATTCTTTTGAAACGGAGGCCCTGTGGAGCATCTACACACATTTTCTTTCTAAAGAAGCTTTCAAAAGGGGGCGCTCTTCTTGAAAAGGGAAAGGAAGAGTGATTTCAAACAGAGCACCACATTCTTTCAATTTACTTTTGAAAGAACACTTATTGGCCGTTTCTACACAGGCCACTGTCTCCGAAAGTGGCATGGTAATACACAGCCCAAAATATGCTAATGAGGCATGGATGCAAATTCCCAGTGCCTCATTAGCATACGGTCACGTGATTTGGAGTCCAGAAGACCTTTCTTCTGGACTCCAAAATGCCGTTTTTAAGTGCGGCCCCCGGGCGTCTTCCGGAAGGAAGTCCTTCTTCCGGAGGCCCCTTCTTCCCAAAAATTTTCGGGAAGAAGGCGTGTCCAGAAGAAGGACTTCCTTCTAGAAGCTCCCCCGGGGCCGCGCTTCTATACGGCATTTTGGAGTCTGGAAGAACGGTCTTCTGGACTCCAAATCACTTGACCATATGCTCATGAAGCGCAGGGAATTTTCATCCATTCCTCATTAGCATATTTCAGGCCATGTTTTACCATACCACTTTCAGAGAAAGTGGCCTGTGTAGAAACGGCCATTGTGTGTAGATGCTCCATGGGCTCTTTCAAAAGAGTCCCCTTCTTTCAAAAAATCTTTTGAAAGAACTTGCTCGTGTAGACACAGCCCTCTAGTCTGGCACTCTCTTGTCCAGCAACATCCACAATCTGACATGATTTTAGTTAGCAGGATGACCATTTGTCATGGGTGTGACCAAGTTTCCCATGGTCCCATGAAGATTTTTTACAGCCACCAGCCCTGGCTGTCAGTGTTCCACGCTATTATTTACCTATAATTTACCACTAAACACCTTCTAAGATCCCAGGAAGCAGTGGAAATGTTGGTAATGTGCTAGACAATACTGGCCTCCCATGGTCCAGCATATTCATTCAGCGTCGTTCAGATCCTGAGGACGCTGGACTAGAGAGGTTCAACCTGTAATAATACTTCCCCTCCTTATAGGGCATTGCGAGAATAAATTTATCAGTATTGATGGGGTGCTTAATTACCGTTAAGATTTGCCCTAGAAAAGCTTACAACTAAACAACTCAGCTTACCACAGTGAGTATTTGGAAGAACAGGATCACTCACTTCAAGGCAAAATATGCCCTGCCCCCCAACCCTGTAGGCATTTTTTGATGCGTGGCAACCAAACACAGTGATAAAACTGTGCAAGGGACTCATTTCGCAGTAAGCCCTGTCCGGAAAGATTCTCATATCATCCTTGTAATTTCTTCATTTCCAATGCAGACTCTTCTGTCCCTTACATAGCTAACCAGACAGTCAAGTTTAGCAGATGTTTCCATTTTCTGTACAAACAGGAACTTTATGTACTGGATTTCTTATTGTTCCAGGAACAATTGCAAAACCAGCAACTGTCCAGCAGTCTTATAACAGATGAAGATTAGGTTCAGAAGCAAACACCGACAATGATTAGAGGCATGGAAAAAACCCTGTACATGAGGAATAGAAACAAATTTAGAACTGAAAACAAGAAATATATTTTATATAGCACGTGTCCTGTGGAACTCTTCATTACTGAGACCTTTTCTAACAGGATTTGGAAAAAAAAAACATTCAACCTGTTAACATGTCTGAGAACATCCAGTTACATTTGACACAGTACAGTAAGGTCTCAGAGTATGCGAACCCAGAGCATGCACCCTGCTCTTATGTGGCTGACCCTGACTCCCACAGTAAACCTTGGAAATGTGCAATTTCCAGTTCTGATTAACTTGCTCCCCCCAGCCCTAGGTTAACATGCTGGCTCCGCACAGCATTGGCTCAGCTCCCCCCACCAGATTCGCTCACCACCCGCACATAGCTCCTTCTCACCTCTGCCTCTGGTCCTAGCCCACCACCCCTCATGCACAGCTCCAGCTCAACCCACCCCCACCCAAGTTTAAACCCCCCATATGTGGCTTTGGTTCAAGCTCCCCGCATGAACAACTCCAGCTCAACACTCCCACCCTGGTTCATACCCCCCCACCCGTGCACAGCTCCAGTTCAACCCACACCACTCTCGTTCAAACCCCCTGCATTTGGCCCCAGTTCAAACCCCCCACAGCCCAGCTCACCACCCGAGCAGGGCTCCCAGCTCACCACCCCTGCACACAGCTCTGGCTCAACTCCAGCCCTTGCCTCCCTGCAGCCTTAACCCACCCGAGGCTTAGCCCCCACCTGTGCCTCCCACAGCCTTAACCCCCCGCAAGGCTTAACCCCCCACCAGCTGCCCCCTCCAACCATTGGACTTACCTTTCTGCTGCTTCCCTGGCTGCAGAACATGTGTTCACCCACGGAAAAAGCCGGACGCCCACTTACGCAAAATTCAGGTTATGCGAGTGTGTGAAACTGAACCCTCGCATAACTCGAGTCTGCTGTATGTTAGATGGTACAGAAACCTTACGATCTAGGGCATAGACTGTTTAGCACTAACAGGGGAAGGACGAAACTTCTCTCTACTGATCAGTTATTCTGTAATTGTCCAGAATGTTTTTTCCCTCAACTTTTTCTGGCGTATATTGTACCAGCTGCTTCACAAATAGAATACTGGACTTGATGTGTCACTGGACTGATCTGATAGGACAATTCCTACACTCCTATCTTATTAACTACCAGGTCAGAGCAGGGGAAAGGCAGATTATTCTAAAAAGAAAGTCAACACATTCATGGTGGTGGAAGAAAGTAGGGTATCATTTAAAGACTTCACACTAGGTTTTAATATTATGTACCACACAGCCTATATTAAGGTATATGTCTTCTCTCTGGGAAGTTGTATGAAAGTGTCAGCAACAGGTGTTCAGCACTGAGCTTTTCATTAAACACTGTCATGGCTATATGCTTAAAATAAGACTACAAAATAGAATCTGAGTTCTATGGTAGACAGGGGAAAAAAGACTTTTTACTGGCTTATGCCTTGTTCAGGTTTTTCTTTTAAATTGGTATCATCAACAAAGCAACTGCAATGAATGCCTGATGAATGCTTTAGCTGCCAGCACAGAGATAGTAACTGCTTACATCTAAATAAGGTATTTGGAAGAGGAACTATTGTAGGGGAGGGAAATGCATCTGGTGAGCTGCTCTTGAATGTCAGACTGTAACTAAGAAAACATGTAATAAAGTTTTTATATTAATTGATATTTTGGAACGCATACACTCAGTTCTTCTTACATATATAACTACCTGTTTTTACTACCCCACAAAATGAATGGGCCCAACTCTCTTCCTATCTGCCTGTTTTCTGTTGGAAAATCCTTTGCTAGGAATGTTTCTTCTGCCTGAAAACAAACACTTTTTGGAATACTGGTTGGCCTGTCCCTGTGTACCCACTACCTGCAAAAAAGCACAGGCTAGGGGATTCATAGGGATTCTGTCTTCAGAATCATATGTACATATTTATGAGGAACTGGAGTTCACAGCTTACCATAAACAAATGCGCATTCTGCCAAAAATCAACTTCCCAGATGCTTGAATTTACTTCAAAAAAAAAAAAAAAGCTTCAGCCTAAGTTTTGTCCCCTTGGCCCTAAACCTACTTACCGTGGTTCAGAAGGTCACACTCATCACTGTTCTATTCTGGAGGAGTTAACATGACATTGTTGTCACAATGATTCAGCCTAATTTACTCAACAACTTTGTGCGGGGGTTCTTGTTCCTGTTAGGCAGCTGGGTGGAAAGATCAATTCTGAATCCTCTGTAATGCAGGCAACATTGCCATCTTGTTATAGGTATCTCCCATCACAGCTCCGCACCTAATGAAATTAGATAATAGCATGGTCTATAAATGCGTTGAGATTAAAATGCTTGCGGCACATGAGTGGTATAGATGTGTACTGCAATTGTACATCATTAAAGGACTCCTATTCCCACTTTCATTTAGACTTGGATAGGATATGAATCACATGCTAGGAGACTAGAAAGGATCGTCATGCTCATCTCATCTAACATATTTAACATTGCAGGCCACAGAACCTCATCCACCCATTACCCTGGTTCTGAAACAGATGCCTAACCTCTAGCTGAGATACTGAGGGCAACCCTCCCCACAACCCCGCCTTTTCCCTGGCACCTGACAGTCTGACCACAGGGAAAATTTATTCTTGACCAATGGCAGTCAGTTGGACCCCAAGCATTTCAGCAAGACTCAAGAGTAAGACATTTGGGAAAGAGTTCTCTGCAGTTATTCAGTGTTCTTCTCACCTAGTGTATGGTCTCTGCCTGTTGGTGATATTTGCTGATATCAATCACAGGTCAGCTATACACCATTGGAGGCAATCTTATCGCACCATCCCTCCCACAAACTTATCAAGCTCAGTCTTGAAGCCATTTAGGTTGTTTTGGCACACTCCTTCCCTTGGAAGGCTATTCAAGTGCTCCACTTCTCTGACAGTTAGAAGCCTTCACCTAATTTCAAGCCTAGACTTACTTAAGGCCAGTGTATATCTATTTGCTCTTGTGTCAACATTGGCATCTAAATAGCATCTCTCACTCCCTGCTATTTATTCCTCTGTTATGTTTACAGACAGCCTTCTTTTGGTTACACTCAACAAGCCAAGCTCTTTAACTCTCCTTTCATAAAGTAGGTTTTTGATTTCTCGGATCCTCCTAGCAGCCTTTCTCTGCATCTGTTTCAAATTGAATTCCTCTTCCTTAAACATGGGAGACTGGTACTGTACACAGAATTCCAGATGTGTTCTCTGAGTGCCTTATACAGAGCTATCTTGTCCATACCACCGTTTTGGGCAACTGCTCTGGACCCTGTGTTTGGGAGGCACTGTGCTTCACAGACACGGAAGTATGGGGCCAGCAGCAGCCTGGAGGGTTACTGGGATGGGGGAGGGAGGCTGGCATTGGCAGCTGGGGTTGGGCCTGCTCCTATATTAACCGGGGTAGCAGTAAGCCTACAGACCCATCCTTTGCCCTCTCCACTCCATCAGCTCCCAGGGGAGGGGACTCAGGAGAAGAGGTAAAGTGTAGGCAGGGAGGAGTCAGAGAAGGCTCAAAAGAGGCAGGATGAGGCACAGCAGGGGGGAAAGGTTGTGGGAAGGGATGGAGTGAGGGCTGTGTGGGTGCAAAGCGGGGGCATGAAGAGGTTGTACAGGAGAAGGGCCTGGGATAGAGGGGAGGGGTTGTCCCAGGCACAGCACCCCCATAGGAATAGCCTGGCCTTGTATAATGTTACTATCATTTCCCTGACTCTACTGGAAATAGCTGTCCTGATGCATTGTAGGACTGCATTGGACTTTCTCACTACGGCGTCACATTAATAGTTCATCACCAGCCTGTGATCAACCAATATACCCAGATCTTTCTCATCCTCTGGCACTTCCAAGGATAGCTCCCCAGATTATACCAAACACTCTTGTTGGCATGACCTTGCTTCTCACACTATTAAATTTCTTCTGATTCCTATTACTACTGTATTTACGGTCATCCTACTCTTCTTGCATTCTGGTCGTCTCTCTATTGGAACTACCACACAACTTTGCGTCATCTGCAAATTTTATTAGCACACTCACACTTTTTGTATCACGGTCTTTACCTGCTGGGACTCTGAATTCTTGCTGTCTCTATTGGCATCTCCTTTCTTCTTGTAGGACTAGTTGCTTTCTATGCCTTCCTTGCTCTCCCATCTTCCGTTACAGGCTGCTGTGCCTCTTCTTCATTTTTCAATTCAGAAATCCTGCTCCTGAGTTCTGTTTCTTCCTCATTGGCACATCTTTCCTTCGCCACATTCTTGTAGTCATATGCCCCCACTGGCCTCTTTCCGCACCTGCCAGTCTCACTTCAGAGTTCTTCAGTCCAATGTGCTCCAGCAAATCTTGACGTTTTCACTTTAGCCTACTCTTGCCTTCCCTCTTTTTTCTGCTTGAATCCCCTTTAAAACTGAATCACAGTTTCCACCCGCACCTCCAAACCTCATAACTTCTCTTGCATCAGCTTTACAAGTAGCATTTCATACAAATTAAACTCTTTTCAGGGATGCACTCCAAGATAACATACATTCTGCAGCTTCCACATCCAGTCATCTTCATTGTCTCTTCCAATCCAGAGCTAAGCCTACACTAAGGAGCATTTTCAAAAAAGAACCTTTCAAAAACGAGGAATCGAAAGCTGCCCTTTTGAAAGGTAGTGTCTATGCATAACCTGGGGCTGGGGCTGTCGATTCATGCCTTCGAAAGCTCTATCTGCGCTTTTGAAAGGGGCCACCCACTCTAGAGAGCATCTACACTCTCCCATTCTCTTTTTCAAAAGAAAGGGCCAGGAAATGCTGTGGATGGGGTCGCATGGTGAACAAGCCCTTCCGGGGCTGCAGCCAGATGCTCCTTTAAAGAGGCCCTACCCAAAACCCTTGCCCTGCACAGCACAAGGCCTGCAGAGCTGCCACAAGACCCGCAGACACAGTGCCTACAGAGAGAACCATGGAAGGGCAGCAGCGGCAGCTCTAACCCTGCTGCTTGCCGCGAGTGGTGTGGTCACCCTGCTGACCGCAGCAGTGGTGGTTGTCTTGCACCTCCTGTTGGGGGACACCCCCTCTAGCATGGCTGTGGGCACCCTGGACCCATGGCTCCTCCTGTGACACCCTCCTTCCCCCGTGCTCTGCCAACTCTGAAGCTACCTCACTGGCTCCAAGTGGTGGGAGCACCTTGTCATGGAGGAGTGGGGTGACGAGCAGTGGCTCTGGAATTTCCGGATGAGGCAGCGGACCTTTCCGGAGCTGTGCCAGTGGACACCCAGAAGTGGCCCATCCTCCCCATTGAGAAGAGGGTCATGATAATTGTCTGGAAGCTGGCCACTCCAGACAGCTACCACTCCATGGGCCACCAATTTGGTGTGGGCAAGGCCACAGTCACAGTCATCATGATAGAGGTAAGGAAACCTGGCCCACACACCCACCATGGGGAGGGGGAGCCCAGGTCAGGGGGTCCACTGGGGACCAGGAGTGAGGGGGCCTGACAGAACCTGGAGCAGTTTGGGGGGGTTCTGGGACCTGGCACACCCTGCACACCTTAATGGGTGCATATGTCCCTCCCTCCTCTGCAGGTAGTGCATGTGTGGAAAGTGGTGCTCCTCCAGAGGGTGATCTGAATCAGGGACCTGGACAAAGCCATCACAGGCTTCGTGGTGCTTGGGTTCCCAAATTGCTTCCGGGCCCTCGATGGGACCCATATCCCAATCCACACCCCTGAGCATGGCGGAGGGCAATACGTGAACAGAAAAGGGTACCACTCAGTGGTGCTGCAGGCCATGGTGAATAGCAGGGGTTGGTTCCAGGACATATAAGCTGGCTGGCCTGGCTGCACCCATGATGCATGGATGTTCCGAAACTCTGAGCTGTGCTGCCAGCTGGAAGCAGGGGCATACATCCCCCAAGAGGGATATCCCAGTGGGGGACACCACAGTGCCCCTGTGCCTGGTGGCCGATCCCGTCCATCCCCTCCAGCCCTGGCTCATGTCCCTCCCCCCGACAGCCAGGAGTGCTTCAACGTGCAGCTAAACCACACTGGCAATGTGGTGGAGCACACCTTCGGCTGTCAGAAGATCTGCTGGTGCTGTCTCCTGGCCCACCTGGAGGTGGGTCTCCTCAATGTCCCCCAGGTCGTGGGCATCTGCTGCACTCTGCATAACATTGTGGAGAGCAAGGGGGATGCCTTTATTCAGGGATGGGTGGCTGAGTCCAGCACAGGCTACCTGCTGCTGGCTGCTGCCCCAGCTGCCAGGCTTACCACTATGGGGTCCATGTCCAGGAGGCCCTGCATGAATACTTTGCACAGGGGCCCCAGTAAGCACTGACATGGCCACCCCCCACAGCAGGTCCCCCACACACTACCCTCTGCCCTGCACACCCCCCGTCACCACCTCCCGCACACTGTCTCACACAGCATGTGAGGATATGGTCAAAATAAAATGGTATCATTGTACAGAACAAAAACTCACTTGTTTGTGATATATGCAGAACATAAGAACCATACAAGTATTTACAGGTGGAGGAGGGGGGGCAAAATATTTACATGTGGGAGAAGAGCAAACTATTTACAGGAAGAGGGGGACATGGGTGGCCTGCTTGAGGAGCCTTTACTGCATGGCAGGGCTTGAAGATTTTGACCCACGCTGGCCTCGGGACCCACGACTCCTCCCTCAGTCCGGGGTCCCCAGTGGGGCTAGGCAGGGGTATGGAGGATGGGGAGGTAGAGCTGGGTGTCCACCCCAGCTGAGTGATCAGCTTCAGAAGGGGTATCTCCAGGGGGCTGGCATGTGGGCTATCTCCGGGGGGCTGGCGGGTGGAGCAAAGGTGTGAGGGACATCAGGAGGGGCAACGGGAGGGGTGGCAGGGGGCATCTGGGCCAGCAGCTCCCCAAATGTGCCTGTCACATTATGGCGGGTAGCCACGAGCTCCCCCCAGGCTGCCCGGTGCCAAGTGGCCTCGCCCTTCTCCAGTCAGAGGCACCACTCTGCCCCATCCACCTGTAGCTGGACAGAGGAGGCAATGTGGAGGCCCTCCACCACCACCTTTGGCTCCTCCTGGAGCGGGGACGCCCTGGTGTGGGTGGTAGTACTGCCCAGTCATAATCTCTCACCTTCAGAGGGCTGTCTGGCACGATGGAGGACATAAGGCTCTCACAGCCCCCAGATGGTGCAGCTGCAAGAACAGAAGGGAAAAGAGGGATAGGCCATGAGTCCAGACCCCTGCCCCATGGCCCATGCCCCCTTCCCCCTGTGGGTGGCAGGTCCCCATGCCCCCTGCCCCATCTGATGGCAGAGCGACCCTGGAGGCCCATGGTGGCAGTAAGGGTTCCTGTCCCTCAGGGGGCAGTCCCCATGTGTGGGCCAGCCCTGCATACCCACTGCCCCCGGGAGTGGACCATGGCACTATCCATGGGAGTGGGTGCTGAAGGCCACTGACACCGGTGACGCCATCCCAAGAGCCACAGCCTGGATGGGCTGTGGCCAGCCAGGGTCTGCTAGGGATGTGGGGGGCCCTCGGATGGGTAGGGAGCCCCTTCCCTGTCATCCAGGTTGTATGCCCTGTTGGGTACACACCTGACAGTCCACCACCAAGGTTGGGAGATGCCCAGCTGGCTGATGCATGGCTAGAGGTGCGGGAGGGGAGGTCTATTATGAGGTCCCCTTCCTTGCTGGACCATTCTACTACTGCTGCTGCTGGCTCCGTTTCTGACCTTGATGTAGTTGGGCTGGCCAATGTTCCTGGCTTGTCAGCATCCCTGGCCTGGGGCTTCTCGGCCGATGTGTCAAGGACAGCAAGCAAGGAGGTTGTGTCCCGTGGGCCCAGGAGGCTCCAGAGCTCCCAGTAAAATGGGCATGAAGTGAGAGTGATCCCTGGCTGGCTGGCTGAGTCCCAAGCCTGGGCGCATCCCTGCTGTAAATCCTTGACCCTGCTGCCCACTAGGTCAGGAGTGCACACAACGTGGCCACAGGAACTCAGGCCCTCAGCCAGTTGGGGGAAAGCAGCAGGGTTATGTTGCTTTATGCCCATCTCACACAGGACCTCCTCGTGCTGCCATAGACACAGCAGGTCCCAGAGCTCATGGTCGGTCCAGGAGGAGGCTTGATTCCCCCCATCCCCACCCCTCGACCCCAGCTGGACCCCTGCAAACCCTGGGCATGCTCGGAGGAAGGTTCTGGGTTTCCTGACCTGCCTGGATGGTGGCCATCATGCTCAGGGTCTCACTCGGCTATGCAGGGGCATCACATGTGGAGGCTTCTGCCTACACGCTCTCCATTTCCTGCTTCTGGGTTTCTGGGTCCATGCAGCTTTAAGGGCTGTGACACACACAGACCATAGAGTCCCGCAGGTGCTAGGCAGCATGTCTCCACCTGCCGGCTGAGCGGCACCAGGGTGGAGCTCACTTGTTCGAAAGAGCAGGTCTCAGAGTGTCTACACAGGTCTTCTTTTAAGAGGCTTTCGAAGGGATGGGCTTTTCCTATTTTACATTTGGAAGAGCGATTTCAAATGCTGGGGTGTGTTCCTTTGACTTCCTTTTCGAAAGAGCATGCAGCATGTGTAGACATGCTGTGCTCTCTTTAGAAAGAGAGCCTGGATTTTCAAAAATAGTGGCTAGTGTAAATGCGGCTCATGCGTCACTAACACTGCTGGCTCTGTCTGTCCTAGCCTCCCTTTTTAAGCTCTTTTCGAGAAAAAGAAAAAAACACATCCGAAAACTAAACAAGAATACAACATATTCCCTTCTCCAATTCCTCTTACAAACTCCCACTCCTACTCCCGTATTTTCAGCTTTGTTTGTTGGCTCATCTGCCTCCAACTTTGCTAGCTTTAAACGCACCTGACTCAGGGAAGCCTCACTCCCTAATTAGGAATCCTCACCCACCCTCATCCTCCTCACCCATCCACTCCATCAGGATTGTGCAGTGATGAAAGACTTGTTTTCTGTCACGGCACACTGCCCTCTACCAGCCAACACACAAAACAGGCCAAACCATACTCACTGCCCCTATGGTCAGGAATGGGTATACATATACATATAAAGCCTAGCATGTGGACTGATACTTCTCTGACCTCTTCCCTACCTCCAATCAGCTTTCAGAAACATGTTTTCTTTCTGTGAGGCTATTCGTGAGCTCACTAACCTTTCCCCTGAGATTGCCACTGTACGGTGGCTACATTTTAATCGGTTATCAAGTCTACACCAGAATCCCCATTGCTCCTCTTCCCCACTGCTAATACTTCAACCTTATTTTCCTGACCCTTATTAGCAACACTAACTTATTATCCATTGTGCTTCTGAAATCTGTTGGTGTATGGTCAATAATATATTGCCTTTACTGTAGCCAAACCACAGCTTTGAGCAGTGACATTTTAGGTCATACGTCCAGTAAGTCCCATTGCTTAAGACAGTGCAAAGAGAATACAAATATGGGTGCACTGCTCAGCACTGTGCACTTGTTCACTGCAGTTTTCTTTTTTTAGACTTTGCTGCAGTTCCTGTAAGAAGCTGTGTGATTTCCCATCTCATGTTCATTTTCACACATTGAAAAAAGAGAAAGCAACAGTACCGTATCTCCATTTACACAGGTACTGTGCATGTGATATAGATTTAAATAAATTAAAACAAAAAACAAGAAAAATCAATTAATTGGCAACAGATGCAAAAGAGACATCTGGTGTATAA
Organism: Carettochelys insculpta; assembly: GCF_033958435.1. Lineage (NCBI taxonomy): Eukaryota > Metazoa > Chordata > Testudines > Carettochelyidae > Carettochelys > Carettochelys insculpta. The sequence goes on from NC_134139.1 coordinate 101,512,940, forward strand.
AGTTTTTGTGCAACACCAGTCACAAGAGTAGCACAATTTTCTGCACAAAACCATATTTTACAATGATAATCAATGACTGGACACTGCCTAAGGTCTGACTGTTGCAAAAATATCAATCACCCAACAGATAAATGCATTTTAAACATTCTAGGTACAGCATGTTTTTGAATGCAGCTTAAACTAAGGTTGACATACAGTATTTTATTCTAAATGAGATCTCTTGCTAGCAGAAGAGACTTTCTCATTTTAAATTTCATTGCTTAAACCATTTCCTTCCCCACAGAACAATTTCTGAATTTCAATAATTTCTCTTAAACCTATTCTTAAAGTTGAAACTTAGGTCAAATGCAAATACAAATATAGATTTATCCAGCATGCATAATTTGTAGTCTGTGTGGAACTGACTCATCCGTCTTCTGTATCTGGCACTCATGTGATGAGCTCTCCTGCTAAGAGTGACCTATTCATCCTTCAAATAAACATCCACAAGAGAAAGAAAAACAATGGGTATAGTTCCAAAGAAGGCAAAACATATTGTGCATGATGTGATATGCTTATGTCAGTTCTTTCAACAGCCTTTTAAACTGAGTCTCTTATTCAGAAAGCATTCGCAGCAACTAGGTAATAATATCTCCCACTTTTGATCTTGAATAAATCTGAATTCAGACGATATCGGAATGTAGCCATTGATTGCAAAGTGGCAGATAAGAGGATTCTTAGTCCAACGATGTAAAGCTGTTTAACAGAGTTGGTCAAATAATAGAAAATGAGCTGCACAAATCCTTTTGCAAAATACAGACAAAAATTCAATTTATTGCTATTTGTGGGATTACATTATTTGCCCATTATGATTATTCTCATAAATTATTACAAAATATATAGTCAACATATTGTGTTAAGACTCTGCCAACTACCAATGTACCTGTAGGACTTTATGGTTTGTCTATCCAATAACCTAGTGCTTCCTAGTCCGGCACAAGTTTGAACTATGTATAATATTTCTTGTTTGACCAATGGGAATACTTACATGAATGAAGTTATGCAATATGGCTGTGTCTACACTTGCATTCCTCTTTTGAAGGAGGAATGCAAATGAGGGAAATTGAAAATGCAAATGAGGCACTGATTTACATATATAATGCTGATTTACATAATCTTTTTGGAAGAGATTCTTTGGAAAGGAAAAAAGCAGTGTAGATAGGGCTCTTTTAAAAATAAACCCCATCTTCAAACAAGTCCTTCTTCCTGAAACAAAACAGGAAGAAGCGTTCTTTTGAGGATGGGCTTTATTTTTGAAAGAGGAATTCCTTTTTCGAAAGAGGAATGCAAGTGTAGACACAGCCTCAAATAAAAAGATCTCCAGGCTTTCCATTCGCCTTGTGAAGCAGATGGCACATTGTGGTTGCCATAGAAATAAAATCCAAATAAATATTTGGATGATCAATGGTTTGTTCTTAAAAATATTCAGGATTTTCAACACTAATGCAAATCTTAACATAAATGATTTATCATGAGAACATTGTGCCAGAAGAGCATTATTTTCTATTTGTTGTTTACTATTGATTGTTTGTTATTCTTTTTAAAACATTTTAGTCATCCAGCCAGAGACCAGACCCAAAGACCATATAACCATATGGCTTAGATAACTAATCACAGACACAGTAAACAGTCCAGCAGGTCAACAGTTTCCAAGCTTTTGGTGATTTTTTTTTTTTTGGTGAATTGTAATCTCCTTCACTGGTGGCTTTTGAGATCAGGATACACAAGCACCTGTCAGGGATGGTCTAGACTCTAGATAATAGTTAGTCCTGCCTCAATACAGAGGACTGGACTAGATGACCTATTGAGGTCCTCTCCAGTCTTACAATTCTATGATTCTCTGATTAGTCACCAGCTGTATTTATTTTGATACTGAAGCACATGGGCTATGTCTACACTAGCAAGTTCTTTTGAAAAAGCTGGTGCTCGTTCCAAAAATCCTGCAGAACCTCTACACATAAAGGACGTTTCTACACAGGCCACTTCCTTCGGATGTGGCATGCTAATACACGGAGCAAAAGATGCTAATGAGGTGCGGATGCAAATTCCCCATGCCTCATTAGCATAACATCACGTGATTTGGAGTCCAGAAAACCATTTTTCCAGACTCCAAAACTCGATGTAGAAGCGCAGCCCCCGGGAGGGCTTCTGGAAGGACATGCTTCTTTGGAGGCCCCTTCTTCCCAAAAATTTTAGAAAACAGCATTTCCAGAACGGCAAATGTCTGACAGTATGCAAATGAGGCACTGAGTATGCAAATTACATAAGAACATAAGAACATAAGAATGTTCTTATGTTCTTATGTAATTTGCATACTCAGTGCCTCATTTGCATACTGTCAGACATTTGCCGTTCTGGAAATGCTGTTGCACCTTATTTGCATTTCCAGTCAACCACATTTGCATACCCCTTTCGAAAGGAAGGGGTAGTGTAGACATGGCCAGGTGTTACTGAGGACACCATCTAATGATAATAGGGGGTACACAGTGTCATGGTGGGACGGTAAGCTGTCCCCTGTACAGTGTCTCAGAGCAAATCCACACTCCCCCTCCCCCAGCAGATGTCAGGTCTCATGCACTGGTCTTTCCTGAAATGGAGTCCTGTGATTGTCCCACTCTTCAGTCAGGCCATAAGCTACAGGAATACTGACATAGGCATACTGATGGTGCTTACCCAGAAGGTCTGATTAGATTTGGTACCTGCAGCCCTCCCAGTTCGGATCCTGTGACCAATGGTGAGTGGTGTGACCACACACCTTTCTTAAGTTAAAGTATTGTTTAATCTTAATAGCAATAATATAATGGTAAAATCAGAGTTAAAGGAGGATTATATAATTAATGCTGGTCATCACAGGTTTATAGTGCCAGATTAACTTGAGTTCTTTTTGTAATGAAATAAAAGGTTTAATTGATAAAGGTTATAGTGTTAAGGGGGATGTCATTGATTCATCCTCCTTTTTGCATGACAAGCTAAGCATTCAGCAAATTACCCCTCTCCCACAATATTTCAGCCAATATAGTTACCCAGTAATAAAGGGGTCAACATACAGTATTCATAAATCATTACAGAGCAGCACCATGTCAGTAACACACAGGTGTCTCTGTCCATTTAATCTGGCCTGTAAAGCCTATATTATTAATAATGATGACTAGGTCTATTTTGCAGCTGGGAAAAAGCCTCCCAGACTAGATAAACAGACTATCACTGGGCTCTGCTCAGGCTAGCATACTATAATCGACCTCATGGTTCAGGTGGCAACTGTCAAATCCACCCAGCTGCCCAGATCTGAGCTCACGTGGCTAGCTCAAGTCTCTGCCCAGGCCACATCTTCCAAATTGCTATTTTAGCAAGCTAGGTTGAGCCAAGTTAGTGCCTTTTTCTGAGTCTGGGCTGGGAGACTCATTTCCCAGCTGCAGGAAAAACATGCCCTGAGTGTAAAATAGAGCATCAATGTTCAGGATTAGTCTGTGGGTTTAGCATTTTGAAAAAGCAAGCAAACAAAAATACGCTTTTCACTAATGAGCAGTGCAACTATTATCTGGAAATCACTCAGACACGCTGAACAGAGAATCCTGTAATACCACATTAACCTAATCATTGGCACTGTGTAAAAATCTATTTTATAAAGAGATATACTCAAATAGGTTAGATTATGAGATTTAAACTTTAAAGGGGTAAATTTAAAAACCATGAATTAATTTGATCTTAAAGTGGAAGCCTTATCCCCTTTATACATAGTAACTTCTTAGACTACTTGTTAACACTTGTTTCTTTCTCTTTTGCCATCTGGGCTTCATAATCTTGTTTGTGACATCACATACTATTTTCCATTTTCCCTGGAACTACTTCCTCAGTTTTATTCTGGAGGATTGCATATCAGGAACCAAATAGAAAATGACTTAGATGACTGACAGAAGAAAGGTCAGATGGAAAAAGTTCACAGTGAAATGTTTAAATGCTTTTGTATAAATAAGGGCACAAAGAAAGAACAGAGTACTGTATGGAAATATTATTTATGAAGCTTGTTTCAAATCTTTAATGTTTTAAAGTCATAATCAGACTGCCCTCAGGAAGGTATTGATTCATAAAAATGCAATCTGGAATCTCAATTATGTTTTCTTTTTGCCGTTAGATTTCAATTCGGTAGCATCTCAACCTTTTACCATATCAGATTAACATAGGAAATAAGTGAAAACTTTCCTAATGATATGATCAAAAGTGGTCATCCCTGCAAATATTAAACGGAGAAGCCTATGCAAGCTTCCAGTGTTTTTAGGCATATTCGTAAATGATGGCTGCAACATTTGCTGGTAAACCTGTACTTTAACATCTGATCTGTATAATGGCACCTCAGGCATTTTGGCATTTCAATCATTTATAGTATACTCTTTCATATCCGGTAGCCCTGGGACCAGGAGGTTGCCATATATTCAAATATTCTGGATAATAGAGAGGTATACCTAGCAATGAATAACACTAAAGAAAAACAAGATTAGATATTAAGAAAGAAACAAAAATGTATGCAGAGTGCTTTATTTACCAACAGTAGTATACTTATACTATATTTGCTGTATTTATTAGTATTTACTTTCACTACGTTGTACTTATGGAAAAAGTCACTCAAGTTTACTTTGAGTTCAAATGCTGGCTATTTGAGAATTCTGCATGATAGAACGCTGATTAAAGCTGTATACTGTATTCACTACCTCCACAATATACTAGTCACCTTACAAAAAATCTAAAGCAGGTTAAGGACATTTTTAGAAAATGTACCCCTTTGCCAACCAGGTCTGCTACATTATAAGGCTGTGTCTAGACTAGCCCCCAAATTTGAAGGGGGCATGTTAATTAGGGTGTTGGGAGATTACTAATGAAGTGCTGCGGTGCATATGCAGCTCTTCATTGGGCTAAGTCTCCCCCGCAGCAACTTTGAAGTGTGAAACTTTGAAGTGCCAGCTTGCATATAGTTGTGGGTCAGCTGCGGGTATTTCGAAGTACCTGCACTACTCCAAAATCTGCAGCTACACACTTCAAAGGTTCACACTTCAAAGTTGCCATGGGGAGATTTAGCCTAAGGAAGTGCTGCATATGCACCACAGCACTTCATTAGTAATCTCCCAACACCCTAATTACCGTGTCCCCTTCGAAGTTGGGGGCTAGTCTAGACACAGCCTAAATTAATTTCTAGCCTGCAAAAGTGTGAAGTCTATTAGCAGACAAGTTACATGTGAGAGCTGCAAGCAACAGGTGGAGAAATAGGAACACAGATGAAGAAGGAACTAAGCTCATTTCCCCTGCCTCCCCTCATCACCCAACTATCCCATATCCTCTCTGCATATGACCAGTTCAGGTATAATCTCCCCACTTAGTCCACTATACCCCTCCAATGCATCCACATCCTTTCTCTACTGGGTAACCTGGAACTGGATGCAATATTCCACACCCACTGTAAACTCTCATTTGATTAGGTAGCTACTAACATCCATGTCTATCTCCAAGAATGGAAAGTTTGTTAGGGTACGCTAACACCTCAAATCATCACAAATACCCAAGATGAAAAGAACAAAATGTTAGGTTCTAACAATGCCCAGGGGAACAGAAGCAACATGGACTGCCAGGAATACTTTCTCCTCCAACACATATACATGGGAGAAGCCTTGCACTCCTGGAATGTCCTTTTTCACACTGGTGTCCAGATACCTTGGGAAAGGGTAACCCAGTCTAATCTACTCTTCCCCAGGTCTTCTGTAATTGTTATATGCTTGGTTTGAGACATCAGATGCCTGGGTGCACTTCCAGGAGAAGTTCTTCCTTTACTATATAAATGTCAGAGGATATCTTGGATGTCTTGGAGGCTTCATGTCCTTTGGGGTTCGGATTGAGAGGTCTTTAAAAACAAAGCTTGGAAGTTCTGTACATAGTTTTAATTTACATATTTTGGCCATGTCTACACTACAGAGGTTTGTCAACAAAACTGGGCTTTTGTCAACAAAATTCAGGGAGCATCTACACACAAAAGGCATTTTGTCAGCAAAACAAAGCACTTTCCCCAACAGTGTTATCCCTCTCCACGTTGAGGGATAATGGTTCTGTCAACAGAGTTCTGTTGACAGAAGTGCAGTGTTGATGCTTTGGGGACTTTTTGTCAACGGACAGTGTTTCTGGTTCACTGAGCAGCCCTGTTTGCAAAGCTTCTGGTCAACCATTCTGTCAAGAGCGGGCCAGGCAGTCTGGCTGCTGACTGTTGACAGAGTGGATTGCTCTTTCAATCTGCTTTTATGTGTAGATGCAATCTGTCGACAGAAGTTTTGCCAGTAGATCTCTTCTGACAGTGACTTCTGTCAACAGATTGCTGTAGTGTAGACATAGTCTTTATGTTGTTAAGTTTTAACCTGTTTGGTTTTATTCCCCTAATCTGTAAAAATTGCTCAGATGATAATGTAAGTAGACCATGTCTGGTCTGGTCTGGATATGGTCTGAAGAAGTGGGCCTGTCCCACGAAAGCTCACCTAATAAACTATTTTGCTAGTCTTTAAAGTGCTACTTGACTGCTTTTTGCTTTGATAGTGTATAGACTAGCACGGCTTCCTCTCTGTTACTATTCACCAACATGGTAGTTTTGTCTCCTTCATTCTGCCATTAGTTCTGGTTGAATCCAAGTTACCTTTCCTGGGGACATCACCTCCATCCTCCTCCAGTTGTGCTCCTTTTAAGGATATGTTTGCCATGTGCAAGGAAGAGCCATAGGAACTCCATCTGAATGCACTAAATTGTTAGCCTTCTCTTTTCTCTGTGAAATAGATGAGTACAACCAATAGTTATGATGTTTTTGATAAGACCTTTGGCACCATTTTAGTCTGCACCACTCCATCCAAACCTGGCTTGAGACCTCATCCAAGGTCTTATAACCAGCTGATTGCGAACAACACATAAAATGCCCAAGAAGCTTGTTGTCTGGCCCTAAGGCATTGCATAGGCACTGCAAGCTCAGGGCTCTTCATCTAAGGGTTCACAATCTCCAGGCTCTGAGTATGAATTCTAGCTGACTTTTCTGATTGCATCGTGCTGATAGGTTTATGGGGTGCATTCTGAAAGAAGCAAAACAGAACACAGTGGTACAAGCCTCTGTAGTATCTTACTGCATTCTGCAACCAGGAAGGAGACATATTGCCCAGGGATCATTAAGTGAATCTGACAAGTAGATGCTGTCCATAGAAGTGAAAGAGATAGACCGTGTGAATTATGGTGACTGAGCCGCAAAGCATCCTCCTTGTCACTGGTTCTCAAAAGGCCCACTAATTTGTGTCTGTCGAGTTGGTTAGCAAATGATCTGAATTTAACCTCAGTAACTGATTACAATTGCATACATTTACGTCAGCGCTATCTTGTATCTGCATTGACAAGGAAACTATTTTTATCTATTTCTTGAGATTTGTTTTAAGACTGCAGTTTTTCAAACATAATTTGTACTACACTCTCTTTCTCTCTCTCTCTCTCTCTGGTAAAAAATGAAAGTTAGGTGCTGGGAATTTAACAAGTCAATTTATAGATGTTTTGTGTTTTATTTATAGAACTACCTATTTCCTTAATGGAAGCAATTGTTAACTTCATGCAATATGTCTGAAAATGAATCCTACCACATAAGGAAAGGGTTAGATTATACCAGCCTTCTATGTTTATACAAAATGCTGGTAGCTATTTCTGAGCTGATGACCATGTGTTCTAAACTGTTTCTCACCTTTGCTCTGTGGACTGACACCATGGACCCAGCAGGAGAAAAGGACACTCCTGTGGGGAAAATAGCCACGGCAGTAGACCTGTTTCTGGTATCCTGCTCTGTTTGCTAATTTTTAATTCTAATTAATTCACCAATTAATTCTCAGCAGTGTCTTATACGTCAGACTCAGCTGGTGCATCAGTGGTTTGCAGCTAAACACCTGCAGATGGCAGCTTGACAAAATATTAGTTTTCAATTTCTAGGATTTGTTGTTTTATTCAGCAGTACTCAAGTTTCATAATATTCAAATCAGTATACTACCGTAATAGCCATATCTGTTTAGAGTAGCCCTTGCGCGTTGTTGAGTAAATTCTTGAGGGGCAACTTGTTTGGGGGGGTGTAAAGGTAAAAAATTTCCATGCACAAAAGTGGGATGTGAGGCAGTCACTGCACTGAACAAACCACAGAAGCTGCTTCATCTATATGCATCTAGGATAAAAAGCCACCTAAAAGGGTAAGGATGGAATGGAGCCAGCTTCACAGACAGCAGTATGATGTTTTGGACACAAGGGATGATGTATTATGGAGTTCAAGAGGGAATTCCTTACAATGTCACCCATCACAGTGTAGCTCCATTCAGCTCCTCACAGAATGAAGCATAAAAAAAACAAAACAAAACAGGACAGGATAAAACAGGGAATATTTCTATTGCTATTAAATAAGAGTATGAATGGTTTGGGTTTGGTTTTTCATTTTTAAGCTTTGGATTGCTGCACTTTGCACATCTATCTTTCTTCCATGGTTTAGAGGCAAGAGCTAACGTTTTAAACTCAAATATGGTTCTGTTTCAATTGTCTTTTCTGAATGCCCTTTAGATCCTCTGATTGCTGTGAACTGTCATACAGACAATGAGAACAGACATGCCATGTACCCCACTGACTGCATGTGCTTTCCATTAAACATGTTGTGGTCTTTCAGCTGAAATTGCTCTACCCTTTAGAACAGCTCAGATTTTCTCAGTGAATATTTTCAATCACTTTGAGTAGTTCCACCACAACCCTTATACTCCCCTTTCTGGTACTACTAAGTAATCAGTCTCAGTGTAGAGGATTGGTACTAAACCACGAAGTCCAAAGCAGAGGGAACAACACATAAATAAATCATGAACATCTCTTTCCTTCCTCTTGTAGGTTTACCAAAACAGTTATTCCAGCAGCTAAGCCTGAAGCAACAATGTTATATTGTGGTTTCTAAGGTCAGAATGGTATTCAGCTCAAGACAAGCCCAGCTGTTTGCTTTTATTTGTTTTCAAGTTATAGATAAGAAGAAGATTAAAAATGAGATATTTGCACTCCAATGGGGTAATGAACTCCTCTTGAAAACTTTCTATTCACTTCTGATTGCACAAAAGGCAAACGACATGCATTATATTATTGCCATTATCCCTTGTTTAAATTACAGGCACGAATATGCAGCACAATCCAGCTCATCACATTCACTGTTGAGAGTTGCAACTTTTCACTTCAAGCTGAAGGAACTTAATTTGTTGTGGGCTGTAATGCTTCAAATCCCTGCATAGAAAACTAAGATTCTTAGAGCAAGCTGCTTCCAGAAGGACTGGTTTACCAAAGATTTGGGAGGATGATGGATGCTGAGTGTACAAACACTTAGGCTACAGTTACACTAGCAAGTTTTGCCAACAAAAGCCTCTTTTTTTCAGAAAAACTGGTGTGGAACAATCCACACATAAAATGTATTTTGTCATCAGTTTGTTGACAAAACTCAGCACTTTTGCCGGAAGCGTTCTGCCTTTCAGCCATGCGGCGTAATGCTACTGTCAACAGATTCTGTTGACAAAAAAGCTGTGTGGTTGCTCTGTGGGTGGCTTCTCTTGACAGACAGGGCATCCACAACAATGGGCAGCCCTGTCTGCTCTGCTTCCGGGTGCCTGTTTTGCCAAGAGAGCAGCTAAGCAGTCAGCCACTCTGTCGACAGAGCAGAGCACTGTTTGGATTGGCTTTTATGTATAACCATGCTCTGTCAACAGAAGGTTTGTCAAGATTCTCTTCTGACAGTGACTTCTGTTGACAGATCACTGTAGGGTAACCATACCCTTACTGAACTGTTAATTTTATACATGTGAGTGGGCCCCCTAACATCACACGCATGAAAATAAGCACATGCACAAGAGCAGGGAATTTAATCTATGTCTCAGTTTCACCATTTGTAAAATATGGATAATAATATTTTCCTGTTTCCCATGGGGGTTGTTCAGATAAATTCATCAGTGTTTGTACAATGCTTTCACATCTGTAAATGCAATAGCTCTATCAGTACAAAGTATTACTTTTGCATTTTTTGGATAATGTGAAAACATCACTGTAATGATTTACATTCCAAAGGAAAAAATTCCTTTTGAAGATTTACTTGCATTCCAAAAGATGAATTCCTGCCCAGAAAAATCAAAGAACAAACAAGAGTGATTCTGAGCACACCTCCAAGGAAAAATCTATTTCTGTTCTTCCCTGTTTTTTCTTTCAGGGGGTGTGGAAGGGGCTCCTTCTTTAACTCACTTCTGGAACTCCACCAAAAACAAAGGAATTCATAATTCCTTGAGCCAAAAGGGGAATTTTTTTCCCTAGTCAATATGTTCTTTTTGCTTATTTTTCCCCTCTAGATTTTCTGACGTCAGTTGTTTCTCCATTTTAATTAATTTCAAAGTCCACTCTCCCATCATGCTATGTTGCATGGTCATTCTCGATTTTCCTGGTTGAATTCTAATGCTTCTGTGCAACATTTACTCATCTAATGGCTGAATACAAGTTGTTGCTGATAGACAGATCGCATATTGCTTTTATGAAGCAACTTGCCATAGAAATTGTTTTGTTTATTAGATTCACCATAACGTCCTAAGAAATTGTTTATCACTACTTGTAACAGCTACTTTTCCGTTAAACATAAGTTAAAAAGACAGTGGACAAACCAGAAAAAAATAAGAACTTCTTTCCCCAATCCTTCCCTTCCACAACCTGAAAAACTTCACATAACTGAAAATTTGCATTATTCAGAAATATACCATTAAAGATTTCTCCAAATATTCTAATATCATCCCTACATTATATATATTTAAACACAGAAATAAACATAAATTGAGCTTGATAGTATTTATGGAACTGACATACCAATAAAATTGGCACAGATCATGTCCACATGCAAAGAAGAGTTGCTCTGTACAAAATTTTCTGTGCTAATGTTGGACAAGCTGGATTCAGGTACTTCTGACCCATGCCCAGACATGAGATTTTTTCAAAGGGAAGGGCAAGTCTGGGATAAAGTCTGGAAGGAGAAACACACTTATTTTCCCCTCTGGTCACACAGCCAGCCAATCTCCTGCATTCACAAGGATTTGATATAAGTTGTATTTCCAGAGACTTTTTGCATGCTGGGCCAAATCTAGTTTAGGAACTGTCCAGTTGGATGACACTCACAATACGTCTAGTCCTCTTGTGTCCAATGGCTGCCACCAGAAACTTCAAAGTATAAGGAAACCCAAGGGAAGATGTGGGATAATTTGATCTCAGATGAGACTTTCCTCTACAGTCTAGTAATCAGAAATTGAGTTAAGCCCAGGCTTTACATCCCTGTCAAAATTCTATTATTAATGGTTTATCATGATTTACAATTATAAATCTGACTATTTTTGTTAACTACAAAAATGCCTGCTTCATCTTGGAACACTGCTAAATACTTGGCCCCAGCATCTCGAGGAATTGGTTCTTCTACATGCCTAACTCAACCACCTGCTTGGGGATAGGTCCTGTGCCATATACATTCCTCCAGGGGAAAAAAATGAGGAGGAATCTATGGAGGGAGATTTTCTTCTCCAGAACTTCTACTTGCTAGTTTTCCATAGCACAGGATGTTCTGGTGCATTGTGCATATGATTCAATACTCTTCTATAATTACACACTAAAAACTCTACTTAAACACCATTAGGAGTGCAAAGTCAAGCTCTCAAAAGCAGGGAAATATCCAAATGCAGGTAACCTGTGCAACCTTAATTCAGCCCTCTTGTATGTACGCGTTATGATTCAGTCTTTAACTACATCTCAGAAAGATTTTTTTTTCCACAGGACTTCTGCCTCATTCAGCACACCGGATGGATAATGCTTTCTTAATGAGCTGTTATTCAGCGTTTTTTCTCCTCATTATTCAAAGTGCAGCTGAAGGCCTTATTTACTGCAAAGTATTAACACACTGCTCTGAAGACAAAATTGTTAAGTTTCTCCTGGCCTTTCTTATGGAACTGAGCACTATGGTATCTGAGTGTTCCAAAAACATGAATTATTATTTTTTTTTCACCACACACCTGTGAGAGGCAATAGGTATTATTATCTCAATTTTATAGATGGGAAACGGAACCCCAGAAAGATTAATGTCAAAAAAATTCCAGCCATTTTGTATATACAGCTTGATGCCTAAGATTTTCAGAGTACTTGGCAATATTATTTAGCATTTTGCATGTTCATCGCACAGCTCCCACTGACTTCAGTTATGCTTTATGCATGCCCAGCACTTCCGCAAATCAGAGCACAGGTGTCTCCACTTGGGCACTGAGAAAAATGAGGAACACAAAGTGCGGCTACGTCTACGCTATGAAATAAAGCTGAATCTATTAAAATTAATTTTGTAACGCTGTGTTTTATAAATTTGAATTGGAGTATCCCCACCTCCTCCCCAATTCTTATTGCTGCCATGCTCGATCACCAATCAGTTGTTGCAGAAGTGCTTTGTGGGAACCTAACCCACAGTTCCCTTATCTGCATAGTATTCTGGGTATTTTTGCTGGTGTAGCATGGGGAAATAATACCCTGCAAGTGGTTGTGCGTATGTGATGTTATCTTCCCACATTGCATTGCCCTCATTCCCCTCCCATGGAAACCAAATGGCCATTTTTCCAGAAAGAAAAGTATGGGCTCAGGAATGTGTATGTGCTCTGGAATCACCCAGATGATTATGCCATGTCAGCTGGTCTCTCAGCTACTTTTCCCCACCCACTTAGTATGGTATTACCTGTCTTAAGGAAGCAAATTGATGAGGAATTTGCCAAAAGAAATGAAGACTGGAAAGAAATCAACAAAGATCACCAAACTAATTGAAGTATTTTGCTTTTGTAACTGAATTACCAAAGATTTTACAAAAAGCAGCAAATGGCCATTTTTTCAAGTGAAATAATTAAAAGTGGGGAATCACAGGCAATGCAAAACCAAATAGGCTCTCTTCAGAATGTGTAGCATGCCTGGCAGTCAGTGGGTCTCTCATACTGATCTACAACCACCCAGAAGTCTGTGTCATCTCAACAGGCCCGCCACCACTTTTTCCTGCCTTAAGGAAGCCATTTGATAAGGAGTTTGCCATAATAAATGAAGACTGGAAAGAAAGCATCAACAAAGGTCAGCAAATTAGTTGAAATCTCTTGTTTTTATAACTGAATTATCAAAGATTTTACAAAGCAGTGGGTATCTGTTTTCTCAACTGGCCCTCCAGTCACTGTCCCCCATACCTTGATTCCAGAAAATATCATCCCTGAAAATATTACAGGAACAATGCAGAGCCTGAAGAAAGAGAAGGATAGTAAAGGTTTGAAAAACAGACATTTTGTGATACAGGGTTTTTGCCCTCCCACTCCATTACACAGATATGTCCAACATGGGGGATGGAGCTCACTAAATGTGCACATGCATGAATGATGCTGTGCCCTGGGATCACTTACGTGTTTGTGTCTTCTCAACTGGCCCTGCAGCCACTGTCCCCACTCCCTTAATTTCAGAAATATAATCTCTGAAAATATTGCAGGAACAATGAAAATCTTAAGAAAAAGAAGGATAGAAAAGGTTAGGAAAAAAGACACTTTTGATGCAGAAGTTTTGGCTTCCCATTACACCATACTGAGGTGCCCAAGAAAGGGCATGGGGCTTGCCAAATTTCAACATGCAGTGTTGCTCAGGTGTGCATGTGTGGGGCCGGGGAAGGCAGTCCCAAATGACTGTGAGGATACTGGCTCCTCTCATCCCATTGGGGGTGTCATGGGGTATGGAGTCGTTTGTTGATGGGCCACTTGACATGGTCCCTTCAGTGTTGCTCAGGCGGGGTGGGGGCAGCCCCAATTGACTCTGAGGGATAGATACACTCACCACACTGATAGCAAACAAAGGAAGAAGCTTCTTTTATAAACATGATCCCGCAAGCTAGCTGCCACGGGCTTCCTGGTACTGAATTCAACTTAGCAGGCTTCTTTTTACCTAATTTCTGAACACATGAGGAGCAGCAGAGATGGAAGCAGCCAGTGTGGATGACTGTGGGGCATGCTGGGATACATATGGGACACCTCTGGAATCTAATAAAGCCTATTAAAATACATGGCATTTCCACACTAGCCTTAATTTGAACTTTAAAATTCTAACTTGATGCTACATTGATTCGCTCCTCGTGGTGTTAGATTACCAACCTTAGCACTCCTAAAATTGACCTAATGGTATTTACACTGAAGACAATGACATTGTAAAATCAAGCTAACTGACTTAACCATGTAGTGTAGACATAGCAGTGACTGCCTATGGAAAGTATGTTTCACATGAGTTACCGAGCATCTCATAGGAACTCTATAGCAAAGACAGGGATAAAAATCCAGTTCTCTGTGACAGCAATCAATTGCTTTAACCTTGAGACCTTCCTTTGTCTTTCTGCTAGCCCTCTCCTCATTCACTGCACATCTTCCAACATCTACAACAAATGAGCCAAGGGACTGAAATAAAGCTGGTCAGATTTTTGACAAAATGAAATACCACCAAAATCATAGAATCATAGAACACTGGAACTGGAACAGACCTAAAGAAATCATTGAGTCCAGTTCCCTGCCCTCTTGGCAGGACCAAACATCACCTAGACCACCCTCAATAGGTGTCTATCTAACCTGCTCTTAAATATCTCCAGTGATGGAGATTCCACAACCTCCGTAGGTAACTTATTATAGTGTTTAACCACCCTGGCAGTTAGAAAGTTTTTCCTAATATCTAAGCTAAACCTCCCTTGCTGCAGTTTAAGCCCATTGCTCCTTGTCTTATCCTCAGAGGCCAAGGAGAACAATTTTTCTCCCTTCTCTTTGTAACCCTCTTTAAGTTACTTGAACACCACTATCATGTCCCCTCTAAGTCTTCTCTTTTCTAAACTAAACAAGCCAAGTCCTTTCAGTCATCCCTCATAGATCATGTTCTCTTGTTGCTCTTCTCCAACTTCTCCACCTCTTTCTTGAAATGTGGTGCCCAGAACTGGACACAATACTCCAAGTGAAGCCTAATGAGCACTGAGTAGAGTGGCAGAATGACTTGCTTGCAACTTTCTTGTTAATGCATCCCAGAATCATGCTTGCTTTTTCTGCAATAGCATCACACTGTTGACTCCTGTATAGCTTGTGGTCCACTGTGACCCCTAAATCCTTTTCCGCAGTACTCCTTTTGAGACACTTGCTTCTCATTCTATGTGTATGAAGCTGAATGGTTCTTCCTAAGTGGAGTACTTTGCCTTTGTCCTCATTAAACTTCATCCTGTTTACCTCAGATCATTTCTCCAGTTTGTCTAGATCATTTTGAATTGTGACTCTATCCTTCAAAGTAGCTGCAACCTCTCCCAGCTTGGTGTCAGATGTAAACTTAATAAGCATACTTTCTATGCCAGTATCTACATTGTTGCTAAAAATATTGAATAGAATCGGTCCCAAAACAGATCCCTGCAGAACCCCACTTGTTATGCTCTTCCAGCATGACTGCAAACTATTAATAACTACTCTCTCTGAGAACAGTTATCCAGCCAGTTGTGCACCCAGCTTATAATGGCCACATCTAAGCAGTATTTGCTTATTTTATTAATAAAAAGAACACGTGAGACTGTGTCAAATGCCTTACTAAAGTTCAGGTATACCACATCTACTGCCACTCCCTTATCCACAGCACCTGTTATCTTGTCAAAAAAAAGCTATAGGATTGGTCTGGCATGATTTGTTCTTTACAAATCTATAATGGCTGTTACCTATAACCTTATTTTCTTCCAGATGTTTTCAGATGAATTCCTTAATTACTTGCTCCATTATCTTTCCTGGCACAGAAGTTAAACTGACTGGTCTGTAGTTTCCTGGGTTGTTGTTATTTCCTTTTTCATAGATGGGCACTCTATTTTCCCTTTTCTAGTATTCTAGAATCTCTCAAGACTTCCAGGACTCTCCAAAGATGATAGCTAAAGGCACAGAAACCTCTCTATCAGCTCCTTAAGTATTCTAGGATGCATTTCATCAGGTCCTGGTGACTTGAAGACATCTAATTTTTCTAAGTAATTTTTAACTTGTTCTTTATGTATTTTATCCTCTAAACCTACCCCCCTTCCCACTAGCATACATTATGTTAGACCAAAACAAAGAAGTCAGTAAGCACCTCTGCCATTTCCAAGTTTCCTGATACTGTTTCTCCCGCCTCACTGAGAAGTGGGCCTACCCTGTCCTTGGTCTTCCTCTTGTTTCTAACATATTTATAGAATGACTTCTTGTTACCCTTTATGTCTCTAGCTAGTTTGAGATTGTTCTGCACCTTGGGCTTTCTAATCTTTCCCCTGCATACATGTATTGTTTGCTTATTTTGTTTATTTATTATATTGCTTGTTTAAGCAATGCTTAAATAATAACAGTAATTGAATTATATTATTATTATTAATTAAATAATAATAATACTTTATTATATTGCTTGTTTTATAATTTCAGCTAATTTCCACTTTTTATCTGACCCCTTTTTGATTCTAAGATCATGCAAGATCCCCTGTATAAGCCAAGGTCATCTTTTACTACACTTTCTATCTTTCCTACACAGTGGAATAGTTTGCTTTGAGCCCTTAATAATGTCCCTTTGAAAAACTGCCACCTCTCTTCAGATGTTTTTTCTCTTACTCTTGCTTCCCATGGGACCTTACCTACCAGCTGAATTTAACAAAATTTCCTTAACTAAAATCCATTGTCTCTACTTTGCTGTTCTCCTTTTCTCTATGATCTCTATGATTTCATGATCACTTTCTCCCAAGCTACCTTCCATTTTCAAATTCTCAACAAGTTCCTCACTTATTTGTTAAAATCAAATCTAGAATTGATTCCCCCTAGTAGCTTTTTCCACCTTCTGAAACAAAAATATTGTCATTCATGCAGTCCAAGAACTTTCTGGATAGTCTGTGCCTCACTGTGTTAGTTTCCCACCATATGGCTGGATACTTGAAGTCCCCCATCATCACCAAATCCTGTGTTTTGGATAATTTTGTTAATCACTTTGAGAAAGTCTCATCTACATCTTCTACCTGGCTAGGTGGTCTGTAGTAGACCCCTATCATTACATCATCCTTGTTTCTACCCTTTTTAACCTAACCCAGAGACTATCTATGGCTACGTCTACACGTGAAGCCTACATCGAAGTAGCCTATTTCGATGTGGCGACATCGAAATAGGCTATTTCGATGAATAACGTCTACACGTCCTCCAGGGCTGGCAACGTCGATGTTCAACATCGACGTTGCGCAGCACCACATCGAAATAGGCGCTGCGAGGGAACGTCTACACGCCACAGTAGCACACATCGAAATAAGGGTGCCAGGCACAGCTGCAGACAGGGTCACAGGGTGGACTCAACAGCCAGCCGCTCCCTTAAAGGGCCCCTCCCAGACACACTTGCACTAAACAGCACAAGATACACAGAGCCGACAACGAGTTGCAGACCCTGTGCATGCAGCATGAATCCCCCGTTGCAGCAGCAGCAGCCAGAAGCCCTGGGCTAAAGGCTGCTGCACACGGTGACCATAGAGCCCCGCACGGGCTGGAGAGACAGCGTCTCTCAACCCCCCAGCTGATGGCTGCCATGGAGGACCCCACAATTTCGACGTTGCGGGACGCGGATTGTCTACACGGTCCCTACTTCAACGTTGAACGTCGAAGTAGGGCGCTATTCCGATCCCCTCATGAGGTTAGCGACTTCGACGTCTCGCTGCCTAACGTCGAAGTTAACTTCGAAATAGTGCCCGACGCGTGTAGCCGCGACGGCTGCTATTTCGAAGTTAGTGCCGCTACTTCGAAGTAGCGTGCACGTGTAGACACAGCCTATATGTCTGTCTCCTGCATCCATCTCTACTTCAGTCCAGGTGTGCACAATTTTGATATATGAGGCAACACCTCCTCCAAGTTTACCTGGCCTAACCTTCCTGAGTAAGTTCTACCTTTCTATACTAATATTCCAACTATGTGTATTATCCCACCAAGTTTCTGTGATACCAATTATGTCATAGTTGTGCTTGTTTATTAGGATTTCAAGTTCTTCCTGCTTATTTCCCATACTTTTTGCATTTATATATATGCATCTAAGATAGTGATTTGCTTTTGCCTCCCAGTTCTGTCTAGTCCCAATTTTTCTCTGCTAGCATAGCCCGTGAGCCCTCCCATTTCCAACCCAACTCCCAGATTTCCAGGTTTTTTACTTACCTGTGGGCTTTATTCAACTGTCCCCATTGAACCTAGTTTAAACCCTCCTCACTAGGTTATACAGTCTGCATCCAAATACATCCTTCCCATTCCTTGAAAGGTGAATTCCACGCCTGCTGAGCAGTCCTTCATGGATCAGCATCCCATCACTGAGGAAGCCAAAGCACTCCTGGGGACACCATCCTCGGGCATTCACCAGGCATTCACCTGCCTCTGCGTGGGCCCCTACCTTTAACAGAAAGGATTGAGGAGAACACCACCTGCACTTCCAACCCCTTCACCCATACTCCCAGAGCCCTGTAGCCATGATTGATGTGCTCAAGATTACACCTTGCAGTATCACTCCTGCCTACATGGATGAATAGCATGGAGTAGTAGTCAATAGGCCAGATAATCCTCAACAATGACTCTGTAACTTCTTGGATATGGGCTTTGGACAGGCAGCATACCTCCCAGGATGACAGGTCAGAGCAACAGATGAGTGCCTCCATCCCCCTCAGAAGAGAGTCTCTAACCACCACTACCCTACGTTTCTTCCTCATAGTGGTGGCTGCAGACCTCCCAGCCTTGTGGGGTACAAGACTTCTCTGATTCTGCTGTAGGAGGTGATTCCTTATCTCCCGTATCTCCCATATCCAGAAGTGCATAATGGTTTTCCAGTACTGCAGTGGGAGAACTGGGAGCAGAAGTAAAGCACTGCCTGCTACCAGAAGTGACTAGCTGCCAGTGTCCCCCCTGAGCCATTTTCCCCTCCACTGATGGTGTGTCAATATTCTTTTGTGGTGGGACAGCTACCTTAACCTTAGCTGTCTCCACATAAATACTGTCCAGGAATTGCTTGTGGAGTCAAATACTCCTAAACCTAGCTACCTCTTCCTATAGCTCCACCGCCTGCTTCCTGAGAGCTTCTACCAGAAGACACCTTCCACATTGGATGGTCTCCCCAGACTGGACTTTGGTCGGTGGGAATTGCAAGTCACAGTCCCTGCAAAACCATGCCAGGGTCTGGATAGAGTCATCCTTGGTCAGGAGGTCTGTCTGACTACAGGTGCAGGTGGGAGAGACAGGAGCAGCACGAGCACAGGCGTTGCGGGTCTTCCTAACCATAGCAGAACCCCTTTGTGAAACTCCCTCTTAAAAACTCCCCTGTCTGCTTTACTCTCCTGGTCACCCTGACTCTGGCTTTATAAAGCCTGCAAATGTCAGTCAGGCCTCCCGCTTGAGCCCTTCAGGGGAAGACGGAGCCTAAGCCTGAGCAAAGGCAATCAAGGGAACAAGGGATCAAAAAAGGTTCCAGCCCTCCTAGGCAAACAATCTCAACTGCCACAGTACTGAAACTGAAATCATCTGCAATCAGAATTCAAAAGTTAAACAGTCAGGCAAACTGAATGTAGTAGTTTGGGATATAATTTTTAGTATAAAAATTTTAGAAAATGTCAGAAGGAACTAGCTCCCTTTTCAACTCCCTTCTCAAAATTCCCTCCTGTTTGCAAGTTCCCCTGGTCATATACGAGCAGGCTTTATAAGCTCTGGCCTTCCTCTTTGGTAGCCCTGCCCCTTGGCTATTGCTCGACCACTGAGCAGAGGATTCTAGATTTCAAATCCTAACTGGCAGCCTCAGCACACCGTCTTTCAAACAAAGAAACAAACCTCTCACCACATGGCTTTCCAAACACACACACAAACAAGCACAGTGCACAGTCACAAGTAACCCCCAAGCACAAACACACACACTCCAGACAGCCACTTATCCCAAGTTCCTGTGATTTGACCCTCCTTCACTCCGAGAGTGCCCTTCTCAAAACTCCCTCCTGTTTGCAATCACCTGCTTGCCTCTGTGTAATGTCAAAGACAAATTTTTTTGAAGAAATGCAACGATTTTTGAGATTTTTGGAGGGAAGTCCACCTTCACACTCTGCACCCAGGTGCTTAGTGTAAGACCAATGCACCTGAGTCATTGGCAGGAGGGAATGAACCAGCAATCTTAGCAGCTAAAAGCCCTGGGTATACCACATGAGCTAAAAGTTAGCTGCCTCTCAGACGAGCTGTAGAGCAGAGACTTCACTCTCTCTTGTCTGTGGTCTCAGTGCCTCTGGGGTTACATTAGGGTATTGACCAATGGGAGGGAGCACCTAGGTTCAAGTACCTGCTGTGACTGATACAGAGTGACCTTAGATTTATTTAAAAAAGAAAACAAAACTGTACTTTGACTCACATAGGCTGTGTCTACATTTGGCCCCTTCTTCAAAGGGGGCATGGTAATCAGGGTGACAGGAGATTACTAATGAAGAGCTGTGATGCATATGCTGCACTTCATTAGGCAAATTCTCCCCTGCAGCAACTTCAGAGAGTCAGACTTTGAAGTGCCAGCGTGCCATGTAGCTGTGGGCACTTCAAAGTGCCTGCACTACTTCTACGTACCTTTACTTCCTAAAATTTTGAGGAGTAAAGGCACTTCGAAGTTTGACACTTTGAAGTTGACACAGGGGAGAATTTGCCTAATGAAGTGCTGCATATGCATCACAGCACTTTATTAGTAATCTCCCTTCACCCTGATTACCATTCCCCCCTTTGAAGAAGGGGACAATATATAGACATAGCCATAGAGAAGGGACATAAACCTGCTTCTTGCATAGGTCAAGGCTCTAACGCCATGACACATACCTTTCTAGATCAAATAAACTCAGGTTTCAGTCATAAGAACATAAGAACATAAGAACGGCCATACTGGGTCAGACCAAAGGTCCATCCAGCCCAGCATCCCATCTGCCGACGGTGGCCAATGCCAGGTGCCCCAGAGAAGGAGAACAGAAGACACTGATCAAGTGATTTATCTCCTGCCATCCATCTCCTGCCCTTGTTCTGAGGGCTAGGGCACCATACTTTATCCCTGGCTAATAGCCATTTATGGACCTAACCTGCAAAAAATTTATCAAGCTCTTTTTTAAACCCTAATAGAGTCCTGGCCTTCACAGCCTCCTCGGGCAAGGAGTTCCACAGGTTGACTGTGTGCTGTGTGAAGAAAAATTTCCTTTTATTAGTTTTGAACCTACTACCCATCAATTTCCTTTTATTAGTTTTGAACCTACTACCCATTAGTCAGCTAATGGTAATTGTTACCCAGTTTCATCTTCGTTAAAACATCTGAAAGGTTTGAGTTTTGGTTCAATGCAGAGCAAAAGCGAAATTTGAAACCTTGAAAGTTGATCTAAAGCAGAATTGTCAACCTCTGGTGAGATCTTAATAACAGCAATCTATTTCACCACACAACTCTAAATTTATCCCCAGGTCACCACCCATCCTGGACACCGAATGAGGCAGGGCTCCTTTGGAAAAATTGTATAATTCAAAACTGTGTCCTAAAGGCATTGCACAAGAGGTCCAAATTATGATGGCATAAGGAACCTCAGCATAACTTCTGTCACTTTTCTGAACCCACAACTCTCTACTCATGACTCCATGTTTTAAAGACCCCATTCTTACCTCTTTTCCCAGCCTCATCTTCCTCCAATTCCCATCCACCTTTTTCCCAGTACAGAACCTTGTTTCTAGCTATCTTTGATTCGAGGACCTGTTTTTCCACTCCCAGTTTCTGCATCCTGCCACTACTTCTTTACTTTCTTTACCTTCTGTTAATGTCTCTTCACTCTCCTCCCATTTTCTGTCTGTTGTTTGAAAAATAGTTCACTGCCTGAGGCTTCTGTCTTCCTGTGTCTGTCCCTTCCTCCTCTCCAACTCAAATGCTTTCAGATTCATAGAAGACTTTCTGATTTAATTTCTTCTCCAGACATCAGGAGGAATTATTTGAAAAATCCTGATTAGACATGACCTGATCCACCTGAAGGAACACAA
The DNA here is from genome assembly GCF_033958435.1 of Carettochelys insculpta. NCBI lineage: Eukaryota > Metazoa > Chordata > Testudines > Carettochelyidae > Carettochelys > Carettochelys insculpta. Next base: position 101,535,106 of record NC_134139.1, read on the forward strand.
TATACACAGGGAGCAATAATACTTATGCTACGCTTTTGGTTGTCAAACATGAAAGACCAGTTTTTTCACAGGTTATGGGCACTCATAGCTCCGATTGACTTTTGCTGCAAAACCATGATCCAATTATTTATTTCTCCTAACATCACTGTAAGGTAGGTAGATAAGTACTATTTTAATCCTCACTTTAAAAGCCTAATTAATTACAGCCTAGAGTAGCAATAGAAATTTCTATTGGAGCCAGCATACGCTCTTTGAAGCAGGGACTGTCTGCTTGTTATATATTTGCACAGAGCCTAGCACCCAGACACTATTGTAACAGAAACAATAAAATTAATAAAACTCAGAAATTCCTATATTAAGGGCTTCTGCCCAAATCACTAGGAACTCGTACAGTTCAGTCTATCTCATCTAAACATTACTTCATAAACAAACACCCGTTATCTGAAAAAGGGTCATGTGTTTCAAAGAAAATGGCTTTCAAATAGATGAGGTCTGGATTTTTAAAGACTACCCACAACTAAAGTGTTCCTTACTGAGCTGGCCAGTCTTGAGGTATTTGGCTGATAGTTTATAATAGGCAGCATTGGCTCTTAAGACTTTGAAGAGGATGATGAGGTGATCCTGAGTGCAGCCAAAAGTCGGGAGATCTGGAACCTTCAATTATTTGCACTCAGTGTTATTTGAAGATTTTGAGTGTCCCCAAAGACCATCAGATAACGGAGGCTGTTCTTAAATGGGCAATCACTGGCAGCTCATGAGTATTGAGCTGATTATTTATGTATCATCAATTGTTCAACTGAAGCCAGATATCTACTGTCATCTTAGCCCTCAGGTAGCAATAAAAACTACCTGAAATGATGCTACAACAGATGTGGGCTGCTAATAAGTGGGACAGAAATAAAGTTAATGAGCCAAATACAGCCCCATAGAATTGCATCAAGTAAAGAGCTGACCCAGCTTACTTGGCAATACTTTGCTTGGGAAGCTGCCAGTTAGAGGGGGCCAGTGTATCTTGCACATTTTTTTCCTGTATTTTAAAGCTATTGTATAACTAAGGTCAGCGAGTGACATTTCAGGACAACAAGTAGATGTGGAGATATATCACCTCAGTACATACAATCCCCCCCTTAAATTTTTGGCATACTTCCTTCAATGCACTTGGGTTACTCTCCATGTCCCATTAGGGTGATGTGTCCCCAGGGGCACATGGCAAAGGCTTGATCTAAGACACTTGCCCAGCAATAGATCAGACACTCTGTCACAGAGGCAGGGATAGAATCCACTTCCCCAAAATTACATTCAAGTGCGTTAGTCATGAGACCTTTCTTTCTCTCCTTCAATCCCCTGCCTCATCATGGAGCTGCAGGCTGGCTGAGCAGCCAAGACTCTGGATATTCCAACAGGTGCAAGGCCTGGCTGGGTTAGAATCTGACCACTGGCAGTGTGCTGCTGTCTGAACTGTAGGTGGGAGCCATTACACACCCTTTGGATTCTGCAAAAAATGAAGCAAGGACCCTACAGGTAACATCCTCATGCACTATCCCACTCTGATCCAGTCCCACAGCAGGTCCATCCTACATGCTGAATGAGGCATGCATCCCGCAGGACAAAATAGTACATGATTGTGACATTAAAGAGTCTGGCACACTGCACGTGCAGAAGAAGGAGAAATTAAGGTTGCGCCAGTTCTAGCACTTCCTAACTTTTCAGAGTTAGTAGGTTTTTAAATGTAAAACTATATACAAGCCACCTGCAATAAAGAATGAAAAAAATTTTCAATTTGGAGTCTACTATTTGGGACTGTTGCAAGATTACAAAGGCTGAAGACATGGGATGATGTCAAATCTTCTTTATGTTCTGACTCCTAATTGTCGGTTAATATAAACCCCCAGACCAGAACTCAGTCTAGTCCAGAGTCACCTACTCTTAGCATTTGCAGGCTAACACTCCTGTACCTACATACATGGGTATTTTACAGTATAGATGTTGAACTGTTCTCACTTCATAATGAATATAAAGCAATCATACAGCAAACACAGCATACTTATATGTTCATGACAGTTTTATGGCACCCTGTCTTATCTGAAATTACTTTACCTCTGATTCATTGTGAAGCTACTTTACTATCACATTCTGCCAGTGTTCAACAACCATTTCAGCTTATCAAGATACTTTTAAACCTCCAGGACACTGATTAACACCTAATTACCCCATAACCTTTCGTGAAGTGGATTGAACTTGTATCTTCACAAATCTGTTGAGGCAAAATGGCCTTCTCGATTGAAAAAAACAAACAAATAAAACAAAACAACAACATCAAGGTAAAAAAAGACACAAGATGAGCCACCTCAGTGTCTTGATTTTGGATCCATTGACGCGTTTTTGATCCAGTCCAAACCCATAGCTGCATTTTTATATAAGTGTAGTTGGTGAGGAAAGGATGCTGTGATTATCACATCAGATAAACAACATGGCACAAAGCGGATGACTACAAGTTTGATGATGGCATTTCAAGGGTGGCCTGGAGGATGCTTTGTGGTTGTGATATTTTGGGAGGATCTATTTCCTTGACTGTAAAATAAGCAAAATTAACTGTACATATCTTTTCTAGTGTACATTCACTTCCTGTCAATGCCTTGAAAAGCGAATATATGACCTGAAGCAAAAGCTTTGAGTTATATATTTAATAGAGTATATTCTTATCCTTAGTGGTAGAAAAGCAATTGTCTATATCCCTGAACCAACTGATGTTTCCAGTAATGTCCTCTCTTACAACCACTGTCTTAAAAAAGCATATTATTGCTATCACAAACCATTAAACATAATATATAATAGCGAAGACAAATCTCCTTAAAATCTCTCATTGCCGCAATTCACAACCAGTTTGTTAGAGCAGTAACTGCCCTCAGTTTTGCCTTGGGCCATTAACTAACAAACCAACCATTAATTTATAGTAATGATAATTTTTCCCAGAGATTATTACTTAATCAAACTCCTGGTCCATGTCAGTTCTTTTATACCATGTCACTGTGACTGTGCGTTACAGACTGGTCCTAGCATCCAAGCCACCTACTTAAATAAACAAGGTAAGAAAGAATTAAATCTTTTGCTGTACACACACTACTTAAAATACCTTACTTTAATGAACAGATTTGATGTCTTAGAGCTGTTTTTTTTAATTCCCCAGAGTATATGTATCAACTAACTTAGATGCAGAATTAATGTGCGCTGCAGTTCAGTAATGTATACAATGTCAAGACACTGTATTAGTAAGCTGTGTTAGATATTCATTTGGGTAAGACACATTTGATTATTAACATTCTGTTCTTCAGCAACAAGCCACATGTGCTGTCTGTTGCCATGGTAATAAATTAGAAAGGATAACCTGACTACTTATCAATTTTTATTAGTATAATCATCCTACCTGCTTAACCCCTAGGTAACAGCAGAATATTTAAACAACATTTTTAAAAAATAATGTAACTCAGGGGGCCAAGTTAAGCTAATTGGATGGGGAGGAATCCAAGAAAAGGAAAAAAGAAATTGGAGACTTGTGGTATGGTGTTGATATGGTTCATTAATATTACAAGGTCAAAAATGTTAATGTTCCTGAGGATTTTAGCATACATGAAAGAGATGGAAGTAAAAGCACAAAGTTAAGAAAAGAAAAGAAAAGAAAAAATACTTCCCTCCTCCTGTGTTTAGGGCAATGTGCTTAAATGCATATAAACGCATATGCTAAATTACAAATCTGAATAAGTGGAACCAAAACACATACTTAAGAAACATTAAATACTGTACAATAGTTAAAGTATCCTACATGGTAGGAAAATATACCCACTTTAATGCATGAACACGGTTTGTCCTGGTACATTACAATTACAGGAGTAGTGGGGCAGGGACCTTTAAAATCCCCTGCCCCCATTGCCTCCCATAGCAAAATCAATTATGTTAGAGTAATCAACAGAGAGTAAGCTTCACATTTATTTCCAAAGAAAAAAATAAAAATAGCAGCTGGATGTGAAATGACACAAATTAAATGAAAATCTTACCCTGCTGCAGTGACACCTACGGTTCCTGTTCTAGGCATCTGGGCCCTGATCCCCATCCCAGGCATTGAGACCAGGTGTACATGATCACAGCACCACTCACTCAAATTTGGCCCTCCACCACCCACGCTCCTGTCATGACAGAGGTGCAGGTGCGCCAGACCTGAGTGGCACTGTGACCCTGTGCACCAGGTCATAACCCCTGGAGTGGGGAGCTGGCCCAGACATAGAGGTCTGAAGAAGTAGCTGTTGTGAGGTGACTGCAGGACTGGCTTGTTCTGCAATGCCCCCTTGGGCCTCTACCACACCTCCGCACAAGGTTGGGACTTAACCTTCTTTAGGAATCCTCCCCACCCCTGACAAGAGGCTCCCACAATAAAACAAAGTAAAAAATAATATTCCCAGAGAGTAAAATGAAAACAATTTACAACAAAAAAATTAAAAGAGTTTCAAAGAGCTCCTAATTATGAGCAGGCTTACTTAGAACAATTTCATGTTGGTCCTATAGGTCTTGATGTTCCGCTATAACTAAACGTATTTTGAAAAATAAAACATGGTTTAATTACCAGTTAGTTAAATCTTTGTATTTGCATAAACACTATTGCTGTTACAAGCAACGTATTGTGTACTATTTCTGCAGTAAACCTTGTGTGTTCTATGTCTTTATTTTCCTTTATAAAGAATCAGAAAGTCCCACAGGGTTTAAATTGCCAGTGTCCACTGAAATGAAATTGCAGGTGTCTCTGCTGTGGAATTACTGCTTCAGGAAAACACTGACTATATAAGAGCAATCGTCCTAATAAAAAAGTCTTAAATATTGTAGTTATCCAAACTGTAGGAACTTAGGTTAAAATTTTCAGCTGTACCAAAATGACTTACTAACCTAAGTTTCCTTTTATCCAGCAGTAAATAAAGACCCAGATCCTTCAAGGTATTTAGGCCTTGCTGCACTCTCAAAAAAAATAAATAAATAAACGTATTTAAACACTTACTAGCCAAATTCCCATTGACATTGATGGGATTTGGGCTCCTAGTTGTCTAAAGTCCTTTTGAAAGTGACATTTATGATCCTAAATCAGTTAGCTGTTGCAAGGCTTTAAAATCTGGGCCTTAATGGAAGATTTTTTAGAAGTGCCAAGGTGAATCTCAAAAGTCACTTAAGTCAGGCTGTGTCTACACTACACAGAAATTTCGAAAGGGGGAACATCAAAAATCAAAATCAAAATAAGGGATTTTGAAATAGTGAGGCTGCACACGCAAAACAGATCACTGTACTGATCCACTATTTTGAAAGAACCCTCCCACATGCTTCAAAAGGGAGCGTCCACACAGGAATGTGGGCTCTTTTGAAATAGTCAGCTAGGAAACACCACATATGGGGTCACATGGCAGACAATCCCTTCCAGGTCCCACATCCAGCAGCCACCTTAAAGGGCCCCTCCCAAACACACCCACCCTGCACACACAGAGCACCGCAGAGCAGCACACAGTAGGGCATGGACTGTGCTCTGAGAACAGGAGGAGAATGGAGCAACAGCAGCTGCCCGAGGCCAATGCCTCCACCCACCCGGGGAACTAGGTGGTGATTGCCATCCTGGGTTTGGTGGATGCCCAGGGGCCCACCTACCCACCCCCCACTCGGGTCCTGCAGGCCCTGGCAACTGGGCAACCGCTGCTCCCCATTCCCCCCACGGCGCCTCTGGAGCCACCCCAGCAGTGGCGACTGGTGGAAGAGGCTGTTACTGGGCCAGTGGGACGATGAAAGGTAGCTCAAGAACTTTAGAATGACAAAGCAGATATTCATGCAGCTGTGTCAATGGCTACACCCGCCCTGCAGCATGTGGACACCCACATGCAGCCCATGCTCCCAGTCGAGAAGTGTGTGGGGATCGCCCTCTGGAAGCTCACCACCCCAGACAGCCACCATTCAGTGGGGCACCAATTCAGGGTGGGCAAGGCCACTGTCAGAGCTGTACTCCTGGAGGTAAATCAGACCAGGGCCCCACACCACCCCAAGAAGTGGGGGCAGAGGTCCCCCAGGTGGGGTCCTGCAGAGGAAGGGGAAAGGAGGGGCCCCCTGATGTGCAGGCCCCACTTGTCGGTGCCGCCTTCTACATCATCCTGCAAAGGGCTGTCTGGCTCGGTGACTTGAATGACACCATGGCGGGATTTGCAGCCCTCGGTTTTCCAAATTGCTTTGGCACACTTGATGGCACACACATAGCTATCTGTGCCCCAGACCACAGTGCAGGATGCTACATAAACCACAAGGGGTACCACTCGGTGTGGCTTCAAGTGCTCATTGATGCCTGGGGCTGGTTCTGTGACATTTGTGTGCACTGGTCTGGGTGAGCCCACGACGCCCGGGTGCTATGCAACTCGTGGCTGGGGAGACGCATGGTGGAGAATATCTACATCCCTGTCTGGCAGCTCCGCATGGGCAACACAATGATGCCGCCATGTAAAGTGGCCAATGGGGCATACCCTTTGCAGGTGTGGTTGATGCGCCGCGACACTGGGCACACTACCACCAGCCAGGACACTTTTAACAACCACCTGAACCACGCCCACAACACTGTACATCAAGCCTTCGGACACCTCAAGGGGCGTTTCCAATGCCTGAATGCACAGCTGGACGTCAGCCTGCCCAACGTCCCCAGGGTGGTCGCGGCCTGTTGTGCTCTGCACAATATAGTGGAGGGCAAGCAGGAGCGCTACATGTTGGGGTGGGCTGTGGACCACGGCCCTGGCTGTGAGCAGCCACCCCTGGCCCTGTGCCGCCAAGCACATTGCGATGGGGTTAGGGTCCGGCAAACCTTCCGGGAGGCCTTCGCACAGAAGCCACAGTGACCTCCTCCTGGCACTCCAGCTCACACCTACCCTGTAGCACGGACCCCTCCACACACAGGGTACATTGGGGTGCACAAAAAACAGGTTTAATAACTGGGAGCCAACTATATACATGTAAATAAACAGCACTGGTAAATATGGTGTGGGGTCTTCCTAACTGGGAGCTAAATATGGGGGAGAATGGGGGAGAACTATATACAATGTGGGGGCATGCCCCTGTGGCTGGGGCCACAGGTATGGGAGGGCCTAGTCCCCCATGGGGGTGGGGGGGCGAGACCCCCAGTAGATATGGGGGCCCCTTCCCCCTCGGGAGCAGGGGCCCTGTCAGAGCCAGGAGGGGCCTGACAGGACAGGGAGGTAGGATTGGCCAGGGGCTAGGCAACGGGGTGAGCTGGGTGAGGAATGGGGGACGGGGTGATGGGAGTGCCGGGGGAGAGAGCCTCACCCAGGCTTGCACTGGCAATCAGCCAGCAGCCCAGGGCAAACCGGGTGGATGGGGTGAGTGTGGGTGGGATAGGGCCGGTGAGTTTGGAGGCAGTGGGAGTGGGTTCGGGGGTGGCCGGTTTGGGAGAAGTAGGAGCAGGTTTGAGGGTGGCAGAGGGGGCTGGCTGGGGGGCTAGCTGACTGAGGGCTGTGGCTGCCTCAGCCCAGACCTCCCTGCACCAGGTCTTGTCCTCCTGCTCCATATGCAGCCACTACCGGAGCACAGCAGTCTGCGCCCAACTGGCTGCAGTGTGGGCCTCCGCCACCTCCTGAGGGTCATAATGGCGGCGCCATCGGGCCCTCCAGGGCTGGGCAGGCAGCAGCCTGGGTGATGGGGAGGAGGGTTCTCTGGCTCTGTCAGATTGTGGTATGGGTGTGGTCCAGCCCTCAGAGGATGATGCCATGGAGTCACAAGGGGGAGAGAGACCACCTGTCAGTGCTGTCACCTGGACCTGGGGGCTCCACTCATGCCACCCCCGCCATCCCCCAACCATCCCCTGAGGTGATGCCTCCCCTGTTGACCCCCCCTTGGGGCTCCCATGTGCCCGCTGGGATTGTATCTGTGGGGAGACCGCTGGCTGCAGCCTGGCTCCCACTTTACTTCCCTGTCCACAGGTGCAGGTGCTGGATGGCACCATGCCAGGGTCTGCAACAAGGCAGGGGAATGTGAGATAGCCATGACCCCGGGCTGCCCGATCTACCCCTTACCTACCTGGGGCTCCAGAGAATAGGCCCGGGAAAACCAGCCTCGAGGGGGCCTGGCTGGAGGTACCAGAGCTGACAGCAATCATGAGCGGACCCCCCTCCTCCAAGTCACTTGCTCCGCCAGTGTGATCTGGCTCGATGGTCCCAGCTGGTCATACAGGTCCGTCTCCCAGTCGGTGTCAGGCCCACCTGTGTCGATCACCGCTGACAGCTCGAGGATGTCCTTCAGGCCAAGAAGCTGTTCCAATGCCCAGTAATGCGGGCACCTCAGGCCAGCCCCTGCCCCCAATTGCCTGCGGGCATCCCTGGCCCAGCTATAGGCTTGCCTCAGCTTCTTGATCTACGATCAGACCTGATCGACTGTGTGCTGGGGGTGTCCCCACCTCTGCAGCCCCAGTGACAGCCAATCAAAGGCAGCTGCATTGCGGGGCCACATGGTGCTATGGAGCAGCACCTTCTCCTCCACCCAGAGGTCAAGGAGGTCTTTTATCTCAGCCTCTGTCCAGGAGGGGCCTCTCCTTTTCTGGCCCTGGATCTCCTCCAGTGGTCCCTTGGGCTGGGAGGTGGGGGCCTCCTGGGGGTCCCTGGAGTGTGAGGGGCTCGCCATCCAGCTGGTGGGCTGTGTGTCACATCTGTCTGAGTTGCTGGCGTGTTTGCCAGGCAGAGCTCATTCTCCTCAGGCCCTGGGCATGCTCTCAGCTTCCTGCATGGGGTTTCCGGGGCCATGAGATTTTAAGGGGCTGGCCCGGAGACCATAGAGCCCTGCAGGGGCTTGCTAGTGCATCTCCGCGCTCCATGAAGCCACCACCATGGTGGACCCACAATTTCAAAATTGCCGGCCTGGAGCATCTACACATGCCCTATTTTGAAATTTGATTTCGAAAGAGGTCACTCTTCCCAATCTTGGATGGGAACAGCGGTTTCGAAATTCATGCCCCTTTTCACAGAAAACAATTTCAAAAGAGGATGTTGGGTAAGTAGATTCTCCACAGCCTCTTTCGAAATTGGGCCCCCTTTCAAAATTGATTTTGAAACAAGTGGATAGTGTAGACGCACCCTCAGTGTGGAAAAACCTACTGTTAGGAGCCCTGCTGCTGATGGAATCCACAGCCCTGAACTTTGCACTCAGACTCACTATACAGTTCTTTCAAGAGCCATTCTGGAAAAGGAATCACCCTGGACATCAGAAGAAGAGCAGCCTTGTTCCCTACAAGGCTGGGAGGTCTGCTGCCACCACTACAAGGAGGAAACTCAGGATAGTGTTGGTAGGAAACTCTCTTCTGAGGCAGGACAGAAGCACCCATCTGTTGCCCTGACATGTCCTTTCTGGAGGCATGCTGCCTGGAACCTGTTTCTGAGACATTATGGAGGCATTGCCGAGGATTATCTGGCCTTCTGACTACTACCCCATGCTACTCATCCATGTGGAAATAAATGATATGGCAAAGTGTAACCCTGAGCAAATCAAGAGTGAATACAGAGATCTGGGAGTATGGGAAAAGGAGTTGTAGCTCAGGTGGCATTCTCTTCAATCCTTCCTGTGAAAAATAGGGGCCCAGGCAGAAACAGGCACATCCTGGAGGTGATGCTTGGCTGTTATCAGGAGCACTTGCACTTTCTTGTCTATGGGATGCAGTTCCAAGAAGAACTCAAAGCAGGGATGGGGTTTCACCTTTCAAGGAAGAGGAAGACTGTATGAGGATGCAGACAGGCTAACCTAGTGAATACGGCTTTAAACTAGGTTCAGCAGGAAAAAGGTGACCAAAGTCCACAGGTAAGTAAAAAACCTAGAGATCTGGAAATTTGGCTGGCAAGGGGAGGGATCATGGACTATGATAGGAGACAAAAAGGAGGGACTTGGCAAAACTGGGAGGCGAAAGCAAATCAGTATCTTAGATGCCTATATACAAATGCAAGAAGTATGGGTAATAAGCAGGAAGAACTTGAAGTCCCAATAAATAAACAGAAGTATGACATAATTGGTATCACAGAGACTTGGTGGGATAATGCACCCAGTTGAAATATTGATATATAAGGGTACAGCTTTCTCAGAAAGGATAAACAGGGTGAACTGAGAGGAGTTGTTGCCTTGTCTATTAAAAATGTGCACACCTGGACTGAGGTGGAGAAGGACACAGGAGACAGATGCAATGAGAGTCTCTGGGTTAAGTTAAAAGGGGTAAGAAAACAAAGGTGATGTCATGCTAGGATTCTACTACAGACCTACCTACCCAGGTAGAATTGATGGATGAGGCTGTTTTGTAAACAGCTAACAAAAATCATACAAAGCACAGGATTTGGTGGTGATGGGGGTCTTCAATTATCTAGATGTATATTGGGAAACTAATGCAGCAAGGCAGAGACTATCCAATAAGTTCTTGGACTGCACTGAGAACATTTTTTTTCATTTCAGAAGGTGGTAAAAGCTACTGGGGGAAATGACTAAAGTACAAGGGCAATAACCTCCGTCTTCTCAATTGGTTTGTGCAGGGCTTGATCTGTGAGAATGCCTACTGGATTGGGCACCGAAGGTGAGGTAGGAAACACAAAGACCAATTTGAGGAGACATAAGTGCCCAAGATAGGTGACTGGTGCCTACAGGTGGAAACAGTGCAGGGATGGCCACCCAGAGGAACAAGAAGGAGGCATAAGGAGGTGTCCCATTTAGCAATTAAAATTTTGGTGATAGCACAAAGGGGCAGTGCACCTCCTAAGTGCTACCATAAACTGGACAGCTGTACATGTGCCCAGCCCAGATTCCAGTTATTTAAATGACTTTATTGGTGCAAACTTAAATGCCCAGGATTTTAGAAGTCTACAGATAAAACAACCACTGCAGAAGATTTTTGAAGATTGAAAGTTTGGACCTAAATGCCTAAAGGGCAGTTAAAACTCGAAATCACTTGGTGGACCTAGTCCTTAAATGCTTAGGAATCTTAAGTATAATTGAAAATCAATGGGACTTATAGTATTAAGCATCTAAGTCTCTTCTGAAAATGGGATTTAAGAGCTTAAGAGTAATACATTTTAAAATGCTCTTTCTGATTAGCTTAAAATCCTAGGTGTCCAAGAACCAGGTTGGCTGTAGATGCAGGAACTTGGACTCAAATGTGAATTGGGCATCATTCAGACAAAGGTTCTCATGTATGCTCTGGATATAACCACAGACCTTGTTGTTCTGTGAGTTATCAGACCATTCTCTAGGAGCTTCATTGGGAACTTGGCTCTGTGCAAGACTTCCATATTTCTGAGGGAATCCACTTCCTGCAGACCTGAAAACTTTCACCTGACTCTCCTCAGCTGAGGAGATGCAAACTCTTTCCATTTCTCAAACAGCATTCAGCAAGAGCTGGTTGGCTTACCCGCTCCACTCCCAAGTTGTGTAAAGGAACCAATGAATTGTTATGAACGACTGCCTAGTGACAGACCTCTGTGTAGCAAATGGGGCAGCTACCTCTTCAAACATCTTTGGAATGGCTTCTATTTGTAAACAGAGTGATCCAGAGTGGTCCTGCTTTGGACAAGGGGCTGGACTCTATGACCTCCTGAGGTGTCTTACAGCCCTAACAGTCTGTGATTCTGTGAAACTGAAAACATCCAAACTTCATAATCACCTGGCAGAATCAAATCTCCTTAATGAGTGGGGGCACCTCAGTGGAAAAGTAAGACAAGCAGTTGCAAAATGCTGCATATAATTAAAGTGCTTTCACAGTAAAAAAAAAAAAAAGTGCTGCATATTTACCTCTAATTAAAATCCAACAGAAATATATATGCAAATTAGACACAGCCTTATGGCTGCTGGAAAGTTGCCAATGCCATGTTCACCACTGAAGAATTTCTGCACTACTGGACCATACAGCTCATCTCTCTAACATCTGGAATTCTCCAACTTAAACGTTAACAGATGATGGATCTAAAGCATTTGAAGAACTGAACACTAGATATAAGCAAATTCAGGTTATAAAGACCCAATCCTGAAAGGGATAGGTCCACGCAGAGCCCCATTGGCTTCTACAGAGACAAGTTTTTTTCAAATGGAAGGGGGAAAATGATTTCTCTGAATGCCAGTTTTTGATCCATGTCACACAGATATCTTGGTGTTTAGTTCATAAACTTAAACAGCATTACTGGAATAAAGGTGGACTGCACAATGTTTCTATGCAAATGTATTAGATGTATGCAAATCAATAAGAGCCACCTGATAGGCACCATTGTAAGACATCATTTTACGTGCTCCTGTGCCAGCTGCCCATGCCCTGTGGAGCTGCGTGTAGGAGAAAGTAGCTTCCACAGGGCAGCCACATTATTCCCTTGCTGCAAAGGAGGAAGAAGAAGGTGGGATGGGATGGACAGAGTACAGGCTTTCCTGCCCTGACTCACTGCATGGTAGGAAGCTAGTGTAGGATAAATCCCTCCCCAGAGCAGAAGACAATGAAGCAAGATACTCTGAGCCATGGTTTACTTTCCAGTCTGCTTCCTAGGGCACTGTGAACACTTGGGGCAGAGTACAAAATGACAATCTTGGTCCACAAATAATTATCTTGTTGAACATATTCCATCTGTTTCTGTCTTCCAGCCCTGGCCTATAGGCTGGATACCATAACTGAAAAATCTTATTTAATTTAACGTGACTGAATGTACCTTTGCTAGAGTACTCTATAGAGTGATGCCGATAGGATATTATTCTCTATGAATAATATTCTCTCCGTTTTTTAGAAACAGAGAGGGAGCCATGCTAGTCTATATACTATCAAAACAAAAAAGCAGTCAAGTAGCACTTTAAAGACTAACAAAATAATTTATTAGGTGAGCTTGTGTGGGAGAGACCCGTTTCTTCAGACCATAGCCATACCAGACCAGACTCAATATTTAAGACACAGAGAACCAAAAACAGCAATCAAGGTGGACAAATCAGAAAAAAATGATCAAGGTGAGCAAATCAGAGAGTACCCCTGGATCATTTCTTTCTGATTTGTCCACCTTGACTACTGTTTTTGGTTCTCTGTGCCTTAAATATTGAGTCTGTTCTGGTCTGGCTATGGTATGAAGAAGTGGGTCTCTCCCACGCAAGCTCACCTAATAAATTATTTTGTTGGTCTTTAAACTGCTACTTGACTGCTTTTTTGTTTTCATAAGTTTTTTTAGAGTTATTTTTCTAGGAACTCAAAAGGTTTTTTCCCTATTACATTCTAGATGTAATAGGAGGGGATTTTAAAACTCCCATTTCAGTGCAGTGATGGAGTTTCAGCACAGAAAACACAACAGAAACACTGAAAGACATGAGAAAAAAACACCCTTCACAATTAACACCAGTACAACTAACATATCGTTGATTTTTTTTTGAAATTCACACAAAATAGAGTGAAAATATAGAGAAATTCTTTGATAGGAGAAAAGTAAAGAAGTAGTGACAAGTAGGATTTTATTTTTAATTACCAGTAAAATGACTGTTATTTGTTTTCTGGCTGATTTAAAATTCTTGTTTTCATCATTCTATGGCTTGCACTCTACCATAGTCATTGAGATACATGAACAGCAAACTTATCACCCTGTGAGCAGTTTGCACCTGGGACCGGGTGGCCTAATGGCTAGGCCCTCTGGCCAGGGCCTGTTGGGTGGGTCTTCAGCCCCACCCAAGAATCTATGGGTTAAGTTTGGGGTATGGCCCTGAGAATCTAGTTCCCCCTTTGGCAGGACAGGGGTTCCTGTGGGGGGGGGTCCACACTCCCCTCAGTGCCTGGGGGAGGGTCCTGGGCTGTGCCCTCCCGAGGCTGACCAGGTGGTAGTTCTGGCTTGGGGCCTGCTGCCTCAGAGCCAGCTCCTGCCTCTTGGCTGGTCAGCCCCAAACTGGGCTGGCTTCCTTCCTTTTATACCCCTCCAGGTCTGACACGGGCCACAGATGAACCAGGGAGGGGGCTAATTGGGCCAACAGGCCTTGTTTGATCCCCGCCTCACCTGGCCTCCCTCTCACACTTCTACAAACCCTTTTACTGTTTTCACAAGTAAAACTTTTGCTAATATGCAAGCATGAAGAGGGGCAATGAGCACAGTACTCTCTGGAGGCACATGACCCCATTAGTTTGACAGCTGGTTTTATTCATTTTACCTCTGTTCTTACAGTGCAATCGTGATATTTTTTTAACTGTTCCTTCTGCTTTATTGTCAACTCTCTTCTAGGTCCTTAAATTAATGTTCAACTGAATCCCAAGTGTATAGCTCTTACATTTTTTCTTAACTCTTATTTTCTCCAGCTATATTTATTGTGCCTGTAATTCTATGTAATCCTCCAATTTTCTGTCTTTGATTGATATATTTTTGCCAGAGAACGCATCAGGTGCATAGCCATGCAGCCAGGTGTGAAATGTGTGTGTGTGAGTGTGTGTGTGCGTTATATTCTGCATATACTGATTGAACACTTAAACTTACTAGCAACTAGTGAGAGTGGAGAGGGCTGTACCAGAAGAAATGCAAAAGGAAAAATAAAACTCAGGAGAAGGATATCTAAAATATATCGAAGGAGACAATTTTAATCGGATATTCTCAAGGCCACATCTACACAGCTCAGGTCATCAGCTTGGCTGCTAACAGACCTATGCTAAGCAGGTTTCTGGAAATTGCAAATGGCTTTCCATTTGCATACTCACACATCGAATTAGCATAGCCACGTGAGATTCTGCTCTCTGCAGAAGGGTCTGCTGGCATGAAAGAGGCGATGTAGATGTTCTTCTGCTGGCTAAACCCCACTCTGTTGCCAGTCCCTGTCCCTTATGCCTGACTTTTCAAGCATAAGGGACTGGCAACAGAGAGGGGTTTAGCTGGCAGAGGCATGTCTGCTTGGGCTCTTTCCTGCTGGCAGACCCCTCTGCAAAGAGTGAAATCTCACATGGCCATTCTAATTAGCTATGTGAGTATGCAGAGGGGAAGCCATTTACAATTTCCAGAAACCTGCTTAGCACAGCTCTGCCGGCAGTGGAGCTGGTGACCTGGCCTGTGTAGAAGTGGCCAAAATGTATTGTTCTGTGACTAAGAACCCATTGGTGCTCTAAGAGAATGAGGAAGTGTAGATGAGGTCACCAGACTAGAAACTGGTGGACAATAGTGCATCAGAGAATGTCATCTGAGGTTTCTACTAAGAGCCAATGGTTATCATCATCATTATAAAGTATATGAAAGGACATATTTAATATTTAAGACATTATGAATCTCTCCCGAATATTATGTTCTTAAGGTCTTGGAGTTAAGGCAGGTCACCAAGAGGTGCTGTATCTCAAAAATGTTAGTTTCAGGCGGGAGGCATATCTGGCTTTCAGTGGACCAAATAGGGAAGCAGACTCAAGAGTTGAGGACTTCCATCAGGGAATGCTGTGCCAGTAATCACCTCTTGTTTCAGCTGTATTCATTGAATAAAACTGTGGGAGCATAATACAGGGTGAAAGGTGAAGTCTCAGATAATCAGATCCCAAACCACTTAAGGTTTTAAAACAATAACTTGAGCTTTGCCAAGAAACAAATCGGCAGCCGCTGCAATCTTCAGAGTACAGAAGTTACACATTCCCAGCAAAACAGACTGCTCAGCAAGTGGCTTCACCAGTTTCAGTTGCAGAAGGGTTCCATTGTGAAGTTCTACGAACAATGCACTACAGTAGCCTAACCTTGAACTTTTAACAGCAAAAATGATGGCACGTTCAGAAATAAAGCTTACGGTATATTGGCCAAGCTCACAATTATTCATCTGTTACTTGAGATTCCAAGAGCAATAACAAAACTTCCATATTCTAAATCTGTATTGCAAACAATGAATTCATTCTTTCAAAGAAGTGCAGAGATCAGTTTACCATTCTTTAACTTGTGTATTGAGTCCAACTGACATCATTTCAATTTTGTCCTGATCTTTTTAAAGAGCTTTTTAGAGGGTTTTTTTTTTTTAAATTAGGAAAGAACATGATGAGTCCCTGGTGTCCTCAGCACATTTTCAGTTCAGCATAAAGTACACTGCAGCCTACTTACAGCATCACTTGTCATTTAGGCTGAGTAAGTTGGTCTATAGTTCCTGCTGTGAAATATTTTATATTATTATTCCCCTCATTAAACACAAGTTATGTTTATCCAAAGACTATAACCCCACCTCTTGCACAGGTAGCATGATATGTTACTATATTTTTTTATTACCTATTTGTGTTGCAGCTGAAGGCCCTCAATTACGACAGTTTCATCTTATTTTGGAGACAGCTGATTCAAAATTCTGCTATATTTTATGTATATCTCTACTGAGTTTTTTTGCATTTCCTTTGCTACAGACCTATCCACCACCCACCAACTGCTGGTTAATCTAACTATTCAATCAGTGTTTGGGTATGTATACATATAAAACAAACAAAAACAAATTTCACATATGGTTGATTACCTATGTCTCTGATTTCTCCACAAAAACTATGTAAATTAAACAGAGAAAAGCAAAGGAGCTGGTAGACTTAAAGGCAACACAAATATATCTGAAAAAAAATGTTTTTAACATTGAGTTGCAATTTGATTTTATTTACATTTATTTAAACAAGACAGTCTACTTGTAAGAATTAAAGCTCTCCTTGTGATTGTTAAATCAATAAAAAACAAGGTCAAAATACTTAAATCCTGCTTTAATCCTGCTTCAACATGTGCAGAGAGCAGATTTATCCTCACGAGGTCCTTTTCGTTTGTACGGTAAGTCCCACCATACTAATATTACAAAGGGCATCACCCATATTTAGTAAAACAGCCACCATCAGTAGTTAAGTTCAAAAATAGGAATGATCATTAAAATCATTTTTAAATATATTACATGATTTATCCAGGGTGAGAAGTATTTCTTAGCTTTCCAAACAGTCCAGTGAAAGGAAAAGAGTTAAGGTTCCCCTTTAAAGCAAAGGGATTCAAAATGCACCCTTCACCCAAGTGTACTTTTGTCACACAGCTCACATACTGCTTTGTATGTTGATGTATGTACCCAATAGCTTGTTTAAAAGCTGCATATCAGGAGAACAGGAATGGGCAGAATAGGTAAGAGTCTTCATTATACTCAAGCTAGACAAGCACTCCATCTGCACTCTGCTGTAAATTGCTTTTGAGCCATTGCTAGCCTCTGGAATTAGGATGTGATCTGGGGAGGAAAGCTTGAATTCTGCATTTAGGTAGCAAAGAGACAAATCAAGAGATTTTTCTTCTGTGTCCAAATGTCATTTTTAGTCTAAGCATTGTCATTAGATCAAATCAGGAATTTGCTACATGTCACCATGTAAGGTAAGATGTCTGCCTGGGTCTTTTAAAATAACTATGTTGTAAACCCAACCTTCCTTTAAAATAGAATTTTGCTTTCAACAAAACAATGAACTGTTTTGGAACAGATCTTAGTGAGATGACTCATCAGCTGGGTTGAGTCTCAGTGGCTTGTGTGTGTATGTGCGTACACATAAAAAGCCACTCAAGAGTCAGCAAAAGAACAGCCTATCTGCTGAGAGCTAATCACCCTGGGTTATTCTCAGCAGAACATTATGTTTGTACATAATACCAACAGTTACCAATTATTGTCCATGCTTGGTAAAATGAATGGATTTATGCACTTATCTGAAAGGTGTCCTCTGCAAAGGTTATATTTAAACTGCTGACATGTATAACTGTCTAATGCTGACCTGAGGCAAATACTGAACATTTAGCAGCATGTACTCACACCTGCTTAACCTAAGCTCACTTTATCCACAGAGGACATCTGACATTTAGCCTAATAGGATGTGTGCAGTAATTTATTGTATATCTGCAATTATTTTACATCAAGGGATACTGGATTTAATTCTGTAGTTTTTATTCCAAATGTTTTAACAAAGTCTCTAGAACTAAAAATTATTGACACATCATTGTATTACTTCTTATTTACACTGGTGCAGTTGCATCAATGTCAGTGGAGCTATACCAGCATAAAACAGAAAAAGAAAAAAAAAAACAGAAATGCATTAGTTTCATTCTGTTAACACAAGTAACATAGTCTAATTGACACCAATGTAAATTAGGAGTAACTCTTTCAGAACAAGCATTGTTATAACTGTTCTTTTGGAATTTATGTGATTGGATCAGTATTAAACTGGTGTAAACATGATCTGAAACAAGAAATCTCTGCAATTATAACTTCAGCAAATAAGATCAGGCTATTTAAAACGAATTGTAGATGTACTCCAAAATATAGGTAAGTTTGGCCCATCATCTTCAGACTCCTTCAAAGTCAGGTACCCTACGTGTACTTTATATGCCGTTTTTGCATAAGAGGGGTAATAAAAACGGAATTGGCATGAAAAAAAGAGCATGGTGAAAGGCAGAACAGAAATCTGTATGATTTCTTCTTATAATTTTGAAGTGGAATATTTAAAATCTCATCCCATTAACATCTATTGCCCACCTAATTAATACAAGTCATTGACAGATCTCATTAGGAAAAGAGAAAACTTAAGAAAATGAAGGTCTTGATCTTGCAAATGGAACTGCATGGGCAAAACCTTGTCTGATGTGGAGCCTCGCAGGCTTAAGTTGGGTCTGTCTGACCACAGATGTTTGTCCTCGTGGGTTCAGCTGTAAAATCTCAGTCTGTGCCCTAGCTTGGGAATTCTACTGCCAAAGAGTTACACCTTAGGAAAGCACTTGTCAGTAGTGTTAAAGTAACTATGCAATTGTTTGTTAACTGTTTAGAACATACTGCGAGTGCCATGACTATCTGAGTACTCCAAAGATTAAACTAGAGGAAAGGTAATTTGTGAACTGGCTGTGCACTGAGTGTTTTATATTTAGTTGGCCTTTTTTGTTCCTGTTCCTGTTTCAACACTGCATGGGGAGATAAGTACACAAATCCTGTTAACAGTAATGAGATTTGCTCATACAACTCCCCACACAATTCTTTGGAAATTTAGCCTTTAAGCTTAGAAAGCATTTGGGGAATAATTATCTTTTTCTTTTCATAGTCTGTTTATAGATTAAGTACACAGTACTGTACCTGTAGATTTCTCCTAGTGTGTTTTTATCCTGCCAGGCAAATTTCCTGGGCCAAATTCACCCAGTGGGTAAGCACTTGCAGCTCTAGTGGAGCCCTGGGATAAGTTAAATGGTGATGGAGTACTAATGCAGGATACACATGGGCACAAGTGGAAAGGAAAACAAACATGAGTGGTATGCCCCTTCCAAGCTGTACGAAAGAAATGCAAAGTGTGTATATGAAGGGGCAGAAGAGGGTATGCACAGATGGACAATAGCTGCGTCTACACTAGGGAAAAACTTCAAAATGACCATGCTAATGGCCAAATCGGAGAATACTAATGAGGCACTGAAATGAATATTCAGCGCCTCATTAGCATGCTGCCAGCTGTGGCACTTCAAAAGTGCTATATTTCGCTTGCGCGGTGCTC
This sequence comes from Carettochelys insculpta, assembly GCF_033958435.1. Taxonomy (NCBI): domain Eukaryota; kingdom Metazoa; phylum Chordata; order Testudines; family Carettochelyidae; genus Carettochelys; species Carettochelys insculpta. The sequence goes on from NC_134139.1 coordinate 101,554,613, forward strand.
GTCGACCTGGGGGTCCTTTTCGAATAAGGGGATTTCGATGTTTGCAGGGTCCTTTCAAAAAGGACCCCCATTTCAAATTTTGGCCAAGGGCAGACACAGCTAACATGTTTTAAAACACAAGCACGTGTTTCATTTTATACCAGATAGAATTAAGCCCAACACACACTATTGTGAGCTTATGTCAGTGGTTTACCTTGAAGAAACTGTGGTTTAAATTTTTCATGAAAAATTCAAAGTTAAGATTTTGATGAGCTCTAGTTGCACTGTGTTTTTACTGATCTAGGCAGAAAAATGGGGCAAGGGAACCTCCAGAGAAGTTCTGTAACGTGTGTAGTTGGTGGACTGCAGAAAGTAATATAGCTGCAAACAAGGCTCTTCTAACCCTGCATATAGAATCATAGACTCCTTCAGAGGTCATATAATCCAGTCCCCTGCAGTCATGGCAAGACTAAATATTATCTAGAGCATTCCTGACAAGTATTTTTCTAACTTGTTCTATAAAATCTCCAATGACAGAGATTCCACAACCTCCCTGGGCAATTTATTTCAGTACTTAACCACCTTGACAGTTAAGAAGTTATTCTTAAATCCAACCTAAACTGCTCTGCTGCAGTTTAAACCCATTGTTTTTTGTCCTATTCTCAGTGGTTAATGATAACAATTTTACGTCCTCTCCCTTGAAGCAACCTTCTGGGCTTGTCTACACTACCATCTTCCTTCGAAGGAAGGATGGTAATTAGGGTGTTGGGAGTTTACTAATGAAGTGCTGCCGTTCAATTCCCCCCGTGGCAACTTTGAAGTTTGAAACTTGGAAGTACCGGCACGCATCTAGCTGTAGCTCACTCACCAGTACTTCAAAGTCCCGGGGCAACTTCAAAGTCCCCTTACTCGTCAAAATTACTCAAAAGTATGTGTGCCGGTACTTCCAAGTTTAAAACTTCTAAGTTGCCGCAGGGGGGAATTTGCTTAATGAAGTGCTGCCTATGCACAGCAGCACTTCATTAGTAAACTCCCAACACCCTAATTACCACCCTTCCTTCGAAGGAAGGTGATCATGTAGACATGCCCTATGTGTCCTTGAAAACTGTTATCCTGCCCCTTTTCTGGCTTCTCTTCTCTTCTGGCTTCTCATTAACAAACCCATTTTCTAAATCTTCCCTCATAGGCTATATTTTCTAGACCTTTAATCATTTTATTTCTTTTCTCTGGCCTTCTCCAGTTTGTTCACATCTTTCCTGAAATGTGCCTCCCAGCACTGGACACAATATTATCATGTCTTGCTTACAACATTCTTGCTAATATATCCAAGAATTATGTTTGCTTTCTTGTTGCAAATATATGCACTACTGATATTTGGCTTGTGATCCACTGACTTCCAAAACCATTTCTGCAGTACTTCTTCCAAGGCAGTCATTTCCCATTTTGCAGGTGCGCAAATAATTGTTCCTTCCTAAGTAGAGTATTTTGAATTTTTCCATATTGATTTCAATGCTACTTATTTCAGATCATTTCTCAAGATCATTTTGAATTTTAATTTTAGCCTCCAAAGAACCTGCCACCCCTTCCAGCTTGGTATTATCTGCAAACATTATAAGTGTGCTGTCCATGCCACTACTTAAATCATTTATGAAGATAGAATCAGACTCAGAACTGATCCATGTGAATTCCACTCAATATGCTCTTCCAGCTTGACTACAAAACACTGATAATATTCCTTGGAGCAGTTTTCCAGCCAGTTCTGCACCCAATTTATAGTAGATCCATCTAGGTTGTGTTTCACTAGTTTGTGAGAGGGTCATGAGAGACACTATGAAAAGCCTTACTAAAGTCAAGGGCTGCATCTAAACTAACAAGTTCTTTCAAAAAATCCTTCAAAAGACGAGGGATCTTTCAAAAGAGCCCATGGATTGTCTATACACAAAAAATGTTCTTTCAAAAGTAAATTGAAAGAATGTGGTGCTCCATTTGAAATTATTCTTCCGTTCCCGTTTCAGGAAGAGTGCCCCTTTTGAAAGCTTCTTTCGAAAGAAAACAATTGCAGACGCTCCACAGGGCCCTCCTTTCGAAAGAACAGTCTTCATTTTCAGTCCCTGGCTTATTCTTTCAAAAGAACCAGGGCGGTGTGGACAATCTCTTTCGAAAGAGCAGATCACTCTTTCAATCTGCTTTTTTGTGTGTGGGCGCACTCTTTCAACAGAAGTTCTTTCAGAAGAGCTTCTTTTGAAAGATCCCTGTAGTGTAGATGTAGACAAGCTGTACCACAGCTTGTGCCTTCCCGCAGCCACAAGATTTGCTTACCTGTCAAAGAAAGCTATTAGGTTGGTTTGGCATGATTTCTCCTTGACAAATCCATGCTGTTACTTATTACCTTACAGTCTTCTAGATGTTTACAAATTGCCTGCTTAATTATTTGCTCCACTATGTTTCCAGGTACTGAAGTTAAGATGACTGGTTATCCTTATTTCCATTTTTATAGATGGGTTCTGCATTTGCTCTTTTCCAGTACTCTTGAATCACTCTTGTCTTTCATGACTTTTTGAAGATAATCACTATGGTTCAAATAATTCCTCAGTCATCTCCTTGACTGACATATTTCATCAGGTCCTACTGACTTGAAGACATATAATTTATCATGTCAAGCCAATGAATACATGACACCATCTCCTTCAGAAGGAAAAGTCATTAACCACTACTAAGTACGCCTTCTCTTGGGAGTGGTGTCTGTGATCGTCCCCACCTGAGCTGCATACCAGTTCTTCATCTCTATGGTGGAAGAGTTAGAGTACAGGTGGACCGCTGCCTGCTGCCAGAAGTAATCAGCTAATAGTGTCCTTTTGTGACAGAGCCATCTCCTCTTCCAAAGGTAGTGTGACAGCAGTCCTCTGTGGTTGGATAGCTTTATCGGGCTTATGAGGAAGCTACTCAGTGTCCATATGAATACTCTTAATGAATTGTTCATAGGCACAGGTGGTCCTCAGCTAGCCACCTCTTCCTGTAGCTCTTTCACCTGCTTTTGAAAGAGAATCCATTGGCAGGCACCTTTCACAATGAATGGTCCCCCCAGGCCAGCTTTCTGAGAGTGAGAAATACAGACCACTCTCTCTGCAAATCCATACCAGGCTCTGAGTACAGCCAGGATCCCCAACCTATGGGTCAGGACCCAAGCATGGGTCACAATTAGATTTGTTAAGGGTCACTGGCTGGGATTCTAAGGAACCATTTTCAGCTACTTGACTCCTTGGCTCCCAGTTTCTGAGTCCCATTTAAGCCTGCATGGGAGGGAACTGTCCCACTGAAGGTGGGGGAAGGGAGTAGGAGGACTGGGGAGAGCCAGGCAGAGAAGGATGCAGCCCAATGAAGGAGCAGTGAGGGTCAGCAGCAGCAGCAGCACCTTGGAACCCCCCGCTGTGAGGTGGATGAGGGGTCGGGGGTGGGGAGGTAAGTTTTTTTATATTACAATAAAAACTGACAAATCAAATAGGATTGAGGGAAGGGGGAGAGAGGTGGGGAGATGTTAATTGTACTGTCTGAGATAATTACGAGCATCAAAGGAAGGGAAGCAGTCTTTGCAAAGTGTGAGGCAGTTGATGTCTCTGTTCATACCATGTGTTAATGTGTGGAATTTGAATATGTACTCTAACTCACAAATCTCTCACTATAAGCCAGTCAGCGAACACTTCAAGGGAGTGGACTATTCTGTTAAAGAGCTGAGAATTTGTATCCTGGAAAACAGAGAATTTAACAACAGATTAGAGTGAGAGATTTCTGACTTAGCGTACATATTCAAATTTGACACATTAACACGTGACATGAACAGAGACATCAACTACCTCACATGTTACAGGGACTGCTTCCCTTATTTTGAGGCTCACAACTATCTCAGACAGGACACTTAACGTCCCCCCCGCCTCTCACCTGCTTCCTTCAATCCTATTTGATTTGTCAGTTTTCATTACAACTTTTTTTTTTTTGGTGCTCTTTACTTATAAATGCCAGTCTGTATTGGAAATGAAATTGATTTGATGAAGTGGGCCTGTCCCATGAAAGCTCCTCACCGAATAAATCATTTTGTTAGTCTTCATAGTGCTACATTTCTGCTGCTTTGGTTTGTCTGAATACAGGTGCGGGTGAAGGAGACAGGAGCAACGTTGTCCTTTCCTAAACAGAGTGATCATATTATGACTCCATCTTACAAATTCCGTCTCAAGCTCTCCTATTCACTAGCTCTCCTTGGTTGCTTAGATTCTGGCTTTTAAGGATTTCTGTCTTAAATAAGCCATACCCCATAATTAATCATGCTGGCTGAGGATGATCACAAGGCTGACTGAGGATGTTCAAAGATGATCAAGGATGAGCCAAAAAAAAAAAAATCCTTATAACCCCAAACACACAATTCCAACTGACTGTAACTTTAAGGGCATTTCTCAATGGAGGAGTGATGCTGTCATGGTTGATCTTCTGGATTCCAATTTAGCGTGCCTGGCAGGAATACACTAAATCAAACTCAGAGGGCACCCTTGTCAGTGTCAGTGCTCTTGCTCCCCTCAAGGAGTAAGGGAAGTCAACGGGAACATTTGCTTCCATCAACCTCCTTCAGTGGAGTCAATGAGCAAGTGTGAATTAAGAAATGTCAACTCCAGTTATATACTTAATGTAACTGGAGTTGCATATCTTAATTGGATCTTCCCCATTAGTGTACACCTGGCCAAAGTAATGAGAAAGAGAAAGAAAAACATTGTCAAAAAACAAACAACCAAGCAAACTAGTTTTTCTCAGGATTGGTACTCACACCTTGTTGGCTGAGCAGGGGTCCCCTCTGCTCCTGGCCCCTGCCTTCAGACTTACCTGTTTGCAGACATCTGTGGCATATAGATAACAATAGCCTAAATCAAACATATGTTTTCTGGGAGAGGAAAGGGGAAATCATTGACTGCTGAGAATGCAGAAACAGATTCTGAAGCAACCTTGGTCTACTTATGACCTGGATAGGACTGATTGGTGTGTCACTGAAGTCACTGAAGTATCTAGCTGCTTTCTAATGCACGTATCAGCTATAATGTTTATTAATGCAGGCATCAGGCTGATTGATGAACCTTCTGTTGTTAACCCCATGAATACACCAGTCAGTCCAATTCTGCTCGTGGTTCTGGAAACATTGACTATCAGGTATGATCTAAGGCTTAACATACCAACTTACATTTTCTTGTTTGCTGACTCATCCAGGCCATACTAGTAACATGGACCAGGGGATGTGGGGGTAGGGAGGTTTTAAGGGCTGTACCCAGCCAAGATTTGAGTGTTAGAATGTGCCCCTTATGAAAACTTTCCTTACAGCATCAAGGTAACTTTCCATGGTCTCTTTTTCTTAAACTTTTCAGATAAAAGAGAAGAACATCAGCGGATACGTTTGGTAGCTCAGAGCTTTTATAAATCACACCAGATATTTACTTTTAAGTGCCTGTAAGGGCACCATTTTTATTTATTTATTTATTTTTGAAATCCTGTGCTCTCTAAAAATCTTTTAAAGCACTTAATTGATACAAGTGTCACTGTTGTCAGGCTGATACACTCGGTCACCCTTTGGGGTAGGTGAGGAGCGTGTCAGAATCCTGCTGCCAAGTTGAAAGGGGTACCTTATGTTTCGGGGCAGTGGGGCTCAGTCTTTAAAGTGCTACATTTCTGCTGTTTGGTTTTGTTGGAGTACCTAGCAGTGACAATCAGAGAAGTTACTAGCAAGATTATGAGGATACTTAACTGAATGACACTGTTGTTGTTAAATGCTTGAGACTATTATCATCATTTGCAAGCTAATAGCAGCCTGATGGCCTAATCAGGATTAGTATCAAAAAGGTAGCCATGATCGTTTGTATCTTCAAGAACAACAGGAAATCCCGTGGCACCTTATAGACTAACAGATTTTTGGAGCATAAGCTTTCATGGGCAAAGACCCGCTTTGTCAGATGCATGAGACTCTCATGCATCTGATGAAGCAAGTCTTGGCCCACAAAAGCTTATGCTCCAAAATATCTGTTAGTCTATAAGGTGCCATGGGACTTCTTGTTGCTCTCTAACCAGGATTAGGGTTTCTAGAATTCTGGCTCTATCTTTGGTGGCTAATGCAATGGGTCAGACAAATATACAGTAATATCATTTGATGCAAAACATTCTACCATGCTACAACCAATGAAGTAGTCAAGAATGCATTATTAAAAATCTTGAATTTCTACAGCATGCATTGTAGAATTAGATTGTTGCAGCGGGAAAAGATATTGGCTTACTGTATATCTGTAGAACAGAGGACACTGAAGATGGATTATGTTCTGTGCAGCTATTCTATAAACAAGATCTTAAAGTCAGTTTGAATAAAGGCAACATTGCTCCTCTATGAAAACAAGGAGATGGCAAGTTGTGACACTCAGGCTTAACTACCTCCAAGTGCACACATAGCGATTTTCCAGTGACAGAACCACGGCACTAAAGCACTCCATTGACTGACGGAGCTTACAAGATTAGTGCGAAAATGATAAGGTGTCCCACCCAAAAGATAAGGGCACTGATCTACCATGATATTATAATTTCCAAGAGTCAGGCCATTTTACATCTGGTATTCTATTTTCTGAATATCTTCTAAGGTTTTTTGTCTCTAGAATGATCAAAATAGTAAGGTAATAATATCTCTTATGAAAGAAAACAATTCTTTTTTTCCACTGAAAGAACAGATGAGGAAAAAAATACTATACAAGGAAAACAAATGGCTAATTACATTCTACCTTGCGCTTACCTCAATTGGCCTACACTTTCTAATGAATACAGCATGATATTTACTTTTCCTCACAGTAATGCAGAAAGATGTAACTTTAATAATGCTAGTAAAGTGCTCTGTAAGTGCAAATTATTGTTAAAGTCATTCAGCGGCAGAAAGCCAAGAAGGTTTTAGAACGAGGTGTACTTAATCCACTGGCCTCTAGGGGAAAAGATCCTCCACTGGCTTTTGTGTAATTCACAAATCAGACATTGTTGAGCCAAGGCATATTTTTATTTATTTGTAGACATTTTGAGTGATGAATGTATTTGGTATCAAGAGTTGTCCAGATTTAACAGAAATCTTGCAAAAAAAACAAATCTGTAGACATGATGCCACGCTAGTACCATAATACATAATACTGTAATTTATATTAATCAGTTTCACTCCTAAGAACTGCCTACTGTATTTCTTCCATAAGCTCTACTTTCATAAAGTTATCTTAAAGCACTTTTAACTAATGCTTTTTTTTAATTTTAGCAAAATTAATGTCTTATTGGGTGATATTAGCTGTGTCTACACGTGCATGCTACTTCGAAGTAGCGGCACTAACTTCGAAATAGCGCCCGTCGTGGCTACACGCGTCAGGCGCTATTTCGAAGTTAACTTCGACGTTAGGCGGTGAGACGTCGAAGTCGCTAACCTCATGAGGGGATCGGAATAGCGCCCTACTTCGACGTTCAACGTCGAAGTAGGGACCGTGTAGACGATCCGCGTCCCGCAACGTCGAAATTGTGGGGTCCTCCATGGCAGCCATCAGCTGGGGGGTTGAGAGACGCTGTCTCTCCAGCCCGTGCGGGGCTCTATGGTCACCGTGTGCAGCAGCCCTTAGCCCAGGGCTTCTGGCTGCTGCTGCTGCTGCTGCAGCAGGGGATTCATACTGCATGCACAGGGTCTGCAACTCGTTGTCGGCTCTGTGGATCTTGTGGTGTTTAGTGCAAGTGTGTCTGGGAGGGGCCCTTTAAGGGAGCAGCTGGCTGTTGAGTCCGCCCTGTGACCCTGTCTGCAGCTGTGCCTGGCACCCTTATTTCAATGTGTGCTACTGTGGCGTGTAGACGTTCCCTCGCTGCGCCTATTTCAATGTGGTGCTGCGCAACGTCGATGTTGAACATCGACGTTGCCAGCCCTGGAGGATGTGTAGACGTTATTCATCGAAATAGCCTATTTCGATGTCGCCACATCGAAATAGGCTACTTCGATGTAGGCTTCACGTGTAGACGTAGCCATTATGTTACTGTATCATTTCTATGTGTAGGACATGTTACCAGAAAAACTTATTGAAACAAGTAAACTCAGGTTATTAAATAAGTCTGATGTAAGTCAAGTAGATAATTCACTTCATCAGAAGTAAAATCATTATATTTAATCCAGTTGTCCATTCTAAGATCCTAGAAGAAAAACAAATCACACTATAACATTTCGAATTAAGAGATTTACCACATAAATAAAATTCAGGGCTTTTTTAAAAATGTATTTTGTTTTGTCACAGTGGTGAAATCTTTAAAGCTGAAGCATTAATCTGCAGAAGGCTCTGTCTAGACAGAACCATATATCCACACAGAGACCCACCTGTGGTTCCAATACAAAACTATATTGCAATTCGTGCCTCAGTAAACACATCCTTCAGTCTTTGAACAAACAAATAACAATGCATTTTTAGCTCAAACTTGAAGTCTTTACTGAAGAGTGCATCATGCCATTGACTTTCAGGTAGAAAACCAACCCTGAGTTCATTGTTTAAAACCCAGTTACACAACACATGGCCCCAGGTATTGGACAAGCAAGATCATGAGGAATGCAATGGACATATTACATGAGTGAGGTCTGCAGATTTAGACTGCATAATAAGAATCTGTGACCACAGATATTAGGAGGTGCATATTAAAATTGGCATAGTAAGGAATTATTCTTTAAAGGCCATAAGTACACATACTCTCTTTTATCACCACTGAAAGTTTAGAGTTTGTCAATAATTAGACATTTTGTTATATCACAGTTACTCTAAGTATCAGGATGGATGTGGTATTTCAGATACCAGTCTGTCATAAAAGTTGATGGCTCTTGACTTTAATTAATTGTTGAGGCCTAGACACCTAAGTAGCTATAATTCAGTAGGAAGTGAATTTTTTTTTAGTAAAAGGGACCAGATTCCAATGATTTTTTATTACATTGATCAAGTTTCTTTAAAGAAAGCGGGAGTCGTTTGTACTTTGCACTGATGACAATAACTGGAAACAACTTTTCACCACTTGCGAAATATACTGCTCTCTGATGGAAAGAAGTCAATTCAAAGTGAAGTCAGGTGAGAGAAGAGCATGAGGAAGGGGTAACTGAAAAAAAAAATTGCCACTATGTGTAATTTCAGAGAGGAATCAACTTTGAAATAGTGGAAGAACAGAAAGATAGGTCTGGAGCTCTCAGAAATAGGGGCTGAATAAGTCTAAGGAGACAGCTCAGATGGGAATTTTCATTTAGATTTTGAGATTGTTAGGAAGCCAGTGAAGATGACAATGGTTAGAAAGGCAATACAGTGCCACTTTCTATAAAGATTCAAGGGCATAAACTGAGCTACATCTTCCCCTGATTAGAGGTTATCATTAGTTGAAACTGTATAGGCCACCATGGATCTTCCCAATGGCACCTTAAAGCTATACACATTTCTTGGGCTGCGGTGACATTTTTGTGTAGTCAATTTTCCTGCTCAAAGATTTTGGCATAGGTGAAACCTATTAGCAATAATTGCCATTCACACTGCCAACTTCTTGCAGTTACATAGTTCCAAAGTCCTTAAATACATTTAAGACACATTTTATTCTAACAGTTATTTGAATCCAGCATCAAAAAGGACCTTTACTATTACAGAGACAGGTGTCAACAATTTACCATATTGTTGTGGGTTTATGGAGGGGAGAAAACATTGTGGCCTGTAGAAGTTAAGACCTACAGTAAATAAAGAATGGAAGTATGCCACTACATGCAGTTTTTTCAGTACCTTTACCAGACAACTTAACCATTTTTTGAATTAGATTGTGGCATTTTGCTTGCCCTTGAGACTTCTGAGCTTATTGAGAATTTCTGTCTGAGTGTGACGTGAATATTATTCATTGATGTGCACAGCAAGCAATATAGCTCAGAAGAGATTGCACAACTTAGTCTATATTTCTGCACTGGGCACAGACACACTTTAGATAAATCATGCTTGCAGCATTGACAAGAAGAAATATAGAAGCATAAAATATATCATTAAATGTTTTAGTAAGCCTCTAAAGCTTAGAAGTTGTTTTTCTCCCGCACTCACTGCTTCTGATGACTGTTTACTGACTCACAGTGAAATGCAATGTGTGGACTAAACTCTGTGACGGGATCCTCAATAGCAGGTTTCCTTGAGGTCAATCCTGCACCAGTTCATGTATCCAAAGGCAAGTTTGTCTTGAAATAGCCATTGATGTCTTATAGTCTACATTGGTTCCATATCCAGACCAGGGTCCACTCATAGATTCAACTGCAGAATAATTGTCCAGCAATAATTTAAGCCTGTACCTTAGAATCTCTGAATTATCAGAATTATGCTGTGCTCATTAGTCTTCAGCTCCAACTTAAGTTTTTGACCAAAAAATGAAAACAAAGCATTCCAGAGCAATTGCAGCTCCCTCCTTATCCCACCCTACTTTTCCATTCAGGAAGAATGACTAGAAACCCAAAGTTCCATTCTGTGAAAAACTGAGATTTTCAAATTTGTCATTTACTCCACATTAGAACAAAAATACAACTGATATTTTGAATTTTTTCATAAAAATATTGAGGGAGACATTTACTCCAGAATAGCTGCATGGTTAGGGAACTTACCTCAAATGTGAAAGACCTAGGTTCCTAGTCCTTGCTCTGAATTAGCAAAAGCAGGCTTTCGACCCTGCTTGTCCTACATCCCAATAAAATCTAGGCTATATTTTGCTGTGAAAATTTCAGTTTTAACATAAAAAATTGGCGATTTTTTTGACCAAATAGAACATATTCTTAAAAAATTCCTAGTCAGCTCAAGTCAGCAGCTAACATTTTGGGAAAAGGATGACTGCACCACCTAATGAGTATCCTTTGCATAGATTCATACAGCCTTCATAGAGAACACAGAGCAACAGGGTCTTCATAGAACAACAGCCCTGAGAGCACATATACCTCACAATGTGCAAACACCTCCAGATCTGCATGCCCAAATAATCCAATCCTTTGTCAAAGGCTGAGCTAAAAATCTACTCTAAGGATCAAAGTATTTGAAAAGTCATGACATTGGGTGAAGCTTTTTTTTTTTGATTTTGTACTTTGTATTCAGTTGTTTCCAGAATTTGAAAATAATGAGACTATTAGCCACATCCATTATAAGTCACAAAATGACCATTCCAGAAGGGTGGAATTTGGCTTTAAAGAGCTAGGGAATTCAGGGAGCATTTGTGAGCAAGATAGGGGACCTACTTTCATAACCCTATGGGTGAAAATTTGCTATATCTTTCCTAAAGATGTAGCAAAGAACACCTCCCCCCATGCATACACTATGACTAGTGCTAGTAGGCATTATGTCTCCAAGGCACAGGGTTGCACTGTGCTGCTCCTTAGGTATTAGTCATTTCCCCTTTTGTGAGGCAACAAGTGCTCTTAGAAACCTGTACGTTAAGGATTAGAACCCTCAGACACCTTGCTATACAGTATATACAATATTATCCCATGTAATACACCCCAGGAGTTCACCAATGTCATTCTAGATTGGAGTTGTTATATGAGCTGTGTTAGACAGCAAGACAGAATTGTTTTCAATGTAATCCCCAGGGACTTCTTTGGGTAAAGGAAAACAATGATGCTGAAGATTCATTTCAGTGGCAGCTACCAGGGATCGTAAAGGTTATTCTATTTTACCCATGCTGCATTTCATAGCTGATTTCAAAGCTAAGAATGTGCCTGTGAGTAGAGTATTGCAAAGTAATTGTTTTAGAAATGGTAAAAATAAATTTTAAATATACTTTGACAAACAGAATAATAAAATGTAGATAGTGCATACAATAAATAAGAAAACCTTATCTACTAGAAACAAACTAATAAGTCTTGACTTGACTATTGGTCGAGCTCAGCTTCAGTAATCAGTAGCAGTGTAAGTGCCTTGAGATGTCATTTACAAATGTCATGTAAAATAAATACGGTATGGCTGTTTATTAAACACTGATTATACTACCAGGTTACACCTTTATGAATAAGTTCTGGAGAATTTAAAAAGGCATAAAACAAACAAGGTTGTACTACAAACACCAATACAATTGGATAGAGAATGATCTCTTTCTCTTTTCTTCTCTTATATTTTTAAGCCATCCTCTAAAATCTTATAAGAGGGATAGAATTTTCTATTTAATTTCAAAGTATGGTACAAAAACCTATAGAGAGGTTCTTATTTCCTATTTGATTCTGCATAATTTTTCCAAATATGCACTATCAAAAATTTGAGACATATCTCTTGGGCTCTTCGCTGTGGAGTTCTACAAGAACCCTTTCTATGTCCAGCTAAACTTGAAGGACAGAAGATCCTGGATGATGCTTAATTAGACTGATAATTTGTTCATAAATTCCTGAGACCAACCAGCAGATAAAGTTGTAGAGTGCAGGTAATTTCACACACATGGTTTTAATCTCATTTACTATGATGTCCTGCAAGGATTCTTGCTTTCACATGGCCTAATCCAGAGATGCGGTCACCTCAGAGGTTTAATGTTATAAGTGGTATGTGGATCACATCCCACTATACATCTCAGTCATATCAAACTACTAAGAGGGCTTCATTCACTACTATGAACCCTTATGTTCATATGGCACTTGTACCATTTACAAACCCATTGACTATGTCTCTGCAACTTTGCTAACTTTCCCCAAATATCCTTTCCATCATCACTCAGATAATGTCACTTTATAACTCGGCTTTTCTGGACCTGGTAGTTTCTCTACTTCCTTGACTGCATCACCAAACTAAAGCAGAACCATTATGTCCTGGGCCTTGCATAGCCATAAATGGATCTGGTGAATCTCATACTTAGGCCTGTTTACACTTACAGAAAACTTTGAAATGGTCATGTTCACAGCCAAATCGAAGAATACTAATGAGGCGCTGAAATGAATATTCAGTGCCTCATTAGCGTGCTGTGGTTCGCTTGCCCATGGCTCATCTACACGGGGGTCCTTTTTGAAAGGACCCTGCCAACATCGAAATCCCTTTATTCCTGATAGGAATTCCCTTCAGATGATAGGAGTAAGGGGATTTTGATGTTGGCAGGACCCCCGTGTAGTCAAGCTGCAGGCGAGCGAACCACAGCACTTTCAAAGTGTCATGGCTGGTGGCATGATAATGAGGTGCTGAATATTCATTTCAGCACCTCATTAGTATTCTTTGGTTTGGCCATTAGCATGGCCATTTTGAAGTTTTTTGTAGGTGTAGACACAGCCTTAGTGTCTAAGAGAACAAAAATGACAATGGATATGAATATACATGTAAAATGACTTCTTTTTGCTTGCTGGGGAATTAGGGCACAGCTCCTGAGGTAAGTGGGGAAGTGGGACACTGGGAAGAAACACAAGGAGTAAGAAAGAGCAAAGGAGAACACCAATTTAAAAGGAGAAGGTAGACCAATCAGCCAATTATCTAAGGTGTTTGTACACAAATGAAAGATGGATGGAAAACAACAGGAAGAATTAGAAGCCCTAGCACAGTCAATGAGGTATAAGCTGATTAGAATAACAGACACTTGGTGGGATGACTTGAAAAATTCGAGCACAGTCATTGAAGGGTGTAAACTGTTCAGGAAGGACAGGCAGAGGATACAATGAAGAAGAGTTTTGCTGTATGTAAAAAAGCAGTATGATTGTTCAGACCTCTGGTATAAGGAGGAAGAGGAGAAGAAAAGACCATTGAGAGTATTTGGGTCAAGCTTAGAGGTGCAAGCAACAGACTTGATGTTGCCAATGTCATTGCATAGCTTTGGCCATTACCTTTGAAAGCTCGTGGAGATTGGAAAAGGTCTTGGATTACTGGGGAAAGACAAATATAGTACCCATCTTTAAAAAAGGAAAGGAGCACAATCCAGGGAATTATAGACCAGTCAGACTTACCTGAGTCCCCAAAAAAATCTTGGAGAGGATCCACAAGGAATCCATTTTGGAGAACTTGAAAGAGGGGAAAGTGATCAGGAGGAGTCAACATGGAGTCACCAAGGACAAGTCATGCCTCACCAATCTGATTAGCTTCTATGATGAGGTAACTGACTCTGTGGACATGGGAAGTCAATGGTTGTGATATACCTTGACTTTAGCAAAGCTTTTGATAGAGTCTCCCACAATATTCTTGCCTTCAATTTAAGGAAGTATGGATTGGATAGATGGACTGTAAGGTGAATAGAAAGCTGACTAAGTGATCAGACCCAATGGATAGTTATGAATTTCTGGTATTGTTCAACATATAATCCTATAACTGAAAGGTATCTCAGGAGGTCATTGAGTCCTGCTCTCTGCCTAAAGGATCAACCCTACCTAAGTCACCCCAGCCAGGACATTGTCAAGCTGGGATTTAAAAACTTCTAGGGATGCAGATTCCACCATCTGTCTCAGTAATGCATTCCAGTTCTTCATCACCCTCCTGGTGAAATAGTTTTTCTAATATCCAACCTACACGCCTCCCTCTGCAACTTCAGACCATTGTTCCTTGTTCTGCCATCTGTCACCACTGAAAACAGTCTCCCTTCATCCTCTTTAGAGATTCCCTTTCAGGAAGTCGAAGGCTGCTATCAAATAGCCCCTCATGCTTCTTTTCTGCAAACTAAATAAGTGCAAATATCTCAGCATCTTCTCATCAGTCATGTGCTCCAGCCCCTTAATCATTTTCATTGCTCTCCACTGAACCTGCTAAAATGGATCCACAACCTTTCTATACTGGGGGATCCAGAACTGGATGCAATACTCCAGATGTGGCCTCACCAGTGCCAAGTACAGGGGAATAATAACTTCCCTAGATCTGTGGGAAACGCTTCTCCTATTTCACCCCAATATCCCATTAGCCTTCTTGGCTACAAGCGCACACTGCTGACTCATATCCAGCCTCTCATCCATTACAATCTCCAGGTCCTTTTCTGCTGAAGTGCTACTTAGCCAGTCAGTCCCCAGCCTGTACCAATGCTTGGGATTCTTCCATCCCAAGTGTAGGACTCTGAACTTCTCCTTGTTGAACCACATCAGATTTTTTAGCCCTATCATTCAATCTGTTTAAGTCACTCCAGACCCTGCCCCTACCCTCCAATATATCTGATGCTCTAGCTTAGTGTCATCTGAAAATTTGCTGAGGGTGTAATCCATCCCCTCATCCAGGTCATTAATAAAGATGTTGAACAGTACTGGCCCTAGAACTGATCCTCGGGGCACTACACTTGAACCATTGACCACTACCCACTGGGCCCGTCCATCAAGACAGCTTTCTATTCATCTTACATTCCATGTATCCAATCCGTACTTCCTTAATTTATGGGCAAGAACATTGTGGGAGACTTTATCAAAAGCTTTGCTAAAGTCAAGGTATATCACATCCATTGACTTCCCCATGTTCACAGAGCCAGTTACCTCATCACAGAAGCTAATCAGATTGGTCAGGCATGACTTGCCTTTGGTTACTCCATGCTGACTACTCTTGATCGCTTTCCCCTCTTACAAGTGCTCCTAAATTGATTGCTTGAGGATTCCCCCCATGATCTTTCCGGAGACTGAGGTAAGACTGACCAGTCTATAGTTCCTGGAATGTCCTTCTTTCCTTTTTTAAAGATGGGCACTTGTTTGCCTTTTTCCAGTCATCCAGGATCTCTGCTGCTTACCACAAGTTTTCAAAGATAATGGCCAAAGGTTCTGCAATGACATCTGCCAATTCCCTCAGTACCCTTGGATGAATTAAATCAGGACTGTAAGAGTCCTGGGATGCCCAGCCCTTGGCCTAGGGGCAGGGCGGCAATCAAAAAAGGGTTATAACACCGTTGCAATACAACCCAGGCCCAGCCCTCAGTTCAGGGCGGGGCAGCAGTTCACCGGTGTAATACAATACAGGCCCAGCCCTCAGTCTAGGGCGGGGCAACAGTTCACAATTGCCACATAGTACAGGCCCAGCCCTCAGTTCAGGGCGGGCAGCAGTTCACAATTCTGACACGACCCCGGCCCAGCCCTTAGTTCAGGGCGGGGCAGCAGTTCACACGGATCTGAGCACAGGCCCAGCCCTCAGTTTGGGGCAGGTCAGCAGCCCAAGGGTTTGAGCACAGGACCAGCCCTCAGTTTGGGGCGGGGCAACAGCTCAAGGGTTTGAGCACAGGCCCAGCATGGGCTGGCCCTGTCAAGGAGCGGGGTAGGGGGTCGCAGGCCCTCCCACTCCACTGCGACCCAGCCCGGGGGGTTGCTCACACACGACCACGACAGTGGGAATCCAGGTCGCAATACACTGCCCTGGGTTCGGGAGCGTCGTTCCCCGGGCCACTTCCTACCTCTACCTCCACCAGCGGAAGGTCCCAGTCCCTCTGGTCAGGGGGTCCCGCAGGGTCGGTCTCCTCCAAATCGTCCACCTTCGGGGGCTCCAGCCAGTCGCTCATGTCAATATCATTGGGATAGTCGGGCGGCAGTAACACAGTGGGCCCGAGGCGATCCTGGGCCTGAGGGCTGCAGGGGTCCGCCGGGACTCTGGGGCAGGCCACTCCTGGGGCTTCTTCCAAGGTGGGGGGTCTCTGCCGGCCTGAGGGTCCTGGCAGGTCAGGGAAGTCCAGGTAGTCCCCCTGAGGCATCTGGATCTGGGGTTGTTCGGAGCCGCTGGGGGCTTGCTTCTCTGGCCCAGCCAGACAACGACAGGCCTTCTGCCCTTGGCGCCGGGGAGCTCGTGCAGGCGCCTCCTCCCTGCCCGGAGGCCCAGGCTTTAATGGGTCTCGAGCCCTGCCCTTGGCTCTTCTAGCCTGGGCCCCGCCCTCTGAGGGGCGGGCCTCTGGTGTTCTGGCTCCGGACCCACCCACCAGGGCCTCTGCGCAGCCTCCTCTGCCTCTGAGTCAGCAGGAGGCCATACTGACTCACTACAAGGACCCATGGATTTGTGTACCACTAGCTTTTACTCTCAACGGCTACGTCTACACGTGAAGCCTACATCGAAATAGCTTATTTCGATGTAGCAACATCAAAAGAGGCTATTTCGATGAGTAACGTCTACACGTCCTCCAGGGCTGGCAACATCGATGTTCAACTTCGACGTTGCGCAGCACCACATCGAAATAGGCGCTGCGAGGGAATGTCTACACGCCAAAGTAGCACACATCGAAATAAGGGTGCCAGGCACAGCTGCACACAGGGTCACAGGGCGGACTCAACAGCAAGCCGCTCCCTTAAAGGGCCCCTCCCAGACACAGTTGCACTAAACAACACAAAATACACAAAGCTGACAACTGGTTGCAGACCCTGTGCCTGCAGCATGGATCCCCAGCTGCCGCAGCAGCAGCCAGAAGCCCTGGGCTAAGGGCTGCTGCCCACGGTGACCATAGAGCCCCGCAGGGGCTCGAGAGACAGCATCTCTCAACCCCTCAGCTGATGGTCGCCATGGCGGACCCCGCTATTTCGAAGTTGCGGGAAGCGCAACGACTACACGGTCCCTACTTCGACGTTGTACGTCGAAGTAGGGCGCTATTCCTATCCCCTCATGGGGTTAGCGACTTCGACGTCTCGCCGCCTAACGTCAAAGTTAACTTCGAAATAGCGCCCGGCGCGTGTAGCCGTGACGGGCGCTATTTCGAAGTTAGTGCCGCTACTTCGAAGTAGCGTGCACGTGTAGACACGGCTAACATGTTCTTTCCCCACTGAGGGATGCCCACTTCCTTCCCATACTGCATTGCCTAGTGCCATAGGTTGGGAACTGACCCCCTGTTCGTGAAGAATGAGGCAAAAAAAGCATGGAGTGCTTCAGCTTTTTCTGCATCATCTGTCACTAGGTTACCTCCCTCACTCTGTAATGGCCGCACACCCTCTCTGATCATCCTATTATTGTTAACATACCTGTAGAATCCCTTCTTCTTACCCTTCACATTCCTTGCTAGCTGCAGTTCCAATTGTGTTTTCACTTTCCTGATTACTCTTCTGCATTCTTACATGTGTAAGCATTTTTTTTTCCAGGAAAGGAATTGGTGATTACATCATACAACATAAGGGGATGCCCTACAAGTAAAGAAGGAAAAAGTTTTGTTTGTGCTTTTTTTAACTTTTTGACACAATAAAGTACAATTTGCCTTATGCTGCTGGATAGCATCTTGTGAAAGCAATTAGATAATGAAGATTGTCTTAAGTACGTCATCAAGCTCTGTGGAAATGGAATTATTATGCGGCGCTAGTTGAAAGAATTTTATGGAGGAGGAAGGGGGAAAGCCTTACTGAAAATATGTGTGGATCTCCCCCACCCCTCTTTGATCTGATAACATCTTACCTGTTCTGATGAACTCAGTAAGCCTTGTGATTCCTATAAATAGATAGGTTGCCAAAAAACTCTGTTTCTATTATTAGCAATTAGATAGATGACAACTAACCAGCATTCACTTTTCTAATTGCGCTGCATCTGGTTTCATCTGAGTCCTCTGTAATTTTGTCTTTTAGGAAAGAAAAAATTATAAAGGAAAACTCTGCCAGCCTTATTTGAACATTTTTGCCAAAATTATGATTTAATGGCAATAAAATTTTCAACAGCTAGGCAATTTTTCTCTGTTTTTATCTCAAAGTCACATCAAGTGAACCTAAATCAATGATAAATGTCTACATTAAAGCCATCATGGCTAATAGCATTCTATATCATTTGTCTTTTGTTCATTGTGACTAAATTACAATCACCACATGACTGTAGCTACTTGTGATTAATGATGGCTTTACTTAGTAACTGACAGTGAAGCTTTTGGGAGGAAAGGATAATGTATTTCAATTTTTTAAGCTATGGGTTAAATTTAAAAAAAAGCCTGTTATTTTCAGAGAAGTACTTGATATGCTGGCAACCAATATCAGATTGGATGTTTTATTGATGCTCAGATTTTGAAGGATTATTTTTGTCTTCATGAGAGGGAAATTTTGGCTTACACTTTGTCAAGTGCTCCATGGACCACAGCCAGGATTAAAAAAGGAAGTAGAAATTATTCAAGGAACAATGTTGGAATTCTTCTGAAAAACAAAAAAATCCTGATATGGAAGAGATCATTTCTAAGAATTTGGCAAATTAATAAATTATAAATAACTCTTTTGGGTAAATCAGAGAGTAAATTATGGCTATGCCTACATGAAAGTGTTTTTCCAAGAAAACTGGGCTTTTGTTGAAAAAACCATGGAAGGTCAACATTCAAAATGCACTTTGTTGACAGACTGTCAACAAAACCCGGCACGTCAGCCAGTAGCATTGTGCTTCTCCGCATTGAGGAATAACGCCTTTGTTGACAGCTAAACTCTCAACAGAAAATCCATGTAGATGCTCTGCAGGCCCTTTTGTTAACAGACAGGGCTTCCATTTCACCTGGCAGCTCTGTTTGCTGAGCTTCCAGTCGGCTGTGCTGTTGAGAGAGGATCCAGGCGGTTTGGCCACTCTTTGTCGACAGAGCACATTGCTCTTTCAATCTGCTTTTGTGTGTGGATGTGATCTGTTGACAGAAGTTTTGCTGGAAGATGTCTTATGTCAACAGATGCTTCTTGTTTAGACAGAGCCTATGTGAGAGACTTGGAGAAAGCCATGAAAGCTTACACTTTGCAGATGCTAATCCTGATAAATGTGGTAGCAGCAGAAAGCTATTTTTATCAGCAGTTTGTTATACAACAGGTTTCAGCTAGGAGGCTGGTGGTTCTCAATCCAGTTTGAATGGCTCATGTGTCCCCATCATGACTGGTACTCTCATTGGGTTTGAACAGCCAGATGCCTCTCACCCCTCTCTCACCCACTGCAGATGAGTCCAGTTGAGATGCACAAAGACAAGACTATATGATAACTTATATTGCTGCTGTATATGATATTCTGTGAATGAGCAAAGATCACTTCCTAAACTATACAGTGTTGTTGCAGCTGTGTTGGTCTGAGGATATTCGAAAGACAAGGTGGCTGAAATACTTTCTCTTATTGTACCAACTTCTGTTGATGACAGAGACAAGCTTTCCTCCATACTCAGACCTCTTCTTCAACTCTGTGTTAAGTTGAAAGTTTGTCTCTCTCATCAAACGGAAGTTGGTCCAATAAGAAAGAGTGTTTCAGTTACCTTGTCTCTCTGTTTCCTGAACTGTCAATTCTGTGCATTTTAGCAGCACTGAAGTCACTTAAAATTTAGAAAGGAGAAAACAAAAGCAGAAATATGTTGAGGACAGGATTTTCTGAAGTGCTCAGTGATTACTTATCTGGGCTTCTGTGGAAGTCACTGGTAAAATTCCCACTGACTTCAGTCAGAGCAGAGTTAGGCTGACATTGAGAGCTTTGGAAAATCCCATTCCTAGAGTGAAACTGTGACCCCACAGAAGTCAATAACAGTCATTGATTTCAATGGACACTAGGACTGTGCCTTTGATGTGTTTATTTTTTCCCCTCATTTCACAGAGAAATCTCAATACACAGGTAGTTGAGGGTAGTTCCCAGAAATTTGTACAAAACAGAACCCCAGATCCTAAAGTAATGTGCAATGGCAGGACATTTCCTATATAAGCTATACATTAAAAATGCCATAGTACCAAAATATCAGGAATTGCTGAAAAATCCAAGTTGTCTCCAACTTCCCCATGGTCTTCTGATTACTTAGTTTCTCTCTCAGTCTTCCTAGGGGTTATATGGAAATAATTAAATTCATCTGTTTCACATATGTTTTGAGAACTAGTTAATACTCACAAAGTCCTCCCTGAGTATAATGTCTTAATTAACATCTTAATTAATATTTCTATTTCTGTACATAAATGGGCTTAAATAGTTTGTGTTCATGGAAAAGGAAGATAGCAAAATATTCCCATTTTCTGCCAAGGTCATACTTGATAATCAAGGTACAAAAAAATCAATGAAGGTGCTGTTAAATGATCACATTCAGCTTGTGACACTTTGCTTACTTCAATTGTATTCACTACATAATCAATACTGGCTTTTCCAAGCATGCACCTGGTAGTGGGAGAAGTAGCACAGGAATCGTTTTAAAAAATGAGCTGTTTCCTCTGTTAAAATACAGTTTTATTCTGTTAAGAAAGGACGTGACTGTGTGTGTTTATTGCCATTCAGTGATGTTCAGTCAAAGTCAATTATTTCCTAATCAGAAGGGAACTTTTCAAAATGCTTTCCAAACTTTCAACCTTCCAGACTCAATAGGGGATCTGAGGCTATGTCTAAATACAGGGATTTGTCAGCAGAAATTTGTGTCGGAAATATCTTGCGACAAAACTTCTGTCAATAGATCATGTCCGACCACAAGACAGATCAAAAGAGCAATCCACTCCGTCAACAGGAACATCAGGAATGGTAACATACAAAAACCTTTAGGAGAACACTTCAATGTCCCTGGACACTGAGTAACAGATTTAAAAGTAGCAGTCCTACAACAAAAATGTTTCAAAAATAACAGTGTAGAGAAATCTCTGAGCTGCAATTCATTTGCAAGTTTGACTCCGTCAACCAAGGATTAGACAGAGACTAGAGTGGCTGGCCCCATACAAAAGCAATTTCTCTGCTGTGGATGTTCACACCTCCACATTAAAATCTGTCAATGTGCCACATCCACCCTGACTGATCTGACTTGTTTTCTCTTCTCTTGATGTATACTACTGATAATGGGCCATTTCCACATGTACTGAATAGACCTCGTCAATTCTGGCCCTCCCTTTTACTGGGCCCCTCTTCTGAAACCTGCTCCCAAGTCATGCATCTGACAAAGCAGGTCTTTGCCCACAAAAACTTATGCTGCAAAATATCTGTTAGTCTATAAGGTGCCACAGGACTTCTTCTTGTTCTCTGTCAACAGAGTGCGGCAGGACTGCCCAGCCACTCTATTGGCAAAAGAGCCACCCACAACCATGTTGGACAGGATTCCTCCTGGGAGACCCAGAGAGAGGTGCCATTAAAGAGACCTCCCCAGACATCCATTTCCTGCCTCTGCTACAAGTGTGCTTATCTCCTTGAGGAACAGCACAGCTAGTGCAGGGCTTTATGTCTTGGTGGGTGACACAGCTGGTTCCAGGGAGCCATACCACCAGAGCTGCCCCAGGACTTGTGGTGGCCCCACATAATGATGCTTCAGCAGCTGCTGAACTTTCTGACAGTAGTCTTCCTCTTCCTCATGGAAGAAGAGTCCAAGGTCACCGGCAAGGACCTTGCCCTAACTGCAGGATGTTCCCACCTGCACCCCCCACCCCCACTGCACAAGTGGTTCTGGAGGCACCTCATCAATTCTGACTGGTGGGACCAGCTGGTCATGGGGCAATGGGATAACCAACAGTGGCTCCATAACTTCCAAATGTGGAAGGCCATCTTCCTGGAGCTGTATGCCTGGTTTGTCCCCACCCTCTGGAGACAGGACACCTGGCTGCAGCCTGCCATCACCATAGAGAAGCAGGTTGCAGTTGCCCTGTGGAAATTCACCACCCCGATAGCTACTGCTCAGTGGCCAACTAGTTCAGTGTGAGGAAGTCCACTGTCAGGGCCCTCCTCATGGAGGTAATGCATACATGGGCTGCTGTCACTGAATTGGGGGGGGGGTGTCATGCCAAAAAGGGACCCTTGGTAAGTGGGGTCAGGGGTGCGAGGGTTGGGATGGAGGTGGGGGTGAAGCCTTATACGCAGGGGACTATGCTGTTCCATCATTGCACAGCCCTGCTGCTGGGGGGGCAGCCTCACAGAGGGGGCTCCTGGAGAGCTCAGGGAGGAGGGGCTGAGAGAGGGCTGGGGACCCACCCCCCCGGGGCCCAGGGACTCCCTTCCTCAGTCCCTGATATGTGTGGTTGGTCACCTCCCTCTGCAGGTTGTGACAGCCATCAACACAATCTTGCTGAGGATTATCATCTGTCTTGGGGACATTGATGAAGTCGTGGCCGGACTCACTGCCCTGGGGTCCCTGAACTGCATTAGGACCATCGATGAGATCCACATCCCAATACATGCCCCGGAGCATAGGGCGATGAAGTACATCAACCACAAGGGCTAGTTCTTGATGGTGCTGCAGGCCCTGGTCAACCACTGTGGACAGTTCATTGACATTTACATCAGGCAGGCAGGCTAGGCGCATGAAACTCATGTGTTCTGCGACTCCAGCCTGTGCCAGAGGCTGGAGGCAAGAACATTCATCCCCTGCTAAGAGCTGATGATCAGGGATGTTCAGATGCCATTCTGCATCATAGGGGACATGGCATACCCCCTCACGCTCTGGCTGGTGAAGCCCTACACTGGCCAGCTGGACCCCAGATGAGAACTGTTCAATGTCCACCTCAACCGAGCCAGGCAGTGGGCTGAGTGTGCCATCAGTCACCTCCAGGAATGTTTCAGGTGCCTGCTCACACATCTGGATGTGGGACAGCACAGTGTCTGCCAAGTTGTGGTAGCATGTTGTGCCTGCACAATAATCTTCTGTAATTAAAGCTACTATGAGAATAAAAGTATTACAGTGTAGTCACAACCAAAAAATATGTATTCCCATTAAGACACAGGTACCTACAGTTTACTTTCTGGCTATGTCTACGCTAGAATCATCTGTCGACAGAAAATTTTTGGGAAGAGGAGACCTCCGGAAGGAGGACGTCTGGAAGCCCCACCCTCATCCCAGGGCCGTGCTTCTACACGGAGTTTTGGAGTCCGGAAGAACCGTCTTCTGGACTCCAAATCACTTGACGTTATGCTAATGAGGCACAGGGAATTTGCATCCACACCTCATTAGCATCTTTTGCTCCATGTATTAGCATGCCACTTCCGAAGGAAGTGGCCTGTGTAGAAATGGCCTCTGTGTTTCACTATCTTTCAGTGTTATGTGTGGTGGGTCTTATCCAGGAGGAAACAATCTTTTTCTTTTGTTTAGTTCAGGACCAGGAATTAGATGTCTAACCATCTTTGTCATTTTCGCAAATCTGACTAGATGCGTATCTGCATCCTTCTAAAAAGCTAGCTCCATGAACTCAGTCCTGCTCCCACTAAACCCAGTGAGAGTGCGCCATTCAGGTCAATGAAGAAAGGATGGTATGGTCTGTAAGTTTACTGGTAAATTAATTCATTAGCCCTCAAAAACTATTGATTTTTACAAAGTGTGAAGTGATGCCACATATATATTCAGGCTGTGTCTACACTTGCCTTCCTCTTTCAAAAGAGGCATGCAAATGAGGGGAATTAAAATGCAAATGAGGTACAGATTTACATAACTGGTACCTCATTTGCATATTATTATTTCAAAAGAGCTTCTTCTGAAAGAAGAAAATCAGTGTAGACATGGGTCTTTTGAAAGTAAACCCCATCTTTGAAAGAACCCTTCTTCCCATAAAAAAGGAAACATACCACACAATTAAAGTTTTAAATAAAATCTGAACTCAAACTTCAGTGGGATTTCTGCCCCGGGGAGTCAAGACACAATTGGGCCCAAATGATTCGTTAAAAGTAGGGCAGCTCACCAAACCAAACCAAACTAAATGTAAAACATCAACAGCCCAGTTAAAATTATTACCTGCACATGCATTTTCAGGTCAATGTACAATATGCCTGTGAGTATACTCCTCTCAGACAGAAATGAGCATGAGTCAAAGAAGAAAATACCATAATATGTTGGAGAGTTCCCTACTTTAAATATATTTTCTTTCATTTGCTTCTCCTGTATCTTTTTGTTCTTTGGCCTCATCAAACCTCTCTAGTGAAGCATATTTTTGTCTGGTCAGTTTTGGATGGTTGCTGCAGTACAATGTGTTGTCAATGCAACACATGGCATTCTTCCCTATGAGTTAAAACCAGTTCTTCAATATGGTGTTACAACTTGTGCTGCTGAAAGTGGAGTCTTTCAGATGAGACAAAATTGAGCTCCTGACAGGTCAAATGCTTCAAAAATAACTCTGAACTATCTTTCAGTTAGTTGCTTTTAATGAGCATCAGGCCACTGAAATTTTATTCACAATAATCTTCACAAAAAAGATAGTAGCACAAGGACTTATTTGCACAAGTTTTTAAAGTTGTAGTGTTTGTTCAGAAGCATTGAAAGGTCCGAGTGTATTTGGGAGGCATCCAGTTAAGCAAACAGTAGCAGGTTATCAACTACAGTTAAAATAGTGAACAGTCAAAGCAGTAATTGCTACAAATAGCTCACAGTCATCCATATGTTGAAATATGTTTGCAGAAACCATTTGTCAAAAAAATTGAATAAAAAAACTGTGAAATAGCTAAGTCTGTTTACAGATTATTCACAAGCAGAAAAGGGAGTAAACTGGGTCAAGCTCATGGCTGTAAAAATAGCAAAGTTTCTGTGCTTTTTTTGTTTTAAAAAGGAAAAAAAAAGGAGCCTGTACTCAACTGGCTCTCCCTCTCTCCACTCCATTCCCCCAGCCAATCCCATGGCTGGGGCTGCCAAGGTGCCAGAACTCAGCACCAGCAAGTACTGTCACAAAAAAAAGCACTGCAAAGTTCTATCCCTGCCATATGAAACCTATGCTGAAAGTGAGGAAGAAGAGAGTCACTTAGCAGAATTCCACTTAGCTGCAAAGCTACCTATAAGAGAAAAAGCTTAAATTAGTGCTTGTCTCCATTGCAAGAGCCAGCTTGACCTAGCTATATCAACACAAATCACAGCTTTCTTCCTCCTCCTATAGAAATTAATGTAGCCTCAGGAGCTGAATTTGGCAACAGTTTTTACAAAGCCTCAAGCTTATGCTTGCTTTCCTGTTTAGAGACCCCACTTCTAGCTGGTCTCAGCATCACTGAACTGAAAGCTGGTTCACACAGCTGTAAAAACGCTCGTCTACACAATAGTGTGGTGTACCAGAGGAGTATAAACTCTAGCGTACACTAGTATGTCGCACTCTAACCTGTCCATGTGGACCTCGGTGACGATAATAAAAATTTCCTAATTCCACAGAACTGAATTAACTTCAAGAAAGGAAATTTTAATCCACGCCAGCAGAGTCCACGTGGCCCAGTTAGAGCACAACACACATACATCAAAATTTGTCCCACTCTCTGGTGGGGACTAATGCACTACTTAGATAAGACCTAAGTCTGTTCTTCAGAGCAAACTTTTCCACAGTGGAAGCCAGACCAGTGGCTCTCTGTTTGGACTCCAGCACCACAATCCTTAAACACTTTGGTCTTGTCTACGTTACAGGGCACTCTTGAAAGGCAAGCTTCCAGAAGGCACCTTTCGAAAGACCCAACTTTGAAAGAGCGTGGGCGCACCCAAAAGCAGATCGATCCACCAAACCATTCTTCCAAAAGGAAGTGGTGCTCTTTCGAAAGGGAGCATCCACACGGCCCCAGAGCCATTCCAAAAGAACAAGTCAGGAAATGCCACAGACAGAGTCACATGGCAGACCAGCCCTTCTGGGTCCTGCACCCAGCTGCTCCCTTAAAGGGCCCCTCCCAAATGGTCCCAGCCTGCACACTCTAGCTACGTCTACACGTGCACGCTACATCGAAATAGTCTATTTCGATTAATAACATCTACACGTCCTCCAAGGCTGGCAACATCGACATTCAACTTCGACGTTGGGCAGCACCACATCGAAATAGGCGCTGCGAGGGAACGTCTACACGCCAAAGTAGCACACATCGAAATAAGGGTGCCAGGAACAGCTGCAGACAGGGTCACAGGGCGGACTCAACAGCCAGCCGCTCCCTTAAAGGGCCCCTCGCAGACACAGTTGTACTAAACAACACAAGATCCACAGAGCCGACAACTGGTTGCAGACCCTGTGCATGCAGCATGAATCCCCAGCTGCCGCAGCAGCAGCCAGAAGCCCTGGGCTAAGGGCTGCTGAACACAGTGACCATAGAGCCCCGCAGGGGCTGGAGAGAGAGCGTCTCTCAACCCCTCAGCTGATGGCCGCCATGGCGGACCCCACTATTTCGATGTTGCGGGACGCAAATCGTCTACACGTGCCCTACTTCGATGTTCAACTTTGAAGTAGGGCACTATTCCCATCCCCTCATGGGGTTAGCGACTTCGACATCTCACCACCTAACGTCGATTTCAACTTCGAAATAGCGCCCAACACGTGTAGCCCTGACGGGCGCTATTTCGAAGTTGGCACCACTACTTTGAAGTAGCGTGCACGTGTAGACACGGCCATAGAGACCCACTGTGGCACACACAGCAATGCAGACCTCATGCGCAGAGATACCAATGGATCCATTGGGCACCCACGGATGCCATCCAGCTCCCCGATGGAGATGCCAGTGGCAATGTGGTCAGGCGACTGGCCAAAATAATTGCTGCAGCCCTCCTCCTTCTCCGGAGGCTGACTCCCTCTTCCCCAGTTCTGTAGGCCCTCGCCACAGAGCATCACCCATGCCCCATCCCTCGTGCCATCCAGCATATGTGGCGCTACCCCACCAGTGCTGAGTGGTGAGACCAGGTGGTCATGCGGGAGTGGGATGAAGATTGGAAGCTCCAGAACCTCCACATGAGCAAGGAGACCTTCCTAGAGTTGTGCCACCAGCTGGCCCCCATCCTTCACCACCAGGACATGTGGATGAGACCTGTGCTCCCCCTGGAGAAATGTGTGTCAACTGCCATCTGGAAGTTGGCTACTCTGGACAGCCACCACTCTGTTGGCCACCAGTTCAGGGAGAGCAAGGCCACTGTCGGGGCCATCCTGCTCTAGGAATGTGCAGCTGGTGTTTCACACCACCCCGGGAGGGGATGGGGGCCCCTGGGAAGGTTACCATTGGTGATGGGGGAGGGGAAGGGGAAGAGACAGGAGAGGGGCTCGGAGAGGGGACAGGGGGCCCAGGGATGGGGAGAGGCCCAGAGAGGGACTTGGGGTGGGGACTGAAGAGGGGCCTGAGGAGAGAACCAAGGAGGAGCCCAGGGAGGGGACTGGGGAACCCTCACATGCATTCATGGTGCGCATGCCCACCATCTTCTGCAAGTCATCTGAGCAATCAATGCCATCCTCCTGCCATCAATGCCAGCAGCATCCCAGGCCCAGGCGCACGTCTGGTGCATTTATTTTACTTTCAACTACTCTTGGTTGGCTGAACAGGGGTGGGGGTGGGCATGTCCCCACGTCTTCAGGGCAGCCGACAGCCAGACAAAGGCCGAGGCATTCTGGCACCAGCCCATGGTGTGGAAGAGCACCTCCTCCTCCCCCAACATCCCCAGCAAGTCTTTTATCTCCCCCTTGCTCCAGGAGGGGGCCCCTTTTTTTGGCCCCTGACTGCCTCCAAGGACTTCTCAGGTGTGTTGGAGGGGGGCGCTCAGCTTCTTGCTTAGGTCTTCTGGGCCAGTGCATCTTTAAATGCAGCAAGAGGTGCCGGCCATAGAGCCCCTCATGTGCTGGCAAAAGCGTCTTTGCATGCCAGCTGGCTGGCGCCATGGAGGACCGCTCTTTCGAAAGGTCAGTCGATGGAGCGTCTACACTTGCTCTCTTTCCAAAGAGAGTTTTGAAAGGAGGGGCTCATTCCTGAGACAGGAAGGAAAGAGCAGGTTTGAAAGCTGTGCTGTGATCTTTTGAAAATAATTTCAAAAAAGCACTTTATATGTATGGATGTGTCACGTTCGTTCTTTCAAAAGGGCTCCTCCTTTAGCTTTCTCTTTCAAAAGAGCTTGCTAGTGTAGATGCAGCCTTTGGTTATGTTTACTCCAGAAACATCTGTCGACAGAAGTTACCGTTGATGGAAAAATCTCAACAGAATGTCAACATACCTTCCAAATTCTAAAGCATGCTGATTAAATTTTCTCAGTGTCTTTCTTTCCATGTCTATATGAGCGCATTTTTGTCATATGATATAAGTGGTGCGTATTATGTGCATGCATTAGTATCAAGTGTTGAGAGAAAACGTTTCCCCTCCCTTTCTCCAAAAGTAATAGGCTACATCTACACAAGAGGGTTTTGTCAATGAAACTCACCAGCTAGGTCTACACTAGAAGCATCTGTTGACAGAAGTTACTGTCATCAGAGAAATATCGACAGAACCTCTGTCGACAGCTTGTTGGCAAACACAACTTGCTCTGATGACAGAGAACTGCCAGACTGCACTGCCTTCTGGTGACAGAAAGTGGAATGGCAGCTCTGCAAACAGGGCTGCCAGGCAACTGGAAGCCCTCTCTGTTGACAGACATGTCTGCACTGCGCTTCTGTCGAAAGACCTCTCCAACGTAGACACAGCCTTTATGTTGAGTTTTCTGACTTCCCAATATCAAGCTCTTATGGCTACCATTGTGGCTACTTTACAAGCTATAGTCAGGCATCCTCTTCAAAGCCTTTCTTCCATGACTTCTTTCTTTTTGTTATACTTTTACCTTGGGACTAGCCAATTTTCTTCTCTCAAAGTATTCCACTGCACACCCTCCTTTGTACAGATTTCTAAGAGGGCCTTACAGACAGAAAATATCCTCAAGTACCTACTTCCTATCTCTTATTTATCTTGTTTTCAATTACTTTTCAGACAGAATTTATCACTGACCAAAATTCTGGAAGACCAAGTCTCATGTTTTTTGTTCTTTTTCATTTGGATATTTTACTCTGCGCGCGCACACACACACACAGAATTATCTAAAATGTCCCATCAGACAACACAAAGGTTTGGCGGAAGATAATTATTGCAATTAACTTGTGCATCAGCTTTAACAACAAGATCCCCAAGGATGAACGTTCCTTGTCAAATAAAGTCATTGTGGAGAAGCTAAATGAATTCTTTGCATCTATCTTCATGGCTGAAGATGTTAGGGAGATTTCCAAACTAGAAACATTCTTTTTAGGTGATACATCTGAGGAATTGTCCCAGATTGAGATATTAGAGAAGGTTTTGGAACAAATTGATAAACTAAATAGTAGTGAGTCGCCAGGACTGTATGGCATTCAAACAAGAGTTCTTTCAAAACTCAAATGTGGAACCGTGGAACTACTAACTGTGGTATGCAACCTACCCTTAAAATCATCTTCTGTACCAAATGACTGTAAAATAGCTAATGGTTTGCTAATCTTTAAATGGGTCTCTAGAGGTGATTCTGGCAATTACGAGATGGTAAGTCTAATGTCAGTACTGGGAAAATTAGTTACAACTACAATAAAGAACATAATCGTCAGAAACATAATCTTTGCAAAGAGAAGTCATGCCCCACTAATTTACTAGAATTATTTGACAGGGTCAATGACTATGTGGCAAGGGGCATCCAGTGGACATAGTGTACTTAGATTTCCAGAAAGCCTTTGACAAGGTCACTCACCAAAGGCTCTTAAGTAAAATAAGCTGCCATGGAATAAGAGGGAAGGTCCTCTCATGGATTGATAACTGGTTAAAAGAAAGGAAACAAGATTACTAAATAAGCATTTTTCAGAATGGACAATGGTAAACAATGGTGTCCTACAGGGAACTTGGAAACGACAGAGATGCTTAATGACTTCTTTGTTTTGGTCTTCGCTGAGAAGTCTGATGAAGGAATGCCCAACATAGTGAATGCTAGTGGGAAAGGGGTAGGGTTAGAAGTTGAAATAAAAAAAGAACAAGTTAAAAATCACTTAGGAAAATTAGATGTCTGCAAGTCACCAGGGCCTGATGAAATGCATCCTAGAATACTCAAGGAGCTGATAGAGGAGGTATCTGAGCCTTTATCTATCATCTTTGGAAAATCATGGGAGACAGGAGAGATTCCAGAAGACTGGAAAAGGGCAAATATAGTACCCATTTATAAAAAGGGGAACAAGAATAACCCGGGAAACTACAGGCCAGTCAGCTTAACTTCAGTGCCAGGAAAGATAATGGAGCAGGTAATTAAAGAAATCATCTGTAAGCACTTGGAAGGTGGTAAAGTAATAGGAAACAGCCAGCATGGGTTTGTAAAGAATAAATCTTGTCAAACTAATCTGATAGCTTTCTTTGATAGGATAACGAGCCTTGTGGATAGGGGAGAAGCGGCAGATGTGGTATACCTAGACTTTAGTAAAGCATTTGATACAGTCTCTCGTGATATTCTTAACAAAAAACTAGGCAAATACAATTTAGATGAGGCTACTATAAGGTGGGTGCATAACTGGCTGGATAACCATACCCACAGAGTAGTTCTTAATGGTTCTCAATCCTGCTGGAAAAGTATAACTAGTGGGGTTCCGCAGGGGTCTGTGTTAGGACCGGTTCCATTCAATGTCTTCATCAATGATTTAGATATTGGCATGAAAAGTATGCTTATTAAGTTTGCAGATGATACCAAGCTAGGAGGAGTTGCAACTGCTTTGGAGGATAGGGTCATAATTCAAAATGATCTGGATAAGTTGGAGAAATGGTCTGAGGTAAACAGGATGAAGTTTAATAAGGACAAATGCAAAGTGCTCCACTTGGGACGGAACAATCAGTTTCACACATTCAGAATGGGGAGAGACTGTCTAGGAACGACTACAGCAGAAAGGGATCTAGGGGTTACCGTGGACCACAAGCTAAATATGAGTCAACAGTATGATGCTGTTGCAAAAAAAGCAAACATGATTCTGGGATGCATTAACAGGTGTGTTGTGAACAAGGCACGAGAAGTCATTCTTCCGCTCTACTCTGCACTGGTTAGGCCTCAGCTGGAGTATTGTGTCCAGTTCTGGGCACCGCAGTTCAAAAAAGATGTGGAGAAACTAGAGAGGGTCCAGAAAAGAGCAACAAGAATGATTAAAGGTCTAGAGAATGTGACCTATGAAAAAAGGTTGAACTAATTGGGCTCGTTTAGTTTGGAAAAGAGAAGATTGAGGGGAGACATGATAGCGGTTTTCAGGTATCTAAAAGGGAGTCATAAGGAGGAAGGAGAGAATTAGTTCTTCTTGGCCTCTGAGGGTAGAACAAGAGGCAACGGGCTTAAACTGCAGCAAGGGAGGTTTAGATTGGACATTAGGAAAAAGTTCCTAACTGTCAGGGTGGTCAAACAGTGGAATAAATTGCCAAGGGAGGTTGTGGAATCTCCATCGCTGGAGATATTTAAGAACAGGTTAGATAGATGTCTATCAGGGATGGTTTAGATAGTACTTGGTCCTGAAATTGGGGCAGGGGGCTGGACTCGATGGCCTCTCGAGGTCCCTTCCAGTCCTAGTGTTCTATGATTCTATGATTCTACAGGGATCCATACTAGGACCAACCCTATTCAAAATATTTATAAGCAAACTGAAGAAATCGGTAAAGAGTGAGGTGGCAAATTTTATAGGTGATACTAAACTACTCAAGATAGTTAAGTCCAAAACAGAGCCTGAAGAGCTTCTAAAGTATCTCACAAAACTAGGTCACTAGAGGAAACAAAATGGCAGATAAATTTTAATGTTGATAAATGCAAATTAATGCATAATGGAAAACATTATCCCAAATATATGTACAAAACGATCAGAATTGAATTAGTTGTTATCACTCAAGTGAGATATATTGGAGTCATTGTGGATAATTCTCTGAAAACATACTGGCTGCGTCTACACGTGCACGCTACTTCGAAGTAGCGGCAGTAACTTCGAAATAGCGCCCGTCACGTCTACACGTGTTGGGCGCTATTTCGAAGTTGAAATCGACGTTAGGCGGCGAGACGTCGAAGTCGCTAACCCCATGAGCGGATGGGAATAGCGCCCTACTTCGACGTTCAACATCGAAGTAGGGACGTGTAGACGATCCGCGTCCCGCAACATCGAAATAGCGGGGTCCTCCATGGCGGCCATCAGCTGGGGGGTTGAGAGATACTCTCTCTCCAGCCCTTGCGGGGCTCTGTGGTCACCGTGGGCAGCAGCCCTTAGCCCAGGGCTTCTGGCTGCTGCTGCTGCAGCTGGGGGTCCGTGCTGCATATACAGGGTCTGCAACTAGTTGTTGGCTCTGTGTATCTTGCACTGTTTAATGAAAGTGTGTCTGGGAGGGGCCCTTTAAGGGAGCGACTTGCTGTTGAGTCCGCCCTGTGACCCTGTCTGCAGCTGTGCCTGGCTCCCTTATTTCGATGTGTGCTACTTTGCCGTGTAGACGTTCCCTCGCTGTGCCTATTTCGATGTTGGGCTGAGCAACGTCGAAGTTGAACATCGACGTTGCCGGCCCTGGAGGACGTGTAGACGTTATTCATCGAAATAGCCTATTTCGATGTCGCAACATCGAAATAAGCTATTTCGAAGTTGGGTGCACGTGTAGACGTAGCCACTCAGTGGATATAATGAACAATTTAACACTCTCCTTTTCATAGCAAACTTTTATACATTTGAAGACTCTAGGTCATGTTTTCTAGATATTTAATCATTTTTGTTGTTCACTTCTGGACTTTCTCCAACTTGTTCATATCTTTCCCTGAGTGTGGAGCACAGAACTAGACACAGTGCAACTGAGGCCTTGCCAGTCCTGAGTAGAATGGAAGAATTATTTCTCTTGTCTTACTTACAGCACTCAGAATGATGATTGCTTTCTTTGGAAGAGTATTACCTTGATGACTTAAATTTCATTTTTTGATCAATTAGAGTCTCCAGTTCCTTTCTGCAGAACTCCCTCCTAAACAGTCATTCCCCACTTTGTATTTATGTACCTGTTTATTCCTTTCCAAGTCTAGTACTTCACATTTGTCCCTTTTGAATTTAATTGTATTTATTTCAAACAATTTCTCCAGTTTGTTGAGACCATTTTGAATTCTAATCCTACCCTTTGCAGTGCACGTGATCCCTCCCCGCTTGGTATCATCCACACATTCTGCCATTTTCCAAATATCGAAGTGCCACAGCCACTGGCATTCTAATGAGGTGCTGAATATGTATTTCAGCGACTCATTAGTAAACTTCGAAATGGCCATTTGCATGGCCATTTCGAAGTTTTGGGATACTGTAGACGTAGCCAAAATGGGTAATGGGGAGGGATCACTTAATGATCACCTGTTCTGTTCATTCCTTCTGGGACAGCTGGCACTGGCCACTGTGAGAAGACAGGATACTGGGCTAGATGGACCTTCGGTCTGACCAGTATGGCCATTCTTATGTTCTTAAATATTGGACTGATCTTGTGTTACAAATATTAAGGAAAGTCTGAAATGTTACTCCCTGCCAGTAAACATTTTATGCAAGCTAATTCCTGATAACAGACAGATAATTAGGAGATAATAATAATAAAATCCCTGGCAGGGGAAAATGTCTTGATTTGATAAGATTGTCCAACATGGCTGCACATTTCTCTTTTTTAATTGCAAATCTGCCAATGCCCATTTTGCACCATCAGTTTCTCAATGGTAATGTGAAATATATATCAGAGAGGTAGCCGAGTTAGTCTGTACCTTCAAAAACAATAGGAAGCCCTGCGGCACCTTACACACTAACAAATATTTTGGAGTGTAAGCTTTAGTGGGCAAAGACCAGCTCTGTCATGCATCTCACGAAGAGGGTCTTTGCCCACAAAAGCTTATGCTCCAAAATATCTCTTCGTATATAAGGTGCCACAGGACTTCTTGTTGTTTTTGAAAATATGAAATAAATTCTGGTGATAACATTAACCAGAAAAATTCCACAATTTTATATCGTGCGATCTTTCCAGTACCTATTCCTTTATAAGTCTACTTAAGGGACAAGTAAAACACACACTAGCCGTGTCTACACGTGCACGCTACTTCGAAGTAGCGGCACTAACTTCGAAATAGCGCCTGTCACGGCTACACACGTTAGGCGGCGAGACATCGAAGTCGCTAACCCCCTGAGGGGATAGGAATAGCGCCCTACTTCGACGTTCAACGTCGAAGTAGGGACCGTGTAGTCGTTGCGCGTCCCGCAACGTCAAAATTGCCAGGTCCTCCATGGCGGCCATCAGCTGAGGGGTTGAGAGATGCTCTCTCCAGCCCCTCAACTCAATGGTGGCCGCATGGAGCGGCCCCTTAAAGGTCCCCTCCCCCTCCCTTCCTGTGCAGGAAGCTGAGGGAACGTGCAGGCGGCAGCCCAGACATGCGGCCAGCCTGCACGTCCCTCAGCCATCCAAACCAGCAACCCCACGTGCGATGGCTGCCCGGCAGCCCCCCAGTGCCCCCAGGGGACCCCCCCAAGGGGAGCCAGGGCAGCCAGCCCAGCCAGGCGGGCAGCCAGGCTGGCAAGCGGCAGCGGGGCCCCTCATGGACGGAGGCCGAGCTGCGGGACCTGCTGGGGCTCTGGAGCGAGGAGGAGGTGCTCCAGGTAATGGGGAGCAAGAGGCGGAACGCGGATGCGTTCGCTCGGCTGGCCGACGGCCTGGCTGCCCGGGGTCACCCTGCCCACACTCCTGATCACGTCAGGAGTAAGGTGAAGGAGCTGCAGCAGGGTTACTCCCTGGCCCGGGATGCGGCCAGCCGATCTGGGGCCACCCCCGTCACTTGCCCCTTTTACAGGGAGCTCAGGGACATCCTGGGCCCCCAGTACACCTCCTCCCCTCTGGCCACCCTTGATACCTCAGCCGACGAGCCCCAGCAGGCCCTACAGCCGGAGTCCGCCCCGGAGGCAAGCCCTGCACCCCGGGGGCCCCCCCGGAGCCCACCCCCGGCACATCGCGGCAGGAGGAGGAGGAGGAGGAGGAGGGGGACTCCTCCTCCGCAGAATCTGGGCTGCAGATCCTCCTCCTGCCATCCCGGAGCAGCAGCCAGGCCTCCACCCCCCAGGGATCTCCAGACCGTGGGAGTGGACTGACAGGTATGTACCCCCCTCTGGTGTACACCCCTGGGCTTGAGGGGCGGGGGGTAATAGATATGTGTCCAGGGCCCCCCAAATGCTCACATGGCCATGGCCCCAAGGACAGCAGGGCCATGTCCCTCACAGCAGTGCATCAGCCCCTGCCCCCCGCCACCCCGCACGACAGTGCCATGCCCCGTCCCTGGGGCAGGGGGGAGCGGAACCTCGAGGGGCCCCCGGGAGGAGGGGGTGGGACACCCCGCAGCAGCAGCAGCAGCAGCAGCAACAGCAGCAGCAGCAGCATGTGATGGAGTGGGGGGAGTGCAAAAGGGAGACTCAGGCTACATATGAGCAACAAGAGCCGAATAGCTCCCAGGGGCAAAGGATGATCCTGGGGCTACAGCTGGCAGGTGACACCTCTGCCCTGAACAAAGAGGAGGGAGGAGCCGAGCTGGCTTTGAAATGGGGGGGGAGGGCGGGGGCCGCAGGTAGAGGCTAGGGGAAGGGAGAGCTGGAAGGCAGCCAGCCTGAGGAGGGGGAAAGCTGCATCCCAGAGGGGCACCCCTTGGGGTCTTCTCCCCAGGATGGGTTGGAAGGACTGTCTCTTCCGACAGCTGGTGCTGTCACTCCTGGGAGAAACTGGGCATCTGTGGCCTAAGAAACCTCTCCTGTCAGACCCTGCGGAGTGAAGTGAGAGTCGCTCCCACCAGGGGACGGGGTGCAGGGCAGGGGGACCCCTGAACCCCATCCATCACAGCAGCATCTCCCGGGGACGGGGATGGGAAACCTGCAGCACAGGGCTGGGGGGACAAAGGCCATGGCTCGGGGCCCACACTAACGCCTGTCTCCATTCTTCTTCCCCCACTCCTCTCCTGTGTCCCGCACCTGCACCATCAGAAGGACCAGAAGAGAGCGCCGGCGAGGCATCAGTGGTCCCAGAGAGCCCTCCGGGACCATCGCTCCAGGCAAGCCCCTCGGCCGAGGACCGACCGGCCCCACGGCGGGCTAGACGGCGGACCCCGCGCCACCACCAGCCGACGGCGACGGACCCCCAGCTGCTGGACCACCGTCGGCAGCTGGAGGTCATGGAGCAGCACCTGCAGCTGCAGGAGCGGGCGCTGGCCTGGCGCCAAGAGGCATGGGGGGCCTACACGTACACTTTCAACCACCTGGTGGACTACCTGGCCCCCCATGCCGCTCTGGCCACCGCAGCACCCGACATGCCTGCTCCACC
Source organism: Carettochelys insculpta (assembly GCF_033958435.1). Taxonomy (NCBI): domain Eukaryota; kingdom Metazoa; phylum Chordata; order Testudines; family Carettochelyidae; genus Carettochelys; species Carettochelys insculpta. The sequence continues at coordinate 101,591,434 of NC_134139.1, forward strand.
CGCCGCACCACCAGCTGCTCCGCCCGTCACCGTCCCGTCCGCCGTCGCCCCGCCACCCACCGCCGAGGGCCGGAGTGCCGAGGGACCCCTGGAGCCAGCTGAGACTCGCCGGGCATATCTTCCGGTCCGGCCCGCCCCCAGTCAGCCCCGGACAGGGCTGCGGCCACGGCGGGGCTCCCGGCCGCCCACGCCCAGTGCCAGACTTTAGGGGCGAGGGGCCCAGGACGTGGCCCCCTCCTTGTATATAGTTTGAGCTTATTATTTTGTGCCCTCCATTTGCCCCTTCGCCCCCATGTAAATAGTTCTCCCCTTTATCCTCCCTGGTTTTCTTTTTATTACTGAGCACACTTTTTTCTTACTATTGTTTTATTTGTACATATTACTTTGGTTCCACATGTTGTATATAGTTTGTTCTTGTTTTATATATTTATAGTTAAAAAAAAAAGTTCTCAAAGAAAAAGCAGTTTAAGTTCAGCCACAAGTGCGTGCTGTCATTTGTCCAGGAAAAGTGGGAGGGGGGTGCGGTTGGGTGCTCCATGGTGTGGGCGTTGGGGCAGGAGTGTGGTGGAGGAAGGGGCGGGCAGTGGGGGGGCTTGGCAGAGTTCACCCCGCAGCCTCATCATCGAAGTGGGCCCGCAGGGCCTCCCGGATCCAGGTCCCTTCGGGGTCCACCTGCCGACTGGGGGCAGCGGGTGGCTGCACGTCGGCCCTGCCGGCCTCCACAGCCCAGCCCTGGAAAAAGGCCTCCCCCTTGCTCTTGACCAAATTGTGCAGGGCGCAGCAGGCACCCACACTCAGGGGGATGTTGTTGGGGCCCGCATCCAGGCGGGTCAGGAGACATCTCCAGCGTCCTTTCAGGCGGCCAAATGAGCGCTCCACCACCTGGTGCGCATGGTTCAGGCGCTCTTTGAAGCGCTCCTGGCTGGCAGAGAGATGGCCCGTGTACGGGTGCATGAGCCAGGGCCGGAGGGGGTATGCCGCATCTGTGATGATGCAGAGGGGCATGGTGGTGTCCCCCAGAGGGATCTCCCGCTGGGGGATGTAGGTCCCCACCTCCAGCTGGCGGCACAGGCCTGAGTTCCGGAAAACCCAAGCGTCGTGGGTGCTGCCAGGCCAGCCCACATAAATGTCCTGGAAACGTCCCCGGCTGTCCACCAAGGCCTGGCAGACCACAGAATGGTAGCCCTTTCGAATGAGGTATCGTCCTCCACTGTGATGCAGGGCGCGGATGGGGATGTGAGTCACATCCAGAGCCCCGAAGCAGTTGGGGAAGCCCAGGGTGGCAAAGGCCGCGATGGTGGCATCTGGGTCCCCCAGCCTCATGAGCCTGTGCAGGAGCATGGCATTGATGGCACGCACAATCTGCAGAGAAAGCACATGGGACAGCACCAATGAGGGGTGAGCAGGGTGTGTGTGGCCCTGCCCTGCCCTCCCCTGCCCTCCTCTGCCCGGGCCCCCCTCCCCTACCCTGCCCTCCCCCCCTGGGATCCCTTACCTCCATGAGGACAGCCCCGACGGTGGCCTTGCTGACACCAAACTGCTGCCCCACGGATCGGTAGCTGTCGGGAGTGGCCAGCTTCCAGACAGCGATGCTGACCCGTTTCTCCACAGGGAGGGCACGCCGCATGGCAGTGTCCTGGTGCCTGAGTGTGGGGGTGAGCCACTGGCACAGCTCCATAAATGTCTGCCGGCTCATCCTGAAGTTCCTGAGCCAGCGGTCGTCATCCCACTCCCCAAGCACCAGCCGCTCCCACCAGTCGGTGCTGGTGGGGTAGCTCCACAGCCGCCGGCGTGTGAGGCGGGGGTGGGGGCGGGGTGCTGCAGGGTTGGGGATTGAGCCCTGCTGCCCTGGGGGTAACTCCTCCTCCGGTGTAGCAAGGAGGTGCTCTGCTGCCTCCCGCATGGCATGGAGGAGGGCAAGCCCTGCTCCTGCCGGGAGGGCTGGGTGGACATCTGCCTGCTGCTGCTGGGGGTCCATGACTGCAGCGCCCGGGGTCTGTGTGCCTATGGCTCCTCAGACCGCGTGCTGTGCAGGCTGAGTGTGTCTGGGAGGGGCCCTTTAAGGGAGCGGCTAGCTGTTGCCCCGGAAGCGCTAGTCCGCCCTGTGACCCTGTCTGCACCTGTGCCTGGCAGCCCTATTTCGATGTGTGCTAGTTTGGCGTGTAGACGTTCCCTCGCTGCGCCTATTTCGATGTTGGGCTGCGCAACGTCGAAGTTGAACATCTACGTTGCCAGCCCTGGAGGACGTGTAGACGTTATTCATCGAAATAAGCTATTTCGATGTAGGCTTCACGTGTAGACGTAGCCACTGTCAGCATGACAGTATTCATTTTGCTAAGAGTATTAAAAAAAATCAAATGTGCTTTACTTTTAGATATACTTGGGCTGTGTCTACACTTGCCCTCTCCTTTCAGAGTAGGGAGGGAGTTCAGAAGATGTTAATGAGGTGCTGCCATGAATATGCAGTACCAAATTAGCATAATGTCAGCCATGCACAATTTGAAAGTGCTGCTTTTGGAATGCATGTGGCCCTGTAGCTGGGGCCCTTTCAAAAGGACCCCCTGATTTCAAAGGGCTTTTGAAGTCAAGGGGTTCTTTTGAAAGTCGCCCAGATACACAGGCAGCATGTGTTCCGAAAATGACACTTTCGAATCATGCACAGGCATCATTATGCTTCATTACCATGCCCCCTCCAAAAGGAGAGGACAAGTGTAGACAGAGCTTTGAAGTGATACAATACCTCTCTTTTTTTAGTAGAATAAAATTCGCAATGGACCTCATCTCAGTAATAAGACAAAACAAAAACCTTGATCTAAGCATTCAGAAACTCTGGGGATATGTGTCTTTGGATCTGAGATTTGTGACTCATGCCTATCTTTTAATCACAGTGTATCTGGAAACCATTTGACCAAATGAAGCATAGTGTTTAAGATTACAGAAGGATTTGCATATTGAAAGATGAACCTGGAAATATTCCAACCATACTACAGTGTAGTCACCATCCCTGCCACTTTGGCTGCAGATTTTAATATCATTTCTGACAGTCATAAGCTGCGTCTACACGTGCACGCTACTTCGAAGTAGTGGCACCAACTTCGAAATAGCGCCCGTCGCGTCTACACGCGTCTGGCGCTATTTCGAAGTTAACTTCGACGTTAGGCGGCGAGACGTCGAAGTCGCTAACCTCATGAGGAGATAGGAATAGCGCCCTACTTCGACGTTCAACGTCGAAGTAGGGACCGTGTAGACGATCCGCGTCCCGCAACGTCGAAATTGCTGGGTCCTCCATGGCGGCCATCAGCTGGGGGGTTGAGAGATGCTCTCTCTCCAGCCCCTGCGGGGCTCTATGGTCACCGTGGGCAGCAGCCCTTAGCCCAGGGCTTCTGGCTGCTTCTGCGGCAGCTGGGGATCTATGCTGCAGGGACAGGGTCTGCAACCAGTTGTCAGCTCTGTGGATCTTGTGTTGTTTAGTGCAACTGTGTCTGGGAGGGGCCCTTTAAGGGAGCGTCTTGCTGTTGAGTCCGCCCTGTGACCCTGTCTGCAGCTGTGCCTGGCATCCCTATTTCGATGTGTGCTACTTTGACGTGTAGACATTCCCTCGCTGCGCCTATTTCGATGTTGGGCTGAGCAACGTCGAAGTTGAACATCGACGTTGCCGGCCCTGGAGGACGTGTAGACGTTATTCATTGAAATAGCCTATTTCGATGTTGGCTGCACGTGTAGACGTAGCCATAGTGAAAAGCCGTAGATGAGGAATTAAACAGATGACAAATATAGATTTAAGACCCAAATGATTCAACTGCTTATGACACTGAAATGAATACACAACTCGACTAAATAATAGGGCTGGTCAAAAAATTTCAAACAAAACATGTTCCCATAGAAAAATGGAGCGTCATAGATATTAAACTTTTCTACTGGAAAAGATTAATTTTTGTGGAATATAAAGCAAGAAATATATAAATCATCAGAGTTAGCAGTTTATAAATATTTTCCTGTGCAATATGACATTATTTGGAAAAAATCTCTTCCAAAAAGCACAGACTATGAATTTTCTTGTTTCAGTGATTCAGCATCAAGATTGCTCTTGGAAAGTGGGTGTGTATTAAATGATTTCCATTCACTTTAAATTATTCCTATCTCAAACCACATAAGTCCTGAAAAAAGATTAACTTTCAAGAAGCAACTTTAACCTCAAAATAACCGGGTCTAGTCTGAACTTCCTTATATTGTCTTATTTTGTTTAAAACCCCCACTAATACCAATGACATTTCTTCTTATTTTTGCCAACGAACACAATTCAGACTCTTCAGATCCTCCTTGAGGTAACATTTTAGTTGATAAGTAAATCTAGAATTGTATCTCAGGCAGAGCAAGAAAAAAGGTGATTAATCCTCTAATGTGCTTCTATGCCAAGAAGTTCACCCTATTCATGCGTACATTTCCAGCTCTGAGCTCACATATATAACAGAAAACATTACAATTATGAAACAAGAATACAAATTTGTTATCATTTTACTACTCTCCATATTAAGTGAAGAGCAAAATGCCCTAACCACCATCCCTAAGTTAGTAATCTCAATTTACATTTCACATATGCACTGTGTATCAAAATAGCCTTGATGTATATAATAAAATACTGACCAAAATAGATAAGAAAAACTGAAGGTTCAAGGTTCACACCATAAGTAGTGGGAGCTGAAAATATATTCTCCTATTTTAAATTTCAAAGAGTCTGCTTCTTGTGTAGCAGTAGTAATTACATAGCACTGACTCCAAAGACACACCCAGAATCTGGTGAGGTTAAGCAATACATGCCACATTTTTAAATACTTATGTATTCTAAGCACCTAAAAAGCAAGTCTGTCTTAAATGCTGATGCATAGCAAAGATAAAATGTGAGTGTACTCAACCAGCCACTCTTGTAATCAGCAAGACAGTTTAAAATCTCACCACCTTCCAAGGTCCTCTGCTGATCCTCTTTCCAGTGGGAATAATGCACCTTCCTCATTGATGAAACACAGGGAAATCAGGTCCATAGTTGGACTCCATCTCCATAATGCATGAATGCCATGTAATACCCATGATGGATCGCCCAGTTTGGTCCACACTGTATTGTAGGAAATGTAGTCCTTCATGGAGCCTTGTCTCTGCAAAACAATGGGCTACTATTTCCTTAAGGTAATGTGCTAGAAAGAAAACACTGTGCAATACATTTTTGTTTGTTTTCCATTAATTCAAAAATAATATTTAGAATAAGTTCTATAAAATGAAATATACTGATCTGGGCCAAGCCAATCCAAAACATTTTTTTCACTTGGGTTTTCACCAATGGAAAGTCAAATTTTCACCAATATAGATATTTTTCTGTGGAAAATTTTGATTTTGAGAAAGCTGCACTTTCCAGCATAATGTTATGTCAGTACAGAATTCCCAGCCACATTCAGTCTCAGCATTTCAAACTAATTTCCAGGGATGGCATTTCTCTGCTTTCCTTCTGTTTTCTTTGCATTTTTAACTCTCAGCTTCCACTTCTCAGTATTTTCAGCAGAGTGCATTCTATCTTCTGTTCAGTTATGTATTATTCCCTGTTCACCTAGTTGTACTTTCTTTCTGCTGGTTACAAATACTCTCTTGACAAAGAGCCTCCCACATGGTGCTAGCTTTTCTGTTTGCTGTGCACCAGGAAGAATTAAAGGAGAGGCCGAGGAAAATTATCCATTTAAAAGTATTTCACGTTTAAAACCTCTGCAAAATATACATCTATTCTTTGCTGTAACAGTTATTTAGAAAATTACTGTTATCTGAGTTAAATATAAAATCTTATTGATATCTTAATGTAAGTACTTTGCGTTTATTTTTGCTTCAGCATGGAAACACACTATTTTACTTTCCCATACACTTCCTATCATATTGCGTTGCTGGACTTAATATGAAAGCAGCCAGCTTTGGAGAGGTGAAGAAGATTTGTAAACTACTGTTTTGCATACATTTTATATCATTGCATAAGATCATTATTTGTTGTGCTTTGATGTTTGTAAGACGGTCATTCTACATTTAGGACCTTCTTTCTTACATTTGTCCCAGGCTACTGACCAGGTGGTAGGAGCTTATTGACATGCAAGTTGTCCATGTTGATACTGAAGTTTTCCAGACAAGAGATCAAGACTGAGAAATCTTTGTTTTGTCTAGGGTCATATAAGGGTATGTCGGGGGGGGGGGGGGGGGGACACACCAAGTAATTCATAACTTTGTACAGAAACATTTCCCATCTGATCCCTTCTAACTTACTGTTCCCTTGCCTTCCAAACCTTGTTTCTCTTGCAGTCGTGGGTCACTTATACTCCTCACTCTCCACTGCTAAATAACCCTGGTGTCCATTGCTTCATCACCTTCATTATTGCACGTATGACTTCTTTTCCTCCCTCGTCAACCCAATCCTTCCATAATTTCCAGCCCATCAATATCTTCTTCTCTTCTCTAAAGTCCCCTCCTATAAACACTGTCTTCCAACTCCTTCATTGACTCAGGGTATGTCTTCACTACAGGGAAGCTTGACCATGGTCTATCTTCCAGAGTTCGAATTAGTGCACCTAGTAGGGATGTGCTAAGTTGAACTTACAGGGCACTGTGTCAGTGCTAGTACTCTTGCCCTCTCTCTATTAAGAGTAAGGGAAGTCAAGGGGAATACACAATCCTGTCAACCTCCCTTAGTGGAGACAGTTCAGAAGCTCATATTAAGGTATATCAACTCAAGCTACATAATTCACATAGCTGGAATTGCATATCTCAGTTTGACCCTGCACTGTAGTGTAGAACTGCCCTCATATTCTGTGCTTTTCTTTCCATATTTTCCACCTCCCTGGCCTTCTTCAGATATTTCTCCCCCAGCAAACCAATACTCAGAGTTGATTCACCCTCTTTATCTGCTGCTTATTTTATGAAACATTTCACTTCATGTATATCTTAGCCTCTTCCCTCTCCTAATTAAATGTATTCACTTGTTCTCTCCACACACACTAAGGAGTAAGCTCTTTGGAATAACTGCATGCATGTTCAGCATCTAGGGCAATAGGGACCTGATCCAGAGAACTACTGCAATATATTTTCTTTATACAGTATAGCCAGTTTGGGGAAAACTCAGTATGTTGAAAGGCCAAAAGCCATGAAAATATAGCAAAATTTTTGAAAAAAGCAAATGTTGGCTATGGAGCTTCGTACATCCTGCATCATATATCACTTACGGTACAAACAAGTCTGTCATCCCTGGTCATCCCTAGGCCTCTCTCTGAAGACCTATATGCCCTGTGTGTTGTTAAGTCCTATAAGAATCTCCCTTTCTATATATTGTTTTCCAGAGTGATAATTTTGGTTGGTCCAGTGGCACACCTTCTATCATGGCATATTAGAAATTTAGGAATCAATCACCTAAATCAGTCCTTCGCAATGCAATGGAACTGAGTATTGTCTAAATCAGTGGTTTTCAAACTTCTTTCATTTTCAGACTCATAAAAAACTTCAAATAGAGATACATATGGAAAGCTTAGACAGTCTGCAGACCATAGGTTGAAAACCACATATCTAGATCCTCCCCAAAATGTGCTTCTCGGACTTCTTCTTGGAAATGTCAAAGGATTGTGATTCCACAACCTCACTGGGTAATTTTTTCCAGTGTTCAACATTTAGAAAGCTTTTTCTAATGTATAATCTTAAACTCCCTTGCTTCAGTTTAAACCCACTATTTCTTGCCCTGGCCTCAGTGGATAAAATGAACAATTTAACACTCTCCTTTTTACAGCAAACTTTCATGTACTTGAAGACTGTAGGTCACGTTTTCTAGATATTTAATCATTTTTGTTGCTCACTTCTGGACTTTCTCCAATTTGTCCACATCTTTCCCCAAGCACGGAGTGCAGAACTAGACACAGTGCAACTGAGGCCTTGTCAGTCCTGAGTAGAGTGGAAGAATTATTTCGCTTGTCTTGCTTACAGCACTCAGAATGATGATTGCTTTCTTTGGAAAAGTATTATCTTGATTATTTATATTTTATTTTTTGATCCATTAGTGTCTCCAGTTCCTTTCTGCAGAACTCCTTCCTAAGCAGTCATTCCCCACTTAGTATTTGTGTAACTGTTTCTTCCTTTCCAAGTCTAGTACTTCACATTTGTCCCTTTTGAATTTAATTGTATTTATTTCAAACAATTTCTCCAGTTTGTTGAGACCATTTTGAATTCTAATCCTGTCCTTTACAGTGCACGTGATCCCTCCCAGCTTGGTATCATCCACATATTCTGCCATTTTCCAAATCATTCATGAAGATTTTGCACAGAAATGGACCCCAGTCAAATCCATGAAGGTCCCCACTCACTACACCATTCTCATTTGACTGTCACTCATTAATACCTACTCTGTGTGTACAGTTCTCCAACCAATTGTGACTCAACCTTTTAGTAAGCTTGTCTATGCTATATTTCCTTATCTTGTTATGAGAAAGTCAGATGAGACAACACTGAATGCTTACTTAGTTTGAGATGTATCACACCTACTGCTTCTCTCATCCACAGATCTTCTTAACCTGTCAAAGAAAGGATATTAGATTGGTTTGATATGATTTGTTCTTAATAAATCAATGTTGACTGTTACTTATCACCTTAATATCTTCAAGGTGCTTACAAACTGATGGTTTCATTATTTGCTCCTTTGTCATTCTAGGCACCAAATTTAAAGACTGATCTACAATTCCCTGAGTTGTCATTATTGTCCTTATAAATAGATACTATATTTATACTAGTCTATCTTATGAGATCTCACCCATTCCCCATGAGGTTTCAAATATAATAAGTAATGGCTCAGAGATCTTTTCAGACAGTTTCTTGAATATCCTAGGATGTCTTTTGGCAGGCCTCCTGACCTGAAGAGATCTAAACAGTGTAAGACCATGTCTACACGACAACAAAAAATCAATTTGAGATATAAAACTCCAGCTATGTGAATTGCATAGATGGAGTCAACTTACTGGAAATCAATTTGTTCTGCCATCCCCACAGTGGGAGGTCAATGGGAGAAACTCTCCTGTTGACTTCCCTTGCTCCTTGTAGCAGCAACGAGTACCAGGGTGGACAGGGAGCTCTGATGGTGATGGTTCAATTTAGCATGGCCTCACTAGGCACACTAAATTAAACCCTGGAAGATCACGAACCATACCGATCTTCTGGGTGTAGATGTATCCTCAGTAATTCTTCACTTGTTTTTTTTTCCATATTTTTACCTCATGTACTATCCCATTTACACTGATTTTTACTATGTTACTCATCTGATCATTGTCATGAGAGACATTTGTCATTCTTGACACATGCCCCAGCTATTTCAATCTTCTTTTTTGAATAGCTTTGTATCCCTTTCCCTTCAGCCTCTGATTAATGCTGGCTCATTGGAGTGGCTTCTCTCCCTTTCATGCAAGGTTTGTTTTCTCAGTTCTTCATTTTGGTGCCTGATGCCTCCAGCCACAGTGACTCCTCGCCATGGCTAGGAGAAAAAGGGTGCCATTCTTGGGAAGGTGATTACTATTCTCTAATCACAATGAATATTTCCAAGTACACAAACACAATACTAATACACATCACAATAAATGAAATGTCAAATCCAAGAAGAATAATATAAGATATGGGATTTTAGGGGATAAGAAACACAGGCTCTAGGGCAGGAAATGATCAAGATTAACAAAAACACTAGTTAAACAATACAACAAATTACCTTCACCCCATGTTCACAACTATACAAAATACACAGCTTCTGCCCTAGAATTACTCCAGGAAGATGGCATGCAGAGGGTAAGTTTTGTGATGAATGCCGTAGCACTGTGAACATTAGCTAGTTTAAATCAAGAAACAAAGTAGAGTTTCCTTTTGACCTCTTCACTACTGAGTAGGACAGTCCCTTTCCTGGCTCCTTGTCCTGGAGCTCCGTGGGGGTCTTGGCCAGTATCAGGTTGGTTCTTTGCACCGTGGTATCTGCCACACTGGCACACTCTGACCACATAAAATCAAAGAAATTTAGATCTTGAAGGAATCTTAAGAGGTCATTAATTCCAGCACATGGCACTGATATGGGACTAAGTAAATCTGGGCTACTCCAACAAGCACTTGTCCAGCCTGTTCTTAAAATCTCCATTTATGGGGACTACAGTCTTAAAGTCTTCCCTAATATCTAACATAAATCTCCCCTGGTGCAGTTTAAATCCATTACTTATGGTCTCAGCTTCCAGGAACATGGAGAACGTTTGACCCCATCCTCTTTAAAACGCCCCTTTGCATATTTGAAGACGAATGTATTTTCCACTCAATTTTCTGTTCTCAAGACTAAACATGCCTAAATTTTTAATCTTTCCTCACAAAAGGTTTTGAGATCCTGAGTTCTGTTTCGTGCAGAGATCACAGTGAGGGTTGAAGTGGCAGAGTGAAAGCAGTGCTAGACACTGGATCACAAGTGACATATATTTCAGTCATTCTATCAACAGATGGATGGAACCATTTCAATTTTATTCCAAATTCCATGGTACATCCTATTGTCTTGGTACAACCAAACCATTACTTTGCTTGAAGCTGCATAGCAAATTTGGCAGTCCCAGCTCTTACCATTTAGGAGGAGTTCTTGAACAGACTCACAGACAGATGGACACACACACAAAGTTTCTAAAATACGTTGTAGATGCCTGCATGCTGAATACCCACATCTTCTTCCTGCTCACCAGTTTTATTTTATCTGTGTAATCCCTGTTGCATTGTTTCTTATAATAGAGCTATTTAATTAACACAGAACAGAACAGCATAGAGATGTACTAAATTATAAAGAAAGAAATGAAAACAAAGCACAAGATCACCAGAGAGTTAATCAAAAGATCACTAACTAGTTTTTGAAGGCCATACTTTTACATTACTACAGCTATGCTATTTTGCAAGAAAGATGTTTCACAAAAGCATAAAGAAAACTTGCACAAATTCTCCCCCTCCCATCCCCCAAAAACATTGATATACTTTGTGTTTTGTGAACAGCTGGAAAATACTGAGGTATTTGAAAATGAAAATTTAGGAGAATATCTTGTATAGTAATATGAAAGGACTATAATATAATAACATTGCAATACGGGGTATTTTAGCAACCCAGAGGCCTACAGTGTGTACTCAGTATCATTTTGAGTGATCCAATTTTTATATTACAAACCATTTCAGATTACTGGGTCACAGAACTAAAATGTATCTATCTTGTGGACAAAATTTTCCCCCAAAATGCTGTAACTGATCTTCATACAGAATTTTGCATTCAAATAAAATTTGCAAATTCAATCTGATTAGTAAAAGTTTCTTCAATTTGTATATTCAAAAACTGATTTGAATGTGCAATGCTTCAGGTGTGAAAGTTTTAGGCGAAAGTTTACAGACACATTAAGAAACTATAGAAAATATTATCTTAATATATTATTTTAATAATTTCCTTAAATTACGTATTATATTTCATTATTTAGAAAAAGTGAAGCTTTGGCTCCACTGAAAAAAAACTCTTAGTGGGGCCAAAATGTCAGAATTAATAATACCACAATTATCTTCATATTTTAGAGAAATTCACATATCTGAGGCATGCGTTTAAATTTGTTCCTCTAAGGCTACGTCTACACGTGCACGCTACATCGAAATAGGCTATTTCGATGAATAACGTCTACACGTCCTCCAGGGCTGGCAATGTCGATGTTCAACTTTGACGTTGCGCAGCCCAACATCGAAATAGGCGCAGCGAGGGAACGTCTATACGCCAAAGTAGCACACATTGAAATAGGGATGCCAGGCACAGCTGCAGACAGGGTCACAGGGCGGACTAGCGCTTCCAGGGCAACAGCTAGCCGCTCCCTTAAAGGGCCCCTCCCAGACACACTCAGCCTGCACAGCACGCGGTCTGAGGAGCCATAGGCACACAGACCCCGGGCGACGCAGTCATGGACCCCCAGCAGCAGCAGCAGCAGCAGCAGCAGCAGCAGCAGCAGCAGCCAGAGGTCCACCCAGCCCTCCCGGCAGGAGCAGGGCTTGCCCTCCTCCATGCCATGTGGGAGGCAGCTGAGCACCTCCTTGCTACACCAGAGGAGGAGCTGCCCCCAGGGCAGCAGGGCTCAACCCCTAACCCTGCAGCACCCCGCCCCCCCGGCCTCACATGCCGGCGGCTGTGGAGCTACCACACCAGCACCGACTGGTGGGAGCGGCTGGTGCTTGGGGAGTGGGACGACGACCGCTGGCTCAGGAACTTCAGGATGAGCCGGCAGACATTTATGGAGCTGTGCCAGTGGCTCACCCCCACACTCAGGCACCAGGACACGGCCATGCGGCGTGCCCTCACAGTGCAGAAACGGGTCGGCATCGCTGTCTGGAAGCTGGCCACTCCCGACAGCTACCAATCCATGGGACAGCAGTTTGGTGTCGGCAAGGCCACCATCGGGGCTGTCCTCATGGAGGTAAGAGATCCCAGGGGGGGAGGGCGGGGCAGGGGAGGGGGGCCCGGGCAGAGGACGGCAGGGCAGGGCAGGGCCACGCACACCCTGCTCACCCCTCATTGGTGCTGTCCCATGTGCTTTCTCTGCAGGTTGTGTGTGCCATCAACACCATGCTCCTGCACAGGCTCGTGAGGCTGGGGGACCCAGATGCCACCATCGCCGCCTTTGCCACCCTGGGCTTCCCCAACTGCTTCGGGGCTCTGGATGGGACTCACATCCCCATCCGCGCCCCGCATCACAGTGGAGGACGATACCTGAATCGCAAGGACTACCATTCTGTGGTCCTCCAGGCCTTGGTGGACAGCCGGGGACGTTTCCAGGACATTTATGTGGGCTGGCCTGGCAGCACCCACGACGCCCGGGTTTTCCAGAACTCGGGCCTGTGCCGCCAGCTGGAGGCAGGGACCTACATCCCCCAGCGGGAGATCCCTCTGGGGGACACCACCATGCCCTTCTGCGTCATTGCAGATGCGGCATACCCCCTCCGCCCGTGGCTCATGCACCCGTACACGGGCCATCTCTCCGCTAGCCAGGAGCGCTTCAACGAGCGCCTGAACCACGAGTGCCAGGTGGTGGAGCGTTCATTTGGCCACCTGAAGGGACACTGGAGATGTCTCCTGACCCTCCTGGATGCAGGCCCCAACAACATCCCCCAGATTGTGGGTGCCTGCTGCGCCCTGCACAATTTGGTGGAGAGCAAGGGGGAGACCTTTTTCCAGGGCTGGGCTGCAGAGGCCGGCAGGACAGACGTCCAGCCACATGCTGCCCCCAGTCGGCAGGTGGACCCCAAAGGGACCCGGGTCCGGGAGGGCCTGCGGGCCCACTTCAATGATGAGGCCGCGGGGTGAACTCTGCCCAGGCCCCCCACTGCCCACCCCTTCCTCCACCACACTCCTGCCCCAACGCCCACACCATGGAGCACCCAACCGCACCCCCCTCCCACTTTTCCTGGACAAATGACAGCACGCACTTGTGGCTGAACTTAAACTGGTTTTTCTTTTAGAACTTTTTTTTTTAACTGTAAATATATGAGACAAGAACAAACTATATACAACATGTGGAAACAAACTAATATGTACAAATAAAACAATACTAACAAACAAGTGTCCTCATTAATAGAAAGAAAACCAGGGAGGATAAAGGGGAGAACTATTTACATGGGGGGGACAGGGCAAACAGGGGGCACCAAATAAGAGGGTCAAACTATATACAAGGGGGGGGGGCCACATCCCGGGCCCCTCGCCCCCATAGTCCGGCACTGGGCGTGGCCGGCCGAGAGCCCCGCCACGGTCGCAGCCCTGTCCGGGGCTGGCTGGGGGCGGGCCGGATCGGAAGATATGCCTGGCGAGTCTCAGGTCGCTCCAGGGGTGGAGCAGGCAGGGCGGGCGCTGCGGCGGCCGGCGCAGCATGGGAGGCCAGGTAGTCCACCAGGCGGTTGAAAGTCTCCATGTAGGCCCCCCATGCCTCTTGGCGCCAGGCCAGCGCCCGCTCCTGCAGCTGCAGGTGCTGCTCCGCGACCTCCAGCTGCCGACGGTGGATGGCCAGCAGCTGGGGGTCCGTCGCCGTCAGCTGGTGGTGGCGCGGGGTCCGCCATCTAGCCCGCCGTGGGGCCGGTCGGTCCTCGGCCGAGGGGCTTGCCTGGAGCGATGGTCCCGGAGGGCTCTCTGGGACCACTGATGCCTCGCCGGCGCTCTCCTCCGGTCCTTCCGATGGTGCAGGTGCGGGACACAGGAGAGGAGGGGGGGAAGAAGAATGGAGACAGGCGTTAGTGTGGGCCCCGAGCCGTGGCCTTTGTCCCCCCAGCCCTGTGCTGCAGGTTCCCCATCCCCGTCCCCGGGAGATGCTGCTGTGATGGATGGGGTTCAGGGGTCCCCCTGCCCTGCACCCCGTCCCCTGGTGGGAGCGACTCTCACTTCACTCCGCAGGCTCTGACAGGAGAGGTTTCTTAGGCCACAGATGCCCAGTTTCTCCCAGGAGTGACAGCACCAGCTGTCGGAAGAGACAGTCCTTCCAACCCGTCCTGGGTAGAAGACCCCAAGAGGTGCCCCTCTGGGATGCAGCTTTCCCCCTCCACAGGCTGGCTGCCTTCCAGCTCTCCCTTCCTCTAGCCTCTACCTGTGGCCCCTGCCTTCCCCCCCCCAATTCCAAGCCAGCTCGGCTCCTCCCTCCTCTTTGTTCAGGGCAGAGGTGTCACCTGCCAGCTGTAGCCCCAGGATCCTCCTTTGCCCCTGGGAGCTATTCGGATCTTGGTGCTCATATGTAGCCTGAGTCTCCCTTTTGCACTCCCCCCACTCCATCACATGCTGCTGCTGCTGCTGCTGCTGCTGCTGCTGCTGCTGCTGCTGCTGCGGGGTGTCCCACCACCTCCTCCCGGGGGCCCCTCAAGGTTCCGCTCCCCCCTGCCCCAGGGATGGGGCATGGCACTGTTGTGGGGGGGGCGGGGGCAGGGGCTGATGCACTGCTGTGAGGGACATGGCCCTGCTGTCCTTGGGGCCATGGCCATGTGAGCATGTGGGGGGCCCTGGACACATATCTATTACCCCCCGCCCCTCAAGCCCAGGGGTGTACACCAGAGGCGGGTACATACCTGTCGGTCCACTCCCACGGTCCGGAGATCCCCGGGGGGCAGAGGCCCGGCTGCTGCTCCGGGATGGCAGGAGGAGGATCTGCAGCCCGGATTCTGCGGAGGAGGAGCCCCCCTCCTCCTCCTCCTCCTCCTCCTGCCGCGATGTCCTGTGGGTGGACTCCGGGGGGGGCCCCCGGGGTGCGGGGCTTACCTCTGGGGCGGACTCCAGCTGCAGGGCCTGCTGGGGCTCGTCGGCCAAGGTATCAAGGATGGCTGGAGGGGAGGAGGTGTGCCGTGGGCCCAGGATGTCCCTGAGCTCCCTGTAAAAGGGGCAAGTGACGGGGGCAGCCCCAGATCGGCTGGCCGCATCCTGGGCCCAGGAGTAACCCTGCCGCAGCTCCTTCACCTTACTCCTCACATGATCAGGAGTGCGGGCAGAGTGACCCCGGGCAGCCAGGCCGTCGGCCAGCCGAGCGTACGCATCCGCGTTCCGCCTCTTGGTCCCCATTACCTGGAGCACCTCCTCCTTGCTCCAGAGCCCCAGCAGGTCCCGCAGCTCGGCGTCCATCCAGGAGGGGCCCCGCTGCCACTTGCCAGCCTGGCTGCCCGCCTGGCTGGGCTGGCTGCCCTGGCTCCCCTTGTGGGGGGGTCCCCTGGGGGTGCTGGGGGGGCTGCCGGGCAGCCATCGCAGCTGGGTGGGTGTCTGAGGAACGTGCAGGCTGGCCACGTGTCTGGGCTGCCACCTGCACGTTCCCTCAGCTTCCTGCACAGGAAGGGAGCGGGAGGGGACCTTTAAGGGGCCGCTCCATGCGGCCACCATTGAGCTGAGGGCTGGAGAGAGCGTCTCTCAACCCCTCAGCTGATGGCCACCATGGAGGACCTGGCAATTTCGACGTTGCGGGACGCGCAACGACTACACGGTCCCTACTTTGACATTGAACGTCGAAGTAGGGCGCTATTCCTATCCCCTCATGGGGTTAGCGACTTCGACGTCTCGCCGCCTAACGTCGAAGTTAACTTTGAAATAGCGCCAGGCGCGTGTAGCCGTGACGGGCGCTATTTCGAAGTTAGTGCCGCTACTTCGAAGTAGCGTGCACATGTAGACACGGCTTAAGGGTGCATCTACACTAGGAACTATCTTTGACATCACGCACTACATCAAAGCAGCCAGCAGAGAGTCTACACACATTTTCCCTTACTTTGAAATTAAATTTGAAGTAGGGAGCGCAACTTCAAAGTCCTTACTCCATTCCCGGGAATGGAGTAGTGACCTTCTTTGAAGTAGGGTGTGTGTGGTAAGCAACTTCAAAGTTATTTTTGTAGTGTAGACACAACCTAATAGTCTTACACTTTTTAAATTAAATGTATATATATTTATAGACAGAGCTAGATATAAGTTTATACTGTTTTAATTATTAACAATACTCATTTTCTGTAATTATAATTTCGTTTTTCTGTCCAATGAAAGAACTTAAAGAGTTTTGTTAAGAGAGAAGAGAGATATGAAAAGCAACATGTCTACTGTGTCATCTGGTTTTGTGTTTGAACATGCACCTTTTGCTTAATTTAATAGAGCTACACTTTTGTTTTCCTATGAATTCTAGATAAAGTTAGTTAATATGGACATAGGAGACCATTCTTGAAACTGGAACACAAATAATGCACAATGCATCTACTCCCTCTCCAGAGGCATTTCAAAATCCCACACATGGACTGATTTTGCTGTGTTTGTTCTTCTATCAGGAGCAAGTAGCAACAAGAATGTTGTGAAAATGCCATGAAATTTCCAGACTAGTTTTAGAGCCTTGACTGGCTTGTACAGTTCAAATATGCATTAGGATTTTGTGATGTTTATTTAAACTAAATATTCCTGAGTTGTATATCGAGTTAGTCTGAGTGTTTGACATTTACGTGCTCAATTGCAGAAACTTAGGGTGCTCTTTTATTGTAAATGGAGAATCAGATCTTCTACAGTTATGCTATCCATAGCACCAATAATCCCATTTTCAAATAAGTCCTCCTCTCATAAATTATTTTAGGCCTGTTGTAGTATATTTTGCTGTCATTCTGCTGGATGTCAGCAATTCTGAATTCTCGCAAAAGATGTTTGTTCTTTCCTTAGAAGAACCAGGCAATTCCCAGACCTCTGCTGCTCCACTGAAAGTCTCAAACATGTGTCATGTTTTCCCTTCCTTAGGGACTGAATGATGAAGTTATATTAATTCATAAAACAGGCTTAGGGATCAGAAGGCTTGTTTAACATTATTAATGCTACTGTTTCCTTTGAGAAACAGGTCTAAAACTGGCCCTGGGATTAGGGAGCTATCACTGACTCCCAGTTTTCTCCTATGCTTCACTTCAGCTGCAGCTAGGTAGGGAAAGCTGGGTACATCTGAGGAGGTACTCCAGAAAGAGCAAGTGAGGGTGGGTGAGGTGAACCAACTCCTGTCATGCACACTGACCAATACATCTTCTTCCCTCATCCCTCATGCACAGACCCACCTACTCCATTGCTCAGTCCAGGCATTCTCACCAGGTGTTCACTTAAAGAGTGAGGCATGCTTCCATAATGAGAGATACACAGACATGATGAAAACAGAAAGGCTGTAATAAAGTGGGTAATTTACCAGGACCTATAACTACCTTTATGCAGCCAATAGCTCCATTCCATTATCTGTTTTTATATTTATTACAACTTTATAAGTGTTCTGGTTCACATAACTGGCTGGAGACCAAAGCAAGAGGTGCATGAGCAGCAACATTACAATCTTTTCCATAGCCCCTCCTTACCTATTCTTGCCCTGAATGTTTCTGGAGGGATCATCCCCATGAGTCCAACAATAGGTTGGTCACCATGATGCTTCCATAATGAGAGATACACAGACATGATGAAAACAGAAAGGCTGTAATAAAGTGGGTAATTTACCAGGACCTATAACTACCTTTATGCAGCCAATAGCTCCATTCCATTATCTGTTTTTATATTTATTACAACTTTATAAGTGTTCTGGTTCACATAACTGGCTGGAGACCAAAGCAAGAGGTGCATGAGCAGCAACATTACAATCTTTTCCATAGCCCCTCCTTACCTATTCTTGCCCTGAATGTTTCTGGAGGGATCATCCCCATGAGTCCAACAATAGGTTGGTCACCATGATGCTCCAGTCCTTGATTTCTGCCTTAAGACAGTCAACCAGGATACTGAATGCTGCCGTTTGGTGGTCATATTTGTGATCAGGACAAATGTCAAGAGGTAACTGGATGAAACCAGAAACTTCCCCTAATGGCTTCTGTGCAGCCATCTGGTAGCAAGGAATAACTTTCATTCACTTCAAACCAAGGTTAGATTCAAACTAACAACCAAACACTGAATTTTAAAAATCTATTTAATAGTCATACATCTAGTTTAATCTGAGCAACTTCTTTAAATAAACCAATATCAGATTTACTGAGTTTTAATAAATAAGAGGTATAAATGGTTACTATAAATAATAACACTGATTATCCTGTGTAATCAAACCCTTCACCTGCTGTGAGATGCACCATATTTATGCAGATCAGCTGTAGGCCTTTCATCCATGAAATTATAGAATGTACAAAGTGATGGGCCATGATATATTTAGTGTACTGAAATTGCTTATTTATAAAAAAGCTACCAACAGGCCACTTTAAATAAATTCAGAAATCACTGTAGGGCATTTAAAAATGAATATTTTATGTGGTGTTTTTAAAAGATTATGAGCATTTATTTGAGCAGTAAAATTAATGGCTGATTTGCTGTTTAAAGTCATCCTGTATAGAGTCAGGATAAAAGCAAATAAACTAATTACTGTATTTGGATTTTAATTAGGAATATAATCATCCACCTACCTGGTGCTGCAATTTTCTAAAAATGGTACTAGGAAAAACAAAAAAACAGCAAAATTTAACATGATTCTATTTACACATTGAAAGAATGCAACAGAAAGTTAGACAGGCAGTGAGACCTATATGCTTACAACTAACTTCTATCCAGTAGAAATTCCTTAAGATCATTTGACCTATTTTGTTTTGAGACACATAAGCTGATCTTTGCCCATTCCTCTAAGAAGTCTCTAGTGACAGCTTTAGGTATCAATTTTGACTGTTTACTTTAATATGTCAGCAGGCTTTCTGCTTCTCTTCAAAGATAGCCATTGCTGTAATTTCAGGAAAAATTCTGTCCTGGAATAGGAAAGACTAGAAGATCAGCCTAATAAAGGAATCTAAACCCGACAGAACTCCCCATGACCTCAAGGTAAAACAGGTTTCTACTAATTTCCATGGATTGAGACACGGGTGAGAGTAATTTCACAACTTTTAATAAGCATCACCATCACTTTATAAATATATTTCAGACTAATGTTGTTAATAACTATGGTAAATTTTGGAGCAATTCAGTTAGCATACTCTTCAAAGACACATTTTTGTTTTACCTGCTCCTCTGATTATATAATTTTCCTGCAGCCTCCAGACATTTCTGGAAGCAATGGAGAGCTCAAGGTCCCAAGCTAGTGTTCCATCTTCATTAATGACGGCAAACCTAAAAATATGAGGTTCACTGAAATGAAGGTCATCTGAAATTTAAACAAACTATTTGAAACATCTAAGTCTACAAAACTGCTTTGACATTTCATGAAAATAGGCTATTTTATGAGACTTCTGATATATCAATAGTCCAGAAAAGTCATGTTATTTTGGCACTTCTGTTTCTAGACCTACCCAGCACCATGACACACAGGAAAAACAAAGCAACAAGGGGGAATTATTAGAAACCTTTCAAATCCCAAGCAAGATGCAGTTGTTGTGGTTCAAGATTTGGGAAAAGGTATACATGGTGGTTCTTCTTTTTTCCAAACTGGCTTATTCATCCCAACCTCTTTTTATTTAAATGACCTTTTCAGATGTTTTTCTGCGCATATTTAGTGTATGACTCCATTGAAGAATAAAGCCTATTCTTTCCTTTCAACATAAACAGTCATCATCCCCTTGATTTGAGGATGATCTCTACCATGGATTTACATACGGGTCCGGAGGTGACTCAGGAGTCCAATCTTACAACCACAATTCTGCCTGTAGGTACAGACTTACAATTCTGTAAGCACAGGTATTTTGTGGCAGGCCAGCTGTTTGCTGGGAGAAGTTTCCTTCTTTCTCCTTCCTTCTCTCTCTCCTTTCAGCTCTGAGGGCACAGCACTTCTCCTCAAAGCATGCCACTGCCTGATGGTGGATATGGTACCACAGGGACTGGTGGTTGTGCCTATCTTCCCAGCTTGTGGTATCCACAACAGTTTTCTTAAGATATTCTTTCAGCGTGTATGGAGTTGTCCCAGACAATCTTTACTAATACTAACCAATGAACCTATATGGCATGAAGTTACCTTGTTCTTTTTTGAACTCACTTATATTTTTGGCATTCGCAACTTCTCCTGTCAATAAGTTCCACTAGTTGACTGTGTGAGGACGTACTTCCTTGTTTGTTTTAAACTTGTTGCCTATTAAATTCATTGAGTGACTCCTAGCTTGTGTGTTGTAAAAAGGGATAAATAACACGTTCCTAATCACAGTCTTATTTTTACAGAGGACTATCTTATCCCCCATTAGTTGTCTCTTTTTCTAAGCTGAACAATGCCAGTCATTTTAGTTTGTACTCACAGGGAAGCTCTTCCAGACTCCAATCTTTTTTGTTAACTTTCTCTGCACCTTTTGCAGTTTTAATGTATTCTTTTTGTGGTGAGGCAACCAGAGTTGCATGCAGTATTCAAGGTGTAGGTGTATAATGGATTTGTATAGTATCATTGATACTTTATGTCTGATTTGTATCTTCTCCTAATGGCTGATAGCCTCATTAGCTTTTTCTCTGCTGCTGTTGCACATTGAACAGGTGATTTTAGATGTTTCAGATGTTTCCATGATGTCTGCAAGAGCTCTTTGTAGGGTGGTTACAGCTAATTTAGACCCATCACTGAGTATGGATAGCTGTATTATCTTTTTCTAATGTGCATTACTGTCCTTTGCACTTAACAATGAACTTCTTCTGTCATTTTGTTGCCAGTCACCCAGTTTTATGAAATCTCCTGGTAATTCTTCACAGTAAGCTTTCAATTTAACTTCAGTTTATTATCTTCTGCAATTTAGTATCATCTGAAAATTTTATCACTTCACTATTTTCCACATTTTCCAGATCATTTGATGATTTTGAACAGCACAAGTCCATAGGGATCCCTGCTATTTATCACTTTTCTTTGTGAACATACCATTTGTTTCCAATCTTTTAAGCAGTTACTGATCCATGAGAAGACCTTCCATCTTATCCCATAACTGCTTCATTTGCTTAAGAGCCTTTGATATAGGACCTTAGCAAAAACTTTCTGAAAGTGAAAGAATATCATATAACCTTTGTCCACATGCCTACTGACCTCCACAAAGAATTCTAATATCTTGGGGAGGTCTATTTTGTTTTATAAAAGACAAGTTGACTCTCACACATGATCATCTATGTGTGCCTCATAATTATGTTCTTTACTATAGTTTGAACTAAATTTGCGTGCTACTAAAGTTAGGCTAGCTGATCTGAAATGGCCAGGAGTAACTATGGAGCCTTTTTTGAAAATGCATGTTATGTTAGCTATCCTCTAATCCACTGGTCCCCAACCTTGTTATGCCCAAGACCAATTTCTGAATTTAAGGCCAACCCAAGATCTACCTTGCCTCTAACCCGAGACCCTGCCCTATCCCTTAAGCCACCACCCAACTCATTCCATCCCACTTCCCTTCATAGCTCGCTCTTCCACACCCTCCCTCACTTTTACCATAGGTTGAGTTTTGAGAAGAAATGGGGGAGGAGATACGTGAAGGGATATAGGTACTGTGTCTGGGAGGGGGATTGTGTCTGGGGCAGAGGATTGAGGTTCAGGAGGGGGTTCAGGGTGCAGGAGGAGGTATGGGGTACTGTCTCTGGGACAGGGGTCAGAGCTGGTGCAGGTTCTTGGGGTATGTGTACTAGCTGTAGAAGTAGGGCCACGGGGGTTGGGATGCTGGTCTTGGAGGAGGGTCAGACCTGTGGCAGGAGTGGAAAAGGGGGTATGAAGTGCTGGCTCTGGGAGGGGCTTTACTGGGGCAGGTGTACAGGAGTGTGTGTGGCACTGGCTCTGGGAGGGGACTCAGGGCGGGGGTTTGTGGGTGCTGGATACAGGAGGACTAGAGGATAGCTAACATAACACCAATTTTCAAAAAGAACTCCATGGGCATTCCTGGCCATTACTATTCTCTGTCTGTGGCCAATGGGAGCTATGGGATAGGGCTTGAAGGCAGGATCAATAAGCCAAGACTCCTGCCACTCTGCCTGTCCCACACCACATACACAGGCCATGGCGTCATGTTAGTCACATTCCAGTGCAGGCTGGTGGCATGGGGTTGGAACAAACATGGAACCTGCTAAGTGATGATCGTGATCAACTGGGAGACTCCCCAGGATCAGTCAGTCAGTTGTGATTGCTCTGTTGAAGACTACTGCTCTAGTCATCTGGTACAGTGGCTAATTTAAGCAATAGGTTACATAAGTTACAATTGTATAATTGCATATCTAAGTTCCTTCAGAACTTTTCAATAAATACCATCCGGTCCTAGGGACTTAGTGTTTAATTCATCAATCTGTTCCAAAACATTGTCTTTCGACAGCTCAATCTGGGACACTTTCTCCAATTTGTCACCTAAAAAGAATCACTCAGGCCTAGAAATCATCTTCACATTCTCTGAAGTGAAGAGCAATGCAAAGAATTCATTTAATTTTTCCACAACAGCCTTGTCTTCCTTGAGAGATCCTTTAGCAGCCTGGTAATTGAGAGGGCCCAAAGACTGTTTGGCAGGCTTCCTGCTTCTCCTGTACTTTAAACAAATGCTCTTAGTTTTCTGTCTTGCTTGTTGCTCTTTCATTCCTTTTCTGGGGCTGACTAGTTATATTTTTACAGGTGACCTGTCAGTATTTATGCTTCTTTTTTCCATGTGACTTTACTTTCAATTTTTAAAAGGACTACTTTTTGCCTTCTGCCCCATACTTTACTATGCTGTTAACAATGGGGATCATTTTTTTCTGGTCCTTTCACTTTATCATTCAGGGTGCATGTGTAAGCTTTAAAATAGTTCCATGCAGCTTGCAGTCATTTCATGCTTCTGACAGCTCCTTTTTTGTTTCTTTTTTTGTTTTGTTTTTGTTTAACTAACTTCCCCATTTTTGTGTGGTTCCCCTTTTGGAAGTTAAATGCTGCTGTGCAAAGTGGTGGTAATTTCCCCTTTCCAGGATGCTAAATTTAATTATATTATGCATATGTAGTAGAGTGGTCACCCAGCTTCAGCATAAAAAGGGTTGAAAGGCCAACTGGAGGTGTGCATGAAATAGTGTAACAGTCATCAAACAGAAAGGAAAAGAAAGTAAGGTAAGGGTGAAAAAAGCAAGATGCAAAATCCATCCACAGACTTTTATTATCCTAGGTCCCACCACAAAATGTGTTTTTGTTTGTTTGTCTGCCTGTCTGTTTGCTTTTTAAATAAATGAGAGAAAGAAACTACAGAAGAGAATGGAAAACACTCCTAAGGCGTCCATCTTTCTCCTCTTGCCCATTCATTCCAGCTGGAGC
Organism: Carettochelys insculpta; assembly: GCF_033958435.1. Taxonomy (NCBI): domain Eukaryota; kingdom Metazoa; phylum Chordata; order Testudines; family Carettochelyidae; genus Carettochelys; species Carettochelys insculpta. The sequence goes on from NC_134139.1 coordinate 101,615,190, forward strand.
AACGGAGAAGCTTTTACTGGATTCTGGCAGATGGTGCACTGACCTAGAGAGTTTGGTTAGTAAGACGGATGAAGGCATACAGTGAAAAAACTTCATTTGAATGTATTAGTTTATCAGGGTAGGCTGCAGTAATGTATTGCCTTATTTTTGTAATTATGTATGATTTTCATGCCTTGTTACTTATACCCAATTTGTAGTTTATTAACTGTTTATTATCTAACCTAGTGTGTTTAAGCAGGAGTGCTCAGGAAACTCCATTTAGGGTAGCAAGCAGTTTGCATACTATTTCTATTAAACAAATAATTACATCTTTTTATGCACCCGCATTGTCCAGGAGATGACTTGGCAGAACAGGAGTTACATTCCTGGTGTGAAAAATTTAAGACTGGGAAAGTGTAAAATTCACCCAACAGTATAACCAAGGTTCATGAGAGTCAAAGTGTAACCCAGGCACTTCTGGCATGCTGAAGTTTCACACAAACACTGACTGTGTGGCTTGCATGCGGGGAAGTTGTTTTCTGAAAGAGTGTCCAACTGCATCAGAAAGGCATGCAGGACTACTGAGCAAAGGCAACAAAGCTTCTCATTACCGCAAACTGTAACCAGGAATGTCACAGTGGTCATGTCATGTTCCAAGTCGAAAACTGCCTACATCAAATGCATATAATGCACAGTTTAGCATCATTGCAGTTGAGAGGTGAAGAAATGAGAGGGCATGGAATCTAGTCTGTTGACACCCTAGAATGTTGTTAACTGTGGTGCCTAAAACTCTTTGCTCTTGTAGAAGATTATATTTATGACATTAGCTCAGTGGCGGCAGCAGTCCAGGGTGGTTCAATGGGCTCTGTCCCTGCCAGTTTCTGACTCTTGGCTCATAGAATGTTACAACTGCAAGAGACGTTAGGTGGTCATTTGGTCCATCCCCTTTTTTCTTTCAGGGCCACTAGTTCTTCCTTGTTTGTGAGCAGCAGGTCAAGCTGTTCATGGCCCCTGGTCAGTTCCTTCAGCACTTGTACCAGGAAGTTATCCCCAACATTCTCCACAAACTTCCTGGATTGTCTGTGTGCTGCTATACTGGCCTCCCAACAAACGTCTGGGTGGTCCAAGTCTCCCGTGAGAACCAGGGACTATGATCTGGAAGCTTCTTTTAGTTGTCTGAAGAAATCCTCATCTACTTCATCTACCTGATCTGGTGGTCTATAGCAGACACCAAAACACAACATGACATCTGTTGCTTATGCCTCTAAGCTTAACCCAAAAACTTTCAAATGGCTTTCCGCTCTCCATATCCTGGAGCTCTGAGCAATCATACTTCCCTCTCACATACATCACAACTCCTTCTCCTTGTATCTCCTGCCTGTCCTTCATGAACAGTTTAAACCTTTGACCGTGCTCCAGTTATGCGAGTCATCCCACCAAGTCTCCATTATTCCAATCACTTCATATTTCTTTGACAGTGACTGGGCCTCTAATTCTTCCTGTTTGTTTCCCAGGCTTCTTGCCTTTGTTCACAAATACCTTAGACAGTTGCTGATTGGCACACTTTCGCTTTTCGAACCAGGGGTATCCCTCAGCGAACCAAGTTTAAAGCCCTCCTCACTAGGGCTGTTTCTACACATGCCACTTTCTCTGAAAGTGGCATGCTAATAAACGGCCTGAAAAATGCTAATGAGGCATGGAAGTAAATTTCTGGTGCCTCATTAGCATAGGATCACATGATTTGGAGTCTGGAGAAGCTCTTATGGACCCCAAAACAGCATGTAGAGGCATGGCCCCGGGCAATACCCCAGAAGGAAATCCTCCTTCCGGAAGCCCCTTCTTCCTGAAAATTTTCAAGAAGAATGGGCTTCCGGAAGGAGGATTTCCTTCTGGGTGATCCCTCAGGGGCCGCACCTCTACACACTGTTTTGGGGTCCGGAAGAGCTTCTTCCAGACTCCAAATCATGTGACCCTATGCTATTGAGGCACCAGAAATTTACTTCCATGCCTCATTAGCATTTTTCAAGATGTCTAGGTGTGCAAACCTGCCCACAAATATGCTCTTTCCTCTTTTCATTAGGTTGAGCCCATCTCCTCCTAGAAAGTCTTGTTCCCAAAACAGAATCCCATGGTTGAAGAAACCAAATCCTTCTCTCCAACACCACCTGTGTAGCCACACATTTACTTCCTTGATTCGATGATCTCTACCTGAACTCCTTCTTTCAACAGTGAGGATGGACAAGAATAGCCCTTGCATTCCATAGTCCTTGATCTTCCTTCCCAGAGTTACATAATCTGCAATGATCTGCTCAAAGTGGTTCTTTGCTCTGCCATTAGTTCCAACGTGGAAAAGTAGGAAAGGGTAATAATCTGTGGGTTTGATAATTTTTGGAAGTCTCTCTGTCACATCCTGGATTCTGGCTCCTGGTAAGCAGCAAACTTCCTGAGATTCCAAGTCTGGATGAAAGATGGATGACTCCGTCCCTTCTAGGAGGGAGTCCTCAACGACCGCCACCGGTCTTCTTCTCTTGCAATGAGGTTTATCTATTTCAAAACAAGCCAACCATAATTTGGAAATTGTTTCAAAATGATGGTTGCATTGTGTAGGTGCTAGGATAGTTATTTCAAAATAATGGCTATAATTTCAAAATAACGTTGCTGTGTAGACAAACCCTATGGCCACATCTACACTAGCAAGTTCTTTTGGAAAATCAGGCCCTTTTTCAAAAGAACATGCACAAGGAGCTCTTTTGATTCGAAATCAAAGAATGCATCTCTTCTTCCAGAAGTCTTCTTCCGCTCCTAGATCAGGAAGAGCGCCTCCTTTAGAAAGTTTCTTTCAAAAAAAAATGCGTAGATGCTCCGTGGGCCCTTTTTTAAAAAGCGCAATACTCATGGCACAGGATTTTTTTTCCTTTCAAAAGAGCGGGGGGACCGTGTGAACCCTCTCTATCGAAAGAACGGATAGATCTTTCAGTACTTTTTTTGTGTGTGGACGCAATCTTCCAGAAAATCATATTTCAAAAGATTGTTGTAGTGGAGATGTGATTTATGAGACTAGAACCTCACAGTTATTTCTAAAGATGACTTTTCAGCAGAAGTCCTCTAGATTTACAAAAGTAACTCCACTGACTTCAGTGAAATTATTCCTGATTTACAAAGGAAGATGTGGGCCTAGCTATTCCCTCCTCCCTCCACCCCACTCTCAAGAGTCACAAGGGTTGCATAAAACTTGAATGGAAAAGAATGAAGCAGATGAAGAAAATCAAAGACGAAAAGCTGGTAGACACATTCTGTGGGAAAACAGTGGTGATAAGACAAAAAGCAGAAGTTCTTTTAACCTGTAATTTTTTTATAAAGGGATGGTTTGGAAGAAAAGCTTGGTTTTTGACACCCTTGTTTTTTACTACCATGTTGGGCATTGCTTTTATTGATTTTTCATTAATGCAGTAAATCTGATTTATCATTGCCATGATGTCACCCTGTTTATTATGAGGGGGATACATTCAGCATCCTCCAAGTTAAAAATTATGCCACCAATTTAAAGAGCAGGTTAAGACACTATTGCTGACTGATCAAGTTCATCCCCTCTGGATAAGCTTATCTATCCCCCTCAGAGATTACTTATCTCCTGCGTTATGTAAAACGATTTCTAAAAAGCAAGTTTTTATCTTTTAGAATGAACCAGTTTGCACCAAATTCAGGCATTTTCCAAAAACTTCCTGAAGAAGCACGTCCTCTGCCAGCTCTAAAAAGGTCAGCTCTCAAACAACCATTTCTAAACTTAATAATGTATACATATTCTGTACACAAATTTTCCTCCAAAATGTTTACTGGTGAAGTTATGTTGCTTCGTGTGCTTGCGGAAAATAAATGGACTTCACACTCTCACACCCCTTTTTTCTGCTGATGAAATTTACCCCTGTTCAGAGCACTAAGAAAACAGTCCATTCATTCCTTCAACTCTACTTATGTGTGTTTTGAGACTTTAGAATAGACTCATGTGGTGCATAGGCTTTTGTTTTTCATCCTGTATGCCCACCTATTACATGAGGTTTATCACAGAGTAAGGAACAGAAAGAAGATGTAGGGGAAGGGGAAGGTCTTTTTATAATGTTAGAGTATCACCAAACTGTTTCAATCATTCTTAGCAACACGTGTATCTTTCAGACCAGAATGGCTATACAACTACAAGAATATTTGTCAGTGTTAATGAATGCACCTGGTTAATTATGTTAAATACATTAGAAACAATTTTTGTTTTCCAGTAACATTCTGACACCTAGAAAAATGTAAAGGGACAGCAAGCCAGCAGTCCTTGAAATAACAAACTTGTGACACATGTGCCTGGAATGGACCACACTGAGAATGCCATACTCAGGCCACACCAAAAAAATGGGGCAATAAATCCCCCCAAACTGATGATTTATTCTATAAATTAGATTCACCAAGATAGTAAGAAGAGTGCTTCTATAGAACCACATTGGTTAACTAAAAGCCAAATATTGTCCCTTTTAGGCATTCCATACCTTGGTTCCCATCTACGCAAACAGGTCTAGGGCCACATGAGCATATCACATACCCCTGCAAGTTTTACTGAATCACAGGAGGTGACCATAGGTTGCTCGCTACATGAGGCATATGCAGAAGACCTATTGGATGGGATGAGTTTCTTCAACAGCCCACTGTGGGAATGTAGCTTCCTTAACAGGCCATCAACACAGAGGTATCTATCCTTAATATACATTTATCTGTGGGATGTCACCCACAAAAACAAAAACAAAATATAAAGATGCTAATAGACAGCTATTATTCATAACTTCAGAGAGAAAGGTGACACATGCATACAAACAAGATAATACTAAGAAAAACTTAACATTTCCAATAACTCCTTGCATGACACTTTGTAACAGATTTGTGGAAAACATAGCAGTGGTAAGAAGTGATATAAATGGTCACCTTTCTTATACACAGCATCACAGCCTTGGCTTTCTTTGAAGTCCTTCTGGCTTATATTATGCACACATTTTTCAAGAAAAGCAGAAAGAATTTTTTAGACTATTTAAACACATCCATCTTAGTCTTCAAAGTAATGCTTCGGTTACTCTGGAAAAATATTCCTATTTTAATTGCTACAATCTGATGCACAGAAAGTCCCAACAAAAGAAAGGTAGTGTTTACATGTGAGAAATTTAAATAATGTAAGTAATATGATGAGGCAATAATAAGCTGTTCTGAGTGCCTCCTAAGTATCAGGAAAACATGAGAGCATGACAGTCAGGATCTTTAAGCTGCGTCTACGCGTGCACGCTACTTCGAAGTAGCGGCACTAACTTCGAAATAGCGCCCGTCATGTCTACACGCGTCGGGCGCTATTTCGAAGTTAACTTCGACGTTAGGCGGCGAGACGTCGAAGTCGCTAACCTCATGAGGAGATAGGAATAGCGCCCTACTTCGACGTTCAACGTCGAAGTAGGGACAGTGTAGATGATCCGCGTCCCGCAACGTCGAAATTGACGGGTCCTCCATGGCGGCCATCAGCTGGGGGGTTGAGAGACGCTCTCTCCAGCCCCGCAGCTCACTGGTGGCCGCGTGGAGCGGCCCCTTAAAGGTCCCCTCCCCCGCCCTGACTGCAGGAGGCTGAGGCAACGTGCAGGCTCCTGCCTGCACACGCGGTAGCGAGCCTGCACAGCCCTCAGCCCCTGACAGCAGCCATGGCTGCCCAGCAGCCCCCCCAGCGCCCCCAGGCGACCCCCCCCAAGAGGAGCCACAGCAGCCAGGGCAGCCAGAGGGCCACGCAGTCTGGGAAGTGGCAGCGGGGCCCCTCTTTGACGGAGGCCGAGATGCAGGACCTGCTGGGGCTCTGGAGCGAGGAGGAGGTGCTCCAGGTAATGGGGAGCAAGAGGCGGAACGCGGATGCGTTCGCTCGGCTGGCCGACGGCCTGGCTGCCCGGGGTCACCCTGCCCGCACTCCGGACCATGTCCGGAGTAAGGTCAAGGAGCTGCGGCAGGGTTACGCCCGGGCCCGGGATGCGGCCAGCCGATCTGGGGCCGCCCCCGTCACTTGCCCCTTTTACAGGGAGCTCAGGGACATCCTGGGCTCCCGGCACACCTCCTCCCCTCCGGCCACCCTTGACACCTCGGCTGACGAGCCCGAGCAGGCCCTGCAGCCGGGCTCCGTCCCGGAGGTAAGCCCCGCACCCCGGGGGCCACCCCCGGAGGCCATCCCCGGGACATCGCGGCAGGAGGAGGAGGAGGAGGAGGAGGGGGGCTCCTCCTCCACCGATTACAGCCTGCAGATCCTTCTCCTGCCATCCCGGAGCAGCAGCAGGGCCTCCGACCCCCGGGGATCTCCGGACCGTGGGAGCGGACCCACAGGTAGGTACCCCTCTCTGGTGGACACCCCGGGGCTTGAGGGGTGGGGGGAACAGAGATGTGTCCAGGGCCCCCCACACGCTCACATGGCCATGGCCCCAAGGACACCAGGGCCATGACCCTCACAGCACTGCAGCCATCAGCCCCTGCCCCCCGCCACCCTGCATGACAGTGCCATGCCCCATCCCCGGGCCAGGGGGGAGCGGAAACTTGAGGGGCCCACGGGCAGAGGGGGTGGGACACCCCGCAGCAGCAGCATGCGATGGAGTGGGGGGAGTGCCAAAGGGAGACTCAGGCTACATATGAGCCACCCGAGCCGAGGAGCTCCCAGGGCCAAAGGAGGATCCTGGCGCTACAGCTGGCAGGTGACACCTCTGCCCTGAACAAACAGGAGGGAGGAGCCGAGCTGGCTTGGAATTGGGGGGCGAGGGGGGGGGGCCACAGGTAGAGGCTAGGGGAAGGGAGAGCTGGTAGGCAGCCAGCCAGAGGAGGGGGAAAGCTGCATCCCAGAGGGGCCCCCCTTGGGGTCTTCTCCCCACGACGGGTTGGAAGGACTGTCTCTTCTGACAGCTGGTGCTGTCAGTCCTGCCAGAAACTGGCCATCTGTGGCCTAAGAAACCTCTCCTGCTCTCAGACCCTGCGGGGTGAAGTGAGAGTCGCTCCCACCAGGGGACGGGGTGCAGGGCAGGGGGACCCCTGAATCCCATCCATCACAGCAGCATCTCCCGGGGACGGGGATGGGGAATCTGCAGCACAGGGCGGGGGGGACAAAGGCCACGGCTCGGGGACCACACTAACGCCTGTCTCCATTCTTCTTTCCCCCCTCCTCTCCTGTGTCCTGCACCTGCACCTGCACCATCCGAAGGACCGGAAGAGAGCGCCGGCGAGGCATCGGTCGTCCCGGAGACCCCTCCGGGACCCTCGCTCCAGGGCAGCCCCTCGGCCGAGGAACGACCGGCCCCGCGGAGGGCCAGACGGCGGACCCCGTGCCTGCTACCGGCGGCGGCCACAGACCCCCAGCTGCTGGCCATTCTCCGCCGGCAGCTGGAGGTCTCGGAGCAGCACCTCCGGCTGCAGGAGCAGGCGCTGGCCTGGCGCAGAGAGGTATGGGGGGCCTTACTGGATATCATCAATCGGCTGATTGATTCCCTGGCCCCCCATGCCGCACCGGCCATGCCACCGCCCGCCATGCCCGCTCCTGCAGCCCCACCACCGGCTGCTCCAGCCGTCGCCGGGCCATCCGCCGTCGCCCCACCACCTCCCCGCGAGGGCCACCGCGCCGAGGGACCCCTGGAGCCACCCGCGACTCCCTGGCGCCGCTACCTTCCGGTGGAGCCCGCTCCCACCCAGCCGCGCACCAGACTGCAGGCCCGCCGGAGCTCCCGGCCGGCCACGCCCACTGCTGGGCTGTAGGGGCGAGGGGCCCGGGACGTGGCCCCCCCCCTTGTTGGACAGACTTTGGGGACTGGGTGGGTGGTGTGGGTGTTTCCCCTGTTTGCCCCGTCCCCCCCTGTACATAGTTCTCCCCGTTCTCCTCCCTGCTTTTTGTTTTTCTTTTGATGGCGCACAGTGCTTTCATTTTTATTGTTGTACATAGTTTTATTTGTGCCCATCTTGGTTTTGTTGAATGTTTGTCCCTCCTTTTTGGTTTCTGTTTCACATATATATATTTTTTTATATAAAAAAAAAAAATTCGTGAGGACAAAAAAAACATTTACGTTCACCCACAAGTTCGTGCTGTCATTTCTCCTGGACAAGTGGGGGGGGGCGGTGGGGTGCTCCATGGTGTGGGCGTTGGGGCAGGAGTGTGGGGGAGGAAGGGGCGGGCAGTAGGGGGCCTGGGCATAGTTCACCCCGCGGCCTGGTCGTCGAAGTGGACCCGCAGGGCCTCCCGGACCTGGGTCCCCTCTGGGTCCACCTGCCGATGGGGGGCAGCAGGTGGCTGGACGTGTGCCCTGCCGGCCTCGGCGGCCCAGCCCTGAAGAAAGCTCTCCCCCTTGCTCTCCACGAGGTTGTGCAGGGCGCAGCAGGCACCCACAATCTGGGGGATGTTGTTGGGGCTGGCATCCAGGCTGGTGAGGAGACATCGCCATCGTCCCTTGAGGTGGCCAAATGAGCGCTCCACCACCTGGCGCGCACGGTTCAGGCGCTCGTTGAAGCGCTTCTGGCTGGCGGAGAGGTGGCCCGTGTAGGGGCGCATGAGCCACGGCCGGAGGGGGTAGGCCGCATCCGCAATGATGCAGAAGGGCATGGTGGTGTCCCCCAGAGGGATCTCCCGCTGGGGGATGTAGGTCCCCGCCTCCAGCCGGTGGCACAGGCCCGAGTTCCGGAACACCCGGGCGTCGTGGGTGCTGCCAGGCCAGCCCACGTAAATGTCCTGGAACCGTCCCCGGCTGTCCACCAAGGCCTGCAGGACGACTGAATGGTAGCCCTTCCGGTTGAGGTATCGTCCTCCACTGTGGTCCGGGGCGCGGATGGGGATGTGAGTCCCATCCAGAGCCCCGAAGCAGTTGGGGAAGCCCAGGGTGGCAAAGGCGGCGACAGTGGCACGTGGGTCCCCCAGCCTCACGAGCCTGTGCAGGAGCATGGCGTTGATGGCACGCACGACCTGCAGAGAAAGCACATGGGACAGCCCCAATGAGGGGTGGGCAGGGTGTGCATGGCCCTGCCCTGCCCTGCCCTGGCTCCCCAGCCCTGCTCTGCCCTGGCCCCCCTGCCCTGGCTCCCCTGCCCTGGCTCCCCTGCCCTGGCCCCCCTGCCCTGCTCTGCCCTGCCCTGCCCTGCCCTGCCCTGGCCCCCCTGCCCTGCCCTGCCCTGGCCCCCCTGCCCTGCTCTGCCCTGCCCTGCCCTGCCCTGCCCTGGCTCCCCTGCCCTGCCCTGCCCTGCCCTGGCCCCCCTGCCCTGCTCTGCCCTGCCCTGCCCTGCCCTGGCTCCCCTGCCCTGCCCTGCCCTGCCCTGGCCCCCCTGCCCTGCTCTGCCCTGCCCTGCCCTGCCCTGGCCCCCCTGCCCTGCTCTGCCCTGCCCTGCCCTGCCCTGGCCCCCCTGCCCTGCTCTGCCCTGCCCTGGCTCCCCTACCCTGCCCTGCCCTGCCCTGGCCCCCCTGCCCTGGCTCCCCTGCCCTGGCCCCCCTGCCCTGCTCTGCCCTGCCCTGCCCTGCCCTGCCCTGGCCCCCCTGCCCTGCCCTGCCCTGGCCCCCCCTGCCCTGCCCTGCCCTGGCTCCCCTACCCTGCCCTGCCCTGCCCTGGCCCCCCTGCTCTGCTCTGCCCTGCCCTGCCCTGCCCTGGCTCCCCTGCCCTGCCCTGCCCTGCCCTGCCCTGCCCTGGCTCCCCTGCCCTGCCCTGCCCTGCCCTGCCCTGCCCTGCCCTGGCCCCCCTGCCCTGCTCTGCCCTGCCCTGCCCTGCCCTGCCCTGGCTCCCCTACCCTGCCCTGCCCTGCCCTGGCCCCCCTGCCCTGCTCTGCCCTGCCCTGCCCTGCCCTGGCCCCCCTGCTCTGCCCTGGCCCCCCTGGCCTGCCCTGGCCTCCCCCTGTGGGTTCTCTTACCTCCATGAAGACAGCCCCGACGGTGGCCTTTCCGACACCAAACTGCTGCCCCACGGATCGGTAGCTGTCTAGAGTGGCCAGCTTCCAGACAGCGATGCCGACCCGTTTCTCCACAGGGAGGGCATGCCGCATGGCAGTGTCCCGGTGCCTGAGTGCGGGGCTGAGCCACTGGCACAGCTCCAGGAATGTCTGTCGGGTCATCCTGAAGTGGCGGACCCAGTGCTCGTCGTCCCACTCCCCAAGCACCAGCCGCTCCCACCAGTCGGTGCTGGTGGGGTAGCTCCACAGCCGCCGGCGTGTGAGGCGGGGGGTGGAGCGGGGTGCTGCAGGGGGAGGGGCTGAGCCCTGCTGCCCTGGGGGCATGTCCTCCCCTGGGGCAAGAAGGTGCTCAGCTGCCCCCAACATGACAAGAGCCAGGGCAAGCCCTGCTCCTGCCGGGAGGGCTGGGTGGACCTCTAGCTGCTGCTGCTGCTGCTGCTGCTGCTGCTGCTGGGGGTCCATGACTGCGGCGCTCGGGGTCTGTGTGCCTATATGGCTCGTCAGACCGCGTGCTGTGCAGGCTGAGTGTATGTGGGAGGGGCCCTTTAAGGGAGCGGCTAGCTGTTGCCCCGGAAGCGCTAGTCCGCCCGTTGACCCTGTGTGCAGCTGTGCCTGGCATCCCTATTTCGATGTGTGCTACTTTGACGTGTAGACGTTCCCTCGCTGCGCCTATTTCGATGTCGGGCCGCGCAACGTCGAAGTTGAACATCGACGTTGCCGGCCCTGGAGGACGTGTAGACGTTATTCATCGAAATAGCCTATTTCGATGTCGCAACATCGAAATAAGCTATTTCGATGTAGCGTGCACGTGTAGACGTAGCCTTAAATTATTAGCTTAATGGCCTGTCACTTTATGCATTTTTGTTTTGCTTTTTGTCTATGCAGCTTTTGCAAATTGTATAATATTGTGCTCAGCACATGACACAGATGCAAGTCCTAAAGTCAAGCATCTACAATTGACCCATTGCAGAAAAACATGGAGATGGAATTTAGCATTAAACTAATCAGCCAAAATGCAAATCAGCCTATACTCTGCTGTCAAGGATTATCAGAACTGACAAACCTTTTGAGAGCTTCCCATGATGCAAAGTCATTTTTAGTCACATAAATGAAAAAAAGAGCACTGACATTAAATATAATGTAGGCCTCTACAGGTGCATCTTACTCAAGCGTACCGTCAGTCTTATATGGAGAGGTAAAAATGTATTTTAGGATTCCAGCATATATCTTTTACGAGATAAAACTCTTTTGTGGTCTTTTATACAGATGAAGAATGTTTTTGTTTTTAAAAACAGGAAAAGTTTTGTTCTTCATTGATAAACATTGCAACAAAACTTGCCCTTTATTTGTATATTACAGTAGAACTACATAATGTTTATTCTATAGCTGTACAAAAACTATTTGTAACAGCTATATAATGGAGTCCATAGATTTTTGGGGGGAACTCTTTTTGTAGGGTATTTCTTTTTCTTAAGTTCAAGAGTGGGCAATAATTTTTGATGGGGGGCCATGCCAAGATATTTTTTATGTAGTCAAGGACCACACTTTTCTTTGGAGGGGTGGGGTCTGCGATGGAGGTTGGGTGAAGGACAAGTTTGTGACCTGGGGAAGGGGATTGGGGTGCAGGATCTGGGAAGGGATATGAATGCAGAAGAGGAGTCTGACCTGGGGTGAGAATTATTGAATCATATGAAGGGACCTTGAGCAGTCATCAAGTCTAGCTCACTGCCCTCATGGCAGAACAAAGTGCCATCTAAATCATTCCTGACAGGTATCAAAACAAAAAGCAGCTACTTGACTGCTTTTTGTTTTGATAGTGTAAAGACTAGCACGACTTACTCTCTGTTACTATTCCTGACAGGTGTTTATCCAGCTTGTGCTTAAATATCTCCAGAGCCTACCTGAACAACTTACTGTAGTGTTTAACCATCCTGACAGTTACGAAGTTTTGCCTAATGTCCAACTTAAATCTCTCTTGCTGAAATTTAAGCCCACTGCTTTTTGTCCTATTATCAGAGGTCAAGAAGAACAGGGTTTGTTTGTTTGTTTGTCCCTCCTCTCCCTTGTAACACCGTTTTAGGTACTTAAAAACTGCTATCAAGTCCCTGCTCAGTCTTCTCTTTACCAAACTAAAGAAGCCCAATTCTTTCAGGCTTCCCTCTGAGGTCAGGTGTACTAGATCTTTAATCTTCTTTGTTGCTCTTCTCTGGACCCTCTCCAATTTCCTCTTATCTTTCTTGAAATGTGGTCCCCAGAACTATACTCAGATAGAGAGATATAGGAAAGTAGGAGTGAGTGCAGGGTCTGGGAGGAAGTTGTGACCTGGATGGGGCAGGGGAGGATGGTGCAGAGGGTTTGGGTGGCTACTTGGGGTACAGGATTGGAGGACAGTGAATTAGAGGGCTATGAGTGCAGGATAGGATTCTGGACTGGGGGAGGAGCATAAGAGGAGTTGCAGGGACTGGGAGGGAGTTGGAGTGTGGTACCAGAAGTAGGCTGTTGCCTGGAAGTGCTTACCTAAGCAGCCCTTGGCCAGCCACAGGTTGCCCTGCCTGCCAGCAGCCCCAGCCTATTGGCTGTTCCATGTGGCACTCTTAGCTGAGGGGGAGGACTTTGCACAATGCCCTGCCCCTCAGCAAAATTTCTCAGCTCCCATTGGCTGGAAACTGACTACTGGGAGCTGAGCAACTGTGCTGCACTGCCTGTACACCCATCAAATTCTCTCAGCTCCCATTGACTGGTTTACAGGCAATAGGAGCTGAGAGATGTTACTGGGGGTGGGGCAGCACACGAAGCTCTCCCTCCCGCAATGCAAAGAGCTACAGAGAACAGCCAGCTGCTTTTAGCAGCGCTGCTCCTTGCAGCAGGGTCAGGCTGAGTGCTGGATTAAAAGGCTTGGCAGGCTGGATCTTTCCTGCCCCTGCTAAGTCCAGTTGCAACTCTTTTTAATGTTTTTTAATATGTATTCAGCAGGTTATCACACTAGCTTTGATCTTCAGATGTTACAGTCTATATTTATGGAGGATAAGAACTACATCACCTTCAGGTAGTGTTGGTGATGTCTGCAGGGATGGGAAAATAATATTATCCACACTTCCCCTATGTAGCAGTCAAAGAGCAACTCCGTGCATGATCCTGCAGCCCCCTAGCAATAGCTCACTAGGTTTTCAGCCAATGGATCTCACTGACAAACCACAGTTCCTTGTCCCCTTCATACATCTCCTGCACTGTTAGAAGGAAAGCTGGCATGGAGCATCTGTGACACAAAGGGAGGTGCAGATACACCCCCTACTGCACAACAGCCTAATTCCTCCCAGCAGAGCTCTGGTGCTCATACTGTTTCTCAGGCTTTGCATTTGAACACGGAGCTGGGATTAGGTCTCCACTGTTACTTCAGTCAAATGTAAGAAGGCAAGGAATCCTTCTTTCCAATTATTCAGAGCTAATGTTATAATTAGCAGAAAAGTCAAAGCTTCAGATGTGATGATATAATTGCTTCAAACGCATATTACATAAGTGACACGCTGCGGGCCGGGGGGAGGGAGAGCCATAACCAACTGTGTAATGTACCTTTCATTTCTCCCTTTGCTTTCCTTATCTTTTTGTAACACTCTGTTAACTGTACTTTGCCACTTACTCTCTCTTCCTCTGTTCGTATTCTGTGTCCATTTTATACCTCACATCTGACTTTCTAAAAGACCTTATTACATGGTTACGCTTTTGTTCATCTCTATTGGACATTGTTACGGACTTTGAGCCTATTTGTTGCAACATGACAGACCCTTGGGCAGCAGTCATTTAATTTCTGCTGTTTAGCTCAGACATTCATAGTATAGACGTATGAGGAGGACAGAGTTTTGCTGTACTAGCTCAGGTTTGAGATATGGTACAGTGACTTTTTACATATGTATATATATAAATATATGTAAGAGAATTCAGTGATAACTTTCGTTCATTAGAAGTAGTCCCCACCACAAAATCCAATACATACACACAATATTTTAATAATTGAAAATAGTCACTCGTGCATACCTATTGAGAAACAGCTAGGTGAATATGGTTTATGTGCTGTAGAAGCTTTCCTCTGCTCGTCTACTTAAATATCAGACTGATAGATAAAATGTCTTTATCTAAGGACATTTTCTGTTCAGTTATACAAACAGTTGTAAAAGTCCTTCTGATGTCTATGTCCCATCACAGAAGTGTTGGCAGTGCAACTTGATGGTCAGAATAAAGCTAGAGATCAAAATGCAGGTGTAGTCAAGATGTAAGCCAATGGCTGGAGCCAGAAGTCAAAACAAAGCCACAGGACAGAGCTGGACTTGTGGTCAGGAGACACGACACTAGTCAGAGCCTGGAGTTAAGAACTTCTGGGTTTGGAGGCTGACAGGGACCTAGGTTGAAGCAGAGCAGACAAGAATGGAGGAAGGCCTGGACAGGATGCAGGCCTGGTACAACTGCAGACATGGGACACACTGAGCACTCACAGTGCTGTTGTTTCTACAGGGCTTACATGATAATCTGTTGCCTCTTTTGGAAAGAGAGCAGGTCACCAAGCCTGGAGACAGCTGAGTTCCTGACACTCCACATAGGACACATTTTTCTTACATTGATTAGCACCTTTCTCCATGGTTAGACCCATGGAAAACGATGAGACTATTCAGGGATGTATGTAAGGGAGGCATAATCTGGTCCTATAGAAGGGTTGGGAGGGCCAGCTTTTTGTGTAGGATGAATTTTATGGATACCAGTATACTAGATACCACTGGAAAGACTGCCAGTCAAATACATCTTGCTGTTTACCCATTACCACTGGGTGAGAAACATCTTTCAGTTCATCTCATCATTGCCTCTCTGACTTCCATGCCATAATTAACTAAGTCCATTTGTTAGGTAGATGTTTCAAGCTCCGAGGGCCCCAGAAATGATGTAGTCATTAAAAGCAGGCAAACTATTGGGGGAAGGGAGGGTGCATCACTATTTATGAGCGTCTCTTGGCAATGCACTTACAGTAGAAAAATAAAATGAGCTCTGATAAGGAAGCTGACAGACTGATTATAAATCTATGAAAATACACAGACAATGTAGTGACTGTGCCAATAAGCTGGAATTTTGTTTCAACATAGACTGAGCAAACAGGGAGTATGTTTCACTACTTAAATCATTGCAACAAAATGCCTTAAGTAAGCCTAAGTACAGAGGTTTTTTAAAAAAGCTGTCATGGTTGTCGTCATTTTTGCCATGGAAAATCTTGTGATGACTTCATGTTCAAGTTTTTACAGGCTCCCCTTAGGGTGTAAAACAGTATATCTAAAATTCACAGCAATTTTTCTGACCAAATTCTCATGGTGTCTGATCCTAATTCATGTATCCTGTGCTGCAGAGAGTAGGATATAGGTGGAGACAGAGTAAAACTGCTGTTTCTCATTCTTACAACATTTCACGTGATTCAATACTTGGATGGAATGGAGATTTGGGGCTATAAGATTGACTGAGTTTTGTTCTAACATCATGAAGGGGGCAGTGACAGGGACTTGTTTCCAGCTCTCTAATTCAGGGGCTTCCTGCAAGAGTGTGAGTTCCTTACCCTAGTGGATGATTGCACAGGGATTCACTTACATCCCATACATCTTGCCGCCCTCAGCGTGCACCCAGCCTGCTTCCACCATGGCACCTTTCCCCTCTTTCTCCAAGTAGGGGGAGAATGGCTGTGACACTAAGCACCCTGCATTCTCACCCTCCATGCCATTGTGACAATCTTTCTACCTTTTTTTCCCCCCTGCCTGGAGGTACTGTTTGAAAACTCATTGAACATTTATATTATTGCATGGTGTATGTTAAGAATTATGAATTTATGTACAATGTATGTGTAAACCAGGTGCGTAAGGGGGGGAGGGTAATTAAGCAGGCCTGCCCTAAGGAAAAGAATAAGTTATTTCACTTTACATGTAAGCATGGAACAGGAAAATCTAGATAATCTGAGAAGAGATGTTGGAAAACAGAGCAATTCTCAATTTCAGCTTTCTTTCCCTCAAAAAAACATGGACTCCACACCGCCAGACACCATGTTACCTTCCTCACACCTTGAATGAACTTTACCTTGGAGGGTGACCCCCAGAAGAATTTATTTCAAACATATATTAATCTATCAAGACAGAAGAACAGGAGAAGCTAAGGTTCAAGTGATAAGTGAATCAACGGATTGTGTGTAATATTGCTACATTATAAAAGTGTAGAGTGACATCTTATCTGAAAGCTAAGGCACGCCAGTAGTTAATAGCATTGTGAAATGTATATGTTAACACTATATGAAGAAACAGGAATACCTAAGATATGTTTTAAGGTCTGTGGCCTGACAGGGAAAGGAAGGTTGTTCTTTCCCAGACAGAAAAGATGACAGATTTACACGACTCCTATGCAAATTAAGCATGCTGGAATCAAAACAATAGAAGCTGTATTTGCATACACAGGGATAGGAAGTGTACAGGGAGGGATAAGCAGCATAAGGTTATCCTGTCTCTTGAAACAAGGTAATTGAGCTTCGGAAGCTAGAAACAAGAGCAGAAGCCATCGTTAGCATGTAACGCTCAACTTAAGAGAACAGACCTGCAAACTTAGAAAGATGCCTCTTTCAGCCAATGGGATGGGATTCAAAGTCTCTGGAGCTTGATACAAGTGACAAGTCTGGCAATGATCTTTCACCTAGAAAATCAAGAGAAACCAGCCACTTGTGACTGCTCTTGTTTGAGAGAAAGTCAGCAAGGGTTGGGAAGAAGAAAGATGAGTGAGGAAAACACATCTTGAAGAAGGCCTGTACTTTGCTAAGATCAGTTTTAGACTCCTGCTTAAAATTTAATTTGCTTGTAACTCTTGCTAAGAATTCCTTTTACTCGGCATCCCTTATATTTATCAACAATAGGACATAGATTGTGTATAATAAAGATAAAACAATCTCAGTTCTGTGTTTAAAAAGAAGGGTGTATTCAAGTTAAACTAAAAAGCTGTGATCTGGCTTGGGGTCTTAAGAAACAGTATTATGTCTTTTTTTTTAAGAGTTCTGGAGAGGGCTTAGAGTGCATGGGGGTCACCCTGAATGTAGTACCTAAGAGTTGTGGAAACCAGAATGGGTCTGTAGACAGGCTGCTGGGGCCAGAGCTGCTGAACCAGGGCTGGTTGCACAGACATGCTCAAAACTAAAAAAACAGTCATTGAGCACTTTAAAGACTGACAAAATAACTTATTAGGTGATAAGCGTTTGTGGGATAGACCCACTTCTTCAGATCATAGCCATACCAGAACAGACTCAATATATAAAGCTTGGAGGTCCAAAGATTGTTAACAAGGTTGACAAATCAGAAAAATTATTATGAAGTTTGGCAAATCAGAAGAGCAGAGAGAGGGGAGGGGTGTGCAGTAGGGAAGTTAAGAGTTAGGTCAAACATCAAAGTATATGAAAGAGTCCTTATACTAGGTCAGGTAATTGCTGTTTGGAGGGGTAATGTTAATGTGTGTTAATGTGTCACATTTGAATATGAATGTTAGTTCTGAACATTCTCTCTGTAGACTGTTGTTAAAGTCTCTTTTCTGCAGAACACAAACTCTCAGGTCTTTAACAGAATGGCCCATGCCATTAAAGTGCTGGCTGACAGGTTTGTGTATTTGGAGTTTTTTGATGTCTGTTCAATGTCCATTCATTCTTTGTCAAAGAGGGTTTGCAGTTTGCCCTATAAACACGGTGTGTGGGCACTGTTGGCACATGATGGCATATATGATGTTAGTTGAGGAACAGGAGAATGTGCCCATGATTCTGTAATTAGTGTGGTTAGGTCCAGTGATGGTGTCTCCAGAATAGATATGTGGACAAAGCTGACAATGGGGCTTGTTGCAAGGCAAAGTTCCAGGATTACTATTGCTAAGTGTGACTTGCACCCTTGTAGGCTGACTCTGAGCATCACACCTAGGAAGCTACAGCAGCAAAGCACTGGAGGCACTCAGGGCAATGAGACAAGTGGTGTCAACCACTTACGAGTCTGGACCATGCCCAGAACCCCCTGACAGCCCCTAAAATCTTTGGCCAGCCAAGATTCCCCATACATGGGGATTAATACCTGTGTGGCATCCCTAGCCATCCTGTGGCCTTACCATACACGTTGAGCCTCTGTATGTGCATACAGTATATGTCCATATGCAAGTTAGTACATAGTAAGTATATTGTGGTGTGGCGTGGTGTAAAGAAGACATTTGGGATAGTAACACTAGTCATGAGTAGGATCACACCAAGTTATGCAGGACCCTGCAACCAGTAAGAAAAAAAATCACATAATTGTGTGGGTCTGATTAGACCATTGGAAGATTGTGTCTCTACAGCTTTCACACCAACAGAGCTGGGTCTTTTAATCCAGGCAATACAAGCTCCTGCCCTTACAGCTAGACATCTGGGGCTCAGTTTCCATCACCAGTTGCAAATGATATCAGTTTTCTTTTTAAACGGAAGCTATTTGAGGGTGTTTCAAGATTTGGAATGTTGAAAGTAGCTCTTCATGAAAAGGTGAGCTTGTCAAAGATGCATAACAAATTAAATTTATCTTGTGGCTCAACTTCATGAACAGCCACATACAGTAACTAATTTATACAGATTTGTGAAGACTATGATGTCTTTATATGATATTTCATTCTATTTGTAGACAGAGTGGAATATCCTCTCTATATATTTGAGATAAAAACTTTTACGAACTAATATGAAATTTAAAATGAAGTTTAAAATAACTTGACCTTCTATATTTGTTCTATTTTGAGAGAAAGTGACAATGATTTATATTGAAAAGCAGACATCAGGTCAATTTTAAGTTTTCAAACTTGGAACAAAGTAACGTGGATCTACAATCAGTGTAATATTCAACCAAATAAAAGAATTTCCAAGGTGACTGTTTACAAAAAAGCATAGGCTATTTTATTGTACAGTGAGGTTTTATAATGCAGATGAAAGCACTATATTCCTATAGCCTACATAGCAAACTTCCATGATAACATGACTAAAGAAGCAAAACATTCATGGACTCACAGAATCATTTCCAGCACATCCAGCATACATTTAAATGTTTGGATTGGGAAGGGAGCAGAGGACAGAACAGAGAGGAAGGAGGACAGGATGTACAAGGTATAGCTGTCCCAGGTTCAGTTTACACTATTTACTGGGTAGAGGCCAACAGCCTTATGGCTGTCCAATACACCATGTGAAATGAAGTTGAACCTACTCCAGTGCCTTCTAGAGTAGGATTTGTTCCTTCAACAATCACCATCATAATTGGCACTGATGGTGTTTGGCTGTTGGTGTTATCAGCAGAGAGACCAAAGACTGAGGAGAAGCGGAGATTGAATTCTCTCATTTACAGAGATGGGACCTTTCAAGGTCAGTCTTACAGGATATTGGTGGGGAAGTGCAGAGAAGCTTTTTGCCTCTCCTGTGAAGAAACAGATTGCTTTAATCTCTAGTGCCATCAATCCAACACTCTTTGAGGAGAAACTGTGGCTTTAAGACACACTGCATTTATTGCAAATGACCTTAGCTAAACCTCAGGCTGAATTTACTGTACAAAAATAGTTTTACAGAAGAACAGACAAATTGTTTTAATCTTCAAAACTGCAACCCCCTCCCAACTCACTGTTATACCAGAAAATCTGATATACTCAACACCTCCCAATAGCTGAATAGAAAATTTAAGCTTTGAAGAGTGATTTGAGTCACTAAATAAAGATGCTGGTAAACCAAAAACTGTGGAAACAGATTCCAAAGGCCAGGATTCCCTACTAAGCACAGCTGTCCTCCATCCCTCCTTTTTATATTTGTGCTGATTAGGACAGCTGTGTGGGATATGGGACAGAAAAAAACTGATCATAACAGCTGTGACGTGGCGCTGAGGTAGCCGAGACCCAAACAATGTAGGAATTTTGGAAGTCAAACATTTTCAACTTCTCCTAGAAGTCAGTGTATTTCAAAGTTCAAAATTTTAGATATTAAAGGCCTAGAAAACACAACCTCTGACTGAAGACTGAAAGAATTCGGCACATCTAGTCTAGAAAAGAGAAGCCTGAGAGAGGACATGATAACAGTTTTCAAGTACCTAAAAGTTATTAGAAGGAGGAGGGAGGGAAAAAACCTCCTTAAGTCTGACCATAGGACAAGAAGCAGTGGGTTTATATTGCAGCCAGGGACATTTAGGCTGGACACCAGGAAAAACTTCCTGTTAAGGTAGTTAATCACTGGAATAAATTGCCTAGGGATTGTGTGAAGACTTTAAAGAGCAAGTTAGGCAAACATCTGCTAGGGATGATCTAGATGGAACCTGGTCCTGCCATGTGCTGCAGGGGACTGGACTTCATGACTCTTCCAGCCCTACAATTAGATAAGAACAACAAGTCATCAAGTCCAACCTAACCACTGATAAAATGGCCTCCTTGCGATGCAATATTCTTCCCTTTTTTAATCAGTTACTCCACTAATCTAAATGACCTTGGAATATGTTTATTTGTACAAAGCAGCTGTAAGTATTAATAGTGCATGGTCATACAGTAATTTAAGTGCACTTCTTAATATTTACATGATCAACACACACGATAATTGTCTTTACACTGTGACAAATCATTTAAAAGAAACTAGTACACCACATGCACAAAAATATGGTTTCTTAAAGGCAATACTGTAGAAGATGCAACTTATAGAACAAGAACATTAAATAGTAAAAAAGCCATTTAAGAGGAATCTGTTTTGTTACAAAATATGTTTTGCTTTAGTATGCACAAATGGTATTAATTGAATGCAGTTTTAAAGACAACTACATTCTATTGTTTTTTTACCTTCAGGGGCAATCGGAATTTAATTTTTCTCATGAGCTGATAAATGAAGCTCATCATATAACATTATATAAGGTTCATTTTTATTGCATACAGGCCTTTTTTCCTGTATAGAAAATGTTTATTTGACAAGAATGTTTCTGAAACATTCTTTCTGAAACGTTCTTTTAAATGTCTAAGACAATGTCTGAACCACTTACAGTTGCTAATAAATTGTAAGAAATATAAACTGTTTTCAGTGGGTCTTTTAAAGTAAGCAATCTCACCTTCTGTCTCAGGATTTTCCCTTCTGCTATGCTGCATCTTGTGCTGTAACACCGGCAGACCCCAGTCATCCATGGGTGGAATTGAATCTGGACCTCTGGAGCTAATGACATGAGCCAAAAGCCAGCTTCCTGGTAGCTAAGGCTGTAAACGAAACTCATTCTCTTTCCCTGTAAGTTGTCTCAGTGCCATTAGCGGGGACAGTACACCACGCCCAGAAAGTGTGTAGGTTACAGTACTATCAGATCAATGTTTGTTTATTGACATAACAGGGGGAAAAAGCCAGAATATCAATGATTTCTCCTTTAGGCAGGGATATATTTCATATCTTTTTGAATACACTTTCCTGAAACAAAAGGCAATTTCAAAAGGTTGAACATTCACTTGTAATAAATGGAAATACTTGCTCCACAATACTGGGCAGTTTATTCTGCTCTAATATATCTCTGTACAAAGCTTATTCTCAATTCCACTAAAATATAGAACTCCCTCACTTTTGCAGATATAACTTTTCTTTGCTTCTGATCTTATCCAGAGAGTCTGACTTGCTCAAAAGTTTGGATGAGAACCAAAGTTCTAAAAAGTTCAGGTGTTCTGAAAACCAGAGGACTGTTTTGGCTTGTGCCCATGTTTAACACTATCTTTTAATGTTAATATTTATAGTAACACAGAAAATATATATCACAGGTGCCAAAATGAAAGTAAACAGAAGATAGTCTCCTTCAGGTATGCAAGTTCATTATAAACGCTATCCAGATCACATCCAATCTTTTTAAACAGATAAGATGAAATTCTATATTAATGACACTAATAATTTACTGTTAAACTTATAATGAACAAATATGTTTGCTGAATTGTGAATCCACTCAAGCTCTCTCCTCACATTTCCCTTGGCTCCCCCACTAATTATGCAACACTGCAGGCAGAGCTTGAAAAAGCAACACTGTAACATTGGGTGGCAAAAAGCATGAAAGCCATCCATTGTCGTTAGAAGAGACCTGGATCTCATCCAGAACCAATATCTAGGCAAGTGCTGAAAGCCAGAAGCATCAATGATGTGAACATTAGGATATGCCTGATCAGAAAGAAATAAACAGAGTATAATTAGTGAATTTCTGTACATGTTGATTTTTGGACAGAATGGTATCATTCAGAAATTTGCTCCCATTAGTGCTTTGCTTTTTCAGTAATAGTGCATGTCATTTGTCTATCTCCTGCTTTGGAACTAACACACATTCTGGCTAGGTCTACACTAGCACACTACGTCGAAGTAGCCTATTTTGACATCAGAACATCGAAATAAGCTACTTCAACGTGTATCATCTACACGTCCTCCAGGGCTGGTGCCGTCGATGTTCAACATCGAAGTAGCAATGGAGAACATCGAAAGGAGCCGGCCCGGAAGGAAATGCAGAGCATCCACACACACAAGTGCTCCCCGTCAAAATAAGGGGCCAGCAAAGCCCCAAGCCGCTCCCTTAAAGGGCCCCTCCGAGACACACTCGGCCTGCACAGCACCAGATCCACAGAGCAGACAACTGGTTGCAGACCCTGTGCACGCAGCATGGACCCCCAGCTGCCGCAGAAGCAGCCAGAAGCCCTGGGCTAAGGGCTGCTGCATGCGGTGACCCTAGAGCCCCGCAGGGACTGGACAGAGCGTTTCTCAACCCCTCCGCTGATGGCCGCCATAGAGGACCCAGCTATTTCAAAGTAGAGGGACACAGATTGTCTACACATGCCCTACTTTGACGCTGAACATTGAAGTAGGGAGCTATTCCAATCTTCGGATGGGAATAGCGATTTCGATGTCTCGACACCTAACGTCAATTTCAACGTCGAAATAGCACACAGCGCATGTAGACGCAACATGTGCTATTTCAGCGTTGTGCCGGCTACTTCGAAGTAGCTGGCTAGTGTAGACGCACCCTTTATGTATTACATACACACTAAAATTCAAGATAAATTCAGTTATACATTCCCATAATAAATAACATTAACTTCTAAGATGTCATGGCTTACTGTATGTGACAGACATTTCATATGCACTTCACCATAGTCAACAATCCATCCACAGCATCTGCTCTTATGTAGGACTATTGACTAAGTTCCATAACCAGGGACCACAGAGTATCAATGAATATTGTTTCATGCCACAGACAGAAGCTGTGACTAGTAGTAGAAGTTGTCATGAAGCAAACATGGTACTAGATAGAAGATAGATATTACCAAAAACTGCAATTATCTCATCACCTATGCCATTGTTCTCCGAGCTCCATGGCATTCTGGGTATTTTCACAGGTGCAGCATGGGAAAAACTGCCCCACAAGTGGCTGTGTGTATCTAATGACATCTTCACACATTTCATTTCCTACATTTCATTTCCCTCAGTTCCCTGCCATCTTAACCAAAAGTCCCTTTTCCCAGGTGGAATCTGGCTTGCCTGTATAAGAGATGTGTTTTTAATAATTGAGGGGAGGGAAGGGGTAGCAAAGCGCATAAGAAACATTAGAAAAAAGATTTCAGGTTTCCCAAATGACAGGTTTTCAAAATGGAATGCAAAAGCACTGGATATTTGAAGGCTTGGAGCTGGAATTAGATCACCTGGCAAAGAAGATGCTCAGCCCAATAATTTTGTCTCAAAAGCCAGACACTCCAGTGACAAATTTCTGAGTGTGTGCAAACAGCAGAGGTACAAGCTGCTTTGCAAATACCCTTGCATCCACTCCTTTCCAGCCAGTGTCCTACATGGCACACCAGAAGGGACTCCCTGGGCCCTCAAAGAATCATCCAGAGGGGTCTCAGGAGCCAGCCAGGGGCACCAAGATTCTGGTCCCTCCTGGATTGGGCAAACTATGCAGACCCTCCTGGACCTGTAGGGCAAGGAGGATGTACTTCAAGACCCTAAGGTGAAGCACCATAGGCCGCGTCTGCACGTGCACGCTACTTCGAAGTAGCGGCACCAACTTCGAAATAGCACCCATCACGGCTACACGTGTTGGGCGCTATTTTGAAGTTGAAATCGATGTTAGGCAGTGAGACATCGAAGTCGCTAACCCCATGAGGGGATGGGAATAGCGTCCTACTTCGAAGTTGAACGTCGAAGTAGGGCACATGTAGACGATCCGAGTCCCGCAACATCGAAATAGCGGGGCCGCCATGGTGGCCATCAGCTGAGGGTTTGAGAGACGCTCTCTCCAGCCCCTGCAGGGCTCTATGGTCACCGTGTGCAGCAGCCCTTAGCCCAGGGCTTCTGGCTGCTGCTGTTGCAGCTGGGAATCCATGCTGCATGCACAGGGTCTGCAACCAGTTGTCGGCTCTGTGGATCTTGTGTTCTTGAGTGCAACTGTGTCTGGGAGGGGCCCTTTAAGGGAGCGGCTTGCTGTTGAGTCCGCCCTGTGACCCTGTCTGCAGCTGTTCCTGGCACCCTTATTTCAATGTGTGCTACTTTGGCGTGTAGACGTTCCCTTGCAGCACCTATTTCGATGTGGTGCTGCCCAACGTCGAAGTTGAACATCGACGTTGCCAGCCCTGGAAGACGCATAGACGTTATTCATCGAAATAGACTATTTCAATGTCACTACATCGAAATAAGCTATTTCGATGTAGCGTGCACGTGTAGACGTAGCCATAATGTCCATACCTATGCCTGATGGACACCACCCTGGCAGAATGAGGCCTCACCCTGCTGCAGATTGGAGGAAGTCTAGGCAAAGGTGAAGGAGCTCCAGCAGGACTACATCTGGGCCCAGGATGTTGTCTGACAATCCGCGGCAGGACCCACCACCTGCCCCTATTAGCAGGGGGACCAGGCTTGGATCCGGTTTTAGACCTCCTGGCAAAGGAGATCCTCAGAACAGCAGTTTTCATCCTTGCAACCACTGCAAAATCTGGAAATTTATGTGCAAGCAGTACACACAGACACGACACTGAAAATGCAATGGACCATCAAATCTGTTATGGCTTGGTTGGTCACTCCAAGTCTTACTCAGAGAACTGTGGTAATTGTAGAGCTACTGCACTGTCTTTAGTGGCCTTTGGATCAGGCCCATACAAAAATTTGGTCCCAAAGGACAGTCTCTCTAGTGACAAAGTTCTTTCTTCTGTTGACTGAAAAGGCCTCCAGTTGCCCCAGGGGACACCCTGTCCACAGTAATTAGAGCTTTATGGTGCCTGCCTCTGGTTCTTACTAAAGTCACTGGGAACCCATGAAACCTAGTGGCAGGACCCATCGTCTGCCCCAATGCCCAGCGGCCCCAGAGGAAAGTCTTGGCTCTGTATTTACATTTCCTGGCAAACAAGATCCTCAAAGCAACAATTTGCACCCAATCCACTATCTAGAAATGTACATCTAAGTATTGATGGGTGTTACACTGACTATCCGCCCAATCAACTTTCAATGGCACTTCCTGTGCCTGTGGGTAATGGGGAACCAGGGGTTAATTATGGAGATGGAGCCTGAGAAATGGCTGCCACATTGGACTGAGTATGACTTAAATCCTTTAACAATGATCCATTGGAGGGTAAGTCTGGTACCAGCCCCTGCCCCTGCCTCTTTAGCCAGCCCCTAAATATTAGCCGCCAAGGGAGATTTTCCCTGGGTGGGTGTCAGTCCCTGAATAGCTGCCAGCCCCCCGAGTATCTTTAGCTGCCAAGGGAGACTTCCCCTGGGTGACTCCAGGACCCTCACCATTCACAAGCTGCCTGGAAGCATGTTCAGCATGTCCTTTTACCAGTTCAGGGTCAAGCCACATGATGCAGCTGGGCACAGGAAAGCTCCAGGTTGTGTGGCACCTCAGGGTGTGGGGAAGAAGGGGACTTGGAGGTCAGGACAAAATGTAAATGGCTAAAAAGAAGTTTCTCATCCTATCATACAAGCATGACCCCCACCCACCGCCTAGCTGCCACATGATACAGGGGAGCCAGTGGCTGATGCCAGGCAGTACAGAAAAAACAGACAGCTAGCAGAGGCAGATACAGAACCACAGACCCCACAGCCACACTAATAGCAAATGAAGAAAGAAGATTTTGCAGCCTTTCATGACCCTACAGGCTTCCAGGTGGCAAACTGAAATGGTCTTCCTGTTGCCTAATTCCACTGGACCTGAGAGCAGTGGAGATGGAAGAGGCCAAAGCAGAGAGCTGTGGGGCATTGTGGGGCACATACGGGACATCTCTGGAGGCTAATAAATTTGATTTAAAGACACGGCGCTTCCTCACTATCCTTCATTCAGTATTTTAGATTCAAACTGAATGCTACACCCGTCAGGTTGCTATGATATTATGATATCGATATTATATCGATTTTAGTGCTCCATGAATCAAGCTAATGGAATTCACAGTGAAGACAGGCACTCAGTAAAATTGGGCTGAATGCCTTAAAATTGATATTATCTCATAGTGTAGACATAGCCATAGTCACAAGACTAAATGTCAATGTGACACAGTCACAAAAATGTCAGAGATTGTTTCTGGGGAGTTCATTTTGTGCTTAGCATGACTATCCTCAGCAGCCGAGTAATGTTTCACCTACCACTAAAGCAATGCTTTGGTATTCATTTCTGGAGTCTAGTCATTCTGACAGTACTATACTGTGAGATATAATTAAAGTAAAAGTGATTTGAATGAAGCATTCAAGGTCCCTCTTCCCATTACCCCCTGAACCAGTCAGAGGGCAGGATAACAGCAAGAATTTAATTTTATTTTTTGCCACAAGATGTTCAGGCTGCCCTATATTTGTGAAGCAAGGTACAATGTGTACTCTGCAACTCTGAGCACCAAGAACAACAGATTGACAAATCTCCGCAGATGCCCAGCCTGTAAGGCCATGTGCAGATATCTCCTGCTCCAAAACATGTAACCTACACTTTCCATGTGTACACTGGGAAACAAAATGTGTCAGCTTTATTCATCAAAAGATTAATATGGCAAAGGTGGAAAACCTGTGAAATAGTGTCTATTATAGACTGAGACAGTTGTACAGACAGACGTGACTGGCTGTGAAAAGCTCCATCTGAATGACAAGAAAAAATGCTTCACATATTGTTATATTGGTCCACATTATTTCCAGTGTAACAACAATGAACTGAATGACATTACATCAAGTCTGAGTTTAGCCTATTAAGTTTCAAGCTACATGTGGAACTGTAAAACAAATGTTCTCAGGCAATTGTTAGCCAGCAGGGTGTCCTATGCTTATGAAAAGCATATTATATAGAGAAACAAACAAAGTAGCTCAAATGAATACAGGTCAGAGTTTTAAAATACCCACCTATTTTCTGCCCCTTTCTATATTTTGTATCCAGATGGTTTCCTCTGACAAAAATAACCACCACCACCACCACCACGGATTGCATGCCCCACATGTTTCTACTGCCAAGTCATTTATCACTTTAAAGCCAGTGACTGCCTCGAGTCTCTACAAAGAGACACTTATGTCTCAGCTGTTCTATTTGAAGTGACAGGATCAGATCAGCAATGAGGATATGTGTGGCTACCTCCATCAAAACTGGTTCAGTTTCAATAGATTTCTTGAAATACATTACCAACAAATTACAAAGCAGGTTTAACAAAGAGAATCACTACACAGCTGAAGATTCCATGGTTGCCAAAACCTTTGGCTTCATGATAAGATTGCCAGTGAAGGACCGGAAATGAGGGCATATTTACACAGGTACTGATGATATAGAAAGCTGGGATATATGCTTGTTAGCCGGTGTCTGGGTAATGTGCGGTGAGGTACTCCCCTGGGCCTAAACAACCCAGTTTTTTACTGTTAGAGCAGGGAGCTGCTAGCACTCTCACCTACGGCCAGGCTGTAGTAACCAAACGGTTAAAGTTCTTTTTGTTGTGCCGGCTGTGTTGGAGTGACAAAAGGGTTAACAGCAGTCAGGCTTAGATCTTAACTGGTTACAAGTTTATTAAGCTACAGTTATAAGCGTGTGGTTACAAAAGGCTATTGTCTACTTCTCATATGCTAGCAAAGTACAGGTGTTAACAAGTTACGTTACAATCCAATACAAAGATATCTGTTACCATCTAACACAATGATATCTTGATACAACGACTTCTAGCTACAGAGTTCTAATTCTTTAGCTGTGCACAAAAAAAACGGAGACCTAGCATGGGTATATCTTACCCTCTCTGCGTCTCTTGATACCAGCATAGCCAAGCCGGATCGGTCACTCAATTCCACGGAAAGACGAATACAAGGTTGGGCGTCCCCAGTTGTGGACCTCGGGAGGCAATCACCTGACCCAACCAGCAGGTAGTTGGTGGAATGCACTCAGAGTTAGAGTTCTGCTGGGCCCACCTTTTATACCCCTTTTTGGGTTACATATTCTCTTTCTTATCTAAGGTGCCAGATCATACTGGTCTGTCTTTTGTGACGCCAGTTTGTTACAAGGGCAATTCTTACTTAATTTGCACTTGTAAGACAGGAGATAAGCAATTTAGGAGTACAGGACATTCTTTTTGTGGGGGCGGAGATTTCCTCTTCGGGGATGGTATGTGTGTGTGCATCATATCCATCAATGTCAGCTGGGGTGATTTCTTGAGGTTCCCCCCGCCCCATGTTGACAGTTTGGCCTGTTAGCCTTCTATCTGTACTTTCTGTTTCTCAGGGTCACGATGAGCTAGCACATCTGGGCCTCAATGAGGGCATCAAAGACTGTGCTGTCAGCAGCCGTTTCCGTGCCCTGTGTGCTCCTCAGTGGGGAGGGGGGCAGCGAGCAAGCTGGCTTGTAAGGGGGAGACTTTGTCTGGCTACAATGCTACAGCTGTCCAGCCTGATGTGCACTAACTGTTCAGAGGCTGGGCACAAGTGGAAACACCACATAACGTAACTATCAGAGAGGTAGCCATGTTAGTCTGTATCTTCGAGAACAACAAGAAGTCCCGTGGCACCTTATAGACTAACAGATATTTTGGAGAATAAGCTTTCATGGGCAAAGACCCGCTTCATCAGAGGGGTATTTTTAGAGTGGGGTCCCAGTAATATCTTTTGATACATACTACTGATAATGGGTCATTTCCACCCTGACTGAATAGATCTTGTCAACTCTGTCCCTCCCTTTTACTGGGACCCCACTCTTTAAATACTACTCTGAACACCACCCCCCCAACTCATGCATCTTTGCCCACAAAAGCTTATGCTCCAAAATATCTGTTAGTCTATAAAGTGCCGCAGGACTTTATAACATAACTATGGATTTCACCTAACTCCAGGCTCTCATCTGAGTCATTTTACAGGAAGACACCTAGACAATGGGAATGAGGCAGCAGGCTATGCAAAAGAAACAGAGAAAGCAAAGAGGAAGAACTGATCCTTTGGTAAAAGACTTATAGATCCCACCCATCTGAGCAGAAGGAAGCAAAGAATAGATTATTGTTTATGGCAGAAGACACACATACTATATTGCCACCAGTCTACGACTGACCCTGGTACAGGGTGTCACTGAATGTTGTGATACACAACTCCCCTTTAGATATTTGGTAGCATGGTTCATAAGCTAAGATGCAAGCTCACAAGGTACACCAAACTCTACCACTTACTAGTAAGAAAAGATGATGCTGTGATTGGAGACCAAATCTAAATTTCCTGTTCTATTGCAGACTTCCTATCCCATTTTGAACAAGTCATTTGTTTTCTGTGCCTCACTTCTCCATCTGTAAAATGGCGACAAAAACATTTCTCTTCTTCACAGGATTGTTGCAATGATAAATTATTAAAATTGAGAGAGTTTCAGATACTACCATACTGGAGGCTGTATAAGTTCATCAGACTTGAGCACCTTGAGGGTTCCCATTAAAATATGCTTCTACTAAACAAGCAAGATGTTTTGCTAGGGTTTGAAGAAAAGAAGGGCACAAACACCCTTTACAGAATCACTTCAACATTTACAATAAAAGACAAATACTTCCTAACTCAGATTATAGAAGATACTCTACCCTCCAAATAGCCCATGATGCTAGCCTCCACTGATCAATTGATGAATTTATGAACAAGGAAATTTGAAGCTTCCCATAAACATCTGCAAAACGAATTCATTATTCGCCTTTAAACCCCATCCATTATGATGAAGCCCATAAAAATCTTAACAACAGCAAGTCTGCTGGTATGCTGAGACCATGGCCTATTGTGCCGGTGAATCTTGTCTTACTGCTTCCTTGTTCTGTGTCATTGTTCTGTGTTTGCACAGGTTGAACCTCCAAAATCCAGAAGTCTCTGTCCAGCAGGTTTTTCTCAGAGCAGAGAGTAGTGTCTGCTTCAGGAGGCCCCACAGACCTGGCAGCCAAAACACCCTCCTGCCCCATGACAGCATGACCCTGGCTGAGGTTCTCCTGGGTTGCCCTCTGTCTCTGCAGGCCCTTAAGTTGTAATAAGGCACGGTCTACCCCTTTTTAAGTTTAAACTTCCTGTCTTCTGATTAACTGTTACTCTCACTCTATTACCCCACTTTATTGATTCTCTCACCAGACAAACCATGGTCAGGAAAGGGGAAGAAATTATGGCCTTGTCCTGAGCTGCCACTGTACGCTCTACCCTGCTTGGGTGGCTACCTGGGAGACATTCATGTGCCACCCAGATGATTAGCAGAGCTCCCACAGCAGGCAGTATGGGTTTATATTGGTGGTGCGCATCAGTGCATGCAGTGGTGCACATAACAAAATGAATCCCACCCCAGATGGAAAAAAATAGAAAAGCTTCCCTGAACAGAAGTGAATCCAAGGCATCATCACGACAGGAAACATGGCTGTGCTTATGCGTAGCTTGGAGTGAACATTGGGACCTCTAAATTCATCCTACACTTTGTTAGCCTGAGCAGATATCCAAAAATGGAAGCGTGAAGATGAACTAAGGGTATCTAGCTTCTTCACGATAGTAAAGAAAGTATGGGTTTGTTTTTTTACATTTGATGGTATGAGATCATTGAATCTCATAGGCATTGATATTAATATTGGGTGTAAAACAAATAATCACTTTGCAGAGTCCCTGAAACCGAAGATTATCCTCTTTCTAGCGCTCTCATCCCACTTCTTATCTCACCCCCAGTAAAGAAAAGCTTGAAAACATGAAAGAATCTCTTGTTTACTGGTATCAGACAACTCTTTGCTCTGCTTTAGGCAGAGCCACAGTTAATCAATCCAGCCCTCCACAGAGGTCTATTTGGAATGCATCTTCAGTACTAATGGAAAACTTGTCACAAGCAAGTCTGAAATACGAGGATTGGAGAAAAACTGACATTCCTAAAGGTGAATATGAAGACATTTTAGTCAGATTCCACTGTGCCAACTTCCCTCGCTGCTTCAGGTGCTGTCAGTTTTGACAGCATTGGTGATGAACGGGGTGGGTGCTGACAGGTGAAGACAAGCGGCTAGAGCAAAAAAAGAGAAATCTTCCAAATTTAAGTCCTGTGATAATACATTTTTGGCACTGTGAACTCAAGTGTTAGAACATGTGAATAAATAAACTGTAAGGTGAACTATAATTCCTGTACAGCAAACTCTGCATCACTGCACTCTATTCTGTACATAAAACTAAATAATAAGCCTCAATTCAAGATAACTATACAGATACTATAGTGATATATTTCATCTAACAGTAATCACTAATTTGGGCAGATTACACGTCAGAGTACCAATAATGCAGGAATTTAAGAAGAAATACAATGTGCTGTAACTTTGAGAATGCAAATTGAAAACATAATTCCTGTAGGATTTGTCCATAATAAACTCGTGATACTATAAGGGTAATCTGCTAATTACTGTACAAATAAAATCAGACACACTGAATTGCAACTGAAGCACAGATGAATTGAATAGATCTACTTGCAGATAAATTTCGTCTTGCATGCTTTATAGCCAAATTTCTATTTAGACATGGGAAGCAGAGCTGTGTGGGAAAACTTCCTGTCATACAACAATTAAGAGACTGAAACTTTTTCTGTATTCCAACTGGAGCAAAGAGTCAATCTTCAAAAATTTCATCGTACTCTTCTGAATTTTTTGATCAGTTCACTTATTCTGAAAGATTTTATATACAGAAATTTACTAGAATGTCTAAAGAAAAAAGTTGCTTCCAACTCAAAACCCAAACTTCCCGTTTCTAATATTGTTGAAAAACAAACTATTGAAAACTTGAAACTTTTTCTTCAGAAATATTTCAAATCAGGTGTTTTATTGAAAGGGGCCCTTTCCCTCAAATATTTTCCATTTTGATGAACTGGTATTTTCTGACAAAAAAAATTGTTGGAAAATCCTGAGCCACCTGTATTGGACAGATTTAAAAACAGTTCAATCAACATACATACAAAGTGAATCAGGAATAGGTGGTTTCAGGAAGATACTTGGCACATACAATTATTACCACATAATGACTACATCTGTCTGGTGTTGTCGGTATACAGCATAGAAACAAGGTGAGAAGTTATAAGAACTAACAGTAAGGCAGAAAAAAAGTAAGCTGCTAGACTGTAGTGTGTTTTTCACACTTTCCATTAGATCTTATGCCCATGGAATACTCAACCCATTCTAAGACAAGTAGGCCATATCTACACTACAAAAATAACTTCAAAGTTGCTTACTTCGAAGTAAGCAGCTTCAAAGTTGAGCATCTACGTACACCCTACTTTGAAGTTAAACTTCAAAGTAGGGCACTACTCCATTCACGGGAATGGAGTAAGAACTTCATAGTTGGGCTCCCTACTTTGAAGTAAGGCAAAATGTGTGTAGACTCTCTACTGGGTACTTTGAAGTAGCGCCTAACTTCGAAGTTAACTTTGAAGCTAGTTCCTAGTGTACATGCACCCATAGTGTTTGCTGTGTTCTGCTTGCAAATGGATCACCAACAGCAGAAACAGTCACAGGCATCTGGTGAGCAAGTATTCAAATGTATATTGTTAGACAATCAGCTATCTATTGTTCATTTTTGGGGGCTCACTTTAGAATCTTACAGAGAATTTTTCATTTGTGATGGCACTTATTAGTAATTCTTGACTAATACTGGACTGAGGGCTTGAACTAGCAGCTGCACTCTTGACTCTAACAGTGAGAGCTGTTAAAACTCAATCTGTTTCACTCATAATAAAGAAGATGGAGACATTGATTACAGCATAAGTATCTTCATCAGGAAAAGGTGCTGGCTACTGAAGGTCTCTTTTCAATCTATCAAAGAAAGGCACAAGAAGAATCCATAGTTCTAAGCCAAAACCAGGCAAATTCTAAAAAGAAATTAGGCCTTGTTTTTAAGGGAGGTTTTTTTACTATTGGAACAAACTACCAAGGGAAAGAGTAGCTCCTCCAGCTCTTAGTGTCATCAGATCAAGCCAGGATGCCTTTCTTGAAGACACGCTTTAATCAAACTTAAATTATTGAACAAAATAAAGGAATAACTGAGTGAAAATTAATGGCATATAATATCCCGGTATTCCTAATGACACATTCTGGCCTTACCCTAAATATAATCTCTTGTCCCAAATTCATATTTCCATCCCAGCACCTGCCTTTTCCCACAAGTGGGAGATGTATTTGTCATGACTAGATGGACTTATATGAACTCAGTTGTTCGTGTCTGATGCAAATCAAACTGAGTCAGGGACAATGTCCCCCCTAATCTTTGCCAGCCATGTGTGGAATAAATTTGACTTACATGCACTGAGACGTGCGTGTGCACCACCAGTAGACACAAAAACCTGCTAATCAGGTGGGCAGCACTGGACTCTCTCCTGAGCATCTGCACCAGCACCTAGCTTACAGGGAACGCTGGTGAGGGCATGTTGACATTAAGATAGAAGAAAGTTCAGTGCCACTCACATCCTGCAGAAAATGCAAGGGGTGATTTAATTAGTGTTATTCCTTTCTCCAAGGCAACATGTCCTTGCTTAGCCTGGCAATGAAGTTATACTGCCCTAAAGAGCAGAAAAACTATTTTCTCCTGGACACCATGCAGAAACTATATTCCACCTCAGAGGTTGTATTCTCTGGCTGCAGATAATATATGAGGCTTTAGATATTGAAGTTAAAGGCTATTTGGAGATATGAAATAATCTTCTTGAGAGGGTAGCATTCATTTAAAAATGTACCAGAATGACAAAATGACATAAGAACAGCTATGCTGGGTCAGACCAAGGCTATGTCTACACTAGAAGGTTTTATTGACAAAACCCACAAAGCGTCCAGATTCCCAAGTGTGTTCTGTTGATAGTAAGTCAACAGAACATTGCATTTTGGTCAGCAGCCATACCCCACTCCCACAAGGAAGAACAAGTATCAAAGGGGTAGCCGTGTTAGTCTGTATCTGCAAAAACAACAAAAAGTCCTGTGGCACCTTATAGACTAACAGATATTTTGGAGCACAAGCTTTCATGATCAAAGACGTTCTTCATCAGATGCATCTGATGAAGAGGGTCTTTGCCCACGAAAGCATGTGCCCCAAAACACAAGGCAGAACACCTCTGTTGACAAAGATCTGTTGACAAAACGCCATTCTATACATTCCGGGGGCCCTTCTGTCAACAGAAAGACCTTCTGGGACACTGGGCAACACTTTCTTCTGTGCTTCTGGTTGGCTGTTTTGCCAAGAGAATGGCCAGGCAGTTTGGCTGCCCTCTGTCAACAGAGTGGATTGCTCTTTTGATCCACTTTGGCAGTCTGGATGCAATCTGTTGACAGAAGTTTTGTCACAAAATATCTTCCAGCAAAAACTTCTGTTGACAAGTCGCTCTATCTAGACATAGCCCAAAAGTCAGTCTAGCCCAGTGTCCTGTCTTCTGATAGTTACCAATGCCAGGTGCTGTGGAGGGAATGAACAAAACAGGTAACCATCAATCACCCCCTATTGCCCATTCCTAGCTTCTGGCAAACAGTAGCGGGGGGCACCAACCCTGTCCATCCTGGCTAATAGCCATTCATGGAATTATTCTCCGTGAACTTACCTTGTTCCATTTTTCTAGTTTCTGTTATAGTATTCACCTTCACAAAACCCACTAGAAAAGCATTTCACATGCTCACTGCATGTTGTGTGAATAAATGCCTCTTCTTGCAAACTAAACTCTGCTTTTTGTCCATAAAACAAACTGAACAGGCAACTGCACTGCAAGTTGCCCACCCAAGGTACCTTGGCTGTACTGTAGTTCTATCTCCAAATTCAAATCTCTAGCAGAGATTCTGTAGTTCTGTTTTCAAATCCATTCAGCCATTGTCCTATCTTCCAATACCACCATCAAGTGGCTAATTAGCTCATTTATTATGTGCATTA
Source organism: Carettochelys insculpta (assembly GCF_033958435.1). NCBI lineage: Eukaryota > Metazoa > Chordata > Testudines > Carettochelyidae > Carettochelys > Carettochelys insculpta. The sequence continues at coordinate 101,650,492 of NC_134139.1, forward strand.
CGGAACATTAAAGCTTTTCCAACTGGAACTACAGCATGAAATCACTAACCTACTTCATATTTTTCTCTGAACAGTGATTGAACAGTGATGACATCTTGCCACTACAGACGACAGTCATATTTAGACTTGTAACCAAGACTCCATATCTCGTTACTAGTCCTTGAGCCAGGAGCAGTCCCTTCTGAGCCCATTTAATAGTTCATTGTACAGCAATAAAGGATCAGATTCACAGTTAGTGTAAATTTGCTGAGGCAGTTACTTTAGTTCTCTGCAGCATGTTTGGGTAACCTTACTGTACTAAATAAAAGATTATATGGAGATACACATCTCATAAAACTGGAAGGAGGTCATTGAGCCCAGTCCCCTGCCCTCTTAGCAGGACCAAGCACCATCTTCTTTTTTTTAAAAAATATGTTTTTGCCCCAGATCCCTAAATGGCCCCCTCAAGGATTGAGCTTACTTCCTTGAGATCAGGAAGGCAATACTCAAACCACTGAGCAATCCCTCACCACCATATTAAATACATGCATCTTTGTGGGCCAGGGATTGTACGTAACTCTGTGGGAAAGGGAGACTCAAATTCCTTCTGGAGCCAAGCCCAATGTGTGTGAGGGGAAGGAGGTTATCAGGTAAATTCACCCAGGTTTTAACATCTTCAGGAAGGTAACCCGAATACCTGAATTTCATTTATATTGGTTCAGAGTGAATTCTCCAGAGACCAGAAAATAAAGGGTGTTTTAATAAACAGCCTGATTATAAACTGACTCTAGGGCTTCTTTCTGAATCAGCCAATGAACAGAATCTTTGGTCCAAGAGGCACCCCAATCCTTCCTCAGATATTTGAGGAATTTTAGTTTACAGAAGTCCCATTTGACTGATGGTGTCCTATAGGAAGGTTTTAACATTCATACAGGAACTTCTATGGTTTTTGTATGTCTCTCTTTCTGTAATGCTTTCACCCTAAGAATAAATGTGATTGCCTATGAAGAGCTGTGTGGTTTGTGACTGCTGACAATTACAGCAGGACTTAGCCTTTAAAGAGAAAGCAGAGCACCAGACTCTGGCTTGTTTTGGCAGTCTGGCTTGCAGGCATGCCCAACAAAGCAGTGGGGAGGGGGCTAAGGATGCAGTTGCCCTGCAGCCTGGCAACTCAAAAGGGCCCGAGGCTACCACTACAGCAGGAACAGCAGTGACCAGAGAACTGAACCCTTTAAATCTCCACCAGAATGCCACATGGCATGTTGCAAGTGCCTGGGACCACTGCTTTGAGGTGGGGGAGGAGCATTTGTGGCCCAATATGCTCTGGGTGGAACTGAGGGCTGGTTGCCGCAGCCCTGCCCCTTCTTCCTGAGGCACCACCCCTTCCAGGAGCACAGAGCCAGCTTGCCCCCTGACTCCAATGCTGTCAGCCCCACTGCTTGCTGGGAATATCCCAGTGAAGGCAGAGAAATGAGAAGCCTGGAAAATCCCTGCTCCAGAAGAAGATCGACACAGATTAGTACCACAAAGAGATAATGGCTGAGGAGCCAGCGCCTAAAGTGTATGCTCTTGAAGAACCACAGAGTGGGGAATGCTGGTGCAGTTAACCTGAACTGTGACATCAGCATCGTTTTGCTCTAAAGCAATAGGCACATGCTGACTTACACCAACTGAGAATCTAGCCCAAATGTTTTGCCTTACTCCCAAACAAACAAGAGCACCATCTGCTCATGCTCACAGCTTCTAGAATACTCCCAAACTGGTTCAATCTTGTCACCTGTGTAGTATCAGCAACAGCAATCAAAAATACACGTCAGCCAGTTTTGATATGTTTGTAGAAAGTACATTCTGGATTTTGTCACAAAGGCCAAATAACTCAATAATTCACAGGCAAATGGAACTGTGCATTAGAGCTTTTAATAAAATCAGTGACTTTCAGAATAACATATCCATCGGCAAAAGTGAAATATAGTGGATCATAAGTTGATTTAAATCAGTGTAGTTTCAGCTTATACCAATTCATACCAGCTGAGGAGCCGGCTCATTATCTTTAGATATTCACACAAATGACCCACTTTTTAACCTTCATTTTATTGATTTTCAAATCAGGCAAAATGTTTGCTCAGGCAACTTCAGTAAATTTACAGGTCACGCTGCGCACTCTTCAGCACTGCACTTAAGTAGCTCTCTTTATAGTAATGGTCCTACGGCTCCTTCAGGGGAATCCTTTAGACTGTCTTTTCTAACTATTCCTTTTACACAGCTTAAGCAAACATTAAACTAAATTCAAGGTGAACCTTCCTCTACCCATCTTTTACTTTAATTTTTGCTCCACTGTCATCCTGTGTTCTGTATTTATGGATACTGAAGAGAAGACTTTAGAGACATCCCTGTGGAGCTCTGAGGAGCACAGAGACCTTTTTACTGTCATTACTTTTTATTAATAATCAGATTAACATGCATGATGAGTCTGCATTTTATGTTTCTGTCATTAATTACACCAAACACTAGCTGTTTTTCAACCAATAACCAGGGCCACTGACAGGAAGGGCAATGGGGAGAGCTGGCCCAGAGCCCAGAGATTCATAAGGGCCTGGGCTCCTGGCTGCTGTTATCACTGTTGCAGGAGCAGAAGCAGCTGAAGCTCAAGGCCCTTTAAATCACTGCTGGAGCACCAGGTGACTCTCAGGGCTGGCTGGCTGCCCTGCCCCTTCCACCTAAGGTCACGCCCCTTCTGGGACCATGGAGTCAGCCTCCCTACTTTGCCCAAGGGCCCAGCAAGTTTTTTTGCACACCTTCCCCCTGGCCCCCCACCAACAATGTGTATGTATCTGATATAATTAATCAGTGATATGATAAACTGGTGTTACCTACAATAGTAACATCTTAGCTACTATGGATTTGGACAGCCAAAATTCAGGTAGGGGCCCTGATTTTGCAAAGTACTGTAAAACATATTTAACAATCAATGTCAATGGAACTTGGGCATTTAACTATGCGCCAAGCTTCAGTGCTTTACAAATGGAGATGGTTTGCTGAATCAGAGCTAGAGTTAGGTACATTTCAATCAAGAAAAAGGGGATGCTGGTGCACAGATGACAATTCAACCAACTAGCAAAACTTTTTTGTGACCTCTGTGTGCAGTTTTGTCCACCTTGGTTTTAATTCAGGCTGTAACAAAGCAGATAAACTGCTAACCTCCCACTAATCCTTTAAGGATCTAATGAGTGTGTACAGTGGTTTTAGCTTTATGGTGATATTACTAACAGCTGCTGTTCCCCAACTCAACAATAAATCCTGTGAGACCTTATAGACTAACAGATATTTTGGAGCATAAGTTTTTGTGGGCAAAGACGAAGCAGGTCTTTGCCCACAAAAGCTTATGCACCAAAATATCTGTTACTTTATAAGGTGCCAAAGGACTTCTTGTTGTTTTTGAAGATACAGACTAACTCAGCTACCCTTCTGAGGTTGTGTCTAAACTACAAAAATAACTTTGAAGTTGCTTACTTCAAAGTGCATGTTCGAAGTAGATCGCCCACACATACCCTATTTTCCAAGTTAAACTTTGAAGCAGGGCACTACTCCATTCCTGGGAATGGAGAAAGGACATCGAAGTTGGGCTCCCTACTTGGAAGTTAACTTTGAAGTAAGGGAAAATGTGTGTAGACACTCTGCTGGCCACTTCGATGTAGTGCCTGACTTTGAAGTTAACTTTGACATTAGTTGCTAATGTAAATGCACCCTGATACTTCCAACTCAAATAGTAACCCCATTGTATATACATAACATAACACCGAAATATTATGTTGATTAGTGCCCTAATAAAGATCTAAAATAGATGAGAGAGAACGAACTATCTGGACACTTCAAACTTTCCCCTGATAACCATGCAGATATGTGGAATCCCCTTCAAAGAACAGGAAGAGGAGCTGCAACAGAGGCCCAGTCCAGACATACTAGTCCCAAGCTGAACATGGATCGTTACACCGAGAGTAACCAACCATACATCTCAAGAGGAGATCACATCCATCCCACATACACAGTGATAAATTCCCAGAAGGCGCATGGATATGAACATACACCTGTGTGTGCATATTTATTCTCTTTGTATGTAGGAAAGAGTATTTTTAACCACAGATGCCTAAAAGGGTTTCTGTACATTTGCTAAACAAGAATAATAATACATATCCTAAGTGCATTATTTATTGTTGCAATACTTAGCCAGAAAAATTTGTACATCTTTTTTGGCACTTCACACTCAAAGATTTCCTGGAATAAATCTAAACTATAAAGATGAAAATGCCATGTTTGACATATTTTGAAGTGAGCAGGCTGTTCCTTACTATTTTAAGATTTGACTCCCCCAAGAAAATCCTCTAATAATTTCCTGTTGAGCAGTAAGGAGACACAATATCAGGTAATTATTATTTTTGAGGCTATTCAACTTTTGGGGGCCATAAAGACAAAGAGATGATGAAGTCTATTTTCATTTATAACTCACCCTTTTCTAGTTACAAGTTTCTATGCACTTTAAACAAAAGGTCTGAAACACTCTGCAACTCTACTTTTCACTTAACTACAACAGCTTTTCAGTGTTCTCAAATTTGGGAATTAGGGATGGGCCTGAATCCTGCCCCATAATCCTGCTCCCCCCCAAAATATATATATATATATATATATATATATATATATGATTCTGAACACTCCGAAATTGGGAACAAGTTTCCGTTTGGTTCAGTATTGAGACTGGGGCCAGGTGAAAATCTTCATATTTTAATCCAAATCCCAAACACCTCTAATCCCTTGCTTTGGTTCATGCCCAATTGCTCAAAAGAATTTGTAGTGAGGTACCTTTAAGGTGATACTGTGTTGGTTATCAATGAGCTATTGTTAGCTATGCCAGTAAATAAAGCAGGGCTTCATATCAGTTAATCACTTGCTAATTTATAGAAAATAATGCAATTAACTGAGAAATAACAGCCTTCCACTTGCATAGGTTAAAGCACTGGAGAAATGTGTTGCATACCTAGAAGATAACAAACAGGGAAAAATGTACTTGTGAATTTTATTGCCTCATTTCCTATAGACAGGAAATCCCCAGAAGAGGAGTCAGTCTATTGACAGACTAAACAGACAGCAAAAGCCAGAAAATGTTGGCACCAGATAAATATATACTGCGTTATGCATCCTTTCCCCAATAGTAAATAATATCTGTCTACTGAAGCATGCAGAGTACATTACCCACACCCCGCACCCTACTGAGATGCAGGATATTCCAATTCTGAAATTCCTAGAATAACACAGAACAGAAAAAAGAGAAAAGTTGGCACAGCGTGCCCACAGATTTTGCTAACTGAACATCTCGTGGTCCTCACTAGAACAGACAGTTAAGAGGGCTCTCCCCAGCCAGTTCAGGGGTAACATCACAAGATAGGATTTATAGTTTTCCCATAAACTTAGAAATTGTTTATCTTGTTTGGGAAACTCTGCTTGATTTCCTGGCCACTCCATCGCTAGATTTCCCCACCCTTCATCTCTATCACCTGTTCCTCTCTCATTGATCTCCTATTCCCTCCTCCTCATGCCTGCAACCATGAGGTAGGCCCAGTACTCCCACTCTCACTCTTCCTCGATGTCATGAAATTTCCCCATCAAAATGTGTGGACTTAGAACAGTGCACCTGCCCTCCTGCTCATCCTTCATACCATGATAGCACTGCACTAAACAGTTAGTCCATGTCTACACTAGCACCCCCCTTTCAAAAGGGAGGCGCTAATGAGACACATCAGGATATGTTAATGAGGCACTGCAATGAATATGCAGAGCCTCATTAGCATAATAGTGGCTGCGGTACTTCGAAAGTGCCGCTTTTGATCGTGCATAGCTCATCTACACAAGGTCCTTTTGAAAAGGACCCCACAGATGTCAAAATCCCCTTATTCCCATAACCTCGTAGGAATAAGGGGATTTTGATGTGTGCGGGATCCTTTTGAAAAGGATCCCATGTAGATGAGCCACACATGATTGAAAGCGGCGCTTTTGAAGTGCTGCATATTCATTGCAGTGCCTCATTAGCATATCCTGATGTGTCTCATTAGCATCCCCCTTTCGAACGGGGGGTGCTAGTGTAGACATGGTCTTGATAGGATATTTAACTATCCATCTATATATAGTGTTGCTTTTCAGCCATGCACTGAGTTATCCTCTAACTTTCAGGGAAACATTGGCGGATTTAATAATATGATTCCCATAAAAGTCAATGAGAGTCATGGCATTAAACCCATGAATACCCTGTTGAAAGTTTATAAGGTTAACTATGGTACACTAAATTCAGATTTGAGTGGAGAACATTTCATTGGACTGGACTATGATGAAAATGTCTACATTTCCCCTCCAACTTACTATGTCCTTGTATCTCTCTTGAAAGCAAGAAAATGTTTTTGAAAGCGAAGAATCAGCAAAACTCCATGAAAGGAGATGGATAGGGTATGAGTATCAGAAAAAACAAAAAATTCACATTCTCAGCACAGGCTCTGTTGTGCTGCTGTACATTTCTGGAAGAATCAGTAAGTGGGAGAATGAAACACATAGCCACAAATCAGATAGGACATATGCAATGTCCCTGCTCCCTCCTGACCTTACAGAGCTGATATTCCACAGGTTTGGATTTTGCAAAAGTGTAGTCTGTCCATTCCTTACCCAAGTCAATACAGGACACTAAAAATAGCTTTCCACAGAAACAGTAAGGTTCCTTGTTGTCTTGCTGCTGTTCACAATTATGTCTGACTGTAATAATGTTTTCCCTTTCAGTAATATAATCTTACTTAATGGCTGCTTCCCTTAGCATTCTATTTATGGAACGGATATTTAATTATATGCCTAGTGTATCATTTCTTATATTAGTTATATCTACAGGTCATATGCCAGCACATTTAATAGTTAATGTTTTGAAAATAAATTAAAATACGTAATTTAAGGGTAACTAATTTTCAGATATTATAGAAGGCTACAGAAACAATTATGTAGCATAGTGAGAGACTAGATGACTCACGGATGGCTAAATGGACAGTCTTTCACTTCAGCATTACTAGTTCAAATCCAGCCCAGATTATACAGTACCAAGCAGAATGAGTAGAATTTTTTTATGTGGTTATCAAGATAGTTTTGGCTGGGATTTTCAAGAAAGCCCAGAAATGCTTAAGGGAAAAATCCTATTTTTTTCCCTTTGTTCCCATGACTTTCACGAAGGGTAGGAACCCAGTAACACTGCAAACAATGGGAATGTTGCGTATACTTTAATGGGATCAGGATTTCAACAAAAAAGACTAAGTTTTATTGAATTAGAGTGTGTTAATAATTTTTGAATAAGCAGTTTCTGAAAAGAGTTTTCACCCCAGTGGTTGTTTCCAAAGTCTAGCTTTAGCATTTTTCTGATTTGCTCACATGGCTCATGAAATTATACTTGCTTCATGATTGGATTCAATATTTGTAAGAAGCATGAATAGGATGAAGTCAGAAAAAGTCTAATCTGGGTGTGAGTAACTGTGAAATACATTGTGGCTACGCAGACTTTCTTCTTCTTTCCAGGTGCTCCCCTTTTGAAAGGTACTTTAGCTCTGCTATGGTTTGCCAGGCTATGTCGTTATGTCTGTCCCTTAGAGGGTATATAAAATATCTGACAAAGCAAGGGGCTCCAGGCCTCTCCTGGGCCAACATCTCAGGAAGGCATAGCTTCTGGGTCTTCTTTTTTCTGTGCTCCCCAAATCTGGGTAGATATTCCACCTTCTGCCCTGCCTTGGGATAGACAATGGAATTCTAGACCCACCTTCTTCACCAGATTCCAATCCAGATTCCTGTGATATACCTTTGTAGCCAGTCAACAACCCAAATGTTCTGTACCACTGCTTCCCTGGATTGCTTTTCAGTAGTCTCTTTTTTCTAAAGTATAAAGTAAGGGGCACTAAAAATTAATCAAAAGTAAATCTCAGAAATTTTGTGGATACAGAGTTATTTTCTCCTTAGTGGGTCTGGTAGAGATCCTTGCAGTCAGAGGCCCCAGGCAGCTGGACCTCCCCCTCTGCTCCTTCTGAAGAGCTGAGTGTAGGCTTATTTTTCTCTGCTGGCTGTCTGCTACTAAGGTATTCTGTTCCCCAAGCCTATATATGCTTTGCAGGTATAAAGGGGTAAGGCTGCATGGGCCCAAAATGTTTTTTTTTAATCCCTTTCTTTCCAGTGCAGGATGTGTACACTCATTCATATCAACACATATTCCCCAAACTTTTTTATAATTATTAGGTGTGTTATGGAAATGTATAGAAGTGGTAACATAAACAAGGGTTCTTTCAATCTAATAATAGAAGAAAGGTAAGAGGAAAGAAATGTCTCCCATATTTTAGGTGGGGAACTGAAGTACAGAGAGACTAAATGACTAAAGATCACACTAGAGATCTATCTCAGAGACAAAGAGTAAACCCTGGTCTTCCAAATCTCAGTCTGAATCTTAACTGTATTTCTTTTCAAATACTTACTGGAAAATTAAAACATGAGTATTTGCAGATATATAGAAACAGGCTTAAATATGATGAAACAGACAGCCATTCAGAAGTGAAATGAATGCTTGTGAAGTCTGTTTTACTTCATTCAGTCTTTGCCTACTCTCTGTGAAAAGATTCAATATCATTTCTAGTGAAATGGAATCTATGTCACAACTGGAACTCTGGAAATTCAGGTGATTGTGAAGAGTCCTAATCCATAAAATTTGAATAGCCTCAACATTCCAATATCACTGCAGTAGAAGGAGCTTCCTTTTGGCACAAAATGCCAGTGATCCTCCAACATACCTTAAGACATTTTTATGTGCTTCTATTTATCATTCCACATAGCCACAAACAGAATGTATAAGGTAGAATAGAAAAAATGGCTTTTTTGCCTCTGAGTGTTCAGGGGGCAATCAGCTAGGCAACTTTTCTTATTTGTTCATTTCTTGGAGATAGACGGTAGGTTCCCTCCCTTTTCATCAAACTCATTCATTTATCTTTAGAAAGTGACCAGACTGTTGAACTACCCTTCCTGCAGCAGTGAAACCAGGACACATTTTTCTTGGATTCTTGCAGGTGGAAGTCCCACCCATAAAGACAGTGAAATGGATACCGCCTACCCCTTAGACTACAAGCTGAGGAAAAGGCTTTCTCCATAACAGAATGAGAAAGGACCTATGTGTAGACACCAGATGGGAAAGAGACGCCAGGTCCACACTACAGAGTTATATCTATATAATTACATATGCAAAATCCACACCAGTGAACACCATAGCAAAACCAATCTAATCCCCTGAGTAGACAACGCTATTAGTGTGGCCAACAGCCACCACAGGCCCCAATCTAAGGTGGGAGGGGGCCCAGCTTGGCACCCCTGGGAGGGGTGGAGCCAAGGGTGGAAGGGGCATGGCCTAGGGCACCCAACCCTTTGTGCTGCTCAGACCATGGTGGTGGGTCCCCCTCTCCCATAGCTGTGCAGAGGTGGAGTAGTGCTGCTACAGTATTTCAAAGAGGCCTGGGGGCTCAGCTGCTGCCAAAGCTCTGAGCCTCTTTGAAACACCAGGCCCCTGTGTAACTGCCTTCTTTGTCCCTGCTTCCCTCTCCCCTGTCAGCAGGACTGAGAGCTGTGCTTCTCCCACCAATATATCTACTTTCTCTCAGGGAGGTGAATTAAACGTGCCATTTGGAGAAGCTTTCCTGTTGCATAGTAGCATCTTCATGGACAGCACTAAAGCAGATGCTGTAGCACTATATCCGAAGATAAGTCCTAATACGACAGTGGAATACTCTTCAAAAGATGACTTTGGGTAAGCTGGGGGAGCTGAGGACTGCTGGGGAGAGAGGTGGACATTTGGAAAGGGTAAGTCCCATGCCAACAGGGAAAGCCAAAGTTACCCTCTTTTGTTATTTTCTGGGGACAAGTTGTGATTCTGTGTCCTGTTTCCTGATCAAGATGGAGCTCAGGGATTAACAAATATTTCTCCATCACTCCATTGTGTAGGCCAGAAAAAGGTGTTCCAGAACAATATTTTATCCGTTTCCTCATATGAAAGAGTCAGGTGGACTTTTATGGGCCAGTGTGCCTGGAAGGAAGGAAATCTATCATGGAAAAAGGACGAGCTAGGAATATGTAAGTGGTCCAGGCAAATCTTTAGGAGATAGGATGATATGAACCCTAATGCTAGTCTGGTAGCTTTATAGTACTCTCAAATTGTTTTTCCTAAGCACCTGCCAACAAAGAAGTAACTACAGCAGTGATTTTTCAAAAGAACTCAACACATGCTATGTAACTCTCTGCAAACAAAAAATAGTTTATTGGAATATTTTCTGTCCTGACAATTGTTGTAAGTCAGAATCCAATATTAAAGGAAGACTCAGAATTTTAAAACTCCTTCAGATGATTCAGAACACAGGATACTTTATATCTAATAGAATCCTTACCTAAATGGCACCTAGCATTGTGCTGATCCCAGGTAACTTTTCTTTAGGGCATTATATACTGTATATCTTTGTGACTTGTCAGTAATATAACTGAATATCCTGTGTAAAAATGGAGGAGGAAAGAGATCCAGGAATGAGTTACCTGGAGTCAAAATATAATTGGCACTCTGGGTTAAGATAAAATGGAAACTTGTTTTACTTCTGGGTATAGAGCCAGAGGGAAATACTGCTGACACCAACTGGCCTTCTGTGCCTGAATTCTTTGAATACAGCATTGTGTTAAATTCCTACCTCATTAAATCAGCTGTTTAGCCCCACTCTGTTCTACTACTGCACTTTTCATCTTCATCCACTGTGTTGCCTGTGAAACCATGTAAGGCAAACAAGATGCCTGAGCTATTAAGTATAACGTAATACAAAAAGTCAGGCCAGCACATTCCTGACTACTTAAGTAAATTTCTTTATTATTTACTGATCGAAGTGAACACTTGTCCAGTAGTTGGGGTTTGTTTGTTTTTTTTGGTTTTGTTTTGTTTTTTTAACTGTACTGTTGGTTGTCAGAGTTTTCCCTAAAAGTTCAAATAGCAATTAAAGGCAGTTTTGGAATTTATGCAAGAAAATCTCATATTCCAGCACCAATCAGTAGATAACCCTACAAACCTGTAGAATGAAGTTTAAACATTTCTTTATTAAAGAGCTCTTCTGAAGAAAGACACTACATTGACTTAATGGAGATCTCTGTAGATGGTTAGGATAAATACCGGTTGGAATAAGGAGGATCAAAAATATCCTGACATAAAATGCTGTTGTGCATCTGCTCTGATTAGGAAGGAGGGATTGTGATGGTAAGAATCTGTTTTTATCTGCACACTAATACATTCCCTTTGAGAAGACAGTATCTGTTAGTGACTGCTGTGTTGCTGGCTTTAGCAACATAGATACACGTGTATTCAGTGCTGATTGTGTCCCCATACAAGAGGTCCCCATAAAAATCTGTAAAGCCACTCTACTGTTTTCTTTCAACCCCTCCCTGAAAACTCACTTTCTGTTGTTTACAAAGCACTAATGATGGCTGGTGTGCTGTGGCATTCCTTATCACTTTCATCACAATCATCCCACTATACCATATGTGTCCCCATCTGTTTATTGCATTCTGCTGTGTCATCTTCTGTTTGGCCTGTAAAAATTTTCGGGAAGAAAATTTTTGGGAAGAAGGGCCTTCTGGAAGACCCCCCCTGGAGGCTACGCTTCTACACGGCATTTTGGAGTCTGGAAGAGCATCTTCCAGACTCCAAATCACATGACATTATGCTAATGAGGCACAGGACATTTGCATCTGCACCTAATTAGCATATTTCGGGCAGTTTATTAGCATGACACTTTCAGAGAAAGTGGCATGTGTACAAACAGCCTATGGGTGTGTCTACACTTGCATTCCTCTTTTGAAAGAGGCATGCAAATGAGGTAAATCAAAAATGCAAATGATGCATAAATTTGCATATTTGATGCCTCTTTTGCATATTCTAATTTCAAAACAGCTTCTTTCAAAAGAAGAAAGCCAATGTAGATGTTGTTCTTTTGAAAGTAAATCCATCTTTGAAAGAATCCTTCTTCCCTTTATTTAATGGGAAGAAGGATTCTTTTGAAGATGGGGTTTACTTTTGAAAGAGCAGCTTCTACACTGTCTTTTTTCTTTCCAAAGAAGCTCTTTTGAAATTAGAATATGCAAAAGAGGTGCCAAATATGCAAATTTATGCATCATTTGCAATTTATTTGCCTCATTTGCATACAGGCTACCAGGTCTGTCTAGCATTCTCTCACAGGGGCCAATACCAGCTGCTTCACAAGGACATGTAAGCAACCCTGTATTTAGGCAAGTCTTGCTAGGGGTCATGTGCCTGTGTTCACACCCTACATGTAATGCTCATACATTTGTCTAAGTCCTGTCTTTTAAGGTGTCAACTGAAAACACAATTTGCTGGTCAGTGTTGTCCAAAAACATGTGTGGAATATCACATATAAAGTTGTAAGGCTTCCCTCTGTGTTGTGTGACAGGGTGAGTACTGCTCCTTGGCCCCAGACCACTTTTCAGTCAACACTCCCACAATACGAGACCCACTTGACCTTGCTGGGGTTGGGGCTAAGGTCCCTAGGCTCAAAGCACCATAGCTATGACCCCCTGGTCCAAGTAGTCTGAGTAACCAGTCCCCTCAGCCTTCTGCTGAACCTTGAGGCTACTAGGGGCAGGGAGCCACAAACACTCCCTGCCAGACCTCCTCAGCTCCTGGCTGTCTCTGAGGTTGTTCTCATTCACCACTCTCTTTCTCCTTATGTGCACTAATCTCATCACTCCTCTCCAACCTCCTCTTACTCCTTTTCCTGGCTTCCTACTAGGGCAAGGCTTTTAAGAAACCCATGGCAGCCTAAAGTGGCACCAGCTGGCCCTAACTGATTCACAACAGCCTCTTCCTGCTGCTGCTCCCACTCCGCCCATGATAACACCTGATTGCTGAGGCTGTTTCTGCTTTTCCGAGCTGCCTCTCTCGCATTTTAAGTTAGTCCACTGGCCTCACCCTGTCACAGGTGTTATTAACATAGGTTCCAAGTCCCCTGGTCCTGCCCACACTGAAGTTGGCAAATGGGTACTAAATAAATGACTGTGTGCTCTGCTTAATTTGCATTTAAGCAGTAAACAGAGCCACCCTGCACCAAAGGTAATGAAAAAATAAGTAAATAAAAAAGCTCAGATGTGAGAAAAACCCAGCAGGGAAAATCCCTCCACATAAACTCTTTGTCTTTGAGTGCCCAGCTGGAAATGTTTTTTCAGGAAAGCGACTGAAACTATCTGAAAGGTGTGACAAGGCACCACTGTCCTTTTTCCTATCCACCTGAAGCAACAAAGGAAGCATTTGCTGGACTCCAGGGGAGGGATCCTGACCTCTGGTACTTGGTCAATCAGATGGTTGAAAGCATGGGGTGAAAAACTGATACACTTTGAATCTGATTTTGTTTGTGAAAGTATGTATCAATAAGCATCTTTTCTTTATTTTCTTGTAATCACTTCTGACTTTCATGCCTCATTATTTATATTCACTTAAAATCTCTCTTTATGTCATTAATAATGTCTTCTACTGTTTTATCTAATCCAGTGTGTTTACAATGAAGTGTGAACAATTATTTGAGATAATAAGCTGGTGTATTATTTAAGGAATAATGGATTTAAATATTTTGCACTGTCAAGGAGAGGGATGAGTTATACAGGACATCCATTTCTAAAGTAAAATCTATGAGTAGACATTTGTTGGGGTCACCCTGCAGTATAACCAAGGCAAGTGAGAGCCAGATCAGAACCCAAGTGTGGCTGGCAGTCGGAAGGTTCCATACCCTTTCAGAGGTCATCTAGTTTCTGTAGGATGAACCTCTGAAATCTGGGACTCTTTGGTCTGGTAACATCTATGGTCCAGAGTGCCCCAGTGTCTGGAAGCAGAGGCCACGGTCAGATAGGCATAGTCGGGCCACTGGTTGGTGGCTGGTGATGGCCAGGAAGCTGGCAGTGGCTGGGAAGTTCCAGCCCAGCTGGTGTCTGGGAAGCCGCAGTTGGAAGCCACAGCTAAGGCTGGGAATCTGTAGCTTGACCACAGCCGGGAAGACAATGGCCAGGAGCATAGCTCAGTGGTGCAGGCTAAAAGCTGTGAGGAGGCTAATGGCCCAGAGGGGAGCCCAGGAGTGGAGGCCTGTAGCCAGCAAGGGAGTATTGACCTCCCCCTGATCTGACAAATTCCCTGGCTCAGTATCACTCAGGTCCCAAGGGTGCTGGACCAGGGATGTCCAATCTGCATCACCATAACTTTTTATCACAATCCACTGGGCAAAGGAAATCACAACAGCCTATTGTGGGTGGTGGTGAGGGAAACCTTATTCAAGGTAACAGTGAAGCTTGTGCTGTGGATGTTGATGAAGAAAGGAAAGCACATTACAATCAGCTGTAACAGCTAGACAAAGAAGTGTATTAGATTGTGAATTGATAAACCATCCATGCTCATTTTCACTGTGAAATTGAGCATTTGACGTATATTCTCTCTTGTTAAGCCTTCCCTGTATTCAAGTATCTAACTGTTCCTTGAGTAGAACACTTGACTGTTACTCTGTTGAGTCCTAAGGTGCCTCTGCTGCTCCTGACCATCATGATTCATGTTTGTCCAGCTCTTAGGCTGAAAAACCTATTGACAAAGAGATCTACTGCCTTCATTTCCTTTCCCGTATCCTCAATAGTCAGATTAATTAATCAGAAAATCCTTGTTTTGAGAACAGAGTGCATACACCAAATTGGCCATCCACTTTCTCACCAATTTTGTGCAACGGGTGAATGTCTGATTATTGACAGATGATTTAAATTGCCAATCATTTCTGATCTGCTCAAGTTTAACTTTTCATGTAAAAAATTATTCCCAATTTGTAGTTGCTGATGAGGCATAATCCAACTGTAGAATGCTGTCATCATTGAAGTATAGTGTTTTGAACAGATAGTAGCTAGGACTGTCTTAAGAAGTAAAATATGATCAGTTGGAAGTAAAACTGGAGATCTCTGAAGTCAAGTATTGAGACCAGTTCATGCTTTTTATAGGTGGCTACAGCAAAAATCACATATACATCAGTGTGGAAACAAGTATTCCACAAGCCCATATGTGTTTGATTTCTGCTTGGAAATTCTCATTCTTGAACAGCAGAAACTTAATTTCCTGTTTCAATGTAATCATATGTAATTTGCAATGCAAATATTTTAGCAAGGGTCACAAGAAGCTCAATGGCCATTTAAACTCATTCACCAAGAATCCTAATATGTTGAAACAGATTGATACAGCTTACCTCAATTTGATTCTGACACAAAGTAAGATTGGTATGAAAATATTTTGTGGATTGGCTTTCCCTCTATGGAACCAAGAAGTATAAAGACCTTAAGGTATCACTGACTGTATCTCAAGATACTTAAAAAGAAAGACTGATGGGTGACCATCCAAGCATGATGCCTAGAAGTTATAGTCTTCTGCTACAGAGGGAAACCTTGTCTCTTGAATGATCTTTTCTACCTACTTGCACCTCTAGCAATTCAGCATCTTCCTCTTCCTCCGTCTATATGTCAGAAGTTGAATGACGAGGCTATCCTAATATGAACCTAAAAATATGTCCCCAGGCAAGCTGGACAGTTTTGTTATGATGAAAACATAAATAAATGGTTAGCATACATTGGTGACAAATGTGTGAAATTTCCTTTACTTGGCACCCAAAAACAGAATTTTAACTCCAGTCAAATAAGAAAGGCTATGTCAAGACTAGAGCTATTTGTTGTTAAAAGTTTTTGTTGGAAGATATTTTTTAACAAAATTCTGTCGACAGATCGTGTCCAGACTGCCAAAACAGATCAAAAGAGCAATCAGCTCTGTCAACAGAGAGCAGCTGGACTGCCCAGCCACTCTATCTACAAAACAGCCAACTGGAAGCATAGCAGACTGGGTTGCCTGGTGTCCCAGAAGGCTTTTCTGTCGACAGAAGAGCCCCTGGAACATCTGATTTTGTGTCAACAGAGGTGTTCTTCCTTGTGGTGAGCAATTCACAGCTGTTGACAAAAGTGCTGCATTCTGTCAACACTGTCAACAGAACACTCTTGGGAATCTGGATGCTCTGCAGGTTTTGTCGACTAAACCTTCTAGTCTAAACATAGCCTAAGGCATCCTGCTAGTGTTGAATACTGAAAATGTACAACAGCTGATGCTTGCCAAGGTGAAAAGAGACATTTCGTCAAGATGCCACCACATCTTCTTCACCTGATGCTTCAAATTCTGACGTCAGTTTTGACAATCTTAGTAATGAATGACATGGATGTCCATTGACAGCTAAATATGAGGGGCTAAGAGAAAAGAAGAAAAATTCAAGAAGGAAACTATCTGTTAGGGTACTATCTGACATTATTGGTTTCACTGACATCGGTTAATGACTAATTTGATAAAATCAAAAATGCAAAACCCACCATAATGCTGTGATGGGATATATAAACCCTTCACTGGTGATGAAGACAGTAAACAGCTGCTGTGGGCAATGCTTTCAATCATGCAAGACTGAAATAAGGACTTAAAAGGAAGTTTCCAGTAGTTGCTAGGCAGTTCTGTTCAGGAAGACTCCTGGAAGCCTTCAGGAGAATTGCCTGCAGCAAGGCCATTCATCAGCTCATTCACCTCTAGGCTTGCAAATTTTCTGACTGCAGAAAGCTGAACGCCCTCACCCCCAACTCTTCGCCTTTCCCAAGGCCCCGCTCCTTCTCTGAGGACCTGTCCCCCTGCTTCCTCCCTCCATCATTTGCTCTCTCCCACTCTCATTCATTTTCACCAGACTAAGGCAGGAGATTGGAGTGTGGGATGGGGTAAGAGCTGCAGTTGAGGGTCTAGGATCTGGCATGTGTGCAAGGGGTCTGGAGTGTGGTGGGGGTTGCAGTCTCCAAGGATGGAGTTTAAGAGCAGGAGGGGGTACTGAGCTGGGGCAAGAGAAGGGGATTTGGGCTCTGGGCAGCACTAGCCTCAGGTGGCTTCTGGAAGAAGTCAGCATGCCCCTATAGCTCCTACATGGAGAAGCAGCCAGGTGGCTCTGCACACCGCCCCTGACCCCAGGTGCCATCCCAGCAGCTTCCATCGGCCATAGTTCCCAGCCAATGGTAACTGCAGAGCTGGTGCTTCTGACAGGGAGCAGCACACTGTGTCTCCCTGGCTTTCTCTATGGCTCGGAGTAACAGGGACGTGCAGGCTACCTCCAGGGGCCATGTACAGCCAGGGCAACAGGGAGCTTGCCTTTGTCCTGCTGCACTGCCAACCAGAATTTTAACTGAAAACCGGATATCTGGCAACCTTACTCACCTGCACCCACGTACAAGGGTACAACAACCATGATGCAATGGCTGGGTAGGATGCGTTCAGCAAGCCCCACACCATCTTCTGCCCCATTTGGGGATAGGGAATCTGTGACCATACTAAAGTGACAAAAGTCCTGCCCCCTGAAACCAAAAAGGGACTATTTAACTCAATGGCTATGTCTACACTAGCCCCAAACTTTGAAATGGCCACGCAAATGGCCATTTTGAAGTTTACTAATGAAGCGCTGAAATGCATATTCAGCGCTTCATTAGCATGCGGGCAGCCGCAGCACTTCGAAATTGACGTGCCTCGCCGCTGTGCGGCTCGTCCCGATGGGGCTCCTTGTCCCCTGATGGGACTTCGAAGTAGGCAGGGTCCTTTCGAAAAGGAGCCCTGTTGGGACGAGCCGCGTGGCGGCGAGCCGCGTCAATTTGAAGCGCCGCAGCCACCCGCATGCTAATGAAGCACTGAATATGCATTTCAGTGCTTCATTAGTAAACTTCAAAATGGCCATTTCCGTGGCCATTTCGAAGTTTGGGGCTAGTGTAGACACAGCCAATGTGTATTACATAAATTCCCAGTTAGCCAGGCAGGGACACTGTAGGGATTCTTCAGTGTCCGTATGGTAGCAGTGCCCATCAACAGTTCAAAAACACCAAAGGGCTCATAAATATAACCCTTTAGTGGCTGACAGCTGCACCAGTAGGAAGGAACAACAATTAGCTGAGTCTTCATATCACTACGCCTTTGTGAAGATAGGACTGGGAGGGGACCAACACTAAGTAAATTCCCCTTACCCAACATCACCAGGTTGCAACTTTTTAACAGCTTCAGTGATCCAAATATGGTCAGTATTTCTGATACGAACCATTTTGTGAGGACAGCTGTTTTTGTGATTAAGGTACTAGCCTGGGAGTCAGGGAACAGGATTCAGTTCTTGGCTTCTCCACGGAATTTCTGTAAGACTGCAGGGAAATCACTTAACATCAGTTTGGGAAGATTATGGGCTTCCCAACCAACAGGTATTCACTGCAGCACTTCATTAGTAATCTCCTATGGCCCTGAGTACCATGCCCCCTTTGAAATTGGGGGCAAGTGTAGACCCAGCCTAAGTGATTTGCTTTATATAAGTAAAGGGAGGGGAAAGGTAGGAAAGCAGTTAGAGCATTCGCCTGCTGAACCCAGAGCTTTGATTGGGCCATCTAGGGATACGGGGCAAATAGATTTAAACAAAACTCTGTCCAGGATGGTGATAGGTCCTGCTGTGAGTGCAAGGGGCTGGACTCAATAGCCAAAGCATGAAGAAAATGGATAGGAAGGGCTAGAAAAAGATTACGGGCTTCCCAACCAACAGGTTTTCAAAACAGGGTACGAAAGCACTGGAACACATGCAGAAGTGGAGGGGCTGAGGGCAGAAATTCATGTGGCTATACTGCAGCTTTGCAATCTGCCCTGAATGGGAGGTAGCTCATAGCTTTTTTGCTCTACAAGCAACCTGGAGAATGAACTGTGACTTAGGGTGGATCTAAACAACAGTTATACAAGATTAAAGCTTGGATCTGGATTCAAACCTGGCAGAGAAGAGCCTCAGAACAAGAATTTTCTCTCAAAGGCCAGTACACACAGGCATTACGTAGAAAATGTGAATGGATCATTAAAACAATTAAGGTTCCCTTTCTGTCAAAGGCCAGCCACTCTAGTGACAAAGTGTTTTCTTCATTTAAGAGAGTATTTTCAATGTTTTTCATAAGCAGGTCTTCCCATTCCAGATCATGGATCTGGAATGGATTAACCCATAACCCTGAAAATAAATTTGGCATGAGCCAAAGCACATTGAAATGAATGGGATTATGGTTCATTTGGCCGCTACAAGCTTTACTTGGCTAACTGTGGTAATTGTAGAGCTAATGTGTTGACTTCAGTTGACTTTGCATCAAGCCCATGCTGATAAATGTCTGCCCTCTCAACTTTCGATGGGACTTCCTATCTGCCAAGGGAAACTTCCCCTGGTCAGATGCAAGGCCCCAAATAGCAGCCAGCCAGCCCCCGAGTATTTTATCTGCCAAGGGAGAATTCTCCCCAGTCAGCTGCAAGTCCCCTGAACAGCTGCCAACCAGCCCCTGAGTATCTTATCCGCCAAGGGAGATTTCCCCTGGGCAGCTCCAGGACCCTCACCATATTCAAGCTAGTTGGCAGCACATTCATCAAATCCTTTTATTTGTTCGTGGTCAAACCACATGATGCGGCTGGGCATGGGAAAGTTCCAGACTGCATGGCACCTCCAGCAGGAGAGAAGGGAGAGGATGTGGGGGCAGGACAAAAAGCAAACATCTGAAAAGAAGTTTCCCACCCTCTCATACAAGTATGACCCCCACCCACAGCCTAGCTGCCATGTGGTACGGGAGTGGGGGACAGCAGCTGGCACTAGGCAGCACAGAAAAGAAAAAAGACAGCTAGCAGAGGTAGACACAGAACTAAATACCCCAAAGCCACGCTAATAACAAAGAAAGAAAGAAGATTTTTCAGCCTCTCATACAAGCATGACCCTATAGCTACGGGCTTCCAGGTGCCAAATTGAAATGGTCTTCCTGTTGCCTAATTCCTGGGTGCCTGAGAGCAACAGAAATGGAAGAGGCCAGAGTAGAGAACTGTGGTGTATTGTGGGGCACATACAGGATATCTCTGGAAGCTAATGAATTCGATTTAAAGATGTAGTGCTTCCACACTAGCCTTCGTTCAGAATGTTAGATTTTACATGAATGCTACACCTTTCAGGTTCTCACAATATTATGATAGAGATATTATAGCGATTTTAGTGCTCCTTAAATCAAGCTAACAGTATTTATAGTGAAGACGGGCACGTGGTACAATCGAGCTAAATGCCTTAAATTTGGTTTTAATTCGTAGAGTAGATGCAGCCTGAGAGTCATGTAGCTTAAGTGCCTAAGTTGTCCTCATCTGCTCCCAAAGGCAATGGCATGCTACGGCTGGACAAAGAGAGATAGTACAGGTGAGGAAAACAAATTTTCATTTTTTTTAAAAAGTAATCATCCAAAAATGGAACGTAGAAAACAGAAAACTGGAAATTCTCAGATATGAAGGGTCAGATCAATCCCTTATTTTAGTTAATATGATGACCAAATCCAAACTAACAGTTTAGTCCTGGTGCTTAACCATAATGTTGTCAAAGCAAAAGATATTAGGGCCAAAAGATTATACATTGTTATTTCATCTAGACTTCAGTTGGACTAATCATATAAGTAATTGCTCACCAATTTGAATAAGTCATTCCCTATTTGGCCCTAAAAGAAGTTATTTCAAATATAGCAATAAAGCCAGCACACCCCTAGCCTGTCAGTTTAGAGCCTGATTCTATGTGGTCTCAATCCCACGCATAATCTCCAGTGTTGACCAAAGTGATCTCTAAGTATAAATCAGCACTTACTTAAAAGTCTTTAAATATGTCAAATAAAGACTGCTTAAATGTGTAACACATGCGCAAACACAGATGGGACTAAGACATTCAGGAACCAAAGCCTATCTCGCCATTAACATTTTATGAGTCTCACCTGCTCATGTGGTATATTATGACTACCAAATGCAAATAAGTCTCAGATGTACATTTATACGTAGGCTTTACATTTTGTATTATGGAGGAGGGATACATTAAGTGCAGTTGGGGTTTGTGGTGTGAAAGATTCCCATGTTTGCAGTTTTGTGCTCTCCTGGTCTCTTTGGGAGTCTTCCTTTGGAGTGCTCATTTTCTTTTATGAGGCTTTAATAGGCTTAAATGTAGTAGTGAAATAATTGTAATACCAAAAATAGTCAAATAAAAGGCAGAGTAGTTCCTAAATGTTTGCAGACAATCTACAGGTTGTGGAATGGGATACAAGCAGGTCAATGTTTTGAATCTCTTGATAGTAGGAAACCCACTATGTTTTCTGAGACAGCTGGTTTAATGTAATTTCTATATATTTTGAGGTCAAGAGAAATGTATATAAAAGTTTTGGCCAACTTATAAAGGTTGTCTTGCTTCCCCCACTTGGTGTCCTGCACAGTCACTGGTTTTATATATTTGCCTGGAGAACAAACTTTACAAGTTCTGTTTCCATGCTTCATCCACCCGTTACATATTTTAACAGTTCCGTAATGCTCTGGATATTTTATTAGGTAATGCTTTAAATTAAGGTTCCCAAATACATATTAAACATTCCATAAGACACTTAGGCTGCACTTTTGAAAGCCATCTAGGGCGTCTGGGGATGCTCAATTCCCATTAAAAATAATGTGAATTAGGTGTCCAAATCCCATAGGCATCTTTGAAAATCCCAGTCTTGTTGTATGCTAAATAAATAGTCATTGTCAAGGAAGACATGTATTGAGGTTTGGCAACTTCATTGCAATCAGATGGAAAAATGCTGGATCCTCTGGGGTGCAATGGGATTGTTTTTATAAAGGGAAAGGGGAGGGAAGGGTAAGAATATCATAGAATTGTTTTTTTTTTAAGATGCCATAGAGAAGCAGCTTGTTAAGCTGCTCATGGAGGCCCCCCAGAGTTAAATACCTACAACTCAGCAGTACAGTGGAACTGGATTGTGATTTGGGTTGCTTACATACGGCTTGAAATCATGGTTAGAGTCCTATCGATGCCCCTTAACCCTATGCATGTAAAAGACAAAGATTTGAGTGAGAGCTCACCCCTGGTGAAATCTGGGGCTGTGTATCAGTGGGCATTTTGCCATCAGTGAGACCAGGATTTTGCTCCAAGTACTCAAGGGCTTTGCTAAACAGGGGTGAGCTAAGTCATGTGGTTAAGCGCTTTGCTGACTTTAAGCCATACATTTGTTATACCCAGCTTATTTTGAACCTCAGGTTAACAAGATATGTCACTAAATGCTGTCTAAATAAAATAAAATTAGTTACTGTTCATTTTCATTCCTTAGCTGCTAAATCTTTACGGAAGGTATACAAATTAATGTAGTAAGACAGTTTCTGTTTCTTTTTTTAAAGTTCAATAATATGTATCTGATTTGTTTGTGGTGTGTACTAATGCACAAGCAAAGTTAATCTGATTCCTGGTTTTAGAACATTTGCGTGTTAAATATGAGCAAGGTAAATATCAAGGGACAGATATATGCAGTATGATTATATTATGTTAAAATTCATGTGTAAAATAAATTTAGTTAGGAGAATATATTGTTGATATACTGAGCATGCTTCATAATTAGAATGTACATAGTAGGTGACACAGAGAGCAAACATTCAAATGAGCACTAAGGAACATAAATACGTGACCTCAAAAAATTCCTTCAAGAAACCTCTTCAAATTCCAAACAACCTGAAATCTTTAGCTTACTTAAACTAATACCAGGAAGAATAATTATTATTTTATAACCAAGTGTATAATACTATTCCAAACACTTGACACTTTGCTTTGTAAGTTCTAAAAATTACTAGTAGTCTTTCTGGAAATCCTGGTATATGTACTAGTTGTGCATTCAGATAGCAAAATCTTGACCTTGTGAAGGACCAATGCACAGTAATTCTGGCCTAGCATTCACAACTGGAGTGGTGTCCACAAGTCAATGGGCAACAAGGCAATAGTCAGTGAGCAGGGACTGGAGTAGTTGCTAGAACCAACTGTCAGATAAGCCAGGGATCAACAAGAGCCAGGAGCCAAACCAGAAATAGTATGAGGTTGGAATCAGGCAGCAAACACCAAGGCCAAAAATACCAATCACAAAACAAGGCGCAGTCTGGTACCCTCCAGGGTTAAATGGTATGCACGTACCAATCAGAGGGTGGTAGGAGTCTACCACTCTGGACCCTTTGGGTGGTATTTCCTGCAGCATCAAATCTCCACTTTGCTATGTGGATGCTACCTCATATGACCCAGTTATTCAAGGTTTAGTAGACCCACGGTTTAATCTCACAGATCCTAACAGACCTTCATAGTTATCTGCTAAATAGTGGGTCAGATCCAATGCCACCTGTAAGAATATCTCATACCAAAGGGTAAAAGTAGGAGTTGCCACTCTTTTCCTTCATACTAGTGATTATAATCTCCATAAAACACTAAATGCTGCATTTCACCAGCAATGGTTCAACTACCTTATTTATGTGGGGGTTTTTTTAAATAAATTGTGCCCTAGCTTGACACATAGTGCCTGTGTCTCAGAATGTAATACAGTCTGTGCATGGAAAATTGTGTATAGCATGTAGAAATAATTCAACAGTGTAGAATGGATACAGAGGCAGAGGCATTTTTATGAGGAGTTTTGCATAACAAATCTACCTAGCTCATTACAGACCTAAATTAAAAACTCAGAATACGCTCTTTGTGGAATAAATGGACATAATAGATTTCAAATTACATAAATTGAACAGGCTTCTTTTTCCCTATTTTTCAATAAACACTTACCAAGAAGCTATCAAAAGCCTCCAGCACTCATCTCTCAATAACCAAAACACTCTTCTGGAATAGATTTCTGGCATACAGAGAATGATCAGTGATCTCTCCAAAGAGAGTGTTCCTAGTTACCAATGTGCATTTCTGTTCGTTACATAATTTCAAATTGTATTTTTACCTCCATATAAATATTTCAGAATATCATGGGCTTTCATTTCGGTATGGGTCTTAACAGATCCAGATCCAGTATAATAGCTCATTTTATAACAAATTAATATACTCAAAAATCATACACTGTCCAACCAGAGGTCCTGGTAACGATCTAACATCAAGAAACAGTGGAACTCAACTTTATTTGAAATGTCCACTCTGAATTCAGGTTAAAGAGATTAGGATAGTTTTGAACAACAAGCAAAAAGAAATGGTTTAGAAGTTTATTGTTTAGAAAAAGTGGCAGTAATTGAGAGTTCAAGAAACCGTGCAGGCTGTTTACTCTGCCTGTGAAACCACCTCTAGACTTTGTGCAAACAGAGTATAATTCCTCCATCTTTTACAAGCCTTTTGAGGTACCAGTCTTTTTGCAGTATAGCCAAAGTATACTTCATTACTTTTCACATGCAAAAGATTGGCCTAAAACAGAAGCATAATAGCCGATCAGTCAAATTTCACAGAACATCACAAGGATTTGGGGCAAAATTTTCAAAAGTGCATAAGAGCCTAGATCCCACTTTCAAAACTGATTTAGGCTTTTGGGGATTTATAGATGTTCAATTGTCAGAGACGTAGTCACTTTCGGAAATAGAATGAAGCCACTTAGGTGAACATTTTAGATGAAAAGTATGTTCAAAGTCATAAAATGTATATACCTAGCATTAATCATCTAACTAAAGAGGTGCTGAACACCTATCAGCTCCAGTGAGATCTACCATTACTGTGATATCAAAGTTGTATTTCTAATGGCATCATACCATGGTATCACTATGGAACACACAGCTAAGTATCTGTTATATGTCCCCTTCCATGCACAGTCCACAGAAAATAAGTTGTAGCACAGCTTTAAGGGAAGCAGTACGGACTTATTATGAACACTGATAAAACAAAAACAATGATATTGGGAGAAAGAAAATAGGAACAAAGATCAGTGTAGATGGTATTGAACTAGAAAATGTAGCGAAGTTCACATATCTAGGGTGCAACATAACGTATGATCTAGACTGTAAGAAGGAAATAGCAACTAGAATAGCAAAAGCAAGAGCGAGTTTGAAAGCAAAGGATAAGATCTGGAAAAGGAAAGAAATTAGCTTAGGAAAGAAGCTGAGTGTCTTGAAAACATATGTATTTAGCAGCATGTTGTACGGATGTGAGACATGGGTGATAACAAAAGATTCATAAAGAAGAATATTGGCATTCGAAAGGAGTTGTCATAGAAAGATTCTGAGAATAGGATGGACGCAGAAGGTCGCCAGTGAGGAATTATATAGAAAGATACAGCTGAAAGAGAACCTGCTGCAGAAGGTTATAAAATGGAAGCTATAACTATTTGGGCATATTTGCAGAATGAACGATGAATGCAAAATCAAGATCCTGGTATTCGGCATAATGGACGGCTCGAATAGGAGAGAAAGACCCCACAGAGAATGGAGAGATGATATAGTAGATTGGTGTGGAGCTAGTCTACAGAAAAAAGCCACTCCACACTGGTCGGGGAAAGATGGAAGGAAACAGTGAGAGAGGCATCAGATACCAACAGGCACGGAGCCCACGGTTATTGATGAGGATGATTATGATGATTTTAGCTTGCATGTCTAGCTCTTTACCTCAAGCTGTAAAGACTTGTGCATTTTAGTTCTGGTTTTCCCCAGTGCCAGCCAAAGTTTTAGCCATTATATTAAGGAAGGGCTGGTTTAGCTTAAGACTTCTAGAACTCAGTTCATGACACACATCTGTGCAGTGGATGTTAACCCATTGCTCAGCATGTGTTATATGTCTCCAAAGGATATAGGTCTGTAACAGCTTTCTTGAGACTCGTGGTCTTTACCTCAAGCTGTAACAACTCACAGTTTTAGCTCAGAAGGAACCTGGTACCCCTTACTTGCATACTAGCATGAGTTACACAGTAATGGACTTGATTAAAATATCTGTATAGATACTATTCCATTTATTTCCTTATTAAGCTTTTAATAATAGGTATATTTATAATAATATTAAAACTCAACAAAATACAACGCTGAACCAAATTCAGCAATATATTTTCCATTTAATTCCATCATATTATAGATCTGAATCTGACTGTGCCCTGTTATTTCTTTGTATATAGTAGATGTAAACAGGATATGAAGGAATGCTTCCATTCCAGCTTGATGGATTGGAGAGGAAACCCTAGGCCTGTGTATGTAAATACAGTTTGCTCCTGTGCACTTAGATCCCCTAGATATTCAACTGATACAGTGCTGTTTCACCTATTGTAATCAATTTGGTTATTGTGAGATCACAAACTATGTTAATGCTAAACATATGAATTGTGAAATGTGATCACCCAGGTTCACAATTATTGTGGGAATACAGAAAAGACAGACTGTGTTTAACCTATTTCAAAAGGAGAGAGATAGCGTTAGTTTAAACAACCTTGGAGGGACAAGGCACCCTTGCCAGAATTCTGTGAAATTAAATGGAGGATGGCAGGGTTCATGTTTGTCTGATGCCACTAGGCATGTCTTTCTGCTCCATCCACAGTCTTGTGTATGACACACTGTACGAAAAACCAAACCAAACCAAACCAAAACTGCAGGAGGGCAAAAACCAGGAGGAAAGCAGAACAGATCCTTTCATAATTGGAGGGGAATCAATTCCTCTGTCAATACCATGCCAATCAAACAAAGGGGAAGGAAGCATCTCATTAGAATTAAGATGCATTATTTGTTCCTCTTTAGTGATGGGAGAGAAGACAAAAGAGATGACACAGGTATAGATGAAATAACGGGGCTTAAGATTTTTAAACATCCTTAGTAGTATCATGCCGGTAAACCCTCTTGATTTCACTAAAACTTACCCATTTAAATGGCCAATTCAGCTGTGGCATAGGTGAATAAAAATGGTACGCTTGGGCTGTGTCTACACTACAAAAATAACTTCGAAGTTGCTTACTCTCTGCTGGTTACTTCGATGTTAACTTCAAAGTTAGTTCCTAGTGTAGACACACCCTAAAAGTTTGGTTAAAAACCTTCTAATCATTCCCAAGCACCCCCTGTTGCCTTTTACAGAAGACATGAAATAAAATCCAAATCTTTCTCTTAATAGGCAAAAAACATTATTTTCAACCAATTCATAACTGGAAGTTGCATTCATTTATATAAGGGCCAGATAGTACCAAGCTGCTGGAAAGGGTTGCCAAGGAGGGGAGTGCAGAAGGGCTGGTGACTGTCACAGTCCTAAGGTTCATCTGAATGGGATGAGTGGCTCAGGCTTGCCTTTCCCAAGAGGCCATGAAGGGGAAGACAAGAAATAGGGCATGGCTGTAGCCATCCTCTTCACCAGCTAGCAGCTTTGCACATGAAGCGTGCATTGCAGTGGCCACAATCCTCCTGCAACAGGATGACTTCCTCCCTGAAGCAGTTGTCCAAAATCTATGGAATTAACCCAGGGATTAGTTTACCCACTGTCTCCTATAGCTCCTGCTGTGGATACAGAATTACATCATCAGAGCAGGCCAGTGCTTTACAGCATCTAAAAGCTACATCGACACCAGAGAGTTTTGTTGACAATGAGGAATAACACCTTTGTAGACAGTTTCTGTCAACAAAAAAGCCATGTAGATGCTCCAGGGGCCCCTCTGTCAACAGACAGGGCTTCCAGTTCACTGGGCAGGCCTGGGTGCTGAGCTTCTGGTTAGCCATTCTGTTGAGAAAGTGGCAGAGCAATCTGGCCACTCTCTGTCAACAGAGCGGATTGCTCTTTCAATCCACTTTTGCGTGTGGACGTGATCTGTCACCAGAACTTTTGCTGGAAGATCTCTTCCGACAGTAACTTCTGTCAACAAATTGCTGTAGTGTAGATGTAGCCAAAATGTTTGGTGTTTTCTTAAGTACCCACATCCTGGAGTAGAGTAATTACTTGTGAATGTCACTTTCTTGTAAATAAGATTCTAGCCCTTATGTTTGCATGAAGAAAATTGCAAAGCAAGTGTACACTGACTGGAAAAAAAAAGACAGATAAAAAGATAAACAAGTTCTATTCTGGTAAAAACAAAACTTCCATGATTTTTGCAGCCTGACATGATTTTTTAGCACTTGAGGTTGGCATTGCTGTAAGAAGGAAGGTATGTAACTCTTCTGTAAATTGTGGTATTAATGGTGCTAAGATGGCTTATATATCAGTAATAACATAAATACCTGTACATTCTTTTGGTTTTATATTAATCAGATTTATTGTATCATAACACATACTCATATTGCATTAGTGACCATAGTCCTGTGGGGCATATAACCTACCCTAAATGGGTCATTTCACAATACTGCAATAGAAAAAAAAAGCCTACGGCTTTTATGATAGAGCTGTAAAACAAATATTAGCTGTACTACAAGACAGCCATTACTTAACAAATTTACCATACTGTGCACATTTCTAGGTGCATATGCTTTGGGAATTCCACTCACAGACAATTTGTAGAGTCTGCCCTGTAATACGAAGAACTACTATCTTGCTAGTTGGCATGATTTTCAACAATTCTCATTTACTTTTCATTCCTATTATTTAACTAGGAATCCCAAAAGAGTACTAGGCATTTTACAGACATGAATGATGTGCAACAGGCCTCAGCCCTGTTGTATTTGTAGAATAAGGGCACAGTCTTGCAAACAGCTTAACTTTATTCATGAAAAGAGTCTCATGGAACTCCGTGAGTCTATTCACATGTGTTAAGCCAAGTAAATGTGCATGATTGCATGTCTGGGGCCATATGTGACAATCCTGCAACAGTATCTACCTAGACTGACACACACACCCAGCGTCCTTGGGGAGGCAGCTGCAGTATCAGAGGATAAGATCTCAATCCTGCAAAACATGTGTGTGTGAGAGTAACTTAAATAAACTTCAGTAGACTGAGTTGGGTTACTCTAATATGTGTTTTGCAGGATCTGGCCGCACACAATACAACAGGCTAAGGACAGAAAAGGGTCGGAGGAAGAAACAGACCAAGAGATTTCTTTTACGACACCTCTCTTTTCCTTGAGGTAACACACACACACACACACACACACACTTTTTTTGCTTAATTTCTAAAACCTTGTCTTATTTTCCTTTTTTTGCTTTTAGTTTTCTTTAACTATTGCCCACTTTCTATTTCTTATCTGTACCTATTTGATAGTTGTCCCTTTTGATTACTATAATATAAGCTAAGTAAATTCTCTGTCTCTCTTCCAGACTTTCTAGTCTTGTTGTTCTTTGAATAAAGAACCTCTTCAAAGCTTCCTACTATTCTATGCACTGATCATGCAACAAGATGCATGTAGACAGACCTGGGCATCTGCATTGAAATTACCAGGGCTCTATGTGGTTAGAGGGGTATGCCTGTACACCTCTCATTGGAGCATTGGATCACAAATATCAAGACTGTCAACAAAAGTTAATACTATCCATTTGAAAGAAAATGTCAGAGAGAAAATTAATT
This sequence comes from Carettochelys insculpta, assembly GCF_033958435.1. Taxonomy (NCBI): domain Eukaryota; kingdom Metazoa; phylum Chordata; order Testudines; family Carettochelyidae; genus Carettochelys; species Carettochelys insculpta. The sequence goes on from NC_134139.1 coordinate 101,679,925, forward strand.
TAATAACCAGGGCACTGGATGTGGACTCTGGAAAAATAGGCTCAAAATCCCAGCTCTGCCACAGCCTTTCTGTTTGTATCTGGTCAAGTGTCTTAATCTCCATGGACAATTCGCCATCAGCCTAATGGAGATAAAATGTTTTCTTACTCTCCCCTTTCATCTGCCTTATCCAAGCAGTAAACTCTAACTATGTCTATGCTAGAGAGTTTTGTTGACAAAACTGGTGTTTGTCAACAACACTCATGGAGCGTGCACATTACAAAGGAGTTCTGTTGGCAATGAATTGTCAGAAGTTAGCACAGAACACCTCTCTCGGCAGAATCTGTTGACAGAGAGCAAGCATGGATGTTTCAGAGGGCTTTATGTCAACACAGGGCTTCTGGGACACCGCACAGCCCTGTCTGCTGTACTTCTGGTTGGCCATTCTGTCACGAGACCAGCCAAGCAATCTCGCTGCTCTCTGTTGCCAAAGCAGATTGACAGAGCAATCCGCTTTCATGTGTGGCCGCAATCTGTTGACAGAAGTTTTATTGGCACATCTCTTCTGACAGTACCTACTGTCGACAGATGTCTGTAGTGTAGACAGAGCATTTGAGTCAGCAATTGACTCTTACCACGTACACGAATGCTGCAATTCTGTTCTGGGCCTTCAGTTGCTTCTCTACTACAAAGAGAAATTTACAAAAAAATTGTCCAAGATGATCACCCACAATAATTTTAAATGTCTCCTAGTTTTGAGAACAGGAACAGGATGACAGGAGTCTTGGTTCGTTCTGCTTTATCTCCAAGTTACACATGCAGAGGAGCAGAGCACTGCTGAAGTGGAGTACTGCCAAGTGATCAAAAACCCTGAGTTAAACTCCCCAAAATCATAAATTTGTCTTTGAAATCTTCAGATTACACATAAAAACAAATTCCTGGGTTCCTTCCTTTCTTCTTCTGACTTTTGAGCACTTACAGGTTACAGTTTTCATCTTTTCTCCACAACCATTAAGATGAGAAACATACTTCCCTTTTTATTGAAAGCTAACATTTGCGTATAATCACTACTTTCTGAGGTCTGGACCAACCCCAAGTATCACAAGGCTCACAACACTGGAAATGCTAGTTCTTTGCATGTGCACAGTAGACAGTTGGTGCATCCCAGTAGTATCTAACATTTCATGAAAATGAATTTTCATGGCTGAAATCCCACACACTTTGTTCAGGGTGAACCACATTCATCCTGCATCTTTACTGATCTTAATAATTTATTTGGCCCCTTTACTATACTATCTGACTGTCTCACACTCCTTCACTTGGCTTTTAACTCCAACTCAGACTTGACATTCTCTCTCCACAGGTGATTTGAACTCCAATTTAACATTTGCAAGGCTTCTTCCTCCGACTCTAGCCATTAATCTAGGCATGAGTCCTGATTAAGATCAAGATGGTACGCTGGGCTCTGACCATTAGGTCAGACTGCCAACATATGAGCCCTGCTGAGGCACGCCTTGAATCCATGGTAGTAGTGTGCTGTAGACTTACAACTCAGTGTGTGCACTAAATGTCCACGAGGACAAGCTCTGCAGCATATTATTTTTAAGTAAGAAAAGTAACTCAGTTATTATTAATCTGTGTAACATGAACAGGAAATTCTGCAACTCTTTGCATAGTAGCAGCATGATGTTTCTTAAAGTCATAACTCAAAGAATTATGTAACTTGCATTCTCTTATGGCATGTAAGTTGATCTCCAACCTTAGGCAATATTTTGTTTTGCAATCAACAAACAGTTGCTCTTTCAAATTATTCAGACTAATGTTTATTTTTACAACTTATTGCTCATCAGAGCCTTAGTTTCATGAAGTAAAGGATCTAATTCTAATAGCAAATGTGTCTACAAACTGACAATACATTATATTTCACCCTGTGTGACAAACGAACTAAGGAATTGTATAGTGTGGTGGGCTGATACAGCATCTCCCTGGAACAAAGGTGGTCTTAGCTAATCAGTTTCTATCAGTTCAGAGAGAGAATTTTCTGTTTTAGATTATAGTTCACAAAGAGTGTCAGATTTCAACAAAATTATGTACGCAGCATGGTCTGACTTAATAGAAAAAAAAGCCCTCTAGTTTGTGGTAACTAAGGGACTGCAACTGCAGATTCATCTTTCTCAGGGAAAGAATGCCTATGGATTCCTTTACTTCAGTAGAAATGTCAAATATGTAATCAACTCAGCAGTGAGACCTTGATTGCTGGGCAAGAAGGGTGGTCATTTTAAAATTAATTTAATCAGAGATTTAACAAACAAGACGTTCTTTCTAAGGCAGGACAGCTTTGTTGCAATTAGACAGCATACAAAACAGAAAAATTAACCTGGCAGCTAAAGCAGTAAGTAAAACCCTACTGCTATTACATAACCAGAGTTTCTAAATTTAACAACTTCAATGCCAGGATGCTTGCAAGCTTCCTGAGGGAAAATGCTTCAGATGTCCATTTCTTCATGCATCAAAACGAAGAACCTCATAACTGCTCTTTCAAGGCTGAACAGACGTACACTGTTGGTTTTAAGGCAGTTGTAGATTATCTCTATTATAAAAGTACAAGACGAGAAGAATGGCCATATTTGACCATACCAATCATCCCTCAAGCCCTGTATCTTGTCATTTGACAGTAGCCGGTGCCACATACTTCAGAAGGAGTGAACAGAACAGGGCAATTTATTGATTGATCCTTTCTCTGCCATCCAATCTGAGCTTCTAGCAGCCAGAGAGTTAGGGATACCAAGAGCAAGCGTCTTTGATGGACCTGTAATGTAAATTAAATACAAAATAGATATTTCAAGTAAATATCTGTCAAATGAATTCCTTATTATTTATGTGACAGGAAATATCTTGACTCACATTTGTGAAAATACCACAGCATTCTCCAGTATTCATTCCCAAACAGTGCAGTTTCTCTATTGTAAAATTTAGTGCTTTACACCATTATTGTAGAAAACTGTAGTACCTTTTAAAGGCCACAGACCACCTTCATAACCTTCAGAATTCTGAATGACATAACGTTTCTGAAAGTTTGAGTGTATCTGTATCCAAATTAGCATCACAGTCTACTGTTTTGTGAACAGACACAATGAATATCTAAGTAGTGTGAGCTATGGAAGTTCAATGAAGAATTGATAGTGAAACAGCTGACCTCTCTCTCTGCATGGTTCTCAGAACTCAGATCCAGAAAAGCTAAACCATGAGGTACCTCCAAAAGTGTGAAACAACCATAAGGCCCTTCCGGACAGTCAGACAGCACTCAAAAAATGCTGATGAGCTAGTGATGCAAAGACACTGCCAACCAGCCATAAAAACGTAGCTTCAGAGGATTACATCTCAAAAATACGATAGCTTCCAAACATCCTGAAGATGAAACTATAATAGAATTTCTGGTACATGTACAACATGATGCACTGGACTGAAACTCAGAAGACCTTGGTTAGTTTCCTTGCTCTGACACTAATCTACTGTGTGACTTTGACCAAGTCACTTTTCTTTCTTGTGTCTCTGTTTCTCTTTCCTTGCTTTGCCCTTCATCCCTATTTAAATTGTGGGATTTTGGGGCCACAGACTGTCTTTCACTATGTGTTTGTACAGTCCCTAACATGATGAATCTCTGAACTTGGTTGGCGCCTCTGAAAATTACTATGACAAGATAATTAGGTATATGAACTGTTGTAAACTACTTTTCAGTGAAACATCGTTTGCCTAAGTTATCATTTTGCTAAAGGACACAGTAAACCCTCAAAACCTGCATTAGCATAAGCACTGAACTTTTTTTACTAACAAAGTCAGTAAGAGTATTTTTGACAAATAAAAAATGATATATGCTGAAGCCTCCGAGAATTTAAGAACCAAGAAGCAACTTTAAGCATAGTAACAAAAAACTGTCTATGAACCAGGAAGTCGCATTTAGAAATGTAGGACTAAACCTCTATTTTTTACAGTCTCAATAGGAAGATTATGTATTGAATTCAGTACCCACTATTCTATTTAATTCTGAAATAGTGTCTGGTTTTGACCAGTTAACTGAAATAATGGCCCTCATCCCACTTCCACTTAAATTCAGGATCAGTGCCTTCACTTTTTATTTAGTTGACTACACAGAATGTTAGTACATTCTTTCAGGATCTGGCATATTGTTGAATTTTACAGATAACAGGAATCTGAAGAGATTACTGACAAGACCCATATGGGTTACACTCCAAGTCTGCAGGTAGATCTATATCATGATTTTTGCTTCATAAACTCTTCATGAGATTTAGCAAGAGAAAAATACGCTATGTGCATAAATGGTTGTAACATTGGTTTTGGAAGAGGTAAAACGTAATGTACCTTCCTTCCTTTTCCTGTAATAAGGAAATATATTTTTGCTAGCATTGCCACTCCTTTCCTGCTCATCTCTTGTTTTATTTAATATTTTGATTTGCTTTGGATTAGCTCATTTATTTACTTAGTTATTTATTTTCAGAACTTCCAGAGGAACGAGAAATCAATTATTTGTCCATTTCTTGTTTTGGCTCCCATAACAAAGTGGTGCCAAGTGTCCATCGCTCAGCCACAGATACACAGAACAGAATTTGTATGTTAAAGGTGAGCATAGCACTGTGTTTGTACAGCACTTAATTTCATTGAAAGAGTAATAATTGAAATAGTAATAATTAAGTATACATAATTTACACTAATCAAATACCAATCATACCACTATAGAACTGAATAAAAAGATCATTTATGGGAAAGGGATGCATAGCCATTTGCCTTTAAGTGTCTGGTTCCAGCCCAGGCTTGGTAACCAGCAAGTTAAAATAATCCCACAAGACCTATTTTGTGGCCCTTAGGAATGGAATTTCTGGCTGCAGATCAGCTCATAAAGGACAAGTGGTAACAACTCAACAAAGAGGCAATCACAATGGGCACTTCTATTAGGAGTCTTCGCAGGAGGACCACTGGCTGTATGATTCTGGACTGGAGTACAAGTGATTTTCTCGCCCCTAGTGAGAGCTCAGTGTTAGCCAGGTTGAGATAAATGGGCAAAGCATTGTATTACTTCTGCCTAGGATGTACTTTGGCTATGAATAATCAGAGATCTTCTACTTCCAAAGCTGTCATTCTTACACCTTTCACAAACTGAAAAATAAAAAGAAATGTTGCTCAATTCCCTCCATTCCCAGGTCGCCTGTGGTGACAGTGAATGTTGCCAGTCACGTAGTCATGCTTCAGATCAAAATCAGGTGGCACAGTAAACTGGATTTACACTTTGACCCTTAATTCCATTCTGGTACACATCTTTTGCTCAGCAAAAGAAAATAAAGATTTCACGGGTAACAAGTGCCTTTTGCTCCCCACAAAACTCATTAACAGATCTTTTGTCTCCTTTCTCAAATATTTGTGCATGGTGTGAAACTTCTCCCACAGCCCCAGTTGTAAATGGAATTTGATAATGAATTTAAATTCAAGATTCCAATATTTCATTTAGTTCCTATTTCCTTTTAGAACCAAAATCATACAGAACTCGAGAAAAAAAATGATAGCTCTGTCCGGCTACAATAAGGAACAAAATGACTGCTGTGTAATGTCACAGCTAATAATGCTTCAGATTCAACTGAAAAGCACTGAAAAAATAGTCAAACAGGAACCTTTTATGTCTGACTTCATATGTCAGCGACCTCAAGCTATATGCTCTTTCGGTGAATCTCTGAGCTAAGTATTTTCAGCTACAGTAGTTCAAATACACAGAACAAGAAAAATCAACAAAGAATAGGACACAATGAACCATCTAGAAATACCAAGTAGCTGGTACAATGGAGCAGGGATACTGGATACCTCGCACAGCTGCAAACAGCTTGGTGCAATTTTGGTTTGTTTTTATAAAATGGTGCATTTCAGCTCTTGAATGGTATATTTAAATGCACAATAAAAACAATATGGAACTCACATGTCCAAACCACAGGCTAACCAAATATAATATGTTCCCTGAAGCCAAAAAAAGAAACTCCTCTGAGTCCTAGCATCTAACAAAATTCCACTTCCTTTTTTTTCACAAAAGATTTCAAAGGGAAGTTTTATTTTAACAGACATTTCCAAAGCATTTAGTTCATTATTATTAGGTTAAGCTTTGGATAAGCATTTAGTCCATTATTATTCAAAATTGTGATGGACTTCATAAATAAAGAAGTCCATCAGAATGTGGCATTAAGTTGATCTGTGCAGACCATATTGTGTTAATGGCTGATAACGAGGAAGATGTAGTCCACACAAAAGTCTGAAATAGGGAACTAAAAATCTATGACTCCAAAGGCTATGGCCACACTACAGAGTGTTGTCGACAAAAGTGGCATTTTGTTGGCAAAACCCTGGGAGGATACACTTCCCACAGTGTTCTGCCAGCAATAAATCGACAGAATGCAGCTCTTCTGTCGACTGCTGTATCTGGCTCCCCACAAGGCATAAATACCTCTGTTTATGGAGATCTGTGAATAGAATTCTGGTCTAGACATTCTGGGGGGCCTTCTGCCAACAAACAGGGCTTCCAGGACACCGGGCAGCCCTGTCTGCTGTGCTTCTGGTTGGCCGTTTTGCAGATAGAGTGGCTGGGCAGTCTGGCTGCTCTCTGTTGACAGAGTAGATCACTCTTTCAATCCACTTGGCAGTCTGGCCATAATCTGTTGACAGAAGTTTTGTCTGAAGATACCTTCCCATAGTAACTTCTGTCGACAAATCACTCTAGTGTAGTCATAGCCAAAGTGAGTAAAGAAAAGGCTGAAATTGCATGGGTGACTCATGAAGAACCAAGGTAGATGAATAAAACCAATGGCCAGAACCTAAATCCGATTTCTGCATTTAAGTACCTTTGGGGCTGGTTACTAGCATATGGAGAATTCACAGAAAGATAATCAAGGCTGCTAAGGAGGGGAGAAGCATGGTACAAGATAAATAGAGGGACTTAGGATAAAGGGATGCCCAGAGTACCTAATGGACCATTATTCAAAATCACAGTAAGGATCACTCTTCTGTATAGAGAAGAGATAAGAGAGGCACACAACAAGACTTGAAGTCATTGTAATGAGACATGTAAAGCAGAAAGGGACATTCCTGGCTCATGCATGAAAAGACATCGTCATGAGCAGTGCCTTTTTTTGGAAAACAGAGGTGCCAATACTCACCCACCTCCCCACCCCTGACCCTGATCATGAGTGAGATCAAGGTGTGTGGTATCAGATGGAAGCTTCAAGAGAGAAGACTGAGGTGGTATGGTCATGGAGGAAGTGAATTCCCTTAGGGGGGCTTGTGATATCAGGGTTAATGGATGGATTAAGAAAACACCTGAGAAAATGGAAGGCCTGTGTACTGGAGGATGAAGTGGGTATGAAATGAGTGCTGAACTGGCAAAACAGGGAAAGACTGATACAACAAGCTGACCCCAGATAGCTGGGACAAAGAAGCTGGAAAAGGATTACCGTAGCACCTGCAGGCCACAATCAAAGATCAGAGCCTCTCTGTAGTAGGTAATGCACACATTAAATTACAATAGTTTTTCAAAAAGAGCATTTATGTTTCATGTTTCATGAACATTTATGTTTCATCCAGAACTGGTAAAATGAGCAGCAGCACTTAATTGCATCTCCAGGGCTTGATTATCTTCTTAATTCAGGGATATTTTTCTACCAACCAAAAAGTTACATCTAGCACTAAAGTCCCTTAAAAAGCCATATACTAGCAAAATAGATTAGCCTCCTTTTTCATAACTCAATGTGAAGTACTGGAAGCTCATAGGGCCATGGTATACAATCTGCTTGCCACTCACCACATGGGGTGAACTGGACATCGCGGTGTGGTGAGATACAGCTCCTCAGAGCCGCACACGTGGTGCTCCAACTGCCCGCTCCACACACCTTACCACTTGATGGGACAAGCATGTGGTGGCAGCTCTTCCTGCAGCCCTTACCCTGATATGGCTTCTGCAGCTCTGGCCCGGTGATGTGCAGCTCCTGTGGCCCCGGCGCAGCTCCTACATCCCCTGAGGATACAAACCAGAGCTGAGCGGCTCAGGCCCTTGTGCGGCTCGTGTGGCTCTGGCTGCTCCTGCAGTGGCAGGTGTGGTGAGTCGCTGGCATTCAGTGTGTGTGGGAGGACTGGGGGTGCCTGTCTCTGGGGCAGAGGGAGGGCATTTATTTAGAGGTCGGGGGGGCTGCGGCGAATACAGAAGGACAACAAACACAAGTATGGTGATCATTGAATTACTATTGTATACCACTGTCACAGGCATCCTATTTTGGTCTTATTACTTACTATAAGTGGTATTGATTAAAGAAAAATAATTTCGGTTATATGTGCTTTTGATAACAACTTGTATGATATCCTGCAGAGATTTTAATATTCATTTCAGTGAGAATATTCATATTCATAAAATCTTTGAAGCATTAGAGCCTAACTCAGTTTTCCCTGTTATCTGTGTGGGTCCTTCAATGTGAGAGATAAAAATATTTTTAACATAAAGACAATATAACTAGAAAAGTTATCAAGGGACTCAGAGGCAGGGATATTTCATCCCTCTTTCTCTGTCTGTCTGTATCTCTTCCCACCCCCGCCCCCACATATATATATTTATTAGACTGTATTGCAGCTTGATGTTATGTATTTGATCGTTTTCTGGCCTGGGAATGTAACATCACCTTTTTATTTTAAAAGGCACATCAGAATGCCCATCCAGAAAGCTGCTACTTGCACTACGCAGAAGTCCTATGATACAGAGTGAGTGGTACAGAAAAAGCTTTATTATCCAACATCCCCAATTCCCCAGGGATTCCAGATAATAAAATGTGCCAGATATTCAAGCAGGAGCAGGCATCTAGGCTTGCTCTCTCTGTCCCCACCCCAAAACTGTCTGGGCAGTGGGCATCCAGACCTCCTCTGACAGTTCCAACTGGGCAGATGGCCTGAGCTGCTGGCCATGATGAGGTAACCAGCCCCACAGCAGCCAGCCCCAGCTGGGTAACTGGCTCCATAGCATGCCGGTTAAACAAACTTGCCAGTTATCTGGGTGCCACATAACTGAGCTTTTATTGTAATGCATCCTTAGAACAGCCCTGATTTTGTTAATGTTAGTATAGATCCAAAGTAATTCTATTGGATTCCATAGAATTATATTTCAGTTAGAGTTCTGTAAATCTGTTCTGTTGCCAGTATTTGTTTAAACCCTATTTAATTGTTGTTGCTTAAAAATGTTATTTTTATGGCCTCAAACTTTATAACTGCACGTTTCCCAGAGAAATACCATTGTGTCACTGCTAAAAAATTAAAATTCTATGGTCTCTGGTTCTTTTGTGATTGGAGGGTTACCTTGTACCATTTTAGTAAGTAGTCACTTACTCAGAAATGAACTTTGTCTTTTTTTAAAAAAGTAAATGTTTGTTATTCAGTATTATAATTGGGCTATTTGTTCAGAGTAAAAGAAGTCTTATTCGTCTTGCACAGTGATTACCCCCACATACTGGTACACTGAATTGAACTCTATTATTTTTAAACCTGTTAAAGAAAGAACTGACAGTCACACTCACAGCTTTCCAGATTGTTAGTAGTAACCTTTTACCTTAGAAGAGCTAGGCTTTGATCAAGAGATTAGAAGAGAAAAAAAAGTATCAGGGAAAATGTCCACTCTATGTTACGTAAAACTGAGTCAGAATACAACATAGATCATAGGTCAGGGATCATAGATCAGGGAGAGCACTTCAATCTCCCCCGACACTCAGTAACAGATTTAAAAGTAGCAGTCCTAAAACAAAATAATTTCAAAAATCAAATGGAGACAGAAATCTCTGAGCTGCAGTTTATTTGCAAATTTGACTCCATCAACCAAGGATTAAACAGCGACTGGGAGTGGCTCACCCCTTACAGAAGCAGCTTCTCTGCCCTGGGTGTTAATATCTCCCCATTAGACTATGACGATGGGCCCATATCCCCTGTCTGGTTTGACTTGTTTTTTCCTCTTTTGATACATACTACTGATAATGGGTCTTTTCCACTTTGCTGAATAGATCTTGTCAGCTCTGGCCCTCCCTTTTACTGGGACCCCACTCTTTAAATACCCTTTTGGAACCACAACCACACTCATGCATCTGATGAAGCGGGTCTTTGCCCACAAAAGCTTATGCTTCAAAATATCTGTTGGTTTATAAGGTGCCACAGGACTTCTTGTTAACACAGATCATGTTGTTCATATTCCCAGTGTAAGGGTTTCCTGGGTTCCCTTCACAGCTCTCTCAAGCTCAGTGTGACTCTATGTAGAAAACCTGTGTTTAATCCTCCAGTTCTCCCTCAGCCCCAATCCCTTGATGCTTTATAACCTCAGACAGCAAATTAATTGATCTCAGGTGTGTAGGCTGATCTGCTGAGCAGTCCCTTCAAGAGCTCTTTCTTCTCCTTTCACTCAGCTTGCTCCGGCACTCCCTGCATCGCACAATTATCTGGGCTCTACACCTTTTGAAACAAATTTTAACAATCTCATATCTGAGCCATTATGAACCAGAATCAAAACTGGTGCATGTTGCCATTCAGCAGCATAGAAAAATATACTCTCAGACCCAAACTTCCAAGAACATTACATTAACTCAAGTACTAGTCATTTAATCAGTTTTTAGATATGTGATTCAGCTTTCTACTACCAGAATGAAAATCCTAAAGAGCTATGTTTGGATAAATCTATAACTACCCAATGAAACTACTATATGGCTGAATTTAATGCAGTGAACAATATAATGGTCATTGGTCCATGCCACAAAAAGGGTTCACTTGGTCTTACAAAGGGTGATGCATGTGTGGACATTAGAGAAATACCACATATGCAAGCTGAGAAGCTGGATGTCTCCAGAGTGTTAAAAAGCCAGGAAAGAATACTTGAATACTCCCATGCAGTAATCCCCACCTGTTTGATTTGTCTTTATTTTTTGGTAGATCTTATTAATGATCAATTGCTCTTCTACCCAGTACAGCCACGCTCAAAGGTCAGAAACTTTCATGTCATCACTATAATAATATATCTCATTAAGATTAAAGATAGCAGACCCAAAGAGCTTTAGTTTGTTAATAACTGTGGCCCATGCAGCTGAGTATACTGAGACAGACAATAACTACAAATTAAATTCTTCCCTAAACTTTGGAAATGGGATCCAGAGAGCACAGTAAAGATAATGTTTGTGAGAATGTGCACATGACCTCACACTGCAATAACATGTCATATCTACCAGACACCAGCTTGCAAAAGTTTGGTTTGGGTTTGGATGGAATAGGATCTGTTTGGATATATCCAGGTGTCCCCTGTGAACTTTTCTTCCAGCCCTCTTGCATTCTGAACTCATATACTTAATTTCAAGTGGCATTTGAGCCACTATTTCTATGATGCTCTATTATACTTTTCATACATTACTAATTTTTGGAAAATAAATATCCTTGGCAAGTGTTTTGTTTTGTTTGTTTGTTTGTAAAGAGGATTCTGGAAACAACCTTTCGGTTGCTTCATGAAGCAATATACTGTATTTCAGGTCTGAGAAATGCTCACTCCTTTGCTGCAACACATGAGCTCTCTTCTGTCCTTTTTTTTCTTCTTTGAACAAAGATACTCCATCACATCTTATTAGTGATTTTTATCAATAATATACTAACACATTACTGAAAGTCTGTTAACATTTTTTCATCTTTTCTTACTAGCTACATATTGTACTATACATATTCACTTTAGTAAGCGCTTTGACCTGCATTTCAGTGAACACTTTACCCTTTGATCTGCAGATGATCACATTAGTGATTTTGCCACAAACAGCTCTGAATTATAAGACTATCATATCCTGTTAGCATATTCAAAAAATACTAATAATTCAAAGCTGACCAGACCATCTGACAAAAAATATGGGCAATGAAATATAGTTATGGTGTAGTGGAAAAGATATTGAAAGATAAATAGTTACTTAAGTATCTAGCAGAAACCTATCATTCAAAATATATCAAGGCATGATTGTGGATTTTTTTTTTTGAAGATTTCAATGGCTAAGTGTTAATCTGTCTGCTACGGGCATCTGACAGGTCCTTGTATACTAGTATTACCCATTATCTTTATTTCCCTCTAATCACGTTTTCCATAATTTCTTTCTCTCTTTCTCTTTTCCTTTTGTTCACAAGATGTATGTACTGGTTATGCTTTCTCAGGATCTCTGAGCCATTTTTACACTCAGTTTTTGATTGACTTTTCTCCCCACTTTGTCTACCCCACAAATGTGAAGAAAAATAGTGGTGTCTATGTCAAACATTCAAAATCTATGATGCCCAGATGGGTTTGAAATTAAATTAAATGTGTTCCCCATCCCTACTGTGAGTCAAAGTATTGTATTGTTGTCATTTGTTTTAATAAATTACATCCCATAGTGTCTCTCTGAAAGTGGAACCTTCTGGTTTCTGAGCACAAGACAAAAGGCAAGGTACATCAGTTCAGATTCAGAAGGTAAGGATTTATAATTCCCAAAGTCTCCTTTGTACTAGTACAATTTCTGATATGTTGATTTTGAAAAGAGATTTGAAGGACAGCAAACAGTACAATTCTTTGTTCAAGTTTCATAGAATTCCAGCCTGCCATCGAGTTTTTTGGGGGTTTTGGTCTTTAATTAGTTTGGTAAGCACATATTATTTTATTTATTAAGCAAGTTAACAGAGATATATGGCTCTTTCCGTATGACACATGCAAAAAAAGAGACACCTTTGTCGGGAACAGAAAATTCATGCGGGGGGTGGGGTGTGGTTAGATTCACAACAGCTCAATAATCAGCAGAGGCACCTCAGAGTCATATGCCAGTGTCTGATGTAATATAAATATAGTGATCTCTACAAGGAAGATACTTTTCCTATAATCATAGTATGGCAGATATGGCACTGTATTTCAATCCGCTTGTTTTTGGTTTTGTTTTATTTTTACATGTAGAATCAAGATTTAGTGTCTTTGGAGTTCATTGTATTAAATATAAAGGTTATGTGCTATCGTGGGGGAATAAAGGGGAGCTGGAATGTGGGATATTTTATGAACTACACATGACTACACTGAACAATGTGCCAGACAGGACAGCACTTTCTGGGACAAACAGGATCAAATGTTTGCCTGGGAAATTCCCACCTCTGTTCATGCAAAAATTCAACTTTTCAACCTATGCCCTGAGGATGTATTACCTATTCCAAAAGGTTGTACATCAAAGGCCAAAGGTGTATAAAGAAACAGGCTGATGTGCCTAGTCAATGTGCTTGGTCTGAGATGAGGCTGATATAAGCTATAACTTGTAACTGCAAAAATATCCCTTGGTGGGCGCGAGAGACTCACTCCTACAACAGCCCATCTTGGAAATGGGTCTGATCGCCGGTAAGCTCATTAGCATGCAAGTAGGGTCTATTTTTAATGTTTCCTCTGTAATGCTTTCACCTTAATAATAAATGTGCTTGCTAATAAAGGGCTATGTGGTAACTTATGGCTGTGAATGATTACTGGGAAATAGCTTTTGAAGAGAAGTCAGAGTTCCAGAGTGGCCTGTTTAACTGGCTTGATGGGAGTATCACAATCTAAGCAGGGAACTCTGCAGCCTGGAGGAATCTCTTGTCAGGGGAAAAGAGCTGTAGGTCTGCCCTCCAGATAAGTGACATCTAAGCATGTGGAAGCCTCCAGTGGTGTTCTTGGCAGCTCATGGAAGGAAAATACTAGTGTAGTTGCCTCGGCCTCTGTTACGTAATGCAAAATTATACCAGTTAGAGATAGATTATTTCTTAAGTAATCCGCTCCTTCAAATAGCTAAGGCCATATTTCCTATGGTACCTTTACTAGTGTTTTGTCCAATCTAGCTTTGCTCAGTACAATACCACTGTAACCTACTAGGCCAGAGTTAGGTACTTAGGCTTCCTATACAATCTACAGGGAACATGATCCACAAAGCCAGTCTTATAGGTAGAAGGTGCATAAGCTAGCCAATGGGAGATGCTGACAAGAGGGGTTTTCCTCAGCTCCACCTCTCTGTTAAAGATAAGCACCTAAATCCAAATGGTCAGGAACCTGCCTGCCACTGCAAGGTATAGACAGGTGCTCCTCTATGTAACTTAAGAAGCCAGTTCATAACGTGTCTACAGAGCTACCTAGATCTACACAAAACACCCAGGCTGTGTCTACACAACAATGTTATTTTGGAATAAAATATTCCAGAAGAAATTTTCCAGAATAGCTTATTTCAAAATAGCATGTCTACACACAAAATATGTATTGAAATAGCACTCAGCTGTATCAAAATAGAGCATCCACACTGACAGGACCCTGAATTGCATTGAAGACCACCCTCAGGGTGGGGCTGGAGGCCCCTATTTTGAAACAGCAGCTATTCCATGCCTACACAGACCATATTCTGAAATATCTTTTGAAATAGGCAGTGTTCCTCAGAGGCTATGTCTACACCACAGCCATCAGTCAACAGACGTTACCATTGGAAGATATATTCCTACAAATCTTCTGTCAACAGTGGATCACTTCTGTCAATCTGCTCTGTCAACTGAGAGTGTCCAAACTGCCTGGCCACCATCTAGACAAAACAGACAACCAGAAGCACAGCAGACAAGACTGCCCAGTGACCTGGAAGCCCTGTCTGTTGACAGAGGAACCCCCCAGAGCATCCACACATTTTTTTGTCAACATAATCTATCAAGAAGGCATTCTGCCTCATCAGGACACTATGTCAATGGGAAGCAATTTTAGTGCAGACATTCTGTGAGTTTTGTCAACAAAATGCCAGTTTTGTCAAAAAGCCCTCTCGTGTAGATGTAGCCATAGAATGAAGTTCACAGAACTCAGAATGAGCCATCCACTTGTTAGCCGGTGGCCAGGTAATGTGCGGTGAGGTACCAACTATGCCCTTGTTATCATCCAAGTTTAAAACTACAAGAGCAGAGAGCTCGTCGCTGCAAGCAGCCAAGACAGGCTGACGGACTCCCCTGGGTCCTAAGCAACCCAGTTTTACTGTTAGAGCAGGCAGCTCCTAGCACTCTTACCTACGGCCAGGCTGTTGTAACCAAATGGTTAAAGTTCTTTTGTTGTGCCGGCTGTGTTGCAGTGACAAAAGGGTTAACAAAAATAGTTAGGCTTGGATCTTAACTAGTTACAAGTTTATTAAGCTACAGTTATAAGCGTGTGGTTACAAAAGGCTATTGTTTACTTCTTATATGCTAGCAAAGTACAGGTGTTAACAAGTTACGTTACAATCCAATACAAAGATATCTGTTACCATCTAACACAATGATATCTTGGCACTAGTTACAGAGCTCTAATTCTTTAGCTGTGCACAAAAAAGTCAGAGACCTAGCATGGGTGTATCTTACCCTCTCTGCGTCTCCTCGATACCAGCGTAGCCAAGCCGGATCGGTCACTCAATTCCGACGGAAAGACGAATACGAGGTTGGGCGTCCCCAGCTGTGGACCTCGGGAGGCAATCACCTGACCCGACCAGCAGGTAGTTGGTCGAATGTACTCAAAGTTAGAGTTCTGCTGGACCCACCTTTTATACCCCTTTTGGGTTACGTATTCTCTTTCTTATCTATGGTGCCAGATCATACTGGTTTGTCTTTGTGACTCCAGTTTGTTACAAGGGCATTTCTACTTAGTTTGCACTTGTAAGACAAGAGATAAACAATTTAGGAGTACAGGACATTCTTTTGTGCGGGCGGGGCACATCCCCTTCTGGGTGATTGTGTGTGCATCATATTGATTAATGCCAGCTGGGGTGATTTCTTGAGGGTTCCCCCCCCCTCTCATGTTGACAGTCTGGCCTGTTAGCCTTCTAGCTGTACTTTGTGCTTCTCAGGGTCACGATAAGCCAGCATATCTGGGCCTCAATGAGGGCATCAAAGACTATGCTGTCAGCAGCCATTTCCGTGCCCTGTGTCCTCCTCAGTGGCGGGGGGCAAAGAGCAAGCTGGCTTGTAAGGGGGAGACTCTGTCTGGCTACACCACTATTTCAAAATTATTTCAAAATAGCGGTTTTGCTGTGAAGATACTTGCAAGGTTATTTTGAAATAGTAGCCTTTATTGCAAAATAACTTTGCTGTGGAGACGTAACCCCAGGGAGGTTGATGATCCCTTTACAGATAACTTTTCCTCATCAAGGAGAGGAGCAGCTGTGACTAGCAGCATCCTACATATGATAGAAGTATGCTAACCACCGGCTTAACAGTTACAAGGGATGGCTAACTCTTTCCCTCCTGAGGCCACGTTGTACAATCTATGCAGCCTCTACAGCTTAATGGATCAAGCCCTGCTCAT
The DNA here is from genome assembly GCF_033958435.1 of Carettochelys insculpta. Lineage (NCBI taxonomy): Eukaryota > Metazoa > Chordata > Testudines > Carettochelyidae > Carettochelys > Carettochelys insculpta. The sequence continues at coordinate 101,696,273 of NC_134139.1, forward strand.
GAGTGAGATGGAGGAGTGCATAAATTCTCCTGGTTTGTGGATTGCTCTGGACCTGGATGCCTAGATTGAGGCAGCAGTGTGCATTCCCAGAGGCAGAAGCAAAGTTGTCTAAGAAAAGGTGAGGGAAGGCTAGAGAAATAACCCAAACTTCCATCAGGAAGTAGGTGAAAGGTGTGATGCATACCATCTTGGCTGACAAACTGGGAACTGAACTGGTGACCACTTGAGCTAAAAGCAGATGCTAAAAAGTCCTAGAAGGAGATGCAGTAACAATTCACCCTCTGAGAGTGGCACAACACGGGACCTCGGGCACCATCAACAGTGAGTTACAGAAACAGCCACAGATGTCAGTGACAGATGTGTGCAAGCATGGCTTCCATGATCAGCATGATCCACATTTTGGCAAGTGTCCCATATTGGTTTTACTGTAGCACTACAACATGATTTAGCCCTGCAGTATCAACGTTTGGTTAGTACAGACCCAGTTCTGAACAATGCCAATTGTTTTGTTTGTTTTTTATTGGTTTTCTAGAAGGATAATCCCATGGTAATTATCCTATTGTGTCTCTGCTCCTCCTCAGCAGCCAAGGGAAATAAACACCTTCTCATAACAGTAGGATATGCAAACACAGTTTTTATATTACGTTAGTTTTCCATTTAATTCTACACAGTAAGCTTCTAGGCTGAAACATTGCAACATTTTTTTTTCTGTTTTTTGTTGTCTCATGGTGTTTTAGTTCCTGGGAAAAAAGGAAAAATAAGTATAAAAATGAAATCAAAGATTGTTATTTTAGGAACACTATTCCTGGATACACTTTAGTTTGACAGCTCACTTCCTTTAGTCCTGCTGCCCATTTCAGTCACCTCAGCTCCCATTTTTGTTTGAATTTTGTTCTAACCAGATATTAAATGTTTTTGCTTACTCTGTGTGTGTGTGTGTGTGTTTGTATCCAAGGATTTTATAGAACACCTATTTTAGTTACCAGCACTCTTGCCAGTTTCCTTGCATAACACAGGCTGCTCTAAGCCCTTCTAAAAAGGCTGAGGTTGGACCTAAATCTACTTATTGCTGCAGAATTAGGCCTCACTTTGATACATGTTCCCTTACAGTCACATTAAAGTTATTCATGAGACTTATTCAAGTTGGCAGGTCCTGGTGAACAAACAAGCCAAGGACTTACAGACCAGAGATTCTGAAACAAATTATTAAACTCAGTTTGTAAGCATCATGAGGGTAATGGGGTAAGAAATAGCCGGCATGGATTTGTTGCAAGCAAATTATGCTACACCGGCCTAGCTATTTTCTTTGATGTGGTTTCTGGCATAGGTAAGGGGAGAGGAATAGATGTGATATATCTTAATTTTAATAGGGCTTTTGACAGTCCTACATGACATTGTGATAAGCAAACTAAGGAAATGTGGACTGCATGAAATTATTATAAGGTGGGTGCAGGTACACCTGCTTCAAAGACCAAACTCAGAGTAGTTATCAGGTGTTGTGTCAGCCTGAAAGGTCAGAGCTAGTGTGGTGCTACAGGGTTCAGGTACTGTTCAATATTTTCATTAAAGACTTGGATAATAGATTAGAAATATACTTATAAAACATGCAACTCACACCACCCTGGGAGGAGTTGCATGCACTTTGCAGGACAGGATTATAATTCAGATAGGGCTACACTGGCTGCAGAAGATCAAACGTTTAGGTTCAATCTTCCAGGGCACCATTTCATGCATGTTCAAAACGATGTGTTTTGGGTCAAAGTTGACCCTGGAATTCTTTGTAACCTGCAAGGATTAAGGAATGTCAGTGGGGGGAGCTTTCACATCAACATTCTGCAGTGAGGAAGGGACCAATGCAGTGCCTCATTAGCATCTTTCAAACCCACTCATTAACATGCCCCTTTTGAAAGGAAGGGGCTTGTGTAGATCCAGCCTAAAAGTAATGAGCTTCCAAGGTAGGCTGTGGAATCTGCATCACTGGAAGCTTTTAAGAACAGGTTAGTTCTCAGGGATGATCTAGGTTTACTTGGACCTGCAACAGAGCAGGAAGCTAGATTAGATGACTCTGTCTGGAAGAGGGGTTGTTTGGATTTATTTTTAATGTGACTCATAAAATTTGACTAGCCCTATTTTGCAGTCTGTTGTGCTGGGCAATCTATTTATGGCATAATCGAAAAGTAAAGCTTTATTGGTAGGAGCTAAGTAATTGACAGGAGCAGATGCAGTCCATATTCTTGAACATACTGTCAAAAATTAAGCAAAACTAAGGGTGCACCGAATTATATTACTTTGACATTGGCTGAACGTTACAAAGGGGCCTGAGGGAATTATGTAGCTGACTCATTAATTTCCAGAGGGATTTGAAAGCCTCATTTTCTTAGGCTCCCTTGAGAAATCTCACCATAGTTAATGCAACTGATAAGGTCAGACAATCACAGTGAATCCATTATAATATTTTTCTTCCAGTTTCAGGTAAACAATTACTTGAGATTCACTTTCTTTCTTTTTTTTTTCCTTTTTTAGATTTTGTTTGTATTGTTTCATTTAATTCAGGACCAGTCTCCTCTCAGGTATTAAGACATTTAATGATCATTGATTTCCTTGGGAGTGAAGCACATATCCACATTTGAGGAAGGGAGACTGTATTCTCATTTCTGCACAATTTGAAATTGTTTCCCAAGCCACAATTATACTCAAAGGAGTTTTATTTCACATTTCATCATAACCACCTGAGCTATCTGTGAAATTGCAACTACAGATCCCAGAATTCTAAGGCTTTGCCTACATTAGCAACTTACAGTGTAGTAAATCAGCTCTCAGTGCTGTAACTCCCAATTGTTCACAGTGGCCAGGCTTATAATGTGCACTAATGCCACCCTTGCTGCGCTTTTGGTAAACCACCGCAATGAGTGGTGTAGAGCTTTCTATGTAGTGGCTACAGCACTGCAATGCCAATGTGGCTAGCTTAGTGTACTACAGCACTATGATTGTCTTACAGTACCTGTCTCACAGTGCCTGTTTGCACCTCTCTAGTCAATAGTTTAAACCCTCCGACCTGCCCTTTATATTTCTTAGGAATTTTGAAAGTGCTCTTCTTGTTTGTTCAACAATGCATGGAGTGCTCACGGCCCATTTCTCCAGGTGGCTTTCTTCATCTGAAAGTTCTTCAGCCTCTGTTCATCTTGTCAGACTTGCATGGCTATGGGATCTCACCACTTGGTACCTGTTTCCCAAGCCCAAAAGTGGCATTCCACTGTGGTCAGCACCTCCATGAATGCCACAAGACATCTTTTATTGGATCCATGCTCCATGGCAAAATCAGTGTCTGACTCCTCATTGTCATTTCGTAGCTTAAGAAGTAACTTGATTGCCATTCACAATGGTTTAGTGAGACCTGTCATCATTTTCTTCAACAGTTCAGGATCTGTTCCTACAGACTGAGGATTCAGAGCACACCACACAAAACTAACTGAAAGATGGTACCAGATACAGACAGAAGCACATGTACCGGGGAAAGACGGTGATGCACCCCAGGGCATTGGGACAGGACCCAAATGCCTTGTGATTCCCCCTTCACTTTCCCACAAGTCTCATTGGTAGAACAGGAAGAGGAGCTCTGTGGGATAGTTGCTGAGAGTGCACTACTCTGAATTGCACTGCAAATACGGCAAGAGTGGTCATGCTACAGTGCCAGCAGCTGAAGGTGGACACAACAGGGGTTTCTGTGCAGCGCTCTGTGAGCATCACTGTAACTGCCAGCACTTTACACCTGTGAAGACAGACAAAACCTTAGGGTGCATCTTCACATAGGGGAAGATCAACATGCTGGCGTTTGATCTTTCAGGATTCGATTTATCATGCCTAGTGGGGATGCGCAGCATCGAAATATCAAGGCATTGCCATCAACCCCTGTACATGTGGCTGTCATGAGGAGTAAGGGAAGTTGACGGGAGAGTGTCTCCTTTTGACCTCCCACTGGGCAGATGGAAACAAAAATTGATCTTCAATGCATTGACTCCAACTACACAATTCTTTTAGATAGATTTGCATATCTAAAATTGATTTTACCTCACAACGTAGGCCTGGCCTTAGACAAAGGACAAGAATGTAGCCTTGCCTCTAAGACTTTCAGCTTCTTCAATGGAAGCATGGTAAAGGGAAGATATGTGGTTAAGCATGGTAAAGGGAAGATATGTGGTTAAGCATGGTAAAGGGAAGATGTGTAGATTAAAGAGCACGTATCAATAGGTCTCAGGCTTCTACACAGGGTGAGGAGAAGCACACACATCTGCTATGACCTATGTAGCTTTCTTCCAAAGATTTATTAATAGAGTCAAACTAGAAGACTTACCCAGCATTGCCTGGTTACTTCAGGGAAGTGGGTAGGAGGTACAGGAGTCTGGGCAGGGGCTCGGGGATGTGGAGGGCTCAGGGCAGGACGCTAGGGGCCTATAGGAGGTAGGGTGAGGGGGTTGAGGAGGGACTCAAGGTGGGGTGCAGGAGTCAGGGTAAGAGGTGAAGAGGGACTTAGGGCAGGAGTGGGTGGTGCAGGAATCAGGCAGGAGGCCAATGCAGGCCAGCCAGGGGAATGAGTCAGATGGCTCAGCGTGCTGCGGAGCAGGTTCTAGCTCTTCTGTGGGGGAAGAGCTTTTCTCCCCTGATCTGGCAGTGCCCTTTTCTCCCATCTCTGGCTGTCAGGGAAATTTTCTCCACTCCATCCCTGATCCCGCCCTGTGCATCCAGCAGGGGGCTTATCTCCCACCTTTCCCCCACCTGTTCCAGAGCTGCTGCCAAGGATCAGGGGATGTGGGCCAAGGTTTGGAGGAGAAGGCCACTTATCTGGTCCAGTGTCGAGATGGTGAGCCACAGCACACCACTGTCTTGGATGTGCCGCTTCCACCAGTGGTCACTCTGTAGTACAGTATTCCTGCTCTCTGTGCCCCCTCCCTTTCCATGCTCTGGAAAACATTCCCATTCCTGGACACTTCCCATTTTTCTGGTACAGCCAAACCCTGATCTTGCTTTAAGTTAAGATAAGAGGGAGCTGCAATCTGAATTTGGTAGTCCTAGCTCTTACTTTTTAGGCGGAGTACTTGAACAAATGGACTCAGAGGCGCATGGACAGATGGACTCATGGATAGACAGCTGCACACTAAAATAGAGAGGTGGGGGTTGTAAAAATCTCTACAGGGCTCAGGCCATGGGTTCAGCTTGCACACAACGTATATGATGAAGACAAAAGATTGGAACTCAAAAGATCATCTTAGTTAATAGACAGAGTGCTACCCTTAGCCTTTCACCCCAATTGTCAGTATCACTTCTCATTGCCTTCGCTCCAGGCTTGCAAATGTGTGATTCTTCTCCGATAGATCCTGCATTTAAACTCCTGCATTATTGCGGGAGTATCTGTTGGTTAGATATTGGCTGCATTTACCTTTCCAAGTCACAGTAAGAACTTTCTGGTCTACACAGTGCCACAGAACCTTCAGAATGACTTATCATTGCTTTTCTACATAGGTCTTGTCATTCACTTCATCTGGCAAATAGGTGTGCAAAGTTACAGAATCAATGAGGAACTGGGTCTTTATTACTTGAGTAATAACCATTTCTATTTTCTTTTATTTCCAAGTATCTATCAACTATGGTAATTAGAAAACTTGGAGCAGGACTGTGACAAGTTCCTTTTACAGTGAAATCTTTGCTTTTACTACTCCATGAAAGCAAGACAAGGTCTATTAAAATGACATTATGGGGTGAGTTGCCTGCTTGAATAGAAAATAGGTTTCAAACAACTGGAAAACAAGAGTAAGGGTTTGATTAACAGGCTAATAGAATGCGTATGGAGGAGTAAGAACTGAAATACTCATATTCCTAAACTAATTTTTTCTCCATTCTCCCCTATTCTCCCCGCCCAATTTAATCTTTTTCTATATGAATCTGTACATAGACCCATACATTTACACACACACACACACACACACACAAACACGTTCTCAACTGAAGGAAAAAAACCAAACTTTTCTGTAGACAATCTTTGTCTATGACAAAGTATACAATACTTCTCACTTGAAATTAAAACCTAAACCTACACTCTGTGGCCCAGGCTTCTTAGAATACGGTTTTACCTGATGCGGAGACATTCAGAAGCTCCCACAAAATATAATTCCCCTTTGCCCTGTCACTACTGTATGTTGCTCCTCTAGTTCCATTTTCATTATCAACAGTCATTCTCCAATCTTACAATTTTATTGCAAGATAAACATTCATTCATCAGAAAATAAGTATGAAGTTTTATGTTCTCAAATCAATATCAATGATTTTCATCAATAAAGGTGAAGACAATGTCCAAATAAACTGAATATATTTTTCAGTCCTTTTAAAAAGTCGATTTCCTCCCTCATTCCCAGCCCAAAGATTTCAAAAGATTACCCTGCTAGTATTTTTCAGACAATCCTTGAAAGTCTGGAGGAGCCCCTACCATCACCTGAGAGGACAGTTATACATTTTCAATCTGTTGAAAATAATTGTGTGGAAAAACTCATTCCATTGCTTCCAGACACAATCCAATCAGTGTAATAGTTTTTGAGAACGAGAGAACTATATTCACATTTCATTCATGTAAAGAATGAGATAATAGAGGACTTTCATGGTGGATGAGCACCCCGAAGGTACTGCAGTTTGCTGCAGCATACATAAGGCCTTGCCGGGTTCATTGCATAAAGAAAAATTTCTATTAATTTGTCCTTTTCCCTCAGGCTTCAAATGTATTTTTTTAAATGGACTGAAGCAGGAACTGAAGGGATTTGAACCCCAAGGAGACACTCCCTTTTGAATGACAGCTTTGCTGTTTTGAGCAAATTTATCATAATTCTTGGGTTTCTTCCCTGAGGTAAAAGGGATATAAGCTGCAGCTACCTGGGCTTTTGCCATCACACTTGGATAATTATTTCCCAATTTAAAAAAAATAGTGTTTTCCTTTGGCATTTTCTGTGCCCATTACCTTTGTTATTTTAGCTTTAATCAAAATTCTGTAATCACAGAGTTCAAAAGGAAAATAGTTTTAAGCTATTGCACTGCAGCAGGAGCATCACCTCTGAGATCCACTTATTTGACAAATAAGAATGTTCCTTTGCTTTTGTTATAATACCCAGTTGGTCTCAGGCTCTCTTTTATTATAGTGGGAAAGATAGCCACAACTTTAATTAAAGTTGAAAGGCACTATCCATAACAATCCTCTCTTCAGCTGTTCATACCTTTCTCACACAAATTCCTGCCAGGCTGAAACTGTCCATGTTTGCTCTCAGAGGCAATTTAGTTTAGAAAGTGTACATCAAAAATATGTTTAATAAATATAATGAACTACAATTTTGGAGAGCTTAACTTTTAAAAAATGGCTGAACTGAAATTGTTCTAACTTGGCTTACTCTTGCCAATTAATTATAATTAATGCTTGTGGTGATGATGATAAATTGAGATTTGAGCTACTTAACTGGCATAACAGCTATGCTAAAATCAAGAGAACATTCTAGAGAACTTTCAACTATACTCACTAATATAGAGCATGGGACTCCTGTGCGTTGTAAACTGTGTTGGCTTCTAATTTATTTTAGGTGAATTGAAGTTGTTAAGTTTAAGATGTATACACCCATATGTTTTAAGTGCTGCTACTGAGGCATTATGTCTCTCCTCTTGCTACATTCCAGTCACTAAGATCTGCAAGGGCACAGAGAGTATGACCCTTCTATGTGGCTTAATTAGGATTTACATAACTTACTTTTATTACATACAAGATCTGTTAAGTTTCAAGTTCCTTTAAGCACAGTCTTCATAAGCTGTAGATCCATGTTGTGAGAAGCTTCAGCCAAAAGGGCCCATGTGATCCTTGAATGCACAAATAAGGGACTCTTGAGATTGGAGTGGAGAGGTGAGTTTAGTTCTGTGTTTCGTGATGGTGTGATTGATGCTGGACCACTACATCCAGCTGTGGTGTACAACATTAAAGAAGGATGATGATAAATTGGGAAGGGTTCATAGAAAAGCCACACAAAAATGATTTAAGGATTAGAACAGGCACCTTACAGAGACAGTCCCAAGAACCCAGATTCACAACAATATTCTGTCTCATAAGATACAATGAAATCAGTGGAACCTGGGAACTTAAATGCCTATGTGGATATGAGCCAAGGACTTTGGTCTGCTTAATTTATCAAAAGGAAATCTAATGGGAGACTTGATCATAATCTATAAGTACCAACATGGGGAACACAAGCTTGATAATGGGCTCCTCAATCCAGCAGACAAAGATCAAAAGTTGGAATTTGAAGCTAGACAAATTCAGCACAGAACCAAGACATATTTTTTTAATAGTGAGGGCATTGGATCATTACAACAATTTACCCGGTGTCATGATGGATCCTCTATCACTGGCCAGAGTGGGTCATTTAGAAAAAAATACACTCCAATTCAAAATGAACTTTTTGGGGAGAGTCCTATGGCATGTGGCATAGAGAGGGTCAGATCAGATGATCACTGTGGTGCCTTCTGGCCTTGGAACCTAGAAATCTCTGGCTATACTTAATGTTATGGCCATGTTCAAAGTACTGACACTTATAGACATAAATTACAGTGTAGATTGCGAGACACTGCTTAGGGGAGTAGAGGAGAGCATCCTACATGGCTGAAACCCAAGGTATAAACCTTATATGGATGTCTACGCAGCCAAGCAGTGCCTTTACCATCTACGTTGCTACTTTTAGAAGTGATGTGTTCCACTGCCACTTTGCTACCAGTCTTTCCTCAAAGGCTTCACCAGCTGGGTAAGAATTCAGCACTAAGGAAGGCAGCAGGGACAAGACTCCATCAGCTCCCTGATGCTGGATGCTATCCCTACTGCCTCTCCGCTGAGCGAGGCTTGCCAGAAGAGGGTAGCTATACATTTCAGTGATAAATGTGCACACAGCTTGCCTTTCATAGCATCACATAGTTCTACACACAGTCACTGTATACTACCATTGTTCTTTCCAAGCTGTGCAGTTTGGCAGCCAGCCAGGAGGGATTCACACACCACCCAGGTGACTAGCAGTGCATCCAGCAGCATGTGCTTCTACTGGTGATGCATGTAGATGGAAAAAAATAGAACATTGCTTTACATATGACTTTAAGTGTAAGTACAGCCCACATACACATACCCAGGCCTACACTAGGGCCACTTTGTCAGCACATGTGCATTGTCATACTGTAGTGGCATAGCATTTCTAATATTATTATTAATAATTATAGGGTTATACTTGCATTATTTTTATTATTTGCTAGTAATCATATTACAAAACTGTGCTGTAGAATGCAGAACTCAGCCAAGTGCCCTCCACACTTCTGAATGTAAGAAGCAATACACGTGAAAGCAAGATTTTGTCAAGATAGCGCCTTCCATAACAGGCAGCACTAGGTTTTCTGCCACAGTTCTATTGGTCACAAATCACACCACATCAGATCCCAACATACCTAAGCTGGCAAAAGTTTTAGTTTAAAGACACATCACATGTTAGATCATATAAGCTGTGTCTACACGTGCACGCTACTTCGAAGTAGCGGCACTAACTTCGACATAGCGCCCGTTGCGGCTACACGCGTCGGGCGCTATTTCGAAGTTAACTTCGACGTTAGGCGGCGAGACGTCAAAGTCGCTAACCTCATGAGGGGATTGGAATAGCGCCCTACTTCAACGTTCAACGTCGAAGTAGGGACCGTGTAGACGATCCGCGTCCCGCAACATCGAAATTGCCGGGTCCTCCATGGCGGCCATCAGCTGGGGGGTTGAGAGATGCTCTCTCTCCAGCCCCTGCAGGGCTCTATGGTCACCGTGGGCAGCAGCCCTTAGCCCAGGGTTTCTGGCTGCTGCTGCGGCAGCTGGGGATCCATGCTGCAGGCACAGGGTCTGCAACCAGTTGTCGGCTCTGTGTATCTTGTGTTGTTTAGTGCAACTGTGTCTGGGAGGGGCCCTTTAAGGGAGCGGCTTGCTGTTGAGTCCGCCCTGTGACCCTGTCTGCAGCTGTGCCTGGTACCCTTATTTCGATGTGTGCTACTTTGGCGTGTAGACGTACCCTCGCAGCGCCTATTTCGATGTGGTGCCGCACAATGTCGAAGTTGAACATCGACGTTGCCAGCCCTGGAGGATGTGTAGACGTTATTCATCGAAATAGCCTATTTCGATGTTGCTACATCGAATATAAGCTATTTCGATGTTGGCTTCATGTGTAGACATAGCCATATAGGCTTCCCACGAACCGGAAGGTTCCCAGTGGTCCAATAAAGCTCGAGAGATCAGTGAACCCTCTAGCTAAATGGTTTGCAGATCAACAGAATCAAGCTATTTCAGAGCAAAATGGAGAATTAGTTTCCAGCTAAAGAAGCCATTGTGGGGGTTATTCTACTCATAGACACAGGGCTGGATCCTCAGCTTTGTAAATAAGCATAACTCCTTTGAAGTCCATGGAGCTGTATCAATTTGACTTAGCTAAGGAGTTGGCCCATCACCTGAAAGATTCTGCAAAGAAGAGAAGAAATCCTCCTTTTCCTTACAAATTCTGATGTCAGCGCTAATCCTCACTCAGAAGGCAATACCTACTTCCAGCAACGTAGTTTAGCTGTGAGATGAAGTTCTGCATAAATACTGCAAAGGTGACATTGCAGATATTGGTTTTAACTGCCAATACTGAAATATCACTGTAAGGCTATCAGTTTTTCCTGTTAAAATCAAAATACCATAGTTGGACAATTTAATTCTGGGCAGCAGGTGAAAGATGATTGAGGTAAAACACAAAGAAGCTGTAGGATTGAACTTGAATTTAAGACTTTTAATTTCCATTGAGAAATTTTTCTCAAGTCACTAAGAAATTTGTGTGTTTGAGGCAGGCTGAAATCTTAGACAAACATGCTTCAACTGACCTTTGAATAATTGAATTAAAGAACTTGTGGTCGTATGAACATCGGACTTTAGAATCACCGCATACTTCTCGAATGATCCTGTTTGCATTGCATATAATAAGCAGACACAAGCTTCTATTGATTTGGAAGTACAAGTGACTTCTCTTTCTGCTTGCATATGGAACAAAGCCCCTCACAGAAAGTTGGTCTCACTCTTAGGCTGTGTCTATACTAACAAGTTCGTTCAAAAGATTTTTCGAAAGAAGGGAGCCCTTTTGAAAGAGCCCATGGAGCATCTACACATCAAGAAGGGTTCTTTTGAAAGTACATTGAAAGAATGTGGTGCTCCTTTCGAAATCACTCTTCCTTGTCCATTCCCAGAAGAGCGCACTCTTTTGAAAGCTTTCAAAAGAAAATGTGCGTAGACACTGTGCAGGGCCCTTCTTTCGAAAGAACAGTGTTCATTTTCGATCCCTGGACTGTTTTTTGAAAGAGTGGGGGCAGTGTGGATGCTCTCTTTCAAAAGAGCAGATCGCTCTTTTGATCCGCTTTTTTGTGTGTGGGCGCACTGTTTCAAAAGAAGCGCTTTCGGAAAAGATCTTCCAGAAGAGCTTCTTTCAAAAGATCTCTCTAATGTAGATATAGCCTTACTGTATTATTCTTCTGTTCAAAGCTCTCCATGATGCATAATGATTATGACTGGGGTGAATTAATAGTGTTCCCCAATGCTTTTTATTGATATGTTTTTGTTAAAATTAAAAAACTGATTATTCATACCTTATTCTTATTTGAGTGAGCAAAAGATCTGAATAATCTTTTAATGAGTAAAAGAACCTTTCATGAGTTAAAAGAATCACTGTGCAAAGAAGAATGGTATCACATCCCTGAAGTTAAATGAGAGGCAATAATTTTAATTGAACTACAAGCCATATTTGATAATTGAACTACAAAACCCTGAAGATTTTTTAGCAATTGTTGAATGAATTGGTTGGTTCACAACAATCTATCTAGCACAAAAGAAACACTTCAGCCATTCTCAGAGAGTTGCTTATGCTGACAAGCTAGTAGCTGAGAAGAGCATGGTTTGGAGGAAAGTTTCTCCTCTGGTTTGACAGAACATACATTTATTGAATTTGCAAATACTATTTATTTATTCTGGGTTAAATTCAGCCCTGAGTGGATTCAACACACCTAAATATATGACCCACTAAAGAAGCCAAAGTTAGTGTCTGGGAGCTGCATCAGATTTTTATTCTCTTTATGTTCTCATATTTTTGGGCAACTAAATGGTTGGAAAGTCAATAGACCTAATCTATTTTAGACCAAAATGGAGAATTTGTTATTGAATCTCCATTAGAATGGAGATTCATATTCTCTTTCAACTGGGCACAGAGAAGGAGACACTGTGATACTGTGTTGGCCCCCTGCATAGTAACCCTCAGTCTTTTGCCTGGATTGGGTAGCTTAGGTTTACGGAAGGAATTCAGATACTTCTATGATTTGTATAGCTGTATGGAACATTTTAGGTGCTGTAAAAATCAAGCCTGTTTTCATTTTCGCTGTGTGTTTACAAATATGCATCTAGAATCTGAGACAGACACACTTTATCAAATGTGTAATAAAACAATAAGAGTTGGCAAAGAGCTTTTATTGAAGTGGCTGCAAAGTTAATGGGTCTCTGACAAATAGAGATTTCAAAGAGCTGCTGTCGCCTCATGAAAAAATTCTTGCTTATTTACCACATTTCTTGGTTTATTTTCTTTTCTCATTTGTATTAGTTGGAATATGTACATGCAGGCATGTCCTTTTTCCTGAGAAGCTCATCTGCTGCTTAGTCTCTTGCTGAAGTCAAAATACAGTAAACGCATGTTCAGCATTCCATCACTCAGAACTCTTAAATAACCAGCATTTTAACCCTAAGTACATTTTAGTTACATTTTCCATAAATGCAGTACAGTAAACCCTTGATTTAACAGACCCGGATTTAACAGACTGCCTCCAGCCTCTCCCCCCAGATAAATGCTGGTGACTCACCAGAGCCACTGGAGACACCACTAGAGCTGGTGGAGCTGAAGGAGCCACCACTGTGGCTGGGGCCACCAGAGTGGCTGGGACCATAGCCACAGCTGGGGTCGCAGGACTGGCTGGGGCTGCTGAAGCCAGAGGAGATCCCTAGTGCACCTTGCCAGGTACCTCCAGTCCTGCAGATTTGGATTTAACTGACTTTCAGCATTAACAGACACCCCTACCCTGCATTAGTCTGTTAAATCGAGGGTTTACTGTATAGTGAAACTAAATACAATTAAATGCAGCAAATGCATGATAAGTGTACAGTGTACAGTACTACTGTTAGTAAATAAAGTATTCTGCGTAAATTTTTATTTCTTTCTTAAATATGTAACCTGGTTTTTCTTTGCGGTTATGCATGGCTAGGTACACCTCTCTGTTATCCAAAATATTGGAATATCGAGCAACCTCCTGGTCCCGGGGCTTCTGGATATGAAAGAGTTCACTGTAATCCTCTTTGTAACTTTGTTATCATCTGTACAGGACACAGTTGTGAAATCATAAACAGAGGATTAGGGTTTCAAGTAGGAAATAAGAAGCAGGAGCTGATGAACTTGTAAAAAGTATATTATTTCCAGTAAGAAAAACAAGGAGCTAAACGTGAGAATCAGCACTGTTGAGTCAAGAGGTCTTCCAGACAGAATAATGACGGTTAGAATATTTTTTAATAATATACAGATAGTCACAATTACTATTACTGTTTGTTATTCTCTTTGAATCTGCCACAATTCTGTGTTAGCTGGCTCCACTGATTTAGATCAGGTTTGGCTAATCTCCAGAGAGACTCTCGTGGCCTCATAAGAAAGTCCTTGCCTTTTAGAGTTCGAACCAAAGTCTAGTTAGACTCCTGAGGATGAAATCTGACACTGTGAACAGGAGCTGCACAAAATCTCACTATAGCCAACTGACATTAATGTTTATTAATCTATGGCAAGCTCTAACTTCTGGAGGCAAATGATTACATGAGATTCTCCTTTGTAGTGTTATATCTAATGTTTCTAGCTCAGGTGATTGTAGAAAAAAAAAAGCTTGAAATTATGCTCCAATTACACCTTGAAGGCTCAAAAGGAAGGAAAAGAACCCAATATTTTATTAAAAAATATAAGTAACTCTTATAATTGTGAGAGATCCAGGTAATCAATGTAAGATTGGCAGTACTGAAGTCTATGCTGCACCACTTATGTCCCACTTAAACCACATTTTGAAAGTTTAAGTGGTGCTTCAATGGTGCATAAATCTCATGCAGACCCTCTCAGAGCAGCAGGCCTGCCAGGGAGGCAGGCAAAGGAGGCAACTGTCTGGGGGGCTGGTGTCAAAACGCCCCAGGTCTCCAGATGCCGCCATCACCACTACTGCACATGGCACACTCCAGGCAGTGCTGAGGGCTGCCTGCGGGGGGCTATTGCAGCCCCACCCTGTCTGCCCAAGGAGACATCCTCTGCCTCACCCAGGGACCCATCAAGTCTATCAGCCCCACTGCCGAGGGGGACTTTTCATCCTCAGTTTTAATAAGTTAGCTTTGTTCAGTGAAGTCTCATCTAAGGGTATTCCTATTCTCACAGGGGGGTCAGTGCACTGCGATCAGCCTTCCGGGTATCAGTTTTGCCACGTATGTGAAGATGCAACATAATTGATCTCTCTGGGCTTGGCTGTTGATGCTGGTACTCCAGACTAACATGTAGAGTCAGGGATGTTGGTGAGAGCCTGAAGCTCCCTGGTCTACACAGGGAAGAAAGTTGATCCTGATATGTCAGTTATAGCTACGCAAATGGTATGGCTAGAATTGTGTATCTGGGATCGACCTTGATCCCTAGTATAGATCAGGCCTAAGACATGCAGGCGTAAATTTTTCAATGTGAGATGCACAAAGCTTCTCACATACTTGAGCACACACCCAATTTACATATGCAAGATACTTACATGTTAGCTGGGAAAGAAATTATGCCAATATACATATGTATGAGGAATTACATACTTAAAAGGCTCATCTATGTGGAACTAGGCACTCGGTTTATATAAGATGTCTAAATTACCCTCCTCAATATTTTGTGTTTAATTTCTAATAATCCTAAATCCATACCTAGTGAATATATGAAACCTACTTGCATATTGTATGCTTCCTGAGAGTCCATGTTGTAAAAATTTACATAGCGCAAATTATGTATTTTATTTTGAGTTAAGGGTGCAATGTAAATTTAGCCTTAGGCTACATCTACCTGACAGCCTAAACTATGTGTTTAAAACACACATGGTGTGTCTACACTTGCATTCCTTTTTCGATAGAGATACACAAATGAGGTAAATCAAAAATGCAAATGAGGTATAAATTTGTGTATGTGACACCTCATTTGCATATTCTAATTTCAAAAGAGCTTCTTCCCTTTATTTAATGGGAAGAAGGATTCTTTCGAAGATAGGGTTTACTTTAGAAAGAGCAGCATCTATACTGGCTTTCTTCTTTCAAAAGAAGCTCTTTCGAAATTAGAATAGGCAAATGAGGTGTCAATTATGCAAATTTATAACGCATTTGCATTTTATTTACCTCATTTGCATGTCTCTTTTCAAAGAGGAATGCGAGTGTAGACACACCCACAGAGTCGCTATTTTGCAGGACTGAGGTATCCCAAAATAGCTCCGCCACGTAGACCTAGCTGTAGAGTCCTGGTTCTTGGTGTCACAACTGATAATGGCTACATAACTTATCATTAGTTTGCACAGTGTGTTTAGGGTATGATGACCTTTTGAGATCCCTTCCACTTCTCTACATCTACAAATCTATGATACATTGACAAGTGTGATTGATGCAATAGGAAAATGTAATATATAATAGGAAAATGTATTGCTGGAGGAGAGTTGGAGTTGAATGTTTTAAAAAGTGTTATTAGTTATCCAAGGCCCAAGTTTCCATACTAGAAAAGGAATGGCCATCTGCCACCAGCAAGAGAATGTGGCCCTTAAAGGCATCCAGGGAATCCATCCATTAAAATTCTCTGCTCATCTCTTGCTCTGTGCAGATGTATCTAGGCTGTGTACATTGAGTGCTATCTGTTCTCCCTGTCTGTAATACTTTTGTAAGCTTCTAAAAGCTTAATAAAAATGTGATTTCTATGAATCAATAAAGACAGCAAGACAACATTTCTTTGAGAAATTTTGACCTGATAGAATTTGTAATCAACTTTAGGAGAACTACTTTGACTAATACCCATAAACATAATGCTTCACTTTTTCTTGCTCATTCTGGCTTCAGTTATTTAGAGTGGATGTCTGAAATCAAATGGGATAAATTCATCTGGCTTTTGGTGTGGATAGCTTTAATTTCCTGAGACAAATGCACAAAAATGTGTTTCATTTCAACATACAGTTACCATTACTGCACACACAAATTGTTTATTTTTACACCAAAATTGTGCATTTAAGTTTCTAGGTGGCTATTTTTAGTAGTTCATTTTTATTTGATAATATTCAGAGGTCCCAATGTGAGAGTGCATCAAAATGTTCTTGGCGTGGTGTAAGCACATAGGAAGAACCTTAAAGGGCTTAAAGTCTATCTAAACAAAATACGACAGAAGTAGCTGGTTAATATAGGTACAAGGAAATAAAGTAACTTGCTTAAAGACATGCAAAATATCAGTGGTAGAGTCAAAAACCCAAGTTTCAGTTTCATAGCCTATCCACTGAAATGTGCTGCTTCTAATATTTGCACATGGATGTACACTAATTTTTCATGCAAGTTTGAGCCTCAATTGTATCTATTTGTGAGCGCAAATATAAGTTCCTGGATGTATGCTAAAAGCTCATCAGAGGTAATCATATTGTGGGACTTCAGGAATCCAAAGTTCTTGTAACCCTACCCAGGAAGGATTTGTGATTCGCCTCAGACAAAAAGTCCAGTCCATTTGCTGGATCAGAAGGAATACCCTAAGCCAGTTTAAACTCATGATATTTATCCAAAATTTCTTTCTTTGCCTGTTGGTCTCTGGACACTACAGTTTGAGTTTGTATACACGAGCCTTTACAAGTAATAAGACTTCTTCCAGGATGTTCCAATCTGTAGTTACTCTCTCCTACAGAATTACATACAATCCCCAGACCTCCATGATAAATGAACTTAATACAGTAAGAATTCCCAATAATATTGCCATAATGGTCACAATAATACCTAATTTTATATCATTGGTAGATCTCAAAGTTATTTACAATGGAAGTCAAGAAACAATGACAAAGATAAGATCCCATCAGAAAAAAACCCACAGGCTGAAGGAAACAACAATAGGAGAACCATTAACTGGTAATTGCTCCGGCCAGGTTTGCAGGTTAATTTTTCCCAAGCGTAAGCCACAAACCGGGACTGTCCCTGAAAGACCTGTACTGTGGGTTTACATCCAGAGGAGTGCAACTTGAGAAGGTCTTACGGGCATGAGAAGTGCTGTTTGCCTAGAAACACTGACCATCTATGATTTATTAAGCAACCAAATGGCATCCCACATACCTGGTTTGAGTTTTAAACTACTCACGTGAGCTTCAAATGGTGTCTGCTACTTTTGATTACTTTTTAAAGAATGAATGTCCCTCATAGGGAGCATTTTTCTGTGGTGTGCTATTTTTATCTTTAAGTTGTACCTTAGACTTTTTTTAGCTGCCTTTTCTTCCTGTATAAAAACATAAGAGCCACGTCTACACTAACCGGCTATTTCGAAATAGCCGGCCCAACCTTGAAATAGTGCACAGTGCATCTACACACGCTGTGCTCTATTTCGAAGTTGAAATCGACATAAGGCAGCAAGACGTCAAAATCGCTATCCCCATCAGAAGATGGGAATAGCGTCCTACTTAGACACCCAACGTTCAAGCAGGGCATGTGTAGATGATCCGCATCCCTCTACATTGAAGTAGCGGGATCCTCCATGGTGGCCATCAGCTGAGCGGTTGAGATGCTCTGTCCAGCCCCTGCGGGGCATTATGGTCACCGCGTGCAGCAGCCCTTAAAGCTCCATGCCCCCAGATTTCCAGTGGCAAGAAGCTGAGAGTGTGCAGGCAGCAGCACAGACATTTGCACAACCTGCATGCCCTCTAGATGCCCCAATCCACCACTCAGCACCCATGGCAGCCAACCAGCCCCCTGAGTGCTCCCAGGGCACACCCCCGGGCGGACCCAGGGCTCCCAGCCATCCAGCTGTGGGGGAAGAGGCAGCGGGGACCCTCCTGGACGGACACTGAGATCTGTGACCTTCTGGGGCTTTGGGGCAAGGAGGAGGTGCTCCAGGTAATGGGAAGCAAGCGGCAGAACACTACGCGTTTGCCCAGGTGGCCAAGGGCCTGGCTGCCCGGGGTCACCCTGTCCGCACTCCTGACCATGTCAGGAGTAAAGTCCAGGAGCTGCAGAAGGGTTACACCCAGGCTCAGGACGCAGCCAGCCAGTCTGGAGCTGCCCCCGCCACTTGCCCCTTTTACAGGGAGCTCAGGGAGATCCTGGGCCCCTGGTATACCTCCTTCCTCCCAGCCACCCTTGACACCTCAGCCGAGGAGCCCCAGCAGGTCCCCAACCCAGAGGCCAGCCTGGAGGCCAGCCCCACACCCCAGGGGCCCCCAGAGGAGCCCACCCCTGGGACAGCGGAGGAGGAGGAGGGCTCCAGTGATGGGGGGCTCCTGATCGACCTTCCCTCCAGCAGCTCCTGAAGGGCATCTGCCTGACGGGTGTCCAATGACCGTAGGAGCGGACTGTCAGGTATGTACCCCAGGCGCACATCCCCGGGTTAAGGGGCAGGGGGAAGGGACATGACCAGGGCCCCCCACATACCCAGCTGACCCTGGCCCACCATGGCCCAGCCAGACCATGGCCCCAGGACAGCAGCAGCACATCCCCCAGAGCCCATCAGCACCTGCCCCCCAGGACAGTGCCACGCCCCCTCCCTGGGGGTAGGGGGGAGCAGAACCCCCAAAGGGGGTCACCCATGGGGACACTACGCCCATCATCCTGGGGGACAGGGGATGGGGACCCAGCAGCAGAGGGGTGGGAGGCATAGGCCACGGGTCAGGGCCCAGACTGACGGCTGTCTGCATTCTTCCCTGCTCTTCCCCACAGCCGCACCATCTGAGGGCCACAACAGCGTGGGTGCTGCAACTATCATTCCAGACAGCCCGTCTGGGTCATCGCATTGTGGCAGCCAAGTGATGGAGCAGGGACCGCCCCGCGACGAGCCCACCACCACTGGAGCTAGTTGCGGGAGGCCCCTGACCTCCAAGTCCTTGCCACCCTCTGGCACCACGTGGCGGTGTCAAAGCACCTCCTGCAAATGGAGGAGTGCCAGCTCCACTTTCAGGAGCAAGCGTTAGCCTGGCGCCAGGAGGCCTGGGGGTCCTTCATGTGGACCTTTGAGTGGATTGCTGGGACCCTGGAGATGATTGCCAAGCGGATGCCACCCCCCTCCTCCCACTGCTCCAGCTGCCATCCCTCCCAGCTGCCCTCCACCTCTCCTGGACCCCACCGAGGACGAGGACTGTGGGGCTCAGGAGCCAGCCCAGCCATACCTGCCGGTTGTCCCAGCCCTCACCCAGCCTCTACAAGGCCTCTGGCCCAGGCATGGGTCATGCCTCCCATGCCAGGCACTGGACAGTAGGGAAGAGGACCAAGGACTGGGCCCCCCAGGCTCCCCTCCTTTGTACATAGTTCCCCCCATCACTGTAAATAGTTGTTGTGTGCCACCCCCCCACTTTAGTAGTTGTTCCCACCCCCAATGTGCATAGTTCCCCCGTTCCTGTTTAAAAATATTCATCATTTTTGTTGGGTTTCAATAATGTTTGGGTTTATTTTAAAAAAAAACGTGTCGTGTTCTCAGGGCGCAGTAGTGTGGGTGTGGGGGCAGTAGTGTGTCATGGGTGGTTGGGAGGGCCCCGCCTACACTCACCCCAAAGCCTGGTCGAAATGGGACCACAGGGCCTTCTGGACCCAGAACCCCTCATGGTCAGGTTGGTGGCTTGGGGCGGCGGCTGGCTGGGAGTAGGCCATGCCAACCCCCACAGCCTAGCCCTGCACAAAGGCCTCCCCCTTGCTCTCCACCAGATTGTGGAGTGCACAGTGCACACCCACAGCCTGGGGGATGCTGAGGAGCCCCATGTCCAGGCAGATCAGGAGGCACCTCCAGCAGCCTTTGAGGTGGCCAAAAGTCTGTTCGACCACCTGGTATGTGTGGTTCAGGCAGGTGTTGAACCCCTTCTGTCTGGTGCTGAGGTGGCCCACGTAGGGGCACATAAGCCAGGACTGGAGTGGGCAGGCTACATCTGCCACGAGGCAGAGGGGCAAGGTGGTATCCCCTAGAGGGATCTCCCTCTGGGGGATGTAGGTCCCCACCTCCAGCCAACAACACAGGCCTGAGTTCCTAAAAATGTGGGCTTCATGAGTGCTGACAGGCCAGCCAATATATATGTCCTGCAAACAGCCCTGGCTGTCCACCATGGCCTGGAGGACCACCGAGTGGTAGCCCTTCCTGTTCAGGAAGCTTCCTCTGCTGTGATCCGGGGCAGGGATGGGGATGTGGGTTCCATCCAGTGTCCTGAAGCAGTTGGGGAACCCTATGCTGGCAAACCCCACAATGGCCACCTCCAGGTCCCCGAGCCGCACAAGCCTGTGGAGCAGCAGAGTGTTCAGCGTGCGGACCACCTGCAGGGGGAGAATATGAGCACTCGTGAGGGGTGTGCAGGGTGTGCCTGCCCCCCCGAGCTGCCCCCAGGGTCCCCCCGCCCCCCGGGATCCCCCCCAGAACCCCCCCTCCCCAGGATCCCCCCAGCCCCCCCTGGAGTCTCCCCAGAGTCCCCCCTCCCTGGGCTCTCTTCTCCCCCCTGGAACCCCCCCCGCCCTCTGGGCTTCCCACCCCTCCCTCTGGAGTCCTCCCTCCCCCAGCCCCCTCCTGGGCTCCCCCCTCCTCCAGGCCCCCACCAGCCCCCCTCCGCCTGGCGTCCCCTCCCAGGCCTCCTTACCTCCATGATGACAGCCCCAACGGTGGCTTTGCCCACACCGAACTGCTGTCCTGCAGATCGGTAGCTGTCTGGAGTGGCCAGCTTCTAGACTGCAATGCTGACCCGTTGCTCGACGGTGAGGGCATACTGCATAGGGGTGTCCTAGTGCCATAGGTCAGGGATGGACCACTGGCAGAGCTTGAGGAAAGTCTGCCGGCTCATCTGGAAATTCTGGAGCCAGTGGTCATCGTCCCACTCCCTGAGGACCAGGCGCTCCCACCACTTCGTGCTGATGGGGTACCTCCATAGCCAGCGGCGCACCCAGCTGGTGGAGGGGAGGGCTGAGAGGGCCCCATGATGGTCTGGGGAGGCTCCTTCATCTACCAAGGAGGAGAGCTCATCTTCCAGGAGGTGCTGAGCGGCCTGCTGCGTGGCGCCAAGCAGGATGGCCCCTGTCTTGGAGACAGCCCTTAGGGCTTCTGGCTGCTGCTGCTACTGGGGGTCCATGCTGCATGTACGGGGTCTGCAACCTGTTGTCGGATCTGCAGACTGCGTGCTGTGCAGGCCGAGTGTGTCAGGGAGGGGCTAGTCCATCCTGTGACCCCGTCCACAGGCTTTCCTAGCCCTCTTATTCCGATTGGGGTTGCTTTTGTGTGTAGACACTCCCCTGCAGGGCCCATTTCAATGTAGTGCTTTCCTACATTGACGTTGAACGTCGATGGCACCAGCCCTGGAGGATGTGTGATGCTACATGTCAAAGTAGCTTATTTGGATTTCTCTACATCAAAATAAGCTATTTCGACGTAGCGTCCTCATGTAGACGTAGCTAAGGTATCTAGAGTGCAGCTGGGCCTATGCCATTGTGTGACTGTTACAAGATCTCTCTGAAGTCCCTGTGCCAATGAGAATTTTTAATCTTGCTTATAATTAGGCTTGGCAGAATTTATTTTCTTTTGTATTTTTAATATTTTGACAGCTATTGATGTGTATTTTAAGCATTTTTTATCTTTTTTCAATTTGAATTTTCACACTTGTGTGAAATTATAGGTTTTTTATTTTTATTTATATAAATTTTGACAGTTTGGCAGGGAAATTGGAAACAGCTCTGACAATCATTAATGACAGCAGACAGTGAGATTCAAAATGTGAAAGCTTTATAACCATTACAACACAAATTGTCAAATTATACCAAATAAATATCCTTAATTAACATCTAACAGGTTCTCCACTGGCATTTTCTTACTTTCCTGTAAATGTTTATTCTTACTAATGAAACTTTTTTTTTCCAGTGAGATTTTCCTGCAAGCCTGGTGGGGTTCAAAGACATAAATGTTCTAGATTTGGTTAAAAAAATCACTCAGTGAATACTCACGGTGGCAGTTAGCTTAATTAATGCCATAAATGCAGAGATAAAACTGAGTCATCTCAAACTTCTTAAATAGGATTGCCAGACACTCGATTTTTCCACCAGAATGCCAGCTTGAAAAGGGCCCTTGGCCTCTCCTGTCAATACGACAGACCAGGCCATTAAAAGCCTAGTTGCCCATTTAATGCAGGACAAGCAGGGTACACAGATACTGGAATTCTATCTCTGGCCCTTAGGCCATAGTGATTCCGTGCATTGCCCCACCCCAAGTGCCAGGTCCACAGCTCCCATTAAAAGGCAACTGTGGCCAATTGGAGCTATGGGAGTAGCACCTGCAGGGATGGACAGTGCACAGAGCTTCTTGGCTATACCCTCACATAGGAGCTACAGGAAGTTCCTGCTTCTGTGAGCTGCTTGAGATGAGCACCACCCAGCCCCTGCATCCAGATCCTCCTCCCATGCCCCAGCCCAGAGCCCCCTCCCATACTGCAAAACTCCAGCCCCCAACTCCCAAGCCTGGAGCCCCCTCCTGAACCTAAACATCTCATCTCTGGCTCCCTGCCAGAACCCGCATACCCCAACTCCCTGCCCCAGCTCAGTGAAAATGTATGAGTGAGCAAGGGTGGGGTGATCGAGTGATGGAGGCAGGGGAAATGGATTGAACAGGGGACAGAGTTCCAGAGAAGAGTCTCAGCAGGGGCAGGGCTTCAAGGATGGGACAGGGGAAGGGTGTTCAGTTTTCTGCTAATAGAAATTTGGTCAGCCTACTCCGGCAACACCTACTTCACAATGAGCATAGTCAGAGGTTTAGCCCAGCTATTAGCACAGTCATTGAGTAATGCAGTACCTCTCTATACTGTGTGCATGCCCCTTCTCTGGTTAAATGTGGCCTGGTTTGTTTTTGGTTTTTTTTGCAAGTTTGAGTGAAATATTTTCACTTGTCCTTGAAATATGGGAGAGTGAAATGCACCCTCTTGGATTTTCCATTGTCAGAATTCCAACAGATCTATTTTTGAACATGGTTACAGCCAAAACAGTTGGGAGTTAGAAACCTTGCATTTGCGCAGTCCTGGTCTAGGTGCAATTCTCACTTTAATGGATTGAAGATCAACATTTAAGATGTTACAAACAAATAAAAAATTGATTCTGGCCATACTTTGTGCAGCATCTGCTTACAAATTAGTATGTCTTAATTAATTACAACCACTTCACCACTGCTACACATTGCATTTTTCCTCCCCCATTTATGAGAAAAATCAGTCAGAGTGCACAATGTACCACAAGGTCTTGGAACAAAATACAGTCTTCAGATTGTATCTTTTTATAGTTCTGGTAGGTTCCAGATACCATTGCATAGTGATAGTGTTTAATGAACATTTGGACCAGATTTAATAGATTAGCTGGGAGAGGGTCAGCTGTGCTCACTCTGCAGCTGGAACAATTAGCAAAGGGAGATTAAAACTGTCTCACTGAAATTCATGAAAATATCTTCCTTAACTTACGGACAGGAGAAAAATCACAAATCTGAAAATGATTAGTGATCCCATGGTTTTATGTTCTCCTCACAGTTTTTGCTATCTGCTACTACAATCTGCAAATGTTATGCTTGTGTGTGGATGTGTGCATGTGTGTGTGTGTGGATGTGCATTTGTATCTTTGTCTATTGCAAAGATACGGTCAGCAAAATGTGCACTGAAACACTACTCCCTGTTAACCTAGTGTAATGGCTCCAGCCAAGCAATAGCAACAGCAAATAGGGAAATTCACCCCTCCACATTCTTCATGCCTTGATCTAGTCCAAAAAGCAGAATCCAGTTAAGATGATTTAATTCCCACCACTTTAGATCAGAGGCAATCTATTTTCTTCCCCTTGTTTTAAATTCCTGACTGCAGCTCAACACAGGGGTTGCACAATTAATATTCAAACAAGTCAGCAAGTACCAAAGTTAAAATTTCTGACCCTCAGCTGGGATATCAACAACATAGCACCATTGGGAGCTACACCAAAGTTTACAAAAGCTGAGGATGGGACTCAATGTTCTAACAGCAGTAGTCCTTGCCATTAATAATATCAACATTTACCCAAAGTCATTGCAAAACAATGGATTTTTGTTGTAATCTTAGAGAAATATTGTGGTCCATAAGATCCAGTCTGCAGTAAGTGTGGGTAAATGCTGACATTCTATAGAACAATTACTTACCAGACAAGCTATGGTTCTTCAAGGTCATCACCTACATGAACCCAACAGTAAGTGATATGTGTATCCTGGGCATAAGAAAATAAGACTCCTGAGTGGGAGCATCAACATAAAGGTTAAGTCCAGAGAGTAAAGTTTGTAAGAGTAGTGCAATGCAAGCTATAAGCCTTGCATCATTCTGTTGCTTAGACAATAAGAAAAGCAGTAGAGGTTAATTTAGATCTAGTGAACTATACACTAAGATCATGAGCAGATTCTGAACTACTTCATTGGTCTCCAAGAGGAAACTAGCATCTACTATGGTCTACATGAAAACTATAAGCGTTTTTTTCCAAATGACTCACTTCTAGTCAGATATCCTATTATGGAACACTTAATCCTTCCTCAGAACAAGGGGGATCGTTTAGATCAGGGGTGAGCTTACATTTTTATGTCAGGCCCCACTTTTCATCCCTGCAATTAGCAGTGCCCCTCAACCTGTCTAATGAAATCCAAACCAATGGGAATTTCAATTATGTTCATATAAAAAAAAAAAAAAAAGAAACCTTTCAGCACCTGTAAGAAAATAAGAATGTAGAATGTAAAGCTTTATTAATTGGTGTATAAATGTGAATACATACACATAAAAACAGTCACGTATTTCACCATTTTAATTAGATGGATAAGCCTGAGATCCAGCAACAGATTATGCTGTGTCCCCTTCTGAAATTTCATGCCCCACCCCTGAGGGGGCCCAACCCTAACCTTGAGCACCCATCGTTTAGAAGAAATCTTGAGGGTCCTTCAAGCCCTACATTTCTATGATTCTATAGATCAGAAAGCAGTTTAAGATTCTCTTAATATCTAAGCTGGGGTGGGCAATAAGCAGGCTGTGGGCCAGACATACTTCTCCCAAGTAAGCCACTGGAGGGCCACCAACACTTTAGTTTCCTGCACCTGTGAGGTACAGCCATGTGCAGCTCCTGTTGGCAACAGATATCTATGCCTGGACAACTAGAGCAGCAGGAAGTGGGTCAGACTGGAACAGTGCTTCCTACACCTCCAGTTGGCTGGGAACCATGATCTGTGGCCAATGGGAGATGCAAGAAGCCATATCTGTGGAGGTGCAGGTAAATAAAGCACCAGTGGCCACTCAAGAGCTAACCTTGGCAAATGGCCTCCAGCTTATTGTCCACCCCTCATCTCAGCAACATAACCTTCCCTCACCTGACAGTGAAAAGGCCTGGAAGAAAATAGCTGGATTGATTTCAAAAGATGTTCAGATAGTATAACCCGAGGAGCCTAAATAAGAGACAGATAGAAGCAAGATATTGGACTTGAGATGATTTGACCCAGTCTGATATGGCAAATCCTACATTGCCATCCGTCTAAACTGTTTGTTTCTAGCTTTATTTCCATGTATTAAGTTCTATGGTTTGTTTTCATGTTTGCACAACTAAGCCAAATCAGCACATGGATTTTTATATTTTTGGCCTACGTTTTAAAAAGGAAATCACTTCCAACCCTCATAATACAAAACTGCCAGAGAAATTGCCTTATAATCTGATTGAAAGTCAGCAGTTAGACATCTAAGTGGCTGCAATTATGCTTTCAATTTTTCACTTTAACTTAATTGTGAGATACAGTATTACACATAAACTAAACATAGTTATTCTGAATATCAGGGCCTTAAAATTGTTAGACCTGCTACATTTCCACTCGGTTACACCAGTATCATACAGGCATGACACCATTGGCTTCCTCACTGTAATTATTTACCATTTGCACCATGCCTGAGAGGAGAATCAACCAGTTGTTACTCTGGATGGCGATGAAAGTCCTAAGGAGGAAGACTGAGGTGACAATGTTACTAATCTGACTAAACCTGGAGAAGTCCCATACAGAAAGTATCCCCAGATAGAATCACTGAGGCTGTGTCTACACTACAAAAATAACTTCAGAGTTCAAAGTTGAGCATCTACACACACTACAGACTTCAAAGTTGAGCATCTACACACATCCTACTTTGGGCAATACTCCATTCCCAGGAATGGAGTAAGGACTTCCAAGTAAGGGAAATGTGTAGACTCTCTGCTGGCTACTTCGAAGTAGTGCCTAACTTCAAAGTTAGCCCCTAGTGTAGATGCACCCTTTAAGGCTGTGTCTACACTACAAAAATAACTTTGAAGTTGCTTACTTCAAAGTACAACTTCAAAGTAAGCAACTTCGAAATGGAGCATCTACACACACCCTACTTCAAAGTTTAACTTCGAAGTAGGGCACTACTCCATTCTGGGGAATGGAGTAAGGCCTTCAAAGTTGGGCTTCCTACTTCAACCTTAACTTTGAAGTAAGGGAAAATGTGTGTAGTTTCTGTGCGGGCTACTTCAAAGTAGTGCCTAACTTTGAAGTTAACTTCGAAGTTAGTTCCTAGCGTAGACACTCCCTAAATCTTCAGTCCCAGGTTTCAGTAATCTCTAATGCTGATGAAAATCAGGAAAAGTGGAATGCAGCATAAAGTTAATGCGTACATTTCTTTCTTACACAGAAAATAATTGACCCTCCATGCTGGAGATAGGTAAGCCTTAATACCATCCCTGATGCCACCACAGCCAATCTGGTGTCTGACCTCTGTAACTTTGTTCTCACACACAATCATTTTTGTTTTGGGGACAATTTATACCTCCAGATTAGTGGAACTGCTATGGGCACCCTCATGGCCCCACAATATGCTAATATATTTATGGCTGACCTCGAACAACGATTCTTCAGCTCTCGTCCCCTATTACCACTCCTCTACTTAAGATACATTGATGACATCTTTATGATTTGGACCCATGGTACAGAGGCTCTAGAAGAATTCCACAGAGACTTTAACAATCTACACCCCACCATCAACTTATGCCTCGATTACAACATACAAGAGATACATTTCCTGGATACTACAGTACTAATCAAGGATGGCCTGATCAGGACCACACTGTACCGAAAACCTACTGATCACTATACTTATCTACACCCTTCTAGTTTCCATCCTGCACACACGACTAGATCCATTGTTTACAGTCAAGCTCTTAGGTACAATCGCATTTGCTCTGATCCAACTGACAGAGACCAAAAACTACAAGAACTTTACCAAATATTCATAAACCTGAATTACCCACCAGGAGAACTTAAAAAAACAAGTTGACAGGGCCAGACGCATACCCAGAGACCAGCTACTCCAAGATCGGCCCAAAAAAGCCAGGAACACAACACCACTGGTCATCACCTACAGCCCCCAACTCAGACCACTGCAACGAATTATTAAAGACCTACAACCTATCCTGAATCAGGATGCTACACTCCAGAAGGCCCTGGGTGACATGCCTGTTCTCTCCTACAGATAACCTCCCAGCCTCATGAGGATCCTCACTAACAGCCACAGTCTATACCCCAGGAACACCAGTCCTGGAACCTTTCCCTGCAACAAAGCCCGCTGCCAGCTTTGTCCACGTATCTTCTCTGGAAATACCATCACTGGCCCTAACCAGGTTACTCACAGAATCACGGGCACTTTCTCATGCTCCTCTACTAATATCACATATGCCATCATGTGTCAACAATGCCCAGATGCTTTGTATATTGGACAGACTTCTAACTCCCTTAGACAAAGGGTCAGTGGGCACAAAACAGACATCAAAACACTCCAGATCCACAAACCAGTTAGTCAACATTTTAATGAAATGGGGCATTCTGTCAATGACCTAAAGGTATGTGTGTTACTGAAGAATTATCGCACCGTTCTGGAAAGGAAAGCAGCCGAGCTGGCTTTTATATTCAAATTCGGCACGTTAACACATGGTTTAAATCATGATGGGAACTTTCTGAGTCACTATAGGGGCTCATCTGCATACTTGGCTCAGTCTAACTCTTGACCTTCCCCCCCACCCCTCCACTCTCTGATTTGCTCACCTTGATTATCTTTTTCTGATTTGTCCTCCTTGCTTACTGTTTTTGGTTCTCTGTGTCTTAAATATTGAGTCTGTTCTGGTCTGGCTATGGTCTGAAGAAGTGGGTCTGTCCCACGACAGCTCACCTAATAAACTATTTTGCTAGTCTTTGAAGTGCTACTTGACTGCTTTTTGTTTTGATAGTGTATAGACTAGCACGGCTTACTCTCTGTCACTTAATTTCATTGTTATTAGACAAGCATAGGTAGGCCAAAAGGAGCGAGATTGGTTTCTATTGCATTATTGATGCATGACAGGGTAAACAGCTTCACATCTTAAGAATGGCTTCAGCTTGTGATATTTTTATATATTTATTTAGTTGTTTATTTATTTTAAACAGGACACAGAAAGTTTGCACTCAGATCCATTTATCTGTCATTCCTGCAGCACATCACTAGTCTACTCAGGCAGAAGCACAGGAGAACAAAGACAAACATACTTACAGTATATAATCTCAGTTCCTACACAGTCTTTGTCCGTATTCTTTTCCAGAGAAAAGCTTCAGGTGGCTCTATCACATTCAATCCTTTCTATACATGGAATAGCATATTCGGTACTGACAACCTGGCTAAATATCAGTCTACCAGGAAGGGAATCTGCTTAATTGGCTGGATTCTGGCTTTGGCAAATCATTTTTAGACCTAAAGATGGACTAGCTCTCATCTGTGGCTGTCAGATTTCTGGCTTGCAAATGAAGAAATCAGCTGCTCACACTCCCTAAAGAATACCCAGGAGTTCCAAACCTCATGCATAAAGTCAAATATACAATCTAATTTCCATATAGAATACAAATAACATATTTCCTTAATAAGAACTTCTATAAATTACTGTATGAAACATTTTCAATCCTCTATGCATGTAAGATGTAGAACTATGCCATTTAAGTGGGATAAAATAAGATTGACAGTTAAAATTCAAATGATTTTCATTTTAGTTTTATGTCCAACTCTAGTTGTGATATCACTGTATGTTATCTTTGGGTCCTTACCATACCTTTTACTTTTTCTTTATGCTTTAAGCAACATGTTTTCTCTTCATCAAATGAAATCAAAGATAAAAATCCAATCAATATCTAAGTTGTCTGTATATAAATGTAAGAAGTATGGGAAATAATCAGAAAGAATTTGAAAAGCTAGTAAATAAACCCAAGTATAAAAGAGTTGGTATCACAGAGACTTGGTGGGATAATACACATGATTGGAATATTACATAGAAGGGTATAGTTTGATCAGGAAGGAGAGGAAAAGGGGAAAAAGGAAGAGGTGTTGCTTTATATATTAAGAAAGTATGTACTTGGATGGAGTTTGAGATGGACATAAGAAGCAAACTTGGTGAGAGTCTCTGCGTTAGGTTAAAAGTGATAAAGAGTAGGGGTAATATCCTGGCAGGGGTCTATTACAGATCACCTAACAAGAAGGAAGAGGTAGAGGAGGCTTTTTTTAAGCAACTAACTAAATCATCCAAAGCACAGAACTTGGTGGTGATGGGGGACTTCAAATATCCAGACGTCTGTTTGGAAAAGAACACAGTATGGCAGACTATCCAACATGTTCTCAGAATGCATTGGATACTTTTTTTTTTTTTAATTTCAGAAGGTGGAGAAAGCTACTTGTGGGAGGGGGAGGTGTTCTAGGTTTCATTTTAACAAATAGGGATGAGCTGATTAACAATTTGAAAATGGAAGGTAAGTTGAGTGGAACTGATCATGAAATGATACAGTTCATAATTCTAAGGGGTGGTAGAAGGGAAAAGAGCGAAACAGAGAGAATGGATTTCAGGAAGGCAGACTTTAGTAAACTCAGAGAGCTGGTAGGTAAGGTCCTATGGAAAGCAAGACTACAAGGAGAAACAGCTGGGGACAATTGGCACTTTTTCAAAAAGACATTACTAAGGGTGGAAGAGCAAACTATTGCAATGAGGAGGAAAGATAGGAAGTATTTCAAGAAACCAGCTTGCCTTAACCAAGAGATCTTGAATGGTCTAAAAATCCAACAGGAATCATATAAAATTGAAACTAGATCAGAGTACAAAGAAGGAATAAAAACATATAACACAGGAATGTAGGGGCAAAATTAGAAAGGCAAAAAGAAGCTCAGTCTAGCTTGAAATATAAAAGAAAGCAAGAAAACATTCTACAGGTATATTCAAAGCAAGAGGAAGACCAAGGACAGGGTAGGCCCATTGCCCAATGAAAAGGGAGAAACAATAACAGAAAATGTGGTAATGGCAGAGGTACTTAATGACTTCTTTGTTTCAGTTTTCAGCAAGAAGGTTGACAGAGACTGGATGCCTACCATAGTGAATGTTAGTGGAAAGGGGGTAGGTCAAGAACTTAAAATAGGGAAAGAAAAAATTAAAAGTTAGTTAGAAAATACAGGTATCTCCAATTCACCAGGGCCTGATTAACTGCACCCTAGAATACTCAAGGGGCTGATAGAGAAGGTATCCAAGTCACTAGCTATTACCTTGAAGAAGTCATGGAAGTCAGAAGAGATGCCAGAAGATGAAAAGAGCAAATATAGTGCCGATCTATAAACAGGGAAATAAGGATAACCCAGGAAAGTATAGACCAGTCAGCTCAACTTTAATACCAGGAAAGATAATGAAGCAAATAATTAAGGAATCCTTCTGCAAGCATCTTGAAGATAATAAGGGGATAGGTAACAGTCAGCATGGATTAATCAAGAATAAATTAGGTCATACCAAACTGATAGCTTTCTTTGGTAGGACAATAAGCCTTGTGAATAAAGGGGAAGTGGTGGACATGGTTTACCTAGATATTAGTAAAGCATTTAATACAGTATTTCATGACCTTGGCAGTAAACTAGGGAAATGCAGTCTAGATGAGGCTACTATCAGGTGAATTCATAACTGGTTGGATAACCAGTCACAAAGAGTAATTATTAATGGTTCGCAGCCAAACTGATAGGGAATAGCAAGCGAGGTTCCTCAGGGGTCAGTTCTGGGGCCAGTTCTGTTCTAGATCTTCATAGGATGAAGTTCAATAAGGACAAATACAAAGCACTACACTTAGGGAGGAACAATCAGTTTCCTATACAAAATGGGAAATGATTGTCTAAGAAGAAGAACTACAGAAAGGGCTCTAAGGGTTATAGGGGACTACAAGCTGAGTATGAGTCACTGGGAGTGTGAGTCAGTGTGACACTGTTGGGAGAAAAAAGGAAAACGTGACTCTAGGATACATTACCAGGAGTATTGTGAGCAAGATATGAGAAGGAATTTTTCTGCACTACTTTGTCCTGATTAGGCCTCAGGTGGAGTACTGTGTCTAGTTATATGTCAGGAAAGGTGTGGAGAAAATTGAGAGGTCCAGAGAAGAGCAACTAAAATGATTAAAAGTCTAGAGAACATGATCTGTAAGAGAAGATTAAAACTATTGGGTTTGATTTATTTGGAAAACAGAAGGCTGAGACGGGACATGATTGCAGCTTTCACAAACCTAAAAGGGTGTTAAAAAGGGGAGGGAGAAAATTATTCTCCTAAGTCTCTGAGGATAGGACAAGAAACAGTGGGCTTAAATTGCAGCAAGGGAGGGTTAGGTTGGACATTGGGAAAAATTTCCTATTAGGTTGGTTAAGCACTAAAATAAATGTACTAGGGTGGTTGTAGAATCTCTATCAATGCAGATATTGAAGAAGAGGTTAGATAAACATCTAACAGGGATGATATAAATGGTGTTTGGTTCTGAGGACAGGGGACAGGATTTGATCACCTCTCGAGGTCCTTTCTAGTTGTAGTATTCTATGATTCTGTGATTCTATGAAATCCATT
Organism: Carettochelys insculpta; assembly: GCF_033958435.1. Lineage (NCBI taxonomy): Eukaryota > Metazoa > Chordata > Testudines > Carettochelyidae > Carettochelys > Carettochelys insculpta. The sequence goes on from NC_134139.1 coordinate 101,728,543, forward strand.
TCCCTAAAAACACAGTTCATGGCAGAGTGTGTGCAAACATGTATTTATGTGAAAACAGTAGTTTTATTCAACAACAGGTTGAACATTTCTAGTCTGACAGTCCCTGGTCTAGCAACATCCATGGACTGGCATGATTTTAGCTAGCCAGATTTCTGCTTATCGTAGTTGTGGCCAAAATTCCCATGAAGTTTGTTTACAGCCACAAGTGCTGGCTCTTAGTGCTCTGTGCTGTTATTTAGCTTAAATGTACGCTTAAATATTTTCTAAGAGCCCAGTGCTGCTAGAAAATATTGACCTCCCATGGTTAAGCAAATTTTCTGGTTCAGCACTAGTCATGTCTCAATGGGGCTCCAAAGAGAGGTTCAACCTATATTACATTTGTTGGGCTGTATCATCCCTATGCCAGTTCTTGCCCATCAAAATTCATAGCATTTTTGTGCTCTGTTACCTACATGGCAGCATGGAGGGCTGGTTATTTTAAAATAGTAATAATAATGAAGGCACATTTCTTGAGTCCAAACCATCCCAGTTCTCCAAAACTGGAAATCAGATCAGTTTACATGTGGGAAAAAGATCACTCTTTCTGCCCCATACCTACCTGCATTCATTTATTCTAACTGCCCTCTTTATTTTAACGTGGACTTCTAGCAGTCTGAAGTTTTTTCTTTTTAGAAAACAGGAAGGATGGATGTGTACAAAGTTCTCATTGTTTTAGAATGCAACATGAATTCTCCCTTTATAAATCACCGTGGTGCTACTTGAAAACGGACAGTTGCAAAACACCTTAGTACAGTGTGCGGTTAAAGAAAACAAGGTTGCCTGCTTTGCCCTTCTGTATATAAATGTTATTACAGACAGAAAAGCTACATTCAAAGAATGTCGTAGTTGTAAAGTCAAGCTCTCAAAACTACGCAATTCCAGAGTTCAAATTCTATCTTATAATTTTACACTGCTGCCCATTACCATAATATCTGAGTACTTTTCACATAAAATCGATAGCAGCAGTAGCAAAGCCCATACCAGACTTCATGTAGCCTCTGTCACATTTCCCTCTTTTTGGGTCAAAATTGTGTCTGTGCTACCTGAAGTTAGCCCTTCTGTACATAAACTGTTATTTACAGCATTTAAGTGTTAGCTTACATAATCTTTTTTTCACCTACCTGCCTCATCCAGTGCACAGATGAGTGGTGTTCATTTAATCAGTAGCCTTTTTTATCTGGTGTGTGACCTTAGGCTTATTTATTGTTCTGTGTCTGCACAAATAAAATACTATTAATATCTTTATGGACTGTTCTGTGCTGCTTGTCGCCATAATATCTGAGTACTTCATGAACAACAATAAATGTATTTTCACAATGCCCCCAGGACAGGAGATGTTAATACAATCCCTATTTCACAAATGGAGAACTGAGGAACTGAAAGACCAAAATTGTAAAATGCATTCCATTAATTTTGGGTATCCATCTTGAGGCCTATTTTTTCATAGTACTTAGTATTTGCACAGCACTTCACATATTCAAAGCAAAATGTCCCTGGACTTCACTTGCAGTTGTGAACACTCAGAATTTCTGTCTATGTGAGGCACCCAAATAATGAGCAACTCATGGTTAGTGGCCAGAAGTAAACAGTTTGGTTTAAGTGACTTTATCAACATCATACAGCAACTCTGTGGCTATCTAATTAATATATACAGCATGCTTCAAGGGAAGCAGTATAAACATTTTTATGCAAGTGCATCTAGTATGTTTGTTTCCAATCCAAAGCTATAGGACTTTAGCAACTAGGTCCTGTCTTTCCCTTTACCCTTCTAGACAGTTTACACCTATGTAAAGTGGACATAAAACACAATATTCTGATTTGGTAGTATTATCCATGCAAGTCTGTATTAATTTTACCCTTTGTAAATATCTGCACATAATCTGGGACGGGCTTCTCAAACATTGGGTAATCCACAGACCTACTGGGTTTGGCTGATTGTTCCATGACTGGCACTTATTCTTTCTCTCTGTAAAAGGTCAAAGTCTCCTTGACAGCCTTAGCTGAGAGGCAGTGGGCTTCTAGCTCAAGTGGTAGAGCCCCATGCACTAAGCTCCAGGGGATCCAGGTTCAGCTCTTCCAGTCTATGCTACAATTGTGCTGTAATTTACTGACACCAAAATTACTACAGAACTCCAGGTGGGGAGACTGAAGCCTGAGACTGTCCAAGCCCCACCACTCTGAAAAGGGAGCCAAAGCCCAAGGGTTCAGCCCTGGGTGAGGGCTTGTAACTGAAGCCCTGCCATATGGGGCTGAATCTGAAGCCTAAGCCTCATTGCCCTGGGCTGAAGCTTTCAGGCTTTGGCCACAGCCAGTGGGGCTCAGGCTTCAGTCCCAGGACCCTGCAAATAATGACAGGCATGGTGACTCCATTAAAAGTAGGTTGCAACCCACTTAAAAGGGTCCCAACCCACAGTCTGAGAACTGCTGGTCTAGGACAATGGAGAATCAAGATGTAGGAACCTAGAGGCCTGATTCTCATTTACCATAAAACCAATTTAAAATGGTTTCTTTGTCAAATACAGAAAGATGGTTGAGGAAAGTGGGAAGAAAGTAAGACATCGTTCCTGGAATTACTTATGCTAGTGCTTTAACCTTACTGCTATAATTAGTCCCATTGAAATTAGTGGTAGCTGAGTACATGCATAAAGTTTTGCAGAATTGGGGAGTAACATGTCAAGAGCAAAGGAGTACGTTCTGCAGAGCTTTGGGACTCTGTATATACATTTTAAAATGTCCAGATGTTCCTGTAATTTAAGATGCATTCAGGGTGGAATTGCCAAATGTACTCAGAATTCTCTTAATTCTGCTTCCACTAAATTAAAAGGGAGTTAAAAGCACTGACTTCAATGGTAACACAGCTAGGTCAATGCTGAGAGCTTTTGAAAATTGTATTATGACTAGTTTGGTATAACAAAACAATTATAAGTAACAATTTTTAGAAATTAAAGGGAGGTTGTCGAGCAATGTTTTAAAGTCAAGAAACTCATTTGGCAACAGAAGAGGTTTCTCAGACATCTTGTCTTTCTTTCTTGACCTATATTGAATATAGATAGCATCATGCGCCTTTCATGACATGAATGTCCTTTTAACTAATGACAGCATATCACTGGGACACACCATGCACTAAAGGACAGTTGGAATTTGTCACCTGTTGCTAGAAGATTTTACTCATCTCCAACACATATGCAATATTGCCAACTCACAATTATATCATGACCTCTGGTGATCTGGGGATGGGTTTTTCACCTGTCTCTTCGAGAGTGACCAAATGTCCTGATTTCATAGAGACAGTTCCAATATTCAAAGCTTTGTCTTAGGTGCACCTATTCCTATGGAGCCCCACCCTAATTTTTCGCACTGACTTATTGAGTCACCTTAGTTTCATGACAACATGAGGAAAGGCTCCAAATGCATGAAATTTCCTTTATCTAAAAGGAATTGCTGTCAGTAGAACTGAAGCCAGCAAGATGGGCACAATTTTTCCTACAGCGTATCTGTATGTGCAAGTGAACCTGCCTTTAACAAGATTGGCCAATGCCTCACTATTTCTAACAAGGGTAAAACCAAGACCACAGGCAAAAAGGTTGCCAATCTATGGCTCGGGAGTTTATATAATACACAGGGACTGCGAGGAGCACCAGAACTCCATGGAAGACACTGTGAAAGGTGAGGAGGATCAGGGCATTGGGAAGCAGAGCACAGAAGGAAGGTTTAGGAATTACAAAGTGGCAAGAAGGCGAGGCAGGGAGTCCTGCAGTGGCACTGCAACCACTTTACTCCTGTCCACACCCTTCATTGCCCCCCAGAGCTGGGGCCAGCAGCCAGGACCCTGCATGCAAGGGCCAGCAGCAGAGCACCTGGGGTTGGGGCTGGTAATCGAATACCCTTATTTCCTGCACATAAGGAAACCAGAGAAGAAGTGGCAGGGATTGAGTACAGAGGAGGATCCAGAAAAGCGGGGAGGCAGGGACGGGGAAGGGCATGTTGTCCAGTCATAGGCAGGGGAGTGTAAGGGAGGAAGGCAGGGAAATGTTGCTTCTTGTATAAACTAATCCAAACGCATGTTATTTATATTGTGACCTAATCTCCTACATGAATGATTGTAGGGCTTCTGTTTTGGAGGGATGATTAGTTTCATTTTTAAGCAACTTTTGAGTAGATCTACAAAAAACGAGATTTTTCAAGACTTTCTCTTTGTATATGCTGTATGACTAATGCATATAATATAGTGTGATATATTGCATTACGGATTACCTTACAATAAACTGCAGTGGTTAATCCCTTTGTAATGTTCCTTAGTGAGCTCTAACATAGTACTGTTTCGAATAGTAATACATTAAAATGCACGAGGGAAACTTTAGTGTGCAACAAGAGGGTCTACAGACCAATTAATGCACAACCCATTAGTGTGCTTTAGAAATCACACCCCAAATGTTTATATTACTGTGCCATGTGGACAAACCCCTAAATACATGTTATCATTCCAATTTTTATTGACTAAACAGCACTTTCAATAATTTTGTATCAGCGTTGTTTACTGGTTAAAATTAAAGATCAGAAACTCTAATGACTGACATCATTTTAAAGTACTGTAATATATACCTATATCATCAAACCTAGAAAATAACATAAAATCTATTACAAATCTGAATAAAAATGATGCATTTATTAGTCAGTGGATCTCAAAGTATAGACCATCCAGCCCTTCTTTTATCACAGGAAATAAACTAAGAGAAGAGAGAGTCAAGACAATAGCAGGAGAAGTGCCGTCCCTTCCTATTTTAGGAGTGACAAGATGGTACATGGAGTCTGCATCTGAGGAGGCAGGGAGAGGTGCATTTTATGTGCATTGACGATGGACTTTCCCATCTGAATGTCTCAGAAACATACTGGCAAAGGAGTCTAAGGTGTGTTAAAAAGTCAAAAACAACAGACTAAAAATATTTGATTGTTTGTAATTACATGATTTTCAGGTCAAGCTCATGATTTTTGGGTGCCAGGACTCGTGGTTTTTCGTCTCTTGCGGGAGTCCAACTCATTTTTGGAGGTCTTAAATTGGTAATATAGCATGTGGTCCTGATCTACTGTCCAGATGTGTGAACAGAGGCTCATCACTGATAGCAATGCTGGAAAGAAATCTATTACAGTCCCTTTCACAGTACAAGCCACAGGGGTGCTGTAAATTTTCTAAATTTCAAAGTGGGTGCAATTTCAATCTTTAAAATACAAAAAAAAAAAAAAAATTGTGACATTCTTCTTGTAGAACTCCCCTTCATCTTTTCCCTTAATTTTTCAACTATCTGATTGATTTTCATTTGTAATTCTGAATATCAAAATATTTGAAATGTCAAAAAAATCAGGAAGAATTTTTGAAAACAATGTGTGTATGACATTTTCCCACCTCCTGCCCAGCTGTAACAACTAGAAATGTAGGACACATTAAATATCCATTGGAGTTAATGTGGAAACATTGATTTCTGTTTCAGCAGATCTTAACATCCTGATGTTCTTTGGGTCTGAAAAAAAACCATGCAGAAAATGGTTTCCTTCTCAGGAATCCAGATATGCATCTGATTTTTGTTATAAAATAAATGTCACTGAAGAAGGGGGAACAGAACTCCAAAAAGTAAAAGAAAATTGTGTGTTGACTTATGTATATTATTGTATTAGCCATGAATCCGTGTGTCACATAGACAAATAAATAGCATAAATTGACTATCATCCCCATAGCATTTTAAACATGCAGCTAACTTTGGGTTATGCTTGAGGGAGAGGGTCAAGCTACTAATCATGCACACTGCTTAGGTTATCTTTAGCTGTCATTGGTAACCAACCAGGTATGTCTTTGAATTTCTCTGCCTTTGATACACTTTAGTCTGAAAACAAACCATTAGAAGTTAGTTTTCTGTCCCTTTATTTCTCATAACTCGACAGACTGAAGAAAATGAAAGACGGAGAGAATGCCTCTTTTCCCCTTACTCCCTTTCTTTTTCAATTTCTTCTGTAAAAGGGAAAATGAAAGCCCAATAAATATAGCTGAGGGAATGATGCCTGTGTTGTTGCTACACTGCACATATTCTTATAGCTTTCTAAATCGTAAAATGTTAACAGCAAAACTAAATCTTGACATGTTGATAGCTAAAACCATAGTGCAATATGGCACATCAATTGACTGTTATGTTTTTGAGGACCAAAAAATATTCTCTTCTGTACCATTAACATAAATCAAACTGGTTAAATCACTTTAATACTCCAGGTGCCTTTTTTTTTCAGATGGCACAATGGTTGATGTCAATTTGGGGGATGGGGAGGGAGGGAAAGGGAAATCATATAGCCTGTAGGATTGCAAAGGGGTTATGCACACAAATCAAGCTCAATCAGTTTGTCAGATGAGCATTTCACATTAAACAAAATAATAACCTGTCATAAGACTTTAAACAGTTGTTTTTTTGCCAGGTTTCAAGAGAGCAATATAGAGCTGAGACTATTGTACTGCAGCTGCATTTCTTAAACTAAGAACAAGCATTTTTAAAGGCTCTTCATCAGACAGGTCCCTGCCAGATGTGGATTCTAACACTGTTATGCAAAAGGAAAAGTACCAGTTTCTCCAAAACCTCAGAACTGATGAATTATAGCTTGCAGAAAAATAAAAATAAAAACCCTAATGGTGGTACATTGGAAAATTACTGCAGGTAGTTAATGTCCCTGTCTCTATAGACATATCTATTAAAGTAAAAAAAAAAATAATGTCCAATTGACATTTGACTGTTCTGGATGTTTGGAGAGCTAAACTGCATGCTTCAAGTAACCAAGGTCAAGACCTCAGCATCCTCCCCACTAACCACCAGTAGCCAATTTCACTCAAAGCAGCTCTATCCACTCTCCAATGAATATTTCAGTTCCTGAAGATGGCAGCAGCCCATGCTTAGAATTCCTCTATTTAGAGATGGTATGGAGCTCATAAAACCTCAGGGTTCGTTCAGGGTGAATGTATTCATGACAAGTTCTGTTTCCATGGGCTACCTCAACTTCAGATCAACAGGACTGTAAATTGCTGGTAAGGGACTGACTCAGCCCCATGTACCTGATGATGAGTGTATAGATACATTCTCTTATATTGGGGACAGCAGCTGCTTTGCAGTGTGCTAGCAACTGGGAGCTCTAGGTTTAGTTCTGCCTCTGAGTCTGTGTGGCCTTGTACACTTTCTTTAACCTGTGTGCTTCAGTTACTCCCATCTGTGCAATGGTGGATGATATCTTTGCAAATCACTGTGAAAACTATGGATGGAAGCATAGTATACAAGTACAAAGAATTTACAAATTCATTAATTGTCATTTAGCTTTCTTGCAGTTAACCCCTGGTTGAGCAGGATGTTTGTATGATCAAGGCCACAATGTAAAACCTACAATGCCAAACGCCTCTATGAAATTGGGCCCTGACCCTTCTGAAATTAAGTTCAGTGGCAAAACTCCCATTGCTTCATTGGGTCAGGACCACAGCCTGAATGATCATAATTCTTCAAGTCTGTTTTTGCTACGGCATGACAGATCAGGTGAGTGAGGTAAAATATTTTATCAGGCCAACTTCTGTTGGTGAAAAAGACTAGCTTTCAAACTTATACAGAAATCTTCTTCAGGGTAATTATTATAGGACAATCTTTTTTTGTATTTTATTTTATTTTGTATTCTATTTTGTATTTTACACAATAAACGTAGCATTACATATTTACGTTGTTTTCTCTTAATTTCAGAGTAATTCAGAGTAATTTTTATTTTATATATGCACATAATATGAGTGCATGAAGGACACATGGGTGAAAACATTTATTGAAAAAGTACCTCAAATATTCAGTCTTGTTTGTCTGTAAACTCTGTTCTTCACAGAGTGCTCATTAAGAATATGAACATTATACAAACAAACAGTATATCAAAGAAGGCAGGACCACGATAAATGAAAGGAAAACCAGGGTTATATTTCTCATTGGTAGAGTTTACGTTAATAAATGTAATTCTTAGGGATTGTCTACATGGGATATCCAGGCAACTACACCCAAATGAGCTAAAGGTGTGAAATTGAATTGGATTAGTTAAATTGCAACAAAGTCTGTGTGAATACCCTCATTCACAATGGAAGAGGCCTTAATGCTGTTTAGCTTAATCTACTTCTGAAGTGAATAAAACTAAACCAAATTAAAAATGCTTTCATTCTGAATAGCAGCATCCACGCAGGATTTAAGGCGATTCTAGTCTCTGTTACAGGAGTATTCAAGTGGGCCAGATCCAGAGAGCCTTTTTTTTTTTAAATGGAGCTGGACATCTTATTTACTTATTGCTATTACTATGGTTTTATTATTATTTTCTCTGGAGCCTAGATCTTGACTATAACTTGACCAAGAAATTGACAAAAATATATATCCCTGTATTTTATACCACATTAATCACCACAGAACCTGAGCCCCCTGGCATTAGAGCAGTCAGCAATGCGATGGCACATTTGCCACATATTGCTTGTTCTCTCTTCCTGGGAAAGAAGATAATATGGAGCAGACATTATTATTTTGGTATGGGTTGCTGTGTTCATTTGTTTTTGTTAAATATGTGTGTGTGTGTGTGTGTGTGTGTGTGTTTTGTTATATAATGTGTCTCTTTGTGTGTCTGTGTGTGTTGCCAGGTGTTAATATTACAGAAAGCAAAAATATGTCTTACACATGGATTGGCAAGTGGTCAGTTTTGCGACAAGTCCTTAATTTCTTGTGGAGATCATTCCACTGTCTTGGACCACGCCCCAGAAAAGGTTTTCTCTCCTGTGTAATTGAGCTTTACTTTTATCATTGAGCACTCTATTGTGTCAGAGGGCTCAGCTGCATCTTATGGTCTTAATCCTTGTCATTTGGGAGCTTTAGACCGTCTTATAAGTATACGGGGCCCTGGACATGGAACAGAGCACCTCAGTGATAAGGACCAAGATCTTAAATTGGATCAGAAATGCTAAGGGAAGCCAGCGTGCAGAGGGGAGGACAGATATGATGAACTCACAGTAACCTGTGTTGCTGAGGAGATCTGATGCAGCATTTTGTGTTAACTGATGTGTCTTTAGTGCTGGAGGTTGCATGTCCAGATATCATTGTTGTAAGCCAGTCAAAAAGTGATGGAAGTATGAATCAGGGATTCCCAAAGTGGGAAGGATAACATCATTCTGGGTGATCCACTGTCATGAGTAGAAGAAGGACTTATGTTTGAGGCAGGGGAGAGGACAGTGGTGACACCAGTCCATCAGGTCAATTTCCCCACAGCTGGGTAACAGCATCCTGTCCCACCAGGTTCACGCAGGTGCAATTCTGGGTGTCCACAAATCTTTCAAAGGAACCCCATCCACATGGGTGCTTTGGCTTCCAGGAATGGCTCTTCTGGAAGCCAGATCATGTGGGAATATGCAAATGAGGTGTGAGATTTTTAAATCCATGCCCTATTTGCATTTCTGATTTTGCTCATTTGCATGCCTCTTCCGAAAGGGAGGGGACTTGTAGATGGAGCTGATGGGAAAGAGTCTCACAGACAACCAGAAAAGACAGAAAGCATTCCTCATAGCCATTGAAATGCAAAAACTCTGTATCAGTGAGAAATCCAGGAGAATTCAGTCTGTCAAGCAGTAGTAGACCAATTGTGGATGTGAACATTCAGTCAAAGGAGACGGCCCCAACACTGCAAACTTCTCACTATACTTTCCTCTACCCTCCTCTTTCCTGCTTTGATTTAGCTTCAACTTGTTGGTGCATGAACTGATCTCAAACAAGCAGTAGGCCAATCCTGGGGTAGCAGCAAGGTCATCCCTGGTGGAAAATAACAAAAACTGTTTGCCATCTATTTATTGCTGGCTCTTGAATCTATGTTGTCTGCCCAGTGCACCTAGCAAGTTCTTTCAAAAAAAATTTTGGAAAGAAGGGGACTCTTTCGAAAGATCCCATGGAGTGTCTACACACAAAAAGCATGCTTTCAAAAGTAAATCAAAAGAATGTGGTGCGCCTTTCGAAAGTGCTCTTCCACTTCCGTTTCTAGAAGGACTCCTTCTTTCACAATAAAACGTGTGTAGACATTCCGCAGAGCCCTTCTTTTGAAAGAGTAGTCCTCTTGGCACTTGACTTTTCAATCCATGACCCATTCTTTTGAAAAAGCAGGGCTGTGTGGACACTCTCTTTTGAAAGAGCAGATCGCTCTTTTGATCTGCTTTTTTTGTGTGGACACTCTTTCACGAGAAGTTCTTTCAGAAGAGATCTTCTGGAAGGGCTTCTTTCAAAAGGTCTCTGTAGTGTAAAGGTAGCCCTAACGTTTATGTAGACGTTGAACATGACTACAGGTTAAACCTCTCTCATCTGGCATTCTTTGAACCAGCAACATCCATGGTCCAACATGATTTTAGTTAGCTGGATGTTCACTTTTCATGGGTGTGGCCAAGTTACCCATAAAGATTATTACTGCCACCAGTCCCAGCTCTCAGTTTTCTTTACTATTATTTAGTGCTAATTTACCCCTGAATTTCTTCTAAAGGCCCAGTAAGTAGCGGCATTGTTGGTCAAATTGCAAGGCAATATTGACCTCCTGTTGTTCAGCAAATTCTCTGGTTCAGCACCAGTCAAATCCTGGGGGGGGAGCCAAAATAGAGAGGTTCAACCTGTAGAGAGTGAATCCATAGGTACAAATGTGGTGTCTAGCAATGCAGGTGCAGTTTTTCATTGCTACTTTTTAGTTGCATCTCTCCCCAGTGGACTCAAACCATTTTAGTGATTACCCTAGATTCCTGCCACCTCTAGCAAGTGAGACAGCACTATGGAGACAGCAGTAAGTGTTATATACTGCTGTGAAATCTAAAAGGATGAGTCCTCTGATTACTCGCCATAAGTACAACTAATGCAGTTTCAGCTCCATGTCCTGACCTAAATCCAGAGTATACTGGTCTACAATGCAGGCTCCGCTAAGAAGAGCTTGTGTTGTCAGCCTTTGGCTGACTTCTCCATGAGCTTGCTCAGGAATGACAGGTTTAACATTCAGCAATAGTTGGCTAGGACTGCAGCATCTACTGTGGCTTTAACGAATCTGCTTCACATAAATTCTCACACTTGAGTTTGATTAGTTTTCCTGGCTGTCTCAGTGTAGACAACCTCTTATACCTTCATTTGAATTCCAGCAAACAGGTCTAGTGTTCTGATGTAGATAAGGAAAAATACACACGCTCTGCATAGATAATAGCAGAGCTATATGTTCATGAAGTGTCTGTTTTCTATAAGCATAAGAAAACCTGGAGCTGCCAATAGAATTACCAATTTTTTAAAGCAGATGTATATTTAAAAAAATATTTAGCAGTAATGAAAAGTTCATCACTCTTGGAATGAATTCAGTAGCCACTATGGTGGAAATCAGAAGAGTCACCACTTAACTTTCACCATTCTTTCACAGTTCAAGTGGAGCAGTAGGCAGATTTAATACACATTACTGCTTCATTGGCACAACATCATTTTAGAGCATCAGAGGAAAGAAAGGAAATTGAGGAAGCTATTCAGCCTTCATCTTTCTGCAGTGACTCATGTCTGAGGCACTTGAAGCAATCAAATGGGAGATAATTCTGGTGACATATGCTGGAAGCAAACCCAGAGATTGCAACACCAATGACATCTGTGAGACAGTGCCTCCAAAGCACAGGCTGTAGAGCTCAACAATGACTGATAAGGACTTCATGAAGACACAGGCTATATCTACATGGAAGCCCAATTTCAAAATAAGATATTCTTAAATATTTTTAAATAACACAGCCACATACAAAATGCATTTCAAAATAGCATTTCTAGACCCATATGCCTATTTTAAAATAGCGCCACAGCATGCCATTATGGCTTATTTCAAAATAGCATCTCAGGAGTATGGGGTCAACTACAACCCCTGAGAGGTCTCTAATAGACATGCAAAATTGAACCCCAGAAGATCATCCCCGAGCAGGTCGATCTTCCAGAGTAGTGTAGACCTTGCCTAGTGTTACAACAGTTAAATAGCATGAATTGTTTGGGGTTGCATTAGTTTAAATAACAAAAGGATGTAATATTGGCAGCAACATAGCCCATGACTGCTGAAGCTCCTGTAGGAGGACACTAGGAGGCACAGAGCTTGTGCTTCAGTTTACAAGCTGGAAAGGTGCTACTGAGTATATGTATTTATGTTCCTCACCCGAAATAAAGATTCCTTTTATGATATTGCAAAGTACACAATGTAGGATCCAAGGAAGTATCTTCCCTTTTATACTTACATGGACTTAGAACTCCCAGAGATGTAGGGCCATCACCCAGCCACTTTCTACACCCCGGACACACAAGAAGGCGTAGGCAATACCATTTGGAGATGTGCACCTATCAGTGCCCCTTTCTATGGCACTAGTGCATGGGAGCATTCTGGGATGATTTCTGCCTCTCCGGAAGGTGGACGCCACCTAGTGCTCACACTGGGGGGTGCAGCTCCCACACTGCTCACAACGTAGTGCAGAGTCACATTGATCCCAACTGCCAAAAAGTTGGTAAAATTGGTGACCAGTTGTGCTGCCTACTTATGGAAACTATATAATATGTCCCTATCACTACCTGCCTTTCAATCATGCAAGTGGTCTTTTCCAGGCAATGCCTGCCCTGTCTTTGTCTGGCAGGTTACTAGGGGTACAAGCCAGCCTGAATCCACTTGAAGCATTTCTCTGTGATATCCAGTCCCTAACAATGGCTACTCACAGAAATCCCACGTCTTCTGCCCTCAAAGGGCCAATGTGCCCCAGTTACCACTTTTACATTAAGTCATCCGTTCTGTATAACTCACAGCAATTTTAATGAAATAAAGGCAGGTTTATTTAAGAAAAAAATAGAGATTCCACTGAGATGGAAACAAATTATTACAATACAATTACCAAAATGAAAACTGGACCCCACACTTATTAGGTATCTATCCTGTCTAACAAAGTAGTTTCCTTTCGTTCCTGCCTGTGCACCCAACCCCACCAAAAAACTTCTGTCTATTGCAGAGCTAGCTGGTTATACAGGAACCAAGATTCATTCTTTATAGAAAGAATTGAGTGAATTCAGCGAATGGATCCAGAATGCCTCTCCCCTGTCAATGTTATATTAAAACAATCTTTCTTCATTATTTACAGGCAGGATGATGCCTGGTCAGTTGTTATGGTCCTATTTTTACCTCCAAGTAGTTTTGATTGTTTGCAGTTGTCTTTGATAAATTGGAAAAAACTGATTGAGAATTTGAAAGTGGAAGGCAGCTGGGGTGAAAGTGTTTATGAAATGATAAGAGCTCATGGTTCTCACAAATGATAGGAGGGAAAAGAGCACAGTAAACAAAATGGATTTCAACATGGCAGAATCAGCCAGTTAAGGGAGCTGGTGGATAAAATCTGATGGCAATCACATCTAAGGCTATGTTTAGACTGCATCATTGTTCCAAATTTGCATTGCACAAATAGTCTAAATTATTTCAAAACACCTTACACTGAACTTGGTGCCATCCAGACAGCACCAAAGTTCATAATAAGAGTCTATTTCAAAAGATCCATTGGCCTTTCAGTATGAAGGGTAGTGGAACTGGAATAGCGCACCCAAAATGGCAGTGCTATTTTTGGCACTGTGAAAAGTTGCGACATTGCTGTTTGTTTCAGGATACCTTTGTATCCTGAAATAGCACCTACAGTCTAAACATAGTCTTCAAAGGAAAAAAGTTTGAAACTTGATCATTTTTGCAAGAGACATTATTAAGGGCACAAGAGCAAACTATCCCAGAACATAGGAAACAAAAGAAGGAGGGCAAAAAAACCCTACCCTGGCTTAACCAGATCTTCAAAGAGCTGAAATTTAAAAAAAAAAAAAAAAAAGAGTCCTAAAAAAGTGGAAACTAGGTCAAATTAGAAAGTATTAGTATAAACAAATTAAGTATGTGGGGGATATAATTAGAAAGGCCAATGCACAAAATAAGATTAAAACAAAACTAGCTAGAAACAAAAGATAACAAGAAAACATTCCAGTAATACATTAGAAGCAAGAGGCAGACCAAGGACAGGATAGGCCCAGTACTCAATGGATAAGGGGGTGAGAGGAACAATAACAGAAAATGTGGAAATAGCGGAAGTGCTAAATGACTTGCCAGAAGCAGGAAACAGATGACAGAGATTCCCTGTTCTGTTCATTTCCTCTGAAGCACCTGGCATTGGTCAATGTCAGAGGGCAGGGTACTGGGCTAGACCCAGTATGGCCATGCTTATGCAAAAGCTAAGAGCATGTTGAGCAATCTAGACCTTATTTACTAACCAAAGCCTAAAAATGAAGAGTCCTTTACAAAACTGTCTGTTGAAAGCTTGATTTCACAGATGAATTTTTTGTGTAAATGCATACATATTACAGACAACCTTGGCAATCTGGTTTATTGAAAACTTTGGCGGTGTGATTTCACTACAGACCTCCTCACTTATTCTTAATTGTTGTGACTTGTTACAAAAGAGAACTCAGGCTAAATCTGTCACTTTATAACATTAAGATGGTAAAAGGTAAACAAATGCTGCGCTACAGGAATCAAATATGAGGTTTACTTTGTGGTATTAATAATGGAGCGATTTTCAAGTGTGCAAATGGGAGTTGAGTGCCTGGACAATGGGAACTGGACACATCAGTGTCATTTGAGCCTTTAAAAATCTCTTCTAATGGTAATAGAATCAACTATGGTAATATCAGATGTATGTATAAAAATGGCTTAACTATGATTAATCCATTGAGTGTATCTGTAAGCAATTTAGCTATAATAAAATTCATGTGGTATTAATGTCAGATGTCATGCGTATTTAAAGATTAGTAATCCCAAAGATGGAATATAACCAAAAACCACGGCATATAAGAATTTTCAAAGGATACAGAATATAGGAAGAGGAAAAAAGAAGTCCACCCATCTTACTAGTTTAAAGCTTCATCTTGCTCAAAGAAAGCAACTAACATGTCCTAGATATAGTGGAAAGGGGTAAAGAAATTTCAAGGTGGGTTTATACCTGGTGAATAGCAATGTGATTCTACAGAGGTAGAAAAAGTTGTCATCTCATGGCAAAGTTTTCTTTTGCAATACATGAACAGAGTGCATAGAATTTTGAAATGAGTAATTCTACTTCCTTTAATTTAACTATGCGTCAACTTCAGAGGACTTATTTGTGCTGATGCTTTTGCTGATATATGAACCAACAAAAGGTGATGTAGTTCATTTTAAATGAAATACATACAGCTTTCACCATTACTTAACATGCACAACTCATTTTGCTCACCCTAAGAAAGCCTCTGCTTGCAGATCGCCAGAGAACCATTCATATTGTTCAGCTAAGATTATGTCAGCACTTCCCTTTTGAATTTCCTACCTTCAGAACATAAGAATACAAATCCTGGTTTTGTCAACAAAACTGGTAGAATGTCCAGACGCAAAATGTGTTTTGTTGACAGTTTGTTTAAGAAGTAAATGAATGTTAGCCCTTTCTAGTGCAATGAACTTCCTTTCATCGTCAACCCAATAATCTATTACCAACAATTGTGTCCATAGAAAACACAAGCAAAAGGTGTAAACTTGCTCTTCTCAACCCAAACATTTTCTGTATCAATTTTGTGTCTGTTAAGACCACACTTTTAAATATCCAGGAATTTGAGGTGAAATCGTAGCCATTTTGAAATCAAGTGAGGGTTTTCCACTGTCTTCAATGAGGTCAAGTTCAGCCTCATTTCTGCATTTGTAGAAAGTCCTTTTGAGAGGCAAAATTCAGTGCAGATTGGTACCCAGGAGGTGTATGTACTGTGCTATTAGAGAGACAGAGATCTTACTCTTTTGTATTTTGTTCTCTTATTGTAAGACAAAGGTCATTCTGACCAAAAGTGTGTGGCTTTCCTTTGTGCACATTAAAATACAATCTTCTCATCTGTAGGGCCTGAGTCATTTCAGTTAATTATATAGGACACAGCCTTTTGTAGGCTAGAACGCTCACCACTTGAAACGTTTAGACATCAAAGGTTTAGACAATTTAGCCACATTTTCAAATTTTGAACGTGAAAAAAAGTTTTCAGATTTTTGTGACACTTACCTTGCTTTTAGAAACAAACAATGGAACTGTTCAAAAATCTTTAAAAGTTCAAAAAAATTTTGAAAGATGGAATAATTCAAAAAGTGAACATTTTAAAACAAATTTATTATTGGTGTTTTGGTGACATCCAGAGGGAAGGGTCGTGTGCTAGCCACTGTACAGACATAAAAGGAGATTCACCTTACTCTGAAGAGGATACTAGCAAAAATAAATAAAGCAACAATTGTAATAATAGATAATCTACCCGGTCATTGCTGAGCTTTTTGTTGGCATCATAGCAGAGAAGAGATTCAGGGATAGATTTGGAGATGGACAATGCAACAGCTTTACTGATATTTATGGGGAGCTGTTATCATGCTTAAGGTCAACACAAAGTTGCTCAAAGAAAAAATTAAAAATGTGCAATCATGAGTAGCAACGTTTGCAGAATGAAGGCAGAAGCTGACACCTTGCTGCTTTAGGAGAGTCATAGATTAATTTCTTCAATGGGAAGACAAGCAGTTTGTGTCTCTGATGCAGAGGATTTATCAAGAACAGAGAGATGAATGCTGTAGTGCTCGAGATGCGAGAAAGATGAGGGCCTGGAGTCAAGATTTAGCTATATGGATGGGAGAAAAGGCCAGTTCTTATGCACAATGAAGCAGAAGGAGTTAGATAGTCAATGAATCAAAATTGCTGCTATATATGAAACTCAGGGCTGTTGACAGGGAACTGGGAAAGTTGTGAGGATGGTTCTGTGCCCTTCCCCCGCCGACCAAAAGGGCATGGCCTTGAGTGGAAGAGATGGTGTGGAGGCTAGCCTCCTTCAGGCAGCCCTCGGCACTGCCCAGACCACGACACATGGGGCTCCACAGGGTATTTGAAGGGTCCAGAGCTCCAGCCCTGCTGCCACCATTTTAAATCCTTGGGCCCCAAGGCAAGTGCCACGTTTTCTCTGCCTCCCACGCCATCCCATTGGTGGCTGTGATTGAGCTTATGTAAGCAATCCAAATCTCTTGAATGAGCAATTTTTGGCTGGAACTGGCGTGGATTTCCAAAACTCCCTATCAGGCTCCAAACAGAACAAAAGATCTTTCCCGTAGGACAGTGTTTCCCAAATGGTATTCTGTGGAACCCCAGGGTTCTGTGAAGTGAAAAAAGGGTTCCACAAGAAAATTCTATTATAATAACATTTTATGATTTTTAATATAATAATTAATATTTACACATTTACTAATTTTATTAAAAACAATGTTCATTTGTGTTTGCCGTAAGTGTCACTGTGTAATGCCAGCTTAAGCTGAGAGTGCAGTGCAGTCAGCGGTGTGGTTGCCTATTATATACCACCATAAATCCCCACACACACTCTATTAAACCTATTAAATTAGATGTAAGTTTTGTTTTTTAAATATGTGCAATTAAACTAAATGTTGATCTCATGAGCTTGTTTAGTATTTGCTTATTATTATCCTAACTCGTTTGTGGTCTACTTTTTCAGCTCCATATATAAGGCTGTTATTAGGAGTTCTGCAAAACTCTTTTGGGTTTAAAAGGGTTCTGTGGCGAAATAAAATTGGGAACAACGCCATAGCATGTTCACTGCCATTATTGTAAGGGATCAGAACTGCAGAGGTATGCAAACATGTACAAATTAAGGGATCAAGGGAAATATCTTTAAAAATCCATTTATTCTAAAAATAGGAAGGACAGATTATTTTGGTGAAGTGTAGCATAACACAATCCAGCAGCAAGACAGTATTATGCCTCATACCAATCAATTATAATGTGTAATGCTTTATAGTGGTGAATAAATATATCTCCTTGGCCGTGTCTACACGTGCCCCAAACTTCGAAATGGCCACGCAAATGGCCATTTCGAAGTTTATTAATGAAGCGCTGAAATGCATATTCAGCGCTTCATTAGCATGCGGGCGGCAGCGGCACTTCAAAATTGACGCGGATTGCCGGCGCACGTCTCGTCCAGATGGGGCTCCTTTTCGAAAGGACCCCACCTACTTCGAAGTCCCTTTATTCCCATCAGCTCATGGGAATAAGGGGACTTCAAAGTAGGAGGGGTCCTTTCGAAAAGGAGCCCCATCTGGACGAGACGCGCGGTGGCAATCCGCGTCAATTTCAAAGTGCCGCTGCCGCCCGCATGCTAATGAAGTGCTGAATATGCATTTCAGCGCTTCATTAGTAAACTTCGAAATGGCCATTTGCGTGGCCATTTCGAAGTTTGGGGCACGTGTAGACGTAGCCCTTGAGTTTATCTTGAAGAGAAGTTTAAGCAGTAACATGATCACTCTTCACTACCTATAGGAGGAAAAAAATATTGGAAAGTGGTCTCTTCAGTCTGACAGACAAAATTTATTGCTTGATCCAACAGCTGGGAGCTGAAGCCACACAAATGCAGACTGGAAATACATCTGAAACAGAGACAACAAGGGGGCAGAGAAAATAAGGCAGTGATGTTAATTGGTCATTGAACCAACTGATCAGGAGCAACTTTTAATTCAAGAGAGGATTTTTTTAAAAGATATGCTCCAGTTCAAAAGGAATTATTTTGTGGAAGTTTATGGACAGTGTTATACAGAAGATCATATTAGATTATCTCAGTCATCCCTCCAGTCTTTTGAATTTATATGGCATCATAGCTGATATTTGACAGGCAACTATATGCCATTATATAAGACAATGCTACTATAAATCCATAGTATGCCCATACCTTGAATATTTAATACAGTTCTGTACATCCCATCTCCAAAAGAAAACAACGTGAAAAGATACAGATCAACAACATAAATGATTAGGAGTACAGAATAGCTTCCATATGAGAAGAGATTAAAAAGACTACAAAGACTGGGATGGTTCACCTTAGGCTTGATCTACACTAAAGTAGAAAATCAATTTCTGATGTGCAATTCTAGCTACACCATCCGCTAAGCTAGAACTGATGTATCAGAATTAACTTTCTTACCTAGTGTAGATCAGGGCTCTTCAGGCTTGTGCTGACGTCCCTCATTCCATGCAATACCATGGAGTACCAGGGTCAATGGCTTAGCCCAGAGAGATCTATTTTGCCACATCTTATAACATATAGCAAAATTGAACTCCAGAAGATTGACTGCAGCGTGGTTGATCATCAGATAAGTGTAGATTCACCCATAGAATAGAGACAATTGAGGGAGGCAGGAATATAAGGAAAGTCTATACAAGCATGAGTGGTCTGGAGAAAGCAAATAGGGAAGTATTATTTATCCCTTCTCACAAGAAGTTGAAATCACCCAATGAAAGTAATAGGCAGATAGTTTAAAACAAGTAAAAGGAAGTATGTCTTCACAAAATGCACAGAAAACCTATGGAACTTGTTGCCCTGGGATGTGATAAAGGCCAAAAGTATGACTGAGTTCAAAAAATAATTAGGTAAGTTCATGATCCATCAATGGCTATAAACGAAGATACAACCCCATGTTGCAGGTGTCCCTGAGCATCCAGCTGCCAAAAACCGGGACTGCGTGATGGGGGGGTTAGATCTTTTGAAAAATTACCCTGTTCTATTTATTCCCTCTTAAGCATATGGCACAGGCCAGTGGCAGAAGAGAGGATACTGGGCTAGGCTGATCATTGATCAAACTCAGTCTGGCTATGCTTATGCAACTAAAAGTGACAAATCCCTGCCCCAAGGAGTTTACCTAATTTATCTAGTACATTTAATTACCATATGTCAACAAAATAGCCTAATTGAAGAGCAAGATTTGCTAGTGATCTGTACTTATTGTTTAAACATTGTCTGTATAGCCCCTAAACATGCCTTACAGTGTGCTACTGAAGGAACTTAATCTATTAGTTTATTGGAGTGGGGGGAAACAGTTAAGGGGTTATTTGATCAGATAGGCCTGTAAGTACCAATATGGGAAGAAGATTTCTAATAGTGGGCTCTTCAATATAGCAAACGAGGTCCAGTGGGTGAAGAGTTAAATTAAACCAAATCAAACTGAAAAATAAAGTGCATAATTTTAACAATGAGGGTAATTAATCTTTGGAACATCTTAGCAAAGAATGTGGTGGATTCTCCGCCATATGAAATCCCTTTAGAGAAAGACTGAATAGCTTTCTAAAAGATATGCTGTATCTTAACAGAAATTAATGAACTTGAGGAATGAATTATTAGATAAAATATTGTGTTTTATGCTCTGAAGAGGTGAAACAAGGTTATCATAACAGTTCCAGCCTAAAAACAAAACAAAACCATGATGTATGAATTATGTATGGATTATCCTCATCACCATCTATTTACATTTTGATATGTTTCTCGCTATTTCAACCCAAGACTGTGCCACTTTTAAAAAGGTTACACTGAGCTATAGACATTTTTGTGGCTCCTTTCAATTAGTTTATTGGCTTCTCAGTCAGATTACTAGTAGGAACTGAGAATCTGTTTAGCTCAATGCAAAAACACTTGGGAAGTTGTTTTGAGAGCTCACATTTCTAACTCAGGAGGGCTACATCTGCACTAAAGAATTTTGTCGACAAAACTGGGGTTCTGTCAACAAAACTCACAGAGCATCTGCACACAAAGTGCCTTTTAAAAGCTGTGTATGTGCTTTGGGGGCACTTTTGTCAGCAGAGCAGATCAAGAGATCGACCCACTTTCATGTGTAGATGCAAACTGTCAACAGAAGTTTTGTCAGAACATCTCTTTCAACAGTAACTTCTGTAGACAGATGTTTCTAGTGTGGACATAGCCGAAAAGAATCTATTCTAGTGCAAGCTGATGATTGCACAACAGGAGGATCAGGAGTGGAGAAGAGAAAGGAGAAGGACAGAGAAAGAAGACTAGCAGAAGAGGAAGAATTATCTCTGGAATTTTCAGTTGATGCCTGCTTCACTTAAGATCTGCAAACAGCACTTTGTATGTTGGGTATTACAGTGGCCATAATTAAAATGACATTTACCATGCCAGGTTATCTGACACACTAGTGATATTCCTTGTTTCAAATGCAGGGAAATACAGCCAACACCTCAGATTGCACTCTTGGTAAAAGTTGACCATTTGATGGCAACCACTGTACATGCTTCAACGATGCACAGTTTGCTCACACAAATTCTAAGAGGACATGGTTATCAAAACTACCTTGCCAGCTAATCTGTGTATCATTCACTCCTGAAAGGAAATGGTTTCATTGTCTCATCTCCAGTCCTCCAGAATAAGTAAAACACATTAGCCATGTCTACACTAGCCTGCTACTTCGAAACAGCAGGCACCACTTTGAAGTAGTGCATGTTGTGTCTGCACATGCCATGCGCTACGTCGAAGATGAAATCAATATTAGGCGTCGCAGATGTAGAAACTGCTATTCCAAACAGAAAACAGGAATAGGGTGCTACTTCGACGTCTAACTTTGAAAAAAGACGTGTAGGTGCACTGCATCTCTCTACTTCAAAAGAGTGGAGTCCACCATGGCGGCAATCAGCTGGGACATCCAGAATTTCTGGAGCCACCGGTCGTTGTCCCACTCCCCCACGACCAGTTGCTCCCACCACTCAGAGCTGGTGGGGTGGCTCCAGAGCCAGAGGAACACATGGGTGGGAGCAGGAGGGTCTGATCGTTTGGGGCGTCCCCTTCTGCCCCTGGTGGGTGCTCCCCTGCCAGGAGCTGCTGGGCAGCCACCGGAGCTACTGCTGCTCCATTGCTGTCCCTGAGGGCACTGTGTCTGAGGGGCTTCTGGTAGCTCCGCAGTCCTCATGCTGTGCAAGCTGAGGATGTTGGGGAGGGGTCCTTTAAAGGAACAGCTTGCGGTGGCCCCAGAAGGGTTTGGCTGCCCTGCAAACCCATCTGCAGCCTTTCCTGGCCCCCTATTTTGACAGAGGCTGCTGGTAAGTGTAGATGCTCTTTTTCCACATCCTGGGTGGCCCCTTTCAATGTGCTGCATGGCCCTTTCAACATCACTCATTGACGGTGCCTGCCCCGGCCCGTGTGTAGATGCTATGCATCAAAAGACCATCCTTCGATCACTCTCTTTAGACGTAGTGCTCTGATGTAGATGTACCTATTATGGACTAGGAGTCTGAAGGCCTGATTTTCAAATGTGCTGCAGCTCAGTTTTACATAAGCAAGGAGAAGAGTAACATAGAAATTAAACAGTCTCTTGAATTTTGCGGAGAGTGAGAAGATTTAAAATTTCACCTCTGATATATTTTTTTACAAATATTTATGCAGTGTCTTTTAGTGGAAGTTAAGCCTCCAATTCAGCCACATGCAAAATATTTATCACACTGTTAAGAACATTGGGCTATATTCTGAACTCATTTATACCCAGTTTAATGGCAGATTCTTCAAATTTACACCACTGTTTCTGAAAGCAAAGCCTGACTCATTGTCTGGTATGCCACATAAAGGTGGAAAACACCTCTGAAGTCTCAATGTCAGGCAAGAGCCCTTGTAAAACAACAGAGCTCATGTTAATAGCTTTAGCTGCATTAGGATGCACAGAGACTATCAAACTGAATATGACCTGCATTTAAAAAACTGCACACACCCCGAAAACTGCTTGGAAAATGACAAAGAAAATAAAAAAGTACTCTGTACTGTCCCAAGAGACAGTCAATTATAGTTTATAAACCACAAAACTGAGATAAGAAACTTTAAGTCACTGACGTATCAGAACCAGTGAGGAAATATGACACTATGCATCAAAATAATGCAATCCATGTGAAGCCTTGATTACTCTCTGCAGCCATCCTGTTTGATAAAGCTGTGGGTAAACAACACACTGTTGGCTATTAAAATGCCTTACCATGTTTACTGGCTGAGCAGAGTGAACATGCATGGGAGGAGGTAAAAGAAAATGAGCTTTGTTGTCTTTTTCAGATTTCAAAGTGAAATCCATTTTTGGATTAAAGAATTTCTTCAGAATTCACTAAGAATTCCTCTTCTCTCCTCCCCCACCCTGAAACTAGGTTTAACTGTTCTTTCCCTCCTCTCATTGCAAAAAATGTTGTGTTCATTCATTTAAGCTTAAACCACAAAACCTGCACTCTGACAATATTTATCCTCACAGATACATTTCCATGCTCTGAACAAGCAGTTGCTTTGAAGTCCACCTCTTTCCACAAGCCCCTGTCAGCAAACATATCTTTCATCAGCCTCCAGTAAGGTATATTTTTTTAACCATCCTACAACCACCAGTAAACAATATTCAAGAACTGCACTGATCCAGTGGATCACTGTTTCTCTACTGTGTGCAACATATTTCAACAAAACTGTGAATTCCTCACAGGTATCAAATTCAAGATGCAATTGAAACAGACAAGAAAAAAATACACTAAAGTCAACATTCACCCTTCTTGATATGTTCAGTGAAAACAACTCTGTTTGAGCTAGTGCTCTGGAGTTTTGCTTTGTTTTTTGTTTATTTACTACCCCCATATGGCCCTTCACCACAATCCTGTACGTAACTCATGCACAAACACTGATCTGATGGATGAGCAGATTTGTCATGGTTAATCAAAATACTTTATTTAGGGTAGAATTCCCCCCAGTCCAAGACTGTGATTCTGTGAGACAGACCGTTCTGGAGGTAAATAGTAATAAGAGTAATATTCTGGCCATAAATACAAAACCCATTTTAGCATTGAAAATAATTATTTATCAAACCATACAAAGAGTGTAGCGCCTTCCCTTGAGTCTACTTTTACAAAGTTTTGTACCCAGGAATCATTAGTAAGGCTATTTTCAAACTCTATTTTTTGTTTAGTCAAGAAATATAATGGCAAGGTTGCATATTTTCATACTGAAGTGAGAAACAGAGGGCGACTGATGAACATTTTAAAAATGCATTAAAAGGGACAAAAGGAAACATTTTATATCATAATACAAAGTTAATTGGTGTAACTCACTGTCCAGGGTATCTCTGATGTTCGAGCCTTTGGTAGAACTTAAAATTGGATAATATATTCAGAAATTAGTAGGGTACAAGGTTCACCATTCACAAGAAGGGTTTCAGTACATATCCTGGTGCAGTGGCTGGTGTTAAGTTCAGAAAAGAAAAAAAAAAGAATTCTGGCAGAAGGGGCACCTCACAATTGCTAACTCCTTACCAACTGCTGGCTTTGGAGATACCAGAATTAAGAACCAAGAAAAGATAGAAATGAAAGAGCAGTGTCATGGCTTCTCAATCTCAACTCTTAACATTTTTTATCTGAGCAAAGATCATGAGGTAGACTACCTCCCACTATCAAAACAAAAAAGCAGTCTAGTAGCACTTTAAAGACTAACAAAATAATTGATTAGGTGATGAGCTTTTGTGGGACAGACTCACTTCTTCAGCCCATAGCCCTACCAGAACAGACTCAATATTTAAGGCACAGAGAACCAAAACCAGTAATCGAGGTTGACAAATCAGAAAAATATTATCAAGGTGAGCAAATCAGAGAGCAGAGGGCAGAAGGGTGGGGAGTCAAGATTAGATAAAGCCAAGTGTGCATAAGAGCTTCTATAATGACCCAGAAAATCCCCATCCCGGTTCAAACCACACATTAATATGTCGATTTGAATATAAAAGAGAGTTCGGCAGCCTCTCTTTCCAAACTGCTGTGAAAACCTCCCACTAGTGATGGTTGCCCTGCAGCTGGCGCTGCTGTAGAGGAACCAGGAGAAAGAACCAGGGGCAGGTGACATCCAACCTGGGGTGATTTCATGGTACAATGTTATGTTCTGCTCCTAAGGTGAGATGGAAGCAAACAGGTTACCGCACCTATGCTTGTGTATATTAGAGAGATTCTTTACTCACCATTCTAAGGCTATGGTTACACTATAGTGATCTGTCTACAGAAGTTACTGTCGGAAGAGATGTTCTGACAAAACCTTTGTTGACAGGTCGCATCTACACATAAAAGGAGGTCGATCTTTTTAGCCACACTGTCAACAAAAGGGCCCCCAGTAGCATCTACACAACATTTTTATGAACAGTTTCTGATGACAAAATGCATTTTGTATGTGCACGTGCCACAAATTTAGTCTATAAAACCCCATTTTTTCTACAAAACTTGCTAGTGTAACTGTAGCCTAAGATTAGTTAAAAGATGACTGAAGTGGATAAAAGCGAGTACAACACAACAGCAGAACTTCTCAGAAAAGCAGAAACACCATAATTATTTTTTCTGTTTTATTGTGTAAGTTTGAAGTTTTTAATTTCTTCCAAATTTAAAACATTTCCACCAGCTCTCATTACTGAGAAAAAGAGGTCAGGTTGGCAGTGACAGAAAGCAAGTTTCAAAAAGACATTTGATCTTGCTTGGCCGTGAAGGGAGAGGGAGGTTACAAAGTGAGCTCTGACTGGACTCTTGAGGCAATATATAATGCAGGACCAATTTATCCATGGTGGGCCAGACAGGATTGGACTGCCTGAATGAGAGGGAAAAATAGAACCTGCTAGGGCTGGGAGGAAATGTCTGTTGGGCTGAGCACCATTGGATTAATGAGGCAGATGAGGGGTAGATGTTCATTCAGAGCCCAGCTGCAAGGATCTATGTCTATCCAAGCAGGAGAGGGACAAAACATTGTAACCTCCTCCCCTTTCTCTCCTCAGTGCTTATTACCACCAAAATTTTGAGTGAGTTTCCCTTCTGGCCCTGAGGCTTCTTTTCTTGGCACTCAGAGGACTCCTCTCAAAGTGCTCACTGTGTCATATTCACTGTGCTGTCCCCTTGCGAAGAATCAATGGCAATACTGTTAGCTGGCAAAGAGCATAAAGACTGGTACCATTCCCTGCCAGCATTTCATGGTCTTACGGAGCAAATAGAAATTCATACTGTATGTCATCAACAGCAAATGCTGGCTTTGGATACAAACTTCCCAAATGCTTAGCGGTGACAGAGCCAAAGCCCACTCTTTGTTGGAAGGTTATAGCCATTTGTAGGTACCAATTTCCCCTCTGGCTGCGGGGAGGAGCTCGACTCCTCCACTCTGTCCCAGATCGTGCCCCATTCCACCTCACCCCCTAAACCCCACTCCTGCTCTGCCTCTTCCCCCCAAGTGCACTATGTCCCTGATCCTCCCACACCCTCCTGGAGCTGTTAGCTGCAGAAGCACTGGGAGGATGCAGGAAGAGTTAGTGGGGCTACCAGCAGGAGAGAGGTATGGTGGGGGAGATACAGAAGGGGAGCTTGGCTGCCTGTAGGTGCTCTGTATGCACCAATTTTTCCCCATAGATGGGCCAGCCCCAGAGCTCCCATGGAGTTGGTGTCTATAGAGCTACTGCCATTGTAACTGTTACATAGGGAGGGGTACCACAGGGGAGGATTTCTGTGCCCTCTCTCACATTGCCAATACTACAGCAGGGTAGGGAACAACTAAGTCTTCCAGTTGCTGGCTTTGTACACTCCTGGGATTTGTCCACGCCAGGCATATAAGAACGTAAGAACAGCCATACTGGGTCAGACCAAAGGTCCAACTAGCCCAGCATCCTGTTTTCTGCCAGTGGCCAATGCCAGATGCTGCAGAGGGAGCAAATAGAAGAGGTAATAGTCAAGTGATCCCTCTTCTGCCATCCATTTACAGCCTCTGACAAACAGAGTCTAGGGACACCATTCTTACCATCCTGGTTAATAGCCATTGATGGAGCCAACCTCCATGAATTTATCTAATTCATGGCTTTTTTACATTATTTATCTAAACCAATACAGCAAAGCTAGAAACATTAATTAAACCAACTGCAAGTGTTTTTGCTGCTGTGTCACCTGCCCCTGTACCACAGGGAAACCAGCTGGGTTAATGGTCTTCTCAGGTATTTCAGATTCCTTGCCTTCTAAATCCAGAAAAGCTGTTTGATGTTACATAGTGTCTATATCATAGATACTATAGGCATGGCTGAGAGTGTTATGTCATTAAGGTTACCATATACATTTCATTATAAGACTATATTTTCAGGTATTTTTAACTTTGTCAGAAACTTTGCCCTAAATGGAAAATTTCAGGCTTCATAGTTGTCTACCTTAGGCTGAATTTATTTCGAACATTTCAGCCAAAACACTAAAAATGATATTAGAAAAAAAAAAGTACATTGCTTTGCCCAGGGTAAAAAATTCTAGTGCCCCAATACATAGGATACTTTAACTCTGTCATTTGCTAACTTTTAGCATTGCAAAGCCAGGCACTCAAAAATGTTGTGTTAACACTGTTTTTCTATGTGTAATTATGTAAACTAGATTTAATTTCAGTTAATGTACAAAGACTTTTCTATCACCATATATAATGAACACAAAGAAGTTCCTTTTTCCCCCACAAATCTGTTCCTTTATAGAATCTACAATTAATCTTGAGAAAAGTTATTCATTTCAGGAAATTAATTCCCTTTCTCCTACTCCTTACACCTCTGTTTCTTCCCTCAGAAAAGCAAAGCTGCTATCTCACGCAGATAGCCCTGAGCTGGAAACACATTGATGAAAGTACAAATTGCAGTCCTTATGGATTTCAATAGTTCCACTTCAGGAAACTTACTCAGAACATATTCCTCAAAAGAGAAAATAATCCACTTCCTCATGCAAAAAAACATCCTACAAATCTAATGTTACCAAGCCAAATAACATCGTATGTTCCATTTCATGATGCTCAAGCAGAAGGGTCCCTTTGAATGAGGAATTATTACAGGTTTTTGCTAAAAACATGAAAGTAAGGTATGGGTTGAGGTGGTTTTCCTCTTCTTCCCCATGAAGCCCACATTATTTCCTTCAGGCTCACCAGTAGTAATAAGGCTAACCAATTGAGCAAACTGTTCTTCTACTCTCCCATGCATTTCAATGAGGGAGAAACATATGTTCCTGTTCTTCATCTTTCTTCACAAAGAGGTGCCCTTATTCGTCACTTTCAAATGCTGGCATCCACCTGTGAAGCAGTGTAGTTTGTCGCTATGTTGGTACATACATCTTTATCCATCCAAGATCGTATCATCTGATTTCAAGGCTGTTCTATTAGTCCAGAACTCCTCGTGTGCTAATCCGTCTGCAAATCCAGATTAGTGACATTTTAAAGCAATTGGCAAGCAAATAGGATTCTCCAAACCTAAAGTAAAATATTGAATTAATCATGGGGGAAATGACCACTTTTGGAGACAGATTTCACTACCTTTGCCCTTTTCTGGATGGCATTTCATGGTCCTTCCTCTCAGACTGGATCTCTGGGCTTGTCTTATCTTTTTCAGTGGGTGTCGGGGGAGCATTGTTTTTGTGAAGCTACAGACTAACACAGCTATCCCTCAGACTAATATCCACTAGGAGAGTGTATTCCCAGCCCATTAGTCGTCTGTACCCAAGGGGGTTCTGCGCATAGTCCACATGCCTTTCGGAATTTCTTCAGCAACAAACTTGTCTAAAGTCTGCCCAAGTAGATGTGCCCTCACACAGCTCTTACACACAACCTGCTGTTATAGGTGAAGGCACCATCTCCTAGACAATTCCTAACCCAAAATTAGATCCAGCATTTCTTCTAAAGTCCAAGCACAGACTTATGCAAGTCCCTATCATCTGTGAAATAGTACAGCCTTATGCTAACCACATGCTATTTAGTCCTTCTTACCACACGGTTGCACTAGATCCCAAAGCTCTCAACCGCCGTGCCTGCCCCAGCGTCAGCTGCCAATGGTGCAGTGTCCATAGATGACCCCATGTTCAAACCTGCCACAGCCTCCCTTGCTCTCTCAGCTCCCAGCTCAAACACTGGCCTTATTTCCCCGCAGAGGAAATGCTACAAAGAGAATCTCCTCTCCCACCAAGGTTTGAGAGACATGATATATTTGCCTTTGTCCCAGGGAAGGCCTGAAATAGAAGCACCTGTAGCTATTACTCCTTTAGAAAAAGCAGCCACCTCATGTGCCTCCTCACTGTTAATATCTGGCTGAATAAGTACAATAGTGGAGCTAGGGGACAATGCTACCATTGCAGATAGCCCTGCGAAAGGCAGTGTCTGAATGCTGAAAGGGGGTGTGTGTTATACTGGCGACAGTGGGGCCAACAGCCAACATGGGCCATGGGGCAAGGTGGGAAGGGTACCCAGCTCCCCACACCCAGAAAGGGCAGAGCCAAGGGTGGAAGGGGTGGTGATTGTGACAGTCATCCCTGGAGCCCCCTTCACCCTCCCTCTCCCATCCCCCATGCCCCCACACACTGTCTCAGAGCAGCACAATGGCAGCATCTCAAAGAGTTTCTATTGAGGCAGCAGTGGTGGCTGGAGCTCCCTGACCCTTTGGAATGTTGCGCCCAAGGGCAACTATCTCCTTTACCACCCCACCAGTGGGCCTCATTGGCAATAACTTCTGGTCATCAGATGTAAACACCCAGGGGTGGCATTTCAGGGAGGCATTAGACTCCCGTACTTGAATGCACAAGCTGAGTCCTTACTCCATAGCTAATTCAAGCTTTGGTTACTCTCAGGCTTCAATCCACACACACACCCCTCCACCTCAACATCAACAAGTTAGCTGTCTCAATCTTAAAATATCACATAACTAGAACTAGAGATTTTGTGTGCACAGAAGTCAAGTTAGAGGCAACGCTCTAACCAGTGCACTGAAGACAGGACTTTAGGCAAGATAGGCACATATATAGACTGTTGATTGTTCAAAGAACCTCTTCTCTTATGCTTTGCTTTGTTTTAAGAAGACTATTTGCTGTCACATTCATTCCAGCTCCAGGTACAGGACTCAGCTAGACCAGTTTGAGGTAAGCACAGTTGATCACAGGGAGCTACAGCCAAGAACCGGGTTTAAGAATGCAAGAATCGTGGGATTCCACCTAGAAAAATAAAAACATGAGGCTGAATCCCTAATGGGAGGGGCATGCAAAAAGGCCTGAAAGGGGAGACAAGTTCTTGTAGCTCAATAACAGTGACACATATTCTTAAGTCTTGCCATGTAAACCTGCCTTAAGACTGTGGCAAGAGAGAAAGAAATCTGGGGAATAGGCAAGTACTGCATGCATTCTGTTAAAACAACGAGACTCAAACTGTTTATTTCATTTGTGAAAATTTTTACTGGTCCTATGCAAGGCAAGAAAATCTTCATGAGGACATTTAATTCTGTTCAGAATACCAATAACAAACTGTGTGCTTGTGATACAAAAAATAAGTCATTAGGGAACATAGGAGCAGTTGGAAATAACACAAATTCATATATTTCAAGACCAGAACTGACCATTCTAATCATCTAGTCTTACCTCCTGCATAACACAGGCCAAAGCACTTCCTTGAATTAATTTCTGCTTGAAGTCCAATGCCTGTGGTTAAACCAAAGCATAGCTTTAGGAAAAACACTCAACTTTGATGTAAAATTTTCCAGTGAATAAGAATTCACAACAACCATTGTTAAGTTGTTAACTTAGTAACTTTCATGGTTACTAGATCAGAAGGAACCACTGTGATCATCAAATTTGTCCTCCTGTACAATGCATGCCATAGAATTTCCCCAACGTAATTCCTAGATCAGGGGTCGGCAGCCAAAACATCAAGAACCATTTTACCAATTCGGTAAAAACTCAATAATTCAAGAACCTGTGCATACAAGATGGTCCTTAATAAATAATTTCAAAAATATTTTAATTTTATTCAGCTCTAATCAAGTAGAACCACATAAGCAAAATTGTGTCTTATATCCTTCTGGACTGGGTGCTACTGAGGGACCCTAAAGCTGCGTCTACACATGCACGCTACTTCGAAGTAGCGGCACCAACTTCGAAATAGCGCCCGTCACGTCTACACGCGTCGGGCGCTATTTCGAAGTTAACTTCGACGTTAGGCGGCGAGACGTCGAAGTCGCTAACCCCATGAGCGGATGGGAATAGCGCCCTACTTCGACGTTCAACGTCGAAGTAGGGACAGTGTAGACGATCCGCGTCCCGCAACGTCGAAATTGACGGGTCCTCCATGGCGGCCATCAGCTGGGGGGTTGAGAGACGCTCTCTCCAGCCCCGCAGCTCACTGGTGGCCGCGTGGAGCGGCCCCTTAAAGGGCCCCTCCCCCGCCCTGACTGCAGGAGGCTGTGGCAACGTGCAGGCTGCAGGCTGCACACGCGGCGAGGAGCCTGCAGAGACCTCAGCCTCCGACAGCAGCCATGGCAGCCCAGCAGCCCCCCCAGCGCCCCCAGGGGACCCCCCCCAAGGGCAGCCAGGGCAGCCAGCCCAGCCAGAGGGCCAAGCAGTCTGGAAAGTGGCAGCGGGGCCCCTCTTGGACAGAGGCCGAGATGCGGGACCTGCTGGGGCTCTGGAGAGAGGAGGAGGTGCTCCAGGTAATGGGGAGCAAGAGACGGAACGCGGATGCGTTCGCTCGGCTGGCCGACGGCCTGACTGCCCGGGGTCACCCTGCCCGCACTCCTGACCATGTGCGCAGCAAGGTGAAGGAGCTGCGGCAGGGTTACGCCCGGGCCCAGGATGTGGCCAGCCGATCTGGGGCCGCCCCAGTCACTTGCCCCTTTTACAGGGAGCTCAGGGACATCCTGGGCTCCCGGCACACCTCCCCCCCTCCGGCCACCCTTGACACGTCGGCTGACGAGCCCCAGCAGGCCCTGCAGCCGGGCTCTGGCCCGGAGGTAAGCCCCGCACCCCAGGGGTCCCCCCCGGAGGCCATCCCCGGGACATCGCGGCAGGGGGAGGAGGAGGAGGAGGAGGGCTCCTCCTCCACCGATTCCAGCCTGCAGATCCTCCTCCTGCCATCCCGGAGCAGCAGCAGGGCCTCCGACCCCCGGGGATCTCCGGACCATGGGAGCGGACCCACAGGTAGGTACCCCTCTCTGGTGGACACCCCGGGGCTGGAGGGGCGGGGGGAACAGAGATGTGTCCAGGGCCCCCCACACGCTCACATGGCCATGGCCCCAAGGACACCAGGGACAGGGCCCTCACAGCACTGCAGCCAGCAGCCCCTGCCCCCCGCCACCCTGCATGACAGTGCCATGCCCCATCCCCAGGCCAGGGAGGAGCGGAACCTCGAGGGGCCCCCGGGCGGAGGGGGTGGGACACCCCGCAGCAGCAGCATGTGATGGAGTGGGGGGAGTGCCAAAGGGAGACTCAGGCTACAGATGAGCCACCCGAGCCGAGGAGCTCCCAGGGCCAAAGGAGGATCCTGGCGCTACAGCTGGCGGGTGACACCTCTGCCCTGAACAAAGAGGAGGGAGGAGCCGAGCTGGCTTGGAATTGGGGGGCGAGGGCGGGGGCCACAGGTAGAGGCTAGGGGAAGGGAGAGCTGGTAGGCAGCCAGCCAGAGGAGAGGGAAAGCTGCATCCCAGAGGGGCCCCCCCTTGGGGTCTTCTCCCCACGACGGGTTGGAAGGACTGTCTCTTCCGACAGCTGGTGCTGTCACTCCTGCCAGAAACTGGCCAGCTGCGGCCTAAGACACCTCTCCTGCTCTCAGACCCTGCGGGCTGAAGTAAGAGTCGCTCCCACCAGGGGACGGGCTGCAGGGCAGGGGGACCCCTGAACCCCATCCATCACAGCAGCATCTCCCGGGGACGGGGATGGGGAACCTGCAGCACAGGGTGGGGGGGACAAAGGCCACGGCTCGGGGACCACACTAACGCCTGTCTCCATTCTTCTTTCCCCCCTCCTCTCCTGTGTCCTGCACCTGCACCATCCGAAGGACTGGAAGAGAGCGCCGGCGAGGCGTCGGTCGTCCCGGAGACTCCTCCGGGACCCTCACTCCAGGGAAGCCCCTCGGCCGAGGAACCACCGGCCCCGCGGAGGGCAAGACGGCGGACCCCGCGCCTACTACCGGCGGTGGCCACAGACCCCCAGCTGCTGGCCATCCTCCGCCGGCAGCTGGAGGTCTCGGAGCAGCACCTCCGGCTGCAGGAGCAGGAGCTGGCCTGGCACCGAGAGGCATGGGGGGCCCTTCTCCAGACCGTCAATCGGCTGATTGACTTCCTGGCCCCCCATGCCGTGCCGGCCGCGCCACCGCCCGCCATGCCCGCTCCTGCAGCCCCACCACCGGCTGCTCCAGCCGCCGCCGGCCCGTCTGCCGTCGCCCCACCACCTCCCCACGAGGGCCACCGCGCCGAGGGACCCCTGGAGCCACCCGAGACTCGCCAGCGCCGATATCTTCCAGTGGAGCCCGCTCCCAGCCAGCCGCGGACCAGACTGCAGGCCCGCCGGAGCTCCCGGCCGGGAACGCCCACTGGGGGCCTGTAGGGGGTGAGGGGCCCGGGACGTGGCCCCCGCCCCGATGGACAGACTTTGGGGACTGGGTGGGTGGGTGGTGTGGGTGCTGCCCCTGCTTGCCCCGTCCCCCCTGTAAATAGTTCTCCCCGTTCTCCTCCCTGCTTTTTGGTTTTCTTTTGTTGATGGCGCACCCTGCTTGGAGTTTATTGTTGTACATAGTTTTATTCGTGCCCATCTTGCTTTTGTTACATGTTTGTCCCTCCTTTTTGCTTTCCCTTTCACATGTCTATATTTTTCTATTTAAAAAAAAAAAAGGGTTCAGCCAAAGAAAACATTTACGTTCACCCACAAGTTCGTGCTGTCGTTTCTCCTGGACAAGGGGAGGGGGGCGGTGGGGTGCTCCATGGTGGTGTGGGCGTTGAGGCAGGAGTGTGGGGGAGGAAGGGGCGGGCAGTCAGGGGCCTGGGCAGAGTTGACCCCGCGGCCTGGTCGTCGAAGTGGGCCCGCAGGGCTTCCCGGACCCGGGTCCCCTCTGGGTCCACCTGCCGACTGGGGGCAGCAGGTGGCTGGACGTGTGCCCTGCCGGCCTCGGCGGCCCAGCCCTGAAGGAAGGTCTCCCCCTTGCTCTCGACAAGGTTGTGCAGGGCGCAGCAGGCACCCACAATCTGGGGGATGTTGTTGGGGCTGGCATCCAGGCGGGTGAGGAGACATCGCCATCGTCCCTTGAGGTGGCCGAAGGAGCGCTCCACCACCTGGTGCGCACGGTTCAGGCGCTCGTTGAAGCGCTCCTGGCTGGCGGAGAGGTGGCCCGTGTAGGGGCGCATGAGCCACGGCCGGAGGGGGTAGGCCGCATCCGCAATGATGCAGAAGGGCATGGTGGTGTCCCCCAGAGGGATCTCCCGCTGGGGGATGTAGGTCCCCGCCTCCAGCCGGCGGCACAGGCCCGAGTTGTGGAAAACCCGGGCGTCGTGGGTGCTGCCAGGCCAGCCCACGTAAATGTCCTGGAACCGTCCCCGGCTGTCCACCAAGGCCTGCAGGACGACTGAATGGTAGCCCTTCTGGTTCATGTATCAGCCTCCGCTGTGGTCCGGGGCACGGATGGGGATGTGGGTCCCATCCAGAGCCCCGAAGCAGTTGGGGAAGCCCAGGGTGGCAAAGGCGGCGACAGTGGCACGTGGGTCCCCCAGCCTCACGAGCCTGTGCAGGAGCATGGAGTTGATGGCACGCACGACCTGCAGGGAAAGCACATGGGACAGCCCCAATGAGGGGTGAGCAGGGTGTGCATGGCCCTGCCCTGGCCTGCCCTGGCCCCCCTGGCCCCCCTGGCCTGCCCTGGCCCCCTTGGCCTGCCCTGGCCCCCCTGGCCCCCCTGGCCTGCCCTGGCCCCCTTGGCCTGCCCTGGCCCCCCTGGCCCCCCTGGCCTGCCCTGGCCCCCCTGGCCTGCCCTGCTCTGCCCTGGCCCCCCTGGCCCCCCTGGCCTGCCCTGCTCTGCCCTGGCCTGCCCTGGCCCCCCTGGCCCCCCTGGCCTGCCCTGCTCTGCCCTGGCCCCCCTGGCCCCCCTGGCCTGCCCTGCTCTGCCCTGGCCCCCCTGGCCCCCCTGTCCTGCCCTGCTCTGCCCTGGCCCCCCTGGTCTGCCCTGGCCCCCCTGGCCTGCCCTGCTCTGCCCTGGCCCCCCTGGCCCCCCTGGCCTGCCCTGCTCTGCCCTGGCCTGCCCTGGCCCCCCTGGCCTGCCCTGCTCTGCCCTGGCCCCCCTGGCCCCCCTGGCCTGCCCTGGCCCCCCTGCCCTGGCCTGGCCTCCCCCTGTGGGTTCTCTTACCTCCATGAGGACAGCCCCGACGGTGGCCTTTCCGACGCCAAACTGCTGCCCCACGGATCGGTAGCTGTCCGGAGTGGCCAGCTTCCAGACAGCGATGCCGACCCGTTTCTCCACAGGGAGGGCACGCCGCATGGCAGTGTCCCGGTGCCTGAGTGCGGGGCTGAGCCACTGGCACAGCTCCAGGAATGTCTGTCGGGTCATCCTGAAGTTGCGGACCCAGTGCTCGTCGTCCCACTCCCCAAGCACCAGCCGCTCCCACCAGTCGGTGCTGGTGGGGTGGCTCCACAGCTGCCGGCGTGTGAGGCGGGGGGTGGAGCGGGGTGCTGCAGGGGGAGGGGCTGAGCCCTGCTGCCCCGGGGGCATCTCCTCCCCTGGGGCAGGAAGGTGCTCAGCTGCCCCCAACATGACAAGAGCCAGGGCAAGCCCTGCTCCTGCCAGGAGGGCTGGCTGGACCTCTAGCTGCTGCTGCTGCTGCTGCTGCTGCTGGGGGTCCATGACTGCGGCGCTCGGGGTCTGTGTGCCTATCTGGCTCGTCAGACCGCGTGATGTGCAGGCTGAGTGTCTGTGGGAGGGGCCCTTTAAGGGAGCGGCTAGCTGTTGCCCCGGAAGCGCTAGCCTGCCCTGTGACCCTGTGTGCAGCTGTGCCTGGCATCCCTATTTCTATGTGTGGTACTTTGACGTGTAGACGTTCCCTCGCTGCGCCTATTTCGATGTCGGGCTGCGCAACGTCGAAGTTGAACATCGACGTTGCCAGCCCTGGAGGACGTGTAGACGTTATTCATCGAAATAGCCTATTTCGATGTCACAACATCGAAATAAGCTATTTCGAAGTTGGGTGCACGTGTAGACGTAGCCTAAGAAACATAAAATGAGGTAGGGGGTGCCTATTGCAGCTCACTAGGCCAACAAGTGGTGCTATAAGGCAATCACTCCACACAACACAAGCTTTTATATTTATTTTGAGAAGCTAAATATATTGAGCATCTTATATCTGTTACTAAAGGTAGTGTTCAATCCTGTAATCATTCTTTTCTCATGTATCCATAACAAGTTAAAAGACAGTAAACAAAGCATAAGAAAAAAATTATACATTTTCATAATGGAGCGAGGCATATAGCATGGATCTGAAGGACTTGTACAGGGATCTGTGCTCATCCATGTATTCATAAATTATTATCCATATTGCAAAGTATATGTAATTACTCAAGATGGCTCCAAAGCTGACTGCAAAGAGTTACAAAGGGATCTCACAGAACTTGGTGACTGGGCAACAAAATGGCAGATGAAACTGCAATATTGGCAAGTGCAAAATAGTGCACACTGGAATGCATAATCCCCTCTGGACATACAAATGACGGTCTGTCCCAGGCTACTCTATTTACCAGTAGAGGACCTCCTTGTAGCTATGGCTAGGGATTAGCTCTGCCAGTCTGGTACCCCTTTTTTCATGTGCTCACTCCATCTCACCCAGGACTTTTCTATTCCCTCTTTGTAGCTTGGACCTTCAGTCGGATCACTGTAGTTTTCTTCCTGCTAAAACTATGTTTCAAAGTTTATCTGTATTAGTCAAACCAGGTGATCTTCCTGTTCATCACCCCTCCCTATATCTAATAGGAGAAACTAGGCCTGAGTTCTTCCCTGGGTTCCAGTCCAGGGATCCTACAATCACTGACTAAGGTCTACACTATCCTATGTCTTACTGCTGGTTCCCTAGATTTCTCAATCAAGTTTTTTCTCCACGCTCTTCCTGTTATGCACTCCCCTTTTAGCCAAGCCTCCTGCTCACTCTAACTTCAGAAAGCATAACTACCCACCTCCACCCTATATCCCTTTCTGCCCCTAGCTACCTGGATTTATACAAGCCCCACCAGTCCCTGTTCAAGCGAGCTTCATCCTTTAATAAGTTCTTGTTATACTCTAGCTCTTCCTCCAGGTGTCCCTTATGCAGTTAATTGGCCCACCAAGCCATGGTGACAGGGTCAGGCCCAAGGCAGCTCTAAAAAGCAGAAACAGCCCTGGCTAATCAGGTATCATCACAGATAAAGTCAGAGCAGCAGAGGAGAAGCTGTTATAAATCAATTAATGGCCAGCTGATCTCACTTGAGGCTGCCACTGGCCTTTTAAAATGCTCCCACCCCACCCAATCCCACCCCCAATAGTAAGGATGGAAGAGGAGTTTGGGGAGAAGTGACGTGACGTGACGTGACGTGACGTGACGTGACGTGACGTGACGTGACGTGACGTGACGTGACGTGACGAGAGTTAGGCTGTGCCTGTGTAAGGAATGTGCCAGCAGGAGCTCAATACTGCTGAAACATTTGGGGAATGTGTCCTTTAGAGATCATTTGCATGAAAATGCAGAGGTGTGCATATGTAGTACCCTGTAAACAGAGCCTGATGGGAGCAGGTGAAGCAATGAGGTGTTGTCTCTTATAAACAACTTGTTGTTGTAAAGTCATACTTTATGATATCACCCAGTATAAGAATTGTGGAGTCTCACCAATGCTTGAAGTTGTTGTAGGGGTACGGGGCAGCCATCACTGTTGTGTAAGATATGGATTGCACAGGCCTTCCTCAATCTAAGCATTGTGAAGTGAAGAGGGGAAGGATAGTGGTTGAACTAGCTGACTGGAAGCCTTTTGGTTATACAGCTGTAAGACTGATTTGACTATTTCTCACCCCCCCCCCCCGCCACTGTTCAAACGTAGATCTAAAGATGGGTCTATAGTTGTACTGTGAGAACTCACCTTGGTAGATACTGAAGAGCTGTGGCAAGGCCCAGAGCTGAATGCCACTGTGAGCTGAAATCACTGAGAGCTGAAGCCACAGAGAACTAGAATCACAGTTTACTAATGAAGCACTGAATACATATTCAGCACCTCATTAGAATGCTGGCAGCTGCGGCACTTTGAAATTGATGTGGCTTGCTGCCATGCAGCTTGTCCAGATGGGGCTCCTTTTCGAAAGGACCCCACCATCTTTGAAATCCCCTTATTCCTATCAGCCGCTTTTCTCACCAGCGACCTGTCTGCTGTCTTGTGGGTTTTGCTATAGGCAAAACCCTGTGATTCTAGTTCTCTGTGGCTTCAGCGCTCACTGATCTCGGCTCTCAGCAGATAGAAATAAGGGGATTTCAAGCAGTTATTATTCACCTAAGAAGACAAGTGAAATCAGCATCTTGTACTTCTGTGGAAGATCCTGACTGAAACACAGTCAGTCATGCTGGACTGAGAATAATTGATGAGTGAAACTTTCTTGAACAAAGACTTAGGTTTCTTAAATCAGTCTTAGGCTTTTAGATGCATGTTTTCATTTTTATTTGCTTGTTATCATCTCTATGTTTTGTTTAGCATCACTTAAAATTATCATCTTGTTAATAAACTTGCTTTATTTTAGCATAAACTAACCCAGTGCTGAATTTAAGTTTAATTAATTATTGACTCCAGTGAATGTGGCAAACTGCTGGATATTATTACTTTAAAGAAACAAACTCTTTTGTTTTTTCTCTGAGTGATCCATGACAGGGCTGGATATATCAGGGCAGAGGTTTCTGGAGAAATTCAGGACTAGGAATATGTCGCTAGTTACTTCACTAGTACTAACTGAGGCTGATGGAGATCAGAGGGTGGCTGTGGTTTAACAAGCAGACTGCTAGATTCAAAGTTGCTGAACCAAGGCTCTTAATGGAGAGAGACTCCATGTGTGTAGGCTGGCTGGGAGAGTCCAAACATCGAACTATACCATCAGATTAATAAAGGCACCCAGAATTACTGGGCAAACAATAACATGCCTTCTCACTGGTCAACTTACACACCAGACTGCATACAGTTCTAATTACCCTATATCAGACAAGATATAGTAGAAGGAGATGAAATGCAGAGAAAGACACCAAAAATGTAGTATACAGAACAGCTTCCATATGAGGAGGAAAAAAGAAGGGGTCTGGTCAGCTTAGTAAAGAGACAACCAAGGATAGATATGTTAGTTGTCTATACAATCATGAATAGTGTGGAGAAAGTGAATAGTCAAGTGTTACTCTTTCACATAATACAGTCACTGGTGGGAGAGTCACCTGATGAAATTAAGCATGGCATGAAAAAACCTTATGGAAGTGCTTCCTCCACACAGCACAGTCAGGGGATTCATTGACAGGGGACACTGTGAAGGCTAAGATATAAAGGAATTCAAAAAATACTTAGCTTTGGTCATACTACCACAGAAGATTGACCCACTCAGGGTTAATCTTCCAGGGTTTCATTTCATGCATGCATGAAATGATGCTTTCAGGAGTCAAAGTCAACCCTGGAATATTCCCCTGTCATTCCTTGCGAGTGACAAGGAATAAGGAAAGTTGATGAAAGAAATGCTCCCCTCGACCTTCCTCCGTGTGGACGATTATGGCAGTTGATCACTAATTAGACAATTTTAGCTACACGATAGGCATGGTGTAGACGTAGCCTTTGATAAGTTCTTGGAGGATAGTGCATGAAGAGCTACTAGCCAAAATGGTCAGGGATGCTACCCAATACTCCAAATGCCCCCACATTGGCATATGGGATGATAAGTCACAAAGAATTGCCCTGTTTCATACATTCCCTCTGAAGGATCTTCCACAGTCCACTCTCAGAAGACACAATACTGGTCTAGGTGGAACATTGACCTAACCCAGTATGGCCATTCATACATTGTTATATTTTCATAGCTGTTCTCTGAACCATCTAAATTTCCCAAGTTTTTCAACATTTTTCTGCCAAAACTAGGTATAGCATTCCAGTAAAGTTTTACCAGTGCCAAATCCAGAGATAATGTAACTTTTGCCTGTTTTTCCATACAGGGATTGCATTAGTCCTTTTAGTCAGAGCATCACACTGTGAAGTCAAGGTCAGTTTACGGTCGCAGTGACCCACGTGTCTTGTTCTGAGCCATGTTTCTGAGGACAGTGTCCCTCCCCCACCACCATTCTGTGAATATGGTCTACTTCCTTTGTTCTTAGTTGTATACCTTTACATTTATCCACATTAAAAGGCATATTGATTCTTGCCTCTATCTTACCAAGAGTTTCAGATTGCTTTCATCAGTGACCCATCCTCTTTATTATTTATTATTCCCCCATTATTTGTGTCATCTGCAGATTTTTAAGCAGTGATAAAATAGGGGCCAGATGTATTCTGGAGGTGCCCAATGGTAACTCTATAGTTTTCCTAAAGCAGGGACATACATGGATACATTCCTATCTTTCTCCAAAATTAAGTTTCCAGTTGGCATTCAACTTCAGCCAGGGTTATTTCTTACGTCCTATGAACTCTTCATGAACTCTTTATTAAGCTTTGGTAAATTTATCTTTCTAAAGTTTTAATAGAAACTCGGTAATTTTGAGCTCTGGCTGGAAGTTTTAAATTAACAGTTCCATCTTGCACTGTAGATTGGAATCTCTTTAAAAATGCGTATTTCCAAAATACTTGGCAAATGGGAACACTGAGGAAAACTGCAACCTTAATACTGCCCCTTTATGGATACCAGCCTTCCATCAGCTCTTTAACTGTTCTTGCCTCACAGAACCCTTTGTCAAACTACTCTTTCCTTATGAAAGTAACCAGAAACATTCCCAACTGCTTGCATTGAGAAAAATAATCACTAAAGGGAAATGTAGAAAAGGCAAGGAAAGGACAGAGATATAATTATACTTCATGGCATGGAGTGTGGTAGTTGTTAGAGAACAGATAGGTACGTTTAGGTGGATGACTTAAATTTTGGTGTCCTTACTTGGGTTTGTTAGGCATGTTACATGTGCAGCAACCATAACTGCTTCACAACAAACCTCCATGTATATTAAAGCATTTAATGTGTATAAGTCATTCTGGGAAAGTAGAGGAGTGGGAACAACTTCAGGAATTACCTAGTAAATTGCAGTTTTTTAAAAATGATGAATTTGATACAATTTTGAAATATAATTAAAGGCTAATATAAAAGAAACCTTTCTTAATGTGCTGTAGCATTAGGTTACTATAAATTCACCACCATCTTATCACCATTTGCAGCTTTCCAAGAGATCATGGCTCCTGGAAGCACATTCTTTCAAGGTGCTGGATGAGCAGGGTTCTTATGAATCATTAAAAACCCTTTCTTTAGACTCCACCAATTTTATGTCATGTAGATCAGGGAGAGATGAAAGCAGCATTAGGAGACACTGATCCAAACAGACACGATCGATAAGGAAATGTGTTTGTAAGTACTAAATTAGAGAACCAGTATTACAGTAGGTGATTTAAATATATACATTCTTTCTCAAGGATAGCCAAAGTTCATTTAGGGGGGCACACTGAAAACTATTCAGGGTAGAGCCTAGTAAAAGCAATATTATAGCCGCTCTTATTTTCAATATTGAGGTGTAATCTGCAGAGACTCGCGATGCTTCATCTTTGTCCGATATGAACAAGATAGGTCAAGGTGGAACGCAGAGTGATAAGACTAGTCTTCACTAACAGCATGATTGTGTGAAAATGACAACAGGCTCTAATATTAAATTCTGTGGCTTGCATTTGGCTTTGTGTTGCACTTTGGCCACTGTGTCCTCATTTGTTAGTCAAAGTGGTCCCTGTGCAATGTCTGCAATCAAAGGATGGGAGAGCGTAATGCAAGACTGTATCACACCTTATTGGAAACATAGACACATGATTGCATAAGTAGATGAACTTTAGACACTGCATGAAACACCTATTTCTGAAGGAGTGTCCAAATGGGAAATTAGACAAATTAGCAAACAGTGCAAAATGAATGCATATATCTTAGAATGCATTAACCCCTTCCTCCGTGTGAATACTTTTATTCAATAGCAAAGGATCTTCAGTTCTCTGCAGCTGAGTTCTGAGAAAATTAACCTATGGAGAATTAAGGTTAATTTACTTCTAAATTCAAACATCTACACGTGGTTTTAAGGCACTTTATACACATTAACATCACACCTTTTGTTAATTTGTCTTAACCTTCATGAGTACTCCCCTGCAGACAATCTCTGAGAGCACAATAGAATAAGGCTTAAATTAATTTAAAAATGTTACTAATGTTGGACCTTAGGCCAAAGTAATTTTAGCCACTGAATGCAAGATTTCCCCACATGCAAGGATTATTTTAATTTCCAGCCAAATAGTCTCTGCCTGAAGAAACAGACAATCTAGTATGTGAAGACACTGCTGGTGAAAAAGATCCTATAGGAGGGGTCAGCAACCTTTCCAAGGTAGAGTTCCAAAATTTGATCTTTTAACCTCTATGTATGGCCCAAGTGCTGGTGATACTTTTTAAAGTCACTAATAATTCTACTTAGCTTCATTAATAAAGATGCAGAGCTTTACTGTTTAGGTGGTGGTTGGTAGCATTAGCTGGACCTTAACTTCCCTGCATCAGCACTCCAGAATGTAAGGTGGAAAGTCAAAAACAGCCTTGCATTCCACTCAGTGAAGCATCTTAGAGCATAAGGCTGATATTCCCCCCACATGAGGTGGCAAAATGCCCTTGCTTATCTACCCCCAAAGTCCCTACCATAAACTTCTTTAGTGTCCTCTGAATAAAAATGAATAGCTTTCAAAAACAGGTCTTTATTGCTTGTATTTCACAAGGGAAGTGTGTTTACAGGCAAGCACACATCAATCATGGGCAATCTCCTAAGAGTAACAGACAAGAGACTCTCGTGTCACTCTCTGGTCATTCATAAAGCTGGTTTTTCAAAGTCTCCCTGGTTAGCAGTGCCCCTTGCTGTACTCTCCTTATTGCCCTGGGTGTCTGGGTGCTCATGATTAGTGGCCAGGTGATGTTCCTCAGCCCCCCAACCTGGCATGAAATTTTCCCTCTTACTCTCAAATTATGGAACACACAGCAGGCTGCCACCATAAGCAGAATGTTCCCTTTTCTGGGGTCTAACCAATTCAAGGAGCTCCTGAACCTGGTTTTTCATGGTCAAATGGACATTCTACAGGTTGAACCTCTCTAGTCCTGCACCCTTGGGACCTCATCTTGCTGAACAAAGAATTTGACAAACCACAGCAGGTCAGTAATGTCTAGCAGCAGTACCAACGCTTCCACTGCTTACTAGGCTGTTAGAAAATGTTTAGAGTTAAGTTAGAGCTAAATAACAGTACAGAACACTGACAGCCAGGACTGGTGGCTGTAAACAAACTTTATGGGACTATGAGAAAATTGGCCACACCCACGATAAGTGGTCATCCAGCTAACTAAAAT
This sequence comes from Carettochelys insculpta, assembly GCF_033958435.1. NCBI lineage: Eukaryota > Metazoa > Chordata > Testudines > Carettochelyidae > Carettochelys > Carettochelys insculpta. The sequence goes on from NC_134139.1 coordinate 101,771,877, forward strand.
CATGCTGGATTACAAATGCGGCCAGAAGAGCATGTGCTGGGCAGGTTAGGTTTGACTACTGCTACTATTCTGCCCTCGCTCAGCACATGGTGAACTGCTCCTTACTGTGGTCCAGGCTGCCTGTATATGGTTTTATGAGCCAAGGGGGCAAGGGGTAAGATGGATCACCCAGAATCACTATTGGCATCTTTAGCTGTGTCTACACGTGCACGCTACTTCGAAGTAGCGGCACTAACTTCGAAATAGCGCCCGTCGTGGCTACACACGTCGGGCGCTATTTCGAAGTTAACTTCGACGTTAGGCGGCGAGACGTCGAAGTCGCTAACCTCATGAGGAGATAGGAATAGCGCCCTACTTCGACGTTCAACGTCGAAGTAGGGACCGTGTAGACGATCTGCGTCCCGCAACGTCGAAATTGCTGGGTCCTCCATGGCGGCCATCAGCTGGGGGGTTGAGAGATGCTCTCTCTCCAGCCCCTGCGGGGCTCTATGGTCACCGTGGGCAGCAGCCCTTAGCCCAGGGCTTCTGGCTGCTGCTGCGGCAGCTGGGGATCCATGCTGCAGGCACAGGGTCTGCAACCAGTTGTTGGCTCTGTGTATCTTGTGTTGTTTAGTGCAATTGTGTGTGGGAGGGGCCCTTTAAGGGAGCGGCTTGCTGTTGAGTCCGCCCTGTGACCCTGTCTGCAGCTGTGCCTGGCACCCTTATTTCGATGTGTGCTACTTTGGCGTGTAGACATACCCTCGCAGCGCCTATTTCGATGTGGTGCCGCGCAACGTCGAAGTTGAATGTCGACGTTGCCAGCCCTGGAGGACGTGTAGACGTTATTCATCGAAATAGCCTATTTCGATGTTGGCTTCACGTGTAGACGTGTAGACGTAGCCTTTATGTCTTAAATGGTGATTTTCTGGTGTGGAAAGAAAGTCACATTCTGCAGCTTTCAGAACCAACCATAGTTCCTAAAGATGCCCATATGATGAACCTTTCCCAACCATCCCACACTGATGTTGGTGAAATGACCCTTGTGATCCACAAACACCTGCAACACCACAGAGAACTACTCCTTGTGGTTTATGTACTATATAGCAAAGTGGTCTGGTGCCAAGATAGGGATGTATGTTCTATTTATCACCCCACTGCAGTTAGGAAATCCCATCATGGCAAAACCGTCCACTATGTCCTGCACATTTCCCAGAGTCACTGTTTTGTAGCAGAAGGGTAGTGATTGCTTTGTTTACTTGGCTACCTTGCTGGATGACTGCAGTCCCCACTGTAGATTTGCCTACTCCAAATTGATTGTCCACTGGCTAGTAGGTGTCTGGCATTGCAAGCTTCTGCAGATCTATTGCCACATGGTTCTGACCTGTCAAAACAAGACTTATTTTGGTATCACAGCAGTTTAGGACAGGGGAAAACAATTTGCAAAGTACCATGAACGTGGTCTTACACAAGGGCAAGTTTAGTAGCCACTGCTGGTCATCCTATACCTACAGAAAAATTTGGGTCCACCAGTCTGAGTTTGTTGTATGGCAACAGACCTGGCACTCTACGGTGTACAAAATATTGAGTGAAGCCAGCATCTCCCCATTCCTCCTCTCCAGCGTCTCACATTTGTATATGTCCATGTCCTCCTTGGAGTCTTCATCACTCTGACAATGGAATAGGCTCTGCACATACCATAGCACAGGGTGTGAGGTGCTCATAATACTTATCACAGCAGTTTGAAGCTGTACGGGTTCCATGCTAGCCTTGCAATGGCACCTGTAGAGACATGGAAAAAAAGGGCACGAAAACATTTTTTTGCTGTATCTTTCCAAAGGGAAGGGCAAGTGAGAGGAGCATGATAGGAATACTGACAACCCAAACCCAAACCAACCATGGCACATTTTTGTCCTATCAGACACTGAGGTGGAAACTCACAATGAGATGGTGCAGTAGAAACTGTGGGGTAGGTACTCACAGTGCATTGCTGACAAGAGACACACACCAACAACTTTATATGCCAGTGTGGAAATGAACTCTTGACTTTAAAATTGGATCTTAACAAATTCAACCTAATTTCATAGTGTAGACATAACTTTAGTCTCATTGCTGGAATTTAAAGGCAAAAGTAGTTAATGTGTTGCTATTAAAGTGCTGGCATGTTATATTATTGACATAGATGCCCTGAACGAGATCAGACTGGCAGAGGAAGGATACATCTGCAAACCAAAAGGCGGTCACACCTTCTTCTGGAAAGGCAGGCCAGAAAATGAAGATAGAATCCATGGAGTGGGACTTGCCATCAAGACATCACTTCTGCGCCAGCTTCCTGACCTACCAACTTGCATCAGTCAGCGTCTGATCAAGCTCTGCTTCCCCCTCAACACCTCTCACCAAGTTACAGTCATCAGCACTTACGCCCCCACACTGACTAGCAGCGACAAAGCAAAAGAAAGTTTCTATGAGGACCTTGACCATCTTGTGAAAGCAACTCCTCCTAGTGACAAGCTTCTCCTGTTGGGTGACTTCAATGCCAGGGTCAGCAAGGACTTTAGGACCTGGAAAGGGGTGCTGGGGCATCATGGTGTTGGTAACATGAATGCCAATGGCCACCTTCTGCTGAGCTTGTGTGCAGAAAACAACCTGACAATTACCAACACTCTCTTCAGGCAAGCAGATAGATACAAGACCACATGGATGCACCTGAGATCAAAACAGTGGCACCTGAATGACTATGTCATCAGTTGCAGGTGGGACATTCGAGATATTAAGATCACCAGGGCCATGCAGGGAGCTGAGTTCTGGACTGATCATAGACTCATCAGATCAGTCCTTATGCTGCACACCACACCACTGTACCGCAAGAAGCCCAAGGTTGTCAGACCCTCCTTCAACATCAGGAAGCTGAAACATACTGGTCATCATGAGAAATTTGCAGCCTGCCTTGACAAAGTGCAGATGTCCCATGGACCTCTGACTGGAAACCCAACACAAAAATGGGACCAGTTCAAAGCCCTGGTGATGGTGTCAGCCAAGTCAATGCTAGGACTGAAAAAGAGAGTTCACCAAGACTGGTTTGATGAAAATGATGAGGCCATCATGAAGATCTTAGAGGAAAAACAAAATGCATTTCTGCTATGGCAAAACGATTGGTCTTCAATCTCCACACGTGATCATTTCAAACACCTTCAGAGCCAGGTGCAAACGGCACTTCGTAAAATGCAAGATGAGTGGTGTGAGAGTAAAGCTGATGAAGTCCAATACTATGCTGACACCAAGAACTCCAAGATGTTCTTCAGTGCTATCAAAGCTATATATGGACCTTCAAAGCCAAGTACTACACCTCTCCTGTGTGCAGATGGCATGACCCTTCTGAGGGAGAAGAACAGCATCAACAATAGGTGGAGAGAGCAGTTCAGCAACCTTCTCAACAGACCCTCCATTGTCGACCCTGTGACCCTAGACCAGATCTTTCAGAAACCCACAATAGACAGTCTTGACCTGCCCCCGACAATGGATGAGGTCAAAAAGGCAATCAGCCAGACCAGCTCCAGGAAGGACAGTATCCTTGCTGAAATTTTCAAAGCGGCAGGACCAGTGTCGCTTCAAGTCTTTCACAACATCTTGATCAACATCTGAGAGGAAGAAGACATGCCCAAAGACTTTAAGGATGCCACAGTCATCTTGCTCTTCAAGAACAAGGGCAACAAAGCTGACTGTGGAAATTACTGGAGCATCTCCCTTCTCTGTACTGCTGGGAAGATCTTGGCTCGAGTCATCCTCAATTGTCTGATGACCAGCATCTCAGAAGAAAACCTACCAGAAGCACAGTGTGGTTTTTGCCCAGGATGCAGCACCATTGACATGATCTTTGCTGTTTGTTAGGTCTAGGAAAAGTGCATAGAGTAGAACGTGGATCTGTAGACTGTCTTTACAGACCTGACCAAGGTGTTTGACACTGTCAACAGAGAAGCCCTGTGGATTATCCTGTCAAAACTTGGCTGCCCGAGAAGATTCGTTAACCTTATATGCCTGTTCCACAATGACATGAGTGGCTTTGTTCTTTCAAATGGCAAGTCCTCAGATCCATTTGAGATATCCAATGGTGTGAAGCAAGCGTGCATGCTGGCCCCAGTGTTATTCAACCTCTTTTTCACATGCGTCCTCAGCCACGCTGCTAGGGACCTGAACCATGGAGTCTACATAAAATACACACTTGCTGGGTCACTTTTCGACCTTCATCATCTGAATGTTAAAGCGAAAATGCTTCAGAGGTTCATCCTTGAAGCCCTTTTCTCTGACGACTGTGCACTTAGGGCATACAAAGAATCTGATCTCCAGCTCATCACCAACAAGTTTGCTGATGCCACTTGCCTCTTTGGTTTGACCATCAGCCTAGGAAAGGCCGAGGTACTGATTTAACCTGCTCCAGGATCTGCTGCTCTCCCCGCTTCAATCTTTATTGAAGGAACAGAGTTAAAAGCAGTAGAGGAGTTCAAGTACCTTGGCAGTGTGATAGCCAATGATGGCTCCCTTGACAAAGAAATCAATGCCAGAATCTGCCAGGCCAGTCAGGTACTAGGACATCTGAGAATGTGAGGGATGAATCAGCACAATATCCAACAGTCCACTAAACTGAAAGTGTACAAGGCTGTAGTCCTGACCAGTCTCCTGTAAGGCTGTGAAACCTGGACCTTGTACAGAAAACATATAAAACTGCTGGAGCTCTTTCACACACACAGCCTGAGGTCAATACTGCACATTCGATGGCAGGACAAAGTTATGAAGCTGGAAGTCCTGGACAGAGTAGGATTCACAAGCATCGAAGCCATGATTCTGAAAGCCCAGCTTCGCTGGACAGGGCACATCATACGAATGGAGGAGTCAAGAAGTAAGCAACTCCTCTATGGTGAACTCTCACAGGGCACAAGGAATCAAGGTGGGCCTCGCAAGAGATATAAAGAGTGCATGAAGGCCAACATTGCTCATGCTGGTTTAAAACCAGATCAGCTAGAGCAGCATGCAAAAGACCAACCAGGCTGGCGTGCTCTCGTATGACAAGCATATGACACCTTTGAAGAGCAGCAACACATATGCCTCATTGATGTTGTGAGAGGAACAAAGCAACAGCAGCAGCCACACCAACAGAGCCAGGACAATTCCCTTGCCCCCACTATGAACACCCATGCCGTTCAAAGCTTGGTCTCCTCAGCCACATGCAAGTCCACACCCGATGAGCCTGTGAAAGCTCAAGACATGATCATTGGACACAATGGACTACCTACAAGCTACAATTAAAGTGCTGAGGTCTACCATTTGAAAATAATTACCATTGTTGGGTTACCTTATTCTACCACTATTATTGATGTTGCAAGCATTCCCCATATTAAATATAAGGAAAAATGAATTTGAGAAAAATTGACAAATGGTATATTCTATTCAGTTCACTGTTAAAGGACTTTCATTGTCAAATGCTTGCTTACCCTTTTAAAACAGTATCCATCTTCCCCCCAGCATACCATCCAGTTCTGCACAATTCACAGAAACCGATGCAACAGAACATAACAGGAAGACCATTCTAGCTGTATTTCAAACTCAGCAGACAACAAAGACCAGGAATCGCATTATAGTCTGTTGTCCAGTGATTTAAAGCTTTGCTTAAACATTTTGACTTATAGATGTTATTCTGAAAGTCTGATTTTTGGCCCAGTTCTGTAGTCTTTCTTTACATAATGAAAATTCCCGTAAACATCAGCTAGTGTTGTCACTATACAAGGCCTGCAGAATTAGACCATCTCATGGTCACCCCTAGATTGATGTTGACCTATTTTTGATGCATCAGGTACTAAATATCACCAGGACTGAGCCATTTTACAAAATATGTGATATATAGTAAAACTTTCTTGCAAAGTTACAATAGTTATTATGCCCAAACTGACCTGTTTTACAGCAGGCCAGACTAAATGATCTATTGGTCCCTTCTGGGCCTAAGCTTTATGAATCCTATTTCTATGAAAGCGCATATGAAAACCCAAGCTCTGAACTTACACTTTACTAGGGTTATGTAGATATTAGAGTGATTTGTCGACAGACGTTTTTATTGGAAGATATTTTGTGACAAAATTTCTGTCAACAAAATGTGTTCAGTTAGCAAAGCAGATCGAAAGAGTGATCCACTCTGTTGACGGAGAGTGGGCAGATTGCCTGGCCACTCTATCGGCAAAACAGTCACCTAGAAGTACAGCAGACAGGGTTACAGGGTGCCATTGTCTTCTTGGAGCCCCAGTGAGACATTCCCATAAAGGCACCTCCCCTAACACCCGTTCCCTGCCTATGCTGCAGGTGTGCCTACCTCCTCAATGGACATAGAGGTTCTTCAGCACCTGCTGCACCTCCTGACAGCCATACTCCTCTTCCTCACAGAGGGTGAGCATGAGACCACCTTTGAGGACCTCGCCATGCTTGCAGGATGGTCACACCTACCCCGCCCCCCACCTGGATGCACAGGCAGATCTGGAGGCATCACACCTGTTCCAACTAGTGGGACTGACTGGTCATGCAACAGTGGGACAATCAGCAGTGGTGCCAGAACTTCCAATGCAGAAGGCCATGTTCCTGGAGCTCCATGCCTGGCTTGCTCCCCACTCTCTGGAGACAGAACACCCAGCTGCAGCCCACCATCCCTGTGGAGAAGAGGGTTGCAGTTACCACGTGGAAGCTCAGGACCCCCAACAGCTACTGCTTCCTGGGAAACCAGTTTGGTGTGGAGAAGTCTGCCATTGGGACCCTCCTCATGGAAGTAAGGCTGCAGTCCCTGCACAGGGAGATGGGTGTTGAATGTCCTGCCCAAAGGGAAGCCCCAGGATGTGGAGTGGGGTACGGGGGGGGGGTTGAGGGGGAAGCCCTGTCACTGGGAGATTGTGCCATCTCACCCTCACACAGCTCTGCTGCTGGTGGGGGGAGGGGCAGCCTCACAGTGGGGCTTCTAGAGAGCTCATGCGGGAAGACAGGAGGGGATGGGGCCCCCCCACAGGGCCCAGGGACACCATCGCTCAGTCCATAACATGTGTACTTGGTCCTTTCCCTCTGCAGGTCATGACAGCCATCAACACCATCCTTCTGGAGGGTTAGCCATATAGGAGATGTGGATGCAGTCATGGCTGAACTCACTGCTCTGGGGTTCCTGAACTGCATGGTGGCCATCAACGGGACCCATGTCTTAATCAATGCCTCAGAGCATAGCGCAGCCAAGTATATCAACCACCAGGGTTATATTTTGATGGTGTGGCAGGTGCTGGTCACCCTCCATGGACAGTTCACTGACACTTACGTTGAGTGGTCGGGCCAGGCACATGATGTCTGTAAGTTCTGCCACTCTGGCCTATTCCAGAGGATGGAGGGCACATAGGTTGTAGGTCCATCCTGCACACACAACTAGATCCAGTGTTTACAGTCAAGCCCTTAGGTACAATCGCATTTGCGCTGATCCTACTGACAGAGACCGAAAACTACAAGATCTTTACCAAATATTCATAAACCTGAATTACCCACCAAGAAAAATAAAAAACAAATCGACAGGGCCAGACGAATACCCAAAAACCACCTTCTCCAAGATAGGCCCAAAAAAGCCAAGAACATACCACCACTGGTCATTACCTACAGCCCCCAGCTCAAATCACTGCAACACATTATTAAAGACCTATAACCTGTCCTTAATCAGGATGCCACACTCCAGCAGGCTGCAGGTGACAGGCCTGTTCTCTCCTACAGACAACCTCCCAACCTTATGAGGATTCTCACCCACAAACACAGTCTATACTGCAGGAACACCAGTCCTGGAACTTCTCCTTGCAACAAAGCTCGTTGCCAACTTTGTCCACGTATCTATTCTGGAGATACCATCACTGGACCTAACCAGCTTATTCACAGAATCATGGGCACATTCTCATGTTCCTCAGCTAATATCATATATGCCATTATGTGCCAACAATGCCCAGATACTTTGTATATTGGACAGACTTCAAACTCTCTTAGACAAAGAATTAATGGGCATAAAACAGACGTAAAAACGCTCCTGATCCACAAACCAGTGAGTCACCACTTCAATGGAGTGGGCCATTCTGTTAATGACCTGAAAGTTTGCATCTCACTGAAGAAGAATTTTCACAACACTTTGGAAAGAGAGGCTGCTGAACTCTGTTTTATATTCAAATTTGACACATTAACACCTGCTTTGACACATTAACACTTACTTTGAACTGGGATGGGAATTTTTTAGGTCATTATAGGGGCTCTTTTGCATACTTGGCTTAATCTAATTGTTAATGCCCCCCCCTCCTCCCACTTCTGCCCCTCTACTCTCTGATTTCCTCACCTTGAAATTTTTCTGATTTGTCAACCTTGATTTGTATTTTTGGTTCTCTGTGCCTTAAATATTGAGTCTGTTCTGGTTTGGCTCTGATCTGAAGAAGTGAATCTATCCCATGAAAGCTCATCAACTAATAAATTATTTTGTTAGTGTTTAAAGTGCTACTGGACTGCTTTTTTGTTTTGATAGTATGTAGAGTAGCATGGCTTTCTCTCTGTTGCTAGTTCTCACTGAAGTCACTTTTGTGGGCTGAAAGTTTCCTTTACTGCCAAAAAGAGAATATGTACGCATTTGTGACTACAAACATTTCAGATCTAGATTTTTGGGGCAGAGGAGGTTGGAGGAAGAGTCAAATGAGGTTGACATTTTAGCATTTTAAATCTCAAAGTTAGTTAAAACTTTCTGGTTAAAAGGCAGGAAAGCAACTTAGCATGAAGAAGTGAGTATTGGAGGAGTAAGGGGAAGATTTGGAGTTAAAAATATATATTCCAAGTCTCATTCTTTAAAATTGAGGCTTATCGCAGAGAATTTTAATGTGTCCTTTGCTATTGTGATGATTATAAGATTCTTTCCTTTAAACTGAAAGATAAAGGTATCAGATTGCCTACTATTCACATGGAGGTAGACAGTCTCATCTTTTCATAAGCACCACCTGGTCCATTTCTTTTCATAAGATGAAAGCCAGGGGAACCTGTGCACCTGCTAGCAGAGAAAAGCAGCTAGTCACATAGGTTGAGTGACTGTGTGGGATGGGCTGGGAGGAAGGCACGATTTAGGTTTACTTAGAGTGGCAGTGATCTCAGATCTGATCCCGAGTACTCCATACATTCTTATAAACTAAGCTGCTTTGAAACTGGCAATTTAAAACAAAGAACTTGGTCATGCTGTCACAGGTTATAGTGTGTACAGTATACTGCATAGTATTGTTGATGAAATGTATTATCTTACATTTAAAGTGACCCAGCTATGGTTCATTAATTTACTTATTATAAAATCAGCAATGTTGAATTATAATTATTTGCCAAATGAAATGTGAAGAGAATTAAGTGTTGTCAGCAGTTTTAAGGGCATACAGAGAGTTTGGTATTAATAATAAAAGCTTTAAAAGGAGATTCTGTATGGTTAGATGTCATATTTACTGCTGAGGTGAACAGTCACCTGATAGCCTTAGAACTCTTTTCTCAACGTAGGATAAATTTGATATCTCTTTGGCAAACACTATAAGTCTATTTCTAGCTTCAGTCTTTAACTGCTGCACAACCCAGTAGACCAGTCCTACCTTTATCCCAACAAGCTCTTCATGATTGCCTGATGCATCAAGGACAAATAGCTTGAGGCTTAATAATTTTCTGTGCTTTTAAGATTTTTGTATATAGCGCTGAACTCAAATGTGTGCATGTTGCTTTTATAATTATTGAGAAGTCAATGATCAGGTTCAAAAATCTGGTTCCATTTAATTTGTTGATTTTTAAATTAGTTGGGAAGATCTGGGATTTACTTATGTAGTACCCAGAGGCCCTGACACCTCATCCAGGGTGAGTGAAGTCTCTGCTTTACAGCCTTATCTGAGAGCCAGCTAGCCTTTCGCTTGTGCAGTAGAGTGCAGAGCCTTAGACCCTATGCTCACAGGTTCTATCCCTAAGGCCAGCAACCCAGGCCTGTTGGTGTTATGCTTACCATAAATTAGAGCTGAAATCTACAGAAATATAGGCTTACTGAGGGAGGAACAACAGATTCCAGGGATCCAAAATCCCTTGTTTGAAAGTGTTTTGAATAAACCATCTTTCCTATCCCACACACCTGGTTGCCTTGTTCAGAGGCAGAATATCAAAGGGATGACCGGAAAGCAAGCAAGCTGACAGCTGGATTGTTTCATTTCTGAATGTCAATTTCTCTGTTTTTTTTAAGTCATCTGTCAGCAGAAAGAGGAAAGAAAGATGATGCCAGAAGCTGAGCAATCTAACAAAGGCCCATTAGAATGTACTGATGGTTGTGTCTCAAATTCATGGCTTTGTTTCTGTGTTCAGCATTTTAAGCATCAGTTGTGAATTAATAAATGCCCTTGTCTCCAGCTTCTTCTCAACACAAGGTTTCCTACAGCATTTAGATGACTCAGGAGACATGATAAAGCTTTCATAAGAGGTTCCCATACCAATATCATGATAGAGGACTAATGATCCATCCTGTAACTGAATTTTGGAAATGAGTGAATCATTCAAAACAAGTAATTTGGTGGATCAATTTATCATCTTTCTGCTTGTATGTATGACAGCAAATCTTTTCCTCCCATTCATTTTGCACATATTGTTGAAAAATCTGTGAATTGATCAAACTCTCACAGTGAATTGTTCATGATCACTTAAATTTGAGCTGCCTCCCTTAAGTTTGATTGGGTGGCTAAACAGTTATCCACACATTGGTGGGTAAATACTTCCCTGTGTCTACACAAGCCCCTTTGTTTCGGAAAGGGCATGTTAATGAGTGGGTTTGAAAGATGCTAATGAGTCACTACCATGAATATGCAGCGCCTCATTAGTATATGGTGGCGGCAGCACTTTGGAAGTGTGGCTTTTGAATTATGTACCACCCGTGGTGACAGGGACCTTTCAAAAGGACCCCCCACAGTTTTCAAAAGACCCTATGAAGAAGGGGCTTTCAAAAACAGGGGGGTCCTTTTGAAAGGTCCCCTCTCCATGGGCAGCGCGCGATTCAAAAGCTGCACTTTTGAATCGCTGTGGCTGCCATTATGCTAATGAGGTGCACATATTCATGGAAGTGCCTCACTAGCATCTTTCAAACCCGCTCAATAACATGCCCTTTCCGAAAGGAAGGGGCTCGTGTAGACCCAGCCTTACTGTATAAATGTTTTTGTTTGTTAAAATCCAATTTCCACAAATCCCAGAAATCAGCATTAATTTAAGCCCCATTATTTTCAAAAACATCTTTTTCTTAAGAAATTGTTTGCCTTGCATTGCTACAATTAACACCTTAGGATTGCTATAACACAGAAGAGAGAACTTTTTTTCCAGCCTGTTTACTCCATGCCTATGACATCACCTGTGTATAGCCACTTACATTGTTTCTCCTGTATGGTGAATTGTTTTCCCTGGTTGTTTGTGTGGCTTGTTTACACTGTAGCAGAGAACCAAAAATAGTAAACAAGGTTGACAAATCAGAAAAATTGTATCAAGGTGAGCAAATCAGAGAGCAGAGGGGCAGAAGGGCGGGGGAAAGTCAAGAATTAGATTAAGCCAAGTGTGCAAAAGAGCCCGAGGGGAAAAAACATTACAAGGTGAAAGATGGGATCGTAAACCTGCAAGAACTGGTAGAGGCATGTTTAGCAATTGAAATTATTATTAATTCCTTTTCTGAAAATGGCCAGGGCTAACCCCTGTATGAGAGTCTTCATTACTTTTGTGACAGGACAAACAGTGGCCATTTCAGGACATATTACCAGGATGGACCTTAGAGAAGTCTCACCCAGCTCAGCTCTACCAGTTTATCATGACTTATGAATGCTTTAAATTTGTTAGTGGAAAACATACTGGTTACATTTACACTTGCATTCCTCTTTCAAAAGGAAAGAAATCAAAAATTCAATGAGGCACGGAGTTACATGTCTTGCCCATCTTTTACAGAACTCTCCTTCCTATTCTGTTGCAGAAATAAGGGTTTTTTTCAATTATGGGGTTTAATTTTTTTTCTTTTGAAAGAAACCCTTTCAAAACAATATTATGCAATAAAGCACAATAGATGTAAATCAATGTCTCCTTTTCATTTTGGATTTCCCTCATTTTCATTCTTCTTTCGAAAGAGGAATGCAAGTGTAGACATAGCCACCGACTTATGTGCTCACAAGATATAAAAGCAAAGTATTATGCTTCTTTATTGGCCAGGAAGAATCTCATTCCACCATTAATTACAACTGCTGCAGGTGTCTAGGTAATTAAGCTATATAAATATCGGGGCCGATTTGCTAGGTATTCATCTTAAATTATGAGATTCCTGAACGTTTCAGACCCTAAAGTCCAAAGAAGGGGGAATGAAGGAGGGGATTGTGGTCTTTTCTGCTGTAACAATTCAATATTTTGCTAGAAGACCAAATTTGAATCTTTCTAATGGCTTCATGGAAAGGTGTAATTACAAGCACTGGGCTGAATGTAAATATTGTATGATGCTGGGTGGTTGGAAACAACCACCACCTGCAGGAAGCATCTTTTTCTAATGAGCCCCCAGTCTCTCTGGCTGGAAGAAGCAGTGTAGTATTAACACAAAAGGATTTCTCAAACTTTAACATGAACGGTCATTACAAATTTCAAAGTATTTATTACAGCAGCACCTGCAGGCACAACAAGAGTTACGGGGTCTGGCAACCTCTCCTAGCCTACCACCCTATTTACAGTGCTTTTATAACTCAGCTGTAAAAACTGGCTGCAGGCTCAAACTTGGCAAACAAAGATCTGAGGGAGAGGTTTTCAAAGCAAAAAAGCTAATTGGACCCCAATGAATTTCAATAGGAATCAGGCACAAACTGCCCCCTTAGTCCCTTTGAAAATCTTCTCCTTAGTCAAGAAGCCATTTTTCTTCACACATTTGGCATTTCACTTACTGGTCCATTTTAGGGGCAGAGGATTGTAAAATACACTAAAATAAAACACAGAAATGCACTTGTTTGTGAATATCTTGTCCTTTTCATGTTATTCAAACTGTTTGCTATTTAACACCATGTTGTAGAGATCCCAATGTTTTCCTCCTTCACTGTCTATGCCACAAAGAGGAGACAAAATTGAGAGTGGGGCAGGGGAGAGAAAACCAAACTGACAAAGCTGAAATGGTATAGGTGGCTCAGAAACAGGTTATGTCTACGTGCCACCCTAACCACGAAGTAAGATATGCAAATTGCATATCTTATTTTGAGTTTTTCAGAATAGGTTGTTTTGGGATTTGACACCGAATGTCAAAATAATGCACTATTTCAAAGCATCCCTTACTCCTCCCACAATGAGGACTAAGGGATGCTGAAATAGCACATTCATTATTTTGGACAATTATTTCAAAATAATGGGCATGTTTCAAAGACGTGGAGTAGCTATTTTGGGATACCAAAGTATCCCAGAATAGCTCTGCCATGTAGACATAGCCTCAGAGAGCTGGAGAAGGGAGTCAAATCAATGCAGAGATGGGTCATATTTGGTGATTGCATGGTGTCTATTAGACTAATGAATATAAAATAGAATCTTAGGAGATTTTACTTACATTGCTCAGGTTGATGCTCAACAGTTTGAAGATGGAAGATTATGGATTTGTGTAGAGATTAAGCTAAGGTCATTTGGGCTGCTTTTATTTATAAAAATGTGACCTAATCTTAAAGTATGACACCATTTTTTGTTTTTAAATGTACCATAGGATTCATCCAGTTTTACACCTAAGACCTTTCTTAGCATTTTTTAAAACATTTTTCTCTGATGTATAATACAGGTTGACTGTCTGAAATCTGGCACTCTCTGGTCCAGCAACATCCATGAACTAAAGAGCCCAGTGTTGGGGAGCAGGGCCAGATGGGATTCCTGTAGCTGGGGTGAGGGGACCAGCAACAGTGAATGGGAACCACAGCTGAAAGTCTTGGGGAGCTGGCAGCAGCAGAGAGCCAGGAAGCCAGTGGTGGTGGCAGCAGCAGAGATCTGCAGCCAGAGACCTGGGGAGCCAGCAGCAGGAGCAGAGGTGAGCTGTGGCCAATGGGCTGGGGAGCAGTGGCCAGAGGGCTGAAGGTGGCTGGAGAGCAGGGGCCGCAGCAGGGACCAGGGGCCATTAAATTCCCCTGGTCTGGCAAAGTCCCTTGTTTGGGACTACTCCAGTCTTAAGTGTGCCAGACCAAGGATGTGCAGCCTGTAGTGGTTTAAAAAGATGGAATTAGTTTGTGTGAAATATTAAGATCAAGAAATAGCAATAGCTGAGTCACTCATAGTGACCACATTATGGGTTCTGATTGTGCCTCCTATTACTGCAATATCTGACCAGACTGTGGGGGCTATTAAATCAAGAAAATTGTATGTTGTACAACTGTCCATTTCTCTCACCTTCATCTAAATGCTCATTGCCTTAAATTTGAGGCAGTGCTTAGCTGTCTTGTTCTAAGCAGCTATATTTAAAATAAAAAAAGAGACTCACTTGATGTCTACCATAGGACACCGATAGGAAAGAACACAACCACGCTAAATGTAATTTTTACAAAGCATTTTTAATAGAATAAAGATAGAGAGGCCCTATAACCTGTCATGCTCAGTTCACAGGGTTTTTCATGTGAAAGGGCAGCATGGTAGAAGTGGTGCAGTTACTTGTAAGATCAGAAGGCAACAACTAGGTGGTCAAAATGACATCATTTATAGACAGCACAGGGCTTGAAGGGATACTTAAGAGGAAAAAAAGAGATGCAAACTGGACAGAAGGGTGCGAGAGGCTATTCAGATAGCCTTCAGAAAATGGAAATCCATTACCATAATTTGTGCTGGGACTCTCTAGAGTAGGGGCTCCAAACCCGGGGTGCGTGGAGCTGAGGGTATTGCAAGAGGTCTGTGAAGAAAAAAATTACAGAAAATAAGTTTTAAATAAATGGCAAGGTTCCAGTCAATTATTCTTAAATTAATTATTTTCCAGTAACGTTATTAACTGCCGTCTGAAAATCTATGTTGTGGTTTCCTTTAATGAAGCGCATGTAGCAGCTAGAATTGGCTTTGATGGGGGTCTTTGAAGGGTTTGTGGGGATGATAGCAGGTTTGCACTAGTGAAAAGGTTGGTACACGTACCACCGGTGGTACACAAAAGGATTTCAAGGGGTACACAGCAGAAAATATATTACTAAAAATCAGGAGATAAGGACTGGAACGGCACTGGGAGAGGGGGTACGCTGTTAAGGCCAAAGTCCTGAAAGGGGCACGTGAATGTTTTAAGTTTGAGAAACACTGCTCTTGAGCATCAAGCCACAGTAAACACCAACCGTGCAAATTGGAGGTTTTCATATCTATGCTAGGAACTTGCTCTGGAGTAGCCAGAAATAAGCAGACGTCCACTGAGTTCTGGAATCATGGCAAATTGTCACAGTAGAAGGTATGTTTGATCATTTGGATCACTTTGAACTCAACTGAGAGAGCATAACTGTGCTGTGCTACTAGCTCAGTAACCAGGTCTGTGTTTTTCATGGCTGCACACTGCTTAAGTGCTCCAGGGTTATTAAGAATATTTGAGACAGTGCAGATCCAACATATCTATCCAGCAAAAGGGAATTCAAAGATCCTCCTCCCAGCTTGGAGAACAAAATTGGCTTGATCTCTTCAATGCTCTCTTTTTTTTTTTTTTTTAAATTGCAAGGGATTGTCATGGCACAGCTTCTAAAAGAAGAACAAAATCTTCAAGGACAATGAAGCTAAAACAGATATCCACATTACAGCTAACATGATGAGAATCAAAACAAATGAAGAATTCCTTCAGCCTTGAACAAAGCCCAGTAGAACATAAAAAAATAAAATAAAAAAATTCAGCTGACGAAAGAATAAAGTTATCTGTCCCGAGTGCAGCAGAAGTTGGTGATTCAACTCCTGGAGCAACACAAAGCAAAGCAGAAAGCATTTGTAGATAAGAGGACAGGACCTAATAGGTATTTTCAGTAAGCCTAAAAGCTATGTTACCACTATAGGGTAAAAGATAATGGTTTCTACCTCTACAATTCCTTGCAATGATTGTTTTGCCAATGTACAGTATAAAAGAAACAAAGACTAATAATTGCTTGTCAGCACAGAGGACTTCTGACAGGCATTGAGACTGCGGAGGGGGACATGCCACTTCGCAGCCACCTTTGATAGTAATAGGCTGCACACATCGTGTGCCAGTAAAAATCAGCTGCACAGTGTGAAAGAACAAACATTTGAAGGTCAAGTTAAAGAAGTTGTTGATGTCTCTCTAGTTAAAATACATTCTTGAATCACTGAGATAATTCAAACTTGTATAGCATATTACAAATCTCACACATGATAGAGCCAGTCTACATAGCAAGTTAGCTCCAACTGTGGTACAAAAAAAGCTATAGCAGAAAGCATTTCTCAAGGGAAAAAATGAGCACCACAGAACTTTCCATCACATCAAAAAGAAGCCTCCAAAGGCAGACTAATTACTGAAAATGATATGTAGCATGCACAGTGAAATTATGGAGTAAAGGCTGAAAAGGAAGTACACACCTCATTATAAAGCCAATATGCAGCACACCATACTTGGAAATAAAATATAGTTTACAAACTTCCTTCGTTGACTAAAGGACATTGCACACAGGTTAAAAACAAAGTCGCTATTGGAAACCTTTTTGCCATTTTTCTATGCTAGTGTTTCCCAAATGGTGTTCCACGGAATCTCAGGGTTCCGCAAAGTTAAAATAAGGGTTCCATGAGAAAATTCCATTTCAATAGCTGACTTCTCTTCAGCTTCCTGCCCTGCCATTGCTAAAACAGTAGAACTATGCTGAATTGGTTTAATAGCTGGCAGGGCAGCAGGAGGGATCCGGGCATTAAACCAGCTGAATTTAGTTCCATTACTTCAGCAGTGGCAGGGCAGAGAGCCGCAGAGAACCCCTCACTTGCCCCACTAGCCAAGCATCCATACCCCACTGGCGAGCGTGGCTTTGGCTCACCCCCGCCAGTGGAACACTTCCACACCAGCCTTCCATCTATTGGGGGTACATGGATTCCCGGAGCAGGCTCCACAGCCAGTGCCACACATGGGTTAGTCCCAGGGTCCCGTTTGGGTCTGAGGCAGGTTATGCCTGGGGATGGGTAGGGGGCACGTATGGAGCAGAGAGGGGCTAAGCCTGCAGAGGGGTGCAGGTTTACAGGCTGGAGGTTGAAGCCTGGAGATGGGGGGCAGGTGTGGGGACTGAAAGGGTAGATCCTGGAAATGGGGCTCCACAAAATTCTTTTGAGTTGAAAAGAGCTAGCTCTATGACCAAAAAAAGGGAAACACTGTTCTATGCAAAAAAAAAAAAAAATTGATCCCATACACAAGATCCCTTTTGTGAAAGTCACCGATTCAGGAAACCACTCAAGTCTACGCTTATGTCTGCCCTTATTCAAGAAAGCACTTAGGCCAAGATTTTCAAAGGGATTTTGGATGCCACTACTTTTGGGCACTCAATCTGACATCTTAAAAAGGCCTGACTTGCACAGGGGTAGAACCTAGTCACTTAAAAAAAATATATATGTATATATATTTTTAAAAAGAGATACCTAAATATCCTTCAATTTGGGCACCTAAAAATTGAAGCACTTGAAATTATGAATCATATTTTAAAATATTGGCCTATGGTTTCCTGAATAGAGCCCAAGAAGAGAAAAAGAAGCTTTCCCCACATTAAATAATAATAATAATACAGAACACGAGCCATTCCAATTCTGACCTGAGTTTCTGGCCCTGATGTTGACTGAATTAATATGTGAAAGAAGAAGTTCTCATGACTGGAAAAAAACTTTGTTTAAAACTACACTAGCACATTTTATTAGACTTGTAAGAAAAACAAACCATTTGTATATTGTCAATTTTGTTTGTTTATTTAATGGAAGTTTGTTTTCCCAGTTATTTGGCCCCAAATTTTTTTCATATAACACCTTCCTTCCCACCCACAAAAACCCCAACCAGGATACAATTCTGTGAAAAAAAGTTAGGAAATAAGATACAAAAATTAATTTTAGCTGGGGCAGGATGGCCATTTTTTTCTGCCAAGAAGTATGCTCCCTGGTGGAAATTCTGAGTGGAACAGGTAAAAACTAATAGTGTAGGTTTTTGTATAGTACTGTTTCTAGCAGTAGAAGTAGAGGAAGGAGTGACAAGAAAGCTTGACAAGAGCAATGAAGGCTGCAGCCAATCAGCTTTATTCCCCTAATAGGAGTTTTGCTATAGACCGTGGAACTGTTCTACAGAGGTTCACAGATTCAGACACTGGATGACTCAGGGAACAGTAATAAGGTACAAAACTTTCCAACTGTAGGTCACCAGCTTGAGTGTAAGCCAAGGAAGAGCTAGAGGGGTTTTCTCGCTGAAAATTACTCAATGTTTCCTTGATTTATCCTTGTAGAAGCATTTCCTTTTTTTTAAGATAAATTGTCCTCTGGTGGCTGTTCAGTGATCTGTGTTGGTGGGATTTTTCATCTTTTTCTATAGACTAGTATCTCTGTCACAAAAACCATTATCACTGATTCTTGTTGACAGTCTCTGCTAAGAGGCCAAGGATGTAATGGATATGGAAACTGAAATACCATCTCTATCTTGGAAGAGCTCTCGCTAGGTCAAGAGGGAGACACTTTAAAGAAACACTTAGGAAAAAATTACTTGGGTCTAATACTGTCCCTTGTCTACATCTAGATGGAGGATGTCAGTCTCCAAGGATGTCAAACAGCTTTTATCAAGACTATATTTTGTTTTTAAATCAATTTAATACTACTTTTTGAGAAAAAATGAGTAAGTTCTCATAAAACAAATATGGATATAAATTAATAAAAACACTTCTGCATAAGAAAAAAAACAGACAATAATTTCTCCCCTCTCTAGTGGGTAGCATTGTTTTACTGCCTTCATATTTGGAAATTTCTCTTTTGATGTGAGGTTATTTGTTTTCTGATGCAACATAGAAGGTTTATAATATATAAGGTTTGTTTACCTTCTCCGAACTTCTTTGTACAATAGTTCATTATAAGTAGTTCCTTTTAGCACAGTACTTTAAAAGTGCTTATCCCTTGCTATACTCTTTTGTATTTATCATAGCCTGTGCTCCTTTAGTTAGCTGTGTGTTAACCTTTAGAATTTTCCTTCTTTTCCAGTGCATCATCGCATTTCTGCTGGGAATATAGACTGAAAATTAACATTAAGAAAACAACAACAATATATTTCCATTTTTATTGCCAGGCACAATGTAATTCTAAAATGTAGGTTATTTTTGTCTTAATTTCCATGACATTTATAATAGATAGTACAATTATAAAGATTAGGAGCACTTTGGTTGTATTTGGTTTACATCTTGACAGTCGTTTGCACATTATAGATTTCAGTTTATGTTTAGCCAGCGTGTTTTCTGTAGCACTCTTCAGTACAATTCAATCCCAGATTGTTTTCAGAACATCTCTTCTACTTCAAATATGCCACTTGTCACGTGAGAAAACATGGCCAAAGACAAGTGTGAACATAAAACACAAAAGTACCACATATAAAGCTCTGTAGCATACTAAGGAACTTTGTACCTTTTCTATACTGGAAAAGCTTGGCAAAAATTTAATATCACTGTGTAATGCACCTGTCACAAGCATGCCCTGGCCAAGCATGTGCACCTGTACTCTTTGCTTATGAAGGTTCTTTGATGACTCAATCCTCCATCCAAGTCACTCACATAGCCTGTGTGCCCAAATAAAAAAACTACTATTGGGGTAGAAGCTAATGGGGCCTCTCTCAGTGTCTTCTGTAATGTTTCAGTTTGTCCCGACTCTGGAATACAGTGGCGCCTCCAGGACTTCCTTCCTCAGGCAATGTATTTGCCCTTTTGGGGATCTTCTGGTTCCCATCCCTTGTCTGTGTCTCTATAGCCCAATCCACCCTTCTGGGATGCCTCAGTCTAGGCTATTTCTCCATGGGGCTAACAGAGGGTTGGAGGTGGGCCCAGCTCCATCCTCTTCGTGGGCCCCAGCCCAGGGACCAAGCAGATAGCCCGTGTCTGCTATGTCTGCTCAAATGATGCTCTGGTTTCCTGGGTCACTTCCACATGGCCTTTGCCATCTTAACCCTTACCTCAGGGCTCTGTCTTGTTCGCCATGAGCTGTCCACAGCCCTGCTACTCTTCTGGCCAATCTTCACTCCCTCAGCTGCACACAACAAGGGACTGCTGCTCCATTCTGCAGCACCTTTTATATTTCCCTACTGGACCCTAATTGACTGCTCTCCTGGAGCCACTCTAACCTGCTTGGAATACCTCTCCTGCCTTTTTTTCTGGGGCAAGGTTTGGCTGAACCACAAGGTTTCCAGCAGGGGGGCTTCAGGACCTAGTCCACCCCATCACAAACTGCTGACAGTATTTCATGTCCACATGTCACCACTGCTGCCAACATTTTGCGCAATTTATTAGACCCCCGGCTGCATCTATCCTACATTCCCCTTTTTGATGGGGACTGCAAATGCGGCCAATCGGAAATACAAATGAGGCACTGATTTGCATATTGCACACCTCATTTGCATAATGGCAGCCACTTACTGTTCCCAAATGGGGAATGTTGTATAGATGCTGCACCTCTGAACAATGGTAGCACCAGGCTGCTGTACAGTTTGGACCTTGTGAACTATCTTCCCTCCCTCTTCAACCCACCACCCTCCAAATAGCAAGGGAAGTCTGGAGGCAGAATTCCTGAGAATTGGAGGCAATGGCAGCTCAGATAGCTTGTGGCAGAAGCAATGGCTCTTTCTTCACTGTAGGGTCTTCAAGAAAGTGACACAAAGATGTATGTTCATCTCTATGGCCAGCAGCTCACTGCCTTACAAAGGCAACACAAAACTGGTTCTGAGAGGTGGACGGTAATTGGGAATAAACCTAGGACTGAAATCAAAATGGCAGCCAGTCAAAGAAAACAGCATTTTACAAGAATGGTCCACTTTGAGCCCTGTGAAGAATGGCTACTTAGCAAGATACCACTGGAGAGTTCTTCCAGCTTGGAATTTCTACAGAAACTAATTATGGGTGGGGATTGTCAAGATTAATTACGTAGTTCTTTCAAATGTATAGCACACAGTGGGCCAGATTCTGAGGCAGTGATACCAAAGTAAACACCAAGTGACTTCCATTTCCCAGAGAATAAAAGATTAAAACCTACCCTATTTGTCTGAAAAAACACTAACCAGGAAAGCCGTATAGATAGTGGGTAATTATCCTAGCAATATAAAATGTACTGTCCTCATGTGAAAAAAGATATGGGTATAAACACCCTTAACTCAGACTGTGTGGCTATGTCTCTATTACAGTGATCCTTTGAAAGATGATTTTCCAGAAGAGATCTTCTGAAAAAATTTTTAAAAGATTGGGTCCATGCACAAAATAGTAGATCGAAAGATCAATCCACTCTTTCGACAGAGAGCGTGCACGTAGCTCCTGACAAGTACCAGAGAGGTAGCCATGTTAGTCTGTAGCTTCGAGAACAACAAGAAGTCTTGTGGCACCTTATAAACCAACAGATATTTTGGAGCATAAGCTTTCGTGGGCAAAGACCCACTTCTGATGAATCTGATGAAGTGGGTCTTTGCCCACGAAAGCTTATGCTCCAAAATATCTGATAGTCTATAAGGTGCCACAAGACTTCTTGTTGTTCACATAGCTCCTGTTTTGTTTTGTTTTTCAAAAGAATGGGACAGCTATCGAAAACTCTGGTACTATGAGGACTCTTCATTCAAAAAAAGGCTTGCAGAATGTCTATACATGCTTTTTTCTCCCAAAGAATCTTCCAGGAAAAAGACACTCTTCCTCATCTGGGAGAGGAAGAGGGCTGCTGGAAAAAGGCCTGCATTCTTTCAGTTTCGTAGAAAAAGATCTTATTTTTTGTATACATGCTCAACAGGTTCTCTTTGAAAAAGGCACGGCTTTTCTGGAAAAAACTTGCTTGTGTAGATGCAGCCTAGAAGAGGTAGAGAGATAGTGGGTGGGGTGGGGTAGAGCAGAAGTGAAGGGGAGAGTCATTGATTGGTTTTAGGGGTGGACCTCCAGTACAAATCTGACATTGATCTGTCTTTTAGGCTGCGTCTACACGTGCACGCTACTTCGAAGTAGCGGCAGTAACTTCGAAATAGCGCCCGTCACGTCTACACGCGTCGGGCGCTATTTCGAAGTTGAAATCGACGTTAGGCGGCGAGACGTCGAAGTCGCTAACCCCATGAGCGGATGGGAATAGCGCCCTACTTCGACGTTCAACGTCGAAGTAGGGACAGTGTAGACGATCCGCGTCCTGCAACGTCGAAATTGACGGGTCCTCCATGGCGCCCATCAGCTGGGGGGTTGAGAGACGCTCTCTCCAGCCCCGCAGCTCACTGGTGGCCGCGTGGAGCGGCCCCTTAAAGGGCCCCTCCCCCGCCCTGACTGCAGGAGGCTGAGGGAACGTGCAGGCTCCTGTCTGCACACGCGGTGCAGAGCCTGCCCAGCCCTCAGCCCCTGCAGCAGCCATGGCTGCCCAGCAGCCCCCCCAGCGCCCCCAGGGGACCCCCCCCAAAGGGCAGCCAGGGCAGCCAGCAGAGCCAGAGGACCAAGCACTCTGGGAAGCGGCAGCGGGGCCCCTCCTGGACGGAGGCCGAGCTGCGGGACCTGCTGGGGCTCTGGAGCGAGGAGGAGGTGCTCCAGGTAGTGGGGAGCAAGAGACGGAACGCGGATGCGTTCGCTCGGCTGGCCGAGGGCCTGGCCACCCGGGGTCACCCTGCCCGCACTCCTGACCATGTCCGCAGTAAGGTGAAGGAGCTGCGGCAGGGTTACTCCCGGGCCTGGGATGCGGCCAGCCGATCTGGGGCCGCCCCAGTCACTTGCCCCTTTTACAGGGAGCTCAGGGACATCCTGGGCCCCCGGCACACCTCCTCCCCTCCGGCCACCCTTGACACTTCGGCTGACGAGCCCCAGCAGGCCCTGCAGCCGGGCTCCAGCCCGGAGGTAAGCCCCGCACCCCGGGGGTCCCCCCCGGAGGCCATCCCCGGGACATCACGGCAGGGGGAGGAGGAGGAGGAGGAGGGGGGCTCCTCCTCCACTGATTCCAGCCTGCAGATCCTCCTCCTGCCATCCCGGAGCAGCAGCAGGGCCTCCGACCCCCGGGGATCTCCGGACCATGGGAGCGGACCCACAGGTAGGTACCCCTCTCTGGTGGATACCCCAGGGCTGGAGGGGCGGGGGGAACAGAGATGTGTCCAGGGCCCCCCACACGCTCACATGGCCATGGCCCCAAGGACACCAGGGACAGGGCCCTCACAGCACTGCAGACAGCAGCCCCTGCCCCCCGCCACCCTGCATGACAGTGCCTTGCCCCATCCCCAGGCCAGGGGGGAGCGGAACCTCGAGGGGCCCCCGGGCGGAGGGGGTGGGACACCCCGCAACACCAGCAGGCGATGGAGTGGGGGGAGTGCCAAAGGGAGACCCAGGCTACAGATGAGCCACCCGAGCCGAGGAGCTCCCAGGGCCAAAGGAGGATCCTGGCGCTACAGCTGGCAGGTGACACCTGTGCCCTGAACAAACAGGAGGATGGAGCCGAGCTGGCTTGGAATTGGGGGGCGAGGGCGGGGGCCACAGGTAGAGGCTAGGGGAAGGGAGAGCTGGTAGGCAGCCAGCCAGAGGAGGGGGAAAGCTGCATCGCAGAGGGGCCCCCCCCTTGGGGTCTTCTCCCCACGACGAGTTGGAAGGACTGTCTCTTCCGACAGCTGGTGCTGTCACTCCTGCCAGAAACTGGCCAGCTGTGGCCTAAGAAACCTCTCCTGCTCTCAGACCCTGCGGGCTGAAGTGAGAGTCGCTCCCACCAGGGGACGGGCTGCAGGGCAGGGGGACCTCTGAACCCCATCCATCACAGCAGCATCTCCCGGGGACGGGGATGGGGAACCTGCAGCACAGGGCGGGGGGGGACAAAGGCCACGGCTCGGGGACGACACTAACGCCTGTCTCCATTCTTCTTTCCCCCCTCCTCTCCTGTGTCCTGCACCTGCACCGGCACCATCCGAAGGACCGGAAGAGAGCGCCGGCGAGGCGTCGGTCGTCCCGGAGAGTCCTCCGGGACCCTCGCTCCAGGGAAGCCCCCCGGCCGAGGAACCACCGGCCCCGCGGAGGGCAAGACGGCGGACCCCGCGCCTACTGCCGGCGGTGGCCACAGACCCCCAGCTGCTGGCCATCCATCGCCGGCAGCTGGAGGTGTCGGAGCGGCAGCTGGAGGTGTCGCAGCAGTACATCCGGCTGCAGGAGCAGGCGCTGGCCTGGCGCCGCGAGTCATGGGGGGCCCTGGTGGACACTGTCAACCGCCTGGTTGATTTCCTGGCCCCCCATGCCGCGCCAGCCGCGCCACCACCCGCCATGGCCGCTCCTGCAGCCCCACCACCAGCTGCTGCAGCCGCCGCCGGCCCGTCCGCCGTCGCCCCACCACCTCCCCGCGAGGGCCACCGCACCGAGGGACCCCTGGAGCCACCCGAGACTCGCCGGCGCCGATATCTTCTGGTGGAGCCCGCTCCCACCCAGCCGCGGACCAGACTGCAGGCCCGCCGGAGCTCCCGGCCGGGAACGCCCACTGGGGGCCTGTAGGGGCTGAGGGGCCCGGGACGTGGCCCCCCCCCCGATGGACAGACTTTGGGGACTGGGTGGGTGGGTGCTGCCCCTGCTTGCCCCGTCCCCCCTGTAAATAGTTCTCCCCGTTCTCCTCCCTGCTTTTTGGTTTCCTTTTGTGGATGGCGCACCCTGCTTGGAGTTTATTGTTGTACATAGTTTTATTTGTGCCCATCTTGCTTTTGTTACATGTTTGTCCCTCCTTTTTGCTTTCCCTTTCACATGTGTATATTTTTCTATTTCAAAAAAAAAAAAGGTTCAGCCAAAGAAAACATTTACGTTCACCCACAAGTTCGATCTGTCGTTTCTCCTGGACAAGGGGGGGGGGCGGTGGGGTGCCCCATGGTGGTGTGGGCGTTGAGGCAGGAGTGTGGGGGAGGAAGGGGCGGGCAGTCGGGGGCCTGGGCAGAGTTCACCCCGCGGCCTGGTTGTCGAAGTGGGCCCGCAGGGCCTCCCGGACCCGGGTCCCCTCTGGGTCCACCTGCCGACTGGGGGCAGCAGGTGGCTGGAGGTGTGCCCTGCCGGCCTCGGCGGCCCAGCCCTGAAGGAAGGTCTCCCCCTTGCTCTCGACAAGGTTGTGCAGGGCGCAGCAGGCACCCACAATCTGGGGGATGTTGTTGGGGCTGGCATCCAGGCGGGTGAGGAGACATCTCCATCGTCCCTTGAGGCGGCCGAAGGAGCGCTCCACCACCTGGCGCGCACGGTTCAGGCGCGCGTTGAAGCGCTCCTGGCTGGCGGAGAGGTGGCCCGTGTAGGGGCGCATAAGCCACGGCCGGAGGGGGTAGGCCGCATCCGCAATCATGCAGAAGGGCATGGTGGTGTCCCCCAGAGGGATCTCCCGCTGGGGGATGTAGGTCCCCGCCTCCAGCCGGCGGCACAGGCCCGAGTTGCGGAAAACCCGGGCGTCGTGGGTGCTGCCAGGCCAGCCCACGTAAATGTCCTGGAACCGTCCCCGGCTGTCCACCAAGGCCTGCAGGACGACTGAATGGTAGCCCTTCCGGTTCACGTATCGGCCTCCGCTGTGGTCCGGGGCGCGGATGGGGATGTGGGTCCCATCCAGAGCCCCGAAGCAGTTGGGGAAGCCCAGGGTGGCAAAGGCGGCAATGGTGGCATCTGGGTCCCCCAGCCTCACGAGTCTGTGCAGGAGCATGGAGTTGATGGCACGCACGACCTGCAGGGAAAGCACATGGGACAGCCCCAATGAGGGGTGAGCAGGGTGTGCATGGCCCTGCCCTGGCCCCCCTGGCCCCCCTGGCCTGCCCTGCTCTGCCCTGGCCCCCCTGCTCTGCCCTGCCCTGCCCTGGCCCCCCTGGCCTGCCCTGCTCTGCCCTGGCCCCCCTGCTCTGCCCTGGCCCCCCTGGCCTGCCCTGCTCTGCCCTGGCCCCCCTGCTCTGCCCTGCCCTGCCCTGGCCCCCTGGCCTGCCCTGCTCTGCCCTGGCCCCCCTGCTCTGCCCTGCCCTGCCCTGGCCCCCCTGGCCCCCCTGCTCTGCCCTGGCCCCCCTGCTCTGCCCTGGCCCCCCTGGCCTGCCCTGCTCTGCCCTGGCCCCCCTGCTCTGCCCTGCCCTGCCCTGGCCCCCCTGGCCCCCCTGCTCTGCCCTGCCCTGCCCTGGCCCCCCTGGCCCCCCTGCTCTGCCCTGGCCCCCCTGCTCTGCCCTGGCCCCCCTGGCCTGCCCTGCTCTGCCCTGGCCCCCCTGCTCTGCCCTGGCCTCCCCCTGTGGGTTCTCTTACCTCCATGAAGACGGCCCCGACAGTGGCCTTTCCGACGCCAAACTGCTGCCCCACGGATCGGTAGCTGTCCGGAGTGGCCAGCTTCCAGACAGCGATGCCGACCCGTTTCTCCACGCTGAGGGCACGCCGCATGGTGGTGTCCCGGTGCCGGAGTGCGGGGCTGAGCCACTGGCACAGCTCCAGGAATGTCTGTCGGGTCATCCTGAAGTTGCGGACCCAGTGCTCGTCGTCCCACTCCCCAAGCACCAGGCGCTCCCACCAGTCGGTGCTGGTGGGGTGGCTCCACAGCCGCCGGCGTGTGAGGCGGGGGGTGGGGCGGGGTGCTGCAGGGGTAGGGGCTAAGCCCTGCTGCCCCGGGGGCATCTCCTCCCCTGGGGCAGGAAGGTGCTCAGCTGCCCCCAACATGACAAGAGCCAGGGCAAGCCCTGCTCCTGCCAGGAGGGCTGGCTGGACCTCTAGCTGCTGCTGCTGCGGCTGCTGCTGCTGCTGCTGCTGCTGGGGGTCCATAACTGCGGCGCTCGGGGTCTGTGTGCCTATCTGGCTCGTCAGACCGCGTGCTGTGCAGGCTGAGTGTATGTGGGAGGGGCCCTTTAAGGGAGCGGCTAGCTGTTGCCCCGGAAGCGCTAGTCCGCCCTGTGACCCTGTGTGCAGCTGTGCCTGGCATCCCTATTTCGATGTGTGGTACTTTGACGTGTAGACGTTCCCTCGCTGCGCCTATTTCGATGTCGGGCTGCGCAACGTCGAAGTTGAACATCGACGTTGCCGGCCCTGGAGGACGTGTAGACGTTATTCGTCGAAATAGCCTATTTCGATGTCGCAACATCGAAATAAGCTATTTCGAAGTAGCGTGCACGTGTAGACGTAGCCTTAATGTAACAGCACAACAACAAAGCTCCAGGCAATCAATTTTAATGATATGAACAGGCCCATCCAAATGATTCAACTTCTACCTTAATTTAGGGGGTTGACTTCATATTTCTTCACCTAAATTGTCCTATCAATATCGATGTTTTTGAGGACAGGTTTATTAAAATGGATAAATCACTGAATTTGGTTTTTCAGAATTTTATAATTTCCTATCAGTGCTGTTTAATTAATAATTCATTCATTTGCTGTTTGTTGTGGTAATCTTGCCAACTTGTAGAAAATTGTTTCCATGATGGCTTCTCTTACACTTTTTTGGCAAACCTCAGACAGCCTCAACCCATCTTAATCCAACAGAGACTGATTAGTTTGAATAATCTTTGTCTCTCCTAAGTCAAGAATGGGCACAGGTCACAGCAGTGCATTCAAGGAACTGCCCTGTTTTCAGCCACAAATTGCCTTCTTGTATAAAGCACGAGTCTTTTCAACTCTTTCCTTCATTTGGGGCCTACTCCAGTGCCCATGGATGTCAATGGGTGTTTTTCCAACGATTTCAGTAGGCATTGGATCAGACTCTTGGTCATTTTCCAGTATATTCAATTGGGTGTGAGGGAAAAATGGAACAGGGCTAAGATGAATTGCTCAGAGACATAAAGCAATATCTAGCAGCAAGCTCACAGAGATGATAGGCCTGCAAACCCAAGAGCATCTTACAAATTCAGCACTCCTGGCTTGAACTTCAGGGAAATGTACAGATGTGCATATAAACGTAAAGCCAAATTTAAATAGTCCCATGACCACAAGCCACACAAACTGATACAGTGACAATAAACTTTTCCTATTTTAATTTATATACAAGATCAAGGAACTATATCTATAATAATTTAATAGACCCCAAGTTTTTTAAGTGTTCTAAAAGTTTTAGATCAGCATTCTGCATGATTCACCTCAAAAATAAAATTTAGTGTTACTCTCTTGTTCCACATTGCTGTAAAACCTCTAAAATATTGGTAATCAGCATGACTGTGCAAAACTAAGAGTACAAATTGGTGTTCTTCAATCCTGAGAGTGTGACTACCCATAGCTTTTGTGATGGGTTTTAAGTATGTAAAAGACAACAACTTGCTGCTTTTCTGTGCAATAAATATATTGTCCTCCTACGCATGGGCTATTGCAGGTAGAGGGTAGGTGACCATGCCTCTGCTTTCCCTATCTTCTGCCTGCTGGAGAGGTTGTCTTCATTCAGGCAGGTAAGGGGAAGGAATCTGAGAGTTACAGGTGTCCTTCACATTGTATGAAGCCTCTTATTCATTACTATCCATATATCATTGTTCCAGTGAGACCTATGAGTTATAGTAATGAACCAGAACCCCACTTTGCCAGGTATTATACAGACAAAAAAATTCCTGCTCAAAAGACTTACAGTCTAAACAATCTCCTCCATACCTCTGGACAACCCAGGGGGAGGGGTGTGTGTGTGTGTGTGTGTGATTACCTCTCTTCCCAGCCCCACATCACACTAAGAAGAGAAAACATTACTTCCTGGGGGCAAAAAAGTCAATTGGAATTGCCCCTAAAGAATGCAGAAATAAAAAGCTTATGTCATCTCTCATCAAAGTGCTGTGGTGAAGAAGATGTATAGCCCTGAGAACTCCTCTTGGAAAGTTAGTGAAGGCAAAGAGAGGCTTATGAAAAAGACTTGTAGTGTTTGTTACAAAAGGAGAATGCATTTCATAATACAGATAATTATACTGTAATTTCCCTGCGCTTTGTACACATATAACTGCTATTGATTCATAGCACTGGCAAAGCACCTACCTGATTGAATTGGTAACTTCTATAGAATCATTTTTAAAACATATTTTAGAGCCCAGATACTTTGTAGTTACTCTGAAGTCATAACAAAAAACCAGTAAAGTAGCACTTTATAGACTAACAAAATAATTTATTAAGCAAGCTTTTGTGGGATAGACCCACTTCTTCAGACCATAGCCATACCAGAACAGACTCAATATTTAAGGCAAAGTCTGTTCTGATATGGCTATGGTCTGAAGAAGTGGGTCTGTCCCACAAAAGCTTGCCTAATAAATTATTTTGTTAGTCTTCAAAGTGCTACTTTACTGCTTCTTTGTTTTGATAGTATATAGACTTATTGACAGAGGTACCTACACAGTGACACCATCCTGTGACCAGAAATGTTATTAGAGGACTGAATTAGCTATGGTTAACCCCAGAGTAAAACATCTTTTCATAATCCAGGTATGATAGATACAAATACTTTGGGGTCTGCAGATTAACTGTATACAATGAACCTGGATTTTATGTGCACAAAAATGTTAGTGTGTGCAATTAAGTGTTTGTAATTAGAAAAAATATAATCACACTGAAACTAGAGCATGCCTCCAAGGTGATTAACATCCATGTATAATGCAGAGTACCCAAACAAGATCAGATTTCTGTTATTGTTTTGCAACCACCCTATGGAATTTGGAAGATAATTCTATCTCAGCTGTAGAATTTTATAGGAAGGTTTAAAATATAAATTAGCATTTGCCGCATAGATTTTATATTCATTTCTATAAGAACTGTTCAGATTTTTCCATAACTATATTTAATTCTTTTATATGGATTTCTTTCCCGCCCTGCCCCCATTCATCAGTGGGAAAGTATGTCAATGCTGGAAGGAGGTCTGGAGATAAGGGCTTGTCGGAGCCCTGAATAGTCATATCTGGAGAATTATTCCTGTACTTCCCCACATAATGAATTCTAAGGGAAAGGAAAGCTGCATAACTTCACATCATACAATGTACGTTTCCAGCCTCCTCACATACAATGCAAATTTCCTGCTGTGTGTAAAGCAATGGAAGTGCCTTGAAAACAGCTTGCCTCCTCTCCCCTCTCTTCCAATGGCTTCTAGGGCAGCTGACCACAGGGCAGTGCACAGGTTTAAGAATCGAGCCACTTTTGTGTGGACCCAAAGGACTCAATTCAGCCATAAGAGCATATGTGGCTTAGCCTCGGGGATACATCAAAGGGCACTCCTCTGCACCCAGAGCAGCACGTAGCTTTTTAGGAAGAGTGAAAGGGGAAAAAATAGTAAACAAAAAGTGATAAGAATGAATAATAGTGAAGCAAATAAGAAAACATGAAATTTAAAACAAGATGGGAAAGAACTGCACAGACACACAAAGCAGAAGAAGGGGAAACAGAAAAAGGGAAAACAGTGATGATATGGATTTTGATGAGGGGATACATCTGAGGATACATCAGTGCAGTTCATAGAGGCAAGAGCTCTCTCCTTCTGCCATCATACAGGAGACTAAGCATGGTGCAATGAGTTATAAATAGGCACACAGGGTTGAAAGTTAACTGACTGAACAAGAAATTATATTGAATGATGGGAAAATTTTACTGACAATGAAGACTAATCACTACTGGAATAAGCTCCCAGGGGTAGAAGAATCACTTGGGATATTTAAAAGTGACTTGCAAAGTGTGGGGGGAGGGTGTGGGGAATAGGCTTTGCTCTTTTTTCAGGTTGATGTACAAAGGAGACATGAAAGGATTTTTTTAAAAACTAGGTCCAATTTTTCACATAATGAATGCCTATACACATCCGATTTGCTTCCTTACTTAGACTTTCATATCTAATCTAGCTTGGAAGACTAGAGAACTAGCTTTATATCTGCAAGTAAAAATTGAGCAATGAAGATATAAGAAGGGGTTTAAAACCAGAACGTTGACAGTTTGGGGGTCTTATTTTATTTTGCTTATTTTTATAAATACATGGTTTGCTGTTATTTTGGAAATGGGACATGTTTGTTAAACATTCAGCATTCCCTCCCTTAAAGTGTGATAGTGAGCAGCCATCCTTTGATTAGGTCCTACAGCTAAATAGGGGATGTGGGTGGAGGGGAAACAAGAGTTGATATTCTAGATATATCATAGGGGCTGGGTCTACATGGAGCGGCTCTCCCAGCAGCTCCATGCTAATAAGCAACTTCGAAATTGCAAATGGCTGCTCATTAGCATGGTCCCAAGGCTCATCAGTATAGCCGCGCAAAAGCTCGCTCTTGGCAGAGGGGGGAGCTGGCAGTAAAGAGGCCATGTGGACGTGCACCTGTCAGCAAAAAGCCTCTCTGAATTCAGGCATAAGTGGTTGGTGACAGAGGAGCTTTTTGCTGGAAGAGGCACATCCTCATGGCCTCTTTACTGCTGGCACCTCCCTCTACCAAGAGCGAGCTCTCACACTGCTATGTTGATGAGCCATGGGACTATGGTAATGAGCAGCCATTTGCAATGTTGAGTTGCTGGAAGAAGTGTTCCATCCAGACCCAGCCCAAGAGAAAAACAAAGGAGGGGAGATCAAAAACCAATGAATAAAAAAGCAAATATGAAACCATGAAATTTAAAACAAGATGAAAGACAAATTTACAGAGATACAAAATGGAAGAAGCGAAAACAGAATAAAAAGGAGAAAGAATGCAAGGATCATGGGACTTGATGTGAGGAGACCTCTGAGGATATATTGATTGGGTCAATACAGACAGAATCTCTTTCCTTCTGCAGTCCTTTTGCCCTCTATGTACACATGACAAAGAAGGAAGAATTTGCACAAGCCCACCTTTAAAAAAATTGCCTATCACTTTTAAAATTAAGTGAGAGAAAGTAGTGGAGAATGTACAGTAGGCAAATATCTCAAAGGGGGATGGGGGAAGGTAGACTAAGTAACTTCATATATGTTTCTTTCATAGCTCTAATTTGTGTGACTCAAGAAGAATTTATGACATTTCAGTGGTATTTTTGATCTTGTTTAGTCAGGCTTTACTAGGGTCAGAACCATAATAAAATTCTCCCTGGGATTTTTTTTTCCCTACACCGCTTTTTAAAACTCTACTTTCTTGCCACACATAATTAGGTATCCTTCAGCCATAACAACAACAGGGAGAACCCACTTGCTTCTCCATAAATTGGTTCAAAAAAGGTATAAAAGGGCAAGGAAGCTGACCAAGCAGGCTAAGTTCAAAACATGCTTGATCCTACTAGACAAAGAGACAAAATCCAGACTTTACTTCAGCTCAAGAGCTGCTTCTTTGCAACTCACAACTTGCTGAACTAAGACCCTCATTCTCCAATAAAAAACATGTACATAGATTCCTGTGCCCCCCTAGAGACATACTAAAATCAATAGGGCTATATGCAGGTTCAGGGATCAGCTTGTACACATCTCATTTCAGGATCAGAGCCTACTAATCACCAATAGATCCTTTTAAAATCTGTACTGTCTGCGATGACTTGTGCCAAAACACAGGTAGTGTGATATCAGAATTATAATGACAGGAAACGGCCCCCAATGTGCTAGACATTCTTTAAGTGCACATTTCTATAAAAGAAATAAATTTTAAAAGCATGAATGCTACCACAATAGAGCTAAAAACTATAAAAAGCCATTGTGTTATGGTGGATATCTCCATGTGATCTTTTAGAGCACTAGGATGAGTCAAACAACCCCAAGATTAATTTTTAATTGATGTGACCCAATCAAATCCCAATTCAGACAACTCACTTCTTTAGGCAACCTGGATCCAGACACTGCAGCTTGAGCCCATCTCTAGTTTATTTTAAAATCAGATGGTCGATGAAACCATTGTTGGTACATGCTGAATGACCTTTCTGTGCAGCTAATCCCATTTGACCAAATTAACCACACACATCAACCCCATAAAAGGTGGACAGTAGCTGAAGTTCTGATCTATTACTACAGAAAGTGCGAGGGGTGACCACAACACTTAACCCTACTCAGAACTTTCATCATGACATTTATTCTTCCCTAGCACATGGATTTCTCATTGACCTGTTGTTTGCGTTTGAGCTTGCGTTGCAGTTGTGAGTTTCCCGATTAGAACAAAAATTGAACTGAGCCTCTAGAAGGCCGGGGAGGTCAGGGCAGGGCTGTGACTAGGAGACTAAGGTATGCTCATTAAAGCAAAAGGGGCTCCTATTCTTGGAGGTTTATAAATAGTTTGTGGTGATCCATATAAAGATTATAAGTTCTCTCTTTCTTGCAGAATCTGAAACACATGGAAAATCTCTCCCCCAGTCATTTCAATACAGCTTTGACTATTATTTGCATTAAAACATAGAGGAGCTGCAGTCCGAGACAAGGGCTCCACTAGGCTAGGCACTGCACAAAACAAAAACAATGGCCCCTGCTTTTATTCTCTTTTCGGGTAATTTTGGTAATTAATTTACTAAAGGATCAACAAAAATCAAGCATCATTCCCACAGGTGAACAGATTGATACTCTTTTGAGGCACCTAAATATTTGGTCATTATTTGGTGCAGGTTGAACTGCTCTAGTCCAACACCCTTGGGACCTAACTGATGCCAAACCAGAGAATTTGCCAGACCAAGGGAGGTCAATATTGTCCAGCACATTATCAACCCTTCCACTCTTTACTAGACTCTTAGAAAGCGTTCAGGGGTAATCTACAGCTAAATAACAGCACAGAACAATGAGAGTCAGGTCTGGTGGCTGTAAACAAACTTTACTGGACCAGAGGAAACTTGGCCACACCCACTGTAAAGGGACATCACACAGATGTTGCCAGACCAGAGAGGTTTGACCTGTATTAACTTTTGTAATGGTGATTGCAACAAGTGGTTGTGTCCTGCCAGTCTTGCAAAAGACTAAAGAGTAGAAAGCATTATTTTATTTTACACTTTTCATTGGGTATATTATGATCTTTTTAGAGCACAGACTAACAGATAGTTTAGCTGTTTAAAAATATTACATCTGCCATCTGCTGCATTTCCATTATTATGCCTTCTTCCACAGCCTTTCACTGTCTAGGACTCAGCCTTGGAAACGCTTACTATAAGTACTTGTTTTTCATGTGAGTAGTTCCATCAATAACTTTGTGCTCACATAGAGTGAACATACATGTACCAGGGTCTTCATTCTAATTTACAAAATTCAACCAAAAGTGGAGATCCGTACATTTTAAATTTAAAAAAAATCTTCAGCTTCCATGTGCAAGAGAGCATCAACAGAGAATATGTCAGAAAAAAGGGCAAGAAATACAGTAAGGTAGAAACCTCAGTGAATGAGAATGCTAGAAAAATGTGTCCTAGAAAAGCCTAAGTTGTTGGCAGCTGTGGCCATCATGAAGTACATTAAAATGGGATATGACTCCTCAGAAATCCCTCCTTACCTACACTTGCTTTGACTGTGCTGAGGGCACTCATTCTTGGAGTTCTTTGGTTTCTCCATTTCAGTCACCTCCTTTATATCATTTGTCTAGATGAAACTAACATGAGAACAGTAGAAAGAGCACCAGTCAGCAATTCCTCCTTCCTCACTCTAGACACATCCACCCCTTCCCTCCTCCTCGCAACACACTTTCAAACAAATAGCACTGCTGCAACCTTTTAAGGGCCCTGGAATTGGGTTCATGCTTTCTGAAAGACCACAGCACGGGAATGATTAGACTTCATCTGAACTGCTGATGCAGTCAAATCTGAGGCATATTTTGTCACAACAGAAATTAGTATTTTGCACCTTTTGTAAGACAACATTTGCAAAGATCTTCCATGGGGAGAAATGTACTGGGAAAGATGAGTCTTAACATAAAGGCTCAGTCCTTTTAGACCCTGTACACCCCAATCTCCTATTGAGTTCACTGGGAACTAGGGCTCTCAGGACTTGGCTAGCCCTAGAACCCAGGCCATTAAAAGTGGTGCAAAGTCAGTTTCATGACACCAAGTATCGGAGGGGTAGCCGTGTTAGTCTGGATCTGTAACAGCAACGAAGGGTCCTGTGGCACCTTATAGACTAACAGAAAAGTTTGGAGCATGAGCTTTCGTGAGCACAGACTCACTTCATCAGATGCTGGTCTTGGAAATCTGCAGGACCAGGTATAAATAAGCCAGAGCAACGGTGAGGATAACAAGGTTAGCTCAGTCAGCAAGGGTGAGGCTTACTACCAGCAGTTGATCTGGAGGTGTGAACACCAAGGGAGGGGAAGCTGCATCATCAGGGATTTACAACCCATCCTGGACAACGATCCCCCACTTTCACAGGCCTTGGGAGGCAGACCAGTCCTGGCCTACAGACAACCTGCCAACCTGAAGCAAATCCTAACCAGCAACTATACACCGCACCACAGTCACTCTAACTCAGGGACCCATCCATGCAACAAACCTCGTTGCCAGCTCTGCCCACATATCTACACCAGCAACACCATTACAAGACCTAACCAGATCAGCCACACCATCGTGGGTTCATTCAGCTGCACATCTACCAATATAATCTCTGCCATCATGTGCCAGCAATGCCCCTCTGCTATATACATCGGACAAACTGGACAGTCTCTACGTAAAAGAATAAACGCACACAAATCAGATATCAGAAATGGCAATATACAAAATCCTGTAGGAGAGCACTTCAATCTCCCAGGCCACACAGTAGCAGACTTAAAAGTAGTTATCTTACAGCAAAGAAATTTCAGGACCAGACTCCAAAGAGAAATTTCTGAGCTACAATTCATCTGCAAATTCGACGCCCTCAGCTCAGGCTTAAACAAAGACTGTGAATGGCTGGCTAAATACAAAAGCAGCTTCCCCTCCCTTGGTGTTCATGCCTCCAGATCAACTGCTGGTAATAAGCCTCACACTTGCTGACTGAGCTAACCTTGTTATCCCCACCCTTGTTCTGGCTTATTTATACCTGGCCCTGCAGATTTCCAAGACCAGAATCTGATGAAGTGAGTCTGTGCTCACAAAAGCTCATGCTCAAAACCTTTCTGTTAGTGTATAAGCTGCCACAGGACCCTTTGTTGCTTTTATGACACCGGAGTTTGAAACCATTGTTAGTGGTTTTCCTGTTATTTGCTTTGTGGAGTCAGAACATTTTCAAACTTTACTCTGCAAACAGAAGGGCTAGGAATGTACTTTTAAAAAAAAAAATGAAAGCTGGTATTCTCGTTTAATTACATGACTCCCAGAACTGGCGATTAAAAAAAGATTCTGAGTATCACCAAACACAAACATGAAAGAGTTGCCAACACTGTCAAACAGCCTCTGTCTTTAATCTGAATACAAGAGCTAGCAAGTGGAAATAAAAGACAAATTACCTCAAACCGGAGAAAACTGCAAAGGTCTAACCACTGCCAAACTCATTACGTGCTCATAGCAGGAACACCAATTACATGATGCTAATTCCTCTGGCTTTTTCTCAGAAAAAACTAGACATTTATTAGGATAGTGTGCAATATTTATGCTGAACCTCAAAGCTATTTGAACACAAACTTTGGCTCCAGAATCACTGCATTTGTGAACTTTATCCTATGATAAAAGGCCTGGAGAATACAGACTGAGCGTACTCAACAACAAAAAATATTCTTCACTTAGCTGTCCCCACACTGCTGTCAGCAAACTGCAGGACTCTGTTCCATGTGGCAGAGTCAGTATAACTCCTGAGCCCCAGAGCTCCGCTTGGTCCACAGTCCCATGGTATGGGGCCTGCTTGCCCTCTGTGGGGTTCAGTAGGAGCCACCTGGTCTGACTAGGCTGAGTAACCGGCCCTTCCTAAACTCCATCTCAGCCCTGGGATTATCAGGGGCAGGGAGCTCCTCATCTCCCTGGATGTTTCTAATATGGCTTGTACTCTCCTTAGTAAGTCTCTCCTTGCCTACTTACTTCTCTTCCACTCTCTCCCTCCTCACTGGGTGAAGACTATTTAAACAACCCATGGGAGCCTCGAGTGGGATCAGCTGGCCCTCAATTGACTTATAGCAGCCTCTCCTCCACTGCTCCAACTCTGCCTGTGATGACATTTGATTAGCCAGGGCTGTTTCTGCTTTTTGCAGCTGCCTCTGGCCTGATCCTATCATACTCTATAAAGATATCTTAGGCATGGAAGATGAACATCCTAACTTACTTTTAGTAGTAAGTTACTCCTCCCCACTGAAAACAACAGGCCTTCTCAAGATGTTAAAAACTCCTGATTGAAATGAGGACATCAGCCTATGGACTCCAGAAACAAGTCATATTTTTTTAAAAAAAAATGAAGCGGCATTGAATTGTACCTACACCCTAGGGCTACGTCTACACTAGCCAAAAACTGTGAAATGGCCATGCAAATGGCCATTTCGAAGTTTACTAATGAAGCGCTGAAATACATATTCAGCACCTCATTAGCATGCAGGCGGCCCTGGCACTTTGAAATTGATGTGGCTCGCCACCACATGGCTTGTCCAGACTGGGCTCCTTTTTGAAAGGACCCCAGCTACTTTGAAGTCCCCTTATTCCTATGAGCAGATGGGAATAAGGGGATTTCGAAGTAGCCGGGGTCCTTTCGAAAAGGAGCCACGTCTGGATGAGCCGTGTGGCGGTGAGCCGCATCAATTTTGAAGCGCCGTGGCCACCCACATGCTAATGAGGCGCTGAATATGTACTTCAGCGCTTCATTAGTACACTTCGAAATGGCCATTTGCATGGCCATTTCAAAGTTTTTGGCTAGTGTAGACACGGCCTAAGGCTGTGTCTATACTTGCATTCCTCTTTTGAAAGAGGCATGCAAATGAGGGAAATAAAAATGCAAATTAGGGGCAGATTTACATATTTGAAACCTTATTTGCATATTCTTCTTTCGAAAGAGCTTCTTTCAAAAGAAGAAAAGCAGTGCAGATGTGGCTCTTTCAAAAGTAAACACCATCTTTGACAGAACTCTTCTTCCCATAAAAAATAGGAAGAAGGGCTCTTTCGAAGATGGGGTTTATTTTCGAAAAAATTGCATCTATGCAGCTTTTCTTCTTTCAAAAGAAGAATATGCAAATGAGGCACCAGATATGTAAATCTGCACCTCATTTGCATTTTCGATTTTCCTCATTTGCGTGCCTCTTTTGAAAGTGGAATGTAAGTGCAGACACAGCCTGTATGTATTGGTGACTTACAAATTTGAACATCAGTATTTCAAGATCCACAGAACTACTTTAATAGGCAGTAAATAAAATAGGAAATGTTATATTTAAATTTTGTATGATCATTTGCTGCCATGTTATTCAGTAAGGCTTAACAGTCATATCATCATAATTATCATAATGTGCTACTATTCTGAAAGATCCAAGACCTGCAAGGTGCTACACACTCTGAATTCTCTTTGACTTCAAAGGACTTGATAGCACAACACATTGCAGTACGTGCTCAAGACCCTGCAGACTGAAAGTATATATACATTTTGTGACACTGATTCATAGACTTTCAGGCCACAAGAGACCATTATGTAATCATGTGTTCAGACCTTCTGCCTGTTTATGGCCATTAAAATGCACTCAGTTACTCCTGGATTGAGCCTAATAACTTGTGTTTGAGTAAAGTATTTGTATTTGGCTAAAGAATATCCTTCAGGAAGGCATCCTGTCTTCGTCTGGGCTTGGTCTACACTAATGAGTTATTGTTTGAAAAAGCCAGAGCTGTTTTGAAAAATCCCCCAGAGCATCTACACATAAAAAGTGTTCTTTCAATATTAAATCAGAAGAATGCAGCACTTTTTCCAGCAACCCTCTTCTACTCCCAGATGAGTAAGAGGTCCTTCTTCTGAAAGATTCTTTTGGAAAAAAATGTGTGTACATGCTGTGGGAGCCCTTTTGTCTGAAGAGCAGTCCTTCATGGTGCTGGATTTTTCAATCCGCGGCCTTTCCAGGCCCATTCTTTGGAAAGAGCAGCTGGGATGTGGCTGGTCTCTATCAAAAGAGTGGATCGATTTTTCACTCTGCTTTTTTGTGTGTGGCCGTGATCTTTTGAAAACAGCAAGAAGTCCTGTGGTACCTTATAGACAGATATTTTGGAGCATAAGCTTTTGTGGGCAAAGACCCACTTCCAAAATATCTGTTAGTCTATAAAGTGCCACAGGACTTCTTGTTGTTTTTGAAGATACAGACTAACTCAGCTACCTCTCTGATCTTTTGAAATACCTTTTTTTGGAAGAGATTCTCCAAAAGAACTCCTTTCAAAGGACTGCTGTAGAGTAGATGTGGCCCTGGAGAAGTCAAGAGATGAACAATCTACCCGCTCCCTTGGCAGTTTGTTCTATTGGTTAGTCACCCTGTGTCAAATATGAGTACCTTATTTCTAATATGAATGTACCTAACTTCAGTTTCCAGCCATTGCATAGTGTTTTGTGGCCTCTGCTAGGTTAAAGAGTTCCTTAGCACTCAGTATTTTCACCTGATATTGTACCTATTTTGCTTTAAAGGGATATCAAGGGTAATATGCCTAATAATTTCAGAATTGTCTAGTGGATAGGATACTAAATTGGGAGTCAGGAGACTTGGATTTTATTCACAGTTCAATCACCCTTCAGCTGTATTAGTTTGGGCTCAGTTCTCTGTGCCTATATT
Organism: Carettochelys insculpta; assembly: GCF_033958435.1. Taxonomy (NCBI): domain Eukaryota; kingdom Metazoa; phylum Chordata; order Testudines; family Carettochelyidae; genus Carettochelys; species Carettochelys insculpta. The sequence goes on from NC_134139.1 coordinate 101,811,556, forward strand.
TCCCTGATCCACCTTCTGCTTTGCCTTGGAAGTCTAAATTACAGGGTGTTTAGTACGGTGTTTATTTTTTTCTGGTAGAAGGATGAATTCGCTTAGGAGAAATAAACATACTTACGTAAGTCAGCAGTGAATGGCACTCAAAAGTTTTGAGACTTGACGTGGTGCAGATAAGCATCTGAAGTTAATCCAAATATACTCCTTCCAAACTGCTTTAGGAGGTCTCATGAGAACAATCTCATTTGTGAATTTTCCCTGCTATCACTCAGATCACAAGGACAGTGAAAATATCTATTCTTGTGGCACATTTGGTTCCATTTCATCCAAATTCAGGTAAAGAAAACCCTCCCCATCGGAAAAAAAAAAAGGTATCTGATTTTTTTTTCTGACCTTAAAAACATTTTCAGATTCTGTTATGTATTAATTTTTTTTTAATTTTTATATGGTGTCTGAACTCAAATACCCTGATAATGAGTAAACTTATCGTGTTATGCATTGTACATGCACCCATACAGACATTAGTCCTGCCCCCAAAGGGCCTGCTACTCTTGGCAAAGGAACAGATTCTTTCACCAGTCCCTAGAAAACATTTCGGACATAAGAGCTGGAGCCAATGTCACAGCAGGAAAATTGTTAAGCTGCTGACATTTGAGCAAAATAATGTATTGAAGGTGTGTGATCACCCTGGAAAATCCAGTTCTCTACATACAGAACAGGTGGATCATCTTAGGGGCCATCTAGACAACAAGTTCCACGGACAAATTCAGGGCAAGTTTCCCCACGCTAGCCTGCCAGTATATGTCATGAGAAAGGCCAGCACTGCAGAATAAGAATATATGGTAGAATCTTCTTAATATCATTCAGTCCTTGGTCTCAGTTGGGACTGCCAGAAAAGAGTGCTAATTAATGCCAGTATTGGTTCTGTGATGTGTGCACCTGTTCTCTAGGACGTAGCTTGACACTACCAAGTATTTCACATAAGGCACTAAGAAGGCATGATACAGTAACAACCTTTTAACAGCAACGAAGGGTCCTGTGGCACCTTATAGACTAACAGAAAAGTTTTGAGCGTGAGCTTTCGTGAGCACAGACTCACGTCATCAGATGCTGGTCTTGGAAATCTGCAGGGCCAGGTATAAAGTGCAGGTTTTATACCTGGCCCTGCAGATTTCCAAGACCAGCATCTGATGAAGTGAGTCTGTGCTCACGAAAGCTCATGCTCCAAACTTTTCTGTTAGTCTATACGGTGCCACAGGACCCTTCATTGCTGTTACAGATCCAGACTAACACGGCTACCCCTCCGATACTTAACAACCTTTTGTTACTAACAACTTAGAGGTGAAGGATGAGACTTTGAAAAATGCCTAATTGATTTAAGGAATCTTGGGCTTGTAGAAGGATTTGTGCTCCTAAGTCTCTTAGGCACAGTTGAAAATTTCTCTCAAAAGGGTCTTCTGTCCTTGTAAAAAATCAGATTATATATGCCAGCAAAGTATGTTTAAGGTAGGCTACATTTTTGAAATTTGCTTTGGGATTTGTTTGCACTTGTTGCAAGGTGAGCATTTTTGAAAAATGTGATAGTGTATCAAAGTTAGTCTTTAGAGAATTACCTTTTCATGGGCTGCAGTGAGGCCCTACTGTAGCACCCTTGAGCCTCTAAGCTGATGGACTCATGCTGGAGTGCTGTCTTTGACCATGGAGACTTGATCTTCCAGCCGGATAACTACAGAGCCCCACCTTACTCCAGGATAACAATGTTCTTATTATCTCCAATTAAGTCCTCAACCAGCACTAAACATATAGGCTATGTCTACACAAGAGGTTTTCCTGGCAAAACTGGGCTTTTGTTGGGAAAAACCATGGAGCGTCTAAACACAAAATGTGCTTTGTAAACAGTTTGTCGACAAAACCCAGCACATTCATCAGCTTCATTATAGTTCTCCAAGTTCAGGCATGATGCCTTTCTCAACAGTTTTCTGTTAACAAAACAGTCATGTAGATGCTCCAATGCTCTTTTATGGACAGGGCTTCCAGTTCACCAGGCAGCCCTGTCTGCAGAGCTTCCGATCAGCCATTCTGTCGAAACAGGGCTGGGCAGTCTGGCTGCTCTCTGTTGACAGAGCAGATTGCTCTTTCAATCTGCTTTTATGTGTAGACGCAATCTGTTGACAGAATTTTGCTGGGAAAACCCTTCTGACGGTCACTTGTCTTGACAGAGGCTTCTTGTGTAGACATAGCCATACAGCAAACCAAAAGGGGCTTCTCCTCAGTCCCAACTTTTTCCCACAAAACAGCAGGTAGAAAAAGCATAAATTCTATTGAAACCCATTTCCTCATGGTACTTAGAGTTCCAGACTTTCTTTTTCTGCCTTCCATCCCTTTCACCATTCTGAACTTTAGGGTGAGTCTCCCTTAAGTCCTCTTTCCTCAAGCCTCAGGAAGAACACCATAGGGTTCAGCATCTCCCCCTATACAGGCTGAACCTCTCTCATCTGGCACCCTCGAGACCTGACCCATGCCAAATGAAAGAATTCACCAGACGATGGGAGGTCAATATTTTCTAGCACACCACCAACATTGTCACTGCTTACTGGGCTCTTAGAAGACATTTAAGGGTAAATTACATGTGCATAACAGCACAGAACACTGAGATCCAGGTCTGGTGGCTGTAAATGAACTTTACTGGACCACGGGAAATTGGCCACATGCATGATAAGTGGTCGTCCAGCTAACTAATATTATGCCAGATTATGGATGTTGCCAGATGAGAGAGTTCCAAATTAGAGAGGTTCAACCTGTACATAGGTCCTGCTTTCTCTTCCCCTCAGACTCAGTTGAAAAGCTGTTGTTTCCTGACATAGCCAGTGTTCTCTCTACACTGCAAAACTAAAATATAATTTGACTACATGCCTGAATAAGGCTAAAGCCTTTGTGAATAAACATATAGCCACAAACAAAATGACTACACAGTGCTACTCTCCAAACATTTCTTCACGGGTGGTGTGAAAAAATTTGTGCTACAATCTGCTCTATATATATCCAGTAAATGTGCGCTTTTTTCCCCCTCATGCTGGAATCCTCATGCCAACAAAAAGAGGGAATGTATGTGTGTAAAAAGCCATCTGACAGTTTAATATTCGGTGGGAAGGATTTTGGTTTGTTTTTACACACTGCAAATCTGATGTGATTTTAAAAATCACTAAAATGTTCATTATATATCAAGGACATAGGGAGGATAAGTGTTGCACTAGATAGCTTAAAATTGTACTGGTGCCTAGCAGCCCGCTACAGTGCCTTGAAGTAGGCATGAATCACAAGTAAATTGTCTACTTAAATCAAATTTCACCTGAATATATGTTACATAGAGTTGCAAGAGATGTGCTATGGTTTGAAAAATGGAAATATTTAAAGGTTTAATCAGATAACTTCAACGGAAAAGGAGCAATCACTAAAACTAAATGAAATTAGATTGTCGTAAACAGGCAATGGGTTACCAGACAAGGGCACAGTGATCACTAGTTTAAACAAAGGACTGATCACTATTCCCAGATTTCACTGTTTGACTGACATCCCTTCCCATTTTTCTAGCTTCATGACAATTGCTATGGTGACTGTCTCGTATCCTTTCCCCTTATTTTTCAATACACATCTCAAGCTTTCAGAAAGAAAATGACTATGATATATACAGTATGATCCATCATGCGTTAGCCCATTTTTACACTGATCTAAAACTCCTTTGAAATCAATTGTATACGCTACTGTAAAACTTGAGTCAAGCACAGATGACTCAGGCCCATAGGTCTAATCTGGGTTGAGCTACAAAAGTGATATCTTCTGAATTTTTTCTCCTTTCATCCTAAAGACCTAGTTTCACTCTTGTTTCCCCTGGCAACTTCAGGGCAACTAAAGAAATCCTTCTAGTTCTCCAAAGTATTTCAATATCCAGATAATACCAGTATGTGGGTTGACAGGGGGAAGAGAAGCTGAATTTGAAGTGGGACTCCAAAATGATGGTGAGTTCATAGGGTTTCTATTGGGGCAATTCAAGGAACCCCAATTCTATTTGAAAGATCTGTACCTTTAATCTTCGTCCATGCAACTTCTATTTCATGCCACCCAGTACTCTTTGCTGAACTGAGTCAAGCACATATGAAGATTTCTTTTCATCTTGATTGTTATTCTCTTATTTGGAGACTTTTCGCTTGTCCAATTTGTTATTTTTATCTGTAACACCCAAAAGTACTTTCACATTTCTGGTTAGGTGGCAGTTGTCTACCCTATGTGTCTGGAATGTCTTTTTGTCCTCCTGTTTGTTCCATTTTGGCAGGGGTTTTCAGGAAGGAAATAGAAGTGTGAGGGGGAAATGGAGAATGGGGGAAAGAAGCCACTTATCCTATAGTTTCTGGCCTCAGTCAAAAATAATAGAATCAGACACCATTAAAAGAGCTCAAGAAGTATTGCAATTCTTACAACAAAGCCTGTTCTGATATTTTCATCCCAGTTTCTTAACAAGAGAGGTTCCAATAACCTTCCAAGATGAACCAAAAGATGTGGGGTTCACCTGTCACTGAATAATGTGGCTTGTGTGTCATACATCATTACACAGGTCAGTCAGGTCACATTTTTAGATAAATGCTTCGTCAAACTCATAATGCTGTCACCTATTTATTAATTTTGGATTTTTATTAATTTGGGATATTAGTAGAAGTGAAAGATAAACTGATTTTTAAACAGAAGTTATTACAGAGAAGCAGCATAAATTTTCACATTATTTTTGCCCATCCCAGATTCAGATCAACTGAAGTCAAGGGCACTGACCTGTGAATTTCCTAGAAATTCAGATTTGGTGGGAAGAAAATCAAGACAGCCATAGAAATCAATAAAGCCTTCCTTAAGAATATGGCCCATTAACTAACCAATAGTTAGCTAATCCCTTCTGGATTCAATATAAAATTTTGATGGCTTTCAATGGCATTTTATCAAATCCTGATCCATTAGCAGGATGGATTTGGTAGATATGCTCTGTTGATTCTCCAAGCAATGAAGCATGCTTATAAAATCCAATAGAGAGACTATTTATTAAAAATGCTAGTTTTAACTCACAGAAGTATCAGCCAAGATCATTAAGAATAAACCCTTTGATATCCAGCCATGTAATTCAGATAGGAAGGAAAGGACATCATGTTAAACATTGTATTTCCTGTCCTTTCTTCCCAACTTCATTCCCAGTTCAAGGATATAGCCCAGAGCTAAAAGGTGATGCAAGGGTACATGAGAAAATACTAATAGATTTAGCCAAACTTTTTTTTTTAAATTCTTATACATTCATAATAGAATGAGACAAAACAATCACAAAGAAAGAACAAAATTAAAATAATTTAAAAACCAGAAAACTTATCACCTCACTTTTATTAAAGTTAGTAATAATGTAGAGAATAATTTGTTGTTTTACTTACATACATCAGAACCATTAACTGCTCTACAAAAATAAAGGCGTTTTCGAATATTAAGCTTTTTTCTCAAAATTACCTCTGTAGTATCATTTCTATGTCAGTTTAGAGATCTTAACTCAGCTTTTTAAAATTAGTATTCTTTGGTATTCACCTTCTGAGCAATCCAATTTGTCTGACACACATATCTGTGGAAAGTGAATTTCAAAGTCCATGCACAGAAAATGAATTTTAAATTCACACATACAAATACTCATATTAGCAGAGCTTCCCTGATCAGCCAATCCAGAAGCAACAGTACCTGAATTTTCCAACCAGTTATAATTAAGCAACACACTTTTAAATATTGAACACAGACATCAAATACCCACAACACATGAAAACAAAAGGCAGTCAAGTAGCACTTTAAAGACTACAAAAATAATTTATCAGATGAGCTTTCGTGGGACAGACCCACTTCTTCAGACCATAGCTATACCAGAACAGACTCAATATGGAAGGCACAGAGAACCAAAAAATATTTGTGCCTTCAATATTGAGTCTGTTCTGGTCTGGCTATGGTCTGAAGAAGTGGATCTGTCCCACGAAAGCTCACCTAATAAATTATTTTGCTATTCTTTAAAGTGCCACTTGACTGCTTTTTGTTTTGATAGTGTATAGACTAGCACGGCTCCCTCTCTGTTACTACCCACAACACATGGTTTGTGATTAACACAAGTAGGGCAGAGGGAATACTGAAAATTATCCCACCACCAATTAAACCAAAACTGTAACATTCACAGAATCATTCTTTACAAATATTCAGCTACAACATAATGGCTGTGTCTACATGTGCCCCAAACGTCGAAATAGCCATACAAATGGCCATTTTGAAGTTTACTAATGAAGCGCTGAAATGCATATTCAGCGCTTCATTAGCATGCGGGCGGCAGCCGCGCTTCGAAATTGACGCTCCTTGCCGCCGCGCGGCGCGTCCAGACGGGACTCCTTTTCAAAAGGACGCTGCCTACTTCGAAGTCCCCTTATTCCCATGAGCTCATGGCGTCCTTTCGAAAAGGAGTCCCGTCTGGACGCGCCGCGCGGCTGCAAGGAGCGTCAATTTCAAAGCGCGGCTGCCGCCCGCATGCTAATGAAGCGCTGAATATGCATTTCAGCGCTTCATTAGTAAACTTCGAAATGGCCATTTGCATGGCCGTTTCGAAGTTTGGGGCACGTGTAGACACAGCCAATCACTGCTAAACAGTCTGTGTGAACCAAGAATCAATTAAAAGCCATATATCCATGAACTTACATAAATTCTATACACAGTCCTCTACATACTTGTTCTTTGTAAAGACTACACAGTAATGTGAAATATATATTCCTTACTCTCTTCTGATTTGATCACCATTTACCTGTTTCTTTTCCTATTTGCATCAGCAAGTTGTTTTTATTATGAAATGCACAGAAAATGTAAATATAAAGAACACTTTTTTTTTTAAATAATCATTTGTCAGGACTGGCCAGAGAAGCAGAACACTTGCAGTTCTGGGTGCCTTTAAGAAGAGCTGGGGATGCTTGGCATTTCAGAAAGTCAGGCCATATGGGCATATTATCAGCAGGTTATTTTCTACAGCTTGGCAGTTACATTCACACTCTGTTTTTTTGTTCTTCAAACACTGGGAATTGTTTGTTTCCTTTGGTTATGAGTCAGTGTCCTTAACTCAAACATGCTTGATTTTTTTTATTTCAAAAAAGTGACTGAATAACATGAAAGATGCTGTCATTTTGTTCATTTGGCTGTAGCGTGTATAGCATATCACAAGCAGGCAGTCACAAAAAATGAATGTTTTTCCCACTTCTGATATGGTAACAAAGAAATGTCAGGGAGCTTATGGCTTATTCTATGTATTTTAACTCTTAGGTATCCAACAGCACATCAGGGAAGAGGGAAGCAAACAGCAGAATCATCCAGTGCTAAAAGAAAGAAGTTACAGGAGGATGGGTGAATCAAACAGGAAGAGCTGAGTCAGAGATCTTCTACCCTCCTGGTTTTATTATACATAATAGAGAGACTGAGCAGTTACAGAACTGGTAAAGATGACTGTTTCCTGAAAAAGAAAAGCATGCTAAAGAAGGTCAACACTTGATTTCCAAACCCTGTGAGGAGAAGAACCGTTCCTTAAGCTGATTAAACTGGCATTTAAAAAAAAAGGGGGGAACCAAAAAAGATGGTCTCTCTTACACTAGTAAGCTAAAGACTGATGTTTTAGTGGCCATTTGCAACCTAAATATAGCATCCCAGTTCTTCAGCTTAATACCACAAATGTTCTCTCAATGAACATAGAACTAGAAGCTTCAGGTTGACCAAATGAAGACTATAGTGGGTAAAACTCAGTATTTGTTTTTAGGGATGAGTGACAAAGTAGCAATGATCTCACATGACTGACTAGGCTTGACTTTAAATTCTTCCAGCTGTTGACTAATCTAGGCTGTCAGACTCTCAGGGTGTCATCTAACCTCAATGGGAATGCTACAATGAAATCCCTGTGAACTATTCTTTGAATGTACTCCCAAATGCCATTTGTCATTGCTTTATAAAAAAGGGAGGGCTACTTGGAGGGCTATGACACCTCATTGATTGAGCAGAAGCAATGTAGATAAATAATCCCCACAGAAAATAGGAGTCATATTAAAATGGTGGGAATTAGAGTCCTGACCAGATACGTCTCTGGCACAGAGAATCCAGGGGCCCAAAACTCACCTTAAAATGGCAATGTTTACTAAAAGCATATATCAAATGTTCATTAATAAGTGTGACACAATGAGATACACAATGGCAGTAAGCAAATGAAAAACAAGTCAGCAGGTCCAGATGGTGTCCCCTGTGAAATCTCTAACAATAGTGGACTAGAGCTAACTTGGCAGCTTTACCGGCTCATCCTGAAAATCTGAATAAAGGAGAAGCTACCCAGTGAAGTGAGGGGGTGCCCTGATTGTCACCTCTTTAAGAAAGGGGATACGTCAGACAGTAGAAATTATCCTGGTATATCTCTTTGCCACTTCAGGCAAAGCCGTGGCACAGATCCTTGCAACTCACCTTCTGCCCTTGTCAGAAGAAATTTTACCAGACTCATAGAGAGGTTTCTGTCCATGTTTGCAGAACTGCAGATGTGATTTTCACAACACAGCTACTGATACAGAAATCCAACACTGTCTGAGCTGTGCTATTGCAGCCTTTGCTCACTCACAGCACAAGGTTTTTGAAGAGCATGACATTCAAACAGACATCAAGCTTCTTTTTTAATCAAGCTGTTATTCTCCCAACATTGTTGTATGGGTCTGAAACCTGGACAACCTACTGACATAACTTGATAGTTTTTGAGAGGTATCACCGATTCTGCCTCCACAAGATCATGAAAGTCAAATGGGAAGACAGATGCTTCAACATTAGTGTTCCAGCAGAGGCAAAGCCAACCAGTATCGAGGCAATGATCATCCATCAGCAGCTTCAATGGACTGGTCACATTGTCCACATGCCAGACTGTCACCTCCCAAAACAGGTCCTGTTCTCTCAGCTGAAAGAAGAGTGCCGTAACATAGGAGGAGCATTTTAAGGACTTGCTGAAGGATAATTTAAAGAGGCCAATATTAATTTTGACACTTGGGAGACATTCACCCACGATCACTCAAAATGGAGAGGAGTCCTATGTGATGGCCCCATGCATTTTGAACTTGCTCACCATTGAGCTAAGGAGAACAAGAGAAGCAAGGGAGAGAAGACAACACAGAAGATATTCTAAGCAACAGAAAAACAGTTAATCACTAAAAATTATTTAAAATCTATAAAGAATAGCTAATAGTTAGATTGGAAGCTGCTGTCGGGAAAGCTTGAGGATTCACAGTAGGGTGGAGAGATGTGGAATCCATATTAATACATGGGAAAGCAGGGATACTTAAAAGCACTATGACATACATTCTCTTTTATTAGTTAGCTTGTCTTTGTTACAGGTATTAGACTTTCCCTTACACAAGTTTTCACAAATCCCTGCATTCCCATTGGCTCCATAGGTTACCCATTCTAATATTCCTGCTCTAAATGGGTTATCCTGGTAGGGCTGGGTCTGTCTAGCTGAGCTACTCTTGCTACTGAATGAGAGAGAGCTGGCAAAATGACTATATGCTGCCATCTTTGTGGCTATTCAATTCAGGGCCCGGGGCAAAATTTACAGCTTCTCTGAGCTGAACCGGGATGCTGATGGTCCCAGGGGCCTTTTCTAGTAGCTAATTACAATCAAAACCCAGTAGTGCTCCAGCCTGTTACCTCAGGAGCCCTGTTGGGATGGGGTAGATCTGCTGTAATTAGTCCCCAGCCCCTTTGCCTCTTAGCCTTTGTAGGAACAAGGATCTGGCCCTGTGTTTCCAGCTAGGAAGTAGAGTGGCAGTTTCATTAAAATGGCACATGAATTGAAATACTAGTCAAGCTATTTAATTCTTTAAAGTATTAAAAACACTACAGATGTCTCATAAACAAGAAATACTCTTCTGCTACTACCATTCTGTACGCACTATATCAGCTTAAAGAGAACCACTTCTCAGCACAGTATTCTACACCCTGGTCGATCCTGCTTGAAGCAGGGGGCTGGACTAGATGACCTCCTGAGGTCCCTTCCAGCCCTATGATTCCATGATTTTCAGCTGAAAAAGTCACCATTGGTTGAGAGTGCAGTCACTCACAAGAATGAAAGGTATGTCTGGAACTGGAGAGAAAGGCGGGGTGAGATACTATTTACAAGACACATGTGAATGAAACAATGCATGGACAAATCTTCCACATCTTTAAAAAAAAAAAAAAAAAGCCCCGTTGGGGTTTTCATCTAGAGACTGTAGCACAAAGACAACCAGAAAAATAACATCTCAATGGAATTTGTCAGAACAAAACCTGGCCCATGATATGAGATGTTTGGTTATATAATCCCACATTTTCCCCAGTATATATTTCTATAGTACCCAACTTCTCAATATAGTCTCACTGACAGACTTGAACCACTGATAAATTGATTTTCTCTTAAGCATTTAAAATGATATTGCAAAGATCTGAAAATAAAGTGACCATGAGGTACAGTACTTAGAGGCACTAAATGACATACACAAATGCAGTAGTTCGGAGGGTGATTGCAAAGATCCCTTTGAGAGAAATATACTATATGTAACTAGATCAGAATCCCTCCCCCTTGTCATCTCAGCATTTGTTCCTATTTAGCAGTGTGAGAGGAGGACTGGCTGATGCTTTAGAGAGATTATTGCACTTGGCACTGAGGCGTAAAAAGAAGCGTTGTAGATAGAAGGTGAATCAGACAGAACCATGTTCACAGAACAGCAGGAGAGAAGAGGAAGTCAAGGCCTTGGTTCAACTGAATAAGTAAAAAGGAGGAAGGCAAAACAACCCCCCACAAAACCTAGTCACTGATAGTTTATTTTAGTTTAATTATCTATTTTGATTTGAGATTTTTGTGCACACAAAAAACTTTCTTATTCATATTAGGCAGTAGGAATCATAATTTATTGTTAACAAACAATCTGGTCTGATCTGGGTATGACTAACTCTTGAATTAGAGTCCTAGGTACCCAAAAATTAAGTGGAAAAGACATTAATCTTGAATTTTTTATTAACATGGGGTCCCTCCTGCAACATGTTGATGACAAAATGACGATTTAGCAGTGTTTTGTTGGTTTGAAATCTATGTGAGCATAGTCAAATAGATAATTTGGTGACCATCCAAAGGTATATGTTTTTATCTGTGAGGGTAATTAACCATTAGAACCAATTTATCAAGGGTGCATTCAATCAAGACTGGATTTTTTTTTCTAAGAGATCTGCTCTAGGAATTAGTTTGGAGATACTCTCTGGTCTGCATTATACAGGAGGTCAGATAAGATGATAACAGTGAGCCCTTCTATCTATGAATCTATTAATCAAATTTCTGAAATGTTGGATTTAGTGCTTAGGAGAGGATTTTTTAAAAAGCTCAGCACTTTGGGTTCTGATGAACATTTTGAAAATCTTGCCCCCCACTTATTTCTTGGAAACTGGAAGAGATTGTTTGTGCCAAGAAAGGTTTTGCTTTGTAATTGACCCCCAATATTCATCATCAGCAAGGATCATATTTACTATTTAGCTTCTGACAAATGACTTCTAAGCTTTGAACTAAAGTAACTCTGCTAGCTGTTTTTTATACTCTGAGGGGAAAGCGTATGTTCATTAATGCTCGTTAGTATATTCTAATATGAATCTAATTGGCATGCCATCTTAGCCTTGGGCACTGAGGAAACTTGTATATGCCCTTTGGCAAATTCCACTGAGGCATTCAGCATACTCAGGCAACTAAGGTGCAGCTGAATTTCAACTTTGATAATCCCCTGGTAACCAACACCCATTTGAGCCCCTAGTTGAGAGCCCAAAGATGTATTTGCACATGTCCATGCGTTTGATGTGTACTTGTCTACTTCACATTTCACTACTTCAGCATTCAAGCACATAAATGGAATGCGACAGGTTCCCCCGCAGGGTCCCACCTGGAACTGGGAAATCACTGAGCTTTCTGACTCACCATCCTCGACTCCCTCCCACACTACCACTGTGTCAAGCTGCAGACTTGCTACCAGTCCTATACCTCCACTGGCATACATATAAATAGGGACACACCCAACGGCACTTACATGCAGGCTCTCTGACCAGCATGAACCAACAACAAAGAGTCTCCAGCCAAAATAATCACCAACTTCCCATTCCAGAACCCCAAACCTGTATTGTCCTGCCTTGGTCAAAATTTCAACCAAGATGAAATTACAATCTAGTTCACCTCCCCATCAATGTGGAGAGGATATGCAACAACTTTTGCCATTTGAGATAAGATTTACAATCATTTCACTCCAAATTTACTGGTTTAGATAAAACATAAAACAAGTTTATTAAGCACAAAAGATAGATTTTAAGTGATTACAAGTGTCAGCAAATAGATAAGAGGAGATTGCTAAGTAAATAAACAAAAATGCAAACTTTGATTTAACAGTCTCGTACCCTGATTGTTGATCTAAATAGGTTGGCAGAGTCTCAAGTTACAATGTACACTTGCATTCCAGCTTCCCTTTAGCCTACTTCCAGCATTAACCCAAGTTCAGTCTTTGTTCCTCAGGTGTGTTCAAGAGTCTTCTTGTGTGGATCATGAATAACAGATTATCTCACTTCCTGCCTCTCACATATGGTGAAAAACGTTTGTTTTACCCTTGGTTTCCAGATGACTTTGTGGAAAAATACAGACAACCCAAAATGGAGTCCAAAGTCAGGTGTCCTGGTCACATGCCCTTGCATAACTTGATGAGTCATTGCAGCCATTATTTTCAGATTCTCTGTAGCATTCTCAGGAAGGATAAGTTACTACACATCCCATTGTATTTGTTAATAAACCATTAGCACCGTCTGACTTCTTCCCTTTTCTTAACCTGAAAGGCTGGTTACGGGTGTTTTCTAGAATAAGATGTTTTGAAATACAGATCCATAGTCAATATTTATAATTTCCAATACCTAAATGATACCTCACAAAATCATAACATTTTCAATGACAATTATAATAATAACACTATGAATAATATAGGGTGCATTGTCATAGTGAGAAGCTGCTTTAATGGCACCTTTATGGGGTAAAAAACCAACCTTCTTATCCTGCACTCCACCTGTCTGCAGGTACAGAAGGGGTAACTGGGCTCTCTCAGCTAGAATTAAATGCTCCCTGAGAAAATTGTTGAAATGTCATGACTGGTCAAGCTGTGGCAGTAGTGGCACTGAGATTAAAAATAGGGGGAACACCAGTGTCTAGAGAACACAGTATTGTGAAACAGTGGCAAACTATTTTTCAGTCTAGCAGGAAATCATCAACTGAAGAAACTTAGCTGGACTGTAACACACCCCATAGAGAGACACAGAATCAACATGTTCCAATTACATATTTCTATACATCAAAAGAGTACAAAAGGCATATTAAGGGTTCAAAAACATGTGACATGGAATCTCCATGGGAAATGATGCAACCTTTGTACACAAAATTCTAAATCTTGTTCTGGCACATGATTCAGAATCGCGGAAACAATGGTTTTTTTCCTATGCTGTTCTCAAAGGAGAAAACAAATACAGAGAACTTTACTACAATGGGTCTCAGAGGCTGTGTCTACATGGGAACAAATCTTCGAAATAGGCATGCTAATGGCCATTTCAAAGATTACTAATGAGGTGCTGAACTGAATATTCAGCGCCCCATTAGCATTAGAACACTTCCGGCCACGGCGCTTCAAAAGCTCTGCTTTTGAAAGTGTACGGCTTGGCACGGCTACACGGGAGGTCCTTTTCGAAAGGACTCTGCCCCTTTCGAAATCCCCTTATGCCGATTACTGATCAGAATAAGGTGATTTTGAAAGGGGCAGGTCCTTTCGAAAAGGACTCCCATGTAGCCGCACCGAGCCGCACACTTTCAAAAGCGGGTATTTCGAAGCGCCGCAGCCGGAAGTGTCCTAATGAGGCACTGAATATTCAGTTCAGCGCCTCATTAGTAATCTTCAAAATATGGCTATTTCAAAGATTTGTGCCCGTGTAGACACAGCCGAGAGAAGACAAGTGTGATGTTCATCTGCAAGGCACTGAGAAGTGGATAGGGAGAGGGGCTATTAAATGCATTGCAAGTGGATCTACGTAGATAAACATATGCTCCCAAAATCAAGGTAATAGTTCAGAAGCAGTCCATTTCTTCTATTTCATCACCACCCCCAATTAGAGTTAGTAGCAGACGGACAGAATGTGGCCATACTAGAGCCCCAAACTTTGGTTTCATTTTGTGAAAGAATACTCAGATGTCCCAGATCTCTTACAATTTCATAGGAGCTTTTCTTCCTCATATAGACTGGCGACAAAAGGCTTTGCCTAACACCTACACCTGCTCTGATAATACAGAAGTGTTTAAGAAATATTTTCATAAGCAAAAGTGCTGTTTTTCTATTTTGCTACAATGGCCACCACTGTTGCTACCCTTTGTTGGCCTGGCTTGATATGTGGGTGAGGCCTCATTTCTTGGCAGACAGGATTACAAATCTAAATGGATCAGCAGGCTGGAAACAGAATGTCTGTACTAGCTAAGATAAGGGGGAACACCCAGGGAACCATTCAGAATGGATAAGATAACAATGGACAAGATAAAGTAAGGTAAAGAGTAAATTGTGCCTGAACAGAGCATGCTGGAAGGGACTGGTTCCTACAAAGTGATCAAGCCCATCTTGAAATATGTGATGCAATGTATATTAAATGCAATTTAATGTGTAAATGTACGTAAAGGAAGAGTCAATTACCATTCTTCACATAAAACACGCATGTTATCATCAATGCAATCTTAAACTATATCCTGTTCCACAGCAGCATTGTAAATCTTTCCTGAAATAAATATTTTAATGTATTGTTTGTATAATATAAATGGGCTAGGTCATAATTATGTTAAATAGTTTTGTATTTTAACATGGTGTTTCCATTACTTCCAAATCCTGTACTATTACATCAGTTCGTAACATGCATTAAACATTTACTTATGATTTACCAAGCTGCCAATCTTATATAAAGTACCTTTTGGGTCCACTTATCCTCTGATATAAAATAGTATGTTATTTGCCAAAGGGAAACATTCCATATTCCCAATAGTGCCTTAACAGCTCTCTGGCTTAATCCCAAAATCAAAATGAACAATAAATAAATAACATTTTTCTGTGACCAGCAGTGTTCCCAAGGCTACTAATCTGATGCAGGACATTATACCGGATGGGAAATTATCTCCCTTCATTGAGCTACACTCAAAATATCATTCATGTGACGCAAGTGAAGAACTGTGTTCTTAAATCCCCGCACACATTTCCCCAGACCATCACTACCTCAAGCAAATATTATCCGTTTGCAGTTCATCCCATAATACCGGTAAGCTACAAGAAAAAATCTGACTCACAGACCTTGAACAACATTTGAGCAAATGCTCTAAAAATCTTTAGTGGCTAGATTGTCTCTAGCCCTAGCAAAGCTCAATAAGGATCTACTGGGAAGGAAGGTCACCTTTTCCAACACCACATAACCACACTAGGGCTGCCTACATTGCAGCTACAGCCACAGAGGAAGGAGAGCAGGGATTCTATCCTGATTCTCCTACCTGCAAGGAAGCAACTTGGGAGACGTGGCACCAGAAGACTGATCTTACGTGCTGGTCAGGGGTGCTGGCCCAGAATAAGAGAGGAAGTAAACTGAACTCTGAAAAGGGATGATATAACTCAGGGCTAGTCTACATTAGAAGCACAGTGGCATAGCTAAACTGATGCAGTTGCACCACTGGGGTGCTTCTGGTAAAGACACTCTAGCTCTCCCATCAGCCTAATATGTCCACCTCAGCATAAGGTAGTAACTATGTCAGTGGGAGAAGCTGACACAGAACTGTGCACACAGGCATTTAGGTCAGTATAACGCATCGCTCAGGCCACGCCACTGACTGTCATATGATATTTACCAAATAACCTGTGGTGTATGCAAGCCATCACTCCCCGCCCACCATCCCAGTGCCAAAGGGGAGCAGGGGAGGACCTGTGCCCAAGTAACTATAACTTCCTAGGGCTCTTGAGGAGGTGGAGTAGCTATTTACTGGCCAAGGCTCAGATCAATATGTCGACCTAGCTTTCCATTTTCTGTGACAACATGGGAAGAATTAATCAGTCATCTGCCATTACTCTGAAGCCATAACTTGAGCCTTCTTTATCTTATTATGCCCAGAAACTGGGACACTCCCAATGATCGGGACTGTTGCCTCACTCAGACTGATTCAATTATTTTATCTTTTCAAATGAAAACTGACACATGAAATCACACACATTAGCAGCTGTACCCCTTCTCTCTATATGTGTGTCTGGAAAGTTAAGGCCTTTACTTCCTGTCACATTTAACAGAAAATAAACCAACATTGTCAACTCTATAGCTGACTGCACTGTGTAAACATCAGCTATTGCTGACTGATGGCTTGAGCTAACCATTTTTTGGGGAGGCTTAAATTTGATAGGCCATTCAAGGGGTAATCCTTAGGTTTCCATGTCTGTTGAGGAGATTTTATTTGTTTGAATAAACAAAGTAACTGAGTACATTTACACCATACTGGTAATGAGCAAGAAAAATGTTTGCCTCCCGTCTCCAGAGAAAACAGGCAAAGACTAGAGATAATCAAACCAACAGATAAGAAAGCCTGCAACCTAAGCAAATAGTGAGCAGCTATCCCACCAGCCTAGGAAAGAATCAGTGCCACACCCAAGTTTGTTTCTTGTCCTTCAGTGAAGCCACAATTTATTGATGAAACAAAAAAAACTCATGAGTAATTACCAAGGCAATTGCTCCGGTAATTGCTCTGCCATCCCCAGCACTTTACCCTTGTATCTCTCAGCCACTGGAAGGAGGAAACACCTTTCCCTGGGTCACATGATAGGGAATCTTTCTCTGGGGCGAGGATTACATTGTGGTTTCTATTTCAGGACACATTTGTATCCCAAAAGACAAACCCCACCGTATTTCGAGTGTGGTATTTCATTTCTGCTACCCTCTTGTCATGAGAGGTAGCGGGAAGTTTGAAGCAGGCACTTATTTCAAACTTTGGTGCTAATTGGTGCTATCTCGAAATAACTTATGCAATTTATGCAACACAAACTGCATAAGTTATTTGGAGATACGTAACCTGACTGTTTAGCCTGCCAGAAGGGAGTTTTGTTTCATAACAGAAGACTTCCCAACTTCTGCAAGCCAAGAGGGAAAAATAAAAATCTGAATAAAAGTCAAAAATGGCCTGACAAACAGAATAGAAAAATCAGTGCATTGTTTTATCATGGTAATCTGGAACATGAGCCATGTGGCTGCCTTCTGGCCACATACTGATGCAGTGAGGTCAAAATCCACAGTTAAATCTTCTTCTCACACACACACACACACACACACACACACACACACATGCACATGCATATACACAGAGGCTTGCGTCTACACTAGCAAGTTCTTTAAAAAAAAACAGACTTTTTCCAAAAGAACCCACAAAGCATCTACACACAAAATGCACGCTTTCAAAAGAAAACGTCACTTTTTCAAGCAGCCTTCTTCCTCTCCAAGCAGAGGAAGGCTGTTTCTCCACAGGTCACTTCCTTTGGAAGTGGCATGCTAATACACGGAGCAAAATATGCTAATGGGGCACGAATGCAAATTCCCCATTCCTCATTAGCATAACATCACGTGGTTTGTAGTCTGGAAGAGCATTCTTCTGGACTCCAAAACGCCGTGTACAAGCACAGCCCTCAGATGGGCTTCCAGAAGGAATTTTCAGGAAGAAGGGGCCTCTGGAAGAAGGACTTCCTTTCGGAAGCCCCACCCACCCCCCCGGGGGCCGCACTTCCACATGGCATTTTGGAGTCTGGAAGAATGGTGTTCCAGACTCCAAATCACGTGATGTTATGCTAATGATGCATGGGGAATTTGCATCATTGCCTCATTAGCATCTTTCACTCCGTGTATTAGCATGCCACTTCTGAAGGAAGTGGCCTGTGTAGAAACGGCCGAAAAGTGCCTTTTTCTGAAAGACAGAGAAAAAAAAAACAAGTGTAGATGCCCTGGGGCCTTTTTTTCAAAAGAGCAGTCCTCATGGTGCCTGATTTTTCGACCCTCGGGCCATTCTTTCAAAAAAAGCAGGGTCTGTGTGTACACTCTGTATTGGAAGAGTGGATTGATTTTTTGATCCACTTTTTTGTGTGTGGATGCAGTCCTTCAAAAGAAGTTTTTTCAGAAGAGATCTTCCAGAAGAACTTCTTTTGAAAGATCACTGTAGCATAGATGTGGCCACACACACACACACAAAAAATCAAAGAGAAAGAGACAGACCACATGCCCTAGAAGAGATTTCCTATGACAGATGGAAGAGAAGTAGAGGGTGAAGGCAAGAAAATATTTATGCAGAAAAAAAAATACATATTAAAAGAAATACAGAAAATTCAGTGAGAGAAAGAGAGGTGTTGAAAAAAGGAGATCTAAAAATGTGGTGAAAATAAATGCACTGAAAAAATGACAGGAAAAATCTGGAAACAGAGAAGGAGAAACAAAAGGCATTTGATTATTTTATTCACAGCAATTAAATGTATTAATACAGTGTGAAAAAATAGGCATAATTTTTGCACATTAACAAAGTGGCATTAGACATTGTTTTTATCCAGATTTTGCCACACTCTGCCTTTGTCGGATGTTGAGATGGTACATCATTAGGACCTATTCAGATGAAAGACACTATGTAAATTTAAAATTATTAGCATAGTCATTGTGAAATTTCCACAAACAGATCATGATTCACTGTAATCTGTTTGCTATTTGAAATGATTTGCCAACTAATTTTGGTAATTCTTAGTGTGTAGCTCATTCTCAAATAGCTTATTGTGAGCATTTAATATCCATAATTCAAGCTTCTTTTGGATTGGACAAATAGGTCACATGCTAAGTTTCATTTCCCTGATTCACTATATGCAGCTATTAGTCTCAGGATAATATACACATTATTACTGATTTAAAATTTGATTTTAGCAAATATTCTTCAATTCTGCACTTACTATTCACTGTTTTAGTAAACATTCCTGTCAATAAACTAGGGTGGATATTACTGGAAAGTGAATTTTAAAACTACATGAAAAAAGTCTAAATGAATTTTAAAATGTAAATGATTATTCACTGTACATTTTTTACCACATGTACCCAGCTCTGGAAATAATCATGTATCTATGGGTACTAGGCTATACACAGGAACATGTCCATGCCATATTTAAACCAGGAGTAAAATTCTTATCAATTTATGGGTACTAAATGGAGTGGCTGACTCTGTAAAATGTTGTTATTTAAAGTAATATCAACCTGCAATTGTATTTTAAAAATAGTAAGTTGACAGGCCACACAACCCTAGCAACAAATTCTGTGAGAACTGTGGTTGTTAGGCCCTATTCAAGCCAAGCAAAAACTTGAAGAAGTTTCAGGCTTGGTTATTGGAGATGATTCCTCAAACCCAAAGTGGTTTGCTTTCCCTATTGAGAATGATATCAAATTATGTCATGAGGAAATTGTTAATGGATTTTAGCTTTGTTAGAAAAAAGTATGTCTCAATTCATGTTTCAAGGCTTGACAGATAAAGACACTCTTCATGTTCATTCATTCTTTGGCCACATTGTTATGTTTACACTGCAGTTAGACACCACAGCCGGCCCATGATGACTTGAACTAAGGAACTTTGGGTAGGGGACTATTTATTTGCAATGCGGACCTCTGGTCTTGGGTGCAAGGCTCCAGTACAAGTCCTAATGTCTAGATGGCAATTAACAGCTCTTAGCCTGAGCCAGGAGCTCACATCAGCTGGCACAGGGTTTCATTTAAAGTATAGAAATACCCTTTGATAAGATTTTCAAAAATCATGGTTTTACATAGGTTGCTGCATGTTTGCTTTAGTGACTATAGCAACAAGCATGGTATATGTATTTAGATCAGTTAGGCTGAGCTCATTGGTTTGGTAAATTATGTAGATCGCCATACAAGCAAACATTCAAGATTCAACTGATACCTAATGTACCAGGTACAAATGCATCTCTAGTGATCCCCACACATCAAGTGCATCATCACATTCCATAGAAATGTCAATGGTATGTCAAAGTTGCGGCACTAAATAAGATGGAGAGGAGGATCATCAGCAAAAGCACTTAAAATGATGTAGGGTTAATGCCCACAGAATAACTTATAATTGCTATAATTTCAGTGCCAGAAGCCCTGACCTGATATTATGAATTGCAATAATAAAAGTGAAACAATACTTGATTTATTTTTGACAAAAGTAAGATTAGACTTGATGAGGGACTATTGACCACTGTGAAGGTAGGTGAATCTAAAACATCTCTGAAGATTGTCTTACTAATAACCTATTACTAAAGTTATAAAAAGAAAAGCAGGGAACTTCTTTTTATTTCTGTGTCATCCACACACATTTTCTTCCAGAATTTTGAATGTTAAGTTCTTCATCTTTAATCTTGTAGGAATATAAACCAAACTGAAAATTCTAGAAAATGTGAATCTCTCAAGAATTTGCAAACTTTCAGTGACCATCCAGCTGAATTCAAGTAAACTTAAACTAAGTTGTGCACAAACTTGGCCCAGTTTATAATTTCAGGTGGGAACTATTAAAATGAAGTCATTGATACAATTCTGGTAACCAAAAATTGGTTGTTAATTTATACCCCCTTTGAGTTTTGGGGTTACTTGTAAATTCCAAATTTAAAGCAAAGGAAAACAAGAAACAAAATGATTTAAGTCAAGTGAAGTTGTTAAACTCTATGCAGCCCTAGTTCCATTACTGAAATTTTAAAAAAAAAGATGTTTTGGGGGAGAGATAGGTAGGGAAAGAATTCAGTTGTAGTCTAATAGCATAAAAGCTTTTCTCACTTTCTTTCATGCTTATCACTGCTTTTAAACCCATGTCTACTCTAGACCTTAAAGTCGATCATAGATATGCAACTTCAGCTATGGCAATTGTGTAGCTGGAATCAACTTACCTATGATGAACTTACCTGGCCATCCTCATGAGATTGAGGAATTCAGGGTTTGACTGTTGACCCCTAATAGTTTGATTTCCCAGGTCCCCACTATGCATGCAAAATTAAACCCCAGATGATCGACCAGGTCAATCTACCGGGTAATGTAGATGTTGATTACATTGGTGGGAAAAAAGTTCTTTTGCAATTTACACCAGTTTAGATGCATATAAATGATTAATCAATTTTCCCCTCCCTTGTTATATGAAATATGTTTCTGAACCATTAGAGTAAGTAAAGATAACTCGAGAGAATATAATTACAAGTAAAACAGGCGCATTCACCCACTATCAAACTTCTGATCAGCAACCTGTCTAAATATAAATGTATATGGTGTCAACTGAATTACTTCATATTATGGAGGGTCTTGACAAGAATTCAAATGAATTATGCACAAAATATCATGGAATGGTCTAACAAATGGTTCAACATTGTGCAAAGCACTCTAGATACAAAATTACAAGGTTTAGAATGTTTAGCTACTTGAGAGAGTTGATTGGCTGAACATGGCTAAGTGCTCAATAATAAGTGCTCTTTTTGTTTCTTCAAATGTGAAAGACCCATAGTTGATGGGCCTTGTAGGTTGGAGCAGGCAATTAAGATCTTTTTCACAAGATGCAAGTCCCCTGTAAATTGAATATGCTGTTCAATAGGGTACTTTGTTTATTAAATTTTATTTCATTTGTTTTGAACTTGAACTTTAAGGTTAAATTGTTTTCTTCTGTTATTTGTTAACAGGATTTGTATGCAGACCTCCCACACACTACTTAATACAATGTACCTCATATGGTACTATGCTTCTCTGTTTAGTCAGGCAGGATTTTCATTATTACTTGTTTTGTAAGTTTCAGAGAATTTCAATGCTCATGAAAGTTAAACAATTTGTACTAAGAAAAAACATTTGTTAGTTTCTAAAGTCCCACAGGACTGCTTGTTATTTGTGAAGCCACCAACCAACATGGCTATTCCCTCTGACACTGAGGCCTGGTCTACACTAGCAATCAAAGTCAATCCCAGATACACAATTTTAGCCACACCATTAGAGTAGCTTGAATCAATGTATCAGAATCAACTTTGTTCCCTAGTGTTGTCCGGGGCTCTTTCGGTTTGCACAGATGTCCCTTACGCGATGTGATAGCATGGAATACCATATTCGATTGCCAAGCCCAGAGAGAAAAATTTGGCAGGTTGTCATGCACATAGCAAAATCGATCTCCAGAAGATTGATCGTGGCATGTCAACCCCCCTGAAATTATAGACATACCCTCATATGGTGGACAATCCTACCAGTCCACCTCAAAACTAACTGCAACACCTCTTTTATTGCCATCTCATCCTTTTTTTTAGTAGGAATTGCCAATCCTGAGCACGGTTTGTCACCTTGATGGATGTGGAAGCAGGGTATGAAGGAAAGCTACCATTTCAGCTTGCTGGAATGGAAAAGAAATCTTGGGTGGGTGATTGTAATTACAGTTTGCTCCTGTGTGCAGAGATCTGCCAGATATTCAACTGATATAGTGGTGTTTTGCCTATTGTGACCAATTTGGTCATTGTGAGACCACAAACTAAGTAATGCTAAACACAGGAATTGTGAAATGTGATCACCAATGTTTGCAACTATTGTGGGAATACAGAAAAGAGAGACTGTGTTTTATCATGTTTCTTAAGGAGACACTGTGAGTTTAAACAACCAGACCCTGGACCCTGGACAGAATCTGTGACATAAGAGCAAGAGGGCATGCCTCTGAGCAGCAGGCTACATGCCTGCCAGGTGTGAGCTATAAGACTGGTTCCACCTGTCTTCCCCTACTGGTCAATGACTGAACTAAAACAGGCTCCATGAGGAATCTCTTTTATTTTTTTAAATTTACTCCAGTGGATGCTGGACACTGCTGGTAGTGGGACTCTGCTTTGGGCCAACAGCTAAAATCAATGAACTTTGCCCAGAGCCAAATCCACCACAAGCTGGTGGATGGTGAGCAGTTGCCCAGCAGGAACAACAGTGAATTCAGTGAGAACAGCAAGGCAAGGCGGCTGACAGGATCAGCCCTGCCACAGTGGCACAATGAGAAGACAGATGTCAAATGACCAGCAGAATGAGTAAAATGCTGCTTTACCTCCCGTGTTCAGTGAGGAAGGTGAATGAACTCTGGATCTGCCCTGACCAAGGGCAGCAACTGTGAGAGGGTTGCAGAGATAAGATAGGCATAAAAAAGGGACATTTAAGCTGCGTCTACACGTGTACGCTACTTCGAAGTAGCGGCAGTAACTTCGAAATAGCGCCCGTCACGTCTACATGTGTTGGGCGCTATTTCGAAGTTGAAATCGACGTTAGGCGGCGAGACGTCGAAGTCGCTAACCCCATGAGGGGATGGGAATAGCGCCCTACTTCGACGTTCAACATCGAAGTAGGGACGTGTAGACGATCCGCGTCCCGCAACATCGAAATAGCGGGGTCCTCCATGGCGGCCATCAGCTGGGGGGTTGAGAGATACTCTCTCTCCAGCCCTTGCGGGGCTCTATGGTCACCGTGTGCAGCAGCCCTTAGCCCAGGGCTTCTGGCTGCTGCTGCTGCAGCTGGGGGTCCGTGCTGCATATACAGGGTCTGCAACTAGTTGTTGGCTCTGTGTATCTTGCACTGTTTAATGAAAGTGTGTCTGGGAGGGGCCCTTTAAGGGAGCGACTTGCTGTTGAGTCCGCCCCGTGACCCTGTCTGCAGCTGTGCCTGGCTCCCTTATTTCGATGTGTGCTACTTTGCCGTGTAGACGTTCCCTCGCTGTGCCTATTTCGATGTTGGGCTGAGCAACGTCGAAGTTGAACATCGACGTTGCCGGCCCTGGAGGACGTGTAGACGTTATTCATCGAAATAGCCTATTTCGATGTCGCTACATCAAAATAAGCTATTTCGATGTTGGGTGCACGTGTAGACGTAGCCTTAGGTTGCTGGACCTAAGAACTTGAGAGGAAGAAGACATTGCCCAACCTACATGGGTCAGACTTCTACTCACAGGTTTTGTTTTTTTTATGAATTCTGTGATATTTTCCAAAATTAATGCCAAGTTACTTTCCTCCCTTGTATTAAAAGTTTCCTTCTATACTCAGAATCTGTGCTTGCAAGTGGGAAGACATTGCCTTTCAGGGATGCCCAGGGTTGGTGCATGAATTTCACAGGATACTGGATAGGAACTCAAGCCAGTTCTGTGGTGTACAGATGATGAGGAACCCCTAGAAACTGAACCTGTCTCTGGCTGCAGCTGGCTGTACATGGCAGAAGGGTTACACAAGGAAAGGCCAGAAATGCCTTTGAAACATATTTCCCACTTGACCTAATCAGCAACTGAACCTAAGTCTCCGGAAGTATGGACCCATTCCTTGAGTCATGAGCCTTCTAATATTCTTTGGATTTTTTTTAATGTATCACTGTTTGACTGGGCACCCTAAACTATATCCCCTGGAATCGTCAGACACCACCTACAAAATTCTGGTGACAGTTAATTTTATATCAGCTGAATTCTGAAGGCTTATATTACTGAAAGTAATAGCTCGGGACTATGACAATGTCTGTGGTACATGTAGTATAATTAGCATGCCCAGCACTCACTTGCTTTTATAAATTCTATTTTATTCTCATTTCACGATGAGTTAAAATGCCACTCTCTTCACACAACTGACTGTGAGAGGGAGGATTTGGACCAACTACAAAAACAATCAATTTCAAATTTAAAAAAGTCTGATAAAGAATAGTGATTTCAGCAGTAATTCTGCTCGTCTCACCTGGATATGAGACTTCATTTGTTCACAGACTAGAATTAGGTTGCTTCTACACTTGTCCTCTCCTGTCGGAGGTGGCATGTAATGAGGTAATTCGAAGCAGGCTAATGAGGTGCTAACATGCATATTCAGCACTGCATTAGCATAATGGCAGCCCCACGAATTTCGAAGGGCAGACTTCAAATTGCAGACTGACAGTGAAGATGGGGCAGCTTCGAAATAAGCGCCCCACTTTGCCATTCCCTTACTCACACAGAACTAGATCCGAGTAAGGGGATGTCGAAGTGGGGCCCTTATTTTGAAGCTGCCCCATCTAAACTGTCAGTCTGCAATGGGAAGTCTGCACTTTGAAATTCATGTAGCCACCATTATACTAATATGTATCTTAGCGCCTCATTAGCCTGCTTCAAATTGCCTCATAGCCCTGCCCTCTTCGACATGGGGGGCCGAGTGTAGAAGCACCCTTAGATTAAGACATCTACGACATCTAGTTTAAGACATCTAAAATCTACGGTTAGCTATGTCAATGGCAGATTGGCATTGTTTAAGGTACAACAAGAATCTTTACCAACTATTAAGGAACACGACTGAACAAAGGAAAAATTACACTAAGAAATATTCATACACACATAAGAAACATTTTATCATCGTGAGGTCTATCAGACTTTGCAATAGCTCCCCACAAGATGTAATAGAAATCTAGCAAACTAGACTGGATAATATTCTGTGGAAATTAATGCCACCATGGCAATTATAGAGAACAGGACTTTATAATCTCAGGGGTTTTTTTAGACTACAATTGCAGGTTGTGACTGATGCTTGTGTAGACATACCTGAGCTAGCTTTCATCTCATTATCTGAGGTCCAGAAACAGTGAAGCTGTGACAGCAGAGGTGTCAGCATAGGCTAGTCTGTGAGTAGGTTTCCAGTGAGTTCATATATGACAGCGAACCTCCTACTGCTTCTCTGTTCCAGAACCTGCGGGGAGTGAATTAAAACAAGTGTGGACATGTCAGCTCGAACTTCATCCACACCAGTGATTGCATTCTAAATGTTCTCTCAGTCTATCTCTGAGGATGCAGTTACACTAGCCCCCTTCTTCAAAGGGAGCATGCTAAGCACGCACATCAGAGGAGGCTAATGAAGTGCTGCAGTGTGATGGGGTTCAGGAGTCCCCAAGCTCTGCAACCCATCCACAGACAGGAGTGAGTCTCACTCAGCAGGAGAACAGCTGGTTTATTAGCTGACAGGACACAGCATCTTACAGAAGGGTCAGTGCAGCAGGCAGAGACAGCCAGTCCAATCCATGTCGGGGACAGAAGGCCCCAAAGGGCCCCTCAAGCCAGGGCCTTGCCCCGTCCTTTGTCTCTCTCTCTTCCAGCCCAGACTAACTGCTTTCCAACTCCCTGTTCCAATTCAAATCCATCAGACTCCAACTCCTCCTTTGTCTGCAGTCCAGAGGTGTCACCTGGTCACCTGGTTTACCCTCAGCAGGAGCCCCACACCCTCTGTGAGCCATACACATACACACATGTATCCCCCACTATACCACATGCAGTGCATATGCAGCAACTTATTAGCATAATGGCCTCTGCGGGAACTTCAAAGCTGCTAACTTCAAAGTGCTGACAGGCAGTGTGGCCATGGGCGCTTCAAAGCACGCACTGACCTTTGAAATCGCCTTACTCCCACAACTTCAAAAAGAACTTCGAAGTTCGGCGCATACTTTGAAGCACCCACGGCTACACTGCCTGTCAGCGCTTCAGAGTTAGCCCCTTTGCAGCACCTCATTAGCCTCCTCTGACCTGCCTACTTAGCATGCCCCCTGAGAAGAGGGGAGCTAGTGTAGATGCACCCTGACTCTATAGAGCCAGATGTTCAGCCTGTGTAAATCTGCACAGTTCCATGGACTGGAAGGACACCATGCCAATTAAGAATCTGACCTGTGCAATGTGTGAGGGTGTGATCATTATGGTGAGATTCTGATACCCTTACTCCCACTGAGTCGCATGTCCTCCATGAGCAGTTTTAATGATTTCCAATGAGCATTTGCTTACTGTGAACAAGAACATCTGACTCTGGCCCTTTATAGCTTATAAGAATTATAAAAGAACAAATAAATTAGGGCCAAATCCTCTCTACTGTGACTGGCATTCACAATGATTTTGACAGACTATTCACTTTAGGATTACTTATGTGAAGATGTGTTCCAGGAACCGGCTCATGAGACTCCTATCATCTGTCTCATGCAGAATGCTAATGATATATTAAAGGCATACATCAGTGCCCTCTTCAGTACTTGATCATACATTTTCTTTAGAGTGGTTTTAACCCCCCTCTACATTCTAACTCTAGTAATATATACCATTAAATTACTAATTCTCAGCCTTTGCAGTCCCAATTAGGTTGATTAACACAAAAGGATATGAAAACATTTGCCACTATAGCAACAACATAATTATTTGCCTTTCAGATATTGTACAAGTGCATATTTGTGCTGATCAGTACACTTGATTTCTGTCGTCTTGCTTTTCTTTTTGTAAATGTTCCCAAGGTTAGCAGGCAACTAAAAACACAATTGTGCTAGTCAAAATCTTTGCAAATGTGTGATTTTGACAAACTGAGTCTGAAAGAACAACATCGAGATTTCAGGGGAAAATATATCATTCAATTTCAGATAGGGAAATGAAAGGAAGCATGTGTGCAAAGGGAGCTGGTTGTTCCAGGCAAATTCCCACAGGAGGTTTGAGTGCTTAAGCTAACCAAGCTATTAAACAAAGAGAGGGGGAGGGAAATAAGAGCCCGAACTGCAAGCAAGCAAGTCGTATGGTGGGTTTTGCACCAAACTAAAAGAGCTATTGATTTCAAAGCCAAATAAACATGTTGTGTGGCCACGTACACAGAAAAAAATGAAAGACTCACTTCCTTTAAATCAATTAATCTAGTCTCATAGATCCTCATAAATTAGGTTAATTTAGAAATAAAAAGACTAATTTCATCTTTCAATAATGAAGAAAAAATGTTAGTGGCCAGTACTATTCCTTGTCAACACATTCCTGGAAATGTAAATGGATCGTTAATGTTCAAAGTTTGTCACTGAATTAACCAAGGAAGCAAAAGTCATTTATAATCCCTACTATTGGGAACAGTCCCCACTTGTCCTTTGGGCTCAATGATATTCAGGAGACACCTGGATCAGTTTGTGGCAGTAGTAGCAGTGATGGGCCTTAAGTTCTAAGCTGCTACTGGTGACCCTGGGGCTTCTGCAAGCTCCCTCAGAGTCTGAAGACTTATTTTAAACATATATGAAAGAGTCTATGAAATATGGAGCACTTTGCTGGTTCTTGAAACTCAGAATTTGCTGGGGGATTCAAATATGTAAAAGTCCTGGAAAAGGCTGGTGAAACTGAAAGCCTTTACTGTCACTCTCTGTGACTTATTCCCAACAGAACTGTTTCAGTAGTCCCCATGCCTTGGAATTCTGTTTTCTTCCACACACCCAATATATGAAACCACATATGTAAATCACTACAAGTACTTAGCTGTCATTTTATAGGTTTGCTATTCATGCCTCGTTAAGTGCCCATCATTCTCTAAGCATTGATTTCTTTCCTCGACACCTTTCTTCAAATGTTTATAATGCAATGTAAAGGGAATGCTCTAGGCAACATCTTGGCATGAAGTGTTAAAGCTCTAATCCATAGTCTTTGTAATTAAGGCTTTGTCTATATACGCACATTAACCATGATACTTCTATCAGAATAAACTATTCTTTGATAGCTGTGTTAGAATAACTCACTGTGACATTCCATTCTGGAATTAAAGTGACTTTATTTCAGAATAATTTCTTTCCTGTAGAATAACTTATTCCATTATATCAGAGAGGTAGCCAAGCTAGTCTGTATCTTCAAAAACAAGAAGTCCTGTGGCACCTTATAGATGAACAGACATTTTGGAGCATAAGCTTTCATGTGCAAAGACCCGCTTCACTGTGCAAGTCATTTCTCCCATGTACACAAGAATGTTTCAGTGGGCAAATCCATTTGGACATTTTTAATCATGCACTGAAAAAAATTTTTTTCAAATATTGTATTTGCTTTGATATGGTTGCTTTGATTCAGGAAATGAAATTTAGCAAGCAGTTCATTCATAACATGGACAATTTGTAGCTGGTGTTTTATTAATTATTACTGCAGAGCCAAAGATATTCCAAGTTATCAACCTGCTACATGCTTGCAGCAAATGTTATTGACACATTGGCTGAAAGAATTTTGCCTGCAACACTGTCACACTTTAGCTAAGCATATAAATGCATGATAAATCACAACCCTCTCCAGTCTAGTACTTAAATAATATGACTTAATATAGATGTAGAGGACATAGACATATACCCACACAAAAATAAAAATTTAAACCACTAGACTGGAAAGACTTCAAGCTGTTCCAGTCTGTCAGAGACATGATAAATGTTTTGAAAAACTGCCCTTTTGCCCAAGAGACCATAAATTGGAAAGTGGTAGATAGCATGAAATTTTAAAATACTTCTTGTGAACATTTTCTTTTCTTTTCTCTAAGTAAAAGAAAGTTACAAAAAGTTATGAAAATAATAAAGCTAAAGTTTTCCCCTCGGTAGGAAAAGTTAATGGGAAGTTCCAAACTTGAGCTTCATATTTTTCCTCTCATTTCTTCCCATCTCTCCTCTTTGCCTTTCAGACCTCCCACAGAATGTTATGAACTACTGCAGCCCAGGGTCCCAAAAAAAAATTGCCCAGGCTTGCACCTGGAGAGGTACTCCAGCATCGCTTAACAGTGTTGAACCAACACGGAAGGTAACAGATACCGGTTATAAGCTCTTGCTCGACTGGCATAGAGAACGAGCACCAGGGGTTGCCTTTGACGGTGGGAGAGATCATCACATCTCACTGGACAGTCACCACCCGCCTCCAGCTGGGCAGCCCCCAGCCAGTAGGGTACTGTCCCGCCACAGTTCACCTGCCTCACTGGGTGCGTGAGGCTTAAGGTTCCCAAACCTGACAAGTGACTGAAATTTGAGCACCAGGCAAACCAATAAGAAAATCAACCAGAAAAAGAAACCATCAAAGTTTTAAGCTTGCTTGCTGGAATGTGCGGACCTTGCTGACCAGTTTGATGAAGATCTTCAGGACATCAGCAACACTCAAAAGACTGCTGTCATCAATGTGGAACTGAAGAGGCTCCAAGTTGACATTTCTGCTCTGCAAGAGACATGACTCGCAGATTCGGGATCTCTAAAGGAAAAGGACTTCACCTTTTTCTGGCAGGGTAAAGCCCAAGAAGAACCCAGGGAGCATGGTGTTGGCTTTGCCATCAGAAACACCCTTCTACAAATGGTGGAATTAGTCATGGGTGGATCAGAAAGACTTCTACAGGTCACACTTCAAACTTGCACCGGTCCTGTCCACCTGATCAGCGCTTATGCTCCAACCCTGTACGCCACACCAGAAGTAAAAGACAAGTTCTAGGACGTGCTTAGTGCTTCCATAGTGCAAATAGCTGCTCGTGAACAACTGTACCTTTTGGGTGACTTCAATTCAAGAGTTGGAGCTTATCGTGACTCACAGCCTTCCTGCTTAACCCACTTCAGTGTGGGAAAAATGAATGAAAATGGACAGCGTCTTCTCGAACTTTGCATGTGCCACAATCTGTGCATCACAAACATATTTTTCCAAACCAAGCCACAGCACAGAGTGTCATGGAGACACCCACGCTCGAAAAACTGGCATCAATTAGATGAGGTCATCACTAGACGTGATAACCTCAAAAACGTCCTTCTGACATGCAGCTATCATAGCGCTGACTGCGATACAGATCACTCGCTAGTTTGCTCCAAACTCAAGGTGAGACCCAAGAAGCTGTACCACTCTAAACCAACTGGAAGGCCCCGCATTGATGCCAGAAAGACAGCAAACTCTGAGAGAGCTGAAAAGTTCAGAGAGACCCTCGAGGAGAATCTGCACAGGAGCCATGGGGGTGCCGATGTGACATCCAGATGGCAGCATCTGAGGGATGCAATTTACAACACAGCCTTGTCGGTGTTTGCAAGAAGAGCTAGAAACACAAATGACTGGTTCGAAGCTAACTCTGATGAGATGATTCCAGCCATAGAAAAGAAGCACGCTGCACTCCTGGAGCACAAATGCTCACCACGCCAGAGTACCCTGAAAGCACTCAGAGCAGCCAGAAAAACAGTACAGCAGACATCCAGGCACTGTGCCAACAACTACTGGCTCGAGCTATGCAGCAGCATCCAGACCAGTGCTGACTCTGGTAATCTCAGGGGAATGTACGAGGGCATCAAGAAGGCATTAGGACCCACCCAGAACAAGATGGCACCTCTGAAATCCAAATCTGGTGAAGTCATCACTGACAAGGCCAAACAGATGGAGCGCTGGGTCGAGCACTACTCCGAGCTGTACTCAAACGAGAACATTGTGGTTGATACAGCCCTCAATGCCGTCAATCTCCTACCAGTAATGGACGAACTAGATCAGGAACCAACTGTGGATGAATTGAAGAAAGCCATCGACAGCCTTGCAGTAGGAAAGGCCCCAGGCCAGGATGGTATACCACCAGAGATAATCAAGTGTGCCACAGACACCCTCCTGGAACCCCTACATGAGCTACTGTGCCTGTGCTGGAGAGAGGGAGAGGTTCCACAGGATATGAGTGATGCTAACATAGTAACCTTGTATAAGAACAAAGGAGACAGAAGCGACTGCAACAATTGCCATGGAATCTCCCTCCTAAGCATCACTGGCAAACTGTTTGCTCACGTCATCCTCAGCAGACTCCAGAAGATTGCTGAGAGGGTGTATCCCAAATCACAGTGCAGATTCCGCGCAGAAAGATCTACCATTGACATGGTCTTCTCTCTGAGGCAGCTGCAGGAGAAATGCAGGGAGCAGAGGAAGCCACTCTATATTGCCTTCATCGACCTGACCAAGGCCTTCAACTTGGTCTGCAGAGATGCACTGTTCAAACTGCTCCACAAGATAGGCTGTCCACCACGGTTACTCAAGATGATCCAGTCTTTCCACAAAGACATGAGAGGAACCATCCAATATGATGGCACATTATCGGATGTTTTCAACATCAGGAGCAGTGTCAAACAAGGATGCGTCCTTGCTCCAACATTGTTCGGGATCTTCTTCACACTCCTCCTGAAGCACGCCTTTGGATCTTCAACAGATGGCATCTTTTTGCACACAAGATCTGATGGGAAATTGTTTAATCTTGCAAGGCTGAAAGCTAAGTCTAAGGTGCAGGAAGTCCTCATCAGAGATATGCTGTTTGCGGATGATGCTGCTGTAATGTCACACACAGAAGACCAGCTTCAAAAACTGCTGGATCAGTTCTCCAAAGTATGCAAGGACTTCGGGCTTTCCATCAGCCTAAAGAAGACAAATGTACTTGGTCAGGATGTTGCTGAACCTCCATCAATCAGCACTGACAACTATTCATTAGAGGTTGTCCACGAGTTTGTTTACCTCGGGTCCACCATCACTGACACCCTGTCATTGGAGACTGAGCTAAATAGGAGGATCAGAAAAGCAGCCACAACTCTGTCCAGACTCAGCAAGAGAGTGTGGAATAACATCAAGTTGTACACCCGCACCAAAATGCAAGTCTACAGAGCCTGCATCCCCAGCACCCTTCTTTACGGCAGCGAGTCTTGGACCCTGTATGCCTGCCAGGAAAAGAGGCTGAACGCCTTCCACTTGCGCTGCCCCAGGAGCATCCTTGGAGTATCGTGGAAGGACAGAGTGCCCAACACTGCCACCCTTGAGCAAGCTGGAATCCCTACCATGCACACCCTCCTCAGGCAGCGGCAGCTCCACTGGCTTGGCCACATCCACAGGATGAATGATGGAAGGATTCCAAAAGACATCCTGTATGGTGAGCTAGCCTCTGGCAAAAGACCTCCCGGACGCCCCCAATTGTGCTACAAAGATGTTTGCAAGAGGGACCTCAGGGAGGTAGACATCGAGCCAGACAGCTGGGAGGAGCTGGCAGACGATCGCAGCAGATGGAGGCAGAAACTACCCAAGGGCCTTCAGAAGGGTGAGATGAGGATCAGACAGCTAGCAGAGGAGAAGCGAGCCCACAGAAAGTACAATAAGGACCTGCCAGACACCCACTACACATGCAACAGATGTAGCAAGGACTGTCACTCTCATGTGGGCCTTCACAGTCACAGTCGACTCTGCAAATGATGATCCCAAATGGAACTATGAAGGGCACGATCCATAGTCTACGTATACTGAAGGATGCCTACTATATTTACTGGAGGAATGTTAGCCTTCCATTGATTTCTTGGCTTTTGTCTGTTTCAATCAATTGTTTATGCTAATTCAAATATTAACCTGGAATTTAATTTGGTTACCTTAAATACAAGCAATTAAATATAAGCAAATGATACATTGTCAAGTACTTTGTCCAGACTGGGTTTAAATTAAGTGTTGGGTCTTCTACCATTCCCCTTGGGAATCTAACACAGCAATGGTGGTTGGACATTAGTGAAATTAATACCATAGCTCTCATCACCTATTTAGAACACTTCAATATTTAATGTAATTGTTAGTAATAACTAGACTGAGATGAATAATTGACAGTCAACAATGTATTAAACAACCCACTATTAATACTTACAGATTGTCTAAGCACACATCTAGATTTTCCTGAATTTATTCAGCTCAGTTTTTCCATACTTGATTACTCTTTGGGTTGACTACAAACAGTTCTGGATGAGGAGAGTAGAAATAGGAACACCTTAGTTTCACTGTGATTGGTCAGATTAGTCCTATGATGATCTGCTCCCTGTCTGGATGAGCATAGAATTTTCAGCTGGTCTTTAGCTTCTGAGGGAGTAAGAGCAGATAAATAGGATAAAGGGATTTTAACATATTTATTTTTCCTTTCTAGAAAAACAGATCTTTCCCAAGGCATTATACGTGAGAAAAATTGGCCTTCTGTCAAATATATTGGCTGGAAAATTATCTCAAGTTTAATTTTGTTTCATGTTTATGCAAGTCCCTTGAAGAACTGAGAATGGTACAGTCAGAACTTTGGCTCATTTGCTTACTCCTGGCGTATTACTTTGGGTGTCATCCCAAATAAATATTCCAAGTCTACTGAATTCATTGATTTACAAATTTCTTTCATTACCACAATAACACCAAATACTACATTGTCCTAATTGTGAAAAGCATGGTCACACTGTATCTTTGACAACAGCATTCACATTTCTGACGAAATCCATCCTCGTGTGGACAGCTGACACAAAAGGCATATGCACCAATTTTTGCACCAAAATAGGCTTTTGCACTGCTTTGCACAGGATAGAATTTCACCCTTCATTGCAATTTGCACAAGTAAAGCCTATTTGCTCAAGTCTTTGTTGCAAATAAGTAGAAAAGGGGCATGAGCATTACATTCAAGCAAATATTCACAGAAAAAATACTTTGCTGTATTTGTCTAGCTCTAATGATTAAACAACTGACATGTCAAACAGTTGCCACACAGTACACATTCACTGTTTACTTGACAGTTGGAGGAGACCTACTGCATTTCAGTGCAAAATTTTGACTTTTTATTAATTTATCAAGCTTTTCAAGAGTTGTTAATTAAACATTACAAATAATTATAAATGTTTTATATTTTATAAATGTTTTAATAAAAATCAAATGTTTGGAATGGCTTCCCAGACTAGCACACTGTGTCCATGAATCTGTTTAAGCACTAAAATACCCAGTGAAGCTGAATGTAAGATTGCAGTAGTAATATAATAGAAGTCTATCTTATTTTTAACATTAAAATAATGGTTTATTTCTCTTAATTTTCAATTTTGACAAGGTCATCCTATCAGTATTTTTCTTGGGCGTTTTCTCCGCCCCATAAAATAAGAATCATATGTATGACAAAATAATAATTTTGTTATAATTTATGACCATTTGGATTTGTTACCACCAAATTAGTTCTTAAATCAACAGATGACCTCTCTGCTTTCTATGACTATGCAGATCATCTCCCATTCATTTCATCCCAGCATAACATCCCTGTGGAACTACAGTAATTTGCTTACATAGGTATGTAATATTAGAACACCATTTGCTGTCTTTTAGCTGTCTTTTAGTGCAATTTAGAAACTGGAAACAAGCAGCATTAGCACTATACAGCCAGTGATCCACAAACGACTGTGAATGAATGCCACTTACTTGTTTATATTTTACTCAGCTTTGATAATGATACAAGACTGAAAATTTCACTTCTTGGTTTCTGTCAGCTTCTCTTTCTTATCCTGATGCTCAAACACAATGCTTTTGTGTTTATGTTTCTGACTCTCTAGAGTAGAGCTTATATTCTTCTTGTAGCAGGGTATACTGGCTGTTAATACTAGAGAGGACCAGAAGAACCTATTCCAGAGATTTTGAATAAAAAAAATGGCCTTCTGGCAGGAAGAGAAGAAGCTATGCTGGAGATGTAATGGTTGGACAGGTGTAATGCTTGCTGGCTGAACCATACAAAGCAGTACTCAAGGATGCATGAGCCATCAGAAAGCCAGCATAAGCTGTCCTGAAGGCAATTCAGGGCAATCACCAGAGTTTTTGCATGAGTCAGTAGCTGGAAGATTCAATACAAGTGGTCAGGTCAGTGGGCTGAGGAGGTAAGGTAGAATCATGCAAGGCATCATGGCAACAATGATGGTCCAAGCAGAGCTGTAAGACAAGGAAGTCTGGGCGTTGTTCTTTTGCTCAGTTAGCTCCCTCTTCCTGTTGGGGTCTTTATATAATTAAAGCACCCAGTGAGCAAGCTACCTGTCCATCCAATCAGGGCTGTAGCTGTTCTGTGCCTGCAGATCGTTAGCACAAAGACTGTTTGTCAGGAGCAGCCATTCAGTGCACTGTTGTGGTGCAGTGGCTAAGTGACTAACCAGATACTGAGCCATTAACCACTACCCATTGGGCCTGTCTGTCAAGCCTGTTTTCTATCCATCTTACAGTCCATGTACCCAATCCATTCTTCCTAAACTTATGGGCAAGAATATTGTGGGAGACTGTATCAAAAGCTTTGCTAAAGTCAAGGTAGATCACATCCATTGACTTCCCCATGTCCACAGAGCCTGTTACCACATCACAGAAGCTAATCAGATTGGTCAGGCATGACTTGCCCTTGGTGAATCCATGTTGACTACTCTTGATCTCTTTCCCCTCTTCCAAGTGCTCCAAAATGGATTCCTTGAGGATTCCCTCCATGATTTTTTCAGGAACTGAGGTGATGCCGACCAGTCTAAAGTTCTCTGGATTGTCCTTCTTTCCTTTTTTAAAGATGGGCACTACCTTTGCATTTTTCCAATCATCCGAGACCTCTCCAACCTCCATAAATTTTCAAAGATAATAGCTAAACGCTCTGCAATGATATATGACAATTTCCTCAGTACCTGGGATGCATTAAATCTGGACCCATGGATTTGTGTGCATCTAGCTTTTCTAAATAGCTTGTAACCCATTCTTTCCCCACCAAGGGCTGCCCACCTCTTTCCCATGTTCCATTGTCTAGTACCGTAGTCGGGGAACTGACCTTGTCCGTGAAGACTGAGGCAAAAAAAGCACTAAGTTCTTCAGCCTTTCCCACATCATCTGTCACCGGGTTACCTCCCTCATCCAGTAATGGTCCCACACTATCCCTGATAACCCTCTTATGGTTAACATACCTATAGAAGCCCTTCTTGTTGCCCTTCACATTCCTTGATAACTGCAGTTCCAGTTGTGATTTCGCTCTCCTGATTACCCCTGCTCATTCTCCAGTCATATATTCATACTCCTCTTGACTCATCTGTCCAAGCTGACTAATTTGAACTACCTTCAGCTATTAAACTAGTCCAATTTTGTGTTTGGTGGTACTCCTGAGAAAGACTATGGGAGTTTTTAAGGGATCTCAAGGAACAGAGCAATATCACTGAATTCAGCAAACCCCCTCAATTAATTCCATAGCTATTTAGCATCTCTATAAACTATGTCAGTCACTGATACATAAGTTTTTGTCCACCTGAGATCCAAGAAAGAATACAAATTTTCATGATTTTCTCTAATCATACAATCTTTAGAAAATCATGGATGCTGAAACATGCAGCTGATCTCACTAGAGAAAATCTAATCTCCCCAGGAAATCTACCAAGAATAAAAGTTCTACCATGGCTTCCTGCAGAGCCACTTGAAAATGTGGAGTGCAGAGGAACTCCGCCCTTCAAAAACTCCATAATTGCCAATTTTGGGTCAATCAAATTGAGCTGAGTAGGTAATGAGAATTATGACAGCTAGCAACCCCCTTCTTGTAACCCCAAGAATGAAGATAGATTCCAGTAATGATTGGTACAAAAAAATCTATTTTACCCTTATTGCCTCCTCTGCAACAATCACTTCAAATCTAAGGCTTCTACTCTGCACAAACTCTTGCAAATGTATTCAGAGAAAATACCGGGCACTATAAACCATGAGTTATCCTCCATCTTTTCATTTTAGTTGCCACCTGGTCCAACATTCCTCTTTGTTTGGTGTCTCCTCTTTCACTCTGATCACCAACAACTAAATTTTTGACCAACACCCGTTCCAATCTCTTGACCTTATTTCTTCTCACCCCTCCCCCAACTTTTACATTTACCCTCATCCATCTTCTCTTATTCATTCTTTCTCATTTCACTGCTTTATCTGAGCTTTAAATATGCCACTAACTCACCTATCTTAAAAAACCTTCTCCTTGTGCAAAATTACCTGGTGACCCTTGAGTGAACGGCCACGCTCGGGCATGTTAGGGTGAATTGCATGGGCACTTGAACAACACAGTGAGGTACGTGGGGTGGAGGCAGGGTACAGAGACCCTTTTAAATCGAGATAGGGAAATATGCCTTAGCACAAAAGGCTAAACCACAAACTCCAGACCAAGAACTAAGGAACCAAGTGAATTGGGGAAGTCTTACCCAGTTAGCAATGGAATTTGCTGAATTGCTTGCAGACTGCACTGTCTGCAGCCACCCCCCAAGTCTAAAATTGACAAACAGGAAAACCCTATATAGAAAAGAGCCATGGCCTCTGACCTAGCAGCCCAGAGGCGCCAGCTGCATACTTTAAAAGGGAAAAAGAATTATGGGATGTATGGTTGTGTAAAAAGGGGAGGGGGCTGAGAGGGGCTGCAGGCTAAGAGAAGCAGAAGCAACCAGGATGTGATGTGTCAGGCCTCAGGTGGAGCCACCCAATGGCAGATCATAAAAGGGAACAACAAAGTAAGGAGGAGGAGGAACTTGCGAAGCCTGGAGAGACCGGATGCTGTCTGCGACAAGGACTGATCACCCTTCGCCGCTCCTTCCGCCTGCTCACGAGTTAGAGTAGTGTGTGAAAACCTGTTGGTACCATGAAGAAATTTGTAACAGTATAGCTTAGATAGCCAGATGCAGTGTTTTATTGTTTGGTTCCTGTACCTGCTCAGCTGCGTAAGTAAAAGTTAGCAGTTGCATTTTGTCTCTGGCTTTTCTTTTGATACCCTGCCATAGCTATGTGTATTGCCGTGTGTATGTCTTCAGTTTTATGAGTCTGTAAGGGTCATGTGTAAGGCTGAGGCAAAGACGCCCCAGGACCCCCAAGAGGGCTTTGAGCCAATGACCGGGAAGTTCTGAAAGCAAGCTGCCTCAGCTGGGAAGCGTGGTCCGCTGAACCTTCATGTTCTACAGAACAAAGTGTTGTTTGTGTCTGTACGTCACTTTCTCCTATTAATCCTTAAGTCCTGTCCCCTGAAACTCAAAACTCACACTTCTTGGGGATAGATAACAGCTCTTAGAAATCAGGATAGATAACAGCCAATGAATTCCACCAACTCGTGGGCTATTTTAGAGAACTACTGGGAGTTAGAAAAACACCAGGGGGTGTTTCTTTTCCTTTTGGGTGTAATCCTATTCCTCCTGTTAGTAGTGTGGTGTAAGCCACAGCTATAACTACGTCAGTTTCGTAATAAGTAGCACAATCACTCTCAGTGGAGCGGGCCATCACTGAGAAGCAGCCCTCCCTTTTCCCCAGTTCAACACTTCACCCACCTCTCACCTCCACCCTTATTTAGGACTTGGAGCACAGCATATTTGCTCCTCACT
Source organism: Carettochelys insculpta (assembly GCF_033958435.1). Classification (NCBI taxonomy): domain Eukaryota; kingdom Metazoa; phylum Chordata; order Testudines; family Carettochelyidae; genus Carettochelys; species Carettochelys insculpta. The sequence continues at coordinate 101,850,634 of NC_134139.1, forward strand.
CCGGACTTCTCCCTCTGCAGCGGCTACCCCATTTTCATCCTCTTCTTCACATCCAACTTCCACTTCCACTGTATTAGTTTCCACACTGCTAGGCCCGAAACTCTTTGCAATTAATTCACACCCCTTATGTTCTGCTGTGGCACCATAAGCTATAGTCTCTAGCGACCAAGATAAAATTGGACTTGTCCATAAAATCCATAAAAGCATATAACAATATCAGTAAAAAAACACTGAGCTTCTCAGTGCAGCTGTGTCCCTCACGTTTGTTCCCAGGGCAAGCTCCATGCTTGCCCTCGTTAGGCTCCTCCTTGCCTCAAGCAGCGTTCCCCCCCACACCCCGGGCAGACAATGACCAGCTCCTCCAGCCCAGAGTTAGTCACGTGGGGTAGCAATGGTATGGTTCTGCCCCACAAAATGCTGTGGAGTGCCGCGTAATAGGGGCCGGTGATGGATGTTGCACTGGAGTGGGATCTGCACTCTCTGGCCCTGGCATAGGCCTGCCTCAGCTCCCGTCTGTGAGGCTGAAAGAGATCCTGGAGGTTGGCCTCCTCCCCACAGACCTTGATGAGGTCCTGGATCTCCGCACTCAACCAGGAAGGTGCCCATCTCTGTCAGGCCAGGGATGACCCCTGGGAGGCTGGGTTCTCCCACTGAGATCCTGAGCGGGGCAGCTCACCACCCTTGGCCTGGCTCATGTTGCGGCTGGTGCACTGGGTAAACAGTACATGCCTGGTGAGCCTGCAGCATGCTGCAACTCACTGGCAGGCTGTACGTTCTATATCTGGTTCTGGCCAGATGGGGATGGGCTGGAGGCTACTTATTTCAAAATAGTCCTTTTCCTCACCTAAATGGCACTTATTTCAAAATATCTATTTTAAAATAAGTGCTATTCCTGATAGAATGAGGTTTACCAGAATCGAAATAATGCCCTGCTATTAGGCAAATATTTTGAAATAGTGTGTGTTGTTTACACAATGCCAAAGTTATTTCAAAATTGTATCTGTTATTTTGAAATAAGTAGGTCGTGTAGACATAACCTTAGTGACTTTGAAAAGTATCATGACCACTCCGACTACGCAGAGGTCAAAAAATCGAATTTCAGCACTCTGCCTTGGAAAGGTTGCTGACCCTGATATAGTCTATGTTAATACAGTGACATAAATTCAGAAAATTCCTTATAATCATCAACCTGTGAAGAAATCTCTAAAATTTAATATATCAGTTTGATATTTACATTGTAATTAACAATTATTTACATTTACAATATATGGACATTTTTTCACTATAAAACTGACTTTTCTACTTCTTTAATGTATTGGTTTAGGTTTATAGCTTACATACATGCACATTAACTTTAAAAATCTACATATTAGTCACTGGAAATAATTATTATAGCATATAAAGATAAATAATTAAATACACAATATAAGATTTTTAAGTTCTGGATCTTAACTCAAACAAATTTGTTTAATTTATTTCTATTTCATTTAAAATTATTCAGTTCAATGAAACTCATGTGAAAAACAAGTATGTATAGCAAAGAACTGAATGCCAATAACTGTAGATACTTTTATTGACACCTACTAGATTCATGTGAGTATATTTTGTTTTGTCCTAAGTACAGGGTATAAAAAAATGGCATTAAACTTAATTTTTCCAGATTCATATTAAAGTTTGAGAGTAATAAGAGAAAAGGTACTTGTGCATCTGTTTGCTTGTTAGCTACTTTGTTTCATGTAGTAATTATCTTTAAATCTTCTTCAGTATAAATGTTAAAGACTGAAAATGTATGTGAAAGCAAAGACAGTTACTGAGGCCATTAGATCTAGATATGCATATTTCATGAGACCGAAGCCAATTTCCTCTGAAGCGAGGCATCCAAAAATTTCAGACTACAGCACTGAACAGGTACATTTGATTTATCTCAGAAATGTGGAATTACTCCAACATGCCACTCAGGCCATTACAATTGCGCTGATCACGACTGCTGGAGTTAGGAAGTGTAGTGAGGTGGGAAAGCTAAATGAGAGGATGGAAAAGGACTTCAGCTTCTGAGTCAATGTCCATAAGAGACACAAAACCCCACAATAAAGAGAGATCTTATCTGTGCTAAAAACAGGACTTTCCCAGGGGTCCATCAGAGACTCTGGAATGAATTTCACTAGGAACTAAAGATCATCCTACAACTGACCACATTCTGCTCCAAGTGCAAATCACGTTTCTTTGAGCTTGCCATCTCCTAAATACATAGCAACATGCGTAGTTTTAGAACCAAACCAGAACAAGATCCTCCTCATAATTCTCCCCCTTGGAAGAGAACGAATGAATACACAATGTGACAGTTGTGACGACGCAGTGCCTAACGCACTACTGGAACATGCTCAAGGGCTAAGGTGATGAGTGAGTTATAAGAACTTAGATGGAACAGAGCTATATAGAAAATAATATCATAAAACTCCTCGCTCAGTTATATGGGAGATACTAAAAAATAGTTTATATTTAAATCAAAAGCAGCCAACCCAAACTGTAAATCCCTATTGAAATCAAACATTCCACTGCACAAACAGCTCTTCCTGGGGAGCGGATGAGAGAACATGAGACAGCTGTATACTCTGATTGGTTAAGGCACTACTGGAAAGTGCTGTGTAATGTAAGACGAGTGGTATGAGAACAAATAGAATGGAAGTTATAAATACTGTTGAACAATGGGGGAAAAGAGGGTCAACAGTCTGCAGCCTCGTTATAGAAAGTGCAAGCATGAGTCAGTGAATCTTTAGAATAATTCAGCTACGGCTGTACATTCGTCAGCTTCATGGGCTGTGGGTAATGTAGGAAAGGGAAGGCATTGCCTTTCCAAAATTGCCTGTGCTCCCCAACTGCCTGGGAAGAGTGGGTCCCTCTGGGTGGCCAGGAAGGATTGAACTGAGGTGAGGTGGGGATTGGCTCAAGGGGCAGGGGTGGTGATGGAAGGTTGCTGAAGGGGAGAGGCCTTGGGAAGGATGGGGCTGGGATGGAGTTTATCTTCCCCTGTTGGGCCGACACCTGTTGCTCATGGTCAGCTTCCTTTGCAGGCTACTGTGGGTGCCTTTTCAGCCTAAAATATACAGAAATTCAGCTTGTTTTCAGCTGAGTTGGCTCCTGTTTGCTTGTTGGCTAAGTTGTTTTGTTTTGACATTCAGGAATTTTACAGTGGCTTGTGTCTTAATGTTTTTTTTCAGTTGGCTCCTGGAATCCACCCATCTTTGGTTCTAGCCAATCAGAATAGAAGCATGATTCTGGTGATTCACCTTCAGTCCAGCTAGCCTGTGACTGTGCATCCCCTTTCCTCCTCTACCCTCTAAGGCTACATGTACATTAGAGCGATCTGTCAACAGAAAAAAGTTATCCACTCTGTTAACAGACAGCAGTCAAACTTCCCAGCTGCTCCCTTGACAGAACGGCTCCCAGAACATGGTCAGACAGGGTCACATGGCCAGCCCCTTCTAGAAGTCACGGCGAGACGCATCCTTAAAGGCTCCCTCTGCCCCAAAGTCCGTTCCCTGTCCATGCTGAGTCTTGGGTACCTCCACAAGGGACAGCACGGCTGCTAGAGCAGGGCTTTGATGCTTGTGGAGAGAGAGAGTGCTTTCTAGCTAGCCATGGTGCCAGAGCAGCCCCTGGACTTGCACTAGTCCCAAAGAGAGATGCTTCAGCACCTGCTGCACCTCATCATGGCTGTCCTCTTCCTCTCACAGAGGGCAAGCCTGGCACCAGTTTTCAGGAGCAGACCATTGCTGCTGCATGGGCCCACCCGTGCTCAAGCTCCTGGCTGCACAGGCGGTTCTGGAAGTACTGCACCAATTCTGACTGCTGGGACTGGCTGGTCATGGGGCAGTGGGGTTACCAGCAGTGGCTCCAGAACTTCCGAATGCAGAAGGCCACGTTCCTGGAGCTCTGTGCCTGACTTGCCCCTGCCCTCCAGAGACAGGACACCCGGCTGCGGCCCACCATCCCCGTGAAGAACTGGGTTACAGTCACCCTCTGGAAACTCACCACCCCCAACAGCAACTGCTCTATCAGGAACCAGTTTGGCATAAGAAAATCCACTGTCAGGGCCCTCCTCAAGGAGGTAAGGCATTCCTGAGCAGCAGGCCCTGCACAGGGGGTTTCCCACCCAACGGGAACCCGGGGAGGTGGGAACAGGGTGTGAGGCAGGGAGAAGCCCCATCCCTGGGGGACCGTGCCATCCCACCTTCACACAGCCCTGCTGCTGGGGGGGGGGGCGTCTCATGGGGAGGTTCCCAGACAGCTCGGAGAAAAGGGATGGGAAGGGGCAAGGGACCCTCCCCCAGGCCCAGGGACTCCCTCCCACAGTGCCTGACTTGTGTTTAGTCCCCTCCTTTTGCGCTCCTCAGTGTATCTGGGATCAGGCTGTCGCCCATGTGGCTAGCCCACTTCCAGCCATGACAGGGACTAGCAGCCTTCCCCCCCGCAACGGGCCTGGGGCTCATCCGGTCTCCCATGAGGCTGGCAGCAGGCTGGCACCATGCCTGGGGGCTGCCTGCTGGGTCTGGGTGGGACATGCACAGGGTACTTACCAGAGGGACCATCACCCAGCTCTGGGGGTGCCCTGGAGGTGGCCTTGCTGCAGGGACCCAACTCAGTGGTGATGACAAGGGTGCTGCCACTTGCCTTGGACCCATGTCTGCCTCCAGTGGGGTTTGGGTCTTGGGGTGCTGCTTCTCCTCCTTGGGCTCTGGCTGTGAGCAGGGAGGCCTTCTCTACTGTGTCAATGGGGGCAGGTGGAGGGGATGTGTCGTCTGCCCCTAGGAGCTTGTGCAGCTGTCTGTAGTAGGGGCACTCACAGGTTCTGCCCCAGATCTGTGGCTGGCATCACAGGCCCACCCAGGTGTAGCCCCAGTGGATCTCTTTCACCTTCGTCTGCACCTGCTCCATGGTGTGGGTGGGGTGGCCCTGTGCTGCCAGGGTGGTGTCCAGCCAGGAGTACATAGGGGCATGCTGGCACTTTGCTTTGGGGTTGAGGAAGGTCTTTTCCTCATCCCACAAGTCCAACAAGGCCTGGACTTCAGCCCCAGTCCGGGGGGGCGGGTGGGAAGGGAGCTGATGCTTCGTGCCCCTGGGTGGCTGCTGGGACCCCTATGGCTGGTTTTCCGAAGGGCCGGGGGTGGGGGTGGGGGTGTCTCATGGCACTTGTGCCTCTGCCTTGCTGATGCCTGGCATGGCCATAAGCATGCATGGCACGCTGCTGCTCCAATGCTCAGCTTCCTGCCTCAGGGTTTCCTGGGCTCCCTGTGGCTTTAAGAATGGTCGGAGGCAGGATCCATAGAGCTCCGTTTGCTGTGGGCAGGACGTCCCCCAGGGCACCTGCATGGCACATGGGAGGCTTTTTCTGTTGACAGAAGCCCCCCAGAATGTCCAGACTGGCCTTCTGTGGACAGATCACTGTTGACTGAAGCGGTATGACTCATGGGAAGTGGGATAACGCTGTAGACAAAAGCACCCTTTCCGTCAATTTACTGCCGACAGAACGCCTTGGGAATGTGGATGCTCCACGGGTTTTGTCGACAAATCCCTACAGTGCAGAAGTAGCCTAACTATGCATGCTAGCGGCATGCACGTGACTGTTAAGGGACTTAAAAGTTCCCCCTCATTCAGCTCTTGAATCTGAGTCTCCAGGCACCTGCTCCCCTCCAAGAGCATAAAGGGATGGGTAGGGGGAGTGTGTGGGGAGGATTCCTATCTTTGTTTAAAAAACACATAAAATTCAGGGAGGTGTGAGAGAAAGCTCCCTTGAGGCATCCAACGGGAGAGCACGCTGCATGCACATCCCTGGCAGCAGCAACATGTGTGTGTGGACTTTAAAGTTCCAACCCAAACTAGTTATTTCCAGTTCCTGCCTACCTGCTGGAGCTGCTGCTGTGGGCACCACAGCAGAGTGGTTCTGGGACAACCCATGGGACAGCAGAAGCATGGGAAGGCCTGCCAGGTTAAGGGTAAGGCGGGATAAGGGGGTAATGGGAGCAGGGAGGGGAGGTACTAAAGGCCAGGAGGCAGGCATGGGGGGACAAGGAGAGGCCCAAAGCGGGTGAACAGAAAGGGAAGATAGTGAGGGCCTGGGGAGGCACAGGAAGCCGTGAAGAGGAATGTCTAATGAGGGGCAAGGAGATATACAAGAGTTGGGGCTGCTCATCTGCAGCGTGAAAGTTGGCAACCCATTGCCAAAAATAGGGAAATGGAAGAAACCTGGCTGGTGTAAATGCTTTTCCTGTTTGTTTTGGGAACGTATTGCTCCTCTGACCAGACCGGCCACCAAAGTTGGGTGTTAGGAACAAGAGACACAAAGTTATGCAGACATTAAGCAATCATAGCTAAAGATCAGGTTCGCTTTATAGAGAAAAATCCCAGGAGCCTTGCGCTGAATCAACATAACACAATGCTAATTTTAACTAAATAAGTTAAACATTGCCAGAGAAGGCTAACAGAACAGAAAAACAAAACTGGGTCAGGAAATTAAAATAGCAATGTCAGACACAAGTGCATGAACAGCACAGCATCAGGGAATGGTTCTATGTTAATGTTTTGTAGTGCAAGCTCCTGAGTAACTGCAAGAACTTTGGACTTCTGTTTATCCAATGCAATACTACACCTTGTTAATACTTGAAGACCTGCTACCATGCCAACAGCAACACCCAGCTCTTAAGTATTCCAGGGTAGGTCTGCACCCATAGGTGTAAGATGTGTGCTTCCCAGGAAGACAAACAAGCATGAGTTTGAACTAGCTGCGTAAACAGGAGAGCATGAGCAGACGACAAGTTCAAAACAGCATGTTCCCTCCAGCTTTCATTTACTACTACAGCTAAGATAGAGGAGTCCTGTGCTACAGCAATACAAAGGGAAAGCAGAGATAATCAGCCCAACACTGGAGTATTTATAACGCTCAGTACACACAAGATAGACACTATCACTGAGCTGAGTTTCTGTGGTATATTTGGTTTGAACTGGTGGCTCTTTTTTCACAGAGTTTTGATACTTTTCTGTCTCCAACATCCATTTGTTGAAGTTTAACTCATGACTTATGTTCAAGGGTTAAACACAACATAGCTTTGGCAGTTCTGCTGCTCACTGCAGATTGCTGGCAACTTTAAACCAAATACAGGCTGAACCTCTCCCACCTGGCACCCTCAGGCCCTGACAGGTGCTGAACAAGAGAGTTTGCCAGACGACAGGAGGTCAGTATTGTCTAGCAGCATTACCAACACTTCCACTGCTTCCTGGGCTCCTAGAAGACATTTAGAGGTAAATTACAGCTAAATAACAGCACAGAACACTGAGAGCCAGGACTGGTGGCTAGAAACAAACTTTATGGGACCATGGGAAACTTGGCCACACCTATGATAAGTGCTCATCAGACTCTAAAAATCATGCCAGATTATGGATGTTGACAGCCAAGAGAGTTCGGGACTAGACAGGTTCAAGCTGTATTTAGCATTGCCAGGAGTAGCATTGGTCATCTATTGCACCAAGGACTGAAGAGTAGACTCCAGGCTTTAGTGAATACAGCACCGACTACATCTCGTCTGGGTTCTCTTGTACTCAAGAACTGTTTCATTAACATTTGTTTTAATTGTATTTCATTACTGTAAATCATTAACCAAGCTTTGTGCATTTTTGACTGCCTCTATTTAAGTTTCTGCTTTATATTAATTTGTGTCTATACCCACTGGCACTGACTTTCTGCTTTCCTGCTCTGTGCTCCACCCCTACTCCACCCCTCACTCCAACCCTTCTCCCAAGACTCACTCTGGCCCCTCCTCTACTTACCCCCACTCCACACCCTCCCACAGCAACTCCCACTCACCATGACCCAGCTGATCAGTGGGGATTGACAGCTGTGTCTAATAGCTGATCAGCAGGTGGCTGGTTGGTGCTGAGCACCCACTACTTTTTTCCATAGGTCCTCCAGCCCCAAAACACCCACAGTGGCGGTGCTTATGTCCACATCTACATTTTATGTCACGTGTAGCACTAGCCATTCTTTTTGAATATGCAGTTTATTTCTTTATTGCGTGAATAAAGTGCTGTTACCCTTCACTCCATTGTTGTACTTGCAATATATTTGCAATATATTTGCAAGTGTTTTCTTTCTGTTGGCTCTAATACTGGGTATTTCTCGTACTCATGGTACCTGTCACATCACTGGTGTTGTCCCTGTCTGATCTATTTTTTTGCCTTTTCGTTTTCTGTCAGCTTCTTCCTTCCTTGCTTGCTAAGCCACAGAGAAGTGGCCGTGTTAGTCTGTATCTTCACAAAACAAAAAAGCAGCCCTGTAGCACCTTAAAGACTAACGATTTTATTTCTTCTTTCTTTCTTTTTATCTTTTTAAAACTCTTTTTCTCTCAGTTATCAGTATTCTCCAGACCTGAAGAAGTGGGACTGTCCCATGAGAGCTCATCACCTATTAAATAATGTTAGTCTTTTAGGTGCTACAGGACTGCTTTTCTTCCTTACTTAGGCATTACTATGCCCCATGATTCATTCAAGAGCTGCTACTTGTATTTCTTTTTGTTCTGCTGATTACGTGTCAACTCCATTTCTCTAAGTGGCTTTCCACTTATCATTTTACTTCTGCACCCAAAAGCTATTTAGTCATTAATGAAGCAGCCTTTTAGCCTTCTAGATTCACAAGCCCTCTTGTATATTTACTATTGTGCTCTTTTATTGTTCCCCCTTCCTTCTGAAACTTTATCTGGAGTATCTATTTCTGCCATAGGAAAAAGATAAACATCGTATATGCATATTCACTGGGCTTTATGTGTAGGTATAGTTGGTTCTGTAATATTATACTTGGACCCAATTCTGCCACCTTACTTGCTTCCAAAGCAAATGGCAGAGCACTAGTGAATGTAAAGTACTACTTCATATAAATGAGGGTGGAAGAACCTAGCCCATAGGATAGAAAGATTGTCTTGTAGTTAAGGCACGGGACTATCAGGCAATTTTAGTTCTGATGCCAGGCCCAGATGCAGGAAAAGACTTGGGTGTTTAATTCCACTGGGATCCTCAAAGCCTTTATTCAGCTGCCACTTAACCTTTCAGGCACCTACATTTTTGTCATAAATATTGCCTAGTTGCCTAGTTTTTCTGCCTTTGAGAATACTCATTATATCTCTATCTAGGTGCCTCACAGCAGGTGATATGAGGCATTGCCCTGTGGGACTTGTTCTGGTAAGTGCTCTCAGAGCTTTCTTAAATCCACACACACTGGCTGGAGTGCTGAGAGGTAAGATATGAGTCCCAACTCTTCTGCAGACTTTCAGTGTGATCTTAGGCAAGTCAATGTCTCCTCCTCAGCCGCTCCATGTATAAAATGAAAATTGTATTTCACCATTTCACAAGGGTTTTATGAGGATAAATTCATTAATAATTATCAGGTGGAAAGATACTAGGGTGGTAAGGCCTATGGAACAAATATAAAAACTTACAGTATTATTTGCCCAGCCCCCACCTACAAAACCTCTCTCTAAAATAAGGGTTCTCCTTTCCTATATTTACTCTGGCTCTCAGAAGTCTCATATTGCCCTGACAATGCTGAATTTAATCAGGACAGCCTGGTGAACTTTCTGGAGAGGTCACTGAAAATGATTTGTAGGCCTCGCCTCAGCTGGGTGGGGGTGAATGTACTCTCACCAACTCTTTGTGAAAATAACACGTTGATTTTATATGGCTTCAAATGCACTTGTTTTCAAATGGTTTATAAACTGCACATTTTAAAAAGGCATGAAGCACACCGGAAGCTGACATGGCCATTGCCACCATGATGAATGCAAACTTTATGTGGTTCTGGGCAGCTGAACCCAGCAGTTTGATCATACGTGTTGAAACAATTTGGGTGTATTATTTACTCAGAGGTTGGCAAGTTTTGTACTCCTCGGATCAAAAACAACTTCATCTGCAAGCGGGAATATGTACAGGTCATTATTCAACTGTGATAGTGACTAGATCATTTCTGGTAATATTTTAAAATAACAAAAATTTAAAAAGCCAAGTTATTTATTTTCTTTACCAGAAGCATCTGCTCTTTCTGCAGACAACAGCAGATACTGAAATTTCCAAAATATTTTACAACACAGCATGCATTACTTATCCATTACAAAGCAGTATTTAAATCTCCTAGATTACACTGTATCAGATATAGCTCTGTATTATTAGTGCAATACTACACTATGCAATGCATACTAATCTCATTACACATTGACAGCTTACACCCAAATGTCTCTGATGGAACTGTTATGATGTAGTATGTGATTGCCTAACAGGAATACTATGCAAAACACAGGTATATCTTGACAAGCTCAACAAAAACCAGTTCTGAAGGACCTCTTGCAGTACATGTTGTCAATGTATACTGCATAGTATTAAAGGAATGCTAAGAAAAGTATGCAGAAGTTGTCAAATGTATAATATAATATAATATAATATAATATTCATCATCATCATCAACAATCAGCATAGGCTCAACATGCATTGGTGTCCGATGCCTCCCTCACTATTTTCTTCCATCTTTCCCTGTCTAGTATGCAGTGGCTTAGTTTCTGCAGACTAGCTCTGCACCAATCTAATATATCATCTACACATTCTCTGTGGGGTCTGAAACTCCTATTCAAACCACCCATTATGCAAAATACCAAGATCTTGACTTTTTGTTCATCATTCATTTTGTGGATATACCCCAGTAGCTGTAACTTCCATTGTATAACCTTCTGCGGTAGGTTCTCTTTCAGCTGTACCTTGTTATATAATTCCTCACTAGTGAATTTCTGCATCCATCCTATTCTCAGGATCTGTCTATAACAGCTCGTCTCAAATTCCAATATCCTTCTCTTTGAATCTTTCATTATCACCCATGTCTCACATCCACACAATATGCTGCTGAATACACACGTTTTCAAGATGCTCAGTTTTGTTTCTAAGCTAATCTCTTTGCTTTTCCAGATCTTATCAATCACCTTCAATTCACTATTCCTTTCACAATTCTAGTTGCTATTTCCTTCTTACAGCCTAGATCATATGTTATATTGCTTCCCAGATACTTGAACTTCTCTACATTCTCTAGTTCGATACTGTCTACATTTATCTTCCTTCCTATTTCCTTGTCTCCAAATACCATTGTTTTTGTTTTATCAATGTTCATAATCAGTCCACACTGCTTCCCTTTCTTGTATAGCACCTGCACCATTCTCACTAGCTTCTCTTCATCTTCTTTAATGATAACTATATCATCCGCGAACCTCAAGTTGCTGATTCTCATCCCGTGCACGGATCTCCTTTCTACCTCTTCCTTGATCTCGTCCATCGCTCTCTCTAGGTGCGTGATGAACATACTCTGTGATATCGGATCTTCTGGTCTCATACCTCTACTTGTTCTAAACCAGCTTCCCAGCTCTCCACATGTTCTCACCACTGCCTCCGCATTGTTGTCAATATCCTTCAATAACCGTGTCAGCCTGCTATCCACTCCATATAACTCCAACACCACCCAAGTCACTTTCTGATCTATACTGTCAAATGCCTTCTGAAAATAGACAAGCAATTGTAGATGTTCTTGTTCTTTCATCGAGCTTTCTCCACTATCAATCTTAGTGCCCATATCTTCTGTACAGTACTTCTACCCTTCCTGAATCCTGCTTGGTCATCTGCTAGATGTTCTTATGTCTGTGATTTCATTCTCTCCACCAGTATCATAAGCAGCACCTTGCCGAGATGACTTGTTAGGGCGATTGTTCTGTAGTTCTTGCACGCCAATGCACTTCCCCAACTCAGCTTTGTTCCTAAGCTAATCCAATGCACTTCTTTTCTTGTGTATTGTCATTAGCATGGTTCTTGTACATTTCTTAGGTGCCTTTCCCTTCTTTCCATGCTATATTACGTAGGCAATGTATTTCCTGAATCATACTTTCTCTGCTGTATTTGATCATCTCTCCCATGATCTTATTTCCAGGGCTGACTGGCCTGGAACCCCTAGAGGCTTCATGGTGCAGTTTATATTATATTATATTATATTATATTATCTAGAGCAGGAGTGTAGCCATTCTTGGGACTCAGTGGGCTATGGGTCAGGCAATTAGCACCCTAGCACAAGACCTACCCAAATCAGAGCTGCTATGAATGCCCTCAAATGTTCCGTGCCAGCTCATATCACGTGACTTAGCAGCTCTGCCCAGGTCTCCATGTTCTTTCTCCCCAGCCCAGCAGCAGCAGTAGATGGAGCTGCACAGCCCCCAGCTCTGACACCTACAATACTTCCTCACAGACCCTCTATGCAAATACAAGCACAGGGAGCCCTATCACTGTGCTGAGGGCTTTGTGAGGACGTGCCTGGGAGATGACATGGGGGGAAAGGATCTCAAAATGTCTCAGTCACCTCCTGGACTGAGCAAATTCATGAAGTACCCCCTCTTCCCCAGATTTTACTCTTACCTCTGTTCCTGACACTCATGGATGGGGTGTCTGAGCCAATTGGTGGCTCCCTTTGGTGGTGGAGGTACCTGGAGGGTCTCTTCCTATCCCCACAGGGGACAGAAAGTATACACTGTGGTAAGTAGGTGGGAGGCAAGGAATGGCTGCCTGTACTAGGATTCAGTTTGGTTTACTGAATTGGTACATTGAGGAAGAGGGCAGATTCATGGTCCAACCACCAGACACTGGGGACCACACACAGTTCCACTGCTAGATATTCCACTGATTTTAACACTTTTGTCTGAGGATGTTGAAATACCTTAATTAATCTAACCATAAGCAGACGAGTGATATTATCCACATCTCACAGTGGGGCATAGCGATGTTAAGTCACTTGCAAAGAGCACACAGTAAATGTGCGACTTAGCTATAAAAATTGCCAAGAGCTCCTGTTTTTAGTCCCAGGCCTTATGCAAAGTGTTAGTTTTCTGCTATAGTTTAGCAGTATTAACAAAATTGGATCAAACCCAGCTATTGAGCTGCCCAAAGACCATTTAACCATCCAAATTCACTAGCACTTGAGCACAAGTCAGAGAGGAAAGAAGAAAACTGTAAAAGAATAAATGGACATAAATCAGACATCAGGAATGGTAACATACAAAAACCGGTCGGAGAAAACTTCAATCTCCTTCGACACTGTGTAACAGACTTAAAAGTAGCAGTCCTAAAACAAAACAAAACAAAACAAAACAAAACAAAACAAAAAAAAACTTAGGAAATAAACTCCAAAGAGAAACTACAGAGCTGCAATTCATTTGCAAATTTGACACTGTCAACCAAGGATGGAACTGAAACTGAGAGTGACTGGCCAATTATAAAAGCAGTTTCTCCACCCTTGATGTTCACACCTCCACAAGTGGGCCACATCTACCCTGACTGAATTGACTTGATTTCTCCATTCTTGATGTTCACAACTCCACATTAGCTGCTGATAATGGGCCACATCCTCCGTATCTGAACAGACATTGTCAACTATGGCCCGCCCCTTGACAGAGACTCCCTCTTTAAACCCTCCTCTGGACACCCCCCTCCCCCCAACTCATGCATCTGACAAAACGGGTCTTTGCCCACAAAAGCTTATACTCCAAAATACCTTAGTCTTTAAGGTGCCACAGGACTTCTTTTTGTATTTGCTCCTGACTTTCCTTGAGTCCATCCATTTAATCGGATTTGCAATAGCATTTGCATGCAGATTTTCTGCATTCAGCTTTGGAAGAGAGAGAAACTGTTTCCCTTCAGAGGTTGGTTCAAAGGTGTCACAGGATTGTGCCTTTATATAATTTAATGCATTCAGTGACAGCGTAGGAGGAACTGCAGGACTGTAAAATACAAAAATAAAGTGACAGTTCTGATGCAAGGTAAAATGAGATTGTTGCTTTGGTACTGCCCTAGCTTCATCCCCTGGGAAGCTTCAGTCCTGAGCCTGCAAGATTAAAAATAACCTAGCACAAATGACTCCAAGAACAGGGCATTTTTACAGCTCAAAAAGGCTAAGCCACAGAGGGAGATAAGGAAGAGGTACAGGATCTACATGGTGATATGTGGGGTGTTCAGAAAGTTATGCATGTGACAAAATATGATTTGCATTCAAGTGGTTTTTTTCTGCCAGTATAACCTGACTTAGGAGCCATGTGTTTGGTGCAGCACGGTTGCTGTCTGGCTATGCCTGTATTGTAAAAAACAAACAAACAAACAAACAAACAAACAAACAAACAACCCTCTTCCAGCATATCAAGAAACTCCTTGACTACTAAGAACAAGCCATCACAGAAAATCTTTCCAATGAGCTATTCCTTCAACTTGGGGAAGAGAGCGTAGTGAATGGGCAAGTAATTGAAGGCCACACTGAATGCTGGAATCACTGAAACCTGGGATGTGAGGGGAGATACGTTTTCCTGGAGAAGTAAACAGTCCCATAAGTTCCCTGGAAACGTCAAGTCGTATTCTGTTCTGATCAGCGCTAAGTATCCAGGGCACCCATCTTGATGACACCTTTGTCATCCCTAAGCCTTCACTGAAGCTGACATGCACTGACCCAGCATCGATGCCTGCTGTCTCAGCTATGTGCCTGACTGATGATGATCTGTCATTTGTCACCGTCTTGCAGACATCAACATTCCCTAGGGTACACCTGATTTTAGCTTATTCTCAGTGCTGATTCTCCCTTGCTTAAATTCAGCCGCCCAGTTTTTACTGTTGTATACAAAAGGGCATCATCCCCCAGCATTGCTACTATCTCCTCACAGATTTCCTTTGGGAACAAGCCATTCTTATGGAGGTACTTTATCACTGTTCAGATTTCACTCTTCAGTTTTAAAATCTTTGGCTATGTCTACACTAGACATAGAAATCAATCGCAGATACATAATTTTAGCTATGCCAGTTGTGTAGCTAAAAGTGATGTATGTATGCTCGGCTTACTTGTCTGTCTTAACAGAGGAAGGTCGACGGGAGAGTTTCTCCCTTTGCCCTGACCTTCTCCTCACCTCTTGCAAGGAGAACAGAGGTTGACTTTGACCCAAGAGCTTGATTTCATGCACACATAAAATCAAACCTTGAAAGATCAACCCTGAGTGGGTAAATCTTCTGCAGTAGTGTAGATTAACGCTTTCATAAATCACTCACCTCAATATGTTCTCATACAAGTTCTGCACGAATTTTTTAAATAAAACAGCTTCTAATAAATGCATCAGAGTATTTGGATCTTTGAAAATGTTGAAACCAAGCATATCAGGCTCCACATTTTTTGAATGATCCATGTATATGGCTATATTATACAGGTCGAACCTCTCTAATCCTGAACTATCTCATCTGGCAAACTCTGTAATCCAGAATGATTATAGGTAGCCAGATGACCACTTATCATGTGTGTGGCAAGTTTCCCATGGTCCCATAAAGTTTGACAGCCACCAGTCCTGGCTGTCAGTGTTTTGTGCAGTTATTTAGTTCTAATTTACCCCTAAATGTCTTCTAAGAGCCCAGTAAGCAGTTGAAGTGTTGGTGATGTGCTAGACAATATTGACCTCCCATGGTGCAGCAAATTCTCTCATCCAGCACTGGTCAGGTCCTGAGCGTGCCAGAGGAGAGAGGTTCAACCTGTACCTACAGATTGGAGGGACAAGCTTCATTTTTTTCAGAGTGAATGGTGATGAGTGTGCTTTCTGAAGCTAGTTACCACCACATAACTATGTAGCAAGTGCTGCACTGATCTTCACAATGCTATCTTGCAACAACTGGTGCAGAGGTCAGCCCTTGTCCAGGTAGTCCTATTCTTTGGGGTGCTCAGTGAAAGAGAAACAGCCCCTCAGTTTATTCTCCAGAAGTGCAAGCCACTGAATAACAATTACCTCCATCAAAGATTCATTTATGTAAGGAGATCTTTGAATCCTCTCCTGAGCACATAGGGCAGGCAGCCATAATTTATCCTGCGTCTGTAGATGGCATGGCCGAATGGGGTATTAAAACTGGACTCTTGAGAGCAAACATGGAAAAGGTTTAATAGTAGATGTCTCTTATTTGGAATAAATAATTGATGAATTTGCCTTTCTTAAATGTATTATATGATCACAATGCAACATAATTAATAGTGCACGTCACATAAAATCTACACAGCTTCAGGTACAACAACAGAGCACAAGGTACAGTTTAACGCATGCATTACGGAAAATCCAAACACAATAGCTCCCAGATCACATACATGAGGACTGTTTAACAGTCAAGAAAGTAGCAGAAAAAAATGCCAGAGCCAAAGGGGCTGAGAGACTTAATGTCAGTGAATAACATCTCAGGTAGAATATACATGAATAGATTCCCAAGAGAATTCCAGGAAAGGATAAAAAATATTCCAGGCTGCTACTGACATACAGGCAGTCCCAGACTTACGAACACATTGACTTACAACCATTTGTACTTATGATCAACCTCCAGCACGCGCCCCCCACGCACCCCAGCTCACCTCCACCAGCAGAGGGTCCAGCTGCATGCTTGGGGTTTCCCTCCTACTCCTGCGGACCTGGCTCCAACCCCCGTGCCCCAACCCCTCCCCCTGCACACCTGGGCCTCAACCCTCCACCCAGCCTCAACCTCCACGGACCTGGACCCAACCCTCCTAACCCCCATGTGGCCCCAGATCACCCTAAGCATGTGTAGGGCTTCAACCTGTCCCCTGCTCAAGCACCCTGCCCCAATGCACCCCCCATTCAATTCCCCCTCCACCTGGCTTAACCCCACCAGTTGCCAGATGACCAGCCCCCAGCACACGCTGGGCTGTCAGCCACCAGCATGCACAGGGCTCCAGCTGTCGGCTGCTGCAGGCACAGCAGGCTGTATCCCCACCAGCTAACCCCCCACCACAGTTCACCCCATTCAACCCCCCCAGTTGCCCACGGCCTCAGCTCACACTCCCCGACACATGGGGCTCCAGCTTCAACCTGTGCCCGGGGCTCCCAACCTCCAGCGCTCGGGGCTCCAGATCCAACTCGCCTCCCCCGCAGCCCTCGCTCCAACCCCCTGGCTGGGCTCAACCCCTTCACCAACCCCCTGCTGCCCGGGTCCAACCCGCTGCACAGCCCAACTCAACTGCACCCTCCCACCACCCCTGCTGCCCTAATCCACCCCAGGCTTAACCCGCCCACCCCTTCCCTGGGCCCCAGCCCAAGCCTCCCCAGCTTACGCAAAATTCAAGGCACACAATGGTTGCATGGAATGCAACCCTCACGTACCTCGAGGGATTACAGTATAAGGGTATTTCCAACTTATGACTAAATCGAGTTGCAACCAGCTGTTCGGAACATAACCGGTTCATAAACTGGGGACTATCTGTAGTTAATTTCTCAGTATAAGTATTAATACTCTGGGTGGCTATTGTATGTCTAAATTATTTTCCAAATGCTCAGAGCTATTGTGTAAGCATTCTCATTTTAATGGCAAATATGAATAATATAAACAATTTTACAAATTCAGAATTCACTTGGCAAGAATATTCTCCAGTAATTATGTCAGGCCAGATTCACGAATGCAAAGACCTTCTCTCATCAGGAGTACTTACCTATCTTTTAGAATATGCTTCAGTCCTATTGATACTAAGGGAGTTACATACATTCTTAAGTGTTGTCCTGGATGGAGATGCTTTCCTAAATCGGTGGCTTAAATCTGGGTAAATAATACCCAGTGTCCCCAAGGATAATTGAGGCTAATTCTACCTTCTTTTTATAACTGGGTCTGGTAGTACAGGTAGGTTCTTTGCTAAATCACACTCTTCTCATCAGTGGTTCCAGTAGAAACCTTTTGGTACTATTTTATTCTCATTCAGTCTCTTTAGAAATTTCCTAAAGAAAGGAGAGGAAAAAAATTCATGAAAGGAATTAGGCACTGTCTTTGACGTTCTCAGTGCTACTTAACCAGGTGCTGAAGCGTACGGTCCTCACCTTTCATTACCTTCTGATGGCTTGTCTCACGGCAAGCTGGGGTGTAAATCCACTCTGCACAAGCCTGCTGCACACTAAGGGCCAGAAGTCTGAGTCTCAGCTTGAGTAAACAGACATGTACTAGTGCTGCCTGGGACAGCATTCTAAAAAGAACAGTGTGGACTTTGTGGCACAGGCAGCAGTTGAGGTGGACCATGGGAGTCAGGCCAGCTTGGATTTCAACAGTTAGCCAAAGATGTCACACCACCAAAACATATTTAATGCCTGGAGTCAGGAGCTGCATCTACACATGCACGCTACTTCGAAGTAGCGGCAGTAACTTCGAAATAGCGCCCGTCACGTCTACACGTGTTGGGCGCTATTTCGAAGTTGAAATCGACGTTAGGCGGCGAGACGTCAAAGTCGCTAACCCCATGAGGGGATGGGAATAGCGCCCTACTTCGACGTTCAACATCGAAGTAGGGACGTGTAGACGATCCGCGTCCCGCAACATCGAAATAGCGGGGTCCTCCATGGCGGCCATCAGCTGGGGGGTTGAGAGATACTCTCTCTCCAGCCCTTGCGGGGCTCTGTGGTCACCGTGGGCAGCAGCCCTTAGCCCAGGGCTTCTGGCTGCTGCTGCTGCAGCTGGGGGTCCGTGCTGCATATACAGGGTCTGCAACTAGTTGTTGGCTCTGTGTATCTTGCACTGTTTAATGAAAGTGTGTCTGGGAGGGGCCCTTTAAGGGAGCGACTTGCTGTTGAGTCCGCCCCGTGACCCTGTCTGCAGCTGTGCCTGGCATCCCTATTTCGATGTGTGCTACTTTGGCGTGTAGACGTTCCCTCGCTGCGCCTATTTCGATGTTGGGCTGAGCAACGTCGAAGTTGAACATCGACGTTGCCAGCCCTGGAGGACGTGTAGACGTTATTCATCGAAATAGACTATTTCGATGTTGGCTGCACGTGTAGACGTAGCCAGGCAGAGCTAGAGCAAACCTTTCTATCTGTGCTGGGAAATCACATCATCCAACCGCGGAGTAGACAAACCCTTTGCGTCCATTCAGATGCTGCTGCTGCACACTGAAGGTTAAATAGTGTTCGTTGACCTATCCCATATCACAATGTTTCTAGCCTATATTTGTTCACTGTCTCTTACTCCTGGGAGCTTCTTATCCCCTGCCTCCATTTTGAAATACCTCATTTGGTGCCAAAGCTCATGGTGTTACCCAGGCCCGCTTGCTGTGGTGCTCTGTGACACCCAGCGCAGCTAGAGATTGCTGAGTCGGCTACCACCTGAGCTGAGAGCCATGTGGCTTTTAGCGCATGAAGTAAAGGCCCATACACGAGGCTTCAGAGGTCTCCGGTTTGATTCCTGCCACTTGCAGGGGTCTGTTGACATCAAAATAGCAAATCCTTCAGAGGAGTGTTTTCATCTCGTGGCCGGCAGAATCACAACCTGCCACTTCAGGGTGTGTCTCTGCACTCTCCGGTACTTGAAGCAGTGACTTAGCAATTCCTTTTATCTGTATGTTCTGCTCTTTTATATACTTAGACCTGCTGGCTTGCAACCTTGGGAACCTCAGCCAGTCATTTTCACTGGAACATTCCCTTTGTGTGTTATAACTCTGAGACACTGTTGGTGCTATGGCAAGCCTCATCCATCTCACAGTCAGGAGATCATATGTGCTGTCGTCAGTTGTGCACACTTCTCTCAGTGTTGTCAGAAGCTTCATCCAACCTTCTCACAATCAGGAGCTGATGATTTGCTTTAAGTCATGAAAACCCCAAACAATGTTTTGATATGCTACTGCCTGGTATTGCCCAGGGTTGTAAGGTATCTTCTTACCACTTTAGCCTGAGACAGCCATGTCTGTGCCTGCCATGGATATGTTTCCTGACTCCATCCGCCACAAGCAGAACAAGCACTCTCTTCTCAGCCAATACAGGCTCATCTATACCTCTGCACAATAGCAATAGGCATGCTCCAACCCTGAAGCATCTCTCTGCTGTGCCCAGCCCATGATTTACTGTGCAATCACAAAATTTCCAGATCCCCTGCTCTCAGTTTACCAGTTACACCTTAGATCACAGATCTATTTAGTTTTGGCTCATTATATAAAAACAAGGTGGTCCTTGAACAAAGAGCAGAGATTCAAGAAGCAGCAAATAGAAATAATGGAAGCAAATGATTACACAAAATAAAATCATAATGTTCTTTCTAAAGCCTAAACTTTTCTATCAAGACAGCCCTCTCTCTAATCAAGTTTAGTTCACGCCAAAGTCTTTCCAGTGATTTTCAGCCATGCCTGGCTGGGATTTTTTTTCCCACAAAGACTCTGCTTACTTCCTAGGTGAAAGAGACAAAATGTAGTTCAGCACCAACAGTGTTATTGGCCACTGTTGGCAGACAGGATACTTGGCTAGATGGACCTTTGGTCTGATCCAGTATGGCCATTCTTCTGTTCAGTTAGGCCAGAGGTCAGCAACCTGCGTGTCTGGAGCCTGATGAGGTTCTTTAAGAAGTCATTTGTGGCACTGCATGCTGCTGCCACTTAAACAGTAGAACTAAATTTAATTGGTTTAACAGCCAGCAGTGTGGTGGGAGTGATCTGGCTGTTAAACCAAGTGAATTGAGTTCCATTATTTCAGCAGCAGCAGGGCAGGGGGTTGCAGAGACCCCCCTCACTCACCCCACTACCTGAGTGGCCACACCTCTCTAGTGGGGGTAGCTCAGCTCACCCCTGCCAGTGGAACACCTCCATGCCAGCCATCCACTGGGCACACATGGCCACCTGGCATAGGCTCCCCAACCAGTGCCACAGATGGGTTAGTCCTGGGGGTCGTTTTGGGGCTGTGGCGGTTTAATACTGGGGACGGGGAGCGAGTTTGGGGCTGAGAGAGGTTAAGCGTGGGGATAGGGGCAGTGGGTTTGCAGGATGGAAGATAATGATTGAGGATGGGGAGAGCGAATTTGGAGCTGAGGGCTCAAGTGGGTAAAGCCTGGAGATGGGGGGCCCACTGGCAGATCTAGGGTGGTAAAGTCTAGGAACTAGGGGGTGGGGGTTGATGCAGGGAGGGTTGATGCGAACATTGCTCCTTCCTATTTAAGAGCCTATCCCCAGGTTCAGCATTTTCCTTGCTCTCATTTGCTCTCCAATCCAGGGGTGCAAGTAACAAATTTTCTAACTGGTACAAATCATTCTGTGCGCACTGTTCTTAAAATAGGGGTTACAAAAGGTATGGTTCAATGTTATTTATTAAGGACTGGCTCATATTCACATGCATTGCAGCTCTCAAAGTATTGATTTTTTACCTGAATTTGAAAATGGCTCTTCTCACTATTTTGGTTGCAGACCCCTGAGTTAAGCTATATTTACACAGCAGCATTATTCCAGAATAAGCTATTCCAGAAGAAGTATTCAGGAATATCATATTCCAAAATAGAGCAGCTACACACAAAATGCATTTTGAAACAGCACTTAGATATTTCAAAATGGAGATTCTGTACATAATAGAGGGTATTTAGAAATTAAGCCATTGGATGCGCTATGGCTTATTTCAAAATAGGCTCTATTCCCTGTCTACACAGCCCCTGTTTCAAAGTACGTGCTATTCCTCATACAAGGATTATGAATTTTTCAATAAGGCATCTGCTGTTTTGAAATATCAGTTGCAGTGTGTAGAAACTCACATAGTTATTTCAAAATAGCGGCTGCTGTTTTGAAATACCTTTGCTGTGTAGGCATACCCTTGGGCTACGTCTATACTAGAAGCATCTGTCGACAGTAACGGCCATCGACAGAGTTGTATTGACAGAAGTTCTGTCAACAGAGTGCATCTACACACAAAAGCAGATTGACAGACCAATCTACTCTGTTTACACAGAGCCGCCAGACTGCCTGACCCTCTGTCAACAGAATGGCTTACTGGAAGCTCTGCAAACAGGGCTGTTCAGTGAACTGGAAGCCCTCTCTATCCACAGAAGTGTCTACACGGCACTTCTGTTGACAGAGTTCTGTCAGCAGAGCATTATTCCTCAAATTTGCAAGGGTTAACACTGTTGAGGCTCTGTCAAGGCTCTGCCTACAGAATGCTTTGTGTGTGTAGACGCTCCCTGAGTTACACTGACAGAAGGTCCCTTCTGTCAACAAAACTCTCTAGACACAGCCTTAGGGTGCGTCTACACTTGCGTCTTTTAAAAGAGGTATGCAAATGAGGTGGATTGAAAATGCAAATAAGGTACAAATTTGTGTATCAGACACCTCATTTGCATATTCATATTTTGAAAGAGCTTCTTTCGAAGGAAGAAAACCAGTGTAGACGCTGATCTTTCACAAGTAAACCCCATCTTCGAAAGAATCCTTCTTGCCATTAAATAAAGGGAAGAAGCATTCTTTCAAAGATGAGGTTTACTTTCGAAGGAGCAGCATCTACACTGGTTTTCTTCCTTCAAAAGAAGCTCTTTCGAAATATGAATATGCAAATGAGGTGTCAGATACGCAAATTTGATTTCATTCCTCGAAAGAGGAATGAAAGTGTAGACATGGCCTTAGAGTGCAAAATTCCTTTGTCTTCGCTTGTAAGGCAGACTTCTGTTACCTGAGGTTTTCAGAACCCAAAACAGTGGTAAGTTAACTGTTTCACTCCAGGGCTAAATCAATGGGAAAACAGCAGTTCTGTCTCATAAATTATTAATACAAGTAAGTATGCTCTTATGTAAAAGTACAATTAGATTTAAGCACACACAGCCATAAGCAATAGATTTAAGACATCTCAGATACAGCCACCCACAGTTTGAGGAATCACCAACCAAACTTTCAGGGATCCTGTTTCTGTTCAGCTGACGGGAAATTTAGATGTCAGCTCTTTTTCCAGAGAAGAGCTCCCTCAGGCTGCTCTGAAGTATTTACTTTAACCTAATCTTTTATAGCTAGCTCTTCCAAAGCACAAAATCTACAGTAGTGTTTCTTAAACTTTTTGAGACCACAGAACACCAAACAGTAATATTTTTATGGGGAACACCTATGAAAAATTTCTTCAAAAAAATTGTCATCAGACCAGAAAGAAAGAAAGAAAGAAAGAAAGAAACTGAACAGCAACATACAGAGCAGAAACAAAATGAAGTAATTTAATTCGGTATCACAACAACGAAGAAGTAACTTTGTATCTGGTTTTAGTAACAGAAAATGTATACCATCAGTGTATGATATCAAAAAAATGTCAGACCAAAAAGACAAAAAGAGCAGATATGCACATTGGTTGACATCAAGCATCTGACTGACATCAAGCACAGCTGCCACGTGGGCATTGAGCATGAGCCGCATAACACTGCTAGTTGTTACACCACCATAAAGATAGGAGAAGATTAGAGGAGAAGGGAGGCTATCATAATGTCAGTCAACCTTGCTGTGTTGCCAGATCACTACCGCTCTCATGAGATGTAGAAATAAAATGATGTTTCAGTATTTTCCGTTACTGTTATCATTGTAAAATGGTTATTTATTGTAAAATTTTGAATTATTTTTCCAAACTCTCATGGCACACCTGCGAGTTGTTCCATGAAACACAATTTAAAAAACGTTGATCTATAGTCACTCCTAATGGGGCACTATGATAACCTCTAATGGATCACCATTTCTCTATTTTCAACAATCATTATCTGAAAACATTTCTAGTATTTCGAGCCATAACAACAATATGTCAAGGGCACCTAAAACCAAAGTTGCCATTAATTCATTTTCCTCCACAACTTTCTACTCCATCCTCCCATTTTAATTAATAAGCTGCAAATATGCAATTAGCTGGCCTTTTCTTGCAAAGGCCTGAGATTATTCCTAGCTATGTGATGTTTGGTTCTCAGCTAGCAAATAGCTGGACACACCAAATGGCTGACTGCAGTGCTGTCTAGTTCTGGGGTACATGCAAGAACGTTAAATTCTGGGGAAACCATCCCTTCTGCTGATCTAATTCTTCCTGTAAATTCTGCAGGCCTGAAGTTTTCACAATCCCTTCATCAGCATTCAGCTCAAACAGTAAATAGACATCCACTGGGAACCTTACAATACTCAATTTACATGCATCCAGATAAATATTCATTGCCTGAAAGAAACTTGTTTCTACCCTTTTGGTGACTGGTCCTAAGTCACAGACCAAGCAAAGGAATGAATATATATATTTTTACATGTTATCCATGCATACATTTTGCAATGAATTTGAATCAGGGCAGTTGGCTTTCCATCCTAAAGAGAAGCCTGTGCTATAGTACTGCCATTGCCAACATGTGTGAACCCACCAAGATTTTTAGCTCAATTACAGCTTGCTTCAGGCCCCCAGTATGAGTGAGCATGCAGGTCTTTGCCCGCAAAAGCCTATGCTCCAAAATATCTGTTAGTCTATAAGATGCCACAGGACTTCTTGTTGTTCTCGAAGATACAGACTAACATGGCTACCTGTCTGATACACTAACAAAACTTTCACTCCGAATAAAAGAAGAAATATGCAGTGTAATGTCATGGTACTTACCACTCACTCTGCTTATGTCTGCCAGTGCTAATCACCCTGACTGTTGAATGATAGATGAAAGGACTATATAGTAGCTTTGGTAAGCCTAATCCTAAAACATGAGTGTAACATAATCTTAGACTACTTAAAACAAGATTGGATATATCATGGTATTTACATGGAGGCTTGATAGCAACACTTTTAACACCCTGCATAATTTATGAATAATTCTTATTTATGTTGGAACAAAAAGCAGTCAAGTTGCACTTCAAAGACTAGCAAAATATTTTTTTTGCTAGTCTTTAAAGTGCTACTTGACTGCTTTTTGTTTTGATAGTATATAGACTAGCACGGCTCCCTCTCTGTTACTATTTATGTTGGAGTCTCTCAAGGGAATCATGAGACAGACAGACAGGTGGCAAAATTCACATAATTAATAAAAGATTTATCCAAACAAGGCACAGTAAAGGTGAAAATGACCGATAATACACTAGTTAGAATTTGCAGGCTCACAACCCACTTCTTTAAGACTAAATTTTGCCTTCAGATGCAAGTGAGTGTACTACGGAGATAAACGTGTGAGCAGAATTTGTCCTCTAAACTTAAGTATCTTCTGTTTACTTAGCAGCAGAAATTCTGCAAAATGTAAACAGTGGACAGTTTAGCTTTCATTGTGTTCAAGGAGATGTATACAAGTGTGGGCTTACTGCCCAAAGGAGAAGCAGGTTATTGGTAGTTTACATCAGAACAGAAAATCTATGGTACTGTGCAGCAGCTACTTATGTAATAAAAATAAGGTTGAGTATGACAGACATGGCAATTTCTTGTAATATTCTAAGATATTATTGTATTTAATTTATGTTTTACTGTGGGCTGGGATTTGCTGTAACCTCCCTAGGGATAGATGTGACTGATGTGAAACTTGGGAGTTCAGGAGATTATACCGAAAATGAGCAAGACAAGTTCAGATGTTGGGGACAAGTGTTAAGTGTATTCTCTAGAAAATTCTAAATGAGAGGTTAATGTAAATTCCCCTTCTCCAATTATGCAAAAATTGAGCCTTTGGAAACTACATACAGAGAAAAGGACCATTTCCTGCTGATTACCTGGTACAAAAGGCCAAGACCAAAGGCCCAAACTTTATATATATAATCACCAGAAAATGATCCTGCATATACTTGTCAACATGGGGAAAATACATTTTGTGGGTTTTGAATGACTAAAACCAACCATAGCCCAAGGATGGAGATAGGGCTGGCTTTTAGTAAGCTTCTTTGATATAGATTCTTTTATTGTTTTCATATGTTTTCTGTACAATGCTTTCAGCTGAAGAATAAATATGTTTGTTTAGAAGGAACTGCATGGCAACTTTCAACTGCAGTCAATATACCAGTAACAGCCAGCAGAGAGAAAACGAAATACAGGTACTTGTCATTTCTGGCCATCTGGCTTGCTGAGGATAGCACACTGTAGGCAAGAAACTCTGCAGCCTTAAAATCCTTAGTCAAGAGGGAGACAGACACACATCTCCATTCATGAAAGGTGACAGGTGGAAGCCTAAAGTGGCTGCCCTTGAAGGACCAAGGAGGAGCCATATACATGTAGTTATCCTGAAGCTGTGACGCTCAACTTTTACATGGCACTCTTCACCTTTGAAGCACTTTCCATACCTAAAATTACTTCCCTTAGATAGGGAGCCAGTATTAGGCCTACACACTATTCATGTCCCACTTAAGCCTGATTGTGATGGCACAAAAAATATTCCATAGGCGTTGTGCTTGTCTTCTGCCTAAAGATAAAATTTACTGTCTGGGAGGTAGTGATTATTATCCCCATTATGCAGGTGAAAAAACTGAGGAAGAAAATCACTAGCCCAAGGCCTCAGAAATGTCAGCTGTCTCTACTGGGAGTCTGCATCACAGCTTGAATTACAGTTCAGGAATTGCTGGTTCCTATTGCTATATTCTGATTAGTAGAACTCAGCTCTCCTTTTTAAATATTTGGCCCCAAACATCTACAGCACTGAATTATTTGATACCAGAGGTTTTGAAGAGAGAATGACAGTGAGCATGGTCATGAATAGTTATCTGCAAAATACCCACTTGTGCATTAAAAAAGAAGCTACTTCTGGTTTATGTATTATGAAAGACATCTCAGCCATATCAAATATTAACCGTGTTATTTTTAAGGTTGGATTGACAATTCACATTAAAAGCTTTAACATACGTGCGCCAAGATGACTGCTTAAGCTAGCTTTTCCCAAATAATCATGCCATAATGGCACCCTCTCACAATGGCTAAACCTCCAGAACACTATCAATGAAAAACAAAAAAAAACAAAAAGGAAAAAGACCAGCTCAGAGATATAGTAAACTATGTTTCTTAGAGGTATTTGCTGTATCTTTATCCAGAGCAATAAGCACCATAAAAATTTCTATTAATAAAATAAATAAATATCCTGTCTCCATGTACATTATTATTTTATGTAATCTCACTAGCAGCATCTGCTGGTCTTTCTGATTAAGGTGGCCTTATTACAGAATCCAGTAGTTCTTATAATAATGTGTGCACAGGCTCAGTTGGGAGGTGGATGAAGAACTGTAATTTGCATCTTCAGCACAAACTTCCCTCAGAAGTTTGTTCTTAAGAGCTAAGTAGAAGTATTTAATTAATTTGCCTTGACTGCCACCAGCCTGGAAGAAATCTCCGTCATTACCATCTAACAAAAAGGAGACAAAGGCAGCAGGATTTCAAACAATCCTTTCATTCACATCCACATTAATAAGAGGCTAGGAGGATACTGAGGTAATATTACGTATAGTTCTATTATTCCCCCTTTTCTTCAGCACTTCAGAAAAATAGCAGGATTTCCAAACACTTCAGAGCCTTGTCAGCAAACAAAAGTCTGGGGATCCTCACAGCTAGCAGCATTCCCGTCACCGGTGTAGGTTAATAGTCTGGCCTCCTCAGCTTCTGGAGAGATTAGATACAGGCCATAGTTTGCCTAAGTGGTACGGATTGGTACTGGTATCATCACATAAAATATCCATTTGTTGGATCACTACAGTCTTCTGCTCATAACCCAAGCTAAAACAACTAAGAATTTGCAATCTCTTACCTCATTAAGCTATGTCCCCGTTCTCTCTTTAATTGAGACAGAATCCCAGTCTGTAGCTCTCCCCTCCAGGTCTCCAAAATGCACAGATTTTGTGACTGTGTCCACTTGAGGAAACAGACATGCACGGAATTACACAGCGACTTGTATTCAGCTTGAACACTGGGGAGGGACATTAGCCACTCATCACCCATACTCTACGAGCCATTTAGCTGGGCCCAGTGCAGAGTGTGGGGAGGGGGTTACAGAGCTCCTTACTATGTAAACCCTGGCACAAGGCTGGCTCTCCTCAGCTTCCCCCTGAAGACTCAGCTCTCTCTGAGTTCTAGCACCGTCCCTGCCACAAGAGAAACAGAGGGTGCAGCAGAGTAGGAACCACAAGCTGTGCACTTGTGCAGCCACTTAGGAGACATTCAAATATCATCCAACTGATTAGCATGTCACCAACAGCAGGGTTATTGCTTCTACTGGTGGTGCACATTTGCACACACCTCAGGGCACATAAAGCTTTATTCCACACATGGATGGAAAGAATCCACACGTGGATAGAAAAGATTAATGGGAACTCTTGGTCAGTAAGAGCCACATAGTCTGACCTCAGTCTGCAAAAACCACATGGCCTCATTCTATCCCATGAGCCCAAGATCCATCACCGAAATCTCAAGTCTTTTACCTCTGGGCACTGTTCATTTCATTCTCTTAACTACATTGAACACTGGCCATACGGGGTGCCGGCAACTAACCTGGCCATATGGGGTGCTCCACCAACCATGCTGCCTAATATTACAAGCCATCTGCCCCATCCATGCCTTCACTTTGCACTGCTCTGTGTGAGCACCTACATCTGACAAATGTATGACATCATCCCTGAAAACTTCAGGCCAATTGTAGTGGATAAGCACCATATCAAAACCTAAATCTTTCCAAAACAACATAGGACACAATGGGCTTGTCCATGCTAGCTCCTTACTTCGAAGGGAGCATGGTAAGTAAGTTGTCAGGAGATTATTAATGAAGTGCTGCGCTACATATGCAGCACTTCATTAAGCTAATTCTCCCTCGTGGCAACTTCAAAGTGTTAAACTTCAAAGTGCTGGGTCGCGTGTAGCCACAGCTCACCCGCCAGTACTTCGAAGTGCCAGGGCAACTTCAAGTCCCTTTACTCCTCAAAATTTGAGGAGTTCCTTGTCTCTTTTACCATGGGGTAAATCAGGGTCTCATTTGCCCTCTGTCATACCTTAACAAAGCTATCTCACCCTTAGGTGGCATAAGCCCTCACTATTAAGTCTTCACACCTGAACAAAGCAATATACCACTTGGGGCTCCACACACAAGCTATGCTCACATAAATGTGAAAAGGCTGTAGACCAAGCCTCAAGCATTTGAGACACCCTTAGATCTGTACTTATCTTTGTATGTGCCTTTTGCTCCCTCTTTGGTCTGCTGTTCCCTGAGCAGTAAGTAAATAAAGCCACAAACTCCTTTCTTAATTGCTTCATAATCCTTTGCAGGACAGCAGTCCCACTGCAAACCTGAGAACGGTCCACTCATGGCAGGGAGTCTGCCCACCCATGGGCTACCAGTGTCAGTGATTTTTAACAGATCACCATATATCCCTTGAGGAGGAGAAGGAAGATGTCTAAAAGGGGAGTGACTTGGGCCACCACCTTTGCCCTTGAGTGCCAGGTACATTATCCCCTCTATCAGCATCTGCTGGCAACTGGAGAACCCCAGCACTGTAGCCTGAGAAGGCTTGCCGGACTGTTGGCAGGTTATCAGAGCAAGAAACAGGCCCAGGGCCTGTCACCTGCTCCTTTTTATCCTCATCCACCTCAGCACAGCTTGGACTCTGACTACTCTCGGACCCTGCATTCATCCTGTTGACCTTCTGTATGCAGATTTCAGGATCCCACCCAGGAGTAACTCACTCATCCACCTTCCTATCATTCACAAAGCGATCTATCCTCACTGAAGAGGATCCAAGCTCCTACCTAGCTGCTCCCTTCATCTTGTGACTCTCCTTCTGCATCTGTTTCAGGCCAGTGAGCTTCTCCTGATTTCCATTCCTGTGAAGGTTCATCACATTCTTTCCCATGGATTTGCACTCCCAAGCCCACTAATACCTAGCAAAGCTCCCCAAACAAAACCCTACCCACCTATGCCTACAGCAGGACTACCCTACTACCTACTTACCTACCCCACAACTCCTGCCCTTTCCTTGCCTCAGCCATGGAAGGAGACTGGGCAGCCTCTTTGGCTCCTTCAGAACATTTTCTGCTGGTTCAGACACCTGTGGATCACTGGTCATAAGCTTGATCAAAGCCCTATGACCCCTTCCACTCACCACACCAGAAGCTGGAACTGGGGGTGAAGAGTGCAGCCAGACGACAACCAGTGCTGTCCCTCATCCACTGCACAAGAGAAGTGGGGAAGGCCAATGCACCAGACCCAGCTGACAGGGGTATCCAGGGACATAGATCCCCTCCCACAGGTAACCTCCAACCCCACTGAAACAGAACCATTAGAGGCTCCTATACCAGGCTAAACCCTGGGAGCTAGCGAATGCTGGCTAATCAGCATCTCCTTCCCACAGATGGCCAATAGATACCAGATACTCCCGGGGGAAGAACTACTTATTGTTTCTCCCTGACTGCTGGGACTGTCCCCCTTTCAGCCTGTCATGTTCCCCCACCGATAGATGCTGGTGGGTAGCAGCTACAGTTTATAGAATCATAGAATCCGAGGGCTGGAAGGGACCTCAGGAAGTCATCGAGTCCAGCCCTCTGCTTCAAGCAGGATCAACCCCAACTAAATTATCCCAGCCAGGACTTTGTAAAGCCGGGACTTAAAGCTGACCCAATGTTATCCTAATGAAGGGCTTCCCTAGTAAGTAAGGATAAATGTTCACCTGTATCCAAAGTGCTACAGGCATTGGGATCCAGTCCTCACAGCAGACATATCTCTTGGTCATGCATCAATAAGATGCAGAGTTCACAGAGCTGTCTTTAACCCCTATATTTATAAGCGCTACCCTGAGATAGATGGTGAGCATTTGTGGCACCTGCAGGACGGCTAGCCTGTAATGAAAGCTTTCAGAACATCTTCAGAAGCAGCTACTGAAATGCTCCTTAATTCTGGATATTTCTAGACCTATCAAGGTGAGTTACCTTACCCTGATCTCAACAGATGTTCAGAGACAGAGTATTACAACTAAAATGCATGTCTCCGCCTCACTGCTTCTCTCATCTCTGACAGTATTAAATATGTGAGCTACAAACAGAACTGAAAATCTTGGAAAAAAAAAAATCTTTCTAACCTCTTCTTCTCCTTATGGACCGTAAGAATATAGGTTCCAGATAAGGGCCTTAATGAAGTAATGAAGAGCCTATACAGGTACCAGTGAGTTTATGCATGTAACAGGGAATAATATGGTCCAAAGACTGGCTAAATATTTTTAATCATTGCTGCTACCTGGAGAAATCATAATTGAATATTAATGGCAAGATTACTGTGGTAGATTAGAGAGTGCTTTGTCTGCAAATCCACTCAGCTTCAAAATATTTCAGACAACATCAAGAAATAAATTTATTATTTCACACCCTCTGAATTTAGAGGCCAAGATGTATTATATACTGTAGTGATTGGCTCAATATAAATATGACAGACAGGAGGCAGATAGACGATAGATAAATTATTATTATTGTAACATACTGTCTATAACTCACTCTAAAAGAAAAGTGACCTTGGGAAAATAGTCACAATCCAAAGGGTAAACAACAGTGCAACTAGTTACTATCAGGAAAAGAAAAGGACTCAACAAATATAGCCTCATGATTTGCCATCATGGTTATCTAATTTTCAGATGTCTTTCTTCCTTTAAATCCAACCACCTTGGTTTTCAAAAGCAAAGACAATCTGTAAAGGTAATATGCAAATATTTAGCAAATGCAACTCCTTAAATTTTTGTCTGCACCCCGTCACATAAAACAAATGCACATATGCTTGAGCTGATTGGTTTATTTCTGATTTTTCTGATGCAACTATGTTATCACTCTTATTGAACTCTTCCACCTAGGACCCTGACAGGATATGTATTTCATACGTCACTCTCCAGATTGATGTCCCCTAATTAATTTTCTGCACAAGGGAAATCTAAACAACTGGAGGGGAATTTCCAGCTAGAAAACCACTTAGAAAACAAAGCTTTACGTTTACTGCTCCTCTTACTTTATGCTTCTTAACATTTCTATTCCTAATTCTCATTATGACTAGGGTTGTCAAATGATTAAAACAATTATTGCAATTAACCACACAATTTTACAAAAATTGTGATTAATCAGAGTTTTAATCACACTATTAAACAATAATAGAACACCATTTATTTAAATGTTTTTGGATGTTTTCCACATTTTCAAATATATTGATTTCAATTACAACACAGAATACAAAGTATACAGTGCTCACTTTCTATTATTATTTTAATTACAAATATCTGCCATCTAAAAAAAATTAAAGAAATAGTATTTTTCAACTCATCTCATACAAGTACGGTAGTGCAATCTTGATCATAAAAGCATAGCCTAGAAACGTAGAAATTTTTGCATTACTGCACACGAAAAATAAAACAATTCAAAATTTTAGAGCTTACAAGTCTAATCAATGCTACTTCTTCTCAGCCAATTGCTAAGATAAACATGTTTGTTTATACATATGGGAGATAATGCTGCCTGATTTTTACCTACAATATCATCTGAAAGTAAAAATGGGTGGTCTCATGGCATAGTTATAGCTGGCGTTGCAAGGTATTTACATGCCAGATATGCTAACATCCATATTCCCTTTCATGCTTCAACCACCATTCCAGAGGACATGCATCCATGCTGATGACAGGTTCAGCCTGATAATGACCCAAAGCAGTGTGGACTTATATATATTCGCTTTCATCATCTGATTCAGATGTCACCAGTAGAAGGTTGTGGGAGGTTTTTTGTGATTAAGATTCTGTAGCTTCCAAATGGGAATATATGGCAAAATGAGGTTGTACTGGTTCAGTAGTGGGGCTCTTCCTCATCCAGGTCTGTGGGAGGTCAGTCCACTTCACTACATCTTGGGATGTCACCTGTTGTGTGGAATTAGTGGGGTGACAAGAGCTTGGGCCTGTGTTCAGGGTTAAGGAGCAAACAATTAGAGCGCTGTCATTAAGCTGAGGAGCTCTATGGCTTGGGTGAGTGTTTGGGGTCAAGCAGCAAGGGGTATGGCTCTGGTGGACGGCCATCAAGTGCTGGCTTCTTGTTGTGAGAGGAGGAGACTGCGCCCCATGGTTAGGATTGGCTGCTGGAGTGCACCCACCCAGTCCACTGTGTTCTGGCCCATGGCCCTAATAATGGCAGTGGGATTCACCCATGGGTCAGCAAGGAGCCCGACTGCAACGTGCTAGCCTATGCTGAGGCAAAGCTGTAGCCAGACTAGGGCCAGCTACCCCGGGACCACTTCCGACTTCCCCCTGGGGTATACCTGGTTCTTTAGAGCATTGCCCACATCGTCTATGTGGAAGGCCTGGGGCAGAACTGGCAACTCCCCCAGCATAGCGTTGGCACATGGCTCTGGCCAGTTTGGCCAGTCCTCAGTGCGCCTGGAAATGGCAGCAGTTTCCCATCTCATAAGCGGGCAGGAAGTATCTGGATCCTCTGAAGGCTGCTGCCCAAATGAATTTTCAAACCCATCTTTTATACTTCCTGTCCCACCCACTGACTTCCAGTGTGAGGGGTGAGCATGGCCTTGCTCTGCCCACCAGTGCCCTGGGAAGGGTTCCTCCCTCTCTGTGTGTATGGAAAGTCAGTCCACCTTTCTACAGGAGTAAAACCACAGAGGAGGAAACACACAATTGTCCCCCAATGAGTTCAATCACAAATCTAAATTGGTAGAAGCCAAGTATTTCTTATCTATTTAGAAGAAATGTACAATTCCTATCTATTTAGAAGGAATTTCCTATATCTCTAAATGCAGAAGGAACCAAGAATAAAAAGGAGCACTTTTTGGCTTACAGCTTCAAGCCCTTTAACCAATAACAGCCAGACCCAAAAGCTCTCTCTATAATTTTGTTCCCCAAGTTGCACTATGCTTATAGACTCCAACTTGTTTTTTCTTGTTTTGTTATTTTTGCCTCTCTTTCTGGAATTCTCTGTGTGTTCACATCCACTCCCACACACCATTATCCAAAATAACGTTCAGGCCTAAGACTCCTGGATGGATTTAAAAACGCCTGTTATCATAAGTGGCGCTTATATTTCCAGTTACATTAATAGAACAGTGAGTTTACACCTTTCAATCTCAACGAGGTCTTAGCTCAATGCATAACAAGGTTTCACACAGCAAAGAACAACACAAAATGTATGACTGGTTAGGATATTAATTCAACAAGCTTCACCTAGTAATCTACCTCTTCTAATTGGCTGAGAATCAGTCCAATTACAAATCCTCTAGAATATTTGGAACCCAAGTGTCAAACATCTGGGCGATATCTTGTAGTACCCAGAGGTACTGACCTCATCTGGGGTGAGTGAAGCCTCTGCTTTACAGCCTTGGCTGACAGCCAGCTGGCCTTTAGCTCACGTAGTAAAGTGCAGGGCTTTAGACCCTATGCTTGCAAGCCCTATCCCTAGGGCCAGCCACCCAGGTCTGTCAGCATTACAACTGGTGTGTTGTCTGGAAAGAACTGCTGGAAGGTCTCAGAAGCTCAGGATATGCTTCCTCAGCCCAGGAAAGCATGGAGCACCCAGAGGTACTGAGACCTCATCTGGGGTGAGTGAAGTCTCAGCTCTACAGCCTCAGCTGACAGCCAACTGGCCTTTAGCTCATGTGGTAGAGTGCAGGGCTTTAGACTCTATGCTCACAGGCTCTAGCCCTGGGGCTGGCAACCTAGGTCTGTTGGCATTACAATCTGATGAAACATAGGTTATGTGACAGCCTCAGAATGGATAATTCTGAATGGGGCTCTGTGGGTCGGAGGATAGGAAAGGGGGCAGTTGGCCCCAAGCCCAGTAATTCAAAGGGGCCTGGAGCTCCAGCCACTGCAGGAACAGTGACAGCCAGAGTTCCAGGCCCCTTTCAAACACCCCAGAGTGTTGTGCCACTGGCCTGAGGGGAGGGGGCAGAGCTGACTGCTCTAAAACCCACCCCTCCACCATGGGCATCACCCATAGAAGTGGTCGGGAGCCAAGCCTCCCTCTCACCTGGGCCCTCTGTTGCTGTCAGCTTTGCTGAGCCTCTGATGGAATGACAGCCCCTTCTGGCCAACAATGTGTAGTGCTAATATAAGGTAATCCTGACTTGTTAACCAGAGAAGAGGAAAGAAAACATGGGATCTTCATAGGCAGCATAAAGGCACAATTCAGAAAAAAAAATAGTTTATTCACTGATTTACACCAAGTGAGGATCTAGTCCCTTCATTTCAATATAAATCTTAGATTATTTGTTGAAATATCCATCAAAGGGTACAATTGCTGTCCTTTGTGGTCAGCGATTTTATGATCCAGGAAACTAGGTCCTATAGGAACAGGCATTGTAAAATAACTATAGTAGTACAGAGTATCTACTGGGACGTTAACTGAGAGCATACTCTTGGTTCATTCAGGCCACCAAGCAGTCATGAGATGGTAACAACTTTGTCACTACTGACACAGAGCAGAATGGAATACATACCCCAGAGCTAAAAGCTCCATAGCTCATTGACAATCTTCTGAGCCTGTCACCAGTAGCTTTAAGGTTTTAATTTCTCACCTTTCATTTGTCATCAAGGCTATTTGTCCATATCTCTTTAGAGATCATTAAGTTAGCCAAGTACTTCAGGAAGTCTCAAACAGAAAACTGTTTATCCAGGAACAAATTAAATACAACTCTTTATTTTCAGATAGAAAAATAACTAGCACTAAGAAACATAACATCTTTAGCAAAAATTCTTTGGAAGGCTAGATTATCAAATATAACAGTTCAGTGCTTCAATTCATATCTGACAGGCTTCAAAGAATATATATGCAAATTGATCTCCCAGCTGCAAGAGTAATTAACATGGTCTGCTGCAGCGGGTTGTTTTTCCAACCATTGTGGTAAGTGACTTTACAATTTTCTCTATCTACTGTCTTCTGATATGGAAATAACATTAACTTCTTGTTCTACATAAACTCCATTACACTTCCATCGACAGGGAATTCTGAATCCTGGAATTGCAAACATTTGAAAACTAGGCATTACCTGTGATAGAAGATTTAAAAATCTGGTAGCAATTTTTTATTTAGCTATTTTCCAATTACCAGTGTCGTATACTGACATTTTAGACTTGAACATGCATTAAGTAGGCCCACTTCTTATCTTAAACCCTTTTTGAAACCAGTGTCACTCCAGTGATTTCAGTAGTTACTACTGAATCACATATCACAAAGCAACAAAGTCTTGGAATATTCTATTCATTTCACTTTTCAGCAGGGTCCAATCTTGATCACAACTCAAGTCAATGGGAATTTTGCTACTCATTGTCAGGAAGCAGGATAGAGCATATAGTTTTTCACCCCATATGATTCTCCTATCAAGGTTGATAATTTGTGGATCTTCAATTCAAATATTTGATTCTATCTCCAAAAGAGGGGTGTTTGAGCCTTATGTACTGTTACACATTCCAAACAAAACTACGAGGTAACACCAAAAGTATTTTCCCATTATGCAGTACAGGTTGAACCCTTCTCGTCTGGCACCCTCAGGACCTGACCACTACCAGATGAGAGAATTTGACAGACAACGGGAGGTCAAAATTATCTAGCACATTACCTACACTTCACTGCTTACTGGGCTCTTAGTAGATATTTAGGGGTAAATTACAGCTAAATAAAAGCACAGGACACTGAGAGCCAGGACTGGTGGCTGTAAACAAACTTTATGAGACTGCAGGACTGTGATAAGTGCTGCTAACTAAAATCATGCTGGATTACAGAGTTTGCTGGATAAGAGAGTTCAACCTGTAGAAGTGTCCTTGTCCTCATTCGCTGTCCAACACAGGGGCAAAAATAACAAACTTTCTAACTGGTACAAATCATTGCATGTATGCTGTTCTTAAAATAGGGGTTACAAAAAGTATGATTTGATGTTGCTTATTAAGGACTGTCTCGTATTCACGTGCACTGCAGCTCTTGAAGTATTGATTTCGTAACTGAATTTGAAAAAATGGCTCTTCTCACTATCTTGATTGCAGACCCCTATGCTAAGTGAAGTCACAGAAGTGGGAAAATTATTGCCTTAAGCTATTGTTAATATAGCACCTACAAAGCCATTCTTTCAAAGTAGACAGGAAAGTCATGTTTGAGCATAAATTTGTAAGTACACATAAAGCAATATCTATATGTTTGAACATATAACTGGGAAAAGTAATCCCTGGGGTAGGTCCACTGAAGTTCTTGGAATTATTTCAGGCCTGGTAATTTAGTTCAATATATTGGTTGAACCTCTCTAGTCTGGCACCCCCCTGACCTGACCAATGCTGAACAAGAAAATTTGCTGGAGCACAGGAAGTCAACATTATCTAGCAGTATTACCAACATTTCCATTGCTTACTGGACTCTTAGAAGACATTTAGGGGTAAATTACAGCTAAATAATAGCACAGAACACTGAGAGCCAAGACTGGTGGCTGTAAACAAACTTTTTAGGACCATAGGAAATGTACCCACATGCATAAGTGGTCATCAGGCTAACTAAAATCATGCTGGATTATGGGGGTTGCCAAGTGATACAGTGCTGGGCTAGAGAGGTTCGCCCTGTATCTTTCTGTTTGCATGTTTGATCAAGAATTCCTCTTTAACAAGAAGAGTTAGGACCATCAAATTGGGTGCACAGCTTCCTCTTCTCATAACTTTAAGCAACGTAAGGGTTTGGTTGTGCCAGAAAAATGGGTTGGGCCCGGAACAGGATTGTTTTTCATGAAACCAAACAGAAAAGAGATAGAATGACCAAATCAAGTAGTCCTCAAAACTGACATAACTGAGCAAATGTTAGAAGAGGCTGAACCAAGATGAACCAGAAAAATAAGATGATCCTGGAATACGACTGCTTTTCAATGAAACTTACAGAAAAGGGCAAAAATGTAGAAAATTGGAGTAGTGCTCAGCTACAGCAACCCTAATTCAATCCTTCAGGTTTGAAAGTTCGAAGAGAATTTACTGGAAACCAAGTTGACTAGAGCCCTTTTCTGTTAAAACGTAGCAAATTATAAGCATTTATAAGGATGATGAAAATAATGCACTTGATGGAACTCCCATTTTAAAAATTAAAAAATATAAACAGAAAAAAAATTAGCAATCATTTAAGAAATCCAAAATAAAAATAAACTTCCTAAAAATAACACTGTATTTTTTAAAAAGATACAATCATTTAAATAATGTATGTACATTTTCCTATTATTTTCCAAAAAAAACGTTAACTGAATTAAGGACCTGAGCAATGCTGGGCAAATCTGCTAGTTACATATAAAGTCCATGTTAAAGTTATGTCTTTTCATATATTTCTGTTTGATAGATCTTTGACACAAGAGAAGGAAAAACTACCCAAAAAGTTACTTTAGTAAAAGTGCAGCTGCTTTCACTTCACATACTTGAGTACAATCTAGATGTGATGTGTGTGTGCGCCCACACATGTATACTTTTACTCAAGTAGTTTTCCAGTGGGACACCAGTAACTTGTACTTAAGTACATGCCCATCACCACCACAAAGCAACTGCA
This sequence comes from Carettochelys insculpta, assembly GCF_033958435.1. Taxonomy (NCBI): domain Eukaryota; kingdom Metazoa; phylum Chordata; order Testudines; family Carettochelyidae; genus Carettochelys; species Carettochelys insculpta. Next base: position 101,888,934 of record NC_134139.1, read on the forward strand.
CTTTTACTCAAGTAACTTTTGGGGTGCTTTTTCCACCTCTGTTTGACACACACTGAAACATTCCTCAGGCATTGGAATGGATAAGAATACATTACATACATGTACATAATGTTGAGTACACTCCAGTTGTAGATAGACTGTTTTGCTAAAACTTCAAATTATCACTTCCTCAAATCCATTTCTGAGCTGCAGATGCAGAAGAATTTCAGTCTGTGTGTCACTAGGTTTAGGCCTGTGTTAAGGATGGGAACAGGTTATGTCTTAATGCTCATCTGGTGTTAGAGTTCAAAGCTGAGCCACTGGAAACGCTCTTCCGCAGCCCACATGCCACTCCCTGTGGAGTACTTAGCTGAGGTTAATTAAATATATGCTAAAATGACACTAATTGGAGTGTGAGTGGCAATACTGACTGCAGTAAGTAAGGCCACCCTGGACATTTAAAGCCAGGCTCATATCTTTTTCACAAAGCAAGTGAAATAGACAGTGAAGGGGAAAATGTAAAACTGAAGTAGAGCTGGTAGTTGTGCAGGAGAGAACTGGATGAGGCAATTTTATGTTGTTCTCAGCATGGGTAAGTGGGATCTTTCAAAGCTGACTATTGAATTCCATTGAGAGTTGGGTGCCTGATTCTCTTAATCTCTTTTAAAAATTCCCCAAAACTACATTTTTGTCTTAAAAGCAGACTCCCTAAATTGTGCGTGACCAGTGCTGCAAGTTACACCTCTGTTAGGCAGTCCACAATGACATATGAGGTTTACATGAATAACTACAACCTCGTGTCCCTTATATTCATGTGACTGGATATGCCAACATGAATAAGATAGCAGCATACTGATTTTGTATTATTGGAGGGCCTGGGGACGAAAAGCCATTGTCACCTTATAGCTGTCCAGCGGTCATTTATTGGCAGCCTCACCAGAAAGGTCAAGGATAGGTAGGATAAGCATGGACACCTAAACTACCTTTTCTTTCTATGATCTAGTCTTCACGGTTAAACAAGCTGCTTTTGTTTTCTAATCTTGAGGTAGCTAACATGCATGCACCATCCTAAAACAAAGTCATAGAAAGATGAGGTACGTTAGTTTTATCACAAGGTAAACTCACCAATTCAACCCGCAACCTCCACCTGGAGTTGACCCCCGCAAGTTTACCTCATGGTAAAACTAAAGTGCTTTGTCATCATTATGTTTTACCTCACTATAGCTCACAGAATAGGTATACTAAGGTAAACACACAGCATTTTTAGCAGTAACAGTAAGGCCTTAAGTCTCTCTAGGAATACCAGAGTATCAGTGTGCAGGGATGTATTAAGTTTATAGTGCTGCTGCCCTCCCATTACGAATAAATAAGACTTTCATTTCCAGTCCTATCAGACTGGCACCTTCCACAGAGACTAAATTCACATTTTAAATAGTTGTAAAGAAAATATAGTAGCTAGAATGTGGATTAGAGACACTTATCAGATAGTAAAACGTAAAACAGGAACTAATATCCTCATTCTATTTTGATATAAAGAAATCGCCGCTATGACTATCAAAATCTGTGGTCTGCCTTAGTAATTTTCCCTTGTGACTGCAAAATGGCTCTTTAAATGCCATTTGACCTTGAAAGCAAAAATAATCTTTTATCCATTCTGTCTGTTCATCATCTGATTTACAGCCTCCAATTTACATTCTGCCTTAATGTGAAGCTTCTAGTGATAATGAATTCAACCAAGTACCTGCATCTTTGCTCAAGAAACATTGTCCTTCATTTTAAAAATGTAGAGCATAGGTGTCTTTTGTCTGTCTCTTGACTCTGACCTAAAGAGCAGTTGAACGATTTAGCCGCTGTCACTTACACTATGATGATTCTCTTGTTTGCATTTGGTCTACAAAGCCACCAATTCTAAGAGTCCTAAGTTATTCCATGTAATTCAATATATGTTGTTTTTGTTATCCTAATATTTTTTCCATCTCTTTGACATAACTCTTTCATCTGCTACTCTATATTTTTAATTCAATGGAATTGTGAGAGAAGTTATCAAAACCAAACATTTAATTTATCTTCTGCCCAGAAGAGGGGCTGTATCTTACTGTGCATTTAACAGTGCCGAACACACTGGGCCCCTGATGCTGCCTAAATGCTTTGGAAGATACAGTAAGATATGTTGCAAAAAATGAGAATAAGACAGAAGATTTGGAAAAGGATGAGGATAACAATGATAAGATGACATGATGGCAAAGGCTAACTAGTTTGAAACTTTCACATGCTGAATTGAAATAAAATAAAACAAATAAAAAGCAATTGTTTAAATGGAGAAATGTATCTGACAAATATTTCAGCCCCAGGTAGCTGCATAAAGCAAGTCCTAACATCACCATCCACATATTTTTTTTATCACCACAACTTGGAATTTCCGGCAGGTCCCAGACCCCAGCCAGGTGCTGAAAACGATGCTTTGCTCACACTAGCAATACCACAACCTGCTGTGCCCCTACATGGTTAAATATCTTCAAGGTTTTATTAACCCTTATTGAAGACATTGAGAGGAGCATCAATCACTGCACTGTACGGTAAACTCTTTCATATCTGGCATTCTATTATCCGGAACTCTCAAATAACTGGCATTCTAACCCTAAGCAAACTGTAGTTGCATTTTTCATAACTACAGTAGAGTGAAAGTAAATGCAAATAAATACAGCAAATGCAGAGTAAGTTTACAGTGTGTGATACAACTGCTGTTGGTGAATAAAATACTCTGCATACGTATGTGTTTGTTTCTTAATATCTAATCGTGTTTTTGTGGAGGGTTTTGGGTTTTTTTAGCATTATGCATGGCTAGGTTTACCTCCTTATTATCGAGAATATTTGAATATCTGGCAACCTCCCAGTCTTGGGGCTGCCGGTTATGAAAGAGTTTACTGTACTTACTGCCAGTTCCTATTACTGAATGTTGTACACACAAAAATGATGGCAGATGACCTACTCTCCAGTTCTGCTATGTAAAACTTATGGCTGATGCTGCTCCAGAGCAGAAGGAGCTCAGCTTTTTCCTCAGAAAACCTGCTGTTCCAGAGTTTTGTCAAGCTAGGAAGATGGCAGGAGCCTTTGGCTGCTTTGGCATTCCATCTAACTATGGACATTCAGTGTGGTTATATGTCCTCCAACTCATGCTGGATCGTATAGCTCAGTAGTTTGGGTATTGGCCTCCTAAACTCAGGGTGGTGAGTTCATTCCTTAAAAGTTCCATTTAGGGATGTAGAGCAAAGAGTTTTTTAAAAAAAATCAGGCAGGGATGGTGATAGGCCCTTTGTGAGGGCAGGGGACTGGATTCGATGACCTCTGAAGGTCCCTTCCCGTTCTATGAAATAGGTATATCATCAGCAACATGCTGCAGTGTGCATGTGTAGAACAGAGGTAAAACCATGCTGGCGAATTCACAGGCTGCCACAGAAGCGTGGTTAATGAACTCTTCTTTCTTACTTTGATTTGTGGCAAAATGCAAGGAAGGCAGCTGATGACAGAGTTCCCATGTGCATCCTGCTTCATGTGCTGTATCAATCTACTGATGAGGGAATACTTGCATAATAAGGAGAACACTGACAGAATTCGCTCACAGATAGAAAGATGTGTAACCACTTCAGCTGCCCTTACATTGCCCTTTGCTGGGAGCTTTAAGGGAAGAAATGACCTCCCTGCCACCAGATGAAGCAGGCTCTCAGCTGCTGCTATTCACGACTAATAGCTTGTTTTTCATTTAGGCCCTTGTTCAGCCAAGCACTTAGGGTAGGTCTATACTAGGGAAATAAGTCAATTTCAGATATGTAATTCTAGCTATGGTATTTGCATATCTAGAATCAACGTATTGGAATCGACTTATTTTCTGAGTGAAGACCTAACCTCTATAGTCTTGCATCAACCTCCCTTACTCCGCACAATAGTGTGGCATACTGGGGTTGATAGCTGCGCCCAGAGAGACAGATGTGGCTGCATCTTCACCAGACTTGCAAAATCAAACTCCAGAAGATCAAGCACCAGCACACCAATCTTCCAATAAGTATAGACAAGCCCTTGTATACGTAAGACCAAAAGACCCAGGTCATCGGCAGGAGAGAATAAATTTGCAACCTTAGGGGCTAAAGCTATATGCTCTATCACATGAGCTAAAAGCCAGCTGGCTCTCAGCCCAGGCTGTAGAGCATAGATTTCATTCTCCCATGTCAGTGGTCTCAGTGCCTCTGAGGTTACACACAACTTTATGTACAGCTCCCTAAGCCGTAAAGCCTTAGAGACAGACCACAGCCCTGTGAAGTTAATGGAAATGCTCCCATTGGCTTCAGATCTTTACAAATCATTATTATCCTAGTCATTTTAAATTAAACAAAAATCAGTAGCATCCTCATATACCTGGTCACTCCCAATGTTAGTCAGTATTTTAGGGAGCTTTTAATTTGAAATAGAGCATGTGAAATAAAAGTATCAAGCCATTAAAAAAGAAAAAAAAGACTTTGGGTATCTGCACAGCTTTAATGCTGAGCCACAGACAGCCCCCTTGGGTACTCCCATCTGACTTGCCATGCAGGCACGCTTGTCTTTGTACTAGCTAGTTCCCATTTGTCATGCTGTCTGGAATGGTTCACAAGCAGGAGTGCCAGTGGGACTATTCAGGAACAGAGTAGAAACCCAAAATGTCCTATAATTAGGTTTCAACAGCACAGTACCACATACTCCTAAAACAGTGAACCAGCATTGTTAGGGATGGTCCTGGGTATAATAGCCTTAATGCAGAGCCACAGACAGCCCCCTTGGGCATTCCAGTCTGACTTGCCATGCGGGCAAGCTTGTCTTTGTACTTAACCCCAAAAAATCACAACAATATTAGGTTACTCCCAATCACAAAGGACTTGTCACCACAGGTTAATTGTACTTCTTGTCTCAAACTAAGAACAATGCTTGTAGCCAGTCCTGTAATAAACCAACCAAAGGTTTAGTCAATAGGAAAAAAGAAAGTACATGAGTAATTTACAAGGTTAAAGCAGGCACAAATGCACAAATGAGTTAGGTTTCTAAAGATAATAGAAACTCCCATAGTGTTTAAACTCTGTGTCCATGGTCTACACTAAAGTGATCTGTTGACAGAAGTTACTGTCAGGAGACATCTTCCGGCAAAACTTCTGTTGACAGATCATGTCCACACACAAAAGTGGATCGAAAGAGTGATCTGTTGTGTCGAAAGAGAGTGGCCAGACTGCCCAGCTGCTCTCTTGACAGAATGGCCAACTGAAAGCCCAGAAAACAGGGCTGCCTGGTGAACTGGAAATCCTGTCTGCCGGCAAAGGGCCCCGTGGAGTGTCTACACAGCATTTTTGTCGACAAGGAATTCTTCCTCACCCCAGAGAGGCAGAACACTGTTGGTGGAAGTGCTGATTTTGTTGACAAACTGTCGACAAAACACATTTTGTATGTAAATGGGCCACGAGTTTTGTTGACAAAATTCTCTAGTGTAGACGTAGGCTATATGTACTTTAGAGCTAATCCAGAAAAACTGCTGGGGCCCCAGTCTGGGCTTGGAACTCTTCACCTCTCAAGAGTTCAATCAGCATCAGAATAACAATTTCTCATTAACAGGGATTTTATTCCCTTTCCTCCGTGGTGAAGCTGTGATGGGATGAAGGTTTCTGCACCTATTCTCTTCAAGGAGAAGAGGGAGGCAATGAGCGAATGGCTTGTCTGATATCAATAGATCTTTTACTGAGGAGAAGACATGGGTGCTGGGTGAACCTCTGCCTGGGGGAGGCAAGCCCCTAGGCCTCCCTTTGCTACACAGGATCCTGAGGGAACCAAGATCCCACCCACCTCACACACACATTCTAGGGGCAGGCCATCCCTCCTGTAGCCCCAGCAGGAGCAAGGGATAGAAGAAAGGCAGGCAGTCCACGGCCGTGGATGGAGCAGGAGGGAAGGGTAGATGGCACATGCCCCCAGCCTTCCCCAGCCACTGACGGAATCTGAAGGGAAAGGCAGGAGGTACACAACTCCAGCCTTCCCTGGAGCATGGAGAGTGTGGCCTCCCAGGCCCAGTGGGTGCACAGCCCCCCAACCCAGAGCCTGGGCAGTGCCCAGCACCTGTTTCCTGACACAGGAGGGCTGGCAGCATGGTCCTAAGCCTCAGTGGGGCTGAAGCTCAGACAGCCCCAGGAGACTGGGAGAGATGCTGTGCTATGGGGGCAAGGGGGTAGAGTGTGTGTGGAGGTGGGCTGGCAGTTTGGGATAGCATTGCCTTCTCTTCCCTCTTATATCCCTGTGACAAGATAACACCTTTTGCGATAAACTAACATTCCACACTTGGTAATGCTACTTCCCTGACTACAGCAAACATTTTTAGGGTTACAGAGCAAACATTTAAATATTGTATTATAATATGGGACACAGATCAGTCAGATTACCACATGGAGCATCATACAAGTATTTCATAAGGTCTAAACCCTAAAAACATCCTTATAACTCCATTGTAACAATACTAACACACAGGTGAGGGAGACTGGTTTCCAGTTACTGTATTTGTCCATGTTCAGTGAGGCCCAGAGCCTTGGCATGAGCTGGCACCTGGTCTGCCAGCATCACATTATTATTGAATTTTTAAAAAAAATCAGACTTCTGCCATTGAGTCCCACTGGGAAGTTTGCATGCTATTTAATCAGGTAGCTGAATCTCCCCTGCAACTACCCCTGGGACAGACTGTGCTGCAGAGTCCAACTTAAATATGTGGTTGTCATGGAAAAATACTTCCTTCAGCCACCATAACTCTTCCAATGGGCTCAACGTGAGGCTGCTGATTGACCTACCAACTGAGCGACTGCATTGCCGTCAACCAGAGATATCGCGCACTGCACAGTCACACACAAGCAGCCTCATCTACATGTGAGCATGGGTAATTGTGTGTGTATAGCAGCCCATCCTCTAATAACTGTGACACTAAAAAGGTGTTGTGAAAACATCCACAAAAGATGCCTTAAAAAGATAGAAACATGGCCATATCAAAACCATGTACAACTACTAACGATATTCACAGACAGTGTCTTTTGCCCTTTCCAGCCAGCTCTGTCATCTACATACCCAATCCCACCCTCACACAAAGGAGAGATATGACAACATGGCAATAGCTTCATTAACATCTCCTCGCATCCTTGCAGCATGTCAGTGGGATTGACATCCATTTCAAGCTCATGAGCAAGGCACAGGCTGATAATGAGGATGGATTAGCTAGTAATGGAATGAAAATTTTCAGGAAGATGGGACTTCCGGAAGGAGGATTTCATTCTGGGAGATCACCCGGGGGCTGCACTTCTACACGCTGTTTTGGAGTCCTGAAAAGCTTCTTACGGACTAGGAATCATGCAACTGTATGCAAATGAGGCACCAGAAATTTACATCCATGCCTCATTAGCATTTTCTGGGCTGTTCATTAGCATGCTGCTTTTGGAACAAGTGGCATGTGTAGAAACGGCCTGAGTGAGGAGATTAGGAAGAAACTTCCTCATAGGCAGTTTGCTCCGCGAATGCTCAGTTGTGTGGGGCGAAAGGTCTTGTACTTTTCCTCTGAAGCCATTGTTCTGCTGCTCTGAAGCTCTGTAATGCTGACCATGGAGACAGAATACTAAACCTGATATATCTGATCTGGTATAGTATTCCTGTGTTCCTTTGAGTGCTTCTGGACCACAGTGCCTGAATACTAAGGCCTTTGGCCTGAAATCTCTTTGTAGGCTAAACATGAAGGCTGATTCTTTTAGATAAGTCTGACTATCCATACTTATAGGTATTGCAACTTTTAGTGGTGTGAAATGGTAGACCCTTTCCAAGCAGAGGCCACATCTAAACTCAATTCAGCAATCTTTCAAAAGATGGTCTTTCAAAAGAACATGTCCGCACACAAAAAAGCAGATTGAAAGACTGATCTGCTCTTTTGATAAAGAGCATCCACACAGCCCCCACTCTTTCAAAAGAACAGGCCAGGGATCAAAATATTCGGTTCTATGAGGACAGTCTTTCGATAAAAGGGCCTGTGGAGCATCTACACACCCTTTTTTCTGAAAGAACCTTTTGAAAGGAGATACTCTCCCTGATCCGAGCATAGAAGAGGGCTTCTGGAAGAAGACGAGCATTCTTTTGATTTTGGATAGAAAGAACGCATTTTGTGTGTGGATGCTATGCGTGTTTTTTCCAAAAAAGGGCCTGATTTTCCAAAAGATCTTGCTAGTGTAGATGTGGCCGGTGTCTGTTAGAATGCTCTCATGTCCTTTCCCACCTTCAGCATCTCCAGAAGTTCTGAGGGTGAGGCTACACGAGGAGTTGAGGAGAGAACGTCATCTACTACCTCAGTTCCTTCCATCACTAACGTGAAGACACAGAACAAAAAGTGACTTTCAAAAGAGGGGAAAGGTGCATGGGAAATATGGCCATGCAGAGCAATCTTGAAGAATTCCAGTTACAAGTAACAAGTATCAGAGGGGTAGTCGTGTTAGTCTGTATCTGCAAAAACAATGACAAGTTCTGTGGCACTTTATAGGCTAATATAGTTCTTGGAGCACAAGATTTAATGGGCAAAGATCCACTTCATCAGATTCACATGCACAGGACTTTTCATTGTAGTTACAAGTAAGTTACCTTCATTTTTAATTCAAGTAGCTCTGCATAGTCCCACCAAAGGGTGGTTTGATAAGAAGTACTGAAATAAAATGTAGGAGGGGACAGAGGCCTAACTGACTAGAGACTGAAGCACCACTCTACCAATCTAGCTTCAGACTTCGAGGCTAAACCAAGAGTACCATGCTTACTAAAAGATTTCCAGTTTGTAACTGTGCAAGTTTCAGTAGCAGAGACGTGCTGAGGCAAGCGAGCCACCTTTCTGCTGGAATGAGATCATACCCCCAATGGTGCAGGAATTTCTGCTAACAGGGAACATTTGGTAATACGTTATGTAATCCTTCCAGAAATAGACTAGGAAGAAAGACACTGAATAACCCTGTGATTCTTCATAAATATATGAATATTCAAGAATTTTTAGTTCTATCTAAATAATATGCATGTGCACAGTACATAAACAGCTTCCAGCCAACATGGTGTGGCTTTAGAAAAAATACTGGAAAAAGAATTGCATGATTGATGTGAAAATCAGAAACGCCTTTTGGAAAAACCTTGACCAAGCTTAAGAACCAACCTATTAAAAGATATAAAGGATTGTTCAGCCATCAAAGTCTTTAATTCACCCAACCATCTGGCTGATATTATGGCACTAATTAATGTCATCTTATGAGACAAATAAAAAACTCTGCGAAGATTTCAAAAGGTGGCTTCATGAGTATATTTAACCCCAAATTAAGATTCTAAGGGGGGGACAGGATTTCTCAAGGAGGATACACATGAGATATCCCCTGCATAACCATCCTACCCATATCATGCCCAAACAATCTGCCATCAGCTAAAAAGTCATAAGTGAAGATAGCTGTCAAGAAATTTTTCAAAGACATGTTAGATAACCTTTGAATTTTTAGGTGCAATATACATTCTAAAATGCAAGATGTGGAAGATAAGAGAATTAGATTTTTCCTTACTTCAAACCAAAAATCTGATCCATTTCAAATGATACCATTTTCTGTTAGACAGCATTCTAGAATTAAGCAATACACTCTTCACCAATGAGGAACATGAATGGTTCGAGAGTAGACAGGTTCAAACTGATTGCCCAAGATATCTGGTGAAGAGATTATGGATCCAGAAGAAGAATACTACCTTTTTTACTGAGACAAAAGATCTAGAGATGGAGTAAGACATAAAAGGCTCCTCCAGACAGCCCAATATCCTGTCTCTTACTGGAGCCAGTGATAGATGCTTCTGACATTTTGAGTTTAGGGACAGCTGGAGCAAGAGGTTGCATCCCAGATCATCTTAATTAATAGCCATTGATGGACTTATCTCCATGATCTTACCTTCTAAAGTTATGTATACTTTTGGCCCTCACAACATCCCACATTAATGAGTTGCACAGTTAACCTCTGCATGGCAGGAAGTAGTACTTCATTTATTTGTTTTAAATCTGCAGCTTATTAACTTCATGAGTGAGCCCTAGTTCTTGTGAAGGTGTAAATAACACTTTCCTATTCACTTTCTCCACATCAGTCCTGATTTTATAGGTATAAAATTTTATCATACCCCTGCTTAATCATCTGTTTTCTAAGATGAAAGCCCAAGCTTTTAAATCTCTACTTGTATGGAAACAGTTACATATCCAGTGATGTGTATTGCACAACTCAGCACCTTTTCCAAGTCTAATATGTTTTTTTTTCAGAAATGGAGCAACTAAAACTGTGTGCAGTATTCCATGTGTGAATATAGCATGGATTTACATAGTAGCACTATGTTCTCTGTCTTATTTATCCCTTCCATAATGGTTCCAAAAACTCTGTTAGTTCTCTGAAAACATCTGCTTAATATTTAGAGGAAATAAATAAATAAATAAATAAATAAAAGAAGAAAGTTATCCACAATTACTCTAATATCTTTCTTTAGGGGTAGCAACTAATTTGGAATGAATGGGCATTTTGCATTTATCAACCTTGAATTTCATCTGTCATTTTGTCACCTAGTTTAGTGATATTCCTTTGTAACTCTTCACAGTCAGCTCTGGATTTGACTACATTGAGCAATTTTATATCATCTGAAAATTTTCCAGATGATTTAGGAATATGTTAAACAGCCCAACTCCCATTGCAGATCCTTGGGGGACTCTGCTATTTATCTCTTTCCATTGTGAATTCTGGTCATTTATGCTTACTCTTTCTTTCTTTTTAATCAGTTTCTGATCCATGAGAGGGTCATCCCCTCTTATTCCATGACTGCTTAGCTTGCTGAAGAACCGTTGGTAATTGACCTTGTTAAAGGCTTTCTAAAAGCTGTATGCTGATGTCTCTTCCTCACTGCCTTGTGGATCAACGGAGTCCGGGGGTAGCTACAGAAAGCCCCTTTCCCAGTGCAGGAGGAAAGCACCTGATATGAATTGACTGTCCCTCCCTGCTCCCAAGCAGAAGAAGTGACAATTATTGTTTAACATCATAGCAAACAGACCTCATATGAAAAATTATGCTCTGAATTACCCAACCCTTTGAGAACTTTCCCTGCTTAGGTGATCTGCAACAAGATTATTCTCTCCTACTAAATTCCAGACCACCAGATAAATATTGGGATTAATCCCATAATCTGATTGCCCCTGCACATAGCTGGGTGGATTGAGCACTTCTCTGTTTGTTGATATAATACATAAATACATACTCTTCTTCACTTCTAGTGCAATGCTTACGTGCAAGTAACAGAATGATCTGAGGCGTGACTAATATCTCACAGCTCCAACACACCCAAGTGCAAGTCTCTCTGCTGAGCTGTCCAGTGTCCCTGAGCTGCAATATGACTCAGGCACCCCCCAGCCATTGTTTAACACATCTGAACTTACTCTCACTAATGGTGAGAGGGAATGGATGGAACTGGACACCACAGAGAAAGTTTACTCTGATCACCATGCATTGTCCAGATTTAGTGTGTAGACCTGAGAAAGCCAATGCAACATCAGTCTCATTCTGAGACACATGAATGAAGTGATGTATGTAGTAGCTGCCATGAGACCCAGAAGACCCTTAAAAAGATTGATTTTTGACTTTGACATATCTGAAGGTTTTAAAACATAGTGCAGTTAAAATCTGTTCTCTGATACAAAGGCTGTCCCTGCTACCAAGTCCAATATCAAGCCTATGAATAAAATTATCTGAACTAGATAGATATTCAGCATTTTGACATTCAGAAGACGTCTCAGGTCTAAAAAAGGGTGGTTGTAAAAGCGATGTGACAATGTATCTTCATGAACAGCAGCCAGTTGTCCAAATAGTTGTAAAACAACAGCAGACTTGAATGCTGGAGCTAAGATTTGGATGGCACAAGGTTCAGTAAAATGCTTGGATATATCTTTTTAGCTTCCAAAGCTGTCACAAGTCTGTTCCTTCAGCCAAGCCTGAGAACTATCCACGTAAACCTCCAGACAGAATAATGGTCAAAGCTGGGTTGTAGTAGGATTGCCTGACTGGCTGATGGGAGTCCACAGGCCTGCTTTTAAGCTCAACAGCAGCAGTAAATCACTGATTGCTCAACTATTATTCCCTCAGCCACAATCACTCCTGTGCATGCTTGTTCCCAGACTTGCCCCGCTTTGTCCTGCCCTGCTTCCTTGTTTGCTAGGGCTGCCAACCGTCCAGGACTGGCCTGGAATCTCCGGAATCAAAAATTAATCTTTAATTACAGATTTTGACATGTAATTAAATCTCAAAAACTGTAATTAAATCTCATTATATCTGTAATCTCCACAAACACATTAAATCAAAGTTGGCAACTCTTCTGCTTGCTCCTGATTCCAGTTCTAACCCCTGACACAATTTCCTGGTTTCCAATTCTTATTCCAACTCCTAGGCCTGACAACCCACACACCAATCACCATAGACCCAGAGACCAAAGCCAGCCTTGATTTTGAAACCCAGCAATTGTCAGAATAGGATTAATCTGATAACCCTGACACTGGATATGACATCATGGCCCTCACTTCTGATACAGGCAGCTTCAAAGGCCTGATGGCTGAAGTAGCAAGAATTATTGCTGGACTTGATACAGTTTCTGATTTTTTTAAACTCCAAAGGAGCCAAAACTGGCCTCTTATGCCTTAGATCCAAGAGTTACCCACAGCCAGAAGGTTTAACATCCAGGACCAAGAGAAGTACTGGCACAAAACTCCAGCAGATGGAACACTAAGAAGGAAACTGGCTCTCTCCCAAGCATTTAAGGCACGTAATGTGAGATTGTCCAGCTCAAGGAAGACAACAGGCTCTGAAGTACACCTCCTCAGTTCTGGCTTTGGTCTTCTTCAGATCCACAATAACCTCCAACTGAGCTACGAAACTATCTAAAACCTTGTATTTCACACTAAACAACTAAAAATTAACACTAAGAGAAAAGATTAAAAATGGGATCTAAATGAACCAGAACAGTTCACTTCCATTAACAGCAAAGCCATTGGAATAAACTGAGGTAATAGAGGGTGTAGCCTCTCTCACTCACTGCATTTGAGAGAATGAGAGAGCACTCTAATGGACACAAGCTTGGAGAAGTTTCTATCATTAAGCACCACTAGATCACAGTGAGGGATAAGTAGGTACATGCATATTATCCAACTTCTTAAAGGGAACATTAAACAAAGAAGGCGTATTGTCAGAACTCCCCAGTCTCTATTCAAAATCAATTCTCATTACTTTTTCTTAACTGTCCAAAAGAGAACTCATTCATTCTTTAAAAAAACAACCAATGTTCTTACAACATTTTCCTGCCTATATTTCTTGGAATCTCAGGGGGGTTTTCCAGCACAAAATTAGATGGAATCTTCTCTTGAGTCACCTTAGACTACTAGCAGATTGACTCACAGTGAGACCTTTTGCTTTATAGGTTGTTGGCAAGAGTTCCATCTATATAACTGCACTTAATAATAAAAGGGAGCCTACCCCCTAGCTGTGGTGCTTCACTGAGCTGTTGGACAATTTTGTGGCACTGTTTTAACTTTCTTGTAGAAAGGCAGACTTGCCTGGCAATGTGTTTTTAGCTGTATAAATCTGTATTATATTGCTCTTTTTCTGCTAGCCGAGCAGCAAATCCAAGAAGAAAAAGTTGCAGCCCAACTCCTAACAGCAAGTGACTTTGACTTATTGCTGTGATTATACTAATTGCTCATCTTCCTAGTGGGAGGCTGCAGGAAGCTGTTGTGAGGTAATCAAGCTGAGATGCACCCTTCTATTTATAAGTGGTCCAGAAACCTTACACTCAAAGTATTTAATTGAATTTCTCTCTGAAAACAAGGAAGATTTCTTTATTCCCCCCTCAGTTATGCAGCACAATAGGTCATGTTTTGGTTCTTTCTCACTATGAATGTCTGTGAACTTAAAATGATCCTGCATAAAAGCTCAGCACACAAAGCTTGTTACAGGGTTTGTTCACAGATTCAGGGTGCAGGGCAAGCTCCTACAGCTCTATGTTCACTCTAGGATCATCTCAGAGAGACATATATAATATCATATTAATACACATAATACCAAGCTCCTAGGCAGCATCAGTATAAACATCATAATGTTTCATGTGCCTCTGATGACCTAAATTCTATTGCTGTTTAATGTTATAGCACCACTGAATGTGCAATGAATGGTCAAATCCATCAGTAATCAAAACATGATTTTCGTTCTGTTTGTACAGCACCTAGCATAGTAGGGGTCCTCGTTCCTGACTAGGGCTACCAGGCTAAAATACGTTTTAGCCATTAAACCTCCCATACCTTTCCCAAGATGTATATGCAAATGAAGAACAGAGTAGAAATCAGAAGGGAAACAATTTTCCTTATTTTCCAGGGTCAATGGACTACAAAACCAAAGATAATATTTTTAAGTACTCATGCTACAACAAAACTCCCCTAAATAGTGCAATAGAAGCTAGTTTATTATTGTGTAACGCCCTGCAATTTATACAGAAATATTGCAAAAGCCTTCACAACTGATTACAGCACAGTCATTCAGTGAGAAGTATTCTGTGTAAGTGGCTTTCAGTAGAAATTTCTGGCTGCCAGATACTACAGACATGATATGGTGTAAGAACCTAGAAGGACAGGAAATACCAGTTGGTATAATATGTTGAAATAGTAGCAAAGTGGTGTAATAGGCAAGATTTAGAGAAAGGAACTGAGCTGGGGAAACTGGAAGATTTGGGAAGAGCATTTTGTTTTAATAGATAGGGCTATGGGAAAGAAAGGCAGGCTTTGCGATGAGATTTGAAGGTAGTCAAGAAGTTGTTCGGGCCAGGTCTACACTAGGGAAATAAATCAATTTCAGATACTCCATTCTAACTATAACAATTGCATAGCTAGAATTGACTTACCTGACCATCCTCACTGAGGAAGGTCAATGGGAGAGTTTCTCCCATAGCGAGAACTATGGGGGTCAACTGCTGACCCCAATAGGTCAATTTCTTGTGTTCCTATGAGATGCGTGAAGTTGAACCCCAGAAGGTTGACCCTGAGTGGGTCAATGTTCCAGATAATGTGTACATGGACAGGAGGATATCTCATGCAGAAGTTGAGCTAAACAGGGCTGCAGATACACTAAGCAAATGAGTAAGATTGAAAATGCAAATGAAGAACAGATTTACTTACCTTGCACTTCATTTGCATATTTTTCTGCAATCATGCTTCTAGAAGAGGTGTTTCGGGAAGAAAAAAGAAGTGTGTAGACAGGGTTCCTTCGAAAACACACCCCATTTTCAAAAGAACCTCTCCCCCAAAACAAAATTGGAAGAAGAGTTCTTTCGAAAATGGGGTTTGTTTTTGAAGGAACTCCATCTACACAGCTGGTTTTGCTTCCAGAAAGCCTCCTTCAGAGGCATGATTGCATGAGAATATACAAGTGAGGCATGAGATATTTAAATCCTTGCTTCATTTGCATTTTTGATCTAACTTATTTGCATTCAGCTTCCGAAAGCAGGATGCAATGTCGCTGCAGGTGAAAAGAAAAAGGGACGAAATTAAAAATCATGTTTTCCATGCATACAGCATCACAAATCAATGTAGATCTAGTAATCAGAGAAAAAAGCAGAAAGAAGTGATATTTTGCAAAGCCTTATGGACCTATTGGTAGGCACCCCAGTTGTTCCTACCCTTGATATGACATATTGTACATGGTGAGGGTACCATGATGTATGTAAGACAAAAAAAAAAATGAATTTCATTATTATAAGAAATGCAGGGGGCTGGATTCTTTCTGACAGTGATGCTGTTAGCTAGTCTTTTGTACTGGTAGCAGAAGAAAGCTCAGTCAACATTTTTTAACCTTCAGAGTGACTGAAGCACATTCTGATCTTACCAAAAAAGGCAGATAAGTGAAGTACAAGTTCTGTGTCAAACAAACAACTAATGGAAGAAGAGGAATGTAGCATTCTTACTGGCCTCCCTCCCCACTACTCACTTGGCTTGTAGACCAAGTAAGTCATTTTCAAGGCTGAGGCACTGACACTGTATTTTTCCCCTGAGTAAAGCATAAAGAAGTGGAACTTTTCAGTATACTAAAGCTTTTGTGGAGCAGTGAAAATAAAACAGTGCATTTCTTAACTCTAATAGACTTGAAGGAGGATACACCAGTCCTGCCTGATATTGGATCCTAATATAGATTGGGTAAAATGATGAATTTCCGATCCAAGACAAATCAGACTCTGTGGGGGCTTTCTTCTCAGTGATATTTCATTACTGATCCAAAGCACCCTGTAAGAGTTTCTTCTTTCTACAGAAATCTAAGTGATCACAAAATTAGATTGGACTTTTTTAAAAATAGCCTGGTTTGGAGGAAGAGAGAGTTGAAACCAGCCAAAACTTTGGATTCAGTCTGGGCTTCACATACGTGGGAGTGCAGGAATTCCACAGCTTCACATTTGGAAAGAGGCCCAGACTGGAAAGTAAAAATAGACTTGTGACTTGAAGAAACTGGATCACAAGGAAGTACAAAGCAAACAAACAAAAAGTTTCCTTTAGACCTCGATTCAAACTCTTGGGACATTTCAAAGCCCCAAATCATGCCACACCAGAGTTCCACTTAACTTTAGAGCTTTTCATTCAATAGTTTGCTCATAGGAACATTATTCCAAGCAAAAAGTAAATATTTTTTCCATCCCCCTTTTCAAAGTTGTTTTTTAAAAAGTGACCTTCCAGCATGACAGTTTGTAATTCACATGTTTGTTTTAAAGCAGGGCAATATTGAAAATATATTCTTGTGGATTATAACAACAGAAGAGATTTGATAAATGGAGAATGTAACCATAAGATTCTATTGTGTCTTGAAGCTACAGTCAACAACAGGGGCAGTGCAGAGGGACATGGCATATGACTTGGGCCTCATGTGAACAATACAGTTCAGAATTACCCTGTGGCCAATAGTCGCTGTAGGGAAGCCATATGACCTCATCCATAGAATATGACCTCCAAACCCCCACACCTCCAAGACCCCTGGCATGGTAGGCCCTGCGTGGTATATATCTGGAAAGAGCATCCTTGAGAAGAAGGGGTGGCCAGGTGGTATACCATGAACTCCCCACCATACCTGCAATGTGGGGTGCCTTGGCCTGTGCAGAATGTGGCTGGGCCCCGGTCCTGTTGATCAAAAAAATCTAGCACCAGAAGCAATCCTGCCTCTCCCTATAGTTAGGCAAGGGAGACTGACACAGGCAAATTGTAAGATTGCAATCTCATGCATATAAAGAGAGGCATTTCTGGTGCTGAATAAATGAATGCATTGACCCAATTGCAAACTACTTTCCTCTGCATGTGCCTATATTTTGTACTTGTTAATAATCCAACATAGTTCATGCCTACTTGTATGAATAGCCGTTCCTCTGTACAAATTAAGTATATAGAGCTACTTATGCTTCTCGGTGCTGAAGTTGTCTATCAGACCACTAAAGCCAACTCCTGCCAGTCTGTGCCAAAAGGATTCAATCACTCACAGTTGCCCCAGCCAGCACAGGCTGGTTTTTTCACTACTATCCCATGGGTTTCTGAAGAGGAAGGGCAGAATAAATTTTCAACCAGGACTACACATGGAGGAAGCTCACAGGTGGATGCTATTTAAGGGAATCCAATCCCTAAAATGGCCTCTATAGCCAACCCAGCGGTTCTGGGTTTTGAGGAGAGTGGGGTTCCAGTCACTTCATACCAGAGTCACTTCAGACAATGCTACCAAATCAGCAGATGCAGAGCGAACCCATAATCCATGATCCAAGGCAAATCATAAACTCTATGGGCATACTAGTGTGATGCTTGCTGCTTTTGCTCTGTTTCCACGTGGGATGGAGCACAAACTGTTTTGTACTGTGAGTCCTGTATGCAAACTATTTATTGTGAGCCTGGCTGTGGACATTGCATGTTTTTCTCCTTCTCTCAGCTGCCATCCCATTTAACAGGAAGCTTCCATTCCCTAATTATCTCAATAAATACACACAACAGTACTAAACACTTTGCTTAGTTCTCCCTTTCTACCCTCCCCCTCTTTGGGATATTGGTTGAATCTGTCCCAGTGCATAAGCTTGGGGTTCAAGTCCTGAAGCTGGCATGACAAAGTTTGAGGCAGAGGGACGAAGGAGACCACACCCTGAAGCTTGGGTCTTATTCCTGGGATTTCAATCAGATGCTGAGGCTTTTTGAGCTAGCCTGGTCCAACTGCAACACCCTTTAGTACAGCCTGCCTCACAGGTACTCCAACCCCAAGTCCTACTAGCATTGGCCCATTGGAACCAGGGGCAAAGATAGCCCATACATTTTGGAACATAAGACCATCTTATTTTGATCCTATGAAAGGTTGCACCACCCAAAACTGGCATTCTCTGATCCAGTAACAGCCACAGTCCACCATGGATTTTACTGGACCAGAGAGCCTCAGGCCAAGAGGCTAGTGAGAGGAGGGCTGGCGGCTGAGACCCCTGCCCAACAGAAGCTGGGCGACAGGGGGGTGCCAGCAGCCTTGCAGAGGGGAGCCCACCAAGACTTGTGTCCCTGGGACCAATATCAACAGGGCTGGGGTTGGGGTTGGGGCTGGTGTAGGCTAGAAGTGGCAACCCAGCTGTGACTGGAACCAGTGTCCAGCAGCCTGGCCAGGGCTCAAGCCAGCATCCACAGGGCTGGACCCAGGGCCATGTCCAGCAGACTGGCCACAGCCAGCATCTGGGGCTGCATCCAGCAGCCCAGCCAGGGCCAGATCCAATGGCTAGAGCCAGTGTCAGCCTAGCAAGGTCCAGGGGCCAGGCCTGTGACAGCCTGGCCAGGACCAGAGGTAAGAGAAGCCGTTGGTGCTGGAAATAGGGTAAACTAGTTGCAGGAGGATCAGTGAGGGCAGAAGCAGAGCCAGTGGCAGGGAAGGGCAGCAGGCTGGGGGGCTGGAGGTAGGGGATCTCACCTGATTCAGCAAATGTTCTGGTTTGGAACCAGCCAAGTAGGTTGCACGAGGGGGTGCAACCTGTTGTTTGGGCTTTTGTGTGGTGCATTTTCAATTAAAAGAATTCATAATACTGCCAGTCTCCCCAGGATGTGTTTTGATCCAATATTTTCTTTTATACCTCCCTCTTTGTGTGATCATTTTCTCTTAATTATTTTACAGTGATAAAATCATTTTGCTGGCATTATGAATAATCAGAAGTTCAAACAGATCAACCATGAAACAATGGAAAAATAATGAGAGCAGTAGCTTTTAGCAGTTCTATTTATAGTGCTTGAGCAACTGTACCTTAAATGAATAAATAAAAAGACCAGTAATTTTATTGAATTATATTGTTCCATTTCAACTGTCTCCCAACATAAGCAGCGCAGTGATTGATGTGTTTTGTGCACTTGTGGTATGTGTTTACAATGAATGTGTTCAGGAATGACCCTCTGATAAGAAATCAATGTTGGAAAGAGCCCTCTGTTGGTTCTGAATTTTGATTATTCTAAATCAGATTTTAAACAATCATAAAATGCGTAAGGAGAAAGAAGAAAAGTCACTAGAGAATCTGGACAATAATCCTGCTCTGTCAAAGGCAGCTATGACTTCATGTAAGTCAGTCATCCTGAACTTCAGCTGTGATAAATCAGTACAGCTAGGTCAAATTTACTGGAGCTATGTCAATTTATGTCAGCTGAGGATATGTCCTCATGTCTTATATCTTGAAAAGCTGTTTTGCATACCTGAACAAAAGGAGCTCGCCTGCATGCTGTACTCTTCTGGTCTCCTGGAATGACCTTACACAGATGTTCCATAGAATTCTCCTGCTGGAGATTCAGATCAGAAAAGAGTAAGGTAGGGTATAGTAAGTGATAGGCTAGTATCCTGAACAGCAGGTGTTGGAGGTGGTTCACCAGGGTTAGCCCCTTATGGGCCACTAGGGCTTTATTTACTTGTGCCTTCACAAGTACAACCGCTTGCAACTCCTGTTGGCCATGAATTATCATTCCAAGCCACTGGGAGGTATAGGAAATGGTATCTTCATGCTGCTTCCTGCAGCTTCCATTGGCGAGGGACAATGATCTGTGGCCAACAGGACCTGCAAGGAGCTATACCTGCCGAGTCACAGGTAAATAAAGCACCAGTGGCCCAGCAGGGACTAACCCTGGCAAATCACCTACAGCCTGCAGGCCACTTATTGCCCCCTCCACTATACAGTACAACAGGGTAAGGCGCTGTGGAGTCCACTTTCTGGCCAAGGATGGATTAGAACATTCAAGCAATATTGAATTTCCTCTACTTCCTCAACCTTGCAGAAGCCAAAAGATGTATGACCCCATGGGAGCCCATTAATGCCAATAGACAGGGGGTCTGCCATACTCCCACTCACATCACACCAGATACACTCATGGCCCCAAACCCCTGTTCCCATTACATACAATTCCAAGATGTCACATAAGGTATCACATGTAATCTAGTGACACAATGGTCATAAATATCATTGTCTGATGGAGGTACAGATAGTACGTAAAGGTTTATGAAAGTGTACTGTAAATGTGTTTCTAAATGTGTTTTGGGCTAAGCTTGGTAAACCATTTGATTTGGAAAGAGGAACATAGAGTCTCCTTTCTCAGCCAAGTTATGTAAGCCAGAGAACACAAATACACTTTAAATGTAAGATAAGTAAAACCATCAAGCTAAAAAAGCCAAGGAGAAGGCCACTTAACAATTACACAAGAGAGAAGAATCTGCATCCAGGAAACCCTTGTGTCTCTTTAACCAGAGACAAAAGATTTTGGGCAAGGTGACGATAGCCCATTTGGCAAGTTGACCTGTTCAGTTCATTTTCTCTGAAACACCTGCCTCTAGCCACTGTCAGAAGACAGAATTCTGGTCTAAGGCTATCTCTATACTTACGAAAAACTTTGAAATGGCCGTGCTAATGGCCAAATTGAAGAATACTAATGAGGCACTGAAATGAATATTCAGCACCTCATTAGCGTGCCACCGGCCTTGGCACTTCAAAAGTGCCATGTTTCGCTCACACACAGCTCATCTACATGGGGATCCTTTTTGAAAGGACCCCATACATTTCAAAATCCCATTATTCCTATCAGCTGATAGGATTTCAACGTTTGCAGGGTCCTTTCGAAAAGGGCCCCCCTGTAGATGAGTCACACATGACCAAAATGTGGCACTTTCGAAGTGCTGCAGCCAGCAGCATGCTAATGAGGCGCTGAATATTCATTTCAGTGCCTCATTAGTATTTTTCGATTTGGCCATTAGCATGGCCATTTCAAAGTTTTTCGAAAGTGCAGACACGGCCTAAATGGGCCATTGGTTAGACCCAGTATAGCTGTTCTTATGTTCTTAAAGACATTATAGTCATCCATCACTGGAGGGACTTAAGAGGAATGAATCCCTTTGGAAGCATACCCTATTGGCCTGAAAGACAAGACTTGTGGGAAACTTGCTTAAACAAAGATTGTCACTTGCTAAAATTAAGCTTTAATTTAGTTTTGTGTTTAACCAGACCTGTCTCATGGAATCTTGCTTGTTCTCTCATAAATACCTACTTTTATTAAGAAAACTCATTCTCATTTTATTATAAAGCCATCTCAGTGTTGTGTGTTTATAATGGAGGGTTAGATTTCTGCTGTCCTAGCTAACTGATGGATACATTTAATTCACTCATTCCCTTAAACTTCCACGAAATCAGAAAGATCTTATCTAAATTTGCACTGGAACTATTACAATTATTTATTCTAGAATAACTGTGCCAGTATTTGTCACCCTGCATTTCCTACTCAATCCTCTTGGCTTTATGGTTTTGAGGATTGTGCCACTATGTTTTGAAATCAATGTTATTTTGCAATATGTTTAGGTTTGTGACTGTTTTTTTTTTTAAAGAACGCAAGCAATTTTCATTTTTTTTAAGTCCAGAACAAATAAATACAGTCTGGGAAGTAAATATGAATGCACTGAGTACAAATTACACAAATAAGAGGCAGGTGGCAACCAAAAGCATAAGTATCATTGGAGCATGAGCTGCTAAAGTGGAATAATATTTATGTACCGCAAACGTATTTGTGCTACTGAGCAAATCTGAGTTCTCTAAGGACTGAGAGAATCATCAACACCTGCCTTAGCAGCAGCACAGTGGGCAAGCAATCTAGTGCCAACCAAAATAAAACACTAATAAAATATTAGAAGTGCTCATCTGGGGAAGATAGCATTGGATAATCCATGCCAATATTTCTCACTCCTCTTGGCTGAAAAAGGTGACTGCAGGGGAGAGAGGGAAAGATTTGCTATCATGTAACACTCTGGATATGCTAGATGTTGGAAAAGGGTGTGCAGAATACAAAAGGAGTGGGTCGAAAGAGAATCTATTATGTCATTTCCTCCACCATTTTGAGTGCTAAAATGACAAAAGTGAGGCATTTCAGAATTAAGACACAGACATTCCCTGTCCTTTACTAATACCATTATATGATGCTAGCATCAGTGCCACCAAAAGGAAAATTCAGATCTAGCCTAGACTGGCAGTAATCGTGCAGCCAAGATTGCTGGTGACAGCCCATTTTAATGTTCTTTGTGAAATGAATTGGTCTTGATGCTCTTGCTATTGAACATAAGTCCTCATCACAAAAGTGACTTGGTATAACTGACGATTTGATGAGACTCTCAGCAGAGCCCAGGGAATAGATTAGTATGAAGCATAAATACCTTCTCGCTCTTAGACATGGCTCCTCCAGAACTGAAGTCTAGCAGGGTATGTGGTACAGGGAAACTTGCTCTGTTGCATTTTAATGTTTATCAGAAGCTCATCTGTATTATCCAAGCCATCAAAGCAGTTGCCACAGTACTCCATTGCTACACAAAACCTTGCCCTCAGTAGATATTGCCTTCTCCTTCCTGACAATTTTAGGGGGACAGCTCACCTGCTTGCCATCCTTCAAACATCTTCACAAAACTTAGTTCCTTCCACACCCACCTGCCTTCAAAAACTATCCAGCAGGCCCCTTCTGCTCTTTTCCTCTTTGAACAAGGGATGGTAAATGCCCTAATCTTCTCCAGTAAGAAACACCATATGTCTTTTCCCCAAATCAGTCTCTGTCCAAAAGACAGAAACAAAAGCAGTGGATTATATTTTTGCGGAATGAAATACATTAAAAATAAACAAGAAATGCATAGGGAGGAACCGAGTCCCAAGTCTTTAATTATAAGAAATGGGAAATAGTTTGTTTGCCCTCCTCCCGAAGATCAAAATTAGTAATTGAATTGCTTCCCAGAACTTCCTTCCCCTTCTGGCAAGTCTGTACCAGTCTATGCCACCATAACTTCGGGATGAGGGATCACTATAAGAATGTAAAGAGGGAAAAAGAAAAAAGCACTGTGGTCTAAGATTAGAGCAGAGAAAGGAGCACATGATAAAGTCATCCCATATGTCCCTAAAAACAGCACAATGGGTCATCAAGGAGCCCACAAGAGAACTTTTTCCTTCATAATTTGCCATTGAAATTTTGCAAGTAGCAACCAGGATGCTCTGGCATATTAACAAGGGGAACTTGAGATTCCTAGGGAAAAAAGAGTAGTGACATTTTTAAACGGTTTTCTGAAGGTCTCTAGAAAAAGAAAGTCACTCTGGGGGAGGAGAAGGATCTAGACGTTATCCTTTCATTTTACTGTGCTTTAATAGACAAACATTTTCTCCCTTTGAATGCGCTGTTTACAAACAAAACAAAGATATTTATATTGCTATCATTCTTATTTAACTATAAAATTGAACATTTTTACAGACACTTTGAGCCAACTCCAGACAGCATTTTACAAATGTAAATTTATCTCAAATCAATCAAAATGTTGTGCAAAAATCAATGACAACATTTGACCCAATTAGAAGTAACCACATTTGAAATGGGACTCTTAGGCTGTGTCTAGACTAGCCCCCAGCTTTGAAGGGGGCATGGTAATTAAGGTGTTGGGAGATTACTAATGAATCTGAAGCACTTCATTAGTAAAAATCTCCCTCACGGCAACTTCAGTGTTAAACTTGGAACTGCCGGCTTGCATGTAGCCGTGGGTCAGCAGCAGGTACCTCACAGTACTCGCACTACTCCAAAGTCCCTTTACTCCTCAAAATCTTTAATTGATAAAAGGGGCTGACCTTATAAACTTTCTATGTTTAAGACTTTTGGGCAGAGTAAGATGGATTTATTGGTGTGTTAGTGCCTTTTGGGAGTTGGTTTCCTGGTTGCTGCTGAGCCCTTATAAATGAATTGGTTCTGCAACTGTGTTGAGCTCTGGGGGGGGATAACCGCAACTCTGTGCCTTGGCTGGGGGAGATCAGACCAAAATGTTGAGGAGTAAAAGGACTTTGGAGTGGTGCAGGCACTTCAAAGTACCCGCGGCTGACCCGCGGCTACACACAAGCCGGCACTTCCAAGTTTCACACTTCCAAGTTGCCGCAGGGAAGATTTTGACTAGTGAAGTGCTGCATATGCATTGCAGCACTTCATTAATAATCTCCCAACACCGTAAGTACCATGCTCCCTTCGAAGTTGGGCGCTAGTCTAGACACAGCCCTCGAAGGCACTTTAAAAAAAAATCCCAATATAACTGTGATGGGTTGGATCACAGAAATCCCCCTATGGTTTTCCCCTGGAGTGCTGGTTTAGCGACTGATGTTCATCTTCCTGCCCTCTGGAGCTCCCGCCTGTACTTCTTGGCCAAAAGATCTGATCTCCCCCAGCCATGGCACAGAGTTGGGATTATCTACCCCCTACAGATCAACACAGTTGCTGAACCAATTCATCTATAAGGGCTCAGCAGCAATTAGGAAACCAACCTCCAAAAGGGACTAGCACACCAGATAAATCCATCTTACTCTGTACAAAAGTCTTACACACAGAAAGTTTATAAGGTCAGCCCCTTTTAGCAATAAAAGAGAGAGATGCACAGTACATCCTCCTCCCTGTAACATTTATTTCCACTGAGCTCGAAAATAAACACAAGTGTTGTATTAAATAAAAAATAGGTGTTGAGGTGGTTTGCTCAGAACCCTCTCCCTCCCTCCCCCCCTCCCCCACAGGGCAGCATAAACTACTGGCTTGAGTCAATATCAGAGCCTTCTCTGCAGGTCAATGTGGCCTAGTAGCCAGAGTCTGTATAGCAAGGCCCTCCTGGCAAGACAGTGTGACCTAGTGGACAGAGTCTTTATAGCAAGGCCCATCTCCCAGGGCAGACCCCATGGGTCAGGGTTTGGGAAAGGAATAGAGTGCCCAGACCCTCCTGTTTCACCAGGCCTCAGCCCATGGCCCTACTAGCAGTGGGGTGGCCTACCACTGACTTGGTGGGGACTCCAATTGAAACACAAGTTACTGGGGAGCATTCCTCTCTGTGGGCCACTTCCTGGCAGGCCTCTGGGGTGCTCCTCTCTGGCTTGAGAGCTTTACCAGTCCTCCCTGGCTGTGGTCTGCAGGCAGTTCCCTCTCTTGAACTTCACCAGAACCTCCTTCCCCAGCAGCAGCCAACCTAGACTGACCATCTATACAGGCCTTGATAGCAGGCCTGCAGCTGGAGCTTGCCTAGCAAGGCTATAGGGGAGAGACCTCCTTGGCCATGTGAGCCAGATTAGCCTGCTCTGCTTCAGTGTCTGGTTTAATACATCCTGTCACAGTAGGGTTTAACTGGCTGCAAGTGAAAAACAGACAGATCAAAGTAAATTAAACACAATATGATAGCTAATTCTAATCTACTAGGAAACTTACTTCATGCAAATTCTTACCATAAGCAGCTGTTCTTACCTCAGGTAAAAAGCTGCAAGTTAGAGTTGATCTTTACTGTGGCCTGAGTCAATGTTTTTTTGGAGTTCTTTGTTGCCAGGTTTCTTGATCCGTATCATCTCAGGGTGGGCGAAGTAGTTTCAAAGGCCAGTAGAAGACAAAGATCAGATTGCTTTCTCTTACTGAAATAGATTTCCCCCAGGTCTGGAACCCTTTGTTTAGCACTTCCTATCCCATAGAGTGTCTATGCACAGTGGATTCCAGTACCAAGGTGGCAAGCTCACATATCTTTCTGGGATTTACCATAGTTTGGGTTTACAGGACAAACAAGTCTATTCACAGGTTGTTGCTTTGAGTAGTGAGCCACTATATTCCAAAAGTATCCCTAATAGCCTTCATTAGCATATTCACAATTAAAAGCAGATTCACACTTCAATTTCTAACGTCACATACAAGTATGATACATGCACAAAAATAGGATTTACAGATTCAGCAGATTGCAACTTTAAAATTGATATGGTTGGCATAAAACATCTTGGAGTTGTATGTATTCATATTCATAAGTCAATTTTCATACAGCATGGGGGCCATGACAATAATCACATACACTGTATAATTACATCAGTCATGTGTTATGAGGTAATATAATGCCTAGTGGGAGCCAAATCCCCCAACTTTATTGCAGAAAGTAAACTTGCAATGTGTCAGTGTTAGACAAAAGAGACCACAAGTAACTTGGCTTTAGGAAATCAACTATGAATTAAGAACACTGAGGCTGTGTCTACATGAGAGGCTTTTCCTGGCAAAACTGGGCTTTTGTCAGGAAAAACTGCAGAGCATCTACACGCAAAATGTGTTTTGTTGACAGTTTGTTGACAAAACCCAGCACGTCTGTCGGCAGTGTTATACCTCTCCCCCTTCAGGTACAACGCCTCTCTCAACAGTGTTCTCTCAACAAAACAGCCATGTAGATGCTCCATCGCCCTTTTGTTGACAGACAGTTCAGTGGGCAGCCAAGTTTGCAGAGCTTCTGGTCAGCCGTTCTGTCAAGAGAGGGCCGGGCAGTCTGGCTGCTCTCTGTTGACAGAGCAAATTGCTCTTTTGATCTGCTTGTGCATCCAGATGCAATCTGTTGACAGAAGTTTTGCCAGGAAATCCCTCATGACAGTGACTTCTGTTGACAGAGGCTTCTCGTGTAGACGTAGCCTGAGAGAATATCCACTGACATCAGTGAGCGTAGGGCATTGTTTCAACTGTTTAGCTTGCTTGCATCTAACGAGTTGGTCCAATGCAATATATTACCTCACCCACTTTATTTCTTTAAAAAAAAAAAAAAAGCAGATTCAAGCTAGCTAATAATATATCAGCTTGAATTTTTTACTTGGAACTGAAGAAATCCTTGAAAGTTTCCAGAGAATAGATATTGAAACCTGAATATCTATGGCACTTTTAAAATGTGCCCCTTCTCTTCTTCTATTCTGGCTGAACGTTCATTAGGGCTCCAACACTGCAGCAATTTACATACAATCAGAAGCAACCAATGCGGGCCTTGTAGGGGGTGACCCAGCCAAGTTTCCCTGCCTGGCCCCCTCCCAGCCCCTGCTCCACCCACGCCCCTCCTTTTCCCCATCCAGACTCCTCCCTCCCAGCCATGCTCTGCCCATGCCCCACTCCCACCCCTCTCCTGTTCCACCCCCATCTGTTGCTTCCAGTAGGTGTGCAGGCATTCCCTTCCCTTTCCCCTGGACTGGCACAGCCGAGGAGTAGATCTTTCGGACTGCACCACTGAGAGGCAAGGGTGGGATTGCCCCCATCCTCATACAAAGCTGTGCAGACAGTGAGACTATGTCTAGATGACAGCGATTTGTCGACAGACGTTTTTGTCAGAAGATATCTTCCAACAAAACTTCTGTCAACAGACCATGGGCAAATTGCCAAGCAGTTTGCAAGAGTGATCCACTCTGTCAACAGAGAGCAGCCAGACTGCCTGGCTGCTCCATCAGCAAAATGGCCAACGGGAAGCACAGCAGACAGGGCTGCCCAGTGTCCCCGAAGCCCTGTCTGTTGACAGAGGGACCCCCCCAGAATGTTCAGACTGGCTTTCTATCCACAGATCTCTGTCAACAAAGGCGTTATGCCTTGTGAGGGAGCAGCAGAACACTGTTGACAAAAGTGCCACAGAATGTCAGTTTACTGTCAACAGAACACCTTGGGAATGTGGAGGCTTCCCTGGTTTTGTCGACAAAGCTCACTAGTATAGACATAAGCTGACCATGTTGGCAGGACGATGCCAGAGATGGGTATGGCTCCACTGTGCACCTCCCACACTTCACCTATACAGACAATTTCATGCACTGCAAGTAATCTTATTAACATCATGGGCATATGGGAAAAATCTACACAGCAATTTAAGGTGTGATTGCAGTGCATGGAAGAAAACCTTTACTAACTTTAATCTAGTGAGTGCAGATAGCACTTATAGTGAAGATGTGGCAAGGCAGACTTAGGCTCCAGATTCAAGCCAAAGTACATACCCACAGCTCCCAACAGGCTTGTACTAGCCCACTATGATTTGTGCTGCCATGTTTTATCCTCACTGGTGTTAACCCATGCTAGCTAAGACAGTTCTGCCTACACACAATACAATTACACCTTCACTTGAGGTGTAGATGTACCCTAAGTCTTCACCAGGTTGGGTCCCTGGAACATGTTCATCTTCTAATTGTCCAGTAGAGGGAGAAAACCATTTAGGAGGCGGTCTTCACAAAACTTATTTCAAAGAATGAAGAAGATAAAGATATTTGGGATCAAAACCAAAACCTAGCACTGTCCATCTTACAAACCAGGAACTACTACTATGCCTCAAGTGGTTCCACGCAGGCTTGTAGGATCAGGGGCTTTGTTTGAATTCAACAGGCCTATGCACTTTAGCAGTCTGATTTGTTAGCCCTAAATGCACAGGCATTGAGACAAAAAGGGCGTAACAACATACATATATAAAATTCATGACAAATTTAAATGCACCTATAACTACTTCCGGAACAGAGACAAAAGAAACCCCCCTGATGCAACCCTAAGGCCTGTATGAAAGAGTCAGGGTTCTGTTCTCCTGTGCTCTCCTTGACAAAGGCCTGAGGGCTACAGCTGAGTTTTCATTAATTTGTGTTACAAAAGCTAGAATTAACCCTTTGACTGCTAGTCTCTTACCATATCTGCTGTGCTGCCTTCCTTTGTTCAAAAAAACTTGAAAAGTGTTAGTATGTGCCTGGGATATGTTTATACCCTTGCTGCCCTCTCCCCAAATAGGGTTCGCAACAGTCAAGGAGTTACATAACCACTGTTTCAGAACTTGGGGGGGAAAGTAGACAAGTAGTTAACTTTTAGCTACCATGGATGTCAAGATTAATAGCACCTGAAATCTACAATTACTCTTCTTCCTGTACCTAAAGGAAACCACAGAACTTGCTCCAAGAACTTAAAATCAAGCCTGGATTCTTCTCAGATTTTTGGCTTTTTTGTTTGTTTCTTTGTTTGTTTTTAAGACAATGCACATCTGGATATATTTTCACAGTCTGGGAAGCCGTGAATAGCCTGTAAGCCAAGTCTGTATTTTAGCACTGATAGTGTAGGTGATAAAAGAATATGTAAACAGTGTTCAAATACAGTGTTCTAAAAACTTTGCTTGCAACAGCCAGAAAAATGATTACCCGGGGCTGGAAATCAAATTCAAACCCCACAGTTACAGAATGGTTATCAGATTAATCCGACTTAATTCTCACTTATGCTAAAAGAAATAAACTGCCAAAATACTTTGATAGATGGCCCTCTCTACTACTACTGCTCCACTAGAGAAATTCCTCTTTACTGCATATTGTACAATCCAGGCAAAGCAGAATGCAGCCTAAGTTTTTGTTTTATGATTTGTTGTATGTTCTCAATGGCTGTTTTTATGCAAGCACCTCTTTATAATTGTAATTAAAGTACGCCATTTGCATGTCTGCTAAAGGTCTCAGAGAGTGGAGGTAGAGCATTCACACCCACTTTTATCATGCTAGCAACTGATACTAGAACGCCAGTTATTTATCCCGCAACTGAGGAGTTGATGAATGTTTGTCTGCTTAGAAATCATATAACTTGCCCCACTTGCAATGAGTCAAAGACAAATGGTCCCTAAAGCCTGGCACTGGTTTGAAGCTCTTAAAGCCAAATGCTCAGGTATGCTGCATAGCTGTACTTCCACAAAACAGAATTGAGGAAATGGGCTCTGGAGCAAAAATAAAATTAAACTCAGTAAGAGTGACCTCGAAAAATGGCTAGCCCGTGGATCTGTGCATTGTGTTCTGATTCATTTGTCCAGAACCCAGTGGCGCCAATTCTCACAATTTTATTGGACATTGTCATTTTTGACGTTTTCCTGAATGCCCCATCCCCCGTACTCAGATGATAATGTAAGAAGTTCAGACTTTAAAAAAATAAATAAGTTTCCAGATGTCATTACTATGGAGAAAAGCTTGAAAGTGTGACCCATATAAGCCATAAAGACAAATAAAACAAACACAAAAACGCATATCTTTTTTTCAGATCATGATATATGAATGATTAAACTTAGCGATACACTCATCCCTCACTATACGAGCACAATTGGTTCCCAACTTTCTGTTTGTAAGCGAAAACTCATAAGAGGGCCATTAAATTCCTATTAAAATACATGCAAAAGTCTGTCATTCATTTCAAGTGCTCCTAATTGGACAAAGGAGTAGCAGCATGTGGCACTGCTTTTGAAAGGTAAGTGAACCTTGGGATTGGAGAATGTTAAAGGCTGGGGGCAGTTTGGGGCCATGAGCGGGAGGGCGGGTTAAACCCTGGTGGTGGGTTGGGTCTGTGGAGCAGACGGGGGGCATTAGGGCTGCGGCAGGTTGGGTCAATGGGGAGGGTAGGATGTTTGGGCTATGGTGGGTTCAGTCCATAGGGTGGGCAGGGGGGTTAAGGCTGCTGCAGATTGGGTCTCTGAGGCCAGGAGGGTTTCAGGCTGCAGCAGGTTGGGGGCCACTGGGCAGGTGGGGGGATAGGCTGTACCATGTTGGGTCTGCAGGGCTAGTGGGGTTTCAGGCTGCAGCAGGTTGGGGTCATGAGGCTGATGGGTGGCAGTCAGGCTGCAGCGGGTTGGGGCCGCAGGGGGTTGGGGCCATGGCGCTGGCAGGGGATGTCAGGCTGAGGCAGGCTGGGTCTTCAGGGCCAACAGAGTTACAGGCTGAGGCTGGTTGGAGCCACAGGGAGGGTGGAGGGTTCAGGCTGAGGTGGGTTGGGTCTGCGGGGTGAGGGGTAAGACTCATATTAGTGGGGGGAGTTCACTTGTCTAGTGAACAAAGGTTCCCTCCTTTTAGCAAGTACTTGTAAGTAAAGTACTTGTTTAACAAGGGATGCGTGCACTGAAAAACTTGCCCAGGAGCCATGTAGTATAGAGGCTATGACTACTACTACCATCCATTAACTAGTGGAGCAAAAGCCAAAGGCTACACATCTTATCTCCAAGGAATGCTGCGATTATAGTGTAGATCCCATTTGTGAGAGACCAGAATTTCATCCTTGTCTTCCCATAAGCTCTGTTATGAAGATTAGACAAACTCTTTTTCATAAAATAAAAGTAGATCTAGACTTTTACATAAAACCCCAATCTGGTTGGTTCCTAGTTAAAACATTTGGCAGCTCATCACTGATAGGATATGGAATTCTCAGGATTCAGAAAGTCTAAGGAGCCATTGTGATCATCTAGTCTGACTTCTTGTGCAGCACAAGCCATAGAACTTCCCCACAATAATTCTCAGGGCAGATTGTTTTAGAATCCATCTTTATCCATGATACATTATTCCAATGGTTAATTACTCTCACTGTTAAAAATGCATACCTTGTTTCCAGTCTCAATTTGGTTAGGTTCAACTGCCAGCCTTTGGATCATACCAGATCTTTTGTTTCTAGATTGAGGTGATCATTACTAAATATTTGTCCCCTCTGTAATTGCTGGCAAGTTTTAACCCAGTCACCCTTTCACATTCTTTGTTAATCTAAATGGATTGAGCTCCTTGAGTCTATCACAATATGGCATGGTTTCCAATCTTTTCATGATTCTTGTAGCTCTTCTCTGTACTGCCTCTAGTTAAGGACCATCCTTCTTGAATTATGGGCACCAGAACTACACACAGTTTTCCTGCAGAGTTTGCACCACTGCCAAATATAAAGGTAAAACAATGTTCCCTCTAATTTTTTCCATCCATGGGTGGATTAAATTGTGTAGACGTGTACCACCAATGGAAACACACGCTGTCAGCTGTGGATGACTGCGCGTGCCCTGCTAATTGGCTGAGCGGCATCTGAATCTCTTTTGGTCAGGCACCCAAGCACTCAGCTTACAGGGAAGACTGCTTTCAATACTTCCACTGTTTATGCATCTCAGAGTTACATTAACTCCTTAGGCTACGCGTGATTCAGGGAGCCGATTATCTATGATGACATTCAAATCCTTTTCAGAATCATTGCTTCCCAAGTGTATACATTTACCAGTATTAAAATGCATGTTGTTTGTTTGTGCCCTGTTTACCAAATGAGCTAGCATGTTCTGAACCTGCCTTTTACACTATTTACTGCCCTGAGACCATCAAAGCTATCCTTAAGAATGTCCAATGATCTCTTGGGTAACTGCAGATTTTTAAAATACAATAAAAACACTTTTTAAAATGAGATATAAACAGACTTATTTTAAATAGCTATTAAAATTAGATGCATCCCAATTACATTAAGAGAAATTCACAGTTAAACTTGGGGAATTCCAGTCAGTGTGGCCCTCTGTCAACGGAGCTGTTGAACAGTAAAGAATGATAAGGTATGTATGTGGGTAAATGTAACCAGAGATCTCTATTTCCTCCATCTTGCTCTCTGTCAAATATAGGCCTTGTCTGTGGGGAAATTAACCAACATATCTATTGCAACAGCTTTCCTGATGGATGTTCTGTTCTAGAATAAAAAAGACTTTCCATCTACTTTGTGACAACATGCTTGAGCAACTACTTGGGTCTGGCACTTCCCCAGCCAGGAGAGAATTTCAATGCATTATAGAGGTGCTGATAAGCCTGGCCCTATGGACATTGCTGAAGTGAGAGGAAGCAGCTGCATATTCAAAGAGCTCCTCAGGTTGCTAGTTTATAGAAATATATTGACATTCTCCTGGCAGGAAACTGCTGGTATGCACTCCCAGCAGGCATTACACTTTAGGTGGTGGAGGTAGTTAAGAGAAAACTTCGTATGTAGAGAATCTTCAGCTCACTAAGCAGGAGGGGGAGAGAGAGATAGCCATGGTAGTCTGTATTCTACCAAAACAAAAAGCAGTCAAGTAGCACTTTAAAGACTAACAACATAATTTATTAGGTCATGAGCTTTAGTGGGACAGACCCACTCCTTCAGATCAGGCAGGACGGAGTGAAGCGGGGATGGCGTAATTCATAGGACAGTCAAATACAGTAATATATAGTTTAGAGTGTCATAGTTGTGCATAGCATTTCACACTAAGGTCATATGAGTGTTTGCCCTTCAATATTTTAATCTAAATAAACTCATGACACAGAGCAATGACAATAATCAGGGTATTACAGGGCAAAGAAGTGCTAGTGGGAGGCATCAGTAGACACAAGAAGAAGTGTTTGCAGTATAGTCTTAGACATGCTAGTCCCAGGGTATTAGAGAGTTAATGGGGGGATATTACACAGAGCTCTCCTTTACATTTTCCTATAGGGAACAAACAGAATTGATTAATATAGTACATTTCATGTAGATTATGTAGGCTTTTCTATTTTAAATTTAATCACTTCAAATTCTGTATGTGATGGACTGTAGTTGCCCACCTTTTGATTTAAACGCAGGTGTCATGATATTTCATGGTTTTCTCACAGAGCCAACTACTGGAATCATACGATCTCCTGCAAAAGTACTTTTTTTTCTTTTTCTTTTAAGTGCACCTCAGATGCTGAGAAATCAGAACGCAAAGAAAAAAATATGTATTTTACAGTCTCTGGATTTTAAGGCAATCACTGGGATGTGAGGGCTGACTTGTGGTTTCTGAATCCTTAGAGCTGGAAGTACTGCTATTGGAAAGTCTCCTGGGACAGGGACTGAAATGATTTTGTGATTAGAAAATCTGGGATAGCAACCAAAAAGCTAAAGAATGTCTTAGCAGCTACATTTAAAAAAAAATAGCAAAGCCCTGGCCCTTTCATCCCATTCCATTTCCTGTAGTCACACTGAGTATTGGCTCAGACTTAAATTCTTGCTTTATCCACTAATGATGCAGCTATAAGTATGTGTAGCAAGTATACTTCATTAGGAGAAGCAAGTTGTATAGATAATAGGTATGAAGATGCATACTGTTGTCCACACATATGTTCAGAAGGAGGAAGCAGGAGAGAGGTCAGTACATTCCTCAAGCAGAAAACAAATGATGTTTGTATTTGTCTTTGGCTTTTGAGTCCCATGAGGTAGTTATTAGAAGTCTCCTTCTTGTATTTAGTCATGTTTGGAATTGTTTTCAGCCTGTTTAAGACTCTTTTCCTCAAGTTGTCACTAGCTCATTACCACAGAATTACATTATACAAACAAGCGCTGGCTGCAGCCAACTTGGCTTGGCTATTGCTGTCTGAGGGAATTGGAAAAGAGGATAATTCCCTTGCATTTGGAAAAAGGCAGGCATAGACTGAACAGCAGACAAGCTCACATCCTCAGTCGGTGCTGGACCACGTGGCCTTCTATTTCCTAAAGCAGCTCTCTCTTTAATCGGTACTCTTCATGGATGGTATTTTTGGTAAGTACAGTATATTTCCACACCAAAGCACAGGGGATCAGTGCAGTAATGAATTTTCATCTCCAATGACTCTTTAAAATACAGCACTGCACTAAGATCCCTTCTGTATCACTGCAGAAATAATTACTAAAATTGTGGTGGATATAAATATTATTCAATACAATGGAGAACCATTTCAACAGATAAAATGCCCAGAGGAGGAATCTGCAGAGAATTCAAGCTAACCTGACTTCCTGTCTTTCCCAAGAAAACAACATTGATTATATCTATGAGCTTGTCCCTTAAGGCTCTGAGGGATTTGAGCTCTTGCCACGTTTATAATTTATCAGAACACTAACATTTTAGTCCAATGTGAATAATGGATGATACTGTCCTGAATATAAAAACCCAAAGCAGGACAAATTTGGTTATCCTTATTCATAGGCAACATGTGGAGGTGTACAGAGAGGCACATGCACTCCCACATTGTCCCCCCACACATAGTCACCATGAATACCCTGCCACTTCTGATGAGCATGGGGGCAGCCCCGCCCCTCCCCGGCATTGGCACAGCCTGAAAGCGCTACTCCTAGGCTGCACCATTCCAAGAGAAGAGGGGACTGCTCCTGCACCGTACAGGAGGAGGTGGGTAGTGGTAAGGCATGGGCAGAGCAGGGCTGGGAGGGAGAGGAGCATAGTCACTTGTCCAGCGGCCCTCTGCACTGGTCACCTCTGCCTTTACTCACACTGAGTAGGACAAGTGGTTTATTATAACCAACAGGACCACTTGTGGAATAAGGTAGGTCTATCAGGTATTGGGTATTTAATGAGAATAGTAGATTAATTTCAAGATATCAGTCCTCATCTTTAAGGCTCTCAACTGTTCTAGATCAAGTTACCTAAAGGACTATCTCTTTCTCAGGGTCCAAAACCTCCTTTGATTGTGGCATTGCACAGGAATGAAACTATCAAGTTGAAGGGATAACACTGACAGCTGGCCTGAGAGAATGTAACTCACTTGGTAAAGATGACCACAGATTCCATTTAGAATGAAATGTAAGATTTAATTTCTTAGTTTTGCATCTCCACAACAGCCCCAGAAATAAAGTAAAAAATATGAAGATAGAGGGGGAAGAGGAGGTCAGCTGGAGCAGAGCGGGAGGCAGTTCATATGCTAATTATGTTGTGTGCCTGACAGGAACGTAGGGGCTAAAGAAAGAGTAATATCACTTTTTAATTTCCCAATTATAATTAGGAATATTGTCTGCAGAGTTTTGTTCAGAAAATGGCAAACAAATTAAAAAACGCTTGTGAAATTTTTGTCTAGGACTTTTTTTTTTCCTATTGAAATTTTCAAAATGGATGAACACTATGGACCCTGGACTTCAGAAAAGCAGTGTTTGACTCCTCACAGAACTGATGGGCAGGATCCCCTGGGATGCCAACATGAAGAGGAAAGGAGTTCAGGAAAACTGGTTGTATTTTAAACAAGCCTTATTGAGATCACAGGAACAAACCATCTCAGGAAGAATAGCAAACATGGCAGGTGACCGACCAGCCTGGCTTCACAGAGCAACCTTCAGTGAGCTTAAACACGAAAAGGAAGCTCACAAGAAATGAAAACTTGTACAGATGGCTAGGGAAGAGTATACATACATTGCTTCAGTATGCAGGAGTGTAATCAGGAAGTTCAAATGGAGTTGCGGCTAGCAAGGGATGTGAAGGATAACAAGGGTTTCTTCAGGAATGTTAGCAACAAGATCAGGGAAAGTGTGAGACCCTCACTGAGTGGGAAAGGCAACCTAGTGACAGATGATGTGGTAAAAACTGAAGTACTCAATACTTCCTTCACACACACACACACACACCCCTTTGGTCTTCCCAGACTAAGTCATCTCCCAGACTGCTGCACTGAACAGCAAAGAGCAGGGAGCAGGTTAGCAGCCCTCTGTACAAGAACAGGTTAAGGACTATTTAGAAAAGCTGGACATGCAGAAGTCCATCAGGCCAGCTTTAATTTGTCTGAAGGTGCTGAGAGAGTTGGCTGATGTGATTGCAGAGCCATTGGCCAGTAGCTTTGAAAACTCTTGGTGATGAGGTAAGGTCCCAGACAAGCAGGAAAAGGCCAATATAGAGTCCATCTTCAAAAAGGAGAAGGAGGATGTTTTGGGGAGCTACAGACTGGTCAGCCTCTTCTCAGTCCCTGGAAAAATCATGGAGCAGGTCCTCAAGGAATCCATTTTGAAATACTTGGAGGAGAGGAAGGTAATCAGAACAATCAACATGGATTCACAGAGGGAAACTGATGCCTGACCGACCTGTTTGCCTCCTCCAAGGATATAACTGGCTCTGGGGATATGGAGAAAGTAGTGGGTGTGATATGCCTTGACTTTTGATACAGTCTCTCATAGAATACTTGCCAGCAAGTTAAAAGAAGTATGGCATGGATGAATGGACTATATGGAGGATAGAAAGTTGGCTAGATTGTTGCATTCAATGAACAGCGATCAACAGATCAATATCTAGTTGGCAGCCGGTATCAAGCAGAATACCTAAACGGTCACTCCTGGAGAAGTTTTTGTTCAACATCTTCATTAATTATCTGGAAGATAGGTTGGAGTATTGTGTTCAGTTTTGGACCTTCCCCCCACTACAGAGACAATTTGGAAAAGTTGGAGAGACTCCAGTGAAGAGCAATGAAAATGACTGGGGGTGGGGCTGAAGGAACTGGTCTTACTTAATCTTCAGAAGAGAAGAATGAGGGGTGATTAGATATCAGTCTTCATCTGCCTGAAGGAGGGCTCCAAAGAGGGTGTATCCAGGCTATTTGTAGTGGTGGCGGATGACAGAACAAAAACAAATGGTCTCAAGTTGTAGTGTGGGAGGGTTAAGTTGGAATATTAGGAACAACTACTTTACTAGGAGGTGGTGAAGCACTGGAATAGGCTGCCTATGGAGGTGGTAGAAACTCCATCCTTAGACGTGTGTAAGTTGAGGCTTGACAAAGCTCTGGCTGGAATGATTTAGTTGGGGTTGGTCCTGCTCTGAGCAGGTGCTTGAATTAGACAACCTCCTCAGGTCTCTTCCAACCCTAATCTTCTATGATTCTATGATTTATATACATTTCTAAACATTTCAAACAACTCTACTTCAATATTCTCAACAGTATCATTCTCCCACTGAGCCAAAAATCCTTTCTGCTTCTACCTTCAAATTTTTCTCAGAAGACTGACCAATTTTACGGCATTTAAAAGCAGAAGCTATTCAAAGCAAAGCTTCCTGCCTCACTGAAAACAGGTCTTGTCAGTAGGCTGTCCATCAGTGTTTCAGTCACCCTGGGTCCCACTAAATACTGCAGAAATATGACTCTTCAGCTATCCTCCAGGAGCTCACTCTCAGCTGAAGCAAACACTAATATTCAAGAATACTGCAAACAGTTATTGTTTGGCATACTACAATTCTTTCTGCTTTTGGAACTATATTATAAACAGAGTACACTCATTAATGGCTCTTTTGGAGACATAAATTAAACAATTGCTGGAGAAAATGTCTTGGAAACATTCAAGCAACCACAGCAGCATACCATGCATACATGATGGGGAAAAAAATGAAAGCAATATTTTGCAATTAAATTTGTCTTTACTTAATCTCTGAGTCCAATGACCTTGCAGTCAATCTTTGGTGTAGCAACTGAGTGTCACTTGAGAGTCCATTTAGTAAATACTGGTACTGTATTTCATAGGACAAACTTAACTAATAAGTCAAGGCCATTGCTCTGACAATATTAAACATTGCAACCTTATTAGCTAATTCACTTTTGCACCAGCCCAATCATTCCAATATCAAGGGCCAAGTTTCCCAAAGAACTCAAATTCCTATTTAGGTAATAAATAAAGATCATGTTTTCCAGAGTATTCAGCAACCAGCCAGCCCCCTTTGTGAGAAAATATGGTCAGACTATCAGAAGATCTTGTCACTGTGTGTTAATTTTGGTGCTTAAATAGAAGCTGAGCACTTTATAAAATGTGGCCACAAGTATAAAAAAGTTATTCCAGCAGGCACAGGTGCTAGAGTTGTGGTTTCCATCAGATCAATAGGTGAGATGACTGGAGGGAAATATATAGTAAACCTGAAGACAAAACTCATGTTTTCAGCATTGAAGCCATTCTACTCACAAGAAGAACAGCCAACAGCCTCCCTCGGGGACCCTGGACAAGGTGGTGGCAGGCCCTGCTCTGTACTTCCAGAAGGGGTGGGGCATCTGGCTGAAGGGGTGGGGCTTGGCCAGCCAGTAGTCATTGCTGCCCAGACTGCAGCACACAACTTTGCCAGCCTGGAGCACTGCCCAAAGCACCCCATGCTACTCAAAGCACTCTGCCTCCCTTTTGTATCACTGGACCCCAGGGCAATTGCCCCCTTTGTCCCTACCCCCGTCAATAGACCCAATCACAAGGTATTAGAAAGAAAAGGTTCAGAAGAAAATATCTTTGAGTAGCCAAACTTATGTTGGGGAAATTGACAAGTTTAAATCTTACACAAACCTCTTCTTCAAGTCAAGAAGAGCTCTTCATAAGTTCATAAGCTTGTCTCTGTCCCCAACAGAAGCTGTTTTTCTGTTATGTTGCATGTGCACAGTATAAAGTGTATGTTTTGTTAAATACAATTCTCCGTTTGGATTTAGTGGGTTCCATGAACTTCCTTGGGTAAAACTTGACAGACAGACCATTTTGACCCACATCCATAGTTTGATCTCCAGCTGTGGCCAAAAACCTGGCAAAAAACACAGAAAGCCTAAAAACTTTTGGGGGGAAACGGTGCTATTTTTCAAGCCTCTCATCTCTGCAGCCCTTATCCAACAACCCCAAAATTGGGTCCATAACACAACTATTCATGCTGTTGAGCATTCAGATTTTAGAGAACTTAAAAAGCTCAACTTTTAAACAGAAGATATAATGCAATCTTACCTATTGCCATGCAGATACGCAACTATAGTATGTTTCTACAACACAGCACCTTCCAGGCCCGTACATATGTAGTATCCAGAGGCACTGAGACCTCATGCTAGGGCAAGTGAAGTCTCTGCTCTACAGCCTTGGCTGAGAGCCAGCTGGCCTTCAGCTCGTGTAGTAGAGCACAGGGCTTTAGCCCTTATAACCACAGGTTCAATCCCTGGTGCTGGTGACCTTGGTCTGTTGGCATTACACAGAGGTTATCTTTCCACTGGCACTGCTTTCCAAAACTTCAGTCTTTGGAGAATCCTGCCAGTAAGCTGAAACTCCTGAAAAATGCATTGCTTCAAGCCTACTACCCTCATCCTCACTTAAAAGGTCAGTGCATCTTTCTGAAATGGGCCTGTGTCTTCCAGGCATATCTGAGTCCATAATTAGTATATTTAAATGGACTTGGATGTTCAAATGCTCATGATGTGGCTTTCAGCAGAGGTGAACAGTGCAGATATTCTCTGGGGTACACTGGCCAGGTGCCCCTTCCCCATCCCTCTGCCCACACTCACTTCTTCACGCAACATGGCCTAGGAGTAGCTCTTTCACGTTGTGCTGCTATGGGGAGGTGGGAGACAGCCCCCCTGTACTTATCAGAAGCAGCACAGCACTCACGGTGAGTGCAGTGGGAAACTTAGGGATGCATGTGGCCCCCTCTGCACCCTCACGCATTGTCTATGGCTTTCAGTGACTCTCATATCTGTTCTTGATTATATTTGAAGGTTGCAGAGTATGGTCAACCTCAAAAAGAACAAAAAAAAAAAAATAACCAATAGATTTTGAAAAGATAAATTTACATTCTTTTATTTGTTCTTCAATGTGAGTTCACTTTTTACAGCTTTTATTTACAACCAGACTAGAAACTCTTTTTTAAAACAAAAGCTGATATTCTCATGCAATAATACTACTTTAATAGCAAAGGATTTAAGAAAAACACTCAATATCACAAGACTTGGAATAAAATTACAACTCTGCCCCCATGATAGACATGGCAATTTCGTGCAATATTCTTTGGAAAACCTTACTGAATTAAGTTTAAGTATCTTTGGGAAATGAATGATGTATGTATTAATAGGTCAGGATTCTCTCTAGTGGGTAAATGTGATGAATCTGAGACCTGGGGGTTCCAAAGACTATACTAAACAAAATGCTAGATAAGACTAGAGTCTTGAGCAAAAAGCATTGTTATTTTTCTGGGGAATATCTTGGTGGAGGGGAATGCACACTCCCTACCCCTGTCTTTTATATCTATATCTTGGGGAGCAGTTGTCTGCTAAGCATCTGTTATATGAATCAAAGATCAAAGGCCCAAGCAGTAAACAGAAAAGACCAAATTATTCACAGTTCTTCTGGTACTGAATCTGAGGCAGTTATCAGTTTGTAACTATAAGGAATTCCCATTTGTGGGTTTAGGAGGACTGACGCCTGCCAAAGCCTAAGATGAGAGCTGGGATGACTTCTGGAAAGCTTTATTGCAAGCATG
Source organism: Carettochelys insculpta (assembly GCF_033958435.1). NCBI lineage: Eukaryota > Metazoa > Chordata > Testudines > Carettochelyidae > Carettochelys > Carettochelys insculpta. Next base: position 101,930,093 of record NC_134139.1, read on the forward strand.
TAGGTTCTTTTACTGTTTTCAAAATGTTGTCTCTAATTCTTTCACCTGAAGAATAAATGTGCTTGTTTATAAAAGAACTGTGTGGTAACTTGGTATCTTTACACTGTTCACAGCCTCCAGAGAGAAAACAATGTGCAGATGCTCGCCTTTTAGCCTAAAAAAAAACACCAGAGTGAGATGCACGCAGGTCTCTGCCCAAAAAAGGTGACGACTGAAGAACAAAGAACCACTGGTGAGTGCCCCTCAGGGACCATAGAGTGCAGTTGTCCTAAACTGAAGTTTATAATCAAGTATGAAATATAGTAGTGGCCTTGTGACACGGGTGCTGTGAACGGTGACAAAATATGAACATCACTAAGTAGAAAAGCTAGGACTTGGTCTTACGGTTTCCATATTTAAAGTTTAGTTCAACTTCCCCTGGATGTAGGGAAGCACCTTTCTCCCTCATATGTATACATTTAATTTTATCAAAATCACACAGAGCCAAAATTTCATTACCTTCACAAGAGTTTCCAGTGCTAAGGTAGGTAAGGAGATGAGGATTTGGGGGCAGAGGAGAAGGGAGAAACAATAACAATCATAATAACAACAGTGTTTTAGGTAAATTTTCTCTGAAAACGTCCATTCTATGAGAAGCTTTCTTGAGTCTGTAGCAGAGGGCCTTGAGAGTTGTGCCGTGGTACCCCTGTCAATCCAATGTGGGACCAGTCTCAAGTAATCTGGAGCCTCTGTGGACCCAACAATCATGCAATCTGGAGCTTCACAGCCTCCTAGCTGAGGCAAAAGAACAATCAAACAGGCCTATGACCCTGTTGCCTGCTGACAGGGCAGTCAACTAGACTGGGGAATAGAGTCCCCTTATCAGCATAAGGCCCTTGGGTAGGGGAAGCTCTCTATAGCTCTGCAGCCACCAGGCTGGGGCAGACAACTGAACTGAGGAAATTAGCCCTCTGGGTAGGGCAAAATATTAGTCATTCAGTGGCCTTACATCTCTCTGGGCAGGGCTGTGACACATTCAGCAGCTTCCTCTGCGGGCAGCAACTTGGCTTTCCCATCAGTCACTGCCATTGGCCAGGTGCTTAGAGCATAGTCTGGGTCCTTGGGTGCACCACCAGGAGTGTCACAGAGATCAGCATGGTATGGCCTCCCTTCTCCGGCACCCTACTCTCCACCCCAGCTGAGCCAAGCTGAGCTGCCTCCATTTACCTACATTCTCCACCTACAGCATACACAGCAGGGAAAAAGGGGCATGGCCTTCTGGACCAATAATGATTGATCCACCAATGGCGGCTCCGTGTGTGGTTGATACACATCACAGAGCCATTAAAAATGTATGTTCTGGGTGTTTTTCTCCATGCCTACATGTCTATTACCCCAGGGTTAGACCTCCCTCTTTTATGGCCAATACTTCTCAATAATTTCAGTATTGCATACGGATTTTATTCATTTTCAGATGCTACTAGTCTACAAACAGGCAAAGGGGAGTATTTTCCTCCTGGTGTATATTTAACACGGATATTCAGCCATGCCCAAGCTCTGTACAGACTGATGCTTAGAAGCACCCATTAATTTTTCATTTAACAGTAGGAATTGGGCATGCAATGCATATCCCAACTACAAAATATCCTTGGCAAAAAATGAACTCTCTGATGTAACTCAATTATTAATAACTTGGCTCTAAATGAATATGTTTCAACTGCAAGAGAATAGGGGTATAGTCTGATATATTCTAGAGCACTTGAGCACCTGGTCCCATTCCCAGCAGTAGAGAGAAAACATCAGTCTCAGCCCAAGTTATTTCCCAGACCTGAATGTAGCACAGAAAAGGCTATGTTTTATGAAGCCTTAAAGTTTCGTGATATTAGAATAGCCTTACAGCAGAGAGTCACAGTTAAACTTCCCTCAGATTTGGAGGACTGATACACCCTGTGCTCTGGCCACCTCCACAGCATCTTTCCTTCTCTGAAGAAAATGGATGGTTACAGGTCTCAGAACACTTGCAACAATCTCTTTGTAAACGAGATTCCTTCTCCTGAGCCCTGAGGGCAGAAGCTGTGCCTGTACTTTTCTCCTGGGTTGCTGTACTTCACAATATGCTATGTCAAATCTAACTGTAACTTAGGTATTTATAGCTTGTCTCTCACTGAATTTACCTGAAGAACAAGAAGTCCTGTGGCACCTTGTAGACTAATAAATAGCTTATCTGTTACTCTATAAGGTGCCACAGGACTTCTTGTTCCCGAAGATACAGACTAATACGGCTACCTCTCTGATACTGAATTTACCTGAGACTCTCTCTCCTGCACTAACAAATCATCTTTTTTCTAGCAAGGTAAGGTTTGAAGACTTACTCCAAGATTCCTACTGGAAAACAATTCTAGGAGTTGTTTCCCTGTTGTGGAGTAAGGATTTTAAATTCATGGCATCCTAGCTGATCTAGTTCTCACTTTTCCTATTATGTTTTCTCATCTTTCCTTCTGAATGGCTTCATGAGAAACATCATCATCATGGGATATTTCCTTTTGGGGTGCCCAGGTCTTTATGTCTGATAGCCTATAAGAAACAGACTCAGGAGAGACAGCCATGTTAGTCTATCCTTCACAAAAACAAGCAGTCCTGTAGCATCTTAAAGACTAACAAGACTTCTTAGTCTTTTAGGTGCTCCAGGATTACCTGTTATCTATAAGAAATAGTAATCCCATGGTGCTAGAAAGGCTGCTGTCCACTGAGGCAGGCAGAAGACAGATGATTTTACTAAGGATTTTTTTTATAAAAATAAAAACTGTATTAAAGCTCCCTTCTTTATTTGGACTATGTTCTCCATGTGGCTCAAGCTAGCTAGTTTTAGCAATCCCAGCCATGTTCAAATATCTTCAGTGTTTGGAAGAGATGCAGCTCTAACTATTGCAAAATGAGCTACGCAAGAGAAGACAGCTCCAAAAGCAATGCTGGGATTATACATATTAAGTTGGACAGGAAAATGCATATGCACAAGTCTACTCGGCATTATTTTCACATGGCTTACTTAAATCCAGCCGTTAAAGAGTAAATATCAGGTTTATTATATACATACATATGAATGGGCACCACATGCATTAGTGTTGTCCTGCCATGTGGGAGCAACTGGCCTCCTACTTTCTAAGCCAATGAAGGCCTAACATGTCCCGGTTCTGGGGAAAAGGGACAAGTGGCCATTTGTGTTCACTTTTCGGTTCTCACAAAACCGATTTAGAGAGAAGCATCTTCATAGTTCTGAAATAAACTGCACATTCCTTTCCTCCATGGACCAGATGTGGAAGTGACATCTGCCATCAAAAAGGAACAATTTTAAGACTGTGGGGAAAGAGCAGCAGAAGGGAAGTGGGGAGGCAATGGGCAGTCTCCTCATCTTGCTGTCTACGGTGAAACGCTGTTATCGTCTAAGACTCAGAGCTGCCAACTCAGGGAGTTGCTTATTAAAACACGTATGAGGAATAGGTAAAGAGAAAAAGGTGTAAATCATGCATAGAAACACCCTGAATGTCTCTCAATTCATTCATGATCTCTCACTAGCTCTGTTTTGTATTCTGTATATCTGTAAAGCTTTTTTTCCTAATGTTTCGTGGCATATCAGTTAGAGAACTGCCTACCTGGAGGTATCCATAAATTATATTGTAGACTAGGTATTTCTAGTAATAAAAGGCACAAGTTGTTTAATTCACTATGTACTGTGTGATGTTACCCAGGTGCCAGCAACATCCTTCTGACCAGCACAGAGGCACAAGGGACCAAACCAACATACATTTTTAATGGGATCAGCTGTGACCGCATATACACAGAGAAGACCTTAAGGCCTTAAAGTCATCCTACTGGAACATTTTTAGGGACCCAGAAGAACTGGTTTAATTAATCTTCTTTTTTCAGGATTGTTTTCCCCCACCCCCCAGCCCGCATCCCCAGTATAAATTATGTACACTGAAAATCTGCCAGTTATAGCAAATTAAGGGACTTGGCAAGTGCATCCCTTGGAGGCAGATGGTAAATAATATTCAGATTCTGACTTGAAACAGGGCTAGAGATTAGCTAGTGTAGGATTTAAAAACAGCCCAAATACATGAAATAAAAGGATTTAATATGAACACAAGTACTGTAGGTTGCCTTTGGAAGTGACAATGATAGCTCTGAAAATATTGATAGTTCATCATTAATATGCTGTACCCCCAGGATGACAAAAGGATAGTAGGTCCTTTTGCCCTATTTTAAAAACAACAACAGTTGCATATTTTGCATTCATATGAATGAAATCAATAGCCATCTCATCGTTTCTGAAGCAATACTGGTTAACTTGACAGCATCATAGCCTAAGGACCGGCTTAAAGAAGTCCCTCAGACAAAGCCAGGCATGGACCATGGACAAACATTCAAAGGCAAAGGCCATATAAATCTACTGGGAGGGAGGGATCAGGAAATGCAGGAGTGCGTGTATTGGAGGGTGATATGAAGACATCCTACTCGTTGAGTGAGCACCAAAAAAAAAAGTCTTCCATTTCCAGAGGACTCTTTTTCTCCCTCAGTTACAAATGAAATGAGAGTGCTGGCCTGAACCTGTTGACCTAATGACCAGTTCTATATCACACACACCTACCTGACATGGAGTTTAGAATAAAAGTCAATCACAGTTACAGCCTGCAACAGCAGAGATGGCACTCACCACAGGTGTCCTGGCAGGACTGCAATGGGATTGGAAGCTCTCTCCACGCCTGCCTGTGCTTTTGCACAGGAACAATGATTACTACTAATATGACACTCTCAGTATTACTAAAATACACCAAGTTTAATTTGATTTACAAATCTGAAAGCACAGAGAGACCTTTTTTAAAAATCCAGCCATAGATAAGAGAGATGACACAGTCAAGTACGTGTTAGTCATGGCATTCACACCGGGCTCAGGATACTAAATTTAGGAAGTGACTCAATCACCACACACAATTACAGCTATTTTCAGGCTCTAAGTGAGGCAGCACACCAGCACTGATGCAAAAATATGCCACAATTAGGTCCTGCAAATGCTCTTGCGACAAGGCATAGTTTCCTAGGAACATTCAGTCTAATTATGGAATCTGTCTCTCCCCCAGGGCACACCTTGCCATAAGATTTCATTTTGCACGGAGAGTAACCTGCCAGTGATGTCACTGCAGTGTTGCTTCCCTTGATACACGCCTCAGCACATCATAAGAAGATTAATTGCTTATATACATTGTTAAAGGGCACAGAAAGTGCTCATTTTACCACTCTCTTTAAATGAATATTTGTCCCCAGAAAGCACTTGCATAAGTTTACTTTAAATGCTACAGAGAAACTGGGGAAGGAAAATAGCTGCCAAGAGTCAATGGAGCTTTTTCTAGGAACTGGATTTATTCAAGGCAATTGAGCATATTACTTTGCGGCTTTTCTCGCAGACAACAGCACAGAGTTCTGAAGAAATGTGTAAACAATTAAACCACCCAAAACTCTTTATTCAGCTTGTTCATACAAACACAAACTCCAGAACAATTCAGATTAGAGACTGAGGATGAAATCCTGGCCCTCCTAATGCTTGTGCAAAGTTCCTGTTGAATGGAGCCAGGTTACAGTCTGAATCTTCACAGAACTGCCTCCTCTTTGGAATTCCCTCCAGTAGCCCACTCAAAACCAAGTAAGTTAATGGGGAGGAGCCACATAATCTAAAATGACTCCAGGTTAGACCAGCTGAAGATCTGACCTAAAGGTTTTCAAACCTATCTTTTTTTAATGTTTCCCTCTTCTGTGTTTTAAATCAAATCCATACTATTAGTTGAACATAAAACTCCTCTGCTGAAAGAAAAAATATGCCATGGTCAGATGTATTCAAAGGCTTAAGTCGTCTGATAGGACGTGAAAATAAAATGTTTTTGCTGTACTTACTAAATGTTAATTCTTTTGGCTTTCTTCTACACAACAAGTAGGGGTGTGTGGAGAAATTAGTTAAAAAACCAACACTTTCTTAATCTTAGCTAATGACACATTTTAAGTCTCATCAATCCAGGGAGTTGATTTTGCTTATCCAAAGTACTTCAGAAAAAAATAAGGGTACATAATCTCATGGAAATTTCAAAATGTGCATTAGCTTTCAGAACATTAACATGAATTTCATGGTAATTTTCAGAATTGCCATCAAATTAATCAATGAAAAATGTCAGAATTACTGCAAATTTTATATTGCCTAGCTTTATTTATTTATTTTGCACGGCTCAGGTTTCTGACGGAAACTTTGCAACTGTACAGTTCTACCTCCAACCTAACACTATGCCATTCAACCACATAAGATTTATCCTGGTTTAATTTATTTATTCCCATGAAATGAAAGCTTATCTGCAACTATAGATGCTTATATCTTCGCAGAACCTTATCTTGGATCAACATTAATATTTACTTTCTCCCTGTTTATCATACACAACACTCTGCCCCCTTAGCTCACTCTAATTTTATTTAACCTACTTCATGAAGGAAAAGCTAAGCCTTACAGTATGCACTGAAGGCTATTGCATAACGATTCCAAAGGTATTTCAAGTACAACAGCCCGACAGCAATTCTCTTTGAAATCTGTTAGTTCAAATGCTTCACATGCTCACAACTTCCATGAAACCATACCAGGCCAGAGGCAATCTCAAAATGTTTGACCAATATTTACAATGCATACTTGCATCATGGATTATAATGAACCACTCAAAACCATGATGGCATGATACAGATTAAACAGTAGCATCAAAGAGGCATACTTCGACGTGCAGCACACCACACTGCGTTACAAATAATCTCATGAAATTAATATGCCCACTTCCGTTTGCTGTTCAGTGACCAGACTGATATTTTCAAAAAGTGTTGTACCTTTGAGAATGTTAAAAGATGAAACTCGGCTGACCACAAAGACATTAGTGTGCAAGGAACAATGCCACAGCACTTCTAGACCAATGGCTACTCACTTGCATTTTGAAACATTAGATCATGCAGTGCCTCAGCAGAGGTGCCTTCCCAGTAACATTCTAGAGGCTATGTGGAACATTCTTCCTCCCTTGGTAGACGCCCACGGCAGAGTCGTCATCTGCCACAGCCGCTTTTAAAAACTTAGCTCTGACAATGTGGAAGAAGCACCTCCCTTCTGAGACTTTTCAATGTGTGTATAACCCACCGGCGAACAGGTGTTACCTATCCTCCTCTGCACCAAGCCCCATAGGACAGGACCTGCTACAGCTTCAGCTAAGGAGCCACGGCCTTCTGGATGGGGAATATACAACTCACACCTGCGACGACAGAGAAGGGTGTCACCTCCAATTCAAGCAGTGCACCTCTGAATGCAATTCCATTACAGAGGTCCCATCATCCTCTGAGATATCACCCGCCAGTCCTATATCTCAGCAGGAAGCACATCCTGATCAGGAGAAGAGAAAAATCACATTTCCCTGCAATCCTTGGACAGCTCCACCCTTTATTTTGCAGATCTTATGTCAAGATATGAAGGCCTTAGGCCCTAGTCCTGAAGTTTTCATGTTACATAATCATTTTATATCCTGTTCTCAGATATACAAAACTCAGACTTTAAAGAGCCCTGCTGCATGTAAGTACTTCTGCCGGTCCGCTGCGCCTGCACCGCACCCCCCAACACACCCCATACCATGCTGGTTCAGGTCATTATTTCAGTCTGCTCCCAGGAAGCCAAAGGGTATTTCCATTTAGGTGGTGGCCTGTGAAGCCACTTCAGCAAAAATGCAAACTAATGCAGATGAAACACTTAAGTCCTACCAAAACAAAAAGCAGTCAAGTAGCACTTTAAAGACTAGCAAAATAGTTTATTAGGTGAGCTTTCGTGGGACAGACCCACTTCTTCAGACCATAGCCAGACCAGAACAGACTCAATATTTAAGGCACAGAGAACCAAAAACAGTAATCAAGGAGGACAAATCAGAAAAAGATAATCAAGGTAAGCAAATCAGAGAGTGGAGGGGTGGGGGGGAAGGTCAAGCAGGTGGCGAGATCCACTGTTTACAGTCAAGCTCTTAGGTACAATCGCATTTGCTCTGATCCAACTGACAGAGACCAAAAACTACAAGAACTTTACCAAATATTCATAAACCTGAATTACCCATCCGGAGAAGTAAAAAAACAAATCGACAGGGCCAGATAAATACCTAGAGAACAGCTCCTCCAAGATTGGCCCAAAAAAGCCAAGAACACAACACCCCTGGTCATCACCTACAGCCCCCAACTCAGACCACTGCAACGAATTATTAAAGACCTACAACCTATCCTGAATCAGGATGCCACACTCCAGAAGGCCCTGGGTGACATGCCTGTTCTCTCCTACAGACCACCCCCCAACCTCATGAGGATCCTCACTAACAGCCACAGTCTATACCCCAGGAACACCAGTCCTGGAACCTTTCCCTGCAACAAAGCCCGCTGCCAGCTTTGTCCACATATCTTCTCTGGAAATACCATCACTGGACCTAACCAGGTTACTCACAGAATCACAGGCACTTTCTCTTGCTCCTCTACTAACATCATATATGCCATTATGTGCCAACAATGCCCAGCTGCTTTGTATATTGGACAGACTTCTAACTCCCTTAGACAAAGGGTCAATGGGCACAAAACAGACATCAAAACACTCCAGATCCACAAACCAGTTAGTCAACATTTTAATGGAATGGGGCATTCTCTAAATGACCTAAAGGTATGTGAGTTATTGAAGAAGAATTTTCACACCGTTCTGGAAAGGGAAACAGCCGAGCTGGCTTTTATATTCAAATTCGGCACATTAACACATGGTTTAAATTGTGATGGGAACTTTCTGAGTCACTATAGGGGCTTGTCTGCATACTTGGCTCAATCTAATTCTTGACATTCCCCCCCACCCTTCCACTCTCTGATTTGCTCACCTTGATTATCTTTTTCTGATTTGTCCTCCTTGATTACTGTTTTTGGTTCTCTGTGCCTTAAATATTGAGTCTGTTCTGGTCTGGCTATGGTCTGAAGAAGTGGGTCTGTCCCACGAAAGCTCACCTAATAAACTATTTTGCTAGTCTTTGAAGTGCTACTTAACTGCTTTTTGTTCTGATAGTGTATAGACTAGCACGGCTTCCTCTCTGTTACTATTTAAGTCCTACCAGAACACCAAACTCACATAAAGTCATGGCCTAGTGCCATGATTAGACATAGCTTCCCTTTTGAAGAGGACCCACATCAGAGGAAACCTCATAATGGTTAATCTTAGGCAGGGCGTAGTATCCCACTTGGTAATGCCTTTCTTAACTGAGTGAATCTGAAGAACACCTTTGGTGTGATGCTGATGTTACAGGTGTTCCTCTAAATTGTATGTGGTTATATAAAAGTCAGGCCTTGAAGAAACACTTATCTGAAAGAGGGTTCTTCTTCCTACTTAAACAAAACATTACACAGTGCCAAAAAACAAGCCACAGTAACACATGGTTTGAACTGGGATGGGAATTTTCTAGGTCATTATAGGGGCTCTCTCTCTATTATAGGGGTTCTCTCTAAGGCAGCTGCAGGAGAAATGCAGGGAGCAGAGGAAGCCACTCTACATAGCCTTCATTGACCTGACCAAGGCCTTTGACTTGGTCAGCAGGGATGGTCTGTTCAAACTGCTCCACAAGATAGGCTGTCCTCCACGGTTACTCAAGATGATCCAGTCGTTCCATGAAGACATGAGAGGAACCATCCAATATGACGGCGCTTTATTGGATGCTTTCAGAATCAGGAGCGGTGTCAAACAAGGATGCGTGCTTGCTCTGACATTGTTCGGGATCTTCTTCGCACTCCTCCTGAAGCATGCCTTTGGATCTTCAATAGAGGGCATCTTGATGCATACAAGATCTGATGGGACACTGTTTAATCTTGCAAGGCTGAAAGCTAAGTCTAAGGTGTGGGAAGTCCTCATCAGAGACATGCTGTTCGCAGACAATGCTGCTGTAGTGTCTCACACAGAAGACCAGCTTCAAAAACTGCTGGATCAGTTCTCCAAAGCATGCAAGGACTTTGGGCTTACCATCAGCCTAAAGAAGACAAACATACTTGGTCAGGATGTTGCTGAATCCCCATCAATCAGCATTGACAACTATACATTAGAGGTCATCCACAAGTTTGTTTACCTCGGGTCCACCATCACTGACACCCTGTCTTTGGACACTGAGCTAAATAGGAGGATCGGAAAAGCGGCCACAACTCTGTCCAGACTCAGCAAGACAGTGTGGAATAACAACAAGCTGTACACTCACACCAAAATGCAAGTCTACAGAGCCTGTATCCTCAGCACCCTCTTTTATGGCAGCGAGACTTGGACCCTGTATGCCCGCCAGGAAAAGAGGCTGAACGTCTTCCACTTGCGCTGCCTCAGGCGCGTCCTTGGAATATCATGGAAGGACAGAGTGACCAACACCGCTGTCCTCGAGCAAGCTGGAATCCCAACCATGCACACCCTCCTCAGGCAGCGTCGGCTCCGCTGGCTTGGCCACATCCACAGGATGAATGATGGAATGATTCCAAAAGACATCCTGTATGGTGAGCTAGCATCTGGCAAAAGACCTCCCGGATGCCCCCAGTTGCACTACAAAGATGTCTGCAAGACAGACCTCAGAGATGTAGACATCAAGCTGGACAACTGGGAAGGACTAGCAGACGACCGCGGCAGATGGAGGCAGGGATTACACAAGGGCCTTCAGAAGGGTGAGATGAGGATCAGACAGCTAGCAGAGGAGAAGCGAGAGCACAGAAAGCACAATAAGGACTTGCCGGACACCCACCACATCTGCAAGAGATGCAGCAAGGACTGTCACTCTCATGTGGGTCTTCATAGTCACAGTAGACGCTGTAAATGAAGCCCTCAATTGAAACTATAAAGGGTGCGATCCATAGTCTATGCACACTGAAGGATGCCTACTACTATAGGGGCTCTTATGCACACTTGACTTTATATCATTCTTGACCCGCACCCCCACCCCCAACTTCTGCCCCTCTACTCTCTGATTTGCTCACCTTGATAATATTTTTCTGATTTGTCAACCTTGATTACTATTTTTCGTTCTCTGTTCCTTACATATTGAGTCTGTTCTGGTATGGCTATGAGCTGAAGAAGTGGGTCTGTCCCACAAAAGCTCATCACCTAATAAATTATTTTGTTAGTCTTTAAAGTGCTACTGGAATGCTTTTTTTGTTTTGATAGTATATAGACTAGCACAGCTATCTCTCTGTTACTAAGCCACGGTAGGTTTTTAAGTGCTCCTGAGCTAACCAACTGCAATTTAACCTAGTTAAACTAGGACTCTTAAAAAGGAGTGGGCTGCTGTAATGGACTGAACACAGACATGTGTTGACTAGAAACCGGCATGGGGAGCTCTGAAGTCCTAAATGCATCTCTGTATATATTGTTTTGTTTGGGGTGTTTATGCAGAATTTGATTGTTTGAACTAAAGCTGTACAAATACTGCAAAGCAGTCTTCACAAGCCTTCATTTGAATTCTGAACAGCTGTTTGTTTTAGCGACGGTCATGCTCTTTTTTCCATTATTTGTGTAAAAATGCTTTTTGTGTACATGAATATTGGGGAGTGGCTATCCTTCATGTGAATGTCTCTATTTGCGTGTGAACAAGTGTGTTTACTGTTAGTTATTTTCTGTTCTAACAAATTTCAGTTACCCAAGAAAGGGCATGGAAAACACCATGTGGCTTGAGTAATGATCATACACTATAAAGAGATGAAGTAAACAAGCTTAAAAATAAATCAGACAAATTGGGTGTGTTGAATAATTTTTAATAATTGTCTAGTCATGGATAACTCACAAGCAGAAGCAAGGGCTAAATCTGAAAGAATGAATGCTTTGACTAGCCCTGATTAGTATTAAAATATAGTTAAGATGCTTGAAAGTGGTGTGGTCAGAGACTTATATGGTTTTATTATTTGTGTTAGGGTAGTTCAGGGAGTAGGTTCCCATTGTGCCAAGTGCTGTACACACATAGTAAGAAGATGGTCCCTCCTTCAAAGACTGTCTAACTGATGGGTGTAGCACAATGTAATAGTGAGATAAGTGGTAAGCACAAGCAGCACCAGTGACAGCATACCAGCTTTGTGCTGTCTGGGCTTCTCCAAGGGCAAACAACTGCCTAAATGACACTAAAACCCTCAAGAAGGCTTCTCTGCTGTAGTGAGAGTTCTGGCCCAGTTCTTGTCCAGCCCAGACATAGCGTTATATAAACTACCAAAGAGCCCTCTGAATATATACAAAGCTCAGCCAAACTACTGATTCAACTGAGCAGTAAGACCAAAGAAAATAGCAAGCCATCTACTCATAGAGGAAAAAACCAATAACAGCATAAAAGATGAAACTATGATTCCTTTGAAAAGAGAACAAGGAAAGCTATTTTACAGCAGTGTAGAACATTATTTAGCAAAGCACAAGAGCCTGAATAAAAGAAGAATGATAGTACTTTCTTTGCATCTGGAAACATACATGCAAGTACTGTCACTTGAGCACTTAATTTGTATTCTTCAGAAGGGCCAAAATCATCTTCCTGGCTGGAACACGAAGACTGGGTCTACACAGAGCTCTGCTCTGTGCTGCTGCTGGCACAGCTATGCAAAATGAGCTTCTCGGGATTCCAAATGGCTGCTTATTTGCATACTCCCAAAGCTCATTACCATAGTCATGTGAGAATTTGGTGCTGTGTTTCAAGCATAAGGGACTGGTGACAGAGAGTGTGGTTAGCCAAAAGAGGTATGTCCATGCAGCCTCTGCAGGGCAGGCACCCCCTTCTGCCAGAACTGAACTCTCACATAGCTCATGGCTATCGTAATGAGCTTTGGGAGTATGCAAATAAGCAGCCATTTGCAATCCCGAGAAGCTCACTTTGCATAGCTCTACTGCCAGCGACGCTGAGCAGAACTCTGTGCAGACACAGCCGAATAGTCTAAGACCACCATGACTTGAGGCGTATGTTTTTCAAACAGAACTGACACTATTCTGATGCTTCTAGGTATTTTAAGATTAATGATTAAATTTTCATTCCCCACGCACCAAGGTGCTAGTGTCTATATTGTTTTGTCTTATTCAAACGGTAATATTCTTACTATTGTTGAACAGTATCACGTAAAGATGGATGAACTGGGTTCAAATAAATGAAGAACTGACTCTAACCTTCACCCAGAATTCAAACCTACACTTAGGCTTCTTTGAGCTTTACAAGAGATGGATTTCCTCTCTTTCCTTGTCGTTACACAAATACATCTCTGAAATTTCTAGTGTGGTAGAGTGCTAGAGATATGCTACAAGATCACAAGACAGACTATTTTTGTACAAGTTCCAGCCAAAGTGGAGATAAGAATCCGTCAGTGCTATTAACTCCATAGCTTTTGTTATACGCCTTTCACTTGTGCTGTACCCTAAACTAATATGTCAAATGTGAATAAATCCATGCTGAAACTAAAACTAGTTGGGGATTTTTACTGGGGCATTTTCCCATAGAAAAATGTTGATTCATTGAAAACTAAGCTGTTGGTGGGAATGGATCAATACTAATAAATTTCTCAACTTGAAAAAATGTTGAAAATTTTCCAAAAAAAAAAGGGTCAAAACGGGACATTCTCAAAATTATGTCCAGGTTCAGCACATCCTCACTTTAAAATTGAGGCTAGTTAATGATAGTAAAAATTAAAATAAAAGGTCAAAAACTAAATGACATTTATTTGATTAACAAACAAAATATCTGAATTGACTCGAGCCACATTATTTTTTCAGTTTGCCACTACTTGAAGATATTTCAAATTTTAACTTTTCATCTTTTATCTGGGATGAGAACATTTTTTAAATTCCCAAATATTTGTCCACAACAGAAGAGTAGTTTTGCACTATGCTCTAACTGAAACATAACTGGTATTTCTGGTGAGAGATGATTGATACAATTGCAGAGAGGCCTCTAAAATACTAATGACAACAAACAGATGTCATCTATCAACTCCAATAAGCAAGAAGATAATCAGGATTAGTAGCAAATTGATTCTTCATAAAAGGGTGTCCATTTACACTAAAAAATTACCAGTCCTGCTCCTTTAACCAGGTTGAAAGTGGTTTTTAAGGATGCTCAGTACATGAAGTTTCCGTAAACTTTGTTTGTAATTGCAGGTGTGCAACACTTCTCAAAATTAGGCCCTTAATTGCGAGCATATAAGGGACAAATTTACAAATAGATCTGTTCTTTGCAACGGATGGGAGACATATCAAAAAATGATCATTGACAGATGGGCAAACTGAGGCAGTGAAAAGGGAAGAAATGGTCAAGTTCACAGTGAATCTGGAACAAATCCAAGCATTGAATCTTGGCTCCCTGCACTAATCATGAGCTCACAAGACATAGAAAATGCCATTTACTCATATGCGCTGACATGACAGATTCAACCAATAATGGTATATTTTAAAACTCACTCCCTAAGCAATATCAAAACCCCTTGAAATTATAGATCTAATTAAATCATACCTGTTATACGCAAAGACCAATTGTCTGGCCATTCCTTAAATGAGTCTTCATTCCTTTCTTCCTTCTAGTCGGTGAGTTCCAAAGAAAGGCTGAACATTCAGCAGAACAGTATAAACTCTTTGGGAAGGACAAAAAGAAACCTTTGTTTCTATGTATTTTCCTTTTTTACTTTGCCCTCCACCAGTGGTTACCTCTAATTTTTCCCGTCTCTGGGCAGATTAAAATTGTTTACGTGCACCAAGGTATGTGCAGATGTCTACCACCCAAAGAATCACATGCCTCCAACTGTGGGTGGCTGTGGGTGCTCTGCTAATCTGCTGGGAGGCACCTGAATCGCTCTTGGGCAACTGCTTACAGTGAACCCTCCACCCCATCTCCTTGGTTTATAAAAGCAGCAGAAATGTTTAAGGAGTTAAAGCACATTCACAATCAGCACATGCCTATTTTTAAGCATATTGTTTACATACACAATACCTCATGCACATGCAAATTATAGTGTGGCTCTACCCCAGTTTGTATGCTGGTTGAGTTAGGTATTCTGTGCCCATAATTCAGACACAAGCACTTTAAAAAATTTGAAATTTTCATACATCAATATTGGCACTGTGCAAACCAAGAGAGCATTTTTACAATACCATGAGCATAATCTTTTTTTAAAAAAAATGTAATATTCAAGCAACAAGATGAGATCATCTTAGTTTGTGCTTAGACTAAGTGGAGTGCTTCATCCAAGGACAAACGTTGCTTTTTCTGGAGGTTTATTATGTGTTGTTACATAAGTAGAAGCCTTGGGTCTGATGCAGAGAAAGTCTGCCTAGCTGTTCTTGCTGACAATCATCTATATCATATCTGAGTACCATTCAAAGTAGCTTAAAATGTTCGCACAACCATCCAAGGTCTGAATTCTGTCTGGGAGTTTGAAAATGTGTAATGGCAACTTTTTCTGATCCTTTCAGGAGTGGTACTCTATTTCATTCATGAATACACATAATACTTCAGAGGTCATGTAATCATACATTTGGCTAGTTCATTGTGTGCTATATTCGAAAACATTGACTTCCCCAATACAACACATTCTGTTTTATTAAAAACTAAAAATAGGAAAAGCATCCACACTTCTAGCTTGCAACAGACTCTGAAAGTAAAATCTGTGCAACCCTAACTTTTTCAGAGTGGAAGAAAGGTAAAGATCTGTTCATTTACTTTCACATTTAAAAATAAACAATTTCTTATATAACACATGACAAAGAGCCATGTATTAAGTGCATTTGAAATATTTGTCCCTTGTTCAAGAAAACTACACTGTGTTTTGATAATACAACAGAGTGGTTGACGTGTGTGATTTCAAATGGTTTTGTGGCGGCACATCATTTTAAAATGACCAGAAAGATCCTCCCCCAGTAAAATGGAGTTTGTTTGTTTTTTAAATCATGCTTGATGTAATCTGTTCTATCCAAAAGAGAGAAAAATGTACTCTTCAGAAATGTTTACATATAACTTAATGATTAGCCTGCTCTTGTTTTGCAGTAGCAAGAGAAAATGACTTTTCACACTTTCCCTTCATCTTGGCCACACTTGGGTATGTCCCAAAAGCTTCTTCCAATACAGTGAATGGCAAAGAGAAATCTAAAATATAGCAGAAGAAAGCTCTGCATGCATATATACATTCTGATGCCCTAAGAGATGACCCCAAATATTTGTGTCTCATTCCAAAGTTGGGGGGCAAGAAATATTGAAAGAAAACAACTGTGTGTTAGGTGCTTCATAAAAATTGAGGATTCAAAGGGTATTCAATAACAAAAGTTTATTAGTATTCTAAAAGTGGGAGGCTTATTTTATATAGTATTTTAAGAGACACTGAATTATTATTTCCTCTCAATTAGCTTTATAGAGAACTAAAATGCAGAGGGGTTTAATTTATTTTTAAAATTCATGCTTAAACTTGGCCCAAAGTATTTCCTTATTTCTTTTTCTCCCCACATTAACATTCTGTTTGCCACATGACTATTAATAGCTTATATGAGCATACACTTCAGACATATTCATCAGCAAAGTTGCACATATGGCTCTCACTCTATGTTCAGAAGTCAAGGATAGATTCTTGCAGAAAACATGCCTGCCCTCAGATTTCCACTGGCTAATTTGACATCCTCCCCAGTTCTGAAACCCTCACTGCCACCTCCTAAAGCATGCTTGTGCCTATCTGCATGCTGGTTCCATGAATATTTAACAGAGAGTTTGAGAGGAGACTTACTGGAGATCCATCTGTTAAGCTGCTGGAGCAATACCAGAGACTCCTGAATTGGCCACACACACAGAGTACATAATGCCAGAATTCAACAGAGAATTTAAGATATACAGCTGGTCCCCTGTCCAAAGCAGGCTGAAGTAAATACAATGGTAGAAATGGTGTTTAGGTGACAGGAGTGAAATCTACCAGGAAATACAATGTAAGCTATCTCTGCAAAAATCATCTGTGACTAGTAAGAAATAGTAGTCTTAAGATATCACTGTTTATGACAAGTTCATAGTTATTTTGCCCTACTTAAACACAGCTAAGGTATCCCTCACCTTATTTGATTTGAACAAACCCTGATATCATCACATTTCAGCAAACAGGAAACCACACGCCAAACAATATCTATTGGACTTACCTGATTTCTGACAGTCATTTCTATGGCCACTACTTCATATAGCAACAGCATTTGGTGAGCAGAGAGGCCACCACCTCAAATCAGACCACTCTGCAGATACCGACCTGTAAACCTGATGTGTGGGACCCAGGCTTGTGGATTCAGCATTTCCAAGCCAGCACTTGAGCATCCACACTGCACTGTAAAGTGTCCATCCTGGACTTCTGAGTCAGGTCTGCTACTTGAACTGTGTCCACGCAGTAAAATTAGAGGGATTGGATGCAAGTCTCAGCAGAATATAAGCTTTGAGACCCCTTTCCCTGCCCCCAAAGAAGAGCATTAGGACCCAGATCCTGAGTGCTTGCTGACCCAAGTAAGACTGCTTGTGAAGGAATGGAAAGAGGGCTTGGATTCAAACCTGAGCCAGAGCCTGAGCTTGGTGTGCAGTGTAGACATACCCTAAGTCATTTCCTTCCACTTAATCATTATTTTTTCTTTCTTGAGGAAAAACCACATCAAGATTTCTAATACATCTTGGTGGCTCAGAAAAAAAAAAAGAAGAATTTACCTCCTGGAAGGTATGTCACTCCTGTTTTACAGTGGAGGCTGAAGGACAGCAGCTAAGTTGTCTCTTGATTTTATGAATTTCAGACTGTTTTCTCCAATCACTCATTTAAAACTGAAATGGAATGTCCTTAAAGAGGAGAAAAAAATAAGTTACATATTTTTAAGAAAACGCTAAAGAACAGCTGCTTTGTCTCAGACTGCACAACAAGTTTGTGATTTGCAGTTGTACTGTATATTTCTGCCCTTTCTCTTTCTCTTCTGCCCTTGCCCTTTCTCAGCACCAGAAATATGCAGAGTTCTTATCTTGTTTGTTTGTTTGCAAAGTATTCCACTTAGGAAAGAACAATAACTGTCACATATATAAAATGGGAAGCAATTGTCTAGGAAGGAGTACTGCATAAAAGCACCTAGGGATTCAAAGTGGACCACAAGCTACATGTGAATCAACAGTGCCACATTGTTGCAAAAAAAAGCAAACACGATTCTGGGTTTCATTAAAGGGAGTGTTCTGAGGAAGACACAAGAAGTATTCTTCTGCTCTATTCTGTGCTGATTAGCCTCATTTGGAGTACTGTGCCCAGTTCTGGTCACCACATTTCAAGAAAGGTGTGGAGAAATTGAAGAGGGTCCGGAGAAGAGCAACAAAATGATTAAAGGTCTAAAAACCATGATCTATGAGGGAAGACTGAAAGAGCTGAGTTTGTTTAGTTTGGAAAAGAGAAAACTGTGAGGGACCATGATGGCAGTATCTAAAAGGTTGTTAACAAAGAGGAGGGAGTAAAACTATTCTCCTTGTCCTCTGATGATAGGACTAGAAGCAATGGCCTTAAATTGTAGCAAGGGAAGTTTAGGCTGGACATTAGAAAAAACTTTGTAACTGTCAGGGTGGAACACTAGAATAAATTGCCTAGAGAGGCTGTGGAATCTCCATCATTGGAGATATTTAAGAGCAGGTTAGATAAACATCTACCAGGGATTATTTAGATGATTCCTAGTCCTGCCATGAGTGCAGGTACCTGGACTCAATGAACTCTGAAGGTCCCTGGAATATGATGGGGTTTCTGGGCACAAATAAGGAAATCAATCCAGGATATTTTTGCTTAAAACAGGGCATCTTACAGCCCCAGACTGGGATTCCATTGTCACTAAGGCAAATCCAATCAGCTGCAAAGGTAACTCTGCCAGCCCCACTGGCCAGCCAGAAGCCACAAAAGCAAACCTACAGACTTCCCAGCTGCTATACCAGCCCAGACCAACAACCCCAAACAAAGGTGAATGGTTCTTAAACCTCTTTTACCCACACCACCTAGATTCTTCTGGGCCCCACAGTGTCCAGCCACAGTCCCCAGTCAATATACACTTGGATCTCACACAAAAACACACTTCTGCCCAAATCCTTCAGATCTAAACATCTAAAGGTGTACTAACAAAAAAGAAAGAACAGGGCTAGAGAGAAAAATTGCTAAAGTGATACTTTGCATGCATCAATTACAGCTATTGACACAGACCAGTGATGCTATATGCTGATTCTTGAAAGTCTCTGAAAGTCCGTCGTACATGAGATTTAATTCCAGGTCACATAACTTTAGTTACTGGAGAATCATAGATCTGGCCAGCTGGGGTCAACATGCTGGAACATGGACCCTTGGAAACAGAAACAAAAGACAGAAGTCCACGATGGACACGGCTAGGTCCACCTCACGGTTCTCTCCTGTGTCCAGGCACCAAGCCCCTTCACGTTCCCTCCCTTTCCCATCACGCACTCTTGAGTCTGCCCCCACCTGACACAGGTAGGCTGTTGTGGTAAACTGCCCTTGGTCACTGGTTTGGTGAGCACGCTCCAGTCATTCACATGGCAGGTATCATGGAGGCCTGGGCATCTGATTTCAATCCTTTGACCAGCCCAGGTCACCTGACCAGTGGGCTGCATTCCATTGACAAGTCCCAAGTTTCTGAAATGTGGATTCAATGTCTGGGCTTCTGGTTTCCATCCCATTGTTTAGCCCAATATCCTTGCTGGAGCTGAGTTCCCATCTCCTATTGTGAAGCTTGTTACTAAAATATTGCTAATACAAACACGTAGCTAAAAATCTATAATTTCATCTACAAACATGATACAGACATGTAAGTAGCATATATGGATTCAGGGCATCCTCAGCTTTCATCAGACACCTACATGACCCCCAGGCGCACTGTTTAGGCCAATAGATACAATGGACAGAAAAAAGGGCTTCCCTATCCCATATAAAAGTCCAGTCACATGACAGTCCCTTCCGGTTCTAGCATTCTATGATTCTATTCTATGATTCCTCTGACAGCAGCTATCACTGTGGGAAGGGTGCATTCAAAAGCAGTCACTGTAAATGACACAAACAACATGGTGCTTGTTCCTCTTGAAAAGATTGTAAGCCATCTCCATCCTACTGGAAATTTTGTTCAGCATTTGCTGAGGATTTAGTCAGTCTGGATTTCCTTAATCTCTTTTAAAAGGCATCACTGAGAAGTGGATCCAACGGATATGGTCTTTCCATCATCTAATTAGGGGCTTAAATAGTTCCTACTTCCTCTGAAGTGGGACAGAAACACAAATGATCTATCAGCTGTCTGACTAGAAAGTCAGATATGTGCACACAGAACACGCACCGTTGGAGTGCAGTATCCAGGAGGGTTCATTGTGGCGTTAGTAGTTAGAAATCCTGATAAGGGAAACATTAAACAAGGTTAAGTGGAGAGAGTTTTTGTCTCTGGCCCATGTAAATCTGATAAAGACAGAGAAATTTGCCAGTAACTGAACCTAGAGCTTTCACTCCAGTGATGGAATTCTTAAACAATAAGCTGACTACCTACTATTTTTGTAAAGCATTCAGGACAAAAGAAATCCTGATTCCGAGTGTGACTGTAATATAAATTAACAATAATAAATAATAGTGACGGTAATGCTCTTTTTTAAGACTTACTTTCCCTATCTTGAAAGGTCTCTGAAATGCTGATCAAGTCACAATTATACTTCCTTTTTAAACACATGCATTTAAGGTTTTGCTGTCTTTGCAAAGAGATTTGCTTAAGTGTGAGATAAGAACTTCTTGTATTTCCCTCTCCTTGTCTATTCCCTCTCCCTTTCCCCCCCTCATCTTCCCTACCCTGAAATTTACCCTGGGAAATGCTGAATTGATGAAAATAGAAATACATTTTTCTTTTTGTTTGGTATTGAATGAAAGGAATGAATGAATGAAAGCTTGAAATGTAAATCTGTGAGCCAAATGGAGAGCTGGTTGAATACCAGAGAAATTCATCAAATACATTTGTTTGACAAATGTTATTTCTGTGTCAAATAACATACTTGGTGACTAGAATTAGACCAACTATAAGAGCTGGTTAAATACCAGAATAATTGATTTCTCAAATGCATTATTTGACAAAAATGGCAAAATTAACTGAATAGTTACAAGAATGGTTTTTGACAATCCTGAAGTCCTTACTCAGGATAAGTGACCTTCAGAACAAATCCTGCACTCTTTAGTCCAGTCCTAAATCTTCCCTTACTTACACTAGGGTCTGCCTACGTTGATCTCCATATAGTCAACTGGGACTGACTCCGACATAAATGAGAGTGTCATTTATTAATACATTTTCTTTATAATACTACAAGAAAGACAAGAACTGTTTAGGTACGAGGAGACAATTGTATACACTGAAGCGCAGAAAATAGTGAGGGTGTGAAAATAATGGACCACACTCTTCTGGGCTGTGACTGCAAATGGATAAATGGGCAGACAATTAAACAAACAAACAAATAAAAGATTATTCAGGCTAATTCTTCAGTCACACTGCTGCTAATTCTACTGCTTGTGAGGAAAAGGCAGGAGTTCAGCACTTGCTTGCCTGCCCTCTCTCAACTCCAGCATATTCCCTTCCATCCCAATATGTTTCCTATGATAGAGTAAGGCAGATTTATGGGCTGTAGAAAAGGCAGGTATCTTCACCATCTGGAATTCCCATCCATCAGGGGCTGAGCCATCCTGAGGAAGGAGCAGGGCCCAGGGCAACCATCCCACCCAATGCCCCAGGTGTGGGTCCCCAAGCAATCCCCCCTGCTGCCACAGAGAAGTGGGGCTCAGTGGGTGGGGAGGACACAGTGGAGCTGAGCAGGCTGCCTATGGCATCACATGGTAAATGGGGGGCAGAGAAGGCCAGCCCCTGCTGCTGTCCCCACCTGCCCCCACCTCCCATGCTCTGCCCCAGGTAATGATCTCCCCTCCTTTCCATAGGACATTAGGGGCGGATGGGCAGGCAGCGTGACATGGCTTCAGCCCCAGACCCTATATGCACTGGACCCAATATGCCTACTTCAGCCTCTCAATTATCGATGAATGGGAAGAGAACTGAAGCAGGAAGAAGGAAGCAGGGATGGTGCACAGAGAGCCTTTTCCACTCTATGTTACCCACCACCCATGCCCTAACTAGACAGCATAAGTTACATCAATCCAAGCACTGTGTCCATGGAAGAAGCTCTTCCACTGACATAGCTACTGCTGGTCTCAGGTGCTGGAGTAATTACATCAATGGGCAGTTCTCTCCCATCAGCTTAAGACAGCCTGCTTAGCAGTGCTATCACAGCTGCGTCAGGGCAGCTACTCCACTGTATATTCTGATGTGTTTCTTAAGGCCCCAGGTCCTGTAGTTACATCAGAATAACTGGAGACTCTCAGCTACCATTTAAACAACCTCTCATGGTTTCAGAGAAAAGCTTGAAATGTGACCTCAGTGCAGCAGATAGCTACAAAATCCTAAAGGTAAAGAAAAAGAACCCAAAATGTATTTTTTCCATAATTTTTAAGCCAGTTTCAGGACCTTTGGGGAGCTGAATAATCATTTTGGATATTTGGAATTGGCCATACTCATTGCTGTAAGTTAAATTACTCTTGACTTACATGAGTTTTAGAAAGGAATTTAGCCCCACAATTTCCTGCATAGCCTTGTATAACAGTAAGGTCTGCTGGCATTTTAAGATTGTGTGTGGATCCAAGAGAACCGTTCACCACCACTTGCTCCTGCCTCCAGCTGTTAGACTGGCATAGATCCAAAGGAGAAACCCAACACGGGAAGATATGTTCCCTGAGTACATACAAGCAGCCCACATGGACAGGGCACAGTTAAATTCATGGAGGAGAACCACGCTGGACAAAAAAAAGGGTGGATTGGGAGGACAGGAGAGTGCTCAGAGAGTGTGAAGTCCAGACTTAGAAGGATATATTGTAGCTGATGAGGCAGCAAATAAACAGAGTTCCTGGGGTACCTGGTACAGGATCACAGAGCTCCACTGTGATGAACTACATGGTGAACTATATGCCCCCCATCAGCACCCCAGAATGCAGGGAGGAGAGAGGGAAGTCAAGGGCATTCTTGCATTCCACTCCCAGGAACACTTCTCTGAGCAGAAAGCAAACCTTCCCTGACCTATGATGGCAAAACATCTCTTGTCCTTGCTTATACCTCCACACCTGCCCAAAGCCCCTGCTATGAACTCCTTTATTGTACTCTGAATAAAAATGATAAAGCTTGTAAAAACAGTGCCTTTATTGCTTGTGTGGTGTGGGGGTGGTGTGGAGTCTACAGTATTACAGGCCAGAACATATCATATAGGGGGCACCTCCTTAGGAGCAACAGACATGTTTGTCATGTTGCTGTCTGATCATTCATAAAACTGTTTTTCAAAACTTCCCTGATTAGCAATGCCCCTCACTGTGCTCTCCTTATTGCCCTGGTGTCTGGCTGTTCACAATTAGTGGCCAAATGATCTGCCTCAGCCCTCCAGCCTGGCATGATATCTTCTCCCTTACTCTCACATAAGTTATAGAGCTCACAGCAAGCTGCCATCATGATGGGAATGATGGGAATGTCACCTTCACCGTGTATAACTGAGTCGGGACGTTCCTGAACCTGGATTTTAAATGGCCAAATGCACATTTTGATACCACTCAGCACTCGCTGAGTCTGCAGCTGAACTCTTTCCTGTGGCCCAGGCTGTCTGTGTGTGCATTTGTGAGTCACAGGATTTGTGAGCCGGGGTAAACTGGCATCTTCATGTCTCCAATTGTGACTTTCTGGTCTGGGAAGAAAGTTGCATTCTGCAGCTTTCGAACAGACCAGTGTTCCTAAAGATGCGCGCATCATGCACCTTCCCTGACCATCCCACACTGATGTCAGTGAAACGGCCCTTGTGATCCACCAATTCCTGCAACACCATGAGAAATGCACCTTGCGGTTTATGTACTCTGTGGCAAGGTAGTCTGGTGCCAAGATAGGGATGTGTGTTTGTGCCATCTGTTACCGTCTCATTTAGGGAATACCATCAGAGCAAAACCATTCACTATGTCCTGCACGTTTCCCAGAATCATGAAGTTTCATAGCAGCAGGGTATTGATTACCTTGGCTATCTGGATGACAGCAGCCCCCACTGTAGATTTTCCCACTCTGAACTGATTGTCAGCTGACCAGTTGGTGTCTGGTGTTGTGAGCTTTCACAGAGCTATTGCCACTTGCTTCTGAACTGTCAGCAATCTCATTTTGGCATTGCTGTGCTTCAGCACAGAGGAAAGCAATTTGCAAAGTCCCATGAAAGTGGCCTTTCCCCTGCAGAAGTTTTGTAGCCACTACTGATCATTTCATACCCATAGAACAAACTCTGAGTTTGTTTTACAGCACCAGAACCAGCGCTTCACTGTGTACAAAGCATTGCGTGCAGCCAGCATCTCCCCATTCCTCTTCTCCAGTGCTTCACATTCCTGTATGTCCTTGTCCTCCTCAAAGTCTTCATCACTCTGAAGGCTGCTAAGATGCTGCACAAACTGTAGCACAATGTGTGAGGTGCTCACAATACTTGCCACAACCAGTCTGAAGCTGGATGGGCTCCACGCTAGCCTTGCAATGGCACCTGCATGGGTGTGAAAAAGGGTGCAAAAACACTTTTTGCCCTTGCTTTCCAAAGGTCGGGGAAGTGAGAGAAGTGCACTGGGGAGGCTGACGACACACACCCACAATCACCCACAGCACTTTTTTGTCCTGCCAGACACTGGGAGCTTAACCCACAATGTAAGGGGGAAGTAGGAACTGCGGGATAGGTACCCACAGTGCACTGCTGAAAAAGTCAAAGCTGCCCATCCTCATGGGGATGCAGTTCATCAACTTCACATGCAGTGCGGACATGCACCATCAACTTTATAAAATTGGGTTCTAAAAATTATCAATAATAAATTTGGCCTAATTTCCTAGTGTAGATGTCCTCTAAGGAAGGATAAAAACCTGTGGTGGTTCTCACCTAGAACAGGAGTAGGGAACATTGTTTGGGTCAGGGGACACTGACACAAGTGAAAAGGAATAAATAAATACATCTCACTGAGGTGGTCCCTGACTGTAGGGTGGGAGGGAGGGGATCTGGACAGGAGTGGGATACAGGACTGGGTTAGGGGTGATCTGGGTGAGAGGAGATGTAGGCAAGGGGTGGGGAGCTGCATGAGAGGGATGTAAGAGCATGCAGGGTGTCTAGGTGGGAGGAAGGGTGCAGGAGGGTTTGTGGTGTGGGGTGTGGAAGTGAGGGGTCAGGAGCAGAGTGCAGATGGGGAGTCAGGTGGGAGTGGGGGTCTGGATGGGAGGGATGCAGGGACTGTTGTGATGGAGTGGGGGGAGTGCAAATGCAAGACTCAGGCTGGATGTGAGAGGCAAGCAGAACAGTTCCCAGTGGCTAAGGATGACCCTGGGGCTACAACTGGCAGGTAACACCTCTGCCCTGAACAAAGAGAAGGGAGGAGCTGAGCTGTTTTTTTTTTTTTTTTTGAATCAGGGGACGGCAGTGAGAGGCTAGGGAAGAGAGACGAAAGGCAGCCAGCCGGAGGAGGGGGGAAAGCTACACCCCAGAGGGGCACCCCTCGGGCTCCTCTCCCCAGGACAGGTTGGAATGACAGTCTCTGACTGCTGTACTGATGCTTCTGTGAGAAACTG
Source organism: Carettochelys insculpta (assembly GCF_033958435.1). NCBI lineage: Eukaryota > Metazoa > Chordata > Testudines > Carettochelyidae > Carettochelys > Carettochelys insculpta. Next base: position 101,955,828 of record NC_134139.1, read on the forward strand.
GGCATCTGTTGCCTAATAAACCTCCTGTTGTACCTGCTGAGTGAGAGTCACTCCTGCCAGCAGACGGGGTGCAGTGCAGGGGTACCTGCATCACACTGGTGTCAGAAGTGGGATGCCCTGCACCCATGGATGAGCTCCCAGCAGTAGCTGACTGAGTGCAAGAGAAGGAAGGAGCCTCACAAGAGCCAGAGGTGGAACAGAGCAATTCCTGCAGCTGCTGCTGGTGAGTGGATACCCCGGGAGACGGTGGGGAGATGGATTATACCCGACTCCTGAAGGCAGAGCTAGCAGGGCTGTGCAGAGAGAGGGGCCTGACCACGGGAAAGGTGACCAAGGCCCAGCTGATTGCCCAGCTGGAAGAGAATGACCGATCCAGGGGGCCAGAACCTGTCCCGGCAGGAAGTGGCCGGTCACCCTCGGGAAGCATTTTGGATTCTCCGACAGGAGCAGGGGCTCGACACCGTCAGACACACACGGTGCCCACCAGGTCACACTCAACTAGCGGTAGTCCACTGCGGGCAGAGTGGCCCGCCGCAGAGCTGCGACGGCTGGAGCTCGAGGTGAGATTAAAGGAACTGGAGCACCAGGAACGGGAAAGAGAGCATGAGCACGAGTGCCAGGAACGGGAAAGAGAGCGTGAGCACGAGCACCAGCTACAAGAGAGACAGTGGGAGGAGAGAGAGCGAGAGTGGGAGGAGAGAGAGCGAGAGCGGGAGCATGAGCGGGCCATGGTGGAGGCGAGATGCCAAGAGGCCCCAGCTGCGGTAAGCGGGGAGAGGGCCAGACGGCTCGGGGTGGCCAGTCACTTGGAGACGCGCGTGCTGGCCCAGTGTCAGGACCCAGGGGACATGGACGAGTTCCTTACTGCCTTTGAGCGAGCCTGTGAGTTGCACGAGGTTCCCCCAGCTGAGTGGCTCCAGCACCTCACCCCCTTGCTGGGCCAGAAGGCCGCAGCAGTGCTCAGCCAGCTGGAGGGGCTGCAGCCTGGGGACTATGAACGGGTCAAACAGGCCCTGCTGCATAAGTTCGGGCTGACTCCAGAGATGTACAAGAAGAAGTTCCAGGAAGCGCAGAAGAGGCCAGAGGAAACCTATGTAGATACGACCTCCCGCATGAGGCAATACTACCGGAAGTGGGTGTTCGGGATGGGAGTCCAGTCCGTAGAGAACCTGATCGAGCTGGTGGTCCTGGAACGATTCTACGAGATGTGCTCACCTGACCTGAGGGTGTGGCTCGTGGACCGGAGGCCTGGGGATTCACACAATGCAGGGAAACTGGCAGATGACTTCACAAACAGCCAGGCCAAGTTTGAAAGTGAGCCCCACAAAGAGAGGGAGTCCCGGAGGGAGAGGGAGTCCCGGAGGGACTGAGAATCTCAGAGAGACCGGTCCCTGACCATATGACAGAGGGGACCACCTCTTGGGCAAGTCCAGGAAAGAGGGGTCAGCAACCCACCCCCCAGAGAGCCAAGCAGAGCCTGGACAGAGCAGCTGGCCCGAGGGACACAACAAGACCCAGGCTGTTATCGCTGTGGGTGAAAGGGGCAGTGCCCCAAGCTCCCAGACAGGCTGAGCAGGCCGGGGGGTCATGGAGTCAACTGGGTGGAGTCCCAGAAGCCAGAGGGGCTGGCGGCCAAGGCGGGTGGTGCTGACAGTGGGCACTTGGATTGGGCCGAGTCCACCCCACAGACCAGCTCCTCAGGGGGACCAAATGCTCAGAGGTCAGTTTACAGAGTGAGGGTGGCGCTGCCTCTGTGGAGCAAGTGTCTCACACACCTCGAGGTAGATGGGAAAAAGGTCACAGGGTTCTGGGACACAGGCACCGGCATGACGCTGGCCCAACCCGGGGTGGTGGCGCCGGGCCGCATGATACCCAATTCCCATCTGACGGTAACAGGAATTGACGGGACCCCTTTCAAGGTGCCCATGGCGAGGGTGCACCTGAAATGGGGGGACAAGGAAGGCCCCAAGGAGGTGGGTGTGCACAGCCATTTGCTGGCGGGTGTACTGATGGGGGGTGACCTGGAGAACTGGCCAGGTGAACACCCTCGTGCCCTGCTCCTGACCCGTAGCCAAAGAAAACGAGGGGTGCATTCCCCAGATTCTGGGGTACAGGCCCAGCCAAAGCCACAGGGGCCAACCCTGAGAGAAAGGGAGCCCCCAGAAACCAGATCTCACAGGCCAGGGGTGCTGAAGCCAGGCAGGGATAGGGAAGTAGCTTCCGCCCCTGCCCCAGCCGAAGAGTTCCAGGCAGAGCAGCAGAGAGACCCCTCCTTGCAGAAGCTGAGGGAACTGGCCCATCTCAGCCCAGCTCCACAGCTGGGGGAAGGCTGCAGGGAGAGATTCCTGTGGGAAAAGGGATTCCTGTACCGGGAATGGGTTCCCAGACACAAAGTGGAGCCATGGAATGTCCAGAGGCAACTGGTGGTTCCCCAAAAGTACCGGCGCAGGTTGCTGTACCTAGCCCATGATGTCCCGCTCGCAGGACACCAGGGGATCCACCGCACCATGGAAAGGTTGTTACAGAACTTTTTTTGGCCTGGGATCTTTGCAGCGGTCCGTCAATATTGCCTGTCCTGCGATCCCTGCCAGAGGGTGGGGAAGACCCGAGACAAGGGGAAAGCTGCCCTGAGGCCACTGCCCATCATAGAGGAGCCTTTCCAGAAAGTAGCTATGGACATAGTGGGACCCTTCAGCAAGGCAACGCGTTCGGGGAAGAAATATATTTTGGTGGTGGTAGATTTTGCCATGCGATACCCAGAAGCAGTGGCCTTGACCTCTGTTGACGCTGACACCGTGGCGGATGCAGTGCTGTCTATTTTCAGTAGAGTGGAGTTCCCCAAGGAGGTCCTCACAGATCAGGGGTCCAACTTCATGTCGACCCTGCTGCAAAGCTTGTGGGACAAGTGTGGGGTCCGGCACACCTGGGCCACAACCTACCACCCGCAGACCAATGGGCTGGTGGAGAGGTTCAATGGGACTCTAAAGCAGATGCTGAGAACCTTCATGAATCAATACCCCCATGACTGGGACAAGTACTTACCCCACCTGCTGTTTGCATACAGGGAGGTGCCCCAGGGTCCACGGGGTTCTCCCCGTTTGAGCTGCTGTATGGAAGGAGGATACGGGGACCCTTGGACTTCCTCAGAGAAGAGTGGGAGGGGACGGCCTCTCCTGAAGGGGAGTCAGTGGTACAGTATGTACTGACCTTCCGGGAAAAACTCACCGAGCTCATGGGCCTGGCCAGGGAGAACCTCTCCATGGCCCAAAGGAAGCAAAAGGTCTGGTATGACCGTAACGCCCGGGCCTGAGCCTATGCCACCGGGGACCAAGTGATGGTCCTTGTACCTGTGCGGCGGAACAAGCTGCAAGCGGCCTGGGATGGCCCCTTCAAGGTCGTCAAACAGTTGAATGACGTGAATTATGTAGTGGAACTGTCGAACCGGGCCCACAGCCACCGGGTCTATCACGTGAACATGATGAAACCTTACCGGGACAGAGAGAACTTGGTGCTGGCCATGTGCAGACACTGGGAGGGGCAGGGGGATGATCCCTTGGTGGATTTGCTCACAGGGACTGGAGCGGGCTCCTTGCTGGAGTCTATTCCCCTCTCAGACCAGCTGACCCCTGCCCAGCAGACGGAGATCAAGGAAGTGCTGCATTCACACCAACAGCTGTTTTCTGACAGACCCGGATGCACTGACCTAGCTGTCCACCGCATAGAGACAGGCACCCACGCCCCTATCAAGTGTGTGCCATTCAGAGCCACAGGGAGGATGGCTCAGGACATAGAGCGGGAGGTTGAAGACATGCTGGCTCTGGGGGTGATCCAACCCTCCTCCAGCCCCTGGGCCTCTCCCGTGGTGTTAGTCCCTAAAAAAGATGGGTCTGTTTGGTTTTGTGTGGACTATCACAAGCTTAACGCCATCACCGTATCGGACGCCTACCCCATGCCCAGGGCTGATGACCTTTTAGACAAGCTGGGGGGAGCCCGTTACCTCACCACCATAGACCTCACCAAGGGGTACTGGCAAGTGCCATTAGACGAAGATGCCCAGCTCAAGTCGGCTTTCATCACCCCTGTGGGGCTCTACGAGTTCCTGGTCCTGCCCTTTGGCCTCAAGGGGGCACCCGCTACCTTCCAGCGTCTGGTGGACCAGCTACTGAAAGGCATGGAGAGCTTTGCCCTGGCTTACATGGATGACATTTGCATCTTCAGCCAGATGTGGGAGGACCATGTGTCCCAGGTCAAGCAGGTGCTGGACCGACTCCAGAAGGCCGGGCTGACTATCAAGGCAGGGAAGTGCAAGGTGGGAATTGCTGAGGTGACCTACCCGGGCCACAAGGTGGGCAGTGGCTGCTTAAAGCCAGAGCCAGCTAAAGTGGAGGCTGTCAGAGATTGGCCCACACCCCAGACTAAGAAACAGGTCCAGGCCTTCATTGGGATGGCGGGGTACTACCGGAGGTTTGTGCCCCACTTTAGCTCCATCGCAGCCCCCCTCACAGAGCTGTGTAAAAAGGGAAAGCCTGACAAGGTGGTCTGGACCGAGCAGTGCCAAGAAGCCCTCTGCATGCTGAAGGAGGCTCTGCTCAGTGCCCCAGTGCTGGCAAATCCAGACTTCAACAAACCCTTCCTGTTGTTCACCGATGCCTCAGACGTGGGGCTGGGGGCTGTGCTAATGCAGGTGAATAACAAGGGGGAGAAACACCCCATAGTGTACCTGAGATGGAAGCTGCTGCCCCGGGAGCAGAACTATGCAGCCATAGAGAAGGAATGTCTGGCCATGGTGTGGGCGCTGGGGAAGCTGCAGCCATACCTGTTTGGACAGCGTTTCACCGTGTACACCGATCACTCACCCCTGACCTGGCTGAATCACATGAAAGGGGCCAACGCCAAGCTCCTGCAGTGGAGTCTGCTCCTGCAGGACTACAACATGGAGGTGGTCCATGTGAAGGGGAACAACAACACCATAGCCGATGCCCTGTCACGCAGGGAGGGCCCCGAACTTCCCCAGGTCACTGGCTAAGTGACCTCACTCAGTTCAGTCTGGAAGGGGGGAGAGATGTGATGGAGTGGGGGGAGTGCAAATGCGAGACTCAGGCTGGATGTGAGAGGCAAGCAGAACAGTTCCCAGTGGCTAAGGATGACCCTGGGGCTACAACTGGCAGGTAACACCTCTGCCCTGAACAAAGAGGAGAGAGGAGCCGAGCTGTTTTTTTTTTTTAATTGGGGGACGGGTGAGAGGCTAGGGAAGAAAGATGAAGGCAGCCAGCCGGAGGAGGGGGGAAAGCTACACCCCAGAGGGGCACCCCTCGGGGTCTTCTCCCCAGGACGGGTTGGAAGGACTGTCTCTGACTGCTGTGCTGACGCTTCTGTGAGAAACTGGGCATCTGTTGCCTAATAAACCTCCTGTTGTACCTGCTGAGTGACAGTCACTCCTTCCAACGGATGGGGTGCAGTGCAGGGGTACCCCTGAACTCCATCACAGGTGTGGGGTCTGGAAGTGAGGGGTCAGGAGCAGAGTGCAGATGGGGAGTCAGGGGGGAGTGGGGGTCTGGATGGGAGGGATACAGGGACAGGGTGATGGGTGTGCAGCTTGCCTTTGCAGCACCCATGAACGCATATGGCTCTGCACCTCCTTCCCCCGCCCCCGGGCACCACCTTCTGCTGCTCTGCTTTCAGCCAATCAGAGTAGCAACATAAAAGTTACAGGCCATGCTGCTAACGCTTCTGCTGCTCTCCCTCCCTTTCTCGCCCATCTGAGGGAAACAGCAGTGGAGCGCAGAGCTGCTTCTTGCCCCCCTCCAACTCCCAGTAGAGCCTCTGAGATGGATCCAACCCCAGCTTTCCTGATCTGGCCTGAAAGGCTCAGTGCTGTGGAAGTGAGCCCTGAGTCTTGGGGTTTGTATCCAGACAAGCTGCTGTCTGGATCTAGAACGCGGGCTGAGAAGGAGCAAATGGCAGACTAGAAAAAGGAACAGAAGCTTTTGATCTCTTCAGCAAAGTGGCCTGAGAAAGAAACCAGGGTTTAAGAAACCTTCGTCATGCACAAAGTTGCAGAAATGTAAGACATGTACTCTGAGCTGATAGGAGGTTATGTTTTCCCACAGCATTTATGGAAAGTGTTCCTGCTATGAGTGAACCTTCCCTTTTGAATTCTGGGAACAATCTCTTGGAAAATGAGTACTATATACTTTGCATATTTTTTTAAGTCATACTTTCCTGGTATACCACCCCAGTGTTCCATACTCCTCTCTTCTCACTCACCGAGCTCCATATTGGCATCCTGTGCAGCCTTAACAAAAATATACTTTATACATGCAGTAAACATTATCATCCATATAATGTGCAAATTATGACAAAACTAAAAGTGGCTGCTGCAAGTGCCCTGACTAAAAGGCTAGAAGAAGCCTAGTGTGACTCTCAAAGTAGAATAGTGACAGAGAGATGGCCATGTTAGTCTGTATTCTATCAAAAGAAAAATGCAGTCATGTAGCACTTTAAAGACTAACAAAATAATTCACTAGGTGACGAGCTTTCATGGGACAGACTGATCTGAAAAAGTGGGTCTGTCCCACAAAAGTTCATCACGTAATAAATTATTTTGTTAGTCTTTAGTGCTACATGACTGCTTTTTTATCAAAGTAGAATTAACATACTATTTTGCTGACCCACCTGTACACAAAGGCGGGCATATTTTCCTTTCAAGATGTTACCTTACCGAGCTAAACTCCCCAGCACCCATAATGTGCACATCAACTAACATTTTTACAGACACCCTGTTGTTACACTAGACTTGTGTACAAACCCTGTATACAGGTGTTCACACAGCAAAGAGATTTCCTGCTTTTGTCACCACTGTACTTTTCTGATGCATGAATGATTCCATGTAGCTTTACCGTGCATTACTCTTACAGAGGGATGTGCTGTTGCTAGTAAGACAAGACAAGCCACACATTCAAGGAGTCGTGGCATCTCATTCAACTTGGCAGTTACTCAGGATTATAGAATGGGTAGTTCAATGACTGTCCTCCATGCCTCTGATTTTCCAAAGATTGAAGAGGATCAAAAAAGAAGAGAGAAAGAGCGAGCTCCTGAAGGTAATTACACTTAGGAGAAACATTCTTCACAAAACAACACAGGCAGGAAGAGAGAGGATTAAGTAAGAAAAACACCAACTCATCAAGTGGGAATTAGGCAGTAAGAAGATATAATAAGAGAGTGCAGCTGAGATATTGCCATGATTCAAACTGAATTTGTAATCAAATCCCCACCACCACCACTTCTACCATAGGAAAGAAGCAGGGGGTAGGAACAGTTCAGTGATTAGAGCATTGGCCTGGTAAACCCAGTGTTTTGAGCTCAGTCTCTGACGGTGCCTTTCAAGGGTTTGCGGCAGGTTAAATTAACCAGTTAGGGATGGTAATAGAGCCTGTTGTGAATACAAGGGACTGGACTCCATAACTTGTCAAGGTCCCCTTCAAGTTTTATGATATATAGCTGTACAGCTATCTGTATCTGTATCTATATATAAGCTCATGTGCACCTGTGAAATAAGACATGTAATTAGTATTATTTTTCCATCGTCACAAAGACCTTAAATTTATGCCATCCCAAGAGAGAAATAATCATGAGTACAAACCTACCATACCAGATTGGATGAGCAATAAAAATGAGTATACAAGGAATGTATGTGAAATGGGTCGACTATTTTTGCATGGCCAACAATGCCAAACCTTACACTTACTACTTCTCAAACACACATAGAGCTCTGGCACAACTGACTCATATGCACTTTGAACTGAGGGTATAATTTCCAACTTGAAGATATGTAGCCAAGTTAGCTCTCTTAGAGCTAGACCATGCTAAAATAGCAACCGTGGCAACAGTGGCAGGAGGGGTTAGCCACCTGGAGCATTTGCCTCACTTCTCAGGGTATGTATAAACTAAACGGAAGATTGGCTCTTTCAGAGTCAATCTTCTGGTGTTCGATTAGCATGCCTAGTAGGAACACCTGCTAAATCAAACCATCAGGGCTTGACAGTCAGTCCTGGTACTCCTCATTGTCGCAAGGAGTAAGGGAGGTCAATGGGAGAGTTCCTTGACCAGTTTTTTGGTGAAGAGCCAGGAAAAAAAAATTGATCTAGGATCTGTCAGTTGCAGCTGCACAATTGTTGTAGCTGGAATTGTGTATCTTAGATCAAGTTTTCGGTCTAGTGAAGACCTGGCCTCAGACAGGATCATAATCAAGGTGACTAGCCCCTTCCATGGCCATGGTTACATCCTATTTTAGGTACACTAGCTCAATCAGAGCTCAAGTTGAAGGATACAAATCTGAGCTGAGTGCAGATATACCCTCTGGTAGGTATTCTAGAAGAACTAGAGGTGGCCAGAGAGTTTCTGCAGAACATTCTTCTATCAGAAAACAACAATGGACATGAATTTTTGCAAAATTTTATTTAATGAGACCTGAAAAACATGTGTAACAGATCGTTTCAATATTTCATTTTGAAACAATGTTTAGTTTTGAAATGTATTATATTATATTTTAAATTAAATATCAGAAACAAAATGAAACACGTAAATTTACCCAAATGAACTGTGGAGGGTGGAGGGGGAGGATACTAATTTGCATAAGAAATTTCAAGGTGTTTTCTTTTTGCTCCATTTCAGAAAAAAAAATGAAATAACAGAATTTCCCACAAAACTGACAGTATAATTCCTGTGCCGCCCAAGTAACTGGAAAGACACTGCCTGCAGTCCTTGTGCCTACGAACATGTATCTGAACAGTTGCAACTCATTTTACAGAGGTAACTAAACAACTGTGTGAAAGCCAGGATAGACCCTGGACTGAATTTCATTCTTTATATGCTTGATCTCTTTCATTAATTGAACCAAAAACATTCCTCTATTAAGAAGTTTCTAAATCATGTCATTTAAAAGCAAAAGTGGAGTGCATGCAAAAAAAGCTCTGTTTACAGTAAAGCAGGAAAAAGTCTAACAGGAAACATTCCAAACATCTTAGTTACGTGCAAACTCTTCGTTTTGAAGGAAAGCATATTACTAAAATAGTGGTTTCACAATGAGTCTTAAGGAGAACTCTGCAGGAAGACGAAATGCTGTAATTCAGGCAAACTGGCATTAAACTTCAGTCATTGCCCTTCTCACCAAAACAAGTGCGGAAAAAGAAAGAGAGGCTGTGGCCACACTTGGCCAAAACTTTGAAATGGCCATGATAATGGCCAAATCGAAGAATACTAATGAGGTGCTGAACAGAATATTCAGCACCTTATTTTTATTAGCATGCTGCCAACAATTTAAGCGTGAGTCGAAATCACATATAGTGGGGGGTTACTGCATATGATAAATTGATGACATTTTTCTTATATTTTCTGCAATATATTTTATCAAAAACTTTATCAAAACTATTAATGTATTTTTGAAAACCAGGGATTGGTAGACTAATCGAATAACTAGTTTTGATAACGATTTCTATTAAAAAGTTAATTTAAAATATGAATGTTGAAAGAGAAAGAAAAAGAAAGCAAAAAATAAGTACATTTGACCCCTACAAAATGAAAACAAATATTTGAAAGATATTTTTAAACTAATTTTCATTTTCCATCAGCATTCCTATACAGACCATTATCACAGTGGAAGGACACATAACAACTACATAAGGACTGCTCAATTTGATCCATTTTTTGTAGACAGTAATGTTACAAAAGGGTTTTGCTGACCAGCCCAACAATACGATCCTTCAGGGCTTTTAACTGAATCTTTGGAAAGTTTTCAATGAATTTCTGGATTTTTTAAAAATATTTTTGCACTGTAATGTTGACCGTTCTCAGTCCCTCAGTGGTAAACCCCCACACCATCACTCCATTCTCACTACATAGTAAAAACTGGCCCTCAGCTCCTGCTTCACTTTCTCAATAAGCATTCTAGAGCAGCTGAGCCAGCCTGTGTGAGGAGCAATCTCTATCTGGTAAACAGCTGGCATAGATAACTTTCTCCTGAAGCAAGGAGGGGGAGCCAGAGAAGGAACTGTGACGCTGAATCACAGTTTCTTCCATGAGCAGTTCGTTGCATTGTTCTTTGTTCCTGACACAGAACAAGCTGAAATATTTCAGTCTTCGTCTTGATTCGCAGTGGGACATCTTGTGCTATTTCTGATAGCATAATGATCTCTTCGGTGTCCTATTATGTGTAATAAAGTATAAAGTACTTCTCAGTTTCACTGGCAATAACGCCAGTCAGCCTTAGGTTTCTCGAGTTCCTTATGTCTCCCAATTTGTATTTCCAGTTTGTATTTACTTATTTTCTATGTGCATTGATGTAAACACTGCATGAAGGACGTCAGCCAGAAAGTTGGAGAGCCTATATCAACACTAAATTGAACATGACTAACATGTTTTAGATAATATTTTCAAAACCATGTTAAGAGTCCAAGTCCCAGGTTTAAGAGCGACACTTAGTGTGTATCTTCTCTCCAGGGAAGATCAACACTGTTGCTGACAATATTCCGGTGTTTGATTAAGAGCACCTTCTAGGGATGCACAAAATTGAACTCACAAGGCACCTCCCTCCCCCAGCGCCAGTACTCTTGCCCCTCACAAGGAGTAAGGGAAGTCAACCTCCCGCAGTGGAGATGGTGCAAAAGCGCAAATTAAGTTACATTGACTCCAGATAGCTGGAGTTGCATATCTTAATTTGACTTTCCCCTTTACTGTAGATCTGGCCTTAGAAGTTTTAAATGCCATGAATAGTCAAAAACCCTTAGCCTCTTAAATGCCTAAGTCACATTTTAAAATGGAAGTTGGTCTCCTAATTCACTTGGTGTTTTTGAAAGCTTCACTTTATACGGACAGTTTATTTTTAAAAGAGCTGATCTCTGTATACATAGAAACTCTGACAGACTGGGCTGTGCTTGAAAGGTATGCATTCAGCCAACAGACTCCCTCCTTCTTGTACTTAAATTACAATCTCCTGCGGAAGGAGGGAGGGTTTGGGATTTGCCCTGACTTCACTTTTGCACAGCTGCCGACAAAAGGAATGCAATTTAGAAAGCAAGGTGGAAAAAAATCCCACACACAAAATAAAAAAGAACCCTCAAAGAACCTTCTCCTCCCTGCAAGGACAGAGCAACTTTGTGATATAAATCCTCTTTTGCTGAGGAAAAAGCACACACACAAACATATCCCACATACTGCATGATGCACCAATTCCCTTCTAAACATAGAGCATATTATCAGCGTGGCTGTACATATCAACAACTGAGTGACTGTTGAACACCATGTTTATCTAATGGACCATAATAGAATGAAAATGCACAACAGGAAACAGTGAGCTGTAAAAATATGTTTCAAGCTAGCACAATTCTTTTTTTTTCCCTTCTCCAAATGGGGAAAGGCGGAGGCGAGGGCATTACACAAGACAGATCACACGGCTGTCCAGCAACCACTGAACCATAGCACAAGGGCCTTGTTTAGATAAATAATGAATTCTTTACTTTATTCTTAGAAGTGGAAATTACCAGAGCTGAAACATAATGTCCCACAAATACTTGCCACATCTGTTTTTGAGAGAGCGGGGGAAGGCAGCTTTTAGGTCATCCGTTTTCATAGAATTCCAGTGGGTTGAAAAGAGGATTCCTAGCTCCCTATCTGTGGATCCCACACATTTACAGAAGAAAACTAAAGCTGTGAACCAAGAGAATTCTGGTATCTAGTATGACCTTGAGGAAACTCAGCACAGTGCATTTCCTACAACAGGAATGATTCATCTGTATAACCATATCAGTGTAAGTATGCCAACAGACCATGCCGGTGGAGATGCAGTTTATATCAGTGAAAGGGTGGTGTTTGGTTTTGCTTTTTGTTTATTTAGCTAGTGCAGCTTACATTATTTCTCCAAGCAAAATACAGTAAACTCTTTCATATTCAGCATTCTATCATCCAGAACTCTCAAATAACTGGCATTTTAACCAGAAGTAAATTTTAGTTATATTTTCCATAAGTTCAGTATAGCAAAAGTAACTACAGACATACAGCAAATACAGTATCTGTTTACAGTGTAAACTACTGTTGGTAAATAAAGTACTCTGCATATATTTTTGATTGTTTCTTAACATCTAATATTGTTTTTCTTTAGTGTTATGCATTGCTAGGCATAGCTCTCTACTATCCAGAATATTTGAACATCCGACAACTTCCGGGTCCTGGGGCTGCCAGATATGAAAGAATTTATTAAGCTGCAAGGGCAAGAGAACCTTTTTTGCTGGTATAAATGCCTCTACACTGTAGCTTTTACCAACATAACTGTTTCATTTAGTGATGTAGTCTCCCCACATCCCTCCACTTCAAACCAGTCTAACTATGATGGCAAAACTTTAAGATGCAATCCAAGGCTTAGGAAAATCATATGAGTTCCCTGAGCCTCATCTGACTCAGCTATAAAACTCATTTACAAAGTAGAACCTCACTGTGAGACTCTTGCTACACCAAGCCAAGCATTCCTGGGATTCAGGAAAATAATGTTTTGCAAAGAATACCAAATTATCAGCTGAAAGACTTTGGACACAGAGAGCTGTTTTTTCCACCTCTTTTTAAAATGAGAACTGATGAGAACCGGATTTCACATGAGAGCCTTCTTTAGTTACAGCAATTGGCATGAAAGGGCTTCCATGCTTCCCACTCATGTACAAGGGGAATAAGCTCAAGTTTTCCTCATAAGAAGTATTATTGTACATGTGTCATGCAAAACTTTGTACCCACCATGATTTGGAACCACTAATAAAGATTTTTGGGTTTGGTTTTGTTTTTTGTTTTTGCTATTTTTTAAAAAAATAAGTAGGATGTATGGGGCGATTTTTCTCTGATCTTAGAAAACAGATACAAAGAGGGCAGAAAACTGTAAATAAAGTTGCATAATACTGAAGTTTCTCTCAGTGTCTCCTAAGGAACTGAACCCAAAGTAGATTTGTTCTGTGGCTTATTCATGAACCAATGATTGTAACTAATTCACAAGTCAGTAGTAACGCAGTATGATAGCCCCTTCAGTTCTATGGTGCTGTTTCTGTCCCATACTTGGATAACCTGAGCTTTATAAACAGAAGTCTGTCTTTTTGTTCAAAAATTATTCAGAATTGATTGACACTTCACAATTGTGTGTACAGGACAAAAGGCTTTTCAAAATCACCATGAGAATACTTCCAACATGAACAGTTTTGCACTTGTATACTCACACCTGTGTTCATGACAGTTATGCTTTCTTTACCTATTGCGTGAATTTGCCTCTGAAAGTTTAAGTGAAACCACTGAAATCACCTGGTTTGTTAATCCTAAACAAGTGGCTCCTCTCTACAGGATGCATGTACAGGATGTGCCCAACCAGCAGAGACATGATTTTCTGTTGCCCTACAATTTGTGGTGTTCATACCCATGCAAACTGAGTCAAAACACTACTATTCTGATGAAACAGTTTTTTTCACTGGTGAAAGTGATTACATAAGGTGCAGAGAAATGGAGAATAAGGTTCTTCTGGCAAAAGTACATGGGGCCGAAATCATTATTGTTTTTCACCTTTTGTAGTAATTGCCACAAGTGCTAAAGCGAGGCAAAGTACATGTAACCAGTCTGATTAGAGAACAAGAAGTAGTCACAGCTACCTCTCTGATACTTATTGCCATTCTGATTGGGTAGCATAATGCATTTATAGTTGCTTTTTGCCAGTGTTAAGGAGAATGCAAGATTCAGGGAAGCGATGAATCAGACTTTCCATCACCTCTTTAGAATATTTCTTCCAGTGCTGTCCAAAATATTCTAGGGCAATTGGTCAATGTAAATTAAATGGTTTCCTTTGTGTGTAAATGTGATCAGAAAAAGTCCAATGTCAGGCTATGAAAGACTTGAGATGATTCAAGCCAGACATGGTTGACTTCTCCTAAGCTGAAATGGTACCACAGAAAAAACACCAAATACTAAGAGAAACCAGTGCTTTGGACATAGTGGCTGCCTGAATGCTGTGTCTTAGGTCAGGTTGTGGAGCCTGCAAACTTCAGGAGATCAGACTAGATGATCATCATAGTCCCTTCTGACCTTTACCAAAGCAGTGTGCTCTAACGTACTACGTTCATTTCTGTATCTGGTAATTCTGTAAATCTACTTTAGTCTCCAGCTTCTTAGCTGCTGGCTTTGTTTACTTAAAAATGTTTCAGAATGCTCCACTAGAGACAAGGATTCCAGTGCCTCTGCCAAATTAAAAATGTGCATGGTTTATTTGTCCTTTCACATTGCAAACACTACACAAGAGCAGCATGTTTAAGACGTCAGTTTGTAATTCTTCTACGTTTGCTCTTCTCCATATATTTCACTATTTTGCCAAACCTCTTCGGGATGTTGTTTTGGATTAAATTTACACAGAAACTACTGGTGTCTTATTGCAGTCTTGAATTGTCTCTTTACTAGCTCTCTAACACTAGTGAAAGACATTGTCCCAAATATAGATTCAAAGGGAGGACATCCATAACATCACACAAGAGGTCTTACAGACTACAACAGCAGCTACAGACTAGCAAGAGAGACACAGATACATATGAGAAGGTCCAAATATTTGCTCCGACTTGTGTCTACAGAAGCAAAATTAACCACTTTCTGAAAATGAGTCAAATATGGTGATGTCTCTTTTGACTAGATACATATCTCACTATTAAAAAGACAAATCTCTGATCTGTGCACAGGAAGAATGCATGTGTGTGCACACATAGGCATAAGCACCCGCTGTGATTGCACATTAGCATCTAAGGTGCTACAATCTGTTACGATTTTCATTATAAACTGGAGTTGTGAGAAAACTGCAAAAGCCAGCAAAACTCCACACAACAAAGATGCAAAGGCTACCTACCAAAATACATTCAGGGCTTATGGCAAGCTAAGAGGAAACCAATCAGGTGGCCGAAATGGGTTGTCAGGGCTTTGAAGGTTACTTTACTTTGCTTCTTCGAAAGTGGGGCAACAGGAAAGAGGTTTGGGCAAAAATCATTTTTTCCTTTAAGCTGAGCGCTTCCATGGCCACCCAGGAGAGATTCAAATGCTGCCCAGCTGATCAGCAGAGTACTGACAGTGGCCAAGGCCAGCAGCATGTGTTTCTACTGGTGGTGCATATCCAAACATGCCTTAGTGCACACAACAAAATTTATTCTGCACATGGGTGGGAAAAATTAGAGAAAACATTAGCAAAAATATCTACATTTTTAAAAAACAAGCATATAATTCCTGGCCACAGAGTCTACCTACCATCATGATACCATCTGTAGATGCCTCTCAAGGGGAGAAGAGGACTATAAAAAGAAAGTGGAAATACCCTAAGGGATCCCTCCTCCTCACTCCCTCACTGTACGTCAGTTCAATGCATCAGAAGCTAAAAAAGGAAGCTCTCATAGAATAGAGGATCCTGGTCTAAGAAGTTTTGACAGTAAAACCACTAGGAACATGCGGTGAGAAAAACTTTGCTTTGAATTTAATACGGTGTTTTAAGTCATGTACTAGTTGCGGTTTTTTTTCCTTGTAACCATTCCTGATCTTTCTGTTTCTTTACTTGAATCCACTTACAATCTCTCTGTAGTTAATATGTGTATTCCATTGTTTTATAGTCAACCAACGTGCTTGAATTGAAATTTTGGGGAAAACTCAATTAGGGATAGCATGATTTGTACATATACTTTCTATTACTAAAACAACGGACTTTATTTGAGTTTATATTGTCTAGTAGCACACTGGGAAGTTCAAGACACACATTTCTCGGGAAAATCTTGGCTTGGGAGTGTGCTGAGGCCAACCTGCAATACAATTCAGGCTGGCAAACACCTAGATACACTTGGCGGGTTGCAAGTGCACACAGATATAGCTGGGAATGAGCAGCCCAGGAATGAAGACAACAGCAAATATAAAGGGGCTTCCCCAAGCAGAAGTGACACAGCTAGTCACTAGTCTAGACTGTATCCTAGGTGTGTCATAGATGCACTAGACCAGAGGTTCCCAAGCTTTTTGGCATCATGCCCCCTCTTTTGACACTTGAGAAACCCTCACATACCCCCACCTCTTCTTTGCCATCACCCATCCCCCTTTTAACAAAAAATTCAATTCATAGTTTAAAATAAACACAAAAAATTTATAAAAATGTTTTATAATAAAAATAAGCACAAATAGTTTTTCTTGGCACCAACATTTAATAACAATATAATTTAATATCAGAAACAGCAGAAACAAAATTAATTTAATGTGAAGGACAATGAGCTCCAGCCGGGCACCTGAGCCCCGCCAGCTGTGGGCCAAAGCCTCTGGAGCCCCACCAGCCCACTGCCCAAGCTCTGCAAGCCTCCAGCCTGAGCCCCATGAGCTGCAGGCCAGCCGCTGACGCCCCGGAGCTGCGGGCCCACCAACCAAGCCCTGCCAGCTGCAGGGCCACTGCCCAGGCCACTGCCCAAGCCGCAGGCCTGCCGCCTGAGCCATGCCAGCCGCGGGGCCCCACCCAAGCCTCACGGGACAGCTGCCCACCCGAGCCACCTGACACCCACTGCCAGGGCCAGCCGCCCAACCCACAACCACCACACCTCCCCCAACACACACACACGAACCAGGAAGGTCAGAGCTCCCCAGCTGCGCACCACCTGCCAGAGGGCCCCCCCCCACCGCTGTGCAAGCCACCCACCAGCTGGATCCATGGTCCACCTGGCAGAGCCCCTTCCCTTCCTTCCCCTCCCCTTTCTCCCCCTCCTTACCCCAGCCTCCTCCCCCTCAGCCAGACACCCCCAGCCTCCAGCCTCTTCTCCACCCCTTCCCCTAACCCACATTCACTCACTGTGGTTTGCAGGAGGGCACTCCATGTGGCTCTTCACAGCCACCTCCTTTTTATAGTGGCTGCAGGGTCACCCATGTAAAATGGCAGGGGCTGCTCACAGCGCCCAAGCACCCTGTGGGAAGAAGGACTCAACTGATAGTTAACCAGTCGAGTCTGTGGTTGAGAGCAGGCTCTTTCTTGGGGCGGAGGTGGGAAGAAGGCAGGAGGCTGTGCCCCCCCGCCCCCCAGGGGGCACACACACCCAGTTTGGGAACCCAAGCACTAAACCAAAATAGGGTTTGCTGCTCCTTCAACAATCATTAAAGTATTCTGCAGAGGGTGCTCTTCATCACCAACTACGTCTCCAGATCATCTGAACTGGCTATGTGATAATGAAAAATTGGTCACACAGGAACTAAAAGCCCTTGGCACAGAACTTCTCTCTCATGTCTGTTTGGATAGGTCTTCTGAGCAGGCACCATCTACTACTCTGCACAATGCTGAGCACAATGGGGTCTATGATAGTGTATATGAACACTAGCGTGGGAGGAGTTAAAGGAGCAACCTAGATCTGCCCATCCAGGCTTGCAGAGCTTGTTCCAAGTGGAGATAGGGTTGAAAAGGGAACATCTCCGTTCAGAAGAGTGAGGACAGGGATAATGCAGACCTACCCTGAAGGTGCCAGCCAAAAGGGGCTAGAGAAGGAGTATGTGTGTGTGCAGAGTACAGCTAGTCTTGCTTTTCTTTTTCTTTCCCCATATCTGGGAACAAATGCTGAGGGAAGGAAGCAACACAAGGGATGTACCTCAGAGGACTGCTCACAGAGACCAAACAATACTGACCTTCCTGGAGCCTTGAGTCAGAGCTCAATGCTTTGGGCAGCCCTAAACTCCTCAGTCACTGCCCCACAGCCAAACTGACACTAACCACTAGCTACATTGGCCAACATGGACCCTATTACAGGACCCCAGTCTCTGTAGGCCATTAGGCACTACTGTATTAAACATGAATATCTATTTGAATTACTAGACCAAGTACAAACTCTCTCTCTCTCAAAAAAAAAACAAACCCACAATATTATGCTGTTTATTCCTCTCCCACATCAAGGTTCTGCCCTGATCCTCAGTGAAGGCTATTTTCTTGACAAATCCCCATTAAATCAGTTTTTTTTTAAATAAATCATTTTATTTTTTAAAGACAATAGGAAACTTTTTCCTCACTTGCTCAAAAGTTGCTGATATGTGTATTGGATGTTGCTGTTTAACCTTTAAATTAAAAATAATATTACATTGGGGTAGAGACTAAACCAGTGGAATATAAGCTCAAATGGGCCTTATTTCAGAAATTTTAAAATGTCTGAAAACAAAGGCGTTCTAATGAAAATTGCTGTGCTGCATTAACTGGTTGGTAGCAGGTGCCCTGCCCTCTATAATAAAAAGGATTTTAACTCTCTTTGCATAAATTGAAGTGTACTCAGAGGAAGCAGCTGCTTGTGGGTATGATAAAGAGTAATAACTTCCTGATACACATGAGAGAAAGGAGACTATAGCGGAGAAGCAATGCTCAATTTACCCTGACTTTAAATGGAGGATGAATCCAGCAGGATGATTTCAACTCATTCAATTCACACTCATTGTGCGAAATCTCACCAGTTTCTCTTCCTCTCAGTATAGACCAGGAACTCCCAGATAGTTCACAGTTAAAAATTTCAGTCAGCTTCTGCGGCTGCCTGTGAGGAACGGCTTCCTGGTTATTTAGAACAAGTTGGTTTCTTCCCCCACCCCCATATGATTCTGATGTGATGAGGTAACTTTACACTCTTCTGTGCATAACTCATTTTCTTCTGCAGGGAAAACATGAGTTGTTCAGAGGAAATTTTTTTCCCTTTCTTTTTTAAACTCACAGCTTCTTTTTCCTTTTTTTTCTTTTTGCTAGCTAGCATTAAAGAGAAATGAAACAGAGCTCAGAGCCCTATTCTCCACAATTATCTCTTGCAAACTAGGGATGCATTTGAATAAGTGCAGCAATATAACATTAAACTGATTGGCATGGAAACTAAGTTTAAAGACAAAATTAAGAAATTTAAGGAAGGCAATTGCAGATACAGGAGAACTATCCACTAATGGAGGAGTTATTGATAGGTGGCCAGAGAAAGCATTTTTAGCAGTACATTATCCTTAGTTTGCAGATCTTTCAAATAATAGTGGATATGTTAAACTGAGAATTTCAAGAACCCATAAACTTTCCATAATATCCTATAATCCACAAAATGAATTCAAAATTCAAGAGAGACATAGCAGAATTCCAAAGAGAAATTAATTTTTTTACCACTGTACCAGAGAGCAAGAAGTGATAAATTACCAGGGACAGGTTTATGCAGTCATTAGTGAATGAAGACTGTTTACCCAAAATTGAATATTCCTTCTCTTTTAAATCATGTAATTGCTCCTTCTTCCACCATTTCCCATACCTCTCTTCTTTCTTTCCTGAATCTGACCTCCTTGGTAAAAGTAATCTGAGCTCTGCTAATGACAAGTGCTATCTAAGACTGATGTATTATTGTTTAAAATTTGTGTCCTCTGATATCTACCAGCCCTTAAATTGTGGTTACAAACTCTGGTTGGAAGAATTCTCACTATAAATTCAGATGATACAGTTTTATTTTCACTGACCATAAGTAAGCAGGTGAGAGTTCAATGCCATAATCATAAGCAAACCATTTCAGATAACACAAGTATGTACACAAATCTTCTTTCCAACACTAAGTTGAACCTGCCCACACTTTTATGGCTCAAAATGTGAAGGTTGTTATTTCTCATTATTTTTCATGTGCGTATGTCTGCACTTCATGTTCTGCAAATGGTCAGAAACAAATGTTCCAAAACACCTAAAGACAGGCTGTTCTCAAAATAACCCAGTTCAGCCAGATGTAGGAAGTACCAGAAATCTCATTAGAAAGCCAGTTAATGTAAGATTTCCAACTCAAATTTTGCAGACTAGAAAATCTGGAAATAGTTCAGTTAAACACACAAATCTTTGAGTGGATAATGAAACTGTCATACCAAATTGTTTTGGTTGACCCACATCCTAGCCAGTATTCTTCTTACTATTCACTTAATGATAATTAATCTTGGAGGAGTAGCAGTGTTAGTTCGTATCTTTATAAAACAAAGCAACCAGTCCTGTAGCACATTAAAGACTAACAATATTATTTATTAGGTAATGAGTTTTCGTGGGTAAGACACACTGCATCAGGACTTACCCATGACAGCTAACTACCTAATAAATACAACTGTTACTCTTTAAAGTGGCACAGGACTGCTTGATTTTTATTACTGATTACTGTGGCTCAGGCATCGATAGGGTAGCTCACAGACCACTCTACCAATTTTATAACTTAGATGATAAATGAGGTAGACTCATAAATCATTCTATCACAAATAAATGTATTAATCGGGAATTTTAGATTACCAGTGACACAAAGAAGTTTAGGAAAATGTTTACTGTCAACTATCCTCTGAATTGAACCACAATATAAATAAACACAGTAGATTTTATACAGTGTGTTCTACATCTTTATTTATGCAAATTTGAAACAAAACAAGTTATGGGTACAGTATGGAACACAGAGACTTTTTACCCTTGGTAGCCCAAGTTGTTTAGTTAATACAAATAGAGAAGTACAGATGCAATTGAATTCACAGACAATAAGCTAGATTCTCAAGGGCATTTAAATGCCTAATTCCAGTTATTTCAATGGGAATTAGGTACTTAAATACCTTTGAAGATGTGGGTCAACATGCCTGCAGAGCTTGTTAAGAAAGAAAAATATTATGGGTAAATAAATGACCCTTTTGCTCTATCTATCATGAGACCTGATCACCACCCCCTCCTCTCATGTTTGGAAAAAAAAATATTCTGTGACACTGCTGAAAATTCAAATAAGTGTACAAGAAAACAATGACTGCAATGCCAATATTTCTATTTTAAAGGTGCAGGGTGGAACAGGGGCTGCATATTGCTCTGTATGTTGAACTCAGGGCAGCATGTAAATGAGCAGGCAAAACCTCTAAACTCAGTATTTTCTATTATTTATGAACGCAAGCTTTGAAAATAAAGTGGAGGAATTTCCATCTGATATCCCAGGTTAATTAACCAAAATAACAAAAACATGTTTTTTTCTAAATCTGCAATAGCTGCATACAGGTTTTCCTTTTTGTCTAGCTTTATACTAAGGCATAAATAGCATAGATGGGGGTACATAAGCACAAGTATCTGTCACTGGCAGCTTTCAGTCAAGGAAACAGTAAACTTGCCCATTTGTTTTCTGGTCCCTCACTGTTAATTAGTTTCTTTTATCATTTAAATTCCAGGAAGTGCTAAAAGCTCCCAGGGAAGGACATTGTTGGAAGAATGACCAAAACAGGTTCTTTTTCATCAAGGTTTCTTTCAAGAACTTGTGAAATTCCCCACATCATTCCCTGGGGAGCTGACTATGGGAGGAAAGGATTCCGCCAATTAATCAGTTGCTTAGAACCACACAACCACTTGACTGTGGAAACATTAAGGCTGTAATGTAGTCTATTATTCTATGGACCTGGTAGTACCCCATATGAATGTACCCGTGATATCTGCATTTATGAAATTCTTTTCACTGATTCGTAGGATTTGATATTTTTTTAAAGTGAGGATCATTCTTTTGTGTGTTTTTCTCTCATCTGCATTTATAAGTTGTCCACCCCGAAATGCCAACTCTAAAGAAAACATTCCTTCTTTCTGGGAACTGTTGCTCCTTTTCAAGCCAGCGGAGATGAGCTGATGAGACAGCAGTCTCTCACTATGCAAAGAGCTAATGCATCGTGATTACCAAGTCCAGAATAAACAAGATTTCTGTGTGAAATTCAGAGTGCTCTACTCTCACTAAGTTTGCTCTGTGGGGAAGGCATGCTAAATATTTTGTTTTGATAGCCACTGACTAGGGTTACCATAACTGAACTTTCAAAAAGCGGGACACCCCTGAGAGGGGGTGCCTCTGTATCAGTATCTACCAACTCACAGTGTCTTAATGAATAGTAACAGAGAGGAATGTCTTCACGCATATTTATGTATTAATGCATTAATACAAAGTGAGTTGGTAGATACTCAGACAGATACACTCACTCTCAGGGGTGTCCTCTTTTTTGAAAGTTCAACTATGGGAACCCTACCATTGAATCCATAGCAATTATTTGATTTTTGAATTCCTTAGTAAATTGAATAACAAATTAAATCCATTTCTGTCACTGGAAGCTGCCTTTAAACATTTAGATACAAAATCTGAGTGTAAATATATTAAATGAAAACCTAGACATTTAAGATAAGTACATTATATAAATTTTTAAGTTCGGCATTGAAAGAACTTCCATTAAACACTCAAGAAGTTTAAGAACTATGTGCATATGAAGAATCTAGTATAAATGTTTATTTAGGTCAAATCTTTTGAGTGTCTGTTAGCCCATTAATGATTTGTGAATATCTGTATTTTTTCTTAAGGTTAAACAAATGAAGAAGCCATCTTTTTTCTACCTCACTGGACCTAGCATGCTAGAGCAGATTGCCATGGCAACGGGAACTAGTATGCCTGGTGTGAAGACAACAGTGTAGGCCTCATTTCCTAAAAGCATGTTCCTACTGAAGTTGAATAACCAATTAAAGGTCTCTTTTCGGTCCTCAGGGGCTTCTGAGATGCAAATAGAGTTGTGAGGCCTGCTTGGTCAGCTGTTATACCTAGTAGGTCTTACTGATTGTTTCAGAAATAGACTTCAATTAAATAACTTTCAGTAAACACGGAAAACTAACTGTGTGTTGTATTAATGAAATAAAAGGGTTGTTTGAAAGAGTGGATGGAGGACAATTCTTGTTGTGGCTTGTGATTATTGGGTAAGCAGCTTAAACAAGGGGGGCGTTCTATACGTCTTGAACAGCCTTACAGTAAAACTTTTATGATATCAATAATACCATGTTTTGTCATCATTCCTCTGTCAGTGTGTATGAGTCACACACATTGCATGTAAGTGAGGATTAATTATAGCTCTAATAAAAATAGACATGGAACTGTAGGATGACGGTAGCTTTTAGGAATCATTCAGTCTTTCATGAATGCACAATTATGACATTTTTCTATTTTGAAATAAGATAAAATAAGATACTTTAAAGTTGTCTTTATTAAAGAAGAACTAATCTAAATTATATCCAGGAAGATTAATTTTAAAAAAGGTGTGAGCAATTAATTGATTATATCACCAAGAGATCATTTTGCCTAGTACAAAATCATGGAGATGCTTAGTTCAAACAAAAAGTAGCCTACAAGAACTCATCGCTTTATTCAGTTATAATTTAAAGAAGGTGACGAGCTGTACAGAAGTTTTTTTGTAGGACAATGAATGGTAAGGAGTTAAATTTTGCTCTTAGTTAACTGTGTTAACTTGGTAAGCAGTCATTACCCTAGTTTATATCAAGTCTTGTGTCAAATAGAAAGAGCTATGTACATGTGGTAGCAGATCTGTCCTGGCACTAGACTGCAGCAACTATTGTTGTTTTCAGGAATATCATAGATACCTTTCATAAGTCTTCAGAAGTCTTTAAACTTCTTTGTAAGGTGACTAGTACAATCATTGATGCCAGAAAACATATCTATTTTTGCCTGTCATGCCATTCTTTCCCAAATAATCAGTGACTATTTATTGTTTTGCCAGCCATGAGCCATTATGAACAGAGGTAACTCCTAAAACTACCCATGCATGCTTTTTTCTACTCAGAATCATGATGAGTTCAACAATAACTTTACCAGTACACATATGTATACACCTATCCCTCCATTTACAAACTTCTGATTTACAAATTTTCTCTACAATGAAAAATGTAAATTTATACTTATTTTTAAATTTATGAACACTATTTTCACTACAGTGAAGAACCAACCTTCGTGCATGTGCCCATGATACAGCCATTGCTCCACCAGCAGGTCCATTTTCGATTTACAAATTTTCACCTTATGAATAGTTTTCGTTGAACAAATTATGTTTGTAAATTGAGGGATAGTTGTATATTCACTATGTAGAGAATATTCCCATTATGTATAAGAATCCCAGTTTTGATAGTGTTCATTAGTTTGTAACTACTAAGATAAGCAGAGTCTCTCTAAAAGTTTGCTGAAAGGAACAAAAAAGTCTGTTTGCATACATGTGCCACCATATATAAAAGAAGAGACTTTTTTCCCCTCCTTAAAATAAAATTTCAAATTTTTAAACTAACTGCAAAAGACAGCATATTAAAAATGTATTAGAAACAGTACTGGAAATAATTAAAACATATTGAGTAATTACTAAGTCACTATTTAACATGATAAATTCTTACCTGGCAAATTGAGATCATTTGCCACTGACTCACTCAGGAAAGATAAAGCAGATATTAGAGAAGAGTAGTCAGGATAGAAGTGTGGTTGGATTTATATTGCAACTATGTCTACACTACAGCGATCTTTCGAAAGAAGCTCTTCCAGAAGATCTCTCCCAAAAGACTGCGCCCACGCACAAAAGAGGGGATCAAAACAGCGATTTTCTCTTTTGAAAAGGAGCATCCGCGCAGGCCCCACTCTTTCAAAAAAATAAGCCTGGGATCAAAAATGAATACTCTTCTTTCAAAAGAAGGGACCTGCAGAGCATCTATACTCATTTTCTTTCTAAAGAAGCTTTCCTGAAATGGGAAAGGAAGAGTGATTACAAAGGGAGTGCCACATTCTTTCGAAAGAATGCTTTTTGTGTATAGATGCTCCATGGGTTCTTTTGAAAGATTGCCCTTATTTTGAAAAATCTTTCAAAAGAACTTGCTTGTGTAGACACAGCCTGGATGAGAGATTAACCTGGGCAAAACAAGAGAAACAGGATTTCATTAAGTTGTAAAAATTACCGTGTGTGTAGTTATAAATTGATCAGTCTCTCCGTTAGATAAACTCATCTACTCATATAACAACTTTATAAGGTGTTACACTCAGATCAAATGCATGGAAATATTTCTTTATTGATTATATAGTAACTATTGTTTGAGTCATCGAGTGAAATACTATGGGAAGAATTTAAAAAAAGATACTGTTAAAATCGTTAATAAATTTTACAGTATGGTAAAGTAATCATAAATAAGTGTTAGCTAATCACAAGTAATGGGGTATACATTGAAGAATTCAGGATCACAGAAACTTGAGATTCAGCACCACAGGAACTTGGTGGAATGAGGACAATCAATGGGATACAGTCATACCAGGGTACAAAATATATCAGAAAGACAGAACAGGTCATACAGGTGGGGGACTGGTAATATACATAAAAGAAAATGTAGAAACAAATGAAGTAAAAATATTAAATGAACCAAAATGTTCCATAGAATGTATATTGATAGTAGGTGGCAGAGAGCATTCTGGTCTAGTGGATAAAGCCCTGAGCTGGGATTCTGACAGCTCTGGTTCTATGCCTAGCTCCGTAACTGCTCTTTAGAGAAGAAGGATGGCTCTGTGATTTGAATGTTAGCTTGCTGAACTCCTAGGAGTGAGTTCAATCCTTCAGGGTGCCATTTAGGAATGTGGGGCAAATAGTTTTTAAAAAATCTATTGGGGAGGGTAATAGGTCCTGTTGTGAGGGCAGGGGACTGCGCTCAATAACCTCTGAAGGTCCCTTCCAGTCCTATGAGATAGATACATTTGCATATAATTCTGTG
The DNA here is from genome assembly GCF_033958435.1 of Carettochelys insculpta. Lineage (NCBI taxonomy): Eukaryota > Metazoa > Chordata > Testudines > Carettochelyidae > Carettochelys > Carettochelys insculpta. The sequence continues at coordinate 101,981,416 of NC_134139.1, forward strand.
CTCTAATAATAAGAATAGAGCAAGAGGGAAATAGGGATATGTTACCAATCACCTGAGCAGGATCATGATAGTGACCATGAAATGCTAAGGGAGCTTACAGAGGCTACCAAAAAAAACCACATCAATAATAAAGGGGGATTTCAGCTGTCCCCCTATTGACTGGGAACACCTCACTTTGGGATGAGATGCAGAGATAAAATTTCTTGCTACCTTAAATGACAGCTTCTTGGAACAGTTGGCTCTGGAACCCACAAGGGGAGATGAAATTCTTGATTTAGTCCTAAGTGGAGCGTAGGTCCAAGAGGTAAAAATTACTGGACTGCTTGGAAACAGTGACCGTAATGTAATAAAGGTTAACATCCCTGTGGTGGGTAAAGCATCCCAGCAACCCAATACTGTGGCATTTAATTTCAGAAAGGGACCTATACAAAAATTAGGTGGTTAGTTAACCAGAAATTAAAAAGGTACGATGCCAAAAGTAAAATCCCTGAAAGCTGCATGGAAACTTTTCAATGGATACCATAATAGAGGCCCAATTTAAATGTATACCCCCAAATGAAAAAATAGTGGCTGTGTCTACACTAGCTCTCAACTTCAAATGGAGCATGGTAAGTAGGGTGTCGGGAGATTACTAATGAAGTGCTGCAGTTCATATGCAGCACTTCATTAAGCTAATTCTCCCCCGTGGCAACTACAAAGCGGTGAACTTTGAAGTCCCAGCTTGTGTGTAGCTGCAGCTAATCCACAGGTACTAAGAAGTCCCTAGGCTACTTCAGAGTTCCTTTACTCCTCAAAATTTTGCTGCTTTGAAGTTGCTGTGGGGGAGAATTAGCTTAATGAAGTGCTGTATATGCACCGCAGCACTTCATAAGTAATCTCCTGACACCCTACTTACCATGTTCCCTTCAAAGTTGGGTGCTAGTGTAGACACAGCCAGTAAGAGTACCAAAAAAGTGCCCACATGGCCAAAAAGCCAGATAAAAGAAGCAGTGAAAGATAAAAAGGCATTGTTTAAAATGTAAAAGTTAAATCTCAGCGAAGAAAAAAGAAAGGATAATGAATTCTTTGAAGTATAAAGACATAATAAGAAAATCCAAAAAGCAATTTGAAGAACAGCTAGCCAAAAACTCAGAAAGTAAGAGCAAAATGTTTCTTAAGTATATCAAAAGCAGGAAGCCTGCTAAGCAACCAGTGGGGCAACTGAATGATCAAGATGCTAAGGGAGCACACAAAGATGATAACGCCATTGCAGAGCAACTTAATGAATTCTTTGCTTCAGTTGTCATGGCTGAGGATGGTAGAGAGATTCCCAAACCTGAGCCACTCTTTATAGGTGACACATCTGAGGAACTGTCCAAGACTGAGGTGTCATTAGAGGTGGTTTTGGAACAAACTGATAAACTTCATAGTAATAAGTCACCAGGACCACATGGCATTTACCCAAGAGTTCTGAAGAACTCATATGTGAAATTGCAGAACTGTTAACTGTGGTTTGTAATTTATCCTTTATATCCTTTGTACCTATTGACTGGAAGATAGCTAATGTGACTCCAATATTTAAAAAAGGCTCTAGCGGTGATCCTGGCAATTGCAGACCAGGGAGACTAACATTACTACTTGGCAAATTAATTGAAACTATAGTAAAGAATAAAATAGTCAGACACATAGACAAACATAATTTGTTGGGAAAAAATCAACATGGTTTCTGTACAGGGAAATCATGTCTTACTAATATACTAGAGTTCTTTAAGGTGGTCAATAAGCATGTGGACAAGGGGGATCCAGTCGATCTAGTGTACTTAGATTTCCATAAAGCCTTTGAAAAGTTCCCTCACCAAAGGCTCTTAAGTAAAATAAGTTGTTGTGGGATAAGAGGGAAGGTCCTCTCATGGCTTGAAACCTGGTTAACAGACAAGAAAGAAAAGTTAGGAATAAATGGCAAGTTTTCAGAATGGAGAGCAGTAACAAGTGGTGTCCCCCAAGGGTCTGTACTGGGACCAATCCTATTTGTAAATTATCTGGAAAAAAGGATAAATGGTTAGGTGGCAAAATTGGCTGATGATACTAAACTGTTCAAAATATTGAAGAACAAAGTAGACTGTGAAGAGCTTCAAAAAGACCTCACAAACCTAAGTGATTGGGCCACAAATTGGCAAATGAATATTAATATTGATAAATGTAAAGTAATGCACATTGGGAAGAATAATCCCAACTATACATACAAAATGATGGGGACTAATTTAGCTATAACAACTTAAGAGTGAGATCTTGGAGTCATTGTGAATAGTTCTCTGAAGACATCCACTCGATGTGTAGCAGCAGTCAAAAAGGCAAACAGAATGCTAGGCACCATTGAAAAAGGGATAGTTAAGACCGAGAATATCGTATTGCCTCTATATAAATCCATGGTACGCCCACATCTTCAATATTACATATAGATGTGGTCATCTCACCTCAAAAATATATATTAGCATTGGAAAAGGTTCAGAAAAGGGCAACAAAAATGGTTAGGGTTTTGGCACAGGTGTCATATGAAGAATGATTGAAAAGACAGACTTTTCAGCTTAGGAAAAAAGGCCGACTAAGTGGAGATATGATAGAGGCATATAAAAATCATGACTGGTGTGGAAAAAGTGAATAAGGAAAATTTATTTACTTGTTTCCATAACAAAAAAACTAAGGGTAACCAAATGAAATTAGTGGATAGCAGGTTTAAAATTACCACAAGTAAGTTTTAATTCATGCATCATGTAATAGGACTGTGGAACTCCTTGCCAGAGGAGGTTGTGAAGACAAAGACTTTAACAGGGTTCCAGAAAGAACTAGATAAATTCATGGAGGTTAGATCCATCAATGGACATTAGCCAGGATAGATAGGAATGGTGCCTCTAGCCTCTGTTTGTCAAAGGTTGGAAATGGATGTCAGGAGAGGGATCGCGTTCATGATTACTTGTTCTGTTCACTCCTGCTGGTGCTTCAGGCATTGGCCTCTGTTGGAAGACAGGATACTGGACTAGATGGACCTTTGGTTTGACCCACTATGACCCTTCTTATGTTCTTCGGATTGGTAAGCATTATTTTCCTTCATAAACTACAACTCTATGATTGTCTTAGTGTACTAAAAGGAACTTTGCCTTCCTCGGAAGTTACCTGAGGCCATTGCCAACCTATTTTTTATAGCTTTAAGTTTTGTTCCCTGCCCATAGCATGAAAGGCTTGCAAATAACATTTTAACACCTGATTTTACCCTTTTCCATTTGATGTCTTATTTTGACACAAACTGAAATTAAATATTACCTGCTTCAGTTTTGAACCTTCAGCTTGTATATTAATAAAGTGTCTTTCACACCGTTCAATCATAAAGGTCTTTACTGACCATTGAAATCTGGCCAAAACACCCCCGTCACTAAAGAACGCAAACTTCCAAGGCCTTGATTTTACATCTCAGCTGAAAGGCACCCTAAGTCATGCCAGATTACCTTTCCTTTTACACTAGCATTATCCTGCTCGTGAAATAGGGTGGTTTGTTAATTGTTAGTCTGGAGTCAGCAGGACAAAATATATTGTCTCAAGAGTTGCAAAGAAACCTAGAGAGGTGTTTTTGTTATTATTACTATTTTTATTTCTTCACTTTTGTTTTTTAAAATTCTCATTGGAGCACTAGGTTTGAAAAAAAAATTCACAGTGGCTGTATATTACGCATGAGTAGCTTCCACAGAAATAAGGGCCAACATAAACCTTCATATCTGAATATATGTTTTCGCTCCAGTTGAGGATACTTACATATGCATTTTGATTTGGAATCGGAGTTATCCGTAGTTATTAAAAAAGCAAAATCTTTGAGATTTAGATTTCCAGAACAGGTCACGGTAGCTTTAAAATGCCTTTTTTTTTTTTTGTTTGGTGCGTGACCCTTAAAACAGGGAGTAAGGAGGTTTGGGTAGAGAGTGTCAGTAATTTCCATATGCTGTTTGCTCCGTTAACAAGAAAACAGATGAGTTATCAAATCGTCACCTCTGCAAATTCAGCCTGACTTCTTTTTGGCTTTGAGATCACCATGGTAAAGAATCTGCACACCAAATTGTATCCTTCCCAGAGGTTGTACAGCTGTAAGTGATAAAGTCCAGAAATGGAAATTAATTAATTCTTGATGACATATAAGGCAGTTCAGAAAACAGCTTGTTCCCTCAGTTATTTTGGCTGTCAGGCTGAAAATGCAATAGATAGACAGGGAGATAGACAGATGTAACAATTCACTTTTGTTACTGAAGTAACCACATAAGATCTTGAACTAGGAAACTAGGAGTAAAATTTTCCAAAGCACCTAAATTACTTTGAAGCCAAAATTCCACATTCATAAGCATCTTGGAATGAGATTATCAAAGGTATATACATAGAGGGCTTGTCTACACTACCACCTTCCTTTGAAAGAAGGATGGTAATTAGGGTGTTGGGAGTTTACTAATGAAGTGCTGCCGTGCATAAGCAGCACTTCATTCAGCAAATTCCTTCCCCCCCCCAAGCAACTTCGAAGTTTAAAACTTCGAAGTACCGGCACACGTCTAGCCGTGGCTCACCTGATGGTACTTCGAAGTGCCGGGGCAACTTTCAAATCCCCTTACTCCCCAAAATTTTGAAGAGTAAGCGGACTTCGAAGTTGCCCTGGCACTTTGAAGTACTGGCGGGTGCACTGTGGCCAGACATGTGCTGGTACTGTTGCCATGGGGGGGTGGGAATTTGCTTAATGAAGTGCTGCTTATGCATGGCAGCACTTCATTAGTAAATTCCCAACACCCTAATTACCATCCTTCCTTCGAAGGAAAGTAGTAGCGTAGACAAGCCGATAGATATGTTGATACAGATAGGTACCCTAGTGGGATTTTAAAAATGCTTATGCAATCTAGTAGTCTAGCTCTCATTGGTGCTTTTGAAAATTTTACTAGGAGCTTACCTGAATCTTTAGTTGCCTAAATAGCTTTCATAATTTGACCCTTAGTCATGTAAGGCTTTGTCTGCACTTGTAATTGATCAACAAAACTTTGATTCTCCATGGCTACGTCTACACGTGAAGCCAACATCGAAATAGCTTATTTCGATGTAGCAACATCGAAATAGGCTATTTCGATCAATAACGTCTACACGTCCTCCAGGGCTGGCAACGTCGATGTTCAACTTCGACGTTGCGCGGCACCACATCGAAATAGGCGCTGCGAGGGTACGTCTACACGCCAAAGTAGCACACATCAAAATAAGGGTGCCAGGCACAGCTGCAGACAGGGTCACAGGGCGGACTCAACAGCCAGCCGCTCCCTTAAAGGGCCCCTCCCAGACACAGTTGCACTAAACAACACAAGATACACAGAGCCGACAACTGGTTGCAGACCCTGTGCCTGCAGTATGGATCCCCAGCTGCCGCAGCAGCAGCCAGAAGCCCTGGGCTAAGGGCTGCTGCCCACGGTGACCATAGAGCCCCGCAGGGGCTGGAGAGAGAGCATCTCTCAACCCCCCAGCTGATGGCCGCCATGGAGGACCCGGCAATTTCGACGTTGCGGGACGCGGATCATCTACACGGTCCCTACTTCGACGTTGAACGTCGAAGTAGGGCGCTATTCCGATCCCCTCATGAGGTTAGCGACTTCGACGTCTCGCCGCCTAACGTCGAAGTTAACTTCGAAATAGCGCCCGACGCGTGTAGCCGCGACAGGCGCTATTTCAAAGTTAGTGCCGCTACTTCGAAGTAGCGTGCACGTGTAGACACAGCTCCATGGGTGCTTAACCCCTCTTCCGCAAATGACAAAAGTTTTGCCACACAATTTCAAGCGAACACTGTTTTGTGAGCAGGAGCAATCTTCAGACAGTCTTGTCACTAAAATCTGCATAGTGTAGAGATCACCCAAGCTTTTAGCAACATCACCTTGTCATGAAATTTCAGCATGTGTGACTGCTGTTTGTCAGCACTTTTCCCAAGAGGATTCCACTTTTTCAACAGCAGAACACTTTTGCTGACAAAGCAGCATTCACATTTTCTCTAGTAGTGGCAAAACATTTTCATTCATGGGGATTCGGGGAGGCTAAGCACCGAGAACAAGAAAAGTTTTTTTAGATGAAGTGCAACTGTAGAGTCACATTGCCTTTCAGTGAGAACTAAGTCCCTAAGTCTCTAAGTCACTTTTATAAATGAGACTTAAGGCAGATCTACACTACACCGGAAAGTTAATCCTAGATACTCAATTCCAGCTACAATTGCATAGCGGGAGTCACCTTATGTAAGATTGACTTATCTGGCTGACCTCCCTTAAAGTGGTAATGAGGAGTACAGGGGCAACTGTCAAGTTCGGATAGTTCGAAGTCAGATGTCCCCACTAGATGCACAAAATCAAGCCATGAAAGATCAACCCTGACCAGCTCGATCTCCCAGTAAGAGTAGATGTGCCCTAAGGCTCCTCTGTCACTTAGGTGCTTTAGAACATTTTAACCCAATCTGCTGAATATGAAAGATTGTTGTTATACAGCCCACTCCTAAGTAGAACATATGCTGGAAAATGTATCAAATTTGGGACCATCCAATAGCACTCCCATCACAAATCTTAGATTTCCTTTTTTTATCCTTTTTTTCTTATTGTTTGCCAAAGTAGACATCAGTATTCTAATAATTCAGCATCTTGAGGGGTAAAATTGGGTATGATGATAGGCTGTGTTATAGAAGAGGAACAATTTACAAGCAAAGTAATTTTCATTTGGATGACTGACAAAGGAAGTTGTTGTTCAGTCTCATACAATGAAGCATAAAAACCAAACTGAGGAGGTTGATTTGATTATGCTATGGCAGGGGTCTACAATCTCTGGCTCTGGAGCCACATGGGGCTCTTTAAGGACATCTCTGCGGCTCCCAACACTATAATTGCAAAGTAAAAATAAATAAACAAATACAAATAAAAACTCTTGATTATTTTTGATAAATGGTAAACATCTAAAAAGCTAAAAGCCCAACAATGAACAACTCACATCTAAACAGCAAATGATATGTAATCTCAAAAAGTTGGATAACTCCTTTAATATGTGCGGTGCATTGTGGGATATGATAGTGTAGCTGTGTTTTGGCCCTGTTGCTAATGAAGTCTTGATTTTGAAAAGGAAAAGGAAACTTGCAGCTTTCCTGCTGTGAAGGGCAACATGCACTTTAAGAAAGAAAGCTGAAATTAAAGATGAAGTAAAATTGGCATAATTAAAGCAAGTTCAAGAGTGAAAGGCAGGAAGTACAAATAAACTCATGTAAAAGGTTTGTGAAAGTCCTGCAATAAACATGTACCACATTACAAATCATTGTGCATGTGCTGTTCTTAAAATAGGGGTTACAGGCGATATGGTTTGATGTTATTTATTAAGAACCGTCTCATATTCACATGCATCGCAGCTCTTGAATTATTGAGTTTTCATCAGATCAGAAAAAAAATGGCTCCCCTTCTTATTTTGGTTGCTGTCCCCTGTGCTATGGGAAATCCAAAGAAAGAAGCATTGGTCCTTTGCTAAGGCAGACAAACAAGAAAATCTAAAGCCATCAGATAGGTGACCTAAAAAAAAATAGTCCAGTACATTCCCAGAGGATTCTCTCCATGCAAGTCTCAGGTGTGTTCCTTTCTTTGATTCCAGTTCACTTAGATTCACATTTGTCTCATCAATTGCACTTGGGTTTCAGGTTCAGATGATGCTAAAGCAAGCATCTTGCTCAAATTATGCTTCACATGGAAGCCATCTTGCAAATGTAGAATGTTGCACAATTTCTACCCCAAACCATAAATCCCAACTGCCTTGAAACATGACTGTTGGTCACTTAGGCCTAAATGTTCATAGTATTTGAGCACCTAACTACTTTAGATTTAAATGAGAGACAGCTAAATATCTTGTGGTCCGTAGAACACTCATACGCCTTACACACATGGAAGCCCAAAGCCTGATCTGAGGTTTATTTTTGTAATACACAGAATATATGCAGGTTTGGAGCAGTTTTATTATTTTTTCATACATTTCAGGAGCACCTCTCATTTAATAAGATGATGATCCTGAATCCCTTACTCAAATGAACTGAGCAAGTATGGTTTATGGGATTACTTATGTAACACCTACTGGACATTGACTGGAAACTGAAGGAATCCTGGATCATAGGTAGAGCTCATCAAAAAAACAATGCAAAACAAATTATTAAGGCTGACATTTTCAAAAGTTATTTTCATTCTGTAGGTTTCAAAAGGAATTCTTTTTCATTTAGTTAATTTTAATAATTTATTCAATTGGTGTATGGGAAAAAAATCTGCATCTCCTCCTTTACTATTCCTTCCCACCCTCTTTTTTTCCATTTTGCAACCGAAAACAGAGATTGAGAAGGTGGGGCATGCACTGAAAAAACTGAATGAGCCTTGCCTTTTATGGTTTCATCGAAACAAAACATGCATTTCTAAAGAGAGCTATTTTGGGACAAACATTTACAGTTTTGGAGAAAGAGATGAACAAACTGTAAATTCAAAACTATTCAGCCAGCTCTAATAAGAGTAGATTAGGAGGTATTTTAGATGCCTAAATATCTTTAAAAATCTAGCCCATGCTAAATAAAATACTGCATTACAGATAAGTAATAAAGTCACAAGTACACAATCAGTTCAGCGCCATTTAAATTATTTAATTCTTTCTCTTACTGTCTCTCTCATAATAATATTTACAGGACCAAAACACAGTATGAACTAGTACAGATGATATTTGAAGTAGGCTTTGTATGTCATTAGTACTAAAACATAGTTCGGAACTGTTTGTTTGCTTTGAGCAGTGTGTATATGATCCATAAGCTCATTGAATAAGCTTAACACATTAAACACATCTCAATCAATTTTTAGTTCTAAAGCACTCATTATCTATTCTACTCTTATTCTTTTGTTCAAGGTACACTGCATTAACTTGATAAATGCTCCCCCATTCCTTTTCTTGTATTTGTCTCCTTTTTCTTTCCATTTTCCCTCTCTGCACCTGCCACCAGAAAGAGAGGTTTTCATAGCTTTTCCCTTTTGAATTGCTTGATTGCATTTTGTTTTGACTGCTTCACTGCTGGCTCATGATTTGTGCAGTAGTTGTCCACTGCAGTTGCCTCAGGCATGGCTGAGTCACTGGAGTGTTCCCATTTCACTTAGTCCACAGGGCATCACTGAAGGTATATCTTGCCCCAAATCCCTGATCAATTGAATGCTAGTGATTTAAAACATATTACAGAATGCTGCTTATTGCATTTACAATACCACATGGAATGTGCAAACTAGTCATGTGACTGGACCAGTGATCTGGCAATAGAGAGAAGCAGTGGATAAGCAAACCAACAGTAAAGAAAATTATACAAAAAAATGAGAGGGGTAGCCGAGTTAGTCTGTATTTTCAAAAACAAGAAGTCCTCTTGCACCTTATAGGCTGTGTCTGCACGTGCCCCAAACTTCGAAATGGCCATGCAAATGGCCATTTCGAAGTTTACTAATGAAGCGCTGAAATGCATATTCAGCGCTTCATTAGCATGCGGGCGGCAGCGGCGCTTCGAAATTGACGAGCCTTGCAGTCGCGCGGCGCGTCCCGACGGGGCTCCTTTTTGAAAGGACGCCACCTTCTTCGAAGTCCCCTTATTCCCATGAGCTCATGGGAATAAGGGGACTTCGAAGTAGGCAGGGCCCTTTCGAAAAGGAGCCCCGTCTGGACGCGCCGCGCGACGGCAAGGCTCGTCAATTTCGAAGCGCCGCTGCCTCCCGCATGCTAATGAAGCGCTGAATATGCATTTCAGCACTTCATTAGTAAACTTCGAAATGGCCATTTGCATGGCCATTTCGAAGTTTGGGGCACGTGTAGACACAGCCATAGGCTAACATATTTTGAACCACAAGCTTTCGTGGGCAAAGACAGATCAGGCTGACTTATCTGGCTGACCTCGCTTAAAGTGATGGACCTGATGAAGCAGATATTTGCCCATGAAAGCTTATGGTCCAAAATATCTGTTAGGCTGTAACATGCCACAGGACTTCCTGTTGTTATAGAAAGAAATGTCATCCAGGGTACTGTCAAAAATCCTTGTAATGAGGATAATGTACTGCTTCCTTCTTATACCCCAACACTTGACATCCATATAGGTTTTAATTTTTTTTCTTCTGTAGGAGGCTGTCATTAACTGTCACCAGTGTGAGTATTAATAGAATATAACTTGCTGTTTCAATGTGTTAAATTTACCTTAGGAGCCAAAAATTACAGTTTATTCTACATACTAATTGTCACAATATGAACATTCAGTGCAGGACATGTATATTACCATTTCCGTATTTGAAGAACAGAAGGATCAAATTTCAGAAGTAAACAAGCACTGGGTTGAGTTTTACATTTACCACTTCCACTTTTTTTTTAAATATTTGATCCTTAAGGACTGACTCTTTTATCAAAGGATTTCTGTAAGAAGCCCCAAAATGCATATTTTTTTAAAAAAAGTTGGCAAGTGTTTTTTCCCCTTGATAATTTCTGATTTCATTCATCTCACCAAACTAGCCAAACTAGTTGATTTGCAAGTCACTGCACTGAGAAAAATCATTTATGTTTTCTGTGGCACTGAGTTCTCCATGGCTTGCTAATGTACCACACCAGATACAATCAGCCAGCTCTCCTCTCATGATAAGTCAAGCCTGAACTGTGAAATGACCTCCTATGCAATGGCAGGTATCCCTGCAGAATTGCACTTGAGCAAGCTTTTGCCACAAACTTTCTGCTGAATTTGTGAATATTCGTGTTTCCTCTCCAGAAAAATTTCCACATCTTGGGTTATGTTTCCCTTAAATGTCACATTAGAAACTGGAAGTGATAGTTATGCAAAACTTTTAAACAAGGGTTGATCTCTCACTTTGAAAACTATCATTAGAAAGATACTACAACAGCTGGAGAAAAAACCATGCAGTGCTACCAAAAAGCACGTGGTCAAAAATTAACTTTACCAGACAAACACAACCACCTAACAATGGAGTTAAAAGTGAAGGGTTTCCTGAGACTTTCAAGATGACTCTTAGCAGATCCACAAAGGTTCTTAATAAACACCCCTTTTTTGGTGTTGTTTTCGGATCCAATGCAATCCAGTAACCTTCTGCTTAGCTGCTGCCTCTACCCTGCTGGTGCCTAGGTTTTTGCAGCTCCATAAAACTGAATATTTTTCTGCTTCTGAGCAGGACTGCTTCATTTTAACCTCCCACATATCTTTCTCCAACCTTATCCCCACAGGGACTACAAGCCAGGGGAAGGTAGGCCCATTAAAGAACGCATGCTCAAGAGGCCACCAACCAGACTGGGAGCTTGCAGCACAGCTGCCACACTGTAGCACTTTGGTGTAGACACTGCTTGACCTGTAGGGAGGGGTTCTCCTGTCCACGTAAATAATCCACTTCCCTGAGAGGCGGTAACTAGAATTCTTCCATCAGTGTAGAGACATCTATATTGGGGCTTGGGCAGTGTGTGCACCCTACTTCAAGGGGTCAAGCTCCCAGTTCTGTCCATTCTTTCCCCCGCCCCTCCCTGCAATCAGAATCCCAAGGTCCACACACATACACAACCAGAACCACAAGCCCCTCCCCACCCAGAGGAGCCTCACACTTCCTGTAAGCCTAAAGCACCCCTGCCTGCGTTACCCCTCACCCAGGCCACCCCAGGGGAAAGTGTCTTGAACTTTCCAGAAGAAGCTTTTGATATGCCCATGCAAGTTCCGATGCAACTGAGAAGGTGGCATGTGCTATTCAACTTTCTGGGTTCTTCAGTAGTCTCTCTGGACTCCAAGAAGCTGAATAGCACATACTGCCTCCTCAGCTGCCCCAGAACCTGCATAGGGCATAATAAAGCAAAAACTCCCTCTCCCCTTCCCCAACACCCCACAACTGGGGGTTCAGCCAGAAGCAGTGGCAGCGCTAGCCTCCCCTGGCCTGTTATACGTGCCCCTCATGCATTGGGGGTTAGGTTGGTATGGCTATGTCTCTCAGTGATGCAGATTTTTCACATCACAACAGACCTAACTATGTGGAAGGAAATTCTCAGTGTAGACCAGCTGCTGGAGGCGGTGGTGCCACCCAACTTCTAACCTTTAGCACAGTGGTTGTGGAAGCCATATGGGATGCGGAAAACCCAGTTTCAATTTTCCACTCAGCTGTGGAGAGGAAAGTATTTGAATGGGGTTCTCTCATACCTCCCAGGAGAGGAGTCTAAGCCCCAAAACTATGGGGAAGGGCCTACCTCACTCTTTGTTGTTGAAGTTGTTCCTTTTTGGGTAAATAATTAAGAAGTCATTGGGAAAGCAGTAACTACTCACTGAGTCTCCCACTTCCCAGGAGTGCCCTCACCATTGTGCTACAGGGTCTCTCTCTCTCTGACCCACTAATTATACAGAAAAAGTGAAGCAGCTTCAAAAGGAAAGATTGAGGGAACCTGACAGAATATCCCATATTCGAGTGGCAAGAACTGGCTGCTGGGTGATTCCTGCCCAAAGCCTCTCCCCTCCTCCAGTAGAGGGGAAATTGAATCTGGATCTTCCACAGCACAGGCAATTGCCTTATCTTCTGGCCATCACAAGAAACAATTTAGGCATCTAAACTCCCTGAGCAGGGATCATAGATGCAGACCAGGTAAGCAGCATAAGATCCTTTCTTTGGGAGATGGGTGGGAGTTAGGACATGCCCATCTCATCAGCATCGCTCATGGCTTATCTTAGGTGGCTCAATGCTGAGCATGCTGGTTTCTGTGGATTGCATTCTAAGGCATCGATCTTTCCCCAGGCATTGTATAGGGACCTGTATATTCACCGAGTTTTAACAGTGATTTTCTAGGATCCTCAAAGCTAGGCCTTGTGATATTCATAATCAGGACTCTGATGTCTTTCTGTGAACCCAGACCTAGGTGTCTGTCTACCATTGTGCCTTTGAAAATCTCCCCCACAAACACAACCTTTTCCCTCTGAAGGCATACCCCTAATTTCGGTGAATTTGGAAAAAACCCTCCAGCTCTGATTCATTTAAAAGGTTTCTGAGCTTTCCCAGCCTCCATTAGCTGTGCTCTGAAGGGGTCGGATCTCAGAGAACTATGGTCATTAGAGTGTGCTAATTGGAAGGTTTAAGCAATGTTCTGGAGTTATTCATGCAAGTGGAACCTGTTTACATCTTTGGCTTTGCAAGGGAAAGACTGGCAGGATCAACACACAAATGCTAAATACCACCATGGTTACATATTTCAATTTGATTTTGTTAGATGCTGTTGAAGCCTTTAGTCAAAATCCATAAATAGCTTAAATATTGATTCTGGAGTTACTATAATCTCAATTCAACTTTCCTCTCACTTGAATCTTAACTGTGTATGGCAACTCTCCCTTCTCACCTAGCTACTGGGCCCTGCTGATGACGATGAGCAGTGTGAGTCTAAAAACATGATACAAGGCTGGGATGTAGCAGGAAGGCAAAATCATGCCTAAGAGTGGCATAAGCCCCCTCACCACAGTGCTAATTTCTCTTCTGAAATACTAGGCTAGATTTAAGGTTTTGGGCAAGCCAGGAGACTTATTAGTTTATAAGGAATTCTGGTACCAGAGAGAGCCTTGGGTTGAGGATGAGAAAGAATGGTGCAGGAAGGCACCCCTATAACCCAAATGTCTGAGGCAATTTGCATTTGATTGAACATTTTATATGGGCTATGACCTGCAACACATATAGGACTCACCAGTCCAGCATCCTACAAACACATGGAATAATAAGAATACTTTCTTCTATTTAGCATTATTTACCACTAAATCTCAAAGTGAGTTTAGTTGTCCCCATTATACTGATGAAAGAACTGGGTTAGTGACTTAACCTCTTTGTAAGAGTTACCCACTAGGCCAGTTGCAGAGCCAGGAGTAGAAGTGAGGTCTCCTACATATTCTATTAGACTGTTGAAAAGTCCTTAGATTTCATTGCTTAGACTGGCCTTACATGTAGCTGCCAATTTCTTGTTAACTATCTGTGTGTCAGGATTGGTTGTAACGTTATTCAAAAGGTTGGAATGTTTGCAATATCATTGAAAATTTCACCCACTGATGCTTTTGTTTTCTCCTTTTCCCCCAAGTTATTCAGGTCACCACCTGTTTAATCAAATCCAGGGTTTCCATCATCAGCACCCTCACTATAAAATTTATTCCAGCATGCCCGTGTCTACATACATTGTAGATTTGAACTGTGTTTTAGTCAGGGAAGAGGATAACCATACTAGAACTGGGTACCATGACTTGATTATAGTCATAGTGTAAACAGGGCCTTATAAACATTCCTGTTGGTTCACTTGGGAGAAGAAGAGTGCATTGGTCATGCCTACACTGTATGGCCACATATACACGAGAAGCTTCTGCCGATAGAAGTCACAGTCGAAAGGGATTTCTTGGCAAAACTTCTGTCAACAGATTGCATCTACACATAAAAGCAGATGAAAAGAGCAATCCACTCTGTCAACAGAGAGCAGCCAGACTGGCTGACCCTATCTCAACAGAACGGCTGACCAGAAGCTCTGCACACAGGGCTGCCTAATGAACCAGAAGCCCTGTCTGTTGACAAAAGGGCCCTAGAGTGTCTACACAGCTGTTTTGTCAACAGAAAACTGTCAAGAGAGGCATTACACCCAAATAGGGAGAGGTATAATGCCGCTGGTAGGTGTGCCCGGGTTTGTCGACAAACTGTCAACAAAGCACTTTTTCCGAGTTGAGGTTCCATGTTTTTTTCTGGCAAAAGCCCAGTTTTGCTGGCAAAAGCTTCTCGTGTAGATGTGTCCATACCTGTTGTGGGCTTTAATTCACAGAACTGTTAAATGAACAATTGCACTTATTTTTAGAAGAAAAAAAGGAAAGAATCCTGGAGTAATGGATCGTCGGAGATCACAAGGAGTAATAACGCAGTAGATGTTTCTTTGTACAGAAGTTTTATTTATATGCTGTAGAACATCTATTTTTAAAAATGATTGGAGTTGAATTGTCTTGGAGCATTATAACTAAATAAAGCTGCCTGGTCTTTGAAATGAGTTTCTCTGAGACAAAGACAACAATAATTAGTAATCAGAGCAGGAGACAAAGCATGACAATTTCAACCCCAGAGCACAATTCATCGGTAGCAATGTTAGACAGTAATAATTTAAAATCTTTTAAACACTGTACAACTGTAATTCTATACTATAGGCAAGATCATTTCCACAATGTATCTTGTACATATTTACTTTTTTAGTATTTTAAAACCTAGATTAAGAAAGCATTCCAGAAAATTTTAATCCCACTTGAATATTGTGATTTCAATATTTTCCAGAAGGTGGGGTGGGGTCTTCTAGTAGCAGTCAAAATGCTTATGCTGACATTTTAAGACTGGCTTGGAGGGGATAGTTTGAGTTACAGAGATTAACTCAAATTTTATCTAAAGCATTATATAAAAAGGTGTGTTGCTAGAACATGTTAACACAATCTAAAGGTCTTGTTTACATCTAAAATGGGTTAAGCTCAGGAAAAATTCACATTCCTGAGAGACACAGCTAAACCCATCTAAGTTACAGTATAGCCTCTATTACAGAGGTCAGCAACCTTTTGAAGACAGAATGCCTAAATTCGACCTCTACGGTCCAAGTGCCAATGATACCTTTTAAAGTCACTAAAGCTACATCTACACTACGGCAAGTTGTTGACAGAAGTCACTGTTGGAAGAGCCCTACCAGCAAACCTTCTCTCAACAGATTGCATCCACACATAAAAGCAGATTGAAAGAGCAATCCACTCCATCGACAGGAGGTTTTGCCAACAAAGCTTTGTAGCGTAGACATGGCCTAAAAGTCCTACTTGCAACAGCTTCACTAATAAATAAAGATGCAGAGCTTTATCGTTTCAATGGTGGTTGGTAGCATTAGCTAGTGTTTGATTACTCTACAGGCAGCAGGGCTTTGAGCAAGCCCCTGGCTGCATAGGAGAGAAGGGGCAGCGCTGAGCTCCTGCCTTGTGTGCCGATGGAAAGAGACCCCGGTGCCACTTTTGGCACACGTGCTGGGGATTGCTAACCTCTGCTCTACTAGGCTGATGGAAGAATTCTTCTGTTGACTTAGCTACTACTTCTTCATGGGGTGCATTTACTATAGCAATGGAAAAAAAAAACCTGTTATCACTGCAGCAAGCATCCACATTAATTACAAATAGCTACAGTGGCATACATGGAGAACTGCAGCTGTACCACTATAGCACTAGTCATGTAGATGTAGCCTAACTAACATGTTGCAAAAGTATAGGGCTTGGTCTACACTAGCAACTTATGTCAATATACCTATAGTGCTCAGGGGCAAGGAAAATCTACACGCCTGAGACACACAGTTATATCGGCTTAACTCCAGTTGTTGACAGTGATATGTAGGGGCTTGTCTACACTGTTGTGTGCTGTGGGGGAGGGTATCCCCTTTTTTCTGGAAAAATGGTACAGAAAAAAACCCTTTTGTCCACACTGCAAAGCTTGTGATTCTGGAATAACATAGCATTTAACTCAAAATAGTAACTCCATCAAAAGAAAAGACTTTCACCGCCCCCCTCATTGAATTTGAAAATTGACTCAGTGTGTACAAAGCAGAGGTAATTATGACTTAACTGCCCTCCAGGGAGGCATCCCATCATTGCTCTTATTTTGAAATCGGGCTCTCTAGTGTGAATGTTCTTTTCAGAAATAACTCATTTCAACGTTAGAATGTCAAAATAAGTTATTTCTGTGAAAGCCTGCAGTGTCTACAATGTCTACATCTACTACCTCCTGTTGGTCAAAGATCCAAGTGTATGGGTGACAATCCACAGCTCTAAAGCATGGGTAGTGAGTGACCCTGAGGCTTACGGAGGCAAGCACCTCGAGCCCAGCCATTTCTGTCTTAGGCACCACCCAGAACTGGGGCCACTGGCCTCTGCCCAGCTCCTTACCCCCCCCACCCCACACACAGTGGGGCTGCTGGTCCCCAGCCTAGGATAGCATGCCCCAGAGTATACAGTAGTAGAAACAACAAAAATATCATGTACAGAACGAAGAACTAGAAAATACATCTGGGACATTCTGATCTGGATATCCAGTTGTCAGACACGTTAAAACATTCTTTTCACCTTCTCTTTGTGTTCGTGTAATATTTTCATCCATCTTTGGTGGCAGGGATGAAAGCTTCTCTGAGTGAATCTTTAGAAAAGTTGTAGTGAAATTTGTCTCAGTCTGAAATTTAGCATGCCTATATCACAATAATTCTTTGCACCTGTCAGTTTGCTTCCTACATTTGAGAACATTTCTTCAAGATACTGGGGGATCCAAGTGGTATCAGTTTGAAAATGGAAGTAACAAATTGCCATAGCTGAGCACAATAGATAAAACATTCTCCACTCATTTTGAAAACTCAACATCACTTTTCAGTCAGACAGTGAAGGAGCATGGGTGTGATGGATTTTTCACTGAGAGTATCAATATTTAACCAAGTTTTGAACAACAGTGGAATGATCAGGGAATGGAAAGGCAATGATAGATTACTTCTTACGATGGTGGACTCTATTTTCCCAGATATTTGTTTGCCATACTCTGTAGAATATCATCACTTTCTATCTCCACATATATATGGAGGGAATTTTTAGAATGGTGTACAAAAACTATGGGGAAAGCAAAATGTTCCATCTATCCTTTCAGACTGGTATAGAACTGTCAGTTAGCCTCATTTGTCCCTTTACTGCCTGTTTCTAGACCGTAATCATGACACGCACTCAGGACTAGACACACGGAGGTAGCTGTGTTAGTCTGCACCTTCACAAAACAAAAAAAGCAGTCCTGTAGCACTTTAAAAATTAACAAAATGATTTATTAGGTAATGAGCTTTTGTGGGACAGACCCACTTCTTCAGATCTGGAAAATTCTGCTTTTTTGACTCAGGATTGGAGGAAGAGATCCATGTTCATCCAGTGCCTCCACACCCAACTCACTCTACCTCTCAGGATGAAATCTCCTGTGGTGTAGAAGGTCATCCCAAGGCCTATGCACCACAGGAGGTTTGCCTACATTAGGCTATGTTTACGCTTGCAGGGTGTTTGCGCTGTCTGTTTCACTGGTGATAGCGAAACAGAAAAAAAAGCACTGGTTTGTGTATTCCCCTACTTCCACAGGCAAACAGTGTTTGCGTTTGCAGCACTTCTATCACTGATGAGAGCAAAGCTCTGAGGGCAACTATGCCATAGTGCAGCTTTATTTTAATGAGAGGTCTTGTGGGAAGGCAGGGAGTGACCACAGGGAATTGTGAGTCTCTGCATAGCCCCCTCTCTAAACACCAATCTGCTCCAGTAGCTCAGCATTGCTGTAAGCAGGGGAGCATTTGCTCCACCAAGCCCAAATTGTTGCCTGGCCAGATGATAAGTGAGCAGTTGCCAAGAAAGCAAAGAAGAGCTTCAAAATTCTTGGGGCTTTACAGGGGGAAAGGCAGACGCCTACTTACCTGGCATCAGTGTAACAGAGCTGCTGGCTAGAGTGGTCACTTGAGCAAGTGGGATATGCTGCAGAGGCTAAAACCTCTCGAACAGCAAGAAAGTACCTTCAGTTGCACATCACCACAAAAGCATCAACAGTAAGAGCAACAGGCCTCTTGTGGTGGTGGTGGCAGTCTTCTTCTTGCAGTAAAACTTTGGGGTTTCACTGCAAAAAGTCATTGGCAAGTGTAGCTGCTCCCCTGTTTTTTCCACAAAAAGGGACTTATTCCACTTGAAATGGCAAGTGTGGACAAGCTCGTAGAAAACAAGTTGTACCAGTTTAACTATACTTTAAATAAAATGTCAACCCCCTCACCCGTTAGCTGCACTGATATAGGTACAACTTGTATGTACAGACAAGGCAGAGATTATGAAATCATTTTCCAAAGTATATTGTAAAAATACTGTTAATGGAGACATCTGAGGCTCATCTGGGTGAAGTTTTACAAGATAAACTTTATTGAACAGTTCTGCAGAAACAGTGGGATGGAATAAATAACAATAAAACATTAGGGTAAGTATTATTTGTAATTACATTAATGAAAAAATGCTTCAGTCAAGAGTGGACACCGTTCACTCCATTAGGTCTTGTCTACATAGTAAAACTTACCACTATAATTATACTGGTATAACTTTGCATGTGGAAACTCTTATTCCAGAGCAAAAACAGCCATTCAGGGAGTTATACTGATGTAATACATATAAGGATGACGAAAAGATACAACTCAGATATGTCCCCTTGTATCACCAAAATTAATACTTCTCTCTTCATTGAGGTTTATAACCCTCTTAATACACATAGGCCGTGTCTACACTAGACCCAAACTTCGAAATGGCCGTGTAAATGGCCATTTCGAAGTTTACTAATGAAGCGCTGATATACATATTCAGCGCCTCATTAGCATGCAGGTGGCCGCGGCACTTCAAAATTGATGCGGCTCGCCTCCGCGCAGCTCATCCCAACGGGGCTTCTTTTCGAAAGGACTCTGCCTACTTCAAAGTCCCCTTATTCCCATCTGCTCACAGGAATAAGGGGACTTCGAAGTAGGTGGGGTCCTTTCAAAAAGGAGCCCCGTCAGGACGAGCCACGCGGCAGCGAGCCGCATCAATTTCGAAGTGCTGCAGCCGCCCACATGCTAATGAGGTGCTGAATATGTATTTCAGTGCTTCATTAGTAAACTTCAAAATGGCCATTTACATGGCCATTTCGAAGTTTGGGGCTAGTGTAGACATAGCCATAGACACTTGTGTGTACTCCCAAGCCATCAATAGTTGTTTATCCAAGCAAAACTGATTTAATTATTCTAATCTCAAATCAGTCCCTACCACCTATAGTCCTTTGTCTACAATAACCTTCACCGTCGAGCTAATCTATATGAATTCAGCTATGCAAATAGCATAGCTGAAGTTGACATACTTACCATGGTGTCTTCTGTGTGGTAAGTTTGGTGTGAACTGCTCTCCTGTCAACACCAGCTTCTCTTTGCATCTTGGTAGAGTACTGGTGTTGATGGGAGAGCACTCCAAGACCGATTTATCATGTCTAAACAGACAATAAATAGTGATACACGATAGCCGATGGATAAATCGGTGCATCATCAATCCTTGGTATAGTAGAGACAAGCCCTCTGAATCATAGCATTTGCTCAGCCTCTCTTGGCTTTGAATGTAAGGCTTTGGACCAGGTCAGACATGCCAAAAAGCTGTTAAATTTAATCAGCCAGCTAGTGGGAATAAGATGAAGACTTTCTTCCTGTTCATTGACCATTCCTGTTGGAGGGAAAGAAATCAGCTTTGTTCACAGAAGCTACGTCTACATGTGAAGCGAACTTCGAAGTAGCTTATTTCGATGTAGCGACATCGAAATAGGCTATTTCGATGAATAACGTCTACACGTCCTCCAGGGCTGGCAACGTCGACGTTCAACTTCGACGTTGCACAGCACCACATCGAAATAGGCGCAGCGAGGGAACGTCTACACGCCAAAGTAGCACACATCGAAATAGGGGTGCCAGGCACAGCTGCAGACAGGGCCACAGGGCGGACTAGCGCTTCCGGGGCAACAGCTAGCCGCTCCCTTAAAGGGCCCCTCCCAGACACACTCAGCCTGCACAGCACGCCATCTGAAGAGCCATAGGCACGCAGACCTCGGGCGACGCAGTCATGGACCCCCAGCAGCAGCAGCAGCAGCAGCCAGAGGTCCACCCAGCCCTCCCGGCAGGAGCAGGGCTCGCCCTGATCCATGCCATGCAGGAGGCAGCTGAGCACCTCCTTGCCACACCGGAGGAGGAGCGTCCCCCAGGGGAGCAGGGCTCAACCCCCAATCCTGCAGCACCCCGACCCCCGCCCACCTCACACGCCGCCGCCTGTGGAGCTACCCCACCAGCACTGACTGGTGGGAGTGGCTGGTGCTTGAGGAGTGGGACAACGACCGCTGGCTCAGGAACTTTAGGATGAGCCGGCAGACATTTATGGAGCTGTGCCAGTGGCTCACCCCCGCACTCAGGCAGCAGGACACCGCCATGCGGCGTGCCCTCCCAGTAGAGAAACGGGTCGGCATCGCTGTCTGGAAGCTGGCCACTCCAGACAGCTACCGACCCGTGGGACAGCAGTTTGGCATCGGCAAGGCCACCGTCGGGGCTGTCCTTATGGAGGTAAGAGAACCCACGGGGGGTGGGGAGGGCAGGTGGGCCCTGGCAGGGGAGGGCAGGGCAGGGCAGGGGAAGGGAGGGGAGGGGAGGGCAGGGCAGGGCAGGGCTGGTCCACGCACACCCTGCTCACGCCTCATTGGTGCTCTCCCATGTGCTTTCCCTGCAGGTCGTGCGTGCCATCAACGCCATGCTCCTCCACAGGCTCGTGAGGCTGGGGGACCCAGATGCTGCCATCGCGGGCTTTGCCACCCTGGGGTTCCCCAGTTGCTTTGGGGCTCTGGATGGGACTCACATCCCCATCCGTGCCCCGCAACACAGTGGAGGACGGTACATCAACCGCAAGGGCTACCACTCAGTGGTCCTCCAGGCCTTGGTGGACAGCCGGGGCCGTTTTCAGGACGTTTATGTGGGCTGGCCTGGCAGCACCCACGACACCCGGGTTTTCCGGAACTCGGGCCTGTGCCGCTGGCTGGAGGCGGGGACCTACATCCTCCAGCGGGAGATCCCTGTGGGGGACACCACCATGCCCCTCTGCGTCATCGCAGATGCAGCATACCCCCTCCGGCTCTGGCTCATGCACCCGTACACGGGCCATCTCTCTGCCAGCCAGGAGCACTTCAACCAGCGCCTGAACCACACGCGCCAGGTGGTGGAGCGCTCATTTGGCCGCCTCAAAGGGCGCTGGAGATGTCTCCTGACCCGCCTGGATGCGGGCCCCAACAACATCCCCCAGATTGTGGGTGCCTGCTGCGCCCTGCACAATTTGGTGGAGAGCAAGGGGGAGGCCTTTTTTCAGGGCTGGGCTGTGGAAGCCGGCAGGGGCAACGTGCAGCCACCCGCTGCCCCCAGTCCAGGTGGACCCCGAAGGGACCCAGGTCCGGGAGGCCCTGCGGGCCCACTTCGAGGAGGCCACAGGGTGAACTCTGCCAGGCCCCCCACTGCGCTCCCCCCTTCCTCCACAACGCTCCCTGCCCCTACGCCCACACCACGGAGCTCCCAACAGCACACCCCCCGCCACACTTCTCCTGGACAAATAAAAGCACGCACTCATTGGTAAAATGAAACTGGTTTTCTTTTTTTAACTGGTTTTAGAACTAATAATGACAAAATTATGTAGAAGACCTACTAACTAAACCATAACATAAGAGTGAATAATAAAAAAGTTTCCATATATTTACATGTAACAAAAAAGAGAAAACCAGGGATTGCAAGGACGGGGAGAACTATTTACATGGGGGTGGGGGGACTGGGCAAATGGGGGACACAAATACATAAGTCCAACTATATAGAAGGGGGGGGCCATGTCCAGGGCCATGTCCTGGGCCCCACGCCCCTATAGTCCGGCACTGGGGGGTGAGCGGCTGGGAGCCCCGCCTCGGCCGCAGCCCTGTCTGGGGCTGGCTGGGGGCCAGGCGGACCGGAAGATACGTCCGGCGAGTCTCAGCTGGCCCCAGGTGTCCCTCGGCGGTCCAGCCCTCGGTGGCGGGTGGCGGGGCGACAGCGGACGGCGCGGCGATGAGTGGACCAGCGGGTGGCGCGGCGGGTGGAGCGGGCAGGGCGGGCATTGCGGCGGACGGCGCGGCACGGGGGGCCAGGTAGTCCACGAGATGGTTGAATGTCTCCATGTAGGCCCCCCATGCCTCTTGGCGCCAGGCCAGCGCCCGCTCCTGCAGGTGGAGGCGGCGTTGCTCCACCCGCAGACGCTGCTCCGTGACCTCCAGCTGCCGGCAATGGATGGCCAGCAGCTGGGGGTCCGTCACCGCCGTGTGGTGTTGCGGGGTCCGCTGTCTTTCCCGCCGTGGGGCCGGTCAGTCCTCTGCCGAGGGGCTGGCCTGGAGCGATGGCCCCGGAGGGGATTCCGGGACCACTGATGCCTCGCCGGCGTTCTCCAGTCCTTCCGATGGTGCAGCTGCGGAACACAGGAGGGGGGGAAGAAGAGTGGAGACCGGCGTTAGAGTGGGCCCCAAGCCATGGCCCTTGTCCCCCCACCCCTGTGCTGCAGGTTCCCCATCCCCGTCCCCGGGAGATGCTGCTGTGATGGGGTTCAGGGGTCCCCCTGCACTGCACCCCATCCTCTGGCGGGAGTGACTCTCACTTCACTCAGCAGGGTCTGACAGGAGAGGTTTCTTAGGCCACAGATGCCCAGTTTCTCCCAGGAGTGACAGCACAGCAGTCAGAGACAGTCCTTCCAACCCATCCTGGGGAGAAGACCCCAAGGGGTGCCCCTCTGGGGTGTAGCTTTCCCCCTCCTCAGGCTGGCTGCCTTCCAGCTCTCCCTTCCCCTAGACTCTACCTGCGGCCCCCACCCCGATTCAAAGCCAGCTCGGCTCCTCCCTCCTCTTTGTTCAGGGCAGAGGTGTCACCTGCCAGCTGTAGCCCCAGGATCATCCTTTGCCCCTGGGAGCTATTCAGCTTGTTGCTCATATCCAGCCTGAGTCTCCCTTTTGCACTCCCCCCACTCCATCACATGCTGCTGCTGCTGCGGGGTGTCCCACCCCCTCCTCCCGGGGGACCCTCGAGGTTCCGCTCCCCGCTGCCCCGGGGATGGGGCATGGCACTGTCGTGCTCAGGGGGAGGGGCAGGGGCTGATGCACTCCTGTGAGGGACATGGCCCTGCTGTCCTTGGGGCCATGGCCATGTGGGCATGTGGGGGGCCCTGGGCACATATCTATTACCCCCGCCCCTCAATCCCGGGGGTGTACACCAGAGGGAGGTACATACCTGTAGGTCCACTCCCACGGTCCGGAGATCCCCGGGGGGCAGACGCCCAGCTGCTGCTCCAGGAGGGCAGGAGGAGGATCTGCAGCCTGGACTCTGCAGAGGAGGAGCCCTCCTCCTCCTCCTCCTCCTCCTCCTCCTCCTGCCGCGATGGCCCGGGGGTGGGCTCCAGGGGGTGTCCCCGGGGTGCGGGGCTTACCTCCGGGGCGGACTCCGACTGCAGGGCCTACTGGGGCTCATCGGCCGAGGTACCAAGGGTGGCCGGAGGGGAGGAGGTGTGCTGGGGGCCCAGGATGTCCCTGAGCTCCCTGTAAAAGGGGCAAGTGATGGGGGCCGCCCCAGATCAGCCGGCCGCATCCCGGGCCTGGGCGTAACCCTGCCACAGCTCCTTAACCTTACTCCTGACATGGTCAGGAGTGCGGGCAGGGTGACCCCGGGCGGCCAGGCCCTCGGCCAGCTGAGCGAACGCATCCGTGTTTCGCCTCTTGCTCCCCATTACCTGGAGCACCTCCTCCTCGCTCCAGAGCCCCAGCAGGTCCCGCAGCTCGGCCTCCATCCAGGAGGGGCCCCGCTGCCGCTTCCCAGCCTGGCTGGCCTGGCTGCTCTGGCTCCCCTTGGGGGGGTCCCCTGGGGGCGCTGGGGGGGCTGCCGGGCAGCCATGGCAGGTGCTGGCCCTGTTCTGGGTGGCTGAGGGACGTGCAGGCTGGCCGCATGTCTGGGCTGCCGCCTGCACGTTCCCTCAGCTTCCTGCACAGGAAGCTGCTCCACGCAGCCACCATTGAGCTGAGGGGCTGGAGAGAGCGTCTCTCAACCCCTCAGCTGATGGCCGCCATGGAGGACCCCACAATTTCGATGTTGTGGGACGCGCAACGACTACACGGTCCCTACTTCGACGTTGAACGTCGAAGTATGGCGCTATTCCCATCCCCTCATGGAGTTAGCGGCTTCGACGTCTCGCCGCCTAACGTTGATGTTAACTTCGAAATAGCGCCCGACACGTGTAGCCGTGACGGCGCTATTTCGAAGTTAGTGCCGCTACTTCGAAGTCGCGTGCACGTGTAGACACGGCTAGAAAGATGGAACTGAATTTCTTCTGAAATTTCTCCAGTATCTCATATCCTCTTCCATGTGATTTATAGTATGGCTTTGCCAAAATTTGTGGAAAAGGAAGATGAGACACTTAAGGCCACTTACAATAAGGCTTTCTTTTTTCATCCTAAGGGCTGCAATGCAGAATGAAAGCATCCATAGTTCACATTAGCATAGTCATCCCCACCAGCAACCATCTGGTTCAGATGCAGAGCATCATCTGTCAGTTTTGCTGCTGTTTGGGGTGCAAAGGCATAATTTAGCAAGCCCCTTGTTTACTACACAGGGCCTTCATTTCCCTTTTTATGCAAGAGGAGAGCATTAATAGCATTGTTCACAATATAACATTCCTGCCATTAACAATACTTCATTCCTGAGTCGTCTAGTCTAGATTCCAAAGGCTATGTCTCCACAGCAGCCCTATTTTGAAATAAGACATTCCAGAATAGCTATTTCAAAATAATTCTGCTATGCTCAGAAATACCATATTGAAATACATAAGCACTATTTCAAAATAAGCACTATTTTGAAATAGTTATTTCCTATTTTGTTTTAGGAAGAAGGGTGCTTTCAAAAGGGGGTTTCCTTTCGAAGGAACCCCGTCCACATGGCTGCTTTGGCTTCCAGAAATGGATCTTCTGGAAGCCAGATCACAGGGACATATGCAAATGAGGCACAATGTATTTAAATCTGTGCCTCATTTGCATTTCCAATATCTCTCATTTGCATGCCCCTTCCAAAAGGGAGGGGCCATGTAGATGCAGCTACAGACAATAGTGCTTATTACAAAATAGCTATTTCAAAATACGTGCTATCCCATGTCTGAACAGCAACTATTTCAAAACAACTCTTTTGAAATAGGTGATATTCCTCTCACAATTAGGTTTACTGAATAGAAAATAATGCACCCACTATTTCAAATTTATTTAGAAATAGCATGTGTGTAGTGTAGTTGAGAGCAGAGTTATTTCGAAATAACTGCGTTATTTTGGAATAACTATGTTATATAAAAGTAGCCAAAGTGTGCTACCAACAGTAATTCAGATTCATAATGTCCCTATGAATGCGAAAAGCATACACAGAGAAACTGTGTTTTAGAACCTTTTTAACACTGCACATCTATGCCCACAACATGTTAGGACAGGAACCAAAGAAACCCAGTTGCTAATGCAGTGGGAGAATTATAATTTAGCCAGGAAATTAAGGTTAATACCTCTATTCCAATGACTGCAAATAATAAGGGCTAAACTGAGCAAATCATTAAACTTGAATCAAGGATTCTTTAGAGCATGAGGTTTGACTTCAGCCTAGGTTCACAAACAAGCAGTGGGTAGAACTGGTCAGGAATTTTCCATTCCAAAGGAAAAAACCTGATCACAAAATCAAAATATCTGTGGGTAAATTTTGTTGGGGAAAAATCAAAATACCAGCTTCTCAGCTACCCATCTTGATGACTCTTGTCTAATTCAATTTCTGCCTCAGGGGAGAAGTGTCTTTAAGATGAGAATTTGATAGACTGAAAAATTCAGTCTCTGTTTTCCTGAAATAATGTTTCTGGAGATCCATTCCTGTGACAAACACGTCAAGATGTAAATAAACTTTTCCTTCTCTTGGATTGCCATGAACATTAAAAAGATGCTCTTTGCTGAAGCATTTAGAATTTGAACTGTGTTAGTTGGGAAAGATCATCATAGGGCAAGTCACATGGGATTTTGGCTGTATCTCTAATTAGCTGAGCTGTCCCAAGTAATAGGAAAGTCATCAGAAGCCATTTTCTTTCAGTTTCTCAGGGGAGGGGAGGGATGTATTCATCTAAGTTCTCTGAGCTACATTGGGAAAACAGAAGAATAAACTATTGCATCCTTTTTGATAAATCATCACACAAAAAATGACTATTTGTATAAGGAGGGAGAGATTTTGTTTCTCTTTTGACAAATTTTCCATGACATTCTCAGTCAGAGTAAAAGAGATTTATTTGCGTTTGTAGGACACAGGTCTCACACCAAAACTCTAGAGCAACAGAGGGCTCTGTCTATTAATAATTCCACTAGTCAGTGTTAACCTTACTTTAATTTTTGCTGGTAGCAAAGGCTACAGTTCAGTGTACTGAGAGATCTGTTCCCCTTTTGTTCACATGCTTAATCTTTCAGCTAAGATTTTCCGTGATTGATCTGAACCCCAAAGGTGGATTTCTTCTTGAATACCAGGGGGATAGCCATGTTAGTCTGTATCCACAAAAACAACAAGAAGTCGTGTGGCACCTTCTAGACTCACGGATCTTTTTTGGAGTATAAGCTTTCGTGGGCAAAGGCCTACTTTGGCAGATGATAAAGTGGGTCTTAGTCCAGGAAAGCTTATGCCCATGAACGCTTGTGATCCAAACAATCTGTTAGTCTATAAGGTGCCACAGGACTTCTCATTCTCTTCTCAAATGTTGAACAACATTCATTCACCCATTTCTAAATTTTAATGAATTTAAAATCTGTGAAGATTAAAGCCTTTTGGTGCAACTCACACAGCTCATCATTATGAGTCAAAAAAGAAAACTTTCAGCAGAGCTCACTTAACTTATCTAGTCATTATTTAATGACTCACAGGCCATGTCTACACGTGCCCCAAACTTCGAAATGGCCATGCAAATGGCCATTTCGAAGTTTACTAATGAAGCGCTGAAATGCATATTCAGCACTTCATTAGCATGCGGGCGGCAGCCGGGCTTCGAAATTGACGCTTCTTGCCGCCGCGCGGCGCATCCAGACAGGGCTCCTTTTCAAAAGGGCCCCGCCTATTTCGAAGTCCCCTTATTCAGGGACTTCGAAGTAGGCATCATCCTTTCGAAAAGGAGCCCCGTCTGGACGCGCCACGCGGCGGCAAGGCGCGTCAATTTCGAAGCCCGGCTGCCGCCCACATGCTAAAGAAGCGCTGAATATGCATTTCAGCGCTTCATTAGTAAACTTCGAAATGGCCATTTGCATGGCCATTTCGAAGTTTGGGGCACGTGTAGACACGGCCACAGTGTATTTGGAGCTGTACAATATGGAAAGGAAACTCCAGCCCAAGGATAAAGTAAAGAGACAGACAACACATCATACTCGAAGAGCACAGAATGATGGGGTTTTTTGGACCATCTCAGATAAGATTTAGAGAAGTCATAGAATATAATCAGAATGTAGAAGTATTTTAGCTAGAGGGACAAAAGAAAAGTTGGGTTTTTTTCATAGTAAAAGAACTGACAAGAACCAGTCTCAGAGGGGTAGCCATATTAGTCTGTAGCGTTAAAAAAACAAAACCCAGCATGCAGTCCTGTAGCACCTTGGAGACTAATAACCGAATTTATTAAGTAATGAGCTTTTGTGGGTAAGATCCACTTCTTTAGAACTAGTGTATTTTGGTGGAAGCCTGAAGAATTCTAGGAGCCAGAGCATAGTTAATAAGTTACTGAGACCTCTTCTCTAAATACTATACTTGTAAAAGGAACAGATCTTTCTAAAGGTTGGGGAGGAAGAGGAGCTAGAAAGCTTGGCAACAAAACTGCATTAGTAAGTTTCTATGCATCAGAGGTCACTAGGAACTTTACTTGTAATTATATTTGTAAAGAAGCTTTATTCAATTGCCTACTAATAGGAAAAAATTATATCAGAATCATTATGTAAACTACATTTGGGTAAAACTATTTGTGAAACTCTTCACAAATAAACTGTACTGGGAAAACCAAGGCAACAGAAGATCTTGAAGTTAAAATTCGCAAGGAGCTTTTGAAAACATTTAATAATTTAAATAAATCAGGATTTTAAAAAGTCATGTGAGATAGTGCTTGATATCTGAAGGTGAGCAACATGGAGGAGGTAAAATAATTATTGCCAGTGAGCACTAAAAGTTAAAGAATAAAGAGCTAACATTGAAAATGATACATATGTGCTATTCCAAAAATGATACTGGCTACGTTGCTCTCTGCAAATGACATTTTGTTTAGTCATTAAGAACAACGTATTTATCCTTAGATCAGACAAAGTTATCAGTTTGCATAGAGGTAGAAAGTTATGGGACAGCCTGTAAAAGTGATCAAGGAAATGGCAAAAACAGATTTGTGAAAAGGGTAGTGCTTCATGCTAAGAGTTTAGAGTAGACTACAGATCCAAAAAACAATAGTAAAATGTTTTTTAAGTACATTAGAAGCAGAAAGCCTGCTAAAAAAGCAGTGGGACCCCTGGACGATAGAGATATAAAAGGAGCAATCAAGGAAGATAATGCCATTGCAGAGAAACTAAATGATTTCTTCGCTTCAGTCTTCATGGCTGAGGATATTACAGAGGTTCCCAAGTCTGAGCCGTCCTTTGTAGGTGACAAATCTGAGGAACTGTCCCAGATTGAAGTGTCAGTAGAAGAGGTTTTGGAACTAATTGATAAGCTAAACAGTAACAAGTCTCCAGGACCAGATGGCATTCACCCAAGGGTTCTGAAAGAACTCAAATGTGAAATTGCAGAGCTATTAATGGTGGTTTGTAACCTACCCTTTAAATCAGCTTTCGTACCCAATGAGTGGAAGACAGCTAATATAACGCCAATATTTAAAAAGGGCTCTAGAGGAGACCCTGGCAATTACAGGCCAGTAAGTCTAACGTCACTACTGGGCAAATTAGTAGAAACAATAGTAAAGAATAAAATTGTCAGACACGTAGAAGAACATGATCTGTTGGGCAAAAGTCAGCATGGTTTCTGTAGAGGGAACTCATGTCTTACTAATCTATTACAGTTCTTTGAAGGGGTTAACAAACATGCAGACAGGGGGGATCCAGTGGACATGATATACTTAGATTTCCAGAAAGCCTTTGACAAGGTCCCTCATCAAAGGCTCTTATGTAAATTAGGTGGTCATGGGATAGGAGGAAAGATCCTTTCATGGATTGGAAACTGGTTAAAGGACAGGAAACAAAGGCTACGTCTACACGTGAAGCCTACATCGAAATAGCTTATTTCGATGTAGCAACATCAAAATATTGAAATAGGCTATTTCAATGAGTAATGTCTACACGTCCTCCAGGGCTGGCAACGTCGATGTTCAACTTCGACGTTGCGCGGCACCACATCGAAATAGGCACTGCGAGGGAACGTCTACATGCCAAAGTAGCACACATCGAAATAAGGGTGCCAGGCACAGCTGCAGACAGGGTCACAGGGCGGACTCAACAGCAAGCCGCTCCCTTAAAGGGCCCCTCCCAGACACAGTTGCACTAAACAACACAAAATACACAGAGCTGACAACTGGTTGCAGACCCTGTGCCTGCAGCATGGATCCCCAGCTGCTGCAGCAGCAGCCAGAAGCCCTGGGCTAAGGGCTGCTGCCCACGGTGACCATAGAGCCCCGCAGGGGCTCGAGAAAGAGCATCTCTCAACCCCTCAGCTGATGGTCACCATGGCGGACCCCGCTATTTCGAAGTTGCGGGACGTGCAACGACTACACGGTCCCTACTTCGACGTTGAATGTCGAAGTAGGGCGTTATTCCTATCCCCTCATGGGGTTAGCGACTTCGACGTCTCGCCGCCTAACGTCGAAGTTAACTTCGAAATAGCGCCCGGCGCGTGTAGCCGTGACGGGCGCTATTTTGAAGTTAGTGCCGCTACTTCGAAGTAGCGTGCACGTGTAGACACGGATAAAGGGTTGGAAAAATGGTAAATTTTCACAATGGAAGGGGGTAACTCGTGGTGTTCCCAAAGGGTCAGTCCTGGGACCAATCCTGTTCAACTTGTTCATCAATGATCTAGAGAAAGGGGTAAGCAGTGAGGTGACAAAGTTTGCAGATGATACCAAGCTGTTCAGGATAGTCAAAACCAAAGTAGATTGTGAAGAACTTCAAAAAGATCTCAGCAAACTGAGTGATTGGGCAGCAAAATGGCAAATGAAATTTAATGTGGGTAAGTGTAAGGTAATGCACATTGGGAAAAATAACCCCAATTATACATACAATGTGATGGGGGCAAATTTAGATACAACAGATCAGGAAAGGGATCTTGGAATTATAGTGGATAGTTCTCTGAAAACATCCACGCAGTGTGCAACGGCAGTCAGTAAAGCAAATAGGATGTTAGGAATTATTAAAAAAGGGATAGAGAATAAGACAAAAAATATCATACTTCCCCTATATAAAACTATGGTATGCCCAAATCTTGAGTACTGCGTGCAGATGTGGTCTCCTCACCTCAAAAAAGATATACTGGCATTAGAAAAAGTTCAGAAAAGGGCAACTAAAATGATCAAGGGTTTGGAAAGGGTCCCATATGAGGAGAGACTGGGACTTTTCAGTCTAGAAAAGAGGAGACTGAGGGGCGATATGATAGAGATATATAAAATCATGAATGATGTGGAGAAAGTGAACATTGAAAAGTTATTTACTTGTTCCCATAATGTAAGAACTAGAGGACACCAAATGAAATTAATGGGTAGTAGGTTCAAAACTAATAAAAGAAAATTTTTCTTCACACAGCGCACAGTCAACCTGTGGAACTCCCTGCTGGAGGAGGCTCTGAAGGCCAGCACACTAACACAGTTTAAAATAGAGCTTGATAAATTTTTGGAGGTTAGGTCCATAAATGGCTATTAGCCAAGGGTAAAGTATAGTGCCCCTAGCCTTTAGTCAAAGGCTGGAAACAGATGGCAAGAGACAAATCGCTTGATCATTGTCTTCGGTTCACCTCCTCTGGGGCACCTGGCACTGGCCACTGTCGGCAGACAGGATACTGGGCTGGATGGACCTTTGGTTTGACCCAGTATGGCCGTTCTTATGTTCTTATGTTCTTATGTAAAAAGATCTCCCAACACTATCAGGTCTGAATATATGAAAATAAGAGATATTAAAGGAAGGGAAAGTTATATTTGGTATCAATCATTGAGAGGTAATATTGAGCCAAATGATGACTTTAGCTGAAGTCAATGTTAAAATGTATTGATCTGAGAGATACATATTGACGAAGGTGAAGCTAAAGTCAATATTTAACTTCAGGAACAGTAAATCTTGATAGGGACTATAAAGATCAGTAAGCATCATATATATCTGAAATATAACATATTATATTTTACAAGGGACTAGAAGCTCTTAAGTAAGAGTTATTTTCTCGGATTTCAGGAAGCCCTCTGCCTTGCATACCAAACCCAATTGTATGCACTTTATTTTCCAAAGATCATATAACGGCTCGGGTAGCCAAAAATTGAGAGAACCAGTCCAGGCATATAAAAGCTATTTAATTAACTAAAAAATAATTAATACCATCTTTTGCAAGTTTATATTAATTACGAAATGCTACAGCACATTGGAAGCTAAAGTTATGTAACAGTTTACTGGAAAAAAATCAATTATAAAGTATGTAAGGTATCTCCACAGTTTTCTGCTTTTTTTCCCCTAATTTTCTACTGATCTACCTTAACATCAATTGCACCCATGACAATGTTTGCATACATAACAGTTCCAATTTTATTTATAACTTTTTTCAAGATATAAACGATATTGATACACATAATTCTGTGCACATATATTATTAAAATTCCTATCAGTTCTGCTCCCAGAGTTCTTGGAGTATAAGTTTTTGAGGGCAAAGACCTACTTTGGCAGATGACGAAGTGGGTCTTACTCCATGAAAGCTTATGCCCAGGAAATTTAAGTTCCAAAAAATCTGTTAGTCTATAACGTGCCACAGGATTTCTCATTCTCTTCTTGAATGTTGAACAATATTCATTCACCCATTTCTAAATTTTAATGAATTTAAAATCTGTGAAGATTAAAGCCTTTTGGTGTAACTCACACAGCTCATTTCTATAAGCCAAAAAGAGAAAACATTCAGCAGAGCTCAGTTAAATTATCAACTCATTCTTTAATCACTCACAATGTACTTGGAGCTGTACAATATGGAAGAGAAGCTCCAGCTCAAGGATAGAGTAAATAGACAACATATCATACTCGATGAGCACAGAATGTTGGGTGTTTTTAGACCATCTCAGATAAGATTCAGGGAAGCCATAGAACATAATCAGAATGTAGACAGCATTTTAGCCAGAGGGACAAAAGAAAAGTGGGTTTTTTTCCCCATTATAAAAGAACTGACGAGAACTAGTCGCAGAGGGGTAGCCATTTCTAGTCTGTAGCTTCACCCAAAAAGAAAACACCATTCACTCCTGCAGCATTTTAGAGAATAACAATTGAATTTATTAAGTAATGAGCTTTAGTGGGTAAGACCCATTTCTTCGGATTCTGGAGTAGTGGAAGCCTGAAGAATTCTATGAGCCAGAGTACCGTTAATAAAGTTAGGGTTGTTAGGTATGCAATCTGTTTCCTAACCCACTGTCTAAAGTTTTAGGCTACGTCTACATGAGAGGCTTTTCCAAGCACATCTGGGCTTTTGTCAGGAAAAACCGCAGTGTCTACATGCAAAATATGCTTTGTCAACAGTTTGTCAGTAAAACCAGCACATCTGCTGGCAACTTCATACCTCTCCCCATTCAGGTATAATGCCCCTCTCAACAACAAAATAGCCATGTAGGCACTCTGGGACCCTTTTATCGATAGACAGGGCTCTTGATTAAATGGGCAGCTCTGTCTGCTGAGCTCCCAGTTAGCCGTTCTGTCCAGACAGGGCTGGGCAATCTGGCTCCTCTGTGGCAACAGAGCAGATTGCTCTTTCAATCTGATTTTATGTATAGATGCAATCTGTCAACAGGAAATCCCTTCTGACAGTCACTTCTGTCAACAGATGCTTCTCGTGTAGATGTAGCCCTACTTTATTAAATAGAAAGAATGATCTCTTTCTTTTGCTCTCTGCCTTCCTCTGTCTCTTTCCTGGTACTAATGGGGTGGAGCTGACTGTCACCACTAAGATAAATGCAAATTAATAAATACAAATAACTAAGCAAAAAAAAAAAATCTGTTAGCAGCCTTGAGGCAGTTCTAACACACAAGTGTTCCCTATAACATTCAAAAGCAGGTTTTATGTTATCATATTAGAATGCCATTTAGTTTTTAAACCTGGTGAATATTTATATTTATTTTTCTAACATACAGATAACACATTTGCAATAAAAGACTATGTGGACAAACCTTGAGGATACCAGTGTTCTTAGGCTAGACAGTGGAACATAAGCACAAGGAATGATGTACCACAATTGTATGTAATAAGACTTTAATTCTATCAGAAGGGGTTTAGGACATTAAGAATCATGAAAGTGAACCTCAAATGGTTTATTCATGTCACCACAAGCCAAAGATTAAATTAGTTCTGATGTACTTTTGCTTAGGAATATAGAATTAGATATGGAAAACCATCATAAATACCCATCCCCCAGCCAATGCCATATATTTTCTAGCACACAGCCTAGTCTAGTTTTAAGTATCCTAAGAGATAATGGCCTACTTTTTCACAAGTGCCTGCTAATTTGGGGTAATTTTTTACACTGATTTTCAGGGTGTGATTTTCAGAAATGCTGAATATTGAAAACTCCCTCTGAAGTCAGCACCTGTCACAAAGGAGGCCAAGACACTTGTCTCAATTTGGACACCCAAAATTAGTGGATACTTGACATTTTTGTGTGTGCTATTGCTGTAGCCATGTTGGTCCAGGCATACTGGAAAGAAAGAAGATGACTGAAATAATATCTTTCGGTGGGGCAACTTCTGACAGAGACAAGTTTTCAAGCTTACATGGAGCTCTTCTTCAGGTCAATTTAGCATCTGTATCTAAATTGTTTCCCCTAGCCCAGTGGTGGGGAACCTTTTCTGAGGTCAGGTGCCACTGACCCACAGGAAAAAAATATCAGTCAGGGGCCACACAAATGAGAAGCCAAAACCAAAAACTGACCCCCAACTGCAAAACAAAAAAACAAAGACAATCCCTTCATTCACCTCGCACACCAGTCCAGGAGTTTGGGGGAACAGGTCTGGTAGATTTTGTAAGCCTCCATAGGCTCTGGGGTTGGATCAAAAATGAGGGGGCTGCCAGGAATCAAACAGGAAATGGGGGATCTGGGTGGGAGGGGAATTCGGGAGCAGACTGGGAATGGGCATCTGAGAAGGACCGGGATGCAAGAACTGACTGGGACCCGGTGGGGGGCGGTCTGGGTGGAGCAGGCTGGAGAGATGGAGTCTGGGCAGGAGGGAGATACGGGAGCAGACTGCAAGTGCAGAGTCTGGGCAGAGGGAGGTGCAGGAACTGACTGGAATGTGAATT
Source organism: Carettochelys insculpta (assembly GCF_033958435.1). Taxonomy (NCBI): domain Eukaryota; kingdom Metazoa; phylum Chordata; order Testudines; family Carettochelyidae; genus Carettochelys; species Carettochelys insculpta. The sequence goes on from NC_134139.1 coordinate 102,016,636, forward strand.
TTGGGAGGGAAAGGGGTGCAGGAATGGGCTGCAGAATGGAAAATCTGGGCAAGGGAGGGGTTCAGAAGCAGACTGAGGTGCAGGGTCTGGGCAAGAGAGGGATGCAGCAGCAGACAGTGGTGGTCTGGCAAGGAAGATTGTGCAGGAGTAGATGTGGGGGTTGGGTGAGAGGGTGTGCAGGAGCAGTCGGGGTGAGGGTCTGGACAGGAAGGGGGTGCAGGAGCAGTCTTGAAGTGGGGGCTCTAGGCACTGGATGGGCCACTTATCTGGTGCAGCTTCCTCACCACTCCCAGACACCACACCCTACTTCTCTGATTGGTCAGAATTCCAACCAGTCAGAGCAGCAGGAGGAAAAGTCTCTCCAGGCAGCACTGTACTGCTGGGATAGCTCAACGGTTTGCACGTTGGCCTGCTAAACCCAGGGTGGTGAGCCCAGCCCTTGAAGGGACCATTTAGGGATCTGGGCAAATAGATGGGAGGGAAGAGGGGAAATCTGTCAGGGATGGTGATCAGGCGTGTTGTGAGGGCAGGGGACTGGACTTGATGACCTCTTTCAGTTCTATGAGATAGGTATATCTCCATTCCACCTGCCAAGGTGAGGGGAAGTGCTGGTGCATAGGGAGCCTTTTCCTGCCTCTGCCAGGCAGAGCCTGTGGGCTGGATCTGGCCCCAGTTTACCTGATGGCATCCACAGGGCTCTGAGCTCCACACCCTCTGTATGCCAGATACTGCAGAGGTGGGGTGAAGCCCCAAGTCTTGGGGAAAAGCCGCAGGCTGGATCTGGAATATGGGCAGGGGGTTCTCCACCCCTGCTCTGGCCCCTAATTTTGCATTTCTATATTTAAAAAAAAAAAAGGCAATCAAATTTGTTTAGCAAGACATTCTCTGAACAGTCTTGTAGCATATTTCTCAGGGTCCTCTCTGATTCCTGTATTCCCTAGGTGGCATTTCTTTTTTTAAAATAATATTTGTTCTGTTTTAAAAGGGGACACGGATGGAAGATGGGACATTATTTAACACAAAATTCCATAAATTTTCCCTACCAGCAATGTATGACACACTGTATGATTGAGTATTTCCTAACACTTTGCTGGAAAAAATCACATCAAATGTCTTTATAATAGCATCCAGGAAGTCAAGTGTTTTGCTCAAGTTGAGCATCTCTGGGGTTTTAAAAAAAGGTCATAACACTGGAGATTTACACACCTGAGAGGAGAAAGAAGAGTCAAGGCCCATTAGTTATCACAAAATGGGCATTTTAACAGAAGCACATTAAAGGATTTGTAGTGTTATTGCAATCTGGCTTTTGAACTGCTTACTAACCTAAGTAAGCTTCTGAAACAAAGCAAAGCAAAGCAAACAAAAGCTCCTTGTGATATTTTTGGAAGAGATAATGCACTTTTTGAAAAAAAAATCTCTCAATATATTTCCATTCTCAACCCCCTAAAAGATTCCATCAAGTGTGGCCTCATCAAAGCATCTGGTTGGACTGCAATGATTCAGTCTCTTTGTTTCCCTCATACAGGATGAAGTCTTTACACAGTATTGTCTGAATGTTTGCTCAGTTAATCTCCTAGCAATGTGTGATGAACAATCTGCCTATTGACTGTCTTGGCAATTGCTAGGCCCTTCACCCTCACCCCATGTTGAGATTCATCTAGTCTCTGCTGGCTGCTCATTTTCCTTTAAAAGAAGTGCTCTGTCTCTCATCCCATCCCCCACCTAACAATTTCTACCTCCCTCGGCCATCTCATACCCTTCTCTTTGCTTCTGTCCCTCCCTCTGGAATTTGGAAAATGTTGCCTACATCATAGGCTGCCCTTGGATAATTACTCAGTTCCAGTCACCTTGAGCTCTCATAATAGAGAACAATCTCTCTACTAAGTTTCCTATCTTCCTTTTCATACCAAGGCAAACAAATTTAGGATGAACAGGCAAGTTTTGGCAACAGCTGTCATCACTTTATCCACAGAATGCTAGGAATTAATAGAGTTGGGGCAGGTTTTGTGTCTGTTTTTGGGAGGCAAAGGGAGCAGAGGGGTTAGTATTGGAAACGATACATCATAACCAAAACCTGGCTGACTTCAGAGCAGAGTAGTTCACTCAGTTCAATATTTTCTTCATCACCAACTCAGAAGAAAAATAGAGAAAGGACAAAATCAAAATCCAAGATGCTACACACCCAAATTATTGAGCTGGCCTGAAATGAAAAGCTAGGTCCAAATCCTGCAATCGACTGCACTTGGGTATGGGATTTGCCTGTGCAGAGCGAATCGCAGGTAGGGACCCACAGATCCATATCTTGAAACTAATGTCTTCCGATTTTATCACAAAGCATCAAAAGTAAAATTCAAATTTTCTTTGAGCCTGGGTGTTTTAAATCCTGCCCTCAGGAGAGTTTTCAAAACTACCAGCATAATTTAGGAATCCAAGTTCCATTTTCAAAAGTGGCTTTGGCATGACATTTTATTGTGAAACTAAAAAGTGCAGTCCAACAAGCCAAACCAAAACTTTCACAGCAAAATACTCACAATTTAAGGATACAAAATGCATTTTTGAAAAGCTTGGGTTTGAAAAATTAGTCTTTTCCTGAAATAGCCCCAGAGCTAGTATTCTCCTAGGGGTAAGCAGTATAAATGTTCACACTTATTGCAAAATAAACCAAGCTGTATCTCCATCAGTTTGTTAAAACTTCAGATGTGTTTTCTTAATTCTTAGTGAAATTTGGGTTCCAAATTTGTGCCATGCTCAAAATGTCTTCATTTTGGTTTTAAGACAAGCTTATTTCTCCCATAAAAGAATACTATTAAAATAAAATCTTGTCTTGACAACCTGTGGTTTATCCATTGGCTATTCCACATACCCATAATTAATCACTAAATGCATATGCATAAGGGGAAATGAAGCAGACCTTCATCAGTTTTTCCAGGGACTTATGATATTGTTTTTCAGTTTACATTTAGTACCAGATCAAGCCAATTTTTTTATTCTTTGCAACGGTTTGTATTTTGAAACTCTTTAGCACCTTCACTACCGATATCATGACTAACGTTTTTAAAAGAATTCCTGATACACTCTCCCATGTCAGCAGTCTCAGTGCCTCTGGGGTTACACACAAATAATGCCTTTTAAAGAAATACATCCCAGCACTGCTGATTCTGTCTTATGAAGTTTCAGAAAAAGAAGAAACTTAAAATGAATAAATAAATAAATAAAAGTGAAAATACTGATATTAAAGAAACTGAGCTAATAGATTGGGTGTGTGTAGTATATCATGGCTGTATGTCTCCTACATTTTGTGTGTACTCCATGTCTCAAGTCACATATTCTGAAAAGGATTAATCAAAAGCAGGGTGTGAAGTAACATGCCTTTAATTAACTTGGATCTCAGAAGTTTTCCCCCAGTCCAATAAATGGGAATGTTGTATGTTTGTATGCAGTTCTCATCTCAAATTACAGATAATATCTCACCTGGCTCTCTAAGGTCTTTCCTATTCCTTATCTTGCCCTATGCAGCCTAGCTGCACCCTGCTGCCTACTCAAACAGGCACATCAAGTCACAAGTCACCCGTATCTTCATTTGCCAGTGCACTCCATTACTCTTGTGCTTATCCCAGATTAGGATGACCATCCATCCCATTTCTGGGGGGACAACCCCGTATTTCAGGCGCCAAGAAGACGTCCTGATTTATTTGCATAACAGGGCTAATTGTCCTGGGGGTGGCAGTGGGAAAGGAGGTTGCCTTGTTCCCACTATGCACCAGTGTGGCTGCCGACCAGTTCCTGACTCCCTGTGGCTCAGGAGAGCTGGGAGCTGAACCTGCACAGCTGCCACCTGGCTCCTGGCTGCCTGAGGCAAGGAGAGCCAGGATCCCACCTGTGCAGCTGCCACCCGGTTACCAGCCCCAGCGCCTCAGTAGAGCCAGTAGGAGTCTTCCCTCCTCCCCATATCTCCTTGTCCTGTACGTGGGATAGGGAGGTATGGTCACCTTACCCCTGCTAGCACAATTTTCCCTGCTCTGAGACCTCCTCAGTGTGCACAAACACACACACACACACACACACACATACCCAACACACACTTCCCTCCAACCCAACCCTCTTCCCCATCTCAGAAACATCACTTCACATAACTATACTCTCTGTGTAGACAACCCCATCACTGCCAAGCCAGGAGAGCTGACCACAACATTTTCACCAAAATGGGTTGCTCTCTCAAAACATATTTATTTCAACAGAGCTTAATTTGGGAGGTTTTGGGGGTCTACAGAGAGATAAGAGACCAAGTAGGAAGGTTCACCTTCTAGCCTGAGTTGCAGAGGAACAGGTTCAAATGCTGTGCTGCCTGAAACAAAGATGTTTTTATCATTCCAGATCACTCTGCACAAAGCAGAGCAGGGACCTGAATCTGGGTTTGCTATACCCGCACTGCCAGGGTACGCATCATCTTCAGAACCCCTTCCATTCCCACCTGACATCCACAACCAACAGGCTCAGAAGTCCCACCCCCTCCACTTTCTTTTCCCCAGCTGAGAACTTCACCCCATCTTACTCTTTTTTTTGTAGCTCCAGTAGAGAGTAAGAGATGGGAAATAAGGGTAGTGGCTCCAAACAGCCTTATGCGGTCTCTCTGTGGGACTGAACAGAATTCACCCCACCAATGTCTTTTCCCTACTCTGTTTACCTCCTCTGCTGTCTATGAGCTTTACTGGACATTTTTACTAAGGCTACAGCTATACTCACCGGCAGATCCGGCCCCATCAGGGTTGATCTTCCAGGGTTCTAGTTAGCATGCCTAGTGCGGGATACACTAAATCGAACCACCAGGGATCAACAGTCAACCCTGGTAGTCTTCATTCTAGCAAGTAGTAAGGGAGGTCAATGGGAGAGTTTCTCCCATTGACCTCTCTCTATGAAGATGATCAGATAAGTCAATCTTAGGTGTGTTGATTCCAGCTACACAATTGTCATAGCTGGAATTGAATATCTAGGATCGACCTTCAGGCCGAGTGTAGACTTGCCCTAACTCAACTATCCATTTATTCCATGAACATTCCACATTTGATTCAGGTGAGTAATTTGCACCTTCCTGGCTGAGCGGGGAGAGGGTTGACAGTACCCTCAATCTCAGACGCAGCAGCAAAACATCGGCCCTGAATTTGCTTTAATAGTAACACCCTAGTTATACAGCCTATTAGGTCATATTTATCACCTGGGCTCATTTAAGGTTTGCTGTCCATAATTAATCAGCTTTAGGCAAAAGAAATAATCCAGCATTTTTCATCTTCAGATTGCATTTCAAATATTGGCTAATTAAAGATCAGGAGCAATTATTTCTAAGCTACCTTACAGATGCTTTTTAAGAGTGAAATAGGTATATTTTGGAGCATGGATGTGGGGTTTTTTAGTTTATTTTTGTTGTTTTGTTTTGTTATACTTTTATATCTAAATAACTCTACCAGCAGCCTGCTATCATAGGAATAACATGCAGATTTCCACACAAGCCAAGTATAGCAAAAGAAATAAGCATATACAGAAAGTTGGTTCTCATCATGCAAATATGAACCCTTGTAAGTAACACTGCTTAAATTTTTGAAAATCCATTTCACACATTTTTAGCTCCTAGTGGCAACACACTGGTTAACACTTTGCAAACTGAGGACAAGAGTGCAGACGAGTTGATTCCTTTTATGTGGCTTGACACGTCAGTAGCCTCAGTGCTTAAATAGCAAGTTCTCATTTATTTCTCTCTCTCTCTCTCTCTCTCTCTCTCTCTCTCTCTCTCTTTCTCTCTCAGAAAAACAAAGAGAACAGAATAAATTACACTAATAATCCAGAAGCACACCAGATCTTCCAAGCAGAAAAACAGCATTTTCTCACATGAACAGTAAGTTCTACATAAAAAGAAATCACACCACATCATGTTGAAGTAACATGAAGAATTTAACAGACCCACAAAATTATAAATTAGAATTAAGTGTTAACTCATATTCTTACATCTTAATCTCTAACCACACACATACACACACAGAGAGACACTTTAAAAATAAAATTAAAAGACCTTAGTGTGACTTAGTAACAGAGGGAGCCGTGCTGGTCTATATACTATTTGTGAGTGTGACTTAGTGTGACTATGCTAGTGCTGAAGTCTTCTATAACTGAAATAAAAGGAAAAAAGATGCCGATTAATTACATTGCATTTTGGTTCAGGTCCTTGCTCTCTGGCTATGGTTACACGAGTGAGTTGACAAAACTGATGGAAAATCCACACACAAAATGTGTTTTGTCAACAGTTTGTCGACAAAATTCAGCACTTTCACCAGCTGTGTTCTGCGTCTCAGCCATGAGGCATAACACTGCTGTCAACAGATACCGTCAATAAAATAGCTGTGTGGATGCTCTGGGGGGGCCTTCTCTCGACAGACAGGGCATCCACAACAACAGGCAGCCCAGTCTGCTGTGCTTCTGGGTGCCTGTTTTGTCACGAAAGCAGCCGGGCAGTCTGGCCTTTCTGTTGACAAAGTGGCACATTCTTCCTATTGGTTTTCATGTGTGGCCCCACTCTGTCGACAGAAGTTTTGTCAGTAAACTCTTCCGACAGTGACTTCTGTTGACAGAGTGCTGTAATGTAACTGTAGCCTCTGCACCTCAGCTTCCCAGTTGTAAATGGGAACAGCCTCTATTATACAGGGACGTTGTGGGGTTAAATTCATTACTATTTGTGAAACACTCAGCCACTGAAGTGATGGGAAGGACAATATAGATTTGTTAGCTTTAGTGTGTATTCAGGGAAGAAACAATGGTCACTGATTCTCACTTTGCTTGTACTAGTGTAAATTAGCAGTCATTCCACTAGAGATGGACAACATAAAATGGGAAATCAGGTGCTCTCTCTTTCCATGCATCTTTTTTAGGCAGTGTAAAAAATAAATAGGATTTGTTTGAACCCTGCTGAGGGTACTCACAATTCCATCAAAGGAACCAAGTACAACTTTGTTTTCATTCACTTGGTAGTTTAGACAGGACCTTAACTATTTTCCAGATGCATTCAAAAGCCTTGGCCTTCTAGATTTGTTTACCACAGTAATCCTGCCTTGAACAGAGCAGCATCATGGATGTGTTTACCCAGTTTTGAAAATAATGCCATTAGCTAATTTCTGGAACTGTTTTAAGAGAGAAGCTAATGTTAGGGGGAGCAGAAGGCACTCCTGCATTTATTCTAGCCATGGCACACTCTGAGACAAAGCAAAGTGTTAAAGTGTTGAAGTTTTTCCACTTTGTAGATTTTTTTTCCATTTATTCCCTACTGTTAAATAAAACAATGAATTTTAACTATTCATCCCACAATGCCTGAAGTTCTCAGTGTGCTTTTAACAAAAAGAACTCATGAATATGTATGGAGACCGATACGACAGACTGAGATGACCCACTTGGAGCTGTCACTACTGCATAGAAGCGTGTGGCTAGGTCATAGGCAAGAATTCTCCTTTCACATCCAGATATAAGAACTCAGTATCCAGCTTCAGTAGCCAAAAGTTAGCCTCTGTATTTAGGCCTCTGTAAACTGCCTTCCAGATGTTGAATTGGGCACTCTTCCATTCCATGAGTTATTGTTTGCAATACCGCCTCAATCACAGCAGAGAGGAAACCGGACCAGTCTGGTATGTAGTTGCAGCAACCCTGGATGAGCCAGAGAATAATCCATGTTGAGCCTGGTCCAGCATGTATGATCAAGAGGACAAGGAGGTAGGTGAAGTGATTATTCCTGAATTTACTGAATATATTAGACTTTTTCCCACCAGTGTTTCCACACTGTACAAATGTTATTTGCAGCTCCCAGGTAGCACCAATCCTCCATGAATGGTAGAGGGCCAGTAGTGCTCTTGTTCCGGAGCACGTGAGCCTCTGTAGCAAAGTGGTGTTGCAAAATCGCTCACGGTGATGTTACAGCCCAGCTCACAGGAGTGGGGTTCCTCCCCTGCCCACAAGTGGACCTTTGAGCTGGGGCTGCAAACCTTTTAAGTTGTTTCTGGGCTGACAATGGGGCAGCCAGTCAGCTGGAGATCTTAGAGATTAGTATGACTGGTCACAGCTCTCCAGGCAGGCTTAATAATGACATCACGTTGAAGATCTGGCAGCAGAGCTATAGGTGCTAGCCAGTATTCCTTCTAATATTGTCCATCAATGGGTAAAATACATTTTGTTATGTGCACCAAGGCATGTGGGAATATGCATCACCAGTAGAAACACAAGTGGGCAGCTGTGGGCGCTCTGCCAACCAGCTGGGCAGCACCTGAATTTCTCCTGGGCAGCCACCCAAACAGTCAGCTTACAGAGAACACTGGTGCGAACACATATAACCTACGGGCAGGTGTAGAATTCAAGCAGCCACTAATAACGCAAGTGATTGAATTCAGCTCTGTGTCAACATGGTGAGTGCAGAAGTTGCACCCCCAAAGCTCAGAACAGCTTTCAGCTGGAGCAAACACGAGGGCCAGTACAGATGTACACAGGCCCCTCGGGTCTATTCCTCAGGAGGTTCCCAACTGTTCTGGTAACAAAGCCACACAAGAAGAGGCTTTTGAAGTGAAGGCTATTTCTTTAGACGTGAAGTCAGTATGTCAGGCTACAGTCCCAATTCTGTGACAGCTGACTGATATGGCAGTTACCATCCTGTACGTGGATCAATATGGCTTGCCTGGCAAGAGGATTGCTGAGATGGAAAGCAGTTGCCACTCTCTTGGTTTTGTTAAGAATTAGTCTCCACTCCTGGCAGAAAGTGGTCCAAATGTTCATGGCTTGACTGAGATTCTCTTCAATCCCCTGGAAATAATTTTCTGTGTCAGCAATAGACATGTCATCAGCACACACATCCTTCTCTGCCTGCATTTCAGGAAGATTTTATGTGTATATATTGAACAAAAAGGGATCCCAGACTGACCCATGTGGAAAACCACTGCAGAGAGGTTTAAGGTAATTGATTTTCTTTCTAACTCACAAGATGAAGCTTCAGTTACTTAATCATTTCTTGGATGAATTCCACTTCCCAGGTGAGAATCCTATGCCACAAATTCAGGTCACAACAAACACATCTTTACTCAGTACAGGATGGCCGTGTCTACACGTGCCCCAAACTTCGAAATGGCCATGCAAATGGCCATTTCGAAGTTTACTAATGAAGCGCTGAAATGCATATTCAGCGCTTCATTAGCATGCAGGCTGCAGCGGCGCTTCGAAATTGATGTGCCTTGCCGCCGCGCGGCGCATCCAGACGGGGCTCCTTTTCGAAAGGACCCTGCCTACTTCAAAGTCCCCTTATTCCCTTGGGGACTTCAAAGAAGGTGGCGTCCTTTCGAAAAGGAGCCCCGTCTGGACGCACCGCGCAGCGGCAAGGCACGTCAATTTCGAAGCGCCGCTGCCGCCCGCATGCTAATGAAGCACTGAATATGCATTAGTAATATGCATTAGTACTGAATATGCAATACTAATATGCATTAGTAAACTTCGAAATGGCCATTTCGAAGTTTGGGGCACGTGTAGACGTAGCCGATGAAACCTGCCTAAAATGCTGTCCTTGTTGGTGGGTGATACTGGTAGGTAGTGAGAGTTGCAGCTGAGCGGTAAAGCAGGAGGTTACAGTTGCTGGCCACTTAAGAACAAGGGAACATTCAATAAAATTGAAATGTGGTAAGTACAAAACTGATAAAAGTAAATCACTTTTCACACAATCATATAGAGGGTGAAGTCATTCCCACAAGTAATCACTAAGGCCAAAAATTTAGCAAGATTAAAAAAGCGATATAATATTTACAATATTTAAAATAAGTATCCAGAGTTTGAGCAAAAATTCAGAACAGATATGATGCTTCCAGATTTAAGTCAACCTCTTTTAGAGATCATCAAGATCAAGACCTAATTTGGGGATGGGGGTAGATTATCCCCTATCTGCCTTCTGTGGGTTCTTCCCCTTCCTCTGAAGCATCTCATACTAGTCACTATAAAAAACAAAAGGTATGAAATTAGGTGGGCCTCCAGTTTGATCAGTATGGCAATTTTTATTCATATACTGGGCAGGTGGTGGTTCCAAGTCAGGGGTAACCAGACCAAGTTTAATAAATGAAATGACATCTGAGCTCTAAAATCACCCACTCTGAAGTCACCCTGACTATAATACTCATCCCCTAATGTCACCTGAATTCCACCATGATTTTAGTGGACAATATTCTCACATAACAGACCAAAGAGCTGAAATTACAAAGTTTCCAATAACGTGCAGTGCAACATTGTCTCTAGCTCTAATAGCTCCAATAGTCACAAAAATCAGCTCAGAACTCTCTGTCTCTTTCTTTCTGGGATCCCTCAGGTAAAGTAAGATTTCCCCTTGGACATATATAACTGATGAGTGCAAAGGTGAGAAATTAAGCTAGTTCTGACAAGGAACAGTCTCTAGCAGTAGCTACATGTGAGGTTTCTGTCTCCACCGGTGTCATCTCCAGTGGTACCAATGCAGGCCTGGGCATGCTCCTTATGTCTGGCTCTCTGGTCTTCTTCACAGAGATGATGCTTGATCTGAAAGTGTTGGGCACTGTTCTTTGAAGGTGGTCCTCCAGATTACCTGATCCCCCACCTGCTTCTCCCAGGTGTCAGTATCAAGGTCACATTTTACCAAGGTGTGCTTAAGGACATCTCTTTAGCACTTCCTCTGCTCATCACACAACCTTGCCCCAGTCCTCCGCTGAGTGTAGAGAATCTGTTTAGGCAGACGTACGTCAGAAATCCTCACCATGCAACCGGATTATCACAGCTGCCTGTGAGCAACTGTTGCCTGTATGCTACAGGAGGCAACCACTGCAAGGATGCTAATGTTGGTCTGTCTGTCCTGCCACATGACGTCCAATAATTCTCCTTAGGTACCTTTGGTGGACTCTCGCCGGATCTTTTATATGATATGTATAGAGAGTCCAAGCTTCAGCTCTACATAGCAACACTGGGATGACTATGGCATTGTAGGGCATTGATCTTGGTTTGCATCTTGATGTCACTGTCAAAGACTCGCCTACATAAACATCCATAAGCCACTTTGGCACTGGAAATTCAGTGGCAGATTTCATCAATGTTGGTGTTACTGAACACACAGCTTCTGAAATAGGGGAAGCTGTTGACTTTTTCCAGCACTTGGTCATCTACCATATTGATTGGTTCAGGCAATGGCAAGGCAGATGTTGGCAGAAAAAGAACTTTAGTCTTTCATGTATTGAGAGCCAGTCCCAACATGTGGTAGACTGCAACAAAAATGTTGACAATTCCTTGGAGACAGTCTTCTAAGGTAGCACTGACCTTGGCATTGTCGGCATGCTAGAGTTCAACCACTGATGTTTGTTCTGGTCTTGGCCTTGGCTCTGGAGCAGCCCAGATTGAAGAGGTTACCATCCATCCTGTAGGTTATTTCAACTCCATCAGGCAAATCACCTCCCATAACCTGGAGCATGGCTGCCAGGAAGATATTAACTAGCATAATAGTAACGCACACACTAGTTTAACGCCTGTCCTTATGTCATTTGGTTCAGTTGTGTTGCCATTGTTGAGTTCCATGGCCTGCATGTTATCCTGTGAGAAGTGTATGATGATGAATTTTGGTGGACAGCCAAAGCATCACAGGATCTTCCACGGGGTCTTGCAACTGATGAAGCTGAATGTTGTATACAGCATATACAGAGGCTGAGATTGCTCCCAACATTTGTCTTGTATTAGGTGGGCACCCTCCTTCCCACACCAGCCCAGGTCACAACTCCCTCTCACACCCTGCACCCACTCCTACATCCCTCCCCCAGGCCAGAATCCTCTCCTGCACTCAAACCCCTTCCCAGACTCTGCACCCCAATACTCTGCCACAGGTCACAACCCCCTCTTCACCCAAACTCCCTCTCAGATCCCACACCTCTCCTGTACCCCCATCCTCTACCCCAGGCTTCCTTCTGCACCCAGCCTCTGGTGCAGCCCTTGGTCGCTTACCAAAATCTTGGAGTCGCTCCACACAAAAAACTATTGCCCACCCCTGCTGCAGTTCAGTTATTGGACTCTGAAAAAAATGAGATTCATAAACTCAAAACCCAACTGACAGAGGCTGTAGTAACACGGCATGAAAAGACTTATTGGGACTGCTGAACGGTTGCCTAAGATTACTCTAGGGTTAGGAATTCTGTGTACTTTGTTTAAAAACTCAGCTCGGAAACTGTTTTTCTTTATTATGCTAAAAAAAATTAAAAAGACCAAGACGTATCCCAGCTGGAACAAACCTAGAGACCCCTTAAGCAGCTTGGGTAATTACAGCATTGGATAAACTGCAGTTAAGCCGTTTGGTTTAACTGTACTACTGTCAGTAGCTAGACCAACAAAAGGGTGAAAAGGGGATGAAATGTGTGTTGACAACACGACTGAAAACCAGGGAGGAACAACCTTTCAATTTAAGACATCTGTTACTGTCTTCAGGACATTGTTGTCCTAAAGTACTTTAAGTACTTTAAAGTACAGGACTTGGCTAGCTGTAGTTTATATCATAATAAGAAAAAAACCCAAAATACTCATCTCTCATGGAGGCTGTGATTTTATATTTCAGACACTAGCAACAGAACTGTACGCATTTGCTTCCCAGATATAGTCAGAAAATACTGAAAAAAGTTCCATGAAATTACAAAAGAAAGAAAACCTTTACATTTAGACAAAAGGTCCTGTGTTTTCTCTCAATACAAAGGTTATTATATCTAGTATAAACTTTAATTTTCAGTCACTGAGAAATACCATTAATATTCCAATTTCCCAGGAGAGATCTTCTGTATTGTATGAGACGATAAAAGATAAGACCCCGGCTGTTCTCAGTAAACATTAAAACTACGATCAACACTACCAAGTTATTTGAGATAACAGCTGTTATTTTGAAATAACTTTGCTAGCATCTACACTACGCACACGCCATTTCCAAATAAATTTGAAATAGTGACTGCATTATTTCGAAATCAGTAACCTTCATTGCAGGAGGAATAGTCCTATTTTGAAATAGGTGCTATTAAGACACGGAATAGTGCTATTTCAAAATAAGCCATGCTGGCATCCAATGGCACTCTTTCAAAATAGGGCTGTATGCCTGGAAATACTGTTTTGAAATATCTGGGTGCTATTTTAAAATGCATTTTGTGCATAGCTGTGTTATTTTGGAATAAGAAATAAAGAATAAGAAATAGCTGTTTCGAAATAGCTTATTTCAAAATATTTCTGTAGTGTGTGTGTGTGTGTGTGTGTGTCAGAGAGACCAGTGATGCATTCCCTTTGAGGAAGTACCTAGTGAGGCACTGCAAGGATTGATGTGAAGAGTGGGCCTCTGGGACTAGAGCCATAAAAGAACTTGGGTGGCCATGTCTAAGGTTTCAGCATCACTGCGATCCTCAAAACTCCTCATCAGCTGCTGCCTAACCCTGTAGGCACCTAAAATTTCCACACCACTCAGGAGAGTGCCCTAAGCATTGGACAATGGGATATTTCAATAGAGCTATTCCTCAGTCTCTCCTCTTAAAATTGTTCCACTGTGTATAAATTGAATATTCATTCATTCCAAGGGACCGGAGGCTGGGCAGCGCTCTCTGTAAGCAGAGTACTTGGGTGGCCACCCAGAAAAGATTCAGGTACCATCCAGCTGATTAGCAGAGCACCCACAGCCACCCACAGTTGGCAGCATGTGTTTCTATTTGTGGTGCTCATCTACACAGGCTGTGGTGCACATGACAAAATTATTCTGTCTCTGGCTGGAAAAGGACTAGAAGGAACCCTAATCCTGGGTCTCCTTCTTCTTAAGTGCCCCTTCCAGTGGGGCAACAGACTTGCCAGGCTCCTGGGCAAAGTGAAGGGGGACAACTCATCACTCCTGGAAGGGGCAGGGCCTCAGGCAGAAGGGATGGGGCAGCCAGCCCTCCACACTGCCTGGAACATGCCTCGTGGTGCTCCATTGGCAATGCAAAGGTCTCGGGGCTCTGACCACTGCCTCAGTAACAGTGGTGGTGACCCTTAGCACCTATGAATTCCTGGGCCCTGGGGCACTTGCTGCCTTTGTCACTCCCTCCTTTCCCCCACACTCCAGTCAGTGAGCCTGGCCCTTACCACTGGACTACAGACACATTGGCATATTTTTTTTCTGCCCAGTGACCCAAGTTTGTGTCATGAAGCTAGAGAAGCAGAGAGCTCAGGCATTTAGCCTTCCACCTTGAACTTCAGGGCCCTGGGTGTGTGTGTGAAGACTGAGCTCCTGGGTGCTCTGCGGCCGCACTCGAACTAGACAGGAAACAGAGAGGCAGAGAATAAGGGCGCTCATCATTGGCAGCCCCCTGGGAAAGCTTTTTTTTCAATTTCAGAAGCAGAAAGCAAAACTGGTAACAGCTACAAACTATCCTTTTGACTTTCCCAACAGAAAAATGGAAATTTTCAAGCAAAACTAAAATTTTCCCATGGAAAATTCCAGTTTTGTGATCTGGGCAGATTTTTGTTGTTGTGGTGGTGGTGGTGGTTGCTGTTGTTAGGAAATCATTCGGACCGAAAAATTTCAGCCAGCTCTATGCGTAACTCTTCTGTACTGCACATGCACTAGTGTAGTTTTCTGCCGGAGCTTCCAGGATCATCATGGATGTTTGGCTGCTCTCCCTGAAATCCTGCTGCTTTGGAGGTCCCTAATATAATATATAGGACAATTTGGGACAATGCAGGAGCTGTCTGTACACCCTCCCTTTTATCTCGAGGAATGGAAGCACTGCACTGGTAAATGTGTAGCTGTGAATACCTTTTAGAAGTGAAGTGAAGGTAAAAATACTGGTTTCCCTTTCCATTTTCCTTCCTGGGGAAGGCCCTTGTACAAGAAGCACCACTGGAAAAAATTTCAGACAGATCTGATAAAATTAAGCACTGGGCATGTGACGAAAGATGTAAATCAGTAGGGATAAGTAGAGTGTGACGGACATAGCAGCTCCAGTTTAAACTACTTGAACACACTGACATCCACTGGATTACTGCAGAGAGAAAGCCGGGCTAGTCTATATACTATCAAAACAAAAAAGCAGTCAAGTAGCACTTTAAAGACTAACAAAATAATACATTAGGTGAGCTTTCGTGGGACAGACCCACTTCTGAAGTGGGTCTGTCCCACAATAGCTCACCTAGGCTACGTCTACATTAGCCCAAAACTTTGAAGTGGCCATGCAAATGGCCATTCTGAAGTTTACGAATGAAGCACTAAAATACATATTCAGCACCTCATTAGAATGCCAGCAGTTGTGGCACTTCAAAATTGACGCAGCTTGCCACTGTGTGGCTCGTCCTGACAGGGCTCCTTTTCGAAAGGACCCCAGCAACTTCGAAGTCCCCTTATTTCTAACAGCAGATGCGAATAAGGGGATTTTGAAGTTGCCGGGGTCCTTTTGAAAAGGAGCCCCGTCTGGATGAGCCGTGCGACGGCGAGCTGCGTCAATTTCGAAGTGCCGCAGCTGCAGGCATTCTAATAAGGCACTGAATATGTATTTCAGCACTTCATTAGTAAACTTCAAAATGGCCATTTGCATGGCCATTTCAAAGTTTTGGGCTAATGGGGACATGGCCCTAATGTATTATTTTGTTAGTCTTTAAAGTGCTACTTGACTGCTTTTTTGTTTTGAATTACCACAGTTAACCTCTCAGTTCTGGCCCCTTTGTGGATAGCTGGATGATAGGTCTGCTCTTCATGCAAGAGTAGGCAAAAAAGCAAACAAAATATGTTAGGCTTCACTCAGAAGGGGATGGAAAATCATGGACAATGGGGAAGACTAGAGAAAATATAGCATTAATCTTCAAAAACAGGAAAGATGAACAAGAATAGCAATTGCCATCCAGTAAATAACTTCTATTGCTAGACAGAGACAAGAAGGGTCCAAATATCTGGAGTATAGAACCATGAGCAATAAGTGGCATGGGCTTTTGAAAAAAAAAATAAATAAATCATGGCTTGCTGCTTTTATTCTGTTGGGGGTGGGGGGAAGAGACCAGAATTACAAAATTAGTAGATGTAGTTCAGCGGATGATTTTCAGTGTCTGATACAATCTTATGAAAGCTGCACTCATGCCATGCCAATGCCCTGTGGTTAAAATGATTGTAAACAAGTAGGATGATAAATAGCCATGTAACACACTTATGAAGCAACACTGAAAGAATTAATGTTAAATCTGGCCTCACTGAATATTTTGATTAAACAAGGTGAAATGGAGTCAGAGGCCTGTGTCTGTTTACCTAAGACGCTGCTGCTTCTTCCGTTTAGACTACCAGCACTTCCAAACCTCAGAGGCATTGAAAGCCAGCAGCCACCTCTACCTCATGGAATAAACTATAGGTAAATTACAGTCCACAGTTCTGGAATTCAGTTTTTGCTTTGATTTGCCCAGCTCACATCTAATACCCTACAGGATGCTGCAAGAGACACCAGTTCCTCAAGCTTTTCATGAAGAGGAAAAGCCCTTTCTGTGCAACAGGGTTAGGAGCTGAGGGTGAGAGTGGAGATGGGAGTGACAAGAGTAAGACAGAGATTGTGTTGAAGTCCATTCTAGGAGCTAGATTATATGAAGGACCTGTGCCGTGGATAGAAAGGTTTTCCAGGTGCTTTGCTTTCGAAGATATGTCAACTGTACACTGCTAAATGTTGTGCTTTTCACCATTGTATAGTTCTCTTGGGCCACATCTACACTAGCCCCTTCCTTTCGGAATGGGCATGGTAACAAGCAAGTTGGGAAGATGCTAATGAGGCGTTGCCATGAATATGCAGTGCTTCATTAGCATAGTGGCACCCACGCACAATTCAAAAGCACCACTTTCGAATCGCACACCACCTGCGTAGATGGGAGCTTTTCGAAAGGACCGCCCAGACTTCAAAAGCCCCTTCTTCCTAAAACCAAACAGGAAAAAGAGGCTTTCAAAGTCCAGGGGGTCCTTTCGAAAGGCCCCCGTCTACAAAGGCGGTGCAAAATTCGAAAGCGGAGCTTTCTAATCATGTGCAGCCACCATTATGCTAATGAGGTGCTACATATTCATGAAAATGCCTCATTAGCATCTTCCCACCTCCCTCCTTATCATGCACCTTCTGAAAGGAAGGGGCTAGTGTACACGAAGCCCTAGATAAAGTGCTAGGGCAATGGATGTTTTAAGTAATTTAGTTGTTTTCTCTTTCTTCCAGATTCACAGATATTAAATTGGGAAGAGTTGCTAATTGTGAGGGCAGGACAACAAAACTATTCAAAACCTGGGCAAAATGTATTTTAATCTTAAACATAATACATCTTTAACAGATTGGTAAGTGGAGAGAGATACTTCAAAAACAACAATACCCAAAGAGATGTAGGAATAACAGGAGGCAGTGCATTAGATACCATTTTGCAAAGTAAGGGATCACTTAAAGAGACAATAAAATTTTTGGGTTTCAAAAGTTAAAAGCATAAACCCCAAATCTAGCCAAGCCAACACAACTGCTCAGACTCGTAAAGCTGCATACAAGTTGAACCTCTCTAAACTGAAAATCTCTCATACAACAACATCCATAATCTGGCATGATTTTAGTTAGCCAGATGTCCACTTACCATGAGTGTGGCCAAGTTTCCCATGCTCCCATAAAGTTTGTTTGTAGCCACCGGTCCTGACTCTCAGTGTTCTGTGCTGTTATTTAGCTGTAATATACCCCTAATTATCTTCTAAGAGCCCAGTAAGCAGCGGAAATCTTGATAATGCTGTTAAATAATATTGACTTCCCATGGTCCAGCAAATTCTCTCGCCCAGCATCGGTCAGGTCCTGAGGGTGCCAGATTAGAGAGGTTCAACCTGCATAAATTCCTGGATCTGGACCAAGCAGTGGAACAAAATGGACAACCCTTTACAATTATGTTATAATCTCAACAGAAATACTCTGCTCCTATACTATCAAAGATGTACATTGTGGCCCTGCCAGACCAGGTCACTGTGTCTCAAGCGGACACTAAAAGCTACACAGCTGGAATCTGACTGATTCACTTTCAGGATTAATATTGATAAAGTAGGTACTTGAAAGTAAGTATTTAGTGTGCTGACTTGAATGCTTGTGAACTGCTAAATCACATTAATCAGGTATTCCATCTGCTAATGTAATATATGAGCAACTAAATTGTGAGCCACGCATTGACTAGTGTGATGAGCTGCTCTTTAGAGAATTTGTCCCTCCCTGTGAAAGAGGAGGCTTATTGACACCACAAGGTCTATGGGTGGACCATAAAACTAAAAGTTCTTGACTTCTGCACTGAGGATATGTCATCAGAAAAGACCATTAATCTACTCTCCTCTCTATATAGATGAGTTAGGAAGTGGACTCCACCCATCAGCTGAGTTTGCATCTCTGAGTGCATGGCAGGAAGGGGATAAAAAAAACCAAACAAATGAAAGGAACGAAGGGTATCTATGTTGTTTGGATTCTGGGGGTGCAACGTGTTTTTTTAAGGAATAAGCAAGATTTTCCCACTTACTTAGCCCTAATGGTCAAACATAGCTTGCTGATTACAGAAGTCTATAATACCTCTTGAAACTAAGATGAACTCATTCCCGGGTCTATGTTTGCTGGCTTTAACCCTGTAAATAATTCTCTAATTTCCTTTTTCTATATAATAAATCCTTATATTGTTTACTATAGGATTGGCTAAAAGTGCTGTCTTACATGTGAGACGTAAAGTGCAAATGACCTTGCAGTGTGAACCTCACATAGCTCCCTACTCAGCCAAGAAGTGCTTCTCTTACTACCCTGCTGTTTTAACAGTGTAGGGTCCTGCTGCCGGGGTCTTCCATCCCACCCCACCACCCCCACACATCAGTGAAGTCTTTGGGAGTAGGCAGGCAGTGAGGAATGAGTCCAGCATAATTTTAGTGACTGAGCCAAACATTGTTCTCCTGCATCCCTTGGGAGACTGTTTCATTACATTAGACAATTTCCCCTCATATTCAGCCTTTATTTTCCTTTGCTTAATTTCATCCCATCATTCATAGTTATAACTCCCTGAAAACCCTAAATAATTTGTCTCTCTTTGATGTTCACAGGCTTCCAGTATTTATTCCTGGTGATCTGAGAGTTCACATAATTCAGGCAAGCAATATAAATTTACTTATTTTAATCATCTCTCATAAATCAGTCATTCTAGCATTGGCATAATATTTTCAACTATTTGTTGAATACTCTGTAGTTTATTGACATAACTGAGGTGCCCATAGTTGAACACATTGCCCTGCCTGTGGTGTCACTAGTGCAAAACATGATATAAATGCTCTCTGAACAGAGTAAAAAAATCACAATGGATTGTGAAGAGGATATCAGTTCCTCATATAGGGCAAAGGAACAATGGTATATCACTTTTACATGATAATAAATATGGCTGCCATTGCTAATGCAAGAGTTTAAGTAACCACTAGCATAACAAGAGTCAGAAAGTCATTTTTCTCTCCTTATGTTCCAGATGTAAAACTGGAGTAATTCCATAATAATCAATAACCATGCTCCAGACTTCCATTATTATGACTATGTCTACTCTAGCCCCACCTTTCGAAAGGGAGTGCTAATGAGACACTTTGGGATATGCTAATGAGGTTCTTCTATGAATATGCAGCACTTCATTAGCATAATGGCAGCTGTGGCGATACGAAAGTGCCACTTCTGAATTGCGTGCTGCCCGTGAAGATGGCGGCCTTTCAAAAGGACTCCCCAGACTTCAAAAGCTTCTTTTTCCTAAAACCAAATAGGAATAAGGGACTTTCAAAGACTGGGGGATCCTTCCAAAAGGCCCCCATCTACACGGGCAGTGGGCAATTCGAAAGCAGCACTTTCGAATCGCCACAAACAACATTATGCTAATGAGGTGCTGCATATTCATGGAAGCACCTCATTAGCATGTCCCAAAGTGTCTTATTAGCATCACCCTTTCGAAAGGCAGGGGCTAGTATAGACATAGCCTGTAAGTGAGAATAGAATTTGCCCCAGTATCAGTGTTGTGGATGGGTTCTCATATACTGTACCATGTCAGGAATGATAGGAATGTTTCTCAAATGCTGCAAGTATTATGAAAGAATAGGTTTGCTACTGATAAAAATGGAGATTTTCAAGTGCACAAAGGTCGGGTGCCTAACTACCTTTTGTGCCTTTGACAACCTCCCTCTGAATACCAGTTCAGCAAAGCACTAAAGCACATGCTTCACTTTAAGAATGGGAGTGTTTCTGCTGACTCCAATGGAAGAATTCACATGCTTAAAGTAAAGCATTTTCAAAGTGCTTTGCTAGGAAGGCCTAAAGGAAGACTGAGAAACATCTGCACCACAAGGAACTACTTCTCATAACTTGAAGTGACCCCAGATCTCTGAACTTGGTTATCTATTTTAATTTTTCACATATCTCTGTAATTCCTAGTTTCAGCTGTGACAAAAAGCACAGCATGATCCCATGCAAGGTAATTCTCTTGGTACTTTCTGCACATCTGGAACTAAAAGAGAATTGAAAACCTCACAAAACAACCTGATCCTGAAAGATCTTTTAGCCTAATTTCCAGACCAGAAAATTCTCTGTGGTTTTGGATCTGTTTCAGGACTTTCAATACTTCTCCCAAAAATGAACCCTCCTTCTGAGGCTCACCAGCAACTATTAATGCAGTAAACAGGGTTTCAGTTTTAGGCTACTGCGAAAAGAAAAAGCTTCCTCGGGGACAAAAGGACAGAAGAAACAAAAATACCCCACACCCCACAGATTCACCAAAATATGTTAGTTAATACCAAAAATCTCGAATATTTGTGTTGCCCTTAGTTCATCAGCCACAGCTGTCGTTTTCGTACAATCCTAGTCAATTTCACAGTGAGACACACTATGGGGCTGACTGAGGACATGTAAAATGGGCAAACATCCCTGAGAAATGCTTGGCAAATCTGGCTTTTGGGTTTGCATTTAAGTGCCAAAAACATCCTCATCATCCACTCCACCCTCCACCATGCCTAATTTCTAAACATCAGATGCCTTAAGAGTGAAAGTCCTCCAAAACACTGCCCACATCTCTCTATGAAACAAGAGTGCACGCCTTATAATTTTGTTTTCCTATAGGTGCAGGAGAAGCCAAGTCTTTCAATTGCTCTTGACCACAAATGCTAATACAATTACAAACTGTGTCTCCACAGAGCTACTGAATATTTTAGGGAGCACTTTCCCGACACAAAAATAAATCTAAGAATGCTCCTCTTACACCCCACAACCCAACTGTGCCAGGGAATCCAGAAGCTCATTTTCCATATTAGTGTATCTGGTTTGTATAACTATTACCCATTTCACTGCAGGAGGAAGTTGCTCCAGTGAGTTCCTGGCAAATGATTTTCAACAATCCACCATTTTAATAACTTATTTTATCTTTCAAATGGGACCTGCATGTTCGTTTTGAATACAGAGTTTAAAATAAAAACAGATCACTTCACATTCCTGAAGACATCTTCTGTGTAGTTTCCTTTCCTTTGGGTCTTCAGGATATTTCTGACAAATGTGTTGTATATGTGCATGCATGCAAATATATCTAAATATGCATATGCATATGCATGTGCAGGTACACGTATATGTATATGGAGCAATGGGTAAATATAGATACATCATGAATTTTAATAATTTTTAAATGGCTAGGTGAAGTGGGCAATTCTCTCTGAACATTGGAATTTTATTAACTTTATTTTACAGTTCAAGAATTCCTGCTTGAAGTGAGATTTAAGGATTTGTGAATAGCCTACAGTGAATACTTTATTCTTTTCTTTTTGCACTACTGTGTCTGGCCTTCTTTCCCCTTCAGTAATCATTGTTTTAAAAAAAGAGAACCTCTAGGAGCACTTCACTTCTGTCCCTTCCCTCTGGCAGAATGCCCAGCCTCAGTATGATGCTTTTAAACCCTTTCCCCTCTTCCCCCACATACCAGGTTTTCACAACATTATTGTCCTGTACAATACAGCAGGACCACAGGATATGACACTATCCATGCAGGGATATACTGAACAGCTTTTTAGAAGAGTATATG
Organism: Carettochelys insculpta; assembly: GCF_033958435.1. Lineage (NCBI taxonomy): Eukaryota > Metazoa > Chordata > Testudines > Carettochelyidae > Carettochelys > Carettochelys insculpta. The sequence continues at coordinate 102,038,734 of NC_134139.1, forward strand.
AATAGTTGTCTAAAGATCTCTGTATGTGTGTGCATGCACAAAATGTTTTAGCATAGTATGTTTTATAGTTACATTGAGTAAGAAGAATCTTTCAGAAGAAGAATACAATGAATATGACAGAGCTCAGATTGCTAGCCTCTCTCATGCGTGCATGCACGTGTGCTCATTTTTACCAAAGTTCAGTAGTGATTTTGGGAAGTGAGAAAACATTTGATATGGGAAAAGAAAAGACAATAGTCTCCCCGTACTTGCTGTCTAATGGGATAGCTACTAAATAAACAATTTTGTGCCTGACACTGAAGTCCTTGCACAATGAAACAGTAGAAAGAACATAGGTTCAGGTACCATCTTCTAAAAGGGCATAAAGAACAGAAAATGAAGGCTGCATTATTAAGGTCATTAAGTTGTATAAAAATAACTGGTTCATTTGTATTTATTACATAGGACTTTTGCAATATTATTGCTTTATCAGTCACCTAAAGAATCCAAAACATTTTATATAGTATTTCACTTACTGCTGCCATATAATAAAATATCTTTTGTACCAAACTTAAAAAACACAAAAAACAAAAAACAAAAAACAAAAACACAGCAGTCTTATTCACCATGGAACAATCTGCATGGGTAATTCAAAGCCAAGACCCTTGCCTGTTACCCAATCCTGATTGAATATACATAGTTCAAAGAGACTTACCACAAAAGCTAAAGGAAATGGTGTTCTCTTCTCTTGATGCTGATGATAGCAATAACACAATACAAACACAGGAGACTGATGGCGCTGTTTGCTGGTTTTAATCCAAATACATTAAAATATGAAATTTGTTAAAATAAATGAGACAAAAAACTTCTACAACAAAACTAAAAGACTGAGTGAAACCCCACTGCATGAGGAAATTCACTTCTGATATTTCCTGATTGGAGAAAAAAAACACTTAAAATGTTATGTATTGGATCACAAAAATAAAGCTGGTTCTGTATCTGAGTTGTTCACTTATTTGTGATTTGAGGGCATGTTTAATGTACATTTTACTGCTCAGTTGGCTCCTCTCATGATCTCTGTGATGCTTTCATGATGTGGCCAGAGGTTTTATGGGCCTTGTCTTTCAGCTGCTTACATAAACCTCCCATTGAATTCAACAGTGAATAATATTAAGGGATGATCAATAAGGCAACCAGAGCATGAGTTGTAAAACATCTGGGAGGCAATATTCCTGAAACCATTCAGCAGACGTGGCACAGAGGTGCGACTCATTTAGAATCATGCAAATACCAGTGAATATTTTGGGTGCTGTGCGGAATTAGTTGTTGACTGCACCCAGTCAATAAAATCGCACAGTAACCTCCATATAATAGAAGTGGTGCCTGGGGCAAAACCTGATCAACTCAGATTTAAAGTGTATGGTGATACCCTAATCCTGTTTATCTCCCACCTTTCCTGAGAAAAAGCAAACCGTCTATTGATTCTTATAACCCCTTCTCCCGTTGATGGGAATTACAGTTATCCAGTGGGAGAAGAGAGACAATGTCACTCCTCAGGTTAGTCATAGCCAGCCTTGAATTTTGAATAATCAAACATTTGCAGTAAAACTTCAACAGGAGTAAAAATTGCAAAAATAGGTAGTAAATTTAAAAATGAATGGATCTGAAGAAATAAGATTTCTGAGAGCAAAAGAAAAAGACTGAAATCATTGGGTAAGTAATCTGCTTTTCTTAACTCTATTCATGAACCGTGTGGGATTTAATGTTGTTTAGAGATCTCAGCTCCTAAACAGATGAAAGTCACTGCAATTTACAATCACTGAGACTTGGATGTCCATAGAAATAAAGTATTTTTCTAGTCATAAATAATCTTCATTACCTGCACTATATATCTAATATCCATTTAAACATGAGAGCATTATTATTAATTATTATAGATTCTGATCCTCCACATGGAACATAATTTGCCAGGGAAAGAAGACACAAAACAAACAAAAGCAGCAATAAAACCAGCTATGTTCCTCCAAATGTGAGACTTAAGACTGAGCCCTATTGAAAGAGGTTGCCATTAAGAATGTGAAACCAAACCTCTCCCACATCTGTAGTAAAATTTCTCAGTCACAGCCTGCCTGCTGTTAAGTACCCAGACAGTGCTGATGAAAGAGTTCTAAGCACATTGAAATATGTGTCCTTCTGTGAGTGTGTATGCAGGTTTAAAAAGGCCTGCAGGCAAGGATGGAAGCTGAGAATGGAGGAGGATAGCAGGACAGGAAATTCTAGTCAATTTATTTTAGTACAAAATCCTGAGCATTGTGTGTTCTTCTCAGAGAACAGTGCTGTAGCTACTGAATAAAATTTCCCACTTTTCCATTTTCTTCTTGTTTCAGGACTCAGAAAGGGCCAGCAAAGACTTGTAACACTAGCCCAGTTTAGAATGTGTAAAGTATGTTTACCAAGGCAGGAAGGAATTCAGTAAATACACCCTCCCCCAGGATCTGTGGAGCCTGAGAAAGACTGAACCAAGCGTGGAAGGGATAGAGGAATAAGGAAAGAAATAAAACAACTTGAGAGACAATCTTATGTTTTTTAATACTGTTGGGCTAAAGCATAAAAGACCAAATAAAAGCACACTCTGAAATTAGATTAATCGTTGTTACAGCTGGATTTTTGTTTGTTTTAAAAGTAGCTTTCCTACAAAAGTCAGCAGGAATGGAATAGATTGGACAAATTATTAGTCAATTATGTGTCTTTTTCCCCCTTATGGCATGAAATGAAACAGCCAGCTTAGTTCAGCCAGTCAAGTGAAGTTAAATTCAAAAAATAAACAGTGAAAGTGTTGAAAATAACTGTTGGATGTGGTGGGTTTTCTAGGAATTATTTGAGTTTTAAATAATCTAAGGAATTTGGTTGAAACAGATAATATTTTAAGTATATAGGATGGCACCAATTAGGCAAGGTGCCAAGTACCTTTCGCTGATTATTTAAGTAAATGGGCATTCAGCACCTCTCAGAAAATGCTCAGCACCCTGCAAAATCAAATCTAGTGGTAATTTATTATCCAGACATTCAAAAAACATTGCATCTAATGAAGCGGGTCTTTGGCCACAAAAGCTTATGCTCCAAAATATGATAGTCTATAAGGTGCCACAGGACAACTTGATGTTTTTGAAAAAACATTCAGATTTTACAGCTGCATCTCAGTTCAGTTTTTGGGCCCTGTGTGACCTCAGTCTGTGCAGACTAAAACTTGCTTAGATCTTGGCAATTATTTCCCTGCAGGTTAGAATGATGTGTTTCATTCCAGAACTTTCATATGCCAAGTATCTGCTAAGCACTTCACAATGTAATGCAAATTAGGTCTCAATCTTATGTTAGAGCCATATGGACAGACGCCTGGGCTCAGACTGCACCTCATTGATTTCAATTGGCCTTCACATATACACAAAGGGCTGACAAAATGGTTCTCAGTGCAGAACTGGACATCAGACATCCTGGGTACAAGTATGTCAGCTCTATTTCCACATAATCACAGTCAAACATGCAACTCAGACTTTTGCCATGCACAAATTAAATACTATAGACTTTAACAGACATTACAGTTAGAGGTATGTGTACAGAAAGCATGTCTTGATCTAGGCTCTGGTTGGAATTTCAGTTACTCATCTGAGTGTGATTGTGATTAACTGGTCAAGTGTGCTGTAGCTGGCTATGTATGTTGCACCTAAGAAGGAATCTGTTATGTTGCTAATTAGTCAGAATTTCTGGCTACATACTGGTGTTTAAGTGAAATGACATGATTTTATTTATTTATTTATTTGTTTGTTTATTCATTTTTGGCCTAGGTGGCAAGGCTGCTTTAATTGGTCAGTTTTTATATAGGCGTTGTGTTGAAAGAAAATATATTTGTACTACTTTAATTCTATGTCAAAACTGGACTTTCATGGAGGGTTATTATAAAGACCACCAATATATTCTGAATTACTAGAGGTTCATGATTGCCATTAACTCAAGAACAGACCCTCAATAGCTCCTCCAGGTGAAACTGCACCATTATAAATAGTCACAGAAAGGTAGCTGTGTTAGCCTGTGTCTTCATAAAACAAAATAGCAGTCCTGTAGCACTTTAAAAACTAACCGAATAGTTTCTTAGGTGATGACCTTGCTTCTTCTGCTCTGGTCCTTTTACTGGGACCCCATTTATGTCCATTTATTCTTTTGCGTAGAGACTGCCACTGATTTGAAGGTATAATTTGTCCTCAAATCTGAAATAGACAGAGGGACAAACATCCACAAGACCTTTACCAAGCTTTCCTCAAACTACCATACCCACCTAAGGAAGTGAGGAAACAGATTGACAGAGCCAGACGGGTATCCAGAAGCCTCCTGCTACAAGCCGTGCCTCACAAGGAAAACAAGAGAACACCACTGACCATCACATACAGCCCCCACCTAACGCCTCTCCAACACATCATCAGCGATCTGCAACCCACCCTGAACAAAGATCTGTCACTCTCACAGACCTTGGGAGGCAGGCCTGTCCTCGCCTACAGACAGCCTGCCAAACTTAAACAAATCCTCACCAGCCACTACAAATCACAAACCAGTGACTCTAGGCCTGGAACCAGCCCCTGCAACGGTCCTCACTGCCAACTCTGCTCATATATCTACACCAGTGACATCATCACAGGAACTAACATCAACCATACCATCAGGGGCTTCTTTACCTGCACATCTACTAATATAATGTATGCCATCATGTGCCAGCAATGCCCCACTGCAATTTACATTGGCCAAACTGGACAGTCTCTACGTAAAAGAATGAATGGACATAAATCAGACATCAAGAACGGTAATGTACAGAAGCCTGTGGGGGAACACTTCAGTCTCCCTGGAAACTTAGTAGCAGATTTAAGGGTGGCAGTCCTGAAACAGAGAAATTTCAAAAATCAAATGGAGAGAGAAATCTCTCAACTGCAATTTATTTGCGAATTTGACTCCATTAACCAAGGATTAAACAGAGACTGGGAGTGACTCGCATCTTACAAAAACAGCTCCTCTGCCCTGGGTGTTAAGATCTCCCCATTAGACTCTGACAGTGGCTCATATGCCCCTGTCTGATCTGACTTGTTTTTTCCTCTTTTGATACGTACTTTTGATACTGGGCCAGTTCCACCTTGCTGAATAGACCTTGTCAGCTCCGGCCCTCCCTTGTACTGGGACCCCACTCTTTAAATACCCCTCTGAACCCCACCCCCATTCATGCACCTGATGAAGCGGGTCTTTGCCCACGAAAGCTTATGCTCCAAAATATCTGTTAAGTCTATAAGGTGCCACAGGACTTTTTGTTGCACTCTTACACCATGACTTCAACAACACTGATTCTCTTCTTGCTACTCTTCTGCCTTCTCCCTCTCCCCTCCCCCCCCCGCCGCCCACCCATGTCTCTTTGTCCCCTGAGAGACGGAGAAAGGGAAGGGTAGCAGGGCTGCTTGCAGGTGCACACAGACACAGCAAGCCCAATGGGGCCTGGCCAAGGTGGCATGCTGACAGTAGGGCCCAGTCAGTGGATGCTATTTTTCAATTGGCACATGGGGCCCTGAATGTGCAGGGCCCTAGGCAGCCACCTTGCTTGCCTTGCCCTAAGGCCGGGCCTGGACACAGAGGGAGGTGCGAATGGGGACTGAGAGAAGGTGGCAGAGAAGCTTCGGCAATTGGTGGGGCCTTGGGGCAGGAGATCAAGCAGGAGTGGGACCTGAGGCAGGGTGGTGCGGGGAGGCCAAGCAGGGACAGGCCTTAGGAAAGAGCAGAGGGCAGGGCAATGGTCCAGGAAGCTTCCAGCACTCAGGCTCAGCTTCCCCAAATGTAGGAGACACACGCTGCCCACAAGGATGCGAAAAAACATCTTTTGGTGAACATTTTTCAACAGATTTGCCTCAGGCCGCATTCATCCCTCCCCCTCTTTGATCATGTCCACGGAATGCTTGTGGAGAGCAACATTCTAATCTTCCACGTTTACAGCAAATTTTGAATTTTCTTGCCTATGGCAGTCATACACAAAGAGCACTAGAAATAGAGATGAAAACCTTCTGATCATTAATATTTACCAATTAAACCACAGTGCAAAAGCACACATTTGAGAAACCAGAATTAATATTCAAACAATATTGCTGAATCATTTCAAGCTAATCTACCTGCTGTTGTGTGTTTGTTCAGCACCTGGTATGATGGGGGCATGATCCTCCTTCAAGTGTGATAGCATGAAAAATAAAATAATGTGAACACTAAAAGTATTACTTCTGTTCACAGATATTCCACCACCAGAAACTGAGGCAAAATTATGGGAACAAGTTATTATTATTTAGTCATCTGTATTTATAATGCAATACTCCACCACATCCCTCCCTGCTAAAATAAAACAATTTGTTTTGTCCATATCCATGACTGTTCAGAAGCTCAGATTTCAATCTGAAATCCTTTTTTGCAACCCACATGGATTAAATGTGTAAAAACAAAACACGGGATTTTTTTGCACTGCTCCTACAACAGCAGCGAGAAATACAAATTGTAGGAGGTTGCCACCTCAGTAATAATTGTGTGCAACCTTTTGTTGCGTTAATAACAGGAGAGCATGCAAAACCTGTCAAAAAAAGAGCTGAAGGTCTCTTCTTTGAGACACTCTGAGGTCTCAGAGGTTTGTATTCTTTCTGCTTCAATGTGACATGCATTGTCTCTTTTTAGCATCATGATTATCTTCTTGTTGTTAGCCTCAGGAGAAGATATCATTTACTGTGCCACCTTTGTGACTCTTTTGGTATCAGATAACCTGCTTAACACTCACTATCCCAGATGTTGAGAAAGCCAGACTTAACAATTATGCAGCACCTATATGGTACTAATTCCTCATCCAAAAAGGCTTCCCCCTCCTTCCTACCCTGGATAAGCATGACTGAAAAGCATGCCATAAAGACAATAGCCAGGCAAAAATAGCACAACTGCTATGTGTCTGCTTTTCCATTGCTTGTGCTATCTCTCGCTCTCTCTCTCTCCCTGTCTCCAGAGAGCCACTGCCTTAATTTTTCTTCATGACTGCACTAGATTTATTGCTCCAGTAAATTTCTGCAAAAGTGGGAGGGGGTATGTTTGTGTAGAAGAAGGTACGTGAGGACCCTGGGGATTGCCAGCATGAGATCACCTGACTACTCAGGGCTTGCTTCACAACAAAAACATTCCTTAGGATTCAATTGTTTTGCTAGTGATAATCCAGAGCTGGAGATGAGCAGAGGAATAAAACAGCCTACGTGTGTTTGGGAGAGTATAGGGGGGAAGCAGCATTTGGATGGAAAGGGAAGAGCAGGCAGAGGGCTATCTCCTCGTCCCTAAGGAATGTGATGACCCACACATGGGTTTATAGCTCAGCCTTTTGGCAAGGTGACAAGCAGAGCCCAGTTCATCTTTTACAAATGGAATCAGGTTATACTGTTCTCGATCTTATTTCTGTTTTACTCTTCATTTGCATGAAAGCTTCTCTTTCTTTTTAAATGCTACTAATTTGCTCTGCAAGTTAGCTTGGCTTCATGACATTCAACACCCCACAGCAGCCTCTGTGATTATTTTAAACCTTTCATCACATCAGTTTAATACTTATACAGAAGAAGAGGAGAAAAGATCCCAGGATGGACAAAAAAAATTTACGCCATTGCTCGAAACTTTACACAGCACCATCATGATGCATTTAGAACTTGACAATCCCATTTTCACGTTGTGTTTCATTTAAATCTGACGTTCCAGTTACCTGGAGCAACTGCCTTGATGAAGAGAAACTTAAAGGGTAATCCACCAGGACATATTAAACTGTTATAAGTCATAAAACATCTTCACCCAATGACAAGCTATAAAGCTGAATGGATAAAGCTATTAAAGACACAGTATTGCTCTTCTCCCTGTGAGCATATTCAACTTGTTCACATACAAAAGCTTTCTCTATTATTATATCATGTGAAACTCATATGATTACTTCAGAGGCAGAAGTTGCTCATAAGAGTTTGGTTATGTACTTAGGTAGTGTTCACATATTAGCTACGTCTACACGTGAAGCCTACATCGAAGTAGCTTATTTCAATGTAGCAACATCAAAATAGGCGATTTCGATGAATAACGTCTACACGTCCTCCAGGGCTGGCAACGTCGACGTTCAACATCGACGTTGCGCAGCACCACATCGAAATAGGCGCTGCGAGGGAACGCCTACACGCCAAAGTAGCACACATCGAAATAAGGGTGCCAGGCACAGCTGCAGACAGGGTCACAGGGCGGACTCAAAAGCAAGCCGCTCCCTTAAAGGGCCCCTCCCAGACACAGTTGCACTAAACAACACAAGATCCACAGAGCCAACAACTGGTTGCAGACCCTGTGCATGCAGCATGGATCCCCAGCTGCAGCAGCAGCAGCCAGAAGCCCTGGGCTAAGGGCTGCTGCACACGGTGACCATAGAGCCCCGCAGGGGCTGGAGAGAGCGTCTCTCAACCCCTCAGCTGATGGCCACCATGGCGGACCCCGCTATTTCGATGTTGCGGGACACGGATCGTCTACACATGCCCTACTTCGACATTCAACTTCGAAGTAGGGCGCTATTCCCATCCCCTATGGGGTTAGCGGCTTCGACGTCTCACTGCCTAACATCGATGTTAACATCGAAATAGCGCCCAACACGTGTAGCCGTGATGGGCGCTATTTTGAAGTTAGTGCCGCTACTTCGAAGTAGCGTGCACGTGTAGACACGGCTATTGTGTGTGAACACAAAACAAAGAATCTTGTATACTGCTGTATTTTGTTGCTCATGTAACAATTTTTTCTGCACTCCCGTGATAGATTCTTCCTTCACCCTTGTCACTCAATTTTATAAAAATTAAAACATCAGCAATAAGATAAGGCTGCAGCAAGGAAAAATCCACTAGTGTAAGAAAATATGATGTTTACTAAACCATAGTAAATTCTAGTCCCGATTCTCTGTTATTCTGTTCTTGGTACAAGAACAAGAAAGTTATGGCCAATAGAAGGTGGCTTAAAACCCCAGCTTTGCTCCAAACTTTTGGGCTACAGTGAAGACTCAGCTTGGTACCAGTGTAAACTAAACTGTTATCCTGTATGAGACACGAGTAGCAAAGAATAGTCAGAGCATAGCACATTGGGGCCATGTCCCCTTTCTCCACAAATGCTGGATACTTCTATGTAGATTCCTTATACCAGCCGCACAGCAAGCAGGGAGCCCCTTACTCACAGGAATATTCCTTAGGGTATATCGCTTTTGTGAACAGGTGTAAAGTGGCTTTTGAAGACAACATTATGAAATTATCACTATGTATCTGTGTGCTCCTTATGAGCCTCTCTCCACATAGAATCTTGCTGACTTCTTCCAGAAGAAGCTGACAAAATACCATGTAACCTTTCCCAGAGATGCTGGAAGTAGGGGTGCTGGATGTGCTCCCACATGCCCTGGCTTGACAAAGCGGCCACCAGATACAAGGTTTACAGTTTGATCTGATGGCTCTGAGCACACATCCTATAAAAATTGTTCTAGCACCCATAACCCTTCCTCTCCTCTCAGCTCACCTCACCTTTCCTTGCTCTTCCTTCTCCCACTCACAGATGCAGAAGTCTTTCATCTGGTCCCATTCCCTAGCTCCTCCACTTCTCTCAGCAAACCATCTCATCTCTCTTTCACTCTCCTCTGTCTCTTCCCCTCACAATACAAGTATGCTTTAGTCTCCCAACTTTAAACATCCCACCTTTGACCCCACCTTTCCCTCCCACCACCACTTCCCTCTCGTATCATTGAGCAGCATTCTGTGCAATCCTTCTCAAGTTCCTCTCTTCCAGTTCCATCTTCGACTCTCCCCATTCTGTCTTTTACCCCTTACACTCTATTGAAACTGCTCTTGCCATAAACCTTAATGCCTCCTTCCTACCTAAAGCTCGAAAGCAATTCTCCATTTTCTTCGTTCTTGGGGTGCATTAACTGTAGTGTCATAGGTAAAACTCTGATGGGAATTGTCATGCTCTATTCAGTACTGGTGAGGCCACAGTTGAAGCAGTATGTCCAGTGTAGCTGTGTGCCATGCTTTAGGAATGAGGTGGACAAATCAGAGAGAAAGAGAGAGTGCAGAGCAGAGTAAAAAAATTATAAAAGGTTTAGAAAACCTAGAGAGAAGGTTTTTTTAAACAAAAACAAAAACCAAGCAAGCATATTTAGACTTGAGAAAAGACGTTGGGGAGAGGGGGACTGGTGAACAGCCTTCAAATATGTTATTTATTTAATTAAATATTTTGCATCTGAAATCATTCATATACACCGTGAATAATCAGTGTGAATTAGTGAATGAGACCATGTAACCTAGTAATGTGCTGAATCTAGTGGAAGAGAATTTGTTAAATATATTCTGTGTTGTGATATTTAAAGCTATTTCGCATCCAATGTTCCATGAACCCTCTCCATGTTTTAAAATAACAAGGCACCTGTCTTGTATTACAACAACCCACATAAAAACGAGGCCACTTGGGAATTTTCTTTTGTTCTGTTTCTCATTATCATTCAACTGTTGATGCATCACCTGATTTCCTTGGAAAGTGCTATACTTTGTCATATGTGGGGCAGACGTGTCAGCTTTTCCCCTCATCGAACATCAAGGGGAAACACAACTTAGGTCATGACCACCAAAAAGAGAAATTTACCAACAACTAAACAAACCAAACTAAAACAAAAACCCCAAAAAACAAAAAGACAAAAAAAACCCACCATCACCCCCTCACCACACACACACACACACACACACACACACACACACACACACACGTGTCAACTCAACTCATGAGACCCATAGGTTCCTTTGGAGAAGGTACCAAACCAGGGACACATCTGCAGCTTGAGCTACAACCCAGCTACCACTTCTCTACTGTGTGACCCTGGCTCAGGCCTGATTTCAATATGAAAACCACAGCATTCAGCATCAGGCCTCTTCTAGAATAGCTGGGAGAGCAGGGTCCCTCTGGCCGCAGCAAGGCCGGCAGCAGGCAGGGTCCCATCTCTCACAGGGGCTGTGGCTTTTCTTCTCTCTGAACTTTGGCGAGCAAGCAACAGATCAGAGATGTCCACAGTGGCTTCCACCAAGTTACTTAATTTGTTGGGAACCTAGACAAAAGGTTTTTTTAACTAACATTTAGATAGAGGAAACACACATGGCCTTATCTTAGCTATGATTACCATTAACACAAACATTCAGTAGGAATCTTTTTGTAAACTTCCACAGTGTACACAGGAACTATTACAGCTTTGGGAACTAATATCCTATAAATACTGCAATTCTTTGTCTCCATCACAAAACACAGAAAGTGTTGTACAGCTGCATTTTTAACTCCGAAAGTGCACTAAAAAATTCTGTGCATTCACAGGCAGGATCTAAATCTTTTTGTTTCAAGTACTTAGATACCAGCACTGCAATGAGAGGACAGAGCTCTGACATGTAAATGAGAAAAACCAAAACGGTATCCCATAGTGCTTATGTAAAAGACCTTTTACACTGAATTAAGATTTTGGCCCAGTCAAAGTATGAAACCCCAGGTAAGCACACAGGACTTTTCTGCATCAAATTCAGGTTTCTCATCCCTGCCTTCAAGGCCCTGTTCATTGCTATTAAACAAACTAGGGTTCTTTACGAAATGCCTTTTAATACACTCAGCAAAAAGGCATCAAGATAGAAGAAAGGCAAGCCTGAGGCTATAGCTACACAATGGGGGACTGTATCCTGGAAATCATCTCTGAATAGGATTTAAGAGTCACACTGGACACAGAACTCAACATGAGTTCCCCATGTGAAGAAGTGGCCAAAAAAGGGTCAATGCAATGCTTGGTTGCATTAACAGGGGAGTCATGAGTAGGGGTGAGGCTGAAATTTTGCCTTTGTATGTGAATATTGTGTTCAGTTCCGGTTCATATTTTAACTGATACAGAAAAAAGAGGGTGCAGAAAGGAGCTACAAGATCTGGAGAAAATGCCTTAGAATAAGTGAGACTTAAAGATCCTGTTTAATTTATCAGAAAGAAAACTGAGAGGTGACTTGATTCCAATATATACATACCTTTATCAGGAGAAGATACCAGGTACTAAAGGGCTCCTTAATCTAAAGGAGATAAGCATTGCAAGAACCAAGAGATGGAAGCTGAAACCAAATCAGAAATAAGACCTTTATTTTTTTTTAAAACAGTAAGGGTAGTTTACCACTAGACTAAACTGTCACATGAAGTGGCATTGCTTGAGGTCTTCAAACAAGGCTAGATGTATTTCTAGAAGATGTGTTTAGTCAAACACAGGTTATAGGGCTCAATAGAGGGATACATGGGTGGAATTTAATGGCCAGTCTGAGATCAGACCGAATGGGCCAGTGAACCATTCTGGCCTCAAATTCTGAATCTATGAACTCTAATGATTGTTGATCATGCCTTCATGTAAAAGAATGATTAATCTGAGTTTGTGCTTACATTTACAATGGTTTATAGAAGATGGTGCTGAGACTTAACATTTTGAGCTTAAACATAATTGCAGAATGTTCAACAAAGCAAAGTTAGACATGGAAATGTCTTCAGAATTGCTTACTTGGTCCTTCTTCTGTAAGTAGCTATAATCATTGCCCAGACTATTTTATTATGGTTCTTTATTTTTATTGCTGCTTTGATATCTCTAGCTATTTGTTCTGTATCTTGTGGGGACGGAAGACTTTGTTTTCAAGACCCATTGATCTATTACTAGTATGCATTGATCTCTTACTAGTATGACCAATGTTAACTAGATGGCTCCATTAGCCTGAGCAGGTGTATTCTAAAATCATTCAGTTAATATGAACAGTGTCATTTCAGCTGCCAAACTTTATTCTTGAACAATTTCTAAAAAAACAAAAATCATGAAGTTTAGCCAGTACGGCAAATCAAAGATAACAATGATTTGCATAAGTACAGCTGGTTGCATAATATTTGATTGTATAATTGTTTCTGTTATGTCAGTTTTTCCGCATATTGACAAAGTCTATAATGTTGGACAAAATACTATTTTATCTGCAATTTTTATTGTTTTACTAGTGCTGTGTACAGTTTAAAACTGGTAAATTGCAACTAGCAATAAGTGAAATCTTGAAAGGTTTCTAAAATAGATTTGAACCATCTCAAGCTGAAGTCTGCAGCATTGGATTGGAACACTTACAAGAATAGTGCCTCTGGTCACAGCTGGATAGATCATAAGATCAGTTTCTTTTGCTCCCCAGTATCTAAGGCATTTCTGGTTCAGTTCCCAAAATTGAAACTAGCCTCATCAAGTGTTTCTGAAAGTGCCTTCCTAATCTGAAAAAATAACTGTAAAATGGCATTGTGGCTTCCATGTTTATGGTCTCTCAAATGATTATCACATCGCATTTGTTGAATCTAATGTAACCAGATACATTTTTTCAATAGCCAGGTCTGCAAATTCAGTCTAGGTTCAGAGAGTCAAGCTGTATCATTTGGGACTCAGACTCCATCATAAACATTCTACAGGCCAAATTCTACTTCAGTTACATGAGTGCATTGCCTTTGCCCTCAGTGCTGTTGCAAACACATGTAACAGAGCAGAAATTTGTGCTTCATTATTTTATTCACTTGTGTGTGTTAAAATAAAGTCCAGGTTCCACATCCATAGCTGTATTGGCTCTGCATGTTTAAGATGACCCAACAGAAATACAAATATATTTTATCTCACTAAGGTAAGAAAATATGACTGACCACATCAAGGTTCAGCTCTATTTAATGAGGTATCATTTCTACATAACCATTCTTCAAAGTGGCAACTTCACTGAGATTCTTTTGTTTATATGGTATCATGCGCTTTTTCGGTTCTCTAATATGTAGCAATGAGGGAAGTAAAAGGCCATGCCTGTTATCCTTAATCAAAACAGCCTTTCAAGTTCCTGGGAATGTTGCAAGTAAAAAGACTGAATGACAGGGACCAATAGTGTGTCTGTGTCAGTAAGTCGTGAAATCAAATTTTTAGTAAGTATTTCTTCAAAAACTTTAATGGAGTACTAGATTGTTGGTAAATCATTTATATCTCTAGTTATTAATACAAAGAGTTTGGGCAGAGCAGTCATATGTTTCAGATACGTTTTAGATTCATTCATTTAATTGTGGCAGTAACCCTTTTGATATCTGCATTAACTCACACTCTTCTGTGAGATATTTCAAGATTGTACGAGATGTGGATGGCATGAAACATCTTCTAAAGTCCAAGTGTAGTTCAGTTTCAAAACAAATCCTATTACTGTGTCTTAAGAGGGGGCTTGATTTGAGAGTACTGGAAACATTAATTAGGGCTGTGCAAAGAATAGAAATTTCATTTTGTGGAGTGTTTTGAAATTTGCCTCCATTCCAATTAGGAAAAAAAAATCTGAAAATGTACAAATCCTCTGCAAAGAAAATTCCAACAAAAATCTGAATCAAAAGTCATTCAGACACAAAAATCTGAAATGTTCTGTTGTGAAAAATGAAATAAGACATTTCAACCTGTCAGAATTAAACTTGCCCTGCCCCAATCCCCACCACCACAAACTTATTTCTCCAAAATAAAATTTATAAAATTAATATTTCACAAAGTGCTTTAATTTCTAAAAAACTGTTTTCTTAGGTGGAAAATGGTTCCATCTAAGCTATCCTGATCAGCTTTAGTTAATAGATTTGTTAATCTATAGTGATACGTTTTGGCATCCTTTACAAAACATTATTACAGGCAGGAATACATTATTACCAGAAAAAAATACATTGATTCAGAAATTAATTGAAGGGTCATCAAGTTATCTCTGAAGGCCTGTACAGAGAGATATACATCTCTTAAGGCACAGTTTTGGCCTGGTTTTCATAAAAGTTGCTGTAGTCTGGAAAACTCTTTTTTAAATGTTGGGTCTAGAGGTCAATGTGCTCTTCCATTCTCAGAACTGACTGAATAAAAATGGTATCTTTCTACCACATAGAACTGAATCTTGTTTGTACTTATGTTTGTGCCAGTAGCATCCAGAGCCATGGACTAACGTGTTAAACGTGCAAACAAACAGCAAGAGTGGGGATTTTTCCCTCAAATAGTTTACAATCTAACTAGTAAAAAACAACAAGTCCTGTTGCACCTTATAGACTAATAGGTTTTTTGGAGCGTAGGCTTTAATGGGCAAAGACCCACTTCATCAGATGGGTCTTTGCCCATGAAAACTTATGCTCCAAAAAGTCTGTTAATCTACAAGGTGCCACAGGACCTCTCAGTGTTTTTGTGGATACAGACCAATATGGCTGCCCTTCTGAATCTAAGCAGAGAATACAATGGAAGTATTGTATTGATTCTATCCTGGCTTGTGCATCATCAACACTTTTTTGTTTTGTTTTTAATGTTTTTAGAACTTTTATTTACAGTTAGTCTCTCATTAAGTCACTTTGCTTCCTTGTAATCTTCATATTTAATAGGTCTGAATTAACAGAGCTATATTGTTTGTGAAGAACTGTCTGGCATATCTAACAAAGTTTCAAGGCATTGTTCTGGAATCTCCATATATTATATTTAGGAACCATAGTTACACACTGTTCAGTTGTGAAGTTAACTAAATAGAAGGCAAAGGCAGAGGACTTTTTTCTTATTATTATGTCTGGCACAAACCACAAGAAGCAAAGGGATTATTTATCACTGTTTCATTTTTCTCTTTCATATTTAGTGCATTTTAATGCTCAGGAAAGGTGCCAGAGTTACAACTCTGGAGACTAACTACCAAGTTTGATTTTTTTCCCCGGGTGATAGCACAAGATTTTATTGGCTAAATAATTTAGTCCTGTAGCCAGGGTATAACAACTCTGTAGTGTACCATTTATAATGTAATCAGACTATCTAAATTGACCAGAGAAACCATTTGAGTGGCATATTTTTTATAAGAAATGTATAAGAAGAATTTTTCTAGCACAAAGCAAGTGTCAAAGATTGAGAAAAGTAGAAGAGCCAATCCTCACTTACTGACCATTTTGATCCAAGTGTATCGATACTGTATTTACATGTGGAAGACACATAAAATCACTAACATTAGCTTTCATGTGGACAGATTTGAGTGATTTTATTGTTTTGCCAAAGAACGAATTTTAAACATGGCCTTACAAGAATGTCCCTGACCAGATGGACCTTCCATTGAAACTTCATTTTGGCAGTATGTCTCCTTCCCACATTAGCTTTAGTATATTTGTATAGAGAATGGCTTAAAAAAGGCATGGTGCTTTTCTAACTGCTTATCATTCCTTGTTAAGGCAATGGCAGTCAAGATGACAAGAGACTGACCAAAGAGCAGTAAGATTTTAGAAATACTTTTACCACATTCACCACCCTACCAAATGACAGTGCAGTTTCCTTGTCAGGATTTTAATCAAATGCTTATGAAAAATGCTAAGCTGTTTAGAACTGCATTGTACCTCTGTTTCATGACGTGAGTTATTTGTTTTTATCTCCCCTTTACTTTATAAAAGAGGATCTAAAGGCTGTAAAACTTCAATACAGAGATTCATGCAGCTAGTACACAACAGATCCTTCCTCCCTCATCATTGCAGCACATCAAACCAAATGTCTTAGAAAGCTACAGTATTTGCAGCTAGGCTGTGACAGATCTCCTTTTTTTTGCCACTGAAGGAAAGTGGCTAAATGCCCAGCAGCTGCCTTCTTAGTGACATTTTCACAAACACCAAGGTAAAGGAATCAACCTTTGTCCGTTTCATCCCAGTGATTTGTCTGAAACAATGAAATGAAAAGCCTGGGCCTCTCTCCTTGCTAGTGGATTAGAGGATTAAAATAAAGGACACCTGATTTTATTGATTTAATGAGGGACAGGGGGCTTTACAGGAGCATCCCTTGGGATTAGAGAACAAGCAGGGTTTGCAGGTACCATCTCTCAGGCATTTCTTTCCTGTGTGCTTGGCTTTCATGGGAACTTGCTTATGTATTTAGCTGTTATGTTGACCCAAAGTATCCAATTCTGTGCTGCATGAAACAGTCAAATGCCTGCAGTGATTTCAATCTCTCTCTCTCTCTCTCTCTCTCTCTCTCTCTCTCCCTCTCCCTCTCTCTGTCTCTCAGCAGGGAATGATAGAAAGAAAGGCTGAAGGAATTGCAGCACAGTTCTGCAAACCAAAGAGTTACAGGAGACCAGAGGAAAAATATCCATAAGCATGGCAGATAAAACAAGACACAGGGGAAACAAATGAAACTGCCCACCGATAAAATAGACTGTACAGACTATAGTATTTTCTTAGCATATTTTAGCAGCAACAAATCACACACACACACACACACACTGCCACTTTCAAGCTCTGAAGTGTGAGGTAGGCTAAAGTAGTTGATGCATGGTGTTTTGTTGTGGATTAATCTGTGCACGGCTAGTTAATCTCTTCCCTAAGACCTTTTACCTTTGTTCTCTTTTTCTTGAGGTCATTCATATGATATAACTGACATTTCCATATGGTAATCTCTCATTGTACGTTGGCTCTTAAAGATTAGCCAAGGGGATCAATCACACTGGATTGCCTCCCAACAAAAAAAAATAAAATTCATTCTCCATTGTCCACTGTGTAATAAACAAAATGTATGCATTTAACTATAATTCCCAATACAAATGTATGTATGGTTTATACATACATTTTGTATGTTTATGGCATATATAGTTATAGAAATATTACTGTTTATGAATGTTTATAAAGGGTACATATGATATCTACATATACAGTATCTCCTTTGCCCACACCCCCAAATTCCCTGTAGTACTGTTTCTGTGAATTGCTATCTTAAAAAGAAACAGTTCCTAAAGAGCACAGCTTCTAAAATGCAGCCCTTCCCCCATCCCTTTTAGTTTACATAAAAAGAGCTACTGCCCCTCCCCCACGGCTCCTTCATTCTTTGTAGGCAAGCAAGTCTGAAACCAGGGGGCAAAATCATTACTTCCCAATTATCTTAAGCCATGCAAAATAACCTCTCTCTCTCAAGAACTGATGTTAAAATATGCACATAGTTCTGATGTCTAGACAGTTATGAAATATAGGTGTAGGGCTCTGTGTATGCAGAAGAGAAATGCATCCCAAATGAAGTGCTTTTATTAAAGTAGTATAATCACTGGGATAACTAATTACGTCAATACCACACAGTTAATTAAACCCATTATAGTTGCTATCCCCATGGAGGGGAGGTCAGACAAAGCAGCCATCCCCAGGTCTCTGCTGTGCTAACAAAAGAGAGAAATTAAAGTACAATGCTTTTTGCTCAGCTTTAAAAAGCAAAAAAAAAGTTTAACAACTACACAGTTGCTCAACAAAGAAATTCAACAAAGATAATTTGTGTATGTAGATTTATATGTGTGATTTTGATACGCAGACCTCACAATTCACCTAGGCTTCCATTAAATTGAAACTAATTGAACTGTTCAGGAGAAAATATTGCTCTTGGGGGGAAAGATGGGGGGCTAAATTCAAACTTTGTCATACATGTACTTAATCACACCCATTCACCACTGGCTATATGTGATAAAACATGAAAGAATATGAAAGTATGGTCTGGGAACGTCTCTAGTGTAGACAGTGCATGTGCACTAGCAAAACCTGACTTCCCTCCACTACGCCACTTCCTCTGTTCTCCCACCACTGCCACACACACAATGACCAAGGTTCAAGACCCTGTTCTGAATCATGCAGACGATAGACACAAACGCGGGTCTTGCCACTGCACAGGCACATACCCCCACCCCACCACTACCAGAGTCTATTGGCTATTAATCTGGGTGGATTTGAGAAACCTGTTGGTGAAAACAAATATATGTTGCTCAAAGTTGCAGTCTGGATTAATAAGGATTTTCTAACAAATTTTTTTGTTGAGAAAATCCCAAGTATTTCTAATGTGTCTTCTGATTCCAGTGACAATAGTTTGAAATGGAATTCATCCACAGAAATTAGGAGTTTCCTATATTTTATCTGCTTGTTGGCTGAAGGAGCAGGATACAAAGACCATAACTACTTCCCAGGTAGCTTGGTGTCCTGCACAGAATAAACTGGAGGGCACCAGAACCATGGACCTACCCTATGCCTTCTGCCTCCAGTGCCAGACCCATACTGCCTGCAGCCTCACGGCCACACTAAAGGAAGATTTTTTAAGGACCCCAAATACGCCAGACTCCTGAGCATGGATCCCATGGTCCCTCGTAGTAATCCACCGCTACTGTTTGCCTATTGGCTGGAGGAGTGGAGAAGTGATAGAGAAAAAAACCTGAGGATCCTACTCCCCCCCACCTTTTTTTTTAAGCATCCATAGCTAATAGGGCTCACACACATTTCCATAGTATATTATATGTACAAACACATATACCCATTGTTTCTTCAACTTTCTCAGACCACAGAACACCGAACAATAATATTTTTATGCGGCACACCTATGTAAGGGAGAATTTTCCTGGTGAAAACAAAAACATCACATCCTGGTCCTCATTGTCCCTAAATATCACAGAATAACTGGCCTTTCTCATATCAGTCCGTTGTACCAAGGGGGATTTGAAGTAACTCTTCTTGCTAAAGAAAATGGAGTACAAAAACCAAGCTTTGCAGGGAGATTGGTTATACTTACAAATCTGACCCCACTGCTGGGTGAAGTAGGCAAGAAGAGAAAAGAAATAGAAGAGAGGAATACTTTGATCCTAAACATGAAATACTGCAAGCAACCCTGCGTAAACTCTAGCCCTATCTTAACAGCAGCTTTAAGTGATTTCTGCTGCTGTGACATAGATTTTTGAAGGAAGCGTTGAGCATTCTAGAAAGTGCTCTACGTAGGATGATGCAAATTTTTAACTTTCGCATGTTTTTTTGTTCACAATTTAATAAAAGTGGGCTATTTTGGAAAGTAGTGCACAAAACTTAAGGCTACATATATCCTCCAAGAACAATTACAGGTACATGAACGCATCATCCTGCAAGTTTACAGAGAAATATAAAAATAAAAGTATTTTGAGTGAGGCAATGAAAAAGAGCAGGAAAAACAAACAGGAAAAGACAAGACACAGTGGTCCCACTTTGTGTGAGATAACTAGAGAAGGGGTACTCCAAAACATTTGCAGTATCTGGAATTTTACATTAAAATTGTTATCTAATCTAAATTTTCAAGTTTTCAATAGGGATCATGGTACATGATACACCAGTTTCATTATTTCCTTATTACTTACATGTATTACAGTATTGCCTGAAGGATGCAGCCAATAACAGGTCCCCATTGTGCTAAGCACTGAATATACACATAATTAAAAAATACAACCTGCCCTGAGGAACTTAAAATCTAAATAAGACATAGTAGGAGAAAGGAAATATTATTATGTCCATTTTACAGATGGGGAAAGGGAATAAGGAAGATTAAGTGGCATGTTCCAAGGTCACACGTAGGGTCTGTGACAGTGATACATTGTTCCCAGATCTCCACAGTGCTAGTCATGTGCTTTAATCAGAAAAGCATCTTTCTTTTAGACACACCACCAGCCCTAGGGGAGTGTGGGGCCTGGGACAACCCCCTTCTGCTCTAAGCCCTGCCCCTTCCTGTCCCTGCTTCACACAAGCCCCCATTCCACCCCTTCCCCCAAGCCCCTCTCCTGCTCTGCCCCCACATTTCTTCCCATCCTTCTCTGCCCCCTCCAACCCCCATTGCATCTCTTCCCCATAAACCCCCTCTCCCAAGCGACATGAGCTGGTGGATTGCCAAAGGGGCCTGGTGCCAAAAGCAGGGGCAGAGCATTCAGACACTACTGAGGTGGAGCCAAGCTCAAATGTCTAGAGCACACGCAGAGTCATTTTTTAGCATCTATGCAACCTATTGTGAATAGAAGATAAAATTCCCCTCTTGGGAATACAAATAAACTTGAAATATTCTCTCCCCTGGGGCTTAGTTGCAGAGAACTCCTCTTTGCGGCCTTGGTTCTCAGCCTCAATCTCTCTGGCCTATACCCTCTCCCCTCAGGTTCAACAATTGCAGTCTGCTCAGGGCCCATGGTCTCTGGAAGCTCCTCTCTCTTAGGAGTACCTCTTCTATGAACACAGCCCTGCAATTGACCTCTAATGGCCTTTTATTAAGCCCAGTATCTGATCATTCAAGACCTACAATCTCATTTCCCTTAAATTAGGTCATCACAGGTAGACTGGGCCCAGATGCCCCTTAAATGGGACAGCAATCCCATTTATATTAATATTATATTAATTTGATTAATATGATATTAATACAGCAAAAGGATGCATAAATAGGGAGAGAGCTAAATATCATAGGCCATGCTGTTTTCAGTACATGCAACTGTCCCTCTTTCACAAAGACTGTCCTTTTTTCTCTCTGGCCCCTTTCCCACCCCTGCCCCACTGCCTCCCCCCAAAAATCATGTACTGTTTTCCCCACTAGAAAGCTCTCAGTTCTAAATATTAAGGGAGTTAAAAGCTGTGTCCATAATTTCATCCTAAGATTTCATTAGCAATAACTGCCAATAGTTGGGGATGACTGGTACATTGTACAGAATAGACTTTATGAATGGCATCAGTCCTTAATAACAGCTTTCTAAGCACTGTATTTGAACTGTCATCTGTGCTCTGCAGAGATGATACCCCAGTGTCTGCTTGCCATTTTTTGCTACAGTTGCAGCCTGCTTAAAAGCCAAAGGAACATGAGAAGACTAGAAGGGAGCTTCATACTCTGATGTTTTAAAATGGTAAATCTGCAGGCTGCTGCCGCACCAGCACGAGCACCTGAGCTTTTCTCCTTCAGTCTTCTTGTTTTTATTCTGGATGCATGTTCAGCGCTGCTACAAATGCTGTTGCTGACCTCTGAGCAACTCTAAATGCTAAGAATATAGAACAACTGACATTCCTAAAGGTGAACTAGGAGACATCTCATCCAGACTCCGCTCTGTATGCCATTCTTCCTGCTTCAAATTCTGATGTGAGTTCCGACAGCATTAGTAATGAATGGGGTGGGTGCTGACAAGTGAAGATGAGGAGTCAAGGCAGAAGGAGAAATCTTCGAGACTGATCAAATCTTGTGATGATGACTATGACTGGGATGTATAACTGAATGAAATACAGTTTAACGTATAACTGTGCCACCTCCAAGTTCACATCCATTGGGGTTTTTCAGTTTTTGAAAACCAAAAGGCATATAGCCAGATAGTGTACATGGAGCAAGAGGACAGCCTTGTTGTAACAATGATAATGAAGATAAACAGCTTCTCATCTTAATTGGAAAAGAAAAGTGTCAAAATAACAGAGAAAAAGCTGCTAAGAGTATGAAACAGCCCAATCAAGTCAGAACCTCAAACACTTAGTTCAGATCCTATTCTGGCACTCCCTGATAGTCTTCTCAAAGTGGTTAAAAATTCACATTCATATTATAAAAGTACGAGAACCGTAACTGGTATCAATGTGGAGCTTTTGGCCAAGAATGAGTATGACTCAGTGATTCTTCTAAATCACCATTACATTGTATTGATAGGGCAGCATAGGTGTACAGAGTGATGCCAACCTGTTGCTAGAAAGCTGCAGTCTGCAGAACTGTCAATTTCACATCTTTTATGAGCAATGAATTCACACAGTAAAGGCCTGACCCAAAGCCCATTGAAGTCACAACACCCCTTGACCTTGCTGAGCTTTGGAGAAGACTCAGGGTATGTCTACACAGCAGCTGCTATTTTGAAATAATTTCAAAATAGCAGGTGCCTTATTTCAAAATTGGTAAACCTCACTGTACGAGGAGTAGTGCCTATTTTGAAATAGGAGCTGTGTAGACAGGGAATAGAGCCTATTTTGAAATAAGCCATAGTGCATCCAGTAGCTCTATTTCAAATAGGCTCTATTGTGTGTAAGCGCACCATTTCAAAATGCATTTTATGTGTAGCTGTACTATTTCAGAATAAGCTATTCCAGAAAACTTCATTCAAGAATAATGCTGCTGTGTGTAGACACAGCCAAAGTTTAAAAGTGTGGCACAGTTAAAGTTTAGGAAACCCTATTTCTGCTAAGCAGCAACCTGAGCTAACACATGGCCCAGTGTGACTCTCACATTAGTGAACAAATCCTTTGATAAATGGTGGCATTGACTGCAGCAACACCATATCACTACTGCAAGATAAAGCTTATACAATTGAGTCCACTACAAGTATTTCGGCCCAAGGCACATCCTCCTATTTCAATGTCTGCGAAGGACAGGTTATCACAAAAATACAATATATCTACAGCAGGCTTAATAAAAAAAAAGAACAAAATATTATATGAATCTGAATACCCAACAAGTACCTTCAAACTGCCACATGCTTCATCAGCTGTAATCCAATAAGAGAAAATATCATGGTATTTTTAAAAGATCAGGCATTACTATAATTTTTGATTAAACTCCAATGTCAATTTAATCAACACAGAATACACGAGTTTCTCAGAAACATAGGGTATATATGGGCTTGTGCCACAGGTCTATCGTTAACAGGCCAGCTATTTGAGAGGATGGTGCAAGAACCCTGTAGTGGACAGTTATGGAACAACCTACTCATAGAGGAAGTTTCTCCCCGAGCCCTCCTGTTCTCAGGTCTTATGGCTCAAGGAGTGAGGACTTAAGTAAGCTTCAAAAAGTATTTTAATACGTCCTCATATAACTGAATAGTATTGTTATTATCCAGACAAACATAGAGCAAACATTTGCCCTCTTCTGATATCTTGTGGCAAGGAGCTCTACAAATTCAAGTATAAATGTGCTTTCTGTCAAATGAGGAACTCAAAAGAGGTGTGCATAACTGATCACCTAGTTTGTGCACATAATTGCCACAAGTGTGCACAAATGAAACAACTTGCATGCAAAAGTGCCCAGTGGATATCCAACAGGCCAAGTGCATTTCCAAACTCTGGAACTGCTTACAGAATGGTGGTCACCCCATACTCAGATTTTAGGCAGTTTCCATTGCATCTAATTATTAAAAAAATAAAAAAAAAACAAGTCTTGTGTGTGTTCTGGAGGAAATCCACCTATATTCTGTGATAGCCACACCTTACGAGACATGCAAATTGTGGGGTATTATTGGAAAGTGGAGCTATTCATAACATATTAGACTATATTCCCATTCTAGAGACACAGCAATTAGACTGCATAACCTCCACTGAATAAGCTGATTTTATGTCCAACTTTGCTGTGTGAATTTAGACCTTGTTAAAGTGCCAGACTGATGGGCCCCAAGATTAAAGTTCTTTGTTTCAAGGACTGATACAAAGCAGGCAGCAGCCTTGCAAGCTTCCCTCACATTGCCCAGACAACGAGTCTTATCCTGGAGATGTAGGAACTGGCAAAGCTACATACCTAACTGATCATATGTACAGAATTTGCATGTCAACAGGTAGAGCAAACAGTGCAAATTATGCTTAGCGTTGTAGATCCATTTTGTACAAGTTTAATTTAAAAGTCAGGCCACAAGCATTTGCCTAGGTGTTCTGTTTTGTTTTTAAGCAGTGATTCCTCAAGTTTCTATTTAATGTTATAGACCTACCTATATTTCTTTTTCACTTGACTGTACTAGGGCTTTAAGTGCCATGGGAAACATTTGACAGCTTGCTCAGCAGGGTCTGGGCTCTGTGGTGCTCAGTTTTCACAGTGTTACCTATTATTAAATGGGTTTCGAAATGCACTCTTCTGTAACCAGACCTAAGATGTGACTATTTTACCTGTCAGCCAGAAGCATCCTGAAGTCAAGTATTTGCAATATGGTTTGTAAATCCCTGTATATTTGAGCAGTTAAGAATTAAAAAGTTTACATAAATTGAAATTAAATACAAATCACTATAAATAATTATTGCAAGGCACCTGCATATTGCTCTGTTACAGTTGCTTAGTGCACAATAATAAATGGTGGGGAAGTTGTTAACCAGAAAGATAAGACAGGAAATGGTGTATTTTTAGAAGCAACACATTATTCTTTCTTCTCATGGATCACTTTACACCCAGGAATCTCAAAGCATTTTATAAACATAAATTAAGCTTCACAACTGTCTTAATAAGGGGCAAAGGACAACCCTTGAGGATGAAATGAGAAGCAGGCAACAGTGATGGATGATCTCTGATCATGATATAGAAGTGACTGATGTCGCTCACCTGGTATTAGAGGAAGTTCTTATGGTCAGGGACTGCAACTTTGAACTCAGAGCGCCGTAGGAGGAGAGCATGCAAGAAGGTGCTGGTAGAAAAAGTATATCTGCTCATAGCACACAAGAAGGAATTGGAAGAGGGATAGCATTTGTTAAACTAATAGTATGAGTCCTTACAAGAAGAAAGGAATAGAAAAAGGTAAGCATAGGTATTTGCTGAATTTCATTTTAAGGTGCACAAAGTCTCACTTAAAACACATTGGAAAGTCCAATGGTTTTTAAAATGTTGAAGAAGTTTGCTTGACGTAGACTTATAGACTGACATCTTTTTTTACACTGAAATTCCCCAAGAGATGAATAGAATCAGAACACTAGAACTGGAAGGGACCTTGAGATGTCATCAAGTCCAGTCCCCTGCCCTCACAGCAGGACCAAGCACCATCTGGACCATCCCTGATAGATGTCTGTCTAACCTGCTCTTAAATATCTCCAGTGATGGAGATTCCACAGCCTCCCTAGGTAGTTTATTCCAGTGTTTAGCGACCCTGACAGTTTGGAAGTTTTTCCTAATGTCCAACCTAAAAATCTCTTGCTGCAGTTTAAGCCCGTTGCTTCTTGTCATATCCTCAAAAGCCAAGGAGAAAATTTTTTCTCCCTCCTCTTTGTAACCCTCTTTTAGGTACTTGAAAACCACTATCATGTCCCCTCTAAGTCTTGTCTTTTCTAGGCTAAACAAGCCCAGTTCTTTCAGTCTTCCCTCATAGCTCATGTTCTCTAGACTTTTAATCATTCTTGTTGCTCTTCTCTGGACCTTCTCCAATTTCTCCACATCTTTCTTGAAATGTGGTGCCCAGAACTGGACACAATACTCAACTGATGCCTAAGGAGCACTGAGCAGAGCGGAAGAATGACTTCCCGTGTCTTGCTCTCAACACTCCTGTTAATGTATCCCAGAATCATGTTTGCTTTTTTTGCAACAGCATCACCCTGTTGGCTCATATTTAGCTTGTGATCCACTATGATCCCTAAATGCCTTTCTGCAGTACTGCTTCCTAGACAGTCGCTTCCCATTTTGTATGTATGAAGCTGGTTGTTCCCTCCTAAGTGGAGTACTTTGTATTTGTCCTTATTAAACTTAATCCTGTTTACCTCAGACTATTTCTCCAGTTTGCCCAGATCATTTTGAATTCGGACCTTATCCTCCAAAGCAGCTGCAACCCCTCCCAGCTTGGTATCATCTGCAAACTTAATAAGCGTACTCTCTAGGCCAATATCTAAATCGCTGATGAAGATATTGAATAGAACCAGTCCCGAAACAGACCCCTGTGGAACCCCACTTGTTATGTCCTTCCAGCATGAATGCAAACCATTAATAACTATGTTCTGAGAACAGTTATGTAGTACTCTTTATTAATCATTATACTATTTAGAAAAAGAACCACACATTCACGGTCACTCCTAAAATTTGCCACCTGCCTTAGGTAATTAATTTCATCACCGTATTTGCAGAAATGTAGGTATTCCTTATAGAGTATAGGAAGCTTAAGAAACACTACAACCAGAGCTTTAATATATTGCACGTCCATTGAATTCACTGGGTTTTGGATCAGGACTTTATTAAAGTAATTATTTTACCAAGGCGAAAACTGGTACTTTTATAACTGCAGAACAACATGAAGTGGTTGCCGGAAACGTCATTCAGAAAGTTTCTCTTATGTTCCTGTGCAGTCCTACCTATTTAGAAGGGCCTGAGCAGGGCTACAGCAGTGGCGATGGCAGCAGCTGCCCCAGACCCCCATGCTATTGCCTCTTTGCCCCCTCTGTCAATTGGCCTGCCTCACCTCATTGAAAGTTACAGGCGCTCAGCGTCTCTCAGGATCAAGCCCAGGCTTGGGCATTTTCCATCCATTATATAAGTTTTTGTAGCCCAGTGAATGAGCGGGGAGACCCTAATGCAATGGCATACCTACAGTCAATAGCATTGCCAATTTTGACTTCTGATGCCCTGCTAGTTTATTGTAATAATAAGGTATATGTTTTAATAAGCAATTAAGTTTCAGGACGGCTCCCAACAGAATGTCCAATTTATTACAAAATATTCCGAAAAAGCACAAAGGCACAGTAAATGACTTGCATACTCATTTGTTTTCATTTTCAATGACAGAGAAAAGGAGAGGTTGTCTAACAGCACTGGAGGATGAAAAGCGAATTCTGGCCCTAAACATTCTTGGCAAAGCCCACTCATCTCACAGCTCACTGCGGTGTAAACTTCTGCAATTCCCACAAAGTATATTTAATTTAGTCATGCAGCCCACTGACCTTCTACCAATGAACCAAACAACAGCATTATCAGTCATGCTTCAGGCAACTAGAATAGTTAATACATTCCCAAAGCCTCAATGCAGACACACACATGCACACAAACTTGAATCAATGCTGTGTTAAAAGTTCATGAGAGTGTGTGTGTGTGTAAATAATACACACAAACATACTAGAGGGAAAGCCCTGGTGCACCATAGTTTTTGTAAAGCTATTATGATGCTGTAAACGTGGCAATAAAATTAATTTTTCGTCCTCAGTTTCCCAAATAATTACTTTGTAAAAAACAAAACAAAAAAAAACTGAACACGTAAATAGTGTTTATTTTCACTACCATTTTCCTCCTGCCATTCACACTTTCAGCTTTACCCTATTTTATTTTCAGTATACAGATTCAAACAAAAATAAACTTTAATTATTGGATTCTCTCTGGTTGGAGAAATAAAAGAAAACAGCCTCCTCAAAACCTCAAAAGCAAACAATGAAATAGATACTATATTTAAGTTCAAGCCATAGAGTATAAGCATTTTTCCAGACTGCATATACACAGCTGCCTCAGCAATCATCATTTGACAAACAACTGAGCAAACCCTTTCCCAACCTACAGACTAATTGGACTGTGTCTTGGGTATCTGTAACAGAGTGAGTGATGATGGAAGATCTATGCTGAAGTCAAGAGAAGAAATCTTTTTATCCTGCAGCCTCAGAGCTGGGACATCCCTGAGGTCTGTTGCATCCTTTTCCCCTTCATAAGTTTGAACCTTCTTTCCTTTGCAAGTGGTTGAAAAGAAGGGGCCTCCAATGCACACAGAGAGCTTGCCCTGTGCATGTCTCACCATTTCCACTCCCCCCATCAACCTGATCTCTCCCTACCACTCCAATTCAATCACACCTAGCCGCACTGCAGACCAGGTGTTCCACAACTGCACAGGAGGACATAGATTGGTGTCTGCCTCTCTATCTGCATGTGTGTATGAATTCTCAGTCTCCGAAGGATCAAGTATTTTCGCCACCAAAGGAGAAGAGATGTGTTCATGTAAGAATTCTTTAAAAAGTTGAAGTTTGCATAGTGGGAAGAATTGCATTTAGGAAGCCCCTAACTCACGCAAAAATTCTGCCTGAATAAGGAGTGCAATTAGTAACCTAGAGATGTAAAAAAAGAAGGGCAATTTATGCTCCTTCACCCACTGTCAGTTCCATCACACAAGAAGTTGTGAGCCTCAAAGCTAGAAGGCTCAGAAGTGAGCATAGGTCTCTGCTCTTTCTACAGGAAAAAGAGCAAAAGCTAGCTCTGGCAGACTAAATTTACCCATTCCCGTTTTGCTCCTGAACAGTTTTGTACAGTGTTTTATCTTGGATTGCTTGGAGTTCATGTTCCACCTTTAGAAAGGATAGTAACTGGTGTGTACAAATGCTTTAAGGGAAGCAACTGAGCATGTGTGGGGAGAGCAGGTCACCCAGGGAGGCCTCAGATTGGACTCAGATTGGGTAGTGAGCCCTAAATGGAATGAAAAGAGGAGATCAGGGAGACTGTGTACAGGGCTCTTGCTCGGAGTTTTCTGTCCAGCGATTCTGGAGCTTGTCTGGAGCTGACTGCATGCAGCTGGACCTGGTAGCAACACTGCTGACCTTGTGAACCAGACTTGGGTGCAGCAGGTGTGAACAGGACCTGAGGGAGTGGACCTCAGTGAACTGCAGTACCAAGCAGTGGAGAGCCAAACCATGCGCTCCACTTGAATACCTCTGAGTCTAGCTGAATTAATGAGTGAGGCTCCCAGGAGGTTTAAACTTTTGTGCGGAAGAGCTCCTGACTCAACAAATCATGCGGTTAATATCTGCGACTGTAAGGTCAGCCATACCTATACACTGTATGGATAGTGCTAAATACTTTGTTTTAGGTAAATCTTATTTTTCCACAAACAAAAGTTGTTTGTGGTTTCATAGTCTCAGGGACTCCCAAGTGGGGAAGAACCTGGAAATGTGACCAATTTTAAGTTTCTAAAGCCTGGATGTGGGTAAAGATTGAGGTGGGAGCTCAAGTCAAACATTATTTTAAAAACAAAAAGCAGTCAAGTAGCACTTTAAAGACTAGCAAAGTAGTTTATTAGGTGAGCTTTTGTGGGACAGACCCAAGAAGTGGGTCTGTCCCACGAAAGCTCACCTAATAAACTATTTTGCTAGTCTTTAAAGTGCTACTTGACTGCTTTTTGTTTTGATAGTGTATAGACTAGCTCGGCTTCCTCTCTGTTACTATTTTAAAAAGGAATCCCAGTACAGCACTGAACCTTGCTCTGCTACTGACGACACATGGCAGAATGAGCACATTTAAATTGGCTGCATATTTCTTTCTCAAGTGTATCAGTTTCACCAACACTTTACCCCAAGGCAAAGTCACACAAGATGGGGAGAAAAGTGGGATAAAGGAAGGCTGATGGAGCTCCCAGGGTCAAACAGTGAGCACTCATGTTGCTAACTCATGCCTATCAGGGTGGTTCATTGTGTTCTTCCCAAGAGAACAGCCATTAAAGAAAATTATTGATTTTTTTTTTTTTACTTTTCCAATCAGGCACATGTAAGTGAGCAACAAACTAGGCACAGCTCCTTCCAGACTGCCTGGCCTTTTGAAAGGGATCCTAAACCTTGTCGATTAGAATTCTGGTTGGGAGCAGAGAGATCTGGCCAAATGGTGGGTGTCTTAAAGTACATGCAGAACAATCTGAATATCATTTGAATTGTTGATAAAGTCCATAGTAAACATTCCAAAGCTCATTGTTTGATTTGGCCACGTTTCCTGCAGATGAGACATCTGCTCTGAACCCCTTTGTTCTGTGCTGCTCCATTGCTTATGTAATCTCTCATCATAGTGTTGCAGTACAGCAAATGCTTATATAACATCACATAATGACGCACAACATAAGACCCGATGCACTACCGCAGCCATGAAGCACCATATAATTCATGTCAGATTGGGGACCTGGGGGCAAATCTAATGGTCTATAGCTGCTGCAGATGTTTGAGGTAGTTTATACAGAGCAATTTATTTACAGCTTATATCAGTGGATAATTCATGACAGATCCCTCCAATTATTCACTTTAATAACTTTCTTAAATTCTTTTCATGCTATTTATTCCCTAAAGTGATAGGCAAAAAAGTAAACCTGGGCTAGGAATGGCAGCTTTTCCATTGTATTGTTGAATATTGTATTGAAGAAATAAAGGCAAGTGGATGTCAAAACATAAGAACATAAGAACATAAGAATGGCCATACTGGGTCAGACCAAAGGTCCATCCAGCCCAGCATCCCATCTGCCGACGGTGGCCAATGCCAGGTGCCCCAGAGAAGGAGAACAGAAGACAATGATCAAGTGATTTATCTCCTGCCATCCATCTCCTGCCCTTGTTCTGAAGGCTAGGGCACCATACTTTACCCCTGGCTAACAGCCATTTATGGACCTAACCTGCAAAAATTTATCAAGCTCTTTTTTAAACCCTAATAGAGTCCCGGCCTTCACAGCCTCCTCGGGCAAGGAGTTCCTTTAGTGCAGGGGTGGGGAACCTCTGGCATGCAGGCCAAATCTAGCCTCTGCTAAATTTAATCTGGCCTGCAGTAAGTCTATGCACAGTGTTCCAGAAGCTGTTCTGAACTCGGCCCCCAAGGGCTGGAGTTGTGAGTGCTGGGTAGTCCCAATGAGGCAAGAAGCTAGGGTGCCAGGCTGGTCAGCTGTACCTGCAGCCCCTAAGTGCAGAGGCCCTCAGAGAAGTTTTGGCTCTGAGATTCCACATGAGCCTGACCTTGCCTGCATGTTCTACACCTGCAGCTCCAATTTGCTGCCATTCCCAACCAAGTGGAGCTGCACAGGTGGAGCCCAGACCTCTCATACCATCCCACACCCCATCCCCTAGCCATATCCCTGCACCCAACTCCATCACAGAGCCTGTACCCGCACCCTGCACGTCCTGCCCAAGGTCAGAATCCCCTCCCACATCTAAATCCCAAGCCAGTCCTGAGCCAGCTCCTGAACCACAAACACCTCAGCCAAAGCCCAGATCCTCTTCTGCAGCCTGAACCTCACGATGGCTCTGATGACACAGGGCAGAAGGATCACATTGAAAATGGCTACATGCTTCACCCTCTCAGTTTCACCAAAACTACAACCCTCTTCCCAGAGGACTGATTGTAGCTTGTGAATAGAGGTCACTGATGCAGGGATTCTGGGTTGGAGGGGTGCACAGCCACTTGCCCCTGTCCTTCCCCGTCACAGTTCATGCCCCACCCATACAACTTTTCCTCCCCCACTCTGCCCCTGTACACCTCTTCCTGCAGAAATGCCAACCCACTTCCTCTGAGTCAGTGGGTGCAGGATAGGTCCCCCCTGCCCCCCCCCCACACACACAGTGGTGGGATGGCCCCCACACTTACTGGAAGTAGCACATCACTGGTAAGCGGGAGTGCATGTGACCCCCTGTGCATCCCCACATCACCTGTATCTGTGCATCAGCGACCCCTCTGCACCATCAGAAAAAAAAAAGTTTCCCTTCCCATGCCTTATGGAAACACTTATAAGAGGACTTCCATGTGCCTTTTGCTGAGCAATCAAGATTGGAAACATTTTGGATCAAGATTGGAAACATTTTGGATCAAGGTAGGAAACATTTTGTACTCCTTCAATCCTACTAAAACCAATCCAGCTGTTAAATGTGCAAATAATTTTTGTTTTCGTTCACTCTTCACCAGTGATCATCAGAGGTCTGCTTCTGTCCTGGTGTAGCTTTTTACAGATGCACAGCAGAGAATGTAGATACACAGGTCATTTCCTCTACCACATCACAGAGGAAATCATTACGTATAAATGATTATGTAAGATGCAAGGCAGTGGAAACCCAGAGGCTCCAACATATTTGTTGCCTGCCTGATGGTAATAAAGGTGACTGGAGCATAAAGGCTGTTTGTTTTCTCCTTATATTTGCAGTTTACAGTTGTCAGTTTACAGTCTAAGGCCTTGATTCTAGCAGGTCCCTACCACTTCCTGGTCCTATCTGAATGCTGTAGCCTACATAAGAGCTGGAGAATTAAAGAGTGACCTTTGGAGTGGCCCATATGTAGGCAAAACTAGATGAGACAACTGCCACCACCAATATGCAGGTTTCCTATATTACAAGTCCTGATATACATGCCATTAACTGGGACCCAGGAATTAAATAGTACTGGATGGGATCCTATGAAAGTTATAGACAGAAGCCCCGGAAGGGTGTTGTTGTTGGAGTTACTTATCCCTAAGGACACCAGCAGTATGCCTGGTTCACCACATCTCAGAGGCAAGCACTGTAGGCACTAGCACTGGTGGGTCCCAGGAACCACTCAGGCACAGGGCTAAGGGAAGGGGAGTTCTATCAGAGCTGGAAAGAAAGGAAAAGGCTGCAGACATTCTAGATACAGAAGCTCAAACAATGACAGGTCAACAGCAGTTCCTGGTTGGGTTTCTAGGGTGGTCCTGTCGAGAGTCAGGGTTCTTGAGGATCTGGTGCCTGTGGAGCCCTCTCCAACCCAGTCTCTCTTCCAGCAAATAGGTGCCGTTAAGTTTCCAGACCAGGCTGTGTCTTTCATTGTGGGCCCTTTGCATCAGTTCCCTCCTTGGCCATAATGCTCCCCTATGTGTGTCCACAGACTAGCACCTAGCTGTGATGCCCAGCACTCACATTTCCAGTCTATTCCACATGTGACTCTGGCCATGGGCTTCTCTCTGGCCGTGGGCTTCTCTCCAGCACCATGCAGCCATGAGATTCCTACTCCCACAGTCCAATCAGTTCCCAGGTCAGGACCTTTCCCCTTGCCTTCCAAGGACAAAGGGCAGTGGAATGGGGAGAAGGTTAATGGGAAACAGAGTGCCTACTTAGCCAACAAGTGGATGGACAGTGTGAAGGGGCTAATGGGAAAACCCCTGCTTTGCCATCAGGGCAGCAAATGCATTACAGCATCATTTGCAAAGTGTTTCTCCCAACTGAACTGCGCAGGTCCAGTTGTTCCCTACTTGGAGACTCTTCTCTTGATTTTTTTTAATATTGGCAGCAATGCAGGGTGCTATATTATTCCATACAACCACAGCCACTGCCTCTTCCCTTCCACCTTGCATGTTGAAAAGGACTTGGGCAGGGATGGGGAAAGGCTTCATAAGGTTCTGAGCAAGGAGGGCCTGGCTCTGCACCCATGAAAGGTGTGGGACCTTGAGCAGAAGGGGCATATCTGGGAGCTACGCCCCACACCCCCAGCCATCAGCAGCACCGTGAGTGCCAACTGATGCTGCTGGGAGCCGTAGGCCCTTTTAAACTGCCAGGCCCTGAGACAGCTGCCCCGCTCCTGGTGGCAGCCCTGGCCCTGTGGAGTTATTCATCTCTTGCCATAGCTACTGGGAATGAAAGAATAGAGAGACCCAGGCTTTTATTCTAACCACTACAGCGCTTGAACAAAACAACCTGTGCTGGATGCATTTTTGAATGACACCTACATGGTTACCCACAAAATGCACAGTATGTTCTTCGTAGCAGAGAGGTAGCCATGTTAGTCTGTATTCTAACAAAACAAACCAGCAGTCCTGTAGCACTTTAAAGACTAACAAAATGATTTATTCAGTTGTGAGCTTTTCTGGGACATACCCACTTCTCCAGATCATGTTCTTAGGGTAGATATTATCCCAAAGGGTCTTTGAGGTTGAAGACACTCCACCCGCCCCCACCCCTCACCTGTAACTTCCAAACTCCTAGTTAGGGTGGAGTTTTCTGAATTGTCCAAAGTTCAGTTGCATGTAAGGAGCTGCAAAAATACTTCCAGCTGAGTCATACAGATTTGAACTAAGCCATTCCAGTGCACAGATAGAAGCCTACAGAAATAGAGGTACCAGAAAAATAGTTTAAGGAAAATAAGAGACATGCACACGCTATAAAGAGAAATGTTTTTAAAAATCTGCTTTCAAGTCTTCTTGGGAGATATAGTTTTGCTAGGTTAAAGGCAGCATCATTTATTCTTTGGCATTCAGATTTACATGCAAATAAAAATGTTCTTTTAATTTGCAAATAACTACACAGCCCTAAACACTGCACCCCCATATCTAAAAGCTGCTACTGCCAAGGTAAATATATTATCCAGACTTCTCCATCTGCAATCAATTATATTACCCTAGTGAGACCAGGAATCCCACTCTTCTAGCATAATCCCATTATTAAAGTGCAGTTCTGCTGCTTGAAAATGACAAATGTCATTGGAGCATTTCCTAATTGTCATCTTCCAATTTCCATGTCAAGTATGTTCAGTCTGATTATGATTCTTCTGTCAGCTTTGCAAATCCAAACTGGATTCTGAGAGTCAAGCTGAGTGTTTGCATTTGGGTCATTCTTGTCAATAAAAAGCCTTAAGGAAAATAGAAGGGGCAGCAGTTTATCTGCAAAGAGGCGCATTATGAAAACAACTATGGGGGGGAGGAGGGCATGTGGGGAAGTGTTCCTTTAAGAGGTACTGGCACTAGCCAGCCAGAACTAGTTTTCATGTTATCCACAGGGTCATTTTAAGCAATGCTGATCAGACACAGAATGACGCAGACCTTTGTCAGGCTCCCTGGCTCTGAATGACTGCTGAACTTCACAAAGACTGGCTCTTAAAATTATGTCTTCTCTGCATTTAGGTTTGTTTGGGATCTTTAGGCATCCCTAATTGAGGGGCGTATAGAAGTCAGAGGATTAACAGTGGCATAAAAGCAATGCAAGGTGATGCAGAATCAGGTCTAGTTATGTTCCTGGCATTTCTACAACCTTTATTACTGTTCCTGCAGTATGTCTGGTCAGAAGTGGAAGCTTAAATGTCAGCTAGCAATATCATTGCCTCTTTCCCCTTCAGCCTTGAGGAAAGTCTGGCAGTAAGATGTAGGAAAAGAGAAGGTATTCATTTTGTCCAGACTGACTGTTAAGGACTTTGGATTATTTGTTAGTGTTCTAGTGTCACAAAAAAAGAAGAAAAAAAAACCAGAGGAACTGAATGGTGTGAGCTGTTCTCATAAGATTTCCCAGAATTAATCATAGCTTATAGATATGGAGGGCAGGGTTGTTAGTGTAATAAATGTCCAGGATGCCCTTGTTTGATTTGTATACTTCTGCTTAACCAGCTTTTGTCTTGTGTTGCCTCTATTTTCAATGTTACCCCAATGAAATTTTTTTGAAAGTAACTGCAGTTGGAAGGGGAAATGATTACATTGGAAATAATCACTTCTGAAGCCTCTCAACAAGACAGAAGAGACTAACCTTTGAATGAGCACACGATCAAGGGCAAAGGAGGTTGTGAAGTGTTGTGGATCCCAGAAGGAATAGTTATTTAATTCCTCCAAGGGCTACTTCAGATGCACGACTGAAAGACAGCAAGATGGTCAGATCTCAACACCCCTTAAATAGAGGGCTGATGTTATTTGGCTGATGGAAAACAACTGCGGGAAATGGCAGAGATAATAGCAAATGGCTAGTAAAATTCCCAAACTGGGAGTCCTCAGCTTCTTCTGTATTTCCTGGTTAGCAGTAGAGACCCTCACTTGCCAAAAAGTTGCTTTGTTTTCTTAAAGTTATGTTTGCCACAGTTCTGAATGACTCATCTCTAGTCTGCATCCATGCATTGTATCTTACAATGGAACCACCCCTGAAAAGGATTGAGAATTTCCCCACTCAGTGATAATTCACACACGAGAGCTCAGCTCCAGCTTCCTATTAATTTTAGGCTGCTACTTATCTATAATGCCTTTTCAGTTTGGGCCCTGGTGTTTTGGCAAACTTTTCTCTCCATGCTTTGAGTCTCCAGCTGGCAGTCCCATTTCTATTGTGAATCGTTACTCTGAAATTCAGGTCTGAGAACCAAAGTCAGTTGGTTTTCAGCATACATTGCCAGGCTTATTTGGGATCTTTCTTACAGGGTAGATGGAAGGGTTTAATGGATGTCTATAGTCATTATACATTGCTATAACAGGATACAAAGATTTTATCTGCATGGGCTGAGTGAGTTACATAGGTCATCCCAACTGAGCGTTGATGAAATTTGTTTGCTACAGCATACTCTGTGTCATACACATACCACAGTCTTTACAGACAAAAATATTTAGAAATGGTTAGGCACATTGAAATCATTATTGTTTCCATCTCCTGCAGCCTTCTCTCTCTCTAAAATTAGGTGCCATAGTTATCAATTCAGCTTTGGAGGTATCAGAGAAAATAAAATTGCATCTATTAGATCTGCAGTAAAATACAGCATTTAAATTGACTGAGAAGATACATAGCGGTCACAGCACACCTCACAAGACCAACAGAAGTTAGGGCAGCACTTGTGATGTTAGCAGCAGTTTCAGCACCATACCCAGTTCCATAATTCATTTCAACACATTGCCATTTGCTGACTTATTCATCAACTCTTTCTCCAGATGCCACTAGAACAAAAGGCAGACTGATAGTAGTTTGGGCAGAACAGCACTTGGCCTCTTCTTGTTCTTGCATGTTCAGATCCCAGATAGGAGCTTCCAAACTAAGACCTCAATACAGGTTGAACCTGTCTAGTCCAGCACTCTTGGGAACCAACCAGTGCTGAACAAGAGAATTTGCCAGGTCAGGGGAAGTTAATACTGTCTAGCATATTACCAACACTTCCACTACTTACTGGGTTCTTGGAAGACATTTGGGGGAAAACTGAAGCTAAGTAGCAGTACAGAACACTGAGAGTCAGGACTGGCAGCTGTAAACAAACTTCATGGGGCCATGGGGAAACTTGGCTACACCCATGATAAATGTCCATCCAGCAAACTAAAATCATGCCAGATTACAGATGTTGCCAGAGAGGCTGCCAGACTGAAGAGGTTTAACCTGTACCAAAGACAAATATTCATTAGACATAGAATATTACATGGCTTTTGACACAGAACTAAACTAACAAGTTATAACTCAAAGTAATTATGAATGTGCTCTTGACTGAGTCTCTTTTTGGGCTATTGCAAGCATTGTTTATAAATTTAAAAAAAATTAACATCTATCAAATACTCTGTAAAAGTGTGTTAAGGTTACACTGTTCAGTCAATTTTGTCTAAAAAAGTGAGTTGAAAACCAGCCTTTGTCCTATGACATATCTGAGGGCACAGGGATGGATGAACAGGTTACCTGATCTTTTGAGGTCCTTTAAAATATAACAAACATCTTAAGAAGTCACATAATTTATTTTCATTATTCCAGGAATACTGAGCTAGCACAAGTCCCTGCATAAATAATGCCAAAATGAATAAGATCTTGCACAAGAGCCCAGTATTACGCAAAAAAAACTCTCTCATATTAACACATTATTTTAATACGATAGCTTTCAAGTAAGACTGCAGTGCCATGCAGATAGTAATCAGTCAGCCTTGTAAATTAGGTAAATATTTTTTCAGTTGTAGATATGGGTAAACAGACACAGAAAGGAAGCGTACCTTGCCCTGTATCTCTCATCCAAAGGTGGCACTGGGAACAGAAACCCCAATTCTGTAAGTTATTTAACCGAATAACTAGCATTTGGTATACTTCTTACTTGTTTAAAGTTAGGCACATGCTTGCTGAATTGAATTCAGATTATCATCTCTTTCCTTTCACTAGATAATACTGCCTTTTAAACATGACCCAAGCATGGAGTAGCTGCTTCCTAAACAGAATTACCTTTGGGCTATGTCTACACTAGCCCCCCCCCCCTTTGAAAGGGGATGCTAATGAGACACTTCAGGATATGCTAATGAGGTGCTGAAATGCATATGCAGCACCTCATTAGCATAATGGCAGCCGTAGCACTTCGAAAGTGCCACTTTCGATTGCACTTGCCTCATCTCCATGGGGTCCTTTTCAAAAGGGCCCTGCACACTTCAGAATCCCCTTATTTCTATAACCAAAAAGGAATAAGGGGATTTCAAAGTGTGTGGGGTCCTTAAAGGATACCCGTGTAGATGAGCCGTGCATGATCAAAAGCGACACTTTTGAAGTGCCACAGCTGCCATTACGCTCATCAGGCACTGCCTATTCATTGCAGTGCCCCATTAGTGTATCCCGAAGTGTCTCATTAGCATTCCCCTTTTGAAAGCAGGGGGCTAGTGTAGACATAGCCTTGGTATTTAAACACACCACATGCATCCGCACATGCCCCATTAAGCAACTAAAGAAGATCATTATCAATCAAAGGCTTGTGTGATTCTTTTTCAATAGAAATAAGAGTATCTTTTCCTGCTAGGCATTTAGGAAGTACTGCAGTTCTATTCTCAAGCCATTCATTCCACTGAATTAGAATGGTCCATCCTTCCCCCCCTCCCCTCCAGTCTAGGAAATGTTACACATAGTCTAATTCATTTGTCACCCAGTTGCCAAATGCTTTGAAAGTTCTATCCTAAGGAAGTCAATGAGTAAGATGAAAGGGAAAAAGCCTGGCCACGCATCTTGAAAGAACTCATTTTCCTTCTTAAATGCACCCTCCTCAGTTCATACATCTTCCTGCCATGTCCCATTTTGAACTAAGGTTTCTTACCTTTCCCTTCCCTCCTTATCACAGTCAGTTCCCCTGACACTTTTATTCCCCTTTATTATCCATAATGTAATGTTATGCCTGCAGAACCTTTCTTTGTGAAACCAATAATACTCAGTCATTTGAGCAGAGTGTATCATACCTGCCAACGCACCTCATTTGAGGTGCGAGTCCTTCATTTTGGATTGATTTTAACTTTTCAGGCAATTTATAAAAAGTATTTAAAATAATTGTTGGTTGAGTTTTTCCCCCAGTGAGGCAGATTCAGTTATGAATGAGATTGTCTGACTCATCTAAATTGCCATAGTAGATATTAGTCAT
Source organism: Carettochelys insculpta (assembly GCF_033958435.1). NCBI lineage: Eukaryota > Metazoa > Chordata > Testudines > Carettochelyidae > Carettochelys > Carettochelys insculpta. The sequence goes on from NC_134139.1 coordinate 102,078,107, forward strand.
TCTGGTATCTTCTAGGAAAAGAAAACAGATTCCAGGTAATGCTAGGTCTCTCTTTAACCATTTCTTCACTGCCTAATCCAATAAGTGGATGGGGCAAAATGAACCTTGGTGTAGCCTGGGCATCCATTTTGAATTGCCAATTAGAGCTCATCAAGGTTTTTGAACATTCAAAATTTCAATGTATTTTTCCTCCTGCAGACTCGGCACAGTTTTTGGTCCGCTGAAGTGCCAATGTTCCACTGGAATGCTGGTGCTTACAAGGACACCTCAGCATTATCCAGCATACCTCCACTGTCACAAAAACCATATGCCTACTCTTGGGTTTACTACTCACTGCTTGGACACCTTGTTGTGACTCATCTGGGAATTAGCTGTTGACTGGTCTGATGCTTCTTCCTGGAATTGCTTGCCCTGTGGTCTCTTTCTCTGGATTCAGAATGTTCCCTCTTCACGGCTCAGGTTGCTACCTCGCCATATCTCAGCTTTTTAGCCATATCACTCTAGTCCCTGTGTTCTGGAGTATCAAAGTCCCACTGGACAACTGTCTAAGGCAGTCTTTTGGACCACTATCCTATCTGTGACACATTGCCAGGTTCCAGTCCAGGGACCCTAGGTCTAGCAACCATGGTCTGCCCAATCTGAGACGCTGTTGTTTCCCTGGGTTCATTCTTGCTTTTCCTCCTCATCTTCTACCTATATCAGGGGGCAACCTCTGTGCCAAATGCCGCATCTTCTGCAAAATTCAAAGGGCCAGAAATTTCCAAATGTGGCTGCTGAAACGATAAGCATCTAAGTCAATAAATCCAAAACTCTGAGGTGCCCAAAATCCATTGCCACTTACGAAAATGCAGGCCTAATTTACCAGCTCAAGGTTACACAGTTAATCAGTGATTTAAGTGGGAATACATCCATAATCTCCTGTTACCAATCTGGTGTCCAATTCACTGACCTACAAACCAGGGAAGGCTATCAGAACTGAACAAATTATAAAAAAAAAAAAAAACCTTCTATTCTCAGGCACATGCCAATAATTAGAGCATCAACCCTCTAATATACTTTTCTTCAAAATGAGAGTGAAGGTAGAACAGCAATTAGAATTCATGGATACCTTGATGAGCCTAATTATGGACCTCTAGTGCCAAATTGTTAAAGGCCTTTCAATGCCTCACGATGCAGATAGATGTGTAGTGGAATTTTTCAGAGCACCTATCTGCATCTTCAGTCATTTAAATACTTTAAAAACTGACCCTCAGTCACAGAAACCAAACAGTGAGGCATCAAGCAATTTGTGCAAAGATGTGTGCTACCATTTTTGGTGACAGCGCCATCTCCTAACTTCCTCCTGCAAGGTGGACCGTCACATGTACTCCCTCCCTGGTCTTCAGAATGCTTAGAGCAGAATTTCATCTTATCAGTTGTTTCTCTATAAATCATTCTGCATGACTCAAATGATTGTTGTGCAGCTTGTTGCACGTTTTAAAAGATACATGAGCACTTGAGTAAATTAGTATTGTATTAGTGAATGAGCAAACATTAAAATGAGAAAGCCCCAAAATTTACCAATATCCCCAGAAGCTGAAGAAAGGTCTAATTAAAGCTGATGCAGTCAGTTCTTGGGCATTGATTTACTTACATCCATCTCAGAGTGCCAAAGATTGAAATTTGATGTCATCTGATATCTGTTTGGTGGCCTGCATGGAGGCCATTCCTTCGTGGACAAGTTTGAACATCACAAAGCTATGATCATCATGGTTTTCAGGAACTGGTACCCTTGTTGACAATCTCAGTGGAAAGGCCATGGCTAGGCATGAACTGCATTAGAAATCTTATATTGCTGTTGTCTATGCTTTGCCAGTTCTGTCCCATTTCACACTTGTGCACAGAGGCAGTATGAGGTCTGTGCACTATGTAAGCCAGGTCTTCAACCGGACTTAGTCACAGAGGTGAGTTTATCCTTAGATGAATAGACGGTTTCATTGTCCTGGTCGATCAGTTTCATGATTTTTTCTCAGCACTAAATTAGATAAAACTTTTTCATAGACTTTAGTCTTTCAATGTGATGCTTCACAAGATACAGATATACAGGTGCTCGTGTGGCTGTATGCATCCTCTTCTTCCAACACACACACACATTCCAAATGAGATTATTACACCAAGCATCTCATTCTAAGCATGCCATTTTAGTTACAGGTATTCCTTTGGCTGCCTGCATTATGAAGGAGCTTGGCACTACCTGGAGCCTCAGCAAGTGATGCAATTTTCAACTCATTTCATCCTGAGCTTTTGTGATGATGGACAGTGAGCTTGTAAGTCTCAGAAAGGCTGGGTGGGAGGGAGAGGGAGGAGGCTTGTTTGCTTAGTCTGAATCTCTGGGGTGCAGCTTACTGCCATTCTAATGTAAATGTTATGAAGGATGCAATAAAATATTAAACTGTATGAATAATTGATATTTACTTTATAGTAATTCAGATCCTTGCTTGTTTGAATAAAATCCATTATTTACAATAGTCTACTTAACTAGGAGTGATTTCTCTTTGTTCATCCCACTTACTAATTACTTGTTCCATATGACACATTTTCCAGAGCCGCATTGAAATTGTTGTTATATGTCAGTGTTTAAGAGTTTAGTATCCATATTCCAGACACAATATGCCACCAAAAGAAAAACTGCACAAACACATTTTTGCATGGTGAATGGTCTCTAAATCTCACTTTTTTGGCACACATAATTATTATCAAGATACTGTACTGTAGGCATATTATTGTAGAGATGGCTGAATAATGAAGAAAGGTTCACAAATGTTTTATCTAATGCATGTCTTGAATTCAATTAATTGTCCATGTAGTTGTAATCTGCATCCATGAATATTCAGATGACCACCGGGTATTCGTAAAAATGTCCACAAAACCTGAAAGTTCTGACCAGACACACATTATATACACTATTGATTTTAGTGCTTAAAAGCCTCAGTTACCCAATTTCAGAACAGAAACAGTACCATCTGATTAGTCACACAAACCTGAATAGCGAGCAGTCAACATGCAGTTTGCAATTAATTAGTTCATTGCTTGAAAATTATGCACCCAAAATGTTTTGTCACATGACTAAAATTCACATATTAAACTAAACTTGATATAAATGAATGTCTTGTATCTTCCTAGGCTACTGTACAGTAAAATAGGATTCTACTTTCCCTTAAAATACAAATACTATGGATCTGTAGGCAGCTCACCTTTTGTAGCCAGCTGAGTGAAATTATGGAATTTATAGTAATAACAGTATTCCTAAGAAACACTCCTTTTTAAACAAAGGGTCGATTACTCCTAAACACATATTGCTTACAATTCTGGAATGGATTTGAGGCTCATCTACTTCATAAAGAGCTTTGAAGAAGGGTTTCCCATCTTACCAGAGAAGGTGCAAAGCCTGCAAACTACTTTTACTTCCAAGAAAAAACAAAATGAACAATGGAATCCACATCAGTTGAATTATTGGCAAAGTACTTATCAGCTCTGCTGCCTAATGTTTTATTGGGAAGCAGAGGGAGTCTGATGTATTTAAAAGGATATAATTGCAGGTCTATAAATATGCCAAAGGAGTAAACACCATGAAGAGAGAGAGAACTGTTGCAGCTAAAGGACTACATTGGCACAAAAACAAATGGGTACTAACTGTCCATAAATGAATTTTCTCTCAAAAGTAGAGGAAGGCATCTGACCATCAAAGTACAGTTCTGGACCTGCCTTCCAACAGATGTCGTAGGGCCAAGAAATCCAATCAGTTTCAAGTGGGATCTTGAACATGTTAATAGGATTTTATTATAAGGTTGATAACAATAAAACAGGATTGTTTATTGCTGATCCAAGAGGTCCCTTCCAGTCCTATGTTCCTATGATTTTGTAACATTTTATGAATTTTCTGGACGTAAAACAAATACACTGATAAAGGGCAAACACTGCATTTCTAGTACTGCCTCAACTCCCAGTAACTTCTCACATGCAAGGTTTCAAGTGAAGTGATCAGGAGTTTGACATGGAAAAGAAACAGCAGATTAAATCTATGTAAATAAACAAATCGATAATTTTAGAGATGGCCCAGAGTAAGCCTCAAACGTGAATCCAGGTTCATATCAGAGTTTGCAGTTTGAACATCAGTAACTAATTCAAACATCTCAAAATTTGACTGAGCCCATGTCTGCATCTATTTGTTTATGCATGCACTGTATAAAAATTAGACTGGGATTAGTGTACAGTACAACCAGTAAATTAAAAATATCGATTATTTGACAGTGCTTCGAAAGGTAAAGCATTAACTATTTATAGTGAGAACCTCTAATTGAAATGGACTTGAAGCAGACTTCTGGCACCACTCCATTTAAAGGGAAAACTTTATTAATATTGCTTTTTATAGTAATTTGTAAAATTGCTTAAATTTCCTGAATAATTACTTTAACTTATAGAACTATTTTAGCATAAGAGATCTTACATAAGGCTATTGTCAAGTCTCTTTACTGGGCAATGCCTTAAAGCCAATCCATTTCTACTTCTGAAGGAAGCATACGTACATAAAGAAAAATTAAGGCACTTGCCTGAGGTCATCCAGCAAGTCAATGACAATGCGACAATGGAAGTGGAGAATTCATAGTTTCTTGCCTTAAAGGCCATGTCTACACTAGCCAAAAACTTCGAAATGGCCATGCAAATGGCCATTTCAAAGTTTACTAATGAAGCGCTGAAATACATATTCAGCGCCTCATTAGCACTTCAAAATTGATGTGGCTTGCCTCCGCGCAGCTTGTCCAGAAGGGGCTCCTTTTTGAAAGGACCCCAGCTACTTCGAAGTCCCCTTATTCCTATGAGTAGATGGGAATAAGGGGACTTCAAAGTAGCTGGGGTCCTTTCGAAAAGGAGCCCTGTCTGGACGAGCCGCGCTGTGGCGAGCCACATCAATTTTGAAGTGCCGTGGCCACCCGCATGCTAAGGAAGCGCTGAATATGTATTTCAATGCATGGCCATTTTGAAGTTTTTGGCTAGTGTAGACACGGCCAAACTCTTTTATCCTCCTGCTGCTCCCCACACCTGAGAGAACAATCCCTGTTTAAGAGAAACAGAAAAAAATGAAATACACATTTTCTTGAGAACACACGTTGTGAAAGTCTCATTAACAGACTAACTGAATAAGATGTCCATAACGGAGTGCCTCATAATAAATAGGCATGGAGCTCTCTCAGATACTTGAAACACTACTGGGGTGCAGGGGAGGAGGGGAAGAATAAGAATCAGAATAGTTAGAGACTCATATGCCACAAGGTCAGTCCAAAGAATTCTGCCTTCGTGGAAGGCAGGGGTCTGCAGAGGGATCGTAATCTGTGGGGAAGGAACAAGTTCTGAGCTATGTAGAAAAACTAGATGTGCACAAGTACATGGGTCTGGATTTAATGCACCCCAGGGTACTGAGGGAATTGGCAGAAGTCATTGCTGAAACTTTGGCCATTATCCTTGAAGACTCTTGGAGATCGGGGGAGATACCGGATGACTGGAAGAAGGCAAACATAGTGCCCATCTTTAAAAAAGGAAAGAAGGACAATCCAGGGAACTATAGACCCGTCAGCCTTACCTCAATCCCTGGGAAAATAATGGAGGGAATCCTCAAGGAATCCATTTTGAAGCACTTGGAAGAGGGGAAAGTGATCAAAAGTAGCCAACATGGATTCATCAGGGGCAAGTCCTGCCTCACCAATCTGATTAGCTTCTATGATGAGGTAACAAGCTCTGTGGAAATGAGGAAGTCAGTGGATGTGATGTTCCACTTGACTTCAGCAAGGCTTTTGTTACGGTCTCCCACAACATTCTTGTCCATAAGTTAAGGAAATATAGATTGGATGCTTGGACTATAAGACGGATAGAAAGCTGGCTTGATGGTCGGGCCCAACAGGTAGTGGTCAATGGCTCAATATCCGGATGGTGGTCTGTTTCAAGAGGAGTGCCGCAAGGCTCGGTTCTGGGGCTGGTGTTATTCAACACCTTTATTAATGACCTGGATTGCACCCTCAGCAAGTTTGCGGATGACACAAAACTAGGGGGAGAGGTAGATACATTGGAGGGTAGAGAGAGAATCCAGAGGGACCTGGATAAATTGGAAGACTGGGCCAAAAGAAATCTGATGCGGTTCAATAAGGAGAAGTGCAGACTCCTGCACCTGGGGCAGAAGAATCCCAAACATTGTTACAGGCGGGGGACCGACTGGCTCAGCAGCAGTACGATGGAAAGGGACCTAAGGGTTATGGTGGATGAAAGGCTGGATATGAGTAAGCAGTGTGCCCTTATAGCCAAGAAAGCTAAAGGCATACTGGGGTGCATTAGAAGGAGCATTTCGAGCAGATCTAGAGAAGTAGTTATTCCTCTTTATTCGGCACTGGTGAGGCCACTTCTGGACTATTGTGTCCAGTTTTGGGCCCCCCAGTATAAAAATATGTGGATTTGCCAGAGCAGGTTCAGCAAAGGGCAACACAAATGATTAAGGGTCTGGAGTACAAGACCTATGAGGATAGGCTGAGGGATTTGGGCTTGTTTAGTTTACAGAAGAGAAGACTTAGAGGTGATTTAATAGCAGCCTTCAACTTCCTGAAGGGGAGCTCTAGAGAGGAGGGTGAGAAACTGTTCTCAGTGATGTCAGATGGCAGAACAAGGAGTAATGGTCAGAAGTTGAAGAGGGAAAGGTGTAGGTTAGATATTAGGAAAAACTTCTTCACCAGGCAGGTGGCAAAGCATTGGAATGCGTTGCCTAGAGAGGTGGTGGATTCTCCATCCCTTGAAGTTTTTGAGTCCCGGCTGGACAAGGTCCCTGGCTGGGATGACTTAGTAGGAATTGATCCTGCTTGAAGCAGGGGGCTGGACTAGATGACCTCCTGAGGTCCCTTCCAGCCCTGTGATTCTGTGATTATCTGCAGAGATAATATATATACACACACCAAATAGAGCCTATTATTTCATTTATCACTGCATGTTCACTTCAGTAAAGATAGGGGAAATCATCTCAGATAAAGTAACATCCAGCCTGACCTTTTCACCTAAAACTCAGCCTCTGTATTAAAAGTTCCACCTGTCTCTGCACTTCCTAGTTTTGGATGGGGGCAGACAGAGAAGCACCAGGTGTCCCCACAAACCACCTCAAAAAAAGCTTGATGAAACCAGAGATACTGGACAAGATCTGGACAGTAGAATGTCTCATGTGTTCAGATAAATTCTGATAAGGTCCTACTACGTACCTGAAAACTGGAACATTTATTTGAACTGAATATTCCAATATATCCTTTAGGGTTCAGTAATACAAACAGTAGTTGCTGCTATTATTTAATCAAAGACCAGGAGTTATGGAAGAGATTATTCATCCCTGACTTCTAAATTGCATGCGTCTTCCTCAGGATCCAATCCAAGAAAAAACATACTGGTAACACAAGATAGCTTCTCCATTTTAGAAATATAACATGCTTTCCATCTACCAGAAATATATCACATGAAGTATTTTTCAACTTAGGCTGCCTGAAGTTGTATGACATTGAGTTAATTAGATTGACATTTGATTGTTTCTTAAAACTTCGACTTCTCAAATAGCTATTTAATGCATTTTCATGGCTGCACTTTGCAGTCCACCATCCTTCAAAAGGACTTGATGAGGATTTCCCATAACCTACTTGAAAGGGTTTGAAGTAGCATAGATTGAGTGGCTGCATGCTGTCTTCACACACCAGCTTTCTTGGAAGTGTAAACAAGAGCTTGCTGAGGATTTATTAGTGGATGTGCCGAGTAAACAAAAGCCTACAAAGGATCATTCTGGATTACACTACCTGTGAGCAACAGATTGCAAGGCATGTGGCAGAAATCTGCTGGATTTGTGAAATACACTAGACCAACTAATCACACACACTGAGAAGGTGTAAGAAAAGAGGTTATTAGATGTATGAGAACAATCCCGAAGAGTTTTTAATCTCATCCAGAGTTTTCCATATAAACTAAAAATCACTTGAAACCAGCTATTTGTAAACAATACAACTAAAGAAATCAATTCCATAGCTATTTCACCTAATCAGGTGCAAGTAAATCAAGGTGGTTAGCCAAGTATTTTTCATGTCTTCAGTTTTATTAAGCTATTCACAAAATGTACTTTTTAAAATTTGCAAAGTTAGTGCTGGTTAAAACAAAATTATTATATAGAAATTGCCTAAAGCCAAACACAGTGTGATGTTTTGCAGGTATTGTGGAAATTCACACATACAAACCGCTGTTGCAGCATTCCTCAGGCCTAATTTGAAAACCTATTTCTCCTGTCTTAGGATCTCTCTGGAGCAAATATCACTTGTCATACTGTACTGTATAAATTTCTGGGTTTTTGTGATGTAGCCAATTTTCTGTCAGGGTAGGGTTAATAAAAGAATAGATAAAGCTGGTAAAAGTGTGTTTTCAAGGTGTTGGTTTAAGGAAAGCGTAAGGGTGCCATACATTTTTATTTTAATGGGAATAAAAGGAAAGAGGAAGAAAAGTTGTGTCATATGGAGTATGCAGGAGAAAGAATACTGAGCACCACAGCAGCATCGCAGACCCAATTGGCAAACAGTGCTGTTGAGAATGGATTTCCCACACTTCAGACTGGGTAAAGTAAGCTGTGTCCCCTTCCCCCGCTATTTTGGAGAAGGTAGACTTGCTATCCTTTACAGTACACTGCAGCATAAGATGAGTGCTGAAGGATCCTTTAGAAAGTTGCAAGTGCTAATTTAGAATTGCACTAATGGAAAAATGGTGGAAATTTCAATAAAAGAGCAGACCCTCATCAAGAATTTAACTCCATACTTTTGAAATATAAAAATAAAAACAGCTTCAAATTCCAGCTATTCTTTGGTTAAATTTTGTGGGAAATTTTGTCAGCTATCAGTTTGGCTAGCCAAAGAATTGTACACTTTTATGCAATAGAAGTATAAAATGTTTTAAGCTGCTGCATCTATAAAGTTCAAAGGGGATTCTCTAACTCAGAGCAATCCTAAGTGCAGGCACAATTTAATGTAAAACAGATTTCATTTACTGCATATTTTTCTCCTTCCCCCCATCAGTACAAAATTTCCTAAAGGAACATATGAGGGAGCCTGAAAATGCCACACAATTCAAATGTATGCCAATGCAGGAATTAATCTGATCTGAAGAGAATAATGCAGCCAGCATCTTCCCTTTTCAGAGGCAGGGGGTCAGGTCTGGGAAACTCCCTAATTCATGTCCCCAGCAGCCATTCACAGAATCATCAAGGCACCCCAGCCATCCCCTTATCCCACTTCAAAATGCTGCTCTGCACAAGAGTCCCCTCTCAGATAAGGTCAAACTGAGGCCAAAAATAATGAGGGAAGGTAATAGCGATTATGGTTGGCTCCAGAAGGCAGTAGAGCTTCTTATCCAAACTGATTGGAAGTGCCAGTCAAAACATGGCATCTCAGAACAAGATTACTTTAAGCAAGTAGTCAGTTTTAGTCCAACACTACTTTTGCCCTCTCTGGGTTCTTCAACCTGGAGCATGGAATCCAGTCTGAAATGCTTATTTATTTCAGAAGGGACATGTTCTAACATAATAAAAAGAAAACATTAGTGGGCAGAGATGACATATAGGTAATGTGATAGCGAACAGAACTTCCTGTGCCCACCCCAATTTCTACTAAATACCCCCCAAGCATTTGTCCAGGTAGGAACAACGCAAGATTCCCAGACATAAAATGATCAGTGCATTCTGATCCAGACACAGTAGCAAGTATGAGTGTGGCATAATACACTAATAACCAGATCCTGCCTAGAGTGGGTGAATTTTTTCATATAAACCGTTCACTCAATGAAAAATGCAATTCTCGTTGACTCAAAACTGCTTATGAAATTACCAAAAATTGCTTCAGACTCCCCCTCAAACCCCACCAATTAAATTGAAATACTGTTCACATGGTAGTGACAGTGGCATTCTATACAGCCTTCATGTCAGTGGTTAGCACACTCACCTGGGATGTAGAAGACCTACCTTCCCATTTCCACATCCGGCAGAGTGGGGATGTGATGTGAACTTGAGTTTCCCAAATGGCAGGCAAATGCCCTAGCAGTGGGATGACTACTATGCATGACAATGAATAGTCACTGTGCCAAAGAAAAAGTTTGGTTGCTCGATTTTTCCTTTGAAATTCCATTCCCTTTATTGTGTTTTATTATGTGCAGTGAACATGAGCTAAACAAAACAGTAGTAAACAGTTTCTTGCTAAATACAACAGAATTACCCCCTTGCCCCACCAATTTTAGTGCTTTTTTCGTGGAAAAAGATTGTCTGCATAAAAGCTAAGGAGAGTGGTTGGCTGGATACAGATAACTGGAAGAGCCAAATTAGTCAGGACCTGCTAGAAGCATGTGTTCTGCAGGTCAGCAAATTGGACCCAGAAACATAATAAACAGGATTAAACTATAACAAGGAAAAAGGAACAGAAAACAGGAGAAAAGGGATCTATAGTCCCCAACAGCCTAGAGACAGCAATACAGTTTTAGTTCCAAGACTTTTTTGCCATTATTTATGGTAAGCATGGCTTTGTTGGGGGATTGTTGTGTTTTGCCTTATCTTTGTTCATTATTTTTCCGATCACTTGCAACTTGAACATAATAATTAAACTGCATATTGTTATATTCCCAGAAATCGTTTTTATATGGCCAACAGCAGACCTGGACATGAGGACTTTTAAAAAAAGCAAGAGGGGTTTATTTGATTTTCTGGTTACATAAATGGATTTTATGTACTGTAAAAGTAGCTAATCTTGATAGATGTGCAAGTGATAATACAGCTGAAAGCCAGACAGTGTGAGCTTTCACTTTCCAAGACCCTTATGGAGGAGCTGTACTGATACTTAAATAAACCGGTAAAAAGATAGAACACAGAGAAGGAAATTATTAAAACTAAATTAAAATAAATCAACAAATTTCTACTGAAATGCAACTTAGCTCTCAGAAAGCTGCAGTGGCATCACAGCAAAATACGAATAAAAAAATATACATAGGGATCTCCATGCAAAAGCCTAGCATTCATCTAGTTATATATCACTGAGGTAATTTAGTGGACATTTGTTTGCAATTTTCAAATTGATTCAGTTTCTCAGATCGCTGGGGGGTCATCTCCAAAAACCTGTTGAAGCTCAAAGCAGCTGATGGATCACTCTGCACCATATACACATAAGCCAGTTTGAACAACAGTACTAAGTTTTAATTTTAATTTCAGAAAAGCAGCCACAACTCTGTCCAGACTCAGCAAGAGAGTGTGGAATAACATCAAGTTGTACACCCACACCAAATGCAAGTCTACAGAGCCTGCATCCTCAGCACCCTCCTTTATGGCAGCGAGTCTTGGACCCTGTACGCCTGCCAGGAAAAGAGGCTGAACGCCTTCCATCTGTGCTGCCTCAGGCGCATCCTTGGAATATCGTGGAAGGACAGAGTGACCAACACCGCCGTCCTCGAGCAAGCTGGAATCCCAACCATTCACACCCTCCTCAGGCAGCGGCAGCTCTGCTGGCTTGGCCACATCCACAGGATGAATGATGGAAGGATCCCAAAAGACATCCTGTATGGTGAGCTAGCCTCTGACAAAAGACCTCCCAGACGACCCCAATTGTGCTACAAAGATGTTTGCAATAGGGACCTCAGGGAGGTAGACATCGAGCTGGACAGCTGGGAGGAGCTGGCAGACGATCGCAGCAGATGGAGGCAGGAACTACCCAAGGGCCTTCAGAAGGGTGAGATGAGGATCAGACAGCTAGCAGAGGAGAAGCGAGCCCACAGAAAGCACAGTAAGGACCTGCCAGACACCCATGACACATGCAACAGATGCAGCAAGGACTGTCACTCTTGTGTGGGCGTTCACAGTCACAGTCGACGCTGCAAATAATGATCCCAAATGGAACTACGAAGGGCGCGATCCATAGTCTACATAGACTGAAGGATACCTACTATTCTACTAAGTTTTAATTATTTTAATTTTGTTTACACTTAGTTTGCACCGTTATGCAATTTATCACATGGGTATTGCTGCCACCACTACAGTTTATAATATCTTTGCTTTTGAGAGTGGTGTGGGTGAGGGAGCTGTATACAAATTAAATAATGTGTTATTGTTCGAAGAGTATTCCAAAGAAACGAGAAATGCTCGGGAACCAGTTCTCAATTACTCAGTTCCTGTGCAGGGGTGGAACAGGGAGGCAAAATTAATTTTAAGCACATATTTCTATATTGAGGCCATTCAGAAAGACCTTCCCTGTCTCATGTTCAGTGTAACTGGAGTGTAGGGTCAATATTTTCTGTGGGAACTTTTATTGATTAGACACCAATGGAACAGGTGATACAGGGAGTTGGGCTGGAAGAACCTCAGCCACAGGTTCAGGGCAGTGCACAGGGTTTGGAAAAGTTCCACTGGTTCATCTTAACATGTATTCTGCTTCACTCTTTGTGAATAACATCCAGACTTATCTTATAGCTGTTCTGACTTGCACTCTGCTCCCCAAAACCCCTGGGAAGCATAGTATAGCCGTAACGATGTGCACTTCTTCCATGCCTCAGAACCTTTCCTTACATTCCAGGCTTGCAGATATAGCAACGTACGCAAAATTTGAAAGGAGGAACACAAGTTGCAGGAGGGAAGAGTTTGGAGGAGGCAACAAGAAGTCAGTCTGTGTGTACATGACTAGAATGCAAGTTGCAGCTGCGTGTCTAAACAGTTCTCCTAATAAAGATCTAGTTTAGTGCAGAAACAGAGTCCTTTCATTACCTAGCACAGTACATGAAATAGGGACAAAGTCAACGTAGTGCCCTTAGTCATCAGTACTACCCCAGCCCAAGGAGCCCTTTCTGTCCTGGAGCAATTATCAGGGAGCCCACAATGAGGCCCTTTCGCCCTGCTACAGAAGCTTAAAAGGAGGCCCTCCGAGCACCTGAGAATTGGGTTGTCCTCATAAATGATTTTGTAGGGAAATGCAGTAATTATATTTTTATTATTTGACTTGCAAGGCAACCTAAAAGCCAGCCATGAACCGGAACGCTACTGTGTGCAGCATTCCACAAACACAGAACAAAAAGATGGGTACCGCCCGGAGGTCTGTCTATACCAATGCAACTGCAGCATCAGGGCTTAATAAAGCAGTTTACATATAACCTTACACCTTGATTTTGCAAATATTTATATATGTACTTTGACAGTGATGGCTGTACCTACATGCTTAAAATTAAGTACATATATAAATGTTTGAAGAATCAGGGCTGTAGATGCAAGAACAATTTACCTAAGACTGAGAAAGGTGACCATTCAAAGGGAGTTGAATGCAATTATTCAATCAGAATATTGCCAGACAAGTATCAAAGGGGTAGCAGTGTTAGTCTGTATCTGCAAAAACAATGAAAAGTCCTGTGGCACCTTGTAGACTAACAGATTTATTGGAGCATAAGCATTTGTGGGCAAAGACCCACTTCGCCAGAGACCCTGAGGTTGTCTCTTAGCCCTTTTCGAAAACGTCATGGTAACCTGAGCCTCCACCTGAACAGTCCCCAGGGATTTCATTTAATTATTTAAATTAACAAATTAAATTACATATTACATCATCTTCTCACTCAGGAAGAAAATACAACAGCAGGTCCCTCTAGAACTACATTGCAAGTGTCAGCTGTGACCACTAGAACTTGCATTGGTCTTGAATCCATAAACATTTTTCCCTCCTCTTTCCACATTAAGAAATAAAACAGAGTACAGCCACAGCAGCTAAACTCAATTGCATATAAACAATCCACTTAATGGGATGGAAGGATAAAAAAGGTCAGGTACATGAGCAAAATATAGCCAGCACTACTATGCTTATTGCTCAGTATTCTGAGGGTTACTTAAGTGGCTATCTGAAACTTAGGCCAAAAAAGGTGGAGGAAAGAGAGATTGGAGTGGGGCAGAGGAAAGAAATGAAACTTTAAAAAAAAATAGGGGGAAGGGAATGTAAGTAAAGAAAGAGTACATAACGCAGACGGCAATTCTGCAAAACGCTGGGCATGGGGAGATTTATGGGCTGATGCAGAGCCCAGTGAGGCTCAGCAAGGGTGCCAGACTCTATACGCAAGTGGACCTACTTGTAGAACTGGGCCATATATATCTGGGGAGTGAGGGATAGAGCTCCCGCTTGGAGAATGGAACTTGGGAGCAAATCCACAGTGATGAAAACACTACTTCCTGAAATACTATATGTCATGCCACTGACAACAGGCAGTGCTTAATTTCTTCCATTTATAAACTAGTTATGATGGAGCCAATATAAACAAATATACATGATCTATATTTTAGTTCAAAATTATGTAGACAGTATTTCCATTGTCACAGGCTGTGATAAAACATTGCTTCTTATTGATTAAAGAATGATAGTATCCCGTTAATAATTTCGGTATTTACACAATAGTGCAATAACATGAATTTAGACAAGAAACACATTACCCCACTGTACCTTTACACACACGTTCTCAGACAATGAGCAGATCAAGGATATATTTACCAGTCTGGGTTTCCAAATTGCTTTTTAAATTCTTTACCATGTGATCATCATGAAGTATTTTTCAAAAGGAAATACAAAGAAAATTAAAAGGACAAAGCTTGAAACTCCATAAAACAGATAAATCATATCTGCACTGTTCTACTTTATTATATAGACAAAAACCAGTGTAAACATTTGAAAACAATGGCTTATTAAAACCTTAGGAGTTTTTTTGTTTGTTTGTTTGTTTTTTGGAGCGGGGGTTGATTGGTGGAGACCTTGTGCCCCAGAAAACATTTTTGTTAGTAACAGCATGATTCAAATGTCTCATATTAAACAGAACCAGGGCCAAAAACACAACACAAACATTAGCATTAGTGTGACCTGCCTCTGGTATCTCCATTAGATTGCATCTGGTGAAGTGGGTCTTTGCCCACAAAAGCATATGCTCCAAAATATCTGTTAGTCTATAAAATGCCACAGGACTTCTTGTTGTATTAGCGGTATAGAATCCAAGAGAATTGGCCTTATGGGGGTGGGGGGAAGACACAGTTTTGTTATATTGTTAAACTTGATTGCCATGAAACATGTTGATTTTGATAATTTAGGTTATAATTTGGCAAAAAATGGGCATTCCAACGCTTAAAAATACTTCCATATACAGTCTAATTTAGCATGCATCTTAGGACTTTCTAACCACAAAGCTCATTATAATGTATTATGGTCAAAATATTTTAAATATTATGAGTGTTGTATAAATCATGAGATACTCCACAGAAGTCAGTAGAGATACACAGTCTAAAGTTAGCACAAGGAGATGATCATGCACTGAGTCAGATAACTGCACAGGTCAGAAAGGGAATGATTGGAAACCATAGAAATGCAGCGTTAGAAAAGACCTTGAGGAGTCACCAAGTGCAACCACCTCCCCTGAGGAAGGACCAGGTACACCCAGACCAGGCGTCTGCATCTGAAATCACAAGAAGAGCCATTTTTTTCAAATTCAATTACAAAAAAAATCAATCCTTCAAGAGCCACAGTGCACATGAATAGGAGACAGTCCTTAACAAATAATGTTAAACCATGCTTTTTATCACTCTTATTTTAATAACAGCTCAGGTGCACATACACAATTACTTGTACCAGTTAGAAAGTTAAGTTACTTCCATCTCCAGGCTGTACCTGTCTCAGCCCCATAATCTGCCCCCGAAGCCTCAGTCTTTATCCCAGTCCTACAAACCCATCCCCACATCCCCAGGCTTAGCTCCTCTGATCCCCAGCTGTCCCCCCAGGATCAACTCAACTCAGTGCATAGTTCTGCTACAGCCCCCCTCACCCCCACCCCACTGCTCCCTGCCACTGCCGCTGCAGGAGCAAGCTCACCCACCCCTCTCCCCAACTCTCCTGTCAGCCGACTTGCGCCCACGTGGGGTGGCTCCCTGCCCAGCAGCTTTCACTTCCAGGCTCCCTGCCCTGCCACCCTTGACTGCTCAGCAGCTCCAGAGCGGCTGCTGCTTAAATGAAATTTATTTTTATACAAGTAAATTCCATTTAAACAGTGGCCACCTCTCGAGCCGCAAGGGGAGTCAGCGGCAGCAGCTCTCAAAGCTTCAAGTAGCACCTTAAAGAGCCGTATGAGGCTCTGGAGCTGCAGGTTGCCAACCCCTGACCTAGACCATCCCTGACACATGTTTATCAACCCATTCTTAAAAACCTCTGGCGACAGCAATCCCACAACTCCCTGGAAGCCTATTCCAGCAGTTAGCTGTATAGTTGGAAATTTTCTCTTGATATCTGTCCTAAATCTCCCTCACTGCAGATTAAGTCCATTGCTTCTAGTCTTACCTTCAGTAAACAACTGTTCTAAATGTCCACTGTTCTCTTTATAACCAGTCCTAACATAATAGACAAAACTTATATCAGGTCAACCTCAGCCATCATTTCTCAAGGCCACACATGCCCAGCTTTTTAAGCTTTCCTTTCAGGTTTTCAAAACCTTTTATCATTTTTGTTGTTGTCCTCTGGAGTCCTTCCAAAGTGGCTACCACTTAAGTGTGATGCCCAGAACTGGACACAATATTTCTGCTGAGGCTTCACCAGTAAGCATAGCACAACAGTTACATCCCATATAACACTCCAGTTTTCATACCCTGCAGAATTTTTTAAAAATATTTTTCACAACTGCATCACATTGTTGATTCATATTAAAATTTGTGATCCACTATAGCCTCCAGATCATTTTAAGCAGCTCAATTGTCTTGCCACTTATTTCCTATTTTGTGTCTGTGTATTTGGTTTTCATTCCTAAAGTTAGTACTTTGTACTGAATGTAATTTAATTAATTTCAGACCAATTCTCCTGTTTATCAATGTCATTTTGAATTCTAGCATTGTCCTTCAAAGTGCTTGCAATCCCTCCCAGCGTGGTGTCATCTGCAAATTTGACAATTGACCATTAGCTAGGTCATGAATGAAAACACTAAGTAGCACCAAACCTAAGTGGAACCTTACCATATCCTGTTATCCTTCCCTTCTGATAACAACTACCAACAATCATTGAGGAACCCCACCATTTTTCTGGTCTGACAGCAATTACCAATAATCATTTGTTGAGTTCACTTTTTCAACCACTTATGTACCTGCCATATAGTAATTTCAGCTCAACCACAATTCCCTCATTTATGCAGCTAGAAACAAATGTACTAGTAAACACCAGTACCAGTAAATAGAGCAGGTGGGGGAGGGTGCATACATGACAAAAGGGAACAGTTTTTGTTGATCACAAAAGTTGTTTTTTGATGACTGGTGGAATAATACTGATTGTGGTTGTGAATAAAGTGGATAAATGGGTCCTTATTTAAAATTCTGTGGCTTTAAGAGCACTTTTGATCTTATTTTTTTTTTGAAAGGCTGTCAGGATTTGGGAACAAGTGGTGCATTATATAATTAATCTAATATTATGCAACCCAGAAAAGGCTAGAGTTTAATGTGACAATTTAGGTATTTTTAGAAACACCTTATGTTGTTTGCCATTTAGAGGTTGCGTATTTATCATGCAACAATATGGGCCAGTGAAATGGAAGGTGGCAGCTACTCACTTTTAATTGAAGGAATTGTTTTTTGTGATTTATTTAAACAACATGTCTCTCTTAGGGGAAAAAACATTTTTTTTTCTTCCCAGTTAAAGGGTGGGAATGAATCACCCAATTGTTTTGACACACATGTGAGTTAAATACAAGATGGACAAAAGAGGAAGATTGTAATTCTTTGGATTAGTTGATTATGAGCAATTTATTTCCCTGAAGAGCCTTGAGTGACCCACCCATGATAGGTGACTTACAGTACATTTTAGGTATTAAAATGGAGCATACAAACAAAGAGAAAAATGGAATTAGCCATACATTTTAGGGTGGGATTCTTAGTGGTTGTTTTTGTTCTTCCCTAGTGCCTGGAAAAAAAAACCCACAAAAACAAACCTCCTTAAGATACATGGTAGAGAAAAACGGGTGAAAAGCAGAGAAAACTATTTTTAAATTCAGAAGAGTTGTCTGTATTTTTCCCTCTGAAATAAAATGAACCAGAATTAAAACTCCCAGATCCAAAATAGAAGGGAGCTCAGGGTAGAGGACTGAGGTCCAGGAGAGGTTGTGGGATCTGGAGGTAGTCTGGGTGAAGGAGGGGGTGTGTCCCAGAGTAGGAGACTGGAGTGCAGAGGTGGTACCAGATCTGGGAGGGGATATGGCCACAGGAGGGAACTCTGACCTGGAGGAGAGGTTTAAGCTGGCATGTAGGGCCTGGGAGGGGTTCTGACCTGGGGCAGGCATGCAGGAAGAAGTGCAGGGGATAGACTGCATGGTTTGTGAGCATGTAAGGGTGCAGGGGGAGCAGAGTGTTGAGGGGAAGGAGAGGCTGGGGTGCCAGAGGCAGGTTCTGGCTGGGAGGCACTTACCTGAGCAGCTCCTGGCCAGCAACCATGCCCAGCAGGTCCCTCAGCCAAGGTCCTTGTTTTCCATGCCCCCACAGGCCACTCAGAGCAGATGGCAAGGGCCATACGCTGCTCTGATCACTGTGAGCCCAGGGGAAGGTGCATGAGGGCTACTTTGTGTGCTGCCTGTCCTGTAAACAGGCAGCTCCCACTGGCCAAAAACTGGCCAATGGGAGCTGCAAGGTTGGGCTGGGGGCAAGGGCAGTGCACAAAGCCTTCCCCCTGCGCAGGCTCACAGAAGCAGGGGGGTGCAAAGAGCACAACTTTCCCATGGCCCAGCAATTCAAAGTGGCCTGGGGCTCCCTGCTACTGCTATTGTGGCAGTGGTGGCGTACGGAGCCTCAGGCCCTTTATACCGATGCCGGAGTGCTATGGTGTGCTCCAGGCTGCCCTGAGGGCTGACTGCCCCACCACAACCCCTCTGTCCAAAGCTAGGCGCGCGCACACACACACACACACACACACACACACACACACACACACACACACACACACACACACACACACACACACCCCTTGCCCAGGAGCCCAGCAAGACTCTCAGCTGCCCTGGCCACATCTACACTACAAACGTTGTCTGAAACAAGTTACGATAGTACAGTATAAAGCTGCTGCAGTTAGTGTATCGCTTGTGTGCGTGCCTACTTGATATGAACACTTCATTGTGCAGTGATATGAGCAGGTAGGTATCACAGTCTACCCCTTTCCACCATCCAGTGCACAGAATAGAAACGACTTGCGTGGGCGTGACTCAGAGTGAGGAGGGCAGGAAGCCATAAGGCCGCAAAGGCAACAACTACAGCTAAAACACATAGTGCCATTGTCAGTATAGTCACAAGAGAAGGCAAAATGTTAAGTTTTGGAAATGGATGTTCCCCTAAAGTTTTAAACCAGAGGTGCTTCTTGATGCTTCGGCACTGGAGTATCTCTGCACAGCACTGCTTTCCAGCCCCAGCCCTAGGGAGTGTGGTCCAGCAGGGACAGTGGGTGGAGCAAGAATGAGGAATGAAAAAAAATAGATAAAACAAAATTTCAGCCCCCTAGTTCTTTGGGTACAAATCCAGGCACTGTTTTCCACAGCCAGTTGTGATTTTCTCTGATACCCCTCTCCTGAGAGTTGGAGACTGCTACTGGCCCCTAAAGCCACCTTCCTTACATGCCGCAAACCTGTACACTGGACCAGCACCTTACAAAGGCATCATGGACTAGCACCAAAGAACATCCAACCACAGAGAACACTGCCCTCCCACGAAACCTTGGGGATACAAATGAAGAGAACCTCCATCAAAATTTCCTCAAGATGTCTGAGGAGGATTCAAAGGACCTGCGTGTGTACATAAGGAAACAGATCGACCTGCCTGCTCCCACTCATCTCTACAGGGGAATTAAAAGTAAATAATCTCTCTACCTCTCTTCTAGTGCAAGTAAATTAAAGAAAAATTGCCACTACTTATGTTCTGGTATAGGACCAGCTGTACATATATACATTACAGTTGGAAGGGCAGTTAGTCACACACTTAGCCAAGGTTCCTTCCCCTGTCTCAGGCTCAGTCTTGCTAAGCTTCTGGGGAAGACTAGACTGCAGTGGGGTCTTAAATAGTGCAATGGGATCTTAAATAGATCCTGGCTTGCAGTATAGCCGAACCCACATGTTTGTCTCCTGTCTCTCATCCTCCACTGCCTCTTCCTTGAAACTGCTCACAGCAGGGCTGTGTGTCTTAGGCTCCACTGAAGTACCCAAGGTGCTCCACAGGTTGCTGGTGAAATCTCTGCCAAATACAGGATACAACTCACCATAATAGTGGCACATCTCTGGGTCACCACCAGATCAACTGTTACCCTTCCTGGTCCTCTGGTATGCTTGCCACCATTCCTTCATGTCACACAGCACTGGTGGTCAAGCCACTCATGCCTCTTACATCCCCCACGCAGTCTTCTCATGGATGTCTGCATTTTTATGACTGCCCCTGCACAACCTCTTCTCCCCACAGGCTCACGAGAGACAATACTTCCTGTCCACTGCAGGCAGCAGCACTTCTGGAGTGCATAGCTAACGGAGTTAGTTGAGCAGTTGCACACAACAAGGGAGATGCTAGGTGTGCTCACGAAGCCGGGCAGCCAGAAAAAGGCATTGTGAAGATTCACAAGATTTCTAATGGGCAGGGGCAGCTTCCAGTCTCCCAGACCTTGGGGCGGGAAGGTCACCAGTGTGACCAGAGTGGTCAGTGTCAGGCATGGTAGGACAGCTGCTGGAAGGACAGGTAGGTGTCTACACTCACATAGTGTCAACAGCAGTATGGTGACCACACCTAAGGCCATTCAGGGAGGTGGTGTTACCGCATTGCCACAATAGTGCACATATGTTAGCAGGAGGCAAATTTGAGCATAGACGCATGCACAACAAGGTTGAGCCAATGGTTAAGATGGCATAAGTTTGCCTGATGAGGTGCTATATAGCATATTTTCTGTAGATGAAAAGAGGACTTAATGCACCAAGACTGTAGGAGTCAGCACCTCCTGAGCACTAAAATGAAATTTGATTGAGTGATTCAGTTTGTAAGCTACATATTTTTTAGTTTTTCTTTTCCATTTGTGGTGTTAAGATTAAACTATGGCTCCATTTTAAAGAACGTAGGGTAGCACAGGCAGTACAAGAACAGTGATCATTCTTCAGTTGTTTTAATGTCCTTCTGTAAGAGTCTGTAAACACCATGCCATAAGCCTGACCATGCATGTAAAGTTGTTCTACGTGACCTAACTTATGGGTGTCACATGTCCCTCTCTGTGACACAAGAAGGTACAAGTCACATGTGAGCTTTTGGCATACCCATCATCTATGTTTTTCTACTACGGCCCAAGAGCAACCGCATTCAGAGAAAGTCACTGAAGTGACAAGCATTTGGCTGACTTCATTTAACCAAAGTTCTAACTTTACATGTTGTTCACATGCAAACTGAGATACAATCTCTGGTGAGATGCAACCTCTAGGGAGCCAATAAGAGAGGATGAAATGTTTAACGAATGCCATTGGTTGTACCGTCCACTCAGATAACTAAAAAGAGAATTTGTATGATAAAATCTTATATCTGTGAAAGTAATTGCTTATGACATCTCCAGCGAGGCAGCAGGCTGCCCAAACACTGCTATTCAGTCACAAATTCTAAGGCTAATGAAGTGAGAAGAACACCGTGTACACATAAATTAAAATTTATTTATGACAAGCAGTATAGTGTTTTAAAACTCCCTTGTTTTGTGTTCAGAGGGCAAAAATAATCCGTTTGTAATAATCCCACTTTTGTATTTTTAGAAAATGCTGTTGATTTGTGATTCACAGCAAGAAATGGTCACAGGGTAATTGTAGCATAGTAAAGAAACCCCACATGTCCAAAGTGCTCCCTTGCAGATTTTCTTTTTGTAGATTTTATATTGTGCAAAAAGTTTAAAATGTAGTACTTCAGAAATGATGAGTTACAATTTGCTTGCATTTTTACCATCTCTCTCTACAGCTTGCCCAAACATTTAAAAGTCCACAAATAACAAGCAGTCCTGTGGCACCTTACAGACTGAGAAATCTGTTATGTCATGAGCTCTTGGGGGTAAAACCCACCATTTGCTCTCCAGATGTGTCCTTTGTTTCTGATGAGAATTTTGTTTCCAAAGTTGAAAACTCTGGGCCTTATTTTCAAACTTAGTTGACTAGGTTAGAATCTTTAATGACTATATTATTTAGGTGTCTAAAAGGCTCTTGATTTTTTCAAAGTTGCTGAGAATATGCAGTGCTCATTAACATACATGGGAGTTTTGAGTTCAGTGTCTTTGAAAGTCAGACCACCTTATTTTAGACACACAGGCTGTGGCCACACTTGGCCAAAACTTCGAAACGGCCATGCAAATGACCATTTTGAAGATTACTAATGAGGCGCTGAATTGAATATTCAGTGCCTCATTAGCATTAGGGCGCTTCCGGCCGCAGCACTTCAAAAGAACCGCTTTCAAAAGCGCGTGGCTCGGTGCGGCTACACAGGGTCCTTTTCGAAAGGACATTGCCCATTTCAAAATCCCCTTATTCCTCTCAGTGGAGGGGAATAAGGGGATTTCGAAATGGGCGGGGTCCTTTCAAAAAGGACCCCAGTGTAGCTGTGCCGAGCTGCGCGCTTTCAAAAGCAGTGCTTTCGAAGTGCTGCAGCCGGAAGTGTCCTAATGCTAATGAGGCGCTGAATTGAATATCCAGCGCCTCATTAGTAATCTTCAAAATGGCCATTTGTATGGCCATTTCGAAGTTTTGGCCAAGTGTGGCCACAGCCTCAAATTTGAAAAATGTGGCCATAGTACATCACCTATGCCAAAGAATCAATAGCTGACTGATTTTTTCTTTACAGTCGGATCAAAGCTAAGTAGTGCATTAGACTACTTCACGAGCTATACCATCAGTAGCAAATTCCTACATTTCTAGAATATTTGATTGCAGCTAGCCATGTACCAACAACAGAGAACACTCTCTTACCTCTATAGATGCGTATATATCTATGAAGCAAACACAGTCGTACTGGGGGGAGCAGAAAGTTAGAGGCCTGAGCACTGAAATTTGTGAGGGCAAATGGTGCGACCATTTGAAGGGAAGATGCGTTGCTCTTTGATAAACACTCCTTGGCATTGTTTCATACTCTGTGGCATAAGAAAAGCCTTTGATAAACATGCTATTAAACCCCATGTGAATAATGGAAGCATAAGATAAAAAAGTGGACGCCATTTCATATTTAATATCAAATATGCATTACACAGTCATTGCATTCCCACCAGAGGAAATGCCTCTCTCTAACTTGAAGCTACTAGATTCGAAGGATTTGCATTTCCCAGTGGCTTCAGGATGGCATTACACATTCTTCCAGATCAGCCTAGTGATACAGTCCGGGATCTTTGAATTAGAACAGTTACATCATTCAAACTCCTTGAATCATTACGCACATTAACCTTGAGAGTTATCATTAGAGAGCGTTCACTGATGCACAGATAACCACAACCCAGACAGGAGAAAAAATGTGGTAGAACAAGGGTTCAAGGTGAGATGTCACCCAAGACTGCACACACTGTGTAAAAGAGTTTGCTAATAAAGATGCAGATAAGATTCCTGAAGGTCTCAAGGACAATTTTTCAATCAAATTTCTCAATATCATTGTGGACGCTGCCATCAATATTACGAAGAAGCATTATGAGCAATTTAGCAAGCACACCATCTACTGGACTTTTCTCTACAGCATAAAGGAAATTTCAGAGGACATTACCTAGCTCCCTGAGAAATCTAATATTTTCCATCTTGGTGATTGAGATTAAGTTTTTAGGTACATCTGAATTCAACAACACAAATTTTTTACCTCTGAGGCTTGCGTAAACCCAAAATACAATCCAAAACAGAGAAATGTGATTACTGTTCGGCTGAACAGAGTTAAACCACCTTGGGTAAAATTTTCAAAAGCACCTGAATCCTATTTTCAAAAGTGAACCCAGCTCTGTGAGACCCCTGCTTAAAGATTTGGTGTTCAGAAGTTAAGTGTTCACACTGGGGTTACAACTGCCGGATCTGAATTTCATAACTACGCTAGCAATAACGATACCACACTAAGCAAACCTGACTCAGGTCTGTGGCTTGAACTGCATCCACTGTACAAAATGACAAGCTTGGCCCTGAATCTCAGTGAGATGGTCCTCCTAGACTCATGTCCTGTTAGATGGCCTGAATCAGGCAGATTTGTGTGTGGACAGTAGGAGGGTTTGGGCTCAAACCTGTGTCCGATCCCAGGGTTATAATGCAGTGTAGCTATAAACTAGGAGTCTAAGATCCATTAAAAGTCAGTAGAACTCAGGGAACATGTTGTCCATGGCAGTTAGCCTCAGACTCTGGCTTGCAGTAGCATTTTAAAAGTAGCTGTGCCGCCAGCCCTTTGAAACTGGAGCTCAGGTTCTGATGCCTGAGGGTGGGCTCTGCGTTGTAAACCCTATCCTTAGACGCTCTGATGTCCCGTAGGATACTCAGCCCTTAGTTAGAGGGACAGGCTTCCTATACAGTGCATGTGAACAGCCAGGCACCTAGGAACAGGAATCATAGAAACCAGCATACTGGGTGGGGAGCTGCCTAGTAGGAAAGGCTGAGGACAGGGCTCTGCACCCCTCACAGAGAATAAGGGGCATAACCCAGGTCAGGCTTTTCTCACACAAAATTGAAAAGGCAGCACAACTGATGTTACCACTCAGCTATTGGGTGTTCTGGGATGGATAGGCCTGCGCCTTAGAGACCTGAACCAGGAAGATGTGGTTCTGTACATAGTAGTCCTGGCTCCAGCTAGCTTAATGTTTTTTATTATTTGTATTATCATAACATCTACAAGCCCCAGTCATGGGCCTGAATGCCTTTGTGGTAGGTACTACAGAAACACAGAACAAAAGGATAGTCCTTGCTCCCAAAGAGCTATCAGACAAGGCAAAAACGGGTTAATAAAACAAAAAAACATGGATGAAAGTGAGGTCTCGGGTAACAAAACGAGGGGATAACAGTTTCAAAATTGCCAAAGTGGGTTAGGAGACAAACTTATTTTTTCCAAAAGTGACTTAGGCACTGAGGATTAGCTCCACAACAGGATTTAAGGACCTGATCTCTACTTTTCGTGCCTAAGTTTAAAAAGATGTGTGACAAAACCTTTCCTTAGAGTTGGAGTCTTATAACCAAAGGTTTGATGGGCATGAAGGCCACACAATTAAACGTGACAGCAGACATTCAGCTACACCAAATACCAATACCTAGTTATAAAGCCCTTCTTAATTTCTCTCACCTTCACACTCCCTCAAATTGGCCCAGGGTTTCACCACCCCTCCTCTGTTTCACATTCTTTGGCCACCCTCTAACCAGCTCCCTCCCATCTCCAGCGCTCCAAAACTCTGTGCTGGTCCTTTCCATTGGCACAACCTAATCCCTCTCCCCCCATTAAGCATGGCTGTGTTGCGACACCAGTGACCATTGACTGAAATACACTTCTGCTGACCTAAGCTTCTTCCTATCATACTTCATTGTATCCAGAGGCTCCAATCCTTCTACCTAGTCCCACCATCACTGCCTGTCCACATTCATAGCCAGTATTTAAAAAATACCCAGGTGAATAATTTGGTAGTCTATACAAAAAATTGACAGATTTCTAATCAAATGTTTGTTTATTGCTGCCTGAGGCGCTCCGAGAAATCTAATAGGCTCTGGTGGAAATGGAACTGGATTGCAAGTCAAGAGACTTGGGTGCTAGTCCTGGCTTCTGAACTGCTGTAGGACCTTGATCAAATCACCTTAACTCTCTGTGGCTTAAATTTCCTCATAAAGAGTTTTGCAATCTGTGGATGAAAAGAACTGCAAGATCTAAATTTATCAGAGCGATCTGTGAGGGGTGCACAGGGTGTCGCATCCCCTTCTTTTCATGCCCTCCCCCCACACTCACCAGAAGCAGCATTGTGCTTCCGTAGGAAGAGGCAGGCAGGAGGGAAGCAGGGTGAGGAAGCAGAGCAGGGCTGAGATGAGGGAGGGGCACAGGCAGAGCAAGGTCCGGAGGGAAGGAGCATGGATGGGAAGGAGTAGAGCAGGGGCACGTGGCCAGTGTCTCCCCTGGAATGCCTGCACTAGTTGCCTGTATAATGTATGTAGGGCACTTATCACTATATAATCAAGTACCCAATACAATAATTAAGATAGTGAACATCACATTAGATTCTGCACTTCCCCTCTTCCATGGTCTCAATACCTCTGTTTGTTTCAGAGTTGAAGACTCTCACATATGTTTTAGTTCAGCTCTCACAAGCGTCAGCCCGGGCACTATTAACTGCAAAGTTCCAGCAGGCACACAGGGAGGCAAGGTCTTGAGCTAGTCTAGCTTGTGCTGAGATTCGGTATCTTTGGCGAGAAATTTATCCGAGCCTCCATGACACGTTCGCTTTCCTAACAAAACCTGCTTTGGGTTCTAAGCATGATCTTCTAGTTATTATTCCAGCTATTCTGGGTGCGAGGTGGAGGGGGAAGGGGGAGAGAGAAAGAGGAGCACAGGGTATAAAAAAATCCAGTCATGATATGACACTTGAAGCAGATGTACTCCAAAGGAGGAGCAGCACACGCTAAGTGCTCTCCCCACAGTTCTGATATCTATGGTTGCTGCCACCCACAGCTTCTCAAACTGAAGCTCATAAAAATTTATCAGCAGTTGATAGTGCGTTTTGAAAGACTGAGTTTTCTGGAAACTTGCTTTGCTGAGGAAACAGGACAGTTGGACTGCTTTCAATGAAGTGATTGAAGCCTTTGCCAAAAAAAAAACACATGCAAGTTTCATTATAACTATTAATCTAATAGGTTCACATCAAGCACTCTATTTAAAACAGAAACATAGCTGCAATTTCCCATATTTGTTTTTACTATTAGATTTAGGTGGAAGGGGGAAAAATGAAGCAACAGGTTTGGGCCTGCAAGAGCAGTGGGTGAGCTGCAGATAATATGACTATTTTCTCTAGAACTCCATAAGTTAAAGATGGGCACAAATGTGCCTAGATGATATCTGTAGTCCAGGGGCTTCCACCCCCAGCCAGGGCCAATTCTGTTTGTATCTTCAAGACAGGCTCTTCTATTCTTCCGCCACACAAATGCAAGAAATATTGAAAAGTAAACCAAAAACAATAGTCTCTACCTAGACTGGTACTGTAGAGTCCTTTCCACACACTCCCCCACAGCTCAAGACCCTCCCCTAGCTGCAAGCAAGCCAGCCTTGTTGCAGTCTTCTACTAACATCCAAGTTGGTAAATCCTCACCCCCATACTCTCCATCACAGAGCTGGGTCCTTAAATATATCTTCCAGAGGCAATCAGAGCCAGTTACTAGCTGCTGCTGCTGCTTAGCTGGATCAACTGGTTCCAAACACCTTCCTGTTGGGCTTCTCCCTAGGATAGGGCTTTCTGCTCCGAGGCTTTGCAGGCCCTTAAAGGAACAAACCATCCTGCTACATAAACTCCACCTAGGTTTTTAGTCAAACTTGCCTGCTGCACAACACTCAAACACTACTTTGAAATGCTCCCGTATTTCGACATTTGAAATCTGGATCAAAATCCCTATTTTCCCCATATTTCAAGAATTCCATGTCTACAGTTGTTCCATGTGAAGAGAGACACCTCCATTTTAGTGAACTCTTCTGGACTCACCCAGTGCTAGCAAACCTATAATTTTTCCTCTGCCTACAGTGCAGAGGCTTTAAAAGAGGAAGCCTGCTACAGAAAGGGGAGGTGAACAGGAAGTAGGCTGCTGTACCTCAGTGACTGCTACCCTCAGCAACAGATCAACAAACAGGGAGACGGTCACAGACCTCACCATCCCGGAGACCAACCTGTGGACCAACTATAAAGTGGGATGACCCAAGAGAAGAAGATGGAATAGGGTGACAAGTTAGCAAGTGTGAAAAAACCCTAAATAAAAGGAGATGAAATAATCAAGCCTGGAAGTCACAAAAGCCCCAAGAATTTGGGTGGAGAAGGAGGTCTGAAGGTGCAGACTCTGAGTTGGGGCAGGAGCTTGGGGTGCAGGAGGCAGCAGGTTCTGGAAGGGAGTTTGGGTGCAGGAGGAGCTCTGGGATGTAGTCAGGGCACTGGCCCTGGGCAAAGGTGAGAACTGGAGTGCAGGCAGGATGCAAGCCATGGAACAGGTAACCTCCACTGTAGAAAAACTGAGAGAGTATTAACTGAAATGGCTCAGTCATAAAAGACAATGAGATGCAGCATATCTTGGCCAGAGAGCAGAGGATGTATTCATAGGACAAAGACCAAAAGGCAGACCCAGAAAAACATACTTCAGTTTGGTGAAGGAGAACAGGAAGAATGTCGGTGTCAGACTGGAAGATACACTAGAAGGGACTGCTTGGGGTTGAAGAACAAGAGCTCATGACAAAGCGAAAAATAAGACTATTTTAATTTCTGTAAATTGCCTGCGTATTAAAGAAGTGGCCAGTGTAACAAATCTTAAAGAAGTCATTAGAGAAAGAAGAATTGATTGATTTCTGATTAAATCATGACCTAAAAACCTTTCCAATATTATAATAGATGATTATAAATAGGAAACAATATGGGATGTTCTTCATTAGAGCACTTCCTCATGCACAAGGCGGTATCCAGCTTAAAAGGCATTGTAGACAGGATTAACCAACAACAGTATTTAAGAGAGAGCTATTTTCTACTGCACTGCAAATCACAATTTGACTGCATGATTTGAAAAAAATTAATTTGTTTATGTGGTTTTCCTGTTAGGATGTAGTAGAGGATGAAGGATCGGAACAAAAGAAATCAGATCCAGTCTGGCACATGGAATGTGCTTTGAAAGAGTCAAGATATTATACCCTGAAAATGAAGACATTTAAATACAGCTTTAAAAAAAGAGAAGCAAAGCCATGCACCAATATGAAACAGTCAAGCTTCTTGTGGGCTCTATCACAAGGTAATTGGCTGTGATGTGACTTGTGCGTCCTGAGCCAAATGTGAGAGTGCTTAAGAGACACAAAGGTCAATTATCTCTTAGTACAGCCTCCTGAAAAGAAAGAGGTTATTGCAATTAGAACACACTATTGAAATAGTCATTTTTGGTATTTTGAATCACTGTGTCTCTTCACAAAGGTGCACATTGTACTTCTGGTAGCAGTAAGCATCACTGAGTAATCTGGCCTCAGAAAATAACTCAGTAAAATATTTCTCATCTAGGCTTCATCTAATCAGAGCCTAAGATTCTCAAGTTATTAGAATTAGGGTCTATTGTCAAAAGAGATGGGGCCAACGCTTATTTTCATGGGTTCAAGTTGAAACATATGCGTGCCTTACTACCTACTTTCTTTCCACAGTGAATCACAAAGGTTCGCATCTACAGAAAAAGCATACACAAACTGTACCTGCAGAGAGGACTCTGCATTTGTGGCCCTGTTTATGTTTGATAGCCTGCTGTGGTGGTCAGTTTGGCATAATACATAGATGTGCCTAAATCAAACAGACATCACACTTGTTGCAAAAAAAGCAAATATGATTCTGGGATGCATTAACAGGTGTGTTGTGAACAAGACACGAGAAGTCATTCTTCTACTCTACTCTGCGCTGGTTAAGCCTCAGCTGGCGTATTGTGTCCATTTCTGGGCACCGCAGTTCAAGAAAGATGTGGAGAAATTAGAGAAGGTCCAGAAAAGAGCAAGAAGAATGATTAAAGGTCTAGAGAATGTGACCTGTGAAGAAAGGCTGAAAGAATTGGGCTTGTTTAGTTTGGAAAAGAGAAGATTGGGGGGCAACATGATAGCAGTTTTCAGGTATCTAAAAGTGTGTCATAAGGAGGAGGGAGAAAACTTGGGTTTTTTTGGCCTCTGAGGATAGAACAAGAGGCAATGGACTTAAACTGCAGCAAGGGAGATTTAAGTTGGACATTAGGAAAAAGTTCCTGTCAGGGTGGTCAAACAGTGGAATAAATTGCCAAGGGAGGTTGTGGAATCTCCATCACTGGAGATATTTAAGAACAGGTTAGATAGATGTCTGTCAGGGATGGTTTAGACAGTACTTGGTCCTGCCACTGGGGCAGGGGGCTGGACTCGATGGCTCCTCGAGGTCCCTTCCAGTCCTAGTGTTCTATGATTCTATGATTCTATGATTATCAAAATGAGATTGTCCAATTTATATGTTTTGTATTAAAAACAAAAGTAACTCTCTGAGTTATCAACCTTCATATCAGATTTCACCCAGCCAGGATAGGGCCTAACAGGCGTTGCCTAACTAGCCAGCAGTCTTAAAAGGATGTGTGATACAATCAAATACATTTTCTTTAAAATAATACACTTAAACATGAAGCAATACATATTTTTAAAGTTGTTTGGCACCAACCTCTGTACAAAGAAGGTTACGCCCCACTCTGTCTCCAGCATGAGGAATGCAGAACAAGTCAAGGCCCTAGCACAAAAATAAAAATACGATATAAGGCACAGACTATGATGTTTCACAGATACAAAATACAATCTCGCAATACGCCTTCGGGCAATTGGTTTTTTGTCATCCATTATATGATACGATTAAGAGCCTTGTTGAAAAAGGAATACATTTACCTATTTCTCTCATCCCTACCATCAATAACAACAAAAACTGTACATACAATTACCTCTGTGGCATATATGCAAATTCCTAAATGCAAGCCTTTAGTTTGTGTAGAATTTGGAATATTTTACTCCATGGCTGTGTCGACACTAGAGAGTTTTGTTGACAGAAGGGGCCTTCTGTCGACATAATTCAGGGAGCATCAACACACATAAAATGTTCTGTCGACAGTCTTGACAGAAATCTGCATTTGTATTGACAGTGTTATCCCTTGAAAATTTGAGGAATAATGCTTCTGTCAACATAAATAGGTCAACAAAAGTGCATTGTAGACACTGCTGCCAACAGAGAGGACTTCTGGTTCACCGGACAACCCTGTTCATAGAGTTTCCCATGAGCCATATGGCTGCTCTCTATCAACAGAGAGGATTGCTCTGTTGATCTGCTTTTGTGTGTAGATGTGCTCTCTCGACCGACATTACTGTCGACACATGCTTCTACTGTAGACATAGCTTATGTGTATGACAACTTACTCCCTTCACATCTGGATTTTCACCTCACTGAAATTATTTTTTGGAAAATAATTTTTTTCTCGTCTACTCAGATCTCATGCTGCACCCAATACCCTTGTACCTGAAACAGCTTTATGGATGCCTATTTGTGATGGGTTTTCAGACTAAACATTACAAAACACATTCCATGGAAATCCTAGAAGTCAGGAAATTCTCTTTAGAATATATTTTGGTTGGTTCTGCCTTTATTATAATTTTAAACCCAAGCAGCATACCAGTTCTCAGCAGGCACAAAAAGAAATTTTGTCAAAATTGAAATGTTTCACAGAGCTGTACTCATTCCCATGAATTTTCCTCAGGAAGGTTGAGGGGAAGAAAGACTACAGACTGGGATGTGGGAGACTTTGTTAGCTTCTGAATGATCTGGAATGAAAAACTCTGCTTTGAATCATGAAGAGCAGAGACATGACTCAACCTGAGTCTCCCACATCCCTAACAACCAGGCTACACATGCACTTCAAACAGAAAGGTGTTGAAAAAATATTAGAAAAAGCCATGCTTTTAACCTAGTAGCCTGCCTCCCCTTTATCACACACCCTTAAGAGCATGTCACTTCACTTCTCTGCTTTTTGTTGAATATTGGGTGATGTTCAAGATTTCAGTCTTCATCTTCAACAACCTCTGTAAGAATGGCCCAACTTCCATGAGTGATGGCCTTGCCATGTACAGTGTTCAGGCCCATGACAACTCTACTCCCTTCCACTGGAACCATAAAACTGTTGCCCTCACAGGAGAAACGTCTGGAGGATGGTGAGCTCTGTTTGCAATTAGCCCATGAATCTGGAGCTCACTGTGAATCTCAAGTGGAAGGAAATATCTCCGGCCTGAATTAAGGTACCACACTCCATTAAAAGGGTGAGACTGAGGTCATTTCCCTTTCCTCAGCATCTTCCATTGGCTATTTTGGGCAGGTACCCACCTATATGGTGGCTCTTGTGAACCCCACCCCAGGAACCTATCTGTCCCTATGCATTGCATAGGCTCAGAGAGGTTGCCATGTTAGTCTGCATCTTTGCAAAATAAAGCAAGCAGTCCTGTAGCACCTTTGTGCTACACACTTCTTCAGATTCTGATGCAGAACTGAGAGAAAATCGAAGCATCACCCAAATATTAAAATTTAAAACCCTAACACAGGCGGTGTGGATTCTACTGGCACGAGGTGCCTAAAAGCTAAGTAAAGCAGTGCTTAGCATTGCAACCTTAAGTCTTTTTGTGGATCTAAGCCTCAGTACAGGAATTGTTTTCAACACTTTTCTCCTGCAGTTTAAGTTGTATCATGATACCAGTTTTTTTTAAAGTGTAAGTTGACCACATAGTATAAAATGAAACAAGTAGATTTTACTAATTTGAAACAAGTCCTAAAGGCTTTAATATTCCTTGCACTATAGCAATGCAGAAAGTCATTCCTGTTTAATTAGTTAGGCCAAAGTATTTGCAAAACAATTAAGAATGTAATTTAATTTTGGCGTTTGGTAAACATCCAGGGATTCATTCATTGTGAACTTGTGACCTACATGTTGAGTTTACTTTGCAAAGTATCGTTAAACCAGTCAATTAGAACTTACAATTAAAATGCATGACATGAGGAGTCTCACAGATATACTGCAGAACTAGAATTATGCGCCATAAATTCATTTTTGAAATATTTATTCATTTTAAAAATAAGCAAAAATCAATTCTGAGATCAAATCCAGCTTTTTTTTCCCTGCACTAGAAGTCTCTTTTTGAAGCTATTGGGGTAAAGACAGGCAACATTTGGCCCTTCAGGGGACATCTCCTGTTCTAGCTCACTGCTCATTTAGAAAGAAGGTTTCTCAGCTTAGCCTGTTCACACAGAGGCTGTTGCTGAAAGCAACCAGCATTAACTACTTCTCCAAACAGATAATCAAGCTCTTTTACTGATGTATGTATTAGAACTAGTCTGTTGCTAGCCAGAGTCAGCTAACCCCTTAGCACAGCCAGCCAAGCAATATGAAAATTCTGGTGTAGTTACCTCCTAGCACAGGTTGAACGTCTCTCTTCCAGCATCCTCTGGACCCGACTGGTGCCGGATGACGGAATATGCCCGACCACAGGAGCTCAGTATTTCCTAGTACATTACCAACACTTGCAATGCATAATAGGCTCTTTGAAGACATTTAGGGGCAAATTACAGCTAATAACAGCACAGAAGACTGAGAGCCAGGACTGGAGGCTGTAAACAAACTTTGTGGGACCACAGGAAACTTGGCCACACCCCTGATATATGGTCATCCAACTAACTAAAATCACGCCGGATTACAGAGTTTGCCAGACAAGAGAGTTCTGGATCAACTGGTTCAAACTGTGATAGGCAAACTGCAGGACTTCCTAAAACCACAGAGAGAGAAAGAGAGAGAGCCACCAGAGGCTGGCTACCCATGTAAGAATTATTAACCACAGTAATTACATCACATGTAAAAACCTATGTTAAAAGAACATTTCCACGGGAAATGTCAGAATTAGAGTAGCTTGTGCAACCAGGCTCCTTTGTGTGCAGATGTTACAGCAGTCATTTATTACATGATCACATATTATTTTTTCCTCACTCAGTGACTGGCTAGATACTTGTTTCTATCCTCTTCAAGTGATGTGCAGCCCCCAACCCTTAAATAACCCACACTACCTCCAAGCCTTTCTCTGAATATAGAATCATTAATTTTCCCTGAGTGTTTCAAGGGTGTTCTCACAACAGTATCTGAGTGCTTCACAAATGATGAATATATCTTCATAGGACTCCAGTGAAAAGAGATGTCATTATTCCCATTTTACAGAAAGGGAACTGAGGCACAGCGCGATTAAGGCTATTAAATTGCCATAAATATCTATTGTCTGGTTTCTCAATCTGAGGCACTAAGAACCTGATTTTCCAGAGTAGTCAACATTCTTATAGCACTTCACATGTTCAGATCACTGTTCCCACTGACTTCAGTTGCAGTTCTGTGCACTCAGCACTGCTACAAATCAAATGGGAAACACACAGCTAGGGACCACCTGTGAAACATTAGGTGTAAGTGATTTGTCTAGCATTGTATAGGAGTTATTTGGCACTGGCTGGGTTAGAACCCAGTTCTCCAGGAGCAGCATACGGCTCACTTAACCAGGGGTCCTACAGACAACAGTCTCTTTTCCTACATGGCCGTGATTCCTCCAGAGAGGACCACCATCCTGTGCACTAACTGAGCCGTGGATACTTTGGAAAAAGTATGTGGTCGTGTCATTAAAGACCCTAACATAATCTGTCTGCACAAGGGGACTGAATTAAGACTGCGCAGGAAAGCTGAATTCTGCAATGGTCTAACTTTGGAATGCTCAGCTTTGCAGCTTTAACTTTCTCTTAACACAGGAATGTATTCAAGTATTTTTTAATGTGCTTTCTTACTTACAAATACAGAAAGAATTGAACTTCTCTCACGTGGAATCACACTGACTCCCAAAGAGGGTCATCAGCAGGGTTTGGACTGTGAGATCCACAGCACTGAGTCTACTCTTTGAGCTCACAGACTAACAGGTAGCAGTAGCAGGCTGTTAGTAACCTTGTGGACCAATGCACCCTTTGCCAGTGGATTTTGCAGCTATTTACTGACATTAGAAGAATGCAGAGGCTTGGGATTCCTGCATTCAGTGTCAGGTACTGCAGGGGAGTGTTCACTTTAAATCATTCTTTCACTGTCCCTTTCCTTCTACCCATGCCTATCCCCTCTCAACTCCAGCCCCGCTCTCTGTCTGGATTCTATCCCCTTTTTTTGCTCATATCCACCACCTTGCACCTTGGCTTTGATCTATTTCAACCCTTCCCCATTCAGGGCTCTTATACCCTCCCTTTCTGGTTCCTTTCAACCTGGAACCCCTGCCGCTCACCCCTGCATGTCATTCAAGTGGGTTGCTACTTGTTGTCTGGGTGCTGACAAGGAGAGCACCAAGAGTACTCCCTAGCACCACAGTTGCCCCCAGCAGACAGAAGGGGCAATGGCAGGGAAGTCCCACTCAGCTCCAAGACACTGCGTGCTCAGTGAGTCTGTGAGGATGTCTCACGCCCATTCAGAGTTATATACAGGAACTACTGGGTGCTGGAGCATGCTCAGTGCAAATGGAATCTTTGGAGAGTTTAGCTGCCACGCACCAGTAAGCTTGTACCAAGTAGGTGCAAACTGAGAAGTTCCAGAGACTCATAACCAAATGTGGGTGTATTTTCATTAGATGGCAAAATGCACCTCTCTGACACCAGAGCATGGACAACAGGTATCATAGGCAGGCTCCTTGCTGCCTGCTCTTCACCTGTGGCCCAGAGGCCTGAGCAGCCAAGCCAGGGGCTGCAATGCTGACAAAACCCCTGAGCTGAGACCTTGCTGTTCTGTCCTTCCTCTATTTCTGGGACCATGCTGGCCTCACAGTGCTCCAGCCACGCTGCCAGCCCACCTGCCCAGCACAGGGGCTGGGGACATTCCGGCCACGCTGCCTGTCCAGAGCTGTGGCTTAGGGCACAGAGGAGTGAGTGGGGGAGGGGAATGCACATATGTGCCAGGCTCCAGAGGGGGCAAGGGAGAAGAGAGACATGGCCTTAGACAGACAGGGAGGTGTTAGGGACTAGCTTTCCCCTGGGATGCGTTCACCTGCTGCGCACGCACTATCATGATATCCCTGCCAAAATTCAAGTACCTGCTCCAAAACACAGAGGCACTAGAACTTTTTAACAAACTACTGTAGTTATAAGAATTCTTTTACATAAGCAAAACAACGTATTTTCCCCTAATCTCATTCCTGGAAACAGCTGAACCATTTTTGTTGAGCCTTTCAAAACAAAATTCAGCCTGAGGCACCCATCCAGGGAAGACTTCAGCTCAAATGGTGACATTTAGGCAAAATTATAAACCAGTAAAATCAGGATTAAACCATGTGATATGCCAGGCAACTTTAACAATCGGTGGCACAACCTATGCTGCTTTTAATGTATATAGACATACAATGCTTTGGCTGAGTTTTGTATAATGTTTTCCTCACCCTGATGCCAAAAAATCCTGATTCGGCCTGGTCTGCAAGACCCCGTCTTGGGACTTCTCTGAGCAGAAACTGCCAGCCATGTGACATATATCCAGTTATGGCCTGAGTTTTGTGGTATGGCTAGACACCCACTGGGGACAAGATTTAAACCAACAAGTCCATGTTACATATGACCTAAGCTACAGTTAAGCTCTCCAGAGGCAAAAGGCTAGTGTATTAACCTACTTTGTCATCTAGCCCTTCACTATTGATTAGTAATTATTCTTTTCAAATGAAACAAGGACACAGGATGTAAGGTCATCTGCAGTATAACCTGAGAAAATCCAAGACTTCTAAACCTCCTGCCATCATTCATTGCTAAAGGTTGATTAAAAAACAATGGGTCTCATTGAAATACAATTAGAAATGTAATTTATTCCAGGCCTTTGTAAAGACCAAAGGGTTCATGCGTGTGAACTAGCTATGAAGCAGCAATGCCAGATAGCCTAGGTGCAAGCTATAATCCAAATACTGCATCATTTGATAAAGTAAATTGGTCAATTAATAAATAACGCAAGCAGGGACCAACGGACACTGATGACGTAATCAGACTGCTTTCAGTGGCTTTTGTTTTGAACATTCTCTTCCTGTGGTGAGCCAAGTTCTCCAGCGCCCTTCTTCAGGGTCTCCCTCCTGCTTCCTTCTTTTGGCTTTCTGTCTAGCCAACTAATCTCCTCCTATTGTTACTCTATACCCATGATTAATAACTAATTAATTATTAATGACAAGTAGGGCCATTCATTCAGGTGCATGTTCTGTATTATCTACAAAAATAATCCCTACTTATTTTGGGAGGTAGAAATGATGCAGTGTGAAGAGAATGGATTGCCTGTGGAGGAAGTAAGAATATTTCTAATTATTTCCATAAGAATACAGGAATTGCAAAATTTGACAGACTGTTGGTTGAGTGCATTATCTCCTGTGCACACCAATGTTGCACTCGTTAGAGAAGTGAGTACAACTTGATTACTATAGATTAACAACAACCAGAATCCCTGATGCATTTTGTGGGAATCGTAAATCTGAACCCAGATCCAAATATTGTAGCTAAGAGCGAGCTGTGTAATTAGCTGAATTAAAATCCTAGCTCCAAATTCCCATCCAAACACTCTAAATCCAGATCCGTCTTGGGCCTCTTATATCCCTAATGCATGCAATACCATGCCATAGCAGGGGTAAATACCTAGGTAGATAGATACGGTTGACAGAAATCAGATTTCTTCTCAGTTGCAGCTAGTATTCATATAATTCCATGGTACATGAGCATTATTGAGAATTTGCAATATAAGAAATATTTTGTTCAGCTTTAATGCCCATCACATTTTCCCAGAATTTTCAGTGGAGCTGCCTTTATCAGTGCTAGGAGATAAAGGTTGATAATGTTGATCTACGTTCAGTTTTTTTCAGTTTCTAAAGTCAGATGGCATCCCATCTCTGAGATACATAAACGCTTTCCCCAGCATGTAGATGCAGCACATTAGCATTTTATATTGATAAGTGTACTACTTATACAGCAACAATTGCAGCACGCACCATCATGTAAATATGTGAAATGCACCTTCACATACAATATATCTGCAAAACAATGAAAATTGGTCAATGTTGTATTTTACAGATTTTTCATATCGTATATTGTCATTATAACTTAAATATTTATGGGGCCTATTTTATTTAAAATATAATATGTGAATAAATATTTTTGACATATGGGGTTTAGATTAAATACAGGAAAGTAAATTTCAGGCCCTAGCCCTAAACCCACAAAATTAAAGGATCTGAGTTGAAGCTATG
The DNA here is from genome assembly GCF_033958435.1 of Carettochelys insculpta. Taxonomy (NCBI): domain Eukaryota; kingdom Metazoa; phylum Chordata; order Testudines; family Carettochelyidae; genus Carettochelys; species Carettochelys insculpta. The sequence continues at coordinate 102,116,184 of NC_134139.1, forward strand.
AGTCCACCCCAACAATTTCTTTTTTTCATCAAGTGTAACAAGAGTCTTGGAAGAGTTATTAGTCATACACAGTAGACCAGATTCTTGGCCTCAGCTCTGCCTGATGCTAGCTGCCAGAAAGTTTCCTTGAAAGGGGAGGCAGAGGTTTCCACAACTAACATGAAATATTGGGTGTAGTCAGTTCTACAGCATCCACATAGAGGTAAGGTGTCCATCTGTACTGTATTAGGCAGGACAGTCCCGTATTCCGTAGTTCAGGTGTCAAAAAGGCAGCTCTACTTATTTTTAAAAAGGGGCTAATTGTCCCATTCCACACACCCCCCACCCACCAGCTGACCTTTTCCCTCACCAGCTGTGTAGGCACAGCTGCTGGCAAGAAAGCACATACCATACGTGAGTATGTGCTCTCCATCCATAGGAAGAAGAAGCTGGCAGGGGGCCTTAAAAAGGCTGAAGCTTAGAGAAGCCAGGAGGACCACAGGCACCATTGCCACATCCTTCCCAGCTCCATGAGACCCAGTGAACAGGGTGCCCACCTGTGCAGCAGCCACCCAGTTCCCAGCTCCCCGCACCTTAGAGGAGCTGGGAGGAAAACAGACACCGCTGCTTCTTCCTTCCTGGCTCCCCAAGGCATGGGGCAGCTGGTGAGGCAACCCTTGGCAGCCGCAGCTGGGGAGCCGCCCTCCCTCTGCATATCTCTCCCTCCCATATTTGGAATAAGGAGATGTAGTCACCCAACACAGAGGGCATGTGAGGGAGAGGGAGTGAAGCAGAACACTCACAGCATGGAACTCTGGCTCACCTGAACCAGCACAGCTTCTTAGTCTCCATCCTCCAACAGTGTCCTAAAATGGTTTTAAGCTGTGCTTTGCTTTCTAATCCATGCCATTGTCTTCATTTCTAGGTTCTTACCCGTTCAGTCATTCTGGCTGCTGGGGAAGGGTGTTTCCATCCAATTAGTAAGAGGCATTCATTTCTCTGTATCTTTCCTGTGTGGACAAAGTTTGTGCCCTGTAACTGAAATTGATTTTCAATATGTGATAGACCAATTCACTATTCCTTTTCTTTCTTTTCCTCTTATCAAGAATCCCATTACTAAGGTTCAAACACCTTAACTATTCACAGCTAGAACATCCACACTTCACAATCTACCCTATTTTGAAGTTTTTTAGATAGCTTCCTTACCTCCCCCTGTTTTTTAAGTGCTATGCAAAGTTTTCTTGCAGTAAAGACAGAGGCCAAGAGGCTTGGCTTTCCAAATCCAGAATTGCAAATGCGTTTCAAGATCTGTGACCTACTCGCTCTGGCATTTGTTCAATATATGTTGGAAGAGCAAGTTCTGCTGCATTGTTCAACAGCTTAACAATCACTAGAGTCCCTGTTCCCAGTCCAAAACATTTTTTTGCTGGATCATTGCTAGTAGCCATCATCAATTCCTCAGCATTCCCTGGAGTTTAAAACAGAAGTGTATGTTTGTGTCTCCCATGCCAAAAAGTAAAGACCCTTTCCACTTCTGTTGAATTTATTTGTGCTAATCTAAAAGCTACATCGTTTCTTTCTCTCCTTCTTTCTCTCTTAAGAGGTGAGTAGGGAGTGAACTTGCAGGCACAGTGATGCAATGATAACAGGTGCAAGACTATCAAATTTCTAGCACAACTCTATATCAGACATACCCTTCCTAGCATTTTAAGTTATGCATTCGGTGTTTCTGTGTACCAACCCAGTACTATATAAGAATTAAGCATATTCACACATGTTTACAGACAAAATAAATCAAGGGATTGATAATGGAATGTGAGCTAATTGAGGAGGTGAGATCAGTTGTTTACAGGCCAAAATTCATTGATGTTGTTCAATTCTCTATGTGAAATGAATTGACTATATCTCAGTTGAGGACTTAATAGCCAGGTGTAAAGCCAGCACAATCAGCACTAGTTGTCAACCTCAGCAGAGAGGTTAAGTGCTCAGTGGACATAAAGAGTGAGTTACCCCTAAAGAGAGTCACTCAAAGTCAAGGCTAAAGTATATTGGTAGTGTAGTGGGGCAATGGGGGGAAAGAGAACCTTGCTGTCTTTGTTACCGCTGTACCTCTTCTGTGAGTAGAGGTTCCAGGGCTGTGCATTTAGTCTAGATCATGAATTATGAAATGTTCTGGAAAATAACCAGTTCTCTGGAGTTGCATGCCAAAAATTGTATTTTTTAAAAATGTGATTTTGCAGCCAGTCAATTTAGTAAATTTAATAGCTCTGTTCAGTAAAAAAATTAAAGTAGACATTATTATCACATAAATGTCAGTTGCTGTGCATATAAAATGACTTTTTTCTTAGGGTTTTTTTTTAATATGCATATCTCTATTAGAATCATAATGGCTCTGACACTATGGACTGACATGATACATGGGACCACAATTACTCCAAAGCAGCCATTGCAATCTGGCAAGGATAAAATACACGTTTTATGAACGTATGAATTGAGTGTACAATCTGTCATTCAAACTCTCATACATTTCTATGACAGATTTTTTTTTCTTTAATACTAGTGGTTTCAGTGTATCTGCTGCCTGGAAAGGACATGGTTCTGGAAGGATTAGCACAAAAGCATTAAAATGAAACCACAAAAAAGACTTCAAGTAACATTAAGAGTCTGATTTAAACCCACAAAAGCAAGGAAATTTAACATTAAGTCAGACAATTCAGGCTGACATGCTGTTCCTAACTCCCTCTAGAGACTACCTGCCTTGCATATAGGATGTTATTGAAACCATTAAAAATATAATTTGCACTTGGGCAGTCAGATTTCAGAGCAGAGTAAATTACAACTAAGAATGGGTAAACTTTGATTGTGCAGACCTTTGTAGACTTAATTGAACTATAAATCTTATCAAAACAGCTTTCCCCCAGTATTTTAGCCAGAATTCCCCAACCTAGGGACCTAAAGGTAGGCATCTAAATCAGTATATAGGCAACCAAATAGAAAAGATCTTATATTCAGAAGTGCTGAGCACGAGGTCCACAGACAAAGAGGGGCAAAGGGGACAGTTGCACAGGAGCCTGACCTTTCAAAGGGGCTTGCTCTTAGCAGTGGTAAGGGTGGACTGCCCTAGTCTCCACCCCTTCTATCCTTGGCCCCACCCCTTCCAGGGGCCCAGAGTTGGACCCCTCACCCATCTTGCGGAGCCCACGGTGGCTGTTGGTCCTGCTCATGAGCACATGTAAGTCCTGTTAAAGTCAACGGGCTTTGCAGGTGATCAGCACCTTTGAAAATCAATCTATGTACACTTAATATTTAAATCTTGAATTTTAGAACCCATTTTTTGCAGCTTTCAGGGTTAAAAAGTTTGGTCTGGGTTCTTTAGCTTCTGGTCCTGGTTGAAACAGTTATTATGACTATTTATTATGCAATACATTCATGTTTGTGATGCTTTTCAGGCTGAAATAGACGGACAAGGTCCCTGACCTGTATAGCAAAGAAGTCTTGCAAAAATAAAGGACAATAAACAAACACAAAGATTCCAAAATTTTCACTTTATTTTATTTTATTTTATTTTATTTTCCCAAACCTCAACGTAAGTTTGGGCCTCATGCTCTTCTGGTTTGTGGCTAAGATCTGGCTCAGTTTTTTTAAATTTTATCCTTATTGGTTTGCTCCTCCCTAATTAAAAAAGCCTGTTTAAACGAGGGCAGAGAGGAAACATAATTGGAATGGATTTTTGAAGGGTTTTCAACTGAAAGAGTGAAATTTTGACTTGGCTATGATGATGGCTTTTGGAAAGGCAGTACTCTTACGTGTACACTGCTAAACTGGAGTGAGGAGACCAGACTTCTGTTCCCAGGGTGGCCACAGATTTATTTTGGGATTTGGGGAAACATTGTCATGTCTGTGTGCCTCTTTTTCCCCACTGACTGGAAGCCTGTCAGAGCAGGAGCTGTCTTTTACTGTGGGTATGTATAGCATGTAGCACTGTGTTTCTCACACCGTGTTTGATGGAACACTGATGTTCCACATGATATGAATAGGAGTTCCATGAAACAAATTCGATGCTGGCAATATTTTTCCTTCTAAAATAGTGAATAAGACATTACATGTGTCTCAAAAATACTAAGGTATTTGAATAGGGTTTAGACTGTAGGTATATTTATAATGCATTCATAATAGTATAGTTGTTATTATGGGACTCATTCCGAAACATGCAAAACACACTCTTCCCATTAAAAAACTGTCAAATGTTATTTATTTTTATTTTCCAGTAGTTTTCTGTAAAAATAACAAATTTATAAAAACACAATATTTAAAAATACTTTTCCTTATCTAATTTATTTTGGGTTTCTTTTTCATTAAAAAAAATTTAAGCTTTAAAGAAGGACAGTCCTTTTTAGAACAATATTGTCCTTTCTATTTTTGTACAAAAGAATGACACTAAGCGTCCTTCTGTCAGCTGTTTATATTGATGTTCTGTTTTGGGTTTGTACTTAATTTTTAATTTTTTTTTTACTTAATTATAATCAGGACATTAGTTGTTCATTCACATGATTTTCTCCTGTCAAGTTTTTCTTTGTAAAATAAAAGACATCTGAAAAAACTAACTCTTTTAAATCAACTTTTTAGCAGTACATGTGACAATTTTTCGGTATGAAACCATAACATACACACACCCCAACCAGCATGTACGTGTTCCATCAATATATTACAAGGCCAAAACTGTTCTGTGGCCAAATTAGTTTAGGAAACGCTGATCTAGCACAATAAGACCCTAATGTCAGTTGGGGTGCTACCATAATACACATAAGCACCAAATCAGCACTGTTACTATTACTACCACAGCAAAAGAGAATCATATAGTATTTTGGATTACAGTGAGTCTCCCGTGCACCGATATGAAAAGCATTTTGCAAACATTGGTAATAGAATCATAGAAATTATGGTGGTAGAATAGAACTCAAGAAAACATCAATTCCAGCCCTTGTGTGGAGGTGGAACCAACTGAACCTTCCCTGTTCTTAAAAACTTGCAGAGATGATGACTCCACAACCTCCTTTGGAAGCCTCTTCCAGAGCTTTATAGTTAGAAACTTTTTCTTAATATCTAACCTAAATCTCCCTTGCCCTAGATGAACCCCATTATTTCTTTCCTACCTTAGTGGAAATGGAGAACTATTGATTACCATCCTTTGTGTAACAGCCTTTAACGTACTCGAAGACTATAATTTTTGCTTCTTAAGAGAAGTACTTTGCACTTGTCTTTATTGAATTTCATCGTGTTGATTTCAAACCAACTCTCCAATATGTCGGTGTCATCCTGAATTCTAATTAATTACTTCTCAACCTGATTTTGAGGTCTATAAATGTTATCACTATTTTACAGATGACAACAGGAAGGCACAGAGTAGGTAAGCAATTTTGCTCCAAGGTCACACAGGAAGTCTGAGCAGAGCACAAACGGAACCCATATCTCTTGAGTGTCAGTTTTGTACTTTAGCTACATAATCATTATTTTCCTGAGACACTGTCTTTTTTTGTGCATATGTCCTTAGTAATAAAAAAATAAGGAAAAGAACACATTAAATATATGATACAGTCTATAAGCAGAACTGTCTCTAACCAATATGTCTTTCAATTTTTTTCCAGGAGGCATCAACATCATTTTAAGGACTTTATCATCATAACTGACATATAATCATTCCTTGCAGGTGGAAAACATTGTGCCAAGGGATAATTGGGATAGTTATTGGATATGACTCCTCGCTGGTTTTAAGGCTGTATCTGTGGCATGATTGCATTCTGCTCAAAGAGAAAAATGAATGTTCTTTGCATTTATGTCAGATTGAGTGATTTATGGGCACAGTGTGTTCTGAATTCAATGACGAGGGCTAACATTATCTGATATGTTGCAATGTGATCTTAAAATGTGTATGTTTTTCTCCTGTACATAGAAATAAATTCTTTGGATGTTTGGTGTCACGCTACTATTAGTTTATGTAAATGGATACTTTGACCCCAATTTATTTGGGGGAAACTATCATTTCAAAGCACCATATTCATTCCAAGGGAAGCACGTAGCCTGAACACTACTGTCAAATTAGTGGACCCACTAACAAACAACAGTTGTTTTTAGCAAATGAGAACTTAAGCACAGCTTCTTTTTTACATTGAGCTGCCACACTGATGAGTATTAAGTTACTTACAAGAATGAAATGTGCTACTGCTTTCCTCTCCGGTATCATATTCCACCTCTTAGAACACAGGGCCCAGGAAAGAGGAATAGAGATTCTAAATCCCTGGATCAAACTTCTTTGCAACTGTGGGTTTTGTCAACTTTTTAAAATGAGTTTTTGAACATGGTTTTTAAGCATGCTATACAATTTACCCATGCTCAGGTCCTTCAGGGCAGAGGGCTTGAGGTGTGGTAGACGGGGATGCAGGAGTCAGGGTTGGAGGTGAGCAGGGGCCCAGGGCAGGGGTCTAGGGGTGGGTGCAGGAGTCAGGGTTGGAGGCTCAGGCAGAGGTTAATAGGTGTGAGGGGACCCAGGAACCATGCTGCCCGACCATCAGCTGCTTGGGACTAAGGGACCTCTCCTGGAGGCGGCAGAGGCTGCACTGCCCTGCTGGCAGCTGCCCCATGGCTTTCCAGGGTTGGGGCTTGTTGTCATGCTGCGATCATTCTGAAGTATAACTCTCCCTGCTGTCAGAGCCCTCCCTTTCCCTTTGGTGAGAAACTATCACATTCATCCTAGTGTCCTGGCACAAGCAAGTCTTTATCTTGCTTTAAGTTATGACAAAAGGAAGCTGCATACCAAATTTGGTGGTCCTAACTTTTACAGGTTAGGAGGAGTTCTTGAACAGACTCAAAAACGAATGGACAGACAGACACACAAAACCTCTCAAATATATAATAGACCGGGGTCAGCAACCTTTCCAAGGCAGAGTGCTGAAATTTGACCTTTTGATCTCTTTGTATAGTCCTAGTACCAGCAATACTTTTTAAAGCCACGAATACTTCTACTTACAACACCTTCGTTAAGAAATGAAGATGCAGAGCTTACTGTTCAGTGTGCTCCTTGGCCTTGCTTTATAGTATTGGGTGGCTCAGGCAGTGCTCCTTCAAAGGGGGAAGAGCCGCAGTGACTGGCCTGGGTGACTGGTAGGTGTGGGAGGGCAGGATGGCCAGCTAGCCTTGTCCCAGATAGGCAACTGCAGCTTGAGGTCCCACCCCATTGCACAGGAGGGCCTTCTCTGTAGACTGCCTTTTGCAAGCCTGGAGTCCCTCAGTTCCAGCCCTGCTCCAAGCTTGTCAGGGCAGCCTGGGTGTTGTCTATAGCCCGGGAACCAGACTCAGGCAGCACATAGCCATAGTCCTGAGGTGTCCCTGCGACAGGCAAGCTGCAGCGCCTGCTGGAAATCAGCAAGTGCTCTGCTCCAGATGCACCAGATGGAGCAGTGCCAGCTCAACCCCCACCCCTCACACGCAGTCAGCCCCGCACCCCGATAAACTGAGCTAACACACGCAGAGCCTGTTTGCTCCTTCAGGCAGGTGTTTCAGTCCCAGCTTTGCAGCTGATACACCCATGCTGGCCACAGCCTTTGCTTGAGAGCCACATTTGTCAGCTGCACAAGAGCAGGGAGCCCTAGAAGAGAAAGTGTCTGGTTTAACCCAGGAGCCCAGGCTGTGCAATGCCCCAGCTGGCAGCCAGCCCAGCCTGAGCGGGGTTGGTGTGTTTCACCCCGCTGCTGGGAAGGTGAGGCAGAGGAGGCAGCAATGGGAGGGCAGGGGAAGGGAGAGGAGCAGGGCACTGGCTGCAAGTGCAACTGGGCACAACTCCAGCCCAGGAGGGAGGTTTAACAGGGCCAAGTGCTTGTGCAATTGGTCACAGGTGGCTGTTTAAGTGAGGCTGACCAGCCAGGGGCCCAATCCTCCTCAGCTGATGCAAATAAGGAGTTTTCTGAAGTTTCCTTTAGGAGCAGGAAATTTGATGTTTTTTGGTTCTGTTTTTGTTTTGTTTTGTTTTTTTTAAAAAAAAAACTAACTCCCACTTTTATTCCTTGCAATTCGCAGTGACAGCAGAATTAAAACATTGTCCCAAAATGAAATACAAATTAACAGGGTTTGGGGGATCTGCCCTGGGGCGGTGCGGGGGACGGTAGCCTAGGAATCTGCCTGAGGGCAGAATTATCCCACTCAGTAACCCAGCTGCCCTCAGCAGAGCCCCAGGAGAGCCCCATGGGGGGATGTCTCAATTCTCACAGGGCTCAGTGGTGTCCCCCAGGGTCCCTCACTGAGGTGTGTGCCTCTGACTATGTCTCTTGACCTTGCAGCATTCCCAGTCCTGCCTCTCAGCGCCACCTGCCCTCCCTGCATCTGGAGCAGGAGTTACAGCCGGTCCAGGCCCTACGCATCCACCCCAGAACCCCCACATGGCACACCACCACCTGCTTTTGTAGCCACTCTTCCCTTTGCAGTGTGAGACCTCCATGTTCCCTCCTGAGAGGGCGGGAGAGGGCCTTGCTCCTCCTACGCCTCCCTGTATAGCAGCAGCTCCCAGCACCGGCAAGCACAGTGGGTGTGAGAGACAGAGTCACTCCACAGCCTCGGCCACCCCTGCCCAGCCCTGAGCAGCTGTGAGAAGTTGTGGGGCGGGGTCTCTGCACAAACTCCCATGGGAACAGGATGGGAGAATCTCCCCCAGTCCCTCACCTTCACAGTGCACCCCCTTCCCCTTATTCTGCTGATAGGAATAAGGGGATTTCAGCATTTGAAGGGTTCTTTCGAAAAGGACCCATGTGTAGACAAGCCATGCACTTTCAAAGTGCCGTGGCCAGCAGCATGCTAATGAGGTGCTGAATATTCATTTCAGCACCTTATTAGTATTCTCTGATTTGGCCATTAGCATGGCCCTTTCAAAGTTTTGGCCAAGTGTTGACATGGCCCTTAAGGTTTACATTGTGTACATATTTTTTCTGTTTAATTTCCCTTTTTGATAATCGCACAGAAAGAATTAAAAAGCCAGATTTACAGTCTACTACAGGGGTTGGCAATCCTTGGCACGCATGCCAAGAGTGGCACGCAAGACTATTTTCCTTAGCAACCAGCAGGAGCTGAGTTCCACCCCTGCTCCCCCCATGCACCATTTACATCAGGCGTAGCACTTTCGATGTGCCGCATCTGGCAGCATGCTAATGAGGAGCTGAATATTCATTTCAGCGCCTCATTAGTATTCTCCGATTTGGCCATTAGCATGGCCCTTTTGAAATTTTGGCAAAGTGTAGACACAGCCTAAGTGTGTAATACAAAAACAGAAGAGCAAGGACATTTCCGCGGTAACGTTCACACATCTTCAGCTCAGAATGGGCCTGATCCAAATGCCTTTGAAGTCAATAAGAGTCTTTCCATGGACTTCCCATAGGCTTTGGATCAAGTCCAGTTTCATGTCTGTTGTCACTGTTCACTGTTTCATTTTAGTAAAACACAGTTGTTTAATTTCCTTTTCAGCAGTAGAATTTTCTAAAACGCAAGTGTCAGTAACGTACACTCTGGGAAGAGAAGCTTTTTCATTTCATGCTAAGTCAATGGAAGTGTTATGCTTTTGCCATATCATTAGCACCTAATTTCAGTAAAAAGGATGTCCAAAGCTAACCGCCCAAAAGTTCACACCTGATGCCATGGAAATCTCATGAGGAAAAAACAGAAGCCAGACATGATTTTATTGGCAAATTAAGCCCTGGGTTATTATTCTTTTGGCGCCTTCATGGGATATAGAGTCAGTATGCACAATACTAGAGGCATATCCTGTCATTGTTCCACAGGCGGAACTTTCATTGAAGTCAATGGCAGTTTTGTGTAAAACCCGATTGCAGGATATGACTGTAAGAGTAGTAAATATTTTTCTAATGTGAAAAATCAGACTGCATAGAAAGTATGTGACAGCTCTCAGAATGGTGATGACAGTCATGAGCACAGATGTTCTTTGCAGAAGACAACAAACATGCTGTTTTGTTGAAAGGCACTAAACCCAAATCATCTCTGTTGTAATTCCACTGACATCAGTGGACACCAAAGATGAATTGACCCATTATGTTTCTCATTACTGTCTTTTACCATTTCATCTTGCATTGTTTCTCTATCTCTCTCTCTGTCTCCCTCTCTCTCTAGATTGAGGGAGTTTTTGAGTGTGAGGCTGTTTCACACAGACCAGGTTTCTGTTAGACTGTGTTTTTGTTTTTCTATGACTTGTTCCTTACCTTTATAGGTGTTATTTGTATTTCTTTAGGGTGGGATAAGGGGTCCACACCAGATGGGTTTAGTAATTTGACCCACAAGCATGTGGTCTGTTGTGTACTTGCTGTGTCCTGCACCAGGGAGGATGTGTTGTTATGTCTATGTAAGGTTATTGGCCATGTTCATATAAAATCTGCCTCTTAAATGAGCAGATAATCTATAGTGATTTTCCTAGGCCAAGGAGCAGCTAGTGATTAATTTGGTACAGGAGGGACTTAGGGTCAAAAACTCTTTTGTTAGAGTTTTTTGCTTGTTTACATCTGCTCCTAAAGCAGGAATTTTTTTTCCAGTGTCCCCTACCTTCCTTCACAACACGATACTAGTATGTGATCACTCCCATTATGGGAAGGTAGAATCTGCTGTTAGGCAGCAACAACCCAGCTGCAAAGCTTATTATGTTGTCCTGGCACTAGATTTATGTGGTCCTAAATAATCCCAAATAGCCCTTTAACCTGACTTTATAGCACCATATAGACTGGGCAGTTTATACAGTACTTGCTAGCTCACAAAATATGAAATGTTTCTTGCACGGTGACCTGATCATTTGATGGGTTCCTGCCTATGCACAGCTGTCTCTGGGGTCCTTGAGAAGTATTCAGGACTCCAGGATAGTGGTACTTCTCAGTTGAGGTTTGATGAGGATGCACACAAGGATTACTCAAGATATATAGGCCTTCCCATGGCTCATTTTCTTCAAAGTACTTTCACTTTCCATTATCTCTCTCTGCTGGTTTGTTCACTCCTTGTGTCTATGGCTCTTTAAATGTTATTGGATGCTGAGTTGGTCGTAAAAGGGCACATCTCTTGCATTTCTCAGACCAAAATGTACTGATGTCCTTTCGCAATAGATTCACTCAGATACGAATAATTCAAGGAACTGGCTGAAGGACAGGGAAGGGGAAGCTTTCTTGAGCTAGAGCTCCAATGTCACTGCAGGGGTAGACATTCGCTTTTCCAAGGGTGCAGGGAAGTGTGTCGTTGGTGTGTGAGTTACAGTAGTATTTTGGAAAGGTCCGGATCCAAATAGTCTGTTCCACCCATACCCAGGCTGCTTTTGCATTAGGCCATGAGTGCTCTGGAACAAAACATATTGGGGCTTCCTGGCAATGGTCACATGGGAAATCCAATGCAGATTCACCAAATTGTAACTGAGAAGTACCAGTCCCTGAGATGCTTGTTGAGAAAGAAGGTGTGGGAAGCACTGATTCTGACCTGTTTTACTCAGCATCAGGAAACTGAAAATCCTACAAGATTCTCTCTTGGGTTGGAGGAAAAACATCTATGGACCACAGGCAGATCTGCTGCTGCCAGATGGTCACACAGACCCCGCCAGGATCTGGAAAGCAGTTGTTTCCTTTTAGAGGGCTCTGCCCTTAATTGAAGGCTGTGATGTGCTGGCGATAGAAGAACTACACTGGGGTTAGGAAGAAGAGCTCTCTTGCAGTCCAGGAGCGATCTCCAGAGAAGGTTCCAAGAACTGATGTACCACCATCTATATTTTACAAGCATTCCTGGCATCTTATCAGTCTGGGCCCTTTTTTCTAGTGGTACTGGAATGTATCCAGAAGAAATAGCTGCCACTTAGTTGCTGCAGGGCAGTGACACCACTGCTGCACATGAAGGGGACCTCTGTTTCTTACAAAACTGGGCACCTGTTTCCCTTCTCTGCTCTGATGACGTGATTTTGTTCAGAGCCTTAGCCAAGTGGCTGAAGGACTGTCTGGATTCTTTGAAGCATCCTGATCAAAAGTATAGTATTCGTAACCACTGTATTTTTGATCATTTGATTTTAATGTGTGGGGTCCTTACCATTAGCAAGTTTTGTAATCTGGATGGGGGCTTGTTTCAACGGGCCAAGAGAAAGACTTGGAGGCTACATCTACACTACCCAAAAACTCCGAAATGGCCATGCAAATGGCCATTTCGAAGTTTACTAATGAAGCACTGAAATACATATTCAGCACCTCATTAGCATGCGGGCAGCCGCAGCACTTTGAAATTGACACAGCTCGCCGCCACGTGGCTTGTCCAGATGGGGCTCCTTTTCGAAAGGACCCCGGCTACTTCGAACTCCCCTTATTCCTATGAGCAGATGGGAATAAGAGGACTTTGAAGTAGGTGGGGTCCTTTTGAAAAGGAGCCCCATCTGGATGAGCCACACGGCGGCGAGCCACGTCAGTTTCGAAGTGCCGTGGCTGCCCACATGCTAATAAGGCGCCGAATATGTATTTCAGCTCTTCATTAGTAAACTTCGAAATGGCCATTTCGAAGATTTTGGCTAGTGTAGACATGGTCCCTGAGAGTTAAACATAGTTCCCTCTTAAAGACATTAGAAGCTTTGAGATTGGGCCATTGTTCTCCGCATACATTTCTTTACTGTTTTTAGTGTCCTAAAGATTAATGGGGTTCACAGAGTCATTTGGCATAGGTGACATCGGTCTGAGAAGTTGCATGATCTTTGTTTGGAACCATTCCTACACCACTTGAGAAGCCGGCTGACTATCCTCTCTGTGCCAGGAGTGTCGAGTGCTTTCCTGATTCATCTGTCAGCTTATGCTGATGATATCTCAGTTTTTGTTATGTTTGACAGTTAAGTGCAGGTATTTTATGCTTGTTTACAATTGTATGAACAGTCATCTAACTGCAAGAACTGAGCTAAGATCAATTTGATCTGGGGACTTTGGCAGTGTAGCCATCCTCCCTCATTGCCTCAACATTTGCAATGGGACACCTCTGGGGTTGAGGTGTTGGCATCTGAACAATACATGATAATAAAACTGGAAGGGACCACCTACAGAAATGGGGCTGTCTCTTTCCTGGATTCACTTTTTAAGAATGGCTTTTGATTGCCAACAAACTTGTGGTCTCAGGGTTGTGGATCCAGCTAGGGTAGCTGGACCTCAGAACCCCCCAGTCCTTTTAGTATGGATTCACAGGCACAGTAATTATTTGGGGGTTGGGTGTGGGGAATAGTAGTTACTATGGTTGTATCCTGCTTTGATCTTCCTTCCATGAAGAAGGCCAGAGACTGACTGATTTAGTCAGCAGGGTGAAGTTAGACTTTCTCCTCCAGTCTGTTCAATGGTTCCTGTGCTTGGACTCCCCACTGGCCTGGAAATCACTTGCCTTCTCTCTCCCCCACTGTGCTGAGAGGCTAGGCTTCGACTGTCACCTATTTGTATTGGCAGCTGTTTGATTACGGAATCGAGATTTGCCTCTGTTCTATAATTGCCTTTCTAACCCCTGGCAAATTCTCCAAAGTCTGCAGCCAGAAGAACTGCTGTTCTTTAACCCCCTTTTACCCAGTGAAGCTCTCTCCTCCAGGCACCTGTTGTCTGCCTTTCCTCAGGTGGGTTTGACCAAGCTGCACCACCTGATGATTGTACCTAGTTGATCTAACTGGAAGTCAGCAAGAACCATTGCATATTTAAACCAAAATCTGGCCTGTGTGCATCCCCATCTCTATCCCTAACTTCAAAAGATGGCCTTTATATAAAACACACATTTTAATTTTAATTATCATAGTACAAAACTTGTTTCCAAAGTCTTCTTGTCTTTTCTATCCATCCCTACTCTCCTTTCACCCTGTAAGGGACAACATTTCCTTTCTTCCAGGTAGCTGGACAAACGTGTTTCCCTTTTACTTCTGAAAATTTGATAAACTATTTTTTAAAGGGAACTCTCCACACCAATCAGCTAAAGATGTAAAATCCTTTGCTGTACTTAAAAATCACTGGAAACACATTTTAACATGTACATATAGGTAAATTTCACAAACATCTTGTTATGAAAATCACACAAAATAAAAGTGGTCCTTTTTTGAAAAACAAACAAACAATGAACTTTGTTATGAACATGCTAACCTGTTCTGACCAGTTAATTTAAAATAATGTCTTTGATTCAGTGAGTTTAAATATGTAGCAATCTGGAATGATTACTTTATGAAGATGAAACAATATATTTAAAACGTTAAATCAGCTTAGAAATAATGATGAAGAAAATGCAAAACAGAGACGAGCTACATCATGTATTCCATAATATTTAGCATTGTATTAAGTAGCACAACTGACTTGGCTTTACTCCAATCTCAGACAAACTTCAGGGTATAGCAAAAACCTGTGACTGATACTCCCCCCTCCCAATTTAGTGTGTTTAATTAAGTATCTTCTGCATGTCCAGTCTTCACAATCTGGCATGCAGTGGAAAAGAAGATCCATTTTCTTTAGGAACAAATTTTAGAAACGTGTTTTTATTTCCAAATGTCTTTTGCTACATTGGGTTCAGGGATTTGGCTGGAATGGGTGAGCAGGGAGCAAAAGGAGACAATGTGGGGCAGTGGGAGGGGATAGGGCCTGGACAAAGCATGGGTGGAGTATGGGCAAGGCTACAAGCAGCAGCTTCACCCACTGCCCATGTGTCGGAAGCTATACAGGCCCAGGAAAGAAAAGATGCAGACCGGCATGCGGAACGAGCTGTCAGTTCTGGATGTTACAGCTGGGTGCAGGTCCTGGGAAATTGGCAGCAGCTGGTCAGGGAGCTGATGCAGAGGGACCCAACGAGAAACACTGAGTATTGGCTAGAGCCCTGTAAGCACCTATTTTCTGGAATAGAGACAGGACTGCGAAGGGCACCACAGACCCTAGGCCCTGACTCTCAATGGGTCTTCCCACAGATCCAAATAGGAGCTGCTATTGTGCCCTCCAACCTGTCATTTCTAAAGCCCCCCTTTTAGGGCATCTGCAATATTTCACTTTCTGCCAGCCCTGATAAAATGCCCTTTCCCTTAGTCTAGTCTCTGGGTGGCTGTTGGGATCCACCAAGGCTAGCACCTACGAGCTCTACAACACCCACAGTCCTTGTTTCCAAGTTGCAGTATCCTTGGGATGCTCCCAGTACCCTAGGGGTTTGGCATATTGGTTAGCCACAATTACAAATTGTTCTGAAATGTAACTGTGGGCAAATATATAGTTTCTCATTGCTAATGTGGATGGGAAATATAAGTCAATGATTGTGTTATAAATGAGTGGTTTTTAGCCTAGAGGCAGTGTGGCCTAGTGGATAACCATTGCACTGGTGTTCATGTGAAGTTCTATTTCCAGATCTGCTGGGTGACCTTGGGCAAGACATTTCAGTTCTCTGTACCACGCTACCTGTAAAATGGGACCTTTGTAAAGCTGTTTTGTGATCTGCTAATGAAAAGCACCATATAACAACTAATTTTTATTATAATTATTATTGTTGTAATTATTGTAACCTGACATTGGGTTAATAGGCTGTACACTAGGTCTTTTTTGTTCTGATGGTAGCACTGCCACGGTGGGTGTTTAGTGCAGACAAACAGCATAGTATTAGGGACACTTTCAAAAACGGGCACTGATTTTGGAGGCCTCTATTTTGGGAAGCAAAATGTAGATGCCCAGGATAGAATTTTCCAGAAGCGCTGGGCATTGTAACTGGAACTGAAATCTACAGGAGGGATGGCAGCTCAGAAGTTCTGAAAATTAGGTCCAAGGTATCTCAAGTTGGGCTTCTGAAGACTAGCGGTCTTTTGTCATGTAAAATATATATATACATTTTAACAAAGGCTGTTTCTACAATAGCTGCGTCTACACGTGCACGCTACTTCGAAGTAGCGGCAGTAACTTCGAAATAGCGCCCGTCACGTCTACACGTGTTGGGCGCTATTTCGAAGTTGAAATCGACGTTAGGCGGCGAGACGTCGAAGTCGCTAACCCCATGAGCGGATGGGAATAGCGCCCTACTTCGACGTTCAACATCGAAGTAGGGACGTGTAGACGATCCGCGTCCCGCAACATTGAAATAGCGGGGTCCTCCATGGCGGCCATCAGCTGGGGGGTTGAGAGATACTCTCTCTCCAGCCCTTGCGGGGCTCTGTGGTCACCATGTGCAGCAGCCCTTAGCCCAGGGCTTCTGGCTGCTGCTGCTGCAGCTGGGGGTCCGTGCTGCATATACAGGGTCTGCAACTAGTTGTTGGCTCTGTGTATCTTGCACTGTTTAATGAAAGTGTGTCTGGGAGGGGCCCTTTAAGGGAGCGACTTGCTGTTGAGTCCGCCCCGTGACCCTGTCTGCAGCTGTGCCTGGCTCCCTTATTTCGATGTGTGCTACTTTGCCGTGTAGACGTTCCCTCGCTGTGCCTATTTCGATGTTGGGCTGAGCAACGTCGAAGTTGAACATCGACGTTGCCAGCCCTGGAGGACGTGTAGACGTTATTCATCGAAATAGCCTATTTCGATGTCGCAACATCGAAATAAGCTATTTCGAAGTTGGGTGCACGTGTAGACGTAGCCAATATGAGATAAAATTAAATTTAAGGCATTTAGCTCAATTGTTCCAAGTGCCTGTCTTCACTATAAATGTATGGAGCACTAAAATTGATATAATATCAATATCCTAATATCGTCAGAACCTGACAGGTGTAGCGTTCATGTCGAGTCTAAAATTCTGAATGAAGACGAGTGTGGAAGGTGAGTGTAGGAGCACCATGTCTTTAAATCGAATTCATTAGCCTCCAGAAATGTCCTGTATGTACCCAACAATGCCCCACAGTTCTCCGCTCTGGCCTCTTCCATCTCCACTGCTCTCAGATGCACAGGAATTAGGCAACAGGAAGAATGTTTCAATTTGGCAACTGGAAACCCATTGCTGTAGGGTCATGTTTGTATGAGAGGCTGAAAAACTTATTCCTTTCTTTGCTATTATTGTGGCTGTGGGGTCTGTGGTTCTGTGTCTACCTCCACTAGCTGCCTTTTTTTTCTGCACTGCCTGGCACCAGCTGCCGACCCCTGCAGCATGTGGCAGCTAGGCTTTGAATAGGGGTCGTGCTTGTAAGAGAGGCCAAGAAACTTCTTTTGAGCTGTTTACATTTTGTTCTGCCCTCTGCATCCCTTCCTTTCCCTCCCCTGGAGGCGCTAAGCAGTCTGGAACTTTCCCATGCCCAGCCATATCACGTGGCTTGACACCAAACCAATAAAAGGACGTGCTGAACATGCTGCCAGGCAGCTTACACATGATGAGGGTCCTGGAGCTCCCTGGGGGAAATCTCCCAGATCAGATAAGATACTCAGGGGCCTTGCAGCAGTCCAGAGATAGTCTCTCTTGGCAGCTGAAATATTCGGGGTCTGGCTGCTATTTGGGCCTTGCATCCAAGTAGGGGAAAGTCTCCCTCAGTGGATAGAAGTGCCATTGGAAGCTGAGAGGGCAGACATTCAGTGTAATGCCCAGGTGTACTTAGACATACATTTCTAGATTATGGAGCATCAAGAAATAAATGTGACAGAGCAATACGTTGGTATGGGCTTGATGGAAAGGCCGTTAAAGTTAATGTATTAGCTCTAGAATTACCACAGTTAGCCAAGTAAGGCTTGTAGCATCCAAAGGAACATTAATCCCATTGATTTCAATAGGCTTTGGCTCAGGCCTTCAATGACACAGAATTTATTTTCAGAGTTATGGGTTAATCCATTCCAGATCAATGATCTGGAGTTAGGAAGACCTTCTTATGAAAAACATGGAAAATACTCTCTCAAGTGAAGAAAAAAAAATGTCACTAGAGTGGCTGGCCTTCAAGAGAAAATTCTTGTTCTGAGGATTTTCCTTGCCAGGGGGTCTAAATCCAGATTCAAAGGCCATTGAAGTCAGTGTGTTAGCTCTACAATTACCACAGTTAGCCAAGGAAGGCTTAGAGTGACATAAGGAACCATAACTCTTTTAATGAGCCATTCTCATTTTCCATGTAATGCCCATGTGTACTGGCCTTTGAGAGAAAATTCTTGTTCTGAGGATCTTCTTTGCCAGGAGGTCTAAATCCAGATCCAAGTCTTAATCTTACACAACTGTTATTTAGATCTTCCTAAGTCACAGTTCATTCTCCAGGTTCCTCATAAAGTGGAAAAGCTATGAGCTACCTCCTATCTAGGGCAGATTGCAAAGCTGCTGTATAGCCGCATCAATTTCTGTCCTCAGCCCCTCCACTTCTGCGTGTGCTCCAGTGCTTTTGCATTGTGTTTTGAAAATCTGTTGGTTGGGAAGCTCAAAATCTTTTTTCTAGTCCTTCCTATTGCCTTTCTTCCTGCTTTGTCCATTGAGTGACGCCCCCTGTACTCACAGCAGGACCTATCACCAACCTGGATGTATTTTCATTTAAATCTATTTGCCCTGTATCCCTAAATGGCCCCCTCAGAGATTGAACTCACAGCCCTGGAGTTCAGCAGGTGACTGCACTCACTGCTTTGCAAACACCCCACCTCCCTCTGTGCTCCTCATTTGTAAAAAGCAAATTGCTTGCTCAAGAAAGTGTCTGCCTGGAAAAAGTGACATTTGCTTAACACGGCAGAGGAACGAGAGAAATGAAATGTAGGAAGATGTCATCAGATAACCACGGCCACTTGTGGGGCATTTTTTTCCCATGCTGCACCAGTGAAAATACCCAGACTGCTATAGGGCTCAGGGAACTGTGGGATAAGCTCCATAAATACACTGCTACAACAGCCAGTGTTTGAAAACGTGTGTGTGGCAGCAACAAGTAGAATTTGTGGAAAGCCTGTGGGAAGATGAGGATGCTCACATTCAAATTTATAAAACCCAGCATTAAAAAATCAATTTTAATAAAGTTCATTTTAGCTCATAGTGTTAGATGCAGTCAAAGTGATTTACATGAGAATTTTGGGAGCAAAAGGAATCTTGAGCTGGGCCTAGTCTGCTGTCATAGTAACACATACAGTAAAAATCTACACACTTCTATCAATATTGGGTTTTATAAAACTTTCAAAAAGAAAAACTAAATCTGGGCCTTGAACACTGTAACTGGTGGGGCCCCTTGATGCAGGAGTGTAGAGCACAATTTTACTCACAGAGGAGGCCAGGAGTGGTGCTGCCTTTCTAGAGAAATCTTGCTACAATGAATTTTTGAGGTCTATGGGCTCTTTCTAACTTGTAATGCTTTACAAGCTCTGACAGGATAGTATTGCTTCCAGAAGTTCAACACCTTAATGAGTTTCCCAGAATCCTTAAAACATTACATGTAGGCAACAGCATTCTAAGGGTCACCTATATCCTGCTAGAATGCCCTTGAAACTAAATTATTTGCTCACTCACTCTCTCTTTTTCCTGGAGATACGTTCAAGACCGAACCCAAAACTGTTCTGACATTAAGGGCACCCTGCTCTCAGGAGGCCGCATTTGGAGAGCAAAAATAATGGAACTTTAAAATCTTTAAATAGTTCTCACTTGGTAAAAACAAAGCCTTAATTTGTGTTGTCTTTTAATGTGTGCCATAAAGCATATCACGGCATCCATTTAGTGTTTTTCTTACACCGATTTTACATAGCATTTTTGTTCAGGGCATAGGAAAGGGGTTAGAGGTTGAAAATCTGGCCAAGTGTAAGTCAGCACTCATAAAACCTGATCCTCACGCTGTTCACAGGCAAATAATACTAGTTAGTAGCACAAATTTACATAGTATTTCCTTTGAAGCCATAAATATACTCATGCGAGTAAAGATCATGTGATAAAAGTTTTTAAACAGTAGTTCCCAGATGATAACCAAGCAAAACAAAATGGTTGCAGACTAAATGTGTTTATTTGTTCTGTTTGTTGAACTACAAAGTATCTATCATGACTGTCATTATGTGCTTTTCAATAATAGTAAGCCAAACCAAATGAGTCCTCAAATGTTGACTTAGTAATCCATCTCTCTCCCCTCAAGGAAAACTTGCCTGCCATAAAATTCCAATCAGTCACACATACACACAATTATGAAAATATGAGCCTAAAAATTCATTCAAAAGCCTGATTTGACTAAATCTATTGATCAACATGCAATTTCACCATCATTTCTATTTTTAAGTCCTATTTTTGACATACATTGAAACGAGAGTGAGTCATTTGAATTTTTGTTGAGTGGAGGGTTTTACGGAGGGCTTGGAGGTTTTAATAGCTTGAAATATTCTATATCGGAGTTTTAAAGTACTAATAAAAGTGATGAAAATGCACAGAAAAATCACCAACGTTTGCACAGGATTTCATTTAAAATATGATCTTTTTCAAGTTCAGTTATGATTTGCAGTGGTGTTCCCTTACAAAATGGTAAAAAGCTAAAAGAGCTTAATAAAAACCACATGCTTTTCTCTATTCCACCATCACTCTTGGACGTATCCTCTTGTGGCAAACTAAACCAGGTTAACCACTGCTCCACAGCCGTATTGTGAACTGGAGCTGTATAAAAACATTCCTCTATCTAATGGATCTTACTGAGAATATGCCTCAGAGGACCTCTTTAAAAACAAGCAAAAAAAAATCATTCTTGCCATTAATGTTTAAAGGAGTTTGGGGGAAGGGGGGAAGCCAGCTATATTGCTCCAAGCAGCAGGGCTGAAAGCCATCATGGGCCTGGGGGCAAGGTGTGTGTGTGTGTGCAGAGGGGAGAGGGGGCAGCGCTGTGTTTCAGAAGGGGAGAAGCCTTAGGCAGAAGGGGTGGGGCCAAGGGCAGCCAGCCCTTAGCTCCACACAGAGCATGGTGCTGCCCGTCCTGCCCCCAGCCAGACCTCAGAAGCCATGCGAAGCAGTGGTGTGATGCTCCCACGATGTTTCAAAGGGGCCCAGAGCTCCTGGCTGCCACAACTACAGTGGCAGCTGGGAGCTCTGGGCCCCTTTGAAACACTGGGCCCCAGTGCATTTGTCCCCCTTGTCTCTCCTGTCAGCAGGCCAAGTTCCAAGCAAGCAAAGGGCTTAAGCCAGCAAAAGAATGTGTATTTTGAACTTGTACAGCTCTTGCCATTTAAGGATAGATCCTAACTCTTTTCACCATTTCACTGTTGGGGAAATGGAGGCTTTAGCTCAAAGTCATACAGAACTGAGACTCAAACCCCAGTTACCAATACGAAGCATGGTTAGGCTCAGCAGCCTTTTTTTATCTTACAATATGACCAGTCTCTGAATCTAACAGGCACGTAGAGTTGCTGCACTTATTTATGTATTGGATATGGGGAAAATGAGCATAGAAGAAGGGAGTGCTCTGAAGCAATGCCCCATCCCCAACCCCTCCCTACTTAGTTCAATGGATAATGACAAACCACAGGGAGATGCATCTGAATTTCCTCACAAGAGATAGGCTCAGAGCAATAGAGAGCCTTTGGAATAATCAAGACAGCAAGAGTGAAAATTAACTCTACACTATGGTTTAGAATGCACCATGAGTCTTGGCTATTCTGGAATTACAGAGAACAATTTTTTCACACAAGTGACATAGGCCATGTGGCCCTTATGCCAGAAAGATGCTTATTTTTTCCAGTTTCTATCTCAGACCAAGAGAGGTTAAAATGGGCAGAAGCAGTTCTCAATCCCTCTTATACTTCATTTTTAGTAGAAGTAAAATGAAGGAATTACTTATAAGACGAAAAATGTCATTATTTTTGCACTCATCCTGACCCCAGCATCTAAAAATACAAAATACTGGAATTTTACAGCAGGTGACATTTTAAAAAAGGGCCCAGGGAACTCTTATAGTTTAGAGGCTAAATGTACTTAGGTAGTGGATGTATAGAAAGAGAGAGCTATCTCTATTACTGACCTAGCTTGAGCAAGATTGGTGACATAATTCATTTCAATGACTTCTTGTCTGTGGAGTTTACCTCTGGCTTTAGACAGAAACATTTCTTTTAGCATAATGGATTGCTGAGTCAAGCTGGCTACCTCCCATATAAGAGTGGGGTTAATTTTAGTCTGATCCTGATGTTGAACACACAAGAAATTTATATTATTCATCAACCTTTTCCAAAATCATAAGATATGTTCTCTGAGACTTAAGGGAAGTCTGCTATTTGAAAAGATTCAACTGCCTCTCATTAATTGATCTAATCTCCTTTAATGTACTGGGTACTATGATGACCCTATACAGGAAGGTCATTAACATTCCCAAAATACTACCTCACAGAGACTGAATACCAATTCTGTAAATGTACTTTTCCTTTTGTAAATCACTCTTCTTTGGCTTGACAGAGATGAGGGCTTAACTCTTCACTCACAGAACTATTACTCTACTGTAAATGGATTGTCTCCTGGTGAACGGCCTGTCCTGACTACTGCAGAGGGCCCTTATTGGTGCTCAGCACCTTGAGGATTGGACCTTTGTGCAGGTGTCAATCAGACCCCAACTTTTGAATTCTATACCTCACTCAAGATTTTATTACTATATTGTTTTCTGTTGCTGAAGAGTCATTACTAGAGGATATACGTGCTAAATGCCATCACCCAAGCAGAAAAGCAAAAAGACTGTGTCATCACTAATAAGGATGAGTCAGAAAAATTAAGAGTCTTCCTATACCTCCACTGACTCTCAACCCATTTGCTTTCTAACAGCTAATAATGAAAAGGTGTTAGCGGTATATCATACATATTGTGCACTTTCTTCCAAATTTCCCAGGCATGTTCCTCTGGTCTATATCCACAAAGCAGTGATTTGGGAGATTTGGCTGGGAGGTCGGCGTGTCTGTCTGGGAAGAAGCATGTTTGTCATACATTCTCAAGAATCAGGATCTGATAGCAAGCAGTTTTTTGTCACTAGATTTCTTGATTTATTCTGGGGCAGTGGGAGTTCTGCATCGGTGTTATCTTCTTCAGAAGCTTAAACACTCTGAAGTCAAAAATAAACACTCTGAGGTCTAGATCCTCAGTCATTATAATTCCACATAGCTCCACAAAAATTATGCTGATTTGCACCATTTTCTACCATAATTCTGCCTGCCCATCCTTGTGTGCATGAATTATGAAACAGACTTCAGTTACAGCATCCCATGTTGGAATTATCAATATAACACTATGGAGTATTTCTGTTCACAGCATACACAGCAAGAAGTTAGATAGAGACATTCTCAGTAGAAGGTTGCAGAGAAGACTACTTTATTTCTTAAAAGCCTGAACACTAGCACACAAAACCAAACAACAGAGACTAAACAGGCTACTCCCAAAGTAAAGAGGCACAACTCAATCTATCTTAACTGGCTGGCTCTCTGCAGATCTACTCCAATGGCATGTTTCCCTACAAAGTCCACAAGACAGCAAGCTGAACTAGGAAACCCTTACAGATTGAAGCTCTACTTCGTAATTTTAACAGTTTTCCATGCACCACAGTTTTCAATACCCTTCAATACATGTCTAGCAGCTTGTAATTATCTTATATATTTTTACTGCCCGCGTCAATTTTATTATCATAATATTTCAGTGTATATGATGGATGCTACCTGATTAGACTGCAATTTTCAAATGAATAAACTTTTCAGAATTTAATTCTTCACTTTAGATGGACCCAATGCAAAGTATAGGACCTCATGCAAACTCCAGGCAGTAGAGACATTCATAACATCAAATGTGATCTGAAATGAACAAACAGCCTGTATCTTTATGATGGTATGAGGCAAAATACCTGGTTCCAAATACCCCTAAAATTCATGGTTGTCTAAATCTGGCTCTGAGTTTTGTAGCTGGAGCCTACTTAAATAAACTTCTATTTAATATGTCTGTCTAAGTAAACATCTATTGTGTAACTTAGACCTAATTAAATAAAGCTTTCAAATTAACTTCTGTGTGTAGTCCAAAAATGTATTGACAGTATCATCATTTTAAAAGTAGAAATATTTGCATGTAAAGAATACCCTTTGTCCTTTATAAGACACTTCTTCCTCCTGATTATTTTCACTCCAAGGTCATAGCCTGGTGAAAGTAACAGGATTGGTTGCATCATGATTGTTGTTGTAAAAGAAGTTGCAGATTGTCCATGCCTTGCTATAAACACTCACAAGAAGGAAAGATGAGTGAGAGAGGACAAAAGAGGAAACTTCCACCTCTTGTTCCCTCTCCCCACTCTCAATTAATCTCTCTGGCTGTTTTTACGCAGGCTGCTTTCTTCAAAAGTGGCATGGTAATACATGGCCTAAAATATGCTAATGAGGCACCGGTGCAAATTCCCCACACCTTATTAGCATGCAGTCACGTGATTTGGAGTCCGGAAGACCCTTCTTCCGGACTCCAAAACGCCGTTTAGAAGTGCGGCTCCCGGGGGGTCTTCCAGAAGGAAGTCCTTCTTCTGGAGGCCCCTTCTTCCCAAAAATTTTCAGGAAGAAGGGGCCTCTGGAAGAAGGACTTTCTTCCGGAAGCTCCCCGGGGGTCACGCTTCTACACAGCATTGTGGAGTCTGGAAGAAGGGTCTTCCGGACTCCGAATCACGTGACTGCATGCTAATAAGGTGCGGGGAATTTGCATCCATGCCTCATGAGCATATTTCGGGCTGTGTATTACCATGCCACTTTCGAAGAAAGTGGCCTGTTTAGAAACAGCCTCTGTCTTTGTAACAAGAATTAGCCACATGTCTGAGGGCAGAATTAGGACAACAACTTTACCATGCCGGAATTTTTATGAAAGGCACCAGTTTTTTAATGTTTACATAGAATGGTCCTAGAACTGGATAAAGGCTGAGAAGGTTATTGCTGAAACTAAGGTTTTGTTGTTTTTTTTAATAAATCATTTTTCCCTTCCCTAGTTTCTCTCCAGACACCATTATCCCCATTTTTCCTTCTCCTTAGGGGCAGATCCAAAACCTAGAAAAGCTAAACCTCCCCGGTGCAGCTGCTGCCAACTCACCACCAGATGTCTGGACCATGGTGGCTCTAGCTGAGCTCACCTCTTCCCCAAGATGCCCCTCACCACCTGCTGCTGACTAGTGAGTCCTTCCTCACACTTCTCATCCAGTCTATTGCTCACTCTGGAGGTCCTCACTGCTCACCACATCCCTCCTCTCCTCCAGCCCCCTCTCACTGAAACCCACCCACCGGCTATTCGCTACATCCCTCCATAACCCCCTACAAGACACTTCCACATCCACCATGTCCCCTCTCTTCCACCCTCTTCCTTTGAGACCCGCACCCCACTATTTGCCAGACCCCTGCTCACTGCCCTGTTCCCACAGGGGATGGGATAGTGGAGAGGAGGGACATAGCAAACAGCGGGGGAAGGGGGGGGAAGCAATGAGCAGCACTGAGAAGGGCGACTGAGCAGTGTACTTGGGGGTGTGGCTTAGGACAGAACAGAGACAGGGCCTCAGGAGATGGGGTGACCTGCAGGTGGAAGAGGCAGGATAGGGAGCTAGCTTCTCCCAAGGGAAGCTTCACCCACTGCCCCTGGAGAAACTTCAGCTCGTGTTGTAAACAGTTATCCTCACTCTTTGGGCCAGTTCCTCAGCTGGTGAAAATAGATGTAGCTTCACTGACTTCAGAAGAGCTATGCAGGTTTCCATCCACTGAGAATCTGCCCCATTAACTCAAATGGAAATTCAGGAAACCCTAAAGCTAGCTGGGTCAGACACTTAGACTTTGATATGCTATACATGTGCTTAACTTTGGGACACAATGGGGATGCTCACATGCATAAAATTAAGCATGTCTCTGTCTTTGGAAGGGGGGGGGTCTTAATTCCCTTTTCTCTTCCTATTTCCCATTACATTTTCCAAATGAAAATACCCTCTCTCTCTTTCTCTCTCTCTCTCTCATTTGACAATAAAAATCAGCACTCACACTATAGTGGAACAGAAATGGGTGCCTGTTAACACTTTCTATTTTTTTCAAAAGCTGATAATCTAAGTGAAAATTCAAGCAATCACAATATTACTACACTACCATTTTCCTCCGAGCTAGAAGAAACACTTCACACTCAATTGTCTTACGGTTTGTCTAGGCTGTCACACTATAGGTGCCATATTTTGGTTTCAACATTGAAAAAAGTCCACATTTTTTCTAGCATAGCAGCAAAGATGTGACAAAAGATAGTTATCATGAGCTAATTACAACCCTTTGAAAATTATCTTTATGCCTGGAAATACGCATATGTTTCTTTGCTACGGATGAAAAAGTTGGCAGTTCAAATAAAAAATACGATTTAAGGTAATAGTACAGTTATATAACCTGTTCACAAAAGTCACACGATAACTTTCTGAGCTTTGAATTGCAAAAAGAATTGTACTACTTTTTAAGAGGATTTATCTATATAATAATCTATAAGACATTTTTATTAAAAATAATATTTTGCAGGTTGTAACCTTTAAAAACTGTAGTAATACCGATCGTGCCAAAACAGGCAGCAAAACCATCAGTCTTTCTCCTATTTATGACAATTTCTTCTATTGTGGCAGATCCTACTCATAGAACTCAGGTTCCCCTACCTTTGATGCCGTGGGAAATGTGTTCATGCTCGATGGCAGACTGTAGCCTTTAGCTGAGCTCCATTTTCAGGAGTAGCCATCGGTTTGGGGTGCTTCAGTTTTGGCTGCCCAGCTTCAGCTATCTTGAGCCTGATTTTCAGAGTTGCTGATCTGCTGCAGGTTCAGCTGCAACTAGTGATAGTTGTGGGTGCTCAGAGATGCTTAAAATGAAGTCCAGGCTGTCCTCAAACTGAAATGTACAGCTGTCCAGTCTTGCCTGTCTTTTGTAAACCTTATGTGTATGACATTTGACAGGGTGGTGTGTGCAGCACATATATGTAATATAGCAATTCATAATTGATTGCAGATCCATTGTGTGAGGAGCTGTGGAAAAACATGGTTGGGAAACCACACCCCCATATATAGTACATCGTATATAATCTAAGTCCATAAGGAATGGGAGGGTAAAGGAAAACCCAGAGATATGTAGGGCCTGCCCTTGATGACAAAGGCAATGGCAGAACCAGGATTAGTACAGAGGTCTCTTGACTCAGAGACTAGCAACTCATACACTAGACTAGTGGTTCCCAAACTTTTCAGCATCATGCCCTCCTTTTGATTTCTGAGAAACCCTCACGCCCCGCCACCTCTTCTTTATCATCGTCCAACCTCCCTTTCACAAAAAATTCAATTTGTAATTTAAAATGAACACAAACTTGATATAAAAATGTTAATTTAAATTAAAAATAAGCACAAATAGTTTTTCTTGGCTAGGGTGCCTAGGGCAGCCCTAGCTGGCCAGCTGCCTGAGCCCCATACCAGCCGCCAGAGCTGCCCACACCAGCTGCACACATGCCCGGGTCTTGTGCTGCCAGAGCCAGAAGCAAAAGCCAGCTCTTTCTTGGGGTGGGGGAAATGATGGGGAGGGCTGGGTCACCTTGTGCTCCCACAGAATTTCTTCACAAACACCCCAGGGGGACACACACCAGTTTGGGAAGCCCTGCACTAGGCCATGCTGTCTTGCCTAGGGTCAATCCTATTATTGTGTCTACACTAAATGAAAGGTTGTTGAAAAAGACATTGCCTTTTAATACTGAAATTATATATTGTACAACCTCTGGCAACTGCATACAACAGCTGCTCAGAATGATCCCATCCATAGGATGAAGCAGGGCAGTCTTCCAGGCCCCATGCTTTTGGGGCCCCTGCAGCCACGATGATCTGGGGCAGGGCTCAGGTGGTAGAGGCAGGCACCAGCAGCCAGAGGGGATCACCTTCCCTCCCCTATACCCCTCCGCTGCATTCATCAAGTGGAGCAAGCAGCAACCTGCTATGTTCCACTTCAGCCTCCCAGCCATGGTTCTCCATGGGCAACTGGAAGGCCTCTGCTCCAGCTGCCTGCAGAGAAGCAGGGCTCAGAGAGGTGGGAGGGTGTTGCAGAGCACTACATGTTGAAGGTGGGACGGGGAGGGAGGCAGAAGGACGTGGTCCCCTGAATCAGCTGCTGTCATCCGCTGCCCATCCCCTGCCACAGGAAACTTGGGATTAATTTCTTAAGGAAATATTATCTGTAATCTTAGGGTATCTCTACACAGCAGCCTTATTTAGAAATAAGGTATTCTGGAAGAAATAGTTTGGAATATCTTATTTTGAAATAACACTGCTATACATAAAATGCATTTTGAAATATCACCTAGCTATTTTGAAATACAGCCTCTACACACAATAGAGCCTCTTTCAAAAGAGCCATTGGACACACTATGGCTTATTGTGAAAGAGGCTGTATCCCCTGTCTACACAGCTCCTATTTCAAAATAGCTATTTTGAAATAGGTACTATTCCTCGTGCAATGAGGTATACCAATTTTGAAATAAGCAAATCTCTATTTCAAAATTATTTCAAAATAATGGTTGCATTGTGCTGATGCTAGGATAGTTATTTCGAAATAACAGCTGCTATTTCAAAAGAACTTTGCTGTGTAGACGTATCCTTAGATTCCTGGTGCAGTATTTCTGATGTAAATCAGATCCTATGTACTTTGATAAATTCACTCGTCTTTTCTTGGAGGCAATTGATTTACATCTATTCTGAAGGACTTTAAGAAATAATCCTCCACCAGCTAATCCAGCTAGCTATATTAGCCCAGATTTCACCAGATGTTGCTCCCTAAAACTTGGTGCAATAATGGCAGCACCAATATGGCAAAGGTAAGGTGTTTTCATATGGGGAAAACCAAACACCATATGAACGCTGTGTGAGACCTCTTATTTTTCCAGGTCAATAGAACAAAAGAGGAGTCTTCTCCAAGAATCTGATAAAGTACTTTTGGATCCATCTTGCCAACCAAAAAGTAAACAGCAAAATTGCAAAGGAGGTCATGGTTTATTCATTACACTATAGAGTTCTTAACGATCACTGTGAATCTTTTCAAATTCTTGCTCCAGTTTCGATGTAGAACATTTAATTGCATAATAATGATATTTGGGAAATCTGTACTTGACCTATTTGGACAGTGATGATTTTTCATGCAAGATGTTTTGGCATGATAACAAAATGATTTGGATGCTCTGGCTTAAGGCAGCTAATGTGCAAGTGGCTGAGTCTGGAATATTTTTTTCTTCCCCTGCTGAATGTGAATATGAACTTCATGTTGAAGGCTTTTCATGCCAGTCACATGCTCAAAGTGCTCTGCATAGTTGCCTCATTTCCATAGAATTCTTCTGGTTTTGATTTTGAGAACATAGCACAATGCCTGTGGGAACTGTGCTTTTCAGGTGTTAAAGAGGATTTGTTACAAAGAAAGTGATTGTAATAGGATTGAGAGTAACTGAAAGTCAAGGTACAGTAGCCTTGCACTGCCTCAGAGCGTATTAAAACTTGTACAGAGGGTGGAAGAAGGATCATGAAGTAAACAGCCAAAATGGAGCCCACGAGATGGAGCCCAAGAAATAGTAAGTTCTTCAAATTTGGAGGCACCATAAATAAAACAATAAGGATGGATAGTTGAGACCCTGCACAATTGTTCACCCTGTTTGTTGACTTGCCACTCCAATGCCTTTTCCTCTGCAAGGAAGCAGGACAAGCAGCAGAACTGACTAATCCAAAGTGTGTATCTGAATGTCAGAAGCCACAGGAATAAAGGATCTCAGCCCATCCTCATTCCCCTGTATGCTTGTACACTGTAGCATTGCTCTTGTTTGTTCCTATTAGGCTACTTTTGGCTGTGCCTTTGGCTCTATGCCATTCAAGGTAGATGAATATAATGGAGATGGATTTACTGCTGTGCAGGGCAATGCTTTTTGCATCGTAACATAGGTTGCCCTAGGATGGGCGTATGCCACTTTGGCCGACCAGTCCTCCAGGTCTTTGAAGTCCTGCAGAGCAGCTGTGGAATGCCAAACAAGGTATCTTCTCAGCATTGCTTTCACACCATACAGTGAAGGATCGGCTGTATGCCCACTGCTCGCCCTGATAAAACAAAGGCCAGATTCTCAGTGATATAAATCAGTAAACTGATGTCAACTGTGCTATCATTGATTTCAGCATTGTCATGGTATGTGAGCTAGTAGAAAGGGCTACGAGGAGTCATGCAGAAAGAAAGGGTGGTTAATATTACCCTGATAGCATGAAAAGAAGTCATCCAGCTTCTCTGCAATATCCTTATCTTCCTAAACTGCTCTCTTTCACGCTTTGAGTGTTCAACGGCCCTACCTATTTTTACTGGGTTCTCTTTATCTGCTAAAATGATTCCTAGTTAATTGTTTATATAGATATATAATTGCTTTTCCTCAGAATTTCCATCTTACTGCTTACCTGTCCTTGTTTATGCTGCTTCCTGTTGGTTTCGTCTCTGCTAGGTCACCATTGTCTACAGGATACACATTTGGCTCAAATAACATCTTGAACTTTGCCGTTTAATCACAGTGGAATTTATTCTTGCCTTACAGCATCTTTTTCTCATTCCTACTGTGGCTGTGTCACCATATCCTTAAATAGCCTCTCTGCAGAGTCCTGAGGGTAGTTGAAGTCAATGTTATTATTATTTTATTTAAATTATAGTCAGTTTCCTCTTTTATGCCCCTCACCATTGTGCCTTCAATACTCTTGTCCTGATCAGGGGGCCAGTAACATGTAGACCTGCCAGCATACTTGTACTCTTGAGTGCAGTTGGTTGAATTTTTCCACTGAAAACACGTATTTTTTTGTGCAGAACTTTAGTTTTTGACAATATTTTCCATTAAAATCTAATAGTTTAGGGGAATGTTTTTATCCCAAACTAAACATGTTTTCTAGCACAGATTTTTCTATTTTATGTATGAAATTTATTGACTCCCCCCCCACACACACATTTTTTAAATGTGAAAAATAATCAGCGATTTTTGGCCATCTCCCATCTTGAGATCCACGCAAAACTCTGGCTCTTTTTTTGTTTGATTTGCTGATGTCAGTCCTGTGTGATAGGCCTCTGCTGATCAAGCAGTTTATGACAGTGGGTGTAGCACTTCGAAGTTTTCATCTTTGCCGGCAAAGGACAAAGCCTAACATGCTTTTATTTAGGGAGTGTGGCAGATGGGAAAGACTTCAGAGCATTTCATTCTATGCACTGCTGGGTGGAGTGGGGTCTGCAGCAGGGCACAGGAGCTCTCCTCCCCCACCCCCATGTGCATGGAGCATGTTGGCACCCAGCCACTGCTGCCTGCAACGGCGCTGAGCAGCAGCCATGCTGTCCGAGGCTGCGGCCCGCTGGGGAAGCCATGTTCTACCTTCGTGCAGGCAACTCGGAGCCGGGGGCTGGAGGAGCTGGAGCTCTGAGAGCTACAAGAGGTGGAAGGAGCCAGGCTGGCATTCAGCTCCTCTCCTGGTAATTGGGAGAGGGAGACGGAGGTGTGAGGGGAAGAATGGGGCAGAAAGGGGAAAGGGAAGAAGAGGGGCAGAGGGCAGTGAGTGATGGGTTGGGAAGGTCAGTGCATCATCACACAATATAACCATTCAGATTTAATGGACTTTCAACATGCATGGGCACCCCTTCCACCCTACTGGTCCATTACATCAAGGGTTTACTGTAACATGAGGTGGAAAAGGAGATATGATTGCTAAGATTACATCTACACTACCAGATACATTCACATTTAAGGCAGTTGGCTCGATTGTACCAAGTGACTGTCTTCACTGTAAATACCATTAGCTCGATTTAGGGAGCACTAATATCGATATCATAACATCGTTGAAACCGTCTGGGTAGAGTGTCAAGTTTGAATTTAACAGTTCAAATGAAGGCTGATGCGGAAGCGCCATGTCTTTGAATCAAATTCATTAGCCTCCAGAGGCCCAACGGCGCTGCTGCAGCTGGCTCCTGGGTCCCCGCCACTCACAGGAGCCAGGAAACAGACTGGCGCTGCTGCATCTGGATCCCTGCTGCTCCTGGCTCCCAACTCCCACAAGCCAGACACAGCAGCGCTGATCAGTTTCCCAGCTCTCCCAGGCTGCGGGGACCCGGGAACCACGCAGGAGGATGAGCACTTGCAGCGGCAGGGGTGCAGCATGGCCCGGGAGGAGGGCACAGAATGCAGGGCTGAGGGGACTGTGGGACAGGTTTCCACAGTGCACTGCTGCAACACTCAATGTTTGGGCATTCAGTGTGGCAGCACTAACTTGACTTCGTGTGGACTTTGTGGGGAAGTGAAGGTACTCAAAATCAAACCCAGCATTATAAAATCGAATTTAATAAAATCAAATTTATCTGGTAGTACAGACGTAGCCTAAGGGTAGCAACATTTGACAAAATATGTGCCTATAACTCCTGTTTAAATGAAGGCCCCTCTGGTGGTAAGTGATATAGTTAATATCTTCCTGCTATTTGTATTGTTATTTTAAAGGGCTATGTACTCTCCGTTCACCTTGCAACCAAGATTTAAAGTTCAAATGGACTGGGAGCTGAATTGGTACAATCAGCCAGAGGGAGGCTATCATTATTGTGCAATCCACCTTTCATGTCCTACGGGAAATTGGGACTTGCTTGACTTCCCCTGAACTTTCTTTTGAGATATTACTCTAGCTAAATTTTCCCAAATTTCCAGTGGACACGTACTTCATGCATTCTTTAGATGCAGGGGAGAGAAAGCTGCTTACGCTATTACTTCCTTTAATTATTTGTGGCATTTCACCTCTGGTATTGTGTCAAGACTTTTTTTTTTTTTTATTTCTTTCCCAGGGAGAAAAAAGAACAATTGAGGAAGTTCATTATAAAGAAAAGTGAAATGTCACCAGTAATTAGTTAAACACACCAATCCAATGAACCAGTCTGAGGATGAAAAAAACCTCCCAAAACAATTAGCGTTTCAAGCTTAAAATTCAGGGCCTTTTGATGAAAGTGTGCAGTGGCGAGAAGATCAATTTCTGATGATGTTCTAAAAAGGGCAGAACCAGAGATAATAACTTTGATGTGGGTTCTTTTTTTTAAATGACTATTGTTTGTAGTTAGCTGCTATTTAATCTCCACTGTGGAGAAGAAGCACTTCTACACAGCTAAACCCTTGTCTAATGAGATCATTATTTTCTTACCACTCTTTTGAATGAATGTCATTTTACATAGCAAAACTACAGAGACAGCATTTGGAACAGTGCTACCTTTTATCTAGCCAGCAGAAGAGATACTTGAGAAAAAGACAAGGAGGGTCAAGGAGAGAATACTTTCTTTGGCTAGTAGGCAGGAAAAAGACAAAGAACTAAGTCCATGATAATAAGAGCGACCAGTGTTATCACTGGAGATGGTTCCAAGTGGCAACATTTGGGGATAGTTGGATCCGTTGTTCCAGTTGGGCTTGATATTTACTTAGGGGACTGCCATAATATTTAGACCTGACTGCCTGCTGCTTCCACAAAGCTCCAGGGTTAGGCCCATCTCTAATTATTAGCTAACAGTTTACCACTTGTCCATTCTTCTGTCCCCACAGTCAATGACAACTGTGGTAACATAGGAAATGTCTATTCTGCTTCCGTGTGCCGTACGTTTAATCTTTGCGGTGCCTCCCTTCCTCCAACAAAGGCTAGACATAGTGTAGCTGTTTCATTTGTGATTCAGTTCAGGTGCGGAGTGTTTGAGAATCTCACTCTGAGTTACTACTGCTGTCCTTGAGCA
This sequence comes from Carettochelys insculpta, assembly GCF_033958435.1. Taxonomy (NCBI): domain Eukaryota; kingdom Metazoa; phylum Chordata; order Testudines; family Carettochelyidae; genus Carettochelys; species Carettochelys insculpta. The sequence continues at coordinate 102,149,795 of NC_134139.1, forward strand.
TTCAAATATCATGAATCTGGGCACAAGAAATCATAAGATTGGCAAGGCCATACTTAACTTGTGATATTGCAGAAATTGCAGATTATGCAATATTAGGCTTCCCCTGCAATTTTCACAGAGGGAGCTCCCCACCCCCAAGCAGAAGACTGATAGTGGGTATTCCAGGAGCCCCCATGCTGAGAGCAGGAACCTCCAGTGTCAGCTGGGTGGCTACTGTTAGCCCCCTGGCAGCCACTGGCAGCTTCAGGCTGCCAGTATTAGCCTTGGGTGGCCAACATCCAAAGACCCGACTCTTAGCCCTGGGTTTCCACTGCCAACTCCAGACCACCCCCACCCTGCTCTCAGCCCCTGGAGGCCAACAGAGACAAATGAAAGGGGAAAAAATAGTGGACTTTATTACTGAAAATAACAACGTCCTTTATTACTTTTCTGCAATTTTCTATGACTTGTCCACAACTCAGGGGCAATTTTCAGGTAATCGTCTTGCAATTGAAGGGCCTGAAACATTGTCTTAAAATCAGAAAAAATAGTAATAAATACTGAATTTAAGATTCTTTTATTTGCCTTCTGATTTTAGGAGAGCTGTTTTCCTGCATGATCATAAGGACCACAAACTTCCTTTTCAAAAAATGGAGATGCTTACCTCAGCCTGCATTTCAGAAAGTGGAGCTTTCGAAACAAACGTTGTGAGATTTGCGGTCAAATCATAACAGTTGCCCATGGAGGAGTATCTCTGGGTCATGAAAATTTTTGTATTTTTTTTCTTGTCTTTGTGCTTCCCCATAATCTGCAGCAAATCATCCCTTTTGCCCCTTCTGTATGGGAAAGCAGATAATGGAAGACTCAAGAAGCAACAGCAACATTGCTTTGCTCCTCCAATGCAGGAATTCTTCATTCTTAACCAGAATGACCTTTAAGATAAATGCCTCTGATAGCCATTTTTAGCTTGCACTCAGCCTTACCCACCTCCCCGATACCATGACGGCTGGTGTGGGGAAAGGGGGCCTCTTCTCAAGGTTTCTATGTAGCTATCGGAACATTCAGGCACATGCAGACATGCCAGGCCCTCTGTGCTTTTTAAATTTTTGTTTGTTTGTTTTAACAGCTGCTAATAATTATGATTCTTGGCTGAAGAGAGAGTTCTGGGAAATGGGAACTTTAAAAGCCACCAGACTGATAGGAAATGGAAGATGCTGCTCCCCTCCTCCCATTCCATCTTTCTTTACGTTAGTATTCTGATACAAGCAGCTTTCCAGCCGCATTCCCCTCTGAAGTTATAATACTGAAATTCTTTACAAGAAAGGTCATCTTTTCATAGCCAGAAGTCTGCTTTTGTCTTCCCCCTTGGTTGCAAATAAAAACTGAGCACATATTCCAGCCTATTTCACCAATTCCAGAATGAAGCATAATAAACTCAGGAAAAAAAAAGTGCCACTCAGTTATTAATGTGTGTGTTAGGTACAGACTGCTTTCCAGCAGGCTTTCCAGAAGGCTCTAAGGATTGTTCTCAACCTGACCCAATCAACAGTGAAAGAGGCCTGGAGTACAAATCACATATTGTTCAGAACGCTAGTGTACTTACTCAAAAGAACACTGTCAAGTACGTCTAATAGTATTAAACATTACTTATTGATTCTCCATTGTTTGTAATAACCTTTTTGAAGCTTGAAAACAATGTTTTTCCCGTGCTGATTTTGTCCTATGAAACATTAATTTAATAGACCTTGAAATTAACATTGCATTCATGTCTGCATATGTCCTACAGTTGATTGTGTTGCTGCACTATCAATCAAAAAAAAAAAAAAGCAAAGCACAAAAAAAAAACAAAAAAAAATACATGTGGCCCCTACCAGTCTATGAGTAATGGAACAGATCTGCCCTGGAAAGGGTGCATGAGATTCTTGTGAAGGTCAACAGGCATTAAGTGTGTGATATGCAGGCAGAGGCTGATTCAGTTATTTGTTAGCTGATTGGTTCTGCTGAAGTGGAATGAGTATAAATGTTGCTTTTGAACAGGTCCTATATAAACACTGACAACTGAAAAAAAAAATTTATTGCTCTGTGATAAATGGAATGGTTAAAAACAACAGGTATCTGTAAAACACAGGAAATTCCTCATGGAATTAAAACCAACTTTAAAATGGATTAAATATTAGGCCTCAGCTACTAAATAGCCATGTCCCTTTGAACCTTGGACAAACAGCAAAAGACACATTGCTAAGCCCTCAGTGAAATATGAAATAATGATTTTCTCAGATTGACTTATGTCTAATGAAAACTTGTATCAGGAATTATCAATAAAATAATTTACAATGTACTTTGAACAGTTTTATTCGCTAACATAAAATGTCATTAAAACAGTTATGCTGATATTAAAAGCTTATTATGTTGAAAACCCCTTGGTAAAAAATTCAGCATGTTTCAGGGTCACATTAGCAAACAGCAGTGGAGAAATATTACTTCAGCACCGTTTAAAAAGTCCCCCTGTTACTTATTAGCATATTTTCTTCTCCCCTGCAAACATAAATGTGGGAAATGAGCTGAAATATAAACAGTGAGAGAGATGTGGATCAGAAATGCTCCATAAGCAAAGTCATAGGCCTTTGCACAGGGATTCCAAGCTCTTAGGAGGGGTTTTCCTTAAATTGTAGCTAACTGATCATGCATGGAAAGGCTGACGCTGCAAAACAGCTGGTGTGGGGGAAGGGAGAAAGGAGTGGGAAGGGAAGGAAAACTGTATACAGCTTTTCACATTTAGATCTCTAATCAACCTACTGCAGGAGACAGTTGTTAATGTTAAACCCAATAGAATCTGATGAAATGATCACACTTGCAAACTCTGTATGTGTCTGAAGACTGCCAGAACTCCCTCCGTAGTTTGGGTTCTCATACAGGAAATAATGCTGGGTGATTTATGGCATTTTATTGCTCTTCTTGGCCATTGGTAACATTTTCTTCACTGATTCATGACAGAAGCTGCAACTTGGATTTTTACTGTGCAGTTTGCCAGACTTTTTTACTTTTCTCTTTTTTTGTCCGGGGTGAGCTTGCACTGAATTTAAGAGCTGGTATTTTATGGGGTCAGATGAGCCTCAAAGGACCAAACCCAAACTCTGAACCAGTGTGAATATTGCCAAAGATTTATTTACTGTCACTGAAAACATGGTATCCTTTAAAAATTAAAGAGTGATTATAAAGGAGAGAGGCACTTAGTCTGTAACTTTTACACATGCACACACGCACACATACAAAAGGCCAGGGTTGCCTGCGTTCTTTTTTAAGCAAACAAAACACTGTTTTCTGGTTGGCAGTTCCCGAAGCCCTTCCTCTCTCTCCCTCTCTCTTTCTTTTTCCTTGGCACATTTTTGAAAGGTCAGACTGATATTTTTCCAAAACATGGTCACTGAGTCTTTTCATAAAATAGGGGCCCATGCTAAAGGGTTCCCAATCCTGCTTCCATCTAAAGGCAGTGGCCAAACTGCAGTTGGTTTCAGAGGTACAGATTTGCTACTTATGTGTCACAAATGATGAGGAGACAGGCTTAGATCAGGATTACTGGTAGGGCTTATGGCACTGCCTCTTACTAAATTTCCCCAACACTTTCCATTAATTGTAAGATCCTGACTGCAATTCCTTACAACTTTGTCAAACTTTAACAGTTAATTTTCCACACTGTGTTTTGACCTCAGGCCTCTATTTCTGAGAACGAGGCTGGGGGAAATTGCATGTCCTTGTCTAAATTAAAGAATTCTGGTGGCCTTTTCTTTTAGAAATCTCTTGTGCAGAGACAGGCAAAATAAGGCCTGTGCGCCAGATCCAGGCCCCCGGCCCCCAACATTCAGCCCCAGTCCACCATGATCCAATGGGACACCAATGTGCCATGGCACAGTGGGACCTTCAGGCAGTCTCCCTGCCTAGTGCAGTCCAACATAATACTCAAAGTGGCTGCCAGCTGTAGCCAATGTGTGTGTCTCTGCATAGCACCTGACCCTTTGCGGGAGGGAGCCTCCATGCACTGACCTGCACCAAGCATAATTCTTGCAGCGCCCATTGGCCAAAAACCAGCCAATGGGAGCTGCCTTGACCATAGTTGTGAACAGAGGCAGCTCATGGAACCCCACTGCCACCTTCTGCATGCCACACAGAGACGTACACACTGGCAACAGCAGGCAGCCACTTTGAGTGGTGTGTGGCAGCGTGGCAGATACAGACCTGTCTGAGGGGCCCACTGGGCTGCTAGCTGGGAGCCACCTAGGCAGCCAGAGCCTGCATCTGGCACCCCACACCCTCACGCCTTTACTCCCTGCTTCAAGTCACAACCCAAAATTTCTACATCCCTGCCCCAGTCACAAGCAATGTTCCCTTAAATGTTTTCCATCCATGTGTGGAATAAAGTTTTATGGGCACCACCAGTAGAAACAAAAAAACCTAGCAGTGGGCCCTGTGCTAATCAACCTAGCAGTGAGTGCTGTACGAATCAACTGGGCAGCATTTGAATCCCTGATTGGCTGCACATGTTCATAGCTTATAGGGAACACTGATCACAATCCCCCACCCCCAAGTGCTCACAGCCCAAACCCGTGCACCTCCTCTTGCACCCTATGCCCCTGGTCACAACCCCCTCCTTCACCCAAACTCCCTTCCAGAGCCCACACCATCTCCTGCACCCCGATCCTCTACCCTGGGCTTCCTTTGGCACTTAATCTCCATCTCCCCAGAACCTGCCCCTCCCACCATTAATACCATAGCTTCCAGGCTTTGGATCAAAGGGAACTTTTGCGGGGAGTGGGGGAGAGGGGCGTAAGCGACATGCCTTGTGCCAGCCCTGTCAAAATCTGCCCACATCTGATAAGTTGTAAATCTTTCAAACCCAGCAGTTCACACATGGTTCGTAGAGACTATTTCAGATGTTGAAAAACATGTGATCATGTAATTAAAGACTGTGTAATAAGGCATGTGCACAGTAGGGCTGCACACAGGCAACCTTGCTTCCGCCATTCCCTAACTTCTGAGTACTGGAGTTCACCTCCTTAATAATGGGTTCCTAAGGTAGCTTTTGTGAGTGAAATATAGATCCAGTCTGTTTAAACTCATGAGTACAAAGGGTAAGTTTGCAGATGGGGCATTGAACCTGCGCTCAAGAATCCTTCCTTCAATTCCTGCTTCAGCCCCCGTTTTTTCTGCATGACTTTGTGTAAGTCAGTAAGGGTTTGCTACACTAGCACTGTTGTTGACAAAACTTTTGTCGGTCGGGATGTGAAAAAAACTACAAAAGTTTCACCATAAAAAGTGCCAATGTGGATGGCACTTTGGCAGTGGAAGATGCTGTCCTACCATCCTAACTACGGCCACTCATGGGGGATGGTTTGATTATGCCAGCAGGAAAGCACTCTCCCATGAGGATAAAGCAGCTATGTTCCAGATGTTACAGCTGTGCTGCTCTGATTGCCGTAGTGTAGACGTAGCCTCACTCTGGGCTCCAGCTACAGAATGGGGCTTGTCCTTCCTTTCCTTGCAACTGTGTTAGGTGGCTGAAATGCATTCATGATGATGAGGCTTATATGAAAATAGCAGGTTCATCCTAAAACAGGGAGCTACTTGAAATGATGGTTTTCACTCCCCTCCAATTAGCTGTAATTAAAGAACATCTACTATTATTAATAGATACTATTTGTTTTATTGTAGGACTTAGGAGCACCAGCTCTGGGCCAGAATCCCATTTTGTGAGGCCCTTACAAATGCAGAAGGAAAAAGCTGGTGCTGGTTGACCTCCAAAACTCAGTAAAGCATCATCAGAACTGATATTTTTTCTGGCTTTATATAAATCTAAGCCACTGTGACACACGTCTTTCTGCCCTGGTGCTATCGGATGTTTGTTTTTCAAGGTTTCTTGCATTTATTCGTTCCAAACAAAAAGGCAAGCCTCAAGAGCTTTAAACATTCCTCAGACTTGCAGCCGATTGCCTCCTGCCTTCAGTCACTTTCAAACAAGGAATGTAATATCGACAGGGGCACACTAATGCTTCTGGAGCGTGGGTTTATGTAAGGAGTTAAAAGCAAACACCAGCCTGTTACCAGCTCAGATCCCAGTTAGTTTGTACAGGGCTGAGAGGCTTTGAAAGGAAACACAGGTTACTTCTCACCTTTGACACACCAGCATCCCAGGCAGGTTACCTTTTGTTTATCTCCCTGCAAACCTCAGAACAAACTGCACGCATGGTACTTACCTTCCATAGCATGACCTTTCCAGCAAATATATCCCTTCAAATATTTGAATTCAGTGAGGTAGAATTAAAATCATTGACCTTTTAGTCTTCTCCTCCGTCTTTTGTAGCCTTTGCTTTTAATAACTGAGCAGCAGATTTTGCCATTTTTGTTGTAAACACTCCAAAAAATATCTAGGTTTCTGAGATATCTTGGACAAAATCCAAATTAGAGAACATCCTGTAGGGAGGCGAAGACCTGAGATGATGGGACATCCAGGATTTTCAGGTTTATGGAGTCACATTTATCTTCTATGTTATGGCACAAGGCCACATGCTTCAGAACATTGTAGGGCTTCCCCCCCACCCCCGTAAACAGAAGTAATTTTTTTCCAAATAATTTTGTTGAATTAACCAAGAAAGAACGCATTTTCTGGCATAGTTGGGTAGTTCTTTACATGATGATTGAGAAGCTCTTTCCTCTAGTCAGGGCCATTCAGCTAAAAACCTACTATGCTGTGTAAGTCATTGTGTTAAGATCATTTTTGAAAAACATGGCTGCACCGCGGGCTTTGGCAATTCTTCAGATTTACCGTGGTGGAAGAAGGAATCTTGGGTAAACATGCTGCCTTGCTGCCCTGCACCCTTGTGGTCAGTGAGTTGGGATGGCAGACCTATCAGGACATCCTTCAGTCGGTGACAAAGCAAAAGCAAGAGGAAGCAAAGGACAGAAAGATGCTATGAAGGGAAGGGGTGGGGTTTTGTTTTTCTCAGAAACAGTGCTGTGCTGGAGGACTGAGCTTTTTATTTTTGGCACAAATTGCTGCAGCAAATTACATAGCTTATCAGCTGTGGTTTGTTAGGCTCAGTGAAGAAACCACTGCTAGGACTTGTTTTTCCTTGTTGTCTGCACCCAGTTAAGAGCTTGGCACCAATCAAATTCCTGATGCTGCACAGGAATGAGGTAGAAATTCCATTGGTATTGTTTTTACTTGTGCATGAGTTGCTTACGAAAATACTGCAGTCTCGTGGGTTGAGCTTCTGTCTTGTATACAAAAAATGAGAGACACGCCCGTTCACCTTGATGCAGGTGGATTTTCAAGCACAGCTTGCATGTGAATGGTAGTGTGCGAGACAAATTCAACTGTGGTATGAGCAGCTGCAGCCCTCAGTCAACTCAGCTCAGTGGGACATAAGCCCACTCACTCAGGGCTAAATTTAGTCCCTTGGTTTAAGTTGGAGCTATGGGCACATATATGTTGCAGAATCAAAGCTATCGGGTTCGATTCTTTTCTCCTTAGGCTAGCCTGTGTCTTTATGTCCCATCCATAAATAAGAGATGTGCACTACTGCACTGTCCCAGGAGCAGGCCTCAGAAGGCTTCACAACACTTCCCTCCCCCTACTCTTGCTCTGAGAGTGGGGGATATAAGATGTGGCAGTCCTTGCAGCTATTCACCTTATTTCTTCCCCTGGCCTTTCCTACGTGGCTAGCACCTCTGGCCAGAAAGTTGGGGGTGGAAGGGAGGCAGCACCCAGGGAAAGCATGCACAAAGAAGAGAAAACAGACCAAATATAACATCTTCAATCACTGGCATGTATTAGAGGGAGGAGATAAAGTATCTCATTTTGTAATTGTAAACAAAAGTGGATTCATTTCACATCCTTGATTATTTCAAGCTTTATGTAATTCAGTGGATTAGCTGGCTTGATTAGACATGGGGACCAGAATTCTAATTGTGAGCCTCTGGTGTGCGAAATGGATGGATGTTCATGAAAACTTTGAGTGGCATAAAATTACTAGCAGACTCAGATGGTATCTACCTTTATAAGCTTTGATCAATGCAAGTTAAATTGGCATAGAACCACCACCCTTGACATATCACTTGTACATGTTTACACTTGGATTGGTGCTACGTGTACACACCGGCAGTGCTTGAATCAATGCATGGTGCCACGTAGCATGGGTCGACATTCCAGTGTGCAAGCCACCACCACCCAGTACACTGTCTTTTGGAAAGCTTTTAGCAACAGATGGTGAAACAGAAATGAGTCACATGGGTCGACTATAAGCATGGAGCTCTGCATTGTTATCATGAGAATTGCAAGGATAGACACACACAGTCTCCCAGGATTTGCAGAGCCATATGAAGAAGCAAATAGGCAGGAAGCATGAGATTTTCGGGGAGAACGGGTTGATGTGGTATCTAGTAAGTCTTCTGCTGGAGTTCACAGAGCAGCTGGAGATGGTGGAGCATCATTTCTGGATCCAAAAATGAGCACTGGTGGGATCACCCTGTAATATAGGCATGGGATAACAAGTGGTGGCTTCAGAATTTTGGTTGCAAAAGGTCCTGTTCCTGGATCTGCTCAATGCGATAGCCCCAGGCCTCCAGTGCAGGAAGACCAAAACAAGAGCAGTACTGCCAGTGAAAAGAGAGAGGCAAACACACGGTGGAAAATGTGCATCAGATTGCTACTAGTCAGTGAGAATTCATTTTGCAGTTACAAAATCCACAGTAGGAGCCATTGTCATGCAAGTATGCAACGCCGTTAGCCATCTCCGGCTACATTGGACAGTGACTCTTGGCAATGTGCAAAACAAAGTGGATGAATTTGCAGCCATGAAGTTCCTGAACTGTGATGGGGCAAGAGCTGGCACTCATATCCCTATTTTGGCACCAGCCCACCTTGCCGCAAAGCATATCAACAGAAAAGGCTACTTCTCTATGGTTATGCAAGTGCTGGCAGATCTCCAGGAATGCTTCATTCACCTCAGTGTTGGCCGAGCTGGCAAGTTGCACAGTGCTTGCATCTTTAAGAACACAAGACTGTTCAAAATGCTGCACATCCACTGGATTACCATTGGGAGTGATAAAATGCCAATAGTGATCCTGAAGGGCCCAGCTTTACCCTTTGGTCCCCTCATTCATGCAGCCATACATCAGCCATGTATACAGCACCAAGGAATGATTCGCTTAACAGCTCAGCAGGTGCAGAATGGCTACGGCAAGTCAGAGTGCCCAGAGTGTGTACCTGGCAGGGCAGTTGCACATAGCAAAGGAGAGCTGCTAGGTATGATCACCACGCTGCATAATCATTTCAAATGAATTTCAAAAATTTGCATGGATTTAAAGGGACGGGGGCTTCCATTCTCCATGACCCCTGCACAGCGGAGATGACAGTTGTGACCAAAGTGGTCAGTGTCAGGCACTGTGGGAGAGCGGCTGGAGGACTAGTCAGGTTGACATAAGTAACACAGTGTTCGCATGAGTACAGCAACCATAGCTCATCATGTCCCAGGGAGCTGCTGTTACTGCACTGATGTAATATGGAACTTATGGTGACGAGAGACAAATTTAAGTGTAGACACATGCACAAATAGGTTGATGCAAGTCAGCTGACATCAACCTAACTTTGTAGTGTAGACAAAGCTTAAGAATTTAGTATTCTATGTTTCAATATGTTTCCTTTCATCATCTGCCTTCACCTCTACTCTGCTTCTAGGATGCTAAGAAATTATTGGTTTTAAAGGTAAACAGCAAAGTTTAATGAGGTAAACAAATAACTATGTATAAAACTTCCAACCAAATATACTCTATCTGCAGCCTTAATCATTCCACATACGTACATTGACAAACAAAATCAGTTTCTTTATTATTTATTAAACACCAGTTACATACTCACTGCTGTGCAATCTGCAGTTCTAGGAAGCCCTTGTCCAGAAGGTATTACAATTAAGAAAACACATGTAGCTAAAGCAGGATTCAGCAGGAGACCAACAGGTAGAACCTGATTTATTTCATATGAATGGCTGCTAATGTTCCTTGTAGTTATAGCCATGTGGGGTCCAGGATATTAGAGACGCAGGGCGGGGGAGGAAATATCTTTCACTGGACCATCTTCTATTGGCCATACTAACTGGATTCAGGTGCCACACAGCTGATTGGCTGAACACCCACAGCCACCCACAGTAGGCAGCATGTGTTTCTAATGGAGATGCACATCTACAAATGCCTTGGGGCACATAAAATTTATTCCACCTACGGAGAGAAATAATTAGAGGGAACACTGCTTGGTACTTCATGATATTTTAATTAACATGCTAGAAAGGTACAAAATTAACATGCCGCACAATAAATGGAATATGACTGACAGATAAGAAAATTATAAATGGAGAATCATCATCACACAGGTGTGGTTATACTGCAATGCCTCAGGGATAGGTTCTTGACCCTACATCCATGTTCCCACTAACTTTTTCCATTCCTGAGTGGAATAAATTTTGTTATGTGCACTGAGGCATGTGCAGATGTGCACCGCCATAGAAACACATGATGATGGCTGTGGACGGCTGTGAGCACTCTACTAATTAGCTGGGTGGCATATTAATGTATTCTGGGGGCAGGGCCGCCCAAGCACTTAGCTTACATGGAACACTGCCCTACGCTATTGAACATTTTTAATCAACCACCTGGAAGAAAACATAAAATCATCACTGATAAATGTTGCAGATGACAGAAAAATTTTAGGAGTTGGAAATAAAGAAGGGGACACTTCATCAATACAGAGCAGTCTGGATTGCTTGGTAAGCTGAATGCAAGCACGTAGTATGCGTTTTAATCCTGCTAAATGTAAATCTATTCCTCAGAGAAGTAGGCTTTTCTTACTGGAGGGGAAACTCTAGCCTTGGAAATCATGACTCTGAAAAAGATTTGGGGGCTGTGATGATTAATCAGTTGAACACGGGCTCCTGGTGTAATACTGTGTCCGAGGGGTTAATGACATTCTTGGATGCACAAACTGGGGAATCTCAAGTAGGAGTAGAGCAGTTATTTTACCTCTGTATTTGGTGCTGGTTTGACCATTGCAGGAAGAGGGTGGCCAGTTCTAGTGCCCACAGCTCACTAAGGCTGTTGATACCTTAGAGAGGTTTCAGAGAAGAGCCACCAAAAAGCTCCAAGGGTTAGAAAACATGCCTTAGAGTGATAGACTCAAGGAACTTAATCTATTTAGTTGACTGTAGTCTGTAAATACCCTCAGGGTGAACAGATATTTGGCAGTGGGCTCTTCTACATAGCAGATATAATACAATCCAATGGCTGGAATTTGAACAGTTTGACCATTGGAACAACTTACCTCGTGCTGTGATGGATTCTCCATCACTGGCAAATTTCTAAATCAAAGCCTAGTAATTAACTTTGGGTAGGTCCGTGGCCTGTATCATGCAGCAGGTCAGACTAGATCTGTGTTTCTCAAACTTTTTGTGCCACTTGGCCTTTAAAAAGAATTTGTACCCAGCCCCTTCCACTTCTGCAACAAATTGCAACCTTCTACTTTCAGCCCAACTGGAGGCTCCAGCCTTCAGACCACTGATGGACATGGAGCTCCTGGATGGGGCTTCCTGCTTTCATGACCCCATCAAAATTTGGTTGTAAGCTACTCTGGAGTCACGAACCACAGATGGAAAATTGCTACACTAGATGATCACAGTGGTCCTTTCTGGACATGTTGTCTATGAATCCATGTGATAACTACCAGCAATAAGAGATTCACTATATGAACTGCTCACCTGATGATGGCAAATGGTGGTAGCAGGCTCCTTATCTTAAATGAAATCCAGAACTTGCTTGCAATGCACTAATATTCAAACTTTTGGGAAGCCAGTGCCCTGCCAGCTACTAGGAACAAATCAGTGATTAGCAAATGGAGAGCCTGCTGTACAAGACATGGCATTCCAGAAACAGTATTCACTGACTTTGAATTTACGTGCAATTTGCATGCAAATGGGAATTTTGACCGTCACATCTCCTCCCCCTCAGACTAATGACAAGGTGGAATCAGCTGCATAAACAACTTAAGAGACAGTTACACAAGGCAGTTCCTTCTGGTTCAGACCGCTACTTAGCACACAGGACTACCCCACAGCTGACATGCCAACACAATCCAACAGAAACACGGAATGGACAGAAGACCAAAATCCTGAAAGGGCTGTTACCAGCAGAACAGGACATGTGGGGAAGAAGTTAGGCTGGAAGCACTTAGCCGTATGGGCAGAGCAGTCCAGAGGGTTTAATAACGTTCCACTTGTTCAACTCAAGCTGCATTCAGCTTCCCTTTTTGCAAATGAAGTGCACACCATTTCTCTGCCCCTTCCATGGACTTTTAACTGATGCAAACATTTGTGTGAGATTTTGAACAATTGGGTCACAATCTATTGACTGGTATTCTATTTAGAAACATGGCTGCTTCTGTTCTGATTTAGCATTACTTTTCAACCATGATGTACTTACAATAGGAGCATGTCAAGGAAATACAGTCTTTTTAGGGTATAGTTCCTGCAGTCAGTGTAACAATATCTGTTATGATTCATGAAGGGGTACAGCAATAAAAAGGTGCAAATAAAAGATACAGTAAAAGATGGAAAGGTACCTGGAGATGCTCTTATGAAACTTCACAGCTTCTGCATATGCTTCTGAAAATGTATGAGCATCTCATTCAAAGGTAGGCAAAACTATAATAAACAAGGAGGCTCTGGTTCAGGAAAGTACTGAAGTAATGCTTCAATATATTTCTGTTCCAGAATGGACTTATGCATGTATGTAATATTAACTGTGTGTTTAAGTGCTTTGCAGAGACAGGACCTGAGCAAGTCACGTTAGTCTGAATTTGTGATACATTGCTAAAAAAAATGATTTTTAAAAATTTCAAACGGACAGCTCACAGTTAGACACACACATAAGTGAGCTGAGGTTCAGAGTTGCTGAGAACCACAACTGCAAGGGAAAGCAAAAGCAATTGCAAATGTGTCCTGCCTCTGAAAAATCATGCCATTTATCTAGAGGCCTAACTTCTGGCTCAGGTACCTGGTATGAAGGCAGGCACATTTTAAAGTATTAGCTTTTGCTTTTAAAAAGCCTCTGCCAATTCACATGTATTGCAAGTGTTAAGCAAGTTTGGAATTTGAACTTAAGTTGCACAAACAACTCCCATACACAGAGCAAAGGACCATCTACCTTATTTAAGAAAATGCACGCTGCAACTGTTTCATCGTTTTGCTTTGGAAGTATGTGTACGGAACCAAAGCTGCTCTATTTACGATAACAAATTTATGTAGCCACACAGAAATAGATGTTAATTTTACAAAGCATAGCAAAAGAAAAATGAACAAAAAGAACTCTACATGCTTCTGCTTGTGGACGTTCTGAATTTTCATGCTAAATGTGAGTTAATGTCATTCATGAAAATACCAGCTCAGCACAGTTGAATAAGAGTATATCCACTCCTACTTTCTTTCATTTACATTTAGCAGATGTACACAAGCAAACTGCAATGAGAAGGGAAGAAAAAAGACAAAAAGAAATTCATAAAAGGCTGGCAAGAGAAATGACCTTTGCTGTCCCTCTCAAGGTGTTTTGCAAATGTCTCTGCTAGTGGTTAGGAATTTTTCTAAAAACTTTGTTCAGGCAAGAGTGAAAGATTACATGAATAAAAGCGTATGGAGTCTCATTAAATTAATACAACCATTTTAGACCCAATTATTGCTCTTTCTGGCATGCGCTTTAATTTGGAGCTGAAATTCCCACGTGGATTTATTTATCAGGTTAGCTTATGCAAGGTAAGCATAGCACATGATGTGTGTGTGTGTGTGTGTGTGTAAGACAAACATTTCACTTGACCAAAGATACAGTAAAAAATTGACAGGAATTGGTCTGAGTACCTCTGCCTGGCCTATTTTTCAGGAGAATTACAAAGCCACTGCTAGAATGTAAGAAAAAGCTGGCAATTTAACAGACATGTATAAAGACCAAAGATCTAGAAGACACTTCTAATATTCTACTTACCAAGAGTCACAGTCATGATCACCTTTGTTGCCCTTTTGCACTGATGACTATAATGACACTGCTAGCAAAATTATCTAGCAATTGTCTGATTTAGGGTTTTCTGTCTTAAACATTTGGCTGACCAGCAGTTCCTGCTTGTGTGGGGGTGAAGGAAGATAGTGTCCTGGGTGCCAATCATCTACATAGATTGCCCCTGAACTGCTGCTATAGCCAATGGGCTTGGTAGCACCTTTATCCTGTTGTATTAACCACCACATGGAGACTGGGTCTTTATCTGCCTCAAACATAAGGGCTATGGAGGCATGGGAGAAGGGATAGTTCAGTGGTTTGAGCATTGGCCTGTTTGAACCTGGGGTTGTGAGCTCAATCCTACAGCAGCCCTTTAGGGATGGGGCAAATGGATGCCAGGGCTGGTGCTTGGTCCTACCAAAAAAGCAGGGGACTAGACTAGATGACCTCCCAAGGTCCCTTGCAGCTCTAAAAGATGTGTATTTCCAATTATATTATTATGTAGAGTGTGATGTTGGAGGTGTTTAGATCAAGTGTCATAAAATTCAGCATCTGCTGCTCCAACAAGCAGAACAGTGGCAGTTCCCGTGTGTTATAGGCCTTCTCCAAGCACAGCTCATCCTCATAGCTGTGGAAATTACCCTTTAAATCATTATTGCAGAAATGAAGTGAATTTATTATGAGCCACATTCTCTGCTGCATGTTGTATGAGCAGCTTCATATTTATCCAGAAAGATACTGAAGACTAAATTTGACCATGATGTTTATTCATCTGTGCCCTACATGTATGCACGCACATAAAATTGCATGAGAATGTAACCTGGGAAATTGCTGGTCACACATTCCAAACAATAAGTCCCAATGGTCTTGAAGAGTGAACTGGGAGCTAGCGGCATAGAATTCTGTTCCCAGATCTTCTATTCTGGGATTGACCTCTATACAATCTTACAAAACTTACGTAGGTAAGAACCACAGCACTCTCAAGCGGACAGGGATATAATTATGCCCATTGTACAGATGGATTAACTTCAGATACACAGGCTACAAGTGACACCGGAAGTTGGTGTTAAAGCTGGAACTAAAAGAATACAGGCCCAGATCTCTGCTAGGTATCTGCTGTGCTAGGCCACAAATCTCCTCTGCAGTTGCTTAACCAAACTTTCTCCTGGGTACCTGCATGATGACTGAGGAGAAAAGAGACCTTTCAGTGACTGCTCCCAAAGTATAATCCCTCTAGCAAAATTGTATTTGGAAAATCTAGTACGAGTCTTGATCCCTCTTCTCTGTCTCTCTTATGGAAATGGTTAAAAATTTAAAACATGCAGTAAATGAATTAAAATAGCATTCTTGTCCATACATGACCTGACATAGATCTCTCTAAACCAGTGCATCCCAGGAGTAGTTCCTCTGAAAACAATGGATCTGCACAAGTGTCAGACTGGCAGTGGTGAGGTCAGAATCAGAATCCTCCTACTTGTCTTTTTAATTACCTCCTGTTTCCTGTAGCTGCTTCCAAGAAAAGAGAGCAGTGCCTCCCACTTGTGCATCCATGCCAATAATTAGTCGTTGATCATTAAATGCGTGACTCAAGCCACTTTTTTCCCCATGTCACTAAACCCTAATAGAAACTAACTTATGTGGGTTTTTTTCTACTAATCTCGTTTTCTGAACTTGCAGGACTCTTGCACACAAAACTCCTGTTGTATCAAAGCCTGAAGTGCTTTATTTTGCATTCATTCAGTCAATAGCAAGCAGTCCTATAGCACCTTAAAGACTAACAAATTTATTAGGTCATCAGCTTTCTCAGGTAAGACACACTTCTTCAGATTATTGGACAGAATATGAAGAAGTGAATCTTACCCATAAAAGCTCATGACCTAACAATAGGGTGACCATATTTCCCTATGCCAAATATGGGACATAGGGTGGGTGGGGACAGCTCCCTGGCTGCTGCCAAACAAGTGCCCCATGCCATGGGATGCCTGAATGGGGTTGCCTCCCCAAGGGGGAGCTCCCTGGTCAGTTGCCCTGCAGGGGAGGGGGGGTCTTCCGTCTGCCCCCCATCTCCAGGCTTCGGGAATGCTGCAGGGATGCTCTCTGGCTCCAGAAATGGCTGCCCTGCAGGGGGTGGGGGGAGGGGGAGCAATCCCTGGCTGCAGGGGGCAGCTTCAGCTCCCAGCTGCCTCAATCCTCTGGGCACCAGGAATGAGCCTGCTGTCCCACAGGGGAGCTCCCCAGCTACCCAACACCTCGAGGTGCTGGCAATGAGGTTACCGTTCTGCTGGAAGGGCCTCCCTGGCTGGAGAGGGTACCTGCCCCACGCCTCGGGGCACTGGCAGTGGGGCTGCCGCCCTGCAGGAGAGCTCTGTGGATGCACCATGCCTTGGGGGGCTGGCAATGGTGCTGCTGCCCCCTGGGAGAGCTCCCTGGCTGTGGGGGCTCCCTAGCTGCTGAGGTGGCTGCCCAGCACAGGAGGTGGAGGCAGCTACACAGGAAGCTGTCCCGCAGCAGGGATTGGGCTACCTCCTTGCAATGGTCTTCCCGGCTGCAGGGGCAGCTGCCCTGGCAAGGGGCTGCCCAGCATTGCAGGGGCACCAGGTCCCCCTTAAAATCTTAGAGGTGGCGAACAAACCACACTTCCCTACCCCCCAGCATACCCTGCCTTCCCTCTACGGCAGGGCCCTGGCTCCCTCCTGCTGCTGCCTGTCCTGGCCGGTCAGTGCATGCTGATTGATTTTACCTGCAGCTGCAGCTGTGCTGACTTGGGGACGGGCAGCTCAGCAGGGGGAGCGAATACACAGGACAATTAGCTTTTTGTTAAAAGAAGGTGGGACGCCTGCCTAAAATATGGGACTGTGCCAGTGAAAATGGAATGGATGGTCACTCGACCTAATAAATATGTTAGTCTTTAAGGTGCTACAGGACTGTTTCTCATTTGTGAAGCTACAGACTAACATGGCTACCCCTCTAAGAGTAATTCAACCAAGTGTCTCAATGGTGTCTATCACTTTCTCACAATGTGTTAATAAGGACTGAGCCCAATAATATTGAAACAGTCACATAACAGTCCAGAACTGCATACAAAGAAAAATCGTTCTTGTTAAGGACTGTGCTTCAGAGCAAATAGATCTGCCCACTAAGCCAAAACCTCTATGATATCTTTAAGTTGTCTATCCAGGGACTGAGTCTGTCTCCCTTGCTTGTGCCTTTGCTCAATAAATACTCATATTCATTTCAGGAGGCATACCCAGAGTGTAATTCAGCCTAAGACTGGTAGGATCAGGTCCTTTGTCAAAGCAAAAAGCTGAAGCATAGAGGGCGAAGGGGTTACTTCCCTTAGTGTGCCATTCAGTTTGTCCCTCCCTGGAAAGAAAAATGTACTATTATAATGCAGATTTTCTGCAGAATCTCACCGATCACTCTGTGCTGAGATTTCACTTTTGAGCTGAAATAAATTTCTGCCAAGGTATTGTTCATTTATTCAACAGCTTTATTTTTAAACATAGAGCACCCTAACTGGGCTTCACTAATTCATTGTAAAGTTGTCGACATGTTCTGTTTTTTTAAGGGTTTCAAGCATCAATCAGAACTTAAATGAGTATCTGAGATGTATTTTTTATCCTTTCTTTCTTTAATTTAAAACTCACTATTAAAGGTTAAAAGTAAAAGACCTGAAAATTCTACTAGTTTTGCTTTTTTATTTATTCATTTCCAGTCGTCTGCTTCTTCCTCTTTGTTTTTTTTTTACCTGTTATCACTGTCCCATTGACCTTAGCATCCCATTTTCATTTCACTCCCATTTGCGAAAAGTAAGGGTAACAGTGACAGTCTCACTCTGCTTGTCACTAGAAGCCAAATTTAACTCCTGTGACACTTCAAAGCATGGGGCCATCCAGAACCCCCAGGGCCACAGCCAAGAACAGAACTGGAACACTGAAGGGGGATTTAGAGCGGAGACTATTAGGACTGCCAACTCCCATTGTCCTGGCCAGAGTAATTTGTGAACTCACTCCAAGATAGCGTGACCATATCTCCCCCAGCCAAATACAGGACATGGGGAATGACCCCCATCCCAGCCAAAATGGGATGGATGGTCACCCTATCTGGGGTGCTGGGAGCAGAGCTGCCAGCCCAACAATGAAGCTGCTGTCTTCCCCGAGCTGTGGGTGGCAGCCCATGCCGCCACACAGGTCCAGCTCCCGGCTGCCCCAGCTGGGGGAAGCCAGGCAGCTCTGGCTCCAACCCCACTGTGGCCACAGTTCACCCCCACACCAGCTCAAATCTCCCATGGCTCTGGCTCCAGCCCCCCAGCCCCAGCTCCAGCTCCAGTGGTCCTGCTCCAACCTCCATGGGCCAGCTCAACCCCACACAGCTCCACCTCACCTCCATCCCCCACTGGGGGAAGCCAGCAAACCACTGTGAAATACAAGGCAATTAGTCCCTTTTTGCCAAATAAATCAGGATTCCAGAATGGCACCCGAAATACAGGGCTGTCCCACCAAAAGCAGGACAGATGGTCACCGTGCTACAAGAGGATGATATTGGAGAAGTTTTGGGCATGTGCTACACCTCTTTGGACCTGAAATGGTGACACAATGGTCTTTTGCAGAACAACACTAAAGGATATTGAGGGGACTACACAGCCCAAAGTTTACCATGAGGTGGCAGTTCCAAAAAAGAGGAGTAGGTAAGATGGAAAATGCACCTTTGTGTAAGGAATGTGCCAGAAGGAGAGCAATACCACTGAAGGAGTTGGGGAATGTGTCCTGCAGAGATCATTTGCATGAAAATACAAAGGTGTGCATATGTAATGCCTTGTAAACAAAGCCTGATGGGAGCAGGCAAAGCAATGAGTTTTTGTCTGTTATAAACAACATGTTGTTGTAAAGTCACAATTTATGCTATCGCCCAGTGTAAGAACTGTGGAGTCTCAACAATGTTTGAAGTTTTGTGGGAGTACAAGGCAGTCATCACTGCTGTGTAAGATATGGATTGCAGAGGGCTCCCCCCCACAACAAAACATTGTGAAGAGGGAAAGGAGGGAGGCATAGTAATTGAGTAATAGTAATTCCAGCTGGCTGGAAGCCTTTTGGCTATACAGCTGTAAGACTAGTTTGCCCCTGACTGTTCACAGGTGGACCTAAAGATGGGTCTATAGTTATGTTGTGAGAATCCACCTCGGTGGGTACTCAGATGCTGTGGCTAGGCCCACATCTGAATGCTAGTATGAGCTGGAATCACAGGGTTTTGCTGCAGGCAAAACCCACAAGGTAGCAGCCAGCAG
This sequence comes from Carettochelys insculpta, assembly GCF_033958435.1. NCBI lineage: Eukaryota > Metazoa > Chordata > Testudines > Carettochelyidae > Carettochelys > Carettochelys insculpta. The sequence goes on from NC_134139.1 coordinate 102,169,134, forward strand.
ATGGATGTCAGGTGTGACTGGCGGCCGGCCAATAGGAGAAGCAGCGGACGGATGGCAGGCACAACTGGCAGACAGCTGGTAGGAGGAGCAGCGCATGGACGGCTCGTAGGAGAAGCAGTGGGAGACAGGCGGCTGGCTGGTGGGGCAGCTGGCAGGGAGCAAGTGGAATGCTGGACCAGCATAAGGGGACATTGCCTCAGGTTCAATGAGGGAATGCATCAGGGTGATGTGTCAGAGCCTGCATGGACTGGATTGAGTTGTAAATGAGGCATTTGAAAGGGGATACGAAGAAAGTTGGGTTGGATTGGCTGGTTACAGTATTGGATTGGTGAGACGGAGAGGCAAAGGATGCTGCTCAATCCATTTGGGCTGGGACAGTTACTTGAGGATTGGTTATGAACTCTCGGTGTGGTATTTTCCCAAGCTTATGGCATAGGACTTTTCTGCCTCTTTCATTAAAAGTTTCTTTTCTACACTCAGACTCTGTGCTTGCGAGTGGGGAATCAGTGCCTCTCCAAGGAACCCGGGGTGAGTGAATTTCCCAGGCTACTGGGTGGGGGCTCGAGCCGGTTCTGTGTGAGATGGATGAAAAGGAACCCTTAGATGTTGAACGTGGCCCTGGTTGCTGCTGACTCCTTCCGGCAGAATGGTTACATGTGCAATCCTGACTACAGCATGCCCATGAGAACCAGAGTGCCCAGTCATATCCCAGAAGTCCAGCTCTGGGGCTTCATTAACTGGGTCCCTCTATTAGTGTTCAAGAGAGCACTTGGGCCCTGCTTCAGCAAAGCTCGTAACCCTGTGCTTTATGTCTCACTGACTTTGGTGGCCCTGAAGCACCTGGTTAAAGTTAAGCATCTGCTCGAATGATCAGCTGATCAAGGAGGGATTGACGCATATGTTTAAAAGACATGTATGTCTTCTGAGGGTTTTGCTGAATCAGGGCTGTAAGAGGCACCATTCTCTGCTGCTGCATTGGTGCTCTTGACCTGAAGCATTTTCCTTTGTTTTCTTTCCTCCATAAACCACCAACTGCAATGAGGAATTTAGCCTTTAGTTAAAAACCCTTGGTCTTGATTATTATCAGAAGGAACCTTAAACTAGCTCCATGAGCTAAATTTTGTCTTCACGTATACACAAGCCACTCCTCTTGAGCTTCTTGCACACAAATCCAAGGACAGAATTTGGCCCTGTTCACTCTGGCAATGTACATTACTACTCTAAATAGTATTCTCATTCTGAGTTAAATACCAAACAGCAATTAGAGAGGTTCCTGATAAGACTAAACTTCTTGTTTATACTCAAAATGCCGGGCTCCCAAGGATAGCATTAGAAAGAGACATCAATAGATGAGAATTCCTGAACAGGAAAGTGATTCATACTTTCGTAAAAAAAAAATGTTCCCAGTTTACACTAAAAAAGGTTAGCAGTAGAATGATACATTTGAAGCACTAATGACTATGCCTATTGAGCACAGCTTTACCCAGGGTATAATGCATGAGCGGTAAAATAGGTCAAACCCCTGTAAGCGTTCATATCTTTGAAATCATTATGAATGCAATATAGCACATCACCACTTGCATGAGAACTCCAAAGCAAAGCCTGATGAGGAATGCAAAGCATACCAAAAATCCTTGCTTGTGTGGCAGATTAGAGAGCTGCTGCAATTCTTAGACCCTTTCCCATTTGATGCATTTTTGTGGCCAGTATTTCTAGATTTTCTCTCCTATGCAAGGCAGACTTTCTTTACATTTTTCATATTGCTCCAATAACTTTTGTTGTTTCTGACACAGCATTTCTGTATCTTAACAATGATATTGCTTTTCCTGAAGGGAAACCTTCCAGCCATTCCATTAGTACTCTGATTAGGTTCTTTATTTCATAGTTTGTTTGCAGGGTTCCCATCCCCCACAAAGAGAGAATGCTCATCTATTCTACCTACCCTTGCTACTAAAGTTATGTCAGTGTCAGATAAAAAGAAGGCTTTGTTATTTAGCGGGCAAATAAGAGAGAGCCTTTGTGCAGGGATAATTACAGTGGTTTGGATATTCCTGGATTAACTCTTGGGTGAACAGTCATCACAGTAAATCATTAATGTATACATTAGCACCACATCTCTCCATTTAATCCTCGTGTCATCATGGTCATGTTGCACTCAAAAAATAATACAGGGTAGTTTTTGTAGTACTGACTTGTCTTCGTTACAATTTGCTTAACTTTGTTATATTCGCAAAGCAAAATTAATATCTTGAATTTTCCTCTGTTTGATTCGGCCACCTGCAGATCAGGAACAATAGTCAATAATTCACAGGGGTGTTGGGAAGATGTATTGGTAAATGTTTGCACAGCTCTCTGAAGATATCTGGCCTGACTCACTGATGCCTCACTTCAGTTTTATGCTGGTGGGAAATCGTGTGACTCAGTGGCATTACACTGGCATAAATCGGGAGTAACGGAGCAAAGGATCCAGCCTCCTCAAAGGGCTAAGTCTTATTACTGTCATTGTTGTACCTGTTCATGTTGCTACTGACACAATCACTCCATTTCACGTTGGAGCAAAGGACAGGCTCCACATCACATGGATGTGGACATGATCACTGTGATTCATTGGACTCAAATTCAATTCTATAACATTTGTGGAAATCCATCAACTTTAACAGGAGTTCTTTGGCTGTAAGGGAAAGCAGAATGTCACCATTAATGTCTGATTTCAGGCTAGTCAGTTGGCAAACAAAAATGTCATTTGCCACAGCAAAAAGGCTTTCATTATAACACAGAAGAGGAAAGCACTTACTAACACCTTACTGTTGGGTTGGCTTATAAAGAGGTGGTCTAAGAGCATTAAAAATTTACTACAAAAGTGTGCTGTGCGTGTATATATATATATATATATATATATATATATAATCCAATCTTTGATACAATATCTATTAACAGTAACCGATAACCCTTAAATATATTGTCTATGTGGTTCAATATTTGTCATGCCTCCTTGCTTCAGATGTCATATAGTGTGATAATACTTAGCCTTTTGCCTCACACCTAGTCCTGGAGTCTATCCAGGGAGTGTTTGGCACAAATCAGGAGAGGGTAAGGTACAAACATTGCCTTACATCACTGATCCTGAGCTATGGAGGTGCCAATCTAGGTCCCTGAATAAACTAGAGAAGAATTTAGGTTGTTCTAGATATTACCAGCTAACATCTCCCTCCAGGGAGCTGAGGATAGCTGAAGCATAACAACAGCCCAGCGATGTTGCCTTTTGCCCCCTGCTCAAACCTGCTATCTCTATCATCAAGAAAGGGGCAATGGCAGAGCTCCATGCCACCCAGAATTCTCCCATTGCAGAGGAAATCTTCCAGTGGTTGGATAAAGTGCATGTAAGACAGCATTCTCTCACTGCATATAGGGCTTGCTATCTATTTCTTCAGTAACACTATTCAGCATGCCCACTGCCACCTGCAACTGCCAACACTTTCTTTCTATGACTGAATGTCATAATACATATTCTCTTATTCAGTTCCACAGGAAATTAAAGCTCTCATCACTTTTAATTGGTGCAGCTTTTCACTGCAAAAGGAGCATATCACCCGGAATGGTAACATGGTTCACAAGGGCCTGTGAACAAGGCCCGCTAAGTCATGAGGTGCCAGTAAAAGTGGCACATAATTCTACAGCACACTTAGGACCATCCCCACTGGACAGCAGTAATCCGTGAGGGGGTGGCAGAATTTGAGAGGTCCCGCTGCAGTGCAGACAAGGAGAGGCGGAGAAGAAAAGAGTGACAAAAACCGCCCCGGGTCCCTCCACCAGCTACCAGCACTTGCCCCTTCTGTGATAAAATCTGCGGCTCCAGAATCGGGCTGATCAGCCATCAATGGACTCACAAATAGGAGGGTGACATGAAGACGTCCTACTCATTATCAAGTGACCACCAAGAGAGAAGACATAGCAACACATCCTTTTCAGTAGGCAAGTGTCCCTTCTAGTCCACAGACAATACAATAACCCTCCCCCTCTTTAAAGTACAAATAAAATATACAGTTTTTGGAAGGAAAGTAATGTCGCTATTAGAGAACAAAAACTGCTCAGTAATTTTGGTGAAAGACTAGAAATCTATAATTTTATTGCCCAGACTAGTTTGCCCTATAATAACAAAAACATGACTGTTGGACATGGAAAAAGACCTATTAGGTCATTTTTTCTGCCTTCTTATTAATTAAGGGTTTTTTCCTTCTAGTATTCTTAACTGTTGTGTTCACTTTTAAATTCCTCAAGCAATGAGGGTACCATCGCTTCCCTTGAGATGCTACTGCACGAACTAACAGCTCTCACTGCTAGGAGTTTTTTTTCCAGGGATCAGCATATTTATTTCTTCATTCAGTTTCATCCCATTACACCTAGTTATATACTGCTCAACCACTTCATGTGGATTTGGCTCATGTAACGTTCTGTTTCATCATTTTATCTCACATGCCAATAAATGTTTCTTTCCTATTGGAGTGAGATATTGCACAAAATCCCAACTTTTGTGAAGTTACTGGATATAAACGGAGAAAACCACATTTGGTTTGCCACAATAAATTCCTTTTTTCCCTAGAGAATGAGCAAAAACCAAACCATCTGATATTTAAATTCTGAGGAGAAAAGGGAAGCTTTATCCACCCCTCCCCTACCAAATAATAGATTCTTGCATGCACAAGGCTGTGTGCTTCTCAAATTCACTTTGACACTTAAAAAACAATTCAGACCCAGTCTGCCTCCCCATCCACCCTCTGCTAATCTAACATTCTGGAGCCACTGGGCAGATTACATAATAGTTCACTTTTTCAGGGGTAAACATTTCTACTGCATCTAACAGGACGTGATGCAAATCATTGTTGTCCAGATTACTAAGAATGAAAATCAGCACTATGCAGAAGGTTGCTCCAAGCCTATGTGCTTCTTTAATCTCATTTATGGTCTGTTTCACCCACACTGTGAATTTCACCAGAACTGCAGATTCCAAGATCTCCTTTCTGTTGGCCCTGTGGAAGGCACCCCACCCACAAGCTCAGTCATGTGGGGGGCAGTTAACCATTGTGGGTTATTAACTCTTGTAATATACACAAATGTTACAATGAAGAGTATAATTTTTTTTAAAATGTATTATTATTGTTCTGCCCTTCCTCTGTGCCTTTATAGTTCCTTAGGGGCACTAACAACTTCACCCTTTATGCCTGCGTAAAGAAGTTAACAACTTTGTTAAAAAGCCTTTACAAGTTTTCAAGCATTATTGCTACAAAACAGTAGAAATACTAGGAAAGGAAATACACAGTTATCTTTTATCTAACACTTTGAACCACAATGGGAGAAAGAGAAACCAACCCATCACTTCAAAAAAGAAATAAATAAGTTTCAGGAGTTTAGTGTAAACTTTAAATTGAGCTAATCAAATGTTTCATAATAAAAATGTTTCTGGCTGTTTGTTTCAGAAATGTAGTCTTGGATTTGGAACGCAGACACCAGAAAAAGACACTCAACTCAGCAGGTCTGCTCCTTTCAAGCTTACAACCCTTCATTCTCTACAGTCTGCTCATTTTCAAGCATATCTACACTCATCCTCAGTTGGGAGAAGAATCTTGGCCAAAAGGTTCACATCTGGGTTCCTAAAGTTAAAATCCTAAATTCAAAGCTGAGGACTTAATCCCATAGTTAGGTGTAAATAAAATAAATCCAATGTTAAGTGCCCAGCACCAGTGTGTCTGGTTTTTGTGGTCTCAGTAGCCTATTTCTATTACTAATTTTCTGAGCAAAATAGATATTTCTTATTTCCTGTAGTCCTTAGTCCTTATGAGGTCAAGTCCATGTGATCACCTATAAGTGTTCCTTGGGCTAATGCAATAGGTTCCATTGGCTCAGCCTTCTTTATTTGTAATACACCTTCTGGAATGATAGACGGCTCAAGACTATTTAAGCCCTTTGGATCAACTCAGCAGAATGCCTTATTGTGTAGCAATGAAGAAAACAAATGGAATAAATCAAGTGAGCTGCTTTTTTGTTCTGTAAAGCTAAATTACTAAAGTAAGCAAGTGTGTAAGTCTGCATGAAATCATATGTTAGGAAAAGGTGAAGCCCAGTGTGTCGAGAAATGTATATTCCATCTGTGAATTTCCTATAAATACATCATTTATACACACACACACACTAGAGCTGGGTCTACACGTGCGCGCCCTTTCAAAAGGGCGAAAATCAAAGTTTGGCGGTCGAAATAGCAGCCATTGAAAGAGAGCACCCGCCGCCATTATTGGATCGGCATTTTGATCTGCTCTTTTGAAGTGCCGTCGAGGTCTTTCGAAAGAGAGTGTTCGCATGGCTCCAAGCTGTCTTTCGAAAGAAGGGAGGCAGGAAACTCTGCAGACAGGGTCCCATGGCTGACCAGCCCTTCAGGGGCCACAGCCAGCCCCCCCCTCTTTAAAGGACCCCACCCTCCCCTCCGCACAAGCTGAGTGCTGCCCAGCCTTTCCCTGCCCGGCAGAGCCCACCTGTGCCCACCATGGAGGCCCAGCGACAGCTCCTGCAGGAGGACACCCTCATTATGGATGCCCTGCTAGCAGTGCTGTGCACCCAATCTTATCGGGTGGCTGGGTGGTCCCCCCGGAGCCGTGGGTCTCCCCCCCGGGGTGCTGCTGGGTGCCCCGCCCCCGGTGCCCTGACGACTCTGGACCCATCCCAGCAGCACCGACTGGTGGGAGCGCCTGGTGCTAAGGGAATGGGGTGAGGAAAGGTGGCTGCGGAACTTCTGCATGTCAAGGCAGACCTTTGAGGAGATCTGCCACTGGCTTGCCCCCGCACTCCAGCACCACGACACCTGCATGCAGCCAGCCCTCACCCTGGAGAAACAGGTCGCGATCGCCATCTGGAAGCTGGCCGCCCCAGACTCCTATCGCTCTGTGGGACAGCAGTTCAGGGTGGGCAAGGCCACCATCGGCGGCCAGATCACGCATCCCCCACAGGTGGGTGGGGGGCTGGGGTGAGGGGAACCCACCGCTGCAAGGGGCCGGATGGGGCAGAGGCTGGATGGGGGGGGGGGCAAGGGCCTAGACAGGATGGGGGCTGGATGGGAGGGGGGCAGGGGGCTGGAGGTGGCGGGAGCTGGATGGGAGGGGGGCAGAATGGGCCCGAGGTTGGGGGGAGATGGCCATCACACCCACACTAGAGCATGTGTCCCCCTTCTGCCCTCTGCAGGTCATCAGAGGCATCAATGCGATGCTGCTCCATAGCGTCATCTGCCTGCAGGATCTGGACAACACTGTCACCAGCTTCCAGGACCTGGGCTTTCTGAACAGCATTGGCGCTTTGGATGGCACACACATCCCCATCCACACCCCGCCACACAGCGCCGGCCAGTATGTCAACAGGAAGGGCTACCATTCGGCGATGCTCCAGGCCCTGGTGGATGTGAGGGGCCAGTTCACCGACACCTATATGCGCTGGGCCAGCCACACCCACGATGCCCAGGTCTTCTGGAACTCTGGCGTGTGCCAGCGCATGGGGGCCAGCACCTTCATCCCCCAGAGGGACATCCCACTGGCAGAGGATGTCACCATGCTGCTCTGCATGGTGGCAAATGCGGCGTACCCCCTGCAGCCATGGCTCATGAGGCCGTACATGGAATACCTCGACCCCACCCAGAAGGCATTCAATCAGCACCTCAACCACACCCGCAATATCGCGGAGCAGGCCTTCGGGCGCCTAAGGGGCAGTGGAGATGCCTCCACGTGCGGCTGGAGGTTGGGATCCTCAATGTGCCCCAGATGGTGGGTGCCTGTTGCATCCTCCACAGTGTTTTCGAGGGAAAGGGGGATGCCTATGTCCCTGGAGGGGGCCTCTCCGTATGAGCAGCCGGACACCGCCCCCATCCACCAGGCCCACCGGGACAGCCACCGCATCAGGGAGGCCCTCAGGCAGGCCTTTTCCGATGGTCACCTCTGACCCACATGCACACCCACATCCCACGCACATCTACCACCCACCATCCCTGCCACCCCCACCCCCACCAGCACCGCACCCACATATCCACCACCCACCATCCCCCTGAGGAGTACAGCACAGAGTGGTGAATAATAAACATTCATCTACACTATTCTCATTAACTATGTACAGGCGGTGGGAACCTAACTTGGAGGGGGTGGGGGGAACCTAACTTGGAGGGGTGTGGAGCATTCATTCCAGGGCAGGGGTGGTGGGCCGCAAGCCCCATCGGCCCCTGGAGCCCCTACCTCCCCGGGTATGGGGGTCCCTGGTGGGGAGGGGAGGGTGTGGGTAGTACAAGCAGATAATGGCAGACAGTGGGCTCGATGGGGGTGGAGGGTGCAGGCTTGGTGGGGGCGGGAGGGTGCAGGTTTGGCAGGGTTGGAGGGTGCAGGTGAAGGGGGGGAACTGCCATGGGGGCCAGGAGGCAGGCAATGGTGGTCACATGGTCCCAGAGGGTGTGGCCAACACTCTCCAGTGTGGTCAGCAACCTCTCCCAGGCTGCCCTCCACCACTCCATCTCAGCCTGGGCGAGCCGCAGGTGCTTCTCAGCCACCTTGGCCTGCCGCTGGCTGGCTGGGTCCTCCTTGGCCAGTCGGGGGGGCCCTCCGGCCACGGCCCCAGTGGCATGCTGCCTGGGGTGACGTCCGGGCGCCTTCGAGGGCTGCTGGGGGGCTCTCGGGAATGAGGGACAGAGCAGGGCTCTCCCGGCCCACGGATGGTGTGGCTGTGTGGAGAGGAGGACAGCATGTCAGTAATGTGCCCCGGACGGAGGGGATCTGGCTGTGGTCCATCCGCCTGAGCCCACCCCATGGGGCCCCTGCCCCCCCAAAGGACACTGACCCCCTAACGGGCACCAACCTACCCCCCCCCCGCCATGGTCTGGGCCTCTTGGCCCAGGAGAGCATCCAGGGGTCTTTCATGCGGGTGGCCCTTCCTAGCCTGAGGTGTGCAGGCCCCAGGTGCTGTCGAGCACTGACCAGCCACTGCCCCTATGCAGCTTGCAGTGCTGTCCATTAAAGGAGGATGCTGGGAATCACTGGTGAGCCACCGCGGGGTGCCGCATCCCATGTGGGGGGTGGCCTGTGTGCGGCCAGGGACCATCAGTCCTGTGTGCGGACGACTAGCCGTTGCATCGCCCCACTCTGTGTAGCAGGTGTGTGCCCCTCCCTGTACATACCTGAGGGTCTCTTGGCGACATCCAGGGATGTCCAGCTCCCAGTCACCCGGCTGGAGGAGCAGGAGGGGATGACAATGGTGAGGTCCCCCTCCTCACTCGACCACTCCATGGTCCCCTCGCCCTCTTGGGCCCCAGTCCGGGCTGCTTCTCCTCCTCCTCTGGCTGCAGGTCTTCGGCCAAGGTGTCCAAAAACGACAGGGGTGGGGAGCTGTCCTGGGGCCCCAGGATGCCCCAGAGCTCCCAGTACTAGGGGCATGTAGCTGGAGCTGCCCCAGAGCGGCCGGCTTGGTCCCTGGCCCAGGCATAGCCCTACCACAGCTCCTTTACCTTGGAGTGTACCTGCTCCACAGTATGCGCTGGGTGGCCCCTAGTGTGGAGGCCCTGCGCCAGGTGGGCGAAGGCAGCGACATTGCACCCCTTGACCCCCATCTCGTGCAGGACCTCCTCGCCCTTCCAGAAGCCGAGGAGGTCCCGCAGCTCCCGCTCTGTCCAGGAGGGGGCCCTTTTCATTTCTCCCCCTGGGAGCCCTGCAGGGGCTCGGAGAGGAGGCCATGGGGCTCGCGGGGTGGGTGGCTGCTGGCCATGCTGCGGCACCGGAGCGTGGGGCTGGAGCACATGCAGAGGCTGCTCCTAGCATGCTCTCAGCTTCCTGCCATAGGTTTCCTGTGTGCATGCAGCTTTAAGGCAGCCAAACACAGGGACCATAGAGCCGCGCTGCTGCTGGCTGGAGCAGCCCTGCACTCCAGCTGACCAGCACCATGGCGGACCCGTATTTTGAAAAAGCAGACTGTGGAGCATCTACACGTGTACTCTTTCAATTTAGTATTTCGAAAGGGGCCGATCTTCCTGATCTGGGATTGGGGTTCGGATTTTGAAGTCTGCGTCCCGTTCTTTCGATTTCCTTTCAAAAGACGGTTTTACACGTGTGGATGCTCCTCCCGCTCTTTTGAAAAAGGGCCACATATTTCGATTTTTTGTGCATGTGTAGACACAGCTTAGGTGCTTTAAACTAGTTGCTTTAAAAGTTCTTGTCCTTTGACCTCCTCTTTGGTTTTTGCTTTTTTTTTTTTTCCTGAAGTACATAAAGAGATTGAAAGAGAGACAGAGAGAGAGAGAGCAAACTTTCAATACTCACCGTTTTAAGGCCAGGTCTATTGCATTCTATCCAGATCCTTACATCATACTTATTAGCGTAGTATCTGAGTACCTTCCAGTAGTGCATTAAGCAACAAGATGATGTGCGTCACATGTTTCTTCTCGCGTCCTCTTTTTGGGAAAAGATGTGTTTTCAGTGGAGTGATTTGGTTTGGAGACAGTATAGGCAAGGTCAAAGAGTGGAAGATGATAAGATTAATGATGCCCTTAAAACCCATGGGACTTCATTCCACTGTCTTGGGCCTACATCTGAGAGAGTTCTGTTGCCTGTTTCTTGTCTAGAGCCAAGTGCCCTAAACTCCCAGTGAGCCATAACTGTCAGCAAGCATTGGTGTACCTTCAGGTCCCCAGAGGGTGAGTGACTCCATTCCCCAGAGAGTGAATGATCTGCAACCTTTCCAGACCTTGCCAGCCCAGCGAGTAGGAGACTAGATCAAGGAGCCCTTCATCCATCCAGCGTATCACAGCTAACCCGCCAGAACTGAGTCACAAACGCATCTCTTTCTTTCTCTCTCTCTCTCTCTCTCTCTTTCTCTCTCTCACACACACACACACACACATATCCTATTCCAAAATGCAAAGAAGTCTTATGAACCTCAAAGTTGGCCCGTTAGATCTAATAGTTGAAGTGGAAATATTTTACCTCTTTGAAGTGAAGTGAAGTGAACAAGAAGTTTTTGGGTTGACATCTTAAAAATCCTGGTATTCACAAGAATTCCAAAAGTCTACTAATGTTTTTGCCATGTTGGAACAAAAACCAGAACAAAGAAACCTCAACCCCTCTTTTACTGGGCTCCCTTAGCTAGGAACTACTGTACACAAATAAAAGTTACTCAATTACAGTTAATTGACATGTATCAGAGGGGAAGCCATGTTAGTCTGCACCCACAAAAACAACAGTGTATTGACATGTTATTCTAAACCCTAATAGTAATGGTGCTGTGGCTTGCCGGTCCCAATGACCTATTGCTGGTTTGTCAGAAGTGTTGGAGAGCACTCGTAGGTGATCAGAGAAGGTAGTTTTGCTCGTCCCAAAGGTTCTTCATGAAGTCAGGTGAACAAGGAGAGACACACCTGTAATTATGCTGCTCACTCACTCCTCCATACTTGCACACTTCCTGCTGCCCACAGGAAGAAAGCTTTGCCCCTGCAGACCTTAGGAGCACTCCGGGAGTAGGGATGAGAAGAATGCTTGGAGGAATCAGGGAGCTTTATGGATTGTTGTTAGGTCATTCCCCTACTTCAGTGGTGTCCGGAGGTTAGCTGGAGGGAGACACCCCAATCACCTGTAGATAGGTTTTGAAAGTACCTCATGCTCATAGAACTTAATGTCATTGGGAGCCCTGAAACCTTTTCTCCCTCCCTTCCCCAGACCTTAGTTGTCATGTTAGCTCATGAGACTTCTTTTGGAAATTATTAAAAACAAATTATCCTGGGAAATAATTTCAGATAATTTTTCAGGTCATATACGCACCATCAAAAGTAAATGTAGTCCAGAAATAAATTACCATCACTCTTTTAACTGACTTTTCTCCCTTAATGACATCCAACTCAGCACAGATATCCTTAAATCAAACTGTACCCACAGCATTATCAACTACTTTCTAAACCAGTCTGAGTCCTATACCACTGCAGCTCTACTGAGACTGAATTAAGGATGTGGTGACCATCTGAATAGATGCCATTTTTTGTGAAAATGCAAACTCAACTTGGCATTTTCTAAGTTTCTGGCATTTGCTGTTTGTCAAACACTAATGTTTTTGAAAGTTGAAGCACACTAAGAACACTGATACAAGGAGGAAAGTCTACATTTCACTCCAACAAAGCTTCTGAATTGTCAATTAAACTGTGAAACATAAGTGTTCATAATGAAATAGAAAACTGACTTAGGTACAAAGCTGTCAACATGAGAAAGTATAAATAGATTTATCTAATATGTTGGCTATATGTACACAGACTGCTTACTCCCACTCTTACTTCCTAGCAGGGGATGGATTTTAGACAGCAATAACAAGAAATTCACCATGTGAAACATTACACTGCGTTTTACCTTAAATACAGGAAATGAAGCATTCCAGCAGGTCGGAGGCTGACAGTCTCATTTCAGCTTTTGATTGTGTTTGAAGTGGCAGCCTCAGTGACTTAAATTTACTGTCAGCATGTGTTTACCTACTAACTTCATCTAAACTATCCTTGCTTCTGAACAATTTCCCCATCGCTGCTGATAGTACAGCTCCTGCAGCTGTAGCACCAATGGAGATGCTGCTGTGGATAAGGCTCCAGATGGCTGGTGGTCTATCTTCTTCACCATTTTGTCTAAAAGTTCTGCACAACTCAAGAGTCTGCCTTAGAGCCCCAGCTGTTGCTTCCACCCCGGTGATGCACTGAGATTAGCAACATTGCAAATGCTTTTCAGGCAAAAACTGAGTAAAGATCAGACCACAGCAATGACCCCTCCAAACCAACCCCACTGTTTTCTGAACCCTTTTAAACACATTTTAAAAGTGTGGGTTTTTTTAAATGAATGGTCTTAGGAAAAGAGGTTATGTCGCACTCTGACTACCCATGGGTGTTTTTCATGTAGATCTGTAAAACGTGGTTTAAAGTGGTAAGCACAAGGAAGCCACATATGACTCACCTTATTGCAACTGAGTCACTGGGGGCGTGGAGGGGGGAGGCAGGGACCAGAAATAAAATTTCCAATGCATCTAAATGACTTAGGAGTGCAATGTTCATTTTTAAGAGTGAGTTAGGCACTTAGGAGTCCACGTCTCATTAATAGTCAATAAAACCTTGTTATGTCTACTCTGCAAATAAAAACCCATGGCTGGCCTGTTGCCAGTTGACTCGGGCTCACAGGGCTTGGGTTGTGGGGCTGTTTCACTGCAATGTAGACCTCTGGTTCAGTCTGCAGTCCAGGCTTTGGGACCCCCCCACCAATCACAAGGTCCTAGCGCCTGGGCTCTAGGTCATGCCATAGAAGTCTAGATTTCAATGAAACAGCCCCTCATCCTGAGCTCCACAAGCCTGAGTTAGCAGGCCAGCAACAAGTTCTAAAATGCAGGGTAGACATACTTGTAGAATCCAGTCCTCAGTCACATAGGTGCCATTGAAAAATTTTACCCCGTGGCACCTTCTGCATACATATAGCATCAGGCACACTATTGATACGCCAATGGTTAGCATAGTCAAAACCTCCATGTCCTTTAGGAATGGAACAGATGGAGTGGCCTCCTCTTGTCCTTTTTTTCTTCCTGGTTCCATTCCACATTTTCATTTGCATAAAACAGTTTGAAAGATGGAGCTTTCATACAACCTTTCTGAGAGCCACTCTTTCTTCATCCTTCCAAATGGAATGCTAGGATCAATCACACACCACTTATTGATTTTTTTAAAAAATTAGTGAAGGAAAAAGAGATTCAGGTTGGTTCCTGCTGTTGACAGCAGAATCTGACAATTCATCTTGCTGTATAATGAGGTTATATGACATCCATCATTGTCACATCATAGGGTGACATCTTCTTTGTGCTTTGGTACACTTGGCCTTATTCATATTTCATGCCTCATCATACGTAACCAAATAATCATCAAGATATACCAAGACCCACTGTGTCATGAGCGGCAGTGTGGTCCTGCAGATAGGACACTAAACTGTCAGTCATTTCCATCTCTTTCACTGTCCACTTCTGCTCTCTGGGCCTGCATCTCCTCTATCTTTTATCTATTTAGACTGTACATTTTTAGACTGACAAAAATGACAGTACAGCACCTACTATAACAGACTTCCAAATAAGACTAAGGACAGTAGGTGCAATTCTCATACAAGAATCATGAACTGCATCAACCTGATAGCATGTTCAGGTAGAATATTCAACTCACTGACATCAAAAAATGACCTCGAGTGTAATTAGTGAATTATCAGCTAGCAGAAAGAATTAGGTAGCCAAATAGATCACGAACAATAGCAAGAGACACACTCAAAAACTAATAAAAATAGTATTAGTCGCTGGTGAACAGTGTTTTTGAGTTCTTGACATTCTTTGCATCCAGCTTCCTAGCAGATTTGTATTGCCTCCTTTTATTTCCTTTTGTCTGAACACAGTGTTTTCAATCTCTGAACATCTTCTTTGCGATGGCCAAAACACAGGATATAACAGATGCAGTTACTGTGCTGACACTGATTTATTCTCTGATCTTTGCCAAGTCAATTAACATAGCTTTTTCTATCTGGCTGTAAAATGGGCACAAGAATGCCACAATGTTGTGAGATTGATCAATATTTGCACATTGCTTTAAGACCTTCACCTAGGCTTTCATGTATGCAAACTACTACTGTTATTATTAGGGTATCACCTTTCTTCCAAGCACATTTTCAGAGATTACCATCAATATTAGTTCAACAGACCAGACATTGTGGGGAAATCGGGACTCTGCAAGGCGTTGCTTTCGAACTGGACATTAAGGGAGCATCATGATGACAGCTGCTCTGACCTCACTGAAAATAGTAGTTCCGATCTATGGACACAAGCTCAGCTACAAGAGTGGTCTTAGAAGAAGCAAAGGTCTGTTTTAATAAAAGCGTAAGTATTATGAATTACAGTCTATTATAAATTTATTGTAATTTTCTCCTGACACTCTGTGAATTAAACTAGTTAGGATACCAAATAAATAAATAAATAAATAAAAGAACAAATGCCACAAAGCAGAAAGCAAGCTCAGTGTCTGAAGGTTAATGATTGCTCATGAAAGCTACAGAAATAAATTATCTGCCTAGGGACACTGTCACATGATCAGCACAAAAGCTGTAACAGCCAAAAATGTTTATGTAGAGGGGGAAAAAAACCACTGTCAGCATCACGGAGCCCTTCCCCCACTGCTAAATTCGAGTCCTAAGCCAAACAGCTGCTCCTGACTGCTTACATTAAACTAATTTGTGCTGCAACATTGCAGCTGCTTAATTTTGAGTCTGAACTTTATCACCAATAAGTGTTACAATAACAAGGGATTCGGTGGCATCGCTGAAGAAATATCAGTTCCTCAACAACAAAAATGGTTTAACATAAGTAGATTACAAATAAAAGTAAAAAGAATTTTTTTTAAATAAGGACAATGACCCAAACAATGCAATGCAAATACTTG
Organism: Carettochelys insculpta; assembly: GCF_033958435.1. Classification (NCBI taxonomy): domain Eukaryota; kingdom Metazoa; phylum Chordata; order Testudines; family Carettochelyidae; genus Carettochelys; species Carettochelys insculpta. The sequence goes on from NC_134139.1 coordinate 102,184,621, forward strand.
TGGGAGAGACTTAAAATGTTCTTTGGTTCCTAAATTCATTTTTGGCCAAATTTTGCACTCTGATACACACACACCTCCCACTGGTGTAGATGGGTACATATCCAAGGGCAGAATCTGACCCTTCAGTGATGGAAAATATAACCTGGGGACTCTAAATAACAATAGCTCTTGCAAATAAAGATGCTTTGTAACCATCTGACGGGAGAAGCTAGATTCATTTAGGCCCAAATTGTGAAGTGAATAGCGTATGGGTAAACAGCTATGTTTGTGTGGAAAACAATTGGGTTTCCCACAGGTCCAGCAGTCCATGCATGCACTAGACATTGCAGGATTGGATCCCTAAAGAGCTCATGCAGCATTACTCTTCCCTTCACCCCAAACCTATCCTGACTCTTACCCCAGTGGAATGCAGGAGCTCCGCACTTTGGATTAAATGCTTAAGCACTGTTTCTATGTCACTCTTACTGTGCAAGATTCTGACCTGTGTTGCTCTGAGAGGTTTTTTTCAAAAGTCACACCACTAACCATTTAAAAAGTCTCTCTCATTCATGTGGTAACAGCTTGAAATCCCCGGTCTCTTCCTTTTCTGCCCCTCTTGAAAAACAATTTTGTTCAAACTCTGTTGTGTAGAAGGAAGTGTTTGAGAGTGGCTACAAAATGTTGTCCCTGGGGTAAGAGTCCTGCTGCAGTTACAAAATGTCACATGTTGTTCCTCATGTTTTCCTCTGCATTATTCTCCTAGCTCTGTGTCACAAGCACAGCCTCATCTTTCTGCTGAAACAGACACTGACCTGAACTGGTTGTAATTCCTGCCAAATATGCAGGCACTGTTTTGCTACATTTTGAAATTTGACTTGGTGCATGTATCAAGCATTTGCTTGCTCTCAGGAAAGTACTTTTTTTTTTCACTCAGTGTTTGGAATGCAAAGAAATTTCAGTTTTTAATTAGTTTGAATATGATTGGTTTTAAGCAGGATATCTTGTTACTCCTAGCATTTCCTGTATAAAGAGGCCATTCATATTTACCCATCTTAGTTATTAAGAAAACAATTGGAAAGGGCAAATAAACACTCACAGAGAAATTTTAGATTAAAAACCACCTCTAGTGTCCAGTAGTATCAAGAATATTGTACAAACTATAATGTTTGATGGGGAAAAACTAGGCTTTGAGTTCTGCTAAAGGAGGGATTATTTTATTTTATTTTGCATCTTATACAAACCTCTGGAGATTAACTGGGGGAAAAGGAGTTAAATGAAGCTATGCCTCATCTCTTTTTGACACAGAACAGGGTCTGGGAGTTTTTATGTTTGCTTGGTTGATAGAGTTGCGTTTGGATTAGGTTGGAGTCTTCTTGTTCTTTGGGATTTTTTAACTTTTTTGGAGGGTTTTTTTTTGCTTTTTGCTTTTTGCTTTTTGCTTTTTGCTTTTTGCTTTTTGCTTTTTGTTTTAGTTTGGTAAAAATCATCACTCAGGAGTTTGGATTAAAAAGTCAAAACAAGGGAAGATTTGGTATTTGCATGCCAATTCTGTCTTGCTCCCAAATTTTGGGTGTGGAGATAACTGAACAAGTAGGTTCCTGTTTGCATTTATCACTATTTGGCCGTGTCTGCACTAGCCCCAAACTTCAAAATGGCCACGCAAATGGCCATTTCGAAGTTTACTAATGAAGCGCTGAAATGCATATTCAGCTGTTCGTTAGCATGCGGGCAGCCGCTGCACTTTGAAATTGATGCGGCTCGCTGCCGCGTGGCTCGTCCCAACGGGGCTCCTTTTCAAAAGGACCCCGCCTACTTCAAAGTCCCCTTATTCCCATCTGCTCATGGGAATAACGGGACTTGGGATGACGGTGAGCAGGCAGGGTGAGTTTTATGGATGTCCAATGTGGCCCAGGCATAGACGCTGACTTCCCCTTTAGCCTAGGGGTGATTAACCTACCTCCACCCCAGACCCCGCCCTTACTCCATCCCCACCCACCCTCTTTCTATCCCTTCCCTCAGGTCCCCACCCTGTCCTGCTTCTTCTCAGCTTCCTCACCAGAATGAGCCCCATCCCTACTCTTCCTGCACCCTCCCTGAGATTCCTGAGTGCCTTGAACCAGCTATTCATGGTGCTCAGAAAGCACTGGGAGGGAGGGGAAGGCGTTGGTCAGCTGGGCAGCATCTGGCAAGAGGCATGGACAGAGAAGGTAGAAGCCCATGCCGCTCCAGGGAAGAGCACAGGGCGGGGTGTGGGGGGGTAACTGTCCCTGCAGCCACCAGAAGTAGTGTGGCTCTTCTGCAGGAAGAGACGGGGGTGGGCAGAGCAGGGATGGGGAGAGGGCGGGGGGCAGGAACGGTAGAGATCTGTGCAAGGATGGAGCAGAGGTGGGAATTAATTTGGAGGACATCGCAAGTGTAGGGCCATGACCAGACACCCACCCCAGAGTGCATTAGGCAGAGTCCTTGCCACAGGTTCTCCCCTTGAAGTGTGGAATTCCAACAAGCAAATGTTCCTGTAACATGCCATCCCCTCCCCCACCATCGCAGCCCACTTACTGTGGTTGTCCTTGTTATGAAGAACCAGAGCTCACAACTGCATTCACGTGAGTTCACCTTCCACCTCAATGCCTCAAATGCTGCGCCATTCACTTTTCATTTCCGTCTGCCGCCACCAACTCCACCATTCACACTGGCCCCCGCCTTGTCATCCTTTCCGTTGTTGGCTACTGCATTGTTGTTCCTTCTGCTGCCTCATGGCTGAACCACTGGCCACTGTCTCCCTCTACTGCAACCCCTGTGATATCTTAAGGCCCCTCCACTTAACACATGTCTCTGAGAATCCAGTAGTTAAGGGAGGAGCCCCAGTAGGTGGGTCAGTCTCTGTCAATGGACGCATGGCCCTCCAGCAGGTCCAAGCCCAGCTCTAGTGGTCCATAACAGAACAGAACCCCATTGAGTTAAATCATCTCAGTCACCACATGGTGGAGAGAAGGATCAAATAGGCTACGTCTACACTTGAAGCCTACTTCGAAGTAGCTTATTTCGATGTAGCGACATCGAAATAGACTATTTCAATGAATAACGTCTACACGTCCTCCAGGGCTGGCAACGTCGATGTTCAACTTCGACGTTGCGCAGCACCACATCGAAATAGGCGCAGCGAGGGAACGTCTACACGCCAAAGTAGCACACATCGAAATAAGGGTGCCAGGCACAGCTGCAGACAGGGTCACAGGGCGGACTCAACAGCAAGCCGCTCCCTTAAAGGGCCCCTCCCAGACACAGTTGCACTAAACAACACAAGATCCACAGAGCCAACAACTGGTTGGAGACCCTGTGCATGCAGCATGGATCCCCAGCTGCGGCAGCAGCAGCCAGAAGCCCTGGGCTAAGGGCTGCTGCACACGATCATAGAGCCCTGCAGGGGCTGGAGAGAGAGCATCTCTCAACCCCTCAGCTGATGGCCGCCATGGCGGACCCCGCAATTTCGATGTTGCGGGATGCACAACGACTACACGGTCCCTACTTCGACGTTGAACGTCGAAGTAGGGCGCTATTCCTATCCCCTCATGGGGTTAGCGGCTTCGACGTCTCGCCGCCTAACGTCGATGTTAACTTCGAAATAGCACCCGACACGTGTAGCCATGACGGGCGCTATTTCGAAGTTAGTGCCGCTACTTCGAAGTAGCGTGCACGTGTAGACAGCTATAGTGTGTCAAAATCTGTAAGGAGAGACCATACCACCAGATGCAAATATTTGTCCCTGGGCTTTGACATTGCCATCCCCTGCTCAGAGAGTACAGTTGACTTGGTGGTGACCATCCTTAATCAGGACATGTCCAGCACAGTTCTGCTGCCCTCACTTACACTGTAAGGACCACCACCTCTCACCATTCCTGCAACGGAGGCGACACATGGGCGCACAAGGAGAATAGCAGGGGGCCCTGACACTGGCAGCAGGGGTGAGGCTCCCCAGCCCACCCGCACTCGCTGGCAGCTGCAAGAAAAAATGGAGTGACATGGCCCTCGCTCATATTGCTCCCCCGGCTCCCAGTGCGTCACTCAGGGAAGGGGTGGGACTCCCTCCCCCACTCATCTCCCACTCATCTCCCACTCATCTTTGGGAAATTATCATGTATATTGGCCTCTGCTCACCTTTCCTATCAGCCCAGTAATCCATCTCTGGGGGGGCTTACGCTGACATTCCAGAGCTAGAAAGAGCTTCAGAAAAGTACCACTGGGCGTGTGCGGGGGGATCAACATTCTTCTTCTCCTTCAAAAATCCCACCTGCCTAAAGCCCAAGATGTGTAAACTCTGTACGGACCCAATAATAGCTTTTATATTAATTAAAACATCACATATTTAAAACATGCTACCTTGCAACCCTGCAGAGCATGAAACAGGAAGCTCCGACATCCAAAAGGGGAGCTCTTCATTTTCTTAGTGGATTGCAATGCTTGTTTCTAGCCTCATAAATTTCCTTACATGTACATATCAACCTCCCAATGCTTTTAGATAATTTTCAAAGGTTTTCATGGATCCCTCTGAGCCCTACGTCACTAGACTCATGGTAGCTAATGCATTTAGGTTTACAGAAAGAAACAAACATGAAATTACTCTGAGATATTTTTTCAAACTCTTGAACTCATTTCTAAAATAGTTTTTTTCTAGTGGTATAACTCAGGTAGCCCTTTCAAAATGCAAAGTGGTGTGATTTGGTACAAAGGTTATAGTGAGACATATCCGGGACAACCTGCAATAATACTCAGCAGTTTTATAGTCAACCCTATTCATGCTTGAAAAACCTTCATATCACACTATAATGTATCCTTTCTTTCTTCCTCTCCCCTTTCTCTTACTCTGTGTGTGTGTGTGTGTGTGTGTATTTCTAATCTATTGCATCTTAGTTCAATATGTTATTCTTCCAGTCAGGTCCTGGCAAAATGTATCATATCCATTCTCATTTCTAGTAAGAGAATATGTCTTCTCATTTCTAATTATCACGTAAGTTGAAGCAGTTAATGAGGGATGCAGTAATTTCTAATTCACAGCATTAATGCTCATAGTTATAAGCCTAAAATTTTATCATTTTTCAAAGAGAGGCAAAATGCAAGCCATTATATGAAAGTGAAAATTGTACAGCTCTTATTTGGTAAAGAGGTGGGCCTGAGCCAAATCATTTATATTCAGACTGCTCCATAAAATACAGGGAAGAGGAGTTGCAAGAAATACTTCCAGAGTTTTGTTTTGAATCAATTCTTGCAATTTTGGAAAAAACAGAATACATAAGGATCAAATTCTGCACTCAAACCCATTTATTGAAGTCTTTGGGGTGTGGCTCAGCCTTTGGGTTAAGCATGTAGCTGTGCCTGGACAGGAGGCACACTGAGAAGAAATTGTGACTATGTCCCTGCTCTTTTTCTGATCTGGAAAGAGGGGAAATAAACTTTTCTTTTTTTGTAGTTTTGATAAGGGTACAGCTCACTTCTACCCTCATGCCAGTCAGTTACAGTTGCTAGAGTGTAAATTGTGGCAGAGCCATGATTCTAGCCTCTCCCTGCCTTGGGCAGCACTCTGGGAGGAGCAGGAGAAGGGCAGAGCCTTAACTCTTCAAGGAACTGAGAACTCTGGCTCAGGTAGACCTAACAGAGTCTGGTAGCCAGGTAAGTTACTCCCCACCTCTCTTCTGAACGGCCACTTCAGGCCTAGGCATTTTAAGTGCAGCCCTTCGACATCACTCAAAGCTCAGCTGTGTAGACACATCCGAAGGTAAAAGATGAGTGCCTAGTTCTCAGGCAGTTCATTCATTTGTGAGACAAAACAGCAAAAATATAAAGATCAGGTCAACCGCCCAAAGCCTCACAGTGTTTTGTTAATGGCACAGTAGTCAGTGGAACACTGATGAGAGCAATTCAGAAGGCCAGCATCTGCAATTCAGAATCAGAGTTATCGAACAAATGGTGAAGCTGGCTATTAATACCCTGTCTGCACACAAAGCATCCTCCATATGGTAGTAGCTGAAGCTTGCTTTCTTTCCATTTGGTACACTCCCCATCCTCATTATAAAGAGAAACCTGGAGCTACCTGATTTATCAGAACTGTAACTTTAAAACAGCCCTCATATACAATGAGCCTGCAAATACTGAGTGAGACCAAGCATCTAACTTACCCGCAAGTATCTGTAGTACTGTGAGTGCACACTATGGCTCCATCTACTCTTACCCTGAAGGTCGACGGCTGTTACACAATTTTTGGTACATCAATAGCATACCAAAAATGGACTTAGTAGCCGTCGACCTCGTGCCTGTCTTCCCAGCAGAAGGTCAACAGGAGCACTCCTCCCATCGACCTTCTGGAGCAATCCTGCTGACTTTCCTTACTATCATGCAGCTCAGGAGGATTTCCAGGGTTGATTTCGACCCTGGAACATGCCTTTGCACACACGCACAAAACAGCACCCTGGAAGATGAACCCAGACCGGGTGGTCTTTTCCAGTAAGCCTGGATATAGCCTCAGGCTCTAATCTCCTAGACTCTCACACAAGCAAATTGCACTATTGAATTCAGTGGGACTACTCCCAGGAGCAAAGTAACTCATGTTTCTAAGAGCTTTTCAGATGGGAGCTACAGTACATAAATTATGCCAATTACTGCATTTTAATACATAGACACAATGGACACAGAGAAGAGTGCAACCGTGTGGGCCCTACAAACTATTATGTCAATAATCTGAGAATTATCAGAGTCTCATACATCCACTGACTTGTGTTTGGTTGTCTGTGAATAAACCCAACCAAAAGGTGGAGTACTGAGGAGGCAGAGAGTTAAAACCCTTGGAGTTAGTCACCTTGTGTGCAGTTTGATGTACTGGTGTGCAGTTTGCAGTCCAACTTTCTCCAGCCAAAGGAAGGTTGATGGAACTGTATTATTTATGCTGTGTATGTAACCAATATCAGACTCTTGGAGCTGCATTTTAAATGCACTGAGCACAGTTTCCAGTGAAGTCAACTGAATTGTGAGCACTTGTGGCACCATTAAGAATCGGGCCCTTGAAATTAAAATACATAAATAAATAAATAAATAAATAAATAAAAACAACAATATTGAATACAAAAATTCTAACCATTAACCTATTAATTGAATTGCCACATAAACTTCCCCACACGAACACAGGCACAAACACAAACCTCTGCTTCTCAGTACATCAACCCAACCCTTCCACAAATGCCTACAGAAGAGCTGGGGAAGCCATGGTCCAGAGATACAGAAGAAGCTCTGACTGCCAGCCTCTTTCATTTAAAATGCCTGCCACCACTGATTACAGCTTTGCTATTATCTCACAGTGAGAGAGATACTTTCTCAGGAAATTGTATCAGAGAGGTAGCCAAGTTAGTCTGTATCTTCAAAAACATACAAAAATTCATGCGTCTGATGAAGCGGGTCTTTGCCCACAAAACCTTATCTCCAAAATATCTGTTAGTTTATAAGGTGCCACAGGACTTCTTGTTGTTTCTCAGGAAATGGGTCACAAACTATTTCAGTTTAGAGCTGCTCAGAAAATTTAAACAGAAGCAATGTTTTGGTGAAAAAAAATTGGAGGGGGGATTTTCCTGAAATGCAGTCTATGTTCTTAGTAGGTTCCATCAAAATCAATAACATGAGCTTCTCTGAGCTGCCAGCTCTGAGGTACAACATGCTATCTGTGAAAAACTTGGTTCCATAACCAAGCAGTCACCCTAGCTTCAGTTTTCAAGCGAGATCCAGCTATTTCTCTGTGTCAAATTCATTACCTGAGTTTAGTTCTGAGGTGACAGAGGCATGGATATAAACCTTTTAGTGTCTGTGCATTAAATAAATAACTACAATTGCCTCACCAAGTGTGAATGTGTGTGTGTGTGGGCACCGGGCAGCAGGAGAAGTGAGCAGGGAGAAGAAAATTTGGCTATCGCTCCCACCTGAGCTTTCACAGCAGCAGCCCACGTCTAACAATCTCTTGCACTGAAGATATCTGCTTTCTCACTAACTGTCAATCACACTTTCATTTACACACTGGACAGTTCCCAGTAATACTCCACCAAAGGTGATTCTTGAGGACCAAGTGCCATTCCCAACACAACCCTGTGGAAGCTTCTCAGGAACCTCTCAGAAGAAAAGAACAGGGTCACTCAAGGGCAACTACTTCTAGATCTGCTAGGGACCACAAATGGCCATAAAGCCTTGTGGTCAATGGCAAGACAGTCTACTTATATGAAGATGAGTATTTGCTGTGTCATCCAATGCACAGTCTCTCAACGACCGAAAAAGGGGAAAATGAGAAACATTTTGATAGTTGGCAAGAGCCTCACAATAGTTTCCTTACAGATTATTAGCACCTTCCCTCAGCATCCATTCCTACAGCACTATTAATGGTTTAAGGCCTAGTCTACACTACAAAGCTATACCAATGTAAGCTGCCTACCTAGCTGTTCAGGTATCTACATTTAAATTTGTCTCAAACTGCTCTAAGCTGCCCATTACACCACCTCCCTAAGAGGCAGTGAGGCAAGGCCAGTGTATGGAAATTGAAGCAGCGCCTTGTAGACACTTCATTAACTATGTCAGCCTTTATATTCTTCCTGTAGCTGTCCCACAATGCTCCACACTGGCCACTCTGGTCACCATTGGGAATTCTGCCCACTGGCCCGGTAGATGGGAAGCCCCTATTCCTTTTAATGCCCTGAGAGTTTCTGAAATCTCTTTTCCTAATTGCCCAGCTTTGCAAGGACACCTAACAGCTCTATGTTGAGTATAACCACTGAGCTGACCATGCCAGCTACAAACTGCAGATGTACTCCATCAGGGAGTAGACAAGAGATAGTGGATGTCCAAGGCCTATGGGAAGAAGGAGCTGTGCACACACAGCTTTGAACCCACCATAGGAACATGGACATTCCTTAGCAGACTTCCAAGAGAAGGCAGAAGAAGGAATATGACAGGGACTACCAGTGTTACCCCATGAAAGCCAGAGAGCAGCAATGGGCATTCCAGAAGGCCAGGAAGGGCAGCCATCAAGCCACAGGCGTGATGCTTTTATGATGAGTTGCATGATGTGCCAGGCAGAGATCCCGTCACCCCTCCCCCACGACACAGTTGATACCTCCAAGGACCTTCTGCCGTGAGCAGCAAGGAGGAGAAAGTGGATGAGGAAGAGGAGTAGGAGGAAGGGGAACAGGTGACTGGGGAAGTCAGCTGTTCAGTAAGCCAGAACCTGGTTTTGGTTCTGTTGCAGTCTAACAAGTTTAGCACAGACAAGTACAGTGCAGGACAAGGAACCTCTGGTAACTGTGTACACAAATTAAAATAACAAGACAGTTATGACTTTTCCTTAACTTACTCATGCTAGTAGAGGCAGTGGTACAACCAAGAGAGGTGGAATTCCTGTCTGGCTCAGTCCCTTCTAGAATTAATGGAAGCAGGAGAGTGGCATGCAGAGCAGCTTGTCTATGTACACAGTGACGTCCCTTGTATTTTCCTTAGAGATCTCGACAAATCTTTCATGGAGGTACACTGCAATCCTCTGCAAGTTTGTAGGGATAGCAACCGTATTTCTTCCTCCATCCATTCCCTGGCAGCCAGTGACAACTTCAGCTGGCACCATTGCTGGTACCACAGGCTAGCAGTATGGGGCCCTGGGTGGCTTCGGGACACCAACAGTAACTGTGCTTTCTTCACCTTTGTTATCCTCAGGAGTGAGACAGCAGCTACAATCACCATCACCTGTGGAAAATGAGAGCTGTATTTTGGACAATTGCCCTATACCAGTGGTTTTCAAAGTTCAGGTCGCAACCAGTACTGGGTTGTAGAATGTCAGACACTGGGTCTCCTTGCTGTAGGGTGTCAAGCTGGTCAGCTTCCTGCCTGTCCTGGTACACCTCTTGTGCTGCACCCCTTAGTTGCGAGGGAGCCATGGGACTCCATCAGCTTCCCCTGCCCCAGGCATTGGTTCACAGACAATGGAAACTGGGTGGTGGTGCCCGCAGGCAAAAACAGTGCATGGAGCCACTTGTGTGCCTCCACATGGGAGCTGGACCAGCTGCTGGCCACTCTGGGGTGCAGCATGGTCTGTGGTGCCAGGACAGGCAGGAAGCCTGCCTGAGCCGATCTGCTGTGCTGCTGACCAGAGTCACTGAAGGTAAGCCCACACCCCTATCCCACACCCAAATCCTTTGCCATAGCCTTGAGTGTCCCCAAAACCCCAAGCCCCCTCCTTCACTCCCTCATCTATGGCCCCACCCCAGAGCCCACGCTCTAGTCAGAAGACATAATGATGTTGGGATGCGGGGCATCAACAATTTTCTTCACCAGGACCATGAGAAACAAATTTGAAAACTACTACCCTATGCTACTAGAATCATGCAACCCAGCAATCTCCTCCTCCTTTCTCACTTCCCATGGTGAGTGCTGTGCATGGCTGCATGCACAAGCAGTCAGCACCAAGCAGAAAGGAGCAGACAGTATGGGAGTGAATTCTGCATCTTAAGTTTCACTTTCCATAGTGACAAGTATCAGAGAGGGAGCCGTGTTAGTCTGTTGCCACAAAAACAACAAGCAGTCTTGTGGCACCTTATAGACTAAGGCGGCGGCTACACTCGCCCCTTTCTGTCAGAGGTGGCATGATAATGGGGCAATTCAAAGCAAGCTAACAAGACGCTAATGTACATGTTTGGCACCTCATTAGCATAATGGCGGCCGTGCGAATTTCAAAGTGCCGACTTCCAATTGCAGATTGATGGGCGTAGATGGGGGCAGCTTCAAAATAAGCGTCCCACTTTGACATCTCCTTACTCCGATTTAGTTCTGCTTTGAATTGCCTCATTACCATGCCACCTCCAACAGGAGGGGGTGAGTGTAGAAGCAGTCTAACAGATTTTTTGGAGCATATGCTCTCCTGGGCAAAGACTGCTTTGCCAGATGCACATCAGATGCATGCATCTGATGAAGTGGATCTTTGCCCACGAAAGCTTATGTTCCAAAATATCTGTAACTATATAAGGTGCCACAGAACTTCTTGTTTTTCCACAGTGACCGTATTGACAATGGCACCTCACAGATAGATAGAGAGATAGATTCTAGCACATCTGTCTAGCTGTCAGAGACCAGGATGTGGGTGGTCGTGCACAGTGTTTGGATCCTGAGTCATGCCCAGAAGTAAGGAACTGGAGCCAAAGGGTCAGAGCCAGGAGTGAACCAAAGCAGGAGCAAGACAGAGAACATGCAGGCACAGGATATATCATAACCACGGGCAAATGCTCTGAGCAGCCATCAAACTTTAGCTAGTGTGTTTATGAGCTAGTCTGCTGACTCTTCCAACCAGTAAGGCATTGTAGTTAAACAGGAAGCATACTACAGGCCAGTTTCACTCCTTGGTTTGGCTGGCTGTACTGCAGGCCCTGATTTCCTCCAAAGTCCTGGAGGAAAAAGAGAAATGTGTGTAATAGATATTGAGGGAGCAGGTGGAGTGCAAAAAGCTGTGGAAGTGTATTGATGACATCTTGTATACTTAAGGAACTCAGAAGATCTCGCCCACCACTATCTGAAAATCCATGGCAAAGTTATAACTGATTCTTTAAAAAGGGGAATAAAGCAAGAGAAAATGAACATAATAGCAATAGTGAACTGAAGGCAGTCACAATTCTCCATACTGAGCAAGGAGGAAAAAGATTGGGAAAAGAGTTTAAAAAAGATTTAATTTGCCTGGTAAAAATGAGAGAGTAAAAGGTTGGAAGTAATGCTCAGACTATTATTGATTGTAATTTGAAGGAAAGAGGTAGAAATACAAATCTGTAGAAAGGTCTTACAGTTTAAATAAAGAAACATATGGATGTACAAGTTCTGGTATAAGATTGCATACTATGCTGCAAATATATGAGGAAACATATTGAGTTGTATTACAAAAACTCTTTTTACACAAGGAGCTTATCCACAGAGCTCAAGGATCAAAGATATATTTTATTCCCATTGAATAAAAACTGAAGAACACAGAGGTCTGCGTTTGTGTTTACTTTTCCTTTGCTGAATAGTGACAGAGATAAAATCAAAACCCCGAAGTCTTGACTCTAATTCTTTTCTCTGGACATTACACCATGTCTTTTATACAGGTAGGCAAATCATTTCTAAAACTATGATATTGTCAATCATTAATCTGTGCCAACTCTGAACTTCTGGAACTACTATTAAGTAGAAATCAAATTATTATTATTACTACTACTACTAAGATTAATAGTTGCACTTGAAAACAAAGACTTAGTGATCATAACACATACCTGTGAAATCCTTAAAGGAATAAAGAAAGGAAGATAGATGTTTTCATGAGACAAGGACAGCAAAAACAGGACTCTGTGAACTGCATCAGCTGATTAATTTCCCTTGGAAAGTGGGAGTATTGTTTATGGAAAGGTATTTTGCTGAAGATTTTTGTTCTTGTTTAAATAGTGGCAGTCTTGAAACTCAGAAAAGCAGCTGAAAACAACAATGGGAAACTGAAGAGATATTGTATAGTATAAAAAATAAGAATGGTTGGATTATATGGTGAGTTTTCTAAAGCTCACAAGTTTTTAAGCAATCGTTACGAAGACTGTGCCAAATCAAGCACTTTCCTTTTGGGTCAGTCTGATACCACTTATCATGACACATAATACCTTGCTCTTTGAGCAGTCTACTAAAAGCAATGGCACTACTTCAAAGAAAGCTCTATTCAGTGTAAGGATGGTAGAATCTGGCCCTGACTGAGAAATGACAGCATCACTAATGGAATGGCTAGTTGGATGGCTAGGGAGACCTCTCATCAGGTACTCTTAATAGAGAGTAATAAACCTGATATGCAATAAGTGAACAAATGGGTAATGGAGTCATGGAACCATACAGGCAAGGTGGAAAATAAATGTCAGGGAGTTGGGAAATCTAATCAATGCCTGATTAAGCTAATTGAAGCCTGGCCACTGAAAATTAATGATTTGGAAAATTAGTCCTAGAAAAGGAGAAAAAGCAAAGATTATTGGATCTCACAAAAGAGACAGACAGTTCAAATGTGCATGCAGTTACCAAGAGATTAATACTTGGTACCCTGGGTATGAAGAGTTTGCAATATCACCTCTTATTGAACTGAGTGTATTGCTTCCCAGCTGTTCCTTCAAGCAGGTGCAACCCAGCAAGTCTCAAAAGCCCACCATTTTGAACTTTTTAAGTTGTAAGTAAAAGGGAGGAAATGAGACTGAAAGGTATTACGTTCTAATGGCTGCAGAATTTCTTTCCCTTCCAACTTCAATGCAGGGAAATAACAAAGGAGCTGAATACTAAATGCAAACGTGAAGGGGAGCTGATAGCCCACTAAGGGCATAAACTCATAGAATCATAAAATTGTCAGTCTGGAAGAAAGCTGCGCAAAGCAGGATCAACCCCAACTAAATCATCCCAGTCCGGACTTTGTCAGCTGAGACTTGAAAACCTCTAAAGATGGAAATTCTACCACCTCTCTAGGCAATGCATTCCAGTGCTCCACCACCCTCCTGGTGAAACAGTTTTTCTGCAAGTATTCAAACTGTGTTGTGCCTAGATATGAGTTTCTAACTCCATTCACCAGTCAGGGCCCTTACAGCTAGAACATCCTCGAGGTTCCTGATATTTAAAGATCTTAATCAAATTAAAGCAAGGGCCTTGGTAGAAAGATAAGTGCAACTGGCACTGGCTGGGAGTCTGGAGGTCCTCCTAGGTTCCAGGCACCTTAATATTTGGTCTGGTTTTTTTTTACCACCACTACACATAGAGCAAAGATCTTCCTTCACAGTGAAGAGTAATGCAAATCTTTCCCCTGAGCTTATAGAATTAACTTAGAATCCAACAAAATATACAAACAGGTTAAATTATTTTTTCCAATATGTACCATTTTGTTTTAGGCAGAACAGAATTTCATCTGTTATCCTGTTGACCCATGCCTAGTGCACTCCAGTTTTAACTAACTCACTGTTCTCCCCCTTTTCCAGATGATTAATAAGTATAAAACTCAATACCAGTCTTTGAAGCATCCCATAGTTCAACTTTTCCGTGGTGAAAATTGACCATTTTCTTCTCCTCTTTGTTTTGTGTCTCTCATTTAGTTTCTGCACAACAATACTTTACTTTGCACACCATAACTACTTAGTTTCTTTAGTAGCCTCTTGAGAGAGAGTCTGTCAATTGTCTTTGTATGTCAGAATAAATTATATTGTCTGATTCCCATTTATTCAGTATTTTATTGGCACATTTCAAGATTTGAATAGGTTACTGGAACACAATTTTCTTTTGCAAAAGCTATGTTTATTGCACCCCTAATGTATCATGATCATCCAAGTTTTTCATAATTCTGTTTTTAATTATCACATCAGCCCAATTGCCAAGGGCAGAAATGAGGCTTACTCCTCTATAATTCTTCTAATCACTGCTATATCTTTTTTAAAATGTAGGTATATTTCCTATCCACCAATCTTTTGCAGGTTTTTTTTACTAGCTGCCACTTAATTCTTAAGTTCATTCAGAATTCTGTGGTATATATCATATGGGGCATACTGCTATTTTTAGCTGATCATTTGATCATCTTTGGATTCTTCAGCCATTTATACTGTCATCTCATAAGATAAGCCAAGAGAGCCTCAACTCGCAAGTTGTCACTGCCTGAAAAATAAAATTTCCTTAACCTGGTGGTAGTAAAAATGCCATCCTCTGGAAGGGTGCCTCCTTCAGGATTTGTCCTGATTTACTGTAATAGCCAGTGTCAGTCTCCTAGAATGGAGATGTGCATCAGAAATAATGTTCTTCACAGGAATATAGGCTTCACATCCAAATATTGCAGCTGTGGATAGTCCAAATAGCCCTTCTGATCTTCAAGAAGTCCTATTCAGGGGATCCTCGTTATGAGTCATTTTGCTATAATTCATTTCATATATAAGTTGTTAATTAATTTAGGAAAGCAAGTTCATTGTGGCCGTGTCTACACTAGCCCCAAACTTTGAAATGGCCACACAAATGGCCATTTCGAAGTTTACTAATGAAGCGCTGAAATGCATATTCAGCACTTCATTAGCATGCGGGCGACCGCGGCACTTCAAAATTGATGCGCCTCGCCACTGCACGGCTCGTCCCGACGGGTCTCCTCTTCGAAAGGACCCCGCCTACTCCGAAGTCCCCTTATTCCCATGGGACTTCGAAGTAGGCGGGGTCCTTTTGAAAAGAAGCCCCGTCAGGACGAGCCGCGTCAATTTCGAAGTGCCGTGGCTGCCCGCATGCTAATGAAGTGCTGAATATGCATTTCAGCGCTTCATTAGTGAACTTCGAAATGGCCATTTGCATGGCCATTTCGAAGTTTGAGGCTAGTGTAGACGTAGCCTGTAAGTCGCACTGATCCGCATGTACATAGTTCAGGGGCCGAGGGACCAAAAGCCAGGAACACAGCAGAGCTTTGTGGTGGCCAGGTGGCAGGGGCCTAGGAAGTGAGCCCTGAAGTCATGGAGGACTGGCGGGGACCTGCAGAGAGCTGGTAGGTGGCTGGGGAAGCTGGAGGGGAGCTGCGAGAAGCCCAGCGGGGGAGCCGGGGGGAGTCTGCAGAGAGCCGGTGGAAAGCTGCAGAGAGCTACAAGGAGCCAGCGGGGAGCCACAGGGAGCCATCGTGAAGCCACTGGGGAGCTGCAGAGAGCCGTGAGGATGGGCAGGGAGCTGTGGGGAGCCAGCATGGAACCTTGGGGACAGGCGGGGAGCTGGTAGGAAGCCAGGGGGAACTGTGGGAAGCCAGCAGGGAGCAGCAGAGCAGGTGGGGAGCTGCAGAGAGATATCCGGGAGCTGGCGGGGAGCCACAGGGGGCCGCTGAGGACTGGCAGAGAGCTGCTGAGGAGCCAGCAGGGAGTCGGTGGGGGCTGGCTGGGAGCTGGCTTCACTTTTCCTATTTATTTATTTATCTTATAATTATTTATTACTATTTTTCTATTTATTTATTTCTATTCTATTTCTATGCATTGTTTTTTGTGGGTTATAGGTACGTTATAGGTACCACATGTGTGTGGACTGTATGTGTTGGGAACACATCTCAAGCTAACTACATTATTCCTTATCGATATGAATTCCCCTTTATAAGTCATTTCACCATAAGTTGCATTGTTTAGGAATGTAACCTGGACTTATAAGGAGGGCCCCCTATAATGGGTACCACCCTTTGTAAAAGTGTACAATAGAGCAGTGGTTACCTGTCTGAACACCCAAAGCAAAACAAAAAGTGAGAACCTGTAACTAGAATCAGCTCTTTTCTTTTACTTTACACGTTCTGGGAAAACAGAACCTCCAGCTCTGCATGGAAGGAAACTGGGGAATGCTCATTCAACAGGGACTCTTCAGAACCATATCCCCTACAGCTGTCTTCTCTCCATGGCCTGTTTGCATCCCAGCCCAAGCACTTCCTCTTTATGGGGTAGTGCTCATTTTGAAGCAATAATCTGGAATCAGGATGCTGAACAGCAAAGTTTTCTTATGTAACCCCTGTGACAAGGGCCCTCTTAGCCAGGCTACTGGTCAGCTAAGTCTGTCCAGTCTCTCCCCACTTTCCCCCCAGGGGCTGGAGCTTGCAACAGGTCTCCAGGGCAGGGAGCCCAGCCACTGCTCCAGGGACTCCCTTCTCTGCTGTCCTGACCCAAAGCTAGTCTGTCTTGGCTTGTTCTCAATTCTCGCTCTCTGGCTCTCTTGCGCTTCTCTTTAGCCCTCCCATGCTGCCCTGTCGCTTCACTGCAAGTGTGGAGAGTTTTTAAAGGTCTTTTTTAAGCCAGCAGTGGAGTAGGCTGGCCGTGATCTGCCTGAGCCAGCTCCCTCCCAGCTGCTACTGATTACTCTGCTGCCTTCTGCTTCTATTTAGCAAGCCTCTTCTCCCTCTTTGGGCAGCTTTTCTCCCCCATGAAAAAGACTTCTGGCCTGGCCCTGCCCTACGCCACAATTCTTGTCACTGACCCAGAAGATATTAATTAAAGTACAACAAAACTGGCCTTTAGCTCAAGCTGTAGTAGTGCCTGCGCTAAGCTTTAGAGATTCCAGGTTCAAGTATGCATGGGGGCAGTTACATGTACCTTTACCACCCCTTTTAGTTTCTGGACTCAATGATCTCTCAAGGTCCCTTCCAGTCCTAGTATTCTATGAAAACAAGTGTCCGGTGATTCTAATTTCTCCCAAGAATTTAAGAAGAGCCTCCAATGCTGAACATTTGTAGCACTCCTCCTTCTTCCACATAGGCCACTTCTTTACCAGTAAATGCCTGTTTCCTGCCTACCCATCCCTTCAGCTCTAAAGTCCTCAAGATTAGATCTCATGTGAGGAACTTCTTAAAAGTTGGATCTTTTGGATAGAAACTTGTGCATGCTCTAATAGTCTCACAGGAAGAAGTAACAATGCAGGCTGTCTACACTATGAGATAATATAGATTTTAAGTCATTTAGCCTGATTTTCCTAAGTGCCTGTTCTCACTGTAAATTCCATTCAATCAATTGATGGAGCACTAAAATAGACATAATATCAAAATCCTAATATCAGAGAAACCTGATGGGTGTAGCGTTCAGTTCGAATTTAAAATTCCAAAGCAAGGGTAGTGAGGAGGCACTATGTATTTAAATTGAATTCATTAGGCTCCAGACATGTCCCATATGTGCCCCACAGTGCCCCACAGTTCTTTGTTCTGGCCTCTTCCATCTCCACTGCTCTCAGATACCTGGAAGCCCGGGGCTTCGGGTCATGAGAGGCTGAAAAATCTTATTTCTTTTTGTTTGCTAGTAGTGTGGCTGTGGGGTCTGTGATTCTGTGTACACCCCTGCTAGCTGCTTTTTTTACCCGCGCTGCCTAGCATCAGATGCTTCCCCCCTCAGCCCCCCGCACACCCCACGTGGCAGCTAGTCTGTGGGTGGGAGTTCTGTTTTATGACAGGACGAGAAACTTCTTTTCAGCTGTTTACATGTTGTCCTGTCCCCCATATCCTCTCCCTTCCCCCCCGCCCCCGAGAGGCACCACACATTCTGGAACTTTCCCTCACCAGCATCATGTGGCAGCTCGTCTGCGGGTGGGGGTCGTGCTTGGATGAGAAGCTTCTTTTCAGCCACTCACATTTTGTCCTGCCCCCCACCACATCCCCTCCTTTCCCTGCCCCCAGAGGTGTCACGCAGTCTGGGACTTTCCCATGCCAAGCTGCATCATGTGGCTTGACCCCAAACCAATAAAAGGATATGCTGTACACGGTGCCAGGCACCTGGCATGCAGTGAGAGTCTTGTAGCCAGCTAGGGGAAGTCTCCCTGGTCAGTCATGATTTTTGGGCAACAGAAGAAAATACTTTGTCGCTAGAGTGGCTGTCCTCACAGAGGAAATTCTCGTATGGGCTTTATCCAAAGGCCAAGCAGCTGGCTATAGTCAGGGGTTTTTATCTGCCCAGGGAAAGTCTCCCTCAGCAGTCACAATTTTTGGGTGCTGGCTGTAGCCAGGGGTGTTTTAGCTGCCCTCAGCCATAACTGTTTCAATGAAGGCAACTGTGATGGGGTTCAGGGGTCCCCCTGCACTGCACCCCGCCCGCTGGCAGGAGAGACTCTCACTCAGCAGGCACAACAGCAGGTTTATTAGGCAACAGATGTCCAGTTTCTCACAGAAGCAACAGCATAGCCACCAGAGACAGTCCTTCCAACCTGTCCTGGGGGGAAGACCCCGAGGGGTGCCCCTCTGGGGTGTAGCTTTCCCCCTCCTCTGGCTGGCTGCCTTCCAGCTCTCCCTTTTCCTCCCCTCTAACTGCCGCCCCCGATTCAAAACCCAGCTCAGCTCCTCCCTGCTCTTTGTTTAGGCAGAGGTGTTATCTGCCAGTTGTAGCCCCAGGGTCATCCTTAGCCACTGGGAGCTGCTGCTTGCCTCGGACATCCAGCCTGACTCACACATGCACCCCCCCACTCCATCACAGCAACGTAGTGGCTATACAATTACCACAGTTCTCAAAGTAAGGCTTGCAGTGAGGAATATTCCTGTTCTTAGGTCTTCTTTGGCAGGTCCAAACCTGGCTATATTCTGGGGTCTTCTAGCCTCCCAGGGGAAGTCTCCCTCGGTGGACATGATTTTCAGGGCTGGCTGTAGTTGGGGGTCTTTTAGCCACCCTGAGCTGTAACTGTTTCAATGATTCATTGCAGTTTCAGTGTAGTGCCTGTGTCTACTTAAACAAATTCTTGTTCTAAGGGTCTTCTTTTCCAGGAGCTCTACATCTTTGCCAGGTCCAAACCTAGATCCAAACCTAGGCACGCTGTTAATAGGGACAGGTGGTGGGTCCCCCTGGGGGGGGGTTACAATTTTCAGGTGCTGGCTGTAGCCGGGGGTCTTTTAGCCTCCCCCAGTCATAACTGTTTCAATGATTCATTGCTGTTTCAGTGTAGCACCTATGTCTACTTAAACTAATGGGTCTTCTTTGCCAGGATGTCTAAATCCAGATGCAGGTGGTGGGTCCTGCCCCAGAGTGTCAGCCAGCATCCTGGGAATGGATGTAGCATGGTTGGACCTCCTTCACCTTCACCTGGACTTCCTCCATGCTGCAGTAGGGGGTGGCCTCCTTCCACCAAGGTGGTGGCCATCCGGCATAGGCTTGGGCATTACGGCACTTCACCTTAGGGTCTTGTAGTATATCCTCCTTGCCCCACATGTCCAGGAAGGTCTGCACCTTACACCCAGTCCAGGAGAGACCTGCATCTTGGTGCCCTGGGCTGGTTCTTGGGCCCTTGAGACAAAATTATTGATCTGAGGATCTTCTTTGCGAGGAGGTCTAAATCCAGATCCAAGCCTGCACAGATCCAGTGGTTTTGAAACACATTTTGAAAATTTATCAATTCAGAGACCCAAAATCTTTTTTCTAACCTTTCCTAAGCACTTTACTACCCCTCCCCTCCCCCATTTATAAAAAGCACATCTCTTATACAGGCAAGCCAGACCCAGCCTGGAAAAGGGATGTTTGTTCAACACAAGAGGGGAATGAGGGAAATGAAATATAGGAAATGATATGTGGGAGGATGTCGTCAGACACTCACATCCACTTGCAGGGTATTTTTTTCCCATGCTGCACCAGTGAAAATAGCCAGAATGTTACGGGTCTCAGAGAACTGTGGGATAGGTTCCCAAAATACACTGCTGCAGCCGTCAATTTAAGCTACTTGTGTTTGGCAGCACTAAGGCAATTTTGTGGGGAGCATGAGGGAATGTAAGAATGCTCAAAATCGAATTGATAAAACCCAGAGTTAATAAATTAATTTTAATAAAATGAATTTTAGCTCATAGTATAGATGCAGCCTTAGTTTACTGGAAAGCATGGCTGTCTTCTCAGCCTGGCATAGGTCTACTGAACATGGGCAAAAAAGATTCACACCTCAAGTCAACTAGCTCTCTAGAACCAAGCACTGACCTTTAATTCCCTCAGGGGATTTACTATGTGGGAAATGAGTCCCCTCTTTGTGACTATACCACTAAAATTTAGCAAATATGCAAGCATTCCATCTTAAAATTAACTTTTCTGCAGTAGTCACAGTTGTGACAATCATGTTGAATAGTAACAGAGAGGTAGCCGTGTTAGTTTGCATTCTAACAAAACAAAACAGTAGTCATGTAGCACTTTAAAGACAAATAAATAAAACACCTAATAAATCATTTTGTTAGTCTTTAAAGTGCTACATGACTGCTGTTTTATTTTGTAACAGCCATGTGCTTGAATTTTCACAAATTATGAATATGAAAAGATTGTGGACATAATCAAATCAATATTTGCTTTTGAATTCAAACAAATGATTGCTTACAATTTTTATGCTATTCACCTAGCATTAGTCAGATTTTACAGTGATATAGTACATAGGCCATACCTACACAGCCTGGGTTGTTCCATTTGCATACTCATACAGCTAATTAGCATAGCCACATGAGATTTTGCTCTTGACAGAGGGGTCTGCTGGCAGTAAAAAGGCCGACCTCAGGCATAAGGGAGTGGCAACACAGTCGGATTTAGCCAGCAGAAGCATGTCTACACGGCCTCTTTACTGCTGGCAGACCCTCTGCCAAGAGTGAAATTTCGTGCAGCTACATAGACATGGCCATAGTGAATCTGAAAATCTGAAGTGTGTCTTACTCATGTAAGCCCATTACTTAATAAATAAATTTGTTAGTCTTTAGGATTCTACAGGACTGGTTTTTTTTTACTTTTTGTGAAGCTACAGACTAACATGGCCAACCTCTGAGACTGATATAGCAATGCACTAAAACATTCATACTGTGAATGCACTTAGTGGGTGCACTACGTTAAGATGTTTGTATGGAATTTTAAAATATAAAAAATGCAAGTGTCCTACGACACAGCTGAAGTAACTACTTTTACTCATTTGATATGTAAGTCAAAGTTCAGAAATAGTCAGGAAATGCACACATTCCTGAACTTATACTGGAAAAATTGGGTTGTAGCCAAACTTCATATACTCTTCCTGTACCATTTCATATTATGATGTGATCACGATGAACAAACACTGGTTTAGTTTGGTGCATTAAACGCAAAAAAAACCTCCAAAACCAACTCAATCATCAGTTCAACTCAAAAACACGTCAACGCTTTCTTCCATATTGCCGCACACATATGGGACACTCTCTCTAGATTAATAAGGTCACTGCCCTATCCTTCAAATCCTTACTCAATACCAGCCTTTCTTCTGCCATTTAAAAGAAATTTCCAGAAGCAGGTGGGGATAACTAATAATTTATCTACTTATAAAAATAAAAAGGTAATGTGTATATGTATGTAACAAGGAACAATATTTGATTGTATCTTTGGCTTTGTTCCCACATACACTAAATGTCCCCTGTCTTGTAAGGCCCCACTCTAACAAAGACATATGTATGTGTTTAACTGTAAGCACGTGAATAATACCAAGGAGCCATCCTTAAGCAGGTGACTAGCTTCAGGATCCTGGCCCCAAACTATAAGTTTTAGGGTGGACGAGCTCATATCTCTATGGGTGCATCTACACTTGCATTTCTCTTTCGAAAGAGGTATGCAAATGAGGTAATTGAAATGCAAATGAGGTATGAATTTGCATATTTGGCACCTTGTTTGCATGTTCTAATTTCAAAAGAGCTTCTTTCAAAAGAGGAAAGCCAGTGTAGATGCTGCTTTTTCAAAAATAAACCCACCTTTGAAAGAATCCTTCTTCCCTTTATTTAATGGGAAGAAGGATTCTTTCGAAGATGGGGTTTACTTTCAAAACAGCAGCATCTACACTGGCTTTCTTCTTTTGAAAGCTCTTTTGAAATTAGAATATGCAAATGAGGTGCCAAATACGCAAATTTATACCTCATTTGCATTTTCGATTTGCTTCATTTGCATACCTCTTTCGAAAGAGGAATTCCTGTGTAGACCCACCCTATGGCTATGTCTACACTAGCCAAAAACTTCAAAATGGCCATGCAAATGGCCATTTCGAAGTCTACTAATGAAGAGCTAAAATACATATTCAGCGCCTCATTAGCATGCGGGTGGCCACGGCACTTCGAAATTGACGCGGCTCGCCACCACGCGGCTTGTCCAGATGGGGCTCCTTTTCAAAAGGACCCCGCCTACTTCGAAATCCCCTTATTCCTATGAGCGGATGGGAATAAGGGGACTTCGAAGTCGGCGGGGTCCTTTCAAAAAGAAGCCCGGTCTGGATAAGCCACACGGCAGCGAGCCGTGTCAATTTCGAAGTGCCATGGCCGCCCACATGCTAATGAGGCACTGAATATGTATTTCAGGTCTTCATTAGTAGACTTTGAAATGGCCATTTGCATGGCCATTTCGAAGTTTTTGGCTAGTGTAGACACGGCCTATGTGTGTTAGCACACTGCCTATCACACTGGAGCCTTGATCCTCCTGGTCAGAGCATCTGGGCTCTGCTGTAATGTATATTTATGTTTAATATAAGTATTAAATTAATTAAATTAAATTAAATTAAATTCAAGTGTTTCACCAGAAACCGTCAAAGTTTCTGGTTTGAATTTGTCTTCCACCGAGAAACAAATATGAATTGTGTGACACTTTTTGTAATGTTGTGGTATAGCCGAATGTCACCATAAGCCTTGAAAAGTACATGGGGGTCAGGGGTGCCCTTTAAGAAAATCAGGTTACTAAATTGGTCAGAGAAGACACTAACAGAAAAGTATTAACATCTTTTTAATTAATTCCAAAAGTAATTTAGTTTGAGAGTCACCTTTAAAATTTTGTTCGGTTTTCACACATAAAACATATTATAGTAAAAAATCCTAGCATTTTATTTTGGTACAACTCCAACAGTATTTAACTGAGCAAGTTATTCACTGTATGGAGAAGAGCTCTGTGGGACTGTTTCATTCTTTTACAGAGCATTAGTTTAATCACCTAGGAGATTTCTAACAAACGATGAAATCTAAATGGAAACAGGGACTTAAGTTATCTTTGGATGAACATATTTGGTTCTACATTCTGTTAGCACAAGACAATGTGTTGAAAATACAACAGTCTAAATACACTTTCATTTCATCCCACAAAATGTATTTAGCTCTTATTAACTATAAAACAGCACTGTCAAAATATTTTCTACTGATATTGTAGGGATTTTTTTCTCCTGTTAACAACCCTGTTGAAAGTGAAGTCTTTGGGTTTTGTTTTTTTTTTAATTTCAAGTTTGTTATTATCCAATACAAAATAATCACAATCAGTGTAATGGCAAATTATTAACTGCATAAACAAAAGCAGAGTGGGTGACCATCCGTCCCGTTTTCACTGGGGCAGTCCCATATTTTAGGCAGGCGTTGCACCTTTTTCTAACAAAAAAGCTCATTGTCCCGTGTATTCACTCCCCCTGCTGAGCTGTCCTCCCCCAAGTCAGCACAGCTGCAGCTGCAGGTAAAATCAATCAGAAGCTGGCTGGACAGCACGTGAAGCACATACTGATCAGCCAGTACAGGTAGCAGCAGGAGAGGGAGTCGGGGCCCTGCCATAGAGGGTATGTTGAGGGGTACGGAAGTGTTCTTTGTCTCCCGCATAAGATTTTAAGGGGGACCTGGTGCCCCGGCAATGCTGGGCAGCCCCTCGGTGGGGTAGCTGCCACTGCAGCTGGGGATACCACTGCAGGGAAGTAGCCCAATCCCTGCGACAGGGCAGCTTCCTGTGTAGCCACCCCACCCCTGCACTGGGCAGCTGCCTCCACAGCGAGGGAGCGCCCACAGCTGGGCATTCTCCCAGAGGCAGCAGCACCATTGCCAGCACCCCAAGGCCTGGGGAAGCCATGGAGCTCCCCTGTGGGGCAGCAGCCTTGAGGCATGGGGCAGCCACCCTCTGCAGCCCGGGAGACCCCTCCCAGCAGGGCAGTAGCCTCACTGCCAACACTCTGAGGCATGAGGCAGCCAGGAGCCACAGCCGTCCCCTGCACCAAGGGAGTACTCCTCCTGCAGGGCAGCAGCCCCCACAGGGCAGCCACCGATGGGCCCAGGGAGCATGCCCGCAGCATTCCTGGAGCCTGGCACTGTGGGGCAGCAAGCAACCCCTCCTCCCCCCATAGGGCAACTGCCCCTGCAACTGGGGAGCTCCCCTGTGGGGTAGCAGCTGCGTTCTGGTGCCCCATGACATGGGGTAGCCAGGGAGCTGCACCTGCTTGGCAGTCACAGCCAGGGAGCTGCCCCTCCCCCACCCCGTGTCCTGTACTTGGCATAGGGAAATATGGTCACCCTAAAGCAGACAAAACCAACACACAAAAAGGGAAAATGCTGTACCCACTCCTCAGGAAAAACTACCATTACCTGTTTTTCCTGAGAAACAAATACAGGATCAGGCCCAACATCAATAATAATAAATGCAACTGATAATAAAACTGACAAGATAACGCAAGTTAATAATGAAAGAGCCCATTAAAACTGAGCATATGCTGCTACACTGTATACTCCCACTACCTCAATGCCAGTAGCAGTTGCAAATGCATACAGCTGGACATTGAGAACATCACCTGAAGTTTGGACAGAGGATAGGCAAGCTATTTTACCACCACTTTTTCTCCATCTTTGTGCTCTTGCACTGTTCTCGTTAGGCTCGTAATTATATTTGTTGTACGTAATTCACAGTTGGTAGACTTGATAGCCCAAAGGCTGAACTACTCATCAAGTACCATCTAATTCTGAAAGGCATATCATCTTAATAGTGTATGAATATAAACAGGAGTGAATATGGAATCTTCTTGCCTTACTCGTGAATTGAATCAGTAGATCAGAAAGTTGAAATTTGGTCCCTGCTTCCCCTTTTCCCAAGAAACCTTCAACAGCCCTTTCTCCCTCTGCTACCCTCCTTCTCCACACTGGTTCAGCTCCACTGTCCAAGGCAATGGGGGAAGTGAAGTCAAGTTGCCTCTGTTCACACACTCCCTGGCCCCTAGTCCTGGAAAAGGACAAATGGCCCCCAGGAAGTTCTCCTGCATGGGCTGGGATGAGGGGAGCCCACACAGCCACATACTCCCTTGCATGGGTACATAAAGCAGTTCATAATGGAGCCCAAGGGGATTAGGATGCAGCTCAGAGGACATAGATACATTTTGTTGTCTTTTTTTAAGCAGGTAGATATATTTACTTATCTGTCTCCTAGAGCTAGAGGGGACTTTCAGAGGTCATCAGGTCCAGTTCCCTGCCCTCACAGCAAGACCTATCACAAATCCTGATAGATGTCTTTTTTAGCTATTTGCCCCAGATCCCTAAATAGCCTCCTCAAGGATTGAACTGACAACCCTGAGTTTAGCATGCCAAGGCTAAAACCACTGATCTAGCTCTTTTTTTTATTAATTAAAGGTTAGACACATATTTTCCTTTGATTAATAAGTCTGAGCCCAATCCTGCTGCTATTGAAGTCAAAAGAATTTTGCCATTGATTTCACTGAGTGGAGGAACTGAACCCTGACTTAGCTAGAGGGAGCTATCAGGAGGACTATATAAAATGTCGTTGCAAGCTTTATTTCTTCATATTCATGTGCATAATAGAAATGAATGTGGTATAATACTGATGCCATACTTAGTGAGTATGCTGGGGAAAGACAAGGAAAGAACATGACCCTGTTTCTGTACTATAAATTCTTCAAAATGAGACCATAGAGTAGCAAAGCAAATTCTGAAGAACAAAATCTCCAGTGTTAATAACACACTCAAAATGGATCCTGCACATAGAAATCTAAATACACTGCAGAGAGGGAAAAGCATATCTGACACATAAATGATAACATGCAAAACATTTATTCATGATTATCTTAAAATGTGCATTAGCTAACCACCTATCTATACCTAATGGGTAGACACTGGATGAGAAAACAGATGTAGACGGTCACATATTCAACTCTGGGAGAAGGAACTGTACAGACAGTTTTCACACAACA
Organism: Carettochelys insculpta; assembly: GCF_033958435.1. Lineage (NCBI taxonomy): Eukaryota > Metazoa > Chordata > Testudines > Carettochelyidae > Carettochelys > Carettochelys insculpta. Next base: position 102,211,048 of record NC_134139.1, read on the forward strand.
AAATTATGTAGAGAGCTGCTAAAAACCCTTTTAAACGGTGTTTGTACAGAATACAAAGGGCTTCTGTCACTTCCTAAATTGTTATTTGTAGTACAGTTGTGCCTATACAGCCCATTTGAAATCATTGCACTAGGCATTACAGATTCAACCTCTCTTGTCCAGAACCCTCAGGACCTGGCCAGTGCCAGATGAGACCATGGGAAGTCAATACTGTCTAGCACATTACCAACACTTCAACAGCATACTGGGCCCTTAGAAGACATTTAGGAGTAAATTAGAGTTAGATAACACCACAGAACACTGAGAGCCAGGACTCCTGGCTGTAAACAAACTTCATGGGACCCTGGGAAACTTGGCCATGATCAGTGGTCATCCAGTCAACTAATATCAAGATGGATTATGGTGTTTGCCATCTGAGAGTGTTCCAGATTAGAGACGTTCAACCTGTATATACGTTCCCTAAATAGACAAAGTGAGAAGAAATTAGATGGAACTGAGACACAGAGACCAGTTAAGTGACATGTCCAAATTCACACATAAATTGAAGCTAGCTCTCTAGAGTCCCAGTCCAGTGCTTTAACCACAAGATTACTGGGTTTTATAAGTGGGTTTGTGTATTGTGGAATCCAATACAAATTCAGGCTGAAAAACAAAAGAGGGAGTGCTTTGATGCAGCCATATTAGATTTCTTTTTTAGTGTGGAAGAAATGTAATTCAATGGTTAGAGCGGGGAATGGGGTGTCAGCACTCTTGGGTGGTTTTTACACATGCCACTTTCTCCAAAAGTGGCAGCTAATCATTCCAAAAATTTTTGGGAAGAAGGGACCTCCGGTAGGAGGACTTCCTTCTGGAAGACCCCCCGGGGGCCACGCTTCTACATGTCATTTTGGAGTCCGGAACAGCATCTTCTGGACTCCAAATCCTGTGACCTTATGCTAATGAGGCACGGGGAATTTGCATCCACTCCTCATTACCATATTTCGGGCCATTTATTAGCATGTCACTTTTGGAGAAAGTGGCATGTGTAGAAACGGCATTGTATTTTAGTCCCAGCTATGACACTGACTCTAAACAAAGTTGGGACAAGCTACAGTGCCTTATATGTTCCTCAGTTCCCTTATCTGCCAAATGGGGGTAAAAACACCCTCCCACACCTCACAGAAGTGGTGTGATGGTCTATTAAGGCTTCTATAAAATGCTGAGTTCCTCATATGAAAACTTCATTTATATTTCCCATCTCTTGTCTTTTACTGTTTGCAGTAAGCAGTCAAATGAGATGCTCTGATAGGGTCGCAGTTCTGATGCTGAAGAACCAAGCCAATTTGAGCTATTATTAGCTACCCGCATGCTGCTGCAGCCCCTCCTATGCCAAAGCCAGAATCCCACAAAACCTCTATGCAGTCATACTGCTGCTTTCCAGCCTCTCCTGTTCCTCCAGCAATTTTATTCCTTTTGTTTGTTTGGTTTTTTATATGAGCGAACCCATCCCACAGAGTCTGAGGAACAATGTGAGACCAGACAGATTTTATTTTTAAAAAACTTACAGCCTGATCTCAGGCAAGAGTCTAACTCCAAATGAGCTTCTCTGAGTGCAAATGCAAAGCCTGGAGCAAAGCCCATTGGGCAAAGAACTTCAGGGGCTATTAATGCACAGCCTACAATTTGTAAATGTGAAGGATACTGAGTCAGTAGAAAAAAAAATAATTTTAAACATCTGTGGTATTCTTTCAATTCCAGATTAATTACACTGCTCAGATTTTAATGTTAGCCAGAAATTTCAAGTCTCTCCACTGCTATGCTGGGAATGTTGCATTTTCCTTTGTGTTTATCACTCCTTTGCTACAGTAGGAGGCTTCCTGTCCAACACAATTTTATGCTGTCTTCTGTGTCCTACTTTATTCCACCGCTCACCTTGTCTGCCTTTTCTTTCTCCCTTTGTACTGCGACTTTCTGTAACTCTTTGTTAAACAGCATTAATTATTATTATTACTTTTAAGACAAAGGCTGTGTATATACCCCCACATCACTCCATCAAAATGGCGATGTAAATGAAAATCTAAACAGGCTGTTTAATCCTTTTGAGAAGCTAATAATTATTTTCAATCAGCAAGGACTGCTCTGCCATTTCAAAGAATGATTAATGAGAGCAAATGTGTTAGTAATTTATTAGCAGCAGCTCTTGGGCGTTGGGGGGGAGTCACAAGTGGCAACCGTAGCATCAGTGTTTGACTGTGCAGAGGCAGTTTTTGGGTGCTGTATTCTAGTGTCAGATATGAGCCCTATACACTATTCAGTGACTTATACTATATATGGTGACATAAAGCAAATGGGTCTTATTAATGAATGGCTGAATGATTACTTCTTGTGGAAGTTTTATATAAAAATACCCATACGTACCAATTCTGCAACACTTACTGAGACATCAGAAGTGTGTTTTTCTAACAACAGAAACATATTCCACCAGAACATAGTGGCAACGATGTGTGACAGGCCACACTGGAATTGCAGGGATTAATGCCTCTCTTTGAGCTAAGGAGGCCATGCCCCCGTGACCCTGCTGGGCATTAGTTGGTTGACGGATGCGTGTTAAAGGGGGCAGCTCCATTTGTGGCTGAATGCCCAAGAGCAAGGACTTGTGCTGAAGTCTCCTGCTGAAGGACCACTAATGATCCATGATGTGGAGGTTAGTCAGACAGCAGCAATTCGTGATCCCCAGGTGCCTGAACACCACAGGAGAAGAAGAGAATAGCAGAATCGTGGGACCATAGGGTATAGAGAAGCAAGTAGAAAGCAAACCTATGGGATGCTTTCCAGGAAAGAAGTTGGAGAACCGGAGACGAGCTTGGCGTGTTTTGGCTGGGTTGGAATTGAGACACAGTTGAGAGTGAGGGCTGGCTCCCCCTAACACGGCTGCTGCCCACTGTGGGGTAGTGATCTGCCTCACCAGCCTTACTGACTCCAGCAGCTAGGCCACACAGCATTATAAGGCAGAGGGATTGACTTTGGGTATTAGGCCACATTACGCCTAGATCAAGACTATGCCTACACGAGAGCAGAAAGTTGATTTTAAGGCATTTGGCTCTGTTTTACAATGTGACTGTCTTCACTGCAAATACCATTAGATCGAATTTAATGAGCGCAAAGGTCGACATTCTTGTGTCAGCCATCCGATGAGGTGTAATGCCAAGTTCAAATTTAAAAGGTTGCGTTAATTCCAGTATGGAGACATCTTTTCTTTAAATTGATTTTATTGGCCTCCAGATGTATCCCATAATGCCCAGAATGTGTATGTTCTGTCTGCTTTCACCTCCCCTGCTCTCCAGGTGTGCGGGAAGTAGCAAACAAGAAGTCCAGCATTTTGAATTCATTTCTTTATGATCAGCGTAGCCATGAAAGAGAACCCAAGCATGGAGCCTTCAGAAGAGCCAGGGTCTCAGTTCAACTGGAGGTCGAGCCCCCCTCCCCACCATCACCACATGGCAGCATGGGTGGCATGTCCTGCCCTGCATGGGGTGAAGGCTTCTCTCCTGCACCAGGATGTAGCAGGAGAGGCTGAGAAACTTCTTTTCTGCCCTGAGTTAGTTAGGCATTGCAACATCAAGCAGAGCCACGTTTAGATACCTTCTATAAACCTTGGCTTAAATAACAGGGCCCAGGGTCACTCAGGAAGTCTGTGGCAGAGCAGGGAACTGGACCTCACATTCCGGTTAGCACCCGAAGCACCAAACTGTCTTTCAGGTACTCTGACCTTCCTTGGGCATTAGAATGTGCACAGAGGAGAAATGAATTCACAGTCATGAATGCAGAAGTGTACTCAGAAATCAACACACTAAAGTTGTCCCAAACACTTTTAACTTGCAAACACAGCACTTACCACACAAAGCAGATGTAACTCATACAGATATTGTGCTTGGCAGCATTACAGGGATAATATTTTCTTAAGGATGAACTACCCTTGTAGAATTTTGCCAGTATATTAGACACAGCTATGCTTGCTTCATCAATAGGAATGCGTATCTGCTTTCTCCATCTCATTTTTATTTCGCCAATATACAGTAAACTCTTTCATATTTGGCAGGCCTGGGACCGTGAGATTCCAGATATTCAAACATTCTGAATAATAGAGAGATATTCCTAGCAGTGCATAACACTAAAGAAAAACAAGGTTAGATGTTAAGAAACAGACAAAAATGTATGCAGAATGCTTTATTTACCAACAAAAGTATTGTACACTGTAAACTTACACTGCATTTGCTGTATTTATTTGTATTTACTTTCACTATGCTGTACTTATGGAAAACACAACTCAAATTTACTTCTGGTTAAAATGCCGGTTATTTGAGAATTCTGGGTGCCGAATATGAAAGAGTTTATTGTATTTACACTGAACAATGCAGCCGAGACCCTTCCTATGGGATTTCTCCAACGTGTATTATAAAGTAGATTTTTTTTTTGGCTTTCCTTTACAGCATAGAGGATTGAACACTGCTGGAAGCAAGATACTGCACTTCATGGACCAATGAGCTGAGCTGATATAACATAGCCAATTTTTTGTTCTATTCCCTTTGATGTCCCCTTCTCCATGTATTCTTTTGTTTTTGTTCTAAGTGTTGTGTTTGTCTGAGCTAGACTGTAAGATCATGAATTACACAAGGTTGGCCAAGACTTTCAGACCTAATTAGTAATTTCGGGGTGTCTCCAATTTTGGAGATCCACATTGACACTGTTTTTAGAAATTTGAGCACCCAGCCTCTGGAAAGCGGGCCCATTTTAGGGTTCTTTCCTCTCCCTCTTACAGTGTACCATTGTATTTGCCTGTCTTGACTCAATAAGGAGAGGACTAAATTTACAATGAACAATGCCTCCCCACAGCCCAAAATACTGATAGAACACAAAGCCATGTTCTGTGTTTCACTTTAGAGAATGCATCAGTGGTCAGAAACTCTCTGCACCAATAAGGCAGGGACTGATTGTGCTCTCAAGATCTGTACACAGAGGGGGTAGGTCTACACAGCACACTTATTTTGAAATAACAGCCATCATTTCAAAATAACTATCCTAGCATCTGCACAAGGCAACTGCTATTTTGAAAAAAAAAATTGAAATAGCAGTAGGTTTATTTCAAAATTGGTAAAACTCATTGCGCAAGGAATAGCGCCTATTTTGAAAACACTATTTCTCAATAGGAGTTGTTAAGACAGGAAATAGACCCTATTTCAAAATAAGCCACACCTCATCCAGGCTACGTCTACGCTACCCCAAAACTTCGAAATGGCCATGCAAATGGCCATTTCAAAGTTTACTAATGAAGTGCTGAAATGCATATTCAGTGCCTCATTAGCATGCCGGCAGCCACAGCACTTCAAAATTGATGAGGCTTGCCGCTGCGCGGCTCGTCCAGATGGGGCTCCTTTTCAAAAGGACCCTGGCAACTTCGAAATCCACTTATTCCTATCTGCTGTTAGGAATAAGGGGATTTCGAAGTTGCCAGGGTTCTTTTGAAAAGGAGCCCCATCTGGATGAGCCACACGGCAGCGAGCTGCATCAATTTCAATGTGCCGCAGCTGCCAGCACGCTAATGAGGCGCTGAATATGTATTTCAGTGCTTCATTAGAAAACTTCAAAATGGCCATTGGCATGGCCATTTTGAAGTTTTAGGCTAGTGTAGACACAGCCCTAATGACTCTGTTTCTAAATAGGTGCTATTATGTGTAGACACTATTTTGAAATAGCTAAGTTGTGTTTCTATATGCATTTTTGCGTGTAGCAGTGTTATGTCAAAATAAGCTGTTCTGGAATATCTCTTCCAGAATAATTTATTTTGAAATAATTTTGCTGTGCAGACATACCCAAAGGTGGAGTTCCAGGATCTGCCACTTGCTGCAGAAGCTCTAGAGCCATAGTTTTAATGGAGCCACACAGCTTAGTTGTTGGAGATAGGTACAGTGTCAGGCAAAGATATAGAGCCTGTGTACTGAAGAGCCAGTCCCCCTGCTGATCCTGCAGGATATATGGGCCTAAGGGTGAGTCATGATGTCCACAAAGCTTGTAGGTGAGCAAATCCTTTCCCACCCCCCTAGAAAATTTGTCTATACCCACCTGCAAGCATTGCTGCAGGAGGGAATGATCAGTCTCACACTATTTAAGAAATTATACTTTGTTTTCCTCATCTTATAATGTGAACATCTGCCTTGATTCGTGAGACAAGCATGTGTAGGCAGGGGAATGACAGGGGACAAGGAGGGAACCGCTTTTAAAGTATCTCATGGAAAGTTAGGTGAGCAAAAACTATGCTTATGCAGGTGTCCTGTTCTACCTTGCAATTCCAAATATGTTTCATGAGTTATGGCCGGAAGGTTACTTTTCGCAGCTGAACAAAGTTTAGCACTCAGTTTATTACAGGATATTTGCAGTCTGCTCTCATGAAGGGACAATGCTAGCAAATCTCAACAGTCCTGAAAATGGACCCTCCACAATAGCACATCTGTATAATGTTCATCTAACCCAGGCCAAAGCACCAAAGTGTGCTTGCAAGTGTTCTGTTTGTGAGGCAGAATGAGTGTTCCCCATACATCTGCCTAATGATATCAAATATATGAATAATTCCAATGTTAATTACATTTGTCAGAGTATAGCTTATTAAAAGATCAAAACAAAAAGCAGTCAAGTAGCACTTTAAAGACTAGCAAAATAGTTTATTAGGTGAGCTTTTGTGGGACAGACCCACTTCTTCAGGCCATAGCCAGACCAGAACAGACTCAATATTTAAGGCACAGAGAACCAAAAACAGTGAGCAAGGAGGACAAATCAGAAAAAGATAATCAAGGTGAGCAAATCAGAGAGTGGAGGGGTGGTGAGGGAGGTCAAGAATTAGATTAAGCCAAGTATGCAGACGAGCCCCTATAGTGACTCAGAAAGTTCCCATCCCAGTTTAAACTATGTGTTAATGTGTCGAATTTGAATATAAAAGCCAGGTCGGCTGCTTCCCTTTGAAGAACGGTGTGAAAGTTCTTTTTCAGTAACACACATACCTTTAGGTCTTTCATAAAATGCCCCATTCCATTAAAATGTTAACTAACTGGTTTGTGGATCTGGAGTGTTTTGATGTCTGTTTTGTGCCCATTAACCCTTTGTCTAAGGGAGTTAGAAGTCTGTCCAATATATGAAGCATCTGGGCATTGTTGGCACATGATGGCATATATGATGTTAGTAGAGGAGCATGAGAAAGTGCCCGTGATTCTGTGAGTAACCTGGTTAGGTCCAGTAATGGTATTTCCAGAGAAGATATGTGGACAAAGCTGGCAGCAGGCTTTGTTGCAGAGAAAGGTTCCAGGACTGGTATTCCTGGGAGATAGACTGTGGCTGTTAGTGAGGATCCTCATAAGGCTGGGAGGTTATTAAAAGATGCATTTTATTTTATTTTATTTTATTTTATTTTATTTTATTTTATTAAAAGATGTATTTATATTTCAGAAAGTTATTAGGAGAACTTTCTCACACTGTTTCTGTGGTTTCCAATCAGAAAGAAGGCACCCTGGGCCCTGGCTACAACTGCTCCTGCAGACCTTCTCTGGGATATCTGAGAAACTCTTGACAGCATCAGTTCTCTGATGACTTGGTTCTCTAGGTGCCGAGTGGGAGACAGGAATCTTTGGTTGGGCAGCTGACACACACTGAGAAAAGGGGTTAAAGTAGTCTTTAGAGAGGCTGTGCAAAACCCCAACCAATAAGAAAAGGGCTTGCAGAGCCAACAGGGAGAAAGCTTGTTGAAGCAGCCAGTCAGAACCAGGGAGGGCCATAAAAGAAGGGCCGCTCAGCAGCACGGAAGGCAATCTCACCCCTGGAGAGCAAGGCTACCTGAAGAGGAATACCTTCAACAGAGCAGCACAGGGCAGGGTCAGGGAAGTATCAGGGAGCTCCAGCTTAACTAGCTGCAAAACTGAGGTCTTGACTTGAAGAAGAACAAAAAAGGCTCTGGGGCTACAGGAAAGTTGCCCAGAGAAGCAGGCAGCAGAAGTGGGAGGAAGAGCAGTACATGGCTGTTGGTGATAGGGTCTCTGGGTCAGGATCCAGAGCAGCGGGTCAGCATGGGTCTCTCCCGCCTTTGCCCCACTTCCCATTGAGGGGAGTGGCCAGAGCATAGGCTGCAGTTTGCCAGAGAGGCAAGTGACTGGACTAGAAATCGCCAGTTTCCCCAGAAGAGGAGGAGAAAGTGGTAGGGGGCGGTGTCAGATCCAGAGGGCCATACCCAGAAGAGGACACTGCATGAAGGTGAAGGAGTACTGGAAGGGCTGAGAGCTAATTTCCAGAATGGCCCACAAGAGGCATTGCAGTGGTGAGTCATGCCCCATTACATAACATTTAGAATAGCACCAGTTTGTGTTTTTCAAAAAATGCATTCAAATATTTAAAGGGAACTGCTGTACAGTTCAGTATTTTAAAGAGAAGGGAGTAAAGGCATGATGGAACATATTTAATTTGGTTCTACTTATTATGCAGAGCAGATTTATCCCAGTTTTTAAGAAAGCAAGTGAAGGCCAAACCACTTATCTTGGCTTGCCAGGGAGATGAAAATTATGTGATCAAAAAAGGAAAGTCTTTATAAAATAAAGTGGGAGAGTAATGGGGTGAGGTGAAAGGATGAAATGAAGACTAGTTTCAATGAGTTACCTCTGGCATGTACAAAAAGAATCACTCAGACAAAAATGTGTAAAGGACATGGTAGCAAAAATAACATGATGTCGGACTCTTGAACACTGAAGCAGTAGAGACCTTAACAGGGGACCTGAGAATGGCTGAGGATCTGAGTTTAGGTTTTTTTGAAATATATTCATTAACATTAGGAAACAATAGATCTAAAATATATTCTTTTGCGTGTGCAAGGGGGCAAGAGATTAAAATGATTTTATAACAGCCACAAACATGGTGTTCAAAAGTTATATATGAAGTGATGGACACATATGGTTTATATCTCCAAATATTAAGAAAAACTCTTTCAAACCTTTTAGCATCTATAAGAAATGTGTCCTATGTCTCATGCATATACTATACAATAAGAAAGGGGCTGATATTAGTGCCATCTTTTGAAAGGTAAGAATTATAATATGTTACACCATTATCTACTCAAGGGGGATGGGTCACATCCTAAGCTAGTGGAATTATCATTTGCATTGTACTGCTGTAGTCGTACACATGTCAGTGAAGCAATACAAACTTATAGTGAGGACAAACTCCTTCGGTGCAAAACATGAGTTGCACAAGAGTAGTTTAGCCTGGGTATTCTAATGCAGTGTGTCTCATTTAGGGATTAAGACAGATACACTTACATCAGTGCAAACATCCAAACCGATGTAGACAGGGCTTCAGCCAGTCCTAGGTAGAACTGTCAAGTTTATCATGAAGACAAAAATTATGGAAGACACGATAAATTGATCTCTGAGCTCGCACCTGTCAACACAAGTACCCCAGCAAAACAAGGAGACTAGCCAGCATCAACAGGAAAGCAAACCCCATCAAACTGTCCATGTGGAAGACACTGTGGTAGGTATGTCAATTTCAGCTATGAAATTTCCACAAATTAAGTAGTCTGACAGTAAAGGTAAGTAAAGACAAGCACTCAGGTAAGAATGGCCACACTGAAATAACATTCCAGCTGCTGTGTACTTGCGGGCTCTTTTGCATTGTAGCATGCTCAAAACTGAGTCACTTTATGAAATCTCTCCAGTGAATTGTGGGAGAATTTGTCTGTCCTTCTTGGGCACATATGGAAAAATACTGGAGAAATTGTAGCACTCAGCTAGTGCTAGCTTGTGTGTATGCTCTGGAGTAGTCATGTTACAAAGAGACAAAATTGTGTATAATCCAGCTTTTAGCCTATATCTCCTAATAGGACAGTCAACTTAGGTTAAAGGTATGACTGCACTGGAGCTTATGGGTTTTGTATGTGGATGCCCCTGAGCTATAACTTGAAATAACTTTATTTTGGATTTGATTGGTTGTTTGCTCAAAAATTGGAATTAAAATTGGAGATTGGATCTTAGAATCTGATGTTAAGTGATCCGTGAGATTTCCAGACAAAACTTCTGTTGACAGAGTGCAACCACACACAAAACCCAATCAGAAGAGCGCATGGCTCTGTTGATAGAGCAGCGGACTGCCCAGCTGCTCTCTTGACAAAACAAGCAACTGGAAGCACATTAGACCAGGCTGTCCATTGTTCTGGATGCCCTGTCTTGTCAAGAGAAGCCCCCCGCCCAGAGTGTCCATGCAGCTTTTTGTCAGTATAATCTGTCGACAGCAACATTATGCCTCATATCTGAGAGGCAGAATGCTGCCAGCAATTGTCAATAAACTGTCAACAAAACACATTTTGTGTCTGGATATTTCACCAGTTTTGTTGAGAAAACCAGGGTTTTGTCGGCAAACCTTGCTTGTGTAACCCTAGCCTTCATGTTTGGTCCACATGACGTAGAAGCTTGAGATTTAGTCTATCAATACTTGCTTCATTTATTTAAGTGCAGCTGCCTCCCATTCTAAAATATATGCAAGTCAAAAGCATTACCATACTTATATCAGTTTCCCTGTGCAAGTTAGTATATTTTTTTTAAAAACTTATAAAAGGCTACCCACTAAACATTAAAGTGACCTAATAAAGTTAAAGCAGCTATTTTAAAACATCTTCAAACAAAATCTAATCAGTGAGATTTGCCTCTCTGAATTTCATGTTGTGCTAATAGGTATTAAAAACGCAGCTGATATTAAATGAATTCTTCAAATCTAGTGAAAAGTCTGGCTAGTTGAATACCTCATTATACTACAGTGAAGATCTTTTTCATCCATGATATCCTGTTAAGGGTTATAATGATCATCAAAATTGTGTTCACCATTATAATAAAAAGTACTATGATCCCAATCCTGCAGATCTTGCACAGGTATAACTCCTGCTCATCTCAACAAGAGTTTGGTCAAATAAGAATGACAGAATCAGGCTTTTATTTGTAAGTGTACCATATGACTTCTAACAGAAATGTAATTATCTGCTACATCTTTAGAAAAAAAAACAAAATGAAGACTAAACACTTATGCATAGACATCACTTCCCCTTCCATTCATAGATCTTCTTTGTAAAGCAGGATGGGCTCATTAGCTTCAGGCTATATAGCCTTAAATGGGACACCATCAGCTTCAAAACCACAATTTCTTTTATACCTACAAAATGTTACATCTACCCTAGTAAAAATAATATCTAAGATTAGTATCCCTGAAAAGTGGTAGCAAAAAAAAATTAGCCCCCACAAGACTATTATTTTCTCAGAACTTTGTCCATTTGACCATCATACATAAGCAGTTTCACTTTACAGTTAAGCTGTTTATATGTTCAGGGTCCTAAGGTCTTAGTTTTCCCTTGCTAAAAAGACAGTAGCAGAATAGAAAACCTTAATTTTTAAAGGATTTATTTTTAATTCAGGACCTATTACTTAAAGGGCCTGGGACCGGAAATATGCATTAATTTTAATTCTTAAGTATAAAAAAAAAATCAAGCTGATAGTATCACTTTAAAATATTCAGAATGAAAGAGCATTTATTCAGGTAGCATTAAGCATATTTAATATTAAAGTATAAATGATAGATATGGGTATAGGTATTCCACATTTAACCCTAAAATAGTCTTCAAATACTAACATGGAATGAACAATCTAGTAGAAAGTGTGTTCTCTTTCCTAAGATTATGGGCCTATCAATGCACAGACATGCTCCTGCTCTAACAAAAATCAACGAATATTTTGCTATTGAATTTAGCGGAATAAGTTATTACCTTTTAAAAAGAACTGGACCAATATAACGTATTTCAGCTAAACAATTTCTGGTATGCATATTACTAATGCTTATTATAGGTGACAACATTAGCTATTAATGTTTATCTACTCAAAGAAAATATCTCACCCCAATCTTTTCTCTTAACATCTTCCTTCTGATTATTCCCATCATCTTCTGAAGCAGTCATGTTATTACGCCTAGTGGGACAAATTAATTGTTGGTGTAATTCAACTAAAGTCAATGGTATTGCACAATTTAAAAATTTACACATTATTTGATACATATATCAAAATATTTGGCTAAAATGAAATAGTTAATTTCAGTCAATAGTGAAATAGGGAAATGCCATGAAAAGTAAAACAAAACTGAATAAAAAATTCTAGAAAAACCAAATACATTGGTTTTACAATGCTAAATAATTTCTGGAGTTAAAAAAAAACTAGCTACAATAGTTGTAAAATGAGTAGTATCAGTTTTAAATAAAAGTATTAGGGAAAGGGATCTTACATGTGACGAAATTCATATCCATGTTTTGTTGACCATAGTTTTATATTCTTTTCCCTTCCTGTCATACTCAGCTTTTTCCTCCCACACGCCTTCCATTTTTTTCCTCATTTGGTCCCCTCCTTTCTCTTTTCAGTTTCAGTGTGTATGCTGTTTCCTCCTGCTTCCCCGCCAACTCTACTTAGAAATGTATTCGAATCCTTAGTGGTGTATGCTGAGCACCAATAATGCCACAAAGGTGAGAATGCTAGTAACTGGCATTTTGTTGCTGGCCCATCAGAACTACATGAACATGAAACAGTCCATCTTTTTTCTCCCAGTTGATCCAGGAATAAAGCAAATGTATAAAAGAGCGAATGGCATGTGTGTACTTTAGCCATGAGCCAGGCTGCCTTTTTAGCTGCAGCTTCTCTTTCATACTTTCTCTCCTCTGTCTTTCACACTCTGAAAGATGCGATAGTGAGTACCATTTGATTGTTCTCATGCCAAGAGGAGGGAAATAAATAAACCCTCCCATAGAATAATAATAATAATAATAATAAGTAGACTCTTGCTGTGGGGATTATTTAACATTCTCAGTTGCTTTATGATCCAGTGGACTGAACACTGGAGTGGGAGCCAAAGAACACCAACGTTCTAATAATAGTTTTTATATGGACATGATCAATTCATTAAACCTCCCCACCTCAGTTTATTGGTAAACATTGACATAATAATTCCTGGTTGTCTCCCTCACAGGGTTGTCATAATAATTAGTTAGGTCTAAGTTCTCTCCTTAGGTATGTGCAGATGCCACTTCCCTTGCCTTCAGTAAGAACTGTGCCCATTTATCTGGGAGTAGAAATAGGCCCATAAGTGTTGGATTTCACACTATTCTTTCACAATGTGATAGACTGAGTATTATATATTCATTACTGGAGAAGTGACGTGCAAAAACCCCCCAAATTTTACACATGAAGCTTTATTACTCAGTCATAAGCCTCAAGCATGGTACAAACAAGACGAAAAGGCACACAGTAAATGGAGAATGGTCTTATCCTTTGAATTAGTACAAATGTATGTCCCAGAATAGAAGGCGGAACAAGAAGATGGTTGCTGTCGAGGGAAAGTACATTAAGTGCCTAAGACACTGAGTAAATTGTTCAAGAACATTTCATGCTTACTTAATGAATGATTACTCTATAATGTTGCCAAGGTCAGCAAAACCTTGGGTTATCCATCATGTGAATGCCAGTTCCATGAGTTAAAGTGACTACAAATGCAGTAACTTAACAGATGTTTTTTTCTAAGGTGTGTGCATCTATTATTTATTTAGACTTAATTAAATATGTGCTTCTCCTGTATGCTGTTAAGCAGGTACAATCTTTACAAACTATATATTAATAAACATGGTCAATGTTCAAAACATGAGATTTTCTCACTTTCCTCCCCAGTATTAACTATGTGTTGGAAACACCATTCTCATCCTCTCATCTTACTCCCCATACAAAAACCTATCAGGACTGATACCATGGCTCAAAGGTCAACAAATTAAGGTTCTGGGAAATAAATGAAGTACTTTCCATAGTATAGAAGCTCCCCTCACTAAAATTAACTTGAAGATCAGTTCTGTGTAGCTTGAAAGTTTGTTTCTCACCAACAGAAGTTGGCCCAATAAAAGATATCACCACAGATCACCGAGCAGAAGTGCAATGCGGTCCCTATGACAAACTACTCAGCAAGAGGCCTGCTACATCTGTAGGATGGTAACAGAGAGGTAGCCATGTTGGTCTGTATTCTAACAAAACAAACCAGCAGTCCTGTAGCACTTTAAAGACTAACAAAATATTTTGTTAGTCTTTAAAATGCTACATGACTGCTGGTTTGCTTTGTTACATCTGTAGGAGTTGAAGTTTCCAAATGCTCTTATGGTGCAGCTCCATGAACCTACTCTGCAGAAATCCAATCACAAGTTGACAAAAGCCTAGGTCATTGAGGGGAGACCTGAAAGGAAAAGTTGTACATGGTAAGTGCTTTTAGGCACTCCTGCTGGACATCTAAAACAGAGGATTAGTGAATTAGTGAACACAAGGTAGACATACTCCTGCAGCTGAAGGAGCTACTATCATTTCTGCTACTTCTTCCATTGTATTCCTCCAATATGTCAGCATTATCTTGACTTTGTCTGGATTACAACACAAAACCTGATCCTGGCAAGACACTGGGTAAAACAATCAACCCTAGTTCCCACAGCAGTTCAGAACCCCTCTTTGCCTCCCTCAGTGACTCAGGGCTGTAGGGTGCCCCAACAACCCATGGTAGCTCAGCGCTCCTAACCACTGCAGGCCAGGTACCTTTTAGGTGCTCCTCCATCTACAGACACCCCCCAACTCCTTAGTGGCCCAACAGACCCACACCTTCCCCACTCCCCCACTGTCCAGTGCTCTCCACACACACACCACTGCCCAAAGCCCCCTCAATCCATTCTCCAAATCCCTACCCTCACCCAGTGGGCTAGGAGATAATGCTGTCCTCCATGCTGAGGAAGGTGCACTCCTGCAAGGCTACATGGGGCCCTTTCCCCTCTCAGCTGGCCCTGCCTTCTGCCAGGAGCAGGGAGCAACAAATTTGCATTTTTAGGCACCACTAGAATGCTGGCAATCCTAGGTGCCTAATGGGAAACCCAGCTCTTCTGCAATTCTGACAGGAATATTGAGTTTAGTGAGCATGTGAAGGTGGACCAGGTGATCTCCAGGCAGCCGCATTGCATATGCCGCATAACAGAAAAGGAGACTCCAGTGACAAAGCAAAGGAGCTAGTGGCCAACTTGTTCCTATCCATCCAATCTCCATTCCCAAAACAAAACTAGGTTCAGTGCCTCAATCCCACAAACAATTATGCCCACACTTAAATTTAAGCATGAGTACTCCCATGACTTCCAGGCGGAGCCCAACTCCACAACCACCTGAGATAGAACAGGCTTATTGTGAGACCCTGAGCTAACCTTAAAGATTCATCACCCACAGTGACTGACACGGACGTCACCCATAATAGACAATTGTTATTATATTTATATATGTTTGAAGAGACAGAGAGAGAGAACACAGCACCTCTCAGGGTTAGACTCTTCTAATGAAATATACTACATGGCTCAGCCCTACATTCCTGTATGCCCCAGACTCCCACTGGTGCTAATGGAAGTTTGGAGTGAACCAAAACTACAGGGTCAGGCACAAGATGTTTTGTTCTTGTTCCCAAGTGCTTCTTAGAACTAGGCCATCTTCTGTATAAAGATGTTTCCCCTCTCAATTGGTTTATTTTTCCTAGTTCAATTAAGTAGTGCCTGCAAGTGAACCAAATATTGTAGTTGTTATTTCAAGTGACACGATTCAGAAGTGATTCCTTGAACAATTATTTACTGTTTTGTTTTAATTTGGTCTGCTGGGTCTGTACTGTCTGTTCTACCAATGCATAGAATTTAAAGAATAATTCTCAATAGATGTTATTAAACCACTGCCACCTGAATGCTTCCATTTTCTTATTTATATACAAAACAAAACGTCTAAAACAAATACCCTCACCTTTTAGCTGTTCCTAAAATGGAAAGAGTCATGGTAACAATTGTTCTTTAATTTATCAGCACAGATAAGTCAGACTTATTTTGATGGAGCCTTTGTCTACTAACTGTTTTTTTGTTTCGTAGATTATATCTAAAATATTTCTATTCAGAATCTGAAAATTAATTCATTTAACTATTGATAAAAAAATTAAACTCATGTAAATATAAGCTGCTATCTGTGTTTTCTTCACTGATTTTAATCTCATTTAAAAGTTGTTGGTTTTTTTAACTGCATGGTGATTTTACATGAAAAGTGTTATGTCCGTGTTAAGTGTGGCTTTCGTATTCTCTTTAACATTATAGCACTTGTCTTGGACCAGGTGTTAACTGCTCAAATTACAGGAACATGAAGTATAACTGTCACACAGGCAGCCTTTATTAGAGACACTAAGTACTATCTTTTTCACCTGATTCAGTGAAAGGAGATCTAAATTTGTATGTGGCAGTCATACCTCAATGTGCCTCTGCCCTCCACACTCCCTCACCATGTGGATACTGCTTTGTTATTTGAGCACTGGAATTATGCAGACACAGCTGGTGAAGCAAGCTAGAGAGGGTTGGATGTGGGAGGGACCCAGCTTAGCAACCATGTCTGGGTTTGTTAATAAGAAAAAGCTATTTCAAATTGAGAGAATGCCATTTCCAAGCGATTAGGCCAGAGAGAAACATGATTTATTATTCTTCCATGGGAATAGTCGGAGCTATGCAGTTTTACCCTAATGCACACAGTGACCCAGATTGTCAAATGTGGGTGCCAAAAATCAGGTTCCTAAAAATGTAGGAACATTAAGGAGGTTTGCTTTTCAAAAGACATGGGGTATCTACAGCTCCCATTGATTCTTACTTAACATTAACTCTTTATATTTGAACTCCTTAGAATAACTTTTACATAATAAAGAACAATTAATTGAAAAGCAAAAACATATTTAAATTGCAACCCATTTTTGAATGCCTCAGCTAGCAGAATGTGGGCTATAGTCAGAGTAGTGGCTAGAGCAGGGGAGTGGCAGTCAAAAGTTCTAGTTCTTGTCCCAGTGATGCCACTAGTTTGCTGTTTATACTTGAACAAGTCACTTAACCTCTCTGTGCCTAACTACCCGCTTTACAAATGGGTACAGTAATAATTGCCTCATAGGGTTATTAGAGAGTGAGAGTCACAAAGACTCTTGGGCCTTTTAGTCTGGGTTTAGGTACAAATACTCAGTTTTTTGCATTCTTACAATCCACAAAACTCCCCCTAAATCCTGTAGGTGCCCAAGTTCACTCAATGCCTCCATTAAGTTAAACTTTCCCTCGACGCCTAAGTTTCTGGCACAGAGGATGTACCCTGCTGCCCCACACTAAGCATCCAGATGCCTGTCTTCCACATTTTTTGCACTGGGTGAGAGAGAGAGTGAGAGAGTGTGCAAGTATGACTTTGTACCCTGGCATCAAGGTAAGAGACACAAGATTCAATCCCCCTCCTCCAATGGTTGTTTATCTACAGGGCAATAGCTTTGACAGATGAAATTGTGAGAGACTCATACACACTATCCCATATCTCTGTGTTTCAAGCATTTATCTGAGTTGTGTGGGAGACCCCCTTGAAATTCCTGCTCCCTCTCAGGTGACTACTTTAACCACTGGACTAAAGACTATAAAGTGGGCACGACTTCCTCTTCCAGATGTTTTGTGTGCAGTGAGTTAGGCACCTAAACCATTCTCACAAAACCTATCTTAGGCACCTAAAAGATGCTTGAGTCCAAGAGAGGGGCTCTCAATGGTGGATTGCTGGCAGTTCTTGCAGCTTGGACTGAGACACCTTTCCTTTTGGGAGGGACAGGGCTTAGGATACATTTCTGTTCTTGGCATCTCTTATTGGCTAGCTTGATGTTTCTCTGCCTAGCGTGACTGGCTTTTGTGGATTCCATTCAGAAGCTCCTATCTTTCCCTGTGCACTGTGTAGGGACCCTAGGTACTTAATACAGGCTTGTGAATGAAAGTGTTGTTCCTGTGATATTTCTAGGTTCCTAAAAGTTGGCCATTGCAACATTCAGCATCACAGCACCTACATCCATTAATGGATCCAGGCTGTAATGCTTAATTCAGATTGGTAAAACACAAGGGCCATGTCTACACTGTCCCCCAGCTTCCATTATGGGCATGGTAATGAGCCCAGTGGAAGATGCAAATTAGGCACAGATTAAAATATCTCTCACCTCATTTGCGTATTCCCATGAGATCATGCTTCCAGCAGATCCTCTTCCGGAACCAAAAGCTGCCATGCAGATGGAGTTCCCTCAGAAGGAAACAGGGGTCCTTCCAAAGGAAACCCCCCTTCCAGAAGACCCTTCCTCTGCACTTTTGCACTTTTGTAGAAGTGTCTCCTGGAATGAGGGTTTCCTTCAGAACGACCTCAATTTCCTTCCAAGGGAACCCCATCTACATGACAGCTTTTGCTTCCAGAAGGGAATCTTCTGAAAGTGAGATCTCACAGGAATATGCAAATAAGGTGAGAGATATTTTAATCTGCATTTCATTTGCATCTTCTGCTGCTCTCATTAACATGCCCCTTCTGGAAGGAGGGCCCAGTGTAGACACAGCCAAGGAGACTTTCATAGAGAAGGTACAACTCAAGTCCAGGCAGTTAGGCTTCCTGGAATCTCTAGAAGCATGGAGGGGGCAGGGGGAACACCAGCACCCAAACTATGGCTCTAACCCTTTCCCCAAGGCTGGCCCTCATTCCACCCCTTCCCAAAGGCCCTGGGCACGCCTGATCCTCTCCATCCCCTTTGTCTCCATCACTTGCTCTTAAGGCTGGTAAAAAGTGATGGGGACATGGACCCCTGGCCTCCCTCTTCCGGCAACCCTGAGGCTACCATATTTTTATTTTATTATTTGTTATATGTTGGTCATACTGGGACTGATTCTGGAATTACACCACTTGCAGACCTCCCAATTATGTCAACTGGAGTTTCAGTGGAAACAGTACAAGCCAAGACTTTTATACTGTTATTACACTATTATACTCATTGAAAAGATTCATTATCCAGGCTGCTTCTGAGTCAGTATGAATTACATCAGTATTCTAAAATGTTTTGCTGATTAGTGGATTATTTAAATTTCTCAATGCACTGTTAGCAAGGTGATTTTAACAATTAAACAGCCAAAGGACCATTTTTATTTCCTCTCTCTCCCCACCTCTCTGTGTCTCTAGCTGTAAAGCCCACATAAAAAAAGTCTGAAAATGTGATGTGAGTCCACCTTAAGGCAAACCAGAAAGAATGGCCCTGTGTATTGTTTTTAAAATTGCATCTTTTTAAAGCCAATCTCATAATTTTAGTCTCAGAGGGGTAGCTGTGTTAGTCTGTAGCTTCACAATAAATAAAAACAAGCAGTCCTGTAGCATCTCAAACAACAACAATTTTATTAGTTAGGTGGTGAGCTTTTGTTGGATAAGACAAATCTGATGAAGTGGGTCTTACCTACAAAAGCTCATTACCTACCAAATAAAATTGTTAGCCTTTAAGGCTATCATTAGATTAAAGGGTTATGTCGACAAAACGGCTGTGTTGTCAATAAAACCTGCGGAGCATCCAGCTTGCAAAGTACATTCTACTAACACTAAGTTGACAGATTGCAGTGGTTTTGTTGACAACCATATCCCACTCGCCACGAGGAAGAACACCACTGTCGACAGAGAACTGTTGACAAAATGCTGGTCTGGATGTTCCAAGAGGCCTTTCTATCAACAGAAGGGGCCTCCAGGACACCACAAAACTCTCTCTGCTGTGGTTCCAGTTGTCCGTTTTGCCGGTAGAGCAGCCAGGCAGTCCAGCCACTCCCTGTTGACAGAGCAGATCGTTCTTTCAATCTGTTTTGCACTCTGGCCGCAATACGTTGACAGCAGTTTTGTCGCAAGATATCTTCCAACACAAACTTCTGGCAGCAAATCCCTGTGGTCTAGACATAGCTTAAAGTGCTACAGGACTGCTTGTTTTGTTTTCTCAGAATTTTAGTGGGCCTAAATCATGACTTTTGAACATGTGTAGTTGATAAGACTAGATGGGGAACTGGCTTTGAGTTGTCTCTTTCCCTTCAGTTCTTCAATGGAGGCAGACAGGATGAAGCAATGCAGATGGCTGAAATGTGGGATTCCCCCTGCCCCCGCACAAAGCAGAGCACCTCACAGGAGCAGGGGGCCAAACAGATTCTGTCTTTGTGCCCGAGGCCAACCCTCAGAACAGCGGCTCACCCAGTTTTATTGCCAAGCCACACCATACCTGGTGGTTTGCCTGAAGTTCAGCAGCTGGAGTCAAAAGATTGCCTGAGGACTTCTGCTGTCTGCACACACAGCAAATATGCAACCCCCCCTGCAGTGAAGAAAGGCTCATAAAAAATCAACCCTGCACACCCAGCAGCCTCAAAAATTAGAGAAGAAATACAGCTGGAAAGGCTCTTTTTAAATAGCTTGTGATTTCTGAGCCAATTTCGCAATTTCTGAAGGCCAGGGGGCTACCCACTACCATAAGAAGCCATGCAGCCACAGGGGGTTCTGCTTCCTTCACTCTACATCTCCTATGTAGAGTAGATCAGGTTATATCCCCTCCCTCATCATCCCACCCCTGCACCTCTGGCTGCCAGGGACTCTGCCACTCTCTTACCCAGTGAGAAGGCGCAGCCCAGGTGCAGGACTGGTGGAACGAGCCCTGACCGCCTACGGCTGCAGCAGGAGAGGCTGGGGCAAGCTAGGAGGCAGCGTGGGTGGAGTGCAGGGGCCAGCAGTGATGGGAGGAAAAAGCTGGCTGTGGGCTGCACAGAGGTGGCTGATGTGGTGTGAAGGGTCGGGGAGGGGAGACTGCAGCTCATTACTTGAGAGAGGAAGGTAAGCGGGGGAGGTGGTACGACTGGAGGGTACTTAGCTAGGTGGCCAGCGGGTGGAAGAAGAATGTGGCTATGTAGCTGCGAGGAGAAGAGGAGCTTCGGGTGTTGGAAAAGTGGGAATCTTGACTGACATACAGGAGGGGGAATTTGCTGCAAAATCATCTAGGGCTGTAAGGTCAAGTAGCATACAGGAAAGTCTGTCACTGAAACAAAGAGAGCTGACCAAGCTCTGTCCCCTGCCAGGCATGCACCCTCACACATCCTGGAGAGAAAGGGATTAAAACATGGCTTCAGCTTTGATATATTTGCTGTCCTGCACGTGCAAAAAGGATCTGTCTGAGTGGCTTTTGGGGTGAAAATAAGTCTGGCCCTGGAGTGAGACCTGTCAAATATTAGTCCTAGGAATGGTCTGTGGTGCTTTGTCACTGGCAAAACCTGATTACCCTCTTTTTTTTTTTTTCATAATCCTGCAAGTGGTTGAAAGACTTGTCCCTGGAGAGGTTGCTAATTGTGCAAAACAGATCAGCCTCTTGAACGTATTTACCTTGCAAAACAGCTTCTCTCTGCTGTGGCATTTGATTAAAATGAGACTGAGAATGACTCCTGCACTTCTGGAACCTGTTGGGATAACATTATTTAGCAGCATTTTTAACATCTTAATGTTACATTGAACACTGCTGGATCAAAACATGTTTATTAAAGGACTCTGAAGTTATGTTTACATGCTCTTATTTTTAAATAGAATTTTATGACAACAAAATACTGGATGATGGGGGACCAGCGAATGTAATGTATTTACACTTTCAAGAGGTTATTAAGCCAAGGTGCTAACAAAAAGGGGAGAGGTAAAATCTTGTCAATCATGAACAAGTTAAGAGATGGGGGGTGGGGAAGAGGAAGAGAAAGAGAATAAATAACCAAGTCTCATTGCAGAGAAAGTCAATAGTGGGTGCCCCAGGAATAAATTCTAGGTCCAGTGTTGCTTAATATATTTATTAAGGGGCTGCTGGAGATACTGACTAATGAGGCACTGAAATCTGCTCTCTTCACAAATGATACAGGTTAGACAAGATTGGGGAGGACTGTGAGGCACAGCAGAACGACTTGACAAAACTAATTGGGTAAAGCAATGGCAGATGGAATTTAGCATAGATGAGTACAAGGTAATGCACCTTAGAAGGGATGATTTAAACTACTTGTACACAGAGAATGGTTCTGAATTAATTGTAACCTTTCAAAAACAAAATTAAAGCATTGATGTGGACAGCTTAATGAAGATGCCTGCTCAACATGCTATGGTAATCAAAAACAGCACGTTAGGCTGTAATAGAAAAAATGGAACAGAGGAAAACACAGAAAACATTGTAACACCATTCTATAAAACATGACTAAGTAGGTTCTCCCTTTGATCAGTCAATGCTGGTCACCTTTATCTTAAAAGCTACATATAGATAACTCTTTAGCCGCATCTACACGTGCACGCTACTTCGAAGTAGCGGCGCCAACTTCGAAATAGCACCCGTCACAGCTACATGTGTTGGGCGCTATTTCGAAGTTAACATCAACGTTAGGCGGCAAGACGTTGAAGTCGCTAACCCCATGAGGGGATGGGAATAGCACCCTACTTCGACGTTCAACGTCGAAGTAGGGAACGTGTAGTCGTTGCGCGTCCCGCAACATCGAATTGTGGGGTCCTCCATGGCGGCCATCAGCTGAGGGGTTGAGAGACGCTCTCTCCAGTCCCTGAGCTCGATGGTGGCCGCGTGGAGCAGCCCCTTAAAGCTCCCTGCCCCCTGCCTTCCTGTGCCTTCCCCGCCACAGACACCCACCCTAGCTGCGATGGCCGCACGCCAGCCCCCCAAGCGCCCCCAGGGGACCCCCCCAAGGGGAGCCAGGGCTCACAGCCCAGCAGCCAGGCAGGGAAGCGGCAGCGGGGCCCCTCCTGGATGGAGGCCGAGCTTCGGGACCTGCTGGGGCTCTGGAGCGAGGAGGAGGTGCTCCAGGTAATGGGGAGCAAGAGGCGGAACGCGGATGCGTTCACTTGGCTGGCCGAGGGCCTGGCCGCCCGGGGTCACCCTGCCCACACTCCGGATCATGTCCAGAGTAAAGTGAAGGAGCTGCGGCAGGGTTACGCCCGGGCCCAGGATGCAGCCAGCCGATCTAGGGCCGTCCCCGCCACTTGCCCCTTTTACAGGGAGCTCAGGGACATCCTGGGCCCCCGGCACACCTCCTCCCCTCCGGCCACGCTTGATACCTCGGCCGAGGAGCCCCAGCAGGCCCTGGAGGCGGAGTCCACCCTGGAGGTAAGCCCCGCACCCCAGGGCCCCCCCCAGGAGCCCACCCCCAGGGCACCGGAGGAGGAGGAGAGGGAGTCCTCCTCGACTGACGCCGGCCTCCAGATCATACTCCCATCCAGGAGCTCCAGCCGGGCATCCACCCCCCGGGTGTCCCCTGACCGTGGGAGTGGACCGTCAGGTATGTACCCCCCCCGGTGCACACCCCCGGGGTTGAGGGGCGGGGGTAATAGATATGACCAGGGCCCTCCACATGCCCAGATGACCATGGCCCCAAGGACAGCAGTGGCATGTCCCTCAGAAGAGTGCATCAGCCCCTGCCCCCCCCAGCACGACAGTGCCATGCCCCATCCCTGGGGCTGGGGGGAGCGGAACCTCTAGGGTCCTCCGGGGGGGAGGGGGTGGGACACCCAGCAGCAGCAGCATGTGATGGAGTGGGGGGAGTGCAAATGCGAGACTCAGGCTACATATGAGAAACAAGCTGAATAGCTCCCAGTGGCTAAGGATGACCCTGGGGCTACAACTGGCAGGTTACACCTCTGCCCTGAACAAAGAGGAGGGAGGAGCTGAGCTGGGTTTGAATCGGGGGGCGGAAGTTAGAAGCTAGGGGAAGGGAGAGCTAGAAGGCAGCCAGCCTGAGGCGGGGGAAAGCTACACCCCAGAGGGGCACCCCTCGGGGTCTTCTCCCCAGGACGGGTTGGAAGGACCATCTCTGACTGCTGTACTGTCGCTTCTGTGAGAAACTGCGCATCTGTTGCCTTATAAACCTCCTGTTGTACCTGCTGAGTGAGAGTCACTCCTGCCAGCGGACGGGGTGCAGTGCAGGGGGACCCCTGAACCCCATCACAGCAGCATCTCCCGGGGACGGGGATGGGGAACCTGCAGCAGAGGGGTGGGGGGACAAGGGCCACGACTCGGGGCCCACACTAACGGCTATGTCCACTCTTCTTCCCCCCTCCTGTGTTCCACAGCTGCACCATCGGAAGGACCGGAGAGGGCCGGCAAGGCGTCAGTGGTCCCAGACAGCCCTCCGGGGCCATCACTCCAGGCCAGCCCCTCGGCGGAGGACCGACCAGCCCCATGGCGGGGAAGACAGCGGACCCAGCACCACCACCTGACGGCGACGGACCCCCAGCTGCTGGCCCTCCATCATCGGCAACTGGAGGTCACCAAGCAGCGGCTGCAGGTGGAGGAAGGCCGCCTCCAGCTGCAGGAGCGGGCACTGGCCTGGTGCCAGGAGGCATGGGGGGCCTACATGCGGACTCTCAACCGTATCGCGGACTCCCTGGCCCCCATGCCGCGCCGGCCGCCGCAGTGCCCGCCCTGCCTGCTCCACCTGCTGCTCCACCCACTGCTCCAGCCGCTGCACCGGCCGCCGTCACACCGCCACCCACCACCGAGGGCCCTTCCGCCGAGGGGGACCTGGGGCCAGCTGACACTCGGCGGCCGTATCTCCCGGTCCGCCCGGCCCCCAGCCAGCCCCAGCCAGGGCTGAGGCCGAGGCGGGGATCCCGGCCGCCCACTCCCAGCACTGGACTTTAGGGGCATGGGGCCCAGGATGTGGCCCCCCCCCTTTGTATATATTCCCCCCAGTTTTTAAGTAACTTTGCTGTAAATAGTTTGTATATTTGACCCCTGTTACCATGGTGATCCTTACCCCCCCATGTAAATAGTTCTCCCCTTCCTTGTCTTCCCCTTTCATGTTATCCCTATTTTTATAATGTATATATATTTATTAAGTTAGAATTTCCCTGTACATAGTTAGTTAGTCTTGTTGATAATAATAATAAGAGTTCTAAAGATATTTGAGTTGACGAACAACTGTCTGCTTTTATTTTTACAAGAAAAGTCGGGGGGGTGCTCTTGGGTGCTCTGTGGTGTGCGCGTAGGGGCAGGGAGTGTTGTGGAGGATGGGGGGGACAGTGCGGGGCCTGCCAGCGTTCACCCCGCGGCCTCATCAAAGTGGGCCCGCAGGGCCTCCCGGACCTGGGTCCCTTTGGGGTCCACCTGGCGACTGGGGGCAGCGGGTGGCTGCACATCGGCCCTGCCAGCCTCCACAGCCTAGCCCTGAAAGAAGGCCTCCCCCTTGCTCTCCACCAGGTTGTGGAGGGCGCTGCACGCGCCCACAATCTGGGGGATGTTGGTGGGGCCCGCATCAAGGCGGGTGAGGAGACACCTCCAGCGCCCTTTGAGGTGGCCAAATGTGCGCTCCACCACCTGGCGCGCATGGTTCAGGTGCTGGTTGAAGCGCTCCCGGCTGGCAGACAGATGGCCCGTGTACGGGTGCATGAGCCAGGGCTGGAGGGGGTATGCCGCATCTGCGATGACGCAGAGGGGCATGGTGGTGTCCCCCACAGGGATCTCCCGCTGGGGGATGTAGGTCCCCACCTCCAGCCGGCGGCACAGGCCCGAGTTCCGGACTACCCGGGCGTTGTGGGTGCTGCCAGGCCAGCCCACATAAATGTCCAGGAAACGGCCCCGGCTGTCCACCAGGGCCTGGAGGACCACTGAGTGGTAGCCCTTCCTGTTTAGGTAGCGTCCTCCACTGTGCTCCAAGGCGCAGATGGGGATGTGAGTCCCATCCAGAGCCCCGAAGCAATTGGGGAAGCCCAGGGTGGCAAAGCCCGTGATGGCGGCATCCGGGTCCCCAAGCCTCATGAGCCTGTGGAGGAGCAGGGCGTTGATGGCGCGGACGACCTGCAGGGGAAGCACATGGGAGAGCACCAATGAGGGGTGTGCAGGGTATGTGTGGCCCTCCCCTGCCAGGGCCCCCCTCCCCCCCCATTCCCTGCCAGGGCTGCCTCCCCTCCCTCCCCTGCCAGGGCTGCCTCCCCCCGCTCCCCGTGGGTCCTCTTACCTCCATGAGGACAGCCCTGACGGTGGCCTTGCCGACGCCAAACTCCTGGCCCACGGATCGGTAGCTGTCTGGAGTGGCCAGCTTCCAGACAGCGATGCCGACCCGTTTCTCCACGCTGAGGGCACGCCGCATGAAGGTGTCCTGGTGCCTCAGTGCAGGGGTGAGCCACTGGCATAGCTCCAGAAATGTCTGCCGGCTCATCTGAAAGTTCTGGACCCAGAAGTCGTCGTCCCACTCTCCAAGCACCAGCCGCTCCCACCAGTCGGTGCTCGTGCGGTAGCTCCACAGCCGGCGGCGTGTGCGGCGGGGGGCTGCAGGGTTGGGGGTTGCATCCTCCTCCCCTGCGGGCAGCTCCTCCTCTGTGGCAAGGAGGTGCTCAGCTGCCTCCTGCATGGCATGGAGCAGGGCGAGCACTGCTCCTGCAGGGGCGGCTGGGTGGACCTCTGGCTGCTGCTGCTGCTGCTGCTGCTGCTGCTGCTGCTGCTGGGGGTCCATGACTGCGTCGCTCGAGGTGTGCGTGCCTATGGCTCTGCAAACCGTGTGCTGTGCAGGCTGAGTGTGTCTGGGAGGGGCCCTTTAAGGGAGCGGCTAGCTGTTGCCCCGGAAGCGCTAGTCCGCCCTGTGACCCTGTCTGCAGCTGTTCCTGGCACCCTTATTTCGATGTGTGCTCCTTTGGCGTGTAGACGTTCCCTCGCAGCGCCTATTTTGATGCGGTGCTGTGCAACGTCAACGTTGAACGTCGACGTTGCCAGCCCTGGAGGACATGTACACGTTATTCATCGAAATAGGCTATTTCACTGTCGCTACATCGAAATAAACTACTTCGATGTAGCGTTCACGTGTAGATATAGCCTTTATGAGGAAAAACTGAATGACCATTTAGTGCATACACATACAGAGTTCTGGTTGACCTAAACTAGTATTGACTACTTTTGGAGTTCAAGTCAGGTGTTCAGTCCTTCACAGTAGCACGCCCACATCTGAAATAAAAATTAAATAAACTTAATGAAGGATGGACAAGAGAAGGACACATGACATCCTTATTTATCTACCTCATAATAATAAGGGGATATTCAAAAAGATATATTTTTCTCTGCAAAATTCACTGTCGGGATTTCATTGATGGCATAGCTTAGTTTTAATTCACAAATGAACTAGTCATATGCAGAAAGCAAGAAGCCAAACCTGTAGCGAGTGTAAATTGGCGTAGATCCTTCAAAGTCTGTGGCGCTATGTTGATTTGATCACCTGATGGGGATCCCGTCCAGCATCTGCAGTTATACAAAGATAAAATTGACAAGAGCTATCCATCTTTCTGTTTTGAGGTCAAAACTGAATGCCAGATGGATTAAGATAGAAATCTCCTAAACATATATCTCCACCACTGTATACATAATTGGCTAACTGCTTTTTATTGGGCAGTTTGTCTTCTGAACTATGAGGTCAGGAAAAAAATTTCCCCATCCATCCCTGGTATAATATTATTCAATTGGCCAAGTGCACTATAAGTCTTCATTAGAAGTAGTAAATGTAAACTGCTATTGGAGGCCAGATCCACTGGGCTAAGTGGGTCACTAGCCTGGTTTGTCATAGCAGTTTCTATGTTTGGCAAAAGATGTGTGAGTGAACTTCAGATGTCCTTTTAGCCATTTGTTTTCCTTCCTGAAATCAAATCCCTGAGCACTGTGCAAAACAAAAATAAACCAAGGCTAACTAGCAAGAATACATGAGCAAGAACAAACCTGGTATTAGGGTAAAAACAGCGTAAATTCAGTTTAAGCCTGTTACAGTCACAGAGCTGTTTGTTTTTATTCTGAAAGTATCATAAGTATTCTGTGAGGAATCAACTACCCTTGACATGTTATACATTTTAAGATAATAATTGAAGCGATAATAAAACACTATAAACTGAGAGAAGTTTTCTTTTCAAGCAAGACCTTTAGAAAATCTGTAAACGAAATTATCAACCAATTAATGTTTGTAAAGCCTGTGGAAGATTAAAAGCTTTACATAAACGCTTGTTAGTGTATTAATAACAAGCCTTACCCTACCAGATTTACTGCCATCGTCAACCAGGGTGGGTAGGGCAGGAGTCCATAGCAGAGGAATGAGTCAGTTACGCTTCTCTGAGAAGAGCTTTTGCTAAAATTCCTGGAGACTACCCCCAAGACCGCTTCAGATTTGAGGGCTTTCAGGCGATGTTTTCATCCCCTCCCCCAAACTACATTCACATCCCAGAGCAAGTTATAGAGGAACAGGATTATCAAGTCCTAGCAGGAGCCAGGAGTAGGGGGGAGGGTTGAGATAATTTGGTGGGGAGCTGTTTGCTGGGTGAGTGAGCAAACTGACTGGTGAGGGTGTCCTGGGGTTAACTTTATTAGAGCTTGTTTGGAGAGAAACAGAAGATTGAGGGGGACAGGGTCATGGGCAAGGGGGGCTGCTGTTGAAGAACCTGGATAGTTTGTTGGCTGTTACTGTTTGCTGTATCCAGGATATTTTTCCAATGGGGTGAGGGGTTTGCAGGTAAACTGCAGGAAAAGGGTATTTTGGAAAGACAGTTGCAGTGATCTTATTGAGATTAGTGTCAGGCTATGTCTAGATTGTAGGGATTTCATAGAATCATAGAATTCTTGGGCTGGAAGGGACCTCTGTCAACAGATTGCATCCAAGGAGCAACCTGCTCTGTCGAAAGAGAGCAGCTGGACTGCCCAGCTATTCTATCAGCAAAATGGCTTCCCCGGCCCCTGTCAGACAGGGTCACAGGTCACTCGTTTCTTCCGGCAGCCCTGGAAGATGCGTGCTTAAAGGGGCCTCCCCAGACACCTGTTTCCTGCCTCTGCTGCAGGCATGCCTACCTCCTTGAGGGACAGCACAACTAGCACAGAGCTTTGTGTCTTTGTGGGCAACACAGCTGATCCCTGGAGCCATGCCACCAAAGCTGCCCCTGGGCTTGCAGTGGCTCCACAGCAAGATGCTGCAGCAGCTGCTGAAATTCCTGACAGCAGTCCTCCTGTGCCTCACTGAGGGTGAACCTGAGACCACTTTCAGGGATGGTGCTCTGGCTGCAGGACATTCACACACACACACACACACGGTGCACAGGTGACTCTGGAGGTACTTCACCAGTTTGGACTGGTGGGACTGGCTGGTCATAGAGCAGTGGGATGACCAGAAGTGGCTCCAGAACTTTTGAATGTGGAAGGCCACCTTCCTGGAGCTCTGTGCCAGGCTATTCCCCACCCTCCAGAGACAGGACAGCCAGCTGCAGCCCACCATCCCCCTGGAGAAGTGGGTCACAATTGCTCTCTGGAAGCTCACCACCCCCAACAGTTACCGGTTGGTGGGCAACCAGTTCGTCATGGGGGAGTCCACCATCAGGGCCCTCCTCATGGAGGTAACACACTCTCAGGCTGCCATCCCTCCATGGGGGGGGGGGCGTCTCACCAAATGGGGCCCTCTGCAGGCAGGGTTGGGGGTGCGAGGGATGGGGTTGGGACGGAGGAGAAGACCCATCCCCCGGAGGCTGTGCCATCCTGCCCTGACACAATACTGCTGCGGGGGGGACAGCCTTACGGGGGGAGGGGCGGCTCCTGGAGAGCTGAGCCTCCCCGTGGACCGCAATGCCACCCTGTGGGCTGTCCAGGGCACAAATGGAGCACCAGCTCCTGTCCAAAACAAAGTGGTGGTCATGGGCCTGGGACCAATTCATGTTCTACTTTGACACTGTCACCGGCATCTGGCAGGACAGGATGGCCCAGCTGCCCAGGGCCGCCCCCGCCTCCCCATGGCATCCTGGACCACAGCCTGATACCCTGGGGGATGGCCATGGCTTCTCCCACTGACCTCTCCTGCCCCCCCCGGCCTCCCCTGTCCCACAGACTTCCCTTTCCCTCAGATCACCCCTGCCCACCCTGACACCACTGCAGCCCGTTTCTTTCCATTCCTCCCCCTGGTCCTGGACACAGCACAACTCCAATGGGATCCCCAAATCCACGGCTGGAGGGGATCCCAAGGCCAACACCTCTTAGGGTCTCTCTTCCAGTTGGGTTTATGGCCCCCCACCCCTCCATGTTCTGAGGCCCCCTTGCCCCCGTCACAAGCCCAACCCCCACTGTAAATAGTTATGTGTGCATGTCACTTCTCTGTAAATAGTTTTGAATGGCACTGTATTTGTTTTACAAAAGTTTGGGAAGGTTGAGTAAAATCACCTGCATTCGTTGTTATTCTGCAGAGGTCGGGGAGGAGTGAGGGGGTGAAGGGAGTGGTCTGGTGGGGATAGGGTATGGCTGTAGTACTGAGGCCCACACTAGGGGTGCCCTGGGGACGGTTATTGTGATCCGTAGGAGAAGCTCTCCCTCAGGGCCTCCCAAATCTGCAGCCTGTCCCGATGAGCCTGGAAGATGGTGGCTGTCCCCAGCTGCTCATAGGCATGCCCCTCACAGGCAGCAGCCACCCCGCACCCTCGGAGGAAGGCCTCCCCCTTCTTCTCCGCAATGTTGTGCAGGGCACAACAAGCTGCCACAACTTGGTGGATGTTGTGTTCCTCCACATCTAGACAGGTGAGTAGGCACCTGAACTGTGACTTGATGCAGCCAAAGGCACACTCAGCCTGCATCCTGGCCTGGTTCAAGAAGGCATTGAACAGTTCCTGGCTGGGGTACAGCTGGCCGGTATAGGGCTTCATCAGCCATGACATGAGAGAGTAGGCTGCATCCCCCACGATGCAGAGTGGCATCTGCACATCCCCAACTGTCAGCTTACAATGGGGGATGAATGCACCCACCTGCAGCATCCACCCCAGGCCGGAGTTGAGGAACACATGGGTGTCCTGTGCCCAGCCCACCCACCCGATGGAAATGTCCATGAAGTGTCCACAGTGGTCAACCAGCACCTGCAGCACCATAGTGAAGTAGCCCTTGCAGTTGATATACTTGGCTGCACTATGCTCCGGAGCACAGTTCAGAATGTGGGTTCCAGTGATGACCACAACACAGTTCATGAACCCCACAGTGGCAAATCCAACCACAACTTTGTCAAGGTTTCCCAGGCACACAACCAACCACAGCAGGATTGTGTTGATGGCTGTCACAACCTGCAGAGGGAGGTGACGAAACACATGTCAGGGACTGAGGGAGGGAGTCCCTGGGCCCCTGTGTGACCTGCACAGCAGACCCTACTACATGGGGGCTCTGTGGTACCTCTGGGACCTTGCTCACTGCTGCACCCCCTCCCCTCCCGGATGCTGTGGAGCTCCTGATAATATGGGCAGGTGGCTGGTCCTGCCCTGGAACAGGGTGGCAGGGTCCTAGGCCCAGACATAGCCCTGATGAAGTTCTTTAACGTTTGCCCAGACCTGCTCTATGGTGTGGTGCGGGTGGCCCCATTTGGCCAGGGCAGTGGCTATCCTGGTGTAAATTTCCACATTCTACCACCTGTCTTTAGGGTCCTGGAGGGTTTCCTCCTCCCCCAACAGGTCCAAATGGTCCTAAAGCTCAGCACCGCTACAGGAGGGGGCCTGCCTCTTGGATCCCTGAGGTGGTCCTGGGATCCCTCAGTCTGCTCCCTTGCGGGCCCAGGGAGTCCCAGGGTACCTGGCATTCAGCCCCCTGGCAATGCTCTCACTGAGGTGCAGATGTGAGCATGTGTGACCGCAGATGGTAGCTTTGCTGCTCACATGCTCTCAGCTTCTAGCCACAGGGTTTCCCGGGCTCCCTGCAGCTTTATGAATAGCCAGAGGCAGAAACCACAGAGCGCTTCTTGCTGTGGACAGGATGTCTGCAGGGGCACATGTGTGGCATCCCGGAGGCCTTTTCTGTTGATAGAAGGATCCCCGGAACTTCCAGACTAGTGTTTTGTCAACAGATCTCTGTCGACAGTGGCATTCTTCCTCATGGCGAACGGGGTATAGCTGTCAACAAAAGCACTGCGTTCTGTCAACTTAGTGTCGACAGAACATGCCTCAAGGGTTCGGCCACTTAGTCGACAAAACCCTGTAATCTAGACATAGCCCCAGAGAGGTAGCCGTGTTAGTCTGTATCTTCCCAAAACAAAAACAAGCAGTCCTGTAGCACCTTAAAGACTAACAATATTATTTACTAGGTGATGAGCTTTCATGAAACAGAGAAGTGAGTCTGTTTCAAGAAAGCTCGTCACTTAATGAATAATATTGTAAGTCTTTAAGGTGCTACAGGACTTTTTTGCTAGTTTGTTTACTGAGCTTAAAGAGTGAAGACTGAGATTTAGCATGGGTACGTTAGCCTGAAGCTGAGAGAAAGCCAGAGGCTCTCAAGTGCCCTTGTTGCAGGGGTAATTTGTAAGGGCATTGGAAGTGGGATATTTGGGACATACAGAAGGGGAAGAGGAGAAATCAGTATGTAATTCTGCTGTTTGGTTGGGCGTGTGGAAAGGGTTTGGGGGCTGGAAATGTTATATAGATTTAAATTACATGGGAAAATTATAACTCCATTGTAGTTAATAACAGAACTCCTGTTAACTTGAATGGGGCCAGTATTTCACCCAGAATCTTAAATAAAAACAAGGAACCTGCATAATTTAATAACTGTAAGACAAGTACACAGAATAACAATACTCAGACTGATATAGTATCTTTCATCCAAGAATTTCTAGGCACTTCACAGGAGTATATGTTATCCCATTTTACAGAGAAGTTGAGATGCATTTGAGATTGAGGGGATAGAATTTTCAAAGGTGCATAAGGCAAGCAGATGTCCACCTCCTATTTGGTTTACACATCATTGGCAGAATTGGGCTGGGGGTGGGAAACCCATCTGACTCCCAGTCCATTGCTA
Organism: Carettochelys insculpta; assembly: GCF_033958435.1. NCBI lineage: Eukaryota > Metazoa > Chordata > Testudines > Carettochelyidae > Carettochelys > Carettochelys insculpta. Next base: position 102,243,790 of record NC_134139.1, read on the forward strand.
TAAGTGGCGTAAGTTGTTATATAACTCTAATTTACTTTTCTGATATAACATAATAGCTATTTAAATGTATCAGATATGTCTCGTTAGAAAGTAGAAAAGAACGCATGCTGGCTTCTAGAGCAATTAATGCTGGCATTGTGCTTCCATGCTATAAGGTGCTACTTGATGTAAATATTAAGTATTATTATTAGCAAAATGAGTTACAACATCAAGCTGATGCATGTGGACAGTAGTGTGAAAAATCATACAATCTGCTCAGCTTGCCTAAAAGTCATGTTTTAAAAATTGTACAATTGTCTATATCTTTGGTTAGAAAACAGATTTTAGTTTCAGGTTTTTAAGCTATTAACAAAAGTTAAGCTGTTTTTAAAAATACTAGCTAAAGTTATGAGTAAACTTTATATTTTAGGGTTTTTTTCCTTAAACAGTATTTACTTAGTTGTTTCTGTGATACTGTACATGTTCCAAGACAATTAATGCTAGACACAATGGCCCATGAACCCGCCATTGATAAAAATGAAAATAGGCAAACACAAAATTTAGCCAAAAGGAAAGGAAGGTAAAAATGAGAGGCTTCCTAAAGGATGCAAATCAAATACAAAGGTATTAGAATAACTCTTGATAGCTGTAACAGCAAGTCTTCTTTGGATATGTTCAGGCAAGGAGATCCACTGACATGTAGCTTCTGAGCTGAGAATGCCCTAACCAGATAAGATTAAGTCTTATGACAAAGAACCAGGACAATTCATCACTAAATGCCTTAGGGAGACAGTGGGGGAGCATTGAGTTGAGAGCTGGCCTGAGTCACAAAGCCCGAAACCTAAGGGTTTGCAATAAAAATGATTACAGACCTGTAACCGAAGACAGGCACTGATGGGCTTCTGAAAAGATTGCTCTGATGTTTCCCCTTCCTGGGGGTTATAATTGTAAAAGGAAATCAAATCAGGGGAAAGAGTGTGTGAAAGAGTCTCACAAAATACTGAGGGAACATAATAAGAAGGGCCAGAGCTTATAAATTCCTCTGAACCACAATATATTCCTGAAAGACCTTGTGTGAATGTTTTTGCCATGACACACACTGTATACACATTATAATCATTTAATTTAGAAGAAAAACAGGATCAAATCAAAGGGGAAAATGTAACTAATTCTGCAACTGTCAGCAGTGGGAAACCATGACCACCACTACCACCACCACTTGTATCCCTCTATCATCACCAAAAGTAAATTGGAAGGATTCAAAGACTTCCAAGAAAAAATTAAAATTAAAATTAGCAAGAATGCTGGAGAAGCACTAGCAGCAGTCATAGTCACAGTCACACTGAATAGCAACAAAGCAGAAGTTATAAGCAGACCCAGACCCTTATCCTGGTACTGAATTTTTAGCTGATGCAGAATCCTAACGAAGTTAATTTTTGTGGGCAGATTAGAAGGCACTGCTCCACATGAAGATGTGAGATCCAAGAAGTGTATTCAAGTATGTAGTTACCTATACCTGAAGTAAAGTATAATATCAAATGTCTTAATACATTAGTACAGTCCAGTTTAATCAGCCTAAAAATTTTACCTATATGTAACAGTGGAATGTAAAGATAAAATGCAGGTTTAATAAATAAAAAACTATATTCACATTTTCAAGCTGACATGAGAAATCTTTGGCCATATTCTCAGATGGTATATATTAGTATATCTGCATAGACTTCAGTGGAGCTATGCTGATTTACACCAGCTGAAGGGCTGAGTCCATAGACATCAAAAAATTGAGATTGACACCATGCTTATGTCTGCAGTGCCGGGGTTTTGTCATTTTAGATCACAGTCATACTGGTCCAGATTCTATTAACTTTCCTCCTGCTGAACCATCTGTTGCCAGGTCGTCCCAGTGATTTAAATGCAAGTGTGTGGTATGCAAGGAATGAAGTGCAAGGCTCTAATGTGCAATGAGCTACAAAAATGTAATAGAGCTGTTACTCATGCACGTAAGTATTTCCAAGATTGTGGCCTATACTTGTAACCACAAATCTTTGTGAACTGCAGGGTTGGTGGGGTTTGTTTGTTTGTTTGTTTGTTTTTGTAGAGCATTGCAAAACTGTCTAACAATTTATCCGGTGAATAACGTTGATGGTCTGCATCAAACAAATTACTTGTTAAGTACCAATTGAATTATGTATTGCAGGAATATTTTCTCTCATGTTGAACTTCTAGGACATAATTAGAAGGAATTCTCTATTTTTTGTACCAAAGAAGTTTTTAAAAATGTTCCACCAAGGCATCTGAATGCATTTATAGAATACAAGAATACATAGTCTCTGTACGAAAGTGTTTTATAAGGTCATCTTTAACAAGGCTTGGATCCAGTGACCATGTGGTAGTATGATGTCCAATACCTCTCCCCAGCTGTTATCTTGTTCTCCAGAATCTCAGCTTTCATTTTTAGTAGTAAGTCATTACCTTTAGTTGTGAAGAAAACCTCAAACATGTAAATGGACAACAACAAATGTGGAGATGTCTACCTGAGTCTGCAAAGAGCCTGCCACAAGAGCTCTGAGAGGTATGAACTGCCCCATCTATTTGATGGGTGCCAATTGAGATAACGGTGATAATTGCTTTATGTTAACTATTTCATTCCCTGTATAAGAAAGGATAGGAAGGACCACAGATCTGAATATGTACTGTGAGTAAGATCGCATTTTGGTGCCACAAATAGCTGGCATTTGTGAGATTTCACCACTTTATTTTTTTTCTCCTCAAGGAGACAAGCCCTAGAAACCTAGTGGATTCTATCTCATCTGATGCTTTTAAATCAAGACAATCTCTTTCTAAAAGATATCCTATAGCTCAAACAGAAGCTGTGGACTTGATACATAAGATATTAAATGTACAGTGGGTCACAGACACCCCCAGCATCATGCATCCCTGCCCCCCACATTCACCATCAGCACCATGCCACTTCTGGTGTGCGTACAGGAACCGTCACACCTCTCCCCTGCTCTCAGACCGCTGTAAGGGAGAAAGAGGATGCTGCTGTGCCCACCGGGTGCGGGTGGAGCGAGGACAGGACACGGGTAGGGTGAGGCATGGACAGGGAGGAGTGCGGTGGGGTGGGGCAGGGTCATGTGGCCAGTGCTCCCCCTGGAATCCCCACCCTTGTCACCTCTGAGTCCTTTGGCCTTGTTATGCAGATTAAACCGGATTCTCACAATAGTCCTGTCTGGTCTATGAAATCAAGATAGCAACTACAATTTTAAATATGTGCTCCACCCCACGCATGCTTATGGCCCAAGTAAAGCATGAGAGATTATGGCTGAAATTGGGAGATTCCAAAATGATGATGGAGATCTAGGTTCAAATTGTATATAAACTCAGTGTTACTTATGGTTCCTTGGTCTTAATCTAACTCCCACTGAATGTTGTTCGCATAACAAAACTAAAAAAGTCCAGTACATTTCAGCACAACTGTCAGCCTCTGTTCAACAGAATCCCAGTATTTACATTCTGAGGTAGTAAAAGAGAGGTTTAATTTATTAAACTACCAATATGTTAACTTTTTAATGAACATCAATATTGAAACTGTCACTGGTATATGGCCGCTATTCTCAACAGTAACTCTAGCTAGGATCCATGAATATATGCATTTATCATATATAACAAGAAGCTAAATTGTTTTTAAAAGATACAGGAGAACTCTCTCTAGACTACATTAAATCAGTTATTATTTCTACCTACTATAACCTTTGCCAATCATCTAAACCTATGTTGGTCTGATTTTTTTACTTTTCACTGTAAAATGTTCAATTAATTCATAAATATTTTAACTGTGTTCGTGAAAGGTGCAGGTTCAACCTCTCTAGTCCGGCCCCCTTAGGACCTGAGTGGTGCCGGATGAGATAATCTCCTGGACTATGGGAGGCCAATGTTGTCTAGACCAGTGGTTCCCAAACTTGTCGGCATCATGCCCCCCTTTTGATTTTTGAGAAACTCTCACGCCCCCCCCACCTCTTCTTTACCATCATCCAACAAAAAATTCTTAACAAAAAATTCAATTTGTAATTTAAAATAAACACAAAAGCTTGATATAAAAAATCTATTTAAAATTAAAAATAAGCACAAATTATTTTTTAGCCTCTTGTGGTTGCCTGGTGCAGCCCCAGCTGGCCAGCTGCCTGAGCCCCATGCCAGCCTCCAGGGCTGCCTGTGCCAGCTGCCTGCCTGCCTGAGACCTGCGCTGCCAGAGCTGCCCACCTGAGCCTCATGCCACCAGACCCAGCCACCCGCTCACCCGCCAGCTGCCAGGGCCAGCCATCCACCTGCCCACCGGCCCCCCAAGCCCCGCACTGCCAGGACCAGCGGCCTGCCCACCAGCCACTGACCCTAGCCGCGTGCCAGCCACCCAAGCTGCCCGCCCAAACCCCACGCTGACAGGGCCAGCTGCCCACCTGCCATCCCAAGTCACCATGCTGCTGGGGCCAGCCGCCCAAGCCCTGCACTGCCAGGTCCAGCCACATGCCCACCAGCCCGGGCTATCCAAGCCCCACACTGCTGGAGTCAGCTGCCCAAGCCCTGCTCTGCCAGGGCCAGCTGTCTGAGCCCCACAAGCTGGCCAGCCACGAGCCCTGCGAGCCACCCACCCAAACCCCTCCCCTGCCCTCCTACAAAACCAGGAATCCCCAACCCCCTATTTCACCCCATCCTCCTCTTCCTCCCCAACCAACCCATACTCACTCTCATTTGCAGAAGGCAGCTAGCTCCACATGGGTCTTTGCCATCTGCCTGCTTTTTATAGCGGCTGCACCGGGTCACCCCTATAAAATGGCATATTACTCCATAGGGGAGTAAAATGGCACCCCTGTAAAATGGCACATTACTCCATAGGGGAAGCCTTGACAGGTGGGATCCTCCTAACCAAGGTTGTCTGGTTCTGTACCTGGGAGCTTCAAGGAGGTGTCTCCATAAGCCAGAAGCAAAGGCCGGATCTTTCTTCAGGTGGGGGAAATGATGCAGGGGGCTGGGTCGCCTCACACCCCCCAGAATTTCTTCACACGCCCTCCGGGGGGCACACCCCCCCTGGTTGGGAAACCATGGTCTAGCACGGTACCAACACTTCCACTACTTACTGGGCTCTTAGAAGACATTTAGAGCTAAATAACAGCACAGAACACTGAGAGCCAGGACTGACAGCTGTAAACAAACTTTATGGGACAATGGGAAACTTGGTCATTCCCATGATAAGTGGTCATCTGGCTAACTAAAATCATGCTAGATTACGGATGTTGCTGGACGAGAGAGTTCCAGATTAGAGAGGTTCAGTAGTAGTAGGCATCCTTCAGTCTGCATAGACTATGGATCGCGCCCTTTATAGTTTCAATTGAGGGCTTCATTTACAGCATCTACTGTGACTATGAAGACCCACACGAGAGTGATAGTCCTTGCTGCATCTCTTGCAGATGTGGTGGGTGTCTGGCAAGTCCTTATTGTGCTTTCTGTGCGCTCGCTTCTCCTCTGCTAGCTGTCTGATCCTCATCTCGCCCTTCTGAAGGCCCTTGTGTAACCCCTGCCTCCATCTGCCACGGTCGTCTGCTAGTTCTTCTCAGTTGTCCAGCTCAATGTCTACCTCTCTGAGGTCTCTCTTGCAGACATCTTTGTAGCGCAACTGGGCTAGCTCACCATACAGGATGTCTTTTGGAATCATTCCATCATTCATCCTGTGGACGTGGCCAAGCCAGCGGAGCCGACGCTGCCTGAGGAGGATGTGCGTGGTTGGGATTCCAGCTTGCTTGAGGACAGCGGTGTTGGTCACTCTGTCCTTCCATGGTATTCCAAGGACGCGCCTGAGGCAGCGCAAGTGGAAGACGTTCAGCCTCTTTTCCTGGCGGGCATACAGGGTCCAAGTCTCGCTGCCATAAAGGAGGGTGATGAGGATGCAGGCTCTGTAGACTTGCATTTTGGTGTGAGTGTACAGCTTGTTGTTATTCCACACTCTCTTGCTGAGTCTGGACAGAGTTGTGGCCGCTTTTCCGATCCTCCTATTTAGCTCAGTGTCCAAAGACAGGGTGTCAGTGATGGTGGACCCGAGGTAAACGAAATGGTGGACCCGAGGTAACGTATAGTTGTCAATGCTGATTGATGGGGATTCAGCAACATCCTGACCGAGTACATTTGTCTTCTTTAGGCTGATGGTAAGCCCAAAGTCCTTGCGCGCTTTGGAGAACTGATCCAGCAGTTTTTGAAGCTGGTCTTCTGTGTGAGACACTACAGCAGCATCGTCTGCGAACAGCATGTCTCTGATGAGGACTGCCCACACCTTAGACTTAGCTTTCAGCCTTGCAAGATTAAACAGTTTCCCATCAGATCTTGTGTGCAGCAAGATGCCCTCTGTTGAAGATCCAAAGGCATGCTTCAGGAGGAGTGCGAAGAAGATCCCGAACAATGTCGGAGCAAGCACACATCCTTGTTTGACGCCGCTCCTGATTCTGAAAGCATCCAATAAAGCGCCATCATATTGGATGGTTCCTCTCATGTCTTCGTGGAATGACTGGATCATCTTGAGTAACCGTGGAGGACAGCCTATCTTGTGAAGCAGTTTGAACAGAAGAGAGGTTCAACCTGTACTAGATTAACATCTTTGGAAACCAAAGACCTCTGTTTATTCACAGAAGAGGCAGTGTGAGCAAAGACAGTGTAAACAACCTATATCTCATCAATGTTTCACAGTAACAGAGAGGGAGCTGCGCTAGTCTATACACTATCAAAACAAAAAGCAGTCAAATAGCACTTTAAATTAGACTAGCAAATTAGTTTATTAGGTGAGCTTTCGTGGGACAGACCCACTTCTTCAGACCATAGCCAGACCAGAACAGACTCAATATTTAAGGCACAGAGAAACAAAAACAGTAATCAAATAGGACAAATCAGAAAAAAATGATCAAGGTGAGCAAATCAGAGAGTGGAGGGGTGTGGGGGGAAGGTCAAGAATTAGATTAAGCCAATGTTTCAGTGTACTTTTGGAGACACCTCCTTGAAGCTCCCACAACCAGACAACCTGGGTTTGGAGGAGCCCACCTGCCAAGGCTTCCCCTACTGAGTAATGTGCTGTTTGCTCCCTAATATCTCTTTCCTCTGTATTCCCTCAGTCATTCATTCTTTGAGACTATTCAGTCTTTTACTTTTTTGGTTGAGACTTCCAACATGAATTGCATTTTGCACCATTCTTTAAAGTAGACACTTCACAGCTAGAAACTGTATAGAGATGTTCAGTTCATTTCATGGAGGCCACTGAATTATCAGGTAGTGAGTACTTTTTGTTGCAACTAATTGGTGCTGAATTTGAGCCCAGTGATCTTGAGTTTACTTCAGAAGTCTGTGTCCCAAATGCCCCTCCCCTCTTCTCATTTAATAAGAATATCTGAAAGATATAGATATCCAGGCTGGGATTAGGTGTGACAGAATACAAACAATGAAATGTAATGATTATTTTGATTACTGTATCTTCTTGAACCTCCTGAGAAAATAACTTTGTTCTGAACGGTCTCATTTTCAGAGTTAAATCTTAAAACAAAACGTCTTGAGGAAGAATTACACTTACAAAACAAAAATGTTAACTATGTTCTCTCAGCTGGGAAGTAAGTGTACAGGGAGTGGGACTTGGTGCCAAAAAAATGGTTCCTAGTAACACCCTTTATCTCTGGATCCTCCTAGAGTGAAAAGACAATGCAGGTTTATGGTGTAAATAATACAGCCATGCATATATAAATATAAAAGTATACGATGATCCTATCTTATTTATATAACCAAGCAGTTTGGTGATTAAAAATTAATCATGGCTAAAAGAAATTAATCACACTGTTAAACAATATTAAGATACCCTTTATGCAAACATTTTGGATGTTTTCTACTTTTTCAAATATATTGATTTCAATCACAACACAAGAATACAAAGCATAAAGTGCTCACTTTGTAGTCATTTTTATTACAAATATTTGCACTGTAAAAAACAAAGAATTGAATCATAGAATCATAGGACTGGAAGGGACCTCAAGAGATCTTCGAGTCCAGCCCCCTGCCCTCATGGCAAGACCAAGTACTCTCTAGACCAACCCTGAAAGACATTTATCTAACCTGTTCTTAAATATCTCCAGGGATGGCGATTCCAACAATCTCCCTAGGCAATTTATTCCAGTGTTTCACCACCCTGACAGTTAGGAACTTTTTGCTAATGTCCAACATAAACCTACCTTGCTGCAGTTTAAGCCCATTGCTTCTTGTTCTATCCTCAGAGGTCAAGAAGAACAAGCTTTCTCCCTCCTCCTGATGACACCCTTTTAGAAACCTGAAAACCGCTATCATGTCCCCACTCAATCTTCTCTTTTCCAAATTAAACAAGCCCAATTCTTTCATCCTTCCTTCATAGGTCATGTTCTCTAGACCTTTGATCATTCTTGTTGCTCTTTTCTGAACCCTATCCAATTTCTCCACATCTTTCTTGAAATGCGGTGCCCAGAACTGGACACAATACTCCAACTGAGGCCTAATCAGCGCAGAGTAGAGCAGAAGAATGACTTCTCATGTCTTGCTCACAACACACGTGTTAATGCATCCCAGAATCATGTTTGCTTTTTTTTGCAACAGCATCACACTGCTGACTCATATTTAGATTGTGGTCCACTATAACCCCTAGACCGCTTTCTGCCATACTCCTTCCTAGACAGTCACTTCCCATTCTGTATGGGGGAAACTGATTGTTCCTTCCTAAGTGGAGCATTTTGCATTTGCCGTTATTAAACTTCATCCTGTTTACCTCAGACCATTTCTCCAATTTGTCCAGATCATTTTGAATTTTGACCCTATCCTCCAAAGCAGTTGCAACCCCTCCCAGCTTGGTATCATCTGCAAACTTAAGAAAGCATACTTTCTATGCCAATATCTAAATTGTTGATGAAGATATTGAACAGAACCGGTCCTAAAACAGACCCCTGCGGAACTTCACTTGTTATACCTTTCCAGCAGGATTAAGAACCATTAATAACTACTATCTGAGTACAGTTATCCAGCCAGTTTTGCACCCACCTTATTGTAGCCCCATCTAAGTTGTATTTGCCTAGTTTATTGACTGGTATTTTTCAGTTCTCCTGAGGTATCCCAAAATACATCCGCATTGTAAACATAGCCTTAGTGATAAGCTGAACAAGAAGTAGGACTGAGTGAACTTGTAGGTTCTGAAGTTTTACATTGTTTTGTTTTGAATGCAGTTATGTAACAACAAAGAATCAATATTTTTAAGAAGCACTTTCATGATAAAGTGATTGCACTACTCAGAGGCAAATTGAAAAAAACACTATTTCTTTTGGTTAATTTATAGTACAAATATTTGTAATCAAAAATAAAGTGAGCACTGTACACTTTATATTTTGTGTTGTAATAGACATCAGTGTATTTGAAAATGTAGAAAAAAATCCAAGAATATTTAATAAATTTCAGTTGATATTCTATTCTGCAACAGTGAATTAATCATGATTCTTTTTTAAGCTAATCATGTTAGTTAACTGTAATTAATCAACAGCCCTAATATATTTACATATTTGCTAACTTGAGCCATCTATATAAACAGAAAGATGGCACATGGGAAGTGCTCATGAGACTAATTAATTAATTAATCAAGTTTATCAAGTTTTTGAACATGTCCCTCACCTTAGAACTTCTCTTCACTGAACAAACTTATGGTTCCTGACATGTAACTGAATAACTTCAGCATGGCGAGGAGGGCGCTTATTAGTGACAGTGTGGTTAGCTCCACACTGTCCCTTACTCTGGTCTCATAACTATCTGTCCTATGAAGCCCCAAAGAAAAACTGACCTGTGGAGATAATTCTCCATAGCTTTCCTTTCTCCCCTAATAGTGGACTGTGGCTAATCCACTATAGATTCTGCTCTTTACAGATGCTTGTCATCAATCTATTAATCTTTTAGCATTATGCCACTACTGGAGGGGACTGGGGGAGCTCTCCAACACCTGGGTTGGCTGGTTATGTGCCAGAGTTCATAGACTCACTGAGTAACTAGCTTCACTATGGCGACAGGATGCTCTAAATAGGAAGCCATATGGAAGGCTCTGGGGAACACCTGGCTTGTCTATATAACCAGTGGAAAGCGCAACTGTGATCATATGAGGCTTGTGCCTGGCATTGCACACTGTAGCCTCTCCAGAATTTGATGATATCTACATTAGAAAGTGTGCCAAAGTCATTTTCTTCCACATGGAAGATCAGGGAATCTGGTGCTGAGGCTTATAACCAACTCTTCGATGCTGGTGCCAAGTGTGTCTACTGCATTCTCCCTCTACCAAAACAAGTAAAAGTGACAGACTCCTCAGACAACCCTAACTGTTGTCCTTCTGAACTAGTCTTTGCCCACTGCTCAGTACAATGCATGATAGAATGCACACAAAAGTCCTCTCGGTGGTTGCACGGCAAGGTCACACATGAGTCAAGCTCGGCTTTTCAAAGGAGGCAAAAAAAGATACACAAAACCCACTGAAATTCACTGACACCATAATCGATCAGTATGTCCAGAGCTGAACATTGTTGCTGGTCCCAGGATATTAGAGGCACATGGTGAACAAGGTAATATCTTTTATTCAAACAACTATTGATGAAAAAGACAAGCCTGCAAGATACGCAAAGCTCTTCTGAAGGTCAGGGGAAGGTAGCTGTATGTAATAGTTATAGCATCAGCTTGAATTCTTTGGGTTTTCCATTCTGCTTTGCCTATTCCTGCTGCTCTAACCTGGAAGGAAAGAGAGGAGTAGCACTGAGTATGCAACCTTCTGCATGGTCTTCTGCTTCAGCCTCTTAACTTCCACGTGGTGGTCATCCTCATACTCCTATGCTAGCACATTGTCAGATATTTCTCCATTGCTCTTCTGAACACGAATACCAACAGCCCATTGCAGCTTGGTCAGCTTTTGAACTTCTCTCACACTTTTATTCTCATTCCATGCCTTCCCTGCAAATGCAGTGCCCTACTTTCCCAGCAGCTGAAGGCAGCACCAGCTGAGTTATGCAGAGGGCCCTAAAGAACACCCTTGTGTATGCTGTCTTACGTAATTATGCTTCACACTGGGACTGGCAAACTGATGAGACTCAATAACCTTTTAGATCCATGATGATAGACTCATGCCTTGTACCAGGTGCCATCCCCTACCCTGTCTTCCTGTTCTTTTGTTTTGTTTTTTAATTTGCTGTTGAATCCTATGCATCCCTCTGGTGAACCAAAAACTAAATGGCTTTGCAGCTCCTCATGAAGAAAACACCATCAGGCCCTAACTTTTGCAACACAGTAAACTCTTTCATATCGGCAGGCCCGGGACTGGGAGGTTGCTAGCTATTCAAATATTCTGGATAATAGAGAGGTATACCTAGCAATGCATAACACTAAAGAAAAACAAGATTAGATATTCAGAAACAAACAAAAATGTATGCAAAGTATTTTATTTACCACAACAGTAGTACCACACATTGAAAACTTATGCTGTATTTGCTGCATTTATTTGTGCTTACTTTCACTATACTGTAGTTACGGAAAATGTAGCTATAATTTACTTATGGTTAAAATGCCTGTTATTTGAGAGTTCCAGATGATAGAACACCGGATATGAAAGAGTTTGCTGTGAGATGTAAATGCCAGAAAATACCTCTTAGGCCTGTAGTATATTGGGTGATATGTCTACTCATCTTTCTTGCTGTCATGTACCCGTTCTCCACAGTCTGCTTTGGCATCTCCACTTCTGGTGTCAGCTTCCAGAACCTGTAAAACTGAAAAGACGTAAGGGCATCCAAAGCCGTGTTAATCCTAACTCATACGTGCTGAGCTTTGGAAAGGCATTGAAATACAAAGGGTCTGACCAGCGTCACCATGGAGCTGTATTTAGCAATTTTTTCCACTTACTGTCCACAACTGCCTAATTGTCAAACCAAAGCAGTATATCCTCAATACTCATTCTTTTGCCCACAAAACTAATAATACCATTAAGGGGGAAATCTCCAAGATGGTGGTTGGCCTATATCATATTCCCCAAAGAAAGAATACGAAAGGTGCCAGAGAGCATCTCATTATCCTCTCCTTCAGGCCAAGTACTACTTCGTGATAGAGACCCCATTCAGTTCCTGTAGGAATTCCAGCCGGATGACAAGGTCACTCAGCAATGCTATTGTGGTGGTGTCCTGGCACCCATCATTTAATTCTTCCTGTCACCTCTTCTCCCCAAGGAACTGCCACCCTTGTCAAGCTTCACTGTTTTGTTTTTTGTTTTTATTTTTAATGGCCTGCCTCACTTATCCTTCTGTTCCTTAATCAGCTCTGTACGTGGGTCCTACTCACTGTGTGAAGGACTGCATGTCATCTGCTCAAGTTGCGTCTGTATCCTGAAACCTAGTTGGTTCCAGACAGCACTGTTCATGTGAACCACCTGAGCAACTAGACAGAAAGGCATCACCTTTAACTGACCTTGAAATAGGTTGTGGACAGGGTGGACAAGTCAGTCAAACGGCTGTAAAAGAGGCTTACCAGTTAGACTGCCCCTTCCCCAGTAGGGCCCCTCTAGCCTGCCCTATGCTGTCACAGCAGTGCTTGTACATTAGGGTTACCATAGTTGACCTTTCAAAAAAAGAGGACACCCCTGACAGCTGTATCAGTATCCACCAACTCACCTTGTATTAATGCACTATACACTGTAGTAAACTCTTTGATATCTGGCATCCACGGGATCAGGAGGTTGCCAGATAATCAAATATGCTGGATAACTGTTGAGTACTCATGATGGGTGGGAGAGCAGAGGATCCTGCCGACTGCACTCAGTTGCAGCATGGAGGGACACAGGATGGTACTGAGAGGGCTGACCCCCAAGGGCTGAGAGCAGGGCAGGGCGTTGCTTTCCCTCTCTGTGCACAAACCTCAGCCCTGACGCTGCTTCTCCGTATTCCCGCCCAGTATCTGCTGACCAGATCTTCCCAGCTGTGAGTCACGCTGGTTATTCGAGTGTGCCAGTTAACCAAATGGCAGTTAAACGAGTTTACTGTAGAACACATTAATACAATGTGAGTTGGGAGAGACTAATACAGATACACTCTCTCTCAGGGGTGATGTCTTTTTTTATATAGTAACCCTGGTGTCCATCTAGTCTATGAGATGCAGATGTGCCAACAGCATTCTTCTGTCCTTTCAGTGGGAAGTGCGGGGGCACAGTATTTGATGGCTATTTGGATCTAACAAGGGCAGGAGCCGCAGGTTTGTAAAATGTTGATGGTGCCAAAAGACTGCACCCCTTTCCCATCGCCCCCTCCAACTCCTTCCCCTCACCTGCCTAAAGCCTGGGAGAGGCTTGGGAGGTGAGGGACGCAGGCTCTGGGTGGTGGGCTGGTTGCTGGGTGCAGGCTCTGGGCTGGGGCTCTGGGAGAAAGTAGGAATGTAGGAGGGAGTCTGGGCGCAGGCCCTGGGAGGAAGCTGGATGCTGGGTACAGGCTCTGGGCTGAGGCATGGGCCTGGGAAGCAGGAGGGAGTGCTGGATGCAGGCTGTGAGAGGTGTGGAAGGAGGAGTGGGATGCAGCGCTTATCTGGGGCATTCCCCCTGTGGCAGAAGATCCCAGTTAGGGCACAGCCAGCAGTTCTCCCTGTGCTGCTGCCTGTAGGCGCCACCCCCACAGCTCCCATTGGGAACCTGGGATGGGGGCAGCACATGGAGACAGGGATGTGCTGGCATCTGTGCAGCTTGAGCGGGCAGGAAGCTGCTCTAGCCATGCTTCACTGCCAGTGATGGAAGAGCAGCAAGGGCAATCTTAAATCACTCAGGGGCAGGGAATGCATGGAGGTGGGGAGCGGGGTGCAAGGTGGCAGGCTGAACCAGGAGAGAAACCCAGACCCAAACATTGCTGGAGCTGGGCCCCAGGGCTAGGAATATTCCTGGAGCCCAGGCACCGGGGCTCATATAATTTGTCCCCACAACAAAAGGTGTGCCCCATTCTTTGTCTCCAGGCCCAGCTGCTGCAGAGCTGAACCAGAGCCTTCCACACTCTCAGGCTACAGTGATACTAGCAAGTTTTGCTGACAAAACCCCGTTTTTGTCCACAAAACTGGTAGAACATCTGCATACAAAATGCACTTTGTTAACAGTGTGTCGACAAAAGTCGGCACTTCTGCCAACATCTTCTGCTTCTCCCAAATAAGGAAAAGCACCTTTTGTTGACAGGCTATGTTGACAAAAAAAGCTGTGTGGATGCTCTGGGGGGGGCCTCTCAACACACAGGGCATCCACAACAATGGACAGCCCTATCTGCTGTGCTTCCAGGTGCCCGTTTTGTCCACAGAATGACCAAGCAGTCTGGCTGCAATGTCAACAGAGCGGAGCGCTCTTCTGATTGGCTTTTGTGTGTAGCCACCCTCTGTCGACAGACATTTTGTTGGGAAATCTCTTCTGACAGTGACTTCTGCTGGCAGAGCGCTGTAGTATAACTGCAGCCTCAGTGAGCTGAGACACTGTCCCTTCTAGGAGTTGCACTACTAAGATTTACAATAGGACAGTATCCAACTTCACTGCAGTGTTAGCAACCCTCTTCCCCTGGTGTGACAACTACTGCAGCTGGAAAGATCTGGGGGACTAGTTAGCTAGAGATGCATGTCCTAAACCCCAGATTGCTGAGATGGGGGGGCTCTGTTTGCATGCCGCCCTCCCACAGGGGTGCTGAATGTTAGCAGTGCTGTTCAGTGGGGCAGGTTATGGTGACGTGAGGTCCCTCAGCATGCCCTGCTGTATTTACAAAGCAGTAACCATGTTCATGGCTTCTTCTTTTTTTTTTTTCCTTTGCCAGCGTCAGGCAGCTCTTGTCTCCGCTCCCTGCAGACACGATCCCTCGGCCCCAGCCCCAGATGATCTTCAGACAAAGCCAGCCAGAGAGCGGTTGTGCAACTTCGCAGCCGCCCCCTCCCTGCTTGCCTGCCTCCCCCCACCTTCCGCATCTAGGGCAGCTGCAGCCACCGTGGCTGTGCGAAAAGGTGGATCTCGGGAATAAGCCTCGCTGGGTTTGTTTACAGAGCACAGACGCCACCGTTTGAATGCCGAAGCTACCGAGAGAGGTAAACACGAGCCGAGCAGGAGCACACGTACGCGGAGCAGCCCAGGGTGACCCGGAAAGCGCGGATTGGATCAGTGTCTGCCAGGGAGGACAAGTGTCCCTTGCCACCTGCAGGCTTTGCTGCATGCGTGCGACAGCCCCCGCAGCTAGAGGCCGGAGGGAGAACCCCCTAGAGGATGTGAAGGGAAGGGGGTTACCTCCGCCTGAGAAAGCAGCGCGCCCCACACGCTGCCCTATAACCAGCCTTTCCCTCGCAGCCTTTGGAGCGGGAGCGAGGCGGCCCCGCAGCGCAGAGCACGGCTGGTCAGCGGCAGCGATGGTGCAGAATTGCACGAGGGGGGACCCAGCAGACAAGCCCCCTGCCGCACGCACTAAGGGCGCGTCTAAACAGCCGGCTCGGGTCGGGCTGGGCGGGAGCCCTAGGGGCGCTCACAGTTACGCACCCAGCCCGCCGCCGGCGCTGTTCTGCTGAGCAGGGGCTCGCTCGCCACAGCGCCCGTGGGGAGACGGACTGTGCTCTCCCCGCTCGCCGCCCTTCACCCGGCTCTCTCCCTCCGGCCCCGCTCCCCGCCCGTAGGGGTGCGGCCGGGATCGGGCCCCGCCGCGCGAGCGGGGCGGGAGACACAGCAGAAGCGATCCGCAAACACACGTGTCGCTCAACCAGAACGAGCAGGATTCTTTGGATTCCTTCCAGATCCGCCCGGCCTCCCCTCCCCGCTTCCCTTCCCCCCCGCGCCAGGTTTTACTTCTGGTTGCCTGCGAGGCTCTCGCTCCTCCCTTCTGAAATCCTATATTAACTGTGGCCAGAGCCGGGGAAGAGGAGCGTGGCTCATTGTTGGCCAGCGCCGATGAGCCTCGCAGAGCAGCGAGAAGGAGCTGTTGCCTCTGCAGCCGCCGCGCGCCCGAGCCGAATTCATCCTTAGGGAGCAGAAGAGGGAGACGCGCGCTCTCTATGCTGGGCGAGTTTTACTGACTGGCTTCGTCGACACCTTGGGAGCGACAGCAGCAAAAAAAGAGGTGAGTGCAATGGAGGGGGGGTGCATTGCTGTGCTGTGCACGGACAGGCACGCCGGCGTGGAGCAGCAGGGGGTGACTGGTGTCCTTCGCAGCCCTGGGCGCCTTGCATGCGCCTGATTGAA
Source organism: Carettochelys insculpta (assembly GCF_033958435.1). Taxonomy (NCBI): domain Eukaryota; kingdom Metazoa; phylum Chordata; order Testudines; family Carettochelyidae; genus Carettochelys; species Carettochelys insculpta. The sequence goes on from NC_134139.1 coordinate 102,260,048, forward strand.
AACACAACTGGGGGGCAGAGCCTTGCGGACTTGCTTGCAAAAGTTGCTGACAGCGCGAGGCGGGACTCGCTCTCGGGGCTGGTGTGGGCGAGGGAGCCGGGGCGCGGGGACAGCGGTCCCCTTGCCGGGACTGGAAGGTAGGGCCGCTTCGTCTGGCTGGAGGGCGCGCCCGGGAGTTGCCAGGGGGAGGGGTGTGAGGTCCCGGGAGCTGCAGCACGGGCCGGGCTTTGGGCTGTGGACTTGGCTGGCTGGAGGAATCCGGAGCGCTGTGTGGCCGAGCAGGGCTGCACGCTCGTTGGAGGGGGCACTTGGCTAAGGGCAAGGCCGGAGGGTTTTAAGAAATATCTCTTTCCCTACGTTAACTTTCCAGGTGGCAAATGGCAGAGCACATGATGGCCATGAACCATGGGCGATTCCCCGATGGAAGCGGTGGGCTGCATCACCACCCTGCGCATCGAATGGGGATGGGTCAGTTTCCCAGCCCCCACCACCACCACCAGCAGCAGCAACATGCCTTCAGCGCCTTGATGGGCGACCATATACATTATGGAGCTGGAAATATGAACACCACGGTCGGGATCAGACATGCCATGGGGCCAGGGAGCGTGAATGGGGGGCACCCTCCCAGCACTATACCTCCCACTGCCAGGTTTACCAATTCTCAGTTCATGGCCCCCCCTGTGGCCAGCCAAGGAGGCCCCTTAACAGCCAGCATGCAGCTGCAGAAGTTAAACAACCAGTATTTTAGCCACCACCCCTATCCTCACAACCACTACATGCCGGACTTACACCCTGCAAATCATCCAATGAACGGAACCAACCAGCATTTCAGAGACTGCAACCCAAAGCATAGCAGCAGCAGCAGTGGCGGGGTGCCACCCTCCGTTTCCCATGGCCCTGCAGCCATGCTGCCTCCCAATGTCATAGACACTGACTTCATAGACGAGGAGGTGCTCATGTCCTTGGTCATAGAAATGGGTTTGGACCGCATCAAGGAGCTTCCTGAGCTGTGGTTGGGACAGAATGAGTTTGATTTCATGACAGACTTCGTTTGCAAACAACAGCCCAGCAGAGTGAGCTGCTGACTTCTCTCAGACAAAGGACTTTCTCTCCGTGTGAATGACAACATTCCCTTAGACACACAGTATCTCGCTTTTCAGCACCTGAAAGGTTGAGAATCTGCAAAACAGAGTAAACGATAAGCTTGTATAAATTGGGGTTGTTTTTAATAACTGCTGCCACCTTTTTTTTTTATTTGTAGCATTGACACCCACTCCCCTTCCTGTAGTAATTATTTCTGGCTAACTGACTTTTTATGTTCCTCCCCCTTCCCCCTTAATTTCCTCACAGTAACATGTCCATAATTTTGACAGTGCTCTGCTGTTTAGATATTAATCCTGGAAAATTGCTTAATCTTGTGGATTTTGTAAACAGTGATTTCCAATGACTTGAACTGAATTCAGATTCTGAGTGAACAGGGAAAAATTGCATTAGTTGGTTGCATGAACTTTGAAGGGCAGATATTACTGCACAAATGCTGCCATCTTGCTTCATTTTTAACTATGCATTGCAGTGCAGACTAATTCTTTTTTAATATGCTAAACTGGAATCTTGTGGGCCGATCCCTCTTAGATCAGGAAAAGAATACTATTAAAGTCTGCTACCCAGTCCCCCTCCCCCATATGTACAGACAATAATATGGTGTGGATGGAATGTTGACTCGTCAGTGGCAAACATTTCACAGATTTTTATTTTGTTTCTGTCTTCAGCATTTTTGACACTGTGCTAATATAGTTTATTCAGTACATGAAAAGATACTACTGTGTTGAAAGCTTTTTAGGAAATTTTGACAGTATTTTTGTACAAAACATTTTTTTGAGAAAATATTGTTAATTTATTCTATTTTAATTTGCTGATGTCAATAAAAAGTTAAGAAATGCTTTAGTTTTTCTAGAACTCATTTACCAATATCTATCTTCAGAATTCCTCTTGCCCCGGTAAGTAGAACATCTATCTGTAAAACTGTGTGGTGTGCAGGAAGACATTCCAAAGTAGAAAGTACATCCCACCAATGTATGTTGAGCTCAGGAGAGCAGGATATAAACATAATTATGGCATAAAGCTTAATAAGAAACATTGTAATATGCCTGTTGGTGTGGTTTTATCAAAAAATAAAGTTGCCAAGAAGCAACTTTTTTGTGTGTGACTTGCCAGCATAGTTGCTTTAAATGTAGTTGTCCAGAAATATGCATAAAAGTATTTATTATATTTATCTATTAAACTTGTAATTTTATAAATTCTCTTTCATGTACATGTTAGACTTTTTCTTTTGTATTTTTACTATGTCACATTGATGAGCTATTTAAAAGATGGGCTCATTAGGTGGTGGGGATTTCTTTTCCTATGCCATCTTTGATTATTTAGTTTACATGGAAGACTGCTGCATGAAAGTAGAAGACATGCCTCACATTTAAATCTGCTATTTTTCATATTTAGTGACGTAGGAAAAGGAAATAGCCAGCAGTCTTAAGTTTAAAATTTTCTACTCTAGGACAACCCTGATCCATTTTTCTCTGACATGTTTGCCAACTAATTCTCAGTTAAATGAATTCATACCCATTTGTTTCAAGTGGTTGGAAAAAAAATGCCTCCTTTCATCATAAGGTGTAATGCATACATTTGTTGTTTGAGGACAAAAGCTTACAGTAGTCTTTTGTTGTGTGTTTTTTCTACCCCAAAAACCCAACAAAATCCCTTCTGTGTATATCATTAGTTCAATAAGGACAGCAGGATCATAGCCCGAATAATACTTCTCTCACTTGGAATTGCTTTCCAAGTTTAACACTGATCTGATGCCATCTGATGTTCTTCCTAAAATTATGTTTTTGTGTTCGTGAGTTAAGAAAGTGTGATGGGAAAGAACAAACCTATTAAGATTGATTTCTGAACATGGGTGTATAAAAGGACAATAGCCACATGTAATGTGTGTGTAAATTACTGTATTAGGAATCCAGCAGAGAAATCCAGATGGTTAGTATTTCAAATCAGCTGGTGGTAGAAGTGATACTTTATTTTTGCCCTTTCTACACGAAAACTTGTTAACAACTCTAATTTATCATTGTAAAAAAGTCATGCCAGTATTCAAAATGGTTAGTGGTTATAAAGTACTAAAAATTTAAGAGACAAGCGGGTATGCAGGTTGCAGAAGGGAAGGAAAAACAAGCAGGTATAATAAATAATCCCTTGCTCTTTAATGTTTTCTAGGTAGAAAACATCCTTTCCTAAGATCTCTGTGAAAGCAAGGGAGACAGTAATCTTTAATTGTGTGTGACACTAAATTTAACATCAAGTGCTGTTGAATCATATCTTAACTTCAATAACTTCACAAAAAAGCAGTCATGTAGCACTTTAAAAGACTTAACAAAATAATTGGTTAGGTGATCTGGAAATTCTGAAGAAGTGAGTGTCCCGCCAAATTTCATCACCTAATGAATTATTTTGTTAGTATTCAAAGTGCTACCCGACTGCTTTTTTTGTTTTGTGACAATACAGACTAACACGGCTACATCTCTGTGACAAACTTAGTGTTTAAGAAGAATAAAGACACAGGCTTAATATCTGCTAATCTGGCACTAAATAATTATTTCTTTCCATTTTGAGGCTATCTGTGACCTTAGCCATTCATTTGACTGCCTCCATTAGTTAGTTTTACCCCAGGGAAGAAAAAAAAACTATTTTAATCGTATGTCTACTTTTTTAAGCCTTCAATAATTCCTAGAACATGAGAGAATGGTCTTTTGTTTACTGCTACAGGTTCTTGATTTATAAAGTTTCTGAAAACATGGATTCTTAGTAGAAGCATTACTACTCAGTCTGCATCCAATGATAAATCCTGCCCTATAAGCTTTTCCATAAATAGGTAGTTATATAGGCACACTGGAAAAATCTATTTGCATACACCTTAATGCATAACTCCTGTGCTCTATTTGTCTAGACCATGTCAGATCAGACTGAAGTGCCAAAAACATTGATTTTGTCCAGAGAAAAATGGTGTAAAGAATTTTTGTTGCCCCTTGAAATTTGTAGTTAAATATGCAGAACATCTTTACAATCACATCACCTACATCGTCAACAAATTGCTAATAAAGAGTCAGGTCTTGGTGGATGCCAAAACTATATTACTTTTGGTATATTTTCATAGAATCCTCTACCAAACAATTAGGACCTGACCCTAATCTCTGAAGTGAAGTCAATTAGCAAAATTCTCACTATCTTAACATGGAGCAGTAGAAAGCCTTGATTCAACCCTATCTGGCTTTTTGTAGTGTTTATAAACATGTTTACATAATTTGTTAGGGCAAAATAATCAGTGAAATATGTATGGTGACCTAGTTTACCAGCTACACAAAAACCATGTAATGATCTTGCATCCTGTTAATTTGCTTTTAGTACAGGAAACTTGACCTCTGTACTTTGGCTGTTTTTCAAAAAGTTCTAATATGGTACATGAGATCTACTGTTCTTTAAGCCATGTCCGTAAATAGACAGACCGCTTTAGTTGCAGGGGAGATCAAGGATAAGCTTTCACATAACACCAAACACACTTGTCAGAAAAATAGGTACTGATGAATAAAATAATCCCAGTGTTTTGCAGCTGGAAAAAAAATACAGGGGCAGTCATTTTCCTGGTGCTGATAAAGCCATTATAGCCTTAGCTGGATCTTACCTCATCGTTGCTGTTTATAGGGCGCTCTACAGAACACACCAATAATAGGCTGACACCTATTGTGAAGTTTATAGTCTAAATGACTTTTACAATTGTAAAAGCCTGGGCTGGATATAAATTGATGTCATCAGTAAAGGCCAGGTCCTTTAGAGCAAAATATTAATCCACTAATCTGCTATGGGTGGTCAGCTTTGAAATACAGTAATTTCAACCTCTATACATGATGCGTTTGTGCCCCCTTGCGGCTTGCATATAAAAGGGAAAGCCAATTTCTGAGAAGGCTAGGTTTTCAGCACCATTTTTACCTATGGAATGTCAAGCATACATGTGAATGACAGATTACCAGTTCAATTAATGTAATTCTGAAAACAAATCAATAAAACTGGAGAAAGGAGCTACATTAGAACTCACAAGAAAAACGTCACAAACTCTGTGTACCTTACAGCACTCTGCACTTCAGGAAAATTCCCAGGCAGAAACATGTGCTACTATATTCTACAGGAGTCCAAAAGGTAGTTGTAAAATATGTGTGAACAAGGAAGCTCTGAAGTGATGTCATTTTCAGGTGGAAAGATGACAACTATGCTGCATCCTAGGACCATTAGACACACTAATGGGGGATAAAGTGAGTAAGGTATCCAAACATACCTCAAAGGAATCAAAACACAGTTACTCGACTTAGATATTGCCTTATTTTTGTAAAAAGGGCAAAGTGAGAAGTCATCTATTTAAAACTAAACAAATTCCTTTTCTGTGTTACATCCAGCCCCTTATGCAACTCAAAATAAAATCACTTCTTTTTCACTTTGAATGTTCTTTGTTTACTTTTAATATTTTTCAGCATGGACAGTGAAAGCAGGCAGGTCAATTTTTAGTCAGTTTCATCTTCTTGTTCTTATTCACTAGCACATAACTGAGTCTGGGTTTCAAGTGTTGTGGAAGAAAGTTGCTGTTTTTAAGCAGCTTTCCATTATAACTAGAAAAAATATGATTTGTTTGTTTGTTTGTGTGGTGGGTTGGATCACAGAGGTCTCCTTGAGACTGTCACCCACTGCGTTGACCATAGCATTTAACCCGCCTCCCGGCCCTCTGGAGCAACCCACCATCTTGTGCTGCGGGGCCAGAAGCTCTGGTCTCCTCTAGCAAAGACAGAGTTTACCCCAATCTTCTCCCCAGTAGAGTAACGCAGATGCTAAACCACCTCAGCTGTGGGAGGGCTCAGCTATAGGGACTTGACAGCAACCAGAAGCACAGCTCTCAAAAGGGACCAAAAACCAAAATAAATTTGTCTTGACTTACTTGACTTAAACCCTTGTACTCCAAGTGGAGCAAAGGTCATCTACAAGCCTCCTCCACTTCACTCTGTCTCAGGACAAAACTTCTAGCTGAGTCCAGGAGTACCCCATTGTTGTCCTTCAATCTCAGTAGCTCTCCTTGTTGTCCGAAGTTTTCCTCTTTTGCATTTTCCTTGCAAATTTCATGTGAGAGCTTGATGGGCTATGCTGGATAATGGTTTTCTGAGCATGTGGCCTAGCCATCCCCACTTTCTTCTCTTGATATGAACCTCAGTTGGCTCTTGTCCTGCTCTGTTCCAAAGCCCCTTATTTGTGATGAAGTCTTGCCATTTGATGCGAAGGATGTACCTCAGGCATCTATTTATAAATGTCTGAAACTTGTGATTTAAGACTTTTTAGTACACCAGGTCTTGCATCCATACAAGAGCAGCCTCTTCACTTTTGTGTAGAAGATCTGCAGTTTCGTCTTTGCAGATATTATCTGTGAATTCCATATGGGACAAAGAGTCCTGAACACAGCTGTTGCTTTCCCTATCCTCGACATGCCAAGTTGTTCACAATGGTGTCTTCACAGAATCCTTCAGCATACTCTCAGGTGTGACAAGGCTGCCTATTGTCATCTTTCCTGTTCTTGATCACAATGGACTGGACTATGACCAGGACAACAAATGGTCATCAACAGGGCATTCATTGGACACTTTTCAGGCAGCTAGAGGATATTAACTTTGTTGATGATGTTGCCTTACTTTCACACCAACATGAAAGCATGGAAGAAAAGGTCACAAAACTAGACAAAACTTCCTCAATGTCTGTACTGAGCATTTACAAGGGAAAGACCAAGATAATGAGGATCAAGCAGTCCAAGAACAGCACCATCACACTGGGAGGGGATGACCTGGAAGATGTGGAGCAGTTCACCTACTTGGGGAGTATTATGGGCAGAGATGGAGGAACAGACAAGGATATCAAAATCTGTCTTACGCTGTATAAAAGTTCTTCACACAGAGAAAGCTCACAATTTAGCTCACTATCAATAATAGAGAGATATGCACTGTGGTTGCTTCTTTCTGCCTTCCCCACCCCTTTGGGTAAAATTATTTACACTGGGCTCGATAAAAAACAAGTGTTTTTATTGAAATATAAACTAGAATGTACGTGATTGAAGGTGAAAACTGATCAAAGCAAGTTACTAATCTAAAAATAACCGAAACACATCAGCCAAGCTTAAAACACTATGGCTAGTAATACACTCACCCCTAGTGCTGGCAGCTTGATGGAACTGAGCAGTCTCAAAAATGCAAAATTATTTCCATTTGCGTATTCGATTAGCTCATTTGCATATCCACAGCAGAAAACAAACCATGAAGACATGGTTCTGCTGGCAAAAAACCTCTTTGTCAGCAACCCTTTATCCCTGATTTTTTCCAGGGATAAGGGGTTGGTGACAGAGGGGGCGTTTTGCTGTCAGAACCATGTCTTCACTACTTGTTTTCTGCTGTGGATATGCAAATGAGCCATCCAAATGAGCAAACATTTTGCTTTTTCAAGACAGCTTATTTGCATCAAGCTGCGGGCACTAGAGGTTAGTATAGCTCTAGCCTACGAGAGATTGTTACATACTATATTCTTCACCCAGGTCCCTATTTCAGGTAAAAATCATTCAAGCCAGTGCTTATCTTTTCTTTGGCCTGGGTCTAACGCGTCTTGTTTTGTTAAGAGTTGTTTTCTTTCCCAAGTCTCTTCATGTCTATCCTCTTACGGTAGGAGAGGCAGTTTCAAAAGACAACTGAAGATGCTTGTTGATTGCTTCACAGCCCTTAAATAGAATTTCCCCAGGGCAGATGGATTCCAGCGCTAGGTAGCATGATCACATGCCTTTGTAGGACCAATGACAGTATGGGCTTACATGACAAACAAAACCATTTACAGATCATTGTCTTGAGCACCAGGCCATTAAGTCTCTTAAGTATTACTAATGGCTCTCACTAGACATTCTAGATTAATAAGCAGGCTTTCACTTCATATTTCTGACTTCATATACAAGAATAATACATGCACACAAATAGAGTATACACATTCATGGGATCACAGGTTCTTGAATGACAGGTTACTTGAACTGTTTTGCATAAAGCCTATTTGACTTATGCATATTCAAAACATATTTATGTAAAAATATGGAGTTGAACGTTACAAGCAGTCTTAGATTAATGGTTTATTAACAATAACAAAAGTTTATTTTTCTGCAAAATAGAAGGATTAAACTATGCTTTTTTTTCCATTGTTCCTGTGATAGGGATTGGAAACCACCCTAGTCTGGACTGTATGCAAGTGTAGTTGTAGCCACATCAGTCCCAGGATACTGGAGACTAAGTCGATGGGAAAATATCCTTTAATTGACCAGCTTGTTTCTTTTATCAACAGAAGTTGATCAAATAAAGATATTGTCACCCACCTTGTCTTTTAAGTACAGAATCTATAGCCATCTCTTTGTATGGTGACCCATGCCTCCACTCTGTTTTGTGGTCCTTCTCCATCTGCTCGGTGAAGTTTTACCATGCCATAGGGAATACAGGGCGTTAGTACAGGCAGGACCAATATTTATTTATACTGGAAACCTTTAAAGGGCTGGTACAGGAAATTATGCAAGAGAAAGTTACTATTGGCCTTGAACCCTCTCACCCATGCTTTCAGTTCCTGCAGAGCAGCCACTGAGGTGTTCCCGCAATACTAGAGCAAGGAAGACTAATGGTATAGATCTGGCCTACCTCTTAAACTTATCTGCTCTATTTGTCTCTCATTTCTCATGTCGACAGAGAATAACTGGGGACTAACTACAGAACCAAACTGACCTGACAGTGAGGGTAGCAGTACAAATGGTGAAGGCAGAGTCACTTACTTTTTTAAAACTGGCAGATAACATTGCCAGAAAAATAGAAATAAGTCTGGAAATCAAAGGAGTTTGGAACCCAAGGCCAGTTTCTCAAGCTTGCAGGTACTTCAAGTATATTTTTCAGTCAAAAAATTTCATAAATTGCATTTAGTCATTTCAATGGCATGCCATTATCATTAAAATCAGAGCTCATGTACAGGATAAAGCTGAGGCTCAGGAACTACAACAATAGAGAAGCACATCAAATGACTGAACAAATGAACCACTATTCTTGTATGTTCTCTGCTTTTCTTTGTGTCCCATTATAGAAAAGATATTTGCAACATCAGGATTTTAATAGAGACGGGTCCGCTATTTCAATCCCTGTCCATCTAGCGTGCACGCACACATACAAAACCAAAAATAATGGGCAGTTTTATCAGTGCTCATCCTGAACAGACATGGGAAAGAAAAAGATTTGGTGTATTAAAACAGTGGCTTCCATCCTTTGGTATTCAATATTCCTAAAATGCTCATCACTTTTCCTCATCTCTTTTCTTTTACATTCTATAAGTTGAACCTCTCTAGTCTGGTGTTCTCTGGGCCAGCAACCTCCATGGCCCAGTGTGATGGTAGTTAGCTGGAAGTCCATTTATCATGGGTGTGTGGCCAAGTATCCCGTGAGCCCATAAAGTTTGTTCGCAGCCACGAGTCCTGGCTCTTATTGTTCTGTGCTGTTATTTAGCCCTAATTTACCCCTGAATGTTTTCTAAGAGCTCAGTAAGCAGTGGAAGTGTTGGTGATGTGCTAGAAAATATTGACCTCCTGTAGTTCTGTAAATTTTCTAGTTTGGCACTGCTCAGGTCCCTAAGGTGCTAGATTAGAGAGGTTTAACGTGCAGTGGGAGCAAGGTGGGAGAGGGGCCTGGTTTCCTGCCCCTGGAAGGGATGGGGCTAAGGGCAGAAGGGGCAGGGCTTTGGGCAGTCAGTCTTCCCTTCCCATCCTCACCCGACTCCATCCCCTCCCACCCCAGAGCTGCACGAGGAGTAGCAGGACATTGCTCTGTGGTGTTTCAAAGGGGCCCATCAGCAGGCCTGTCACCCTGTGCATGATTGTGAGACACCTAAATCTGCAGCTCAAATTCATGGCAAGTGTGGATGCTCTGCACCTCAGAATATGAGGTTCCAAGTAATTAAGATATACTAGAGACTTTGGGACAAATATTATCATGTCTTAGCCTCCTTGTGTGCCATGTAACAAGCCTATAATCTATTTGATTACTGTGTCAGGAAGATCTTAGGCTCATGGTAAAATTTTTAATTTTATTTTGCCTTTATTATGTGCTGTTTGGATAAAAAAAAAAGCACCATAAAAGGGAGGAAAATAGATTTTAAGACACTCAAAAGTACTGTGAGTTTTGCATCACAGCCTAGCCAGATGATACTAGACCACTGCACAAAGAAGTGTGAAGCTTTTTGTCTGTAAAATGTCCATTCTGCCTTTATTTAAGTAAGTGCTTGGTATGTCTTTGCTTCACCTGTTTCAGCAAGGATCCTTCACCTTATCAAGTCAGTCACAAAGATCTGGATTGTCCAAAATGCACTCCTGAGCCTTTTGCCCAATTTTTTTATGCTGTCATTACACCTTTTCCCCCCCATGGGATTCACCTCTTTATGTACAACGGCACATAGTCCCCTGGTTGAGAAGACTGGCAGACATCATGCCTTTTAAGCACAGTTCAGTCTTACACATGTCGCTTTAATTTAGGATAAATAAATACTAAAATAAACATTTTTAAATGTACTTTATTGTTTGTGGGGAAGAGGAGTTGCCTTTAAGACAAATATTAGGACTATTTACAGATGTGCACCCTGAAATAATATGGAATACTTGAGTTAACCTACCAGAGAATTGACCATGTCAACGAAGGATGTGGGCATCATTTCATAGATAACCCATCTAGTTCATGGGTTCACCGATCTGGACCCCAATAATAATAGTTTGTACTGTAAACTACTAGATCACATCACATGGCTGTTTAGAAAATGTTCTTGCCCTTTGAAGAGAGCTCCCTTCCCCAAAAGTTTTTAATCAAACACTGCAAACAAAAGACAACAGTTGCACAGATGATCATACAGTTTTGTTAAGGAGACACTTAAATTGTTGACACTCTAGCATGAAATATATTGACAGTCAATTCCCATTTTATGTACTGAGAAAGAACAGGAGTAATGTAACATGACAGATAAAATAATATCTATCGTCATGGCTGCAGACAGTCTGCAGTACTGGTGCTGTGGCCACTAGATGTAGCTGAAGCTCTGTCTTATTTATGCCCATAGTTAGAGATAGATTATTTCTATTTGATTAACAATGTATATCGTAATTAACTGAAAGGCAGTCCAAAAAATGAATACCCTACATATTAAGGGGGCGGGTGTTTTTTTTCCTTCATCATACTGTGCTAAAAATTCCATAATGCAATGTAATCACAAAAATAAGATCAATAATATCCATACTACCCAACCAGTATGGGATGGTTCCTTCCTTTGTTCGTTCTAGCCATAAAAGTTTCAAGCAATGAGGCTTTTCACCATTTCCACTGGGAGACAGTTCATAGTCCATGGCAGGTCCCTATCTCCCAGTGTTCTCACTAGGGTCCCTATTTGCAAATATTGGCCCTGCAACTGCCAAGCTATTGAAATGTCACTTGATTCCAAAGACAAATCTTTGCTTATTATTGCAGTTCAAGATCCTAAAAGAGAATTCTGTGTTCTTTCCCCTGCAGATCCTTTTTGCAGATCCTCAGCTGCAGCCCTCAATGGGTCGTTATGCAGTGTCCAAGAAGGTGGAATAACACTGATCTCAATTGTGCCAGGTTTTGTTACATAACTGTGCTGAGAAACAAAGCCACGTAAAACTTTAGCGCTTACAAGTTCACTCAGTCCTATTTGTTGCTCAGCCAGTTGCTCAAAGAAGCTTGTTTATATTTATAAGAAATAAGACATATGACATCAAGTCCAGTCCCCTGCACTCGCAGCAGAACATAATGCTGCTCGCTTCTTATTTACAGTAGAACCTCAAAGATACAAATGCCAGATTTATGGATTGCCAGTCATGCCATGCAAGCTGCTCATGTAAACCGTATGTTGTGAAGGATAGTGGTAGCATTTAGAGAGTTATTATTCAAGTTAGCAGGAGCTAAAACACGATCCTGATGCTAAGCCCACTGAAGTAAATGAAAATCCTTTTTGAGAGGACTCCATTTTCTCCAACCTTGTTGCATAACTCCCATTGGCATTAATGTAGAGAATCTGTCTAATGATTAAAGCAAGAGACAGAGTCAGAGCACATTCTGTTCCCAGATCTATGGCTGACTTACTTTATGACCTGTGTCAGTCATTATATTTGTGTATTTCTATTAAATTTTTCTGTGCCTCAGTTTACCTAGCCACATAATAAGTTCAATGCAATATGCACACTTCATCAAACTATGTTGTGGAGCTCAGTTAATAGATGTTTACAACATCCTTGCATGAAAATTACTATATAAATGGCAACTATTATAACAGAGAGCAAAAGGAGATCCCTTTATTTGTCCTTTCACCTTAAACATCAGAACTCATTCTTAATTTTAAAAGTCTGATCTAGGTTTAAAAAAAGCCTGATTATTTTAACGCAGCTCATCCATAATCCTTATAGGAACAATTGTTCAGTTAAAGCAACATAATACAACCACCGTTAATAATAGCACAAGTAAATAATTAACAAACTTAAGAACAAAATAAAAAATGTGAGCAGTCGCAAGTCTTTCACATCTATAATAAAACAAACAAATTGTTAGCCTGATGATCATTTTGAGTTACTCCCGGCTAGGGTCACCAGATGGCCCGATTTTATAGGGATAGTCCCGGTATTTGAGGCTATGACTTATATAGGCATATATAACCTGCCAGCAATTCCCTGTCCCAATTTTTCAAACTTACTATCTGGTCACCTGGCTCTCTGCCAACAAAATACTTCACTGAAATAACAATTAACATTCCCTCTAATCTTTTCCATCTGTTTGTGGATTTTTTCATCCACGTATGAATCAATTGTTTTTGTGCACCACTGATAAAAACGTGAAACCTAGCTGGGTTGCTCTGCTTAGCTGAGCCATATTTGAATTGCTCCTGAATGGCCAGACAAGCACACAGCGTACAGAGAACACTGATAACAATTACTGATTCCCTCCTAATTTGCAATTCCCTGCACTTAGATTAGGTTGAGGTGCCTGATTTACATAATCATTTTGAGATTATGGAGAAATGCTATTATCTAAATCATGCCCTGGCTTTTAGAATGTTATAAAAGGAAAACGTGTTATACTTTTTGAAATTCATGGCCATACTAGAGAAATGTTAAGATATATCTGAAAATATTCAGAGTTAAATACCAGCCACATATCTCTCTACATGCCCCCTGAAGTTAGTAGGGCTTCAAGGGTATAAATTAAGACTGAACTTGGTGCTTATTACACATATGACAACACACATACTGCTTGCTTTCATCTGGGGACACGAAGATTTATTACTGATCTTGGTTTCACTTCAGTCATATTTATGGCTAAAACTTAATATTCCCCATATCAGATCTGGATTTTGTTTCGATTTGTCTCTCTCTCTGCTGCTTTTGTTTGTTTTTGTTCCTTGCGCTTCTATGTTCTCAACAGAGGCATATTTGAGGAGAAGAGTCCACCACACACAGAGCAGGCAAACTCTTACATGTACATACGCATATGCAAGTTCTGCATCATAACCGTAATTTGTGAATGAGAATATATTTCTAATACCTATGTATTGAGAGGCCATGTGGAAAACGCTCTTCATGTGGTGCTTCTGGATCCATAGATGTCTCAAAATATGCTTCCATACGTAAAGGTTTTTGTTTGCACCATAAACATCTTACAATCATATTTGTTCTTTATTCACTGCATGCTCCTTTCTGAATAGGTCATCTGCAAATCCAGCAAATGAGGGCTATCATACTTATTTCACTCTCATTCTGTCTATTGTTTTTTTGCACATCTATGTACATTTCTGTCTTCCAGCACAAATGTCCCTATCATTTCCAAGGACACGTACATTTATTATCTCAATTTTTAACTTTCCACAGTATCAATTTTTATTCTCTCCATTTGTGCCATTAGTTAACTATTGTTCAGCTCTCCTTGCTTTGATTGCATTGTCATCAGACTAAGCAATGATTTAGCTTTGGAGTTAGGTGACATTTCAATACCTTGGCAGCTGCAGAACCAATATTTGCAAATATCAGAGGGGTAGCCTTGTTAGTCTAGATCTGCAAAAGCAACGGGGGGTCCTGTGGCACCTTATAGACTAACAGAGATGTATAAGCATAAGCTTTTGTGGGCAAAGACCCACTTTGTCAGATGAAGTGGGTCTTTACCCACAAAAGCTTATGCTCATACATCTCTGTTAGTCTATAAGGTGCCACAGGACCCCTCGTTGTATTTGCAAATAAAGTCACTAGTGGGGTTGGGGGGCACTCTGGCAGCATATTATCATGAATTACCCAGTTTAACGGCATTATGTCTCACTGTAGCTTCCTGGATGAAACTGTCAGCAATCTTATTTACATCTCAGTTCCCTTGTATTATTTTGATGCATATTAAGGACAGCTACCCCATATAGTTGCATTTGTCACACTGATGACTTGAAATAATTTTTAAGTCTTTGAAGCTGGAGAATGAGCTCAGGTAATAGAGGCACAATGAGAAGGATTTCTTAAGAATTTAACAGCTGCAAGGTCTCTTTCTTGGCGGAGTACAGCTTATTTAGGCATGGTCATTTTGTATGAATAGATGGGACTATATTTTATCATGTGCATTACTTTGTACCGTCCCATCAAGCACTCAAATGGAACCCACAAGGAAAACACAAAAGAGGAAGACCCCAGAAAACATGGAAAAGATCTACTGAGATTGAAAGACAACAACTGAGGTACTCCTGGGGTCAGCTAGAAGTTTTGTTCCAAGACAGAGTGAAATGGAGGAGACTTGTCGACGACCTATGCTCCTCCCATAGCACAAAGGTTTAAGTAAGTTACTCTGTACTTAACATTGAATTTCATCTGCCATTTTGTTGCCCAGTCACCCAGCTTTGTGAGAACCCTTTATAACTCTTTGCAGTCACTTTTGGATTTTTAGCTTGAGTAATTTTGTAATTTTGTGTCATTTGCAAATTTTGCCATCTCACTGTTTGAACTTTTTTGCAGCTTCTTTGTGGCTATGTTGACCAGCACTGGTCTCAGTACAAGTGCTTGGGGGCACCATTATTTTCTTCTCTCCCCTCTGAAAATGGACCATTTATTCCTAACCCTTTGTTTTTCATATTTGAACTGGTGTGCCTGAAAATGCTTTCAGGATCATCTAAGAATTCTTAATTTAATTCAATGGCAAGACTTTTGTTAATTTAGTCCCCCTGCTGCTGTTTATGAAAGATCTCCCTGCCCTGAGGGCAGAATTGTTAACAGCCTACAGCTCATGCCATTCCACACTTGCATTCTCCTCCTGGGTGCTGAGCACTCACTGTCTGTTTTCCATGGATGCTTGAGCTCTGAAGCACCCATGGGATCAGCACCTATCATGCATGTCGATAACTTGGATGTTAATGAACATTATTTTCATGCTTGCTGAGATACAAAAGGGATGAAGCAAGAAAAATAACTACCATTGTAAGAAGAATATTGTGTTATATAAAATAAGACTGTCCTACTTTACCTTGAACACATTTGGTCTAGTTGCTCACCCTTTTATTATCTCCCCCCTACCCTGGCCCCATCTTTGCCATGGAACTTCTGTAATACTAGCAGTGCTTTTTTTCTAGATAAAGAAAAAGTGGCAGAACTCAAGCCCCAAACCACCCCTCTGCACCAAGGCTTAACACACCTCTCCTGTATGGGGCCCAAACCACCCTGTTCAGAGCTCAAGCTGCTCCCCTGTGGCTTAACCACCCACGCGGGCCATGAGGGGCCCCAACTACCCCATGCTAGGCCTGAGCTGCCCTCCTCCAGCAGCTTACCCACTCCATGTGGGGCCCAAATCACCTTATGCAGGGCCCAAGCTACTCCCCCTCCCCCCCCAGCATAGGGCCCAAGCCAGACACCCCACTCCAGGCCCACCCCTGCCCCACACTGCCCCATCCCCGGGCCCGCCCCAGTCCCCCTGCCCCATCCCTGGTCCCGCCCCAGCCTCCCCACTCCCCCCGAGTCCAGCCCCCTCCCTTTCGCACTCCCAAGCTCTAGGCCCACACCAGCCCCCCACTTGCCTCAGCCCCACATGTAGCTGAGCAAACTTGGGGCTAGTGGCAGCAACCCAGGTGGGCAGCATGGTCCTGGTGCGGTGGAGTCAGAGGCTGGCAAGCGGGGTGGAGAGGCAGGCTACACTGCTGCAAAGGCCTGCCTCTGTCACTGCCAGAGGCTGCCCGACGGGCAGGGAGCCACAAATGGCTCTTTAAAGAGCCATGTGTGGGTCGGAGCTGCCCAGCTGCCTTTAAAAATGCTGGTGCAGGGGAAAAAAGGCAGCAGAATGCCATGAATATTAGAATACAAAAGGCCTAGGAATGACAGGACAGGAGTGGAACTACATGTGAAAGAAAGCATAGAATCAAATATAGTAAAACTCTTAAAGGAATCAAATTGTACTGTAGAATTGCTATGTATAGAAAAACCATGCAGAAATAATAAGTGTATAGCAGTAGGAATACATTGAACCTCTAATCTGGCACCCTGAAGACCTGACTGGTGCTGAACAAGCTAACATTCATAATCCAGCATGATTTTAATTAGTTGGATGACCACTTATCATGGGTGTGCCCAGGTTTCCTGTGGTCCCAAAAAGTTTGTTTACAGCCTCCAGTCCTGGCTCTTAGTGTTCTGTGCTTTTATTTATCTGTAAGTTACCCCTAAATGTTTTCTAAGATCCCAGTAAGCAGTGAAAGTGTTGGTAATACTGCTAAACAATATTGATCTACCGTGGTTCAGCAAATTCTCTCATTCAGCACCAGTCAGGTCCTGAGGGTGGAAGACTAGAGAGATTCAACCCATACTGGCTATTTCAAAATAGTCAACATGCATTTCATGCCACACAGTGGCTACATCTACACTAGCACACTACGTCGAAGTAGCCTATTTCGAAGAAAGGACATCGAAATAGGCTACTTCGACACATATCATCTACACGTCCTCCAGGGCTGGTGCCATCGACGTTCAACATCGAAGTGGCGATGGGGAACATCGAAAGGAGCCTCCCCGGAAGGAAATGTGGAGCGTCCACACACACAAGCGCTCCCTGTCGAAATAAGGGGCCAGCAAAGCCTCAAGCTGCTCCCTTAAAGGGCCCCTCCCAGACACACACGTCCTACACAGCACAAGATCCACAGAGCCTACAACCGGTTGCAGACCCTGTGCATGCAGCCTGGACCCCCAGCTGCAGCAGCAGCAGCCAGAAGCCCTGGGCTAAAGGCTGCTGCACGCAGTGACCATAGAGCCCCACAAGGGCTGGACAGAGCGTCTCTCAACCCCTCAGCTGATGGCCACCATGGAGGACCCTGCTATTTCGAAGTAGCAGGACGCAGATCATCTACACGTGCCCTACTTCGACGTTGAACATCGAAGTAGGGCACTATTCCCATCTTCGGATGGGAATAGCGATTTCGACGTCTCACCACCTAACGTTGATTTCAACGTTGAAATAGCACACGACGCATGTAGACGCGACGCGTGCTATTTTGACGTTGTGCCAGCTACTTCGAAATAGCTGGCTAGTGTAGACGCACCCAATAGATTTAGAATGTTCCTCCTCATGGGAGAGGTTACAAGACTAGTTACAGAGAACAATGGTGACATTTCAGAACGGTGACTTTTCCTGAGCAATCTGTGGGCACTGCAGAAAATGGGAGTAAAGGGAAGGAGAGTGAACAGTAAAAGTACTTGTCTGTAAGTGCCAGAGCCAGCCCTTTGCCTGTGGAGAAGTTTGTTTCAGCTCCTGATGGCCAGGACTTACCTGAGGGTGAAACCACTGGCTGTGCTCTGGAAGGGGCCAAGGCAGGCAGTGTAAAGGTTTCTCAGGAATTGGAAGTTGGCCCAAGTAAAGTGAAAACTATCAGGGAATGTGAGCAGCCCTGTGATAACCAAGTGAAACAACTGCACAGTCAACCTCTGTAGGATGCAGGAGAGGGCTAGCAATCCCCCATCTCCAGATGCTGGAAACACATATTCTCATAATGCACTCCACTTCTGATTCCATGGGGAGGCAGAAGTTGGGATGTTGAAGGACAAAGGAGCTTTGGGCCTGGTGGGACAATAAGGGATAAACAGGGATTCCTTCATATGGATTCTAGTCTGGGGCTCACAAAGCAATTTTCAGAAAGCAGTTTGGTTTGCAAATTTCCAAACTGGCTGGGAGGAGGTCTTCCTGAGGATCACTGATGGCCTTGATACTGCTAGAAAGCAGGGCATACCCAGAGATCACATTTCCACCCCAGGGGGCAAGAGAGAAGATTAGAACTTGATGGTACAAAGAAAGGCCTCAGCCATTTAGCCCCAAAATACCAGATTCTCAAGGATGTTACACAAAAGTTGTGGTATATATAAGAGTAACATGCATTTCAGATATGATTGTGCCCCACCTGAGGGATTCCATTACCTCCAGTGGGATTTTTAACCATCTCACCAACCAGCAGAGAGCATAACAGATGTACAGGGAGTTTATCTCTTGGGCAGGCTGAAGTGGTGAAAATTGCCTGGAGAAAATTGAAACCTTAATAAGTGATTTTTCTTGCTGTTAAAATTTTGAAAGTCCTGAGTCTTTCCAAGATCAAATCAAAATTGCTCAGTAGCAAGCCATGGGGAATTCCTCCAGACTTTTAGAGCAGCTTCCTTACTTAAATTCAGAAATGATACTCTTACAGATGTAGATTTAGAACTAAATTATTTGCCTAAAATAGATAACGCTGTTACCTCTAGGGATTTTCAGTATCTGCTAATTTGGCTATGTTATTAACTTTGTCATTGGTATCTAGGATCTACGAATTGTAGAGGAAAGCTGCAAAAGCTTACTTATATAAGAAACCCTTGAGGTCATGAATGTTATTAAGAGGCAAATCACAAACTCACAGCCCTTCTGAGACTGAGTGGGAACCAGAAAATTAGAGGGAAATGAATGCTGCATAGGACACCTGATTTATGAATGTAATAAATATATGTGCATATGCAAACATGATTTTCCTCCTTTTTGCAATTTGATATGAGACCTTATGACAGCAGAATTTCTTCCTAGTACCAGCAAGTTCAGCCATCAACAACATCCAGTTGATCCTTATGCCTACCACATTCCTACAGGGGTAAATGAAAGGTAAAAGGAGGCAATTCCTGACTCACGGTAGGGGTCTGTTGGACCTATGACAACAAAACTAGCTGTGTAAGGTAGAGGAACATAGCCAGACTAAACATGAGCCTCTGCATTGTTTGCACCAAAATGTGTCTTCACATATCCTGAGGGGTTTATGGAAAGAATTTCTTTATAGGGTTCATTCCATGTGCTACTTGTTTCATGTGTTTTGTAAAATGCATCACACGGATGTTTAAATAAGATGGGCCAAATTTATCCCAGCAGTAGAATTACATCAAGAACGAATTCTACCCATTTGTGTATAAATCCCACACTAAGACAGAAGAGATTAAGAAGCCATTCTGAGCCCAAGTGACTCCAGCCTGCTGCACCTGTACTTGGTGTAGAAGCAGAAGGCTCTTAAGAGGGAAATAGACACCTCAGTGAGGAGGGGAAAGGAGAGATGGGGAGGAGTCCTGTTTAGGAAGTGCTTGAATAAGGACATAGCAGGAGTCCCTCCTGCAAGAGACAGCTTTGCAAGGCCTTAAAAAGGGGTCTGTGGAAGAGACCCAGCTGGGAGATTTGCCTCTTGAGAAGAGGGCTGAGGATGTGCAGCTAAATCATGCGCTGAGAGCCTGGCTGAAGACAGCACTGATCAGGGACAGCAGCCTGCCTGAATCATGGGTTGAGGGCAGTGGAAATGAAACCCAGGAGCCTGTCTCAGCTTGAAGGAGTCCCACCTCAAAGGAAAACTGTCACCACCTGTACTGAAGATTCAGCTGCTTTTCTTATCTTCTGCTGGATTTGAAGTGAAGTATGTTGGTGCCCTGGGGGAAATAAGTGGTAGGAAGTCCCCCAACAAGAGGATAGATGCATTGTAAGTACTGAGTCAAAGGTGTGCCAGCCCCAGATGTGGTCTGAAAGTTTTTCAATTGTGGGAATTTTGGGTTGGATATATTCTGCTGGATTCTGTTACCCTGGAAGGGGGAAAATTCATCTGGTGACCTGGGTGGTGGTTGACATGGCAGCAAACCAAGGCAGATTTCTGGCAGAATTCCATGGAAATCTGCAAGGTCTTGCAGAATTTTTTGAATTTGACACATTCGAACAAAAAGATGCTGTGCCAAGTGTTCTCTTACCAGCTCTACTAACTCTTGCTCAGGAAATCACAGCCCTGACAACCCCTCCATGTGCACTCCCACAGAGCTAGGAGCAATCTGGCCCCTAAAGTCTGCTATAGGCAGTTTTTAAGAAATTTGAATCAGTAGCAGATGAGTTGGCAATGCTAGTAAATTCTGTCTCAGCTTTCTCTGTGATGAGGCTGGCCCTTCAGGAACCCTATTTTTGAGTGTCCTCTTTTATCTCTGCCTTTTTACAGAGGCATTGTCAAGTTACGAGTGTTAAAGTAGGACTTTCCTTAAGGACTGATCTTTCTCATAAGCCATTATGTCTGGATTCCTCTGAAAAATGCATAAAACCATATTTTCCATGTCGAGAAATAAAAACAAAACCCCGCACAAAGCCTGCCTATGTGGACTCTATCTCTAAGCTAAATCACTGTCTCCATTGCCACATCAGGATCTGTAGCTCTCATTAAAGGCAGTTGAGAGCCTGAAAACATGTTGACCCTCTTCTGGTCCAACCTCAGCTCTCATTAGTCATCCAGTTCACTGACCTGCTATTTTCTGCTTCCTCTTTGTCCCTCACAAATAAGCTTAAGATATGTTTTGGGCTCTCTAGTAACAGATGGAGCTGGTGTCTTGAGGATTGGGTCCAGTGCATTGCAAAATGGGTCCCTCAGCTCAAAGAGCTTGCTGCTTTATAGAAGCTTCTATTATCTTTTGAAACTGAAGACTGTAACTCATTTGTGTATATACATGTGCATACTTTAACCATGCAAATAACTATCTGGTTTCCTTTCCCTATTTAAAAATTATAGATTCGGTTGCAAGCATTAACCTTGGTGTGACAGGTACGGTGCAATTAACATGGGATAAGTGTCTGTTCTTTTGGGACTGGGAGTGACCTGAATACTATGATTTTTGGAGTAAGGGACTATCTATCACAAAGGTATACTCACCTGTTTGGCAAAATAGCTCAGAATTCTGTGTTGAGGCTGTTATAATCCCAGAGCAGTTTACACTTGGGAATTATTGGCTACATCTAAGTATAGAACTCACAGCCTGTGGTTTGTGTACTCCTCTTTAACAGTTATCTCTGAGGTTGGTACTCATGTTGTTGAGTCACTGCAGACAAGACTACAGGAATTCTTCAGTCTTTATAATCTTCTCTCTTTAGAAAGTCAGAAAGGAGAGCAGCAAAAATATTGGTTGGGCAGTCAACTTACAAGGAGCCTCTCTGCATTGCTATTAGAGTCCTTCCCCTGGGTTGCTTCCACTCAGACTCTGGACTGTTTCTCTCCTGCTGTGTCATCCAGTCCTCCCCACTCTCTCACTTGCCAGGAGTACCGGGTGAGAGTCCCCTTGCTGTCCTGTCCTTGCCTGCACACGCCTCCTGATTTCTTTTCTCCACTCAAATCTCCTTCTTCTGGTAAGTCTGATAGTTTCTCTGTTGATGCTATTTTGTGACACCATGTCCTGCCTTTAATCAAAATGCCTCACTTCAGTGTTGTCTATATAAGTTTTTGAAGTAAGTTTCTTTTAGTGACATTACCTTAAAAGCATAGGTGCTGTATGTGTGAGACACAAAGCCAATATAATAGCCCTGCTTGGACTGCCACTGAAAGTAAGACATTAATTTCTCCAAAAAGATTTTAAAAACTGAACTAGATGAAGGTGGGTCTTATGTGAGATCTGGGAAAATGGCAGTTTTGCTACAAAAATAATCAGAACTCAGATGTGGCATGAGACCTCAGATAGGTGATTTACAGTAAAGTTTTTGGTTCTTTTTTTTTTCTTCTGTTCTGCGCGTGTCCTACAACAGCCAGTTACTTGGCTGATCTTTGAAGTCATAGATAAATGCTGACTTCCTTATGCTTCTTACGCAATTACTCATGTCAGCTGCACTATTGTTTTTAAAGGAATATGAAGGGTTTAGGATAACACCAGGCACACCCACTGTCTATGGGCTAATCAGAGCTAATCTGACATGGGGCATGCCAGAGTTTATTAAATGCTTGAAGTTTTACTGCAGTTTAAGTCTGAATTCATTCCATGGTAACACTTTAGTTTTGTTCAACACATTCTGTTTGGTTAATTATGTTGAAAACTCTGTTTTACAGATGATTTTTAATGAATTTCAAGACTAAAGTGCTAAATACCATTACCCGTTTTAGAAGTGCTTAAAATAGCCCCTTGCTGCAGCACATATGCCATGTGTCTTTCTGCTGGCTACAAAGGAAGGCAAGAACTAAATATAGCCAAGTGTTTGCAAACCTTCTTGAAGTGCAAACTGAAAGAGGAGAAGAATAAAAAAACACTTGTTGCTGAGAAAAACATCACTTTTAATAACCCTAAACCCTGCCTTTTACAGGACTTACCATTGTTTACAGAAAAAATATATATTTTTTGTGGTTGATCATAATTGATCGGCATTTCCTAGGAATGGAGCCTAACAAGGTGGCAATATCTGTAATGCGTAGCTGGTGATTTTTTCCCAGCAGCAGAAGAATACTTTTATCACAATACAGCTAAATTAGAGCACTGTCTGTTTCTATTTTGGGACTAATGGGCCTTTAAAATAGAAGTATAGGCTTGAAAGTGAGATGTTACTGTTTGCTATCAGAAAAATATTTAAAAGGCGCTGTCGTTTACATCCAAACAAATTCAACGCACAACAGCACTAACCATCCTATCACATGGGAAACCACATTTTCTCTTTTCCCCTTTGCTAAACACAATGATTTCTTTGAATTCCCACACCAGTTCAGGGGCTGATTGTGTTGATCAGGAATACAGCTGGCTGTTAAAGGAGGTATCTAGCAGCGGCCAACAGACTTGCTGGATCTCTGGAAAAGGTGGGGAGGACAGCTCCATGCTCCCAGCCGTGGCGGGGCCTCAGTCAGAAGGGGCAAGGCTGGGGCAGCCAACCATCAGTGCCACCCAGACCACGCTGCCTAGACATATAACTTGGCTTTGGGGACCACATGTTGTTCCTGTGATTTTCTAAGCACTGTGACACTCAGCATTGCAATGCCTAAATCCTAGTGTGGATTCCACACAGAGTATTTCTATATCTGCTTTATGGCCTGATGTGGAAGGATTCCCGATGCATAGCCAGGTTACTCTGCAGGGAGTGAAGGGCGTGGGGCTAACTCACTGAAACTCCCTCCTCTTCAAGGCTGCACATGACCTGTTGTGTACACAGCAGCTGCTCTGTTCATGTAACCACAAGTTTTCCACTGGTAACATGTGGGAGTGTGTGGTTGATTTGGTTTTGGGGGAGGGTTGGGGGCTTATTTTACATTTCAAAATGTCTTAAGTTAATAAAATCTGGAGTTTGATTTTGCATATCATATACAGAGCAATCCCATCCATAGGATGTTTTGGGGCAACCTCCCCAGGCCCTGTGCTTTGGGGGGTCCCACCAGGGGTAATTGGTGAGGGGAGACTCAGGCGGCTGGTGACTCCCCACTCTGAGCCTGGGGAAGGTCTTGAAAAATCCCCACCTCTTCCCTGCCATTGCTCCACCCTCTCTCCTCCTCTTCCTACCCTTTGTCCGTCCCCACCTCTGATTCCACTGAGGCAGCCGGGAGGACTAGCAGAGCTAGATGGGTCCACCCCTGCATGCGCATTCATCTGCAGCCGCAGGGGATGCAGAGCCACACAGCTCTAGTTCACTCTGCTCCTCCAGCTGCACTGCTCTGCTTCCTGCCGGTGAACGCAGGGGTGGTCCTGCCCTCTCCCCCCAGTAGTGCACCAGGAGAACAGAGCAAGGTGAGGCCACGTTGTTCCTCTTGCTGCATGGCTGCCAGTGAGGGCAGAGGAACCAACCCCTGCTGTGAGCGCTAGGCTCCCCGCATTAACTCTCCCCCCACATGCTGGCCACTCTCTGGCCCCCCTCACCGACAGAATTTGGGAGGGCACATGCCCCTCTTCCTCCACCTATGTGTCACCCTGGGCCTGCTCTTCGGGAGGTTTGCAGAAGCACATGGCCAAGGGCAGCCCAGGGGATTAGCGGAGGGTCTGACACTAGCCGCAGGGCTCAGGCCCACCTGTGCACTCACCGGCAGTGGAGGGAAGTGGAGCGACCCGACCTCAGCCCGCTCCACTCTGCTGGCTCCCAGCATCACTTGTGGGAGGGAGCTTGGGGAAAGGGTGGGGAGAGAGAGCAGGGCAGGGGCAGAGCCGGGACAGGAGCTTCAGGGAAAAGGTGAAGTTAGGGCAAAGCAGGCATTGTAGCTTGAGGGAAGACTGGCGCTGGGGCAGAGCAGGGTTTGAAAGGAAGGCGTGTGTGGGGAGGGCAGAGCAAGAGCAGCAAGAGTGAGGTAAAGGTGGGATCTGGGGAAGTGGGGCGGGGGGAATTGTCCCAGGCCCCTTGCCGCTCCAGGGATGGCTCTAATCACATAAACTTGTTCATAGCTATAGGTACAATGGACTGCAATAGCTATAACGCTTTTAAGAAAATGGATAATGTAGGAATGACAAGGCAGGTGAGCTATATCTGTTATTGGACTAACCTCTGTGCACGAGAGAGACAAGCTTACACAGAGCTCTTCTTCAGGTCTGGGACAGAGACTCTGGGTATTTCAGCTGAATACAAAAACAGATATTTCCAGAAGTAATATTAGCATATCCATGTGCTTGTCATAACCAGGTATGACCGGCTGTGTGATACCCTTGAGAACTGTAGCACATTTAAGGGTCTGTGTTTTATTCTGTTATGAAGTTCACACCAGGTTTGCCTAAATTAGAGCTTGTGGTCCTGTTTTAACTCTAGTTAATTTATTCCCAATTAAATTAATTATCAGAACTGTGAATGCTAGTCTAACCATCTCACGTGCTTGTGTTCTGGAACAAACATTTGTAAAGCAGCCACACTAGCATTTATAACCATGTCACTTAATTTGAGTAATTGGTAATCAACTCACTCAGGTTAAAATAGGACCACAAGCTCAAGTTGTGACAAACCTGTTAATGCTGACAGGAATTGTTTGGATAAATCATGTATGAGAGGCATAATTTGCCACAGTAAATTAGGCGCAACATGTTATCAAATCAGAACAGTAATATTTTAAACTTATTTCACACAGGTGTACTGACTACACTGGAGGCAAAGCAGCAGAGAATCAGATCCACTAATGTGACAGTGTTCTCTATAGGGCGAGGCGCTGCAATCTTTGCAGAGGCAAAACTTCCACTAAGCCATTAGTTTTGCCTCTGAATGGACTGCAGGCCAACATTTCAAAGGCTCTTCCACCAAAGATTCCAATTTTATGTTAACAGTTAGTTGCTGAAGGAAGTGATATCTGCAAGTATCTAGATTTTTAAATGTTAGCACTTAATATCCAAAATCTATTTTGTACAAGGTTGATATGCACTGAGTCATGTATTACATGTCTCGTCATTCACTGTCTTGTAAAATGGCAGCAGTTCGGACACTGTAGAGATGACCCAGCAGAGTCAATTGATCAGGGAGCAAAACTTTAAATTCTTTCTTTAAACCTTTCTTTGTCTTGTTGAATCTTTATTGTGAAACCAGGCTTGTCTTTCTAGGATAAGACAGTATTGATCCTACGTACTGGAATGAAACAAAGCATTCTTATTTGTTGCACTCTTTGGGGCTTTATGTCTCACACAGATGTCTGTCCTGTGCTATCACTACAGGGGACAACAACAAAAAAGAAAAATGACAAGACCGAAAGGGAGAAACCCAAGGGCAGAGTGAACTAGTTCTAGTAACAGGAATCCATTCTAAAGCCTAATCCTACTGGTGTGCAGCACTCCAGCAGTACAAAGTAGGAGTACAGTCAACTCAGCCTACCTCCCTGAGGCTTTCCCTTGTTTAAACTCTATCTTTGAATGTCATAAACTCAAGGTATTAACTCTTGGAGGTGCTCAAGGACTCCAGCTTTCAGGGTAGAGCCTAAGGCTGGGTCCACACTTACCTTGAATATCGACAGCTGCTACGCAATTTTAGGTGTGCAAATTGCATACCCAAAATCGATTTTGCAGCTGTCGATATTTGTCCCTGTCCCCACTGAAACGAGCAGAATGACACCTAAACACCAAGAACAAATGTTGCTATGCTGACACTCTCTATTTTATGCTTTGTACGATGCCAGGTAGTGAACAGTACTAATTAAATACAATGATAGAGTTTGACATAAGTTTATTTTATTCTTATTCGTTTTATTGGTGGGCCCCGCTGTGCTAGATAGCTGTACAATTACATAACAATTTTAGAAATAAATAGCTCTCTTCAGTGTTGCTCACTGAAATACAACACATCGTGCCACAATGAAACTAGAAAGTGGAACTGATTACAGCCTAAGGAGAAGGTCCCAAACTTTTCAGGGTCGTGCCCTACCCTTATGTAGGTCCAGGCTGCCCTGAGCAGCCAGGAAGGGGGACGGGGCTCCTGGGGTGGGGGACATGGGCAGGTTAAGGGGGCCAAAGCCTCAGCCAGGGTGGGGCCAGGAACGAAGCTGTGGCCAGAGGTGGGGGTGGAGGCGTGGCCAGGAATGACACTGGATGTGGAGCCACAGCCAATCCAGGGTTGGGAGCAGAGGCTGGTGGAGATGCCAGAGCTGGGTATTGGGGAAGGACCACAGCAGAGCTGGGAGCTGAGAAGGGCTGGATGGTGCTCCCTCCCTTCCCCCATGGGGGATAACCCAGGCACCACTCTGCCCTCCAAAATGTTCCTCTTTCCCCACCAATTAACCCATGGAGGACATACCCCAGAGTCTGGAAACCTTTGGTGTAAAGTAAAGCTGCTGCAGTCAGCTGAAGAAAAAGGCAAGAAGTCAAACAAGTGACAGAGTACACTCAGAAAGCACAGCAAATTAGATAATATCTGGTTTAATTGTCTGTAGTGTCACTGGCAGCAGGGATAAGGATTTTTTAAAATGTTAGTTTTAGGATCTGCATTTTCCATTAGTAATGTATAAAATTTGCTTTTATGCCACCAAGGATAAATTGCCTCAGATGCTAAAGTTTTTTACATGACATTGGCCATGTCTACACTAGCCCCAAACTTTGAAATGGCCAGGCAAATGGCCATTTCAAAGTTTACTAATGAAGCGCTGAAATGCATATTCAGCACTTCATTAGCATGCGGGCGGCTGCGGCACTTCGAAATTGACGTGCCTCGCCACCGCGTGGCTCCTCCCGACGGGGCTCCTTTTCGAAAGGACCCCACCTACTTCGAAGTCCCCTTATTCCCATCAGCTCATGGGAATAAGGGGACTTCGAAGTAGGTGGGGTCCTTTCGAAAAGGAGCCCCGTCGGGACGAGCCGCGCGGCGGCAAGGCGCGTCAATTTCGAAGTGCCACATCTGCCCGCATGCTAATGAAGAGCTGAAGATGCATTTCAGCGCTTCATTAGTAAACTTTGAAATGGCCATTTGCATGGCCATTTTGAAGTTTGGGGCTAGTGTAGACGTAGCCATTATCAAGTAACAGAAAAGCATATTCCCCAGTCATCTAAGCAAAATTACTAGTGTGTTGTATGCTATTTATCTACTATTAGATGGCACCATTAATTTGTTAACGTTAAAATTACGTCTGTTGGCTATTAGGTGCTATACCAAATATGGAGAATAACCCATCCACCAACCTCAAACCTGAACAACCACCACTCCCTCCTGCAAACAGCACTTCAACACTACCTAATCAGAATGGCCTCGAGAAACAAAACAGTGAGAAATCCTCTCCCAACCCCCAGGCCCCTGAGAATGAAACAAGTGCTGAACCTGAAACAACAGTTTGTGACATATCTGAAGAGCTGAGCCGACAGCTGGAGGACATTATTAAAACCTATGGGTCCGCCGCTAGTCTAGTGGAAAAGGAACAAGCTGCCAAAGACACTGACAAGCCTGAGAAGGGAGAATCGTTCAATAATGAGGATGGAGATTATGAAGATGCAAATGACGAGAGCGAAAAAGAACAGCTAGCTACTGCTGGTGACACAGGAGCAAAGGAATCCAGCATCAATAAGGAGCAAAAATTGGAAAAGAAAATCCTGAAAGGGCTAGGCAAGTATTTATGTAACTGAAATGTGACCCCCTTAAAGAGCCACTGCTTAGAATTGGGGGGGGAAAGTCTAATTTCTGCTGATTCACACGTTAAATCTCTGTTGGTCATTGATAGTAAATATTTCCTGATTATGTGTGTGAAAAATCACGACTGTTGCGATCCGTCTGTAGTTACACATGTTTTACATACAGCAACGAAGGGTCCTGTGGCACCTTATAGACTAACAGAAAAGTTTTGAGCATGAGCTTTCGTGAGCACAGACTCACTTCATCAGATGCTGGTCTTGGCATCTGATGAAGTGAGTTTGTGCTCACGAAAGCTCATGCTCAAAACTTTTCTGTTAGGCTATAAGGTGCCACAGGACCCTTCGTTGCTGTTACAGATCCAGACTAACACGGTTACCCTTCCGATGTTTTACATAGTTATCCAAGAAGTAAGATTAGGCTGCATCAGATCTTAGTCCTCTTAATAATGTGGACACCTAAGAGACTATTATACAGTATTGTGCCACCCAAGTACCACTTTTTTGCTCCTAGTCAAAGTAGTTTGGAAGTTGTGGATTGGAGAATTGCTGGGGAGATGTGTTACCTGGGGGTTTGCTGAATTCACACCTTTTGGTAACTTCATTCCTTGCAAGGCAGTGGCAGGCAATAAATCAATGGGAATAGCTCACAGCAAGCTGAGAGATTGTTGATGCATGAAGGCAAACAGAAGTGCTTTCACTTAGAGTTTCTACTTTATTTAACCTCTAGCACATACACAAGATAGCAGAGAAGCTCAAAATTAAACCCAGATTGATATTTACCCAAAGGTCTTGAGGAGGTCTTCAGTGGCTATATCTGTAGACTTCCAGTGGTCAGCCTTCTTTCTGCAGGGGAACTTGAAAGGTGTCCAAGAAATGTCCAAAGGGTCCCAAGTGCTCAAGTGCGCACCAGGCTCATATCTATCTTTATTTAAACCCAATTTGTTAGTATTACATAGCTTGTTCATTTAAGAAAAAAAATATAAAGCCTGTTGAGCAGAAGTTAAACATGGAGTTTTCCAGCCTTTGAGACAGATGTGGCTACCAGATGGCACAAGCCAATCTGCACTGGTCCTCGAAAGAGCAGCCTTGGGGGCTGCTTCAGTGTACACTAATAGCATGTGGTCACTGAGGATCAGCATAATGGCACACAATCCTACCCTGCCCCTCCCCCAGCAGGCCCCCAGCATGAGTTTTCCCAAAACCAGTTTGGTTCCTGCACTGGGGAAAGAAGATGGCACAAGAGCTGGCTGTGCCAGCTTGACATCAGCTAAGAGTTCCCACCTGCTGAAGGAATTGTCATTTGTCCAGTTACAGCCAGAGTCCAGCCCTTTTCAACCATGCAAAAACTCTGACCCAGAAATATCTAGCTTCGTACTGTGTATATAACCCAATCACTTCACAAAACAGTATTGAATTAAAATAATTCATGAGCAGGGATCGTAGAAATACATTTGCCACAGAAAAATGCATAAAAGCACAATTTTCATTTTTACAGACAATCTTTAGTTTTTATGTTCTGTGAAAAAAATAAAAAACATTAAATTTTACTGAAAGGACCAACGTCATTATACAATGCATGCAACCTTCCCCTCTTGTGATGGATTTCTGAACGCTCTTTAAATTTATACAGCTACACATGCTCTAATAAATTGCTTCTGGTGAAGAGAGGTTACTCAATATATACATATCATGCATCTCAAATTCCACTTCAGCCTCCAGATGCAAGTAGTTAAAGTTAGGAAAAGAGTCCAAAAACTTTAAAAAACACCCCTAAAATTTTTTCACCAAGGTTGGCAAGAGCAAATTTCATGTTGATGTTAATGTGGTGTTCTGTGCAGCATATAGCAATGCTGTTGTAAATTATGTTTGAAGGCAGACAATTGTAGAACACATAGAAAGTGCTAAACAAGCAATGAAAAGAAGAGCTAGGAAACTGACAACTTAAAGAAACATGGATTAGATCAGTCTATTGATTTGATTTCGAATGACAAAATGAACTTGCTTAAACATTGTAAATATATCAATAAAACTGTGTGTTCCACTGATAGCAATATATATTGGGGCTAGGGAAATGAATGCTGTAAAAATACAGATTGCTATGCTTTTATTATCAGCGAATTTTGGTTTTTGTATCATGGAAAATTAGGATCCAGGATCATGAGGAAAATTTTAAAAGCAGTTAACTCCTGTTGACTTTAAGTGGAATTTAGGTACCTAAGTATGCTTTCGAAAAATCTATGCCCTAGCTAGGAAACTGTTCGGGGCCAAGTTCTAGAATGGAGTCATGTTCTAGAAATGTTTGTGATCAACAGGCTCTGTTCATATCTTCCTTAAAAAAAAAACAAACCAAGTGAAAATTTTTCCTCTCAAAACAAGAGATTTTTAAGATGAGGTTTTAGATTAACACATCAGTCTGGTTCCCAACCATCTACCATATGCTGATTGCCTTCTCATGGATTTTTTTTTTTTTTATCCCAAGGGAAGGAAGCAACGCTGCTGATGCAGAGCTTGAACAAGCTGACTACCCCAGAAGAGAAGCTAGACATGTTATTTAGGAAGTATGCTGAGATGGTTAGTACAGCATTTGTTGATTTATGCAGGGAAAAAAAACTATACCTGTAGTGATAAACACAGCGTGCAATGCAATATGCTCTACCTTTATTCCTTATAGCGTCTTATTAGAAACAGCGTCCCAAAACACTTTTCCTGTTTAAATAATACATGACAGCCAAAGAAGCAAAAAAGGACAAGTTCAAAGGATATGTTTTCAGATGAGATCTGAAAAGAGGAGGAGAGCTGATGAGGCACAACATTGGCAGTTTACATGAAATGCGTATCAGACCTTTTGGTTAAGTGCAGCCCAATAGAAAACAAGTATTTTGCCAACCAGCTGTGAGGCTACTGCCATGATAAAAATTGACATCTACTGCCGCTGAAAAAGTTATTTTTTATACTATAAGTTTCTTTACCAAGGACCAGAATAGTTTGTAATTCCATGTTTTCTCTCCTCTTCATTTCTCAAGGCTTGCTCGTCCCTTCGTCACAAAAACAAAGTTCCCAAGAAGATTCTGAGCACACACTTTAGGTCGGAGTCTTATCTCACATACATCAGAGTAGTTCCACTAATTATAATTTCTATTCTGGCTGTACCTGGGTAGAGCTGAGATCAGAACTGGGGCCAACATCACTTGTATCAGAGGAAAATATGTATATATAGGTGGCAGACCAGGCGACAGACCTGCTCCCTCCTTGCACCTTGTGTAATCATTTACATCTTTTCAGAGTAGTTGTAAAAAGACCAGGGTCCTAATTTCCCTTTGTACTGTTCCATATGTACTCATTAACATCAGTGCAAAGTGCTAACACTTCCACTCTGATTTAGTAGGGTTTTATATCCACACTTCACATGTGTATAGTAGTACCCAAGATACCAATCAGGAGAAAACAGGGCCCTATAAATATAATCCAAGCACTTCATCCTCCAGTGAACTCCCTGAATGCAGAACCTGTGCACTCCCTCCTGTATGGAGCCCCATTTTAGCCGGCTTAAGTCAATTTTCAGCATAAGTAAATTGGGGTCCATTTGGGTACTATAATCTTCCCATGATGAGCTCATTGTGTGATCAGGGTCTTATTCATCCTTGTGTAATTCCACTGGCTACATTTGGCCCAGTGTTAGTACTAAATAAGAGCAGTTAAGTAGGTTGATTGAAGACTAGGAGTATAAAGACCTGATAAAGAATTGGAAAAAAAGAATAAAAATGTTGTGTATTAAATTTGCCAACATTTACAAGGAATTTGCTGAGCTACACCTGTAATCATGGACCATTAACATGGAGTGTGATAATAAAATAGGCAGCCCTTTCTACTGTACAGCACTTTGCAGAGCAAATGTCAGGGAACTCTAGTCTTCATTCTGTCCTAACTCCACCTGCTGCAAACATTTGAATGCAATCTTTGTTAAATGTCTTTTCATATGTACACTTGGAGAGGTGCTGAAATACCAAGATTTAGAAAAGGGTCTTCTCTGAAGTTCTGAGGTTTTGATTTCTAAGAGTTTGCTTTAGATTCGTTTCTAGAGCTACAACCATAAGGAATCAGAAAAGAGGGGACCAAGATGGATAGCGATCCATCAGGTTTTGTTTCTGTAACCAGAACATCAATTCCTTGAAAACTGGTTTATTGTAACACGAAAGTGCACAAACATCAAAGTGGCCAGAGATCTGTGAACCTTAAAATTGTTGGGGGCAGGGCTTTCATACACTACAAGCCTGCCTCCTAATATCTGCTGTGCTTAAGAAAAAGCAATAGTTGTGAAACATATTGTTCAGAATCCCATTTACATCACCAAGCAAGTTTTGATGAAACCAAGAGCAGGTCAAGTTTGTGTTTTAAACAGCTCTCAAGCAAACAGAAAACAATACAAACAGCATATGACATTTAACAGCCTGATTCTCAGGCAATAATTTTCCTCAATGTATTGGTTCCTGCACTGTTTGCTTCCTAAACAGGTTACAAGAAACTGAGCATGGCTTTGCACAATCAAACCAACACGCTGGAGATTAGTGGAATACCTGTTTTGAGATGTGTGTGTTGTTTTGGACATGCAACACTCATGACAAATGATTGACATTCCTAACTTTGCATTTCCTTTCTTTTAAGAGTGAGATAGGTAGATAGATAGATAGATAGATGTGTGTAGGTAATTTTTAAGCAGGAAATTATACTCTGTTTTTACAGACCTTTTTAAAGAAATAGAGATAATTTGGGTATAATTTTCTTAATTAAAATACAGAGCTTTTCAATACCAATTAAGTTGCAATGATGAGCACCTTTATGAGTACTAAAGTGTAAAAGTAATTGACTTAAATTACTTAAAAGGGGATGGGGAAAGTAGAAAACCAGAATATCCAGAATCAATGTTAAAATTCAGTCCCCCTCCCTCAAATATCTAAAAACGTCTGTACCTTTGCTCCCGACATACTTTGCAAGGTCTTTTACTTTTGGACTAAAGGTTTTTTCTAAGGACCTCACAGCCATAACCTGTTGGTATCATCCATGTGGAAAACACTGTCGCATTTGTACAATTTATGGAGTATTGAAAATTTGCCTCACAGAACATTGGTTTTATAATTGACTGTGGAGCCAACGCCTTCTCTGGGCCCATAGGCAAAGTGGGAGACAGGGCCTCAGCTGCAAGGGATGAGGCTTGGCCAGCCAGCCCTCAACACCACTGGAAGTACAGTGCTGCCCCCACAATATACAGCGCCCTCCGAGATGTGCAGAGCACAGGGTGTCACACTCCTGCGGCAATTTAAAGAGCGTGGGGCTCTAGACGCTTCTGCTGCTGCTGCTGCCGTAAGAGCAACAGCAGTGGCCAGGAGCTCTGAGTCCTATTGAATCACTGGGCCCCGGGGCAACTGCATCCTTTACACCACCCCCATTAGCAAGCCAGATAATTGGCTTTATACACAAAGGTCTCTGGTGTTACGTGTGATGGTTCATCACAAAGCCAAGCTGTTCCTAACTTTATAATCTCAGTGATTTGCTCTGATTTTGATGGGACTCTAGCACCTACTTAAAGGACTTCATGCCTACAGAGTAAGTTAAAGCAGGGCTGGTCCTGCTACAGTTTATTCTCCACGACAATCAAACACAGCTGGAAAACAGGAACTCATGTCACTAACTGCCCCTGCAAGGGAGAGGCTTTTGAAGACTCTGTCAGAAGAGAAGCACAAAAGCATTCCTGCTCTGCTGTGTCACAAGGCATAACTCCTGATATTAACCAAGATGGTTGGGGAGCAACCCGCTGCTCCAGGTGTCTCTGAGCCTCTGACTTCCAAATCTAGGCTTGGACGGCGAGGGATGGGTCACTCACCAATTGCCCTGTTCTATTAATTCTCTCTGAAGCATCTGGTATTCTGTGAAGTCAGGATACTGGGCTAGATAGACTATTGTTCTGACCTGATATGGCTGTGCTTGGGACAGTTGCAAACCAAGTAAGTTAAAATTAACCCAAGGTTTGCTGATAAATGCTTGTGCTATTCACTCTGCTCTATCAAGTTGTGCTGGATAAGAGCACAGCTAGTAAAGATGGCTTGATTGTGGAGCAGGTTGTGGTTTATATTAATTTTTCCCCATGAACCATTGTGGCAAACTCTCTTGTACTAGAAAATTTATTTCAGCAAGTGCAGTCTTACCATATATAAACATAGTTTGGGGTTACATATAGCAATATGAATATGTATAGCAAGAGCTGGGCATAAGATACAAGTATATTTGAAGATGATTTCTTTCCTTTGCAATGTGACTAGTTATAATTTGACTGATAACATACTAGATTTAATACTAGTCTGTAGGTGTAATTGATACACTATCTGCAGAAACGCATCAGCAATGGAAGTACAAAACAATACTCATTGAGATTGTCTGCTAACCTGAGCTACATACTATTTTATTTAAGGAATTCTCCTTGTCATGCAATTTTAGTGTTTCAGAGGCCACATTCTGTGACATTTCTGATAACATAGTGATTTAAAATGTCCGTTTTTAAAACAGGCAATATTATTCACAAGCTCTTGGCAAAGTAAATGAATTACATGACAAAAAAGCAGTCATGTAGCACTTTAAAGACTAACAGAAAAATTTATTAGATTATGACCTTTCGTGGGACAGCCCCACTTCTTCAGATCACAGCCAGACCAGGGCAGACTCACTATGTATGTTCAGTTTCTCACTTCTTTGGCTAAGGCTACACTGCAGAGCTATTTTGAGATACCACAGTATCCCAAAATAGCTATTCTACATCCATGAAACACACCTGTTATTTTGAAACTTTCAAAATAACAGGCATACTATTTTGGCATCCCTGTACATCTTGTTGCAGGAGAAGTAAGGGATACTTTGACATAGCACAGCATTTGCTATTGTTTAGACAGCAAGAAATGTCAAAATAAACTCAAAATCAGATATGCAGTTTGCATAGCACAAATTGCATATTTCATTTTGTGTTTAGGGTGCAGTGTAGCCATAGCCTTTGTTCACCATATCGTCTCCATGGTGAAGAGTGATGCTGTGTAGCAACAGCAGAAACAACAATGTGCCTATTCATTAAGTGGAGCCTTTGGCACTTCTCCATTTATGGATCAAAACTGCTTGGAATTGTGTTTGTTTTTCTCATAAATTCTGTGGAGTAGAAGGGGGTACCTACCAGTGAATGCCATTGTTATGTAAATGTTTTGTCTAAGAGGATTTTTTGAGGGTTGGGTTTCTTAAGTAAATAATTCTTCACCTACAGCTCACTCCAGTTGTGGCTAGTGATATGCAGATGAATTAATAGCTGAATAGGTAAATCTGAGTTTCCACTGCTTTAGATTGCCGCGTACCATGTGGGATTGTTTCTGTTCACAGATTAGTTATATAAATTGGCCAAAGCGTGACAGTCTCTCTTTATGTTCTGTTGTACTCGTCACAACCCACATCAGCATTGTATTGGTCAGTTGCGTAAGTCAACATCAGGGACCATAAATAGTACTGTGTAACGTATGGAATGGCCCAACACAGTGCAAATTTTGAATTGCTCTGCTTTGCTGTAGAATGTGCAAGTCCCACTACCTGCAACAGGATCAGCTTCCATCCAGGAGCCTGTCATGGTCTGCGATGTGTCTATGGAACTCTGCCTCATTTTCCTGTATTCTTGGAGATCTTAATTAAACTTCACCTGTTCAGAGTCAAAACAAAAAGCAGTCAAGCAGCACTTTAAAGACTAGCAAAATAGTTTATTAGGTGAGCTTTTGTGGGACAGACCCCACGAAAGCTCACCTAATAAACTATTTTGCGAGTCTTTAAAGTGCTACTTGACTGCTTTTTGTTTTGATAGTGTATAGACTAGCACGGCTTACTCTCTGTTACTCTTCAGAGTCCTTATACATTTCCTTTTTGGGTCAATTTTCCTAGGTAGAAAATTGTTCTTGGACCACCAATTGTTCTTCCACCATAAGCATTTAGTTCACTGGTCTCGCTGCCTACTTCACAATGCCTACCAGAAAAACAAACAAATGCAGTATGATCCTACCCCACTCGCCAGAAGATTTTTGACCCCATGGGGACAGGGGCTCCATGAAGTAATCTGTGAATTGTGATACTTCTATTGATGGTACACGGCCACATTCTGTACCACAGTGAGCATTTGCACTGTGAATGGACCAAGGAGCATAGCACTGAAAGCATGTTTTGCATGATGTTCACTTAACTGTGATGTAGAAAGGTGCAATTCAGAACAGTAATAGGTAGTGTCACAGCTTCTCCTGTAAACCTGAGTGCTTTAAAAGGCTCTGCTGCTGTAGCTGTCTGTCTGGAGCCATCAACCCTGCATACAAGCACCGATTCTGTGTGTAAAGCAAACCTGGTTCAGCCCCCCTGATTCTAGCAGCCTTCTTGTGACACCATAGCCACACTGGGGCCTCTACCATGCTTGCTTATCACTAGGCAAGTGACCCCAACGCTCTTCTCTAATTTTCCCCAAACCCTCTATCCTGAAATGTCCATCCCTCTCCTGCGTCACTCTGTGGAGCAATAAGGTCTGTTGCTTCTTTAAAAAGACATAAGCACAGTAGTGTGTTGCTTTAAGCTACTCTTAACAATCCCTTCAGTTCCAACACACCCCTGGGGTGATTTGGAATAAAAGTAAAATGAGTTTATTTATCAAAAAGAGACAATTTTAAATGAGTTAATGCCTAGGGGGTAAAATCTGAAATAATTACATGCAAATAAAAGTGAAAAGCACTTTCTTGTGACTAATTGTTAACAAACTATAGTCTTGGCTTATGGTGAGACTCTCACCATGCTCCTTTCCAGCAAAAT
This sequence comes from Carettochelys insculpta, assembly GCF_033958435.1. Classification (NCBI taxonomy): domain Eukaryota; kingdom Metazoa; phylum Chordata; order Testudines; family Carettochelyidae; genus Carettochelys; species Carettochelys insculpta. Next base: position 102,297,369 of record NC_134139.1, read on the forward strand.
GGCTGAATATGTCATTAGCCGCATCTACACGAGCCGGCTACTTCGAAGTAGCCGTGTCACCTTCGAAATAGCGCCCGCCACGTCTACACATGGCGAGCGCTATTTCGAAGTTGAAATTGACGTAAGGCAGTGAGATGTCGAAGTCGCTATCTCCATCAGGAGATGGCAATAGCGCCCTACTTCAACGTTGAACGTCAAAGTAGAGCATATGTAGATGATGCGCGTCCCCCAACATCGAAATAGCGGGGTCCACCATGGCAGCCATCAGCTGAGGGGTTGACAGACACTATCTCCAGCCCCTGAGCTCTATGGTCACAGTGTGCAGCAGCCCCTTAAAGCTCCCTGCCCCCTGCATTCCTGTGCAGGAAGCTGAGAGCGCGTGCAGGCAGCAGCATTGCCATGCGGTGAGCCTGCGTGCCTCACAGCAGCCCCAACCCACCACCCTGCACTGATGGCCGCTAGACAGCCCCCCAAGCGCCCCCAGGGTACCCCCCACCAAGGGGATCCAGGGCTCCCAGCCTGCCAGCCAGCCTGGGAAGAGGCAGCGGGGCCCCTCCTGGATGGAGGCCGAAATCCAGGACCTGCTAGGGCTCTGGGGCGAGGAGAAGGTGCTACAGGTAATGGGGAGCAAGAGGCGGAACACAGATGCGTTCGCTCGGCTGGCCGAGGGCCTGGCTGCCTGGGGTCACCCTGCCCGCACTCCTGACCATGTCAGGAGTAAAGTGAAGGAGCTGCGGCAGGGTTACGCCCGGGCCCGGGATGCGGCCAGCCGATCTGGGGCCGCCCCCGCCACTTGCCCCTTTTACAGGGAGCTCAGGGCCATCCTGGGCCCCCGATACACCTCCTCCCCCACAGCCACTCTTGACACCTCAGCCGACAAGCCCCAGCAGGCCTGGAGACAGAGTCCTCCCCAGAGGCAAGCTCTGCACCCCGGGGGCCCCCCCAGGAGCCTACCCATGGGATGCCGGAGGAGGAGAAGGGGGACTCGTCCAGCGACCAGGGGCTCCACATCGCCCTCCCGTCCTGGAGCTCCAGCAGGGCATCCGCCCAGTGGGTGTCCCCTGACCGTGGAAGCGGACCATCAGGTACGTACCCCCCCCGGTGCACACACCCGGGGTTAAGAGGCGGGGACAACAGACATGACCGTGGCCCCAAGGACAGCAGTGGCATGTCCCTCAGAAGAGTGCATCAGCCCCTGGCCCCCAGCAGGACAGCGCCATGCCCCATCCCCGGGGCTGCGGGGAGCGGAACCTCTAGGGTCCCCCGGGGGGAGGGGGTGGGACACCCATCAGCAGCAGCAGCAGCATCATCTCCCGGGGATGGGGATGGGGAACCAGCAGCAGAGGGGTGGGGGGACGAGGGCCACGGACCAGGGCCCACACTAACGGCTGTCTCCACTCTTCTTCCCCCCTGTGTTCTGCAGCTGCACCATCGGAAGGCCCGGAGAGCGCCGGCGAGGTGTCAGTGGTCCCAGAGAGCCCACCAGGGCCATCCCAGCAGGCCAGCCCCTCGGCAGAGCACCGACCAGCCCCAGGATGAGGCCGATGGCGGAGCCACCAGCAGAGGATGGCCACGGACCCCCAGCTGCTCGCGACCCTCCGGCGTCAGCTGGAGGTGTCGGAGCGGCGCCTGCGGGTGTCAGAGTGGTGGCTGGAGCTACAAGAGCGAGGGCTGGCCTGGCGCCAGGAGGCTTGGGGGCCTTCATGCGGACCTTCGAGCGCATCGCGGAACACCTGGCCCCCCCATGCCGCGCTGCCTACCACTCTGCCCGCCGCTCCACCCGCCGCTCCAACCGCTGCTCTGACCACCGTCCCTCCACTGTCCACCACCCTGGGGCCTCCTGCCGAGGGGGACCTGCGGCCTGCAGACACCGGCCGGCCGTATCTGCCAGTTCGCCCGGCCCCCACCCAGCCTCGGCCAGGGCTCTGGCCGAGGCGAGGGTCACGCCCTCCAAGCCTGGGCGCCGGACAGTAGGGGTGCGGGGCCGAGGACGTGCCCCCCCCCTTTGTAAATATCACCCATTATTTGTATATAGTTTGTGTTGGACCCCTGTTCTGTTCTGGTACCTGCCCCCCATGTAAATAGTCCCCCCCTTTTTTTATATATATATATATATATATATATATATATATATATTATTAATAAGAGATTTCACTGTTTGGTTTCAAACAACAGGTCCATTTATTTGCAAGAAAAGTGGGTGGGGGGTGCTCTTGGGTGATCTGTGGTGTGGGCGTGGGGGCAGGGAGTGTTCTGGAGGATGGGGGGCTGCAGTGGGTGGCCTGCAAGCGTTCACCCCGCAGCCTGGTCAAATTGGGCCCGCAGGGCCTCCTGGACCCTGATCCCCTCAGGGTCAACCTGGCGACTGGGGGCAGCGGGTGGCTGCACGTCGGCCCTTCCAGCCTCCACAGCCCAGCCCTGGAAGAAGGCCTCTCTCTTGCTCTCCACCAGGTTGTGGAGTGCGCTGCACGCGCCCACGAGCTGGGGGATGTTGGTGGGGCCTGCATCCAGGCGGGGTGAGGAGACACCTCCAGCGCCCTTTGAGGCGGCTGAAAGTGCTCTCAACTACCTGGAGTGCATGGTTCAAGCGCGTGTTGACCCGTTCCTGGCTGGCTGTGACATGGCCGGTGTAAGGGTGCATAAGCCAGGGCCGGAGGGGGTACGCCACATCTGCGACGACGCAGGGGGCATGGTGGTGTCCCCCACAGGGATCTCCCGCTGGGGGAGGTAGGTCCCTGCCTCCAGCCGGCAGAACAGGCCCGAATTTCTGAACACCCGGGCATCGTGGGTGCTGCCAGGCAAGCCAACATAAATGTCCAGGAAGCGGCCCTGGCTGTCCACCAAGGCCTGGAGGACCACCGAATGGTAGCCCTTCCTGTTAAGGAAGCATCCTCCGCTGTGTTCCGGGGCACGGATGGGGATATGGGTCCCATCCAGAGCCCCAAAGCAATTTGGGAAGCCCAGGCTGGCAAACCCCACGGTGGCAGCATCTGGGTCCCCAAGCCGCATGAGCCTGTGGAGGAGCACAGCGGAGGATGCTTCCTCAACAGGAAAGGCTACCATTCGGACGACCTGCAGGGGAAGGACATGAGAGAGCACCAGTGAGGGGTGTGCATGGTGTGTCTGGCCCTCCACCGCAGGGCTCCTACCCCCAGGTCCTCTTACCTCCATGAGGACAGCCCCGACGGTGGCCTTGCCCACGCCAAACTGCTGCCCTACGGATCGGTAGCTGTCTGGAGTGGCCAGCTTCCATACAGCAATGCCGACCCATTTCTCGACCATGGGGGCACGTCGCATGGAGGTGTCCTGGTGCCGTAAGGCAGGGGTGAGCCACTGGCAGAGCTCCAGGAATGTCTGCCGGCTCATGAGGAAATTCTGGAGCCAGCGCTCATTGTCCCACTCACCGAGCACCAACCGCTTCCACCAGTCGGTGCTCGTGGGGTAGCTCCACAGCCGGCGGCGTGTGCAGCGGGTGAGGGGGCAGGGCAGAGGGCAGCAAGGTCTGGGGCTGCTTCCTCCTCCCCTGGGGGCAGCTCCTCTTCCACGAATAAAAGGTGGTCAGCTGCCTCCTGCATAGCACTGAGCAGGGCAAGTACTGCTCCTGCAGGGGCAGGTGGGTGGACCTCTGGCTGCTGCTGCTGCTGCTGCTGGGGGTCCATACTGCTTCGACGGGGTGTGCATGCCTGTGGCTCTGCAGACCGCGTGCTGTGCAGGCTGAGTGTGTCTGGGAGGGGCCCTTTAAGGGAGCGGCTAGCTATTGCCCCAGAAGCGCTAGTCCGCCCTGTGACCCTGTCTGCAGCTGTTCCTGGCACCCTTATTTCGATGTGGGCCACTTTGGCATGTAGACGCTCCCCTGCAGCGCCTACTTCGATATGGTGCTGCGCAACGTAGACATTGATCGTCGACGGCACCAGCCCTGGAGGACATGTAGACGCTATTCATCGAAATAGCTTATTTCGATTTTGCTACATTGAAATAAGCTATTTTGATGTAGCATCCCCATGTAGACGTAGCTATTGTTTTAGGATCTCCACAAAATCCAAAGGTCTTGGTTCCTTTGTCTTCCTGGGTGAAAGAGAACTTGGGGTTCCTTGCTCATCTCTTTTATGTGCCAGTAAACTTTTGGGTGTATCTTTCTCAAAATCCAAATTTACTGCTGCGAGGAAAGGTGCCAGGCAGTCTGACAGAGAAAGTCCCCTGCTGATTTCTATCCCACTGGTTCTTCCTACGATGTGAAGTGATCTGTTTCTGCAGGTTCCTCTCTACTAGTGACTGAACAAGTGACTATAATTTCCAATTGTCTGTGATTGTATCTGGGTGGAAGCACTAGTGTTTGTTTTTTTTTGGCAGGGGGTGTGTGTCTGGAAAAAAAACTTTTTACCCATTCACCAGACTTGATTAGTTCAAATATATTTTAGTAATATCATGCAGAGGGGATTCATAGTTTCACATATAACATCTACGCATGCCTTTTCTGGTGAGACTAATAACCACTCTGTTAGATTTCATATGATACCATCTAAGGCACAGTCTGCATGAATATTGTTGCAGTAGTATGTAGTGTGTGAATACAGGGGTTACTAGGGTCACAAGAACTCAGTCCTGCAGTTTTTTCCTCCTTTCCCAGAAGAAGACCCATGCCTCCATGGTTTTTCCCTGGTTTTTGGCCTTACCTGGCTGGAGTCATTTAGTCCCTCACATCTCAGATTCACCTGCAACCTTCTAATTTTCTACAGCTTCACTCTACCATAACTGCTTCTTTTATAAGGCCCGGTTGACTTGCCATAACACAACAGGGCAGTCATAGGTGCATGGAACCCCCTCCCTTGTAAAGGAGCCAATCCCCCTGTCGCAGTCATGAACAGCACCACTCATTATCAAACATAATGTCAATATTCTGCAGTCCACTGCTTCATTAAAATGGGACTGTGGCAAATATTTAGACATTCACACCAAATATTTACATCAGACAATATAGAATAATATTTTTTTTCCTGTCCCCTAAAGGAATTTTTACAACTAAAGAGAGCAATGCCAGTGACAGCATAAACCTGCAGAAAGGTTACAGTTTTTGTGTACCAGGGGCTTTTCCATCAACAGCAGCTTGGGTGTCTAGCAAATTTCTGAGTTTTCTTCCTTTTTTGTCAGTGATAAGTGAACAAGGTCTGCCTGAAAGACCTGGCTACTTCTCACAAGGCCAAGCTTTAAAAGGAATAACCACTGAATTCTTACATGACCTAGAGATTATACACCCATGTCATTCACTGGGCTACTGTTGAAATTGTGATTTTACTGCTAGTACTGAGCTTCTCTTCACTAGTGCGGATATAAACACAAAAACTTTCCAAAACTTTACAGAAGTGTAGTAACTTGGTTGAAAATCAAAGAGTTCATTTTCTCTTCCTTCCTGTCAATTCACTGCCCTTTTATTTTTACTTCCATTTTGCCCTCTGTCTTCAGCTGGAAGAACATCGTGCTGAGCAGAAAAGGCTGAGGTATCTACAAAAGAGACAGGCACAGATCATCAAAGAGAAGGACCAGCTGCAGAGTGAGCACAGCAGAGCCATCCTTGCCCGCAGCAAACTGGAAAGTCTCTGCCGAGAGCTCCAGAGACACAACAAAACCCTCAAGGTTAGTAAGAGGCCTCTCAAACTACACAACAGGACATATTCCCCATACTGTGGAAGGCTCAGAAACGTTGCGTTGGTCAAACATCACATGGAAAGGATCATGTATACATTATCCAGTTATATACAGTAAGTCTTGTTCCTGCTTCCAATAAGTCCCTTGACACCATGTAAATGGAGCATTAGGTAAATGTAAATGCCATTTACACCATCTGTAGTGCTTATTTATGCTGTCAGAATGGTGTAAAGGGGCTTTTGTGTAAATGACTGTCCATGGCAATCAGAGGTGTGCTGGAAGACTGTGTCGACATGCTTCTGATCTGGCTAACTCCAACAGCAATAGTAGGGAAGGCATTGCCGCAAGGCCTGTACAAAGTGGGTAGTGGATGTTTCCACCCTTTCTGTTAACAGCAACGAAGGGTCCTGTGGCACCTTATAGACTAACAGAAAAGTTTTGAGCATGAGCTTTTGTGAGCACAGGCTCAGTTCATCAGATGCTCCTGATGAAGTGAGTCTGTGCTCACGAAAGCTCATGCTCCAAACTTTTCTGTTAGTCTATAAGGTGCCACAGGACCCTTCGTTGCTGTTACAGATCCAGACTAACACGGCTACCCCTCCGATCCTTTCTGTTAAGTAAATCTCGTACGCAGTAGGTCACAGGGCTGTACTAACAGTTCAGACTCATGCCGGCTATGGACAGGCTATAGAGCTTCATTTATAGAGAAGGATACATCACATGTGCCTGCCATGGGATCCTTCACATTGCGTGGCACTGGCTTCTCACACGTTCCGGTAAAGTATGTTACACACAGTACCACCTAGTGGCAAAACTTTATAATGTAGTTTTATATTGCATTATGTCTCCCCCTTTAAGTTCCACATTCCTATCATTTATAAAATGTACACTAGCACACTGTTTTAAAGTACAGTGTGGATTAATCTGTTAAGGGTCTCGTAACCATACCGGTTCTCTGATTACACAACCTGAACATGTAGCAACTCAATCATCTGGGTATCCATTAGTTGCCACGGGACTCGGTGGGGAATATTTGAATCTTCTTTTCCTTGTTCATAATCTGCCATCTGCAGAATTTTCTCTGTTGATTGCTCTTTCTCAGCAATAAACTGTAGATGTCAGCAGTTTCTTCTGAATTTTCTGCGTTGGTCTCAGTAAGGTATGTTCCGGGCATAAGCTTTTTTCTTTGCAATAACTGGATTTCTCTACCTTCTTTCTACATCCAATTTTTTCCAAAGAGATATACTCAGAAATTCTCTGAGTTGTGCCAGTTGTAAAAGAGTGTATAAGCTCTTTATTGCCTTTTAGTTGATTTAGCTACTCTCTTTATGTCTGGTCATTTTGGAGTTAGGTTCTTTTCCAAAGTCATAACAGTAGCTCAGAGATGTCTTCCCATCAGAAGTTGAACTGGACTATATTTAGCAACTGTTACAAATATTGATCTGTAAGTCAGAAGAGCAACAAATGGATCTTCCGGCTGTCTGACCAGCATTCTCAGGCTCTCCATTTGCTTGTGAGTAATGTGGGCAGCTAGTAACATGATCAAAAACATATTTCTGTTGCAATTACTTAAACTCAGTTGTGGTGATTTGTGGTCCAGTGTCTACTACTAGTTGTTCTAGAATACCAGAAAGAGCAAAAGTGTACTTCAGGTTTTCAATAACACTATGTCATATTATGTCTTTCAAATATATTATTTCTATATACCTGGAAAATTCATCCATGATGACCAGGTAAATGATGTCTTCTGAATTTGCATTGCCTCTTTGGGTTATTTTATGTATCTCCTTTAAAAAGTCCACTATCATTAAATTCTCCTGTCTTTCTAACTAATCCCATCGTGGCTGCCCTGCAGCAGCTGAGAAGGTAGTTGGTCTTTGATCCTCTGATCACATGCACTTTGAATGCAAAGCACTTTTTTTTCTTTGTAAATTGTTTCAACTGGCCCATGAATTTCAGAATGCCTCTATGGCTAGTTACATCTGTGTCACATGACTTCAGATCAGGGGGCATTGAATGGTCCCACCTCTTCTGGAAGAAGCCATGCCCCTACTCACCGCTTTTAGCCATCCCCCGTGACCCTGACCCAGAGGAGGGGCAAAGAGTTTGGTTGGGGCCACAAGCGGCGAGGGCAAGAGCTCAATCCCCAGTGGGGCTGAGCTCTCCTCCATGGCTGGAAAAGTAGCTGAGCTCTTGGCCTTGACTGGAATGCCAAAGTTGAAGTTCCTCCTCATTTCTTCCCTTTCTACCCAGGGGCCTGGCCCCTTTCCACCTACTGCCCCATTCATGTTCCACCCATCCCCTGCAGCACCACCCCCGCTTATCATCCACTCCATCTGTTCTCCCTGAGGCCCAGCCCCAGCTCACTCCTTCCCACTGTGGCCATGAGACCAGAAAAAGTTCTGTGCCCCTGCTGCAGCCCCAGGGCCATTTTTGCGGGGGGGAGGATTTTTCCTGAAGCCCCTCTGTCCCCCTCCCCCAGTGCATTGTTAGGGGAGGCTTAGCTTCCCGCAACCTCTATTACATGCTGCTCATGATCCTTGTAGCATTTAGTGAATTTCTAAAGGCCCAGGTCCTGGAGTCATGTGATTACATGAAAAAAAATAAAGCTAAGTTCCTAGTCCTTAGGGTTTCCAGGAGAGGCTAAACAAACCAGAAAGTAATAAAAAGAACCCAGAATGTATTACTTTTAAAATCTCATAATTTTAAGTCAATTTCTTTGGGGGTGGGGCTGGTTCATAATTTTTGAATACTTGAGATTGGCAAATCTTTTGGGGAAAACATGCTACAGAAAGCAGTTGATTGCATCCCTTAAGTAACAAAGGGCAACCTTTCCTCTCCTATCCATATTATGGATCTTCTCTCTTTTGCCATTTGGCATATTATATGCCAATCACGTCAGGTGGGCATCACCTGTATATTCTACACTCATTCAGTATGTGGAGTTCCCATGGCTATGCACCAATATGCACTGAATATGCAATCCAAAATTCTTCTACAAGCAAGAAATACACAGCTGAGGTCAGAAAGGAGAATTTTGTCTTAAGCAATTCTTTTTGTTAATATCAGTCATGGAACCTCAAATCTTAATACATTTACAGGTCAACCATACAAATGATTCCCCTGCAACTACACTTGACAGCAGAGTACAGATTTTTTTAATTCTCCCTCAAGAAAAGTAAAATAGATGTTCCTAAAAATAATGGAAGGTATTCTCATTGTTACATTATGCATCCCATTGTCTTTTACATAAGTCTGCTAATATTCCCAGTGACGCATTTTTCTGTGCTGTGTTACAGTTATGAAAATTAGCTGACAGTCTGATGGCTGTTTAATGACATCAATATCTCACATGCCTTGTGCTGACTTCTAGTCACACCAGCCAACTGGGGAGAGGCAGAGAGGGCAGTTGCCCTGGGGCCTGGCCATTCAAAAGGGCCAGTTGCCTCAGGACCAGCTGCCTGGTCAGGGCAGCTGCCATAGGGCTGGTTGCCCACTGCAGGGCTAGGTGGTGGGCAGAGCAGGGACAGCTGCCTGCTGCCCAGTAGGGACAGAGGGCAGAATGGGACCCCACCCCAATAACTGGCACATAAGCTAGCATTGCCCCTTTTTGACCTGAGCCCCTATCCAAAGTTCAGGGCTATGTGGGAGTTTGTTCTGTGAAGAGAAATTGGGGCAGCCACGGATTTCTTTGATGCAGTCTTGGTTATTTATGAGGAATGCACAGGATCATGTAGCTCTGAGTGCAGAAGGAACCAACACCAAAAAGCAGCAGTTTCTAAGAGCCTCCAAAGCCCTTTGGCCAACATCAGAGCTAAAAACTCTCTAAATTTTCCCACTCTGCACACGGGTTCCTGTTTGGTTTTTCTTGCCCCTTCTCTGCCTCTCTCTCTCTGTTTTTCTTTCCGTACATGAATGTTCTCTCACATTCCCACATACCCCTCCCCAAACAATCTTGAGCCCAAAGCTCCTGAGAGGATTCACACATGCCAGTTGTCTGATGCGATGTTTATAGTTATGTTAATTATAGCGAGTTGACACTTAACAACCTCAATGGCATTTTAACCCAACCCATAACAAGGCTTCACCCAGTTCACAAGTCTCTTCTTTCTAGCAGTATGATATTTTATTAAATTTATTATTGCATTTTTAACAATGAAAGATAGGGAGGCTATGTCAATATCATACTACCTCTGATGTGGGAATGGTAAGAAGAGAGAGAGAGATGGAGAAAAGACTAGAACTAAGTCAAGGAAATAATATCTTAAGAATGTATTTTAGTCTCTGGAAGCTCATCCACATGTAAGCACAGAGGACATGCAGCGTAATTATTTGTGTTACACTCCAAAACATAATTAACAATGGGTAGGAAAGTGATTGTAGATTTCACTCAGTAATGAAGGAAATACAATTTGCATGTTCTGGCTGCTTCAAAAAGGAATCATATAGGAAGAGATTCTGCTCTGGGACAGCTGTGTCAATCCAGAGCACTGGCTTTGTGGAACTACTCCGGCTTTAAGAGCTGTAAGCTAGAGGAGAATCTGATGCATACTCTTTCGTATAATGGAAAACAATTAAATGATCTTGCTGCACAGAAATGAGCCTGGGAAACCAAGTAGAACAGGCAAAAGAGGTGTCTGGGGCATGCTCAGAGCTTAATGGGGATGGAAGTGACTGGAAATTTTGAATGTACTCGAGATAAAGAACTACATGGGATCACAAACAGGGAAGTATACTTTGAGCCAGGTTGTGGTTGTCCCAGTCTGTGGCAAGAGCCTTCCTGCTTCCCTGTGACCCTTCTCAGGATCCAGCACAACTGATGTGCAAAGTAGTGTTGCTAGGCTAATTGTAGAGAGCTGTGGTCTCTTTGCTGGCTCAACACAGGTGCGGTGCATGCCACTCCCTTTTGTAGGGTGCTAAATCTACAGTTTTCTGGTACATGCTGGGGCAGGAAATTCTTGACAAATCTATTAGCATTCTTCCTACAGTAGTGTCTAGAGGCCTCTTAGCTCAGAACTTCTTTGTGCTAGCCATTGTACTTACACATAACAAAAGATGATTTCTGCTCAAAAGTTTGCAAGCTACACAGCCAATAGAAGTATTATCATACCCATTTTACAGATGGGAAGACTAATGCAGACAGAGATTAAATTATTCATGGAAGATGCCAGTATCAGCCAGAAGTTGAACACAGGTTTTCTGAAACCAGTAAGACCAGCTTTCCCCTCAGGTAGATGCAGCCTCATTTCAAAAAACCTGGAACTCAAATGGTGACAATATCTGATATCTAATATCATAATATGAGAAATTCTGTTTGGACTGGGTACTTTGTGGATTTCCAGTGCTGCACAGATGCTTGTAAAATATCGCAAAGTCCCCAAGGCAGTCTGTAGCTTGAAGACACTGTCTGGCCTTGTGTTTGGGAGCAGAGAAGGAGATCAAATTGAACAATGTACCCTACAACAAAAATGCATGATGACTCTAACAAACTTTATCCAGCTATTCTTTTTGTTGTGCCTCAGATAATTATTTGTCCTTCAACAGTGAATAATAATTAAGATCCAAAATGCTATCACTGCATGTTTTAATATTTCCGCAATCACCACTTTCTTGCTGTTTTACTTCTCCTTGCTGCAAAACACTTCATTGTATCGCATCTGCAAGACATGGAAAGGTTTCCATTGTATTCATTTGGATGTATTTATTGCTTTCCTGAGTTCTGAATAACGATCATGATATTTTACTAAAGCACTTTTGCTCTATTAAAAGAATGAAGTACCGATGGGGGACAGAGTTAAGAACCAAGCTCTGGGCTAGGATTCTAAAAGACATTTATTCAATTCCCAGCTTTACCTGCTGGTCAGGTCACTTTCTTGCTCTGAGGCTCAGTTCTCCAGCTGTTAAATAGAGATTTTAATATTGCTTTCCTCTCACACTATTTTAATCAGAAACTCTTCTTGTTAGGAACTTTGTGTGTTTGTGTGTGGTAACGTGACCGGTACAGAGAGGCACTAACTTCTACTACTATCGTAATACAAACAATAATGCTTTCACATATTTACCTTCTTCAGAAAATGGCGTGACTCTGATCGCCATACATGTCCAGTATGCCACAAGGAATAGTGACCTCCAAAATGACCAGTAGCTGTTCATCATCAGATCTCTGTGATATATCCTATGTAAAAAGCTTAGTATTTTCCACACACACTGCACTAGTTTTTTCCAAGAATAGGAGATAAATCTATATCATGAAGGATACATTTGTATCATGAATTATAGTTAGTGAGCGTTCGCTACAGCTGCATTCACACATGGTTATAGTAAACTGTCTTGGTCCAATGTAATCAGGGATTGTATATAAATAGCTATGCTAGCTAACCTACGATATTGTATATTGTAGAAGTATCGCACTATGCATTTCATAGATTAGCTTCCTAATGTGGTTGCAAGATTGAGTGTGGCTACCAATGCTACAATAGGATTACACATCCTTAGAGGCAAATAAATAGGAAATAAAGAAAAGTTCATAGTTCCTCTGGTAGAATGCTAAATCCCGATGTAGTGGGGCAGAGTGGCCACCCAGCTATTCGGAAGGGAAGGATCCTTTCTGGGTGCCATTTTGTCTGGAGCCTGGCCCCTCCCAGTAACCTGACTGGAAGTCTGGAGGCAGGGCCAGGGCTATAAAAGCCTGGGCTGAGAACTCAGTTAGGGCTGAGCCTCCAGAGGATGGTTCTGGGTTCCCTGCCTGGGAGGTGGAGGACTGGCTCAGTGAGGGTGAGGGGTCATCTGGGCCCTTGCCAGTCCTGATGCCCTGGGGACCCCAGTGGAACCTGCTGCCTGCAGATGACCAGCTGTACCTTGAGGACTGACCGAGTGTTCGCCTCAACCTGCTCCCCAAGCCAGCCTGAGCAGTGGAGCCCATAGGTTGTACAGTCCTGGATCAGGCCACCCAGACCCTAGCTGGACCTGGAACCCTGTGAGCGCCAAGAAGTTGGACGGACACTGGGTATGTGCTGGGGACTGGGTAGACCAGGAGTGGCCCGGGGGGTAAGAGGACTGTGACAGGTCCTTGGTCAGCGTGTTGCAGTCTGGATTCCCCGCTGACCTGTGCAGCAGACAGTGCTGCTGTGACCAGGGTCCCTGGGCAGGGGTGTGGTGGGGTGGGTGGGCCCACGTCCCCCCTGCCACCCACTCGTCAGGTGGCAGTCTCCCATATCTCCGCCAGCATGGGCAAAGTGTCTGTGCCCATTTTGGAACTCTGTGCACTGTGAACTGGGTTGGTTGCCCAGCCCTGAGGTAGGGCTGGGGCTCTCCAGAGCAACGACACATCCTGAGCTGTTTGTGTGCGGTTTCGCCCTGAACTAGGGCTTGGCCTTTCATGGACTGTTTCCTGCCCTGCCCTGAGCTAGGGCCTGGGCAGCCCATGAACTGGTTGGATTTGTTGCCCCGCCTTGCAACAGGGCTTGGGCTCTTTGGTTTGTATGCTGCCCCACCCTGAGCTGAGGCCTGAGCACATTGAGAGCATATGTACACTGCCCTGCCTTGAGTTAATTTCCCCAGGGCCCGCCTGAGGTAAGGCCACGCCCCCGAACTGTCACCTCTCACCCACCTGAGGCAAGGTGGGAATCTCCAAACTGTTAACTTGGGGGTTGTGGGGGTACTTGTGGCAGTGGGGCGGAGGGGCCGCTCACTGACCCAGAAGGGGAGGAGCCCCTCCAGGAGCCCAAACCAGCTACACCAACATCTGATACATTCACGCACATAAAACAATCCTCTATAGAGTTTCATTGATAAGTGCAGAACAAATCCTGCAATCCTTACTCGGGCAACGCTCCCATTATTTGGCTCTGTGTTTGGCCAATAAACATCTATATCTGTACAACACACAGTCCAGTCTAGCTGTCTTATTTACCATTTGATGAAGCAAAGGAGGCAGGATGATGAGAAACAAAACCCTTAAATCCAGGTAGTGGTGCTGAATGAGGACTAAACATTTATGTTTGTAGTCAGAACCCTTCAGTTTGGAAGGTTTCAACTAAAAGCAGAAACTTCCCACAGCAAGCAAACACCTTCCAAAAAATATGTTCATGGTCAAAAACTCCAACTTTATGCCAGAAAAGAGTTTGGGCATAACATTTTTGACCAGTTATCTTCTTTCATGCAAAGGTAATGCTAAAATATCAGAAATCAGTACATTTATATTTTGTATATACATTCTCTTTCCTGAGCTGGTCTGGTTTGAAAGTTTCCTTTAACTCTCTATAAAAACCGAAATCCTGGTTTTCTTTTTGTCTTTCTAGGATACTGTCTAATCTAATCTATGAGTTTATAGTATCACTCAGTGCCTGGCTATATGAAAGAAAAAGCTCTAAAGAGAACTACAAACATAGTAACCATCAGATGAGTCCAATTCTTTTTTTTTAAAGTTGTTTGTTATGTTATTCATTTAAATTATCACTTTCTCCAAATATTTAACAGGAGGAAACTCTTCAACGGGCAAGGGAGGAAGATGAGAAGAGGAAAGAGATTACGAATCATTTCCAGGGCACACTGAGTGATATCCAGATGCAGATTGAACAGCAAAGTGAAAGGAACATGAAACTATGCCAGGAGAACACAGAGCTGGCCGAGAAGCTGAAAAGTATCATTGATCAGTATGAACTGAGAGAGGAGGTGAGACTACTGGTGCTCTCATTACAGACTACTAGGGCAGGCAGCCTCCTTGAGGTAGGGAGAAGAAGATTTTGAAGTGCATGGCAGGTTTATTGCCACACCACCCCATCCTCTCAATTTGCTGTCATCTTTGTTCTTTGCAAAGCTTTTCTGTGATGTGCAACATGGATAACATTGTCCAGATTTAACAGCACATTGCAATTTAATCCAGACTGTATGGGAAGCATGTTGGTGATTCACAGTCTCCAGCAGCTACAGATTAATAACAAAAAGTAAACTGGGGACACCTTAGACTCTGAACAGACTCTGTCATGCACATACAACTTTCACTATGCAATCTGCAGTAAAAATATAGATAACATATTATCCCTTATATTAGAGCTGCTGAAAAATTTCAGCAACACCCCAAATTCTTAACATATGCAGATTTTTTCACCCTAGTAAATATCTCAACTCATGACTGTATTACTTGGTTTAATTAATTTTTATCTAACCCACAAGCCACACTCCATCTTTTTTTATATGTATCCACATGTGCACCCACACTGGCACATAAGTCAGATCTACATCTGATAGACAATCTGGAAAGATAAGTGATACAACCTCATTGGCATCTGTGGATGTAGATAGCCACAGATATCCACAGATTTGCTGAGCCCTATCTGTATGCAGTATTTTGGCCTTTGTGCTTGTTCTACTAGGCAGCCATACATGTGTGAGCCTGGAGGTGGGTGTTTGTGCCGAAAAGTGCAATTTCAGCACAGCAGAGCTTGTTTTCTTGCAGCAACTTGATAAAATATTTAAGCACCGAGAACTTCAGCAGAAACTGGTGGATGCCAAGCTGGAGCAGTCACAGGAAATGATGAAAGAAGCCGAGGAGCGACATGAACGAGAAAAGGAATACGTACTTACCTATCTAATCTGTCTGCTCATTTGTTTGTCTGTCTTTAGATAAAAAATGGGGCCAAATCATCTCTGAAGACTGTTTCACCCCAGTAATTAGCTGCGCAGGTCTGAGTTGTGATGTGGTAACAGGGAGATGTAAGGGAAACTTTCACTCCTGTCGCTCTTGGTGTGCCTGTACTGTAGGTCCAGGATTGCCAGCCTGCCACATTTTCATAATGTAAAAAAAAAAAAAAAATTAAAACATACCAAAGGTTGGAGCATATATTGCATGGGTAAATCATCAGTACATGGACCCAGGTCCTGCTCTCAGTTCTAAAGCACTGATCCCCATCGATGCCTGCCCTTGACATTTCCCTATAGGGCTCTGATGAGAGTGCCTGAATTCCAACAGGGTCTCACTGCTCATCTGAAAGGGTAGAGAGTGTCTCCTGGAGGGGTTGCATGCAGGAGCAGGCACAGAGGACAATGAATGCGGTTCAAGTGTATCATCCAGTAAGCAAATCAATGTGTGCTGAAAATGGGGCCCCATGAAGTGCTGGCCTTCGTAGCATATGAGGCTATGTCAGTTTTCACCTCTGCTGATTCTGTAGAGAAAATACATCTCCAAAGATATTTTAGCCAGACTGCCTATGCATATTGTCATTTTTTCATGACATAATTAAAAGAATCAATATCCCTTCTACTTGGAATACAAGAATTTGCTTTGCAATTCACCTGCGTGGCTAGCTGTAAGGGACTGGGCATATAATACTAGGTATTTATGCTTAACTAATTTTATGAACATTAACTGAATTAATACTTGCAGCCTGCAACTGAGATAGGTAATAAAAATTACCACAAACAACGTCAAAGAAGCTAAGTGACTGGCCCAGTGCCAGGCAATGAATCAGTATCAGAGAGACTTGGAACACCAGATTTTATCATTCACTGTCCTGTGACCAAACTACAGGACTATGCTTGTGCTCCACTTGAATCATATTGCAGAGTACTGAGCTCAAAGCACCATGCTATTAAAATACATGAAATGAAGGCCTTTATGATGCAGCCCTCTTAGATATTATCTCCATGAGTGCAGTAATGTAGAAGGGAGAACTTAAATCACCAACCGTGCTTGCTGGAAAAGTCTTTCAGGGCAGAACTGTCCTACAATTCTCTATATACTATTTTTCAGAGATGTCCACATCAGTTTTGTCTCAGGATTTCGGCTTTTCCAAGCTGGTTTTTAATAACATGATTGTATTCTGATGGTTATCTAATTGGTCTTTGAATTATAATTTACTGTCTGAACTGGAACACCATACATGGTCTACTTGTCCCAGCACAAAACCTCTGTGGGATCAATAAAACTGAACAAGGATGGCATCTGTGCAGTGACATTTTTAAGGACCTACCCGCTGGCTGGCAAACAAACCCTGGAACACTGAATACCAGTGCTCAGAACAAACATGGCACACGTTACTGGATACAGTATTGTGAAGCAGATTTCTCCACTAGATTTCTTCTCTTAAATTTCCCCAAAGATCTTGAGCCATTGAGGTCAGGCACCAGGCCCAGCTTTCCCCCTAGCAGATGTACCAATTTAGAAAACAAGTTAGTCACGTAATAAAAAATTAACTGTAGGGTTGACAAAGCCTGCAAGACCCCACACTCAGCTCCTTGAGTTTGTCTGTGACACAATAACTTTTGAACGGTGCAGCCAATCACTTCTAAAATTTCCCAGAGGGTCCTCACTGTCAGTGAGCAGAGTCGTAGTCATTTGGGTGAAACCAGACGTCATAAAAAGCCCAGCAAGTGCCTGCTTGGTGCTGAAGGTGGTGGAATCCCTCTGGTGGCCCTTGCTGCTGCTGGCCCATATCACAGACAGCCCTTTAATACACCATTGTCTCTCATTGGCTGTGCAGCTTGGGATACATATTCAATGAAATGTGTGATAAAAACAACATTTAATACAATGCCTCCTTCTTTAGAGGTTGGCAGAACCTTAGGATGTGTTAGCACATGGTTTTGGTGGCCTACAGTAGATTTTCTCCATCATTGTACACAGTAAACTCTTTCTTATCCAGCAGCCCTGGGACCGGGAGGTTGCTGGATATTCAGATATTCTAGATAATAGAGAGGTGTACCTAGCAATACAGAGCACCAAAGAAAAACAAGATTAGGTATTAAGCAACAAAAAAATATATATGCAGAGCACTTTATTTACCAACAACAGTAGTTTGTTGGTCTGAGCTCAGGCTTCTTCATCATTCTAGTCAAGGCAGTTTTGGAATTTAATGACTGGTCTAGAGACTGAATGGCCCTGAGGCTCTTCAGAGTTTTCTTTTAAACTATTAAAACCAACCTACTTGTAGTTCCTCAAGAAGCAACCATCTGGGTGCCAGCAAGAGAGATCCCAACGTGAAAATACAGCCTAGCATGCAAATGTTTACATAGTTAGGTATTCTTCAGATATGTTACTTACATGCTTTCCCCAGAAAGTAATTCAGCCATCCAACTAAGGTTCATCCATAACCGCTTTTCATGCTGGATAGCCTTCCATAGGATCCTTTGGATTGCACATGTATCTATCACTACCTATTAAATTGATTTTGGTCAGAACGTAGACAATATTATCTAAATACTGAAGTCCTGTCTCAATTAAAGTCAACAAGAGTTTTGCCATTGATTTCCGTGGGGCTCTGATTTTACCAAACTAGCTGAGTTAAGGATATATTGCTATACAGGTTGGATCACTCTAATCCAGAACTCTCTCATCCAGCAAAATCCGTAATCCAGCGTGATTTTAGTTAGCCAAATGACAACTTACATGGTTGTGGCTAAGTTTCCTGTGGTCCCTGGCTCTCAGTGTTGTGTGCTGTTGTTTAGCTGTACCGTATCCCTAAATGTCTTCTAAGAACCCAGTACACATTGAAAGTGTTGGTGATGCTGCTATACAATATGACTTCCTGGGGTCCATCAAATATTCTCGTCCAGCATCAATCAGGTCCCAAGGGTGTTGGATTAGAGAGGTTCAACCTGTATTTCCTTACGTGTTGTATGACCACATTGTGTACAACGCATAGGAGTATCAGAGAGGTAGCGTGTTAGTCTGTAGCTTCGAGAACAAGAAGTCTTGTGGCACCTTATAGACTAACAGATATTTTGGAGCATAAGCTTTCACGGGCAAAGACCCACTTCATCAGAGGTTCCACTCCAACTGTTTTTGAAATCCCAATTTTTTTCCCCTGAATCCCCACCCATAATTTTCAGACTCAGACTGATGGCCCCAATCTAAGTAAACTAACTCTCTGTGCTGGAGTTTATATCAGCTCTCCCCACGTAGTTGGAGTGCCGAGATTTCTAATTGCACAGGTACAAAAATAACAACTTCTTCTGTGTTGCTCTAAACACAGCTGCTGAATCAAGCTGCAGAATGGAAGCTCCAGGCAAAAATGTTGAAGGAACAAGAGACTGTACTGCAGGCCCAGGTGAAGTTGATTGCATGGTGTGCCTTTGTTTGCCCATTTTTAGCCCATGCAACACATGCCAAGTAAAGTATTCCAAAAATCTCTGTATGTGTTCCCCCAAGCCTGTTCTGAACCATAAAAGCAATGTAGTCATGGAATCCAACTATACAGAAGCCTGTAGTTGAACAGTGAACCACACTGAGGTGTTTGCATGTGCTGACAATACTGAGGTTCAATACTCTCTGCCATAATAATGTTGGATACCCATACCAGTATGCTCACCATAACTCTTTTTCAGCCCAGACATACATGCCCTCTGAGGCTCCTGTCCAAAGCACTGACGCACGTACTCAATTTTAAGCACATGAATTGCAGGAAAGTCAGTTGTTAAGCACGTCCTTAAATGCTTTGCTGAATTTGGACCTGCAGAATTCTGATGAAGGCCCAAGCATAGAGAGCTTGTACAAATGGGCCCTTTGTGCTTTCTGCTCAACAGGGCGTAAAACAGTGCTTGAAAAAACACATTAAAATAAAATTTATTACACAAACTGTCACACAGATAAGGCTGGCGTGAAATGCAGTAGCAACCAAGCAACATACAATTAATACAAAACCTTACAACAGTCACTCCATCACACAGAGTGACACAATACCAGACTTTATAAGCAATTAAAAGCAACCACAGGACGTGTATATCAAAAGGAGAAAACATGAATAGCTTTTCCTAGCCTTAGGGAAATAGCTAATGAAAATATTCATAGAGAATGATTCTTTTTTAGGTTTTAAATGAGAATTACTCCATTTAGGAGAGTTTTTAAGCCAACCTATAGTACTCCATAGCCCAGAGAGCTTACTGTTAAATGCTGGTGGTCCTCAGACCACTTTCTGGATATCTGTGGAGGGTTCAGAAAAGATCTGCCCAACAAAGTGGTGAAAAACACCAGCAATGCCTCAATATCTCCTCTGCAGTGGTTCTTTCATTGTTGTAACCACCACACAAATTTCACAGGTTAGGAAAGAAGTTTAATGAAAAAAATGGCTATTGTAGACAGAGCTTTAGCAACTCTGGGGCTAGCTGTGGGCTAGAATGTAATTTTATAATCTGCCCCCAGTAAAGGACAACAGCTTCCCAGGTACAGCCGAGTGAAGGCGTTGTGACTCAGGATGTCACAAGTCACTCTCACTCGGTGAAAAGTAAATTATTTATCCCTTTTCATGGATTAGCAATTCCCCTGGGCTGCATCTTGCCAACTGCTCTGGCCTGCAAGTAATGGGAAGCTAAGCCAGCGTTCCTCCCATTCCACACTGGTCTCCTCCCTTCCCAGTTGCTCACAGTGTATACTACTGGGCATGTCGTTTCTGGTCCACCCCCCATCATTGGACTCACAGTCCAAGTAGGGTGACATAATCTCCCTGTGCAGCCCAGTAAGAGCTGTGACAATCTAGCCGTGGCTCAACAAAGTGAGAGGAGTATGGCTCATTATGCAGTTTTTCAAAAGGTGAAATAATCAGGGAAGAAATTGAAAAATATTAAATAAACTTTCCACTGCATCTAGGTTTATGGATATCAGTTTGATAGGTTCTGCAACCTCCTGAGGAGTCAGTGCCCAATTTTCTTTGTGTTTTAAATTGAGTCTTTATGTTCAGCTAGAAAGAGTTTTGTATATCAGTCGGACCTCACTATCCAGTTTAATGAAATTGAACAGGAGAGAATACATTACACAGTCGTTTCAGATAGTAAAAATAGTAAACAAAAAAAAAAACCATCCGAGCAAATCTGCAAAGGCTTGATAACATGGATACCTCCCTCAGACTGCCTTAGTTGGGGTTGTGGTCCTGATTTTAATGGCAGCATTCATGTGCTTAAATTAAGTATGGGCTTAAGTGTTCTATTGGTTTGGGATACACGTGTAGGAATTCTGACACTCTGACAACTGCATTCATTGGGAGTGAGACCATAATGACGTGTGAGACACCACTCCATTTTCTAGGAAGGATCCCATGAGGCGCTATGCACCTTCAGCTCTCACTGAACAGAATGGAAGTTGTGGATGCTAACACTTTGTTGAATCGGACCCTTAAGCAGGACAGAGATCCTTATTCTGGAGAATTCAACACACCAAAAGATGAGAGGCAATTGCCATTGGCTCACAGAACATGCCCACAGTGTGGCCATGGTGCTACTCAGCAGAATGACACACAGCCTCTCCAGATGTGTCATTTGTGCTGGCTCTTTAAGCTTTGTACAGGTTGGACCTCCCTTGTCCAGCACCCTCAGGACATGAGCAGGCCCGGACCAGGGATTTTGCTTGACTAGGGGAGGTCAGTATTTCCCTACTTGTCTCTGGCCCTACGCCCAGGCCCCCCTCCTGACAGTGGGCCCACTCCCAGCCGCCATCTCTAGCCACTCTCCAGCCATCGGCTGTGGCTTCCCGGCCCTAGCCACCAGGCTGCTGGCCTCCAGTTCCCAGGCCTGGCCACAGGCCCCCAGATTCCAGCCCCAGGTTGCTGGTTTCACAGCCACAGCCACAGCTTCTTGGCCCTGACTGTGGCTTCCTGGCCCTGGCCACAGCTCCCTGGCTGCTAGCGGTCCCCGTTACTGGTCTGGCTGTGGATACCTGGCACAGGACGAGGTTCCCAGCCACCAGATTCTGGGCTGGCTTCCACTCCCAGCCGTCAGGACTCCTTACTCCAGCAACATCAGTGGTCCTTGCAGACCATAGATGTCACCAGACCAGGGAGTCTCAGATTTCAGAGGTTCAATCTGTATTTTGAAACACAGTGAAAGATAAAAGTTAGCTGAGGCCTTTAATTTATATAATTTTCTGTGTAAGAGGGAAAAATGACTAAAAAACAAAGAGAATGTAGAAAATTGGATCAGTCAATGAGCCCACCCTATTATTCATCAACCAAAGGTGACAAAGGCACCACTCTCACATAAGGAATGTATTAATTTAGCACACTATCCTTTTGTCATTCAATCGCCTCAGTAGCAATAGGATGTTAAAATACTTCTCTTTCCTATAACACTATCCCTACAAATTCACACCTGCAACAGTTCACACTTTTACCACAGGTGGGCACCCTCAGAAGGATCTGAATGAAACCATAGGACCGCACGATGCAGTAAAATGGTCTTTGGCTCCCTAATCTGAGAACATGACCACACGGTCATGAGGAGAGAGAGCTCCTACTGCATATAGCCATGCACTATAAAACATATTCACTAGTTTATTAATTATGTACGTGCTCAGGTATAACATGAATGATTATTATTTGTGTTTGCAGTACTTTCTAGAGGCCCAATGTCAGTCACCATACAATCACACTGGGTACACCTACAGTCAAGCTGAGGGAAAGCTGAGTTCCAGATGAAGTCTAATTCTTATCCAGCTACCGCAATAAAAATCAAAGGGTAGCTCAGATAAGCAGTGTGAGGGGCAAGGCACCCAAATGAATACCTGAGGTCCCAATTTGGAGAGTATTCACAAAGCTAGCCTGTTTCACCACCGACACCACTGTAACTGCACATCCATTTTTAAGAGGGCTGTCAAGCAATTAAAAATATTAGTCACAATTAATCAAATGATTGAAAAAAATAGCCATGATTAATCACGTGATTAATCACGCTGTTAAACAATAATAATTTTGCCCAATGTGCACAGGAATTCCTGTAAGTGCCCCATTCATACAAGGGATAAAACATGCTACTCCAGAAAAAATGCAATGGAAAACCTATGGCCCTGAAAAGACATCCCAGAGGCACACTTTGGTGGGTGCCAGCTTACTTTTCTCTCTTTCTAGGGCCTCCTTGGTCATCTACTTCACCTTCCAAACAAGCAGGCTCCAGCACCGGGTGCACAAATCTTTCATTTTCCCTCCAGTCACTTAATAAAGGGCTCTGCTGGCACAGCCTGAGGCTGCAGCTAGGGGAGAAGGGGATGCTGTGCGCCACGCAGGCGCACTTCTGGGCGTTTCCCCCTCGGTAAAGCCAAGTCCCTTGTGCCTTTTCCCCCATTGGAAGCCGAGCACACCACAGGGCCCCCTCCTCTGCAGGAGGAGGAAGAGAAGCCGCCAAAGCTGTGAGCCAGAGCTCCTCTGCAGCCGCCGGGAGGGACCTTGTGGCTGGCAGCTGCAGGACTGGGGATGTGCTGAGGGGTGGGTGGGCAGGCTGGCTGCCACCTGACCCATGCAAACACCTTGGAGCAGGAGTGATGCAGGCCATGTGGTGGGCACTGGCTGCACTCCAGTGTCCAAGCTGTGCACGGGGGCAGAGGAGGGTCTCCCAAGCTCTCCTGCTGCTGATTAGAGCAGAGGGCAGAGGGGAGGGGATGAAATTAACCAGCAGCACAGCAGGAGATGGGGGCCAGGGAGTGGCTCAGGTCATGTAGCAGAACTGCCTACTGCTGTTACAGCAGGAAGTGGTGGAAGCCTGGCAAGGTAGCATGGGGCAAAGCGTGGCAGTGCAGTCGCCTTCCCCGCATAGGATCCCCTGTATTGTCCAGGACTGCATAGCAGAAAAACTGAAACCAGCGCTCTGCTGTCCCTCTCCCCCACGTCCCAGCGGCCGGCAAGCGCTTCCCATGTCTCAGCTCTGCCTGCCTGGCCAGCTCCCAACAGCACTCCATAAAGGTGTAAACTAGGGCTGTCACTTAACGTGTGTGAATTTTTTTAACATGTTAAGTTTGCCATGAGTTAATT
Organism: Carettochelys insculpta; assembly: GCF_033958435.1. Lineage (NCBI taxonomy): Eukaryota > Metazoa > Chordata > Testudines > Carettochelyidae > Carettochelys > Carettochelys insculpta. The sequence goes on from NC_134139.1 coordinate 102,320,738, forward strand.
GCAGGCGTTGATGTGCGTTAATTGACAGCCCTAGGTTTTAGCAAGCTAGCTCAATCAAAGCTAGCCTGCATACATCTACTCAACCTAGAAATCACATCCCCAGCTCAATCACAGCCCAGCTCACGAAAGCTCACCTAATAAACTATTTTGCAAGTCTTTAAAGTGCTACTTGACTGCTTTTTGTTTTGATAGTGTATAGACTAGCACGGCTTACTCTCTGTTATTACTCCCCAGCTCAAGTGAATGATAGCGATTTCCTTCCTATTTAATTAACATTATAATATGCAGTGTATTCATTCAGCTTGACCACATGGAGCTTCTGAAACTGATCTCTTTGTCTTGTGTGTACCTAGCTCACTCTCTATTCTGAAAGGTTTGAAGAATTTCAGAAAACGCTGACAAAAAGCAATGAGGTGTTTGCTAGTTTCAAACAGGAGATGGAGAAAGTAAGTAGCACATGTCATTTTTAAATCTGACACTTTCCACTTTGACACACATGATTCTCCTTAGGGATGATTTATCTTTCGATTGGGCCATTTCTATGCACTTGGATGAAACAAACTGGTCCAAGTTTGAGTGAAGATGTGAGATGGGCTGAGGAAGACCAAACCTATTGCAAAATTGTTTTGATACTTTGTGTATTTTTCTAATTTCTGTCAATTGATATAAACTCAAAGACAGGAAGAGGCCCAGAATCTTCTTTTCACAGACAATTTGTGGACCAGTTTTTCAGATGATGTAATAGCTCTGTGCCAGTTTACACCAGCTTAGAATCTGGCCCCTTGCGGCTTTGCACTGGAAGTTAAAGCATTCACTCTCTTCTACAGCCAAAAAATAACATTTTCTTGAAAGAATGATGAAGTAGAATCAATGAGCAGCTTAAAATCTACCTGTTGATTCATATGATGGCCACTTAATACCATTTAGGAATCGCCATAATATTTTTAGTGTTGGCATAAATATTTAAGGCTCCATTCTTTGTTCCCCTTCACCTTATGCAGTCATTTACCCCACTGCCCAGGGAGATTAAAATGCTCCCTAGTCAGAGCTCTCCCCACTCCCACTTTGCACTGGTGATTTAAATGGCTGTGTAAAGTGCAACACAAGAGAATATGGCCCTTAATTTCCATGTTCCGGGGCCCAAAATTCTGAGGTTCTGACTGAGAAGAGCACCACTTGTCTTCAGCTGGAGTAAAATCTGAGTAAGGACTGAAGGGGAAATAGTGGCATTTAGCTATTAACCCAATTGCAGACAGTATGAAAGTGATGACCTCAGAGGGAATTCCACTAGGAGTTGTGCCTTCAGAGACACAAGACTGCACCTGCTTCCCTTAGCATAGCCAGCCAGCTCCTCTGTCTGGGCAAAGAATAAGTGCATGATCACACCTCTTTCTTGTCTCACTTCTGTGACAGTTTGCACTTCAGGGGGAGGCAGGCGGTATCTCAGAAGTTTATCTGGACCAAGTACAGGAGTGCACAGAGGGAAAGTATCCTCATTCCTTTTCATCTCCTGTCCAGCAGAAGGCGCAGCCTAGTTCTGAGCAGCACTTCCAGATTTGGCCTCACATGGGGAGACTTTAGACTGATAATGAGGAAGAAAGAGGTCTGCCAAATGCCGGAAAATTCAATTAATTTAGTATTGCAACTAGGAGGGGCTTCACTTCTGTGAGCATTTCAGTCAGTCCCAAGAGGTGACAAGTGACATCAAGCAGCAGTCAGAATGTCATAGGCTTGGACTGTAGGGAAATCAGAAGGCTCCCTATAAAATGTTTGTATTTGTCCACATTAAAACACAAGTAAAAGGGCTATTGGATGCAGATGGTGATCTTTGGAGCAGAAAGGGCAAGAACTGAGTGCTCAGTTTAGAAACTGACTTTACTACTGGAATAATAATTTTGCGTGATCCATGGCACAAGCGTATCTCTTTTCTTTAGATTTCCTTTGGGAAATAATAACTTTCTTTAATCACGGCTTTAACTATATTTTAAACATATAATATTTTTAAACCACGTAATACCTTTTTTTCCTATTTTGGAGCAGGCAGCTCCATGTATGGCAGTGGGTATTCACTTGTGTCTTACTTCAGTGGTAGGGGAGTTAAAATTAAACCAGTTTCTTGCTTCACGTTATTCCTCAGCCATCATTCTTTGAAAACGCTGTGTTCATTTTCACTGTAGTTACTGGTAACAGAGCTATTAGTTATGGGTTTAAGGAAAGATAACTAAAATGTTGTTCTAACTTCAATCAGCATTTGGGATTCCTCCTGTGATTCTTTTCCTCCTTCTGTAGATGACAAAGAAGATGAAGAAGCTGGAAAAGGACACAGCTACATGGAAAGCTAGGTTTGAGAACTGTAATAAAGCACTGTTGGACATGATCGAAGAGGTGAGAAACCTGTTTCACTTTTTTTTCATATTTTCACATTAATTAGGGTCTGAGCCAAACCCCACTAAAATTTTGATATGGGTGGTCTCTGGATCAGGGTCCTTTTTCTTAGTATTATAAATTTTGATAAGGTCAGGTCTTTTGGAAAAAAATTGAATATCTTTAGGTCAAGATACTACTGGGTCTGATTCCATGCATGCAGTAACAGCTTGTCCACATGAGAAATGAAGTCTAGTTCACTAAAAGGATGAATTTAAAGTTCATTAAATCCCATGTGGATGCTCTCATTCAGAAGTAATATGGCCTTGGTTCACTTTACATTATGGCCACTTGACTTCTGAAAGAAACTGTCTACATAGGGCTTGAATGTGCTTTAAATGATGCACTTTAAAGTAAGATCTTTGGTTAATTTAGCTTAATTTCCAGTTTAGAAGTAACTAGGGTTCACTGCAGATTTTAAAGTTTCCTGTATGGAGAAACTGCATAAAAATGACTAGGCATGTAGAAATGGATTCAGATAAAATGAGAAAGCTGCCTAAAGTGTCATCACAAATTTAAATGTAACCTGTACCAAGTTTTTGAGATTTGAAAAAAAGTGAATCATGTGTCTTAATCCCCCTTCACCCCGCAACATTCAGCACTGCCATTTTTGTGGACTTTTAAACCCAGCCAAAATCAGAAAATATAGATGTCCACAGAATGCCATGAGAAAGGTTGTTCTCACAGAATTTTCAACCAGCCAACCAACCAAAAATAAGATGGAATGAAAATATGGGACAACCTGTTCTCACAAAAATTCCAACAGTTTTCCAGGAAGTCCAGGGAAGCAATTTGCAGCTATGTCTATGCCTCATATCTCTTGGGTCAAATTCAGCCAAGCACAGAGGACCTGCAGAATGCCTTATTTACCACATAAGTGATACACGTCAGTGCCCTGGGGTGAATTAGTACTTAGGCATATAGTAATTGTATTTCATTACTTCTGGGAATCTAGCTACCTTGCAGTGAAGCAAGATTGCATGGAACACATTATAGCTTTATAAGCTTGTGAATATGAACTCCATTTTTTACACCTTTGCCTGATTTTGATTTGCTCACAGAAAGCAATGAGGGCTAAGGAGTACGAGTGCTTTGTGCTGAAAATCCAGAGGCTAGAGAACCTTTGCAGAGCACTGCAGGAAGAGAGGAATGAACTGTACAAAAAAATAAAAGAAGCCAAATTCCCTAATGAGGAAGATGAGGATGAGGAGGCTAGAAATGATGACACCTTGGGAAAGGATGCTGATGCAAGTCCTTCTGTTACTGAGCAGGAGAGTGCAGAGCTGTCTGTCATTGATGAGAACATCCTGAAGAATCTAGCTGCAGCATTCATGGTGACCCACCACATGCAGGATCCCCTCACAGTGTCCAGCGAGAACAGCAATCCAGAGCTGTCTGAGCAACAAGCATGCAGTCCTCTTTGTCTCACACAGCCAGGGCTTCCTTCCCATCCCAGCCCTCAGCCAGAGGCAGGGAGTCCTTCTGGGCGGCTGAGTCCTGCAGTGAAGTCCACTGAATGTGTGCCAAAGGCTGAAAAACGTGAAGAAGCCGCAGCAGAGCAGCCTGTTGAAGATCAGCCCACACAACAAACAGTAGATGCTGACATGGAAGGAGTAGATTAAATATAATGTTGATTTCTGGCTTGTCTTTCTACCAGTCACAGCTCCATTTTCTCCCAGAATTAATTTTTGGAAACAAACACAGAAGCTTGAAAACACGCTCAAACATGTTTTATTGGGGTGTGGCAAGCATCTTGCTTCTTCACCAACATCACACAGTAATAAGGGGGTTGATATTTTGGCTGTCCCTCACATGTGCAACGCATAATATTTTCTTAATGTCAGCAAAATATAACAAAATTACAGGAGCTTTTTCCAAGGCATAATGAGTCATCTCACTCAACAAAATCCCTGCAAATGGTTCAGGTTTCATATTTAATTATTTCAGGTTGCAGCACAGATACACATTTTTAAATCTATATAATTAAGGGTGTCAGTTTGGCTTGATGTTTTACACAAAACATGGCCTGTTTAGAAACCAGGTGAGTTTAATAAATGAGGTGGCAAGGATTTGTGATACAGCAGAAGCATTGATAGTGTAGGTTGAAGCCATTAAGTGTAATAATGGCATATTTTTGCAAAAGTTACCTGCATAAATCACTAACTTGTTACTGGAAGTGTTGTATCTGAACACCCACACACAACTCCAGACAGCTATCATTAATTGCCTTCTCTGTACAGTGCTGTGATTGTGTCATTGTTTTCAACAGACACATAGGCTACGTTTACCCTAGCATTCCTCTTTCAAAAGAGGCATGCAAATGAAGGAAATCAAAAAATGTAAATGAGGCACAGATTTACATATATGGCAGCTCATTTGCATATTCTTTTGAAAGAAGGAAAGCAGTATAGACGTGGCTCTTTTGCAAGTAATCCCCATCTTTGAAAGAACATTTCTTCCTTAAAAAAATAGGAAGAAGGGTTCTTTCAGAGATGGGGATTACGTTTGAAAGAGCCGTGTCTACACTCTTTTTCTTCCTGTGAGAGAGGAATATGCAAATAAGGTGTCAGATAGCTAAATCTGTGCCTCATTTGCATTTTTGAATTCCTTTATTTTCATTCCTCTTTCGAAAGATGAATGCTTGTGTAGACGTAGCATAGTGAAAGGGGAAAAATGCTTCATGATATGCCTTATAATATTGCTGTTTAAATCTTTAGGGGTAGATCCTGACTTTTAAGTACAGCCCTGAGCAGAGGACACCATGGAGCTACACTGCCTGGACAGGATCAACAGAGATTGTGTCTCAGGCGGGAGTGGTTTCTCCCCATAGTCCTCTGTGTGCACAGTCCACAGATTTCTCCCAAAAGCATAAGCCCCGCTGCTTAAGATGGTGCGATCAGGAAAGGGAGCTGGGCTATGCTGCATTCTCTTAATTCCCTTTTTTGGCATCCTGCTCCCCAGAGAAGAACAAAAGGCTTAGTTGCACTTCCCCTACCAGGTGCAGCCTTTAGCCCTGGTTGGCCCTGGCCCAGCCATTTTTAAGAACGTAAGAATGGCCAGAGTGGCTCACACCAAGGATCCAGTCTAGTCCAAAATCCTATTTGACAGCAGCCAATGCCAGGAGTCCCAGAGGAATGAACAGAAAAGGTTATTCCTCCTCTGTCGCCCATTCCCAGTTTCCAGCTACCACAAAGAGATAATTCAGGGCCCTTCCATCACTGTACCTACACAGGTGTACTCAGCTCAGGCTTCATGACTGTCTCAAGACTGTAAAAAACACCACTAATATGAGAACAAATGTCCAGTAGTTAGAAGAAGAAATATTACACCGAAACAAACCCAGCCATATTCATGAACACTGTGATGCCCTCAAATTCTCAAAAAAATCACACATGCAGATTTAAATTGAAATGTTGGTGATATGGGGGAAAGATGTCATCTACTGGAGACTGTGATCATAAAATTCTTGCTGTATTTGATCCATAAATGAGTCTCCATTTTAATCCTTGTTCATTCCCAAAGAGATCTTCAGCTCAGTATTTGTGTGTGTGTGTGTGTGTGTATTTAGACTGTTCGGTACTATCTTTCTGAAAGTTAACTGTCGCAATATTCACAGTATGATTTGTGAAGGTGTTTATTCTGGAGTTGGCTTAGCCATTACAGCTAAAATTTTCAAATTTAGATGCCTAAATTTAGACACTACTTTTTTATTTACCTTCCTGGGTTTTGGTAATCTTCTGAAAAATCAGGCCACTAAGGTGCCTGGCTTTGAAAATTTTAGCCTTTACATTAATTGTTTCAATTGTTAAAAATCTATAATCATTTGATTTACTCTTTTTAGGTTCCAGTGATTTTGTGTTGATAGATGCTCAGTATAAATTTGAAGCATAAACCGTTTTGTTTATTGTTAGGGTGTTTTTAAATTAAAAAAGTATAATTAATATACCTACTAAATCTCTTTCTGGTCTGGTAATTTGTGATTTTTTGGTTTGGGTTTGTTTGAGGGGGGGAATTTTGTTTTGTTTTGGGTTTTTAAGGTTTTGATTTGATTTGGCATTTTGCTATGTTTTTATTGTTTTGTTGTCATTTTAATACCTGTCTTCATACTAAAGCTTCTTCTTCTCTATTATCTAGGTTTTATAATGTCTTCACCACCACTGTATTTAAGTTGCTTACAAACTTAAATATTCAATTACAGCCCCCCCAAACTACATTAAAAGTCATGCATGTGGAAAGAAGGAAATGCCAGAATTAAGACTGCTTGTGTAACCAACAGACAACAGCCTTATCCATTCCACCATCCCGGTACATTGCCAGCACACCACCTACACTGTGCGTGCTGAGATCAAGTCAGTGTGGTGTAAGGGATGAGGTAGGGATCCTGTGGAAAATTCGTATGTAATCACAGAATCATAGGGTTGGAAGAGATCTCAGAAGGTCATCAAGTCCAACCCCCCGCTCAGAGCTGGACCAGTCCTAACTAAATCATCCCAGCCAGGCCTTTGTCAAGCCAGGACTTAAAAACCTTTAGGTTTGGAGATTCCACCATCTCTCTGAGTAACCTATTCCAGTGCTTCACCGTGCTCCTAAGGAAATGTTTTTTCCTAATATCCAACTTAGACCTCTCCCACTGCAACTTGAGACCACTTCTCCTTGTTCTGTCATCTGTCACCACTGAGAACAGCCTCCCTCCACCCTGTTTGGAAACCCACTTCAGGAAGTTGAAGGCTGCTATCAAATCTCCCCTCACTCTTCTCTTTTGTAAACTAAATAAGCCTAAATCTCTCAGCCTGTCCTCATAAGTCATGTGCTCCAGCCCTCTAATCATTTTTGTTGCCCTCTGCCAGACTCTCTCCAATGCATCCATGTCCTTTTTTTAATGGGCAGCTCAGAATTGGACACAATATTCCAGATGTCGCCTCACCAGTGTCGAATAAAGGGGAATAATTTCTTCCCTAGATCTGCTGGTAAGGCTCCTAATATTGTGATCTTGGCTACAAGAGTACATTGTTGACTTGTGTCCAGCTTCTCATCCACTGTAATCTCTAGGTTCTTTTCTGAAGAACTGTTGCTTAGCCAGTTGGTCCCCAACCTATAGCAGTGTTTGGGATTTTTATGTCCTAAGTGCAGGACTCTGCATTTGGCCTTCTTAAACCTTCTTAGATTTCTTTTGGCCCAGTCTTCCAATTTATCTAAGTCACTCTGAACCCTATCCCTACTCTCCAGCGTATCTACCTCTCCCCCAGCTAGTGTCAGCCGTGCTCTTTTTGAGGGTGCAATACATCCCCTTATCCAGGTTGTTAATGAAGATGGTGAACAAAACCAGCCCAAAGACTGGCCCTTGGGGTACTCTGCTTGATACCGATCACAAATCAGACATTGAGCCGTTGATCACAACCCATTGAGCCCAACGATCTAACCAGCTTTCTATCCACCTTACAGTCCATTTATGCAATCCATAGTGCTTTAACTTACTGGCAAGAATTCTTTGGTATATCACATTGACCACCTTACCCATATCCACAGAGCCAATTACCTCATTATAGAAAGCAATCAGATTGGTTAGGCATCATTTGCCTTTGGTGAATCCATGTTGACTATTCCTGATCACTTTCCTCTCTTCCAAGTGCTTCAAAATGGATTCCTTGAGGATCCCATTCATGATTTTTCCGGGGACTGAGGTGAGGCTACCAGGTCTGTAGTTCCCCAGATTCTCCTTCTTCCTTTTTTTAAAGAAGGGCACTACATTTGCCTTTTTCCAATGATCCAGAACATCCCCCAATCATCAGGAGTTTTCAGAGATAATGGCCAATGGCTCTGCAATCACATCAGCCAACTCCCCCAGCACCCTCTGATGCACCAGATCCAGCTCCATGGTTTTGTGCATGTCCAGCTTTCCAAATAGTTCTTAACTTGTTCTTTCCCCACTGAGGGACGCCCACCTCCTCCATGTACTCTGCTGCCCAGTGCAGCAGTCTGGGAGCTGACCTTGTCTGTGAAGACAGAGGAAAAAAAAAACATTGAGTATTTCAGCTTTTTCCACATCATCTGTCTCCAGGTTCCCTTTCCTGTTCAGTAATGGCCCCACACCTTCCCTGACCACCTTCTCATTGCTAACAAATCTGTGGAAACCTTTCTTGTTACCTTTCACGTCCCTAACTAGCTGCAACTCCAGTTGTGCTCTGGCCTTCCTTATTATACATGCTCAAGCAATACAGTAAACCCTTGAAATGCGTGATTTCAAGTTGCACTTAACTCATATTAACAGGAGTTAAGTTCAACTCAAAATCCCACTCCCCCCGGCCCTGGCTCAATGCCCCCTGGCACAGGTTCAGCCCTCCCATGCCCCCGCCCCAGCCCTTCTCACCACCTGCGCATGGCTCTGGCTCACCCTCTGTCCCCATGGCCAGCTCTGGCTCAATCCCCCCAGCCTCAGTTCAAACCCCACACTGGCTCACCACCCAAGCATGGCTCTGATTCAAACCCCCACCCCTGCATACAGCTTTGGTTCAACACACACACACCCTGCCGCCCCCATTCAAACCTCCCACAGCCTAGCTCACCACCTAAGCATGGCTCTGGCTCACCACCCCTATGTGTGGCTCTAGCTCAACCCCTCTACCACAATTCAACCACACAGCCCCAGCTCACCGTGCCCCCTGCAGCCCTAACCTACCCCAGGCTTAACCCCACTACCTTCCTCCCATGGCCCCAACCCACCGCCAGGCTTAACCCTCCCCAGCTGCCCCCGCAACCCCAGGTCTTACCTTTCTAAAGGAGCTCCAGGTGCTCCTGCTGAAAACTGCAGCCCCCAAAACTTACATGAAATTCAAGGTACACAAGGGTGCATGGGAACAGAACTCTCACATGAATCAAATCACTACTGTATATTTATACTCTTCCCTAGTCATCTGTCCATGTTTCCAATTCTTGTAAGCTTCCTTTTAGTGTTGAAGGTCACCTACCATCTTGGCTTTATCATTGCTTAATAATGTCATTGTTGCTCATGCCTCTCTCCCCAGCTCAACTCTAGCTCCTGAACCCCTTCCTCCTCCCCAAGTATGCCAATTCCCTCCTCTTCCTCAAGACCCTACACCTGTCTTCCAACCCTGCATTAGGTTGAAATCTTCATCTACCACCCTGTAGGCCATGCAGCGAGGCCCATTATTGTGCATAGAAAATGAGCTTCAGTCTGGCACTGGACACTACATACACTCTGCAGATTTGTACAGCCAATAACCTGTGAGCTCTTGTGTTAAAAGTTCTTGGCAAGAAACTCTTCAGTCTTCTGTCATGGCACATCCAAATTTGGCATTTTGATACCATACCAAAAGGAGTTCTTCTCCACAATTTCATTAATATTTGCCCTGCAAAGGCCCAGACTGTCTGCAAATGATTGAAATGTCTATAGAAGTGTATTACAGAGGAGGTGGAATGGCCAAAGGAACTTAGAAGTCATCACCAAGAAACAAACATTGCAAATATCTAATTTAGATGACAATTCTAAATGGTAAAGAATTAAAAACACCCTATTGCGGTGTTTAAGCATTAATATTTTCTACAATCAGTCTTATCATGACTCTCTTTTGGTAGTAAGTATAAATCAATGTATTACCTCATCCCTCTCATGTGCCTGTTTTCGATATACTCACCTTCACTGAGTAGGCGGCATTATGCTATCATTTATTTGAAAAGAAGGGTTTATGCACCAGCCTAACTATGTGAAATGATAGAAAAATGCATCAGATACATTACATTTAAGAAAAAAAAATGTTACCATTTTTCTTCGCAACCAACATGTTTTCCTCACCCATAGCACCGAACCGACTAAAAACCTGAACTCCCCTTTATTTCTTAGTCAAATATCTATAAGCGGCAGTTTATCTGGACTGGTATGAATTGATATAATTGTTATAAATCAAAATGGTATTTTCTATTTTAAGTCCAGTGTTTGTTAAAAATGCTGTGTGTTGCTGTTGGCTCTCAAGTGCTTATTCCTCAGTAAAATAAATTTTTATTTCCCAGTCTGGCATCCTACTCTCTAGCTGGATACACCATCATAGCAAAGAGCAGGTTCAGCAGCTTTTTCGCCAATGTTCTCAGACTTTTCATACAAGCCTGGGCAGGAAAGCCCAGCAGCAAGACAAGAACATCAACCTGTTTGACATTTCAGATGCTCACCAGGGTGAAGCACTGCTATGTAGGACCTGGTGCTGTTTTACAAGCAAAAGGAAAGTGTGACGTCTTCCCCAAAGTATGTGAAAGCATCCAAGACTTCTTCACTCTGAGAAACCACATCAAATGTCTTGCTCTTTCTCTTCCCCATCCCAAAGAAGGTGGTTGTAGAATCATGTCCTATGGATATATGGAGAGTCCAAGAAGAGGGGTACTTACCTTCAGGGCTACAGTCAAAGTGATTTTCTCCAAATCAATAGTGTGAATTTGAATCCCAGCACAGGAGAAGAAATGTGAATTGACTGGCAGTTATGACAACATTCATGCCTACATTAGAAACATCTGTTTCTGGGTTATCACAATATGGTAGTCCTTAGCAGCCTGTTTCACCCAAAGAAATACATGCGAGTCACCTACTTTGTGGACATAACTTAACTCATCAACATCTGTGACTGCACAGCCAGGCAGTAACACTCCCCCCAATGAGCTCAAGAGAGAATGATGTCATTTCCTACAGCTTGCAAATTTGCATCCCTTCACATCATGTACAACTGTCTGAAGTGCTTCCCTATTGTTGCCACAAGAAAGAATCTTCTTTCACTGCCTGGGGGCTTTTTCGTCCTTTCTATAGATTTATTCTGTTTGGGAGACATCTGCAGCTCAGCATGACTCTTCCACACGTTTGAGGCTCATGTTGGGTTACTGATCTGTGCCAAAGTCCAAAAAAAGTACACTTGTACTTTCTTGTGAGCTTAATTATGTTAATTAAAATGGCACCTGCAAGCTCATCCAGTGCTGAAAGTACATCACATAGTGCTTGGATGACAGCCATTCCATCAGAGATTGTTGCACTGTTCTCTGGAATGGGGTCAGTAAGGTATCTTCACCTCTGGACAGAAGATTGAGCACAGCCGCTTTTTACGGTTTTGCCAGAGCATCAGCAGCACTAGCAAGAGAGTTGGAAACTATTGCCAGGGACTTGAACAGGATTTCCTGGAGTTTGAGGAGAGGCATGTAACAGTGCAAACCAGTTTCATTAAACTGAATTTCTTGTGAATCTTAAGCAACTGATACGGAATTTTTGGATCCTCATGTTTCAGAGAGGTAGCCATGGTAGTCTGTGTCAGCAAAAATAAACAGGAGTCCTGTGGCACCTTAAAGATTAATAAGTTTATGTGAGTATACGCTTCTACGGGCTGTAGCAAATAGATTTGTCTAACAAATAAATGTGTCTAAATTTGACCATCCTTGACTATGGCCATAATGGTTGCGTATGAATACAAGTAACTGCTCAAATTCAAAGCCTCCAGGGTTTACTGCTGTCACTTTTTATGTGGTGCAAGAGGCCCCAGTACCTGGTTAACTTTCCAATACTTGCACACTGGATACTAAAAACCGAAAAAGAAAGAAAGAAAGAAAAAGAGGTCTAGGAGACAACAATTAAGCCTTTTCCTTAAAATCTACATGATTGATAATGTTTATTGCTGCACTTGCAATGTCCCATAAATACTAACTATTGCAACAAAAAGGTGGCAGTGCTAGATATTAGCACCTTTGTCGAACATTTGAGGCATCAAAATCTCCCTGTAAGATATAAAGACTACGTGGTATTTGTCCACAACACTGCCTCTAGGAAAAATAACACTGTTTGCTAGGAAAGCACGTAACTATGAATAGTTAGGACAAAATAATTTAAAATATCACACATTTATCATCCAAATACTTCGCTTGGAGTTAAAATAAAACACATTAATGGTGATACTAAATTGTGAACAGTGCTGATGATAGACATATTGAGGGTGGGATAGTGTTTTGCCCCAGTGATTCTACCAAGATAGAGAGATCTGATTATTGTGCTGTGACAAAATCAGGCCAGAAGGTGCAACAGAGTGGGAAAAGGCAACCTAGAAGGGTAAAAGGCCCACTTGCCTATTAACTAGGGAATTAACTTACTGCAGGTCAGTCAGGATCAGCTCAAAACGTGTTGTTACAGGCAGATTAGGCTTAGATAAAACAAGGACCCTGGCCCCAGTTAGGATCATCTGATTCCATTTCAGGCCTGCCTGAAACCTTTTTAAACCTCCCCTCTTAGGTGAAAGGGAGAGAGGTTGATATAGATTCAGGGGTCACTCAGCTGGAGATAATAGGTGAGTGAGTAGTTTCTGGAACAGACTTTGGGCTCTCTACCCCAAAGGAAGGTGATGAGACTAACCCCCCCTTCTGACGGAGGCTGACTTCCAAAATATGATGGGTGGGGTAAGGCCTATCCTGCCAAAGGTGGGTGGAGAAAGTTACAGATGCTGCAAAGAGGAAGAAGGGCCCTTGCCAAAGTACATAATCTCATGGCAAGATAAATGAGGAAAAACATTGGGGTGTATTATGTGCTAGATGGACCATACTTCTGGGCTTATAAACAATTTCATGAATAATTCAAAGATAAAAAATACTAACAGATTTAACTGGTGTTCTGGTCCTTAAAGTGATTAAGGTTGGTTTTGTTGTGGGGGAGTGGAGAATAAAATGAATGTGCATGATTTATTTAAAGTACAGTAATTTTCAAAAAGTGACTTTTTTGAAAACTTATATTTTCTTTAAAAGGGGATTGTTAATTTTTTCCATGTAATGTTTTTTAGTATTTTTAAATGGAAATTTCATCAAGTGTGTCTTTTTTTCACCTCTATAAACTCTTATCATTGCTATGTTGTAACAAGAAGGCTATACTTAATTTGGTTTTCAACAACATCTTCTTTTAGCTTTTAAGCAGCAACCCTTGATTTAGCTGTGCCAAAGCAGAGCACAACTTCAAACTTTCCCATATTATCTGTGTCTCTATAAAGTTTAGCAGGAAGCAATCCCATTCCGGGTCCATCCTGTTTTTCTAGCTCATCTTGGTTCAGTCTCTTTCAACATGTGATGCTGACTGCCTTAAATGGGAAGAGGAGCTGCCATGAAAGTCCTGGCTTAGCCCCTGGCGCTTCAGAATGGAGCATGTTCAGCCCATCTATGGAGATAGTCACAGGCACAGTCCAGTCTCATGTAGGAGCTGTGTGGAGTAGAGTAGGAGCTCAGTGAAGATGAAATTGACAGCAAATTTAGCTGTTAATCTAAGAAGTACACGTAAGCTGAAATTTTTCAGGTTCCCAACATGGCAAAATTTGGGCGGATTTTCTAAAAGGATGGCAAAAGACACATCCCTGATCACGACGACCACTGCCAAATCTTAGATCTTGTTCTAGCAAGTTGCTACACCCTCTCAAGAGAACTGATTTTTTTATTAACCTTTTTCCCTAACCTTTTCAGCTGGAAGAGCTGAACCATTTTATCTGAACCGTCCCATGGAAAGTCAGGGTGAATCAGACACCCTACCAGGAAAATTGCAACCTAAACATTTAGCCAAACTATAAGCAACTGAAAATAGGATCTTAACAGCAAGCACAGGGCTACTTTAACTGTTGGTGTCACTACCAGTACCATCTGTAATGCTCTCTAGGGTTACTACCTGCCTAGTGGTTTGTGGGATTTTTTTTTTTAGGCTCTTCACTTTGTTTTTATAAGTGTGCTCATTAGACTACGTGATGACCAGTTTCATGAGCTCAGGATCATCTCATGTATCCTAGATTTTGTGTTTCAAAGATGGCCACCCTAAGAGGAACTAATCTCTCTCCGTCTCTCAGTTTCTCCTTCCCATCCACACCTGATAATTACATCAATTTTAGGCCAAATTCTTCCTTGAAATGTGTACACACAGTTCCTGTTGCACTGCATGTGCTTTCATGGGACCAAATTCAAAGCTGATTTAACATCTGAAATGAATTGCATTGCACAGTGCTCAATATGGCCCCACGTGTTTATTTTAAAGGTGTATTTAGGACATGATAGCATGGTATCTACCCCCATCTGTACCTCCGCATTGTCTTTTATTTTTACTGGTTGCATTTGATTCACTACCTTTACTTAGACATGGAGCAAACATTAGCTAATATTAGTTCTGTTCCATTTACCACAAGAACTGAGCACTGTTGTAAACTGCTAGAAGTTCTTTCCCATGATGCATAGCAAAGGACGTGCACCCTGATTTCAAGAAAACCCTCCAGAAAATGTGCTTAAGAGTTATTAAGTTTACTCTCACTGACCAGAAAACAACCTTCTTGCCAACAGTGCAAGGAACATTTTCAGAGAAGCCTCACGTTGCCGCGCCCTGCTGATTCCTGTTCCTATGTGGTGAGAGGGAGAGCAAAAGCAGGTTCTGGGTTACATACGGAAGGGGCTGTATGCAAGTTATGGAATGAATTGGGGGTATGTCCTTTTGGATGCTTTTGTTTCAGTATTACCAGGTGGGGGATGAGTCTTAAAAATCACAAATGTGCCATGTAAAGGGAAAAGGTAATAATAGGTGCCTGCCTGCCACCCCAGCCAATACACTCCCTCTTCCGATGGAACAGAGGCTGTGCAAGAGTTTGAGGAGCCCGAAGAGTAAAGAATCAGGAAAGTGATGTGGTGTGCAGGAACTCAACATACGACACCACATAGCTGAGAGTGCCCTTGACACTCTTTGACCTTACTCGCAGTGCAGTCATGCCTCACATCAGGGATGAGCAAACTTCTTAGGGCAGGCCCCACTTTTCATCCTTGCAATTAGCAGGCCCCCCTCCCCAAGGCAACCTGTCTCGTGGAATCCAAACCAAGGGAAATTTTGGTTATGTTCATATGGGGAAAAACCCTTTCAGCAGCTGAGAGAAAAGGTGGTAGAATGTAAGAACTTTAGTGAGTATATAAATGTGACTACACAGACATAAAACCAGTAACCTGTTTCAACACATTTAATGGGGTGGATGAGCCTGAGATCTAGCAGCCAATTGTGCTGCACCCTCTTATGAAATGTTAGGACTCCCAAGGGGGCCTACCCCGCTTTGCTCACCCCTGCCTTACATAGTGACTGAGATTGTGTTGCCTGTTTCAGAAATCTGTATAGGCTGAGAAGTTCCTGCATTTGCACACGGTGGCTAAGCTTTTTCCCCTTGCACATCACTACCTGCCATGTACTTTAAGGCTCATCTCTCTTGACAGCCCATTGGAAATATCTTCATGCAGTAGTCTATCTGCTAAGCCTTAATAAAATAAAATGGTAGAGAGCAAGTCTATACCTGAGTAAATACATACTAGTCACACCCATGATGATACAGAGGGCACGAAAGGTGGCATTAGCAAACACTACACAAAACCAAAAATATTCTGCCATCTAGGCAAAGGCTTTCCCCAGAACAGCTGCAGACATGGGACAAACAAGGACTGAAAAATCATCTCATTCTGTCTGACTTCATTCATATGCCAGAACTTGGGAGCTAAGAAAATAAAAATTTGCGACATACCTCTTATATTTCAGTAAGGATGTTTCTGACGCCCTCCTATTTACAGTTGCTTTCCACACATAATCAGGGCTACGTGTCTGTCACAGAACTCAGGGATTTTATGACCTCTATGGTTTAAGTTCAGGTATTCATAGTATGAGCCAAGGACAGGTCACAAGCCATGACTTTTAGTCCATGACTTTTACTAAAAATACCCAAGACTAAATCACAGCCTTATAAATAATACATCATGTATAGCATCTTCAGTCTTATAAGATCCCAAAATGACTTATGAGTAATAAACATACAGGAATCATTTCGCTCACTGCTGAAAAGCAGCTAGCTCTGCAGTGGACTGCAGCAATTTTTTGTCACAGTTCATGGTAACAATACATGAATGTAGAGCAGTTGGCTTCATTATATAGACCAGGAATACAAATTCCTCCTGCTTCACAGCATAGTTGAGCTACTCATTAATTGCCTGGGGTTAGGAAGAAGCTTGTCCAATGATCAGACTATTCCCTGATTGCCCATTATAGGGCTCTTCTACAGTTTCTCCTGAAACTCTAGGTCAGGTCACAGCTGAGATGGTTGAATTTTCAGCTGGTGTAAATCTATGTAGCTTCTTTGAAATCAGATGAGCTACACTGACTTGCATAATCTAGAATGTGGCCCAACACAGAGCTGTAACTAGCTAATTTTGCACCTGGGGCAAGAATATAAAATTGTGCCCTCTCATGTTTATAAAGTCATAGTAGTTATTTCATGGAAAAAGGGAAAATAATAACAAACACGTTTATTTTAGTCAGGAGGGCCTCACACCTGTCCATGACCTGAAGACACCAGCTGTGTAAAATCTGTCTGGAGGTTAAAGAGTAGGTGCAAAACATACCAAGGCAGATGCAGTTGAGGACAGCACCTGGCCTGCCCAGAGAAATGAGCAGGGGAGGGCAGGAGGCACACTGAGCACCAAGTGAGCTGGATGGCACAGATTACAGTTGCAGAGAAAGTGTAATATCCAGGTGGGGAGAGAGCAAATGGGGGACACGGCCTCTCAGAAGGGCCCTGCCAGGAGTAGTAACTGGGACAGATCATTTGTTGAGGGATTCAGGCAGGGAAGGGATTGAGCTCTGTCCTCAGATGACTCCCTGGGGAGGAGTGTAAGAATGTTACCTGTGTGTTGGCTGTAGTGAGGGGGGCATTACCTACCCCAGAGCCTAGAACAGGGGTCTGCAACCCAAATAGCGAGAAGAGCCATTTTTTTTTTCAAATTAATTTACAAAAATCAATACTTCAGGAGCCGCAGTGCATGGGAATAGGTGACAATAGATAAAGTCAAACTGTACTTTTGTCAGTATTTCCTTTTTTAGGGGTAGCTCAGCCATCTAGATGTTGCCACAGCCTCCCTTACTCCCAAAGAAAACCCTGTCAAGGAAATATGTATATCTCAGAACTGTAAGGGACCTTGACAGATCATCAAGTCCAGTGCCCTGCACTCACAGCTGGCTCTATCACCATCCCTGATGCTTTTTTTTTTTTTTCTTCAGCTCTAACCTGCCCCAGAACCTTGAAAGGCTCCATCAAGGATTGAATTCCCAATCCTGGGTTTACAAAAGCCATTGCACTGTCTTGTATGTGGAGAGAGGCAGAGAGCAGGTCTGACAACATAGGGCGTTCTCTCTTTGTGGCTCTTCGCAAACCACTTGCAGTGCCTCAGGGAATAAGTATTGGGCACCGGGGTGTAAAAATTGGGTAGCATCTCTGTAAATAGTACAGCAGCACGCCACTGGTGCTCAGCGTGTTCTCCGTTTAACAGCCAGCCAGAGCAGCAGTGTGTATGTGTGGCTAGGCCTTACATGTGAGACACAGCAAGCAAACGCTTACGTGAACCCCACTGTGCCAGTGTGGTTCCTTCACAGACAGGAGTCCCAGCTGATCTGTTGTACAGATAACGAATTAGGGAGGTAAAGTGAGTCACACACAGAGGTGGCAGCCACACCCAGCAGGAGGCGGCTCAGGTGACACTGGTGCCTGCTTCCCCCTCACACCTGCTGCACAGACAGGCACCCGGGCAGCAGCCAGGAGGGTAGGCTGAGCAGGCTGCACCCTCCATGGATCAGGGTGGGGAGCAGTAGCCAAGGCAACAGGTAGCAAACACGGAGGAGGGAGTGGCAGGGGCAGCCTGACCCCCTACCTGTTCCTCCCTTCTACAGCCACCCCCAAACCCAGCTTCTCCCCCAAGCCCCACTCACCTGGCAGATCCCCCACCCCCAGCATCCCTACAAACCCAGCCACTGGGCACCTTCCCTCTTCTCCCCTGCCAAGACATCACCAGAAATTCAGCATCACCCCCCAGGCAAACCCAGCTTAGCCATCTTACAACCCCCTGTAGCTGGTGTCTTTCACCCAGGCACTCCCACCCAGCCCCTCCGGCTGCTCTCCTCACTGGCCCTCGCCCACTCAGCGGCCCAGTGTGGTGCAGTGCTGTGGGGGGCACTGCCCTGAAGCCGCAGCCCACGAGTTCCTGGGCCAAGGAGGGGCGGTGCCACAAGTGCCCACAGCAGCTGCAGCCGGGGCAGGGTCCCTGGGACCGAAGCCGTGTGTGGCGCGGGCCCTGCCACTACTCCCACCCTGGGGGGGACAAGCCGAGCCCTCTCCTGCCTAGGGGAGGTGACTGCACAGGAGGCACCAGGTGTGCAATGGACAGCCCCTGCTCAAACTCCCCCACCACGCATCCTGCCCAGGGGCTGCCCTGCCCAGCTCAGCTGGAGCTGCAGCTGCAGCTGCCTTTGTCCCTACAGCAGCCCTCCCTGCCAGTCAGGAGTGAGCTGGTGGCTCTGCTAACAAGCCCTCTTCCACCCTCAGCTGGGCGAGGCGAAGGGGCTTTTCTCCTTCTGCAAGTCTAGGGGAAATCTCGCCCATCCGCCCCACCCTCTTCATTACTGACAGGCACCTCCCCTTCCCTGTCTGCACAGCCAACTTGTCTTTGGCTGGACTGCCCTTTGCAGCACCACCCCCGCTTCCCTCTTGCCAGGTGTGTAGCTCCAGGTTTGTTTGCTGGGGAGAGTCCCTAGCTCTTCTCCTGATGGCACCTCCGCTCCAGCCTCTGCCCTGACGCTAACCCTATCCCTGACCTCCTAGGGCAATGTCTGAGGAACTGGGTCTATCCCCAAAAGCTCACCACCTAATAAATTATTTTGTTACTCTTTAAAGTGCTACTGGACTTCTTTCTTGTTCTGACACAGGGGCTGTGTCTACACCAGCACAGATCTTCAGAATAGCCATGCAACTGGCCATTGCAAAGATGATTAATGAGGTGCTGAAATGCATATTCAGTGGCTCATTAGCATGCCGCCAGCCACGGCTCTTTGAAATTGCCTCCTTACGCAGCCACACGGCTTGTCTGCATGGCTTCTTTGAAAGGACCCCACCAACCTCGAAATCCCCTTATTCCTATCTGCTGATTTGCATGGCCACTTTGAAGATTTGCACTCGTGTAGACATAGCCAGAATGTAATTCTGCCATGACTGATACAATATGGGCTGAGTAGGCCAGGAGCAATTGAGCAGTGTCACCTTTGTGACCCAAACAGTAGGCATGTGTTATTGCTGGGCGTGGGGACTCCCAGACTTCCTCCTCTGCCTTCCCCTCCACCCACCCCTCTGCCTCAGGAAACTGCAATCAGCATAGGATGGTCTGGCTAGAAGCCTGGCCATGTTTTGTTGTGAGCATGTTAAATAGGTGATTTCCATAGACTCACCCAACATACTGTTCTTTTAAGCCTAAAGTAGGAGTAGTGCACAAGAGCATGGAGAAGAAATATCCCTGTACCCGCTTTCCCCTGCCTTCAAGTGAACTCATGCAACACAGGGCAGGAATTGGCCCTTACTGTGCACTCTTGTGGCACCGAGAACGTATCTGTCTGCTGTGCTGATTGAATTAGAGAAACATTGTTCGGCCCACACCTTGACCGCAACAATATGAGACTTGTTTCCTAGACTGCTGGTGTTGGTTATCTTCTGCTGCCTGTCCATCTGCAGTCTGTAGTGTTAAATATGCATAGCAGAAAGATTAACCCATGATGAGCACATCTGTGCTGCTCAGAAAAATCTCTTGCCTAAAATGAAAGCGGATTTTAGCCTGCTTTTAATTAGTGCTAGTAGTAGTCCTGGTTGGGCCTTCTAAACACAGCAAGTGCCAGGGAGTGTGGAACCAGATAAATGCTCTCCACATCCCCTCATGCCAAGATCCTACTTCTCCTTCTGCTCCCAGGTCAACGTCTCCTGGACTCTCCCAGCCAGACTCCTAGCTGCTCCTGCACCCGACCTTCTGCCCAGACCTTGCCTAGAGAAGTGAATGCATTTCTCATTAGGGGTGGTTGGCTTCTGGTCCATAGAAAGATTTGCATAAAGCAGGATGGTACAGATTTATTTTCCTGGTACCCCTGAAAGAAATTACATCTCTTGGTTATTTCAACCAAGTCTACATAAACCCTTCTGGCTGTAAGTAAGAGACTCTCACATGGAATGAAATTCTGCCAAAAAGTTTGAGAACCTCTGTTTTAAAGGAACTTTCCTTTTTCTTTTCTTTTCCATTGTTCTAAAAGGTATTTTTACACTTCATCTTAAGCCTTGTCTGCACTATACCTGCTTTTTAGCTGTATTGGTCAAGGGCCCCCCTCCCCGCCCCCAGCATAACTTCCGCATTTACCAGCAGACGTTTTTCTGTCAACATACTAACACTGTTTCCTCAAATGGCATTAGCTATGCTAGCAAAAGAACACTTCACTTAGCATAGATGTTGTTACACTGGGGGATTTTCCAGCATAGCTCTGTCAGTGGGGGCAGGAAGTGGAGGGGAGGGCTCACACCCTGACACAGCTAGGCTGACAAAAGTTCATAACTGATCTGGTCCATAGAATCCTAACTGTAGAAAGCCGCGTGGTGCAAATACGTACCATTCCTACGGAAGAGAGATGGTCACTAAGGTCGAGTTAAGCACTCTGTTGAGCACCGTGCATGTTAAATGTGACAAGCATACATCTTTTGAAATATATGGGAAAAAAGTGTCGTGTTAAGTTTTCTGCTGTTTGTGAACAGTATATACTTTATCTTGCTTCTGATAGCAAGGTGATGTCTTCTGCAATTAACTTTAGCCTACTTTAATTAAATTCCAAGCAAGATGGATAGGTTAGTCTGTACGCAAGTTGGACTGAAGGTGCTTAAAAATTCAGTAAAAGCAAGCATGACCGAGTTATTTGGCAATTTGCTATTACTATTTAAATCTCTTTGATTTTATGGCTGGATTAATTTGTATCTCCCAGGACTCTGTTCCACAGCTGTGATTCTTGCATTAGTGCAGAGTTATATAGGGCACCAATGTCTTATCCTCCATGAATTCAAACTAGATAGCCAATTAGATGGTGGATTATTTTGAAAATTATCCTGTTGGAGCTTTTTTTATTTAAAAAATAAGTTTGCTACATTGGTAAGGAGCAGAGAAAATGTAATGCAATAGCAGTAGGATGGCTGGTACTTACATGGTTTTTCAAAACATGAAGTTTATATGTAACAAAAGGCTGTAGTTTCCACTTGTATAATCTAAGTGGTCCCAGGTAGAAACCCTTGGATACGTGTACTTCAGGCGGGACCACAGAAATTCCAAAGATGGAGTGAGGGGAAGGAGGATGTTTTCCTTCATGAAAACTTAACTTACGGCAAACTTTCTAATGTTATTACAGTGGGCCTAATTTTACACACCTTAATTATATGATCTGCCCCATTGAAGGATTACTCAGATGGGCAAGAGCTAAAGCATCTGGCTGTGTCCAGCAAATGTAAGTTATGCTGCATGTCCTATCAAATTTGGACATTGCTGACTGAAAGAATATGTTGCAAAATCTGATTAATACATACTTAAGGCCAAAATTCTAAATTAAATGCAGTAAGCCAATATGAAGTATATTGGCTGCATCTTAATTTTTTTTATTTCTATTGCTAGGTTGTACAAGCATCAGAATGAACTTACAATCTTTCATAGAATGCTATCAAAACAGAAATTAAATACCAATATAGCTGTGTGAAACTTGGGTCTGTATTTTTAGCTACGGACACCCACATGCATATGCAATATCACTGGCTTATTCCTCTCCTCTGATACACACAGGGATGCCTCCAGTAGGAACATGTGAACAGGCACGCTTCTAGTCCAATTTTCCTACATAACACCCACATAACTACATACTAGATCATGCGATAGTTGGATTCTCCCTCACCCGCCGCCCCAACTCTACCCTTCCTTCAGCGTCTTAATTTTTTCCTTAGGAATGCAGAAATTGCTGATTGCCCTGGATTAGACCTGAGGTTTATCTAGTTACCTTCTTGTCTCTGCCTGTGGCCAGCACCCAGTGATTAGAGGAAGGGGCAAGAACTCTGCAGTGGGCAGATGTGGGGTCACCTGCTTCCAGGTTGGTCTGTAGGAGTTGAGATAGATTTAAGCCCCAAGCATGAGGTTTAACATCCTAATTTTTTTGACTGTTTATAATTCCAGAGGCATTACTGTAATCCCACTTCCTCGGGTGGCAGATGATGTAGAGGGTGTTTTTGCCATTCTGCCACCATCTCCTTAGTAATCTGGCTATGAGAACCATTTGCAGTATCCACTGTAGTTAAATCTGGACAATTTAACTGCTGTCTCACTACACAGTCTTTCTTGTTTCAGGTTCTTATTGTATCCATCTGAGCCATGCAACATAGGCACAACCCCTCTGTGGCTGACATGACCTGACTTCCCTTCTGACCTTCCTTGTACTATTTTCCATAAGCCCCCAGGGCATTTGTTTCCTCCTGTAGCAACCCAACTAACTGAAGCCTTGTAGTTTTTCAGGCATCTCTCCATTCTAAAATTCTGCATTACAGAATCCATTGCTGAAACGCAGATGTGTAGTTTGCCTGCTTTCTGGCCAGGAGGCAGCTGATCTGATGTGGAGGCAAAGGCTGCATCTACACTAGAAGAAATTCGAATTGTTAATATTGATTTTGTAATTCTGGAATTTAAAAGTCCAAATTTGACCATCCGCATGCTCCTCACAAAGTCAACTTACTGCTGTCACACTCAATTGGCAAACATCAACTGTAGTAGTAATGCATTGTGGGAACCTATCCCACAGTTCCCTCATCCCCATAGCATCCTAGGTATGCTCGCCGGTCTTTGAGATCATCTTCCCACATTCCCCTCCCATGGTAAGCAAACATCCATTCTTCCTGTTGGAAGGAAGGAAAGTATGTAGACCATAGAGATAGCAAAAAAGCTTACAGAAATGTCTTTCTTCTGTAGCAGAATTCTCAACTGGCCATCCACTGAGTGTGTCCCCCGGGGTGATTGCCTCCAATCCCTGAAAATACATTAGGGTCACAACATTTGCGAAGGGTCGGTGTTGAGAACCTTTGTGAATGCTGAATTTTGCAAATATCTGGATGCACTGCACAGGTGACTAGGGCACCGCGTGGCAGCTCCAGAAGCGCCATGTAGGCAGCAGCAGCTCCAGAAGCACCACGCAACGGGGGTGGTGGCGGCTCCAAAAGCGCCATGCAGGCGGCTACAGTGCAGGGGGACGTCGAGCCATTTGCAAATGTTAAATTGGTGAATGTCATGATCTTGCTGTAATACAGGAACCCTGAAAAGCTTGGAGAAGATAGGAAATTTTTTCAAAAAAGAGAGTTGCTGAGGGGAGGGTCTTTGGCTCTCCAGTGCACTATAAGGCTTCTGTGCACAGGTTGTGTTCTCAACTGGCCATCCACTGAGAGTCCCCCCATACCATCATTGCATCCGATTCCTGAAAATAATACAGGGCCCTGGACTGTATTCTCAAAGTTAGAAGAAAGAGGATAGAAAAGTCTAGGAAAAAAGATTTTTGACTTTCCTCTTCACTACACAGACATCACAAACCTGGGTGATAGCAGGGAAGTCTCATACACTGCACTTATAAGGGAAGCAGGAATCAACTACCCTCTCCCCACTGTGTTTCTGAGGGGGTTCAAAGCAAGACGACAGTAGGAGATGTTAGCAAAAAGATTCTATAACCAAAACATCAAACCAGAAGGTGTCTGCAATGGACAGCAAACTCCTGAAAAAAATTTTTGGGGGGCGTGGGGTGGGGTGCTGTGGTCTGTGGCTACAGAGCCGCTTGGAATGTTGAAGTAGCTGAAGTAGTCACCCCGACTATCTTAGCCGCTGGGGGAGACTTCCTCCCCCCGGCTGCAAGCACCACTGGTCCCTTGCTAAGTGTGTGCCGGGGGTGGGGGTTAGTGGGGGGCCTGTTGAAGTCATCCCCATGACTGTCTTAGCCACCCAGGGAGACTTTCCCACAGTGGCTGCAAGCCCCTGAATATCTTAGTCACTGGGGAGACTTCCCCCACCCCAACAGCTGCAAACCCCCCAAATTCTCTCTCCCCCTTGGAGTCTTAAATGCCCACAAGCCAGGACATGTTGCTGCCTGGCAGCATGGTCAGCACCAAACTGCAGGCATGTGCTTTTATTGGGTTGGGGGCTACCCACATGATGTGGCTGAGCGCGGGAAAGACCCTGACAGTGTGGTGCCTGTGGAGGAGGGAGGGGGGTTCGCGCACAAATGTGAACTGCTGACAAGAAGTTTCTCGGCCTCTTATGCAAATACAACTCTCACCACAGCCTGGTTGCCATGTGGTGCAGCGAGGCAGCAGCTGGCACCAGGCAGCACAGAAAAAAATAAGTGTAGAGACCAAACCTGGAACCCCCTACAGGGGCTATTTGTAATGGGTAAATGAGCTCACAGCACTAATAGCACAGAAAGACAGACATTTCTCAGGCTCTCATGCAAACATGAGCCCACAGCCACAGGCTTGCTGCTCCCGCTTTGAAATTCATGGTGTTCGTTACCTAATTCTGGC
Source organism: Carettochelys insculpta (assembly GCF_033958435.1). Lineage (NCBI taxonomy): Eukaryota > Metazoa > Chordata > Testudines > Carettochelyidae > Carettochelys > Carettochelys insculpta. Next base: position 102,345,613 of record NC_134139.1, read on the forward strand.
ACACCTGGAGAGCAGCAGCCAGAGCAGAGCACTGAGGAGTACATATGGGACACCTCTGGAGAATACTAAATTCAATTTTTAAGACGTGGTGCTTCCACACTGGCCTTTAATCAAACTTCTGAATTTGAGCTTGATGCTATACCCGTCAGGTAACAATGATACTGTAATCTCGATATTAGTACTCCCAAAATCAAGCTAATGGTATTTAAAGTGAAGACAGTCACATGGTAATATCGAGCTAGCTGCCTTGAATCTGAATTTATCTCATAGTGCAGATGCAGCCAAAGAAGATGAGTTTCCCCACCCTCCCCAAACCTCTAACATGGTTTCAGCAAGGTGCTTAGTCCCAGTGTGGAAAGCCCTTTCAGACATACAATGACCAGACAGGGCAGGATTTTCCTATTTTCCTTGACAGACACCAGAGGGGCAGTTCCATCAATATACGGAAGAACAAGGAAGACTTTAGTAGGCTCTTTATAAATAGAATTGCATACTGCACAGAGAAGCTGTGCTGTACTGTAGCACCAGGATCCAGAGACCTGATCGAGGAGTAGGACTCCCACTTTTCCAAGGGGATGTATCCCCCTTCCTCCAAAGCCCTGCTTTTGCACTAAATATACCTACCTTTGTCAGTCCCTATGCGGTTACTGATAGCCTCAAATTAGCATCACCATATCCTCGAATACTCCAAAGCTTTCTTAAAAGAAAAGAGCCAGCTCCTTTCCCAAAATGTGACTGTCAAGAGACAATAGGGTAAGAAAGCTAGTTTAAATTACTCCCTAAGTGGACCAACACACACACTACCATGAACTTTTATTTCAGTCATTAAAATAACAAACCTAAACAGGTAGCTCTCTGGAATTTATTTCTTCTTTTAATACAGAGAAATTGCAACAAAAGTCCCATAACACCACACGCAAATAATTTAACCAATTATTTTAATGTCATCAACATTCATTTGCTATGTACATATTCTTCCCTCTGTAAAAGTTCATTCTAAAAATGTCTCCACAACAAACCTTTACTGACAAATTTTTTTAATGGTGACATCACGATATATTTGCCCATGGGTACCTGATATACTAAAGTGAGAAGTATAAATCTAAAGAAACTGGGTTAAGTCTCCCTCTCAATACTTAACTGAAAATTATTAATTCCTCCAATTAAATCACCTTAGAAAATCACTTGATAGACTAATTACTACTAGACAAAACACAAATTCTGTATTTTAGGGTAAAAAGTACTGGATTTTTAAAATGGCTCTGTAGCAAGAGATAGATGATTTTACATATTGAAACGTATTATATCTTCCAACATGAACTGGGTGAAACTCTTCTTCTATTTTAAGTACATGTTCTAGTTTAAGTACACGTACCAAAATTAGGTTTTAGAAGTCCTACTGATGGAAAAGTTAATTTGTATATATGCAATATAAAGATCATCTGAAAGCAAGCATCTCCTTTGAAAAGTTCATTCTGAGACTAAAGATATAAAGAGCACATGTTCTTGCTATGTCCATGAGTGACATGCCTATAAAATGAATCCTTAAAATTCAGTGGACTGCATTATGGATTACAAAATCGTGTTTCATGTGCACCATTTAAGCCAACCACAGTGGATGGAAAGGGGGACAGAGAAGACAGCTTAACCCAGACACTCCAAGGCAAGGTCTACACTAGACCTTAAAGTCCACTGAAGATGCATCGATACCAGCTCCAATTGTGTACCTGGAATCGACACATCTAAGATCAACTCGCTTGGCTGTCCTCACTGAGGAAAGTTCACAGTTTTTCTCCCTCACTCCGGGCAAGAATGAGGAGTTCAGGGGTTGACTGTCGGCCTCTGCTCATTAGATTTTTGCATGTCCCCAATAGGTGTGCAAAATCAAACCTCAGAAGATCGACCCTGACCGGGTTGATTTCCTGTAAATATAGATACACACTAAGCAACATGCATTTTTGTTTGTTTGTTTGTTTTAACACTCAACAAATTGTTTTGCAGTTCAAATGTTTAACATCTCAAGATATCTTCCATCCCTCACCAAGATGAAAAACAAACCAATTTAAATCTCCAGTTTAACTCTCGTGTATTTTAAAAGTGACCACTGGGTCCCAACCCTGTAACTTGATCCTTGCACAAGTGCAGAGCCCATTTCAAGTCTGTATGGGAGAAGGGTCTTCCTGAATAGATTAGTTTGCAGGACTGAGGTCTTAGTTGGTATGTTATGCAAATTACAATTTTAGGTAATTCAACTTGAGATCCAGTTCTCATTATCAAGAAGCATAAAGTATTCTCCATAAATTAGGACAATATCCTTTGCAGAGGAGGAGAAGAGGAATATTTTCACAAATTCAGTTGGCTTCCAATAAGGATATTTTTTTACCGATGTGATGCAAATATTTGCTAGAAAGCTGTATTTTTATAAGAAAATAGACATTTTTAAAGTAGTAGCATCAAGGAATTCACCAGCAAAATAAACTCTCCAGACTTATTTGTTTTCTTGGACAATGTTGCATCTACAGTCCTCTAAACACTTTCTTTCAAGGTAACCTTGAACATGCTTTATCCTATCCCACTGTTTGCTAAGCTCTTGACACTGCTTTGCGGAAACGGTACAGTCTGTCATACATTTTCTTATTAAAATGGTAGTCATACTATAGATAAGCATCTTACTGGTCATATAAACATGAGAAGCATAAACTAAGCCATTGAATGACAGGTACATTAACAGGAATATTAGAAAAGCCCTAAAGAAACCAATACCCTGATTCTCCATTCCCTCACATAGCTCCTTACACCTTTACAAACACTGAAAAGCAGGTATAGCATACTACCATTCTCATTGCCTTTGATACCCACCTTCCACTGGTGCAAATGAATACTCAATGAAAAGACTCAGGGCAGAGAAAAATCAGGCCCAACTACTGAATGATACAGCAATCCAAGTAGCCCGTGTTCCTCTCCTTTGTGTTTAAAACAGTTTCTCATTTCAACATGGTTTTAGACCACCAAAATGCTAAGGTGAGTGCAGTAGGCTATATTTACAATCAAACCAACTAAAGAGATTTTCACATGCTGGATCCTCTGAAAAAGACTAAATAAATATTTCGTCAGAGTGCACAGGTGACACCCCTAGCCCCCCCCCTCCCCCCCGACCCCGAATATATTGAAATAATGCCTCCAAGTTTGAGGGCTTGTCTCCACTGCTAAGTAAATATGAACTATAACTCTAAACCAGTCCACCCACAAACCCTCAATTCTAAAGGTGTTTAACTCAAGTTGACTAGCCTGTCCAGGGATTCAGGCTACAGCTCAATTTAGCACAACACATCAACTGCTCACACAACCCTTCTGCAGGTCAAGTTATAGTTTGCAAAGTGTCCTCCCTCACCTGATTGAGGCTAAACTGAGAAGAGTTAACTCTGCAGTGAAGACACTGGTCCTATCTAAATCACAGAGTCTTTATCAGCCATAGCAAAGATCCCTACTGGAGATGCAGCACATCAGGACAAAAGATGATGTCCTGCCAGGGTAGCTACACCATCTCTCCAAACTCGATGGCCGCTTCTGCCGACACAACAACTACACTGGCTGTTTTTCCAGCACAGCTGTCAGGTAGGGGCGTGTATGTGGGTTTTTTTATGTTCTCCCCCCACCCATATTCCTAGTCACACAGCCATGCCAACAAAACTTTGTACTGTTCTTGTCCAAGCCATAGCCTCATGAAAGGAAAAATATGCACTGACTTTCTTGATGAATACAAAACCAATTACCCAATCTGGACACACACTGCAAATATTAGGTGTATGACATTTAAAAGTTAGAAAAAAGTAGGTCACCAGTTTTATTTTGTTGCCAACTTTAGCTGCATTTTTCACAGGATATGCAGAATATCAGAGTCATTTTCAATTTATATTTTCAATAAATATTATAAGCAATTATAATCTGTGGAAACCCATATTTGGTCTATACATAGTGTTTGACCACTTAAATGCTGTTAGTTGTTTTATGTAATAATTATACCACCTCAGTGGGTAGTCACATGACAACAGACACCATAGTGATGAATGTGGTATTAAAAATAACAGACTGATCTTGAGGACTTAGAATTTTTTTTATTTTTAAATTCTTGCACAGGAGGAAACAAAGAAAGAGAACACTGGCAAACTCTATAGAGACAACGCCTCTGATATCAATTCATTATCTGTTATAGTTTATTACATGTGGGAATGTAAAGAAGAATGCTAAACTTTTTAAAATATACATTGTTTCAAAGTCCTCAGAATCAATTGGGCAATATCCAGATTGACATACCTTTGAAAGACTAAGGTGCAGTGGCTATTTCAGAAAAGATACTAAACTCTGAAATAAAGTCATGAGGCGTTTTTGATGGCACAAATACCTTACAGTGGGCACACATCTTACTCAGCCCTGAACATTCTTTTCAAGGTCCTCTTTACGAGACAGTCATACCTGCCTCAGCCATGCAATCTGTAACATTCCAATCCCACCACAAATGTGCCCACACATACCCTTCCATAACTGACTTGCAATGGACGGCATCTTTCAATGTGATCCTTCTGTACATCACAGCAACGTTCTAAAAAATATCTGCAAAGCAAATAACTTTAAACAAAGTGTATTAAAATCTTAAGCTTGTTTTGGTATAAACAATTGACCTGACTGCTAAAATTACAACACTGATGGAAACAGTACTATCTCCATACAATCTGTCAGTGAGGGCAACTCATATCAAATACATACTGCAGGAAGACACCATGCCAAAAAGATTTTTAAGGTTGCATTTTCTGGCACAGATTTACATTCACTCGTCACAATATTTTAATTTACCAATTCTGGGAAACTGAAAGCAGACCAGCTAGTATAACTTAAGATATCTTATTTAGGTGTAATCCTGTTCCCAATGAAGTCAATGGCAAAGATCCTAAAGAATTCACTGGTAGCAAGACTGGGTCCTTCATGAAGATTTCATCTCTCACCCAGCCCTAATGGTGGTGGGTCCACAAAATCTCTTATTTCCAAACTGGGCTCACCCTCTTTTCTAAAAACCTTTCTACCCTTTAAGCTCTTCTGTGCTAATACAAAACTTGAAATTGAACCATGTGAGCTGAGAGTTCCCTGCCCCCACCCACTCTTGTGATTAGTTGGTTAGCCTCCAACCTCTGCTGAAATCTTGTCAGAAGGACCAGGTCTTCATAACTCATATATACATATTAATATATATGTACACAGACACACAAAAAAGCTGCTCTTTCATTTAGAAAAGAAATTAATTTTGTCACAGAATGGATCCTATAAAAAGGTGTCTAATAAAGTAGTAATACCCATAAAATAGCTATTACTAAAGCAAAGCTTTCGTCAATAAGCCTCCAGAACTTTAAATGAAGAGAATGGTTTCACAAAGTGGTAGTCTAGATTTCCACAGTGTGGGCACTGCTGGACATTGCTGTATTCAGAGAAATACTGCATCCCAATCCGTACATCTATTACTGGCTTTCCACAGTGCTTACAGTTCAGTCGAGCCTGTCAAAAAGTAGATAGAAACATTGTGAAACACTTGAATTTCCTTCCATTCTTGCCACAGAAAAAAAGAATATGTCTCTCACAATCCATTCCGAAGGACAGGTTTGATTAGGAAAGTATAGCTTATGAGATTCGATAGTAAGTGCCAATGCTTAACAGGAATGCCTTCAGGTGATTTGGTTAATTTCTGAAAAGCCTCAACTCCCACTGAAACCCCTTGCAATATTGAGCCCTAAGTGATCATCAAATAGGTAATATTTGTTTTTCTCATGATAACCTGGCTCTTCAGATAAACCTTCAAATGTTCTTTCAATTCTTCCTTCCAAGCAAGATTTTTCTAAATGTGTTTCAAGTTTTCATCAGGCTAGCATTGTCACATGACTTTCTTGAGTTTTTGTGGATTAATCCATGGATAAAAGTAACAAAAGTGCCTAAATTCCATTTTCAAAAGTGATGGAGGTGCCTAAATTATTTTGAAAATTGTATCCTCTGTACAGTTGAGGGTGGAGCCACCAGGAACTGTTGAGGCATGATGTGTTTACCTTAACTTTTTAATAAGCCAGCATGTTTAGTGTAACTGTAGCACAGCCATGAGAGAAGAAAGAAACGTTTCAGATAGCATAGCATTATGATTAATTTGGCAAGAAACCATCCAGTAGGGCATCCCAACTGAACACAATCCATGCTGTTTTTACAGAATGAAGTGGGGAATCCACAAACCTACAGTACCTGTATGTAGATTAAACTAGTTAAAGTTTAGGAATAAACAAATTCTGCTAATTCAGTTTTTGTAAATCAAAATTCTAGAAAATGTGCATTACCTTTGGATGTATCTACCTCTATGGATTTTATTAATGAATTTATGAGGTCACACTCAAGACACAGTACAAATTTTGAGGGTTTTTTTTTTCCCTATATGAAATATAGTGCTATCTTTGACTCCTAACACAGGGGAATTCAGTTCTGACTGGTCATACATACAGAATCTCCAAATTTATATGTATATATTTTTTTAATGTTAATGCTTCACCTTATCAATGTCGCGTGCCATAATGTGTTAAACACTGAAGTAAAGAGAAGCAATTTTAAATCTGTGCCATATAATTCTTAATTTAAATAAGTAAAATCTATTATTGTAGACAAAGAGTAAAATGAAGATATGCAACATAGATTATGGTCTAAATATAAAAAGTCTAAACAGCATCACAATTCTTAATCTACATAAATACGATCTATTATTGTGATTTTTATAGACTTTTTATATTTAAATCATAATCGGACTATGCTGAATAGCTACATTTTAATCTTTACGGATTTACAGATTCCTGCAACATGATACGGTATTAGATCATGCCCAATATGTTAAATATATTTAACACTGACAACCTATGTAAAAGCTAGACATTGTAATATATTTTGTATACTAGAATACAGCAAATTCCAAATAGATGGGACTTGGTCTTGAAAAGTAAACATTATTTGGCAAGATGAGAACTGGGTAAGAAAAGACAGAGCCATTACTGATCAGCAGCAGAAGGCTGGGCAGAATGAGTCTTAAGGAGAGATTGGGGTATGAAAAAATGCAGGCCACTCGATAAAAATAAAAAAGCAGGCTGTTGCAAGCACAGCAGGCAGTGTGAAAAAGACAGACTCCAGTGTGGGAGGAGAGAAGATAAGCAGAGAATAGAGTCCATGATGGAGTGTGGGAGGAAACTAGGGCTGATCGGTATGGAGGCAGGGCGTAAGTTGCACACTGTAATAGGTGCTTCTGAACATAGACCACATCTCAAAATAACAAAAATCCTCTTCACTGAGAGCTCTTCAGTGATGTTTTGCTTGAAAAAACTATTCACTCATGTACAACTCAGATTGCGGGAGCATTAAAAGCCAGTGTCTCATCTGCTTGGAAGCTAAAGATTCCAAAACTGCCTTTAATGAAATGAGTGCTTGTAATAATCTTGTTGGCCAAAGTTTTGCCGTTCCTGCCACTGTGAAATGCTCTGGGATGTTTTGGAATAAAGTAGTATCGAATACTACTTTTAAGTTAAAATAATTTAAGGCAATTCAGATTTAGTTTACATATCTTAACTCTGCCCCTTTGCACATGTGCAACACACCTATATAGGTACAGTATCAAAAATGAATACATCTAATAATTTAAGGGACTGAAAATTGATCATTTTGTATTCCATTATATTGAACTGCTTACCAAGTATTTTCACACTGCTCACTGAACACATAACTAAAACTCCTGTACTATATACACGTGAGGAATAAAAATTAAGCTAAATGTGAGAAAATCTAAATTGCCTGACTTTCACAAGATCAAAATGTCAACTGTAATACTGCATTTAAAACTTCCTTCTTAGAGAGGCTCAGAATTTAAGAAGTGCACAAAACCACGAGATAACATTTGTCAATGCAGCTACTACTATGAAAGCCAATTAACTACTGAGCTTGATGCTGAGTACCTGTCTCCAGCACCAGTAACCCAGGTTCATCTGATCACCCACATTTATTTTTAAACTCCATCCCTTAGTAATGAGAGCTTGCACCTGTCAAGGTTTCTTTGACTGCGAAGTCTCCCAAGTAGCGATGGTCATCTTCTGGTGTTTTCTACCAAGATAAGCAACTTGTTGGTACTTAGTAGTAATAATGCACAGAGCTTGCAAATCTTGATAAAGATATTGCCCAGGAAAGAAAGGTAACTCAATACACAATGAATGGAGGTATATTCCCATTTGTGAGGAGCATATCTGATGCAACAGAGTTATTTACTGAACTGACTCAATCTGTTTCTTTGTCCTGTTTGCAGGACAATCTAATTCCTACACTTGTCCAATGGAGTATCATTTGTAAACCTACTGGATCTCCATTTGAGCATTACACCAAAAGTTAATATCTTATGAACTATTGCAAGGTATTGTGCATCCCCAATCCATCAGATCCCTTAACCACACATTAATCTGCAATGATGGAACCTCTGCTGAAAGATTCTGAGCACTCTATTCCCTCCAGGAGATTCTTCTCTTTCTATGGTGCAAACCGGGCTATCGTCAAATCAAAACCAAGTTTCTTCAGAAGTTAGCAGAAAGACATCGCTGCACTCAGAGTGAAGAATAGTGAGACAGGGAATTCTCCAAGCCCAGAAAATTGAAGTGTTTCCATTATTTTTTCCTTTTCACCAAGGCTATCCCCTTGCTAAAACAGCATACTTCAAACAACTCACCAGGCCTTGATTAAAAGTGCTATTTAAACAGTAACTGCAATTTTGCTAGGCCTTTGCTATAATCCCAAAATGAACTGCGATGCAAACACTTAATCTGCACGAGATACTATAAAGTGATTATGCAATCTAAGCATTAAAGCTTAGTTTAAAATGGATTATCTTTAAACATATCTTAGGTCTATCCCCTGCACAAGTGGTTTATATTGTATTTTTTTAACCTCCCTGCACACCCCTATGCATTACAATTTCATAGATTTTAGAACAAGAAAGGGACCATTGTATCATCTAGTCTGACGTTCTGTGTGATACTGATTGGTGCTCATAAGTTAGAGGGTTTCAGATAGGATGGAGGAAGGAGGGAGAATAAACACAGGCTCTTGTTTTGTTTACTTTCAGCTGGAATTTCACCTTATTATGCAGAATACTAACCTGACAACAGGGAGAGGCTGCCAGGATATCATAGGTATACATGGTTCCCAGTTGATGCCAGCTTCCATCCCATCGAGACTTGCACTTAATGCAGATAATTTTGTGAACCCCTTCTAAGCAATCAACACAAACAGCATAGAGGTGCATAAGCCTTCCTGTGAACAGGAAACATATTTCTTAAGGAAAGGAGACATTATCCAAAAGGTTAAAGCAGACATTTCCTGTGCCATTCTGTCATTCTCATTCTTCTTAAAAATGATTTGCATAAAGTACATACTTTATGAAATTTGAAAAAGACTGGCCCAAATTGTTTAACAGGGCAAAAGGCCCCAATTTTTAAATAAAGAGGGATGTCAACACCTCAGTTTTCTCTTTGCTGGAAGACTTTGGCAAAATATTATGAGGACCCGAAAAGTGGTATCACACCGAGCTCGCTCACCAATACTTCACCAATTCCCACCTCGAGAAGGAAGGCTTGCAGCTCACTTGCTAGTCTGGTTTAATAATTCCATTCCCATATGTCAGGTATCTTGCAAAGGTCTCCCAGCAAGCAGAAGGAAATAAGGATGCGTTGTCACTCCTTATGTGAGAAACCACAGAAAGGAAGACAAGAGCAAAACTGCAACCCTTCCTGATTTTGCTTTGCAGTACCCTTTAAGGCATGTGTCTTTCAGACGTGAGCGAATGCTGCTTTAATTCACATTGCTTTTTCAGATATTTATACAAATGTCAACATACTAGACAGTATTCTACACACTCACTTCCAGTGTGAAGTGTTAATGTAATTCCTTCTCCCCATCATACAGGTTGAACCTCTATAATCCCACATTCCCATCTGGCAACATCTGTAATCCAGCATGATTTTAGTTAGCCAGACAATCATTTATCATGGGTGTTACCAAGTTTCCCATGGTCCCAATGTTTTACAGTCACCAGTCGTGGTTCTCAGTGTTCTGTGCTGCTATTTACCCCAAATGTCTTCAAACAGCCCACTAAGTACTAGAGGTGTTTGGTAATGCTGCTAGACAATACTGACCTCACATCAGCCGGCAAATTCTCTCTTCTGGCACTGGTCACATCCCAAGGGTGCCAGACTAGAGAGGTTCAACCAGTATTTTGAATCATATGCTCCCTATGTAGGGGTGAATTTTCAAGAGATGGGTAAATTACACTGAGTTCCATAGCAGGCAAGGAATACAGACTTCAAGACTGAATATTTATTTTCTAAAAACATGAACAGACTTGTCAGTGGTGACTTACCCTGAGATACAAAATTCTGGTGAGAAATAAAAAGCTCCACACATTTTGGAGATCCAGTGTTGTTGAACTGGGCTCACTCAGTGTTGTTGAACTGAGCACTGGCTATTTAACTAGACACATACCTATTATAATCATCACCCTATATTTTGCATTACTGGTATTCAAGAAAGTTTGCTATAATATTCAACTACAAATCATATACAAAAGAGTTGTGTGCTGTGATTTTGTGCTTTCAGGACACAGGCTGTGCTCTTATGAATCAAGTGTTGAATGTACAATTTTTTAATCAGTGATGAATGAATTCATAAATATAGCAGCTGCTTTGGAAAAATCTCAAAATATACAAATGTCTGGAAGCCAACAAGTATAATTAAGTCTGTCAGATTTAAAACAATTATTTTTCAAAGCAAACATTTTAGAGACGTGGAGAGTAAGGCTATTTAACCAAACAGATAAAGCTTCCATTTTTTGCATTCCTGTAACTATACACCAGTAAAAAATGTTCCCAAGCTGAGAAAATGTATGAGGGTTTTTATAGCTGAAGTCTACAAGCTTCAAAAAGTAGTTTTGTGATGGCAGCCTTATTACTCAGACCCTTCCTTACAATGCTCGTAGAGTACAAATACTTCTGTTGGTCAGGTGAATATCTGGAAATTCGATCTTTGACATAATTCATGCATTAGAAATCTTTTTTTCTGTGCATCAATTTTTATAGAAGACAACTTTAAATGTATATTACAGTATTCATAGCTTCCGCGTACAGAAATATTTCATCTTCTCCACCATTAATTTTGAGATTCTTAATCAAATGATTTGATGGCTAAATCACTCATGGCAATAAATGGTTTGTTTCCCTCAGGAGGGAAACTGTGTCCTGAAACAGAGACTTGTAGTTTAACTGTATGTGTCAAAATGTGCACTAAGATGATTAAACGTAATCTTTTTGTAACAAATCATTCTGTTGAAGATGAAGGAAAGTAACCTTCAACAATTTAGGTAATCTCCTTCGATCTAGTATTTGCACAGGTGTACATGAATCTACTTAGCGTCAGGAAGCAGTTAATAAAATGCACAAGTAATAATAATGTAAGAATTTCAGATTATTTTTAGCAAATATTAAATTGACACACGACAGATTAAATGTTGTAAATACTGATCAGGCAAAACCATGAGCACATTATGCCCTCCAAAAAAGCACCAATAAACACCCTTGCCCCATATTGCTACATTTTTTGTTCATGCCACACATTATCTTAGATCACTTGCTTTTTTTTCTTTGAAGTACATCAGGTCATACAGAAGCAATAATGTAAGCCTGTGCAAAGTTTAATGACTTAGTGCAATGTAATAATTCTACCACTGTTTGTTAAATAAAGCAAGTTTATGTGATGGGCATGACCAATCTGGGATTTAAAAAACAAAAAACAAAACACTTATGAACAGGAAAAAATGCAGCTTAAAAATGCCTCCTCTGGGGGGTTTCTTACTCCCACCTTCTTGTTTGTTTTTTTTTCCATAAAACTGTTAAAGTAATCCCTGCTGTGTCAACCAAAATCCTCATATTCCTGTTGACACTTTGTTTTGCACAGATTGTTGCCCATATTCTTTAGTCAGTCGCTTGGATTACCTGTGTGTGTCTAGCTAGAGGTAGCAAGGAATATCCTGAGTCCTGTATGTATGCTACAGTAGCCCTCTTTCTCTCCACAGAATAAATAACTTACTGCTATTAGGTACTTTCTTTAAAAAAAAAGAACCGTCCACCCCCCGCATAAGCTATACATGCACCAAGTGGCATAACCAGCTCCTCTGGTAGATGTCTAGCTTCAGACCTTAATCCAGACAACAACAGGAAATTTAGTTTTGAGGAAGTATCTGATTTACAACCGCTAACTGTAAGACTCTGCAGTGCAACACAGAAGGGCTGAAAAACTGTTACCCACTGTACCAGGAACCCTGAAGGAAAGGCCCTTGGCTGAAGAACTACCAGCAAGGTATGTTAATGTTTATGCCTTCCAGCCCATACAACACATCCATTTTTGATGAGCTACTTATACCAAACTTTACTACTTCCGGTTCAACCCTATGGTAAACTGGAAAAGAACACAAGCTTTACAAAAGCACTTGCTCTCCAGGGATGCAAATCTAAAATGAAATCAACAAAAAAGCAGTTCAATCGTTTTAAAGAGACCCCAATGCAACAGACAGATAACCTGTACCTTGAAGGTGACAGGGAACATCATATTCAATTTCATCATGTCTCGACGGACTAAGAAACAGGGTGCCATCCACTAACGGAAACTGTTCAAATACTGGCAGTGCTCTATGACACAGTGCACAGTTTACAACATTCCTGTGGCTGGCACTAAGTGCTGCAAGAATAAATTTCCGTAGGTCCTCCCCTTGGCCCACTTGGGCATCGTCTTCCATTCGCACATGAAAAGTGTTCAATTTATGCCTGGGTATATGAGTGAGCAACTCAGATAGGTCAAGCCTTCTCAAAAATTGCACCGGGGCATCAAAATGTCCTGATCTATGCACTTGCAAACCAGAGGCCCCATAATCAAAATGGGCATTCCTGAACATGCCTCCACCAGTCATGTTCTTTTTATGAGGTTCTAAGTGAATGGCATTCTTCAAAAATTCTCCTAAGTAACGCGAAGAACGAGGGCCACTAAAATGTGCAGGGGCAAGAATAGAGTAGCCTGTAGGAGGGGACTGGCCAGGAGAGCCACAGGGAGAACGAACAGCATAGCTCCCACTAACGACGCCTTTCTCTTGAGAGTTCTGCCTGTCCATAGAATGCCTTCTCTGGACATCATGATTTAAAACTTTTGGCGGTTTGTTGACAGGCCTGCACTTTTTGGCCTCTTCCATAGACTCTGTCATGGACCTTCCTGTGCTCTTCTCTGACACAGACTTTTTCTTCCTCTCATCCTGCATTCGTTTCACTTGGTACCAGTCTGTGTCTTTCTTTAAGTGACCCTGCCCACACCGACAAGAACAAAAGCGGAAAGCAAGATCGTATCCCTTCTTTGTCCACATGTTCTGACGACACTGCTTTTCATTCCAACTCCTTGCTCTGCCAATGCAGTTAAACTGAACAAGAATGCTGCTTTCCCACTCATAAAAACATTGAAGGTGCATCCAGGTGCTGTGGGGACAGTGTTCGTTGTTGCATACGACCTTCTGGTAATCATCTTTTTCTAAATCAACAGGCCTTCCAAAGCTACAGATCAGTGGCGTAGCACAAGGAGCTTCTGTGGGACATAAAACAGACAATAATAACTTATGCTGAATGCAATATATCTGCAATACTTACTTTAGGCTTGTGTCACCTTGCAGAACAAGCTCTCTTTCTAGGTTTGTGTGCTCTGACGTTCAAGGAATTTACCACAATTACTGATTTATCAATGGTCTGAGACTTTTGCAAGACAAATAGGGAAAGTTAGAAAAAATATCCCATGAGACTAGAGAGATGTAAACACTAACTTCATGGCCATGACTTGCCCCCACTCAATAGTACTATTCAGGTGCAGTAAGTGACCCCCCTTAAGCCTTTGCAGGACTGGGGCTTTACTGTGACTGAGTATTAATAGTTTTTCTTTTGTTTCTAGTGTTGCAGTATGGGTCCAAAGTCTATGCGCAGCAAGTACATTCAAGGTCTATACAGGGTGTGCAGTGGGAGCCAAATGAAAAAAAGTCCTTCTCTAGAGCTCACTGAGTTAAGGCATGCTTCACCCTAATCTGAATCTCAAAAAGCGGGACTAGCAGCCTTTGCTATATTCTCAAGCAAGAACAGTCCATTTGAATTTCCCTGTCCATATGAAAATATCTGCTTCATTACATGTGCTAATCTAAATTTCTGTTGCAATATACGGAGAAATCACTGGGATGGGTTTTGACCTTCTAACTGAAGATTAGGAAGGCTAGAAATGGCATTGCTGCTGCCTTCTGGATTACTGAATGATATGTGGGGGTGGTTTTGTTTTTTTTTTGGTTGGCTGGTTGGTTTTGGGGTTTTTTCTTTTTTTTTTTTTGGGGGGAGGGTGTTTTGTTTTTGTTTTTTTTTGGGGGGGGTGGTTTTGTTTTTTGGTACTTTAAGGATTTTTGCAGTATGGTCGAGCTTGGCTGCACCTTATGAGATTCATCTCTGATATGCACCAACAACTGTGGGTACTGAACACAACACTGAGGATGTTCTTTCACATGCCCACAACCTTCCTTACTCTACATTCCTCCCTCCATCTCACTTCCCAGAAATCATTCAGAGTTTTAGCAGGTCAGACAGACCTCTTGCTGGTCATTAGGTACTACTGCATTCAAGTAATAGAACTCTTCTTCAGGGATTCTGTGATCAAAGGTGACCCGGAGCACAGTGTGCAAGAGTGCACCCAGTAATACAGCAGCTAGCACTCCTGGACTCTCCCACAGAATTACATGAAAGTAGGCAGGCCTGGTGAGAAGGTAATTTCATCCCAAGTTGGGGGAAAGACAACAGGTGCAGAGAAGCCCACAGTTCGGGCAGCTATATCCTTCAGAAATAAATGTATTACTGGCAGAACTCAATAGCCTTGCAAAGAGAGTAGGAAAGAAGTTGGTAAAATGTAGGCAGGAGCTAATGAGGAACCGTCAGTCCTAGTTAAGTATAACACATGAAGGCACACCCCTGAATACTGATCAAATGTACAAGTGCTCATATATGAATATTAGGAGTCTAAATACTGAGATGGGTGAACTGGAGTATTTGGCCTTTAATGAGGATACTGATATGACAGGCACTGTGGAAACGTGAGGAACACCAAAGGGACACCATAATACTAAGGTACAAAATATACAGGAATACACAGTAGGCCATACTGGTGGAAGAGTGTCACTGTATGTGAAGAAGCAGAATGTAAAAGAAAAATCTTACATGAATCAAACAATCACAGAATCTCTCTGCATAGCAATACCATGCTTAAACTAAAGTACAGCACTAGGAATATTCCATTAACCACCTGACCAGGATGGTGACAGTGACTGTGAAATGCTCTGGGAGATTAGAAGCTACAAAGGCAGAAACCCCAATAATAATGGGGGATTTCAACTACTTCTGTATTAACTAGGTATGTGCCAACTTGGAAACGGATGCAGAAATAAAATTTCTACACACCTTACATGACTGCTTTATGGAACAGCTTGAACCCACCAAAAGGCAAATCTTGATTTAATCCTAAAGTAGAACACAGGATCTGGCTCAAAGAGAGACTATAGCTGAACCACTCAGTAATAATGACCATAACATAATTAAATTGAACATCCCTATGGGAGGAAAATGCTAAAGAAACCTACCACAGCAACATTTATTTTCAAAAAAAGGGACTACCCCAAAAATGCAGAAGTTAATTAAATGAAAATTAATAGTATTAGTCAAAAGAATGCAGTATTTAAAAAAGGCATGTAAACTTTTAATAGTCAGAGGCTCAAACTAAATGTATAGCTCCAATTAAAACCAGTAAGAGGACCAAAAAAAAAACCCCAAAACAGGATACCAGAACTGAACAGCAGAATAAGTGGTGTTCAGTGGGGAAAAGGCAGCCTTTAAATACTGGAAGCCAAATCTTGCTGTGGAAAAAAATATATAGAAAGTAGCATAAACAATGGCAAGTCAAATGTGAAAGTATAATGAGGCAGGCCAAAAATGAATTTCAAAAGCAACTAGGTAAAAACACAAACTAACAGGAAAAATATTTTTAAGTTCATCAGAAGCAGAAAGGCTGTCCAACAAATAGTTGGGTCGTTGGGTGACTGAGGAGCTAAAAGAGCAAGCGGAGAACACAAGGTCATCACAGAAAAGCTAAACAAATTAGAACGTGAAGGACAGCCAAATTGGATCAGACCAAAAGTCCATCTAGCCCAGCATCCTGTTTTCCAACAGTGGCCAATGCCAGATGCTCCAGAGGGAGTGAACAGAACAGGCAATCACCCATTTACAGCTTCTGACAAACAGAGAATAAGGGACACCATCC
This sequence comes from Carettochelys insculpta, assembly GCF_033958435.1. Taxonomy (NCBI): domain Eukaryota; kingdom Metazoa; phylum Chordata; order Testudines; family Carettochelyidae; genus Carettochelys; species Carettochelys insculpta. Next base: position 102,362,083 of record NC_134139.1, read on the forward strand.
CTACCCATCCTAGCAAATAAATATTGATGGACCTATCCTCCAGGAATTTATCTAGCTCTTTTTTGGACCCTGATAATTATTATAAATTATTTGCATCAGTCTTTACTACATAGGTTGTGAAGGGGATCCCTAACATTGAGCCGTTCTGTTTAGGTGACAAATCGTGTGAGTATCCATCCCAAATTGAAATATCAATCGAAGAGGTGTTGGAACAAATTGATAAATTAAACAGAAAAAGTCACCAAGACTAAGATGGTATTCACCCAAGAGTTCTAAACGAACTCTAATATGAAACTGCAGACCTACTAGCTGTGGTATGTAACTTACTGATTAAAACAGCCTCCATACAAGATGATTGTAGGGTAGTGAATGTAATTCCGATTGTTTGTAAAAGGCTCCAGTGTCAAATCCTGGCAACTACAGCCTGGTAAGTCTAACTTCAGTGCCAAGCAAATTGAAATCAGGCAAAAGAACAGAATTATCAGACACACAGAACACAGTGGCTACATCTACACAAGCTCCAAACTTCAAAATGGCCGCGCAAATGGCCATTTCGAAGTTTACTAATGAAGCGCTGAAATGTATATTCAGCGCTTCATTAGCATGGGGGCAGCCGCAATAAGGGGACTTCGAAGCAGGCAGGGTCCTTTCGAAAAGGAGCCCCGTCGGGACGAGCTGCGCGGCGGAGAGGCGCATCAATTTCGAAGTGCTGCGGCCACCCGCATGTCAGTGAAGCGCTGAATATGCATTTCAGCGCTTCATTAGTAAACTTCAAAATGGCCATTTGCGTGGCTATTTCGAAGTTTGGGGCTAGTGTAGACACGGCCAGTAAGTCAGAGTCAACATGAACTTTCTAAAGAAAAATCATGCCCCCTAGCTATTAGTATTCTTTCAGGGGATCAACAAGCATGCTGACATAGGTGATCCAGTTGGTATAGTGTACCTGGACTTTGAGAAAGTTTTTGACATAGTACCTCATCAAACGCTCTTTAGCAAAGTAAGCAACATGGAATAAGACAGAGGCTTTCACGGATCAGTAACTGGTTAAAAGATAGAATGCAAGGGTAGTAATAAATGGACAGTTTTCACAATGGAGAGCAATAAATAGGGTTCCCTAAGAATCTCTACTAGGACTTGTTCTGTTCAACATATTCAGAAACACTTTGAAAGACAGCTTCAGCTGATTCTGACCCTCACTAAAAAAATTATGCTAAAATTATTTTAAATGTATTACTTTTATTTAAGCAGTCGTCTCCATTTTACAGAAACTTTCTTAATCTTATACAGTGGCCAAGAAGAGACATGTGCAATCCATTTTAATCAATCAAACCTTTAACATTCCAGTGATATTGCTGACTTTTCCTATTATTTTCTGTTAAAAGGGTAAATAAAAGCCATAGAACATTTAGTAAATTCATGCAAACTACAGAGCTGAAAGTTCCAGAGCCCTATTTATTCAAAATACACACACACAGAGTATGGAAAACTCTACCAATGCTGCTCCACCTATGTGCCTCAACTCTCCTCTGAAGACATCTACCTCTTATTATCAGAGGGGTAGCTGGGTTAGTCTGTAACCACAAAAACAATGAGAAGTCTATAAGGTGCCACAGGACTTCTCATTGTTTCTCCCTCTTAGGCTGTGTCTACACTACAGATCCCTTTCGAAAGGGCAGCTTTCAAAACTTAATGTCGAAAGATGGCCTTTGAAACGGGGTGTACACACAGGCAAATAGGGAGCGAAGGTTCAACCCGCCCTTTCAAATGGCCTCCACCTCACTTCCAAAAGAGAACATCCACACATGCCAGGGCACTCTTTCGAAAGTACAGGGGCAGGAAGTGCTGCAGGCAGGGTTGCCTGGTGGGGTGGGTGCAAGAGTGGCTCGCGAGGGGGCAGCAGCTGGGGCAAGGCGGCCAACCACAGCCTGGGTCAGGGCATCCAGGTTTGCCACAACGCAGTCCCAGGCCTTCCTCCCCATGGCAAGCCCCTCCTGCAGCACGCCGGTGAGGTCCCACAGGGCTGCAGTGTGGACAGCATCCTCCTCCTCCTGGTGACATGGGCGGATGGCCTGCTGGCGGCCCTGCACAGTCCCTGCTCAGGGTCCAGGTCGTTCCCCCTCACCCTCGGGTGGTGGGGCTTGTTCAGCTGCTGGAGCTGTGGAAACAGAAGGAGAGAGGGGAACGGGCCATTAGTCCTGCATGCTGGCCCCCATGTCCCCACCCACCCACACCTGTCCTGGGGCCTGGCGATGCCCACATCCCAGGGTTCCCTGCATGGGTGCCATGGGTGCAGGCTCCTCCACTCCAGTCCCCCCATGGCCAGATGGTCCATGGTGCTGTCCTGGATGCGCAGCGCAGAGCGTCACACATTGACCCCCTGGGGCCTGGGGAGCATAGCTCTCCAGAGTCCACATGCACCGGGGCTGGCAGTTGTTGGATTTGAAAGTCATGTAAGCATAACACAGTGCCCCCTCCCCAGACCCCAGGGCATCTGGCATGCATGTCACCTACCTGTGGATCCCTCCGGGAAGTTGGGTGAGGATGGGTGGATGGGGCCTGGCTGGACAGCCGAGACAAGAGGTCAATGACAAGGGCCCCCTCGCTTGAGCCTCATCATCACTGGTGGGATCCAGGCACTAGAACTGGCTGCCTGTCCTGGGCGCTCCTTGCCCTCTGTTGCCAGCTCAGCTCAGCCATGTCCAGGATGACAACCAGGGGTCTGGCCTCGTTGGGCCCCAGGAGGCTGAGAAAGTTTTTAATAGTAGGAGCAGCTTGTGGGCGCTACACCTGACCACCCGGCCATGTCCCAGGCCTTGCAATAGCCCTGCTGGAGTTCCTTCACCTTTGAACACACCTGGTCCAGGGTGCAGGTGGGGTGGCCCCGGAAAATCAGGCCCTTCAACAGCCGCTCAAACACCATGCTATTGTGGCAACAAACCCCTGTATGGTGGAGGACCTCCTCATCCTCCCATAGGGAGAGAAGGTCGTGCAGCCTGGCCTCCGTCCAGGAGGGGCCCAGTGCTTCGAGGCCTAGCTCACCTCCAGGGAGGGCTTCCCACTGTCCTTGGGGGAGCTCCTGTGGTGGGCAGGGGTCCGGGTGGCTGGCCATGGGTCCAGAAAAGGCGAGGGGCTGGCTGAGACCTCTCAGAAGGCAGCAAGCTGGAGAGCAGTGAGGGCTCCCTGCTGCCTGCATGCTTTCTGCTTCCTGACTAAGGTTTGTGGGAGCCAGCGTCTTTAAATGCGGGCAGACACTGGAGCCACAGAGCTCCGCTTACGCTGAGTGTGGCACCTCCGGCTGCCAGCTGATCACCGCCATGGAGGACTCTCTTTTGAAATAGCCATCTGTGGAGCGTCTACAGTTGCTCTCTTTCAAAATAATCTTTCAAAGGAAGGCACTCTTCCCACCATGGGAACAGGAGACCAACTTTGACAGAACGGCCCCATTCTTTTGATGTTACTTTTGAAAGAGCGTGGTCTGTGTAGACGCTCCCTGGGTTATTTTGAAAGAAGGCTGTCTTCCGACCTCAATTTCCAATGTACTTGATAGCGTAGACATGGCCTTAGTGTAAGGGATCGATCAACTCTCCATAATCACGTATTCAGTCATTTTGCTCTCTATTCCTTTTGCCCACAATGGGTCCATTGCAGTGGCAGTTTCTGAGATGTCGACCCCTTTTCCCTCCAAGTGTGAAGAGCATCCCTTCAGTTTCAGAATACGAAGTCTTATATAAACAGGTACCATTCTGAGAGGACAAGACGACAAGCTCGATGGACAGCATCAGGAGACGTAAGTATGGTATCATTTACAAAGCGCTCCCCACTAATACCAGCTCCGTTTTCCTACTACAGTAACTATCTAAGCTCACAGAAACTATGGTGGGGTTTTGCTGGATTTTATACATCTCGCCTTCAATTTTAAAACTACTTACTCTTCAAGCTGTTGATGTCTATTGCACAGTACACTAACTTTGGCTAAGATGATAAATAAATAGAAACTTATCTTCTTGGACACAAAAAACCATTTCCCAACTCAAATACTCATCTGATGTTGACTCGTTCAATTCAACAGACCTCTTATGACATCAAGTAATGCGTGGAGGCTTTTTCCTTTGCCTGTAGCAAGTAGCAATACTTTTATGATATTTAAGATTTCAAAAAAGTATAGCTTTGGATTACAGCATATTAGGCAATAATAAGCTATTTATCTCAAAGGAGTTAAGAAAAGTTAAACCATCAAAGGCACATCATCATAAACCAGATACTGAAAAGTGTTTTTTTTTTTTTTTTTGTTAAGTACTACTGTGAAATTCTCTCATTTATTCATCCACCAGCATTCATCTACTTGGTAGGCAGTCTTTTATATCATTTTTGAGGAAAAGAAACCAAAAGTACAACCGCCCACTAAGAAGGTCACATGTTCTCTAATAGCTGTATACACAAATACAACTGAAATGGGCTATTTAATGACTGTTTTAATTTTATGTTCAAGAGTTCCCTGATTTCTTTACATTAGAAAACCCTTTGGAATAGAATACAAGCATTATATCTCTTCCTTGGTTTTAACTTTTTTAAATCGTCCTTATCATTAAACACTGATAAACACCTCCTTTGTCCCAGGCTCGTAAAACATACTACATTCAGTATGCCAAATGCAAAACTGAAATAAAAAACTATCCATAACCATTTAGACATGACTGGTGCCTCAGTAGCATTTAGCTTGCAAACAAAAAGGGATAAATAAAATAAGTGCTAGAAATAAATAAATAAAATGCCAATAGCCCATGCTTTGCTCAAAGAGTATCCATAGCAATTTTTTGCTGTTTATACTTTTGTTTGATGAATCTCATGCAGGGGTGGGGAATTTTTTTTCATTAGGAGCTACTGACACCCAGATAAATCAGTCAGTGGAGAGGGGCCACAAAAGCGAATAGCCAAAAAGCCACAAAACCCTCACTGACGTGGCCCCGACTGAGACATCTCACACCCCTCATGCTTCTACACTACAGGCAGCAGAGTAGAGAAGCTGGAACTGAGGTTCAGGGCTTCCCCCAAGCTATATCAACTCATCTGTGGGTCTGGGACCAAAAATGAGGGAGGTTTAAAGTTCAGCGTGCAGGAGGCAGCTGCTGCTGGGGAGCGCGTATGGGGTCTGGGCGGGAAGGAGGGTGTACGAGCAGGCTGAGGATGGAGCGTCTGAGTGGGAGGGGGTCCAGAAGGGTGGAGAGGTCTAGGAGGCAGAGGGGAGCTGAGGAGGGCACTTATCTCCCCATGGCACCACTGCTGCCACCCCTCCACTGAGTGGGGGAACAGCAGCATAGATACAAACCTCCTAGAGGGGCCTTTCTCCCAGGCTCTCCCATACTGCTCTGATTAGCCATAATTCCAGCCAATCAGAGCAGGCAAGGGAAGCCTCTCTTCAGGCAGCACTAGGCTGTCTTTCCCCTAGCTGGGAGAAACCATGCCACAAGCAGCTGTGCGCCCCCCTGCTGGGAAAAGCCAGGCACCACAGGGCTGCCCCCACTCCACACCGGGGGAAGCTGGTGGCTGGAATGGCAACAGAGCTATGCCCCACCCCCCCACCACCTGGGGGAAGCCAGGGAGCAGCAAAGCTCTGAAGAGGCTCCAGCTACCCACCCCCGCAGCCAGGGGAATTCTGGGGATCTCCCCAACCCCTCCCCATCCACCACAATTTACACAAAATTTATTTATGTGGAAGTTGCCCAGGACGCAACCTCCACATAATCAAGGGATTACTGTACAGTAAAACCCCGATTATTGGATCCCCAGTTATCCAACACTCCGTTTTATCTGACGCCACCCCAGGGTGATGGGGGTAACTTCTCCCCCTCCCGCAGTCCTGCAGCAACCAGGAAACAGCCCCCGGCAGCCACCTGCCCAGCAGGTAGCCAGCAACCACCCAGCCAAGGAGCCGGCTGAGGCTGCCAGCCCGAAAACCCTTCTCCACAGCAGCCCAGCCCAGGCAGTGGCTCTGCGGCAGCCCACCGCCCATCCTGCAGATAGGTCCTGGGCAGCTGGCAGCCCCCAATCCCAGCTTCCTGCTTGTGCCCCCATCAATTATCCAACATTTTCAGTTATCCAATAGTCCTGATTATGCCAGATAACCAGGGTTTTACTGTATTTATGTTCCAATCATTTTATTTTTAAGGTAAATGAGCAACTTTTTCAGTAATAATGTGTTGTGACACTTTGAAGATTTATGCCTGATTTTGTAAGCAGGTCATTTTTAAAAGAGGTGAAATCTGCGTGTGCACAAGACAAACCATACTTCTGAAAGGGGTACAGGAGTTTGAAAAGGCTGAGAACCACTAATGTAAGCTACAGAAGGCAAAAAACGAGTAGTTATAAGAAAAGGTATCTCTGAAGTCACATTTCTAGTGACTGGACAACTCAAATGGGTTCCTGAATAAGTGAAATGCTTATAGGCGATGTAGAGATGTAGAGATATACAGCCAATGGATATTAGGCTTGTGAGCAGACAGTTTTCCTACATACTGTGCTTCTTTAGCCAACAGCCTAGGATAAACCAGGAATAGATTAAAGACTTCCATAACTTCCTTTCTCATGCTTATTTTATTTTTGAAGGATGCAGGCTTATGAACAACAGTCACTGAGAGACCTGGGGCAAGATGGCAGGGGGGCCCAGCTGCCACCACACGCTTCTCCTGACAAGCTGTATGGCACGCGCACAGAGCAGGCGGACACCACGCCCTGCATGCAGCTCCAGAACTGGAATTGTGAGTGGTGGCATATTGGACACCATAGCTTTACTGTATATATTAATGCCTATTCACTATAATACTGTGTCTTTGCAAGGAGCGTAGTTGGTACCAAAAAACCAAACAAAACACAAATACAACCCAGTTTTAGATTGTAACTACACATAAATTAGAAAAAAATCAAACCTGCAGTTCCAATAGCATAAGTGATTTGTCCTATATTGTCTGTATTTTATATGCAAAGTCAACATTGCTATACACAGTACACCAAAATACTGTATGTGCACATGTATTATTTAAGTGCATGTAAAAATTATTTCATCTATGGCCCCTTTTCATCTTGAGAGACAGTGGCTAGCAGCGGCAATGAGGATCTATGGGCAGTGTTTGAGTCAGCAGCTTCTCTTGTGGCTTATCTGTCCAATATTGGATTTGCACGGTCAATTGCACTAACCACATTGTTAGTCTATTTCCAAATTCTTGAGTCTGAGAGTTTTTCCTTCTCAGACAAAGTTCTTTTGTGCGGCTTGCGCATATACTATCAAAGGACGATGTGCCCTGTCATAACAATCATCGCCTTGTATTTCGATCTGATGATGCAGATTTCCAGAATTCTAGATTGATGCTGATTTTTTTTTCATGGCCTTTTTGCACGTATCCTTGAACCTTAGCTTTGGTCTTCCTCTTGTTCTCAACCCACATAACAGTTCACCGAAGAGGATTTCCTTGGAAAGACATTGGTCATCCATTCTTCTCACGTGACCAAGCCAATGTAGTCTTCTACTGTTGAGAATCGCTATGAAGCTGGGTATGCCAGATCTTGACAGGACATCTGCATTAAAAACTTTACCTTGCCAGTTGATATTCATAATTCTGCGGATGCAGTGAAGATGGAAGCTGTTCAATTTTTTTCTCCTGGTTCAAGTAGGTGGTCCATGCCTCAGAACCATATAGCAGGATACTCAATACACATGCCTGGTAGATTAGTATCTTTGTTTTCACTGTCAGCTTAGGATTGTTCCATGCTTTTCCTGCGATGCTCTGTAATGAGATGCCTCTGTAGTTACAGCAGTCACCATTGTCGCCTTTGGTTTTATAGACAGTGACGATGTTTTTACATCCCTTCATGTCCTGTGGAACACCTCTTTGCTCGCCAATGTTTTAGGAGAAAATCGTAGAGGATGGGGAAGAGCACAGCCTTGTTTGCCTTCAGGACTTCAGCAAAGATTCTATCATTTCCTGGCCCTTTTCCATTGGAGAGAGCATCAAAAACTTGAGAAAGTTCCTCCTCCGTAGGCTCTGCATCTAGTTCAGACATTTCTGGAAGAGTTGGGACGAGGTTGTCAAGTTCAGGTTGTACTGTACGCTCGTGGGAATAGACTTGAGTAGCGTTCTACCCATCCGGACATCAACAGCTTTTTGTCTGTGATCACCTGTCCATTTAAATGCTTCAGTGGGGTGATTTTGGTAATGTTTGGTCCAAGTGCTTTCTTCAATCCATCATACATAGTTTTCAGGTTGCCCAAATCAGACGCCTTTTGAATATTAGAACATAGATCGGCCCAATACTTGTTCGTACATCTGGATTCTCTATGTAGAACAGATCTTGCATGTCGAAGCTGATCTCTTGTGCTTTGAGATGGGTGCTTTACATTATTCAGATGTGCCTTGTGTTGTTTCTTCAAGAACATGCCTAAGAATATCAGCATTTTCATCAATCCAATCTTTGTTAGATAATTTACGTGTTCCAAAGGCAGATTTGGCACATTCGTATGTTGCATTGCTAAGCACGGACCATGCTTCATCAATGCTTTGTTGGTCAGGTTTGTGTTCCATTTAGAGAGTGAAATCATCTGAGAAGAAGGAGCATTTCAGCACATCTCTGGTATTGAGGGTATTGATCTTTGGCTTACTGCATTCCTTTGTCATATAAGCTATGTCTACACTAGCCTCCGCCTTTTGAAAGGGGGATGTTAATGAGACGCTTTGGATATGCTAATGAGGCAATGTCATGAATATGCAGTGCCTCGTTAGCATAATGGCAGCCGCGGCAATTGAAAAGTACTGCTTTTGAATTGCGCACCGCCCATGTAGACGGGAGCCTTTCAACAGGACACACCAGTCTTCAAAAGCCCCTTATTCCCAAAACCAAACAGGAATAAAGGGCTTTCAAAGACTGAGGGGTCCTTTCAAAAGGCCCCCATCTACGAGGGTGGTGCACAATTCGAAAGTGGCACTTTCAAATCGCTGCAAACACAATTATGCTAATGAGGCACTGCATATTCCTGACAGTGCCTCATCAGCATTTCCCAAAGTGTCTCATTAGCATCCCCCTTTCGAAAGGCAGGGCTACTGTAGAAATAGCCATTGAGTTTCTTTGGGAAGATTTTCATTCTGCTGATGATCACGGAGCGATCAGTGTCTCAATTCGTGCTGTGGTACGTGCATGTAAATTTGATGGCGTTGAGAGGTTTCCTCCGAACCAGTACAAGGTCAAGTTGATGCCAGTGACTGGATCTGGGGTGGTGCTATGAAACCTTGGCTGTGTCTACACTAGCCCCAAACTTCGAAATGGCCAGTGCAAACATAGCCCTTGTGACACTCTTTCAAGTTAAAGAAAGTATTAGTGATGCAGAGTTGATCCTAACACCTGAATCTGAGAAGCTTTTGACCATTTTCGTCCATTTTCCTAATACCGTGATGACCAAAGCAGAGAGGCCAGGACTGATGGTCATGTCTAACTCCTGCATTGAAGTCACCAAGGATGTACAGTTGTTCGCCAGTTGGAAAGGTGTCAATAACTTTCTGAAAATTATAATAAAGTGGTCCGTCTTCAGTGCACGATGCCAACATGGGTGCATAAGCACTGATAATGTTGATATATGTTTTATATATTATAAACACACACACACACACACACATCTAGTGTTCAGCAGTTAGTCCATGATACAGAAACCACATATTTGAATTTCCTGGTTTTAACAATTTAAGTTTCAATTTTACTTCTGCATACTATTTTTAAAGAGAGAATTTCTTGAAACAAAAAGGTATATAATGTACAGTTTGACTCCCATTATAAACATTAATAGTCCCTCTTTCAAGGGGCTGGTAATATCAATGTCACTAATATTTTCATAGTTGTCCCACCGACAAACTTCTCAATTTAGTAAGAAGCAAAACGTAGATGTTTTGTTTGTGATCCCTTTCCACACACTGAAATTACATAAATCAGGGTAACTTTAAAAATAAATTGATAGTTGTTTTAAGTGGATGGTTTAATTTAGTTAAAACAGGTTTCAAATTTAACTTTGAATTGCAATCCTCCATCTCAAGGACCGAGCTCACTAAAAATCTATTGAAATTAAACCAACTGTAAAACCTAGTTAGTTTAGCATGTTGAATCAGTATTAAAGACCTTATGTATCTATGCTATTACCTCCAACAGAATACATCGCTCATGAAGCAATATAGATTATTTTCCTAAACACCAAACAATTGTTTTAAGGAAAGTTACAGTTAATATTATGAAGCAGTAGATAAGCTTTTTAAAAAAATCTCAATATTTTAAGTTTAATGAATGGGAGAACAGAGCAGAGCTTTAACTTTCTTATCACAGATCCACAGGAACTGTTCTGTCCTACAGCTTTTAGAGTCCCTTAGAGGAACCCTTTCTGTGTGGCGGACCCTCTTCTCCCAGAGGGTTTCACTCTACCTTAAGGGCAGATTACGTGGCCTTACAGCCTCACATGCCACCTCCCTCATATGTGGCATGCTAATGAGGCAATTCAAAGCAGGCTAATGAGGTGCTAACGTGCATATTCAGCACCTCATTAGCATAATGGCATCTGTGCAAATTTCAAAGTGCAGAACTCCACAGAACTAGATCGGAGTAAGGGAATGTCGAAGTGGGGTGCTTATTTCGAAGCTGCTCCCATCTATACTGTCAATCTGCAATTCAAAGTCTGCACTTCGAAATTCATATGGCTGCCATCATGCTAATGAGGAGCTTAATATGCACGTTAGCACCTCATTAGCCTGCTTCAAATTGCCTCATTACCATGTCACCTGTGACAGCAGGCGGCATATGTAGAAGCAGCCTGAGACTGAGCCTCAGGCTCCAGCGCTCCTGCATCATACCATGAGCTCTGTCCACCAAATCCAACTTAACTAGACTCTTGGACAGAGATATTTATGATGCACAAGGACTCACATACCACAAGTGACATCAAAGCAGTACAATTTATGAGTCAATCGAAACACAGCATCTGGAATTTGTAAGGTTAGCATACAGAATAAAAAAGTTAAGACAGTGAGTTTTGGCCATGCGTGCCTTCTACCGCATCAAGCTCCCATGGAAACCTTTCCTGGATCTAGCTCTTTTGTAAGTCTAACGTGAGTGCTCTGTGTCTCACAATCTCTTTCCCCTGGGTAGCTGTGGCCATTTGCGTTCATCTCGCGTTTTCTGATTTTTCTCTTGCTAGGGGCTAGGTTCAGACCACTCATTACACACCGACAGCTGTGTGACACAAACACCTTTTTTCTCTTACTCTGGCCCAGGAGCAGCTTTTGTATCCATTGGGTAGCAGCGTGTTGGGGCACGCCAAAGCTTCATAAACATATCAAAGACAAATCTCACTTCAACACACATCCATTTTCATTTTTGTTCATTAAACACAACAATCGTTTTTTCCCCAATCTATTTAGCAAATATGACTACTGTAGTAAAAAAGAAAATATTGTTCCTGTACCTAAAGCTGGTTTCCCACTTAAACACAATCTGCTTCCCGGTAGCTGTTTCACTATTTGCATCTGTTCCATGGTTCAATTTTTTCAATTCTAGAACCACAAAACACTAGAACCAAAAGGAACCTCAAGAGGTCATCAAGTCCAGTCCCCTACCCTTATGACAGCATCTAGCACAGTCTAGATCATCCCTTTTAGATATTTCTGTTCTTAAATATCTCCCATGACGGAGATTCTACAACCAATTTACTCCAATACTTGGCCACGCTGGCAGTTAGGAAATTTTTCCTAATGTCCAACTTAACTTCCCTTGCTACAATTTAACGATTCAACTTTTCAGTTCTGGAATCATAGAAATGAATGCAGTGAAATGAGTAAACAGTAACAATACGAAACACATGAAGTCAATATGCACTTCAGAATGGATCTCTTCCAGTCCTGTTACTAAATCGTTGGCAAGACTAATGAATGATTACCAGAGGCCTAAGTCATAAAAGCATTTATTTAGAAAGACTTTTTGCAAATGCCAACTTAAATAGTTCTAGTCCACCTACCTATAGTTTTAACTGAAGCTGATGTTCTTCTCTTTTGTTCTGCAATTCTTATAATGTAGGGAAATGAATATGTAGTATTGCTGTAACAGAATGGCTTCTAAGTTTATGCCCAGATATGGCTGCATTTCAGAAACATGAATATCAAGTTCTGATTCAGCAAATATCTGATTGTTTAAACAAGCCACCTTTACATACAAGTGTTTTCATAAATTGATGCAGTAATTTTGTTTTGGTATAGTTGAACAAATAACTGTATATAGCTTAGTATCTAATAAATAGAAATAATATTTACAAACATTAATAATTTAGAATAACTGTGCACAGAGCTGAGTTAGATCATTATTTGAATAAGGTATGTTTTGATTTTTACACCCAGCAGAAAAGAATAAACTTTTATTTAAGAAACAAAAACTAAATTGAAGACTGCTTCCCACTGATTTCCAGTATACACATTTTAACCACTATAAAAACTGGTGATTAAAACAGGAAATTTAGATGGGACATAAGAAACATCAACCTATTTTTACTCAGGAAAAACTGAACAGCAAACACTAAAAAAAAATACCTCAATTTCATGATGTAAGGATGTTTTTAATTCCCTCTTTGTAGCCTTCACCATGGCTTTGAAGCACTTCAGAAAATGAATCTTTATGTTGCAGGAAGCAAAGAGAGCCTAATAATTAATGCAGATTTCCAATGCTATGCCCCTAAAAGACTAGCAGTGTGAAACTCCAGTTGGTGAGATGAATAAAAAGGTCACTGCAGTGAGACTACTGAATCTCTTACTGTAAACTCCCATGGATGTGGCTTGCCCAATACATTTTATAACTCCATCTCTGCAAAAGGCTTAACACTTAAGTCTATGGAGTTGGGGAGATAAAATGTCAGTGCAGACACCATCAGAAACCATCCCACAGTGCCCCACACCAGCAGTTAAACTGGTGAAAACACTTGTTAGTGAAGACGAGCACTGCCAACCCCAGGACTGTAGCACAGACACATAAAACCAATCCAGTTATTGCAGTGGCTGTATGTCAACATAATTCAGGTCAATTTAATTTGGTAGTGTAGATTTGCCCTGAGTCTTAGATAATGGCTGTCCTAGAGAGTTTTTAGCAGTGCAGCTGCACTGCTATAAGCTCTGTAGTGTAGCCGCTCTAGGTGAATGGGAGAGAGCTCTCTTGTCAGCCTAATTACTCCATCTCCCGCGAGCATCAATAGGTTTATCGTCAGGAAAAGCTCTCCTGCCAACACAGCACTGTTCACACTGGTGCTAAAATCAGTATAAATTATATCATCTTCAAGAGGTGATATAGCTAACACACAACACAGCGTGACGTTACAGCTTAACTCAATGTACATTATGTAGCCATAGCCTCAATTAAGGTTGAAACATATCTTCTTTCTCTCCCTTCCTCCCTAATGGAAGAAATGCTCCTTCCTGACATGTTACAACTGCAGTTTAGCTACATCCCACCTTCACAGCCTTGTATTCTACAATGTCGTCCAGCCCTTCTACATCTGAACTTTCACTTCTGTAAACTAAACTGTTTCCTCAAAACTTCTGCATTTCTGTAATCCTGAATTTCTATGGAAAGAACTGTAATTAGAAGAACAGTGTGACTTTTTAATAATTAATTTTGTGCTATTGTCATCTGAGTACCTTTTAAAGTTGCAAACCATGTAGATTTATTTCCTATAATTTAGGTCCAACCTTACAACATTCTGAGCACCCAATACTCCCAAAGTTTGTACCCCTGAGGAGCAATGAGAGTTGCAACATTTGGGATCTCAATGGTCTAACCTGTAGGCTGAATCTGTTTAACTGTGGATGACCAATACTTTATTGTATTCATCAAAAATATACAATTGCTTCCATCTGCACAAATTTATAATTTTATTAACTGTGTTGTCCACCAAAGTAAGTATTTGCACAGTTTCTAGAATCCTACAAATAGGTACTACAAATACAGTATGAAGGCTCTTTTAAAAAATAAAGTGTACTTCCATAGACAAAAGTTTTGTTCAACGGAGTTTGAAATAAATAGAATTATGAAGCACATTTTAGTATCTTATTATAGGTAATATTTTTATGTCCTTACTCTTAACCATACTTCAGCGCCACAAGTGCTCCCATTTAAATCATTCAGTGAGTGGATTCTGATACCTGGTATCACCAAAATGACAAGACAGAATTTGGTTACACATAGCAGAGATTATATGGTAAAGAATACTTACTATTGCTTAGTCATAGTGATTTTGTACTCCATAAATATATAATTAATATTTCATTTTGAAAACTGAGCTACTGATATATTATTCTTACACAAATTCTCTGATCTTCTTTAGATATCCCAGTTCCATGATGTAATCAGGTTTTAAATGATAATTGTTGGCCAGTCACAGCTCTTAGCGTATCTAAGCGACTGCTGTGCCTACCTTTTTCATTTTCTATTTTAAGGTATGAAAAATCAGGAGACTGAAAAATCAGGATATTTCAACATCTTTCTTCCAGACTGGCATTTCTATTTGAAAGTAAATAAAACAGTTCTTAAGAACTTATATAGTCACAATTAAACACTACAGAACAGTACAGCTGGTCATCTGAAGTTTTTCAGGGTGGCTGTGGGTGTGTGTTTGTTTTATTTCAGTTTTTAATCTGCTTGGATAGATTTTACATGTTAATACTCCAATAAACTGTGAAGCACATTTTCTTTGACTTATTTTCCCCAAAAGTCACCATACTGACATTCGTATTCAGCATATACCAGTACACAGCAGAATATTTCAAATTAGTTTCCTCTATGAAAAGATTAAAGACTATCTGCATTTAAAGTTATTTATTTTAAAATTAGCCTTACAGTATTCATAATAAATTTAGAGCAAGCACATTTTAAGGCACCAGGAAAATCGTAGCTGAAAATGTCACTCACCTTGTGCACTACAATACACCATGAGCGTGACTGTCAGTTTACTTATAAGACAGACCAGAAGATGTGCAGTCACTTCATATAATGTGGATTATGTATCAAGCCATAGCACCTTAAGCTATGATCCAATTAGGATCTCTCAAATTAAACAAGGTCAGAGTAGGTCACCACCCATATGGAAGACCCAATGAACACATAGGTACAGCAGGAAATGGCTCCAGTGATGCAGAGGAAATAGTTCTACCTACGAAGACAGCACATAAACAATGCCTTAGCAGAGGAAGAGGAAACTGTACTGTTAGGAAACCCATCTGAAAATGAGACTATATCAAAAAACAGTCTTGATCGTGGCACATGCACGGAGGTATGAATTAAGCTTGGACCGGTAACCTTAATGCTGACATTTTGAATGCTTGATTCCACAACCCAGATGTTCTTTTAACATAATTTGTTAACAGATGTTATAATATCCAAAAGTGAGGAAGGAAGGAAAAGCACGTGATGGTACTCTACAGTAATACTATACAACTCAGGTCGACTGAAAACTCTCTTAAAACTCACTGCAGGTCCACGGGTACGAATATGTGAAATATCGCAGACTCATTAAGCTTGCTGTGTCTAAGGCCCTAACTATGTTACACCTCCAAAAGAGAATACAAATTTAAAAGGCAGTGGGGACTTTATTATGACTCCCTAGAGCCGCGGTATTCAATACGCTTGCCGTTCACCGCATGTGGGGAACTGGACACCACAGCGTGGCTATATGCAGCTCCTTAGAGCCGCACGCCCGGCGCGCCCTCTACCTCCTCTGTGCATGCACCCCACCACTTGGTGGGACAAGACCATGGCAGTAGTATGTGTGGTTCCTGCTGCCCTGGTAGCTGTGGCCCAGCGTGGCCAGCTCTTGCTGCAGCACAGCTCACATGACCCAGTGACTCAGCGGGCCCAGCACAGCTCAGTAGCTCCAGTGGCAGTGGCTCTGGTGCAGCACCAGCAGTTTGTGCATGAGAGGGGGAATTGGTGGGTGCCTAGCTCAGGAGAAAGCATTTATTCTGAGCAGGGAGGGAGGCACTGTGGTGATCCTTGAATTTCTATTGGACACTGTCCAAGGTGGCGGACGCACTTGCACAACTGCTGTATTTTGTAGCATAGACAATACTATACAGCGTGTTAGGGTTTTCTACAACCATGGCTTGAACCAACCTAAGACAACTGTGTGCAGAAGTTACCATCTGACACAGTTGGTGGACCATGTAAAATGAGGTTAGTGTACACATTATCAACACTGTCACAACTGGCACCTTTGCTGGCAATCTCAGTGGAAGAAAAAAAGCCTGAAAGGAGACTGAATAGACTTCTACCTTGTACCAGTAGTCCTGTCAGGTTAGGGATGAGACATGCTGGCTGGCAGGACAGTCTGAATGTCCTTGCAATGCCCAGTGCTGCCCCTGTACCATGGAGAAGTGAACTTCAGTCTCCAGAGTTGTCAAAGAGGCTAGAGTTTTTACAAGCCCTGAATCCTAAGGGAAACAAAATCAAATTCAAAGGAACTTCTCAGTATGGTTTTCCAAAAAGCAGCCTGGACTTCTCAGGATCCTGATTAGAATATAGCTAAGGTAAGCAAAATACTGGGTACTGTCAGAATTCTTTAAAAAGGAAAAATGGTCCAACTACAAGAGAACTGACAGTGTTACTAGTGTTATACTCTCACTGTCTGCAAAAGGCAGCCCTACAAGATATAAGCTCTAGTCACACTGCATGCATAACACACCTACCCAAAATGCCTCTGGTATCCCATTGGTTTTGTCTGGGTTAGAGAAAAGTCAGGGGTCTTTTTGCCCTCTTTTTGACACCCTCCAGTGGGAAATTCATACAGAAAAATGTCTCAGCGAAAACTGAATGAGTAAACTGAATACTTATTCCCTGATTAAAGAATAAAACCATTGTCAAACAGCACAGCAATCAAGGTAAAAAGATTCCAAATATTCTCTAACATTAATTTTTCCTGTTCAGATATTTGAACCAAAAACTTAGGAATTTATAATTTAAGCTCACAGAAATATAAAAAGTATACTTATATTCTTACAAAAAGTCATCTGGTGGAGGCCTAGTGAGGTAAAAAGGTTTGTAATTCCACTGTTAAATATTTATCCCATTAAATACGTGCAACAGGAGCTCTTCCTCCCTCCCCCCAGTCCAAAATGAAGCAATAACTCTTGAAAAATTGTCATTGCTGATTAACTGCAGTGTACAAAACTGTCATGCCAAAGTATAAATCCAGTTGCATCTACTCTCCTAGCCTTCCCAACTTACAAATAATGGAAAACAAATTCAAGCACCAGTTCTGATTTCAGAAAACCCCCATCACAGGGGTCCTCACACATTTGATTCCCTACTGTTTTAGTTGCCCATCAAAACAGCCCCATATCCCTTAACTTCACTAAGGTTTGTACAATTCCGAATGCTCACTTACAGTAAGTAAAGCCAGCTGCTCTAAAAAAAGAACTACAAATGGTAAAAATAAGTTTTCTCAAGAAAACATCCTAGCAAAATACTGTGAGCCAAAACTACAGAGCTTGAAAATGGCTTGTGAGGAAAATCAGTTTTCAAAAGAATGACACATTCTGCAAATATGATTACATTGCATCCTTTCGGTAGCTTTAAATTTATTTTTATTTGTCATTTTATAACAAACAAGGAATTTTTTTTTAATTGTGACTAAATAAATTGCACTTTTAACAAGTGTTTTGCAAGAAGGAACAACTTCCATCCAGAGCACCACATTATGTCAACAGTGTTAAAGTAAAAGATACTCATTGACCTTAAATAGGATTTCTGCTTAAACATGGATGGTGCAAGTCCTGAAAGTTCTAGACCAGCACAATCCAACAATCCTATCATGTAATATTTTCAATATTCACTTTGAAGGATAGCAAAACTGCCATAAGTCCAAACTCCATGCAAAGCTTTGCTAAAGTAAGAGTTCAGATTCATGACAGTGGCAGGGAATGGTCTCTGACTTCCTTTTAATCATGGCCATCAGAGATGAATAATTTAGGCAGTTGCTGTCTGACAATTTGGTAACTACTGCATAGATCACTACAGTGTTATTGTAAAAATCTGAAATTTTTTTTTTAAAAAATCACCTATGAATTTAAATTGTAAGTGTGCTCCCAGGCCTGCGATGGCCACACATTTCTATAAATGCAGCAGTAAGAACAGCCACCTTCAGCAGAATGTGCTGAGCACAGCCATCTACGCCCTAATCTTAGAACCAGCCAACTCTTAGATGTCTATTTTCTCCCCACTAATGTGGCGCCTTTACCCAGTTGGCTTGCAGAGCCTGTAAGCTGTTAGGCCCCAATGCCGGGGCAGTAGGCAAAGTCCTTATCCACTATTACTCTAGTACTGGTCCAACCACCTGAAGAAGTGGGTCTTACCCAGTAAAGCTCATGAGCTGATAAATGTGAGGTGGGTCTGTCCCACCGAAGCTCATCACGGAATAAACCATTTTGTTACTCTTTAAACTGCTACACTTCTGCTGCTTGGTCTTCTTCTAATAAACGTGGTCGTGTTTAAGGTGCTACAGGGCTGCCTGTTTATTTGTGAAGCTACAGGCTGACCCAGCTCCCCCTCGGAGCCCAGCCACCTGTTTGACACTCAGGCAGATACCCTTGAAAGATGGGGCGGGGAGGTGGGGGGGAAGGGTGATCACTTGCTGGTTATCCTCAGGCTCCATCCCCGCGCCGAGCGCGAGCAGCTGACCGCCCCCTCCCATTCCAGCCCACACAGCGAGGAGGAGAAATGTTTCCGAGATCAAAAGGACCAAGAAGAAAAAAGTTCCTCCCCGCGGCCTGGGCCGCGCATCACGCAGCCCACGGCAGCACCCGGGAGAAAAATGAAATGCTGGGGGGGAGGGGCTGGGAGGCGGAAGAGAGACGAAAAAGGGAAAGAGCCGGAGCCCCTGGCCTCCGCCAGCGCCCTGCTGCCCCGTTCCCGGCGGCGGGGAGCACACGCCGCTCCCCCCCATCACGCGCTGTACCCTGCGGGCAGCAGCCAGCCAGACGCCGGGCTCTCGCTCAGCGCGCCAGAGGGCCCCGCTCGCAGGCGCGGTGCGGGCCGGAGCACGCACAAGTTGCCCATCCCGCGCCTGCTGCAACACCCACCAAGGCGGCCCCCCGGCCCCGCTCTCACCGTTCTTGCTGTCGCTGGGAGCCGCGCCGGCTGCAGCCACCGCTCCGCCGCCGCCTCCGGCCGTGGCCGCCGCGGCCGCAGCTCCGCCGGTTCCTCCGGCCGCCCCGGCCGCGGCGCCCGTCGCTGCCATGGCTGCGCCCGCCGCCGCCGCCAGGGCCAGGGCTCCATTTTCCTGCTCGTCCCCGCTGCTGTTCGCGCGCTTGTTCTTCTTGCCCTTGCTGCTCTTCTGGTTCGGCATCGCGGAGCTGGCGCGGGAGGCTGCGGTGCTACCCCCGCCTCATTGCGGCTCCATTGCAAACAGGGCGCCCAGGAAGGCGAGAGGAGCGGGCGGCGGCTCGCCCTGGCTGCGCTCCCTGCCCTCCCGGGCGGGCAGCCCAACCCGGCCCAGCCCCGCTGCGCGCACACACTCACACCCCGCCGCCGGCCCGGGGGAAGCAGCGCCAGGGGAAAAGGCGTGTCCCGCTTGTTTTGATTCTGCTTCCCCTACTACCGCTCTCCTCCCGCCCCTCTCCGCTTCCTCCTTTCACACGCACTAGCGCTGGCTGGTGACAGAGGGAAGCAGCGCAAATGAAGGCGGGGGGGGAGGGGGGAGACGGGGCTGAGCTGCACCAGGGGAGCAAAGAGAGCCGGAGGCGCTCAGGAGGACCCTTTCCACGCCAGGGCCTGGTGGCGGACTGTGCTGTAGAAGGCTAAACAAGGCTCCTCCCTTTGGCCTCGGAGAAGCCTCACGTGGTCACAGCAGAAGGGAGCGACTCCCTGGGAAATCGGTCGCTTTTCCTGCAAGGAACAGCTCCAAAACATGCGAAGAGGGAGGCAAACTTGTGTGACATGCGCTTCCGTGGAAGTGCCTCTGCTCTGCGCCCTGGAGCCCTGTTGGGAGGGTTGTCAACATTGGGTTTCAAGACTGTTTTCTTAGCGCTCCTGCACCATGCTCCTCCTGATGATATTATTTAGCATTGTGGTGATGAAGAAGAAGTGTTCACCAAGGGTGTTTCTTGCTGCTTCGTGCAGTGCTCAGTAGCTCCCAATTTTAATGTAGAGAGATGAAAAAACAAGGGATGTCCCTTGTAATAAGGGACTCTTGGCAGTCCTGTTGGTAGGCTTGCATGGCCTTCAAGCTGTGCCTTTTGAAAAGCCATTTCAAGGAAATAAAGGACAGTCACATGAAAATCGGAGAGTAAAGATTGAGATACCACCCACAGTGTTCGGTTTGTGGTATAAAATGCTTGTGTTAGGGTGTTGAAAACTGGCCTTTGAGCTGATCAGCTTCCTTGCCACTTGGTGACTGAGTTGTTTCCAACTGTTGTGAGACTCAGTCTTCTTCAGTTTGTGGATGTAAAGAGTAACAGCTATAACTTTATATTCAGTTGGCTAAGCCAGATAATTGCATCTGGAGTGGCAGAGCATATTGCTGTGAGGTCTCATTTGTATTTGTGAATCAGGCATTGAGTTGTTAGATGTTCCATGATCTTAATGGGTGACCTGACCACAGTAAGACACTGGAGAGTCTTTAATTTTCCATTGTGCAGCAAATACCTTCGTCTGTCATAGTTTATGAAGATGCAATTTAGGGTTGGTCATCAGCTTTTTGGGACATCAAAGCCAGAGATCTTCTACATTGGGTCTTTAACAGGGTGTTTGTTTGTGACTTGTTTTGAACTCTTATTTGGCTTTCCAAGCTTCATCAGGGTTGAAGTTGCATTGTTGAAGGTTAAATCATGGGTCCAAAAGGGCTTACATGACTTCAGGCAGTGGTGAAGGACATTGTTAAGGTCCTGGAGGATGGGAAGATATTCATTTTCCACAATAAACTGAAATTCCCAGGGGATCGTAGTATACAGAAAATGGTGGGGGGAGCAAAGTGCAACAGCATTAGCAGCCAAGGTGTTAGAGTCGACATGAGGGCGACAGTGATGCACCACAATGCAGTATTTGGTTGGACATGAGCAAGTCAAGTGTGGCTACATGTGGTCCATACCACTGCACAGTACTTGGCTATGGATTACACAAGGACCATCACTGTTGTCTGTAACACTGATGCTAATGTTCCACAGCTTGTGGTTGGTAGTTTCTGGACCAGGTTAACTCTTGTCTTCTTGGCAACTACTTTCCTCAGGTGGGCATGGAGGGTTAGCATGCAGCCCTGCTTCTCTTTAAGATAGGTCAGAATGGGGTCATGTCTCACATTGTTGCTGCAGAAGGTCATTTTCAGGATACACTTACTATTTCTAATACCAAAATGCAATGCAGTTACTTTTTTGTTTTATTTTGGTGAGGATTTGGCTTGAACCTCCATTTCTGCAAATCTTTCTCCATAATGTTTTGGTCCCCATTCAAGTTGGACTCTGGAAGATAATATCTAGGAGTTTGTAGGTAATGAACGGGGTGATATTGGCCTATTGCTTTCTGGGTTGTCAAATGGCTTGCCTGGTTTGGGTATGGGATTGATTATCACCTGCCACCAACCTTCTGGGATAGTTCTAGATTCCATTGTTTTGGTGTACAGCTTTGCCAGCCATTGGTGTTCCCTGTGGCCTAGTTGATGGATAAATTCTAAGGAGGATACCTTTTCCACTGGCTGCCTTCCCTTTCTGTATTATGGCTAAACCTTTTCTTTCACTTCATTTGTACTGATGGTGATGGGCTCTTTTGAAGGGGTGGAGGTCATGCTCTGATGTAGTTATTGATGAATATCTCACTTGATGGTTTTTTCCAGTGTCCCTTTTGTGCTCTCCACGAATTTGGACTCTATCGGGTTGTGTGAGGCTTTTGAGGTCTGTAGTCTGCCTGATTAGCAGCTCTGAGACCAAGCAATAAGGCCAAGGCAGGGTGACTGAAGTGTGCAAAGTTCAAATCTTCAACATCCTCAGTCCACTGTTGACATCTAGCTGATTATAGATATCTAGCAGGGTCTTCGCAATCTGTGAGCTGACAACTAGTTGTACTGCCAGTGCACGTCCTGGCTCTCTTTTGTCCAGCAGGGAGCATATTACTCCCATATTCTTCTGGCCAGCAACAGTAAGGAGATAACGTTTTGGTGTTTCAGGAATTCAAATCATCACTTTTTCCAACAGCTTCTCTATAGTAGTCTCCAGGGATTTTTTTTTTTTTGGCAGAATGCACTGGAACACAGTTCTGGCACCTTTCTTCCATTAGAATAAGAGAAATATTTTCACTGCCAGTTCTGCAGCAGTGTGGGACTGGGCAGGAGCCCCCACCAACCTGCAGCAGATTGGGAAAAGGCAGGAGCCCTGGAGAGAGGGCAGGAGCCCCCACCACCCCACAGCAGCATGGGGTCTACTGCAGGAGCCCCTGCTGGTCCCACAGCAGTACGGGCACCAGAGTATTAAAACTGAACACCCTAGCCCCTATGAGGAATCACCAGACTTGAGTTCCAGTCCCTTTTTTATTCCTAGAAAAAAAGCCCTGACAGTCTCATTCAGCTTAGGGCAGGTTCCACTAAGGGGTTTGTTTCAACAGAGTCAAGAGGATGTCAATGCTGGCATGAGTCATGATGGACCTGTGCTGGCAGTTGCAGAAGTTGAGAAGTGTTCCGTGGAATGCATGAAGTGCACTCCAGCTTTGATCTTTGGAAAGAGTGCTAGAGTTGTGTGTTGTAATTGTAGCAACAGCCAGCAAGCAGAGTGGAAAGTTGCATGCTGTTTGGAATTGAAGAGCAGTTGCAGATCTTCCACAGACATCCCAACCCATTGGCTTCATTTACTGCATAACCTGATACAGATTGTTGGTTGTTAAAGTCACTAAAATACAGGGCTGGGATTGATGCACTTGGGAGTGCTGTTTCAGCCATTTTGAATAGGAGTTTATATATATGGGTAATATGCAACTGTACTATCTTGATGGCACCGGTGTCGGTGACTTCCTCTTCAGCTGAGTGGAAGACATTGAAATCCATTATGGTGTTCTTCACATATATGGCCCAACCATATTTCAGATGATAGTGGCTAGTCAGGTTGTAGCTCTGGATATGGGAGCAGCTAGCCTGTTGGTTGCTGGACTTGTTCAAGATCCCATCCAGTGTATTACTTGTTTCTCTAGAGGGCCATTATGGCAGCTTGAGTTGATGCTCTGAAGACCAGGATCTTGCCAATCAGTGTTTGGTCACCAGCTTGATGATATTTCTCCCTTAACAAAGAAGTTGTGGTTTCTCGCTTAACAGAGTGAGCCAAGTGAAGGCTGCCATTTTCCACTCTGGGACTCATCATAAAAACACATTTTTTCCCTCTAAAAGCGAGAATCTAAGCTTTCATTTACAATAAGGAACAAGTTACTAGTCCTCCCAGTTGCTTAAAAAAGTGAACCAAGTGCACCCTGAAGACTCAGAAATCAAATGAGCTAAAGTGAACACAAAATTGAGATGTTTTTAAACCAATTTCTAATAGCTTATGATTTTTGAATGCTTGGGGTTGCCAATCTGGATATGAATGGTAGGTTGCTGAGCTGCAAATAAATGGAGGGAGATCCTTTTAAGACTTGATCGGGGTTGCTGTCAGGTGACTGCAAACCTCCTTTGGCATGTAACTTCTTCCCTTATTTCTTAAGGCCCAGGTCCTGCAACCTGTCGATGATAAATAATAAAAACTAATGTACTAGCTGTCTGACTAGAGTGATTCAAAATTACCGTTTAAAAATAATATTATGAATGCCTCTCCTACACTCCCTGGCTAAATTGAGATAGGATCTTGTGTACAGTTCTTTAACATGTTCCAAGTCACCCTGTTCCTTACCGTCCCAGTTAATTGGCTGCCTCTATTTAGTGTATTAGACTCTTACAAAGGCTCATTACAAAAAGTTTTAAAATGGCTAGGTCAGTTTCTTTGTCCATAAATATCCACATTTTAGGTGCTTTAGCTAGTCTGCAGATTTCCGAGCAGGAAGGACACTTCCCCCAATACTTGCTTTTCAATAATTTGTGCTATTATTTTCCAACTGGCACTACCTACATTAGTTCATAGCTTTGAAACCTCTGAATTACACTTTTTCTTACCGCTAAAACTTTCACAAAGAAATCACTAGCAGGGCAGAGTAAGTATGACCAACTTGAAGGAATAAGGGCAATACCAGACAAATTATGATCCAACTGATATCAAGGGCACAACATCCACTTACATTAATGGAGCTAGGTTTTTGAGTTATTTCCATGACCAGTGAAATGAATCTAGTCTGAAAGGAGAGCAAGAGGATGAAAAAATGTATTTCCAGTCACTGGTACAGACCACAGTACATCAGCAAACCAGTGCTACCTAACGAGATTAAGGGACTGATTTGTTTTAGGTTAAAAATACCATTCTGACCCCTGAAATCTGTGTCCCCAGAATCATGCTGTCCATCTTGCTTTAATGGTGAACGAAGGAAAGAGTGACATGGTAAAAGCTCAAGGATGCCTGTTACCAAGGATCTATTCACCCTAACCCCAGACAGAGCTCTTAACTGCAACACTGCCTGACTGTGATATGCAATAACTGCTTTCATATCTGGCATTCTACCATCTAGAACTCTCACATCACTGGCATTTTAACCAGAAGTAAATTTTAGTTATGTTTTCCATAAGTACAGTATAGTGAAAGTAAATGCAAATAAATACAGCAAATGCAGTATAAGTTTACAGTGTACAATACTACTGTTGTGGGTAAATAAAGTACTCTGCATATATTTTTGTTTGTTTTTTAATATCTAATCTTGTTTTTCTTTAATGTTATGCACTGCTAGGTATACTTCTCTGTTACCCAGAATATATGATAGCTGGCAACCTCCAGGTCCCGGGGCTGCCGGATATGGAAGAGTTTACTGTATGATGAATTCAGAAGCTGAGAGTAGCACTGCCTTAGAGTCAGGGAGTTTGTTTAGAAGTGGCAGGGTAATTAAAATAATGAAAGGCTTGTCATTAAAGTGAAGTTAGGATTATTAGATGAACCTGAAAGCATTCTCTGGCATTCCAGTTAAAAGATAGGAAACAAAGGATGGGACTACATGTGGAGACTGGAGAGCATAAGTAAATAATGGTGTCCCCCAGAGGTCTGATCTGGGACCAGTACTTTTTCAATCAATTAAAAAATTATTTGGAAAATAAGAGTAAACCGTGAATTGGCTAAATTTGCAGATGATAAAAATTTGTTCAAGATAGTTACATCCGAAGCAGACCACAAAGGAGTTTCTCGGCAACACAGTGGCAGATGAAATTCAGTGTTCATAAATGTAAAGTAATGTATATGGCAAAATATAATCCCAAATATACATGCAAAATGATGGAATCTAAATTATAGTACAGGCTTTATTGTCTGGCATACTCTGTTCCATGGGGGTGCTGGATAATAAAATGTGCCAGTTATTAGAGCAGGGGCTAGCAGCCAGCCCTGTTCTAGTCTGGCCCCCAGCCAGTGCAGCAGTCAGCCAGCTTCGCTCTACCCCTTCCCTGCTCAGGCAGTGAGCAAATGGCCCGGTGACAGCCGGCCTCCACTGCAACACCAGCCCCTGGGCACGCCAGTTTACCAAATGTGCCTGTTATCCAAATGCCAGATAACCAGGCTTTTACTGTAGCTAGATCCATCAATAAAGAGATCTTGGTGTCATTGTGGATAGTTACCTGCTCCATATCTAGCAGCAAGGGAAAAAGAAAGAACCTAACAATACTGGAATTCATTAGGAGTGGGATAGATAATAAGTCGAAGGAATATTACCTCTGTCTATATATAAATATCAATGGTATGACTTAATATTGAATACTGTGTGCAGATTTGATCATGGCATTTGAAAAAGTTATATTGGGTTTGGAAAAGTACAGAGAAGGGCAACAGAAATTATTAGTATCGAACACATTTCATATTAGAAATTAAAAAGACTGGGAATTTTCTGTTTAGAAAAGAGATGATTAAGGGGGAGATCTGACAAAGAGCTATAAAATCATGTATGATGTGGAAGAACTGAAGGAGGAAATGCTATTCAGGTATTAGCAGTCACTCAACAAAATTAATAGGCAGCAGATTTAAACGAAAGTATTTCTTCACAATCAGTCTGTGGAACTCTTTATCAGAGGATGTCATGGAGGCCAAGACTGTAATAGGGTTCATACAAAGAACTAGATAAGTTCATGGAGAATAGGTCCCTTAACGGCTAATAGTCAGGGTGGGCAGGGATTCTACCCCATGTTCTATATGTCCCTTGCCTTTGTTTGCCAGAAGTTAGGAATGGGTGATGGGGTGAATCTCTCAATGATTGCCTGCTGTGTTCATTCCCTCTGAAGCACCTGACATTGACCACTGTTGGAAGGTAGGCTACTGGGCTAGATGGACCTTAGGTCTGACCCAGGATGACCATTCTGATGTTCTTACATAGAAACCATATGTATCTGCCCCCTGCTTTAACCTACTAGACCCCACTTCCCTCCCAGGAGCTCTGACGGGGTCTTTCTCTGAGCAAAGTTAGTAACAAAATGTGAATGAAATAAAATAAGAATATACAAGAATATAAGTAAGAATATATATTAGAATTCCTTAAGTGACTTGCCACAAGATGTCAAAAAAAAATTATCAGAGCTGAGTGTGTCTAATATATTTGTCTTTCTTTTATATAGAAAATAGGAGGCTCCTATCAGCTAACTGCTAAATTATCTGCCAGAAAACTAGAGTGTTCAAGTGTCTGCATAGCTCCTGGAATCACGATTAAAGCTGCTCCCCCCGCAACCTAATATGAAATAGCACCCCAGATAAAGGCCCACCCAGGATGCAATAGCATAATGGTGTAAATATCAGCTTTTCAAACACCCTGGTTTGCTAACTCAAATCCTGGCAAAGCCTATTCAGCCTTTCATCCTCCTACGGTAGAAAATTGAGTGCCATTCAGTTTATAAAGTAAGTCTTTTTTGGATGAGATTATAGGAAATTTATTCCTGGCTCCGTTGCATGGAGCTAAGTAATCCATGGCACTTTTTGTAACCTTGGAGATTTGCCTTGTCATATCGGAAAACATTTTACTTCCCGCCACTAATGTGCTGTGTACCAATTGGCTACCAGTCCAGAAGTATCTGCATTTTGGTAAGTATCAGAGAGGTATCCATGTTACTCTGTATCCTCGAGAACAGCAAGTCCTGTGGCACCTTATAAACTAACAGATATTTTGGAGCATAAGCTTTCATGGGAGTGCATTTTGGTAGCATTTGGTAAGATGTCGTTTGGGAAGCACTTCACAAATGCAAGTACTGTATACATGTAAAGCACTATTATTAACAGTAGACACCCAAGGGATAGGATTAGTTGTTACATTTCTCATTGAATATACAGTAAAAGAGGGCATGACTCACAGGGCATTCGTAGGAACTTGCAAGTTTCCATTTCAAAAGGCTTGCACACTTGTGCAATCCCACATGTCTTCAAAACTCTTGGCAGTTTTCTTTACATGCAAAATGTTAAAACAAGGGCATGGTTCCTTCTAAAATAACATTTTCTTAATTCTAACTAATGACTAATTCATATTAAATTATTTCTAAAGTTGGTTTAAAGAGGCCAAAAAAAGTACTTTTTTTTTTTTTACTGTACATAAATTTACCCACCCCCCAGCAAACTCATTCTTGAAGATTACAGTCATCACACATCCATATGTGCAGGACAGGTAGGAGCACTCTACTCTTACATGAGCTATTTAAAAGCTCCTTATTTAAAATAAAAAGTTAAAGTATCTGCAAAAATTTTGAAGTCAGTTGAAAGCCCGTCTGCCACAAGATTCTGCCCATTTCTGCATACTTTCGATGACACAATTTTTAATAAAAAATGGACATGTTTACATTATTGATTTCCTGCTTTGATACTTCAAAGGGGAAGAGGTTAGTAAAACAGTTGATCACGTGCAGCCAGATTTACTTATTCCCCTGCTGCAAATGCTGATCAATCCTATCAATATTGTCTACAACTTGGATTTTACTGCACCTGATATAGAATTTATTTTTGTTCGCATTTTATTTTTGCCCAAACAATTCATTCCTACTCTGAATCTTTGCAAGTTTTAGCCTGAAATGTGAAGTGGATGTTTTAGAAAACCATTAACTGATAGCTGTATTGACCTAAAATATTGGTATGTGTACGTGCTTGAAAGAGTCAGTAGACCTAGAGAAGATCTTCTAACATGGGTTTTTAAAGAGAAGAAAGAGTCACATAAGAAATGTAGTCTGTATTTAAACATATTGGCTCAAATTCATCCAGCTTGTTACATTATGTAATTTATTTAAATAAACTTCAAAACAAACAGTGTAATGTCTCACTAACAAGCAGTCAGATGGGATAGGAATTTGGGATACACAGTGCTAGCTTACTATACGGAGACCAGAAAACCAATGCAGAGAGGATGTTCTGAAAAGTTCTCTGTCTTTAATAAATTTTATTTAGAACTCACGAGCACAGAAAGAAAGGTGTATCCTACCCTCAAAGCAATATTGCTTGCTACAGGAAGTAAGGAAATGCCAAGGAGAGAGCTTGTAAAGTATTTTAGGATCTTCCTGGTTGAAAGACTTTCTATGAATATAAGGTATTATAATTACTCAATTGAGGTACTTTTCTAGCCTTCTCTATCATACCTGAGGACCGTGCTGGCTGGCAGTGGGTTTTCAGTAGCACTTCTTCAGTGGGACAAAAACGGGAGGAGGAGAGAATTCAGGATTACAATAAAGTGTGAAGTACAACCTAAAATGAAAAATTCCCCAAACCCTACAGTTTTACTGGACCTGTTGAAAGGCCAACTTCAATTAATTAAATAAATGTATCTATATATAACAAGTAAAATAAATTATTTTTCTTCAATTTAATTTGAAAATTCTGTTTACTTTAATTAAGTTTGCTTCGCAAGCCGCACAGCTAAACACAGGGAAGAGTGTAAAATGACATCTTGTTCTATAAATGTCAAATATATGCATCTAAGGCATTAGACTAAATTAGTACTGAACTCTAGTAACTATTTCTATTTTTATATACTCTTCTCTATATGGTATCATGTAAGTGCCGTGAGGGGTCCCCAGAATCAAGCCTTCAGCCCAAGTACAAGCATCCCCCCTGTAATTAAACAATGCTTGAGCCCCACTAGGCTTCATCACTAGAACCCTGTGTGGATACCATCCATGGATGCAGATATTTGTGGCTATAAAGCAAATATCAGTGGATTCACAGGGCTTTACTAGGCTGCTGAAAGCCATGTTGTTTAACTGTAGTGTAGACATGCTGCTAGTAAACAATTCCATTGCTCATGCACACAATGGCTACGTCTACACATGCACACTACATCAAAATAGCTTATTTCAATGTAGCGACATCAAAATAGTCTATTTCGATGAATAACGTCTACACGTCCTTCAGGGCTGGCAACATCGACGTTCAACTTCGACGTTGGGCAGCACCACATCAAAATAGGCGCTGCGAGGGAACGTCTACACGCCAAAGTAGCACACATCGAAATAAGGGTGCCCGGAACAGCTGCAGACAGGGTCACAGGGCAGACTCAACAGCAAGCTGCTCCCTTAAAGGTCCCCTCCCAGACACAGTTGCACTAAACAACACGAGATCCACAGAGTCGACAACTGGTTGAAGACCCTGTGCATGCAGCATGGATCCCCAGCTGCAGCAGCAGCAGCCAGAAGCCCTGGGCTAAGGGCTGCTGCACACGGTGACCATAGAGCCCCGCAGGGGCTGGAGAGAGAGCGTCTCTCAACCCCTCAGCTGATGGCCGCCATGGCAGACCCCGCTATTTCGATGTTGCGGGATGCGGATCGTCTACACGTGCCCTACTTCAACATTCAACTTCGAAGTAGGGCGCTATTCCCATCCCCTCATGGGGTTAGCGACTTCGACGTCTTGCCGCCTAACGTCGATTTCAACTTCGAAATAGTGCCCAACACGTGTAGCCGTGACGGGCGCTATTTCGAAGTTGGCGCCGCTACTTCAAAGTAGCGTGCACGTGTAGATGCGGCCAATGGGTTAGAATAGACTCTGTAGCTCATTCCCTCTTAACTGTGCTGGTTCTGCAGGGCTGACACAATCACTTCTAAAAGTATTTTTATATCATTTCCTTCCAAAAGTCAAGAAAATAAAATGTTTCCTACAGTATCCTTAACTGTCCCATCTGTATGTCTTTTGCAATAGGATGTTTTGTTTCATGATACCACAAAACATGGACCACAGTGTAGCCTGTCATTCTTGTCTACAGGAGATGGGGGGATATAAGGCAATGCCTTAATTCCTGACATTTGCTAGCTATACTTTGGGCAGCACATGCTGAAGGGTGAGTAGCTTCCATGGGTTTGCTAAATGCCTCACTGTTCATGTGGATAGGCAAGGGCAGGAAATGAGTCAAACCTCTGTCCCATGTCAGGAAATGTATAGAATATTGTGCCAGATATAGGGATAGCAAAGGGTACATCATTGTCTGCTGCCTCCTACCAAACCCCACCCCTTCAGACTGGGGTAGGAACCAGAGCATAGATTACAAATACGAGTAACAATCTGCTTTCTGCTCTACTTCCAGAGCAGCACAGCTATATACAGGGTAGACTGCAAAATGGCAATCTTGCTCTCAATGTGCAAAATATGTGTATTCTAAGGTGTTAAATTAATTAAATTGGGCGTTATGTTTTCTGAGGCCCAGGACTGAATCCTGCCCCCATCGCCCAGGAACGAAGTCTGAGCACAAGGGTTTCAGCCCTGAGTGTCAGGGCTCAGGATACAGTGCTCCCCTCCACTCCCCTCGGAGCTGAAATTCTTGGACTCTCCTCATCCTCTGCCAGGCCACAGGGCTGGGCAATTTGAAAGGGCCCAGGATTCCTGGCTGATACTAACTGCAGCAGTGGCAGCAGCTGGAGCCCCAGGCCCTTTGAATTGCTGCTGGAGAGCCAGACAGTGTGCTCCGGGCAGCTCTTTGGACTGGCTGGGGCGGGGTAGGACGGGCCATGCTCTGGGAAGCATGGAGGACTAGCTTCCCCCAGGCCTTTCCCTGTTCCATCTGAGACCTCGCCACTTCTGAGAGTGCAGAGCCAGCCCCCCAGGTGGCCTACAGGCCCAACAAGTCTGTCAGCACCCCGGGCCTCCCACCTTACCTGTCTTGGGCCTTGTAGCTCGGGGAGACTTGGCCTTTGATACTGCCTCCTGGGATCCTGTAGTATTTTTTTTTAACCAAGGGGAGCCGTAGGGCAGTAAAGTTTGGGACTCTCAGCTCTAGATAATCTTCCCATTTTGTGCTTTCTCTCTACACACATTTTCTCAATACATTTCCTTTCGATAAAACTGCTTTCCATGCAAGTATCTGGCAATAATTAATGCAATGGTTTATTTCTATTAGTAAGGCCTATCAGATCAGTTCACTCTATTTGCTTGTGTTATGCGTAGAGTTTGAGATAATTCCACCTGTATTTTTATGACATTCAAATTACTTCTGGCAGTTTTGGACAATATTATTGTCTGTGTAGATACCATGCACCGTAAAAAAATTAACACTGGTTAACGAAGTTCAAAATGAAGATGTAGAGAGGGATACCTTTGCATTAAACAAGAAGTAGTTAGCAATTCTATTGTGTTGTCTAAAAAATAAGAAAAAAGAAACTTGTTAATCCATCAGTTACCACTAATCCTTGAGTCCTTTTTTTTTTATAAACAATTACAGAATTTTCAATTAATTATATTTTTACAAAAGCCCAAACAGCTATCTTAACAACTCTGCTCACAGCCGGTAAGGTCTTTTCTTTCTTTATGTTCCCACATCCTTAGGCGTACAGGGTGTCTACCAGTTTCCACCTTTTATTTCAGTCTTGCGCTGTTCTGTTCAGGCTTCTGAGTGGCATATTGCTGCACTAGCTTCCGCCTCTATATTTTTTGCATAATAGTTCTCTAGGTCAGGGTGCAGAGCTCTAGCATGCTGGCTGTATGTGGCTTGTTAGGGTTACCCACCGTTGGGCTTCCAGGTAGTTTGGTTACCTGAACATCCACAGGCACAACTTCCCCACAGCTGGTCTGCCATTCCTGGCCCATGGGAGCTGTGGGAAGCAGTATTGGCTGGGCCACCACTTCTTACAACTCCCATTGGCCAGAAACAGCAAACTGTGGCCAGTGGGAGCAGCAGGGTTTCATGCCTGTGGACACTCAGGTAAGCAAACCATCTAGCACCCCACCAGTGGCTAACTCTGATGAACCATATCTGGCCCATGGGCTAGAGGTTCCCCACACCTGCTCTACGTCACTCTCCTTTTCTCTTTCCAGGTGGTATCCAAACTGTGACTTGTCATGGTAGTTGTTTTGATGGGCCGTTTCTACACATGCCACTGTCTCCAAAAGTGACATGCTAATATACGGCCAGAAAAATTAAAAATGAGGCATGGATGTAAATTCCTGGTGCCTCATCAGCATATGGTCACATGATTTGGAGTCTAGAAGAAGCTCTTCCAGACTCCAAAACGGCGTGTAGAGGTGCGGCCCCTGCAGGATCTCCCAGAAGGAAAGGAAAGGAAAACTTTCAGGAAGACGGGACTTCCAAAAGGAGGATTTCCTTCCGGGAGATTCTCTCAGGGACTGCGCCACTACATGCTGTTTTGGAGTCCAGAGGAGCTTCTTCTCGACTCCAAATCATGTGACCGTATGCTAATGAGATGCCGGGAATTTATATCCATGCCTCATTAGCATTTTTCCAGCCGTTTATTAGTATGCCACTTTTGGAGAAAGTGGCATGTGTTGAAATGTCCATGGTGTCCTTAAAGCATGTCCTAAATACATCCATCATCCTCTCACTTTATTTGCTGCTTTAGATTGGTTTGCTCTACTTAGAAAATCTGATTTTGGAAGAAACTCTTTTCAACAGACTCAAAATTTTATACAGGCATTTACTTAGCAATTGAGTGATCTGTGGATGTACAATCATTGTTGCACAGAAAGCAATGACCTGGCCTTCCGATTACGTTTGGTGAGTTCACTTTTTTTAAAACTGGATTTAATTTTAAAAGTTCCATTGAAAAAGAACACTCTGCACTGAAATCCACTTCCTTCTGCTAGGTGATTTGTGTTCAGAGAATTATTCTGCTGTTATAAATAACTATTTGTAAACCTCTGATTTGATATATGTTTGTTCAATCTTTCATTTTCTTTTAACTGAGTTCTTTGGAGATGCAGAGGTTTTGCTATAGCCAATAGCTATTACTTAGGTCAAGAGTATTATCAGTTTACACTTCCCTTGCATTGGCTCCTTGTATCTTGAATAGCAGCTTTTACGGTGGTAAAAGGCCATTTAACAGTTTTGTTAACAAGAAAAAAACAGTCCAGCAAAACAGTTGTACATTATTAATGGTGCCCAGATGAGCTTGAGAAATGATGAGTATATGTGTATAATCATTCCAATTCACTAAATTATGGCTTAAATTTCAGCATGTGTTTAAGAGTTTCCTGAGTCAGGGCCTGTTTCCCCCCTTACCTGCCCCACCCCCCGCCCATTGTTAATAAGCTGTCTACAAATCCAGTAGCTTGAAGGTATCTATGATAAGCAAAATTTATTTTGCATAAGGTACAAGCTGCCATATTACAGTAAACTCTTTCATATCCAGCAGCTCTGGGACCAGGAGGTTGCAGGATACTCATATAATCTGGATAACAGAGAGGTATAACACTAAAGAAAAACAAGATTAGATGTTAAGAACAAATGAAAATGTATGCAGAGTCCTTTATTTACTGACAACAGTAGTGTTGTACAGTGTAAACTTATATTGTATTTGCTATATTTATTTGTATTTACTTTCACTATACTGTACTTATGGAAAACATAACTAAAATTTACTTATGGTTAGAATGCCAATTATTTGAGAGTTCTGGATAATAGAATGTGGGATATGAAAGAGTTTACTGCATGTAGTAAGGATAGCTTCACTCTCTGTCATCATTTGCTGTTCTTCAACCATCCATTCTTTTACATATAGATGGGCCTGGTGTGCAAATTAGGTTTCTGTTGCTTTTGTAGCTAGCAAAAGCGACCATCAAAATCACTGCTGCTGCAGTAACTACATGGATTAATGAGGATTAATGTCCATTGTGCTGGAATATTGATTTGCATTCTGTCATCAACTGTCCCCCACTTTTTGATTTATAAAAGCATCTTTTTTCATATCTTACCATAAGACAAGAGGACTAAAAAGTTCTTTGTTAATTGAAAAATTTGTCAGCTCAGATTATATTCTTTATTAATCCTTTATATTTATTTATTATACATTTTTACTACAATTTATGCCTTTTCAGAAAAAAATTGCCAGTCTTTGCTTGCCCTTTTTATAGTCAGACTGTGAGACCGCTGGCCAGGTGCAAGGACAATGGCTGTCTATTAATTTCTCTGCACCAGCTGTTACTCTCAGCATGCACAATGTCTGAGTCCTGCTGGTGAGAGCCCTGTGATGGCCGCTGCCATGTTGTGAATTTTATTTTAAGAGCTAATCCAGGCTGTTCATTCTGATTGTGAAGTGTGTATCAGAATGTATTATAAAAAACAAACAAACATAGACCAGGCTTTAAAAAAATCTGTCACAGAGTAGCTCATAAGTTTATTACTGCAACAGAAACAGGTCCATATAAAAACCCTAATACTTGGTAGTCCCCACTTTTTCTGCATAGGCAGACCCTCTGCCTGTGTGGAGCTCCATTTTGTTGGAGCTGCACAGGAGCACAGAGCTGCGTATAGGCCATAACTTGTCACGATTGACTGACTATCTGGGATCCAGACTGGAAGAGGGCAGAGTCTGTTAAGCCTCCTGTCTTAATCTTACACGTAGTCAGGTTCTTCCTCTGCCCCCACCACTGCATGTCTATCATTGGGAGTTTGTACCCTTAGCAAAAGCACATATAGATGAACAAGATGACCAGATTAACGGTTCTTACCAAGAAGTAAAATGGTAGAATAAACCAGACCTCCAACTAAACTAGGTAAAAAACCCAACACAAATAACATAAATGTCCAGATATGAAGATGTGGGTCTTACGCACAAAAGCTCCTTACCTAATGAATTAGCTTGTTAGTCTTTAAGGTGCTATAGGACTGCTTGTTTTGTGTGAACACAAATGACAGGTGAACACTTTGGCTGCTAATGTCCCTCAGGGGCCTGACACCCAGACACCAAGATGGCAAGGCAGGTATAATAGAGATGTTAAAGTCACAGTGGTACCATTCCTGCCAGCAGGTATGAAGCACCTCTCAGTCTCGGCCAGAAACGGACAAAATATGGCAGGTGAAGGGCTGCATCCTGGACTGAGGCCCTCTCAGGTTAGCTGTTCTGTGCCTTCTTCTCCTTCCCTGAATCATCCTGGCTGTGCATCTGAACGAGGAAGGATAGTCGCTGGTCTGCTATCCTATGACTGTGTGTGAGAAACCCCACCTTAACAGAGTACAAAACAGTAGGCTGGAGTGGCCAAAGCGCTGGCCACCCCTGCATAGGCAATGGAGAGATCAATAGTGCTCTTCTCGCTGTTGTCTCCAGGTACACACAGCTCCTCCTGCCTCCAGGAGAACCCTGAGTGACAAGAGAGGAGGCCTTAAATAGCTTCTCTGTTAGTGGGCAGATGAGATAGTCACATGGCCAAATCTGTTCCTATCACACGCGGACACCATTTCGGGAGGGGGCAGGACAGCAGCCATGCATACGCGGACACTGTTTGCTCTTCTTCCTGTTCCCCAGAGTATGAGGGAGGGGAAAGTACAAAGGGAGGGGAAAGTACAAAGATTGCATGAATTACTCCTCCGCCCTCTCTCCTTGCTGGCCAGGAGTGAAAGACGTTCACACAAACTGTGTGTTGTCCCCTGACTCCCTGATAGTCAGGGGACTGGGAAGAAGAGCAAGTCGTGTTCTGGTATGTACACTTGCTGCTCCCACTTCAGACTGTCCTACGTGACATAGCCCCACTTCACCAGTCAGTAAAGACGCAGGGGGTAGGGAGCACTCAGGGACGTGCCTGGTTGATCATTACTTTTCAGTCCACTCTAGTATAGCTGGACCGTTTTCTACCTTTTTATCAGCGATGCTGTCTGCTGGTTTGGCCCTTCTGTACAGTGTATGGAAGAAGACAGAGGAAGAGGGAAGAAAGGGTAGTGAAGACTGTATGGGAGGGCATGAAGTAATGGATATTTTGTCTCATTTTTAGCAAAATAAATGAATAAAATCTGCTAGTGTAAACAAGCAAAACCTATAACTGAACTGTACACTCACTGATTCCATTACTTCTTTCATTCTATGACAGTGAAACCAGTGAGAATACAGGAGAACCTCAGAGTTATGAACACCAGCATTATAAACTGACCAGTCAACCGCTCACCTCGTTTGGAACTAGAAATACATCAGTAAGCAACAGCACACACACACACACACCCTAAAAAGGGGGAAATGGCATTTTTTTAACTAAAAAAAAAAAAAGGAAAGCAGTATTTTTCTTCATCATAAAATTTGAAAGCTGCATTAAGTCAATGTTAGGCTATAAACTTTTGAATGAACAAGTATAACATTTTTCAGAAATACAGACAACCTCCATTCCTGAGGTGTTTGTAACTCAGAGTTTCAACTGTACCTTTGAATCTGAGTATACAAAATAAGATCAAACTGGATTTTGCATCTTCTGGATCTGCATGTGAATCTGTGTCAAACAGAGGAGTTTAATAGTAACAAAGAGGAAGCCGTGCTAGTCTATACACTATCAAAACAAAAAGCAGTCAAGTAGCACTTTAAAGACTAGCAAAATGGTTTAGTAGGTGAGCTTTTGTGGGTCTGTCCCATGAAAGCTCACCTAATAAACCATTTTGCTAGTCTTTAAAGTGCTACTTGACCGCTTTTTGTTTTGATAGAGGAGTTTAAGAGTGCTAATAGCCTGGCTCATTTTACACAAGGTAGAGTGATTTGACGTCATCAAGGAGCAATCATGTTTTTCAGAGGAGAGTTCTAGGTTGAGGCTGCAGTTTGGAGGGCTGCTAAAAAGATAGACCACTTCTACTAGAGCAGAAAGTAGCAATTTGAAAATGTCAAAGTTCGGAATGAATAAAACACATTTGAAAAATCTCAACCCACATGACTATATTTGGCCCACTGAGGCAACGCCCCTGTTGACTGTATTCAACAAACATTGATGGCAGTTTTGCCCAAGTACAGAGTGCAGGTTCGAGCCCTTTGTACTGGAAATCTTCCAGGAAAACTAATCCTCTTTGCATCTGCATATATTTGGAAACACTGAGCCAGACTCTCCACTGGGTTGTACCTCATGTGACTTGCACCTTTGCAATAAATCAGTGGTACAGTCTCTCTGTTTAGATCATGAGTTCACTGATAGCTGCTGAATCCAGTGTGCAGGTGACAAGCCCATCCCCAGTAGATTCTTTCCTCCTCTGACGCCTCACTCCATCTACAAGCTGACTCCGCCAACCAGAGCAGCATTCTGTACTCCTTTCACGGTCATCCACAGAGAGTCCAAAGGACACTAAGTCACCTTTGCAAGCATCCTGAAATCTGTGCAAAGGTCTGCCTCTCCTTTTAGACCCTCTCCAAGCTTCAAAGTACGGCATACTCTTCGCTGTGCACCTCTGCAAAGTGTGTATAAAACACTCCTGTTAGCATTTTACATCTATTTTGCAAAGGTCTTAGTGACATCCATTTTGTGTAGGAGAGAAGCAGTGGAGAGTCAGTACAGTTGTCTGCAGGGGAAGAGGAGTCTGAAGAGCAATTCACGTGTCCTTGAGCTTGCCACCCAGTTAGATATCAGATGCACACAGGTGGCAAACTGGTTGATTCCCACAAAGCACCGGACTTGGGACCAACTGGAAGTGAGAAAGGAGCCAGTACAGTTGCAGAAGAGTGGGGTGTGTGGAGGTGTCCTTTTTAAAGAAAACACCTAGGCTCTAGAGAAAGCCAACCTTTCTGGTAAAAAAGGCAGTTTAGCCCTTAAATATCACCAAAAAAAGGGCAATAAACAAAGCACCAACTATGAACGATCAAAAAATGAAACCTCACTCTGAGGCTGAGTCAACACTGATTTTTTCTTACCATATCTCACCCCTGCACTAAATTCATGAAGCTCCACCAATGGTGGCAACAGTGAAGACTTAGGGCAGACACAACATTGACAAGAGAAGACTTAGAGGGGACATTATAGAGGTTTTTGAGTACCTAAAAGAGGGTTACGAGAAGGGGGAAAAATTGTTCTCATTGGCCTCTGAGGATAGGACAAGGAGCAATGGGCTTAGACTGGAGCAAGGGAGGTTTAGGTTTGGCATTAGGAAAATGTTCCTAACTGTCAGGGTGGTTAAAAGCTGGACTAAATTGCCTAGGGAGACTGTGGAATCTCCGTCTCTGGAGATATGTAAGAGCAGGTTAGATGGTCTAGAGTCCTGCCGGTAGATCAGGGGACTGGACTTGATGACCTCTCGAGGGCCCTTCTGGGTCTAGTATTCTGTGATTCTATGATCTGTACTGATCCTGCTCAGAGTCTGTCTAGACAAGATGCTGCATGCACTTTAGCTTTGCTGTAGCTACCAATGGTAGTAAGTTACTGGCAGCAAATATTAAGAAAAAGCTTTCTGTAGAGACCAGGAGTTACCTTCCTCTGTCCCAAAAAATTCTACCCAGGTTTGGATGAAATATACATTTTTGAAAATTTCCCTTTGAAGCTCTGAATCTTCAGCACTGCTGTTGCTCAACTTCTGGACTAACTATATTATTTGGCAGTGCTGAAGATTCAGGGCTTCAAACCCTACTGATGATGCAACACGAAGGGTGAGGGGAGGTGGAAGTTCCATATAGTTTGTGAGATATCTGAGTCTTCTGAGAAAGTAGTTATCTCAATTTCTGTACTTAAAAAGAGAAAGGTATTTACCCAGGTTTTTCTTTCCATTGTGGAGGCAAATAATATTACCTCAATTTGGAGATGAGTCAAGCAATAGTAGCTTAGCTGTTGATTATCCAAAACAACATGAACACTTGCAATCATCTTTAATACAGGATTGCTATTATTATTTTTAAATGTACTGAAGTATTTGAAGGGAAAAGTTTCAAAAGAAAAATGGATTTGGAAAGCTACACAATTAGAACTTCTGCTTCTCTATCGATGTATATTTTAAAGTCTGTCAATGCTCCATTTGCTCAAGAATTCCTCTTAAGCTGTAAGAGCTCTGACCACAAAATTTGGTAGGCACCTTCCTCACACCCTAACTTAAACCAAAGTCGGGTTTGGATGTGGCTGGAAAGTGGGAAGTGCCTGAAACCCCCCGTTTTCCAGCACATGGAAAGGGAGGGGCATCAAAAGGAGGCATGACATACTTCAGACTCACTCCTCAGGTCAGCAAGTGCAGGGAGCAGCGATACTGCAGAGTGACCAACAGGGATAGCCACAGCAAGAAAAGTGGCCATGTGGGGACAGGGCTCTCCACCCTGCCTGCCTCTGGACAGGACAGTGCCCCCTGCTCCAAACCCCTGCTCCCCTCAGCTCAGGGCACAGCATTGCACAAGGCAAGCCCTTGCTCCACCTCCCCCTGTAATGACTCCCCCTGCAATTAGCCACTCCCGGACACTCCCCGCCCCCCAGCTCATGCTAGATCTGGAGAGAACAGCCTGGCTTCAGTCCCACCCCCGCAGCTCTTGTTGAGGCCATGGACAAGCAACAAATCCCTGGCCCCAGCTCTGCAGCTGTCCCAGCCCCCAACATACCATCTCTCACCAGAGCCAGGGAAAACTACCCAGGTCCTGGCTCCCAATTGCTGCTCTCTTTGGGACTGGCAAAAAGCACCACAGCTCCAGCCCCAGCCCACCTCCCCCACACCTCTTGGTAGGGCTGGGGAAAAACGACAAGGCCTCAGCCTCTGTACTTCTTCCTGGGACTTGGGAAAACCCCTGCAGCCCCAGCCCCTGGAGTTCTCACTGGATCCAGGAAAAAGTGCCACGGCACCCTGTCACACACTCATGCCCACCACTCTTGCTGGAGCTGGGAAAAACTGCTGCTGTTCTCTTTGGGGCAAAGCACCACCACCCCTGCAGCTGGGGCAAAGCCAGAGAAAGGTGCCTCCCCTGAGCAAGGAGCCTAGCCCCAGCTTCCCACTTACTTTATTTACCTACCCAAGCAAAGCTGGGTAAATTTGCTAGTTACTTAATATTTGTACTTACTACAAATGTGTTATCCTGAGTCACTGATCCTGGTTGGGGCACTGTGGAAGTAGGTGCGGCATACAAAAACCC
Organism: Carettochelys insculpta; assembly: GCF_033958435.1. Classification (NCBI taxonomy): domain Eukaryota; kingdom Metazoa; phylum Chordata; order Testudines; family Carettochelyidae; genus Carettochelys; species Carettochelys insculpta. The sequence continues at coordinate 102,402,458 of NC_134139.1, forward strand.
TGGTTTTACTTACTTTTTAAAAATGCATATTGGGTGAAATCTTGGCTGCACTGAAGTCATTGGTATTGACATCCTTGTTAACAATTCTCTTTCTTAACTTACATATCACTACAACTTTAAAACTAAATTTAAGCAATGGTCTCAATAAAATCATACACAGATGTCTACTGACTATTGGCTAAACAAAGGTAAAAGGATTCTACTAGGGCACATGTCTGTTAAAGGGGGTCATAATAACTGTTTAAAAACTCTTTCATGATGATGCAGTGTATCCCCACAGTGTTTTACCAATACCCAAATGTTGTTTGCTGTTAAATGTATTTTGTATCTATAACAAAATATTTCTGAGAAGCCCACTGAGCGCCATTTCTGATTGTTTATCTAATTAGTACTGTGCAATTCTAAACAAGTGTTGCTTGCAGTTTTTGAAATGGGAGGTAGGGGCTATCAATAAAGAGCAGGGCACTGGGTAGTGGAACTCTGGGGTCCCATTCCCAGCTCTACCATATACAGGTTGTGCAAACTATTTAACATGTGTCTCGAGTTTCCCCTCTCTAATACAGGAATACTTACTCACCTACCACATGGAGGAGAAGAAGAGATATATTTGTTTCCATAGTGCTTTCTGTCAGTCTAATCATCTCTCTTAAGAACATCAAGTCCCGTAGTAGCTAGGCACTTTGGGTGGGATGAATGAAGGAACTGAAACAGCTAAGCCTGTCAGGCTGCAGAAGATAGGCTTCCACTCATGCAACTCCAAACAGAGATAGACACCTCCATACACCCTGGACTTAGGTGCCTACCTCTGTGAAAGGGATAGAGCTAACTGGACAGTCTCTACGTAAAAGAATAAATGCACACAAATCAGATATCAGAAATGGCAATATACAAAAACCCGTAAGAGAGCACTTCAATCTCCCAGGCCACACAGTAGCAGACTTAAAAGTAGTTATCCTACAGCAAAGAAATTTCAAGACCAGACTCCAAAGAGAAATTGCTGAGCTACAATTCATCTGCAAATTCGACACCCTCAGCTCAGGCTTAAACAAAGACTGCGACTGGCTGGCTAAATACAAAAGCAGCTTCCCCTCCCTTGGTGTTCACACCTCCAGATCAACTGCTGGTAGTAAGCCTCATCCTTCCTGACCGAGCTAACCTTGTTATCCCCAGCCTTGCTCTGGCTTATTTGTACCTGGCCCTGGAGATTTCCAAGACCAGCATCTGATGAAGTGAGTCTGTGCTCACGAAAGCTCATGCTCCAAACTTTTCTGTTAGTCTATAAGGTGCCACAGGACCCTTCGTTGCTGTTACAAATCCCTCTTGTCAACCTCACACATTGACTGGTTTAGGTGGCTTCCTGCCTACCCTGCGCAGTTTTGTGGATCAGATCCTTAGTGCCTATCACTCCCCATTCATTGTATAGGTTCCCTAGGCAGCTAAGTCAGGCTTTGAAGATTTCTGGGATATTCCTGTGCATTTTTAGGCACAGTACCTAAAAGTTAGGTTCTGTGAAACACTGAATTGCAACACTTAAGTCCCTTTGTGAATCCCAGCCATTGGTGGCGAACTCCTAAGAGATACTGAGTGCCCTCATCTCTCATTACCTTCAAAACACTGTCTTTTTCTGGACAAACCTACTTTCCAAGATAAGCTGATAGTGGGATCTAAAATAAAGATATCACATAAGAGTTAGTGCTGTGCCTCTCAGGAGGTGCCCCACAGAGGGAATAAAGAAGGCATGGGAGGGCAAATTTGGCTTTAATATTCCAAAATCTGGGCAGCTCTGGGTGCTAATGCACTCCCTTGAGTACAAGAGAACAATGCCAAATGGAGGAAGGTTAGGAACATGAGATGACTATATCGTGAAGATTCTATACTTGGAAGCATTTAAGTCTAATTTTAAGCCTTTCCCTGAAAGGAAGTTTGATCCAGATTTGATCTGACAAGATTTTAAGTGTGGGCTTATAGATTGAGCTCTCCCCTCTCCCCGGGTATAAGCCAGATATTTAAGCTCTCAGACTATCTCAGGTGCTTTAGTGGAGATAAGTACAATCTGTGATGACATCTAGGGTACGCTGTGAGAGAATACTCTCTGAGGAAGTATGCAAGCAAGTACCTGCCAGAAGACAAGATTCCAAGCCTTAAATATGCATTTACACTGTGGTAGGTGACTAAAATGATTTTCAAAGTGGGGAAACCAAACAGAACTCCCATCCTTGGGAATTTGTTAGAACAATTTTCTAAAGTCACTTTTAAATAACCAGATCTTAAAACTCACTGGATTAGTGCAAATGCTGTCTTCACAATTATTCAAGGCCAAATCATAGCTAGTTTTTAAACTAATTTTAGTAATAAAACAAAACAGCAGAAATGTAGCACTTTAAAGACTAACAAAACGATTTATTTGGTGATGAGCTTTTGTGGGACAGACCCACTTCATCAGATCAATCTCATTTCCAATACAGACTGACATTTATAAATACAGAGGGCCAAAAAACTGTAAAATAAAAGCTGACAAATCAAACACATAGGAGGGGGGTGAAGGGGGGGGGGGGGATGTTAATTGTCCTACCTGAGATAATTGCAAGCATCAAAGGAAGGGAAGCAGGCCTTGTAATGCATGAGGTAATTGATGTCTCTGTTCATACCACATGTTAATGTGTTGAATTTGAATATGAATTCCAACTCACAAATTTCTCACTCAAATCTATTTTTAAATTCTTTTTGCTCCAGGACACACATTCTCTGGTTTTTAACAGAATGGCCCACTCCATTGAAGTGTTCACTGACTGGCTTTATGTGTATTGAGTTTCTTGATGTCTGCTCTGTGTCCACTATTACTTGGCGAAGGTTTTGCCCAGTCTGTCCGATGTACATAGTGGCCATTGTTGGCACCTAATGACATATATAATGTTGCTGAAAATACATGAGAATCTGCCTTTGATCTTGTAACTAACATGGTTAGGTCCAGTGATGATATCCCCCAAATAAATATATGGACACTGGAGGCAGCAGGGTTTGTTATTTTGTTTTAGAAATATTCACTATAAAGATCCTTCAAAATCGCTACTGTAATGGTGCTGCTTTATAATTTGCCTTTATTTTGATTTTAAGGACATACTTAAATAAAATTTCTGGAGACCTCTAAAACAACCTTTAATAGGTCTAACCTTGAGGGCAGGGACATGGTTAGGTCTTGACAGAACTGGAATTGTAGTGCTTTCAAAATTATCTTTGTTAGCAGCAAGTTTGACCTCTGTGGTGGTGGCCCTTCTCATTAGTTGTTTTATCTACCTCCTTGATGCTAGATGTGATGTCTCTGAACAAACACCCAAAGGGACAGTGCACCATATGTTTAATGGACACATTTCTGATGGCAATGTTAGGCAGCAGGGAACCCAAGAGTTCCCTTGTCAGCCAGTGCCTCGCCTCAGCTGTTGACATTTAGCATCACAGTTTTGTGGGACACATGGGATGCAAGATACTTCCCTGGAACAAAAATGCCTTCACTACAGATTTCAAATGTATTCAGAGCTTAGAAGCACTTTGTCAGGATCATCAAATTCACATCCTTTGCCCCAGGCCATCCACCTACAAGTGTATTGCAAATGGCTGACAGAGTTCTGACAATAAGTTTTCCATTTCTAGATTGTCTTGTTTCAACATTATTTACATCTTGTGCAAAACCACCATGCTCCATATTTGCCTTTCACAAAAGGACATGGTGCACTATTCTGGACAAGGAAATGCACAGCTTATTTGTAATGTTTCTTATAGTGTCATTTTCAGCCACGAAGTTTTCACTTAGATCATACCTACACTGTAATCCAAGGTAACAGAGAGGAAGCTGTGCTAGTCTATACACTATCAAAACAAAAAGCAGTCAAGTAGCACTTTAAAGACTAGCAAAATGGTTTATTAGGTGAGCTTTCGTGGGACAGACCCACTGTCTGTCTGAAGAAGTGGGTCTGTCCCACAAAAGTTCACCTAATAAACCATTTTGCTAGTCTTTAAAGTGCTACTTGACTGCTTTTTGTAATCCAAGGTGAGATTGCAGTAGGAGTACACATACCCATGCTAACTTTATCCACACTAGCTGTTTCTCTGGCTTGTTTTCCTTCACTGCACCTGACACGGCTATAGCCAAATTGACTACCCAGGGCATTCATTCACAGCTCTGACGATAGTTTCTTGTAGTAAGATCCACAGAATCTGCTCTGACTTGTAAAATATTCTGCCAATATTTGAACCTTCATTCCATGGACATGGAAGAAAGATTGCTACAGTGGATTCAACATGGACTCTTCACAAACATTGACAGCAGAAATATTCAGGTATGTTCTGTGTTTTGCACTTAAAAGCAACATTTTTGGTTATATGGTGTTGTCATACCAAATATTCTAAGTTTTCAGGAACAGAGAAGTATATCTACTTAGGGGGGAAGCAAGGATTCATTATATTATATGCTTATAACACTGTCTCAACTGGTTGTTATAGATGTGGTTTTGATTTCTAGGGTGATATTTCTCGGTGTCCTAGGGTTAAGTGGACATTTCAAGCTTACTTCTCTGCCATACTACCACGTTGTCTTTTGTATGCTGAAATTGAGGCATCCCTGGATAAATATCACTTGAACTTTCTAGAATCCCCCTGAGATTTACTGGAATATGTTTTCCTTTTGTAACCACCTGGTACATACTATCAAAAGACTTGGATACTCTCATCAGTATTTGATAATGATTAATTCCATAATATGTTAAAATTAAAACAGCATACAAGGTATGTGCAATCTTGAAACCACTGCTTTAATTGTGAAAACCTGAGTGAACTTCATATTGCCCTGCGCAGGAAAGTATGCTACAAATCTCTAGGAAGAGAAGGCATCTGAGGAACACATCAGAAAATTTTCAGCATGTTCTAACTCTTTTAACACAAAAAATTGTTTTGGTGTCACACAGAACACAGCCATGGACATTTGCATCTATTAAGTAATCAGCAATGGAAGTTATGCTCATTTGAAGCTTTATAAAGATTTCCTAATGCCTTGTGAATTTTCTGTGCCTAAAACAAAGTAGCATTCTACTCTTCTGGCACTTTGCACATGTAACCTGGCTCAGTTTTACTTGTATCTTTTAGAATTTTCTGAAGATCTGTCTGCTGACAAGGTGTAGAGTAGTAGAATGCTTTCCAGACTGCCTGTTGCCTGTCACCCACCACCATCACTCCTAGGTATATTAATATCTTTAAGAATTATTTGTAAGATGGCTGTCTACCTAATAGACGCTCTCTATTTTTCTTTCCTGCTTGGTCTATAGTTATTGATTTGGGATAAGACAAAGGAATAGGGAGAAGCTAGTGACTTCGGTGTAAAAGTGTTAGTTTCAGCACAGTCTTGGAGTCCTTCCTTTGTCAGATACTGTAATTTTGAAAGAAGGTGTTTGGGGGGTTCAAAAAGATATTCCCTTTTAAATCTAAAAGTTAAATACACATTGCACAGATGGGGGTGGAAAAAGTGAACCTAACAGAACTAGAAGCTTTCTGTAAGGAATACATTCATTGAACAAACTATAGTTTTTAAAACTTTTCAGACATACTTGTAAACAGATATAAAATGTCTCTTCTCTTGAATCCCATCAGAGAAATCCAGACAAAAGTGCAAGTTACCACTAAAGCCAAAACCTGGGAAGAGAGTTTGGATAGTACCTCTAGGCCTGTGGGCCAGATTCATGCCTTTACCAGCACTAATGCTTGCCCAGGGATCTAGGGGAGGCTGTTCACAATTCCCCTATTTTACTGCTGAGAACCATGATGCAGGCTGTTAAAGGAAGATGGGGCTACCTTAAATTGTGCTCCCCACTGACAGAACACTTAGGGTGCGTCTACACTTGCATTCCTCTTTCGAAAGATGTATGCAAATGAGGTAAATCAAAAATGCAGATGAGGTAAAATGTGTATATTTGGCACCTCATTTGCATATTCTAATTTCGAAAGCACTTCTTTCGAAAGAAGAAAGCCAGTGTAGACGCTGCTCTTTCGAAAGTAAACCCTATCTTCGAAAGAATCCTTCTACCCATTAAACAAAGGGAAGAAGGATTCTTTCGAAGATGGGTTTACTTTCGAAAGAGCAACGTCTACACTGGGTTTCTTCTTTTGAAATTAGAATATGCAAATGAGGCAGCAAATACGCAAATTTATACCTCATTTGCATTTTCAATTTGCCTCATTTACATAACTATTTCGAAAGAGGAATGCAAGTGTAGACGCACCCTTAGGGAGCTAGAAGGTGGGCTGTAGGTCCACTTCAGTCATCTCTCTACCTACCCAGAGGAAGGTGGTAGGCTACAAAATGGCATAGTTTGGGGAGGGGTAGATCTGAGCTACTGGAAATCAGTATCTGGGGAGAGTTGAAATATTGTTGCTGCAACACAGGAGTGAATTATTCCCATCATGTGCTTTGCTGTTAATAGAGTAAGGACCCAATCCATTTACACGAACCTGTGCTGAAGCCTGCCTTCATACACCTCAGAATCTTTAGAACACTCTGCCCACCAAAAAAAAGTTTCTTTGCTGTATTTTTGCCAGTTCACGTTATTTTTACCTTTCACGCTTTTCAACATTTCCTGTTAAATTCATGGGCTATGTCTACACTAGCCAAAATCTTCGAAATGGCCATGCAAATGGCCATTTCGAAGTTTACTAATGAAACGCTGAAATACATATTCAGCACTGCATGAACAGTGCATGAAATTTATAGAAGAGGAAGATGAACAGGCTGCATTTCTCTAACACTCTATGCTGTTTATCTTTATGACCAGTAAAATCAAGCCCATTTCCTGATTTAAACAAAATCTGCCATTTGCCTCTCCTGCTCTCTTCTCCTCCCCAGGGAATTTTGAACTGAAAGGTATCATTATATTGCAAAACTATTTCCATTCACTTTCAAAGCAATCATTAGCCTCATTACTTAAAAAAATTATATTTGCTTTTTACAGATGAAAGTAAACAACAATAGTCTTATAAGTTTAGGCATATTTTATTTTATTCCTTCACAGCAGATTTTGGTTTGTAAACACAGATAAGTTACCAGTTCTGTCTCTTCTTTCATGGTGACAACTGAGAGATACATTTAAAAAATGCATTACCTGAGTTAAAAAGAGATTTTGCCATTTTTACCTTATAATCATTTACAGTAATGTTCACAGAAGGAATACAAAAGGGAATATTTTCCAAAATAAGAGAGTCTCCTTTTTACTATAAAGTTATAGAAAAATGCATGAAAACACGAGGATGATTTGCCTTGATCTCAAATATCTGCATATTGTTTACCTGAAACGAATTAATGTACAGAAGAAACACAAACTGCATTAGTCCTGCAGTAACAAAATATCAACATTGTCATGAACACCTTGTAAAAGTAGCTCCCCTGAGTATGCCACAATCTTCCTTCTTTTTGCAGCCTTAAGAGTGCCCACGAGTGCTTCAAAGAGGTTGGCACATTTCTCATCAGCAAAGAGAACACCAAACTTCACACTCAGCTTTCCATCAGCATCTAAATCAAAGATACAGTGTTACAACACATGATGATTGTCCTTCAGTTGGACGAACATCTGGAGAGAGATATTAAATACAGTCAAAACACTACAGGTGACCTAGGCTGTATTCCCAGCTCAATCTGTGATCGTTTGTGTGACTCTGCTCAAGCCAGTTCATGACTATAATATTTACAATTCATTGTAAAGTGGAGATCTCTGGATAAAAAGCACTACAAGAAGTTATTAAAGGAATGTAGATATTGATTTGTTTTAAAATAGTTTCTTGTGCTGGTTAACAGAAAGTCTACATTGAAAAGCTAATATCATTACCTCACAAAAAGAGCTCTCTTGGAGATATGCTGTGAAAATTAATTTCAAAACAATCAATCTGTAATCTCTCTAGCAAGCATATAAAGTTACATAATAACCAAAATTTAATTAACAGGGTTTCTTATTAAAATCAATTGAAATAAATAGTTACATTTTAATAAAACTGGAATAACAAATTAGAGAACCAGATCCCAGTTGCATGCATTTCTTATTTTATCATCATAGAGACTTTTCAAAACATTTAGGCCGTGTCTACACGTGCCCCAAACTTCGAAATGGCCATGCAAATGGCCATTTCGAAGTTTACTAATGAAGCGCTGAAATGCATATTCAGCGCTTCATTAGCATGCGGGCGGCAGCAGCGCTTTGAAATTGACGCGCCTTGCAGCCGCGCGGCGTGTCCAGATGGGGCTCCTTTTCGAAAGGGCCCCGCCTATTTCGAAGTCCCCTTATTCCCATGAGCTCATGGGAATAAGGGGACTTCGAAGTAGGTGGCTTCCTTTTGAAAAGGAGCCCCGTCTGGACGCGCCGCGTGGCTGCAAGGCGCGTCAATTTCGAAGAGCTGCTGCCGCCCGCATGCTAATGAAGCGCTGAATATGCATTTCAGCGCTTCATTAGTAAACTTCGAAATGGCCATTTGCATGGCCATTTCGAAGTTTGGGGCACGTGTAGATGTAGCCTTAGAGTTCTAAGAATGCTGAATGTGATATAGTACCATGAAAAGAAGAATCTTTGTTCTAAGCAAATTCATGGACTTTGCAACTAAGTTTCAATGTTGAACAATCACCTATAATAGCACTCATCCCTTGTACCACAGAATCATAGGACTTGAAGGGACCTCGAGATACCTAGTCCAATCCCCTGCTTTCGTAGCAGGACTAAGTATTACCTAGACCATCCTTGACAGATGTTTGTCTAACTTGCTCTTTAAAATCTCAAATGATGATGATTCCACAACCTCCCTAGGCAATTTATTCCAGTACTTAACCACTCTGACAGGAAGTGTTTCCTAGGCCATGTCTACACTTGCATGATCTGTCGACAGCAGTTACTGTCAGAAGATATCTTCCAAAAAATTTCTGTCAACAGATTGTGGCCAGACTGCCCTGCCACTCTATTGGCAAAATGGTCAACTGGAAGCACAGCAGACAGGGCTGCCCAGTGTCCCAGTAGCCCTGTCTGTTGACAGAGGGCCCCCTGGAATGTTCAGACCAGCTTTCTGTTGACAGATCTCCGTTGACAGAGGCATTCTGCCTCATGGTAGAGCGCCAGAACACCGTGGTTAAAAGTGCCACATTCTGTCATTTACTGTTGACAGAACACCTTGGGAATGTGGACACTCTGCAGTTTTTGTGAACAAAATACTAGTTTTGTCGACAAAACCCTCTTGTGTAGACATAGTCCTAATGTTCAACCTAAACTGCCCTTGCTGCAACTTAAGCCCACTGCTTCTTTTCCTATCATCAGAAGTTAACAAGAACAATTTTTCTCCGTCCTCCTTGTGACCTTTTCTGTATTGAAATCTGTTACGTCCCTCTCAGTCTTCTCTTTTCCAGACTAAATAAACCCATATTTTAAAAAAAATCTTCCACCATAAGTTATGTTTTCTAAACCTTTAATCATTTTATTGCTCTCCTCTGAACTTTCTGCAACATCTCCACATCTTTCCTGAAATATAGTACCTATAACTGGACATAATATTCCACCTGAGACATCATTAGGCCAGAGTATTGGGAAGAATTTCTTCTTATCTTGATTACAATAGTCCTGTTAATATATGCCGGAATGATGTCTGGGTTTTTTGCAATGGTGCCACACTGACTCATATTTAGCTTGGGATCCACCAAGATCTCCAAAGCCCTTTCGGTAGTACTTCTCCCTAAGCAGTCATTTCCCATTTTATATGCATACAACTGACGGTTCCTTCTTAAGTGGAGTAGCTTGTATTTGCCCTTATTGAATTTCATCCTATTTATGAAAAAACATTTCCCCAGTTTGTTCAGATCATTTTGAATTTTAATCCTGTCCATCGAAGCACTTGCAACTGCTCCCATCTTGGTATTGTCTACAAATGTTATGTGTACTCTCTATGCCATTATCATGCTGGATCACTATTTCAGTATTGATTTTAAAGGGAAGAGTGTTGCTTCCTATAAAATCTGGGTTGACGCTGGAAGACTTCCATACAGCGTATGACCCAGGGTAAAATCCCAGCCTCACTGAAGTCAAAGGGGGTTTTGCCATTGATTGTAATGGAACCATGATTTCATCCCAAGGTCTTCAACCTGCATTAACTTACGCATGCAGTCTACATATGCAATGTTGATAGTGCCACTGAAGTCAAAACTGAACATATATGTCAGCTTTTGCAGAACTGGGGCTCAAACCTGCTTGACTGAGTGGTATCAAGTTCACAAGCTGACACAGTAAGGCTAGACCTGTGTGATCAATGAGATTGCAATACTTACTTTTGGTTCCCAGCCGGCGAATCTCCTCAACCAAGAGGTTAATTTCATGTTCAACATTCATTGTTATCTACAAATAGAGTAAATGTGCATTTAGACTGATACAAGTTAAGACCAACCCCTGTAAGTTCTCTTAACTCATCTGATTATGATCCTTGTTTATATTTCTTTAGTGGTGTCAACTCTCATACATTTACCGTGAGTCTCACAATATTTGATTTTTCTCTCAAAGCCTCAGATCTTGGAGACAAGACACTGTGACAATCAGGTTTCAGTATTAAAAAGTGTAGGTTTCTAGACCCATGGTTTCAGAGGAAACCTTGAAAATGTGACACAGATGCACTCCAGGTTCAAAACTTAGAATACAATAAAAAAAGAACCCAGGGTATATTTTTTAAAAAAAAATCATTATTTTAAGAAAGTGACTTATGATTCTGGAGCATCTTGGCCTGAAAATATATTATGTCTTTGTAAGCTGGTGACTATTTCATCAGTCCGGGAAATAGCCAGTGTCACACAAGTCCAATTCAGGCCCTTGCCTCCACACACAATTCATTATTCAAACAGCAACCACAAACCAAAAAACCAAAGCAATTCATATGACCAGCTTCAGTCACCTCGAAGCTTTCCTTTGCCTCTCTCGGCCAGCTGCCCTTGAAAGAGAACACATCCTTTCCTTAAATCCCTGTTAGACAATGTGCCAAGAAGGTAGCCCTTAAAACTTTCCTGACTGTTGTACATGTTCAGTCTTCTCTGCATCCTGCCAACCTCTCAATTTTCTGTTTGCAATATGGCACGAGTGGCTGCAGTGAGCCTCAGCACCTTGCTTTGGGCCTACAGTCATGGATTTTGTAGCCTCTATGGTATTAGCATGATATTCTAATATGAAATGCATGGCAAAGCCGTAAGCCGTAACAGCTGTGGCTCACATGAGATGGGGTTTCCCCCCCATAATTTCCCATGTTTACTATATCTAGTGAAGTTTCACCAGCGAGAGCAACCTTGAGAACACTTTAGAAAAGACTGCAGGTAGCCATTGGTTCCTCAAGTGTTATAAATTCATGTTGTTCTATGAAGCCAGTGGAAGCCAATTTACTTGAGTTGAAGATGTGGCCTACACTGAACGAATCTTACTCGGAGCAGGTTTACAGAACACTGGGAGGCATGGGGGTTGAAAAGACAGTGATCACTGGTACTTCATCTACAAGGGTACTCCCCACAGTACTATTGCCAGTGAACTAAACTGGCTTTAACACCATTGGGAAATTTTTAACAAATGCCCTATTGTAGACAATGCCGCTATCTACTTTCATTCACAGTGATTCCCAAAGATATAAAAAGACAAAATTTGCCCCATGTATATATTGTAAGACTCTCTTAGGCTTCTGAAATGCAATTTCCATTACCACAAAATATGGCCATAATCAATGCTATACAATACTTGAAGGCAGGAAGTGAAGAATAACTGATTTGATAAAAAGACTGTAATTATCCTAATGGATATTTGGCTAAAATACCAGTGTTAATAACCCCGTGTTTTTGAAAAATGTCATGGGATATATAATGTTCACAAGTTTTCAGGGTCTCTTGACCTCATTGAAGAGGCAGTGGTAGTACCTCCCTGCCCTATGCTCATGCATTATTTGATGCTGATGGAGAGGGCAGAAGACCACCCACTAAACTGACATTTCTTGGGGCACCTCACGTTTTCTAGGCAGTCATCGCAGACAAATTGAGCAGGCCTAACCATGTTTAGTTTGTAAAATGTGAAAAGATCAAAATGCAGTGTATTTAGATGTACATCAACAAGCAAGTACAAAAGAAACATGAATGGGCAAGTGCAATAAGAGTTATTTTGAGTTGCAAACTGCACATATCATTAGAATTTGACCCCTTGACTGAGTCCAGTGGACAAGAACAGTTCCTGGAAGATGGATGGGGACCATTGCCTCTCTGCCAGTAATGGAACAGAAGTACTTTATATTCTAAAACCCCTGAATTTTTATGGGAAATACGTAGTCTCTGACTGAATCTTATCAAAACAGAGGACAGTGATGGTCAGAAGAGCTCCTTCTATTATCATTATTATTATTAATGATGATAAACAGATTTGTTCGTTGTGGCTATTAAGTGTGAGAAAAGCCCTCTTTTCACACGGCAACAGTAAGTTTGTACTACTTTTAAATGCCTATTAACCCAACAAAACAAATTCTACTATGGAAGCCTGGGCTCAGTTCTTCTCTCTCTCGTGCACCAAAACAATCTTTAGCTTGATCTCACCATTAGATCCTCTATTGCACATGCAAGGCAAAGCACAAAATTTAACTTTCAGATCCCAGCTTCAGTTTGCAAACTTGGCATCTAGGAAAAAATAATTTTTGTCCATGTAAAGGCTGCAAATGTGGCATGGAATCATTGAGTCAATAAATATGGGAGGCACCCCATTATGCTAGTTTTTCATTGTTTTCTAACTTCTTTCTCCTATGTTAGTTTATTTAAAAAGCCAGCTCCATCACCTTTTTGACGTTGTTGAAGGATTGGCTGCTCTTGTGTGCATGGGCTAAAGGGATTTGGCATACACAACCTCATCCAACCTACATTTCCTCCCTAAAGCACAATAATATGATTGATCATGAATATGCAAGTAGATATTAGCAAGTTATTCCAACAGCAAATGCTGCAGTTCTGCCACCTCTTCAAAACGTGTTTAAAATTAAATGGCAACATGATATCAAAGTTCTAATTATATTAGCCCTTGGAGCAAATGAATTCTTCAAACGTGATGTTCCATTTTTTTTTAATTTAAAAGAATGACGAAGTCCTTTGCATTATACAAGACGCTGAAGACAGCATGTTCCAAAGTTGCAAGGCGCTTACAGTCTAAGAGCTGATCCTTCAAACACAATCAAGTATAGTGCTTGCTACTGTGAGTAGTATCATTAACTTTTAATTGAAATTTTCTGTTGTAAAATTGATTTAGGATTCCCCCCTGCTGTCAGTTTAGAGAGAACACTGTGGAGCCTGAAGTAGTCCTTTATGAAAAACTACCGTTGAAAGTCAAAGGAGATTGTATATGATGTACACAACTGAAAAACCGGACACAAAGTTATTGCAAGCAGTACTTAGCTATTATTCACTTTGCACTGAAATAAATCCTCCCTGCCAAATATCAACTCTAACATTACTTATACTAGTGCTGTTTGTGGCCTCCAATGTGATTTTCACCAGGTATTAGAAAATGAGTATTTTACTTTGCATCTAGGAAATGTGTATAGCACAAAAGTGTAGCATTATTTTGCCTGCAAACCTGGAACTATGTTGTCATTGTCTTTCTGTGCCTCAGTTTACCCATCTGTAAAATAGGGATAATGACATTTCCTTTGAGATGTACTGATGAAAAATACTGTAGAAGAACTAGGTTTTATTACTGTAAATGATTTTCTCAAACAAGCCAAAGCTTGTCTTTCACCCATCCTCATTTTCCGGGCCTTCTAGAGCCACTGTACCACTCCCTGTGCCTATCCCATCATCCACTCTTCACTCAGCTTCCCTCGTCCGCACAAAAAAAAAATACTTCTGGTTCTGGCTTTTCCCAACTGATATAATAAAAAGTCTGGTTATGCTGGCCACTGCCTGGTTTGCTATGTTCACAGTAAACCTCCACATAAAATAAGATGACGTTATGGCTACATCTGCACAAGAAGCATCTGTCAACAGAAGTGACTGTCAGAAGAGACTTCCCAGCAAAACTTCAGTCAACAGATTACATCTACACTTAAAGGCAGATTGAAAGAGAAATCCACTCTGTCAAAAGAGAGCAGCCAGACTGCCTGTCCCTCCCTAGACAGAACGGCTGACCAGAAGTTCTACAAACAGGGCTGCTCAGTGAACTGGAAGCCCTGTCTGTCGACAAAAGGTCCCCAGAGCATCTACACGATTGTTTTGTTGACAGAAAACTGTCGAGAAAGGCATTATACCTGAATGCAAAGAGGTGTAACGCTGCTGGGTGGATGTACCAAGTTTTGTCGACAGATCGTCAACAAAGCACATTTTACATGTCAACACTCCATGAGTTTTTCTGACAAAAGCCCTGTTTGGCTGGAAAAACCCACTCATGTAGACATAGCCTATAAGACAGCTTGTAACAGGCAACATGAAGTATTAAATCCAACAGTATAGCTGAAATATTAAAATAAAGAGGAATACACACATATAAACAGGGCTTTTTTTCTGACGGAATGCTGCAGAACGGTGTTTTGACGCCTTTTTTGCTGGCACCAGTGCCAGCGCTGCCATTTTTAAACTGCTCACAGGGCCGGGACAAGGATGAGGCAACTGAGGCAGTCGCCTCAAGTACCACACCTCAAGGGCCACAGTTAGCCAGCTGAGCAGCTCCAAAAGAGCCACAGATGGCTCTTTAAGAGCCATTTGCAGCTTGTTAAGCTCCTTGATGACTCCTTCACTCTCTCTCTGCCTTGCTGGGCTGCTAACTAAATGAACTCAATTTAATTGGTAACAGAGAGAAAGCCGTGCTAGTCGATATAGTATCAAAACAAAAAAAGCAGTAACGTAGTACCTTAAAGACTAACAAAACAATTTATTAGGTGAGCTTTCGTGGTACAGACCCACTTCTTCAGACCATAGCCATACCAGAACAGACTCAATATTTAAGGCACAGAGAACCAAAAATATTAATCAAGATTGACAAATCAAAAAAAAAAAAATGATCAAGGTGAGCAAATCAGAGAGCAGAGGGGCGGGGGGCGGGCAGGGAGTCAAGAATTAGATTAAGCCAAGTTTGCAGAAGAGCCCCTATGATGATCTGGAAATTCGACACATTAATGTGTGGTTTGAACAGGGATGCAAATTTTCTGGATCATTATAGGGGTTCTTTTGCAAACTTGGCTTAATCTAATTCTTGACTCCCCCTCCCCCTGCCTCTCTACTCTCTGATTTGCTCACCTTGATAATTTTTTTTCTGATTTGTCAACCTTGATTACTATTTTTGGTTCACTGTGCATTAAATATTGAGTCTGTTCTGGTATGGCTCTGGTCTGAAGAAGTGGGTCTGTACCACGAAAGCTCACCTAATAAATTATTTTGTTAAGTCTTTAAAGTGCTACATTACTGCTTTTTTGTTTCAATTTAATTGGCTTAACTGCCAGCCGTTAAGCTAATTAAATTGAGTTAAATTAGTTAGCAGCACAGCAAGAGAGGGACTGTTTGTGTTGCAGGTGGGGGCTGGAAAGCCACATGGAGAAGGAAGCGGTGGCCTGGAGATTCAAGGAGCGGTGGCACTGGAGCTGTCCTGTGAGGTAGGGTAGACCAGGGAGGCTCTGTGGGGGGGAGGTGTAGGGGTTTGGGTTAGAGATGGGGCTGGAGGAGAGCTGGGTTCCAGGGTTGGAGAGGGGGCTGGGGTTAGAGTGGGGGGTGGGGGTGCCTGGCTCTGGTGGAGGGCATTGATTCAGAGCTCGAAGGGGGCTGGGGTTAGAGATGGGGTTGGGGGTGCCTGGTTCTGGGACAGGGCATTGATTTAAAACTGGGAGGGGGCCTGGAGGTACCTGGTTCTGGTGAAGGGCATTCATTTACAGCAGGGAGGGCTGGGTCTACAGGGAGGGGTGAAGCCTAGGGGCTATTTGGGGCTGTGGAAGGGTTAAGCCACGTGGGGGCAAGAGGAGGTGTGGACTGGGGCTGGGGAGGGCAGTTTGGGACTTGAGTACAAGCTAGGGGGAACTTGGAGCTTGAGTTCCGCCACCTTTTTTCCTAGAAAAAAAGTACAGCGTATAAAGGGTCAGACACTGCCTTGGGTAAAACTTGACAGGCTGAAATCCTTTTGACTTGCATCACACCAATAATTTGATCTGTAGCTCTGAGCAAAAACAAAAACAAAAAACAGCCATCTAGAAACTTTTTTTGAAAAATGGCTATTTTTTCCAGGTTTATATCTGTGCAACCAATAGCTCAAATGATTCTAAATTTTGGTCATACACTGTACCCTGCACAGGCATCACATTTCAAAAAAAAAAACAAACCAACTAAAATGGTCAGCTTTTAGAAAGGTCACTTGTTAAACTGAAGTCATGATGCAACCTCAATTATAGAGGGACTACTAGGGCACTATAACAACAGTGAAGTCACTGATCCACTCAACTTATAGTCAGTTGAACTGGTGGATATGTGAAGCGTTTGCACGTGTTGAAGTGTGCTGGTTGAACTGTGGGGTATAGGAGGATGGCATACATTGACAGAATTGCGGGGTGCAGGTTTGGTGTGCACTGTCATGCTGTGGGTACAGGGGCATTGGCAAAGGTGCAGGGAAGGGGTGTACAGGAAGAGCTCGGGGTGCCAAGATTCTATCACTTCTCTTCCCTCCCTTATCACAACATCCTCTTAAGCCCACTCCTTTTGCTGCAGCCCCAACCCCCCCTCCATAATTCTCCAGTCCTTCACTCCTAATTCCACTGCCCTCCTCATTTTCCTTCAAAATACAGAACTCTGATTTTACACACACACACACACACACCCCAAAGTTGCTACCCATGGCTGACAAATGTAGCAGCCACTCAGTGCAAAAATCCTTTTGCCTTATGTGGGGCTTGTCATTAATGTATGCTTAGTTATATTAATTGAAGAGTGAATTATTCACCACCATCAATCTCAATGAGGTGTATGATTCATCCAGTTGTTTGTAGCTCTGAGTTGAACAGTACAAGGCAGCAGAGGGAAACTGGGTTTTTGAGGGGGTGTGTAGGAAACTGTAACTAAGAAACCTCTCAATCAAATGAGTCTAAATTTGCATTGCTATTACCACCCAGCACCCCCTGAGGCACACCACGTTTCCAAGCAAACTGCTTAGCCAGTTGGATTTTAGAGCACTTTTAAGTGTTGAGCTTTAAAGCATATAAAACAGGGGGTATGGAAACTGGTCTTTCATTTTTTCTTATTGGTGCAGGCCTATTGTAAAAAGATACATGAAATAATATTCTCAGTTTAGATTTAAATCGAACGATTTACTGAGGCCACATTGACCCACATCACCTGTTTGTTCTCTAGTACTGTGCAAAACAAACAATCAAACCAAACTAAACTGAAAACACACACACCAGAAACTTTTTGAAACATTGTTATTTATTTCAACCTTTATTCCTCTGGGACCCCTGGCTCAAATGACCCCAAATTTGAATAATCAATCCCTGCCCTGCACCTTCTTGAGGTACAACAAAATTAAAAAGGAATCTGACAACATTTCAGTTATAGAGTACTTAGAAAGGTAGATTGTTAAACTGAAACAATTGTGCAATATTAACTATAGTGAACTGCTGCACCATGATAATGCCAGTTGTCCCAGTGCTGCATGAACATCTTCTAGCATTACCTGCACTTACCGCATTCTGCTGAAGTCAACAGAACTCTACATGTCTGCAAGGGACCTTGCTAGAAGAGTATGTTACAGGACCAGAGTATGAGATGTCCATCTCAAGTGACTATCCTTTTGAGCAAAATTATTAAACACGACAATTAAAAAAGTATATGGAGTGAGAATGCAGTAAAACTGTGTATTTCTGACCCACTTTTTTGCTGACTGTTAAACTCCAGACTGCCAAGATCTGACAACTCCCATGGAGCAGAGATATGTTTTGAGTGACGTTGTAAAGGGTGACTAGTCAAAGAAAGGTAGCTGTGTTAGTCTGTATTCTAACAAAACAAAACAAGCAGTCATGTAGCACTTTAAAGACTAACAAAATGATTTATTAGGTGATGAGCTTTCTGGGACAGACACTTTCACCACAATTTTCCAGACCTGAAGAAGTGGGTCTGCCCCCCACGAAAGCTCATCCCTAATAAATCATTTTGTTAGTCTTTAAAGGGCTACAGGACTGCTATTTTGTTAGTCACAGAGAGGTAGCCCTCTTCGTCTGTTTCTCCACAAAACAAAAACACAGTCCTGTAGCCCTTTAAAGACTGAAGTGGGTCTGCCCCACCAAAGCTCGTCACCTAATAAATTATTCTTTTAGTCTTTAAAGTGGTACAGCACTGTTGGTTTGTGTTGTAAATGGCAGAAAAGCGCTTCCTCAAACGAGATGCTTGTAAAACTGCTGAAGATCTCTCTCCAAAAGAGCGAGATTTGGCAGGTCAGAGAAAGGGAACTCTCCCAGGGTCCTGCAAATCTATCTAGTCCGCTTTACACAAACTTCCCTTGGTCTGGACTGAAGGGCCCTAAGCACATTCCTTTGCATTAGCTTAGTAAAGAATAGGTCTGCATGGGGGGAATGACTAACTTCCTTCCTGATACGTACACGCCCTATTTGTTCATGGTGTCTCCCGGAGTAGCACAGGGCACGTCGAGTTTTCATAGGCTCTAGCCGGCATTCACCCGCGCGTCTCGCCCTCCTGCTGACTCCCTCCGCGTCCAGGAGCCCAACCGGGCTCATCTTCCGCCTCGCAAAGCAGCCGAGGAGCCTGCACCAGGTCCGGGGGGGGTGGCGCGGGAACCGGTGAGGGCGAGGGCAGCCCCCTACGGCTGCAGAGCCCTCGCAGCACACACGGGGGGAGGAGCTCCTCACCCGGCGCACGCGGAACAGTCCTGGGCGCGCTTTGCGGCCTCGCTGGCCGGCCTGGGGCTGCCCGGAGCTCCGCGCGCTGCCCCCGCCCCCGAACAGCCACTGCGCGAGGTTGGCACCGAGCGGGCGGGCGGCGCTTTCCAGCGCGGCGCCCCCCCCACCCCACTCCCACTTCGCCCGCCGACCCCCCTACTGCAGGGCGGCGTCACGTGGGTCCCGGCGCGGGGGCGCTGCCCGCAGGGTGCAGCCGGTGCCTTCCTGAGGCGCGCGGGTCCAGCCCCGGGGGAGGGGGCAGAGACAACAGCGCGCGGTGCTCCAGCCACACGGAGCCCGGCCCGCCTCGCTCAGCCCCTGCTCTGCCCCGCCAGCGGCTGCCCGGCTCCCTCGCTGCGGCTCTACCTGCGGTCCTGCCGCGGCCGCCTGCCCCCCGCCAGGGCTGGGGGCCTCCGAGGCTTGGTGAGCCGGGCAAGTACTCACCGCCTCCGGCGGCTGCTCTCGGCGGGATCAGCAGGAACCGGGCTGAGAGCCGTGCAGGAGGAAGTGGGGGCCGGCGGCGAAGGCGCTGCAACAAGTACATTGCACGTGCGGGGGGGAAAGGGCCGCCCACGGCAAGGGGGGAGAAGCCTATGAGAATGGCGCGCGGGAGGGGAAGCGGTGGTGGCGCGGGGTGGAAATCAACAGGAGCTGCACAGCACAACCGGAGGACATGCAGGGGCTACTGCAGCCTCTCCCTCATCTGTTTGTGGTCTGCCGCAGAAATGTGCCCCCCCCGCCCCGAAAAAGGGTAACTCCTAGGACAGGGGCGAGCAAACTTTTTACATCAGGCCCCACTTTGCCTTCCTGCAGTTAGCAACCCCGTCCCCGCCATCTGTCCAGTGTAATTCAAACCGTGGGAAATAGCCGTTCTGTTCATATGGAAAAGAAACCTTTCACCATGTGTAAGAAGATAGGTCTGTAGGATGTAAGATCTTTATTAATCGGTGTGTAAATGTGAATACACATACAGAAAATCAGTAACAGACTTCAGCATTCTTAAGGAGATGTCTGAGCCTGAGATGCAGCCTCCAATCGTGGGGCTGTGTCCCTCCCCCTTTATGCTATCTCTAACCCACCCCACTTTGCACACCCCTGTTCTAGGAGGTTTAAGCACGGTGCTGCGCAGAGACCAAGGGAGGGACTCAGAACAAATTAAACCATCCATCCCCATGCCTGTTTAACATCAGACTTTCAAGGCTTGCTCTAGGTACGAATTCAAGTGGAAGGAGAGGTCAGGATACAACACACAAAAGGGATAGGATGACTTAAATTACTTTCATTTTCTTTTTGGAGGTCCATTCGGTAATATATTTATCTATGCCCTCTTGGTTCAAGATTTCATTTATTTCACCATTATACTTGCACCCTCTGGCTCCTAAATTGCGGGGCTGGGGGTTGTGAGGGAGTTTCCAGGCTGGTGTGAGGCCATGGGAAAAAAATCAATTTATTTAGCTGCATTTAATCATCTCTTCTGTAAACACCATCATAACTGTTAATCCATTCCAAATATTAAAAAATTAGTGTCTAGCTTTCAACATTTGTCAACATTATTCATCCCCAAATAGAGAGCACTGTGCAGCATCCCTGCATGTCCCTAAAACAAGCAGCTTAGTTTGTGTTTTTGTTTATTTGATAGGTAATCTTTGATCTGTTTGCAATACTTCATTATCAGTTAAAACCTAACTTTCATCATTCCTAAACTTAAATGTATGCTTATTTAAAATTCATAACCCAGAGAGAGAACTGTTTTGCATATTCCTCTCCACATTGAACGGGAGGGGGGCAAAATGAATGCGCTTACTCTGTAGTCCCTTATGCAGTACAAGACAGTATAATTTTGTGTTTAACTCCAAATGGAGGGGTTGTGCCTTAGGTATTGGGAGGCATCTTAGATGGGAACGTCCCATGCAGAGGCTGATTAAAGTGTCTGCTTGCAATTAGTGCAGCTGGGTGTGTGTCTTCCAACGTATGTGTGCTGGTGAAAGTGCAGGCTGGATGGGCTCAGCAGCTTCTCACAGCAGTATAATGTGCCCAGGCTGGTGGGTCAGGAGGCTCAGTGGTACCCCACTTCCAGGTGGCAAGCTGATGGGGGAGGAGCCCATCACATTGTTTTTGGGGAATTCGTCCTCCCTTCTCCCTACATTTAGCATTATATTTCTTTCACAGATGGATGAGAAAAGGTGAAGGAGTCTTCCATAGGGCCCATTAATATTTGAGTTGTAGATTACCAAAGCAGCTTGGCTTTAGTCTAACCTGGTGGCTCCCAGCCTGGGGTCTGTCGATCCCTGGAGGTCCATGGGGGTATTGTAAATTGTCCATGGAAAAAAAGATAAAAATGATCATAGAAAATAATTTTTAAATAAATTGTAAAATTACAAATCAATTATTTTTAAATTAATTGTCATCCAATAATGATGTTAATTGCTGTCTGAAAAATCTACATTGTGGTTTTCTTTTTCATTTAATGAAGTGTACCATAGCGGCTATAATAATCTCTGATGGGAGTCCTTGAACAGTTTGGGAGGGGTGATTGGGGGTCTTTAGTAGAGAAAACGTTGGGACCACTGGTATAACCCAAGTATAAATCTCTCTCAGGAATAAAGGAAGTGTTCCACCTGAGTACAAACTGCAAGACTTGCCCATATGTTTAGTAATACAGTAGAGAGCTAAAAGAGCTTCAGGATAACCCTGTAGGGATACTTGGTGGACATCACCTGAAATGTATAAAACTGAAGATGATGCCAGTCTAATTGTGCATGAAGACAGCATGCTAGGGGATGCCTTTTATTTGTAGTAGGGTATGGTGTCCATGTGTTGTTCAAGATATGTCGGTATTATGGGTGCAGCCTGAGGTATAATGTTTGGGCACAAGTGTGTACAAAGGAAGGGAGTGGCAAGACGATGTTCCAATTACTGTCTATTTCTAAGTGTACGCATAGCGTCTCACATGCCTTTATGTTATGCATCCTCACATCACATCTATGGGATAGAAAAGTGCGATCATCTCTATTTATAGATGGGACCTGAGGCACAGAGAGACCCAGCTGGCTCCCTCAATATCATATCACAAGTCTGCAGTTGATCAGGGAAGTGAAGCGTACTCTCTTGAATCGCCAGCTAGTACCATAACCGCTGCCTGAGAGTTTTTCTCTACCTCATGAACACAGCCCTCTGTGTTAAGAAGTGCCTCCTCCGCCCTAGATATCACTTGTACTTTTTCAGAAAATTGGCAAGCTGGATCCACATTCAGTTGTCAAGTAATGGTAATAGTGATGACAGTTCCTTTACTATTATTATTTCACTTCAAATTCTGCTCTGAATTTAATATTTGTATTTATTATTTTGACATAAAATTGCTTTCTTAGTGCTCAAGCACTAATTATGACTCATGACAAAAATGCTTCAAATCTCTGTCTGAAGAAATGTTAATGAAGTACAACAGAACTATATCTGGGTGTTTGTCAGGACTGATTTGACAGGTGAACCTCGTTATGGCAAAAATTGTTACATTCTGTTGTGGTCACAAAATGTCAAGCCCAGCTACTCTGCATAGAAGCATGTTTCACATTCCTCCGGCAGACCTATGAGTGGAAGGTGACATAAGTCGATTTCTGTCACTGGATTTATTGAAGTTTGTTGCCATCAGGCACTGATTTTGAGAAGTGCTAAAGTCTCACAACTCCCGCTGAAGTTTTGATACTGAGCACCTCCAGAACTGAGCCTTAATTCAACAAATGTGTTTATAACTGCTGTCTTAACATTCACACCACTGCATCATCTCAATCAAACATATCTCTGTGATTCTCTGTGTCCGATGTCAAAGGAAGGAGGTAATTTTTTCAATTCCAATTCTAGGGAAATATGTTTAGGGTCAACTTTTATCTACTGGACTTTGTGTATCAGGAATTCTCTTCTTGTGCTAAGTCAAAATGTAGTGTCAATTTTGAAATCTAAACTAGAACTAAAATGTCTTGAGGTCATAACTTTTGTCAATGTCACTGGAGTTACAGTAGCTCAGTATTGGTCCCAGTTTGTATGGCTTTATATTGTTTGATAAAATGCAATGGTCAGAACCAGATATAACATCCCACAGAGCTCTCCTAGTGCTCAACAGTATTGACCTAGTAGTCTAGCAGATACCTCTAATGAAGACCCAAAAGCCCAAACTTGGAGGTTGATGGAGAAAGAGTGAATACTAGAAAATATCTACTGTGGAGCATGAAGAACACCGAATTAATTTTCACTTGTGACCAAATAAATTATTTAAACCTAAGTGAAAAGCCAATTAATTTGTCACCTTTCTCAAGTTGCATATTTTTTCATCTTTAAAATTATTGGATATTGGGTATCTGTAGTGAGGGAGAGTGGCCTCCTTCCAAACTGGAGAGTGAGGGACCACTACACTCCCCCTCCTAGGTGGAGCAGAATTTTCCTTGCTCCCCAACTCCACCACCAGAATTCCTGGGACAGAATAGGAAGTACAAAAGGAGAGCCATGGAGCTCAGTTGGGCCTGATCTACCAGAGGGAGCAGGCATCTCTTCCAGGGTGTGAAGAGTCTTGCAGGATCCCACACTAGTCCCATGTGGGACTGTGCCTTGCAGTCAGAGGAGATGGATGAGTATCCTGAGAAGCTGCCAGGACCACCATCAGATTAATGCCCTGAGGAATGGGGACTGCCAGTTTATTCTGCACATAGATGGGAAAAAATCCACACATGGATGGAAGAGAGGGAACATTGCTCCTCTTTTGCTCCCATTTTGTTTCACAGACTGGCAGCCACAGCAATCAAGTGGGAAAGACATATCTGGATTTCAGTTGAAAAGATAAGCAGAACTAGGGGCATCAGGTTTGCAAAAAAATGTGGTGGTGACCAGAATGCTCAGAGCTCTTCCCCACCCAAGTTGCCCCTGCCCACACACACACTTAAGGCTCTGCAAGGGGAATTTGTGTGGGTGAGTGGTGTTGGCTCTTGGATGGAGTTTGGGTGTTGGTGCAGGCTCCGGACTGGAGCAGAGGATTGAGGTGCAGGAGAGGGTGGCAGGCTGTGGGAGGGAGTTTGGGTGCAGGGGGAGGGGGTCGCAGGATAGAATTTCAGGGTGAAAACTGGAGAAAGTGAGCGTTCAGGCTCTGAAAAAGAGCTCTGAAAAAGAGGGGTGTGTGGGAAGAAGTGTGGGGGAAAATGGTGGTTGGTCAGGACTTAGGTGGAACACCCCCTCTAGCAGTGGCTCCTAGGTAGGGGAGGGCAGGGGGTGTCTGCTAATTTTTTACAGGGTTCCCTGTAATTTTTCCATTCATGGGTGGAATAAATTTTGTAACGTGCACCAAGGCATGTGTGGCTGTTCACCACCAATAGAAACACATGCTGCCTATTGTAGGTGCTGTGGGCCCTCTGCAGATCAGCTGAGTGGCACCTGAATCTCTCGTGGGTGGCCACCCAAGCTCTCATTTTACAGGAAACACTGGTCTCTGCTTATGCTGCCTGCAGGCACTGCCCCTGCAGCTCCTATTGGCTGCAGGGGTGCTCAGGATGGGGACAGCACACAGAGATACATGCCCTCCTCCCTGCAGCCACAGAGATGCAAACTTCTGCAAAGTGACAGGATTTTACCTGACACTTTTATTTTACACAAATGCATTTGACAAGAGTGCAGATTATTTGAAAATGAGGAAAAGGTTCCTTTGATCCAGAAAACTTGAGAGCTTGATCACAATGCTTTTGCATCTGTGAGTAAACTTTTCCACCATCTACAGTTTCTTCTTTTTGGAAGCATCAGTAGTAGCAAAAGTTCAGCTCTTCAGGATTACTGATATTTTTCTAACTCTTACCTGCTCATCTCTATGAAAGTCCACAACAAACGACATTTTTGTAGCCCTGATGAGTTACAAGAGACAGGTGCAGTTGGCAGAGTTTGTAAAATCTGTTTCACGGCTTTATATATGCAAAAGGAATTTAGCAAATTAATTATAAATAACTTTTTAGTATATGGTATGCCAAATATATATTTTAGAAGTAAGCCTCAGCATATACAATTGGCTATTTGAAACCTCTTCACAGCTCTGGCAACCAACTTGAGACTGTACAAAGTTTAGTCAACCTTTTTAAATGAATAAAACATTACAACATACTTGTTCTATTTGGCATCAGTGGACAAATGCATTTCCCATTAAGTTGCTCAGTCCACCTTTCCCAAGGAAAATGTTTTATAGATGAATCATTTGTCTATAGGTTAAATCAAAGAGGAATAATGTGTATCGTGGGTGTGCTGTGAGCCATTCAACCAAACTGTAAAACTCCATGCTGTATAATGGGAACCACCGCAAGCCAGGGGGAGCTCCAGCCCCCACGATCGACCTTGCTTAGGGCTGTTGTGCAAAGGCTGGAATCAGCCGCCTACGCCCTTGGTTTGGGGTACAAGTCACTGGAATAAATATCGGAGCCAGGGTCCAGGGATCGGACCTTAAATTCGCGAGCGGCCGGGAGGGCTTCTGCAGCGCGGGTGCCCAAACTTGGGCGCCACCCCGCACGGCGCAGCCCGAGCCACCGCTGCACACTGGAGGGGCCGGACCTGGAGACAAAACAGACAGGAGAACACCTGTACCGCTCGCCCGGCCGCCGCAGCGGCAGGGGGCGCTGCCGGTGCTTCTGTGCGGCCGCCTCCGGCACGCGACCGGCGCAGGGCGAGCTTCACATCCGGGTCCGGAGGGGGCGGGGCACGTTTCGCTCGTCGGCTCCCTCCCCTCCGGAGCCCAGCAAATGGCGGCGGCTTCGCTGGGGAGAGAGAGGCGGGGCCGAGGCCGAGAAACTTTGTAGCTCCGCCCACCGCGCGGGCCCCGCGCTTCCGGTGCGGCGGCCCCACAGCGCGAGCGCAGCGGCCGGGCCTCGCAGGGACAGCGGCGCGCGCGCGGGACCCTCCCCCCGGCCGGGCGGCGCGGCGCCATGGAGGGCCTGACGCTGAGCGAGGCGGAGCAGCGCTATTACTGCGACCTCTTCGCCTACTGCGACACCGAGAGCACCAAGAAGGTGGCGCCCAACGGGCGGGTGCTGGAGCTGTTCCGCGCCGCGCAGCTGCCTAGCGAGGTGGTCCTGCAGGTACCGGCCGCGCTCTGCCCCGCCGCGCTCCGGGCGTGGCACCGCCGCTCTCTGCCCCCTCTGCTGGGGGAGGGTATCTTCCCTGCCCCCTCCCGCCTCCATGTGCCGAGCAGCCCCTGGGTGCAGCTGGGATTCCCGCCCCCTTCCCCGCACCGCCTTGTCATTCCTCCTGGGGCAGCCTGGTCCCGGCCCGTGGTTGCCACAGGTGCTGGGACAAGAGGTGCGGAGTGGGGTTATCGTGGCACCCCATGGCTTGAAGTGGTTTCCATTATAGGTCGGGTTTGCACTTTGTTTTCGTGGCTCTCGGCACCCCCCGGTACACATTCTTCCGGCGGCCTGGTCATTGCTGCTGTGTGTGTACTGGGGTGTCTTCACTCGGGGGTTGTCTCTGGCTCCGCTGCCAGGCTGCCCCAAGCCTGTTCCACTCCTGCAGCTGAGCCTTTGCTGAGGGCACGTACTGGGCTTACCAGTTAGGGGTTGTGGCTGTGACCTGCCTGGAGGAGTACTACCAGCTCCTGTTGTGCTTGGTTTGTGTACCAGCTCTGCTGGGAATCTGGTAGTTTTTATGCTTGTTCAACTCAGAGTGGGGTGGAGGTCCAGCGTATGTTGTTGTTGTTAGGATTTTGCTAATGTTTCAGAGGTCTTAAATTACTGGGTTGGGGAGGTGATCTAGATGAGCTCCTGCAGTAACACTAGTCATCACTGTCAGAGAAGTATGTCACTTGCAAAAGCTACAGCAGAGTCCATCCAAAACATGGGAAGTTGAGCACTGCTGGGAAGTACTGATAGTATAATACAGGAAATCTGTATTTTTGTTCCTGATGGTGTTACTGGCTCAGTGACCTTGTTCAAACCAGTAAATAAATCTATACTCGTTTCCTAACTTTCAAAAGTAAAGTACTGCAGAGCCTGTAAATTGGCTTGGTATCTAACAGTGAAAAATGCAATTTTAAAACTAGATAATACAAGCTAGGTTGTGCTGAGGCAGTAGATTCCTACTAGTAATATCTGGAAGATAAGTTCCACCACTACTTCTGTCACCAGTAGGAACTGAGACTCTACCTGAGAGCTACTGGCTATGTGAGAGAGATGTTACACAGTTACAAATAGTGCTGGTGTAGCATAGTTTGCCTAGTATAGCTCCTAGAAAGGTATCTACAGGGGAATGGTAGTGGCAGTAGCTGTGTGTCATGACTTTTTGCTACAGTGCCTCCACCATAATATGTTCATTTCCTTAATGTTTGTGAAGCTGAGTTTCCTGAAAAATGCTGTAAGCAGAGTAAATTATTTTCAAAAAGCCATCCAAAACCATCAAGGATATGCATGTCAACTTTCTGCAATTCAGAAGTGGGTTTAATTTCAGGAGCTTCTGCACACATAATCAGGAAGCATTGGTGTTGCTATTCAGTCATTTAAAAGCCCGTGATTAGATTAAGTGAAAGGAGTTTAAAGTGATCAAATGTTCACCTAGAACAGAGTGGCAAATTGTGGGTGGTGTAAAAATGTGGCAAGGACTAAATGCCAAAATTAACTTACTAGGAAATCTGTGTATCTGATTGTTTGATGTCCTTATTATTCATTCATGATCTACACAACATATGGCCCACAGTCTGGCTTCACCTTGGGGCTTCCCTCCTCACCCCCTGCAGGGCAAGATGGCACTGCAGCACCAGTTCTGGTGGGAAGCCTCGTGTCTGATCAAGGCAAGCCAGGTCTGGATCTGGCCCATTGTCTCTACCTGGCCTGGAGTGGCAGGAGGTGGGGCAGGGGCAGAAGGTGGTGCATGCAGAGAGGGCCTCCTTGCAGCTCATAGGGCTGCATGGAGACACCTGTGTAGCCACCATCCTCCCTCCCCACCTGCCAGAACTGCGCCAGCTATATGCCCCAATCCCCTGACACCCTCCCATACCATGATGCCCCTCAGCTCAGTCTTGCACCCTGCCCAGACTCCACACCCCCATTCCTAATGCATTCTTGCACTCACCCTTCCTGCAGCCCCAGACTATTCATGTACCCTACCACCTGCCCAGATCCTGCACACGGATCCTCAGCCTGCTCCCTGACAGCTCCCTCCCTCAAACTGAAACCCTTGTTTTTGGGCCCACCCAAGATTTTAGTGCCCTCCCCAATCTGTTGCTATGGCCCTTAATCCAGCCCTGGGGGTAAACCTTTGAGCCTCTGTATCCTGTTCCCCACCATACAGACACATCTCATGGGGTAGGATTTTTTTTCCCTCTGCTTCCCAGTGGGTTTTTTTCATCTCACTTGTGGTCCAGGTCAATGAGGCTTTGGTTTGGTTTTGTTTGGTCGTCTTTTGCTTCTCACATGTGTGCCCCCACATTTTTCTGTGAGGTGGGGAGTCTTCCAATCTACTGTTTAAATCTCTAAGCTAAAGGAAGGCATTTGTCAATATTTTATGAATGAGATCTCCAGGTTCTCCCAGGGTGTTTGTGTTCTGCATTACTTAATTTTATCACATCAATACAATTAGGTATGTTTTAGTTTTAGTGTTCCAAGTACAACTGGAAGTGTTTTAAGTATAGTACAGTGTTGACAGTCTTTACTTGATGCAGTAGCTTAGTGGAGTAGTGTGATCTTGTCCTTTGTATTTAACTGATCACAAGTTCCAAGCCTACTGTCTGTCTTAAGGGAGGTGAATATTCTCTTTGAGTGATCATCTCTTGCAGAGTAATGTATATTTGGAGGGAAAAATGTACACGATGTTATTGAAAGTGAATAAGCTCAGTCAAAAAAGGGAAGCTGAGTTTTTTGTTGTAGACTGCTCAATGAAGATATCTTGTCAATTGGCCTCTGGAGTTAAAAACCAAAAGATGTTAGGGTGTGTAAGAAAAATTATGACGACTAATACAAAGGATATAAAGTACACTTATAAGTCAGTGTGTCTTCATCTAGAATGCCATGTGCAGTGCTGGTCATCATGTTACAAAAGTGTTGAAGAACTAGAGGAAGTTCAAAAAAGAGCAATGAATAGTCATGGGTAAAACTCTCATATCAACATTGAAAAGACCAAGGTGTAGTTTAGAAAAGTATATAAAATAAGTAGCGGGAATGTCTAGCCTTATTTCATAATCCAAGAAGAGACCATTCAAGACCAAAAGTAAATTTGTTCACACTGCTTTTAACTTTTAGCTTTTAACTAAATACCATAGGAACTCATTGAGGTAATGAACTTAATGAGATTTGTGTGGCTACCAAGAATAACCAGAGTTAACAATTTAACAGTGTATAAATTATTCTGTAACCATTGGCAATCAGGGTGAGGCCAAATGCCCATGGTGGATTGTCCCATATATGTCTGCTGTAGGGGTTCTTTTCTCTGAGACACTTGGTGGTAGATACAGAGGAAGGAAACAATATAATAGAGTAGGTGGATTTGTGGCCTGACTTAGTAGGGCAATTCCCATCTTCCTATAGAATATAACGTTTACTACTCTGCGACTAAAATGAGAGTACATTTTGTAGGTTTCCAGTGTGTTTAGCCTAGTCAGATAGTCCCAGCATTCTTTAATTGGGGCAATGTATTTATATGGATTTCCCTGATAACCTCTTCACTTCCCAGGTCCTTAATGAAGGGCACTAGAAATCTTAAGGCATCTTTTCTTGAAGTCAGCATAGGCTTGATCAAAAATCAGTCTGATTTTGTGGGAATTTTTGCATCTGTCCCCTTCCTCAGACCTACACGTTGTGCATTGTGCCACAAGCTGAATGAGTGGGAGCAAGACTAACAATCTTCTTGGAGGAGCTACCCATTTCTGTTAGATTTTATTCTACAGCAGAGAAGGCTAAAGCAAAGTTACTAATGCACCACTAGGGAAAAAAAATCTCATGTCTACTTCTGTGCTTCACTTCTCAATTAAGTATTAAACCAAGGAAATCAATATGCAAAGATCTTTTTAGTGAAGCAGTTAGAGGTGCTATATGTGCGTGCAAGGAAATGAAAAATAAGCCACCCTAAGGTGTAACCCTCTACTCCCGCACCCACACATACTTGCAGCTTATCATTACCACGACTGAGAGACCATGCACCACAACCTTACCTCTGCCAATGGCAGCCTTTCATTACTCTGCTTATGTGGTGTTCATGTAGGCCTCTACCAAATTAGCTTTAATACAAAGTAATCTGGTAAAAGGCTGAGCACAGCAAGGGAAAAGGTGTGATAGCATCAGTTGCGTCATAATGAACTCTTGTGTGTTTTTTAAATTAGGACTCAGAGTCAAGCAGTTGAGATGAATTGAGTAGTTGATACTTTTCCAGACCTAAGTGCATGTAAACACTATTCAGAATGCAGCAGCTCATGGTCTGGGGCACTTTGTGCAGAAGCTGCACGTGCTTTCCTTGTGCACAGTCAGTGTACTGTGAAGCACTAATCTTGTAACCAAAGATTGGTTTGAGGACAAACTAAACCTTAAAAGGAGGGCACAGAATGGATAACTACTTGAGCTGGGAAGCCTAAAGCCAGTCTGCCATTACTAGTGCACTGTAGTGACTACCAATTAGAGACTTATACCCCTTTTTTTTTTAAAGTGAACTCCTTGACTTTGTGGATGAAGACTGCCACCTCTATATCAATCTGCAATGTAAAACAATGCCATATTTGCTTGCATTTGCAAATCTACGATGGAAGCCATAAGAAGTAGAAATAATGTTCGAAATTGACAATTTAAACTTTGTATATGTTGAATGCCAAAAATTTATGGAGATTTTCTGCATCCACTGACTGTGCAGAAATGCTATAGATATCTAGTTTCCTTACTACTCAAACTTTCTCAATCACTACTGCCTTTTAAGAAACACTTTTTTTGGGGGGGGTGGGGCCAGATTAAGGGTTTCAATCTAACAAAACAGCAAAAAATCAAATGTGGAAGGAGAACCTATCCATTAGAATAAATATTTGCAGTTTCACTTAATTTGAGTAAATAAAGCTGTCTTTTAAAATCCTGTTAGGGCAGCTTTTCCTGAACTAATGTGGCCACGGAACACTTTTGGGTTTGGACTATGTTGATGGAACACATACATACTGGTCCGGGGACAGGGAGGGTTTCGTACCGAAAAATTGCTGCACATAATACTCAAAAGTTGATTTAAGAATTTTTTTAGATGTCTTTTATTTTGTAAAGAACAAAACAGAAGGAAATCATCTGAATGAGCCTTGAAACAACCTTGAAAGCATAAAAATTAAGTACAACCCCAAAATAAAACATCACGATAACAGCCAAAAGAAGGATGGTTAGTGTCATTCTTTTGTACAAAAATAGAAAGGACAATATTAAAAAAAAACAACAAAGGACTTTTGTTCCTTAAAGTTTAAAGTGGTGAATCTCATTAGTATTGAAATTATTCAGTAGATTAAGAGTCCGTGATTTTCTGTTTTCCTCTGCTTTCAGTCTTATCCATTACTATTGCATTGATTTTAGGGTTTATATTTGAGGGCAAATATATTTTTCAGGCAAAGTATCTCACGGACATGGAAGTAAATGTTTTGAAGACATTCGTAATGGATTTCTATAACTCTTGCTAAACTTGCATAGTCACAGAATGGTGTTAGCAGCAACGAAGGGTCCTCTGGCACCTTATAGACAAACAGAAAAGTTTTGAGCATGAGCTTTCGTGAGCACAGACTCACTTCATCAGATGCTATGCTCTTGTGCTCTATTTTGTTCTTTCTTGTATGAGCCCAAAATTTTTTTGTAACAACTTACTTAACTGCTCTGTGAAATTTTTTCTGTGCTAGACGTTCTCCTGAAATTACTATGCCATGAAGGCAGGATCCTGTGTTGCGAAATTATCTTTGGATGAGGGGAGAGAGAGAACAGGTCGCATTTTCCTTGCTTACTGCCCTCTCCAGAACACTTGTCATTTAGTAAAAGTCTGGTGTTCCCGACTGAATGAAATTAAGTGGCTTTTACTTTGACATTACAGGAGTTCTGAAAAATGAGAACATTATACAAATATTGGAGGTTCTGCTTCTGACAAATACAGTTGCACTGGAAAACCTTTAAGCAAGTTATTAAAATTCTATCTTATCTTCTTTTGTTAAGGCTGTCTCTTGGTGCCCAGTAGGGGGAACCTTTTTATTTGTCCAGAGAGTCTCATTTTGATGTTTTATCTTGATATAAGTGATGGTACTCTTAGTCTTTTATTCAACTAATATTGTTAGAAGTGTTTCCAGTCTATTAAACTAAGCATCTCTAGTCTTTTCATGTTCAAAAATGTGGTCTGCCTCTTTGTTTTCTATACTTATTTGCTGTTGACCATTGTATTTATGGAACAGTTTTCGTGATTAAATTACCTTGAAATTAATAAATTGGGGGGTTACCGTGCTCCATATGCAAAACGCTTCCATTGAATTTCCATAGCACTAAATCAATTTAAAGATGCAAATCAGTTTCAGAGTATAGATTGGATATGAGAGGCTGGAGAAAGAGTGAAAGGTGGAGGAGGTAACAACAGAGAGGAGGAGTGAGTAGATGAATAATAGATAAGTAGCATTAGACTGAACAAGGTTTGAATTGGACAGAATTGGGCGGGCTGTTGGCAGCGTGGCTTGTGGTACCTTATTTTCAAGCTGCCATGCTGAGCTGCTGAAGCTAAGCCAAGCTTTCTTACTTTTTTTTTCCCTTTAATTATAAAAGGATCTAGCATTTATGATCCTAAGGACAACCTTCAAAATATGACTAAATCAGTGAAGGGGTAATCTTTTCCCTCTCCTAAAATAGCAATTGACTTCCTGCATCCTATTATAGCTGCTCCTCCTTATCCCTCACAGAATGTAGATAGGTTTTGAACTGTTCTTCACATATACTCACAACAGATAAAACTACCCTCTGTTACTTGCCTGTTGAGTGATATGATGAGCCAGTAGAGATTTGTCAGATTGGGATTTAGCAGGTGAGGATGTTATCTGAACAGCCAGACTAGGAGCTTTGCTCTTGCGACATCTTGAGGCAC
The DNA here is from genome assembly GCF_033958435.1 of Carettochelys insculpta. Classification (NCBI taxonomy): domain Eukaryota; kingdom Metazoa; phylum Chordata; order Testudines; family Carettochelyidae; genus Carettochelys; species Carettochelys insculpta. The sequence continues at coordinate 102,435,443 of NC_134139.1, forward strand.
AAATTTCTCTTCTCCCTACCATCAGCCAACATTGCCGTGATGGGAGAAGGGTACTTGTCTCTGAAGCTGTCTGACATTGTATCTACACTGCAGTTAGACTCCCATGGATGACTTGTGCTGTGCTTGAGCTAACTGGCTGCTCACCTGCAGTTTAGACATTTGGGCTTGGACTGCGGCCTGAGCTTTGAGAACATCTCACCTACTGCACCCCCCACCACAGTCCTAAAGTTCTAAGCCTGAATGTCTGCTACACAGTTAAACAGATCTCTAGCCCAAGTCCCACAATCCTATCATCTGGCACAGACCAACTGTGTGTTTTTTAGTTGCAGTGAAGACATAAGCTGAGGTGCCAGACTCCCACACTGGCTTCTCAGTAGCTCCACCTGCCAGTTTGGTCTGGCAAGTTCTATTCTAATGAAGTAAGGCAGTTTTCAAACCAGCAGAGCTGGTTGTCCTAACATGCCTTAATCATCTAAGACGTGACATTAATATCCCTGCTGCACATTAAAATTTAAAACCTCTGACCCTGAAACTGGTATCTGAGGAGCTGTTGTAAGTAAAAATGAAGTTATCAACAAGTCAGTTAAGCTGTTAACAGATTTTTTTGTTACTCTTAACAAAATTCCAATAGAGAACAGATGCAAAGACTTTCAAGTCTTCAAAATATTTGACAGAAGAAGAAAAGAAATACACAGCCAGGTCAGTGACATCATTTAATTAATCTTCATTTTGAGACTGAGAGGAAAATAAGTTAGGTCACCACCTCAGAGCACCAGATTTAGGGTTTTCACCCATGCCTTTGTCATCTGCTTTCATATCTGGTGTTCAGACTGGTCACAATTTTTGGACTAAGCAGTAGCCACACTTCTTATAAATGCAGCCAGTGTGCTGTCTCTAATTTTTTCACCTCTTGTTTTCCCACTTACTTCATTACTTCCTTCTGTAATTTCTGTAAGGTAGTATTACATTATTTCTTAGCTGCTGTCTGGACTTGTTATACAAAAATGAATTGGTCAAACAGGAAACAAAATGTTGTAGTTTAAAAAAAAATGACAGTCTCATGGCTTTCAGTTAGTTGTATTTGTATATAAATATGTCCCAATACATATTTTAAAGTCGGGGGGCAGGAACTAATCATGCAAGCACTGGACATTTATGCTGCTTTATGGCCATAGACTTCCTGGAATGTAATCCACCAAATTTTGGCTCTACTGCTAATAAGTAGATAGTACAAGGATAAAACTTAAGAAGAAAGTCAGTTCCTATTGCAATCAACAGAGAGAACCCTGAATTTTGAACAGATATTTTTAAACAAGATTCATTTTTTGGTTTGACTTATTTCTTCAGGTTGGAAGGCCCAGCACTTCAAAATTAGGAAAAGCCAAATGTACAACCTTGTACATCCAGCATGTGCACTGAACAATATAAGAAGCCTGCAGAGGAGAGTGGTTAGTAGGTGATCTTGTAATTGGACTGTCATGCGTATGCACTGGAGGGCATGTGCATGGGGAATGGGATGATGGAACAACATGTACCATCCAGCTGAGGCTGGGGAGCCAAACCTCCCCTTTCCCACTGCCTCTCTGTCAACCTAAGTGCTTCAGTAGCTCCCAGAGACTTCCTGTGCAGTGTTTGTTGCTGCTGCCTTAGCAGCAATGCAATCATAAATCTTTAGAATGTTCATGCTGAGTTATTTTGACAGGCTGATATAATTTTTCAGAGCAGTTGAGAGAAAGGATATGTTTATTTTTAATAGTTTGCAACTCTGCTCAGCAAATTGAATTTCATGGGGCAAAGCCTCAAGGCTATGGAAGTGTATTTTCCCTCTTAAACTCTGTGGCTACAGTTGCGTTATAGCCCTCTGTCAACAGAATTCACTATCGGGAGAGATTTCTTGACAAACCTTCCGTTGACAGAGTGCAGCCACATGCTAAAAGTGGATCAAAAGAGTGCTCCAATCTGTCGACAGAGTGGCCAGACTGCCCCATCCGTGCTCTCGACAAAACAGGCACATGGAAGCACAACAGACAGGGCTGCCCTTTGTTCTGGATTCCCTGTTTGTCGAGAGAAGGCCCCCCAGGGCGTTGATAGCAGTGTTATGCCTTTTGGCTGAGAGGCAGAACACTGCCAGCAAAAGTGCTGAGTTCTATTGACAAAGCATATTTTGTGTGGACATGCCACGAGTTTTCTCGACAGAACTGGGTTTTTTGGCAAACTCACTAGTATAACCATAGCCTAAAGGTTTGATGTAAATAATGGAAGTGTTAAAGCCTCTCAGAAAGATGCAAAGAATCTTTTAATATGGGAAATTATTAAGCAACTAACTTAGGGATCACTACAGTGTTCCCTGTAAGCTGAGTGTTTGGGTAGCCACTCAGCAGAGCATCAGATGTTGCCCCACTGATTAGTGGAGTGCCCACAGGCATTGGCATGCATTTCAAGGGGTGGTGTGCATCTACACATGCCTCAGTGAATGTAAGAAAACTTATGCTGCCCGCACATGGAAAAATGAGAGGGAGCATATTGAGCACTGCCAGCTCCCTCTGTAATTGTTTGATAGGGCCAAAGAATGTCTGTTGCAGATGACTAGCCCTGCTCCAGCATCTCAGCCCTTAACTCTCAGCATTACCCTCCATCCAACCACTGGAGTGGCATGATCCTAGGGTACTGATGGCTTTTGATGAGTGAGTTTTAATCTTTAATTCCTAAAGAAAAAGAAAGCTGTTGGTGTCACCATTGTAGGAGTGCATCCATGTATGCATTCTGAGCATGAGTAGGTAGGGAACACTTTGGAAAGCAGTGCCTTAGGGCTGCCTGCGCATGCCCCTTTGAACTGAATTTTCAGGCTTGGGGTTGCATAGAGCCATAGTCCTGATCTGGTTCCAGTTTTATTGACGTTTGTGCAGAAAGAACTTTGAGCTTCAAATCTTCCTTTCCACGAGGCTGCTTTCTGCCTTTCAAGCATTAGTGGTATGTGTAGTTAGCTTTTTGTCTGTCTGTCCAGTTACGAGAGAATTTATTTGAAGAAATTTAGCTGCCAGTAATTTATAAGAGCTGAGCTTTTAAACAGAATAGGTGTGTTATTGAAACTTTCATGACCATTTGCCATACAAAACTGATCAATTTTGGCTATGAAAAATCATCAGGACAACTTTCAAGCCCTATGACCAGACGTCCGGGAATCATCTCTGATCTTTCATCTTCTTGGCAAGGGCAATTTGTGGATTTGTAAGTCAGATACATGTAATTAATAAAGCTGGGTCATGATCAGATTAATTTGCTGACTTTTTATCCCTGTCCCCAGCCTTTGTCTCTGTCTAGTTCTTTTTTTGAACCCTGGTAATGGTTTTAGCCTTCACAAGTTCCACATGTGGGCAAAGAGTTCCAAAGGTTGGCGCTGCATTTTGTGAAGAAATATTCCTTTTGTTTTAAACCTGCTGCCTATTAGTTTCTGGCAGGGCTCTGCCCTCACTCTAGCGGCCTGCAAAAAATTAAAAACACCTTGCCTACGAAAGTTTTACTTTAAGAACTCCCCAAGGTCACAGATTCCCTGGACTCTGGAGGGTGGGGCTGCCACCACCCAGGTAAAACAAAAACCCCTTAGTCCAGGAAAATACACCTTGGAATATTTCCCTGTGGGAGTACCCCAAGTTCTTAACCCTCCCTCAGGAGAGCTTAGAACAAAGAACTGTAATTTACTAGTTGACCTTTTAGTCTAAGGCGGGAACATACACAGACTCTTCTCAGGACAGAGGTATCATATCAATTGCTTAAAACAGTAATTTGTTCACAAAACAAGAGAAGATAAATCATGTCAATTATAGCACAGAAAATATTTCCCTGGGATTCTGCTTAAAAGTTATAGGGGGGGAAAATCAAGTCATTAATCAAAGCAACAAAAAACCAGATAGCCGCGGTCACACCAAATTCAAAATAACCATAACTTGACTGCATCTAAATATACATTTCCCTTCTATTTACACCACTATGGCTGATTTTGAGATGGTCAGGATATTTATGGGATTCATTTCAATTTCTTGGGAGATATCCTTCTATGTCTTTTCTCTGCCTCCCCAGCAGACAAAAAGCCCCTTAAACTGCAATTATTTTCAGCTCAAAAGAGTCTCTTTGCTCCCATTGGCTCACCTGGGCTTAAGTTACCTCAGGAAGAGATTAAGCCCTTCCCTGCACTCATTCATGACGGTGTCATTTGGTGGCTTTTAGTCCTTGTTATGAGAAGTAAATAACACTTCGTTTTTTTCTCCAAACCAGTCGTGATTTTGTAGACCTCAGTCATATCTTCCTAAACTGTCTCTTTTCCAAGATGAAAAGTCTCAGTTTTACTAATCTCTCATATGGAAGCTGTTCCATACCCCAATCATTTTTGTTCTTTTATGAGCTTTTTTCAATTCCAATATATCTTTTTCTGATGAGGCAACCACATCTGCATGAAATATTCAAGATGTGAGTATACCACGGATTTGTATAGAGGCGATATATTTTGTCTTATATTTTTCTGTCTTAATGAATTGAAACATTGTTAGCTTTTTTTGACTGCTGCTGCACATTGAGTGGATGTTTTCAGAGAGTGGTCCACAGTGATGCCAAAATCCTTCTTGAGCAGTCAAGGCTAGTTTAGCCCCCATCATTTTATGTGTAGTTGGGATTATGATTTCCAGTATGCATTACTTTGCATTTATCAGCAATGAATTTAATCTGTCGCTTTGTTACCCTCTGTTCTTCATGGTTTCCTTGTGCCTTAACTATCTTGAGTAGTTTTGTATTGTCTGCTGATTTTGCCGCCTCACTGCTTATTCCTTTCTCCAGATCACTTATTATGTTGACTAGTACTGAGTGCAGCACAAACTCCTGGGGGACACCACTGTTTGTTTCTCCAGTCTGAAAACTATTATTCCTACCCCTTGTTTCCTATTTTTTTAAACAGTTACCAATCCATGAGAGGACCTTTCCTCTTATCTCATGACACCTTATTTTGCTGAGGAGCCTTTGATGAGGGTTCTTCTCACAGACTTCCTAAAAATCTGAGTACAGTACATCCACTGTAAGTTTGTCCAGGTCTGTGCAGGATTTCTCCAAATAATTTAATTGTACAAGACAAAGTAGCAACCTAGAGTAACTTGTAAATTTAAGATTCCATCATGGGGCTTTTAAGTAAGTCATGGACTCACTGCAGGCAATAGACAGAAAAAAAATCATGGGAACCTGCAACTTGTCCTGACTTCTACCAGAAATACTTGGGGGCGGTGGAAGGGATGTGTGAGGAGACTAGGAGCTGGAGTGCAGCCAGAGGCTGACCCTAGCATGTGCTCTTCTACTGCACTAAGCATTTAATTCATTGACAAATTTCTTAATGCTTCTTTCACGATTACTTGGAGTACAGTTATCCAGTCTGTGGCTCTTGAGGGAGATGATTAAGAAGAAGATATATATTTCATTATAAACTGAACATCTGTTTCCTGAATCACAGCTTGTAACTTTGTTGGAACCACACTTTTCTATGGGGAGATACTTTGGGCATTACCTCCCAAACCTTCTGTTAAAGCTTTGTGAACAGTACTGACTTGATCTAGAAGTGCTGTTCCTGCTTTCCTAAAGGTGCTCCCCTGAAATGTAGCAGTCCAGTCCAGTTCTAACTGTCTGAGCTGCAGGAAGAACAGGATGGCAATTTAACAGACCTTTCCCAAACTTAGAGAGCCTAACAAAGGATGGTCCCCCGCACTCTCTCACCAGTCTAGAGAAGCAAGTAGGGGTAGGTGGGATGACAGAAGCTGAAAACTAACAGTGCGTTACAACTTTCTGATTCTCCACCTCTGCCCCAGAGTAGGCCACAGTAGTTAATATAGCTGGAGCTGTGCATATTCTTCCTCAATAATATCTTGGGATGCTCTTTTCCAACATGTACTCATAGAAATTTCATTACCTATGTTTTGACTGGACACGTATTGGTAGCTTAAATGGGAGATCAGAAATGTGCATTTGCTGTGTTTAACAATTTATAAGGGGATCCGACAGCGATCGTCTGTTAAGGTTGTCTAACACTTTCTTTTACAAAATACTTGTCTTTTTTAAAAGCTCTTACCTGGGGTAGGCAATAATTGTTGATGCGGGGAGAGGTGGGCACTCCAAGACTTTTCTAAGTGGTCAAGGTCTGTACTTTTCTATAGAGAGGCTGTGGGGTCTGGGATGGAGGCTGGGTGCAGAAGGGAGTGCATGGTAAGGGACGGGGGCGTGTTAGGAGAGGTTGGATTTGAGGGAGCTTGGGTGGAGGGGGGAATTGTGACATTCGGGCAGGGGACTGGGGTTGCAGGGTCCTGGAGGGGGTATGGGTATAGGATAGCACTCTGGACTGTGGGGAGGGATGGAAGAGGGGTACAGGGTCTGGGCAGGAGTTGGGGTGAAGGAGGAGGACTAAGTAACTCCTATCCATCAGCACCCTCAGGCAGGCTTGCCCTTCTGCCGGCAGCTGCAGACCACCTGGCATTCTGTGCTATGGAAGAGGCTTCTGGTGTTGCCCCACCTCCAGAAAAATTTCTCCCCTTCTATTGGCCAGTGTCCAGCCAGTGGGAGCTGTGCAACATTGCTGCAGTACCCCATCACACACTCCACAGACTATCTCAGCTCTCATTGACTGGTTTCTGGCTAATGGGACCAGGGAGATTTTGCTGGTTGTGGGAGCTATGCACAAAGCTTTCCCCCACTTGGGGGTCAGATTAAAAGTCTTGGCAGGCTGGATCTGACCCCCAGGCTGTCTTGCCTGCCCCTGCTCTAACCTCTCACTTGAAATTTGAGAGAACAGCCAGAGATGTGATTCAAGATTGTCCCATGGAATTTTGTTTCAACTTGGCCGAGTTACTAGGTTTTGAAAAGCATAATTTTTCCATTTCTGGTTTTTATTCTGCAAAACTGGGAGGATTTGATCATCCTGGAACTATTTTATGGCTGGGGTCCTAGCTGTTACTCCTGGAGGTATGCTGTTGAGGTATACTGCTCAGCTGGTGATGGAAGAGCTGTAGCAGGTGGCTGAACGGCTCTGTGATTATTCCCTGGATCCAGAATACGTTCTTAACTGCCAGACTCACTCTGGAGGTACCACGTGCAATAGGATGGGAACTCCTGAAGAAAATTCAAACACAGATTATGAATGGGAATCAGGAATACCTGAGTTTCAGGGTGCTTCTTCCACTGGCTAATAACAATTCTATACCCTTCACAACTCTTCTTATGAAACAGTGCCAGGGTATTTTTTGGATTTTTCAAAGCTGAAATTTCTGAAATATACAGATGTTATGAAAAATACACTTGTAGAGGTAAGCAGTATGTAATTTTTTTACAGCATAAAAATGTTGGGCATTGAGAACTAGAGCCAGGCCAGCTGTGAGCTAGGGTGGGAGAGGGTAGGAGGCAGCTCTGCACATGGGAGAGGCGCTGTGGACACTGCCAATACCAGGTGTATGCGCCATCATCTGCAACATGGTGATGGAGCCAATGCCCTGCTCTTCTAGTGGACACTCCTTGGTGACTGCGTGAGGGAGAAATTAGCAGCAAGTCTCAACATCAGCCAATGCAGTAATAGCAACAATTTCCAGAAAACAACAGCCCTGCTCCTGACTGTGCACTACCAAATTCATGGTCCATTGTGGTCAATTTCACAGTAATAGGATTTCAAAAATTGAAAACTTCATCATTTTAGCTAAATAAATCTCCAGCTACACAGTGTAGTAAATACAGGGGTCCTGGCCCAAAAAGGAGTACTTTTGAGGGGGGAGAGGCGATCACAAGGTTATTGGGAGAGAGGAAGCAATTGTGATATTGCTACCCTTAGTTTGTGCTGCTGCTAGTGACACTGTCTTCGGAACTGGGCAGCTAGAGATTGGTGACCACTGGCAGGGGGGTCCCAAATCTAAAGGCAGAGCCATTTTAGCGCCAGCAGCGTAGACGTATAATATGATACAGTATAGCCACCTTTACCATCTGCATTTGTTCCAGCAAAGCTGAGCGCTCAGCAGCTTCCATTCTCTGGCTGTCCAGCTCCAAAGACCATGGAAAAATGAGGATGGCAATATCCTAACCCTCCTTAAACACTGCAGCTCCTCTCTACATTTTCCATTTGGGTTGGGACCCCAATTCAATAAACGCTGGCCTCCCCATGAAATCTTTGTAGAGCATAAATGCACACAAAAGACCAGATATTGTGATACATGACACACATTTCATAGCAGTGATATTGTTAGGGCCCTGCTCATGACCCTCCTAATTGCCAAAGAAAACATACAAAAAATTAAAACAAGATTAGTTCATGCCAACTATTGCCATTGACAAATGTACCAACTTAAGACTGCTGTTACGTCTGTGCTTAAAGATGGCTGCCACTTCTTGTGGAATAGCTGACGTTTTGATCGCCTCATAAATACTGTTTTTTCTCCTGCAGATTATGGAACTTTGTGGTGCAACAAGACTTGGATATTTTGGAAGAAGTCAGTTCTATATTGCTTTGAAACTTGTTGCTGTGGCCCAGTCTGGTCTCCCTCTAAGAGTGGAAAGCTTAAATACAGGTAAATCTGGAAATAAATGCTTAAACACTACTAAGCAGGTTAGTGAAATGATTGCAGTTGGCTCACAGATTGTAATAAATTAATTTTCTGGATTATTGTGGTATGGTCTCACTTTCTCTGTCATATTGCTCAATTATACATACTGAATAAAATGCAGGGGAGTTTGGGCCAAACCAAAATTTAAAGTGCCTATATGTAGGTACAATCGTATCTTGATTAGTAAAGGGATAAAGTTAATCTTGGAATATAAAGTCCTCAAAACAGTTCAATGTTAAAGTATTAAACTAACTTAGTGTTGTTGCAAGTCTGGAGAGTGAAAGGAAACCTATTTGTAAATGCCAGTTCCCATGCTGGTCGAGGAGATCTAGCTTGCTCAGTTTTTGAGGGGTAAGTGGTGAAAGTAGCAGATGATAATGTAGTGAAATTGAAGTTAAATTTATTAGCATTGACACAGCCAACTATCTGTAGTGGCACTTACTGGGGATAGCACCTTCAACTTCCTACTCCAAGTAGGTAGCTACAGAATTCATTTCCATCAGGTCTCCAGACTCTTCATCTGAATTTAGAAACCATCCAGCAAGAATTCAGCAACTACCCCCAAAGGAATCAGTCTTGGATATTTCATAAAGTAAAACCACAGCATGATTCTTCAGGATTCATCTCCACTTGCAGAAGGAGAGATTCTTTGAAAGCAGAGAGAACATCTCCCTTCCTGATACATGAGAGACTGGACAGAAACAAAGACTCTGAATTGATAGTCGCATCCAGTTCCTGGTGCTGTCTCTAAATAAAATGAAACATGACTGACTAGATGAAACAGCAGTTTGAATCAAGTAGGTGAGAGTGCCAATTTAATTAATCTGCAGAACAAAATCAAGCATTGAGGACCAGGAGCAAGATGTAATCCTAAAAATGGCTATGGAGCCTTAAAAAGAAGGAGCCTTAAGAATGGAGTCCATGAGAGCTTGAAGAAAGGTAATCTTGTAGAATATCACTTAGATTATTTTTTTCTAGGGCTGTTTCCCCCGCCCACCCCCAAATTTAAAGTAAGTCTCCATTTTTGAACAACTTTTGGGACAATGCCATATTCCATAGCCACAGAATCATTGAATTCCTGGAGCCCTGATTGAGAGGAATGAGAGATGTCATCTACTTCAGACCCATTGCATGCTCAGCTGGTGTCCATCAGTTATATTTGACTCATGTTTGAGGGTTTTCTCAACCAGGGGGACTGGAGCAGACTTTCTTACGATGTCTTAAGATAAGATTCTGTGGTGAAAATCTGAAGGGATAAAAAGGAAGAAGTGGTGTAAAATGGCTCCACAAAGTGCTGTTTGTAGCCAGCCTGGACTTTGTATCATCAGGCATTGTAATTGATGGTCGTCAGGCTGCCTTCTGAGTATCCTTGGAAACCCTAATGTAGGTAATGGGCTGTGAAAAGCCTGTTAGGGGTGGGGCAGAGGCAATACTAGTCCAATATGGGTCAGCCTGGCATACTGGCAAGAAGCAGCCCACAATACTACTCCCTATATGGCTACTATTAAAGCCCTGCCATGGAATGACTTCTTTCACCATCCACCAGTCCTTTTCTGATTTTTGTCTGCTGGCGAGTCTCTCCTCTGGGAGCTCTGGTTGCCTCTGTCCCTGTCTGTCCACTCTCATATGGAGCTATCAAGCAATTAAAAACCAAACAATAATGGAATATAATTTATTTAAGTACTTCATTTTCTACGTTTTCAAATATATTGATTTCTGTTACAATGCAGAATCCAAAATATGTACTTCAGATTTTTATTACAAATATTTACACAGCAAAAACCAAAACAAATAGTATTTGGCAGTTCTGCATTACAAGCACTGCAGGGCAATCTCATATAGAACTATGTAGAAAAGATAGTTGCATTCAAAAATAAAACACGGTAGAACTTCAGTACCTACAAGTACTTTTAGTCCTACTTCTTGTTCAGCCAATCTCAGACAAACAAATTTGTTTACATTTGGAGGAGATAATGCTTCCTGCTTCTTGTTCACATATCATCTGAAAATGAGAGAGGGTCTTTGCATGACATTGCACAACATAGCAGATGCACCAAAGATTCATGTGTCTCTTCATGCACCCTTCCAGAGGGGACGTGTTGATGATGTTGACGGGCAGGGCCAGATTAACTCTTCTGGGGGCCTGCGGCTACCAGATTTTTGTGGGGCCAAAAAGTAAGAGATTGGGGTATGGGAGGGAGCCACAGGTTAAGGCAGGAGTGGGTGATGGTTCTGAATGAGGGTGCGGGTTCTTGGGTGGAGCTGAGGATGAGGTGTTTGTGCTGCAGGGTGCTTCAGGCGGCAGTTAAGAGGTTTGGAGTGTGGGGGAGAGGTCTGGGCAGGAGTTTGGGTGAGTGGGGGCTCCGGGTTGGGGTATGGGATATGGGGTCTGGGAGGGAGTTGGGAAAGGGATCCTTACCTTGGGTAACTCCTGTTTAGTGGTTGGGGGGGGGGGTGTGAACAGGTGGCCTATGCTCGCTCTCAGGCCTCAAACTCACAGCTCCCGTTGGCCAAGAATGCTGTATTTGGCAGCATGTGGGTAAAGCAGAGCAAGAAGCATATAGTTCTCCCCCAGGAAGTTCAATAACAAATTTAATGTTGTTTTTTTAACAAGTGTCATCAGCATGGAAGCGTGTCAACTTGGTTAGTGGCTAATGCTTGAAGGATGTAAGAATGTTTAACACATCTGGCATGTAAATCCTTGCAATGCTTGCTACAGAAGTACTGGGTGAATGCCTGTTCTCACATTTTGGTGACACTATAAACAGAAGCAAAGTTATCTCATACATATGTAAACTGGTTTATTTGAGCTATTGGCTGATCGAGGAGTGATTGGACTTGTAGGTTCTTAAATTTTACTGTTTGAGTGCAGTTATGTAACCAAAAAAAATCTACATTTTTAAATTTCACTTTCATGATAGCGTGTTTGCATACTGTTGCTTTTTAACTGTGCAAATATTTATAATAAAAGCATAAAATGAGCACTGTGTGCTGTATAGTGTTTTGTAATTGAAGTCAATGTATGAGAAAAGTAAAATGAGCAGATATGAATTCACAGTGACTGTCACTTGTTTGTTGTGCTATCTTGTGGGAAGCTGTCTCCTGTACAAATAAAGGCTAGTACTACTCTCACCTGTAGTACCAGCAGCTTGATGCAAAGGAGCAGTCTCAAATGAAAACGGCCACTTGTTTGCGTATTTGAGTGGCTAATTTGCATATTCTCAGCAGAAAACAGTGTAGATGGGGGTCTGCCTGCAAAAACCCCCTCTGTCCGCAGCCTCTTTTGCCTGGAAAAACAGGGATAAAGGGCTGCTGACAATGGTTTTATTTGCCGGCAGAGCATGAACTACACCGTTTTTATAACCTGAATATGCTAATTGGCCACTCAAATATGCAAATAAGTGGCCATTTTGCATTTTTGAGACTGCTCATTTGCATCAAGCTGCCAGCACTGTGGGTGAGTGTAGCACTACCCAGAAACTGAGTAGTCAGGGAGTGACAGGAAAAAAAAGTTGTAGGTATTATAAGGTTTCTGAATGAGCATGCTAACACTAGGTGTTCCAGTATCAAAGTGTGGTGGGTGCAGTCACAGAAGATCCCTTGGGTTACTCTCCTGTATGATGATCAGGCTACTGACATTTGCCGCCTTGTTGTCTGGGGCTGCCCACCACCCTGTCCTGCTGACTCGGCTCCTCCGGTCTCCCCCAGCCAAGGCACAGAGGTTACTGTCCCTCTGCATAGCAGTGCAGATGCTGATTAAGCACAGCTTTGAACAGGTGCATTTCTACAGCACATGGGAAATCAACCCGGGAAGGGATCATAACCTCAGATAAATCAGTCTCTTTGCAAAAAATTAGCATGTGGATGGCTCGTTAGGTAAGCCCTATTTATCAATGAAGTGGACGTATGTGTGGTAGTTACCCTCCTCAAGTAGTAATTTACACTGGGTTTGATTAGAAACAAAGTTTTTTATTAAGCGAAACAATAAAATGTAAGTGGTTATAAGAAAGCAAGCAGATCAGAGTTACTAATCAAACAAAAGATAAAGTTCGTAGCTAATTTTATTCTTGTGAGTTCTTACCCTGAACAGCTGCCTTTGTATCAGGTGAAAGCTTCAAGTCAGGAATGATCATACCCTGACTTGGGTCTCCAGTAAACTGCAAAGTGCTTTGGTTTCTCCCTCAAGTGTTACAGGCAATTTGCAAGGCAGGGTAAAGATAAAAGATGGACAAACTCCAGGGCCCTCTTAATATCTTCCCCGGAGGAGGGAATTCCACTCTTCTCTTTGTGTAATAGTATACTCCAAGATGGAGACTGTCACATGAGTGAAATTATCTGTCCCTGTCCTTTTTAGGCAATCAGCCATTGCCTACTTACTGGTTTTAATGTAAGCAACAAAGTTCTTTAGATGTGAATTGACACGTAAGACCTTTTGTCAGCTAAGTATTGCTAGCCTCTGACAAGCCATACTCTCACAATGGCATCTCCAGTTGAGGTCTTCACGGAGACACATTTGGAACACAAATAGGTAAACAGTGTTTATAACTTCAACTACAAAAATGATACATGCATAAAAATATCATTTACAGATCTAGCAGGTTATACCATTAAAAACAATGAGTTACAAGATGCATTTTGACCAAAGCATCTATGAGTTACGCATATTTATATTCATAGCATTCTCCATAAAACATGGGGGGGGGGGCACTTTCACAAAGAACAAAGTCATCTTACACTGAATTTTCTTTACTCTTGTGAATGAAGGCAAAGCAGGGTGGGTGCAAACATGAAAAGGATTTAACACTTAAAATATATTTCAGTTTTGGGCACGCCCTGCGTTAACACTGTGATTAGCATGCAGTGGGTCTTGCCCACAAAAGCTTATTAACAAATTTATTTATTGGTAGCCTTTAAGATGCTACAGGACTGCTTTTTGGGGGTTTTTTTGGTATGCTGAGGCCATGCTTAGGGGAAAATGTGAAAGGTCTTGCTTGAACTCTGTCTGTTACTTTATTATGCTACTTACTAAACAGTTGAGTTAATCCTAGGTTATATTTTAATTAAATTATGTATTCAAAGGGGATATTCAAATATAGTTTACTCGAATCCTTAATGTTCAAAATTTAGGAAAACAAATTAATCTATGTAACAATTTAATTGTACAAAGAATTTCACTACACCATCAATAGGACGTGTATATTTAATTTTTATGTAATAAAAACAAGAACCAAAACTAATCCCCACAAAATTACCTCATAAATGAGCTGTGATTAGAAGTGTTTGTTCTTAAATATTTTATAAGTAATTTAGACAGCACATTGCACTTCAGTCAGTGCACTAGGTGTGCCATTGCATGTCAGGATTCAGAGGGAGGGGAGCACTATTTGAGAAAAAAGATTTTTTTACATGCTGGCTAGTTTTAAAAAATTTTTAACAGGGAGACACAGGAAAGCACTGTGTACTACTTCGCTTGGTAAGTCTTCATGTGTAAACTTAAAGGGTTTATAATGAAATTACTGCCAAGTCTGACTGTAACTAAACATCCCTTGATAGTATCCTAGTACAGTACCTTATTAGCTGTTTATGTAGAAAAGATGAAGCAAGATTAAAGTGGATGAGTAATAAATGGGTTTAAGCAGTACTTAAGTTTTGAGAAATGTAGAATTATGGTCTCTGTTGTGAAGATAAAAAGAAACCACTTCAGTTAAAGTATGCATTATTATATCTAACTGCTTTAGTGAAGTTTTTAACATCTAAATCCCTAGCTGAAGCACTGTACGTGCAAGGACTTCTAAAGTATTCCTGGAATTTCTGGTGGATCAAATTTATAGACTAAGCAAAATTGTGTAACAAAATATAATTAAGTATATATAACTGTGCAAGAATGAGCTGAATTCCTTCTTGAAGATCAGTAGAATATGTCACCATTGAAGAACCAAACTGTCATTTTGCAAACATGAAACTCTGTAGAAAATTGTGTGGTTATACTGGTTTAAGAAACAGAGTTTTACAGTGGTGTTTGAAAGAGTCAGAAGAAAAAAAATCTCTGGATGCATTTGCTTGTAATTTGCACCAATATGGAGACAAAACAGATAAGATATTCCATAGAATGTCTTAGAATAGAACTGCATTTTAAACTAGTCAATGTTAGCATTATACTCTTGTATAATAAAAAAAATTCTTTATTAAGATTTATTGTTGTTTTTAACAGTAAAGGACCTTCCTCTACCCAGATTTGTTGGTCCAAAGAATGAACAGGAATTAAGACACACAGCCTTGTATTCTTCAGATGCTGATAACTCAACTTCATATTCAAGTGTAATTCCTCCCCCTCCTGGACGGGTTCAAGTAAAAAAAGGCTCTGTGAGCCACGATGCAGTCCAGCAACGTACATCAACAGATCAACAGGTAACTAAAATTTAAGTGTGACTTTTATTTGAAGTAAGGTGCCATGATAGTGCTGTGAGTCCCACTAGTGTTGCTACATTCTGTTCTAACTGCAGTAAACTTTGATATCCAACATTCACAGAGACCTTGGAGGTTGCCGGATGATTGAATATTCTGCATAATAGAGAGTACTCACGCTGGGTGGGAGAGCATAGGAGCCTGCTGGCTGCACTCGCATGCAGCATGGAGGGATGCAGGGTAGCAGAGGAAATCAGTGCTGAGTGCTGGCCTGTGTCTTTCTGAGCTGCGTGAGTGCAGCCAGCAGGCTCCTCTGCTCTGTCTGCGCTCCTGCCTGGTGTCCACTGACTGGAGCTACCTACCTGTGAGTTATGCTGGTTATTCAAGTGTTCCAGTTAATCAAATAATGGTGCAGGAAGCATCAGGACTGTTTTTTTAGAACAGAATGGAAACTGAATGCCTGATTGAGGCAAAGAGGAAAGCCTTTAGGGCCTGGCAAAGCAGCATAAACTGCACAATGAAGGGTAAGTCTATACCAGGGAAATAAGTCGATTTCAGATGTCAATTTTAACTAGGCAAATGCCGTAGTTAAAATTATGTATCAGAATAGACTTATTTCCCTAGTGAAGTTCGAGCCTCTATAGTCTTGCATTGACGTCCCTTACCAAACACAATAGCTTGGAGTACAGGGGTTGGTGGCCAAATGCAAAGGGTTTGATTTTTGCCATGTCTTCACCAGACTCTCTGGATGTTTGACCACCAGCATGTTGATCTGCTGGTAAGTATAGACAAGCACAAAGAAAGAAGTACATGCCAAGGCAGAAGGCCATTTTAAAACAAGTACTTGGAAAAACCAACAGTGGACTGTGAAGGCACAAGAACTGTGGAATCTCTCAGACACTAACAATATAAAAAGTTTCTTCAATGCCACCAAAGCTGTTTATGGACTGAGAAAGCAGGGAATCAATCCCCTGAGATCAAAGGATGGTACCCAGCTTTTAAAAGACTATGAAGACACTGCTTCTCACTGGAGGGAGCACTATAACAAGCTCTTGAACCACCCATCCACTGTGGACCTAGTATCCCTGGACCAAATCCCTCAGCAGCTGTCTAGGGACAATCTTGTAACACTTCCTACCCGAAGTGAGGTCCAAGCTGCCGTCAAAGCAATGCAGTGCAGCAAGGCAACCAAACTAGATGGAATCCATGCTGAAGTCGTCAAAGAAGGCTGGTCAGACTGCCCCAGAAAAATCCACCTCCTGATTCTCAAGATTTGGGATAGGTAGAAGATGCTGCAAGAGTTCAGAGAGAACTTGATCATCAGTATCTTTTAAGAAGGATGACATGTCAGACTGTGGAAACGATCATGGCATCTATTTCCTGGCAATGTCAAGGAAAATCTTGTTTCCTTGCAAGCTGACTCCTTCCACTCTCAGAAGAAATTCTCCCAGAATCCTAGTGTTGCTTCTGACCATTCCAAGGAACAGTGGACATAATCTACACTTCCTGGCAACTGCAAGAAAAATATCATAAACAATATCAAGCCTTTTATATGAGTTTATCAGCCTGACCAAAGCATTCAACCTAGTACCCTGAGTAGTACCCTTTGGATCCACCCTCTCAAAAATTGGCTGCCCCACAAAGTTCATTAGCATCTTGAGGCCGCTTCACAACAACATGACTGCAACAGTATTGAGCAACAGCAAATCCAAAAGCAACCCTTTTGAGCCCAAAATGGGAATCAAACAAGGCTGCATCATTGACCCATCACTGTTCTGCATTTTCATCGCTGTGACCCTTACCTCTTTGATGGCAAGCTTCCAGATGGCATGAAGATTATCTGTAGAATGAACAGGAAGCTTTTCAATCTCAGGAGACTGAGGGCTAAAAGCAAGACCTCCTTGACCTCAATCATGGTGCTCCAGTATGTAGATGACAATGTGGCTGCTGCTCTTTCTCCCACAGCCCTTCAGACCATCTAAAGTGCCTTTGCCAAAACATGCAGGAATCTGGGCCTCATGCAGAACATCAAAAAAACAGGGTGCTCCACCAGTCCTCGCTGATGGGTCAATCTCTTAAACCTTCTATTGAAGTCAACAGAGAATTGTTGGAAAATGTGGAATGTTTCCCATACTTTAGAAGTCGTTTTTCCGCTGAAGTTGACATTGATGCAGGCACATGAACACTAGCTCCTGGGAGAGTCTAACATGACCATAATTGAAGCCATTATCATTCGCTAACAACTTCATTGAACTGGTCATGTGGTCCAGAAGTCTGATTTGGCACCTCCTAAAACAGATACTGTTTTCAGAGTTGAAGGAAGGAAGGAGGAGCAGTGGAGGGCAGCGGAAGCTATTTAAGTACATGCTGAAGGCACATGTGAAAAAGTGCAGCATTGGTGTCAATGCTGGGAGGACCTTGTCCAAAACCATGCCCAGTGGAAAGCAGTAATCTGTGAGGGGATGGCGTAATTTGAGAGGTCCCACTGCGGTGCTGATGGGGAGAGGCAGAGAAGGAGAAAAGAACAGCAAAAACTGTCCCATACGCCTCTAACAGCTACCAACACCTGCCTTTTCTGCGGCTCAAGAAACGAGCTTGTTGGCCATCAGTGGACACACACGTTGGAGGGTGACATGAAGACGTCCTCTTATCGAGTGACTGCCAAGAAGAGAGAGGGGAGGAGGCGGTTGATTTCTTCTTTTCTTGAATGGCAGCTGCTGAAAATGCTTCTCCTAATGCACTCCAATATGCCTTCAGCCTTCTTGGTTGTAAGGGTACACTGTTGACTGACTTATATTCAGCCTCTCATCCACTGTAATCTCCAGGTCCTTTTCTGCTGCACTGCACAGACTGAGCCTACAGATCTACACATTCTTGCTTGTTCAGCCAATCGCTAGGTCAAACGATTGTTTACTTTTATCGAAGGTAATGCTGCCCACATTCTTTATGGCACCAGAAGGTGAGAACGGGTATGTTCGCACATGACTTGTGTAGTAAGCGTTGCAACTTATCTATGTGCCTGATAAAGCAAACTTTTTAGATACATTTTTATGATTTTTAGTGAAGCAAGAATTTTAAAAAGTTCCTTTGTTTTATTAGGAATCCACATCTCCAGTTGTTTCACCACAGCAATCCCCACCAACCTCTCCACATACATGGAGGAAGCACAATCGCCATCCTAGCGGAGGGAATAATGAACGACCTCTAGCTGGACCTGGGCCTTTTTGGGCTCCGTTTAGTGAAGCACAACCAGGTATAACTGTCTTGTGTTCTACTTAGTGTTGCCTGATGTGGAATTGAAAAATAAAATAAATTTAAAAAAGCTTTAAGTTTAGGTCAGCTTAGATTTACGTTTTCAGTATGGACAGAATACATTGCCAAAAAAGATGCTCAGTATTTGTTTACACACTTTTATTGAGGGCAGTTCAGTTGCAGTTCATACTGTTAAATTGTTGCCTGTCAGAACTGTACAATCTGCAACGTGGCGGTGGCAGACATATCACATAAATGTAATGTAGAAAATGCCAAAAATGTGGTGGGAAGCAGAGGATGGACGGTATACACATGTCCCTGAAGGAAATGTATGGCGATATAAAACTGACTTGCTCTTACTCCTGGGGAAATTCTTGTTTTGTGCACCTCTCAGAAGCAGTGCAAAGGCTTGTGGAGAGTCAGGTAATGCAGGAGAGGGAAGAGGCGGGAAGTGAACTTGGAGAATTGTTGGATGAGGGAGGGAGAAGTATGAAACAAGGAGTATGGTTAAGAAGTTCAGGAGCCTTTCCAGTGCAGACTCTGGCTGGCTCTGGAATCTCCCGTTCAGTCAGGCACATCCAATCCTCATGTGACCGTGCCCCACATGCTAGTCACACTATGTCCCTGCAGCCCCTTTTGCATTCAGCCTATATCCGTGCAGTTACTGAGTCCACACCCCATCTGTCCTCTCCAGCCCTTCTGAATCCCTTCTCTCCCCAGCACACTCATGTGACCACCTCTGTCCCAGGCCTCTTCAACCTAGTGCCCTTTGTGAGGGACACAGCCTCTTATCTTCCCCCTCATTCAGCTGGTTGTCCTCACTTCCGGTGCCACAGCCACTCCAACAGAACTATTTTCTGCAGAGGGGAAAAAAATCTGGGAATGAAGGCATGGATTCTGCATGTTTGCTGTGGCACAGAATTCCCCCTGGGTAATGTTGCTGAAACTAGCTGTAATCTTCCCTATTACTGTGTAGAAGTGCAGCTTGTGGGTAAAGAGACTACCGTAATGTAGGTTTGAACTTCATTTTTCTTAGACTAGGTTAAATTAACTCAGCATTTTTTTCCAGAACTGAGGCGCTTTTTAATACTTGGAATTTGTACTTTCTCTCGCACTTACAGTTGATAGTTAATTCACATTCTTAGGGTCTAGTGGCTTTAGTTATTTTGACTCTTGGTTTGTTACTTCTAGTTTTGTGTGTCTACACTACGGAATTAGGTCGAATTGGAGGTCTGCTTTTATCATTCAATTTTATAAAGTCAAAGGTGCATGTCCTCACTAAGCATGTGGTCAGTGGAGTGTGTCCCCACTACCACAGCCAATATAGATTCAATAGCAGTGCACTGTGGGTAGCCATCCCACAGCTCCTGCTACTCATTTGAATTTTGGGCAAGGGTCCCAATGCCATATGCGAAGGTTCTAAGTACATGTCATTAGTCTCCATGATGAGCCTATCTCTTCCCTCCCTCTCTACTTGAAAGCAATGCGAAACGATTGTTTTGCACCCTTTTTTCCCCAGTTAGCTGTGCAGATACTATAGCACAGCAAGCATGGACCCTGCTCAGCTGCAAACTGCTGTGGCATGCACCGCAAACACCTTGTGCGTTATCCTGGTTATCCTATTCTGTCCAAAGTCTTTCTCAATTTTTTTCATCTAATCACAACTTTTGGAGGCACTTCAGACTTTTGTAACACAGGCACTGGGTGACTCAAATGAAAAGGAAAAAGAAAATTGCCATAAATATTTAAAAAATACGTTAAAGCACTGAACATTCAAAACAGCATAATCAAAATAAGTTCACTGAAGAGAACACATTTATGAGAAACAAATGTGTAAGGGTTTTGGTAAGCCTCCCTGTTACATAATCTTATCCACTTGAGATTTAAGTATTTTTGAGTAAGTGCCACGCTGCCTTAGCAAAGATGAAAAATTATTGAACTATAGATGCCAAGAACACTGATGCACTCAAACTGAGCAGTTGGTGAAATTGCATATCAAAACATTACAGAAAAAGAGAGAGAGCAGAGTATCTGAATTGCAGGAATGTCATGTGACAATTTGAAATAACTGAATTAATTTCTTGGCTTTCCATACAATGTTTGGTTTCTTTTCACAGTTCTTTGAAAAGAAAAATATGCATAAGTTGCATTTTAATTATTTTTGTTATAGCACACATTCACAACCCAGGTCTTTTTTTAATACTTATATCAGTGACAGTAAGCAATCCCTTACTTTTTCACATTTTCTTAAAGGAGTATTGTTCAGTACAGAATACTACTACTATAGTAACATATTGAAGAATAACTTGGATGTTTTTAACCCTACTACTTTCTGCTTTGTGATTATTTTTCAGTAATCACAGAGTGCTTCTCCATGAAGCACATTTGTTTCACAATTTTCCGTGGACTTTGTCCAACTAAAGTTTTTCTTTAATTTTTCTCAGGTGGTTATATTTTGAAAGGGAACTGTTTCTTCTGCTTTCAGGCTCATCTACTACTGGTGATCCCATATGGTCTGGCCATTCCCCACCACCACATCAAGAAAATTGGGTCAGTTTTGCAGATACCCCACCAACCAGTACTCTTTTAGCCATGCATCCTGCTTCTGTCCAGGTGTGACATTTTATTGGTATTCATTTGATTTGCTTCATTCAGGTTAATGTTGCAATCATCTTTTTCATGCCTTTGCTTCAAATTCATACTGTGGACTCCAGTTTACTGTGTTGTGGAGGTCAGAAATCTGTTTATGCTTAGTTACCCTACAGATACTTTTATATAATTTGAGTTGTTAAATGTGACAGCTTTTTACCAAGGAAAGCTTTTCAAAATTGAAACTATGCTTAATTTTGAAGACACATTTAAACATAACTCAGAATATTTGTATTTGGCTTTCTCTGCATAGACTTCATGCCTTTTTGTTGCTTGCATAATTGCAGTCACTTCTACTCCATTTATTTTAACGTGCAGAAATATTTCCTGTAGCTTGGTAGTCCAAAATATGCAATCTGCTGACAGCTTCCTGCAACTCTTAAACTTCTACAAGAAATAACTAAGCATTCAAGGCAAGTAGTCTAGAAGCGTGGCAGTCTATATGATTGTTTTAGATAGATAATACTGAGGAAAAAAATGTTTCATTACAGGACCAGACAACAGTACGAACTGTTGCATCAGCTACAACTGCAAATGAAATTCGTAGGCAATCAAGTAGTTACGATGATCCCTGGAAAATAACTGATGAACAAAGGCAGTATTATGTAAATCAGTTTAAAACCATTCAACCTGATCTAAATGGATTTATTCCAGGTGAGTTCTTTAAACACTGAAGTTACTGTATGTAGAGCAATTTTATATTCCCAGAGGCCAAGCGCTGGTGAACATGGATTTTTATATCATATTTTAAGAAGTCCTACATTTACTAAATTATGATACAGTACAGTGCCAATGTGATTAAAAAGAAACTAAAGCTTTGAAACTAATTTGTCTATCAGCTTTGTCAGTTTTATGCTTCTAATTAGCATCATTCTCTTAGACCTGTTTCTAAATTGTTTAGTTTTTATGAGAAGCTAAGAGATTTAGGTTGGTAGTCTTGCGATAAGTATTAAGCATTATTGTTTTAATATTTCAGGGTCTGCAGCTAAAGAATTTTTTACCAAATCAAAACTACCTATTCTTGAGCTTTCTCACATTTGGTAAGTGTGAAGTGTCAAAATTTGGGCTAGCTGTTTCGTATTAGAGCTGTTTGACAATCAGTCAGCGCTTTTCATCTTCCTTCCTTGAAAATATCACCTGCACAAAATGCCAGTACCATTCTAATGTTAATCCTTTCCCATTTAAGCCAGTATTACATTTTCCTCTGACTTGAGTGGGATCAGGACTTGGCCCCTATTTGTCAGGGAACTAGAGTCCACACAGCAATGTCAGGTACTTCACATGACCAAAACGTGTTGAAATTGCGTGGAATAAGATACATTCATGTCATGCATGTTTCATTTAGTCACATGTGCTTTGGGGTAAATTTATTAAGACCCACAATGACTTATGCACAAAGCTCACTCCTAATTTCATTGTAGAATGAGTGCCGCAATGTCAGAATTTCTTGTTGAACAACTTGTCCACAAAACATTTGGCCTGCTTCATAGCTGTTCAGATGGCTTACATTTTCAATTCTAATTTAAAACTTCCTAACTCTCTGGTTAGTTAAGCACTGGAATAAATTACCTGGGAAAGTTGTGGAATGTCCAGCATTGGAGATTTTTAAGAGTAGGCTATACACGCACACCTGTCAGGAATGGCCTAATAGTATTTAGTCCTGTCATGAGTACTGAGGACTCAGCTAGGTGACACTCAGGGGTCCTTTCCAGTCCTATGATTCTCTTGTTAATTTTAGGATTAGTCGTTAGAGGTTTCTTCTCTGTCAAAGAACATTCAAAACGCATAGCACTGTAGGGCCTAATTACTAGCACGGAGAATGGAATTATATAAAATACACATCTAACAATCTGATTTTATTTACAGTAAGTTTTTCTTTTAGGGAGTTGTCTGATTTTGATAAAGATGGCGCTTTGACACTAGATGAATTCTGTGCTGCTTTTCATCTGGTAGTTGCTAGGAAGAATGGCTATGACTTACCTGAAAAACTACCTGAAAGTTTAATGCCAAAACTGATAGATTTGGAAGACACAACAGGTAAGATGTGTATTACTAAAGAACCTTCATTGTGTGTCCAAATGAAAATCCAATTAGGGTTACAATTAAATAGCTGGTATTTGCAGAATTGCAAATAAACTTAGAAGTTTAAATTTATTTTGTGATAAGGTATTAAACAATCCACTCTCTTGAGTCTAACACCTGAGGGTAAAACTTGCAAAAGTGCCTGCTTGACTTGAAACTTTTAATACTTAGTGTTTAAATACCAAAGTCACTTCTAAAAATGGGACAAAAACTCCTAAGTCAAAGAACGGGAGATCTGAATGCTATTCCTGGCTCTGCCACAGGTTTCAGTGCCTTTGCATAAGCCATTTTATCTTTTCTGTGCTTGTTTCCTTACCTGTAGAATGGACTGCTTACCTGACAAGGATGTAATGAGTCCTGGTCATTAATATTTGTAAACTACTTAGATTTTCTTGAACCAAAAAAATGCCAATGGCTACTTTCCGTAAATGGGATGTATAAAATTACTTTGTGCTCCCCTTTTATTTCCTTATCATGCATAAAGAAGTCCTGAATTTAATTTTAAAGTTTTACTTCTGAAATATCAGACTTGCTGTGAACCTTAAAGCTTTTCTCTCTTTGCTGGAGGACTTGGTTCGATGCTGGGTATTGTAACACAACACACGGAATGCCTATTTAAAATAAAAATGACATTTTATCTCTCAGTGCTTACCAGGGTGGAAAAATATTAGTTTCATTTTACTGATGAGGAAACGGATGTCTGCCTTCCATAGGCTTGCCAGAGAATGGAAACCAGGTCCACTGTCACACACTACATGACTTCTCCATTGGACCGTACTGTTTCCTACTGAAGAGAGGCCAGGAAAACTTAACTTAAAATGGGAACCTTTTAGTCCTTTATGTGACGATACTCAGTAACTGAAGGCTTAACAACTATTGCCTTACAGCTATCATAGCTATGACCAAAAAGTGAGTTATATTTTGAGGAAATGTGGTTTTTTTTTAGATGTTGCTTTCTTGCAACTTTTATCAGCCTAGTTTACCACTCATTCAGTCTTCTAGGAAAACAAAATTAGACAAGATTTAGAAATCAGGAAAAACCTGCTGGGCGATGACACAAGTCCTAGAGGTGGTGAAAGGACACATACATGATCTTATTTCCATTTTCTTTCACTTTCAAGGACCGTTGCAAATTACATTCTGACCACCTTTACTTTCCTATGTTTTAGTTAAATAAACAACTTCTTACAAAGTAGATGAAATATCTGTACTTCATATACCAAAGAAATTTTCTCCTCTTTTTGGAGCTTCATTATGTCACTTTGTTTTGTAATGAAAAATATTTACCAACACTTAAAATGGATGCTGTGACTAATATCAGCTTTAACAATTAGTTTTACATGGTAGTTTGGCCAAAAAACAAACTCACTCCTAGCCATTGTGTGTGTGACATTTGTAAATCAGGAGTACAGCATTTTTTCCTTCTGCTGTGGATATGCATGGTACTGTGGCAACTGCATAGATATATCTTATCTATTTTTAGTTGTCATTTTTCAGTGTTTTCCCCTCAGGAGCTGAATATTTTTTAAGTCTATGTTAAAATGACTTACATGTTTATTATAGATATCTAAATGTCATTCAGTCACCCTTCTTCCCTCTGTTTCCAAGGAAAATTTCTCTTCTAGCCTTCAGTTATGGGCCAAGTTTCTGCTTAAGTACATTAAAAGTATTTCCTTTTTACATAACTTCAGAATATTTAGAGGCATTCTTCCAAGCCTTAATTTATTGATGGCCATTTCTAAAGACAAAAGCTGTATTTGAGACTTCAAGTTTTAATTTTAAACTTGTTTAATTTTTTTCACACATGTAACAATTTAAAAGCATTGAACATTTATTTGTGTTGCCTAAACTAGACAGTTGTACTGCTTTAAGTGGAGCAGCTACCTAAGTGTGGACTCTGTATAAAGGTGCTTTTTATTGGTGTGACTGTTTTCATATGGGAAGAATGTACACCATCTTTATATGGGTGTAACTTCATGTGTACAAGGGCTTCAGTATGTATTGCTGTTTTAAGAATAATCAATTCTAACCAAAATGGTTACACTTTGAAGTGTAGACTAGGCCTTGAACCAGGAAACGTTGTAGCTGGCTGTATCTGCATCTAAAATATGAAAATTTCCTAGTCAAAAATGCTATAATGAACTCTGTGAGATTTGAAGCAGCCTTTCAACTCGGGGGAAAGCTTTTCCAATATAAAAATCGTGATGGCACCAATCTGTTAGGTAAAATTGTCTCCTGTGTTTTAAATACAGGTTTAACCTTTCATGTCTGGCAACATCTGTAATCTGGTATGATTTTAGTTAGACAACTGCTTATCATGGGTGGGACCGGGTTTTCTGCAGTCCCATGTTTGTTTCTAGCCACCAGTCCTGGCTCTCCGTGTTCTGTGTTATTTAGCTGCAATTTACCTCTAAATGTCTTCTAAGAGCTCAGTAAGCAGTGGAAATGTTAATAATGCTGCTAGACAATATTGACACCTCCCCCCCGCCCCCGCCATGGTCCAGCAAATTCTCTTTTTCAGCACTGGTCAGGTCCTGCGGGTGCTGGACTTAAAGAGGTTCAACCTGTTCAACACTCCTGTTAATGCACCCTGGAATAACAACTTTTTTCATAACTCCATCACATTTACTAACATTTGGTTGTTTTGAATTCTAATTCCTACCTTCTTCAGAGTGTTTGTGACTCCCCTTCCCTGGCATCAGCTCTGAAAACTTAGCATCATCCACAGATTTTTCTAAGGATACAGTCCACTACGTTGTCTAAGACATGGGTGTCCAACCTTTTGGCTTGCCTGGGCCGCATTGAGTGAAGATAGTCTTGGGTCGCGTACAAAATATATAATATAGTTAATGTATATAAATCACATAATAATGTTAAAAGTTTACGATCTTGTGGGGCCGCATTACTAGCTGTCCAGGGCCGCAGGTTGGACACACCTGGTCTAAGACCTGGAACTGATGTCCCCCCCCCACTCCCAGGTGTCCCTCTTTGACAGTTGTTGATAATGACTCTGATTATGATCATTCAACCAGTTGTAAGAGATCAATACAAATAGGAATCATGTGTTTGCACAGTAAGGAAGACTGAGAGGTTGGCCCCCAGGCCGAGGCAGGAGTTTCACCAGGGGCCAACTGTATGGGTCATGGTGATCAAAAGATAAGGAATGTGGTGAGCCTGGGGTACATAGCGACAGAAGGGAGCTTAGGGCAATTGGGAGGCAGTGAATGGGGGGGCCATAGGGATCTGTGCAGAGAGATTGTGAGGGCAGGGGCCAGAGGAGATGAGCGGGAGTCCAGAAGGGGCAGCAAGGGCTCCAAAATAAAATTGCACATTATTTAGTGAGTCTGAAAAATACTAATTAAAACATTTGGACACATGCATATTTATTTGTTTTCCTTGACTTAATTAAGTATTTTAGGAAAACTTGTCAGAATGGCCACCAAAGCAATTATTGTGTGAACCCCTGAATTCTGTCACTGACTTGTCAGGTATTAGAAGTTGGAGCTTTTAGCCATATCTTCTTCAGGACGTCGTAAATTATTCTGTCTTTCAGTGGCTATCTGGTTGTATTAAAATCTACTTGTAAAGAATAATCGTTTAGCATTCGTAACCCCCACCCTTTTGGAGTTGCAAAGTTACTTATAGTTGAAATCAAGTATTGTATTTACTTTGCCCCGATAATAACTTTTGTATATAAAACTTCTGAACACAAACCTTGTAATCATTTTTTCCATGAAATACTCTCTCAGGATAACATGTTGATGTTTCAGATTTCTGTATAGAAATCTTCAAGCAAAGTGGGGGAGGAAAAAAAAAATTGGTAATTCCTGTGAGTTTGTCTTGCTATAAATCTTGTGATGTTTAGAGTTTCTAAAGCGATAGCTCCTAGAATTGTGTGATTATATTTTAAATGAAAGCAGAGATTTGTGTATTTAGCCCACGTGAATCATATTATGAAGAAGGTACTCCTCTGATGTCTGTTAATTGGTTGGAGAATCACTCAGAAGGACAGTTGTGGGACTGGAAACGGTGGGGATCTTTATTTTCTGATTTTCAAGTGTGTATTGTGAGAGTGTACATGGCACTGCCAGTTAAACATCTCTGTTAAAGTTTTGGGTGGTGAATTTCCCTAATGATTTTGTGGAATTGGTCTTAGTGAAGCAGGGGGACAGTTTTGGTTGGGCAGCCTGTTAAGGACATGGAGAAACCTCAAAATACCCAGGGCTGTTCAGATACCAGTTTTGCCTTCCTCCTGCCCCTTCCACACCCACAACAGTGCTGCAGGGACTGGAAAGATGGTGGTAGGTGTTTACTGATGGTGTATAAAGAGTATATCAGCTGGATGATGTTAGCAAGGGAAATCAGAGGGACCTCCAGGACTGCATTCCACTTCAGAGGGTAATGAAGACAGCTGGGGCTTCACTCAGCTCTGAAGCATGGAATAATTTTGTGTCAGGCTGTGTCTACACTGGCAATTGAATGATACAACTTTTCATTCAGGGGTTTTTAAATGGTACCCCACGAAAGACAGAAGTTTCGCCGCCATCAAGTGCTAGTGTGAACAGCGTTTTGTTGTCAGGGATACTCAGCTGCTGATCAAACTAATGTTGCTCGTTGACAGTGGAAGTATTTTGTCAGCAAAGTAGCCAGTAGAGCAGCTGCAATGCCTGACTTTTAGCAACATGGCTGGGTTGCTAAAAGCTGCATAGTGTGGATAGAGCCTAAGCATGTACATGACAGTGTTCCTCCTATTGAGATACAGTGCTAAGGTTGATGTGGTTATGTCAGTTGATGCGTCCGTGTAGACACTGTGTTGCTTCTGTTGCCAGTTGTGAAAGCTGGAGTTACATCAGCACAGGGATTACAGCACAAACTGTCAATGCCCCACTTAAGTCACTCAAAGCACACTTGGTGAAGATGTACACTGCCAACAGAGTAACAGAGTGTAAACTCAGGCTGTTTAATTACTGCAGTAGCTGTAAAGCATCCTACTTCAAGTTGACTTAATTTTCTAGTGTAGATATGTCCTGAAATTACATTAGCCTGTTGTTGCCTTTTACTAGACTCTTATCTTCCCTTTTCAGTGCTAATTTTGTTGGCAGTACCACTGATCTGGATGTGTGTGCAGATTTTAGAGCACTTCAGAGTCTTGGCCTTTAAACCAAAGGGTTTGCTATCGGGGGATTTGAAATTTGTCTCAATGGTGTAATGTGTGTCCTCTTAACTATCAGATTGCTCATTAAGTTATACCACCAGGAACTCACTTTCCAGATCATCACCTTGTTGTGGTAAGTGAGCTTGTGTGTTCCAGTGAAGTTCGACTGAGTGACGCGGTAGAGTCTCATACTCCCTGTAGGACCACCCATGGCAGCACATTCAGGCAAGAGGGTCCAGATGAAGAAGGATCCTAAAAGTCCTAAACAGCAGAACAGGAGGAAGATAGCAAGGGTAATGCTATAATGGCAGTAAAGGCGAATGAAGGCTGCAGCCAACATGAGATTCCTAACACTTCCTACTCTGAATGAGATCCAAGTTGCCATCAAAGCAATGAAGTGTAACAAGGCAACAGACTAGATGGAATCCCCACTGAAATCTTCAGAGAAGATGGGCCAGAGCGCCACAAACATCTTCACCTCCTGATTCTCAAGATCTGGGACACGTAACAGATGCTGCAAGATTTCAGAGATACACGGATCATCAGTCTCTTCAAGAAGGGTGACAGGTCAGACTGTGGAAACTATTGTGGTATCATCTTCCTGGCAACGGCAGGGAAAATCGTATCTCAAATCCTTTCATGCTGATCCTGCCATATTCTGAAGAAATTCTCCAGAATCCCAGTGTGAAGAACAGCGAACATGATCTACGCTGCCCAGAAACTGCAAGAAAAATGTTGTGAACAAAACCAAGCCTTATACGTGAGTTTCATCGACCTGACCAAAGCAGTTGACTCAGTCAATCATAGCACCTTGTGGACCATCCTTTCAGAGATTGACTACCCCAAAAAATTCATTAGCATCTTGAGGCTGCTTCATGACAACATGACTGCCACAGTATTGAGCAACAACAGATCCCAAAGCAGCCACTTTGAAGTCAAAACGGGACTCAAACAAGACTGCATCATTGCCCCAGCACTGTTCTGCATCTTCATAGCTATGACCCTTTCCTCATAGATGACAATCTTCACGCCATTCTGGAAGCTTGCCTGTGGAATGAATAGGAAGCTTTTCAATCACAGAAGACTGAGAGCTAAAAGCAAGACCTCCACAGCCTCGATCATGGAACTCCAGTATGTGGATGACAGCATGGTTGCTGGTCTTTCTCTCGCAGCCCTTCAGACCATTTTAAGCACCTTCGTTGAAGCATATGAGACTCTCGGCCTCACAGTGAGCATCTAAAAACCCAAGGTGCTCCTCCAACCCTCGCAGTGAGACAATCTCATGCACCTTCTACTGAAGTTGGTGGAGAATTGCTGGAAAACATGAAGCAGAAAGATGACTACCAAGGCATGGGAAACACTCAAGTCAACATTAATGCAGAAATACAGCATTGTGTGAGCCGTGCCAGTGCTGCTTTCGCCCACTTGAGACAACAGGTCTTTGAGAACCGAGACATCTAAGCCAAAATGAAGCTTCTTGTATACTTTGCAGTGGTTGTTCCAATGCTACTGTGCACATGTGAAATTTGAACAGCATACAGGAGTCGTTTGAAGGCATTTGAACAATATCAGTGCTGCCCGAGGAGAATTCTAGATGTTGGGAGGATAGGCACATGAACACTAGCATCCTGGAAGAGTCCAACATGACCAGCATTGAAGCCATCATCATTCACCAGAAACTTTGTAGGACTGGTCATGTGGTCCAGATGTCTGATCAGTGCCTCCCAAAACAGATTCTGTTTTCAGAGTTGAAGGAAGGATGGAGGAGCATTGGGGGCTAGAGGAAGCGATTTTTTGGAACATGCTGAAGGTGCACATGGAAAAAGTGCAACATTAGAGTCAACACTTGGGAGAACTTTGCCCAACATTGTTCACAGTGGAGAAGGGTAATCTGTGAGTGAGTGGCACAATTTGAGAGGTCCCACTGTAGTGCAGATGAGGAGAGATGGAGGAGAAGAAAAGAGCAGCAAAAGCTGCCTCCATATCCATCCAACAGCTACCAACACCTGCTCCTTCTGTGATAAGACCTGTGGCTCCAGAATCAGGCTGATCAGCCATCGACATAATCACAGCTAGGAGGGTTAATATGAAGACGTCCCACTTGTTATGGAGTGACCACCACCAGGAAACAGAAATCCCTACTGACAAACTTCTGCCATCACTGTGTTAACATACTACCCAGAAATCCTGGCTCTGGAGACTAAATTTAAAGAGCTGACACCTGAAAGCTTAGAAAATGTTATGATGTTTTTAATTTACCAGAATTGTCCTTACTGTTCGGATTACTAGCAAGGGAATATGTAGAGCTTCTCCACTGGAGAGGCTGTTTCCTGACCCCACCTCGTCTGGCAGATGTCTTGCCTCTTCCCACCCAGGTCTGTCCCTGCTTTCTGCTCTTGGAGCCTCTATGGCCCCAGCCAGAGCAGGGGCATACTGAGAGCTCAGCCTCTCCCACCATGGAATCAGCTGTGATGGGGTCTGAGAATTCAGTTAGGCCTGTACAGTGTTGCTGAGTGCTTGACCCTGCCAGAATTAGGCACTCGTTCCTGGCTGGAACCACTGTGGAGCTCTGAGCCCTGGCCAGAGCTGTGAGCCTGACACCCTTACCCCATCCCCCCCATGGCCCTATCCTATTTAACCCCTTCCCTTGCAGCTACACCACCACTCGGTCTCTTCTGCTATGAAACTCTCCCCCTCTTGCTCCCTTCCCCTGCACCCACTGTAGCCCTGAGACTGTTGGGGGACAAGAGCTTCTCCAGCCCTTTTGTTTCCAACCTATTTTGGACAGAGGCCATTTCTGCACTTCGACCCCTCCCCCAGTGGTGCAACATTTGGGAAGGTTTAGCCTCAGTTATGTATCACTCATGGATAGTCCGCAGTAAGATGCTGAATAATGCTTTAAGTTCTACTTTTTCAGGAGGATCCTGGGAGAGGCAATATTACCTGATAGTTGGTGCATGGGAATTCAGAGTGGAAGCTGCCTGTCAGCAGTTGCTTGGGCAAATCACTTATTTGTAAAATGGGAGTATTACTTTACTTCCTCACGAATGTTGACAT
This sequence comes from Carettochelys insculpta, assembly GCF_033958435.1. Taxonomy (NCBI): domain Eukaryota; kingdom Metazoa; phylum Chordata; order Testudines; family Carettochelyidae; genus Carettochelys; species Carettochelys insculpta. Next base: position 102,466,652 of record NC_134139.1, read on the forward strand.
AGTACATGTCGAGCATTTTTAATATGTGTATCAAAGACAGCACTATTTTTAAAAGAACCAACTGAAAGTGCGGATGGAGATGGTTTCATCTAGGTGCCTAAAAGACACACACACAAAAAAAAAAGAAGAAGAAAAAAGACTGACGGCTGCAGAATGAAAGATAACTGAGGCGTCGTCTGCACTTGTACTTTTGTTGGCAAAACTTATGTCAGTCGGAAGTGTGACAAACACAGCCCTGACTGACATTAGTTTCACTGTCAGAAGCACCAGTGTGGACAGCACTATGCCTGGGGAGATGCTTTTTCACCAACAATGGTACCTCTTATTGGGTGTGGTTTAATTGTGTGTGCAGAATCACTCTCCCCAGTTGGTGTAGGGCAGTTACACAGGAGACGTATCGTGGTACAGCTGTGGTGTTTATGAGGTCTGCGGTGTAGGCATAGTCTACATTTTCCATGAAGTACTGGAAGTTTTTCAACAAATAGAGATTGATAAAACGTTTGTTTTGATTTATAGTGGTTCCTGTCGTTTCAGAAGTTGGGGATCAGTCTGGTGAGGTAGGTTATTCCAGCTCTCCAGCAGAAGCACCGCCAAGCAAATCTCCATCAATGCCATCACTAAACCAGACCTGGCCAGAACTGAATCAGAGCAGTGAGGTTAGTAAAAGACTAATTTACTTTTTAAAAGCATAAATTTCATTATTTCAGCTATTTAAATTGCAAATTTCAGTGTTTTCATAGTAGGGATCCTGACTCAAAAAGGAGACATGGGGAATTGTCCTAAAGTTCTTGTGAGGGGTTGGAGTACTGCCGCTATTTAATTATGCACTCTTGCTGGTGGCAGTGCTGCCTTTGGAGCTGGGCAGCTGGAGAGTTGTGGCTGATGTTTGAGAGTTGAGCTCTGAAGTCAAAGCTGCTGTCCACAGCAGCTCAGAAATAATGATGGTATTGCCACTCTTACTTCTGTGTGTCTGCCTGCATAGTTGGGGCCCTCAGGCAGTAGACACTACTCTTCGGCCACTTGACCCTGAGGGCAGAAGCACAGAAGTAAGGATGACATGCTGCTGCTGGCTCCTGGCCAACAGTGGGCACTTTCAGGTTGCCCACCTCTGAAGGCAGTGCAGGAGAAAGAGGGTCAATACCATGACACCCCTCAAATAACTATGTGCCCTCCGCATTGTCTTTTGGGTCATGCCCCTTTCCCCCCCCCCCCCCCCTCACCAATTGAGATACACTGTTTCTCTCCTCCCCACCCCCCCTGTGATAAGGATGATAAAAGACCAGATTTCACAATCATGGCCATGATTTGATAGGGCCATACTCATTAATGGTGGACTTAAGTTAAAACTTTAATTTAAGATTCTTAACAGCTGAATAAAGATCCATATTCATCCCCATATGTGGTGGGGGGTAGTAGTTCAGGATCACAAATTATATTTGAAATTAGAGCTACTGCTGCTAATGTTTGAGGTGTTTTTCCCTTTCTGAGTTCCATTTTTCTATTATGTACCCCTAGTACTTAACAGGATAACAAAGCAGCATCAAGAGAATTTCTGGTTAAGCCATGTGAGACAAGTCTTGCACAACTCTTTTGATTTCAGTTTTTGGTACGTCACCAGTGATAGCAATTTACCCTGTTCATGCGCTTCAGTATCGTCTTCATAATCTTTTATCAAGATGGGCTTGAAGAGTCAGCCTGCTTCTGCAGATCTGACAATCTGACCTAAGAGACAGGGTATAAAGCAACTAATTCTTAGAGCCATTTAATATTTTATACTACATCATAAATTCTTTGGTGCGAGGAAAGTTACTGGTTCAGCAGTGCCTCCCAGTGAGGTCCATACAATCCAAGACTGGTGTTCCTAGGTGATTTAGCAATAACAAAAAAATGATGTAGGCTTTTTTATATTCCTTCTGTATAGAAACACTAGAAAAAGTGTTGGCAATACTGATTATCACAGAAGAGTACAAAAATAATGGGACCTATAGTCTAATGCCGTGTTTCCCAAAGTGTGGTCCACGACTCAGTACCAGTCCTTGGCGGCGGGGGGGGGAGGGGAGAGAGTTACCGGTTCTTAGAAAATATACAGATTATTGCTATGTACTATTATTATTGTGAATAAATAATAAACAGTGAAAATGTATGTATTCTTCTTTCTTTTTTAATATATGTTTATATTTTTGGGCTGCAGAAAGGTACTGAAAAAAACTGGGTCCCTACTACATAAAGTTTGGGAAACCCTGGTCTAACATATAAAGAGATACTGAGGAATAGTACACTTGCAGTAGAGCCACAAAGCATTTCATTTGTCTCTTGTAGAGTAAGCTTTTCATCGGTGTTCCTTTCACTGTTCTTGAAAGTTGGATAAAAAAAGGAGAGGTAAAAGTTAAGGTCTACTGGAAGTTCCCTTCTCCTTTTGTCTTCCAGGATTAGAGGTATTAAGATAAAGGAGAAAAGCTGCCTTGCCTCCACTCATTGAAAGGAAGTTGAGTTTATAGTGGTTCATCAGTATGAAACCAACTGAAATGACGAAAAGCTGGGTTTTGGGTTGTTTGTGGGTGTTGGGTATGTTTTTGTTTTTGTTTTTGTTTTGTTTTGTTTTGTTTTAAAGCTGCTCCATTTGATAGTGTCTCTAGCTGTTAACAGATGAGATTCTGGGAATGAGGTTGGTGCTCAATTGTATATTCTGAAAGGGGAAGACGTTAGGAGCTAGAGATACAGTAAAGAGAAATAAACAGATATGCAGATGAATCAAGCTCATTCAGCTGGCCACATATTTTACTGAATGTAAGTTATTTGTCAGGGAGCTCTCCAGGATTGCTTCTATATATGCCCAAGGTTCTTGGGTGCTTAATTATCTGATTCTCTGCCCAAGATCTTCTATTTGCAGTGTCCATAAGGTGCCAACTGCAGGAAAACTGATTTCAGTAGGCAATAGTTTTTGCAAACAGAACAGGAAGAAGAGCGAGAGTTCAGTGTGAGTAGTACATTTTGAGACCAGAATTTGTTTATTGCCTTCACTTTCAAAATGTGAAGTATCACAAAGTTTGAGAGAGGTACCTTTAGTAAATTAGTTGTATAATGAACTGCAGACTATTCTATAGCAGAATTATTGTACCTGACACTTGAGAAATCATAAATATAGAGCCATTTTTAGTGCAGATATTTTATAATTCTGAAATGAGTAGCCAACCCAGAAAGATGTAATTCCCAAAAACATATGGTAGCACTAGTGAAAGACATTGCCTGAAAACTTTGCAAGACAATTCAAAGCAGTTATACATTAGGCAGTTGATTTCAATCAAGTGCACTAAAAATAACCAGTGTAAAATATTTATATGCATCAGGCTTTAACAGGGCATATGTTCTAACTGTTTGTATTTCAGCAACCCAAGTTCTTAAAAGTTTGCTTTCTGTGCAAACATTCCATCAGGTAAAAGAGTAGGATTTTATGTACGTTTCACTGTATCATTTTAGTTTGATTTTCTTTAAAAAATGAAGTTGCTCTTTAAAGTTATTTTCCATACTCCAATTTAGGCACCTAGTAAGTGGCTTGAATTTTTGTGAAGCTCCCATCTATTCCCCCACTCCCAATGACTTCAGCGATGTTCAACAGGAGGTCTATTTCTCTGGAATATTTCAGAAGTTCTGCAATGGGTGCTCAGTTCTTCTGAAAACTGTTGAAGTGGATATAAAAGTGAAGTTAGGAGCCTAACTTTAGGGTATGATTTCTTGCTAATAAGAATATTCTTGTTCCATGATTGTGCCCACAAGGGAAAATCATTACAAGGAAAGCTGCAAGAGCATCACTTTCTCTATCATATATCATATCAAACAAGAATATCTTAATTTAAATATAATCTTTTCCTATTTCAGACCAAGTAATGTTTGAACTCAGTGTTCCACATATGTGAAATTTTGGCTGAAGAAAACAAATGTTTTGTAGTGCCCTGAAATGTCAGCTTTTGGGACCCAGGGGGATGCTTAGGTTCATCTGAAAGAGGAAAAAATCAACTCCTACTTTGTAAATATATATTACTGGAAATAACGTTCACAAATAACGTTTCACTGTAAGGTAAATGTACCTGCATCTACATACAGTGCATCCAAAAGAGAGAATTCATGATTAAATGCTCTCTGGATTTCCTACCCTGTGTCCAGCAAATGCTAACTTATGCCTCTGTAGTGTAACTTGGTTTTTTGAAAGTTAATGGGCACAGGTGAATTATTTTGTTAGAATTAGGAAGGTCATAAGACTATGCCATTGTGTGTTGTAATGCTATATTCCCAAGATACAGTACCTGTAGTTACAATTTAAAAAAATGGTGTAATAGACTTCATGGCAATTTGGCAATCCAACAACTAGTTCAGGGAATTGGTATGTTATGATGTGGAGAACAAACAAGAAGAAATAACCTGTAACGGTTTCGTATACGCAACCTCGCAACTAATACAGTTGTTCCACAATCCAAAATTACTTCTGTTTTAGATAATAATTTTGTTCACCTGAAGTGGCCTGTGGATGGATCTCCCTACTGATGCAATGAAAATCTCAATTTACCACCTTACTAGGGTTTGGGAAAATACTCAGGTTAAAGGGTACAAGTAATTATACTAAACTTTCAGTTCCTTATTTCTTAGGCTGCATAGATAAAATAAATGAGATAATATCAATTAATTTTAAATATTTAACATCAAGGTAATTATACTTCTCGAAAGATACCATCTGCAAAATTTTCACTCCTAAATATTTCTTCTGTAGGAATTTGTGGTGAACTCCCAAGTCCTTTTAAAGTGTTTAGAATTGTAAAATATTTCCCTATTTCTTAAACCTTAACTCTAACTGTTGCTTCTTTGAAACTTTTTAGTTGGCTTTTCTTTGATCGTGCAGAAGGCAGGTCCCCCATTTCAGCTGCTGTTCCCAGTCTTCATTGCATTCAGCTGCCAACAGTATTTGTGTCCTTCAGGCTACATCTATCCTGAGATAAATTCAAATTTATTAAAATTGATTTCATAATGCTGGGTTTTATAAACTCAGATTTGAATATCCTCACCTTACCCCAGTCTCTCCACAAATTTGACCTACTGCTGCCACACTCAATCGCCGAACATCAAATGTTGCAATAGTGCATTGTGGAAACCTATCCCACGGTTCCCTCAGCCCCATGCATTCTGGGTATTTTTGCTGGTGCAGCATGGGGGGAAAAAGACCATTAGGGGTCTGGGGCAGCTAGATTTAAAAAAAAAAAAAATCAGGTCTTGCTGACAGGGCAGGGGACTGGACTCTCAAGGTCCCATCCAGTTCTTTGAGATACGTATTTATATAACAGGAGATATTTTCTAAAGCTGAGATCAAAGATGTTTGGGGACCTGTTAATATGTGGTTCTAGTTTAAACAATTGAATGCACAATTGTAGAAAGGCCATACTGGGTCACACTAGTGTTTCCTCTTGATCAGTATCCTTTTGTTCTGATAGTAACTGATGCTGGATGCTTCAGAGGCAATTAACAAACAGACCAATTTATCAGGTGTTTCATCTACTGTCTTCTAGTCCCATTTTTCTCCTCAAGATGTGTAGAGAAAATACTAGGTCATATTTTCTGGACCACTAAGGTGTGGATATGAGTGAGTTCTTCATAAGACATTCTGCATTGCCATGTAGCAAAGGAATGCTCTTATGGACTGATGGCAATCCTGGTAAATCCTCATTGAGTGGGTTCTGGATCAGGAAGTGGTACATCAGACTTTCTTTTAATGGAAAACACAGAAGGTTAAGTTCTTCCTTTCACATAAATAGGAAATTATTAAATTTCTTCTGTTTAGACTAGAAGAAATTTAATTACTAGACTAGACTAGCAGGTAATATATAAATATAAATATTTGGTTGGGGGTGATGGGAAGGTTCCTATATGCTCTTCAGTTAGTGCCTATGGAAGCAAGTGGCCTGGCAGAGTCAGAGTTCAGGATGTACAAAACTTTTATCTGAATAGCCCCGGACTGATGAGACAAGTGTGCTTCTTAACTCAACTGCATGGAGCCAAAGCCAGTTCTGTAAGACTGACGTTCTGCCAGCAGTTACCTCTCTAAGCTAGAATACCTCATCCTATACCACCATAGGCGCTCTTTCTTGGACAGGCTGGCCCCTGCCCAGTTTAGAGTTCATAGGTATGGTGTCTTAAAAGTAAAATCTAAAGGCCTTTCATGGTTTCAGAACCCATCTGCAGCAAGGAACAGTAGTAATGAGTGGGAAAATATTTTCAGTGTGATGCAAAAGGATTTGTCTGCACAGGGACACACTCTTAAAGGTTATTGAAAGTTACACAAAGGTGTGCATTAGTTAAACTGCATTAAACTCATGTGAGAAATCTTTCAGAATTAGTGGCCTTGATATGGTTTGGCTTTATTCAGAAACTGAACCAACCCAAATTAAGGCTACCTTGAATCTGAGTTTTAAAAAGAGTTTGAGGTTTAATCCACTTTAGATTCCCACCATTATTTAATTTGGATTAACTTTCTTGAGTGTCCCAATGTAGATAAGGCCTTAGTGTTCTAGCTACATTAATTTGGCTGCCCTTTTCAGTCTGTTTATAAATAAGTCTTAAATAGATCATTTAAAGATCTCTTTTGCAGTGTTTTGAGAAGCTGCTAGAATCAGGATCTTCATGTATCAGCTTTGTTATGAATATAAATTCTGTTTTTGAGCCACTTGGTACATGTGAACTCAGGTATTATATAAAGATGCATATTTTTGGTGATAGTGACTCTGACTTTCAGGTATTGGTAGCCTGCCTTCTACATGTTTCATAAGGTTGTGGACTCTTCCATCATCAAAACTTGGAGAGGGCTTTCCACCTTATTGTGTCTATTGTACTGCGAGTGTTTTTCCCATTACTACTGCATTCCCCTCCTTTTGAGGTCTTTTTCTGTACTCTAGATGAAAAGGTTCTTAGAGGTTCTATTTGGAATGCGTGCAATTTGAAATATCCAAAAGCTCTATATAGTGGTGGTGTTGCACATGGAATTTGTGCTTTGAACAAGTTGTATTAACTGAGCGTATTTCCACTTCTCATTGGAATAGGCATATTTTTCTCTTCTTAGGTATTAAAAATAAATTAATATCTTAAGGAGTTTCTGCCTGCCTGACATGCAGGAGCTGAGATCCAAGAATGTCATACGGTGTGTTTTTTCTAGAAGTATAATAAGATAAGCACTCTAACATATGACTTTTGTGATTCATCTTGCCAAATATTAGTGCTAATACAATACTTGCTTTGTACCTTAAGTGATGAAGAAGCAGCACTGCTTTAGGTTGTAACACACATTTTGAGTATTAGCTGCTTGTAAAATACTAGCTAACTGTCTCAAATGGATCATTCCTATAAATTGAAAGCTTGAAGTTTGGCATATAAGAGTCTATATGTGAAGTTATTCAGGAATGTCTGTTTAAAAAGAGCCATTTCTGAATCTATTAATGTTTATACATTTATTTCAGAATAAGGCTGGCTTGTTCCTGTTTTACTTGATGCACTTTTAAAGTGGGTTGTCTTACACAGGAACTTGGCACTCATATGCCACTGTAAATATTGTCCACGCTTCAAGTTGCAAGTAGCTCAGTGTGAAAATGCCTAGAATATGGCTTAGTGTTGGGCAATGCATGAGTAGGGATGGCTCAACTCCTTAAATATTATTTTCTTTTCTGTATGTTCTGTTAATGTTCCATTAGGAATTGGAAGGAATTTTGTAGGAATTGGAGAGTGGACTATGATTTCAGTACTGATAGTGAAACACAATTTTGTAAGAGAAATTTTTACTTTTTACTTTTATCCCCAAAAGCTTCTGATTCAATGTTTGTTTGACATTGTTTGACTAATATTTATTCACCATTCTACTAATTACAAGACTTGTAACACATTCAGAAATCTTGCAAAGAATAGTTCGACTTTGCTCTGATTGCAGCTGTATTTTTTTTTCCAAGCATGAGGACCTTGTTTGGCATTTATCTTTTGTAATTTAGCATGGCCCATCTCTTGTAGAGCTGATCAGAGGTTGACTTGATGTTGGTTAATAAGCCCAAGTGTGTTTTTAACCAGAGTTCCCTCTATTTTTTCCATCCGTGGGCAGAATGCATTTTATTATATGCGCCAAGGCATATGGGGATGTGCACACCAGTAGAAACATAGGCTCCTGGCTGTGGGTGTTCTGCTAATCAGCTGGGAGGCACCTGAATCTCTCCTGGGCAGCCACCCAAGTGCTTATCTTACAGGGAACACTGGTTTTAACTCAGTAATCCCTTGCATTGTTTCAGTTATAAGACTTACATACCTATGGGGGAAAAAAGGGGTCTCATTCAGAATAGAATCATTTCTCAAAACTTTCACTGGCAAGCCAAGCTGTATTGTTTTAATTACACTATTCCCATGCTCAGTGTAGAGTTTTATCTGACTTTTTTGTGAGTACCGTAAAAAGTAAAAGTTGTAAACATCGGCTTGACTTTGCCACTGTGTAAATAGGAGAAACCTCAGCATAGTATTTATACTTATGAATATGTACAAGATGTGGCACCACTTCTGTTTTTACAGAATCTGATTCTTAACCATTTCTCTGTTTTATGTATATCAACAGTGTCGATGTTTTTTACGTAAAACTTTAATATTGTGTGCATATCTACATTTTCAGTGCGGTGCACACAGTTCTGATCAGAACTTGAGAGAAGAAATATTTTCGGTTGCATAGTAATGCCATATTGAAGCTGTGAAATATTCTTACTGTATATTGTTTGTTCTACGTTAAGCCAGTATGATCCACAAAACGCCCTCCAGTGCAACCTCTGAACTACTGTGCTAAATTTCTTCTCTAGTGATCTTTTACTCATCTTTCTGATCATGCTGACTTGTCTCTCCTCTGTCTGTTTAGCAGTGGGAGACATTTAGTGAACGCTCTTCAAGCTCACAAACTCTGACCCAATTTGATTCTAACATTGCACCAGCTGATCCTGTAAGTCAATCACTTAGCTTGCTTGTTTGAAATTAATTTTATTAACACTGAATTTCCATATGTTGTGTTTTTTAGCTATGATGCATGATTCTCGCTTGGTTGGGACTTGGTGGCAGGTTCATTTAATTTTGTCTGCTTATGATGGGACAAGGAATTTCCCTTTTCCATTCACTCTTAAAATAACTGCGTACTGGGAATGTTTTCTTGATTTTGATGTAATACAAGTACTATCAAATCTGTGTAAGGAAAGTATTTGTGACACATTGATAGATGTGTACCTTTTAATTACACTTCATTTAAAACTTTTTGAGTGTATAGAAAATATAATACATAGAGCCGCAGTAAAGCAATAGTTTTAATAAATCCTTCAACTGTCACCCAGACTTTGGCTTCACCATTGATCACTTCTGTTAATGCTTCATTGGTTTTGTGCACATGAAGACTCATAACTAACTTATCTAAGTTTATCTGAACATCCATATCAAACTTCATGTTCTTGTTACATTCCAAAGTTGGTGATGTGCTTCATAGTTACACATAACGTCTAGGCATCTATCAAGGATGGTCTGGATGGATCTTAGTCCTGCCATGAGGGCAGGGAGCTGGACTTGATGACCTCTCAAGGTCCCTTCCAGTTCTAGTGTTCTATGATTCAATGATAATACTGCTCTCAGGTTACTCTAGCAGTAGTACAACTGCACTAATTACAGTATTAGAAACTGCAGAAATGCTGTGACTAGTGATTTGTAGCCACACCTCACTTAGGGGCCTATCATTAAATTTGTATAATTTCATACAATCTGAGAGAACCATACAACCGACAGTCAACGTGTGGAATTCTTTGCTAAAGGGATGTTTTGAAGGCCCTGAGTGTAAGAGGGTTCAAAAAAGAAGTTCTGGAAGGCAGCTCCCTTGGAGGGATATTAGCCAGGATAGGCAGGGATGCAAACCATACTCTGAAGTGTCCCTTGCCTCTGTTTGCCAGAAGCTGAGAATGGGTGACAGAGGATGGATTATTTGATTATCTGTTCTGTTCGTTCCCTCTGAAGCATCTGACATTGGCCACTTGGGAGGCAGGACGCTGGGCTAGATGGACCATTGTTCTGTCTAGTATGACCATCCTTATCTGTGTTCTTCAGTGCAATTATACATAAAGCTAATTACTCTTTCACAGAAGAATATAAAATCACTTTACAGCTATTAATAGGAAATGTTTGGCTAATCATGAACTGTAGCTATTGTATTACTTTTGTACAACTTGCACAGTCAGTAATTTTAGTTTAGCAGTAATTAGCAGAAAGGTCAAGGAATCAACGAAGATGAGAAATACTTTTTTTCTGTCCTGTGGAGGAGTTTAAGAACTGTTTTTCTAGAGCCAATATTTAATATACACAGTAAAGATTTTCTTAGTCTTGACATGTGCTTGACTTGAAAGATAACAATCAGTAACTCTGCTTGCAAAATGAGATTTGTTACAGATTATTAGGCAGCTGCCATGTTTGCTTTTATTGCTAATGTAACTACTTGACTCTTTAGACAAGATGAAACCGATTTAATCTTGATTTGTCATTATCTAGTTTTCTCATAGCAGAATATATGAAGAAAACTAGTGGCGGTGGGGTTTTCCACCTCTGATCTTGGGCAGTGAAACCTAGCACAGAGTTAAAAATGCTAAAACTTCACGTGGTTTGCTCCTGCCTTTTAGACCTAGGGAGTCAGTTATCTGGAACACCTTCTTAATGACTTACTGAAGAGAAATCAGAAATTAACTGGCTTTTCCCGTGTAGCTGTAGGAGAAAAGAGTTTGCTGGGGGGAGTGGAGAAAGCAAGTCAGGTAGGTTAGATGTGGAGAATAGTGAAGGAGTAATACTAAATTTATTATTTGGATTTTGGAAAGCTGAAATTCCATTTTCAAATGCACCAGTAAAAAAAAACAAAACTTGCCTTTTTGTCACTGACTTTCCCTTAATTATGTTGGGCAGCATTCTATCTAGCTATTCTAAACTTAAATTGCACACAATTTTTTTTAATATCCACACTTCAGAATACATATGGAACATTCAGAAGCAAAGGACCGTCAATAGCTACAATAAAAGATTGATTTCTGTATTAAAGCTTATGTAGAAAACATAATATCCTTTTAAAATGTTCATGCCTTGAGATTTTTAAATGTTCATGTCGATGTTTGAACTGTAGTAAAGAAATGCTGTGTTCATTTGCAGTGTACATTTAACTTTTTATCTTCCCAGTACAGCGTGGGTCATTTTTAATAGTGAAGAAATTACTCATGTATCTGACAGTGAACTCACAAAAATGTTTTTTCCCAAATAAATTTGTTAGTGTTTAGGTACCACAGGACTCCTCATTGGTTTTGCTGAAACAGATTAGCGCAGCTTCCCCTCCGAAGTTTAAAACACGTTGGCTACATCTACACTAAAGAGTTTTGTTGATATAACCCCAGCTTTGTCAACAAAACTTACAGAACATCCCCACAAAAATATGTTCTGTCGACATATTGTCATCAGAACTCAGCATTTTGTCAACAGCCTTTTCCCTCTCCCCGATGAGGCAGAATGCCTTTCCTAACAGAATCTGTCAACAAAAAGCGCTGTGGGGACACTCCAGGGGGCCCTCTGACAGACAAGGCTTCCAAGTTACTGCGCAGCCCTCTCTTCTGCGCTTCCTGTTGGCCGTTCTGTTGGGAGAGTGGCTGGACAGTTTGGCGCTGTCTGTCAATCCACTTTCATGTGTGGCCACAATCTGTTGACAGAAGTTTTGTCAGAAGATAACTTCTGGCAGTAAATTGTGCTGACATCTAGAGACATTGTTTTGTCAGGTATTTGCATTTAGCTGGCATGTTAGACGTTTCTCGAAGGTTATCTTAAAAGCTTCTATGGTGCTCTCATAAGACGTTAATGGGTTCCTTAAAATTTCCCATGGAATTCTAACTTTAAATTTTCAAAGCATCAAAAGTACATGGAGCATTCCGAAACATCTACATCTAGAGATCCTGATCTTAAGAGTAAAAAAGAAATTGAGTATTTCATAGTGGATATTGCGTATGATGTTTCATGGATATACAGCAAACCTGTTGCAGCCACACCTTTTGGTTAATGGAAGGTATTTAAGGTATTAGCTATCTTTTGATGTAGCTTAACAGCTACAAAGATAGCACAATGTGACTGGCAGACTTCCACAAACCAGGGACCCAAGTTTGGAGACCACTGTAGAGAAGTCTAAATACCTTTACATTTGTACTGAGTTTAAGAATATTTTTGTTACGGATGGCACTCTGTCTCAGGGTTTTATACGGCCACCAATCACCATAGTATTGAGTTCATAGGAACTCAGTAAAAGTGCTTGTTTATGATTATAAGCTTGGGAACTGCCATTAAATACAGATAAGAGCGTCTCTTAATGGAATAATTTAAAATAAAAAGTTTTTTCTCCCTTCTCTGCAGGATACTGCTATTGTTCACCCAGTTCCCATTCGAATGACTCCAAGCAAAATCCACATGCAGGAAATGGAACTTAAAAGAACTGGAAGTGGTAAGCTATTTTCTTGTTCTAATTATGAAAGCAGGTGCTGTGTTCAAATAACATTTTATTGAATGGTTTCTTATGACTTTTAGAGTTCAGTTTTCTTGTATAACAATTCTGCCTTGTGTCCTTGCATTAGTATCAGAGGATGCAACCAGTGTAACTACTTCACATGATGGAGGACCTCATGAGTTAAAGGAACATTCTGACACAATGATTTAGATCAGTGTTTCCCAAAGTGTGGTACATGTGCCACCAGTGGTATGCAGCAGCAAACAAATTATTAAAAATCAGGAGATCACCACAGGGAGAGGGGGTACATCAATAAGGCTGAAGTCCTGAAAGGGGTATGCAAATGTTTCACATTTGGGAAACGCTGATTTAGAGGGTTGGCTCTTGCTGTGAGGATTTCTCTACTTCTCAGATAAGACTGCTTGGAATAGATTGGAAGCATCAAGCTACAGCTCGAGGTCAGGAGTGGAAGAACTTTCCCAGCTTTACATGCTCAAGTTCTTGAGGTGCTTGGGAAAGCTTTGCACTACAACCTACTATTTAGGCTGCTCACTTCTGTTTGGTAGACTCTAAAGCGTGAGATTTAGTCTGCTACTGCTGGATACTTCATCTCCTCCACTTGAAATCTGCTAGCCTTCCACAAACAATTTCTAGACCCATTTGCCAATGTCTCTTGAGTCTCTCAATCTTGTACATTATTGCTCAGTGTCTGTCTTTTTTGTATTATTTGCTGCAGGGCTAGTATCTGCAGTAGCTGAGAGCATATTCCATTTGCATCTGTCAATGGAAATAAGTATGCAGGTTTTGACACCAGTACTCATACCTATTCATGCTGCAGTAAAATAATGTAGAAGCACTCTACACAGGGCTTCATTTGCATACCACTTGGAAAGTTCATTTAGTAGAGATAGCAGTTGCCGGATAGTTTACCAGTACTCTTCATTTGCAGTGCACTTCACCAGTGAATCATAAACAAATTGTCTCATTTGTTTCCAAATGCAATTCAGGTTATTAGGTTGTAATTGTAAAACCTTATTATTTTGGTCTTGTGCCAAAATCACTGCTTGTTGCTGTACTCTGGGGTTTGTGATCATGTGAGGTATTTGACATATTTGAGGATCCTTTTATTCTGGAATTTACGTGTCCTTTGGGTCCAACAGATGATGAATTTATTGACTTCCAGAGCATGTTGCAAAGCTGACAGTCTTATGATTTTAAGGGGAAGTAAAGTTAAGTTTATTTTTATATGCATCAAAACTTAGCATTATATAAACTGAAAATTGTTTAGAGAAAAACATTTTTGTTTGATGTCACGTCTTATACCAGTGCACATTATTATGGCAGTACCTAGAGAATATGGCCCTATTTTGCTAAGCACTGTACAGATACATAACAAATGACCCCTGCCTGGAAGAGTTTACAATCAAGGTAGGCGCTCTGTTTCAGGGTCTTGCTTATGTCATGTATGTATAGTGCCTAACACAATAGGACTTACATTTTTATTAATATATCCTAAAACTGAAGTATTTTATAAACTTGAGTATAATTTTGCCATATTATATAGAAGAACAAAACGAATGTCTTAAGACATACAAAGATGCGTGTATGTCAGGTATTTTGCCGTTAACACAAGAAATGTGTTTTGTAAGAGTGTATATTTGGATAAAGTGTTGTATATTATAATTGCACTGATTAATGCATATTAACCAGTGCAATTATACACCAATATTAAAATTATAAAGTTTCAAGGTTAACTTCTATGTATGAATTGAATGTTTTTTGTGTTATAATGGTGTAAATAGTACCATTTGAATCCTAGATAGGTAAACAGTAATCAAGAGCAAAATGTTGGTTTAGGGCTGAATCTTCTTTAATGAGTACTTGTTTTGTGTATCACTTACTGCTACTCTCTTTAGGTAATATTAATCTGTTTTTCACCTAGACCATACTAATCCCACTAGCCCTCTACTTGTGAAACCACCTGACCTTGCAGAAGAAACTAAAATTAATACATCAAAATTTGTAGCTGGAAATACAGTTGGTAAGTATCAAAGCATTTTTTAACCCAACCTACAGCCCATGGATTGTACAAGGCCCATGACCTACTTCAACACATTATACTAAAGGCTGATGCATTAGTGATTTGTCATTATGTTTCATGATTTTCACTTATTCAAGGAAGTATGTCAATCTTTTTGGCCCCAACAAGGTTGTGTTAGCCCTCCTGTCCAGTTAGGGTGGGCACCACTGTTTTAATCCCTTTACTACACTTTAAAGGAATGCCAGTCTAATTATTGCTCTAGGTGTCTCCATGCTAATGAGAGCACAAACTGCTCCTGAAAAGCAAGAAAATTCTTAAAACACATGTCTAACATATTTTAACGTCAGAAAAATTTTCCCATCTTTATAAAAAAGATTAAGGGCCAGATAATAGCAGATGAATATATATGAGCTTTTCTTACTTTACTGAAGCTATGCCAGTTATGCCATTTCAGGATCTCACCCTAAATCTATAAGATGTTAACTGTCATATTTTAAGGATAAAACTATTTTCTTGTTCTAAGCCATAATCCCATAAATCTAAATTGATTGCACCATTCTTTTTCTCCAGCAGAAATAGCTTTAAATAGTATACGATCCCACTCTTGTCTCAAATGAATAGCAATAGATATTTCAAAAATTAGAAAACTGTATGACAAAGTGAGAGATCTGTTGTCACAGTTTTTCTTTGAAAAACTGTGGAAGTACCACAATTCTTTGTGATTGACTTCTGAGATTTTTCTATATAAAGTTAACTTGTCAACTTTTTACCTTGGCTGCATTAATTTGATTTGTAGTAGTCTGTACACCAAATGTGTATACATATTGTCCTATACAGATTTAATTGACCCTTTTCCTAGTGTAATCACACAAACTAGTTGCAAATCACATCCGTCTGAATATCTCATCTCTTGTGGTTTTTTATTCCATTCACTTTGTTCATAATGTGTAATATCATTCAGTAGAAGTCAGTTTCTGACATTAGTCCTCTTGGATACTTTGTCATGAAGAATTTGGGTAGGAACAGAAACACTGCTCTAGAACACTGCTGTTTTTCCTTTCTCAGTAGGCTGTTGCCTACCTTAAAGGGGCGTTCTCCCTCTCCAGTTACACTCTTGCAGTACTTACCTTTTAGAAAATTTTACTTAGGCTAGTAGAAAACTGGCATTAATCTTAAGGGTATCTAAGAATTGACTTTTGCAGGGTTATGTTTCCCCATCCTTAGAGTTGCTCATGCTCCTCCAGTATCATCAAGGGAAGGGAAATATTGTTGCAGTTAATTTCATGATGCTGCAAATGCTGTGTCCAAACCTAGGCTATGTCTACACTAGAGCATAAAGGCGATTTTTTTTTAAGGCACTTACAGTGTGACTATCTTCACTGCAAATAACATTAGGTCAAATTTTCTTGCCCCTCTTCTCTAATGCGTTGTAATGCGAAGTTCAAATTTAAAGTGTCCAATTAGTGCTAGTATGCAAACAGCATTACTTTATATTCATTTTTACCAGCCCCCATAGATATCCCACAATGCTCTGAATGTGTCTGGCTGGCTGCTTTCACCTCTGCTGCTCTCCAGATGTGCAGGAAGTAAGAAACACGGAACCCAGCAATTTGAATTCATTTTCTTTCTGGCCAGCGTGGCGATTGCATCTTGCCATGGTTTCTCTGGGTCACAAAAGAGCCCCATCAGGAAAGCCAAAGCCAAGGTCCCATTTGGCTGGCAGGCTAGCCTGCACCCCACCACACCACATGGTAGCTGGGCTGTGGGAACTATGCTTGCAGACATGCTTGCATGCTTCTCTTCACATGGTGAAGGCTTCTTCCCTGCACAGGATTTAGCAGGAGAGGCCAAGAAACTTCTTTTCTGCACTTCACATTTTGTATGGGGCATTCCTTGCCTCCGTGTCACTGGTGGGCTAGCCCTAACACACCACGTGGCAGTTGTGCAGTGTGGACCATGCTTCCAGAGAGCAGCATGTCTTGCTCTGTGTGGGATGAAGACTTCTTCCCTGAGAGAAACTTACTTTCTCTGCTTCACACTTTTGGGGCTCATTCTTGAAAGCTTCAAACTCTGTCATTTACATCATGCATCATGCTGGCCCCTAACACAGAAATTTAGTGGGGCTGCCCACCCCACCCCTGGCACACAACTGATTGAGCCATGTCAAGAGATTGCTGAACAGTCTCTGGGGCTGTCACCCCCAGCCACTACCCCAAGACACCCCACACCAGGAGGCTCGCCCTGGGCTGCAGAAATTTTAGAGGGCTCCCCCTCTCCATATGCTAGTACTTTCCCTACCTGAATCTGTGGCTCTGGGGAAGGTTTCCTATGGCTGAATGGAGCTTGTGGGCACTCTCTCTTCACTAAAAGAGTCAAGGGAATCATTTGGTTCTTTCCTCAACTTTTTTATCTTCTAATGCTTCCCTAACTTTCCTTCTTTTCTCAAGCCACTACTACTTCTGACAAGGCTTCTTTCAGCAGCTACTAGACACGAAAGCCCTCTGGACTGTTTCCTTCTCTTCTGTTTAGTCTTGGTGATTCATAATGAGTGTGGAGCAAGTACTTCTAACAGTCTCCTCATCTCCATGTTGGAGATGACAGTGCAATGGCTTCCCTAGAGCATTCTTCACTTCTGTGTAGTGAGGACTCAGATTTCTCTCTCTCTCTCTCTCAACTTCAACCCTAGCTCCTTCAGCCAGACACATTACCACTTTTTCATTGTTTCTTCTTTCCTTGAGAGTAATACAAAGTCTTTCCATAGTCGCATGGAGCATTTGTTCCACCTAGGCTGGTGTTTATTCACTGGGATAAAACTAGTTGAGCAACCTGTTGACATGGTACAGTCAGCTGAGTGCTCCAAGACATTTGTTAAGGTAACTTTTTCTGTTTCTGGAACTGAAACTAAGCAACAGTGATGCCTGTGGCTGCCCCCTTACTCTGTGATAAGGGAGTCTAGTCCAACTGCATAGGGTCCAGGGACCTGTAATCTTTTTAAAAGAAAAGGGTGCGGGCAGGCAGGTGAGAACGTTCCTCAGTGTAAGGATACCATCTCTGTAGGATTCTCACCTCTGGGTCTCAGCGCACGAGTGAGACAGAAGGAAGTGCAAATTCAATTTTTGGGTCTTTAAGAGCATAAAGAGTAAATTAGAGTACAGATCTCATGCCCCATCCACTGCTCATGCACCTTCGCGAACTTTTGCCAGCCTTCAGTCTCCACTTGGGTGCTCACTTGACCTCAGTCACTGAAGGAGCTGCACCTACAACTTTTCATTCCACGCTGTGGAAGGTGATCCTTTTTTTCTTAGTTCTTTCAGCTCTGAAGTTCTCTCATGAGGCATCACTGCTTGATGGTTGAAAAAGGAACATTGCTTAATGGCTTCAAAAGAGCTGCATTCCTTCTGTGCTCTGCTTTGTAGACCATAGTCCTGCAGAAACTGCTCACAAAATAGAGGATCCTATCCTCATTTGTTGCTTCATTTTTGGTCTTCTGGTGTTAAAAATGTTCAAAAGTAATAAAAATGATGTTTAGGCCTTACTCTTCATCTTTTAAAAATAAACTTCACTAATTAATGTAGTAGCATGGTATTAGTTTATTCTGCCAGTGATTTTTTTTTTGTTTTATTGATACTTTCTTTGGTAACTGTCAGTTACTTAACTCAAGGGTTTAAAATCCTGTGCAGATGGTACATTACAGGAAAGTACAACAGTAAGATATGTATTTTTGAACGTATGTATGCAGTATAAAAGGTAATTTTTCCTGTTGCTAGTTTTAGCCTAGTTCAATTGTGATATTTTTTTTCATTTTTGCAGTATTAATTTTTGTACTTTCATTCTCCTAGCAGATGGTTACAGCAGTTCAGACTCCTATACTTCAGATCCAGAGCAAATTGGAAGTACTGTAACCCGGCAACGGTCAGTAGGGTAATAACAGAAGTATTATCAAAGGTGGTAAAATATCATACCTCTCCCCATTCCAGTGATCTTTTTGGCTGTTTAATAACTGGCATTAGAAAGGCTAAAGTTTTATGGTGACTGTTTTAACAAGCAAAAGTTGTGTAGGCAACCTGTTTCCTATTGTTATGTAGCAAATGTGCCAGTTTGCCCATAATAGCTACGTCTACACGTGAAGCCTACTTCCAAGTAGCCTATTTCGATGTGGCGACATCAAAATAGGCTATTTCGATGAATAACGTCTAAACATCCTCCACGGCTGGCAACGTTGACGTTCAACATCGACGTTGCGCAGCACCACATCGAAATAGGCGCCGCGAGGGAACGTCTACATGCCAGAGTAGCACACATTGAAATAGGGATGCCAGGCACAGCTGCAGACAGGGTCACAGGGTGGACTAGCACTTCCGGGGCAACAGCTAGCCGCTTCCTTAAAGGGCCCCTCCCAGACACACTCAGCCCACACAGCACACCGTCTGAAGAGCCATAGGCTTGCAGACCTCGGGCGACGCAGTCATGGACATGCAGCAGCAGCAGCCAGAGGTCCACCCAGTCCTCTCGGCAGGAGCAGGGCTCGCCCTGATCCATGCCATGCGGGAGGCAGCTGAGCACCTCCTTGCCACACCGGAGGAGGAGCGGCCCCCAGGGGAGCAAGGCTCAACCCCCAACCCTGCAGCACCCCGACCCGCTCCCCCGCCTCACGCCACTGCCTGTGGAGCTACCCCACCAGCACCGACTGGTGGGAGCGGCTGGTGCTTGAGGAGTGGGACAACGACCGCTGGCTCAGGAACTTCAGGATGAGCCGGCAGACATTTATGGAGCTGTGCCAGTGGCTCACCCCCGCACTCAGGCATCAGGACACTGCCATGCGGTGTGTCCTCCCAGTAGAGAAACGGGTCGGCATCGCTGTCTGGAAGCTGGCCACTCCAGACAGCTACCGATCCATGGGACAGCAGTTTGGCGTCGGCAAGGCCACCGTCGGGGCTGTCCTTATGGAGGTAAGAGAACCCACGGTGGGGGGAAGGGCAGGTGGGCCCTGGCAGGGCAGGGGAGGGGTGGGGAGGGCAGGGCAGGGCTGGGCCATGCACACCCTGCTCACCCCTCTTTGGTGCTCTCCCATGTGCTTTCCCTGCAGGTCGTGCATGCCATCAATGCCATGCTCCTCCACAGGCTCGTGAGGCTGGGGGACCCAGATGCCACCATCGCGGGCTTTGCTATGCTGGGCTTCCTCAATTGCTTCAGGGCTCTGGATGGGACTCACATCCCCATCCGCACACTGCAACACCGTGGAGGACGGTACATCAACCGCAAGGGCTACCACTCAGTGGTTCTCCAGGCCTTGGTGGACAGCCGGGGCCGTTTCCAGGACATTTATGTGGGCTGGCCTGGCAGCTCGAGGCGGGGACCTACATCCCCCAGCGGGAGATCCTTGTGGGGGACACCACCATGCCCCTCTGTGTCATCGCAGATGCGGCATACCCCCTCCGGCCCTGGCTCACGCACCCGTACACGGGCCATCTCTCTGCCAGCCAGGAGCGCTTCAACCAGCGCCTGAACCACGCGCGCCAGGTGGTGGAGCGCTCATTTGGCCGCCTCAAAGGGCGCTGGAGATGTCTCCTCACTTGCCTAGATGCGGGCCCCACCAACATCCCCCAGATTGTGGGTGCCTGCTGCGCCCTGCAGAATTTGGTGGAGAGCAAGGGGGAGGCCTTTTTTCAGGGCTGGGCTGTGGAAGCCGGCAGGGGCGACGTGCAGCCACCCACTGCACCCAGTCGCCAGGTGGACCCCGAAGGGACCTGGGTCCGGGAGGCCCTGTGGGCCCACTTCGAGGAGGCCGCGGGGTAAACTCTGCCAGGCCCCCCACTGCGCCCCCCCCCCCCCTTCCTCCACAACACTCTCTGCCCCTACGCCCACACCACGGAGCTCCCAACAGCACACACCCCCCCACGCTTCTCCTGGACAAATAAAAGCACGCACTCGTTGGTAAAATGAAACTGGTTTTGTTTTTTTAACTGGTTTTTGAACTAATAACGACAAAACTATGTACAAGACCTACTAACTAAACCATAACATGAGTGAATAATAAAAAAGTTTCCATATATTTACATGTAACAAAAAAGAGAAAACCAGGGATTGCAAGGATGGGGAGAACTATTTACATGGGGGGGACTGGGCAAACGGGGGGGCACAAATACATAAGTCCAACTATATACAAGGGGGAGGGCGGGGGCCATGTCCTGGGCCCCACGCCCCTATAGTCCGGCACTGGGGGTGGGCGGCCGGGAGCCCCGCCTCGGCCGCAGCCCTGTCCGGGGCTGGCTGGGGGCTGGGTGGACCGGAAGATATGTCCGGCAAGTCTCAGCTGGCCCCAGGTGTCCCTCGGTGGTCCAGCCCTCAGTGGCAGGTGGTGGGGCGACGGCGGACAGCGTGGCGACGAGCGGAGCAGCGGGTGGAGAGGGCAGGGCGGGCATTCCGGCGGCCGGCATGGCACGGGGGGCCAGGTAGTCCATGAGACAGTTGAATGTCTCCATGTAGGCCCCCCATGCCTCTTGGCGCCAGGCCAGCGCCCGCTCCTGCAGGTGGAGGCGGTGTTGCTCCACCCCAGATGCTGCTCCACGACCTCCAGCTGCCGGCGATAGATGGCGAGCAGCTGGGGGTCCGTTGCTGCCGTGTGGTGTTGCAGGGTCCGCTGTCTTGCCCACTGTGGGGCCGGTCGGTCCTCCACCGAGGGGCTGGCCTGGAGCGATGGCCCTGGAGGGGATTCCGGGACCACTGAAGCCTCGCCGGTGCTCTCCGGTCCTTCCGATGGTGCAGCTGCGGAACACAGGAGGTGGGGAAGAAGAATGGAGACAGGTGTTAGTGTGGGCCCCGAGCCGTGGCCCTTGTCCCCCTACCCCTGTGCTGCAGGTTCCCCATCCCCGTCCCCAGGAGATGCTGCTGTGATGGGGTTCAGGGGTCCCCCTGCGCTGCACCCCATCCCCTGGCGGGAGTGACTCTCACTTCACTCAGCAGGGCCTGACAGGAGAGGTTTCTTAGGCCACAGATGCCCAGTTTCTCCCAGGATTGACAGTACAGCAGTCAGAGACAGTCCTTCCAACCCGTCCTGGGGAGAAGACCCCAAGGGGGTGCCCCTCTGGGGTGTAGCTTTCTCCCTCCTCAGGCTGGCTGCCTTCTAGCTCTCCCTTCCCCTAGCCTCTACCTGCGGCCCCCGCCCCGATTCAAAGCCAGCTCGGCTCCTCCCTCTTTGTTCAGGGCAGAGGTGTCACCTGCTAGTTGTAGCCCCGTGATCATCCTTTGCCCCTGGGAGCTATTCAGCTTGTTGCTCATATCTAGCCTGAGTCTCCCTTTTGCACTCCCCCCACTCCATCACATGCTGCTGCTGTGGGGTGTCCCACCCCCTTCTCCCGGGGGACCCTAGAGGTTCCGCTCCCCCCTGCCCTGGGGATGGGGAATGGCACTGTCGTGCTCGGGGGGCGGGCAGGGGCTGATGCACTCCTGTGAGGGACATGGCCCTGCTGTCCTTGGGGCCATGGGCATGTGGGGGGCCCTGGGCACATATCTATTACCCCTGCCCCTCAACCCCGGGGGTGTACACCAGAGGGGGGTACATACCTGTTGGTCCACTCCCACGGTCCAAAGATCCCCGGGGGTCAGACGCCCGGCTGCTGCTCCAGGAGGGCCAGGAGCAGGATCTGCAGCCCGGACTCTGCAGAGGAGGAGCCCCCCTCCTCCTCCTCCTGCCATGATGGCCCGGGGGTGGGCTCCAGGGGGGGTCCCCGGGGTACAGGGCTTACCTCCGGGGCGGACTCCGTCTGCAGGGCCTGCTGGGGCTCGTCAGCCGAGGTATCAAGGGTGGCCGGAGGGGAGGAGGTGTGCTGGGGGCCCAGGATGTCCCTGAGCTCCCTGTAAAAGGGGCAAGTGACGGGGGCAGCCCCAGATCAGCTGGCTGCATCCCGGGCCCAGGCGTAACCCTGCCGCAGCTCCTTAACCTTACTCCTAACGTGGTCAGGAGTGCGGGCAGGGTGACCCTGGGCGGCCAGGCCCTCGGCCAGCCGAGCAAACGCATCCGCGTTCCGCCTCTTGCTCCCCATTACCTGGAGCACCTCCTCCTCGCTCCAGAGCCCCAGCAGGTCCCGCAGCTCGGCCTCCTTCCAGGAGGGGCCCCACTGCCGCTTCCCAGTCTGGCTGCCCGCCTGGCTGCTCTGGCTCCCCTTGGGGGGGGTCCCCTGGGGGGGCTGCTGGGCAGCCATGGCAGGTGCTGGCCCTGTTCTGGGTGGCTGAGGGATGTGTAGGCTGGCCGCGTGTCTGGGCTGCCGCCTGCATGTTCCCTCAGCTTCCTGCACAGGAAGGGAGGGGGAGAGGACCTTTAAGGGGCCGCTCCATGCAGCCACCATTGAGCTGAGGGGCTGGAGAGAGCGTCTCTCAACCCCTCAGCTGATGGCTGCCATGGAGGACCCTGCAATTTCGATGTTGCGGGACACGCAACGACTACACGGTCCCTACTTCGACGTTGAACGTCGAAGTAGGGCGCTATTCCCATCCCTTCATGGGGTTAGCGGCTTCGACGTCTCGCCGCCTAACGTCGATGTTAACTTCGAAATAGCGCCCGACACGTGTAGCCGTGACGGGTGCTATTTCGAAGTTAGTGCCGCTACTTCGAAGTAGCGTGCACGTGTAGACACGGCTAATGTGTGTTAAGTTAAAATTTCTGGTTCAGCAGAGCAGCACTGTTTGATTAAAGTGACAAGCCACGAATTACCTAGTCAGCTCTTAAACTCTTTTCAGTCATGGGAAACTTCTACTTGATATATCAAGTTCCCTTTAAAAACAAGAAAATTTTAACAAAACACTCAAAAATAAGGGCAGCATTTTTCAAGACCCAAATCATGTGAGCTAGATAACAAAAATTTCAGATGGAAAAGCTGAATTAATATTTGCAAAACTGCACTGAGACGTCTTTTCCTTGATTATGCTCATGGTGGACTTGCATATGAGTGCAGCAGAGCTACCAGAAATTCACTGTCTTTGACACCATCCCATTTAGGAGTAAGAAAACAATTCCTAGCCAAGCTGTTGACAGAAAGTTTTGTGGTTTTTTTGAAAAAGTTCCGATCATAGTGACTACCCATCTAGGCTGGATATTGGGGAAAAATGAGTTGGTGGTGGCTGATTTTGAAACAAGATTTCTTCCTTTGGGTTGCACTTTGCAATTGAATTTCTACTGTTCTGGCTATCTGAACCTCTACAGAGGTTTACTTGTTTTGCAGGTCACATTCAGGAACATCTCCAGACAACACTGCACCACCTCCACCCCCTCCTAGGCCTCATCCTTCACATTCTCGATCATCATCTTTAGATATGAATAGATCCTTTACAGTAACTCCAGGTAGGTACATTATACATCCACATACTCGCTGTTTTGTTTGGTATCCACTTATAGTCTGGAGAAAGTGTTGACTATTTTTAAATAGATGGTATTAGGCTTGAAGTGAAAGTGTTAAACCTACTAATTACTTTTATTAAACTGTAGATCCCTTTTTAAAGGAAAATAGAGGCTTAATCAACTTTATTTAAACAGTAAGTTTCTATCTAGAAAATGCTGGTACATGTGGGGCAATGTAGTAAAGTAGAAAAACATGAGCATGTAAGCCATAGGAGGTTTGCACATTCCAGTATCTCCAAATTAAAGCAGTACAAGTTCTTGACAAATGCAGATTAAGGAAATGGTGGTGTTCATAGATGTGTAGTCCTAGGGTATGTCTGTACTTGTGGGGAGGGTTGGCGTGCCGCGATCAATCTTCTGGGGATTGATTTTTGACACACGTGAAGATAAGCAAAATTGATCTTGGACATTGACCCTGGTACTCCCCGCTGATGCGTAGAGTAAGGGACATCAGTGCAAGCCCAAAGATCCCTGATCTGCACCAGGGAAGAAAGTCGATCCTGATATGTCAATTCTACCTATGCAAATAGCATGGCTATAATTGTGTATCTGGTATTGACTTTGATCCCTAATGTAGACCAGGCCTCAGAATTATTACAAGTACCTTTGGTTTGTTGCCAGAAGCTCTTTATTTCATCTTATGATCTTAAACCACTATGAAAAGTTGTTGTTTTTTTTTTCCCTGATGGGGGAAAAAAGCTGATTTGTAGAAAAGCTTTCTCAAAATATGAGGAGCAGGACCCAGGTTTGAGTCTCAATCTCTTGCTCTGTTCTTTTGACTATTATGTTTGACCAGAGCAGCAACAGTGCTGTGGATATGGGTTGCTTTAAACAGTTACCCACCCCAAGCTGTGGACTTACACCTACTTTAATCTGTGAGAGTCAGACCCACAAAATTAACTATAGCAGAGATGTTATCAACAGAAAGTATACCCTGAGGTATATAACAGAGACTATATCATTCTCTTTCTATAATCATTTCTTGTAATAGCTAGCCATACAGTACATCCTGCCATCTAGTAAAGGAGAGATACCAATTCAGAATGCATAATATTTGGTTTACTCTCACATCGTGCCATGGTGAAAAATCCCAAGTGTTAATCACCACCACCACAATTAGTCGTGGTCATAGTGATATATCCTTCCCTACCCCCTGCAAGGGCATAGCCTAGGATACAGCTCTTGTGATCTGTTACAGGGTTACGTGTATAGTTAGGGACAGGTTTTTTTTAACCCCTTGTTTAAATTTACACTCCCCAGTGCTTTTGGGGCCCTTTGTTTTGCACAGGCTAACTCATTTGTTCTGGTACTTACTATGGTGATAAGTAAAAAATGTTAACAGTGATGTTAAGGAAGCTTCCAACACTTCACCCTGCTATCAACAGTTATCTTGTGGTGTCAGAGTATTATCCAAACTCAGCAATTATTTTCAAGACATGATATCATCTCAGACACAGATTTGGCAGCCTTAACTTATTTATACTACCTCATCTTCATAATGTAGCTAACCTATCCTAAGGCTGATTTGGCTAAGCTGAGACCTGTAGGCCCTGCTTTATAACATTAATTCTTACAGTTTACCTAAATCTTAACTATAGCTAACACATTTTATCCTTGGCTACAGTACAATTCTGGCATGTCCGAGCTATGACAGCTTGTGCATGGATAATGCAGCTGATTTTCATGTTGGCAGAGTGGAAGGCTAAACATATGTTCATCATATTTACAATGAACTTGTCCTAGTGTATGGGAATAGCCCTGTCATCCAACTGTCATTCAGTAACTGTCTTTTCACAGGACAGCAACAAACTGGAGCTGCCTACCCCCCTGCAGTGCCTCCAAGACCACAGCCTTCACAGGTGAAGTTGTCTTACTCTGTTGTACTATCAATTTAATTTTATAGTTCTTTGCTCTTGTGCAGTCTTTGTGAGCTCAATTTTTAAATCTACTCTAAAATGTGGGTGGTGGGTCAGCACATCAGGCTAGTCTTTTGCAACATTGGAGGCATGAATGTGTACTAGTGCTTTCAAGCCTAAGCTTCTGCCAGCTTGCAGGCCTTTCACAAATATATTGCTCAGGGAAGTGAGTAACCCATATGTAAGTTGTACTAACTTAAGAACTGGCACAGACGTTCCTATATTGGTGGGTGAGCTTCTCCCAACATCATAGCTGCTGCTGCCTCTCATGGAGACAGGAGTTTAGCTCTGCCATGGAGTTTAGCTAAGGGATAGGGAATCTTTTTTTGAGTGGGGGGGGGGGCCACTGGCCCACAGAAAAATCAGCTGGCAGGCCACACACAAGTGAGAAGTAAAAACAAACAAACAAACAAAAAAACCCTCACTGACAAGGGGGCTGGGGGGGAAAAAGCTCCCAGACATGACCCCCAACGTAGATACAGAAAATAAAATGAGAGCAACACTTGCCTTCCTCCCATCTTACTCCATCCCCATGAGGAAAGTGCCAAGACCCAGGGCTTCCCCCAGTGACAAATTAACTTTTCTGAGGGCCAGGAGCTAGTATATTTTGTGAGGCCCTCTAGGGTGGGGCCAAAAATGAGGGTTCACTTTATGGGCAGGAGCTGCTGGGGAATGAGCTGAGGGTGAGGGGCTAGGTGGGAGGTAGGGTGCCAGAGTGGGGTTAGCCTTATGGGGTTGGGAGGCAGGAGATTGGGGCATCTACTTGTCACAGCTCTAAGGGCTAGTTGTGTCAGGGAGCTATCACCCAGTTACTGTAAGAATACTCCTCATTAGAGGCCAGGGTAACAAGGTGACTCATAATTCTGGGTGTCCTAAGAACAGTTATAGGTGACATGTAGTTTTAAGTGCCGTGAAATCTTTGCTCACATTCATGTTTCTAATACCTTCTTTGGGGAAATTACTAACCTTCCTCTTCCTGTTCAGGGAGTGCATGCATGTGTTTCTGCATCAATGCATGAGCCAGATGATAGTCCAGGTGTGAGGCTGTGTTGTGAAAAGCTCTGTCTATCAAGGAATCTTTTTTTGGATTATTTGTGCATTTCACAACATTGTGGAAAGTCACTTTCAGTTCCTGTTTAGTCATTCTCCTTTAGTAGCTTTGTGAGTACTTCACAAATTAATGGAGAGAAGAAAAACCATCAGCAAACCCATCAAAATGGCAAGTAGGGGAAGAGGAGATGGCACAATAGCTGATATTACCATTGATGTACTAAATTTCTGGTGAAGATGTCCCTTTTAATATTGCAAAGCTCCTCTGTTAACTTTTAACAATGAGCAACTGAAGTTAGATTAAAGGAATATAATTTTCCTCTTAATTAGAAAAAAAGTTTTAAATATTTGAAAACTTCTAAATTGCTAGACTTTGATCAGTTACTAGTCAGCTGATGAAACAAATTGAACAAGATATGAACTGCTCTTTCACTTTGAATTCAGGTTTGCCTGTGTGCGTGTTTACCTCATAAGATTGTGTAGCTTCATATTTGTCCCAAATAATCATTCATTATCTTTTAGTTTTTTTCTGATAGGAATTGAGTTGATATTGGCTGTTACAAAGTAATCCTAAAAGAATGCTTAACTTCTCAGAGCAAGTCCGCACTGCAGGAGAAGGTCAAATTAAGGTACGCAATTTCAGCTATGTTAATTACGTAGCTAAAGTTGATGTACCTTAATTCAGGCTTCTGTGCTGTTTCCACCAAGGGAGGTCAACGGGAGCTGGCACTCCTGCCAAGTTCCCTTATTCCTAACAGGGGGCAGGAACTGTGGTTGATGGGGGCTCCCTGTAAATTCAGTTTAGCACCTGCCTATTAAATTGAACTCTGAAAGATTGACTGCAGCAGGGTCCATCTTTCCTGTAATATAAATGCACCCTTAAAGATGACATAGAAAAGGGATCAAAAACACTTAGCACTTAGATGAGTTTTTGATAAATCTGTATAATCAAAATAATGAAAAATATAAAGATTGTATTTATATTTTTTCAGGGAAGAATGTCATATAATCCCCGAACTATTTAAAAACAAAAAGTTAAAATTTAATAAACTGAGCTATAAAGCTGCAAGCTACATTCATGGGCGCTGCATGTGATTGGTGTGCTATTTTGCACTTGAAGGCACGGCTTCCATTGTTCTCAATTCCCACAGTACTCCCAAGCATTGAATCAGCATTTTGCTCAGCTGCACCCTGATTTTGCTGCATGATTTCTCTTCGCACTTTTCATGTTTGGCTGCACAGCCTGTAGGCTCCAACAAGCCACCTGCCTTTTTCAACTGATTTCCGTAAGAGAAGTTTGCAGGGCGGTTAGGTTTTATCCATTCCAAGAGATGTACACTTGCAAAAATGGAAAATAAAACCATGCAGGTGAAAGGAAAAGTTTAACTTTACCACTGATTATTTTTGTACCATTGATAATGGGCTACCAAAGTGTTCTACCTGTTTGTTGCATATGTTAAGCATTTTGTACGTATATGGTGAGAAACACGTTTGTTCTAATGACAGGGTAGAAACTTCCAAGCAATAGTACAAGTCTAAACAAAGGCAATACTTTCTGCAGTAATACATGAAATAGTTGTCCTTGGTTAGCGTTCTTGCAGAAGCTCTTTAGGTCAGTTATTCTTCTTCGAGTGTCCCCGTGGGTGCTCCACAATAGGTGACGGGCTTGCCCAGCGCCGCAGATCGGATCTTCCAAGCAGTTTCTGCCAGGCAGCGCATGCGCCGGCGCGCACCGCTCCCTTGCGCGCTCCTGGCCATGTGCGCGATCCGGTCCCCGCCAGTTCCTCTTAACCGCCGTCGGCTGCAGACGGAATCTGACTAGGCTAAGGCCAAATAGCGTATTCAACGACTTTATCTGTTTTTCTTTCAAAGTTTTTCAGATACTTAGGCTACTACGAGTTAGCCGGTTGTTATTTTGCAAAAAAAAAAAAAAAGAACAAACAACAGCAAACAAACTACGAGCGGGACAGCTTCAGCCAGTCCCAGTAACAAGCGCCGGAGGCCAGGAGCTACAGCCATCAGCCCTCCTGCTGAGGCAGGCCATGGGACGGGGAAGACAGCACAAAGAAGGTGCTAAGTACCCACTTAACAAAACTCAAAGACTCACCAACAATGTCCTCTTCAGGCTTTAAAAAATGTGACTCCTGCCGAGAGGCGATGCCAGTGTCCGATGGGCACAGTCTATGCATAAGGTGCCTGGGGGAGTCCCATGTGGCACAAAAATGCACCTTCTGTGCTAAATTAACTACCAGAGCACAGAGAGACAGGGAGATGCGCATTAAAATGCTGCTTCTTGATAAGGCCCTCCAGCCAGACGTGCCGGAGCAGCCGCAGCAGGAGGGACCCTCCGGGGCCCTTAAAAGGAAAGCTGCCTCCCTCACTCCATCAGCGCAGAAACGGAGGAAGGTCTCTCCAGCCCGATCCCTGCTGGCAGCAACAGTGAGCGGGACGGGAGGAGCACGCAGCCCCCAGCCGCAGCAACAGCTGATCGGTGGCGGCACAGAGAGCCACGTGGAAACGGCTCAGCCTCGGATGATCAGCCAGCCACCCCGCACCGCAGGCAGGGCGGCGGCTAAACAAGCGCCGGTACCGGCGGCACCGCAGGCAGCGGCACCAACCTCGATGGAACCGGCGGTGCAGAGCGCGTAGGCACGTAGCCTGCAGGCGCAAAAGGACACCGCACGTGCGGCACCGCCTTCGAGCATGCGTAGCACGGTGCCGATGGGGCCGGGATCCCCTGCGCGTCAGGGGGCGGAGTCACCTCCTCCAGGGAGGGGGAAGGCTGCACACAAGAGGAGGCATTGAAGCCCCTCTCCGGACAGGGCTGTGGAGCTGTTTTCTCACAGCCCTCCGCTTACGTTGCAGACTCCAACCAGAAGGCAGGGGTCCCCCCTAGCCTACCCGGAGCCCCCTTCTCCATTTTTACAACCAGCCTCGCCATGGCGGGCACCACCTTCACCCTTCCTGGGGTTTGAACCACTGGACTATTATGCGAAGTCGCTCTCTCCAGTGTCTCGACGATCTCCCTGCCCCAGACGCAGAGGGTACACACCAAGGGAGTGGTCTAGGTCACCCTCCCAAGAACAGTGCCTGTACTGCCATGGTCGCCCCTACCACGCGGGGCATACACACCATCGGCAATCTACTAGGGACAGATCCCCACAAACTATCTCGTACCCCCGAGGGCAATCGCGACCGGGGACAGAGACTCAAGCATCTCAAGGGGGACTGGTCATGGAACCCCGAGATTTTCCCTCGCAAACCTCTAGCGAGAGGGTGTACCATCACCAGCAGGAACCGGAAGGGTCCAGAGAGATGTACCCCAGCGGTTCCTCACTCTCTTCCCCGGACGAGGCTACGGCCCTGGGGGACGTCCATCCTACAGACGATCTCAAACAGTTTCAGGAGCTGTTTAAGAGGGTGGCCTTCACGCAAGGCATCCAGACAGCAGAGGTGCAAGAGAAACACCATAAGCTCCTCAAAAATTTGAGACCTCCGGCCTCTTCCAGAGTAGCAATACCGCTTGATGAAGCGATCTTAGAGTCCGCCACTACGATATGGCAGACCCCTGCAACTATTCCGCCTGTCCAAAAGAGAGCGGATAAGAAATACTTCGTGCCGGCGAAGGGCATGGAGTTCCTGTTTAGCCACCCACAGCCAAACTCCCTGGTGGTGGAGTCCTCGCAACAAAGATCAAAAACATCTCAATTTAAAACAGGGGGAACGGACAAAGATGCCAAGAAGCTAGAGCTGTTCAGCAGAAAGGTCTACTCCTCCTCCACTTTAACGTTGCGAATGGCAAATTACGCAGCGCACTTGGCGAACCATAATTTTGACAACTATTCCAGGTTAACTTCCCTCATGGACTCGCTTCCAGAGGACAAAAAGCCGGTCCTCAAGGCCATAGTGCAAGAAGGCTACGCGGCTGCGAGGATGGGAGTTCAGATTGCTTTGGACGTTGCGGACACGGCAGCACGTTCCACAGCAACCGCAGTGGTGATGCGAAGGGAGTCCTGGCTCCAGACCTCGGGTATACCGAGGGATCTGCAGGCGAAGATAGTTGACCTTCCCTTCGACTCGCAGAAGCTGTTTGCTGAATCAACTGACTCGGTCCTTCATTCCAGTAAAGATTCAAGAGCCACACTCAGGACCCTGGGGATTTACACCCCTCCATACACTAAGAAAAGGTACTACCCTCAGCAAAGGCGGTACCAGTACCAGCAACAGCGCCCCCAGTATCACAGGGGTTACGAGCAAGGGCGACATCAACAGCACCAGCAGTACAGAACTCCCAGGCGATGCTCACAACAGAGCCGGGCGTCCTCGGGGCGGGGCCAAAGGCCACAAGTTTGACATACAGATCCAGGGCTGCGCCATCACTACCATCGCACAAGGTCATCCGAAGCAGCTGTTTCACCATCGCCTCCGACCATTCTACGACCAGTGGCAAAGGATCACCACAGACAAATGGGTGCTGGAGATCATAGCCACAGGGTACGTCATCCCCTTCCAGTCGCTCCCACCGTCACGACCTCCACCCAAGCCCCACCTCCAGGAGGCCTCCCAGGTAGCGAGGCTCAGGCAGGAGGTGGACCATCTCATGCTCATAGGGGCGGTGGAAAGAGTGCCGGAGCAACTGCACGGGAAAGGGTTCTACTCCAGGTATTTCCTCACGGAGAAAAAGACAGGAGGCTGGAGGCCCATCTTAGACCTTCGCGGCCTCAACAGGTACCTGCGCAAGCAACGTTTTCGGACGACCACGATCGCCTCCATCCTTACCGCTCTGGACGATGGAGACTGGTTCGCAGCCCTCGATTTACAAGACGCGTACTTCCACATAACCAGCCATCCGGCTCACCGGCGATTCCTCCGGTTCATGGTAGGCAACGAACACTTCCAATACAAGGTCCTACCGTTTGGCCTCTCCTCGGCCCCCAGAGTCTTCACCAAGACCTTGGCAGTGGTGTCAGCCTACCTGCACAGACAGGGGGTATTTATTTTCCCGTATCTGGACGACTGCCTGCTCAAAGAGGCCTCGAAAGGAGAGGTTCTGCGCATGATACGCGTCACAGCAAACATGTTCTCCTCACTTGGCCTGGTTATCAATCTGGCAAAATCACAAATAGACCCCACACAGGACATAGAGTTCATAGGGGCTCGCATAAACTCGGTTGCAGCGAGAGTATACCTACCAGAGGCTCGCTTTCGAGCCATCGGTTCCCTCGTGCAAGTCATCACCTTCAGCCCTACGGTGCCGGTCTTGACGTGCCTGCAGCTGCTGGGCCACATGGCAGCGGCGACGTTTGTAGTGCAGAACGCCAGGTTACACATGCGCAGCATGCAGCACTGGCTGGCGAGTGTATACAAACCGGCAGTACACACCATTCACAGGGTGGTGTCGCCCACAGCCGGGGTGCGCAAATCCCTGCAATGGTGGGTAAACCCCAGGAACTTACTAACAGGGGTACCCTTCCACCAGCCGCAAATATCCGTTTTTCTCACTACAGATGCCTCCCTCATAGGGTGGGGAGCGCACATGGGCGAAGAGGTGACTCAAGGACTGTGGTCACCCACGGAACAGTCACTACACATCAATGTACTGGAGCTCAGAGCAGTGTTCAACGCCTGCAAACACTTTCGAGACCATATACAAGGCAAAGTCGTCGGGATCAGTACAGACAATACCTCCACCATGTTTTATATAAACAGGCAAGGAGGAGCTCGATCCCGTGCCTTATGCGCGGAAGCAATCCGCTTATGGAACTGGTGCATCGCCCACGATATAATCTTGAAAGCCTCATACTTGCCGGGTGCGCACAACATGAAGGCAGACCAGCTGAGCAGGCATTTTGCGCTCACACACGAGTGGCAGATCCGTCCCGATCTGCTACGGTCGATTTTCCACGCATGGGGTTTTCCCCAAATCGATCTGTTTGCCACTCAGCACAACAAGCAGTGCCCACGATTCTGCTCCAGGGCAGGACTGGGATGGGGGTCCCTGGGGGACGCGTTCGCGATCCCGTGGGGGGGCCCCCTGCTTTATGCGTTTCCTCCCACAGTGCTGATCCACAAAGTTTTGCAAAAAGCCAGGAGGGAAAGAGCCCGGATGATCCTGATAGTCCCAACGTGGGATCGCCAACAATGGTTCCCCCTACTCCTGCGCATGTCGGACCGTCCACCGATGCCTCTTCCGGTGGCGCCGTTTCTGCTCACGCAAGCCCAGGGGTCCATAGTGCATCCGCACCCCCACAGCCTGCGACTGCAAGCGTGGTTAATCCATGGCTCAGCTCCCTAGAGAGCACATGCACAGTGGCAGTTCAACATGTCCTAGAAAGTAGCAGGAGGACTTCCACTAGGAAGACCTACAAACAAAAATGGACTCACTTCACGGCTTGATGTTCTACCAAGCAGCTGGCCCCCCTTTCGGTGCCTATACCTACAATTCTAGAGTATTTACTGGACCTCAAGAGAGGAGGACTCTCGCTATCCTCGTTAAAGGTCCACCTTGCCGCCATCTCGGCGTTCAGACATGAGGAGGAAGGGCACACGGTGTTCGCCCACCCTATGGTTACCAGGTTCCTCAAAGGGTTGATAAATCTCTACCCCCCTCGGAAACCGATTCCACCTTCGTGGAACTTGGACCTGGTGCTTACCACACTGATGGGACCACCGTTCGAGCCCTTGGCCATGGTTCCCCTCCGCCTCCTTACAATTAAGACGACCTTTCTTCTCGCAATTACGTCAGCTCGTAGGGTGAGCGAGCTCGCGGCAGTCATGGCAACGCCACCCTGCACTGTTTTTTCCAAGGAGGCGGTAACCATACGGCTGCATCCAGCCTTTGTCCCCAAAGTTTCTTCCGAGTTTCACATCAACGAACCTATTGTTCTACCCTCGTTTTATCCAAAACCTCATAACTCCAACGAAGAGGCGCGCCTACACCTCCTGGACGTGAGGAGGGCGCTAGCCTTCTACGTAGACAGGACCAAGTCCTTCCGGAAAACGGATAGACTCCTAGTCTCCCTCGCTCCCAAATCGAAAGGAGAGGGTCTCTCCTCGCAGAGAATCTCAAAGCACATTGTATCCTGCATAAAAATGTGCCACGAGCTCAGAAAGACTCCTTTATCGGCCACTCCCAGGGCTCATTCCACCAGGGCGGTGGCGGCAACAACAGCCTTTTTCAAGGGCGTTGTGTTAAAAGACATTTGCAGAGCGGCGACCTGGTCATCCTACAACACCTTCGCCAAACATTACGCCCTTCACAGGGTATTCCAAGAGGATACCCGTCTCTCTGCAGCGGTCCTCTCGGGGACAAGCTGCACATAATCCGATTACCCACCTCCTATCTTGGGTTACTGCTGGGTAGTCACCTATTGTGGAGCACCCACAGGGACACTCGAAGAAGAAAGAAGTTATTCACCGTAGTAACGGTGGTTCTTCGAGATGTGTCCCCGTGGGTGCTCCACTACCCGGCCATCCTCCCCGCTTCGGATCTCTGTTAGTGTTTTGCAGGGGCACCCGAGGCGGTTGGTTGAGGAACTGGCGGGGACCGGATCGCGCACATGGCCAGGAGCGCGCAAGGGAGCGGCGCGCGCCGGCGCGTGCGCGGCCCGGCAGAAACTGCTTGGAAGATCCGATCTGCGGCACCGGGCAAGCCCGTCACCTATTGTGGAGCACCCACGGGGACACATCTCGAAGAACCACCGTTACTACGGTGAGTAACTTCTCTTTTCAAATACAGTATATAAGTAATTACTGTCATCTTGTTTTGCTGCAGGGTGCAGGATCTCATGTGCATCGCCCAGTGGATGCTGAAGGCCTAATAGCTCATACCAGTACCTCACCTCAACAAATACCAGAACAGCCAAATTTTGCAGACTTCAGCCAGTTTGAAGCATTCGCTGCATCAGGTGTAAATGAAGAGGAGGAGGGGGAAATTGAAACACACTCAGAAGTCTTGCAGGTCAGCATAAAGGGATATGTTGTAGATCACTTAGTGCTGCCCAGAGGTATATCCTATTTGCTATATCCAGCAGATCCTACATAAAGCAGCTCATGCCTGCCCTGTCAACTGTTAGCCTGTTTGGATTGTAAACTCTTTCGGCATGTACAGTCTTACCATGTGTGTTTTGTGTTGTTGTGCTTAGCATAGTGGGGCACTAATTTTTGTTTCATGGCTTTGAGTTACTATAGTATCCAAATCAAATGTTACATGTGATTCATAAGGAGAGTTTCAAATAAGTATTATTTGTGCATCTCTGTATGCTAAGGTTAGCGCCTATAACAAAAGGTTCGTTCTAATTTAGGGGTGAATAATGCTGTCCTGTTGCTGCCTTTCATGAAACCAACTTCCCAACATATCTCTTGGGATGGGATCTTGTTTCAGATCAGAAATTGAGAGTAGTAGGGCAAAGGGATTGACTACGTGATGTGGGTAATTGGCTACAGTTCTCTCTCTCTCTTCCCCGCCCCACCCCGCATCTTAATTAGGCCTTGGGCTCACATAAGAGACTTGACATGTAACAAGCAGTCCTTAGAGTGTAAAACTCCTGTATAATCAAAGAACATACCAGTATGGTGATCTTGACTATCACCCTAATTATTACAGGATTAAATATTTGAACAGTGCAATGTTTCTAAACGGTCTAATTCTCTGCAGGTTGAAAAACCCTCTGATTCTGCAGCCTCTCTTAGAGTTGCTAAAACAGAGGGAAGGATTGAAGAAAAGGCAGCTGCTAGTGCCCCTGCTAATGCGGTATGTAAAATGAACTCCAAGGGAAAAGTGTAGGTTTTAACACTTGGAACAGTGTGTATTAGAACGGTTGCCAGTTAGTGACTGGTATGCCTATGTTCGCAAAAGTTTCCATCTGAACCCAGTTTCCGAGGGCTCAGAATTTTTTTAAATATCTACTTTTTTGGCTAAAATACTACGCTTGCTGAGCTGGTTCCATCTAATATTACCACAGTAGAAGTTCACTTTAATGGAGGTAGATTTTAAGAATTCTGAGAACATTGACTCCTATCACCTGAAAAACTAAAGTAGATCTGGTATGATTTAGTATTCTCAGAACTCATAAAATATATAAATTAGTTTCACAGAAGATTCTGCACAGCTAGTTGATTTGAATGGAATGCAGTTCATTGTCATGTTTGCTTAAGGGCTGCCTTTTAATTCCCAGGGAAAAGGCACCACACCTCTTGCTCCACCACCAAAGCCTATTCGCAGAAGGTTAAAATCAGAAGATGAGTTGAGACCTGAAGCTGAGGACCATACACAGAAATCAGGTGTCATAGCTGCTGTTCTTGCTTCACAGCCATCTATCCCTAGGTAACCCAAGATGAGTATGAATGTCTGTCTGATATTGGGAAACTCACATTTAAACAGCAAATAGAACATTTAAACAGCAAATACAAATAATACAGAAGTGGTACAAGCAATTTTACACTGTTGATTAATTATTAGTCGCTATAAATCAGATACATAAAATTACTAAGGGAGTCAGCATAAATGTTAAAGGCTTTTTTAAATAGATTATCCAAAATCTGGTAGTGTTAAGATATAATTAATAAGGCACTATTTTTGATGAAAAACTTACTAATATTTTGCAAAATACATTCACTGTCAAGAGTGTTGTGAATGTTAGTAAGGAATTAGTTTTAAATAAAGCTAGTTAGTATACATGGTTTTGAATGCAAATATGCAATTTTCATATTCTCCTTTATTCTCAAATCTATGCTAAACGCAAACAAATTCAAGTCAATCTGATATTGTGTTGGTGGTCTGAAAGGTGTAAATTTATTGTAGCAATTTAAGAATGCAATGTATTGTCTTCTGTAGGAAACAGATCTGTGACGCTTCTGTGCAAGCAAGGCCTACTGTATTATGTGTTCTAGTATGTAGAAAGGATAGCAAACCATGTAAAAAAGCCCTTTAGACAGCTCATGCTGGGAGTTTTAAATAGTCTAAGGCATTGTTACCAAAGTTATTTCTTGAACTGCTTGGCAGTCAAAAGATTTATAAAAAATACTTAATACACCCTCAGGTCCGTGGGGAAAGACAAGAAGGTGATTCAGGCATCGATTAGACGCAATAAGGAAACCAACACTGTTTTGGCCAGATTGAATAGTGAATTACAGCAACAGTTAAAGGTAATAGTATCATTCTTTGTATGTCTGTTTGTGAGAAATAAGTGTCTACATGTGTGTAGGCTGAGACAGCAGTGACAGGACCATTTAAGTAATAGTAAATTAACACACAAATATTGTATGAGAGAAGGCATAGGAGGTAATCTGTTCTAAAATGTTGAGCTGTTTTTTATATATGTGTTAACTGGTTAGGCACTAGTACTACTGAGCAGGGCAGTGTCTGAGTACTGGCTCCTTTTTTTTTTAACAAACCAAAAAAAAGCACTATTTATATAAAACATGGAAGTTAATTGTCTCATTCCACTTGACACTGATAAGGCCTCAGCTGGAGTACTGTGCCCATTTTTGGGCACCACATTTAAAGAAAGATGTGGCTAAGTGAGAGAGAGTCCAGAGGAGAACAACAAAAATTACAAGTGTAGAAAAGCTGACAAATGATGAAACTTTTAAATATGCTTTGTTTAATCTTGAGAAAGAAATATCGGGTGGGGAGATCTGATAAGTCATCAAATATGCTATGGGGTGTTACTAAGAGAGAGCTGATTATTTGTTCTCCATGTCCACTGAAGGAAGGATAAGAAATAATTAGCTTCATTTTCAGCAAGAGAGATTTGGATTCAGTATTAGCAAAAAATTTTAAGGATACAGCCATGAGAGGTTTTGGAATCCCTGTCACTGGAGGTTTTTAAGAACAGGTTGGACAAACACCTGACATGGAAGGTTTAAGTTTACTTGAGCCTAAACATGAAGGCTAGAATGGATGACCTCTCAAGATCCCTTTCACCCCTACATTTCTATTATTCTGTAAGTACTGGCAGTTGCTATTTGCAATTTGTTCTTATGAAACTCTGAAAATGGGACAAGGAAAGTAGTTTGTACTGAAATGTTTCCACAAGATACACACATCTCCAAGAACTGGAAGGGACTTCAGGAGAACATCTAGTCCAGTCCCCTGCCCTCATGGCAGGACCAAGTACCGTCCCTGACATCTGTCTGCCCTAATCCCTAAATGGCCTGCTCAGGGATTGAGCTCACAATCCTGGGTTTTTAGCAGGCCAATGCTCAAACCACTGACCTATGCCATCTCGTCTCTAATTACTTTCATATTTCTGGTTAATTTGCTGTCAAGTAGAGGGGAGAAAAAAGACCAGAAGAATTATTGACTTATACATACCACTATTCTGAGATGAAGGCATTTGGAAAACTGGCAAAAGCAATTAGAAGTGCATTTATGGTGGTTTTTCCTCTGAGGGAATCAGATCCTGAAACATTGATTCATTTCATGAGCACATTATTTAAAAAAAAGTACAAATGTCTCAAATGGAATGATTGCAGTTCAGCAAAAACCATAAACAAACAGTGATTGATCTAACCTAAATAGTTAGATTGCTGACTGTTTTGTGCTTTCTTTTGAATTTCTTTGGATGCCACTATTCTTTTTACCTAATTATTTTTTTCAGCACATGTTAAGTATACACTTCATATCAAATTCAAATATGCTAAATTGATGCTATGCTGCGTAGATATATTTAAAAAAATGAATCTGTATTACAGATCTTTTACAGACAGTTGGGATGGGTGAAATTCACTGAAAACAAATTTTAAAAGTTCACGACACTTGAATGAAGTGAGATTCCCCCTTATTCTCTTCTCCCAATTTTATCTGAAAGTGTTGTATGTATAAATTCATGCCTACTTATCCTTGCCTAGCATTTGGGTAGGACAAAAAGGGATGCAGCTTGCTTAAATGGCTTTATTTCCAAACAAAGATCACGTTCATGGTGTGCACAGTTCAATGGCTGAGGCTCTCATTCATCTGAAGGGAAGGAATGCTCATATCTTTAGTGAACAATTTTAAGTGAATGGTAAAGCTGATGCTAATATTTACCTAATTTTGATCATAATAATAATTTCACAATGTTCTTTCACTGTGGACAGTAAATGGAAAAATCTTTAATTTCTAGGATGTTCTTGAAGAGAGAATCTCCCTGGAAGTCCAACTGGAACAGCTTCGACCCTTCTCTCACCTATAAGCCAATTGCCGTTAACTGTGAATTTACTAATTTTCAAAGGGGGATTGGATTGAAAGACCTATCCATTCAGCTCAGTGCACTCAATTCAACATTAAAATTTGTGGTTCTAGTCTGTCCAGTTTGTTCATCTCGGCATTTAAGTATTTTTTAACTTCAATCCAAAAAAATCAGGATAACTTTTCTCTAATGTTGTGTATCTTGGC
Organism: Carettochelys insculpta; assembly: GCF_033958435.1. Classification (NCBI taxonomy): domain Eukaryota; kingdom Metazoa; phylum Chordata; order Testudines; family Carettochelyidae; genus Carettochelys; species Carettochelys insculpta. The sequence goes on from NC_134139.1 coordinate 102,505,979, forward strand.
ACTGCCTCACCTACCATTTCCTTGGGTCTGCGTGATTTTTCTGCTGGAGCTGAGTTTGCACAGTTCCGGTGGCCAAAACTTCAAACTGGAATTAACTACATAAAAGTTTTTATATTTCATGTCAAAGCAAAGGACAACTAGTCAGTTAACTTTTAACATTGAAGCACACAAATATGTCATAAATGCCTCTTACACTGCTACATTTATTTTATTGTGTAAAATGGGAAAACTAATCTGGTGTGTGAACCCAAACTGATCTCTGCAACTGCCTTTCACAATTTATCAAGTAATTCTTGTTCCAGAAAGCCTGCCTTTTTTGCAATAAAGTAGCTCCCTCAAGCTGCCATAGAGTTTCTTGCAGGCTACTTTGCCATATTGTCTAAAATTGGTTTTTTTATGTTTCATTCTTTGTGCAGTATGTGACCAGATTACCAGGTGTTCACCTTTTTCCACTCATGATCTTGATTCAGCAGCATGCATATAAATAACCTATGGTACAACTGGTACTATATGTAACAGACCACCTCGGTCATCCATTCTGTGAAAAGAATTGGGGGTAGTTCCCAATGTATTGATTGCACATTTCCTGAGCACTACCTGTAAATGCATGCTTCACACATTACCTTTTTATTAACAGATCATATCCACCAGTCTTACTGTAACAGATTGTACTGTCAAGTAATGTGTCAATACCTCTCTGAACTTCTAATTCCCAGCCAAAAAATAGTTTGTTCCTTGGGACTTCTGGGTCATCTTCTGTCATCTTGTCTCCAGGCCTTATTCTTTGGGCATATAGACAGACTTCTTTAGTAACAAAAAGTTCCCTGAGTGTATCCTGTTATTTGGGTTGATGTACTGTATTAGGATTTGTTGTATATTGTATGATACACACCTTTTGATCTCATATGTAAATTTGCATTAATTGCTGACTAACAGCAGATATTCTATTTAATGGCTTCTTCTGGCTGTGGGATCATAGATGTTCAAACCGCATGGATGTATCTCAGCAGAATCAGAACTAGCAATTGTGTGATTTTTACACCAATAAAACAGCACAATATTTTAATTTTGTTGATTCATCTTTAACTGGAATTTGTAATGCTCACAAATAAGGTTCTCTTACAGGTCTGCAGGAATGTATTTGAGCCTTTTTAGCAGCAGCCGCCACCAGGAGCAATAGAGCATTCATTCTCCTAGTTTTCAGCAGTTAATCATTTGGGGATCTGCTTGGTAAAGTGAGACTAGCCTATATGCTAATATAGTCACACATGCTGTGCCTCATTTCTAGAGTACAAGCATAAGTGTGGTGCAGTGGCTAAAGCATTGGATTGAGACTCACGTTGGGTTCTGTTCTTGGGTCTGCCACTGACCCACTGGAAGACCTTTGGGAAATGACATTACCTCTTTGTGCCTTAGCTTTCTTGTTTGTAAAATGGTGTTAATACTGACTACTTTTGTAAAGCTCTCAGATCTATTGATGAAAATTGCTAAGTAGGAGGTAGAATGGATATTACCTTACATTTATAAATAAACCTAGGTATCCTGTATTAAAAAACAGAATGCTGTTACAGTGTAACTCTGGGAGGAAGAGGGTAGGTAATAAATTGCATTAACTATAGATGTATGTGAAAGTGCCTTCTGAATGTAATCGAACTAAGTGGATTGCAGTTTACCTTCCCTAGTTCACTGTTGGTTTTAAATTAATCTCTTAACTGTATTACTAGTTGCTTTTTTTGAGGGGAAAAACATTCTAAAATCAGTTTTCCAGTGTTTGTTTTTACTTTTTGCACTTCTGTTTGGACAGTGAACATCGATTAGTATGTTTCCCTTTCTGAATACTGTACATTGACAGATACTTGCAGGTGTTATCATAAATACTGTGGTGGAATTTTACTGCTTTAAGACCCGTTCCATGTACATTTTTTGAAAATGTCATGGAAACACTTCTGTTTTCTTTTGTATATATGAAAACTACCATTCCTTAACACAGAAGCCATGAGTTTCACACTGTGAAATGAAAAACGTGAATGTTTTAATGTACGTGTAGGTGGAGAGAGAATTCTGTAACAAAATAATTTGTTTAAAAATGAACTGCCTATGTAGAAATCACACTTGCATAGTATGTTGTCAATTAATAGAATAAATTTAGTGAAACAAAGTATAAGTAAAATGGAAGAATGCAAGGCAACACAGAGAAGTTTATAATCTAAAATCACTTCACTGTAGTAGCTAATTAAAAAGTAGCCAGGTAATACTGAAGAACATATGTTGGATTTTCCAACTGAGTCCTTAGGTACAATCAAGGAACAGGATTTATTTTTAATTATATGTAATTTTCCATACACTTTTCCTTTAAAATAGTTTTATAAAAGTCATAAGTCCGCTATTCAGACTTTATTAATTAAAAGTTAAAAAAAACAACTTTCTCACCCTAAATGCAGTTATGGATCTCAATTTCTCAGTTCTTTATAACAGAATCAACAAACTTGTAAATCAGATACATCCAGGTAAGAGCTTGTTTGCAGTAATACCACTTTTATATCAGGGCAGAAGAAATAGAATAATTGTTTTAAGTTTTCTTGTGATTATTTTGCACATTTGAACTTTATACCAAATTTTTAATACAGGAAGAAAAAAATCTGTAATCTCTAAACTATTTAAGCTCTCATCTTCACTATAATTGCTGGTCTTTAAGAGCATCAGATTTTTTGATAGTCATCAAAACTTAACAGGTGTAAAAAGCTGTGGTCAAGACTTACTTTCAATAAAATAGGATTATGTTTAATTTCCAGAAGTCAAGATGGGGATGCAAAATATAAGTGTTTTAATGTTCCTTCATCTTTTCCTTCTCTCTCATTTGTTTCATCTAGCCACTTGTATCTTGTTATATAACTAGACTGATTGTGACCTCTTTAGGTAGAGTATCCTATTTTTACCTCCTGGGTGGTCACTGTATAGGATGTCTTCATGTCACCCTCATTTGTGAGTCTGTTGATGGCTGACAAGCCTGATTATGGAGCTGCAGGTCTTATCACAGAAGGGACAGGTGATAGCACGTGTTGGGAGGGGCGTGGGGCAATTTTTGCTGCTCTTTTCTTCTCCACCTCTCCTTTCCTGCACTGCAGTGGGACCTCTCAAATTGTGCCACTCCCTTACAGGTAACCGCTCTCCACTGGGGACAGTCCTGGGCAAAATTCTCCCAAGAGTTGACACCAATGCTGCACTTTTTTATGAGTGCCTTCAACATGTTCCCATATCACTTTCTCTGGCCCCCAACACCCATCCTTCCCTCAACTCCAGTCTGTTTTTGGGGGGTGCTAATTGGTCCTCCAAACCACTTGGCCTATTTGTGGATTGCTAAGAACAATGTGGTTGCAATCTGTTCTTCTGCAGTGTGAGTAGTCTGGGGAATACACAGTGTATACACCAGGTAGGATGGCTTAATTGCCAGTCCAGTTCATACACAAACATTTGCTTGCATACAGTATCTTTCTTCAAACTGTTTGGAATAACTAACCTTATCATAGGCTGCTGTAATGAGCAGCATCAGTTTATTGGCCCAATTTTTCTCCTCCCTCCTACTTTTCCCTGGTGCTGGAACTGTTGCTTTTTCTCACGTCTGGGTATCTACAAAATTAAACTGAATATATGGAAAATATTCTTTTAAAAGCAGTGTTTGTTTAAAAAGACTGTTGTAATCAGTTTTCTTTATATTCATGCTTTTTCTTGCCCAGCTCAAGGGTCCCTCCTTTTCATCCCAAAGGCACTGACTACATCTTGCACAGACTTCACTTTTTTGTCTCACTTATTACGGAAAACTGTACCTGACATCCTGAATAGAAAATTATAAAATGGAGACTAAAGAATTGAACCCACTGCACTTTTAAATTTCCTCCATGAATAATTTTTGTTGATTCTGAGTCTGCCAAACATTCTGTTCTTTATATAGGCCTTGGTAGGTTGAAGTATACTTCTCCTCCCACTTCTAATATGTGCTCAAAGTCTTATTCACAAAGATCTTGTACACTTAGCAAGTTACTGTGTGACAAGCCAGGGTGTGTGATTTGTAGTGTAGCAGCTTACCAATCAGTAAGGTCTGGTGTGAAAGTTGATGGGTCTGTAGTATTGTCCATATTGGGTGTTACCCTGAGCAGCAAGCTGGAGACCTGTAGCTTCACACCTTGGCTTGCTGTTCAAGAACTTACTGTGTCGGAGAGCCCTAAAAAATTTACCAAAATACACATACAGAAGAATTTTTCAACCTGTTCATCAACAGTAAGCCCAACATTTTATTTTACTATTCTTGAGAAGTAGCATTTAAAACATTGTACATCTTAAACTTTAATGAGCACGTTTCCATTTCATAAAATCTGTGCAAAGTGTAAGAATTCCTTGACATTAAATTCTTAAAAATGTAAGAAACCCAGATCAACTCATCTATGAGAGAGATCAGGAGCTGTTCATGCTTGTAGATTCTAATCATAGGGAAGTTATTTTTATAACCACGGTGCTTAAATATAGGCTGTCACACAATTAGAAAAAAAATCGCACATGCTTTTAAATAATTAAAATACCCTTTTAAAAAATAATTGGGTGTGTTTACACATTTCACATAAATATTTTGCAGTGCCAGCCACACTAGTGCCATGACAACGCCTGATTTCACTTTTAAGTGATGCTGCAAGCAAGAAGTAGGCAACATTATTTCCTGCAAATGTAAACAAACTTGTTAGAGCAACTGGATCAACAGAAAGCAGGACTGAAATCACATGCCAGTTATAAAGTTTTCCACTGTTTTGTGTTTGAATATAGTAATGTAACAAAATCTGTAAGTTTGATAGGATTGCACTACAGTATTGGCAGTGAATTGCAAAATACCATTTTACAGTGCAAATATTTGTGATAATATAAAGTGAGTACAATATACTGTGTATTCTGTGTAATTTAAAATCAGTATATTTGCAAATATAGAAAAAATCCAAAAATTAATTTCAGTTCTTATGCTAAGTGCCATTAAAACTGATTTGTCAATTAATTTTTGAGTTAACTGCGATTAAGCAATAGCTTTATTTAAATGCCTTCTACAATAGTCCTCAATGGGTAATTTCAGTTTCATCTGCACATTTAAGCTTCAAACAGCTATGTATCTTTTTGTAATCTTTTAACTAACTTTTATTTTCCACAGCAAATAGCCTGTATATTTTATTTGTATTGGTGTGTTAATTTTAATATAGTTTTCACTCTGAGGAATTATGTGAAAATGCAGGACTTTGGTTTTCAATAATTGTAAAAAGAAAATAGTTCTAACTCGTTAATGCCCTTTGCAACTATGATACAAGGAATTAATAAGTATATACAGAGAATATACCACTTAAAATGCCATTACCCATAACCAGAGTGTAGTGTTGTCCCCTCATGCCATTAGTGGAGAAAATCTAAAGCCCTTCCATGGCAGATCCTTGATGAATTAAGTTTTCATATTTTTCATACAAAGATGTTTATGAAGGCCATGAAGTCATATTGTGGGATTTTGGCCATTAAGTTCTTCTGAAGGTAAAACCAATTGTAATAGTATGATTTAAAAAAAATAAATCTCATTGTTTATTTGAAAGTGATTCTGCTGTTTCTTCAGTCTGATGTATGCACGTGATGGTATTGAAAGGAATGTTAACTTGACAATGATGCTGAATTTAAGTAAACTAAGAGTAGTTTACTTACTCAGAGTAGGAAACTAAACAAAACATGTCTGTGGTCACAGTTAACGCATACTATGTGAGTTAGGCATCTGCAGTACTAAGATGAATCTCAGTCATGTCCAATGATACAGTTGATTGCACTTTGCAGTGCGGACAGCCATGTAAATTTGTCATCTTCATCCTCTGTAGAACAAATCCATTGGCCTTTTGTGTCTTGAAGAATAAATGCATTCTTGATATCTGTTAAACAGTGCAAAAAAGAAGAGGGAGGGGGCTTTAGTGTATTAACTGCTTTTGGCCTGTCTGTGTGATAGACAGGGTATTTCTATAGAATCTTGCAAATAGCTTTGCTTTTCACATTGAACCAAGCGAGCATAAGATCAGAGCTGTTTCACAAGGGTACACTCTAAGTAGTCCACTGACTGTGTCAAGCCCAGGTGACTGACAGTGACCAGGGAAGGTTAATTGTGAATGGAAGGTGCTAGGCAGATGAGCAAAGGGGAAAAAGCTTTAGCCATGGATTTATTTGTGTGCATTGCGTGTTTATGTACCTCTACAACTTGGGAGCCACGATTCATAATTATGTGAAAATACTTAATTCTGTTTAGCAAAACACAAATTAATGACTAATATTGATTGCTGAACCCAGAAGATAGACCTGTACTTACTAACAGTGGTATTAAGCCTCTTGCCTCCCAGTATAGAATTAAGCCTAGGTATTAAGGTATTAATAGGCATTAAGCCTCCCAGTATAGAAGTCAAACTACGCCTACTCATTTCACCAACATAATTTAAGTGGTTTGAAGTGCACAGTAATAATGTTACATTGGTTTTGTATGATACCAGATTTATAATGGTATCTGCAGATAATTGTGACAGTGCAAGCTTGGTACTAACACTTACCTATGGGAATTCCAGCTATTTGCTTTATCAGGATTGAGGAATCCCCTGTCATTTCAAATGGACACAAGCAGGGGAGAGGTTTTCCTAATGCATGCCATGCCTTCCAGCATTCATTAGTGTTTAATGAAAAGTTGAAGCATGCATCAAGAGGATTCCCTAAATGGGACTGATTTTCCCACATGCTTGTTAATGCAGAGTTCAAAATATTTCCCCTACTTGTTTGGTAGACAACTCTTTCTTCTGTGTTTCAAGTACAGTTGTAATTAATACAGGTGTTTCAAGTAAAAGTTGCTTTTACTGAACAAAAGGTGGTAGGAGTTTATTTGATTTGATTAGGAGTTAACTCAGATATTTCATTATGGTTGATGAGGGGAAGGATAATTGTTTTTCAGCTACAAGAAAATTGAGCCAAATGTTTGGATATCAGAAATAGTTATCTAATAAGTGAAAACTTTTAGATTGTGTAATGAGAGCAAGCTGCCTACTGAGAGGAGAGCTGAAAGAGAAGCAAACAAAAAAAATTAGAATGCTTGAGTCTTTAAATTTTTAAACAAAATTAAGTACATTTTGAAAAACCTTTTGAATAAAATTAAAACTTTTTTCTGAAAATATGAGCAGAACACTTGAATTTTTCTGAATTTTTTTAGGTGTTGTTATCCTAAAACAAAGGTAAAATTGACACATTCACCAAATGTGTGTCACCAAGTCTGTATTATTTTTCCAAAAGTTTTCGAAAAACTTCACCCAGTCCAAATGGCAAATGGTGGGAGTGTTTCAATCTCAAGACTCTGGAGCCTCAAGGAGGGTGGGAGAGAAGGAAAGCACATTTGCAATGTGTTATCTGTAAACCCAGTTACCCATGTGACTTCTGCCAACTGAATTACAGAATGCCTTTAGGCAAGCTTGTGTTCTGTTCTTTGTACTGTATCTCCTTTGCATTCAGAGTCCCATGAAAAGTTACCAGTCCCTGCTGACTTCTGGAAAATGCTGGTGACAGTTATTTGGTGGTTAATATAAGTGGGCCTGGGAGTTACGCTGATTCACAGCCTTGCACTAGGACAATGGCAGAATGCCCTTCCTGTCTCCCATTGAAATATGCTGGCGCTTGCTTCCAATCTTGTGTTCTTGCACTTCCATAGGTGGATGATGATGATGATGAGAGCCGCCTCCTGGCTAGAATAACATGGTCACTGCAGCAAAAGGTTTAGTTTTTAATGGTTAAAAACACACTTGTTCACAGTATTAGCTACAGAGGGAGGAAAGAAACCATGCAAGAGGCAGCCTACACTAGAGTTATTAACTTAATTTCCAGTTAAGTGAAATTAGTATGTTTGTACAGTATACTATGGATGCGTCACAAATGTTCATTCCAGAATACATGTAGTTGGTTTTACCACGTGCTCAATTATTGAGGCTTCCCCACATCAACATCTACAATCACGTTAGTTATGTCAAATCATTTGGTAATCAAATAGAACTTTTAAAAAACTCCAGTGTAAACAGATCCAAAGCCAGAACTCTGTAATGAGCAGAACTACTTAACACTGGTGTGGATAAGGGATGGTAATTACCTGCAGGGTAGTAGTAGCTGAACTTGTCTGGTGATTCAGTCCATGGGCTTTTGGAAAACAGAGCTATAGTCCTGAGTTCCTGACAGCCTTACTTCTCTCACAGAAATACAAAAGGCCTATCTATTGTCATGTTCATATTACTACTTATTTAGGTCAAATTCAACTGCAATAAATCAAACTAACAGCAGGTTATAGCCCACAGAATGGAACAATTTAAACGAACTTATTAATTGTAGAAATGTTATCACACATACATTTTGAATGTGGAATGTCTTCTACGACAAGCCTGTGAAGAGCTACTGTTGCCAGGAAGTGGTAAGTTGTTTTTGGAGTCCATTCAAATGGCATATAGGAGATGCGACGTTGTGAAATAACAAGTGCATCGTTGAAAAGGAAAAGGCTAAGATCACTGATATGCTCATAGAGCCTGTTAAAAGGAAACACAAATATTGCTTGCATACTTAAAATTTGGAAATGTGGAAATCTAGAAGGCTTCTGAACTAGTGTAGCTACGCTGGAGTAATCCAGTACTCCTACAATATATTAATGTCAGTATAATTTCTGGTATTTTTATGTGACAATAACTTTAAAGGGGCCAATAATATAGAGAAGATTATCAGATCTTGGAAAAGGAAGTGGGGATGATGCAGTCTTTAAATTCTATATTATATAAATTTACGTTGCAAGTAACATAGATGTAGGGCTAGGGGTCCAACTGTGGGTTCTGGCAATACCTAGCATTCAAGCTTCATTCTCATAGCTGGTTATAAGAATCCCAGCAGCTCTAATAGTGTTCGGGGATACCAAATATTCTTAGACAATTTGCATAGGCTCTAAAATTTCTACAGTATTGCTTCTCTTCATTTTTGGTTTTTAATTTTTTGGTTCCTAATGACTTTCAGCTGAACTGAGCATGCACCTACTGAGTCAAATTAGAACTTCCAGCCTTTGGAAAGAGGTGGTTTCTTTTATACAAAAGCTTTCTGTCTGCTCTGTACAGTTAACTGAATTCCATCTCTTCATTGTTATCCTTTGCTCTGTTTTCAATAGAATTGTGGCTTCACTAAAACTTTCTACTTCACTACTAGCTTTCTCTTATCGACTGTTTTCTGTTCCTGACACTGCCAGCATGTTGCAAGTCTACAAAAGTAGATTTAAAAGAAGAGCTCTTATATTTATGTAACTTATAAAATTGTAGATTGAAAATACCTGTCTCTTAATTTCTGCATACATTTTTATGATACCTCAGTTGGAACAAAGCTAATTAAATTGCACTTTCCCTTCACCCTTGCCAGGTTTTTAAACTTTCTTTACATGTCTTCTGTTTACACTCTAGTCTTTAAACATTGTCATTTAAAAGAATTATGAACAGGAGAATATTCCTGTTCATAATTCTTCTGCAATTCATGCATTTTACTGCTGTAGTCTTAGTTACAATATTGTATGTTGCTGCAGGATGAAGCAGAAGGTTGTTTGTAAGGGGCAGGCTCTTAATAAAGCACAAATCTGAAATAGCAAGAAAAGATGCAGAAAATGACCAGACAAGTGAATTGCTTTTGTAGACTTTTCTCGGGTTTCTGCCATCATGAAAACATCTAAAACATGGAGTTGATTATGTAACTCTTCCATTCGATTCTTTCCACTCTAAAATTTGCTCAAGGCACATTAGCAAGGACCTGGGATAATTTCTCTTCTGCTCTAAATTAGCCACCAGTCATCTGTGAGAACTAGGTTTTTTCCTTGCTCTCCCTTTGGTATATTTTAATATATTTATTTACCTCAATGAAACACAGATTTCCTCAGAACAGGATCTAAACTGGATTACATCTTGTACGCTGATCAAGTACCTGTTGGCTTCTAATAAATTCTGTGAATTAAATATTACAGGATTAAAAATCATGGAACCCAAACTTTAGATTTAGATTTTATCCTGATAAAGATTGTTACAAAAGACTGACAATGAATTATCACGGAGTTGCCTACTTTTTATTAATTAGGCCTCCTCTGTTATCAGAAATTTTTCCCTGGGCACTGCCTCTGTAATGTAATAAAATAGTCATATCTTTTGATTATTTACCAAATACTGAAAATTTTCTGCACATTGTGACTTCTCCTGAAATGCATCTCAGCTGAAATAGATATTGACATGGCTGAGTTAGCCACCACTTGGCTTCCATTCTTTAGCAAATGTAAAGAAATTATATGTTATAGGTAGGGCTGGCTGAAAATTTTCTATCCACTATTTTTCAACTAATACAGGTTTTTTGTGATTTTTTTTTTTCCCCATGATGCCTGCTTTTCATGGTAAATCTCAATTCTTCCTGAGACACAAAAACAAATATTTTGAACCAAAAATCAATAATTTGGATATCCTGTTGTAGTCATTTGAGACTTGTATTTTGATAGTCTCATATCCGTATTTTCTTTTGTATGAGCTGTCTTCCACCACAGCCTGTATCTCCCATAGTGCGCTACAGCAAGGTACCCCTTTGATGCTACCCTCTCCTTATACCCGGAAGGGAGACTATGGTATATTATGGGAGATAATCTGGTCAATCAACTTAGCCTACAAAGAAAATTCTTACATGAAATTTTGTTCTGGAGTTCTCCATGTCGAGCACTTTACAGTAGGATATTTTCTCATCTCTGTGCCATCCTAGCACATCTTTGGTCTGAGCCTGCGCTATCACTTAGGAAGAACTCCCCAGGTTGACAGCTTCCTGAGCTGAAAAATGCTAACTCTATCAAAGTGTAAAAGTTCAATTCAGACCACTTGTAGTGGTGCTTCGACATTAAATTTAGGCGTATCCTGGAAGAAAACTCTCTTCCCTGTAAAAGTACATAACAAGCAACCAGTAGGAAGGAAAAAAAATGGACATGAGGCAGTTCTCCCAAAGGGGAATCTGGCATGAAGGGTCTGAAAATTCACAGACAAAACAGAACTGTCTGGGTCTCAGGCCACTCCATATCAGTCTTTGCAGTGGCATGCAGAAAGCAATATATCTGTTCTTGGGAAGAAGGAGGATTCAGTTTGCCAGTAGAGAATTGAAAAGGTGCTTACGGGTTACTGGAGCGCCCCATTCAGTAACACTCAACACTGCCTCAGCCTCAGTGACAAGGTTGATGCTGCAGTGCTCGATCAAGATGGAAGATCTCATACTTGAAGAGTCTCTGTTAATGTGACCTCTCTGCCCACAAAATTACAGCTCTTTTCAGAAAACACATAGTAATTAGAGGAATTGTAGGTGAAGCCTGTATGCCTCTGCCATATACATCTTTATTCCTTGGTAGATTCTGCTCACAACTAACTTACGCACTTGTCCTTCCTTAGGATGTTTGGATTCAACCAAGAGGGCAACAATACCACTCCCTGTCGTAGGAGGAAGACTGTGATGATGCTGGAGATGGAGGCTTGCTTAGTTCTTATAGCTACCATAATTGATAGAGCATGAAACTGAAGTTTTGATGTGAATATGCCAGTCTCTGAAACGCTTTTGGACAAGCAGATGGTAAGTAGGCAAGAGCCTTCCAGTGAAGAGAGAGGGGCCTGGCAACTGTGACCGATGTGTAATTTTGTTCAGACTTGTAGCACAGAGATGGAGATCCCAATTGGAATCTGCATGTTGTCAGAGTACTGTTAAGAGCAGCAGTTGTCTAGCGTAGTACGTACCAATGAGAGAGTCTCCTGTGTTTCTTACAGTGCAGTATGCATCTAGTCCCTGACATACGTTGCCAGAAAATGTGGGCCTAGTGCCCAGCATTTGATCCTTTTTGTAAAAACATTTGTGTGTACTTCACTGCAGCTAACTTTTTGCCCTAAATTGTCTTTTTATCACCAACATCTAACCCTCAGTGTCACAAAGACACTTTATGGGGTTTTTTATTTCATTATTTTAGGGTGGTGGTAATTACCATAGAATGAATGCTGGTTGCATCCAGTATTCCTTTGTAAACTGGGTGCTTGTACGGCCACTCAAATGCTGCCCCACTGATTAGCAGAATGCTCACAGCTCGGGCTTTTTTTCTTCTAGTGGTGCACATTCCCACATGCCTCAGTGCCCAAAACATTTATTATGTGCATGGATGGAGAAAAAACCCAGCAGAAATGTAGCACTTTAAAGACTAACAATATGATTTATTCGGTGATGAGCTTTCCTGGGACAGACCCACTTCTGCCGCTCAATCTCATTTCCAATGCAGACTCACATTTATCAGTACAGAGGACCAAAAAAAAATTGCAATAAAAACTGATAAATCAAATAGGACTGAAAGGGCAGGGGAGAAGGGGATGTTAATTGTCCTGTCTGAGAGAATTATGAGCATCAAAGGAAGGGAAGCAGTCCTTGTAATACATGAGGTAATTGATGTCTCTGTTCATACCAGGAGTTAGTGTCAAATTTGAATATGAATTCCAATTCACAAATTTGTCAGTCAGTGAACACTTCAGTGGAGTGGGCCATTCTGTTAGACCTCAGAATTTGTGTCCTAGAACACAGAAAATTTAAAAAACAGATCACAGCTTTTGGGATTAGATGGTTTTGCAGCAAATCCGAGCCCTGGTCTTCCAACTCTTAGGAAAGAAAGCTGTAGCCTAATCTGTAATTTTTACCCAAGAACCTGGAGAAGCAGCAGCTTCAAGGAAAACACTTGCTGGGATAAGGTAGTGTCATGGTTAGAGGTAGTTGTTCCTCTGACCGTTCTTGATGTCTTTAAATCCATTCTCTCAGATGTTAAGCCTTGGGCCGTTACTTACCCTGAAGTGGTCGTCTTCCATTCTTAGCCTGGCCCTGGCTCACTGCATGCTGTGTATCCACTCTTCTTACCCAGCAGGTTCAACACCTGCAGTTTTTCCCTGGGTCTGTCTCTGACCAGTAGGATATAGTGACCAACTCCCTGCCCCGCTAAAACCAAAGTATTGTTTGTTTGTTAGGATAGGAATCAGGGCTGCCAGTGGTGGGGCTGGGGGGTAACTGACCTGGGTTCCAGCGATTTAAAGGGCCCCAGGGCTTCCAGCCACTGCCACTGGCAGCCCTGCCATCTGCAGAGTTTCAGGCCCTTTAAATCATCTGTAGAACATTCTGTAGCACACGCCAAAGCCCTGGGCAGCGCGCTCCAGGTGGCATTGAGGGAGGTGGGGCACAACGTGAGTCTGGGTGGCACGGAGTGCTGGCCACCCCGGCCCTGCCCCTTCTGGGAGCATGGAGTCAGGCTCCTCCACCTGGCCAAAGGGTCCAGTGAGTCTGTCAGATCCCCAATAGTTTAAAAATCCCCTCTAAATATCTTGGTCCTATCTGCAGGCATGTCCCTTAACTAAAGGCTTACTTCTTCCTGAGCCTGATCGTAACCTGGGCAGGTCTAACTTCTCTAGATACCTCAGTTATGTTCCCCCAAATTCCTTCCTCACTTAAGTCTTTAATTTTAAACCTGTCACAGTTCTTTTTATCTTCTGGTGTCTAGACCCTTACCTGCCCTAGCATTGTCTCTTAAAAACTATGAACTGTTTGCTGAGAAATGACTTATCTTGAGTTGTCATTCTTCCCTTCTTACTTTTTCCCTTGCAGGCACTATTAAATTAAACACCCATTTTCATACAATAAACATTACATTAGCCAAGTCAGTATACTACATTAATAAATTATTACAGATCAGCTCCAGTTCCCTCACAAATACTGTGAATATCGAGCCTAGAACTTCCTAAATAAGAAGCTGCAGCCAGTACTCTTGAGGCTTCTGTATGAGTGATGATCTTATTCTACTGTCTGTGGGTTTGGCTGTCAGAGAAAATTCCCTTAAATGGTATGACTGTGCCTTTTACTAAGGAGGCCCAGTATGGCTGCACCTCAGGCAAAGTAATGAAGACTTCTAGGCTGCAAGTATAAGTAGGTTTTGATAAGGAGTTCCTTAACCACATGAACCAGATGAGGGAGAACTACACAGCTCTTTAAGGCTTTTTGTTTTTATGGTGGTGGTGATGTTTCATTTTCTAAAAATGTAGAGTCCTATGACATCAAACTACCCTTGTACTCAATTCTGGGAAACTTAATTGACTGAGGTTTCTTGCTTAAAGTCCCTGTTTTAGAAATTTCTTCTCTTTAAAGGATCTAGACACGAGGCTCTTTCATGGAAGGCTTTAAAAGTTTGTGCTCTTGCTTTAGAAGCTGATTGCGAGCACCATCCTTAGCAGGCTCGAATCAAACCCCTCAGAAAAGTGAGGTGGGATCTTAGCTTGTGTGCCCTTACCAGAGCCCCTCCAAAGTTTTTTCAAGGGTTTGAGTCAGGGTCTGGTTTTCAAAAAAAAAACATTTTCATGATTCCCTGGAGAGAAGAGTATCCACTTTGACCTTCTGTTGGGATCCCTGGAGGCTTGAGGGAGAGAAGGTGGTGTGCCCATTTTGCAGGGCAGGAGATCTGAATAATTTCACCCATATTCCCTGGGGTTGGGTTTGGGCCAAATGGGGACTAACTGCACTGAACAATGAGTGAGGCAGAGCTGCTGGAGACAAATGATACGTTGATATCAGGTTACAGGAGACCTTGTAGTATAATAGCTTGTGGGAAGGGAGTATGGACTTACAAATTTTGCCAGCTGAGAGCAAGAATTTGTTCCTCCAGCTTTGCTTTTTCCTGGGACTCAAGAGACTCCACTGGACATTTCCTGCCTATCCTTCAAGCTGTAGGAATAGTGCTCCCGTACCTAAGTGAGACACAGGGAGGAGGGCAGCAGTGGGAGAGGGTGGGCTTTGAAAAAGCCTAACCCCTTAGTTCTGTATCCTTTATATGGCGATCACGCCAGAATCAATAACTTCCATTCATGATGCTTGACTGCCTTGGCTTGCACATTACCCCCCTGGTCAGTTGAGAGCTGGGCTTTGCTGCAACTATTATCCTCCTTTTCTGAGGGTGGAGGAGAAAAAAAAGTGCTATCCTTGAAACCTTCCTTACAAAACATACTAGCTCTTAATCGTACAATTGTGGTGGAGGAAAACTTTAAAGCCAATGACAAAACACACACTTTGCTAGAAACCATCTACAAATCCTATGAAAGCGCCACTCAGACAGGAGACTTGAAACCTGCCAGGTACTCTTCTTGGAGAGAGAGAACTCTGGGGAATTCTTCCTGAGGGAAGGCTCCCAAGCCCAGCTCGGAGCAAGGTCTGCCATAGGCTACTTCTACCTTAATGGCAAGTTGATCTTCTGGGGCCCTAGTGGGGTTGCACTAAATCGAACTGTCATGGTGCCCCTGTTGACTCTAGTACTCCTGGCAGGTGCGAGGAGTAAGGGAAGACAGTGGGAGATTTTCTCCCATCAACCTCCCACTGTGTGGATGGTGGCAAAAATCAACTTCAGATATGTTGACTCCAGTTAAGCAATTCTCGTAGCTGAGCTTGTGTATTCAATATTGATTTTTACCTCCTAGCTTAGACCTGGCCTCAGTTTCCAACAGGAGAGGACCACGGAAAGCCTCTGGAAACGTCGTATTTGTAAAACTTGTTTGCAAATAGATTATGCATGTGGAATTGTATATACACACCTCAGATCAAATTAAAGCTCCGTTGAAGTAAATAGAACTTTGCCATTTACTTCAATGGGGCCAGAATTTGAATGCTAAAACAAGACTACAAAATCTGAATTCGGAGTGGTATAGGGGCTGCTGTAGATCAGAGCTGAAATAAAATGCATTCAAGTCTTCTAAAGGAAAACGAAGTACTTACAGGACATCCCTGGATGATTCTTTGTGCATTTAGCATTTGCTCGTCCCTGCTTATGTTCAGTTTTAGCTAGAAAACAAACTTAAGATTAGACCAAAAATAATGCATCAAAGGATGGGAATGGAGGAGATTGTGTGAGGTGTTTTTTTTTTAATATAAGAGTGTCATCCAAATTTCACAGGAGTCAATGGAAACCAATGGGCTTTGAGACCCTAAATTTGTGTCAGCAGTTTTAGGTGGTACAGGGATACTTGAATTAGACGACAACTTCATTAAACTAACTTCACCCCAGTGACTTTTGATCAAGAAAACTACTTGGGGACAATCTCCAAGGAAAAGTGAACAGTTTGACAAAATCCTCCTGTTCTGAACTCTTGCGTATTGTAGGTAGAGAGATTTTTCTGACACTTACGGCGTAAGAGCTTCTTTTCTGTAGAGGATGAGGAGGAGTAAGGCTCTTGGTGTAGTGGTTGTTAGTGAAGTAAAGCAGTGACCTTCACCAGTGAAGAACAGAACGCAAGGCCCTCTTCTCCCTGGCATGCTCCAGCAACACCTCCACATCTGAGAATACCCTTTTGCAAGTGGTATTCCATTGCGGGCTGCCAATTTCATGCTCTTTTTACACTGCTATGCAAACCTAGTCAAGGATTGGGACTCTGTAGAAGTCCAAGACATTTTCAGAGTCCCTCAGAAAGGACTGCTCTCCTCATGACCCATGGGTTTTATAAATCACACACCTGCCCTATGTCTCCTAACTTTGAAATTAGAGAAGCATGTCTTCCCAGCAAAGGTGCCTGAGACAGAAGGCAACTCATGGCTTAATTCTCTCATAAATCTGGCTCCATGTGAGTGCCTCATCAGACAAGGCAAGAATACCACACTGAAAGAACAGAACATAGATATCTGTGGAAACAGACCTGATTTACATATTCCTTGTATTGTTTCATCATCTTAACTGCACAAGTCAGATCATCTCGGTCAGCATGTTCTGGAGGCGTGTGCAGTCTCAGAGCATAGAGAAGATTAAGATACTCTTCAATTCTTTTAGAAGGACACAGCAGCAGCTCCTGTAGGCTGCATTTCAGACATATATAATGCATGCATTAACTAGGAATCGAATGTATATATTGTATGTTATACAACATGACTTCTAGAGGGGACTATTTTCACACAACTGTTACTGAGTCACAGGCAGGAAATCCCTTCTTTGGCTGACCTGCTAGAGCTGATGTTTATGTACTGTGAGAGGGTCTTGGATCAAGTATTAGCTTGAAGCCAGGTGCCAACCACGTACATACATGTGATGAATCTGTCCACTGGTCTGAGAAGTCTGCTAATCAATTAAGTCTTTTCACGTGTCTGGATCTCAACTGCAAAATTGCTAATGTTCCACTATGACACTGATTCCAAGCCAGAATCCTTTTCATTAAAAAAATTCGACCATTCTGCTCTGACGAATGTCTTCATAGTTTGATAATACCTTTATGCTTTGGTAGAGAACACACGTAGAAGGTCAGAGCAAAATACAGATACTGGAAAATGTCATGAATATTGGATCCATTTGGCCTGAGAACTACAACTGTACAGATGTTGCACTGTGGGCCAACTTCTATGACACCTTAATCTTTGCACTAAGACTTCATTTCGATACTTGTTTATGCTGTTTTTAAAATTCACTTAGAAGGGAACTGGGCTGGGATGCTCACAGTGGACCTATTCCAAAGCCCAGAATTCTGATTTTATGCTTGGTGACAGAGTGACTACCACAGGCCTTACCACATCATGTTGGTAACAGCAGTCTTGTCATGTCTTTTCAGGAAGGCACGGAATAAAGGCATGGTCTCCCTGCACTGTGAGAAGTAGAAATATCCTCGTCAATAAAATTTGATTATCCAGCCAACTGGGGATATTTTTTTTCTTCATGCTGTCATTAAAAAGACTTATAAAAGACTGTTACATTCACAACCGTAACAGAACTTGGTAGAAATGTATCCTGGAGAGGGATACATGTTCCATCAAGAGAAGTAAGTCTAAACCATGCTCACTCTCTCTCTAATTGGCACAAATCTGCCTTACACGGCAGGAGAACATGAGGATCATGAATTTGCTGAGCGTGGCTCTCCAAGCCAGTGTTTACTATTTGCAAGAATTTATCAAGTAGGCTAACAGGGCGACACATACTCTGGCATCTATGTTCAAGCAAACTTTGTTCCCTGGGTTTTATCACTCAGCCTACAGTTGCAGATCAATGGTGCAGTAGTTAATTGTTTTTGAAGGACCTTTTTAAAATTTAATGGCACCTATTAAAATCAAAAGTATATTATATTAGTTCTGCCAACATTAAGTGTCTCTCTAAACTCTACCATCGGACTTGTTGGAATTATGTAAAATTTCAAAATGTTACATTGAAGATTTACAGCAAAGTTGAACGGGAAGACTGGTAGCTATCAAGGCGCCATCTCTGTGCATGAACAATATGCTTTGAAGGCAAGCTGATTATTTTCAGTTGGGAAACATGGTGGGGGGGTGTGAAAATTATATATTGTAATGCATGCCTCCCCTTGTGCATGCCCAATTTAAGCACAAATAATCCAATGCATATGCACAATGAGGGCTTGCCCCCACACACATCTATATTTGCAAACAGACCCCTCTTTGAACATATGCATTAGTTTAGGGTATGTGTTCACAGAAATTGAGGAAATGGACATTTCTAAAACATGATCATTCATGTACATGTACTACATGTGTTAAATGGCACAATTATTCAGGCAAACTTAACCCTATAGAGAAGTAGATGCTAGTAGTCCTAAAACAATCATCATCTTGACTTTTTCATGCAGTTTCTGTAGTCTGAGAGAGGTTTTCCTGGGTTTTAGAATTTTCTATATTTTAACATACAAAGAATATCCATATTGAAATGGATTCCAAAGAAAGAAATATAATCCATTAAGCTGAATTCTTATTCTACCAAACTGTGTGAATATTAGCTTGCATTTCCAGCAGAAGAAATGAAGAGACCCACATCTGAGGTGTTTTCACAGTCATGCAGTACTTACCATATCAATGGTTTTCAGAATGACACTGTAGTTGTTGAAGAAGTTTGTGTATGTTTGAAGCTGCCGGCCAAAACGAGTGAATATTTCACCCAAGCACTGGGCTGGATTCCATTCCTGAAGTCTTTGTGTCAGCTCGTTTAAAAAATGCCTACATTTCAAGTAAATATAGGAAGATGTCTGTCTTTTTCCATAGTTTCCTGGCCAAATTATTGTCTAGATAACTACATTCTTTTGAGTTTTTTGTTTAGTTTTTTTAACTGGATGCAGTATTATCATTTTTGTTCTACACTGCTGTTTTAGAGTTAATGTAAGCTGTTAAATGACTGCCATGCTTTCATCCCAGGGCCGGCAATGAAAGAGATGTGGTGCAATTGCTGTATATTCTGCTCTGGGATCCTTCTAGATGATGGTCACTGTATTAATATAAATTCTTTATAATTTAAACCATAAAAATTTGAGTAGCTTATAAAATCAACCCTTTGTTTACTGCCTTGAAAGATGTACAATGCTCACCTCTTCTGGGCTATACAAAGTTGTGCGTAAGGAAGTGTTTGTATTTTTCACTGACAGTATCTCTCTTCTCAGCCGGTTCCAAGTAGCTACCATAGCACCAATGAATGGTAAACTGTAATATGGGCTGGAGGAGGTGGCGGGTGTTCCTATTTTTAATGGTCTGAATTGCAATTTTTTTAAACCAGAGGAATGGGGAAATATACATCTAGAACTTGGAAGGATAATAAGGACATGATTGTGTTGTTTTTTCTTTGTAAGATTAGTCATATCTAAATTCCTGGCATACACTTACGAAATCATTGTTAACATCTGTACCTCTTGCCTGAATATGAACACTTTTAATCTAAATTAATGGAACTCTCTTTGGTACTTTTCCTTTATTTCTTACTTAATATGTATGTCTTAGATGTTTGACAGATGTGTTGCAATTGGGAAGGTAGAGTATTTTAGTTCCCTTTTTACATTACATCAGCTTTGAGCTCTTACAGATCATTATTCATCCAAAGTTTAAAAATAAATTAACTATTTTTTCAGTAACCAGATCTCCATCTTACATTCTTGTGATGTCTTATTTTTATTATGTAAATGTTTGTTAAACTCCTAATTCTCCCTGATTCTATTCAAACGTATGTTGCTTATTTAATTCCGTATTTATCCTATTTTATTCCTTTCTGTTTGCAGACTTGGAATATTCATAACAAACTGATTTTTTTAAAAGATAATTTCTAGAGTTGGGCATGAAGCAAAAACGTGGATCTGATTCTGATTCTGATCTTCATATATTTCTGTTGTGGGCAGAGCAAAAAAAAGGAAAGAATTTTTGAACTTTGAGATTTAGAATTCAGATCCAAAGTGTGAAGTGTTCACCCCGACTTGGTTAGAGAGAGGTTTGCACTATGAGCTTTGATCACTAAGGTTCTGAGGTTCAGTTTGAGTCCCTCTCTCTAGACTGGGGTTGGCAACCTGTGGCTCTTTAAAGAGCCATTTGTGGCTCCAAGTGCTGCTGCTGCTGCTGACTTCTCTTGAGGCCCTAGAGGCTGCTGACGTTGAAATGGAATTTGGTTCTTTGTTTAACCAGTGGCAGCTTCCAGAGCCACAGGGAAGGGAGCTGCTCCATGTGGGTGGGGGGGAAGTCAGCCTGCAGAAGAGCTGCGGGGAGAGATGGCCAAGCCCGCCCTGCTGGAGCTGCACAGCCGTATGCAGAAGGAGGCAGTGGGGGATCAGCAGAGGGGAAGTGGGGGCCCCAGAAGAGTGGTGTCAGTGCACTGAGCTTGTCAGCTGAGGCAGGTAAATCCTAGGGCTGAAAGGGTTAAACCTTGGGTTGGGGGGCGGTTGGGGCTGAAGGGGTTAAACCTGGGGGCAGGGGCAGTTTGTGAGATGCTGAGGTAAAGCTTGGGGCTAGAGAAGTGAATCTGGGCGTTGAGGCAGGTAAAACCTGGAGATGAGGGAAACATAACTTTCTAATTGATACAAATCATTGTGTGCACTGTTTTTAAAATGGGAATTACCAAAAGTATGGTTTGATCTTATTTAATAAGAACTGTCTCATCCTTACATATATTGTGGCTCTTGAAGTATTGATTTTTGTAACTGAATTTGAAAAATGGCTCCTCTCAATATTTTGATCGCAAACTTCTGCAACCAGGGGAGGGATAGCACTGTGTTTTGAGCACTGGCCTACTAAACCCAGGGTTGAGAGTTCAATCCTTGAGGGGGCCATTTAGGGATCTGGAGGCAAATAGATTAAAAAAAGAAAAATCTAAAAAAATGGGGAGGGGCTTTATTTATCTTAGTACTATGCTGTCTGTCAGGATTGAGCGTTTTTTTTTCTTGTCTACATCCAGTCAGATACAATTTTATACTTTTGTAGCATTCAGGGTACAAAATCTACCATAATTTTACCAAAACTGAAACACAATATTAATTGTTCATAATGATGATCTGGTCATATTTTGCAAAGCCCTATCTGATGTACCACTGGTCACAGGTAAGGTCAGTGAGTAATATCCTTGCTTTCCAAAAACATCTACTTGAAAAGTCATGGAAGCAAGATTTGAGGGATGACTGTGTCTTGTGCCTCAGTCAGGAGTGTAGTATCCGATGCTGAACAATCTCCCTCGTGCTCACAGAACATTCATGGATGCCAAAAACAGCAATAACCAGTGATCTGGCTTTTGTCTAACCCAAAATATTTAAAACCTAGTAAATGCAGCTTATAGAACCTACCTATTGAGTTGTAAAGCATTCAAGATATCAGAGAAGATTATTTGAACATTAGCATGACTTAGGATGGCTCGATTTGATCCTAATGCTGCTTTTAGCGGTGTAACATAAACATCCCTCACAATTTCCAGCATGTGCACATAGTTCTTTTCACTTGTCAGGAGCTCCCAAGCAAATCTAGTTCGTTTGTCTGTAGTGTCCTTCTGAATTTTTTTATCCTGCAGTCAGAACGCGGAGAGTAAGTAAGCAGAGCTCCTGTACACATCTTTACAATAAAAAGCCAGGGGCTGGAGGAGGACCATAAAACAATGACAAATGGATGGAACGTAATGCCTGTTTGCATCATTGCAATATGACCTTGGTTTTGATATAACCCAAGGAGAAAAACCTATTGAATTTTATCAGTAATTTTTCGCTTACTTGTCCAAATACACACCTGTGAAAGTCCAACAGACGTAATAGCGTGCTCTTAAAAAGTCCCCATATCCCTGCAGAGCTGCCATCTAACTACATCCCCAAATCGTTACAATATGTGTCCATCCTCTGCCCCAGGAGAGAGGGAGGGAAACACCCTTATCAACACATTAATCTGAATCCTAAACTGCAAGAACTCCATTAATATTTTTAAGGTCTGCAGGGAGCACTGTGATCATCTGCAGAGCCCTGCGCAGATACCAATTTATATCCCTGGATGTAAAGAACTTCTGGGCTCTCCCAGGAACTGTAGCTGCAAATGGAGCAGATGGTGGGGCAGCTGCTCTCAAAAGCCAATGATCTGTGCTGGCAGCTGCTCCCCCGTGGCTGTGTTGCCTCCAGGCACAACCACTGAGGCAGGCACAACGCCCACTGGCAGCTGTCCCAGGTTGCATTATCATGGCCAAATGGCACATCTGTGCCTAGACAGGAGATGCAGACAGAGTGGCACTGACAGCCGCCATGGGCCTGGAGGCAAAGTGGAGGTGGGGGTCTGACTACCTACTCTCAGAAGGGATGGGGCTAAGGGCAGCACAGTGCTCTGCAGCATTTCAGAGGGGACCAGGGCTCCAGCCACTGCTGCTACTGTGGTAGCGACTGGAGTTCCAGGCCCCTTTGGGCTGCCAGGCCTGGAGGAAATGGCCCCTTTGCCTCCCCGCCCCTTGACAGGGCTGCAAAGACAGCTTTGTGGAGGGGATGGGATCAGAGTGGGGCTGTGGGTTCTCCAGCCATGCAGAAGGAGCTGCCCATGTGGGGAGCTGGCTCCTGTGACCAGCAGCTCCACCTTCTGCTTCTTTTGCTGATGTGGTTCCTAGGAGAGCCCTGGAGTTCTGATATAAATCAGTATCTTCTCAGGGCTGTAATAATCTAGTCTGAGCTCCTGGGTAACACAGCCAGAGAACTTCCCCAGAACAATTCCTATAGCCAAACCTTCAGACAGAAAAAAATCCAGTCCCCATTTGAAACCCTACAGACAATCCTGCCCACCCTGTGGAATGAACATGTTCTAAAATAGTAACAGAGAGAAATCTGTGCAAGTCTATATACTATCAAAACAAAAAAGCAGTAAAGTAGCACTTTAAAGACTAACAAAATAATTTCTGGTCTGGCTATGATCTGAAGAAGTGGGTCTGTCCCACGAAAGCTCGGCACCTAATTATTTTGTTAAAGTGCTACTGGACTGCTTTTTTGTTCTGATGTTTTAAAATAGTAACCCTTCAAAACTGGTTCAGGTGAAACCCTATGTGTGAACGCACAAGGCCAGGCAGCACTGCTTAAGCAAAAGGTACTTTTCTTCTCGCGCTGGCATAGTCATTCCCTTTTTATTCAAACTGAGATTAAGGGTAAAACAAAGCAGCAGTCACATAGAACTGTAAAGGCTAACAATTTATTAGGTGATGAGTATTAATGGGGCAGACCTTGCCAGTCTAAAGTGCTACAGGGTTGCTTGTTTGTTTTGTGAAGATACAGACTAACATGGCTCCCTCTCTGAGATTAAGGGTGAAATCCTGATTCTATGACATCAACAGGAGTTTTGCAACTGGCTTCCATGGAGCTAGGATTTCAGCCCAAGTTTCTGCTCTGGCAGTTCAAAGACAGATCTCACCCTTGGTGGAGCATAACACCATCTTAAGGTTCTCTCAGAAAACAATGCTTCGCGTTCACCGAGAAGTATAATTCTCTTGATTACAGAACATGAACAAGATTAAGTTTAACTCCAAAGAGAAAGATGATAAACTATGTATAAGGTACACGTATAGTCACAACAACATGAAGTGCTGCATCCCACTCTAAAGGCTGCTTGTAAACAGAATTATGATTTTTGGACCATATAAGAGATCTTTTTTAATAAAAATACTAGATACACTGTTTGTTAGTTTCTTATAGGAAAATATTGAGAAAAATGAAAAAGCAGCCTTGACAATTACTGATACTAACTATAGGTCCGATTTTTACATTACGGAAGACAGTAAGGTATTTACAAATCAATGATTTCCTTACCAGTTGAGCCACTGCCTGAATTGTTGACTCATTCACTCTGATTCTGCAGTGAGTGTTTTGGTTCAGGGTGGCAGCCTCTTTTACATCGTCCTCCTGCGAATTAAATGGAAGGGTTTTTTCATACCAATTGGTTGAAGGAGCCACAGACCTAGCAACTCCAGTTCTTCCCTATTTTGTTTCCTTCTCCACAGGTTTCCATAAAAAGATTATATAATAGCTTACTGCAGGATTAGTATTCCATAGATAATTGAAAGTCTATATAAGAAACATAACTAGCAATACCATTTACTCTATTTATTGGTGAGTGTTTATGGGTCATCATAATTGACTTTGGGATCTCAGCTGAGGAGGGGGATATAGTTTGTTTCCCAAACAAAAAGAAGCCCCATTCTTAAAAAAGCTTTTGTAAGTGTGTGTAACTTTCAGCCTGTGCGTATGCATGTTGACTTTCACAGGACTTCTTGAATGCTTTAAATTAAGCATATGTGTAAATCTATGTAGGATCAGTGCCACAGTGTGACCATTACCACAAGAGAGCGCAAAAAGCCTTTTTACAAACCCAGCCTACAAATTGATGTGCAGTCAGATCTCCTGTGCCTGGGTGGCTGCCACTGGTGTGGCTCCACAGGGCCCATAAGTCTGCTCATGTGCAGTGGATTGTAGGACTGGGCCTTAGCTTTCTATTTGTGTGTTCTGTGGAAATGGTGCGGTTTGTGTTTCTCGAATGTGTTCAAGTAGACGTAGCTATACTTCAATGGTGTCAGCAGTCGTTTTTAAAAACAGAAAATATATTGGCTTTTAAAATGTGTGATTTTTGTAAAGTAATATAAAAATGGCAGCTGTTAGCATTTGAAAAATCCAGGACAGATTTTTCATTTATGGATAAACTAACTTCATAATGGCCAATGTAATGAGCTAACAGAGCTCTGAATCTGGTGAAGCGGGTCTTACCCATGAAAGCTCACAACTTAATAAATAAAATTGTTAGTCTTTAAGGTGCCACAGGCCTGCTTGTTTTTTGTGAAGCTAAATTTGTATTTGTGATGAGTCAGTAACAGCTGATAACTCAACAGGAAATTCAGAAATCTTACTACACTAAGATTATTCCTGTCAGTAACAATCCCATGAGCTAACATATTTAAAGCTCGGCTTCTGTAACATTAACTTTTGATGTCTTGGTTTATCATAATTCTGACAGGTCATGTTAATTCTAGCTTTTGAAAATCAGATCTAGCTCCCAGTACTCAGGCTCCATTTTCTCCAAGCAGGTTCTTGAAGAACTGTATTTGTCTTACTTGGTTTATAAGAAGATTAAACACTAGTTTATTCTGAGCTGTGGATTTTTGATGCAGACTAACATCCCACAGGGACTATAATGAAGTAACCAAAGACACATTGTTTTGTGACAGCAACTGAAGCTAGACCTGAAGGATGGAAAGCTAAGTGCATTAATGTACTGCAGTTGTTAGGCCCTGGCTGGGAAGTTGCCCTGAAAGAGGTCGCTGTTCCTTACGGAAAGTACCAAGAGTTGCTTGCAAGTCTCCATCTGTTGAGATCTTTCTGCTAAGCACTCTGTTTTTTACCAGCGGGGGCGGGGGGGGATTTCTTAAATGGAAATAAAACACTATTCAAGGTAAATTGAATGGGTAAATTTCACCAATAAAATGGGTTATGAGGCTTTCAGAGCTACGTGTAATCATCTATCTATATATTTGTGGGCTGATGCAGGATGTCAATAGGTCTCAACTAAAAAAGGCTCAAATATGCATAAAGCCTAGTACAAAAGTCTTTGAAATGGATCTGCAAATAACTCTAAATACCACTTCATCCAATTATTAAAAACCTCACAAACATACACAGCTTCCTTTTGAAAGTTCAGCTAATCCATCAGTGAAAGTCTGGGCTGTTTCTCCATTAGAATATGCTTTGGCTCCACTCATGGCATCCAACATAAACTGACCTGAAAAATAGAAGACCATAAACTGTAAAATAATCCTTTAAATGGCGATAGTAAGTTGTCTTGGTATTGGTTAACAGTGGACACTGGATCTAGTCAGGGAAGCCGGCAACCACACATGCAAGCTGACTTTTTGTTGAGCATCATAAAAGGGAACTTTAAAGTCTTTGTCTACACTGTGGTTTCTAGCTATCTGTGTCCCTACAATGGTGTAGCTGCACCAATGCCACACACATTGCAAAGACAAATCCTGTGTAGACAAGGACAAAAAACACTCAAGACATGGCATTGCCAGGTTCCACAGTTGTCTCAATCCCACTATAGCAAATGTGTTCACTTTCTGGATTTAAAAATGTATTTTTTATTTGCCTCTGCCCACTATGTAAACTCAGCCTGAGATCTGAGTCAAGCAGAGTCATTTCCTTGGCATTATGGAGGTATGCAAAAATCTCAGATTTATGGCATCTTTAAACAATATTGTCTGAACACAGAGATTAGGTCAGAAAAAAACATTGTGTTATAGATTCATTTAACTTGAGGTTAAGTTCCACCACCCTCTTAGTGAGTCAGAGTTTACTGCATGATAGTCCCTGGAAGTAGAGCATGGTGAAAGCATATCTTTAGGAGAGAACTTGATTGCGCTATCAAAAATTGGAGTTCTTCCAATATAACATTTATAGATCACAGCACTTCCTTCCCCTCATGTTTTTGAGCATCCATGTTGAAAAGGTTTTTCTTGCACATAATTTTGGTGTCATAACACACATGCGTTCATTCATAA
Organism: Carettochelys insculpta; assembly: GCF_033958435.1. Taxonomy (NCBI): domain Eukaryota; kingdom Metazoa; phylum Chordata; order Testudines; family Carettochelyidae; genus Carettochelys; species Carettochelys insculpta. The sequence continues at coordinate 102,532,866 of NC_134139.1, forward strand.
GGGGCTTGAGCTTGATAAACTGCATACAATGATTCCTGATCTGAGCCTCTTCATAAAAATGCAGAGGCCACATAGTTGAGCAATCAGTTATCATCAAATGAACTAGTTTGAAGTGTAAAATTCAATTGTCATAAAATATAAGGTTTTAGCATTCCATTTTGATTATGCAGGTAACTTATTGATTTGCTCCTTTGTGTTAACTCACACGCACATTGAAAGTATTAATTCTGCAGTAGGCTGTTTTTAATACTTGTCATGCACAATGTGCATCCCAGAGAAGACAATGTTTTCCAATAAAAATAGCCACAGGAGAAATGGGAAAGGAAGACAGAATAAAGTTCTAAAGTTGTGATGATTCCATGAAAGTTGGGGGCCAGGGATTTTGAGTGTTTTTTTCTCACCATTCTGGAGGGGGTACTTTTTTTTTTAAGTGTTTGTAAAAAGAAAAAAATGATAAATCTTACCAATAATCCTTCCACTAATGTTCTTCTGCAGCTCACTTAAATATGGTCGCATCTGCTTCCGGACAGATTTCAGTGCCTCTTCCACATGCTCCGTTAGTCTGAGCCATGTCTGTAGTTTTACTTCAGTGAAGTAGATGGGGATAGGAGGTCCATCATTCTGTTTTCCCAGCCATTCGCTAAGGACTGATGATATTTTTAAGCTGGGTTTTAGGTAAAACCTCACAAACCGGTGGATGTAACTATTGCCCTTTGTTTAGTGTAAATGTAAGAAACAATCAAGCTACTTTTTGGAACAATAAGACCCTCAATCCAAAACATACAGGCATACAGCAAAGCTTTGAACCATATTAGCCCCAAGGGTTTCCCTGGAGATTAATACGATAAAGCAGAAGCTGGGGTGTTGATTGGGTGGAACTATTTGTCTGAAAGAAGCAACAAAAACAGAGGGAGTAAAGAAGCCTGGATAGCATTAGATTGGGAGGGGAAAAATACAAGTGCGTGAACTTTTGAGCAGAGTACTGCGTGAAAGAGACTTGGAACCATGACTAACAAATGATCTGCTTGATTCCTACCAAGTTCAAGGAAACATGACATTGGTACATTCTCTTACTCCTGGGGAGTTCTGGGCCACTGTGTACATGTAGAATTCACATCTGGCACAGATTGTTTTTCTGGAGAAAATACATTCTTCTTCTTAGAAGAGCTTCAGTTATGCCTTTCAGCCACCAGAGGCAGCTGTCTCACCAAAAAAGCCAGCTGACTGCCAGCTGCAGTCATCGCAATGTACTGTGCATGAAGCAAGCTAAGTATGGGGCTTATGGAGCTGCTGTGGGAGTCATAGGTGGAGGTTCTGAAGAGCTGGTGCAGGAGAAGACAGGTGCAGGCTCAGAGCTAATGAGTGATAGCACTTGTCCAAGGACTGAATGGAAATGGGGCTCAGGGCCACATGGGCAAAAAAGATGGGCTGAGGCTTCACAGCCATGTAGGAACAGGGAAGGTAGGAGTTTCCAGGGATACTTGGGGATAGGGGTGCAGGGACACATGGGGATAGGGGAAGATGTGCCTGAGTGGGAATGGTTCTGGATCACTCAGGGTCTGGATAAAGGAGGCTCCCCAGTTCCCCAACAATCCCTTACCTCCCTACTGCCATCACCCTGACAAGAGAAGCTGTTCTATAATTCTCCCACCCCCACCTAACCCCCCAGATTAACTCCCAGGCTCCTTCCCTCTCTCTCTCAGCTCCTTCATTATCCCTGACTCCCACCAAGTCACTGCTTCTGCGGGGTGTGGGAAATATGTTTCTGGATTGTAGTTTAAATTAATTATTCAAAGTTCTGTACTAATTTACTTAGTAAGAGATATGTCCAAAAATTGCTTCAGACTTTTTAGTCTGCATGATTATAGATCTTCTTGCTGATGGGTATGTTGAAATAAATTACCAAAATTGAAACTGGAATGATTATATTCTGTCATTTTAACAAAGAAAAAATGCAAGCTTTTATAATATACTATGCAGAATTTTTAATTCCCCTGGGAATTGTACACTTGAAGTACACACCTACACTTTGGCCCTTCTGACCTTCACTGTGCTAATATGGCTGTCAAATAATATTGCATCAAATGGTACTTAACTGCTCCTGCAATGGAATTTTAAACATATGGTAGAATAATGTAGCCAAAGCTATAAAACTATAGAAGTTGATGGCAAGGGTCATCTAATACAACCCCATGCCAAGATACAGGATTTGGTCTGGCTAACCCTCCACCCCACTGATCCCAAACAAACACAATAAAAAACAAAAAAGAAGAAGAAAAACAAACAAACAAAAAACAGATGCCTACCTAGCCTCCTTTTAAAAGCTTCCCATAATGGAGTTTTCAAAATCTCTCTAAGTATTCTGTTCCATGTTCCACTGTTGTTTCAGTTGGGAACTTTTTCTTGAGATTTAGTCTAAATTTGCTAGGCTGTAGTTTGAACCCACTGCTTCTTGTCATGCCCTCTAGTGGAAGGAGAGTAGGGTTTGCTCCATCTTTTTTTATGGCAGCCTTTCATGTATTTGAAGACTGCTATCATATAAGTCTGTAATTTGATTTTATAGTATCATACTGGGTCTTCAGTAAACATCCTAGGAATTTAAAATTGGTCAAATACTAGCATCCTTCCTCTGTATACCTTACTTCTACTCCTCATTTTCCAAAACACAGGCTTAAAAGAATTTTATTTTGCTATTCTCATCTTGGAAATGTCAATTGCCTCAATTTCTTCAAGTCATGTAAAAATGAGTCCAAATACTAGATGTGCCAATAGCTCCATGCAGTAACTTTCTGTACTTACTGTGCTGATAAGATCCAGTGGCAATTCCTGTGGGGGTTCTGAAGAGCATACCAGTTAGATGAGTCAGCTGGGAAAGGACTTCCATCCCTGCCTCTGCAAAGTTGCATTCTTTTTTTCTAGTTCATAACACTCCATTACTTACATCACTAACATGTTGCAGCCAATACAGTCCACTAGCCAATTCTTTTTCTCAGTGATACTATAATTAATTGAAACCACAAGGAATGTAAACCTTTTTTTTTTTTTTTTTTTTTTTTTTTGCAAGACAGGAAGAAAAAGTACTTTCTCTGGTTTTATCATACTCCTGATTTTGAAAACTGTTATATTTACCAATGACACAAGATGTAGTTTATCTTAACAAAAGGACACCGTGGAAAAAATAATCACATCCGCTAACACGGACATGAAACTAGAAAAGTTCTTTTTGCCAAGAGATCCCTAATGAAGAAAAATAACTCCAATTTAGTTCTAATGTCAGTGAAGAGACACACATTTGTGAGTTTGTGGGATCCCTGAGAATAGAGTAAAATAAAGATACATCAGCTTTGAAGGTCTTTGCATCTTATTCTTTCCAAGAAAACCAACAAAAAGAGTGGCTACTACTCTATTTCTTGTAGCAATCAGCTTGATATCAGCTTAAGGGGTTGACCATGCCAGGCTGAGGAAAAGGGAGATATGATCTGGGTGCTGAGAAGTCCTTGGACTTGCTCAGCACCTTGCACATTCAATCTTCAATATCTTGCAACACAGGAAAAAAAAAAAAAGACTGTCCTTGCCCCAAATAGAGCTGGTTGAAAGCAGTTCTCCCTGTGCCTCTCCCTTCCTCCTAGCCCCCTGGGAAAATTTTGGCTTTGCTGCAAAAAGCCAAAAATACTCAGTCAAAATTTCTATTCTGAAAAATATGAACCAAATTGAAAAATAATGTTAGCTTATTTTGGTGTTAAACTGTCCTCCTCTGTAAGCCAGGCTTCGTGGCTGGAATTAATGTCCCATGACGCACTACTAAGCCCTTCTCCCCCCCGGCATAAAAGAACCCCCATACCTATAGTGGATCATGGGAGGAGATGTTTTGATCTGGAACCTGGCCTACAAAGGACAATTGGGCAAGAGGTGAGGTACCCAAACGACAAATTCCAGAAAACTTTTCAGGTGCTGAGATTTTTCATGCCCCCGCCCCCCAAAAAAAACCTCCATAGAAAGAAGACCATTTTCATGGTGCTGTAAATCCCATTTTCTGTAAACATCAATTTCAACAAGTCACACTCAGCAGTGAACAGGGAGGCTACTGAGTGGGAGATGTTCCATCATGACAGAAGTTCAAACAAAACTGACCTGATGCTGCCAGAGGAACAAAGATGTCCACATGGCCACCTTCCTCTGGAGCTGTGACACAACCACCTAGGTTCTCCCAAAATTCTCGCACTTCAGGATTCAGGATGTTTTCAATTCCGATTCTGCAGCCTGAAAAGCATTGGAATAAAAGTCAATGAAAAAAATAAAATTTCCATGAGGATTTTCATTCTGCTCAAAATTCTTCCTTCCTGTACTCAAACCATTTCTTCCCTTCCCAGGACTTAAATCTTTCCTGAAATCTTTCTTCAGAGCAATGTGATGACTATAAAGCTGAGAGATTTCTTGTCTTCCATTTCTTTAGGCCTTTCTCTTTCCTCCCTCTCCTCTAAATTCATTTTCTCTGTACCATGTGTTCTCTCTTTTCTGGTTATTACTTTTTCTTTGTTCCTCTGTGTCTCCTTGGTTCTCTTTCTCCTCCTCTTTTAATCCCTTATTTAACCTCATGGTCAGATCTTTAGCTACTGTGGACTAGCCTCGTGTGTTCAGTTTCCGTTTTCTCAAGAACAAAGATCTCTCTACCCTCTTTTCATCATATTTTCACTGGATTTTAACTCATTAACATGTGGGCTGCCTGTTGACTACAATGGAAGATAGAGTTGTACCCACCAGAAACATGTTACAGTTGCATCAGACTCTCAAGGATGTTCCTCATGATGACATTTCAGGTGCAGAAGGTGGGGGCCCATAAGAGACCTTACAATTACCTTGTCTCAAAAGGCTTTTGCAAAAAGCTTTCCAAGATCACAGATTTCCTGACCTCGGGAGGTAGCTGCTACATCCAAATGAGGAGAAATCCCAGTTTAAAACCCATGAAAACATGCTTGGGATGTCTCCCTGCCGGGTAACCAAAAATGAAAAATAACCTAATTTGCATCTGTCTAAACATTTCCTTTCTCTTTACATATCTGTATGCCAGATTTCTTTTGAGGCCAGGATATTTACGGAATCCTCCAAACCTGGTTCAGGCTTAAGCCATCGCTGTCCCTCTTTCTTCCGGCCACACAAGCAAAAAAGATACTCTCAGCAGGTAATCGCTTTAATTTAAAAATTTCCTGCTCTCTTCCCATTGGCTCACCTGCCTTCTTGATAACAAAGAGCCCACTGTCTTTGGGATTAAAGGCATTCATTCAAAACAATGTTCAATGTGCTGGCTTGATTCTTTTTATCTTTATGCTTCTTCCACTTCTGGAGTACCTAAGCATGATGTGGTATTGACATGTTCCTAATTAGTTTCTCTTTCCTCCCCCCCGGCCCCTTACCTTGAAGTAAATTGATCTCTCTGGAGTCTCCATTGCTAAAAATCCCAATACTCTTTGCTTTTCGACCATTCAGGGCCTTTTCTATGTAAAAAAGGAGGCTTTGCAATGTCGCTCCACAGTGTTCATACAACACAGGAATTACCCCAGGTTTGATGCTGTCCAGCACCATCTACAGAAATAAATCAGTTCAGAGCTTCAATAAACAACTCCTGATTTTTGCAAAATATAATTCCATGAGAAAATACAATTCTTAATTCAATAGTCGTTTGTAGAATGCATCACATCATATGTTACACAGCAGGAGTTAACTGCACACAGAAATCTGAAATTCTCTGTTCAACTTTGTCCTATAGTCTTACAATACCAATGGATAAGAGATGATCTCTCCAACAGCCTTTCTGAAAGGTAAATATCAGCTAGGCCACACCCACTATTCACTGTGCATGAGTAGTGTGAAATTGTGTTCTGTACAGGTGCAGCTGTCCATCCACACAGAGTGAATTTTAGTGTCAGGGCCTTAATCATTAAACATTAAAATACTGCTTGGTGCTCAGTTTAGCTTCCTACTCATTTCCCAGTGATGCTTTGCTGAAACTTAGGTTGTATGCAGGTTTTTGAACAACTAAACAGGGTGGACAGTTTTTAAAAGGTGACTTCCAAACTTTTCTTTAACTTTTCCTTTTGTTCATAGCAAAAACACTGAACGTCTCACACAAATTAGTACTTAAACCATATGATTTGTGTTTTACGTCAGATCACCTAGTGCCATATAAAAATTTGCAGCCATGCACACAGATTGCAATTTTAATTTAGCTTCATATCAAATTCTCAATTTCTGCATTAGAGATTCATTTAGGCCTATGATGCTCAAACTTTTCCAGTCGACCTTTCCCCTGCCCCAGTAATGGAATCTGTCCGTGCGCTTCCCCCACATTCCTGCACAGTCAAGGCTGCTTCTGCAGCAGAGCATGGGATGGAGGCATAGCTAGAGGCAGAATGGGAGCCAGGTGAAGAGCTTGGGCTAGAGGCAAAGCAAGTTTAGGGGTGGAGAAGGAGTGAGGGCAGCACTGGGCTGGGGCTCAGAGCAGGGGATGGAACTGGGCTGGGGGCAGAGAGGGAGTGAGGGTGGAACTGAGGCTGGAGGCAAAGCAAAACTGGTAGCTAAATGGGAGTGGAGATGGTCTGTGCATCGGGGGGGCTGGAAGCTTGGGGCTCCCTCCCTGACCCTGTGGGGATTGGCTCCAGCCTTGCTGCACACACCCAGAATGTTCCACCAGGCCCCCCAGCTGAGAACCACTGATTGAGGCCCATAATGTTACTTTACTGACATAATTTTAATCTTATGCTTTCCTTTGTTTTTCTTCCCTGGACAGTGCTGTCTTGCTGAGACCCCATCCTGTGAGCACATCACAGGACTATTCATGTGAGCAACTTTAAGCAGGACTGAAACTATAGTAGACTCCAGGAAGCATGCCACCTGTGCAGGGGAAGGAGGGACAGCTTGCCCTCTCAGGCACATCCCCATATGTAGTTGGCGTATACAGAACAAAAGCCATTCAGAAAAGAGATCAGCTCTAGAAGAAATTCATACCTCATATGCAGGAATCTGGGATGATACCAAGAGTAGGTATGGCTCAAGTGGATATGCAAAACTGCTGTATTTTTGGTAGACACTCTGACAATGTTTGTTAGGTAACACAGGGTATGATCTCCTACCAGTCACATTATGTCTGCAGAAGGAGAAGCAAAAATTCAAGCAGAATATCCTTTAAAGGTTATTCTTTTTATAACTTCATTGCAAACATAAAACATGAGGGTATGAAAATACCTGCCTACACTTTGTTACACTGAATAGACATGTCTGTGTTGTTTGTAAATACCTATATAGCTACATGTATTATTCTATTTCCTGCCTGCTGAAGGCCACCATTTCTCTGAGAAAAATGAACCCTAATCACCTACTGCTTATTGAGACCTTTGAGATCCAGAACTTTTATAGGTCAGCCATTTGTGGTGGGTGGGTGCGTGGTGGGTGTGCGTGCGCGTATGCTCTTTGTCTTAGTGTTAATAGGGAAAGTTTTAAACTTATAGCTTTGACACACATAAGGAACAAATTAATCAAATGCTCTTTGCAAGTTCACAAAAGAATGAATTTTCAGGATCTTCTCCCTCAGATGTTTAGCTAATGAGGTGTATGACCCTAGACTTCAAAGATGTATCATTAGTCCCCACATCCAGGCATGATGTGAAATGGTTATACGAGCTTCCCATTTTGTGACTAGACCAGCAACATATTGAGGGAGGTATGCTGCCAATGAGAGAGCACCTCTTATCTGATGTTCTCCATGGCTTTTTTGAACTTCTGGATGGTGGTTTAAGACCAGTTCAACTAATCTGGACCCCGAAATTTCCAAGGATGGTTGCTTCAAGACAAACTGTGCCCCAGAATCTTGAGTGTGAAACTAGTATTTCAAGCTACGTGCTGATGCAGAACACCAATTTCTGCCCAAACTCAAGTTTCAAATGTCCTCCCCAAGGATTATATCCAAGGGACATCAGCTAAATGGAGGTCTTTGCATGGGCCAGACATATAGTCTGCAAGCCAATTCATGGAGTTGCTCTTCCAGCACGGAGGAAGAGCAACACAGTTTTAAGAGAGGGAACCTATGTGGTAATTATTTAAATGTAATGGACAGAGATGACACAAGGCAGGAGTGTGCCAAAAGCTACCTGGCATGACTATAAAGGGCTGCAATTTTGTGCTGTTTCCTATGCACAATGTTTTCTGTCACCCTTATTAATGACTGCATTTGCGTTACCGTTTCCTATGTGGTTTTGTGATTATTGCCATCATTTTGAAAATCTTGAGTCTTACTTACCTTTTGGGCAAAGATTTTAAGGAGGCCAAAACAAGCTGTTTCTCTGTTGCTAGATTAAAGTTTGATATGGGTTTCATTTCTTCAGAAAGCAGCTTTGAAAGACTGCAGTTCGCAAGAGCATTCTTTTCCTAAAAATATTTTAAAAAATGGACAAAATCATTGCCCACCGATTATTTAGGGTCTTACTCCCCATGCCTTATTTGTAGTACAGAGTATCTTATGTTCAGTCCACTGAAGTCAGCACAGAGTATGGTAGACAGTTTATTGTGGATCTAATTCTCTCACTCTTAGCCATTCTGAGTAGTACTCTACACAACCTTTTTGACCTTGAATGAGTATTTTGTGACATAGAATCATAGAATATGAAGACTGGACTTCTGTCAGGGATGGTTTAGACAGTACTTGGTCCTGCCATTGGGGCAGGGAGCTGGACTCGATAGCCTCTTGAGGTCCCCTCCAGTCCTAGTATTCTATGATTCTATGTCACAAAATACTCATTCAAGGTCAAAAAGGTTGTGTAGAGTACTACTCAGAATGGCTAAGGGGGGAAGAATTAGATCCACAATAAACTGTCAACCACACTCTGTGCTGACTTCAGTGGGATGGACTGAAGTATAAATCAAAGAAATGAGTTTAAATTCCTGATTCTGATTCATACAAGATCAATATGTTAGCACTACCAACAAATCTCAGGATTTGGCACTCAATGTTTGCACAGCCCCTCTCCCCCCCTCCAAAAAAGACCAATTTACAAAAGATAACATGCATGTAGGTTGGGGGGAAATTACCCTAATTAGTTGCAAAGTTACCTGTAGTCTAGCCCCATCCTGGATCATCTGGACCTGATTTGGCTGCAGTTGCGATTTTAAGAACCGTGAGCTCCAAATGCCACTCATCCAAGGAGGTCTAGCTTTGAATAACTCCCCTGAAAAACGAGCATCAGCAGTATCTGTTGTTTAATTCTATGTGTTTCCACTGACACATTAACAGGAGGAACAATGTAGCAACTAGGAAAATAATCCATTTGCAAATTAATATATTAGTTTTACATGTCAGTCTTCAAATTTTATCGAAACACAGCATTCTGCCTGAAAAGCCCGACTCATTTTTTGGCTGGGAATTGATCATTCTACTAAAATGAAGTTGTCTTGTATCAATCCATGAAATACAAGTGGTACTGACAACCTGAATGGTTCAAAAATGAGTTCAGTTTCAAAAAAATCATAAGACTGTCTTAACTATCACATGATGGGGGGGGAAAAAGGAGGCTGTTTTTATTTGACTTCTGATAATTGAGGACATGGGTTTCATATTTTCAAATTATTCTCTTTTACCAGAAGAACTAGACACCTAATTTAAAAAGCACAAAAACTAAAGAAAACCCTGAGATTCTCACATAACTCCACATGACACCAGATGCTGGGGGCATTAAGAGCGGCAGATATGAGGCTTGTGAGAAAACTAGAACTTGAAGGGATTGCGGGTCTGGTTTCCAGAATCTCCATGAATACTAATTAGTACTGACATCCTTTCAAACAAATATTATTGAAGATTGAAGAATACTTTGTGCTAAACAAAAATTCACAAGGTATCTATGTAACAAAATACACTGATTATTAGACTTGTAGACAAAAATCTCAATATGCTGTGCACTGTTTAATAAACGTCTGATATATCGTAGAATTGCATAAAGATATTCCTGTTAGGTTTTATTTAAACAACTTTAGTCAGGACCTAAACTTGACCATGAGTCACTTTAACATTATGTTTGTAGGTATCATTAAATTTCTACAGGACACTTTGGCTATGTCTACACTACAGCATCTCTGAAAAAACTTTAGAAACATTACGATCACACACATCAAAATGGATCGAAAAATCTATCCTTTCTTTCGATAGAAAGTGGCCACACCCCAGCTGCTCTTTCAAAAGAATGGGCCAGGAAACGCTGCGGATTATAAAATCCCGTGTCATGGAGGACTGCGCTTTCAAATTGAGGTCCCCCAGAGTGTCTACACACTTTTTTTTTATGAAAGATTCTTTTGAAAAAAGGTGCTCTTCCTCATCTGGCAGCAGAAGAGGGGCCGCTGGAAAAAGTGCTGCATTTTTTTCAATTTAATAAGGGGAAAAAAAAAAAGCATTTTGTGTGTAGGCACTCAGAGTTTTTTCAAAAAAGGCATGGCTTTTTTTGGCAAAAACTCACTAGTGTAGACTTAGCCTCTGATACTGGGCCTTTTTCTGTCAACCTTCATTTTCCTACTTAGTAGACCAGCATGTGCCAGACTGGAAAGGAATTTAGTCAGCAACTACATCCTGACAGTTCAAGGTTTCTATTATTTCCAGTTGAGACGTACTCAAAACCCCACTGGATAGTATCAAGTATGAATATTTTTATCCTTTTGCTACAGGCATGTCAAATAGGACTAAATAATCATACAGAAGAAACCAAATGAATCCTATTTACTGTTTTCAGCTCTTACTCTTTTGATAGTAAAAATTAATTTAAAAATCTGCAATGATAAATTTTACTAAACAAATTCTTTGACTACTTGAATACTCTTAAGTTGTTGCACCACTTTCAGGAGGGGAGTGTGGGGGAGGGACAAATTTGTTGTTTTAACATTAATCTCAGAAGAAAGATTACTTTAATACCACTGACTCTTGTGTAATGCTAATCTCTCCCAAAGCATTTTTCGTAGCCATTTTTCTCTTCTTTCTTCCTGCTCCTCATTTGCAACTTTTGGTTCATTGAGTGTCCCGTAGATTTCAGTGGCTTCTCTTGGGGTGAAGTAATCTAAGCTGGTTGCACAGGCAATGTAATGTCTCTTCCAAGTACCGTATTCATTATCTCCTGGAGCGTATGGCAGGAACCATCCCAACTTTACGCATTTTGGCATCCATAAACAATCCTTGGGATAAGAAGGGAGTAAAATGGCGAGAATAAGCTGTGATTGAGGACAAAAAGCTTTCTATTTAATAAATCTTGGGGCTTCATACTGCCATCTATCACTGTAGTATCTGAGTATAAATCAAACATGGGACATCTATAAATATGATAGTGATTTTTTTTTTATATAAAGTGTCTAGGAATGTGGCAGGTGTTTTTACACAAATAAAAATACATGATCTCTCTGTCTCAAAGAGCTTGCTGCAATGTTTTCTTATATTCAGAGACTGAAACTGTACCTAAGGACAAATAATCAGATAATGTCCAGGAATTCAAGCAAGATAGCTGCATGTGCTTTGGTTTTGTTTGTATATAAAGAGGAGGGAAGGAATGTTTCGTTTTCAAGTTCTGTATCTGGAAATCTGTGAATTAAAGGCATTGTCTTGTCCCCCTGATTGCCATATTTGGCTTAAGAGGACTGAGGAAAAGAGAGAGAGCAGGCTAATTCTACCACTGTGAGCTATGTCTGAAGATCAATATTTATTTTAGTTTCTATAAATAGTATTGTGCACATAGCATAAACTATATTTAGACAGGTCATAACAAACAGTAGCAGAGTTGTTAATGCTAAGCTTTGTCTTTATCAGTAGCCATATGGTCCACAACAATCTGTATAAACTAAAGACTTTAGGACATCCAGCTAACTACATAGCTCTAAATTACATTCTGTGTTCTGTTGCTTGATGTGTACAGTAAAAGGCCTAAGCTAAAGCAGGGTTAAGAGCCAGGGCAAAGCAGCAGAGTTAAACGGTAGAATGAGAATGAGTTCTGACAAAAGAAAAATATAAATTCCTTTTATATTGAGATGTTTTTGACACGGTTAGATGAGCCTGGTTCCAACAACGTATCTTTCACTTAATTAAAGCTATGACATAGACGTTGACTGCTGATGCACGTTTTAGTTACACCAATTGCGTAGCTAAAATCAATTTAGCCACCGTTGATTTCCATGTCTGTCTACATGGCAGAAGGTCAACAGGAGTGTTTCTCCTGTCAACATTCCTTATTTCTCACCTCTCGTGAGAAGTACAGGGGTCAACATCGACCGCTGGGAACATCACTTCGCACATGTGTGAAATGAAACCCTGGAAGGGCAACCCTCAGTGGGTTGATCGTCCATTGTAGTATGGCTCTAGCCTTAGTAAAGCAAAGTTTAAAGAAGTATTTTGTCAAGTGCACGATGCGTTGAATATTCTGGTACTGATGATCTTTTTCATTATTAAAAAGTGCAAGACAGATACATGAAATACTTCAAAACATTGAGCATTTGTGATTGCTATACAAGATAAAAAATTGGTTTGGCAAATTGCTATTTACAACTTGCTGTTCCAGATTTCCCATTTCATGTGTGTGGTGCTCCTTAAGAGCGGTAACTGGACAGCAAACAACATCCATAAGAAAATTCTTATTGATGGCCATGGGAATCGGACAAGGCCCACAGTGAAACAGACCTGTTCTGTTATAAACTTCCAGTGCCAGTTGACTTGGGCAGTTGCACACAGGTCCCTGGGGCTGAGAAAGGAGAAGATGTAGAGAGAGATGAGACGGGGCAGCATGCTGGTGAAATCCACTTTGGTCATTGGAATCCTCTCTCCAAACAAGTTTTGGGTAAACCTATGAAGAGACAGAGACTCAGACTTTAGCTCTTGGATCCCACCGTGGTTAAAATGCTGTTGAAATTCTGTTCTGTCACTTTGTTGATATTCCCTTTTGGCAGGCCTGTGATCTCTTTGACAAATATTGTGAGGAGTGAAGTGATTCCTATGTGGGTATCATTTGCAAAGTGTTTTGTGTGACTCTTTGGGAAGGGATGAAAGGTGTGTGAAAGTCTAATTAGTTGGCCATTTTTCTCTCGATAGGATTGCATCTCTGTGACATAATGCATCATTCTGAGGTGTAATCTAGACTTTCATGCTAAGCGGAACATTGCATTGTTGCAACTAGTCATTATTTCAACCAAACCGTTTAAATGCCTGGAATGCACATATATCACAGGAGTTGGATTTATTGCTTTCTGGAGGACAGGAAAGAATCAAACCTTTGTATTTGCAATATCCATTCTCTATTATTCTTAAACTTCTGACCTGCTAAACTACTAAAGATGTCTCTTGCCAGTAAGGAAACTATTAGACAATTGCACTATAGTCCTGGGCCTGTGTGAGAAATGCATAAATCAATCCATGTTTGGATGAGAAAACACCGAAGACATCCAAGGAAAGAGTTAAAGATCTCTCTCCTTTTATATAATCACAAATGGCCAGGAAACAAATCTGCAAACCCTTACTCGGACACAGACCAATAGAGAGGGTCTATATTTGTGTGTGTATAACGGATGTTGTGGTTAGGCCCTTTGCTTATAAACCCTGTGAGATGCAGAGCAGCCTCCCTTCCCACTTGGAGCTAGTGGGAACTCAGTGTTCAGTACTTTGCCAAGTTAAATCTTTGGGACCTGTTTCTGCCATATAGAACACAGAGCAAGCCGTTTTGCCCTCATGGAATCATGTTGACTCCCCTCAGTCTCTGCCCAGGCAAAGCACTGCTTGAAAAATGGCAAGATCAGAGTCCTAGATTGTGAACTCCCTGGTGGCAAGAACCTTGTCTCTGCTCCACGTTCCACACAGCACTGATACACAGAGAGACACAGACAATATGGACAGAATATAGAAATGTTTTATCTTTTCCCTGCTTCTCCAAGGTAAAGGGGAAAGGATGAAGAAACTTGAGTCTTAGGCCTGCACTAGACAAATATTTATACAGACGGGCATTCATAATTTTGATACAATGTTAATTTTTAAGTCTTATGAATCTGACAAGTATCAGAGAGGTAGCCCAGTTAGTCTGTATCTTCAAATACAACAAGTCCTGTGGCACCTTATAGAGTAACAGATATTTTGGAGCATAAGCCTTCGTGGGCAAAGACCCTCTTCGTCAGATGCATCTGAGTGCCCTTATTAAACGGAACTGAGAGGACCCTCTTAAAAAGGCAAGATACAATTCCACATCCCAGTTGGAGCCATCTGGACAGACACCTGAACTGGTGTTAAACACTCATGAACTTCACTGGGATTCTAAGAGAATACAGGGATTTTCCTCCTCCTTCTCCAGCTCCTGGGCAAAACTCATTGCAGAACTGGTTTGCTGTGTGTATTATGTGCTGTCCATACTCATACATACCTGTTTGGAAAGACAACACTAAGATACTCCTCATGCTAGACTTACTTCAGTTGTGATTTACTGCATCTCATCAAAATTGTGTGGAGGAATTGTTTGCGCTGCTTGTCTGTCCATAGATCAAACCAGTGGCTTATGAGACTAACTCTTTCCTCAAAGAGCTGAAAGGAAACAGTACAAATTGAACCTCTCTGTTCAGGCACTCTGATCTGGCAATATCTGTGGTCCAGCATGATTCTAGTTAGCTGGATATACATTTAGCATGGGTGTGGCCAAGTTTCTTGTGGTTCCATAAAATTTGTTGAGAGCACCATGAAGTTTGGGACACCAAATTGTTCCGAATTTTGTGGTGCCCTAAGCAGCTGTGTGCTGTGTTTTTGGCATCATGGCCAGCCCCATGTGGGAGTCAGCTTTTGGGAAATGTAGTCCCATTTAGTTAAGAGCAAAACAAAAAGCAGTCAAGTAGCACTTTAAAGACTAGCAACATAGTTTATTAGGTGAGCTTTTGTGGGACAGACTCACTTCTTCAGACCATAGCCAGAAGTGGGTCTGTCCCACAAAAGCTCACCTAATAAACTATGTTGCTAGTCTTTAAAGTGCTACTTGACTGCTTTTTGTTTTGATAGTGTATAGACTAGCACGGCTCCCTCTCTTATTAGTTAAGAGCCGTATCAGATTTGATTAAAGGAAAAAGAAAATTTGTTTATAAAACACTGAAATATTAATGTGTAAATCTGTAATTTTAAAAAAATTAAGAAGCAGAACACCATTGTACCCAACTACTCTTAAGGCCGTGTTTAGAGTACAAAATTCAAAGTTGCTTACTTCAACGTAAGCAACTTCGAAATAGAGCGTCTACACACACACTACTTTGAAGTTAAACTTCGAAGTAGGGCACTGCTCAAGTCCAGGGAATGGAGTAAGGACTTTGAAGTTGGGCTCCCTACTTCAAAGTAAGCGGGGGCGGGGGGGGAAGTGTGTAGATTCTCTGCTGGCTATTTCGATGTAGTGCCTAACTTTGAAGTTAGTTCCTAGCATAGATGCACCCTTTTAGAGACAGTCATATGATTGATAATGGACATAGTTCTTGCTGCTATAAATAGTCTTTGATCCTCACAGGTGTAATTGCTGTCAGAAATCTTGGGAGTAAAGTCTTACTTGGAGGAAGTAATTTATTTTCATTTCAATTTTAATATTTTTTCATATTGTAGTAGCTCCTACAAGCTAAAGCCCCACTGTGCCAATAACAGAACAGAGATAGAACAGTTTCTGCCCCATTTCTGTCAAGTGACCAAAGAAAATAAAGACCTGGCTGTTAAAAGACACAGCGATGGTCATTTTAATATTTTTAAAATGTGTTTTTTTTTCTGATGAACCTGCATCAGTGAATTTACTGTAAGTTTTTTCCTTGTCATTGCATGTACAAGTGGAGGGTTGGGGTATTTCAAGATATTTGGCAGTGTGCACCAATACAGTTCTTGATAGCTGAACCCATGAAAATAACATCTGCCACAGTGTACCTTACCTGCTTGTTGAATGATTTGTTTGTGAGAGGTGTCCAAGTGCTGAACCTTGTGGTCAGGCTCCCAGTTGCCTGGATTTTACTGGAAAAATCTCTGCTGGACGACAAAGCGGTTTCTGCAAGGCATCCTAAACGTGCTAGTTGCCATTGCTTAGCATTGTGGGGATGTGGTGTTGCATAAGCTGTGGTCATCGTCACTGCAGTAATGCTTGGTTATGCCAGCTTTGTCAGCTCCACCTAGAAAGTCAGTGAATCAGATGTGAAGTGACCCAACCTATTCTTAGTAGAGATGGCTGTAAACTGTAGAGTTCAAACTTGGGTTCAGATCTGAAATATGCTCCAAACTCCCCCTATATTTTGGGGGATATTTAAATCCAGAAGTGTCTTATAGCAAACAAAACTGAAAGGAACCTCAAAAAGTCAAGTCCAATCCACTGCATTCATGGCAACACCAAGCACCATTTAGACCATCCTTGACAGATGTTTATCTAACCTGCTATTGAATATTTCCAATGATGGAGATCCCACAACCTTCCTATGCAATTTATTCCAGTACATAACCACCAGGACAGTTAGAATGTTTTCCCTGAAGTCCAACCTAAACCGCTCATATTACAATTTAAGCCCATGGCTGCTTGGTTGATCAGAGGTTAAGGAGACTAACTTCTCTCCCTCCACCTTGTAAAACCCTTTTTTGTATTTGAAAGATGTTATCATGTCCAATCTGTCTTCTCTTTTTCCAAAATAAACAATTCCAGTTCTTTCAGTCTTCCTTCATAGGTCATGTTTTCCAGACTTTTAATAATTTGTGCTGCTTTTCTCTGGACCTTCTCCAATTTCTCCACATCTTTCCTGAAATGTGGTGCCCAAAACTGGACACACTGTTCCAGGTGAGGCCTAATTAGCACAGAGTAGAGCAAAAGAATTACTTCTTGTGTGTTGCTTAGAACACTCCTGTTAATGTAACTCACAATCATGTTTATTTTATTTTAGCAACAGTGTTACACTGACTGTCACTTAGCTTGTGGTTCACTATGACTCCTAGATTCCTCTCTGCAGTACTCCTTAGACAATCACTTCCCATTTTGCATAGGAAACTGATTGCTCCTTCCTAAGTGGAATACTTTGTATTTGTCCTTATTGCATTGCATTTCATCCTATTTACCTCAGATCCTTTGTCTAGAGATTTTGAATTATAATCCTATTGTCCAAACCACTTGCAACCCCTCCCATCCTGGCATCATTCACAAACTTTTAAGTATACTCTCTATGCCATTATCTAAATAATTTATGAAGAAATCTAGCAGAATCGGCCCCAAAACTGATCTCTGCAAAACTGCAGTTGTTATGCCCTTCCAGCATACTGTGGACCATTGATAATTACTTGCTGAGAATAGTTATACAATCAGTTAGGCACCCACCTTTATAGTAGCCCCATCTATGTTGTTTTTCCTTAGTTTACTGATAACATCGTACGAGACTGTTCAGTAAACCCCTGATAAGCGTGATTTTGATTTGCGCTTAACTTGCATTAACACAATTTAAGTGCAAATTGAAAAGAGCACAGATCCCTGCTCCAGCCCCCAGCACTCCCAGCTGGGGAAGCCAGGGAAAAGCCACTCTGCTGCAGCTGTCTGCCTGCCCAGCTCCCACAGCTGGGGGTGGGACAGGGAAATATGGTCACCTTAATTCTAAGATGCATTTCATCAGGTCCTGGTGACTTCACATCTAACTTTTCTAAGTAATTTTAATTTGTTCTTTGCCTGTTTTAACTTCTCAATCTACCTCCTTTTCTGTAGCATTCATTATTATAAGCATCCAATCACCACCAATCTTCCTAGTGAAAACCAAAACACAGACATCATTAAGCTCCTCTGACATTTCCACATTTTCTTGTTGTTTTTCCCTCTGCATTGAGTAAGGGGCCTATCCATCCTTAGTTTTCTTCTTGCTTTTGATTATATTTGTAGAATGTTTTCTTTGTACCTTTTATGTCTCTAGCTAGATTTAGTTTTGTGCTTGGCCCTTTCTAATTTTGCCCCAACATACTTGTGCTATTTGTTTATATTCATCCTTTGTACTTTGACCTAGTTTCAACTTTTATAGGACTCCTTTCTGATTTTTAGATCACTCAGATCTCTCAGCTGAAGCCAGGTAGTCTCTTGACATACTTCCTATTTTTTTATATGCAGTGGAATAGTGTGCTCTTGTGCCCCTTGATAATGTCCCATTCAAAAAATGCCATTTTAATTTTTTCCTTAGTTTTGCTTCCCATGTGATTTTACTTACCATATCCCTGAGCTTGCTAAAGTGTGCTTCCTTGAAATCCATTGTCATTATTTTGCTGTTCTCCTGTCTATCATTCCTTAGATTCACGAACTCTGTTGTTTCATGATCACTTTCACATTCCTTCCAACTTCCTTCTACTGAACCCTATAGTCCCCCACTTTTTGACCCATTTCCCAGGTCTCCATATTTTTCACTTACCTGTGGGCTTTGGTCACCTCCTCTGGTCAAACCTAGTTTAAAGTTCTCCTCACTTTATTAGCCAGTCTATATCCAAATACTCTTACCTTTCCTTGATAGGTGGAATCCATATCTGCTTAGCAGTCCTCCTTCCTAGAATAGGATCCCATGGTCCAGGAAACCAAAGCCCTCCTGCAAAACCATCTTTGCAGCCAGGCATTCACTTCATAATGTATCTGTCTCTGCCAGGGTTCCTGCCTTTGACCAGAAGGATTGTAGAGAACACCACCTGCACCCAAAACCCCCTCATGCATACTGCCATAGCCATGTGATCCCTTTTGACCTACAAAAGGTCACATTTTGCAATATCTTTAGTGGCCACATAGAGTGGTGGTCAGAAGGCTGGGTAATTCTTGAAAATGCCTCTGTAACATTTCTGATATGGGCCCCTGGAAGGCAGCATACCTCATAGGATATGATATCAGGGCAACAAGTGGATACCTCTGTCTCCCTCAGAGTCTCCAACCACCACTACCCTACATTTCCTCCTAGGAATGGTGGCTGAAGACCCCCCAGCTTTGCAGGTACCTCCTTCTCTGCCTTAAGGGATGATCCCTCACCTTTCATATCCAATAAAATATCTTGTTGCCCATCACATTGATTGCAATCTTACCTATGCTTAGATGAATCACTTGAGTGAAAGGCATCATTATATATATCCAATACGCTTACCTTTCCTTGATAGTTGGAATCCAAATCTGCATATATGTGCAGGCTGGATGCTAGAGCATCAGATCTCATACCTGAGATTAGGACAGGTTAGTAAGACAGGAGACTTTCCAAGAAATCCAAGCCATCGAAGGTAGGTCTGGTGCCTGGTGGGTCCCAGTGTGCCCTCTTTCATGCAAACTATATTATATAGTGACTCCCATGACTCTTATTCTTGTGTGGGTGCCTTCTTCCTGTCTTGTAGGTCTCAAACTACAGGTTCCCAGGATCTTTTGTGTAGAGAGGGGCATTGGCCCTATTGTTCTGGCCAAACTATAAATTGAGTAATTCACCTACCTATGTACAATTCTCTTGTCACCATTCCCTTTAAAATTAATGTTCAACTTGTGAAAATTAAATATTTACCTAGTATTTACTCAGTACAGGTTGAGTTGTGCTGTTGCATGCTTCCCCCTGACATCCACCCATCATTGTATCTCAACCATAAGCTAGAAAGTTGCCCTTTCTGAGAGGAAATTTACTTTCCATGAGCTTTCAGTGCTTGGTCCCTCTCTGATAATAAGTAGATCTGTTGGGGATGAGGATACCAGATTTCCTCTGGTTTATGGATCTAGTGCTGCTGTATCTAATAATGCTATGTCTGTTTACGTCCTTCTTCCCCACTCTCTTTATAGAACCATGTCAGGTCTTTATTGAATAGCAACTGGTGAGGAGGCACTGTGTCCCTTTTTAAATTGTGGTCTAAAAGATGCCTTTTTCCCACTCTGCTTGCCTGCATATTACACTCATGTTTTTATCTGTCCATTTGCATGTTTTAAAAAGACCTGCTCAACTTCTCTGGCAGAGGCTTGACCTCTCAAAGTTCTGATCTCCAGCCTGTCTCACAGATAGTACCTGGCAATTATGAAAAACCTAGAAAGTTCAGTTTTGGTTCAGGTTCAAAATCTTTACACCTGTTGCTCTGCAACTTGTGTGATTCAGGCCTGTGGGATATTAGTCCCTGCCCTTTCTATTAACATTAATAACCAAAAATAGAAAGCAAGCCAGTTCATAATCTATTGAATGCTTTACCTCTAGGAGAGGATGCATCTTGCTTTCCCTTCGGAACAAGTTACTGAAGAGCTGCAGGAGAAACTGGAATTATGGCTGTGTTGAATGAGGGTCAGTACTTCCTCATTGCCATAGGAACTGCACAACAAGCTATACCTTGGGCTCCCAGCCAGAGCCTGACTCAGGCTGCAGTTGCCTCATATGCCCCTCCCTGAAAGGGGAAGGATTTATGGCACAGCTTCAAATCTCACTGTGGGCTCATTCCCACTAGACTGGGAACTTGCAATTACCTGAGCCCTGTGTAGTAACATGGATATGGTGGCATCCCTTGCATTTCCACTATAACAGGCATTTGTCCCCATGTGTGCTACAGGTTGAACCTCTCTAATCCAGCACACTCTCCTCTGGTGACATTCATAATCCAGCATGATTTGAGCCCAATGAGCAGTAGAAGTATTGGTTATGTGCTAGACAATATTGATCTCCCATCATTTGGCAAATTCTCTCCTTTGGCACCAGTCAGGTCCTGAGGGTCCCGCACTACAGAGATTCAACTTGAAATGACACAGTAGCGTTGGGCTGCAGCAATCCATAGCAGGGAATGGCACTGGTATGTCCCACTGCAGGGCTGGCCAAGTGAAGAGCAACGTATGTATACCAGTTTTAATCTTACTACAACACTGCACCATCTGTAAAAACTTGTGGATGATGGGACAACCTATAAATGCTGCAAGTGGGTCAGGACTAAAGGCCAGCATCTGTCAGATAGGGAGATCATTCTGAGCGGGGACTGTTTGTGTGGACACAGCTTTTGAAGAACTAGTTAGATTATCCTAGCTGTAAATGTTGAGGAAATGGAACAAATTAAGAACTTCCCCAGGGTCACAGTGAGTCAATAGTAGAGTAGGAACTATAAACAAGGTTTATTTAACTAATTCACAATATGTCCTATTAACCATGCTCCCATTGTGCTGCAAAGCTAACTGCCTGCATCTCTATTTAAACTGTGCTTCAGAAGTATAATGCTTTGAGGGGCACATGGGAAGGAGCAGAATAGATTTTCAAGTTGCTCCCAAAATCTCCACTATCACTCAAAATATTCATTAACTTGGTTTGCAGTCATACAGTTGAACAGTAATAGGTTTGAAAAGAGTTTGTTCTGAGGAAGTTATTTGTGGCATCAACTACATACAAAACCTAGAATTTTGCCTAGGATACAGTAATTTATTCTTACGCTGTAGCTTGCCCACAATAACAGTAAACGTAAGTGAAGCAAAGAACCAACTCCTTCAGGTAACATCAACCACCTTATGAAATACTGATTTTTCTTGTTACTAAATCTCTTTGCTACTTGTAATCTGAAGAAACTGTATGACAAGCCAAAAACCACAACCACCTCCCCCACATTAAATATATGTATATTCTATTTCCACAAGGCTCCGGCAGTTTTCCATACTATTATAATACTGATTTCCAATAGTTTTTATATAAAAGGCCAACTCCAGCTTGCAAGAAGTATTGCAACTAAAAATTCAACATATAGCAACTGTCAAGTTATTTGCTGATCTAAAGTCTAACAAAACCTTTGGTTTTGGCATGCTTGCTTTTCCTAGTGTGGTCAGAGTGCATTGTTTTACCAGTTCCTCTGTGCATTTTACATTGTCTTGAGAGCAGAGTAGTTTGCTCACAACCTCCCCAGTGACATCCAGAAGGAAATTAGAAGTTAAGCGCCTTCCTTGCTGGCAAACTTTTGAAAGAGTCACACTGTGATTTATTTCACAGTTCCCTTACTCAGTGTAACAAGGGAAGTTTGGAGAAAGACTTCAGTAGGAATCCAATGGGTTAGTGTGGGATTTGTACTGCTAGGTGGGAGAAGAAAGAGAATACTATAACAGTGTTCCTTAAACTACGTTCCACAGAACACTGGTGTTCCATGAACAACTTGCAGGTGTGCCACAAGTGTGGAAAAAATACTCAAAGTTTTACAACTATAACCATTTTACTATGATAAGAGTAATGGAAAACACCGAAACAATTTTATTTCTGCATCTCGTGAAGGCAGTAGTAGTCAGGGGAAGCAACTTGAAAATCTATTCCACTCCTTCCTGTGTGCCCCAGAAAGCATTACACTTTTGAAGCACACTTTAAAGAGAGATAAAGGTAAACTAACAGTCCTGCAGCTCTTTAACAAAACAATTTATTAGCTGTTAAGCTTTCGTGGGACAGACTCACTTCTTCAGATCTATACAGTAGTTCCAGGCAACCCTCACGTAGCCTGAAATTCGAGTAAATTGGCGGTGGGCTTCAGAGGTGGGTTGGAGCTGAGGGATTAAGCCTGGGGTGGGTTTGGGCTGCAAGGTGGATGGGAGGGTGGAGTTGAGCCGGGGCATGCAGCGGTTGGAACAGGGTCTATGGGAGTGGTAAGCAGGTAGGGCTGTAGTGCACCAGGGGCTGGGAACCCTGTGTGTGGGTTGGGGCTGAGCTGGGGACGTGGGATGGGTTGATCCTGGAGGGGACAAGGGGGTTTTAGCCCCCCTAGTTGCATGCAGCAGCAGGCAGCTATGGGGGCTAAAGCCCTTCTCCCTACATTCCCAGAGCGGTGTCACTGTCAGCTTGGCAGCAGCACTACTCTGCGAAGGAGGTTTTAGCCAGTCTGACTGTCCAAAGCATCAGGCAGCTAAGCAAGCTAAAAGCCTTCCTCCTGCCTTACTAGAGCGGTGCCTAGAACTTCTCTGGGAGGGCAGTGGGAAGGGGCTCTTAGCCTGCCTGGCTGCCTGCAGCTGCCAGAAGCCAGGCAGGCTGACAGCCACGCATCTTCAAGTTGTGTGAAACTCACATTAAAGTGAGTTTCGTGCAACCTGAAGACATGCAAAGCAAGGACTTACTGTGTCTATACAGATATAAATCTATACATATATCTGAAGAAGTGGGTCTGTCCCATGAAAGCTCGTCACCTAGTACATTATTTTGTTAGTCTTTAAAAGTGCTACAGGACTGCTGGTTTGTTTTGTGAGAATACAAACTAACATGGCTATTTCTCTTTCACCAGAGAAATAAAGGTACATTCATCCCTCTCTATCCAAGCACAACTGGTTCCCAACTTTTTGCTCACAGGCAAAAACTCTTAAGAGGGACACTGAATTACTATTAAATACACATTAAAGTCTCTGATTGGTTCCTAGTGCTCCTAACACAGGGAACAAGTGGCAGCATGTGGCGCTGCTTTGGAAAGGTAAGTGAACTTTGGGTGGTGGGGGGTTGGTGAGGGTTAAAGGCTGGAGGCAGTTTGGGGCCATGAATGAGAAGGAGGGCTAAAATCTGGTGGCGGCTCATTCCTCTGGGCTGCTGCAGCGGTACCTGTTGGGGGTGTGGCGGTCCAGGATGGATGTTGGGAGCAGGCCAGGCTGGGGTGGGGGGTGAGCAGAGAGTTGCAGGCTGGGGCTGCAGATCTCCCAACCCCCCCCCCACCCCCCCAGTCAGGGACCCTGTGGCTGGCTCATATAAGCAGGGAAAGTTCATTCATTTTGTGAACAAAGGTTGGTTCGTATGCCCCTCATTTTCGTGAGTACTGGTGAGTACTCATTAAACAAGGGATGAGCATAGCTAGCTTCGCAGCATGATGGGAGCACAGTTAATAAGGCAGCAAGGTTGACTGATATTGTGCTAGCCACCTCTGCCCTCTAATCATCTTTTTCTATTTATACAGTGCATAGCAACTAGCAGCGATATGTGGAGCATGTACTACACTGTCAGTTGCTCGATGTCAGCCAATACACGTCGCACGTGATTTATTGAATTTATTTTTCCACCAATCTGAATAAA
Organism: Carettochelys insculpta; assembly: GCF_033958435.1. NCBI lineage: Eukaryota > Metazoa > Chordata > Testudines > Carettochelyidae > Carettochelys > Carettochelys insculpta. Next base: position 102,556,863 of record NC_134139.1, read on the forward strand.
CAGAGTAAGTTACATTTTTTAAAAAAAATACAGATAACTTACCAAATTACTTTATTTTGTGTTTTGCTGCTTGTTTATTTTCTGGCCAATTTTTTTAAAAAGAAAATTTTCATAGGTGTTCCACATCAACTTTTTGAGACCATGGAACACCAAACAGTATTTTTAAGAAACACTGACTTTGAAGATGCAAGAGTTGCAGTTTCTGTTTAGCACCTTCAAGAATCAGACAAAGCTACACTTGATTCAGAAGGAAAGAGGTGAGAGCTCATGAGGCACAGAATTGTGTTCTTTCAATGCATGTCTGGGGAAATTTCATTTCTGAGTGGGACTTCCACAGAATTTGAAACTTTTTCTCCTCTCAGTCCCTAGTAACATGGATAGCTCATGAGTTGAGACCCAAAAGGGAAGAGAGAGAGATTTCATACCTGCTATAGAACAAATACACACAAAATATAATCTGAATGAATAGTTTAACAATGTCACATTAGAACAAATGTTCCAACAATTGTGCATTTTCACAGGCTCTGGTAGAAATTTTGAGCCATCAGTCTTTGCAGAAACAAGGCTTTTCCCTGTCTACATTCAAGAAATGTAGCAATTTGTATGAAATTTGGGCTCACGCTGAAGACAATTCAGCTTGTTTGTATAAATGGAACAATTTGTTGGGTATATTTGTGCTTGTTAACTAAAGGCCTGCTTTGTCAACTGTGAATCTCTCAGTACATCATCTTCAGAGTTGAAATATGTACGGTAATGCATAGTCGAGAAAACGTGCCCATAGTAGTACTACTTAGGAACAAACCTCTTGTTACGGAGCAAGTGCTGAAGGTAAGGTCAGTGTTTATTACAGACTCTCCCCTCTCCTGAAATAACTATAAAAATAGGGAACATCCATTAACCTCCATAATGGAAGACTTTACTAAATAACAGAAGTAAATTAAAAGCAAAGTAGTGTGAAATGGATTTATTACAGAGTGACATTGTGCAAGAATTGCTGCGAAATAAAATTTGCCACAACCAAATGAAATATTCCAATTCTAACTGGGTTTAATTTTAAAGTGGTGGACAAAGTAAGGGGAAAAACTGAACTTTGTAAAAATCTGACAATACAAAGTCTTTAATAATAATTAGACACTAAGCTTTTCAACAGCGTATAGCATCTTGAAATGAATAACAATTTATTTAAATAAATAAGCACTCATTTAATGGCAAGCAAACCACACAGAAGTATGTGCAGATTGTCTAGATACTAGGCAGGAAGGCAGCTACAAAAACCCTTCTCTGCTAGCTTTGTCAAAAGTGGAGTAATGTGAGTGAACGTATGTGTGTATATATTTACATATATAAATATAAACAACACCAAGTATGTCCTTTCAAGTTTTCTCCAACACATATTAAAGAAGGCAGTAACACAAAGCATAGCAGCACATCATTGCAGTTAAATTTTTAGATTCCAACCCTGATATATTACAGCACTCAAATCTGCTAACAGGAATAGGTGAAAATAATCATGTGCAGTTGCACTTTCATTCTTTATTGTAACAAGTGAGTAAGACCCTATATTCCACTGGAAAAAATAGACATGACTGCTCAGAGGTGTGTCTAAATAAAAATAATAATAAAAAAAAACCCTATACTTTCAGCTGGTGGAGGTATTTGGGATATCTTGTGAATCTGCTAAATGAAGTTTTTGTCTGGAACAAAGAGTTAAGAAATTTTCTTAACGCAGGTAATCATCTTACATCTGTATTACACTGATACAGAATGCTTGTAGAGATTGACAGATTTGTGATGATATAAAAACAAAATATTTGACCTGACATGCTGTGGAATATCTAAACATAGTGGGTTCAGCTATACACAATGCCAGAATAAAAAGAAATCATCTCAATGCTAAGGACATTATCAATTTAACAATAAAATAATCCTCTGTTTTACTGCATTTATAAAATAGCCTCATGCAAATATTTTCAATACACAGTAGGGTCTCAACATTCATGACGGTTCCTTGTTGAGGACCGTCGCACATGTTGAATTTCGCGAACATGGCTTCGGCTGGGAGCACAGCTGCCGGTGCTCCCTGTCTGGGGTCCCAGGGAAGCAGCAGCAGCTGGCGCTCCCTGCTCGTGGTCCTGGGGGAAGCAGCTGCTCGCAAATAATTGAATTTGCGAGCCTAAGAGACCCTACGGTAATGCAAACAGTAAAAATGAGATAAATGTCAGTATTTTTCTTGCATAAAAATGTTTAGATCTAGAGAATAGTAAGTCTTACAAGGAAAACTGAAAGAATGGAGAGTGCAGGTATTTAGAAGGGCACCGCCCTGGTCCTGTGCCTTTATGTAAGAAAATGTATTAAACAAATTTCTTAAGATACAGATTGGCCATTCACTATTAATTTGAGGATATATGAAATCCCAGTTTGTGCCTTTTAATAAGCATAGAATTCTACCTCAGAGCAGTTGGTTATATAATTACAGCCCACTGAAGGACAGGTACTTTAGAACCACTTTGCCTGACAAGGGTGGGAACAGTTATGCTATATATAGTACAATGTATATTGCAGTGGCTGGTTTCAGAATGGTTTTCAATCAACTCTACTCAAATTCCCACACACACAACTTTGGGCCTGAAATATTTCACACTTGGCCTCTGACTTGCTGAAACATTTTGGAAAACTTGTATTTATTTTACCTACTTAAATGGCCCTTATTTCTGTAGTACCTAAGTACAGGCTGAACCCCTATAGTCTGAAATCCTCAGGACCCGACCAGTGCCAAAGAGGAGAATTTGCTAGACCACAGGAGGTCTAACACACTACTAACATTTCCACTGTTTACTGGGCTCTTAGAAGACATTTAGGGATTAATTACAGCTAAGTAATAGCACAGAACACTGAGAGCCGGGACTGGTGGTGAACTAATAAGGCGGAAGGTGTGTTCGTTAATGCCGAAAGTCCATTATAGCCGAATGGTTATACTGTATGATGATGCACTGACCTTCCCAGCCCATCACTCACTCCTCCCCTCCTGTCCCATTCGTCCCCTCACACCTCCCTCTCCCAATTACCAGGAGAGGAGCTGAATGGTAGAGCGTGGCTGCCCCCAGCCTGCCAGCGGGCAGCAGCCTCTGACACCATGGCTGCCACTCAGCACCATTGCAGACAGCAGCAGCTGGGTGCTGACATGCTCCATGCACATGGGATGTGGGGGGAAGGAGAGCACCTGCGCCCTGCTGCAGGCCCTCCGCCCCACCCTCGGCCAGCTCCTCTGGCCGCAGTGGCCCCAGCTGCTGCAGTAGCCCCTACGGCGCCAGATGTCGTGAGTCTCCAGCATTTATTTATGGGGGGAGGGGCAGGGAGCTGGCAAACAGCGTCCATTATTTCCAAAGTCCGTTATATCGGGTCCATTAAATTGAGGATTTACTGTACCAGACTAGAGAGTTTCAACCTGTATCTTATAATAATGGCTACATGTTTTGTACAGTGCATACATGTATTATCATGACAACCCTGGGTGATAAGGGAACACTGTCAGCCCTGTTTTACGGATAGGGAAGTGAGGCACAGAAAGATGACATGACTTTCTCAGAGGAAGTAGGTAGCAGTGCAGGGAATTAAACAGTGTACTTCATATCCCAGGCCGGTGTCTTAACCATTGTGGGCCATCCTTCTACAATGATCGTGCGGCTTTCCAGAATGGACATGGCAATTAAAGTTAACGTACACATTAACATGAACTAAGTTGTTCAACTAGTTATTTGTAAATGGTAATGCTGCAGTGCTGTATTTCGCACATTTCAGTGATATATGTTACACGTTTGTGTGGAAGTTTCCTCCTTTGACAGGAGACCCAAAGAGTGGTGGGGGAAGGGTATTTTTTGCTCAGGACAGATTTGCGGTTCTGAGCATTTTAGGAGGCATAGTACGAGGCATGACTGCTCCAGAGTTCCTACCCAAAGTGGGTCATTTCTATCAAGATTTGCACTTAGCAGGCTAAACTATCTTTTCTACCAACATTTCCAGTCTAAAATTTGACACTTCATCTATGACACAATATATGTATCCAACAGATCTTTGTCTTTGGAAGTGTAAACAGTTAGGCTACGTCTACACTGCAGAGCTATTTTGGGATACTGAGATATCCCAAAATAACTACTCTACATTTGTGAAACATGCCTGTTATTTCTAAGCTTTTTTTTTTTTTTTAACTAAAGGGAGCACTACTTGGACATCCCTGAACTCCTCGTTGCAGGAGGAGTAAGGGATGCCTCAAAATAACACAGCATTTAGTAATGAATGCCAAAATAGGATGCGCAATTTGCGTATCTTACCCACAGGTTAGGTGCAGCATAGACAGAGCCACAATGAATACATCTTTAAAGAAAGAGCCTAGGCACGAGGCTTTGTTTAGATCTACAGCAGTGATCTGCAACCTGTGCCTGGGGACCCTGTCTGCCACCCCTCTCACATGCTGCTCATTCCCTGAACCCTGCACTTCCTATTTCTCCCCCTCCCTTCCAGCATTGTTGGTGTGCCACAAATCACCTGATTTGTGCTTCGTCCCTGCTCTTCCTCCCGGAGCTTGAACAGCTGCGAATGGCTGATTTGCAGCTCTCAAGTTCTGGGAGGAAGGGGAAGGAGCAAGGACAAAGCACAAAAATCAGGCAAAATCCTACTCCTTCCCCTCCCTCTGAAAAGTGCTGGAGGGAGAGACAGGAGTAGGAATTGCAAGGCTCCAGGGTATGACAGGCACATGGAGAAGTGGGGGCAGACAGGTAAATCCCAGTGGGCTGCTGCCGTCCACTGACATGGAGGGCCAATCATGTGACCCCCTCACTATTGTTGGCTGCCAATTGCTGCTCTGCATCAACCTACATTTTGATACAGACTAACACAGCTATTTCTCTGTAACTGTATAGTAAGTCTATCCCATGGGTTACTGCACTCCTTACTTAGGTACACATCCTACTGATTTCATTCTCTTGTATATAGTAAGAGCTGGACCTCTTGTATTTAGTAGGAATTATACTGGAAGCAGCATGCAGAATCTGGTCCTACACTGGGAAGAGTTTGCCTACTATCATCAGAATAGAAGCCAGTTTCCTTCTGACTAAAGAAAATGCAAACTGATGGCAAAGTGATTCCACAAGGTTAAGCCATTAGCTTTATGTACCTGGAAACATTTTGTTGCTAGAGTGGCTGTTACAGGAAAGTGATCTGTAAGCTAGAGGGATCTGAAAACATGATATACTACAGCCCTGAATTTAAAAAAAGAGCACTGTTAAAATCCTTTTAACTCTCCTGAGCTACAGAACATCTGGAAAATGCATTTGAGACATTTAATTGTATAATTGTTTTTAATCCACTACTTATCACGTTTATCAAATATTACATTTAATAAAAAGGATACATAGAAGAATTCAGTTCTTCTAGCTGCAATATAAATTAACAAAATATCAGAAAAGCCACGTTAATTATAATTAATCAAGCAAGCATGTCAATAATACAACTATAAATGAGGCCAATACAAATTTAGGGTCTGTTGTAAAACAAACCCCTCTTGATACCAGTGGAAATTAAAAAGCAAGTGTAGCTCTACATTAGGAGGATTTGAGAAATTAGGCTTTTTGGCTATCTAGCAGTTTTCCTGTTAATCAAAGGTGGCACTAGAGAAAGAAAAATTGATATTTAAAATATATACGTCCAGATTATTCTGTCTCATCTCTAAGTGTCGCAGAGCACAGAAGAGTAGAACACAGGAGAGAGAGTTCAGGCTGGTTCTCTATCAGACTAAGCTCTGATACAGTTTGCTGAACCTTAAAGGCAGCTCTAAACTGCACCAACTGGTAAAAGTACCACAAGCAGTAGCCTGAATAAGAGGGTTGGACAAGGCACTTGTATTTCCTCAAAATAAATGCTGATGAGGCACAATCCTGAGCAAGTATGGGAAAGATCTTGGTTCAGGGGTCATGTTTCTTCTCAATATAGTGAACCCTAAGTTCATAAGACCCTAAGATCTCCAATTTGTATAGAAAGAACATTGCTGGATTCTGTTCATGAACTCGGGTCTAGTTTTGTGGAGCAAATTCAAGGGGCACACTTCCTATTTTTAATATACTTACATCTGATAGCAGCCTATCCAAGTTGGAATCACTGGCAAGTTTTCTTTTGTCTTCAGGAAGTTCTTCCAACTCCCCATAGAGTTCCAGATTCAAACGAGCTAGCTTCTCCTGCATCCCCCGCACATGTTCCATCTGCTCTATGGAACACTCATTTCCTGAAGAAAAGAGATTGTTTAGAACTGTAACTTTTTAAATAAAAGCTTCTGTCCTTGCATTTTATCCTGTACTTGGGTTTTGCTGAAGTGGTGATACCAACTACTTCAAGGGCAAGAAACTAACATTTTAAGCAGGTGAGGTATTCTCATCCTGCTCGTGTAACCCCATGCACAGCCTAGAATCTGACAACTTTTGTATGCAAATTTATGATTCCACTTCAAGATCAAGTACAAGAGTACGATGGACTCTATCATGAAAGCAAATATTGCCAGTTGGATTGGACCTAATCCTGCTCACATTAAAGTTAATGACCAGAGTTCGTGAAAGGCAGGCGCTTAGGTCTAAACAAGAGTTAAGTAGCACTTTGCTGCCATGAATGCGGCATAGGTTCTGAAAAAACTCAATTGCAGGAAAATGTCATGTGACAGATTTAGGTTCAAATGGCAAGAGTCCTCTGCATAGACCCTCAGGAAGCAGCAGCATTCTCACTACAGGCAAGAATTTGCAGTGGTAATCAATCTGTAGAATAAAAATCCACCCACAAAAAGAAAGTATGTATAACCTGCCCTTGCATTCTAAAAGTTATCTAGTATCAAACCCTTTTCCTATCACCTCTTGACCAAGTAATACAGCATCAGACTTCAAACAGTTACAGGTGAAGTTCTGTAGAGAAATTCTATTTCTGGCAAGATGGAAATTTGGCAAAAACAGAATTCAGTCCCCACAGCATAAAACAAAATTTTAAACTTTTCAATTTTAATTATGTACAAGCAGGTATGCAGTCTGAATTTGTTTCCTAGTTTGGCATTTATTACTTCATTTCATCATGGTATCTTATTTCTTGTTAAATAGACAGTATAAATATAACCATAAACTAGTTTAAAACTTGCTATTTTAAATCTACAATTCAATAAATTGATTTGTGTTCCCCATGATAACTGGAACCCTCTAGCACACAAGCACTATAAAAGGGACTTTTTGACAGAACGCAGACCTAAAGATAACCTATGATTTAAAAGGCTGCCATCTCAAATTTCCAATAAAATAATAATGGCCAAGTTACATTTCACTTAAATATAGATTAACATCTTGTCTAATACAGCCTGAATCTCTCTGTAGCCAGCCTATTTCTTTGCAAAAAATTACTCTCTTATACCAGTAAAAACAAAAGCTGGAAAAAGAAAACCCTCTTATTTACCAAATGCTTGAAGTTTGCCAGAGTGGAAATCATTCAGTAGACTCAGAAGTCCCCTCTCCATCTCTTGAACATCTGATACATCTGTGAGAAAAGAGTGCTGTATTGGAGCTGCCTGTGCCCCTTTTCCTTCCCCTCCAGGAGGTTTGGCTTTCTCTTTTATTCCCCTAAGGAAATGAAAGACATCTAATTTAACAGAAGAGACTACCTCCCTCTTCTTGCTCCTGCTGAAGAAGTGAAATGAAGGACTATTCTCAAAATGGGCTTTACAAAACGCTAGCAAAGGTACATAGCTTAACTGTACCATCACAAATGTAGAACAGAAAGTTCATCTAAACGTAAAGTGATCAAGTTGTGATCAATCAATAATACAAAGCAGGTCTCCAAAAATCTGCTTTATTATTACCATTTGAAAGCAGAGGATAACCCTCAAATTTTCCACTTAAAATTTTTAAACCACCTTTTGATTTCCCCAATATTTTGACAGGAAGCAAACTCCTGGAACTCTACATGGCATGGAACCAAGCCCCTGGCTGGGGAAGTAAATAAAGCAATCTTATTCCCTGAACAGATATTAACTCACTAACTGATATTTCTAATACATACTTTCATATTAACTAAGGTTTTATAACTTGTCACTAAATTTAAATTTTCTTTTGTAAAACTGCATGAAAGTTAGCCAGACACATCCTTAAGTGTTCTTTTACAATGCACTCTCATTCAATTTCAGAGAAAAACTCAAGTGACTGAATCTTTTTACTCAACTATTTCATGAGTAGCTTATGGTGACATACATAGAGTTTTGTTGGCCAAATATAACCTACAAATGCTATTACAGCTGAGAAACTGCAATACATTTCCATATGACCACCCTTTCTCAAATAAGGCTAATAATATGGTCAACTAAAGACATTAAATATATGTTACTTTAGATCAAATTTAATAAAAAATCAAAATGACATTTCCACCATATAAGAAATAATTCTGTTCTGTATATTTAAACACTGAGTTGCACACAATGATAATTTTCCATTCTCACATTAGCTGCAGGTACCGTAGATTTCTGGAGTTGAGCACCTTTCCTTTTGGATAATTAAATATTTCTAGGGAAACTTTTTTCTCAAAATGCAATAAAAAAAAAGACTACTGCAGTTCTGCATGGCAGATTAAGCAAACTCTGCCATTCTGCTGGTATTGGCACCTCCACATAAATCTCAGTACAGTAATCCCTCAAAATGCACAATTTTGAGTTGCTCTTAACTCGCACTAATGCAAGTTAAGGTTAAGTGCAGTTCAAAATCCCACTCCCCCTAGCCCTGGCTTAACCCTGCATAGCTCTGGTTCAACCCCCCCAACACCCTGGTTCAAACACCCCCCAGCCCTGTCCATACCCCCCAGCTCTAATTCACCCCCACCCTGCGTGGCTCCGGCTCAACCCCCACAAATGGCTGCACAGTCCCACTGCAGCCCTAACCCACCCCAGGCTTAACCGCCCTACCCTCCTCCCACAGCCTAAGCCCACTGCCAGATTTAACCCTCCCCAGCTAATCCCCCCCAACCCCAGGATGTATCTTTCAAAAGGAGCTCCAAGTGCCCCTGCTGCTTCCCCAGCATTCGGCCAGGGAATAAAAGCCACCCACCAATTTATGTGAAATTCAAACTACACAAGGGTGCATGGGAACGCAACCCTCGCATAACTCGAGGGACTACTGTATAACTGTGTATAACTACTGTGTAACTACCGGTAAAAGTTAACTACTAGAAACATTGCTTAAGACTTTTGTTCTCAACCCTGTTTTCTACTCACCTCTGCCTGCAGCCATTAGCTCACTGTTTAATATTCAGCTGTTGTGTTTAGGCCAATATGCTCAACTGTCTCTCCTTTCTCTACCCACCCCTAACAGTTGTAGCATGTTAGGAGCTTACCTTTTTGACTTTGGTCTCTGTGAATTTGCTTGTGGTGCAGGGTTTGAAAATGCTGTACTTTTACTAACTGGCACAGAATTTTTCTTGGCATTAGCAACCTGAGCAGGGTGACTATTTGAAGATTTTGGGCTCCTTCTCTTGATTTTCCTTTCTTCCATTTTGGCTGATTCGCTATTGCACTTACGACTAATTTCTTATCTTATGGAAGGAAAAAAATAGTTAAATATAAATTGAAAGGGACGAATGAGTTATTTATTAAAAAAAGCTGGAGTGATGCTTAGGTCATATTCTTGAGTCTAGTTTTTAAACATTTCATGGATGATCAGCTTTAACCAAATCTCACTTTGAAAATTAAGCTGTCAAAGCTGTATAAGCAGCAGAAGAGCCTTGATCCTAAATCTAGGTCTTGCCTTCCAAGTCAGTTACAGCCCCACTCTGTTACTATTCAACATGCAAGGCACTATATTTAAACCATTTTACTACACTTTTCTGTTGCGTGACTGGTAGCAACTAGAAATCACCCTTTCAGCCACTACTACTCAATTATATTCTGAGTAGAATAATGAGAGGTGACTGAAGCAATTGTAGTATTTACTGTACATTCCATTAATACTCCAAAAATAATCTATATGTATCCAAATATTTTAAAATGACATCACTGTCTTTTATAACAGCAGTAATAAGCTTGTTATTGGGATGGGGTCTGCAATCTGTCTCCAGAGTTGCATGCAGCTCTTTAAGGACTTCTTTATGGCTCCAAATGTTACAATTGCAAAGTTAAAAAAAATTAAAAATAAACCTAATTTTCAATAAATGGTAAATGTCTAAAAGCCCAAAAATGAACAACTCAATTCTAAATAGCAAATATGTGATCTTGAAATGTTGGATAACCCTCCCTAGCATCATCCCGAGAAAGAGAAGGTTCAGAAGTGAAAGGAAGACAGTGGTACAAACACACACATAAAATGTGAGGAAACAGAATAAGTAAAAAGTTTGTGATGTCCTGCAGTAAATATGTATCACATTATAAATCACTGTGTGAGGCGGTCTTAAAATAGGAATTACAAAAAGTATGGTTTCATGTTATTTATTAAGGACAGTCTCGTATTCACATGCATTGTGGCTCTTGAATTAATGAGTTTTTTACCAAATTGGAAAAATGGCTCTTCTTGCCATTTTGGTTGCTGACCCCTGCTTTAGGGTACTTCCTGGAAATTAATGACTAGTTAGAGCCAGTGCCCCTACAGATGCTGTTCAGTCTTTTAGCTAATTCTGTTACTTGTGCAAAGTAGTCCTTCACTGGAAACAAGCTCATACTGAAAGCATATGGGATCAGAGTAAGAAAACTAAAAACAGTAATGAGCTGCTTAACGGCTGCATTCCAGATGATTTACCAGTTCTGCTCTCCACATAGAACCAATGCTATAATATAAGCCTTATATAAAAACAAGCTGATGTTAAATATAACAGTAAAATAAAAACTACTCTAACAAACTATTACTTTTCATTAAGGCAATTCAGGCTCCTCTGTTGTGAATGAAGAAAACAGAAGGGCTATGTCTACACTGGCCCCTGCCTTTTGAAAGGGGTATGTTAATGAGACACTTTGGGATATGCTAATACGGTGCTGTCATGAATATGCAGTGCCTCATTAGCATAATGGTGGCCACAGCGATTCGAAAGTGCCGCTTTTGAAGCGTGTGCCACCCATGTAGATGGGATCCTTTCAAAAGGACCCTGCCCCTGGACTTCAAAAGCTCCTTATTCCTATTTGGTTTTAGGAACAAGGGGTTTTTGAAGTCCAAGAGGGGGCAGGGTCCTTTTGAAAGGCCACCTTCTACATGGGTGGCACACGATTCGAAAACCTCACTTTCAAATTGCTGCAGCCACTATTATGCTAATGAGGTGCTGCATATTCATGGAAGCACCCCATTAGCATATCCCAAAGTGTCTCATTTGCATCCCCCTTTCGAAAGGCAGAGGCTAGTGTAGACATGGCCAAGAGAAAAAAGTCTTACTCCCTTGCCATTTCAAACTTCATTTACTGCTTAATTTTACACTGAAACTTTCCACTAGGGGAGCCCCAGGAAAATTAATCCAGACTATGAGGCTGAAACATGAAGGAAGCTATGGAAATGTTTCTCATTTTTTCTGCATCTCAGTTTTTTTTTCCTCCTCTTCCGTTGTAGGCCATATTACTGAGGGTTTTATTTTATGTTTGTGTCGTCCCTGACTGATTTTCATGGGGGTCAGTATTCTCCTAACCCAAAAACAGTTCCCCACGCCTCCCTTATTTAGAAGGGTGCAACCTCTCTGAACCTGTCTTAAGAGGGTTTGCACTGATATCATAATGTACTGACATAAGCCTGCTATTTTATTTCACTATAATTACTGTAAACTGACTAATCAAAATTAAGGAATGGGGATGAACAAGAACCTTTAGAGACAAGAAAAAAAATGTAACAGCTTGATTCCAGATGAGTGACACTGTGTGCCCATCACAGAACTGAAGGGTCCTGTGGCACCTTATAGACTAACAGAAAAGTTCAGAGTATGACCTTTCGTGAGCACAGACTCACTTCATGAGCTCATGCTCAAAACTTTTCTGTTAGTCTATAAGGTGCCACAGGACCCTTTGTTGCTGTTACAGATCCAGACTAACACAGCTACCCTTCCAATACATCACAGAAACACAAGCTTCAGAAATCATGTGAGCAGGGCCAGTGGTGCTACAGCTACTGTTCTGGTGGGCTTGCATGGGCAGGGTGTAACATGAAACACCCCAAGATTTCCCATGGGTGTTGTCTGGGGCTCCTCTTGTCCTGAGCTCTTCTTGCAGGGTGCCATTTCCTGACTCCAAATTCAACAGCCACGAGGCAGACCCACAGGACTTGGAACCAGCTGGGCTGAGGCTGCTACGTGACATAGCAGCAACGAAGGGTCCTGTGGCACCTTACAGACTAACAGAAAAGTTTAGAGCATGAGCTTTCTCACTTTAGAGCATGAGTTAACTCACGAAAGCTCATGCTCTAAACTTTTCTGTTAGTCTAGAAGGTGCCACAGGACCCTTCGTTGCTGCTACAGATCCAGGCTAACACGGCTACCCCTCTGATACGTGACATAGTTTCCAGTTTGGTTCAGTGGCGCTCGGCGCCCCCTGGTCAGAGTGCACCAACCCCGAGGTTGCCCGGGGGGGGGGAGGGAGGGAGGGAGGGAGTGTGTGTGTGTGTGTGTGTGTGTCTCGGGGGGCGTGTGGGGGGGAGGAGGGATGACTCCTCGTCTGGTGGTGGATGGTGGGGGACGTGGAAGAACCACTCCCTCTTTGCGGCGCGCCCAGCCAGCCCGGGACTTCTCTCTCTCCCTCCCCCCTCCACAGCTGCTCCTGCCTGCGCCCAGCGGAGGACTCTGGGACCTGTCCCGATGACTCCCACTCAGAGGTCTGGCCCGTATGCGGCCGCGCCTCCGCCAGAGGGCCCCCATCCCACCGCCCCGGGCCCTACCTGCGCCGCCCGATCCCGCTTCACTGGGTCCCCAGCGTGTTTAGGGAAGTGACGCGCTCGTCACGTGAGAAGGCAACACCTACCCAGGGCCCTCGGGGGGCGCGCCGTGCACTCTGGGAGCAGAAGTGCAAGCCTCTTGGTGCGGCGGCCAGCAGCTCCGTACTCAGTTCTGGGCTTGAAGGGCGAAGAAACGACAACTCCCAGAACTCCCCGGGGCGAGAGCACGTGGCGAGGAAGAGCAAACTGAAAACGGGCACTGGGTAGGGGGTGGGGACGGGAGAAGCGTAGCCCCGTCGCCAGGGTTACGGGGCGGGGCTCAGCGCGCCACAGTGGTCAGTCTGCTTTAGCCACGCCCCTGCCTCCGCGCCATCCTTCCCAGTGCCCCACGTGTGCGAGGCGCTGATAGGCTGCTCAGCAGCTCGGTCCTGTCGGCTCCCGCGGGCGAAGCTGGAACTTCGTACCCAGATCCGCAGCGGCAGGGCCGGGAGCAGCTCCGAGTCACACGCTGGGCTGAGCGCGTTTAAATGCGGATTCTGTTGGCGGTTTTTGTAGTTGTGGCAAATTAAACCGCTGTTTGAATGCATTTGCCAATTTTTTAATCAAATTTACACAGTTATGGGAAATTATGGGGTACAGGTGCTGGAACTAGGGTGCTGGGGGTGCTCCCGCACTCCCTGCTGGAGGGATAGCTCAGTGGTTCAACCATTGGTCTGGTAAACACATGGTTGTGAGTAGCAACAGAGAGTAAGCCGAGCTAGTCTATACACTATCAAAACAAAAAGCAGTCAAGTAGCACTTTAAAGACTAGCAAAATAGTTTATTAGGTGAGCTTTCGTGGGACAGACCCACTTCTTCAGACCATGAAGAAGTCTGAAGTCTGGTCTGAAGAAGTGGGTCTGTCCCACGAAAGCTCACCTAATAAACTATTTTGCTAGTCTTTAAAGTGCTACTTGACTGCTTTTTGTTTTGACATGGTTGTGAGTTTAGCCCTTGAGGGGGACTGTTTAGGGATGTGGAGCAAATAGATTAAAAAAAATCCGTGGGGTGGTGATAGGTCCTGCTGTGACCGCTCTGTGACCTCTGAAGGTCCCTTGCAGTTCTGTGAGCTAGGTATAGCTCCACATATTATGAAATGTCTCAGGGGTAGCTGTGCTAGTGTGTATAAAAGACAAAGAGGAGTCCTGTAGTGCCTTAGGCTATGTCCACATTGCAGTTTTTTTGACTTTCTAATGTCTAAATAAGTAATGTTGGAAAATCTCATTCACATAGCCACAGCACTGGGAAAAAGAAGAAGTCTCGTGGCACCTTATAGACTAACAGATATTTTGGAGCATAAGCTTTCGTGGGCAAAGACCCGCTTCATCAGATGCATGAATGGGGGGGGGGGTTCCTTCTGAAACCAGTCCCCGACTCATGCATCTGATGAAGCAGGTGTTTGCCCACGAAAGCTTATGCTCCAAAATATCTGTTAGTCTATAAGGTGCCACAAGACTTCTTGTTCTCGAAGCTACAGACTAACACACTACCTCTCTGATACTTGTCACTAGCACTGGGAAAGGGAGCTTCTCATTTAGAGCTACAGTTCATAGCGACAGCCACAGCATTGTAAAAAGCCTTCACATGAGTGGATAATAGCTCTGCTTTTGTTTACACGCATTCCTTTTGGACCCTGAGGAGGGTTGGTGAAAGTCATCTGCAGAGATGGACTTGTTCTGAGGAAAAAACCTCATCTCAAATTATTCTGCATGGCTGTGTGAAAGCAAGAGGGTGGGGGAGTCAGAAAAAAGGTTTGTTGTTTTGTTTTGTTTTTTGTGGGGGTTTTTTTTTCGGTTGGTTGCCTTTTTTTCCCCAGGGGAAAAAATGTAACCAAGCCCTTAAAGACTAACAGATTTGTTATAGCATAAGCTTTCGTGGGCAAACCCACTGCAACAGATTGAATTGGGTTTGACCAATGAACATTTATGCCCTAATAAATCCATTTGTCTCTAAGGTGCTAAAGGATTCCTCTTTTTTTTTTTCCTTGAAGTGATTTCCATGATATACACTATTCCCACATTGTTTAAATATGCCTGTGCACCTCCCCTGTTGTGGTAGTGGTCGGGGGAGGTGTTTTTCCACACAATACTTACCTAATGATGGGGCTTACTGACAGTCAAAAAACTAAAACTTTATTAAAACAATTGTCAGTGTTGCCTGACAATATACAAAGTAAATATCCTTAAATGAAACTTCAGTAAGTTCTCAAGTTTTGTTTCTCATTTTGTTGATCCATAAGTTGTGGTTATTATGAATGGACATACCCTGTCATCAGTATATATGTATAGTAAATTCTTTCATAACTAGCAGTCCCAGGACCAGGAGGTTGCTGCATATCCAAACATTCTGGATAATAGAGAGCTATACATAGAATGCATAAGATTAAAGAAAAACAATATTACATATTAAGAAAAACAAATGTACAGTAATAACAGCAGTATTGTTCACTGTAAAGTTATACCGTTTTTATTTGTATTTACATTCACTCTACTGTACACATGGAAAATGTAACAAATTTACTCTGACTGAAATACTGGTTATTTGACAATTTCAGATGATAGAATGCCAGTTCAGACAGTTTACTGTATATGGTGAAATTGATATTTACTGAAATGTACTGATATTTACCAGTAAAAGGAAATCCTCCCAAATCCACCTGTTTTCATTTCTGTAACGCAGTGGATTAACTTTTAAATAAAGTGTTTTGTTGTAGGAATAACAGTTACTTTCTAATACTACTATAATAATCATGTGTCCAGCATTTCTATTGTTAAGGAGTTTTGTTTGCATTTAGTAAGGTCTGATGAGAGAAGGAGAGAGGGCAATGAGTACTTGTTGGTACTACCTGTAATTTAACTATACATTAATTAAGGCCCCAAAGTGAGAAGAGATTTGTAAAAGTGTTACGTCATGTAACAATTTTTTACTTTGGGAAAACTGGTAATGATGGCTTCAAGTTGTACCCTAGAAAGTCCAAGAATATATTTTACACCCCCACCCTCCAGAGTTGCAAATTAGTTTTCTCTCCAACCACAGGAAGCAACCTGAACAATTCCAAGATGGTCATGAGAAGTTATAGCATGTTTAAATCTTTAAATGGGACAAATTGGGTATGCTACAGGCATTTTAGTTGCTCACATTTCTCAATTACATCCTTTGAGAAAGTCTTGGCATCTGGTTTTTGATAATCTATTCTAAATTGTTGGAGAAGCCAGGAAAACAGATGCTTATTTTTAAATGCTGTATCTATGTCTTATTGCATGTAAATATGGCTGTTTCAAAAAGAAATCTATCCAGATTGCCAGACAAAGAGATCACCCAGGCTTCAGAACAAATCTGTGAAGAGGATCAAAAATATTAGAGCTAGCAAATCTGTTTCTTTCAGATCTTGTCTTTTTTTAATATGAGCTATGTTTTAGGGCAGCAGTTCACAACCTTTTCCAGACGGGGACTCATTTTGACAATTCAGGAAGACTTAGTGAGCCAAGGTAATTCAAAAATGGGGGATGGGGGGAAGGAGGCAGAGATGTGATAAGCTAATATTACACCTGAGACAAGAATATAAAATTGTGCCCCCTTATGTTTATATATTCATAATAGTTATTTCATAGAAAAGGGGAAATATTAATAAAATAACACCACATTTACTATAGTTAGTCAGAGTTGTGATTGTGGAAAGACACATCCCCAAACTGTTTGCCCAAGCTTAAACCCCACAATCGGGGCTAGAGGGAGCTAGGGGAGTCACATTCTGGCCAATCAGAGCAGTGGAGGGCGGTACCTGGGAGCTGAGGGAGGGGGTGCAAAGTCTGGGGGTAAGCAGGTAAGCTGCACCCCTGTTGCCCTGATTCCACGCCCCTCGACCACTCCTATGCCCCGCTTCCATCCAGAACCCCACACCCTCTTCCTATACCCTCTCTCCAAACCCGACTCCCCACCCCTACCTGCTCCTGCCCCTCCCTCTGAGATCCCACATCTCCACTTTGACCTTCCCTTCCAGACTCTGCACCCCAGCTTGCTCCTTCAGCTTCCCTCATAAGGAGACCCCAACTCCCAGCCTCCTCCCTCCTACCCATACACCATAGCTCTGCGCCCCTTACAGTTGGAGACCACATCAGTGAGCTTTTTTCTTTCTTTTTTTTAATTCTCACTTGTATAATCCCCAATGGATTTGTCTACAAGTCAGTGGTCCCCCACCCAAAAAAAGGTATACCTCTGGTATAGCTCAAAGTGACTGTTGAAAGTAAGTAATGTATTTGGTGTTTATAGTTCCTAAAACTAATGGGACATTAGTTGCATTGTTTTCACTTTTTTATGTCTTGTAATAATGCAGAGCATGCTTGCATTCCCATTGTGTATACCCTTTTGGGTAAACCCATAAAAGAAGAGTTGTACAGTGCTAATGAAGGACTTGAACAGAGTGCTACCCTGGACTAGGTGCAGAAACTACCTCCCAGGGGTAACAGTGATGATGTGCAGAGTAAAGACAAAAGGGTAGCTTGCCAATGTGGAAGGTGACTATATTTTTCACAGAGCAGTTGAAATACCATTTATTTTAGCTTTCTGAATAAAAGCAAATGCTTTCCATTATAACTATAGATATTCAATTTGTCAAATGCTGTCAGATGAACATTAGTTTCGCATTCACCAAAGGGTTTGGGTATACCACCATCAACCCTACAGTAGAGGTTGAACCTCTCTAGTCCAGCACTATTGGCACCTGACCAGTGCAAAACCAGAGAATTTGCTGAGCTACAGCTGGTCAATGTTGTCTAGCAGCATTACCAACATATCCACTGCGTACGGTGCTCTTAGAAGACGTTTGGGGTAAATTAAGAGCTAAATAACAGCATCAGAACACTGACAGCCAGCACTGTTTGCTGTAAACAAACTTTATGGGACCATGAGAAACTTGGGCACACCCATGATAAATGGTCCTCCAGCTAACTAAAATCATGCTGGACGACAGATGGTGCCGCACAAGAGAGTTCTGGATTAGAGGGGTTCAACCTGTAGTTTAGCTTTGCTCTGTGAGAGATCATTTAGAAAAATTCATTTACTGTAACAAAATAAACAGCATGCAATTTACCATGGTATGTTATAGAAAAGCACAACAATAGATGTTGTTCTTTTTGGAGAATCCATTTTTTAGCTTACAAAGTTACTTTGCCCATATTTATCACTGTAGATGCATGAATAGAGTTATCTTCAACTAGCATTAGGAAATTTAGAAGAAAGAAAATTTAATTATAAAAAATCTCATCACCAGTTCAATTCAATTTTATTCATAATTTGAAAGTTTGTGATCTGAACTGATGGACAGTAAAATTATTAGTAAAATATCTCCATTGGTCTCCCTTTATTGGTCATTTAGCATTTCCAAAGATAATTGGATGATAAACCATTGTAAAGTTTAAATTAGTATCTGTTTTAATTGTGTAACTAATCTTTTATCATGTTTTGCGTTAATAGTAATTTTGCTCAGAATCAAAAACAATGTCAGTGCAGTTTCGATTTGATACTGAGAAACATTTTGTAGAGAATACTGTTCCCTGGAGTCAGATATTGTACATTCAGTGAAAGCTGCTATACTTGAAATAACCACACTGATCCACCTGAGATTTAGAGTAGTTTAATGTCATGGTAATATCTCAAAATCAAGTTAGGAAAAATACACTATTGTTCCTCTCTGGGGCATTACATCAACAGCAGCAAGCATTACAATTCTAATTCTTTGTGTTTTAAAACACATTTAATCACTGTAGCATAAATAGAAAAAATGTTTTATTAGTAACTTTTTTGTTTTTGTTTTGTTTTCCCTTCTTGTTAAAGAAGTGAAATAAGAAGTTAATGAAATCTACTTTACTATTAACTGATGTTCGTATATAGTTCTTGTTACAAACTAGGGAATTGACTTTGAACTACATAGTCCTTTTATTTTAGTATTTAGTTAGGAAGTGGATGGTAAAGAGATGACTTCAAGGACTTCTAAATGTCATCTTCTGTAAAAGGAGAATGTGATACCAGCATATTCTTATATGATACAAAAATATTCGCATGGAGCCATAGATACCAAGGTTGGAAGGGACTCTGAGGTTGCTGCAAACCAGGGGGGTACCTTACAGAATCTTCCTTGCTTACAGGGAGTAGGTTCTGGACAAGTAAATAAAATGTAAATAATTTCTTCATGATCATAACCTTGCCGAATACTGTACTATGGCTGGTAAATGTTCATGACAATGTGGCAAAACATTCAAAGGTGCCTGCTTCTTCATTGGATCTTATGTTCATTGATTTGTGTTTCTGTCCCATTCACTTTTTTTTTCCCCTTTTAATATGCAAAAGACAGTCACAACCTTCTGAAACATCATGAAATGTACAGACTAGTTCATTTTTTAAAATGTTGCTTGGGATTTTAAAAGTAGTACTGTACATATACTAGCTTAAGTATAAATTTCCTTTAAACTATCTTTCATACCTTTGCAGAAAAAAAATCTATAGGATTTAACATAAGTGTAGATCTGTGATATCGAATTTTTTAAACTAGTTTAAAAGAACAACAGAATTTTTTTTCCATATTGCATTCTGTATATATCTAAAGTAATCTATATATACCTAATCCTGTTGATTTCATCCCTGAAGAATACTATAGGCTTTTTTCATTGGAGATAGTGTTGAATAATTATTTCAGTGTAACAGCAGCATTAATACATTAGTGTAGACACACCACCAGAGCACTTCTTGGAAATATCAGGCACAACTTTGAAATAGCGTGTGCCACGTCTACACGTGCCGTGCGCTACTTGGAGGTTGAAATCGACGTTAGGCGCGAAGACGCTGAAGTCGCTATTCCTATGAGAAGATATGAATAGTGCCCTACTTTGACATCTAGGCTATGTGTACACTAGCCCCAAACTTCGAAATGGCCATGTAAATGGCCATTTCAAAGTTTACTAATGAAGCGCTGAAATACATATTCAGCGCCTCATTAGCATGCGGGCGGCCACGGCACTTCGAAATTGACGTGGCTCGCCGCTGCGCGGCTCATCTCAACAGGGCTCCTTTTTGAAAGGACCCCACCTACTTCAAAGTCCCCTTATTCCATGGGAAATTTAGACACAGCCCTAATGTTGAAGTAGGACATGTGTAGACGTTCTGCGTCCTGCTACTTAGAAATAGCGGGGTCCACCATGGTGGCAGTCAGTTGTTAGGTGGAGACGTGCCACCCAGCCCCTGCGGGGCTCTATGATCTCTGTGCCCAGCAGCTCTTAAAGCCACATGGACCCAGAAACCCCTTAGCAGGAAGTTGGGACTGTGCAAGCAGCAGCCGTGCCACAAGGTACCCCTGCATGGCACAGAGGAAGCACATGGCAGCCAGCCAGCCCCCCAAGAGCCCCCAGGGGTCCCCATCCAGGCCATCCCATGGCTCCCAGGCCTTCAGCCAGCAGGGCAGGAAGCAGGGCCCTTCCTGGACTGACTCCGAGCTCCGCAACCTGCTGGGGCTCTGGGGTGAGGAGGAGGTGCTCCACATAATGGGGAGCAAGTGGTGGAACGTGGAAGCATTTGCCCAGCTGGCTGAGGGCCTGACTGCCTGTGGTCACCCTGCCCGCACTCCTGACCACATAAGAAGTAAAGTCAAGGAGTTGCAGCAGGGTTGCAGCCGGGCACAGGACTTGGCTAGCCAGTGTGGGGCCGCCCCCGCCACTTGCCCCTATTAACAGGAGCTCAGGGCCATCCTGGACCCCCAGGACACCACCTTTCCCCCTGGCCATTCTCCACATCGTGGCCAAGGAGCCCCAGCAGGACATGGAGCCGGAGTCGGGAACGGAGGCCAGCCCCACACCCCCAGGGCCAGAGCCAGGACCATCCACCCCACCATTCCATCCAAGTGGTCCAGTGAGGAGGGGGAGCTGGTGATGGAGTCCCTTCCCACAGATCCAGCTGGGCATCTGCCCCATGGGCCTCTCCTGACAATGGCGGTGGACTGTCAGGTATGTACCCCATAGGGCATACACCCCCAGGGTGTGGGGTGGGGGCACCATATGTGACCGGGGTCCCCCCCACCTCCTGCAGACCGCGGTCCTGGGATGCTGCCACAGCCGCCAGTGCTGTCAGCACCCGCACCCGCAGACAGTGCCGTGCCCAGCCCCAGGCCAGGACAGCATAGCACTATCCATGGTCCTGGGCAGCGTCCCCCAGATTGTGACCGCCCGGGGCACCACCAGTAGTGGGATGGGCCCACCCCCACCAGGGCCAGAGGCACATCTCCCTGGACCCCAAGGTGGCTGCTGCCTTCTGGTGCCAGGCGGACATCATGGAGTGGAGGCTCTGCTTCGAGGAGTAGGAGGCCGCCTGGCACTGGGAGGCCTGGCAGAACTTTATGGCCACCTTTAACTGGGTGGCTGCCTTCTTTGAGGAGCTGGTGGCCTGGCTCAGCCTGCTGCTCCACCTGCCAGCTCCCCAGGGCAGTAGTCCCCTGGGGCTGATGACCAGGCTGAGGACACACCCCAGCCATACCTCCCCACCCTCCCAGCCCCCAACCAGCCTCACTGGGGACCCTGGATAAGGCTGAGGCCAGCAACCCAGACGTGGTGGGGGTCACGCCCATCCAACCCAGCCCTGGAGTGATGGGCCGATGGCTGGCCCGTCCATGTGTTCCTCACATGTATTATAGTTATTCCCCACTGTGTATATAATTATCCCCTCCATATACATACTTATGCTATTTTTTTATTGTTCCAAAATCATCGGCAAGCACTTTGATTAGTTGACAAGAATTCAGCTTTATTGTTCCCAAACCCCCATGGTATGTGTGCTTGTGGTGGGGGCCATGAGCAGGTGGGGGGGGCAGTGTGCAGAAGGCCTGCTAGGGATGGCCTTGATGGTGCTTACTGGGCCCCCCCAATCAAAGTACTCCCTCAGGGTCTCCGGTCCCCCTCCAGGTGGGCCCGGTGGCTAGGGGCAGCGACGGGCTGAGGGTAGCCCATTCGGCCTCGAATGCCCACTCCTGTACAAAGGTCTTTCCCTTGCTTTCCACCAGATTGTGGAGCATGCAGCAGGCACCCACAACCTGGGGGATCTTTGGGAGGCCCACATCCAGGCGGGCCAAGAGGCAGCGCCATGAGCCCTTCAGCTGCCGGGCGTGGTTCATGCGGGTGTTGTAGTGCTCCTGGCTGGCATTGAGGTGGCCTGGGTAGGAGTGCATAAGCCAGGGCTGGAGGGGCACAGTCGTGTCCCAGGTCCCTGCCTCCAGCCAGCAGTATAGGCTCAAATTATGGAATATGCAGGCATTGTGGATGCAGCTGGGCCAGCCCACATATGCATCCTGGAAGTGGCCTCGGCTGTTCACCGTGGCCTGCAGGACCACAGAATGGTAGTTCTTCCTGTTGATATACCATCCGCCACTGTGGTCTGGGGCGTGGATGGGGATGTGGCTCCCCTTGAGGGCCCCAAAGCAGTTCAGGAACCCAATGGCGGCAAAGCCTGCAATGGCCACATCTGGGTCCCCGACTTGGATGACCCTCTGGAGCAGCTGGGCATTGAGTGCATGCACTATCTGTTGGGAGGGGACATGGGCACCCACGAGGGTATGCAGAGTGTGCCTGGCCCCTCCATCCCTAGCCCCCCTTCCCAGACCCCCCTCCTCAACCCCTCCCCTCTGGGCCCCCCTTCCCAGGCTCCCCTCCCTGGACCCTCACCTCCCAGTGGGTGCATGCCCAGGCCTCCTCACCTCCATCACGATGGCCCCAACAGTGGCCTTGCCTACGCCAAACTGATGGCCAGTGGAGTGGTAGCTTCCAGACAGCGATCGCAACCCTCTTCTCGACGGTGAGGGCGCACTGCATCCATGTGTCCTGGTGCCTCAGGGTGAGGGTGAGCCACTGGCAGAGCTTAATGAAGGTCTGCTGGCTCATGCTGAAGTTCCTCAGCCGCTGGTCATCATCCCACTCCCCCATTACCAGGTGCTACCACCACTCAGTGCTGGAGGGGTAGCTCCAGACCCAGCAGAGCACTCAGCTGCAGGGGGAAGCAGAGGGCCTGATGGGCAGGGGCATCCCCTTCTGCCCCTGGGGAGGTCTCCCCTGCCAGGAGCTGCTAGGTGGCCTCCCGTGCAGTGTCTAGCAGGGCGCCTGCCCTGCAGGAGATGGCTTGGAGGGCTTCCAGCTGCTGCTGCTCCTGGACATCCATATCTGCAGGCTTGAAGTCTGTGAGGCTTGTGTCACTGATGCAGGGCTTGTGCTGTGCAAGCCAAGTGCAGTTGGGAGGGGCCCTTTAAAGGGCTGGCTTGTTGTTGCCCTGGAAGGGCTAGTCCACCCTTTGGCCCTGTCCGCGGGCTTTCCTGGCCCCTTATTTCAAAAGAGGCTGCTTGTGTGTGCGTGTGGATGCTCCCTTTCTGTGTCCGGGCGGCCTCTTTGGATGTAGCGCATCTCTACTTTGACGTTGAATGTCGATGGTGCCAAGCCTGGAGGGTGTGTAGACACTACGTGTCAAAGTCGCATATTTCGATGTCGCTATTTCAAAATACGCTACTTCGACATTGCGCTCTAGTGTAGCTATAGCCTAGGTGTCTCTACATTTGCATTCCTCTTTCGAAAGAGGCATGAAAATGAGGGAAATCAAAAATGCAAATGAGGTGCAGATTATTTACATACCTGGTACCTCATTTGCATATTCTTCTTTCGAAAGAAGAAAAGCAGCACAGACACGGCTCTTTCAAAAGAAAACTCTATCTTTGAAAGAACCCTTCTTCCCTTTTTTATGGGAAGAAGGGCTCTTTTGAAGATGGGCATTACTTTCAAAACAGCAGTGTCTACACTGCTTTTCTTCTTTCAAAAGGAGAATATACAAATGAGGCGCCAGTTATGTAAATGTGCACCTCATTTGCCTTTTCAATTCCCCTCATTTGCATGCTTCTTTCGAAAGAGGAATTCAAGTGTAGACACAGCCACCGTGATTAGAATTTCCAGCTCAGGTGTCAGCGACCTTTCTGAGGTGGAGTGCCAGAATTTGACCATTTCACCTCTATGTACAATCTGAGTGCTGGTGATATTTTTTTAAAGTCACTAATAAATTAAGAGGCAGAGCTTTACCATTTAGGTGGTGATTGGTAGCATTAGCTGGTCTCTCGTTACTCCACAAGTGGCCCGGGTTTCAGCAAGCTCCTAGCTGTATGGGGGAAGAAAGGGAGGGGCTGAGCTCCAGCCATGTGTGCTCATGAAAATTGGCTCCCATGCCTTCTTGGCACCCATGCCAGGGGTTGCTGACCCCTGTTCGAGATAAAGGCATAGATCAACTAGAGCTTTCAGGAGCTGTTCCTTTTTGGAAACAGTAAATAAATAATGCAAAAAATAGATATTTAATAGCAAGTGTATTCCTTTTTTGGTATTTAATGGCAAATTATTCTGAAGAAATGCCGAATTAAAAAAGTTATCATATATACTTAGGATTTTGGTATTTTGAATGAATAAATGTATAAATAATTAGGTTGGATGATTAATTTTATTAATTTAAATAGGATATTTTATTATTAAATTATAATAAGTTATTTTTAAAATAAGCCTGTTTTGAACTGAAATCTAAATTTAATACAAAATATACCAAGGCTGTAAGTTGTTATAAGCTCTTAAAATGTAAATAAATTTGAAGAATTCACAAAAAATCTAACTTTTGAGGTCAGTCTTTATAAATGATATAAGAGATCACATCATATAACAATCTGCTTTTTAAAAAAGTGGGTTTGTGTGTTTTATTAAATTCTAATTACAATTCTACTACATCTTGACACAAATCATGAGTAAAAAATTACTTACCTAGTAATAAGCATATCATTAAGTATTTTCTACCATGTTAAAGTATTCAATCAATAAGAATCTGAAAATATTAAGCATGATATAACTGCTTATATATACTATATGTGTACCTTTGTGGGAAGAAAAAGATTTACCAGCTTTATGTAAAGGCTCTATTTTGTTGCAAATAAATTTATTTTACTGGTTATCAACCAGCGCAGTTTTTTTTTTAAGAAAACAACTGGCAAACAGAAAGGTAGATTAAAATCAATGGTTTAAACTGAAGCTTTCCAGTTTAAATCATTGATTTAAATCAATCTTTCTACACTCTTATTGAACTGTCCTTGCAAGTCTGGCATTATTAGTCCTCTTGAATTCAGTAGAATAACTCGTGAGAGCAAGCAGAATGGCTATTCCTCAGAGTAATAGCTCCACTAATATAATGTGTTTTTAGAAACAGTTATTGAAGAATATATCTTCTGCAAACACTATTGATATTAATAATTACAACTAATAATAATATTATGCTATATTAAAAGTGTGACCCACTTTAAAATTGTGAAAATCTAGTGCCAAAATTCAAGTCGGAGGCAATGCCGTCCAACTTATTATTGACTCTTTGTAATTAATTGTACCACTGGCATAAGTAATCTCTGAATTGTTTATGCAGGAACAGCTTCTGGAAAATACAGGTCCGTACACATGTTGCTTTTCATATTAAGCATTAGTGTATACAGTTATCACCATTAAAAGAGTTTAAAGCCTCAGTTTGCCCCTAATCGGGATAACCCTTCAGAATTATTTAAAGGCCAAATCTTGTCCTCATGTCTACCCTATTGATTTCGATAAGGTTGCTCACGGCTCAGAGCAAAATTTCTTCGTAATTGTCTATTTGAAAATAATTTTTTACCAGTCAGAGAAAACAAGTGTTTAAAAAAAATAAAAAACACCAAACCCTGTTTTACTTTGAGACCAAAAAATATGCAAACAGCTGTTTTGCTTCCCAGACCTTTGCGTATTTCTGCTGGTATCAAAGATGACACTGCTGCGCAGACAAGTAACTAAAGACAAGACATTTTGTCTCTCAAGGTGCTAAATATGAAGTAAAATCCATTGCCTGCCACACACACAAAGCAGGAGAAGGGAAAAAATACTTTCAGGAGGGGAAGGCGCTGTTAACAGTGGAGTGAAAGAGTGTAACAAAGAAATAGCTGAGCACGTTCTGCTATTTTTAAGAAGAGGTAACCAAAGCTAGTCCTAAGAATATAAAATAGTGTAGTCACATGTGGTGCCCCCTCTTCTCTGGCACCCAAGGTGATAGTCTAGGAAGGGCAGCAGTAAAATTAATTTCTCTGTTTTAAATCAAATGAACTTGGAAAAAGAGTAGCAGACATCTCCTGGGAGAACAGGTAAATCGTGGGAGCCACTTAATGGGAGGAGAGGAAAAATGATAAAACCTGGTTTTCACATGCAATTTTTTACCTTCACCTAAGCTTAAGATAGACACTACATGCAAATATGAGGGTGTCTGGTAGCCCTTCAGGACCTAATATTAAGGTTGCTCTACATTTTCCTGTTTTCACTTTCTTCCAAACCTTACCAAACTTTGTTTGGGCTGAAATGTGCTTGCCTCAAACTAAGTGGTTTTATTGTGTTTTAGTTTTTTATTTTTATTGTTTAATTTCAGACAAAATAATGTAAAAATATGTTGCTTTGCCCATGTTAAATTCTGGCAACCTTTTCTTTAGATAGCTTTAGTGTTTCTGTGCTTTCCAAGAGAGGTATCAAATTTGGCAGATAGTGTCCCTGTGAAAATCTGCCCAAATCTGGAAAATTGCATTTTGCACATCCTCAGGAGAGACTTGGTAACTAGAGCTTTGCAACTGAAACCTCTGAGGATTCGGTGAACACTAGGCATGATTTAGCCAAGTGCTAAGTAGAACTTTCCTTTAAAATTGCAGCTCTGGGCTGCTGTGGCCAGATAAAAACTGAAAGCATGAACACCGTCTCTCCTACATAGAGCCATCCCATCCATTGGACGAATCATGGTAGCTGGCCCAGGCCCTGCACTTTTGGGAGTGCTGCAGTGACCACCCCAACCATTCTATGGATGGTAGGGACCCAGGGGATCATGTGGGCCTGGCATAGCAGCAACAGGGATCACCCCCTCCCAGCACTCACCACAGTGGCAGTAGGAGCTGGAGTGGCTTCGTAGGCTGCTCCACAACATTGCCTTCCCAGCCTACTGGGCCCAGGTAACACACAGCAGAGGAAAGCAGAGGTGAAGTGGCTGGCCCAGGCCCATGGTTGGGATGGGGACCTGGGGCAGGACAATAGGGACAGCTGCAGTGGGGGGGACGGGGCTAACCCACCCCACCACTGCACATTACCAGCAGCAGCCTGCTTTGCTTGGCTGCACTGTGCCCTCCTGGTCTGCTGAGCCCCACTTCCCCGGCAGCTGGAAGCAGCCTCCACTCCCTGCCGCCTGTGTAGAAGCAGGGCTCAGGAGGCCAAGCAGGTGAGGCAGAGCAGAGCTGAGCAGACTGCCACTCATGCCACATGGCGTGTGGGTGGGGACTCTGGTGGAGGCAACACCCTGCTGTTGGTGCTGTTGTCACCACATCCCTGCCACAGGTAATCCCCAACCCCGTTGGCTGCGGAGGGGTAAGGGGGCGGGGTGGGGTGGGGAATGGCAGGGCCTGCAATATGGTGGGGAGGAAGGGTTGCCTGGGGCCCCGTGCCTTGGGCACTGTGGGGAAGTAGCCCTCAGCCCAACCACCCCCTCAGGATAGCCCTGGTGGCAGAGGTCTGTGGATGGATCGGTGTTGTGCAGTTGTCTGACGGATCCCCATTATGTTATAGAAGTTAGGTGGTCTCTAGTGAATGGGGCTGGAAATTGCAGGAAGAGAAAGAATGTTCTTATGGTCAAGGCAGCTGACTGCTGCCCTTCCTCCCAAGACTGTCCAATTTCCCCCAGCTTATGACTCCAGGAAGTCTGGGCTGATGTTACAAACTTTTACATACGTACTTAATCTTACACAATGAAGAGTCTCAAAAGATGTTTTAAAAATAAATTGCGATGAATACATCCACCCATGAGGAAACAACAGAGTGCATTTGAAATCATAAAAATAATTTAGATGACTTCAGTGGGACCACTTGTGAAGTTAAGTGAGTAAGTGTTTCAGGATCAGCTTCTATCAGATATTTACATAATGCTGTGAAGGGCAGCAAATTCTGTGGAACCAAACGGAGCGTCTGTGGATTTGATTTCCAGATTTTAGGGCCTTTCACAGAAACATCTGAGATTAAGACTCTTCTACTGACCAAGGATTTGTTAGCTCGGAGAACATTTTCTGATTATAACTGTGAAAGTAGCATATGGGGACAAAATTGGTGTTAGTGTAAGTGAATATGAAGTCTTTCCTTTGAGTTTGCATTTATTAACTGCTCCTGGCAGTCATGGCTCCGTTCTTTTTTGGTTGTTTGTTTGTTTGTTTTTGTTTTTACTGAGCAACAGCTTCCCCCCTTTTAAAGTTAGAAGAAACCAAATGCTGTAATGACCAATTTACTACAGCAAGATGCAATATGAAGCTTGCAGCACAAAGACCTTTAGTACATCCTTTGTTGTTCCCATAGACTTCTACTTTAAAATGTTTAATAATTTACTGCTAAAGGCCATTATGAAATATGAGACCTTTGCAGAATAAAACAGAGGTTAAACCAGCAATTGAAAGAAACCATTCTCTTCAATTCCTTTCAAATCCTGGCCAAATTCCAACTCAGATTATTATATTTTCCTTACCTAAATTTACCCTTTAATTTCAATAGCATACATAGTTCTTTACAGTCCTTTCATAAAAACACTACTGAATGGGGGCTGATGGCAAAGAATAGCTATGTAACTTTCAATCCTGGAGTTGCCTATGGTGATTTTTTTTATACAAATTCAAATTTTCAAGGAAATATTAGGCCAGCCTCCAACATGCAGATCTGGAGCACTATGAGTTGCAGACTGTGCACTCTATTTTGCACATTCAAATGGTTGAATTTCCTCTTCTTCTGTGTAGAAAAGTCTGATAGACTATAATAGGGATTAAACCAATGTACAGTAGACCCCTGAGATACATGCATTCAATTTGCACGTATCTCATGTTAGTGCAGTTAGAGGGGGGACCCCAGTGGAAGCTCCAGACCCAGGGAGCTACCATGGAGGAGAGGGGATCCTCCCCTGTTGAGGGGGAAGAGAGCTGGCAAAGCACAGCCAGCTCAGCCCCAGGGAGCCACCACTGGGGGGTTAGGGAATCCCCCTGTTAAAGGGCTGGTAAGATGGCGGAGCAAAGCACTCTGCCAGCTTTCTTCCCCCTAGACAGGGGGATCACCTGCCCCCGCTGTGGCAGTGGCAGCTGGGGCTGAGCTGGTGGCTTGCCCACACTTGATTTGCACAAATTTCGAATTATGTCTGGTTTCCCAGGAACATAATTCCTGCACAAGTTGAGGGTCTACTATACAACTTGCTTTATGAATGTATAGAATTTAACAAATTTGTTAACCATCCTATAAAATCCTATAGATGGGAAATAAATTCTGCATCGTAATTAATGTATAATTCTATGGTTTAAAAGTAAAGTTATATTCATTCTAAACTTCACATAACTTTCAAGTAAGGAGCATCGCTGATAGTGCATAATTTATTTGCATGCATACATTATTGTTAGTGAAAAACTGCATATGCAAAACTAGAGACCTCATTTTGAAACTGTCTGACTTCAGGGAAGCTCTTTGAATTGTTCTGGATGTGTGTCTTGAGAATAGTATCGGAGGGGTAGCCGTGTTAGTCTGGATCTGTAACAGCAACAAAGGGTCCTGTGACACCTTATAGACTAACAGAAAAGTTTGGAGCATGAGCTTTCGTGAGCACAGACTCACTTCATCAGATGCTGGTCTTGGAAATCTCCAGGGCCAGGTATAAATAAGCCAGAGCAAGGGTGGGGATAGCAAGGTTAGCTCAGTCAGCAAGGGTGAGGCTTACTACCAGCAGTTGATCTGGAGGTGTGAACACCAAGGGAGGGGAAGCTGCTTTTGTATTTAGCCAGCCATTCACAGTCTTTGTTTAAGCCTGAGCTGAGGGCGTTGAATTTGCAGATGAATTGTAGCTCAGAAATTTCTCTTTGGAGTCTGGTCCTGAGATTTCTTTGCTGTAGAATAGCTACTTTTAAGTCTGCTACTGTGTGGCCTGGGAGATTGACGTGCTCTCCTACAGGTATTTGTATATTGCCATTTCTGATATCTGATTTGTGTGCGTTGATTCTTTTACGTAAAGACTGTCCGGTTTGTCCGATGTATATAGCAGAGGGGCATTGCTGGCACATGATGGCATAAATTATATTGGTAGATGGGCAGCTGAATGAACCCACGATGGTGTGGCTGATCTGGTTAGGTTCTGTAATGGTGTTGCTGGTGTAGATATGTGGACAGAGCTGGCAACGAGGTTTGTTGCATGGATGGGTCCCTGAGTTAGAGTGACTGTGGTGCGGTGTGGTGTATAGTTGCTGGTTAGGATTTGCTTCAGGTTGGCAGGTTGTCTGAGGGCAAGGACTGGTCTGCCTCCCACGGCCTGTGAAAGTGGGGGATCATTGTCTAGGATGGGTTGTAAATCCCTGATGATGTGCTGTAGAGGTTTTAGCTGAGGACTGTAGGTGATGGCTCGTGGTGTTCTGTTGGTTTCTTTCTTGGGCTTGTCCTGTAGTAAGTGGCTTTGTGGCACACGTCTGGCTCTGTTGATCTGTTTTTTCACTTCCTCAGGTGGGTATTGCAGTTGAGAATAGTATGTGCAGATACTTTGCATATAGCTGCAGGTTTTGTCAGGGGGCCCTCCTTTACTGGCCACACTGGAGAAATGAGGTAAGTAATCTACAAACTGAAATCATTGTCTTGTTATATAGTAGTGTCTTCAGGTCAGATCTGTGGTCAGACTCAGGATCAATTCTTCAAATTGTTTTGTGAATTGATGCCGTAGATTTTTTCCCCTCCGCCTATGGTTCTCTAGCCCAAAATGAATACAGTCACAATGGCTGTGTCTACACTAGCAAGTTCTTTCAAAAGATTTTTTGAAAGATTTTTCGAAAGAAGGGGGCTCTTTCAAAAGAGCCCATGGAGCGTCTACACACAAAAAGCACTCTTTCAAAAGTAAATCGCAAGAATGTGGTGCTCCTTTCAAGGTCACTCTTCCTTTCTCATTTCAGGAAGAGCGTCCCCTTTTGAAAGCTACTTTCGAAAGGAAACATGTAGGGGCTCCACAGGGCCCTTCTTTTGAAAGAGCAGTCCTCATTTTCGATCCTTGACCTGTTTTTTTGAAAGAGCGGGGGCTGCGTTGACGCTCTCCTTCGAAAGAGCAGATCTTTTGATCCACTTTTTTGTGTGTGGGCACACTTTTTCAAAAGAAGTTCCTTAAGAAGAGATCTTCCAGAAGATCTTCTTTTGAACGATCTCTGTAGTCTAGACGTAGCCAATGGGATTAATAAGAATCAGGTGACAGTTTTTTCTACCCATGACTAGTTCCAGTTAAAGGGTTATTTGTCATTATCTTGCTGAGTCTTGTTACTGTGAGCAGTCCTTTTTCAAACAAGCAGATAGTTGGAAAACAAAATTAATCTAAGTTTTAAACATTATATATTGGAATCACTTTAGACAGAGAATTATTCTAAACAAGGAACATAGGGAATATTATTACATAGTATTCTATATTGTACTTTTTTGATCCCATAATTTAATGAGTAGGGAGGGAGTTAAAAGTTTAAAGGTTTGTTTTTCTGTGTATTTTATTATTTATTTTTATTGTAGATATACC
The DNA here is from genome assembly GCF_033958435.1 of Carettochelys insculpta. Classification (NCBI taxonomy): domain Eukaryota; kingdom Metazoa; phylum Chordata; order Testudines; family Carettochelyidae; genus Carettochelys; species Carettochelys insculpta. The sequence continues at coordinate 102,588,434 of NC_134139.1, forward strand.
TAGAGTCCTCAGTCAGGATCAAAGAGCCAAATAGTGTCATCACTGTAAAAAAGATGGGGAAAGTAGTTTTAACAGTGATTTTAACAATGATTTTTAAAATTCAAACATTTCTGAAATAAGATTCAAGCATGCGGTCTTAGCTTTCTTTTGAATATAATTACTCTTTGGGTTGAAATTAGTTTATTCTCAAACTACAGGAGAAGTTTATTAGAAAAGATTTAAGGTAATCCAGTCAGCTACCTTTCAGTTTTTAACATGCTGTTTTTCACTCTTATTATGCTCCTTTTTTTCTCTTGGATAATTCAAACAGACGTAGTTTTGCTTGAAATATTTAAAATTTGGCACGCTCATAGTCCCCGGAAGAATGAAAACTCGGCCAAGTTTGAAAACATTTGGATTAGAAATGAGTAAAAACTTGCATGCTCTGCTTGCCCAGTACATGATATTTACTCATTTATTAACAATGTGTTGATGCTTAGCTCCAGTTGTATAGTGTGCCAAGTCTGTGCATGCAACGAAACAAACAGCTGCACTTATTTCAATGATCACATAATCAAGTGTGTGAACCCACAAATGTGAAACCACTGAAATTGATGTGCTAAAAGTTTTTTCTTTTGTTCCTCCATATAGACACCCTTATAAGGAAATTAAATCCTAAGTGTTGTACATAGAAGTATGTATGGTTATGTAGTTAGGTTTCCATAGCAAGAGTGACTCAGCCAGCTTATACACGCATTATATAGCAGAGATAATATTGCCACTTATGGTACGGTGATAGAAAACACAAATGTGCAAGAGGACAGTTTTTGTTGCTCATGTAAAATTTCTTGACTTGCATGCATGTCAGTTCTGAGCAATAACACCAATTTTAGTTTAGAGTTCAGGAATCAGTTATAACTTGTACATGACCAGAAAATATCCTTCTTCGTCTTATTAGCTCAGCCTCCTTTTCTTGAAATTTTTATTACACTTGTTGAACAGGTTTTTTTTAACATGTGATAGGGCAGTCTTCAAGACGGATTGGATTTATATCCAAATCCATTCACAATGTAAATAGCTGCATACTGTGAACCTCAATATCAACAAATTGGTGAAATTCACCTCTAGGTAGAGAGGATAAGCATATATTTTTGTGACTTTAATAGTACATTGATAGGTATATCTCCATAAAGGACTATCTCACAGAGCTGGAAAGGACCTTCAGAGGTCATTAAGAAGTCCCCTGCCCTCACAGCAGGACCTATCACCATCGCTGATAGATTTTCTTTTTAATCCATTTGTCCCAATCCTAAATACCCCCTAAAGGGTTAAACTCACAACCCGTGGCTTAGCTGGCCAGTGCTCAAACCACTGAGCTAAGGGTCCAGCAAGGTGAGGGCCCCTCAAAATGAATAGGAAGACTATCAATTTAAATAAAGCAACCCAACCCCCGACCTTTTTGAAGTATGGCACTCCCATCAAATAGTCAGAACTTAAAAAATAGAAACAAAATTTTGTGTAGGTGAAATCCACTTATCTCTAGGTCCCTAGAGACATGCTAAATTGGCGATTCAGACAACTGGAAGTTTCAGTCTTCCTGTAGAGCATTACTACTGCATACCTTAGAAGTTCTGAGCTTAGCTTACACTTCACGGAATTTCATAGTTTAAAGAGACCAAAATGCAGGGAGAATATTGTTTGGCACCAGTTTGGTTTAAGTATTTACTTAGAAAGTATTAACAGGTTTACAAATCCTTGCCATGCAATGGTTATTAGTTTGTTTCTTATATTTACAACAGTGAGCTTTGGTTTAAAGACAATATACAGGAATATAATAATCAGACTTCTGTGTTTAATGGACTTGACTTAAAGCCTTGTACTCTGAGTTGCACATAGGTCAGCTACAAGTATCCTCCACTTCACTCTGTCTTGGGACAAAACTTCTAGCTGACTCCAAGAATACCCCAGTTGTTGTCCTTCAGTCACAGCAGACCTCCACATTGTTCAAGGTCTTCCTCTTTTTAATGGGGTGTTACCATATTGCAAATTGAGCATGATTGCAATACCTATGTCATGTCATTACTACAGGTTGGATGTCCCTGGTCCAGCACCCTCGGATTTGACTGGTCCTGAATGAGGGAGTTTGCTGATCCATCGGAGGTCAATTCTGGCCTCCCTCTCACTTCCCGCCAGCCCCAGCTTAGCTCCAATCTCAGCCCTAGTCTCACACATATGCCCAGCTGCCTGCCCAGCTCCACTCCTGGTCCCAGACCTGGACAGGCTCCTGACTGCTGCCTCCTCCCATGAGCTGCTCATATTGTTACTGCTGGCCTGGCTGGGCTCTGAACCACTAGCAAGGTTGGACTCCTGTCTGCTGGTCCGGCCAGGCTCCTAGCCTCAGCAGGGCTCCCTTCTGCCAGCCTCTCTGCCACCAGCTTGGCAAAGGAGCTGGCTCTAGTCTGGCTCCTACCCACCAGCACTCCTGCTGCTGGATTCCTGGCTCTCAGGACTCTCTGGTTCAGGAGCATCTGTGGTCCTGCTGATCCTGGCTTCAAGAGGTCCAGCTGTTTATTAAATTGAATGAAATCACTGATTGGACATGATCACTGCACCTGGAGACCCCCGTTCTAATGGAGCTGGTTTGCGGAACAACTCTGCCTTCTCAAGACACACTTCATCTCTTTATCGCCTTGTGCGTTCTTAGCAGCCCACAGGTAATTTGGGGGGGTTAACCTTAAGTTTTGATCAACAATGTAATGCATATCTAGGTTGTGATAGCTTAGTGGTTTGAGCACTGGCCTGCTAAACCCAGGGTGGTGAGCTCACTCTTGGAAGAGGCCATTTAGGAGTCTGGGGCAAATAGATTAAAAAAAAGGGATAGTTCTTGGTCCTGCCAAGAGGGCAGGGGACTGGATTTAATGACCTCCTGAGGTCCCTTCCAGCTCTATGAGATGTGTATCTGTGAGTGGGCCCCTTGGCTTGGGTAGACAGACTTGCACTAGGTCACTCTAGCTAATGCCCTAAAAACAGAAGTGTGTTTGTTATGCCACATGCTTGGGGTAGCCACCCAGGGGGGTCATTCAGGCTTGCACATGGGTGGCTAACCCTAGCCACTACCCACGCAGCAATGTCCATGATCACACTGCTATTTTAGCTTCTGCAAAACTAGCATGAATCTGTCTACCTGTCTCTGGTGTAGACGGACATATCCTTCATTAACTGGAGCGGTGAATTAGAGTTTACCTGTGTATCTCTAACATTGCATGACCGGCATTACAGCTTGTTATGGTCTCTCTTTCAGAGCTTGGCAACCTGCTCCTGTCATCAGTGATAAGGCTGCATACCTCTTCATGCTTCTTAACCCAACCTGCCAGACGGGCAGTAACCATTAGCAATGTTACTGTAGCAAGGAAGAACTTAGGTTACAAATGTAGCTTCCACAAGTTAAAAAGGGTACATGGTAATTAGCAATGTAGATGTTTGGGGGAATGCAGGAGAGCTAGAACAATTTGTATAGTGGATGCTACTGAGACTCATTGAACCAACTGTAAACTGGGGGTTTAATGGAATCCACTTCAAAACCAGTGGCACCAATGGTCATTCCAGCATCTGTGGTGGGAGTTACACCAACAAGCAGGAAATGGTAAATTGTCTATCAAGAAATTGTGGAACAAGCCTTGATAGTTGTACAGATTGTCTCCCACACTTTGGCATCCTGCTGCTCACAAAGAGGGAAGAACTAGTAGGAGAAATAGAAGTAGATGGCAATCTGGGCTGCGTCGACCATGAGATGGTAGATTTCAGGATCTGACAAAAGGAAGAAAGGGTGAGCAGTCAAATACAGACCCTTGATTTCAGAAGAACAGACTTAAACTCCCTGAGAAAACTGATGGGCAGGATCCCCTGGGAAGCTAATATGAAGAGGAAAGGAGTTCGGGAGAACTGGCAGTATTTTAAAGAAGACTTATTGAAGGCACAAGAATAAAACATCCCGATGCACAGTAAGAAAAGCAAATATGGTAGACAACCAGCTTGGCTTACAAGGGAAGTCCTTGGCGAGTTTAAACTCAAAAAGGATGTGTATAAGAAGTGGAAACTTGGACAGATGACTAAGGAGGAGTATAAATGTATGGCTGGAGAATGCCCGGGGGGTAATCAGGAAAGAGAAAGCACAATTGGAACTGCAGCTAGCAAGGAACGTGAAGGGCAACAAGAAGGGTTTCTACAGGCATGTTAACAATAAGAGGGTTATTAAGGAGGGCGTGGGGCCATTACTGTATGAGGCAGGTAACCTGCTGACGAATGATGTGGAAAAGGCTGAGGTACTCAATGCTTTTTTTGCCTCAGTCTTCACAGACGAGGTCAGCTCCCTGACTCTGGAGCTAAGCAATGCAGTATGGGAAGGGGGTGGGCAGTCTTCAGTGGTGAAAGAATGGGTTAAGAGTTATTTAGAAAAATTAGATACACACAAATCCATGGGTCCAGATTTAAGGCATCCAAAGGTACTGAGGGAATTGGCAGATGTTATTGCAGAGACTTTGTTTATTATCTTGGAAAAATCATGGAGATTGTGTGAGGTCCTGGATGACTGAAAAAGGCAAATATAGTGCCCATGTTTAAAAAAGGAAAGAAGGACAATCCAGGGAACTATAGATCGGTCATCCTTACCTCAGTCTCCAGAAAAATCATGGAGGAGATCCTCAAGGAATCCATTTTGGAGCACTTGGAAGAGGGGAAAGTGATCAAGAGTAGTCAACATGGATTCACAAAGAGCAAGTCATGCCTGACCAATCTGATTAGCTTCTATGATGAGGTAACTGGCTCTTTGGACATGGGGAAGTTAGTGGATGTTATATACCTTGACTTTAGCAAAAGCTTTTGATACAGTCTCCCACAACACTCTTGCCCATAAGTTAAAGTAGTATGGATTGGATACATGGACTGTAGGATGGATAGAAAACTGGATTGACAGACAGGCCCTCTCTGATACAGAACAGTGACAGTTATTGCTACTGGTCAGAACTCCAGTCAGGGACTAGGGTTCAAGACAAATGTCAGGCCATAATTAGGTACCAGACAAAGAACAGAGCTGGGGGAGGACAAGAACAAGGCAGACATAGGGTTAACCGCATATGCAGCACAAGCATTGCATAGCCAGTGACTTGATGCTAATTTTAAAAAGCCGATATGCTGGCTTCCCTTATCCAGTCATATGGGCTGGCCCAAACGGCTAGCTGTGTTAATTAGTCTGCTTGGGCATTGAGGTAACTAACTGGTAGGCCCTCATTCCATCTTGACATGGTTAATGAGAGGATAAGCAGACTTTCCTCTGTACCATGACTCTCCATTTACTAGTGCAAACTCAACAGGATTGCAAAAGTGAGTAAAGGGTAGTTTAGTGCTCCACCTACAATGAGCAAGTTCTACAATCTTTGTAGTTTTCCACTTGTGGATATATAGACCCTTAAAAATTACTGAGCCTTAATGTTGTAATTGAACTTGTAGTTTAAAGATGTGGCGTATATGATTATGGTACTGAGTGAGTCAACATTTTTAGTCCAAGTACTTCAAAACAAAATAGATATCAGTCTGAAACTCCTAAGAGTTCCTTCCGCCTTTTCTTCTGTTTATCTTCATTGCCACTCCTGTCTCTCATTATTATGGTATATGCAGCAGGCAAGGTTTCTCAGGACATTTCAAACACCTACTTTTTCCCCATATTTAGACACTTAATTTGGTGTGTGTAATTTTCTATCTTTGTTGTAGCAGAAGGGGGAGCTATGCAACAAATATTGAAAATAAACCAAACATTCTCAATGCCACAAAGGAGGAAGACAGAAGTTTTCCAACAAGAACCTCATAAACCAGAGATTATATGAGTATTTCTAGAAGTACCTTTTGTGAAAAGACCAAATTCCTTTTGTGGAAAACAAAAGTTTGTATCTGTTTTTCCAATTAGCTATTTTAATCTGTTCCATCTTTAGTATGATAAATACTTCAGCTCTTCAACTGCTTTAGATAAGGAAGTTTTAAAGTTGTTTTTTCCTTCCCATGCCCCTTCCTTTTGTGTGGGCAGAAACTGATGTCTTGCCAACGCCGTGAGACCATAGCAGTCCCTCCCACTGATATTTCCATTTCTTATTTTGCATGGGAATTATTCCCACACCAAAAAGCCTTTGGGTTTTTCAGATGTAAGTTAAATTTCCAGCCTGCAGATGCAGGACCACAGTCTCACTTAGTAAAATTAATGCTACGTTGTTGGGTGTAGTAGAGTTTCACCCTTTCTGACACCATTTGAGCATCTAGACTACAGTTTTCCTTAATGATTAATTCTCTTTCAACCCTGGTTCTATATTTAAATAAGATCCTTTCCTTGATTCATAATCAGTGGCACTAATCACATATTTAAAGCTATGTTATACATTAGAGTTTGTAGGATAAAGGTAAAAATCCAAATTTCTCAGATAAGAAAAAAATCAGGGTTTGATCCTTAAGTTTTATTTAATCCATCCATTGTTACAACTTCAAGTATTATAAAAATAAGGAATTCCAGTTGCTGGTGGATCTTCATGGTTTTGTTGAAAGCACAATATTCTATACAGATATGATTTCAAAAAAAAAAAAAGACACCATCCCCTATTCTTTACCTAACTCTAGTTACTTTTAAAAAAATCCCCTCATTAATTCCATCATTTACATATACCCATTTATTGCCTTATTTAAAAAAACAACTATAAAAATACACTTATCTTAATTCAAACATTCTGGTGAATAAGCTATAGTTCTGAGTAAGTGGCTATTCCAATTAAAAGGGAAAAGCCACTTAAAATATGCCTGAACAGCTTATAAAAGCAGTGAACAAAAATAAAAGTTTAAAATGTCAATCACTGAATTTCATCTTTATTATTTTAATCTTTATTGGCAACTTCAGTATTATAAAACCCATGCTTCAAACTTCACCTTAACATCTGGCTAAATACTATTACTTGGATATTAACAATGGGACAACTTGTGGTAGTATTGTACAGGTCTAGGGCCTAAGAGTTTTTAAGTACTGCTGTATTAAAAAAGTAGACATGATCACTTCTCCTCATCCAGTCAGGTGGGCTAGCCCAAAAGGATGTTCTGCTGTAGCTCAGTTGTGTGAATTAGTTTGCCTGAACATTGGGGTAATTAGTCCCAGGCTCACCAGTAGGCTCTCATTTCATCCTGACAAATGGTTAATGGCTGGATGAGTATAACTTTCCTTTGTACCATGTCTCTCCATGTCTACTGCCAGCTCAACCCATTGTCATAAAAACACATGGATGGGGATTCTTACTTTTCTACGTCTGTTGTCATATTTCCTCAAATATTTGTAGTCTGTTAATCTGCTAAAGGTAGTAATAATGTCAGAACTACTAGTGGCTAAAGTTTTTGCATACAAATATGATATGACCCACAGGAATATAATGGCCATGTCCTGCGGACCTCAGCTTTCCTGTGCACCTCAGATCAGTTCAACAATTGCTCCTATTATACCCGCATTGGCTCTGTCCTGGTATTACTTTTTGTTACTTTAAAAAGCTTTGGATGCACTGAAGAACTTCAGGTAAATATTTACAATGGTCTAACTACCCCAGTGGTAGCTACCAGTGGATTTTCCATAAAATTTCATGTGTAGCTAATGCTAAAACTGTATGGGGAGAGTTTCTGTTACTTAAGGTATCTTGGTACTAAATTTTGCTACAATTACAAGGTGAATGTGGAGGGCACAGCATGTTTTCCATTTTTTCCCCAGATTCCCTTTCACAAGCAACCTATGATTTTGATATTCTTTGCACATGCAGCAAAAGTAGGACAATAGTCCAATTAAGCAGCAGTCATCGCCATTCACTATCCTAGTTAAATTGGTTCCACTGGGGATATCCCAGTATAGTACTCATGATTAAATGCATCCCAACAGAATACTGTGGGTCAGAGTAGGGTGAGTGTGGTTTTCAGCTACACCAGAATCACATATTGAAGGTGGTGATGGTAATATCGTTACTGGACCACCTTGTCTTTGCAATATTCTGGGACCGGTATGCATGCAACTGGGGTACTCCTGGAGACAGCTAAAAGTTTTGTCCCAAGACAGCATGAAGTGGAGGAGACTTGTAGGTGACCTAGGCTCCAGGCAGAGTAAGAAGGTTAAGTAGTAGTAGTAGTTGTAGTAGCATGCAAGCAGTGATACAACACTGTATGCATACCAAAGTCAATTTACTTCATTTATAACTGCATGTTATGCTGGGCTATCTGGATTTTGTTTTTGTAGAGGTATCACTCTTTAATCTGAAAATCTATACTACAGATTACGCAACAATAATTAAAATATGCTAAGTGTGTGTCTTAAAGAGAGGTTGTGCCTTTTCAGGTGCTCTTGAGTACTGTCTAGTGTAAAACAAGATCAAAGCCAAAGAGCTAAGATGCAGTTAGCACCTCTTCTGCTTCTCTCTAGGGTTTTTAACCAATGGTCCCCAGATCTTTAGAGGGAGAAGTATCTGCAAACTATGTCCGGTAAAGGTGATTATTACTAGGGAACAATAGTTTGTAATCTGTGGTCTACTAATGTCAAAGATCTGCAATTCCATTCACATTTTTCTAGTGGTCCGCAAATGCAAAGAGTTTGAAATCCCCGGCTGTGGAGTCAAGTTGTGGTCGGTGGGAAAAGGAGGGTAGTTTTCCCCTCTGGGAAGAGAGGAGATCGGAATGATACTGGGGGAGGGCTAGGCAGGGAAAGATGATCCCACTTCGGCTGGTCTCCACGGGGGTTGCTGCTGGCTGCTAAGGGTGAGGCGCTGGCAGAGGCTCCAGTTCGGGAAGCCACAGGTAGGCGGCGGCCTCTTTTTCTTTCCCCAGGTTTGGTGTGCGTGGTTTATTTCCCCTCCCGGCCCTCTCTCTGCCTCCAGCTTTCGCTTTCCGGCTTTGGAGTTGGGCGGAGGCGGCTCAGAGGAGCGGGCGCGGCGCAGCTCAGGGAGCCCCAGGTGGCTGCCCAGCCTGCTGGGGGCTCTCTCTTGCCTTCCCTTCCCCTTCTTTGTGGCCGCAGCCAGGGCACTCCGGCCCCCTCCCGCGCTTCCTCCCCCAGCTCCACTTGGCGGGGGGGAGGAGAGAAACTCCGGCCGTTTTCCTGTCTCCTGCCCGCACCCAACTTCCTAGCTTCGGCTCGCAGTGCGCGGCGGCTCCCGCTCCCCGCAGCCCGGGAGAGGGGCTTCCCCCGGGGCGCTGGGTGAGCCCCGCCGCCGCCGCCGCGGGTGGGGAAAAGTTACTTGGGTTGCTGCTTGCCCGCGGCTCTGGCTGCGGTAGGGGGGTCGCTGGCCGCGGGGAAGCCGAGCCCCCCGGCCCCGCCATGCCCTTCCCGCTGCGGACCGTGGAGCCCCTGAGGCTGTGCCGGCCGGAGGCAGCCGGGGGAGATGCTGCTGCTGCCGCCGGCGCGGACAAAGAGCGCGGGCGGCTGCTCTTCGGCTCGCTGGAGCAGGTCAGCTCATGCTCGCTGGTCTCGCTGCTCTGGCAGCTCTCCGACCTTTCCCGCTGCGCCGGCGACATCTTCGGCGAGCTCCAGAGCCAGGCGGACGCCCTGTGCGCCCGCAGCGCCCGGCTGCAGCGCCGCCTGAGCGCCCTGCGCGCGCTGAGCGCCCGGCTAGACCACCGCCGCGTGCAAATCCGTGAGTAGTGGTGCGAAGCCGGGCCTGGGGGGCGGGGGGCACGTGCACCAAACTGTGAAGAGTGGGAGCGCTGGAGGCGGGCGGGGGGAAGTCTGAGGGGAGAACCGGCCCTAAGGAAGCAGGCGCCCGGCTCGTGCCACCTTCGCGGGGTTAACTGGGGAAGCCACCCATTGAAACGGAGTGTGTGTGTGTGGGGTGTCCCTGCCCCTCCGGCTCGTGCACAGCTGCCAGGGGAGCAGTCCGCCCGCTCGACGCCGGGGTAGTGGTCCCGGCTCTGAGGCGCGCGCCGCTGGGCAGCTGCCGGGCTCTGAAGCGGCGCGAAACCGGCGCGCCCCCTGGGTGGAGCGCGGAGGGGCGCGCAGGGGCCGCGCGTGAGGTCGCCTTTGCGCCGCCCTCCTAACAGCGTGTTCCTCGAGGGGCTTTGCTCCGGGGCGTGGCCACCAGTTGCTTCCACGCGCCTCGAGTGGTGGTGCTCTAGGTGTCAGCTGCTCATGGCTAGCCACATGCCAAAGGCTGAGGGGCCCTGACCGCGCTGGTGGTAGTTAGCCTGATAGCAAAGGCAATTGTGATGTGTATGGCCATTAGGACACACACATATCGGAGGGGTAGAGCAGTTACTCTGTGTCTTCAAAAACAAGAAGTCCTGTGGCACCTTAGAGACTTAACAGTTTGGAGCATAAGCTTTCATGGGTAAAGACCCCCTACCAAGCAAGTCTTTGCCCACCAAAGATTATGCTCCACACTGTTAGTCTGTAAGGTGCCACAGGACTTCTTGTTTTTGGTTAGATGAGGAGTTAGTTAAGTGACATGAATGTGATGGGTTTTCCTGTGTAGAGCCATCTGGCCTGCTTGCCTGGCACTCTGCCCTCAACATCCTGCTGTCCTTTAGTACTTCAAGTTAAAAACAAAACAAATCAACAAAACACTTCCAAGTGCTCTTATTTCTAATAATTTGGAGCCCTCCCAAACATTCCCCAAGCTGGTCCTCCACTCTCATGGAAATACAAACCTCCAGCCAAGTTTGCATCACCTCATTGTCTCCCCTCTGTCCCTCCACTGAAGTTCAGAGGGATCAGGACACAGTTTTCATGCTAAGCTCCGCATTTCGTTCCAGTAGTTCTCTTTTTGGCTTCTGTGCATGGAGCAGTTGGAATTTCCTGCTTGCTTGGGACTGTGAAGATTTCAGTGTGGAGGTCCCCCCCCCAACTTCTTGTTGCCTGGCACAGATGTGAATCAGTGGAAAAACAAGGTTGTAGGAGGAAGGTGGGAAAGTTTTTTTTGGGTCAGGGGCTGCTGACCCATGGAAAAATCAGTGGTGGCTTACACACAAGTGAGGAGAAAAACACCCTCACAGATATGGCCCCCCAACTGAGAGGCAAGGGGTCAAAAAGACACTCCCCTCAAGCTGCAGCCCCACCAGGGTGGGGGAAGAGGAGGCACTGAGACTCAGGGTTTACCCCCAAGGCTAGATTAAGCTTTTTGGGGGTCCTGAAGCTAGTAGATTTTGTGAACCCCCACTTATGTCTCTCTGATTTATCAAGCCTCCTTGAATTGGCAAAATTACTGTAGTTTATTGAGTTGTACTTAACTAATGAGTGACTCATATTTAAAATGTTACTTTAGAAAAAGGTTTCTTATGCAGCAACTTTTCTGTTTATTATTTTGGGTGAACTAGCAACTGTTTATAGTAGCTGTTCATGCTAACCATTTTAATGTGCAGCTTAATGTTACACCTGTTAACTTTCTTGTTACATGCTTTCTTCTGCTTGTATTCTTGAACATGAGCTGTAGTTGGGTGATGAACAGCAGTTAACATCATGAATTCATGTGTAAGGGAAGCTGTCAAGGCCTGTCTGTAAGTTTAAGGTGTCCTGCTGGCATTGAAGAAGGTATCTGCAAAATAGAGAGAGTAGGTTAATTGTTTGTGGAATTTGTATACAAAACAAAACTAAATATTTGCTTTTCAGAATAACATACACAATAAAAGCTTCACATGAGAAACTATTGGCTGAAAGGAATGAACAGAGTAGAGTAAATCAGCACTGTTCTCAGTTACCAGATCCTTATTGCTTGCATGAGTTGGTAGAGAGGAAAGCAATGTTATGAACGGCAATAACTGTTTTGGTGCACAGGTTGCTGAAAGGCATAGGGTTTTCATTAATACCATTGCAGTTGGTGGTTAAGTATTTTGGGTTAACTTGTATGTTAAGGACATAGAACAGGACAGAATAAGGACAGAGAACTTCACATATCCTGTCACTGGAGGTTTTTAAGAATAGGTTGACAAACACTTGTCACAGCTGGTATAGATCAGCGGTCTCCAATCCTTTCCTGCCCAAGATTCCTTCCTGAGTTTAAGGGTAACCTAAGCTCTGCTGTGTCCCTTCCCATCCCACTCACTTTCACCGGTGTGGGGGTGGTAGCACTGAGAGAGAGGGCAGGGGTTGGGGTACAGGAGAGGGTTTGGGGTACAGGAGAGGGTTTAGGGTCCTGGCTGTGGGAGAGAGGGCAGAGCAGGTGCTTAAGTGTTAGGAGGGGGTTCAGGTTGAAGGAGAAGTCATGGGGTTCTGGCTCTGGGGGTCAGGGTAGGGTAAGAGTTTGAGGTGCATGAGGGGGTTCGAGGTGCAGGAGGGGTATGGATGTTGGCTCTGGGAGGGGGCTTAGGGCTGGGTTTGGGGAGTAGGTGGAGGGTCAGTGTGCAGGAGGGAGTTTGAGGTGCTGGCTCTGGGAGGGGTGGGGTCAGGGGTGTTGGAGGAGGAGGCTGGGGGTGGGGGGGTCGTGTGTTTCTGTGTGCTGCTACTGTGCCAGCACCACCCCATAACCCTGAATGGTCACAGTTCCCTATTCCTGGCCAAAGGGAACTGCGGGGGATGGTGCTTGGTCTTGTCACACTGATCTTGCTTGCAGTATTCCCGCTAATCTTTTCCATCCATGTGTTGATTTTTTTTCATCTATATGCAGAATTATTTTTGTGTGCACTGAGGCATGTGGGAATGTGCACCACCAGCGGAAACAAAAAAATCTAGCTGTGTGCACTCTGCTAATATACTTGGCAGCATCTGAATTTCTCCTGAGTGGCTGCAGAAGTGCACCCCTTACAGGAAACACCGGTCGAGACTCCTGGTGCCTCTCCCCCCGCCCAGGGCTACAACAGGCTGACCACTTCCAGGAGTGGGCCAGGGCATGTAGGGCCCTCACGTCAGTTGTGATGGGCTGATTTGTGACTACTGCACTAGATAATACTTATTGCTGCACTGAGTGCAGGGGACTGGATTAGAAGACCTTTCTAGGTCCCCTTCCATCCTTTGATTCTTTGCATATTCATGTTACCACTGTGTTTTTTGCATTACAGGTAACTTATCGGAAAGGTTCTGTCTCCAACTGGAAAATTAGCTTCTTTGTACTTGTTAGAACCTCAGAATCTGTCTTTGCATTGAAGATCCCATTATAGCTTTCATTCCTTCAATCTAGGGAGAGGGATGGGACTCCCTTAAAGTATGCAGAGATTAATGAAGCAGCCAGAAGGTGGTGGTTGATCTAAGTCCTCATTCCTGTCCTATCCTAGAATTTGAGGAAGTACTTTCACTCTGCTTAGGAGTAGTAAGGACTGTTTGGTTAGTTTTTAAAATATGGGTTATAGTTTATTTTAGACCAGTATGTCCCATGCAGTCTCAAATAACTTCATGGTAAGAGTCAATGCTGAGCTAGAATTTAATAATTTATAGATCTATCCATTTGGTTCCGTTCTTGATTCCCCCCACCCCATTTTCTTTTCCCTTACAAAGATCACTTAAAAAAAAAAAAGAGAGACCATAAGTATGTTTGTATGTGCACGCGCTTGCAGGTCTGCATACAAGGGCGGGGCAGCAGAGGAGGTAACTTAACTACAACAAACCCTTTTGTCTCCCATTCTTGGTAATTAGTCACTCTCTGAACAGCCATGTGGTATGCCTGTTTGTCTGGCTACACAACTTGAGTGTAAGGCCCATATGTTGTTCAGTGCAGCTATGATATCCTGTACTTTTGTGTTGTTGATCACATTAGTAATTAAAGAATTGCCTTAAACTGTTGTTTCTTTTTCGGTGTCTTATCTTTGATCTCTCTAGTGGTCATTTTGGAGAAAATCTGTTCTGCTTAACTGATGTGCTAATTAAAGTATGTTTACTGAGTGCCCTCCCTGCAGAAGGACTGTTAGACTTTGCAAACCATGCAAGAATGCATGTGTTGCACATTTGTAACTCTTATAACAGTGGAATTTTCTTCTGTATCTAAGCAGAACAGGTTGGATTTCTGTAATGTATTTCACATGGTAGGTTTGCTTTATGAATGCTTAACATTCACTGTACTAGCTTTCTGTTGTGGCCTGGACAAAATTCAAGGTGTTGGAGACTATCCTGTGTGATCTGGAAGATCACATCTTTCTGTGTGTCCCGCTGAAAAGTGAATAGTAACAAAGAGGAAGCCGTGCTATATCAAAGCAAAAAGCAGTCAAGTAGCACTTTAAAGACTAGCAAAATGGTTTATTAGGTGAGCTTTCGTGGGACAGGTCTGGCTATGGTCTGAAGAAGTGGGTCTGTCCCACGAAAGCTCACCTAATAAACCATTTTGCTAGTCTTTAAAGTGCTGCTTGACTGCTTTTTGCTTTGATACTGAAAAGTGAGGTTCAGTGATGTGTGTTGGCTATCTGTGCCTGAAGTTCTGCCTTTAGCAATAGAATATTCTGTTGAAGATCCCCATCTCTGGAATTTTTCTCTTGACTGCCTGATGGAGCTGCAGTTTGAGATTCAGATCATGTTAGCTTTTTGTTTGGTTGGGATTTTATCAAGATTTATGAAGATAAAGGCTAACACAAAGATAAAGGCTAACAGCTCCTCTTGAATTTTGCATCATGAACGGTGTTATGCAGTGACTCTGGCTACTGAGACGCAAAGCTGTTCTTGGGAGCCCAAAACAATAGTGGTTCTGAGCACTAATGGTGAAAAGAAGGTTGAAATACTTCAGCATTGCCTGCTTTATTGTGACCTTAGTTTGGTTGTATTGGCTCTGATAGAAAATTCATTCCTGAAACAGAGCCATTAGTATTTGACAACCCTTTGACAGATTTTCATTAGCTTATGTAATTTCCTTATTGTTGTATGCCTTTGTAAAACACTGTTGTTGTAATAACAACAGTAGCACTTATGTATAGCTTTCATCTTCAAGACACTGTGTAAACTTCAGTGAAACAGAATTGAATAATAAACCTTAAAGAAAAAATGTCAGATTTTAAACTTCACAGCCAAAATGGGGGCTGGGAGTGAATGCAGATGTGAGCTTACTAGGAATGATTGTTGGTTGCTTGTGGCAAACACTTACAGTCCTGCAATTCCACAGGTATCTGCGGATGTAGATGCCGACATCAGTGGCTCATTTTTGTGGGTAGGAGTACGCATTTTGTATCCACACAGGACTCTATAAATACTAATAAGATGGCAGTAGTAGCTCTTGAGAAAGTTATACTTTTTCTTTACTCCTGTAGGGCCTGAGGTCCTATGCACTCGCATGTCATTGCTTTTCAGGAGACTTGAGGGGCACTCAGCCAATGTTCCCTCTAAGGCTTTCCCATCCATGTGCAGAATAAATTTTTACGTGCACTAAGGCATGTGCCAATGTGCACCACCATTATAAATAAACCTAGCTGTGGACACTGTACTAATCAGCTAGGTTGCTCACATATGACACAGAAAACTTCACTGTGTTTATTTCATAGTATTTTCTTCCCAGTATCTCCTTGAAGAAGCAGAAAGGACCAGGGAGTTGTGGAAGAGGCAAAATGTGTGAGCTCCCAAGCCCGTGTACAATGTAAGGAAAGCAGTGTTAACATTTGCATAGGTACTGTTTGTCTTTGCACAGGTGAACATGAGGCAGAACTCCTCCCAGCCACTACAGCAAGTACCTGACCAGTCAGATCTCTAGAAGAGGCTGAATCTCTCTTGAATGGCTGCACAAGTTCACAGCTTACAGTGCACACTGCAGTGAGCACCTTTCAGGAAGCATTCAGGTTCTCATTCTATATGGAAATATTGTGATATAAACACAAACTTGTTTATGCAGATAAAATCATGCTTACAAAAACCCAAACCATGAGCTTGCTAATAGCAGGGAGAGAGAAACTGAAGTAGGCAGAGAGAGAAGACATGCTGAAGTTTGGCTTTCTGATTTTCTGATACAAGGGAACTGTAGACACCCTAGCTCCTAGCACAGCCAAGTTTAGGCTTCATCTCCTGCTGTTTTGTTTAGTGTTTCCCACTCTTTGTGTACAAGGCAGTGCTGGAGCACATTTCCTGCTTCAGCTGAACAGGAAGCTTTATTCAGTCTATTTCAAGGGAAACCCTTCCTCCACCCCTCAATCCCCCAACCACCAAACTGAACATCGTCAAAACAGCATCAGCAGTAGGTAAAGGGTGACTGACTGACTGACTTATTGGTCTGACTGTAGCTTCTTGTAGAGCGATCAATTGTGTAAAAAAAAAATAAAAAAAAAAAAAATAAAATAAAATAAAATCTGGCACCTACTAATGAATGCTGTTTTAATGGAAGGCAGCGAACAGTTCAGAAATGGTCACTGAGCAGGGACTGCCTCTCTGGAGTTTTTGATCCACATTCAGGCAGAGCCATCCCATCCATAGGATGAGGTGGGGCAGCAGCCCTAGGTCCTGGGCTTTTTCTTGGCCCTGTGGTGGCCTCTCCAGTTGTCCTGTGGACAGGAGGGGGGAGGATTATGTGGGCTGAGGCATGTGTGAATGTGCCTCCCCTCAGTCTTCCCCCCCCCCCCCCCCCGCACTCACCATGTGGCATGAGCGACAACCTGCTCCCTTCCACTACAGTCACACCCTAGCAGCCTGCTGCTGAGCTCCACTCCCAGCCACCCTCAGAGAAATGGGGCTCAGCCTCCTGGGAGGGAACGGTGGAGCACCATTTGGTGAATGCAGGGGGCAAAGGGAGGCCAGGGTAGGTGACCACCTGTAGCTGCTGCTACTGTCTTGCTGTCTGTTCCCTCAGCCCCAGGTAATCCCTGTCCAGGCTGGTCAGAGAGAGGGGTCAGGAGCAGGGTGGGGCCTGCAGGGCGGTTGCCCAGTGCCCCAAGTTTGGGGCATTGTGAGGGGGTTTGCCCGGCTCCTCTGTCTCACCCCTTGGGATGGCCCTGCATTCAGGTACAGCAGTGTGTTCCACATGTGCTTGTCTGGTTGCTGTCACTACAGACTGGCATATATTCCTCCTGGGTTCGCATAAGAGAATCATGAAGATCCAGGAGCAAAGTTAAGTTGTTAAATAATTTATAACAAAATTCCCTACAAATAGAGAGTTAATTTGGAATGTAAAGTGGGTGTTTTTTAGAGCCCCTTTCCTAATTATACAGAATGCTGCTTAGGAGCAGTTTAACCATTGTAGTGTTTAGTTTTTTCAGGACTAATTATCTGTGGAAATTCAATCAGACCCTGAGGAGATTTCATTTGAAACAAGAGCAGAAAGAAATCATGAAATGAAAGAAAAAAAGGATTTCCCATAGGCTTACTTGGCCATGTCTCTGTTTTACAGAACGGCAGAACTTCATCTGAATTCAATTTGATGAGGGTTTCGCTCCCTATGTTGAAAAAGGGACACTCTTTGGCACACATTTAGAGCAGTTCTGTGCATCTCTTAGAGATCTATGACACCTATGAATTGATTGCCTTAGCTCCTTTGGTTTGCTGAATGTTCTGGAAACATGTTTATGTAAAAGGAAGAAGTTTCATTTTAAGAATACATAATGATGCATTAAACTTTAGTATATCAGTCCTTTTTTAAAAGTAGACACTCCACCACCGCATCCCAGATATTCAGATATTATAGGATACAATAACAGTGCCCTCAAAAATGTCTTTTCCTGTTACTGTTGGTCCAGTTTCAGTTTAATTGAGACACAGCTAGTAATCTTGGTCTTGTGGTCTTCTTTTCTAAACAGCTAATATGAGATTATTGCAGGAAAAGGTTTTTTTTTTGCAGGGTGGGGAAGGAGTGACGAGCATGGAAACCACAGAAATTCCTAAAAACCTCATATTTTGAAGTGTAAATCAATTTGTACCCATTCATGTTTACAAGGAGACTTATTGGGGGCAAGACTATCCCATATCTCCTTACTGTAGTGCTCATATCTTTCTTTGATGTTTCAGGTGATGGTTATTATTGAAGAGAGGATACTAGACTTGGTGGACCTCAGTCAGCAGGGCAGTTTCTGAATTCCATGAATTTGTTTGCAAGAAGAAAGGGAGACGTCCCTCCCCTTTGATAGCTATACTGCCATTTATTTGAATACTAGCAAACATACCCTTCTGTGCTCCAGTCCTTAACTGAAGTTTTGTTTTCCTGTTCCTGGCCCCACCCTGCGTGTTGTCCCAGGGAGCCAGGGAGGGTGGGTCAGGCTGTGGCTCTCAGCTGTGCCACCCCCGCCCCGTGCTTGTGCTCTGAGGGTTGGAGGGGCTGTGGCTTCTGATCCCCCTGCTTGTTCTTGGAGGGGGCTGGTTTGGGCCAAAGCTCCTGCCCCTCCCCCCTATCTGTCCCTGGGTTGGGATGTTGGGTGTAGGGCCAGGTCAGGCTGCAGCTCCTGCCCTCCCACTTGACTCTGGGTTGGGGGGGTTCTGCTTTGGGCCACATCTCCAAGCCACCCCTGCCTGTCCTGTGGGGAGGGGGGAACAGATTGGGCTGTGGCTTCCAGCTCTACTCTCCCTCCCCCCCTGTTGTGGATGGGAGTGAGGGGTCCAGGTGAATCCTCAGCTCCTGGCCCCAGCAAGATCTGGGGTGGTGGGGGGCTGGGCTGCTTTCCCCAGCCCCAGAGTGAATTCTGGGGAGGGAATGGGGCAGGAGGCCTGTGCCACAAGGCTGGGCTCTTACCCTGCAGCTCACGCCAGGGCAGCTGTGGGGTGTGGAGGCTGGGTCAGCTGACACTCAGCCCAGCCCTGGGATGAGCTCTGGAGTCTGGTCTGGGCTGCAGTGCTGAGCCTGACCCTGGGGGCAGGCTAGCCACAGCTCCAGTGGGGGGAGGGGAGAAGCCAGATTGGTGGGTAGGGCCATTGTAACTGGTCACAGTGAGAACAGCGGGGCTGGGGCTAGGCTATTTTCCCCAGCCCCAGTGTGAGCTTAGAGAAGGCAGGGCTCCCCCTGTGGGGTGCAGGTTGGGGCATCTACCCATCCAAAGGTAGGTGGGGTTGAGAGGCCTGTTGCCACATGGCCGCTGTTTTTCTTCTGCAGCTGCCCCCCAGTGGTCACTTTGCAGTATCTCTGCACTCACTGCCCCTAGTGGTGAGCTTGAAATACATCATCCCTCCCGTTGATTCCTCTCCCTTTGCATATTCTGGGTAATCCTGGGATTTCAGGCAATTCCCACTTCCCAGGCACAGGCAAACCCTGACCTTAGTTAGAGTTAGGATAAGAGGAATCTGTATACCAAATGACATGGTCATAGCTCTTACATTTTAAGAGTTTTTGAACAAATATAGCATTGCATACAGATATGCTGTAATATGTATAATAGATGCAATATAAAGATACGGATGATGTGTATTTCAGCATTACCTAAAACAAATAATATAGCATAAGTAAATATGCAATAACAATGGAGTTAAATGTGAAACCTAACCCTGTTTTTTTTTTTCCAATTAATATATATATAACACCAATGCATATCCCCATGTAGTAATATTTTTCCTTTTGTCTCTGAAAGGTAATAATTTTACTTGACTTGTATTTCCTCATTCACTAATCTGACTAGACTACCCTGTTTGGTGCAGTACAAGAGAGAGATTTAGAAATACTGTGAGACTAGGAAAGGGTGTTGAAAAGTGCAGTGATTATGCAGTAAAGGCCCAGTGTCTTTTCTAGTCCCAGAGTAGCCATGAGCAAGACATGATCAAAGTGTGTTCTGTATTTTGTTGAAAAGATCAAACCAGCCTAATAATTATGGCATTATTCATTGGTGTAGGTGCGGTATGAACCGTGCTGATTGGCCTTTGTCAGTCATTTACCTCTTGAGAGATTGGAGAAAACACTTATGTATGGACAGGTGAAATATAGACAATAATGGATGCACTTTTCTAGTTACTTGTACATTATGTAACGTAGACTTAATTGATAGGGAGGGATTATTATAGTTCCACGCTCCTTTCTCATGCCACTCCCCTCTTTGGTTCACCTTGTTACTTGAGGCCAAACTGTATATGTGCTGGGTTTTCCTTTTCCTCACTTGATAATGTTTTTTTGTTGCTTTTCTAGAATACATATTAAATCAATTTAATTTGAAACCTTGTTATTTCATAGGAATTTTGGTTTCTTAGAACCACAGTGTTCAGCACGCTCCCCGTTCGCCACATGTAGTGAATGCAGCTCAGAAGAGCCGCACATGTGGGGCACCCTTCCTGCCGCTTTGCGCATTCATCCCGCCACTTGGTGGGACAAGCACATGGTGGTAGGAGTGGAGGTGGCTCTGAGCTGTGGACTCCTGCGGGCCCGTGCGATGACGACTGCAGCCATGGAGCAGCACAGCTCATGTGGTGGTGCAGCTCCAGCTGCGTGGTGCCCGCACCCATGCAATGGTGACTCTAGCTGTGCAGTGGCAGCTCCAGAGAGTAATCTCTGGATGGTGGGTAGGGTGGCACTTGGCAGGGGTGGAGGGAGAAGCAGAAGGATTTAGCAGTCCTTTCAGTTTCTTTTGGACACCACTGACTTACAATATGAATATCTTTGCTTAGTAACCGAACGTCTCTTTTTGAATATTGCAAATTAAAATTTCTCTAACCTATTATGCAAAGTAAGCTGATGATTTGCTCAGTTTTCTTTGGGCAGGTCTGGACATCACAAAAAGTACCTCCACAATTGGCAGTTTTATTTGCATCCTCTGCAGAAAGAGAGGTGGTGTAAGTGGCCTTGCAGACCGGGGCTGTGACACTTGGGCAAGACAGCTCTTGTCTGTGAATCTGTTTTCTGGATAAATAGGAGACTTCAGTCTCCAAGGTTATCAGTCTGGCACGTTTTAGAAGCATTTGCGAAAATGGAAGGATGTTACTCACATTCTAAGCATCCATCGGTACCTGTGAAATCAGTCTACTGTATTGTCTGAAGGCTTGTCTACAATATGGGGTGGACCAATGCTGTAGTGATTGATCTACCAGTGGTTGATTTAGTGAGTTTAGTAAAGGTCCACTAAATTGATCTCTCGTCACTCCTCTGACTTTTGTCCTGCAACAGAATGAGATGACTAGGAGGACTCCACAGGAGAGGTTTTTTCTGTTGACCAACCTCTACTCCTCTTCCCCCCTCCCCACCACCTGGCAGTGTGGATGCCACGGTAGGTGGGTAGATGTATCTAAGATATGTTGGTCTGAATGTTGCTACTAATGTAACTCAAATTGTGTAGCTTAAATTGACTTGTCATTGTAGTATAGACTTGCCCTGAGCCAGTATTCCCTAAATGTCAGTTTTAAGAAGACTCTTCCATAGTGCTGGGCTTGCAAAGGTCTGCTAATAATGAACACATGATTTTTATTAACAATTTGGGGTTCCCACCCTTTGCTTTCCAGCTGATCCAAGATCTGGCAGCCAGCACACTACTCTGACTATAATGTGTACCTGCATGTAGGAACAAAACTGAAACTATATCTAATATAACTTATGGAAATGCACCAAACCCCTCATCCCCTGCAGAATGACTTCATAGTTTTTATGGAACAATTTTTTTTCCCCTATTTTGAACACAGTCCATATTTTGCTTGGTTATGCTGGTCTAAATCAAGAACAACTCCACTTAAATTAAATCACAATGACATAATACAGAAGAACTTACTTGAAGTGAAAAATACAGTGGGATGCCTTTTACTTTTCCTGCATTGCCTAG
Organism: Carettochelys insculpta; assembly: GCF_033958435.1. NCBI lineage: Eukaryota > Metazoa > Chordata > Testudines > Carettochelyidae > Carettochelys > Carettochelys insculpta. Next base: position 102,610,001 of record NC_134139.1, read on the forward strand.
GATTCATGCTGTTTTTGAACTAAATCATTTTATAGTTCTAGTAGGCCTACTTTCTTAATTTCAAAATAAATGACATTTTATACTTTATCAGCAAGTCTGCTGGATTTAAATTGAAGGCTAACATCTTGACAGCTGGTAGATTTGTTAATGAATGTATGTTAAGAGAGCTGTATTGCCTGTCATTTTCAATTTACAGTAGGCTATATTTATACTTTGAAGGATTTTTTTATTTGTGTATCTAAATAATATAAAAGTAGACTGGTTTCCAGTTTAAAAAAAAATTTAAGTTTTGATCTATGTCACCTGACATCAGAGGGAGCTGTGGTAGATCAGACTACTGGAAAACTAAGCTATTAAATTTTTGTTCAAGGAGTAAATAAAAAAAATCCACCTACTGACTTAATTCAGAGTAGAACTATAATCAGATATAATCAGAAATATTTCTTTTATTTTGATTGCTAGATAGTTAAAAAAGACAATTTAAAAAAAAACAAACAAAAACCCTCTTTCCCTTTCTTAATCAAAATTAAGCCATGGTAGTTTTTTTTTTTTTGTATCAGCTTCTGAGTGAGGAAGGAATTGTTACTGCATTTTGCCGGTTTAATCATTCCTAGCTTGATTACATTGCACTGATGAGCTTCCTTGTTAGTTTATATAAAATAAGAAAGCAAGGCTTGCTTCCTAACAGCAATCTGACATCTGTCTCATGTTTTCTGCTTTGGCTGGTGTTGCTTTCTGGAGACAAATGCACTCTGTTTAGACAGGGGAAGCCCAGCAGGACTTGAGAAGATCTCTCAGTAGTTTGCCTCCGAGTTGTGCCTTTTGTTTCTGTTGTACAGTGGAAGAAAAGGATCTAAATCAACTGGACAGTCCTTCTTTTCCTAATATACATGAATGTGATGCTGACTAGTTGATGTATCATTTTGAAGATCTAGATGGAGGTGGTAAAACTGATGTTTCACAGATGAAAATATTAAGAATTAAGAAATAAACCTAAACATATACAATTAAGTATGTTCTTGTTAGATGTGCCTGAGAAGCATTTCAACTGTGATCTGGTGCGCAGCTTTTAATGCAGAAGACGTTTAGAAACAGCAAGGGTTGACTATGCTAATGAGATATGGTTAACTGATACTATTGTTATACAGTAAACCTCAAAATTCGTGAGTTTGAGTTGCGTTTAACTAGCATTAATGTGAGTTAAGCGCAACTCAAAATCCTGCTCCCCTTGGCCCCCAGCCCCGCTCACCACCCATGCATGGCTCTGGCTCACCACCCACCCCTGGACGCAGTTCTGAGTCTGGCTCTCCACCCCTTACGCGCGGCTCCGACTGAAGACCCCCACACACGCGGCCCTGGTTCAGTTCCCCCTGGCCCCATTTCAAACCCCCTGTGGCCTGGCTCACCACTCCCGCTTGTTGCTCTAGCTCCCCCCCCCACCCCTGCTCCCGTTCAGCTGTCCTCCCCACCCAGCTCTGGCTCAACTCCACCCCACGCCCCTCTGCAGCCCTAACCCACCCCAGGCTTAACCCCTCCGCCCCCTTCCCATGGACCCATCTTACCACCAGGCTTAACCCTTCCCAACTGCCCCTGCCCAACCCCAGGACTTACCTTCTAAAAGGAGCTCCAGATGCTCCTGCTACGTTCCTGGCTGCAGAAGGTGCATTCCTCTGGGGGGAAAAAGCCACCTTCTGACTTAAGCAAAATGCAAGTTATGCAAGAGTGCCTGAGAATGAAACCTTCACATAAATTGAGGCACTACTGTGTGTATATATAGCCCAATAAAGAATATGTCGTTATGAACTGTTTTATTACTATTCATTATTTGTATTGCAGACAAGTATAGAGATCCTTTTTTTCTGGGTATGATAGAAACAGAGTAGAATATAATCCCTGTCCTGAATATCCTTAAAAATAAAGTATATAAATATAATCCCTGTCCTTAAAATATATGACAAGAAACAGTAAGTGGGATCTATAAACAATAATGGGAGGGACGACAGTAACACTTACGGGATTACATTGACCAATCTATGTTTCTGAAAAGCTTTTTTTAAAAACTTTTAAATAGAAATGTAATGACTGCCTGATTCCGGGCTTTTAGCTTGCTAGATTCTAGTTTTAAAAAAGAGGGGTGTCTGTCTATTATCTATTTCAATGCACATTATACATAAGTATAAAAATTAAGAACACACAGTTCTGCCAATTGTGGAAGACAGGTTGCATGACTTCATGCTAACTACAGAAGGGAGAGGCTGGGGAAGTAGAATAATGGTTGTGTACAAATACATACACCAGTTAAAATGTACAGGTATAGCAGCAACTCTTCACAGGACCAACACCCCAGCTACTTGTGTGAAGGTTTTAGCGTCAGGCTAATTGATATGCGACCAACCTGTCAGGCAGGCTTTGATAGAGTACAGCCACAGGGGAATAGTTAGGGCGGGCTCTCTGCCCCTTCCAGGCTGAGGTGTGTCAGGCCACATCTGCATCTGATCCAGGACTGTAAATCCCCTTTGACAAATGCTTCTGTGACATATGTTTATAGAGCATTTCTAATCTCTGAAGGGGTAGCCCTCCATTAATGAATTTAACAACCCATGCCTAACATTGCCCAGATCTTACATCCATGCTGGTGTAGACTCAACACTACAATAATGATGTAAGCGTAAGTTTAACTTAGCATCATTCCCTGAGGGGCAAGCTGGGATAGTCCTTACATCAGTGGTCTTCAAACCTTTTTACTCACGCTGAGGTTTAGAGCTGCAAGTTTGTTTTCCCTGATTGTCGTTGTGTTAAAGCAAATGCAAATAGACTGTGTACATTTATTATTGCTATTCCCTATTTGCCTTAATGTGTAAGAGCACAACCATAACAGATGAGAGAGGAGCACAAGCCCTTGTGTACGCTTCTCCTCCAGTTGTGTACCAAAAGGGTGCTAATGCAATTCACCTTTTTATATATTGATTTGTCTAGTTTTCAGCTGACGATCTGAAGACTAGGGCCGCTTGTCCTAAAAGAGCAATGAAGAAAGGTTTTGTTTGGTGTTGACTGGAGGTGGCCGTATATTATTATGAAGCACTTATTCAGTACTGTATAAATACAGAGAAATTTACTAAGATACTATCTTTTTTTCCTGTAGAGCTTGCAGTATTACGCAGTCAAGACAGACCACAGGATGATTATTCAGATAAAGGATGGTTTGGGGAGAGCATTGTTGAACAGAGAGGAGTAAGAAGGTTTTCTAGAAGGGATTGAAGGAATAGAGAGAAGGTAATGGACAGCCTGTCTCCTACTGGGCTAAGGGTAAAGTTAGTGATTACAGTTGAAATCTAACTTGTACCGAACCTTAAGTGTTAGCCTGTTTTTTCTTTAAATCATCTGTTTGTTCTACATACATTGCAGGGGCATAGGGTCTTGATGATAGTGCTTACCTTCATTACCATCTGTAATATTGATTATCCTCCTTGTTCCTACTCATAGCTGAGTTTGGGCTAAATATTGTGACCTGTCATGTTATGTTCAATTTCCTTTAGAAAGCATGGAATACAATTTGGGTGGAAAAGCAATTTTGTTTCATATTTTTATGACCTATCTGCCCTAACAGAGCTGATTTTTCTCCTCCCTTTCTTTGTTCCCTGCAAATAAAATCATACATAAAATACAGGTTCTTTTCCCTGATGATAATTCTGGGGGTGCAATATTTCTGGTTTCTGAAACTTTGTTGCAGCCTGAGACAGTAGCAAGTCAGAAAGACAAATGCATGATCTGTTCTGTTAATGGCTTTCGTGTAGTGAGATCTAAGGCAGTGTTTCCCAAAGTATGTTCTGTAGTCCAGTACCGATCCTTGGGGGGAAAAAAATGCTGGTCCTTAGAAAATTATACATATTTATCGCTATGTACTATTATTATTGTGAATAAATAATAAACAGTGAAAATGTATTGATTTTTTTTTTTCATTTTTTTATATGCATTTATATTTTGGGGCCTCAAAAAAAGGTACTGAAAAAAACCAGGTCCCAACTATATAAAGTTTGGGAAACCTTGGTCTAAGGGAGCTAAGACAAGCAGTATTAAGAAGTTTCCTTGCTCACACTCACTATTAACTACCACTGGTGGGGAAAGTGAGGCAACATCACACATTAAATAAAAGCTTTGGTTATTTAAACCGATGTCAGTTTCTATCTTTCTAATATACCCAGCTACACTGGGTTCTGGACATATGTGCAAAAATTCACAATTTAATTCAATACAAAGAGCTGTCAATTAACTATACTCAGCCCTAAAAGCCTGTAGGAAGTAGAAGGGTAGCGGAGCATCATCCCCTCAGGTAACAGTCAGAATTGCCCTCATACCAGTGGTCTGCCCTGCTCCTCCTTCAAGGTTCTCCCTCAAAGCCCTGTCCTGCTCACTCCATCCCTGCTCTCTCCCTCCCTCACTTTCACCTGGCTGGGGTAGAGGGTTTGGGTGTGGGAGGGAGTGCAGGGTACTGGCTCAGAGCTGGGGGATCAGAACTGGGGCAGTAAGCTGGGGTGCAGGAGGGATTACAGGGAGCTGGCTTTGAGAGGAGGATCAGGGCTGGAGCAGTGGATTGGGGTTCATGAGGGAGTGTTGGGTGCTGGCTCTGGCGTGGGGAATCATGGTTATGGCAGAGGTGTGGGGTGCAGGCCCAGAGAGGACTTCAAGCACAGGAGGGAGTTTGGGGTGTCAATAGGGTGGCTGGAGCACAGGAAGCTAGTTCTCCCACTCCTGCTTCTCCCCTGCATGTGTGGCAGCACAGGACAGGGCCCGAGCTGCTGAGAGCTACTTATCTGCAGCGGAGAATGCGGCAAGACTGGTGGCCAGAGCACAGGGAGGCAGCATGGGCTGGGGCCTGAGCTGCCAAGAGCTGTTAAACCTTGGCAGGGAGTGCATGATGGGTGACTAGAGCACAGGCAGGCAGCATGGACTAGTGCCTGAGCTACCAGGAGCATGGAGTAGGTTGCGTGGGTGGAGGGAGTGCTCTGGGGGCTGGGCTGCTAAGGTCTTCAGGGAGGGGAAGCTCTGCTATAGTGCAGACCCCAGATGGCAAAGGGATTCTGTCTGTTATCCTTAATATTTGAATATCTGGCAACCTCCTGGTCCTGAGGCTGCCGGATATGGAAGAATTTACTGTAACAATGAGGTAAAATGTTTAAAAATAATTTTAGTTGGTAGACTGGAAAATTGTCCAGTATTCAACATGACCTGTTGCTTAAACAAATGGATGGCAAAGTGTTGCCTAATTCTTTCCAAGGAAAATTAATAAATTCCAGCGAAAACATCCAGTTCCACATTGATAAAGCCAAACTGACAGTTTGTAAAGGACTGCATGTAAGCTCTCAAAGGGGTTGAAGATGTTTTATGTAAATTTGCGGAACACAGTTGTGAGGTGCTGATTCACATGGAGTTCACACAATGAATTACCAAATCATCTTGAAATGAAGAAAAGTATATACTGGTACAGTATTGTGTTTCAGGACAGAACTGTCCCTTCGCTTACAGCAGCAGTGTCCAACAGGAATTCAAAGATCACTGCACTTGTGGTTGTGGTCTTTCCATATTTGCCACATTTCCCCTCCCTTCTCACTCTACATAAATGCCCTCCCCCAGCCTCCTCTCTCAATAAATGCCCTCCCCATTCCCCTAGAGCCAGGCACCTCCAGACCCCCATCCTTATTCAGTGCTGGTGAGTCACCGGAGCCTCCACTTGGAGTGCTGCGCGGAGTGGGCAGATGGCACGCCTCGTGAGGCTCTCTGGAGGAGCTGCATTTAAAGGCTCCGAGAGCCACATGCAGCTTGAGAGCCATAGCTGCTACAATGCAGTGTCCTATTCACCGCAAGTGGGGAGTGTATTGGACACCCTTTCGTTATAGTGTCTTGCACAGGATATGTAGTTGAACTTTGCTATAGCATCTATGGGGATTATGCTCTTGAATAACAACATTGTACTTTTGGGTATTTTACACCTCCTTGGCAGCACGTTCCTTGAAAAACCTGACTTAAATATAATGAACTCAAGTTGTTTGTTTGTTTTGTTTTTTCGTATCTGAGGGAAGTATTTAGGCTTGTAAACTATTTTAAAGTTCTATTTCCTTGATCTCTGTGCTATCTGTCCATCTCATCTTTACACTCACCACATTATTTTTTCTTTTTTAAAGACACTGACAGCTCATATTTGACCCAATAGCTAGATCTTGCAAAACTGAACATCAATTTTCCGTTTGTTTTTATTCTAGTGGAAACATTTCTTTTCAAACCAACAAACATTCCCTTGCAACATTTGCAGTCCAACCATTGCAGTACAGTAAACTCTTGAGTTATGCAGGAGTTGAATTCGTATAACCCTCATGTAACTCAAATTTTGGCACAAGTTGAGAGGTGACACCAACCAGGGCGCTACCTGGTTTCCGGCTCCCCTGGGCTTGCGGTAGCTGGGAAACTGACCAGCCCCCAAGGGCTGGTCAGTTTCCTGTCTCCCAGAGCAGGGAGCCAGAAGCCACAGGGCAGCCTGGTTACCACTTCCCTGATGCTTGCAGGACCGGGGAGACTGACCAACACATGGTTGGTCGGTCAGTTTCCTGGCTCCCAGAATGGCAGGGACCCAGAAGCCAGAGAGCAGCCTGGTTCCCATCTCCCTGCTGCTTGCAGGACCTGGGAAATGGACCAGCACGTGGCTGGTCAGTCAGTTTCACAGGTCTTGTAAGTGGTGGGGAGATGGGGACCAGGGTTCCACTTGATTCCCAGCTGCCCACCACTTGGCGGGGGGGGGACCCATGAAACTGACCAGGCGTAGGATTGTCAGTTTCCTGGGTTCTGCAAGAGGTGAAGAGCTGGGAACCAGGAACCAGGCAACAGCCTGGCTCCCCTCCCTTTGAAGAGCTGGGAAACTGAGCAGGGCAGCAGTCTTAGTCAGTTTCCTGGCTCCAGCTAGTGGAGGGGAGCCCTGAACCAGGGGCAGGCTGGCTCCCCTCCACTCCTTGTAGCCGGGAAACTGACCAAGACTATGGCCTTGCTCAGTTTTCTGGCTCTGAAAAGGGAGGGGAGGGGAGCCAGAAGCCAGGCTGCTGCCTCGTTCCCAGCTCCCTGCCACTCAGGGGATCAGGGAAACAACTCCTGTCGGGGCAGTAGCCAAGAGTCAGGCTGCTGCCCCTGACAGGAGCAGTTTTCCGCTCCTGTCGGGGGGGGGCAGTTGCGTTAACCCAAGACATGCGATCTCAAGGGTTTAGTGTAATAAGAATCCTGCAAGTGAAACTAACTTTGTCTGTTGCTGAAACTGAAAAGAAAAAGAAAACCTAAGTAGTTAGAAATGAATTACACTTATCCCTCCTTATATGATCACAATTGGTTCCCAAATTTCTGCTCCTAGGTGAAAACTCATGTGACACTAATTCCCATAAAAATACATGTAAAGTCTAAAATTTGTTCCCAGTTCTTGTAACTTGACATAAACCAGTTGAGTTTAGGTACTTTTCTGATGTTTTTGAATAGTTTGGCAGCAGAAATAGGATGTGGTGTATGCATGTAGAGCAGGGATTCCCAACCTATGGGTCAGGACCCAAAACACATCCCATTAGATTTGTTAAGGGTCACTAGCTGGGCAGTTCCAAGCTGAATGTGGCTGTTAAAGAAGTCATTTGCAGTTTCTTAACACTGCTGCCTCAAGCAGATTTCTATCCATAGAGATAGCAGCCGTCTCCAGCACCTGTCTCTATCACTGGCGTTAGCTATTACATCATGCCTAGGTGCTGAAAGATTAACATTTGAGTTATTGGTTTTAAAGACTGTTTCCTGCTGGGAGCAGGAGGGCTGGGGGAGCCACCCAGCCTAGCAGCCCCAGTGAAGAGGCTATGGGAGGAGGAGGAGTGTCTAAGGCTGGGGCCATTTAGGCTGTTGCATGGTGGGGGGAGTGTAAGGCTGGGGGCGGTTTAGGGATGCAGGGGGGCTGTGAGCCTGGGGGTGGTTTGGGGCTGCTGGGGGGTCTCTGAGAATGGAGGGTTGGTTTGGGGCTGCTGGGGAGGTTTAAGGCTGGGGCTGGTTTGGGGCTGCAGGAGTGGGTCTAAGGCTGGGGGACTTTTGGGGCTGTGGGGGGGGGGTCTAAGATGGGGGTAGTTTGAGGCTTCTGTGGGGGGTCTGAGGCCTGGGTCTGGGGCGGGGTAGTGTGGTGGTGTTGGTGGCTTGGGGCTATTTTGTGTTCAGCCCCTGGAACACTTAAAACATTGGCACGTGGCCTCCAGTGGAAAAAAAAGTTGGACACCCCTCCCCGCTTTATGCATTACAAAGACTGCTTCTGTGTCTCTGATATTCATAGTGATCCCAGGCAAGCCACCTGCTAGTAAGTTTTGCCCCCACTTCTGTCTTCTGTCATTTTGTGCCCCTTTCTGTGTAGCTGATTTCTCCATTTTTAATTTTTTTGTTTGTGACTCCCCAACAGCCCCTCCAGCCTCTGAGTGTGGGTTTAAGCCTGGGGTGGCGGGAGTGGTTTGAGGATGTCTTTCTCCCACCACAGCTCAGATTAAGTATAATAATAAAATAATGAACTATAATAAAGAAACTGTTGTTATTTTATTAACATGTTTTCCTTTTTTACGGAATGACTATTAATATATAAACATGATGGGGCACAATTTTATATTCTTGCCTCAGGCACAAAATTAGCTAGTTACGACACTGCTTCCCACCCACCAGCCTGTTTTTGAATTTCTTTGGGTCACCAAGGGCTTGTTTACACTAGCTCCCTACTTTGAAGGGAGCATGGTAAGTAGGGCGTCAGGAGATTTTTTATGAAGTGCTGTGCTGCATATGCAGCACTTCATTAAGCTAATTCTCCCCCATGGCAACTTCAAAGTGTTGGCTCATATGTGGCCACGGCTAACCCTCTAGTACTTCAAAGTCCCTTTACTCCTCCTGACGCCCTACTTACCATCCTCCCTTTGAAGTAGGGAGGTAGTGTAGACACAGCCCAAGTCGTCTTGAATTGTGAAAATGGGTCCCCATCTGGAAAAGGTTGGGAACCGCTGATGTAGAATAACCAGAGTCCATACTAGAACCTTAAATTACATTTTTTATTTTACTTATTAAAAGTGAAAAAAGGAGTTTAACAGTCACCAAAAAAAGGTAGCATTGATTGGGTGGTGGTTGTGGAGATAGCTGTCAATTGATAGTTTGTGAGGGGTTGTCAGTGTCTTCCTCTGAAGGTACATTGACTTCCGTATCTTTAGTAGGTGTGGAACTTTTTGATGTGGAAGGTTGAGGATCAACAGTTTTTGAATGAAAAAAATGTTCAGGTGTGGTTTATTGGGCAGCCTGTCTTTTCATTTTGTAAAGTTCATGATAACAGGCTATGGAAGCATTGAGTTCACGCTTGAAAAAAAAACTTCTTTCCAAATTTGGATAATTTTCATCCAATATTGACATTGTTACTTCACACTATTCAAACACTTTATAGAGTTTTTTGGTGTCTGATATTCTCACTACTGCAGTGTATTCATCGTCAGATTCAGCATCTTTAACCTCTTTACTTTTTTTTCGGCCTTTATTGAGTTGAATGAGTTCTTCGTTGGACAATATCTCCTTGTGAGAGTTTAGAACTTCTTGAACATCATCTTTGTCAACTTCTTCGAATGTCAAGTGCCAGCTTCACAGTTTTTTCTTGAATGCCTTCCACGACCTTGTCAAAGGCAATGAAGTCATGCACAAATTTCAGCAGGTAGGCTTTCCACACAACGTTCATATTTTTTGAGTGGCCTTGTCCCAGGCTGAAACAATATTATTTATTGCCATTTTTATGTTGTATTTCTTCCACAGCTCTCGTACTGTTGGTTTGTTTTCACTGTCAACTTCTGAAATGAGGTATCTCATGACCATTTGTAAATAACGTATCTTGAAAGTGGCTATTACACCTTAATATGTCAGCTGAAGGATTGAGGCGGTATTAGGAGGCAAGCAAACCACTTTAATATTGTTGGCATAGTCTTCAACATTAACGGGATGTCCAGGAGCATTATCAATTATTAAGAGAAATCTATTCACCAAGTTGTTTTTGGCACTGTAAGATGCAATAAAGGGAGGGAGGTAGCTGGTTATATAGTCTGTAAATACTTGTATTGTCACACTTGCCTTCTTGTTGGATCACCGTATCACCAGTAATGATGCTTTATTCCATCCTTTCAGTGCTCTTGGATTTTGTGAATGATACACAAGTGAAGGCTTCAGCTTAATATCACCTTCAAGATTACCTCCAATGAGTCGTGAGAGATGGTCTTTAAATACTTTAAAGCCTGGTGCTTTCTTTTCTTCTCTAGAAACAAATGTTCGAGAAGACATTCTCTTCCAAAAGAGCCCTGTTTCATCAATATTGAAAATCTGCTTTTGGTGACTAGCCTTCTTCTACTACCTTCATGAGCTCTTGGGGAAACTTTGTTGCACTCACCCTTTCTCCTGATGTACAAATGCTCGCAAAACAACCATGGCTTGCCTTAAATTTAAGATCCTCCACTCCTGCTGCTACTCCTTCTTGAGCCTTCAGCCTTAAATCTTCAAACAATGACAGCTTTCTTATCATCCAAGAGAGAGCTCAAATTCATGTTATGTTGGTTGTGGCTCTTGATTCAATGGGTCAAAAGTCTTTCTAGTTTTTGCATGATGACATCTCTTGTTTGTGTTATCCGCCCCAATTTCATACCATCAACAGAGCTTTCAGCAACTTCTTTCAAGTTATCATTTTGAGAAAGAATTGTACTCCTAGTCAATTCCTAGCCATGAAGATAGGTTCATGGCTGCACAGATTTCCCTGTTACATTCACCTTTTTCAATATGCTTTATAATTTCTAGTTTCTGAGCTACACTTAGGCTGTGTCTACACTTGCATTCCTCTTTTGAAAGAAGTATGCAAATGAGGGAAATAAAGAAAGGGAAGACTGAAAAAAGGGAAGAAGGATTCTTTCGAAGATGGGGTTTACTTTGAAAAAAGCAGTGTCTACACTGGCTTTCTTCTTTCGAAAGAAGCTATTTTGAAATAAGAATATACAAATGAGGTGTAAGAACAATTAAGGGATGCACAAAGGCCATGAACACAAGACCCACGCTGAGGAACCGAAGAACATCATGGGAGAGCATAATATGAGATATTCATGCGGGGCTTTTTTTCCTGCCACTCTTTTCCCAGGGCGGCCACTTTTAAAACACGTCTAGGCAGCATGTGGCTCTTTGAGTGGCCACTGGCAGTGCCACCTCCAGCACCCTGCCTGCCCATGAAAGAGCAGGAGTCAAGGTGCTGGTTCTTAAACCCATTAAACTGAGTCCTGCTCTTTCAGAGCAGTAGGTCAGGGAGCTGCTCCTGCCTCACTGTAAGTTGCAGGAGCTGGAGGGCTGGGGAGAGAGGTGCAGTCAGGCGGGAAGGAACTTTGCAAGCCAGGAAGAAGCAGCAGCGTGCGGCATTCCTTTTGAAACGTAAGTGAACCTTGGTTTTGGGATAGAGATGGTTGGGGAGGCTTAAAAGCTGGGGGCAGTGTGGGACCATGTGTGCGGAGGTTAAAACCTGCCTGAAAGTGAGGTTGGTGGGGTAGGCGGCAGGGTACTAATATAGTAAATCCTTGAGTTGTGCAGGGGTTGTTCCGGCAACCCATGCATAACTTGAATTTTTCTGCAAGGGGAGAGGAGCCAGGACCCACCAGGGCTGGTCAGTTTCCTGGCTCCTAGTGTGGCAGGAGATGGGAACCAGGGGCAGTCTGGTTCCAGTCTGGTTCCAGTCTCCCAATGGCTTGCGGGACTAGGAAACTGATCAGCTCATGGTTAGTCAGTTTCACATTCCTGCCCGCTCAGGGGAGGGAACCTGGCTAAGGGACTTCTCTTTCTCCTTCCCCAGATGCAGGGCTGTCAGACAGCTGCATGTCTGAGGAAAGGGAGGGAGAAGGCTACAGCCGCAGGGCTGCGGGTTTCCCCGCTCCCTCAGCCAGGGACCCCACGGCTGTCTCATATTAGTGGGGAAACTTCACTCTTCTAGTGAACACAGGTTGGTGTATGTGTCCCTTGTTTTAGCATGCACTCGACTCATAAGTAAAGTACTTGTTAAACAAGGGATGAGTGTACATTAATACTTATTGCAATCATAAGTTATTAGGAAAATAGTAAAGTAACAGTATGGTTTTAAAGTTGATAATGTCCCTTTATATTCACATTTGACACTATAGTAAGGAGTCCTGCTAAATTATCACTTTAAGAAGTTTTCTGTGCTTTCATTTAACATCAAGAAGGGAAGGGACTGAAAGTCTGGATCAGCTTTTATGATTTGCATTTTCCAAGATTGCTCTTGACCTTGGGTTTCTGACTGTGAACTTAGAACAAAAGAGCTTTATGAGTGTTGATGGATGGGTTGTAATATTGAATTGTGGGCTTTCTCCCCCTCCCACATCCTCTTTCCTCAGAAGTTAGGCTGCAGTTACATTATGACTGAAGTACTCTCCTTACAGAGAAGACCATTT